>NC_089978.1:24774681-34774681 GCF_036417845.1 Apteryx mantelli
TTATTAAAGCAAAAATACTGAATTTTAACTTTGCATGCATCTAAAAGACAGTGCAAAGAATTGACATATTAATGACTTAGTAGATTTAATCTTCTCTGCTACCACAAGAATTTTCTCCAAGTTGATTGATATCTAATACATTTCTTATATAAACTAATTTAGCAGTTCCTGCGGAAGTGGACAGCTACCACAGTCTCTTTCCCTTAGAACCACTGCCACCACCCAATCGGATACAGAAAACAAGCAACTTTGGGTACATTACATCATGCTATAAAGCTGTAAATAGTAAAGATGACCTGCCATATTGCCTTCGGAGGATACATGGTGAGAAAAATTGAATTGTTGTTTTTTTTTAAATGGAAGTGCAACTTTTATTTAAGCTTAAATATATATTTTAATATTCTGTGTGTAAATCTTGAAATAGCTTTGCTGAACTGATTTTCTGGGGCTAAGAGAGCAAGAGATTCCTAAATTAGCACTCTATTCTTATTTAAATATGGGCTTTTCAGTAGTTTCAGAGGAAATGTTAAAGTAAAAAATCCCTCCCTCTTCCCAGCTTGCATCTTAAAATGCAGATTCTGTTGTTTTGTCAGGTTTTCGTCTTGTTAACACAAAGTGCATGGTATTGGTTGACATGTGGAAAAAAATTCAGCACTCAAATATAGTAACCTTGCGTGAAGTATTTACCACTAAAGCATTTGGAGAACATTGTAAGTGTGGGGGGTGTGTGTGTGGGGGGGGGGTTGGGGAGGGGGGGAGGGAGAGGGTTTGTTCCCACTGTGTTGAGACACTTTTTCTGAATATGTTTGAGTTAGTAATTGTCACATGTTTCTATTTCTAAGCTCTTGTGTTTGCGTATGATTTTCATGCTGGAGGAGAGACTATGATGAGCAGACACTTCAATGACCCTAGTGCTGATGCTTATTTCACAAAACGAAAATGGGGTAAGGAAAATGCATTATCTTTTTCACTTTTATAAGCTATTTCCAATACTTAAACAGTATATACACAGCTGGTCAGAAATTGTTGTTCATAATTTTCTTTTTATTTTTTTTAAACCTAATCAGTTCTGTCATATCATAAGTTGACTGGTATCAGAGAACAGCTTCTTCATTTCCTATTTGTAAAATTTCTGGATATATTTTTTGAAATAAGCAAAAAGGTTAGCTAAAGCTAACAGTTAAGATAAAAGTCTAATGATGAACAGGTTACTTTTCACATTTGCCTTATGACTAATTTGCAAAATTAAAGTCAGTTTGTAAGGGAATTACAATTTGTTGCTGGCAGGATAATCTTCAAGTTTGAACATGGGACTAGGAGTTGAAATCTCTGTGGTTGTAATTGCAAGTTTGTCACAGGGTGACACTGACACTTATTTGGAGATACTTTCAAAATCCCATGTGACATATGCTTTGTCACTATGATGCTTGTTGGTTAGGTGTTGTCCACACATAAAACTTTTTTTCCCTTGTTCATAAAGTATTATGAGGACTAATTAGACAGTGTTTTATATAACGTTTTAAGAAAGTTAAGTACCACTAAAGAAAACAAGAAGTGGATTAAAAAAAATTTTTTATTACGTATATTCTTTTCAGACACAAACTTCACATCATAAGGTTTTTTGTTTGTTTGTTTGTTTTGATTCATACTCTGACTTCAAAGGAATCACTAAGGCTACATCTGCATTCATAAATAAGATCAGTCACAGCATGTTCTGTGGCTATGCATGCAAGTAGCCCAGCAGAACTCGTATCCATACATCTAAACTCTCTTCTCCAAAACAATATGTTATCAGCTGTAATATTGCCTGTCAGAACTAGTTCTTGACCCATACAGTTCCACAAACCATGCTCAGATGTTGTCTGAAAGCTAGTAGTCCAAAACTATTAGCACAGGCCAATACCGCACTAAGTACACTAATAGGTGAATGGAATCAGAGAATGATTTAGGTAGGACACTACCTTTCGAGGTCACTTGGCCTGAACTCCTGCTCAATGCAGGACAAATCTCAAGTTAGATCCAGTAGTAGGCATGAGCAGGGGACACTGAAGCCTGTGAGCTGGCCTTGTTTATTTTATTAGCGTAGATGTTGCCTAAATGTCTTTAGGGTATCAGAATATAAAGAGATCCAGAAGCTAAGATTTCTTCTTTCTTCTGCTTTCTGAAACTGGAGGCTTTAGTTGTGAATTTAATCCATTTTAAATGTTGACATGAAAACTGTTTAGCTGTCTGTTGGATCAGAACATAATGTTAGTGTGTGAATACGTTCAAAGGCTTGCAGATTCCTTGTATACTGAGTAGTTTCCTCTGGGTCTGCACTGAGCTGACCAGTATTAATAAGGTTGGAACTTGAGTTCCTCCATTGTTTTTGAAGGTGGTGTGCTGGACAAAGGAAACCCTAGCTTGATTTGTCGTATCCCATGGCAAGTCACAGAATGTAATGACAGGTTCAGTGAACTTGACATGAAACTTATTTGGTAGGATACACATGGAACTCCTACCGCTAGGTTAATCACTGTTACTTGCAGGACTTGACTTCTGAGCGTCTTCCACCTGTGATTTTCAATTTCCATGTAAATCAGTCCTTATTATATTTTATTACACCTCTACAGAGTATTGCATACAGCAGACTAGCGTCTGTTCTAGATAAATTAATAGAAGCTGTAATAAAATTCTTGGCGACACATATTCGTTTGTCATACTGGTGAAAAATAAGTTTGGCTTCTATAAAAAGAAATAATGCCTATTAATCTATTGAAGCTTTTTGAAGGAAGATCCAGCAGATGCAGTCTTGGATTTTCAAAGTCCGTCATCAGAGACTCTAAAAGAAACCAAGCAGCTGTGGGATAAAAGAGAAAGCCCTCAGTTAGGTTAATGACTGGTTAGAAGATAAGAAATGGAGGGTAAGAGTAAAGAGTTGATTATCACAGTGAGGAGAGGTCATTGGTGGAGTACCACAGGGATATGTGCTGGAAGTTATACTACTTAGCCCATTCACTTATCTGCATTGAAGATAAATAATGGTCTGTCAAAGTTTGCTGATAATACCAAGTTATTTGGATTGGTTAAAAACAAAGGCTAGTTGTGATGAATTGCAGAACGATCTTACAAGACTGGGTCTTTTGAAGATAAAATAGCAGGAGAAATTCAGTGTTTTAAATGTAAAGCAATGCAACTGAGGGAAAACATAATCCTAACTTTAAGTATAAAATGATGTGGAATGAAGTGGAATAGGATTCCTCATGCTCTTAAAGATGACGGAGGGTATATGGTGGGGTAAAAAATGACTGGAATATGATAGGTGTCAGAAAAATCATCATGGAAAAAGAGAAGATGAATAAGCAAGAATTGTTTGCTGTCAGGTAGTAGATGTCCTAGCCAGGTAGCAGGTTCAAAACTAGTGAGAGAAAATTAAGCCATGAAACTTTGTCACAATGTGTTAGGGATTCTTAAGGTTTACTTTGGTTCAAGGGGAAAGTGAACACACTCATGGAAGAGAAATACCTTGAGGACTGTTATTTGCAAAGACACTATCTAGCTTAGGGACTTTCTGGGCTGCAAATCACTGGCGGCTGGAAGAAAATTTTATTTGTTATGTGCTCATACTTTTAGGTACTTATTGCAGGCTGCTGTTCTGACTTTTGTACCTATGCATTGACACAGGCTAGTGGACTATCTCGACCTTTTATTTGACCTAGTAAGACTTTTTTCTGTAGATAGGCATAGTCTTTGAAACTGAAAATAGGACATCTATTTTTCTTCAGCTAAAACAAAGTATTATTTAATTAAATGAAGTGTTGTGACAGAACTGAAAGTGATATTTAGGAAAACTCTCCCCTGCCTGTGGCACTGCTCCTAACCTTCTCCTTCAGTCTTTTTATTAGATAAATTAGAAAACAGTCACCTGAAATTCACCAGTTTTGCCAAATCTTTCTGCAAACTGTTGCTCTGGCCTTCCTTTTTTTGTTAACTGCTGCTTTCTAGTCTGGGCCTCAGTAGAAGGAGCAATTTAAAAGAGGAAAATAAGATTGCATACCTATAACTTGATTTCTCGGGATTGCCTGCCTTCACGGATCCTTTCTCCATCCCCTCACAGAGTTTCTTGGCCGTCTGCCTGCCTAGAGGAGACTTCCAAGAGAAGCAGGGGAATGGATGGAAGTTGGGTACTCTGCAGCATGAGGCTCAGATTAGTGCAATTGCTTTTAAAGGTTTTAGGAGGCACAACACTGTGAACCTGATCAGTGAACTCAGAGAATTTGATTTCAGGTATGCAACCTTATTTATGTTGAACACTCCAGTTGGCATCACTAGACTTTGACAGTTAAAAGAAGAGGATTGTGGTTTACATAGCTGTCTTGCATGTCACTTTCTGATGTCAATGTGGTCGGTCTTGGGGTTTTCTTTGTTTTTTTGGTTTTTTTTTGCCATGTTATTTACGGACCCTGTTGCAGAACTTCATTGGAGGGGATTGGTGTGGAAAAAAGAATTAGCAGCTTGTGCTGATTTTTATACTGAACAGCTGTAAACTAATGTCCTGGTTGCTTCCTAATTCTATAGAATTTATTCCTTGTGTTGTTCTTTATGCAAAGAAGTATCCTCTTCAGGCAGTACAGTGTGATAATCTGATGTTGTTTTGTCATATTTTACTGAATGTTCACAAGTTTCAAAAGCAGTGTTTTGGATTTTTTGTCAGTTAATTATTACACAGAATACATTTATTTCAGTAATTCCTGTTTCTTTGATTGTCATTCCTCATTTGTCCATACACTCTTATTTATATCAAGAGAATCTAAATTTAACATTAAATCTATTGCTGTGGACCTTTTGTTAGCTTTTTCCAATTTTCTGATATTTCTCAATTTCAGATTATTATAGCCTGTGTTAGTGCATGTATCTCTGCAGAAATGAAGTTCTCTTTAATTTAGCAAGTTATCCCCAAAAGACTTGAAACATTTCCGTAACAAATAGCATTCAAAACAGATCAATAACTAATTATATTAAATAGTAAACACCATTTTAATTGTACGTATTTTAAAACAGTATCAGCTAGAAAATCCTGGCAAGTTAATAAGAGCTTATCCACTGCTCCAGTAAGGTTTTCTCTTTGTCCTGGTGAGTTTTCTTGGTTGGAAGAGATAAGCATGTCTTTGATATGTTTTTTGGTCTGTTTACTAAAAGTGTTCTGAGTAATTAAATAAACCTAAGTGTATATGCTCTTAATAGTAATTTTCAGCACCACAGATTCTGCTTTACAGCAAATAATACTTTATAAGGAAGATAGGCAAGTTTTACTGGACCTTGTTTTCTTTTGGACACATTAGCGGTTGTGTTTATTGCACAAAAGTGGACCTCATTGCTGATTTTGCAGTCTTTGCCCAATTGCTGAACTTTTTTTTCAGAAAATAACTCTTCATTTCAAAATTAAGTTGTGTTTTTAGACTGTCTTGGGGGAAGAAAAAATATATGAACACTGAAAGTCAATGCGATGTTGTTCTTCTGTATCTACAAATATTCTAAAAGCAAATACAGTAAAATATATCAATTTCTTATTGAGTTCATGAAGCTAATTTTGAAATCCAGAAGTGTAGTGCTTTAGCATAAACACTGTTTTGCTCATTTTGAGCTTTTTGAGGAAAAACATATAACTAACAGTTATCCTAAAATACCTTTGCCAAAACCTACAACTTTTTCTAGCTAAATTCCAAGTTTTCAATATCTTCGGATTTTTTTGTGAAAAGTAGTGCTGCATTAGCAGTACAGAAACCTTGTATATTGAAAACTGAGAAGGGTAAAACTGAATGAAGCCCAGGTTTCCCTAGAGAAGTGTGGAGGAAAGAAAGGCTACTGCATTTATCTTACTTTCAGTACTGTAACTGAGCACTGAACAAATTCATGGTTTTGAATGTAAAAAGCTTTACAGGCCTAATAGGTTCAATTAAGTGATCAGCTAAATCTTTCATTTGGCGGCTTTTTTTTTTTTTTTTCGCAGAAATCTCTAATGAGTACTGACTGTCTGTTACTATGCTTCCAAGATAATGTTCCTCACTGAGCCCTTGAAGCAGGTCCTGCTGCCAGTGGTCCCAGCTGCTCCTTCCCATCCCTGAACTATGCCCAGCCTTTGCTTGTATTGAGAATTTGAACTTCATCTGAAGTTTTAAAAAAAAAGGGGGGGGGGAGTGGGAGAGGAGAAGGACACATGTTGCTCAGCTGAGAACATCATGGCAGAAAACATCAAAAAATGATGACATTGAGCTTATTTTAACTTGGCAAGGAAAATAATGGCTTGCCTATGTAAGAACTGCCGTTCTGAAAACACTTTTAATCTTCTCCATCATTAGTAACGATGTGCTACATCTCAGAGATGCAAGTAGTGAGAGATGAGTCTGCCCTGCAATACAGGTGGGAGGAGGATAGCCTGAAATTTTGCTGTGCGTGGCTGTGGAGTCAGCCTGTGGTAGGAAGCCTCTTTCAAATCAAATACTACTATACCTTTAAAATACCACTTTTTGGAGTAAAGCAATTCTGATCATTTCTGTAACCTTTTCTTATGTTGTGAAACTTTCCACTGTGTTCAGCACTATTTCAAGTTTTCACATGGGCTTTACCTGAACAGTGAGCATCTGGGTCTGTCTCCTCGGGTCGTCCCTGCTCAAGTGCAAGGAGCCGGGTTGCAAAGCTCGCCTAGAGTGTCTGTTTGACTGTGCACTAAGGTTCTGCCTATCCGTCGCAGGCCTCGTAGCCCTTCACAGGACAGGCTTCGATCTTACCTGTTTTAACAGATATGTAGGAGGGCACTGCAAAACAAATTCTTCCAGTGTTTTAGACTGTGCCTTCAGTGCATAGGAGGGAAGAAGGGGTGCAGCTGGCCAGCCTGAAAGCAACAACCTTGATTCAGCTGTAGCCTCAAGCAAGTTTTTCCAGTAGTAATATGTTGCTACTTGGTTGAGATTTTCTGATTGAGGGGAGAAGCTGTGTTGAATTCTGTGGTCTCTCTCAACTTTTCCACATATGTTGAACGTTCCTTGCTTTTATCTGGAAATCAAAGGGCAAGTGCTGTTCTTGTTAAATTGCATGTAGAAAAATAACCCCTAAGTTTTGTCTTTCTCTTCCCCCCCCCCCCCCCGTTGGAAATTATAGCAATGTTTCTGTTCTAGATAGAAATTTAGTTTGTATAGATGTAACTGTCTTATAGTGTCTGTATGTGTTCCTGCTAAACGTATCAGACATACTGCTATTTACCAAATAAAATGTGTATTCTGTAGCAAATAATAGCTATAGAAGGAGCTTTGATTAATAAAGTAGCCTGTGTCTCCTCAATCATTTTATACAATCATATTTTTTGTCATGCTAAAGAAGGAAGAATCATGAAGGAAAAAAATTTTGTTAAATGAGATTACTGGTGTGATGGTTTGTGGGAAATGATTTGCATTATGATTCATCAAGAGGCCAGAAAAAAAACAGAGAATATCATTATCTTCAGCCTTCAGTAGACGTGCCAAGGTTATTGCTGTTTAAAGGAGGCAGGGTCTTGACCTTTAGAATCTAAACCAAAGCATCTTAAACCAGCAAAATGAAATAAAGTTTAAAAAAAAAAAAAAAAAGTCAGAAATGAAAGCTGAGAACATCCCCAGCTCATCATCCCAAAGTCAGTAACGTTTCTAACCAAAATTGCTTCAGTAGTGTGTTTTAGTTTTTAATGTACACACAAATATAAATATATATAAAAAATTTTATTTTTTTAGCAAGTGCACAAAAATGTTAATGTGTTCCTGCTTGGGGGTGGGGGGACGGGACAAGAAACAAATGTTTGGAGAGGAATGCAGTCAGTTCACAACTGAATTAGATGCTTACATGATTGCACTGAATAGAGATGATATTACTGATCCCAAAATTAGCAACATTAGTACTGAGTCTACCTTATGAAATGTCTTAACATTTGTTTTAAATTTGAGATATAGTACCTTCTGGGTGTACTCTCTCCTCTCTCCTTCAGCTTCGTGCCACACAAATAGTAGCAACTTCTTCTCGTTAAAGAAGTCATATTAAAAATAATGCTTGTGTTATCTATACCTTGCTTTTCTCATCTCCAACTTAGTGTTACTCAGGAATAGTTTGTAATGTAGAATTTGGGTCTTGCTTTACAAAGAATTAGTTTTACTTTTTTGAAAAGAGGACTGTAATTCCATTTGGAAGTGATTTGATGCATTGCATTTGCATAGGCCATGAAACACGGGTCATACGGTGATGACTTGTCAGTAAGCTGGATCACAGCAGAACATACATGACATTCTGTTCATTGATACTTAGCCACAAAATCTTCCATTCTGATTTCCCATGCAGTTTGAAATTAGCTTGTTGCTTGTTCTTCTTTGTTTTATCAGAGGATATAGAATGTTTAATTTGTATGCCTTCCTAGTGTAAAGGAGGCAACACAGAAGCTGTTGCAGATACATTATGGTTATTATGATACATGCTCATTGTTTTAGAATACTTGTGTTTTTGCTTCTGGAGTGTTTGCATATTTTGGTGCACTACCACCCATTTTATCTAATTTTTAACCCGTACCCTTTTTGCAATGAATATTCAGCCTAAATTTGAAAACCAGTATAGGTTTTCTGAATCTGAGAGTGAAAAACAATAATAATGCCTAAAGAATTGTCAGCATTTAAAAATTTATTATTGTCTTTCCAAAAACACCCACGAAAGCATAATAGGTATGTCTTTTCAACGACCATTGATTTGGGGATTGAATGAAATGAGTATGTCAGCTAATTGTATAGTTCAAAACATACTAACTTTAATTTTACATAGCAGCCTTTAGTTGATGCTTATAACGTTTTGCTTCTAGGTCAGCATGATGGACCTTTGCCACGGCAGCATGCGGGATTGCTTCCAGAGTCTCTGATATGGGCATATATTGTGCAGCTCAGCTCTGCATTACGGACCATTCACACAGCAGGACTGGCCTGCCGAGTTATGGATCCAACAAAGATTCTAGTAACTGGCAAAACAAGGTAACGAAAGCTTTATTTCTAGGTCCTTCACTGTGATCTGTGTTCATGATAGCTGTTGTCTGTGCACCGTTGTTAGGGAAATGACAAAGTTTCCCTAGAAAGTTCTTTGAATTTCACTGGCATGCTAAAACTTTAAAATCTTTTTTTAAGCTCTGTTAAACACAGTTCAGAAGGACATGTGTGTTATCTTCAAAGTCCTTTTCAGATTTGCTACTGTCAATTTAGAAATGTTGTTAATTTACTTCTAAACTGAGGGCTCTCTGTCGCATTATATCACTTTGTAAGATTAATGGTAGTTTCCTTCATGGTAGTTTGCTAGGTACTAAGATGACTTTTTTGTAGTAATAAAGCATTTGATGTTGGAAATACTAGAGAAAGAATCAAGTAACCAACAAAATTACACTTCTTCCTTTTTCCTTCTTGTTCCTAAAGGTTACGAGTTAATTGTGTTGGAATCTTTGATGTTTTAACATTTGATAACAGTCAAAATAATCCGCTGGCATTAATGGCTCAGTTTCAGGTAAGACAACAGAGCATTGTTAGACTGGTGACTTGGGGTGGGGACTACTGAAAACCAATGCGATTCCTTTTGAAAGACAAATATTTTAATTAAACTGTAGTCTGGTATATTTGTAAATAACTGTTTTTCTGTCCTGGTTTGGTTTTTGTTCCTCCATGCATTATTTGAGTTTGTTAAAGCTCATTTTGCTTCTGAAAGTTCAACAAACTTACAGAACAGATTATATTAGTAGGAGTTAACAAACTTGAATGAGAAGTGGTGGGAATAACAAACTTTTTCCTTAAAGGAAGGGGGAAAAAAAATCTTAGTGATAGAGATGTCAGACTCGATAGGTACGTGACAATACCACAAAATTGGGTTCATACCTGCAACGAATAGAATTGAGATCAATCAAAAAATAATGGTTCAGTAGCAGTTTTCACTCTGATGCCTTCTTTGTTTTTTTTAACATAAACAACTGAGCAATAAATGCCTGTTCACAGAGGATTAAGAGATATTTTAAATAAATGCATTTAGGCCTTCTTCACTCCTAAGAGCACTTAGTGTATCTTTTGGTTTTCTAGTTTTTCTCTGCTCTCCTGGTGTTCTCTGAACTGTGGGCTCTGCGTAACTTGTGAATTAAGAAGACTCCCTTTAGAGTTAACAAAAACTATTCCTCAGTCATCTGGAATATCACTGTGTATAGGAATGCCTCTTTCCCTAACTTCCCCTCAGGGTGAAGTATACTGCTTCAGCAGTCATCACATACCCTGTCAGTAATGGGAGTGAAACACCACAGTAGGGAATTGGGTTTAATTTAAGTTCATTAATTGAGCTTATTCACTGAGAAAATTGCTCATCAGAGTCTTCCAGTAATAAATGAAATGTTTGAACTTTGGCCAGGCAGAAACTAGCTTATTCAAGACCTCATACCGGAACACAGCAACTTTTTTTTTTTTTTGAATGATACAGTAAGCAATTTTCAGCGTACTTTGAGTAGTACATCAAAGGATGTTCTCCCCTCCCCCAGCTAGATATCAGTGCAGAGAGCTTTTTGGTCATCATTTAGTGGAGAATAGCTAAGAGATCATAGGGATACATGTGAGGGATTCTGTTCCTTTAAAAAAGAAAAAAAAAAGTGAGATTTTTTTGATCCATCTGTCAAAAGCGTTTAACACCCTAACAGCCCAACACCTGGTGTTACTAAGCAAATTGGTTGCCTGGTTTTGGTTTGTGTAGGAATTCTGTTTGCGTGTTTCATACTTTGTTAGTATCCAAATTGTTCAAGTGTCACTGCTAAACCAGAAAAGAAATGTAACCAGAAAAGGGGTACAGTGTAGAAAATGTAGGCTGGAGTTAAAAACATCATATTATTTCTTTTCGCCACCTCTTCTGGAAGGGCTAGGCTTTCACAATCCACTTTCTTCCTTCAGAGATTCTGGACTGTGGTTGTTCCTTGAAATTCAGGAGGCATTTATCATACTCCACCTCTATTTGCCCTAGCCAGATAAAATTACAAAATAACAGCTGCTGCTTGTCCTTTTTCCTCTCGATCCATGACCCAGTTCCTGAATTCCTCTGGGACTCCTGTGACTGTTAAAAATGTAGGTTATCTCTTGGTTTGCTGCCGAGCTAATATGCGTTTCCTTGTTGCTGTCCTCAATGGACGAAGGTATTTTTGTTAGCGTTTGTCACTTTCTGGCTATTTCCCATTGTTAATATAGATAGGAAAGAGTTTGGCCAGAACAGAGATTTAAGAAGGGGCAATGCAGAAGAAATGCAATTGTTCTTTACAATCTGTTTTTCAGAAACTATGTTAAACGCATTACTTTATTATGATCATGTAAGAGTTAAATAAAGGCAACAATAAGGAGAGCTTACAAAAAAAAAGTCAGTGAAATATGAATGGCTACTTGCATTAAAAACAAGATGGTTAAACCTGTAAACAAAACTTCAAAAATCCGTAAGTTATGTCACTCAGTTACTAAATACAGATGGTAAAACTGTAAGTGGTGATGCAGAAAAGCTTAATAAATATTTCTGTGTTTGGAATGAAATGAAGATGAATATTCTCCATATGAAGAGAGAATAGAAGTTTTATTGATTTAATGAGGGATGTAAGACTGCATTTGCTCAAAGTAAATATTTTTAATTCAGTAAGCCAAAATAACTTTCACATACACAGCCTCCAAATTCAAAGAGACTAGCTGAAGACGTATCTGAAGCGTTAATGCTGATTTTTAAAAAAATCATAACAAAAACACTAGGAACTTGGAGGGACTCCCAAGTGCAGTTCCAGTTCTTAAAAAGAATAAGTGAATCCATGGAATTGTAGACTGGGTGACTTGATATTGATCCAAGCAAAGCAGTGAAACAGTTCATTCTGAGATCTCACAAGACAGGCTAATCAAAAATAATGTCAGTTTTAAAGGCTTTACGGAAATTGGATTGAGTCAAAAATAAGATTTGACTAGCTTATGTCTGGCTGATAAGTCCAGCTGTATAAAATACTCAGATATCTCCAGGGCCTCTGGCTTTGTACCACAGGTCTTTTAATATGATAATATCATATATGTATCATATACATCATATATGTGTGTATATATATACATACACACACATATATATAAAATGTGTGTGCGCATAAAAAAGCGTGTGTGTGTATACACACACACATACACAGAAGGGAGAGGAGGGTTAGTTCAGTTAATTTTGAAATTGCTCACTGACATTTAAAATTCATTTGGTAACAGGGAGACATTAATGAAGAGGGCTGTTTCTGAAGGTGTCTCCAACAGATTGATTTTTAGTCTAATGCCATTCAATATTTCTATCAGCAGCTTAGATGATAAAATTTTTACTAGCAAAGCTTTCAGGAGATAGAAATTTTTACAGGCTACAGTTATTGTGAATTGAATTGCTAATTAAATGGTCATTAGTTGAATTCAAGGTATATCTTTTGAACAAAAAAGCAGCCTTTACTTAAAAGGTGGAAAGTTTTTCTTTGAAATTGTGAATTAACTTAGTATTATTTAGTGGTCACTGTCAATGATTACCATAGCAAAAGTCCTGTGGCAAGTCTACAGCAAAAGGAATTAATGTGATCCATAAATATATGAAAAGCACAATATAAGGTATAAGCAGAGAAGTGATTGTACCTGATGTTGATCTATACCTTGTATTAGCAATGCTACTGCAAGAATACTGTGTCCTTCTTGTGTCCCCATTCGAAGGAGGAATAGTAGTTCTTGCATGCTTTCTTTAAACTTTATCTAGAAGCAGGAAGAGCTGAACCTGTTCAGGTTATCAAAGGGGAGGCTGAGGCTTAACAGTGATATGTGGATTTCTTCCTTACAAAAAAGACAGTCTACTCCAGCTCCTAGGAAGTTCTGTACTCTGTCTGCAGGGATAGATTTGGATGGTGGATGGTAGCTGGAACCCTCCTAAAATAGGAATCTGACTCCATAAATCCTGATATCCATTGCTCTATCTTATTGGACACAAAAAGAATGTCGCATATCTTTGTGCAACTGTAACACCTTAAACATTGGACAAAGACAGTTACTGCAATGACGCTTCATTTCTGGGTTTTAGCTGTCAGTGAAGAGTGAGGCACCTCCAGAGAGCAGTTCAGCTTAAAATCTGAACTGCCTTCTAGAATACAGAAATCTTAATTTGATTAGACTCCTTACTGAATCACTTCAGCTAAGTTCCTGAAATTAGGTGGAATGAATCCAAGCCATTATTGTAATTAAATTAAGTCAAACAGTGACTGTAACTTGAATTATGTGTTTGAGGCTTCACTGATGTGTTGTATCATTTCTGTTAGTTTTTCTATTGAATATACCTTGCAAAAAAAAAAAAAAAAGGTTGCAAGTCAAACGCTCAGAAATTGGCAAAAGCCTGAATTGGAACTGCCTGACTGATATTACTGTAGATCTTTAACACTTTTAAAATCTATTGCAATCTATAGGATGAAGCACCTGCTTAAAGAAAGACTACTTTTCCATGGAGTATTGCCTCAAGCTGTACACTTTGGGTGTATAAATCAGGGTTGTGTAGTGACGGAGGATGTATGTAGGATACTTTCGTATCAATTATTAAAAGTTAAAACGTGTTCAATGTGAAGTTGGGGACTGCAGAAACAAAGATCAAAGATTAAAACAAGATTAAAATAAATACATGTCTTCTAAGTCTTTTGGGGGAAAAAAACCCTGAAAATCAACAAAAAAGCCATTGCATCCCATATTGCAGATGTCTCCTTACAGATGTCCCATCAGCAAGATTCCTCTATTTGGTTTTACAGCAGTGTCCTCTACTGCTTGAGCTGGCCATACTTGGTAGCAGAAGCAAATAGGTTTCTGCATAAGTGGGGGTTGTTGGCCTGTTTCATTTCTCTTTGCCAGACTACAAAGAAACACTCATACTTGGGATTTCTTGTGTAGCAAATGCTGGTCCCTCTCTCCATCTCCTTCCCCTCCATCATTATGTCCTTATTTTTCTCCATTTTCCGCATCCTGTTTTCTGTCTTCATTACTTTCTGTCCTGTATCCTGCCTTTTAACATCTATCATTATGTTGCTTATTCATGCTTGAATTTTGCTGCTTAATCATACTTCAGCCATTGATATGGAAACAGCAGGGCTGTCGAGAGACCTGGAAACATTTTCTTTACTCAGTGCCTCAACATCTGGGAGCTGTGGCTGTAGGAAACACTCTGTTCAGCCACTGCAGCCAGAGGAGGTAGCAAGCATAGCTGCTCCTGTGGGTGGAACAGCTCTGGGGGGATGCAGCGTATTCATCATGAGTGCAGTCTTCTACATTTTAGCTGCCAAATTCTAAACAGAACTTTTAATGTTAGTGATGCCAAATTTTTGGCCTTTCTTACAGAAATGGTGAAAGGTGCATTCCTGGTACCAGAGTGTTCGTTCTCTCTGCTAAATGTTGTATCCTTTCTCCAGAACATGGAATGGAGATGACAGGCATTCTTGATAAATGGTTGCATTCCACCCACTCTTTTTTTTTTTTTTTTTATTTCCAAAAATATCTCATTTTCTAAGAAAAAAGTTAGGAAAATACTAAATTGACATCTTCAGACTGAACTTAAGAGTCAGCTAAAGCAGACATCCGGCTTGGAAAACTGCGAATGTTGAAGGTTTGGCCAAGTTGTATGCAGCTGGAAGACTTTCTGTAGAAAAAATCAGGCAGCTTTAACTATGAATGTTAATGTCTGCTACTAAATTAGGCTCCTGTTTTCAGAGGTGGGCTTTAAAATTTGGCATAGCTTTAATAATTTCTGGTGGTTGTTTGAGTTTTAAAAATTAGAATTAAAATTGGCTGAATCAGCTCCACTTCTAAGGAAAGTGTTTAGTGATGCTAAAAAATTCTGCAGAAAATGCGATGCTGCTACATATTTCAGCCCTACAGGCCTATTCCTTTCTTATTTCATATCTTTTCACCCTGGCCACTAGAGATGAAAACCTTTGAGGTAAAAAGTCACTCTCCAGCTTTTGGAACACTTAAATTCAGAGCCTTTGGAAGTCAATAGCAAGAACTGATTTCACAGTTCTGATAGAAGTAATGTTAAATTTAAAGGGATCACACTTTGTTAGGTATTCTGACAATAAACAGTGTGAGTAACTGAGTCATTTTGCTTGAAATTTGCTCTGAGTCTTTCCCTTGGCTGCACTAGAAAAAAAAAAAGTTCTAATAAATTGTTTCTGGTGTAACAAATAACTCTGGACACATTGTTCTGCATGTCATATTGAGAAAACTTGCACTATTTGCTGCCGACTCCTTGATTCCTCAGGGGTGAGCTGTGCGAATGATTAGGAGAACCTGTTTTCAGAGCTTCTGCTCAGTGTGAGAGTTCTCCCTGGGGCTGTCCTTAAACTAAAAACAGGTACATTTTAATCATTTGAAACTAAATATAATACCTAGAAATTGTTGTCAGGGCAGATTCTCCTCTGTACATATTAATTACTTTAATTGTTGTATTGTTCTGTATGTTTTGAATAGCACTTACTTTAGTTGCTCAGATTCTTCTAAGGGTTTCTGAAGTATCTTTTTTTAAACACCATCTAGTACCAAAGGTAATATTTACCTGTATTCTGAATCTTATCTCTGTGTTTTCCCGGCTAGCAAGCAGATCTGATCTCCCTGGGGAAGGTTGTGTTGGCTTTGGCTTGCAATTCTTTATCAGGAATTCAGAGAGAGAATTTGCAGAAAGCGATGGAATTGGTGACAATCAACTATTCCTCTGATCTGAAGAATCTGATTTTGTAAGTTTGATACTACACGTTTGCTGTTATGTTTTATAAAAAGCA
Source organism: Apteryx mantelli (assembly GCF_036417845.1). Classification (NCBI taxonomy): domain Eukaryota; kingdom Metazoa; phylum Chordata; class Aves; order Apterygiformes; family Apterygidae; genus Apteryx; species Apteryx mantelli. The sequence goes on from NC_089978.1 coordinate 24,790,520, forward strand.
TCTCTTAAATGATTACATTTTTTAAAATACAGGTGAAAATATCAAAAGAATATTTTCAGATGCAAATAAGATTAGAGGTGTAATTACTGTCATTGAATTGTCTGCATAGTCAATGCATTGTTAAACATTGTCATTTAAAGTTAATTTGTATAATGTGTATTTTTATGGCCTAACTAGTAAAAAAAAAAAAAAAAAGCCCTAAGTGTGTGTTAAAGCTCCAAATATGAATTTATTAATATTCAACTTAAACAGAAAACCAAGATATGTGCCATCAGCATTTCAAGTTGTCTTCCATACTAGACTTTTATTGCCTCTTATCTGCCATAGCATTATGCTAGTCTTGTATCTGACAGTTTTGGAAGGTAGTCAGAAATAGGCACTCTACTTTTTAGACCAAAGGGTTCGGTGCTAGTTTTAATTTGTGTATTATTTTCTGTTGTTTTAAAATCTAGTCAGTATTTCTCCTTCCCTCTTACAGCTTACAAGGGAAAGGTAGAAATGCCTGTCCCCCTTCCTCATTTGAAAAACAATTGCTTCACAATCTGAATCTTCATGTCTTCTCTGTTTTTGAGTATGCTCTTGCTCTTTGAGTGGGGTGAACTAAGCAGTGCCGTGAAAGTACACTCCTAGCTTTTTGAATGCTTTATATAAATAACTGACTGGAAGTATACAAGTAAGTTAACTCAGAAGTTTTTTTTGTTAGTTAATCTTTTCTTAAAAAAAAAAAGTAGTTGTCAATTTGTATATTAAGTAGGCATCAGGGTCAGATAGTTTTAAAATCATAATTGGATGAACTCTGTGGCATTTACAGCATGTTCAAGTAACCTTTTGGGGGGGATATTTTTGCAGGTATTTGCTGACTGACCAAAACAGGCTTCGCAGTGTAAATGATATCATGCCTATGATTGGTGCGCGATTCTATACTCAGTTGGATGCTGCTCAAATGCGAAATGATGTTATAGAAGAAGACCTTGCAAAGGTAAATCATTTAGTAATTCCTACAGGAAGACCTCTAGTCAGCATTGCTACAGCTGTACCTTAAAGTGGAGGTTTTCTTGGACCTCCCTCCATTTCTTTTTCCCAACCCCCCCCCAGTTTGTTTAGCAACCCAAGCAGTCTGCCTGCAGAGTTAAGAACTGAGCTCAAGATACCCAAATTCCAAAAACTCCAAGAACTGCTACTTCTAGACTGTGACTAGACCAAGAATACTTATCCTGGGCTTTAACTGAAATGGCATCTTCATGTCCAAACAGCAGTCCTGGGGAAAAGATCTTCTTCACAGAATGGTTAAAATGCTATGTACCTCATTGCACACTAGAATGTAGTTTGTATTGGAGGTTGATACCGCAGCAAATACTGCTTTTAAATTCTTCAATAGATTTGAGTTCCAGTATCCCTTTCCTTATCTCATACTGTTTCTTTTCCAAATGAATGCTAAATAATGGAGGTAAAGGTTGTCATCCTCATTTGCCATGAAATCTGCCCGTCTTGCTCTGTGGGTCTGGTTAATCTATAAAATTCAGTCAAGGTATCGAGTGCCAGCTACAAAAGAAATATGTACTTTGTGCTGTGTTAGTATGTATGTATTCAACAGGAAGGGGTTTGAGTTTTACCTTGTCTGCTCATCAGAAGCCACTGATCACAGGATTTTGTAACAAGGCTGAGATACATGGCAGGATTTCATATTGCTGAAGGCTTACACAGGGTAGAGTATTTAGTTTTTAAGAGTTTAATCAACTCCTTTGACTTATTTCCCCTAAATACCCACACTGGGAACTTTTGCAAAGAGCTAATAGACTGGTGGTCAGGATTCTGGTGGACTGGCTCTTTTCATTTCTGTGGCATTGGCTTGTTGAGTAACCATTTCTCCCTCCTTAGTGAAAGGATATCAAAATCTATCAGAAGCAAAGTGCTGTAGAAGAGCAGGATAGTGTCTCCTTTGGCTGCAGATCTCCCCAGATGAGGGGTGCTCACTCTTTCTAGCGGAGTAAAACACTATGCCTTCTCTGAAGATGTTCAAGATCACTTCATGTCATGGTCACCCAATGCACCTGCACAAATTTGTGCAGGTGGACCCTTTCACATGACCAAAATGGAGGTTGTCCTTTAATCAGCATTAAGTAGTCTGCATTTTCAGTCAGGTGTTGATAGCATCTGCTATCAACAGAGCAGAGCTACTACAAATACAGGTTGTTGCATAGCCCCAGCAGCTGTTTACCTGGCAGTGATAAATGGTAGTTGCTAATTATCTGTTGTACTATAACTTGTTTGTACTACCATATCCTTAGTAACATCAGAGCTGCAGCATCACTTAAGTCTATCTAGCCTGGTATCCTTTCTTCATTATTGCCCTAAAGCAGATGCCGAGGGAAGAGCATTAGAACAGTGCTAGCATGTGTGATATTTTTCCCATATGTTCTCCCAGCATCCAGTCATTTACAGCTTAGGAACTTCTGAAGCTGGAAGTGGTTTGTATGCAGTTAGTAACTTGGTGTTCTCTTGAAGCCATGAATATTCGTTACTCCCATATCCCCCTTTATGTGATACAGCAATGACCCTATCACTCCTTGTCCCTTTCCTTCCTCACCTTAATATTCCCATCATCTGTATGTTGCAGCATTCAAGAATCCAAAGCCTCAGTTTCTCAGGTCCCCTAACCCACTCTACAGGAGAGTTCCCAGCCATACTGGCTACCAAGCCTGCAGAGGGACCACCTGGAAGCTGTAGAGCCAGTGTTGTTGCTCAGCTCTCTGTCACCATTGACTGGGAATCTGCAAGGCAGTAGCATTCACAGATATGTTTTTGGCTTTTGTGTATTTGGCCACATACCAAAAATTATTTGGAGGTTTGCGTGCTGTATAGACAGACCTGTGCTAGCTAGATAAGGTAGAAGTCCCTCCTGTCAGTCCCTAACTGTAGCTACAATTAAAGTACAAGCTATTCTGCTGGTGTGTGGTATTTTTTGTTTGTTTATTTTTGTTTTGGGGGTTTTTTTTGACTGGGAATAAGAATCTTGCAACACCATAGGTTGTCCGAGGTGAAGGTATTATCACCTTGACCTGCTTTATTTGCCCAGCTGTGCACAGTAATCTACTCCAGACTGAATTCATTTGAAATCAATATGATCATGCATGGAGTGAGGTGCAGCTTAGCATGAATAGCTGGGCCATTGGAGAATATGAATAATAGCATGAGAGAATTTTATTTTTCCTTCCAGCTTTGAGCAGCTTTTACTTAAATTAAAGATTAATCTGCCTTGCAATGTAAGCTAGGATAAAAGATAAATTTTTACCATATCCTAAGTGATGAGGAAAAATGTACGAAATCAAATTTTCAATTGCATTCATGATTTTAGTGTTCTGCCTCTTGCATGAGGTCGTTCCAATTACTTTGCCTCTGTCATTGGTGGAGTCGGCATTTGTACTGCTCTAAGATTAAAAAAAAAAAAAAAAAAAAAACAACCTGCCTTACCATAGTGTTAATTTTTTTTTAGCTTTTTTTGGAAACCATGTTTTGTTTCAGACTGATACCTGGAACCAACTGGAATTCCAACTGCAATCTGATATTATTGTTGCTGAACAGTATTTACTAATAATGGCTTGCAAAGCATTTTTCAATAAAAGTTGGTAGATCAGATAATCAAGAGAAGAGAGAACATGAAGCAAGCTGTTATACTATTTACATCTACAGGTTTTGATATCCATATATATATTAGCATATTATTCTTGCTAACCTTACTGTATTTTAACATACCTGTAAGTATAGGATGGCAAAAGAGACTAGACTTATGTTTCCACACAGAAATAGAACTGTCTGATCCAGTTCCTGCTGAGGCAGCAAGATGTCTTCGGTTGTTAAATCTCCACATTGTAATTTGGATATGAAGTGCTAAGATCAGTATTTGACTACTAATACACAGAATAAAGCGTTTGATCTCTTTCTGAAAATGTATACCAGCTTCATGGGATAAATCATTGTAATTCATTGTGCTTCGCTGGCATTCCTGCTATATAGCTTTTCCTCATAAGTGTCTTAATTTTATCTTTCATTCAGAAACTTCAACTAATAACCTATTTCTTGTTTTCTAGGAGGTGCAAAATGGAAGGTTGTTTAGGCTTCTAGCAAAATTGGGAACAATCAATGAGAGGCCAGAGTAAGAAATACTTGTTTTCATAGTGTAGTATGTAAGATTCACTTTGTAATGCAAGGTTTCTTCTAACATAAATTTAAGATCGACAGTTTTCCCCATCTGTGCCCCTGAAAAGAGTATTTAAGACACCTTGAGACAATGAGATAAGCAACTTTCACCAAAATACTAAATTAAGGAAAAGAGAAGGATGCAAGTAGATATGCCAAAGTTGCTTCTGTTATTTAGTATGGATTCTCTTAGTGGTCTCCTGTAACTGAAAACAGTTAGTTTTTGAGGCAATCAGTATAGCCTTCTATAACTATAGCAAATGGCATAGATACTTGTTAAGCTACTTACTCATCAGCTTGTTGTTTGTCAGCTACTGTATAACAACTTAGTGTTCATGGCCTGTTTTCCACTGTGTTCAATAGACTTGGGTTAAAACACAGCTGTGTTTGTAATGCTGGTTTCTAACATTTATCTGGTAAACTTGGTAAAGATGACTCCTACCTTCTTCCCTTACTTTTCTGCAGGCCTTTGGTAGACATTAGCTTTGGGTGCTTTGAATATGTCATCTTTTATCTTGTGGCAGGAGGGAGACTGTAATTTAGTTGCAAATTATAACATGTCTTAGCAGAGCAGTAAGATCGCTTAGGTTAGATTGAGGAGTCAGTGTATGATTTATGTTGGTTTTATAGTTTTCTTTGTTTCTTTTGTTTTTTGAGGTTTAATGTGAGCCTTTGCTTTACACCAGGTTTCAAAAAGACCCAACGTGGTCAGAAACTGGAGACAGGTATTTACTAAAGCTCTTTCGAGATCACCTTTTCCATCAGGTGACAGAAGCGGGTACTCCTTGGATTGACCTCAGTCACATTATCTCATGTCTTAACAAGGTACACTGTACTTGTGTTAGCTTTTAAAAATTGTTTTGGTTAACTTTAAAATAATGTTCCACTGCAAAGCAAGCTGTCATTGGCAGGTTAATTCTGTTGATTTAACTGATGGTTATTTTTCCCCCTATTTTGAATGAAAACAATGTATTTACTAAACTAATATGCAAGCATTCATGGATATTTTAAATAAACTTAGTAGTATATTAATATTAAAACTTGGAATTCAGTAATATAGCATGATATATAATATTAACTTGTTCATCTTGGAACGCATTGAATACTGTGAATAAGCAATGCTGGTCCCTTTATGCTACTCTGGTCTTTCAACACAGCATAAAGGATCCATAGAAACCCTTTAACTGGGGGAGATTTCTACTGATACAGTTGTCACAGATGATTGTTATAAAGCAAGAGGATCCACTCCTAAACTGTGCTGCCCGGAGCAGGAGACAGGAGGGCACTCGAGAGTGGCTGCAATAGCACTTTGTGCAAAATCCAGCACTATCTTAGATAGTGGGGAAAATTTTGGTGACGTACAAGCTTAAGCCCATTTCTGATACTCCTGTAGCCTCTCCAGCCCTTCATTTTACAAGGCTGATTTAACAAAGCTGTTTGCAGTTTTTCATAAGCTGCACCACTAGCAAAATTTCAGCTGAGCACTCTCGTGATTAATAGTGGGAGACGTGAGATCTTCATTAGTTGTAGAACTTCATGTCTTGCTCCACGAATTAGAAAGCACATGAGCTGTGTTTTTGAGTTTTTTTTTTTTTTTTTTTTAACTGGTAGGTCAGCTTTCAATTTACTTGACATTGTTTTACCAAACTTCAATAAGTCGTAGGAGAATAGGATGCTCCTTCATCCTTTTTTCATAGCTGCTTGGTCATTCCACTCACTGCATAGAGAATGGTGATGCAGATGCTGACAATATAGAGTTTTAGTGGTTAGTGTTTTTTCTAGGATTAGGATAACAACCAACTTTCTCTTCCAGAAAAATTTGAATGTATTTAGATCCTTTGACACTGGTAACATCTGACTCATCTGACTAACTGCAGTTAAATCTTTATCTAAGTTATCTTTACCTCCTATTAGATCACTGATTTGCATTTTTTAAACATCATTTTCATCTTATTGATTGGTGTCTGCAGTCACTTTAAAAAGGACATTAAAGGGATTGATAAGATGAAAGAAAAAAAATTCAGTCAAAAGAAAGCATGTTGATATTCAAATAGGCAGTGCAGTGCCATCATGACTTGAAAGCAGAGACCAGTACAGATCTATAGAGAGAGAGAAGTGCTCCTGAAATTATAGGTCAGGAAAGAGACTGTGTCAAAGAATGCGTTGTTCTATTAATGTTCATGGCTTACGTTTTTAAACAGAGGCTCTTCTCTTCTGTGGTTGTGGGCTCAGCACACACAAAAAAGTAAGGCTTACAGAACTGTAGTTTGGAAATAAACTCTGAAAGCACCTCTGAAATCATGATATTTACTAGTAGAAGTGGCTATTTGGGCTTTCCTGCTATGCTCCAAAAGCATTCCTTTTTATTTAAACTTTATATGCACATACATACAGTACAGTATCTTTTTTTCTTTTCTTTTCTTTTTTTTCCTCAGTGTGGAATTTTTGGGATCTTTTCAGCTGAGAGATCCACAGGAGGAGAGGAAGAAAGCCATATAGGTGGCTTTCTTAATACAGGTCTTCCATATACCAATTTCATTAAGAAAATTCACTGATTTCTCGAACAATGCCAGTGTGAACCATAGACAATATTTCACACACATCATAATCTTGATACAAAATTTTGTAACGGATGTTGAACGAGACTGGTAGTGTAGTGTTATCCTACTCTACAAGAATTAAAAGCTAATTGTCCTTCTTTTGTCCTGAAGTTATTCAGAAAGCAGAAACTTAAATTTGGGAAGTTGTAGCTCTTAGGGTTATGCTCAGAGCATTATTTTTGCAGGAAAAATGCAAGAAGTTTCTAACTTGGTACATTGCTGCAGCCAGGGGAACAAGAGCTCAATGTCGAATCTAGTTGTTTTTTCTCCTATTCATTACAGCATGACAGTACTTTGATTTAGTCCTGCTGGGCTTGTATTTCCAAAGTTTGTCTCAATAGTGCCATATCCCACTTACCTCTGCCCCACCTTCTACCATGGGACAAGAAAGTTTGTAGTGTCAAATATCTGGAAATATCAATATATCAACTAACTAAAACAGCTATGAAAATTTTGCTTTATAGGAGAATCTGACAATTCCCCATTGATGAACGCTTCTTGCGAAGTGAAAAGCTCATAAAGACAGTATTGGAAGGGACTTCAGTAGATAAACTAGTCTGTTCTTATGTTCTGAATTAGGATTAAGGTTACATGCCTAATATACATATGCATTCGAAATCACTGCTTTTCTATCCTGTTCCTGAGGCTTTCTAATGAAAGGAATTCAGCAGCCTACCTAAGGGAGATTTGTGTAGCTTCATGTATCTTAAATAGATTTCATGACAAAAACATTTCTGCATCACCTGTTATAGGAAATTAAAATGAAATATTAGTGTGACAAGTTGCATGGAAGTCACTTGGAAGATCATACAACTCAGTTCTTGTATTACTTTAATAATGAATTCGGGAAGTCAGGAAAAAAACATGAAAACGAATCTTGAACAGACTTTTAATCTTTTTTTTTCTTAACCCTGAAACATCTATTTGGTTATGGATTGGAACTAGGTAATGTTTTTCTTGGAACAGGGGAAGGAAATGTACCATACAGAAGACTTAGGGACCGGTTTGTTTGCAGTATTGCCAAAAATGTGAGGTTTGGGTTTCTACTATTATTGAAACTACTTGGGGCTGGTCCATCCATTATTTTGTTTTAGAATGGGCAAGAAATTATTTACCTACCTTCCCAGGAGGCTTGTGCATCATATGGTAAATCACATGGAAATATAATGTTGAGCATGTTTTTGTACATCAGGAACTATATGGAAGTTATACTAGGTTTTCCATCCAGCGGAAGATAGTATTGCAGGATTATTAGCTTTATGAAAAGGGAAGAAAACAGTAGTAACCTAATCCAAAGGTCTGGAATGTCCATCAGGTTAAAACCAAAATGTCTCAATTTTTTGGCAAATATGTTGTTTTGGTGTGGCTCAGGTCCTTCCTTTCTGTGTTGTTAGCAGATCTGAGCCACACCAAAACTACGTACTTGCCAAGAAATCGATTGCTTTTGTTATTTGGGAAATGTTTTGCCATTTCTTTCACACTTCTTTTATTTTATCTTTTGCATTCTTGTTACAGTTAGATGCTGGTGTGCCAGAAAAAATAAGCCTCATTTCCAGAGATGAGAAGAGTGTACTTGTGGTAACTTACAGCGATTTAAAACGCTGCTTTGAAAATACTTTTCAAGAACTGATTGCAGCCGCAAATGGTCAGTTGTAGTATTTGCTGAAAGCATGCAGGACATTGCTGAGGAACTTAACCAATAGCAAATTGCACTACAGCTGAATTGTTGTTGTCATCTCATTTCACATTTGGGAAACAAACAGGAGATGAGCAAAAGCTGCTTGCACTTCAGTCAGGTACACTGTTACTTGAAGGGAAGAATGTTTCACTTATCCTAGAGCTAAGGCTGCCATTGGAGGCTTTATCTGTGAAGAATTTATTTTAGATTAAGGAACACATCAGGTGCATGATGTTCCTGCTTTTATTTTTTCCACTTGTATATGCACTAATTTTAATTTTTTTAAAACTTTTCTGATCTCTGAAGTTTCGCCACATTGTATACTTATTAAGGGAAACTCTTTGCAAGGACATTTCTGGGATACATTTTTGTCACTGAGGATATAGCAAAATTTATTCATTTTGATATTATTTGCACCCAGAATAGCATAAAGGACCAGGTAAATAATTTAATAGAAATTGTGTTCTATCAATTACTGTTTAGTTTGTAACCTCTGTAAAAGTGTGTTGTATGCAAGCTCTGTATGCCACCCACTGTTAGTTTAAAAAAGAAACAAACCAGAAGATGAAACTTTTTAAAACCAATCAAGTGAAGTATCAGTGAATTGTCAAAAAAAAAAAAGAGGAAAAGAAAAAAAAAAAAAAAACAACCCCGTCATTTGATTTAAACACTGTATAAGCGTAGTGACAAAAATAGCATCATGAGAAGCATCTATAATTTAAGGAGCATATCAAACTTGCTCTAAACACAACCAGCGCCTTTTAAAAACTGTTTGTACATTTTCGTGCTAGTCAGAAGCATTTACATTTATGCAATTTTTTTAATAGTTTTTTTTAAAGAAATTGTGTTTAAATGCCTGAAGTTTCAGGAGTGTATTACTTTAGGTTATTTACAATATAATTTTTGTATAAAGTTCTGTTCTTTGAACCACAGCTTTATTATGGTACGCTACACTGGATACAGATACAAAGACACTGTTAAAAGAAGATTAACTAAACACAGCAGTTGTCTGGCATCAAGAGCTTTTCAAGTTTTACAGCCTGAATCTGGAGGGATAATGATCTGCTGTGCCTTTGCAGTCACTGCTTAGCCCAAAGTAATATTACTTTTGATAATACTCAACACATGAATATTCATGAAGTAATTCAGTCTCAAAAGTCTGGAATTTTCCTCCTCAATTAACTTTCTAATATTTGGACGTGCAGTTGTCTCCATACTTGGGTATTCTTGGGATTTGTAGTTAAACACCTACACTTTGATACTGAAGACTGCCAAATATGTAGGAATTTCCTTTCTTAAAGCAGTAGTGAAGACTGTATCTATCCTTTCCCAGCACTGAATGTTTTAATAGCACTGGGTGCTCACCGTGAAGAAAATGTGGAAACTCAAAAGGTCAGGACAGACTCTAAGCACTTGCAACTGATGTTACTGACATCAATTTTAATAATTCTCAATATTTGTAGTTTTCAGAGAAGTTTTTAATATTTCTCTGTCCACTTTTATAAGCTTTAAAAAGATTCGCCGCCTTGAGACTTGCATCAAGAAAAGCAACTCTCTTCACATCGAAAGCTTTGAAGACTAGGGACATGCTTTACACATTTTAGAAAATGTGGTTGAATCCACATTAGGTAGCATCAGTTGTTGAGTTTAAAAATCGATTATTGTTGCATTTGATCGAATGAATTTTAAAAGGAACATAATGTTTAATATTCAAATGATAACAGTTGCCAGAATGTTCTTTTTAATGTAAAAGGAACAGGAACTTTGAGAAGTGAACATGCAAAACAGTCTTTTATCATTAGCTCATGTATTTGAGGAAGAGCAGCTGTCTTTTATATGTTTTTTGACAAATCATATTGTAATTCTTTTGTACAAAAAAGAAGTACTTGTATTCTAGAAGAAATATGAAATGCTTAATTTATAAGCGGGCTGAGGTTTTTTCCAGTATTGTTTTCTTTGAAAATGAAAGGGGATCATCTGCTCAGTTGTGGGGTTTGGGAACCTTTGAAAATTTAATTTGTGGACCAATATTTTGTGAAGTGTAAGGCAGGGGTAAAATAGGGCTTGAATTCTCATCCTTTTTAGACCAGCAAATCACCCTCTGCGAGATGTGTCTAAATTGCAAACCTGTGTGTATTTGCATAATGTCAGCTTGCTTCAGCCCCTAGTAACCTCAGGACTTGGTTTAAAAATAAAAAGGTAGACAGCTAATAAGTTTTCATACATAAACAATGTCATCCAGAAAATATTTGGTGTCAGGTAAAACATTAAAAAGAATTTTGTTTTCTATTTATTTCATTTGGTCTATATTTGGGAATGATTTGAACAGTCTGAAGTTCAGCTTGGGTGTTTTTTTGGGGGGAGAGCCCTTCTACCCCATTTTAATTCCATTTAGAAGGTTGTCCTAAAGTTGTAGTTTGATCCATTCATAGGAAGATTTGTGTATCTGTGTTTAAAAAAAAAAAAAAAAAAAAGGCACCACCAGGACATGCCCTCCTAGATGGGAAATTTAATTCTGACCTTCCTATTTTTACAGCTAAAAGCACAGAAGGGACAACCTTTGAAATCACGTGATGTTGGTCATTTTAATTTTTGTACCTATTTTAAATTCTGTTGCTGTATTTACTATATTGTAAATATTTTGTTGAGGGTACCTATGTATTTTTGATTTGCCCTTGTTTCAGTAATTCGGGTGTCAACAGCTTCCCCTAAAAAGCACCAGTATGTTAAGTTCTAATGCCATGATCCCAATATGTGTTACTCATCTTTAATCCTGTTTTCATTCTTCATGTGTACAGCAGTATTTTTAATAAAGAATACCAGAAACAATGTAGTCTTATTCTGAGCATGTGAAGTATGGAAGTTGGATGTGCCTCATCACAACTTCAGTGCAGGAACTGTATTTCATTCTATCATATTTCTTTTGTATTCACTCTTTGTTTCCAATGCAGAGTTTAAGCAATCATGATTCACAAAGCATGTTTAATATTTGCCACTTACAGTACATCAGATGTTCTAAAATTTATAGATACTATACACTAGAAGTGTAGTAATACACACTTCCTTAACTCCCGAGTCAAAGCAGTTACTACTTCTGTCAGATCAGTTCTGCTTTACTTAGAAAAGTCCTAATTCTGAAAACTGTATTAAAAAGTACACTTACTTTCATGTTTATTGAGCTTTTTTGCCCAAAGGTATATTAGTTTCTTTGAAAACTTGCATATGGAGTGATTGACAACTTCAGTGCCCAAAATTATTTGTTCTATATTGTTAATCACCACAGGTGAGGTGATTTAGTGGTGGGATAAAATCTTCTATACCATCCAACCCTGACCATCCTTATGTAACATGAAATTTTGTGCAAGATGTGTGATAGTGTCAGTACTTTTTCTTGATATATTTCATATGGAGCCATTGTCCCTTAAGTTGCATTGTTGTTTTAAAAATATTATATAGAGACTAAAGTTGCAGCAGGCTTGCTTGGTGCACTCGTCTAGTCTCCAAATCTCTCTTAGTAATGTGTAGCAACAGATACAGAACCTCTACAGCAGTAAGTAATCCCATAATAATCTACCTCTCTGGAGAAAGTTTCTTCTCAGCTTCCTTCCAGTGCTTTTGCATAGTCATATCTGCAGCATGGTTTGGAGATCCCCTCAGATCATCTGATGTTGTATACTAGAGAGCACTATTGAACATCTAAGTGGAGGCAGCTTCACCAAGATCTGCTGTTGGGGGCAGGGACTCGGAGAATCCCCATGAAGAAGAAAAAACATCTACCAGGCTGGATGCACTAACTCATGTCACAGCAGGTTCAGAACAGGCTTTGTGTTGGTGATGCTCTAGCTTCTTTTGTTGTCCTTTCATCTGTACCAAATCTTCTAGCTGCAGAAGTGACCAAGGAGCAGTTAAATGGATATTTGTCAACGGGTTTTCTTTTCTCCACCATGAAACCTTGACTTTTCTGGAGATAGAGTTTATTTTTTGGCTTTGGACAGCAGTAAGTATCTCTTAGATATGCTGAATCTAGTGTGTTTCACTTACAGTGATAGACACTTGTATTGCTCCCTATGCATCTGCTTTGTTGTGTGGGAAGGGAACCTTCTATGCATATTTGATGGATTGATGGACAGATGTAAATGTTAGTGCTGTCCAGTGCTGGATTGTCTGTTGTGGTAATCTTTACTGAGTTAATTAGCCTGGCAGATCTGTGTACATTCTTTCAAAAGCGAACTTTATTATATGAATTTAGCAGTCAAATACATTATATTAAGAGAGAAAATGAAAGATAAAAGTGAGTTATTCACATCCAAAGAAACTTAGAGATCATATAAAAGTAACTTTTGTAGTCCAGTTTTCTTAAATATTTATGCACAAAAAGCATATTTATATATTTACACTGTGCAAACACTTCCTTTAAGAGATGCATTATCACTCAATTATTTTAGCTGAATTGGAATTAAATGCTTCTTTGAATTTCCAGTGGTTCTGATCAAGATAGAATACATTTAACCAGCAATAGACAGTGCCGTAGGTTATAGTTAAAATTAATGATCTCTTGACAAGGAAGATCTAGAATGGATTCTTTGTAGCTTAGGAGTCAGTGGTACTGAGTTTTGAGTGGTCAGAATCATATTGTAAGTAGCATTTTAATAAATATGTTTATAATGGACCACAAGAAACTGAGGCTGGGCAGTAGTTGTTGATCCAGAAAACATCAGTGCGACTGTTAATTGGCTAAAAGCCATTTTAATATTACATTCCAAGGTAAAGGGGGATAGTGCATCCTTACACTTTTCAAATGAAGAACATTCATTTCCTTTCTGAGATGCTATACAAAAGTCTGTTGCAAATAAATGATACACTTTTCCTGTACATATATTCTGTTAACTAACCTGGAAATTCAACTGCATTCATAGAAAAGCTGCCTTACTTTCCAAAGAGATTGTCTTATTTCTAACTAAACATTTCAAACTCTCTAATAATCAATTCTTTGTTTAAAGTATATGCAGTTTAGTAGCCATCCTGTCCTTTCAGACAGGTTCCCATAAATAAAATATCAGTGCAATGTTAGAAGGTCCACTAGGTTTCATGGACAAAGCTTGGCTTAACGTGTCTAGTTTGTTGTTTGTTTCCAGTGTGTGTATGTTGGCATATTGAAAAAGTGCAAAACTTCAAGAACGTTTACTTGATTTCAGCAGGCTTGACCAAAGTGAATTGTTCTGGAGTCCCTGTTATTGCAGCCCTCGCTCTGATCTTAGTTCTTTCGTATCCTTGCCAAATGTGTTTTGCAACGTGTGTTTGAAGTCCTGGCCTCGCAGGACACCTCCCTCCCCCTTTTGTTACCCAAAGGAGTAAGACCTTTCTCATGTCTCATCCCCAGCTAGCTAGTTTAGATTCCCTGGAGCATTAGCCTTCTCTCAAGTTTCTCAAAGTAGAGTTTTCACAAAAAACTGTAGAATGTGGTCCCCTTCTTGTCCACCTCTTCTCAGACGATCCTTTATTTTTCAGCACTATGCAGGTGGCCTCATGACAGGGCCAAGCGATGGGGTGCAAATTCCAGGGTGCTCCTGACCAGAACATCAGTGCTGCATGAGTCTGAACAGAGGCTGGGTTATTGTAGCATTAAATACCATCCTGCTGCCAGGGACTGAACACTGAACTGGTTTTGTCTGTAGTGATGGCCATTCTAGTTTTCAGAAGTATCAGGCAATTTTAGTGACAGCTGTTGGCAGCCAGCATTGGGAAAGTCAAGGCCTAGGCATTGGTATTTTACTGTATTTTGTATATGTTTCTTGCAGTTTGTGGAAAAGCAGATCACTTGAGATTAAGCCAGTGACAGTTTTTTAATTGTAGGATAGCTAACATTCAGGTCAAAATGTTTAAACTGGCAGTGTTTTAGAAAAACCTTTTCCAATTAAATGCATATATCTTGGTCTACTTAAATGGGTGGCTGAGCATAAAGGACCACTGAGTTGTAGTCAGGAGGGGGAGAATGGCATACTTTCATTTTCTCCAGCACTGTGTTGCTGTAAGTATATCTTTTCTTGGAATCACTGAGTTGATCACAACTGAAACTGCAGAAGCTTCTTGGCTTAGTTATTCCAGAAAGCACTGACTCCTTGCTCCTGCTGGCACCTTTCACACTGTAAAACAGCAATGTCACTGTTAGCATATTTAAAGTGTATGGGCATCTGTTTTAATGACCTGAGCAAAGCCATATCGCAAGAAGCTGCTTTGTTTATTCTCGGATGATAATAAGAGCATTTATACAGATGGGATTGCTCAAGGGAGAACGGAGTAGAGGACTGAAAGAGCCCTCCTGTGTCCCTTTCAAGTCCCCTCAGTCACAGCATCTTTGTTCAGAACATTTGTATTAAAGTGATTGTGTTCATTGTAAGTATTACAGTCATGGTGCTTATGGGAATATTTGATCACCTAAGCTCTATTGTTTGTTAGTGTGAATTCAGGATAGCCCTGGAACAATAGCTGAAGTGCCTTTGTGGCAGTGCTGGGGACTGAAACTTTATTGCAGAGCCGAGTAATGTGGAGTATCTGGCATCTGTGAGCTGCAGATCCTGATATGGTATATCCTTTCCCCCCCCATACTTAAATGTTCTTAAGGGATTTTTTTTTCTTGAGTGGGAAGAGTGAAGTAACCAAAGGTCTCAAGCCTTGACGCAAAAGTGGGAAACTACCAGCAGAGATGTACCTGGAGCCTGAACTTAGGTGAGTCTTAAAGATAAGTAGCTGATGTTTATGTGAGGAAGGGCACAGGATACTCAGGTATATCCTCTTCTAGGCTGCTCTCAGCAGCTGACATGAGCTGCTGCTTTGAATCAAAAGTATTTCTGTCCCACAAAGGACTAGTTATCCTGTTGGATGCCTTTTACAAGGTGCCCTTCACAAGAGAGGCTTAATGTCTTCTCAGCTGAGCCACTCTTTAAGACATTGTTTACCTTGCAGCACTTTCTCACTCTTATTCTGAGAGGGTAATGCTCAAAAGGGCTCTTTCAATAATGAAGAAAATTAAGTCAAAGAATTTTCACACCCTTGAACTTAGATGCCTTAGTTCTTCATCTGTAGACAAAGGGCATGACAGGGCACTCTCCATCATTGATTATATGTGAAATCCTAAGTTAAGCATATGTTGGACTGCAATGCCTGAATTGAGATTCCCCCCCGACAGTTTTTATAAGGTTAAGGCCACTCTGCCCCTCTCCTTTTATAAGGTCAGGAACATTGGCAGTCAGTCTTGAATTCCATAGAAGACAGTCAGAGAATCTATTGAAGCTTTGGGTAGTCCAGTTTTTTGGGGGTTTTGCACAATTTGATTGTTAAATGAAGCACTGAACTGGTAAAGTAGCATAGGGCCTTTCTCATTTAGGATATTGAGAAGTAGAAATTTCTTTTAGATTTCACAGCTGTTTGAGTCTTTAACTCACAAGCGTCTGTGCTTTGTAAGGAGTGTGGTCTCCTGTCCTACCTGTGACATCTGTAGGAAATTAGAGGGTGCTCCCAAGAAGACCACCCTATTACACTTGTCTATAGATAGTTTTAAGGAGAAATGGATTCAAGGATTTAATGGATTTAAAGAGAAATGCTTCTATAATTTATGTTGTAATTGCCTGTTTAGAGAGCAGTGGGCTGGCAGAAGTGGCATGTGTATGGGATGCCTTCTTTCCTGTCTTCTGCCTAATTGCCATCACTGTGAACTTTAAGCACTCAAAAAACATCAGCTAGACCATGCGGAGTCATAAGCCTTAGCATCATCATTCTCTTTGATCCTCTTATTCCTTATCTAGCTCTTGCATCCTGAGAATCTGTATTTTCTTTCAATTGCAGACCTTATTTTGTCATTAAAGTTTAGACCTAGCATACTTATAAAGGTCAATGCTTTAAGAAATGAATACCTCATATTTCAACACTGGCTGAAAAGTCTGAAGCAATATGTTGTAGAGCTGGAGTACACTCCCAAGGAGAGCTTTTAGAGAGCCTGTAAGGTTTGGCACCAATAGACTTCATCTGGAGATGAGCTTACAGTCAACAAAAGCTTTTCTAGGTGTGGACTATCTACTTTTTACTCTGGGAATGTAAAATAGAAACTGGGTCTAGCTGCTTCTTAGTTGGGATCACTTGTTGGAGGAAATGTTTGCTTCATTCCTGGCAGATAGTCTACATTCAAGAGCTCAGCGAGATTAGAGGTTGGCTATGGCTCTCATGATGTTTGTTCCAGCTCAGAAATGGTGCAGTTCTCAAAAAATTTACTGGATTAGCAATTTGCTTTGATTCGGGGGTTTGCTCCAGCCAAAGTATTTTGGCTTATTCTACTTGGGCTTTTTCACCAGTACTGAAGAAGAGGTGCAGTTGGGATTCTTTCCATTTGCAAGGGAGCAGAGCTCAAAAGACTGTTGTCTGCTGCCCCCTCCCCCCAACAACTTCCCTATTGGAATCTTGTTACTTGAGACCTTACATTAGGAGAGACTTATCTCTCTTTATGGTATTTGCAGTATCGCTCATTTTCATCTCAGTGGTGCTCTAGTTGTTCACACTGAGTGAATATTAGTGTGTGCACTGGCTTTCTCCTGGAGTGAACTGATTAGTTTCCTCTGATGCAAGCCCTGGGGACAGTTCTGGTGCATGTTCACTCCAGTGACTGCTCCCACAAAGCAGTACAGGTAAGATGCACCAGTTTGGCTCCTTCCACCCTACACAGTCTTTCAACACTGTCCCATCAGACTTTGCCATCTCAAGTATGATCCCTCTAATGCCCTGCTCCAGGGCATGCACAAACCTTTATTCTGTTATTAATACATCACCTCACCTGACTGGCCTGCATGTTATTTCAGAAACTTTGAACTGAGAAAAATACACAACCCCCCCTCTTTTTGTCTTGGGCAGCAGAGAAATGCAGGTGCCCAGAGAGAGCTGGAGCTCAGTGCTGCCGAGCTGTGCACCAAGCCAGGCTCCTCCAGAGGAGGCGAGCCAGGAACAATATGGACACAGTTGCTCTGCGCCACTTAGCCTGGGCTCAGAAAGCACTCGCTGGAGTGAGTGTGTCTGTCTGCATCTGTGTCCTAAAGGAAGATGTTGAGGTTTACAGTTAGCACGGAAGCAGATGCTTACGGCATGGTTTGGTGTTACAGTGAAGGTGATCTAACAGTAAGCTGCTGATAAAAGGTGGGGGCCCTTCTCATCCTGGCACAGGCATTCAGCTGCCCTGATAGCAAGCAGCTACTGTTTGCTGAGAGTCTATCTGAAGCTTATTTTTCTGATACTCTAGTGACCTGAACCAGCTTATTGCAGGGCAAGCTAAGGAGAAATGTTAGCACAAGAGAGGGGGCAGGACCACAGAGCAAGGATGTTTGAGATGCAAGGGAAGAAGCAGGACCATGCATTTGGTTAGATCAGCTTACATGTGTCAAACACCTCTTAGAGCTTTACCTTGCCCGCTCTCTGAGGAGTGGATGAATGTAATTTTCAAGTTTTACTACTTTCAGAGGTATTTATTTATTGCTCCAGTTTAGCCTAAGCAAAGGATGCTTAGCTAGGAAGCTACAATTTTTAAGAATGTGTTTACACTAATGGGTTGCCAATGGCAGACACTGCTTTTCAGCATGACACTGCAGTACCACTAGTTTATCTTCCAGGGCAGATGACCTTCTATGTGCTCAGCCAACTGCTCTGTTTCCTCGAGGATTTACATTCTAGCAGCCACAGTTGAGTTCAAATTTCTTTTTTCCCATTCAAGCATTCCTTTTCCTTATACAGCTGAAACTACTCCTCAAAGCAATGTCAGAGAGCTGCTGAGGGCACACACCATGTGTTCTGTGCCATGCTAAGAAAGAGGTATTTTATAATTTCATTTGGGAAGGTTACTGTGCTGCTGTCTGCAGCCTTCAGAAATGTTACAATTCCACACAGAAAAGATGCATTAAACCACTTTTAGGAAGCATTGTCCTCTGGAGCCTTGTAAAATCCACACGCATTTCAAGCTTTGTAATACCTGGCTTCTCAAAATAGAACATGAGAAACTCCCTCAATTAAATCTAGAGTGCCATAAAAATACTTACAAGCCTCTTTTCTGAAATATGAGTGGTCAAGGCACAAGAAAAAGGTTTTACCAGCACTTGTTCACAGTGACTTGCATCACCCTGGCTTTGCTGTGCATGAGCAATGCTTCCATTGCAGACCCCTGCCAGTGGTACATTTACCCTGTATTGCCATGTATTTTGGCCATGCGAGTGAGCCCGTGTACATGCTCTCACACCTGTATATCTGTGCACTTAACCAATGCCCTTTTACTTAGTCACTGGAATTTTTCTTAAAGCAAGCCCTCTCCACCTTGACTGCACATTTCAGCCAGCTGCAATTGTTCATCAAGAAAATACTACACCTCCCAGCCTGCGCAGCTCCAGGTCACTCCCAAGTTCAGTCTGGTCAGGATGGCAGGATGGCCTTGACCTAATGCCAGCGTAAGATGAATGATCTGCTGGGTCTGGGCAGTCCCAGAGCTGGCTGAGAGAGCTGAGACCAGCCAAAGACACTGCCAGCTTTATAATGGCCCGGGAACTGAGACACCGTTGGCATTGAGAAAATAAACATTTCCCATTTGCAGAGAGTTCATGTCAGTGCAGCACGTTCCTTAGAGCAGCCCCAGTTCCCTGCTTAGGCAGCTGTCAGGAATTAGGTGGAGGAAGGTGGCTAATATATTAAAGTGCTTAAAGGCAGGAAGAGAAATGAGGCCCTCACATCCATCTATTGTAAAGTTGCCACTTTAGCATCCTGAGCCCATGGGTCTTAAATGGGTTATGCTTAGCTGACTCATGGAAAAGAAGGGCAAAAACAAGCTCTGGGAGCCTTGTCCCAGCTGGGGTGCCCTTGGGGACGCACAGAAAGAACTGCAAATCCTTCTTAGCCACATGTTCATCCACCCCCTCGCCAAGGACTTGTTTCCTATAGTTAATGCACCGCTGCCTTGCATTAATGCTCTCTGACCATCACCCGCCCAGCCTGGCAGTAAGTTCAAGATTGGGTAGGTTGCTAAAGAGTGATAATAAATCATATTGGTGATGTTCATTGAGGGGTTTGAGTGTTGTTATGTTTAAGGTGCATGGAGGTTTAGTTGTGAGGGCTGACTGAATGAGTAACTACTCGACTAAGCAGAACACACATCAGCAAAAGCATTTGCTGAGACTGGGGCTCCTCAGGTACTTCTGTTAAGCCTGATTTAGTACAAGGACTTTGAATCCTCCTTTGCCCTCTAACACATGAAGGAGAAGAAAGGGACGTAAAATACAGACCCAAAGAGCGTCCGTCTCTGTTTGCTGTCTGTCCACGTGAAGCGTTTCAGTTCTTCTGAAGCCAACACCATCCCACTGTCTGCTTGGTAATCCTTGAAGAAAAAAAAGAAAGACTCAACCCTATTAGGTGTTAACTGTAGAAAGTTACTTTTATAATGAAGTCAATTCCTATCTGGTCAGATTCACAACATCATTTCAGTCATTTATGCTCAGAGATCTGTAAGACCCAGGGATTTTGTGCTGCTTTAAGTGCCACAATGCCCAGGAATTTCATGTTGCTTTTCCAAACTGTTCCTGTTTTGGGGTGCAGCAAATACACAGCATTAATGCAGGTGCAGAGTGTTAAAGGTGTCTACAAACAAGGTGAAGCTCTGGCCAGACACTAGTCAGCCTTCAGCAAACCACCATGCTTTCCCCGTGCCCCCCACCATTTAATGCTTATAAGTGTTATCTGGATTACTAAAAAGCTTCCTCCAATGGCTGACCCATGCCCACCGCCACCCAGGACAGTCCGTGTGCTCTGTTGGCTGACATCTGCCCAGCTCATCTGCCTGCTAACAGGGCATGCACATAGAGAGGGCTTATGATGGAACGAAGCCCACAGTACTCATTTTTGCACTCATATTCAGGTGAAGCACAAATCCAAGAGATTTTAAGTGGCTCTTCTACAACATCGGGACCCAGCTGGGACTCTGGCAGCCATCCCTTGCCAGGCTATTGGCACTGGCCATTTCTTAGCCAGTGAAGAGCGTTTGCAGCCCCGGGCACAGCCAGCAAAGGACCCACTGTCGCCCGTTTGAAGGCCAGTGGGATAACACCATACTGCAAGCACAGCTAATCCTGCACCTGGTTTCAGCAGAGCTAGCAAAGCAGCAAAACCCTTTCTTGATTTCCTTTGTATACAGCTGTCATGCAAATAAAAAGAAATAAATAATATATTATTTGACCTAAGAATCACTTACATCAAATACAAATGTTTCCTTGATGGGAAGCGCTTCAAATGTTTTTATGCGCTGGGGCGGTTTTATTTTGAAAGTATTTATGTATCTATTCAACAGAAAAGGGAGAAAGATTCCTGGTGAGAGCATGAAGTACAGTGCGTAAGGGAGAAGCTGGTTATTCCTGTGTTTCTTGAAGTATTTGCTTAACTCATCACCAAAGTAGTTTATACAAACGGGACTTGTTACCCAAACTCCACTCAAACATCATTGACCAGCCTCTCATGGCCTCTTGCAACCCCTCTCCCCTCAGCCCAGCCCCCCACTGGATGGGGTTCAGAGACGGAGGAGCTGCTGCCTGGCTCCACCTGAATGCCTGCTAATGAAAAATACCAAGTGTTACCCAGCCCAGAAAATGTTGTACGCCCCAAAGTAAACTGCAAGTGAGGATTTTGATGTTGCTGGTGGCAAAGGTGATAGCGACACCTCCGTTAGATGATCTACAAAGTAGATTTACGGGGGTAGGGGGAGTGGGGGAGTGGGTAAAGGATCAGCTACCACTTTGAAATTGAGTGAGAAAAGTGATTTCTGGTCATTCTCTCATAAAAAAAAGACATTTCAAATCAGATACTAGAGATGTTGGAAAATTCAGTCCGTGTGGAGTTTTTCTGACTGTTTTCTCACACCCAAGCCCAAACCAGGCAATGCAACAAGCTGCAATAAGGAATGAACAAACCAACCCTGTCCTTATCCTGCTTATCTTACCTGACATTTTCAGTGCTTCCACAGCTTGAGCTTGTAACAGATAAGTTTTCACTGCACAAAGAAATGGGTGCAGACGGAAACACGCTTTCAGTTGTAAATATGGTATTCAGGGGTATGTAGTCTTTGCCTTCCTAAATGCACATGAAAAATCAAACTGTTATCCCTGAGAATGTGCACACTGTAGCCCTTGCCGAGGTCATCACACACAGTTACTTCTTTAGTACCTGTTGCACGTTTGCTTGAAGCAGATCCCCCAGCTTTTTCACCAGTTCGGAAAACCTCGGTCTGTCATTGGGATTGCTTTGCCAACAGTCCATCATGATTTGGTAGCTACGACAACAAAAGCAAAATGAGCATATTGTGGGGTTAAAGCTCAATTTGATCCAAGGCAGTGCAGTGTCTGACAGTGTATCAGCAATAGAGTTAACTCCTGAGCCTGTGTGATTTTACAGAGATGCTCTCCAGCACTATTGAGGTCTCTTACTAAAAGTCAAAGAGTAAGTTTTCAAGAAAAAAAGAAAAAAAAGTTTCCCACAGGACACCAGGAAGCCCACTTCAGAAGAATAATTTAGCCAACTAATCATTTCTTTTTTTATTCCTAATTAAACACTAAACCTTTGTATAAAACATCTATTAACTGGCAATGTTTAAGTTAAGGCATCCTAAGATGACTTATATGGATGTGTCACTTCCTTGTATTGGTTGAGTCTAGCTTTCCTTCCTGCAATAAAATATGTGGAAGAGAAAAAAAAAAAAGCTCTTATCAACTGTCACTAGGATAATAAAATTAGCCAATGGATAACACTCCCAGATATGATATGGCTGGCTTGCATCCTTTTACTTCTTCCAGAATGTTATTTTTGGGAAGTGTTACTATTTAGAGTCATGATGTAGCACTCAGAAAGGCACCATAGACACCTGCATGTATTTAATTTTGCCTGAAGAGGTAAAATGCACGTGATATTTCCATGCTCCTAAATGATTTGTGCAATTCTGTGCTCAGAGTCCTGTAACTCGGAGCAAGGGCTGTGTGGAGCCCGTAGGGAGGAGCTGCCGCTTTTCCTAACAGGCTGCTGCTTGCGCAGCCGATGGAGCTGTTGAAAGCCTCAGGCAGAAACAGCGCAGACTAAATGATTTTGGAGCCTGTAGGTCCCTGTCATCTTCCTCTGCTATCAGACGCCGTCTCCAGGAAAGGGTGGGCCCTCAGCACCACCGTATTTGCAAGGAAGCCTCCACTGTCACTTCCTAAGTCAAGAAAAGGTTAATAATGTCACATTTCTCCAGCACTTACCAGTGTACATGTCAATAAATATTAAACCTGGATGAGAATGAATAATCTTCTTCCTCTGAGTTGTTCTTTCAGTTGTGGCTTTAATGGTCCTCCCCCGAGCTATCTAAGAACAGACTTTTCCATATCTTAAAAGTGAAAACAGGTCTTGGCTATGCAGGATGATGAGCTTTGGTGACACTAACCTTGCATTTCTCCAGCGCCTGGCCTTTCCTTGTGACCACGCTCCCTTGTCAAACCCTATGCAAAGTCTCTGTAGCATGTGTTTGGTCCTGCTTGGGCTACGGGACTGTCAGCCCGCTCAGGACCCCTGGGCTCGGGGCTGTGGCCACCAGTGTCATCACCTTCTTCACAGCCTTTTAGCAGGAAGGCCGGGGGGGGGGGGGCGAGGAGGGCTAAGGGTGGGGGATTTTCAAGAAGATGCTAATGACAGCAAGAAGATATGGGGCAGCATTGGGTTATTTTTTTCTTATGTTTGCACAGAAGACTTCTTGCGGAGACTCATACATCATTTGTCCTGCAAGGCAGCCTAGGAGGGAGAGGTACACCAAAAGCAAGCAGGGAAAAGCATCTTACATTTCTTCTGTCGCTTGCTCTGGGGCCCGCATTCTTGTGCCTTCTTTTAGTCTGCTGCAGAAATCCTCATCCATTTGGACTCCAGGGTAAGGAGAGGCACCTAGGGATAACAGTGAAAATAGATTCATGCATCCCTGAGTCGGGAGGGGAAACATCTCTGCACACGATGCTGGCGTTACGTCAGCTCCCGTGACGTTAGCCAGGTAAGATGCTATTCGAGGTTCTACGGTCCGTGCAAGGCACGCTACACTCACCGTGCAATCAGCGGGGAAAACCAGGGACTTCCAGGGGGTGGTTCACCTCACCTATCCCAGCCGCCCATCTGGGAGTTGGATGAAGTGCTTTCTGGAGATCCCTTTTCTCAGCACTGACTGTAAAGGGAGCCAGGCTGGGTACCCGAGACAGTTAATCATGAGACCTAACCCAGGTACTATGGATTCCCCCACCCCTGCAAACACCCAGGATGCTCCGCATCCACTTCTGGAGGCTGGAAACCTCCCCAAGGGTCTGACCCTGCCAGGTGCCACAGGGGAACTGCTGCTCAACTCAGGCCAAGTCCTGGGCCTTGGGGAGCAGCAGGATCAAGCCCAGGGCTATCAGTGGCATTTACCTGGCCTGAATGTGAAAAATAAAAATGAATTTGACCTAAAAAGAATGCCTAAACAAAAGCCAAGTCTGATCTCTTTATACTTTGGACGACCCTGAATTCTAGTAAGCACAGTATTAACAAATCCCAAATACTCAAAAGCAGCTTGAAAATAATTAAATAATGGTTTAAAATCAAATCATGGTGCATTTGCATTATTCCTCTAGTTTCTGTGGTTTTAAAATCAGCAACCTGATTATGCTGCTGATCTTTTTTCCACTGATAAGAAGGCAAAAGGAAAAAAGAAAAGGAAAGAACAATGACAAAACCTCTCTGAGAGTCAATCACCAGGTTCCAGGAGCTGGGACTTTAAGAAGAAAATAGCAGATGTTGTGAGGCTCACCATAAAATCACAAGAGTTGGCAGCCTGACCAGCAACATGCATTTAAACTAATAAATGATTGATTGTCCTAAGAATTGTATAGTATTGTTTCCTCTACTGTTCTCCTCTTTTGTCAGCCTCTGTGCTGAACCCAATTAAGATTCTTCTATTATGACGGTCATTGTTGTTCCCTTTCAGTGTACATTTTGTATCCTGCATCTCGAAAGTACAAAAAAGGAAAGGAAAAAAAAAAAAGCTGTGCTCGGGGTTTTAATTTCAGATTCCATGGTCTAGTTCACCCTGAGGCATCTGTTTCACTGTTTGTTTGCCTGCCGTTTCCAGCGGCTTGTGTGCGAGGGAAGCAGCTGTGCGCGGCGCAGGGCTGGCACCGGGGCACTCGCCGGCTGATTTTTTGGAGTGGAAATGGAGGGTGTCTGCTGTCACACATCTCAGATGCCTTTAACACATTCAGAGATGTTCAAAGACCTCCTTGTGTTTCCAGCTGGGTGCTTACTTGCTCCTGCAGAGAAACGCAGAAGCTTTTGAGGGAAAAAAACATCCACCTTGAGATGCCAGGCAGAGAGGGTGGACTCTGAGCTTTATATTTAGGATCAGCTCTTGTTTCCTTGTATATTCGATGTCATAATCAGGCACCCGAGTGCACTGCCTTCATTCAAGCAAGCACTGTGTGACTGTTGTCCCTGGCTGCCGGTTACAACTGCAGATCTGCTGGAATTGGGGACCCCAGTTAAGAGGTCTGAAAACTGCCCTACTTCTCTCCAGGGAGTGCACAGCCCTGGCACTGTGAATGCTGGCTCTGCCATACTCGAGGAGATGCCTAGGTTTATCTCGGATGGCATACGGCAGGCTGAATAAGGCCCACAAGCTCCTTGTTACACTACAGGACTTTAAAAATTTGCTTTATTTTCCCATCAGGTCCTGAGACCATAACTCTGCACTCCATCTGTCAAACAGAGCACCAAGACCGCTCAGGCCATGCTGCCCTAGGTGCATCCGCACCAAGGGTTTCTACAAGAGAGACATGGAAATTAAAATTTTGGTCATGATAGAAACAGGTGGAAAAATGCTCAGATAATTTTGCTATTCGTTAAGGTTTTCAGCTTGGCAAGGTTGATCTTCTTACCAGTGGCCTTACAAGCATCAAACTTTTCAGTTCACAGTGACGTGATACCGACAATTCTCCCCTCTATCCTCACACCCCCACCGATGCCCGATTTAGTTATTTCCTTATTAAAGACATGGCAAAAGCTCTTTGAAGTTGATGGATGTTTTTCCACAGACTGAAATGATCGTCAGGTCAAGCCCTTACTACAACCCTCTCCACCGCTTTCAGCTCCCAGGAGGCAGATTTAACATACCCAAGGAAAATATCTCCCACAGCAATACCCCATACGACCACACATCGCTTTTTGTATTGTAGATTTTATCAAATATGGATTCTGGAGCCATCCACTTGAGAGGAAGCCGAGCCTGAAATGAAATGGACAAACCTTACTATTATTTTCAAAGATTAAAAGAATTTAATCATAGCTAAATCAATTATATATTGTTATATAAATAATTACCATTCAAGAAGGAACCTGCGGGGTTTCTTTGCAGACAATAAACACATACTCATTCAGGCACTATCTTAACAAATTTTCAGAATAAAAGGCTGTTTTCCCCTTCCTAAATACATTTTTAAAATATATGTGGCACAAAATGCCATAAACTGGAGACCTGTGAGAAGACTGACTACGCCTTTTCTTTGCAGTGTTGCAGGGATATGTCAAAACAGTTGTTTCTTGCCAGCATCCTAGGGATAGGGGAGAAAACCCTACCCCAAGTGCAGGTCATTTTGTCATAGTATCAAAGATGTTCTTGGGTAAATTTGCAGACCCTCTCTTCCAGGACCATGTCAGCAACCCATGCCATCCACATAGCACAGCTTGTTAGTGTCTCCTGGACATTACCCAAGTCACGTGAATAATGCTTCACAACTATTATGTAGTGCTATAGGGCTTTAAAGTTATTTACAGATGAGGGCATAGCTGGCAGGCGGGTGAGAAATCCCGAAAGAGACTCTCTGCATGAATCCTAATTCCTCCACCAAATTCCCTGGACATCCGTGGCCACAGGCACATTTTGCCAACCTGGAGTTCATTGCAGGCCTGTGGGTTTATTGTCTGCTATTTACTGGGAGAGCGAGAAGGTCAAATAGGTTCCTGAGGAAGCAAGTTTTGCTCAGCAGCTCTGAGGCAGCACGAGCCGTGCTTGGCTCATAGTGTGGGTACGTGAAGGGACACACACCTTCTTCTGCAGGGACTGGTTTCCATGAAGGCAGTTTACTTAGTAAGGGTGTTTGTTACATTGCAGAGCCATCTGAGAAATAAATATCTAAAAAATATTTAAAGTCTTAAAAGACTAGAACTGTGAAATGGTTAGCATTTCCAGGCCTTATGGCTGAGGACAGAAATGCTTGCTGGATACACAAGGCATCTGGATTGCTCATCTTCACATAAAAACTGTGATAGCTTTCAAACTCCTTTAAGTTCAGGAAATGTAAAAGTCTACAGAATGTTTTGGTGGACAGCTTGAAATGATATGTTATAAACAATTGGATAAATAAACAGTATCTTGACTTACATCTCCTTTTCTCACATAATCAGGATTCTTATAAATATCTCTTGCGAGGCCAAAATCACAGATCTTCACTACATTGTTCTCAGATAAAAGGATGTTTCTGGCTGCCAGGTCACGATGAATACACTATAATAAAACAGTTTCACAATCAAACTGCATTTCCTTAATCTTGCCCACAAATTTCCTGACTCTCTCCCATATCCTTTTCTGAATTATTATTATTTTTTGAGATATCAATGTAATATTTTTTTAGGGAAGTTGACTATAGTTTACATGAAGTTACTGTAAACAGTGACAGTTCTTTACAGAAAGTACTTCTCCAGTCCAGCAAGTCATAAATATTGAAGCCCCTTGGTATTTCTAGGGAAAGCACCAGTCTGTTTGGGGCTCCATAGCTAATACATGTTGAAACTAAAAAAAAAAAAAAAAGAACTTCTCTGCATGAATTAGCTTGACCCATTGCCTTCCACTGTAATGCTGTGTTTATGGAGTATGAAGACTCGGATAAACACATCATTATATTTAGAACACCAGGAGGAAAACTGCTCTTCCTTTGGGACCTCTACCAAGGAAGGTGTCACTAAAACGTAGACATGATTTCACCTCTAAATCTGATTCTTCTGCAGTGAAAAATCCCAAGCATAAAACCAACCTTTCTGGAGGACAAGAACTCCATGCCTCTGGCCACCTGAAAGCTGTAAGAAATCAGGTCTTCCATAGTGAGGGGCAGCTTGTAGAACTCGTCAGAATCTGAAAACAGTTGAACGTGCTGTTTGTTATAAAGACTGCTCATAAGGCAGTTATTTTTCCCCCCTCCTACTGATCTTACTAGTCCCATAAATTCAGTCTTTGTTGAGTAGTATTTGGAGGTCAACCCACTGTCACGGGAAACAAAAATAGTGCTTGCTTTATACCCCTTTGGACACTGCTGTGTTTTCCCCAAAGATAAGGGGCAGTCAGAAGAAACAATCACACATTTTCCTGTCAGATTTAGTAACCCTGGAAATAATCTTTTTTTAAATCTTCTACCCGCTGGACATGACCCTGTGAATGTCTCCCACGGATGTTTATTAGGGTGATAAACGAGGAAAAAAATTTCAGAGATGCACAGTATGTTGTAAAAATATCACAGATCGCGTAGTGACAGGAAGGAATTAATACCTACCTTCCTCGTCCTCCTCCACATCACTCAGACTTTTATCTTCCTGAAACCCCGAGCTTGCGAAGCTCTCACTGCTGGTGACACTGGCCAGCCTTTGTTTTTTGCCTTCTACTGGCTCAATATCCTTTTTCTCTTTCATTGGCTCTACTTGCACAGAGGAGTCCTTCAAACAGACAGAGGAGAAGAGGTGCTACATCAGAGCAGCAGAGGGGTCTGGGGTAGGAACCAAGACAGACTTTTGCCTTATTTCCGCCAGGAGAAAATGCTCGCCTGTGACATGTTAGTCGCGTCTCCCCCTTGCCTTGCGAGTCCGGCTTCATCATGGCAAGTGCAACTGCTGTGGGAAAAGACTGCCTGACTTCCCCACCACCTCTGTCCAGTGGCTTGATGTCATGGTCAAGGAGGATTTAATGGGAAACATGCAATGCTGCTTGGAAAATGTTATCCTGCTGCTGCCCAGAGAGCAGCCTTGCCTCTAGGCCATGCTCTTGCCCCTCTCCCCTTCCCCCTGGGCCTGCAAATACTTCAGCCTCTCGAGTACGCTGATGCAGAGCTGCCGCTCCCTCCCGCTAGCTCAGGCATCCTTCCTAGCAGTGCCAGAGCATGAAGCCAAGGCCGTCCCCTGACCAGAGGGAGAGGTGTGTGTGAATCCTCCCAAGCAAAGGGTCAGCCCTGCACATTTGTGCTCCCCACTGAGCTGCTGGCTAATACACAGACAACCACATTTTGAAGGAGGCAATTGCTACTTTTCATGCAGAGTCCGATGTGGACGACCTTGGGAATAGACTCAGTCAAAGCCTTTTGAAGACGGAGGTCCTCCCGGTTATGCCCTACAACAGAGTTTGCAGAACTGTTATGAATGAAAACTAAGAAGCCTCTGAGTTTTTGGCACAGCTGAGAAAGGGTTTTGAGGACTACAGCTCTGGCTCTAGGCTCCTAAATCCTACTTCAGATCCCTTAATCCTTTGGGGGATTTCGCTGAAAGTGCACAAGCACAGATAGAGTTGGCACATTTAGGTCCAGGGTTGTGATAAAGAATACACAGTAGATTTGATTAAGAGGGCTGTGGGATGTGAGGACAAAAGTCTAATCTCTTTTATTCTTGATAGCCCTTCTCCTCACACAATAAGAAGATTATTTGTAAATCTCTGAACATTAGGGTGTCTTGGAACATTAGCTTTAAACGGCATTATCTCGTTTGTGTTCCCAGCAGTACCGGAATCAGTGGGCAAAACCACTTCCTTCGGCTTCATTGACACAGGCCTCTGCAGTGACCCAAGCTCAGCAGGAATGGGTTTGTCAGCAGAGGGGAGAGAGCGTGTGGGGACGCTTTGGAATGGATTCACTTCCTCTCACTGTAGAGATCTCCATTAGTCACATCAGGCTCCTTGCATAGTCAGTGGAGAGAAATGAGCCCTTTCTTGGCACAACATATCCCACACCAAACTTTTAAAACAGATCAGGTGAACTGCACCCCAAAACACTTATTTCTCTCTTCTGGCTATAAGAGAGTCTAAGGTGGCAAGCTCAGAGGCTGACATCTACATTACGGACACTTACGTTAGCAAGATGAGTCCTTCTAGAGGCAACTGCCTCCTTACCTTGTTGGAGCAGAAAAAATTCCTCTTGCTCTTCAGATAGTTTGATAAATTCCCATACTTGCAGTATTCAACAATCACCATCAAAGGCCCTGGGGAAAAGGAAAATGCATTTTGAGCAGTGTAAAGCAATACAAAGGGGTATTACTTCTGAAAAAAAGAGAAGTCTTTCATGCCCATAGCTATAACTGGGGTCCAGAATAATTGATGATATGCCTTAATGAAGAAAAAAGCTGTTTGGAGGACACTGGGCATGTCACCAAAATAATAGAGTTTCTGAAAATTAGGGCAGGGCCTAATTTTTGAAATCTGGGTCATGAACATGGGTCCTGCATGTTCCTCCATTTCCTCTTTGGGGCAGTCTGAATTCAGACTGGAGTCCTGCAGACCACACGTGCTTGTTAAACTAAAGTAGGTGACATATCTAAAAGAAACAACCTCTCATATTAGCCCTTTAATTTTCTTAGTGGAATATACTGAAGGCTTTTACCAAAGTTGCCTTGTGATTCATCTTTCTGAGCCAACAGCTGATCCCAAGGAACCCCTTGTTCCCAGCCTTTCCAGATCATGTTTAACCCAGCTTAGCAAGGAGGTGAGACAAAGGACAACAAGTGGCCCCTTATTCACTTTGATGTTAAAACCAAAAGAGCATTTAAATAGAGAAAAGGTTTAATCACTTTGTAGGATGACTAGATATCTCTTTTCTCTTCCTCCTTTTTTTCACCAAGTGGAAAAAGAGGTCCAATATTTCAAGCCAATAACTTGACCTCTGGACAAAGATCAATGTGGCCAACTAACTGTTATTTGGAAGTGATTCAAACCCATTTTCAGTGCAGTGCGGATTTTTTTACCTCCATTCTTTGTGCAAGCTCCCAACAAATTCACAATATTGAGATGATGACCAATGTGGATCAGGATCTTCAGTTCAGTCATCAGAGCTTTGTATTCACTTGCCGTGGCCCCTTCTGTAAATGCAAAATAAGGTCAATGTGAAATGGCAATGTACTGGTCCTGGTGAGCTATACCACTTCTTGTCACTTTCCAGTGAAATAATGCCCATTATTGGATGCATGTGCTGATGTTCTTTTTCTATTCCTCCCTGCTCAGCATCCTCTTATTTGCAATAAAACCCATAAAAAGAATTAGACACTCAACTTCCTCCCAGGAGACCCTTTCATATTTAGAACAGAGAAAAATTTTTCACGTGAATAGTTTTGCAGTTTCAGCCAAAAAATGAAAGAAAAAATAAAAAGGATTTTCAAGACTTTAATTAACTCTATCTACAGTAGATTTTAGCTGGCCTGACTTCAGCCATCTCAGGGTTAGGTACTAGCCTGAACTAATGAAGCTCTCAACGAGTCAGTGGCAAGAGAAAGGCATTTCCAGAGGCTGACTGAGTTATCAGCTTTAGCCATCTACATTAGGAAGAGATGAACCAGCCTTTGGTAATGCTTGTCTGATTCTGTTCATTATACAGGAAGCCTGGATTTTTTTAGCCTAAACCAGGCAGCTAAGTTTTTAAATGTCTATAGTTAGGTGACTGAATCTCACCCGTACTGGTTATAATTAATAATAATAATAGCAGTGATCTAAGAAACCCCACAACTAAACTCAAAAGATTCTATTTGGTGTTGAGTGAAGTTTTTCATTTCCACTTAGCAATATTTTTTTTCTGCATAATTTCATTTTGGTAAGAAAACAAGAAAAAAAATATTGTTTTGGGTAGAGCCAGAAAGATTTTTTCAGTTTAGTGACACTGAAGAACAGACCAGTGGAAATAACATGGAACTAGGTCTTAAAAGGCTTGTTTTTAGCATCTGATGGAAATCTCTTTTTCTTCTTTTTTTTTTTTTGGTTACCCCACACAAAACGTGTCATCTACCCAGTGACCCACTATTCATCTATATAGGTGGTGAAAATTCCTCCACCTCATGGGAATACAGTGAGGACAAAGCCCCTGAAAGACTGTGATAATCCTAGATAATGTAGTGAGGATGCAGAGAATGGGACAAGTCTCACCTAACTTCAGATGCCTAGTCACCACAGGCTCTCTTCATAGCAGAGCAAAACACATGGTCATCTCACCAAATGGAGGGATCTGCGTTAGGATGAGATGAAGCATTGCTTCTCTCCATTGACAGTAAAAGGTGTGGGTGGCTAGGTCAGGTGCAAGCATCTCCCCTGCACACATCTCACATTCAGTCGTATGAATCTCACCCACAAAGGCTTCTCGTGGCTGCCTTCTGCTCCCATCTGTTCCAGGAGCAACCCCTGCTGGCTTTAGGGAGCTGGCTGGCACAAGAAGCCCATTGATATACATAAAGAAGTGTTGGACCTGGCAGACCTCTCTGCCAGCACATATGTCTGCATGCTGGCAAAATAGTTCAGTTACTAGGGGCCAGGCAGTGACCCAGGTGATGGACAGGCCATCCACGGAGACCAGTGAGACAGTGATAGGGGAAGCATCATAGATGGTTATTGCCCCACTGTTGCAAAAGGTCTGGACAGGAACCAAAGCTTTAATCCCCTCCCATTTTCCAAATGTAGCTGTTCATTTGGTGCTAGCCAACAGGGCTTTTCTGTGCTTCCGGAACAAGAGAGATGAGAGAGGTTTGTAACTGTGTCATCTGCAAATTCCATCCTTTGGGATGATCCTGGATATCACAGTGGCAGGTATCACCCCCTCCTAAAGCATTTGACATAATATTGCAGAACAAGCTTGTTGGGTACAATATCGATAAGGCACACTCTAAAAGGAGCAAGAACCAGCAGGTTGCTGCCAATGAGAAATGATCTGATGAAGCTATTTTAGGTTGGGTTCTGCAGAGGCTGACTGTAGGTCTGAGAGTACTGTACGTGCCCCTCCGTGGGCTGGAAATAACAAGTACAGATTTTCTGATAACTCAGATAAGCAAGTAGGCAGCAGTGAAGCCAGGAGCCGCTGGGTAAGAGGGATATACTCAATCTATGTCTAAAGGCAGCCAGCTGAAAGCAAGAGGGCTTCAGGCCTTACCTACAGAACAGGGGATGTGTCCTGGCAGAGAATGACTCTGAGAAGGATTCAAGGATTAAGACAGATAAGCAATGCAGCATAAGCTCCCAGGGCAATGCAAAAAGCCTGATATGATCCCTAGATATATAAACAACAAAAAGCTAAATACATAGGAATGGATACCAACAGGACTCTGGGCTATGGAATTCAGCTGCTGCTGCTGCAGGCAACTACAAAGCATAATCCTGTTTGCTGACTTCCCAAGTGCCCTCTTCAAATTGATTAGGGTCTTTGTCCTTTCTGCTCCGACGAGAAATGGGCAGTGAATAGCTGGGAGATGATTTCACTGCGGGAAGAGCGCTGGTGTATGAAGAGCACTGGCAAATCCCTTACACAAGCTGAGTGTCAGCATCCTTGCCACCATGTAATGAAGGTTCAGAAAGGACACACCTGCACAGCAATTCGAAGGCTTAAATAACTCAATCTGTTTAGCTTTATAGAAGGACCTTCATGAAGAAAAATTACTGGGCATTATATAATCTAGCGGTTTTGACGTTAGAATCAGAAGCTAAAGCCAGGCAGATGCAAATTACACATAAGGTGCCCATTTTTAACAGTGAAGTGATTAATCATTGAAACTAATGACAAGGGAAATAAGGAATCTTCCATCTGAGTGTTGTCAAATCAAGGTGGATGTCTTATGCTTCAACTAAATTTCCCTTACTGTGCTCAGAACAGGATCAATATAGCATAATGATACAACGTAGAATACGCAGGAAATCTAATTATCCTTTCTGAGCCTACAAAAGTCAGTCTTCCGTTCTGTCTGGTATTTAAAGTAGGGGAACCAGATTTTCCAAAAAAATTAAGCAATTCTATTCTGAGTACATCTGAAACTTCCTCCTCTACCATGTAACATTTTATCATCTTTTTTACTGTGAACCTCATTTTTGTTTCATAGTTCCACCATTTCACTGGAAAATTTAGGCTGGCCTGAAACTTGGTGCACACATTTTGGAGGCTTCAGAGATTTTATGGTATGGGATAACATTACACACTCTTTCTTTTGACAGAATCATATTAAAAGTGTGACACTATATTGATGCACATCTTCTTTTCAGTGCAGCTTTGCAGCAAGATACCTTTCAGCATTTTCACAGCAACTATTCTGCAAGTTGGTGATTTCTTAATTCCAAAAGCAGATGCTTGTACCACCTTTCCAAAAGCTCCATGTCCAAGTGACTTTCCTGTAAAGAAAGTAAATTGGAGATATACACACTGGTAAGAAAGAAATCTTGTCAGCAAATGAATTAATTGACAATATTTTGAAATTTGTGTTCTACAGTGAGCTCCTAAATGTATATTCCCAAACTGCTAGGTCATATACGTTTTTTTTATTAGTATTGAAGACTAAGCAGACAAATCAGAAGACACAGAATCACGGAGTCACTGAAGGGAATAAGTGATATGAGTAAAAATGATGCTAAACAAATGCAACCATTTACATTGGATGCACACTGGCTTCTGACCCTCTTTTTTCAGTTTAGCTTTGCCAGCAAAAAAATTTAGTCCTCTCTTCACTGAGCACACCACACCATGCAGCAGGCTGGGACAGTGCTAGCTGTGTCTGCAGCATGCTGGGGTCACTGCCTAAACTCCCCCCCCCCCCCCCCACCAAGCTGCAGATTGCTACAGACTTTGGTAATTTTTACAAGTGAAATCCTTCCTTCTTCCACAAGATGCCTTAAAATAATTTTCATTCCAAGGAGGCTGCAGCAGTCTCACAGTGCAATCCCTGAAATACACGAGCAAACCCCTCATGCTCTTCCCTGACAAGCTCTTCTGGTTGGAGAAAATGGTGAGAAGCTGCAAATCTGAGCAAACAAGACCTTTAGATTTGTAAAATGATATCTGTAGGGATTCAGTGAGACGAGACTTGGAGTGACAAAGGACAGGTTATCTCATGATGGATACGATGCTTCCACAAGTCCAAGGGCAGATGCTGACACTTGCACTGTGAGATCCTTATCATGCTACTGCAGAGCAGACCTCAGGAAAAGCACCTAGAGGTCCTTGTGAAAAACCAGTGGACCTCAGTAAAAATCCCCTGATGAATTTCAGTAAAACTGAGTGTCCTTTTCCTTTGTGTTCAGAACCAGGTAAGACTCCAAGAGTATTATTATTATTTTTTAAAGGTCATGACATTTTATGCCAATCTCATGATCTTCGCAGTCTCATTCTTGATTTCCTAGAGTTTGAACCAGGGAGCATTGATTTTTCTTGGGCATTGCACTCACACAGACAGGCCAGGCCACTTCCTCCCTTCTCAGGTGGCTGATGGGTTTTGACTGGAGAGATCCTGTCAGCATATTAACTAGCAACAAATTTTACATCCAAGTACCTCATTTCTGCTTGTATTTGTGTTTCACCTTTAGCAGAACTTAGGCACCTATGTGGTTAGCAAGAGTATAGCAGCAGGCTTTGTAGTATAGAGAAAAAGAGCAGAAAATAAAGGCCAGCTTTTCATACAAAACCAAAGAATAAGATGTGCCACTAAGGCCGTATTTATTTCATAGATATGCACATGTGACATAGCCACAGCCATAGGACAATTTCCCTATCCTATGATAGACATCTAAAACAGAACAGCTGAATCACTTCCAAGGGTGCCTGGTTGACTAGCTCTGACTTGAACATCTATATTGTAGATGTCTAAAGTTAAATGAGAGATGAATCCCACCCAGACACTCACAGGCAGAGAAAAAGAACTGCTATCAGCTCTAAATTAAATTAAATAGATATTACCTTTTATATGTTAATTATATTTCTAAACTGTAATTCTCAGTCTGTCTGCTGTTAGAAGGCAAACAGCATATGTCATCAAAGCAATGGAAACATGAAGTGGAATATGCAAAGCCAAAAAACCCCTAGGAATTTATTTTCCCCCAGATGTGTGAAAGTGTTGCATCTTTACAGCAAGTAAAAGCCATGAAGAACTTAATCTGTGTGGCTGAAAAGCATCAACAGACTTGAGCACTGGGACCTGAAGGGCTTAGAGTTTGACATATAAATACAAGTTGGTCAGTGCATATCTTTAAAGGTCTACAGTCACCTCCTCTTTCAGCTATTGCATATAGCTTGTTCATTTAGCAGGTATATAAGAGAAGCAGTATTAAGAGCAAGGTCTCAGGTTTCTTAGTGAATTGGTGCTCTTAGTCTTTAATGGACTGGCAGTTTGTGGTTTGTACAAGGTGAAGTTACAGTTTGAGGTAATGTAACGCCCACTGTACCTTTGTTTAATCCATAGCTTTAATCTGTTTCCATCAGTGTTAACTCACTTCCCACATCAAGATAGTCTACTTAGTCACTACTTGGAAAACATATCAGTTAGCTCATAAAGCTGTGCAAAGCTGCTAACCTTTTATAAATGAGAATGAGCACTGGAAACAACACTTCCTTCTCTAAACAGCGATTATGATTTAATGGGAAACTGTAATAACACTTGATGTATTACTCTTTGTTGCTCCACTATTGTTTTGGACCATACAAAATGTTAGTGCAGAATAGGACCACTCCAACTTTTCAGTGCACAGATGGAGCACCACAGTTTAACATGCAGATTGTATCTAGGATGAATCCAACTCTAGCACATTGCCCCTGCAAAAGCCCCTTGTGTTGACACACAAAGTAATTAAAAATTATTAAAAAGAGCAATTAAACAAAGAAAAATTAAATGTCCAACCATCTGAGCAGTCACCTCATCACAGACCTCAAGCAGCTACAACAGTTGCGTTTGGTGTAGCTCTCAGTTATGAAATGTTGCAGCATTTATACCCAGACCCAGGAAGCAGAACGCTCTATTTAAACTTCCTGCACTTAACTTCAATTTCTTGGGACAATTCAAACCCATTAAAGTGAACAGACCACTCAGTCAAAGAGTTTTGAATCAGGAGGTTTCTGTTTCAGTTCCATTTTAACAGGATTCTTAAATATAGGCCTGTATTTAAGCATGTGAGTTACTGGATTGGGGCATTAGAAAAAAGGACCTGCAGATATCTTTCTCCCCGTATGTGGGAAGGCAGAGACTCAAAAGGCGTGTTTGTTGCTCAGGTCCTGTGATGCGGTTTGAGTCATCTGGGTTTCCCCACACTAGAGACTTCATATTTTCCATTGTGTTAAATATGAAAGCTCTGTACATTAAGAACAAAGGAAAACATTCTGCTTTGTGTCAGAGACTATGGGTTTGCAGTGCATTAGCAGGGAGCAGAGCTCAGGAAGCTGTTTACCACCTCTACGTTCGTTATCTTATTGGAACCATGTGGCAATAATCCCTATAGGTCCTGTGCCACAGTTTCAGCAGTCTATGAGCTCTCATAAATTAGAAGAGTCAAACCCAAGCATAAGGTGAGAAATATATAATAGAGAAACACTTTTGCTGGACTGTAGGGTTACAACCAACCACACAGATGTGATTTATAGCATCAGAATTTTTCTGTCTAATGAAAAGATGACATTGTGATCTCGCTCACACTAATCTAAACTGAATGATAACTATCCTGGCTTCAGTGGTGCCCATATGAAATTTTCTGTGATGTCTGTAGCTCTTATGGATGAAAGGGCAATCCTGTTATATAAGCATTGCATCACACCGATGGGCTGTATGCATGTGTGCATGAGGAATATAGGAGGCAGAGGTTAAAAGGAGAGAGTTACTTTACAAAGGTTACAGTAAATATGTATCCTTGAGGATAAATAGTTGGAAAAAGAAAAACAAGCCTATCTGATGCTGGAAGGATCTGCATTTCTAAATAAAAATATGCTAAAAAAATACATAGAAGCACATTTTGTGTTTGTGAGACACTAATCTTAGGAGGCTGCCAAGGTTATTCAAAGACTGAGCCAACTGCCATGTAAGCAGGACTTGCACTGAGCTAATCTAGCATACTGCACATACCCAGCTTCTCAGAATCTGGTTTTCATTCATTGTCAGCATTCTTTATTTGTTTACACCAGTTCTTCCACTTTTAACTTGTTCTCTGGTCATCATTCCTCACCTCCAGACTCTAAGCACTAACCCTGCAAGACGCGGGTTTTCCTTGGTGTTTACATTCTGTTTCTGCTTGATTCTTTCTGTGGGATTTACACACAAATAAAGCACCACATAAAGCAGAGATTACATTGTCTGCACATCGAGCTCTTGGTCCATCACAGTAAAAAAACTATTTCAAGAAGACACTCCAGCACAAGGTTATGTTTCAGCATTCCCAGAATTGTGTGGGACAATTATAAGTCACTAGCAATATATTTCAGCTGTCCTTATCCACATCTGATCACCTTGTGACTTCTACTGGGCAAATTAAATGTGATCCCAACTGTACGCATGTTTTGATCACCCTCTGTCCCTGATCCCTGGAGGACAGGAGGAATCTGTTACAGTCCCTAGCTAAAAAGCAGGGATTTTCTAGCCCTGGCTGTATGACTAATCTAGTGCATGCCTGAAAGAACAAACAGCACTATTGCAACAATCTGAGTTGATCACTGATATTTTAATGTTGACATCTTGTTAAAATCTGCATGGTTTCTGGAGAGATCCCTCGACTCCAAAATCTGGTCCTTACTCTCCTGCCCTTCCAGTTAGCACCACAGTAGGCTAAGCAGGTCAAGAAGGCTTCCAAACCCATGCCCTTCACTTGGGTGTCTGTAGGCAAGCTACATGCAGGCTGAAAGTTTCCATGGATCTTTATTTATGCATGAACTTGTGTATGACATTCTTGCACTTTATGATGCACCAGCAAGAATGACTATAAATCTGAAGCACCGAGGAAAAACAGAGAGAGAGGGTTGGAGAGAAAAGGAAAGGAAGAAACAGGAAGGGGTACAGGAAGATCTGTGGGAACTCATTTCTGCACAGGCCTTTTTCCAAATGAATACGTAATTAGGTTACAAGGGAAGAAATTAACAGTCAATGCCAAAGGTCAGGCTCCTGAATCTAGAGAGAGAACGGCCAGGTCAAGGGTCTGACGTGAACCTCTGCAGTTGCCCTGTTTTATTCTCTGCTTCGAGCAGCTCAGTTTGCAAAAAAATACAGAGCAGTGTTACTGGCTATATTTTAGTTTTCCTGCCTGGAGTCTGAATACACATATGGAAAGTGAGATAGATGCAGTTAGCCAGTCAGTCCTAGATACTATAATTCAATCATGGAAAAAGAACACTTTTCACAGAATAGCTCACACCTAACCCAATGTTGTGCTGTATGTCTAAAATATCTCCATCTCCCCTTTACCTACACACACAAATACATTTCATCCAATAGTTGCAAACCCAATGTGATGTATGCTAATATTACCTAGTTTTAGCCTTTCCCTTGCAATCTCCCATTTGCTGGCATCATAAGGCAGGCGTTCACATTGTTCATCCAAGGGGACTTCATCAGGATCCATTATGATTGACAAGTAATTGGTTTTAATTTCAGAAGAATAAGGCTATAAAACAAAGAACATTCCAATATTAAAAAGAGATGATACCAGTCAGCATCTTTTGCTTGGATCAAGGGTTCCAAACTGTTTCTGTCCATAGGACTGTGTGTTTCACAGTTGAATGTATGATCTGGTTAAGCTCCTCTTGGTTTATTTCAATATTGCAACCCCTTTTTATGTAAAAGAAACCCCTTCCTCTACCTTTCCTCATGTGTGACATACCAGTTTCTTCAATGAAATCCATGGGGATCTTTATCACTTAATGTTTTTTTGATACAGGCCCTCTGCATAGTCAAGAGAAATATTTTCAGAAAAATGACTAAACACTGTTGTTAAAAATAACTTTCCCTCATGATTGTGCAAAGTAAGAAGTGGCCATATGCAACAGATGGAGTACAACTGCCAGTGTTTATTTCTTCCATATACCCAGCAAAGATAGGTCAGATGTGGTTACAAGTTGTGCAAGAATAGCCGCCAGGAGACTAGACATTATATATTTCGGAAACAATTTATAAATTTTTAGAATTTTTGATATCTTAGGTATCATTTCTGACAGTTTTACTGACATTATTGGAGTCTGGTGGAATTAATAAATACCCAGATTCTAACAGGTCATTTAAAACAAATTTTCCAGAAAATAATTTTCTACTGAACAAATGGATTATCCATTTCACATGAGGAAAGTAAGGAAAGATGAATCTCATCTCAGTTTTCTGTAGTCCATCCTTTTCCATTTTGAAACATATTTTCCTTCAAAGAACATCTGGATTGCCATTCTAATCCACTAGACATTTTCTTGACACAAGAAGTGCTGATATTTCTATATAAGAAGTCTAGTGTTTGCTATAAGTTCCTTCTATTAGCTGGAATTTATATGAAATTTGTTGAACTGAACCAATTCATGTTGTTTTTTCCAAACTCACTGAAACAGCGCAGGAGCATTTACACTAACACACAAATATATTTGTGTATTTTTAATTCTTGTTCAAACTGCCCTGCAATTTTCAGCTCTCCTATTCTACAGCTCGGAGATATGTTACTCCTACGTATTTCCTACATATTTCCAGGCATTTGATTGAAAATGATATTGCTAGGTTTGTATGCTTTGGTTACAAATATAACTAGACTAAAATGAGGGTAGCTAATAACTCCTGTTTCAGTTGCCTTTCACCATCTCAAGTACCCAGAAAGTTAGTCCCAAGAAGGATTACACTGATGACTGGGGAAACGTCACATGGCATAAGGTCTGACTCTAAACCCAGGTGGGTCACGGATAGACGGGATATGGTTAGAAGAAGAGTATGTGGTGCTCCAAAAAGCAACATTTTTGGTTAGAGATGTCCCTGCTAGACTGCTCCAACCAGTCATTTTAGAAGAGCTTTTGAGATGATCGACCCTAGGAAGAGCAGTAGGGGAGCAGGAAGATGCAGAGAGCTTCCTACATGTCTTTGTTCAGCTGCACTGAATACCAAATCTTTGGCACAGTTAGGGATTTGAAATGACATTCTGAAAGATAAAGAAGTGTTAAGTATATCAGTTGTCTCTGCATATGTATCAGACAGGCTTTAAGAAAGTGCTCTGTTTCTCAGAACTTTTTTTTTTTCCATTGTGGCAACGTCACTTGTATATGAAATTTAATTTAGAGCTAATTCCAGATATAAATCCTCAAGAGTAAGGGTTTGTAACAGAAACACAGAAAAGGCCCTAAACATAGAACACTAACTTGAAAGACTTGTCACTATGTCATGTATTTAAAATTTCTTACTCTGTAGCAAGAATGATTATTTTTATTATCTAATCTAACAAGCAAATGCTAAGTTTAAAAAAAAAAAAATCTGCAACAGGTTACATTTTTCCAAGTGCTGAGCTTGCAGTTTTTCAGTCTTGTTATGAATTGCTCTGTCTTTAATGGTGAGTGGTCAGAACTGGTCCCATTTTCTTTGTAGTTTCTCTATAGCTACAAAGCTTCCCTGCAGCTTCACCTCACCTCTGCTTTTCTCTCTCCCCCAAACTCCCCTGTATCTTTTCTTAGGAAAGTTTGTGGCAGTAGGAAGGCGGAAAGAATGATTGCTGCCATACAGCCCTGATTTAGAGGTCTGGTCCTGCATTCTCATCAGTCAATAGAAGTTCGCAGTGTAGAACTTAAAATATAGTCAGGCCTTAATCCAGATTCAGATAAAATGGTCTTGCAGGCTGCAGTCAACCTTTTATAATCATCGCTGAGCTTGGCCAGCTGGAACATGCTGAGCTGTGAAGGCTGGAGCTGAGCCCCAGGCCACAAAGCCTGGGGTTACCTCTCCGTCTGGGCAAAGGGGTGTTGGAAGCTGAGGGAAGCAGGGTTTCAGTACTGCTGAGATTTGGGGTTTTGGGAGAGGGGTTTGTGCAGCCATTCCTTGCCCCATGTCCTGCAGTGCACCCCACTGCTCCAATATCTCCCTTTCCTCAAATAAACCTACTCCTCTAAGTTACTCTGAGATCTTTCCACATTATAGAAGATTTGTATCTTCTGCTTATGAGGGCTGCTGTGATTTAACTTCTCAGTTTAGGAGTTCATGCACATCATGCAACCATAGTTTTGTCAGTATAAAGGAGCTTTAAACCATCACAGTCAGTCCTGAACAAGAAGCAGGGTCAGCTACACTGGCAGTTACCATTTTCATGCTGATACAGGCACATCCGTACTAGGGATGGCACCACCAAAACTACTTCAGTAAAATATCACTTTGCAAGTGATGTAACTATACCAGACACTGTGTGCAAACCAGGCCTCACTGGGCTCTGTGAAGATTTGTCATTCCTGCTTACTCAGATCTTCAAAGACATTAAGATGCCAAACTCCCACGGGTTCGAGGAGGATGGGAATGCTTTCAGTGGGAGTCAAGCACCCAAGTGCTCCTGAGTCCCAGTGCCTTCCCCCCACCCAGCCCTTGCCTCTTTGCTTGCTCACGCTTAGCCCTGTGAGTCACGATTT
This sequence comes from Apteryx mantelli, assembly GCF_036417845.1. NCBI lineage: Eukaryota > Metazoa > Chordata > Aves > Apterygiformes > Apterygidae > Apteryx > Apteryx mantelli. The sequence goes on from NC_089978.1 coordinate 24,832,672, forward strand.
CCCAGGCCATTCATTAGTGGCCTGGCTGATTGCACAGTGAACTAAGGTGAGTGGTAAGTGAATCAGATTTTTTTTGTAGTCTCAGTGATCCCAGTGGTCTGGGAAGAATTTTCCAACACAAGCAAATGGTCAGTAAGGGGAGGCAGGTGGAGGCAGGAGCTCTGAGTCTGTTCTTACCCTCTTCAGCTTGCGTATGAAGAGAGTCAGCAGGAGCCAAAAGAGCGTCGCAGCCACACAGGTACAGGTCAGTGTTATTAGCTCCAGGTTTGACCTCTCCGATGTGCCTGGGAAAATCAAGTAGCAAACATTTTAGAAAATGAGCTGCAAAACAGCAGCAGTTTATGTTTGTTTGCCGTTAAAATAAAATGCCAGGAAGGACTAGCTTCTTTTCAATGGGGTTTTAATCTCTGTTTGGCCTGGCTCACAGAGCCTGGAAAAAAATGGTCTCCTCAACAAAGCCATTGTACTGAACATGGCAAAAGGGCACTAGATTTGTCAGTAAGCTTTTGGTAAAAACCCAGACCTTCTCTGAGGTGCAGGAGGTGAAGCAAACCAGGTGGAGGATGGCCAGCCAGACAATCATTTTCTTTTAAGGTGGAAATTCAGCTGCGGAGTATTTTTAGCCTGATTTTCTCTGTGTGAGAATGTGTGTGTGCCTGTGTGTGTAGTTTCACCCCGTGACAGTGAAACCCATCTGGCCAATTCCAACTGTATGTGGCAGAGGAGCAGAGGTCTCCGACACACTCAGTCCCAGTCAGTTTCAGGAGGACAAGATACACCTTCGTTATTATGGACATCAGTGAATCCAAGCTCTCGTTCCCGTGGTCTGGATGGCTCAGGCCTGGCACCAGGCTGCTGAACTTGACTCAGGAAAAGCATGGCACATATGTCCTAAGCCCCATGTCCATCTAGTAGCTTGGACAGCCCCAGGGCGCACTCCCGGGGAGCAGTGCCAGGCTCCCTGTGGGGGTACCCCACCTTCCCCATCCCCAGCAGCGGCTGGCAGAATCAGGCTGTTAGGAGGCTGGGAGAGCTCTCCAAACCAGGGAGCAAATTAAACACAGAAAAGGAAAAACAACAACAGCAACAACCACAAAAAATGGAGCAGCAAGAAAACATGAACTTGAGAAATCTGGAGAATATTAGATTCCACTGAAAGATCCTAAAAAAAGCCCCCAAATTAAATTCTCTTCAGACTGCTACTTAGTGACTTGTAAAGTGGTTTCAGAGGAGGCTGTTTTGCAGATTGTGACAAAATACCGCACTTTCCACAATATGCCCTCCATCCGATTGGTAGTGAATGCGAAAAGCTCGTATTCTGCCTCTTATTCTGATACACCCTCCAGAGACAGGAGGAGAGGACAAGGAGGAGCAATTCTGAACATGATTTCACAGTGGTTTTGTCAACTGCACTTGCAGCAGTTTCAAACCCCAGGCAACTCAGTATTACTCCTGACAAATGAAAAAGGGATGATTGATGTCTCACTGGTGGGCTCACTGGGTAATCAGGAGGGATGTGTTGCCTGGTTTTAGGCAAGGCTACAGAGCTTTGTTCACAGTTTGAATTGCTTCCTGTAGCTGTGGCTTAACTAGCATAATATCTTCCCTCTTTAAAAGTGATAATCAGATTTGTGTTCATGCCCTATATTTAAGATTCCTCAGGCATGTCCAACCTGGAGCTTTGAGAATAAAGCTGTTGAAGCAAAAATATTACTGCAACTACAAGTGTAGGTACAAAATATCTATTTCCCCAAAATACAAACTGTTAAATTTTCAAAAGTATGAGTATTTTTTAAAGGCTTAAATTAGATATGGGACATAATGATGGCAAAAATGATACAGCCTAATACAGCTCACTTGTCCTCTGGCATCAGGCTTTCCATTTGCATATGTATACTCTTCTCTTGCTTCTGAACAGTATCCACACAGATGGCAAGTAATAGTTTCTGACATTTATTCAGCAAAACCTGGAGGGACTGAAGGTTCGTTTGTTGCCACTGCTTCATATGACAGGACTCACAAAACCCATGAGGTACAATACAGCCTGTCCCAAGGTGGAAAGCAGCAACTTTCTAATGGCTACTGTGTGCCGCATGGGAGTTAATGAAGAGATGTGAAGGGTCTGTCTTTGAAATGTCAGTGGGATTTTAGGCAACAAGAATGCATTTCTCTAAGCTGGAATTAGGGTAGGTTATCAAACATGGGATTCCAAATCTTGTGAAAAGCATTGCGGCCAGAGCTGGCTGAATGCCTCTTAGCTGAGTAGGAAAAAAATTGATTAGAGGTAAAACAGGTAGGGAAGAAGAGTCAGGAGGTCCACAGGAATGAGAGAGTGCAGGGAGCACACAAAAGGGCTGAGAATGAGAAAAGTTTGGAGTGACTGTGAATACAGCCTGCAGTCTCTCTACACCGTAGCCCAGGATTTCTGGCTCCTGCCTCACGCCCATCAGACTTTCATCCACTAGTCACCCCAATACACACAGACTTGCCCCTCCATGCAGCTTTGCCTCATCTGCCTCACTCCCTCCTACAACAAGCAGCCCTACTCCTCCCCCAAACTCCCTCGCAAGAGACTTCACTCGCTGCTGTATGTGTTCAGAGCATTACAGAGGGGTAAGGGGAAGGTGACTGAAGCAGGCAGGGCCAAACAGGAGTGGAAGCAGTAGATACCACCTTCACCTCCTTACCTCTCTCTCTCTCAGCAGGCACAGTAGCAGCCCAGGACCATGCAGGTCCTGCTGAGCAGAGTTCAGGGAAGATACTCCATACTAACCAACAGATTCCTTCAGGCATGAACAGAGTGTCATTTGCTTTGAGTACCACTTTGGGCAGCTGACTCCTCTGCTTAGGCCTTGGGCTGTCATGGTCTCTGGTTTGGACTAGCACACCTAGGACTTCAGGCTCTAAAGGTCCAGGTGCAGCTCTGTGTCAGGTGCAGACCAGGAAAAAAATAACATCTGAGGTACCGACACCATTCTCTGCTGCGCCCAAAGGGTCTCAGTGTCCACCACCCGCTATACCAATGCGGTCTGTCCTGGCTTTATCTGTGTGATCCCAAGATTACAACTGTGCAGCATTGGGAAAGGTGTCCAGAGAGGCTGTGGACTTTCCATTCTTGGAGGTTTTCATGACTTGGCCAGACAAAGCCATCGGTGACCTAATCTAGGGTCAGCAATAGTCCTGGTTTGCACTGGGAGTTGGACTGGGCTCACTTCCAACCCTTGCTGCAGCAGTCTAAGCAGCTCCTGATGTACAGTAATAGGGATCTTTTCTCTTACAGTCATCCACATAATGCTGGTTGAATCTCATTCAGTCACTGAGGGAATTACAGTTAAAGTTAATTGAAACATTCCCAATAACTTCAGAGTCAGAGTGGCCCATAAGGTACAAACAACATTTTGAGATGCAAAGGTAGATCGATAGATAGACAAACAGATAGCTATATAAAAAACAAACATCCTTTTCATGTCAGAGCAGTTGAATGAATGCTTAGTAAGTATGATGCTTTCCTTTCTCATCAGCAAGGATCACATAAAGTTGTCAATTATCAACTTTAATATAAGGCATGTAAGTGAGTTTAAGCTGTAAAATATGCTTTTTCCTTCACCAACACACCCCTTTCAAATGGTGATGCGCCTTTGTAACTAGATGCATGAAGGACGCTCCCCTGGGGGAGTGTGCAAGAATCCCCAGGTGGAGAAGCAATGGGAAGGTTTTAAATGAAAAGTTGCCTGTTTGGAGATCAGTGCAGACAGCTTGTCGCCAGGCATGGCCCTGAAGGTGAGCTGCACAAGAGAGCCTGAATTCCCTGTGTTCAAAAGTTTGCATCGATATGTATTTAAGAATCCACTTCGCTCCTTTTTTGGGTGCTATGGCAGCCATTTGCTGTTCCTGTTCGTTCCTTTGAGATTTGCTGCCTTTTCAGTTTCTCAGCCAAGAGCAAATGGACAGCTTGCTCCAACATTTCCAAAAATGTTGCTCCTCTCCTCCTCAGAAAGCATTACAAGCACAGCTTCCAAACCAAACAAGGGCTGTGATTATTTAAAGACAGCCCTTGGATTCCACCATCCATTCATCCATCTCTGATACAAAAATAACCCATTGTTTTATCTATAAGTATAAGAATGTTTTTTCAGAGGAAATAAAAAGAGCAGACAGTTTCCTTCCTGACTCATTCACGAACTACTCTTCCAATCTGTTAAACACAGCCATAGACACGAGGCATTGCTCTGCTCTCTTTGATCTGCTGAACTGCACTCTGAGAACCACTGGTACAGAGAAATGCTTTATTATTTGCAGTTGCAGTTACATAGCGTGTATTTCTGAGAAAGCTGAGGAAGTGGTAAAGCCTCAGGCAAACCTCACGTTAAAAACCTGATTCTGCATCTCCAGGCTCAAAAATGGACTAAGAGGTTGCAATTTGTTTGAAGAGGGACAAACACTCAAGTTCTGTGAAGGCTGCATAGGAATGAATGAAAAAAACCTCCAGTAAGGTCCCTCACGCTTCACACAGATGGAAGAGAGAAGAAGAATTTTTCCCAATCATAGTATGTAAAAAAACCTCTTTTTCCCATCCAATCTCAAAGTTATAATTTTTAATATGATGGACTATATCTCCTGCTTGTCTTAGAGCTCCCACAGTAATTATTCAAGAACAGTGTCTGCAGTCCTTGCAGGACATGCAGTTGGAGAAGAAGCTTTCCCAGTTGCTGTATTTCCTCTTTTCTGGATCATGCACAAGGAGATATGACTTCCTAGAAGCCACCCTACAGAATGTTGGTGGTTGTAATAAATATCCAGGATATAATGATGTTAAAAATCAATACAATAATGAGTTGCATTGTCCAGAATAATCAATCATCAGGATGCCTCTGACAGCAAGCACTTAGGGGCAAGTCATTCTTCTAGTGATTATAATAGTCATTAAAACCTTCGTATTATTCATAAGGAGATGATAGTTGGTTTTTACTCTTTGATTACACCAGTTAGGCTAGCCCACATGTGCATATTCTTATCCCTGACCATTCAAAGCAAGACCTGTATCATCAACAACAACAATTAATTGAGACTGCTAAAGCACTTGTGACAGAAAATCAATATTGATTTACTAGCTGTAATTGTCTTCTGCTGTAGGGCAGTATCCAAATATTCAAGAGTTATATTCAGACACATTTAGCAATTGTATGAGAACATCCACAAGGACATAATCCTTGCCTCAGAGACCTGGTAGTGGTCAAAATGCCTTATATAAATAAAGAGAAACTAAATGCATTTAGGACTATTTACCTAAACCATTAGATCAATAAGATAGGATATGTCAAATTTGCACATGGAACTCATGTATACAGAGAATGTCAATCTGCTTCTCCTTTCTCGTAATATCTGAACCAAAAGGATATTCAGTGAAACTGAAAAGTCACAAAATAAACTTGATTTTTATGCAATGTACAATGACTCAAAGGAAGTCACTGCCCCAGGTCTAAGTCAAGCTTGACAGAAGTCAGGAGGACAATGCTGTACATTTAAATGAATAGCAAAATAACTCAAGTAATGGTAGCAGTAATAATTCAATCATACCTACTTCTTACATTAAGTACCTTTGAAAAATGCATCTATAGTTATTGCTAGGGTAAAATCTTCTGATCCTATTTGGCAGCTCAGTTTACATAGAAAATAAACAAATGAAAATATCTAAAGCCTCTAATTTTGATTGAATTAACCTGAAATGGGAAAATGAGTGGGTAGGAGCATGTTCTTTATTTTGTTTTTTGTTTGTTTTGATGATACTAAATTTACATTTGTCTTCTACCCTGACCCGATCTTTGTCGGGTTGAAGCAATTCTTCTTTTTAGGTCAGTATAAACACACTCTGAGTTAGCATTTCCTGTTAGGCTTCCTTTCCAACCTGGTACATTTCCCTTGCTAAGACTTCCTTCAAATTGCTGCATTCAGAGATCACCACATGATGCACAAGTCATACACTCTCCTTTCCAGCTTGAGTAAGAACATCACTCTGGCAAGCTTGCTGTTCTCATTTAATATCATTTTTTACCTTGTACTGTGACATACGCTGCACTCTCCACAGACCCTTTTAAGTTGGTGGCTATGCACTGGTAAAGTCCTTCATCCTCCTCTTTTACTCTTTCAATAAACAGCATTCGGCTTCTGGGCCCTAAAATTATTCCTGTGAAATGAAAGATTTTGCAGTGAGTGGGAGCCAGGATATAAACAAAAACAGCCACTTGTGTAATAATATCTGCTTCAAGTTCTTCTCAAAAGAAATCTGAGCCGCAGACTGCATAGCACAATGTTATCTGCAGGAAAGCCAAATATACTTGGATGTTTTGGGAAACTTTTGGAAATCAGTGTTTATAAAGCACTTGTGAGAGTGAAAAAGCTCAGCCTAAGAGAATGATCCTGGGAGCACTTGGTATTAAGTATGGTGAATAGCAATATGCTTAGACTTCCATACAAGTGAGTTCTTCAGTATGTCTCCAATTTTTAAACACATGGGTGGTCTGATTACTTAACACCACACTTATCAAGGCAGGTCTGTCTCAGAAGCAGTCTGAGTCTTGGAGCACTTCCAAGACCTAGTTCCATTCATCCACACTGGCCTTACAGGCAACCTGAATTCAGACTTGCTACAAATCTCATTTGTTCATGTGACAGGGGACACTAGGCCCATTCTAGGAAGGACTCCAGCTAGTGCAAAAAAGGTCCCGTTAGGTGTATCCTAAAACACAGGAATTAACCAAAGTTTTCAACACCTCCAGCAAGCAAGGAACAGAGGCAGGCAGCAGATTTGGCCTCAGGCCTGCCTTTAGGGCACAGTATAGCCAGGAAATGTGTAGTTAAGTACACATTTACGCATTTGGCACCAAAACAGAACTATCATCCCATTGAAGTGTATTCTCACCATCTATTTCAGGCACTTCACTCAGGCACTCTGACTTACCCTACAAAGACATTTTCCTGGCTCCTAACCTTGTGTGTGTTGCATTTACACCCAAGTTAGATACACAATCTACCTTCTAGAAGATGGTGTGAATAACTCGTGTTATAACCATGTGGTCAATGTAAAACTTCACAGAATCTAGCTCTAGATTATGTTTAGTGTCTATGTTGCAAGTCTACACATGCTTATAACTCACTTTAACAAATACGCAGAGATTTTCCCAGTGGCCTTTATTCATTTTACAGTAATTTCAAATAACACAGGATAGAATCTTGCATGCAAATTTTCTAAAACATTGCTATTAAAGACTAAGGATACGAGTTCCCACAGACCAAACCTACTTCAACATTTTTACTGAGCTTTTAAGACTATCTCATTGTGTGGTTCTGATTTGGATGTGGATGAATTCCCATGAGAAAAGTTCTGCCTTTTTCCCCATCAAAAATTTCCACCTTTTGGTCCTAAAATCTTCAAGATTCTCTTCAAGAAACACTTCCATAATTGTGGTTCCATCAGACCTAGACCTGTAGCCTTAATTGATCTTTGAAGCCACAATCTGAACACACCAGTAAACATCTCTCAAAGTTTTCTTATAACTGCAGCATAACACCTGGAAGCTATTCCTTTCTGCTGCATGAAACCTAGATTTCCCTGGTACAAGTGGATGCATTTCATTTTGCTCGGGGACCCCAGATATGGAATTAGTCCAGTGGTCAGCCTATGAATCTAGAGCAGATTTTACATGCCTGACCACAGACTTCCCCTGGTACTTGTACACATCACTCAAGCTTGGATTTATCCTGCCTAGCTATACGCTGGCCAAGACACCTAATCCTTAGGCTCCCTCTATAGTAAATAGAGAGAAATAGAATTCTCTAGAGATGACTTTTCTAAGATGCAAATTGAGAAACATTTTTCCCACTGACTCCATGACACCTCTAGCCTGGGAGAGGTTCTGAAGTTAGATGGTGTAACCCAGCATGCTGCGCTGCTGTCTGCTCACCTGTAAAAGATGGATAATACTGCTTCTCTACTTCAGGATGCAAATGCCAGTGACTGTGGGAATGGTTACATGAGACAGATAAAGCACAATGAAAAGGTTGTAAAAGGTGGGGAAGCATACAGAGCTCTCACCTGATCCTTGCTGTATTTCTTCATGGTTTTTAAACCAGGATATCTGTGGCTCTGGGATGCCATGAACTTGGCACTCCAATATTGCAGAGTTACTGGTGTTCACCGTCTGATCCGTAAGGTGCCGCAGGAGGGCTGGTGCCTCTTGAGCTACAAGACAAAACAATATCTCCATTTTACATTTCTATAACTGTGGATTTTAAATCATCTTCCATACCAGCATTTTAATGATGTTAGATATTGGTGCAGGTATTCTACCAAGTTCATTGTTCACAGATGTTATTTACTGTTCCAGTTTGTTTAAGAGCATTTGGTGTGTACAGAGTATTCCCTTTACTGGGCAACAGCAGGTTATGATGACCAATGGTTCAACACCCAATGCTGACATTGTTTAGAAGACTTCCTCAATTCCATTATCAACCACATCTGTTTACCAAAAGCAATGAGTTTCTCTGAGAGCTCAGAATTCTGCATAATCAGAAGAAACAAACTATGACATGAAAGCTTTTAACAATTAGCAGAACAACCTTAGATCAGAATATCTCTGCGTCAGTGATAGCACTACACATTTCTATACACCAGTATATCCATGAATGTGACTTTTATCATTTATTTACTTTAAAGAGTATAGTTATGAATCCTATTCAGTAAACTCACACAATCCAAAACCAGAAACCATGAGGACAAAAGCATTGTGTTACATCTCCCAAAGTCTTCACAAATTCTTCCACTTTTCTGATTCACATGTTTTGCTGAAGTCAACAAGGCCTGTCCAAACCACACCAAAACCAACAAAACTGTGTTGGTGAGAAAGGTACCCCATGCCCTCAGGCAGCCCAGAAACGCTGGAAACCCTGGCGGCGGCAGCAGAAGTGAGTCCTAGCATCAAACACAGCACAACACCACCACTCCTGTTTCACTTTTATCTGCTTGAATTCATACAATGTGATGTAATAGAACACATTTCCATGACATTTAGTGACAGTGAATATCAGAAGTGCACCAGTTCTGCTTCTGCTCAAGAGCCTCCCAACTGAACAGAAGAGCATCCCAAAGACACTCTATAAACATCATGTTAAAGTCATTCCTGGAAGAAGCAAAGCAACAAATCTTCCTCATCTTCATTTCAGCTGTCCCCCACTTCTCCCCCACTTTCTTACCCAGCCAAAGACTCTTCTGACAAAAATCGAGATATCTGCCACACTTATGTTCATTATGTAACAACATCTTTCTGTCACATTTGCAACCGCTTACATGATCCCTTTTGATATTTTTGTCCCTTAAAAGTAGAGATGGAGAACCCAGTGCATTCCTGAACAGACTCACAGATGCAGATGCCCTGCAGATTCCCTTGAATTTTCCATTCTTGCAAGAACTGATTACTTGCAATCTTCCCTTTCAAGGACAATGCCAGTGTTTACTACTGTGGTAAGACACACATTATGAAATATAAAATAAAATAAAATAAAATAAAATACAATAAATCACCCTTTGCAAAATATTTTCTTTTGGACCACAATAGACATCAATACACCAAGTTCAAGTATATTATCAGCTGAACTTCTGACATTCTGTGCTTGGAGGATTAAACTCTATACTTTCAGAAAAATTGACTCTGTTGTCTGTCAGACACTTGCATCTTCACAATCATTTTATTACCAGCTGTGAATAAAAACTCTCCAAAACAACTAAGCACCAACGTACCACCAGTTTATCCAGTGTGTGAACCCTGTAGTACTAAAAGCTTTTCAACACTTCTAAAATAGGCCATCTTTACTATGCTCTTATCCCTTGAAATTAATTTCAGCATAGTCATGAACCCTCAATGACCAATGTGGTCTTTTATGTGCTGCAAGTCTGTCGTTTCCATGGGCAATACTATTATTTGTTTACAGTGTAGTAGACAGTCTGTTCTCATTTCATAAACAGTAATGCTCATGAGAGAAGTTGTGAAGTAAATTCTTCATCAAATACCTACACAATGACATTATCAACAATATTTTCCCTGCCGCCAGAAAGACTGCCCTTTTGTCATTTATATCTCTCCTTGATTTTTGCATGGTTCTCATTCTTCACAAAACAATCTGTCTGTGAACAGGTGTGGGCTGACACACATTCACATACACAAACTGAGAGGAGGTCCACATTTCACATTTATCCGTGGTCCCTGTTGGACCCCCCCAACCCAGGCATTCAAAAAGAAGGAGGACAAGATGACACAACAAAGGCAAATCACACATTCTGTGGGTTATTTGCGATTAATTTTAATTTGTTTATAGCCATACACTAGAGATGGGTTTTCATATTAAGAAAAACTTTCTTGCTTAAAACTTGGATCCAGTCACCATTCACATACTCTCAATAATTTCTGTGCTGCAATCAGCTGATTTTTCATGGATTTGGTTAATCTGCAGATTACTCTCACAAACCACCTGTTTCTCCAGTTCGTTTTTGCAGTGAAGCCAAAGGGGAGATTTTTCAAGCGAACCTCAGCTCTGCTCACCCTGAAGCCAAGGGACTGCACTTGCGTTCAGCGTGGGCAGAGCTGAGATGCTGCTCCCCGAGCTGAATGCCAGCGTCGTACTCAGAGCCCCTGTGCTTGCCTGCAAGGCCATGGACGCTGCCTTTCCAGACCAAATTCTGCTCTCAGTTACACCTGGGGAACTTCACTGTAGGCAGAAGTTGGCCCAGTGGAGCTGCAGGAGGTCCCTGAGGAGCACCCCTGGCTTCAGAGCACCCAGTGAACCAGGGACAGGGAAGAGGAAAAATTTCCATTTCCAAAAGCAAACATGAGGGAAAACATTCAAATTTGTTAATTTTGGGGTATACTATTTCATTCCATGCATTTTTTGCACTTTGTTATGTTTACGGTAGCATATGTTGTTTGTTCATTTGTTTTTATTAACCAGTACAAAAATATAAATACATGCTTTAATTTTAACACACACACACAAAAAAAGAAATATAATTCACACCTTTCTCCCTAAATAATATATTACACAACAGAAGGTAGAGAAACTAGAAAAATCAATGAGATTCTCCTGTTATCTAAGGACACCAAAAGTGACAGTAGTTTTTATCTGGCCACCAAGAACTGCTTTCCTCAAACATTTCCAGTGAGGTTTCGCTGTGCCTCCCAACATGTGCGGTCACACAGGGGTTTTAACGCATCACTGCGCAGCATGGCCTTCTGAGCACCCGTTGGGACCAGACTGGCAAGACGTCCACCCAGTAATGTGGTATACATCATTGCATAACAATTTCACAGAGGAACAGTCTAATCTCCCCGTCAATTTGTGACCCAAACTCATATCGCCTGGCAACTGCCTGCTACAAGTTACCATGCTGTGGCTCCCAAGGCCATTGAAAATTCATAACGTCCTGTCATCACCGCCCACCTTGCCATCAAATCTCTTCTCACAAAATAGCCTCGTAAAAAAAGGGGGTTCTGTATGGCAATTCTCCTGAAGACTTGAAAATGCTGCAGAGCACACTTGCCCCATTTTAAAGCAATTACCAATTATTTCACTTGCTTTTTAAGCATATTAAAAAAAAAGAGAGAGAGAGAGCCAGGCTCCTTTGCAAGAACACATTGTTTCTGGAAGCCATCACGCTAATAATGAACAAAAGAGCTACTGTATACAAGCAGGCTATAGGTGACATTTCAAGATATAAATGATTATTCTTTTCTTTACTCTGACAACTTCCAGGTTATCAATTGTTTTCTAAGCATTTTAGGCTCCATGAAACTGGCATTATGGGGAAATGCTATTGTTTACCCTTTCACACTTGACAAAAGCAATTCCCACGTGAAATGCAAGTTTAGCCGTGGGACACAGTCTTGATACCTAAAGGAGGAAATTGTCTGGTGAGTTCCCAAGCACAAGAAACTGTCATGTTGTCACCCTCTATTTTAAAGCACAGCCACTTTGTTCCTTTGCTGTAGCTATTTTGGTCACTACAGACTATTTTGTTATGGCTTATGTAAATGCTATATAAATGATCAATCATAAATGTAACCAAAAATAATAAAAGCTATGTATTGTAAAAAAATAAAGTTATCAGATCTATTAAAAATAGTAACTTCTTCCTTATACAGAATTTATAATACACAGAAACGTCTCATAGCAAAACTATGAAGAAGGAAAAAAAAAGGGGAAACACTTACAAGGAAGTTTTAGATTGCCCTTAATTCTCCTTCAGCAGTTTGGCTGATTCTTAATCCCCATAAGAAATCCAATTCTCATTTGCATACCAAAAGCAAGGATAGTTTTAATGGTTTTAATTTTGAATTTATATTTTTAAGAATGTATTAAACATTTCACTGTGCTGGCTGCAATCTTGTCAGTCATGTTAGTGTAATATGTCTCTTTTAATAAAATAATTACAACATTACAAATTCCTGTATCTTCAGGTCAGGAACAATACTCACACTTGTCTCAAAAGCTTTTTACATTAGTGCAGAACTGACTTTAAAAATTGACCAACACAGCAACTGGAAGTCTACCTGGATTTATTTGGAGAAACATGGTTCACGTCTGTCGGTTTTAAAATCGTCATTATTATAAATGATATGATAGGTCTGTGCATTATTTCAACATTTTTATTTCTTCCCTGCATACTTCCTTTAGAAGACACTTTTTGAAGATTAATGTACTTTAGTGTAGAAAATAATTTCAAATAAATAAGCATTAGAACTTGCTCAGCAGGTAATATTTATAAATCCATCAAGATCAGATTAAAATAAAAAATATATAGTCCAGTCAATCTCAAACTGAATTGTGCTCATTCTGCACATTAAAGTTAACTTATTAAATGTCCATTGTTGACTGAAAACAGCAGTTTTTAAAGTTAATCAGTTTGTTCAGCTTTGACACTTTTGACGAGGCCGATATCAAAGTGGAAGAAAAGATTGATCCAAAGTTTTCCTTATTGCTCAGTAGGAGACAGCAAGAAAAAAAATAACAACATGCAAAAATGTAGCACAGGGGATCTTCCAAAACCCAGCTTCCACGTGCTTTGTCAAAGCAGAAAACACCCATCTGAACTGAACTGGAAGCTCATGCGTTATGATTTTGTTTGCTATTCCTCCTACGTCCAACCCATGGGGGGATGTGCACCACCTCAGGGCCTGAAAGGTAGCAACAGTAATAAAAAATCAAGATGATATGAGACACCTGTGACTGTTTAATGAGTCCTTTAATGTTTTACATTGATTTGTGTTGTACAATCATTCCTTGTGCTTTTATATTTGAGGATCCGAGAGTAAACAGCCTTTTTGTTGCAGTGCTCACCTCTGATTGTAACGTCTTTCTTTTGAAGCACTTCTTTCCCCGTGTATATGTTCCTTGCTCTGCAGGCATAGGTGCCCGAGTGCTCCAGGGAAACGTTCTTGATGGTTAGTGTGAGGGTGATGGAGTACTCCTTGTTGAGAGACTTTTTTGCTTTCGTTTGATTATTTACTGTCCTCGGTAAAATCCAAGCAATGTCTTTGTACAGGAATTTGTTGGCCGAACAGGACAATATCAAATTCTCTCCTTCAATAGGCATTTTTTCCAAATTAATATGGAATCCATTCGGTACATCTGTCAAAAATCAAGAACACCTTTTAGTTTATATGAAATGAATGAGTCAAAATTAACATGGTTTATTTTTTTCCCTTTATCGGGAAGCCTTTGAAATAATCAGTGATGTTGCTGTCTTCCTTCTGACATCTCTAATCTTTCATTTTGTAGGCTAGGCTCCAGCTATTCTTATAATTTGCCACAGAGTTACAAGACACTTGGGCTTGGTCATCAGTTGGTGTAAACTGAAGTTGCTCTTGGAAGTAGTATGCTTATACAAATGTTATGCCCACCAAGTTAAGACAGACTGGGGCAAGGCACCAATTATTTAAATTATTTAAAGCAGAATTATTTAAAGAGAACACACTGGGATTACAAAAAAGGAGAGAAATTGTGATCTCAGCTTCACCTCATGAACTGCATGAAAGAAAACGAATCTTAAGTGGACAAGAGAAAGATACTCCAGGTCATCATACTTGGTTATATTGTTTTCATGCTGTTCATGAGTATGCAGACATACAATGTCTATTTCTTAAGACATGGCACTTTCAAATCCTGAGAAATTACTGAATCTGCGATTATATGCCAGAGATTTCCCTTGGAACAGAGGTATTTACTCTTCATGCCTTTAAAACATGTCAGCCGTTCAAGAGGAAAGCAGAACCACCACCGTCTGCCTGGGGTGACCAGCTGTCTGCAGGCAACACATAAGATGAAGATCACTCTATTCAGACTACTTGGCATTAAGTATAGGTGAGTAATATTTCCACTTGAGAAAAATCAAGGATCATTATGCCAACCATTTGGTAAGCATAAATATGACTTAAGTTTTAACAAAGATCGTCTGTAGAAGATAGTTCAGGCAGGAACTAATTTAGCCAACAACATAAAAAGTCCTACTTGCAGGTCTTTGTAGCATTATTGCAGCCTTGTCTAATTCGGGAAGGACATAGACTCAGGGCAGAGCTGACTAGCTCACCACCATCTCCACTTGAGACTCAGCCCTCAGGTAAGAGAGTTACGCCACTGGCTTAAGTGAAAGTAGAAGCAAGTTCCAGACAGAAAACAGTTCCGAGTCTTCCCCCTTGTCTGCAACCTCTCTTGGTTGTAGCCAATTTGTAGCCAATATGCTGATAAAGGCATTTCCTTCTGCTTGTTTAAGTGAAATCGACTTTGGCCATTTTCAATTGTTCTCTGCCTCCTAATCGCTAGGGCACTTGGCTGTGAACTTGACTCAGGATCATAAGAATAGTTTCATCTTTCATAAGGGAAAATCATGCCTTCTTTTCTTATCTCTCAGAGCTTGTACCTCTTGACACAGACTTTCATTCAGTTCCAGGCTTATCGATGTCAGTTCAGGTCTAGCACCACAGCAGCAAAGCGTAAGGAGCATTGGCAGACTGTCTTGTACTGAGGCACCATGAAGTGCATGTGAATCAGCCCTGCAGCTGTCTGCCCAGTCTCCAGTGAATAATGCCCCCCACCTTCTTTCCGTAACCTCTTTTCCTGATTGACCAATTTAGCAGAAAGCTTTTCTTTACTCCTGAAATCTTCACAATGCCAGCCTAGCTGCCTTGCCTCCCCTGGATACCCGTGAACAAGATGTGCTCACTCTTGCCTTTGAAACAATATTCTGCATATTGAAAGTCTGTCATCAGTTGCTCCCCTGAGTATCTTCTTTTCCAGAATAAGCACTGAATGTTAAATACCAGCTAAATGAGCTCCTGCGAGCTTGGATTGAAATTCCCTCTAACTGTAGGCACTTTCCAGAGAAACACCTGACTTCTGTGGTATGAACTCCTCATGGCCTTGCAGTGAGGACAAAGTGTGTGCCTCTCATTGGTTAGTGTCCAGATATGCCAAAGATTAAAGAAATGGAAGCTGTGACCTTAAGATACTAGATTGGATTTTAAAGCCTGTGTGCTTGCTTGTTCCTCTTGCATTTCATTGGTATCTTTTTTTCCTCTCTCCAGCAAGCAAAGCTAAAAGAAAAGCTTTAAATTTAGTGAACTTATTTGTACATGACTATCACCAACATCCTCTCTGATGTGCTAAGGGCGCATCAAGCAAAAGAGATAAGATCAAACCTTTCCCTAGAGAGAGGGATACAGCATATTTAGCTGTAGCCATCAAAATGTAGACATCTATTGGAAGATAATTGTTTTCTGTATGGGCAAAAGTTTACAGTCAATGGAGTGACGCAGGCACCTCCAGGGGGCAACGCAAACCATGTACCTTAAGATGAGTCAAATTCCAGAGATCCTGATCCCTCACACTTAATTTTGAAGCGATCCTACATGAGCAGCTTAGATTTAGATATCTAACTTTTAGGTTAAGTTAGATGAAGTGAATCCTGTGCTTGGTTTCGTTAAAATTCAGACATGCTTAAGTCCAAAAAGTTAGCCAGATTTTTGATTGTGGATATTTACTTGGATCAAAGAAATTGCTGTGTCTTCTTCACACTAGATTTGAAATGGTTCTCATATGTATTGGGAAAGTCAAGGTACTGGTCTGAAATAATGCTAACTTTGGCTTTTGAAAATGCCAGTAAAAGCTCAGAAGAGCCAAGCAAAACTCTTAAGATGAAACTAAAGATCCCCTGGGACTGAGAGCAACTGAACTATTTTTAACATAGGAGGATAGCGTGCCAACAGAATAATATAGTTGCAACTACTTCCATGCTGTCAGGTCTGGAACTTTTCCTAGATGTGTCTTCTGCAAAGATAGACTCTATATTCCAAATAAATCTAGGGACAAAAGCAAAATGCACAGGATTCCAAGCAAATCATTTGTTTAAAGACTACAAGTCCCTAATATATGACACCTCTCATCAATTGTTACTGACTCAGGCTAGCTAAATAATGTGGCTGGGAATAATGTAAAAGTGTTTTATTTACTTTAGTGATTTGGAGCTTCCTGTGGAAATAGCTCCCAGGTTTCCTGATGGAAGATTTTGTTTATCTTTGCCAAGCACCATCAGGAATCTCAAAATAAAATGCGCCTAGTGACATTGGGAAACCAGGGAGATAAGGCAGAGCTGTTCCTGTTTCACCCTCTGTAATTGCAAACACACCCATGGGCCTGCTGCGTGCCAGCAAAACAGGCCCGAAAGTAGGGAAAGGGGCAGACTGAAAGAGAGGGGGCTACTACAGTTAAATTTGGCATAACAGTATTGTTACAGAGACTGCTAAATTATCAGTGAGCAGAAGAGCTTTCAGAAATCACCTTTCCATGTTGCTTTGGTATAAGGCGGACAGCTACATTTGTGCTGCAAAGGTTTGCTTTTAGAATTAAGTCAGTGTGACAGCACCCCAAAAACACCCTTCGCCTGGCATAGGCAGCAGGAGAGGAAGGCTGTTCCAGAGCCCATGGACCTCATGTCCACCAGCCTCAAGTACAGGCTGTAAAATTATACCACCCTCAAACCTCCCAGAAACACACATGCAAATTGCACTTCAAGCCCAGAAATAACGAGCTCTGCAATAATTTAAATAAGGGCTTGTTCTTACTGGGACCCTTCTGGTATATTTCCTTGCACTTAATTCCTCACTGCTATCTTTCCCTGTAGTGGGGGGAATGTGCCACTGCAAAACTGGGGTTGCTGGGATGAGCACTGCCTTCCCACCACCTTCCCAAAGGTTTCTGCTAGGGCTGGGAAGAATCATGGTCTAGAAAAGAGACTTCTCACACCAGCATAGCAGCTGCACTATAGCATGTGCTTTTTTTCATCCTCAAGACAAGATCTTAATGAGTTTGAATGAGAACAGGATTCTTCCTGTTCAGGTTAGGCTTTCTCTCTGCCTACTATTTAGGATACTTTCTGGCTTTTACAGATGGCAGCGCATTCTCTTCCTGCAAGGGATCACCTTCTCCTGCTTAGATACTTTCTTCTCTTACACTCAGTTTTGCATGGTTCAGACTGGCTTGATGTGGCTCCAGCAGCCCCAACAACAAAAAATAAACAAACTCCAGAGACCTGAGGTATTGGTTTTGGATTCATCAGAAGGAAATGCTCTGCAGTGTCCTGCCCGTTAGTTCACATCCTTCAGCATTTTGGCTGTCATTTTTTATTCCCTCAGTGTGTTTTTCAGCAAAGGCTAGAGAAATGATGCATTTGTTTCTCAGCTGACGTGAAGCACAGGCTGTTACCCAACCACAGCAGTTTGGTCTCAGCCTGACAGACGAGAATTACGATTATATCATTCAAGCCCAACTGATGCACTCTCTGCACAAAACAGAAGAATGAGCCTAGTTTGATTTTTATAAGAACAAAACAGCAGTATTGTTTAAACAAGCTGCGTTCTATCAGTGCAACTGAGCGTCAGCAGATGAACAGGACTTTCCATGTCACACAATTGAAGTGCTCAGCTCCAGGAACTCAGAGGACAAATGCATTTCAACATCAGCACCCTATATAGAAAGGTTGCCACCAGTCAAGACATTAAGAATTTCCAAGCCATAATAAAGCAGCCACTCCTCTTTCTGAACATCAGCCAATACAAGAGTCTTCAAAAGAAAAGTCATAATATTCTGCACATTTACAGCAAGCTTTGGTATCAAGGAGACGGATTTCCTTCTACCCCTGGTTGAGATCTGAGAATGTGAGGTCTAAAAAGGAAACTAACACCTTCATGTCATAGCACAAAATTATCTGAAACTACCATCAAAAACTTTGAAAGGGAGATTTGGGTACTGCAAATGAAGCCCTTCAAAATTCAGCTTCATTTAGTCTCAGTGTCTTACATGAACACTGACAAGTAAGAGCCAGAGAACGTCAAATTCTGCATCTTGCATATTAAAAAATGAACCACCTCTGTGAGTGACTTTCAGTGCTGCTCAAAGTTGCATGCGAAGCCCCCACAAAAAGATGAGAATATAGCTCAATTAACACATTAATTTATGGAAAGCTATGTGTCATTGTTTAGCTTTCTGTCCAAACAGACACAATTTAGGGGTAAGGATCAAAGCAAAACTGTGATTCTAGAACCAGGGCAGCAATCATCTTCAGGCTGGCAAATGTTCATGTCACATCCTTTGAGAGAACATGAAGATACTCTTCTTGTTTTCATATTTTAACAAACAGCCTGTTTATGTGTCGCTTATCAGTTTATATTTTAATAAGTAGCTCTCATACTTATTACTAGATTTCCAAATTTATAAATAATTGGCACTTTCTAATGTGGATGCATCAGAACACTCATAAATTTTGGTCCATAAAACGAGGAGAGGGGGACATTTTACAAGGAGGTTTTCTTCCTTTTTTTTTTTTTAACCAGCTCTAGTGACTGTGTGCCTACTCTCTCTTGATATTCCCAGTATAGTAACAGAACGAGTTTCATTAAAATCAGTCATCACAACAAAACCAGGTTACAGAAACAGCAAAAAATAAAAGGAAAATATTAAACCTATTTTTCCCCTTCAGCTTCAAGATTATGACTTTGGCATTAAAATATCAGAATGTTGTAATCGTTTGTCTTTTCTCATATTTAGGAAAGAATTACATTAATGATCTATCCTAAAAGTTGTCATTAGCCTAAGTGCTTCATGAACTATCACTTTGTAAACAAAACCAAAATGAATTCTTCCACCAGAAAATAGGTCCTTTGTAATGGCATTTGTAGAAATTATGCTGCTATATCATGCAGTAGTCATTCTTAGAAAACCCACCAGTTTTTTTTTCAGTAATTCCTGAACTCAAACCATTTAATCTTTTTTTTTTTGGAACCTGCAAACACTTACACCCACCCACTGACAGAAACATATTCATATGCACAGCTAACACATATGAGTCTTCTCAGTGTCATGGCCCAAGTTGCATCCAAGGTCTTTCTCAGAAGAGGGAATAAAATTCATTAGTTTGCACCCTGCCATTTTTCTGCCTGTGAGTTGCTGTTGTCCCTGAGAGCTGTGAGAGGCTGCCAAGTGCCACAGGCCCCTTTCTTGCACCACGCTGCCTGCAGACAGTGTGAACTGCTCTGAGCGCACCTTCATGAGACCTGCTGGTTTGCGAGACCTAGCAGAAGGGGCCTGTAGAGACCAACAGTGACACACATGACACTGACTTACTGGTCAAAATACAGTACCCCTTCATGTACAGAATGATTGCAGAGGTTAGGCAATATAAAAGGTCAAATTACAAGTTGCTATATTTACAAGCAATTTGTGCCATGCTGGGATACTTGATGGAGGGATATCACTCATCAGATTTGGTTCCCCTCTTAGAAATCCAGATCACCTGCTTTGAAAAACCCTTCTAGAAACACTGAAATGCATGGTATGAGTTTACAAGTGCACATATTGCAATAATTCTCATGGTTTGGGATGTGTAAAAGCCATGACAGCCTAACAATTATAATTCCAGGACCAGGGAGCATGTTTAGCTCTAGTAGGGACTACCTCTTACCTGTTACAATAAAGCTCATGTTTCTTTCGGCTTTCCCCACTTTATTGGCTGCCACACAGCTGTAGATTCCAGAAGATATGGCTTCAGCTACAACCAGAGTGCTAGCGGTCTGCGAAAGAAAGAAGAGATTTAGCTCTCAGTGGATCATGAACTTGTTT
Source organism: Apteryx mantelli (assembly GCF_036417845.1). Lineage (NCBI taxonomy): Eukaryota > Metazoa > Chordata > Aves > Apterygiformes > Apterygidae > Apteryx > Apteryx mantelli. The sequence goes on from NC_089978.1 coordinate 24,852,886, forward strand.
AAAAGCTTCCCTTCTCTTTTTACTAAGTCACTGTTAACACTCCTATGATTCAGTCTCTCCATTCATTCAGTGACAGGCACCACTGAGGCTATTTAAAGGAGATGTCACCATATAAAATTTTGGAAAGGATGGAAAAATAACAGGAAACAAGCTCCTCGGGAGACCATTATATTATCAGAGCCACCACAAAGAAAAATCTTTGAATGTGTCTTTCAGGTTGACTTATCTCTTGTTGATGTAATGATAAGTTACAGAACATGAAGTGTGACGCAACATGGTTCACCCCAGGGGACAACCAGCCTGTAGGCAGCCAGTCAGCAAAGGGACTAGGTGAAGATCAACTCAGGCACTTGGGCAACACCGGGAAAAGAGTAGCTCCATTTGACACTAAATGCATCTGATTTCTCCTTCACTCTCTTGTAAGTCTTATGTGAAAAAGGGCACGGGCAAAACAGAAGTTTAGTCTATTTTGGGGGGACTATCTCCTCTTCTTTGATTTAATATTTCTATCATTAAACAATAATCTGTTGGGATTTTTTACATTGTACTCTAGCACCACATTAAGACAGAGCTGAGACATGGGGCATGCACCTGGGTTTCAGCAGTGGGAAGTGCTCTTGAATGTCACAGTGTCCTGTTCTTCTACCTTTGTGTCTCTGCCTTAGTTCTTCTGTAAAACATGTACTGGCAGGAGTTACAGGTAGAATTGTGACAGTGATGAAAGGAAATTGTGTGGCTATGAAATTTTACTTTTTTGAATTATTTGAGTTTTTTTCTATAAACCTTCAAAATATTTTTGGTGCAATTAATACATTCTTCCTTTAAGTCTGTCTGATTGCTGGAGTCCATAGACAAGCTCAGGAGGGTGAGTCAATGCTAAATAAAGATGAGTTATCTGAATATAAACACTGGCTCAGTATTCACATGGCTTCTACATCTCCTATTCAGAGACTTCATGGCCATCCCCAAACTCCTTGTTGTAACTTCTACATAATATAGACTTTCTGGTATCCCAAAACATTCTTTAGCAGAGAGAGACTATTACTTTTCCAGCTACTCAAGCAAACATAGTGGAGTCAAGTCATTTGATTTTGGCTAGATTATATGTTTTAGAAAGATGTCTTGCGGCAAATTCAAGACTAAAAGTGATGCTAATGATATCCTTACCCTGTTAAGCTGCCTGAGTGGTCAATTATCTGTCTGCTAAGAAGTTACATCTCATTTTCAATTAGAATTTTTCTAACTTACCTTTTTGGCTGTTCTGTGAGATGAAAGAGGCTCAGTAATACCAGATAGATAATTACAGCCCTTGAAAAAAATCATCCCATTTTACTAAATTCAGTAGACTGACCTCTATAAATTCCTAATTATAAATCACGGGTCCAGCCCTGTCTATATTTTGTCATTCTCTTTGAATTCCATCCAATTTTTAAATATCATTTCATAAAGTGTGGACATAGGGCTCAGAGCAAGATTTCTGCAGCCCTTTTTGCCAATATTAGCTTGGAATAGAAGGAAGTCTTGCAACATCTGCCAGAGGGCTAATGTGGGTGGTTAAAAACTGCTTCTGCCATTTCCACCACAAAATAAGGCTTTCTTGTGTCTCTTCATATGACCTCATAACAACTTTGCAAAGGTAGAAACAATGATGCAAAATGCACAGTAAAGGAGAATGAGGCTCTTACTTTCTAACTCCAGGGAGCCTGATCTTTATCCTACTACACTAAGAACCAGAGTGTTTCTGAGCCTGAAGAGAACATGGCAAATATTTCTCCCACAATAATTAGGATTTTTTGGGGGTAGTATCAAAGAGTATATTGTCCTGACACTGTCAGGTATTAGCTTTTAATGGAAAATTTTCCATAATGTCTGAGTTTTACTACTCCAGCCCATTATTACTTTTATTAGACTGAGGTTTCCATATACTTTTGCACTTAAGCAGTATGACTGTAGTTACTGATCTGAGCGCTTATAGGTTATGTATCCACATGTATTATATGACACTAGGAAACATTCCCGGGCACTGAAACTCAGTGATTTACACTGTTAAATTGTTAACATGTCCCCAGCACTGCTTTGGTTTGGACCAACTTGCATTGTCCCAAATACTCCTCTAGCACAGACTAACCAACACTCCCAAAACGCAGTCTTCGAGCAACCATCCTCTTTTGAAGGATAAGAGAAATTACTGTTATGAGCATTGGCCATTCTACACATGCTGGTCTTAGTGCCACAGAGCAGTCATCAGTATGTTTACTTGACTAATACAGAGATAACCATAGCATCTAGGAAAAAAGCAAGACTAGCTTTGCAACAGAACAGAATCTTTTAGCAACACAATGTCTCTGCACACATCTTTTAGCTTATAAATTAGCCATAAGGATAAGATAACATCTCTTTAAATTGTTTGTGAGCCCTCCAGTGGTGCAAACTGTGCTCTGCATTGCGGATGCCAGCCAAAACCCACCAGAGAAGCGGCATTTACAAAACTAAGCCTGGCATGTTTTTGTTTATTGAGCAATTATGGTTATGCAAGATCAGTTTGTGCTGTGTGGTTCCTCCATACAGCTATTGCTGCAAAAGGAGTAAGAGAAAAAACAGATCTTGCAGGGTTGTATCAACCATCTTGGCAATGGATCATGAAGTTTCAGGCCCTGGATTAGCAACCACATTATACACAGAAAGTCTGAATCAAGTTACCATAAGCAGACAGAACACAGCAAATCCTTCCAGGCCTGCTTGACTTCTTGAACATACTCATCCATCTACAAACCCTATTTACCACCAAATTTCTGATCCTTTCTTCCTCCTTTCTGTACCCACCTCACCTGAAGCACTGTGCTAAGGGCTCATTTCAGAGCGAGAGGCTAGGGAAGTGAATCATGTATTGCTGCTGCTACTGCCAGCAAAAAAAGAGGTGTAAAACAGAGACCATGAGATGGAAGAGGAAATTGCAGAGTTGTCCATAATGGAAGCTGATGAGGAAAAGACTGGGAAAAAGAGAGCGCAAAGCAACTGGCAACAATCTTTGTGGTCCGGAAGCAGGATGGACTGATCTTTCCTAGAGTGTATCCTTGAAACTCCCTCTTCCCATAATAGCTTAGATAAAGGACTCTAACTGCTCCAGCTGATGGCAGCCAAGCAAGGGAAGATTTCACAAAATGACTGGTACCATGACTCTTTCCTTACCCCTAGAAGGCCTCTACAGACACATGCATAAACACGCTCCATTCAGAGATTGTTGTGCTAACTTCTTTGAACAGCCCATACATTTAAAAGACAAAATATTGCCCTTTCAGCATTGAGCAGGTTAGTGTAAGTCTGCCAAATGTTGTTGATACCCTCCTAGTTATGCTTTTAAGAAAATCTATTTGTTAAAAAACTAGGAAGCAAATGAAAATACATTCTCCCACTGCCTTACAAGCAGCCATGCAGACTGGATTTGTTTAAGGCTAAAGGGGAGAGATTAATTAGGAAGACCCATGTTGAAATATTTGTGACACACCACTGGATTGTTCTGATTGTGCCAAAAACTTTGTATGATCAGCATGCCTCACGTCTTGGCAAGGAGCATCAGTGCAAAGCATCTGGACAACATGCTTCACCCTCAGAACCGCCACCATGTCCAGAGAAGAAACCCTCACTGACATATCTCCAAGAGCAGGACAGTAAGCGCAGGAGAGCACCTTCTTCCCCCCAGTTCAGGCAGTTAGCCTATTGTTCAGCAAACAGATCTGTGTTTTCCCACTGCATCGCATGTTGTTCTGCTTGAACAGGCCATGAGATTGAGTGCATCCAGCTGACTCATGAGGATGTCACGATACAGACAGCTAAGTACCACCATATGCACTCCCTGCACTTTCTCAGTGCCCTGCACAAAATGAAGCAGTGTTTGATTCATGTCTGTCTCACGCACTGAGGGAGGTCATTGATTTTAGGAGCAGGAGGGAGTTACAGCTCAGCAGAGGCAGGTGCCAAATTCTGCTGGTTTTAATCTCACCAAACACTAGGCTCAGCTGGCACCTCTGAAGTGATCTGTTTAAAAGTGTTGACAGCAATTCTAGTAGCACTCAGGAGGGCCCCAAGAGAAGTTACAATGTGTTGAAAGAGAGGCAAGCTAAACTCTCAGTGCTATCTTTAGCCTGCCTTCCTATGAAAATTAGGCTTATGTGATCACACTGTCTGTCTGTCTATCTGTCTGCCATTGTCCTCTCCTTCCCTCCACCCTCAGTAATTTCTGAGCCTCTGGCCTGATTTCAACCAAAATCGACAGACATTTCAAGGCTAATAAGATCTTATGTGTTGCATGAAAATCAGCTGTTGGGCAGAGGAGAAAAAACAAAATGCATGCTGTTGCAGGGTGAGCTAAACAGCTATCTCTTCTGGTTTGGGTGCTACCTGGCCAATCAGCATGGACATATTGGCCAGAAAAACTGGCATGTTTAGAGACTGAGAACAGACAGAACAGATGCTTCCTTTTCTCCAGTTAGTAATGATGGGACACTGGACAGAGGCAGAGGTTCAGGGTTTGACATATAAGGTGCAGGAGAGATGGACCCATCCTGTTCTCCATGGTGACACCTTATCTGTCAGTTCCATGATGGATTGACTCCCCTGATTCCCCTGCAATCCACATTTATGTTGGACAGTCACAGTTTTTAATACCATCCACAGTCAGCACATGCCAGGATGACTCATCATTGTCAGCCAAACCAGAGATGTGTAAGAGCAAACCTAGGTTTGGTTTTGCAGAATCTTCTAACAGGGACATTACTTTCCATTTCTCTGAAGTCAAATGGCTTTGTCGCTCACAAGGGATGGGACCATTAAAAACTTGTGTCAATAAGGTGCTTACACAATGACAAATAATGCCATCTATCTATCTATATATAGATACATATATATATACACACATATAGGAGAACAGAGTTATATACATATATGTAGTCATATAAGTATATATATGGATGAATAAATATGTGAATAAAGCCATTTTGCTAAACCACAACTTCATGAATTAATATTCTTTATACACTGTTCCTGGATGCACATACTATGACACAGACCTGGCTTTTCTGGTACCTACTACCCTCAGTGGAATACCAATATTTTCTAGCAGCAGAGAAATGGGGCACTCAGGGTCCAGCTGTTCCATTTCAGGTTCTGAAGAATGTGGCTCTAGTGTGTTATTTCCTCAAACCAAGCTTTTCTGAGCCACTCCAACGTCTCCCTGTACCCATCAGCCCTCCTGTCTACCATCTCCTTTCTCTTGAGTTTATCATCATTTGTTCTTAGCCAGCATCTTCTAGTCTCTCTCACCTGAGCTCACCTTCTTAGCCCTCTTACATGCAATTCTCCATCCCCAGGGTCTCTGTCCAGCCCCTGCAGTTCTTTGTCCCTGGGATGTCTGTACGAGGAGTACTAACTCCTTTTTTTGCAGCTAGTGATAAACCAAAGTTGGCCTGTACACACAGGAGAGAACATGTATATACTACGGTGATACCAATGAATATACCAGCTCTTTGTATCTTGTTATTGCAGGTTGTTCACAGACTGACATTTTAATCACCCTGATCACTCCAAGAACAATAATCAGTATTGGCTGTGAATTATACATAGCAGTTGATTTTATCTGGAAACACTGTGAACTGATGGCTCTTAGCAGCCTAAGAATAGTGCAACTTTGTAGGAAGTCACTGAAAATGTCCAACAAAATTAGAATGAAACTCTGGGTGTGGGAATCGAATCACTTGAAGAGTTGTCTTATGATTAGTATTATGTCTTATGTCACAAACTTCTTCCATTATACCACTCAGGTTTCTCAATGTCCGTTTAGAGAGGTTTCAAAGGAAATGTTACTAATACACTGCTGTTGTCACGATTTCTCTCTGTCTTCTCTCTGAAGAATAGTGTAGCACAGGCTTCCTGCATTACTTTAACCATAGAGACACAGGATCTGAGGTTTTCATAATTTTAAAAATATACTTGTGACTACCTCTGTAACAGACAAACAATCACTCAACCTACCAAAGTGAAAGGCCAAACCAGAAGTGTTTGTTGATGTTGAACATACTGGAAACGAATGAAATTGGCATGATGTCTGTAAGCAAGGTGAAAATGGCTACCTTGGTTGCTAAAGGAAACCTTTTGACCATTCCTTGTTCATCGCTTACAATAATCTCATCCTCTGGTCACCTCCATTTCCCCTTTTAGTCTAACCCAAATGTGTAACTGAGTCTCTTCATCCATTTCCTACTGCTTTGTCTACTACTTTGCTGTTTCCATTGAGCTTTAAGACTCTTTTTTACCATGCTTGCTATGCTTGGATGTGGAAATGGGTAGACACTCTGTTTTGATAGCAGGACTCCATTGATGTGGAAGTGCCTCAGAGAGCTGTTTATAGCTGTTTGTGGCAGCCGAACTGCTCACAGTAGCAGTTCATCAGAATCAGACAGTTGTGATGACATGCTGCATTCAGTGAGCTCAGTGCTATTGACATTCTTACAATATCCCAGCCAATGAGGAAGAATTTTGTCTGAACTGTGTCCCTTTGAGTTTGCTCTGGGAGACCAAGAAAGACTGTTGGACTTCAAGGAGTGAAAAGCTATAGACTTCCATGGGGAAAAAAAAAAAATCCTGGAAACTATAGAGCAGCTGTGTGCACACAAATCATGCAACTCACAGTTTGGCCAGAAACCCATACTTAGAGAGCATTTTCTACTTACACTAGCAATCTAGCTGTGCTCAAAGAGCTATGGAATAGCAGCAGAACAGAAGAAACCTTAACAAAACAATTCTCAGAAGCAAAAAGAATTTGCACTGAATGAAGAGCTTGATAACTACAGGTAACCTGCACATTTTCAGCAAGGATGGCATGTGAATTGAAAGCCAGGCAGAAGGCTTTATCTGCAAGCCACTTTTTTCCTAACAGCATTGCCACCAAAAAAATGTGAAAAAGCTGGGCAAAAAGAATATTTGACTACCCCCCTCTTCCCTATAAAGACCAGTATGGGTAAAGCAGGGTAGACCTTTCTGAGATGAACTAAACAGCATGAAGACAAGGAATACAAAGGAGAACCACCGAATTTCATTGCAAAACTTTCCATGTTACATACGCAGGGACCATCCCTTGATTCATTTTTGGATATATTTTAAAAAACAATTGCTTGCCAAAGACTTCAAACAAAACCTGCAGTTCTGCAGCAAAGACCCATTACTAGCATCTTCCTCCAGGGAGGAACTTGTTTGCTGTTGCCTGGAAGTTGGCCTGACATTTCAGCCACTCCTCTTCTGCAGTCTCCAAAGTGCATGGCATACGAGGAGAATGAGGTCTGGTCATTAGACAGCTCCTTCTGCACCGTGTGAGCAGTTAGGACTTCATTCGTAGCATGGCTAGATGCCTTCTGGAAAATAACTGGTTCTCATTGCCTTTTGTTCATCATTCCTCCTTTGGCATAACATCTGTCGTCCTGTGCCTCAAATGATTTTCCTTTCCTTCTTCAGATCCCTCCTTACATCTCATTTTTCATGTGCTTTCCTATGACAGTCTCCCCTAGGAAGTGCTTTGCTCCCATTTTTGCCTTCATCTTCAACCATGTAGAGGTGGCCAGCTAAACAGAGCAAATGCCTCACAGAGAACCACCCCATTCCCATGCACTGGAACAGTGCAATGGACACCTGTAGTAAAGTCTAAAAAATACAATAGCAAGAGAAAATGCAGTCTCAGGCCTGATTCTTGGCTGCATTCAAAGCCCTGTTTATGCTGTGGGGTGTGAAAGGAACCTAACATGAGAGTAATTACAATCCATTTTCACCTGCAGAAAACTGAAGGCAGCCATCAAGAAAAGGGAGACCTAGATCCCCCTTGTCCTTCACCTAGAATTATAAGAAGCACTTCAGGATGCTAGGAAATTACAGGTCTAGAATAAGATAGGCTTTCAGCTCTATAATCACATTAGTCATTACTGCCATGAATCAAACTAGACTGAAACCAGATGCTGTGATAGTGGCAAACCATGGTGCATCTCAGACAGAGCTCCTGCATGGCACAGGTTACCCAAACACAACAACTCATTCTGATGCTGAATCCAGTAAAGTGGAGTTGATCAAGGGCATCCTTTAGGAAAACATCTTGATTTAAAGATTTCAACTGATGGAGAATCCCCCAAAGCTCTTGGCAAGCTAATTTCACTGTCTCTCTCTCCCATATTAGACAATAGCACAGGATAGGGTCTGTCATCCTTCAGCAGTACCTGCATGTCCCTATGACCCATAAAGGTAGTTCTGATGTTTGACTCAGACTAGACACCTAACATTTAGACAGTTAATGAAGATGGGATGAATCCCACCATGCAGTCTCTGACTGAGATCACTCTTAGAAACTTTCCATCTACAATCCAGATTAATTTGTCCCTTTAAATTTTTTATTGTAAAAGAAGATCTGGTCATCTAGTAATCTCGGAGTACATCTGTGAATAAACTCTCTAATAAGAGCAAATTGTTTTATTCTCATAGGAAAAACAACGGGAAATTGTGCAATGGCACAAAATGAAGACAAGATGGCCTGGAACTCTTCGCCTGTGTTCCTAAGTTGCCCCAAGATACTACAAACCAGCTCTAAGTAACCACGTATGCTGAATCCCACCAACACACTCTTCTGTCACGTCACTTACCTTTATATGACTGCATGCAGAAATACATACATCTCTACATCTCAGTAGATAAATACCAAACTCTGTCTTTGCATGTGCAGAAGTTATCTGCATGCATGCAGATCTTAAAATGCAAACAATATAACAATACTGGCTTTTTCATTGTTACCTCAATAGCATCTTGAAGTATCTTTTCAGCTGGTGCTTTCACACAAAAGGGTTATTTTCTCCCAGTAATCATACCTTATTTTTGCCCTCAATTACTGCTGTTCGCTCGGTGATGCTCTGGATTCTGTTTCCTATGCTGCTGCCAGCTTTCAAGATGAAAGATCCTTCAGTATAAGAGCAAAAGCCATTCCTGAAGACAACAAAAATTAGGTGAGTCTTTATGGATTTGGTGATAAACTGAAATATTCAATACATAAGCCAAAACAATTCTTCTGGAGCCAATGATATCATCCAGGAGAACTGCAGGTGCTGCGATCACCAGGCAATTATATTTACATTTCATAAAATCTTGAGGTTTGGAGCCTGAAAATCATATCCACTTCCACAGTCCCCCCCCGCAAATATTTCTCTGGAGTCAGTGTTAACATTTAAGCCACCATAGGTTAAATTTACAGTCAGCTTAAAATTTATAATCTGAACCTAATTATAGGACTATGTGAGACCAATGTCCCATTTCCAATGCTCCTAAGTTTTCAGCTATTATGATAATTCAGGCTTGGCTTTAAATATGAGTTCCCATTATTTTCAGCCTTAAAATTCAAGATAACTTATATTTGTTTCAAGTTCTATTCCATAATGTATTGGATGCAATTTCATTATTCTTTTTGTTCTTTCTGTTACCATGAAAAATGATGCAAGTTCTCATTTCTGATTGTTTTCTTTAGTTCAGATTACAAAATAGCAAATTATCAATACTGTGATTCAATGACTGCAAGATGCATAATAAAAAATATGCAGAATCTTTCAAATTATCAAAACAAAATTAAACAAAACTATCCCTAACTGCCAAAGGGATTCAAATGTTCACTTTATCTGAAAAAAACAAAGACATGCTAATGAATGGAAATCTCAGGAAAAAAAACCTTTTTGCCTTACACAACAAATTGGCTTATAATCAGAACATTCAGGTGTGGTCATGGTAGAGCTAATTTGTTTCCCAAAGCCTAATTTGGTACACATGGAAATAAGCACGTTGGAATGCTTCTTAAATTCTGTCCATCCCTATTGTTCTTTCAGGACATCTAGTTTTGTTTTTTTATCCAAAATCTAGTTATTGCTTTTTCAATTCCAGCTTGAATAGTAGAACTTAACCCTTCATCAGGGTCAAGTTCTTTCAAATACAGTATGTTCCTTTGATCTACCATGGATTTTAAAGATAACAACTGTAGTATCCATAATCAAGTTGTTCTGACATATATATATATATATATATATATACATCAGTTGTTTGGAGAAATGACCTTTAAAGCCTGATGACTGGATAACATGCAATCATGACCAAAGAATGAGGTTCATTTCCCTTCAGCTAACTGTGCAGTTTGCTTAAACTCTGCATTGCTTATAGTATCTGTGGTACACTAGCTTTATGTGATTGCTTTTAGTTGTGCAGCATTGCATCAAACTGACCAGTGTGTTAGCTGATATTACAGCTTAAAGAAATGATGGTATGTAAACTAACTTGGGCTGTAATCACTAGCATAGATATATAATCATCTGCCCAAATTTCCTAATGGGTATTGAGAGACTCAGTGAGCTAAAAAAGCCCCAAACCAGAAGCAAGCCGTGGTCATTCATGCACAGAGAGAGGACAGGGAGCAACAGCATGGCAAGAAAGCCCTAACTACACAACCATTTATTTCACAGATTCCAGACACTGATTTAAAAGCCAGCTTCTAAGAAAGGGCTGTTGTGGTCAGAGTGGTGAAAGACAGCTGTATGAAGATAGCTGATCCATTCAGATGGAAAAAAAAAGATTAAAAATTATTTAGAGAGGTAGATCCCATTTATTTTGCACATTTAATGCTTTAAAAAGTCTTGCTTTGTAACAAGACCAGAGCTCAGAAGAAATGTCAACATAAGTAAACCAATAACTTTTCCATGCCATAGCAGATTTCAGAACTCAGTTTATGATGCCGGTATCAGATGCACACAAATAGGCAGTACCAAAGACACATCTGTGTAACTGGGTATTGGAGCAATCTCTGTACAGAAAGATGGAGACTCTAGAATCTCATTTCATCTGTACTAAGAAGTCATTTTTTTATTTTCATCCTTTCAGACAGATGAAAATATTATTTTTCCTTACAGAATGAATTTATGCTTCTTTGTTACAATGTTGGAAATTTGTCCTCTTTGCTATAAATGTCCTTACTAAGAAACACATACTAGTAAAGGACCAGGAGAAGGTATAACGCATATTCAGAAACCACTTATGCATCTCTGATAGGCATCTCCAATCTCATTTCTTTCAGCTCTGTGACCTGTAGGTTTAGTTATTATTATATTCTTCCTTGTAGGTCCTTGAAAAGGAGTATATAAATTTAGGTTGCAACGTCTTAGGGGTGAGGACAGTGTTACATGTTTGCTAATGCCTAGTACAATGGGGTGCTGATTACCTCTTAATACCATAATACAAACCATCATCATAATTACAATAACATCACAATAACAACAAAAACACATGTAAAATACTAGATGAAATATTAGCCCTGGAGGCACATATGTGAACTCTACTAACTTCACATACCATGTTATCTTCAAACTGCCAATTACAGTGCTAATGCCATTATAGTAGAAAATCAAATACACTTAATAGCTGTTGTCCCTGGTTTTAATAAAAAAAAATAGGAATCAAGGTCAAGCTGAGAATACATTATCAAACAGCTTCTATAACTGGTGGTACACAGTGAGAGATGTGACTACCATCATACTGTGCCCCCTCAGCTCCACAGTCTGCTTGATCAGCAAACACTTATGGATCAGCTGAAGCACGGCTGCCAGGGTAAGCCTAGAACAAGACTCTGACTCATCCCTTTGGATACATAACAAGATGTTTTCTCTCCTCACCTTCAACTCAGATACACAAACATAGCTTAAGGACAGAATAAGAGCCATCTTCAGTCTCCCGAGCTGGTTAGTTAGAGGAGTACCTAGTCATTCTGCCTCTTGCAGCTTTCAGCAGTGCCACATGAAGCCATTGCTTAAGCCAGATGCATTGGTTAGAGATGGGCAAGGGACAAATGGGAGTAATAAAAAATCATGTCTCCTAATCTGACTTCAGCTCTTAACAACAGGCATTTTGTAACAGAAAAAGAAAAGATTCTGCTGAACTTAGATGCAGTCAACAAACCAAATGTTTGTGTTAAGCACAGATGCTTGGAAAGAAGTAGAAAAGAAGTATAAAAATTTGCTCTGGCTGGGACTAAAATACACAACCATCTTCCAGTTAGTTCAGTTGAAGTTTCATTGTATATGTCCTCAGATAACATCAGCTACACATTTTTATGGCTTCTAAAGAATTTACAAGTTCCTTCAAATTATTCACTCAATAAAATACCAAGGGTATACTATGCGTAACAAGCACTGCCTGTGTTTGTGCTTGAAGGGAAATCCCACTGAATTTTGAGTATCTGAATCTTACTCCAGATACCTCTGGAGTTCATGAATTCCTGAAATATTTTGTTGTTGGGATGAGTCTCATTGCTTTGCATATTCAGGAACATGTACAGCAGGGTTACTGCTAGGTTAGAGAAAAAGCACACAGTGTGTACAGAGGTTGATAAACAAGCCAAGATTCTGCCAGTACATTGCTAAGCAGTCCTTACACCTGTTTTCCTGCAGATCCTTTCATACTCCTACTTTGTGGTTCCAGCTCTGCACATGCAGAGATCCTATATAATAAATACTCTCTGTGTGTGTGTGTGTGTGTGTGTGTATACATATGTATATTTATACATATTATGCAATCTCAGATCAGTGTAATTGATGTCACTGACTAATTCTAGTGCTAGAAGAATCAGAGTGATCATGATTTAAGGATCCTTCCCTTTCTGGTGGTAAGAATCAGAATTGTGCTACCCTCAGCACTGTACAAACACATATATAAGCTCTTCCTTCTCCAAAGAGCTAACAGCGTGAAAAGGTGAAATAAAGAAAGTCTCTTCACCATTATTTTACAGACAGGGAGAGATGCACAGAGATATTATTAGCAAAATCTTGGCCCAATTAATGTCAAGGAAGAAAATCTCATTGGTATCCATCAGTTCAGGATCTTTCCTGAAATAATTTGCCAGCTGTCTGCCATGAGAAGGGTATGGCAGATCTGGGAACCTGAGTCTCCAGGCAACCTCTTCACCTCTACCCTTCCCTGTAGAGAGTTCCCCTTAAACTCGGGTTTCTCATCCTCTAAGTAGATTTTTCCATGTGCCTGTGTGTGTGCTTGCACATGCATTTGTCTGTGTGCATGCGTGCACACACACATGCACAGAGGCAAGCACACATACAGAGGCACGCTTGAGTCTTTTGTGTCAAGAGCTTGAGAAATAGGCTATTCATTTGGAAAAACAGAAGCCATCAATTCTCCTGTGGATTTCAAAAGAAGCCTTGGAAAGGGGGGAAGGAGGGGTCAGAGCTGCTAAGCTGACACTCCAGAGCTGCAGGAAGCTCGGAGCACATGCTGCGAGGCTGCATGCAGGGCAGGAGAAACTCCTTGCTCTCTAAAGGGCTGACTCGAGACCATCAGCAGACCTACTCACCGCTTTTCGCTTTAAGAATTTACACTTCTTTGAAAGGGCCGGACTTTTATGTAACCAGAAGTCCAGCTTTAAAAACAGACTCTGCTTTGTGGTGCTGGCACACGCACCAGCCCTTGAGAAGTCATTTGGGGGAGGGGAGCCAGCCTGATTCTTAAGAATACATCAAGCTCTTGAGGAAGCAGAGTGTGCCATGTTTGAAGATGCAAAGATAATCACAGTGCTGGGAACCGTCTTGTGTAGCGGAGGAAGCCAAACAACAAGAGGAAAGCAGCATATGCTCCTGATTTCGCACAGGAAGCTAACAGCACCTCCTGCCAAAGTGAGATAAGAAAAATCCCATGGCCTATTCTGGACAAGGCCATGGTTATCAACCCTAGCTTCACGCTGTCCTCACTCCACTCCGCAGCCCGCTCCCTTTCCTAACGAGTTTCAGAGCTCTCACCTCTATTAGCATACAGCATGCCAAGCACAATAGTGTGGTATATTTATAACTATTGATGGGCAAAAGTTTCCAGGGTAAGAGTGTACTTCATGTCATCTTGATATATTTAACTGGAGTCAAACTTCAAACCAGCTTCAAGCTAAAGTCCTGCCTTTGAAACTACCGATCTTAAGATAAAAATGGTTCTGTTATCACCCCAGTGGTTTATACTGGAGTGTAGAGGTTGAGGTAAAGGATTTGTCTAGTTATTCGTGGTTTCTGTATGTCCTAGATGAAAGCTCCAGACCCAGCTTGTTTCCAGACACATCTTTCCCCATCCTGGAGACAGTTCTACAAGTTGTAGTTCAGGTAATGCAGTGATCAATATCAGTGTAAAAGACTAGATCCCTGTATCACTTGGAAAAACATTCACCATCTTCTGTCTTCTCATCTCTTCAGTTCCTCTCTCCCAGTCCTTTAACGTGATGTCAGAGGCCTCTACAGTCTTTCCTTCATGAAAAATCTCATTCAGTTCTCAAGTATGCCTCTTGGCAAAGCCACTGGCAGTCTTGGTCACACTCTAGTTAATTGAGATAAAATTTGGAGATGGTACTGGCACTAGGAGCAAGCAAAAGCCATCTTGCCACTGAGGGTGATCATTTGTGAGACTGATTGATAAACAGGCATAACTTCTTTCTCAGTATATACCATGTTTTAAGACAGCAAGCAATTTCTAGCAACATTGGGGCAACAGTATTATGAATTGAAGTTGGGCTGACTCACATCTCTCAAGATAATGACAAGGTAATGACGACACTAATTTTAAGACAGGAACTCTGGAAAAACCTGGAATTGTAAAGAATATATAGGAACCATTTTCCACTTGGAGGTTATCAAAAAATCTGAATGACACAGGTCTTGACTTCTCTGCATGTTGGTGTTCCCTGCTATGTGATTGGTAGCACAGGGCTGGAGTAGCCACGTGTCCTAAGAAATACTAAATCACTTTGAGGCCGGAAACAGAGAGGCAAAATAGTAACAAGGAGTATGCACAGGTTGTGAAACGTGCTTTACGGGGGAGGGGGAGAACTTGTATGGGAATTCAGCCAGCATGCTTCACTACCTTTGGCTGTAACATTATAGTGTGCTTGTCTATTAAAGAGCTATTGTCCAAGCATTCCTGCTGTAGGTCAAAAATAAGCAGTTAGAGGTTGAAATCCTGGTCCCACTGCATTCAGTGGCAAAACTTCAGTTAGCTCCAGCTGAACTGGGAGTTCATCCCAGGTATCTTCCCCAATGTGCACATACATATGAATTATGCAGATTGATGGGCTTGGAGGAATTTTTCTATAAATGGTAGGAGCTGGATAGCTTTTGTATCATATGTCATGGTTTGTTTATTTATGATAAGTTTGGAGGTTAACAATGAGGGCCAGACAAAAAGTCCTGGTGAGTGGCTCAAGTCTCTTCACCTCTCTGCTGTCACTGTCACTGGTCCCTACTGGTGCCCATGGCAGTGTCAACACTTGCCCACCAAGAACAGATGGGACATCACCAATCCATGTCATCTTGGACATCTCATGACTCCCAGAAGGCCGGACCTCTCTGCCCCTACTCCCCACTCTCAGTCCCCAGAGCAGGGGCAGACTTGTGGCCAAGAATATTATTAGCCATGCTGAGAAATTATTCACTGATGAGCTGCAGGGTAGCTGGAAGATTTCTTGGTGATGTCTGTGCATTAGGCTGGGTTGGACCCCTAGTGCACTGCACAGATGCAGTGAGATGCAGTGATGCAAAGTGAGGATCGAGTTGTTTTCTGTTTTGTAGGACATTCTATGTCTCTGTTGAGAGGGATATTCAGAGGGAAAGTACATTCTCCAGGGAAAATCCCAGTTGTCCTGGATGGTCTTCCTTCTGATGAGTATCTTTGGTACTACATCATTAAGAGTGGTAGGATATATGACATTCATGGCTTTGTTGCATATGGCCATGGCTCTACAGAAAAAGGAAGAGTTTGCCAGCTGCATACCGCCTTTCCTGCCATTAACTGTGTGCAGCCAAATAACTGCATGATACTTCCCTTTCACAGTCATCCTTTCCAAACATGGTGGCTTGTCCTGAACTACACCAGTATGCTACCACAGAAGGCTGATTGACCTGAATTATCTCAGAAAAAGCAGAAAGATCAAGAGCATTCTTACCTATCACACCTTTCACACCTTCATCAGCCCATGCTAGCATTTTCACAGAAAAACCCACTCCTCAATCTGTACACCTGGGCACAATACCAGCTATCCACAACAGAATATGAAGATGACATGGGCATCAGTCTGCTGAAAAAAAGCATTGTGCTTCCAATCACTTTGCCAGTTCTTGAGGCCACTGGACCATTAGAGAACATGGTAACATTTGAAAGTAATTTTTCATTTTTTTGCACATCTTGAGGTGACTTAATTTTTTCTCACCTTGAGTTTGTTATCAGATAATTATATTTTGCTTCTTGACCTTCTGTTTCCTGCTACACACTGTACAGCAGTCTTCATAGATGCAGCACCTGATCATATTTCAGCCAACGCTTCCTTCCTTCCTTCTTGTCTGCCTCCTTTCCCTCCTTTGCTAGATTGCAACCACTCTAATCTCTTGTATAGTCAGTGTGACTCAGCCTTCACTTTCTCTCTCAGAGAATACCAACTGTGTCTTTCTCCACAGTAAAGCTGAATATTGGCTGGAACTACAGAATTATGGCTCAAAGCATGAAGTTACCATAAGCACCTGGAACTTCTTGCTGGGAAAAAAGTGTTTGGTTTTAATAGTCTGTGTAGTACAGAAAGAAAGAAGATGTGTTCTGATTTGATAGATCAGTCAGAAGCTTAAAGAGAAAGACCAGGAAATCTCTACATACAATGGCCACTCTTACCATCTATTTTTCCTGTTTGCAAATACTATCCCTATATATAAAGTCCAAGATATCATTCAGACCCTACAGGTGCAAGCTATTTTCCCTACACAGATCAGTCCAAACAGCTCACTCCACTTCGAGGCATAACCTCATATCTACAGTCTTCCACGAGTCAGGTCTCCACAAAGCCTTCATTCTCATAATGCTGAAATTCCCTGCCTTTTCTTTGCTGTCCTGACTGGATCCTTTGGGGTCTGTAAAGGAGCAGTTTCTCCCCATTTTGCTGAGAAGTTGGAAGCACAACTAACATCCATTTCATTTTCCAGTGATCAGCAGAGGAGATGAAAGAGCTATTGCTGCACTGAGGTTGTGTTTTTTTAAGATGGTCCATCTTCAGCAACACTGTAACAGGGGTCT
Source organism: Apteryx mantelli (assembly GCF_036417845.1). Taxonomy (NCBI): domain Eukaryota; kingdom Metazoa; phylum Chordata; class Aves; order Apterygiformes; family Apterygidae; genus Apteryx; species Apteryx mantelli. Next base: position 24,870,037 of record NC_089978.1, read on the forward strand.
GAGAGCACTTCTGGGTTGACTGGGGCCATGGACTGAAAGTGCAGGCAGAAAACAAGGAAGGGATGAGAAAGAATGGAGGGAAACATTTTTAAGGAGAGAGGGGAGTCAACTAGAGGGAAAACAGGAAGTAAAGGGAAAATAGTGACAGACATAGACATAAGACCAGGGATCCATCTACCCAGTATCCTGTCTCAACAATGGCCATAAGCAGATGGTTAGTGATGAGTAAGAGCAGCACTAACTTCAGATACTTCCTCCTAACACTGCCCCAGTCACCAATTATTATCAGCTCAAGACCTTCCTGCAACAGAGGCCGTTTTTACATGTAAAGTAACTCCCAGTGGATTTCTCCTGAACTTGTCTGATCTCCCTTTGAAGCTGTGAAGACTTTTTGAATCCACAAAATCATTTGGCAAGGAGTCTCACAGACCTGCTACCCACTGTATGGAGAGCCATCTCCTTATTTCATTCTAAATCAGGCTCCTCCTAGCTTCATTTAATGGCTCCTACCCTTCTTGAACCGGAAAAGGCTTATACAACTAATATTCAGACATCTATGCCCCTCATGAGTCTGTAGATCCCTATTGCATATCCCCTAAGCACCTCTTTTTCAGGCTGCAGAGTCCTGACCTCCCTCCTTCTCATTCCTTGCACATTCCTCTCATTCCCAGAAATTCCTTTGATCCTTCCTGTTGACTTTTCTCAGAGTCTGTTTTGGCCAAGGAAGGCAAAGGATCAAACTGTGTGTGTGCTGCATCCCTGTTCTGCCGCATCCTTTGAGATGAAAGGATCAGAAATGCTCACAGTATAAAAGATGTGGATAATTTATATAGAGTATATAGATATATAGATTTATATAGAGTTATCACGATGTTCTCAGTTTTGCTCTTTATTTCTTTCCTGATAATTCCTAACACTTGATTTGCTTTTTGAGCTGCTCCTGATGGTGACTGCTTTCACAGAACTGTGTGTGGCAACTCTCAGATCTCCCTCTGTAGTAGTAATGGTCAGCCACCTGCCTATCATTTTACATGTGAAATTCAGATTGCTTTTTCCTATGTAGATCATGTACATTTATTTTCAGTGAATTTCATCTGTCGCTTTATCACCCAGATATTCAGATTCGTACAATTCTGCATTTCTTTGCAATGAGCCCTCAACCCAACAAATTTGATTAACTTAGTATCATCAGTAAACTCTGTCACCTCCTTACCATGTTTTCCAGGTTATTTCTGAACATGTTGACAAGGACAGATCCCAGCACCAACTACTGAAGAATTTTACTGGTGGCCTCCCTATACTGCAAGAACTGTCTGTTCCCTCCTAACCTGTTTCCTATTTTTTAACTGACTTTTTTTTTCTGAGCAAGATCTTACCTCATATCTGTTCAAAGCCTTCTGCAAAGGACTCTTTAAAGGCATAGACGTAAAAGGAAAAAGGATGCTAACTAAAGTTTGTATATTTTTATAAAAGGAGTACTCAGTCCAGTAATAGTCCTCCATTCATAATCACTCCTAAGCACACACGCAGTTTGATCCTTCGTCTTCCTCGGCCAAAAACACGGCTGTCAGTGCCCTGCCCAGCTAGTGCAGGGGCAGGTTTCTGGCTGCACGCCAAGACGTCCCACTGGCTCTGTTGTTCCCTTCCAGTATGCAGGGACTCGCTCACAACACCATTCAGTGCCGATGTACTGTCCCTACATACTGCACATCATGCACTCAATTTTGTGTGTGTTGGACTAAAGTGAGTAAAAGCCCAAGCGATCACATCCAATGGTCTGGATGTCCCTGTATGTTCTTCCTTAAGAATGGGTGCCAGACTGTCCCTAATAAAGCCAAGAGACCAGCCTGCAAAGAGAACTAAAGAAAAAGAAACTAGGGAGAAAAAAATGATTATGAGGGAAAACAAATGAAAAAAAGATAGGAAAGTGAAGGTTAAAAATGTGATATTAAGTAGAGCAACCCTGCCTTCTGGATGTTACTGTATTCCTTATGTTTTAGATTTGACCAATGACTAATTTGAAAAATTACTTGGAAAACATAATGCATTTTCTGCTAAAACATTTTCTACTAGATTTGGAAAATTTTGATTTACAGTGATCTGAAAACTAGCAATACTGAAATCTGAATACTTCAACTTTTGCTTCATCTAAGAGCCATAACAAAACCTTTGAAAACATTTACAACAAGCACAGTAGATTCATTGGTGCATTCACTACATTACCCTGAGGACAGACTGTGGCAAACTGTACTAGGTGTATAGTGTGATATACACATGGCTAAACAAGCTTTACAAATATGTCAGGCCTGATCCATATGTAAGTAAAATATTAAAAATGGTCTTTTGCAACATGCTGACTGAGGACAAGGGTATCGTCCTCCTACTTCTTGAGTTTTAGCTGTTTTCAGGTGATAGAAGGTGTTCACGAACAAGCATTGACTTTTGGCTCATAGTGGAGGGCTACAGTGTAGGATGAAAAGTTTCAGCAAATCGTTTGTTCAGTCTGAGGTAGCTCAGAAGCTATTTCAGTCTTCCCTCTTTCTTTTGGCTTCAAATTCTTTGCAGTCCACACTGCCACAAAGTACAATCATGTGTGTGTTCCTCCGCACTTTTAGAAAGACATGTGAAAAGTACAGGGCCTGATTCTTAGTTACACTAATCTATCTCCACAACCTCAACACAATAAGGGAATAACTAGATATTTTATATATATATATACCCATGTTAAGTACCTTTACATTACCAGATCACTGTAAAAGGATTTTCTTATAATAGAGAATGGAAGGCACAAAGGCCACCAGCCAATGTCTTCAGCCAATGTGAATTTAGAGCTGAGCATCTGGCCACATGTCAAATTAAACAAAGGCATTTCTGAACTACCTGTTTATTAATGGCATCTGACCTACTTTTACCAGCTCTAAGGACTAAGACTTCCCCTTCCCAAAAATAGAAGGTGGCATGGGGAACAAAACAGTCACTGTAGACAAACTAATGGGTATCAATGTTTGCAGACATCCACAATTAAATTTGGGTGGTTCAGTACATTTCTAATTAAGTACAATTAACATTTGTTCTTTACTTGTTAATTTTACATACCTCACTGATGTTCCAAACCTAGTTTCCCCTGATAATCTATCCAAGCATATCCTAATGATTCTGCCTTTCAATCCTTTATTAATACACTGACATAAACAATGCAGAAATGCAATTAGACTACTATGCACACATGGCCTGTTTCCTCTTTCACTGAAGCTGGTGGGAGTCTGGCTATGAACTTTCATGATGGTAGCTTCAGATTTTTTATATCTCTGCAGAGGTTTCAAGGCAAACATCTAATTTTTACCTCGCTGTGATCCATGACACACTCTTCCTCCCTCTGCAGTGCTGGAGAGCTATTTCTGTAGAAAGTAATTTACATGACCCCACCTTTACATTGTAGCCTAGCCCTGAAAGGAGGTAATATTCTTTTCTTATCATTCTGTGTCAAATCAGTAGCAATTTCACTAAAGACAATGGATCCACACCAGAGCGTAACAAACTCTGTGGTTTCTTGAGATGAGGTCTCTGGCAGCAATACCCTGGTCCCTGCTGCCCATTTTTGTCTTCAGGTTCCAGCATCAACCCCTTCATTCCCAATTCGGTCTATCTCACAGCTACCCATGGTCTTGCTGGCACAATGAAGAGAGTGGGAACAAGTGAGAGGAAGTTGGAAGTGGGGGCAGAAATAATTTCAGGTGGCTTTATCACTGAGAAGAATTCATATCCTGACACTATAGCTTGGGGAGGAGAAACAAGTACCAGGTTTTCCAATGACTGTTTTTGTAGATATCTCTGCAATACTGGTGTGTTTCTCTTTTTCTGTCTCAAAACCATACACACACACACACACACACACAAAATAAGGGCCCAAACTCTCCAGACTGACATGATGGCAAGGTTGTAAGTTATTAATTCAATACTCAGTTTGAGGCTAAATGTAACTGATAGTTCAAGGAGAGAGAGAAGCAGTAGAGTTGGGAGAGTTGAAACACTCAGGATAAAATGTCAGTGTTGCATCTGTTGGCAGTTTCTGAAGGGCTGATCAGTCAAACCTTGGTCACAGCATGGTGGAGATATTTCTTGAACTGCTGATGTGGAAATGGCCAGAAAGAGAAACTGCCCCCAAATGACACAGGTTGAGGAAGCCAGTGGTTACACTGAACAATATCAGTATCTCATGTCCTTTTCTTGGCAATCTCTGCCAGACTACTTCAAGATAAACATAAATCTGCTGAAGAGATTTGAGTCAAGAAACATTAATGTCAAGCAGGTTCCAGGCATGGAGACACTTAAGGCTCATGGGTTTTAGGCAGGAGACCAGCCTTGCTGCCCTCAGAGTCCCACGGCAAATCCTGTTGCAGCTGCCCCTCTGTGTGCCTGATCTGACACGCTCCAAATTTCAGCAAAAATGAAATCAGAAAGAACAACTCCAGTGTGGTAGCAATGAGGCTGGGGAGGCTGATCGATATTCTTGGACAAAACTCTCCTCTGCTGTATCCACTGAACAACTATGGGCTGCCCAGCCAACGAATAACTACTGAAACACCCGGTCAGCCACGGCTAGTCCCAGCTTGGAACATGGTACGTATCTGCTGCTTTTTCTGGGGTAAGCCGACACTGGATAAGAAGTTCTTCAGAGAAAAATGATAGTCTTTTAAGAAAGACTAATCTTTAAGTTCCTTTTAATTGTATTTTATTTTTATTCTCATTTATTCTTCCACTGACTTTTGCCTGCCATCTCTGAATTTTCTGGCTCTGAATAAGCTTAAAACAAAACAAAACAGAACAGAACATTGCTTTTTGCCCCAGTTTTACTTAATTTTTGTATGTTTCTTTGCTGGGGTGAACATCACAAGTTAATCTTTCTATTAATCTGTCTAGCTACCTAGCTAGTATCTAACAAAAGGTTATTTAGCAGCAACAGAGTTTGTCTGAGCAGAGCAATTTTAATAGAAAATAAAGACCAAATAATTTTAATTATTTAATTGTTGGTCTCTGCATTCCAAAAGACAAGTTTGTTGAATAATTTTACAGCATTTTTAAAAATTTGCTATGAAGAAACCAAGGAAACTATTTGGCCGGCCTCCTGTTATTGGCTTAAGTGATGTGCAGAAGAGTTATGTAAATTGATGATATTAATCTCAAAGTATTAAAATATGTCTACAATTTCTTTAAAGCAATAGAATCCACTGAGATATTTTTAGATTTCTGAAACAGAAATACTGTCTGGAACAGAAATTGGAAGAGACAGTCAGAGTACTCAATGGTTTCCATTAAGGAACCCATAGTCTATATTCCTTCAAAAATGAAAACATCTGATTTTTGCTCTGTGAGTCATTCCCTTGCTTTCAGTGATAGTCCTCAAGTGATATAAAGTTAAGCGCATGTATAAATCTTTGAGTGAACAGAAGCATGCACTGCAAGGTCTTTGCAGCAAGAGGATCTTTTTATTCTGAATGTGCGCAGTGTCCACTGGTACCTTGATACTTGATCAGGATCATTACTGTAATACAGTGAATGATGGTAACCTGTGTGGGTTTATCGACTTAAGGTGAAAATGTTTACATCTGTGCACAGAAATAGGCACTGCACAATGCTGAGCACAAATAGAGCAACATTTTAGCCTTGGAAACCTAATGTTGGGCAGGTAAATCCCAAGAAAGGTCTCTAATGAGAAAATAAGATCCATGTTTGGTCTGCTGCACAAGATGCTTGCACCATTAATCTGTTGCTTAAGCAAACATCCCCTTGTATCACTACTCAGTCCTTTTGTGTGGAAGAAAGTACAGGGAAATAGCTGGGATTAACAGGTTCTCCAGTGAGAATACCTAAACTGGCACAGATGCCAGCATGAGCAAGCTGTGCCAGCTGCCAGGCTAATCCACTTTGCTAGCTTCCTGGAGCAGGAGACAAGAAGTAATTATTCAGGTATATCTGTCGTTATGTGATAGTTAATTGTTACCCTCTTTTTCAGAGGGAGTAATTCAACTCATCCTATGCAAAGCATTACAAACTGTGTTCTCCAGACTCTACTTCTTCAATGAGCATTTAAAGGAGAAGGAAGGGGAGGGGGTTAAAAAGAATTGTAACAGAACAATTATGAAGGAAATTTGGAAGCGTATCTGGAAACAAGCTTGAAATAGAGCCAATAGCTTGTGTTTAAATTGTTACATTTCTCTTTTGATCACCTGTTAAAACACACTTCTAATTACCATTTAATTGAGTCTACAGTGTAGCAGATTATTAAACACCTGCTTGAGTGTATTAATCTTTATTTCTGGTTACATGATCTTTTGTGTTGTAGTGCAGATCTGTGCTTGTTAACAGAGGGAAATATATGACAATGGAAGAGCACAGCTCCAAGTCCCAAAGAAAAAAAAACAATTGGTTTATCAGCACCACACTGTTATTTCAATCCAGAGTTTGCATAAATGTATAAATACTCAAAAAAACCTAAAAGATCCAAATTTTTCTTATATGCCTTTCACAGGGCTTCTCTACTTAGAAGACATTGTGATTTCTTTCATCTTATACCTTACCTAGAAGCAAAAATAAATTATTACTCAGAAGTTTTCAACTGGTGGTTCCAGGGTAATGTAACAGATGATAGAGAAAATACTGACCTCACCTGTTCTTGAAACGGAGAATTTCAGGTTATACCTATGACAGCAAAAGGAGAGATTGCTAGTGCCACCTCTTGGTGAGAAGGGCACAGAAATCCATTTCCATTTGCATAATCCCAAAGAAAGGCATAATGGGAAAAATGATGTGGACTTCCAAGAAGTGCTGACCACTCTTTCACTGATCCAGAAAGCACTTATGAACATCCTTAATTTGAAGTAAGCTGTTTGCCATATTTAATTCATCGGGTTTCTTGTATTCTTGCAGTTAAGCACGTGCTTAAATGTTCAGCTGGATTGGCATTGAAACACAATCCAATGACAGCGTTAAAGAAGCTAAATCCTATGTAAAGTGATTAACTTCAATTGAAACTAAGGAAACTCTGGTTCCTAAATTTTCTTTAGGTGCTTAAATATCTTTGTAGTGCTGTGTTCCAAACAGGTTGATATTTGAACCCTCCATTAATTCTATTGTGGGTGTCAAGTATTAATTGTTAAGATTGTGTCAGAACTCATGATTTGGGAAGCACTTTTGATAAATGAGGCAACGCACAAATTTGTCATCATAAGAAAAAAAGTTCCAAAGAAGGCTTAAATGCAAAAGAGGATCAGTTAAGCGCCACATCAACATCAAGCAAGTTTGTATGATGTCATTTCTATTTTACCCTTTTGAAATACCATCTGGAGAGTGCTGGGCACATTTGGCTTGCCGAACTGAATCTATGAGTCAACAACATATCATAAGACAGATCTGACCTTCATAATAGAAAAAGGGTTTAGATTATTTCTGCTGAATTTCAAAAAAAAAAAAAAAAAAATCACACACAGGGAAATCTCTTCATGGATGACAACACTAGAAAGCATGTGTGCGCTGCAAGGTGTTCTCTACAAGGCTGCTCCCATAAAAATCAAAATGCAATTACTGCCTCTGGACATTGCATGGATGAATAGAAGTGAACTGTAAACATAAGTAACAGTACAAAACAATGGTTCTGCCCTCCTTTTTCAAATAATGATGCAGAGAAATCTGCATTTTGCCTACATGCTTTGCTTAAAAAACACATTGATTAAAAATATACAAACTCTGCTAATTAAACAACGGTCATTTCAAGCTCGATTTCTGTAAAAAGGAAATATTTAAGTAAGGGAAGGCATACTAAATACGAGTAAGGAAACTGTCCTACCTTGTTTTAGAATGGTTTTGTCTACAGGGATACCACATCCATGTGATTTTAGGCTGAGGAATACCATAAACAGTGCATGTCAGCACTTGTTTGCTTCTCAGTAAATACAGATTGGGATCATGGAATGATGACACAGCATTTTCATATATCTGGGGTTTCACTGAAAAGGGTAAAAATTGGAAAGAAATTAAAAGCAGCTCATTTCCAATGTATTGCATGATCCTGAAAATACTACATTCCTGCAGGGTGACTAATAAGAAAAATCCCCAGGAGAACAAAGGAAAACAGCAGGACTACGATGAGTCAGACGAGCAGATACTAACACATTTAAGTCATCAGGAACAAGTCAGCGACCATGGAAGACAGCAGCCCTTCTAATGAAAACCAGTGCCCATCCGCTGATTCCAAGATGGGTCTGTCACTCCACACATGGGGCTTGGTTTTGGGTTCATGAAAATCAGTGAGAAAATTCATAATTACTTGAACTGTGCAAGATCAAGCATTCACTGAAAATCTGGCATTTACATGTTTAGGAGAAGAGTGGGAACATACTATAAACTTACCATTTACTCTAAGAGTGACGGTAAGATTCTTAGACAAGTTCCACTGCCGTATGCTCAATATTATAGTGTAGTTTCCAGCATCTTCTTCAGCAACATCCTTGATGATTAATGAATAGTCTTTAACCATGTACCGGGCACATTTTTCAGCAGCAGGTAGCCCATCTTTTAACCTGTTTAAAAGAATTCCGGAAAGCAAAATTTTGAAAAACATGCTGCTTAAACAGTCTGTGTTACTCCATTTCATGACATTTCTCAGTCTTTGGTCAAGGATCAAGTATATGGCTTGAGATTCTGTTTACCAGAAGATTATCCTTCACTTTTACTTACAAATAAGATTGCTAATATTTATAAAGCACTTTGAAGAATACCTTTCTACATGTTAAAATTGATAGGAATCTGGCAGGACTCTATAGTATTTGAGAGTTAATTAAAATTGCAGCTATTTCTCTGAAGATTCCAGTTTTCTATGCTTGTGACTCCATTTAGTCTACAAGACAACCATTCTGGTTAAAAGTCATTTGTGCAAAAAAAGTTTGCATCATATCTAGTACTGACTGTTTCTTTATGACCTCAGAATACATCCCAGGACAAAGTATTACAGTAGCCTAAGCACAGCTGTGATTTTAGGAAGAGGAAGAGTAAGTAGATTAGATAAGCATTTAAGAATCAGATATCCTGCTATCAAGTGGATGTTTTTAAAGATAACAGAAAACCAACATAGAAAGTACTAGGTGTTGCTCACACACACATTCCTGAATAAGCAGATTTTTTTTTTTCTAAGTCTAAAACATGGCATGAAGCACATTTCAGTAGGTTGCTGTGTGAAGACTGGAATGATATTAGTAGAAGAGTGCAACAGAGTTCTCAATATCATAATGGACTTATTTACTAAAACATGGAATCAATTTGATTATTTACAGGAAAGTCTTACAGTCCTTACAGGAGCACTAAAAATTTGGTCTAAGGACTGTGAAAAGTGTTACACTGTATCTGCATTTCAAGAATCACAGAATGGCTGGGGTTGGAAGGGACCTCTGGAGATCATCTAGTCCAACCCCCTGCTCAAAGCAGGATCACCTACAGCAGGTTGCTCAGGGCTGTGTCAAGTCGGGCTTTGAATATCTCCAAGGATGGAGACTCCACAACCTCTCTAAGCAAGCTGTTCTGGTGTTTGACCATCCTCACAGTAAAAAACAAAATACCAAAGCATAACAAAACAAAACCCCCTCATGTTTAAATGAAATTTTCTATATTCCAGAAGTTTTGGATCTGTATGTGTAGTCAAGAAGTCCAGACATTAAAGGAACAGAAAATACTGTATCAATGGTGAACATCAGCTCCACTTTCTCCATCTAATTTTCCATGTGGAGCTATAAATGCAAAAGAGAGAGTAAAACAAAACAAAGTGTTTGGAGCAAAAATAAATTCTGGCTGGGAGTAATGTGAACTCTCACTGTTCATGTATGTATGGTTTGTTTTCTTAATCAGTCTTGTCACACACCCTTTGTTAAAGTGCAATGAATTGAGCAAGAGCTATTGCTAAATGATTTAAACAAAAAAAACCCTTGAGATCATGAATAGATAACATTGTTTTATATAAAGGTGCTTGGGTTAATACGAAAAACTGTTTAAAAGATTCCTTAAAATAGTATATTTGAGCCAAAGTGAAAGCTCCAGTCACTAAAACCTGTGGATCACCACATAATAAAGCCAGCTTCCATTGGTTTTCTAAAAGTACACGGCTGTATGATTCAACTCTGTCGCTTTAAGGAAAGCCTTCTTTTCTCTCAGTGTCTGAAAGGCAAGTTCAGGTCCCATATCTGAGTCTGAGTGAACTTGAGTGCATCACTTCAGATCAGTAGAGAGATTTAATTGTACAGTGTCCATTGGTTGCAACAGGAGACAGGTATCTGAGCTTTAAACAATCTGGGCTTCCTCTTTCTATTCGCAAAATGGAGATAAAATTTTCATAAATTGTTAAAACTCAGGAAGACCCCGAAAGGTCCAGTAAAACTGCACAGCGTTAATGCCAGTTGTTGTCAATTGAGGGGTCTTATTGAGTATTTTACCAAGGTATTATTTTTCTTCTAAGAAGAGGTCCTGTGTGGAAGTACATGTGGAAGTAACTGTTATCCTACCATAAAACCTCTGGTGAGGGAAATGCCTTCACTTTCACTGGCAAACGATAGGATTTTCTTCCAGCTACAGCCTCCAGCGCAGTTTTTCTTCGATGCTTCAAATTAATGAAGATTTTATCTTAAAGAAATAAAAGAAAAAGAGTGTACCTATATTACTGATTTTCAGCCTGCAAAAGGAGTTGCTATACTAAGAAGAACAGGGATTTAATAATAATTAAATATCTTTATTAATGTTGGTGGTCACACAACAGCAAGAATAAAACCAAAATTCCTAGAGATCTATAAAATGTAAAAGTTCACCACAAGTAGACAAAATACAGCTCCCAGGCCATGGACCTGCCTACAGAAGATACACTCTAGCCAAATACAAAGTTTGTTTCAGTCAAAAAGAAGGCACTGGTTTCAACACAAGTGCATCTACTTGAGATAAGCTGGTCCATAGTATGTGGGAAGCTGAACTAGATGAACAGATGACCCCTTCCCCCTTAAAAGCCAAGAATCAATGAACATTTCAAAAGAAAATATCCTGCTAGAGAGGATTTGAGTCATCTTCAGAGAACCAGTGAAGGAAAGACAGAAACTTTCTGTATCATTGGTGAACAGCTGTTTCATCAAACAAACAAATCTCCATCGCTTCATTGGAACAATCCCAACCTGCTGGAATTTGTTATTTTCCAGTTGCACTGCCCCATATTTCAAACGCACCGGCAAGTTGTCTGATTTCATTAAAGGCAATACAACACAATATTTGTACAATACATTGGAAAATCTTTTTTTCACAAAAGGCACTTACACAAAGTAAAAACATTCAAAAGATGAAAATTTGTTTGAGTGTCCTTTGATAGTACCTAGAGTGCAATATTTAATCATATTATGGACTGTATACGGATTTTTGATATCCATTAAATAAGTGCAATATTTAGTTGCATTTTCAGCATACATTGAAAATGATATGCATAAGACAACTCAGCAGTTTAATTCCACAAGTCAGTTACACCTAAAGATACAACCCTGATCCTGAAAACACTTATTCACATAAGGGTTCACTCTTACTAATATGGATATCTCATAGACTGATGTGCTCATGTGAAGGCTAGCTTCAACAGTTCCAGGTTCTTTGATTTTAAATTTAATTTAAAAGTCAGGTTCTGATGGCTTCAGGCTTATTTATTTGAGAATATAAGAAATGGATATCATGATTCATCCTTAGACTTAGACCAAGATTAGAATAGAGAAAACGAACTGAAATCTTCCCAGAGAATACTACCAGCTGGTGCTTAGTCCACACTTTCAGATGAGAGAAAGAAGGTAGACTTCACCAAACACCTGGAAAAAAAAATTCAAGATTCTAACCATGGGTCATCTGTCGTAGGGGAAACCTACAAACTGCTTTTTGTCATTAATACCAGTGAAGCTCCGAGGATCCTGGATCATCTTAATTGCAGCAGAATGCCACAGAGGATGTAACTTCTTATAGAGTCCCAATGCAACAAGCTTGAAACAATACCAGGAATCTCCAGGTCTTATGGACTTCCAGATGCAGAAGCCCAAGTAGCCCAAGCAGACCACAGAGAACTAGTTTAAGTCTTTCACTGTAAAATCACATTAGTGAGTTGCAGTATCTTGTGCTTGTTTCAGTTTTTGAACAGTCTAGCAGGTGTGTACTCCATGTAGAGTACATGTACCTATTTCTTCATGTTTCATATGGAACAATAATGAATGAATAATGGCAATGTTCATTCATCTGTTCCTTCAAAACATTTGTTCATTCAAAGTAGGGAACAATGGATAAATACTGCAGAAGAGAAACTGGGAGTCTTCTATGTAAATTAACCTTGTATAGTTTTATTTGGAAAATGTGGTTTAACTTATTGCTTCTGCCAGAAGTGAGTACAGGGTCATCATAGTACTTAGCAGACAAGAGTAATCCAACTGTTCATTAACAAGTCTACTGCCAACAAGAAAAAGCAATCATGGAACAAAAGGCACATATTCTCTGTGGTCTCCCACCTTTTTCTACCGAAGACTAGAGTGCTATAAATTCGCTTCCACTTTGTGTCAAGACATATAGATATTGTATGACTGAATTTTGCATATGAGCATTCAATATTCTACAAATACAAATATTTCTTACCATAAACAAGGACTGTTGTGTTAACAGATTTGATTGATGGCCCACTCTTCACATGGCAGGTATACTGGCCTTTATCAATATCACGCACTCTGTCGACAGTGAGAATACTGTAGAAAATATTGGCTTCTGTATTCTTCTGGTCAATACGCTGGGTTATAGAACCTCTCTTCCTTGCCTATAAAAACAAAAACAAACAAAAAAGAATTCAGTCAAATCAACTATCATGATCGTTAAGATTTTTCTTTTACTATCTGCCTCCAACCCTTAAAAAAATCCAGATCCCACTGTACAGTGCAGGCATGCAAAAGATGCCTAACATTTCCACAGGGTCAACAATAAAAATTAGAATTAAAGTTATATATGGCAATTCACTCTTATTTTAACTCAAGTTGCAATAACATCCAAACTAGTTCTTCCCAGATGAAGATCATCCCTTCTGTATGGCCTGTCATACCAACATGCTCAGCTGCCCCATTCCTCCAACTTCAGCATTCCTCAGAAACCCCCAGAGCCACTGTGTGTAGAGAAACACATAGCTTGGTGCTTGGATTCAGTGTCTGTAGGCAGCAGACGCGTAGAAGATGAGGGCATTAACACAAGAAGGGGAGAATTCTGGAAACGCTATAGTCAGAAAAGTGACTAGATTTGGCAAGAGAATAACAGGGTGGAACTGAAGATAATGTGAGTCTGAGGAGTTATTTCCTGCAACTCCCCTTCAGCCTTTGGCCTCAAAGTTTATTTAACCCGGGACATTGTTGTTGTGTTATAAACACTGAGCACCCTTCAGTTGCCGTCCAAATAAAAACAAAGCAGAATTTCACAAGTGTGGGCTTGGTAGGGCAATAATGACCAAGTATGTTATATTTGGAGCATTCCTTGTTGCTAAGTTGTTTATTTCTGAGGTGAAAAAAATGCCAGGGAAAATGGCTACAGTATGAAGGAAGTGATTGCATCAATCTTTCCTATATAATGTAATCATAATTTCAGCTTGTGATTAGGCACAATGAGTGACATAATAAATGATCTTGACTTGAATCACCAGCATAAATCAAACTGACGTGAAAGGAATGGGAGTTGTAAACCCTAAACTAATGTCAAATTTCTTATCAGCTTTACATGGACTCCCTGGCAGTTATTCTGTAAGTGACAAATATTTATGAGGATGCTCCCAATGTGAGGGGAGGAGAAGCACATTCAAGATCATTCCTGTAGTTGTCAAAACAAGAGGATTGTTCATGTGACACTTAACAAATGAGATTTTGGCTAGCTAAATCAAAATATCTTTTCTAAACATGCTTGAGTTGGGTGCCTGACTGTCTGCCAGTCTTTTAAATGAATGTGTTGAGAAAGGCAGCTTCACTGAAAACTTTTTTGTCACAAGAGAGAGCTCCTGCCTGGGCGTGGGTGGTAAATTTCCTATTGTTTCACCGGGTCGCAAAGAAACTCCCAAGGATGAATCAAGTCTAGTGTTCACTTGTGATTATGCAATATACCAGAGTGCATTGTGTAAAAGTGTTTACTTGTTCAATTAAGCTCAAAAAAAAAAAAAAAAGAAGAAGACATAAAAAGACATGTCAGCAAGGGTCACAACGATGGAATGCAAACCATGGAAAGCATTTTGAGGAAAGATTCCTCCTGGGATGCTCCATACAGCACAACGGACAGGAAAACCGCCATGATTTCTTCATTTCAACCCCAGCACTCACCTCTCCAGGATAACTCCACGTCATCTGCACTCTCGTGTTCCAGGCTGCAGTGACAGTGCAATTAATTGCCAGGCTGTCTCCTTTGAGCAACTTGACTAGACGCAAGGTGCTTAACTGGACATCAAAAATTGTGTTGGCTGTATGTTATGAGGAGAAAGAAAAATGAGTAACTTCACCCCAGCAGAGTGCTTTCTGATAGACAGTGACTGGAGAATGCTACTCACTTTCTCGGTGTGTTAGATACTTCGTACTATACTTGTGTCCACCAAGAGTTGTCTCACAGCTCAGGAGCCCTATGAATTTGTACGTTGCCTTAGGTATCCTGAAACCTTTCATGTTGTCCCAGATTATTGTCTTGCCATCAGGAATTAGGGTTTCTCGTGGAATCTGAAAGTGGCAAACATATATCATAAAAATTACTTATCTTCATGCCACTCTCTAATCAAAACAGCCTAATAAAAAGGAATGAAAAAAAAAAACGCCAATCAAAGTAGAAAGAATGACATTTAATTATGCAGATATTTCAAGTCACGTTTTTATCACAAAATAGAAGAAAAATTTGGGTGAAGAATGTGAATGTTTTATTTGTTTCCAAGTTTTCATTATTTATAACAGGATGTAATTTATGACACAATAGATTGACACTATCATTAGTCTCAGTGCTTAGGCTGCTATTCTGTTGGCTCCCAGTTGGCAGCTAAAGTGCTTGTCTCAGAGAACCTTTGCAATTAGGTATCCTGGTGTTACCACTGAGACACAAATACACATTTTTCAATGGAGGTGACAAATGGACTTAATTTGCTGTCATTTAGTGCCTTTAACAATTCCTGCCCAGATTCAATTTGATGCTTCTCATGTTTATGTTGTCTAAAGAACTAGACTGTTTAAAAAAAAAAAAAAAAAAAGGAAAGGAAAGGATATGAACACTTGTTCTAAAGCTGACATGTCACAGTGCACACATATCTTAAAGTCTTTATGTTTGATGTAAAGTACAAATTTTTAATCCACAAAGCTTCCTTGGGCACTTTTATTGAGAACTATATATCAGCCTGAATGAAGAAAGTTACACTGACTAGAGATTTTGAAAAGATGCCTTGAAATACTTTCTATACGTGATATTTCCAGAGGAAAAGTATTCAGCACATTTTAAAATTTTGGCACTTCTAGGTCCCTCTGAAGTTGAGGACCCAACAATGTAAAGCTGTCGGATGTTTTTAAAACTTAAAACCTGAAATCCAACACAGATTAAAATATTGCCATGTGAGATTAAGCATTCCACTTTGTCAGCAGTACAAGTGATAATTTATGTTAGCATCCTTTGGGTTTTAAGCCCATTTTAATATTATATTATATTAGAAAACCTGAAGGGCAAAGCATGACACATGCATTGAGGTTCAGGCAAGACCTCTCGTTTTCACATCAATCCTCTTTTGTCATTATGCAGCCTTATTGACATAACAAATACCACTGTTCGGATAGCATGGAGATCAGCAAAAGGCCATGAATACAAAGCCTAGCTGTGACTCTGCTTTTGCAAAAAAATTTTATAATGAAAGTGGCATATTTTTTAAGACTGCACGTAGTTGAGTTTGGGTGAATTAGTGCCCTAAGCAAAGATCATTCGTACGCACTTCCACGTCTGGGTCAGCTAAACCTCTTGAACCCCATCGCCTCTTTCTCTCTGTGCTCCCAGCCTCACCACGTTCCCTTCATCTCCTTCTTCCCTCTTCTTTGAGCAGAGAGCTTGTATGCTGGCCAGCCCTCTCCTTCCTACCGGCAAGCCATTACGGGTGGTTGCCAGCGGCTGGGGGAAGCGTGACTGCCCAGCACCTTCCTGCGTGGCACACCTTCTCTCCAAAATGCGGCAACCTCAACACTGCCTTTGCCACACATGTTGAGAGCTGTCCTTGAGATCACCTCCACTCATCTCATGCCATTTCCTCCAACAGAAATACACGATGAATCAAATGAACAATAATTACAGTGAGCACAAAAGTGCTGCGGTAGAATTCCTTATCTTTACAACAGCTGATAAGAAGCTATAATAAGCATGCAAATCACAGGGGAGGTGTGTGTTACACACACAAGTAATAGCCCATTACATTATAGCTGGCTGGCTACCATTCAACAGTATCTTGGACTTTAAGAGCTCTGTTGCCATTCCTGTTTCTAAATAAAGCAAATATCTGAGCTTTGTTTAGTCAGTTCATAGTTATGCTTTCAAGACTTTCAGCTGGATTTATCCTCTGCTGCTTTGGTAGAGATCAAACTGTTTCAGCAGAGATGAAAAACCTCTATGGGTTTTCATATACACCGCAAAGAGAAAGTCAAGTCAGATCCTCAGAGCCTCCGTAGACTGACATGTCCAGGGAAGGCACTCACTTCACATTCACTGGTTCATTGACCAATCACTGAATTTGTATTAGCCTCACCTCAGAAGCAGGAAGGTAACCAGAACCAGAACCAAGAAGTGTCTGGAACTTAGAAATAAAGTGCTTACAAAGACGATCTTGTTTTGCAACATTGAAATATAGTCAGTTGTCTGTGCATCCAAAAGGCCCGTCTGCCCTGGAGGCAAATCCTTACATACACAATTTACCCACCTGACACTGCTGAAAACAGAGATGTGCACAGTGATGCACACAAAAGCAGAAATGGACACATTTTGGTTACTGTTAAGGAAAAATTTAGAAAACTGAAGTCTATGACTAGCAAAAGACACTCTGTGACATAGCTGGTCTTTGGTTATGTCAGTGGAAGAAAGACCAAGATACTGCAACAAGCCCCTTTCAGAGTGTAGAAATATCAGGATTTTCTCTCAGAAGAGAACAAGTTCAACAGCTCACTCTCACCCCTATCACTCTTCACAGCTCTACCCTCCCTCCTTATTTGCTTTTTCTTCTTATCTGGTCCTCCTCCACACTGCTCTCCTCTGCCAGTCCGACTGATTCAGGTGGCCTGTCTCCCACTCTTAGAGAAGCACAGTTTCTTTGCTCTGCCCTAAACAGAGGGCCCCTGGCTTCAGGCCACCCGAGAGCATGGAGTCATTGTCATGATGATTGCTGCATGGATGGTACAGAACAGAGGATCCCAGAATCACACAAAAATTTAGGCTGCAAGGGACCTCTAGAGGTCCTTTGGCCCAACCACCCACTCAAACAGGGCCAATGTAGTTCAAGTCATTCAGGGCCCTGTGAAAAAACTTGGCCATCTGGGCATCACAAAGAGACATAAAAAAACCTATAAAAGAACACTGTACTGAAACAGATTGATTTCCACCAAAGCAGCAGAGGATAAATCCAGTTGAAACAACAGATTACCTATGGGTACCAGCACATACTCAGATGCATTCAAAGAAGCAATTTGTTGCGATGGCTGCAGTAAATAGAGAATTTACTATCTACATACTTATCTGCATGAGGCACATCACTGTGGCACCCAGTTCAGTCTTGGCCTTTTACCTTCTTTGCACTTTGTTTCAAATTAGACTTCAGTTTCTTTTGGTCTAGGTTGTGCCTCCTCCTTTGCTCAGCACCAACCACTGAACGTTTTTGGTACCAAGAGGCATTAACACAGTACTATCACAAGGTTTTGGGTATATACATATGGTCAAGAGTACATAGTCAAGGTATGGTTCCCCACGTCTCCAAAGGCAGATTGTATTGCAAAGAGCCAGCTGAAAGTATAGTAAAAATGTACATTAGAGTTTTGTAAGTTTGTCTTTTCTTTCATGTCTGCCCTTCCACCAGTTTAGGAAGGATGGTGTGGCATTATTAAGAATTCAGACCTTTCAGGTGTGTAACTCGCTCAATATCCCTGAGGTTCTTTTTTTTAATCCCTTTTTTTTTTAATATCAAAACTTATTTGCCTCTATTCCTGTGAAGGTCATTGTTGATTTTTGGCAGAGAATCTGAAAGAGTAAATAAAGGGATCAAACCATCAGACCAGAAGGTGATGCTTTCTCAGCTGGGCAAGACAGAAGCAAATGAAGAAGCAAGGGAAGTGCAGACTTTGGTTGTAATAAAGTTTATCTGCTCTTAGGGGTCTTGAATGAGGCTGCCAAAACAATATTGGTGAGGATGATTGTTTTAGGGAATCTGGATATCTGCCTATTAAGCATTAGATCAAAACTATCAAAAATTTCACAGATCATCAAATGATGCGTAAGTGAAAGAACCACCAGCTGCCGCAGAAATAAGTTATATTTGGACCTGAAGGTTGGATTTGAAATAGGAATGAAGATCTCCGTCCCTATTTTCAGTTGCCTGCTTTATTAACTTCTTGATCTTTAAGGCTCCTTCTATGTTGTATATGGATTGACATTTTATACAGTGTAATTTGTACAGACATTCAGCCAGAACAACACAGCATCACAAAAGGATTGACTAAAGTAAAGATGAAGTTTTAATAATAAAACCATTTGTAGTGTTGAACACGGATAATAAACCTTCCTGATACTGGTCCACTAATACTAAAAAGTAGCGCTACATAGGAATAAAATGCTGTAGGCGGTGTTCACATGACTTTACCAATGAGTTCTTTCAGAAGGGAGAAATTACAGAAATTATTCCATATTTTGACTTCCTGGCAATACAGAATGCAAAGTCTAATGACTCTAATGCTGGGGGTGGTTTTCCAGCTCCACAGGATTGTGTTATGGGGATGCTGACTTCCTCCTTTATTGCTAAATGGAAAACACAGGATAGTTTTTTGCCAGCTCTCCAGAAGCAGTATGCCTGCAGCTGTGAAATGCATTTAACACATCTCTCAATTGCTCTGTGAGCAAAAAATTGCTGGAATCTTCATACATGGATGTCACATCTTGATAAATAAAGTAAGATATGATGTAATGCATTGTAGTTTACATACTTCAGGAAATTCTGTGATGGATTAGGGAACACATTTATTTTTCCTAGAATGCAAAACATATAAGCAACCAATCCTTTCTGTTAAGCCTTGTCTCCACCTCCTCTTTCTCCTTCCCAAAGTATTACATCTGGTTTTGATGGCGTAAAGACACATGCATCTTACACCACAACCCCAAGCTAAAGGCAAGCTCATATAAAACAAGAGAGTAGATATGCCTCAATCTCCTCCAAATAATAAGAAGAAATTGATTTTTATAATGTTTATTAAAAGCAAAGTCTGACAGGAATTTTCTCAGTTAGGAATTTAATATGCTGAGATTTCAGAGGCATTTCAGAGACTTTTAACACTACAATACCCAAATAAGACCCCCACTTTACAATATACACCATGTAAAGAGCCAAGCCTCATTTACTTTTGGTTCTACAGTCACAGAATCTTGTGCACCATTCACCTCTGGGTCCACATCTTGCTGGAGAGTTGTATATGTGTGTGTGTGTGTGTGTGTGTGTGTGTGTGTACATATATATAAACATTCTGGATTAGAATACTTTCTTTTCTCTGCATTTAGGTTTCATTCATGTGATTTAACAGTTGGAAACCAAGAGGCAAAATCAATACCAATATTAGCAAGGCAGCACCGCATAAAACTGTAAACCTCTGAGTCAAGTTAAAACACCTGACCAAATCTATGGTTGGTGTAAATCTCTGTAGTCAAAGAAGAAGCAAAGACTTCTGTTGATCTGGATAAGCATCTTACAGTGGTATTGCTTGTCTGCTGCATGTTATTCTATAAAAAGACAAATTTCTCTTGCTAGTAACAATGCTGAACACTTATGCCATTATGTGCAGAGCTCACTTTATTTAGAAACAAAACATCACTAGCACTTCTACCTAATTTTTAAACCAAACAAAAGGAATATTAAGAAAGAAGCACAATTCTCCATCTCTATACCTGAGACTTTACTACATATATATATAGCTCAGTTAGGTTCCTTGAGAGTTATATATACAGCAAGGAAGGAAATGGTTTCCCACATGAAAAACATCTAGAATTTCTAAAACTGCCCCACAGCCTCAAACTGTGCACAGTTTTCTCTACAAAGAGAAGCCACCCCAATCTGATAGTAAGTGCACTCGTACAGAAAAGGAAATAGCAAAGTTGCTGAAGGGACTGAGGTAGGATAAAGGTTTGAAAAAATGCCTTGTACCATCCCAGCAGATCTCCAGGCCCTGCACTTTCTTACTTCTAAAGAACAGGAAAAGAGGAAAGGGAAGGAAGGGCAGGGTAAAAGGTGGGAGCACATCTCTTCCCAAAAAGAAAGTCCCTTCCTGGGCTTAAGAAACCTTTCTCAGCAAAACTTTATTAAAATGGTATGAAATGTTTAAGGTGCAGATCTGATGAAGCTCTTTTCTCAGATATGAGACCAAGCCCCCACAGTTGCCATACTTCTAATCACACTGACACCTAGAATTTGTGTTTAAAAAATGTTCAATCATTGAAATATTTCAAAATCTTTAAAATAGAGTTGCAAACAAAAAAAGCTATGCAGAATCCCTATTTAAAAATAGCCCTTTCAGAGTATACTTGGATTAAGGTACCTTTTTCAAAGTAACAGTAATGTTCGGTGCTGTGACTCTGCATGGAATGATCATTTCTCTTCCCACAGTCATGTGTATTATTTTAGGTATGTCACTATGCATCTCTACAAATGGATTGCCTGTATCTGCAGAGGAAAGACAAAAAAAAAAGGTTAATATCTGAAATGTTAAGACAGTGTATGGAAAAGGTAACCATGGATGCATCCTTAAAGGAACTGATTCATTCTGTCCATAATGATAGCTAGAGAAAGTCCTCAGATTACGCTTTTATTTACTTTTATCTAAACAAGTTCAGAACAAGATTATGGAGTGTTTAAAAATTATATTTGTCACTCATTTATTACCAATAGCAGTGCTTTGGTATCTCCTTCAAGATACAGGGGAGTTAAAGCATATTTTTTCCATTACATCATGTTCTCTACTGCTGCAAGTGAAGCATTTTCTTGTTACAGGGCATTTCTATTTTATTATCACAAGGAGAAGCAATTAGATGGGATGTGAGCTGAAATTCACTGATCAAGAAACCCCTTACACAGGACATGTTCCTGCTCCCTGCAAGGAAGTCAATGGAAAAATTCATCTTAACTTCACCAGGATAAGTATCCTACCATGATTATTCAGCCACATATTCAACTACCTACTCTCAGAATACAGACTTGTGAGAGTTAATTATTGCTCTCCTTCCCATTACCACAATACTTTTACATCTCTTTTGTAAGTGACAAGGTAAATGAAAATGCCAGGAAAACATTTATTTCGTTCACTCAATAACTAAAGCTTGGCAGGGTAATTTGCTGTCCCTTGAACAATCCCTTTAACAAAGGGCATTGTCATAAACAGCCTGCGCTGGGAACAGGGAACATTGCTGCTGCTGCTATTGTTTGTACCAGTTAACAAAGAGGGGCTCAAGTCACTAACTGACTCCAAATCTTCTTTGCAGGTGTTCAAATCTGACAGTGTAGTTTGACTCGCAGTGCAGACAGGCTACCTCAAACTTCACATAAGAGTTTGGCTTTTTAACTCTAAAAAAAAGTAATACAATTAGATTTTAATTCCATGCTTATCTTCAGCTCCAATGTTTTTTTCAGGCAAATCCTATTATTTTCAATCAGTCAAAATCTTACAAATAACAATAGGAATCTTTCTCAGAAAAGAAATAAGTAAAGCTAACAAGTATTGACCCTTTATGAAAATTTAAATTGTAGTACTTTACTGAAATGTTCTGGTCTCAAACTTCTGCACATCAATCTATTTTGGCTGATGTAGTTCTTTAAATACATTGCTTTCATTTCTCTTTCCAAAGTAGGAGCTGCACTTCCCAGTGTCATAAAACTGTTCTTCCCTTAAGATCTTCTTTTCTTCTTATATGCAAAAATGTTTTCATTTGAGATATTAAATAGGAAGAGGAGCAAATTCAACTTTAATTTATACTGGTGTTTGATGAAATTGTTACACAAAGTTTCTGAAATGAAGACTATCACAATGCTTTATTTAATAATAGGTGTTAAATGTCCACTGAGATCGCAAAAGGAACTTATGAGTAACAGAGGCTTCTTATTCTAATAAAAAATGCCCTAAGGACTTGTTAGTCTAACATTTCCTTTGCAATATGATTCAAAGAAAGACCAAGAATGAACCTGTTTGTAGCATGGCGAAAAGAACCTTTTTTGTTTTTCAGGGGTTGCAGCCATGGAAGAGGTCACCTGCCCTTTAACATCTCCAGACAAACAGATTTACTACTCCCTAAAGACTCGTTCGTCTTTGTCACAAAATTAAGAGCTCCTGCCCAAAACCAGCAAGCTTTGCAAAGTAGTTTCCTGTATCATAATCTCCAGATCATTACAAGTGTGAGGAAGAGCTGCTCTGGAGATTACCGGTGCTGTCTGCAGACACAGTGTCACCACTGGCCGATGCCAATACTGAGCCAGTGGGGGCTGTGCAGCCCAGACCTCACAGCATTCCTGCCCATCCCAAGGCAGAGACAGGAAATGAGCACAAAACGCCACGCTTGCTTTTTTTTCCTTCACTGGAAATGCGTGTTCACGCCTGGAGAAGTCAATGAAGTGCTGCATAAAAGTCAACTAAGTGCTCCGACTCCTCTCGGCAGGCTTCAGCCTTCAATGGCAGCCTTCCTCTATGCGTTCGCTGCAGCGGTACGCCAAGGCGCCGGGACATGGCGAGCCGTCTCAGTACCCCCGCGATTCGCGTGCAGAATTCCCATTGACATCACTGGGGACTTCCGCCATGGGCCGGAGGGCAATCGATGGCCCCAAGCGCTCCAAATGTCTTCCTGCTTTTGATTAAAAGGAATACGCATCATGTTTCCTAGCACAGTTTTGTTTTCATAATGAGTGTGGAGGCTTTTCCTGATTCCCTTTGATTTTATTCTTCTTTCTTCTTAATGGCCATAAGGGGATACTCTCGTTGCTCCAAGACCAGAATTTGGTGCAGGTTCTCCCAGCTTGGAGCAGGCACAGGCTAGCCCACTGTAACGCAGGCCCCAGGGTATGCCAAAGACACAAAGTCCTTCTGTCCCCCAAATAATAGCAGACCTCACTTTGTTCTTCCTCTTTTCCTCCCATCACACCTCTATCTACTGCCAGTGGCTGCTGATAACATTTCCCCCCAGCTCCTTCCTGGGGGGAGGTAAATGCCAGCCTTCCTGGCTGGGAGCACGTCTAGGATTGCCTCACCTCCCACCAGCAGTCTTCTGAGTCAGCTTCAGGAATGAAATTTCTCTGCTCTTTGGGCCTTCTTCACCACACAGTTTTATGTTCCAAAAGCTCGAGGCATAAAAGGAACATCATTGTGATCCAGACCTTTTAAAGATGATGGTAAGGAAAGAGCAAAGTATGATTCTGACTTCCAACAGACTGTTCTGAGAGTATTTTCAATCTTGAAAACCATGTCAGAGTTGCACATTCAGTTCCATCAGTATTTGGAATTGAAAATCTAAGCGAGTTGACCTTGTTTTTTGAGTTTTTGTTTGTTTTTTTACTTCAGAGCTGCTGGCAAGGTAGGAGATAAAAGACAGATAGCCAGAATATTTGCATATGCTAAAAGTTGCTTTAAAAGTCTTTTTTTTTTTTTTTTCTGTGCCTGGAGCTAATGACTATGTGCTAGTTTAACTGTGTTCCTTACAGTAGCTCTCACTTACAATCAACTTGAAACCACAAAGAGCATTCATGAAAACACAAAATCCATGAAGGTCACTTGCTATATTGTTAAAGAACATAAATAGCAGCTTTTTATTAAGCTGGTTGGCAACCAGATACAAACTTGATAAGAGACTAAACACAAACAATATTATGTCTGGTATCAGTAACCAGTCTAGGCTATTCATGGGCTTACACAAACAACTAAATTAGCCAACACCAAAATGCCAGATTCAGAAAAGATGAGGAGGTTCTCTATTTGCACACTCTTGGCTACTGGTTTGGGGTTTTTGTTGTTGTTGTTTAATAATCCCAGCTATAGTACTCACATAAACAGAGAAGAAAAGTCTCTGCAGGAAACTTCGAGGTCCTTGAAATCTCTAGAAGTTTGTCCTCTAAGGGTCCTCCAAAATACCCACTTACATTCGGCTTATCATTAAATTTTTGTCAGGCAAAAAGAGCCTAAACAGTTTCTTCACATTCACATAAAACCTTTTCCCCAAGCATATGAACAGGACCAAATTCTTTACTATGATATATACCTGTAAACTTCACTAAAGTTAATGGGCCAGTTGCCAGATTCCCTTCCTTGCACTGGTTCACCCTGTCTAGCTTTAGTAATCCTGGCTATATCAGTAGGGTTGTTCAAAATTAATTCAAGGAGAGTCTTGATCACTGAGAATGGGCTTAATCTCACCTCTACATCTACAGTATTGACATCTCTGTCTGAACTAGGTGTCCAACCTGCTCATGTAGTCACTGGAAAGAAAAGGGGAATTCTGCCATGGGATTCAGCTGACCTATTTCAGACATCTGCTTTAGGATGAGAAGAATCATGCCCTAGAAAAGACACTTATTCAACCTGCTCACATGCAGATATCCGTGTTCGCGAGGAAAGAAATCCCTTTCTGCATGTCTGGAAGTACAATACAAAATGATTTCTGCAAGAAGGGCTTTTGCACAGTTGTCTCTTCTTAGCCTATGAAATAATACTCTTCTAGTTCAAACACTTTCTAAACCTTGAAGGAGGATTCAAGATTTAAGTTAATAAGCACAGAAGCCTGGGAGAAATAAAAAGAAAAAGGAGAACAATATTTTATGTCTGGAGCCCATTCAAACAGAAAGCATTGCTAGCATAACTGTACAGCAATTTCTAGGCAAAGTTTGCCTGTTTTTCTTTGGGGGAAGTTATACTATGCTATCAACTCTGTAAGTCCATAACATACTTAAAACATGCTTATGATTCTTAAGGAAAAATATTCTTACCCATGTTAGCCAGGAAATTCACATCAGAGCAATTACTATGTTGAGCAAGTTGTTTCCAAAAAGGCTAATGGGCATTAGAAACACTTTTCCAGATATGACCCTCCTCTTGCTGATTCATCTTGGAAATGTATTTCTGTTTCAGTGCTAGTGAGAAGCCTCGGTGAGGAAGCAGAACCTCGGCGAGTTTAGTGCACAGCCTTGGAGGCTTCCCCACAGGCTCCGCTCTATGCAGCGTGCTGCAATGTGCAGCCTGGGGACACGCAATGACATTACTCATGAGTACAGCAATTACAGGTGATTTATGTCAGTGAATCCTAGAGGGCTCTGTTTTGTAACAGGAACTTCATTAGACACTAAAAGTGTGTCCACACACTTGATACAGCTGTAGTATAATTTAATTTCAACTAGTTTCCTTTTCATAACAGAAGTGTTATTATATTATTGACTCTGATGCTGTTAGCCAAAAATGTACGACTCATATGTTAGTACTGTGCCAAAAGCAAAGACAAAATGAAAAGCACAAGAGTTTTTTAGGCCTCAGCAGGTTTTTCCATTAGTAAGTTATTTCTGAATAAGAAGAAGAAGAAAAAAAGAACAAGAAAATCTCCTTTTCTGCTAGTTCTCGGGGTGTTTTGTCTTGCTACTTTTTTCATCTACTGAATTATTTTGACTTTGAAGCTTCTGATCTTAAAGGCAAAGCCTTTCAGGGAACTCTTTTGATGACCTCCCTGTTCTGTGACAGAGTACCTTTAGGGTTATACGGGAGTCAATCTATTCAAGTTAAATGTTAAATCCATGTCAGTTCTGGGGCTGGATCCAGCTATCTGTCAACAACTGGACCTCCCAAGGAGAATCCACATGCTCAGTGCTTGCAGAAGGCAATTCTAGAGTTTGAAAATGCACTCAAAAACTCAAGTGTTTTGTCATGTCAAAGGCTTGTATTCTGAAGGATTCACTAATGATAAAGCCCGTCATTTTGGACTGTCCAACCTGAGACACATCTCAGGAAAAATACTCACCATTAGTGGGCATATTTGAAATCTGAGGGACTGGTGAACTACAAGCATGGTTCTCAGGACTTGTACTATGATAAAAATCTTCCTTTAGTTACCCCACTCTGATTTGTCTTACCTGATTTTAATAATCTCCAAAGCAAGACACGTAATCTAAGCTTGTTCTTTAAAGTCCGTGATGAGAAGTATGTTCCTGAAGGTACCTTTTTCTCTCTGGTAAGCCTTGAAAGAGTATAGATAACTGGCTTAGTCTAGAGATCTGATTTTAAGACAGAATAGCTTGAATGGTTCTTGACTGGAGTGCCAGCAAATGTGTCACTTCGCAAAGCAGAGCACACATACTGACGTGCACATGTGCACTGGGGAGTGCAAGGAGAGACAGGAAGAGGGAAAAATTTGACTGAGGAATGAGCTAACATCCTAAAGCTAGATACAATTTCACGTGGAGAAAAATTCTTTATTGCAATAGAATTAAAACATACTCTTGTATAGCCTAATGTTATCTTTATCACAAGAAGCAGCAACATTTGAACTTGAATCAAAGTTCATTTAAATTCCTGCAAAGATGTAACCTTATGATATAAATGTAATTGAATTTATTGGCTTTTCTCTATTCTACCATGGGAACAGGTGATAAGAGACTAAGAAAAAAATGCCAACAAGAATAAAGAATGAAGAGAACTGCACGTTTTTGAGGAAGAAAGAAAATAAATGAGCTCCAGCAATTGGAAAAGAGTGTCTTGGAGCTACCAGAACAAAGGCAGATAGAAAGACAAGCCTTCAGCACTGTCCCTGGGGAAATCTGTGTAGGCTTCAAAATAGCCTACTGATAATTTGGCGTTTCTTAAATGTCTTTGTTCCATAATGATCTCTTTTCGAGCAGAAAATTCCCCACATCGTACTCCAATGTACACAGTGAGTATTCATTACAAATCTTTCCATTTAACTACCAGGCTGCAATTGTGTAACAAGACAAAGATCAGAGCAGTTTTCTGTCAGAGACAATGAAGAAACTGGCAACGAGGTTTTGCTGCATTTCAGATTTTTCCCATGGCTCATGGAAGTCAGGACATCAGTTTTCTTAGAGCAAAGTCCAAGGCTCTTGAGAGAATTCATTTCCCTCGCTCGATGCCTCAATTCCTGAGCTGTGTGTGGCCAAGCGTTCCTGCTGCAGACGCAGTGCACTCGCTCCCCTGTGCAACTCAGTAGTGACCTCTCCAGCTGAAAGCGGGTGGTGTCTTGACTAGCTCCTGAAAGAGATGTCATCAGCCTGCCTGTTCTTGATCACTCAAACACAGGACTTCAGAAATGCTTTAAGTAACACTGGGGCACATGGGATTTGCAGTCTCCCTCTCATTGCCTTACATCTTATTTTTGTCTATATAAGCTTGTCTTCTGCCATAGTATATTCTTATTACTGAACCAAAGAACTTAACAGGTTTATTGTTTTTTATCCACTTCATATTCAGTATCATTCCAATTACGGAAATGAATAACGTTTTTAAAACAATAAGTGATGACTTCCTGTACAAACAATATCAACTTTCCTGATTCGGATTCTGTGTTTGTAAATAGCAACTATTTGTTCTCATCTGCTGCATGTTAAGACATGGGAAACAGGCACCTTGGTGATCCACATGGAGCTAATATGGGAAATTGACTGACACAACGTCCTGCCACAGGAAACAATACAAAACTAGGAGCGACCCCAAATTTTACAAATGTTTATTTCCCAAGCACCCAGAAATTCATTTAAAGTAAAATTAAAATCAAGAAAGATGGTCTTAAAAGAGGTTTCTTTTATCCCCATCTCACCCCTACTTGAGCCAGATATTCAAACTTCATGCATGTTTTCAGTTAACATGTTAACATTTCAGTTAACATGTTAACAGTGACTTATACTAAGAGAGTCAAGTGTTTTGGGTTTTGGGTTTACAAATGCCAATGCTATACTGATAAAAAAGGGGAGAGTAGCGCCCCTTTTTTGCGCTCAGAATTATGTTTCTTTTCAATTTACTCAGCATTTCTTCAGGAAACTGTAAATTTTTGGAAGACCAATACATCTTCTCAGACTTTAAGATAAATGGAGTGACACTTTCAACAGGTATTGCATGAGCAGTTACCTTGCAGCCTCCCTCATTATCAGCAGGTTGCCAAACTCATGTATGTGCTTACTAGGACATGAACCAAGTGTTACGAACTTGACTTTCAACCAAAAGGATTGTCAAATTCAGAAAATTAAGATGCCAAAGATGCCTAAATATGATACAACATTGTCCCTTAAACAGTTTATTGGGGGAGGGGGGGTTGGCAAATAGGGAAGGGAGTGAAGCTTGATCTAATTCCTGTATTCAAAAGTGATATCAATATTTAATGCTTGAATGTCCTTGAAAATCAACATAACTAGAACACTCAGGCACTCTGCTTTATCTGATTTGTTTGTTTTGTTTTTTGGGGGTGGGGGGGAGGGAGGGGCTGACCAAAGACACTATTACTTCTCCAATGACAGGTTTCTCTTCCATCATGTGAATCCATTAGGCAGATAACCCTGATTCATACATCTGATTTAGGCTGTCTTTCATATGCAAGGAAGCTGCACACAACTCAGGAAGCAGCAAAGAGTTAGAAAGATTGTGTCTTCCATTTGTAATAATTCAGGATCCAGAAGAATTAACACCTCAAGATGGAAAGAGACCAAGAGAACGTGAAGGAATCTCATGTATTGTAAAGTCGCTTTGGCACAGAGGTTCTCAGGCAGGGTCACAGCCATCCTTGCTCTTCTCATGTTGTAAATGGAGAGCACTGTGGGTAGATCTCAGTTAGAGATGAAGTTCAAGGTAGGAGGCTCAAGAAGGTGGTCCCACAATGGGAAACGTGAAAAAGTCATCCAAGAAAATCATAAGCAGCGGGAAATGTTGGTCACTAAATGAATAACCTACTTTCATTGTGCTTTCATGGTTGCATCTGTAGTTGGATATCCAGTGAATTAGAACAGCAGGGGTCATATAGGTAAATAGCTGGGTGAGAAAATATTCTGTGCTATGTCTCAGATGTAAAAAGCAGGATGAACAGCATGAGTTATTCAATAATTCTCAGTAAGGCAACACACAATAACAGAGAGCAGTATCTTATTTTCTATCACTGTAGTGAGAGGTCCACTTTGTTCTGCTTTTTCACAGCACCAGTCCCACACTTTGTGTCACCAAATGAAAACAAAGGGTAATTCACTCTGATGTGAACTCATTAGAAGCAGCAGACACATAATTTGGAAAAATTCCAGTTGCATATTCTCTCTAATCCAGGTTTCCAAAATCTGTGAATCATGATACCTTACAGTAATCTACTAACTTTTTGCTGTAAAATCAAGAAAGACTAAGGTACAAAGTTAAATGCCAAACCTAGGGGGTTTATAATTTCTTCTTTTATTTTTATTTCAGTTGAATTCAATTGTTCTGAGAAGTGTCTGATTAATATCCTGGAAGAAAACAGCATCAGCAAACAATCTCTATTATAGCTTAACTGACCTAATTCCAGCATTTCCCACATATTGCACAATACTCGGTTGCTGAACATAAGGCTGTACTTAGCTTGATTCCACTTATTCGAGATTTTTACAATTTGTGCAACATGAACTGCAGAGTACAGTTTTGAATGAAACTAACAAGAAAATGTTAATTTTCTAAAGGATAAGAAAATTCTGTGATCTGGAAAGAAGTATCAGCATCCTTCAACTGTCTAGAAATCTACAGTCATACAGTGACAGTTTAAAGCAGACTTTGTGCCAGATATACAGTTTTCATCAATCAGTATTTGATTCTGTAAAACATGACTTCTGTAATACCCATTTCTCAGATTGACTTCTATTCTACTTTCTTGTGAAGTTCTAATTACTCAAATGGACTGGTTGAATTTGGTCTTTTTCTTTTCTCATTTTTTTTTCATAACAGATAAAACACTAGTACTTCTACTTGCAAGTTGTGAGAGCAGATTTGATACACAGATTGGTAAATTTTCACGAAATTTTGCAAGGCTGAAAACATTCAAAACCCTGTATTTCACCATAGCTGAAGTGCATTTTTTATCCATTTTGTTGTATTGAAATGAAAGTTCCAAGAAGTGTTAAAAAATGTAGTCTTACCATTAATAAATACATAAACTGTAGATTCCTTCTTCTTTTTCACAGCACTTGTTGGATATTTGCAGCTATAGTTTCCAGTGTCACTTGCTTGAGTTCTGCTCAAGGTCAGACTACTACAAGAGTGCTTCCCATTCCTTCCACAGGCATATTTAATTACTTTCAGCCTTTTGCTATCCTTACTTAGAGTTTCAGGCAAAGACCATGAATGAACCATTTCCCCCCTGCAAATACAGATAAGGAAGCAGAAACAATTATGTTGGTCTGCAATTATATAGCTCAGTTCCCAAGCTTTCTTTTTTTATTATATCAGGCTATTTCTGGGGTTCTCTTTTATCTTGTTTTCCAAAAACAACAACAGAAACAACAAAGAACTATTAAACAATTGCCATTGAAGTTCACTCCCCACCTTTCCCCACAACATAAGGTTTTATTTTTTTCTAATTACAGTTACAAAAAAAGAAAGTGTCAGGTGTATAAATTCCCAGCCAAATTATCAGAAGCCAGCTCAGCTGGTTACCTGCATGTGAGATTTAAAGTCTGGCCTGCTTGAATGACGTGCTGTGTGCCATTTGTATTCAGTTCAGGAACTTTTAATTTTGATCCTGAACTAGATCCTAGAAAAGCAAAGAAGAAAATCATTAAGAATGGTAAATCAGCTCCCAGCATTTAATCCACTCACATTCACAATGTTACACTGGAAGAGGAAAACAAAGAAAAGGAGCACCCCTCCCCTTATCATGCATACTCTTTCTGTGAGCAAAATCTGGTTGTCCTGACTCAGGACTCAAATCCTCTTCCATGAGAATCATTCAGGAAAGAAAGGAGAAATGAAAGCTGTGCAGGTTTTGGTCAGTAACTTGCTCTCAAATTGTTCCACTGACTGTACCATGAAACAAGCTCTGGACTTCATGGCTACACCTCTAACCATGTGAGTGTGGTTCTCCTGGCCCATCACAGCCTCAGGCACTGCTCATCACAGCCTCAGGCACTGCTCCCTGCGTTTCCTTAGGAAACACCACCATGACAACCCCTTGAAGGGGAAGAGCAGAAGTCAGCCCCTCCCATGGCAGAGTCCATGTTTTGACCTCTGAGATACTGAACTGTCACTCAAACAACGCTCTGCAAAGTTGGAACTCCTTTGGAAAGAGTGAACGGGGATTTGAAGACCTACCCTTCTGAACTGAAGGTTACAGCACTATTACCTACAGTCTCTCACTAGGTGAAAGCTTCCTCACAGCAAAGCAGTGTCAAAAAGCTACTGGACAGCTCTAAGATAAATTTTGAGAACAAGAAAAACTCCAGAGCGGATTTGAGCAAGCAAGCCTGCAAACATGGCCCCAGTCACAGCCAGAGCATTCTGGTATGGTGGATGAAACCCTGGGTGCCCAGAGGCTTAGTATAAGCAGAGATGACTTAGGACACCTATAAACATCCAGGCACACTTTTCACAGGCCATGTAAAGGCAATTTTTAGGAAGTCTGTGAGACAGCCTTATGGACAGAAGGCAAGAGGATCACAGGACATTCCCTTCCCTTGCATCGAGCCAGTAAGTGCTGGAAAGGCATAACATTTTACCTCTGCCCAGTAATAGGCTACAGACACAAAAGTTCTCATGTCAAGCAGACAGAAACACATGCCTTACAGAAGAAACAGTCCTTGATCCTATTGCCCTCACACTGACAGCAAAGTGTTCCAGAAGCTCAGAACATAACAAGCAAATATTTTGAAACAGTTAAAGCTGAAAAACAGCTTAAGTCTAAGTCTGGACGTGAGTGCAATCTGTGAAGATTTCAGTGGTAGAACAGAAGAGCTGAGAGTACCCCAGATCACTTTACTCCAAGAGAAAGAATTTCATTGTCAACGTATGAGAGAAGCAGCATCATGTAAACAACTATACTGTGTATTTTCCACTTGATCATGGTCAAGTACAATTTCAGTTCAGCTATTTTAGGCCATCCTAAGAGCTCCCTGCTACAGCTGAATACAACAGCTGTATGCATCAAACATAGTAGAAATAAGTGAACCTTATTTGGATGCTGCGAATAACCCACTGGAAAGGCCTATCTCTTTCATTGACTATAGAAGGAACTTTTGGAGACCAGCTCTGGCTAAGATAGGTAACTAAATTTTGACAGTATAAACTCTCCTGAGTCAATTAGCTGCTCTAAATTCAGCATCTTTCACTTAGCAGTGCACATAACTTCAGATTAGAGGCTGGATATTAAAAGTTTATTCTGAGATGTGGACTTGAACTCCTTCAATCTGAGAAAGGCCTAGAAGTCAAGTCTCCACTTTGGAGAAACACACTAAAGCACAAAGATTTTATGCAAAAGGTAAGGAGTAAGGAGGCACTGCCCTCCTCTCTCCCTCTTTTTAAGAGTTAGCTGTGCTCCATTTGCCATTAAGTATTTTCTATGGATTCCCTACAAAATAGGTGGAGCCAAGGAGCCAAGCTGCCTATATCACCCACTGGGAGTACCCAGCACAATCAATGGAGAGAAGTAAAGTCTCATAAACTGCTTGTTGATGCTTCTTGGCACACATTTCTTTCCCTTAACAGTATAGCAAAATACAGTGTAGAGGTTAATTTTAACTAACTTTTGGCATCTAAATTAGTTTAATTTTTCTGCTTAGCCCTGTATATTTCTCATTAAAGCCATGGATCTAGAAGCATCCCTGCATATACAAATATTCATCCCTATTTAAAAGAACATTAAAAGGATAAACTTAAAAATAAACATATACTAAAATATAGCTCACTTGAATAGGTTTTAAGTAAGTGCATAACAAGTTTTCTGAATAAAGAGTTGCTCTGACCTGTGCCACAAATATTGCCAGAAATTTGAATGGTAATACTATACAAATACACAAACTTCCCCTGTGAATTGTCTAGACAATCACACTCCTAACTGGAAATGAACATACTTTTGCCAACTGTTAAGAGGGGAAAAATAAAGTAGCAAATCTTTGAAGAAATAACTTGTTATGTGGAATCTTGCAATTACACGTTTATCTCACCTACCAACTAAGAATCTAAATCCTGAGATGCTGGGGCTGCCAAATGGTGCACTGTGCTATTATGGGATAGTCTCTCATGGAGGCTTACAGTCTATGACTCTGTTGATATTCAGCTGTGAAATAATATTCCTAAAGTTAAATATTAAGAATTTGAGATAAACTGTTACAAGAGTTCAGCTCTGCTTCTGTGAAGAGAAATCCAGGCACGTTGGTTGAGAGGGTTGTCAACCTCCTCAGACTGAACAATCTGACAATTTCATGAAAGTACCATGTTCCTGCACTTCGTTTGCATCTCTTATCATCATTGGAGGTTCAGATGTTCTCCCAAGACAATGTTTCTACCCAGCTTCAAGAAACTTGTTTCTTACAGAAGGGGGGGGACTGTGGCTGCAAATTCCCCTGAACTCCTCCTCTGTTCAGGCTCTAGGAAAGCTGAAAGCACACAATGGTGTTTCTCGACCGTTAATACGTAGGAAAAAACTATCATTAGGACCTGCCAGAGGAGCTGGTGAGGATCAAAGCCCAGGGGCTACAGCCAGACAGGCAGGTTGCTCAGAGCGTGAATCTGGTGGAGGTGTTGCAATCACAGATGAGTGCCTGGGGAGAGCGGCAGAGCAGCTCCACAGTGCAGATGGCAATGCGGGGCAGCAGGTCTGCAGTGACATGTCCTGACGCAGCCCCCAAAATGCCACTGCCTGCTCTCTGAGGGCCGTGCCTGTGAGCTCGTGATCAAAGGCAAGGAGGCAGAGGGCAGCGCCCAGCAATGCAGCATGCACGCAAGCCTGACCCAGACCAGGACCAGGAGACCACCCTGGGAATGGGGCTTGCTGCGGTTTTTAAAGTCTGCCAAATGGTAAGGGCAAGAAAGCATTATAAATGCAGTAAATTTTTCTCTTGGTAATTCTAAGATCATGTAATCAAAGATGTCCATGTGAAAGTCTCAAGGCCTATCTTAATTTAAGAGTACAAAATAAGACAGCCCAGAAATGTGCATGTCAGAAGAACTGCCTTAGTGTTATTAAAATCAAATGAAAAGGAAAAAAAAGACATTTCTGCTCCATCCCGTAGACAAAAAAGAAGCTCAGATGTCTGGATACACATTCAGGCTTTTGCCCTTTTACACATATTACGTAAATCTAAAAGACACAGCTGTATTTGTAAATATTGTGGGTGGGATCTTAAGCAGTGCTCAGTGTTGATCCAACTTTGCTCCTGTTGACATAAGCCAAAGCCATTGATTTCAAATATGTTTTAGACACTTAACCCCAAACATTTAATCATATCAGCTAACATCAGTGCATTTGGCAGGACATAGCAGATTTGTTGTATAGTCATTAATTTAGTTTTCCACCTACAAAAAGCTGAAGTAAAAAATCATATTTCTGGCCAATATTGTTGCTTTTGCAAGGATACAAGACAATGCTTTTACCAGCAAGATGCTAAGTCTGAAGAAAAATAGCTTTTTTTGACATCCTATCTATTCATGGGTCATTAGCTTTCTTACATTTCTAAATGCTACAAAACTGATGCAGGGTAAAAATGCAATAGAGTTTGACATGTTTACCAGAAAAGAAGAAGAAGGAGAATAGCAGGGAAATTCCTACTGTCAATATTTAGAAGCGGATTATACCTTCTGTGTACCTTCTCTGGGCATTTTACTTGACACTGTCTTTTCTGCAGGGTCATGGCTCAACAGGACGTGTTCACTTATCATTATGCCTGTCACTAAGTGACCGTCAGCAACCTACCCTCACACTGACCTACATTGGGGGGTGCAAACTTCTTTTCATGTGACAACAAGAGAACTAATTAATCCTGATAACTGAGGAATCTCCTCCCAGAGGGAAAGGGGTGATTTTTTTTGCATATTCTATTTGTTTTGGAAGGCTTATTAGATACATCTAAAAGTCAGTCAATAGGGTTACTTAATTAATGAGCAAACATCAGTTTAGACTGCAAA
The DNA here is from genome assembly GCF_036417845.1 of Apteryx mantelli. Classification (NCBI taxonomy): domain Eukaryota; kingdom Metazoa; phylum Chordata; class Aves; order Apterygiformes; family Apterygidae; genus Apteryx; species Apteryx mantelli. Next base: position 24,905,439 of record NC_089978.1, read on the forward strand.
GGTTAGCCAGTCTGCCTAAAATGAGGGAGACACAATTCTTTTTTAACGAAGCAGAGGATAGAATCCTGAAATATTTAATATAGTAAATAACACTGTCATTTGCAAAGGAACAGAAGAATAAACTTTCTTCAATTATTTTCTACCTTTCCAAACAGGCAATGATTTTCTTGAGTGATGTAAACAGAATTTTGAATTATCTGTTAAGCTAAAAGACTGATTACAGGTAACTAACTAACTAACTAAATAAAATCAATTAACATGAATTAATTTTTCTGATATGATATGAGATTTACAGGGCATATTTGCACTCCTAGTTCTACAGACATCTGAGTAACCACATACATGTGATTAACTTTCCACTGATTTTAACTAAACCTAGATTTCATCAAAAATGATAGATCTGTTGAACTCATAATTTGGACCATATTCTGGATTACTATCTCCATTCTGTTCTTTATAGCTTCTATTTCTTTATATTTCCTTATGTCCACTTTACATCTCTGTTACCTTCGATTAAAGAAAGTCAATCCACAAGCTAACTCTGTGTCTTATTAAAAAAAAACACTAATGATGTTCACAAACTTCCTTGAAATTAACAGGTTTAGTGGCCTTTTATTTTTAACATCTTTTCCTTTTTCATAGTTTAAGGCTATCTTTCAACCACTCCAGTTATCCTGAACATGTTAACTAATCTTTTTCACCTGCACAATGAGAGGTTAAGGAGAACGATCAGTTTATCTTTGCAACTTCAGTGTATACAAAGAATCTGACCTTCTGGGTTTAAAGTGCCATCTGTGGGCAATAAAGTTATCCATCATGAAGTAATTGTTTTAGTCATTGTTGGATTTGCACATGTTTTAAGCCTTGTTAAACATAACTGACCGTTTGTGTTTTCTACCATCAAATATCATTTCCTCCCAATTTAAACACATTCAGCAAAAAAATATATTTTGTATAGGGCAATCCTGAACTGGGAGGAGAGTGCATGTGATTTCTTAATAGGGTCTTCACCTCTCTGTGCTCCCTAAAATGTGGGTCACTCATTTCAAATGTGCCCTAGGACTTTACTCTTGCTGATGAGCACTTCCGTACGAGTCCTCCCATTGAAGAGAATAGGAATACCCACATGAGTGCAACTAATAAGCAAATGCAGAACCTAGTCAAAATGCTTGGTAGTCATTCAGGGAGTCGACCTTCAGTGTGGCTTCAGTGAAAGCAATGAGCTAACTCCGATCTGTAGCACCTTAACACAAACATGGCCACCGACTAACCTAGTACACTGCATATGGCTTCACTCCATTTTGTTAGGAAATCTGGGATATCAGTAGCTCTTTTTTATATCAGAGTGCTTCCTGGCAATCTATTATATTACCATATTTTCTAAAGAAACTTCAAGTCCCTCTGTGGGTAAATGTAATTTATTTTTGGTTAAAAACAGTTACAGTCACTATCCACAATTCCCATTTCCTCGTTATGCTAAATTATTCTCTTTCCTAGAAAGGAACTTGAGGGGAGCTCTGAAGAATCATTAAAGCTTTGATTTACACCTTATCACAAGGAGAAATACTGACCAATGGGGCCGTCTTTAGTTTAATCAGTGCTGAGATTATCAGCCAGTATCAATACTTGCATCTATAAGAGAAGAAAGCCTTTAGGCAGTTGGTTCAAAATTTCTAAGTGGTGATTGGAAATTTTTGATTTTTCCTGGCCAAAGGGTGAAAGGTTGACCTGTTCCTGCCACAGGACTAGAGGATAAGGAGAGAAGGGATGACCCTGGATAATGAAGCTTTCTACTTCTCTGTGTGCTGGTGGGCTGGGAAGAGCTGCTAATGGGAGAAGTTCCTCTTCCCTTTCCAAGGCAGCAATAGCCTCCATCTCCTGTTTGTCACCTGGGTTTCTGGTAGTGAGATGAAGGTGAAGCAGGCAGTGTGGTCAGGTCCCTGCACCCAGCTGCCAGCTGCCACAAGCACTGTCTCCATTGCCTGTCCTTAGAAACAGTCCCCAAGAAAGACATGCAGTGCCAAACCATGAGCCGTCCTGACTTGATAAAGGGTTCCAAACCCTACTACCAGGTCTTTCAGGTGCCATATGGGCCCTCATACTAAAGGAAACCTCACGGTCCTTAGTACACTTAATTTCACAGCACTTCTATGAAGTAGATCCCAACATCTAAAGTTTGCAGAAAAGAAACTAAGACAACATATCTGTGAGGGAGCGAGGGGGCATGCCTATGTCCCAAGCTAACACCCAAAATCTTCCAGATGAACAAGCTCATGATCTAAAGCAACAAAATTAACTGCTATTTTGGTCTAAGCAGAACTTTGCAGGGCAATAAAGGGCTATAGGGCTTTGCAAGGGTTAACAGACATAGGTCCTTGTACTGTAAGGTAGCTTTGTCCTTATTTCCTGTTTGCTTTTGTGCAAAGATAGGCGCTGTGGGTGCTGATATGGAGCCGACAAACAGAAATATGCTCAGGGTAGAAGAAATGGTTCAAGCTGTCTCCTTCCTCAATGGAGTTATCACTTGTACAAGCCTCTGTTGTGACTGAAATGTGTTCTCGTTTGCTTGCAAGATCAAGAAAATTCTTAGAAAATATTAACTTACAAAATATGCATTATCACATAAAAATCATCATTCACAGGTTCATCCCTTTCAAGTCTAGAAGGGACATCCTGATTATCTAGTCTGCTGTTCTGCATAATGCATGTCATAAAGCTCATCCAATGATTTCTGTATCAAATGCTTAACACTGATTCATCTCAACTATAATTTAAGAATTTAAAGTCCCTTTAGGACATAACAGTCAGTCAAGAAAATGGATGAGTTAATGGATGAGAAAGCAGAGCTACTGTATGGTTCTGCATCCTAATAGAGTCTGAAAAGCATAAGCTTTATAACTGTAGATTAGAAGAATCCTGCACAGACTAAAGCGCCTTGACCCTGACTCTGTGCTCTGGAATTAAAAATCAGTCAGCGGGGCAAATGGCTAAGTTACTGCCCAAGGAAGGTCTGAACAGGCACAGGAAGACGTATATGTCTATTATTTGAGGAAATATGTCCTTCCCCTCTCGGCTCTGGACTTCAGAGCAAGTGATAAGGGTTTTATTTACTATGCATACTTTGTGCATATGAGTACACATACAGATACAAGATTAGATGCTGCAGAGGCAAAACATAACATCAGCTAGCTAAAAATAGAGGAATTCTGATAGTCCTTTATTAACACATCTGAGCAGCACACACTATCACACTGATGTGGCCAATACTTGTAAATATAAACAAGTATGTATTTCTCCAATATTTGCCACTCAACTGTCAAGTATTTTGCTGATATTTGCCCTAGCCAAGTAAGGCTGTGCTTACAGAAGCTTGTGATAAAGCCATTTTGTTCAAGAGCACCAAGTTTTTCTTGTTGATGTCTAGAAATTTAACAAACTGAAATCACAGTTGATTATTTGAAATAAATCTGGCCCCAGTTACTACCAATTGAAAGTATCACCATATCCTGTCACAGCCTAGCAGCTGAGAAAACCACAAAGACACCAAGGCCATGTAGTTCTGCATTCTGTGCCCAGGTGATATCTGCTTGAAGGACTTTGCTTCACCTGCTCATCCAAACTTTGTAGTCTGTCTGTCCGAAAGTCACCAAGTGATTTTTGTGCATGGGAATAGGCACTTTACATAATTTTGATTAAAAATAAATTTCAAAATTAAACCTTCATGATGCCTGAGAGAAAAAAAATCGGAGTTTCTTTTTTATCCATCTAGTTTTAAGAATGCCACAGTTCACGGTGGCAAAGGTGCTCATTTCATTAGTTATATAAGAAGGAAGGAATTATAGAAAAGAAGTAAAATCAGCCACAGACACAACTTCCCCCCCCCCCCAACTGAGTATATGGAATTGAAAATGGGAATCCAGATTCTAGTCTAACTTCTCCATCATGAACCCTCACCTGACCATCACTTTGATAAACCAGAACAAGGGGAAAAAATCCACACATATACAATGCATATTGAGAAAAGCAAGAGAAATATCACAGTTGTGTCAACCTTAGTCTGGTCTTCACTCTTAACAGAGAGAATGGGCAGCTTAAAAAACAGGTCTTTCTGCTGAGACTGTTCTCAAGGATTAACAACAGTAGAGCCAGGCTGCAGGGGTACTTTCAAAGGCTGCATTCAGCATAGACAGGTGTTGCTCACTCATCCCATCCAGTGCGATGTGCCCATCCTGATCCCTCCAGAGAGCCCCTGTGTGAGGGCCTTGGGGATGGCAGACCCTGCCCTGTCCATTGCAACACAAGAAGCAGTCATCACTCCATTGTGTGCCCACAAAAAAGCGATGCTGTGTGACTGGCCACTGAAATTCTCCCAGGAGTACAGTGTTACCCCTCCATGCAAGAGTAAGCCTGCACTGCTTACCTTATCATAAGTAGCACTATCCATACTACATTCAATGAGAAATTAGATCTATTTTATCCCTTACTGACATGTATCATCACTTATTGCACCTCTGTTTGAATGCCACCATGACAGATGACCGGCATGTAAAAATTAGTTTGATATTTTTCTTTTGAGGAAAGTTTATTCCATTAGCTAGTGCAGTAGGAATGCACTAATATGGTATAAAGACAAAGCAAGTATATTAAAACTAGACACAAAAATCATTTAAAAATCCTATATAGACAAAAGAGCAAACTTTTCCTGAGCAAATTTGATTTCCTTACCAACTTGATACTCAAGATTTGTTATAGATTCCCTTGCAGGACAAATTAAGCAAAATAATGGTGTTGAACTGGAAGACTGTTTCATACAGATGTCTAAGCAGATAAACTGCCTAACTGTTAGTAACCTGCCAGCTGGAACTTGCCAGCTCACCCAGCAACACGGGTCTACCAAATCTGTTTGGGACTGTACCATTCATTAAGCTGTGCACACAGAAATAAATAGCAAATGAAAAAAAAGGGGGGGGGGAGAAAATCCAATGTAAAGTTGCAGGATTTCCACATTGCTCAAGGCTGCTAGCTATTGTTTCCAATGGTCCATCATTACAGCTGAACTGTCCTGTAACATTCCAAGAAAAAAGGACAAAGCTGGGAATCTACTTTTATCCACCTTCCTTTAACCTATGAAACAGAGCTATAAACAATGGCCCTGGGTTCAAAACAAGAGAAAATAACTAACACAACACAATTTAAAATAGAGAGCTGAGTAGAAATGAGTCTGTACAGAGGATGTCCTTGTCTCTTCTAAGCCCATCTTTTCCCACTATTTAAATTTCACTAAAAAAGAAAAGAAAACTAAGACAAGAAAGTGGAGGGTAAGCCCCCAGATGAGGCCTGTCACTAGCTGGGGACTGCTCTCTCCATTTCTTCCGGGCCCTGCATTCAGGAGCGCTCTGGAAGGGCAGCCTGGTGATGCAGGCTCCTGCCTTCTTCATTGCAACGTCTTCCCTTTTGCCACGAGCTTGCAGTGGGACTGGCCTTAAGCACTTGCCTGAAACAGGCCACTAACCCTTTTTGCTTTTGCCAGCTGTGTGAACCAGCGATGGTCTACGACATTAAACCAGCTGAGGTGAGGACAGCACTAACTGAGGCCTGTCTCAGCAGATCATATTGTGTTTGGCTTTAAGACATGCAAAAAATACAGTCTGATTAATGGCCCAAGAGACTAATCCCATTTTACATTTAAATGACAGCTGAAGTACAAAGTCTATGGTAGGTGCATATGCAGAAAGCTTTTGGTAAGTATGACTATGCTCAATTTACATTGGCAAACTATAATCATTAGTACTTATACTGATAAACAGATGAGGACTAATGTTAACTATAGCACTGCATGAAACAGAGAAAGGTAGATTTTTACCCCAAACTTTTACCAGCACAATAAAAGAAAAAAATTCTACATAGTATATAATACAGTGAGATTATATTGCATTATTTCATATCAATTTGACATAAACATCAAGAAAGCCTAAATTTTAGCAGGCACTAATTTTAGTTTCCTTGACCGTCAATCCCATAATTTCTTAATAACTAGTAGTAGGTTTTAGATTCTATCTCTTCTCTGGAGAATTTTATCAGATAACTGCTTCCTGTAGGGTTTCTGGAACCTCCCCTGGAGATCAAATGTTGGATGCCGCTGGGGACAAGACACTGAGCTAAATAGAGCCCTTGTCTGATCCAGGATGGCAGCTCCCATGTTTCTCTTACCATTAGCCCAGAGTGATCCTGAGAAGAGGTCTTCCACGGAGAAATGACAATGGGAACAAAAGGAATGAATTCCTACATTCCATGGAAGAAAATCCCACAGGAAGGACGCTTAAGTGAACTATGTGAAATTGTGAAATTCCTGTCATAAAGCGCCCTTACACTCATCCTTCCCTGCTCCCCCACGCACTAAGCAGGTGGGCTTGTTCCCAGAGCACAGGCTTCCCAAGGGAACCTCGAAGAGCGGAGACATCTGCTCACGGGTCCTGGGCCTCTGCAAGGGCCACAATGCCCTGTCCGCTCCACCCCCGCTTCCGGGGATGTCGTAGAAAGCATGTCAGCACATTAGCGCAGCATCTTCAACTCACTAAAATCCTAGAAACAGCTTCCTTCTAACCACTTCCCCATCCATCCTTGCTCTAACAGGCAAGAACAACTCATTTCAAATGGAATTAACGGTTGCAAACATGTCAATGTGGTACAGGAGCTCCAAAAGAGGGAAAATGACTTAAAAGGCATCATATTTAGGAATACTTAGTGCCATGTATCAATGAATGCTTAAAGAGCAGCCCCATGTCTAGAAAGATACTGGAATCATGCAAATGCAAATCAGTGTCATTATCATCATGCTAGATTGTGCCTCTGTCTAAATATGTTACAAGAGGTACTTGCCAGGGTGACATGACATTGTCGATATGGACAGATTGATTTTGGTAACAAAAAATGGATGGAATTTGATGGAAAAAACAGCAGAGAGAGTAAAATCATGTCAGCATGAATGTGGATCTTTTGCTTCTCCATTAACACAAAACACAAATATATCTGAGAAAGAAGATGAACAAATTAGATAACTGTTTCACAAGAATCTATAATGGTCTTGAATAATATAGATGTGTCATTAGCAAAATAATCCTCTTCATCATTAGAGTGACATATTTCCACTCACCATGCCACAAAAAAGAACATCTCCCAGATGCATGGTTCAGTACAGAAGAAAAGAACAAACCAGTCATCCTCCCAGTTCAAGTCTCTCTATACATCTCAAGACTTAAGTTTCAGATAAAAATACCTCTGAAACATATAGTTTCAAGCCTTTTTTTATACCTCTTGTATTTCTCAAACAGTTATAGTTTTGCTTTGTTGCAGCATGAATGCATTTTGCCAGTCACAATGGGAACGATGTTGTGCCACACTTGGCTTTGGGCACTAATGCCAACATTTTCACCTTTCAGACTGTTTCGTTCAGGATATCTAACTTTTCCATTTAACCACACATTTATACAGTGCTAACCTCCAACCTCAGGGGAATGAAATTGAACTTCTGCATCTTGGTAAGGAAAAACTGTGTGGGCACCTTCATGACAATCACTAAACCAGTTTTAAGGTGAACAGTTCCCACATGGTGGATTACGAAATCAGGCCATTCCTACTGGGAATGCTGAGGAAGGTCATCTCTTAGCTGAAGGAATATGTGTAGTAAGGATACATCGCAAGGTCGAACAGAAAGGAATCTGGTGCTGTCCATAGGTAAAATTCATGCTCCAATTTCCCCACATTCTTACAAATACTGATAAGGAGATAAAACAGACTGTTGTGGAGGAAAGGTGAGATATAAAGATAAGGCAAGTCTGTGAAGGGAGCAGCTTGCTGCGTAGAGGTCTCACACTGGGAGGAAACCTATGAAACCCATTCTCATTCCCTATGAAATTGTCTGCAGTAACTCCTGAACTACTGATTCTTTCTGTGAATCTATTCCAGCACCTGTTGATCAATGGGAGCTCAGCAGACGCCCTCCCAGACTAAGCCACACGGCAGTGATGAATCAAATTTCACCATTTGCCTTCAGCAGCAGGGATGACTGTGGTTGTTGGCCATCCTACACCTCATGGCAGAGCTGCCCTGCACTCACGCAGAGTCTCTCTTTCCATTCCCTCTGCAGCTGCAACAGGAAGTCTCAACCCCTAACTTGAGCAGATTTGAAGGAACAACTTTGCTGATAAAGCCCCACCACAGATTTCTGTGCCCACTGGACACAGATTTCTGAAATGCTGAACCTTAACCCTCATCTACTGAGTGTCTTCCTTTCCCAATCTCAGTTGGACATGAAAAGTAGCAACTTGATAAACATTGTGCTTGAAGTTTCCAAACCACATTAAAGTGTGAGGACTCAGCAACTGTCCTGAAAATCTGGACAATTTCCTTTTGTCCTATACACCCACACAGTGTGAAGGGCTACTGGTTTAAGTCTTTGAAGCATCTGACAAAAAATAGGCTCAGCTTGTTTGTTAATGTTTTATTATTGTTCACATTAAAAAAAAAAAAATCCCAGAATCTCCCCAGTGAGAAGGTTTTAAGGTTTTAAATGTATTGGGTGCTTCTGGATATGAAGATTTTTACCACAGTACAGGCCTAGTCCTGATTTCCTCCTATGTGAACTATAAATCTATAATATGCTAGTTCAGCCCAAAGGAATCACTCCACTTTACAGCCACATGTGTGAGAATGAATCCAGCTTTGTTGCGAGCATATGAGCAAGACACCTGTTTGGTAAAACACTGATAAGTGATATTCTTTAGTAACACCAGAAAGTTTGGTACTTAAATGCAATGTATACATGCTTTAAAAATCTGTGTTACACATCAGGGTCTAAGTCTTCAGCCTTATGTGAATGTAGTTTGGAATTTTTAAGGGACCTCAGCTCCCACAAAGATCCAGAAGACAGGGGAAACCCAGTTTTTCAGGACTCCATGAAGACTTCCAGCCCTAATCTCAAGTTGGACCACTGTAACTGTGCTGCTGTTTTAGCTGAGTATGCAAATCAAATAGAAACCTTATATACAAAGTTCAATCTGAATAGCACTTTTAGGGAAGTCAAGTTAGTTATTGTAAGAAATTAACATCAATGCTATTTAGATTTGACCTAGAATTTCTTCCTTCATTTTTTCTCAGCTGACCAGGATTTTGAAAAATCCATCATTCACTCAGGATTTTGATGTATCTGGTTCCCACTAGGATAACTCAGTTTTATATAGCACTGTCCACAGATAAGATTGTATTAGATTTGATTTATCTGCTCACTGCTAATTGTGAGGTGTCACTCGTGTGTTGATGGTTGAAAACAAAGCTGATTTATCTGTCTCATGTTTCTGGAAATATGGTCACATTGTCCCTGCTCCAGGCTGCAGAATCTGGTCTTTTCAGGGTTTAATCCCAGTCCTTCTCATTCCCAAATGCCATTGATTAAAATGATTGTCATGGAAAGTCTAGGACTGGGCGATCAAACCCGAATATGGTACGAAAGTTTCATTTTGACTACTATGTATACAGCTTTTAGCATAAATGTATGCAATATAATTTGTGGAATAAATATATACAAACTATAAAGTAAATGTATTCAAATACCATGCAGAACAGATACAAAAATATTGTTCTTTCTCACATCATAGTGGAGAAGCCAAAATATGCATGTGCATAGAAATACCAGAGAGCTGAGGTTCCCAGCACTCACATGTCAAAGAAATAGAATTTCCTTAATCTCTTTTTGAAACGGGAAGTCTCATGGCTTGCAGTTTGCATGTTGCTTTGGGGAGATTTAAATTTAGACATATACAGGCTAAAAAACTTCCTTCTGTCCCTTCCCTATGAAATTGTCTGCAGTAACTCCTGAACTACTGATTCTTTCTGTGAATCTACTCCAGCACCTGTTGATCAATGGGAGCTCAGCAGACGCCCTCCCAGACTAAGCCACAGCAGTGGACCACACGGCAGTGATGAATCAAATTGCACCAAGAACATTTGAAAGGGGAAGCACTGACCAGCCTGAGTAAGAGTTTTAGACAAACAGGCAGTGTAGGAGGGTGAAATGGAAAGAAAAGTATAGCAAGTGTCTATGCATGGTACAAAACATCCCACCACTTCACCAATAACTTTAAAACGTTAGGTGCAAATGCAAGTACGGAAAGTTTTACTACTGACTCAGAAGAAGCATGACCAACCTATCTGGAATGCCCAGACATAGCTGTGCAAGGGATGATTTCCTTTTCAACAAAACAAACTGTAACAAGATGAAAGATTTCAAGAAAGTCCTAATTTTGATTTGGGGCTCAACTTATCATACTTTGGTGGGAGGGGAAGAATTGCCAGTAAAGCAGTTGTAAAAGTACTCAGCCAAACTACAATGAAGCACTCTTCCAGTGCCCACTGCACCTAAGCCAGGCCCAGCATGTATCTCATGGCAGACCAGTGCCCAGAGCACCAGGTTTTCCTCTAAGCAACCTGAGCTTTTCCCACTGGAGTTGTTCTAGGGTGTCCCTGGGTATGCTAGGAAGAGGAAAGTGAACCAGTTTCTCACAGCCCCTGGATCACAGAGTCCACCTTCTCTTTGGGCAGCGGTTTGCCATTATTTACACAATGGGAAACCTTTCCAACAGGAAGGAGGAAGCCAGTGCCCCAGAGTAGCTGGTCACTGCAGGAGCCCATATGGGAGCGGGACACCGAAGTTCAAGCCCATGCTCTGAAGGAAGCCTGGCAAGGATTTGAACCCGCATTTCCTGCGCCTAGGGTGGGTGTCCCGTGCCTGTGCCCATTTCATTCTGGGCATGAGAACCTCCTTGGCAGGGGTAAATCATGTGGGGAAAATAGCACTTTCCTGGGGAAAAAGTGTACACACACACACACACACACACACACACATAAATTGATGAATCAGCACTTCCCGAGCAGGAAAACGTCTCTCTCGGAGCGGCCCCCGCCCGCTCTCCGCCAGGCAGCCCCGGGACGCGGCCGCCACCGGCCGGTGGCACCGACAACTGCCGGCAGCGCCGCGCCGCGCCGCGCAGGGGCCGCTCCCGCGGGCACCGCGCCGCTCCGCAGGGGCACCCCGCGGCGGAGCACCCCGACCCTCGGCCACTAGTAAGCGGGAGCGCCGCAGGTCGGGCGGCCGCAGCGCTCACCGCAGAAACGCCGCGCTGCGCGGCCACCGGCCTCGGTGCCCGCCCGGGGGGAGCGCGGTTTTCCCGCTCCCCTCGCGGGATTTGCTCTCGCCCCCAGCTCGGCCTGGCTGCGCCGTGCTGCGCGCCTGCCCGCGGAGGCTGCCCCCGGCCCGGCAGCGCGCACGGCTGCGCCCCGTGCGGGACCGGGGAGTCCGCGCGCGGAAGGGCTGCGGGGGGGCAGATCCGCCACTCGTGGAGCTCCACAGGTCGGCAGCCCCCCGGGGCGAAACGCCCACGCAGGACCGGCCCCGTGCCCGTGCCAGCCCCATGCCCCTCTGCTCCCCGGCGAGCAGCAATGCCATGCAGGGACACGCTCCGGACCGCAGCGCACCGGCCCGGCAGAGCAAGCTCCTCTCCCAAAGTAAAATAAAACTCGATTAGGAGAAACAAATCTGTGCGCTCCTCTATCCCGGCACCGCGCAGCCTTGCGCGAGGCAAGCGCGGGCGAGCAGCGCCATCCCGCTCTCCCAGCGGGTCGCGCTAGGTAGCTCCAGCGCGGCCACCCTTAACCCGCAGACAGCGCCGACCGATGCTCCGCGGATGTGCGTTCCTGCCCGGGGGCAGGCACGAGGATCTGTATTTTTGCGAAGGAAATGGGTAACCTTCCTTTTCTGCTTACTGGGTAGAACTGGGAGAGGCTGAGACTTCGAAACAAAGCGAGGAAGAAAAAAGCCTGACCCGGAGCCTAGACCTGTTTTCTTTCCGTGATGCTGTCGCACCGGTTTGGACAACGCCTGGGGTGGGTCGGGCCCCCCGTGGCCGCTCGGCTCCCCGCCGGCGGCGGCACCGCTGCCTGCCCGGCAGAGGCGCGGCGGCTCCGCACCCGCGGGCGCCCCCGGCGCGCCGCTCTGCGGCCGCCTCCCGGTGCCCAGGGCACGCAGCCGGGAGCCGCCGGGTGCGGAGGGGAGGCAGGTGCCCGCCGGCTCCCGCCGACGAGCGGCGCGCAGCGGGGCCGGGAAGGGCGCGGGGCCCCGCCGAGGAGGGGCCCGGTGGCACCGCGTCGCGGAGAGCCCGCACGGGGGGGCAGGATGGGCATGGGGCGGCGGGGCTGGGGTGCCGGGGGCGGCAGCCCGGCGGCGGGGCAGGGGCCTTACCTGCGAGCAGCAGGGCGGCTCCCAGCAGCACGGTCCCTGAGAGCAGCTGGCAGGGCATGGTCCCGCCTGCGGGGAGCGCAGGGCTCTTCTCCTGCCGACGGCGGCGAGGCAGAGGCAGAGGCAGAGGCAGCGGCGCCGGCTGGGCTCCGACGGGCTCTCCTCCGTGCCGGGCTCCTCCCGCGGCGGCGGAGATAACGGTGCAGCGCGGCGCGGGACCCGCATCCAGCAGCCCCCGAGCCCTCCCCGCCCGCCCCTGCCCGCGGAAAAGGGAGTGTCCGCAGCCGGCGGCCCTGCCTGCTTCACCTCCCGCCGACATCAATTACCAGCCAGCCGCGGCCCCGCTGATTTATGACTTCTCCACCCCTCACCGCTCACCCCCCCGGCCCACATCCTCCGCCCTCCCCGGGACGCGTCACGGGACCCCCGCCCGCCCCACGGCAGGCACGGGGCGCTCCCGCAGCGCCCCCGGCCCCGCGCCGCACCCGCGGCCCCCGCGCTGCTCTGCGCCGCGCCGCGCTGCCCGGCGCCGCGCCGCCTCCCACGCAGCGCCCGGCTCGGGTCGGCCGTGCCCTCCCGCCGGCGCCGGGACTTCCCAGCGCTACCCGCACCGGCACGGGGCCCCGCGCTCACCGCCCCCGCCCGCGCCCGCGGGGCCCACGGGCTCCTCTCGGCGAGGCGCGCGCCGCGCTTGGGCGTCCGGACCAAACGTGCTCACCGCAGAAACGTTGGGGACGTCCCGTCCCGCAGAGCCGGTGCCCCGCTCCGCAAAGAGGCAGGGCTGGTTCCCGTGGTGCGGCACTTGGGCTCAGGGCCAGGTGAGGCCGGGGCTCCAACCTTCTCCCTTGCCGTCGGACAGGGCGCTCAGGGTGCCTGGCAGCACCCCTTGGACTCACCACACCCCGGGAGCAGGCCCCACCAGGTGCCCGGGTCTGCTTTCCCTGCCCTCCCTGCAGAGGATCAGCACGGGGTACCCAGAGAGCAGTGCCGAGCTCTCAGGGCAGTGAAGGGGCAGCACTGGCTAAGGATGTTCCAGGACTGTGTCTTACCAGTGCTGCAGGTGGCCTTCACTGACCCTGTGACTTCCAGGACCAAGCTGGAAACGTATTTCTCCTCCCTGTGAACTTACCTCATGATTTCCGTGATTGTTTAATTTTGAGAAAGACCAGAGGGACCCCATGACAACAGAACCTATGCCACTTTGCCCCTGTGTAGCCAGAGATGGGCTATTGGGTGAGGCAGGTCTTTGGTCTGACCCAGTATGGCCCTTCCTATGTTTTTATGTTATGAAATAAATCTCAAGGGTCTCTGCATGAGGCAGGTAAATGTGATCATCCTCATTTTACAAAGGAGGAAATAGAGGCGCACAGAGAGGTTAGGCAGCCAGTCCAAGGTCATAGGAAGCGGGTGACAGGAGCCAGAAATAGAACTCAGATCTCCTGTGTCCCACCAGACCATCCTGTGCAAGAAAAAAGATGAGAAGTTGGTGCTGTTTTTAGCTTGAGGACTGTTTAACTTTCAAGTTTAAAGTTGGTGAGAATATTTCCTGCAGGCTTCTGTCAGACTCCTATTCATAAGTGACACCCTAAGCTAAGAATTTAAGTTTATATTTTCCAATCTTCCTGCCCCCAGCTGAGACCTTGAAAATAAAATAGTTATGGATACCTTCCCCCTCATCTGCTCACGCCATGAGGGGAAGAACCCCAAAATTTCTTTCCTGAAGAGGATGACTCATAAGAAATCACCTCCTCCAGTGGAGAGGACAGCAGCTGGGAAAACAGCCAGTGAGGACAGACCAACCAGAACTAGGACCGTGGGCATCCTGACAGCTTAGACCCCCTAGGAGCAAGGGCTCCCTGTGGAAAGAGCTAAGGAAACTGTATGTCCCTGCCTTTGACCTACCCAGTTCTGAGTATGTGCTGAGTCTGTGATGATGCAGGTCCCATCATGAGCTTTGCAGCCATGCCGCAGCAGCTCCCGCCCTGTTCACACCTCTTACACCGCAGCTGCATTTGGTCATGGCCCTCCAAAGACCACAGCGCTTTGGCAAGACTTACCACCTTCCTTCTCCAATGAATGTCGTCAGCTCCTGATCCACCCAAGGAACTAAGGAATGGGCAGGTCAAACCTGAAGATCTGTTCATAACCCCTCAATCCTGTTCATACACTAAAACCTGTGGAGCCTGCATGAAGATTAAAAAGACCCCCATAGGGAGATACAGGCAAGAATGAGGCAGCGGATATTCTCAGAAAGCAGAATGAAAATCAGTAGGAAGCAAGGGCCTGAAGTCAGATTAAAGGCATCTCTAAACATATAGGCTGAAGCATCTGGACAGATGGACAGTATATGGGTGAAGGAGAAGGCAGCATGGAACTTATTTGAAAGATCTTATTTGTATCTATTATGACATAACTTGCAACACTTGGTAGGATGGGAGCTTATTTTGAACAGTGACTTAGGTGCTGTGGCCAGACAACACAGTTGGCTGATGAGCCAACCATAGACTCATTCCAGACAAATGTATGTCTTGCAGGCAATATGATCTCTTGACACCAGAATCTTAGGCCCAGGTCTGGCACTAAGTAACAGGTAGCATATGTGCAGACAGTTTTTATCCTTGGAAGTTTCAGGAGCTGTTGTTACGTTTCCTTTGGCTGTGAAATGTGGGAAATCTCCTCTCTAACATTTGTTAAAAAAAGTATTACCAAATGCTAGAAAGGAAACCTGCCAAATTTAACAGCTGAGAGTAAGCCCTCTTTGAAACGTAGCAGACGAACATCTCTCCTGCAGGACTGGTTGTCTGCTCAATCTCTAGCACTACAGAAGCTGCAAAAGATGGAGAAGAAACAGTCCTTACAGCAGACATCAGTTTTAAGTGTTCACTTGTAGCCCAGCAGTACCTTGTATTGTTCGTGAATGTTACCCTGCTTTAGAGTAAGATGACTTTTGCCAAACCTCTTGGTTGAACAACCCATACATATAGCCCTAAGATAAATAAGTTATCAGACAGCAAAAACACTAACCAATATGCATCCTTTACCCCACCCTGGCCTGCAAGACTCATTGGAACAACATAGAAAGTGAGCAATAGGAAATTTGAATGAAAAGACAAGTAATTAGGGCATTCATCTGGGAAGGGGTCAAGCCCATTTCCTGGGTCTGCCTTGTACAAGAGACTAACATGCTATAAAGAAACACAGATAGCACCCTGAGAACATAGGACTTTTCACAGCTGATCATCTAATCAGGGCATTCCCTCTTGTCTGCTCTCTGCCAGTCTTTATGACTCTTGCATGTCTCGCTTCAAGAGTGGGGTGGGGTGGAGACACCTCTCAACCCGGATATGACTTAGTCAAGTCACTAGGACACATCCTGAGGTTGTGGATTCTACTCCACGTTGGAAGCAGGACACTTGGCACATCCTGAGTTAAGGATTTAGCCAAGTCTCCTGGGAGGAATAGCTTGGACAGTTCCCGTGGACGTGGCAAAAATAAAGAGCCTGGAAAATCCCACTCACATCAGCAGCTGATACCCTCCCAGCCTGACCTGACTCTTTCCAGTCATGGGAGCAATTTTTTATTTGCACCAATGCTCAAAATAGCTCCTTGAGACACTGGTTCCAATGTTCAGAGTACTACACAAAACATTACCACCAGCACCTGCACCAGCAGGTGCCTGTCCTCAGAAAAAGACTATGTGGATTGGAGTGAAAACTGAGGGACCTAATGATTTCTGTTGATCCCCTGTGCTCACAGCATGGAAGTACACACCTCACAGGAGCAGGCTAGGCTGATTGCCTCCTAGATGTTCCCAAGTTCCCGCTGTTGGAAGAGAGGGGAAGATATCAAAGCAAAGCAGATTGGATCTCCCTCTGCAGGTCTTCTGCAGAATCTGCATCTTCCAACTGACTTCTTTACAGAGGACTGGGTGCTCCTAGGACCTAAAATTTAAGCAAAGGAGTATTTCAGTTAATCATCCCAAAAAATTACATTGTTTTCAGTGACAGAGCTGGCAGGCAAGGATCCAGGGCTCCCTGTCCACCCTTCCTCCCCACACTACAGTCCACTGGCACAACTGTTTCTGGGGCTCAGTGTAAAACAGTTTGGTGAAATAATCCAGGATTTCACTTGCCTAGTTTTTACAGAGGGTCATTTTTATCCTGGGTTATTTCATTAATATGGCTTAAAGCACAACCACACAAAAGGAGACACAGTGAACTGTGAGAGCTGGAAGAGTATTGGAGCTTCTCACACTCATCTAGCTCCTGGGGAAATTGCAACCTGGGGCAACATCCTAGATGTTTTCCCTCTAGATGGGTCTACCCAAGCCCTTCCTGTAACTCTCTTCCCCTATCCCTTTTCAATGAAGTGTTCTCAATCACCATTATGTTAACTTCCTCTGGTTCCATCACCTTAAGGCAGGGACAGAGTTTAAGAAACACATTATCAGGTCAATTTGATTTACCATCATCATTACAATTTTAGCTGCTTTTGTTATTTGGATTAATCATGGATAAACAGGAAGGATATACTACATTCAATGTTGCATTTAAAACGAAGCAAAGTTCATTAGTTTTCTCCAGTGCTGTGAGAAGAGAAAGCTGAAAGACCTCTTCTCCGTACTACTGTGTTTATTACAATGTTTAATGGGACAGCTACTTGTGCTTGCTCACCAGGCACATGCATATATAAGTACAGACAAAGACATCTGTCATGGTTGTTGCTTGAAGGCCAAGCTTTACCTTACATTATACAGCCACTCTGCTCTGTGCTTGGTCAGTGTGTGGGTAAGATAGCCAAAAGCTGCAACAAAGATTTAGTCCTTTTAGGACAATCTCACAGTACTCCTGGCCGTCATTCACAGAAGGATATGACTGTTCAGAGCACTGTCAGAACTAAGCTGACCTCAGGGGTAGGTAAAGCAGGCAGCTGTCTAACCACAGCAAGAAGGTAGAGGCAATGGGAGCATATAATTTGCTGATGCTCATTATTTCATATTACAATTAATCAACTGATGGCATGAACAACTAATCAGATTCTCCCTGTAGTTTATTGGGAGGTGAGGAAGCTAATGAGTCAGAGCTCCAGTAATCCTCCTGCCTACCTTAGTGCAGGCCCAGGACACCCTGGAAGGGCTTGGAGTGCTCCCCGTTTCCAGGAGTTTCGTTGGCTGAGCTAAGGAGTTTAGCTGGCTTAGTTGGAGGTCAGCTCCTCTGCTGACAATAGCTGTTGTGAAGAAAGCTAGAGGCAAGGTCCTGCCCCTCCTTTCCCTTGGGAGCTGCTTTTAAGTTCAAGCTGTACTGCTGGCTCCCACCTGTGCTACACCACAGTTGTGGAGCAGTTACGTCTGCGCCCAGGCTCCAGCTTTCGCGTGTCTGACTCTGACCTTGACCCTCCGTCTAGGCTTCCTTGGACCTGCCTCATCACTGTGGACTTGCTGGGTGAGCAGTGATCTCTCAGTCTCTGGACCTGATCCTGACCCAGACTTGCTGCTTCACATCCCAGCTCCTTGTTGGTGGGGTGACTGCTCCCACCTTCTTGTACTTGGCTCCCGGCTCACCTTCCCTTGGGGAGCAGCTGGCCCACACTGCTCTCTGACACATTCAACACGATTTTGGCTCTGCCCGTTTATCCACCTACCCTCCTTCCTGTCAGGTCCACACGGCAGAATGCCCATGATTTTGTCCTTGTTTAGTCCCTCTCCCTTTTAAGTCTATTACAATACACATTTTCTTTCAAAATATTACACAATTGATTTTCCAAGTCTATTCAGCAATATTTCACAAAACAGGAAAAAAACTGAAACGGTATTTTTTGTCCCTGAAAAACACAAGTACAATAGAAGACTGCTAGTAAGCATTTCCACTATAGGCACATGTACATGAGCTAAATCTCACTCACACACATACACACCTGCATCAATACGGGAATGGCCTACTTTCTGAATAGCTGGGTTAGTGTGGTGATGACATAGCTAGTTCAGCTGTATCTCCCAGACTTCTGAAATCCAACCCCCAATGACTTCTTCTTCCCTTTATCTGGGAGGATATATATACCGTTTCTGGAGCCATCACTACATGAATGTACCAGGATAAGTGCGCACAAAGAGGCAAGACCACACGAAAGGATCGACTGCATCTCTTTCCTATGGAATCAGGCCAAGGTCACTGCATTTCAGTAGGAAAGACAACCAGAAGGTCAGCAAAAGAACCACAAAACCAAACCAAAACATGTCAAAGGGAAAACTACCCAAAAAAATATTGGGCCATGAAAAGAAAACTAGCCTTACAATGAAAAGCTCTTTTCCTCGTACCACCCCAAACACTAGCCCTTAGAGGCTTAGTGTTTCCCTAATCATAATACAATCCAGGACTCCAAGCTGAGAGCCCATGCAGCTGCTGCTTGCAAAGAGGCTGTGACTCAGTGATGTGCATGAATGCCAATGCTCTGATTATTTTGGAACAAATCAGATACAAAATGTGAACAAAAGCAAACAGTTACCTGACCACAGAAATGGTGTTCACGGGAGCATCTTGGGAGCTGCACTGAGAAATGTGGGATACGTGCAACACTGTCAAGGTCCTGTAGCACTGTCATAATGCATATGGTTACACCACATGTACCCCAGATCGTAGGGCTGGTGTACTCCCTGCATCACGTAATGGTTCACTTATAATAATGCAAGCAGAGCAGTTTCAGGAGGGAAGAACAAGCTTGGAGCTCTGGGCCCTGTGAGATCAAGTTAGGCTAAGCCAGTAGCAATGTGAGCCATTCCCCAGACAGGTGGAAAGACAGAGGACCAGCTGCAATGTTTGCCCGGAACCACATCAGATCTAATGCCAGGTCCATCTGCAAGTAGCAAGGTTGTTGTTTTACAGCGGAAGGCTAAAGAGAGCTGTACTGCCCTGAGGGAAGTTAAAGAACTTCCTTTCTAAAGCACTAGGATTGTCTTTCCTTTCATTTTGCAGCCATGATTGAAATTTTGGGGACAGCAGTTTTAAGATAGTTATCGTTTCCACAACACATTTCCTTGAAAATCTGTAAGTAAAACTGACTGACAGGAAAAGTTAGAAGACTATTTCACTTCCAGTTCTACGAGATACTTGTGGTGACGTGTGAGGTATTACCTTAGTGATGCAATAGTGTTATTTCCATGCTGTGAAATCAATATCTTTGGTTTCTTCAATACAGGAAAACTGTAACTGGCAGGTCAGCATAATCTGGGGGGAAGAAGGACTAGCTGCTGACTCTGCCAGCCTCAGAGCTGCTCATCTGGTTCTTTTAAAGCCCATCTGGGAATGCTCTCTCGTCACCAGGTCCGACAGACAGGATCCAGCACAGGTCTAGGAGGACAAATGATGTGTGCAACATAAGTTAATCTCACAAGTACTGGGAGCTGCTGATACTGTTTATGTGTGTCCTTACCTCACAAAAATACCAGCATATCTCAGCTGAGGTTCAGGCAGCTGTTGGCAAAAGAGAAAAGTCAAAAAGAGTAGACCATAAGATTTTGGTGACAGATCTTCTCCTGAGATCCTCAGATTTGCAGTGTTTATCAGTCCCAGTAAGGGGCAGAAAGAAGAGAGAGGTGAAAGCTGGGACTTGATTGCAGGCACCCAATTCAAACACTTGTTTGCCTGAACATTACAAGGCAATGGAGAATATATCATTTAAAGAACAACTGCACTATGGAATGTGTATTATACTTTATACACACCCATGCCCGGTCTTTGTTGAAGTAAAACTTGCCCCACAGCAAGGTCTATGTCTATACAGGACTACCTATGTCTCCTTAAACTCAGTAATAGTAGGGATTTTATCCCTGTGAGCATCTCATGGGGAGAGCTGGATTAGAAAGGTGTTTTAATGTTTTATTAACAAATGTGCTGCCTTTCTGGAGCAGGCATTGTTCAAATGCTAAGATAATTGGAAGAAACTGTTTAAAATTATTTTATGAAGTCAAACTTTGCAGGTAGCATGGGCTATCAAAAAGCAGAGGTTAAATTAAAAAGTTAAAGTCTCTCAAACAAAAAGTTAAAATGGCCCAACAAGAAACAGGCTTTTTTATATTTCTTCTTCTGCTGCTGAGGGAGATAACCAGGCTGCATTCTTATTCAAAGTAGCAGGGGATGCTGTGACTCGCTGTGCTGCCTGGAGCCCAAGGCAGGCTGAGGGAGAGAGGGGACAAGCCCAGAGCAAGAGCAGAGCAGCATAGGAGAAGAGATGCTCCGCTGGCAGCAAGCGAAACCTGTGCCGTTCCCTGAAGGCACCCTCAGCCCACGGGGTCAGCAAAGGTTGCGCCCCAAGAGATCTCTGCTTTCAGCCCAAAGGCTGCAGTTCTGGTTTCAGCGGGGCGGGGTGACGGCCCCGGGGCCGGCAGGCAGGAGCAGCGTGGGAGACCCGCGGGTGGCCGCGCCCGGCGGCCGCGGAGCCGCCCCTGCGCGGCGGCGGAGCGTTCCTGCCCGCGGACCGCGGAGCCGCGCTCGGGTACTTCCCCTGCCCCGGGAGGATGCGGGGAGGACGCTGCTGTCGCTTCCCTTCCCGAGAGCCAGCGAGCCGAATTTCCCGGGGTGTGTACGATCAGCAATAAAAAGAGAAACGCACGATCCAAGTTAATTTTCCACCCCCGAAAGGAAATGCTGCTTCCTGTATTATGCAAGGCTGGTGCCAACAACACTGACACAGGAGTCTATTGTCCTTTTCACAAAGCCGTGGTGGGGAAGGACGCTTGAGAAAAAAGTCCTTTTGCAACAGCAAGAAGCTTTTGATCTTTTTTTTTTTTTGGGGGGGGGGGCGGGGAGGGTGTGTGCTGGGGCTGGGAGGGACGCACCGGGCCGCAGAGGGGAGCGCAGCGCCGACAGCACCGGCCGGTCCCCGGGTGCCCCTCGCCGTGCCCCTCTGCCGGCTCCCGCCCCGCTCCGGCGGCCAGGATGCGCCAAAGTGCCTGCAAATGTCTTTCCTCTTCCATAAAAAGCGATCACACGGCTTCAGCCCGGCTTCCGATGTGTGCAAGCCGGAACAAAGACACCAGGATTAAGAGCCTCTTCCTGCCTTACCCCCCCCCCCCCCGGTGTAATGCAGATGACTTACAAAGGCTTGGTCACTGGGAGGCAGCTCGTGTCCCCCACGTCGGGGCCGGGCGCAGGCAGCAGGGCTGCCGACCCCCGCCGCCCCCGGGGCAGAGCCACGCTCCGCGCCCGCGCCGCGGCCCCAACGCGGCGGCCCCTTGTTCCCCGCGGCCGCCGACACGTCCCGGAGGCGCGTCGTGCTCCGCCGCGGGGCTGGTGCCCCGCTCGGGGCTGCCGTCTCGGGGGAACCGCCGGGCGCGCTGGCGGGAGCGCAGGATGCGCAGCGCTCGGGCCAGCTGCAAACCCCAGCGGTTTCTTAGCAGGAAAAGATAAGTCACATCTGAAGAAGAGCCGCGGCGTTTCCAAAGGCAGTTTGGGAGACATGCTTTCCTGTCAGAGGCTTTAAAAACATAATGGTTTTCTTTCCCTTAAATAAGAATTAAAGGCTGAAACACTTTATTCCTGCTCTAGAAAGATCACATCAGTCCTAAAGAAACAGCCTTGGATGCTTGGGTTCATTCGATGTTGCTGTTTACCTCTGCTATGCCTTGTTAAATATTTCTAACGAGTTAATCTTTCCTTAAAAGAACTCTTAAAAGAACAATTCTTATTCTTAAAATAGTTATTATAAACTTTCTTATTCGTTCTTATTAAAGGCGAGTTCCTGCCTTTCTTAATGGGACACAAAACCCATTTCCAAAGGAAGTCTATGTCCAGCAAGAGCAGCAGGGTCAGATCCTTGCTTTGACTGTTTTCTGGCAGCTGTCTATCTGCAGGATGGAATTACTTTGACTGACTGATGACTGACAGCAGCTCATTATGAGAAAATGCAAATCATTTTCTTTAAATGTGCCTGCTTGCCATCAAAAAGAAAACTTAATGTTCCTCTTTACACATGTAGATAGCCTGTTTTAAAGGCATTTGAGGGGAGGGGAATATGGGGAACCTTCAAGAATAAATATGAATCTTTTCTGTATGAAAATAGAACTGTATTTCCCATGTCTAAGAGCAGGGTTCATTTAAAAGATCCTAAATCTTGCCCAATTTTTGTGGCTTCTTTGCTGTGGAAAAAAACAAAACCAAACAACCAAGAAAAAAAAAAGCAAAATAGATCATTTCGTTTCGCAGCAGTTTTTAAGTGATGAGTACAGCTGGCTGTGAACGCTGCTGAATATTGCTGGTGGCCCTCCAACATTACAGCTGTTTCTACACTCCCTTGTCTCTCTCCTCCAAGACACAGGGTCGGGTCGGTAGTTCCTAACACTGGTGCCTGACCTCGGTCCTTTGCTCACACCTAACCCCAGATACAGCAGCTTCTGATGTTGTCAACATGCCAGCTATCAGGACTCTTTCTGGGTTTCACATGGAGGCCAGGCAAACACTGCAGGCAGGAAAAGCTGCTCTCCTTCTGCCGGTGGTGCTCCTTGCCCTTCCCCCAGCCCTTAGATGTGGGCAATTCAAGTTTATCTCCCACAGACTCTGCCATAGACTTCTGTTATCTAGAAAAAGCCCCAGAGGCAGAAATCCTTAAAGGCATTGAAGTGCCTAACTCCCATCAGAATGAGGGATGTAGTTGTCTAAACACCTCTGATAATCTGCAAAGTTGTTCACAATTTGTATAACAGAGATCACGTAAGTACCTACTGTTCGACATATGCAAAGCGTTAAGTTTCCTTTATTATTACTGCCGTTGTTGTTACTGTTATTATCCAACACTTGTACTATGTTGGTGGTACTCAGAAATCCAAGTCAGGAGTTGCAAGTCTGCTGTGGGAAGGGACCTAACAGAGAAAAGGTTCTGCCTGTGAGAGTTTACAGCCTAAATATATGGTGAGAAACAATGAGTAGTTCTAACACAGGAGTGGTAACAACGGGAAGATTGTCTTAAGTTCACTGAGCACAAGAGTGCATTTAGCACGCTAGCAGCCTTGTGTTTTCAAGTGTTTTTGAGGGTTGACAAGAGAAGTAAATTTGTAACGTTACAAGGATGCTCCTCCTTCTCCTCAGTTGAAGGCTGATCGCCAGATATTAGAGGACCAGCACCAGAACCTCTATCATCAAGACACGGAAAAACAACTTAACCCAGCTTTTTCGGCCTTGGTGTGCAGGCCATTTGGGAATGGATTAGAAATGGGAGGGATTCCCTCCTTGCATGCAAATACAATATGCACTTGTGAATTTAGGAACTTGGGAAACAGCTAGCCTCTACTAGTAATTTAGATTGGATTCAGCCAGGAATGAAGTTAGGATGTCCATCATTTTGGTGAGGTGGATGAGGCTTATTAAGAGAGGAAATAGGCACAACCCTCAGGGATAGGATATACCAAATGAACACTTAAAAATAAACACTTAGCTTTTCCTGTACTCTGAAAGCTATTGTTGAAGTTGCCACAGAAATGTTTCATAATCATGAAACAGAAAAAAGCACCCAGTGATCTCTCCTTCTCTACCTGTGATTTCTCAGTACAGTACATACTGTGTAAAAAATTCAGAGTGTTTGAAATAATCAGTGCACCTAGATGGGGACAAATTTGTAACTGTTCATCATTAATATGATTCAGAAAATGTTGTTGTTAGTAACAGTTCCAATTAATACACTTTAAAACATGATCCAGGTGAAGGTGCTGATCTCTCTACTTTGTAAGGGCTACATTCACACCAATGTTGTAACTCTGGGAGCACATACAGATGAAATAATGTGCTCAGCTTCACACAGCACATCAGGAACAGAGCCAGAATCTGAAATCAGTTGGTCAAGTCATCAAAAGCAGTCCTTCAACAGACAGACACATCATTCAATCCTTTTCAGCATGTATAAGGCTTCAGCATTAGAAATGCAGTGCTGAGACCACAGGAACTAAGGAAACCTGATTTCCTACGTAGCTTGAGGTTTTAATGTTTGAGAAAGTGTGAACTCTGATTGATGCTTTTCCCATGGGTGAATAACCATAAAGATTTAAGTGTCCTAGTGAACTCAGGGGTTCACTGATGATTAATAAGGTATGAATTCACACTGAAGCCATTCCCTCAGTAGTTTCTCCTATAGGTTCTCTACCTGGCCCCTATTTTCATGAAACCTGTAGGACTATAATTATGTTAAAACCTGTTCTCTTATATCAGTTTCAATTAAAACTGAACAACAGATTTATAAGGGCTTTTTGGTGGGGGAGAACCCATGTAGGTACAAATAGGTTTGTCATAAAATTCTCAATTATTTAGAAAACCATACTAATTGCTTAGATTTTTTGCTGCTCCGATTTTTCCTAAAGAAAAGTAGCTGTACCTTATTCCCCTACTTCAGAGAATTTCTTCTAATTTCTAGCCTAGGTGAATTCATACTGAATTTATATTCTTTTGTTTATGTGCTGACATTGTCTTTCTAGCTTAAATACCATCAATTTACTGGTATTTAATCCTTGATAGAGATTTATTTTAGATGCAAAATCAGCTTTATTTTTACTATAATTGTTACCTCCTATAAGGCAGGACTGCCCTAGTAGCCATTCTCTACACCTATCTTAGTTTTAATTAATTTTTCTTGAGCATGCAATACTACCATACCTTTTCATTGCAGTTTCATACTGATGGTTCATGATCATTCTGAGATACCAAATACTTCCAGATTTTTTTGCTCTGTCATTGCCAAAGTATGATTTTCAATCTTATAGCAGATGTTTTTCAAGGAATTTACTCAGAACACAACTTGCTGAACCATTCTGCTTCCCAGGCTCATGAAGTTGTGAGCAGAGCTTGGCTCAGAGACTGTAGGTCATTTATTTTAAGTATTAAGCATAAAAGAATTCATTTTGAAAGTTGGTTTTGCTGAGAAATTTTTACCCTCCCATACATTTCTACACAGCAATTTGGAATGTGAAACTTATGACTATAGAGAACAAAGAACTACCAGTTTTTCTTCATTTTGCCAAGGAAAGAGATGAGCATCCTCTGCAGAAATGAAGAACAGAATACCGCAAGACAAAGCAAAACAAAATACACTGATATTCCTGGAAACAAACTTCTAAAAATGTAGCTGAAAGAGTTTTCAGCCACCAGAAGAGCATACTACTTTGGAAGACAGCTGCACAATGGAAGTAAAAAGTTAGATGCCTGAAAAACACCTGTCCATTCAAACCCGAATATATGGATCTAAAATTGGATGCTCCGTTTTACACTTCGTAAGAAATGTACATGTTTGCATTTCTGTCTCTCGTCCCACCTAAGGATCCTGAAGCTCTCAACACACTAAAATTTGCAACATTTCTGTGATAAAAACATTCCCTTTTCTGAACCCATCTTCTCAGTGACCACATGCTAATGAAAAGGCTTTGCCAGCCCTGTCTGTTCAGGATGGAGGACTCCTTGAAGACCTTCCATGATCTGAAATATTCCTCCCTTGAACCTGCTGGGGAAAGGAGAGGAGTTCTTTCAGACAGATATTTCCTCATGTTCCTTCAGTGGCCCCACCATTTGGGCCTACACACAGAGCTCTGTTTGGTTTGCTGTCACACAGGTATCTAATCCCATCTGTGATAACCTTAGGCATGCGAGTCATCCACACAGGGGTGGTGTGGGTATAGGAAGTCCAGGCCTTTCAGGAGCAGTGGCTGGAGTCCAAGAAGGATCTCCTGGGGCCTCTAAAAAACCTCTGAATGCTAATGTTTGAATAACTGAATTGATCCCTCAGGACTCCTCCTTAATACATCTCAGAGATTTCCATCTTATTTTCTGGCTAACATTAAAAATAAGACACTTCTGAACTCTCTTGATGGTTGATGTAATTAAATACCATTTAATACATGGCATTGTCTAAGAAACTTACTTTTAAAGGACCAAAGTGGGCTTTAGTCTGTCTGACTAAAGGACATGACTACACCAGTGGATGCAGACAAACCTGAACTCATACTGCTAGTATTAACCTTTGAACTGAAAGTAGCGAGGAGTTGACTGAGTTGAGCTGACTAAACAGAGCCAGACTGGATCTGGAAACATTCAGGTTTGGTTGAAGCCATTTCTGAGCTAAGGTGCACAAACTGTTGCATAGACTTGGCCTATCCTTGCTACCTCAGAAATATTCCTTCCAGACTCTGTTGTATTGTGCAGACATGCTTTTTGATTTCTTTCTGAATTTTCCCCTAAGCAAAAGGTGGAACAACAATTAAGTTGGAAACCCCTTAGGTGGTGTATTTCAGCAACAAAGTTTTGTTGAAGACGGTGAATGCAGCTGCTTCTCTGTCAACTTGTAACACACTTCCTGGAAGGCATGTGAACTGACACTCTTCCTGTATTTTTTTTCCTTTCTGAAAGAATAATTTTAAAATTTATGGTGTTGCCTCTTCTGTCTTTTTTGCAGTGCTGAAAAACCTTCTTGCCTTCATGTGCTGGCTAGTTGAGTTGCATTGCCAGCCCAGTGAAGACTTTCCAGCAATGCCTATTCTGTACCCACCTACACTTTTTCTCTCAGTGAAGTAGGCAGCAATTGAAAACAGGAAGGTAAATAATTGTTTGGTATCAATTTCTGTATTTGCTGAAATCTGAATTTGATGTAACTTGTGCTTCCTGAACCTTGATATAAAGCCCCGATGAAGTTCACTGTTACAAGTGCAAACTTTATCACCTAAAATATTTTCAAATGTTTTGGGACAGTGGTTGCTTGAATGCTCTCTTTAACTCTATAAACTGAAAGAATGAGGAATGTCTTTTGTTTTGTTTTGTTTTCCATTTAACATTCTATTGCAGTGTTTGTCAATCTTTTGTTAATGCAAAGACTCCCCAGTCTTTTAGAAGAAAAGAAAATCTGAGAAGAAGCTCTTGTAGGATTGTTACAGTGTTTTTCATTTAATTCAGTGAAAAATAAGTTAAACTACTTTTACTTTCTTTCTCTCTTATTCTTTTTGCTTGCCTGCTTGAATGCAGGAGAATGTGTGTGTGTTCTCTTGGCTGGGATAGGAAAATTAAAATTATCCTGTGGTCTACTGTTTTGAGGACCAAAATCAACTCACAGACAGTAGCTTGAGAAATTGTGGTTGAAAACACCATCTTCCACGCTGAAATTTAGACTGTGCTTTCCCTATTTAGCATCAATTGCTTCTTTCATTCTGCTTCAGATAACACTGTGGAAGACTCATCTATCATTGAAAACAGTGTAACACACACTCACATGTTAGAGTCACTTCAGTCACTTTTCTTTGACATTGTGTTTACAACATCCTTTTATTTCAGAGAACACAGACTTGATTTATCCTCAGTGCTACCATCAAGATCTTTAAGTGGTTTCCCATAAGTTATTCTTTACCCGCATCTTTCCTAGTTTTAAAGTCTTTTTGGCATCTTTCACTTCAATTATGATGTGAAATATTACTATGTCTTGTACAGAGTGTTTTCTTTTTTATAAATCCATAGTTTCTTGCTGCGTTCCCTCACCTGGCACTTTTTGAAAGCATTCTTGCTATTTTCTGTCTCAGCTCTTTTACTGTTTCCAGGGACTCATCTTGTTTGGTGAAAATGTGCAAGTTGGAAGACTGCTGATCTGATAGAACATTTCACTTTTTTCTCCTTCAGAAGTGACCATAGATTCTTTGGTTACATTTTCCATATATTTCTTCTTTCCTCTTCTTTTTACTGCTTTGTTTTTTATTTCATAGAGACTTTTAACTGAGTCTTTATCTAGAAGGGGTGATGATGCTTCCTTTGTTTGTTCTCTTTCTTTTGCACTTTCTTATTTGTCTAAACTTAAGATTTACTTGCCTGAAAATCAAGACTGGCTATTGTAGCTTCAAAGCTATTAGCATCAAGCAAAAGGGATACACTATGTCAGCATTGACATCTTACCATTTTTTTGCAGGAAATGGAAGAACAATAAAATTAAATGACTTGTCCATGTAATACAGAAAGTCAGTGATAGAACAGAACATAGAACTCATATCATAAAGCTAAGGTATCATAACTACAAAATTATCTTTTCCCCAGTCTCTCCTTCCAATTGCTATAATGACAGGAGAAAAATGTCCAGGTCCTAAATCATTTTAACCTTCTAAATATTTTATCCTTTTAAAACTTTTTTTAAATATCTTTACAGAATAGTTCCTCAAAGCTGTGTGACAGCCACTGCTGCAGGACAAAGCAATACATAACTTTATGCTTTCCTGCTAAGGGTTTTCAGCTACTAACTAAAAAAGAAAATATAAGATATGTTGACAGACAGCACCGGTCCTGAGGCAAAAAAGACATAAAAACAATAGTAATACAATTGCCATAGAAATGAAAGTAACAGTTAACTAATCACAGGAGAAAATAAGACTAGCATCAGAATCAAAGAACACAAGGAAAACTAATGCTTCCAAAGCAGAAAACATTTTTAAAATAGTTCCACAAAAATCAACTGAAAATTCTCCCTAAATGATTTGAAGATTCTTCATGAAGAATATGCTGTAAAACCTATGCCATTATCTCATCTGTGCAGATAACTAGCACTTCTTAGAGGCAGCAAAACAAGAAATCACATTTTCCTGTTCCAAAACCCAGAATTTCATTTAGCCAGTAGTAGTTCATAACCTATTCCTAAGCACTATAAGCAGAGTTTGCAGGACAGATATTATGAACCAAAGATAAGAATATTTAGAAAAATCATTAAAATGTATACAAACACCATTTATTTAAATATCTACCTACTTGCAATCATTTATACTTATCTGTCTTTTTTTTTTTTTTTTTTTTTTTTTAGAAAAAGGCCAAGAAAAAAAGATGTTTACTTCTTTCCAACCAGAGACACTTGGAGACCTATGTTGCTATTGAATCACCTTCCCTAACACTCAGGACTTTCTTATTCCACATGGTTTTATTCACCTGGCCAGATTCACAGCTGTTCTTGAAAGACAAAACACAACTTGCATGTGCAGTATAAATGAAACAAGTTATGGCAAACTCAGATTTCAGCAAATACAGAAACTGACAGTAAACAATTATGAACTCACCCACCCCTCCTGCTCTGCTGGCAACATATCTCAGCTAATGAGCGCATGAAGACTAGAAGGTAGTGCAGCATTGCAAAGTATTTTTAAAACATTGGGAAGAAATGGGCTTCTTAGGGGTTAATTTCAATAACAGCAATATTGATCTGAAGTTCCCTCCATTTTATCTTAATTTCTGAATTATAATATAAAATAACTAGACAATACAGATTTCCAAATAATCCAGTGCTCTTTCCTGAGTAAATAATACCTTTTAAGCTATGTAACTATTGTCCAAAGATGTCTTTGTCTATGATATACTCTTACAGGGCTGTCTTCCATCAAAAAGCTCTGTGCACTTGGCCAAATGGAAGTAATAATTCAGAAAAAATACCTAATCTAAACTACTTCTGACACCATCAACACTGATTTAGATTAAGTATGTGGTTGTGTCTCTCTAATCAGTATTACAGTGTTGTAAATACATTCTGCATCAGCTCCTTGCCAAGATCACCATACAGCGAGTTCTCAGTCACCCTTGAGTGGACATTCAGCTCCTGCCAGCAAACAGACACAGGCAGACGGCTGCATGAGCCAGTCTGCGTTCAGAGCTCTTTCACAAGGTACTCTTCAATGTGGAAGTAGCAGATTAAGTCAGCATTAATTCTGGCATCTCTCTGCTTCATAATCGAAGAGGCATTGGCCTTCCTTTTCTCTGTTGCATTCTCTCTGTACATTCTTGTAATCTAACTGGCAGATGTTTGTATCAGGCATTTTTTTTTTATCTGGGTTATCTCACCTCCTTTATTGCAATTAATCACAAGTTGACTACATTGGATAACCAGTGGATTCTCTCTGGGTTCCATGGATTTCAATGGAGATGCTGGGAGAATCTCCTCCAAACTGGAAAAGTGACTTTATAGAGAAGGAAGTGGTCATTATATGACGGACTTCTGTATCCTTGCAATGATCAAACTATTCTATGTCAAATGCTCATTCAGGAAACAAACAAATACACTAGAACTTGCTGGCAAATACAAGTAACGTTAGAGCAATCAATCTTAAAAGCCTTTATA
The DNA here is from genome assembly GCF_036417845.1 of Apteryx mantelli. Classification (NCBI taxonomy): domain Eukaryota; kingdom Metazoa; phylum Chordata; class Aves; order Apterygiformes; family Apterygidae; genus Apteryx; species Apteryx mantelli. Next base: position 24,935,818 of record NC_089978.1, read on the forward strand.
AGGGAGATCAATATCATTACTGATCCTTCATATGCTTAGCATAACCTTCATATGCTTCACAAGGGGAAAAGACAGGAAGCAGACTGGATTCAAATCACCATGGGGTGTCTCTTGCGCAAGAGACAGAAAACATCGCTAACAAACACAGTGATTATGATCTACTGATGTGAAGATACTTGGATCATGAGAAAAGTATCAATCTAGACACTCTGAGAATACAAAGAAGTGATACCTTACCATACAGTGTCAATGTGGTCAGTGAATTGATGCACCCATTAAAGCCAGGATTTTCAAAAATGAAGTAGTGGTGTTGGATGCTCCTAATTAGAAGCATATTAAGTGAATCTAATTTCCAGAAAGTACCAGGTTTTGAAATTCAAGACTTTCGAAGATTGTCATGTAAGCTGCCCACAAAATTAGGTAACAAAATCATCTTTGACAATCTGTAAATGCTATAGTTGTTTCTTCATCACTTCTTGAGGAGTACCAACAGGGAAGATAAAGATGACAGCAATGTCAGGAGATAAGACCACAATAGCGGGAAAGGGCAGTCCTTGATCGTAAAACACAGAGACATTAATGACAGTGGGGAAACTGTTAAGCTGATGAGGAAGAAACTTGAGAAGAAGTGTAAAAACTCCATGCCAGCCCACACAGTGACTACAGAAATGCCCTGCCCTTTCCTGCTACTAAAAGCTTTAAGTTCTTAATCTTTGGCACACAGACATTTAATAAAATCAAATAAAACAAACCAAAATAAAATGAGAATGAAAAGGAAGTACACACAGGTTTGTCAGGGAACCACAGAGTGTTTTGTGTTCCAGCTAACACTGTCTGGTACAATGTACGCATTGATGTTACAGGACCTGATGGGAGCATCACTGCGCTCTGTTACCAACCTGGCTGGCTCCAGCCCTGTTTGATGTCAGCATGTGATGCAGCCCAGCCCCCTGTGTGCAGAATCTCCTTCCACTGAGCTTCATCGGCAGTTATCCCTCAGGACAGGTGATATTTGATATTCTCTGCTGTAACATTGCTGTAAATGCATGACGTTTCTCTAACCCCACTGAAACCTCTTTGTATCTTGATAAAATGCTTTCGCTCATACCACTGATCAAAAGGGATAGCTGAAACATTTCCACTCAATTTAAAATGTTGATGTTTGGAGGAGGAAACTGGGAAAAATATTCTTAAAAAGTCATAATATGCCCTGCAGACTATTTTTGTTTGCAGGTTGACTATATTATTTACTATTCCATATGACTTCACTCCCTATTCACATCCCCTCTAGATAATGTAACTCATTGTTCAAGGTCTATTTGACTATGATGATTTTACCTTTCTGTATGCATCGTAATATATGTAATATTGTGTAGCATCTCCATAAGCACTTTGGGAGACCTTTAGTGAGTTTGGCTTTGCATGTCTTTTCCCACTAAAACCCATCCATCAGAAGCCTACCAGAGCAGCAGTGTGAAAGGTAGGTAGTAACATATAATTATCTGGAATACAAGTTCGCCAGTGAAATGTTTATTTCCTGGATAGAAAACAAAGTCTATTTTGTAGCCTGATACAGGTCTTTTCAGAGGGATTAATACAGAGTTCTATAATTATTTTTTATGCCTTGCACACCCTGCAGGACTTACTTTGTGTCAGAGACTTATAAAAGTGACACAGAGGCTAAAAAGTTCATACTGAGGTTGTTCTCTTAATATGAAAACACATTTCCTTATTTCTCAAGGTTCTAAGAATTGACATTGTTAAATTCAGTTAATGGAAGGTACAAATGCTCTGCATCCTTTGGAAAAACAGGACATAGTTACCAACTTGGTTTTCTAGTTTTAGATATCTCAGGTTGAGACAATTTTAAACAGTATGTCTTGCGGGGTCAGAACTTAAAGAAGGTAAGCCAAAAGGAAGTGGCGGCCGAAGTAAGAAGTAGGATATAGCCTCAGAATAAAAGGGATCTGCACAGAATATTTTTAGATGCTTTGGAATGAGGCCCCAAAAGAATAAAACTGTGCAATCAAGGACACTGCTTCCCCTTCCAATCACACACACACTCTCTATATTGTATCTAATCACTCACAGTTATGGAGTCATTTCCTTAGGAGTTCTAAGGGAATCACATTTGGATTCCAAAATGTGTAAGCAACGCATGAATTTGATTATATAGAAACTTACATCGGAAGTCCTTGACAAAAGTATTCAGCATTTAGAGTATGGTATCATTCTTCCAGTCCCTTCACAGTTTTCCACCTGGAATATTTTTCAAGGATGTATATTAGCTTAGAAAATAAAGATAATAGATGTTAAATTGTCCTTAAACTGATAATGAATGCTTGCATGATTTCATCAACACAATAAGGAATATATTTAAAGACAATGAAAAGGAATCTTAACTAATCTTATTGTTCCTGAGAAAATGACTGCAGAAGGAAGAGTGGGTGGCTGAATAAGATCCCGCAGAACATTCAGTATTTATGACACAGAGGCAAATGCACTGAAAAATGAAGTGAAAACTCAGTGTGTTATCACTGACTCACACACTGAGAAGCACTTTTTTTGACACAGAACACACAAAATATCGAAAGAATATAGTGCAATACCAAGCGAGCCCTTACAGAAGCAGCAGAATGTAAAGGCTTTAAAATCATTGTACATAAAGAGTAAAAATCATGTGAGTAGTACCCACACAATCTAGTTTTCATGCTGTGATTAGAACTGTTAGAAACAAAATGTAAAGCCACTTAAAAACAATCACTTGTGGACTGAAGCATAAAAAACAGGTATCTTTATGACCTGCGTTAGTATTAGTATCAGAAACTCTACCTTATTTGAAAAACTAGTTTAGTTTTAAATGGCTGCCTTCTGAATGACTAACAATGCCAACTAGATATATACTATAACAACACAGGCATTGCAATAACATGTATAAGAAGACATAATGATTGTTATTTCACTTTTAAAAGACACTATGCCCTAGGGCACAATTAACAAGCAATAAATTCCTACAAGCTACTGAAGTTTGGAGATTAGTGTTTGCTGGTCAAAGCATGGAAACACATTTACACCTAATAAAATAAGGCTGATTAGCTATTTAAATAATAGGAAATGTCAGTCAGGGACCAGAAAAAGCTATGAACAATAACAAAACCCATCACCAAAAAATTAGCATGTGTGTTGAAAGAAAAGTCAAACATGAAGTATCTAACAGAGTCTTAAACGTCTGCCAAGTCATCCAAAAGAGAAGGAACTTTACTTAAGTGATGAAAACAATAGTGGTAGAAACTTATTGAAGTACAGCAGGGCATGTGTCACTCTGAGTCTGTGCACTTATCAGATTTATTTAGGAAAATCTTTTACATACTAAACAAGAACTAGGTGAGAATTTGGAGCATGCTACAGTTTATTAGGACATGTTCTGGTCTTGTCCAGTTGCAGTATTTCAGTGGATATCCAAGGCTAGGTCTGAACTGTAGAGCAGGTACACTCAGTGCCAAGCCTGGCACTTCCCATCTCCCAGTTATCCAGAGCTATTACAAAGTGCCGTGTCTCCCCACCACCCACACCCCTGCACTGCCTTCCCAGTGAAATGAAGGCACGGCAGGAGGATTAGATGGCTATGAAGTCTAACATGAAGTCAGTATGAGCTCCTAGACCCAACAACTGGAAAAGCCCTAGCCTCTCATTTTAGATAGAAAAGTACACTTTGGATTTAGGACTTTGGATTTAGGACTAAATCTGCTCGCAGGTCAGGGAATGTAAGGAAGGAGGAGGTGGACAATAGCATTGGTGTCACTTGCTGCTCAAACGGCCAAATGACTTCTTTGTACCCGTTATCTGAGCCACTGTCTCTTTCTGAACAGACAAGGACAGGGGTAAAGACTGGTCTTCTGTGCATGCATACAGCCTAGGTAACTCTGTTTGATAGTGGTTAAGGATCCAAAATTGGATCCTAGCTACCGCTGCTGTTGGGATTTGTCCACACAGATATCTAGCTAGTTTTTTAGAGATACTATAAAAACTTTTCTGTTAGTTTTTAACATCTCACAGTGTTCTCCTTCTGCTTTCCTTTTATTTCTCTATCTTTGAATTTCAAGAAGGATGAAGCAGGCATTGCCCAGGGCTTATATAGCAGACTGATAGCATAGTTTCTGGTTTTATGGTTTGATCTTCTACTCATCACCTTTAACCTAGCAAACTTAAGCTGCATATCTCAAAATAAACACCAGGTTATGAAGACATGCTTTTTCCTGGTATGAACCCCCAAATATAAAATAGGATACAGTAAAAATTAATTTGGGCCTGGTATACTTCAGTTTGCCAAAATTTCCCTAAGTACAAACCTTTTCCAAAAGCACTCAGCACCATTCAGGAATGCTAATATCTCATTAGGGCAAGACAGTTTTGCACTAAGAACAATTCATTATGTATCTGAGACACGCCGAAAACCTACATCAAAATAGTATGTTGCATTAAGCAGTGACAAAATAAAGAATAAAAAGTCAAATATGGTTTTGAAACCAAAATGGTTTTGGAACCAAAGTTCAAATACAGTTAGTAGTTGTTGAATTTGTGGAATTTTCTCATTCCAGATTTATTTTTGCCCATGGCAGAGAGGCAGCCCTTAGACAATGAGCACAAATGATCCCACGTGGTTACGAATACAAGCCAGACCTGCTTCTGATATATGCCCACTCTGCTATATTGTCCACTCTGCAGCAGTACGCCCTTGCAGCACTGAATGATAACCACACATGCTGGGCTGCATTAGCAAGAGTGTAGCCAGCAGGTTGAGGACAGTGGTTATCCCCCTCTGTTCAGCAATTACAAGATGCTGCTGAACTACCATGTATCCAGTTTGGTGATCCTCAATCCAAGACATAGATAAATTAGAGCAAGACCAGTGGAGAGGCTACCAAGATGGTTAGGGGGCTGGAGCATGGCGTAAGACAAGAGGATGAGAGAAGTAGGTATGTTCAGCTTGGAGAAAAGGCAGCTAGAGGAGGTTGCTGTCAGTAACTAACTAATGGGTGGTTACAGAAAAGATAGAGTCAGACTCTTCTTGGAGAGGCAAATTGCAGCAAGGGCAATTCTGACTACATATAAGGAAAAAAATTTTCATAATGAGCTGCTCAAATACTGAAACAGGTTGCCCAGAGAGGCTGCAGAATCCCGCTTCTCAGGGAAATTCACAGCCCTGAGCAACCTGATATAATTTCAGAGTTGGACCCATTTTGAGTGGGGAAAGGTGTTCAGACCAGACAACCTCCTAAGATTCCTTCCAACTTAAATTGTTATATGGTTTACAAGATCACTACAGGGACACAATGCAGGGAAATACCTAAACCATGTGATGAAATCAAGTTTAGTTTCAGTGGCATTTAAGCATGTGTTTGAATTATTTCTGAATCAGAATCAAGAACTTAACACAGCTGCATGACACAGAGAGATAAGGTGCCTATATATAGCTTAGAAAATTCTTGAAGAGAGGAAGGATGTTCTGTCTAGCCTGCCAGACTGGGACTGAAGAGACAGTTTTTCATTTCCAAGATTTTTTATAGGCTTTTTGTGATTTGAGGCAAATAACTTAATCTCACTATAAATCAACTGCTGACTTACTAACTGACAAGATAAATCCATTAATGCTTAGATACTTCTGAGTCCCATAAATAATACTAAAATGAAGTTCACAAGTAGACTCCAGCAAGGCAAAGAATAGATGCATCACCTCGAGTTTTGATTTATCTGTCTTAGTGTGAGACAAATTGTGCTGTAAGAGTATCATTGACAGCTAGGAACTCCTGGTAGATATCTATCATGCCGACATCTATATTTGGTTAGAAGAATCTCACCCAGGAAATTATGATGCAAAACTGCTACATCATACCAGAAGCCTTCAGATGCAGAGTTAATCAGAATGGAATCAGAAGTAGGACAGATTTTTTTTTTCTTTAGTCTCTCAATAACTGCACTTGGTGAGGCTTCTTTTTTTTTTTTTTTTTTTTTGGCACTGTTGCTGATAATACACTGACAAAAACACATGCTAATCTCTGTTTTCAAAAGATTGGATTAATACAATCACTAAACTGCCCCAATGCCTTTCAAGAAATAAACTTCTGGATGAAATGGTTCAGATTAAACCTGGGCTAAATCTGAGTGATGTTTGGGAAAATATCTTGGACTTGCCCTAGGACAAGGACACTGACCATTGTAAACACTGAGGGCATCTCTGTTAGTTCTTCAAAAAGCACAAAGCCCTTTTACTCTTCAATTTGCACTGCTCTCTTTGCATGCCAAGGTCACCACAAAAATCAGACATGACTTCTTCCATATTATGTTTAGTAGATACTGTGTCCTTTGTTTATAACTGATGGTCTATCTGCCTGTGTTTTCCACACATACCAACTCAAGTATTACTTCTTTAGGTATGGGACAGTAGGTGAAGCCATACAGTAAGTGAAGCAAAATAGGCCCCAGTTTTTTTCAGGCTGCAAATAGCAAGGCACCTCAGTAAGACGAACCACAGAATAAAGCCATATTTTGCACCCTGTTTTGTCTCCTACATACTTCTTGCCAGTTCAAACCTATGGCTTTCTTATGCAAGGCTGCAAGTTGACCATGGCATGAGTACTGCCTCCTAAGCCCTGCATTAGTGAGAAAATTTCACTTACCTTTTTCCTTCTCACAAATACATGCACACAGCAATTAAAAAGGCCACAGCCAGCCACTATGAAAGCTGGCGATAAAGTGAATGCATTAGAAGAGGTGCACCAAAGATAAGATTAAGCAACTGCAGACGTTCAGGGCAGAGCAATATGCCACAGTTGCAATTGTACCTTCACCATATATTTCAGGCTCTGTTTAATATAACCTTATCCATCTTTCACTTATTGGGCGGCCCAATTAATTTAATCACTCCACTTGCTTCAGCTCCCCATTCTCCCTGCCTTTCATGTACAGTTCCTACCAGCTCTACCTGCCCTGACTTTTCTGCCCTGCCGTTTATTCCCATCCTCTTCCTGCAGTATAAATTTGCTTCTCAGATTCATATGCCCTTGTCCTAAACTGTAGTCTCTCCTCTGTTCCCATCCTCTTAATTTTTAGCTCTCTCCTCCATTGTTGTATTTAACTCTGGCCTGCTACTCACTGGCAGGTCACACCTCTGACTGTCATGTGTTTATCACACCCTAAGTATTTGCATTATTAACACCAGGCACACTGAGACCTGGGAGAGTTCAAGGAACAAGCTCCACAGAAAGCAGGCCTTTACGGCAGGCAGCTAAAATGGGCTTCATTTAAAGGTTTAACCATGTAGCCATGTAACCATGTAAAGTTTTAACCATGTAACCATAAATGAAGAAAAAATAATGCAATACACTTAAGGCATACTGAATGCATATAAATTATGCTGATTATGAAAGAGAGGAATTCATCATAAGGAAGTTAAGATTATAACTTATATCATAGAAATAGCCAACCAATGGCCAGACAATGACAAACTTCTCACAGAAGCGCATATGAAGACCTCTACCACAAGCTTGAGTTCGGTACAAGAAAAATTCCACATCAGAGCAAAACTCTCCAACTACCCTATCACTGATATAAAGCTATTGAATTCTCTCAAAAGCAAATGAATGTACCTATTTGTCACCTGCTGCCAAGCCTATTTTCCTAACCATGCATCTAGAAAGTCCTATCTCATGACCCCCACTTTGACATTCTTCCTGGTATTACAGTTCCTATTAGCTATCAAGATGATGTACGTGTGTTCTGCTGTAGCATTACTTACAGTCTTATAAGCATGTATCTATATCCCTAAAGGCATCTCTAGTCTAGATTTATGTCACTTACTCAGTTATGAAAAAAAGACTAAAGGTGGTAGGGCTGGTCTACAGACTTCATCTCTTGATTTTTTTCCTATGCTTGGGCTGTAAAGTTGCTATGGTAGGAACGATCTTTTCATTGCCTGTTTATACATCGCCTAGCACAACGCAATCCTAATCCAATATTGGTATGCCTATATATTCTACAATAATACAAATAATTAATATCAATGAAAAAAAATCTTTTCTGCATGAAAAAACTAGCAGAAAAAACTAGCATGGGAAGGAAAAAGACTTAAAGTTTAAGAAACGAGCAAAATTTGCACATACAAGAAGAAACTAGGAGAGGAAATGATCAAAATTAGCTTTTGTGCTTGTTGGCAGATCTTAATGACTGTACATAATTTAAGATGCTAAACATCCACAGTGATTGGATGTAGGGAAAATTGTAGGGTAAATACAAGCAGATGAGAACAGCAAATATATTGCACTCACATTGCATCAGATTCTGGGCTGGTTTAAGGTCTGGGTAATCCCACTGAAATCAGACAGAATCCCCTGAAACCGTACATTTGAACAGTGTGTGCTTCCTTACGCTACTGCATGGTTTCCTCCTGACTGTGTCAGAGAACATCAAAGCGAGTGGGGCTGAGACGCCAGGACAGCGTTCAGCCCTGGAGGACAACGATTCACACTGCCCTAGTCAGAGGCCTGTCAGCATTTCCACTCTTTCACACGTGTCCGAATTTCAGACAGGGATTACATCATTTTAACCACTTTTCTCACATTTAAAAAAGTCAAAATTAGTCAAAACAAAAACAGCAACCATGTGTGCTCAGGGATGTGAGCGGAGAAATAAGAATAAACAAATCTGCCGTCTTGCCTATCCTACCAGCAGTTTGTCTCAGCACGATCCTTAAAAACAGCAGGGTGCCTAGCCTCAGCTTTTATCAAATAACATTTATAAGACATCCCACATTCCCTACCAGTGGACCACAAAGAATCAACAGGGAACTAATAGGCTGTCCTTTATTTTTGAATTGTTAGGGTCCAGCTTACTCAAAAAATACTATGATGTATTTTGTTTTGTTTTGTTTCATAGCATGGGAAAGAATGAATGAGAAGTGACCCATATAGGCTTACATATGAAAATTTAAGCTTAATATACAGACATTTGTGAAAAAGCTGTGTGACAGTGAAAGGACAGACACCCTTCAAAATCACAGTTCTATGTTGTACTTCTTGGACATATGAAGCTTGCTATAATGTCAGTTTTGAGGGGATGTCAGTTTTTTAGTATAGGAAGAGAAAAGACAGGCTAAGCTCTGGTATGTCTAGACAGATGTGTTCAGGGGTGTTGTCCCTAGACAGCAGAGGATATATGGCCTTTAAAGAGGACAAAGATTGGCTTTGCTGTAAAAGAACAAGCCACTTCCTGGAGAGGAAGATGCACTGATTTTTTAGGAAAATGCAGACACATTGTAAGCTCCAAGGAACAGTGATCTGGTGAGGAAGGAAGAGGCTGCGATGCAGGGACTAAAAACTACCTACCTATAAACTTTGTAATTAAGGCTCATAGCCTGTTATAAATGAGTCTTTGTACAATCTTCACCTAGATGACAAGAAGCAAATGCTTTATTTTATGTCTTTATTGTTTTCCTCTTTTGCTTATCTCCTGCTTGAAGAAAAAAAATCTTGCAAAATACACCTGTAATATGGATTTCACTGCTAGTTGGGAGTGAAGCCAAGGCTGAACAGGCATTCCAAGAGAAGCAAAAGGCTCTGCACTCAGGAAAAGAAAAAGAAAGTAAGTGACTACAGAGATATCCCGGATAATGAAAGGGGGATTTCCCAATGAGGTGCCACGAAGTGAAGGACTCCATGCTTAGACACCGGCATCTCAGACTCTCACAGTTTCAAGGAAAAACTGGCAGTGTTATGTTCATAAAATTTGTACAGAAAACAGAAAAGGTTTTCCAAAATTTTATTAAAATATTTTGCAAAGTCAGCAAGTTACATCTTGCAACAGGAAAATTCTTAGAAAAGCAAGAAGAAAAATATGTGAGATGATGACAATGGAAAACCATTTTTTATCTTTCAGCTTTCAGTTAGTAAGCAGTTAAGACCCTCTCTTTGGTTACAGAACACCTATATTCTCTATTTTTTATTGTGAAATAAGGACAGATGTAGGTTCAAAGAGTTCTCTTCAGTGATTCCTGGTGTCACTTTTAATTTCTCAATGAATTTATTGAGCTGAGTTTGTTCCTCCATTTTGCAGATGATGACATTATTTTAGAATATTTTGAAGATCAGTGTATTAATGTTTTTCCTAACATAATTTAGTAGTTCATAGCTTTAAAATGCTGGGAAAGGCTGTTGGTGGTTGATGTACCACCATTTGAACAGAGAAATAATCTTGAAACCTGCTCTTCTCTTTCTTATCATCTAACATTCACTTCTTATTATTTTCAAATATGCCAGACAGTGGTTAATAAGAGATAAGTATATCTAGAATGAAGGACAAACATATAATTCCATGCTTCTTATCTCTGTAATCTGCATTCAGAGGAATTCTCTTCTTCTGGAATCTGGGACAACTTTTTTGGAATCCGCGGTGATAGCAAATTGCAGGAAAGTCAGTAAGTTATCAGTCCCCAAACATGTGTGAGTTGTGGCTGGGAGCAGGGCAGATGAAGATATCAATAAACAAATAATTTTTCAATAATATATGTCATTAAACTAAAGAAAGCATGAACTTCCTGAAGTTCTGAAGTTCTTTCTGAACCACAGCACATTAGGTACAAAACTAAGGATGAATAACTTCACAAGGCTGTGAGGAAAACTGCCAAAGCCTGTGGAAATTTGGCATTGAAACAGAACAGTAGATTAATGCATTAGCCTCTCATTTTCAGACAAGTAAGAAGCTATCTGAGAGTACTAATGAAATGAACAGGTGGTCTCCACTTAGCAGATGTTTGGTTAGAGATCTCAAAGACACAGTGCAATTTTTAGTCTGTCTTTAAAGACAATCCAGAAGTAAAAGTACAGGAGCACATGTTTTAGGCTGCATCAGAGGACTGCTTCAAGGAAAGAAGAAACCATTTTGCAGGCAGAGCAAAATACAGGTAATGTAAAATGCTAAAATACACCTGATGTCTATAATCTTTTCTTTATTTAAAAGGCAGGAAAATGCTGATCTGCAGAACTTTGGAACAATACTATATGTATTTTGTTTTAAGAGTTTTGTGACTAACACCAAGAGAGCATACCTAGTGCCTCTCTATGGTATCTGCATGTGAGGTTGGGAACGCTAGTCCTGTGTTTGTAAAAATGGCTGTGAAATATGAAAGAAGAATATAAGCATATTCAGAAATATCTCCCATACTGTGGGAGAGAGTAGTTGAAACTGCTTGCCATCCAATCTCAGTGCTGCTTCTCAGGACATAATGAAAATTGAGTGTTGCAATGCTTTTTTTTCCTGGACATACTTGCCTGAAACTACTATTTTTTATTTACTGAATAGCAATCATGCAGCAATAATTTCCATTATTTCTCTCAGAAAAGAAGCAGATCCACATGTCACCTCATGACTCTTAAAACAAAATTCTGATCTCGTAATGCAAATCCAGTGCACTGAAAAGCTAGGATACAGCACACCTTCTAGGGCACGATCCTTATTTGTACTCTTTAGACAGAAAAATCCCAGAGGAGAAGCTCCAGACACTCTTCCTTCCTTTCCTTTTGAAAGGATTTTTTTCATCTTTTCAGGATGGTCAGCATGAAAACAGAAGCCAAAACCTATTGCTTGTACTACAATTAGATTTAGTAGGAATCTAAAGGGAAAATCAGATTTGGAAAAAAAAAAATCATAGGTTTAATTAGAAACAGTTGTTCATGAGATCTGGCATAGATCCAATTTCTGTCTAGAGCAGAGCCCACAAACGGAATATTCTGCCTCCTTTTCCAAGCAGAATGAAAAGGTAGAACATGGCAGCAAGGTGGTACAGTGGTGCTTTTGAAGTAATCTGTAAAACTGGAAATGTCTGTTTCCAAGGTGGCAGCAAAACTAAAAAAGCTGAACTGGCAAAACTGAATCATTCACATAGTCTTCATCCTCCAGTACTCAAAGAATCAGCACAGCAATTTCAAATCTTATAATAAGGTTTTTCAATAAATCTTAAAAGTCAGTGTTGGTTCTATCCACTGGCAGGAGCTATATTTAAGAAAGAGAGGGGAAGGGTATTCTAGGTTACAACAGTTAACAATCTGACCATAACAATATACATACATTTAGAATAAATTTTGAAGGAGAGGACAATTAGACATTGAATAAGTGGAAAATAGCATAGGTGGAAAAACAGAGGAATCTGTGTCAAAGTAACGTAATATCCTTCTCTGATCGTGTAAAGGAGGTTTCTAAAATAGCAAAGTACAGCAGGTCTAATTAGAAAAAAAATAGTACAGTGTTTGATATAGTGTCACAAGGAAAAAGTATTGTTTAAGCTGGAATAGAAGAGTGTTAATGGAAGAATTGTAAGTTGAATAAGAAATATTGCTCAGAGGGAAGACTATAGTGAATTCCCTTGAAATGGGATATATCAGGACAGATTGGAGTTCCTCAGGGACTGGTTTTAGGACTAGTCTTATTTAATATTTCCATTACTGATGGTCCCACAAGAAGGAGGAATATACTAATTAAAGTTAATGGTAGCCCAGAAAGTTGGGAGGTCTCCTCAAACCAGAGGAATATCAGACTAATCCTGTATGGAGACTGGAGATTAGAATAATAGAAATGCAACAAAATAAAATGAAAAGGTCATCCATTAGTGATTAAGAACAAGAATTTCCACTGTAAACTAGGAGCTTGCCAATTAAAGATCTTGAGAGCGGCCAGTGAAGCACCAGTGATATGCAACTGTGAAAAAAGCAAACGTGACCCTAGGCTGTATAAGGAGAATTATATTAATTCAGCTATATAGGCACTGGTGTGACCTCCTCTAAAGCACTGTACAGAATTCTGATTACTCTTGTTCAAGAAATGTAAAATTGGAGTATGTTTTGGGAATGGCTACTGGGACGATCAGAGGGACAGACAGCCTAACTCACAAAAGGGGCCTGACAGCTAAGAGTGGCAAGAGGGAGGGAATAACAGTTCTCATGGACTAAGCACTATGGAGCAAGAACCATGCGAGCTACACTGGCCGCTGTAGCCACAAGAACACACAGGCATAAACTGGCCATAAATGATAATGATTTCTGCCTAGAAATGAAGTTTCTGTGACCAGACCAATGAGGTCCCAGTAAGAACAGTGAGAGAAGAAGGAAGAGGAATGGGATCAAGTTTACTTAAATATACAAGGTTATTAAGTCCTTATGAAAATAATTATATAACATGGCTCTTTATAACAGCAGTGGATAGCACTCAATGACCCAAGAGGTGCCCTTGAATCCAAACCTCCCTTCCCCTCCTCTTGCCTCCCTTGAGCCCCTGGATTACTTTGATCTGCCCACTCTGATCCTCTACCACAAAGGTATTCACACAAATTTACTCTCAGAGGAGGATATGACAGTCTCTCATGAAATGTTCACTGTATATATTTCCCAAACCCTTTCAGGACTGTTTGCTCCTTTGAATAAACATTTTGGGGTTTGTTTTTCCGGTAATCTTTTACAACTTAAAAAGTTCTTCTGAAGACGAAACCACACAAGTTTTCTCAGTTCACATTTGCATCGTCTTTGTTCCAACTTAAACCTAATTCTTGAAAATATTTGCTTTATTTTTTTACCTGGAAGGTCACTCTGAATCCAGTTCAGTCTTCCTTTACAAAAATAGACTTCCTAATTTCTTCTGAAACTAAAAAAAATAAAATAAAAAATCTAATTTATATGGATAGGAATTACTGATAGTTTAAATGCCAACTATTAAAAAGCAACATCCCCTCCTGACCTATCTCATTATTCATCCCAATAATTTAAAAATTTGAATGCTGCAATTTTCAGAAATACTTGATACAAAATAGAGAATTTGCCTGATAGTAATATCTTAATTTGTTTCCTTTTTAATATTATGTCAACATGTTAAATAACAAAACCTCTACAACATTGTAATGGCATGTGCTTAAATAACTTTGTGCAAATAAACTTATATAGGCTATCTGAAGCAACATTCTTTTTCTAATAGGTATAGGGCTGCCACTGTTTAAATTCACTGACAGTTTCTGTCACAAGCACTTCCTAATTATGCTATATAAACTGAATAGGAAATCTCTCACTGTAAAACAATGTTCCAGCCGCACACTTTCAGCATCTTTCAACAATAAAATTGAACACAGAGACATGATTTAAGCTGTTAATATAACAAATACAACCAAAAAAAGTAATTCATTTCATAAAGCAAATAGCTGTACAGCCTCAGAATTAAGAAATGTAATACATGTAGCAAAAAAGTCCAAACAATTGTGTTGAGAACCTACAGTTAGGAAGTATAAATAAAATCATCCAAGGAAAATGTATAATCACAGTTTCCACAAAAAGAAAAAAAATAGAATTCTAAATACATTATTTTCTCCATAGAAACAATTTATTAACTGCCAACACCCTTTACAATGTAATAGCTTTGAATTTAGCAAAAGCTCTTCCTGAAGAAACACTGTAATAATTCTTCTGTACAAAAATGATATTGTTGTTTCACCCGAGTCTTGATTCAGTGAAGTCCACTCAGTTGGATCATTGTATCTATGTGGAACCCTAGGAACTTTAAGAAAGCTCTCTACAAGCACCAGGGTCTGCATACTAGCTGCTTACTGTAAGCTACAACTTCTGTTTATGTATATGCGAACAAACTGTAGTTTTCTATCAGAAGTGAGTCATCAAACTCAGACCTAAGTCCAAGCTTGGCCAAAATTCAGGAGGCTCCAGACCCACTTCTGCTTTTGCTGGCTATTACTAGGCACTTTGGCTCACATCCTGAGGAGTTCAACACATAATTACCTTGGAAGATTTGAGCCTTAACTATTTCTAAACCAGCCATCACCACTCCGTCTATGCGACTAATTATAGCATTCTTAAGAAGCACATTGTGGCTGCATCAGAAGCTTTGCCATACTTTTGTTTTCAAAATGATAGAAAAAGAACATGGAGAAAATGTTCTGTGGACAGTTTCTTATGGTGAAAAGAAACATTATTTTTAATGATGCCTATCTTTTTGCCAAAAATGTCTTTTTTCTGTGCAAAATGTCAACTTTTCAGTTTGGTGATTACTGGCTCCTTACCTTCACTGATTATCTTCAGCTGTAAGAAGTTAAGGTGACTTCTAATTATCTTGCTGTTTAATGGATATGGTTATGACTCAAAGGAGTTTCAGACTCCCCTCTTGCTGTTAGGCATTTTGGCAAGCTCCTGCGGGATTTTTTTCCTGCACAGTAGCAGGAATGGGAAGTAATGTTCCATTCAATTCTTTCAGCTGTGACTACTATTAATTACTTTCAAGGTTTCCCTTAGGAAGACACTCTCACAGGAAATGTGATTAGTCTCATCTATATGTGTAGGATGGTTATGCTTCTGGGAGGCCAGTCAGTCGCTCCAGACTGAGAGGAAAGACAAAAACGTCCTTCTGTGAACTCTCATGAGGAACTTGGTTTCTCTGCCAAAAGGAGTTTATGGAACCGCCTGAGCAGTGAGGTCCTGACTACGTGAACATTAGCTAGGTAAAACATGTGACTTGGACTGAAGAATTAATTTAAGATTAATATTGTCACATGGGTGTAATACAGCATACTGAAAATAGATGATTCAGCCATTAATAGCGAAATACTCCCACCAGCATTCTTCCAGTTACTGCACATCTAGCTTCAGCTTTACATATACTTTCTTTTTTTTTTTTTTTATCGTTTGACCCTACTTCTTGATAATCCTCAGAGCCCTGCGAGTGAAGAGTAAACCTACTCAAACTCTGTCACAAGCATCTAACGCCCAGCTAGGCTGCATGGAGGCAGCTGGCAAGTCCTGAAGAGGGAGGCAGGCGAGGAGCAGCGAGTCTGGCTACTGAGCAGCCCCTAGTGACTGGCTGTCCCCGTTGCAGCCTCCTGCCTTTTCGGCTCCACAGAAGGAGCACAGAAAACAGAAGCCTAGATTTCCAGGGGATTACTACAAATAAAGAAGAAAGATTACGTATGCCAGCCATAGACTTACAAAAGCACTGACAAGCTATAAAGTCATCACTTCAAGACAACAAGGGCCTCTTTCCAAGTACCTTACTTGGGTTAGAAAACAATCAGCAGCTCTTGTTTCATCTACCAAAAAAGCAACTGAAGAGATTTTTAAAAAGACATTATTGTTTCATTTAAAATTAACTAATAATTCATAAATCAAATGATGGAGCACGGGAATGTTGGTATTACTTTCCCACTGGTTGCTACAAGCGCATTAGTAAGTTTTACATTTCATAGTGAGATAATAATGTACAGTTTTTGTCATATATTGGACTGCTTGCTGGATTTGAATGATGACAATGAGCATGTTTTGATTCAAAAAAATCCTGTAAGCTGTAGATTTTGCTAATAAACAAACAGGAAAAAATCATCTGCTTTGGCAATAAGTGAGATTCTTTTTTTTTTTTTCCCTGCAACAGTAACTTTTTTTCTAAATACTTTCACCAGTTTCAGGAAAGGGTGGGTTAGAGTCAGGGGTTTCCTGAGCCTTTTCAGAGCATGGTTTTAACGTAGCTGTGTGTTTAGAAGAGCCCCTAGAGAGTCTTGTTTTGGAACACTCTGACGCCTACACATTATTATCTTTGCTACGTTTTGCACTTTTGTGTGAAATTTATTTTTAATCTTTAACAAAACATGCCTCTGTTTATCTTAAATTCAGAAAAGGTTTAATAATTTAAAACAAAATAACTTTTAAAATAATTAGATTTACAATGAATACTGAAACATAAAAGTATAAAGCAAATTAACTAGAAAGGACTTCTTAAAGATCAAAGAAAATATGTTTATTTGATTTGATTAAAAATAAATAAAAAGTACTTTCACTTTAACAGGTTATAACTGGCTGTTGACAGAAACCAGTGAAAGAGTTTCCCAGCTCCACAGGATAAAGGTTTGCTTCTGATAGAGGTTCACGTACTCAGAACAGACTGCCCACTGATATGGCAAAGGAATTATATTTTGAAAAGCAACAAAGCTACATCAGTATTAGAAAATGTTGACACAAAGGCAAGTTTCCTTGGACAATATACTCTTTATTAAGAGAGTATTATTAAATAGGACCCATGGTGCTAAAGAATGGGTATTTCGCTCTCTTCCATTTATTTATTTTCATACATAAAAAAGCTCCAAGAATGGAAGAGGTAGAAGGACCATTTAATTCAGTAGAGAAGCTGGACATATTAGCTCAAAAACTACTTTAATGGAGCAGTAGAGTCCCCAGATTAGAGCTGGCTTTCATAGCTCCTGGGCGGAGCAGGCTTGGATGTGCCAGGCTCTGCCCAGCCAGCCAGGCCTCTGTCACGACTTGGAAAAAAGTCTCCCCCACAGCCTTCAGTGGCAAAAGTACAGACCTCTCATGAAACGATGCCATGCTGGCACCCAGGCAAGAAAAAGCTAAGCAATTGAAGCCAGAATTTATTTTAAGTCAGGCTGTCTAAAACCTTGTTTAATGAGGTTTTATCACAGAATCACAGAATCACAGAATCGCTGAGGTTGGAAGGGACCTCTGGAGATCATCTAGTCCAACCCCCCTGCTCAAGCAGGGTCACCTAGAGCACATTGCACAGGATTGCATCCAGGCGCATTTTGAATATCTCCAGAGAAGGAGACTCCACCACCTCTCTGGGCAACCTGTTCCAGTGCTCTGGCACCCTCACAGTGAAGAAGTTTTTCCTCATGTTAAGATGGAAGTGTCTGTGTTTCAGTTTGTGCCCATTTCCTCGCGTCCTGTCGCTGGGCACCACTGAAAAGAGTCTGGTCCCATCCTCTCGACACCCTCCCTTCAGATACTTGTACACGTTGATAAGATCTCCTCTCAGCCTTCTCTTCTCCAAGCTAAACAGGCCAAGCTCTCTCAGCCTTTCCTCATAAGAGAGATGCTCCAGTCCCCTAATCATCTTTGTGGCCCTTCGCTGGACTTGCTCCAGTAGTGCCACATCCCTCTTGTACTGGGGAGCCCAGAACTGGACGCAGTACTCCAGATGGGGCCTCACCAGGGCTGAGTAGAGGGGGAGAATCACCTCCCTCGACCTGCTGGCAACACTCTTTCTGATGCAGCCCAGGATACCATTGGCCTTTTTGGCCACAAGGGCACATTGCTGCCTCATGGTTAACTTCGTGTCCACCTGCACTCCCAGGTCCTTCTCCGCAGAGCTGCTCTCCAGCAGGTCAACCCCTAACCTGTACTGGTGCATGGGGTTATTCCTCCCTAGGTGCAGGACCCTGCACTTGCCTTTGTTGAACTTCATGAGGTTCCTCTCTGCCCACCTCTCCAGCCTGTCCAAGTCTCTTTGAATGGCAGCACAGCCCTCTGGCGTATCAGCCACTCCTCCCAATTTGGTATCGTCAGCAAACTTGCTGAGGGTGCACTCTGTGCCTTCATCCAGGTCATTGATGAAGAAGTTGAACAAGACTGGACCCAGTACTGACCCCCTGGGGGACACCGCTAGCTACAGGCCTCCAACTAGACTCTGTGCCACTGATCACAACCCTCTGAGCTCTGCCATTCAGCCAGTTCTCAATCCACCTCACTGTCCACTCATCTAACCCACACTTCCTGAGCTTGTCTATGAGGATGCTATGGGAGACAGTGTCAAAAGCCTTGCTGAAGTCTAGGTAGACAACATCCACTGCTCTCCCCTCATCTACCCAGCCAGTCATTCCATCAGAGAAGGCTATCAGATTGGTTAGGCATGATTTCCCCTTGGTGAAGCCATGCTGACTACTCCTGATCACCTTCTTGTCCTCCACATGCTTGGAGATGGCTTCCAGGATGAGCTGCTCCATCACCTTTCCAGGGATGGAGGTGAGGCTGATTGGCCTGTAGTTCCCTGGGTCCTCCTTCTTGCCCTTTTTGAAGACTGGGGTGACAATGGCTTTCTTCCAGTCCTCAGGCACCTCTCCTGTTCTCCATGACCTTTCAAAGATGATGGAGAGTGGCTTAGCAATAATGTCTGCCAGCTCCCTCAGCACTCGTGGGTGCATCCCATCAGGGCCCATGGATTTGTGGGTGTCAAGTTTGCTTAAATGATCTCTAACCCACTCCTCCTCCACCAAGGGAAAGTCTTCCTCTCTCCAGACTTTCTCTCTTGCCTCCAGGATCTGGGGCTCCTGAGGGCTGGCCTGAGCAGTAAAGACTGAAGCAAAGAAGGCATTCAGTAACTCTGCCTTCTCTGTATCCTTCGTCACCAGGGCACCCACCCCATTCAGCAAAGGCCCCACATTTTCCCTAGTCTTCCTCTTGCTGCTGATGTATTTGAAGAAGCCCTTCTTGCTGTCCTTGACATCTCTAGCCAGATTTAATTCCAAACGGGCCTTAGCCTTCCTCGTCACATCCCTGCATACTCTGACAATGTTCCTATATTCCTCCCAAGTGGCCTGTCCCCCTTTCCACTTTCTGTATACTTCCTTCTTCTGGTTGAGTTTTGCCAGGAGCTCCTTGCTCATCCATGCAGGTCTCCTGCCTCCTTTGCTTGACTTCCTACTCATAGGGATGCACCACTCTTGAGCCTGGAGGAAGTGATGTTTGAATATTAACCAGCTCTCTTGAACACTCCTTCCTTCCAGGGCCCTCACCCATGGGATTTCTCCAAGTAGGTCCCTGAAGAGGCCAAAGTTTGCTCTCCTGAAGTCCAGGGTTGTGATCCTACTTGGTGCCCTGCTGCCTCCTCGCAGGATCCTGAACTCCACCATCTCATGGTCACTGCAGCCAAGGCAGCCCCCGACCTTCACATCTTCCACCAGTCCTTCTTTGTTTGTTAGTACGAGGTCCAGCAGCACACCTCTCCTTGTTGGCTCCTCCACCACCTGTGTCAAGAAGTTGTCACCAATGCTCTGCAGGAACCTCCGGGACTGTTTGTGCCTAGCTGTGTTGTCTTTCCAGCAGATATCGGGGTGGTTGAAGTCCCCCATGAGAACCAGGGCCTGGGATCGTGAGGCTACTTCCAGCTGTCTGTAGAAGGCCTCATCGACTTCCTCTTCCTGATCAGGTGGCCTGTAGTAAACACCCACAACAGTGTCACCCATGCTAGCCTGCCCTTTGATCCTTACCCATAAGCTCTCGACTCGCTCTTCATCCACCCCTAGGCACAGCTCCATACATTCCAGTTGCTTTATGTTTGTTAATACAAATTTAATTGCCAAAGGGTATTTGAAACAAAGTATATATTTTTAAAAAGAGTCAACACTTTCCTCATTTCTAAAAGATACAAGGGTTCATGGTCTATACCTCTCTTGAAACCTCAGTTAAGTCCCCCAGCTAAACCAAAGAGACCAGATTTGACATTCCAAAAATGTTGAGGTAAAAAACATGCAGAAAGAAATGTAAAACATTCATACATTTTGAACCTTCTTTATACAAAAAGTTGAAAAAAAAACTTTTATTCATAAAAAGCCAATAATTTGAAGGTTGTGTTTAAAAGCAACATGTGAAATTAACCATCAAACTTTACGAAGGTAATAATTTTAGAGTAGTAGTAGTAATTTTCACATTAATTTTAGGGTGTCCATATGGTCTAAAAGAGCAGCCTCTTTAGGAACCATAATCACTGCATCCCACTTTCCACCCTGTTTCTGTCAGCTTGGAAGATGCTTTCAGACGGGCTGCCCAGGTCTGCATGCCAGCAGGCCAGCTCGGCAGGCCACTGCGGCACACAGGGCCCTGTGTGCTGGAGCCGGCGTGCACAGGCTGTTCCTGCGGCAGTGCTTGTGGGCTTGCTGTCTGCGCTGCGGCGAGGCTGGTGCTGAGGGCAGCCTTGAAATCATCGTGAATGGAAAGGGCAGCCATACCTGTCACTTCTGAATAACTGCAGCACTCATTGCTCACCACTTCTGATAAAAAGTTTGATCAGCCTGACAACTGCTCATATAATTCCTATTAATGTGCGGCACAGACACAGATACGGTCATAGGAACGAGAGATACTACAGTCATCCAGCACTAAAACGTTCACTGTAAGATCACTAAAACAAAATAGGTTGTGAAAGAAATCAAACTTTGCTCAAATGTAAAACAGTAGGCAATTTGATGAGAAAATGTATCTGTGATTTCTGTTTATGTCTGGGAGTTTTCCCTAGTGTGAAAGTCTGTCTTTAAAGGAAAACCAGATCTTTCTTGCAATGTGCATTCTTTTATGTTATGCAGCCTAAACTATGGATTGCAGTGATGTCAATAATGGTACATGGAGTGATTGTATCCTGTCTGTGTCCTGCAAGAATGACTTTGAAAGTTAGATGTTTCATCTCCACAGTCATATCCTGATCAACAAACTCAGTCAATAAATAAATACATTTAGTGACAAACCTAGCTTTTCTGTAAGCTACAGTTAAACAGGAACTTGATTTGTTTTTTTGTATTCACATCTATTCTATAATAATGAACCCAGCACCACAATATCCGAGTACCCATTATAATTACAAGATCAGAGAAGCCTTTGTGGTACCCATTTTCCTAAAAATAATTAAAAAAATCCAGTCTTACATTCTCATTCTTTTGAAGTCTTTGCTTTAAACCTAAGACCTTCATCTAAAGGGCTGTAACTTTGGTTCGGAACAATTTTTGAACTGGTGACCTAATTCCGCTCAAGAAAGAGGATAACAATAAAAGGTTATGAATTTAATTAAATATTATCCAAAGCTGAGTGTGTTATTAAAATATATATAAAATTCCCATGTTAATATCACTTTTTCTACAGCATGTAGTGTTAATTTTAACTGCCATGTATGAAATTCATAGCAGCAGGGCAACTTGGGGCAAAATCTGAAAAAGCTGAGCAAACCACATGCCTCAGAAGAAGTATGTGAAAGAAATATGCCAAATCACAGCTGGAGCAGTGCAGCAAAATCTGTGGCAAATTTTCTAATGACGGTTGAAAAGACTTCAAAATTATTTAAGTATAAGCTAACACTAACCAGTTACTGTGTTGTTACTGTTGCTACTGTGACCATAGTTTTCCTCCACAGTTCTCAAAACTCGTTTCCAAAGCTAAACTTGCCCTGGGCATGCCTTGCCAGTCACTGCAGAGGGATGACAAGTTTGTCCACAGAGGAGCACAAGGTGAGGGCCCCCATCAACCAGCGCCACCACACAGCTGCCCCGGCCTACTGCGGGCAGCCAGGGGCCGGCGAGGGGATTTTGGCTGGCACCAAAAATGCTCTTTTTTGACAGCTAACCTCAAATGGGCGCGGGAAGCCCTGCAGACCTGGGGCAAGGCCCTGCCCGGGGCTGGGCAGGCCAGGCGCGGCGGCCGCCGCAGACACCCCGCCCCGCCCCGCCCCGCCCCGTCGACGCCAACCGCCACCTCGGGGCGGCCACGGCCCGGCCCGGCCCCTCCTCGCGAGGCCACGCCTCCTACTCGCGAGGCCACGCCCCTCCCCGCGCGGGCGCTTGCTCTGGCGGCCGCCGCTCCCTGCGTCTGACGCAGCGCGCCGGGGGAGGGGCGGAAGTGAGGAGGAGGAGGAGGCGGAAGTGGTGTCGGGTGTCGGGCAAAGATGGTGAGCGCGGGGTCGGTTGTACTGCTCGCGCGTGGGGGGAGGCGCGCGCCCGCCGTCCCCGCCTTCCGCCTCCCCCCCCAAGTCCCGCTGCGGCCGTTGGTGTCCCAACGGTCGGCAGGGTGCTGGCCGCCGCGTACCGGCAGGGGCGAGGGGCGGTGCGACGTGCTGAGTCACTGGGGTCCGGCGCGGCCATGGCGGGCACGCGTGCTCCCGGGCGGGGGGCGGCGGCGCGCTCAGGGTGGCGGCCCGGGCCGCTCTGTGCCCGCGCGGGGCGGGCGTCCGGCTGTGCTTGGCTGTGTTTTAAAGCCCCTCTCCTGGGAGCTGGGGAGGGAGAGGGACGCCGAGGCTCCCGGTAATCCGGCGCTCCAGGAGCCCAGGGCTTTAGGGGCGAGCAGCGAGCGCAGCAGTTTTTGTGTTCGCCCTTCGAGCCTCTGTGGTGTTTACTCGTGTTGGGACCACCTAAGCCGGTCTAGTCGCTGGCATGACTTGAGGGGTTCACTATTTGGAAGTATTTCCTGCTTTTCTGCTTTTGTTTTACTTTCTTTCACTTCGGTCCTCCTAAAATTTGCCCTCTTGTCACACCTTCTAGTTAATAATACCTTTTACATGTTTTTGTTTACAGCACTCTTAGAAAGATCAGATCAGTACTGAGTATGTTAATTGGTAGATGCTTTAGATGTGATAGAAGATGTTTTAGGATTTTCTAATAGCCTTTAGGTTATTGACAGTTACCATGGTAGTATACTGTTTCAAGAGAATGTGAGCATGTGTTCTCTGTTGGAGCTGACAAAAATGATGGAAGAAACTCCTATGCTGAGCAGCTCATTGGTGTCATCTTCCAGAGATCGTTGCTGTCATCTTCCAGGGGTTATTATTCATTGATCTGTTATAGTAATTTGTGTGAACAGTCCTGAAATTCCTTCAATATAATCAGCCATTGAAGCTTTAAACTGGTGATCTGGGTTAAGATGGTTTTACTTACTAAGTCTGTGGAGGTGTGTTTTCTCTGGTCATCCTCTACACGTTACCATTTCTCCTTTGCTCTTCCAGTTAACTGACATAATAGAGTGCATGAATAGAGCTTATCCTCTTTAGGGCAGCCTTAAACCGTGGATTAAAACCAATTGGATTGCAATTGATTACTTCTGTATTGACGTGAATGAAGGAATGCTCAGACATGTTCCATCAGTTGGGCAGTGACCTGTCTTCTCCCCTCCCATCCCTGCAGCACAGGGTTGGGGATGAACAAGGGATAATTATGATTTTTAACTGCTTCAGCCAGCTCCCAAAAATGTTTACCAGTACCTTTAAGTATCATCAGACTCTCTGAAAGCGTTCTAACTTAGTGATTCCCCTCTCCCCCTCAAAAAAAAAAAGGGGGGGGGGCAACTCTTAAGGCTAAGACTTGTGCCTGGCTAGTTTGAGGAGCTGTTGAACTATTTAGTAAAAAATCTGCAGAATCTTTGTAATTTTCATTTGCTTAGGGGCAAACGGGGCCTGGTTCTGTAAAAGTAATCATCTCTTTGTTCCAGAATTCCAGAGGAGCTACTTCTCTGTTGAAGGATAACATCTCAATTACTGAATTTTCACCTGCTGGACCATTTGGAGGTCATGACCTTCTGCGTAGAGGGTATGTTTTACTGCTTCTTCTTAAATTGTGCAGTAGTCGATGTAAAACTTCAGATGTAGGAAGAAAACATACTAAATATTTGTTTTTTGAAGAAGTTTCTTGGTAGATGTGTCTCAACCTGTGGCTAAAGCGCATGTTTTCAGTCAGATTGTCTTTCAAGCTTTAATTTTCTGCAAAACGTCACTTTAAAAAGTAGATAATGTTAATGGACTTTAACTCATTTTATGCTCCTTTTTAGAAAATAATGGCAAAGTCTCAATCATTATGAAATATATGCTATTTGTTATATATATGTGTGTGAATGTGCTGTAGAACTGCATGAAATAGTTGATTTTGGTATTGGTACAAAAAGTAAAGTTACTATTATAAAAATAGTAATTTTTTATTAGCAATTTACATGAGTGGCACAACTATATACATGTATTGAATAATGAATCTACAATAACTTCATGGAGTTTAAAATGCAGGTAAAACAGCTATGGAGGGGAAAACGTGCAGTATTCTGTCTGAAAAAACTTAAAGAAGGAGTTGAGACTTCTACATTAAACTAAGTAGGTGTGCAGTTATTGATATATTTCTCTATTTCTGAAGGAGTTTAAGGAAAAAATTATCATTTCTTTATGTCAAATATAAAACTGAAGGAAAAAAGATGCCTGAAATTCTTACACAAGTTTTTTTTTTTTCTTCTGACAGTGCTATAATTGAGTTCATTTTTGCTTCTGCACCGTTAAGCATCATTTTTGAATAGTTGAAACTACGCTAATCTTGTGTCTCTGGATTGATGTTTGTATCTGGAATTAGTATTGGACTATGGCTTAAAAAATGGTGTTCTGATTAATTTTCTGTTAATTACATTGTTTTGTCTGTATTTTTAGCTTTACAAGTGTGAAAAATGAATTGTTGCCCAGCCACCCACTGGAGCTGTCAGAAAAAAATGCAAGTATAACATCAAATATAGTCCTCTTCACTCTTAACTAATTAGGAAGTTTAGTTTAACAGTATGATTTACCTGCACTGCTTTGTGCAGCAGCCAGGAACGAGCAAGGTTCTGTCTTCAGTGGAATAAAGATGTTCAAAAGCCACAACATTTTATTTATGCCAGTAATGTTCTTGGCAAATTTGTTTAACATGTAACTTCCCACTTGTGTTTATCTTCACTTTAAGTATGTTAGTAGACTTTCAAGTTGGGCTTTATTTTGGTAAGGCTTAACCATCTATAAGTTAGTAAGTTAGTTGTGTACACAGCCTCTGTAGTTAGTGGGGAAAGAGAGGGATACCTGTCACCTACAGAAGGCTGTTCTTACCATTTTGTCTTTGTTTACCATATATCTTCATTGTTAGACTTTTGGTTTGTGAACCCATAAATACTTTTCACTGAATTACTTGAGCCTATTTAGAAGTTTTCCATGTACAGATTATTCTAAGTGTATGCAATCTTGTCTGACTTAGTCGTCGCTCATGGACCACTTAGGAGTGGTCTGCTGACCATAGATTGAAGATTTACATTGCTGTGAAGGGAGCCTGGATTGATAGCCTTGGCTAAATAACTAGTTGAACTGAATCTCATCTTTGGTGCCTGTTTTGTCGGCACAGGAGCTTTGGATACAGTTTGGTGTCTTGAAGTGAATGCAGTATTTGGACATAATGTTCCAAAATACTAAGCTAAACAGTATGGTAATGTCAAACTTTAATTTATTCTAGCCAGTGCTAATGTCACTGGTTAGAAGAATGATGTTAATGTGGCATTCAAGAGTGTAGTTACAATTGTATAATATAATTGTTTTGGGGATGTCTGACAATTGATTTTATTTATTTTTTTACAACTGACTGCTATAACTTAATTTTTATAACTGCTTTTGCCATATGAAATCTACATAATTAAAAGATTGTGTGCTAGAGAAAGAAAATGCACAAAAATAATAAAAATAGATAATATGGGCCCCTACGAAGTATACGGAATCTTTTAGTTGTTTTTTCCATGTATTATTTTGGTATTTTTTTCTGGAAGCTTATGGCTGATTTCTCTAAGAATTTTTTTTCCACTTACGTTTGAATGGAAAAAGACCTTCCTAAGCCTGGAATAGTAATGGGTTGTTTTACTGCTATAAATGTAGATAGGCTTTTCAGGTAGCATAAGCAGAAACCAAATCTTTCTACTACCCATTTAAGCACCCCCTACTTTTATTAAAAAAACAGAAGAGTAATGTGACCAAAATTATAAGTTTGGGATGAGGGGCATAATTAGTATTTTCTGTTAACTTTTGAAGAAAATTCAGTATGGATTAATCTCAAGAAAAGTACTTGTTATACCTTTGACTTCTGTATTCCTGTTGGTTTCTGAGATCCCTTAGCATAAATATGATATTCTCATACCAGCAGACTTTTTTCATAGTCTTTATGAGTACAGCTTTTAAAATAAGAGGCTCATATTCTTTGTTTTGCTTTATAGTAGTGTCTTATGTTAACATTGCAGGCATGTAGTCACTAACATAAAAGCCAAAGTTGAGACTGGATTACTCAGGCTTGGCAATACTGAACACTGTGTGTGTGTGTACTTTAATATTCATGAGCCAGCATTTTTTTCATTGTTAAAACTTGCTACTAAATGAATATGTGCACATTCTTTATGTTATTTATCAGTGTTAGAGCAGCTGGTAAGATAAGAGCTGTCTTTTGCTTTCCTGAGTCTTACAGAGTGTATGTGATGCTCTGTTTTTCTACTTGATCAGAAAAGATGCATTTCAAATGTTTTGAAGTACAGTCTTCAGTGACTAAAAATAATATGAACTGTTGCCTTCTGCTTTGTGTTTTTACTTCAAACCAAGTTTAGCTTCCCATTTGTGTGCTAATACTGTAGTAAAGTAGTACACAACTAAACCACTTGGTGGGGTTGCATGTCCTGATTGTCAAAAAGAAAAAAAGAGAAAAAAAAAAAAAAAGAAAGAAATTGCTACTATTGATTTGTAATAAAAGCAATCTAGTAAAGTGCAATTTCAGTGATTTAAAACAAATGTTATTGCATTAATATACATCTTGTACATTTGAGACGCTTATGACAGTATCACTGAGTTTTTACTTCTAAATTTAAATGAGCATATTTGTTTAAGCAGGATATCACAGTCTCTTCTATGACTGTACTTGAATGTAGCTTTTCTTTAAAACAAAAAAATGTTCTTTGTGATAGTTCCAGTTAAATCAAGATAAGACAAACTTTGCCACGCTGAGAAATATTCAAGGACTCCATGCACCTTTAAAGCTGCAGATGGAATTCAGAGCAGTGAAACAGGTAGGCATTTTTATCAAACTGGTATAATTTAAATCACTGGAAGGAATTTTTATCTGGATAAAAAAGCTTTTGGAAAGCCATCTTTCTACATCAAAGTACAACCATCTCTTAACTGGTGCTAGCACATGGCAGAAAAGGGGGCAGGTGAGGACAAAGATCCTGCTAGTGTGCCTCTACATGCATTCTTGAGCAGGGGAAAAATCTGGTGATCAGAAGATTGTTCACTCCAGGCTTTTATCTTTGATGATAGATATACAAGCTCTCTTGTGGTTTAATTTCACCTTTCCAAAATATGAAGGGGAATACTGTGTGTACTTGAACTTCTCACACTTGTGCCAGTAGTTATAGATACCTGCAAACTATTTTGTGTGTAAAGAGAATAGCCTCATGATACTTTTATATTTGTAAAATGAATTCATAATATAACTGAAGTTTCACTCTCAATAGTGAATGTAGTCATGAGTAAAGATAAGCCATTCTGTGTTGAGCCTTTAGGATCTGAATGCCCTATGTACCACTAGAGTTATTTTGTAATACTATGGGTGGAGGGTGCAGAAAAACAGCTACATTTTTTTTTAATAACTACAGTGAAAGCCATAAATCTAGTGAAAGGCTGTTCCTCTGAAGATAGAGTGGTAGACAACAGAAGATAGTGATGTTAGGTAGGTTTTGATATCAGTGTGTGCCAATAGCCCTCTTACTTTTATCATTGTTTTCAAAGGAAGAAGCAACTTTGCCTGTCATTTTTGACAGTCACTTCAGACTGAGAAATCCAAATAAAAAATTCAAATTCAGACTTGCACAAACTTTAACATTTGCTGTCTTCTTACAGGTCCAGCGTCTCCCATTTCTTCACAGCTCAAACATAGCACTGGATACTCTGAGGGGAAATGATGAATGCATTGGTTTTGAGGATATTCTTAATGGTAAATATATTTTCTTTCAAATGTTTTGTGAGCTATCTAAAATTACTTGAAATTAATGGAACAGTAAAATTTGGGAACTGTTAAGTTGTTTACCTCTAGGGATTACAAAAATTAAAAACATAAAATACAGATAGAAATTGAATTCCCAGAGTGAAAGAAACACTGTGGGATGGAGAAATAAATGTGGTTCAGCTGCTAGTTGTGTGGCAATTATTCTGAAATATGGAGTAAACCTGAATTTGTTTTTAAGCTTGGTTGCTTAAGGAATAGAAGATTATACACTTTTGCTAAATGCCTGTTCCCCCAGAAACTTTTGAAGTACTTACCCAAATTTTGACAAGCAGAGGTTTCAAAGACACAAAAGTTTTTGCAAGTTCTGTAATTAAAAAGAAAAAAGGCTGGGTAGAGGAGAGATACCAAACTAATGCAACAGAAATGGGGGGAAGACTCCCACATATTAACATAATTAACTAAGAGCTAGCAGTTTTGTGGGCTGCTGGCTGTCAGTCAGTATTTGTGTAGGATGGAATAAACCTGGCCTTATTATTATTTTATTTTTGTTTTTAGGAATCTGCTTTTTGTCCAGCTGGTAGTTAAGGCCATGGGTGGAAGCAGAGGGTAGTCTGAGGTGGGGCTAGCGAATGGAGAGAGTCTGGGATAGAGGGAACTTGAAATACTGGAGGGGTAGGTGGAAGTCTGGAGGCATGAGGGAAACCTAGAAATCTTTTCTGGGATGGATTTGTAGGGAGCATGGAAAGGAATCTTAGGTTGTTGTGGTTGAAGGGGTAGAGCAATGTCAAACAATTTGTTG
Source organism: Apteryx mantelli (assembly GCF_036417845.1). NCBI lineage: Eukaryota > Metazoa > Chordata > Aves > Apterygiformes > Apterygidae > Apteryx > Apteryx mantelli. The sequence continues at coordinate 24,964,998 of NC_089978.1, forward strand.
GAACTTGGTGTTTTCCATTGTTCACAGCAAACTAATATGTTTATAGATTGAGAAGGAGCAAGTGCTCTGTTAAAATTGCTCTTGGAAAAATCTTATTTGTCAGCTAGGGCTAAATGAGGTAATTTTGGTGTCTCTGGAGGAACATCAAAAAGGCTTTAATATGCCTTCTCTATGGAATGAGAGTAGTCCACTACACCCGTAAGGAAACGTTCATTGCTTCCAAGACATATACACAACTTTTTTTTCTTCTTTTTAAACTCTTTATTTATTTATTTATTTATTTATTTATTTATTTTGTATGGAAATGAAGTTCATAGTGTTGGTATTGGTGTGTGTCTGTGTCCCCTGCACATTCTTTGCTAACTTTTGAATACAGTGGCCTAATGTCAACCATGCTTTACAGAATGGAAGAAATCTCATAGGCACTTAAGGGTAAGAATTTCTGTGAAACTAAGCAATCAGCTGGAGAAGAGAAACCATCAGTGGTATGTCCCAGCTAGCGGAAAGCCTGGAGCATGAGCTCCTACTGTGCTAGGCCCCAGAGAAGTAGCATTGGAAAGATGTGTGGGGTGTCTGTGGGGAAAAACATCAGTCAGACTTGCATTATCCTAGACACAAAACTCAATCAGTCGTGATATTCAGACTATAGGAGATTGTGCTTATGTGGAACTGTGTGGCTTCACTTGAATTGTTTTTGGTTTTCCCCTTACGAAAAACCTGTACCACTAGAGATGTATTGATTATCTGATCATTACTTTGGACAGAAGGTTATGAGTTGGACAGATCTGCACTGTGCACAGTATCAAAAATCAGTGGAGTAATTGTTGCACTAAGCGTTAGTATAAAAAAGAAAATCTAGATGAAATATGGTCGTCTTGATAGTTACTATTTGTAGCTTTGTAGAAACCTAATATTGTTTTTTGTGTTTTTTTTTTCAGATCCCTCACAGAGTGAGGTTATGGGAGAGCCACACATGATGATGGAATACAAGCTTGGTTTATTGTAACAAAATGTACTCCAAGTCTGTTCTCCAGAAAAATGTTTTGTGCATGTCTTTATACTGCAGACCCAAATTAAATTGACACTCGCAGTGTTAAACAGTCGTACAGGTATCGCTTGCCTTCCTTGATGAAAAGGCACATTAAATGTTTAAAGTCTATAAATTGTTCTGTGCTTGTTGTCAATTATGGAAATGTCCTGTAACTAGATTAAATAATGTCTCTTTGTACACTGCTCAGGACAATAGCTTCTTAACTCTGGAAATGCTATATACGTATACAAGAAATCCAAAAATACCCATGCATTTTAAAACTGATTACTGTAGCTAAATACATTTAATGAATGTTCTTGCAGAAGAACTTTTTAAGTGGGAAAAGAAGATATTTTCCATTGGGTTACTCTTTGTTCATGAAAATTTCCATACTTTTTTTTTTTTAAGCATTGAATAAAAGTTTGCTATAAATGCTGTGGCGTTCCAAAATATATTTAATTGTAAATCAAACATCTGTTATCCCCAACACACAGTGCTTTGCTTTTCTTTTGCAATTTCTTTAAAGATCTGCAGTAGCTTCCACACTGCCAGTGGAATCCTGCTACATACATTTTCTTCCTCCTGTGTTAAGATGATAGTTGTTCGTTTACTAGTGAGCCATTGTATTTTTGTGCAGAACTGGAAGTACCACTGAAAGAAAGGGGTTAAAAGCCTGAATTTTATTTCAACTGTGTGCCTGAGAGGATATTCTGTTTTCTAAAACTAGAAGCAGCTTCCACTCGGACTTGAACCAAGTATTTTAAAATCCATTTAGGAACATACTCCAGAAGAGCAGCCCTAGATCTAGGTATTTCGGTGTTCAGAGATTAAGAAAGAATACTTTCTTAAGAGTGTATTATGACAGTATGTAACAAAGCTGCTGCAGTAAGAACATGAGAATACAGTGGTACTAGATCACAAATAAATAATTTTATATGGGTTTACCAAAATCTGATCTTAATAAAGGAGGAAGGAAGCAGCTATACTTGCATACACCTTCTAGCAAGGAGTAGGCCTTTGAAGAGTGTGTTCGTGTGTTGAACTGGGCATTTTCATTCAGTTCAAGGTTATAATAATAACTATTTTCTGATGTCATATTATGTACAGCTCCTGCAAGGCAGCTAATACTGTATGGCACTGTAGACAACTGAGAGAGTAACTAGACAGGGTTTTACAAGTTATTTCGCTTTTTCGGTTTTTGTTTGTAATGGCATCTGAAACCTTATGCCCCTGAACTCAGGCTTTCTTCCCCCCTCCCCCCCCCCTTTTTTTTGGGGGGTGCAGAAAAAGGTCTGCAGTCCAAAAGAAGCTGTCTCTTGTCATCTGCAGGGAGCCTGAAGCAGTATTTCTAAGACAGATAATGCATTTATTAAGCAGCTTTTGATGATGTTAAGTGCTAAGAACTTGATGGTTAGCACTAGAGTTCCAGTAATTGAACATGAAAGCATAGATGTACACACTTTTTTAGGTAGCTGTTTGTTCTATATGTGAGTTGCTATACTTAAATAATAGGATTACTTTAGAAGTGACTAAAGTTTCATGGTAGTGTTTTGTAACAAGCAAAAGAAAGTAATGTGGTGCAATAAAACAGCTCAATAGCTGCTGGTGGAAAGTCAGGTGCTACTGTGTCTGAGCATAACTACTTTCCGAATAACTTAGTACAGTTTCTCATTAGTATAGTGAAGAGTGGACACAGATTAGGAGGCCAGACATAATTTGTAGGTGTGTTTTGTCAAAGATTTGTGTAGTTTATCATCTGGGATGATTGAACAAAGTCTGGAGCAGGGAAGCTGCATTGTTCATATCTGTAAGGAAGCTGATTTTAGGGGTCAGCCAGGCTGGAAAGCAATGGTATGTGCAAGAGGCATGTGCAAGAGGTTATGCTGTAAGCCATTAATAAAGCTGAGGGAATCAACGAGGACAAAGAACTTTTAAGATAAAAAGGAAGGGTTGCACTTCCAAAATGTCTCAGAGGAAAAATGTACAGCACTTTAATATACAGGAAAAGTGACAAAATTAATCTTGGTGTGTGGGCTAAGCTGGGCTGGGGGCTAGTATTCCTGGCTCAGCTGCTTCCCCTCATTTTGTACGGGCCTCAATCTGTACAGCAAGTTCTGCAGGCAGCGACTCCCAGGCCCTGTCCAGACTTCGGCATGCTATGGGAGGTGCCTGTGCAGCCAGGTGGAGCTGGGCCATCCCCCACACCTAGGTCTTGCCTGGTTGTGCTGTCTTTGGGCCCAACCTGGGGCACAAGTCTCAGGGGTGCAACAGTGTTTGAAGCCTCCATGCGGACTTCTTGCAGATGTTGGTGCTGTCCTGCTGTGTAATTCCCCTCCTCCTGTTGGTGCTGATGTTCTTGGCAGTATCCTTTCCTCTCACCAAGTGCTGGCAGCAAGCCAAAAAACAGGTGCTGCTAGTGCTTCTTCTGTTTACATAAACGTTACTCCACCAGTCATCCTGTTGGTTATTTGTCAACAAACAATTCAAGAGCTACAAGTACAAGTTAGAGTTTAAAAGACCAAATTTTACTTTATTAACTTCTGTCAAAATAATATTTGCCTTTACATACACATAGAACAACCTGAAGATTTAGACTTAAAAAATGCATGAGTACCAGATTTCCTCAGTTTGCATTGTGTTAGGCACTTTAAAAACACTTTTCATATCCTACATGTGTTTTGACCTAATTTTACAGCCACTTCTAAAGGCTGTGTCTGCCACAAATATTTTGCAAACAGCAGATTATTTTGTACAGCAAGATCAAACTATTACAAAGCCATCCCTGAACTGTATGTGAAAATTCTCATTTGGGCTAACAATGCTACTGCTGAATTAGATTTCTTTGTTGCTACTATCAGTGTTAGCAGAGGCCTTCACCGAAGAAGAGGAAATGAAGGAACACTCCCCATTTGCTTTATTTGCTTTATTTTTTCCTAGGCAGTTTTGTATGAAATAATAGTTAATTTCATAAAGACCTATGTAACTGCATAAAGAAGAAAGGAAGACAATGCAATCTTTGTACTGAAGTCCTTCAGATCAGTGTTTTGTTAATCTCTTTGGAAGTACTTACTACATTTTGGACCCACTGATCATTATAAAACTCAGCTTGCTTCTCCAAGAAACTGGCAGCAACTCAGGCAGTGCAGGGGAGGAGACTTAAGCAGTTCTATTTACTAGCTAGTCTTTAAACTGGACAGCAAAAGCTAGTGGTCTTTAATTGCCAACATCAACCTTGGTAGTTCAGGACAAAAGAGTGAGAGCTGGCTGTATTTATTAGCTGTGTAAACCTTCATTGCCCTTATCCTGGAGGAACTGAACTGCTTTCAGCAGTGACAGACAGTAGTCTCCCAGTTAGTATAAACTTTCCTTGACCTTATCTGAACTCTTTTCCAAACCTCTCAGTGGTCATGATGCATAGCTTGGAAACAATATTGTAGTTCAAACAGAAAGGATCTGCCATAGCATCATCCTGATGTGCTGATATTTTTTGGTGGAGTACCACTGAGAAGCTCTTCAGAAGTAATCCGTTCATATGATGGATATTAATGCATGTTAGTAGACCACTGATTATGCAGAGTATGCTATGGCTGTCATTTTTATCCTATGCTATGTGCACGTGAAGTCAGTTCCCACTTCATAGTTGCTTTCCTACAGTTTTCCCTCTTGTGAATGTCAACCAGCTTATCGTATTTTGATTTTATTACCTAATCTGTTTTGGGGGAAGAAAGTCACATGCAGCCTACCTGTACTTTCAGGAATCAGGACAATATTAGCTGTAAAACTCTCTTAAAAAAGCACATGGGAGTGGTCCTTAACACGACGATCATATTCACATTTCTTCTGCTGTGCTGTGCATTCCAGAAGCTGTGCTATTTTCTACATAAAGATCTCAAGCAAAAAGCTGAAGAGTCAAGCAGCAGAAACTGATTTCTAGGTTTGGTGCTCTTGCTAATTTGCACTGTGGCTGAGGACAAGTCACTTGTTCTCTCTATTTCTCTCTCTCTGAAACGGAGGAGAGTATCTGTTATGGAGGAAAGTTCTTTAAAATTAATAGTATTTATAAGGTGCTTTGAAGATGAGAAATGCTACTCAAGTGCTAATAAATTATGCTGCATTCATTGCAAGATAATTAGATGCATGGTTCAGATTTGGTCACCTCATTTCAGAGTGATTAAAAAAAAAATCAAAAGATCCACTGAAGAGAAAAGATATCATATCCTTTCACTAGAAGGAACATTTAAGTCCATTACAGCCCAGCTTAACTGGAAAACAAGTATTCATGGGACAAAAAATAGAGATGTCTGTATGCAGTCCCCAATACAGGAAAAAGTTAATACATTTATAATCTAAAAATAAATGTGCAATATGGCCTCTGCAATATGTAGGCACAGGCCTAACTTCACACTCTGCAAGCTGGAAATTTTCTAAGTACGACTGCTCAGTGCAAAAATCCATTTTAAGAACTAAGTCACAGGCAAAGTCCACACATCATAAGTTAAACTTGCACAAACATTCTCTGCTAACTGCAGCTTACAGCAGATGCAAGTATTTCTTCCAGTTTGGTTGCCTTCTGAAAAAAGTACATTTTAGTTTAATAATTTTAGACAGTTCTGTGTGCTTCACAGTAAGGCAGGTCTTTTATGATGTCCATGGTGGACTGCATCCTTTGCCAGCATGAGCTCCACTGGCTTCAATAGAATTCCCAACACACTCTGGCTAAAAAGCTAATAAGCTTATCGCTGCCACCCCACTTAGAATGATACAAGATGTACGACATGCCACAGCTAACATTTTCGAACTTGAGAAAGGGTAGCTGGAAAGACAGTATCATCCTACCTTATTTTTTCTTTATGCTGAAAGCATCATTAAAATCTCCACTGCCAGCCTATTCACATAGTTAGGTATAAGAGCTAGCTTAATTCAAGTGCTAAAAGGAGACACTGGAAATAAGAGTGCTATCAGTTTAGTGGTTATTGCTGCAGGGCCACTTTTAGATTGCATCTTTAATTGTTATGTTGTCTCTATGCTGCGTGTGTGATATAATGGTCTCTGCCACTGCATGTCAGATTAGAAAACCCAGGTAAGTGAATCCTTTGCTCAACTATCAGTACTCTCTATGCTGGATACTTCTTCGTGTACAAGTAGAGCCAAATCCTCTCCGTTCCAGCTTGTGCACAGCAGCCAGCTGTAAGACAGAGATAAGACAGATATCTTTAGCTGAGATAGCTAAGTACAGCATACTGATTCAGCACCAACCAACACACCCGATAGCTCTGTTACAGCCACTGTTTGTCACACAAAGCTGTTGACATGTCTCAGTAAATAACAGCAATGACAGTACTTGCCTTTACACAAATTAGACAATATTATTTCTGCTCTCTTTGAAAAGCACTGAATTACTATGCTAGATTTATTACAGACTGGAACAAGCTACTGCTTCTGCTCTCAAATAATAACATTGCATGACACTCTCAAAAGAATGGTTTTAAAAAGGTTATTCAAAGGGCAAGACACCTGAAACACCAGTGATAGAAGGAAAAGAGAAGTAACCTACAAAACTTTATGATGAGGATGGACTCATTTAATGGTAAATATTTATTACCCTTTGCACAGAAGAGTGCTTTTTTAACAGTAACTTTATCACACAGCACTGAACAAACTGAAACTATTATTTTATAAATTGAAGGTACTTACTTGGCCTTCAGCCATATAACAAACTCCTCACTTTTTTTATTACTTTCTTGGAAATTATTCTCTGTACCCAGCACATGATCCCTTTGCTTCAATTCCATTAGGTCTGAAACCCATCACTACATTACTCTTAAGTTACTGTTAGTACAGCTACAATGAATAGACTGAGGAAAATAATACAGTCAAGCAGACACAGATTTGAAATAATGTGAAATGTTGTAAATCTGCAGCATTCTTACTGCCTCCTTAAAACTTAAAATGCAGCTGATCTAGAGATAAAAGGTGATTGAAGTAAAGTCTAGGCATTAGGAAAAAAGCTAAAAACCTCCAGCAAGAGTACTGTCCTCTTACAAAAAATAGCATAATTTTTTTTCTGAATGCAAGTGAGAAATAATGAAGAGTGATTCTTCTGTCATTTAGATCTATGTTCCAGCATCCAAAAGAAACATAATTTATACTGGAAAGGATGTGAAGTGAATTTAGCTTTTGTGAATATCCATGATCCTTCACCGTCAATACTACTAGAAGATTACTAGATAAGATTGTATGCAAATACTGTAGAGGTGTATTTTTTAAACATGTCTAGAGGCTTATTCATACAGGGCTTAACATTAGTGCAGATCTTTTACAGATTCTAGTGGCACATTGTCACAAGGTATCCATGACCAAGGGCCTGGACAGACTTTTTTCCTGCATGAAATCTTTTCTCAGCAGCACATGTAAAGGCCTCAAACCAAGGGAAGGCGCACACATGCAACTAAGGGTAGAGTGTATCCTCCTAGTAGTAAATTCAGGATAGACTTCAATCTGGGGCAAGTAGGTGACAAGTTCACAGCATGGAGCTGAAGGTAGGTAGCTGGATCAGGGCTAGAACTGGAGTGATGATGGGAAATCTTTAGCAAGGTGTGAGGTAGGTAGTAAAAAGAGCAGGAAGCTTCAGCTTCTAGCAGCAGCTGAGTTACTGCTGTCAAAGAACTGATCACAAGCCTCACTGAGACAAAGCAGCTCGTCTTAGCAATGGCCTCCCTCTCTTCTGTCCCACTGCCCAGCGGAAAACTTCTTACCATGGCTCCGTCCCCTAGTCTTAGCTCTGCCTCACTCCAAGCAGCTCCCTGCTGACAAGTTCTCAGAATACCTTCCATAGGCTTACTCTATATAAGCAGTTCCCAAACTGGGCGGAAACTGCAAGGACGGCTACACACAAAATACATCCAATATATTAGAAAATACAAAAGTTTGAGAACTACTGCACTAAACCACTCAGCTTCAAAGCATGCCAATGAGAAATTACCAGTAAAAGTAGTCAAATTCTAGAGAAGAACCCTTCTGATACATACTTACCATAGTACGCTCAGTGGAATTAGACAAAGGCCTGCTGATAAGAGGAAGCTGAAGCCCGAAAACCATGCAACAGTAGCTGCATAGAGACTATTAAAAACTGAAAGTGAAATAGTACCGGTCACAACTTCTAAACAGGCAATACAAGCAAAAACAGCACCTGCCAAAAGAAATGGAAGGATTACAAACAAAACAAAATGAAAACCCTTTCAAAGTAATAAAGTTCTTAAACTTGTTTTGAGAGACATTTATCTGCAATATTTTAGCAAGTATCCAAGCAACAAGCACCTGAGTATCATATGTCTTTGCCATGGAAGTGTCTTCCACAGGGACTCCTTTGTTAAGTTCAAAGTATTTATCCTTACTAACCATGTTCTGCACAGCTCAAACCTTTACGCCCTCCAGTTCTTTCTCCTTTCTATTCTCATTCTTCCCTTTCTTGTTTCCCCTCTGTTGTTTTTCTAATCTTACCCCTTATATGTAGACAAATTCACCAAGGCTCTGACCCAACAAAGACTGCTGGTTCAGCACATAAGTATCTCCTCATTTTTGAAAGGAGAGATGCAATCTGTACGAGTTTTGTACTGAACAACCTGCTGGGGTGGCAGACCATCCCTTCAGTGTATTTTTGAACACATTTTCCCATGACACATCCATAAGCATGGGGCTACAGAAAAAAATCACAATAGGTAATCAGAAGGTGATGACAAGTGGCAACTTGATTCCTGAATAAAACTACACAAGTATCCAAAGCTCTGAAGAATGCCAAGAAACTGCAAGAACAGAGGTGTAGGTTAGCACACTCCAGTACAAAGATATCTTTGTTTTAGTGTATACAGATATGTCTTTTTAAAATAAAACCAAACATTCTGAGACCTGACTTAGGCTTTTTTTCTGTGATTCACTAGAGAAAGTGCTTCTAGAAGTAATATGTTATATCCTTTAGGAAGTGTATAAGCAGCCATGGATACCCATGCAGCAGGGCGAGTAACTCAGGACCCAAGTCTTTGTTTGTTTTGAAGCGCTTTTTCAATTGACCATCTACTGCTTACCTTTCTAAATTATAATGAGTGATGCTGACTAAATAGCAAAAGTGTACCTTTCTCTGCATGTCAAAATCTGGTTAAATGTAGAAGCACTTGTAAAACCACAACTGTACAAATCTTGAGCATTCCTCAGCTTCATATTCCCCATGGTCATTTTTTAGAGCTCTATCTCCTTTCAAAGTTGAAACTTGCAGGATAGTGTAAAAACACAATCTTGTTCATATTAAATTCAGAACCAAAAGCCACTAATATCATGACATAGGATCATATTATATGGAACTTTAAAAGAAAAGTAATCCTAAGATATCAATACATACCTGTTTGCTTAAAGGTAATCTTAGCACATCTGTTATGAAACAACATATTATTGTATTTTTTAAAAACAAACTCTACTCACCCTGTTCACTAGCAAGAACGACTTTCGACAGCATGGATCGTAAAACAGGAATAGGCATAAAGCAAAGTAAAGATGGTACTCTTACTGTAAAACAACAAATCAGTCATGAAACATTACAGGAAAAAAGCTCCGGGAATTTACAAATACATAGCAAATTAATTAGTCACATAGTTTTTAGTGCTGAGTTCCCTGGATAGTAATAGGCAATAGAAAAATCAAACCAAAAGTGCACTGACACACAGCTATCCAAGCACAGAGAAAATCATAAATCCAATACATATGCATGGTACTAAAAAACAATAATAAGTAATTTTGTTCACCCTCCACACTCTTCTTCTTTTAATTAAACCCTAAAGGAGTCTGACCCAACCTTGTATTTTTTACCACTTTAGGACCCTTTCAAGAAGGTATCTCAATACCTACCAACTGCATTAAGTATAGATAACATAGCAGTACTTTCATATGTATTGTTGACCATAAAACACCTGGTTCTGAACTCACCTAAAAACATGAGCAGGGTAGTTTTGGCAAAGGCAGCCATGACCATTCCTCCAATGTAAGAAAATATTCCAATAAAGACAATATAAATGTCTTTGAGACACTTAGAAAATAAGTAAACTCCTAAAAAACTAGTCAGAGAGATGGAAGTGAATGCAGCTGCTCCGTATCCAATATATACTTCATTCCAGCAGAGTGGCTCATCCAGTTCATACAGTGTAAAAAGTGAACTCCCACCAAACATAGCAAACAAATAAGTCATAAATGTAAACAGTAACACAATGATTAAAATTCTCTTTTTAAAAGGGGCAGTTTTAAAAAGCATGTACACTCCAGAAAATGTCTCTTTAAGAACTTCTTTACAAGATACTGGATCCTGTTGCTGGAATTCAGATACACCTACTGTATCTTCCAGACAAAATATAATATAGATAATATTAATGGCATGAAGCAGAGATGCTGTCACAAATGTCCATGTAAAGCCTACTCCTTTTATAAAGTAGCCAGAAGATAGTCCTGCCAATCCAGACACAAATCCAAAAATCAAATCAACCACAGCTATTCGTGTTGTTTTCTGCTTCTCGTCATGACACAGATCTGCTATAAAAGCAAAGCCTCCTCCAAGGAAAGTTGCCATACTCCCAAAGAGTCCAGTAATAAATGCAACCCCGTATAAGATAGAGAGTGACAAGGAAAAATATGACATCATAGTGAGGAAGATATTTGTAATCAGAGCTCCCACTGATGGTAAAACTAAAGATCTTTTTCGTCCCTGGCGATCCCCGTTAGCTACAATGACAAAGGCAACTATAAGGCTGGGAATTGCCCCACTTAAGTCCAACTGCATATTAAAAAGAGAGGCCTTTTCTTGAACTTCCTGCAAAGAGAAAACAAAAATAATAAATGCTATAATAAATTATAAAAATATATGTTATAGAATACTACAATTATAAGTAGCATGCAATATATAGCATAATACAATACACCTTATTAGATATTACTTTGTAATATAATTTATGTAATATGATATTGTATGTGAAATCATATTATACTATATTATGCTATAATAAAATAAAATACAGTACTATATAAGACATTATATAATAACGGCTAATACAAAGGATGTGCATGTTCAAAGATTCCCACTTCAGTAATTTTCCCTTCAATAGCTCTCAAACACGTCTTGTTACAGTTTAAGACAGACACATAACTTATTTTAGATACACTCTTACAAGTATCCTTAACAGAGAAGCTCCAATGAAGACAAGAGAACACTTCTTCTGACCATACTTTTACAAGAGCAGGTGCTCATACTGTAAGTCTTTCAGCATAGGGTTTTGCAAAAGGACACTGGCTCTATTTTAAATCTTTCAGAAAAGAGTACAAAACTATCTTTGATTGAGGAACACATTCCAGGCTCCCTACTCACAGGAGAATATCTTCATAAATAATCCTACTGAGAGAGTTACAAAGAAACTATTCACTGATTAGGACACTATGTGAGTAAACAGATCAGGATTTGCTCTGACATCCTGAAGTACAATGTTAGAAATACCAGTGATGTACAAATGTGAAATACAGCATTAAAAAATGATACTGATTCACATGTACAGGCATGTGAACTAATTACTTTTAAAAACACTGGAAATTTCTGGGCTCAGAAAGCTTCCAAGTCAGTGATCTCCCTATTGAGATGCTACAGCAGGTATTCGCATAAAGAACAGTAGCTACATGCCGACAATAAAATGTAAACAAACATGAAGGGAAAATTTCTGAGTTCCTTTTAACAGTTTAAAAATAAACTGAATTTGATAAACAACCAGTTAATAGAATATTAATGGTTATAGGAAAAAGAACAAAAGTCAAATAGAAAAAGACTATCTTGCACAGTTATGAAGCTGGCTGCTAAATCACATTCAGCAAACTAATTCAGATCTTGTTTTCAACATATTTATGCAGGCTAGACAGACAGCAGTCACAATAGCTCTTTAAAGGAAAAAAAAACTGTTCAGATGAAAGAGTAGCAGTGGAAAAGGAAGTAAATTCATTTGCACACACTCTTATACTATGTCATCCCACAGAATAAGCTTTCAGATGCAGAGAAGTGACTGAAGTCACTCTGAAAGTTTTCTTGAAGTTCTCCAAGGTATCACACAGACTTGGGCAGGGCCTTGCACTCTTCAAGAATCAGTAGAAGGTACAGCCCTGTAAGACTTCTCAGGCTTTTCTATGCCTGTATTTAAACCATCTATATTACAAGTTTCAGTTGACATCTCTGTAGCTAGCATAACGCCCACTGAGCAGCGCCTTCTACAGATTAAAAAAAAAAATCAAAAAACCAAAAAACAGAACTTTCAGGAATGTACTCTGGACAATTTTAAAAACTGCTGAATGCTTTATAAACTCATCTTTATATTTATAAGCAGAGACAATGAGTTTCTAGTTCAAATTCTTCCTTTGTTTACAAGATACCAGGTTTTATTACAAGAGGAAAATTCAAGTGATCTTGGGGGACTCATGGAAAGCTCACAAGACCCCCAGCACTCTGGAGTCTTTCACTCTCTTTCCTTATGCTGTCTGTCTGTCTTAGGAGTCATGATGTCATGTCCTCTGGCCAGCACTGTAGTCACCCTGAGAGGGTCAAAAACATGAAGACTAAACAGATTTAAATGGAAAATGATACTCTGATCCCTAATACCTCCCCTGCTGATGGATTTTGGGACAAGCAATGGATTTTATTCTTTCATGTTGTCTGTGCTTGAGAACAAGGAATGCAGCCTACATGTAGCTTACATAGGTCTAATGCCTTCCTTACCCACTATCTATCTATTCAAAAAAAAAGAGAAGAGTGGGGGAGAGGAGTCAGGGAAGTGGCCATGTCTACCAAATGTGACAGTGCACAGAGAAGCCATGCAGACTGACTGGAAAGGAAATGATTTAAAAAGAGGCATGGAATGGGAAATTATTTGGTCTGAAGGGACAGCGTCAACAAGAAGGGAAGCAACTCAGCCTGCAGACAATGGGCATAACAAACAAAGCACAGACATCTCCAGGGGCAATGATTAACTGCATTTATGAAGACTGAAAAAAAATCTGATTAATGGATAGTACTTTTTGTACAATTTATGGAGCAAAGAGGACACTCTATGACTCCATGTTGTTGCAAGCATTGTATCTTTAGTAGCACCTACATTCTAAGACATCAGTATCAAAGAAATACCAACTCATTAGAAACAAATACATTCGAAACAAAACCAAAAGTTATTATACATCATCTCAACCCGCATACAATACAAATGTTACTGTCAAAACCATAACGAAACATGAAACAGAAGTAATAAAATAACAAAGACTTAAGTTTTGCTGTTTTAGAAGGTGTGCAACATAAAGAACATGACTACACATTCAGTTGCCACAAATAACCATAATTTTGCTGACGTAAATGACTGGTCTACTGATGACAACTCAAATAGAGAAGGGCAGCATTTAGACCATTTAGAGGGTAAAGAACTCAACCACCCCCTTCATATATTTATAAAGTAAATGGAAATGAATAAAGAAAATGATAGGTCAAATACTCAGCTGATTTAAAACCATATAACACTATTAAAATGAATGGAACTGCAGAAATTTGAAGAGAAAGGTCTAGCTTTGTAACCTGCAAATTCACTCCACTCTGAAAAAATGATCATGCTGGGTAAAAATAATTTTTAAAATCACAAAACTCAAAATTAAAAGAATGAAAATGAAGAAGCAATTCACTTAAATAAGGATTAAATTAAGAGAGAAGTGTTGTGCCTGAGGCTGAACAACGGGCAGGACACGATAAGCTGACAGGCTCATAAAATTAAAAAATATTACTGAGTAGCAAAGGAAAACGCACGTCTTGGATGATAAATAATGTCTCAGTATAGCTCCTTCTGAGCTAAAAAAGGATTATTCAAGCCAGCAATCACAATGCTCCAGCTTTTATTCCAATGACTTTTGAACTCATTTTGATTAATTATAAAATGACTACGTTCCTTCAAATCTTAAGAAATAATTAATCTAAATGCTGTAAAGACTATCCATTTTGAATTATATTATACATCTTTGCAGGCTGCTGCTGATTTTGTCTTCAGTCTCTTTTTACATTTTGCTGTGAAATTGGTGAGATTAGCAAAAGCTTCTCCATTCTCAGAACTGAAGGATTTATACTAAATTAACTGGTAAGGGATGTATCTTTCTAAGAGCTAACCACAAACAGGGCTTGATGGGAACACTCCTGGCAGAAAAGTTTACAGCATCCATATACATAAGTCAGTTAGGGCGATCTTGGAAAATCCAGAACACCAACTTCTTATATTCTCAGAAAAAGCCTTGAGATTTGAATTACTGGATCTGCTCTTTTCATCATATAGATGGTTATTGCTTAGCATGGAGACCAGGTTTCACTGAAATTAATGGGAATTTTGAAAGTTTCATATTCATATACTATGGTAACAAGCATGGCATAAAAATGATGCTAGACATCCAGATAAGAGCATGACTGATTAACAATTCATAGCCTGGTGATATCCACTGAAATGAAGGGAATGAAAATTTGTTAGGGAAGGGAAAACAAAGAAGTTCTATTGGCCACAATTCAACCACTGTCTTGAAGGTCTTACATTCTTAAATATAGTTAATTACATTTTGTTTCTGTTATGCCAAAAAACAGTAAGGTGTAAATTCACCATCACATCTGTTGGAGACACTACCTAAATTCAGTTGACATTAAGCACTCTGCTTTAACGTTTTGCAAAAAGGAATATCAAGTCTTATACCCTGAAGCACATGTGATCACAATTTGGAAACCAAGTTGAATTTGAGGGGTTCTAGAAAATGCTAAGTGCAAAAATGTTTGTGAAATGTAAGTTTCTTCATGGGGTCTGTATTTGTGATTGGATCCACCAAATACGTTTTTTACAGTTGTTGTTTCCATTGAGACATGACGTCATATGAGAATACACCAAATGAGCATTAGCTAATACTAAAGAAACATACTTTGGGGAAGTAATTTACAAGCATTATTGATACAAAATCCCTTTCATTGACTCACAGTTATCCACAGCCTTCAGGCCCAAAACATATTGGGTATTCTCTGAAGAAGACTGAACTATTCCAGTGGAAGATTATTTGCCATGAAAACTTCATTTTCCCCGTTAGAAACCTTTTCTGCCTTTAAGGCTTGACAGTTCAGGTGTCCATCTCCTCTTGTGCTCTAAAGATATTTCAGCTTCCATGTTGCTCTTCAGTGTGGCGCCACAGAAAAACGGACATAAGCCTTAGCAGCCCATCCTCAGGTTGAGTTTGTTTTGAATGACAGAGGGCTTAGGTCCTGTGATAAATGTCCAGCAGCCTAGCCTCATCTCGTGACAGATTTCTAAAGGAGCATCCCAAACCCAACCATCAGCAAACTCTGATGCTCTTCTCAAGAGCATTTGTTGTCATGAACAATGCTTTTTTGGTGTTTTAATTAGTAAAAGATGTATATATCAGGAAGACCTATTTGTGCATCTACTGGGTTCTGACTATCATAGGATTGCTTTTAATTGGTTATTATCTCCAAATCAGTTCTAATGGGTGGCATATATTACCTTTCTGCGCTGATCGGTCAGCCCAGAAAACATGTTACTCCAGAATTCTATTTACCTTTTTACTTCCAATTTCTTTCTACTACCACAGCTTTTATCAAAGGAGGAAGAATCTACTCCCATGCTAAAAATTCTGAATTATCTCTTTGAACATCTTCAATGGGAATCCGTATGTGGCATTTAAAAATTTCTTTTATATATGACAAATGAGGCAAACTCAGGCATTCAGTCTCGTACATATGCAGCATGTCAGAGATTCAAATCTGGGATGTAAGCAAAATTTTAAAGTGCCACCTGCAACACTGCAGCAATCACTTTCAGCAGCATAGGGCAATACCAACTGACAGTCTCCCATTACCTCAATTTTCTGTGTAATTTACAGTCCAAATCATCTACTTTTCTGATTCTGCAGAGTAGTTTCATGTTCTACTTAATCTGATCTAACTGGCTGTTGCCAGGGCGGTTCTGTTCTACCTCTTCTGCAAATATGTTCTCTCTGCCATCCCCTGTGTTAGATGTAGCAGTCGTGTAGCCACAGATTGTCTCAGAGCAGTTTGCTGATTCAGAAAAAAAAGTACTCAAAAAAAAAAAAAAAAGTGTTTTCAGTTGAATTAGTAAGCTGATCCAACCCAAACTGTAACATATAGCTGCGTAATTGCCAGGTCCAGTGCAAGGAGAGAAAAGACAATGGAGAGAGAGAGAAAGTAAAGGGCTGTATGATCTTCTCTTCTAGTGGCAGCCCACAGTTAGTTGTGCTTAAGTGTAACATGAAAACTGTGCAACAGAAGAAATTCCAATTAACATCTTGTTACCCAGCAAGCTAAAGTATGAAAAAATGTTAAAAATGAAATTATCCACAGGATGCTGCCATCTTGCCATATTTATATTTCAAGAAGGCAAAAAAGTACGTTAATAATGGTAAATCATTGATTATATTTGATTGTGCAAAGATCAGCTCAATCATTTTTCTGCACTTTAAAATTACAGATTTTTGTTATTTTCATTCCCCCATCCTTCATTCCTGTAATTCCTCTACATTAAATGCACTTTAAAATAGATCTTATTCCTGACAATTATAAGACACTTACTTAATTTTTCATAGTTAGAAAGGACACTAGAAGTCACGAAGTCTACTGATGCTGCATAAACACATGCACAACTTTTAGAGGAAGGAGGGCCCTCAGCTGTACTCTTTGCAATGTATCGCCAATGTAGTCAATTTGGGCCCAAACCTGTAAGGTGATTTTCAACTCTTAGCAAAACCTGAATTTATATAAGCATCTTTCTGGAGACAATTCTTTGTCTTTAAAGCACTACAGCTACGTACAGTGCAACATAAGAATAACGAGACAGTAAAGTGAAGGTAGCACACAAATATATATGTAGGTTATGTTGATAGAGTACACACCAGCTGCAAGTTTTCTGCAATATATTTATATTGCATTTTTTCTCCCCTCTTACCTTCTGCTTGATATAAGTTGGGTTACTTTTGTTTTGTTCGCAGTGACTAATATTGCTATCGCTTGTGAAAGTGGAATTGTACTCTTCCTCCCACAGCCTTCGGTAAATAAACTGCTGCGCCAGCGGGCTCGTCAGGGAAGAAGCAAACGTGTAGATGAAAATGACGGGCTCCACACACAAAACCTTCCTCATTTTGGGGTTCTGCTTTTAACTCTCTGCACCAGAAAACAAGAAGCAATTATTTACCGCATGGAAGGAAAATAACCGACCCACCTGCACACTGCGCTGACGCCGCTTGCCATCCCCGGCGGCGCAGGGGCGACCGGCCGCTGCCCGCCGGCCGGGGGCCCGGCCTCGCCGGCAGCCGCAAGTCAGCCTGTTGCCGGCAGCCGCATCGCTACAAGGGCCACGGGCGAAGCCCCTGCCGGCGCCGCCACCCCTCGGCCTCCCCGCCGCTCGCCCCAGCGAGCCGCCCCGCTTCGCCCGTGAAACGCCGGCTGGCGGCCGGGCGCCCAGGCGGGGCCGCGGGGCCGCCGCCGCGCCGCCGCCTACCTGGGCCCGCCTGCGCCGGCGGCGGGTGTCGGCGCCCGCGGCCAGCTCTCGGCTGCGCCGCGGCGGCCCTCCCCCGAGGCGAGGCGAGGCGAGGCGAGGCGAGGCGAGGCGAGGCCCCGCCGCGCCGGGAGGCGGGGGGCGGCCGTGTCCCCGCCCGCGTGCCCCCGGCCCGCGCGTGACGGCCGCGGCGGCGGCAGCGCCCCCCGCTCTCCTCCCCGCGCCCGCGGCGCCGCCATCTCGCCCTGCCGCCCGCCGCCGCGCTCATTGGGCGCCCGCGGCGGCGGCGGCCATGGCTCCGCCCCGGGGCCGCCCAGCGCCGGACCGGGGCAGGCCGCGGGGGGGCCGCGGGCGTCCCGGCGTCGCCGGGGCAAGCGCTGGCCTCGCTGCTCGTGACCGGGAAAATCAGCAGGTTGTGACTTCAGCCCCTGAGCAACCGCGTGTTAAACATTACCGTAGCTCAGGGTTTATTGGGTCAGAGAGTTTGTTTTGGTTTGTTATACAATGAGAGTTTGGGTTTTTTTTATTGTTTATTTATTACTGGTACCTCCAGCCTCATTTGACATCGACTGTGTAATCCGTGAACCTGCTGCTGCCCCAGCTTGACCCCGCTGCCCACCGACTGCCGCGGGGGACTGGCAGCCCTGCCTGGCTGGGGAGGAAGCCGGATGCGGGACGCGGGATGCGGGACGCGGGATGCAGGACTTGGGGCATGGGATGCTGCCTCTGCCTCTGCTCCGGGCCCTCGAGGAGAGGGGGACAGAGCAGTCCCGGGAGGGGTGCAAGCGCCTGGGGGGGTCGCCAGCTTCCTCGCTCCAGGGAGGTGCATGATCGGTCTCTGCATGAGTCAGGGCTTCTGCAGTTTTTTAGCTCTCCCCACAACCTTTTATTTTCTGTAGGTGTTGGGGTGTGTGTCACCCCGCAACATGTCCTGCAGCTCTTCAGCCCTAAACCTCTACCTTTCAATTTATCCTGCACTGACTATGTGATGTCAAGGTTTTCTCTAAAAGTATTAGGACCAGGACCGAGACTCCAGTGTCATCCCAAGGGACCAAGGCTTGTGGCACCTGTGCTTTTGTTGTGTCCCTATTGTGTTGCTGACCAGTGGCTTCGTTCTGGACCAAGTCACTGTTCTGGTAGACACAGCACAACCTTGAAGAGAGAGAATCTGCTAGAGGGCATATGGTATGAGACAAGACTATAATACGGGTGCCCATCCCAAGATGATTAAAAGCCTTTTTCTTGACTGGGAACAGAAATGGTTTAGTGATTTTATTATAAGTGCTTCCCTTGCACACACTCTTGGCTTATCAGCATGCATAAAAGCAACAATTGTTAGCCAGCAGTTCATCTCCAGTTATCTCATTTTTTAAAGAGTCCAGTAGTTTGACATGGCTGGTGGAGTTTGTCAGGGTGAAGGTGGGGTGGCAGAGCAGATTTTCGCTCTCCGTTAGGACAGCTGCTGTGGCACATGTTCCCACACTACATGAAAGGTCATGCTCATGCAAATCTGCAGTTCTGCCCTTTAGATATTGCCTATATCCACCATGATGTATGCAATGGGGGGAATCAGAGCTGTGAAACTTCAGCAGGCTGAAGGATATGTCTTCTGGGACAGACAGTACACGTCTGGCAGGGCACAGTCAGAAACCTTGTCTGTTTATGCACTGTTTAGGGTGGCTTGTTGCATTACTGATTTGTTACTGGATTAACTGTAACATGGGTCACATGATCTTCAAGAAAGCTTTAATTTGTTTCACTGGCATGTGACACATCATTCAGTCCCATATTTAAGGACAACACTGGCCTGTCATGTGTCTTTTAGTACAGGATCAACCTGATTTGCAAGCTCAGTGCCCTTGATCATTTACTTCAGATGGCTAACTGATTTGCTCTGGCATAGAGGTGCACACATACATGTGCACACACACATGCACACACAGGCACATGCCCACACATGGTGATTCAAAAGAAATACTGCTCTGGCCTGACATTAACTGTACAGAATACTGTCCTTCTCCTTTACCTGTCCAGGTCCAAAGTCTGGTTCATCCTGGGACTATTTTGTGCATGTCACAAGACAAAGCAAGAATGATCACATGAGAGTTGCATGCAAATAGGCTGCTAGATGCGAGGAGCTGTTTGGTTTGCTCAGGCAGGAGTTAACACTTCTCTGGATGAGGTGAAGATGGGATTTTAAGTCCACAGGAATTTTCTGTTGTTTCACTGAAGGATACTGTTCAGGGTCCTGTTAGGTTTCTTGCTAGGTCCAGCTGTGCTGAAGAGCATGCTGTTCATTAACACAGTGCAAGGTGGGTTGTTGGGGAGAACGCCTTTTAGCTAGCAGTCCTTTCAGGACAGCCTTCCCAGTGCCAAAGAGCTGAGCTCAGGCTTGATGCTCTGGAGGGGTTTTCTTCTTTTGTCCTTATTACCTCTAGTAGCTGCGTTTGAGTTTGGGCTTGAGTTTGCAGCGCCAAGTGGCTCCAGCAGTTGTGACCTTACCGCTGCTGGAAGCAGAGCTGCAGGGTGTGCCAGCCACCTCCAAGCGCTGATTTTTTTTTGGCCCAGCTGCTCTCTCCAGACTGGCGTTGCAGTGGAAGACAATACATAGCAGCGTGGATAATAAGGGAGTTTGGGTTCACATGTTAGCTTGTGGCCTTGAGCTAACGTGACAGCACAGACACAGTTTGAAGCCTGCTCTTGAGTATATTCTACTGCTGAGAGGGAGCGCCTGCCACTCGTACAGATGCCCTGGGCCAGGACTTGTCCCTCCCTTGTCACCTCCTTTAAAGGGATCTAAAGGCAATACATGTAATTCGTTCTAAGCCAAGCATTTTCAAGCAACAGAAGTCATGACAAACTAGCATCCTCTCACCCGGATCACCAACATTCACCTTGGCCCAAATCTGACTGACATGCCAGAGGTGAATATTGGTGATCTGGGTGAGAGGATGCTAGTTTGTCGTGAAGATCACAGCCCATACGGTGGCTGCTGCCTTGTAGTTTGTATTGCTTATTTACTGACATCCTCAGCATAGAAAGAATTGAAGGAGCATGTGTATTCATTGTGGAGGTCAGGACTTCAGGGAGTACTTGGTAAGCTTGCAATGTTAAATATTAAAACCCAACAAAATTATTGATCTTTGAAGGTGGTGAATAGCCTGTGTGTCAGGGCATGGAAAAAACTGCCAGAAGATTTTGAACTGCTCCTGTTTCAGGCAGAAATGTTACGGGAAAGGTATGTAATGAAATTCAAAGGTTAAAACACCCCAGACAACATTAGGAGACTTATGAGAGATCACACCACCACTGGTCAAAGGGCATAGACACTATGTTATCTTCAGCAACAGAGATCTTTGAACAAAGCCTTCTGTGCTACAAGAAGGTATGCATGAACAATGTGGCAAGATCTCAACATTCTGTGTTTGCTATGATGACATTCTCAGACAACTTTGTTTTAACAAAAAAGGAAATGATTTTAAATATATATACAAATCTATAATACTATCATTGCATTTGTTATTTTCGTTTGAGAGGCATTTTCAATATCTGGATAGTCACATTTGTTGAACGTTTGCTGAAAGAATTAGGAGTGCAGTACTTAACAGTACTACCATGTAAAATGTCATGTTAATTGATTTTTAAGATTTTAAGTACTTTTTAAAAGTGAGGTGATTTTAAGTTTCCACATTAACAATCTTTGGAGGTAATGGAGAAACTTCTACAAATCATCTGTGGATTGCAGAATGAAAGTAGGAGCACTGTATCTGCTTATATTCAAATCATGTTTTCAAGGCTATTTTGATAACAGTGGGAAACACAAAAAAAAAGGGGAAGGGAAGAGAGAAGCACACTTTTTGCAAACAGTCAATTTTATACAAAACTCAACTCTGCAGAAACCTTGCATACTCAGAGCTTGCCTATGAGCATGACAAATGGAGATACATGAAGGAAGTTCTCCAAATATTACAACTGGTGAAAAACAGAAGGGAAAAAGAGAAGAGAAAAAGCCACATAATTCTGCAGAGGCATGCCTGTTCTTTAGATGTAACTGTTGTTCTATTTTCATTATAATTTAGTTGAGTGCTGAATCAAGTGCTTGAACACAAGCCCTGAAAACAGAAGCAATGAAGCTATAAATATGAGGCTGAAGGAAAATGTTATAAGGAAAATTTGTGTAAATAATCCAACCACACAGTTTTGAAGTACCTCTATTTTTTAAAAAGAGACAATGAAAAGCTATTACTTTTATCTAACACAGAGAAAACCTATGCACGTTTCCTTCTCATCACTAATTTTCAAGGCCTGAGGCCAAAAAGTGGTCATCTGCAGTGGCTATCTGTGGCTATATTTACAGAAATAAAGGCATGTGCTCTAGCAAGATAGGTTAATCATAAATAATCACATTTTTGTGTTTTTGCAGTCCAGAATGTCTGAAATAAGGTGACTGAGTTCATCTGGTGTGGAAGAAGTTGCTTGAATGCTAGTACCTGTGAACGTGGAAATTCTCCCTGTCTGAAAACACTGAAAACAGGGATGTCATTCTGAACCACTCTGATGCAAAATTAGCAGTACTTTTGACTGTAGTTTTTACATCATATAGTACTTGTTACTGTTCTTAAGAAGTGGTATGTTGAAAATATGTGCTTGTTTGAGTCTTTAGAAACTTGAAAGGTATCAGGATGCAATCGTTTTCTCTGAATCAGATAGTCTTAGTAACACTGGTATTCTTGCTGGCCTCTCATCCTTGCACACCAAAAAACAGCAGCCATTTCCAAATGGTGTGGTTTATTCAGTGTTTTTGTTTTTCAGTTACTCCCAAACCCAAACTCATATATTTAGAAGTCTTCATTGCTTATTGCTGATTATCCCTCATCTCTGATTTAGATTTTTGCATTCAAAGCCCTTCATTCTGGTGGCTTCTCAGTTTAAATGACTTAGTGGCAAAGAATTCTTCAGCTCTCTTCAAGCTCTCTTCAGGTGCAGTATGTGGATGGCCCTTTGTGCGTTCATCTAGTCGAAACAAAGCTGCATGGAATTATTAAACCTGATGTGGCTCATTTTCAGGAGTCTTCATGACTGGGAATTTATTTTATGCGTCTGCTTGTTTCTGTTTATGATTTATTTGTTTTTCTTCCTATTTTACTTTCTATTACTTCTGTGTATTAGACATATAGTAATTCTTTTTCACTGTAAATATGTGATATTGGTAAATTGTGTCATCTGAACATATCGTCTGATACAGACTTTGTACTGAACTGTTTTACAGCTCCAATTTAGCACTGTCTTACTTTGCAAAACAGCTTTGAAAAATAAATAATGATAATGCAGTCCTGCCAGTCACTCTGCCTCCCCTCCCTTCAAAGCTTTTTAGTGGGCTGGGACAATCAGCAGCAGGCTGGTGCTAATCCTGGATCACCATGACTCAGCAATGTGCTTCTCTCTTCTGTTCTTATTCCATTTCACCCATTTGCAGAAGGGGCAAAAGAGTCCTTCTGCATACAAAAATCTTTTAATCTAAAACAGTGTTTTTTTTCCCCCTTTTTTGAGTGTAAACAATTTTTTGAAATGCAGAATGAGGAAGTGAAGATAAGCAGCTGAGGCAGGGCTGGAGTGGCTGTCTGAGTCATGCATCGTTTTGTTGCAGAAGGCCGTCCCTAAATTATATCTGCTTTTGTTAGCACTTTGTTAGTTACTTTTGAGGTGAGTTGGTGTTCCTTATTACCTGATATAAGCGGAGACCTGATTAAAGAGACTGCCTCAGAGGACTTCATCTCCTGTACTCCATAAATATTCCAGTTTGCTAGAGAAAAGTGCTTTTTGCTAATAGTGAAGTTGATGAGACTGTCCAGCTAAGAAATAATGACTGATGAAGCAGACTTGATTCCTATGTTTGTTACATGAAAACTTTTTTTTTTTTTTGTAACTCTAATAGCATTCCCTTTGTACAGATGAGAACTCATCAGCTGCCATCAGACTTGAGAAAGACAGCAGCATTTTGGATATGTTCACCCAGACTAGTAAGCAAAATGAAGTGTAGTTAGGATTGTACAAGTATTTAAACTAAGTATCATCAGGAAGACTTCCTGGTGGTGACAGATGATGAGTTGTTCTAGTCTTTCAAAGTCAGTGAGAGATTTTCTGCTGTTCTTCCAGGAGACCATGTGTCAGGCCTGAGTGGCTCAGAGTCAAAAGCTCCATCATTTGGCAATACTTGAATTAGAGTGTGCAAGAGCATGTCCTGTCCCCCAGGCAGAGCATAGCTGATTTCACGTGCTCTTTCCAGTTTTAGTTTCTCTGTGGGAAGAAAACAAACAAACAAACTTGGCCTCACTTATAGGAAAGCTGTGAAAGACTTCAATGGAAGCAGGACTTCATCCTGCCTTTCTTTGGTTTAGGTGCTAATGGCATTTTTCTTACAAATAGACCACCAAAACTTTTCTTGACAGGCAAAGCAGAAGGGAACACAAATATCAGTCCTTATTCCTGTCTGTCAGAAAATACTGAAATACAACATTTCTCTCACTTTCCAAACATCTGTCCGGCTCTATTTAGAATGATCTGTGCAGCAGTGTTATTCAGTGTGCCCTGTTACGTCCTCCATTGAAGTATCTCCATCCTCACCATTGTTCTGCTGTGTTTCAGTGCACATAAACATCACTGTGTATTTATCCCAATTATACTCTTTAAAAAAAAAAAATTAGTGATGGGGGCAGTAGGTTTTCTGACAGTCTCCTAGGTATTATTGAATGGCAGCAGGAAATTCAAGTAATTCCCTGGGAGTCTTGAAATTATCACAGTGCCTTTAATAGATTTGTCCTGCACTGTTTGCACACAAGTTGCTTGGGGAATTCTTGTGTGGGAAGATGGGTTAACATTACTGAAAATAATATGGCACTTGGATCCAGCTTTAGACATCATAATAGGTAATTTTCTTCTAGAACAGTACTGAATGCTGTCCACTGCTCCCACAGGGAAAGTAAATAATAGATAGCGACACTCTATTCATTTGGAATTTGGACTACTTTTATAAACGGGAGGTGCTTAGTTTACCCAACATAGTAACATGTTTGAAGCCTGTGTTTTAAGCACTTAGTAAACTAGCCCTTTAAGGACCTATTAACCATGACAGCCTAACCATGACAGGTGCAGTTTCTGGCTCAAAAAGTTCCCAAACTGCTGATTCCTAGAAGCAGGAAGGTATATTGAGAAGAATCAAAACAACATTTGCCTGTTTTTACACTGTTTCCTAAGCATCTGTTACTAGCCATTGTCAGAGATGGGATTTTGAACAGGACATTTTTTCTTCTACTCAATATGGCCATACTTTTTTAGTAGGACTTCAATGTTGGTTGACGAATAGAGGTAGCCCTTTGAGAAGATTTTGCAAAAACTGGGGTCATAACATGGAATGCATAAGGCAAAGGCTGTAGGAATTAATGGAGAGGAGAAGGCACTCAAATAAGGCTTCATAAAAATGCCTACTTTAGGTTATAACATGCACAGTAATTTGCAAGCAGTCTTTGCCTCGATCGATTGCTCAGATGAATAAATACATGTCAGGCTGCTGTATAATCTGGAATCTCGGTTTGGCTGTGTGACCCACTGTTTGGCCTCCATACAGCCCAAACCTTGTGTCAGAATTTCATTCTAGATGACAGGAATATGCCTGACATGGCTCTGCCATGGAAGAAGATGATGAATTAGGTCAGCTTGTTGTAGCACACAGGTAAGTTGGGCAACAGCTTAGATTGAAAATTTCTCCTTTAAGATGAATCACGTTCTGCTCAGTAAACCATCATGTTATCTCATACCTTTTCTTTTTATATCGTGCTAGAGGATCTTTTTATTTTCACAATCAAGATACGTGCTCTCACCCATCTCCACAGGGTGAAAGGAGATGAAATTCTATTACTGTCTTAAGAGATATCGCTCAGAGGTGCCAGTTGCCTCTGGAAAGGGCCGGAGGACCTTTACAGTTCAGTGATTTGTTTGTAAACTTGCTAGAATAAACTTCCATAAAGGGCCACTGAGTCTTGTATCTTGTCTTTTCTTGAGGTCAACAGCAGACATCTAGGGAAGAATTAAAAAATGGGAAAGCTTATACCAGTATATTCTCCCAACCTCCAGCACCTTACAGCTGAGGGTTTTTATGAAGCAAATGTGATTTTAGGCACTGTTGAAGATGGTTATCATTTTCCATGGATCTGAAAACATCTCATAGGATGTAGCTTTTAATTTGGGATAGGAAACGAATGGGAAATTTTCCATTATATACTTGGTCTTACATATAAACTTGGCATTGTTAAAATTGCTTTGGGGATTTGTTACAATAGGAGTCTGTATTTCTGAATGTGGTGTAGAAATTCTTTTCTTCAAAAGGCTGGCAAGAAATTGAATGACACTGTAGAAAACACTAGAGAAACTTTTAGGTCTCTCCATGGGCCTCCGTGTATGTGATCTTTTTATGAGAAAGTAAAAGTATTTTCCAGATAGCTTTGCAAGTGGTTTTCTGAACTTAGTCAGAACTTGCCTTTAGTAAAATTATCCCTGAGCATTAGTTTTGCCTCACTGTAGGAAGCGAGTTTTGCCTTTTGTCTTTTTTCAAGATGAGGTTTGGAGTGGAGAAACTGAAAATCAGTTATCAAGTGTTTTTACAAAACAGACTTGATAGTGACAGTGTGTCTTACAGACGTTGAACCTCCTGTTCATAATTATGCTGCCTACTTCCCCTTGTCTGTGTTTGTACATCAATCCTGTGGCCACTAAAACTACTCATGTGAAAAAGGAATGCTAGTAAAGCTTTTAGAGGTCGACTGCAAAATTAGTTTGGCCATCTTGAAAAACAAACAGAAAAAGATATTGTCTGATTCCTTTAGTTCTCCTCCTCTTTGTTCTTTATCTTTCCTTCCCTTTGACTGTTCTTTCCAGCTTCCTTTCTCATTCTTGTTGACTCTGAAGTGGTGGTTTTCTTCCTTGCTGCTCCAGGCTCCTGACACCCAGGTCCCTCCCTTGGTACATCTTCTGCCCAGCTACCTAGATCCTTCCTGTTCTGACCACTTCTCTTTCAGCTGAGGACCTCTGGTGCTCCCATCCCCTTGGTGTGCCCAAGGCCTGGGAATAACTTCTGTTTTTCCCATGTCTAATTCTCCAGCACTGACACCTCACAGAAGCAGCCAGACCACCTTCCATAATTGTTTTCCAGCTTCCATAACAATCCATAAATGTGGATGTGTCAGATGATTAAAGACTGGAAATATGAAAAAGAGCTGGAAGCCAAAAAGACAAGCTGTCACCAGTAGATCTGGCTGCTCCTCCAAGCCTCTCCGTGAAACCGGCAGGTATCCTTAGCTTCACTTTTGTTTCTCACCAGTTTCACTTTATAGCTATCCTGCTCCCTCTGCACACTCAGCAATGTTTCAATATTGGTAATTCAGTCAATACTGAAATGGGTTTTCATACCTTTTCCTTTTAAATTGAATAAAGTCTTTTAATAGTATGTTGAGAAAAATTGCTTTACAAGAATGAAATTTTGAGCCTAAAATCATATACATTCTTCAATTTTAATTACGTAGACAACACAGGAAGTGTTCCTGTTTTGATGACTGAATGTTTTCATTATTTTTAAATATGTCTTTAGTAATTCAAAGAGGATTATGAAATCAATTTACAGTCTCACATGCTGTATTTGAATGTAAATAATGTTCATCTCAGAAAAAGTCAGCATGTGAGATAGTGAGTACTTCAAATATCCTGTTTTCTTTCTCTTCTTTGGCTTAAGATTTTTTGAGGATTGGACTATAACATCACTAGACACTGTACTGTTGTTTTATAAAAACCTGAATACTCTTTAAGACATAAATGGGGACACATCCAGTCAGAAAATGCACAGCTTGAAGTTTGTCTTTTCTATTGTGTTTTTCCTGACTGTGGTTTTTGTTTAGTCTTTAAAAGATTGTATAAGAATTCCCAAAGAGTTACCATTCCTGTGCCTGGGCCTGCTTTTCTCACATGCCCAGCACTCCACTTGGTTCCGGCAGAGCTTTGCGTACGTACTAAGTATCAATCTGTGCCACACATGTACAACTGAAGTGCAACCTGCTAAAATGAGATTGACAATGTTTCTTTGGCCTGACTTCTTGGCCTGTTCAAAAGATATCAGCAATGGATATCATTATTTGTAAGATCTTAATTGATTTACTATGAGAATCAAACTGAAACATAATCTTAATTTATGATATCTCCTCTCTACACTCAGCTATTTCTTTCTAATCTCTAATCGCTAATAACTTTTATGACTTGTGCTATTATTGTCCTTAGGCCTTGGGTTAATAAAACAGGAAATCCAATTTTAGAATTTCTCATCTAGGATCCAAACACTAATACTACTTTATGCTGATAAGATTTATGGCAGGTCAGATACTGTCTGACCAAACCACTCAAATTTTATGCCTGACCAGCTCCAGGCTATCTTTCTTAGCTGTGTAAAGCCAGTATGAAAACTTGAATCTAGGAGAAACTCTATTTTGAGTTAAATTGACTTAAGTGCGATCTTAACACCTACAGCTAATCCAGATCACAATTGTCCTGCAACATGATCTGGCCGTCCATAACTCAGGGACTAGTGACTGTGAAGCCATGGAGATGAAAAAAAGGCCTGCGATCTATCTGTGAAACCTTGGTGTGTGTGCAGGTTTCCAGCACAGCAGTCCCTTGCTGCCTTAGCTCTGAAGGACACATGGGTCAGGGAATTCAGCCCACAGCAATGAGCTGTTGCCATAATGATTCCTGCTCTGTGGCTCCTGAGGAGTCAAAAGCACTACATCCACTGCATGCTGAGAAGCATCTCTACTGCTCTCCAGGCTTTCATATAGTAATTTGATCCACAGCTTTTTGGGCGTTGCTCTAAGCTGAGCAGGTCCTCAGTTTTCACTCCCCTTGACCATTTGCCCCTGCCGTCACTTGTGCCTGTACAGTTCTTTTTCTGACTATATAATAAAATGAAGTAGGGATTTAATTCAGTTAAATACTAACTTTGTTTTTCAGTGTGGGAGCAAGAACAAGCAACGGGCTTGCTGTCAAAGGTACTCACACTGCTTATTAAGCCCTACCTTCAGTGGTTGTAACACTGGAGTCTTGTCTGGAAGGTGCTCCTTACTGCTGTGAATGAACAAATTCAACTCAGGTTTGCAGGAGTCCTGATACAATTGCTCTGAGATGTCATTTGCCCCACTCATTTCTGTGGGTCCTACTGAACAAAGCAAAGGTAATATGGTATATGTCATTTGTTGACTGCTTGTCAAAGCTTGTATGAAAAGAGAGGTGAAAGGTGGTTTAGGTTGGCCTGAAGTGTTTTCTGGAGTTTCTGGTCTCTCTTCTTCCCATGCTGTGACCTAGGTCTGTGGCATATACTAAATACCTCCCTTTAAGATGGCTGAGATGAGGTGAGATGGACTTCATCCTAATGCTTGGCCAGTAACCGGGATTAGGGCCCAGAAGGGCTCTGAGGAGAAAGCAGTACACGCTTGGCTCTACCCATGTTTATGATAAAGGTCCAACCTGACATCTTTGACATATTTGTATTTACTGTGAGGACGAGAATATCTTGTTGTCATGTCACAGACTTTCAACACTCATTGGGACACAAACCTAGTCAGAAGAGACAGCAGACAAACATTAGTTTTTCCAGAGCAGGAAGATAAATGCACTAAAAGGAAGGTAGGGCATCTGAGCCTAGCAAGTATAAATCACATTCGTTAGTGCATGCCCATTAGGCTGACACTATTAATTGCAGCTCTAATCAGCATATCAGTTCTGCATTTTCTGAAGGAAATTTATTACCAGTATTTTAACTAATTTGTTCTAAATTTGATTCTTCATTCTTAATAAGATTGGTAGTATTTACCTGTCTTTGAAGAGCTGCTCAAATGAATATAGCCTCAAGCCTCCTTTAATTGAGAGGAATAAAATAGTGGTTTTGGGTTTTTTTTTTGTAATTAGTAAGGATCCTGAACTTACTGATCAAAGACTGATTTAATTTTCCATCCTAGTGAAAATCTCCAGCCTAAACCTAATACAATTTCACAGTTCATTCATGTTGAGTTCAGCATAACATATTTTATACATTTTAGTGAAATCACCTCAGACTCTTACAGAACCATTACACTAATTACCTTTACAATGAGAGCAACTGAAAGAAATGAGTGTACTTACAAGGTCCAGAGAACATTGTATGAAAAGGAAGAATATTATTTTCAGCATTTCAAGAGTGGATTTTATTTCTAAGCTAGTAGAAACTTCAGCCCAATTTCAGAATCACATAGTCAGTATGACTATGTGAAATCACGTAGTAGTCGGTAGAAGTTTATAGTAAACATTTAAAGTGAAAGAACAAAGAATGTCACTGTCTACCATGAAAAAATCTGAAGCACATTTTCCAAAAAGCCTTCTTTGTTTACATCCATTTCGGTGGTCAGATTTTTTGAAAGAAACAGGGCTTTTAAGAGGAAGTTGGGAGGATCAGAACACTGAGACAGCTAGAGAAAAGTGAAAGAGATGTCTCAAAGATAGACATTCCTCTGTTATCATTTCTTTCAAGCTATGCACTTCAATTTAGTGATGGGGATATTCTGGTAGGGTATTCTGGAGGACACAAAACTAGAGACCACTTGCATTTTTTTGATTCATGTTCAGCTGAAAGGCTGCCGTGGGCTTTAATCATGATGAAAAGCTATTCCTCCTTGGAAAAAAAACAAGGGACAGCACAACCCTAGTGTCATCGCTTGTCATCCTCAGGGGCTAGTCCAGTGGAGACAGATGTAGCTGGGTGAACAAACACAGCTCCAGGGAGACCTGCCCCCTGGGCATCTTAGCTCAGTGACACATTAAGTACTGATCCTGTTTATTTGTGTAGCCAAGTCCTGCCTGGCAGGGATCTAGCAAAGGAAATCCATTTTTGGTAAGCAGCAGCTCACCAGTAAAGTGTGACCCAGAGCCACAGAATAAATTGGGGCATAACAGGAGGGGGGATAGCAGTGCTCACCTCCTGCTCTGTTATGGTGCCATATGATGGCAGAAGAGTTGCAAGCTGAATTCAAATAGGAGATACTGCAGGAAAATGAATGAACGCATGAATGAAGAAAACTCCAGGAAAGATGCATGTGGATTGGGACAAGCAATGAGGTATCTTGAAAATGAAGCTTGTGCAGTGTCCCTTCTATCTCTCTTTTCTGAAGGATGAACAACTTTTCCCTCTTCTCCAAGTCCCTAACAGATACGGTAGGAGCTGGGAGGAGATGCAGCACCAGCTATCAGATTATCCTTGAAGAGGAAAGCAGGGAAGAAATAACGCTCTGCTCTGCTCTGCTCTGCTCTGCTCTGGTCTCCCCTCCCCTCCCCTCCCCTCCCCTGTCCTCTCCCCTCCCCTCCCCTCCCCACCTTCCCCTCCCCTCCCCTTCCCTCCCCTCCCCTCCTCTTTTTTAGATCTCAGGATATCTTCTTCAATTAAGACGTATTGAAGGACATAAAATAATTCTTAAATTTGAAATGTTTCCCCCTTTTGGGGTAATTAAAGTTTCACTCTGCTGAAAAACACTGGCTGTAAACTATCTCATTTACCTGAATATAATGTGAAGATTTTTTTTTTCCAGAAAAAATGCTGTAAAATGTATCTTGACGAATATTTGAGTACCACTTCATATTTGTAATTAAGACCAGGAAGCCACTGCCTCATATATGCTGCTTATTGACAGTTTAGGAAGGGCAAGATAAAGTCACTTGCTGTTGACATCAAATTTTTCCTCTCTCCTCTTGAAATAGATGTGAGAACAGTAAAGCAAAGAAAGCCTTGTTGAAATTCCCAGTCACCCTATATATTGCATGAACACAACATTCAGCCTTACCTGCCATGGCTCCAGATGGCTGTTAGCACTCTTCCAGGGCAGACACAGGAGTAGGACCTCTCCTCCACTTGTCTGTGGCATTAGAGCCTCTCACACCACAGCCCCCACTTACCTCGCCGTGTCTAAATCCGGGGGACTAAATCCAAGGCTGGAGGGATAGGTATCTCCACTATGCTCTGCTAGGGCAGCAGCTGACATTGCAGCCACCGGCGATGTGGGCAGCAGTCCAAGGCAGCGGCCTGCTGGGGTGCAGAGCAGCCCCATCCTGCTGCCCACCTACATGGTGCCAGAGCCTTGAGGACCGCAGTGGTGGCTGCAGTGGGAGATGTGAGGGACAACAGGTACTTGGCAGGGCTTACGGCTCCTGCCCCTGAAGCAGCTATGGTCCAGCGATCCCATATCATCTCCAGGCAGCAACAGAAAAAGACTATATCAGCCCCCTGCTGCTCTGCCTTCCTTCGTTTCCTTTCTTTGTCTCCTTCCCATTTTTATACTCCAGCTTTTCGCCTTTCACATATATCTTCTCTGTCTGTGGCAGGAACGATATGGCTCATTGGAGCTCTGGCCCACTGCTGAGCGACTGAGTTTTGTCTGTACTTCTGACAAGCCTTGAGTCTTTTCTCACTGAGCAGCTTTTATTTCACTGAATGATGAAAAATCACCTGACTGTTGAATAATAATATTATTTTTTGAGCAGTATATGGGAAAATGTTAGAATGGGATTAAATTTCTCTTCAAAGATGAACTTGCAATGGAAAGAAATGTCAGCAAGTTGGGATTTGGAGTTCTATTGATTTTATGCCAAAAAAAGGACTCTATAGTATTTCACAGCTGTTAACAATAATACCTGTGCAGCAAACAGCTCATCACAGACCACAATGGAGGGAATGCAATGGATGCAAATTAGGACATGGATATAGCTATTATAATAAATTAGTGTGTTCTGTAGTGATAAAGGAATTTAGGAAGACAAAGTAAGTGACTCTTTGCTTGTTTATGATATATTATGCAGTCCCCTTCAATAATGGATGTGCTATAAAAATATAAGCTTTCAGCAGGATGATGAGGTTGCAGGTAGAAAAAGACTGCAGCTATTTCAAAAGGGTGAAAAGTAAGGGATGCTTTAATGTCCCTCAGGAATACATCTAACATGCAGCTACAGCATTGTCTTATTAATGGCTTCAGTTTACTCATCATGGCTCTTATGATATAGTATCAGCTAGACATTTGTCTGTACTTTAAGCAGTAATGAGAAAATAAGCTGTCATCCTCAGACTGTTTTGACACTTCCATCATGATCAGAGCAAGCCTGTCTCAGTTACTGAGTCCCACCAGATAGAAAACAAATTCAAAATCAAGGTAATAATTACTCCCCCAAAAGCCATTTTTCTCTGAACACTGACAACTCCTTCAGCTAGCAAGACTGTCAGAAGATGATATTTGTTTTCTAATTTGACTTTAAATTTCTTGTTTTCCAAAATACTGGCTATAGAATTTTTCCCCACTGATGAAAATGTGTGAAATGTCAAATATGATCAAATTTGCTCCAACAGTCCACATAAAAGCAATGGCAATGCATGGCTTTCAGTGATGACTACATTGTAAATTTCTGTGTAATAAATCTTCCTCCCTCCCACCCTGCTTTTCATGCCTATCAACTTTCCTGAATGCCATGCAATCTCACACAGCCTGTAAAATTGTTATTAGGTAGCACTGGTTATCATTTCAGCCATACCTTATGTGTGACTGTGATGGTGGTAGCTAGCAATATTTGATTTTGTGGCTATCATAATGCCCTATCTTACCTCTCCCCTTGAGGCTCTTATTATTGTCTGGAATAATCTGCAGGCAGCCTGATATTTGTCACAAGTAGACAGCTCTCAGAATTTTTGCCCTGTTCATGCTTTGAAGTTTTGCTTGAGAGAGCGCTGCTTTTATCCATTCTTCTCCTTAAAGCTGTTGTCAGCTATCATTAGCAGTTCTTCAGTTGGATGCTGAGAGTGCAAAGGAATTCTCCAGCCTTATCTTCCCATGGCGCTGACTGCAGTCCTAGCAATCTGGAGGCCTGTCGTCTCAGAGATATATTCCCATTAGCATCTCATTGTACCCACTCCTTGCTGCTTTCCTGATGCTTAACCGCTTAACCGTGGAGGCAGTGGTATTGTGCAAGCTTCCTCATGTGACTCTGCCTGACTCTCTGCCCTGACCTTCAGCACTTGTGCTATGATAAATGCCATGAAGTAGCTGGTGAAGTCCAGCTGTGGAGCAGCTCAGTGATGTGAACCCTTGAACAGGTTGAGGTGAGCTGGGCCCAAATGTTTGTGTGTGCAAGAAAAGCTTCTTCACTTTCCTGGTCTGCACATCTTTTGTGCTCCCTATGCATCCTGTGAATCCAGCTGCAGGCTCTGCACTGGGGATGGGTGATGCAAAGGTAAGGGCTGGAAACTCCAAGCTAAGCTGTAGAGAGCAGGACAGAAAAGGGCACAAAGCCAATGATAACGTGGTAATAGCACCTAGTCATGGATATTAATTGGCCATCCCTGCCCTTCATTTCCAGATACCTGTGGCTTATAGGAGCCACTGGCCTGTGCTCTCCTTTTGTAGGTGTACAAGGGAACATATTCGGCTGTCTGGCTACAGCAGTGCCTCCAGCTCACCAAAGCCCCCAACCATTGCTTCCCAAAGTAATTGAGCTCTGTGTTGAAGTTATAAAGCTAGAATTTCTATATACTTTCAGAGTGAAAAATCTAGGTACAAATCAGAACTGGCATCACCATATTTCCCTGAGATTTACCCTCATCTTTGCCAAAATTTTGCTATTTAATGGTGGAGAAAATACGTAGGCTATTTTCTGGTGTGGATACCTGAAAACAGATACATCAGAAAGTAATAGGTATCCATAGATCCCTTTGATTTGTCAGGTGGTGTCCATCAATGCTGGGATTCTAGAAGGTCTGAAATTTTTTATGTTAAACATCAGAAGTTGCTTTTGATCCCTTGACTTAGAGCCTTGCTGAAGTCCTTTATGTTTCAAGATTTCCCCACTAATAATATGAACATGGTGATATTCTGGTGCAAAGGGTATAATGCCAGCTGAATGGAGCCAAATCGCCCTCTAGGTTAATCACATAAAACTGTCACCAAAACCAAGGGAAAATGAAGTAAGAGGAGAATTACCCTTAATTCTTGTCAATTAATGGGAGACTTTTAGCCGACAGGTCATATAGAAGAGCAAAGTATAGTCTCACTTCCTCTCTAATAGAGAGAGAATGATTATCCCTCCTTTGCAGTATCTGGTTCATGAATTTTACTTCTGTCTACCAAATCATTTACTGTCAGATTTACCTTCTTGTATGGTGTGGATTGCAGCCACAGTCTAAAAGTTTCCTTTTAAAGGAAACTATAATGTCCCAATCTGCTTCTTTGGCTTTATATCATTTATAGACAAAATGAACAGGATCAAACTACAGCTTGAAGAATCAAGACATTTTTAGGTAAGGAAGTGTTCTTGATGAAAACCCAGATTTTTATTGGTGATATTACAATTAAATAAGGCATTATCAACTTCCTACAGATCTTCTAAGAGCAGCCCTCTTTCATTCTGGAGCCCGAATTACGGAAGCAATCTTCATAAAGGACACTTCCCCAGCTATAGTGCCTGCTGTGATATGATTCATGCCTTTTGTCTTCTGCTTGGAGTTTGGGGATGTTTATGAAGGACTGTTATAAATACTACACTAATTCCTCTTTTCACAAGATGCTTTTATTCACAAGAAAAAAAAAAAGAAAATTGCATCACATATGTATGTCATATTATTTCCATTCCCATTGCCATCTGGCACTATTCTTGTTGCCTCCTTCATATACATATCAAAAGGATGTGAGACCAGTGTCAGGCAGACACTCTGGAACACACGTTTCAGTATTACAGCCAGTAATTTAATGGTACACATGCACGTTTGTTACAACAAATCCGTGCAAATGTGCATATGAAGGCTGGAGGTGCAATAATAAATGTTCAGGAGAAGAAAGAGAAATAATGCATAGGAATGCCACTTTTCACATGGTGCATTATTTGTGATCTTATGCAATGATTGTCAAAGTGAACAGTATAAATATTTCAGCTATTTTTATACTTTTGAGACTTCTATTTTTGATAGTTAAATGGCAGTATCGTCTGGTTTTGGAAAGTACCAAGCATGATGCAGCTGTTGCTTTATCCCAAACTGTATTCTAGAAGTGTGGGTCAAAATTCTGGCATGGCAACTTCTTTGGGACAATAGACATCACATATGTCAGTATACTGGTAATTACTGTAGGATGCTTTCTCAAGCAAATCAGAGTTTTCAAGAAAACTGAGAAAAAATGGTAGATGGTCACTACAGAGCTGCTATAGTGGGTGAGTGAGTTCATCATGCCTACATAAGGTACGGGGTGAGAAAGATGGGTGTGTTCACATTCGAAAGTCTATTTATGTGAACTATCATGCTAATAAGTGACAAAGTTATTGATTCTGAAATTCAGATGGGCTTCCAGGTTACAAAGCAACTGTGGTCGTGTGACAGGAGAAGGGGATGTATTTAGAGTCACATCTATGCAAACACTTCTTAGAAAAACTGGAGAATAGTCTGATCCTAGTATAAAATATACCTACTTCTAATAATTTATACTAGAATGGCTGCCTCTATCATCTCATTTCTCTGTCCTTCCTAGAGTCAACATTATCCTAACTTCTAGCAGCTGTGACAGCACTGGACATACAGTGGATATATGCAGTGGTTAACAGGCCATGTTTGCTGCCAAGATTTTGACTCCCCCAACTGAAAGTGGGCTCCAGAATGCTGATTTAGAAAGGTAATTCAGTAGTACAAGCCCACTATAATCTATCAGCGCTGAGTATACGGGAGGCCAGAAACTGGGCAGGAGGTGTTTTGGAGACCCTCTAATTCAGCATATCCCATGCCAGCGATGTCTGTAGAGTTGTTGTGGAGCACTCACTGCTTTTTAAAGTAGCAGAGGTCAGAAGAACGGCATTTGCTTTCTCCCAAGGCATGAAGCTTGTTTAATCAAGGTTGAAACTGTAGCTTTAGAGCCTCCAGGTAAACCAGCCTCAGCAAATAGCAGTATGGATATAACATAACATTGAGGTATTGTGTGGCATTTTTTTGTGATTTTTTTTGTCCTTCAGCTGAATAAAGAATTAGATGGATTATTACTCACCCTATTTTGCGATCTGGCATTAAGTCATTGAAGTGATTTGTTTTTGCAAAGAGTAAGTTTTAATCAGCTGAGTGCAAATTAACTAAACTGCGAGAAAGAAAACAATAACTTTTGAATTATTCATAGAATATGAGTCAAAGCCTGGATTCTCATCTCAGTAGAGACAACAAGGTTCAGTAATTTCAGGAACACAAAGGATAGTGAGTGTGTCATGTTTCTGATGTCCTTAAAGCAGCATTTCATCACGCTTGTTATTATCAACTATAAATGAAAAATTAGTAGAATTAGTCAAACCTCAAGAAGTGCTTCTGGAGAGTCCCCAAAGTACAGATTCTTCAGTTGCAGTTTCCTTAGATGAATAATTCAAGATTTTGAGTGCCACTCTAACAGGGAGTGTATGTGCAGTTTAAAAGGACAGAGTCTGCTACCTCAGTGAATGAAACACCTTCTAATGGAGCTTGTCGTTCATCACTGATCATCAAGGGATCTCTGACAATTAATTTACAGTGGAGTCTTGTTTCTAGACAGCTAGAGTTAGATTGATTTTCCAGCTGAAAAACAAACTTTCCACTCATCAGCACTGATGTAATTAGGAGCAGGAGCAATGAAGTTAGTCTAATCCAGAGCAATAAAGTTAGTCTAATCTAGAGAAGAGACATTTCGATCCCTGTCAGTAACAATTCCCCATGAACTAGAAAACGTAATCTATATGCAGAAAAATTCCCAACCTCTGCAGGAGGTACACACACACTTGATACATACACACTTTGTTAAAAATGACTTAAAAGTGACTGCTTATTAAGAGATATCTTTTAATTAAGACACTCATCTTTCCAAATATGGCAAGAAAAACAAAGTTCTCTCTGGAAAGATAAAGATGGTTGAATAAAATCTCTTGCTCTGAATCACCGTGTTCAGAGCGACTCTTTCCCCAAATCTGTAGGGGAGCAGTGGGAGCAGCCTTTCAACATGGGTGTTGCAACGCTGTCCCCGCTGCTGCAGTGGGAGGGACTGCATGGTGCCTGCAGCAGCTGGGCACCCATGGCCAGCATGGGCTTCAATGCCATGTTCAGTGGAGAGGAAATGGGACGCAACAGATAAATGCTTGGATCTTTTACTTACTTATTTATTTTTTCCATACTGATGATTGTACATGCTCACACAAGTATTTCTAGGTCCTTGTCCTGAGTCCTGGGCATAAGCCAAAAAATTACTGACAGTCTCCAGAGCACTTACTTAAACTGCCATCTCCCCTAGGGTGAGGGAATTTTAGGGAAAGAAGACATACAAATTAAAAGTGTCCCAGGGAGATGGTGTTTCTTATTTTTTTCTAATCAAAGGACCACTCCATCTCCTGGGAGAACACCTCCGCAGATCAATCTCCACTGTACTGCCAGTAGTTTTCTTATACAAACGAAAACTATTAGGCCATATTTATGTTGTTTGGTTTTTGTCTGAATTAGCCAATATGTTGTATGCTTCCATGCATAAGATTGCATGCATGCATTTTTTAAAAATGTCTTTGCTACCATTTCACTGATGAAGCTCTGAGGCTGAGAGCAAATCAGAGGTTGAGAGGAAGGATCTTCCTACACCGGTAGACTGCTGGAAGAGTTATTCATACCCCATAGCAGTACAGTGGCTCACTGTAGGAGTTATTTATTTTTCCTAAATCAGGGGTTTCCTGGCCACATGACAGGCTGCCTGACTAGCCATGGTGCAGATGTGTAACCACTTGCCTCCACTTCCCAGGACAGCTTTTTCCTCCCCTACAAATCTTCCCAGTGAAGAAAAGATGCTGAACATACCTTTGACTCCAGGACTGTTCAGAGTCCATTTTAACAAGGATTTCTGTACTCCTATATTTGTTTGATGGAACAGATAGGGAGATATCCAAGTACTGTGTTTGGCGTTTTAAATCTTTCTTTTGACCTACCTGGGCTGTAATAAGGAAATCCCCAAATGTTCTGCTAAGTTTCTTAAACTGTCCAAGTGCTTGATATCTAAGGAGACCTTGAGTTTAAGATTGCTGATCAAAGAGTGTTAATTTAAGATACCCGTCAGTGATCCTCTCCTGGTTGCTTTACACCAAATAGCCAGGGTCTGCACCAGCATGTTTCCCAGGTTCTGTGCTTCTGCTCTTCTCTCACAATAAACACCCAGTATTGGGCAGCTGGTAGCAGCAGAACAGACATTGCAAAACTTTGCCCTGAATTGCTTACTTGCTAATCACTCAAACATGTTTAACCTGTTTTATAATATAAGGATTATTTTGTTGTTAAAAAATAATCACCTACAGATGTTTTAACTATTTCCTATCTCTTCTATGACAAAATCAATGTTCTCTAGCTCAGAAATGCATGTCGGTTGGCAGTCTTTGCTGTTACGATGAAGTGAATGCTAGCTGAACAATGCAGTGCTTTTACACAGTGTGGGTTGGAATTTGATATTTTGATCCTGGAAGACTATGAAGTCCAAGCATATATCCTCTGTCTCAGGTTTTCTTCTGATTTCATAGGTGGTTTTCCAGTGACATGCAAGATTTAATCCGTTGTGTCTGGTTTTGCTTTGATGAGGCTGTCTGTTTCTTTGATCCAGTGGGATGCTATGTTTTTCCTGGTAGTCAACAATATAACACCCATGAATCAGTTCTGAAAATAGCCAATGTCTTTTCAGAGATAGGAGTCAATAAGCATACACTTGGAAAAATTACATTTGTGACTTCCATTATTTTTTCCAGCCTCTTCATAATAGGTCTATAGAGTTTCTGCCTTTTTCTGCCTTCCTGTCTCCCACCATAAGAGGCAGCAAAAGGAAACATACATCTGATTTACATTTCTTACAGAGCTGAGCTCTTACTGAGCTATAAATCAGTGCTTTCTTTTGGATCTGAGGTAGATTGTATCCTGTAAGTTGAAAAACTTTGCTAGATATCTTACATTTATAGGATCATGAGTTGTCCCTGGGCTGCGTGCATATACTGTAGGGAAGAGAAGAGAGGAAATCCTTTGTCCGGTCTCACAGTACATGTGTATCAGATCACAGCTGGATGTCGTTCAGGAGTGCTCGCAGCACTGTGGCTGGCGTGCCTGCCTGCACACACGACAGTGACCGCCCGGGTGGGTTGCGTGTGTTCCCTGGTGCGGGGCAGCTCCTGAGCATATTTTCTTGTTATTTAAAAGAAGAATCAACACCTTCTGTATGTTCAAGAGACGCTTTTATTTTCTCCAGGCATTTGGGACCAATGCATCCATGTTTTACAGCATGGTACCTGATTTGACAAACCTTGTGAGCCCCAGCATGGGTCCTCATGCTACAGATATTGGCAATACGCCCAGAGAAGCATTATTCCTGAGGGTCACTTGGTGATCTTGACCTAAGAAAATGACCATCCACCTTCAACAACATAGATCCCTCCTACTCTAGTGCAAAAAAGCTAGCATCATTTTGCAGCAGACTGTCATGTCCTGGGAGATAGGGGGATATAGTGTGGGTGAACCAAAGGCTGCCACAGTATTTTCATAAATGCTCTCAGCAGACTGATTATGACCAAAGCTACAGATTGTATTTGTGCCTTTTCCCATTCTAAAAATGTAAAAGTCTGTTCAAAGATCCTTAGTGGTTGATTTTGCTTCATAAAGAGAAGAAAAAAAGCAGTGACAGGTATTTTGGTCAGAACCCATATGGAAAATGCAAATAGGGTCATAAAGGTCTGAAGAGGGAACACAGCTACCTCCAGTGTGCCAGATGCTGTAGACACTTCCAGACCCTGGCCATCTGAGCATCACACTGCTAAATTAGACAGCCAGTCATCTTTTAACAGCAGTAGACAAACTGAATTCCATAGCAACCGAGTTATATCTGATATGCTAGAACAGCAGAATTTGTGATGAGAAAAGAAAAGCTGTGCATGGCTTGGAAACCTGAAACTGCCTCTCCATCTATGGGAATGAGATAAGACCAGATGCCATTATAATAAGAAGCAGAATGCTGTGTCACAGAATTAGAAAGGAAACATTAGTTTGCAAAGGCTTTTCTTCTCTAGGATTGGGGAAGAGGAATAAGTAGAAGGAAAGATTTTTGTTGTCCTCTGATTTTCTTTAGTTTCACTGGACTTCTGATTGTTTTTATAGGGGTATAATACTATTGCATATTTCTGGTGCATCATGAAAAGACAGATAGGCAGCTACAATCATGTTGTAACTTGGTAATCTTCAAAAAAGTTGTTATTTTATTGCAGTTTACAGTCTTTCTCTGGAACACAGAAGTAGAATGTTCAACTCCCCCTCATAAGAGATAGAGTAGGACTGGAAAAGGTTCAGAGCAGAATCACAAAGGTGATCAAAGGAATGAAGTTGCTCCTATAGAAGGAATATAAAGTCGAATTATTCTAGCTGGAGAAGAGAAGACTGAGAGGAGAAACGAAGGTAGCCTGTACAATGCTGAGCGCCATGGGGAAGGGGAATAAAGTGCAGTTTTTGCTGTCTCTTCCAACACAAGCACCAAAGGACCTGAGGGAAACTAGCAGGTGGGTGCTTTCAGGATAGAAAAGCTGTGGCTCTTCAAACACCACGTAAGGACTCTGTGGAACTCCATGCCACAGGAGATGGAGGATGCTAAAGGTTTCTGTGAGTTTAAAAGGTCACCAGAGAAATCCATTAAGGGCTAGATAACACAAACGCACTGTGCACTGTTCAGGCAGTGCCTGATCTGCAGGTTGTTGTTGGCTGGCAGGATATTCTGGGGCAGTATCTCTACAGGCACATCCTTTCATAAACTCTTCTCTAGGCATCTACTTCTGGTCATTGTCACAAAAGTATAAATGGGCATTTGAGCCAAGTTGATATGGCTGTTTTTATGTTCTCTGAGACTCAACATACAGACAGTGACTATTTTTAAAAAAAGGCCAGAAATCTGCAGTGGATGCCTCTGTCCTGCCAAGTTTCCTCGTCTATTGTTTCGGACTGGGTTCCTATTCCAGTGAGCATCCTCACTGCTTACATGTTTTTCCTCACCTAAACTCCAGTCTAAAGTGAAGTCAGCTCCCCTGGAGGAAAAGCCTGGGGGCAATATGGAAGCAAGCCCATCCATACCACTCGCCCAGGGATACTAGGAAACCACATAGATGCAGACATGTTGCACTGAATTACTCACACTCAGGGTCTGGTCTAGAATTTGTAGCATTGCTGTCAATAGTAAAAATTGCTTTCTTACAATTTTTTCTTTCAGGCCTCACCAAAATTTTAATTATGCAAAATAGCTCATTACTTGTTGCAGTACATTTGTTCAGTAGACGCCTAATCCTATTCACGTTAACACAGATAGATGTGGGTTTGGTTTACATGTTTACAAAGAGCCTGTGAAGCTTTTCTATGTTTTTGTGACTGTGTTGCCCTCTGCTGCCCAGTGACTGCTTGGAAGAATGTGAAGATCCCTCTAGAGCAGCTAAGTTGTATAGAGACAACTCACAGCCCATACAGAGCTTTTTTTTTGACCTGGGATCTCAGTTGTGCTCTTCTTGTATCTATGTTTAATTGTGTAACCGAAGTCATGACAGCAGCTACAGTCCCGTTATAAAGATGATTTTTTTTAGAATTCCCCAACTAACTTAAAAAATAGAAGCATACCCCCCTGCATTAACATGTGCAGTTTAGCTGATGTTTTATTAAAGTTTTGATTAAAATTAGCAAGTTAAATTAAATTGAAAAGACTTTAATACAACCTCTTTTTCTTCTGTGAATAGTCTAATGCCTCCCATCAGCTGGTTTAAGAAAATCACAGTATGACATAACATATGAAGAAAAGATAGAATTTGATATTAGTTCATGCAAGAGTTAGTTTCCAAGGAATGGAAAAGGAAATTGTAATCATTTGAAAGTAGGTGCAATTCTGTGCAAAGGAGCAAAACCAGAAGGAAATGTGAAGCCAGAGGTACTTATGCTTTCAGTGTATAAACCACTCTAGACTCATTTTCAGAATTGAAAGAAAACTCCAGGGTTTGGTAAAAATATGTTCTCTTCTGCACTCCCCATGAAAGTGGTTGTCCTGCAGTCTGGTCCTTTCTCAGGAGGTGACTGAAGAGTGACATTTATTAACACATTATCAGAGAGATTTGTGTCAGATGCAGAAACATAAGCTTGCTCTTTGTCATGGCAGGTTCATATCTGAAACAAAGTATCTCACATAAAAATTGCTTTGAATTGCTCTATCTAGGTTTTAGCAAAATCTTTTTAATAATGCTTACCTTCTATTTGTTATCAGTTTTGAGATCTGCAATTCAAAAAGCACTACCTAAGCTAGCAGCAGTATTATTTACTATATTTACAAAGACTAGATGCAGAAAACAACGAGAGATTGAATGATGTTGGTAGCCAGTGCAACAGTCAATGGCAGTACAACAGGCACAGATGCCCTAGATCTGACTTGCAATTTCATTCAGGATTATAATCCTTTTTAAATCATCCAGGCTCAGGACAGACTGAGCTGAGTATATATCGCCAATTTAGCTAGATAGGTAACATTTGGGTAATCTCAGAAACACTAAAATAAAGCAGATCATTGCAGAAACAATTATTAGCTCAAGTATTACTATTTACTCCTTCAGTTTACTAAATGGATAAAAAACAATCTTGCATTTACAGATTTAGGCAGTTGGTTTTGTGCTCTCATTTAGTCATGAAATAGTTTCTTGCTAATAAGCATCATATTTTGAAAACTAAAGGCAAGTGCAGCTGCACAGCTACTTGATACCAGAGCTGCCCATTTTTGTGCAAGCTATAAAATTCCATCTTAACTGCAATATTATCTTTTCATACACAATTTCACCTTTTATATATAATTTCATACATGATTTTAAAATGGGGAAACATGGTTAAGCCTAGATGTGTACTGTTGAATGTTAGATCATACCCTGACAGGTATGATGCTAATTGATGCTGGGCAAGACTCATATCTGTCCCTATTTATGTGAGGCCTGGCAATGTTATAGCATTTTTAAGCACAAGTTCTTTTTCTCTGTGCATCTTAATCATGTGGACAAGCCCACAAATAATAATACTTACCATATCTGTAGCCTGTAAAAAATCAAATTTTGTTCAATTTTACAAGCTTTTAATAAAGAGAGGAGAGCTTCAGAGAACTGTTTTGATCTGTGATAACAGAGGAGGAGATGTACTTTCAGGAATATGAACTATCTTCAGCATCAGTTTAATTAAGGTAACTCAAATATGATGCAAAGATTCTTATTCTCAAGATGAATATTAACTCTTGTGGTAGATTTACTTCTTATTTGAAATGTAATTATTACTAATTGGCTGCACATATTGGAATGACTTCTGATTATGTCAATGCAATTAAGTTTTTTGGGAGGAGACATTATCAGATAACACTCATTAAGGACAAGCCAGATATTGTAATTAGGAGCTCTACATACTGGTCTCTTTCTGGGCTTTTCCATGCCTTGCTTCTTCCCAGAGTCTCATTCTTTTCCTCTCTTTAAACTCATGCATACTGTATTCTCCCATGCTGCTCTGTACTCGACAAACTCTCCTAGTCTGGTTCTCCTCCATCTTCTTTCTCCCTGGGAAGGGCTGCCATGAGCTCCACCAGGCTCCACTGCCCTTTTCTGGCACCTGGTATGGTCAGCACAGCAGTGGGGGTTAGTCCAGCAGCCTGAAACGGAGACGTGGTTAGTGGGGAGAGAGCTTGCAAAGAGCTGTGATAGCACTTCTACCCACACTTTCAGGGGGAAACAATGAGGCTGGATGCAGCAAGGATCAGGCCCACCAGGTGGGACAGTGTCAAGGGCCGC
Organism: Apteryx mantelli; assembly: GCF_036417845.1. Lineage (NCBI taxonomy): Eukaryota > Metazoa > Chordata > Aves > Apterygiformes > Apterygidae > Apteryx > Apteryx mantelli. Next base: position 25,009,554 of record NC_089978.1, read on the forward strand.
ACAGGACGCCTGAGCTGGCATCGGTGGCTGTCGCGACACCGAGGGAGGGCTCACTGGCTGCCTGACGCAGAGCTTGACCGTCCTGTCAGGAAGGGTTTGCGTCCAAGACAGAAAATGCCTGTAACCTGGAGCTAAGGAGCCCTGAGATGGGAGCAGCCAACCTGTGGAGAAATCTTGGCCAGTACTGTGTCTTTCCTATATTTTTAGATGGCTTCTTAAGGAAATACAATTTGTCTCATTTACTGTCTGCTTTTCGAATCTCTTGGACTTGTAATTTCTTTTGTCCAGTTTAAGCCAAGTTTGAGATGGAAACAGAAATCTCAAATATTTAAAGTTCCTACCAGTGTCATGAAAGCAGTAGCTGATTCCCCCCGAGTAGCACATACCCCTGAGTAGGGGCAAGTGAGCATACTTGTATTATTAGATGTCAGTCAGAGGATCCCAGGGATTCAATGTGCACTCAACAACCTGGTTTGTCCCCAAGCAGTCCACCCAAAAGTAGCTATTATTGGCATCCTAATTGCAGGAAAAGCTTTCCTTCACCTTCTCACCTTGTGAAACAGGTCGTCCAACTGAGTGATAGCAAACTGGAGGAAAACTGGTCCCAGAAGCTTGTCTACTCGCTGAAACTTGTGCTGTTTGTTACAGGAATTACTAGGAATAAGCTGAGGAAGAGCAGGGGGTCTTCTGCCAGGGCCCAGGAAACAACCAGGTGCTGTGTTTTGAAGTAGGACATCAACGCACGTCCCTGCTGCCAGCCGGGCAGCACCCGTGTGAGCATCAGCCCTGTGGTGGGTGCCTTGCCGCAAGTAGCCTGGGGCAGCAGAGGGAATCATTTCAAATGTGGCGGTGTTGGTACCGTGGTGATACAAATTTCCTCCTGAGGCTTGGGAGACGGGCTGCCTGCATTTCTGGGATATTAGATAAGGATCTGCATCTGCCTCAGTATTCACCTGGGTCAGGAGCTGGTAATTCCCTGCCTGTCACGGTAATCCTTCTTCCCTAAATACAAAGCCCAGAAACTGTGAAAATGACATTTCCTACAGCATTTTTTTTTTCAAAATTCATAGAGAGATAGTAATCCCCTTATCTGGAGGAGCTTATAGCTCAATGTAGTTAAATACAATACTCAGAACAATAGGTCAAGTGCCTGAAATGAAAACATGTTCATCTCTGAGGTCAGTGTAAGAAACTTCCGTGAAACTAGTGTGTCGGGAGGAGGAAGGAAAGTAAAGAAACAAAAAGGGGGAGAAAAATCCATTTCGGACCTCCGGCCCTGCCTGTAGGACTTAATTATAAGTGTATTCTTTACAGAAGAGCGAGTGCATCATAGATTTTAAAACAGGGATGTTTCAATTACCTCGGAGTACATGGAGGCTCATTACAAAGCAAGGTCAAGCACCAAAGGCAATATCCTAAGGGCCATGTTCGCGGGGAAGGGGGTGCCAGGTGGCCTGACTGCAGAGGGTATGTGGAACAAGGCCTCACCAAGAGCTGCTTCAGCAGCTCTGTCCTCTGGCTCTCCGGGAAGCCGGATGAGGGTCCTTGTCTCTTGGCTGTCTCTCTTCTCTATTGCACAAATCCTGTGGAAGCTAATGATGCCCCAGAACTACAACAGTCCCTGTGAAACTGTCAGGCACATGGGCTTGGGATGCAGTTAGCCTTGGCCTCACCCAGCCACCCCCTCTTTAAACCAAAGTCCCTTTTGGCAAGGACAGTTGCCCTCAGCATCCTCAGGGAAACCTCGAGCCCCTCATTGGCTTGGCAGCTGAACTCCTTGGCTTGGGGATACCCAGTGAAACCTTTTCCCACAGAAAGCAAGGTGTAGAAAACACCTGAATCCCCCCCAAACATCGGGGGTAGGTCAGTCGCAGGTGCCAGTCATGCTGGTTTATAAGGAAGTTTGAGTATCAAACGTCTGACAGTAAAACACTGGGATGTTACTGGATGGTACAACAAAGCCAGAGAGACTTGACAGATAAGGTGACAGGAGGACAGCACAGAAGAAGAGGCAGTTTTTGATACAATCCCTTTGTAAACAGTGATCCATCCTGTAAGATAAATTACATCAGATTTTTAGCTCTCTGCAATATGAAAAATTCTCTATCACAAATGAATTGTATTTTCACTGCTTCTTCTCTCTGTTGCTGTTATACAGAGCTACCCCCATAAGAGAAACTGCACCCGGTATGTCACTTTTGTTCCCTGGTCTGGTTAAGCATTTTCTGAAGCAGTCTGCTGCCTCAGAGCCTGTCAGAATCATTGTTATAATTTTTTCTTCTTTCACTTCATTTGCTATATCATTTCCTGGAAGAGAGTCCATGCCATTCAGGGCTGCTGCTAAGCCCCGATGTCAATCATATCTCCACAAACCTCATTAATCTGCATACCCTCCTTCATGATCTTGGCGTGTCAGTTCCCTTTGCTTTCCTGGCAGTGACTGTGCAGCTGCTGCTTTCTTCCTGTTCCCCAGCTGCAGCTATGTCTTCCCCGCACACGTGCCTATTACACACTACCCACACCGAGCTTGTCCCTAAAAATTGCCCACTGTCGTTCTGCCAGCAGTGGAACACCACATGTAACGGCAGCTGTACTGTAAAACAGCTGCTGTTTTCTTTATCGTTAATTTCTAAACCTACTCAGAGGAAATCTAGCTAAGATCAAGAGAAAGATGAGATAGTCCTGTTTTCAGTTTATTCTGCATTTCCACCGTTTCTAGCTCTCCCAGTTGGAGATGCCCAGAAAGGCATTTACATGACGAAATGTAAGATTGCTCCAGTCACACTGACTTGAGTCAGTCACTATTTGACAGTGGTCTGTGTTCCCTGGGGATTATTTATAGTGCACCCTTAGCTGCGAGGCTTCAAAAGAAACAATCCTTACAGAAACTAACATTTTATTAAGAGACAATTCTAATTTTTTCCTCTTTAGTACTTTATGTCTGACTTATCATAAGTCCAAACACAGTGATAGCCAGCAGGAATTGGCTGTAGTTTCCTAGTGCTCATGTGCAAGGTCCTGGTGGCAATGAGAGAAGAAGGGACTTTCTGTAACTTTCAGTACTGGCACTGGAGGCGCATCAGGCCCAGAGGGGATCTGCTTTATCAGCAGGTTCCCTCCCTTCATCTATGTGTCCTTCCCTCCTTTGGAGCCTTCATAGTATCCTGCCTTGCAATGCCCGAACACACACGGAGACTCTCTTCTTTACCTTAGCTACCCTGTGGTCACCGATGGGGGCCAGCTTAGCCTCAGAAAGGCTCTTTATGTAGGAGATTCTCTTCATTGAAGGGACACGTTGAGGTACCTAGGTGACAGCAAATACTGCAGAAAAAGAGAAGCCACTTCCCCTTTTCCATAAGAAGCTGAAGAGACTGTCTTTGAGTATCATTTTACACCAACTCTGACCATTGCATTGCTAGCAGCTTGTATGACGGGAATGTCCAAGAGGTCTGACCAAGGTTCGTAATGCCTCTGTGCTGGGCGCTACGCAGGTGCAGACTGTACTCATCTCTCACTGCAATGCAGTCTCATAGCCAACCTGCCTAAGTCTCCAGAAACAAGCTGACTCCTCAGCAGCTTAAGCACAATTAAATGCAAAGCTCCAATTATGGATGTGTTTGGGCTTTCCAATTCACTCTTGAGCAACATTCAGTGCTTCAGAAACTAAAATCCTGGGCCATGGAAAAGCTCTGAAGCACCTACAGTCTTTACTGTGGCTAGAGTAAAGAACACATATGTCCCTTCCCACTCAGACTGTGCTCCTGAAAAGTGTAATGGTTAGCAATACAACAGGGAGTGAAACAGTTTTTCCCATGAGAATTAACGAGTGGGTCACTGTTTGAAATGATGCTGGTTGCTTTATCTGTGAGACTGAAGGCCCAATCATTATCGTGCTTTTTCGTCCTTCACACTTGATTGACTTGACTGATCTTGATTCATCTGAGGAAGACGATGCTGAAAAATGGGACTATTCAGAAAAAGACATTGAGAACTCTTACAGTAAAAGATTTATGCTCAGTGTTCATTCTCATGGATGAAGCAGATGAGATCTTTTTAAGCAGTGAACTGCTATGGAAAGCCCACGTCCCCTGCAGATGACTATTAGGAGAATCCTGTGTGTGTTTCTAAAGCCGCAGACACATCCTCCTCTATTTCACTAATTCCTACGGGAAAAATTACTTCACTATCCATTGAACTCAGTCACTTCACCTATGAGGCTGAACACTTTGTGTAAAATTTCTGCTGAGGGCATTTTTGCTGCTTCTTTTGAATAGTCACGTTTTTCTACCCCTCCTTTTCAGATGAATCAAGAGTCAATCAAAGGTGAAGGATGGAAAATACAGTTGTGACGATGGTTAGTGGGGCAGGGGAATAAACGATCAGCGGAGGAACTCCAAAGTGACGGATAGAGATGTGACAGGCAAAGGGATGTTGCTGGACTGCTGAAGGAGAGCTGGGTCCATGTATGACTCTGCCCTAATTTTCATACATTGTTTAGTTTAGGTCCAGATCTTTCCTCTTCCATATGGTTTCTGAACTGGGGTGTATCTCTTCTTATTAAAAAGGTAGTTTCTTTCTCCTTTGTCTGAGGCTGTGGTCATACAGGACAATGTGTTGAAAATCTGTCCTTTCTCTCTGCTCTTTATTTTCTGTGTGTTCTTGTGGGGCTGGAGCAATGCAGTGATGCTGCCTTAAGGAAGTGCCCTTGCACCCCCCAGTGCACAGCCACTGCTGCTGTTTCTGTTCCCTGGCACTTCAGCCACATTTGTGGGAGCGCAACTCTTTGTTTGGTTGTGCACGGCCTGTTTTTATTTTATACTGTTTTCTTGACATTCCAAAAATTGTGTCTCAGTTCCCTAATCCAGTTTGCAGCGTGGGTTGTGAGTTTTAAGACTCATGCTATGGTTTCACAACTGGATGTCAGACAGAAGTGGGATCCCACCGCCTGTGTGTCCTTCAGCCTGCTGCTTCCTGCCCATCTCCTCCTGCAGCCCACGCGTTCTGGCGGCTGCTCCGGGAGGAAGGGGAGCTGGCCTGTTTGGCAGGGAAGGTTCTCTGTGGGACCAGCTCCCTTTTAGCAAGCAGAGTTTCCTGATAGAGCCGAGCTAATCTAGAAGCTCTGTCGAAAGCTAGACTCCTTCTACTCTTCACCCCATGTCCTGCTTTCCTTCTTTTCCCCTCTACTCCCCACACCACCCCTTGTGCCACCCTGGCATGTTCAGCTTACTAACCTGGCACAAAATACCCCACCTCACCCCCCTCATCCCCCCCCCCCAAAAAAAAAAAAAGAAAAAGACTGTGGCTGTGATACCAAAACGGACTTCAGCCTGAGCAGCCACTGGCTCTGAGGCACGTCTCCTACTCCCTCTTCCCAGCAGTATCCCGCAGCCCCGTTGCTGGTCCAGCTCAATACGCTAGCTCAGTAGAAAGCTGTTCACTTGGCTTTTGTTGCTGTGTCAGTTTTTTGCAGGGTTAACATGCTGGAATGTCTCACAGCAGCACCAACGAGTGCTGGAGCCAGCGCAAGGAGAGCAGGACTGCAGTCCTGCCATGGAAAGACAGCCGGAGCAGTTTCTGCAAGACTAGTTCTGCTGCTATCTGCATGGGAATTGTGCAGATCTAGGGACCCTCCATTTTCTGTGGCTCAAAGGCACTAGGTGCAGGCCTGCAAAGAGACTGTTGGCTACATATATACAAAGGCAATAAATTGCATCAACCAGAATTCATAAAATGCATATAGACGTGTTCCTGCAACTGTCCTAACAGTTACATTTTCCTCAACTGTAATGCTTCCTTAATATAAATATGAAAAAAATGAAAGAACTATATATTTGTTACCTAAATTGTGCAATCCTTACTCATGATGATTAGAAGTTACTCACATGAAAAGTCCTCTTAGTCCAAGCAAATGTATTCAATTATATTTATTCGGCTAGGAAGTAGATTTGTTGAGCAAGCTGCCATTTTTATCTGACCGCAGTTATTCTTTTTCATGGCTGGAATTCCTCGGCTCTCATGGGACAGATTTCTTCCATGGTGTCATTTACAAGAACTCACATCAAACCGCTTTATCATCTGTCTGCAGTGTTTCATTGCTGTTATCAAGCAGTAACACAGCTCAGAGAGGCAACAGTTGTGATCCCAGAAGACTTTGAATTTATGGCTTAAAATAATCAAAGCAGTTTAAAAAAAGTATTTGAATTCATCCTAACCGCTTGGCTGTGCTGTATTCAAAAATGAGCAGGTTGTTGCTAAAACCATGCCTAAAATGATGTGTTTTGACAGGATTTTCAGCCCCTAGTAATTTGAGTATACAAGATATTCCTCATAATTTGAATCAAGGAGCAATTGACTTGAGAAATTAAGCTGATATTTTTTCTGACAAGACTCTGTTTCCTTTATATGATAGATTTATGCTGGCTACAGCATTTTATTTCTCATTAAATTAGCCAGCCAACATTCACAAATGAGGGAATCAACTGATTTAGTAGTAATTTGTACAGAGCTCCGTTACATCTTTAAAACACAGGTTTATTTGGGGGTTGTGGCAAGCCAGGCTCTTTCCTCATGAGAAGTCTGGCAGTCAAAGCCAGCTCCTCCATGTTTATCTAGACACAAGAGCTCTCTCACTTTAATTACACTGATACAGTTTAAGTAACACACTCACCCCTAGTGTTGATGCAATGTAAAAGAGCTTATGTTATTACAGCTGTTCAAGTCCAGAAGATACCTAAGTCAGTATCAGACAGCTTCATTACAGACAAGTATGTTGGCAGTCAAGTTTTAGCTGGTATTTAAATGAAAATACCTGGTATGACTATAGCAACTATTTAAATTAAAAAAATAAATAAATCGGACTTCAAACTGCAGTCATTTTACTGGCAAAATATTTGTGGATCAGGCCTGGGAGCCTAAGGAAAACTTCCCTTTGGAAGCAGTAGCTTAAGCATCTTTCCTAGCAGGAGCTGATGGGGAGGGCACCGCGGTGTGCTGCCAGCGCGGGGTGTCTGCATGCCGACTACGCAGGGCTGCACCCCCAGACACCCCAGCAGCAGTGCAGCAGCACCCGGCCCATCGTCGCCCATGGGGTGATGCTGGGTCTCGTCCTGCTCGTGCCAGGCCCTGTGCGGCGGCTCCAGCCCTCCCCACTGGCGTGCCAGGAGCACGGTGCGGCTCTGACAGCCTCACTCCTGCAGGTCCGGGCAGCATCCTTCCTGGGACAGGAACCTCCAAAAAGTCTTCCAGAACTAATAGTCTTAACACGACATTACAGCCTAATCAAACTGGGTTGTGTGTGTGCTATATATATATATATATTTTTTTTTTGACTTGCATTCTTCTCCAGTATTCTAGAATGCTGAACACTGATTGTACCTCTTGCTTATTTCTGCAGAGAAATAAGCCTTGTGCAGCCTTCTGGCATCACCGCTCTGTCTTTGCTACTAAGTAAGCAGAGCCAGGGACCGCTGTCTGATCCCGAGGCTGAATGGCACAGACTGGCTATAACCATACTACTTAGTGCTTGACTCTGGTCTCCCATCTGGAGACACTGTAGACAGTAAGACATTGTTATTAATATGTGTGTGTTTTTCATCTTTTTTTTTGTTTTTAATATCTGGTGTATAAAATAACGTAATAGCTGTGCTGCAGTCCACAGGAATGGTGTTTTATGGCATGAAGCAGGGTAGCTATTGCATGCACTGGGTGGGGAGGAGGGATGCTAGAGGCTGCGAAGCACTGGGAAGGTGTCCTTGTGCTTATTTCAGCACATGAGATGAAGTCTGGGTGCAGAGCAAAGGGGGAGCCTGCTGTGCCTCCCACCCTGCCCTTCTGATAGGAAAGGGGGACTTAGGAGGCCCTCGTGTCTTCGCCTCTAGCACGAGGTCACACAGTGGGTACTTGGATCATGTCCTGGTGACAGCACGTGGTTGCCCTGTCCCACTTTCGCACTGCACACGCACAGGCAGACCATCCCCACTCCGGCCGCAGGTTCCTCGCTGGGGTATATTCCCCTGGCTCCTTGCTTGGTTATATTTCCAGGTCTATGTGTGAGGCTATTCTGCCACCTCTCTGTAGTTGCAGGAGCTTATGTTAAAACACATCAACAAAGTGGTGTAGGTTTGAAACTGTGCTTGAAACTGCTCTGCCTTCATTTATAAAAGTCATCTGCCACTTCAGTGTCTCAACAATTTTTTCTTTTTTCTCTAGTGTAAGCAACATTGTTATCCTTGCTTTGTTTGTTGGAGTCACATATGAAATATTTCACTATACACGTGTATAGGTTACAAATCTATTCACTATCTCTTCCATATGTTTAAGAAAAACAAGCTTATATGAATTATCTACAGCAGATAATTTCACCTCTGCAGAGAATCTAAAAATAAAGCAGAGCCCACATTCTACAGCTAAGTAGGCTTTAATTAGGTGTGATAATAGCATGAATTGTCTTTTAGAGCACAACAGCTCAGCAATCAGAAGTCAAGTGCTCTGAGTGATAATTGTCTGCTAAAATGTTCTATTAAGAGAAGAAACTCAATGCAGGGCATGCATTTGTTTTTCATATAACAGGTTTTGGTAGTCTGATTAACATTTTGGGTCAATCTGGGCTTCCTCAGCTATTCTCACTGTTTTGATACAGCCAGTGTGTCCTTTCAAGTACTGATGTAAAAGGAGGACAGTGAAAATCTGCCTCTGTAAGCCCCCATCATCAGCAATTTCACAGTGATGCCTTTGGAGATGACAAGTGGGATTGCTGCTTTCTGAAGATTAGTTAGTTAAGTGCTGGAGGGGTGCAGGTGACACTTCAGTAAAAGGCAGCATGAGTGGAGCAAGCCTTCCCTTTCTGCCATTAAAGCGGGGGGGGTGGGTGGGTTGTATTATGAATAGTGAGATTTCTCCACAGCCCGATGCTTTTCAGTGATTATATCTTCATTAGGTACAGTCACTGTTGAAAAAAGAAACCTCCACCAACCCACCACAGATGATATTTCAGGTGGTCTGAAGATCTGGAGTACGGTGCTAGAGGAACCAAACCCTCATTACCCAGTTAGCTCTCAGGTAAAAAACACAAGGATTGCCCTCACCTTACTTTAGGGAAATGGATACTTCTGAGCTAATTTCAGTGCCTATACTGGAGTGAAAAGACTTACACCCTAGACATGCCTGTTTCCCACCACTGACCAAGAAGGGAGAGTGGAGTGCTTAACCCAGCCACAGTTTGTTTTCTCAGACCTCCCCCCACTATTTTGGCCTTAGATAAATTCAGGGTTTTAACACAAATAATATTCTGAATGGTGAACTGAGGTGAAGGCTTGTCTTCTGTTCTGCCTGCCCTGGTAGAGGCTGGGGACCTCCAGCTAGGCTGACAGCAGAGGATTTAACGCTGTAAACCACCATAGCTAAACCTGCCAGTGCCTGTCTTCTCAGAGTCCTCGTTTATGCCAAGCGTGGGGACGTTCTCAGCGAGTTTACCAACTAAGATGCTTTATCTTCACCGTCTTTTTAACTCATGCATATGGTTAGTCATTGGGGGGAGGGAAGAATGCAGCTTTTTTCGGCAGGGAAGACAAACCTTAAAGAAAGGTCCTTTAAGGATAAGAGATTCTTTCCCTCATCATGCCACATGGGTGGTACTTGGCACTTCAGACTGTAGGCAGATGCAAGCACAGTGTGTTGGAGCACCATTACATAGGCAGAAATAAGGAAGTTATTGCACCTACAGGAAATGCAGATATATCCTGTGACACAGACTGGGCTGTGCTATGAGACCTCTAAGTACAGCCTCATCAGATGGGCACTGAGTACGGGAAGTTTTTGCAGTGTGTTATACCAGGTAGCAGGGGCCGGTGTGCCAGGCTGCAGGTCAGATGCAGACCATGAACATTGCTGCCCAAGTCTCACCAGGGTGCCAGAAATGTGCCGTCTTGTGCCTCTTTGTGGGAGGTCGCGGGCTCCTTGCTGTTCTCCTGCCCTTCTGGTCTCTGCAGGACACCACCGCTGCTCACAGACAGGAGGGAATCATGTGCCATCTGCAAACTGCCTCACATACTGGGAACCAGTTCACTGCTTCCTTCTGAACAGGCCTTTGTGCATTTGCCCAGAGGACTTTGTAAAAATTAATTGAGTTGCCCAGCATTAGACACAGATCATAAAACTCCCATCTGATCTAATGCCTGCTCCTGATCTTAACAGCTGATTAAAACAATGAGTGCTGGCTCTTGAGGAATATCATAAAATTCACACAGATAGTTATAATGCAGGCTGTATATTTAGATAAGGCTTTATACTTGCAACTAAAACACTCTGTCTCACAAAGCTTAGTCCCTAATGGGAGTAAAAACCTTGGGCACAGGTTTAAACATAGCATAAGTGAGGGAGATTATTATTTGAGTTACATGTTTTGCAGAACAGCAGATTTGTTCATCTATCTTTCTATTTATTTATTTATTTATTTATTTATTTATTTCCTTGTTCATTTGAAAGTGAAAGAGAAATAAACTTGTAGAAAGAGAGAAGAACTGGAGAGCAGTCAGTCAAGGGGCAGAAAGCTTTGCCATGAACAAGTCTCATTTCTGCCTGATGCCATCTGAAACACCATTACAACTTCCCCGGCAGACTCTGGCACGTACCTATATTCTAAGCTCTAGGAAATGAAAGCAAAAGGAGGCCTGTTTTACCCAGAAAGCTTGGAAGACTGAGGACTAACATCCTTATTAAATAACCCATCATAAACCATCTATTTGTTTGCAGAATGTTAATTCCTTTGTTTCAGTTTGTGCCATTGCCTCTCGTCCTATTGCTGGGCACCACTGAGAAGAGTCTGGTCCCATCCTCTTTACACCCTCCCTTCAGATATTTAAACATGTTTATAAGATCCCCCTGAGCCTTCTCTTCTCCAGGCTGAACAGTCCCAGCTCCCTCAGCCTTTCCTCATAGGAGAGATGCTCCAGCCCCTTCATCATCTTTGTAGCCCCTCGCTGCGCTCGCTCCAGTAGCTCTATGTTCCCCCGTGTGCTTGCATGCTGCCTCTTGTATGCCATTAGCACACCCAGTCAAGCACGCAGGCAGGGATTCATCTGCTTGTGCGGACAGAGTGGCAGCGTGTGCACACGAAATGTTTTTCCCCGCCAGGTGCTCCCCTCGCCTCTTCCACCATCACCATTTCACTGATTCTCGTAGCGTCGCGGTTTTCCTAAATTTCTAAGCACTTTACAAAAGTAGGAGAAAAATACGTTTGAAAAGCAGGGCTTCCCCCACGTGCCACAGCAGCGGCGGAGCGTCGCCCTGCGGTGCGGCAGGGGGCGCTGCGGCTCGGCCCGCGGCGCGGCGGCGGCGGCGGCGGCGGCGGCGGGAGGTGGGCGCGGGCGGCGGCGGGCGCTGCGCGGCGGCTGCGCCCCGCGCCGCTATATAGCACCGCCCGCAGCCCCGCGCCGCCGCCGCCGCTGCTCCGCAGCGCGGGCACCGGCCGCTCCTGCCCGCCGCAGCCGCCTGCCTTCGTGCGCGGAGCCCCGGCGCGGAGCCAGGTGAGCGCCGCGCACCGCGGTCCCCCCTCCCCGTGCAGCCGCAGCGCCCCGCTCCGCTCCCCGGTCCCCTGCAGCCGCAACTTTGCGGCTCCGGGCTGCGGCGCCCGGCGCTCTTCCTCCTGCCCCTGCTCGCCCTGCGCGGCCGGGGCGCTGACCCGCGCCGTGCCCGGCGTGGAGGCTGCTCCCGGCTCGGCAAAGCCCTCTCGCAGCCCCGGGCGCTGCTGCAGCTCGGCCCCGGCCGGTGCTGGCGGGCGCCGGGGCGCGGCTGCGGGAGTCGCGCCCGGGCGGTGCTGCCTTCTCCGGGGAGACGCGGCGCTGGTGCGCAGCCCCGCGCGGGGGAACTGGCAAAAAGTGCCCCGGAATGCAGGCTGCTCCGACCGCTGCGCGTGGGAAGGCTGGTACTGACAGCAAGGAAGGTCTGGTGGCTGCTGGTCGTTGCTACCTGTGGTGAAGGCATGCATCGGGATGGTGAAATAACAGGTCGAATCCTACTTATTAAAATGTGATTATATATCTTATCAAATCTATTCAGCCAAAAGTTTTGAGAGAACTAGTAAATGGAATGGCTGAAGGGGGCATTGCTGTCTGCGTAGCATCTGGATAGAGACCCAAATTACCCATTCTGTGTTAAGTGTGATACTGTTGTGAGGAGCTGGGTCCTGGAGAGGGCAGAGGACTTCTGGCTGGGGCTGAGCACTCTATACTCGATGGGAGTGGAGAGCGAGCTCAATGCAAGTATTGAGTTTACACCAGAGTGCTAAAACTGCAGTTAAAACTCTGCCCCTTTCATGGCACCTCATTGTTCATTCTTAAGAATGATGAAAGATAACAAACCAGCTGCTGTAAATGATGAACTGGCATATAATTTCAGTAGGAAGGGAAAGAACAAACCCATGGAAGAGAGGGCAGTGGGCCCAGGTCTCCCTACTCATATAAAACACTCTTGCTTGAAGAGCTGTTCATGTAGATTGGCAGTTTCCAACACTTTTTAGGTGGGTCTCAGAGCCTTTTACACCTCCCTGCCTCTTGATCTCTCTTCCTACCTTTGCCTTTGCTTCTTTCTCATTTCCTCCCTGGTTCCTGTCACTGCTCCTGGAGGCGACAGTGGTGCAGGGAGGGCTGTGCCTTCCCTCTCCAGCTCAGTGTGCATTCCCAAAGGGCGCCTGGGTTGGGCAGCCAGCGATCCCAGATCATTGCAAACATGAAAAGGGCAAGCCAGCAAGACCCTTGCCATTTATTACTGCATTAAACTTTGAAGAACAAAAAATTAACAAATTTCTTGGCAAGACAAGCATTAGAAATATTTACTGATATAAGGTAGCAGTAGTAAAATAATTAAATGTCAAGTGCTGGCATACCGGTTATTAGTTTGCAATGGATGACTGCATTAGGGATGCACTTGGCAGCAACTGAGCTGGGTATAACATGATGCATAAATGCCTGTTTTGATTTGTAATATCATATAGAAATTGTTTTTATGCTCTTTTCACTTTATGTAGTGTTTATGGGTTTTATTTTATTTCTCACCCCCAACTTGAAACAGGGATGTGGGTTTTTCTGTATCTCCTCCTGCATAAGCTCTTTACCAGACTGCCCTTTTGCACTGCAATTAAATATACCCGACTACTTGTCTCCTTTCATCTCTGCAGTCTGATAAGGAAAGCAGTACAGGCTGGTGCAGGAGAGTGGTAGCACTGAGCTATGTGCATGAAGATAGAGCTTAATTTCTCACTTTTCTTTGTCATGACCCTACAGAATCAAGCCCTATTTGACTTAATGTGCAAAAGCTAATTCTGTAAGTGATTCTTTGAGATCCATTTTCAGAGTTTGGAAGTCCCTACCTGAGACTAGGAGGGTGAGAAGGGGTTTGCAAGGCTTGAGCCCATGTGGTTTATTTGAAGTAGTTTTTGACATGCTACCATTTATTTTCTGTATATTCATCTCTTCAGGGATAGAAGTAGAGATTTGGCTACTGATCTAAATTTATTTCAAATGCTCAAAATGACAGATGTAGGTTTGGGTCAGATACAAAGCTAATCTACCTTTACAGCAAGGCTTCTAATATGGTAAAGTCTTTTTGTAGGATATTATCTATTGTCTTAGTGATTGTAATGCACATGAAGATAGCTTAAGCCTCTTGGCCTAAATATATCAGGAATATATATTTCTGTACAAAATACATCTATGGTATGGTAAGTGATACTTGATTTTTAGCAAGGTAGTGGAGAGAGGAGAGCTAGCAGCACTTCTGCTACACTTCGTCTACCACAGAAGTGCAGTTCTCCAGGTTCTGTGAAGTACAACAGCACATCAGAGGCTGTGCAGGAAATCAGTACTCAGTGAGAAGTAGTCTTCCCACACATTAAAAGTTAGAAAAACAAAACTTTTGGCTTCTACTGTACGTTTCTTAATTTCTTAGTTAACGGAGGATGCATCAGAAATCAGCATAGGACAGAATTGCAGGCTCTAATGAAATGTTGACTCTAACACCAAATGTAGATGAAGTGAAGAAAAGCACAGTACAAAAGAGACTGAAAAAAACTAATTCAAGCAGCTCATACACAGTGGTTGGTTTATATTTGATAGAACATTCTGGAGGAGAAAAGATCCAGGCATGATAATGGACATCCCAGTGAAGATATTTGCTTGAAAACTCAGCAACAGTACATGGAGGCAGAGGGGAACCCTGAGTTGGATGCTGAGATTTGCTAAAAAGCACTGAAGCACACTTGATTTAGCAAATGCTTTCTCAGCTTATGATAAAATGCAGTACTTATGTTATTTATAATTATGCTGGCTTTGTTTAAATGTTATCGTTACTGAACATGCTTGCAGTCAGTTTTTTCAAGGAAGTTGTAAGTAGTTGAAAGTGGAAAGTAGCAAAGAACAGCAAAGTGCAGATGCATGATGGCTTGTTTTGTACCTGAGCTTGCAATTGCAAACTTAAACCCATTGAAACAGTCTTTCTTTAAGAAAGTAATTCTGATGGATTTTTGTAAAACTTATTCAGGTAGTAGCCTAATATAAATAACATCCTAATGAGACTGGGAACAATGTCATCTTTTTATTGCTGAGCAGACATTTGATGCTTTGCCTTCCAAAAACCTTGGTTGTCTTGTTCATTGCCATTATGTGGGTATCATCTTGCTGTTTTGTATTTTCCATGAGGAAGCAGGAAGTGGATAGGTCAAACACTTCACCCAAGGTTACCAAAAAAGATCTCCAGAATACAGCCAAATGCTGTGCTGTCCCCTGTGTTTGGATTCATGAGAAAGACAGTCTGAATAAGGGTTTGTAGGGTAAGAAGCAATGGGGAAAATGATTATTGGTATAAACTGCCCTGACTTCACAATGGAGTGATTTATGCTAACTAAAGACCCATCTTGTGTAACTCTGACTTACTATGATAGAAGATCAGGAGACCATTTTGCAGCTGTTCTGCATAATGTAAAGCATTCATAGCATCTGAAAAACAGGCCTCAAGTGTAAGAAAGGAGTGTCTGAAAGATTTTATTTAAATAACCACATTAGTATATTTTTAATGTTTTTTGTTTTAGTGGCTATAAAACCAGCAGTTAGGCAAACAGGTTCAAAGTTCCCGGGACAGTGGCTTGTCAGCCTAGGAACTGGTTTCTGGTCAATGAAAAGTTCTTGCTGCTCTTGTGGCATAATGCTGTTTAAAGGTGTTCTACAGAGCATTTATAGCTCAGGAAGTGGTATTAGTCGTGCACTGGCTGGAAGATAAGGAGATACAAGCTTTGCAATTGTGGTAAAGTCAGTTAAAGACTCTGTGCCTTAGCTTCCTCCCCAGAAACAGGGAATAGTAGCCTGACCCATTCTTGCCGGCCATTTGACTGTGGATGGAGAAAAACATTTTATTACAGCTGAGATATCCACCTCAAACCTCTGTAGAAATGAGTTAATCCTCATAAGCATCTGGTGTAGCAGCAGCTCCCAGGCTTTTCCTGTTTGTGACATCACTTACAGATCAGTGATTTTATGCAATCCTCAAAATTAGCAAAAATACAAGTTGAACAAATTCTTTGGATTCTCCTCCCAGCCTGGGATCATGACCCTTAATTTAGGCAATGATGGTGCTGCTCCTTGCATGAACCTTAGGGCTATTCCACCATGTTATTTCATATGCCCAGAGATAAACTTTGAAATAGCTATTGCATGAGATGCAGAGCTAGAAGCATAACTCGTTCTTTTTCTTTGCACAGCTGTGAGTTTCACTTCATGGGCATAATCGCCAAACACTTGGAGGAGGATGGCTTTCCTTTGAAATCATAGTTAGAAAGAAAACAAGCATCCAAAACACATGCTGGGCTAATTAGTTTCTCTGTTAAGTTTTACTTTTTGAATTTTAACTATTTGATGGCTTAGCCTAGATGAGTTGGCTTCCATTTTTACTATCTGCACAGGGGTGCTCTAAGTTATGGCAAAATACTAAGGCTGCCAAAGAGCCAGCCTAGCAGGCAAGGGTAGCCCAAAGAGCAGGTATGCTCCAGTAGCTTGCTCCCTCCAGCACGTGTAGTCTCTGCCAGGCTTTGCATGAGGTATGTGGAACAAACCCTTTAAGCCACTTGAGATTTTTTCAATCCAGGGCAGTCTGTATAATTTTCCTCAAGTTTGTCCTGCCAGAACGATTCAAAGGGACTGGATCAGTCCTGAGTGGTTTTTCTGCTCTACAGGGTATGCTAGTGTTATTGAACAGAAATTTAGATTGCGATTGGGGAAAAATAAAGCTTCATATTAAGCACTTCCAAGTTTGTAATTTGTTCATAGCAGAAGTCTAGGAAGGCTCATGAGGGCTTGTGCACAAGGAAAGCTGGCAGGATGCTGGGCGCAGATAAGAAATTTAAAACTAGGTTGTGCTCGAGTGCACTCAGCAGAGCAGTGTTCTCAAAACAAATGTGTTTGTTCTGAGGTACCAGACCCATCGGGACTTGAGATTCTTCTCTTGCTCCTTTGAAAGGTTGCTTAGCTGTCATTCTGCATGTAATATGATAGTGATGCAGTAAAGAACAACAATAAAACAATTTCTAGAAAAAAGATCTATCTGAGCATTAGTGAATTCAGACTGCTGCTTGCAGAATTATTACTGAAATCATGAGCCAGTGCTTAGAACAAGGTTACTGTATTATAGTCGCAACCTGAATACATTGTTTGGGAATTAATGCTGCAGAGATCAGGACTAATATTCAATGTGGGGCCTGAAATAGCACTGTTCCTTCAACAAGGTGAAAGGTTGAGAGGCCAAGAGAACAGCTAATAGATCTAACATCTAGAAGAAAATGGGGCTTTTCCCTCCTTCAGATCATAAAAATCTAAGAATACAATGTGTTTTCTAAAAGAATGGGAAAGTATTGTTTCTTACCTAGTTTACCTAGTTACCACTTGTAAGCTGGATGGAAACAAGTAAGTTTCTAAAACAAACCAGACTGGGCAAAGTGCTAATTTTACTTTGGCAGCAGGCTGAATGAAATTACTGACTAGGGCATCTTGAAATGTCTTCAGCTACCCATCCTAGATATTGATGGGTCATGCCCCAAGTCCGAGTTGACTGTCCATGAGCCAGGTCAGAAACAATGGATTTTGTTGTTAATATGCATATTTTCTAAAATGGCTATATATATATATATGCGTATGTGTATCATGTAAAATTGTGTGCATGGCTAACAGAATTATTTTACTGTAATAAATTGATTTAAGAAGACAGGGAACTCTAGAGACTCTGCCAGATGAGCCCACATCTTTCCCTGATGAAAGCCCTAGTGTCTTCAGGGCTGACAGTCACAATCTAATCGAAACCCCAGCACTTAGGTCCAAGTCCACAGGCTTCACTCATGTGGGTAATCCTTTAATGTCAATAGAGCCAGCTGAAGAAATGCTGAAGAAATGAAAGCCTTAACGCTCTGTTTGGAAGATACAGCAACCTGTGTCCACCTTCCCACCAGGTCCTAGGTGGAGTGCAAAGCTTGTATTTCACCTTTCTGGCTTTTGAGACCTGGGGCTAAGTGAGAGCTCAGTTACTCTCACTGTAAGCTACAGCAGCTTTAAGATTAAACTGATTAGAATGGAAACATAACACTGAGTCTGACAAACCCTGTACAGTCATTGTAGCTGTTCAGCAGTTTTTAAATCAAATCACTGAAGAGCTGCCCTGTTTGATTGTTCCCGTTATATAATAGCAGCGTCTTTGGGATTTCTAGAGAAGCCATGAGCAACAAGCCCGTTACATAATGAATCCATGTCGCTCTAATCTGCGCTTCACTGCCTATGACCCTTGGCAGCCAGGAATAGCCCGTGGGTGGAAATGAGCTGCCTGTGCTCTCTGGTGGGGCTGCTGGGTCACTGTGGAGCAGAGATCCTTTGCTCTTGGGGTTTTCTGCCAGGCACACTTGCTGATTTGGCAGGCTTTTTTCTGCCAATAGAGAGCAAAGTGGGGCTGAAGCAGAAATCCTGTCCTTAAAAAGTTGTCTTACTTCTTATGGGTAGAGCTTGATCTTCCACACTTTGGGTTTCTGAAACGTCAGGCTGTACTCCAATTTTCAGCTTGAAACTGAGATCATCTCATGATTTTGGCATCGCATCTACATTTGCTTTGGTGTTTGTTTAATCAAGGATCTGACCTGACCTTCAGTCCATTTTTTAAAGGCTGCTGCAGCAGGCTCTCCTAAGTGTTTTTTTCTGTCCTGTGGGACAGTGCTGCAGCCTGATGTCTATTTGGCTTGCTGGGGTAGGTATTCTGGGGGAAAAGCTGCAGCCAGGCACCATCCTGAATTTAGGGGCCTCATATGTCCTTGTGGCTTCAACAGGGCACCAAGGCCTCACTCCTGCCCTGTGGCTTCATGTGCTGAGCAAGAGGGAGGTAAGCCAGTTGTATCCAGCATGTGGGACCATGGAGCAGGAGGCTGCTGGGAGAAGGTAGCTCCACACGCACGAGGCTTGGTGTCTATGCAGTGTGTCCGACTCTTCAGTCTGTAGCCTGTTGTGTTGACCGGTTGTATTGATTTAAGTGTGTAAAACAGTGTGGAATAGTATCCAAACGCCTGCCCAAGGGGTGCATGTACCTCGCCACATCCAGCCTTCAGTTCAGCTCCTGGCCTACCTTCTCTGCAGGAGAGCACTTCTCTGCTCTGATAGCGTTGGCTGCCTCCAGTGTAATTAGCAGCATTTGAAGAATGATGCAATAAAAAAAGCAACATTGTGGGATTGTTTGGGGGAAGGGTTGAAGTAACTGTGCACAGAGAGACCTATCTAATTAAAACCACAGGGAAATGGAGATGGTGGCTAATGAGGCTGAACACACAACTTAATTTAACTGAGTTATTTGAAAAGTAACCTGCCTTGCTGGGGAATGGAAGGTGGTGGTGGTGGGGGAAACAACTAGAACATATGTAGAATTTTTTATTAAAACATAAGTTTCACTGGAATTAGTGAAAGTTGTGCTGCCAGTTTCTTTGGATTTTAGGTTTTACCACACTTTTGTGAAACTTATCACAAATGGTGACCATGAATTGAATGTGAATAAAACACATTTAGAAGACTGCTATTTGATTAAATATCTTACCTAAAGTCTTATTTATATCTTCATTTTCTAATATGTTCTAACAGTTTTCTGTGCCTTACTCCATATGAGATCTTTACCTCAAGGGAAAAAATGATGGTCATACGAGTTTTCCCTGCTTCTTTCCCCTCAGTTGTCCTTCTGCCTTTCCCCTTCCTTTTCTGTAACTCTTCCTTCTCCTGTCAGACTTGGTCTCTCCTGTTCTCTCCCAACTGCTCTGATTGCCCCACAGTTGCATCCCACTTCTTACTCTCCCTTGCACTCGTACTGCTTCCCTAACTCTTGACCCTAATTTCTTAATCTCTCATGGCTCTTTCCTCTCATAATACGAATAAACATCACTGACATAGCCACTGATTTCTGTGTATAGTGTATTTAATACTGTGTCATCTCATGATCTGGTCACAGCCCTGCTCTGGAAGATCCTCTACTCGTTTCATCTTTGGTTCTCTGTAGTTTGTCTTTAGCTTCTTGTACCACCAGTAAAGGCAAGAGATTTGATAAGAACAGGTGAGAAGTGGCTTTGTTTTCTGCCTTGGCCTGTCTCCTTTTGATACCATAACTCAGTCTCCTCTTCATAATGTTTATTCCCAGTGATTGCATTCTCTTCTTGGCTTTTAAGGGAAGCTCCTTTTGTGTGCTTTCTGGAGGATCTTCTTCATCCTTTTCTCTTCTCTTTCCTTCAGAATTTTCCCTGGGTGATCTCACCATGAACAAATCAAGCTAATGTCTCCTCGAATAGCAATACATCACCCTCATCCCCTCAAAATATAGTATAGGCAGAAGGTGTCAAACAGCACTGTCTATCTTAATATCTGTAAATAAATCAAAACCTGACTAGGTTTAGTCTTGCCTTCCCACTCAGTTTGTGTACATAAGTTTGATTTGAACACTGACTTATTCTAAAGATACTTCAGAGGAAGAAGAACAGAAAATGTGGGATTTTTGTTTCACAAAGCTTTGTATCCTCTTCCCCTTCAAGTTTTGCTTTGAGAACTGGTGCATTGCTTCATTTTGGTCACTTTGAACGAGGACCAACTCATTGGAGCTAATGACAGGAAATTGAGACAGGACCATAATCAAAAGTGCAGGATGTTTAATCTTCAGCACAGTGTTTACAAACAATTTGGTGTTTGACCTTGTTAACCTACTCTGATTCTAATGAGTCTTTTATTTTCTTTTTTAAAGGTTTCCACTCTGGGATTGTCTTCTAGGGCCAACTTTCACCAATGGAAGTAAAATTTGTTTTTCCAGCACTCTGGGTAAGTTTCTGTCTTCATGTTATCGATGTCTGATTTGATCTTATTGTATTTGCTACCAAAGAACTCTTTTGCAAACAGTTTTTAATTTTTATACTAGTACTATTCTATTCAACAAAAAAAGCCCTCCAATAAGCAATGCAGAAAAAAGGGACTTAAAAGCAAACAATGAGACTTTTGTATTGGAGGGGAATTATTGTACAAATTATAACAAGTATTGAACAAATAGACCTAATTTTTCTTACTGTTTTTCAATTCTGTCTGGTAGGTATAGTATATGTTGAGTATATATGGTATATTGCTTTAGGTATGAATATCTAAACTAAATCTGGTTACTTCCTTTGTGTTGTGTGTAGTCTCTTCTTGGAATATAAAGAGTGTTTTTGAGATATCACAATGCTTGATTATGGTCTCTTATGCTTGGGATGGAGGGGAGAGTATAATTCTGCTGGCCAGGATGTGACTGACATGGCTTCTGGTAAGGTCGTGCTGTGGTGGAACAAGGCTGTGTTTGGTGTCTTGAACAGTAACAGTGCCTGCTGAAGCCTCTAGGAGGTCAGCAATGACTCTCTCCTGGGGTACAAAAACAGATAGCTATGCTGGCAAGCTTGGAGCAGTATTTGCAGCTTGGCTGGGGGCATCGGCTCTTATTCATAGCGCCCACCAGGAATGTGCTGAAAATGGTTCCAAAGCCTCAAATGACTCAAGAAAATGGAGACAGTGCAGCGAAACTGTGGTGGGAGACTGACTGTCAGGACTACTCCCCAGACCTGTGCAGGCTGCACTTAGAGTGGACAAGGGAGGCCATGGGCTCCATCTTCCCTGCCTCCCTTCTCTCATAGCAGGCTGGCTGGATGTTCCTGGCATTGGCCTGGCCAGAAGTAACCTCAGACTTGCAGAACAAGGGCTGAGCCTTGAGGTCCCTTTTTCTGTGATGATCAGGTTGTAGTGGGATAACATATCCTGTTGTGGTCTGACTTGCATTGTGCCCAGTTTTACAGCAGGCTCTGACTTTCCCCATGCATCGACAGGGGGTGGAGGCCTGAAGGGGGACTCTGAAGGGCTTGACCAAATTCCTGTGCATTTTTTCTTACTGTCTGAGTAACGTGACAGGAATAGTGAGAAACAGTGTATGCCTAGTGCATGCCTCCCCACTTCTGGGACTAGTTCTGATCCTGTCCCCCCAAGTGACAGAGCACCAGCCTGACTGGAGAAGATCTAGTGATGCCCAGCACAGACTGAACCCACCAGGGACTCTGGCAGGGCTTGGAGCCACCTGAAGCAGACACCCTGCCAGTGTAACCCTAGTATCCAAGGAGTTCATTAGTGTGGACAGACACCTTTGGCAGAGCTCTACCATATACTATTACAGGAGTTTGGGGAGAAATATCCCACCTTTACCCAAGTCAAAAGCTGTTTCTCTGGCAACAGTCACACTCAGTCACAGAAGATGTGTTTGGCTTTAAAATGGGTGACTGAACTGATCTGTTACTGTCTTCTGGGTGGCAAATATATCCTAGTTACAATCCTGCAGCAGTCAAGTGGCTGAATGCTGAAGAAGGGAAATCCCATATTTATGGGTGACGTGTTGTGCTCCAGCACTCTGTTGCCAGATATGGAAGGAAGGCAGGCCTAGCATAATGCACATTTTTGTTTGTCTGAGGGGAAGCATGTGCAGGACACTGCACTGAGTCATGCAAAGGATGTACTGAAGTGCCCACCACTGCCTTTTATGGATTTTCCATATAAAAATGACCCTTCTGGTTTAAAAGCAGTTATAACTGTGTCTGCCCTCTCATTAATGAGGCTGTAACTCTAACTCAACCAGTGAAGTTAAGGCTGTATGACTTTGGATGGAGGGGTTGCTGTTTAGACTTGCAAAAAGACATTAGAGCACAAAAAGAATGATCCTGTATATAGCTGTCCCACTGCTGTGAACTGGATAATGTCCAAGATGGGACCTGGAATTAGGAATTTTTCTACAAAGTTGAAAGAAAGCACAAATAACTTCTTATGTTAGAAATACAGAAGAATCCTGTTGAATGTTCTTAATTTTTTATACACATACATGTACATATATATATACCTGTGAATTTCCCAGTTTGGTTCAGGATGCGCTAGTGCTTGGACCACAGTTATGGAACCATATCAATATCTAGAAAATGGAATTGTACAGTTAACTCTGTTCTGGTATTCTTTAATTATGTTTAAATCAGATAAGACCAGGAGGGGAAAAAAAGCAGAGGAAGTAGTTCCTCAGTAGTCCTCTCCAAAATATAATGTTAAAATTTTTCCTTCCATTAAGTATGTTGTTTGTCTATTAATAGATACTGAATAACTGTTTCACTAACATGCCTTCTGCCTTTTTGTGAGCTGATGTGTCAATGATATTTGAAGTAAGGCCTGTGAGAAGTGAAGTTTGAAGCTTTTGATTCCTTATGGATAGAATGACTCGAAATCAAAGGCCATCAGCTGAAAAAGCCTTGGGAGTCTTTGAAATGAATTTGCCATGTGTAATGAGATTAAGAATATTCAGCTTTTGAGGAGGGAAAAAAACCCAACAACTTGGGCTAAACCAGTCATCTTCTAAAGTAGAAAATTGTGCCAGGAATGGATGTCAAATAGAGTAAGAAACGTAGGCGACTATCTCGGAATGTGAGCGGTTGCTGCAAACCTGGGAGAGTAGATGTTTCCTGCCCTATTTCAGAGTTGTCTGCAAGAACTGGATATCTTGTTTCAAACAGGCAGAACCAAATGTGTTTGGAAGAGATCGTGACTTTCATTTTTATTGTACAGATCCTAGAGAAAAGTATGGGAAGATGAAGCCCCTCTTTCATGTATAGTCAGAAGTTTAGCCATGTTCAAGACACATTCGTGCAAAGTTACAGTGCATTACTGTCACAGCTGTACCTGACTGGAGACGTTCGGATACACCACTGAAAATGCTGTTCTGATGGCATTATTTTAAAAGTGTTTCCTAAGGAATAGGTCAAAGTGATGTACATGGAAAGATCTGGATCAAATGTTCAATACTATTCTCTATTCTTATGAAAATAGCTAGTAAAATGGTTCAAAGAAATAGATTTTTTGCTGCTCTTTCATCTAAAAGCAGAAATTCAAGGAAGCAGCTTGACAATTTTTAGAGTCACTCAGTTATTTAACACTGGATTATGGTTGAAATCCCGTAGAAATACTCAAGACATATCGTACTGTATCAGATGGATTTAAGCCTGATTCAACTTATTGCATTAAATTCCAGAAGGATTAATAGTGTCTGGGTCATTGTTTCCTAGACTTATAAATTTAAAGGCCAGAGGGGACCACATGAATATTTTTACTGCCTGCTCAGTGCAGGTCGAAGAAGCACAGGGTATATCAGCACTTGTCCCTTAATTTCTGCTTAGCTTATTTTCCTGAAAGAGACCAAAGTATTAATGTAAAGATTATCAGTAACAGAGAATCTATGATGTCACAGGTGAATTGCCCAAGTAATTAGTGACCCTTGTCTCAAAGCAGTCTGTAGTGCTCCATCTTCAGCTTCTAAACACTCTACCTGCACTTTTTTTTCCCTCCCCTGTTGGGTTGACAAAGTATGTTATCTGAGATGCTGATTCTCTACTTAGTCACTTATAAAATTCATTTACTATGAGCTATGTTGATGAAATACAGTGAATCTTTTAAATCAGGATGTCATGTATAGCATGACTTTAATTTGATGTATAATGTGAAATTAGGAATAGAAGTATGTCATGTCAGCAGTTACCATTATCAAATGGTGTCGTAACTGCATACAAATGATCAGATTTACATGACCAGGCCTATTTTCCATAATGCTGTGTTGATTGGCATTAATTATGCTGCTGTCTTTCAGTGCTTTATTGATTGTGTCCCATGGTAACCTTTCCCTGATGTTGCTTACTACTGATGTCAGTCTAACTATTCTATCGTTGCTTAGGTCATCCCACTTACCCTTTTAATATTGCTTCAACATTAACTTTTCGTAGTCATCAGGAACTTCTCTAGTGTTTGTATCCCTGTTAAAAGCTAGTCTTTATGAATTGGGACAGATTACTGATACATCTGCTTTCTACGCTTGAGTGCAGGGTTTTTAACTGAGGGTTTATTTAAAGTTTTCCCCTATTCCTAATGACATAGAAGTTATTTCATTATCACTCTAAGATGTGAATATAGCATCTTGCATCTCTCTGAATACAGAATAGAATTAGTTGTCAAATCTATTGGCATTTTCTATATTATGCTTGATAATTTTTACCTGCCATGGCTAATTATTGAAGTCATGTCTTGGCATTCACATGTTCTTGCTATATTTAGGAAGGTGCTCCTATTGCAATAAGCCTCACCATAACTTTTTTTCAGTGATTCTTTGCTTTTTTTTTTTTCCCATCAGTTGCTTGCATTTCTGCAATGTTAATTTGTATTCATTGCTACCAGTGTCTTCATTTTTCCATCTGTTATATACTGTGGGTTTGTTTTACAGGTTTCTTCTGCTGCTGCTGTCACTGTCCTTCTTAGCCAGGATTTTTTAACCAGAAAAAGTGTCTTTTCATGACTGTAGCATAGGGATTTTCTTCTGGCATGTAATAAAGCATTCTTAAGCAGATTCTTTTTAATATATTTTTGTATGCGACTATCTCCTCCTGCTCAATTTTGCTTGTGATTATTTTCATCTTTAAGAAACTATTTTTCTAAAATATTCCAACAGTAAATGAAGTGTTAGTTAAGGCTATATTCTGTTTGCCCATTGCAAAAGAAATTAGAGCGTTATTCTTTGCCCACAGTCAGTCATAATATTTTAGTCAAATGGTTCATCTGTATCCAGTAGAATGATGCCTAATATAGAATTAGCTAGAGCTGACTTTGCTACTTTTGTGTTTAAGGAAACATTGACCAAAATTTTTAGAATTTCCAGAAGTGTCTTAATGGTAAAGTGATTCTTCCAGAACAGTCTTCTGCCAGAATAAAATTAAGTCTAACTATTTTTCTTAACTTTTAAGGATATATGTCAGAATGCCTCATTGTCTTCTCTTTCCTCACTTCACAGCTTGCTACCTGACCTCAGCCACTGTCTCATCTTGTGACTTGCCAATATTCCAGATCCTGCTTTTCTTTTTGTACATGCTGGTGTCCATGGCATTACCTCTTGCACACACTCTTCCTCCTAAATAAGTACAGCGATTTTTAGTATTGATTTTTGCCACATGGGTTTTTAATCTTGGTTACCTTCTCAGCCTTTAATAGAACCAAACTTCCCTTTTAAAAAAAGCCTTCCTTTTTTTTTTTTTAAATAGGCAATTCTAACTTCTGTTGAAATTGTGAGCCCAGTCAATACAGTTGTAAGCCAGTGTTCAGTGGAACAAATTGTTTGCATGTTTTCTGTTAAGGAAGCTATTCAAATATCAGCAATACTGATGAAAACATTGTTTTGTATTGTTTGCTCTGTAACACTCAAATTATGTAAGTTTTGTCAGCAATTTATGTTGACATGGAGAGGCTGTTGCTTGTCAGTCAGACCTCTGCAGTCTGCAGATGCCAATCCATATGACCTTTTGCAAGCCTGATGTTGCTGTCAAGCTGCTGTGCAATGGTCATGGAGAGCAGACAAGGTGAACTTCATGAGATGACCTTCATGCTTTGGTTGGCTTTGGGGCTAACCATACAGCAGCTAAGGCAGAAAGAGATAATAACTGAGGTCAAAAATTAATATATTTTCTCTTTGGTCATGCCTTGTGATAATGAGACTTATTAGAAGTATAGTCTTATCAAATAGCTGTTACTCAAAACACAGTTTCTTGGACCACTTGAAATAAGTGACTCAATATGTGGTGTTGATCTTGCCAGAACTGCAGATTCACACACATCTAGCCTTGGCTGAAGGTTTTTAAGGAGCTTTGTAGGCACAAGATGATTTGAATGAGATGACCATATCCAAATGTCTAAGAAGAACCCACCCAGCCCAGTATTATGCTATGTTCAGCACAGAGGTATTTGGGTGACTTTGTGTATCTTGAGCAGAGAATTTGCAGAATAGTTTAAATGTATTTGGGTGGATTGCAGAAGAAATAAAGTTCCCTATGCGTAACCACATCATTATTATAACGTTTCTACAGTGCACCATCCCTGCTACCGTTCAGCCCACAGAACAGGGATCACCTTGTAAATGCTTTGGAACAAGAGCACCCTTCATTCTCCAGGTTGTGTGGCTTAGTTTTGAGGGATCCTACTCCACAGCACTGTTTTGGTACAAAAGATAAGTCCAAACAAAGGATATAGACTGGGGCTAAGAACAAATGATCAGTCTGCAATGACAAAGAGCTTCATAAACTCCTGGTTAGCCCGCTTAAGTAAAGTTACTTGCAAAGAATCTTCTGATATGTTAATTATGTTATTCATACTGTTTTTCTGAATCTCAAAACAAAGTGTGATCTTGATTTCAAAATAAAAGGGATGAAAGCATTCTGTGCTTATTTTTTTCATAATTAATCATGTATAAGCCAATTTTGTGGCAAAACGGATAAATGAGATGTCAGGGAGTATTTGTTTGTAAATACATTGCTTCAAGATGTTAGCATAATTTGTATTTTAACTTAAAAATGCAGCATTTCCTTCAGTTGTACTGTAGGATGACAGCATAGTGTGAAATATATGCTCCAGTTATGGTATGAATATATACTGCAATTATGGTATATCCATTTTCTTTAGTTATTGTAGTGTATGCACTAAAATGCACAAGTATCTTCCTTCTCCCTCCTTTTCCTATGGGCATAGGGAAGTATTATTCCTCTCCAAATCTGTCAGTCATACTGGTGTGCTTCAGATTGCACAGCTTTGTATATACATCAATGGTTTCAGGGCTACAGTGAAGCAGATATCAAAAGGGTAGTTCAAAGGCTGCTGCTCAAACCAAGAAATGCCGCGGTAACCTTTCCTCTGAGCACCAGGGAGGTCCCAAGCCTCCCTCAGAGGTTTCTGTTAATGCAGTTCCAGAGATGATTCAGAAGGTGGGGTTTGGGTTTTTTGTCTTCTCTTCAGAAGAGACAACAAACTTGCACTCTTTTGGCTGCATTTTGGAGTATCAGGATGCCCTGGGGAGAGCTCGGGCAGGTATGCTTCAGTTACCGCTAGCTTGTGTGGGTTGACATACCGAGGGGGCTTGGTTTCACACCCAGAAAGGCCTTTGCTTACAGAAACCTCTGACAGAAGGGGCAGGAATCCCCCTCGAAACCATGTGGGTAGAAGTGTTTGACTAACAAAAATGTCCATGAGTGGTACGCATGTGTAATCCTGAGCAATGAAGTTAAGGCTGGCAGCTGATGATGGGCTCATTATTGTAAGTGCCTCTTCTAATAGGATTTCCTGAATTCTGGTGTAAAGTGTTACAGGTCAATATTAAAATGCTATTTAATAGCTCACTTCAGTTGTCTTTTTACCTCTAACAAGTCCTGGTGTTTAGTATCCATTACATAGCACTAGAATAGGTTTCAGCATTAGGCTGCTTTTGGTGCATAAGCTAGCATGATTATTTTGAGTCTTTCAGGCCTTCCTGCTAACCTGCCAGTGGTAGAGGATATAGCTTGGATGAGAGAAAACAATTTAGACTTTTTCAGTGAACCAGTTTTGAAGAGTTTTTTCCTCAAATGCAGAGCTTCACAGTGAAGCCATGTGATTAAAAGCCTATGGGGAATCAAGGATAGGGATGGTTTTAAGAAAGATCAAGGGACTTGATGCAATCTTTCTGCAGATGATAATTAAAGAAACAGCATCCTCATTAGCATAATACACTAAATGATAAAAAGAATTGGACAGATGCCTAATCTTGAAATGCTTCTTAATTTACAAGTATGCATTTTGAAAAGAAAGCAGTTGAGGTCTGTTCTTTCTAGCTGCCTGTCTAATCATCCAAACCACTTCTTATGTAACTTCATTTTTGTGGGTCTTTTGTCTCTGAGACAATAAGATACATACTCCATGACACCACCCATACGAAGTCTGTTGCATGTACAGGTAATAGAGTATTGACTATACTTTATTTTTTTTTAAATTGGATGCCTGCCAGACAAAGCTATACATTTGAGCAGAGATTCACAATTGTGGCCATATGTGATGCCAAAGGATTTCAAAGACAGCTACCATGTAAAATGAAATATTCATTTCTTCACTGAATTTTCCATTTATCTA
The DNA here is from genome assembly GCF_036417845.1 of Apteryx mantelli. NCBI lineage: Eukaryota > Metazoa > Chordata > Aves > Apterygiformes > Apterygidae > Apteryx > Apteryx mantelli. The sequence goes on from NC_089978.1 coordinate 25,038,104, forward strand.
GAAAATGGCCACTTTGAATTTCTCATCACATGTGGGGCCACCGAAATGTATTTGAAAGCCCCATCATGGATTTTTTTTTTTTTTTGAGAATAACTTGATTTTTGTTAAGGGGGAAAAATGGCTTTCTGATTTTAATAACTTTTTTGAATCAAATGTAGCAAGGAAAAAAAGATGGCAGTGTCCACATTGAGGCCTCCACTACATAGCCATATTCTGTTCTTGTCAGATATAAGCTAGTGGTGTGGCTTTTTTCTATTTCGCTTGAAATAACTTAGTTCTGTTCTTTTACCATTCTGTTCATAGGGGATTTTGAAGTGAACCAAAATCTTATGCAGTCTCAGAACGGTTGTCACCTGCAACTAAGAAGGTGCATCAGGTCTCAAGACTTTAGGCTGTCCGTACCACTGAATTGGAGAGCACCAGGGTATGTGGTGTGGAGGGACTTGTTTGTGCTGCTTGGTGTGCCCTGCTCTAGCCCAAGCGTTGTCTCAGCACTTGGTTCTTGGTCTCTTCTGGGACCCATATATAGTGCCCTGTATGACACAGTTATGACTTTGGGCATTTTTATATCCAAAGTTTGTGAAATATGGTGGGCACCAGACTACCTTTTATATTGTGAAACTGAGTGCATGTTAGCTGCTTGAGGGTCAGCAAGGAAGGCATGCTGGAGTGCTAAAACTTGCCAGGCTGGTGATGGAAAAATGTCGTGTGTGTGGAGTAAAAGCTTGATTCAGTCTTGTCCATGCTGCTTCTGAGAGTGGTCCCAGTACAAATGGTCCTCCAAACCACACTGGGGAATTGCCAGACTGTTTAAGGATGCCTTTATGATACCTTAATTAAATGACAATCCTCTCTTTGTCTAGTAGTGCTGGAGTGGGAATTATGCTTTTAATAAGGGTAAGTGTATAGAAGAGAGTGTTTTTTAGGAGTGAAAATGATTTCTCAGTGGGAATGACTTGAATTATTCCACTTATAGCCCCAAAGCAAAGTAGAAGCTGACTGAAAATGAATAATAGATTTTCCCAGCTGGAAGTAACCCTCATTCTCTCAAATCCTAAAGCTTCTTTTCAGCTAGAGTGCTAGTAAACTGTGACAGGGCTGTGGCAGCCAGAGAGCCAAGAGATAGGCTGCAGTATGCGGTCTCTACCAAGGCAGTATCTTGCCCCTTTGAAGCTTAGACATTTTGATAAATACAAATCCCAAATTAATATTAGATAATGAAAATCTTCAGCTGATTAACTTGACAACCACACTGCACTCCAGGAAAGTCAAGAGACTTATGCCTTCTGTTGGGTGATCAATACAGGTGGTACTCTGTTCCCTCTGTTACATGATAGGTTTGTATTCAGCGTTAAGACTGTTAGAAAACAGGATGGATGATTTAACATTTTGGAGTAAATGTTAATAGTGTCCAGAAGACGTTATGCCAGAAGGTTGTTCAATTTCCATCTTAAACTTTGAAGTCATTTGGTGTCAAAGGCCCCCCATTTTAATTTTTCTAGTGTCTTAACACATCAAGCTGAACCTGATCCCTTTATACCCTGCTAATCTCTTGTACTGAGGTAGTAGCTGTGGAGCTGGAGAGTTCTGAAATATAAAAGGCGGGACTATTGATCCTGTTGACGTGTGTATATGTAGATTTTCACATAAGACTTTGAACTTGATAGTTCTGAACAGTGAATAAATTCAAAGTAGTACCTACTGGTCCTCAGCTAGGACATGTATTCTGGACAAATCACTGTCTCATTCAGATCTGTAGCTGCCACAAGTAAGTTATTAATACTAAAACATGAGCATCTTTATTGATAGCTGGTCTGAATGCAGTTAGTACTGCCAAATCCAGTGTTGTCGTCTTTAGGGCTTTGTAGACTTTCTCAGGACTTTCTTCGTGGGCATCCATGTTCTCAGCTTAGTGTCTGACTGGTCTGAGTTGGCTGTGCAGTGCCGGATGGCTGGCAGTCCTTCATCCAGGAATATGCTATGGCCCTGTGTCCCTCTGGAGCTGGGATGTGGTGGGAGGGTGCTCCTAGGCTTGGGTTGAGTTGTCCCCCAAACTGCTGCTTTTGATCTAGCTTATGTCCAAAGAAATGACTGTGCCTTGGGTATGTTATAAGGATGAAGATCAAACCATTTTCCTCCACATTCTGGTCTTTCAGTGGTTTTATTTTTCACAGAATATCTTGTGTATCTTTTGATATTTAATGAATTTTCTTTAATGCCTGTTTTGCATAAATGTCATTTTTTATATATATATATAAAACTATATAAAGTTGTATTTATGCATGTATGCATACATATACTAGCTTTTCTAATCCTTTCAATTTGAGCCTTTCAAAAGCTGAACTAACAGTTGACAAATGTATCTTTATTTTTTGTTATGAAGTTTTGAAGGAGGGAGAGTGACTTACGATTACTGAATTACTTGGTTTTTCAGCATTAAATTTGTTCCTTATCCTTGCTTTCATGAGTTTTGCAAGTAAATAAATGTGGATGAAGTTACTTTTCCTGCTGGAAATAAATGGGATCATAACCTGGCCTTTATATGCACATGTATCTTTCTAGCATTCAAATAATCCTTGTTAGATTTTTATCTATATACATTTGGGCTAAGTAGCTAGGAGCTTCCCAGAAGAAAACTCAGCAATGATCCTTTTCTTCCTCCCATATTAGTGTGGTGTGTGTGTTTTTGTTTTTGTTTTTTTCTGCAATGTCATAATTCATATTACATCATTGAATGCTGGCCTACAGTCCTTCATATTGATTTTGACCTTCTGGAGAGAAAAAGGAAAAAACCCTGACTGGTTTAACTTTACTGTGAACACTTTGTCCATCCAGATACTACTCCTGGTATGAACCATCATCATGTATGAAGCTGTCTCTGAAGGAGACAGTCAGGCTGCTTCTTGTTTAAATGAATTTAACTCTTAGGGGAGAAAGAAGAGCTCTTCACTGACAAAACAGACCATTCAAGAAATGTAGGAAACTTTTAGCCTGTTCTCAGTTTTCAGATTTACAATAGCATTCTCCCCTTCCTGTCTGCCCCTGACACTGATCAGAAATTTGTTCCTGTACATTTCAGTAGTTTATTAATAAGACTTGCATTTAAACTGCTGTTTCTGTGGAGCCAAAAGAACATTGCAGGTTGTTTCCATAAAAAGTAGAAGAAAAACAGTAGTTTCTCTTCTGAGTATGGGAAAAGATCAAAAGTATACCTAGAACGTTTCATTAAAAGAAAGAAAAATCTCCTAAGTACTTCTGAAGAACATATTTGGATGTTAACAGATGTTTGCTAAAGATTTTCTGAACAGAGGAAACTTGAGTGTAGGTATGTATCTTGTTTTAAAATGTATGTTTTTTTCTCAGCTTTCACTCCTAGGGATAATAAATATTTCATATTTAGATGTATCATTTGTAATATGTTCATATAGTTACTCATATTTGCTTTGCCTGTGCTACTTCTAGATTAGAGTAAAATACATGAAACTGTGGACCTGTCACAGCTTTTAAAAGAAACCTACATTATTCTATTTTTGCCTTGAATGCATGTTCCACTCATACTAAATTTCAAGGACTACTTTGCTAAAATTTCCTGGGCCATTGGCTTGGCCTCTGCTAATTCCCCATGTAGCACTGTGATAGGATATAAGTTAGAACTCTGGGGACTACTGATAAAATTCAGTGAAGATGATGAAACTTTGAAGGATATAAGAGGGATTGCATTCCTAATATTGCAAGTGGTAGCATAATGAGGTAGAGGAATGTCTGAGGGAATAGGTGAAGGATCTTAAACTGTCTTCCCACATCAAACTACCCCAAATACATAGAATTTTGTTTCACAGAGAACTCTTGTTCTGTGTCATAAATGATTTATAATAATCTCGCTATGATAATTGGTGAGAATGACAAGCTTTTCCTGTCACCATCTTCTGTACCCCAAAAGTCATTTTTTTATCCCATGTTGATAACGGTCTTTTTTCTGGTCTCTCTCAATTCATTCACCCATTCCCTCACCCTTTCCTTTAAATTCCTGTCCTGCCTCCTTTACTCTCTCTCCTCATTTGTCCTATTATCAGTGTATAAAAAAAAAAAAAAAAAAAAAAAAAATCTGTCATCTTGTCACTGCTGTCCCTTCCTTCACCTTGTTTCTACCAATCACTAAGGCTTCAAACATTTTTCAGCTCCATTGTGCACCTCTCCTGTCTCACAGCTGCACACCCCCTTCCACCATGCTCACCTCAGCCAGGATCTCTAACACCCTCTGAGCTTCAGTCACTTTTCTTTTCATTTTTCTGCTTTTAACATCTTTTTAGGCTAATGTCAAGGAAATAACATTTTACAACTTTGTTTTTTGCCATTGCTTTTGTAACTTAGCCCACAAATTTCTGCCACAAGTTTTTGATCAGAAATGAGCAAGTATTTCATTTTGATGTTTTCATTTGAAACATTGTCAGCCCCCAGCTGACTGGTAGCATTTTGGTTTATTGAACCAAGCTGAAACAAAACATTTTGAACTAGTCTGACATTAAGTTGTACCTGCATACGGTGCTGCAGTACTTCATGGGACTCATGAGTTACAGGTCCTGTGCTCTTGTTTGTCCTGGTGGATCACATCTAGCTGCAATACATCACTGCTTGACTGGCCAAAGGGAAGGGCTGAAATTTGGGAAATGTCCCATTGCCAAAGCCATTGCCAAAGCTTTCATTCCTTACAAACAAAATGAAATATAGTGAAGCCTGTATAGTTTCATACAGAGATGAGCTGCAAAAAAATGCTTTGGTTCAGTTAGAAAAAACTTCAGTGTTAAACTGACCTGAAATTGTATTAGTAGTGGTAGAATAATAGTCATGAAAGTCTACATATAGGCAAGGCAAGGTTTGCAGAAAAGGAAAGTTTCTTTTTCTAATGAAAGAAGCAAATGGCTTTCAGGAAAAATGACTATTTTTCTCCCTTCCTCCCCCCCCCCCCCCCAACTATTTGAGTCTCTTCAAACTTTGCCACATCTGACATATTTTGCTTCTTCATTTCTTTCTTCTTTTCTTGGAAAAAATAAATATTCTCAGATTAACATTCCTGTTGAGAAAATTCCTGGGAAAAGCATTTCAATTGGAAACATACTTTTTTTTTCTCAGCTATAGCTTTGAAATCCATCCTCTCCTCTCCATCCCAGTGGATTCTGGGGCAGCAGTTCTCTTTGTTCCTGATGGAGACTGACCTGGTTTTACCACCATTCACAGTTGCCACTACCACTGCTAGGTCAGCACTCTGCAAGACTGCCTTTTTGATCCTGACTTGCCTCATCTCCTACCATGCCATTCTGCATCTTAAGCTGTCTTTGATACCTCTCGCTGAATGGCTCATTGGTATTCAAGTACTGTCCTTTTCTCCTCATGTTTTGCTGCCATAGCCACAGTGTAAAGCACAGTTGACTACCTCATGTCCAATCCTGCAGCCCAGGCATTACCTGCAATTTGTCCCACTTTAAATCCTGTCACTTCTCTCGGCCTGTCTTCCCTGCTGCACCACCTTCTGGTCTGATATCCTCTGCTGGCTTCCCTCAGTGGCCAGGAAAGTAGAAAGTGCTTATCCTCAGACCTGAAAATCCTTCATCTTCTCCTGATTCTTTATACTTGCTCCAGTACTGTTCTTGGCCAGTGATGCCAGACTCATCAACCACTTGTCTGTGCTTCTCGCAGCATTTTATTCTTTCTTTGTCTATAGGTGGGAGCACTAGTAAAAAGCTTTGCTGTGAAATAAGTTTTGCGCTGTTCAATAGTGCTAGGTCAGTTTTAATCTTGATCTTCTAATTCTGCAGAAACTAGCAAGAATGTTAGAAAAATGAGTTTTCTGCCCTCTGACACAGATGTTTTCTGGTAATAGTTACTCTTTTTCCAAAAGGGGAATCATTTATCAAGTGAACTCTCTTGATTGACTTCAGGGTTTTGGATTTTCATGATTAAAGATAGCATAACAGAATATTTGTCATGAATATGTAAGAAAACTGCTTGGGGCTTGAATGTCTTCTCACACTTTACAGTTGGAGACAACAGCTCCAGCAACTTAGTGATTTTACACCTGAATTATACAGCATTCAGTTATGGGCACTTGAGTTAGTCTTTTATTTGTCACTTTAAAATGGTGTGCTTTAACATGTGGTGCCTGAAGCAGGGTGACGTCATCTCTGGGAAGTGGGACTTGTGTGCTTACTGAAGTGACCTGTATTTCCTTCTGCTGGTTAATGCTCTGGGATGGAAAACTGTGGGAAATCCAGCTGTGTGAAGAAGGATGTTTCAGCAGACAATCTTCAAGTCAGCTATCAGCATAGCAACAGGTGACCTCCTGGTTGGTGCAGGTTCTGCCAACTGTTTGTGTGATTAGTTCTGTTTGTGCCCATTTAAATTCTGTTACTGCCTTTTTGGAGAAGAATGGGCAACCTCGTCATGATGAGATTTTGTAACAAGCCCCAGTTCAGCCCTTATCAAGAGGTTCATTAGTTTCGCTAACCATTTGGATGAATCTGACTTACACTTCTGATTCTGCCAGGATTTGCTGGCTCTTCCTATCTTGTGTGTTTTAGGATTGGTCATTGGACATCCTGCCAGAACTATTGTTTTCTTCTAAATCATCTGAAAATGTTGTGAATATCACATCTCAATCAGATCATATTGAGAATCCCATCCTCATATATTTACAAGTTGCATAAAAATGTGGTCTTAATGTGTTGAGGCCATCAGGTCTCCATTGTTTTACTGTACTGAGAACAATCTGTGCCCTCAGGTCGTAACTGGGACAAAAAACTTAATGTTCTATTTCAAATTAGTACACTGTAAGTGTTATTTTTTGTAAACATTGTTAAAGGGATTTGGATTAGAATTACTGGTTTATAAAAATCCAAACTGTATGAAATAAAGTACACTGCTACTGTAGCAACGCTGGCCTATACCATGTTCCTGGAGTACAGATTTTTGAGCTGCTAGAGTTATAAAAACTGCGATCACTACAGGGAAGGATTACTTGCAGTACTTCTGAAAAATGCACACTTAAGTCATTAGAAGGACCTGAAGAAAATGCTGCAGGGCATACTGGACTTGATATTCCCCGAATCTGGTCTCTCTGAGCTGGAGCTGCTGTTTGCACAGTGTGTAGTTGCTTATACATAGTTTGAGGATGTAGTAAGGAGGGTGTCTTGCTTCCATTTCCTGGATACCTGAAAGGCACTGTAGTGACCCAGCAGAGCGGTGGCTGCATCTGGCCCATCAAGTGAGTGGTCACCTCAGGGGCGTAGCTGCATCCATACAGGAGGGTAGGGCAAGACAGGTTCCTCTTTGGCCTTAACTGTGCCAGGCAGGTGGTTGAAATTGTAAATAGCTGCTATTCACTGGAGAAGGAGGTTCTCATACAAATGTTGGACCTTTCTGTTTAGTCTGCAAGCCTTCTAACAGGTGATGTTTCCTTTACTCAACCCCTTATTCAATAGTGGAAGAAGAGTCCCATCTTTCTTTTGTCAGAGCAATTAAGTGTGTGGACTTTGTCATCAAAGTAAGGTGGGATAGTTTATGCAACCTTATCTTGTAGCTGTAATAAAAGAATACCTGCCTTATGAAAAGTCTTTAGATGTCAGAAGAGATCTTTTATTCTGGTGAGAATAATTTCAGATGTAGTGAAACTCGGCCTTTTTTACTGCTTATTACTTCTATTCTAAGAGTTCATCTCCAGCGCTGCTGTTCTTCTGAGAGGTCAAAGAAAATTGCTTTGGACATATAAAAGAGTGATTAGGAAAACATCTCTGACATGCAATGTGTAATCCTCTTATTAAATATCAGTGATAAGCAGAGCCTTGATCTATGTATGCTACAGTACTTCTTGTAGTTAAGATATTTTATTAGCATGGTGACTACCCTACCTTCTCAGCTATATGAATGCTTCTTATTTACACACCTCTAGCTCTTTCTTCTTACTCCTAATGGATCATTCAGGAGATCATTCTGGCCTTTGCAGATTGCAGGAGGGTACTCAGAATGACACATCATTACACAGGCTCTGGCCCTGTCTACAAAGAATTGTGCAGAAATAACGTTAAAAATGTCCGGCTTGCTCACAAACTGAGCTTCTTTCATTTGTTAACTATTAAGGTCTGAGTGTCTTTGGATATGATAACAAGCTACAGAAGGTGTACTGAGTGAAATGAAACCTATTACCACATGTCAGGTCTGTCATAGCCAATTTAACCTAACTGTGCAAGAGAATTCTTTACAGCTTCAACTACATCTTAAAATGGTACTTTCATTAAATTACATATGAAAATAAGTGATACAATCAGTACAGTATCACCTGTCATTTAAATTGGTACCAACCTTAATTTCTCCTTTTTCCCTACACTTATTTTTCTAGGTCCTGCCATGTTTTGTGTTTAAAGGTAAAATTAGGGCAGAAGGAAACAAGTAAGCTTCCAAGAAAACCACGTGGCCAACTGGACTGTTTGGGAACTTGGTTGAGAATAAAGTGTGGGAATTAATCAAAATCAAAGTAGAAGTGTTTTGTTCCCTCTATCCAGCCAGCTCTAGTGAGAAGGGCTCCTGAAAGAGGTAGGCTTGAAGGAAAAATTATTTATTTTAAAGGACAAAGTCATCTGCATGAGAAGCATGGTTTAAAGCTAAGTGGAAATACATAAGGGAAGATGTGAAACTGAGGTTAGAGGAAAGAGGCTAAGGGGAATAGTTAGGTGTTAAGGCTAAAAGGAGACTAAGGGAGGGGTGGGTAGAAATAAACTTGGAGGGATGAAGAGAAATTAAAATCCAGGAACACAACAGAAGCTTTCAATGAGGGAGCTGAAATGGTCTGTGGTATGATAGAAATAGGTACTACCCAGCACAGGCTTTGTCTGAGTGGTGTATATCACGGTCTCAGAACAGAGCTGGAAGGCATCACAAGACATCTCTTTTTTTTTTTTTTACTCCTCTTCCCCAGGGCAGGATCATGTGCACACTTTAAAATGTTGCTGACCCATTTTCATGTGCACTGAAGAGAATGCCTACCACTCATTAATTGCATGGGTGCTTTTTTAGACTGGCTCTGCTCAGGCATCTGGAAATACTTAATTGATACTAAGCATGACTGGAGGTTGAATCCAGGTACTCTAATAGTCCCTTCAATACAAATAACTTCGTAAGTAGCCGTGTATGTGCATCAAATACCAGTATCCGAATGGGCAAATCGGTCCTTCAGGAAAAAATCTCTCCATGCTGTTGGGTATAACTTATCTTTAACAGCACTATAAATGAACTTAGGTGTTGTTTTGTTGAAAGGCACTTGGTTTTTAGCATCCACAAAATTGGCAATGAAAGGTAGCTGGAGAAGGATTGATTAGTAAGTGGACCACCTCTCTCAGTATTCGGAGATTCTGGTTCTCACCACATGTCTGTTAGTGATGTGATTCCTGACCTTTTGGCAGGTTGCTTGACACCTCTATGCTTTTGTTTCCCTGTCTGAATTATTATCCTTAAAGCTGGAGCTAGAACAAAAAGGCTCATGCTTTTTGATGGAAGAGTTTTTATGCAGAGTTACCAATGTTTACAAAGCTTCTCTTGTGTACAGCATGTGCTATCATGTCCAAGTAAGAATATCAGCAAAAATAAGGGTGGGAATAGTAGGCTTTTCCTGGACTGACTGGAAAGTTTCCACTGTTTTCAACCAATTTTAGAGAACTTTTATGAGTACTGAGAGCTCCAGTTCTCCTTACTGGACTGGGACATTCTATAGAATTAAAAGTTGGCAAATCCAAATTGGTTCAGAAGAAAAATCCCTTTCACATAACAGGTATAACTGTAGCATTCACAAACTGTGGTGTCTACATACACATGCATACCAAAAATCAGTAAAATTCAAAAAAATGATGATAGTTTTATGGATTTCAAGACTTAAGAAATATGCTAGTGGTCACAAAACCAGCAGCAGAACTAATGAAGCTTGTTTTTCACTAGATGAGTGTCTTATGGTTAGTTCACTTTTAAACTGTATTATACTAAGCCCTTATTATGCATCAGAAGCCACATGCAAGAGAGCCCTTAGAGAAGCCATAATTACAGGGGAAACATCATTCACAGCTGCACCTTGTTAGACAACAGACAATCACCATGGGAGAGAAACCTTGATGAAGAGGTGAATTCCTTAGTGTCTCATAAGATAATAATTTCAGTTGCAGCTTTCCCATCATTAAGGAAAGCTCTTTCCTTTAAAGATTTTCTGTTGCCCTATGAAGTTAAAGCTTACTTTATAACCTTTTTTTCAGCTTTTCTTTATAAAAGTTCTCCTTAGTCACCTACTTTCAGAAAACTTGTGGAAACTCAACCCTTCTAACTTGCTTGCAACTGGCCAAGAAGTTCAAAAGGAGATACGCACGTCATATATATATAAGCTGTAGTTCTTGAGAACCTACTTAGAGGGATATAAAATAAAATCTCACATATAAGAGCTCGTTCAGTCTTTAACTGTTGGAGCTGAGATGCAGGAGTGATTATCCCATGTATGCCCTCTCCATTACACTTGTATCATCCTCCGAAGTATTTTGTTCATATTGCTATGCAATCCAAGAGGGCAGCTCCTATGAAAAATACCTTCATTTTCTTTACAGGAAGATCATCAAAACATAAAATACCAGCAGTGAACAACTGAATAGAATAAGTGGCAGCTGTAAATTAGTCCTGGTTGGCAGCTTCCTCAGAAAGGCTGGGGATGAAATGTTCATGGAGGGACTGAGGAGCTCTTCTAGACCTCACGATGGCCGAAGCAAGCCAGTGGGGACTTTCACTGCCACTTCTGTGACAGTTTTCCAGTCAAGGGGGACTTTCAACTCTAGAGCCTCAACCTTGCAGATGCCACAAACACCAGATTCACTTAGCTAAAAAGCTGTTCCGGAACTGAATGTTAAAATACATTATAGACAACTGGACTTTCTCTTCCAGATAGTTCTTATTTTGTAGGGAGAATTGTATGTGTTGATACCAGCAGAAAACAGATTCTGATGCTTATTTTAGCTTGTTGCATCTGTTGTCTGCAATAGACAATAATATATTATTCAAATACTTTCATGTTAGACAAAAGATGATTAAATATGCAATTGTGTTTAGCTAAAATACATTTATTTCTGAAGCAAATACATGATGATGTTTTTTCACAAACTGTGATTAAAAAACATGTGAAATGCAAATTTTGATCTTGGTGACACACAAGTCCTAATAGCAGACATGCTGTAAAGAAAACATTTCAGATTCTTATTTTTAGTGGTATTGCTTCTGTTCTCATGAGCCACTTGGATTTGTGTTGTTCCTGTTGTGTCCAATTTCATACTTGGTTCTTGGGGGATATATTCTTTGTGGTTTTGTTTAAAACAGGTTTTGTACGTTTTTGTTATGTTGTTGTGGGCTTGACTTATGAGGAATGTTGGTATTTGTCACCAGTTATCTTCCTGGTGGAAGACTGGTTGTCCTCTCTTTTGCTGACTTAGGTTTCTTTGTGCAAGACTGAAATTCATGGTATTTCAGCAGGTAAAATGTCTTTTGCATCAAAGCTATATTGGTAAATAAGCAATATGTGTATTGTTGCCTACAAGAAGATCCCCAATTTGGGCTATCAGAAGTATTTATTCCTTGTAGAAGAAGGTGCTTAAGACAAATCAGGAGTTCTTCCTTGGGTAAAAAAAAATAAGGATCATGGATATCCAGAGCTGTTTTAGCTGTTAAAATAATCAGCAACCAAGACATACTAAAAGGATAAAAAAAGTTATTTAAGGACTTTTTGCAAATAAAATGGTTCATTAGAGTTAAAGGATTTTGCAAAGCAAACACAATGGTAAATTGTATTAAACATATACTTCAGACAAAAATTAGCCTCTAGTTCACCTTTATTTCAACAAATTAGATGTTAAATCTCAGACAAAGGATTATGTAGCAGGGGAGGCATACTGTGTTTGCTTTTTTGGTCCTTTTTAACCATAAACAGCACATAATAACTTGCTTTCATTTAGAAGAAGCCCATCTGTTACTGTTCTTGTCTTCTTATCCATTGTTTAAGTGGTAAACATCAAACCATTAATACCTCAACCGTATTCTTCCCTTTGACAATGAAAATGTGATAACTGTTCACCTTATTGTGAAGATAATACAAAACTCACGCACAAGTATGGGAGTGAAACCATGAGCTGTTTAATGGAACGTAATTATTTTCAATAAACTGCCCCAAACCCCTCATTTCTGACCACGCATTTACCTGCTTTTCAAACTTACTGCTCTGCTGATTTCAAAGGAAGTACCCCTGACTGATATGAGTATAAAGAGAGAGGGATTACACCTTGTGAGTTTCTTTCAGCCAAATCTCTTTGATTTTAATGGTGCGCATGCACTTTCTAGCTATGTTTAATGATTTTGAAAAGCTTTAACTTAAACTACAGTGGATTGCCATAATACTACCTCCCAAGTACTGTCATGCTACATTGGCTCTTGTCTGCTAAGACAGCATAATCAGAAAAACAAGCAGTATTTCATAGAAAAATAAGTTTATTGTATTTTTTTCATGGAAAACAGTAAAAATGTGCCTGGTAACTGTTTCTGGGCACAATTTTTTTAGACTTGGCCATTGCTGTTGAAATTGTTTGCATCAAGTTTGTATTTCCCTTTATATCTGTGTTCTCATTCAGTATTTTTTGACTTTCTGGACTTAAGATTTTATTTTTTCAGCCTTATCTCAACAGCCATTTATTTTAGAGTATTTGAATTAATTCTTTTGCATAGTTTTTGAATTCTCAAACCGTGAAAAACATACTGTTTTTATTGATCTTCCGCAATAGCAGAGACAAATGAAGAGGGATGAACAAATAGTAGGTTTTGTCCAAACATCCTTAGTACTGTGATCAGCTCTGGGTTTGTCTCCGCTAGCGAACCCCGGTGTGCCTGGGAACGGAGCCAGGCCCTGGGAAGTGGTTGTCTGCACAGGGGAAGTGCTAGAGGAGTCCCTGTCATGAGTTTGGCCCGTGCCAAGCACTTTTCTCCTAGTGACTTCCCAGGCATGTTTTGGGAGTTGGAGAGTCCCAGGGAACATCTCCTGTAGGTGGTTTGCATGTTTCAGTCATAGTTTGGAGCTAGCCTCTGTCCTGGGGAAGCTTCCTGGCTGTATTTGATTTACTGGATGGCTGTTAGCCTGCAAGATTTCCTAAAGCAACCTTGACTAGTAGCGGTGACAGCTGGTGGAGAAAGCAGCAACCCTCCTATAATAGCAGCATTAGATGGTAGGTCTCTAGGTGTCTCTCCCACGTCTTGAGGTAGCGGTGGCATGGGCAGAGGAGGACAGCAGCATGGCTACTCTCGATCCCATCGCCCTGTGTGCACTTGAGACACTGCACTCGTGTCACTTAGCTTTACTTGTGTGCTCCCCAGTCCTCTTCTCTTCTAGGTCTCTCTCCTTGCCATCGTGTGCACAGTGTCACTCCCCTTGCCACCCTCCCCTGGTGTGACAGCAGCAGTGATGCTCACCTCTTTCCCTTTGTCTTTTGTTCCCTTCATCCAATTTTTTTTTTTTCCTCAGATTTGCTTAGGATTGTCTCCTCTCGCAGACTGCCGCATCTAGTTTGGCTCAGAGGGTCACTGCCAGTCTTGGTTCAATTTGGGCCATAGGGTTGCTCAGGGTTGCTCCATCATAACATCAGCCACAGGCTTGGGGAACCTGGGACTGACACCACACAGGGTAAGGGAGGAACTGGCTGATCATTCCTGCTCCAGCAGCATCAGAAAACATGATTTTTAATCTCTCTTGTTTCCCAGTGCGCATGCAGTCAGGTGAGACCATTTTCCTATTTTAGAAGAAAATCAAATTTTTTTGCTGTGGCGGTGGGGGGGGGGGCGGAGAGGAGACAGAAGAATATTAAATGGTGGCAGCTGGGCAACCCCCTCATGTTTAGCTGTTTCACATTTCTGCAGATATGCTGCCAAAGTGACAGGTGACAGCTCTGCAGCTCTTGTCACCTTGTGGACTGGTAAAAGCAATAAGGAGAACTGTGTGATGCCCCAGGCCCTGTACTTAAGCGATATTTTCTGGGCAGCGGTCACTGGCTTTCCCTGCCGGCACAGCAGGGGATCTGTGAGCAGCGGCTTCCTGGCAGAATTGTGGGAACGGCACCAAAACCCCGGGCATGCAGCGTGCAGGTTTCATGCTCTGAGGCAGAGCGACGCCAAGATGATGCTGTCTCCTGAGGCGCCTGCCCTCGGTGGTGCCAGAAGGATTTTTTCTGCGTGAGGTTTAGATCTGGGGGTGACCATCCGAGGAGGATGCTTGGTGAGTCTGCAGGTCAGCTACTGGTTTGGGTGTAATCATTGCAGAAGGGAGTTTGCAGGCTTTCCCCCCACCCACCCCAAGCCAGCTTGTTCTCGTAGCTATTTCTGCCTGCGCTCATCTATAGCATCATCCCCGTTGCTCCTGTGCACCTGCCAAGCATTCAAAACAGGCATCGCTGTGGCAGCCTCCTTCTCCCTCTCCAGCCTGTGGGAGAAATGCCTGGATTGCTTTTTTAATTGTTTCCATGTGTCGAGCATTGGCAGTGGGAGAGCGAAGCTGAAGACATGATTTCAGGAGCTGGTTGTCAGGTCGGTGGGTCCCAGTGGGCTCCTGGCTCCCGGGGGAGCTTGGCGAGCTGCGGCGGCGCGGGGGAGTGCGCCTCTCCCTGGGCTCGGGCTGCCCCCGGTCCGTGCCTCCGGCTTTGAAAACGGTGCTTGTCCTGGAGCGCGATGCGGTCTCGGGTGACGACAGACTGTCCAAAGTTTGCATGTGAGAAAAAAGACCTGGACCTGGCTTGCTTCCAAAGGAGCGCAGAGCCGAAAGCTGGGCAGCTGGGTGAGTTCGTGCCAGCCAGCTTATCCAATGCGGGATTTGTGGAGCTCTTTATCACAGACTTTGAGTTATTCAATGTAAAAACACGACAGCAGCAGAAATCCTAGTGTCTATGTGCTATCTATACCCTGTTTGCTACCTGTATGCTGTATGTGTTGGTTTTGTTTAATTTGTCTGGGCTATGCAGTAGACTGCTCCTGGTATTTGGTACTGGATTACATTTCACCGTGGTTTGTGATTTTGTTCCCAGCTGGGAATTGCAGTGTTTGCACCTAGAGTCAGGCAAACACACACTCAAAACTCACACGCTGCTTTTTGGTCTTTATTAAGATACTGGTTTAAGCTAGCAAATTTCACTCAGTTTGGAAAATTGGAATTAAAGCATTTTATTCGGTGTATGACCTCTGAGGCACTGGAGCACAGGTAACCTATTTTTAACATACTGTTACTGGTACTTAAAATACAAGGTGTGGACATAACAGGATACAGTTTCAAAGCACCTTCCCCACAGTCGCTTTATTAGAAAGGTGGGAAAAGAGATCAAATAATTGGTATTCTCTTCTTTTAAATATTCAGGTTTTAATGCAGATTTTCTGGTTTTTTTATTTCTTTTTTTTAATATTCAGATGTGATGGTGTTAGAACTTCCCATATAGTTACTTTTATCCTTCCACTAATAGAAATTGTTTTTATAATATTCAAAATATGTTTTGAATGCAGGCTTCCTGTAATATTTGTTTGCCAAATCTTTAATTTATATATGGATTCTCTTGGGAATATCTACATTTTAAATTCTTTGGATTAGAAAGAATTATTGCAGTATGTGGAGAGTATCTGAATATCTAAATTAACGTATTGTCTCTTTCAGCATTTGTAAAATACCTCTATGCTGTAGGCAACTATTGATTTGCAAAATTAACTTTAAACCTTAGTAATTTTTAACACTTGCACAATCATTTAAGAATATTTGTAGTTGGCTCCTGCCCAGATGGAGCATTTGGACTGAGATTGCTGTGCCCTACTGGCTCTGGATTGGATGATGTTTCTGGCCAGTAGATTCCCCAGCTTTTTAGTGAAGCTTGCAACTGGACTGTGAAGTTAAACCTGGCAGCTCCAAGGGAGAGTGCATTTGGTCCTGATTGTTTGAAGCTATACGCCTTTACTTGGGGATAAGTCAGGCAGGTTTGTACACAATAGCTGTGTACTTAAGCCTTTTATCCAGAAGTAAACAAAATTCTGTTTTCTCTCAATACATAAGTACTGTTTACTAGTTCTTACATGTCACTTTTCATGGGTTGGTAAGAAGGTCCTTTACAAGAGGGGTCACTGTCACTACACTGCTGTTCGCATTCAAGAACAGTAGCACAGGAGATGGGAATCATTTTGCCACATTTTAGCCATCTAAATGCTAAGCTGGTCATTCAGGCTGCTACCACAGTCAAAGGGAAGGATGCACAAAGTCATCTCAGAGTCACCCTCTGGAGGAGCTTAACTGTCTGGCTCACTCCCAGATCCTGGTACCCTGCTCAGACAGGCTGGATAAGTGTGCATTTGCTCACACGCTTATCTTTTGGAGCAAATCAATTCTTTCTGAGACAAAACCTGCATTAGCTCTGAGGACAGTTTACTTAGGGAGCTGCTCTCTGGAGGAATTACAGAAGATACCCCATCAGGTCAGGTTTCCGAAATCATGTATGGTCTCTAGTGCTATCCCAGCAAGAGGGTTATCAAACGCACCCATATGGCTATGCCTTGCTTCAGGACGTGAAACACACACCCTTCATGCAGTAAAGAACGCTGCTCTGCTGAGCTGCAACACAGACCTCACATTATATTGGACAATTTGAGTGGAAAAAATACTTATTTGCTACATGGTGCCTTGAGACCTGGGCCAGTGCTTGACATGTGGATGTGACCAGGTGGGTGTAGACAGGTGTAGTCATGCAGGTGGCTTATGAACCAGAGAACTCTCCATTGGGTGGACATCTTTGGCAGGGTAGATGCAGCCTATGTTGGCTAGGGAAGGTGCTTGCACAGCTAAGCCGGACGTGGTGCATTTCAGGCAGCTGACAGATGGAGGAAACCTTACCTGGAACGACTTGCACAAGGTCACTCAGCAGGAGAGTGGCAAAGCTGGATGCAAAAGCCAGGCCAGAGTGTTACTTGGTAGGACACCTCACCTCCCCAGCACCAAAACAAATCTGCTTCATTTGCTCTTTCCACATTCCTACGTGGTTATGGAAAACCTGATCTAAACACAGGTGTCACAAGGCCTTGCAGGAGGTCTGGCTGGGCAGTGTTTAGCACAATGGCTGCATGAGGATGGAAAATCAGCCATGCCTTCAGGATGAGAGGAAAAAAAAGAGGGAAAAACTGTTTTTTCCTAGATTTTGCAAAACATCACAGCTAAGATCCTGTTGTGTAACAAAGGCAGCAGGTGCTTGGCGCTGTCAGAATGGTCATGGTGGCCTTAACTTGTCCTTTTACAAGCCACTAAACCACCCAACGTTTGTGAATGCTGCTGGAGTGCACTCCTTTGCATGACAGTTCCTATGGAAACATGATGCAAGAATGTCTAAAATAGGTACAGTGCTTCGAAACAATTATTATTTTGATCTTTCCTTTCCCCCAAATATCTCCTTCATTGCCTTTCTGGCTTCATTTTTAACACATTAGAAAGGCCTTTGTCATTATCTGGCAAAAGCATGCTCCTCAGGATAGCATAGGTTTCTGCATCCCGGGGTCCAATCCCAGTACTGGGGAGCTCCTGCCCCCCATCACCCTCACTCAAGGGGGTGGCAGGTTGTGGGTGTAAGTATCAAAACATGCATATATATACAGAAGGGGGCTTCCCTCCAGCTCTGTGTCTTCCCCATGTCGTGAATGAGACTCTAAGCGTTTGGTTGTTTGCGGTACCAGGTGAAGGCACAAGCTTTTTCCCAGTTCCTTTGAGGACCATGAACGACAGCAGGCTGGGAGGGAGCGCTGGGGATCTCCTAATCCGGCTGCCCCTCCCCGCGCAGAGCAGTGGAATGGATGGAGAGGTCCTGCAGGCTGCTGCATGTGCTGTGGAGCGTTGGCGTGGGAGCCCGCCATGGGCCCTCTGTGACAGTTCTTGCACATGAAACTGCTTGCCAAAGTCTGCTCTCCCGCAAAAGACTTGCACCTTGGGAACTGAAGACAGGACTGTGCTTTTATTTTTAAAGCATATTTCCATGGTGCTTCCATGGTTGCCATACTTATCTAAGTATTTGAAAAATAAGGAGCATTGTAAAGCTAGCTTCTCTGTTAAGACAATCTCCCTGACTTAAAAAAAATCTCGAGATTTTTCAAAACAGCCAAGTCCTATTTTCAAAAGTCACCTGTGAAGGGAGGGCTTTAGAAGAGCTAGGGCTAAATCACTCAAAGGCTGTATTCAGAGATAGGGGCTGATTTTTGCTCATTTTTAGGTGTCTGGCCCCAGAAGCCAGTGTTAGGCACCAAGAGAGAGCTGGAGATGCATCTTTGGCATTTAAGAGAGAAATAGGCACTTAAATCCAGAAAAGTGATTGAGGAGTTTTTGTGCAGTGCCAAAGCCCATTGAGCCCCTGTATTCTGGATATGTAGTTCCCTGGGTATCTACATTCTCCAGACGTTTTCTGGTCTGCGGAGCTGCGCACCTGCCCTTTCTGTATGTCCCTGGAGGATCCCAGCAGCGGACATAATAACAAAAACAGGTTTGAAGTAAAAGAGAGTTGACATTGGAGAAGTATTTTTCCTGACTGCACATCCTAGTACAAAATGTATGACAAAGAGTCATGATGGTGCAGCTCTAGCTGGCAGGATGCTTCCTATATTAAACCATGTTTTCAGCCATCTGAGAAATGTGAGCATCTGTTTGAAACCTATTCCAAATAATCAGACCAAATTCTGCTCATGGTTTTACATCTGTATAGCCAGTGGGTAGCATCCTGTGTAATTGTACACCATGTTTTATGTTGCTGTGTATTAAGTCCTTGTATGACATTTTGCATACTTACGATAAGTATAATGGCAAAGCTGTATTTTATTTTGGTGTAATGTGAAAGGCCAGTACAAGAACTATGAGTCTAATCCTAAAAAACAAACAAAGCTTTACAGACAGATTTCAGGGTGGCTATCACAGTGGAGTTAAACCATTCATTAACCAAGCAGACAAATTAAAATGTAAATGCTGGTCCAAAAAAGTATTCTGAAGCTTGGCATTTGCATTTCATATCTGCTAAGATCTTTTCTTACTTGAAGAACAATCACTGGCACCAGCACCAGAGCAAATATCAACAGAGAGCAGAATTGCTGAAGCTGGAGCAGTTGTGGATTATAAAGAAAAATTGCTCTGTATTTTTAACGTGGAAATACATGGCTGAGGTTTTGATTATGAGGGCTCTTTTCTAATTGCTTTGGAACTGGGCCATTGTAGATATAACCTTTATAACCTAATTGATAAGTTTGTGCATATACACAGTATCTGGGTCATTCACATTTAACCCGAGTAGCCTGGAAATGAATGCAGTAAGACTTCAAAATGTATTGCTTGTGGCAGGTCTCTTTCTCCCATTCCTCTTTCATCTACCTTTTTTTTTTTTTTTTTCTGAAAAAACCCCACAGCAATATATGTTGAATTGCACTTATAATTGACAAATAAAATGCTTAATAAACAGCTACAATGACTAGAGAGTAAGGGGTGACTGGAGATGCATATACCTGCAAGTATGAGGGACAGGCATTCTGAAGTAGGGAATTATTTAGTAAATCATTGCAAATTCTTTAAAAGTCATAGGAATTTTGGGAATACCTTTAATTTGAGAAAAGAAATATTGAAATGATTTAAAAGAAATATTATTCTGGCATATACTGTTGGGTAATATTATATCCAGACCATAATCAAGTAATTATTAAACTCTTAAG
Source organism: Apteryx mantelli (assembly GCF_036417845.1). Classification (NCBI taxonomy): domain Eukaryota; kingdom Metazoa; phylum Chordata; class Aves; order Apterygiformes; family Apterygidae; genus Apteryx; species Apteryx mantelli. The sequence continues at coordinate 25,057,901 of NC_089978.1, forward strand.
AGAGAAAGGTATACGTTATCTTGAAGCAAATGTTCTAATGAGGAAGGTACATGTGGTTCAATAAAGGAGAATTACAGAATATAAAAGTGGTTTTAAAGGTGACATTTACAGAACTACAGTAGTACTAGTTTTGTCCTTTTTTAAAAATATTTCATAGCCTCCCAGTCTTGCCCACTACCTCAGATAAATTTTCTTGGACCCCAGTGATACTGAACATGGCATGAATGGTAATGATAGATCATCATACTTTAAACTGAGACGTAGTGTCTATTGGGTTCTCACAGGAATTTGCGTTAAGGTTGGCCTCAACTACTGATCTGTGAATCCAAAAATCAATTGAATTTGAAGGTAGTACTGGACTGGGAGGTATTGCAGGCTCTGATGAGGACAGAAAGATGTTTGTAACTGCGGAACTATAAAAACTACGTTTCCTGTCTGTTAGGCTTAAGTAAGGCTAATGTAAATTGACAGATCTGGGGAAATTTATCTGAAAACATGTGAACAATAATGCTGCATTAGGAGAGGCAAGAGGAGAAAATGTTAAGTTATAAGCCTGTAATGCAGTATACCTTAACACTGAAGAAGTATGCGACTCCTTGACTGCATATGAAGGCATTCCAGTGCAGAGCAAGGAAGGAGCCAACCTCTGGAGGACATTGCTACTCATTCGAGAAATTTTAGAGGGGAGCAGCCAAAATCTTGCTTTTCTCTTGGCCTTAGTGCCACCGGAGCCCTGCTAAAACTGATGATGACTTACTGAAGGGTGACAATTGCCCATCACTTGGCAAGTTGCCACACACATGTCCACCTGCAGTGATTTACCTCATTCTGTATCTTCTAACCATCCTGGTGTCCCATCTTTGCCCCTGCTAGAAGCAGCAGTGAATAGAGATAAAAGGGAATTAAGTGTAAGCAGTACCTGGGCGCAACTATGGTATGTGGGGAATGGCTATGAAGACAGACATACACCTCTGAAAATAGGTCCTATCCCATTTTAAATTAGGTGTCTGGGGCAGTGGGTTGAATTACACTGTATGTGTCTGTACTTCTCCACTTATAGACCTGAGAACACTATAGAATTTAAATCATTAGATAAAACTAAATGTTTAACTTCTGGATGGCTAAAGCTGACTCGAATATGGACCTACCATAGGGAAGAGACAAGCTGTCAGATATGCTGCCAACCCTGGGATTCACTTAGGAGTCTAGCAGCCTTTCTCAGGTTATGAATTTTCCTCAAAATAGTGCGCCATGGTGTAACATAGCTCTGTCATGTTTTAAGTTGTGGACAACTGTATTCGTTGTTTTCAAAGGAAGGGGGAGAGAAAATGCCTTCTTTTTTCGAAACAATCTTTTTCTTTGCAGCTTCCCAGCTGCACAGGGTCCCAGCATAAGGAAGGGTCTGAGCATAGTGGAGGTGTGAGCAGAATGGTGCTGCCAATGAATTTTGTTCCAAAAAAAGGGAGGAAACAGCAGAAAAGGAAAGCAGAACAGCTTCCTATACAGAACCACCATAACTAAAACATGATTCTGTTAACATGACTTTAGTTAAAATGGGTAAGCAGAAGACAGAAGTCAATATAGGTTTTGATGTCAGAATTAATTTTTACTGATCAATACCTCTTGCCTAATCAATATCTGTATGCCTTCAAGGATTAACACTTTCGTATTTAATGTATCTGCACTTGGTTAGGATCAGAGTCTGGATAGATTATAATAATTGCTGCTTTAACTTTGATTTTTCATTTTCCTAGGTAAAACATGACATATGTTTTGTTGTCTCAGAAAATGCCTTTGTGCATACATTTTGTGTGTGTGTGTGTGTGTGTGTGTGTGTGTGAATTCTCCCCCTCCTAGCCACAAAGAGCATCGGTTTGGGTAGACACCCTGGGGATTTACATTTTAGAGCATCATTGGCTTTGAAATTCCAGATTTCTTGACGTGAACTTGCAGTGTACTCTCTTCAACCACGTAAGATACATTTTTAAGAGCTTAGAAGGACAGCAATATTTACTAGTAAACAGGGTACTAAGCTGTTTAGTCGGGAGGTCAGTAGCACTTTCCTTTTGGGTTATTTATCTGTTCGGTGACCTGGGACAAAGCATTTCACTGCTCTGTTTCTTCCACAGGAGCTTTGCTTTTTCACCACATGTTATCTTGTCCTAAATTTGTGTAAATTCTTTGAGGTAATGTCTTTTTCTTAGCGTGTGTTTGTATAAAGCCTATGACACTTGACTGTCTACCTGTGAGCAAATAAAAATGAGGGCACATTTTGGGATAAAAAATAAAAGTTGCATGTCTGAAGAGGTTAAAGACAATAGGTAATTAACATGAGAAAATAATGAAATTTTCAGGTGAGCCCCCTAAAATGTCTGGCCTATTCATTTCTGGCCAGTTTCTAGAAGCAAACTTTCATTTTTGTTAGCAGGAGTACATTGGGTATAGGCCACGGGAATTTCATCTGAGAGAAATACAGAGGCTGAGAAATGACTGCTGGGCTGAGGTTACTCACATTAATACAACCTGTAATTTGCCATCGGATCTCCCTGCAGCGATGGTCTAACGCATGTAGTAGCGGGTGCAGTAAGGTGGCCTCGAGCATCCCTGTGGAGCAGGGTGGTGGATGCAGCTCTGGACCGGACCCAGTGAGGCTTTGCCTCATGATGAGCACCTGTGTGGCTCTGGTTTGCAGAGAGGGGGAGATGGGGGCTAGCGGTGCCAATCCCCCTTTCTCCTGCTGGCTGGAAAAGGCAGGGGCTTTCCCGGAAGCGAGGGTATGGGGGGTGCAGTCAGCCATGCCGCTTGCTCTGCAAATGTGACACTTCTCCTGAAAATCCCCCCACACCTCTTCCCTGCTGCGTGCCTGAGGGCAGTCACAGAGGAAAGAGATGGTGGGGCTGTAAGATGGAAATAAGACCACCTCTGCATCCAGACCAAAGGGGCTTTGAGGGATTGTGGTGACACTAATTTCTTGCCTCCTTTTTTTTTTTCTCTGCATCTGGAAAGGGCGTAGCAGTGTTATTTGGACTGGGCTCCTTTTTTTGGAGCCCTGCAGGCATTGCCATAAGTGTTAGCATTGCACAGGCAGCAACTATGGGAGAGCCCAGTTAATAAGTGTGCTGCTTCCATCAGATCTCAGGAATTTCCTCAGACCTAGATGACAAAGCAAGGACCAAGGTGTCCTCAGATGTCCACAGCGCTGACCCATCTCTCCGAGCGAGCCCTGACCTGCCGGTTCTTGTGTGTCTTTACTAGGAGGCGCCCACTGCGCACCGTACCACCACCATGCTCACAGCTTGCGCCTTTGCCAGGCAGCATAGGACAGGTTGAATGCTGGGGGGAGATTAATGAATTTTTGTAGTTTTAATCATGTGCGTATTTGGTGGAACTGTTGCAACAATTTTTTTTGAAATCTGCAAATTGCTTTTTTAAAGTAAGTTTAATTTCTCTGAGCATATTGTGCAATTTATAGCTCTCAAATGGTACATAAGCGCCATGTTTTGTCATTTTCTATAAGAAATAGGTTGTTTTCATTTGTAAAATCGTTAGAATTTTTAAAGTCTATTGGGTCTTATTGCAGTCAATGAGATATTTTTACTTTGGATTCCAACTGGAAGAGGATCAGCTCCTTTGCCACTGGGAAATGTACCTTTAAATTGCTCTGTGTTATACTTCATTAATTGATGCATTCTGTGCAAAGCCATGACATTTTCATTTTCTAAACTGTTTATTAATTCCAACACTGAATAATTAAAAAAAAAATCAAGGAAAGTGTGTCATTGAAGACCATCACAGAAGATGTATATACAAGAAGATGCGCAGATCTCAGGGCAGATTGCAAATATAAACCAAGTACTACACAAAAGCCAGTGTAATCCAAAAGCTGTTTCCACAACTATAGCATACATGCGTAGTGTTTTTAAATGAGTACTGCAGTACTCTCACTGACTGTTTGTTTGTTACTTTTAGCTACAGTACTTGGTGTGGAATTAGACACTGATACAACAAAGCAGAATCATTAACCTGTTTTCCACTATAAGGTGTGATAAATGTGGGACAATGTGTCCTTTTAAAATGATTTTTTTAAAGTGTGATCCGAAAGGATAAAGCATGCAATGGTATTCCTTCTCTATTTCTGCCATGCAATTAAAAGATAACAAAAGAAAAAGAAAAAGACAGTACATTTTTAGGGGCCATCAGGAACCATGAAATTCCATGAGGAAAACTGAAATTTGTGTATTGGTTGCCAAGAGCCATCGTTCTGTGTCTTTGGGAGAACGGAAAGCATTTTAATCCATCTTCTTCCCTAGTGTTTCACTTTTTGTAACAATACAAAAACACAGTGATGTGCTTTAATCTTTTGCTTCTTCATATAGCGCCTTATCTTTTCCTCCTATGTTTCCAGAGAAAACAGGATTCAGAAACTTTGACAGAGAAGCAGATCACATAAATCTGTGAAGCTTTTCATCTGATTTGTACTGAAATGACACTGTGCATGGTGCTGTGGCAAAAGCACCAGGTAAATTAAGACTACACAGCCCTCAGGAAGTATTAAGATTTAATAGCAGGACTGAAACCTGATGTGCCGTTCCCAACCCCTTAGAGTTTTAGAGTGAGGCATTTGGATGCTGTTGCAAGTGTGTTTCAGAATGAGTCTATGCTTGGTTATGCAAATTATTCCTGTATCAAGGAACCACTATGTGCTGCAAAATTAAAACTGAGAGGAAAAATAGCCACTGTGGGATATATGCAATAAATCTACTGAAGCTGCTGACTTTAGTGAGGTAATGTCTTATAACATCCAACTGATTGAACCCCAGTGGGAAGAATAGTAATGTCAGGCAGATATCAGGTTTTCCCAGTAGGAGCATCCTGCTGGGAAATGGGGTGCACTGGTGTGCTGGTCTGAAAAGCTCAGCTGAGGCTGCTCTTTGTAATTGCTATTCCCTTCTGATTTCTTTGCTGAATGAACAAAAATGCCTCTTACAAACAGATCTGAGAACAAAATACTTGACTTGTCACCAGTGTAATACTCTGCATACTGTGCTGCAATTTGTGACTGGTTTGCCTTCGTTGTTTCTCGGGATCACGATATGATACTGAGTCTCTTATCTACTTCTGTGGTGCCAAAGCCTGACACTGAGAGCAAGTGCTTCTCTTTCAGTTGGTGATGTTTAATTTTTCATGATCAGTGCAGTTTAGTGCCTCCCCAGGTAGGGGGCTCTGATGCTAATTAGCAAGGAAGCATTTTCTGGCTTCACAGGACACATGTGCACTCTGCATTTTGCCTCTATTAAACAAATGAGGTGAGTGAAACTGGTGGTGGTTACTGCTAGCTATGCTGAATAGCCTTTTACTACTATTACAACTCGAATAAAACATTGCTCAGATTTCTGTGCTGGCCCACACAGCTGCAAAAGAAAGTCTTTTCTGGGTGGCGATTCAGGCTGTTGAAGGAGAACTGTACTTTTACTAGAAACTGGTAAGCATCAAATCCTGGAAAGAGATGCTGTATTTGCATGGTGTGAACAAAGGGCAGACTGGGTTTTGTTCTTGCATGTATTCTTTGATGGTTAGGATTTTGGTCCTTGCAATATTAATGACAATTGACTCAATAGTATTGTATTCACTATAAATATCCAGGAAAAATTGTCTCAGATCTATGATGTATTTAAAGTGTTTGTTGAGGGTTTTTTTTTGGTATACAGTTTAAAATGATTGTTGCATAAGATTTATTTTCTATGACCATGTTGTGTGAAAAAGAATATTAAGGTTTATCTTACTTATTTTTTCTTGTGAGCTTATATCAAGGCAATCAGCACAGCAATTATTATATCCCATTTAAAGGATACTGTGTGGAGTATTCTGGGTATTGCTTATAGAGGTTTGTTCTGAATATATAGTTACTCTTTGCAGAATTTCCTAAGCTGCTGTTTAGCCTCACTATTCATTTTTGAACAATAAGCCATACAGATCTGTGTTTTTCTTTTCATTGTTTGTCAGGAGGATTTTCAACAGCAGTGTGTTTCTTAGTCTGCTGCACACAGAGAGTACAGTATTAATAAGGAAATGTAAATTGAGGAATTAGAAACAGGTATACCAAATCATGACTTTTTGTCTGTTTGTGCTAAAGAGAGGTGACTAAAATATATCACCACAGCAAAACCTCCTGTACAATAAAGCATAAAGAAAAGTTAATAAACATGATGTAGACTGTACCCTTTAGCACCATCTTTCCAAAAGAGCGTGTTGGCAGAAGAGGCTGCCACGGAGCTCAGATCTGCGCGGGCTGCCCCAGTGGCTGGAGACCTCTTTGGGCAATTCCTTCACCAGAGGAGGGGTTTAGCAAGTGGAAACGTCCCTGGGAGGAGCTCAGCACAGAGCTTGCTTCCCAAGGTAGCAGCTGACTGCTGGTGTGGTCTCGTAAGCCGTGGGGGGGGTCCTTCACCACTGGGGCTCCTGCGCCAGTCTTTGGCCTTGGGGTGTGCTTCACTTCAGCAGGGATGGGGAACAATAAAATTAAAATACCCTGCTTCCGTGGGGCGAAAGTCTGACCTGACTTTCTGTGGGATTATTGACGTGTCTCACCCTGTAGGAAGGAAATCTTCAGCAGTGACAAACTCCTGGCCCTGTCTGACTGCGACGGACCAGACTGAGAAAGATGCAACCCGTGTGCTTCTTTAATGGATTCACGGTGAGTAGAGCCTGTGAGGTGTTATTAACGTCCAGGCTGACGTTTTAGCACTGAGTGGAGAACTTGCTATGTTGTATGTTTTGTGTGCTTCACTCAATACAGAGCTTTGCTGGGTTTATCAAACCCGTGAGAGTGGGAAGAGCGCGTCCCGGCTATGTCCTGCTGGCACACAGTGCAGAGACCGGGTGCACATTATCCTACCTGTGTCCCGGTTTCCCTGGAAGGGAGGCTGGGGTAAGCAGGCCGGACTAGAGCTAAGCTGGTCCCAGCAGGTACCTCACTGCAGGCAGCTGGTGGACCAGGGTACCGGGGCATGGTGCAGAGCTCACCACCTTGTGGATTGGATCAGTCAGGGATAGCAGTAATGCACACGTGGGGGTCAAATCCCTGAGTGACTCCTTTTACAGAGCTCTGTCTTTCTTAAGAGCTCCTAGAGGTAGAAACTGCCCTCTTTGATGAGGGAGAGAGCTCTGGGTTATATATCTATCAAGGTTATAAACTCTCCAGGACAAGAGTTGCCTTGTGCTGTATATATGGTTGCAGCATTCAGCCGAGCAGGCCCCACGTTTCATGAGGACCTTCCTGCGACACAAGAAGAGAATGGGAGAGAACTGGAACATACTGAGTTGTCTTGCCATAGAAAGGAAATGGTTCAGCTGGAAGTTCACTGGCACAAAAGCTCCCTGTGTGAAGGGGAGGGCTTTTGCAGGGTTGCAGGGCTCTCTTATTCTGGATTTCCTGATGGGAAGAGGAGTTTAGGCATGAGAAGTTTACTTCAGCCAGGTTTTTCCTTCTGTGCCTGGAACAATCCACCCTCTCCATGTACATCCTGTCTTCCTCCAAACTCTGCAAGGAACAATTTGGAGCAAAAGCTATGGCGTGAAGAGGGACAGTGATTCCCAGTGCCTGGGAAAGGGCAGTCCCAGCCACGAGATCTCCTCAGAAGGCATTTCCCGATGTGGTGATTTGTTCATGTGTTGTGGACAGAATGTCATATTGCAGTCACAGGGAGCTGCAATGTTAATATGGCAAGCTCCCAAAGTTGAGAGAAATACCCACTGTTTATATTTTACCAGTTATTTTAACACTTTTGTGGAAAATTGGTACCATTTCATACGTATTATTTATCAAGTAATACGTAAGTAGCACACACAAGGGTATTATGTGACAGATTACGTTTAAGAGATTCTTAGTATGTAAAACAACAGAACTTTAACTTTATGGCTAGGGGTCTAGGACTGGGATTTCTCACAGCCACAAAGATCCCTAAGACCATAGCAAATCCTAGAGCTGCCTTTCGAGCTGAGTTCCTGATGTTAGGGTCTCAATGTGCTTAGCAAATCAGGCCTATAGGTTTTAAATGAGGCCCTAAAGGACTCGAAGGGCTGCCTGATTTACAAGTCCCAGCTGGCCTTAGGTAGAAGGTGGGTATGTACATGGACAGCTCAGTTTCTGAACATTCAAGAGGTTAGGTTTATGAATACTTAAGAAAACGTTTACCAGAAACCTAGGTTCTGCATGGTGTGCTGTTGACCATACCTGAGTTTATCAGGGCTTTTTGGATCGTTGTCCTCTTGAATATTGATGCTAAATTCCACTTACACAGCACTTGGGTTGTCTATAAATGCTCTTCCAGATCTTACGATGGGTTTCTAAACAAAGTAAACTGCTCTAAAAATGTTTCTTCTTTCTCTGCAAAATAACTGGGAACTAATTAATGTGTTGCAGTATTTCAGATTCTTTTGTCAGATTGGAAAAATTGAACAAAAATTATTTTTTTGCCAAACAAAACCCAATGATTTTATAAAAAATAATCATAGTGGCTCAATATATTTGACTTCCTGAAGCACCACTGCTGAGTTATTTTAGTGTGAAGTTGGTGATAGTAGTTGGTTAGTGTCAAATCAATGTCGTGTGTGTATTTGAACAGAATGATAAATTCCTACAAAAGACAGTGTGGCTCTCTGCGTAGAGAGATTTTAATGTTTGCTTTCAGATTTCATATAGCAAGGGGTATCATTGTATGAGCTCAAGAAACAGTCCACAGTTTCTTCCCTTCACAAACCTGGGCCTAATCCTCCTTCTTAAAATAAATAAATAAAGTGGTAAAACAAAAGCTGGCTGAGAGCTTGCTTATGTTAGCCTCATGCCTGTGAACTGCAGCCTTGTTCCTCAGGGGCAATAATAACTTGAACAGCAGTATCCGTGTTGCCAGATCTTGCAGTTTTTCACAAGTCCTGCAGTGTTTGATGTATTCTCTCCTGCAGCCAGACGTATACAGGAAGATCCCAGCTTTCATTGAAGATAGAAGACAAAGTCTAGTCCTCATGGTGGTGGTGAAGAAATTGAAAATACGATTCACAGGCACCCAAAGAGAGAGAGATTAAAAAAAAAAAAAAAAAAGACCCAAAGTATGTTATTAGAAATAAAGTAAAATCTCATTGTTAAGCTAGGCTGGGATTTTAACACTTTTTGTTGATAGGATGGTGGCACACTGAAACCGGCAGATTTCAGAGTTCTAGGGACTTTTCTCTGCAGTCATGCAGGCTAGAAACTTATTTCTTTTCTTTTAAATGAAAACTTTGATTCTTATTTAATCTCACACCTCCTGGATCTAAGTTCTTTAAGAGAAACACCATCTTAAAATGCCTCAATTTATTGCTGCTCCTCTTTTATTTTTGGCAAAATAGGTCATGCCCATCCCCTTTATGTGCTGCTGAAATTAGTGAGCTTCACTTGCCACAGAGAATAAGCAGGATTTACTAAACCCTCGACTTCTACTTTGGGTCAGCAGGAGAGTGCTGCGTGCTTATTTCAAGCTAATGTGTACCTTTGCCTGGTACAGAAGCAACAAAAAAAGTTCAAGTTGGGTTTTGTGTTAAGCCAGTTCTAATTAATTCAGTGTTTTCTCTACTCAAACTACTGAGTGGAAAGGTTGCTTTCAAATAAGCACATCTTGAGTTTTTCCTCTCTGTCAGCTGTAAATACTTTTTCCAGAAGACTAAGGACCAGATCCACAGAGCTGTTTTAGGTGTCTGACGTCCAGTGGGAGTTAGGAACTGAAACACTTTTGTGAGCCATAGTACATGTTATTACTGAGAGATGCTGTGTGTCCTGCCTCCTTCAGCACTGCTGAGCAGCCTGTGTGTTAGGGAAACACAGCGATAAACCTGAGCAGAATAAATTTGTGTTTCCTTTAGCTAGGGAATATCCATTTGTCACTGGTGATTTTTGTCAGCTCTCACGTTGAAAGTTCTGGGTTTAATATCTAGGTATAATTTCCAAAGGGATTTACAAAATCTGTGCTATTATGGATGGGGAAACACGTAGGTAAACACAGATTAATTGATTCATGTGAGCTGAGCTCCTTGCACTGGAGGAGAGTGTCAGCACAATGCAGTAATGGATGTCTTGGTGTCTGGGTAAAATATCGATGATTGTTTTTGTGATTCAGGTCACTGAAGTGGATGAAATTATATTTTCTAGAAGGAAATTGGTTTGCATTCATTCATGTTTGGAGTGCACAATTAAGTAAGAATACTGTTTATCAGAAGACTTAACACAGTTTATTTGTTGTTTGTGTGTTCAATTCCTACAGTATTTTACCTGGGACTTTTCTGAGATATAGAAAATTGTTTTCATAAATGCACAAGAATGAGCAAACAGTGGAAAAAAAACTCAACTAATCTCATCTAATACCTAGTTTAAAATGCCAAACCACCAGGAATTCAGAATTAATAATACTTTGTGGCTAATACTGGCTTGTTAAAGATTTGAAATCTGAGTGCATCCTACTACATTACATAGTGAAGGATAGGAATTTCAGTGTTAACTCATAAATATTCCAATTTATCAATCTATATATCTCAGTCTTTTTGAGGTAAGAATGGCCAAGACCAGAGGGTCCTTTTATATGAATGCCTAATAAGACAGTTAGGCCTATTTCTTTTTTAAAGTATTTAATATTTTATGCTTCCTGCCAGCCCAGCTGGGAATCTTTAAAAGCACATCTTTACAAGAGCCGACCAAGAATTTTTTGGCATAGCATTTTTTTTTCTTTTTTTCTCAGAAAATGCTGAGGTATCAAATTCAAAACTGTTAAGTTTGGATGAAATTTTCATTTTAAAAAAAGTTCAAAAATGTTTTGAAACTGGAGCAAGGTGCAGCTGCATTTTCAAAATACAGGAATCTGCTTTTGCTTATAATTTTTTTTTGTCTAAAATTCAAGGTAATTACTATAGCAAAAGTGAAAATAAAAGGCGAAGTCAAGCAATATTTTGGTGCTATCCAAAGGATTTTATTCTCCTAAATACTACAAATATTATTGTTGTTTTCTGAACATTTTAGGGTCATGTTCCTTTGCTGTGTAGCCTATCCAGGAAGAGTATTGTCCCCAGAATTAGGAATAACAAAGACTTCATCCCTTGGGACTCAGTTATTGCCATTGATTTGGTGTGGAAAACAGTCTGGGACTAGTGTGAGGGGTGGCTCTGTAAGGCTTGTGCCAATTATAATAAGTACATTATAATGATAGCTGAATATGGATACATACAGATGGCACCTGGTGGTCCATGAAATATGCAGAAAGCCACATCCTATTTGTTGTATTGGTTAAAATAGGTTTATTATCTTTGATGTACTGCATGCAGTGTGTCACAAGTATCTGTTTGCTGTGTGTTCATTCCCTGAATAAATCTTGGACACGCTCTGTTAGTGATAGCTCATCTTTGCTACTACAGCTTATTGGCTGTGTATTTCTATCGTTCAATTTGAGAAGGTCATGCCCCATTTCCTCTGCAGAATAATAAACCTTCCTTCCCTACCTCTTTTCTCCCTTCCTTGAGATGAAACAATCACTGGTGTTTTTTGTTGGTTTAAACTGACATAGAGACTCGTATTTTCTGTTTTTCTGTGTTTGGGTAGTGTTGTGACCAGCAGGAGATGCTGTCCTGATAATGTTGTACCAAGCCATGGGGTTCAGGGAAGTTCACATGCAAACTTATAGTAATACAGGTACCCTAGGAAGGGTGTACCTGTTCAGAGGCAATAAAGCATTTTTCTTGCTTATGCCATGGCAACTTGCAGTGCTGCTGTGAGCACTGTTATAAGTACAATATTGAAAGCCTAACACTGGATCCAGTTTAATGAAGACGGTTGTGTGGATAGTACTGGAAACCAAAACCCTTTCTATTCACTAGCTGGTTCAAGTTGACTTTTACTGATGCCAGAGTCCCCCGGCTTTAGTACTGAGGGCCTGCTTTTAAATGCAAGGGTTATTTCAGGGCCAGTGCTTTTCCCACTGGGCCCTCAGTATTTGCTTGGGATTCTCAGCTCTGCTGCTGCCGTTTTGCAGCCAGCGGCTCATTTCAGACACAGAACCTTGGTATTGATTAGAATTGATTAACATTTCTATAGTGCTGCTTTTTAAGGTAAAACTAGATATCATTATGGCCCCTTGACAGTGGATAATTTGCAGCCTAGAGGGTAAAATGTCTTGTCCTGAGGAATCTAAGAGGTGACAGTAGTAGGCTGGAAGTGCTGCTAAGGTGTTACAGTGATACCTGGGAGTCCCAAAATGCCCTCCACTGAGCTACACACTGTACGGAGCCCCAAATCCAATGCCTCTGCCCTGAGGGATCAAGGCAGGAAAGACAAAGAGTGGGAATGGATGCAGAAGGACTCTAATATTGGTTAGGAATTGTGATTTTCTTGGAAACGTAAAAAAAATTAGGAATTCTAATTTGGTTTCTGAGCACAATCCAGTTATTTTGTTTTAATTGCCCTCTAATACTAATTAAAAAAAAATCTTTAAAAAGAATTTGTAAAGAAAATAACATTTGTGTCAGACATAAGTCCTCTTCTAGCAACTTAACACTCATAATCATTTCAATAATTCAAGATTGTGAGCTCCTGGAATTAAACATTTGTTATGAAAGCAGTGATTTAGTGATGCAGTTTGCAGTCTAGTGTTGACAAGACTTGCGATAACATTTTCTGGACTTCTTCATTTCTTCTTTTATTTGTCTTCCTGATTAGTAAATTCCTCCAACTCTCGAAGCTACCTGCGTAGAAGATGAATTCCTTTAGGCAACACTAGCAGCAAAATAGAAAATGTAAGGTGCATATTAACCTATTGCTAAACTGCTCCAAATAGTAATCCCACTAGCCTTGCTTGGGTAAGTAAACCAGATGACTTCTACTTGACTTACAGTTAGGAGGAGAAGAAAATGCTGTTGCCCTCTCAGAAGGATCCTGCTGAAGCCCCAGCCTGGATGTGCCACTTGATGGAGTGAGGTATTTTGTGGTGGCGTTTGCCTGCGACGGGAGCCGCTGTTTGATTTGAAGGGGCTGACGCAGCAGCCGTTCTGCCTGAGGGGCTGCCTTGGCCACTGACAAAAGTCAGACCTCGTGGTCAAGCGTTTCCCTTCCGGCTGCATGAGGGAGGATCGACAGAGCAGAGGCGAGAGGATGGGAGGTGTGCATGGCCCCGGAGAGCATGGACGGAGAGGGGCTGTGTCGCCAGGGGAGGCAGCCCTCCGGAGAGCGGCACCACGAGACTTTGCGAAGATCCTATGAAAGCTGGCCCATCTGATAAGATGATCAGTAGAGGAACTGAAAGATAACAATTTTACTTACTTTTGCTTCATAATGGTAATTCAAAGTCACTTGAAAGATGGGTTTGTTAGTTTTCCAGCAAATTTTTTTATCCAAAAAATATTGGTAATGTCCTGTCTTCTCTCTTTAGGATCTCTCAGAGGACTTGGATGTGATTAGCTCTTTCCCCCCCCCCCCCTTTAACTGAAAGCCTAGAAGATTTTGATCTTTCATAAGCATATCTTTTCTTTCAGCTATTTATAGGGCATCTATACAAAGTAGATTTTAGCATTGTGGAAAAAACAACTTTAATTCATTTGATCAAAATGATTTCTCTTATTCAAGTAGAGGTCCTGCTCATTCTCCATTCCACTCATGAAAAGTGTCTTCCAAGTAAATAATGAAGACAAGAACCAAGAACTGAATTTAAAACAAATGGGGCAGTCAACTCTTTGAGGCCCTGTCTGTACATTACAGAGAGCTAAAGGGATCTAAACTCTCATTATTTCTATTTTTCTGCTGTAAACTATCTTTAATACAGTTGCCCCAAGTACCTAAACTGCATGGGTGAAATCTTCTCTCTATTGAAATGAATGGCAAAACTCCCCAGGGAGCAGGGACTGGGATTTCATCTAGTGCTTCACATCTTGCTTTCCCCAGCTCTGTCCTCTGCTTCTCCTTTGATATTCAAGATACCTTGGATGTTCACAGCTGGACGTGGATGCCCCCCATTTCCAGATGGTGCTTGCCTGGTCTCACTGCACACATACCATGTGGCACGTATGCTGGTATTTCCACTGGGGTTTTCTGGGGGGGCTGTAGGCAGACCTTAATGCATCCCATAACCATTCATTCAGATGCTGTCTTTTCTCAGAGAGCATCACTATTAGTCCAGATCACTCAATGCCCTTTCTCCAGGCTTCCATCCCTCCAGGAGCTGTCAGTCCCAGCTAGCCGGGGCTCAATCCCATCTCCCTCTCGGCTCTGCCCCTTCTTCCCATGCTGGCTGCTCCATCTCGGGCAGATGCATCTGTTTTGCTCTTGCAGGCTCCAGAGAGAAGTCCTTTGCTGCCTGCTTGCTTGTCTAAGTCACCCAGGTGCTTGAGCTAGTAAGAATTTTATCATTCATTGCTACTTCTGAACCACAACACTGTGTGCCTTAATGTGAAGTGAAATTTGAAAAAGTATTTTACACTTACATGACATGTAAGTTTTGCTATAGTTGCATGGTTATTATTTGTCAGTTGTGGATGAATTATGGCATGTTATACTTGGCTCTTCTTCAGGCAGTGTGTTGTAGAATTATTAATAACATTTGAAAACACGATATTGCTGTTTGACTGCAATAATGGAAGAGGTCTAATGAGTCTGAACTGGGCGGTAACCAGGGAATAACAAAATGATGTTTGTATTAAAGGACCTACAAATTCATCTTGAAAGAATCATTGTAGGCAAATGGACTAGCTGTACATTCAGAGAAATTGGCCTTGGATTTGGTGATGTGTGGAGTGTAGATCATGGTGAGATTCAAATGCATTCACATCAATCATTCACAATGTAATAGTTTCCAATACTACATATACTCTGCTTTGCAGCACCTTTAGCAAACAAATACAAGGGGGAGAAATTAGTCTGAGGTGATGCCTGCATTTTCCTTAGAGAATCAGACTGTTCATTTTATTTGAACCACTCATTTTGTTCAGGGGTGTGTGTGTGTGTGTGTGTGTGTGTAATCCATCAGTTGCATAGCCAGTCAGCCATCTATTATTTTTTGGAAAAAGCAGAAGCTAAAATGTGTTGTGGATTTATTTTTGCTGTTCTTTTTTTGTCTGACTGGCTACTGTCTATGTTAATATATTATACATTCTTCTATATTATAAATGTGTCTATTATAAGGAATATAGGATGCAACTACCATAGATAAGATTGCAAAACAGTTTTCATTACAGTTTCCTAAGTTTGGATGGCCAGAACTTTCTGGAACATCTTCCTTTTTGGGTGAGATATCCCAAACATGGCTTATGTCCAAAGATGACAACCTGGTTTTAGAAGTTTTACAGTTCTTCTTGGCAAGATTTTTGATAGAAAGGAAAGTGTAAAAGGAAATGTTCCTGTTCTAAATACTTTTTAAATGCTTCATCTGGGAGGAGTTCCTATAAAACTTTAAACTTGATGGGCTGGTCCTGCTTGTACAGCAGGGGGTTCAGTTTGCTGCAGATTTTGGGGAAGTTATGTTAATGATCATTTGAAAAACAGCTGATGTTTGTACACAGCACAAACCCCATGAGCCCTGAAGTAAATCTCCATATGAATCAGGTATGCAGGCAAAGTCAGTCAGTTTTGTAATTAGCCACCTGATCCAATGTACTGCTCCAAGCTCTCTCTGAAAGCTTTCCAAATGTTTCTGGGAATCCAAGGTCGTGGCAAACGGACCCTCTTCTTTTAGCAGCCACCACCCCTTTTGCCCCTTCTTGGCTGAAGGGGAATGATGTCCTTGAAGGAAATTAAACTCAGCTGCCTACAGGGAGTCCGGGACAGGCCTTTGAAGGCTGGAGCTCCTCATCTGAGTGGGGATGTCAGAGCCCCACATGCTTCCTGTAGGAACTGGGGATTTCCCCCAGACCCCCAAACAGGCGTCCTCTGTTCCCACCACCCCTGAGCCTGCTGGCATTGCCAGTGTCTCCTGTAATCCGTCTGCCAGCTCCAGCTGGGGCCCAGGGTACCTCTACTAAAGTTGCATGGGGAAGCACTGAAAGCCAAACATGTATCCAGAAAAAGGTTAAAGACATAGTTTTACCTTCCCCCACCTTCTCTTCCCACCCTGCATTCACTCTGTTTCTCTGTAATTGCCTCACTGCTATGCCTTTTTTCCAGGAAAGCACAATTTGGGAATGAGGGTGACCAGGGAATGCAGAAATGTTACTGGTGCAGGTAGGGTCTCTGCAAGAAGCAGTGCTATCCATGCGGACAGCCCCTGGGGTGGAAGAGGAGTAGTACCAGTGCTTATTGAGCAGGGTGGTGGGGAGCTGGATGCTCCAACTGGTTTTTAAGTAGGAATGAGCAGGTGGAGTTGCTACATCTCACAGAGAAGAGGTGGTTTGACAGAAATAAGAGCAGACCCGGGATGGTGGCTGCTCTTGTGGGAACAGAGACCAAGAGGAGATCTAGAAGTCAAGGGCTGGTGGCATTACTGGAAACAAAATTGCAGGAGATGTAGTGATAGGGACCAAATTGAAATGGTTTATTGCTGGGAACAGATAGCATACACTGCTTTACTGGGGGAGGTTACTCAAAATGAATTGCTTCTGCGTAGTGTGTGGCTTGGGGTTGCTCTTACCTGTGACTACACAGTTCAGCCTGCAAAAGTCTGAGGACAGGACAGTCTGGCACAGGGCTGGATGGACGCCGATGTGGCTTGGAGCTTGGCCAGCATGTCGGTTCCTGACCAGACACAGCCCTGCCGTATTCTGCACGGTTCCTGGAGGTTGCATGAGCATGTCTGCTTGCAGGCCATGCACCTGGGCCAGGAGGGTACGTGTGCACATGGTTGTTGTTTGGTAGACTATAATGAATACTTTAAATATGTCTGACAAGCTGGCACAATGGACTAGCTGTTTGTTGGGATCAGTGTTCTTGTGACCACTGAGAACAGAGAAGTGTCTGATTACTCCTTTTCTTTGAGCCAAATGGACAGAAACATTCAGAGTGCTCACTGGAGGCTTTTCCTCCCATTAGGTCTGGATATATGGTGGTATTTGCTTCCTGTAAGGACAGGTTTTACTGCTACTTACCTAGCATGGTTGGTTCCTGTGAGACCTATGAGAGGTCTAATGAGACCTTTCCTTAGCTGTCACTGCAGATATGCTGCCGTGTCCCCACCACAGCCAGTCCCCCAGGTAGCAGAGCCGCATTTTAGTGTGGCACTGTACTAATACATAATAAGCAAATAAGTAATAAGCTACTAAGTCCCTCAGGAGATTCCAAAAGTATCTTATTAACAGTTAGCATGAATATCTCTACATCACGCTTCTCTGGGTGTTTTAAACCTGCCTTTTCTGTCTTCTGACACTCAGTGCACCAGCTGAGGATGGCTCTCCGGACCCTGTATCATTAGGGAGCAAGCTGCAGGGAGGTGCAGCCTGGAGCTGAATGTGCCCTGAGGATTTTCTCCAGGAACAGTGGCTAAAGCAATGCAGATCACGTCTGGTTTGTTTCTCCTCTTTGTACAGTCTGTGTACACGCTCCCTTTCTGTGCCAAATGAGGGGATTTGTTGTGTGGAAGCATCTCTGGGGAGGTGGCTGTTAATGCTTTTGAACTTTTTAAGCAGAGCCTGCTTTTTCTATTTATGCCCACAATTGTACTGCTAATATCTATAGAAAATTAACCTCTGCATATATCTTTTCAAAGAGTCAGGTTTTCCGCTTTATATCATACAGATCCCATGCCTGTATGGGATTCCTGACATCTACTCTGATAGAACGCCTGCATCAGATGTACATTGAGTTTCCATTATGAAGTCTTAGGTAAAGGAAGAGGCATTGCTTGCCTTAAATAAGGCCAGTTAGACTGAAGCAATCCATCTAGTCATATAAAAAAGTTTTGTATGAACTTTTTATTTTCTCCAAATACTTGGTGTAAAGCTAAAGCATCTAATAAGGCTATAGGCAAAAGATAACTGCAGTCCTTGGGTGTGTAAATCATGGGATAGCAAGAATAGATGATTTTTGCCTTTCTTTAAAGAATTTATAACCTTGTTTTAAAGACAGCATTGAAAATTGAAGAGGGTGCAGGAAGGAATCACAGAAATAAGTGAAGAAAATACAGTGTCAGACTTTAAACAGCTCTGTTTACTGAAGTTATCAAAAAGAAATCCTAAGAGATGGCTTGATATGATATATCAACTTGGCCATAGAGGAATAGATGGTAATAAAGGACTAATAGTTGAAAACTGATACCACAGAAATTCCGACTGAAAGTAAGTCACCACTTTTACAGCTCAATAAAGGGGCTAATGACTGAAATCTAATAACTCGTGATATACAGAGGTCAGACCGGATAATTGGTTAATTCCTCTGGACTTAAGTTCTGTGAATCCAAGAACTGATTTTACTGATGTATATTCTGCAACTTCATCGAGGATAAAAATATGTACTAAGTAGCATATAGAGTTCCTCAGCACTGATACAGTTTGAAAATTACGCAATCTAGAATACAGTACCAGCGTAAGAAGTTGAGAGGCATTTTTGCTCCCCTCTCCTTTTTTTTGTAAAATTGTTCTGAGATCAATGCAGTTATCTTCTGTGTGTAATTTGTCAAGTATTTAAGATTTTAAAAGAATTTAAGAAAACCTTTGGAAAATAATGCGGATGAATAATCCATTAAAAAAAAAAGTTTCTGAAGTAAAAGGTTGGTTTTTTTTTCTCCTTTGGGAAATTATTATTACTTTGCTCTCACACTGATATAATATGGGAATAATTAAATTGAAGTCAACAGAGTGACACTTGTCAGATTGGTCGTAAGTAAGTTTATATTGCAGTCTACTTACAAGGAACCTGTAAAATGTTCTCCTTGTTGGTTTTCTGGTGTCTGCTATTTATTAGGACTACTAGAATTACTCATTTTGTATATGTTATCTGATAAATTTGAATCCTTTCCTGTTGGTGAAAAATTTGCAATTTGCCTCCAAATCCTGGAAATACTGTGAATGAAGTGGTTTTAGCCCCTGGGTGTTTGTGGAGTTTGCTTTGACTGTTTGCATTTTGCTGCCTGTGGGCTGGTAGTGGTCGTGTTCATGACGTGTTACTGTTCCAGCTTGACTGAGTCATCGAAACCTTTAAAGTGGGACAAATGACATATATAGTGAATTAGAGTCCTTTGGGGGAGTGACAGGGCACGCATTTGCAGATGTATTTATAAAGAATAATCAGCTAACCAAAGTCTGGGGAAGGGAAGAAAAGCCTCTTCTGCATGGCCCTGTGAGCCTTTTTCATATATTTTCTTCTGGTGCAAGGTGGAGAAGTGGGAGAAGAACATGCAATCATCAGTATGGACTTAGAGAATTAGCATCGCCTGGTGTGTTTGAAGTAGTATGTTGATAAAAATGTGTTTTTAATAGTTTGGAATGGTTATATTAATGCACCACTATTCATGTTTCCCTTCCATTAGCCTCTGTCAAGCTGTTCTTATTCTTAGAATAGCCGTAGTTTTGGAACTTCTGAATTTAATTAGTATTAACGCTAGAGATGTTTAGTCCCATTCAAGGGAAGAAAAAAACCAGAAACTTTCAAGAGAAGAGATAGCTTGTAAAGATAGCAGCATTGAGAAGTTTTTTAGTTCATCTGTAGTAATTAAGCTTATTTCCATAGCAACATTATCAGTTCAGCTCCAGAATTTTGAGATTTTTGTGTACCCAGTAATTAGAATGAATATCCTAATTTTAGCAGTGATATCACATTTTTATTTGGCGAGAGTCTTGTAACTAAGCACACTGATTGGAGAGTGAAATAATTTTCCATTTTCTTGATTTCTCTTTCTTGGATCACTTCAGAGCGCTTAACTAACTACAAGCAAATCACTGTAGTCTGCTTTCTCAGTACAGTAGATTGTTTTTACCTTCTGTGAAAATAGCTATATATATATTTCATTTACTTACTTATAAATATATCAAAAAGCTTGCCTATCTGTGCAATCCTTGACAAAACACAAAGACAGAGCCAAAGTAGAGCAATTCAGACTACCCAGCCGTCGTAATCTAAATAGTCCTCCTAGTTTAACACGGTGGTGGCCTCTTTCCCTGAAGAGGAATTTGCCTGTAACACCACTGAACCAGAGCGCCCAGGCAAGGCGGGTACTCTGCTTGCTCACAGGCGTTTCCAGCCATGGGGGCGTGGGGCTGCCATCTGCTTCGGTGCAAGGAAGGGACGGGTGTCCCTGCTCCAGCTGCATACCCGCTCCAGCTCTGTCCCACCCGTGCATCTTGGCCTCCCTGGGACTTCCCAATAAATTCCCAGGAGGCCAACCTTCCCTTCTCATCAGCCATTTTTCTGAGCTTCCCCATTAATAAACAGCAGATGAAATAGCACAGCAAATAGGGAGAATTCTGGCAGGGCACCAAGGTGATTTTTGTGAGCCCTGCAGACCTCCCATAACGCTTGCAGACAGCGTCCAAAGACAAGGGGAAGAAGGGTAGGTACCTACCCCTCATCTGGGCACCCTTGTTTCCATAGAGCTGGGGATTGTGGTCTTTTCCAGAGCTGACTAATATTCGCCCTTTTAATAACAAAACAGAAGGGCTATGGAAAAACTGTAGCAGCAGACTGAATGTGTTATCCTATTTCCACTGAATTCGCTGGAATGATTCCAGTTAATATCAGTTAGCTTCATATGAGTGAACTCTTCATCTTTCTTGTAACCAACCTAGGATTATATACTATTTCATTAGGGCCACTGTGTAAATATATACCAGTCTGTATGCCAAAGTGAAACATTAGCTTTCTCCTATCTGAAGCTTTCCATGGAAAGAATTATGAGAAAACTAGCAGTTCATGAGAAGGAGAACTTGTTTTTATATGGATTTGTGTCCTGCATCTGCTAATCCTGCTCAGCTCCCACAGCACGCTGTGCTCAGTCCGGTGCCCTCCAAGGCCCTCTTCCCACCACCGCTGTCTTTCCCACCTTCCCAGCCTGGTGGGCAAATGTCAGCCCAGCTGTGGCTGATTTGGGGTTAGACATGTAAAGACTGCCAGCGGGCTGCTGTCTCCCACCATGGATCAAATACTCTTCTGTATCTTCCATACACAACCTCTAATTTTAACAAAACTTGTCAGAGCTTTGGTCTCTGAGGCCCTGTCTTCCTTGTCCCCCATCTGTCAAATTTGTTTAAAACTGGCCAACAGGTTCAGACTTTATTAGAAGAGGACTGACAACTGGATATCCAATGTGATCATGTAAGCCTTGCTATCCCTAGAAACCAGGCTAAAAATGAGTCAGCGGTGTTCTCTGCCTAGGCAGAGTTCACATAGACCCTTTAGATCATCTACCTACTGGGTCAACATGTTTTTGGTTTTTCATAGAAAGATTTTCCTTTTTTTTTTCCCCCCCAATTCACTCTCTAAAATAAGCATAAAGTTAGAAATACAACACTCCTGAATGGCACAGCAGGTTCAGCATATGCAGTGGATATATAGTGGAAAAAAGCATCAGAAGAATCATTCCTGTTGCTAATGAGTTCTGAAGGTAAGAGAACAGTTAATATATTCATAACAGACTTATACTCAAAGATTTGTAAATAATTTATGGCTTTCAGTGAATGGGAAGCCAACTAGCATAAAGCTTGGACCCAAATAGAAAATAATTTTATATCAGCAAAGGACTTTGGGTTTTGCAGATGCAGCAGCTCAGCTGTAATCCCCCGGCAGGAAAAAAAATCATTTAGTAGATTCTCCATAGAATATCTGGGAATTTATAATTTAGTCTTTGTGGCCTCCTGGGGTTCTATCACAATTTGGCATCTACTTCTCCCTAGGGAAAATGAAACTTCTTGCAGTATAACCAGTATTTTGCTAACTTGTGTTTATCTGCAGAAATTCTATTATAAATCTAAATTAAAAAGAGTGGAGAAACATACTGTTGGCGTACGAACCCCCTGTTGGTGATGGATTTGTGTGTAAATTGGCAGATAGTAACTGCTCTTAGGAAATTTTAGTGAAATAGGCAGACATACTTTGCATGTGAATCATGGTGGCATTTGGGAGTCTGGAGCACTGTTTTCTTTTACCATGGAAAATTTGGGTCCTGATGTATTTAAGTGGCTGAACTAGTGTTTAAATATGAAAAATTCTGTGTGAGTGCTTGTAAGATTGCGAATAAAAAGCACAATGAACACTCAACAATAGGCAAAGACAAAGGGGACAGCTTAGTAGCCTGGATGCAAAAGAATTGCCTTTGTTCCCACTTGAGCTGTTTTTATAAAGGTAAAATAAAGGTGTGGGCAATGCATTCTTGTAACCAAGGCCTATTCCACAATCAGGGTAGTGATCACAGTCTTTCCTGTTAAAATTGGTCAGAATTACTTTTGGATGCCAAACTTTTCATAGCAGCCAGTGTTTTTTTCACAAGAATAAAATGACAAAGAGGAAGGAAATGGCCGGAGCTGGATGCTCATCCTGTGCAGCACTGCTCCAGAGGGAGGCCTCTGGGCCCCTCTTCTTTCTCCCCTGGGACTCCAGCCCAATCCCTTCCCTTTGGCTCAAACCTGCCTCCTGGAGAGTTTTAGCTTCGAGAGGGGAAGTGGACAGAGGAAGGTCACCGAAGTGAGAGGCGAGAAATGTTGGTTGCTTTTTCCATCATTATCAAGCTTGTACGTGGACACAGCAAATCTCTTGCTGATCACATCTGTTCAATCAAATGACCTTCACTTGGGGAAATTTTCCTGTCTGCTGGGAAAAAAGGACAATTTCTTGAAAGAAGTAGAGAGTTCAAAGCCCCTTGCTGACAGCCAAGGTATGAGCCTCCTTCTACTCTCTCTCTCTCTCGTTCTTTAAAACTTATTTTGGGCACTTGGGGACATTTCTGGTCACTGAATACTGCATTTATCTAGTATCCCTGTGAAACTAGAGGAGGTTGTTCAGACACATTGATTGCAGGAAAAGTTAATATAAGTTTTTTCCTCACTTTCCTGATTTTCCTTACTTTCCCTTATTGCTACTCTCAGTTTTGGTGGGCAGTAGAGAGGCCTTCTAATTTTTTAACTTGTTTTTTTTTAAATCACTGTCCTTTGGGTTCTGAGGACATTGGTTGAGTTTATTGGGAGGTAGATTTGCATGAGATGTTGTTCTATGTCTCTTAGCTCCAGAAAGGGGGTCAGTATGAGGGACAAGGAGATCTCTTTCCATTGACCTCACATTTTGATGAAGGCGTTATTTATAGATATGGTAGAATCAGCAAATGAATCCTATGGATTTGTTTGATCGTGTCTTCAGTGAAGATGTGAGATCTGATAAGAGATGTCTATTACTGCCCATATACAGTGAAGACATGAGATCTAATAAGAGATGTCTGTTACTGCCCATAAACATAATTTGAAACCTTCACTTTCAAAAAGATTTTATGGACCATTTATAGATGCTTTCTGATTCCCAACAAACAAATAATTGCTGTTTTAAAATTTCTGCTTTCCTAGGAGACTGTATTCAAAGAACCTTTTTTCAAGCCCTGGTGCCCCTACCAGCGATACATAGCTTGCTGAAATGAAGGAACAGCTGTAAAAAATTTATATATTTATAGTTTTGGCTATTACAAAAGAAATGGGTCAAAATGTGCTATTTTACTTGTGAAACATGGTACTTTTTGGCCTTCATGATTAAAATAAAACACCTGTCTGTGATAGCTATATATTAGAACTGACATTTAGGTACAAACTGGTGGGAATCCGGTCTGCTGAACAGAGATGAGGAGGCCCTAATGCTCAGGCACACCTTTGGCCTCTCTTCATGTGATTCTCACACCTCATGCATGAAAAAGGGAATTGTAGAAGGTGCTGTAAAGGCTGCAGTATATTGTGGGTTTTATTGCAAGGAGTAGAGAGAACTGGAAAGGCAAAGAAGTGCCCTATCAAATTCTTTCTGATAAAGGGATTTATACAGCCTTTTAAAAGATAGGACAAGTGGAATAATGTTTCTGACATAAGGGATAGTGTGTATTAGTAAATGTGATAAAGAAGAGACAGCAGTGTATAATGTCTTTATTTTAACCACCTCATTTAATCTTCTTTCCTTTAAACTCCAGCTGAATATAATTAGAACATCATAATCTATATTGCAACATTACAGGTAAAACTCTGATCATACCTATTACTTCAGAGCAATTACACTGACTTTTGTAAAGTCTGTAATGGAGAGGTAAAAGTATCAACAGCCCAGGGATACTCAAATAGGACCTGCACTGCTGTGAAAAAAAATTTGTTATACTTTCTTAAAAAAGAGCAATGCTTAGTAAAATAAGTTAAATGATTTTGAGAAATCAGAGTGATGATAACCTAATACTAATTATTAGATAGATTACCATGAAAGAGATAAGTGGTGCATTTCTGGATTGGCAATGAAAGGATATTTTGTTAGAATGACAGTTTCCTGAATTGTGTTTTTTCTGAAAGTTCAGATATGGTTTCCTTGAAGCTGCCAATGAGAAAGGTACATAAAAATGAAAATACATAGTTAAGAAAGAATACTATATTTAAATACTTTCCTTGTATTTTACCAATCATATGGACTTGGTCATGGACTTTGCAGACTGTGTTTTCTCTCTGCTTTCCTTTCTCTGCCTTCCTTTCTCTGCCAGCACAGCTGGAACTTACCTCTATTGATAGAAGTTTGCCCTATGATGCAATCAATATATTTATTTTCAATTATTTTATCAAGACAAATGCATTTACAGAGGTTTTAAAAAGTTTGTCTGGTTAGTCTTTTCAAACTTACATAGTGATATTGTTTGGATTAATAGCGCACCCACATTCCAGAATACGTATTTCTTCCAATAAAAATACATGAAGTCATGTTGACAATGCAGAGGGTTGCAAGATTCGCAGAAATCTTTGAACAAATTGTATTCCCCAGAAGAAATTATAAAATAGAGGTGATCATTTCCCTTTGTCCAGTTTGCTATTTTGTCTACCACCTTTTTTCTGTTTTACTAGATAGATCGGTTTTGTAGGGGGTTGACCATGATACAATAACGGATGTGTGCAGAGAGCCAGAGCAGCAAGTTGGCTTTGGTAGTCCAACCATGAAAGTCTCATGAGTTTCAGATGTTCTTAGACTTCAGCTGTGCACTGAAAGAGGGAGGAAAAATGAAAATAGATGACTGTTATGAGACCTGCTATTAGGTCCACAGGACTCATATGATTTAATTTGAAATTTGTGCACTGATCCGTCCTGGGTTTGGATGACTGGCACTGTGTTGTTACTAATAGCAGAAACTGCTGAGCATACTGGCTAACCTTTCCTCATAATGGTGACATCAATCACTCTATAATTAACATGCTCGCACACACTGTTTTTGTCTTCTGCCATAGTGTTCCTTCCAGTAAAAGGATGGATTAACAGCTGAACACTTGAGGAAAAGAAAGGAGTCTTCTCTGAAAGAAACTTTATGAAAGTGCATAGAAAAGCATAGTTTATCAGATGTCACTTGGAATAATGAAGCACAGAAAGATACCCTCATCATCCTGCAGAATCAATAGTTTTTTTTTAATCTAGTTTCAAATACGTAATTATGAAAGAGGATCATTTGTCCAGTGAAAACCTGTAACCAACCTGTAACTTTGATTTATAAATGCATTTTTTTCTGGATGGGGGAGATTGGTCTAATCATATTAAACTCTTCTCATTTCCAGAGTCAAAATCCCAGGTCGTCAACATATCAGACATTTGCCTCCTCCCACCCATGTCTTGAGCAGAATGAACAGTTACCTAGGAAGATTCAGGAACACTATGTAGCAGAGGAATCCAACTGCAAATAATAAGATAAAGCAAAGAGAAAAAATAATTGCTTGCATTTTTTGCAGTTACCTGACTCTAACTTCCTATTTGTTAAGTTTGCAGAAGACCTCTTAAAGAAGCCGTCAAATTGCATCACTGCTTGTATTCTAAAAATTAGAATGAATAAAGAATGAGTAACATTAGGGTTGTTTTTTTCTATACAGTCAGAATATTTTGTTGGTAATTAATCTAATATTTATCTTTCTCTATGTTATCCTAAGAGAATTAGACAATAATTTCTATGACCACTGGAGTTTCCAAAGTATGTGTTGATTTCTCATCACAACCGTTTGGTGAAATAGGAAAGTATTATTTACTTACGCACTCTCCAGCACACACAACAGTTCAGCTAGCAAGAAGTAACTAACCCAAAGACTGCATCCTTTAGTGGTTTGGAATCACTAAGATTCGGACCTGAAAACTTCATTTTCTTTAACTTCTAAGACCAGGATTTTATACTGCCACATAAAGCATTGCATCCACATTTGGAAGTTGCTCACAGCGTGTTCAGTTTCCATAGCACTGAACAGGCTCCAAGCCTGTGCTGAATTGTAAGCAGCAACTCAGACAATAAAATTAATAGGAAATCTTTGGTAAGGCAGTTCAAATATGTAATCTAGACTGGTGCTGTGTGAAGAAAATGAACTGCCATTTTAATAAATACTATCTAATTCCAAGAACCTCTCTATTAACCTAGAATGAATTGTTATTTTTTTTCCATTTTGATATTTTTTCAAGGCTTGTGATGAGCTGAGAGTAAGAGCCTTCCCCAAGGAGCATCTTCAGCGGGAACCAAATAGTAAGTAATACAGTAGGTGTGTGAGGTACACCCTGGGGAGAGTGTATAGATACCACGCAGTCTAATCAATCCCCCCAGAAATAACACTCACTTGTAACTGAAAAGTAGCATGCAATATCTAGTTGACGTACAGCTCCATGCTGTGTTCTCAGGCTTGTACTAGTGGGACAGTGATTTGTCTTTAACAACTAGCTTTTTGTCTCCTTTACTCTTTGTCAGATGTTCAAACTAAACAGGCGATTACAAAATGAAAATATTTTCTAAGCAGCTGATCTAAGCGTTCATTTCTCCTTTCAGTTGGCCTGTTTTTACACACTTTGTGTATTAGTCATTCCATAAGAAACAAGCAGCCTTACTGAAATTGAAACTAGCTCCCCATTATAACCCCAATTCTTAATCCCATTCCCCAATTTCCCACCAGGGAAATCTAATCTTTCTGAGAGTCCATATGCTGCATTTTGGTGGTGGATAAGGGATTTCTGAGACTTTTAGGGAAAGAATCTTGGGTAAAATTGTGGAAGGTTACCTGACTTCGTGTTCAGAAAATCTCCATTTGGAGTCTTTGTGTTACTTTGTGCTACTTTTGAGAGACCTGGACTATACATTCCACACTGGAAAACATCTGTTTTAGGAGACTTCCTTTGGGTTGTGAGTGTTTTGTGGGAAATAATAGGTCACTTGTAGGGATATACAGAGACCCATCACCTAAAATGACAAAAGGAAAGGATTAATTAGGTTCTATTGAAACTTGCCTGTAAAGGGTAGTCCTACTTTGCTGATGTTTTACGCAATTTAGAACACTTTTGCATATTAATTGGAAAATGCTTATACTATCATACTTATAATCTTTTTGACAATACATGTTCTGAGCAATGCAAAAAGGGTGATAGCTTGGCAATTCGGCTGTGTGCTAAAAGTTGGAGAGGTCGCTGGGGAATTTCAGAGTTGTTGATAGCTGCCACAAGTCCTCAGGATCTTATGGAAAAGGGGTGTCCAGAGGGATAAAATATGCTAGAACTCCTGGCATAGATGGGAAGGATATGGTAGGCATGGAGCTTTAATAGAAATAAGGATTAAAATTTACTGGATTAAGTTTATCTTCTCACTTTCCTCTCCTGACTGCTTATTTCCTAGCCATGATCCAACCCAGGGACAGGTAAAGAGATGATGCCTGGCTCATTAGCAATGGCAAATCTCTTACAAAGTAGTAAGCAATGGGTCTTGCTCTGCTGGAGGTCAGTCAGGAGTTGAATTCTCCAGGGGTCTGTCCTGGGACCTGTCCTGTTTAATATCTTTATCAGTAAGCTGAAGGAAGAGAAAAGATGCCCCCTCTTCAAGTCAGTGGGTGACACGAATTCGGTGGGACCATTCGAAATACTGGAGGGCAGGGCTGCCATCCAGAGAAACCTAGGCAGGCTGGAGGAATGGGTCAACAGGAACCTAATGAAATTCAGCAAGGACAGATACAAAGTCCTATGTCAGGGATGGACTAACTCCCTGCATCAGTACAGGATGGGGAGCAGCTCTGCAGAAAAGGCTGTGGGGATTTGGTGGGCAGCAAGCTGGACATGAACCAGCAGTGTGCCCTGGCAGCAGAGAGGGCCTGGGCTGTGTTAACAGGAGCAGAGTCGGTAGATCAAGTGGAGTGATTGTCCCTCTCTGCTCAGCGCTTGTTAGACCACATCTAGATACTCCATTTTTAGGCCCCCCAATTCAGGAAAGACATCAACCAACTGGAGCGAGTTCAGGAGAGACAACCACGATAGTCAGGGCTGGAGCACTTGCCCTGTGAGGAGAGGTTGGGGGAGCTGGGATTGTCCAGCCTAGAGCAGAGACAGCTTTGGGGGGCGTGACAGGAGCTCCTGTGTACGGGACAGGCTCCTGAAATCCAGGCTCTTTAGCAGGTTGTGTAGTGGAAGAACAAGCAGCAATGCATGTAGCTGACACAAAAGAGGTTCAGACTGGAGATAAGGAGAAACTTTTTTCCCATGAGGACAGGCAAGCAGTGGAACAGGTTGCACAAGGAGGTTGTGCAGTCTGTGACATTGAAGGTTTTCAAGACCTAACTGGACAAAGCCTTGAGCAATCTGGTCTGAATGTGGTGTTGACACTGGAATAGAGACCTCCACAGTCCCCTCCAACCTGAATGGTTCAGTGATTCTATGGATAGGCCTTTAAATGAGCCAAAAAAGATGCTAAATGTGGGATCCTTGCAGAAAAGGGAGGGAGTAAGTGCTTGTTGATATCTGCAAGAAAGGAGGAAGTTTTTTCATGCAAGCTGTCATTATGCCTTTCTGTAAAAATTCAGATTATAGATGGGGTTTTGCATATTTAGGAGATGATTGCTTTCCAGTTTTGATAATTACTTTATATAACAATTCTTCCAGTCATTAGGCATAATTTGCCATACTTCACAAATAGAAGATCTGATTTATTGTCTGACCTGACTAGTAATGAAGCATTTTGGCAGTATCTGGGCTAATTCCCTGCTGTGTAAGCATATGTATCTTCTTTGAAGTGAATGGCACTATATGCAGTTGTACTAGTGGCAAGGTTGGCCCATTTTTAATAAAATACAACCAATAGGTTTTGTGCTTGTAATTTATTTAAATGTTCAGACAAGGACTTACTGATGGGCAATTATAAGAAAATTTCTCCTATGACATAAGAAATGTGAGATCTTGCCAAGAAACCTGAATGAATCTGAGGTTCAAGGCCAAAAATGTTGAACTAGTAAGGCCATCTATGTAATATGTACAACACAGAAATTGCTGCAAGATCCTACATTGACTCCACTACTGTTAAAACGCAAAAGACTCGAGAGGCCTTCTCCCATCTGTGTTCCAATAACAAGAAGATCATAAACCAATTTTTGAGTGACCAGAGCAGAATAGAAATATTTTACATGTTATGCTCTTTAATACCTTGTCTATTCTGACACTTTCTTTGGATATTCTTTCCCTTTTTAATTACCCAGCTAAAAACGCTTTCATTATGGTTCAGTTTATAAAACCGAAAATGTTTGAATCTCAGTGCTGTGTATGAGAAGGCAGTGCAGCTTAAATAGTTGTGGTAGTATTTTCCTCCCCTTGGGACATTCCTCAAGAAAAAACTTACTTTTAGGGTCAGATTTTAACCTTTTTGGTATGTAGATTGCTCTGTGATTTGGAAGACTGGTTGATCTGTATTTTTATGTGCAAATGAAATAGCAGGTTGTTTGATTTTTGAGTTTTTCATGACACATTCTGGAGGTTGAAATCTGACTTTCATATTGTTGAATATTTTGCATATGCCAGTCATGTGGTCCTCGTTGATGGTAATTGGAATATCACAAGCAAAATACATACAGAACTGGCCCTCACATCTGCAAAGCATTCAGGTCACTGTCTCTAGCTAATCATATCCTAATCATATCATCTGTGCAAGTGTACAGGAGAGGTATATCACTTTGAATTACTGTAGAACCCTATTTACGGATACACCAGTGGGATTAATTATTGAAATGTGCAGGACACAAAGATTACATTAGTAAATTCAGCAGTACTATGGTAAATTCCTGGGCCCTGGAGCTTTATTGTCTATGGTGATAAACTGTTACGACAGTCTTTGCAGTGTTTTGCTCTAGGCCAGCCATTCTATGGCACAGTTTAGGAGCCAACATGAACCAGGGACACCCCCTTCCAGATGTTCACAGTGTTTGAGTGTGGATGTGGACTGGTCCATGCCAACTGAATGGTTGTGGACACATTGTTGTGTACTGAAGTTAGGAGTAGCACAGTGAAAACTGGGCTTTTATTATCCATAGCATTTTTAATGTCATCCCACCAGAGACCCTTCATTTAGCTGTATCAGTGGAAGGAAGTTTGATATGAGTATAACAAAAAACCCTTTGAAAATGTAGTTTGAAGAGGCTGTAGTTCCAAACTGAGGGCTTTCAAACTCAATCCAGTAATAGTCATTTTCTGATTGATAACTGGGCATAAAGGTTGACTGGGTGTATAGCTTGGATACATCAGATTCTCCAGATTAAACCTCTGAAAGACATCCAGCCAAAAATTTATGATCATAGAGTAAGTTAAAAATCCATAGCAGGTCTATGTGATTCTATTGCAAAGCTGTTGTTTGTGTTTGTGCTGCTAGAGGTATTGGGACTCTCCATGGCTCTATTAACAAGTGGCACAGACAAACTGATGTTCTCTCGGCTACATGTTTGTCTTGCACAAAGCTAGTTGGAGCAATCCAAACCGCTGGGGAGTGAACTAAAGATTAAGCAGCATGGGCAATCGGGCTCGGGGCTGGTGCTCATGCCCTGGTCTGTGTCTGTTTAGCAGAATAGAGGCAGCTTTTATTCCCTGTGCTTTTGTGCCCTGCTGTATTTCATAGCCAAGCAATTGCGTGTTATTCCCTTAAATGTTTCCACTTCACTTTTTAAGTGTTTTCGTTTCTTTCAGAAAAAGTGAAGACACTTTTTACTTTTGCAGACACATATTCATCTCATCTAACTTTAAACCATCTGAAAGTTAGGTGTCTCCTCTGAGTTAGTCACCCTGACTCCTGCTGTCATTGAGGGAAAGCGTGATTCATTCCCCTTAGAGACCTGTCTTAGGACAAACTGAATCCCTCATGGAGGTGGCTCCCTCTCTTTCTATTCACTATACAGAGTTATGGTGATCAGCTTGGACTAGACACCTAAGTTTTAGATTGCTAAAATTAGGTGAGATAAGTCCTATCCACAGCTACTACGTTTATCTTCCGGCTTCTCTTTCTCTATTTTGTTTTTAATTTCCATGCATCTCTACACACCCATTTTCCCTGTCCTCTACAGTTTTTCTCTATATTCATCGTCCCACATGTATGTGTTATTTTCTTTAGCTTAAACCTGATCTCTGATGCTGGATTGGTGAATGGGACTGATTCTATAATACTTCTGCTCAACTCTATTTACTGAAACATTGATTTTCTTAAAGCATGTGTACTGAAAAAAATCAATAAGCCTATATACAAGACAGAAGCGGTAATGTAAAGGCATCCTGCTAACCTGTAACCTGAGAGCTAATATCCGGAGTTTAATATCATTCACTGAAAAGGAAACCTCTGGCTTCTAGTTCAGGGCAAATGGTAGTGTGATTCTCTGACACCTGCCATTACGCACCCATCGAGGGTAGCCCCATTCCAACAAGCTGCAAGAAAACAGAGCAAGCTCTGGGGAAGATAAGGGAATGTCAAATATAACCTGTCTGCCGTGGTGTTTTTCAAGCACTAGTAAATATGCAGGATCAACCTTTTTAAATGAACACAAGTGTGAACTTCTGTTGAAGTCAGTAGAATTTTGCAGACATTTTTAGAGGAGCTGGATTTTTATTCAAGGTCTCTCTCTCCTGCTGGAGGAGAGACATGTTAATATATGATTTGGTTTATGTAAGCGCCACTGAGTTTATTATTTCATTTGGAAAAAGGATATTGACAGCCTGTGTCGTTTTTACAGATGAAACTTCATCAAGTGATAAGTGATGTATCTCAGGTATACTTTTTCTTTCATGTGAAAGAAGTTTGGTTATAAAAAGTTTGTTAATGCTCATTTTGGACCTCATTCACTAAAACTGTTTGCAGGAAATATCTTCTTAACTGCATGCAGGTAGAGAGTTGGTGAGGAAGAGAAAGGTGGCACTTTGGGGCTGAAATTGTAAGTTTCCTTCTTACCTATTTTTGAAATGTTATCAACTAAAGGCAATTAGAAAAAAAAATGGTTTGCAAAGTCTGCAATAGGACTGCAACCATGGTTTTATATACTGCTTGTTACCCATGTATTGTGCATGTCATTATAGCTTTTAAAGCAGTTCTTAAGGCATCTTGCTGAGAAATGAGTCATATATGTTTTTGTTCTGTGTCATTACAGGTTGTTAGCCAGAGAAAGAGGGAACCCTACAGTGGGACTCTGGGGAGATTACAGGCATTATAGATATTGTATTTAGAATGGCGGGTATCCAAAGAAAGGCTTTATACATTGCTAGGGTTGTGTGTCGGGGGAGGGAAAAGCATTGGAGATTGTGAACTATTTGATAACGAGAGAACGCGGCTGTGGTGGGTGTTGAGCAAACTCTAAGCAGTGAGTGGGTGAGTTCCCACGCACTGCTGTGGGTGGCCCAGCTCCGTGAGCCGAAGGGAGCAGCGTCACCTGGAGCCAGAGACACGGTCTGCTGCGACCATGCCACCTCCTTTCTCCAAGCAAGACTGGAAGCTAAGGCATGAAATGCAGTTTGGTTTTCTTTTCAAAACAGGGTATTGCATTCATGCTGCCTGTGTGTATGTATGTCCTCTCTGAAATGTTTGAATGTGACAGACTTCAAAAGATTTGGCAGAACACCAGAAGTCTCATGGATTTTAATTTGTACAGACTTTCAGAAATAGTCAGGTGGGCTGAAGACGACCATATTTGTGCTTCCCACTGAGGAGGGAAGCTGCAGTAGAAGTGTAACCAATATCGGGTAGCAGAGAAATCACATGGGAGAGACAGGTTGTGAATGCCTAGACACGGGAAAATAATCAGGGTGTAAACAGTAGGGATGTAGTCATTTATTACACCCTTAAAAATGCAACCACAGGAGAGAAGTCTACTGGGAGTTTGACTGCACTAACTCCTCTGCTCGCTGGACTCTTGGCTGAAGTTTGCTAAAGATCACATTGTCTTGGGCAGTTTGTATATCCAGACTATAGCTATCCTAATAAATTAAGTATGTCCAGGACTATTTTCTAACAGCGAGGCCAACTAGTGTGGAACAGCCCATGCCTGTGCTGTTAAATTCGTGGGCCACCCAAACGAGGGTGTCTGCCTCCAACCTGCCTGCTGGAAACAGCCTGCGTCGACTCCTGACCCTGCCAGGAACTGGTCTGGACGGTGCCGCTTGGCCTGGCCAGCACCGGGAGGGGAACCACACTAGGGACTTGTTGGTCTCAATGGCTGAGTCCAGTGCCCAGGAGACTTCCCTGACTCTGGTCAATTCACTGGGGTATATTTAGCCTCAGTGTGCCTAAGAAATGTTGTTCTTTGTGCAGACAGTGTTTTGCTGTGCTTACTTAGTAATAACTGCAAGACAGTTGATATCATGGGAATGTGTGTACCCTAATATAGGTCTAAATGGTGTCTAGTTTGGTCTAGTGCCATTTTGGTAAAAGCCATTGTGTAAGACAGCTGTTGTGTATTTACAACACGTAGAATTGCATGGGGGGGGTTCAGACTGCTTTTTCAAAGCACCTCAGCGTCTGTCATGTCTTTATTCTCGCCATGGCCTGGGGGAGCTGGAGACCTCATGGGGAGACCACCTCACCTGCTGCCCTCCTCCCCCTCACACCCCAAGAGCAGCAGCGGGGAGCTGGGGAGCCAGGGAGCCAGCGATGGATGTTGTAATGCCTCTGACTTCCCTGGTCCTGGCACCTTGTCATTCTCATGTAGAAAGGTTCGAGGCTTATTGTAGGATTTGGAAGGATGGGAAGATGTTTGCTGGACTGTGTGTGAGGAGGGTGATGCTCTGTACATGCTTCCTGTCTAAACACATTTACAGTGGCAAGTAGACGGGGACTGGACTGGATGACACATGTGGTTCGTTCCTGTCCTGTGCTACTATACTTGTCCTCCCTTGTGTGTCTCAGGATAATCACTAGCGCCTCCGGGCTGGCTGGTTCATGGCATATGAATGTCTGTCCTTT
This sequence comes from Apteryx mantelli, assembly GCF_036417845.1. Classification (NCBI taxonomy): domain Eukaryota; kingdom Metazoa; phylum Chordata; class Aves; order Apterygiformes; family Apterygidae; genus Apteryx; species Apteryx mantelli. Next base: position 25,092,229 of record NC_089978.1, read on the forward strand.
CTCACGTGTCAAGGAGGATCTCATCTTTGCATACGGCCTGCTGCAGGTCTCTGACTCACATGGGGCAGTTCCCTGTGGTGCTGCCCACCCCAAGTTGTCCACCTCGGCGTTCAAAGATTCCTGACTACAAGGGTTGCTCAGCTCCTCATTATGGAGCTTTTGAGTCATTACAAATGACACGTTGGGACAGTAGGTAAAACTGAAGCCAGGGTTTGCATGTCTGCAGCAGAAGCCGGGATCCCAAGAGAGGTGGCAGCTGGTGTCCCATGGTAAAAGCCTGCATGGTCACGAGGCACAGCCCAAGAGCCTGAGATGCACCTCCTCAGCCACGGTCATTCACAGAAGTTAGATGTCAAAGATAATATTTTGTTCTGGTTCAGGCTAGTGACTGGGTAGACAACATGCATCAGCTGGTGAGGTGGTATGTGTCAAATACTGGGCTCTTTTGGACTGTTTGGTGGCCAATTCTGTGCCTAAACCATTTAGGAGTTCAACTTTTCTGTGGTTCCAGGGTTACTGAGGCAAGTGTAATGCAATTATCTGCAACAGAATTGGGCTAGATTATTTCTTCTGGAGCTTAAATGGTATTTTAATGAGAAAACTGCAAAATCTTGTGTCAGATCACCAAAAATGACTATTCTGTCCAGATGCCAGACAGTGGCACCTACCACCAGTCCCTTGCAGCTTGACTTCTACTCTGGCTCTCAAAAAAAGGTGTTTGTAGTACAAAATCAACACCAACTTCCTGAAACATAAAGTCTTATTTCACCAAAGGGAACCCTGCTAATTTTCTGTGTTCTCAGGGAGCGGCCACTGAAGTGTTTACAGCTCCAGTAACTACCACATAAATGATTCCACTAGAATAACTCTCTATGGTTTATTGAAATTAAAATCAGATCTTTACCTCTCTGAATGTATTAGTTTTTCCAGTAACACTGGGAATCTGTCATTTGAAATTTGTCATTAATGACACTACATTCAGAGGTGACAAAATAATTTAACATTTAACAATTATCTACATGTCATTTGCTGCCAGCATTCTGAATGCAAAGACAAATGTGCAAATCCAGCAATATTTCTGATCAGTGGGTCCACTGCCAATGTCAAAATGTTATGAACCAATAGCCAAACATTTCAGTAGATGTAACCAAATATGATCCAAGCTTCAAGACCAGAAATACTTAAATGCAAAGGTAACTGATGCTTGCAGAGATACCTTAAGACATTGTATCTGAATTCAAGTAATGTAATTTTTCCATCTGTTTGCTGCATAGCTGAAGAATCCAAAAGCTAGAGTACTGTAAGATTTTAATCAGATTCATTTGTTTTTTCAGTTACTGGGGGGTGTATTTTTATTTCTGAGGTTGGGACATGATCCTGCATTTTAACATGAATGTGGATAATACAGGTTACAATGTATTCCTTGAAATGTGATGCTGCCTATTTTTCTTGTGTTTGACATTACATAATCACAGATATTATAATTATAAGTATTCTTTCTTTATGGTGAAATGTGACTGGTGTAACAATATTCTTAAAATGGCTGTCTGTATTTCAGTGAGAAGTAAACATTTGGCAGTGTCCCATTGTGCCATTTAATTAACTTAAGTCATGTGAAGTATGTGAGTAAGGAGACTACTAAAAATTCTTAAACCCTAGAACACAAGAATATGGGCATGTGTCTGTCATGCCCCAATCCTGATATTAGTGCAAGTGTTTTTGATGCTGTGTTAGATGAGTTTCACCAAAATAAGAAGAAATCCGGAGAGGAATAAGTTGGCAACATGAGGGAGGCATTATAATGCAGACAAGCAGACTAGCTACCTCCTTACATCCATGAACGTGACTGAGCCCCTGTCGTGACAGATCAGTGACAGGAGCTAGATGATAGATTTGCTGCTGGAGTTCTCTTCCCAAAAGGTGCATCAGCAAAGGCTTCTGGTATTTTTGGAACTGAGGCAAAAACCTTTACCATTTTTCAAAGTGCCTTTCAAAATGGGGATTGGAGAAGAGGGGAGCAATTGTTCATTTGGGATTTATTTGTTGGGAAGAGTTCTTTTTTAATTTACAAGCCAGAATTATTTTATTATTTGTGTAAAAGCATGCAAGCGTTTGAACCCTATAATATAGACAAACTGAAAAATTTTACTCTATTTGATACTTGCTGTATTAATTCTTCCTATTCCTTTAGATCTGGAAATGAATACCTTAGAAGGTGAGTAATAGAGGCTTGCCTTCTTGTCACATGATTTATGTTAGCCAATCCTGAATCCATATTTCTTCCTATATCAAAAACAGAGGCTACTTATGGGAAGGCCAGTCAGCAGCGTTACGTTAAGCAGTGAAGCATCTTCAGGGAATATAGGTGAGCTCTGTGTTAGGTGTGCTCTTCCGTATGCTTCCTTCAGGGATGGTGCTTGATGTTACTTTGCCCCAGCAAACATTAAATTATTAATGTCATTGATTCTGTTTCCTGCGATGTACTGCAGGATCCACATTTTGACATTTAGACAGATAATCTAAGCATTATTCTTTGGAAGATTGTCTGTAAATAGTGTTAGAAGGGTAAAGCAAAGGATGTGCTCTTATACAAACATGTACCTGCTATGAAACCTCTAGAACAAACTGATAGGGTGGAGCTGGGATGTGGGTGCTTTGATGCCATAGGATTTTGCTTCTACTAAGTGTTATCTACATAGGTATCATAACCTGATACTATGAGGTACTTTGTGATTTCCTCCATCAGATATACTTGCTACATGTTGTTTTCATCTTACCCTATGAGAGGGCCTCAAGACCCTGTGCTGGAAGGAGGAGGTTCCCCTAAGGGCTTGGTAACTCAAGACTTAAGCAGATACAACACTTCTGTAAGCAGCCAGGCAGAAATGAGAAAGGGAACTCGGGCTGAGGAGCAAATGTTATTGTTGGGCCTCCTGATAGTGCCCCTGGGAGCTACCAGTGATGCTTCCCGGGGCCTGACTCAGCCACGAAAACAGTGACATTTCTGGGAACAAAGAGCCCCTGCTATTTGTTAGGATATTCCCACTATATCCCCATCACCTCCATGTTGGGTCATGCAGTCCTCCACAGCCAGAGGTGTCATCCTGCCCTTTATGCCAGCATGTCTGGCACATACCACAAAGTCTGGTAGCCAGCTCATCCCTTCAGGAGGACTCTGTGGACTCTGCTCTGCTCCTTTTAGGACCGGGGCCAGATCTGATCTCTGTTCTGTATAGTGAAGTGCAGAATTCACATGGCTGCACAGATTTTTTACCATGATAATTTCCCTTCTCCCAGTGTAGTATCCTGCTTTTTTTTTCACCAACTGAACCTCATTTAGGAGTGCTTCTAGGAAGGATCGACAAAACCATTATTGAAATTGTTCAAATAAAGTTATAGATGATGTTCAAAGTGCCTGCTGTTCTGTTGAAATGTGCAGTTCAGTAGTTTTCCAGCCTTACATTGATTGTGAGATGCTAGTAACAGGAACATGTGACAACATAAGGATCACTGCTTGTACTGAATGTAATCATCAGTGTGGCATCAAAAATGAAAACCAGCCGAGAAAATGTTACCTAATGGTAGGAAAGTGCCCTGCTAATAATGAGGGACAAGTGCAGGCAGAGCGCAGGACATTATTCCTGCGAGAGTTGGCAGAATGGAGGCATAAGCTGCTTCTTTTGAAGAAAGAAATCTCTATGAAAAGTGGGTCATGTGCTTGTTAAGGGAGGGAAAGAAATGAAAGTGAGACCAAGCAAAAATTCACAGGCAGCAGAATTACTTTAGAGCAGAGTTTCTGACTTTATTGTAGCAAGTTTCACTTGAGCAAAGTGGCAGTATCCCACACCTCCCATTGCACTTCCTAAATTACCACCACCAGTTGTTCCTGTGCATGTCATCCAGCCTGTGCTGCCTCCTCCTGTCACTACCACTACTAGCTTTGCTCCTGCCTTGGGTAGTGCCAGCATAGAAATCATTTGTATGGTGTGATGGCGTATGTTGGAAATTCGGCTGGGGTGGCTCCTTCAGCACCAAAGCACCAGTGCTCCCTGCTTCCCAGCCCTACCACCTCTCAGAGCACAGTACAGAGCCGGGATAGTCAAACAAGTCTACTGGGGTACGATTGCATCACACTGGTGAGATGCCATTAGCCAACTGGGAACTGTGGGTTTGGAGAAAAATTCTGTCTTTTTTACAAAAGAAGTAATATTTCTCCTGAGGGATTTCATTCTTCTGTTGTACTGCAAAGATGGTGCCTGTGATGTCTAATCAGCAGTGAGAGCTGTGAAAAAGGACAGAACATAGAGAAGATTAAATCTTCACGGTTTCCAGCTGCTAAAATCTCCTTTTTAGCTGTTAATATCTTGACTGAACATGTGTGAACTGTGATTTTTTTTTTTTTAAGACACTTATAAATTGGCTGCATTTTGACCTTAGAAAGACAAAAATCATGTGCATGATATAGAAGCCACCCTTTGCCAAACCTTAAGCTGGAGAGGACAAGGACAGTAGAATTTTTTAACTGGAAGTGTCACAGACATGTCTCTTCATGTGTATTTTCTCTAAGCTGATGCCTAGAAATGGTTGTCCCATTTTGGTTAAAATTTCCTAGAAGGACTCTGCCTGAAGCAGGTATCTACTGCAGAGAAATTCGGCTCCAGCTGTCAAAGTTGGCAACATTATTAGCGATAGCAAAGATAGTGTGATAAAGGTGATGTGTTAAGTAACCTGGAGCAGAGACTGACCTTGCTTCCAGCCACAGTTGTTGCCCGCCCTCTCTGAGATGCCTGGCCTTGGTCTCAGACACCTTGGACAGCCCTGAAGACCACTCTGCCCCAGGTGCACTCGCTGCCAGTACCTCCAAGCAAGGCTGTGGGACCTGCCTCTGCCTAGCCCTTGGGTGCTGCCAGCCTCAACCTGCGTGGCACAGAAGAGCCATGTTTCAGCTGGTTTTGCACAATGCTTCAGATTGCAAGGAGTGATTCATTTCAAAATCGCTGTTCAGGTGGTTCTCCTTTTGGGGGTTCAGTCAGCACAGAGAGTGAAAATTGGCTAATCTGTTTTGCTTGTGTTTACAGTCAGTTACCCTCAAACCTCTCCAAGCTGTGAGTTACAAACATTGAGGGAGCACATTTATTTGTTTAGAGAAAGCCCTGGCTCAAATAGAATTAAAAAAATATATATATATTTATAAAAACATTTGTATTGCTCTTATACAGTGCAAATTTGGACAAAGTTTTCCATGAGAGGATGTATTCTAACCAAAGCATCTGTCACTGCTTGAAGTTATGAAGGTATATTCATATAGGTAGATGATGTGTACTATCTGCCTGTCACTTATGACACTCACTAGATGATAAAAATAAACTAGAATATAAAGAAAATTAATACAAGATTAAAGGAGAAGGTAGGCTGGCAGGTATATTACTGATGGGCAGAGAAAATTGGAAGACAGGCTGTCAAGTGAGGACAAGATGCTTGCTTGCTTGTTTCTGGACAATCATTATTTCTGTGGGTAGCATCTGTGCTGTGAGATTTCTTTGCAGCAGCTCACTGTTAAAGGTGAATAGATCCAGACTGCTTCATCTTCAATGCATATTACACCTCATCCACATTCCAGTTGACTCTGGCTCTTTCATTTTTCAAAATTAAATACAGTTCTGGGGATGCTGGTTGAAGTTCCCTCTCCTATGTGGATAGGAGGTGCCATAAAGCCAATAGGATGCTTGTGCCTGAAGTGGCCAGGACGTATGAATCTGCTTGGTGCACCTTTGGCCCCAGGCAGTGCATTCAGCCAGGCAGTGTAGTAGCTTTTGCTGCAGGGATAATAAACAGAGCATATACATATGTTTATGAGGAGGTAACCTTATTCAAGAAGGGTCACAGGTAACGTTTATGAATGGCATCACATAACATCAACGTGTTCCCTTACCCTCCTTTTTGAATAAGGAGAGTTCAGTAAAATGGACAAGGGCTATTCCAGAGCAGCTGGCATCAGTGCCAGGGAACGGTCCCATGCATGTGTCATTTGCTTACATATAAATATTGATGTGCCTTTACCACTGTGCAGCTGCAGCCTCAGTGGTTTGTCTGTATGACTGCTCGAAGGGCACCAGGGGACATTCCCTCAGCCCAGAGGCAGGAGTGGATGGTCCCTCATCCACCGTGTGCAGCGCTGGCCCTCCCCATAGGCATTGGGTGAGAGCTGCTGCCGGCGCTGGCCAGAGCAGGAGCAAACAGTTCATCTACACCGACAGTTGGGGCCAAGGGCTCGAGATCAGTCTTGCACCTCTTTCAGTTGTCGATATCAAAATTGCCATTGAGGTTACTGTGTAAAAGTAAAGACCAAAACGCAAGAGTCACAGGCCCAGAACGAGACCGGGAGGAAGATGTCTGATTGAGTCCTAATGGGTATAGTTTTCTAGGTGGGAAGAAAAGTGTCGTTAGGTTTGAATTCTCCCCTTGGGCTGCATTATGTCTAGGCCTCCTCTTTCTGGTGTGAGTGCTTTAACCACTAGAATAAAAGGTGGGCCAAATAGTAATGTTCTGCCTGCAGTGAACCTGCTCAGCTGTTGTCTACTACCCAGGGAGGCATCCAGGACCTGGGGCTCAAACGGACAAAAAAAATCCATGGTATGACTCTCATTCCAGCACCTAAAACTTCCGCAGAGGTGAGCTCATGCCAAGTCCTGCACCTAGTTTGCTTTCCATTTCCTTTTAACAAGGAGGCTCCCTCAATGTATAGGGATTTAGTAGATCAAGAGAGTTTGAGTTTTGACTCCATACATCAGCTTCCTCATGCAAAATACAGAATTTGCTTCCCCTGACTTAAGGTATGTGTCAAACAGGTATCTGTACCAGAGCTGATCACCCTGAGCTGGCTCCCCTGTACAGTCAGTGAAGAAAAATAAGCAATTTTGGGGCCATTTTAGTTAGGGCTAAACTCTAGAAGTTCCTAACTTTCCCTAGTGTGGACAGAAGAAGTTTACCTTGTACATATTTACCTGCATTGTAAATGTCTAAGATGAGGTCATATGAATCTTGCTGTGAAATATTTATTAATTATGTTTTGTGACACCAAAGTTGGGAGTTCCTAAAAAGCTGCCCGGCTCTTCCTGCCATTCCTGTATTCCTCCATCTCTATAGAAAAAGTCCAACCCATTATCTCTAGATTTCAGTTTCACTTACATGGGGGCAATGGATTTGGCATGCTGAGCATGTTAAAGACTTTCTTGCCACCTGAGAAGTTTTCATAACAAATGGGTTTTCTTGCTAAGTGAATTGTTCTTTATATGAAGGCACTTTCTCAAGCCCATGTAATACCAGTGTACCTAGCAGTCAAAACACAGAATATACTGTCTTTGATGTCTGCAAGGGAGTTCAAACAATCACTGTTAATCTCTCAAAGATATGAAAATGACTTATCCAAGCAAAAAAGAAAAGCCACTTCCCAGTCAAAGATACAATGCTTGATTTTCTTTTTAGTTGCAGTGGTGCAAATTGAGAGTTGCTGGTATCAATTACATTTTGTCTGGATTTTCACTGACATAACAGAGATAACGGTCAGCCCCCCTGGTCTCTAACCACGTTTGATATTACCCTGGTGAGTTGTTATAATCTCTTAAATGGCACCATGTGGCAAGAAATCAATTGCGTTATGAAAATTACTCAGCTTTACAGATGTGCTAATGTAGTCTTGTCTAATTGTCTAATTTTACCTGCTAAATAAAGAAAATATTCAAAATTCTCTATTGTATGACAATTAACTGCAGTGGAGTATGACAATTAACTGCATTACCATATTGGTAATCCTAAGTGTAAAAGACAAATACAAATATTTTTGGTCAAGGAAAGGAGTTTTATGAGTAGGCAACATAGAAGAATTAGTCACTAATAAGTGTATTTTAAAAATGTAGTTAAATTAGTATAGCTAGTCTTTGGTTGTAAACATCTGTATAGCATTGTAAAAGGACAGACATATGCAAGGTACCATACCAGTGAAAAAACAGAAGGAATTCATACAGCTGATGTAAAAACTATACCTTGCTTTATCATACTGCTTTCTTGTGCCATTGTCTTTGCATTGCACTTGTTGTTTTAACACATAACTCTAGCTTTTGTGAGTTGGAACAATTAGTACTATGGATCTTTTGGGATATACCAAAATAAAAATAATAACTACATAACAAATATTTGCTGTTATACTGGATAAAGACAAGCTTCATTGCCCTCCATAAGCTGTTCTTGAAAGTTAAATGAAAAGTGCAAAGGTATGGTTAAAGTATTTACTATGTTGGTAAATTCTAAGGTGTTTTTTAGTGTTATGATCATCTGTCATCAGTTTTGATTACCTAAGATTCCATACTTATAGAGGTCTTCATGCTCTGGGGAAAATTTTCAGTGTTTCAGCTTTGGAAGATAAAGTCTCACTGCCTTGACTGTATTCTTGAGTACAACTCAAAACAATTAGTGAAGCCTAGAGTGATTTGGGGGGGGGGTGGAAATTTAGTAAAAATAAAAAAAGAAAAGAAAAATTGAGAAATATTTTTGCCTTCTCATACTAGGGCAGAGGGCAGAACCAAGCTTGGAATTTTTAAATTCAGTAATTTAAAATAATTCAGTACATGTCATCAGCTGTTTGAGAAAATATTATTAATTGTTTTTTGAACCTCAAAGCTGGTCAAAAGATCCCATGGTATGCCTGAAAAGGGACTTTTCTACCTGGAGCATGATTTGGTTGCCAAGACATAAAACCATATGTACAGAATTCTTTAGCAAAAATGGAATGTTTTTATCTTCTCTCCTTGAAATATATATGCAGTTAGGTTTTACTTGATGTAAGTACATGTAGCTTGGTAGAAATTCTGTTTTGCTGTCTGCTATACTTTGTGTATAAATGCTTTGGGCATGGGTATATTTTCTGAAGGCAACCTATTCCCAATGCAGATAGTGCAGATTATTTCTGCTCTCACATTATTTTGATTTGGCTTCTGAAACATGCATAATTGAGCAACAGTCCTAAAAGTTCTGGTATGTACAGAAATTGTGTATAGGCACTTCTTAGAAAAAAGTGCATCTGGAACACATTTTTGAGCATTATAAATTCTGTGATGGAAGAAAACAATAAAAGTAAATGTATTCACATACATACTCAGTATGTAGCTGTTTGCTGTTAGGGTTACCTGAATGCAGATTTCTGTCATTTGGGAATATCTTGAATCTTGTAGTTGATTTGACTGTGGCTCTAAAACCAAACAAGTAGATTCTGTTCACTCAGTGATTGCTTGGTCATCCAGGGACTAAGATTAATAAGTATATATTTGTTTATTTTCTGAAGAAATACCAATATGAGTCACTGTATATTTACTTTGTGCTTGGAGTACGCTCCACTGTATAGAAATGCCTTGGAGTGGAAGTGCTTGCCAAAGCCATGAAAGGCGACTGTGGCATTTAGTGGAACTATGCACTTGGCAACAGTTTGTTTTTTAGAAAGCCACATTACATTGCAAATGACCTGTCATGCTTTTCACTCTGCTGATGTGTCATAACATGCCATCATCCTGCCACACTAAACAGCTATAACATTTATTGATCAGCTCTGCCGTATACGGCATAATGTGTGGTTGAAGGACATAAAAATGATAGATACGTTAATCTATCTGTCTGTGTCCTGTTTAGTGATGTTTAGCGATGTGCTGGATATCCCATTAGACTCTTTAGATCAGGGAAAAGCTGGTTTAATTCCTCGTGTTCACATTTCTTTTATGTCGATCTGACCCAGTCTATAAGAAATGCATAGGAAGAATTTCTGGACTCGAGACAAGAGAGCAAAGTGAGAAACAAAAGCATAAACTAATTCTTTTGCGGTCATGTGTTTAATGAAAAAGACCAGATTTGTTGCACTGGGGAAACCTCCACATGCAGGTCTGGATGTACACATTTTCCAAAGCAATCATAATTGTTAGCATCACAAATTGTTTGCCCTTCTGGACAAGTTCATGCTTCATAAAGCCTGCCAAAATGGAACATCAAAAAATAATGGAATTTCATGGAGTTTGGATTTTTTAGGATTTCTTATATCCTCCAAGGCACAATCTCTTCATAGAACTAGACCTGATAATGGACCATTAGAAGAAGTAGCGACTGGTAACATTCTTCCCCCTACTTCTCACACATTGATCAGCTCATTATCTGCTTGTGGTTTATTTTTCAACCTCGTTTTCTTCTTTTTTTTCCTGAGGAAAAATGTGGCCTGTGAGAAAGAGGCAGCATGGGATCTCAGAATTTAATAGTATTTCAGGATCCTAACTTTATTCTAACTGCTTTATTATGGTAGAAATAAAAGAGCACAACAGAGGGAAGGTACACCATTTGAAGTGACAGTTGATTTTCCTATCCTTGCCCATAAAATATCCCTTTACCCCAACCTTCTCTGAGTATCAAGCATTATTTTCCAGAGAGAAAATTCTAAGCTTGGGGCACATTTCATTAAATCTTTGCAAACCACTGATGTCTGGAGTATGTTCTGCTTAGCCTAATCACATTAATTCCAGTTTTCAAAAATGTATGTGTTCCACCCTCCACATCTCTTAATTGCTCATGCCACCTCCATGAAAAGTGTTTTGAGAGAAGCATGCCAAAAAAGATGAGATTAAATTATTCTGAGGCTATTTTATGAACATTATATGGAAGCTTTACTCCTGGCAACATTGGCATCAACTTGCCTTTCCTTCATATGAAAAGTCTAGACAGGAAGCAAAAGGCCGTGGCCATATGAAGCCTAATACATTGACAACGCAGGGACAAGGAATTGCCTTAGCACTGTTTCATCTTAGTCACTACTGGGAAATCTGAGCATGGTGCTTGCTCGTGATGGAATAGATCCTACTGATAGCTCATCGATTCAGTTCTGGATGTGAATTAGCTCTAATGCAGACTCAACACAGTGCATTGACCTAGACTGGAAGGAGCCGTGTCTTTTAAAAATCCTATTGCATATTATTTGTGCTTAAAAGACTATTTATCTGTCAGTCATAAGCTTTCCCTTTATTATTCCTCTTTGTGAGGGAAGCAAAAATGTAGGGGTATGGGTGAGGAATAACAGGAAAAAAAACAAAATACTGGCATAAGTAAGCTGTGACTGTTAAAAATGGGAGATAAGCATTTATAAAAATGAGGAGGTACTGTGGAAGTCAAATCTGGAAAAGGTCTTCAGTATTTAGTATTTTATTGACAGCTAACTCCTCTCATGTCTTAGGATATTGGCCCCAGGTAAAAGATCAGTAAAATATTAACCTGACAATAGCTACTTCTGCTACATACAGTTGCTGATTATCTCAAAAGTAGTCCAAAGAATTTAATCAAAAAGAAAATATCATTATTAAAATTATCTTTCCGCAATGATTTGCACATGGAAGAACCATCTAAAGATGATTTCATCTTGATTGTGCGCCATACTATGTATCAAATAACATCAGATTTATGCTGCAAGCAGCCATCCTTCAGGAGCATCTGGCTTGCAAAAGCTTATTTTAGCCAAGGGGCAATGCAATTTGCATAAAACATCCCATTTCTTGGATATAATTCTTTAATCAATCAAGAGAAGAGGAGTGAAAATTCTAAGTGTGTTGGTAATAATGCATCTGTCTAACCTGGGATATTTCCCTTTGTGTGATGGTGACATTTGGAGCTGCATGGGACAACTTATTTATCAATGAAGAGCTGGATTCTGCCAACAATGCATTCAACAACACATTACTCCAAAAGTGAATGTAATGGGACTATTTGCAAAATCAGGCTCTGCTTAGACTGAAAAAAGTTACCATTGACAAAGTTGAACCTCAATTAGAAATGGATCTAATGTACAATAAAAGATGGCCTTCCTTTCTGATCTCTTAAAAACTTTTAGTAGCTTGCAGTTCATGGCTAATGTTTCCATAAAAATTAGATGCCTGCTCCCATAGGCCTTGTTTGAAAGTCCCATTCTATGCTCACATATGCTGTGGCAACAGATTTAGTATGGAAGTAGAGTAAATTGTAAAGAGATCTTTCATTTCATCTACAAGTTTAATTACTGTAATTTTCTTCATGCAGTTTTTCACTTTCTACTTTGGTAATAATGACATAGACAAGTAGTATTAAGATATAAAGTGGTAAAGAAGGATTATAACATGAAATGGTAATGAAAAAAATCAAAGTTTCTGTGTCAGCAACACAGCAATAAAAAGACATTAAGAAAAAATCTTTCTCTGAGAGAGAGAAGCAATTTCTCAGCAGCTGTACCTTTAATCCAAAATATGTTGAAGATGACAATTTCTCACAAATTCTGATAAAGTTCTTATAGGTGCCCAAATCAGTCCTCACTGTCTTCAAAGACAGTGGCATCTATTTGTCTGGTGTTGGTTTCTTTCCTTGTGCACAGTTTCAAAAGACTCATTGCCTCACAGGAGTCTCAGTTGAGGGTAAACAGAGCTAATGTTTTATTGTTTTGCTCTAGGTAGTCCTGCCTTTTCCTGGCACCAACAACATACCTGAGCGTGAGCCATGTGGCTAACATCTGGCACATCTGATTCACTCACTTCCTGGTTGGTTGGCATGGAACATATTATTTTTTCTGAAACTGTATCTCTTACCCTTGCTCCATGATCTCCATTCTTTCTCATTCTGGAGCAACCCTGATTTTACACTGAAAGGTCTTTGATCCAGGCTTTGCTGAACTTGAGTAATGCCCATACTGCAGAAAGCAGAATGTTATCATCTCTTTATCACTTTGCTTATTTATTTTTCTTTTCTTAAATTAAAACAAAAGCCATAACTATGCTACAGCACATGGTGCGAATCCTGGCAAATGCTGCCCCAGAGTGGATGTTTCTCAGGGCAGTGGCAGCACTAGTGCATCAGGATGGGTTCACCATGGCACATCCTCACTAAAAAGTCTACCTTGAGAAATTCATAGATAAATCTCTGCCAAGAGCCTCTAAGAAAATAGGACCCAGCTGTACTGAACTGAATTTGTTTGCACAGAGACAACTCAACTCAGGTACCCAAACCATGCCTTCCCAAACCATAAGCTTACAGGCCAGCAGCATGAGTGTCTTTGCAGCTACAGTGCAGATGTGGCCAGCACTGAGCAAGTTTAGGACTGTATATTTTCAGGTTCCAGGTTGTGTTTCTCACTCATATCAAGTGGGGCTAAAAGTAGACTGTACAATCTAGCTCCAAAATTGGGATTCCTTATGTTTTTGGGAATCTCCAGATGCTAATTCAGGTTTTGAAAATGAGTTTTAAATTTCTACATTCACAGAAAGGATTAGGACTTAAAAAATGCACTACTGTGTAGTTATGCCTTCTGTTTCGATTATGAAATACAGAAAATATTTCAAGGAAATGAACAGGATTTCCTTCATGAATTACTCAGTGCAGAACTGAAAGGTGAGTTTTTTGCATAACTGCTGGATCCATCTTTGCTCTGAACTAGTACATAGCTATGTCCTCCTCCTTGCATGCATCACTCACTGGTGCAAAAGATTCCCTGACATGCTATGGTCTGGAGTCAGAGGGGAGTTATACTTTTTAATGCAAAGCTGTTTCCGGAGAAGCAAAAACTTTTCTTTGTAGGATGAATGTGGGACCATGCAGCCATGAGGAGTCCTCCAAAACAGGCTAACATCTGTTTTGCCTAAATTACATTTGTCTGGGAGGGACAGATGATGTCTCTCTCTCCTGCTTTCTGCAGATGTTCTCAGGTAACAGCATGCAACGTTAATCACCCTGCTGCTCTCCTGAGCTGTCAGGCAGGCTTTGTGCATCCCACAGTGCTTTGAAATCACTTCCCTAGGGCTTTCTGTCATCTCCCCCATTCCTCAAACAGCAGACTCTGCAGCATGGAGAGTGTGAGCTCCAGACAAACAGATTTACCAAACGGAGTTATTGGTCAACCTTGTCATGCAGAGACATGAACACCTCTACCTTCTTCACAGATACCACGATCTTCAGAAGAACAGAAGATCCTAGTCAAAGGAGTCCTCAAAGGACCAGTCAAAAGGGGTGGCCGGCCTCCAGCTTCTCTTACTCAAGGAGCTCAGAAGTTGGGGGTGACTGGACCAATTTTAGCTACCATCTCCAGTTAGGGTGAATGGGAATCTAAATGAACCATTAAACTAGGGAGGTTTGGAACAATTAAATGCTTCTTTCATTACTTTGCTCTTCTGTCTCTGGGATGCCAGGGTTGATCAAGATCATTTTTGTATAATCTCTTGGCAGATTTTCCTAGTGCTCTGGGGTTGGTAATTTACAGCAGAACACTTTTAACAGTAAACGTAACTGACATCTGAAAGTGGTTTATACTCATTTAAAAGCTTGGTCAATGAAAAAAGAGAAAATTAGGCAAGGTTTGCAGGAAAGGTAATATCACCTGTTAGAACAGCTGATATAGTTAAAACACATGGCAGCATTTCCAAGCACCCAAGCCCTTCTCAGGATAGCAACAGAGACCAGAGAGAAACAAAAATCTAGCACCTCTCTTTTAAATGTGACATTTCTGAAATGCCTCCCAGTGCTGCAGATTAGTGCAAGTTTAGGATAAACCTGATTTATAGCTACAGCACATGTTGTGAGTCTGGAAACTCAATAACATTTTATTACCTACTAAAGAAGTTGTTTATTTAAATGATTACTTCTTGTGGCATATACTAGAAGATAAACAGTGTGTAAATGAGTAAACTGTGGGACTGAATGCTTTGTGACTAGCCTCTTCTGTTCATTTTATGCCATTCATTTCTGAATTTATTTCACAGTAAATACAGATAATACCATTATGCTATCATAAAAAAAAAGTCTCTTCAGTTGAAGGAATCAGTGTATCTTACAGGAACCATGTGTTTTATCAAATTTTCATTCTGATAGTCAATTGCAATTGAAATTTGTAAGTTCCTATTTTCTGGCTGAAAAGCACTGATAATTCAAATAAAAATTCTCTCAACTAAAAAAACTTGGAAGTTTTATTTTAGAGAAGCATAATGAAACTTGATGGAAAGATGCTTTCTTCCATGGCCTCACATTTCCTTCCCTATTAGCATAGTATTTTCAGATACAAAGCGGAAAAATCAATTTCTCATCTGACAAAACATATTTATTTTATGCTTATAAATTTGAACCATCTTTTTTTTTTTTTCCCCACCCTATTCTGGAAAGTATCATTAAGTGTAAGCTGATTTCTGCAGCTGCTGTGCAGTAAAAGATGCTCTCCCTTTCCCCCAGAGGTGTGATATCCCCTTTTGAAATATGATGTATAGGGCTAGTCTTTGTCAGTCCCTTGACCAAAGGAAAATTTATCAAAAGAATGAAAATGTCTGTGCTCCTGATGTCACTGTATGGGGAAAAGTTTCTGTCTACCTAGTGTCATAGAGGATGTTAAGAGCTCATGTAGCCAAAAGATAATGTCGTTGCCCGATGGTGTAGAAACCTTTCTTAAGTGGGGAAATTACCTTCTATGGACCTAAAGCTCTCGCCTTCCATCTTCCTTCCCCTTTCTGACACACTTCTCTCTAATTTTAAGAAAAAACGGTGGCTGTTGGGGAGGAACTGAGACTGTTTTGATGTTCTTCTAACCACTTTTTATCCTATCTCCCATCTCCAGCAGCCACACTCCATTTCAGCCAGGGGCTCACCATTACCGACCTGGCGCTTGGCTGACTGCTCTGCCAGACATCGCAGGGCTAATGCTGAGCGTGGGGAGGATGAGCAAGGTCTGACATCCTGCCTGCTCTGCTCAAGTGTCTGTTTGTGATCACCAGGCATGGCGGGGTGACTTACCTGCCTAGCCCTCTTCCTTCAGATCGCCTTCCTACACTGTCTTTCCCTCTGAGCCCTGGCTGCAGGGTGCACTGGCTTTAAATATAATACTAGTGAGATTGACTACCAAAAGCCATCACATGTTGCTTAAATAGCTGATTGCCTGGGCTGGAATTTGTCATGCTGAACTGCAGACGTATATTGAGGTCCATATTGGAACTACTTGATTAGATTTCTGTTCAGTCAGTGCACAGACATAGGTATTTCTAGGGTGGGATTCATGTGACTTATTTTAGACATCTACAGTGATTATTTTTGCCCATGTCCTGTAAAGAAAGCTTAAATGCTAATTTTAAATGCTTAGAAGCCTAAAGTTTAGAGATAGTATCTATAATGTGAGCATGGAAAGTTGGGTGAGATTGATCCCACTGCTGGCACACCTTGAAATCTTCCCTCCTTAGCTCTTCCAGCAGCGACTGTCTCTAGCACTGAAATTAAATTGGGAGGAGGAACACTATTCTGGAGACTGCTGTCTGCTCCAGAGCCTTAGACTTGGCAGTGCTGTGGAGAGCAACATGCCCTTCTTATGGCCCCAGATTGCCCAGAGGCTGATCAGAGGGCATCATCTTGTGTTTGTGGCTAGATGCTCATCTCTTTATGTGAGCAATTGCACCTAATGGAATTATTTTACTGAATTTTTACAATCCAGTTTATTTTCTGAAGAGAATGGGGGTGTGTTAATAATGATGTTCCCATATCTTTGTTCAAACTTCTTGCATCATACTCCTCTGTTTCGGTTTGAACTGGAACAGCGTGGCAAGCTTTGAAAGGATTTTTGGAAATCATAGCCCTGTTAATCATCAGATCAACACACATAATTGCTTAGCACTCTGACTCCAATGCATATTTCTGATGTGCGGTATAGCTTTCTAGCAATACTGATACTGAGATATCACCAGGATATTGCTCTTGCTTTCTTAGTGACTAACCATTTGAAAATTTGATGTTGTTTGACAATTTAGCCATTGTCAAATATAACCTAAATCTTTGCCGACAGCAATTCTGAGTGTATGGCAGGAAAAAAATAACAGTGTCTGATTTACAGCTTTCCAGAGGAATCAATTCTAATTTACCAATTGGATTATTAAAGTCTCTGCATGTTCCAGCGAATAGTGCAAGTCATACTAATATACTAAGAAATTTTTGTCTTGGGCAGAATGTGTATAAAATACAGCAGTTCTGCCATGACTCTTTATTAAAATCCTAAAATGTAATTGCTGTTTTCTAATGCACATCTTAATATTTTAATGTTTCTTATATTTTTGTATCTTCAGAAAACAATGTCATCTTCTGTTGAGTGCTGACATTTTCTTTAAATAAGAACTCCAAACCCTAAGCTTCATTTTCACAAGATAAATTAGCAAAGAAGCTTTCTTTAATTATCTCCTATTTGACTGCTTTGCTGCTCAGATTGGTTCTTGCTCTCACTGAGAAAATGAAGAACCCCCGGATTTTCCTAATGGTTATTATAGATGTCAACTGTAGTGTGCAGACTGTTCAAAGGAAAACTCCCATGTTCTAATACCAATGTTCCACAACGCTCACGAGTGATTACTATGTTATCTTTTACCAGCCACTGTGAGGTGTGGAGTGCTCACAGCTAATTTTCATTATCCACAGAAAAATCCTGGTACCATTGAAAAATGCAAGCGGCATACTAATTAATTTACCAAAGGCAACTGAGGTCATGGTTACGTAGAAAATGTGAAATATGCCGCATATTGTTGGAGTGAGGGAGGGGACCCCGGAGTAACGATGAGTCTCAATATGAGTATGGTCGTTCTCCCTTTATTAGAGCTTACACGAAGTATATATATCGACAAGCAATACGCATGCGCTAGCAATAGTTACATGATTGGTTACAGTTTCTGTCCATACGTATAAAGCGGATACATGATTGGTGCAAGGTTGCTGACTGCGCTCCATCGACATTTATGGAACCTAGTTCCGTCCAGACTTGTTTACCAGTTTTGTGAATACCCTCTTTTGTAGTGCTCAAGGCCGCTATACGGCCACGTTCAGCAGGCCTCAGCAGGTTCGCTTGCCTTGGCCTAGATAAGGCCGCTTTCAGCAGGTTCGCTTACCTTGGCCTAGATTCCTTCCTCTACCCCGAAGACAGGATTGCTCATCCCAATCAGATCATGCCCTCTCTCGCTTAACCATTCCTCCACAACATATTGACAGGAAATCAAGCAGGATGGGAGAGTGAATGAACCGTGCATAACAGATGTTAGTCATGTCACTTACTGGTTTCTTGGAATCACAGAATCACAGAATCACTGAGGTTGGAAGGGACCTCTGGAGATCATCTAGTCCAACCCCCCTGCTCAAGCAGGGTCACCTAGAGCACATTGCACAGGATTGCATCCAGGCGGCTTTTGAATATCTCCAGAGAAGGAGACTCCACCACCTCTCGGGGCAACCTGTTCCAGTGCTCTGTCACCCTCACAGTGAAAAAGTTTTTCCTCATGTTCAGATGGAAGTGTCTGTGTTTCAGTTTGTGCCCATTGCCTCGCGTCCTGTCGCTCGGCACCACTGAAAAGAGTCTGGCCCCATCCTCTCGACACCCTCCCTTCAGATACTTGTACACATTGATAAGATCTCCTCTCAGCCGTCTCTTCTCCAGGCTAAACAGGCCCAGCTCTCTCAGCCTTTCCTCATAAGAGAGATGCTCCAGTCCCCTAATCATCTTTGTGGCCCTTCGCTGGACTTGCTCCAGTAGTGCCACATCCCTCTTGTACTGGGGAGCCCAGAACTGGACGCAGTACTCCAGATGGGGCCTCACCAGGGCTGAGGAGAGGGGGAGATTCACTTCCCTCGACCTGCTGGCAACACTCTTTCTGATGCAGCCCAGGATACCATTGGCCTTCTTGGCCACAAGGGCACATTGCTGCCTCATACTTAACTTGGTGTCCACCAGCACTCCCAGGTCCTTCTCAGCAGAGCTGCTCTCCAGCAGGTCAACCCCCAGCCTGTACTGGTGCATGGGGTTATTCCTCCCCAGGTGCAGGACCCTTCACTCGCCTTTGTTGAATTTCATGAGGTTCCTCTCTGCCCACCTCTCCAGCCTGTCCAAGTCTCTTTGAATGGCAGCACAGCCCTCTGGCGTATCAGCCACTCCTCCCAGTTTTGTATCATCAGCAAACTTGCTGAGGGTGCACTCTGTGCCTTCATCCAGGTCATTGATGAAGAAGTTGAACAAGACTGGACCCAGTACTGACCCCTGGGGGACACCGCTAGCTACAGGCCTCCAACTAGACTCTGTGCCACTGATCACAACTCTCTGAGCTCTGCCATTCAGCCAGGTCTCAATCCACCTCACTGTCCACTCATCTAACCCACACTTCCTGAGCTTGTCTATGAGGATGCTATGGGAGACAGTGTCAAAAGCCTTGCTGAAGTCTAGGTAGACAACATCCACTGCTCTCCCCTCATCTACCCAGCCAGTCATTCCATCAGAGAAGGCTATCAGATTGGTTAGGCATGATTTCCCCTTGGTGAAGCCATGCTGACTACTCCTGATCACCTTCTTGTCCTCCACATGCTTGGAGATGGCTTCCAGGATGAGCTGCTCCATCACCTTTCCAGGGATGGAGGTGAGGCTGACTGGCCTGTAGTTCCCTGGGTCCTCCTTCTTGCCCTTTTTGAAGACTGGGGTGGCATTGGCTTTCTTCCAGTCCTCGGGCACCTCTCCTGTTCTCCATGACCTTTCAAAGATGATGGAGAGTGGCTTAGCAATAACATCCGCCAGCTCCCTCAGCACTCGTGGGTGCATCCCATCAGGGCCCATGGATTTGTGGGTGTCAAGTTTGCTTAAATGATCTCTAACCCACTCCTCCTCCACCAAGGGAAAGTCTTCCTCTCTCCAGACTTTCTCTCTTGCCTCCAGGGTCTGGGGTTCCTGAGGGCTGGCCTGAGCAGTAAAGACTGAAGCAAAGAAGGCATTCAGTAACTCTGCCTTCTCTGCATCCTTCGTCACCAGGGCACCCACTCCATTCAGCAAAGGGCCCACATTTTCCCTAGTCTTCCTCTTGCTGCTGATGTATTTGAAGAAGCCCTTCTTGTTGTCCTTGACATCTCTAGCCAGATTTAATTCCAAACGGGCCTTAGCCTTCCTCGTCGCATCCCTGCATACTCTGACAATGTTCCTACATTCCTCCCAAGTGGCCTGTCTCCCTTTCCACTTTCTGTATACTTCCTTCTTCTGGTTGAGTTTTGCCAGGAGCTCCTTGCTCATCCATGCAGGTCTCCTACCTCCTTTGCTTGACTTCCTACTCATAGGGATGCACCGCTCTTGAGCCTGGAGGAAGTGATGTTTGAATATTAACCAACTCTCTTGAACACTCCTTCCTTCCAGGGCCCTCACCCATGGGATTCCTCCAAGTAGGTCCCTGAAGAGGCCAAAGTTTGCTCTCCTGAAGTCCAGGGTTGCGATCCTACTTGGTGCCCTGCTGCCTCCTTGCAGGATCCTGAACTCCACCATCTCATGGTCACTGCAGCCAAGGCAGCCCCCGACCTTCACATCTTCCACCAGTCCTTCTTTGTTTGTTAGTACGAGGTCCAGCAGCACACCTCTCCTTGTTGGCTCCTCCACCACCTGGGTCAAGAAGTTGTCACCAATGCTCTGCAGGAATCTCCAGGACTGTTTGTGCCTAGCTGTGTTGTCTTTCCAGCAGATATCGGGGTGGTTGAAGTCCCCCATGAGAACCAGGGCCTGGGATCGTGAGGCTACTTCCAGCTGTCTGTAGAAGGCCTCATCGACTTCCTCTTCCTGATCAGGTGGCCTGTAGTAAACACCCACAACAGTGTCACCTCTATTAGCCTGCCCTTTGATCCTTACCCATAAGCTCTCGACTCGCTCTTCATCCACCCCTAGGCACAGCTCAATACATTCCAGTTGCTCTCTCACATAAAGAGCAACTCCACCACCTCGCTTTCCTGGCCTGTCTTTCCTAAAAAGCACGTAGCCATCCATGACAGCACTCCAGTCATGCGAGCTATCCCACCATGTCTCTGTAATGGCAATGAGATCATGGCCCTGCGACCGCACACACATCTCTAGTTCTTCCTGTTTGTTCCCCAAGCTGCGTTCATTGGTGTACAGGCATTTCAGGGAGGTGATCGAGCATGCAGGTTTCCCAGGAGGGATACAAGAGGGTCCTCCATAGCCACATCCCATGCGCACTTCCCTGGCTGCATTCACCTGCTGGAGGCATCCTGACTTGAGCAGTCTTTTGCCAACTACCCTGTCACTATAACTCTCCCCTTCCCCCATCTTTCCTAGTTTAAAGCCCTCCTTACCAGGTTGGCCAACCTGTTGGCAAAGACCCGCGTGCCCCGCCTCGTGAGGTGGATCCCATCTCTTGCCATCAGTTGTCGATCTTCAAACAGGGTCCCATGGTCGTAGAAACCAAAACCCTGTTGCCAACACCAGCGGCGCAGCCAGTCGTTAACCTGGAAAGTCCGTCTCCTCCTCCTCTCATCCATCCCCCTCACTGGCAGGATTGAGGAGAAGATGACCTGGGCTCCCAGACCCTTGACCACCATCCCCAGAGCTCTGAAATCCTGCTTGATGGTCTCCAGTTTGCCCTTGGTGTCATTGGCGCCCACATGGAAGAGCAGCAGTGGGTAATAGTCCGAAGAATGGACGAGCCTTGGCAGTCTTTGCATGACATCTCTCACACGAGCCCCCGGCAGGCCACAAACCTCTCTAGACAAGAGGTCAGGTCGGCAGATAGATGCCTCCGTCCCCTGTAGCAGGGAGTCCCCCACAACAATCACCCGCCGCTTTTTCCGGGTGTTCCGGTAGGGCACAGGGTCTGTTGTCCCGGTTACTTCCCTGGCAGCCATGCCCATCTCCTCCTCATCCTGGAGGGCACTAAACCTGTTCTTCAGCTTCAGGTCTTCAGGAGGAGTAGGAGCCTTTCTCCTCCCACGAGCAGTGACCAGTTTCCAGCCTTCTTCTACGATGTTATGATGTACCGTTTCACACGGCACAGAGCCCTCTGGCAACTCCACTGCTGCAGGGGGTTGGGACTCCCGAAGCTGCACAGTCTCCGAGAATACCCTGTCTATCTCTTGCTCCGCTTCTCGGATGCTGCGCAGCCTACTGACCTCCTCCCGTAACTCCCTTACCTGACCACACAGCTCGCCAACAGCAGCACACCTCCTGCAGGAGAGCTGACTGCCAGCCCAGGCCTCCCGGAGAGGCCCCAAGCACTCCCTGCAGCCTGAGACCTGTAGAGCTGCATCTACTGTCAGAGGGCCAGTCTGGGTCCAAGCCTCTGACACAGCAACTCCAGCAGCCGCTGGGGAACGCGCTGTGCGGCGTGTCACGACCATACTTGAGGAAGTGTACACCACAGGGAACAGGAACGAAGGTCCCTTCTGCGCAAACTGCTGCCTCTGGGAGCTGCCTCTGGGAGCTGCGCTCTAGGCCTGGCTCTTATATAGGCCTCTCCCTAGCACTGACTCACAGGGTGCTTGACCACCCAATCAAGGGCCACTGGGATCAAAGGCCCCAACCCCCTCTGGTCAGGGGCAACCCAGAGAGCTCGTTAGCAGCAGCCACTCCTAGCTGGAGCTTTTCCCACGAGCTTTTCCCAGGAGAAGTCAAGGCCTCCTGCAGTTGTCCTTGCCTAGCTTCCCCTTTCCTGTTCACAGCGATCACCTTCTAGGTCCTCGGGGGTCCTCAGAAAGCCCACAACTTCCACAAGATCCTCAAGTTCTAGTCAGAGCCCAACCACTGCTGCGCAAACTGCTGCGTCTGTTCGCTGCCTCTGTTAGCTGCGCTAACAGAGGTGCTTGGTTGCTATTACAATGGAGCTGATACAACAAACAGTGTAAGAGAGTAAACACTTAGCTTTTGCTATGCACCATGTGCTTTTCTGTTTTCTTACCTGTTTTCACAGATAAGTAGTATAGTATGTTGGGTCTTGAAGACTTCTGCACCTCAGACCTGTAAACAGGCTGGAAGATGCTGCATGGAAAAACTGAATGCTTTGTTCCATGCCCCTGGCTGAGAGCTTCGGTTCAGACTCAGCTGAAGTGATTGAACCATCATGTTGTGCAGCGTGTGATTTTGAGAGGACATTCTGGCAACTCAGTCTCTCCTTTATTCATGTGTGTTAGATAGCTGAAACCTCTGCTAAGACTTGCCCTTCCCTAGGAAACCATGCTGCATTTGAACATTACCAGATAGGACTGGACAAATCAGTCCATCACTCACTGGCTGACCAGCATGTGTTCTTCAGGCCAAATTCTATCTGGCAACGTATCAAACAACTGTGGCTAACTCTGGCTGAGACGGGACTGATGCACTGCTGAAAACAATTTTTTTTTTCTATCGGGTGCTCAGTGACTGTCAACACAAACCTGCAAATTCAAAGCTCTTTTTTCATGTTCAGACTTTCTGCTGAAGACAGACTTGTCTGAAGAGTCATCTCTGGTTTTGTGATCACTGTCTTTGCAGGAGAGCTTACAGTTGTGGCATTGCTATTGACATCTGATGAAAGCCAAGCAGACAAGGCTTTCTCTGTCCCCATACCCTCCCCAAAAGAAGAGCAGATTTTTTTCATAAATATATTTGCACTAACAATAATAACTTTTTTTCCCCAAAAGTTTTTTAGCAACTTGATTTGATCTTTCATTCCTAAAAGTTGTAGATGAACTCTTTGGGCCGAGTTTTAACTTGCAGCTTGTATTTACAATGGAGAAGTAGGCCATGGAAAACCAGGCTTTGAAATGGAAATTGTGCCACAGCTGCTTGCTGCCCTATTTTGTGTTCTTTTTCTCATCGTCAGCCAAATCAGGCTCACCGCTCCTTGTTCAAAGGGAAAGTGATAACTTTCCAGAATTCCCTGTGCTGCTGCTTACAAGTCTTACAGACGTTGTCAAATGCTGTATCCAGTACTCCTACTGAGCATGTCTTGATTTTCTGAGAAAATCCTATTCTTCTCTTACTTCCAGACCCTTGGAGCTAGCTCTAGGATACAGGGAACCCATACCAAATAGAAGGTATGTTATCCAGTACTTCCAGTGCTTGCGTGTTATTTCTAGGCAAGTATACGCACTTCAGCTGGGTAGCCCTACCCTGGCTGTATATTTTTTGGTGTACCAGGTTTCCATTAAAATCAGTAGCTGCTCGTACAGCACATGTAGTGTAAAACAAAATTGCATATTTGTGGGAACAGTCTATATGTCCTTGTAAAGTTCTTCTGTCTTTGCCTGATAACGAAATGAGATTAAGTGGAAATTAACTGAACATAAAGCTATAGCTGCTAAAAGACTGGAGAACTACTGTAATTGTGAGTTATTATTAACATATTTCTCTTTTTAAGCAAGTATGCTGTCTTTTTCTGAGTTCCTTTTGCTTCTAAATATAAGAAACCTGATCTCATTCCATTTTGAAAAGTACTATTTTTTGGCAGATGGCAAAACTTTCCGCAGAGTGACTTGCAAATGTTCGGGTGTGAAGTGTGCTCAGTGGTGATGCTTGAAAACTGCTCTGATGTGATTTGTGAAGCGTACTGTACAGGTATGCAATACCTGGGAGAAGGAAACCACTCACACAGTGTGGCATGCCTAGATCTTGCACAGGATAGCATAAAGCATAACTCCTTGACATTTTATCCAGTGCTGAAACAGCATGATTTTAGCTGACGATCTTCCCTGGCCATCTGGTAAAAGAGTGTGAAAGAACTTTGCAGGGATTAATTATTTCCTAGATTAATATTGCTGACAAGTGCTCCATGAGGCAGTGTGTATGTTTGCAGCGTGTAATGCTACTAGAAATGCCATTAATTATTTTGCCTGTGATTCGGAGAACGCTGCGATTCTGTATGCTGGCATTCTGCCCCAACATCACCATCTGTGTATATCACAGGATATACCATAGTATTTATTTCAACTCTTTCTGGAATTTTTTCCAGGTTTAGATTTAAGAACCTGGGATAAGTATTTTTTAATACAATGCATTAAAAAATGTAATTTTTTCATCCAATTTTGCTCTCAAAACTTGTGAAAATCTGTCTACTAACAATGTACTCAGTAGGGTGTACTCTCAATCTAACTGCATTTTACAGAGTGATTAATTTCTCCTTTTTTTGCAAAAAATTTGCTGTGACAGTTCATATTTATAAGTACTAATGTATTATATTCAATTGTGTTGTAATGTAAATATGAAAAACCCAACACTGGCTATCCATTTTCAAAAATATTTGTTACACACAGAGACATATCAATAATTTGATCAGAGATATCAACATAATTAGTGTAGCCATCAGAACTTTAAAATGGTCTCAAAATTTTAGAAATATTTTAAATGGATTTAAACTGATTTGGCCTCCACTGTTTTTGTTTGATTCTGGTTTACAACACAAAAACCTGACACAATTCCACATCTAGTAAAAAAACTGTTGCTATTTCATTGGCGTATTTATAAATCTTTTATTAAGAATAATTTCAGATTAAAATGCCAGTAGGTTTTCTTCAACCTTCTGTGTTATTTACTGTGGCTTCAAGGTCTTTTGACACTTTAGGTGTACAAAACCAGTCTGATCCAGCAAACTCCTGTAGGTTCTTCTGTTGTTAAAACAGATGCCCTGCCTTATTTACTGTAAAATGGAACAATCACCCAGTGGAGCAACACATATGGTCTAAATTCACTGACCTATATTCATTTGATAAAAGGAAATCTCTGGTGAAACCTCGAGGAGGGAAGAAGCATCATGTTATCTCTTCAGAGAGAAAAAAAGAGAATCAAAGAGTTTGTAGACTGCTGGGGAGTTTACATCAAGAAAATTATTTTTTTAGGAGAGATAACTTGGTGTGGAAAAACAAAAGGCTTTTTAGGCTCTTACAGCAGAAGCAGAGGAAAGTGGTGCAATTTGGCAGTGGACAGTGGGGCAAGATAAAATGGAAAAGATGAGACTTGTGAGAGAAACACCTTATAAGAAACACCTTGTAAATGGAGCAGGGTTCAGGTACCAGGGAGGACAGAGCGGGGAGGTGGTGTTATTGCTTGGAGAAACTCCTGGGCTTTGCAGACTATGTTTGGAAGTATCTCCCCTCCCCACCCTCCAAAAAAACCCTCCAAAGCAAATACCTGAGCTTTTCAGGGAAATTAAAACTTTGCTGATACTACACAACTCTGTATCTTTTGAACTTCCTGGTAACATTGATTATTTAAGTAACTTAGGTTGTTGAACTACTTCAGGGATATACTTTCTGTTTCTTCTCATGAGGGCTAGTGCAGTCAACCTAGAAACCTCTTAGAAATGCCCAAAGGAAACCTGTATCCTTTCCGACTGGTTATCATTGCACTCGCCACGGTCAGGTTTATCGACCATTTTCTTTATTTGTATGAACCTCTTAGTGCCCTGCCTCTAATGCAACATTATGCAAGAGCTTGGTTAACATGGTATGTGCCTGATTGCGACCCTCACTGAAGAGGGGCTTTGCACTCCTGTGAGGGGACCTGTGCCTCCTGGGAGTTAAAGCCTGCATGCAGCTGACACAAATATTAGTAATGGCACCCAGAGAAAACTTTTTGCAGTAACTCTCTGCTCCCAATGTGGTGTTTTGCAGTGAGTCTGTTTTCTTCTTTGTGCCTTTAACTCTGAGTAGGTGACTCAGTTTCTTTGAGTCAGTGCTGCAACAGAAGACAAACTCTTGAGCAGCAGTAAGTGTGAGACAAGTGTTTTTACAAAACAGACAGTACAATTGCACTTCACTTTCAGCTACCAGAATTTGAGGCAGTGGTTTTCCTTGAAGGAGTCAAACCTGTTTTTCAAAGGCTTTTCCAGAGCCCTGCCCATAGGATTCACCACTCTAACTATAGGAAATGCTACTGCAAAGCAGGCAGCCAGGACTTACTTAATTTTAACTGTATAGAAGAGTCAGGATGAATCAGGCTACAAGTCCAACTTGAATTTCCATTGAGGACGGCCTCTTTCTTTCAACAGATCATGCACTAGGCGTGATTTGCTTAAACTAGATGCTTACCTTTTAGGCAGCTAAAGTTTGGTGAAAAGAATCCTCTCCCTGCAGAGATGAAGTGATTTGCCCATCTCAAAAAACAGCTGAAGTTAGAGTCCAGAAACCAGAGTTCAGGTCTCCAAGGCTGGGACTCTGACCAAATGTAGATGTTTACACCATACGTGTCTATACCTGAGCCACCCCTAGGCTGCAGTTCAAGTCAGCAGAGAAAATCATCTCATCTCAATCTAAGTGAGGTGCGTAAAATGAGTCAGATGAATCATGCTCTGAAAATACCTCTTCTTCATTGCTTGTAAAAGGAACTTGAGGCGACTAGTTCAGCTATAGATGCTTGCAGAAAAGTGAGATGAGTCCTGCCTCTTAATGAAGCCCTTAATCTACAAATATTGATTTTTAATATCAACAGCAAATTCAATTTGCAGCTTCTGTTGGATCTGTGCAATGATACAGGGAATAGCCTGGACTAGGGGGGAGATTGCAAATTAGGACTTCAATCTCAATCCTGCCCAGGACAGTCTGCTTCTATGCTTTTCTTGTTAGTGATGAATCACCAATATACCAAATACTAACTCTTGATTTTAGTTGTTTTTACCAATAAAAAAGCAAAGAATAGGTTGATGCATGTTACTACATATAGAGAATGAACTAATAATAAACAGCTTTAACGCCAAAGGTTAAATTCTGTGACAGACAATTGGTTGAGTTGGTTATAGAGATGTCATGTGATCATTAAGAATGATGATTGAATTTAAAGTCCCCTTCTACACTGTTTTCAGTAGTCTCTTTGGTCATCCTCACTTCTTGTCCAGTGCTCTGAAGATCCCTTTTCTCATGCAAACATCCTCCTGGCACCCTCTCTGTGGATTACAAGACTGGGACTCTCTCCCAAATGCCACTTAATCCTGATTCTCTGAGTTTGTTTCCCTTCCTTTCAGGACCAGCCTATTATCACAGCACCTTGGGTTGGATTAAGCAACATGTAACAGTAGAAGAATTGAAATAAGGCTGAGTTGTGTAGTGTGAAATCTCTTCCTACTGAAAATCTGAATGACAGAGCATTAGATAGGATAAACCTCATCATCACAGATGATTTAAATCTGCTGCTCCCTCCCAGCATGTTGGTGCTCTGCATGCTCGAGCTGCTTTTGTGAGAGGGGACCAGGTTGGACCTGAGGTCTGAGCACCTCGTCAGTGTGTAGCTCAGTTGTTTTTGCATCCTCCTAGCCCTCTGTCCTTTGTCCAGTGCTCAAAGGCTGTTCAAGCAGTCAGTGATCCTGTGGGAGGACTGCTGGCTCTGGAAAAGGCATCCCTGGCCAATTTCTTCTTCCAGTGTGTGTATTCATGGGCGATGCCAGTCGTTAAGGTGGCTGTACAGGACAGGAATAGGTCACAAAAATGGTCCTAAGAACAAGCTACAATTTCCAAGGAGATGATGAGGTAATCTTGTTATTATCTTCTATTTCAGATCCCAGGTGGGTCTATTGGTTCTTCAACTTGCTTGAAGAGGGAGTTGGCAAGAACATCCCTGTCAGTCTTGGATGATTCTTTGCATGTAGCAGTGTAAACTATTGAACTTACTGCATCATTATTGAGTGATTATGAGTAGGGTTTGATTCCTGTTAGTGAGAGGTGGTAAGTCCTCCACAGTGACTTTCCAGTTACCATTTATATTACAATAGGATGTAGGGGGTCCAACTAAGAACAGGACTTTGCTGTGCGAAGTGCTGTACAAGGAGTCATGGACAGTCTTAGACCAAAAAAAAGCATGCAAGCTAAACAGACAAGGCAAACAAGGGCCAAAAAGGAAAAAAAGTCAGTGGGGAACTCATGATGAATCGAGAAAAGGGTAGATTATGTACCCAGCCCATTATTTTGGATTTAATCTTATGCTTTTGGTCAGCTTTTTCTTGGTTAACTTTCAATGGCCCATGCTAGCCAAGCAGGTGAAAGACACCTGTATCATGTGAGTCAAATCCCAGCAATAAATTCAAAGGTGCTACAGCAGTAAAAGATTTTATAAATTACTTAGCACACCTACAAGTTACCCCTTTTAATGAAGATTGATGTGATTGAGCCAAAGTTTCCAGGAATGAGCAGGCCCAGTATCACTAAAGATCTGTCTAATCTCCCCACCTGTCCCCAAGACCCAACTTTTTATTAAAGCATTTCCAGTAATACCTTCTCATTGAACTACATGGAAAGAAATCTATAATGCATTTCATGGTATTCTTCTGTCCCAGCTGGGTTGATCTCTGAGGTCTCTTGAGATTAATGGGAATAGACTGGATATTTCAAAGTATGCTATTTGTTTGCCTTCCATACTTCAAATACACTATCTCCTTCTTTTACTAAAAACCCTGTATATTACATTCTGAAAGGCTGGCACTGAGCAGTAGTTATTTCTTGACTAGTGGCATTTGCATATGATGCTGCTCCATGTGGCTTTGCAGCCTAGCCACTTGCAAAAAATTGTCTCCAATTAGGAGGGTCTTCTTCCCAAACTTTCTCTGTGTAAGTGTGTTGCTTTGATTTCATTTGGGGGGGGTTGCATAAGTTTTAAACAGGGCAGAAAAGCAGATGGGATGACTCCTTTGTGACCTCTTCTCGGATACCATTCTCATAGTATACATTCCTAGATTTCCTCCCATCTCCCACACCTCTCCCACTTTCCTAGAGAGGGTTCGGTCTGTCTCAGCTTTTGTTTATCTAGACTAAACAAGCCACATTGTTCTGATCTTCTCTCCCAAAATTTTTCACTTACCTAAGTTACCTTAGGTGCCATTATCTGTGTATTACATTGAATGTGATTTGCCAGAGTTGGATTCATTGACATACCACGCAATACTTTATACAGAGACATTTGTATTTGTGAACCTCTGTTGGAAACACCTTCCTGAAAGTTTCATTTGCCTTCCTTTTGGCTGCATCACATCAGAAACTCAGTCACTCAGTGATCAGTTCATCCAAGAAGATGCATTTCCAGCTGATGAGTGCTCAAGTTTTAACTGATACTTGTGTTATTAATCCATAAGAGCAAGACAGAAATGTTATGGACTTACTGAATGTCACAGAATGCAAGGACAGACCTGGATATGGCCTGATCCCACTCAGAGCCAGATGCAAGATCAGACTTTGCTTGCAAAACTTTCTGGTTTTAAGCAAGATAACATGAAAGGCATGGGAATAGGTTACTTCTATTATTGTCCTTGTCTCCAAGATAACATTCTAGATTTGTGTTACAGTGGAGAATAAGGTGAAGTCACATTCAAAACAGTTACTTTGCTTATCAGAAGGAAGCAGTATTATTTCTGGAGGGCACAGCCATTGACAATCACTTTGCTTGCATTTGTGTTTTTCAAAAAATATCCTATAGTCCATGATAAGGATAATGGCTTCATGCCACAGTTCCTCACACAGGGAACCCTTTTCCAGGGATGCGAAGATGGCTGATGTCAGGAAAGCTTTTGGACCCTTTACTAAGAGGTGTCTGTGGAAGGTGTATGTGCAGCTGATGGTTATCAAGTTAATTCGAATGGGAAGGCAGAAGCCCAGCTGAATGCTCATGTGCTTCATGCAGATAGGAAAGCTCAGTGCAATCTTCTGCCGGTCAAACAGGACTTGGGCCAAGCCGGGAGGTGGCTGACTGACTGTGCTGTGCCTCCTGCCAGGGAGGTGAGGAGCAGACCAGGCGGGCTGGAAGCAAACCCTGGGTTATAAACCCCTGGGGCCAGGGCAGGCGGAGGCTCCTCCGGCTACCAGTGTGACGCGCAGAGCAGAGCGGCTCTCTCCTTGCGCGTCCAGCAAGGCACAAGGGGCCCAGCACCAGTGACAGTGGGGACCTGAACCCCATTGTGCAGGAAATGAGTTAAAGCAAGGGAAGTCTAAGAGACAGCAAAGAAAGCAGAAGAATTTGCTCTGTATCTGTTTGGTCAGAAGAAAATGGGATATGGGTGCCCCGAGTGTCCTCTTCAGCAAGACTAGAAAACCAGGTGCAAAGTGGCATTATTTAGCCTCGCTCTGTACTTACTTCCTTATTCTTGATTGCATGCCTTGTGCTTTTCTCTCGTTCTTTCTACTTTCTCAAAACCTGAAGGGTTTTCTGGGAGGGACAGTTGTGTCTGAGATAGACCAGAACTATTATTTGCACGTGGGTGGAATTTCCTCCTCTCCTATGATTATGCTTTTCTGCTGTCTTCCTGTTTTTCGGTATGTCTCGGTTTCTTTTACTGATGATTTTATCTCCTCTTTCATTGATAATAACTGAGTTCTCAACACTTTTTTTATTTTTTTATTTTTATAATGTTTTTATTCATTAAAATTAATTGTTTCCTGCCTTCTTGCTTTCCGTCAGCTTTTCTTTTCCTACTGTCTGTGCAAATAATTTTTGACATTCTTATATTGTCCTCATGTCATTTATGGAATAATGAGGTTAATTAATACAGTCTGCACTTTCTTTGTAGGATAGCCAACTCAAACCCCTTTGTCCTGCAATGTCTTATAAAAACAGTGGGTCAAAATATATTGAGTGTATTGTGTTAAAAATGTCCAAAAAAAGCTCTTTAGAAATTTTTGCTCAATTCTTGATAATTTTGAAAATACTTTTTTAGAATTTCTTTAAAAGTACTTATTAAAAAAAAGTTTTGTCATTATTATTGCTCCCTTTTCTCTTCTTTTCTTAGAAAAAGTGAGATAGAAACCTTCCTCCACAAAAATGTATAAAATAGAATAACAAAAAATTTTGAAAAAAAATTAACTTGCTTTAGTAACCCCATGAGGGTGAAAACCTAGTTCTCTTAAAGGTAATGAATGTTTTGCCATGAACAATTCTTACCAGGAACTTATCCAAGGCTAAGTTGCATCTGGAGGATGAAAGTCTGTGCTGCTTAATGCTGTAGGCAGTTGTGTAGAAAGTAGGGTTTTGATTTAGTAGCTAATGGGATGCTACAGGTGCTGGCTTCCTTCCCCACAGGGTTTGGCTCCAGATTTGATACCATGAAGGAGTTGGGGCAGAAAACACAGCACTGAACTCAGTGACAATATATATTTTTTAAAATCTGAGGCCGCAAATACCACATGAATGTATTTACTGTAATATTTCTTACATAAGCTGTATTGCAGAATACTTTCTGCTGTTAAAATACTAAATGATAGAGGCAGAGTGAAGAGACTGGAGGGCAGGGAAAAACTATTTCAGATTCCTGGAGGAGCAGGCTCTAAAGAAAACAATAGCCATTGTTATTTAGTGGCTGATATTTGCTCGTTGGTCTCATTTTGTGGGGAGTGGGAGCCTGGGAGTATAGTAAGGTTTTCCACAGGCTTCCATAAGGCTGCAGTGTTATTGCTGACATTTTCTGATACATCTGCTGGCCCCATCTATGCTGGTAAATTAAATAGGGAACGTCCCTGAGCACCCAGGTTTGATCTCTGCCTGGTTAAGCCATTAGCGGTGTAGCTGGCACATCCTTGGCACACAGCAACTAATGCTCCCCCAGGCATTTCCTGAGAGTCGCTCTGTGGTCTGAACATCCCAAGATGCTGTTGCAAGTATCAGTCCTCTTTTCAGGGCTAAAAGAGCTTGGTAGGATAAAAAGGGGCCATTCCAGGTCAGCTGGCCCCAGTGCCCACAGCATTGCTGGGTATTTTTATTTCATTAGCCTAGATGTAGGCTCTAAATGCTACCATACCACATTCTTTTAATTTTTTCTTAAAGGCTTAATATTCTTTTTGAATAGAAGTATGTAATTTCACCAAGAGAGCAATGCTATGAGAACACAAATAATTGTATTTTATGAAGAGTTGGGTGTCAAGGGGCATTTTTGTTCAGAAAAATTCTTGCCAACATAACATATAAAACAATAGAACTAAAACAAATGGGTGGAAAGCGTTTGCAGAAATAGAAGTAATTGCAGCTGAAAGGTATAATTGTCGTATCTTTATCTGACATGATGAATTTGAAATACCATTCATTATAAAAAAATTAAATGGGACATTCTGTGTAAACAAAGTAACACAGTTCACATAGGATAATTTTCACAGATAATTTGTTTTTATGTGCAAAACCTGATCCAGAGATACTGTTGTTAGTGATAAGAGATACTGTACAAAAGAACTCATGTCTGTTTCCTATAGAAGCACAGTGTAGTCTTTTAGATAAAGCAAGGTAGTTTATACTTAACTAGTAACCTGGGTAATAAATGTAGATATTTTTTCCCCAAAAGTATCTCTGAAGAGCCTTCACTTTGTATGAATTCATCTGTTGTTTGAAATTATTTCAGTGCTTGATTTAGATGCCGATCTAGAGAACTTTAGTGGAATATTCATTAAATTCTCTTTAGTATACAGGGTTTAAATAAGGCAGATTCAAACTCTGTGATCCCTGTCTTAAATGGGGTTTCTAGCTGTTGTGTGTAAGTTGAGACTGCTCATGCAGTGGCTTCTTCCACCATCCTCACTGCCATTTTTAAAGTCAGAGCAAGATAAGGTTAGGGATTTGCAGACTGTGTCTGAGCACCAAGATATCTAATCATTCCTAAGTAGCAATACACAAATAAAGGAATATAACAGATTAGAATTGAATTTCCTTTGCCATGATCATGATAAAGGCGTTCTGCTAATAGACCTCATTGATCTGGTAGAATTTTTCCCCTAATGTGCAAGTCACCAAAGGTTTTCTGGATTTATTTGTTTTTGAGAAGGAGGCAAGGAGATAAGTGCAACCTCACTTTAGCTTATGACTTTTTTGTGTTCTTTAAAGAATCAGAGTCAACATGTAGTGTCTTCATATATAGTAGACTGGACCGTATGATCAAATGCTGTAGATTGTGTGATCTGATAATCCCTTTATCCTTAGAATCAATTCACACAGAGTCCCAATCAAGTATGCCCTAGCACATGTAACCTGTCAACTCTGAAATCTGTATTTCGTAGTTTGTCATTGGTTTTGCAAGCTTATTTAAACTGAGCCTTGTGTTTTAATAGAAAATATACTTGCTAAATCATATAACCAGAAAGAACATCTTAGAAATGTAAGTATGTACTGTAAAACCACAGCACAGAAAACTTTGATTGTATTTCATTTGCTGCCGGTGCGGTTGTATAGTCATTGCTTTCATGTTTACAATAGGGGCATGGGCTTCATTTCAAGTAGATCAGAGAAACCACCTGATTCCTTATGCACTCACAACCCTAGATTTTTGCCCACTCCTGCAAAATATAAACCTGGATGCTGTTTCTCAGTTAATAAAGAGGATACATGCTGAAGGGACTTTGTTACCTCTGGTTGATGCTTTGCATTTTCCCCGAGGATAAGATAAAAGAATTCTGCTTGCTTGTGCTTTGAATAGAACATCAGAAGTCAAGAATATGAGATAGGAAGGAGGGAAAATGAAGGATGAGATGTGATTAGGTATACATGTATTACAGAGGAAGCAGTTAAGGTCTTGGGTAGGTTTTACAAGGATTCAAGACCTGCAGAAATGTTTCCACAACTTGTGACATCCTGCTTATGCATTATAGCAATGCCCACTCCCATTATATGGAGAAGGGTCTGTCTCTGTGTTTTAAACAAAAACTGTTGTGAATGGTTTGTATTCATTCATAAAAGATGAACTCTAGACTGAAATGTGTCATTCCTGGAAATGTGTTTTACCCAAGACAGCAATCATTTCAGCCATTTAAACTTACATTATGTGCAAAGAAAAGAAGAAAACCTCTCACATGGCTATTCTCCACTCCTCAAATTGCTGTGTATTAGCACTTCACAAGCTCACATTCATACATAAGCAATATCTTTCTTAAGCACTGTCCACAATTACTATAAGATGCAGCTTTTGAGTGTGGTGAAAGAAAAGGGGGGAAAAGATATTTCAGAATGGCAGCAAGCTAGTGATTGTATGCAGTGACTTCTGCCAGCAAGCATTTCAAGAAGGTCCTTTACTAGGAAGATATCAGTTGCATATGTGTTATTTGTACTGAGTGAATTGCATGGTATTATTTGCGGAACAGCTGTTATAGCATGTCTTATCAACAGCATACGTATTTGTGTAATAGACAGTAGATTCTACATTTCATTCAAAAATAAGTTTTTGAAAATGTTTTTACAGTATAGATTTTAATGTCTCTGCAAATCAGATAAGGCTACAAAAACATTGCCAAATGATACTGGGATATAGTTTTGGAAGCAGTTTTTGTTGGAAGAAAAAAAATAATTAATACACTGAGCACAGAGAAGCTTTTTATAAAATAGGTCTTCTTGATGTTTGTTTCAAGCCCAGCAATAATACTTTAGCTGACTGAGTCCTCGTGTGATAGTTTAATATAATTCTACAACAGTATTTAGACAGTTTGCCAAATAAAAGAAGACTAAGACTGCTGAATTATTAAAAATGTACTCTTGCAATTTTTGCATTATATTTACTGCCATCAGTATCAGTTAACTAGTGGAAAGTTTCTAGACATCTAATTCACTTTCTGTGGGGTGAAATACCCAAGAGGCACTCACTACTTTATGTTGTTACACCTGGCATCAGGGTATTTTCTTACTTCCATTGTGCTTTTGTATGTTTATATTCAATTATCTCCTTGTATAAGTTACTATAAATAAGCAATTAAACTAGATGAACCAGTCTGTAATTTTTCCATATCTAATGCATTCTTTAGTGCTAGGGCAATACTCTTTCCTAATGTTTATTTTTCAGTATTGTCTTCTAAACAGCTTTTAATGATTAAAACAGTAGGCGTGAGCTTGCTCCATTCAAGGCATT
Source organism: Apteryx mantelli (assembly GCF_036417845.1). Taxonomy (NCBI): domain Eukaryota; kingdom Metazoa; phylum Chordata; class Aves; order Apterygiformes; family Apterygidae; genus Apteryx; species Apteryx mantelli. Next base: position 25,127,841 of record NC_089978.1, read on the forward strand.
AAAAATGCTTCTAGTAATGTTCATGGTGCAGACCTGAGTTACAGCAGGTGAAAAAAAATGTTCATTTAGCTTCAATTTTTCTTTTCTCATTTTCATTCTGTTACCAGTAATAATGTTATTTTAGGAGTGTTGTCTGTTAGACAGACCGATTTAACTCCCATTCCCTTTTTCAGATTCAATCCTCTAAGCAATTACATAACAGTTATTTAAGCAGTTATCAGACATAATGCATATTAGTCCAGTAGAAATAAACCAGGTGTGACTTAACAATCTTTAATGCTCCTTTTGTGTAAGCACTCCAAAAAATCCCTAACAATTTGTCATGTCGTGTACTCTCTCTGCTTTGGCCAGAAGGATGACAGCTCTCAGAGATCTCATCTTGGGAAACAACCCCAAAAATAAAGTCTACAAACAGTTTGATTTATAACCCTATATCATCCCATTGACTCTTCCATTTCTTAACTATGTATATGTATTCTATAATATTCACCTAGGATTCCTCATAGCACTTCAAGACTGAAAGCATTAAGGTCTCCTTAGAAATCATGGTAAGACTTTGCCAGTATCTTAAAATATTTGGTGTCAAGACATCCTGACTTCACCAGTGGGAGCTTCTGACATCATTCTTTTTGTTTCGTCTACATACACTCCAAGTGAACATACTAATGCATTGCAAAGTTTACTCATTCATTGCCCCATTATTTTTTCTATGTCCAAAGTCCTACACGTTTCTTGTACAAACTAGCAAAGCTCTTCACTAGCCCTGTCTTTCCAGACATTAATTGTTTTCATTTGAAAGCTTTCATATAGGCAGCACAGAAGTGTGAACAGTTGTTTTTCTTTATGCTGTACAGAAGTGATTGTTACAGCACTCATAGCGCAAACACTTAGGCATGTGCATAATTTTGCTGTTCTGAGTCACCCCCTTGAAATCTGTAAGATGACTTAAGATAATAGAGTTCAGCATGCGTGGAAGCATTTGCTGGACAGGAGCTTATAGTTCCCACAGTCATTGTTTATCCACGTTGCATATATTTGGGTTTTTTGATTGTTTTTTTTTTTCCACAAAGTTTCATAGACTAGTTAGAAAATAAGACTAGGAAGGAGGTCACAGTATCCATCCCTCTTCCTTAAGGCAAGATAATCTAAAATTGCTTCATTTCTAGGAGAGGGTTGTCTAAAATGTCCTTTAAAATGTCCAGTGCTAAAAATTCCTTGTCTCCTTATAAAAATCTAAGTACAATGCTTAATTAACTAGCTTGACTATATACAGTGGTTAAGTAAGCATGGAAGGCTGCTCTCCTATTAAGCATTTTTCTTGCTGTTTTTTTGCATGTCCTCCAATTTGTTACTAAGCTTCTAAACAATGGCGTGCTCACAACTGAAATGTGAGGTGCAGGTCTCTCCAGCTTCAAGCAAAAGTAATATTTAGTTTTCCTGTTAGTGTTGTAGCATTTCCACTTCCCAGAGTTGTATTATGATCTCCCTAACACTCAGAGCAAACTTTATGCATGCACTCAAAATATAATAAAAAATACAAATAATACAAAATGACAGACAGTCCATATCCATTCCTTCTGTAGTCTTCCGACAGCTTATAACTAAATTGGTGCCCACTGTTTTCCAGTGCCATCTCTTCTCATGAGGGTTTCCAAGCATCTACAGTATCTTGTATCTGCCCTGCTGCAAGTTAGACCAAAGCATGGCCATCTCCAGCTATGCACTCTTACTGTATTAGTCATTGCTCTGTTATTGTCTGTATCATTATATATTTATTCAGATTAAAAATACTTCTTACCTTTTGCAAGTATTTGTAATTACAGATGGCTGTAATACTAATTTTTCATCCTCTTTTAGACTGCCATAGTCTGCTTTATTTTGTTCAGTTCTTTATGATTTTCTGCTTATTTTCTCCCCCCCCCACAAAGCTGCCCATTCAGTAACATACATAATTTCCCTGATAACATGGAATTTGTGATTCTAACAGAATTAGTATCTTTTTGCCCCTGCAAAGGTGAACGTGAGCAGTTGAGTTTATTCTTACCAGTAAGTCACTGAGAGAATGATTAACAAATTGAAGAAATGAGCAACATAAATTTCTCTCAGGTCATAATACTCTGACAAAGAAGTCACCGATGTGAAATGGAGGGAATTTCTTGTTCTGCTTCTCTAATACTTTTTATGAAGGAAGATCTTAGTATAATGCTTTCATACCAGTTTCAACATGCAGGGCTGATTTTGAGAGTAAGGAAATTTTTATTTTTAAGTTTTTCTGATATATATTAGGAGAATCCTGGGACTTTTAGTCATTGTTGAGTGTTTGTACAATAAATACTTAGTTTATTGTATAAATACATGAGATGAGAGTTTTGAGTGATTTCCTCCTGCATTTTGGTGAATGCACTAACAGCGTGACACTGATCTACCTGCCTAAGTAGATTTCTATAGGATTCCCATTCATTTTTTGTCCTTATCTTTATGTCATCTAACCACAGATACACTATTAAATGCCTTGACCATGACAGATAGAGTCTGCCTAAAACGTGATAGAGTTTTGCCAGAGATCTTTGCTAATGCACACCATGAAATGAATGAGGTAGGACCCAAAAGGTAGTAAGGATTGTATCTTCCTCTTTGTTAAGGGCCCCTGCCTGCCAGTCTTACCTGAGCTGATGTAACTTGCTGTTAAGTGTATGCACCACATCTCTGCCTCTTCCTCAGTGGCTGCAACTATATCGCTGTTCCCAGCCTAAGAGCGGGCTTCTGGCCACAAAGTACCTGTATGTTCTGGATGGCCCATGCTCCATTCCTGGAGTGCTGGGCAAGATGACTGCCACAGTTTCTGGGTACTGTTTTGTGCAAAATGCACTGTGATAGAGATATAATCCTTACAGGCACTGAAGCCTTCAGTGTCTTGTTGAGTGGAGTTTCTAGCAGCGTGTCATGAAATTGGCCTTAGTTGCGTCTTCCTGTTAAGCCATTGATGTTAGAATCACAGCATAATTTAGGTAGGAAGGGACTTCTGGGGGCCACCTAGTCCAACCCTCTGCTCAAAGCAGGGCCAGCTTCAACATTAGGTCAGACTGCTCAGTGCCTTGTCCAGTTGAATTTTGAAGAACTCCAAGGATGGAGATTGTATAACCTCTCTGCTTCAACCCCGTCATTGTGAAGATTTTTTTTGCTTACATTCAGTTGGTTTTCCTTACTGCATTCTGTGACTGCTGCTTCTTTTCTTCTAGTGGTACGCTTCTGGGCAGAGTCTGGCTCCATCTTTTCCATTATTCCCCTTTTTAGGTAGTTGAAGACAGCTATTAGGTCCCCCTCAGCATTCTGTCCTCCAGACTGAAGCACCCCAGGTCTCTCAGCCTCTCTTTGTACATCATATGCTCCAGACCTCTAACTATCGTGGTGGCCCTTCTCTGTATCCTCTCCAGTATCAGTGTGGTACTGAGGTTCCCAGACCTCGTCACAGCACTCCACAGAGGGCCAAGCAGAGGGGAAGGATCATTTCCTTGACCTATGAGCTGTACTCTTGCTAACGTAGCCCTGTACCTGGTTAGCCTTCACCATCCCAAAGACACATTCCTGGCTCATATTCACCTTGTCCTCCATCGGCACTTGTCCTCCAACCAGTTCCACCAGCAAAGCTGGAAAGTCTTGAGCAGTCCCTTAAGAGACTCCATCTTTCTCCATTCAATACTGCTGTTTGCAGACATAGTCAAACTGGAGCAAGGAGGAGGAGAACTTGCAGATATTCCCCTTGCAGTGCCCTGTTCCTTGGAGTTCATTTCTCTGCTTTGCCCAAAAGCCCGGCTGTCTGGGCTTCAGAACCTGCTGCAAAGCCTGGAGCTCTTCCCAGCTTCTGAAGGAGGGAAGAAGTTTCTAGGGTTGGGGTGAGTAGCGAGTGGGACAACTGTAAGGTGAGGCATGCAAATTAAAAGAAATGTCTCTTCTTGGGCTGAGGGACTATGTGCTTGCTAATTTTCATTTAGTTTATCTGTGTATCTAATGCATACAAAAGATGTCTGGTGCAGTACTGTGAGTGCTAATAATCAACAATTAAAAAAAATAAATGTGAGAGTAAAGGTCTTAAATCCTATGATTTTATTGCATATAAGCTTCCTGTTGAAAAATATAGTAGGGAAAAAGCCAACACGTATTTCTCATCTTATAGATGTAAGGCATGCTAAAAGGTAATAAAATACTAAAGCCAAATCAATTTTCTGTTCTCTAATTTGTGAAAATAGAGATGCAATCTTGTGACAGACAAAATGCTGCAAATATTTTTGAGCAATAAATGCATGTTTTTCTAAGCAGAACAAATATAATTGTTTACAGAGCAGTGGTTGCTGTGGTGTACTTGTAGTACACTTCCAGGATCAGTAACAGCAGATTGGCAATGCATTAGCTGTGCTTGACCTTTCTGAATAGTAAGGTTTTACATTCTGTCATCGGTGATCTTAAATGAGGATTTCCTTCTCAATTCCCCAGCTGCAAGCTCCCAGTTGCCACAAACGTGTGGTGATCAGGGAGCAACATGATGTTACCACGCCTGAATTTGCAGACCAGCTTCTAGGTCAGTCAGAGTGACTTGAGTGGAATGATTATATATGTTGTTCCTTCCTTTCTAAGTGCTGGGATTCCACTTGGAAATCTAGTTCATGTAATTTACAGTGCCTGGTAGTGAAGTATGACTCTAAGGATAAACACACACTGTGCATTATGCCCCTCACCAGGTGGATGTAACTGATGGAATCACAGTTCTCTGGCTAAAGAGTCCAATCTGGATTTTACAACAGTTTTAATTTTGCCAGTGATTGTTTTTTTAAACAAGTTGACATTGCTTTTTCCCCTTAGGTCTCAAGTCACAAGTAAAAATATTTGGAAATGTAGATCAAACTAATTATTGAAGAAGTTTTTTCCTGGAGTTAATAAACATACATAGAATTTCTGATAATGCTTTATGTTTGATTTGTTTTTTACTGATGGGTTGGCTCAGTATGTCTGCAATAATGTTTTTGAAGGCTTGACAGCATTATAGAACTGGTGGTGGTTCAAACTTAAATGTGCAAACCTAGCAGTCTAAACAGTCCTAAATACATATTTAGGTATTCAGTTACGAATTGACACAGTTAGCTGCCATTGAATACAGTAGAATCAGAAAGTGATGTGAAAAGACAGTTTACCCTTGGCTACACTGGAAGTTAAACTGAGTTCAGCACCAGTTGTAACTGCTTTATCAGCAGTAGGTAAATCTGCTGCAGTAGACAAAGCTTCTGAGTTTCTGGGTTTTGCTCAATAGGAAGCAAATTCATGAACTTTTTCCATGTTTGAGTGTTAGAACTATATATATTTTTTCTTCTGTTTCCCAGATGTTTTTTGGAAAGCAGGAAAGATTTTGCAGTCTTAGCAAAAAAACAATAATCATTTTGGAAATATTTCACAATCTGCTTTCTGTGTCAATATTTCATGCTGTAAAGAAATAAATTAAGTAGTTTTTTGGGGCCCAGCGCATTCGCTGTCCAGCTGTTGCAGCTTTTATAAGCCGCAGTTTGTGTTTTTGGATGGATAGGGACATACCAAGTCCCTGGATGGGCTCTGCAAGGTGAAGGCCCTCAGGAAGGAGGGGTAGGATCCCTTTGCTGCTCTCCCATTTTGGTCGGAGAAGAGCATCAGGAGCTAACAGTGCGTCTCCCACCTTCTCTCTTCTGGACTTCATGCTATGGTGTGCCCAGGAGTACAGCAAGGCGAAGCAGTGCATGGGGGTCACATCAACCACCAGCATCAAGGGAAGGGTGCAGAGAGGGCTCTCCCATGCTCTGCTCCTGGGCTCTGCCCTGCTGTAATCTGGCCAGGATGTGACGCTGAGTGTGGATATAGCTTGGGGTGTCGTTGTCCTTCTGCCGCTTCCTTCCGCTTGTTTGGGAGGAATCAGTTTTGTCTAGCCTATACTCACCTCCAGGTAAGCTTCTTTACTGCTTTATTTCTTGCTTTTATCTGTGTTCTACAGTGCTTTTGGGTCATTGGTGATGAACTTCTCTTCTTTGGCCCTTTGACTGCAGGGTTGCTCGTATCGCCTCGTTTCCCAGCGTGCTCCTGACTATGGCATTATAGATCTCTGTGGTCTGAGCTATCAGCTGAGGTCTTGCCTTGCTTGACCTACCAGCTCTTACATATTACTTAAACGGCCAGTATGCCCTCATCTAATACTATCTTTCTTCACAGTGTCTTTCCCTGAGGTTCTGCTGTTTGTTTTTCTTTGAAGTCCTGCATTGAAGAGTATTGTGCCGCAGAAAGTATGAGAAGTTCCTGTACCTTTAAACAAGTATACTTATCTGAAATTAAAATAAAACCAGAGATTTGTTCAAGATTAGTTACTCTGGGTATTAAATCAACTTCCTGGCTGCCATTACAAAGACAATCAGAGACATCTGTCTTTTGAGGGGGGAACCTGACTAATTGGGTTGCCTATATCAGAGAATGTTGACTTATCCAACAGTGAACATTTGAAAGCAAATGGAAATGTTAAAAAAGTAATCTTGAAAAGCCACAGCTATTAGGCCTTATGCCTTGTGGAGACTTGATTGATGTTAATAATTAAAATAATTTGTCAGTTTTGATAATTAGGATCTTTAATCCCAAAACCTGTACCCCTTTGAAATAGCAGTAATCAGGATCCTTTCCACATAACATACTTTGGGTATTCAGCCCCCATAAGTAATAAATTATTAGGGTAGATTTTTAATTTTGTATTAGAAAGTGCAGTTTTGAAAAAAAGAAAACATTTACAAGTTTCTTATGAAAATGAAATAATTTATATACATTATCTGGGAAGGTTTTTGATCTGTTTGCATTCAAGATGTACTTCCCCCAGAGTGTAACTGGAGGTAAATTAAGAAGATGTACAGAGATTTCTGCTCTTGGCATTGCCATTGCCATTGCCATGGCATGAGAGGTGTGGGTCTGTTCCCTAGGGAGTCCAAGCAGCCGCAGGTTGTTTAAAGCAACAGCAGTTGCGTGTGGCAGTGGCTATTTCCTGTCAGCAGTAGGACCTAGGAGAAAAATACTCCAGCGTTGAAAAGGAGTATTTAGCCAGGGGGAAAACAATGTAAACCTTTTGCTATACCTTCTGGGTTAACATCCTCATATATATATAGGCAATTAAGGATATCTGGCATGATGCATATTTTCCATTTTTATATTTTATTCAGAAAGGAAAGTAAGTCAGTGGCAAGCCAGTTAAACATTGTGACGGAGCCAGGAGCTATAGCTAATTCCCACGCTGGGGTTTCCTGCTGGCCTCTGATTCCTCAGGCCTGTTGCTTCAGGTCATGAAGATGCGGACGCATCCCTTCCCCAGGAGTCGAGGCCGGTCATGCTGCAGCACACCTACCTGTGGCTGTGCTTCCAGCAGCGGTGTGGCGCTGACTGCCAGCAAATGGGGAGCGCTGCCGCTTCCCAGTGATCTCTCGGGGCTGTGGGATAAGGAAATATTAATTTATGTAGGAGAAGTAACCTTTCTGTTTTGCCTAGACAGAACCGCCTCATCCAGAGCGATAGGAACAGTACATAAGTAGAGCTGTGTACTCAAATGATCTCTGGTTCTGCACCAATCAAGAAGATTTTTTTTTGTTTCTAGCACAATATTTTATTTAATACAGCACTGAGCATTTCTTTCAGCAGTTGCAGTTTTAAAAATTTGTTTTTATTGTAAACATGAAGCAAATTTGGTCTTGAAATATCATTTTGAACTGTAATATAGAAAAGTTTAATTTAGAAAATGCTGAAGTTAAATGGGGCAAATATTAATAAAATGTTTGGCTCTTAATTTGATAAAATTAATTTGATAAAACAGTATAAATTCATTTATAATTTTGTTTAAAATCTGTATTTTCAGTGAAGAAAAATAAAATATAACTGAAAGTTTTTGCTTTAGTATACAAACATCTCATTCCTTACCATTAGCTATTTTATATCCAGGCTATATATCTAAATTTATATAGAAATAAAGTAGGCAATGATGTAAATAACGAAAAGATTAACATTTATTGACTGTAAAGGCATTAAAGCCACTAAAACTCTTAGATTCTGGAAATGCTACAGAATCACACTTCAAAACCCACTAATACTTTCAGATCATTTCAGTTTTACAGATGAGTAAGAATTGCTTTCTTATCATTTTCCAGTGCCTTCACTCACGGGGTGTAAAAATTTAACATTTCTTCCACTGTTTCTCTCTGCCTAAGTCTAAGTTGTTCTTCAGGCAGAAAGTTGTCTGTCTGAAATACTGTCCTCTTCATGATACACAGTAATATTTCCATAGGATTTGCCAATGATGAGATTATACTGTTTCCCCAAACAGCTGGGTCTGCTTCTTTACGAATAGAAACCATCAGGGAGTGGATCCAAATCTTAGTTCAATTTTCAGCCTTCCAAATCACATTAACAAAATTATCACATGCCTGGATGAATGCTTCTCCACCACTTTTAATTAATTCTGATTATATGTTACCCACTCCAAGGTGTTTATTGGCTTTTTTAATGTCCTAGTATCAACTTTCAGCTCCTATAGCCATAGGAAGAGTTTGTTCTTAATAATTTGGACTTCTCAAGTAGATATTCATGGCTCCTTCCCTTCCGGCACTGTATTTATTTCATTCATGTGGCTCAGTTCTTGGCAATATGCACCCTTCATTTTAAATGAGATGGTATCTCTTCTCCCAGAGAAAACCTTAGATAGGATGTCAGTGATTTTCCCAACCCCCCTAGCAGCATTTAGCGGGAAGTAATTCAGCATATCAGAAGACTATTGTTCATGCCTGATTCCTGTAATAACCCAATCACCGCATCTATTTCCCACATCATACAAATACATTCCTCACTGACTTTCACCAATCTTCCTTGATTGCTGCATTGGTCAGACAACATGAACATCTTTCCCATGAGCCAAGATTTCTTGCTTAGGATTTGTTTCTGCAGGATTTAATTTGTGGATGCTGTAATGCAGTGAAAGATGCTCATCCTTTTTTGATCTGTGATGCTTATTATTACCAGAGGTCAGCAGCCTGTAGCTTTTGTTCAGCCCTTGTCCTGAGTGCTATTGAGTTTTGTGAAGCTGGAGCTTATTACTGTGAGAGCCTCTGAAGGTTTCTCACTTCATAGCTTCAACCATCTGTTAGCTACTGCTGCATTGTGACCTGACATCCATGTCTAGCTCCGGGAAGAAAAAACACCCTTGCACACCATTCGGCCTCCACACTGGGTTATGGCAAAGTCGGTTGAACGGCAAGTCTGCAAATCCAGCAGTGTGCAGCCCGAAGTCTGAGTAATCCTCAGCCACAGGCAGTGTGAGTCACTGTCCCCCACTGTTTGTTCTGAGCCACTCGCATTTCCCAAGCTAGTGTCAGCTTCCAGGACAACCAAGGCATGTGGTTCAGATGCTGTGTGCAATTGTGATGCCTTGCTGGAAAGCAGATGCACCCTGTCCCTTGTGGCCGGCATAGAGTTTCTCCATTGCTTCACCCTGGCAGCCACCGGGTACAGAAAATTTATGTTGTGGAGGGGGCTGCTGATGTGGGGGTTGCTGGTGTATTGCTGACCAGTTTACAGGTGACTGTGTCTGCCCCTATCGTTTTAAAAACCAGTTGGATTGGTTTTTTTTTTAGGATCATAACAAACAAGTATTTCAGAGGCATAGGTTCAGTGGCACTTGGTTAATAAGGTATGCAGGTGCTCCTCATACAGTTTTCTTTGTAATTCTTAGAAATAGGAAAGAGCAGTCAGCATGAGCTGTGTACAGTGTTAGCGGTGCAACCAGATGTTTTTAGCGCATCTTACTATAAATATTCTGGGTTTAGAATTTCAGTACTGGCATAGGAAAACAGCTATGATAGTCTACACGAGGAATTAGGATTTATACAGAAGCCAAGCTTCTCAAGCAATTTCAGGTTTTATTTCTTTATCTTTGGTTTTATTTTTTCAGGTGTTTCAATAATTCCTTTCCATATCTCATAATTATTATTGCTCTGTTTCTGGAGCAAATTGAAAACAAAATAGCCAGCCAATAAAATTGTAATGTGTTAACATTTTTCTTTTGTTCAGTGCCTGCTGAGAATAACATATTTTCAGTGTCATTCCTATGCTGCTTATTTAACCAAAAAAGGTGCTGTTATTATTTAGAACTGGGTTGTTGCATCCCTATTCCAGCCAGCTGAGTTTTATGAACCTGAGCTCTGCTATTACAGTCCATGCTGTGTGTCATGGTGCAGAAATCATTCAGCTCTTTTTCACCTTCTTTCTGGTATTTCCAGAGGGCTCTGCTGGTATCTGCTGGTTAAATGAGACTTGGGATGGAGCAGACTGTGGGAGGAGGAACTGCAATCTGCAAACTGCAGATTGAAAGAAACTCTTGCTCTTTCCTAGATCATCATTATATATGGGCTTATACTTAGAAGTAGAGGTTCTTAGAGATAGTTATCTCAGATGGAAACTGATACTGCTGAAGTGAAGCAAAGGTGTTTAATTATGCTTCTGGCTCCTTGAACTTTCTTCCTCCCTGTGGGAACCACAGCTAACCATAGTCTGGTAGATATCATTTTATTCTACTGTCTAGCATGTCCAGTTCACTTTGTAAAGCTTTATTCACAAACACAATTATTGCATCCTGCCAAGATGCTGTCATATGGAGAGCTAGAACTTCATTTTCCACTGTCAGCAATTCAGAGAGGACATTTTTACACTATACAGCATCAAGAAATGTGTACCCCATCAAGTTTTCCATATATGAAGTCCAGTCTTTAAAACTTGCAGTCCTGTCTCTCGTTCAGAGTCCCCATTGAGATGCTGCTAAACAATGAGGTGCTGCCAGTGCTGGGATCCTGTCTCCTCTTACCCACTGCTCCCACTTTAGAGAGGGCATCTGAAGAGTTAAGGTTTGCATCTCTGTTTCTGGGAGTCTTCCTGCACAGCAGGGAGTGATGTTAGGTGTGTGTATGTGAGCCAACATCAGTCAAGAGAGGTGAGCAATGAAAAACAGAGGAAGAGCCAGCATAACTTAGGCACAGCTGTGTCTTTTCATCTCACTGACTCCAAAGAGCATACTGAAGTTGAGCCTAGACAGTGCCACATAAGGGAAACTATCCTGCTGAAAATCCAAGCCAAACAACACAAAATTACTCAAATAGAAGTTATCTATAGAAGAAAGATCAAATCTTCTAGGATCCCAACTGTAACACAAAACCATAAATCGTTCTCCCAAATTTGCCTATTACAGTAGACAAAAGTCTTTATTACACTGATTTAGCCAAAACAAAAAATTTGTATTCTTTGACATGGAACACTGGATTAATAAGGTATTAATTAACATGGAGATGCCTGGTTATATTTTCTATATTAATCTAGCAGGAATTCTGTGTTGTCAGTATGTTCTACAGCAGAGGATTCCAATAATAATTCCCATCTTTGTATTACTTTCAAATATTGAATCATTATTCTGTGTATTCATTGCAGTGGCCACTGTAAAGCAGATTACAAAAATAAACATGCAGTGTTTGTCAGAACAAAAAAGGTAATTGTATGGAGTATCATCTAATACAAATTTGCTATGGATCATCTGACCATTGGTTCATCAAAGAATATCAAGTTTATGAACACAGCTGGCACTATGTTCTGGAAAGTGCTTTGAGGCTCATGGTGGACAGTTGTCTGAGCTTAAATCCTTGTTGTGATACTGCGGCTATTGTGACTAGTATGGTCCTTTAGTGTATAAACAGGACAATGCTGAGAAGGAGTAAAAGGGATGTGCCTTTGTGGATGACACTAGTGAGATTATTATTGGCATGGTGGGTAAAATGCTGGCTCCATAGAAGTCAAATCAAGTTCTGTCACTGTCTCCAGCAGAACCAGGATTTTGCTAGCCACATTTGATAACTCTGTCCATATTTTTAAAAAGAACGGTGAAAGGACTAGAAATTACAGAGAATACTTTGTGAGAGAGACTGAAGAGGTCCAGTCCATGAAAGTTATCAAAGACAAGGTATATATTAGTACCTTCTAGTAGTAAAAGCCTAGCATGTTTTAGTAGCAATAAAAGGCTTGTATCAATAGCTGGAAAATGGGGTTGTTCAAATTTAAACTAGATATAAAGTACAACCTTTTGGCAGAGAAGTTATTCACTGGAGTAACTAAAAAAAGGGATGCAATAGGTTCTTCAAGTCTGAGGCAGCCATAAGCTGAGACTGGATGTCATCCAGAAGAGACAGACTGTGAATATTTAGAAGAGATCTCTGACCTATGTTAAGGAGAGCAGCCTAAACCCTGTGTTTGTCCTACCTGATTTTTAGGACCTAAATGTGACATGGTTGGCCTGATGGGTGCATTGTTTCCCCTCCTAAGTGGTATTAGTAGAAGACAAACCACCTTTCTGAGGTGCCTGTCCCTCTTCGCTAACTCTGGAGGAAGCACAGGCACAATGCTAAAGTTGGCTGAGATTGATCTGTGCCGAGACAAAATTTAAATCCTCCCTTCCCTTAAAAGCATAGTAACTAGATTCATTCGAAGCCTATGTCTCTGGCCAGCATTGGCTGCTTTAATCTTGATTGACAACATACTGGGGTTGTGCGATGACCTGCATTTGACAGAGACAGATCTTTCCTGACCCCCATGTTGATCAGTTTGTACCAGAAGCATTACACAAAATTACTTGATCTGGTCTCTGAAACGTACCAGCATGGCCTGTCTCACACATTGTGTGTGAAGATGCTTTGTGTGACTAAAGATATTTCCACAACGTTTTTTTCCAAATCTGTCTTCGTTTGCAGTGAGTGAGTGCTAATAATCATACTGGGGGCAGTATAAACAGGACGAACCAAAGACCTCTTAGCACTGTGTTCGTAATTTTAAATGCCTTAATTAACTCTGTTCTAAACCCCTGTAAGAGATTAGCAGAAAAAAATAAATGACAAATTAATGTATTGCTTTAATTGTACATCTGAAATGCATGCAGCTTGTTATGGTGCTTCAGGTTAATGTCCATCATCATCATCATCATTTACCAATTTACTTGCATATCCTGCCATAGACCCAGGGGCTGGGCTGTCTCTGAGCGGGCAAGGTGGGGGGAAGCAGCTGGTGGGATGAGGGAACCGCCAGCTCTGAAGTGCAGGCAGGAAGGATGTGATGCTGCTTTGGGCCCACCTGCAGCTAAGGTCTACTTTGACACTTGGTGCTTCTGCATTTCCAGAGCAGCTCCATAGTCACAGCAGCCCTTTTGGAAATAACTCCATTCTTTTCCTTGAAACAAACTGAATTATTTGTATTTAAAGATCAGTCCCCAGAAAGCAAGAGGATTTCCTGATAGAAGAAAAATAAAAAAATACCATCTTTGCCAGTTTCAGCTGGAGAAAATGCATTTCCGTCACAGAAAATGCATTCCCACTAACCGACTGTGTGCCTTTCCCCACGCTGGCTTGTAAAAAGCTCATCTGTTAACTGAGAGATGGGTACATGTGAAATCTGGCTGAAAAAAATGTGGTTTTAATGATCTCAGTGGAAAATTTGTTGATAATATTTTGTTGTGCTCTTGAGAAACAATCTGTGTTACTGGTGGATAGAAAGTGATACAAAGAAAATTGTGGTGGCTGTTTTCACTTCCAGAATTTTTTTTTCACTCTGAAGAAATATTGTTGTGTTAGGTTGTACCTTCAAGACAGAAGGTAATGGAAATGAATATACATCAAAGAAAGCAATGTTTGGGTTGTGATTCTGAGCCAGTTAGAGTTCTGGGGTGGATTTGTTGCCACCTTTAAAACAAGCACATCAATACCAAAAGGGCTTTGAATTGCTAAAACTAAGTCTTGCCTTTTTTATTTTAAGCGTAAACAGTAACATAGGTCTGCTGAAGCAGAGACAATCAGTTTGAGACCAACTAAAATAAAAAGGCTTGGTGGACCATTCACAGCCCCTTTCCTCTCTCCGTGGCCTGCACCATGGACCCTTTTCCCAGTCTCGCTTTCCATCCAGCGATGTCTGCTGCCAGGTGGTCAGGAAGAGCAGCACAGTCCTGCCCTGCCTTCCCTGCTCCGCACTCCAGAAACCCATAGTCATTTATTTGCAGCAAAGGCACCCTGTCCCCTTCCCTCCAGCAGGTCCCCCCTGTCCCAAAGGCAGGACAGAGCAAATGAGCAGCCTTCTTTCTTGGTGCCTGGCCACAGCTTTTTTTATGGAAAAAAACACACAGAAACAGTGAACAAACAAATCGTGTACCATCTGGACACTTTGTTATATTAAAAAAACAATAATAAAAGATGGACATGTGGACCTATCAGTAATAACTGTGGGTCATGTACTAAACTGATTATTGATTCCTTGTAATCACCACAGTGTTTTATAGTATGTCTATGGATACACAGCTGATAATGGCAGTTTTAAGCTACTAAACCTCCATCCTGAGTGTTGTGAAGGGAAAAAGAAAAGGATATTTCATCTCTGTTTTCCTAATCTTTATGAGCAGCTCACACATCAAAAGGAAGATTTTGCTAGATATCCCCTTCCTCGCTTTCTTCATTATTGCCATCTCAAATGTATATGTTAAAGTTTTGGGGCACTGCGTGACAGATTTAGTGAGAGAATACAAAGTAGTCCAAGAAAGATGAATTTTCCTATCTTTTTTCAGTTCCATGAGACTTTCCTCACTACACTTATTTTTAAAACCTTCACTACTGGTACCACAGAGTGATTGAGGGAGAAACATGAGATGAGCAGCTTCAGCTTCATTTGGAGCCCATCGGTGCACTTTGCTAACTGACCAAAAATGTTAACAGAAAGACATGCTCTGCCCAGTGAAGAGATTTAGAGTTCAGCTTTCACACTGAATATGTAAATTCTGGTATGTTCAGTTTTGGGGACAAAAAAGATCAACAAGAAAGAAACAAACAAAAAATCCATAATGCATATATTTAATTTAATAGGATTTCAATTATTTTTTCTCTGGGCACAAGGACAGAACACAGAAGTAGTTTAAAAGTGTTGCTTTACAGCGCTTTGAGGAAGAGATCTGTAATAACACAATTCTGTGGCGCTGAAATGAAACTCTAACACTGTGTTCTGTTTCATGAATTAATTTAATTAGTTATTGTTTGTTGTAGAGATGGAACTAAGCTGAATGGATGGATGGAACTGAATCCAAACTCAACCAAAACGTGTGTATGTGCAGTGTAAAGAAACAGAATCTGTGCTTGGCCACAGATGTTCTGAGCGGGGCTGAGCCGGACGCAAGGCTGGGAGGACCTGCTCGTAGCAGGTGCTAGAAATATGAGCCCAGATGTGCTCCCAGATGCTGCGGACAGAGCACACAGTGGACTTAATCTGCACTTCTAATTAGAGTCCCTTTGAGCCCCTAATTAGAAACCCAGGCTGCTGGGAGTACTGCAGGTGCTTTGAATTTCTAGTGTGTATATTATATTATTTTGAAGGGTAGCAAACTACTCAGGGAATATCTGAGGGAGTGGATTTTTGGTTTTGGTTTCTACGACCATGGGACCCTGTTTGAAGATCGACAACTGATGGCAAGAGATGGGATCCACCTCACGAGGTGGGGCACGCGGGTCTTTGCCAACAGGTTGGCCAACCTGGTAAGGAGGGCTTTAAACTAGGAAGGACAGGGGAAGGGGAGAGTTATAGTGACAGGGTAGTTGGCAAAAGACTGCTCAAGTCAGGATGCCTCCAACAGGTGAATGCAGCCAGGGAAGTGCGCATGGGATGTGGCTATGGAGGATCCTCTTTTACCCCTCCTGGGAAACCTGCATGCTCGATCACCTCCCTGAAATGCCCGTACACCAATGCACGCAGCATGGGGAATAAACAGGAAGAACTAGAGATCTGTGTGTGCGGTTGCAGGGCCATGATCTCGTTGCCATTACAGAGACATGGTGGGATAGCTCGCATGACTGGAGTGCTGTCATGGATGGCTACGTGCTTTTTAGGAAAGACAAGCCAGGAAAGCGAGGTGGTGGAGTTGCTCTTTATGTGAGAGAGCAACTGGAATGTATTGAGCTGTGCCTAGGGGTGGATGAAGAGCGAGTCGAGAGCTTATGGGTAAGGATCAAAGGGCAGGCTAATAGAGGTGACACTGTTGTGGGTGTTTACTACAGGCCACCTGATCAGGAAGAGGAAGTCGATGAGGCCTTCTACAGACAGCTGGAAGTAGCCTCACGATCCCAGGCCCTGGTTCTCATGGGGGACTTCAACCACCCCGATATCTGCTGGAAAGACAACACAGCTAGGCACAAACAGTCCTGGAGATTCCTGCAGAGCATTGGTGACAACTTCTTGACCCAGGTGGTGGAGGAGCCAACAAGGAGAGGTGTGCTGCTGGACCTCGTACTAACAAACAAAGAAGGACTGGTGGAAGATGTGAAGGTCGGGGGCTGCCTTGGCTGCAGTGACCATGAGATGGTGGAGTTCAGGATCCTGCAAGGAGGCAGCAGGGCACCAAGTAGGATCGCAACCCTGGACTTCAGGAGAGCAAACTTTGGCCTCTTCAGGGACCTACTTGGAGTAATCCCATGGGTGAGGGCCCTAGAAGGAAGGGGGGTCCAAGAGAGTTGGTTAATATTCAAACATCACTTCTTCCAGGCTCAAGAGCGGTGCATCCCTATGAGTAGGAAGTCAAGCAAAGGAGGCAGGAGACCTGCATGGATGAGCAAGGAGCTCCTGGCAAAACTCAACCAGAAGAAGGAAGTATACAGAAAGTGGAAAGGGGGACAGGCCACTTGGGAGGAATATAGGAACATTGTCAGAGTATGCAGGGATGTGATGAGGAAGGCTAAGGCCCATTTGGAATTAAATCTGGCTAGAGATGTCAAGGACAACAAGAAGGGCTTCTTCAAATACATCAGCAGCAAGAGGAAGACTAGGGAAAATGTGGGGCCTTTGCTGAATGGGGTGGGTGCCCTGGTGACGAAGGATACAGAGAAGGCAGAGTTACTGAATGCCTTCTTTGCTTCAGTCTTTACTGCTCAGGCCAGCCCTCAGGAACCCCAGACCCTGGAGGCAAGAGAGAAAGTCTGGAGAGAGGAAGACTTTCCCTTGGTGAAGGAGGATCGGGTTAGAGATCATTTAAGCAAACTTGACACCCACAAATCCATGGGCCCTGATGGGATGCACCCACGAGTGCTGAGGGAGCTGGCGGACATTATTGCTAAGCCACTCTCCATCATCTTTGAAAGGTCATGGAGGACAGGAGAGGTGCCTGAGGACTGGAAGAAAGCCAATGTCACCCCAGTCTTCAAAAAGGGCAAGAAGGAGGACCCAGGGAACTACAGGCCAGTCAGCCTCACCTCCATCCCTGGAAAGGTGATGGAGCAGCTCATCCTGGAAGCCATCTCCAAGCATGTGGAGGACAAGAAGGTGATCAGGAGTAGTCAGCATGGCTTCACCAAGGGGAAATCATGCCTAACCAATCTGATAGCCTTCTCTGATGGAATGACTGGCTGGGTAGGTGAGGGGAGAGCAGTGGATGTTGTCTACCTAGACTTCAGCAAGGCTTTTGACACTGTCTCCCATAGCATCCTCATAGACAAGCTCAGGAAGTGTGGGTTAGATGAGTGGACAGTGAGGTGGATTGAGAACTGGCTGAATGGCAGAGCTCAGAGAGTTGTGATCAGTGGCGCAGAGTCTAGTTAGAGGCCTGTAGCTAGTGGTGTCCCCCAGGGGTCAGTACTGGGTCCAGTCTTGTTCAACTTCTTCATCAATGACCTGGATGAAGGCACAGAGTGCACCCTCAGCAAGTTTGCTGACGATACAAAACTGGGAGGAGTGGCTGATACGCCAGAGGGCTGTGCTGCCATTCAGAGAGACCTGGACAGGCTGGAGAGGTGGGCGGAGAGGAATCTCATGAAGTTCAACAAAGGCGAGTGAAGGGTCCTGCACCTAGGGAGGAATAACCCCATGCAGCAGTACAGGTTGGGGGTTGACCTGCTGGAAAGCAGCTCTGCAGAGAAGGACCTGGGAGTGCTGGTGGACACCAAGTTAAGCATGAGGCAGCAATGTGCCCTTGTGGCCAAGAAGGCCAATGGTATCCTGGGGTGCATCAGGAAAAGTGTTGCCAGCAGGTCAAGGGAGGTTATTCTCCCCCTCTCCTCAGCCCTGGTGAGGCCCCATCTGGAGTACTGCGTCCAGTTCTGGGCTCCCCAGTACAAGAGGGATGTGGCACTACTGGAGCAAGTCCAGTGTAGGGCCACAAAGATGATTAGGGGACTGGAGCATCTCTCTTATGAGGAAAGGCTGAGAGAGCTGGGCCTGTTTAGCCTGGAGAAGAGAAGGCTGAGAGGAGATCTTATCAATGTGTACAAGTATCTGAAGGGAGGGTGTCGAGAGGATGGGACCAGACTCTTTTCAGTGGTGCCGAGCGACAGGACGTGAGGAAATGGGCACAAACTGAAACACAGACACTTCCATCTGAACATGAGGAAAAACTTTTTCACTGTGAGGGTGACAGAGCACTGGACCAGGTTGCCCAGAGAGGTGGTGGAGTCTCCTTCTCTGGAGATATTCAAAACGCGCCTGGATGCAATCCTGTGCAATGTGCTCTAGGTGACCCTGCTTGAGCAGGGGGGTTGGACTAGATGATCTCCAGAGGTCCCTTCCAACCTCAGCGATTCTGTGATTCTGTGATTTAGGCACGGTATGGACAGGAATGTCCCCTTCAGCTTGTTGGAGGTGACAGAGGACAACAGCCCCTCCTTAGCCCCATATGAAGTCAGAGGAGCAGGGCTCCCATGGCCATAGGTGGCAGGGAGCCAAAAGGAGCTGCAGGATATTGGAACTGGTGTATAATCCCCTATATTTGAATATACACATATACAGCTGTCTCTTAGCAAAACACTGTTGTTCTTTGCAGGCCTCCAGCCATAGTCTTTACTTTCTTGGCATCTGGATTTGGCTAAGAAATGTCAAAGGGGAGGTGATGTCAGCACAAGCTCGGGAATGATTTGTACAAGGCAAGGAGAGAAACCCATAAACTTCCCCTAATGAAGCTGGAGTTTTATTATTAATGGCTTGTCTATACTGTGTTGCTTTAAATGCATCAGTAGTGGCTCTTGGTTTAATAAAGACATTATTATATCAATATAAAAGTGCTCAGACCCTTGATGTAGGTACCATCTTGACTTAGCTATTCATGGCTATTTCCAGTTGTAAATCTCTGTGGTTTAAAAACAGTAGCAATCATTCTTCTAACTGGAACAGTTATAACTGCATAACTTTAATAATCAGAGATTTGTGCTACACAAGGAATCTGGATGTGAGCAAAGCTATGGCTGAAATAGTATCTAAAGTATTTTAAAGCATTCAAACCTGGGAATGTACCAGGGAGTGCTGCTGATTTTAACTTTGTTTTAGTTAGCATAATTCATGACATCAGTGTAATGTTGTCTGTTCCCTTTCTTGTAGGTTGGCTGGAGTAACTGGCTCTCATTCAGAGGGAACCTGACAGACCTATTTTGCTTTCGTTGAACCTCTCTACCGCATGTCATAAAGATTTCCTGGGTCCAGAAGCTGCACTGAAAACGACTGAGCAGCACAAAAATGTGACTCTGACAAGAGACTCCAAGTTTTTTGACAAGGAGTTTTCTACTGTTTGTAATTTAAACGTGTAACTGAAGCATGAATAATAGTTAACCTAATAGTGGACAGAAAGCCCTCTCATTAATTAGGACTGCCAAAAAAGCAGTCACCTGAAGGCTCAAAATGAGTGCTCCATTAATTCCAAACAAGTCATGTTACACTCAGCTTCAAGACAACCGCAGCGAAATAAAAAATAATAATGAAAGCATAGTAAACGTGGGGGATACCAACGCCAATCAAATTGTGACAAAAGTTAGGACCACTGAAGGTGATGCCAAGAAATGTGGTTTGACAGATGAGAGTGGGAATATACATCTTGGGGGATCAGAAAAGGTTACTCATCTGAGTACAGAGCAGAATAAACTTCTGGCCTTTAAAGAGTCTCAAACCTGTGACACAAGTGTACAGGAAAGTAAGCTGTCTCCTACCTCAAACAGGGAAATGGGGAAAGATGGTAGGACCAGTGAAGCAAGGGATATATCGAGGCATATCAGAATCAGCCGAGGACAAAGTCTGTCCAACTTGAAAAGCAGCACAAATGATGCCAATCTGGAGATTATTTCAAAAGGTGATACTGACTCTACCCAGAGTTTTTCTAAGGGTAAAATGGCCAGGACTGTGGAAATGGAGAGAATAAAAAGGCTTTCTTTGGGAAGATCAAGTAAGTTTCCTGCTCAAACTGAAACATTTGCAAAAGAATGTGTTGGCCGTGTGTCGTGTAAGCGTTTGCTTTCTGCATCATTGGATTCCATAGACAGGTCACATCATTTGATTGGAAATACAGAGAAATCACAAAAAACATCCACAGATCATTTTCTCGGGATGGTGTTTCATCCACTTGACAATACCTCAGAGGAAAATATTGTGTTTCATTCTAAACCATCTACCTCAGGAAACAAGAAAATATCTAAACCAGAAATCCAAATGGATGTGCAAAATGTACCAAATGTTGACACTGAAAGCACACTGCAAACTTCTCATGCTGATCTACATTCAGCTATTAAGCCCAATGAGATTGCTAGTAAATCAGAAGCACAGTTAGGTCAGGGTGATAAAAGTAAAAAGCTGGAGCTTAAGACCGTACCATCTCTACAATCTAAAAACATATGTCAACAAAAGATTGAGAGAATTATGCTGGTAGAATTTCTAGGATGTCAAAAAGAGGAAAGTACAATAATGCAAGAAAAGAAAGGTTCTGGATCTGATGTATCAAAATTTCAAGCTTCCCATTTTCCAGACATCTGTAATAAAGTAGAGGATCCATTGTCAAGCCAGGTGGTCACCCACCCCGATGACAAATTGCTAAGTGATAACAACACCATGCATGGGGCAGGAGGAGGAAGTGAGAGTGACAACAGGGCAACTATTAGTGAGGAATATTTCACTGACAAAGAAGTGGAATCAGTATTCCCACTTACTTGTGATAGCAAATCCAGTGGCAAAGATACACTTAGAAAAAATGAAAATTTATGTGAAGTTGACACAGGTTGCACTGAAACGGTTGGTGAGCAAGTATCTCTTATACATGACATTAATCTACCTGACAGCAAACCCTTGAAAGTTAATGAGAATAAACTGATGCCAGTCAAAGGAAACAGTGAAGATGCTGCTGTGCCAGCTTCTGATCTCTCAGATCAGCCCAGAGTGCTGCGTACAGAAATGGTGTCAAATGAACAGTGTAGCAACGAGGACAGTGATGTGGAAATCTCAAGCTTTTCAGTTCAGAGTAAAAAGACAGCTATTGCAAAGAAAAACCTTTCATACGAAGCACCAGAGAACTATAAGATTGCAGCAAAGGCTGATGCCTTTTTATGCGTTCCAACTCCCTTGCGCCCAGTGGCAACTCTGAATGTTACTAATCAGCCTGCGCTAGCAAACAGTAATCTGAAGAACCTTTATGCACTTCATGTTGACAAACTGTCACCCTCCTCAGTCCTACCTCCCATCGACAGCACGCAGTTGTTAAGCATATCCCCTAAAGTGCCTATCAAGACTGTTTGCAGCAGTGCAATCCCAAAACCTATCCTGGTCCACTCCAAGGGCTCCCTCACAGATAAGGCGGATGTGGACAGTGACAGCAGTGAAAAGCTAGAAGAAAGTATCGAGATGAAGCCTGCCATGCCCAAGCCCAAACATGTAAGACCTAAAATCATCACTTATATTAGAAGAAACCCTCATTCAATAGACCAGCTTGACCCTTCGTTTGCCTCTGCGGGGCTGTCGTACGGCACCCCGGCATGTGGCATGCCCATCTCTAAGGAAGAGAAGGCGTCAAACGGAGGTGATGTGAAGCCCCCCAGCATCCTGTATGACAAATTTAAACCTGACCTCCAGAAGCCACGGATCTTCAGTTCTGGACTTGTGGTGTCAGGAATTAGGCCCCCTGGCCATCATTTTGGTCCGATGAGTGAAAAATTTCTGCAGGAGGTAAGGAGGTAACTTTGACAACCTCTTTTGTATGCCAGGTGGTATTCATTTGCTTACTTGTTGCTGCCAGAAGTTAGTTCCCAACCCTCAATTGAGAAAAAGTCCTAAATCCAGGCAATGTGTGATCATTAGAAATGAACTTAACTGTTTCTGGCACTGACCCTGTTGTGGTGACTGATCTGTGACTTGACTGGAAGTTGTCACTGTGTTCCTGTAATGTTTCCCAGCAAAACAGTCACCTGCTAGTACTATAAATAGGGATGTTTGAAAAGCAAAAGACATGCAGTTTGAGTATATCCATGAATGGAACTATTTTTTCTTGAAGGAATAGCTTTGGGAAATGAATGTAATTTGCCCACAAACAGAGACTTTTCCTCCTTAATGGGAAACTTGGCACATATTTGCAGACAGAACACTAGAGGACTCAATTAATTCCCTTCTGTTTAGCTCTACAGAAAACCAGGGACTTTCAAAGCTCATGTTAGGTAATATATATCATGCAGGAAAAGATTTTCTTTTCATTCGTTTTAAAGTGGTTTGTTATTTTGACCAGAATCTTCAAGGAGAAATCTCCTTTCCCCAGAAAATATTCCTGAGCACCCAAAAAGTGAAGGAACTTCTTCTGACCAATTCTGGGTCCTGGTACCTAGTTGTGTGTCCTCCGCCTTGATAATTTGGGCAGGAGTCTTGATTCCCAGCACATCCCTGCTGGGAGGTGAGAACAGTGGAGGAAGGTTGACATTGCTTGGTAGGTGGAGAAAAGATGGAGAAGAGGGAGTTATAGTTGGATCTGTGATATGTCATTGGATCTGCTGCTTGGAACACATGATAGCTCAGCAACCAAGCATTTTATATAAATACTGAAGATCACAGAAGTGTATTTAATTTGAATGACTCTAAAAAATATACATACTAAGTTTTATTTTTTTTGCTGTGTGTCTCATGGTGTGTTATTGAGACTCCTTTAATGCCCATCTCATTCTGTGTACAGTTTTTGTACAGGGAACAGCATTAAAGTATCACATAAGATGACAGTGTCAACAATCAAAAGCCAGCAAATATCCAAATTAAGATATCTTGTGTGAGTGTAGCTTGGCCTTTTTGGCATGCATGTTAAGAGGCACTCTAGTGATTAGTGAAATGATCATGGATTATAGTTTTCTGTAGAACACCATCTCATGCCAAACACAGAAAGGACAGTGCTCATCATTGTGGGCATGTCTGTGGCAGCCTGCAATGGATGGCAACTGAAATTAAAGCCAAAATAACCAAAACTGTGCAGCTGCTTGGCTGTTTATAGAATGGTGTGACGGCTTAAAGGCCATAAGAGCCTGTAGCCCATACAGCTGGGGTTCAGATAATCAGGCACGATCAACAGACAGAGTTGGGAGTGGAGATGAGCAATTTCTGTGCGCTGTTGAGGACTGTTCTTAGCATGAAAAGGAGTCAGGTTGTGGCAGGTCTGCAGTGTGGTTTACTCTAGACTAGGATTAGGAAAAAAAATGACACAAAGAGAACATTGATGGAGAAGGTCCAAAGCACCCCACTTTCACCAAGCAATATAGTTTTGGGTAGATATATCAAGGCGGAAAAGTTTGAACCCAAGGTTCTTCAGAAACACTGGGCTGGCTGGAGGAGACACTGGGAAGGAAAAGTCAAACAAACTATAGTTTGTATTATGAGTTTTCATTAAGCTACTGATTCCTACTAGTCATTAGGAATTAGGAGTCATAGGAGCAGCAGCTGTTAGCAGGGGATGGAATGTGCTCTCTTGTGATGCCACTCTAACAGCAGGTACCTTAACCCCCTGATAATAAGGGCATGGCAACGGGCACTGATCTGGCTCCAGCATGGCTCAAGAGAAAGGAAAAAAGATTGATCTATGCAAGTGGACAGATCCTTAGAAGAGCAGCTGTGCACAGTAGTGGTTAAGGGCAGATGACTGATGTGTAACCAGAGGAAAACAATTAGGATGGTTTGAGATATATCAAAATCACATTGGCAAATGCACAGTGCTGAAGACTCAGAACTTTTGAGACGAGGAGGTGCTGGGGCAGGATGACTACTTGGCATTGCCATTGTGGTGGAAAAGTTCCCAGGCTGCCCTGTTTCCCAGATCCATTTGGGGCTTTGAAAGGCTTTGATTAACATTTTATAGCGCTCTCTATAGTTATGATAAAGGGTGTTAGTAACTGCTATCAGTCAGACCTGTAATCTCTGAGCACCCTTCAGCTAAATGGGAGGAACAATTAAATTCACTTTTCAGAGCCAATATCTGGAAAAAATAGGAAGGTTCTGTGCAAGGCACCAGGCTCCAAGGCAAGACCTGAAGAACTATCTGGAGAACACTCAAGGCATTTCTCTGTGCAGGGAAGGGTCTGCCGGACTCCTTGTGCTGGGTGTGCTTCAGCCCTAACAGTGCAGTCCAGGCAGAAATTCTAGCTCAGGTCTGGAGGCAGTTCAGCTGTGCAGCTAAAGGCTGTATATTCATGAAGGATTGAATTAAGATTAAATGGACAGCCTTAATTTTGGCATTTTCAGCTCTTTGAGTGCTTTTCTTTGGAATATTGACATGGTATGACTGTAGATCTTTCATAAATATCTTTGTCAAAAAAAGATAGAAAAACCCTCAAAGTGAAAAACAAACTGAAAAAAATGCCTTTGTCCAGGTCAGAGTGTTGCTGTCCACATGCTTCATCGCAGTGTTGGTTGCCCATTTTAGTGTGGACCTCTGCCACTTTCAGTAAGTGCCAGTAGGAATTTGTGGCTGCTTTTTCTCTGTGTTCCCACTTACCTCCATGAGAAGTAACAAACCAAATTGTGAGATTCAAAGGCTATAACCTTGCTAGTGAACTACACAGTGTGAAGGCACAGTTTCCAAGGCTCACATGAAGCTGTCCATATTGTTGGACTCTGACTACACTCCCCAGCTCCTTGTTCACCTGTGCCAGCGTAAGGTCCCCCAGGCAATACCCAGCACAGCTTGGGAAGCAGCAGGGGTCAGAGGCTGTTTCCAGAGAGCAGTGTGGATGAGACCCACCTGTTCTGGAGGGTGAGAGACTTTACTCACATGGATATGATCCATGCCATGCCAGAGAGTGGGCTTTGGCCCGTTTTATTTACTGCTATAGATGCTGCTGAGAGCCGTGGTTGCAGTCAGGGCTCCATAAGGAGATTAGCCAATCCTCAGCTCTCCTGCCTGCTTCTCCTAGGACTGTGCTTGTCCTATCCAAACTCCACCTCTGTGCAGTGTATTTGGGGCAGTTCTCCTGCATGGGCCTTTTTCTCCTCCAGAGAGCATGGACTGAAGCCTGTTGAAGTGGAAGGTCTGTTGAAAGGGGTAGGGGAAGCGGTTTTATATATAGGCAAAACAACATATTTTTTTTTCCTAATCTCATTATCTGAAATGACTGAACCAGTTTTGCTGACTCTTTTCCCAAATAATTGCCTGAAGCAGGCACTTGACAAGAAAAATTCTGCTTGAGGCACTAAGGTTTGACAGTGTTATAAACAAAGTTACATGAAGGCAAGTGGCGAACAACTGTACCTGTTGGCAGTGTTGCCAGTTCTGCTTAGAATCACCCAGGTTATGGAAATTGCTGTATCTTTCGCAGATTTGCTATAGAGTTTCCAGCTCTTTCTAACACCTACATTAAATGGAGTGCGTGGGAAATGTACAGTCACACACAATAAAATTGTGAACTGAAGGGAGTCCTTATTTTTAGTTAACAGGCCTCAACAGCTCTTTTCTTTAAAAGTCTCTCATACAAAAATCTAGTACAGAATGCTAACAGGACTCATATGAGTCCAAATCTTTCTAAACAGCTTTGAAATGGCCTGATAATCAATAAATGCACGTGATTCTCTTGAGGCCAATTGAATTAGACATTTCATCAATTTGATGATAAATACAAAATAATAAAAAGGATTGTGTCTTCATAGCAAGTTTATGTCTCCCTGCAAATTGAACTCTTTAAAAAACAAATCTATTTCCTGAAAAATAGTTGGGCAAATCCTTCTCAGTTTCCTCAGTCTGAGAAGGTGTTTTAGGCTTGTGATTGTCTTTGTGTGCATGTTTGTGGTCCTTCTGTGTTATTTGTAGCATAGTATCAATAAAGATAAAAGTGAGGTGACTGAAGGTTTGTCTAAGCTAACCCAGTTTATCAAAAATGCATGGTTTCTATATTTAAAGTTTTTCTCTATTTCTTATACTGAAAAACTTGGCCTTGGTATGTTCACTGCCAGTTAAATATAAGATGATAGGAAGTATATAATGAAATCTCATTGAAATAAGCTCATCAGGGAGAAAAATGTAAATGAATCTTATCCAGGAAAAAAATCTCATATACAGAAGTTGAAAATAAGAGCAGAGAATCATACATAAACAATAAAAACCTGCATCCAAACTTGTAGAAATAGGTTATAGAAATATAATAAAAAAGGAAAATGAAAGATCTAATTGAAGAAAACAGGACTGCAAAAATAGTGAAAAATATAGAGCAAAATTATAATGCTCAATATCTCTTGTATCTGTCTTCCTAGTTTCCTGTGCAAAAGCCTTAAAGATTCTAAACTTAGTAATAGTTTAAGGCCAGTTTTGTATCTTTTAGCATATTAAAAATTTGCTAAATTAGGATTAAAGCTCAAGAAGCAGCTAGGTTCAAAGCTTTTATAGCTAATGTTCAAGTGCATGTTCTAAATGCTTATAATTGCTAAATAGAAACTGATTTGGCATATTATATGCATCATAGCTTACAACAGACTTAATTAATTGGCAGTTGCATTTCTTCCTAGGTAGCCTGTGGCGCTTTTTTGATTAATTTTTAAACAAATCTAGCCCTGATTTCCTGTTTCCTAAGCCTACTTTTTTCTCTGGCCTAAATGGGGTGCACTGAAAAATTATTAAGTGCATCCTTGCTAAATTATTATGATTTTATATTTTATAAGAAAATTCTGCAGTAGTTGGACTCTACCCAAGACCGTTAGGCAAGGGATGAAGAACAAACAGATCTTAGCAAATGAGCGAGGTGGAGGCCCAGTGAGCTCCTGCCGTGGCTCTGCTCCGTCGCCCCAAGTCAGGGCAAACAGCACGCTGGCTGACGGCCCGAGCCAGGGCCCCGCTCACGTGGAGGAAGGTTCAAGGGCTGAAGCAGGGAACCAGCTCATTCTTGACTCTAAATTCTCGGGTAACATCCAGTTTACTTGAAAAACTTCCAGCTTGAGGCTTAACTATGCTGTCCTCACAATATATTCCCATTAAAATACTCAGAGGTCTGTCACTAATTTTAGCAAAGAAACATCTATTTATGATAAACAGTACATGTTTTACACTGGCAAATTTGCTTTTCTCCCCCGCTCAGCTGCGTTTTATAGCTCTGATTTGTAATACTCCATGAGCACTCTGAAAATAATAACCTACAGAAACTTGCACTCCTCCAAAGTTGTGTCACTTTTCAGAAACCTCAGTGACATAGACTACTGTGAATATAGTGAACGTGTGAACAGTAGGAACATGTGGACGTTTTTTCGCACATAAACAATTTAACAATACCATTTTTCTGATAAAATGAACTTAAAATACCTTCAAGTGTCTTTATAACTATTTAAATGAAAACAGACTCCCCCCAGATTGCATTTCAATGAGAAATATTTTAAATAACTTCTAATAAAAATTCCACTTACCCACTCTCTTGGTGCATTTGCCTCTTTAACTAATCTCACCTTTCCAGACTTAACAATAACTTCATTTTCACTATTTGAAGCTTTTTATTTATTTGTTTATTTTTTCGAGGGGGAAGAGATCAAGCCTTTATTTGGATTTGGCTGTGTCTTGTGACTGGAACACCTGTATTCATGGAGAGGGATTCATATGGTTAGACCATCACTTTTTGAAAGTGATGCTTACTTTGCAGTGGTATGAAGCCAAGACTCGTGAGGAGGGAAAATTAGCCTTTATAAGCCATTGAGAGCTCCGTATTCTCTGGATACATAATTTTATTGCATAATATCTGTTTTAATTATTTTTTTGTAGGTTGGGGAAAGGCCTGCGAAAGACGAATTTTGTCCTCCACCATATACTCACTATGAGGTCCCACCGAGTTTTTATCGATCTGCCATGATACTTAAGCCACAGTTAGGACTGGGTGCAGTTTCAAGGTTACCATCTGCAAAGAGCAGAATTCTCATTGCAAGTCAAAGATCCTCAGGTAGCTGTCTCCATCAGCCAGGAGAAATGACAAGTGCTCCCAGCCTCTATCATCCTGATGCTTCAGGTAAAGTATGATCTTTTTTTTCTCCTTTCTTTTAACTATAGTCACCAAAAAGATTTTTTTCAGGCAGAAATATCACAAAATGAGCAATATCTTGACCTGATACTACAAAGCTCTAATAGCACTCTCTGAGGTGTGTTTTTTTTAACCTGAGGCAAGGCTGACTAGGGAGTCTGGGGCTTGCACAGAAGTTTGTTTAACAGCTCATTGCCAAAGAAGGAGGATCAATTTCAGAGATAATTCTCATACAGCTTTTTTTCATCTTCCTCCTCCTTCTAAAGGCCTGAAAAAATCTTTGCTTTTGCCCTGTGGAAGATAATGTAACATTTTCTTCTATCATGAAGACCCAGTTTTTCAATCTGAATATGCCAGTCCCCTATGTTCTTCTCTGAAGCCTTAGCAGTGTTCAGCTGTGCTAGCACAGAGCTACTCTGAAGCCTTGGTGCACACCTCTTTGGAGACATCTTCTCCAATACCTCTTGCTTCCAGCCACAATGCAGGACACAACATGACCCTGGGCAGAATTACAGGGGAGGGAAGAGCAAGAGAAAAACCAGAGGGGGAAGTGTCTGACACCACAAGACAGAGATAATTACTTCTACAGTGCACTTCTTTACAACCTGGAAAATCTTGGAGGTTTTAACAATGTATATTTAAGCAGCAGCAAGCTCACTGAAAATCAGTCATTGCCAGGGTGAAACACAGCAGCTGTTTAACAGCCTACAAGTCTGCACAGATAGTTAGAAAATAGTCATAAAGGATAATGCCTTGGTGTCATACGGTCCATCCTCTTGCCTTGGGGCCGGGTTCCTTCTGATAGACATTTATCTATTCATAAAACCCTCCAATATAAGAGATCCTGCAGGCTCCTCCAATGCATCGCCTACCTTGGAGTTAATAATTTTCCCTAATATTTCACCTGATCTCCTTTGTTGCAGGTTACTTGCTCTCCTATCTGAAGTGGATGTGGGGGTCCCCTCCTCTTTGCAGCTGCCTTTTATGTATTTGAAAAAGATCACTGTCTGTCTCCCCAGCATCCATTTCTCCACACTAAACTGCGCAAGAAATTAAGAGGCAGAATGAAAATTGACGAAGATGAATATCTTGACTTATTCTGAGAAGAGAGTATAAGTCAGTAATACAAGTTGCCAGGGCTTATGGTTTATCAGAAAAATCAAGTTTTTCTGTAACCCAGTGCCCCTTGTCACTATCCCCTACTGTCTCTGCACCTGGAGTTTATCTACATTGATGCCATTTGCAGAAGCTGACCAAACTCAACTGTATGTAATTTCTGAGATTACACCCTGGGGTAGTAAAATTCAGTTCAGCGTTGGGAGTAGAGTTCAGTCAGTGCTCATCATGTGGAAAGAGGTGCAGAGAGCAATTGGATCCCATGCCCCGTTTAAATGAAACTGCAAGAGGCTGCAAGTTCAGAGTATGACTAGGTTAAGCCATTGCACAATAGGAGCAAGTCTGGGAGATAGATATGAGAGGAATATACACGTCCTATTAACAAATCCAGTGTCTTGTCTGATCTTCAGAAATGAATGTTGCCTTGATTTTTAGTTATCCAACTTAATTATCCTGAATCACTGATTACTGCGGACATTACTTTTCTCTAGATATTTCTTTATCCATATAGGAGCTTGCCTTGTATGTACTAATTTACTGTCTTCCTGTATTGAATGACATTCTAAAATCTAAACAGTATCTGCCTCAATCCTGTTTATTTTCTGTAATACTGCCTTTAAAAATTCCAGTGAATGAGATGTATACATGAGGAAATTGCACTAGCTCTTGCCAATCAATTCCTGTTTCTTTAAAGTTTTCTAAAGTTTTTTTTTAATGTTATTACTGATAGTTTCTTTGGATCTTTCCTGCTCTGGAAGAATATTTAATTCTTAGCTCTCTATAACTTTCTTCCTATGAATGCTATTTTGTTTGTTTCTCTCGTCTATTAATACCTTGCTGTTTCAAAGATACTGTTAAAGATAATTCTGGTTAGTCCAATAATCTGTCTGCCATCTCATTCAGGTTCCCAAAGTGTGTCCCATCTGGTCTTTGGGCTCTGACTGTTTTTATTGATTTTAAATTACCCAAGACTTGTTCTGGAGAAGTTGCTAATGTCTTCAGTTTTTCACTGTCCTCCCCAGGACACATTATTTTCATTTCTGGCATCTCACCTCCATTTTCCTTGTGAGGTGAAGAACTTGTTTAATTTTTCTGCAGTATCTTATTCTGTTGCAAAGTACTTCCTATTGTGCTCTGATGATCTGCCAGCTGCGCTTATTGATCTTTCATGTATTTCTGATAACTTCTATGAGTTCCTTTACATTCTCTTATTTTCAGCATTTTATTTCCTGTTTATCCATTCAGGATTGGTTGATAATCACATCTGCCTTGCTCATAGTCTGTTTCCTTGTATACCTCAAATGACCAATTCTTTCCCTCAACATCGTATGGCTTCATAAACCAGCATATCAGTCTTTTAATCTTCAATAATTTCTTTCAAAAAGAATGAATTGCTCATAAAAGAGCCCCGCATCAGAGCTCATGAGGCGCTAACTCAGAGCGGAGTCGAGTGCGATTTGACAGGGTGGCTGGTGGGGGCCTGCAGCTCAAGGCTGCTTTTGCAAGGAAGCGCTTTAATAGGTACTGGATTCGCTAAAAATATGCTCTTTGGGCAGAGTAAAAAAAATGGACCTAGTGCAACATATTCCATCTCATCAAGAGAACTGAGACACACAGCAGTGTTAATCTATCAGATCAGCAAGGTGTACCTGTATCTAGATGGGTCATACGGACCATATCAAGCCAATTGTTTTAAGGTAGTCAACACCTTTTTTCCAGCTTTCTGTCATCCTATTTCCCTTAATTTGGCAGCTTGATGTGGTATTAAGCTACTTTAGTCTGCATTAATATTTTTGATGCAATATTTGAAGAACAGGATTAAATACAGCTTAGAGTCATATTTACAAATAAAAGCAAGCAAAATGCATGAAAAAATGGTCAGCCTAAAGGAACTGGTGCTGGTAAGAGCTTTGCTCGTGGCTGCTCTGGAGTGTGAGGATTTGACTGGCTATGGCAAGAACCGGGGGCACTGCCGTCAGTAATGCTAATCAGTATCTTTTGCAGCTGGATCCTGAACTTTTAATCCAGCAAACCTGTTAGGGATTTCGGTCCTGCCCTGGGGTAATGGAAATAGAAGGATCTAGCCAGTTGCCATCTAGTGACAAAGTGTGAGGTACCAGTGAGGCTTTAAAAATGAAATTGCCATGCCACAGTATTGAGGACAGAAGCAGTGCCTCATAATGAGGATTTTATTTCCCTCTGCCATGCCTTTCATAATGTAGCAGGATGCTTAAGCAGCACTGATAAGCTGAGTGGTTTGGCCCTTGTATCATAGTAATTCTCATAAAAATGACTCTAAAGTAATTGATAATTAAATCCATGAACTGCTGTGATGGACTGCAAGCACCAGAAGTACATTAAGGGTATTGTTAGTTTTAAGACATGACAAGTAGAAAATAAAATGATAATGAATGATCCTGTGATTCACCAAGTGTGATATCTAAAATGTGACTGGCGCAGTGATCATTCTTCATCTGTAGGACATTCGACACATGTATTGGCATGGGCTGTGATTTCCTTATTGAATGACACTGTTCTTTAGATCATGCTCTATATTGGATGGGTGAGACAGGCATTCCTACTATAAGGAAAAATATTCTGCACTGTAGAAAACATAGCAAGTTGTTGAATTGTGGTGTATTTAAAGGTACATTAATGTCTCTGAAAGCTTAATATTTGTTTATTTTATATAAATTGACTCTGCTCTTTCTAAGGGAAACATGTAATTCAAAACAAGCATTAAAGGATACTGTGTCTATAACGTATAAATTATGAATATGGTTTCCTTGGTTATAAAGACTTTTTAGAACACACAAGTTAGTATTTACATTAATTACCTGATTATTTTTATGGGATTAATGTCTGATTTTGAAAAGTAAAACAGAGATCTCATAATTAAAACTTCACTTAATTCTACTCTTTTTCCACTATTATTTATGGTAATTTTTTCTCAAAGGATGAGTTAATGAAATGTTGTTTCCTTATCAGCTCTTTGTGTATTAAATTTGCCAGTCCTGAGGGTCTAGCAGCCCCTCTCATTTCTAAACAAGTCAAATCTTGTTAAAGGTACCATTTATATATAAATCAGAAAAGCAATGTTTTTGATTTACTCAGACACACACAAAAATACTCATATTTTTGTGTATTTGTAGCTCATCATTAATGTTACAATATGTCTAAAGGTTTCTCCTGGTAGGATTTGAGCTTTGCTTTCATGTTGATTCTCAGGAATACCTAATACTTAAACAAGCAAATGAGATTTGATGATAGAAAAGGGGCTTTGAGGTTACTTCCTGAAATGTTTCATTACTGCGACTCCAGCTGCATGCTTATTTCCTGCGTTTGCAATCTGACAGACTTGGATTTGAGCTGTCAGGAGAGAGACAAGGCCAGAATTCAGAGAGGAAAATATTCTCTATTCCCACTAAAATTTATAATGGTTTCAGTTGGCACTGTCTGCTTTCTCTGGGAGAGCAATCTGATTGTATTTCATAAAGAAAAATAACATGCCTCAATGGGAGTCATGCATCTCTTCAGCAGAGTTTTGCTAATGACATTATCACCATCACCATATCGCCACATGCCACCTCTTTGCTCCCAGCAATTATTGCCTTTTCAAAGAACCAAAACACATCTTATCAGAAGGATTGTCTATATGACTGTGTTGTTCTATATCACGTTATAACTCAGTTATAACTCTGCTGACAGTCATACGAACGGTATCAGTAATGATCTGTGTACTGTAGAAAACAAATGCTGAAGTAAGGTTTAACTACTGTGTGCTTATAGACTACATCTGTGTTACTCAACTGTAGAAGATGTGACTGGATGCATTTTCATGGTGTGCTGGGAAATAGAAAGGATTTAATGCAATTCCATAGTTGTTCTGTGGGTGAAATGAAAAGGAGAAGGTGAAAATGAAGGAGAGTGGATGATGAAAAAGAGCAGGTCAAGAGTTTGATAGGCACATGCAGCGATGAAAGGAGACAAGCCCAAGGAAACCTTACTTGAGAAGATAACATGCAATAGGAGAGGGAGCAAAGCAGCTGGAAGGACAGAGCTATTCATTGTGTGACATCTTTGTAAGGGGATTATCACCATTCTTCAAGACAGATACATTTTGCCCATCTTCCTGAGATTTCTGCCCAATTAACCTCTGAGACAACTTCTCATAAGACTTTACCTATTCTTATCAAGCTTCTCTTGACCCTTCTTCTTCTTGTTCATGGAAAACTGTGATTAAAGACTGGCTGCTAGAAGAAAGCTTACAGGTGTGCGGTTGCGACACGCTCTAACTTTGGGATTACTGTTCTGTTTTGTCTCCATGGATAGTGGTGAGGGAACAGAGCAGCTAAGAGTTAACAGCAGCAGTTCAGAATTGTGAAAATCTGGCATTTTAAAATCCCACTACCCCAAATTTCTTGATCATCCAAAAGAATTTAAAGATACTTCATAATCTAATTGGCTCTCAATCTAATTATCATCAGCTTGCACACTATCTTGCATGGTGATATTCACCTAATGTCAATATAAGGTCTTCAAGTGCCCTTCTGGTTCCAGAAGTCAATGGAATGACAGGAAACTGTAATCTGAGGCTACATCAATATTATCTTTGTTACTGGTCCTGTGTAACACCTTGTGGCACCCAGAACAAGCAGCCGGGATTGCGTGGCCTCCATATTATTTGTGGGACCCTAACTCAGGCTATCTAGCCACTTTTCCTGTGTCTCACCAAGGGACTGCTCAGATCTCTCTCTCAGAAGAATATTCTCTTCTGAATAGAGCCTCCCATCCACATGTCCATCCCCCCATCCATCCTCCTCTCTACAGGGAGTTACTTGAAGCTGGACTCTACCTGGGAAGGGGACACACAGATGAAGGCAGCAACTTTCTAAATCATGCTGAACATAGAAATATATAATAGAAATAGAAATATATGGCCTTGCTGCTCTGGGCTTTCAGTCAAAAATGCAGTAAGTGCATCTCAGACACCATGACACTTTCTGTGCTGGCACCTTCTGTGGGATGTCACTGCTTTGCACTTCAGCTAAAAAGCAAACACAGGCATTTGTAGTTTGAATTAAGCACAAGCTGACAAATTCTTGGGGTGGTGTGAATGTGCTAAACAGCCTTTGGTTGTCTGGGAATTGGCAAGGCACAGAGCAGCTTTTTTGGGCATTGAAACCCGAAGCAGGAGGAGCTGAGCTTTTCCTACCATATGATGGTGGTCTGGCTGATCAGAAATTAATTCATGTTCAGCAGTGGCAACTGTTTTGCCTTTGGAACTGAACTGTCCCAGGCTTGATAGTATTTGGATGAGAGACCATCAGGAGGGCTGGACACAACCTGCTGACCATTATGTGGGTGAAAACTATAAAGCCCCCACTTTAAGGTCACATTCCTCAGTTCTTGTTCAGAGAAAAGTCGTTGTGACTGTAACAGGGAAATCACTAGAGCAGTGGTAACCGAATAGGGTTCTTATTTGGGTGAATTGTTTTCAATTTCCAAAGGTATTAAAGATTGGGTTAACTCTGAGGTGCCTTGAAAAACTGCTTGTATTATCCCTGACTAATTCTGTGACCTTGCAGATAACTTCTTTGCCACAGATTCCCCAATATGAAGTGAGAATAATGATGTTTACAGCACACAATAAAAGTAGCTGAGATCTCTGAGAGAAAATGACACCTAATGATTAAAGTTTTAAGAAAAATGCATGTTAAAAAAATAAATAAATAAATAAAAATAAAAGGATTGCCTAGGATCCATGAATTGTGGAAAGGAGCTGAAGTACTGAACTGTTACTTTTTTCATATGAACACACTTGTGTAACTCATTTCTTTAACTTTTCATTTGTTTTGGCTAAAACATATTTCAGATTTCACAGAGAAGTTACTTGAAAGATGCACTTTAGTTATATATGTGCATGGAGATGTGTTTCATGTGCAGTATGGATGCAGAAAAAGGATACCTCAGACTTTTCTTTAGGCTCCCCAGGCACATCTGTTTTGTGTCAATCCATTGCTACCTCAAAATGTTTTTGTGTTCCTAGATGGGAACAGCTGAAGTGTTGTAGAAAAATTGCTTGTGTGCCATACAGACGACAATACTTAATTCTACAATTAGCTTCAGGCAGTCAGACAGCTGGAAATATTTTTGCCAATTTTTATGCTTATTTTGGCAGATTTTTATTAAAAAGAAAACTGCTTATTAAAACAATTTTCATTTTGAACTTCCAGACCTTGTTTGCAGGAGTCCTTCTATACTTCTAAGAAACAGAAATAAAAAAAGATTATGCAGCATAAAACTTGATGATATTTAGAACAGAAAATAAGTACAATAGGCTGATGTTGTATGTATATTAATGAGAAAGAAGGCACAAACTGACTTATCTTTAAGGATTCATATGCATCCCTAATGAGGATAATGTTGTACCCTCAGGTACTTGTGTCACAGAGAGTACGACAGAGCTGGATTACTAAAATGAGAAGTCAAAAATGATTTAAGGATGATGATGAGCTCAAAATACAAAATATTGTCAGTTTAGGGGAAATCTGAATTGTAGTGACAAAACTGAAAACTCCAAAAGCACAAAACTGTGAGAAAAGCCACTGAATCATCCGCCCAGATCTGGGAGAATGATTTTGAAGAAAAGGTAGAGCAAGACACCGAAACTTGTCACCAAACACATCCTGATTTTGATGATTTTCTTCTTCTTTGATGAAACCGCTGGCAGGGTTTTGGCACAAGGCTGTCCCACGTCTTGCTAAGTGCCCTGCGGGATGCTGTGTTTCTTGGGTGCTGGCAGCTGTGCCACAGGCAGCCCATCAGGGCTGTTAACTGCTGGGCTTCCTTTTTTGCCCATGGTGCTCAGCGCACTGCTGGCTGCAGACTGGTTCCTCCCTCTGCAGTGCAGAGGACAGGAACCCTGGGGGCTTGGTGTGGGCTGCATGGCATGGGGCTTCCCTGCTGTTAAGGTGGGACTTGGAAGTCCCAGGTGAACCTCACATTCCTAGGGCAAACTCATTTCAAATTTTTAAACAAAACCATTTCTAACCACTTTTTTTACCCTGTAGTAGAATTTTCCCTAATTTGCTACAGGAGTTTTTTGATATTTGTAGCTCCTAGCTCTAAAATGGAGATATTTTAGTTCTGAGTCCCACCCCAGTGTTCTTAGGAGGGAGGAACCTGAACTCTCAGCCTGTTCTAGGGCAGGCCTGTTTGTGCCTCTTTTGGAAACCTGCAAAACCCACAAGAGACAGTCCCACATCTTCTTCCAGTTGCTCACTGACCAGGGCAGACTCTTTACCCCGCAGTAGTGCTTGTAGCCCCTTGCTGCAGATCCTCACCTGTGCTTCACATCGCTACCAGGCTTTGTGGACTTTGCCCTGCTGCTGATGCCACACAGAGAACATCTTGCACACCGTGATTGGGATGTATGCCTTTTGTCACACACAGTTCCTCCCTGTAATTAGTCCTATAGATAGCTGGCGAGGCTGATGCTGGGCTCTAACTTGCACGTGCTGTGCAGTGAGCTAGGAAAGTGAGCTGCTCTGGCCACACAACCACTGAAGTGTTGGTGTCAGCATTGGCAGGGCAGGACGCATCTGGCTGTGGAGGGAGGAGAGCACGGGATCACCAGTCTCTAATAAAAGCACAGTCTGACATTGGCATAAGCCAATCTGAATCCCACCTTGCAGCTTTTGCCAGTGCAGGAAGATATTAGCCCTCTCAAATAGAGAGATTCTGACTAAAAGATAATTAGCTTGTCGTTTCTAGCACTGGGGACTCTTTAAGCCTTTCACTGGACACTTTTTGTTGTTCCTAAATTGATATAATTAAAATCAGTTGACGTGATTTGCAGTAACTGCAAACCCTGCTAAGGACAATGTTGAGATCTGGTTCTGTACTGCTTTGCTGGGTAGTCATTTAGATGTGACGTGAATGTCAAGTCCTACCATTGGGGAGTGAAGAAGTCTGGCTTGATGGGGCGTTGAAGATAACAGTAAACCAGCTATAAAATACTATTGCAAAAGCAATACTGCACAAGGCTAGCAGTAAACAGCAACAGTAAACATCACAGCTTTGCTGTTCTCATTGCTAATGTGCCTGCATTGGTCTTCACCTGCACCTGGACCCACAACAATGTGTGAGCAACCATCACACAGACCTAATGAAGTCGGATTCAGGATCAGAGCCCAGAATTATTCCTGTCAGTGAAAAAAGGATGAACAGGGATTTTTAACGGTTTTTCATTATACATTGTAGGTATTTGTTATTTTCCTTTTGGTTACTCTCCATAGCAGGATCCCCTCTGGTCTGGTAAAGATGCTGCAGTCAGACATCGTTTCCTTGAGTCTTACTGGAGGCCTGAACTCTTGAAAAGTGGTTACAAAAAGATGTGGGTTTAAGGGTTTATAGTATATAAATTCTTTTGTTCATTGAACAAGTAACATTTTTTTATGCCTTTTAAGGTATGTATTTTATACAAAAAAACAATACTACTTTTTGCCTGGTGTTACATGTATTTTTATTGCAAAAGAAGCAGCTTAGTTTTGTCAAACACAGTTTAGTATTATTATTGTAATGAGATCCACAAGTATATTTCAAAATTCCCATAATATTTTTCTGCTCAGAGAACGAGTTAGTTTTGTTTTCTATAAAGTCTCCTCAAAGAGTAATGCTTCATTAAAATTAATAAGGCTGTGACCTACATAGTTTACAGAAGAATTAAATACTGTAATAATGTGAAGACCACATTTTTACGGTGCAGTTAATTTCTATTTTTCCTTTAGTATTACGAATGTTCACTTCTTCCTTTGAAGTATGTGTCAGGCTAATGCCCAAATAGTGTTCACTACACAGGAATGGAAATTGGGTGAATTTGTGGCCTTTTCTGAGAGAATACATTGATATTTCTAATGCTCCCTTGTCTCCTAACCTACAGATCCCATCTGATTAAACATTCCAGCATCAGCTTTTAGAAAACTATGTTGTTGTTGTTTTTTTTATATCCTCATTCCATGGGATTCCACAGGGAACAGAAATCTGGTAGTGTCAAAAATACAAACGGAAACTGTCCAAATTTTATGTACAGTTGAGGTCCAGATCCACTTGCTTTCCAGGCCTTTCAAACCAAACCAAACTCTGAACTT
Source organism: Apteryx mantelli (assembly GCF_036417845.1). NCBI lineage: Eukaryota > Metazoa > Chordata > Aves > Apterygiformes > Apterygidae > Apteryx > Apteryx mantelli. The sequence goes on from NC_089978.1 coordinate 25,166,443, forward strand.
TAGTCCTTATACAATGATAGCTTGGAACATTTATGGAACTATATTCTGGATTTTTCTAGAAAAGCTTGCCTAAGGAAGAGCAGTAGAATACTGGTGAGGACACAAACCGGAGAAGGATGACCAGTTAGTGGTTACCACAGCCAGACGTGATAGCCTAACTGTTATTGTTGTTGCCTAACTTTATCCCTGATAACCTGCTACTTGCAGCTGTCTGAGACTTGGCTGACGTGATTCAGATAGGCTGATATTTTCTAGTGAGGTGAAGTCCGTCAGTAGAAATGGTTAGTGGTATGTTAAAAAAGGATACCTTATCAGGGCATGACCTTCTTCCCAGGCTTGGTGCAAGAGAAGGGCATTTTTCTTTTAGCAAATTTTGAAGGGAAGAAGATTCCAAATAAATATTTTCCTTGATAGAATACAAAGAAGTACTGTGTTCTTGAGAAGAATTACTGGCATTCTACAGTAGCTTCGAAAATCGGATGCTGTGTGTGGTGTTTGTCTATGTATGTGAGTTTCTTTTAATTGGCAAATAACAAGTGAAAAATCAGAAGGTGATGCAACATGAAAGAAGATAACATTTAAAGAAAAAAAATAACAGGCTTGTACTACATTACTTTGCTGGAATTTCGACTTTTTGCCTTATGGGTTCTTGCTGCATTTCATATTTTAAAAACTATTGCAACCTGTAGTTGTTTCACAGAATGGCTTTCTGGTGGAGCGAAGAATGAGACACCATTGCAGACTGAGCAGCCATTAAAGCTTGTCTTCACTTTCTGTACTGACTTCAGGTAGTTAGTTGGTACAAGTACTCTTCAGTATGTCCCAGTTTCATTTGTTAAATAAAAATTTCTTTTTCTTTTTCTCCTTTCAGTTGATCTTAAAAAAGGCCCATGTCCAAATGCTGCAAAGTCAAATCTCCCCAAGCCATGTCAGTCTGGACTTCGTCCTCCTGGTTATTCACGGTTGCCAGCAGCTAAGCTGGCAGCCTTTGGTTTTGTCAGGAGCTCAAGCGTATCCTCTGTCTCAAGCAACCAGTCAAATGACAGTGCTCAGAGTGATCAGAGCAAGACAGCCAACCGTAAGTCCAAAAAATGGTGTTCTTTTGGGGGGATATTAAATAGATGTAGTCCAGAATTGTCCAGAATGGAGTTTGTCTGCAAGGACTAATTTTATCTGTATAACACTCACTAACCTCTTCTGTGCCACTGAGTTCTGGGTTTGGAATCATGATTTCCCAGTTTAATTTTTTAAAATTATTAATAACAGATGAATAGTAGCTGAACATGTATTGCATATATAAGGGATTAGTTTCCCTATTGCAGAGAAAACTGCATAAAGAGTGGACCTGAGGCATTTTTGTATTTTGTTTTCACCCTGAATCTTCCTTCTTACAAGCTGAAGTAAGTAAATAAACACAGTAAACTGTTTGATAAGCACATTATAGTCACGGAGAACAGGTTAGGATAAAGATGATCTAAAATGAGCAATGTAGTCTTTCTCATTACTTTTTCCTGTGCCTCTTAATATGCAGTGTGATAAACTTGATTTAGAAAGTTAATCAAACAAATACCAGCGATAAAAAATAAGATCAGAACTGATATCATAACTATTGTCTCATCTCCAGACTCAGAAAGACCCCTTGGCCAAAATGTCATTTCAAATCCTATTTTCTGTAGCGACTGTTAATTTTATTAAGTACAAAATAATACACGCTGCAGCATGCAGTTGTCAGGATGTGTGAACTTGCCCTGGGCTCAGAGCAGGAAGGGGGATTAAGGGATTTTCACATCAGTTTTTCTTTGAAGACCAGATTGAGCCTGAACCGTGTCAGTATCAAATCCAGTGACACCAGTCCTGGAGAAGCACGGAGAGGGCGACCAGGTAGCATAAAATGCCAGTGGCAACAAGGCGCTGCAGAATCCAAAATCCTTCTGTGTTAGTATTCATCTGAAATGAATGGCAATAAATGAAACTTCTAGGCTTTCGACACTGTCTCCCATAGCATCCTCATAGGGGAGCTCAGGAAGTGTGGGTTAGATGAGTGGACAGTGAGGTGGATTGAGAACTGGCTGAATGGCAGAGCTCAGAGAGTTGTGATCAGTGGCACAGAGTCTAGTTGGCGGCCTGTAGCTAGCGGTGTCCCCCAGGGGTCAGTACTGGGTCCAGTCTTGTTCAACTTCTTCATCAATGACCTGGATGAAGGCACAGAGTGCACCCTCAGCAAGTTTGCTGATGATACAAAACTGGGAGGAGTGGTGATACCCCAGAGGGCTGTGCTGCCATTCAGAGAGACCTGGACAGGCTGGAGAGGTGGGCGGAGAGGAACCTCATGAAGTTCAACAAAGGCAAGTGCAGGGTCCTGCACCTAGGGAGGAATAACCCCATGCAGCAGTACAGGTTGGGGGTTGACCTGCTGGAAAGCAGCTCTGCGGAGAAGGACCTGGGAGTGCTGGTGGACACCAAGTTAAGCATGAGGCAGCAATGTGCCCTTGTGGCCAAGAAGGCCAATGGTATCCTGGGGTGCATCAGGAAAAGTGTTGCCAGCAGGTCAAGGGAGGTTATTCTCCCCCTCTACTCTGCCCTGGTGAGGCCACATCTGGAGTACTGCGTCCAGTTCTGGGCTCCCCAGTACAAGAGGGATGTGGCACTACTGGAGCAAGTCCAGTGTAGGGCTACAAAGATGATTAGGGGACTGGAGCATCTCTCTTGTGAGGAAAGGCTGAGAGAGCTGGGCCTGTTTAGCTTGGAGAAGAGAAGGCTGAGAGGAGATCTTATCAATGTGTACAAGTATCTGAAGGGAGGGTGTCGAGAGGATGGGACCAGACTCTTTTCAGTGGTGCCGAGCGACAGGACGCGAGGCAACGGGCACAAACTGGAACACAGGAAGTTCTACCTGAACACAAAAAAACCTTCTTTCCTGTGAGAGGGTGACAGAGCACTGGACCAGGTTGCCCAGAGAGGTGGTGGAGTCTCCTTCTCTGGAGATATACAAAACCCGCCTGGATGCAATCCTGTGCAACATGCTGTAGGTGACCCTGCTTGAGCAGGGAGGTTGGACTAGATGATCTCCAGAGGTCCTTTCCAAACTCAACCATTCTGTAATTCTGTGATTCTGTGAAATGAAAATGAAAAACCCTAAGGATTTTCTCTTTCCACTTTTAAATGGGGTCATTGAAATGAAGAAGACTAAAGTGTCCAGTGAGTTCTAACTCCTATAACGTTGCTAAACATACACTTGAATCCTTGTTTTACTCTTGGACTGATTGCACATTTGTATTTATTTCATAATGAGCATTACTTTGTTCTGAGGGGAGTCAGTCTGCTTTGCTTTGCATTTTTGCCCTACATTTATGCCTTCAGAAAGCTTTTCCCTTTTTCAGGTAGTGTAATCTTTCTGGTTTTGGTTACAAAAAGCTCTTGTTAAAACAGGGGAGAAAGAATTATATAATTCCTGATTAGATAAGCAAGAAATGCTGTTGTCTAGCAATTTCGTGTGTGAATATGAAAAAATAGCATCTGTAGGTATAGTACTATCCTCCTGAACACCATTGATGCATATAGTTTAATATATTTGAGAATTCTCTAAAATTAAAGTACTCTAAACTGAGTCAATTGATTTCAGTTCACAAACTTTGGAGGAAACGCAAGTAATCTCAGACCCAGGAAGCTACACCAGACTCTTCATTCATCTCAACAGAGGTTGTTTTCCTTTCTATATTCTGATGTGTTTTTTAATTATGTTTGTACATAAAATGTGAAACCATGTTTCATTCACCACAAGTATGTTAAAGTATTCAGCTCAGATATTTTGTTCCAGCTCACTAAGTTGAAGGTGGTAACTGTTTTTAATATTATGCTCAGGATTTTGTGAGCAACTTGTGCACGCTGAAAGAGTGTTTCTGGATGCACATGTTTTTAAAAGTCAGGCAATAATTGCCTGTGGAAAGTGTTCTGCTTGTACAAAATGCTGTAGACACAAGCTCAGACTGTCTCCTGATGAAAAATGGGACCTATCATTTCTGCTGCTGCCCATAAGTTAGGTAGCCCATCTCAGCAGTTGTCTGGTTTCCCTCCATCTCCATGGGGAGAACTAAAGAAACGAACACCTCCAGCGGGTCATCTCTAACACCGTTTGTGTTACACGCACAGCTGTCTGGCCCAGAAGTTACAACTGTTTTGATTCGTGTTTAATTCAAAATGAATGGGAGCAGAAACTGCCTGGGCCAGGTGAGAGAGGGTGAAGGGGTGTTCCCACAGGTGTTCAGAGTGTTAGCCCTCCGGTAGGTCATCACCCAAGAGTTCACCTGGTGTCACCCACTTTCTTTGGTTAAAGGCACCCCCCTAACTCTTGTTCTTTACTCCTGATAGGATATTTTTCCTTCAAGTATGGTAGAAAAAGAATTGTTTCCTTACTGATGAATAATTAACTGTCATAGAAATGTTATCAGTGTGAAATGGTATCATCTTTTTCTGTTTATAGCCTATGTACCAGCCAGAGTTTTATTAGTTGTCCAGCACTTAGGGAGCACAAGTTAGTTGCCTTCCGTTCTAGTGCAGCTTATTTAACACAGATCAGCAGTGTGCTTCAACCCATACAGAAAGTAACCGAAGAGTGGATGTAGGGGACAAGTATTGGCTTAGGAGTCTTAGCACAACATACTGTTTCTTCCCTTCACTGTCCACTGGAAGAATGGTTTTATTTAAATTAAATAAATGGCTGATTCTGTAGTTACTACCTGAGATCATGTCTTCAACTAAATCAGGCTTAGTAGAGAGCAGGGTAAAGTTTTACTATTAATTTCCTAGCTCAGTAGGGTAGAAAATGCTGAATGATCTAGCTTTAGAAATCGTCAGAGATATATGATAACACAGTTTCCTATTTAAGGAGCATCTCTGTGTGCCAGGGAGACAGAATATAATTGAAAACAGCTTACAAGCCTGCATATGTTATAAATGGAGGGGCTGCCACTGTTGTAAGTGGAGGGGCTCACCTCAAGATCTTTTTCTGTCAGAGTGAAAAACACCTCTAATCCTGTAAAAAAAATCACAGTGCATTGTCAGTTTCTAAAAAGCAGATGGCAATAGCTGGGTGAGAGGAAAACACAGGTGTATTTTGGGGGGGGGGGGAGAATGTTTTTTGGTAAATAGTGATTCTTGATCTGAAGAACTCCCTGTGTGATCTTGTGTTTGCTTGCTCCCTGCCTAGCCCTACCAGATGTTTCATGGTGCTAGCTCTTCCCAGAACCTGTGATGGCTACATTTCTTTTCAGAAATCCCAACTAGTGTCTTGTTTTGGCATACTAAGGGTGATTAAATGCTGTCTAGAGAGCAAAACTGTATTTGTTTAGTCTAAAGAGGCATGGCATTTGTGTTGTGGGGAAGTTTGTTAATGAAGCTGTGATGCAGCAGCTTTGTTCTTAACCAGGTTTCTCCACTTCCCATGACCTTTCTGAGAGCAGCAAGCCTGGATGCGATGTCCTGGTCTGCTCAGCTGACTCTCTGGTTCTGGCAATAGCTCACATGCAGTTGCTGACTCAATTAAATGGATTTGTAGTGGAGGGATGGTGCTCTTTTCCCTTGGAGCGGACTGGGCAGGCTGTGCAGTGCTTCCCCGTCAGCTTCCCAGTCTTGCTGATGCGGGGCACAGCTGGGCTCCTCTCTCTGGGCGTAGGCATAAGCCAGGCTGCTGCTCAACAATAACGCGAGGACTGACGCAGCCGTGCCATCAGGTGCTGATCAGGATCAGTCGTAAAGGGGCTCTGCTTTGAAGTGATGCTGCTGCTTCTGTGCTGGGGCTGGAGGGCGAGCTCTGGCCTTCAAACCACCCGGGCCTCTGGCCAGCTTCAGGAACAGGGGAGTGACCTACGAGAACAATTCCCCTGTCATTTAAAATCCACTTTGTGCTGCTTGGCACACAGGGGAGCCAGGCCACATGCAGACTGTTTGGTGTGCTGCTGGCAGGGGAGGCAGCTTCTTGCCTGGTGGAAGGCAGTGGGATGTGACTGCAAAAGCCAAAGACTGCTCTGTTTTGAGAGAGGCAGCTAGGTCCAGAGATGGATCAGGGACGCTCACCACAGCTGTCCACTGCCTGTGCTGCCATGTTTGAAACAAAATGGTTAAAATGGTTCAGCATGAGCTCTTTGTTTCCTACGGCAAGCAAGACAGCAGCTGCATTTGAATGAAATGCTTTGGGGAAACTCAGACCTTGAGGGCTGTCCATACATTTCCTGGGGGGTCCATCTTCTGTTGCCGCCAGTGCTCTTCTCTGGTGGCAGAGTAAGGAGAGTGCAGCTTTCCCTGCTGGATTCACACTTGGCATCCCATTACTTTGGGGATTAGAGTAGCTCTACGCCATTGCCAGCAAGCCGCAGTGGAGACTGGGTGAAGTCTTCTGCTGGGACACCAATCCACAGGGCATGCACGTTCTGGCACTGCAGTGCATGAGACAGTCATGAAACCCTGGGCTGAGGCTCAGCTCCATGTTCTGTTATCAGACCCCCAAATTCAGTCCATTCCCCAGAGCTGTTTTCAAATAATATTTTTGTCAAGCTTGCATGAAAAGTTCATGCTTACCCTTAGCTCCTGCCTAGTACTTTTGAGTTTTAAATATATATATATATCTTCTAAACCATTTTTCTTTACTTGGGCAGAGGTTTTTATATGTCAAGAAACTTGCCTAGTTTGTTTACACTCTAAACTGTCTAGAATTTAAAAGTTCAGATACAGTATGCATTTAATCTGTGTAAGAGGGGCTTGAGTGTTCTGGTAAGTATAAGAAAAAGTGAATGAGTAGCAAAGTCATGTCAATGGCTGAAACTGGTATGATTTGGAGTGGAGTGAACAAACTGTGTTAATGACAATGAAAACACACACTCCCAACTAACTAAATTGTAACTAAACTGAATATTTTCCCTTGGAATTTTAAGTACACTACTGAAGCTTCTCCTGTATCTGCCCCAATAAAATTTGCTTAAGAGCTTTTGAATCTGGATGTAACACACCAAAGTTTCCACAGCTGTGATACGTGGTTTCCAGCATTATCTTGTAATTCTACAGTAGAGTAATATTATGCTCAGGCTGTAGTTTCTGTTTTACTTGTTTAAAGGGTTGTTAAAGGGTGCTCAGAGCTCTTTGGGTTTGCTTGTGTCTGTATTTCTAGTGGTAGGATGTATATTCTGCTCACATAATTAGTTTTATATACTTAATCAGAACAGACTCTAGCATGCTGTAAGTACCGCATGGAAAACACTTCATTAAACACTATGAAATAGTTGAATGGGTGTAACACTGGAAGAAAGAAGGATTATTTAGAATGATTTGAGATATGATAACTGCTATGAGTTTAGGAAACGGAAAAATGTAGGTATAATATCAGGAAATACTTCTTAGTCATAAGATCTAACAGTCTGTAAAATAATCTTGCAACTCAAGCGATGAAAGCTCTGTTGCTTAAAACTCTTAAAATAGAATAATAGCATAGCATTAGAAACAATTCTCTGGCAAGGTACTAGGCTAAAAGACGTAATTCAATATCTACCTGCAGTTCTAAGCACTGAAGCAACTTCTTTCACACAAAGCATGAAAATGGTGATGAATATTTCAAAACTTGTATTAGTATCTCAGGACAGCTATTTTTTGTTTAAAAATACAGAAATGGGAAACTGCAAGTTTTGTGTAAACCTCCATGATCCTTATAGAACATACAGATTTCACAACCTAATTTTACACTGTTTTGGGGGATTTCATTGGTTGCCCTTCCTGAATGTTGAATTTCCATTCTAATAAGCTGGGATGTCAAAGTATGTCAGATTCAGGTGGTTGGAGAAATGGGGAAATTAGAGTAAGCACAGAAATCTTGAATAAGTGGCTAATTGCTTCCAAAAAAAGGCAGAACATTCAAAACTATAACATGCTGCACAGAAACACCAGTTTTTCTCAAATACATAATTATGTACATAAAGACACTTTCCTGTTTGAAAATACATTCCAAACGTATTTTTATGACTGATTTTCTGTTGATTTTTCTACATCACAAATTCTTTTTTTTTTTTTCCTCTTGTCTTCTTCTGATATTAGTGCTCCGATGAAAGAATCACTTTACTGAATCACTTCACTTGGAATAGGACTAAAATAGAACTGTATCACGTTAAGATTTTCAGCTTTGTGGAGTAAAACCTCTGGAAAAGTGCAATATGCTAACCAGGAAGATCAGGGGCTGAAAAGTTTTTAGCTGCCCTCCAGAGCCTCAGCGTTTGTTTTTTCATACTCTAGTTGTTACAGCTGTGAAAAAAACCCTTCAAAGAGTGATTTGGAGGTGTAGGCACAGCAGTCCCTCTCTGTCTTTTCAGGGATTGAAACAACAGTGATGCAGCATGAACTGTCCATCCATTTCAGTGGGTTTTAACTAAGATGCCTGTGATAGTATTTTAAATGTGATAGTACTTTAATAGTTTAGATCATATTTTTACTGTCTACATTGTTACCTCTTTAACTGCACATCAGAGCAGTACCATACTGTGTGGGTCTGTACCACTCTTTCCTACCATAAGTAGAGGCAGGAAGATCAAGCTGATATGGAAGCACAGAACTATTTTTATATGAAGATTCAAACATGAAACATTTTCAGGGTTGCAAATTTCCTTTTTTTGAGCTGAAAATTTGTCAAACCCAAAACAAATCCATGCAACTGTCACTTCTGCAAAGTCCACTTTTTATGAGCAAAGAACAGCTGAAAAATTACCAGCTCTAGTGCCAGCTCAGTTTCAACACAATACTTAATCACCATGTTTGTTATTGTTGTAAAAGGTCATATAAAATCTGAGATTTTAGAAGTAACAAGCCCAGTCTTAGAAATTATGTGTCTGTGTGCTAAAATTGTCCATGCTCAGGCCTGGTTGTTCTAATTCCAGTTTTTGGCACTTATTTCTTTCTAGCTTTTAAAAAGTGACGGAAATTTGCTGTCCTACTTTTCCCATTTGTAAAACAAGGTTAGAGAGTGTAAATGTTTACACAGGTATTTGGTAATGGAGGTACAAGGAAGAAACAGATAGCAGCAAAACACATGAGGGCCGCTGGTTTCGCTGCAGAAGGTGGCGCATGGCCCCGCAGTGAGACTGTGCACATCATAGGCACCAGAACTACCTCTTTCCTTTGTATGAGGAGATATTGGCGGTTTGATTCATTTATCAGTTTTTTGAATGTAGTCACTGCAACAGCCTGGTTAGGCACCCCTGTACTGGGCTGTTTCATCAGCCCTGTCTTTATCTTAAAAATATCCTGGGACTGTTTTGGAACATCCTGCTCTGTCCTGGCCAGTAGGAGATCCTGCCTACTTAATTTATTGCAGTATAATAGGCTTCATTCATTTATTAGAAGGATACAAATAAATCAATGAAGCCATTTCTAAAATAACTATTTTTTAAGTCTTTGAATCACATTTTCTAAAGCAACTAATTTCAGTGAGACCGAAGGGACTGCCCTCCAAGGGTGCTGCGGGTAATAGAGGCTGCTTCCTGCTGTAGCCAGGGTTAGAAGAGAGATGCCAATGAAGTGCGACTTTCAAAGTCCTTGGAAAAACTGAGGTTGAGTCCAGAGCCTGTAAGAGGGACAAGTGCAGTGTACATCTTTCTATGGGCCACACTGCACTCTGCACAGTAGTGATTAAAATGTCCTTTTGAAAATCTGAATGCAAGCAGCAGCTGGAACACATCTGTCACATCCAAATTAAAACCCCTCTGAAGACCAGAAAACTCACTATAAATTTTCTCCTTTCCGAATTCTAATCTTTCTGTTCTATCCCATGAGGGGGCAAAAACGCTTTTAGAAGTGAACCCTGTGAGCGTTCATTGGAACAGATTAATCTCCTAATTTAGCCCTAAGAAAAATGAAGAAATAAGGTTTTGAAGAAATAAGAGCTCTTCCATTTCCCTTTTTTATTTTTCTTTTTTTCTTCCTTCTGGGCTAATCTGCCTTCTAATGGAATCATAGTTGAAGTCTTCACACTGTCACACTGATGAAGTATCCTTGCCAGGACATTTGAGAAACTTTGCTCTTCAGCCTGTCCCTCTCATGCACTAACACTTTGTGCATATAAATTTAACATTTATGGATAGAAATCAATAGTTAGAAAGTGTCTATTTTGGAGACCTAGGTACTGGGACTTGTCACTGGAACCATCTCTCACCTGGATATTTCATTGACTTCATCAGCAGTTTTCATGTTCATTGAAAATCAGGCTTGTGAAAATCTAGATGCATTAAAATTTCAGAAAGATTATTTTCTAAAATACACTGCATATTGCACTTGGTAAATTTCTGTCTTTTGTATTGTCCATGGGATCAGACCTGGTGAGCATAGTAAGGGGTTCTGGCTTTAAAACAGGTGATTCCACCAGGTGCCCAATTGAACTAATTACTGTCAATGACAAAAAATCATTATACACTCTGTGATAATAGAATTTTTTCAAAGATAGCTGGGAAGTAAATATTTAAGGGAATTTAAAGATACAAAAAGTTTGATACAGTTGTTGGAAGCCAATTTTGAGTTACAGGGAGACAAAGAAATACTCAAGTCACAGTTCTGAATCATCAAAATTTTGAAATGATCTTTGAAACAGTACTTCCCCATCTGTAATTTCTCCTTAGGGTCAGTGAGATTGTTAGCTCACCCATGCTTATTTTCCTAAACAAAAGGCAACAGACCTTGAGATTAGATCTTTTTTTGAGCTCTTTTAAGAAGGACCAAATTAAAAAAGTGAGAATGAGATGGTTTTATTGCAATCATATTATTAATATCTGTTGTCAAAGGCAAATTATGAATTTCTGGTGTGCCTTGCTAGCAATAAACAGCACCAAAGTTATAAGTACTGTAAATATTACTGACAAATTGCATTTAGCCCAAAATGTTTCAGAAAACAGAGCTGGCCTCTTTACATGAAAAATCAATTAACCAAATGTTATGCCCTCGCAAAATGAAGTGTGGATAATGAACACAAGTAAGTGGGGATTTGAAAAAAAGCATGTATACCTGTCCCTTTGCAGGAGGGAGAGTGACTGATTAGTTTAGGACAACCATGGTAGATTAGTGCAGGTATGTATTAATAGTGGAGCAAAGGAAGACAAACTTCAAAGAAGGTCTCATCTTTGATCCCATTATGATTCCTGTAGAATATTTGTGAATTCTAATTTAGTAGCAAGAGAAGTGTTACAGCCAAAAGAGTGCAGCACTATTTATAGAGGACAGACTTTTCCCGCGTACAAGCTGGGCTGGAATCTCACCCATGACATTTTTTCCATCCTGCTAATCTAGTCCAGACAGGTTAAAATTGAGGTCATTTATGTAAGTCTTCCAGGTGCTCTTGAGAAGATCTGCAATAAAATGAAGGAAGAGCATCTTCTGCACCTTTCAGTATTGCCACAAGTCTGTTAGTTGTGATCCAAGAACTGAAAGATTGCAGCTTAAACAGCTTTTGCTTTAGGCTTGGTGCTTGACAGTCTCTGGAGGCCTATGCAAGATTACATGAGGCTGTAAACAGCTAAAAATGTTGTGATTCTTTGCCTTGTGACAGGTGCAAGACCACAGGTTTTCGATTTGGATTTTTGAAGTTAATTTAACTGTTAAAAGACAGCTGATTGAGGACTAAAATAAGTAAAACCAGAAAAAAAGACAAACCAAGACCCTCCAACGAAGAACATTAAGCTGAATAAAATGGAAACAATTGCACAGTGTTTTCCTTCTGGGTGGCAATTACCACAAAATGTAAGTTACTGACATACTAGACATGAGCAATACAGCCATCAGCTGCTAGCAAACATTTAATCCTTTGGACACGAGACTGAAAGATGGTACCATCCCTCCCATGTGGTAGCCTTAAGGGCACACCTGTGGTGTTAGCATCACTGGAGGAGAGAGCTGCTGCTGTCAGGCTTGATTGTAATTTGCAAACAAGCCTTGACTCATGGCAAGGAGTCAATTAAGCCGGACTGCACAGAATAAATTTTTAATTTATGCTGTTCCACTCTTCATGGACTGCTGATACGGTTTCACATACTTTATTTCAAGTTACCATCGCTACGCCTGTAGAAGGCTGCCAGTTCAGAGATGCTTATGCAAAAATAACAGGATTTAGGAAAAGTGAGTAATGCATTCCAATTCGTGGACATGAACTGGAGCATGTGAGAATGGGCAGCAGCGTTCAGACACTGACAGAGCACTGGAACAGGTTGCCCAGGGAGGTTGTGGAGTCTCCTTCTCTGGAGATATTCAAAAGCCATCTGGACAGGGTCCTGGGCAATGTACTGTAGGTGACCCTGCTTGAGCAGGGAGGTTGGACTAGACGATCTCCAGAGGTCCCTTCCAACCTCAACCATTCTGTGATCCTGTGATATGCAGACCTCGACTTACGATGGCACGTGAGGTCTGTCTCAGAGCCAGGCATGGCTCTCGCTGCATGCCACTCACCATCAAACCTACCAAATGAACATCTGCACCTCCCTTGGGCGGGCCCTGGGGGCTCCTGTTGTGCTCTGAGTTTGTTGTGATTTGCCATCGGTACTTATACATCTATTGTTAGTGGGAGCTTGTTTGCCAACAATGCTTTCTTTTTAATGAGACTAATGGGTTATTTTAGTGTACCTCCTCACACTATCTGAATTGGGCTATCAGTATTGTGGTGTGTGTTTTTCTGTACAAAAAAGTAGATGTTGGTATGCGGAACTCAATGGAGATGATGCCTACACTGGCTGGCTGGTGGAGTGATGTCAGTCATGACCACCAGAAACACTCATTCTGCACCATGCAGCTTGGTCAGACAAAATGAGCACAGAATAGGTAGTTCCTGCTTTTCCTGAACCTTTCTCCTTTCTCCAACTGAACATGAAATTGTTCTCCTCTTCTTGTTTTCCTTTTTGAAGCAACCTTTTTAAGGAAGACAAATTCCACAGTATTCCATACTTAAATTAGCCATAAGGAAAGAATATAGGTTCTAACTGGCTAAGAAGAACTGGGAGTCTGCCCTCGACTTCACCACTAAAACATAGAAGGAATACAACAAACCAAAGAATGACTCATTTCCTGCCATGGCTTTGCATCTCAGAAATAGTGTATATTTCAGGTGCCGTGATAACTTAATATTTATATTTAATCAGTAGTTAACTTCCTTTCATTCAGTATAACTCTTTCATTAGAGTTATACTGCCTTCCAGTCAGTCATTTCTGGAAAGTTATGTGCAACCTCCAGAGAAAATTAAGCAAAACTGACTGAGGAATGATACAGGTTTTGATTAAAACAGCATGCCTTGATCAAAACATCTTATGAACGAGTCTGGACAATTGGTGGGAAATGCTTGTATTCTCTTCTGCTACTGCTAAACTGTATGGATCAGGGTGTGCCTGAGCTCAGTCCATACCCCAAAGTGCTGGGGAGGACTTTGGGGGGTTAGATGAAAAAATTAAGAGTGCATTATTTTTAATCAGTATTTTTCTCCTAAAAAGGAATATTTCTTTTGCTCTTGTTATTGAATCTTTTGCTCTGTTCCCACCACAGAGCACTGGATGGTCTGGGAATTAATATTACTTTTGTAATCTGAGGAAAGGGGATTTCCCAATGAATGTTATTACAATCCTTTTATTTAAACAGAAAGTCTATTTTTAGATGCTTGGATGTGTCCTGGGATAAAATGTTCCTTCTCTGACATGTTCTGATGTTGACTAAATACATTATGTACTGCAGCTAGGTATCTAAGGAATTTTAATTGTCTTGGAGGTACACAATAGCTTTTCGAATTAGGATATTTATCACTTGTCACAGTCTGTAAGTTTAGATACAGAACAGGCCTGTACACTGTCAAGTTGTATGTGAAAGTAAGAAGAACAAGGGGTAACGTCATGTCTCTGTAGGCCTTCCAAATAAATTAATGTTTTGTAAGTAAATTAAAAATATATATTTAATATGTAATTTAAAAAAGTTTAAATCTGAAAGTAAGTAGCATGAAAATGTGAAAAGAAAAGAAAAAAAGAAAAGAAAATAAAAAAGAAAAGAAAAAAGAAAAGAAAAGAAAAAAGAAAAGAAAAGAAAAGAAAAAAGAAAAGAAAAAAAAAGAAAAGAAAAGAAAAGAAAAAAGAAAAGAGACTTTCTTATGCATGCAAGTCAGTCCCACTCCTTTGGCAAAGTGATAGTTGCTCTAACTAATCTAGTAAATCATACCTGGCTTACCAATGATCCTATGCAAGAAAGATGCTGGAGCACAGTCATGAAGGTGGGAAGCTTAGGGGAATGTATGCAGTCTTGAACTGTGACTCACTGTTATGTGAATCAAAAGTATCTGCAGATAAAAAATTCAGATTAATTGAACAAAGCCCCCGAGTAGCTCACAGGGTGATATAAGGTTGCTGTCAGCAGGAAGATCAAGCTATCAGATGGCAGCCTGAACAATTTTCAGCTAGGAATAATTTGGTATTCCCCACTTTAGGGCATGACATCTATCATGTTAAAAACTATTAAAACTAGTCTAAAACATCAAAGATTGATGCACTTTAAAACAGACTGGCTTTTCATGAAGCCCAGAGTAAAAGCATTCCCAGATTTGTAAACACGTCATTTTTTTAAATCTGTTAAACTGGAAGGTAAGCCTTTTCCTAACTGGGTATCTTACCAGAGGTCTCCACCCTTTGTGGTTAGCTGTGAAAAGTTCTCCTCCATCTCCATATGGGCAGAGGTAGAGCCAAGCAGCAAGGTCACGGCCAGCCTTGGTGTGGGTGAAGATGGGGACTTGTGACACTGCAGATCCTTGGCTCTTGGGAGGGCAGAATTTCTTCTTCTGCCTTTATAGGCCAGAAGCTATGTGGTTTTGGAGAGTAAATGCAGATGAAGAGCATTTACCCACTTCTAACTTGGGCAAAAGTGATTTAACCACTATTCCACTTGACAGAAGTAATGCTTTCCTAACTGGTAATATTGTTTCCACCTGAAAAATATTTCTGTATCAGAAGTTAGACATTAGCTTCACTTTCCAGTGCTTCAAAGAGCCGGATACCTGTCTGCGGAGAGCCTCTCCTTCATCCTCTCCTTCTCCCTGTTCATCAACAGTGGTCCTCTGATCTCTGCTGTCATCTATTTATGACTTCTCTCCTTCTCATAAGGCTATATATTTGGATAAATCAGCCTGATAAAATATACTACGTTCTCTCTTTTAACAACTTTTGAAAATGTGGTCATTCAATGAGTGTTTCATTTCATAATGCCCATGCCCTCTCTCTGTTTTGCTAGTTTGTCTCATGCCTTTAGACAAGGAACTTACTGTCTAATTGGGGCTGTTCATCACTTGTATTGCACCGTGTGCACTTCTGACGATGGATGTGATTTGCAAGACTGGCGCTAAAGTAAGAATTGTGGTAACATTAGCTGCCACAGCAGCAGAGGTAAAAGGCAAAGCTTCTCCCTGCTCATTTGCACAGTTTGTAATTAACAAATGAAATGTATAGGTAATTAGCTTTGATAATGCTTTCTGGAAACTGCTGAATGCTTGCTTGAAAGCTTTCTTCTCTGTAGAGGTATTTTAGAGAGGCAGTTTTGGAGGACAGGAAGCTCCTTTGGAGTTTTGAAATGTTTTCCCCTAGGTGGACTGCAAAAACATCAGGGCATTTGCTGAACTCGACCTTCGTGTTTTTGCAGCTTTGCCCTCCGTCGCGAGGTCCTCCTGTTTGAAATAATGCCCTGGTTCACCTCGGAGTTCGGCTTGATTTTCTGTCATCTCACATTGGCGACAAGGCCTGAACAAACTCATTGCAGTGTATAATTTGCTCCATCAAATTAGCCCTGCAGACTCTGAGCATGCAAAAATGTTGCCTGTGGCTAACAACCCGTTGAGTCCACCGACACGCTTCCTCTGCTTATGGCTCTGTGCTGCAATCCTCAGTTGCGCAAGATTAATATCTCCTGATGTTGCTTTTGCACAGCTGCCGCACTCTGAGGAGCCTGCTGAAGGGGGAGTCCCACCGTGAGCAGAAGTGCTGCTGCGAGACAAAAGCTCTGAGCTTCCTCAGTCCTTGTCCTTGGCGTGGTATCAAACCTGATAATATTATTGCAAATTTGCTAAGATGCAGAATCACAGTGCAGTCAAATAAAAACCTGAAAGCTAGGCTGGTACAGTACTTAAGTGTACATAGCATATGTTCCTGTGCATAGTGTATGTTCCTGCCTATCAAGTGATATTTTGTTTACACCATTTCATTTAGAATAAATTTTATTTAAATTTATTTTATTTTTAAATTTTATTTTTATTTATTTACTTTTATTTAATTAATTTAATTTAAAAACTAATTTTATTTATTTAATCTCTCTTTAGCATTAGCTTGCAGACCTGAGGCAGGGGAAGGTAAATATGCCACAGCTGACATTGGACATTTGTTGCTCAGCCACCTAAATGCTGCTTAGCAGATTTGAAACTATTCAAGTATGGCAACATTTTAGCAAAGATATGGTAACAAATCACTGTATATAACTTACTATTCATCATCATAATAGTAAGGGCTGGGAGGGTTAGGTTTTACATTTTTCCTCTATTTTTGCAGTATTGTGCTGGTGATTAAGCATTTTTTTGTGGTAGAGATTCAAAGGAAATGGATCAGAAGGGTATGAAAAGTCACTGGGCAATGTGAGGGCTGCGGCAGAGGGGAAGGGATAGCTTCACTGGGGATGGTCCCCAGCACCCACCCCGCTTCAGGGAGTCCTAAGCTGTTCATGAACTGCGGTAGTTTATAGCACAGTGTTATAGCACAGACTGTCTGAGATTTCAGAGCAGTTCATAGGAATTAAACAGTAAAAATATAGGGAATAATTAAGGGGCGACTTAAGGACCACTTGCACTTATATTAATGTGAATCATTTCTTTAACTAGCTTCACTGGGACTACTCAGTGCCATACACCTTAGGAGGAGAGGTCTTGGACAGCATGGTCTAGAATGAGCCGGGAGCCCGTATCGTTCAGAGACTCAGGAACAAGGTGTTTCCACTGTGTTTGCAAGAGGGAAGCCCAACCGTAGCAGATAACACTACATTTGCAAATATCTCACTTTTGTTAAAAGAACCCCAACAGATTAAAAGGCACTTTAACTGTAATTTCTTTTTACAGATACATGAAGAATTCCAATTATCTGAAATATGGAATACTTCTCTGCACAGTGTTTTTAGTGCAGCTTCCACTGATTCTGTAGAAATTGCCCTCTAATTTATCGTTGACTGAAGTGGTGAAGTGAAGCGACAGATTTCATCCTTGCTGTGTCACATGATATGGCTAGACACAGAAACCTGTATTTTCAATGGACAAACAGGATCGGTTAATTTATTGTCTGTAAGTGCAGGTTAATATATTGATATTTCTAAAGCAGTTCCTATTTAAGGGTGTTGGTGAATACTGTAAACTTCAGATGGTTTTCTTTCAGAAAATTTGTGTAGCAGGCAAGCATTATTATGACTGCCTTGTGGAAGGAGAAGTGAGAATTATGTGAATATCCCGCATTTCTCCTGTGAGCCATCTTGGGGCATAGCTGGAGGAGTTTTACGTGGGATATTTGGAGATTTAGTGCCTGTAGCCCTCCAGAGCCCCTGTCTTCCCAGATGGTGGGTCTGAGATGTGAGTTTCCTAGGAGCACAACAGGGAAAGCTGCGGGAACGGCACTTTAAAAGAGATGGTTTGCCTAAACCATGGCTGGGGGGAGCACGATAACACTTCAGAACAGCGTTTGAAGTGTTTAAACACCAATGTCATGTTTAGCCACTTGTTCTCATCTCACGTGAAACAAAGCTCTGCTTTAGTGGGGAAAGTTTTAGGAACATTTGTGCCTTAATGTGACACAACTCTATCCCCTCCAGGCTTCCTGTGTGGAGGGAGAACTTGCTGGGAAGTGTCCCAGCAGTGAAGTACATATAGTCCTTAATCTTTGTAAAGTTAACTTTGGCACTTATCATATCAAAGTATTCAAATTTATGAAGTGGCTTCTTGGAGTTAATCCTGTGGGTGACTTCTTTACAAAACCGGCAGCTGAGCCGCCTCCCTGTTAACAGTGGGTAGGGAAATAAGAGAACTGTGTCTTGTGAACTGCAGGGAAATTAGAACAAGCTAATCACAGAATAACGAGGAGATAAGTTAAAGACATTAAAGGTGCTTTTATATGGACAAAAAACCCCATGAAAATAGAAATGGTCTTAATGTGTATTGTATTATATTCTGGTGCTCAGGTGGAAGTCTACATTAGTTGAGTATAACCAGAAAAGGTCATATTTGATAACAGTAACTTTTTCAATTAAGAAAGTATAATGAATATGTAAAACATTTCAGAAAGCATTCTTAAGGAGATCAGAGACATGGGACCATTGAAAATAGGGCATGACTGTGAGATGTCCTTGTCCCAAGGCATGATCAGCTATACCTGACTGGTTTGGGGCAGGTGTTTCTTTGCTCTGTTTATAACGTGTTTAAATAAGAGTCCCCAGCTTGCTATGAAATTTCTCTTCCTACCATTTG
This sequence comes from Apteryx mantelli, assembly GCF_036417845.1. NCBI lineage: Eukaryota > Metazoa > Chordata > Aves > Apterygiformes > Apterygidae > Apteryx > Apteryx mantelli. The sequence continues at coordinate 25,184,964 of NC_089978.1, forward strand.
AAAATCATTCATGATGTCTTACCCATATTTCTCTAGCAGGAGTTTAGACCTGCTGCTCTTGTTTTCTCTGCAAAGGTTGCAGAGAACTGTTTGTATCTACCTAATACATATTTGAAGATTGTTTTTGTGTGTCATCTCATTTTCTCTTCTCTAAAATGAATCAGTCCAAGTGCTTCAGCTTTTTCTCATAGGCCATACCTTCAAAGACGTGTGATCATTTTCTGTTCCTCATCTTTGCACTTTTTCTACTGTGTTTATATATGGTACCCAAACTGGACTCATTATAGAGATCTAATATACATTCCTCTTTGCAAAATTTTCCATAAAGGGAGTCGGAGTCAGTGCTCCCCTTCAAGGAGAGGAAATTACACCTTCCCAAGCTATCAGGACTTGTCCGAGGTTACCCAGCAGGCAAACGGCAGAGCCAGGAGGGGACCTAGGTCCCCAGACTCTCTGGCCAGGCCTGGTGTGAAGCGTGGTCTCCCTTGGCAAATACAACATGTGCAGGTCTCTCACTAATGAGATGGGCCATGCAGCATACTAAAAAAACTGGACTTCCCCCAGGAAGTGATCCACCTTCTTACAAAGGGTGAGATGTAGTGCTGCCTTTTGTATTTATGTGCTAGCTGCCCTTGGGATGGCTTTAGCCCATTTAAATTCCTGTATTCTCAGCTCTCTCACAGGTTAAGCACATGACACTGTATTAAATATGTTTCATTCTCTTCCCTTTCACCTTCAAAACATTCCATAAATGGAGGTGGGCATCTAAGACCTCTTTAAGCTGTGTGCAAAGTAAATTTATTTGTCTTTTCTAGTGGTGGTTTAGTGAAGAAAACCAGAGCATTTTAAAAAAAGAGCTGGCATGTTCAGCTCGTTCCAAAGATGCTTACTTTACCAACCCAATCAATTAAAAATACTAGTAGCTCTAAAATGAGGTAGTAGGAGAAGCTGCCCAGCACGAACTGCAATTGCATCGAATGTATTTCCCCTTAATTACTATGCAGTAGTGAGTATATTACATTGTTCAGCTTTTTCCTTAGTTGTGTGCTGTTTGCTGAAACATACAATCAGCATCAGCTCAGCTGCATGGAGTAAACTCATACTTATCTATCTGGTTTAAAAATATTCTAATCAGTATTCAGATGATCTATATATCACATCATTGCAATTGCTCAGACATGTGTTTGTGTGTTTGCGTATTCTTTTTTTTTTTTTTTTTGCTAGAGTGCACCTATTCTTTTTTCTCCACAGTGGAGTAGTTTATCTGTGATTTAAAATGCAAGAACTTTCTTACCAAAGGAAATCAGTGTGCTAATTCAATACCAGCAATTGCTTAACCTATCCAATGCCAGAGGGACCCCAGTGCAAGAAAGGGGGTATTTACATAGCCTTATGAACATGCAGCCCTCATACCAGCACACTGCTGATTAAAAAACACAGGAGGCATTTCTTCAAAGGATTCTGAATAAAGCCTTTGGTCCCATTTCCACACATGGTAAAGGGATTTTTTTTTTCCATTGTCCTAAATACGTTTGTTAGACTCTCTTATTTTCAACGGTAGCTGAAGCTATATCAAGGAAAGCTTTTGCACATGGTTAATCTGTCATTGAAAGTAATTGAGGTTTATACTTGACCTGATAAATATCTCAGCATTTAAAATCCTTCAGAATCCTTGGAGAGTACTACTGAATCTTTTAAACATGCACTTATAATGATTTAAGAATCTAGACACCGGAGATTTAGTGACCCAATTGTGCTCTACACTACCATGTGCAAGAGTTGGTTTTGATTTATTAATATATATTATCTTTGAACCCTGTAAACATGCGTAATACCTTTCAAGTGCTAAACAGCATTTTCCATGGCCTAAACGATTAGTATGCTCTAGCCAGAATCTTTGCAGACCCGTGCCCAGGACTGACACGGCACGCACTGGACAGTGCAACTGCCGCGGCCACTGCCGCAGCAAGTCCATGCGTACATCCCTGCACAGCCGGGCTCTAACATCCCTATTTTGCAGACTCCTAGAGTCTCTCGTATGCTCTTGTATGCTTGTATGCTTTTAAAGATACTGTAGTTTTACGGGGAAATGTATGTGCTGAAAATTTTGGTGATATCAGATGTTGTGACAAAGAAACAGACTGGAGATCACCTGAAAGTTTTGGACTCAAACGATTGTTCCTTTAAATGTAAATCTTTTCTGTATTCTGTAGTACAGAATGGAGCAAATACTATTCCTTCCTTAGAGCTACAATGGTAGTCTTAACATGGTTTAAACTGCATATCAGGGTAGTCACAGTGTCTTAATGCTTTATCGTGTAAGACTAGCTAGGACCCCCTAATATGACCCAGTAATACTCTTACCAAAATTATTTGTGTTCCAGGGAGAGAGGAAGAGATGATTATATGTGAAATGATCTAATGCTTAGCAATTCTCTCCTGAAATGACAGAGGTGTATTTCCTGGTATGAATGCACAAATTTTAGTGATCATAAAAAATGCTGTTTTAAACTGTTAATAATTATATGTTATTGGCAAATATATATATATTTATCAGCCAATGTCAATATTTTAATGTACTATTTATAAACAGGTTGTCTTTAGGGAGAGACTGTCATGTTAATTTTTTTTTCTATATTCCAAATAGTATCTTTGATAGTTTAAAATGAAAGAATGCCCAAAGATCTAGATTACCATTTGCTTTTACCTATTGTAGCCCAGCCACTTGCATTGATTAGTAATCATCTGAGCAAATTAATTTCAAGCATCCAGGCAGGATGGTCCTGAGAGGTGCACTGTGCACCAGCACTGCATGCCTGTGGCCGCCCTTGAGGGCTTTCTGTCTATCACACAATCCCTTGCTGTTTGCTTAAAAAATTGTTCCAGTGCTTTCAATACGACACAATTTGCTTTCTCCCTGCATGCCTTGGGACCCTGCATGGCAACCCTGTCCCTGGGTCCCCATAACACTGGTGCTGGTGCCAGCAAGCTTCCTGAGCTGCTGAGGGTGAGGTGGGGGAGATTAAAGAGGGAAGGTCATCCCGGAGAAGCAGTACAGTGATGCTGGTTGCTTAAACAGCTGATAGCAATTTGGGGCTCTCCTCACCAGCCCCAGCAGACGCTAATTATCATATACTGAAGACTTTGTGCAAGTATGATTTCTAGAGGAGTAATACCTCCTTTTCCAGGCCTCCAGTAGAGCTGGCCATGCTGGACTTACACCAGGCCATGGTGCTGCAGCTAGACCTTGGAAAGCCCACCACAATCTGTATTTGCCTATTTCTGGCTGCCATAGGGTGCAGCTGCACAGAAGGGTATACCTGCCCCACATATTGCCCCCATGTACTTTCTCCTCTGAAGCTGAGAACGTATTCCGTCAGCCTCCTGCCATTCCCGCCCCAGGTATGTCACTCAAGGCTCTTCTTTGACCAGCAGTCCTCACGGTCATGTAACACTTGCACTCTCTGAAAGACTGCTAGAGCTGAAAGCCTTCTCAAAGGGCACAGAGTCACATTACTAAGCAAAAATAGTGCATTGTGATCCAGTGTTAAATGTATTTCTTTTGTTGAGAGCAAACAAAACTTTTCTTTTCTTATATAAATAGGCTTTGTCAGTGAATGAGCCCTTCAAGCTAGTTTGCAAATAACTGCACTATAAAATGGAGAATTCTGGCTTATGGAGAAAAAAAACAGAATGAAACTGAGAACATTTACATGTAGATAGGCTATTGCTTTTTACTATGGTCTTGCTCTGTATCCATTGCTAAAGCAAGGCACTCTTGATTAATTGGACCAGCTTAGTTTACTCATAGGTTTTTGTTCACTCAGAGGCAGGCCTCTGCCCCATAGACTGTCTGAATTTAGTCATAATGTGTTCAGGATAAATAGAAGTGCAGGTCCTCCCCTAGCAAGAGCCTTGGGCAGCTTGCTCTGAGACAAAGGGGCATTAGAAAGGCCATGTTCCATCTAGCCTCCAAACCAGCTGAAATGTAAACAGGACCTCTGTAGCAACAAGCTGTGTCCTTAAAAGTACTGTAAACAAAAACCAGGGTTGTGAACCTTCAGTGCCTTAGAGCTCTGACTGTAGGTGCCAGTGATGGAATGCCTGCTCATGCACTCAGTGAAACAAGGCCTATCAGAGGCATTAAAGTGATATGTTTAGTCAATAAACTGAAGTTGGAAGTTTCAGGTCTTGCAGCCACCAGCCCAGCTGCCTAAGCATTTTTTAGAAAGACCTAGGTGGGAAAGAACTTTGTTTGTTTGACCTTCACTGAGGGACAGTTCAATAATGATAATAGTGTCCCTCTCCCATCTGGCAATAAACATACTTTCTCATTATGGCGCTTGTGATTTGGGGGTTCTTCTTCATCAAAAGAAAAATTGTATCGCAAATGAGATTTGCTGTATTGAAGAAACAGTGCAATATGGTCCCTGGGTGAAAGCACAAGGAAGATGCTGAGGGTGGGATTCAGTGTGTGAGTGTAGATTTCTGGTGCTGTCTTAGATACCTCAGGGGATCTTGCTGGCCTCCAGCTGCTGCTACCCCTCTCCTGCGTGCCATGTCATGTCTGCAGTGCCATGCATATGTGTTGGATACATTAAGATGTCTAAAAATGGGACTTAGACACCTATGATTTCACAGACAAATCTCATCTCAAGGATTCAGCTTCAAATTCAGATACCCAGATTCTGGTACCTGTGATGCTCCTTACATGTGAGCTACATGTGATACTAGCTGTGTATGAGCCAGATGCCTGCGCTCCCACAGTGGGTAACAGGGATCAAGTCAGTGCAGTCAGTGAAGTCTGGAGAGCTGTCCACCACATCCTGAAGTGGGTCATCCTAAAGTTTTATGTCCCTCAGCTGCCCTTGCCTGCCCATGCAGGCCTGTCATGGGTCTGCATGCACTGAACTCAAGGGAACCATGGGAATCTGCCCTGATTCTGTGTTCCAGCTTTCTGGTGTGATGGGTAGGAGTTATCATTACTTCATACCCAGGATTTCATGTCTGTTTTAAGCTGTGATTATGGCATTTTTGTGAGGATCATTTGAAAAATGGAGTGAATGCAAAATAAGTTGTGTGTCTGCCCCCTAATAAGAGGGTGTGAGAGGGTAATTTCTTGGTGGTGATCTCCGGCTAGCCTGAAACAGAAAAAATCATCTTTGCCCAGTAATTTATCACTATAATTTGGGATTTTTGATTCCTTTTGTTTTGTTTTCTAAAAAAAAAGCATGTGACTAGTACAGGTATATTTATTGAACCTTTTTTCAGTATTGAGTCAGCTATGATCCATTCATACCTTAAATATTGATGCCATCTCTTATCTATAAAGATGAGCTGTGGACCTTGGCTGCTTTCAACTCTGACTTAGGCTCTAGATTATCTTTGGCAAGCCTGTCATCATGGGTGATGTTTCTTCCAAATTTGTCCTGCATCTTAAGATAGGTGTGCTTTATAGCTTTTATTTCTTTTCTTTCATATTATATAAGAGATGAAACTACTCTTGTTGTTAAAACAGAATATAATCAACTGGAGATTAATGAAAAGATTATTTCTGTGAGCATGAAGAGCTCATGAAATACAGCATTTTCTATTTTAGAATATTCAGAATCCAGATCATTATTCTGCCATCCTCTACTCTTGTTATTCTTTGTCCTCTCCTTTTTTTGGTATACAGAGGATGATACTTGCCTGTGATTTCTCCACAGACAGTTGCTTGTAGTAGCAACTTTCTTCAATTTGTACCTGCACACAATGTATCCCATTTAACCAATTCTTCATGAGTCATTTGTCCTCTAAAGAACACTTTTATTCTAGCAGGACATATGGTCTGCCTCACATGCTATTGATCCATTTAGAGCCTATATCAATGACTTCCTAGAAGTTTCTCCCTTATTAGAGTCATTACTTTCTTGATCTTTTGATACAATAGAACCCTTTTTTTTTTTTTTCATTCTGAATACACTGTGGTATTCTCGATGATTTTTGAATCTGAGGTATACCAACCTATTTTAAGTTTTCAGCAATATTTTGGAAAGTTAGTGTGGCTCTTGTCAGTTCTCAGGAGAGTATTCATGTATTTGTGTCCCAAAGTAGTTCCACATGGGCACCTGCGTCCTCTGCCACTGTGTGAATAAAATCCTGAGAACATGTTGTCCTTGGCTGTTCTGAACATGAACTGGAGGAAGTTCTCACAGTCCTTTCTGTTCCAGTGAAGTGTTCCTAAGTGTTTTTTTCTGCTGCCTGCTCCTTCAGTAGAGGGGCAGCAGAAAATAGCCCAGTCCTCAGAGGTCCTGGGCATGGATCTTGTGGGAAAACTCCTCGCTGTTGCTTGCTGTTGCTCACTGAGCTCAACTACATGCTCTGGTGGGCTAAAGGGTCATCCTTGGTAAGGGCAATTGCTTGCTGAGGAGATATTTTTTGCCTGTCTCATAAAATTCCCTGTGCACAGGCTTGCAAGTACAGGCTGAGAGCTATGCTGCGGTAGCACGTGGATGTCTCTGGAAGGATTTGAACCCACATCCCCAGCCTGACTGTCCTAAGTGGGTTCAAAGAAAGCAAGAAGCACCATCAATACCATGCACCATGTTCTTCTCCTCCTTTTCCTCCATCTGGCTTCTGTGTAAGATGATTAAGTCTAGGCCTTCGTTTCTGCTACGTTGTTTTTATTCAGAATGCCCCAAATGGAACAAAATTCAGTTGTTCACAAAGCCACAGTAATGTTTTCTAAAATAATAATAATAAAAAGATATAATTAATTCTTGAATTACTAATTAATAAAGGACACAGAAAAGGTGGAGGTACTAAACCCTTCTTCGCTTCAGTCTTTACTGGTAAGACCTGCCTTCAGGAATCCCAAGCCCCTGAGGCTAGAGGGGAAGTCTGGAGCAAGGAAGACTTACCCTTGGTGAAGGAGGATCCCAGATTAGGGAAAACTTAAACAGTCCCTGGTCCTTGATGGGTGCACCTGCAGATGCTGAGGCAGCTGGCTGATGTCATTGTGAGGCCACTCTCGATTATCTTTGAAAGGTCGTGGTGATCAGGGGAGGTTCCTGAGGACAAGAAGAAAGCAAAAGTCACCCCTATCTTTAAGAAGGAAGCAGAACAGAGGATGTAGGGAACTGTAGGTTGGTCAGCCTCACTTTGATGCCTGAGAAGGTGATGGAGCAGCTAATCCTGGACAGCATTTTCAAGCACATGAAGGACAGGAAGGTGACTGGGGAAAATTGTATTTAACCAACCTGATAATTTTGTATGATCAGATGACTGGCTTGGTGGATGAGGGGAGAGTGATGGATGATGCTTATCTTGACTTTAGTAAGGTTTTTGACAGTGTCTCCCATAATATCCTCATAGACAAGTTAATGAAGTACAGGCTAGATAAGTGGATGTTGAGATGGGTTGAAAACTGGCTGAACTGCCAGACTTGGAAGGTTGTGGTCAGCAGCACAAAGTCCAGCTGGAGGCCAGTCACCAGTTGTGTCCCCCAGGTGTCAATACTGGGTCCAATACTGTTTAAAATCTTCATTAATGACCTGGATGATGGAACTGAATGAGCCCTCAGCAAGTTCGCAGATGATAAAAAACTGGGAGTGACTGATTCACCAGGCGGTTGCACTGCCATTCAGAGGAACCTCGACAAGCTCGAGAGATGGGCTGACAGGAACCTCATGAAATTCAGCAAAAGGAGGAATAACCTGGTGAGCAATAGCTACAGGCACAAGGGCAGGCTGGGGTGCTGGCCATCTGAAGAGCAGCTTTGCAGAGAAGGACTTGGGGGTCCTGGTGGACAACAAGTTGAACATGGGTCAGCAATGTGCCCTTGGGGCAAAGGAGGCCAATGGTATCTTGGGGTGCATTAAGAAGAGCATTGTCAGGAAGTCGAGGGAGGTGATCCTTCCCCTCTACTCAGTGCTGCTGAGGCCACATCTGGAATACTGTGTCCAGTTCTGGGCTCCTTAATACAAGAGAGACATGGAGCTACTGGAGTGAGTCCAGCAAAGGGCCACTAAGATGATGAAGGGACTGGAGCATCTGTCATGTGAGAAAAGTCTGAGAGAGCTGGGACTGTTCAGCCTGGAGAAGATAAGGTTGGGGGGGGGGCCTTATCAATGTGTATAAATGTTTGATGGAAGGGTGTCAAGAGGATGGGGCAAGACTCTTTTCAGTGGTGCCCAGTAAAGGAACAAGAGGCAACAGGCACAAATTGAAACACAGGAAATTCCATCTGAATGGAAGAAAACACTTCTGTGAAGTAGGTGTCATGTGCATCTGGCCATGCCAGGGCTAACTGGTATGTTTTTGGTGATGACACTTGGCACCTCATCCTTTCTGCTGCGGAGACAACCCTGTGATGAGAGTCACAGTCTGCATCTGACCGCCTGCAGGTCCAGCTCGCACTAAAAGCCTTTGTGCTGATCACAGATGCTGTCCTTGAGCGATGCAGCAATGACTCAGGAGAGCCACGAGGCAGTACGATAGATCAGAACCTGACTGGTTTTTGCAAGGAAGTGTTTAGTCACTGCTAACAAGGCCCAGTTGCAGTCAGCAAGATGCCGCTGAGAAATCATGGTGTAACACAGAAGGTCACAGGAGATGTCACAGTGAAGTCTGCTTACGGTAAAAACATCTGCAGTGTCTGTGCAGCTTAATCGCTTTCAAACCTTATTAAACGCTGGAAATCTAATAAGTTGATATGAAGTGTATCTGTTATTAGCCAATGGTAACTTAGTAGAAGAGCATGAGCTTATTCCTTAATCACCAAACAACTTGATTTGAATTGTGCTCTTACAGTCTCTATTACCAAAGGACTCTCAACAGTACTGGAAAATATGAAAAGGAATTAGGGAAGTAATCTAAGATCTTTGAATCTAAAGTTTTGATATAAATCTGCTAAGCACAGGATCTGAGTTGATAATGTGATTTACAGTCATGTTAGTTAATGTTCAGAGATATAAATTGCTTGTTCCAACTACACAGATTGTACTATCTAGACAGCTACACAGATTATACTATCCAGAAATTTTGCATGAGAAAACAACTATTTATAATTTATTCCATCTATATACCATAACATCAGCATGCACAAGCAAGAGCTCACCTTCATGAGTATGCCTGGAAATCACTGTTGACTTAGTCTGTCTCTGCCAGTCCCCTCATTAATTTATAGTTTATATAGAAAATGATGACATTTTACTGAGTTGCCTTTAGGTCTTTTAACTGGCTCCTAGCCAAATTTGCTTGTCAAGTAACCTTGCTTCTCTTCTTGTGCAATATGTTTATGTTGGTTGCTAAGCAGATTACTTACTAGTTGCATGTTTAACAAGAATGAAAATGGTAATACAGAGCTAGGAAGTGCTGGATAGCAGCATTATATTTTTGAGTTAGGAAACAATAAATAAGGGACTAAAATAATGATAGCTACTGCTTCCTGGGATGGATTTTTTATGCATGAAATCCTTGTGATTCTGATATTTACCGGATTTCATGTTGTGTCTTTACTTTCATTAATGGCTGAAAATGTTTGCACAGACAGCAAGAAATTTCAGCTGAAGAAATGTAAGTAATAGAATATTTATTTTGAAATAGATGTTTTCAAAAGCTTTATTTCTCTCCAATATCTTTTCTTCAAAATCCTATTGGCTCTAGCACAGTTATACTTAACCTCAGTGTGTAAACCTTTCTTTATGAATGTCTTAATGTATAAGTTGCTCTACTGAGGAGTTATCAAGTTCTCTAAGAAAAGTGACACATTCATATCATTTCAGTCTAAAAATATGATTATAGCGATTACAACTTCCTAATCGATGGAGCTTCTATAAGATGTATATCCTGAGGCAAGAGGAAATCAGTCAGTCAGAAACATCTCGGGTTAATCTCACTCTTGAAGTTAGTTTAAGGTTCTATTTGAGAAAGAACTACAGGACTTTAAAGGAAGATCACATAGTTTGAATATTGAAGAGTATTATGTCGGATGCCAGACTGGATAACGCAGTATCTTTATCCAATAGCACTTTCGTTGTTACAAGTGTCAGTGATTCCATATTTAACCCCCCCCCCCCCCCCCGCCCCATGTCCCCAAGCTCTGTTTGGTGTATATAGTTACTACTTGATAACATACTTTTTCTCCTACTTCCTTTCTTATTTTGTTTGTGCCTGAAACTTTTCTTTTATGCTACAGGACATCTAGGTCAGGAAATCTTCTTCAGCACGCTGGGAACCCCAGCCTAACCAATACACTGTAAATACCACAAAGTCATATAAAATCACCAGAGAAGTTTGGAGGAAATCCGCATTTTTCAGGTCTATTTTAAAAAATGAACAGCTTCTCACTGAATGCTGTGGACCCCAGGAAGACCACTTGTTTATGGGGGCTGATAATAGCACAGACGTCCTTGGAGGGCACCAACAGAGAGGGATGTGAGATGCACTGAATTCAGAGCCATGCATCTTGTCCCACTCCATGAATCTCACCCCCATGAAAGGACACTGATAAGGCAGGCTGAACCATAACATAGCTTGCTCCTTACTTCCTTTAGGGTGATGGTATCTCTTGAGAAGTTCCCTGCGTGCAGCTTTCTTCCGCTCCTCAATATAGTAGCTGAAGACCTTTCTGCATACTCTGCAGACCTTTCCTCTGCACAAGGACAGTCACACTCAGGTGTTGCTGCCTGGTAGAGCTGCTACTGTACAAACAGCAGCACACAGCTTACATCGTTTCATCTGTGGTACTGTTAATAATGCACATCCAAAGGCTACTTCCAGTTTCCTGAAGGAGGAATTTTTCATTCCTGCTTAGACTATAGTGTATCCAGCTGAAGCAGAAACATGCACTTCATGCAGCTGAAATCTTCTCACCAGAGACCAAATTGTTGTCTTTGGACCATGAAAGCAGGACAAGGTCTCAGTAGGTTTTCTGGCTTTTGTTACCTCTGCCAACATGACTGTCCATAACTTACTTATTCCACTGTGGCCATGCATGTCCTAATGTGCAGCAGCCTATGTCTGGCCCCAGCAAGGGTGACTTCTTTAGCAGTCTTATTGTTCCTCTTTGGCTAAATCAGCCAGTCTTGGCACTAGAGTAACCCTGGGAAGACACATGTTTGATATCCCCATACAGAGGAACTGTAGCATGTTGACATGTCCCACAAACATTTTGGTAGGTAACAGATGTTGTGGACCAGTCTTGAGGAACCAGCCCTGCTCTCTTCAGGGAAGAGTCTGGTGTGATTACGCAGTCTGTCTTCTGTCTTGCCCCTGTAAATCTCCATCCCCAAAACCTGCATCACTGCTGTTGGCCAGATTCAACTGAATTTAATAGAGCCAAGAAATGTCAGACATAGTACACTGTACAGGTTTCGAGGAACTTACCTCATCTGCGAAGTCCTACTGATACTCTAACTGAGGGAAAGCCTGCAAAATAACCTTATCATCTTTAATATTAGAGAATCCTCATGGGAGAAAGGCAATATAAGTGTCCCAATCAGCAGAAATCTTCATTAAAAACACTAACCTGCTTAGATACCAGGAGATCAAGCCAGAAAACACAGGGCACCATGTTTCATTGGCTCTATTGCTGATAAGACTTTGTTTCACGTGAGTTCAGAATAGCCTAATTGCCACCAATTAGCTAATGCTTTACTCTCTACAACCTTGTTCCTTCCACACATTCTAGAAAGGGGGGAAAAAAGGGAGGTCTCTTAAATTTTTTACACTCTTAGGAGTTTTATTCTTCCCTTCTCTTCTCCTCCAAAGCTGAGCTACACTATTTCACACAGTTCATAGACACTCACTCAGAAAAACTATTTTTTCAGTCACCTCCCCTTATCACACTCTGAGAAGTTGGTAGACTATATTGTCATCAGTGCTAATGTTTTTTTCCCAAAAGGTGCTGGGTAATCAGTGAGTATAAATAGTTAAAATGAACAGTTTTACCTACTAAGCCTTGCCTTGTGCTTACCTTCATTAAAATTTATCTGCCATCATGTTGCCCAATCACTCACTTTGATTAGCTCCTCCTGGAATTCCTCTCCATTCTCAGTCATTTTCTGTAACCTAAATAATTCTGTATCCTCAGCAAATTCACCACCTTGTGTTCCACTTCCTCCTCAAGATTATAACTAAAGTTGTTAAGTTGCACAGATACTGAGAGCACCTACATATTCAGCTTGACAGAAAATCTGTTTAGTCTTCCTTATCACTTCTTTTCTCTTTTTAAAAAAACTCTTGCATTTCCCCATACAGTTACAAACCTTCATTAATGTTTTCCCGCGGGTGACTTTCCCAGTAGATTTGGGTGGATACAAATAAATCTGTTGCTTAATAACTTTTCCCCCTTGTAGAGTTCTGCCAGGTTTTTTGCAGCTAATGTATTCTGACAGGAATTTTGCTGCTATTTCTCTGTTTATTTTTAACTAAGTTGCTTATATGTCTTCAAAGATCTTTTATTATGTTCAGATGACTGTTTCTGTTTTATGATACACAGAAAAAGGATATTCCAGAATAGAAAACATATTCATATATGTACCTTGCAATAAAAATATTAAAAAGACAAAAAACAGTGTGACAGTTCTCACCATCATTTCTGTAAACAGGCTGTAGCCACGAATTGTTTGTAGTCCAATTAGCAGAAGTCCTACATACTCTCACTTATGAAACTGTGTTTGTGCTAAGAGTATTTCCAGTTTTTCACCTAGCCTTTATTTATTTGTTTTCTTTATGTAGTGATTAATTGGTATTGGTAGAGTGTAAATTTAGCTTATGTGCTGTAAAAGGAAACTGGGGCAAAGCTGTCTGAGGATATGCAGAAATGGCTGGGTATGATTTTTTTTTCTCCATGTGTGCAGTTATTTTAGAAGTTGCACAAGTAGATTACAATTAGAAAGTTAAATTATTTCCCTCCTTCTACAGTGATAATCTTCATTTTAGGTGGAAGAGCTGTGGGAGCATGGATGGATGGGCTAATTGTGAGCTGCATGAAAGGGTGGATTAATACAGGTGTTTTTGTCTTGTGCTGACTTTCAAAGCTGTTTGTGCTGCGTGTTCTGCTGCTGGTGCATTTTCATTCTCTCATGAAGGGCAACCAAGGCACATTTTGGGTCTCCAATATAAAAAGGAAATTCAGTCTCAGTACCCTGGCGATACAGCTCTTAGAGCAGCAGATCACCAATTGTACTACAGCAGAAAGAAACCTTCAAGGAGGCGAGAATCCAAAAAGCCATGTTAGGGCAAGTTTCTTCATTTTATCAGTTCTGTGGACCTCAGCTGCTAGAAATAAAGCATTAGTGAACTGAGCTGCCTGCTACCTAGAATATGTGTTGTTTGCAAGTGAAGTGTTCAGCCAGAAGGAAGCATCCTATCCCTTGGCAATCTTTTAAAATGTCACAACAGAGAAAGATGAGTTTGCAGGAAATATTGTCTCACAATCCCTGTTTGGCCTTGCTCAAAAGCTCAAAAGCCATAAGAGTACGAACACTCAAGATGGTTCAAACCTCTTGTTCAGTAGCTTTTTGCTGTTACATTTGCAAGTGAGCACAGTAATATAATGTTTTAATCTGAATGTTCATTTCTTCAAGGAAATTACCCCTTGAAATGTGCTTACTAGGCTATTTGTGAGATTTAGCCACAAATGATTCCATGCTGATTTGGGAATATGTCTCTTCAGTGCTGTTGATGCTCAGAGCTGCTCAAACAGCTATCATTTAAATGTAATTGCAAATAATGTCTTAATAATCATGAAAAAAATCACCATTTGAAATATTCAGTTACCTGCTTTCCTTGTAGACTGAGGATTTTGCATCTGCAAAAGAAAAAGTAGCTGGCAAATATATCTGTAATAGTCTGCCTGAAATATCAAACAAAGGGGGAGTTTGCATTTGTTAATCAATGCTTGTTTGTAATATTTGAATGTGAAAGGGCTCTTTTTTTTTTTTCCCCCAAAAAAAAGCTATATCATATTTTGGCTTGGTGCTGATGTCCTGGCTTTCTTTGTATAGTGCTTTGTGGGGCAGATTGCAATGGGGTTTTAACATTCCTTTGATGTCTTCATCGATTAAAAGTAACTTTACATTTCTGACTTGGGGAGCAAGTTCTAACTGATGATGATAAATTATGGCTTCTCTTGGAATGGTTTATTAGTGCTGTCAGGATTTGTTTAAATTATTTTATTTGTAACATTTCTATCTATTTCCATACCATGTACTGAAAGCATCTTAGAAATCGCAGTAACTAAACAAACAAATTTAAACACTTAACAAGCCACATTTGTAATGCCAGTGAGATCAAGCTGTTGAAAAATGAATGGTAGACATATATTGACCTCCATGCTAGAATGTTACGGTACCTGAGAAGGCTGCGCTTTGTAAGTACTGGTTTGTGTTAGGATTTGTGATTCTAACACTAAGGTACATCTCGTTTTTGCATTGCTCAGATATTAATCTGAGAGGAAGCCTAGTGTTGCTTTTCACAAAGAGCAGCTCTCAGCTTCCACGCAACTGTTATGATAAAAAAGCTTCCCAGTAACTTCTCCAGCATACTTGCAAATAGAAATGACAGAAGTGTAATGTTTTCCCATGAGTCTGTTCTGTAATGTATGTCTTGGAACAAGTGTCAGGGTCTACCTATATAGTACAATCTGAAATTCGATATATTGTTCAGATCTTTTTGGCTTCTGCACTTCTGGGTTTTCACTGTTGTCTCTGGCACATGCCGAATTGGATCTAAGCCTTGGCCTTTCTGGGGTAGCTGGTGATTTATTTATTTTTTATTCTTAGATTGTCCTTCCTCCCTACGTGTTCCCTCTTATCAATCCCCAGAGTTACTCTGTTTTATTGATCTTCTGACTCATTGTGATTCTGTGACCTGTAGACTTCCATTTGGGAGCTATGCTCAGAACAGCTCTTTCAAAACCAAGTGGCACATGTGTATTCATATGAGTACAGAAACTGCAGAGAAAAGAGTTAAAATAACAATAGGCCTGTCAGCCTTACCTGACCATTTAGGTGGTCCAGCTTAACTCAGGTATTCCCCTGGGCTGAACCTCCACAGACTCTCTGCGTGTTGCGCCCCTGAGTTTCAAGGACCACGTCTTTTTGAAGCCAGGCAGGTGTAAGGGTCTTTGGTGGCCAGAAGCTGGGACCAAATGCATTTGGAAAGTGCTGCAAAAGGTGGAGACAGAGCAATGCAGACCCTGTGTCCCCCCGTCCTCAGAGTACAGAGCTCTCACTGCATTTACAACTCTCATCACATCACACTAACCAGACAAATGGAGGCACGTGTGATTCCTGTAAGTAAGAAAAAAAGAAGCAAATAGGTATCTCTGAGATGTCCATCCTTGGGACTTGTAAATCTTCTTGGAAATCTTTTTTGAAATGTCAGCAGACTCACATTCTACCCACAACAGTCTGAAGGTAAGGATTACTTCAATTTCCTTAATGTCTTGTGAAGTGAGATCTGAAACAACTAATTAGCATTCTGCCTTCATTAAAATCTATTCATGAATAGAAATAAGGAAGTTCTGAAAGGTATTTTCCACTGATTTTCTCTCACTATCTGAAAATTCCCATTGCCTGTACATGCATTCTTTGTGTGTTCACTTGCAGGAACTATTCTACTGTAATACTTTTTATTTTTCTTGGTACTGTAGAATTCTCTCTGGCTATGTACCTTGCATGCTCTCAGTTGTAAGTCAACGTTATTATGAGTCACCTGATACTCTGTGTGCTCAACTGTAAACATTAATATGAAAGTATAATCAGACTCTCCTCAGAAATGGTCATAGTCAAATTCTCAGTGAAGCAATATATAGTAAAAAGAACTCTTTCTTGGCATTAGCTGTTGAAAGAAAACTAAAAGAGGTTTAGTTACCTTGTAGTTGTCATAGTGGGAAACCAAACCTTAATTTGAACAATATGTATTGTCTGGTTTATCTAAATAGACTGTAATACACCCACTATTGGAACTGAATGGAGTAACTTTTCTACTGAGAGAAGGGAGGCAAAACATGCTATATAGTTTGTACATGGAATGGTCCAGTTAGAGTATTAAGACCTGGTTAGAACTGTCTTCATAAAGATGGAGCAGTCTGAGGTCCTAGAAGCCCTAATGCCTGCACATGATTTTTAAAGACCAGAAGCTGAAGAGTTTTCAGATCTGCCAAGCAATCAAAGATTGTTATTTCAAGATGTTCAGTAGCTCAAGATGGATAAAAGGGATACAGAGAAACAAAACAGAGTCCATGCTGAGTCCTTTTCTTCCACTTCTGAAGGGCTTCCCCTTGAATATAGCTTGCTAACATTGAAGAACTCTGCATGTTGTATTTCAGCTGACTGTAATGTGTTGTTTCTGAAAGGCTACCATGTCTAATGCAATTATTTTCATTTATGTTATTTTTCTTAAGGGACTAATTATTTCCCCAAATATGTTAGAGTTCTGAGCTCCCTGTAGTGACTGTAAGAAGCCACAGGAGTGCTGTAACTGATTGGCTTAATTTCAGAGTTGAAAGAATTGTGCAGCTCATAGTTGTGCAGAGCTATGCTGATAGCTAGCTGTAAAAGGTTACTCAGTCCACATACAAGTCAAAATATTAAGTAGAACATTGCAAGTCTTTGACAGATATTCTTCTCCATCCTTCCAGTCCATCCCACATTACTGTACAGAGTATGTAAAGATGAGTCCATGGTGATGAGCCAGGTCTGAAGTCAAGGCAGGAACATGAGGTTTAGGTTTTCCCACAAAACCTAAAAGAGATTTCAGGTCTCCTGGTTTCTCCGGTTTCCTGCCTGCTTGGTTGTCTGATTTCCAAAGGAAGTTCTCTCCTCATGCAACTCTTCTGTTCAGAAAGATTTTGGTTGCTTTTGTAAGCAGCAGTATTTTAGGAGGTGACTGTTTCTCAGTCAGGACTATTGTCAGCTTCATATCCAGGTCATAACTGTGTTTTTAGTCTACCATTATGGACTTCACTTTCCCTTGAAACTGTAATGATTTTTTTTTTTTTTTAATAAATATCCTGGGAAGTGATACACTAATTCACATTCATGACAGTGAGCATCAATAGCTGCTCAGAGAAGAACTGCAAGGACAAGCACAGAAGTAATCTTTCCCTGGCATGTTCCCTAGCTTCCAGCAATTGCTAATTTAGGGACATCTTATGCCAAAGGTTATATCTGGTCCACTGTGCTGAATAGTCATTTATGGATCTGTTTTCCATGAATTTGTCTACTCCTTTTTGAACTCGCTTATTCTTTGGCCTCCTCTATATCTCGTATGAGTGAGCTCCAGCCTTTCACTTGGCACTGTTTGGAAAGGAACATCATAAATATACCCTGCTCCATCTGATCCATGAACACCACATTGCCAGAAAAGTACCAAAAAGTTGGGAGGGTATCCAAAGAAAAAGACAGAAAAAATTAAAGTTAGGAAAGGTAAATTTGCAGTATATTAGGTGTTCTAAATGTTTGTAGTTGGGCTTCATCAAAACAAAACCAAAGGACATGAGGACAGTAATCACTGTTTACAAGTGTGAGTAAAAAGACAAAAATATTATATCAAGACAGTACAAGAACATATATAACTACTCAAAGGGATGTAAGCAACAGTACAGAAAGGAAATTAAAGGTGGCAGGCAGAGAAGATAAAATATCCAGGAGTGAGATATGTGATGCTGCATAGTAGGTGGTAAAAGTCTATGATTCAGAAAAATTTTTAAAATGACCTAGCTGAAGTTTTCTAGCTGTTATTCTAAGGAGGAGTCCTTGACTGACTGTACCTCTAATCATTTGTTCCTTTGTGAGAATTCTGGACAATGATAACTCTTCTGATTTCTTGTCAAATATCTCAAAACTTTTTTTAGACTTGAAGTCCTGTGAGAAGGATCCTTATGAAATATTGCTGGGTCTTGAAAAATGTTTCAGCTGTGTACAGTCCCTATTAGTTTCCAGAGTAAGTAGCTAATAGAAGCTAACTGAAAGCAGAAATAATTCTTATGTCTGCTATTTGAGAACATCTGTGAATAGATATTTTTATCTCTTCTTCTCCCAGAAACATTAAATTTAGTAACATAATTTCTTGTATTTTGTTATATGTACAACTATAAATTCCAAAGATAAGGCAGTGACAATAGGAAGTCTTATTTAGTTCAGTCAACCTACAGACATATGGATGAGCCCTTTTCATAAGTTTCAGATTGGTATAAAGAGATACTGCAAGTGGCCCAAGTTGACAGTTATGTAGCAAGGTCATTGAGTGAAGCCGATTAACACCAATTACTATTATTTTTATTCTCAAGTCTCAGAGGAAGGCACTGGTGCATGACTGAGCATTATCATAGCCCTGTATAACTCTGTCTTAATAAAAGATGCAATCTGGTGGTGATGTGCTGACAGGACAATTATTATATCTTTATATTAATCATTCCTTCTTTCCCTTTTTCAATGTCAGCATCAGTATTAGCTAACTTGAAACGTGCCCTTTGTATCTGACCAACAATCAAATAGATACCCTGGCCTTCCTCCTGCTGGTATTGAAAGACACTTTGTGTGATAAGCTCAGTAAGGAATACAGAGGTGTGCTAGGTAGCACTTAGCCTGGAAAAGAAGACGTCTGGTGACCTGTTTTGTGATAAGGGAAAAGTAAACTTTCTGTGCTCCAGTTTCTCATCTGTAAAATAGGATTAGTGGTGTAGTTTTGCTTTATTGAAAACACTTTCAGTGAAAAGATGTTATTGTTTGAATGAGAAGGTCTTGTACTGTGACTGCACAGAAAGAACGGGAAGGATTCTTCACTTATTCTCACAGTATTGTCCAGGGAAACTATTCTCACTGCTTACACTGGCTTCTGACTGAATAATTGCTGTGTTCCTTTGTGGATAAAAATTTCTCACATCTGATTGATCTTTCTACTCTTGTGGAGATAAACACTACCCTAAATGCTGAGTTTTCCCATCTTCAGTTCCAGCCTCTATGTAAAGCAAAAAAACAAGAGCTGGAGCTACATAGTTCAAAGTCAGAGTAGAGAAATAAAACTACACTGATTACATTGGCTGATGATGTCCTGCTAGTGAAAGCTGAAGATCAAATGTCTGTGATGGCCATTTTACACCTTTTTACATTTTACATCAATTGATGCTGTTGATCCAGGAAATTTTATTGTCACAGCTGTAAACTGTAGTGGAAATATGTGGAGATTCTTTCGAGGGGTTCTTCTCTTCCCTGCTAGAGACACTGCCGAAGGTAACATTAGGCAACAATGCACTTTTACACTTGCAGAGCTTCTCTAGGAATTACTTCAGGCATCTGTCTTGTCACTTTGCCTCTGTGCACCTGTTATTTTCTGTAAAAATGGACAAGGTAAGTAGTAAGTACTCCTAATAAAATAAGAATTAGGAAAATTTCCATCTCCCTTCTAGCTGAGACTGCATGGTTGCATGCACACAAGGTGCAGCGAGCTTGAAAAATTTTAACCCTGAAAGCTCTAAATGTTTATTCTGTCTTAATCATTCTCAAGGTCCTTGATGATTTAACTCAGAATGTCATTGGCAGATACATTGTTTTTACTTTGTCTTAGCACTTCTTTAAAATTGCTCTGTAAGGGAAGAAGACAAGTAGATTGGGTGATATATCGCAGTATATGTAATGCATTTTTTTCTTTTCCTGGGTGACACTTTGTGTTTTTTATCAGTGAAGAAAGGAGATGTTGATAATATACTGCAGTGAATGAAGGGATGATGTAGTATTTGAACATGTTCAAACAATTACTACTTTGTCTTAAAAGCAAACACCTTCACAGAGTCAACAACACCATGTAGACCAGGGTGGCCAGCAACTAGCTCTTAAGTGCAGTGGCTCATGAGCTGTTCACCTGAGATTCTTGTGCCCAAGACCTTGGATACTAAGTAATCAGCATCCCTGGCTATGGATTTAGTGAGCTGTATGGATCTACTGAGTTTGACATAGTGCTAAGAAAAAGAGAGCTAGGGACTGATTCCTGCCTGAGAAATCAGGTGGTGCAGACTGGCAATATCCAGGCTACTTGGGACTAACTCCCTCCATATCAGATCTGTGTTGAAGAGAGCTCGCTGAAATAGCCAAAGAAACAGCATTAGAAAAAGAGCTAATAATTAAGGACAACCAGGGACCCAGTGCTTGAGTTTGCTCCTTGGCACTCTTTGAGAACGCAGCTAACAGAGGAGGCAAACAGACACCGCAGTTTGCACAGCAGTTCATGCAAAAGGGCACAAGAAGGCACCTTTGTTTCCAATCCTAGTAGTGTACGCTTCCTCAGATACGGTCATGACACACTGCAGAGCACATTCCTTAGTAGCTGTTGGAGTTGCTGCATCAGCTGTGTCAGAGGCTTCGACCCAGACAGACCTTCTGACAGTAGATGCAACTCTACAGATCTCAGGCTGCAGGGAGTGCTTGGGGCCTCTTCGTGAGGCCTGGGCCGACAGTCAGCCCTCCTGCCGAAGGTGTGCTGTTGATGACGAGTTGTGTTGTCAGGTAAGGGAGTTACGGGAGGAAATCAGTAGGCTGTGTAGCATCCAAGAAGATGAGCAAGAGATAGACAGGTATTCTCAGAGACCATACAGCTCCAGAAGTCCCAAGCCCCCACAGCAGTGGAGTTGCCAGAGGACTCTGTGCCGTGCGAAACAGTACATCATAACACCACAGAAGAAGGCTGGAAACTGGTTGCTTCTCGTGGGAGGAGAAAGGCTCCTACTCCTCCTGAAGACTTGCAGCTGAAGAACAGGTTTAGCGCCCTCCAGGATGAGGAGGAGATGGGCATGGCTTCAAGGGAAGCAACTGGGCCAATAGACCCTGTGCCATGCGAGAACACCCGGAAGAAGCGGTGAGTGATTGTTGTGGGGGACTCCCTGCTGCAGGGGACGGAGGCATCTATCTGCTGACCTGACCTCTTGTCTAGAGAGGTTTGTGGCCTGCCAGGGGCTCAAATTCAACTTGTCATACAAAGACTGCCAAGGCTTGTCCATGCTTTGGACTATTACCTTCTGCTGCTCTTCCATGTGGGCACTAATGATACCAAGGGAAAACTGGAAACCATCTAACAGGATTTCAGAGCTCTGGGGATGGTGGTCAAGGATCTGGGAGCCCAGGTCATTTCCTCCTCAATCCTGCCAGTGAGGGGGATGGATGGGAGGAGGAGTAGACAGATTTTCCAAGTTAACAACTGGCTGTGCCGCTGGTGTTGGCAACAGGGTTTTGGTTTCTACGACCATGGGACCCTGTCTGAAGATTGACAACTGATGGGGAGAGATGGGATGCACCTCACTATGCAGGGCATGCATGTCTTTGCCAACAGGTTGGTCAGCCTGGTAAGGAGGGCTTTAAACTAGGAAAGATGGGGGAAGAGGAGAGTTACAGAGACAGGGCAGTTGGCAAAACTCAGCTCAAGTCAGGATGCCTCCAGCGGGTGCATGCAGCCAGGGAAGTGCGGACAGGACATGACTATAGGGGATTGTCTTGCATCCCTCCTGGGAAACCTGCATGCTCGATCACCTCTCTGAAATGCCTGTACACCAATGCACGCAGCATGGGGAATAAACAGGAAGAACTAGAGATGTGTGTGCGGTCGCAGGACCATGATCTCATTGTCATTACAGAGACATGGTGGGATAGCTCGCATGACTGGAGTGCTGTCATGGATGGCTACATGCTTTTTAGGAAAGACAGGCCAGGAAAGCGAGGTGGTGGAGTTGCTCTTTATGTGAGAGAGCAACTGGAATGTATGGAGCTGTGCCTAGGGGTGGATGAAGAGCGAGTCGAGAGCTTATGGGTAAGGATCAAAGGGCAGGCTAATAGAGGTGACACTGTTGTGGGTGTTTACTACAGGCCACCTGATCAGGAAGAGGAAGTCGATGAGGCCTTCTACAGACAGCTGGAAGTAGCCTCACAATCCCAGGCCCTGGTTCTCATGGGGGACTTCAACCACCCCGATATCTGCTGGAAAGACAACACAGCTAGGCACAAACAGTCCCGGAGGTTCCTGCAGAGCATTGGTGACAACTTCTTGACACAGGTGGTGGAGGAGCCAACAAGGAGAGGTGTGCTGCTGGACCTCGTACTAACAAACAAAGAAGGACTGGTTGGAGATGTGAAGGTTGGGGGCAGCCTTGGCTGCAGTGACCATGAGATGGTGGAGTTGAGGATCCTGCGAGGAAGAAGCAGTACAAAAAGTAGGATTGCAACCCTGGACTTCAGGAGAGCAAACTTTGGCCTCTTCAGGGACCTACTTGGAGGAATCCCATGGGTTAGGGCCCTAGAAGGAAGGGGGGTCCAAGAGAGCTGGTTAATATTCAAGGATCACCTCCTCCAAGCTCAAGATTGGTGCAACACTATGAGTAAGAAGTCAAGCAAAGGGGGCAGGAGACCTGCATGGATGAGCAAGGAGCTCCTGGCAAAACTCAACCAGAAGAAGGAAGTGTACAGAATGTGGAAAGGGGGACAGGCCACTTGGGAGGAACATAGGAACATTTTCAGAGTATGCAGGGTTGCGACAAGGAAAGCCAAGGCCCATTTGGAATCAAACTTGGCAAGGGATATCAAGGACAACAAGCTTCTTCAAATACATCAGTAGCAAAAGGAAGACTAGGGGAAATGTGGGCCCACTGCTGAATGGGGAGGGTGCCCTGGTGACGAAGGATACAGAGAAGGCAGAGTTACTGAATGCCTTCTTTGCTTCAGTCTTTACTGCTCAGGCCAGCCCTCAGGAACCCCAGATCCTGGAGGCAAGAGAGAAAGTCTGGAGAAAGGAAGACTTTCCCTTGGTGGAGGAGGAGTGGGTTAGAGATCATTTAAGCAAACTTGACACCCACAAATCCATGGGCCCTGATGGGATGCACCCACGAGTGCTGAGGGAGCTGGCAGATGTTATTGCTAGGCCACTCTCCATCATCTTTGAAAGGTCATGGAGAACAGGAGAGGTGCCTGAGGACTGGAAGAAAGCCAGTGTCACCGCAGTCTTCAAAAAGGGCAAGAAGGAGGAGCCAGGGAACTACAGGCCAGTCAGCCTCACCCCCATCCCTGGAAAGGTGATGGAGCAGCTCATCCTGGAAGCCATCTCCAAGCATGTGGAGGACAAGAAGGTGATCAGGAGTAGTCAGCATGGCTTCACCAGGGGGAAATCATGCTTAACCCATCTGATAGCCTTCTCTGATGGAATGACTGGCTGGGTAGATGAGGGGAGAGCAGCGGATGTTGTCTACCTAGACTTCAGCAAGGCTTTTGACACTGTCTCCCATAGCATCCTCGTAGGGAAGCTCAGGAAGTGTGGGTTAGATGAGTGGACAGCGAGGTGGGCTGAGACCTGGCTGAATGGCAGAGCTCAGAGGGTTGTGATCAGAGGTGCAGAGTCTAGTTGGAGGCCTGTAGCTAGCGGTGTCCCCCAGGGGTCAGTACTGGGTCCAGTCTTGTTCAACTTCTTCATCAATGACCTGGATGAAGGCACAGAGTGCACCCTCAGCAAGTTTGCTGACGATACAAAACTGGGAGGAGTGGCTGATACACCAGAGGGCTGTGCTGCCATTCAGAGAGACCTGGACAGGCTGGAGAGGTGGGCAGAGAGGAACCTCATGAAGTTCAACAAAGGCAAGTGCAGGGTCCTGCACCTGGGGAGGAATAACCCCATGCACCAGTACAGGTTGGGGGTTGACCTGCTGGAGAGCAGCTCTGCTGAGAAGGACCTGGGAGTGCTGGTGGACAAGAAGTTAACCATGAACCAGCAATGTGCCTGTTATGGAAAATTAAGCTTGCCAGCCACCATATCAGGGTCCGACCCTAGGTTCCCGCTGAGGCAGAAGTTTGAAGTCAGATCGGAACGAAATAAATTTTAATGGCACGCATACAATAATTACAGCTCGAGCTGGGTGCCTCCGAAGAGGGACCCTGAACAAAGAAATTCCTGAGCAATTATACCCTTGCAATCTAAGTTCCCCACCCCTCATGCGATAGTTTGGACCAATAGTAATATTTAGATCTGGGGGTCTTCCCCTTCTTCATTGGGCCCCTTCATTGTCTCGAGGCAGGCTGCTTCTTATCCTATTTTCAAGGTTGCAGCTTCTGCTCTCAGTTGTAACTTCTTTACCTTTCCGGCTTGAACCAGCTCTGGGGCCCTCTTTCACATAATTAGGTAATATACAGGTGAAAGTTCACAGCTTGCAGCCTAAGGCTTCAGCAAATTTAGCTACTAATGCTAAGCAAGTTATGCTAAGCGATCAACTCTAGACAGCTTCAGCCCAATATTCTTTAACAGTGCCCTTGTGGTCAAGAAGGCCAATGGTATCATGGGGTGCATCAGGAAGAGTGTTGCCAGCAGGTCGAGGGAGGTGATTCTCCCCCTCTACTCTGCCCTGGTGAGGCCACATCTGGAGTACTGTGTCCAGTTCTGGGCTTCCCAGTACAAGAGAGATGTGGCACTACTGGAGCAAGTCCAGTGTAGGGCTATGAAGATGATTAGAGGACTGGAACATCTCTCTTATGAGGAAAGATTGAGAGAGCTGGGCCTGTTTAGCCTGGTGAAGAGAAGGTTGAGAGGAGATCTTATTAATGTGTACAGATATCTTGAGGGTGTCGAGAGGATGGGGCCAGACTATTTTCAGTGGTGCCCAGCAACAGGACAAGAAGAAATGGGCACAATCTGAAACACAGGAAGTTCCATCTAAACATGAGAAAAAACTTCTTCACTGTGAGGGTGACTGTTCACTGTGAGAGCACTGGCACAGGTTGCCCAGAGAGGTTGTGGAGTCTCCTTCTCTGGAGATATTCAAAACCCGCCTGGACGCGATCCTGTGCAACGTGCTCTAGGTGACCCTGCTTGAGCAGGGGGGTTGGACTAGATGATCTCCTGAGGTCCTTTCCAACCTCAACCATTCTGTGATTCTGTGATTAATGCACTGTGTAAAGGCACTGCCTAAGACCTAGATGTACCCCAGGGTCAGCTCTATCCCATGGTGGACTGAGACAAGTTTAGGAAACCACTGCTACCTCCTGTATCTGGGCTACTCCTGGAGCTCTCCCTTTCCTTGCCTCTTTGAAGTATGAGATCTCATCCACCTGGAGATTTTGCTGTGCAGCTCATACAGTCAAGAAGGTGATTCGCTTCAGATTTATACAAAACAAACTTTATACAGAACAGCTCAGGGCAGCATAAAGTCTGACCATCCTTGGGGAGTTCCATCTCCAGACATTGCTTTCCCAAATCCTGGTGCAAGACAACAACATTCAGAATATTAAGGCAAAAGTAAACCCTTTCTATACGCACTGTAATCAGGCAATCAGGATGCACTGTAATCAGGCAATGTTTTCTCTGACCAGTTAAAACAGGGGGTGCAGATGGCAAGCCGGAGCAGTCCATAAAGCTGTTGAGCTGACCATATATAGGTGTCTCCTTTGGCATGAGACACGTAGCTCTCTGAACTCCACCAGTTGTGTTGTCTAGATTGTCGTTGATATACTAGGAACATACCTAGCTCACGCAGAGACACTAGCGCTTTTCACACCTATGTGCAGGTGTCTCATCTGGAGCTGAATCCTACCCTCTTTCTTGCAGAGTAAATCTTCAACATTAGGTCATATCTGTTTCTAATTTCACTTCCAATTGCCAGCAAAGGACACTGGGTTTTTCCTAAAGAAGGTCATATTATTGGCTTGTGATTCCAGCTATGCTACTATTAGACGTGTGGTTGTCACACAGATTGATATGCTCAAGCTGGATAATCATCACCTCTGCACTGCTATTAGATTAAATCTAGCTTGGGCATGCAGATCAGCTGCATCTCCCAGCCTCACCATAGACATATGTCCATCCATAAGAGCCTGAAGCTAGAATGTGGGAGCTTAACTGAAGTATTATTGAAATGAGCTCTCTTCCATCAAACCACTTTCATGCTTAGTATTACAGCATTTGTTTGCAGGGGCTGGACAGCTGGCACAGGTCTCTTAGGGAGCTGGCAGAAACTCCCACTGTCAGTGCATTTGTCATTGTAGTGTTTGTTAATTTGGGGGGAGTTCTGGACACACACATATTTCCTTTCTTTGTTTTGTTCCCCACTAGTCACTTTATTGTCTCCAATTTTGAAAGATGCGCTTCACTGAGTCCAGATGTTTTCCTGCATCCTGGCAATCACATGAGAGGCATGCACCATTTATTTTGCATAACATGGCATTTTTCCATATGGTATGTTGGGGTGCATGCTTCTCATGCATTTTCTTTACCTCTGAGATTATCGGAAACCAATTTACTGGTAACAAAAGGAGAGGGGACCCATGGTAGTTTGCACATTTCTATTTATTGTGTTACCCTTGAGAAATCCTTCACACACTTTAAGCAGCAGTGTTAAAAAAAATCAGTGAGCCATCAAAAATGGAACAGCAAGCAGTGCACTCCATTTATTTGTGTCTCCTGACTTTCCATGTTGGATTAAGAAACATTAAATATTTTAAACTGGGGGAGGCAAAGGATGAATTCTGAACTTGATGCTAAATCCTGACTGTACCAGCAAAAGATAAATTAAACTGGTATGCTATTTTGTGATGCATAAATGCTCAGAGTTGCTTAAAAATGCATTATTTGACATTGTTTTGGACTCCCTTGCTGTTAAATTAACTCAGCCTTGAGAAAATAATTTAACAGCTTCTTCAAGTATAGAATCTAAAATGCTGTCTCTCAAAAATTTCCAGTGTATGATCCAGTCACTCACAAACCTGTTTCTGTTCTCCCCTTCCCCCTACTCTCACATCAGAAAAAGTCTGTTATATGTATTTGTTAGTTCTCTATTTTTTTTTCAAGTAAATGAGCTATACTACTGAATGTTTTGTGTAACCAGGCTTATAGTTTAAAAGTTATTATTTAAAAAGTAAAATGTTTCTGGGACTACACAATATCTTTCTGTGTCTCATAAAATGTCCATTAAAGTTGATTCTGGTTGATATTTATCACCTGTCATGTTTTGCTCATCGTGTATGCTGGTTATTAGCTATCACAGTGCAAACTGTTCTTGACCTCTTGCTGTTCTACTGGCAGATAATGCAGCTGCTGTACAGTGCTGTCAGGGTTAGCGTCTGCCTCCATCCTTCAGATTGAAAGAAGCAAAATTTAAATAAATAGTATTAATAAGCAGCCTTACAGAATGCAGGCTTAATTCATTTAATTGCTTGTATGGACTAACTGCAGTTGTTATCCCTCACTGCTTAATTGAAAACATTTATTTCTATCAAAAATATTGTTGGCTCCAAAACAGCAAAAAGCTGACAATAACAATAAGCACAGCAATAACTTGTATCCAATGTGTAATCTGTGCTTGATGTGTGTGTAATTGATAAAAAATTGCTTTCAGTTGGTAACAATAAAAGGATACACCATGCTCCATATATCTGTCACTACAGCTTTGTAGCGGCTTTTGATGATATTTGGAAGCACTGCAATAAGACAGAAGGTCAGTGCACTTCATTCCTTTTAAATGAGTTTCCATATGGTCTTTAGTGTGTAATATAAGAGATGAAGGCACTCCAGGCTTTCTTATGTAGGCATCATTTAGGTTAGGTTAATGCTAGCATATAAGGAGTATTGTGATGCCGTCCTCTGGCTCCTTGTATAAAGAAGGCTATCAGTTGGTCCCCAAATGATTCTTGTTTGAATAAAGCTCCTCTACTAGAAGAAAAAAAAAAAAGACATGAATTAAAGATGAAAAAGCCATCATGAGTGTGCGTGTGGTGGCAGAGTGCTCTGCCTAACTAGCAAGAAGAAAAAGAGAGGAATCAAAGGATCAGGGTCTTTTACCAGGGTAGGCAGAGAAACATTCCTAAGGGGCTCATTTAGGCACAGTGAGTGAGGGGAAGGAATTATATTCCCATCTCCCTGGCAAGGGCTTTTCTCCTGAGCAAACAGCAGCTCTGACCTCCCTTCCTCCACATGCATCTCTGTGATCAGAGCAGAAGGAGGTGTAACGAGCTGTGAGGGGCACTGTGCTAATTGCTTTCTTCTATGTCCGGGAAAAATTGTTCCTCTTGCTTCCAGGCTGGCTAAGATGGGTGATTTTTTTTCCACATGTTTCACAGAACAGGAGTGCAGTTGGGTTTCCAGTAAAAGTCAAGTTCTGGTTGCTGTAACTTAGCAGGCATCAACTGGCAAATGTGACATTTCCTTTCAAAGGATTCAGCTCTCTCTTTGTTAAAACAGAAAGTTTTATGGACACAGGAAACACTACAGAACAAAGTGCTGGAGAAAGTGGGATTGCATTATGGGCGAGGAACTGGCTAAAGGAAAGACGAGATCAGGTGCTACTGAAAAGGGAAGTATTAGACTAAGGGGAATCTATTAATAGAGTTCCTCCAAAACTGATCTGGGGACTAATCTTATTTAGTATTTTAATTTATGACCTGGGTAGGAGCGTGCTAATGAAATTTGCTGACAATATCAAGTGTGAAAGCATCATCAATAAAGAAGAGATTCTGTTATCATACAAAGAGTCAGACGACCTTGAAGTCTCTAGTAATAGAAGTAGGATGAAATTCAGTTGTACAAAATACAAGTTCTTGCACCTAGAAACTAATAAGAATTTTTGCTACAAGCTGAGAGATCATCAGCTGAAAATACTCATCAGGAAGATTTGGTTATATTGGCTACCCTGTGACAATTAATCGGATCAAAGGCACATGGTCCTGAAAATGCTAGAAACAGTCCCAGAATATACTAAAGGGACTGGTTCAGTACAGGAATATAAGTTCCATCTAGTAAGACATTGTTGAGACTCATTTAGACTTGCATCTGAATCAAAAGAGATTGACTTCAACTAGGACACATGCAGAAAATGTGCCAGTGTGGTTATGGAGCAACCTATTATAGGAAGCCAGATTAAATTACCTTGACTTGTTTAGTCTGGCAAAGTGAAAGCTCAGAGGGTTTGTGATCTATAAATACACACAGGTGCCCATTTCATCAGCAATGATGATTTCTTCATTATAATGGAGCTATTTAGTTTCACTGTCATCTTGTGTGAGGACGGTTACCAAATCCTGTAAGGGAGCAGTGCAGTTAGAGCTGAGCATGTGGTAACTAGCCTTCTCTGAGCTTGCTTTTCTTTCGCCTGGCTTCTGGTGTGAATATGTGCTTGACCCCAAAGATGCAGAAAACTGCCTGCAAACAGTCAGGCAAATGCAAAGCCTGTTATATAGAATGGGACTTAAAGACTTGGCTTGTTCAGCGTGGCAAAGTGCTAGATAAAAAGGGCAATAATTGCTGTGTATAAATATTGGTGGAGGGGGTGCTAGTGAGAAAAAAGAAAAATTTAAACTAAGGGACAATGTTGGCATAAAAACATCTGGGTATAAATCACTATGTATATATTTACACTGGAAATTAGGATAAACTTAGAAATCAGAAGGTTTCTAAATATAGGAGGAGTGGGGCTCAGAAAGAGCTTCTGTGTAGAAGCAGCAGATACAAAAGCCCCACAACTTTTATGATGGAGGTTGTTCAGTCTATAAGAGGAATTTTGTGATATGGTTGCTTGTAGTAGTAGGACAGTGACTTTCAGTACACAGATTCTCCCATCTCTCCCTATGTTCTGCTTTTGTTCCTACTAAGGTAAGAGGTGCACAGTCAGGCTAGAATATTTTTAAGTATCATAGGAACATCTCAGCAGCAATGAATGAATAGAGATTCTCCTGCTTTGATTTTTACACATATGTAATAGCAAAGACTATTTCATCAGTGCTTCCATTCATCTCAACTTGCTTAAGTATAATGGAAGCTGCCTACACTTACACAATTTTCTTTTCAGAATTACAAATGCGTCATCATAATTGTAGCTCTATCCCCTCTGTTATTTTTGCACTGAGTAGAAATAGTCACACATTAATATGAATTTTAACGATATTACTGCATATGTGTCCAACTTGTGTGTTGAGGTGACAGAAAACTACTGCTATTTTTTTCCAGAAAAATCTCAAAATAATTGTAGTTCCACGTGTTTCGAAAGGAAAAAAAATTGAAGTACTTTTGGCAGAAGTTTTCAGCTTTCTGAAATAATTTCATTTTAGGCTCTTGACCTTTGGTTTCTTGTTTTTTTTTTTCTTTTTCATTCTGTTATTTTTCACTCAAAGAGAAGGTAAAAGGAAATTAGGTAGGCAGAAGGAAACAAAAAAACAAAGAAGGTCAATGCAGCGGATGAAATAATAAAAGTGGTGTCCCTTTGAAAAACAGGGAGGAGAAAGGCATAAAAAAGCCATTTCTATACAATTAAATATTGCTGCCAGTTCAACAAGAATGGGGTTCTTCAGCCTAAGGAAGAAAAAACTGATCAAATACAATTCATCAGATTGCAGAAGACAGTTCAGATACAGACTTACCAGATTTGAAGGTAGGTCTTCAAATCATAGAAAGCCATTGCAGAAAGTAAGGGAATAATCTGTTTTCCCTGCCCATAGTGAATAAAACAGGTACTAATGGGTGAAAACTGCAGAATCACTCAGGTTAGACATTAGAAAATTCTTTTTTTTTTTTTTTTTATGAAGATGTTGTAAATAGAAAAGGTTGTGTGGGAGGCTGTGGAACCATTGTCATCCGAGGTCCTCAGGAACTGATCAGAGAAGTGTTTGTCAGGACTGATGAAACTACAGCTAATTCTGTTTTACAGCAGGGTGATGGACTGGCTTACCTTGTCAGGTCCTTTCCATTTCTATATTTTGATAAGCCTATTTGCAAATGAAAAGCTATTTAAAAAAGGAAATTTGACTTGCCTTCCAATTTATTCATGTGCTGTATGTAATTGAAGAGAATCAATGCATTTAAGGAAGATAAACCTTGATCCCTCACACACTAATTCTTATGTTTAACTGCTACTAGCAGGGCTGCTCTTGATAGTAAAATTAAGCATATACCTCAGTTTTCTAGACTTACAAAGATGGATACCTTACACCACATGTAAAGGTTTGAAGATTCTTCTGTGTAAACACTGACTTTGCCACTGGAGTAGCCGAGTGCTTAACAAAGTACTGAGTTTCAAATCTCCATTATTATGTTTTTTACAAGAATTGTAGGGGGAAAGATAGACGAGCTATATTTAAAATTTCAGTATCACATGTATTTAGGTTTAGGCATAGTGAAGCTAGAAGGGTATATTTCTGTACTGGTGATAAGGGTTAATGTGTACAATAGCATTAATTATGAAAAGTACACGGTAAAGCTCTCTCACACTGAAGAATCCTTGAACCATCACACAACAGGCAAATCCCTTAGCAACTCTGTGATTAATGCCGTCCAGTCATATAGATCTTTTAAAGAAAGGCAAAAGATCTGAGCACCTTAGGTCTTTGTAAAGTGAAAAAGTTTGAGGAGTGTTAACACACTGCTCCCGAAACATTTAACTGAGAACTCAGAAGTAGTGATACCTAGCCATTACATAAGGCATTTATTCATAGTGTGAAGTGTATGTTTGTCTTATGTCATGAGTGAATTTCATGGGTTTTGATTTGTATTTGTTTCCCAGAGTATTAAATTCTGACACAGTTGCTTTTATCAGATAGTACCTTACTCCTTTAATCATTCTGGTAAAGTCAATGGGTAGAGTACTTCATCTTCTGAGCAAAGATAAAAGGATCTGGTCTTTAAATAAAAGAGATCCCAATCTCCCAATTGTCAGTCCAGTATTTTTCCTTGCTAATTTTCTGATATATTGCCATTTTTTTAGCTGTGAGTTATTCCTGTGTAATTTCATTGGAATACCTCGGACTCCTTTTTCTAATAACAATTTTGTCAAAAACAGAAGACGACTGCAATTTGTGGGGAGATGATTAAATTTCATGGATAGTTACAGCATACAATTTTTTCAGTACTGAGAGAACAGAACAGTTAGGAACTATGCTGGAATACTGATGCTTGTTGCAAATTTACTGCGTCATATTTTGAATTATTACTTTATTGTCAGGTAAAACTTTGCTCTGCCTGAACATCTAAAGTCCTACCAAGAACTCTTCTTAATTTCTGCTGTCAGCAGGAGAGAGTAGTTGAGAAGTGCACTCAGATTATTTTTCTGTCCCAGGCAGATGGAAATTGAATGCATCATAGAAATTAGTTGATGGTTCCACTTCTTCCCTGTTCATTTTTATTTGCACCATATATACAGTTGGTAGACCACTTCTAAGAATTGCTACACTAGACATAGCTGTAGAGGTGCCTGACCAAGTTTGAGAGTCACTTGAACAAACAGATCTACCTTTTGTTAGAGTCCAGACTACTTGGGCTTGTAACCACAACCAATCATCAAATAGACAAGAAGAGCATTGCTTCATAGAGGAAACTCAAGTAAGTGTATAGAAACTCTGCTTGGATAATTCTCCTGGCAGAGAGGAAAATATGTTCCTATGGTCATTGTGATTTTTCAGTCTTCCTGTCTTACGACTCGCGTTTGTCTCATGGTAAACTGTGTGTACCACCAGGCCTTCACCTTCACTAGACCCAATTTCCCATGAAAGGCCCTCACGGCACAGCTTTCTCAGAACTGAGACCTGTCCTCTGGAAACATACCTGGCCAGTTCTTATTGGTTTCCCCAATGGGGCGGGCATGAACAACCCTTAACAAAGCTAAACACTCCCTTCTCTTCCCTCTCCCCACAATGAGTGGGACCTGGGGAAGCCAAATGTTGTGGGAGACAATGTATGGAAACAGAGGGAAAGGGCAAGGGCCGAAGGAGTCAAAAAAGTCAAAATATGGAACTGTAGAGGGAAATTGAGAAGGCTCTCTAAAGGCACCCGGGGACCTGGTGGGCTTGCCTCTACAAAGAGGTAGAGGATGGGGGAGTCTAACGTGAGATCGAGTGGGGGTAGGAGGTAGAGACCTCACTTGCTGGGGCTCATCCTCTTTCTTCCCACATGGGTTCCTCAGGACATTGTGGAAATTAGTCAAGAGCTGTTAATGACGTGAGCTGCTGAGGCAAATGATCTGGAAAGGGGCAACATGTGCTGTCAGTACATTGCTACTTTGAATTGGGCTCTGATGTGACCTTCAGCCACAGTAAATGAATATAGAGTGCTTATAATCACCCAGAATAACAATAGAGGCGTGCTGTAACACAAAGAAACACGTTCAACCATACCAGTGGGGTTTCCAGTGCTGTGGTCAGAGCGCGCCTCACAGCAAAGAGTTCACTGCAGGGATGCGGTCCTCCTGGGTTGGCCAGGGACACCAGGGCTTCCTGGGACCAACATGCAGCCACCCACCAGCCCACTGGGCCCCAGTGATCTCTCCTGGCCGGGCAGCACAGCCCTCCAAGTGCCCTCCCAGAGCCACTTTACCAGCTTTGCCTTCTCTTTCCTATCAAACGCTGGCCTTTCACCCTTGCTTTCAAGACCCATTGTAGTTTATCAATGTCCCACCTCACAAAACTATAATTGTGTCATTTGTCACCGCCTCTGGTTCAAGTCGGTCACCCATGTGGCTGTGTCAGCCACGAGCAGCTTCTGTTTTCTTCTGTGCCCCTGTTTGTGCTTGGAGCAGAGATCACTGGAAGCAAACAATGATCAACCCATAAAATCACTACCGCCTTTAAGCCTCTCCTTCATGTCTGCTTCCTCTGTGTCTCAGTCCTGCTAGCTAGGAAGGACTGAGAAATCACTCTGCATGTCAGTATATGTATGCCCATATATATATACCCCTCCCCCCCCAATTTCAATAAATTGAAGTCAGCAAGGTATGAACTAAAACCACATTCTTCTTACTTCCTTTTTTCCAATCTAATCTCTTATCTACACTTTTACCACATGTTTTTAATGGCAAGAATTTTTATATTTATAATGTCCACAATTTGTGATGCAATTTGCTTAGATCAAGCCAAAAACACATCCTGGCCCAGTTCTCCAGCTCGATGCCTCAGAAACCTGAACGGTGAGCAAGGAGGGTCCAGAGTTATGAACTTGTGCTATTTTATGATTTCGTATATTTAACAGTGCCACTCAAGCTAGGGCCCCCAAACTCTCCACAGGGCCGCTGGCTGCAAAAGCAACACCAGCAAATAATAGACAAGATTTTTTTTTTCCCCCTTTAATGCAGAGAAATACATTCATTTCTCCTAGAGGTAATGTTTCAGAAGATAGTTTTTAGGAATAATTTAAAGGAAACGTTGGCTTCTGTTCACATTGGCCTGTAAAACACCTGGTAGATATTTGATGTTATTGTAAATAATAAATATTAGCAGCAGCAAATTAGGCCTAAAATTAGGGTGTTATGATTTTTCAAAAAGAAACGAATGCTAGTCTGTAGAAGTGAGGAGCAAGACATCACTACAAAGTACAATGAGGGAAATAACCATTCTCTTTTAATAGAGTCTCTTTGAAGCAATGAACAAAACAGATCATGCAATTTTGAGCTCCTCTTTGGTTGTGGCTGTTATTCTTCTCTCTCTTTTGTGGACAAGTGTTGTGGAATTCAAAGTAGTGCAAACACAAGCATATGAGGGTTTACAGGGAATGATTTAAGGAGAGAGATTTAGGGAGTTCAACACATCTGCATCTTCTGAGAAAAAAGAGGCAAGGCAATATAGTTGCAATCTGAAACTATTTGAGCAGTAATAGTTAAGATTGATGAAAATGGCGGAACAAGGACTAGTGGGCTGAATAGAAAAGGAGGTAGATATTAGAAAACTTTATTAACAGTGAATTTGTATAGGCAATTAAATTGTTAGGCAAAAGAGATTGTTATGCTGTGTCAAAGTTTCCCAGGTGTAGGGTGTTAACCAACAATTTATACAAATAGCTAGACTACTTGTTGGAAGAGGTGGTTTCTGGCCCTGGATTTTTTGGCCCATATATGTATTTGGTAAGTAATACAAAAACTCAGAATTTATAATACTAGGTAGTTGTAATTCCTCTGACATGTATTTGTTAACTCACTACAGGGTCTAATGTAGACAGGGCCAGCAAAAAACAATCATTTTTAGTACGGTAAAAATCACATTGCACATCTGCCCATTTTCTTCCATGCTGCTTGTGCTCTTTCTCCGCCATGGCATCTGCTGACCTCCCCTTCTTGTATTCATCTTAACATTTCATTCATCGCAGCCCTTCCCTGAGCACTGTTCCCTGAGCACTGTTCACTGGGACCACTTCATCCCTGTCCTCTCCTTCGGCAGGAGGATGAGTCCTCCCTCCACCCTCCCCAGCCCATGCCATTAATCCATCTGTCTAACAAAACATAACGGTTATTACATGGCTGATTTTAAGATAAAGGATCATCAGGCAGTGTCTGGAAACTCTGTTTTTTATCTGCTCTTCTCCAGTGCAAATGTGGGTCAGAAAATAGATATTTCTTTCCAGAATAAGGTTATGTATCTAGGCCCTGCCTAAGGAGAATTTTTGAGGGCTGAGTTATACATACATTTCTCAAACTAACCTTATTAAGAAAACACTTAGAGAGATGCCAGTGCTAGTGGCACCAACACAGCATCTTCACATGCAGGTGAGATGAATTCACTTTATTTCCTTAAATGCACATACATACACACAAACATACACATAGAGTGAAGTGTTAGACAAATCAAAGTATATTCTTTACTTTTTTTTAAATTACTTTCAGGTTTTAGGATTATGTATAAATATTTTTAACAGCGACTAACAAGTTTCTGGTGATTTTTCATGCAGAGAGCTTGGCTGGTTTGCTTTTTCCTCAGCTGAAAATCTGTGTAAAGGGCAGGCTAAATAATTTACACGTTTAATATTGTAGTGGTCCTTAAAGGCCAGAATTTCCTTCTTTTTCATGCTTGAGCTGATTTCTCTGCACCAATTGGGAAGCCTTCATGAAGCATGCAACCGGCTATCTCACTTAGCCCTAGTACCTTTAAAAACAACACAGATGACAGTCTTTCCCACAGCCTCAGCACACATTTCCTCGTTTTCCTCTTTCTTTCTTATTCATAAATATGATAACTGATCACATCAGTCATATTCAACATGATTTGATTAGAAATCACAATGCATGAAACCAGTAGAGCAGGGTATCACTTCTTAATGCTTCCTAAGTAGTTCTAATGCATCAATACTGATGTCTTGTAGATGTCTTAATGTTTAGACATATGAAATGATATCCCAGGAAATCTTAAATTGCCCAAAGGAAAAAAAAAGAGTTACACTCATAGGGTACAGCTCTTTGAGCTGCCCCAAACAAGGAGTTTTTACTCACGCTCCGGTCCAAGCTAAACCCTTTCTTGAACACTTTGTTCATTTGCTGTCCTGGGACTTGGCAGGCCACCAGCTTTGGATTTTCGGCCATACAGTGGCTCCATGCAGACAGGCATGCTCTGAGCCGCAGTTACACAGGAGAGGAGCTCTTCCCTTATTTCATTAAGTTAGTTTCCTATTATTAGAAAAGAGCATGGCACTTGCGTTTTCAAGCATAAAAGGGTTTGAGTCTGGTCTGCTAGATGGTAGTATGGAAAGTGGCATCTGTGAGGCAACCCTGAAGGAATCGTGCCTTTCTCCACACTGAGAGGTTGGAAGGGGAAGTCTTTTCAGATGTTGGGTACAGAAAATTTTACATGAGTGGAGACAGACTGTGCCCATCCCCTTTCTCCACCACAGGTATCCCAAAGCAGGTAAAATAGTCTCTACCATGGCTATCCGTGGCATGTCAGTCAGTGGCAGGGCGATCCACCAAAGTCCTTGCTTGTGTCAGTCTCTGGAAAAGGGGAAGCACACCACTGCCATGAAATATCAGCCAGGGGTGTGCAACGCAGCCCCCAGGTCAGCCCCGGCTGAGCCCTGTTACTCTTCACTCTCCGCTTGCACAGCCGCAGCAAGGGAGAACCAGTTTGTCAGCACCCGGCATGTGCTTGCAGTCTGCTAAAGAGTTACTTGGAGGAGTATGCGATCCATAAACACTGAAACTGAAGTGCTTAATGACTTTTTAATGTCCTGGATTGCTACAAAAGATAGGTTTATATGACAAACCATAATTCCCTGAAATAGTTAGGAAACTGCCATCTCTTGCTGTATCTCTTTTGAGTAGGCATAATCTGGATTTACAGAGAACACATTTTGTTCTGCACAGTCTTAATGTAAGAATGCTAGTGTCTATTTTTTCCTGGATATAATTTTCATTGACTACAGAGGGAGTGAATTAGATGCACAAAGAAATGGATGAGTTCATTGAAACAAAATGCATTGCACCTGAACATTTATACTGGCTGAAGATTTTCATCTGAAGTCTAATTACAAACTTCCTTGATTTCAGCAATTTTCATAGTTTGTGATTCTTCATGTGCTTGAAGATTTTCCTCTGTTTGCATTACTACTTCTTTTCAAAGTAAATTTCCTTATTGGCGCTTAGCTATAACTTATATTCCAGTAGTATTCAAATTGTAGCATTTATTATGTGTACATGCCCCTAATTGCTAAGTATTGGGTACACACACACACATGCATGCACACGTGGAAATGCAGACATTATGCTGCAAAAAATTCCATCCTAAAGAGGAAAGTTAACAGGAATTGTTTTCAAAATGTGTAAGTTGTCTGCAAAACTGTTCTGTATTGGCCATTGTTTAAAATTCAGTAGATCTGCACAGGATAT
Source organism: Apteryx mantelli (assembly GCF_036417845.1). Taxonomy (NCBI): domain Eukaryota; kingdom Metazoa; phylum Chordata; class Aves; order Apterygiformes; family Apterygidae; genus Apteryx; species Apteryx mantelli. Next base: position 25,222,534 of record NC_089978.1, read on the forward strand.
ATATACCCAGCTGGCCTTCACCTCACAATTATTTGTTGCCTGTTTGGCTAAGAGTGTTCAGGAATCTTCCTGCTACCTTCCTGCTGATGACATAGCCTGGACACATACTTACTTGTTGGACAACCATTGTCCATGCTTGTACAGTCCTTAGACAAAGCACTGACTGACCATTCATATCACAAATAAATTATCTGTCATCTACTCAGGACATCTCTTTGTTTATTCTTGCCATTGATGTTCAATTTAATTAGTTCTGCCTCTGTTTCTATTTCTACTTCCTTCCCAAAGAAATCACTTACATATTAAACTTGTCCCTTCTGGCTATTCCCTGTCTTTCTTGCACAGATTCCCAAACCCTAATAAGATATTACCTTCTTCTTGCTTAAATGCTCATATAAACTCACAATCTGTATTATCCATATGTGTATTTTCTTAAATCTGTGTGAATTGCTGGATGTTTTTGGAATGGTGAAACTCTGGGTGAGTTTCCAACTCCAGACACTTGTGCAACTGTCTTTCTGCACAGTACTCTCTGTAATTGATTTCCAATCAACCCAACTAAGAAAAAACTGTAAAGCAAATTTCTGAGTTTTCTTCATAAACTTTGGATGCTCTTAAATGTCCTTCATGTTCGACTTTAAGGGCTGAAATGTTGTATGATTTAATAGGCTGACTATTTCAGAAACCTTTACAGGTTTTCTTGGTTGTTTTGTTGATGGCCTACAGGTGGTCCTGTGAACTGGAAGAACCTGGGTATAACAAGGCACAGTATTCTGCACATAAAAGAAAGTCTCTCTATTGTTTTATGCTTGCTATCATTTGGTGGTTAGCCTACATTATGACTGCCAAATAAGGCAGCAGTTAAATTTCTATTGCACTGTCCTGCACTGTGTATTGGACCTGCACTGCTCAATGAGCATCTTCCCATGATCATTTCTGGCACATTGTTGAAACTGCAATCTGAAAGGAGTCATGGAAAACCAGGATGTGTCTGTGCCATTATCCATATGTACAGGACGATAGAGGCAATATTTCCTTGGCAACCTTTTTTCCAGTATTCTCCATTTGCAATCTTAAACAGTTTTTTAACTCTGATGTTGCTGTTACTCTCCGGAAATATATTCTTTATTCTAAAGTCTCATTTTTGTAGTTAAAAATGTGCAAAAGTGTTAATTTGGAATGAATCTTTTCTTCATCTATATCTTGGTCCAAAAGAGGGGTTTTGAACTAGGGCACAACACTTTCATGTCATTTCAGCTCCATGAAAGTAAATAAAGTGTAAACAAAGCATTTCTGGTGAAAAATGCAAAAAAATGTTTTGCCCTGAAAGAAGAAGAAAAAGATTAATTCTGAGACTTTGTAAACATGGTTGTAAATGAGACATGCTTTTGTAAAGTAGAAAGAAATGAACTCACGTATGAAAACTAAGTAATCAGAAAAAATATTACTCACCACATACAGTTCATTATGGTCAAAGGGTAATCATGTTCTTTCTAAGGAAACTGGCAAGTTAACAAAATAAAATGTATTTAATACAGGCGTTCAGCTGCAGATCACCCTGGCACATGCTGAAGACAGGAGGGAATTGTTTGTCTTTTTTTCACTGTTATGAAGCCTGCCTTTCTGTACTGGTGAAGCAGTGAGCTCTGGGTGATTACAAAGTGCAAGTCTCATTTACCACCCCCTGTTCTGCTGCAGGTACCAGGGATTAGCCAGGGTCCAGGGTTGTGTTTGATATTCTGAGAAGAATGGAGAAAGACACATACACTGGCCATGGAGAGCAGTACTACTTATTTATATCATAATCCATCAGGTTCAGGGAATTTGGCTTTCAAATAAAAAAAAGGGGGGACTGATGAAAATCAGAGTAAAGCAATATTGTGTGAAACCTTATATCATTTTCCATGCATTTATAATCATTTTGTATGTGTGAACCCCATCTCTGAAGCTGTGTCCAAGGAAGCAATTGTATGATTGCTTCTCTTTATTAGACAGCTTGCTTTCTAGCATGGGCAATTTTCCATAACAATCTATCACGCTGAAACACTGCTCCTCTGAGCAGCACATCATGGATAACTATGGCAGCAGGGAACCCATATGTAACTACTAAAATGATATCCTCTACCAAATTGCATGAACTAGTCACAAAGCAAGGTCAGAAAATATGTGTTGTTCCTGCTGCCACGCTAAAAGTTGCTGAAACATCACACACATTTTGTAACTTGCTTCTTTAGCTTTGCAATGTCAGGTTTTTTAATCTTCCAAATTAAGCTAGTATGTTAGCCATAATTGTTGGGAATCAAGATTCTATTTACCCCCTTTGCAAATATTAATGTGCTTTAATGAGAAAACACTGAGAGGTACAAGATCTGTCTGTTTCTGTACAGACAGAAAGTACATGAAAGCCTTTCACACAATTAACTAGAGTTATTGTTGTTGCTGGGTGCTTTTTTGTGTATAACAAAGAAAAGAGCAATCAAATAAGGAATCAAACAAACAAGATGTCCTTTATGAAGTGAAGCTGATAATGAGTATTTGAAGACTTGTGTTTCCATCTTTGCATTGATACGAAACAGCAGGTGATTTCCTTTAACTGTGAATGGTACAGTAAATTAATATTGCCAAAAGGCATTGAGGAAGACACATACCACTATTAATAAAATATTGATAAAGATGTGAAATTTTTGTCACGTTAAATATGTTTCACATTGGTACTTAGAAGAAAAAGTGAGAGTGCAGCATTTAATCCAACCACAATCTATTAATGAAAATCCCATTTCAAGAGATGGAAACAGTTTGGAGTAGAAGCAATTTTTAAAAGATGCATATCTTTCTGTAGTTTTTATGCAGATTACATGTCTTTGTGTTCAGGTGTGTGTCTGAATATCAGTATATGAGTTATAAATATAAGAATACTTATACATGTGCACACAAAAGCAAGTTAAAACAATTTAAAGCTTCAAAATCAAAAGATTTCTTCACCATTTTATGGCAGTTTCCTTGTATAAAATGTGGCTTTATACCTTATTTACTATGTGCTCTCCAACCCTCTTATGGATACATGATGAATAACTGTAGTCAGTTGCAAACACAAACGCAGAAGAATCTCTTTTAACGACCTTCTCATCATCTGCTGGAAGCACATTTCTCACTGACCTCCTTGCCCAGGCTGAGCAGCTCTTCCAAAAATCACATGAGAAGGTCTCAGGTTGGATGCTCAGAGGAGAAGGAACATGCAAATAGCGATCGCCTGTGAAAAATTGGGTTTAGATGACATACCATCTTCTCATAGGGAGTCAGTATTGGGGGCAGGACTCCAGTGCAGCTCTCCAGAGCAGCAGTGAGTTGCCTTAACTGTAAAACTGTCCCTTCTCTTCCTTTAACCCCCTGCCATATTGACTGCCAACCTTCCAGCAGGGTTGGCCAACCCTTCCTGTACTGCTGAGTACTAGTAGACATGTATTTTCCAGCATTTGCAGCAGGAAGTTAGGGGCATACAAAAAGCAGCATGCTACACTGAGCTGGTTCTCACCACACAGCCTGGAGAGCCTAGCAAGAAAAAAGTGCATCCCAAGATATTAAAGTTTAAGGGATAGATTGTTGAAAATAGGAATATTCAATAAAAAGTGTCTGTTCATCCTAAGCAGCACAGCCGTCTTGGCCTGTATAGCTACCTTTTAAGTCGGGGGGCAGAGGGGAGGTCTCTGTTTCTTCGACAGACTGCCCTCCTGTAGGGATACAAGCATGCCTAGGCACACACAGCTATGCTATGTCGGTGTCTCATAACCTCTTGCCCATTAATCTAAGATATGTGGAAGTTATGCTAGCATTATATCCTCTGGAGAGCTTCAAATGACTGCCAGTGATAAAAAAGATAAAGAGAAAATAACTGTCAAGAAAACGTGTTTTCCTCTCCAGATTGCACTGGGTTTTAGACAGGACAAATTCAGTCTCGTTTCAAGGACTGAATGTGGGCTGCCTGTTTTGTGCCCCTGAACGTCTGCTGCCACGAAATCCCAACCATTTGAGACAGATGTTGCACGTCCCTCACCCTGTCACCCAGTGCTTTTCTCTGTTTTTCTCCCTTGTTTCCAGTTCAGAAGAGCGGCCCACGGGGAACCTGATTTGCTTTCTGGGTGTACTTTACAAGGGGCATTTGGGACGAGTACACTTTCAAAGCATATGAGTTGCAGTGAAAGCACAGTATAATACATACATTATCCAGGGGCCTGGTTGTTGAGCCGGGATATTTTTTCTCCCTGAGGACTATTGAAAAGGGATTGCAGAGTATAAAGGAACATTTGAGAGCTGAAGAAAATATAGCTGTTAAAAGAACACCTTTTCTTAGTAGTCCCTTGGCTATGAATACTGTAAAAAATGAAGTGTTTGAAATCCTACCTGGGAAATGGCATTTTTCTCATCAGATATTCCATATCTGTACATTTTAGAGAACTCTGATTTTGCCTTATGTTATTTCAGTGCTCAAAATATTTTTTAGAGATTTTTTTCAAGATTATGTAGTAAATAATTGATTTGTCCCTGATACTGTATTTTTCATGTAACTGTGTTTTGGAGCACACAGAATAAATGCTTTTAAAAAAACAATCCTTTCTACCTACTGCTGAAAGCTCGAATGAGCCTCTCATTTTTTGCAAACTTCATTTGCACTATTTTCACTGCAACACAGAGTTACATTCCCATAATGATTGGTCTCCTGTACAAAGGCATTTCAGCAGAAAAAGTCAAAGAAAACAGGATCCAATATTGCTTTCAAAAGACTACAGATGATGCATCTAGTCACTTCAACTGCCCACAGGCTTCTTATGTAATTTTTCTACTCTTTAGGGCTTCTGCAATCCCTTGAGGTTTAGTACAGGTTTTGTCATTGCTTTGTATGAGACATTGATTTACTGGTGTTTTTTAGGGAATGCTCCACAGACCCTTTACTGATAAGGACAGAGGGAATGAGAGATTTGTTAATTATAACCTGTTAAGGAAACTATGAGGAGGAAGAAACAAGTCTGCTGTTTGTTTTGGTTTTTTTTTTTAATTTAATATTTTCCTATTCATATTAAGTAAAAATATTGTTTTAAACAGTAAAAACAAAGTGGACCCAGTGATATAATACATGGAGATGTTCACTAACAGACTCCACATAATATTAAAACTATAAACCTGTCTTTGCCTTAATTAAACTAATAAAACAGTTAATCTTTTACCAGAAGAATTATTGTTCTGAAACAAAAGAATGGAAAAGAACAGGCAAAACTCATGATAAACTGAATCCCTCATCTTTAATTATTAAGTATGCCATAATATTTGTGCAAAACTATTTTTTACATGTCTATATATCATAGATCTTGTAATCCGTGACGTAGAGACATTGCATTTTAGTAACCTTCTCTCACTGAAATGTTTAGAGGTGTAGAGAAAATGGGTATTTATCTTCCTGGAGAGCTGTATGAGCAGCAGTCACATGCACATGGTAACACTCCCCTCTGCTCCCCAGCAAAAAGGGAATTTTGGTGTTACTGCAAATCTCCCGTCTTGCTGGGGAGCAGCACCAGCATGAGCAGCAATCAAAACTAGGGGAAGAGATGTCCTCTGTTCCCAGGGTCAAGTTTGCAGGGACAACTAACAGATGACCTGGGGAGAGGGACGGGCTCGAACCCCTGCTAGTGAGGAGCGCTGTTAGCAAAACAATTTGGACTCTGCCCCATTGGGGTTCTGCAGCCAGATGGGATGTTCCAGTGTGTCCCAGCCCACCTCCAGATGTGTCATGGGATCAAGCCTGAAGCACTGCTCTCCTCTCCCTCCTCCTGGCTGCCAGGGTGAGCCAGTCTTTCATTTCTCCGGTGACCAACCAGTTGTGTTGACTTTAAATCTCCATGTTGTTGAACCCTTCTTCCAGAACACCTCTCCTCCCTTGGTGTTATGGAATCAAAAAGGTAGTTCAGGTTGCCATGGAAACCTTAATTCTAGCTTCAGTGGCTTTTTTGCTGGTTAAGATTTCAATCTTTAAAATTGCATTAGTTTTTCAAAGTGTAATATTTATATAAACATATTCTTTCGCAGTGTTTAAAAGGCTTGGCAACTGACATAGTGGACAGCTAATTTAGAGTAAGGGTTTCATGTGATTGGAAGTGATGATTAAAGTGAAATTGCAGAAGTGACCTCTATACTTATTAACTCTTGGTAATTTGCAGGGCTACATCTTGGTTGCTCAGGATGTGTTCATTCTGAACAACTTAGTGGATATATTTTCTATCAGAACAATTGGTGTTATCCCCTAGAGATGTGCTTATTGTCTTTGGAAATTATTTGTAGCTTGTTGGGGGGTGAACAGTAAAAATCTAGAGTATTTAGCCTGTGATCTCTTTTCATATTTGTTACAGTTTTCAGCAACTGCTTTGAAAATCAAACAGGTTTATAGTTTCTCAACCACAATCCCCCCAAAGGAATATTTTTTCCCACTCTCAAAAGATGCAAAAATGTGACTTTTAGTAATTTCTCAATGTAATACTTTGAATGTTAGTAGCATGATCCATCCTCAAATCACCGAGAATCACATAATAAAATGACTGTGGCATTTTGGAAATGCAAGGATCAGACCAGAAGAGACACACAGTTCTGGTTTAAATTTAAAGGAGAACTACTAAAAGTTGCAAATATTTTAGATCTCATGGCTTTTTATGAAAACTGAGTTTCATCTCTTCAGCTTGAGGGAAAAAGAGGCAAAAACTCAAGAGCCATCAAAAATGCAACTGACTCCTAAAATAACAGTAGTTAGTAATTTATAAAAAGTTTCATGCATATTCCCCATATCACTCTCCTAAGGAAAAAGAGTAGCAATACCCACATTCCTTACAAATCGGAAAATCAGGAATCAGAAAAAAATCACAGAGTACTTTGGTAGCAGTCACTCCTGCTCTCCCCGCGCAGGACTAAGGCAGGAAAGGAAGAAAAGCACTAGATTATTTTCTCTTCATGACTGCGGCTCACGGATATGGTCTGTCAAGTGTGCAGAGCAGCAGTAGGTCGGCCTTGACAATCTATCTACCCTTTCTATTGCTTCTATTTCTATTCAAGCTACTGAAAGAAACTCACAGTCTGCAGTCTGACATTGCACACCACCATGGGAAGCAAAGCCCTACGGTGGAGGGAACACCAACCCTCCCACCCTTTTCCCTCCCTGCTCCCCAAAAGCATGTCGTGCACTGGTGCCTGTATCTCACCATGGGCCATGGGATGGGAGCAGATCCACAGCACAGGCTGCCATGGGGTGAGGCACAAACTCCAGGTGCTGTGAAACTTCACAGAACCCATCAGGCTCCCTGATTTTGGTGTGAGGGTTGGGGAGCCAGAGACACACTCCAAAAAACTTCCCCTGATCCAGGGAAAAGGAGAACGCAACTAAGAGCTGTGAGGATGTAGAACCACAGTCACCTATATGCCTATACGGTTAATTCCACACAGGCTCCGAAATCCCATTCATCACATGATTAAATGGAGTTAGCCACAGCAGTACAAAGTGGCTTTACACTGTTGGTTGGATTAAAAGCTGGTCTAGAAGGTCATATCACCATTAGAAACATATTCACTGAATGTATGCAAAAAGTGGACCCCTACCTCAATAAGCCAACAACTTGAGAATGAGAGATTTCAGCCCCCAATAACCACTGTTCTAGTGTCATGAGAATAATGGTACCTATATAAAGGTATAATGGGTTGGTGTATTCCAAATGTTATCTTCCTTCTCCTCTCCCTGTATTATTTAATTTACAAAAGACCTGCTACAGGTGGTCCAAGAGGAGCAGTCTCCATCAGCCTGGTGCGATCGAGATTAACAGAATTCTGAATCTTTGTTAAATTTCATGATGAATCCTGACATCTCCATTTTATCCCAGCTACAATGATTTATTTCTTTCAGAGCTGATGAGCATAGCTGCTCACTGTTACTGCTTGCCACTTTTTTTCTGGTTGAGCAAATCCGGTGGTGTTGGATAATTCTGTGATCCATCTGCATAGCTAGTGTCGTGTCTTGCCTGTTTGCCCTTGCATCTTGCTTGTTTGCCCTCTCCTGCTTTACTTGGGTTCTCCTGGCTCGTAATCCGACTGTGTGAAACCTCTGGGTGAGTGCGCGGACCGTGCCTGCTGTATTTCTCAAGTTCCCTGTCTGCTTCTCAGGTTAACTTAATTTAGAGCAAATAATGCGTGTCAACACAAAACAAGTGACTTTTGTTTCAAAAATCTGTAAGAACAGTCTATAATCTCCAAGTCATGTTCTAAAGATTGTGCTGTGAAAATCAGAATGATTGTATAAAAGTTATTGAAAAGTAAGTGGCTCAAAATCTCTAGTAATATCCACAGGCTCTTACTGATATTAAGTGAAGTGGCAGACACGCTTTATTAACTTCTGCATAACAAAAGCGTTTTGCGACAATGTAATCTTTCAGTCTTACCTTCTGGTCTGTCATCGCATGTTTACAAAATTGCCACTGACATTCTTCCAATGAATCATATCATGAGCCACCAGCTGAAAGATTATTTCAGGAAAGATGATTAGCAGAGAAGGATCTTGAATAGTCTATCTGAGCTGAAAGACATGGACATCGCTGATAGGATTTTTTTTTATCTGAAATAAATTGTCTTTGTTGTTCTGGAAGCCTTAGTAAATTAACGTCAAAATGATGGTGCTTTTTTGGTTTAGTTAAGCAGGTAATATTTTTTAAAAACATAGCAGTATAACAGGTCATACATTGCATTTCACTGTAAGTGTTTAAAAGGCTGAAAAAATGAAATATTATTTTCTGATGGACTGAAATGTGTTTAAATTTCAGAGAATTGTATTCAACCTAGTGTACAGCCCTCTTTTTCCCCCTCTTTGTAAGCATTACACTTGACTGAAAAATAAGTGAATTGTTGGATAAGTGGCAATCTGAGGAGCCAGGCAATTACTCCCCCTCTTGTTCATGGCTTTGGATTCATTAGTCTGTGTATACTTAGTGGCAAGAAGCAATTCATTTGGCATTGACAATTAAGTAAATGCTGTAAAATCTTAAAGCAGATCTGTGCAGTGGGATAGGCTCTGCGCTGCTGTGACGACTGGTGTTCTTCCTCTGTAAGCGTTGCCAATGCACGTGCCTGGAAGAGTCTTGTGCTACCCAGGTTTCAAAATCTCCCTCGTAATTCACTGATGCTCATGCATACAGCAGGTGAGTGCAAGTGACCTCAGTGCAAGTGTCCACAGATCTCTACAGGTTTGTTAGCAAAAATGCAAAAATGAAAAAAAAAATAAAAAATTGAAAGGATAACTGGAACAAATAGGGATAATATAATAAAACTGTCCATTTAACTCCTACATAAAAAACAGGTGAGAGTGGCTACGTGAGGTGCAAAGATATCTGAATGATACTGTGGCATGCCAGACATGCTCATATAACAGCTAATCCTGAATGGTGAGTTTGCAAGAGGTTTTCAGAGCCCTCCTTGGAGCCTGGAAGAGACTGAAAAGACTGATTTTACTCTTTAAATATTGAAGGGTCAGAGCTAGGGTTTTGCTGTGGTTGAAAATCAATATTCCCTTGAAGTATTCTTATTTCAGAAGACTGTGAATTTCTCAGCACTGTACCAATATCAGAATTAATTGTCTATTTTTTCTAACTGTATTTGTTGTATGAGAATAATGTTTAATTAAAAATATATATTCTTGGGAGAATCCCCTGAGGCAGCCACGAGCAGGAACCTGCACTGAACGTACACAGTATACAAGTATATTGAATCACAGCAGTTTATTAAGGAAGATGTAGTAATTTTTGCAAAATGACTAGCAGCTTTTTAGATGTACAGAAAAGCAAATAAAAAGCTAGTATCCTCATGCAGGTATGCAAAGAGGGTAAATAAAATTGCTTTATAGTGAAAAAAAATAATTGTCAAAGCTATGACAAAAAAATAACACTATCTTCAACAAAATGAGCAACATTTAGTTATTGGGCTCATAGGCAGCAATGACTGTAAAAACGTCTCCGCCAAATCATTCTGTAAAAACAATTTTCATTCTTCTTTATGTATTTTCACAGGGTGCAAAAGATGATACAGATGTAGCATGAAAAATGATGGAATGAGAGTCTGATTCAACCCAGAAAGAAAAATTACGCTATTTACTGCCCTAGCTACATCACACAGTTTTAAACCAAGGTTATTACATGGTGTCAACAACTGACAAAGATTCCCCGTGTCCTCAGACTTCCTCTAGCCTCCATGGGCAGCTCCTTCTCTCTGCCCTTCTCCACCCCCTAGACCTGAGAAAATGGCAAGTTCTCACATTGTGCCCTGAAAACTATCAGAAGCTATTAAGTCAGAGGTTTGGCAGATTGAAGCAAGAAATGCATTTTAAAGGCAAAAGAGATCCTCACTGGAAATATCCTGTGGCCACATCACCTCATTTCTATCACAAAAGAGCAAGACAAGTGTTTGGGGAGCTGCTGGGGTGGCACCTGCCTTGGCTGTCTGAGCGTGCGGTGCGCGGAGCCTCGGCAGCCAGGAGTGCCAGGCAAAAGCCTGGCAATTTTGGGTGAAGGGGGATGAAGAGCTGTGTCGGCACCTAGGGCCCATGAAAGGCTGCAGGTCAACAAGCCAGTGACCCGCAGGGCTCCTGTCCCAGAGAGGCAGGAGGCCGCTGTGGACACCTCTCAGGGTGCATGACGGGCTCTCAGGCGTTTGGTGAGAAATCCCATGTGGGCACTGATTGCATCTGTAAGGAGCACGGGAGCCATGAATGTGGCCAGGAAAACTGCTGATTTTTAGGAAGCCACCCACTACATTATTTTCAGAAACAAAGAAAGCATATCCTGGGTCTAGGATGCCGCTGAAGTGCTTATGTGCAGCACCCCCAGAGACAGGTGCCACTTTAGGACCATTAAATCCCTCCAAGACAACCTGAGTGGGGAATGACATGCAGCAGGTCATACCTCAGACTGGGGAGACAATGAAACACTTGGGTGATCTAGACCTTACAGTCCTGTCCCCTGTAAGACTTGTTTAGTGTTTGCATGGAAACAAAGTGTTTTTATCTTTTACTTCACTCCTGAATTGCATGTTTTGCTATAAACCAAATCCAGCATGGAAGAGTTAGCACTTTCTGCTAGAATGACTCTGCATGGAGGTTTTATAGATGCTTTAAGCAGACATGGCATGTATTCCCTAGGCTTTACCAGATGCTAGCACCAGATGCTAAAATCATTCTCATTTGCAGGTTTCTGTCTTTTGAAAATGCAGATTCTAAACAGCATTGGTGTTTTTTAAAATTCAGGTGAATACTGTTTTGGAAATATGTTGTTATACTGGAACATTGTTTTGGTGTTTTTGTAAGCTGAAATATGTGCATAGCTGCGTTCTTGTAGCCAAGGTATAAGGATATAAAAGAGAGATTATTTACAGGGAAGGTAATATTATTTGTTAGACAATCTAATAGGTTTGGAAAAAATAAGCAAGGTTTCAGACACACAGGATGTTCCTCAGGCCTGAAATAGATGTCATAAACTTTAGGCTGTATAAGAACTACATTGAGCTTAAGTTGATTATGTTAATAGTTAGATGATTTAAAAGAAAAAGTACCCCTTGCTACTTGAAGACTGGAGGGGGATATTAGAAAAGAAAGAGGTGAAAAAGTCATTAGTTCTTTTAGGACAAAGAGAAAGGAAAGTAATAACCATCTGTGAAATAGCAAGGGACTAGCTGGGAGTGAGAAAAATTGTCATGTGCCATAAAGCCACCTTCCCCACTGAGTCCATAATTTTAAGTGTCCACTTGAGTTATGAATTTCAGTTCCCAGACTCAGCTTTGAAGATATTTTTAAGTGTTTCATGGGGACCAGGGCCGAGAAGTCAAAGATGGAGTGGCTATTCTATGAAAAAAGGTTTCCCACTGACAACTGGGTATTTCTGTCCTCTGTTGATTATCTGAAGTGTCCTCATTCTGGTATGGAGCAGGTCTTTTTCAGAAGGGTGTCTGGCACATTGGGCAGACAGCAGTAAATCTGGGGTTGTAGGATCCCCGGCTGGTGGTATTTCTGTTGTGGGATGCAGTGACTGGATGGGCCTTCATCGTTCTGAAGACACGCTGGCAAGTTTGTGGCATTTATTGGGCCTGTATTTTGGTCTGCAAGAATTTTGCTTCTGAAGTTAAGCTTGTCAAGTTAAATGTGTTGGCTGATGGCCAAGAAAGAGAGTAGTAGGAAAAAATTATTTTAAATTATGTTCTTTTATTACAGGCCATATTGTTTATTGATTTTTCTTACCGTTTCCATATAGGGTGTTTTGTGATGAACATTGGGGGTTTCGTTTTGTATTCTTTAACTGTATATGCTATCCATATTCCTAAGGGAAAATCATTGCTGGGGGTAGGGGGAGGTTTTTTTAGAACATTTAGATTGTTGAGATGGGTGCTGGCAGTGTCTTCCTCAGGGCACAGGAAGGGTGATATATCATAGCCTTTTCTGTATATTTTCAATGCCTATTGGACTTGTGGAGGTTAGAGTGCTGCTCGGGGTGGGGGGGGGTTAAGTATTTAACACTGTGGTAAAACTGACACAAATGTAGAAATATATCTCCAGTTAGATTAGAAAGTATTGGAAAGTAAATTTGGAAGAGCTGCCTCACCAGCAGTACTTATAAATGACAATGTAAGTAAGCCTGAGAAATAGTTGGGGAAAAAAACCAAAAACAAAAAACACTTATTCTACTGTATATCACTGGAGAAAAAAAACATGAAGAAAGTTATGATGAGATCGGAGAGTGCAATATTGGTCAAATCCCACTTGAAGGTTTTGGTAAGTCATAAACCTTTTGCTTCTTTTATAAAAAGCTGTTTGGTTTTTAACCTGTCCTTACAGTTCAGTTTCTTTTTTCTTTTTATCTTGGGAATAGCTTTATTCTTCATGAGCTGTTTTGTTTGGGAGGATGTTCGTGATGTGAAAACCAGAAGCGAAGTGGATAAAATTCTAAACAATGTAGATGTCACTTCAGATTATGGCTTTCAACTCAGCCTGTAAGGTTGTATGAGGAAGTACTAAATGGAAGTTAAAAATGTTTGAAGCTGGAATGGAGGGACTTATTTTGAACAGGGTCTTATGTAAGGACAAACACTGGAGGAAGAATGTGTCCTGGACTTCAGCAGTTTTTCATCTGCAGGGGTATGGGGCTAGACTGCCCACTGGCACCGTCCCATCAAAGACTGCAGTAGAGATACTGTGATTTTCCCCCCGAGAGGTTTTCCCCACAGGTGTCTGGTTACCTGTTATCTGAAGCACAGCCCCTGCTGTCTGAGAAGGAGCCTTTCTGTAGTATTTTTCTGAAATAAATTTACTTCTTGCCTTGTCCAGCCACCCACCTTATAATGGATAAATCCATGAGAGAGTTCAGGAGAGACACTGCAGGTCCTGTTTCTGGGTGGAAATTACTCCAAAACAGTGGTGTTCTGACCAAAATTTCTTCTGAAATATCATTCATTCAGGCTTAAATAGATAATAACTGAAAAATAAAGACATGATACTACCTTAAATATCGGTTCATGCAATCTAAGTAGGTCTGAGGTGCACCATTTGAGGACAACTTGAATGCACTATAGTTAGGAAAGATTTATTAGTGAGGGTAACCTCTGACTGAAATGAGAAAACTTTTCCCTATATAGCATGCACTGAAATTTAAATACATGCAGTACAAGCAGTACTAAATATAGCTACTGGCATTATTGTTGGCATAAATGGAGCTGGTATATATAAAACCAATATCCTTTCTGCTGTGGCACACTTACAACCTTTGCCTAACTAATAATATTTTCAGTTGAGGGAATTCTGGTATGATAAATTGCCTACTACTTGATAAGACATTTTGGAAGCACTTAAATGTTGTTAAAAGTTAACAGTTTAATTTCAGAGTCAGTGTTCCACTTCAGTAATGTGCTGGATTTTCACCATTGTTCAATTTACCTTTTTCAGTTTGACAAATTTATTGAAATTATGGCAAAGCCAATAAAAATGCAAAAGCCACTCAAACTCTTGCCTATGGTAGCTGGTGCTGGCTAAAGCTGTGTTACTGGTCACAGACTACCTGCTATAGTTGAGAGCATCCAGGCAGCAGTGGAATTGCCAAAAATTCTCTATTTCAAAAAAAATTTTCTTTTGCAAATCATTTATTTTACTCTATAAGTGCTCCCTACTTCCTTACACCTAGATCATTCTGCCTCATAGAGTCCATGTTTTTCTGTGCAGTGCTCAGCATTTATCTATTATTCTAGCAAATGTATTTAAATGTGGACAAGACCCATTTGCTTCATAAGGGTCCAGTGTATATGTTATGAACTTTTGCTTTCTACCTGCTGCAAGACTTTTTTTGTATATGTGTGGTATATGTGAATTTGGACTAAATTCTGGGGTCTTTTACAGTTGTCCAAAAGTGTTAAAGTCAACTCAATCAAGTGTAGTTCTCCTAGGAAAGTGACTGAAGAAAAGGTCATGGTGTGGTTATACGCTGATGTGTAAGATTTGAAGCTGTGCTTAGCTTTTTGTAGTAATGCAAGGGGGAGAGGGATAGCTGAACTAATAGTATGTCATTGTATGTTCTTTATTCTTCTTATACCCAAAAAATAGAGAAAGGGCTCTGCACTAGTACCAGTTTTCTTTGTGCTTGAGTACTTGACTGGTGATATGGATGCTAATGAACTACATATTATATAAAAGCTCTAGCATGGGAAGCAAGAGTCCTCAAATGATTTCCATATTAATAATTGTGCTCAATAGCCAAGAAGGAGGAAGAAGCTCATACAAAAGCTGTACTGTTAGGAAAAATAACACCCTGTGTAATTTTTAAACATTTGGATTCTTTTTCTATTTTAATGCAATTGTATGTCTTGTTATACTGTGGTTGTAAAAGTTACCTGAAGAAAACAAGGACTGAGTCCAAGTGAAAAGTGCTGGCTTTCAGATTTCATTACAAACTGGAAACAGGATTAAATGCAGCAGTAGATTCCCTGAAGTTCAGCAGTCCCAAGCAACTTCAGAGCAGAGCTGGCCTGTGTTACTTTTGAGCGAAAGCCATGTGAGAACGTGACGGGATGAACATTTAACCTCCCAGGTGGGAGTTTTTATTTGCATTGTGTCGTACTGCTAGGTCACACAATTTGGGCAGAGTTCAGTTTATCCTATTGAAGGCAGGAAAGCTTTTGGGAAAAGGCCACCTCAAGCATAAGCAAGGCATAAACAAGGTAATTTTGTTGCCCCAGGGGCTAGGACCAGCCCCAGGAAAGGGACAGATAGTGGAAGTGGCCCACACCCTGGCTTTGGGATCCCCGTGCCTTCCTTGTGCATGTTGCACAGGTACCTGACCTCATGAAGGATTATGACTTGAGCCTCATTTAAATTTCAAGGACTTTGCTCATAGGTAAATTTACTTACTTGGTTACATATTCTTTATTGTCTTCTTTTTTTTGATGTTTTTTCATAAATCAATGTGCCTTCATAATGTCCATGCTTTAATTATGTATAGCAGACACACTGAGGAATACAATGCTGGTATTAATAATATGCAATGTGTGAAGGTTTTGTCACTTCCCTAAGAAGTATTACTGCACTGTGAGGGTTAATCCAACCTATTAGCATACTGATAAGTGCAAAGCAGCAATCTTACTTAGACAGAACCCCCAGCAAATTATGAATTTATCACACCGTCCCTGGCTCCCCTCTGCATACTTCTTTCCACCGGTCATTGACTTCAGCGACACTGTTCATTGCAAGTAACCATGTCACAGCTGAGCCCTTTAGGTGGGCCAAGGAAAAAATGTAGGCGTATTTATCTGGGTCAAGGGATGTATTGTCACAGAGGTGCTGCCCAGAGCACACCTGGGAGGGCAGGAAGGAAACACTGAGTAGATACTGCTGCAGTCACCCTTCCCATTGCGTGAGCAGCTGGTGAGTGCAACCAGCCCTGCAGGATGCACATGCTTGTTGCTGTTGAGATGGCAGGGCATGCAGCTGTGGCAAAGCTGGTGGCAGCATCATGCAGGGGCCGGGCTCTGCGGGCACGATGCCACTGGGGCTCTTGGCAGACTCCACGGCTGCCCTCCTGCCTGCCCAGCACCCGCCACTGTGCGGAGACAGAGTGCGCGACAGGAAAAGGTGGGGGTGAGCAAATCTGTAACCTTTCAGCTCAACCCCAGTAATCAGAAAACCTAATGGGAGTATCAACATTGTGCATTTTCTAAGCAGCTTTCACACCCTTTTTGCATAAATGCATTGTATTCTCCTATTTGCACATAGGTATAGCCAGGCTGTCTATGTCAGGGCAGATCTAGGGGCTGGATCAGCTCAAGGTCACACTGTTGGGCACTGACTCAGGTGCGGTTATGTCCTAGGACCCTTTGGGCCTCTGCTGTCTTTGCTCTTAGTTTTCCAGCCTCTTTGAAAAATAAATGCATGATTACTTTTGTATTCCATTTCTTCTGCTGACTGACTCTACTGTGACAGGGAGCTGGTGCTGGGTGCAGGAGTGCTCACAGTAATGCAAGAGAAGATTTGCTTCCTTTGTTTCTCTGTTGTAGTAACATTAATTTTTTTCTAAAATCTGCTTGTTCTGAGTTTTTAGGTTGCTAAATATTGATGATGTCTGCACAGGTATTTACACAGTTTGGAAGCCTCTGAGCTCCTGACTCCCTGCTCTGGAAAGATTGTCACTGCTTTGAACCTGGCACGCAATTTAAGAAATCAAACAAGAGTGAAAGAGTCATGCTAATGAGTCACTAGACACAAAGGTAGTTGGGATCAAAGAGGCTGTCTCATCTTCTCTCCCGCCTGTGACCTTACACAAAACACCTCACTCTCAGATCCTGGCTGTGAAGATGTGTAAATTATTCAAAGCAACAAACAAATTAGATACTGTACATGCCAGAAGTGGGAAACAGGTAGCAACAGAAATCTTAGCTGCGAGATTTGTTCAGGGCAATGGAGGAAAACAAAGGAAGTAGCATGTACAGCAAAGATAAAGTTGTGGCTGTGCAGTTTATGGTTTTCATTATTCTTGGATTTTTGGAGGCCATCTTTCAATACTAAATAGGACTTTAAAATGTCACCTGTAAAATCCCTTGAAAATATAGTTCTTTTGAATGTAGAGTGATTTTTGTTTAGGTATTTTTTAAAAAGATAGGAAGAGAGTTGGCCTGACTTCAGAGATATCAAACTAAGCTAATATACATGCAAAAAGGGGAGGTAAGTCAGCAGGCACAGAAAGCCTGAGGCAGAGTGAATTCATGTTCCTAATGAAGTTGAAGTAGCGTCTCCTATTGAATTTGCCAGGGATTTCATCACAGGTATTTGGGTTGTGCTGGTCTCAGCGACATGTTGATCTGGAATGGCAGTGCCAATGGCATAGCTGGGAGCCTCCAAAGAGGTTTAAAAAATATGGTACCCTTAGCTGTTGCCCGTATGTAGTGCACTGCAGTACCCTGCATGTGCAAGAGCTAAGAAACGACAGGCCTGGGAGAAAAGACAAAAGAAAAAGCAAAGGAAGGATGTGTCAAGACAGTGACCTTTTATCATGAGATTTTTCTTCTTCTAGAGTGCCGTTTAGTGTGCACAAGCCATTATCATAACTTGAACATACTGAGCAAAGAACAGAATCTGGTTTTGTTGAAGATCTCATACTGCAGAACTGCCGGTCTATCAGATAGTTTCTAGAGCGGTAAGGACAACTGCTTTGAAGATGACTGTGGTGGGAGGTGTTGTCTCTATAGCTGGGATGCAGCTTTTCACAGTCCTAGTCTTCACAGCATTTGGAAAAGAAAATGAGGGAGTTTTAATGCTTATGAATCTTATGAATCAGGGGAATGTTGCAGGCCTACAGGCAAGCATGAGGCACATCTACATGAGTGTGAAGAAGAAATAAAGAAATGTTACCTGCTAGGCCAAAGGGAGCATGAGAAGATGTGGCAGGAGGTAAAAGCACAGGTATAGACAGCCATTCATAGGATTAACGGGAGCTCCAGGATTGGTTTCAGAGGGAGGAAGATGAAAAGACAAATCATGGCTTTAAGAAGATAAAGAAGACAATATTTTAGACCAAGAATTTTCACATGAAGGACCTGCCTGTCAAGGCAGAATCATTTAGAAGATCAAATACCAAAGAGAGAGATTCATTAAAAAACCTTGGGAAAGGAGAATAGAGTAGGTGATCCCAGAAGACAGAAAGCATCTGGGTGGCAGGGCTCAGGTGGAAGGAAGAAGAGACATGGGAGGGCAGCACAATATTATGAGACAGCAGTGGGTGTAGAAACAGCTCAAATGCGGCAGCACAGCTCAGGAAGAAGGGAGGATCTTTGAAGAAGCTGGACTTGATCGTATTTATTTTGGTGATCTACCTCTGTAAAAATAAACGTCAGGAAAAACTCTAGGAGAGCAGGGAAAGTATCAGCCATTCTTAATTTTTGCTGATCTGCATTCCATATCAGTTTGTATTTATTCAAAAAAGAGTCTGGATCTGCCCTAATTTAATTATCAGTAGCTTTCATAAAAAACAGATTTTGACTTAATTTTTCAGGGATGCAAGTTTAGACACACCACAACACTCAGCAGAGGAATTTGTGTGCGTCCTTTTCAAGAAGAGTTTATGAGACTTAACATTTTTCAGCCAGTTCACAGAAATTGTGACTCTGCTGATAACTTTTATGGAGCTGCTAACCAAGAAGGATATTCTCCCAGAGTTGCCTTTCATAGAATTAGTTTAGATGCCTTCACTTCAAGAACAGCATGTAAATGCTAGGGAGCTTTCAAGTAAGGCTTTTCTGAATGACTTCTGAATGACCTGGTAAACAAGCCTCACTGGGTGAAGCTTAAAGGGAACAAATTATATAATAGACGGTTGATAACTCCACATTGTGTATATGTACTTACACATAGAATAGGGGTGTTACAGACTAGAGGACAAGAAGATAACATGCTTGTTGAATCTGGACTTCTTCAACTTGGAAATGAGATACCATTTTCTATGCTTAAGTGTAGTAAAGCAAGGTAACAGAGGTAAAATAAAATATCAGAATAGCTGGCCTGGGAAGGGGTTGACCCACAGACACCTGAATTATTTAGCATGAGATAAGGTATCTTTTTAAAATATCCATTCTGAAATAAAGTCTTTTTACTCCTCTGTGAGAAACTCTGGAGCCTGTTAAAGTGTGCAGAAATGTGAAGAGGAAAGAGGGAGCAGGTGGGGATGGCTTAGACTAGAGGGCTATAGAGGTACATTCTGGGCTGGGAAAGTCCTCTCCCTTCATGCACCACAGGAGAACAGTGTTCCTGCATTGCCAGCTATAATCTCCAATTAACTGTGCTCTGCATTAGCACCATGACATGCAAGCGTTTAACGCATTGCCTGCAGCAGTTGAGCAGTCAGCAGGGATTCCCCTGGGAGTTGCGGGCATGTCACAACTCCTCCCATCACTGCAGAGGTTTGATGGCACTGTGGTGCTGCCAGTTCTCCATTTAGGGCAAACAGTTACCAGGTTGAACAAAGAAATGTTTATGCCTACCTCAAGTTCTGGGGCTTAATGTTGAGGTATCTGAGTAGTATCTATGAGGTCTCTAATATGCATGGCATCAAATTAGGTGGTCTAATAGTTCCTTCTGGCCTTAGACAGTAAAACTCTGAAATTTGCTCAGCAGTTGGAGTCAAGAAAAATGACATGTTAAAAGCCATGTAATAAGGACTGAACTGCAATGCAGTATCTCCTATTCATTTTTCTCTGTTTGTCATTTTGTCATCCTCTTCTGCTTTTAAACTGGATAGGATATGACCTTTCATTGTTTGTGTTGCTAGACTTCCTGACCTTTGAGTCAAGAAGTCTCTCTCAGTCTTAACCAGAGACATCTCTCTGGAGCATCTCTCTTATGAGGAAAGATTGAGAGAGCTGGGCCTGTTTAGCCTAGAGAAGAGAAGGCTGAGAGGAGATCTTATCAACGTGTACAAGGATCTGAAGGGAGGGTGTCGAGAGGATGGGACCAGACTCTTTTCAGTGGTGCCCAGCGACAGGACGCGAGGCAACAGGCACAAACTGAAACACAGACAGTTCCATCTGAACATGAGGAAAAACTTTTTCACTGTGAGGGTGACAGAGCACTGGAGCAGGTTGCCCAGAGAGGTTGTGGAGTCTCCTTCTCTGGAGATTTTCAAAACCCACCTGGACGCGATCCTGTGCAATGTGCTCTAGGTGACCCTGCTTGAGCAGGGGGGTTGGACTAGATGATCTCCAGAGGTCCCTTCCAACCTTAACCATTCTGTGATTCTGTGACATTTTTAGGTCTAATATTAAACTGCAAGTTTGTTAGAGTCTCTTCTCTACTCTCTTCTAGTTCACAACAAATGCATTTGATGGCAATTTTTCAGAACAGTGCATTTCTGATTTCATAGAAAGTGAAAGTCAACCATTCACCTCGACTAACCTTTTAAATCATCTTGGTTTTCCTAATTTAGTGATTTTTAACAGATTGTGTTTACATGTTGCCTATCTTAAACAGTGCTTCTTGAATGATGTTTATTTTAAAATAATTCACACCCACTTGAGTGGGTTTCTAAAACTGTTTTCTAACAGTTTTCTAAAACTGAAGCCTTTTTTCCTGAAAGCAGGGAGGTTGCTATCTGTTTTGTTAAATTGAATACCTATTCCATGATTTTCATGACAGTGAGAATATCATCATTATCACTTTGCAAAGAGTGCTTCCTTTTTTGGAGGCATTTATTAAATGACCCTTTTTTTTTCAGAAAATGTGTATTTTCACTGTAAGTCTTTTAAGATTTGTTTTAGATGCATGTGCTTGAGAAGATGTTACGTAGTTCATGAATTCAGCATACACTGATCTGATATTGTCTTTCCTAAATCATACTTCAACATTAGCTACTTATGCAAAGTTTAATACAATGCCAACATAAACCTGAGCATTCATACAAACCCAAAGGGTCATATCAGAGATTCTGGACCTTCCAGTAATTTATATTTTTAACAACATCCACTTAATCAGTGCTTAATCATGAACTCATATAACTTAGAAATGGTCACCTTATTTTGCTCCCATAAAAAAAATCTATAGTTAATAGAGTATATCAACCTCAATGAAACATCAAATCAAAATACTTAATAGTTTGCTCAGATTTTTTATATGTGGCTAACAGCATCTTGTACATAGTTCATTTTGCTCTTCTTCTTTTATATTGAATGATATTTTTTTTTGTTTGTATGAATTCTCAACCTAGATAGAGGGGGAAAAACAACTGTTTCTGAAGACAAAAAGAGGACAACCACTGGAGATGGTAGAGGTGTTGAGGGCACAAGGGATACCTAAGGTATACGCATTCCCCATTGGCCTGACTTCCTATGGGAAAGTAGCTTAGGCATCCATGTGTGTCCACAGTTCTCCCGCTTCCTTTGAACTCTGAATTTGACACGGGTTAAGAACAATTAAATCCCTACAATATTCCTGAATATGTAAACATCTGTGTAGAGGAAGAGCTACCCTGTAAGGTTTGGACAGAGGGAAAGACAAAAATATAAGCTCACATACTGCTAGGGACCAGAGAATCTGCTTGGGAGAGGGCTCTTAATAAATATCCCAACTATGAGAAAAATGTCAGCTCTAGTTTACAGTTTCTTAGAGACAGAGATCCAGATGAAACCAGTCTTCCCCTACTTTGCTCATGAAATAGTATGTGTTTTAAAAGTGATGATTTTTCCAGTTGTGGTGTCTGTATTTTCACTTTTCTAATAGAATCTATCTTCTGATAAGTTATACTAGAAGTTATGCTTTTTATTATTTATTATTAATTTATTCTTTTTTAATTTCACAGTTTGGGGGAAGAAAATATATATTAATTTCAGTGGGACTATTAAAAGAAGGAAAATTGCTTATTTCCTCTTTTTCCCCTTGATCAATCAGATTATTGCAAACACATGTTTTTTCTTTATTTTTTTAGCCCCATAACATCCAATTAATTTAGTTTAATCTCTTACATATAATCATATAATAGGTCTTCCTCATGGGTGGAAAGTAAATTTGGCTTCATTGAAATATGGAAATAAGTGACAGGTCATTTCATTCTACTCTTTTTTTCTAAAAATTCTGGTGCTTTTGGTCAACAACTATGTATCTGCCAGTTATGATACCAATCAAACTGCTCAGGCACAAGTGGCCAGTTCCTTAGATTGTGCCGATTTTCATAGCCTTTAATTATGTGACTTTTGTAGCTTCAGTTTGGTTATTTAATATTTTATAGTTAAAAAACAGACTTATTGAATTAAACTGTATGTTGTGATTTCACCTAATGGCTTCATGCTTAACAGCTCCACTAGTCCATGAAATATCTTAGATTTTAGGGAAGATTGTCTCTTCAGGGTAAAGCTTAATTCCTGCAAATTACATTTGATAAAGTGACTTAGATGGCTTGCTAAATCTTCTGCTTCAGAAGCTTTTCTTACACTGAACAAGCAGACATTATTTGATCAGAAAGAATAAATGATGAGAGACTGTTTTATTTTTATGGATTTATGTTTCCTGTATGTTTCTTGTAGCAAGTCATGTTATGCCAATACTCTATGATGAAGTAGATGTTTTTGCTGAATCCATAGCACATGGACACGGATACAAGTTAACTAATCTACAATGCCAAAATTGTCAAAAATCTCTCAGCATAAATGGGCTCTCCATATACTGTCATAGCACAATTCTCCTAATTCATCTTTCCCTGAAACTGTTCATTATTATAGTTGCACACCAAAGCACCTGGACCCACTGTAACAGATCCTATATTCTCATGCAACTGTAGTAATTTGAATGCAGATTTTCAAGCTATAATCCATCAGAGCACTTAAGAAAATGCTTAATTGTAAGCACCTGAGTACTCCCCTTTAAGTCAATAGCCTATTCAGGCATTTAGATCTAAGCGTGTGCTTAAGAACTAAGCATGTCCTCTGTTGGAAGAGGGCCTTCTGGTGGTTAATGGTACTTATCTTTAGTCAGCACAGCTTCAACTAGCTATTTCAGTAGCACATACTTGTTTTTTTTTAATGGCATTCGACTGCCTTTGAGTTTCTTTGTTGCTTATCAAAACAATGAAATCAAATAATATAGTACTTCATGCATTTCTAGATCTTATGGTATTTTACAGCTGAATAGAGAGCTAAGTTTTGTCATCTCCGCATTAATAGCATCATTATTATTGACGTTAATATTATGGCCCACTGTATTATTTTACAAATGAGAAATTAAAGGCCCAAACAGATTAGGTTTGGGATTCTTCTGCCATAATTAGGTATCTCAAAGTTAGACTTCTCAGTCTGAAGTACTCACTGTAGACTTCTTTTCTAATCAGTGGAGAGAAATAAGCACCTCTTGAAAGTGGCTCAAATCTTCCTAGAAGAAAGGCTTTGTAGATGCCTGTTCTCTGCTGATTATAAAGAGACTGCACAGTGACTAACTCAAATTCAGATAGATTCAGATTCAATTTTTGACTCTTGTTTAGGACAAATGAATCTCATCTTTGCTGATGGTCACAAAAGTATCAGTGGCAAACATGACAGCTGAATACAAATTTGGGGGTGGTGGTTCTGTATTTCAGAACTTTGCTTTGGTCCCCTTACTGGTCACAGGGATTCAGGGTATTTTATCTCAGGACCCTGACTTGGTCTTGCTTCACTAATGCAGTTTGGACATGAATATTCTAATAATACCACAAAAGACCATAGCTGTAACTATAGCCAAGGTCAGAGATTTCTGTGGGCCACTGAAGATAAATATTATTGGAGAATCTTGTACTGTTCGGTGTGTACCCTGGATAACAATGACTAGATATATTGGTATCAAATGTTTGTGAATCTGTAATCTCTGCTAAAAAATTATTTGTGGAAACTATTATTATGAAGAGGCTTGCTGCTCTGGTACTTTGTTTGCCCCTTGTTTGAATTGCAGAATGTTTTGAACAGCTGATCCTAATAGTTGGCATCATACTTAGGGCTGGACATTTATGCCTTAGCATGGAGATCCAACAAGTCATTAACTGGAGAGGCAACATCATTGCTCTGTCTTCTGGCTCCTTGGCTCCTGTCAGGGTAGATTGTTTCTGTCATCTCTTTTCCCTTATCCCAGCTGAGGCTGAAATCGATGGATGTCACCTCTTTTCTCCTTTTCTTCTTCCCTGCTTCCTGGTTCCAGGATTGTAGAGAAATGCTCCTTTTAGATATAACACGATCTTGTGAATGAAGAAGGTCTCTATGCCATGTGCTCAGAGCCTCCTCAGCCATGTGACAAGCGGAGGGAACCATTGACTGGACATTGACCCACAGAGAGCAGCACGCAGGGTCAAGGAGAACAAAAAAGCATTTGTGGATACATGGGGCAGGAAAAGGTCCACAGCTCTCCTCACAGCCTCACTCTGGGCTTTGCTGCATTTCCCACCAACAGCATTATAGGTCACATTTGTATTTTATGGTGTCACTGCGTGTGTTGTTGTTCTAGTCCAAGGCTTTGATGATTGTGCAGTGGTGATATAAAACATGTAGCTTCTTGACAGCATTGGTTTCCAAGAAAGGCACTCACTGACCCATGGCAACATACTTTTTCATTCCCTGCAACGTGCCAGGTTGGGTTGTGATCTCAGTTCTCACAGGAACATTTAATGTCAAAAAACAAACAAGGAGCCCTGCACAAATCAGTGAAGCTGGGTCAGGCTGATAATTTCCTGGATCGGTGGATCAGAGAGACTGAACAGATGAATGCATTTTTTTTTCACAAAAAGCTTTTTCTTTTAACCGTATTGTTCATATAATGCAAATGATAGCAATTCATTAGACTACTCTTATGTGCGTCATACAATTTTGAATTTACAGTGTAGCCAGTAAGACTCTGTCAGAAGCCACAGTTAAAGTATTGTGACATGTTTCTAGTACTCCGATTGTAGTTTTCCCATTATTATACACTGGTTTGTATCTCACTGAAACAGCCATTATTTACTGGTCTGTTTAGGTAGTTCTTAAGATATGCTTTCCTGTATTTCATTCCTTTGCTTATTCAGCTAAAAGGTTTTAATACTTGCAGGACTCTGTTGTTTCAACAAATGCTGGGTTCAACTTTACTGAAAATATTTAGCCTCTAGCATTATTTCCATTTTTGTTCCTTTATTATCCTGTTATCTATGCAAGCAAACTAGTTAGTCTGATTTTTCATCTAAATATTTTCCCTACATTATCAACAATCAATTTAAAAGAATTACAGATACACAGAAAAAAAAAGATAATAGTAAAATCAGGACTGACTACTCAGCAGGAAAACAAATATTAACATTAAATCTGGTGTTCCTTCCTAGGCAGAGCTCCACCTCAGGTGAACTAAGATTTCAGGTCTTCCATTAGGCACGACTTGGTTTATCAGAAGATGTAATCTCAGAGGACGTAACAAAGAGTTTGATGGCCTGTTCACTATATGTTGTCAGGACAACGTCTGACCTCTAGTGGCAATAGAAGTAAATTGCTAATTGATCCAATTTGGTTCATCTGGAAACCAAATGATTTGCAAACGTTTTGGTAATTGTATAATATGTGTTATTGTTGAAAAATGAAAATCAATTAATGTAATGTAAAATATATTAAAAAGGAATATGAGGCCAAACCTGAATTCAATTACATTTACAAATAATTTGTTGGAGGCAGAGGCTTGCAATAAAACTTTCACAGACAATTACTGATAAACAATGATGTTACAAGTCGATAAGGCACTCAGGACCTGCAAGGAATACACTTCTCAGCAGCTGACTGTATATCCAGATGATTTGTGTGATTCTGTTCAGGATGGTTAGTTTCCATGTCATTTCCAATCCAAAGGTCTGTTTTTCTTCTCTGTGCTGGAAATCTGCGCGAAACAGGGCACAGCTAGAAAAATGAATGACTCATCCATCCCTTACACTCAGCACCCCTCCATGACACACATATGCATTCACACCAAGAGAGCTGAAGAAGAGAAAGGAAAAGAGAAAGTCAGGGGAGACCACCCACCTCCTCTCTATCAAAAGACTTTCCTGGTCATTAAGATTTGGTCTTTGTACTGGACTTGCTCCAACTGAATTGGAGCCAAGCATTTTTTCTAGGAGAAGAAAAGAAACAATTCATGGGGATCTCAATATAAGTAGGAACTAACAGTATAAATCAAATACTTCTGCGTCATGTATACACTGACTTTAAGCTTTGGCGAAGTACCTCAAAAATGCCTAGATGTAGTTTAGGTACTCATTTGAGATGCTGCTCAAGGATTTGTTTTCCAAAGGGTGGATTATTATTTCTTGAAGAAGCAGCCTCTTACTGTGCCCCAAACTGGTAACTCTTCAATGTCAGAACAATAAACCCACCGCTGAAAGGCAACAGTGGAAACATGAAGGTTGGGAGGCTGCAGGACCGGGGAAGCGTGAGCTCCTGGGCCTGGGCGGAGGCAGGCTGGTGAAGGGCAACATGGAGCAAAGCCACACACATGCAACACAGAGGCCAGGGACAAGCACCCGTGCCGGGGCAGAGCCCCCCAGGCAGCCTTGAGTGGCCGGTGGGAGCCCAGATCTGCTCTCCTCTGCGGGACCAGGTCACTTATGTTTATCTCAGAAGCACGCTGACTGCATGCTGAGAGCAAGACCAAAAAAGCCAAAACGTGGGTGCAGGACAGAGAAAAGGAGGGACTCCTTCACAAAAGACAGGGCTAAACTGTGACACTCTTCACCACGCCATGCTAAAAGGTTACATGGGCTTAGGTGGAAACTGGAGAAGTCCATGGAAGAGAAAGCCACTGAGGGCTGTTAAGCACATGCAAAGCACCCCAGGCACAGAAGCCCCCCAAACACAATGTTTTTGAGGCTGGAAGAGTCTGGGGGTCTGTGGGAGAGGGGCTTACTCTATTTTGCTCTATTCCTGTGCTTTTCCCTTGGTCTCTAATGTTGATCACCACTGAAAGCAGAAAACTGGGTTAGGCAGACGTTTTGTCTGAGAGTGTGGCTGTTCTCAGGCTCTTATGTTTTGTTTGTAAGTTTACCTTCCCCCACCCTGGGCTCAATATTCTGAAAAGATTTGTTTATCTGGTATTGCTACACACCTATACTGCAGTCATGAAAAAGGGACCAGCAAGTCTCTGCCTTTGTGACTGCTTGGCTACACCGTAGCCACAGTGAACTTCACAGCAGCCTGCTTGTGGATCTAACCCTTGCCAGTGGACAAGAGTCCTTGTGGGGTTATGCAGCTCTTGGGACAGCGTAAGAACATCTTGCCCTATGCATGCCCAGCTACCCCCATGCAGGCTGCAGATGTGTGGGATATTAGCTTGCAGTGCTCACTCTAAACCCCAGGGTGATTTCCCCAATACCAAGGGACCCAAATGCTCTCTGTCCCCTCTGCACTTTGGAGTGGTACCAAGAAACAGAATCAGGCAGCAGATCTTCCCTGTCTCTTAAGGGACAATGTTCTGCTTTTGGGTAGCAAATGAAAAACATGACTCTGTGCAAGTTCTTTATATGCATGTGTGTTTGTTTACAAGTAGTTTGGGATGCTGGGTGGTCCTGGTTTTGTGGAATGAGTCTCTGGGGAGTCCAGGCCTTGAGGCTCAAGTAATCTGAATAAGTGACTCAAGTATATACCTTCTGAAAAACAGTCAGGCTTTCAAAAGTAATTGTTCCACCACATAAAGAGTTTAACAACAATTTTGACAAATACAGTAGAGGTTGATTTCAGGTCATAATCACATTGAAGGCAATCATGAGGCTTTAAATTAATAAGACTTGTATTAAGCGTAGCCTGAAAGCACTCCCATTTCAGTAATCCACTCAAAGTCTTAGCTTTTGAAGGATTCATGTAGTGTTTAAGTTAATAATATATTTCTTATAAATTGTTCTTCTTTAGTAACAGATGTATGACAGTTGAATTTATTGTCAAGCCTCCTATTTACGACTGTACTCCTGCTGCATCTGGAGTGTTCATATAGCACTAAAAAGTCTTCCCACCGCTCAGAAAACCTAACCCCAGTCTTCCTTCCCGATATCATTACAGTCATTCTGACAGAGACAGCAAAGTAGTCTTTCCTGAGTCCCAAAAGCCATCCCCATTGTTTCAGGAGATGTTCCATTTTTTAATGATGAGGTGTTCAGGTTTTCTTTCTCTCTCTCTTTTTTTTCCCCTGGTTTCCTAAGGAAACTAAACTTGTGTAAGACAAAACTGCACTTTGTCCATCTCTCCTCTATTTTGAACTGCGCTGAGGGTAGAAGTCATTCTGGATCGTACTAGTTTCATAAGAAATTAGCAGCTCACTATAAGCTAAAGACCCAAATTAGTGCTTCCACTGAGAAGAAGCCAGACATGCGAGCTCAGTGGTTGTGGTCCTGTTTGGCCTGCTGGATGGCTACATGGCGCAAAACCTGCCACCATGCTGCAGTCTGTGCAGTAGTTAGAGGCTGTGGAAGAGCAACAAAGTCCTGCATTTTTTTTGTGGAGCCATCTTGGGGAAAGCACTGAGGTTGCAAACATGAAGTAGATCTAAGGATATTATGGTAGGGGCTCAAACTGTATCTGATGGGGAACTGAAAGCATTGTGGTGGGAATAATTGGGGCTTGGGTGTGTTGGGAATAGAGTATCTGTAGTGGAGACATATATAGCACATAGCACACGAATTCAAAGAAAACTGGGTTTCATTAGTCCTTCTATTCATGAAACAGCTTGCTGAAAAAATAAATAGATGAGTGTAAGCTGGCGATGATGCTGTCATTGTAAATGGAAACGATCTTCCAGATCACCCAAAAAGCAAAAACATCTTTGATTTTTTGTAATTCTTTGCACTCTGCTAACAAGAACCAGGTGAAATATTCATGATGAACTTCTGAAATATTTAGTTTAATTTAGAGGTTTTTCAGCAGAATCTGTTACTTTTTCAAGCTCACAGAAATCCTTAGCTAAAAACTTACTTTTTTTTTTCCTGAATTCCACAGAATACAAAGAGGATGGTAGAAACCTGGTCTGAGGTATAGTAGTTACAATTTCATTATGAATTTGAACCAAATCACAAACCTTGCAGAAAAAGTAGCAAAATCTGATCTGTTGACTAGAAAGGTCAGTATCTTTTTCAAGCTCTCCATTGTCTTTTCATTGTATAGACAGGACAAAAAGAAGACCCAGAGCAAAATGCAGAGGAAGTTCATGAAACTGTGTCATGTAAAACCGAAAGAAAAGTTTGTTACCACTCATAAAAGTTCAAGCTGTTTGATCTTGCCCAGCTACTGATAAGCCACTGACTATTTCAGAGCTTGGGATTCTGATGGAGTAGAACTTAATTCCCAACAATAGCTATGCTTTGCTTAGCAGATACATGGTGTACAATACAAAATATTACCTCCATCTGTGTCCTGCAGGGCTAGCACTGTTTTTTGATCTCAGACAAAGTTCTTTGTAATTCCCACTCATAAAAGACCATCTGAAGGTGTATTGTTGGCCACCAAGTATTAGATCTTTTCAAACACTTGTTTACATCGTTGGATTAAATACAGAGTTACTCTTGGGTTCATACAGCTATCCATGTAGTGTATTCTACCAGCTTATTCTTGATCTCAGTTTTAGCAGGTGTTTGGTGAATTCAGGTCATGCTGAAGGAGCTTGCAGGTGCCCAACAAAGCCATTGGTTTGACAGTGCACTGCCCGCAACTTCTGTTAATGTGAGCCCTTCAAAGGGTCTTGGGTCACTAAACTAAGGCCATTAGAACCTGAATTAGGAGCAAGGAGCTCTGCAGCGCCTCGTAAGATAGGTTTAAACAACACATGAAGCATGAATACAAACATCCCCCTGTTCATTGTTCCTTCCAGATGGGTCCTTACCTCCAGTCTTTCTCAGTCCAGCAATTTTAGTATGTTCTCAGAGCTTTGCCAGTCTTTACACAGCCTCTCTGGGTCCCTAGGGACATTGTCCTCTGAGGCTGTGTCACTCCCCTCTGCTTTCCTCAGGGGTCTTTTGGTGTGTCTGAGGACAGCTTGTCACTCCTCTTTTCCGATCTCTCCGTAGAGGTGACCCTTCTTTCAAGGGAGGGTCACATCTCCCTTTCCCAGGCCAATAGGAGCAGCCTTCTTTGCTACCCAGCCAGACCTAATTACTGGGCAGAAAATACACAATAAATTGCAAGCAGAAGCTGTCCATCACAAGGAGTATCAGAAGTATTCTGAAAGGGTGGTCCTTCTTTTCTTCCTTGTTCAGCTACTTTTTCATGTGGTTCATTAGCGCCAAAAGAACGTAAGGTTGTGTGTAAGGAAGGATCCAGGGCACAGCAGCTTCTCGCTGCATACTGTAAGACACAAGTGTTCAAGCACAATCCAGTCAGAAACCAGCACTGCCAGGCAAAATCTGTCCTTTGGCAGCAGTCTGACCAGCTGGTGGTGAATAACAGCCCACCTGATACTATACAAGAGCAGACACTCATGCTACGAGACTATAAGCACAATCCTTTTAGCCAGCAAAATTTCCAAAAGGAGATAACGCAAAAGGATGTTTTGTTTTTGACTACATTTCCAGGGGATCTTTGAAGGATCATCATTCATGTAGCTTTTATAGGAACTAGCAGCTCAATGACTGTGGAAGTTGCTAGCAAATTGCTAGCTTCCGCAGCTGGGACAGAGCTGGGCCAGGCTGGGTTTGCCTTACATCAAGTGGATCTGATTCCTCAGTAACTCCCTTGCCTTTCAAAAGTGTTTCCAGAGTGACTATGAGTGGCTGAGCAGTCCCTTAGTCTGATTATTTGATAGACTCTGAAATGGCCTAGTATTTTTAGAGAAAACAGAGCACAGTAAACTCTTCAATTAGCAGTGCTAGTCGGCTTCTTATCCTAACTTCAGCTCAGCCCCGGGACAGGAAGAGCACTCTCTTGCTTTCACACCTAAAGCTTTTTCAATGAACTATTCTGCTGCAATAATACATGATTGTCCGTGCTTACCATATCAGAGGTCATTTGTATGTCAAGCATCTGTTTTTTGTAACGTGAAAAATATCCCATGTGTAGTGTAAATGCCCCCCACCCACAGGGAACCCATTAGCAGTTTCACTTTTAGGGAAACAGCATGTGGTTTGGGAAATACAGGTCAGGAAATGGGGATTTCATAGCTTGGATTCTTGACTGATTATGCAAAGGAAAGACAGTTTTCACTGTTGTTCTGCTAGCTGTCTCAGAGTCTCAAATTCCACCTGAAAACCTACTCTGACAGCTCCCACACATCTCTTTTCATCTCTTTCTGCTAATACTAGAATAAGCTCAGGACTGTTTATTAGGGGAGTGAATATATGGAATAGTACTGCACAGACCTAGCACTCCTGTCCCATATATATATATTTTTAAATACCTTGTGAAAATTATTTTAATTTTCAAAATTTCCCATGATTTTAAATAAACAGTGTGTGTGTACAGTTTATATATGTGTATATATATAATAAAATGTTATTTTTAATCCACTTTTAGCATCAGTATAATTTGATAGATGTTTTGTTCTAAGAATTTCTAAATAGACCCCAGTAGCATTTTATAAATATTTTAAAGCACTATTTATTCCCTGCCTATTTAAACTGATGAATTACTCATTGCTTAGCACATCTTCCTCCTGCAGACAAACAGCAGCAGATGCCACACTGTTTAAAAATGAAAGCTGTCAAGATAAAGGTGGGTTTCATTAATGAATTACTAGTGTGATATTGCACAACAGGCACTAGCAGCTTGGTTGGAGGTGGCTTTTACCAAAGATTTCTCACATTTACCAGAATTGCTTGGGTGCAAATGAAAGCAGGCTAACCTCACCTGACAGTGGATCAAGAATGTGACATAAATGAAGTTTTTCAGTGTGAAGATAAATTTTGACAGCAAATACACTGTCGTCTGAATCCCACCGAAGAAACCTTGTAGCAGTGACTGCAGGACGTCAACTACAGCGGTGGTGCTCTAGGATCTCTACTCTCTCTCTAGGGAGAAAGAAGTTGAGTAGGGAGTACCAGCTAAAAACAGCAGCATCTTCATTTATGTCAAATTCTTGACCCACTGTCACAGGTCTCAAGCAAAAGATGACCAAGGCGACGAAGATGAGCTTCAGATTCACCTTATTCTGGCCAATCTGTTGTAGTTTACTTTTGCGGTGAGCCCTTGTTATGAGCCTGCAACCTTCCCTTGCTTCCAGGCAGAGCTGCAGATACAGGGCATAGGGCTGGGATGGGCTCTAAGAGTCTTCCTTGAGGGCCATTTGGAGAATTCAAGTATTGCGAACAGTTACTCCTTCTCTCCCCCTATTCTCTGCAAGAATATGAAACACTTGTGCTCACTTGTGTGACTCTGTGCTGGCTACCAGAATTTTAACAGGTATAGTAAAAGGTGCCTGTATTACTTCTCAGTCCCAGTCTTATACATACATTTTCTAATTTGGTGCAGAAAGGAGTCACATCCTTTCTGCAAAGAGCCTCAGTGATGTTTTCCACTCCCTTCTGCATCCACAGGACTTAGCAAGTTTGGAGGCAGATGCAGACAGGCTTGGTGCATGTTGTTGTCCCCCTGGTCCCAAGGAGTTTACAAAGAAAATAAACAGAGTTTTAACCAATACTGGACTTTCTGCAAGAGGAAACCTGCTCTGTCTCCTCTAAGAGACTTCTTCTTTGACTCGGGGGCAGTCCTCAGTAACACTATTGCAAAGCTGGGCTACTACCCACCCATTTAAATGTCAGGGGTTACGACCCAGATGGCCTGAGATCTTAATTTATGTTTAACTGAGAGAAGAGAAGCCTTTTAAGCACTTCTCAGAGCAAATGAACCTTTAACCCACATGTTATCACAGTAGTGTGATGTGACAGCAGTGTATATGCACTTTTTAAAAAAGCAGAATATATCTTTAAAAGAAAGATCTTAGAGATGCTCCCAGGCTACATTTCTCTGCTGGAAAAGAAAGGACTAGAAGTTTCTTTTACAGTGAAAGAAGCAGAGATTTTCACATAAACACCTGCCTTCGGGGGCCAGGAATTAAAAAAAAACAAAAACAAAAACACCAAGAACATGACGCTGACAGTAAAATCATCATAGTGGGGAATGCACAGGAGGAGTGGACTCATGACACTGTCAGACTGTGCCACCATTGAGGAGGAGGAGGAAACTGCAGAGCCAGCAAAGCAGTGAAGGAGAGCCTGCAAGGGGACTCTGCCACTTGGGCTCTCCTGAGGCCTCTGCCCTTCCTTACTTGTGCTAAGAGCCATCCAACTCCTTGTCAAGAGCACAGGGCTTTGAGGACCTTTTCCTGCAAGAGAAGTACTTTAAAAATCACTTGAATAACAATTTCCAGTAAGCAATGTTCTGTGTTAATATATCTACACTTGTACAATCTCTGGCACAGTTAACTGAACATACCTAAAATGCAAAAGGACATTATTTGTGTTGGCATAAAACACTACAGTTGACACTTCTGGCTGTACTTTATGTCTTCTTACATAATTCATCCCCCTCATACACACTCCCCACAAACACATATCTTTCTTGATCCTGTTAATAATTTCAGGTATCTTTGAAAAAAAATGGGATTTAAAATTGTACAAAATAAGAAGCTCT
Organism: Apteryx mantelli; assembly: GCF_036417845.1. NCBI lineage: Eukaryota > Metazoa > Chordata > Aves > Apterygiformes > Apterygidae > Apteryx > Apteryx mantelli. The sequence continues at coordinate 25,256,185 of NC_089978.1, forward strand.
CCTACTTTAATAACTCATGTACTAAGTATATGATTAAAAAGCTTTCATTTAAGTAGTCCTGTCAAAATCTTAACTGCAGAAGGATTCATAAAGAGGTGAAATTAATAGGATAGTCCTAATGCTGCAGTTCAGTTTTCACATACCAGAGGTGGGCAAGTGGATTTATCTGCAAATGTCCTAATTAAGAAAAAAAAAGCTATGGCAAGGGTGCATGTAACATCTTTGTAACATCAGAGCTTTGCTTTTTAAAAGTAATGGATTTAGAAACATGATCTTATAAATCAGAAATGGAGAGACTTTTTACAAAAAGCAACCCCTTCTCATCTCAGATCTAACCCCCAGATCTAGCCAAATACCCAAATCCTTAAAAGACCCTTGCCTGGAAGCACTGCATGGTTCCAGTGGGTCCTAATGGATTTGGCTGTGACAGCATGAAGAGTCACAATTCACAACTATGGTTTCAAGATCAATTTATTACTTACTAATCATTGCCTCATTTGAAATGTCCTGAATCCTTCATGTAAAGTCTTGGCCGTCTGTTCTGGAGGCAGAGAAACACAGAGTTTCCAATTCTGCTGTGGGCTGCTGAAACAAAGCAAAAACAAAAGTGTCATTCTGGCTTGTTTTTAGATAGCATTCTTTGGGTGCTTTATGGCTAACTAAGTAGTGTTCGTGGCAAAGCTTGAATACTTAAGTATTCAGACTTGTTTAAAGCATTGGTAGTTACTTTTTAACTTACAGCCCCAAAGGGAACTGCCATACCATGGCAGAGCTGGAGGGATGCTGCAGGAACATCTGGAGAACGTCTGGCCGGCTAGCGTCAGACCTCCTGGCCAGCTCTGGTGTCGGACAGCCAAGTTTCCACGGCCAGGCACTTCTCTTGTAAAGTACATCCCCTCAGAGGATGCTGTGTTATCCCCTGCTAATGGGGCTGTTACCATAAGAAGAGGCTGTTTGAAGGGATGTGAAAGGGAGATCTGCCCCTGGCTCCATTGTAGGCTCAGAGGGTGGCATGTGGCCACCCTTCCTCTCTCCTCCAGAGGGGTACCCATCTCCAGATGGGTACACAGCACGTGGTGTGGCTGAAGCAAACAAAAAGCAGTAGAAAGTGTCTTTTGAACTACCAAATATTTTTCTTTGGTACCTAGAATGGATCAAGCTCCGTATTTGCTGTAGGACATTTGCAGCCTTCAAGCCATATGCAGCTCACGCAGTTTTGTTTGCCACATAAGGCCTGGTTGGGACATGCATCTTGGACTGGCATCATTGGAAAGCCCAGCTCAAGGGCACTTTGGGGCCTCCAAATAAATACCATTTAATCATACTTCTTTACAGTGGTTTCATTAGTGCTGTTGAAAAAAAATGATGACAAACATCTTCATTTCCTGACAAACCATGATCCTCCTCTCCTATTGAATCTGAATTTTTGAAAAAGGAAATTTCTTTCTCAAGATAAAAGAGATCTGCTAGTTTGTGTGAATGCTGGCTTGTCTATACCTGACATGTCCTAACAAATTCACTCACTGCCATGACCAAAACACCATCCAAGTTATTTTCAGAAAGGCCATTACCCTTCAAGTATTGTTCTGACACAAAAGAATGAGGATGCTCTGCTTAGGAGTGTTCACAGGGGCTGGACTTGCTGGCTTAAAAGAATCATAACATTACTGGGATTGAATGCTTATTGGAATACACCAGAGGAGTCTTTTACATATGAACATGGTTTTTCTAGAACGTCATTTCCTTTATCCAATTTGCCAGTGCTTTTAGTAATCGGTGTCCAATCCTAAAAACATGTTTTTCTCCATGTCATGGTATTATATCACATTGAAGGGGCCTAGTGGATGAAGCAGTCGTGTGTCCAGCCCATAGCTGCAGAAGAACAGGAAAGGTTTAATGACCCTTTTGTAACTGATTTTGTTTAATTTCAAACCCAACAACTAGTGCTACTCCAGAAAACTGTGATAATATTGCCAGTACTCCTCAAATGTATTCATTAGCCTCTTGAAGTAAGAATTCTGCCCACATGTCCTCTCTGGCACCCTAAAATATCTATCTGTAATTCAATAGCCTTTGATTTAAGAGTAAATGGAGTATCAGTGTAAAAGTAGCAGGTACAATGATGTAACCTGGTGCACTGGTGTAACACAGTTCCTGCTCGCAGAAGCCACGTGCTAGTAAAAGCCTCCCTGAAACCAGTGCACCTGGAAAAGGCTTTTTGGCTTGGTGGTCACACGAGGAATTGCACGCTTGGATGCCCACGCTGTGTTTGTTCTCTGAACTGTAGCTTTCAATCTTCTGGGTAAGCAGACTGGTACCTTTCACATTTACAAACCCGGCAATGTGTGTCTAGAGCATAAATGATAATATAATACCATCATTTATATTATCACTGTCTGAACAAATAGTGGTGTATAGTCATTATTTAAAGCCCAGTATTGGAAATTAGAATTCTTCGTTTATTATTCCCACTCCACTGTTCTATTTCAGGATCTGCCATTTTGACCATAACTCTGTGGAAATCACTTCTGCGTGTTTCAATTAAATAATCCTACATTTTATTACATATTAGCACCATTTATTCTAAGAAAGAGAAGCTACTAACTTGAATACTGCTAGATACCAATCCATAAGATTCAAATAGGAAGGGAAAAAAAAGAACTATAAAAGGACTGAATAAACAAACTGCTTGATCCTTTGGCAAGTAGAAGTTAAAGAATTTTGTCTATAAAATCACTGATAGCTTTAAAAACCTACATCTTCTATTTAACTTCTGTGGTTTTCAACACAATTTTTACTTTAAATACTTTTAAGAGCTATCATTTTGAGAAAACAATTGCAATTAAACACCTGTCCCCTGCAAAATATTATGCACCAGCTGTTTTAGATTATTTCGATTCATAGAAATGTAATCATAGATAAAACACTTTGTAAAGCTTATTTAACTGGGTCATCAGGTCACAGCATTTATCACTGCTGATTTGTAAAATAACTAAATTTTGCTCAAAAGCCTCTATTAAAGGCATTGTTTTTAACAAACAGAAGATGGGGCATATTTTTAACAGGTCACACTGAAAATGTATGCTTTCTCCCCACAGATAATACCATTTATAATAGACACCTATTTTGCTTGTGGTTTTCTCTCTCCAGGTGTTTTTAAATTGTGGTTTTACTTCCAGGCTCCTCCTAATATTTATTAAAAAAAAACTTTGTTTCCTCAAAGCAGTTAGGGTGTTTTGTGGGAAAAACATTGTTTAATTAGCAGAATTCTGCAAGTCAAGCTTACTTTTGGAGCCTTAAAAGGCAATATACCCAATGCATGTGCGAAAATAAAGCCTTCCACATTTCCTGATTGTTGAAACTTGGAGTACACAAAGATTTTTATCAGATTTCTATTTTGCTAGAGATTTTCTCCTATATGACATTCAAAATAGCCACAAAATACATATCTAGATGGGGGACAGAAAAGAGCAGCATGATGCACATTGTGCATTACTTCAAAAGGAATCCATGAAAGTTAGCTGGGAAAAGCAGCTTCACATATGCTATAGAGAAATAAACATATGTGGCATTTCTCAAAAGATCCCCAACTGCAGTAGAAAAATTTAAGAGTCCATGAATCCAAAAAGTTTGAAAACATCTAATGGTCTGACAAACTCTCATTTGCACTTATCTCCACTGAAGGAGAATGAATATGTTGGGGGGGAAGGGGCAGGAATATGTGTCCAGTATAGAAACTCTTGCTGTTCCTGGCATGGGGAGGGGTAAGCATTATGTTTAACATACATCAGAGAGCTGTGTCCCAATTCCAGTTTTCTAAAAGTCACAGAAGTAGCTGTGCACCCCTGTTCCATGTGCCATGGTGATCTGTGGTCTGCAAGGGCAGGGGAGAGTTGTCAGCCCTGAACCCGCCTTGATCTAGGGTGACACTAGAGCCCAGCCACCTCTCTGCTACCAAAGGGAAGATGGAAGAATAACTCTTCGGTGAGCCAGGGGGCCTCACATCTTCCCACGCTGCAGCACAGGCTTTGCCTGACTTGCGAGCGCTCAGTCCTGCCCCTTGCATTTCCCACCAAGAGTCGGGCAGATTCTCGGACACAAACGACGAAGGTCCCTCTACCAGCTACCTTAGTGGCCCAGCTGGTGCTTGGCAACACCGAAGAAGTAGATGCTGGTCCTACAGGTGTCTGGTTCGGGGCTTCACCACTGTTTTTGTGCTCTCCATCTCAGTGCCACTGGGGGAAAAAGAGTTCCCAGAGTTGAGGGCAGGGATCAGAGCCCCAGAGGCTGCCGCAAGGTGTTTTGTTTCTCTCCCACACCACAGTGTCAGTCTTTCTCCTGCTTATTCTCTTTCCTCGTCCACTAGAGCACAGTGGATGGATGGCTGCAGCTGCTGGGTGTGACAGCCTCCTGGGGTGTGGGAGAAGGGGTTGGGCTGACCCGAGCTGTTCTGAAAAAGGTGGGCAGAGATTTTCCTTGAACACCATGTTGTCCAAGAGGATAGGCATGGTCTAAGCACATCAAATGGCCACTCTGAACAGCTTAGATGCCTTCCTGCCTGTCTCTGTAGCACTGTACAACTTTGGTGCCTGGTTTTCACCTTTCTCCTCCAAACAAGTACTGCTCAGCATTCATGGGAGGTTCTGCTTAGCTACTTGTGGGGCTTCAAACTCTGAAATGGAGACATCTGTTGGTTTGAATCTCCTTCAGGGCTGGGATGGTGGTTAAGAATAAGTAGTATGATTTGAATTTGAATGTTAACTGAAATAGGAGTTAAGTTCCTAAGCAGCTTTGAGGATCTGTGCCTGGGCTCTTAAAATGCAATTAATTAGTGACTAACTGGAGACCCTCTAGGGCTCTTCCATCCTTGAGGTTTTGGTATAGCATCTCCTCTCCTTAGCCCATATCATGTATTCTGAAGGCATTATTATACCGAGGAGGAGACAGACACATTTACTAACTCTTTAATCTAGCAGAATTCCACCTAGGCTGTAGCATGCACATTGTTGTGGGTTGGCAGGGAGGAGCAAGACTGGTTGCTACAGGACATTAAGCAGTGACAGTTGTTAGGGCATTGCTTAACCTCTCCTAGTCTGTGAGTTGTGGCATCCAGTATAGATTGCTAAAGCTGTTGGAAATTCATTAACACCATTGGAATATCATTAACACTTGTACCAAGGATTATATCCCTTTAAGTGTCCAAGTATGGCACTCCAGGCCAGTGCTCAAGCAAATTAGAAGCAGCAGTTCCAGGAAAGAGGCATTTGTTGATGGTATAATGCCCACAAGTGTCAACAGATGTCATTCCTTATAATAAAGCATGTGATTCTAATTTGGCACTTCTTGTCATCAGGAGGAACTTCTTGCTGAGCAGATGTCACTTCTAACCCTATCTTTCATGGGTGCTTGTGCCCTGTTAAAACTGGCATGCCAGTTTAGAAGTAGGCATGGTGCCACTGGAGCAGATGGTCATGAGCCCAAGTCGTGTTACAAATCTGGTGTGTGCAGAAATGTGGATGCCGGGACTGAAGTCCTATCCAGGAACATCAAAATGTTCCTACCCAGGAAAATTCGCCTCTAAATAGGTTAATACATGCCATTAATGCTTTAGTGCTGTGGAAAATAGGTGCTATCTACATCTTCTTTATGGTTGTTCTAGCTTTTGGCCAACCACCAGTGATCCCAGGGGTGATTCTGGCAGCTGAGATCATTGGAGCAGAGATAGGTCCTTAGCAAAAATGCTGTCAATGCTTGGTGCTATGCTGAGAGCTCTACAGGGCCTGGGAACTGATGAGGCATGGAGGACTCCTCTGCTGAATGATTAGAGGGGGAAGTGGCCCTGAGCATGTATTCATCCATCCCCTCTGTATGACAATATATGACTGTCTACCAAACACATATCTGGAGTAAAACTAGAGCACTATCCTGGAAAGCAAGTGCTTTTTCCTTAGTGTAGGGAGTAGGATTTTTCTTAGTGTTCTCATCTGTATTCTCACTTGGCTTGCACTGAAGACAACATTTCAGTTGCCCTCATTGGACTCAACTACAGTATTTCTTACAAATTCACCCTTCATGAACAGTTCATTTCAGTAAACTTACTAAACAGAAGATTGTTTTAATTTTTGTTTTTTATTAATTTAATTTAATTTAATTTAATTTTTAATGTTTGTTGTTTGGATATAGCTACTTAATTCTCTCTTCCAAAATGGACCTGCTGAGAGCAATTTAAATGTTTAATTGATATGTAATATATTCTTAACTTGTATCAGGGAGTCCACAAACAATGTAAGTACTTGCCTGCCTTCATATGTACATCAGGTGTTAAGGACCAGCCCTTCCGACAACTAATTGAAAGACTTCAGTGATTATAAAAGTGGGTGTATAACAAGATAAGGATACTCTGATATGTTAGAAACATTCATCCATATGTCTAGGAGAAGCTTAGAGCAGATATGTTTCTTTCTTCTCAGTTTCAGAAGCAAATGTTTCCCCACCCTATACCCTGGCTCTGCTCCTCAGGATACTCCACAAGGTACTTCAGCAGGGTGTTAGTAACCTGGGATGCTTCTTGCCACTGTAATCAGAACCATACACTGAACTAAAGAAAGTTTACAGGAAGGATTTGGGCATAAATGACCTTGTTGTTCTGGATGCTTCACCTTTGACAATGCAACTCCAAGTAATGCCAAGGCATGGCCCTTTCAGAAGGCGAATATGCAGTGGTGTCTCAGGCCCATTTTAAAAGTGTCTGCATATTCCAAATATCTTTGACAAGATTCCTATAACCTTATGTTACCCTTTCAGACAAATATTATGATTGACCAGCAAAATACTATGTTGCTTTTAATTTATACTCTATGGGGCTTTAATTAGCCAGTTAAATAAATGAGCTCAGATAGCCAAGCAGCTGTACAATCAGCCAGCGGTGGGCAAAGCTACCTCCAACGTACATCAAAATTTTACTGCGTAATAAAATGCTCACCTTGGTTGGTACAGTTTTAAAATTTCACAAGATCCCAAATAAAATGTATATATAAAATGTATGCATGGCACAGTCAGCAAGTTGTCTGCAAATCCTACTAATAAATTAAGAAACTTTACTTTGTGGTGGAATTTTCACCTTGCTCAATGAAGCTTGTAAAACTTCAATAGGGAGCAGCATGTAACTCCACTCAAATAAGAAATCCATTTAACTGGCCCCTAAATATATATTTTAATTGATGAGGTGAGATGAATAAGTTAGTATTGATACAAGCAGATGCATCAGCAGCAGGCTACTGCTACTATCTATTATGTATGAAGGACACTGAAGATGGGCCCATGCTACATAAATTAATCTAGACTTCAAGAACACAAAGTCATCAGAAACATTGAAATGCTTAAAAGGAGCTTTGACTACATGTGAATATGCAGAATTAGATTATCAGTTTTGTTTGTTTATTTTGTATTAATTATAGAAGTGCCACAAAGCTTGATTGTTTCTACCACATTCCTGCAGACTGGCAGCTGTAGGAGTTGATGCACACAAACCAGTGCAGATATGAAATATCATTCTTTTGCCTCTGTCACATGAAAACTTGCACATATTTATGATGAAAGAATAAAACGAAGGATAAATATTTATTCATGTAAACAAAACTTTTATATGGCTAGCTTAAGTCATAATATTTCTCTGCTTCACTTGCCTTTCATCAGCTTTACAACCAGCAGACTCTTCAAATAAATTTTGATCAATGGAGGTAGGGCTAAATTCTGGGAAGTATTTAGGTTCAGATTATGATGTGGCCAAAACAAAAAGGGCCAGATTTTTAAATAGGTCTGCGCCAACTGAGGAACATACGACCGAGTTACCAAGACTTGATAAGTTATTACATGTCAGCCGAGCCGCATTCACTGTTCATGTTCATGCTCCAAGACTTAGCAAAGGCAAAACATTTCCACTTCTCTTAGATCTACTTAACTGCAGGCCTGGCTAAACTGACCGACCTCCTTTGCAGTGGGCTGAGAACAAAGGCAGCTCTAGCACAGCTTTATAAACGCTAAATGCTGGCTGCTTAACTGTGGGTCCTGCTGCACTGCGGGTCCTACTGCACCGGTCAGTGGTGGAGACCCTGGAGGCCAGCCCAAGCCTGATCTCCAGTGGCTGTGTTTTGGGCTGCTCTTACTCTCTGCAAGAAAGCTGCTATAGAGGGAGTTGGCCCAAGCAGTGTCGGTATGAGCCAGCCACTTGGCCCGCTTTCATTTAGCAGCATAGACACAGCCTGTTAAACTGAGGCTCAGCTAACTGCTGTGTCTGCAAGGGAGGCCAGCATCCTGCTGCAAGTGGGGTGGCTAGCTGTGTCAATGCCGGATCACCTATTTGTGTGGCTGTCATCTGCAGGGCCAAAACCTCTGGCAGCTGATGGCATGGGAGAAGGGTGCTTAGGGTTAGGGCTGGAGGGGGTGGGGAAGAGAGATGCGGGGATCTCTTAAAAATGTAAATGGTAGTTTACAAAAGCAGTAACATCACATGGGTATCACGCCGGCGACACTGGTGGGATTCATCTGAGAACACAGTGCACATGAGCTGTTTCCATCCGAAGCAGTGCTCTAGGCTGTTCCCAGCTGAGGAGGGAAAAAAATAGCCCTAGTGCAGCTGGCAGAGGGGTGCTCCGGAGGCACTGTCTCCCTCTGGTGAGGGCGAAGAGGCCTGTCGCAGAGGCAGCTGGCTGCAGTGCCGGGACAGAAAGCGATATGAAGCCTGGAGAGCTGACTCCAGTGCCGTCTGGCGCTGCAGATTTGCCTCTTTTCTTTGGTCAGGGTTACTGAGTTCAAAATTCAAGCTTCTGTTTTGAACGCTAAGTCTTCACAAAATGCCACCTTTATATAGACGTGTGCAAGCACAGACTTCCTCTAAAATAACTATGTTAAGGAAAATTGTTGCTAAAACATCTTTGAGCTAAAAAAATGTAATGGGAAAAAGGACTTTCAGGTAAATAAGCTAGGTTTAAGCAGTCTATGAATATCAATCCTTATGCCTCTCCTTGTTCTGGATGGAAAAGAAACCTGCCACCAGCTTGTCCCTGATCTATTGCACATTTGGCCTTGTATATTGGGAAACGTTGGGCGCTGGCTCTCAGCAAAGACAAAATAACGAATTAGCTGGCTACTGATCTAGTCTACTGTCATGACATTGTAATAACGTAGTAACCCCTAAGAACTAATGATCACACTGTATAGCTTGGTCAATAGCATCGTTTCAGTTAGACCTGCAGAGCTGTAAATTAAATTGTGTGTTGATGATTACACTGTGAAGCATTATATTGAAATATATAAAGCTGAACTTTAAAACATTAACTGCTAAAATAGTGAAACGAAAAGCACAGTTGACAGGCTGCATATTTTGTCATTAATCTGTAAAAATGCCTATCACTTTACAGGTAAAAAATCACTAGTAAGGAGTACACCTTGCTTTCACTGTCCATCTCTGCCATCCCCTCGCTATGTGAACTTGCAGCATGGCTCAGCTCCTTTGTGCTTTTCTTGTTTGCAAAGCTCATTGAGTTCTGTGCCTGGAAGTGCTTTATAAATGCTAAGTGGGATCACTGTTGTAACAACTAGACATACCTTTGTTGTTATTAAACTTGGCCTTAAGTAGTGTCTAAGGATCTTTAAGATGGAAAGGGCTTGCTATTACCCGGGGTAAATGTTTGTGCTTCAGTGAGCATTCATGATGCAAACACATTCTCAGTGTCTCTGGTGTGATTACAGCTGCAGCAGGGAGCTAACAACTCCAAACCCACTGCCAAAACAGTTAATGCTTGACCTGCTATGAAGAGCTGGAAACTCGCTCTATTTCACAAGGCTTCACATAGCAGCTCACGAGACAGGGAGCCACAGAAGCAGCCACACTCTCATTTTAATACTCTTTTGGGGTCTGTTTCTCAGCAAAACAGAGAACTGTAAGCTTTGTCAGACAAGCTTGTTTTTCAGAAAGGACCCAAGTTCTCCAACAGAAGGAGCCTTTACTGCTGTCAAGCACAGGCAGTGAAAGCTGTTGCCGTCATGGCTAGCCAGTCTTTAGGCAGACCCCAAGGTGTGAATTCTGAGATAGAAATTTCCTGCTTGCATCTCCAAAATGCAGCCCTTTCAATCACTGTCTGCTCTCAAAGCAAGACCTGCCTTAGCAGCATGGATGTGACATTAATTCAGATCTAATCAAACATAGAATTCCCCCCCGACCCATGCTCTTGCTGGTTTTGCAATGATATGTAATATCATATTTCAAGGTTTTTTTTAATGATCATTTTATAAATAATTCCAAAATAAAAATGGTTCCTACCAGTGGTATGTATAGGCAAGCCGTCCTCTTCAGAGGGCAAGTAGTCCCCGAAGCGAGCTGCTGCAGTGTAGCGCCAGATGGTGAAAAGGAGTGTGGTGCATGCGGAGAGAAGGTGGCCCAAACCATCTGGGAACCAGTGGGATTTCGGTTGTGGCTTTCTTTGAATGTGGAGCCTACAATATTTTGCCAGCCCTGACTTCTCTATGTCTTCAGGACATAACTCTTGCATAACACCGTATGGGAGGAGTGGGTGCAGTTGGGACTCTCTGAAGTACTTGCAGGTTTTCAAAAACCTCTTCTTCTCTATATTTTTTTCACAGGCAAAGGAGTAGGATTCCTTTGGGCTCACAGTGAGGAGGTGATAAAAGTGAGGCTGAAGGCCTTTAGCTCCAGAGAATCATTAATAGGCTGTTAAATACTCTCCTGCAAAGTCAACAGTGCTGCACTGCATACAGCAGAGTTTGCAAAAATATGGAGTATTTTATGTAGGAGCACCTAAATGACTTTCTAGGTGCTTCAAAGGCAAGCAGGGAGTCTTATTTGTTTTAGATAAAATGCAAAAGTAGAGGAGTAGGAGGAAAGAGGTACAATACAGGGGAAGACGTGATTACCTAGAAACTGTTCATGCATTGCACATCTGGTGTTTCTGTACAGGCTCTGACTAAAAAATAAGAACTAGACAAATTCTGGGAGGGCTGATGTTACTGACTCACCCACTGCAGATATTAACAGAAGGCATTATCTCATGATGGACTGACAATTGTCATCTGATGAATAGGTCTTTCTGATAATCTTCCGAGATGTGAATTCCTCTAAGTAAATGAAAACCCTCATTTTCCTCTCAGATCATGAAGGATATGCATTTCCTTGGATCTTTAGTTTCATTTCTGCTTTGAATGCTATTTGTAAAGAAAGGTGGAATCCAGTACCATCTGTAGCAAGGTGGAGTTCCTCTTGCCCTGGTCCTGGGGGATCAGAGTGTGACCTAGTGATATCCATAGTAACACCACACATGGGCTTTGGGGGTCATACTACACATGCATGTGGTGTTGTACCCCACCTTCTCTTTCCAGACTCCATATCTGAGTGAACAGCAAGGTGGGAGATGTTGTCTCCCATGTCAGATATTGACCTTATCTCAGCAACTCTTGGATCCAATGGTGCTGCTATTTGGTTCATTTCCAGAGAGTTTGTTTTTTATTAAAAGATGAAAAGCTGAACTATTTTTTTGCTTGACTTTTTTTTCCTGAAGGTGTTTGTTCACCTTCTTTTCTGTTGTGAGCCCACAGTATGTGGGATGCGTAACGGGCTCTCTCCAGGTACAGAGCATTTCTAATTCGGGAGATTTGATCAGGTCACATTTGTCAGGCTTTTCATTCAGTCTATAATCATTTCTTTAATTAGCAGACCACTTAGGCTTTGTTTTAGAGGGCAGAGGTGTTTATAGCTTGCTGCACTTCATGTTAAAGAACTAGAAAAGCTTTTTTTTTTTTTTTGCTAAGAGATTATATAACATGCCCTGACACCTCATTCTTCAAACAAGAGAAATGCTTCCATTTTGGCATTCAGCCAAGTTTTTGAATTGAAATGTTCTTTGTATAATAAATTTCACAATAGGGAATAAAGGATAGGCATATAAAGCTTTAATAAAAGAGCATTTGAAGTGTATTTTTCTGCAAATAATAAGAATTTCCACCTCAATGTTACTGTTTCTATAATTTAAATCTCTAAACAAATAGCCAAGGAACAAAAAGCTTGTCTACAAGTGGTGCAGCTCAAATCAGCTAGGTGAGCACATGTCAAAAAGTGTGGAATATGTTTAGAGCATGATGCTAACAGATTAAAATGAACATATACGCTTTAAAATCTCCCTAGCATCTGGTAGAGATGTCCTCATGCACAGCTTCAGAGGAGGTTGGGCTAGGCTGGGCCAGACTCATTGCTGACATAGCTTTACTAAGTCAGCAATGTTTTCTCAGTAGATAGTTCGGCACACGATCTTTAATGTTTGTTACACAGGTGAAAAATCCTTGTAAATTCAATATAAAACAACTGTTTAATGTGCTAAGGGTTGTTATGTATACAGCAGTGTAAAGACAAGTGTTTGAGGTTTTCCTGCTCCTGCATAGAGTCAGTGGACTGTTGTGTTTGAATTTGTAATGTGGCTTATTAATTGAACAAAGGTTAAATGTGTATGTAGAAATCCATGTATACTGCAGATATACTACTTTAAATTAAGACTTGTATAGAAACACCATTAAAGATACATAAGAACTAAATGCTCTTTTGTCAGAGCCAAAAGGTATATTCCTCCTTTATCAGAAAAGAGGATTTTCTTTTCCAACCGGAACTTTTTTCTAGAAGATTTTCAGTAAGGCAAAAACCCCTCTTCTTTGTGCACACATTTAAGAACCCTACATCTTAAAAATAGTGGAGACTTGGGCATGCCAATTACTTTAATATTGTTATCATTTCCCTGCAGGCAGTACCTAAACAGTCTTGTATTATGTCTTTTTAAAATAATGGAAATAAAAGTTACAGCCTTTTTCTGAAATCCTGTGTATTTCTTACCACTGCCTCTGCTCATTCTTTTTAAGCAAAATCTTCATCCTTCTGCAAGTGTTCAAGTCCAAACATGCTGTAATCTTTTACTCCTCTTAGACTTTCTGCTTAATAGATAAAGACAACACTCCAACTTTGCCTTTTTCAAATGTTAAGAAAAGATTGATTTCCGTATATCTACAAGGAGCCTGGGATGCGATTATTCCCTAGATGGCAAATGCAGAAGGAAACCAAACCCTTTAAAGGTTTTAAAAGAGGTCAATATAAAACAGAAACCTTGGCAACCTAAGATTCAGTATGAGAATATATGATTGAAATGGATGTGAGAGTTAAGGCAGATTTATTTATTTATTTATTCATCTTATCATTCAAAGGTCTGTATGCGATCTGAGGGACTGTTTGTAGGAAATCTTTGCTGGGCTGGAGAAGTCGGTGCCTTGTGCCACCGAGCCCTGACAGTCTTCCCTTACCCTGACCATCAGCAGCTCCCATGTGGGAGTGCAGGGGGCTCCTGGAGCAATTGCAAAGTGCCAAACAACTGCTCCACCCCACGATTTGGAAACACCTTGATTTCAGCCTTGCACCTAGATTCCTTTATGGGGTGAGCCCTAAAGCAGGTGTTAATTTACTGTTGGAATCATACTCTAACAGTCACCAAGACTTAGTGTTTAAGTTGCTTGGAATTCTTTATTTCTGCATAACCATTTGTATTGGAGAAAACCTATGTAACTTAGCCCATTTGTAATCAGAATATGTTTTTATATATTATAATTGTTGATACAAGCTCAGTCTGCACACCACAGTTCACACACATTTTGTATGAAGTTATAATTAGTGCAATTTTGGTCTCCTGCAGGTTCCAGTTTTGGAAACGAAGAACAAACCACTTCTAAGGTAGCTGCTCCTTCTAAAGACGTACCCAAGGGGATCAGCAAGAATGCAACACAGGTGTCCAGCAGCACAGCGACTCCACGCAGGAGCTTACTGCCAGCACCAAAAGCTACCACAGCACCTGCTGGTAAGTGTTTCAAACTTGTATACTTGAAAAAAAAAAAACTTCATTAGGCCAAGACTTGCAGAAACCTTATTATGACTCTATTTTAGTGCTTACTCACTTAATTTTCATGCAGTTCTTGGGCATGTAACCAAAGCTGAGCTGATTTGGTCTCTGTTTGCCAGTCTTTTTGAAACAGTCAACAACACAGCTCTCGTCTCCTTTTGTGAAGACACTTCTGTTTAGAGCGTCTGGAGTTCAAGGCATTTAGTGCCCCTAACAATACATGCCACAGATTTAATGTATATATTCAGGTTCCCACAAGCAGCTTTTTGAAAATATTGCATTGCTTTAGAGGCCAAAGCATTCCTTTGAGGAGATAATTCATTGCTGGGTGTGCTTTCAAGGATGAAAATACTGCCCTCTGAGCTCAGGCAGTTTGTAGTGTTTCCACTCAGAGAGGGAGAGAAAGCAAGTAAATAAAGCAAAAAAAAAAGTCTTGTTTCCAAATTGTTTTCCTTATCTAAACACTCCTTCAGATCTATCCGGCTACATTTTCTCAAATGGGCCGGCAAAAATTCCTAGTGTCTCATACCGGAAAGCTTACACAGTCTACTGCCAAAAGCAGTGTTTGTTGAAAAATGTGTGCACCTCTCCATCATCTCTCACTCGCACTGTTTTGTCCTGCCCCTTCCCTGGTCCGGCACTTGGTCTCGGTGCACGAACTCTGCAAGCTCCCTATGACAAAGACAAAGGGACATGTCTTCGTGGGTACCTGAGACTGATTTAGGACTCACCAAGTTTGAGAGAGCAAGGAGCAATTCCTGTTGCCTGCTTCCAATACCTTCCAATACCTTCCAATACCAATAACCTTCCAATAGGCATGGGAGACAGGTGGGGAAGGAAGAAGCAAAAGACATGCTTTGAGGCAGCAACTTCATAACCTTGGAAAGGATCACTTAATCATGCTGCCTGCAATAGGAAGACACAGTCACCCAGAAAGTCCCCTCAAATCCTAGGACTAAAAAGCAGTCTGGTTCTCCATACCTGTTGACAAGAATATGCCTGAATGACATGGCCTATGAACTACCTTTCTTTAAAGAAACTGTTTTTGAATCGCTTATAATGGTGGGGCAAAATAACTATGCAGTGCCACACTCAGCAAGGCCCTAGGATTATCACCTTTGGCCAAGCAGGCAGCAGGGCAGAGGTCTCATTTTAGTCTGGCCTGGCTTCCTCGTTCCATCCCAGGAGGGAGAAGGCCACGGAACTGGTCAAGAGGGGGTTACCTTTTCGCTGTAGATGGAAGAGCAGGATTTAAGTATTTGGGTGATTCAGGTATTTGAGATGATTTCTGAAGCATCCTGAAAGCTTCTGGGTCTCTCTCAGAACTTTACTTGTATACATCTGATCTCAGCACAGATCCATCAGTTATACACCATTAACAAGAATCAAGGCTACCAGTCTATGCTGGGCAACTCTGCACAGGCGTTATAGCTCAGTTCGTTTATCACTAGCCGTCACAGAGCTGATAATGAGACTGATAATGATAGGTCAGCGGAGAGGTGAAATCAGTGTTTTAAAAATGTTTGAAGAACTATTAAAAATTAATCCTTCCCCCACCCACCTTGGGTCACTGACACTTGCATGTCATAAGGGTCATGAATGCCATTTTTTAGGGAAATGCTTATGAGGACAGTCAGCCTCATCACTGCAAAAGCAACACCAAAGAAACTTTCACCAGTGCCCCAAACTGAAGGGAAAGTAACATGCAGCAGTAAATTCTAAGCAGAACAGCGAGAAAATGTCTTGGAAATAGTGGAAATGAATACATTTCTAATATTTTTCCAAACTATCACACAAATGGTAATTGCGTGCATGGATAGTAGTAGCCTTTGTTCTCAAAGGGAATGCATTTACAAGAGATCCAGATTCCAGTTTTGAGGAGAGGTGTAGAGCACAACTTTCCCACTACAAGTGCTTTCATTTGAATGTTGGATTAAGGAGCATTTAAGGGAAGAGTAAAAGTGTCAGCAGTACATCTCAAAAAGTCCCAGCTGGACATGGATTTGGAAAACATGTTCCTGTTTGAGGAACATCACCCTGTATGAGATATCCAGCCTTAGGAATCCCGTGTAGCCTTGGAGGATGAAAGGGCACGCACCCCTGAGAAGGAGGGCCTTGGCCCTATGAGCTGGCTGTTGCTAACCTCTTATTTGCAGCTGGATCATGAGGACAGCATGCATATGAAGGACAATTGGTAGGACACAGGTCTAGCCTCCACCTCAGTCGAGTTTCTCCATAGCTGAGCTGTCAGCAGCCCAGCTCCCGTGGAGTCATGGCAGGAAGGAATGAAACCTCCAAGGTTTCCCTTTTCTTTTTACCACGTAGCAGGATGTCAGAGACAAGAGATGTCACTGCTCAGAGGCTGTGACTGAGGGGAGAGGAATGGTCTCTGCCATACATGGTCCAGGGATTGAGTGCTGAGTGGAGGGTATTAGCTGGGGGTGAGAGACATGAATCTTTGTACCAGGTACTCTTCCTTGTGTACTGGAGGGGAATCATACCTCCAGCATGAAGAGCTCTTGACTCAAACCAACACCTTCGTGAAAGTGAGGCATATTTTAGCATAAGAAAAAGTGAATAAATAACATGATCTTGTGAGTGAATTTTGCATTCAGGAAGAAGACATCAGCCTAGTTCAAAGTCAGAAGGCCAGGCTGTCCCGTGAACGGTGCTACTGAAGTCAGGAACATTGCAAAGCTTCTGAAAAGCAGAGAAACCACAATGAGTTCTTCTGTATATTCTGTACAATATAATATGTTCTGGCATGATATAATAGTATAGTCTGTGTATAGTACTCCTTGCAGTCACCTAGCAGTAATTGCTATAGGGCTTGATGTTGTATGTGCACTTTAAAACACATCCTGTCTGTGTCCAGTCTCCTGTGCAAGGCATCCCAGTTGCCAGAACTAGTGCTTAGAGCACTCTGCTGCTGCAGGTAAAGTGCTTAAACACTATACATGTTGTATACAGCATCTTTTAAGAAGTAAAAGGGGGAGAAATCATCTCACAAAGAGAATGGCAATCATTTAAATATAACAAATATTTCTGAAAGAGGGGGATGTAGGGTGATGCATGGAATGCATGTGTATTTCAGAGATGTATGTCATTTTAACTACATAGAAATAGCAATTAATTTACAAAGGAGCATATTAATCTATATTAATGAGTGGAAAATAATCAGTAAAAATCACACGAAAGCTCTCATGTGTTAGATATTACCTGAGAAGACCACCTGTGCTGTAAATTCTCATTTAAAAAAAAAAAAAAAAAGCTGCTCAAGAGAGATTATGCTCCTGATATTTCACTAAAACTGCTTGTCAAATAAACTGGACTACAGGGTATAAATCAACTTTAATTAATGAAAATGGACTTCCACAGCTGCTGCTGCGGAGTGATTCAAATAATCAAAAAAAATTTTCTGGCGTGGGACAATAGCAGTGGAAGACCATTGTCATGCAAAATTGTTTTGATGACATGAATCAATTGCTTTTTGACTAGTCTATGAAAGACATGCATTTAATTAGGTTTCAGTGTTTTGCACCAGCCTTTTTGTGCATTATTAGCCTCCTTTAATTTTTGCACACCTGTCAATATATAGAAAATGGAAAAAAAAGAAGCACACCTGAATAGAAAAATTGGGACAGGTCCTTTAATTTCACTTAAACTTATTAGCTCTTTTGAGACATACAGTGAAACCCCAAATGATATTTATAATTTTTATTATTGCTTCATACTTCATTTAAAGACTTAGGTGCAAGCAACTCTGCATCTGGAATGTTGCAGCTAAGATCTGCCTCAAAAAGACATATAAGCTCCCTCTTTCCAGAAGTGTTCATAAAAATATATGATCTTTGAGGCACACATATACTGAATTTTCTAAATTATTAAATTTCTCTAAAATGTGGCTGTATCTACAGAAGGAAATGTTCAGAGACAGCAGATTAACAATTTTCCACTGGTTTGGGGGGGTCAGTTTTGTGAATCCCTTGGATTAATGTTCACTGTGCAGCAACTTGGATCCTAAATCAAACCAGGATCTCATTCTGCCACCATTCACCCAAGAGCTTTCAGTCTGACATGGTGCCATTGGCAGTACTTAGCTAGCCCTTCAGGAAGCATACCAAAACCTCACAGCTAATAGTCTGAGAACAGCATGTCAGTATTGCGCAATGGAAAGGGGATTAAGATGGGCAGAGATTCCTGAGCTGGTGCTGACAGGTCTGGAGAGTCAGAAAGTGCAGCATTAAGCAGACTTACCTGCTTAGATCCAGAAGCAATATGGTATGTTCCTCCAGCACTGTAATCGGTTGATTATAATTAAATTGTTTTCAGACCTAAGTTACTTCCAGGAAAGGCACCTTGGTTTTATCTGCAGCAGTCTCCCAGTTCTGGAGGAGTATTGCACAGATCCAGCCTGGCAGTAATGTTTTCTCCATGTTTAATTGTGTCTCTGGCCACCCAACAGCGTGAGGGCAGCCTGGTGCCTCTTTCTGGAGTTCCCTTTTCATGCCTAGTTTCTTCCATGGTTGTCTGGGAAGAGCTCCTAGGGTATCTCAGCTTGCTACACAACTGGGATGTACAATAAAGTGGGTGGAAAGCTGGCTGGACCACCAGCCTCAGTGTTGTGATCAGAGTTACAAAGTCCAGGTGGCAGATGGTTTCTTTTGGCATCCTTTAGAGATTGATACTGGGGCAAATACTGTTCAACTTCATCATTAAAGACCTGAACAAATGGGATAGAGCACATTTTCAGCAAGTTCATGTACAACACCAAGTTAGGGAGATTGGACAATATGCTGGAAGGCACAGTTGCCATTCAAGAGGGACCTCAGCAGACTGGAGAAACATGCCAACAGGAACCTCATGAAGTTCAACAAAGGCAAATGCAAAATCCTGCGTCTGGGGAGGAATAACCCCATGCAACAGGACAGGCTGGGGCCAATTGGCTGAAAAGGCCCTATTTGGGGGTTCTGGTAGACAACAAGCTGAACATGAGTCAGCAGTGTGCTCTTGCAGCAAAGAAGACCAGCTGTGTACTGGGTTAAATCAGCAGAAGTGTAATCAGCAGGTTCAGTGATGCTTCTTCTTTATTCAGCACTTGTGAGACCACTCACAACTATGTACAGTTTTGGGACCCCCCAGGAGAAGAAAGATGTGGCATACTGGAGTGAGCCCAGAGCAGGGCCACCAAGATGGTCAGGAGGCTGGAGCACAGGACTAGGAGGAGAGAATGAGAGCTCGGTTTGGTCAGCCTTCAGAGGACAAGACAAAGGGGCATCTTATTGCAGTCTTCAGCTATCTAATGGGAAGCGAGACACTTCTCAGAGGTTTATGGTGACAGGACAAGAGGCCTCAGACACAGGCTGGTGTACAGGAAATTCTGATTAGATATTAGGAAAGCTTCTTCACCATGAAAATAGTCAAACACTGGAACAGGTTATTCAGAGAGGCTGTGAAACCTCCATCTCTGAGGTTGCTTAAAACTTGGCTGGACAAGACCCTGCACAACCTGCTCTAGCCAGACCCACTGAGCAGGAGGTTGGACTAGATGTGCTTCAGAGATCCCTGCCAACATATCTTATTGTACAATTCTCTGTGCCACAAACATCTTAGCCCTACGTATGAACAAATATTGCATGACCAAAAGAACAGCAACTAACGTGTTATTTCATAGTGCAGTGGCCTCTCTTGCAAATTCAGGAAGAGTAACTCATAGGTAGAGAAATCTAACTAAAAGACAAGTCTGTGCTGGGGAGCTGAGTGCATGGCTCCCACAGACAACAACAGGACTTGCATGCAATTCAGTGGAAAAAGAAAGGATGTCTCAATCATTGTGTGTAAGGATTTGAGAAGCTGGTTGCATTTGACCAGTTCTGTATGGTTTTTATTCTCCTCATCTAATACAGCTTCTTCTATGGCCTCCTGCCTGTCTAGTCTTGTTCAGACACCTATTTCTCTGCTGAATATAGAAACCTTCAGAAAACCCACCTTGGTGTTTCTAAACTCTCCTGTGTTTTGAACCTTTAGTTCGCCTTCAGGATGTTGATGCAGCTCTGGGCTACCTTGCTTGTGCCTGCAGTCCTGATCAAAACTCCTGACCATCAGCTTGCTTCTTGTTCCAGACCTTAGCTCTAACCACCAAGCAGGACTTCCACACAGCACTTTGTGAAAACAGAGAGAAGGATTTTATGTTCTCTGTGCCTTGGTTTGGGTGTTGTTTGTGTGGGTGTGTGGGTGTGTGCGCGCGCATGCATGTGTGTGTGTGTGTGTGTGTGTTATGCAATACCTGTTTCAGCCTGGTTATTATTTAATGTTCATCTCACAGATAAGTGACTGTTATTCCCCATAAGAAATCTCGTAATTTGTATGCAATGACAATAGCAATAAAGAATTCATATGAGCAGTTTGTTTCTACTTGACCCATTAAATTAAAAACAATCAAAAGTATTGCTCAGAAAACTAACCCAGTCAATCCCTGTGCTTTTTCAAGTACCAGTAAATCATATATAACAGGGCAGGCTGTTAAATACAATCAGTCAAGATGAAAAATAGGAAGCTAGTGTCATCACAGCTCTCACCAGCAAGCTTATAGTGCAAAATGTGCTTCTTTGAACCAGCTTTTGCAAAATCTAGACAACACAAAGGATGAGCTAGGATCAGCTGAGGGGAAAAAATGAAGACGAGTGTGCTTGCAGAGACGGAGGGCAAAGAAGAGTCCACTGCCACTGCATTCCCCTTTGCAAACACTTTCCATTAAAAGCTAAATTGTAAATATGGTGTTACTTTCACATTGTTCTGCATACTGAATACGTGGATATGCATCACTATGCAGCAGTTGAAAGTGAGACATTGAACTTTAAATGCTCAAACCTCTTTCCTAGTAATTTGACTCTGAAACTTGCCACAGCACAACACTGTGAGGAAAGTGAGTAAAATGCCATGAGATCCATGTAAAATGATGGGAAGAGAAAGAGTAGCTGTTTAACATCCGCAGCTACCTATGGATGTTCTAAGTTACCCTGAAACTTTCTATTCAGTTCAAAGAACCTTAAAAAAATGTTCCTGTCTTCTGCCTTGGAATTAGGAGTACAGTTATTTTTGTTCATCTCTTCTGATTTTTTTTCTTTATATTTAAAAACACAAGAGAAAGAAACTTTCTTTTTAATATAGAAAAAAATCACTTTCAGACAAGTCAAGGAAATAGTCCTTGTCCTTCTTTTTTTCTTATCAGGTTGATTTTAAATTTGAAACAAACACAAAGGAAAAGGTACAAGTGTTAGTTCTTTCTGCTTCAAGAAATATGTAGTCTTTCTTCTACAGCTACTTATTTATTCACATCCTTTCAGTGTCTCATAGATCACAGGATGTGCAGAGTCTCTAGAGGGAATTAGACTCTTCTTATTTCACAGAATCCATCATATTTCCAGCTTTTCTCATTTTGTCTCAAACAATGCATGCATGGATGTGTCATTACTCACCAAGGACACGACTAGTCATGGGTATCGGAGGAAAGGCAGAAAAAAGCTTAAAGTGGCTATCTGTGTCCATGAGTGACTAAAAAAATGCTTCCTTAGGGTTTTTTAAACTTGCAAGCTGTGTTAGTTAACTTATAAAATATGCCTGAAAACAGCTGGAATCCAACTGAATGCAGCAAGTCCCAGCAAATTGTTAATGATGTCTACAGCATGTTATGATTCATTTTGGAATAAATATTCAATACATAATTTGTCAGTATGTTTTCAGTCTGAAGTGTGAAAGCAAATTGAAGCTTATCCCATTGTACTGGCTTTTAAAGACTAAACTACAAAGGTACAGGCAAATAAGAGTGCTGATTTTACAGCAGCTCTTGAGAAGATGTGTCAGATAGTGTGTATTTATTTCTAGTTCCTAGGGTAGCATTCAGTACTGATTGGGGGAAGAACAAATGGATTTCATTGTCTTCTGTTTTTCCAAATGACTGTTGAATGATACAACACATACATAGTGTTTTGACTTTTATTTCTAATTATTTTATCTTTGTACCTAGTGTTCAGTTTGAAGCAGATTGTGTGTGTTAATTAGGAAATGTAAATACCTTTAGAGAACTGTGCATTTGCATGCATTTTCAGAAGTAAATGCTGAAATCACTCCAGTAGAATACTAGTGTATGAAGGTTCAAGAAATGTACAATTGTAATTCTTAAATTCCTTTTATAATTGTATTTTACATATTTTGTATTATTTTATATTATTTTATGATTATATGCACCACACCTTTTGACATTTCATAATAGATATGATAGTCAAAGTATTAGATTAGTTATGGTTTTACACTCATTCAGGCCCATGTGAATGACTGAAATGTTTGTGGTTTTTCCTGAGCTACAGTAGGGTGCGAAACTTTTTATGTACAATATAATCTCTGAGTTATTTCTAGCGCACCTGGAGATAGAACATATCAAACTGTATAACCTCCCGCTGTGCCAAACCCTGCAGTACAGCATGATGGTGATCATCATGCCAACACTTTCTTATGGATTTTTTAAACTTAAAATTCCAGATTTCTCTACAATGAAAAATTCTGACCAAAACTCTTGTCATTTAGAAATGAATTTTCCCTGCAGAAACTTTTCTTGAAATAAGCATGTTTTCTGAATATTTCTGTTTTTACAGGCTAACATCTGTTGTTTCAAAAGAAAAACAAAAGAACAAACCCCATTTTTAGAAAAAACATTGAGCACAAGCTCTTATTTGAGGTTTGATGCCAGGGACCTCTCTTCCCCTAAGATTTCCCTGTGGGTGTTGAGCTTAGCAGAAAGACAATAGTTTGCTCCTGGGGACTGTCTTCTCTTTTGCCTTCTGTACGCTTCCGAAATCCCTTCCCACAGAGGGTGAGGAAGGCCACCAAGCAGCTGCCAGGAGGCTTTCTCCTTGGCAAGGAGAACCCAAACAGTCACTAGCACCATGTTCCCCTCTCCTCCTCCTCGTCCCTGCAGGATTTTTTGCTTCTCTTCTTTGCTCTATGCTTTCTTTTAACTGAGCTTTAATTGGGGAATTTTTGTTCCTTGCTTTGTGTTTGGGGTTGTGAGCCTGAACTAATTCTCCAGGTGTTCCTTGTTCAAAACTTCTCAAAAACAAAAGTAGTTAAGTATGTGTCCTTCTTACTGCTGAAAGCATAAGGAAAACACGTTTCCCTTGCTGCTGTCTGTGTTTGACGTTTGCCATGAAGAAACTTACGGAGGAGCTTGGCATACATCCCATTTGTGCCTCATGTTTTTATTTTGAAAACCACAGAGAAAACAAGGCCTCATTGCCATGAAAAAAGTAATGCTTGAATCTGTAACCATATAAACTATGTCTTATAAAACAAGCTCTGTTTTGGTCTCACAGCTCCCATCTCAGGTTGCTTTCACTCAGCCCTTAGTAATGAAATGGCACCATAAACTTGTTTTATGTCCTGCTTGGCAGTAAAGTACAGTGTAGCAGGTGGCAGACGCAGGAAATTTATATCCTCAGTTGCTTCACTAGGGAAAGTATTAATCACAAAAGAGAATCGTAGCCTCAACATTTCCAATTTATAAACAGCAGAGAAAATGGAGATGGACCGAAGTGAAAGTATGAAGGAGGGCTCAGTCTTTACAAGCTGCCGATGACGGACGGGGCAGTTTGCCTGTGAACACTGGGAGGGAGCCTAAGGCCTGTTAGACCTGCTCTTTGCCTGCTGTCCTCCCACAAGGAAGGCTGGACGCTTGCTTGCACGCCTGTGCTCATTGCGGACGCACTCTGCCAGCGAAGAGCTCATGGGAGAAGTGAAAGTTTATAAGGCAAACATTGTTTTTCCTGTATGACAAGAGGATGGAGCCAGACTCTTTTCAGTGGTGCCCAGCGACAGGACGCGAGGCAACGGGCACAAACTGAGACACAGACACTTCCATCTGAACATGAGGAAAAACTTCTTCACTGTGAGGGTGACAGAGCCCTGGAGCAGGTTGCCCAGAGAGGTTGTGGAGTCTCCTTCTCTGGAGATATTCAAAACCCGTCTGGATGCGATCCTGTGCAATGTGCTCTAGGTGATCCTGCTTGAGCAGGGGGGTTGGACTAGATGATCTCCAGAGGTCCCTTCCAACCTCAGCGATTCTGTGATTCTGTGATTCTGTGGTTCGCCTCAATTTTTCTTCTCTGTTTTTGCTGTGTATCCAGGGGCTGTTAAATAGTCCTGCAAGCTGAAATGCAACCCCCAACAAACACCAACCGTAACAAAGGAAAGCAAACAGGAAAAAAGCATTAAAGTCTGAGGGTTTTGCTTTTTTCTTGCTCTTTCTTCTCATTTCCTTGGTGAGTGTTTTCTGAGTCAAATCCTATGGCTGTGACCATCGAGCCGTGGGTAAAACAGCAGGACAGGCCTTTGTATTCCCACACTCAGCATGGTGCCCACAGCCGCTTTCATGGAAATTGTGGGTGGGCAGCAGGGTCGAGTTGAGCATGGGTGGCTGTCACAGCTTCCAGACGGGATGTAGTTCCTTGGTACTAGAGGCAGTCGGTGACAGCAAAGCTTGAACACCTGGCAGACCATCTCAAGCCCATGAAGGGAGAGGTCCAAAGGTGGGAGCAATAATAACAGATGCCAAGCTTCCTCCCACTGCAAAATTAAAGGAAGAGGAAACACTTGCACAAAGTTTCTGGAGACCATAACCCAAGAGAGCCCTGAGGCATCATGCTGTCAGTGGGCAGGATTAGTGGCTGCAGGAAAAAGGGAAATGCAGAGGTCGGGAGTAATCTGCAGAGCCACAAGGACTCCAGAGGAGGATGGGGGGCAAGGACATAGCCTGGCACATGACTGGAGCGTGTGACTTTGCATGGTCCTGCTCCGGTTTCTCCTCTGGCCCAGAAGATCTTTGGCTGAGGATCCACAGCAATGCAGAGAGACTTACTTACAGGACACAGAGATCAGGATAGACAGGATGGACTACCAGCATAGCTTTATCTATGCCTTAATGGCATTTGTCACGGAGCAGATGGCCAGAGAACCAAGACTGTGAAAAAGGCCTGTTCTGCCCCTCTTTAGTGCAATGGATTTTATCTTTATCTGTTTATTCCACATGCACACAGTCGTGCCTGTGGAAACCCAGAGACAGCTCTGTGACTGCCAGGTTGGCATCCAACACTGATGTCATGTAGCATCAGCATGTCTGTGCAAAAGTCCAGGTTGCACATTGGGAAAATACTAGTATTTTGCCATTCTGGTATGTGTCTTAGTAACATAGTTCTGCACAATTGCAAACAAAATTAAAAAGTGGGTTTCTTTCTAACTTTTTTTTTCTAAAACAGGTTTGAAGAAAGAAGTACAAAAAGATCAGGATGCCAACAGACCAGCTGTCTCATCCCCAAAGAGACTGGCAGTATCAGCCACCAAGCTACATTCACCAGGTATTTATGAACCTAAGAGCTGTTTCATGGAATATTTAAACTTGTCGACTTTGCAGCTCTTGTTAATGCACTAAAATCTGATTCCTACTGTTGTTAAGTGAAGATTGATTGTGTTCAAGGTTCATTAATCTGGCTGTAAATACTGCAGGCTTCATCATACCAATGCATGAACTGAATAGTCTTATGTTTTCTTTGTTACTAACATGCACTCATCTCTCTTCCAAAACAAAGAGCTGTTACTATTACATGTTTAAGGGCACAGGAACATTTTTTTTAATCATTAGAATTTTCTTTTATAAAAAAGAGCAGATATAGTGAAATAAAAGATATCCAAAACAATTGTCTGGAGTGATAGTATATCACTTGGAATCCACTGTCACTGTTGTGCAGAAGCACTAAATTTCCTACGTTATTTCTATGGATAATGGAAAAGACATATTATCTGTAGAAATAACCTTCAGATTGCTATCAAGGCATTGTCAGTTTAGCCCTTAATATTGCATGCAAACACATGGTTTTATTATTGTTATCAAGACCACTGTTTATTTACTAAAATGCAGAGAACTTCTTTCTATTTAAGTCTACTAGCACAAATTAACACCTATAAGGAACTTAACTGGGCAAGAATTCTCTTTTATAAGGCTGGCTTTTTGACTGATCTAAATGCTACGGATAGGAGTGGGCATGTCCACACTGATCTCATTGTGCTTGCAATATGTTTTCTGTTTGTCTCATTTTTCAAACTGTATTGAAATAATTTAAATGTCATCTCCACAGCAATATGATACCTGGGTTATAATTATGGGGGTAGAATCCCATGTTTCTTCATTTGACAGTAAAGTAAAATGAGAAGAGCAGCTCTTCAGCCTTTCTCCTCAGATTTGTATCTAGAGTATCTTCATTTTTGCTAAACTCAATCCCTACCCTTCCCTTTCACAGCCAAAAAAATCAAGAAAGTGAAAGGCTAAATTTAATCTTTTCCAGGCACACTTTGACTCAGAATTCTTCTCCTTCCTCAGATACTAGGGTAAAAAGATGAACTTAACAGTGTCCTCTAAAGCTTATTATTTTCAGGATATTTTGGACCCAGCGAGGTCACAAAAGAGAGCTCCAAAGAAGAGTTTGCTACAGAGAGTGCCAGGCCAGCAGCTCCCCTGTATTTACACCACGGGAGACCAGCTGAATCACCAGCACTGATTATGGCCGTGGCAGTGTGTTACAGCACAGCTGGTTTGCTTCCACTAGAACTAAAAAGCAAAATGGAACATGGCCATATTTGTACTGTGTATTTGCTTGGTTTTAAAGAGGCCTGTGTTTCCATCGATGACTTCATGATTTTCAAGGCTTAAATTTTTGTCATATCCTATTCGTGATGCCTCAGAAGGTTCTTCACTTTCATGAGAAGATGAGTACTTGCCCTGTCTCCATCAGACTCCGTTAGGATTTCTTAAGCTTGATTGTCTGAAATCACTATTAGGACCAAATAAGAAAATGAATCTCAATTTCATTTAATTTTTTACAGTGGTCTTTGTCATTCTTTGAAATGCAAACAGCAATAACAAAGCAATGCAGAAAGAGGATCATGTCACCTGTCCAGCACTTTCCCTCTGTTATTAGCCTGCTTACATGCAGTTCCTCTTCCTCAGCATTATTTTTTGGCTCTTATACAAACCCTATTACAGAAGATTGAACATCCATTTTACTTTAGCTTTGGGTCTGATCTTTGGAATTTAGATCAATCCTCCTAAGGAGTAGCAAGGGAGTTTCAAGATGATGAGTTCTTATATATAGCTCAATTTTATCTATTGCTGCAGCCCATTCCTGAAATCTGTATATAAGCACGGGTGTACATAGATGCAGGTGCTCTCCCACCACCCCACAGCAGGATGGTGCCATCTTTTTCTGACACCTGTCACTCTACAAATTTTTTGCTATCAATCCCCTCAAAGTAATTTCCTCACTTTCCTTACCAAAATGTTGGAAACTGGACAGTTAAAAGGCCAGTAAATTGCAAGCAACAACTAAATCCTCATGGGCTGTGTTAATTATGACTATCTACTTGTTATGGCATCT
The DNA here is from genome assembly GCF_036417845.1 of Apteryx mantelli. Classification (NCBI taxonomy): domain Eukaryota; kingdom Metazoa; phylum Chordata; class Aves; order Apterygiformes; family Apterygidae; genus Apteryx; species Apteryx mantelli. The sequence continues at coordinate 25,283,606 of NC_089978.1, forward strand.
TATTTCAAACACTCAGGTAGATAAAACAAACCTGGGAATTTTGAAGCAGATCAAAGGGGTTCTGTGATTTCAGCATACAGTGGGTCTGCTCCCCTGTTCTCGTCATCAGCACAGAGGACAGCCAGGATCAGGGCCAGCATCATTAACATATGTCCTATTTTGTGCAAAGCAAGAGAAGAGAAACATCAGTTGCAGAATAAGCTGCTTTTCAGACCCAAATGAAGAGAGAAATTCAGATTTATCCCTGAGGAAAATATCACATTTTAATTTACGAGGACAGCTTAGAGTACTGACAAGGACAACACAGAGATGTGCACTTCAAATGTTCCACTGAATGGGAAAGCTAGGAAGATATAAGACAAAAAAATCTGATGGGTTTTTGCTTTAATTAAATCTGGACTGATTTCAAGGGTTCCCCCCCCTACATTTCTCTCTATGGCTTCTGTTACAGCATCACCATGCTGCCTAAATAACCAGAGACTTTTATACTAGAAAGACAGAGATATATGGCTGTTGCTTTTGTTAATTGCTTGTTTTGTGATAATACCTATTGTGCAGTTAAAAGTCCCTTTAAATGAAGTGCTATAAGAAAATATCATTCCTGCAAAAAAAAGGTGCACAAGCTAAGCTGATATGACATCCCATGGAGAAAATGTGTAGAGGGCAGTAACTATCCTGGTTGAACTATCTTAATGCCAGAGAGTAACACCCAGTATTGTATTATTTAAGTCTTGCAACATCATGAAGTTAATCTTGAAATGTTGCAAAAGCTGGTATTCCTCTTTGCAAATGCAAATCATGGGCACAAAAAATTTTAAAGCCTGTTTTGCACTTGTGGATTTTTGCATTTGCAGCGTGAGACATTTGGAGATGTAACGGAGCACCTCTCCTGTGGCTGGCTCCATGTAAGCTGAGCCTGGAGCCAGAATGCAGGCAAGCAAGGTGGAAGATGTGCTCCCAGTGGCTCCACACAAGCTAGTGATGGATCTGAAATGGAAGAAATACAGTCCTGGGGCATCGCTCTAACAAAACCATACTGCTTTCCAGCCTGATCTAGTAGGACTGCTCTAAGGATCCATTTGTACACCTGCGCCACAGTCTTAAAGATCTAAAAATATCTAAAGCACACCTGCCAAAATTACCACTGGAACAATGCCCTTCTTTACAAATTGACTCAAAATCAGCCCATTGGGTGTATCTCTGTGGAAGAACTCTTCAGTTCTTTCAGAAAGGGCAGGTAGTATATATGGTAGGAGATAATCCCCTGTTACTTTCATTGTTGAGGGTGAGTAGAGATATTTTTTCTGTATTATTTTTCAGGATCTGCATACACACCAATTGCGAGACACCCTTTTTCAGATTCTTCCATACATGATCCTTTCCACTAACACAGACATGCTTATTTTTAATCTGTATTCAAGCAAATGTTTGCCCTCTCAAGTAACATATGGGAACAAGATGTCTGCTCCATTTTTTCTCTCCTTACTGACTCAAGCTTCTGGGCTAAAAGCTTGGGACTAGTGGATGAAGCTGAGGAAGAAAACCAAATAATCCTGGCCAGTATTCAGGAAAGTTAAAAAGCAACAGCTGATGAGAAACTGAGGGTAGCAAAAAGGATTGATAAGCTGTGCAAGTGTGTTGCCCAGCTGAACATAAATGTTTGCAGAGGAAATTTCTCAGAAGTCTGAGAAGATAAAGGTAAAACAGATTGTCCAAGCAATCTCAGGCTAGACCCTTGACCAACCTGATGCCACCGGAATGCTGTCCCTTTTTGCTTCATCCTCATAACTGGGTATTAATATCCAGAGAAATGAATAGTTGACATAAAAAGGATATGAACATAACTTTGGCTAAAAGCATCACTTCTCTGAGATGGCTTGTCATGAGCCAGCTCTAGTTCTGCAGCCATTCGCATGAACGTGACACTGTATTTGAGCTAATATCCTCTGCTAAAGACAAGATATATTAGTGCTCTCACATCTTTATACAGGATCTGGCTTGCTTCAAGCCAGCTCAGAGCATGGAGAGGAGCAGGAGACTGTCTGGACCCATTTGTGCAGACATACCCTGTAGTGATTCGGGTAAGCCTGATGGTGCAGGCATAACAGCCATGCAGAGCCAGTGGTGTAACCAGTCAGTGATACACTGTTGGATCCTGCCTGTGCAATTTCTGTTGAAGAATTCAACGAGCCTCTTTACTGCTGCCAAGATAAGCCAGACATTATCCCTACGAACCTTAGAGGATGAGGGTTTTAACTCAATATCCAGTTTTGCTTCTATACACATCTATTTTCTGCTGCAACTTTAGCATGGTTGCAAAGGGGAGAGCAAGGGGAACTTGAAAGCTAGCCTGCAGTATAAATAAGATATAAAGATAAAGATAAAAAATGATAAAAAGAAATAGTGATATCCCAATAGCAAGCAATCCACACTGTGCATTCATTGAGGAACAGCTCCAGCCCCACATTGTCCTATTTGGAGGCAAAAGGGAGTCCGAGGATAGTGTTCTCCCTACTAACCCTGGACCAATTTAGCCAAATGCAAGGACCAATGCAGCAAAATGATCTCTCTGAGCCCAGGACGGACTTGAACTTGCAACAGAGCAATCAGTGCTGTGATCCTTAGCACCAGTATGTGGTGAGTCCATAAAGACAGTTAACACTGAGTGCAGTTTTTACAGGACTTTGTTCAATGTAGTTGTGTTCCCTTGCAGCTCCAACTGTGTTAGCAAAAGCAAATGGCCTCATGTTACAATTTGAGAGTAGGCATGTCCAGAAAGACAGGATGTGACAAAAAAGTTTGAGCTTTGGATTGTATTTTCTTTGTCTTCACTGATCTGTGAAGCAGTGTAGACATATCCACAACTTGGTACTCAAACAGTTGGGTGGATGAACCTGGTGAGTTAACAGTAATGTCTAGAGAAGAGGGCACATAAGTACTATAAGAATGAATGCTTTTGAAATCACTGCAGCGCTCTGGAAACACTGAGACAAGGAGGAAACGAAACAGCTCTCCGGACTGCCAGCCTGCCCGCTCATCATGAGTCCCAACCATCAGACTGAAGTCTTACACTTCACTACCCGTAGAAGAGGATTTGCAGTTCAGATTAGGATGGCTCTGCAACCCTGTTTTCTTCACACTGTTTGCTCAGTGACAGAAATCCTGGATCCTCCATGGAGTTTCACAGGCTCTCATGACTGATGCTCTAACAAGAATTTGTTAACAAATCTGGACATCCAAAAAATGTACAAATTCAGTGTGTTCTGCCTGGCTGCTCTGTTTTTGGTAACTGTCTGCTGCAACACACTCAATGTCCTTATCGAGCCACCAAATGCAGATACAATTTCACACACCCTCTTAATGGCTCTAGTTTGCACTAGGGTCAGAAAAGAGAAGCAAAGTCCCCTTTATCACCTGCTTGGAGGCACCCTACACCCACATGAGGTCAGGACCTGTCTTCATTCAGGTTGCTCGATTCCCTTTCCCATATACAGATTCTCTCAAATGTAGAGTAACGTCTTGTTCCTCTTTCTAGCATTATGGACCTTGAAGCCTTGGCCCTTTCCGGTATCATGGCCAAAACTCACAAACCTGTGAGTTTCACCTTGTGGGGGGCTGAGTCAGATAGCATAGTGGTGATTACACAAGTGAGCGAACAAGTCTAGTGGTTGCTCTAATTTTGTTCTGCTCTTTGTTTCCATAAGGTTATTACATATGTTTCTGCTCATGATGCTGTGCCTGCTTTGCTCATGTGAGTGAAGGAAGGCAGAGTACCAGAGGGCAGAGATGGGCTAATAATATGAAAACTGCAAAGATGGGCTCCACAATGCAGTGGCACCTCCTTCAAGTCACCAGGCGTGGGTCTCAGGTGGCCAAAGATTCATGCCTAGTGTGTAGCTGTCTGCTCCTGAACTGGTGACCCTTTATAGCCAGCGGAGGGAAACAGGCACTCCTGAAGCACAATGAGTCCAGCCTATTTTACGCACCCACAATAGGGTGAGGTGAATCTCAGCTTGGAAGTGCCTGTTTCTCTCCATCTGGCATCACAGTCAAGTGTGGACATCTATCCTTCTAGATGTCTAGCACAGGTGAGATGAATTCTACCTCTAGCAACCTCATTTCTTAGTAACACAGCAATTAGGAGAGCTCTTCTCAACTCTTAGCAACCTTCAGGCTTAGAGCCTGAGGTGAGATGAGTGCTACAAAGCTTTGGCCCTTAGAAAAACATGTTCTGCTGTGCTCTTACTTGTTTTAAAAGTCATTTCAGATCTGTGTGAATTTTACAGGCTTTTTTCCTTTTATAGAGCTGAGCCTCAAAGGCTTTAGAAGCACGTAAAGGTTATGCCCATATGTATAAAGTCACTGATCATGATCATCTTTTCTTTCCTTTTCTCATAGGACATCCCAAACAAAGGTCAACCACTCCAAAGAATGGATTCTCCCCAAAACCAGGAGGAGAGAGTCGAGAGGCTGAAAAGCAGTTCGTCCAGAGGCTGAAGGAGAAGTGTGACGAGCAGTCCAGGCAGTTGAGCAGTGTTCGAGATGAGCTTAAAAGGGCCAGCTGTGGCTTTGTTGTCTTTGCTATAACAACACAGCACTTCTTTAGGCAGGTAAGTGAAATGGGTACTTTTTACCATTAGAAAGGTACTTTGCCTTTATAGCAGTCAGTTGCCCAAACTTCTTATTTCATATTCATTGTAACTCTGTTCTTGGGAGGACAGCATATAATTTCATTGCAACAGTTACTACAAGGAGGGAATTATAATACAAAACCGTATGTTTGAGAATCAAAGTTCAGGAATTTGACAGAGAAAGAATTGTAACATAGTGTGACAGAGCCTTGGTTGCGAGCATGGAGGGGTTTCAAGATGCTTTTAGGGGTGAAACAGATGCAGAAACTTGGAAGTCCTAGTCCCTGAACAGTAGAGCTGGGGTGCAGAGTGTTACTCAGATATTGACGCCTACAAACAAATGCAAAGACAATGCATTTAGTCAGCCAGAGGTGGTGTGTGAAGGAGAAGATAGGCTTTCTCCCTGTACTTATCTACTGTTCCTGTTCACTGCAGCTCAGGCAGTTTGTCATCCCAGTTAGAGTAGTCACTGTTATAACACTGCCAGTTCCAGAAGACATAGGAATAACATTACCTCAGAATCTGGGATATCCCATAGAGCAAGTATAGGGAACATAAAGAAAATGCTGTCAGTCATTAAAGCAGCTTATTTGTTCACTAAATCTAAGACAAAATGGGTAAAGTTTAAAAGACAAGCACAGTGACTGCGAAGGACTTGTAGGTACTGCCTGCTTCAAAAGTAGCTTAGTCTGGGAAATTTAGCTGGGCTGTGAGATGCCAGACCTGATTCACCTGACGCCCCAAGTATTTTGTACCACCCCAGGTTAGGCTGGTGTCCCGACTTCTTTGTAAAACAGACAGATGATCACCAGCAGTAGGACCAAAGTTCTGAAAAAGATCCTGGATTAACCTAGTCGTCTGCTTTTGCAAGAGACAAGAGTAAACTTTCAGTGTTGAAGGGGGGGAAAAAAAAACACACAGAATCCAGCATCAAACAGTCATTACAAGTTCTGAAATACTTTATGTAGTTATTTTTTATATTAGTGTGAAAGGTTGCCTTTGAACAAATATCATGGCTCAAACTTTTCCCTAAGCAGGAGCTGATCTTGCTGGGGGGAGCTTGACCGACCTGAAAAAACAGGGAATTTCAAAAAGTATTAAATATTTTAAATATTTTCCCAGGGGATTTTTTCCTCTCTATTTTTCTTTATTCTTGACATTTCTGGGCTTGCTGGGCATTTTTAAAGCTTTTTTTTTTTTTTTTTTTTTTTTTTTTTTTGAGCTGACTGTGGAGTATCCTTGATTAAAGCAGACGGAAACAAAAAAGGCCACAGTAGTGTCGGCACAGCTTTGTCTCTGCATTTTCCACTGGGGAGAGATTTTTCATCTCATGCATCATTCACAGTTTGCTAAAGGAATTCTGAAAGCTTGGGTATATCTGCATCATCTCCTCTGGATATGTTTTAAATGAGAACAGCTGCTGCAGCTGAGTTTGGTGATGACCCTGATCCTGTTAGTGCATGTTAGATCTGTCCTGAGAATGCCTCCTAAACTGAATGCCTCGGGGCAATTTAATGGAGTCATCTCCAAATTCTGATGGGGCACAGCTGTGCCTCACATTCCTCCTCTGCCTGTCCAAGCTGGGCCAGCTCTGAGTTTGCTCTAATACTGCTCCAGGTGCCTGGAGAGCTTGGAAGTTAAAAATGAGATACCTACGAAATTTAAGCACCTTTAGGCTTAGGCAACATTTGATGGAGATTTTTTTCAGATTCACTCTTGGACCCGTTCTGGACCCACATCACCACTAAGGGCTGCGTGGAGGCACCAAGTCAGCCTGAAAGAGGCTGCCCTGGCTTCCTGGAGCAGTGCAATGTGGACCACCTCCCCGGCAAAACCACCCAGCTTCCCCAGGTGGCCACCTGCACCTTCAGCATGAGGCCAGGGTTTTTTTCCCTGACTGCAGGCACTCAAATGTTATACCTAAATTAGGAGGACGGTTGCTTTAGGCTCCGTATTTGTTGAGTGGAGGCAAATGGGAACTTCCAGAAGGTAATTTTACTGCTCCTAAGATCTGGATTTCTGCTTGAGGTATTTGCCTGTCTCCACTGAGCCTCTAGGGAGCCATAAGGCTGCTATACCTTTAACTTGTATACTTAAATTTGGAGCTTACGCGTAGTGGAATGGATCTGGGCCGACTCAAGTAATTGCACTGTGATGCTGGCTGTTGACTTTCAGAGGGATGTAGACTTGTGAGTCTTTGAGTGGCATCTGAAAATATGATCTGTAGACAGTTTCTGAGGTGGTGGTATTGTCTTAAAGCTTGAGCAAAATCACTGTGGCTGACTTTGAGTTAGGGCAGCATGGAAAAGCAAACTTTTCCCATTATGAAAAAAATAATAATTGTGTGTGTTTGTTTCTGAGAAGCCTGCAAGCAAAATGATTGAGGTCTGAGTAAAACTGCAATTTGCCAAGGGAATAATAATCATTTAAGAACGAGGTGGGGCCTTATTGCAGAGAGGTTTGGTTTTGATTTGTCCAAGTGACAGTTCTGCTCTGCTAAGCAGAGGGTCCAACCCTGCCTTGGTGCTAGGGAGCTTCCTTGGGCTGATAATCACATATAGCCTGATTTTAGGATATGTTTCTCTCTCCCTATACCACATCAAATTAATGTCTGAAATGAAGATTTTTCTCCTAATTGGAACTGAATTCTGTTGGAAAATCTGCCCCCAGGCAGTGAGAACTGGATTGAGTCTTAAAAGCACACCCAAGTGCTTTGCAAGCAGGCAGGAGCGTTGCTCTGCCCATGGCTCTCTAGTCTTGCTCCCACGTTTTCTGTTATATTTCCAAAGTTGGGGAAAAAAACCCACACTATTAAAAGACTTCTCCTCTGCTTCATCCACGTTGTGGCTGGAGGGACTGAGCTGTCCCTGAACACAGAGCTGGCTCTCTCATAGTCATCCAGATGAAGGCAAGGAGCCTTGCACTGCCTTTGTGCAGGATTTGATCAGCCCTTACTAGTCCCACTCCGGCTTGCCTTCCTGAGTGCCCACAAAGTCCAATAAACATGTTTAGCTGTCGGAGAAAGAGAGTATCAATATATAGTAATGAGTGTTGGCCCACACCAGCAGTTACTTTGAGCGCCTTCCAATTTTAAGCACTTGCTGTAGCAACCTTCAGGTTGCATGACCATTTTTTTCTTTGGATTTTGTATTCTTGCTATTCAAAACCATTGAGGAATTGTATCCTGGATTAATCTCTCTTTCTCAGCTGAAAATCCTCTTAAAGGGCAAGATAAATTTAGTAGGCATCAAGGAGTGCGCAACATGTAACAATACTTAATACAGACCCATCAAATGTCAACTAAACCAATTTTCCATCTTCGAGAAAAGGCTAGGCACTCTAAGCAGATGATGACACAGGGGACAAAGAAAAATTAAAGCAGTGGTTCTGACATAGACATTTAGCTAGTTATGAAAAGCAATGATTGCAGTACTTGCGGACAGCTTTGTTATTAATTGTTATTTAATTAGCAGATTAATTAGTTAAAGCCCTCAGGTATGCATGCATGACTCCTCTTGACTTTGGGGACAGCTTCAAACATCTGCAAGAGGAGCGTGCTGCAAGTCTGTGCTTTACGTTTGATGTTCATCATGTCAGTACAATCTGTGAGTTGTGAGGGATGCTCCGAAGTGAGCAACTGACTGGTGGGAACTGCAGTGATACCATGAAGACTTTTCAGATAAAAGAGCATAGCTACCCCTGACTACCATCACTCCTGACCTGATCTGGGTCAGTGGCATTCCCGGCAGTTTGAAGCCCCGTTCAGCCAGAGCGCCAGGCTGCAGTCCCTGCTAGAAGTGGTAACAGTGCCATCTAAAGGAGAGTAGCCCAAACTGACATATCCTGGAAAAGATATCCTGGAAATAAACAGGGGAAAAATCCATTTACATATCTCTAGAACACTCAGGGCAGAAGTGTTTGTGCTGAGGACTGTCATAGCCAATCCACACTGAGGCACTGGAAACTAGGTTAACGGCATCCATGCCTTGCCTGCTGGTTCCAGCATATCCAAACGGCCAAAGAACGGACTCTTGTTAGCAAGTTTGGCATCCTAAAGTCCACGTTAGGACTCCAGATAGACAGGTGCAGAGCTCTCCAGTCGCTTTGTAATCATCTGCCACTGGTTTTTTGAGCCACGTATAGGGTTATCGTTCTTACTCATTTTAGGCTTAGTCACAAATATTCATGGCACTCTGGAGATCACTCTGGTGTTCTTTGTGGTGCTGATAGGAAATAGAGTGGCTGCAGATGTGTCAGTGCCAGGGTAAAGTAGAACTGCCATGGGCACTGGCGTAAGGTAACTGCTCTTGCTGGGCAATACCCAGTACTAAACCACCTAACCAGCTCCTGCCTCCCATCTGTGATGCCTACAGCGTTAGTGGGACTGCAGGTCAGACAAATCCTGACACCCTGCGCCACCGAGCCCTGTCGAGTCTCTGCCTTGCCCTGCCACCCTCCCTGAGCTGGAGGACAATCCTTCTGCACCTTCTCTGGTGGGGGAGGAAGAAGAGCAGAGTGCGTTTTACCCCAACCCCTCCTTCTACCCCAGCTCTTCCCTCCTCCAGAAAAGAGTAGGGAAGGTGTTTTCCAAACTCACAGCATGGCCTCATGCTGCAGTCCTCACTATAGACAGAAACTGCTCAGGACAGGTCCCAACATGCAGGCACAGTGTGATCAGATGTGAGTGGAGAAACCGCATGGACTCCCTGAACTAGAGTTCAAACAGCATGACAGTGCTTGATGGTATCCAGGTACTTTGTGTCCATCAACACTGAGAAAGACTTATCACCGGTAACCAGAGTGTGCTTGTCCCCACACTTGGGTGTGGGTACTTGTGGGTAGGTATATACACACCTTCCAGTCAAGTAAAGAGACACAGAAAAGTTTTTCAGTGTCTGGAAAAGTTTAGAAGAGACAAGAAAGGACTTTGTCTCCCATTCAAATAATTGAGATGTGTCTGCATATGTATTTTTTAAGAGCAATGTTTCTGTCCTTTGAATGGACAGTATCCCACCCAGTGTCTCATAATTATCCAAGTGCTTCCCAGGGAAGCACATTCTTCTACCCCATATAAAAAAAACAATGTATTTGCACTATTTTCTGTAGAAATGGCTGTGAGAAAGCCCTGGGAGGCAAAGGGAGCAGCAAAGAGCTGCTCCATGCTTTCTTCCCTTCAGTTTTGCAGGCAACCAAAGCAGAGCAGGCCACACGCAGGATACCAGCAGTAGTCTGAAGTTCACTGTTCACTACCCAGATAGCGAATGACATTTCTGGTGCTTCCCCAGCTGTGGCTGCCCCAGGACACTTGTATTCACCAGTAAAAAACTCTAGGTGGTAGTGGGATAGCAGCATTTTGCGTCTTATCTAAATGGACCGTTTGGGGTATGAGGCGCCTGAAGTTACTGCCATGCCTTGGATACTGTCATAAGTGGTACAGTAAAACACTGAAGATGCAGCCAGGCACAGAAATCAAAAGCAGTGCAATGCCTCCAGAGCTCCCTGGGGTTTCTCAGTGCTCCCCAAAGAGAGAGGCAAGGGGGTCACACGCTCGCCTGCTGGCTGGACGGGGCCCGGAGCCGCGTCCCACATGCGCCTGGGGGCTTGCATGCATTTAGCATGAGCCCTCTTGGAGGCTCATGCGTCTGGCAGTGTCCAACCCAGCGCTGGGCGCTGTGAGCAGTTCCCAGGCAAAGCCAAAGGCCATCGGCCCTCACCTGGCATGCGGCTGTGTCAGAGCCAAGCAGACAGAGGAGGCAGAGGCTGCGGCTTCTCGAGGCCAGACTGCTAATGGGCTGCTCTGAGCTTCTCTGGCAGAAATGGGTCTGGGACAGGGCTATGGGAGGGAGAAAAAAATCTCAACCCATGTCACACACACGGTGTTCCCCTGATTAGCACCAGTTTTTTATATATATATATATATATATTTAAAAAAAAATTTTACGCTTGTTCTACTTTTAACTCCCCACTCCCACTGAACTGAAAACATGCACAGCTGGCATGTTCAGAGGATCTCCTCTTAGCACAGAAGGACGTAGCAGCCTTTTTACTGAGCAATTAACTCCTCACCTACCACTTTTCCCAGTTGTGCTTCCACCTGAATTGGATCAAACATGAGGCTTCAGCATTAAAATCTCTGCTGTAGAGCCTTTGTGCCTGCTCTGCGGATTTGCAATGGAAGACAGAGAAATGAGTTTGTGGCCGCCCCCTTCCCACCCCACCAAATATTGCTCCAGCTGCCCCATTCCCTGCTGGCTGGGGCAAGTGCCTGGGCCAGAATCAGAAGGGGGATGCAGCTCAGAGCTACCAAACATCCCCTTTTCTGTGGGGAAAGGGCTTGTGCAAGTGAGTCCACATCCCAGAGGAAATCCTGCCGTGAGCCCCATGCTCTCCAGGACCACAGCTATGGTATGGCTAAGCCTCAGCAGAGGTTTCCCCGCCACCTTCTCACCATATCTGATATCGCATCTGCTTGTCTTCTCCACCCCGGCCACCGCACACCCTGCAGTTGCCGGGGTGGGGGAAACGAGCATGCAAATGTGCAATTGCATCCAAAACCCAGCAGCAGAGCACACCTGCCGCAGGAAAGGGCCAGTCACCAGTCTGTGCACGGCGGCAAGGCAGCACAGCTCCCGGCTATCCGGCAGCTGTGGCTTCCCCCCGTGGCACGTGTCCTTGGGGTTTTGCTCAGCACTTCAACTTCACCTCCTGAAGAGGTATGTCATTACTCGTTTCAGAATGTGCTTATCTCCCTCATTCATTATGCTGCCCTGGGTGTTATTTATTACCCACACCACCCTCTGTACTGACTGCGAAGTGATGATTTTCTGCATAGGCTGTTCTTTTGTGTTCTCACCCCAGCATCTGGGCGCTTGGCAGATATTAATTTTTTTCCCCACAGCACTCTCATGTGATGACAGTTCCCGGGGATCCCCACGTAGCAGCTGGGCACTGAGACGCAGGGAGATTAAAGACAGACTTTCTGGTGGGACGCTGCTCCTGCAGCATCTTACCTCTTCATTGCCTGGCTTTTGACATCCACAGCCAATAAGCAGGGGGTTGTAAACGGCAATTTCCTTCACTTCACAAACCCTAATTCATTCCTCCAGCAGAGCTGCCCTGTTCTGGTGCCCTGTGGGTCCTGCAGCACCTGCGTTGGACAGCTTTATCATAACGCTTGCAAGCAAAGGAGCACCTCTGGACTGATGCTGCTCTTTTGGACTGTGACTAATAGCTCCAATGTACCTATCCCCCAATGCCAAATCCTGTGCACCTCTACTTAAAAAGCAGTTTAGAAAGTCCTAAATCATGACAAAGCCTCTTTTTAATTTTTCTTGCCATGTAAACAAACTCTTTTGTTTCCCTTCCAATAAAACATTTTTGATTTATAGCATATCCCTGAAATGTCAGACTTTGGTCAGTCCAAAGTGGATTTTTTTTTTCCAGGACTTAGAATGCAAAGACTGTGTTGTTCTAACTGCTCTGGTTCCGGCAGGAGCAAAGAAGAGACTGAGCTTGCTCAATACAGGAAATTTAGCCAAACTGTAATAATGATGAGGGAGAAGAGGAGTGGCACTTTTCTAAGGCTTATTCTTGGATCAAATTCTAATATATTTTTCAAATGTTGGGAAAGTTATGCCCCTGAAAGCCAGAATGCCAGTCTTTTTGATGAGTGCTGGCTTTTCACAGCTGTTCCACCACCAGGCACAAAAGATATATGTTTTTCCCCTAAATTAGTTCTTAGAGACCATTGTGAGAATAGAACAATTTCAGCACTGCCTGAGATACGTACTTGAAATGTTAGCCCAAATTATTGTGGTGAAGGTGAGGGGAGGAAGTGTCAAGCAACTTACAACTAGTGCAACCAATTTTGCCTCTAACACAGGAGGTCATTAGCATTTGAAACATGGGCCTTGTTTCGAGCAAATCCCTAATTAGGTTAGGTTTATATACCTTGGTTGGGGAAGAATTTTGTTAGTGACACGTAGCTACTTTGAGTTTCACGATAACAAGAAAATAGTCCTGGGCATTTCAATGCTCCCATTGAAGAAGTTTTAAATTTCCATTAAAAATTAAAGATCTCATTTACATTTTGTCCTCAAAGAGAAATGTATTTAGGCAGTGTGCCAAGCATCAGGTAAAAGTGATTTTATTTTCTTTTTTGTTTTATATTATTGATCTCCATGTAAGCAACTGTCATTGGCAGCCTTGATTTTATACTGTATTCAGAGGAAAGCAACATGAGTCGGAGTGGATCTTGTGACGATGTCAGCCCTCGAGGGGGAAGGTCAGCCCCTGGGGTCACTGGGGAATTCTGCAAAGCTCTACAAGTTATGTGAAAAGCAATGACAAGTGGTAGGCTCCAGTCGTACTGCAGCCTCTGCTCATGCAAAACCAGGATCACAATGTTTTCATGCTGCCCTTTAAATTCAGCAGAGGAGGCAGTCGAAATGACTGTCTATTCTAAATCCCATTTGTTTTAAATACCTCTATCACAGTTAGGCAAAATTTTATTTTCCAGGATTCATAGGATTTTTTTGACTTCAAAACAGGAGGATCTATTTTTACTTAAGGATCCTGTTCCTTGAGAGAAATGACAGGTCGTGCCATCCGGAGATGACACAGACACCATGCGTTTGATCACTTCCCAAGCTCTTTTCAGGTTTGGCCCTTGCCTCCTTAGCAGAGAAGTTGGAAGCTCTGTTACTTGTTTTTTCCAGGACTAAAGTTAATGTGAGGATCTCTGTTCTGCTCTGCCTTAGCATCATGGCCACTCTGTTTCTGCCCCATCAGATGTCATGGCAGGCTTGTGCCTACCAGGTTTTTCTTTTGGGGAAAAAAACTGAAAGCATCACATTGTCCATCCAAGGCAACCCAATAGGAATATGAGCAGGGTTTGTTAGAGCCCTAGGTTCAGTTTGCCAAAACCAAAATGATCCAAAGGATATAGTTTGGGCTCCAGGTGCCTGCATTTTTCCATGAAACCTTGTCTCGTCAGCAAAAAAACAATAGTGAATAATGAATCTAACAAAGACTTTGACATTCTTGGATCAGTACTTTGTGTCAAAACTGTGCTAGCAGCATTCACTTTAAGCATGTAAATGTATGTTTTTGGTACAGACAGTCTGGAACGGCTCTTTCATAAATCTTTTGTGGATAATGTGCATGTTCAGTTGTTAGGCCTGCAGTGGAGTAATTGTGCAATTATTAAATGTTTTAAATCCATTTATAACCTCAGACTCTATTCACCAGATAAGCAGGATTGATTATGAAGTAGGTATGCTATTGTCTGAATTAATAACTTTCCATTCTCTGAATTAATAATTTTCATTTTTTAAATTGCCTGAACAGGAGCTGTAATATTAGACCTTTCTAAATTACTTTTTCCAGACAGTTGAAGGGGTGAGAAGCCTGTATTTTCCTCACCAAGGGTTTGATACCAGACAGCTCCAAAACCAGCGAGGTATCTGCAAGCTGCATACAGAGCCCGCAGACCTACTAAATGGTGCAGTACAGCCACTACAGCTGGGCGCAGACTGCAGAGACAATTTCCTCAGATCAGTCAACCTTTTCTTTTTTCTTTTTTTAAATTTTCTTTGGCTGGTTCATTGGTTGCTCTCCACAGATGCTCTAGCAAGACTTCTAGTGGGAATGTTAGCAAAAGCAAAGACTTTTCAAGTGATTTTAGATGAATAGGTGCAAGACTCATATATGAATGTGTTAATCACACCAGAAATGGAAGAATTATGCTTCCTCCATAAAGGAACAGAAGCATTTAAAAAATGAAATTTTGTAGATACTCTCCAGGGAATTCTGTGAGGCTGGACAAAGCTTTATTTGAGGGAGAGCAGATGAAGGGTCCATAACTCTCATTAGCAGCAGTTTGGAGGAGCACTGGCCTGCACAGGAGGAGGGATCTCTCTGGCTCTTCAGGAATCAGAAAGCTGAGCTCCCCTTTGAGACAGGCCTTTCAGCGCAGGTCTGGTTCTGTGCAGATTTTCAGATTTCACTGTCATTTCGGTGTGACCACATGTCAGTCTGCAGAGTTGCTGAGAACTGGGCAGTAGTGCATCAATGCACAGATAACCTACAAAAGTAATTTCAAAACTCAGTTTTTGAAAAGAAGGCTAAGGGAAGTCACAACCAGCCTAGGGAGGGGCCCAAATAGTAAGCTACCCACCCATACCTGACACCTACTCACATATTGGTCTTTACCCTCGAGGTCCCCTCCCAATGCTCCCCAACCCCTGTCCTTTGCCCCCACGTGGAACCTTCCTCCAAAGCCCAGCCACAAAGCTGCGGCCAAGCCCCAGGGCCACATGGACGCCATGGGAGCATGGCTGGGCGATATGTGGGGTGGACACGGTCAGGCCCACTTCTGGCAGTGAGCGCGGAGCAGAGATTTGTGTTGGTCATGCTTCTTTGCCAGGCCCCGTGTGCATCCCCCACCTCCTCCCTGCACATGTTTTTAGCCAGCTGGCAGTGATGCCTTTTGTTTGGTGGGTTTAGATTATCCCCATGGCAAAGTGGCACGGCTCCATTAACTCAGACGTATCTAGTAATGACATATAGAGGTATCAGAATAATAACAATGGTGATAATAATCAGTGTAATGGAAATTAAGTTTGTTTAGGGGATCTTATCTTTTTTGCAGACTAGCAAGAGGAATGACTTAATAAACAAAGACCTGGCAATGCTAAATGTCCATCAAGCCACCTATGTGCCAGGTTTTTATTTGCAAAAATAGCAGGCCCATCATATAATTTCATTGATTTATTTTTAGCTGTCACAAATCAGAAAGGTTAGCCTTACTTGAAAAATCAAATTTTTATCCTTTTACTGGCCAGTGCAATAAAATCTGTTTAAATAGCATTAGTTTGTTGTGTTTAATTTAATTATGCAGGAAAAGGAACAAAAAGATGTTATCTAGACTGCATTGGGCGTGTTAAAAACAGAAAGCACTTGACTCACTTAATATATTCCTTTTAGTTAATATTTGACCTCTATAAAATGGTGTCATTAGGATTTAGATTGGTAACATTTTTATTATTTCATAGTTATCCCAAGAGGGTGCTAGACACTTTGCAGATGGTATGAAGACGATGTCCCAGTCCCGAAGTGCTTAGCATCTAAATAGGCAACAGCTCAATTAGAACTGGGGAATCAAAGTGAGAGAGTCGTGGAGATTAGCATATGTTAGTTTATTCTGGGATTTATGCAGAAAGACAGCCACATGTTCATGTACCTGGACATAGATTCACACCACGTAAGCAAGAAATCACAGCAAAACCAGCTACCCCAGGCAATACAGACCCAGCAGTCGCTGTTTGTGCACAGCTGCATGTGTGCTGCAGAAAGGAGCACAGCAAGTACGGTTTCCCTTTTGTGGGCAGGGAAATTCCCACCACACATATTCATTTACACTGAGGAGGTGTGATTAATATTGTGCATCCTGCACACGTCCCTCCCACCTGCTGCTCGGTGGGCTCTCAGGGCGAGCGTGCAGCTGGGCTTTTGCAGAAACAGGCAGTGGTACATGCTGAGGGCAGCACAGCTGTGCTGCTGACTTCAACCGAGGCTGCTCAGCTATTCTTATTATCCCACTCTGATTTCATCTGCAGGGAAAAAATAGGTTAAATTTGTTCCTTTATTTTCTTGCTTAATATACTAAGGAAAGGGACCTTGGTATATGTAGTGTAGAGGATTCTGTTTGGAGGAACATAAAAAAGGAAAAAGAATTATAAAAATTGAATGCTTCTGCTAAATAAGCAGACAGACTGGACTAAAACTGAAATCAGATGCCTTTATGATAAATGTGAACATCGACATCTTGTCCATTAATTTAATGAGGCACAGTCACTAAGTATTCTTAAGGAAAGCTGAGATATTATTGCAGAAAAATATATGTAGTAGTAGACTAAATAGTCTCAGAAATCTTTAATTTGATGTGAGCAAAACGTAGTCCTTAATGAAGTTTTTTTCCCATCCATTGGGCAAGAGATCGCAAATGACGAGTGGTTAGAAAGCTAAACAAAGGTCTCTTCTCTGCCCCACTATGGCTTGAGTGAAGAGCTGAGTTGGGACTCAGTCTGGCATGGGTGGGCACAGCATGGGTGCCAGTCTCTGTAGAGTAGGCTTCTGGCTCCAGCAGAGCATCCACACTTTCTCTACCATCAACAGACACAGCTGGAGGCACTGTTCTCCTTGGGGGACGTCTGCAGGGGACATCTCCCCATGGACCCTAGGAGAAGCCTGGGCCCCTCGGGTGTGCTAGCTGAGGAGCGCCTGGGATTAACCACCACTTAACAGGGAGGTGTCTGAGCTGGACCTTTGTCTGGGGCTGAGGCAGAGGGCTGCACTTTATATCTTTATACATTTGCGGTTTGGGGTTCCAAGCCTTTGCCTGAGAGCAGGTGCTGAGCTGAATACATACTGTTCTGCCCATATTTTGCATACGAGCCTGATGGGACTCACCAAGGAGGAGTCCCAAGGACTGCTTGTGTACTTTGTTATAAAGAGTCACTAGGTCACAAGAATTAGCAGCCCTGGACCAGGGCCAGGGCGCAAGTTGCTGCTTCCTGGAGGGATGGTCTCATGGCCAGGCACCATGGGAGCACCAGCACCACCACTGCACTTTGAGTCCTAGCTAAATCCCAGGCTTCCCACTCTGTGTGCTGTCCCACTAACATGTTTGGCTCCTTGCTCCATAGGGACAACTTCTTATGCTTGAGGTAGCACCCAAAATTTCCTACCTTGTGATGGTGGAGTCAGTGGTGAGACTGGGGTGAGGCGCATAAAGAGTCCCCGCAGACTGCATAGGGAAGTAAGATGTCATATTGGCAGAGCTGACAAACTGCGTGGTGGTCTGCTGGCCTCTCAGCCAGAAAAGAGCCAGGAGGCCAGCTTAGCCCACGGGGAATAAATCCACTTCCCAGTGGGCCCTAAGCAGGTCTCAGAAGAGACACCCCCCTATCCTACTGGAGCTGATCTGCCATGCAGAGCCACAAAGCAAGAGAAGCCCAGCTTTAATTAGTGGCTAATGCACTCATTGGGAATGGGGGGAAGGGACTGAGAGTTCCTGATCTTCTGAGTATTTCTGGTTTTACCTTAGGGTGCCATGGAGCTGGGTCTGGAATCACCCACTCTCTCTCCCATGAGGATCCCATGAGTTGTATCATCATGAGTAATGACATTACTCATTAGATTAGTGCACTGTTGCTTTTGACCCCATGACCCTCCTATTCTGCGCAGTGACTCAGCTTCGACAGGAGAAGAGTGAAGTATTTTTTTCCCTTAGACTGCTACGTAGCCAGCGCTTAGGTCATTCCTCCAGTCTCCAGGATGTTCCTCTCCCTCAGGCTAGGCTGGGCTGTAACCCCTCACTTCTTAGGGGACTGCTCTAACTGTTAAGCAAGTAGTCAACCCCACAACAGGTGAAGTTAGCTGTAATTCTGGACACATCCTGCTTTCGGAGCTTCTTGAAAAAACTCATATAATGTTGAGCTGATGGCTTTAATCTGCACCAAGTTAAACTCCAGGCAGGAGTTTCCCCCTGGGAGGCACTCTGAGTGTGTTGGGGCAACTAAAATGCACAGGTAGCTTGCAAGCTAGGTAAAGAGATGCTTAATAAATATAAGTGCTTGCAGAGTTAATCCGTTCTGCAAAGTAGGAGGATAACATCATTTCCTGTGTTTAGATAGAGTTCAGGTGCTTAAATCCTTCAGGAGTGTTCAGGATAGACTAGATGTTGTCCATGGCTCCCATCATTTCCTCTGCAATCCTTGTTGCAATGGAAGAAGGTTTCAGGGTTTATTTCTGCTCCAATTGTGAGGAAATAAACATCACCTCTAGATTTGTAGCAAGCTTCCAGTATTTGGCTCGAATTTTTTGCTTTCACCTTTGGCTAGCCAGTATTTTGTAAAAACTAATTCATTAAAAAAGGAGCATAACATACTCAAAGCAGTGGCTAAAAGTATTACAGTGATTAATTTAAAAAAAAAAAGTGTAGAACAGTTGAATATATACTGTATTTGTGTAGGTACCATGCATAAGATTTTTATGTTTGAACTTCTTTCCCATGATCTTAGAATACCTTCTGTTGCACATAAAACAGCATTTCACTTACCTTTGGTTAAAATGAAATGCTAGAAATTACTGTATTTTAGCAGTTAAAAAAAATTCTCTGTTCTCTCCCGAGACAGATATTTTTAAATGCCATTTGCAGAAAGAGTTCAGAAAATTATTTACTATGTTCCCTCACCACTGCATATTCCTAAGTTTCAAAGTCCTGCTGATATAACTCACTGTCTCTCCAAAATTACTGCTGCAGTCCCAGGGGGTGAGAGTGTAAATATCATAAGTCTTTTTGTGTGTTTCCATCAGCAGAAGCTTTTTGAGCTGATGCACTGAAGGGATTTTGCAGCAGTACGGTGGAACTTTCCCTCTTGCTGAAAATTCCTGGCAGATGTGAGGTTACTCCGATGCAAAGCAAGGTTTGAAAATAGGGATAGGCTGCGAGTGCAATTCCCACCTTTTAAGCCTTTCAAGGCTGTGTGGCACATTTGCAAAAATCTTTCATACAGACATGCTCATAGAAAAGCAGCATTTTCCTTATTAGTGAAGCTCTAATTTGATCTTTAATTTTGCAGGTGCAATTTTGTACCCACATTTCATTCCATATGGATTGTCATTGCAAATTTTAACATATAGTTATCCACATATTTGATTTCTAGACTGCAAGCTACTTACGCTTTAGGTCATATATAAACAACATGCTCACATTCCTACTGATTCCTTTTTCATGAGTGTGGCACCAAACCTAAGCTGAACCCAACCCTGCCTTGAGCTGCCTGTCAGGAGAATCCTGACTTGTCTCTGTACAAAGCAAAACCCAAGATTTCACCCCTTCATTCTTTTCATCCCCTTTCTCCCATGGCTGGCCAATATTTACTAACTGCCATGAGAGTCTGGATCAAAGAGGGTATTTGGACTTGGCAGTAATGAGGAGTGGTATGGATCATGCAGTGAGCTGGGCCCGTTCAAACAAAATGTGTTTTAATGGAGCCAGATGTTAATGAATGAATCTCAACACAGAGGATTTAGGCCATTCCTACAGCACCGTGGTCTAGCTGTAAGCTGGAAAGCAGTAACTTCAGAAATAATTAGGGTTCCTGGTTACAAAGCAAACCAACATGAGCTCCTACTGCGGACGTCTTATGAAGAGCTATTATGATCTTTGGGTGAGTAAGCAGAGAAGTAGCTAGCAGCAGAAAGAGACTGATATCACCTGCACATTCAGCAGGTGATATCCCTTCCCACTGGGGAGACTGATGCTGGGACATGACACTCAGCATCAGCATCGGCAGAACATTTTTTCAAGGAACAATGAAAAAATGTGAGGAAGCAGAAAGGAGGAATAGGTAGCTTTGAGGGCTGGAAAAAAATCCTTTGCTGTGAGAAAGTGCAGAGCACAATTGACTTTGTTTGTAAAAAAGGACAAAGTGGCTTGACTACAGTGCATAAGACTTTCTGTAAGAAGGACATGCTAGATAAGAGAAGGCTCTTTCCTCCAGCAGAGAAAGGTTTAGCAGGAACTACTGTCTGGAAGCAGAAGCTTTGCAACTCCAACACATGAAGGAAAGCGCACATTTTTAACAGTGTAGGTGACTAGTTATTGGAACAAACCTTTGTGAGAACTGGCAGCATCTCCAGATCTTGATGTCTCCAGTTTGCAACTGGATGCCTTGTAGAAGAAATGTCTTATCAGATATAGTTAGAGAGCAGTAACTGTGTAAAATATAATGTCCTGGGATACAGAGATCATGTTTGATTGAATCATCCCTCTGTCCTTAAATTCTACAAAGCTCTGTTGGTAGCAAGACTATCCAGACGTGAAATATTTAGTGCTGCTATAGGGTGTTAAAGGGGAGACACCTATTTTAAGGACAGAAGCCTTTTTTTCAAGTAGATATTGAGATGAGATCTTCATGCAGAGCAGCTTTTCACCACACTCTCTAATGCAGAGCTCCTTGCACCTTCTTCTGAAGTTTCTGGTAATAATCACCGCTAGATGCAGGATCTGGATTAGATAGACCATGACTCAAAGACGTATGCACATGGCAATTATTGTATTCCATTGACTTTTACATTTATTTTTGCAATTCTTTCAAATGGAAAGCATATCCACTTGATATTCTTTCTGTGTCTTCAAGCCACTCAAAAGCATGTAGCTATGCTTTGGAATCAGATACCCAGAACATCACCCATCTCTGTCTTACCTCCCCTTCAGGTCCAAGCTCTCCAGTTCCAGAAATGAACTCCAGAATGTCTCAGCTGCAGTCTCCTGGAATTCCCTGGCCTTTCTCTCATCCCTCAAACCATGCTACTTCTTACAACCACTTCTCAGCTATTACAGAAAGAATTTCAGAAGGTGTTAGGTTTTTTTAATAATGATTTGGGAAAACTTTATTATGATTTAATCTTAAAACCGGCTCTAACAACACTGAGGCTGGAGACAGAGAAATTAATATAAATGAGGCATTTTTAAAATATGTCCTAAAATTATCTGAATTAGATTTCTCTCGATAAAAATGTCCTGAGCCCACTTCTCATGTTTTGGATTCTCATTAACATGAGTAAATGCTATTTCTCCCAGCAGAATGCTGGGAATCTTCTTTTCCAAATAAGAGAAACCTTGGGCCGTGTGAATCTGCTGGAGTTTTTGCCACTGACGTAGCTGTCGCAGGATTTCAGCTCTTGTCTCTTGCTCTGCTAGGCCTCAAAATACAGCAGCTTAAAGTTGTCGTTGGCAGTGGGCCAGAATAACTTAGAGGTGGAAGAGAGGAGAGGAGATTCCCTGTTTTTTGGGAAAAGAGGGGAACATTTCCCTGCAAGATTGATTTAAGAAAATGGCCATCTGCTTCCAGCTACTCAGAGGTTTGGAATTCAGAAGTAGCCCCAGGGGAGATGTATCCCTGGGCAGAGGGCAGGTGAGGAGTTCAATGAAAATACGTATTTGTTTTAGTTCCCTGTGATCTTGGTGTATAAATGACGTTTCATATGAGAAAACATGAATTTCTTGTCAGCAAGACCTAGTAAATTTGGAATTCATATCAAGTGCTTATTTTGCATCACTTCAGACGTAAAGAACTAGAAAACATAGTAATAAAGTATTGTTCTCTGGTGCATTTTAATCCATGGCCTTACAAGCTACTGAGATAAAAAACAAATATAAGGCTAAAATAGCAGGAATAACAAAAGTCTGAAAGAATTCTGTTTAGATCCTCACATTCTTTTCAAATGAGAACTGAATTAAAAATCGTGTCAGCTGGCTGAGCTTTCTTACTTGAGAAACAGAGAACATGTAGTCAGTGTTAATTTGTTAAATTCTAGAGTAATCATTCTATTCTTCCACATACACAACAGTATAATTGTATAATTGAAAAACTACATTAAAAAATGTTTACTTCCATATAAGTTGTCCCAGGATCATTGAAACCGCATGGCACCGAGTAATACACAAAATGTGACACCTTATTGCAAATCCAAGGGAAATTGCCATTCCAGAGACATCTGGCATGACCTTCAGCTCTAATGGTCTAGCTGGAATTCATGACTGACTACTGATGTATTCAGAAATCCCCAAATTGCTGTATTTCAATTTCTGATTTTTTTTGAAGTTAGTTGAAAAGAGTTAAAATAACAGACAAGACCCAGAAAAATAATGTATTATGTGTCTATGTATAAAATCAAAGTGATGAACGTTGTTCCTAAGAAGAGTGGAATCAAAGAAAATTAGTGATACACCTCCAGCAAGGGAGAAGAAATGTAATAATGAATGTATTTGCTTTTGTCATTTTCTTGGGACACTCTGTTTTCTAGTCTGACAAGGTTAAGGGTTCAGGGGCTAATGAAAGGTCTGTCCTCCCAGCGGTCAGGAGGCATGGCTGGCATGCTACCTCCACAAATGCTTTTGGCCAGGAGAAGCTGACCCTGTGCTATGGAGGTTGTCTCTCCCCCAATTTCCCACTTTGCTGCTGGTTTACTGCCCAAACACTTGTATGGCTATAGGGAAGGAAAGGGAGGAAACAGGGGAAACCAAGTGATCAAGAAAGGGGAGAGAGGGTGCAATCACCTCCTTTGACAACAGCACTGGTTTTTATTGGCTTCAAGTGCTCACAGAAATACAATGTGGCTATAGCTCTTAATAAGCAAAGCTTTGAAAGAGAATTTGGGACTGGGTGAGACTGTTTCCAAAGTGTGCTGCGTACAGGTAGTGGAAAATTAGCAATACTGAAAAAAACATTAGCAATGGTTTGCAAGCTCGATGCCCATGCTTGGCTTATTAAAAAAAAAGATCATTCTCCCCCATTGTCTGTAATTTTGATAGCACACTTCACTTTTCTCTTATAAAGGTTCTGACAAAGTCCAGCTGCATGCCTGACACACAACAAATAACTGACAGTGCTTGAAAAGAGTAGGCTGAGAAAATAGAGAAAAATGGAAAAACAGAAAAATAGAAAGCAGAGAAATAGAAATAGACAATAGAGAGAGAAATAAGTTGCTGTAATCGCATGTTGGATCTCATTTCTCCCCATCTTTCTCACCATCTTTGTCATTAATGATAATATGCAGCACCAATCCCCCACTCAATAATCTTCTAAGCTTCGTATTCAAAATGCATTACGGGAAGAGCTTCAATCTACCCTATCTTGACGCTGCCTCAGACAAAATCCAGCCCCTGCTGAATGCCACACCAGGCCTTTCTTCACATCATCCTTTGGAGGTGCTTAATGTGGGTGTCATGATCATCTCTTACCGTTGACTGCAGAGAATGCCAGGAGGTGGCAGTTGCAGATAGCCTGAATTGTCTGTCACCCTCTATGGCTGAAATATTGCAGAAGTTGCAGTGTCTGAGCTATGCACTCCTACTAGGTCATCTGAATCTGACCTTCATGTCTCTCCTTATCTTCTAATAATTCCTGCATTCTTCTGTTGCCTGTCTCCCTTCTCTACTGCATAACCCTTTGTCATATAAAACACTGTCTTCAAAATGATTTTTCCTTCCTCTCCTCCTGTGTTTCATCTCTTCTTTGAATCTATGTTCTGTTTTTTTGGCCAAGTCGAGCATTTTTTCATCTTGTAGTATGCCACAGCTCAGCCTTCTGTCTGTGTTACCTCCCTCTGTGTCCCTCTCTTCTTCTCTTCTGTCTTCTTGGTCCTCACTTCCAACCACTGTCTCCTTCAACTTGCTCCTAGTTTCCTATGTTTATTGCCATGACCACTGATACCGTCCTATCAACCTGTTCCCAGAGCTGGCAGTCCTCTTGCAGATAAATTCATATCCCTTCAAGTGCTCTGTACTGTCTTTTTCTGCTCTTGTGCTCAGACTGTTATCTATTCATCATAAGTTAAATATTTGTTTGACATATTTCTCATGCTCTGCCTCTCAGCAGGCATTTTTAGTGCTTCATGAAAGATGAATAATATACAGTTCACTTAAGGATTCTCCTGCCAAGTGACATGCACATTAGAGTGTTACTACCTTTATCTCCTTTCAGCTACAATAAACTGAACAGAGCTGTTCCCCAAAACTAAAACTTTGGCTCTGTTCTTTCTCTCATCGTCCTCCCTGGATCTCAGTCTTCACAGCAAGCCGTCTTTGCCAAAACATTGGCAGAATGGCATTGTGGAGATCCATGGAAAGCACTACGTCTCTCCTAGGAGGATTAGCTAACCTCCAAGAAATGGGGAGAAACCGTCTACTAATCGATAAGAATCCAAAGCTGCTTATGTGTGTTTCTCATGTTAGAAATATGATTGCCCACAGCTCTGGCAGCAAAGAAAACTATCTCTACATAGCAAAATACATTCTCAAGGTCTTACTTGGCACAGTGTAGATCAAAAGCCAGTACTGAAGTCAGTGGAGCTGTGATCTGGTATGAAAATCTGACTTTCTGGGTTTCATATTTTAACATTACGGCATAACTAGAACACCCATGAGTGTAACAGAGGCATGAAGCAACAGTGAATATAACAAAATCCATCCTTCCACCATGGGGTTGAGTTGTTTGTTTGCAACTTCTGAAACATTGCATGTTGCTACTACCAGACACAGGTTTGGGACCAGCAGGACACTGGGACTAACTTTGCACAGCAGTTCCTGCGTTCCTCTGTTGGTTCAGGACAACTCTTAGCTTCTTATCATTTAGCTTCCCCCAATAGCTACTGCTTTCTAACCAGTCTTACCTCCTAAAGCTCTTCTAATCTGTACCCCAACTGCTCCCCTGGGTCATGCTGAGTAGTGGAACGCTCCTCCTGTGGTGCCACTGCCTCAGCTAGGACCCTAAGGAAGGAGGGCAATATTTAGAGTGAGGAAGGGTGTCAGGCTCTGGTCCTTAACTGTTTTCTCGAACACTCCACTCCTTACCTGTATTATCTCCCATGATTTCCCTGCAATTTGGTCTTTGACACCTTGCAAAATTTGGAGTTACTTGAATCTTTATGTTGCAGTGCCCAGTATAATAAGGTTCTGTTTCTAGCTAGAGTCTCTGGCTCTCACCATAACATAAGTAGTGCACATTAATTATAATGATATCCAATTTGCCTATTAGAGGCACACTGGGAAGATCTATGTGTTTGCCTGGAGCTGTTGTTGTAGCAGTGATTTTATCACAGGCGTTGTGCTAATGTGACTGCACATTTGGAAAATTGTGTTTCCAATTAAGATTTCCATTGCTGCATCACTGTCTTCACCAATGGTGCTAGTCATTCTTTATAGGCTGTCTACAGACTTTTCACATACTTTATTTAACGTTCCATTTCACAAATTAATACTTATAATGAAGAACAGTCCCTGTCAAACACCACATCAATCTCAGCTTTGTCGTTTTGATAAAAGAAAGTCAGGTGTAGGACAGAGGGACCTTTGGCAGTGGAGGAAGCTGGTCCACTATGCTCAGGCACTGGGATGGGATTGGGTGCACTAGGGTTTAATCCTGCCAGTAATGGAGACTGCCTCAGTTGACCCTGGACAAATCACCCTGGTGATATTGTGAGAGCACTTCTTGCTTCATATCATGCAGAAACTGTAGGGATGAATTCTTTCACATGTGTTGGGCATCTCAGTATCACACCACTGGTGATGCTGGAAAGATGCCAGCAAGATGCCAGCATATAAATATGTCAATAATAGCACTTGTTTTTATATAAGAAGTGATAAGAGCTGATAGAGGCTTAGGACAAATTACATTAATATACATGTCATGGTTCTCCCACTTTTTGTGTTACAGTAAAATACAAAAAAAAAACCCACCCTAGAATATATTTTAAATAGGGTTCTAAAAAGCTGTCGTGGAAAGATTAACTTCAAAACTGTAATAGAGAGTATGAATAAAACTAAATATAAGATGTATGTTTATATGCAGAGTTCTGTAGTCTATGCCTATATATATTACAGGCTTTATCTATATACCCATTATAGTATAAAACTGGTTACATATATGTTTATATATAACCATACATGCAGTTCCATATTATATATGTGCATATATACAGGCACATATGCATGCACAAAGTTATGGGCTATAGGCACTACAGGTTTACAGTTAATCTTTTTCACAATACTTTTTAGGTATCCCACTCTACATAGGTGCATGTGTGAATTTCTATACTATATTGACCCTCTGAATCCTCAGTTATTTTAAATCCAGGAAAGAGGATTCCAGAGTGCCTATTGCCTGTGCTTAAACATGATCCACACTAGATGGTAGACCTGGTGGTAGGCCAGGAACCCCGTTCTTCTGAAGGAACTGTAGGTGTGATCAGAGGATGGGCGCAGAGCCTGTGGCCCTACAGAGGAGTATTAGTTCAGTCGCTACTGGTCATCTGATCCTCCTTTGTGAGTGCCAGATTCTTGGCCATTAAGTTGGACACTCCAGTCTGGCCTCTTGGGTGTTTCACACCTGTCCTTCATCTCAGTGAAGGTATACTTTAAAATATTTTGTGGAGTGGGGCATGTTCTATCAAACTGGCAGAGTTTAACCTGATCTTTCACCAGTGAAATCAATTTATTTGGTAAAAGATGCTATTTTTTTCTTTGGAATGTGCATACTGCAGATCACGTTAAAAAAGAATAGGAAAAATTATATTGTGCATATACTATTTATATGTTCTATGTAATACCGTTATTTAAAATACAGCGTATACATACTGAAATAAAAGTAGAAGCTATCAGACTTTCTGATTGTAATGAAATATTCTGATGTTGTTTATGGAAGGACTTTTATAGAGTAGTTTGTGAATGAAACAAGGAGAAAGTGAGTTAAACACAATCTTGCAAGGAATTGGGGTCTACTTCTAAATGAGATGAAAAATTCAAAATAATAAACTATCTATCTCATGAGCATTCCACTATGTTTATTTTCCAATGTGTATAAAATAACACAATAATGGGCTTTTTACTGATATTATTATAGGACTTATTGGTTAGATAATCTTAGGCTAAAAATCTAAGCTTCTTCACATTTAAATGTTTCATTTGGATGGTATTTTAGGACATTTGGAATCAGACACATTTAAAACACCAGTGAAATGATTTACTGTATATCCTTTACACAAACGATTCTATGGACTGATACAAAAATACCATTATGGAATTTAAAAAATAAGCTCCTCCATTTTGGACACTTAGTAAATTATACAAAATGGCTAATTAAACCCCATGTCTCCCAATTTAGTTTGAGTAGACATAAAGTAAAACATATTGCAACTGCTTGAACAGTAAATAGGAATTGTATTATGCCCATCATGGAGGGAAGCATCGATTCTGTCAGTGTAGGAAAGAATTAATGCCCACGATGCCTCTTTACCATTAGAATAGGTTGTTTATAGACTAGGCAACTCCCCTGGGACAGTTAAGAAAATATAGATGTTCTCCTTGGGCTTTCATTACCCAGGAGCTTTACCCTGTTAGGTGCTAACTACATACTGTTTCTGCTGAAGTCAATAAGTGTTGGAGTGCTCAGTACCTTGTAAAACATAAACTGTTGTTTGCTGAGTACTAATATTTTGATTTTTTGAAATCTAATTTTAACGGCCTTTTTCTTATCCCTATTGCTAATTCTACACATAACAGTAGTTTCCCTGTTTGTGGGACGTATATATATTTTCTGTTTCAAGTAAGAAAACAGAGGTAAAGTTCACATGTACAGTGCTTTTTAACTGACAGCCCAGGTTTTCCCTCTCTCTATCGGTCTTGTTTTACCTACAGGCCTCGCCTTTTTGCCTTGAAGGGCAACCTGAATCAGATCTGCTGGGATAGAGCCCCCTGCAAAGCTGTGTCAGCAGAGGCACGCTCACATTTTGGGTGTGGGCCATCAACAAGATGAATGGATGTGTAGCAATGTATTAATGACAATGCACAGAAAACTGGTGTTGCAGGGGAAGGAATGTAAGCCTAGAAAAGTTCATCCTGTGTCAGCAAAACCAGTCCCTGCCTGTTACAAACATCCAAGTCCTATAATCCCTTCCCCAAACTGATCAAATTTCAGCTAAAGATTTTTAAATCTTTTCTTCTGTTCATAAGGGAAGACTGTTTCAGAACCTCTCATGACTGGAAGACTTCTGTATTTCCAAGTTTGCCCCCTTTTATTCTTATATAAATAATTTTTTTTAACTCAAAGTACTTTTCCCTCACCTGGTGTTTACCTCCCTGATATCTTTATGGAATATTATCATTTTTCATCTTACTGTTGTTTTTTTAGGCTGAAACAGGCATGTACTTATATGGCACCCCTCCAGTGGTATAGGCTATATAGGTCAGGACTGATATCCCTGAATCGTGGGTGACTAGAGCTGTGCACAGTCCCAGGTGAGAATTCCCTGGGGCTTTCCATAAAACATTTAAATTTCCCTTTTTTCCCTTTTCTCTCTTTACTACAGCTTAAAGTTGTATTTAGCGTTTTCAGAGCTGTACTATAGACATAGTTCATAGTCATCCTATGATTGAGTAATAAGCACAGTCCTTCTGTTTCTCTGTTATTTCCAGCTGATGAGCCCCCATCTTCTACTTGAAATTCTTGTTATTTGTCCCAAATATTGTGACCTTGAACTTCTCAGTATTTTATGCTTCTTCTCATGCCCAGTACTGTAGCCCTAAATATCATCCAACTTGACAAGCATGATGTTTCGACTCCCCTCTTGACTGACAGTGCATCTCAGTGTCTCATTAGCACACCCCAAATTTTTTGCCAAGGTCATTAAGAAGTGTAATTGCCCCCTAAGACTGGTCTTTGAACAGCTCCATTAATTATCTCCACTCGGCCCAGTAGCTCTATTTACTGAAACTTCTTGTCAGCATCCCCTTAGCCAGCTCCTTCCCTGATTAACAGTCCTTCAGCTACTCCCCTTCTTTTCCAGCCTAACTAACAATTTTGTGGTTGGCACCATGTCTGAAGTCACTCAATTCCTAATAGGTGAGAGTTACCATATTGCCCTCATCTAAAAATATCTATTCTTTTGGCATAGAAAAGCACCAGTCTGCCCTGGTGTGGATCTGCCTCTGGTGCCTTGTTGCACTTGACACTTTCCTTTCTTTTTTATTGCATTTTTTCCTTCCAGTATTTGATCCAAGTCCCACATGCCACTGAGATCAGACTAACAGGCCTGTAGTTGATTCTAGCACTTCTGCTACTTTCCTTAAATTAAAAAGAATTGGTCATTTAAAACCTTGGTTTGAACCTGCCATTTAAAGTGCTATTTCCTTCAGAATTTGGGTACAAGGGTTGTCCATCCCCACAATGTCCCCACTTTGTTCAGCTTTTTGCTCCCATCTCAGTTATGCTCATTTCCATATCTGTATTCTCAATGCCACGGGCCGTGATGCCTTCAACTGTATGGTCAAAGTCCTCCATGCTGAGTGCTGGGATAAGGCTTTGTTTTACTTTGGAGGCAATACTAACCTATCTCTGATCTGGAGCTTCTTGCCACCACTGAAAGCCCTCCTGAATTCTCCTTTCTTCATCTTCTTTTTTGTGTGTTTGGCTGAAGAACTGTTTTTTAAAATAGTTTTCATTTTCCTTTTGCTTTCTCACTTAAGTCTTTTCTCACCCTAGTGCTACACACCTGGCCGTACCTGCAAGATGAGGCTTAATTTAAACTGAATGAGTTTAGGTTCACTTTCTCTAAAAGGATCTAAGCTGATCAAAGTGCCTACCAGCTCTCACCTAGTGTCCTTATCCCTTATCAGTGCTACTTTCCAAGTAGAATCAGCGTCTAGTGGCTCAATTCACCCTTGCCAGAAGGCCAACACATGGCTTTTGCTTAATTTAAGTTCCACTTAAATATTTTATCTTCCAATTTAGTGTTTAAGTGGGTCTGTAGTGGTGCATAGACCTTGCTAGCTAATCTCTAGCTTAGATTTATCATCACACACAGACAGCAAATCTACCATTATTATTGGAGTGACTGAAGAAGGTGACTGCTTCTCTTTAAAAGCACAACAAAAGGAGTAATGACAGTTTTTTCTTTTCCTTGCCTGACAGTCAGATATGCTGCTCTGAACACTATAATGGTCAACTCAGATAAATATTTGTGGCAATTTGTCTAAAAGTGGGGTGATTATTATTGCTATTATTTTGTTATAGCAGTTAAAATATTTCCAGTCAGGATTTAGACTGGAAAAGATCCAAATCACAGACTTTAGTTCATGTGGCAAAAAAGAAGTTCCTACAGCGAGGATGAAATGATTTCACCAGATAGGGAAATCTCTTTTTATCTCTACTGTATAGCTGTTCAGTAGCTAGCCAAATTAGTTTTCAAGTGCTATAAGAAAAAGTTAGCTCTTGGACAGGCATGTTGAAACACAGGCACATTAAGTGAGATTTTTTATTTCTTTTTTAAATTTGCTCGTCTGATATTCTGAAACATCATTTAAAGTCCTGGCTGAGCCTGGGAAAAGGAGAGAATAGAACGTTAGCACAGACCAGGAAGTTACATGAGCATTTAGATGTGATTTAATACAGATTTGGCTGGAGAGTCTAGTTTGTTCTTACTTTTTTCCAAATCACTTCATGCATCACTAGTCACGCTAGAAAATATAATTAAACAAAAAATGCCTATCCAGAGATGCACAGATCTGAGCCGTGGTAACATGCTACCTTTCCTACATGGAGACAGAGCTGTTCAGCATTAAAGGCAATGTAGTTTTCTTGTAAATTTGATTGAGATCAGTCTTTCAGGAAAATAAGGCTTTACAGTTTAAACAGTTTTGGCATTTGCAGCACAAATATCACCTTGGGTATAAGTTACTGAACTTTCTTGCCTATTTCTAGCATTATTTTTAATGTACGTTATTTTTATTTGGATTGTTTGAAAGGGGCTGCCCAACATCAGACTTTCTATTGTGTTTATACCAACTAATCACCAATAGATGGTTGCATGTTTAAGTCATTTCTGTGGAGACAATTCCTTGAGGATGCAAAACTCTCTACGAATGTAGTAGAGTACTGTGTTTTTGCAATCACAAGCAGTCACAGAAGTTCGGAGGGTAGTGGTCTTTCTCTGGTCAGGATTGAAATAAAAAATTTAAAGAAAAGTCCTTGTTCCGAGCTGGGGCAACTGCTGCCCAGGGTGCAGGCGGTGGGAGAGGTGAGCTCTGCCACCCCAGCGTACGGTCCCCGTGGAGTGGGAGGAGGCTGGCCTCAGCATCCCCGTTTGCTGGCCAAAGGTGCTGCCCTGAGGAGACCCCGCCGGGCTGCTGCTGGAGAAGGATAACGGCCAGAGCCGCCTGCCTTTCCGCACGCGCATGAAACGCTCGGGGTCAGAGTCCTGCATGCCTGAGACAACTGAGTCGCTTTTTGGATCTGGCCCAGACACAACTACATATTTCAGATAACAACCATATCTATCAAGAACAGGCAAAAGAGAGAGCAGGGGAAAGGGTGGAGAGAGAGAGAGAGAGAGAGAGAAAAAAAGATCCATCATGGTCTGCAGATCGAAATAAGACAGCAAGTGGGGTTGCAGGCGGGAACGAGATAACCTGAAAATCATAAAGGCCCCACAAAACTGCTTATTGCTAGTCACCATACGGAGGTAGCTTATGTCTGTATTAACACTTAAGGTATCTGGCCACCAGCTGAAGGCCTGAGTTTGGAGGTGCAGACGGTGAGGCACGCACAGGTGTACTTCTTCAAGGTCTCAAGTCGCGTTGCGGACAGGCCTGGGAAGGGGCACCAGGTCTCCCCGGCGCGATGGAGAGGGCCGTCTGCAGCCTCCTGCTGTCCCCGCCAGTGCAGGTGCAGCTGCAGTTGCCAGTCTGCAGCAGGGCTGTCCCTGCTGAGTCAGCTGTCAGCGGGGCATCAGGGGTATCGCAGCCCCATGCCTCGGTGGAGCCCTTCACGCACGGCGGTGAATGCGCCTGCGGGAACGCCACGAGAAAGAGCGGGCACTTGCAATGCACTCGGAGATGTTTGGATTGAAGACGACAGCTAACTGGCTGCAGAGTGCTAGGGTTATAGTGATAAATAACTCTTAGTATAGCATGAAGATCAGGATAATCACGACCCGCCTCTCAGGGAGAACTGAGACTTGCTGTAGTGCTCCAGCATGTTTTGGGCTTTTGCTGTTAAGTTTCAAAATCTTTCCCTTTTGTCCTTTGCTTGCATACGTTCGTGCAATCATGTTGCTGGGTGTGCTCTGTTCTGGGCAAACATTTGCCCAGCAGAGAAACCAGATTCCACTTCGAAGGAGGCTGGAGAGAGCTGGTGAGCGTTAGTTTGCAGAAAGGGAAGCCCGGCTGTCTTCCGAGGGCGGCGAAATCAGTAACTGCTCTGTTATTCTGCATCTATTGATCTGCCTGAGTCTGACGCTCCCAGCAGTGAATGACCCTCCCTTCTCCAGCAGGAGCCTGACATGCTGCTCCCTTGCTCCTCCTCCTCCTCCTCCACCTCCTGCTCCTGGATTCCTCAAGTTACTGAGAGAAATAAGGTAGCGGAGGGTATCGCAAACGAACCGTGACAGCTTGCAGCATACGCACACCTTCCCCGGGTGACATTCCCGCTGCCTAGGACTCCCACCCTGCCATCCTGAATGAAGCTGGTTGCCTTTTCAGCAAGCCTGCCAGGATGGGCCAGTGCTGCTGCAAGCTTTATTACTGCCTTCAGTGCCTGGACAAGACGGTACTTTGCCTCTTTTTATCCTTCGGCGAAAGGGCAGAGAGAGAGCCGTTACAGTGATTAAATCTGGGCTCCTTCCTCTAGCTAATGTAGGTAATGTGGGTGCAGGCTGGGGTGGTGGAGAGGGGAGTGATGTTCATATTATTTATAGTGTGCTGGATTCTCATTCACCAGGAGCAAATCTAACCATTCCTTTCACACACACTGCAGTGCCTTACATAATTTTATTCTGCAGTCTAAATGTAAGAGTTGGATTTTTGTGAAACAATAAGGGACCGCTGACATGTTCTGTAGTAACAGCCGGCTTGATTTCTTGTTATGCATTTCATACATTTTTAATAGACCTGTGGAGTACAAGTTATAAAGCATCCCTGCATGGAGATTTAAAGTTTGAAGAGAGGTTTTTCAGGCTTTAACTGTCCTAAGGTTTTACCTCTCTATCGTTCCTCCTTTCTGATGTGTTACAAATCTGGTCCAGAAGTGAAACAAGGTGAAACCACCTATTTTCTTGTGTCAGGTTGAATTTAAAACAAACAAATTCCCAGACACCAAAATTGGTCATGTAACAAATGTCAGTGCAGAGGTAAGGACTGCAGCTACAGGTAGCTGGAGATGAGCATGTGGGAGAGAACTTGTATGACAATTTTAACACATAGCTTTTCATGCTATTCTTTTGGACATTTGCCTGGGGTTTAAGTACATACAGAAGAGGGAGAGAAGGAACATATGCATTTAATTTTCTTAACAGAAAATATCTTGGCAGAAACACATGCTCATGCAGTATATTTCATTAGAGTTTGGCTTTTTAAAATATTCATATACTAGGTCTAATGAAAAGCTGACAGTGTCTCCCACTTACCTAATAATATGTTCAAATATAGCTTGAGATATGCAGCTAACCAGGTTAAGGCAAATGTACAGCTTAATGTAAAACTTTTTAAAATACAGTCCCTGGAGGATACCTAGGTGATCGGTTCTGCTTGTAAACTTTAACCTAAAGAGTTACAGGGGAGGATTACCGGCTATCCACCATGATTGAAACAGCAGTGTTGAAACACCCCTTTTTGGAAGGAACACTGTAGATCGTTTTGAACATCAGCTGCAATGGGATTCAGCTATTGCTTCTACAAGTATCATCTGAAATATTCATTGGTGCAAGAGAACTCCCAATGTGTATGCTTTTCCTTCCAGAGCTAATATAAGGCCTTGCCCCAGGGAACTCTGAATAAAGCACAACAGTGACTAAGCACCATTTGCAGGTCAATTTCTTTTTTAAAACATCTTGGAAGCCCTGGGTATAGAAAAGCTATTTTGAAAGAATGGTTTTCATAAGTGCTGCAGAGTTTCTGTGCACAGTGCATATTTTTAGGAGGTATTGTAGAGAACTGGGCAACATTCATGGAGATACTGTACATATGCCTGGAACTCAGAACATAACGTACTGCAGGTATGTTGATTGGCAGGGAGGAGAGATGTGTCAGCCTGGGAAGGCAACATCAGGCTCCCGAATTTAAATCCTACCTCCAGTTGACTTCCTATACAGATCGAGGCAATTTTCTGACCCTCTCAGCCTAATCTGACCCATTTGTGAAGTCGACCTACTATTATTTGCCTATTGTTGAAAGATACTCGGAGGTTTAATTAATTAGTATTTCTAATGAATTAATATCTCTTAGGTGGTCTGCAGTTCTCTGAGGAGAGGTACTCTAAGGCAAACCTCAGCTCTGCCTCCCCACCCCACAACTATTCCTGGTCCAAAGTAAAATCTTGACCTGTCTCCCTGATGATGTCTCCCTGAGGAAGTCTAGCTGTCAGCTGAAGCTCAATGCAACTAAAACAGAGCCTTTTCTCTTCCCCCAAGCCCTCCTTGCTGCTTCCCTTTTTAATCCATTTAGACAACATCAGCATCTTGTCCATCCTCAGGCCTGTATTGCATGTCATCTTTTACCAAGGTATTTTTCCAGGTCCTCACACTTAGTTATATTTAATCCTGCATTTTTTCTCTGAAACACCTGACTGAATTATATCCACTGTTACTTAACTGGATGAATCCTTCCTTCCTACCTTTCTGCCTACCCGCCTGACTACCTGCCAGTTTTTCTGGAGCTATTTGGATGTTGCACCAATGTAAATCATATCCCAGCCTGTCCTCAGGGAGTTTTGATTTGAATAGGGAATACATAAATGCCATTTTTCAGTGGCTATTTTACTTGCTGAAATGCAGTCCATCACTGAGTCTTTTATGGGAGAAATATTGGGAGGTCTGTATTTTATAAAACCAATGATAAGAGAAAGAGTTATTACTGCCTCTTTTAATCAACAGAGCAGTAGTTTAAGCACACAGCAAACATATCATTCTACCTATTCTATTTTTTTTTCTGGTTGAGGAGATGGGAAACCATATTTCAGATACAAGCCTTAACCACTGTGATGTATAGTACGGGTATAAGGAAGAAGGTTTCCTTCGTCTCTATCATGAGTACCATTTTATTTTATAAAAAATACATAATCAGAGTCATTTCTTGGGTTGCAGCCAATGGAAGGCCTTTCTCATAGGTCTTCCAAGCAATATTTAAATCCATCATTCATTAAAAATACCTGAAAAAGAAATGCAACATTCTGCTTTATACAAAATACACTGTCTTGGTTTCACATTTTGGCAAGAAAAAACTAATTCCAAATCCAATCAAAACAATTTTTCTCTCTTGCATTTAACTGCTACACTGAAAAATTTGTACAATCTTCTTATAGTGTC
The DNA here is from genome assembly GCF_036417845.1 of Apteryx mantelli. NCBI lineage: Eukaryota > Metazoa > Chordata > Aves > Apterygiformes > Apterygidae > Apteryx > Apteryx mantelli. Next base: position 25,319,161 of record NC_089978.1, read on the forward strand.
TATGACCCCTTCACCCTCTGGAAACAGCTGTGTCACTGCTATGGCAGCTGAGCCTTTTTAAACCTAAGCTGAATTTGGCCCTCAGTCAGTCTCAGTGGCTCGATTCCAACTGGTGGCCTACTGAAGGGAGGCTACAAAGCTCCTTCAAGATGTTGAGCCTATTAGACACAAAACTGTTGGGAGGCTCTTTCTGCCTCCCCTGTCTTCTGTTTCAAATACTTTATTGTTATAAATATTAATGAAGATTGATTAATTGAGTAGGATATCATGTTAATTTTGTTTTTTACACATTTGTTTTGGCAGAGCTTTCCTTGTGTGCTTGTGAATTTTCTAGTTGTTTTGATGTTTTGACATTGGGCCTATATGAGTCTCAGCATTAGACTTGATAGCTTTACATTTTCTCTTCAGATCCAGTTTTGCTCTACTGTAATGTTTGGTTTACTAAGCGTTGGCATTCCCAATTCCCTGACTGTACTGGTATTGAAATGCTCGTTATGTGTAGGATCACACTGATGGTAACAAAGAGAGGCTCTTTCATATCATATTAGTGTCGAGTTTACACTGGTCCCAGGAATATGTGCAGTCCAAACCCGTAATGTTACACTGACAAAGCAGGTTATGGTAATAGGATGTGTCAGGGATTTGACAGTTCACTGCACATCCAGGAGACCATGGGGCTGATATGATGATTAGTTGAAACTACACCTTGCCGCTCTCTCGTAAGAGGAAACCAAGGACAAATCTCTACAGCCATCAGGGAAAGGTTCTCAGATCAAGAGCTCTGGCTCCAGTGCTGGGAAGACTTAAGACGCTGGATTTCTGTGGTCTTGGTCTGCAAAACAACCCCCTACAGAAGAGGGACTACTTCAAAACTTGGCATCGAGTGCAATCTTCACAGATCTGACCTCCCAGGAAACCTGAACACGAGGCCCAGAAGAGCACTTAGGGAGCTCTGACTGAAATAAAATACAGTAGAAGAAATATTGGCAGGGAAGACATGCGACTGCAAAGGCATGCGAGCTGTGCCAGCTCCAGCTGCTCGAGGTAGCCCTGGAGTCTGTCCACAAGATGGGGCATGCGTTATCTGAGATAACATAAATATCAAAAAGCAGTTGGTAATAATTCTTATGAGGCAGTATGTAATTAGTTGGTGTTCAAAATTTTAACGAGGTTTTTTTTTTTGTTAGGATGCCATTTTTTAACTTGCTTTTCATTTGCTTCATGCAAGTAGAATGACAACAATCCCATTGAGTTCTGCATGTCTGCGGGTGTTGGCGATGATTTATACTGAGCTCCCTTGCTTTAAATAGGTTTTGCTTCAAACAGTGGGAGCTGGTGAAATGAGTGGGTGCTTCCCATCTGTGAGCACCATATCCAGTATAACACTGTGCAGATGCCTTCAAGGGCACCAATCCTGGCAATCTGTCTCGAGCGCTTCCTAAAACAGCTCCACAAAGTTAACCAGACTGCATGGGCAGATGCAGTGATATGCTCCAAAAGGGGAAACCTTGGCTCCAGTAAGACTGCTGTTTTGGGAATCCCTGTGAAGGACTCTGTTTTGTAACATATCAACCTATTTTACATGAATTATTTTATTTTTTCATGTTTTTTTTACTAGAAAACAAAACGCAACAAAAAAACAGAACTTCATGTTGTACTGTGCTTAATACAGTTTGGTCAGGCCTGGGGACCCCTCAGCTGTGCGCTTGTCGACAGGGCTTGGGCTGTTTGGAGAAGCCCAGCTTTGCATGCCTGGCTTCTTCTCCTGACGCAGTAAGAAAGCTGATGGCATGGCCTGGTTCTCCTCTGGCCCCACAGGGTCTTGACTCAGCTCAGCTAGTCACTCAGTTTACAGCAAAATTTGCCAGAAAGCATGTTCCTTGAATTGGTGGAAATCATCCCAAAAGGACAGTGAGTAGATTATTACTTCAGATTCCAGATTTTTTAATTTCCTTGTATTACTAAAAATAAAGCAGTTCTGTAATACCTTATCAAAGTGGTTATTAACTTCTTTTTAATAAAACTAAAAAGTTACTGTGATGGTTAGGGGGCATAGTAAAGACTATGCATTTACCATTCAAAGGTAGGCATCTGTAGGCCAGAGGCAACTGGAGTGAGAGGAGAAATCATGCCATTGAAATAAATGTGCATTTCAGTCACCCGAGAAGTATCTATTCATTGTCTTAGAGAAATCTTAGAAATCTTTAGGAAAGTGTCATTACTGCATGGCCTCAACTTGTCTGGCCCTGTACCCTAGTTGAAACAAGTAAATACTGTCTTTCCTTTTACACACCCTTTAAAGCAATACATATATATATTTTTAGTAGTACTGCACAGTTCAAGGCTGCTATAGGGCATAGAATGGCATAATTCGGGGGGCCCTTGTCCAAGTGACCACAGGGTCACCCCTTGCCCAGCTGGCGCATTGCTAAGAAAAATTACGATATTACATGTGTGTAGTTCATACAGGCACAGACTTTAAAAATAAACTAAGAGCACACACACACACAGATGCATATACTACCCTTTTTCTTTACGTCCAAGATGGTACAACCTCAAGGCAACAGTGTTGTGTCCCCGGGAGAAGCAGCAAGTGTCAGGGGCAGAGTGTGCACCAGCAGAAAGCCAGTGGGAAGGAAATGCGTTCTGCGGGTCAGCAATGGAATCAGGAATACAATGGGAGGTCTTCTGTTCATTTTATTATATCATTTCTGTCCTTCAAGAAAAGGATATTTTTTCTAATATCTGTATTTGCTTTGCTCTATTTTTCATTCCTTGGAGAAAAAAATTAAATAAAGGAAAAATAAACAAATCCATTAGTCTCTGAAATCTTTTTTTTGACATTCATTTTGTTAAGAGAGAACTAATTTGCTATCCCATCTACCAACTATCCTGCTGCAGAACTATTCCTTTCTGTGCCCTAGATTTTTATTAGCCTTGCTTGCTTATTACTGAAAGATTCACTTTCTAGGATTCCTTTTAATTCCATTTGCTACTACACTGCCTTTTCTCTTAAAAATGATTTTTCTGTAGTACTATTTAAAGATTCTGGATCTTTTCTAACTGGAAGCATATTTATAGCAGCCTGATCTAGTTTTCCTAATCATTGGTGATCTACCCAGCAAGATACCTTCCTTTGTCTTCTTCCTAATGTGATTCAGGATACATTCCAATTTAAAATGGTTTTATGCTTGTAGCATTTATGCTGGAATTTATTGTACTAAACCAAAATCCTATATATTTTCCAGAGTCTTTTATTTTTCAATTTGCACAGTGCTTATGAAATATCTGCTGTCAAAGTCCTTGCATTTTAGTAATGACACCTTAGTACTGTTAACATAAATATGCTTTATTTTTCCTTTGTTCAGTTCATCTGTTTTAATTCCTGAAGTGTTTTATGTTTCTTTTGAGAGAGTTGAAAGAAGGGAGCTCTTGTCCTTTAGAGACAAATTAAAACACCAGAATAAATGTGGAAATACAGGCAGGAGCATCAGGCCGTCAATGGTGTCTGTATGTGTACCATGTAGAGAATGGTGTAAGTACAGTAAACTGCACTGTCCTACTTGAATGTATGAGCACATTACTGTGTTTAGAGGTGGTTAAATGCAGACAAACAAATAAGTGAAACTATTTTAACAGAATTAATAGTACTATCTTGTATGTGCAGTCCTCCCATAAACAGTGCACAGACTGAACACAAAATGATACAGAAATACAAATGTCTTTTTAGACACATAGGAGTAACAGTGTATTCTGTGCTGTCCTGTGCACATGGGTTTGTGTATATGCAGCCATACAGATATGAGGTATTTGTTGCCAATGAGTGCTGGCTCCTAAGCTTGATTTAAAAACTGAATGAGTTCGTTATAATTCCCTTTCCCTCCTGCCTCCCCCCAAAATAAAAAAGATCTGAGCAATCAATCTAATCCTCTTTACCAAATGTACATGTGAAAGTGCTTTTCTGGGATAAACCTGGGTACTATACATATTTCTCTCTTTCTTTAAACAGAATGAAAGTGCCCTTGTGAAAGAAAAGGAGCTGTCAGTGGAGCTTGCAAACATCAGGGATGAAGTGGGTAAGTAGCACAAGCAAAGCGACAATGAAAGTGCTGGTCTCACCTTATGCAGAAGCCACTATTCCCTGTGAGGTGATCCTGGGGCACCTGCACAGATGTAATAAACTATCTCCAGAAGCCTGGTGGCAAGGGGGTTTGTGGCCTTGCAGGGAACGATAATTGCTGTTTTGGAGGCAAGTTCGTCCCCATGCACACTGGAGCTAATCATGCATCATCTACTAGACGAACATTTCTGCGTACATCTGTAGCTTCTGTTCTCAAAGACCATCCACACGTGCCACCACTACTAAGGAGAAAACAGTTGAATCAGCAGTGAGCACTCTATGGCTGTTGCAGTGTGCTGGGAGCCAGGACCGCAGCACTTACGTGGGTGCTCACATGTTTTGCAGCTCAGCTACAAACTGATGGACCCCAAGATCAAAGCAGGGTTATTAGTATCTCTGAAGGCTTTATTTATCCCAGGGCAAATGGATGGCGAGCAGGAGGGAGGAAGGACCGTGGTTGGTGGACTGGATGCACCTCCTGGCTTTGCCTGCATGGGGGACCCCAGGCGCGGGTTCACACACGTTGTGCTGGGCCAGCTCGGGTCAGCCTCCATGCCTGTGCAGAGCATGAACACTGCCACAGGAGAGCATGGGGGGCACAGGGACCTGCAGGGGCTGGCAGTGGTGGTTAGGAGACTGAAAGGTTGCAAGGCTTGTGCATGCCAGGGCTAATGGGCAGCAGTGAGACCTAGGGCACCAAGCACATTGAATAGCAAGGTCATGTTTTAGCACTCTCTGTGACAGACCCTTTTTGTGGAGTTGGCCCCATTTCCAAAGGACGCTGTAACAATAGCAAAACAGCATTTCCAGTTACTCTCAGGTGTCTGTCTTCATCCACGCTCTGCATTTGCACCATGCTCGCGGCAGGGCTGCTGTGGCTGGTGCATTCCTTAGGCAGGGCACATCTGAAGCTCTCTTCTCTCCCTTGAATACCCCTTTCTTATTTGCAAGGCCTACCTATTTCTAGCAGGCTGTATTTGCTCGTTTTCTCCAGCGGGTGTGCAGCACGGAGCAGGGGGCTGATCCACTCTGGTACATTTACAAGCAGCAGTGACATGTGAAGGAAAGAGTGGTGCAGTGCCAGAGACCATGAGCTCTGCCTCCATTTGCACCAGTTTTGTACAGCTGAAATGAGTACAGAGCACTGGAGCTTTTACTGGACAACTTTGCCACTGGTATAATTTACCGCCTGTTTTGGGTCACAGAGCAGCATATTCAGTAATATGAAATCAAGTTCTCCATGCACACCCTGCCCTTGCACATTGCAGTCTACCTTGCATGCAGCAGCAGAAACTCCAGACACACGGGTAGAAGGACTCCTGGTAGGGTTACAATTAGGGCTTTTGCAGTAGCAGCCCCAAAATGTCACATACAAAGCAGGTTACAAGACTGGTCCTGACCTCTCAGCGCCAAATCCATGGCAAATGGCTGAGCTCTGACCCCTCAGGTTTTACCAGCTGGCTCCTGTCACTGAGGAGAGGGCCTGGCGCCTGGGGGAGCAGTGTGGGCTCGTGCAGCCCTTCTGTGGTTCCCTGTCTCTGATGGCCATAGGAAGCCACAAGCAGCAGCTGCAAGGGTGAGAGCCACGGCCCTAGAGGGGTCCTTCCCAAGCAGCTGGGGGTGCTGCTCAGAGACCTGCTTTCCCTTCCGGCACATTTCATTCAGTGGAACTATGCATAGGTATTATTGTTGCTCACTATTTGTTTTTATAAAGCTTATATGTATTTTAAGCAAAGAGAAAACCTGCACAGAGACAGTCCAGGGGAGGCCTGAGGCAATAGCATGGAACTCATACTTTTACATTTTTTTCTTTATTAAAAATACTTGCAGAAAAGTTCTTGGATTTTTTTTTTTTGGCGGGGGGGATGTAGTTAAAAGAAGTATTGGCAGGATATTCTCTAGTTATGCACAAAAAGATGAACAGAGGCAGGTAGTGCAATCTGGTAGGATGATAAAAAATTCATCAGCAGGATACTTTCTCATATATATCAGAAATATTTCTGCCCAGAGAGGTTGTGTAGTCTCCATCTTTGGAGATATTCAACAGCCGTCTGGACACTGTCCTGGCCAATGTGCTCTAGGTGACCCTGCTTGAGCAAGAGGGATGGACTAGATGATCTCCAGAGATCCCTTCCAACCTCAACTGTTCTATGGTTCTGTGATATATCAATAGATAGGGAAGATGAATATGTGTGGTTTTTAGTGTATGTCAGAAAATATTGGACAATCTGATTTCCTTTGACAGAAAATATAAAATTAAGTTTTGTGAAACAGCCAGTGTTTTAAATTTCTGAGCAAGGTGCAATGGCAAAGGCCAAGTTCATGAGAGAGGCTCTCATCAGTGTGGATCTTTGCTGTCCAATGATGCAAAGCTGTGGTTGTGGGTGCTAGTGGAGATGTGTAACCCACCTGCACAATGGGAGGGTTATTTTAGTGTTATTATCAGATGGATGTATATTGTACAATAATGTACATATTCTGCCAAGTTTTATGCAAATATAGAATGAAGAAGTCTTGTACTTGATAACAGCAATTATAGATAAAAATTTAGGGAAAATATACAGAGCTTAACAGTTCCTTATTTATTTTGATGACATTCAAGCTGTAGTTCTGACTTGTCTCAGTCACTTCGAAAATTAGTTTCTCATTAATTTAAAATTAACCAGTCCAGTTAAACAGCATGGACATTGGTCAGAAATTCCTGATTTCTCATGTGTAAGTTCACTGTGTTAGACTTTCACTGATACAAATGCCTGAATGAATCAGTAAAACAAGGCTGGACTAGCTGGGGCTGATACAGGTATTTGGTCCAACATTCAGTTGTTTAGACAATAGCTCTAATTCAGAATTATGATTTAGGGGCTGAATATGCCTGGTGTTGAAAGCACGTACCTTTCATTTGCTTTGACAGAAACTGGTTGCAGGATTCCTGGATACAAAGCAATAAAGCAGTTAGGTATAATCCACTGGTCAGAAGTTGGAATGTATTTTTAAGGAAATCTGTTTGGTAAATAAACCACTGCCAGTGATGGAGCTTGTGTGTGAAGATCCATCTCACATGACTTCAGGTAGCTTAGAGCTGGATATCTGGTCTACGCTGGACCTCTAGGTTCCCCATCTAGTCAATGAAGAGAGAGTAACACGAGCTGAGGGTGACACAGGTGGGACGAGTAGATGTCCAGGAGTGGTGGTCTGATCATTCTCAGACGCTGTTCTCCCCATGGACTATGGGTGGAAACAAATTGCTGATTTAGAGGATAGGAATGTCCTGATTAAGACTTTAAATGTCCACATGTGAGCTGGGTGTCAAAGCTCCCATCTCAGGCAACAGAGATGTAGGTCAGAATTCAGCTGCCTAAACATAGGTGCCTGGTGCCGCTGGGGACACCCCAGGGAACCCAAGACATCCACAAGTGGCTGGCAGGTGTAATACAACCGATGGAGACCTGTGCCCTCTGGAGCCAGGCAGGGTCATCTCAGATAACCTGGACCACCTTTATTTAGACAACTGACTCACAGCCAGTGAAGTCTAGAGCACTATTCAGTTCACGCTAGTGTGTTCAGCTGCATTCAGTCAGCGGGAGTCTCTGTCCCACGTTGGCCACCTCTCCACTGCCTACGCTGGGCATGGAGTCACCACTGCAAGGCTGGTTTATGTAGACGTCTGAATCTGTTCTTGAATCTCACCCAGAGGGTTTGATTTAGTTGCCAGCACATAGTGGCACAGGGAATATCTTTTTCCAAAACAACTATATGAGGCTTAAAAATACACCAGGGCACCAATGAGAAGCCCATATCCATCTGCAGTGGCAGCCTCAAAGAATACCCTAGTACATCTCAAATTGCACTAGCCACTGGTCCATAGGCAACTGAATCCAGGGTTATCCACCCATCTCACCTAAAACTAGGTGAGGTGAAACCTACCTGTTTCAGGAAGGGGTCTGTGAGCAAAGGCAAATGAATTACTGCTCCTCAGCTGAGTGGCAGGAACACACTGCATGTGTACCCCTAGCACAGCTGTGAAGTAACACACCTCGACCGAAACCAGCATGAAGTGAAATAGGAGAGTGCTTCTCCCTTCCCAGCCCTGAGGAGGAATGTGTGCATGCACAGCTCTATAAATGCTGAGGGAATTGTTATTTTGTAAAATAAGATTTGCTCATATATTTTGCTAGAAATACCAAGGCTAGAAAAAAAATTACAAGCAATCATATTACACTCAAAATGCCCATCTTTATTAACTGTGAATATACACACTTTGCTGCTGCAACACTAAGACTACTGCAATAAAGAGGGACCCAATCCTGGCAGGTTTTGATCACCTTCTGTTTTCCGTTATATTAATGGAAATTAAAAGTCAGAATCATCCGTTCCTTTGTCAATGACATGTGAATTGGGTAGAGAGGAGGTACGGAAATGCAAAAATACCTAGATAAATGGAAAACAATCAGATGTTGAGTTTAGTATTTAGACTATTTGAATCAACAAGTGTTTGGCCTGTGTGCCAGCTCCTTTTGGATATGCCTTTCAGGTGAAACAGAGTCCTTTGTTTAATGAAAAACTTGTCCCAGTCAGGGGAGACTTAACTTGAATAAGTGCTCTATGATTTGTCTGTGAATCTGTGGCTGGCATTCAGAAATAAGAGGAGGCTACACGGTTCATGATCACTTTCAAACGAGGAGTCCATTTCTCATGTCAGAAGTGGGTGATCCATGTAACAGCCCACAGTGGCACCCGTCCCCAGCTCCCACGAGAATAACCACACTGAGGATAAAGTACCAGGGCCCACAAGGCTGGGCTGCGGCTGGTTTCGCGCAGGAGGGTCAATCCATTAGTGACATTTCACTTTTCCTCACCTTCTCAACCTGGCTTGAAATGGGTTTGATCGTGTCTGATGCACAGTCATTCAGAGGTCTCTCAGACAGGGATATCGGAGCAGCTCAGTGCTAGGGGAGTAGGGATGCAGTGTCAGCCACTCTTATTTAACCTAGCGCAGGCTGTCATTGCGGAAAATGCCATCTTATGTCAGAATCATTTCTAGTGTATAAGCAGCAACTGAGATATCTACAGAAAAGGAAAAAAAGAAAAAAAGCCTGCCTTAACTCTGTTCAATAGCAGTTGATAGCAGTTGTGCTTTGTTTCCCTGTAGGTGGCTGTGGAAACCTCTAGTTGCTGCTAAGTTTTTACTGGCATTTTGCATTCTTCTTGGGCTCTCAGCGAGTGCCATATCACTCCTACCTTGTCGTGTGCCTGCGCTGTGAGCTCTGTATGTTCTCAGGCCCTGTGCATTAAAAAGAAACGTGTCCATCTCCAGTGCAGGAGTTGGGAGCTGTGTTTGGATGACCAAGAATGCTACCCAGTATGGACACAGGAGTCTGCTGTAGTCTTAGTATTCGGGGAAACACTGAGCCATTCAGAGCCCTTATATCCACCAGGGCTGCTGGGTCCGTGCTCCTGGCTGAATCAGCAGGCACGTCACTACAGCTAGGTGACTTCACCTCCCAGTTGGGATATGGCTCATGTTCTTAGTGAGGAAAGTGGCTTTGCTAAATAAGTGTCTGATTCAACATATGTGAGTTTCAGATAGCTCTGAGCAATGAACAGCAAGCCCATTCTTTGCCAGAAAAAGTGAGGATGCAATAGCAAGATACAGTATATAAGCTTGAAAATGTGCTAAAAGAGGGATGAATTTGAAAGGTTTTTTTATTCGCTGATAGCTACTGTAGTTGTAACTTTAAAAACTCATAAGAAAAAGAACAGTGTTCCCCATTCTACTACTCCTTCACTTCACACACATTTCTGCAGGCCACCATGAAACCCTTCTATATGAATGTAAAATGCTATATGTTTTATTTTACCTAACCTGGAGCTAATCTGTCTACTTACCTGGTTTACTTAGGCTCCATCTGTAGCTATGTAATGTCACTACCTAATAGGTCAGATTCTCACTTAGTATAAATCAACAGCTCCATTAATTTTTTCCAGCTGAGGGTCTAGCACATTTTATCTGTGCTTTTTGTGCAGCAGCTGTTGCAAGAATAACTAAATTCTGGTCTTATGCCATTTACTTCATGTCAATATAGCATTTATGCAACTTTTTTAGTGACTTTTTTTGGCATGAGAGAAACTCAGTGTTACAGTATCCACATCCCAATGTTTAATAGCAAAATTCAGTGTTTTCCAGCAAAGTTAGGCAAGAGAGAAAGTCTGGAGAGAGGAAGACTTTCCCTTGGTGGAGGAGGAGTGGGTTAGAGATCATTTAAGCAAACTTGACACCCACAAATCCATGGGCCCTGATGGGATGCACCCACGAGTGCTGAGGGAGCTGGCGGACATTATTGCTAAGCCACTCTCCATCATCTTTGAAAGGTCATGGAGAACAGGAGAGGTGCCCGAGGACTGGAAGAAAGCCAATGTCACCCCAGTCTTTAAAAAGGGCAAGAAGGAGGACCCAGGGAACTACAGGCCAGTCAGCCTCACCTCCATCCCTGGAAAGGTGATGGAGCAGCTCATCCTGGAAGCCATCTCCACGCATGTGGAGGAAAAGAAGGTGATCAGGAGTAGTCAGCATGGCTTCACCAAGGGGAAATCATGCCTAACCAATCTGATAGCCTTCTATGATGGAATGACTGGCTGGGTAGATGAGGGGAGAGCAGTGGATGTTGTCTACCTAGACTTCAGCAAGGCTTTTGACACTGTCTCCCATAGCATCCTCATAGACAAGCTCAGGAAGTGTGGGTTAGATGAGTGGACAGTGAGGTGGATTGAGAACTGGCTGAATGGCAGAGCTCAGAGGGTTGTGATCAGTGGCACAGAGTCTAGTTGGAGGCCTGTAGCTAGCGGTGTCCCCCAGGGGTCAGTCCTGGGTCCAGTCTTGTTCAACTTCTTCATCAGTGACCTGGATGAAGGCACAGAGTGCACCCTCAGCAAGTTTGCTGACGATACAAAACTGGGAGGAGTGGCCGATACGCCAGAGGGCTGTGCTGCCATTCAAAGAGACTTGGACAGGCTGGAGAGGTGGGCAGAGAGGAACCTCATGAAATTCAACAAAGGGAAGTGCAGGGTCCTGCACCTGGGGAGGAATAACCCCATGCAGCAGTACAGGTTGGGGGTTGACCTGCTGGAAAGCAGCTCTGCTGAGAAGGACCTGGGAGTGCTGGTGGACACCAAGTTAAGTATGAGGCAGCAATGTGCCCTTGTGGCCAAGAAGGCCAATGGTATCCTGGGCTGCATCAGAAAGAGTGTTGCCAGCAGGTCGAGGGAGGTGATTCTCCCCCTCTACTCAGCCCTGGTGAGGCCCCATCTGGAGTACTGCGTCCAGTTCTGGGCTCCCCAGTACAAGAGGGATGTGGCACTACTGGAGCAAGTCCAGCGAAGGGCCACAAAGATGATTAGGGGACTGGAGCATCTCTCTTATGAGGAAAGGCTGAGAGAGCTTGGCCTGTTTAGCTTGGAGAAGAGAAGGCTGAGAGGAGATCTTATCAATGTGTACAAGTATCTGAAGGGAGGGTGTCGAGAGGATGGGGCCAGACTCTTTTCAGTGGTGCCGAGCGACAGGACGCGAGGCAATGGGCACAAACTGAAACACAGACACTTCCATCTGAACATGAGGAAAAACTTTTTCACTGTGAGGGTGACAGAGCACTGGAACAGGTTGCCCCGAGAGGTGGTGGAGTCTCCTTCTCTGGAGATATTCAAAATGCGCCTGGATGCAATCCTGTGCAATATGCTCTAGGTGACCCTGCTTGAGCAGGGGGGTTGGACTAGATGATCTCCAGAGGTCCCTTCCAACCTCAGTGATTCTGTGATTCTGTGATTCTGTGAAAGTTAACAGTTTTCCTGTTCGGATCTCTGCAGTCAGGGCTCTGCTGGAAGCGATTCAGTCTGGTTCAGCAGAGCCACCTGCTGAAGCCACAGCTGGTTAAAAACTGGCTCCAACAAGCCAGGCTCTCCAGAGCTGTTACCTGCTCCTAAGGGAGGTGATGGAGCCACAGACCTTGTATGTGGCTGCATAGGTGTCTCCTCCTGCTGCTCCTGTCCCGATAGACTCAGACCCAAAGTACCACCTCCTTTCTAAGAAGAGATTCAGTCTTTCCTCCCCACCTCAGTCCTTGGCCTCATTTCCCTGGGTCTGGGAGACAGTGGTGGAGAGCACTCCTCCTGGTTAGAAGTGTTTTGTGTTCAGCACAGGGCAAATGCCCTGGACAGTGGCCTTATTATTCACCTCCATTAGTGCTTTTGGGTATGTGGGGAACACAGTTCCCCTGCTTTCCTCTTCCTTCCTTTCTGCACGTGCACTGGGGTTGATTTGAAAGATTTGAATACTTTTGTGTTTCAGGTTATGGATGTTTGTGTTTCAGATTGACTTACTTTTAGTTAGAACATGTCATTTCATTGCCCAGCCCTGTGTGTTGGGTAATCTCACTGGAGAGGTTGTAGATGGACAGGTTTCATTACAGTTCCCATTTAAAGCCTGAGTAAGTTTCAGTTCTACTGAAACATGAACTGCAAGCTTTACGCCCGGTCCTCCAGCTCTGTAATGGCTTTACACACCAAGGAAAACTGGTACAGGACATGGCGCTCTATAGTCACTCAACAGCAAAAACAGGAGGGAGTTTAGAGCTAGAATCCAAATCTCCAAGAGACAAGAAATTTCTGCTAATGACCATATAAATTCCAGATGGTCCTGTTCAGGTACAAGGCAGGTGGGAAAGCTTTCCATGTGCTGTTGCCGTGGCTGTAGGCTCACTAGTCCAGCCTCACTTTCTCTTTTTCCATAAGGAGCAGAAATAGGCATGAAAGGGGCACTGCGTCCATTTTAGTGCTCCAGAAAACATCCATGTTCAAACAGGTCTGCATTAGTGATATCTCTCTAGATATACTGAGCAAATCTGGATATTGCTATCCAATAGGTGTGGAAGCACAGAGCTTGAAACCAAGTGAGAAATAGCTATGTGGGGGAAGGGAGGGTTAGTTTGAGTGCCTGAACTACCTGGTGTGGATTCACCTAACATGAACTGAGATCACAGTGGTAGGTAACTTCTGTGACAAATTGATACTATCCTGAAAAAATGAGCTCAGTCTGATGACACAGCAAAAGGAGTCAGGAAAGCACATTTTTTCCACGTGCAATAAGCAAACATAACATGGCAGGCATAGGATGAATGTGTTTTTGAAACTTTCAGGAGTTACTTACCCAGAGAGGCAGCTGCTTCCAGTTCTCTGATTTAAATCATCACAAGGGTCTGTGAGTGGCACGTGCGATTTGAAAGGCAAAGGAAGGATGAATGATCGATATAGACAGTAAATTCGAAAGCTGGTAATTTTTCTAAGCCATCTATGGGTCTAAATCAGAAGGAAGGTGTAACAGCGCCATTAAAAACACATCTCTTCTTTTTCCAATGTGTCATTCTGAATGTAATTGTCATGACGATTTTAATGATTTCTTACCTGTTAGATCTTTGAAAATAAGCAAATTCAATCCCTAAGTGCAGTATGGCTGACCTTTCCCAACTTGTATCAAGTCTTCAATATCTGAACTGATTGCAGCAGTTCTTCAGCAAAGTAGAGGGCTGAGGAGCTGTCTGTAACACTGCTGTACTGGGACCCAGGGAGTGATATAGGGTAGGAACCAAACAGGGTAACAAATTGAACATCCTTGATACAATAAAACTGTTGGAATTGTACCTCCTATAACAAGTTCTGAACACACTTGTGAAGTTGGAGACATAGTCACTGGATTAGTTCACAAGAATAAAAATTTCACAGCTTCTGACTGCCCTCAGGATCAGCCTTTCATCTGAGTTCTCTGAGTCTCTGAAGCACACAATATAGTGGTTTGAATATAAAAATATTTTAAGCAAGTATGCATTGGTGGATTCAAGATATTCTCCTCTATGAAGCTGGTGTGAGAGCCTGGTCTGTGGGGTGAGAAGCTTCTAACAGATGGAAAATGGGATGCATGAGGTGTATGTCCTTTTCCCAGTCAAGTGGCTGATCACACCCCTTACATAACAACAACATGTGTCAGGATGCACCTCAAGACCCCATATATCTTCTGCTTTCCTGGCATGTAACTGGAAGTGGATGCATTGCTGAGGCCCTGGCTTGAGAGAAGGAGATAAGGAAAATCTTGTATCCCAGATGAAAGGCTTTGCATCACATGACTGTTTCTAATACCCAAGACAAAGTAAAAGCTCTGAAGACTTGACTTGGGAATCTAAGACTGTGCTGGTGAGAAGAGGACGCCAGTCAGCCTTCAAGTCTATGGAGTTTCCTCCTTTTTGTTATTATATTAAATCAGATCCCAGTTTTACATGGGTTTTTACAGGACTCTGCCTGTACCTCTCTTCAAATAAATGTGTGTGTACGTGTGTGTGAGAGCAAGAGCGAGCCGTTGATGGCTGCAATTCATAGAAGCCCCAGTGTCCCAATTCCTAGGAACCCTGTGTGCTCTGGCTGCACAAATGGAGCCAACGCCACCGTTTGCTCCTAAGGAGTTCAGAGTCTGACAACCTGGTCTTGTCTCCACAGCCCTCAACACAGCAAGATGTGAAAAACTACAAAATGAGAAGGAGGAGCTGGAGAGGCGATTTGAGGAGGAGGTGAGGAAGCTGCGCTGGCAGCAGCAAGAGGAGGTGCAGGTGCTGGAGCAGCGGCTGCAGGCGCAGTACGGCGCCGAGATGGAGCACTTGCAGGAGGAGCACAGGTTGCAGCTTGCACAAGCCAATTGTCAGCATCAGGAGCAGGTCAGTCACTCTGTTCACTTGTGAAAAGCAGTTTATGCAAATATTGAATGAATTCAGGCAATGAAATACATTGACCATCTCTAACACGAAGACACTGCTAATAAACTGGTGACTGGAAGAATAACTTCCAGAACACCTTTACTGCATTTCCTCACTATTATTTCCACTATTTCTTCTCCACAGTAGCACAGTACATTACCATGTATTTTCTTTACATGTTGCCAAATGTTTTATCCATATCACAAATATTAAGGCAAGCTCTGCTCCCTGCACACGCTTGCTCCGCAGCCCATCTGTTCTAGTCAATATAAATGAAATGAAGTGTTGCAAAAGAATATGCCCAACACAAGTAAGGCCACCATAACCCTGCCCGTCGTTATTTCAGATGATAGTTAAACGGAGGTAAGATGAAGTGATGGTGGCACTGTCACACATAGCACAAATATCAAGCAGGTGATGCAGTCCAGGTTTTTGACTCCTGCTCCACTGTTCAGGCACTAGATATTTCTTAGTTCATATGCACCAAGTGTTTCCCCTTACTTTGCTTTCTCCAAGTAGGTAAGAATGCTCTCCCATATGGCTATTTTAGTTTAATAGCTGGAGTGAATCACCTACAAGCACTGCTCACAGGGTGGCAGAATGCCCCACTGCTGGTTATGGAAAAGATCTCTGCAGCTGACCTTTATTCATGTTTCGTATTGCACTCAGTGAATAGTGGAGATGGTTCTGATTTTTTCAGCAATAGCAATCCTTACCCGGATTCAGCAACCACAATTTACAAAGGCTTTTTTCACGATAATACATGCTGCGTGCAGGTGGACTCTGCAGTCTGAACCACGAGGCCGTGCCATGCCCCAGACACTGGGTGCTCTGGGTATGCTGCCTGGGCCCCAGCACAGCACTAGGGTCAGCAGCCCATGAAACACGAGCCCAGCCAGCAGATCCCCATTTGCCAGCATCATTCTGTCTGCCCGGGAGATTTTGCCAATCCCATTGCAGGTTGGAGGTGGAGGGTGAATTTTTCACATTCTGAGGCAAAGTAAATCTGCAGCAAAACTCTGTAGTCAGATGTGGTCTGTGCAAGGGACGGACAAGTCCCAAGGTCAAGGAGAAGGCTTTATGTCTGAACACTCTGTAGGTACCGGGAATCTTCAACGAGCATTTTGAGGCTGGTGCCCAAAGCAGGTCTGCAGGGGGCTCCACGGCAGCTGTTCTCACAATCCTCCTGCCCCTTCTCTCACTCCTGCACTAGGGACACCATTTACCCATTGCACACAGGATACAAACTGCAGGAAAACAGGCTAGCCTGCTTTTTGCCCAAGAGAGAAAAAAAATAAAAAACAGGAAAGCATCAAAATGGAGCACAGTTGTGACTGCAGCCCAGTATCTGTAAGGTCAAGTATTTGTAAAAAGGGAATTGATAACCAGTTACTGCCTGTACTTGATGTACTGTACAACACTCACGGGTTGGGAGTGCAAATGCAACCAGATATGATGACAGTTTTATGTCACTTGTGTCCCAGCTGCCCCGTGTTAGATTTATCATGTAATGCCCATGGTATGTCAGGACTGCGTGCAGCCACCATCCTCACTAGTGGACAGTCGGACAGATGGGTCAAACAGATACTCAGTATCCCAGCCTGTAACCCCTAACACAAACAGAAAGGAAATAGGAAAATGTGTGGCTGGGCTGAACAGCCAGTTAGCAGCTGTATTATGGGCTGCTCTGTAGCTTTCCCTCAAAAGGGAGCTGTTGGCAAAATCTCTGTCCTCCCCTGCTCTATAACCCCAAGTTGTCTGCTCTCTTCTTGTTCATTTTCTCTGTTGTCAGTGGGCTCATAATCTTTGACAGCTGATTCCAGTGAACATCTTTGTTAAGGATGTTTCTACTTCTTTCTCCTATGTAAGGTTTTGGGTTGATTCCTCTGTAGGGAAGTTTAAAGCACTCTCTCTGGATTTTATCCATTTTAATTGCTATGCCTGTTAGTTGTTATTGATTTGCAGTCTTGTAAGGTGCAATAAAAAGGCTTTGTGTGCCTAGGCTGTTTCGTTCCGGACAAACTCCATTTTTCTGTTTGTGCATTGATTTTTAAAGATGCATTAGAAGGTCCTGTAAATTTTTTTTTTCAAAGGTTTTTGCATTCTAAACAAGTTTTTTTTAAATCTTTTTTCTGTAGAAGCATAGAGTCTGTGCTGAGCCATGTCTTTTTGTTCTCCTTTCAGTTTACGAAAGATGGTTTTCTTGCAAAGCCCCTCAAATTTCCTCCTTTGGCTTCCAATATGAAGGAGGGGTGGGGTTCTCAAAAGGCTTGGGCTTTTGTTTTGTTTTTGTTTTTTTCCCTTGGCCCTGTCAGTGTGTCAGTTTGTTTAAAAAAAAAGGTAACAATTCCAGCTGCAAGCCTTGCCTCCCTTGGTCATCAGACAGTAGCGTTTATGCAGAAATTTGTTGCACAAATCAACTTCTTGCTGCGAGAGTTTATGGCTCACCTCTACTACTCTTTGAAGTGTTCCTGCAAGCTCCCAGGACCACTAGGATGGACGACGCTTTGTTTTTTCTCAGACTGTTCAGTGCAGGAATAGATTATATAGATCACACTAGTAGTAGCAAGTAAATATACTAACCTGATGATTAATACTTTTATCTGTCTCATCTTCTCATCCATTATGATTCTGTTAATCACCACACACAAACAATGAACCAACTCTTTCTCTCAGCGAGGCAGACAGTTCTCCCTCCTTCCAGTCCTTTGGTTTGCTCCAGAAGTCTTCAGTCCCATAATTACTGAAGTTAATAAAAATCTTTCACTCTGCTGCTTGGAAACTGCTACTGTGTCCCTAATTGCTTTGAGTTTAAGCCCGTCTTTTCAATCCATGTTTCCTTCAGCATCTCATGATGAGTTTTACTAACCTTTTCCTCCTGATTCATACTCCACTGTACACTTATCCTGTGTCCAGTGTTATCCTTTTATCTCAGGAGATATTGACATGAGGCAGACTGAGAGCAAGGGAACAGCAGCTCCGCGGAGTTGCTCCCAGACTGGGCAGGTTTCTGGTTGGAAGATCAAGCACCCCTCACAGCCCTGTCCTTTCTGGACCTGGACCTGGCACTCAGATTCACAGAATCACAGAATCATTCAGGTTGCAAGGGACCTCTGGAGGTCATCTAGTCCAACCCCCGCTGCTCGACCTCTCCACACACCCAGCAGGGCACAGCTCCTCTCCGGCAGCTCAAACCACCAGGCTTACCGCTGCATTAGGAGAGCAACACGTTTTTCCATCCGTGACTGCCCAAAGCACACATTTTCCAGCAGATTGGTCAGGACAGGTTTTTAATAGTGTTGTCCTGGTGTTGGTTTTGCAGGGATTTTTGACAGAAGAGTTTGGAAGATCTTTTTGTCAAAACATGCTGCTTCGAAAAAGCTGAAAAATTTTGCCAAAAGAGACTGGTTCAGTGAAGTTTTCAGTATGGAGTTTCTGAAGCCTGGAGCTTCCCAATTACTTCTATGTAAAAATCAATAGAATTCCTTCTCAAAAACCTGCTCTTTCTTGATCTAAAGATTGAGACATTTTGACATAAGACATTTAGTGGAAATTAAAAGTTTTGGAGTCTGTGCTAAAGTAGAACTGAGATATGGCTTTAATGGTTCAGGAGTTGTTAAGAAATGTGTTCGTTCTTCTCCAAACACCTCTGACTTTATTTTTTAATGGGCTTTTTTTGAAAGAACCCAGTATTTCCAAATGAACAAGAAGAGGATCTGATTTACAATGTCACATCATGGTTTCATTTTTTCCTGCCTCTTTCAATTTAGTGCATTAGAGCAGAGACACCTAACCCATGAAATTAGAAGCCCTTATGCTGGACATGAGAAAGGCCTTCTCCTTGAGCTATCCATCTGCATCAGGGAAATTGCACCTTGCATTCATGCAAGCAGGGATTAAAAAGATTTCACAAAATCCTTTTAACTGGGGATCTACGTGTAATTCTGTATCCACATATCTAATTTGCAAGTTGGTCATACCACACGCATGGTTTACAGTCATAATTTAGTTTTTCACACTTTATTGGGCTATTTACCTTTCAGTTTATTATCAAATAGCCATTGTTTCTTTGGATACACAGTTGTCCCTTTGGAGGCTCAGATGCCTCTGAGAATAGGTACATTCTCAGCTCTTTCAGCGCAGCAAAGCATGATAGCCAGCCTCATCACAAACAGATGAGGTGTGGCAATGCATCCTGATATTTCTCTGTTCTCATAACTAGCGGGCAAAATTCCAAAGTAAAGGCTGTGATCTTGGCTTGCCAGTATTTCTTGCCTGTGCTGTTTATTTCTCACTGCTGCATCCACTAACCTATTTAGTTTCTCCCACGAGAGCCTCCTCTTGATTTTAGTTTATTAAGCCTTGAAAATCCCATCTGAGCTTCTCTTTGTAGTCAAAAATAACTGTGACACAGGGTTTAAGTGAGTTGATCAAGGCTGTAGAGTAAGTTAGTGGCAGAGTTGGAATTAGAGTCCAAAGGGTTGATTCCAAGTGCCAAGTAGGCTATCTGCTATGAAAAATTGCAGACAGGAGGTCACGCTGGAAGCATAAAAGAAGTCATTTGGGTTGTGGATATGAAAATCAAAAAATCCCTGGAGACCATTTGGAAATGGGAACATATTTAATTGGCTTTATAGATAAATAACCTGCCAAGGATGGTGACAGAGAAAGGAGACCTCTTCACCTACGGAGGGCACTGGAGTTGAGCGTAGTAATTCCTATGGGGTGCTGCTTGGCTAATAAGCAATTAGAGCATGAATAAAGACTTAAGCAAGGGCGTGGTAAAGAACATAGTAGTGCTCAGGAAGTATCAGTACATGGACATCATAAACAAGGACATAATGCTCTGGGAAAAGTCAGGTGATAGCCCCACTCCCATTAGTAGCCCACCGAGTCATCTAGTCCCCTGCTTCATGCAATATATCAGCAAGCTGAGTCCTGCTTTGTTGGGTGAAGAATTCTTCACCACTGTGTTGTCTCTCACATTATTAGGAAAATGAATCTATCATTGCAGATTCGATGTTAAATGTCCATTTTTCATTCTAAGAGTAAGCCGCCTCCAGTCTGATTGGAAATTTTGCTCATGTTGGGTAGTCTAACAGATACATTTGACAGCTAAATGCAGTGAAATAACAACTATTCCAGCCAGGACGTGCTCAGCTGCAGCATCTTTCTTCCATAATTTAACATAACAGTGGATATAAAAGCTATGTAAGTGAAGTGACTTTGCAATGGACGCTAGTTTCAGTGTAAAAGAATAATTTTATGTTCTGCATTTCAGGATAGCACAAGTAAAGTGTTCAATATAGGGAATAAGATCACTGCGATTTTAAAAATAAGAAAAGCAAATCAGATCATCAATGTGTAACATTCAGAAGCTGCTTTGAAGGAGACTTGAAACTCTGAGGAACTGGAAATGGGTTTCAAGGCTTCTCTGAAGCCATTCCCCTCTAAAGGCCATCTTTTCAGAGCTGGTAGTCCCACTTCATTTCCTCTAGGACAACTGCTAAATAAAAAAGAGCCAGGGAGCAAGTTTGAGCCTTGGACCCCTGGTTATCTGAGCTGCTTAGTGGATAGCTCACTTCCAGCCTTGCTTTTGGATCTCTTTCTGCAGGACAAATCTATTCTAGAAAGATTACTCTAAGCAGTGTTGAGGTGGTTCAGTTAGGCCGTTAGGCCATTAGGCCTTACTCCTTGGACTGGTTTTGTTTAGCAATATGGACATAACTACTGTGAAAGGTGCTGCTGCTAGGCTAAGGTTGGGGCAACCAAGGAAACAAAGCTGAAAGATGGTTCTCCCAGCTCTTAGTCAGAACAAAGTGGGACCTGTCTCTTGTTGCACTGTATTTGTGTTGTGTTCAGCCCATGCTTCAAGGCCTCTTCTAGCTGTTTACAGGGCCAGGAAGGAACTGGGCTTTTTTTGCTGTTTCTCTGATTTATAAAACATTTTCTTTCCTGTGAACTACACAGCTGGGTTGGGACTAGGGAACAACTGCTGG
The DNA here is from genome assembly GCF_036417845.1 of Apteryx mantelli. Lineage (NCBI taxonomy): Eukaryota > Metazoa > Chordata > Aves > Apterygiformes > Apterygidae > Apteryx > Apteryx mantelli. Next base: position 25,340,067 of record NC_089978.1, read on the forward strand.
GCAGGATGCTCTGGAGCTTTTATAGGTGCTGAAAAACCTCTCAGGAGATTGGTCTGTGGGTCTTCCTTACATGCTCAGAATTAACTTAAATTCCAGATTTGAAGTCAGGGAGGAATTTCCACATATCAGACTGGCAGGGACTACAGGGGGGTTTCTGCTTTCCTTATCACCCATGGGTTCCCAAGGCGGTCACTAGACGTCGCAGTGGCCTTACCTTGTGCCGGTGACTGTGACGTTGCCTGCTCTCTCCATGTGGCACAGGGAGGTTTTTGTGACTTTTAGCCTTTAGCAGTACAGTTTGTTTTAGAGGGAGGGAGTTCTCTGTGGCTTGCAGCAGATGTCAGGTGTGAAATAGATATGCTACAGAGATTTTTCAGAAAATGCAAGCTATGTAGTTGCCTGTGGAGGCTAGCCTTGATGACAGAGAGGCCAGAGGGGTCTTGGACCCCTGTGTTGGACACAGTGCCCCTGCTCTGTGGGCAAGCAGTCTGTTAGTGTGTAGGATTTGCCAGTCTGTCCCCTTCCAAGAACATTAAATGCTCTAGAAATGCAAAGGAGATGTGGGAAAGCTCCAGGTGACAGAGCCAGAAGTGGCTATGCAGTATCTGCTAATGGCATAATTAGGACTGTCACCAGGATCACTGCAGTTGTGCAACCCCCTGGGGAACATGAGTTGCTTCGTGCGAGCACCCCGATCATTGCCCACTTGGAAAGTGAGCAGGAGAGGGTTTCCAAAGAGCATGATACCACTGGAGTCACTTCCCAGAGCTCTGTGTGGTGCTAAAGGGGTGTCACACAACCATGTTGTGCTTATTTAACTCCATGTGTGACTCTGGAGCTAAGGTCCCTGTTATGTATCAGGCTTTTGATCCTCAGAGCTCTTTTAGGTCTTTGACCTTATATATTTATTTGTTCTTTATCACCTGTAGCCTGTCAAAAATACATACATGTGCAATATGCCAATAGGACCTGAAAAGTTAAAGCACACTTCTAAGAACTACTTCATACTTAATTTGTCTTTGTGGCTTTCTGGCCTCACTGTCCTCTTAGTTACTTCCACACTAACCTGAGAACTCTCATATCTGCACTGAAAAAAATGCTGTCACATCTTTTACCAATTTATTGGATGTTGACTCAAGATGTACAGTTCAGGAGGGCATGGGAATTTGGTGTTGATGACTTGGTAGGATGCTATTTTTCAACTAAGAGTGTGATAAATCACAATTCATTATACATGCCCACTGATAATAATTTCAATGTTTCCACAGAAATAAATATTTTACAAATATGAATAATGCACAGACACTTTCTGTGGAAGTTAATTCAAAATCTTACAGTAAAAATAATTGCAGTAGAGTGCCAAGAAGAAAAAAAAAGGATAGCTTGCAACTGTGCATGCTTATCTAATCATCAGCGAGTTAGGTTATTAATATCATTTAGATTAATGGAATGTTGAGATTTTTGAACATTTCATAAGTTGCTTCTTCACTTAAGAGCATTTTTGTCTTTTGCTTTCTTGTGTACCTCTTTCTTTCACCATTAAGTCGAAAGAGCAAAAATATGAGCAGCGATGACCACACACTACCACTGAAGGAGTCATCATATCTCTTTCATAATGAATTAAACTGGCTCATGTATTAAATTGTCACACTCATTAGATCCCTTTACTGTTTCCAGCTGGCTGGAGCTCTCTAATGGTGTCTTGTCTTTGTGCCATAGCATATCTAAAATTGTGTCCATGTCTCCATTTGTTGTTGTTGGAACAGGTGGAAGATATCACAGCTACACATGAAGCTGCAATGTTAGAGATAGAAAATAACCACACAGTCGCCGTTGCAATACTGCAGGATGAGCACGACAGCAAGCTTCAAGGTAAGCCAAAGGCAACTCAATGCCCACAGAGACATTCCAGACCAGAAACTCTCTCTGTGGTGAGACCTTGTAAGCCTGGAGCTTCTCCCTTGGAGAAGATAATACTGAAATTTGTGCTGGTGTATGTGCTTTCATGCTGGGTGGACCACCAGGTTCATGCTAGGGCTGTGGGAGAGCTGTATGCAGTGTATACAGTGTTTAATATGGATTCCAGAGTGTCTGAGGGATCTCTGGGGCAAAGACAGGACTTTCCCCATGAATCACTGAACACAGAGTCCAAATTTCACCTCACTTCAATGACACGCTTTTCCCAGGAGCCCATGTGCCTAGTCCTCAGGCGCTCAGGAGGCTAGAATGGATTGAACGTCTCTGAATGTAGGTGTTTAAAAGCCTATACTGCTTCTGAAAACAGGACTCATCATCTTCATTAACTATGAATGGCACTGCCAAGCAGGTGCAAAACTGCACCCCAGCAGTGTCAGCTGCACTTTGTCTTATGGTCTTTCCATGGGATTTGATGCAAGAGCCAGAGCTGTTTTCTCCCCACCACTTAGAATCTAAACCCATGTCTTTGCACATGACTTAGCTGACATTTAATGATCATCTATAAAATCTCTCTCCTTTTATTACATGTATGCATGGGGTCTCATTTTTAAACAGCTCTAGTAGGCTTTCCCACAACATTCCCCAAATTGAGTCATATTGCTTAGTTATGCACTGTATCATTTAGAAGCACAATCCAGAGCACAACATTAGCTAGAAACAGTCTGTTCCCCTCTCCTGTAGGCAGAGATGGTATATATAATACCATTTTTAAATTAGCATACATATATTTTTGAAAATAAAAAGCTGTTCCTTGCTTAAGGATATTCTTAACTGTCCATTTTCGTTAGTATTTTCTGATGATAAAACTTGCCTGTTGTTTGTTGTTGCTTGGCTGTCTTCGCTGGAGTTTGTGCTCTCTGGTGTGGGTATGAAATGCCCTCCTGTGCATGGAAATGGCATTGCAGCAACTGCTTTCCTGCCGAGCTGTACAGGGCCCACGGCAGAGTCTGAATGAACAATAGTAGTATTAGTGCTGTAGTTGCTGCAATTGTTAGGCTGTGGTTAGAGGGCAAAACTCCATGTCAGGGTGGAGACACAGAAAACGGTGGCCGTGTCCTAAAAAGTTAGGTGCCACTGTACTTAATGACAGTTTTGTATCTCTGGTTCAGAGGTTAAACTTTATTCCATTTTGGTTATTAATAAGTCCAGAGTGGCATATTCTAGTAGTAAAGTGTATAATCACTTAATAGAAATACAGCACTTTCTTTAGGGTCTGGCAGTGTCATTAATTTAATAAACTTTACAGGTCATGTCACAGATCCTGGAGAAGCACTGTCATTCATGTTTTTGCACCTGAATTACTACCCCTTATCTCAATCTCCCCAAAGAGATTACAATCCAAACATAAATATATCCACTAATTCCAAAACCCTTGATTTGGGGATACTCACCTTGAAATTGTGAATCACCCATTTTCAGACTGAATCTTTTCAAGCTGGAGTCCCTAGGAGCTGGGATTTCTGAGCAGTTCTGAAAAATCAGGAGTTGAACACAGGTGCCTGAAATCGGTGAAAGTTTTGGAAACCTTGAACCTCAAAACAATTTTCCCAAAGCCCCCAGAATGTTATTTTTAGGGTAACCTCCATGCCCTAAAACTGCTTTCCGAATAATGCTTGGCTTATGATCTCTGGGCTCTCAGACCCTGGCTTGCTGGACTTCACATAGCAATGTCATGTCTGTGTGTTTTCCCTAGAACTGATGTCTGCTCATGACCTGGAAAAGAAAGAATTAGGAGAGAGTTTTGAAAAACTGCGGCTGTCGCTCCAGGTCAGTTGTTTCATTATTTCCCACCCCCTAATGATGCTGCAGAGCAGCTCACCATGGTATAGGCGGAGGGTGCAGGCCCATTGCAGCACTTAGCCATGCTGCTGCTTCTCACTGCCACTATAGATTCACCGGGATGTTATTTCATAATAACTATTGCTGTGAGTCCCTTTGCCTGGGCAGGTGCTGTTAAGACTCCACTGCTCCCTGTTTCCCAGCAGCTATACAGTAAGTAGACCTTTGTACCAGGGATACTGCTGCTTCTCTAATGGCCTCTGGTCCTTCATATGTCCAAATTGGGATCTAGCAGCAAAGATGTCTCCTTAGGTTTTTTCCCCACAGCTGGTTCAGCAAAATGCTAACTGTATCTGAAGGAGAACAGAGGGCAAGCCTAAAGGGAGAAAAACGCAGCTGGATAACAAAAAGAAAAGTCCTTTTGACCCTGCTGACTGCTGGCCTAATACTGAAGCCAAGAGGAGCAAACTCTGGCTTTTCCCCCTGTGCAGCGGGGAGAGCTCCAGTGCCCTTGGCGTCCTTGTGCATTGCCTTGCCAGCATGGCACCCTCCAGCAGATGTCCCCAGGGAATCTGCTGGATCCCCTCAGTAGCACTCATCTCTCACCACATGGTCTTGTGTCTGTGCTTTATTTTCCCTCTGTGGGACAGACCCAGTCAGCATTCTTCTCTCCATGGATGAGAGAAGGAGTTTAGATGTAATCATCTCGATTTTGTCTAGATTATATCTAGATGTAAACACCTACCTTAAATACAGACATCTCGGTAGCAGACATCAAAAGTGAAGCGACACGAATCCCAGGCCTGGTGGGCCACTAGGTGCAACAGCCCTTTTGTCCCAAACACCTGGGTGCCCAGCCCCATGCCCTCTCAGACCATAGGGTGCACTGGCTGCGGGACCCACAGGGGCAGAGGCTGCTGGGCACCTGAATTCCTGGGGCCACAGGGGATGTGCCCCTTCACAGGGGGTTTGGGGTTTGGCTTTCAGTGAGGCGCTACCAGCCTTGTCCCTGCTCGTCTCAGTGGTGTATAGCTCTGAGATGAAACGATGACCGTTTAAAGCCCACACCATTAACTCTCTCTTGCTTATTATCATGTTAGACTCCAAGCCTTCTGGAGTTTTGCCTAGGAAGGTGAAAGAGGCAGGGATGGGGTATTTTTACCGCCTTGTTCAGAATCTGGAGACCCTACAAACAATCTTTTTCATACCCATGATATAAATACCTGCTTTCCCAAAAAAGGGTATGCTTGTTCTCATCCAGCCCAAGATGATGGGGTGATTTAGCAACAAAGAAGTTTTATGAACTTGTGTCAGCCAGTGTCAGCTAGCCACAGCTTTTTCAGGGATTTTGAGATGCCCTGAGATACTGGGCTATCAAAACCTCCACTGATGTTTAAGTGGCCTCATGTAACAAATAACACCTTGCAGTGGTGGCTAAGGTGTGTCAGCTCCCCTGGTGGTTCCAGTTCCTGGAGGATTGACTTGTATGGATTTAACAGCAGTGATAACAGGATGTTGGTGTTTTAATTTGTGCTCCAGGACCAGGTAGACACCCTCACCTTCCAGAACCAGTCACTTAAGGACAAAGCAAAGCGATTTGAAGAGGCTTTGAAGAAAAACACCGAGGAACAACTGGAGGTAGATGGCAACTATAGTTATCAAGATACATGCTCTCAGCATGGCTCACTTTGCACTAGGGGGTGATTAGTGATGGGAGTCTTACCCCAAGGACTGAGTGAGACAGGCCCAAGCCAGGACCCCAAATCTTGGGGGCTGTGTAAGAGTCAAAAATCTTAACTTAGGTCTGAATACAAAGCTCTTTCTGTCAATACTGTGTAATTATCTATTATTTTCTGAGTTTACTTCTTTTTCCATATCCTTTCATCTAGCATATGTAGCTGTTTCCTGAACATTTCCTGAACACTATATGGTATCTCCTTCTATTCATCTTTCTCCTTTTCCACTGTTTCTCTTCGTTTTTTGCCTTCCCACATTTATGTTTCTTTTTTTGTGCCCAGTGAGTCAACTTCTCTGATGTCCTCTGTATTCCCTTATTTTTTTCTGGACTTGCAGAGAACAGACCTGTCATAGGAAATATTTATTCAACTGCTGTGTATTGGGGACATGCTGCTTATTTACAGTGTATAAGTAAACATGCAATACAATTATTTATCTGAATGAAATAACCCTGAAATGAACCTCCAAAAAGAGTTGTCTTTTGACTTGGGTCATTTCAGTGGTACAGTTCACAGCACAGCCCCATGAACAGCTGTATCGACATGACAGAGGGGACAGTGAATGGAAATAGTGGGGTGAGTGTGGGGGGGGCTGAGCAGTTTTTAGGTGGGAGAACTTCTTAGGAAAGGAATGCAAACATCTGAAACTGACTTGGCCACAGGAAACAGGTAGCATCAGCCTCCCTTCCACCCCCACTGCAGTATCTAATTTACATGAAAGGACAAATTCTGCTGTGTCACAGTGATGGAAATGCCAGGTACTACCAGACACTTCAGTGGAGTGAGTTACACTGCCAAAAATCCAAAATAGCTTGAGTCGGTGGTGATATTTAATCAGTATAATGCAGAGCACAGCTTTTGCCCAAGAGCTGAACCCTCACATCCCCTACATCCAAAGTTTCTGAGCAGAGGAGAGGGATATCTTATTGATAGGAATCACTGTTCTTCTTCCCACCAGGGTCTGGTCTTTGTTAACAGGTCACCAGCTCTGTGATGTGGTCCTGCAGAACAGGCAAACCACCATAGTTTTCACCTCCAGCCACCTGGCTTTCCTAAATTTCATATTTGCACTCTTCTCAAGCCTAAATCTCTGCTCAGTCCTAAAACACCTCATGCAGTTCCCAAGCTATGAGTAGGGATGAGGTTGTTGAGCTACACGGCATCCCATCCTGCTAGCCATGAGGTTGGTCAACAGAAAAGTCCCATAAAATTAGCTACCAAGTTAAAGAGATAGGCTAGCAAAGACTGTCAGGATCCCAGTGGGCTGGGGGCCCAAGTCCAGCTGTCTTTCACAACAATAAGACTCCTAAACCACTGGTAGATTGGCGAAATTTTATTTTATGGTTGAAGATGTATTTATGGCTAACAAATGTCCAAATCACTGATATTTTTCCTAGATTGCACTAGCTCCATATCAGCACTTAGAAGAAGATATGAATAGCTTAAAACAGGTTCTGGAAATGAAGAACCACCTGATTCACCAACAGGAGAAGAGGATTATGGAGCTAGAAAAACTGGTGAGTTGTCATTATTCCTCCAGAGGGGACACCACAGAGATGTGTAAAGTAAAAGCGTGGTTACTGCAGATTAATTTAAAAGGGGTGAGATGAAGAAGGGGGTTGTGAAAGACACAGCAAAAGAGTTTCATAAATGGCTATATATTGTGTTGGTGCACAGCCAGCCCACACAGCTTCTTCTGCTATAGCATGTCTCAGGTTTTCACCCAGAAACTGGGATTTTTTCCCATCCCTTCACCCACCCATGGTATCCTTGATTTCTCACACACATCTGTTCATCTGTATTTCTTTTTCATGTGGATGAAATGCTCAGCCTGTAAGTTGGACAGCAAGATGACTGGTGTGGGAAGAATGAGGAGAGAGAACTTCATGGTACTGCCCAGGACATAACTTTGCACACCAGCCAACACTATATTCCCTTACTGGAGTTGGTTGACCATTTAGGGCTGGCATAGTAGAAGTGGAGGAAAGGTGAACCATTTGTGTCCTTCTGCCTGCTAATACAGACATCTAGGGAGCTCCCAGCCTCTAGTGTGAATTAGCAATATTCAAAGAAAGAACAGTCTCTAACAAGGCTCATGATAAGAAAGCTCTCTCCAACACTGAGGTAATGCTTTTCCACAGCCTACTCTGTGTCCTCATCCTTTGCTTGTGTGGGTCCCTAACAAAGGACTCCCCAGGTAACCATTAGTTTCATTTTTATTGGAAACGGGATTCATTTTGTGAAGCATAACCTAGAACGACAGTGAGTGTATAGTGTGGTGACAGGATGAGGCATTACCTCAGCTGGGGAGCAGGGACAGCTGGTTCAGCACAACACTCAGCAAGATTTGTTTCCATTTACGGGAAAATGTGAGAACTCAGTTGATTATTTTGCTGAACAGATGCTTGAGTAAATGGATATAAAGAAAAATGTCTCTTTACAGCTGAGGCTTGTTAACTGTGCTCCTTCCAACACACTGCTCCTGGAGCTAAGCCAGCATTTGAAAACATGCACTGTAGTGTTATACTGAAAAAAAAAATTCAATGGTTTATGTGGTTTCTGGTCATTTAGATGCATTTGCAAATTAACCATATATGATCACACAGTCCTGCTCCTGCCCTTTACCACAGTAAAACACTGGTCCTACTGTGGTCTAAGGGGACAACTGCTTTTGGTTTAAAGATCAATTTTTATAAGTGCTTTAACATCTACAGGGTATCTCCAATTGCTCTGAAATCTGGTGTGCCTCATGAACAAGCAGGATGGGATTTCAAATACAGGGTAAGGTGGGTGAGAGGGTCCTGAAAATACAGTGCCTGAAAGAAGCAGGGTTTGGTAAGGTTGACAGTCAGTGAGAATTGTCTTGCATGTTTGCATGGATCAGCTTGCCCAGAAGAACCTCAGCTACCCATCATTAGGAAAAACTAGAAACAGGTTTTTTTTAAAGTTTGGATTTTGGTGCTGGGCAGAGCTTAATACTCATGAGGTGAGAGAGTTACAGCAGGAGAAAGGATCGGCTGTTGGGGAATGGGGTTAGGTGTGGGTGAAAGGAGTCAAAGGGATATTGGAGAAGGGAATTTAGCTGCTTGTCCCCTCTGGCCTGGGCTGTGATTTGGGTGACCTCGTCCTTCCGGGGACGTAGCGGCCTACCCTGATGCTTTGCCATATGCTCTTAGGACTGTGGACCTTCCTGAAAGGTACTGAGACCCTCTCCCTGCCCCCGTATTTGAGCTGAGATCAGCAGAGACTGAAAAGAAGGCAAAACAGGAACTGCAGAGGTTTGGCCCAGGCCAAGGACTCCAGAGCATGGTGGGGATGGCCAGGCTGATGGCCTGGGAGGCACTGCTGAAGTGGGGCAGAGAGTTTGGCTGTGTGACCAGCACCGTGGGACACTGAGACCTGGTTCCTTGTATGCTTAATGAGGCTGAAAGGGAGGTGGGAAATGAAGGTGGCAGGAGAAGGGCAGTATAATTCGAGGGTTGCAGTGGAAAAGGAAGGAGATGCACAGATATACTCCCATGTTTCATAGTAACATAACCACTACTTATTAAAACCACTGAGTTTAAGGGAGTAGAGGAGGTGCCTTATGATATCTCTCTCTGTCATGTTGTCTCAGAGCATTGCAAAATGTGGCCATCCTTTACAGTTAGCTGCATTGGCTGGAAATGACTGCTGAAAACTGATGTCTCCACTGTAAAGTGTGAGTTATTGCTAACTCCTGTGGATAGTATTTCGATTCTTTATAAAAGGTCGGGAAATTCAATAACCAAAAATGCTGCTCACCTGGAGATAAGGCTGCCCTGTGATATCTTGTTTTCTTCCAAAAGTGTTGAATTCAGCAAAATTCAAACTGCTGGAAAGCTAAGAACTAAGGAGATAAAGTATGTCAAGTTCAAAATTTCCAAAAAACAGGGCACATGAGGCTGTGGTACATGCCTATGAACATCTTAGTGATGTTTTAGTGCACTGCTATTGACAGCATCAGACTCTGCCCTTGAACTCTACTGAATAAAAGCTACATACAGTTGGACAGGATTAATTTCACCTAATTGCAGTTTGAAGTTAAATGCCTAGTTTAAGCCAGTTATTTAAGCTGACACTGTCAGAGTGGAGCAGCTCACCTCAAGCTAAGACAGTGATCTAAGATTGCCTTGACTGGTAACTCTTTCCTCCCCTGAGCTGCAGAGAGGTCGCAGCCAGCTAGCTAAGGTTAGATGCTGGACATTTATCCAGCTGAGGCTGGATGAGATGAATGATGCACATGAGGCTACCTCACACTCTTCTTTCATCACTTCCTCACCAGACTGTGTGTCCTTGGTGTGTGGTGAGAGTCCCTGCTCTCTGTGAGTGCCACAGGCTACACAGCTGAGCTGAGGCACACGGGGGCTCTCAAGGTCCATGTGGACCTTTCACTGCAGATACACAGGAGGAGGAAGAAGAGAGATTCATATGTTCATGGCTCTCCCAAACAACTGCCTCTCTTGTTCAGCCCGACCACATGTAGCCCAGCAATTGCACGTGGCTGCATGCAGCACATCCCCCTGGCTACTGCTGACAAGAGGGAGCAAAGCTAAGAGCATATGGGCATAAAAGTTGGCTGTCTTTCCCGGTTTTCAGAAACTGGGGTCTGGCATACCTTGATGCTTGCTTCTTCATCTCCAGAGGCTTGAGTGTCATCAGTGGTGATGTTGGGTAAGGCTGAGAGCAACGGGTGGTAATAGTAACTCTGGAGGCATGACTCTTCTGGTGAAAGGTGTGGGGGCACCATAGGGGAAAATGTTTTATTCATGTTGGACAAGATTAAGACTCTCCTCCTGTTCAGTTATAAATGAGGACTAATTCAGCTCTGCCTCCCTTCAAGGCTGTGTTGATGACTCCACTTATTTCACCAAAATGACATGGTGTGAGTCAGACCTCTAACATTTGCACAGCTGCAGTCAAAATGACCACCTCCATCTATCAACAAATTTTAGAAGTTGCTATAGGGATAAATGTACTCCCTAGGATAAAGAACAAATCCTTTTAGATCAGGTGTTGAGACTTCTTCAGACTTAACAAACCCTCTTTTGTTGCAGGCTGAAAAAAATTTAATCCTGGAAGAAAAAATCCAGGTGCTGCAACAGCAAAATGAAGACCTCAGAGTCAGAATTGATCAAAATACCGTCGTAACAAGGTTTGTGATGATATTTGCAACCTGTCTGAGCTTGACAGGACACTGTAAATTATAACCACACATGGCTGACACTTAGTTCAGAAGGAAAAAAACTAAGTGTATTATTTCCTCCTGGAAGCCTGTTGTCATCCCCATTGCTTATTTTATTAACAAAGTCATTTTATATTAGAGTCTGCTTACTTTAACCTGAGGAAGGCCACGTATCTATGTGAAATTATTTTCGTGATTTTGACATGCTGCTAAGATCAAAATTCCTGGTTGCTTCTGATTCCAGTATCAGTGTCATGAAACCCTTGGGTCAGCGGGTAGCAAGCACTGGAAATGTGGCAATTTCAGGAGAGAGATCCTGGCATTGCCACTGTCACCCAGGCAGAATATGCTTTGGTATTGTGTTGGTGGTGGTTTTTTATTTGCACTGTCTAATAACCTGACCCGGCTGACCCGGAGAGTTTATAGTCAGGTGGAAGACAAGAGGTCGCAGTTGGAGCCAGGCAGAGGAGGGAAATTAAGGAGAGATGATGGAGCTGAAACTTGTCTCAGCACACCAGCTACCTAACTGTTGTCAGTTGCTACCAAAAATGATGCCATTGGCCTAAAATGTGATTTAATTTTTTAGCTGACTTTTTTAGCTTTAATGTCTCATCTCTGATTTAAATTTAGGTTTTTCTTTCTATTCACTCCTTTAATAATGATTTAGCCTTAAAAAGAAACAATTTATCCTCCATGTAGATGTATAAATAGGCAGTATTGCTTGTACTAACATTCAGGACTGCATGAGGGTTAGGTTTCATCTCACCTAATCTTAAATATCTATCATCTGAAATGCACATGTCACTGTCTGAGCTGGTTGTCTACAGTCCTTCTGTGATCGGGGAAAAGAAAGAGGAATTTTTAAAGTCTGGTTCATTTGATCTGTTTGGAACATTTGCTTTTGGGCTGGATGAACTGTGCTTTGGGAGTGCCAGTCTCTCTACATGCCTGTAAAAGCAGCCTGGATGACGGGTTCGGTGCTTGGCCTCCGCATTGTAGATGCCCATCTCCAGCTGGGTGAATAGCTTCTATATTCCCTGCTGAGATATGGTTGCAGTGCTTTGCTTCTAGATATAACTTCATAGGCACTGGTTTCAAAACAGGTCTTTTGGGAGAAATTCTAAATTTGAGATTAGAATGAAAAGTCAACTGAAAGACCAGTCACTTTCAACAGTAACATTTTCATGACTGCTGTGACAGTGCCAGGACAAAAGCCTCCCTCAGAGTCCTGGGCCCTGTTGTAGTAGGGAGGTCTGGTCCCCCTTAGGTGGGTGCTGGAGCTTCACACCAGGAGGGAACAGCTGGGCTGACTGGACTTACAAGACAGTGACAGGATAACAGTTGGCCCCAGGGTTTGGCATCAGTATGCCAAAGCTGGCAGTCAAAAGCATAAATACTCCATTTTACCTGGGGATTTCCAACCATAGCCAAGGGCAGGCACCAAGGAAGGGAAAGCAGCCCTGTAGGTAGGTCATGCACTGGGTTTGGACATGGTATCTTCACAGATCCTCTGCCTGAGACTCTTCCAGTGACTTACTAAATCACCTGGTTGCTCAAGGTTGCAAATTCTCCCTCCCACTAAACTATCATCACTTTGGTCCTTTGGGCTGAGGGTGTCTGAGGATGGCATTTTCTCTAGCCAACAGCACCCTGGAGATGGAGATGATCAGCAGGTGATTGGTCTCCTTTGACCTCCTGGTTCTCATAGCCCTGGTGCCTCCTTACATCTAGATCATTTGGGGGAGGTTTTAACATGAGTCAAGGGCAAGGCTCAAGCAGCTGCCTCAGATCCTAGGACATCGCTGTTCCCCTGCACACCTCTGTGATTTCACGGTTGTGATTCCCACTGTGATTTGTCTTGGCTGGTCAAATTGTCAGGTGGCAGGGAGAGGGACAGTGAATGGTAATAACTTCTACAGTGCTGGGGATAAAGGGTTTTCCAGCTAGGTTAGAGTCTCTCAATAGAAGATACCTCTCAAGATACAAGATTTGCTTTTACATAGCCTGTCTTCCTCCTTTTGCCTGAATGATGATGAGGAGTTGAATGGGCACGTGTGTCTTTTATAAGCCATCGCGTTGTGTCTGTCCATCTCCCTCCGCATGATGCAGCAGAGGAAGGCGTGGGGTGGCTGAGCATGCAGAGGGTTTGCTGAAGGATGTCAGCAGCGTTGCCTGTGGGAGCGCTGTCCCGCCATGGTGGGGAAAGCTGTCTTTGTCTCAGGGACATGTGAAGCCAGCCTCTGCCTTTGTCCAGTCACGTCACATCAGATGAGGCAGCACAGATGCCCAGCGCAGCATGTGCGAGGCTAAAACAAGTAGCAACCCTTTCCCCTAGCTGCATGCCAAAGCAGGTTGCTTTCTGAGGACGTGTCTGCGCACTCCACCACTTATTATTACGGTTGTGGGGCTCTTTGGTGTTCGAATGTCTCTCTGAACTGCCTGCCCGTCATGCAGATAGCTTGCAGCCTACCTCTGCCAGCAAATTTCAGTGTGTTTTAGTGCTGTAAGGTCCTCTGTGTGAGAAACTCCAGAGTCCACCGTGGTACTGGGCATCATGCCATGCATCCAGCAAGCATTAAATGTGTAGCAGGCTACTGTGCTCAGAGGGGCTGATGTCCAGGTTTGCCCCCTGTCCATGCCATACCTTCATCAGAGGAGAAAGCTGGCCCCATCACAAGTGCTCTGAGGTCCATGCTGGTGAGATGAGCCTATTGCCAAAGCCCAAACAAGCTTTTACCGGCTTTGAGAACCAGTCACACATTCAATACTGGCAGCACATATGCTTTTTTTTTTTTTTTTCTCAGCACATGCTGATTGGAAAAGGGTATAACTGGGCTCTGTATATAATTTTTATGGTCTGTCTTGCTAGGCACTGTAAAAGAAAAAGTAATTCCATGTGTAGCAAAAGGTTTCTTATGGAGTTATTTCTCCAGGATGAGCTCCCATGTGGACTTTCTCATGCCTTTTAAACTGTGAGCTCATGCCACAGCTGTTTCCCCAGTGGGATCATGAATAGGATCTTTCTTCTCTACCAGGCAAGCAGCTTTCACAAAATTTCTGCCAATTCATATCATTTAATCCTCTGACTTTGCTAGTTGCTGCTGAATCTGGTTCAAAACTTATAGGGAAGTGAGAGAAGAACAGACACATGCATGATCAGAGGAGCTCCATTTCTGTAGGAAACTAAGCTAGAAAAGTTGAAATCCTTTAAAAATATTTTTAAACAAAATCCCCCTTCCTCTACCCTAGCCCCCAGAGAGTTTTGATCACAAAGAGAATGAGCCAGCAGTCCATGACATCTGCTAAGGGCTGTAGGCTATGCCCAATAACGGAGTTGGGCAGAATTTAGCATCTGTATCCAAAATCCACACCCAGCTGCTACTGAACCATGGAAATACCTAGGGGGGTTTTAGATGCCTCCCTGTTTATTTCTAAAAATTCCACGTTGCCTGAAAATCAGCTTAGGTATGCGTCTAGAGCTGCTCCAGCCTGATCACATCAGGACCTGGTTCATGCCCAAGCATAATGGGGATGCAGAAACCAGGTGTTCCTGCATACACCTCTGGGAGGGTTTAATCTGATAGATGTTCCCAGAACATGGCCTAAACACACTCTGATCAGACTCCTGCACTCTGCTTTCACTGCCCCATTTCTTTTAAAAATAGTCAGCTGGTTTGATGAGAGCAGACTGGCCATAGCACTAGTTGAGGTAGTGGTGCCCAGAGGAGATTTCCATGTCTCACCTCCCAAAGAACCATCAGGTTACAGGGTATTCTGAGGAAAACACCTCCCTGGTCCTCACTGGTGAAGTTTTCCTACTATGGCAGCCAGGAATTCAGGGTTCATGAGGGCCAAGGAGGAAGGAACTGAAGAAGGACTCCATAGCCTTGCAGTCATATGCAGAGCAGAGGGAAAACTTTGGATCTGAGCTGCATCCTGCATCAGGATACCAGCTGAAATACATGATGAGCATTGGGAGCAACAGCTCCTTTGCCCTTTGAGTGCTGCAGCAACTGGTTGGAAGAATCAGGGATGCGGTGGCTCTCACTCCCCTCTTCGCTCCTTCTCCCCCCTCCACAAATTCTCTGTCCCTTCTGGCACAGCTTCAGTGGCAGAGTTCAGAAACAAGGGTGAGAGGTACAGCTGTCCAGGGAGTTAGGCAGTCTGATTTTTGTCCTCACTCAAACAGGGCTCCCCTTTTCCAGGGACTGCTCTAGCTGTTGTGCTGCTCTGTAAAAGATGGGGCAACTTTACCAGCTCCTCTGGGTTGTGAAGTCCTGCTGGGCAAAGGTGGCTGGAGCCAGGCATCGAAGCCAGGGAAAAAGCAAGATTTAAAGAGCCCACCTGCACTTTGTACTTCTCATTGGTTAGCTGAAGTGGTGCCCTAACCAGGGTGAGGACTGCTTTTGGTTGCTTTCTGAAATCCCTTGTTCTCCAGGTGCTGGAAAGAGAGCCCTGTCCAAGGGTTTGCTTGTGTAGGGAGCCCAAGTGCTTAACCCAGGACTCTGGGCTCCATCCTGGGGTCAGGTCCATCTCCACAGAGGCTTTTAGGCATGTTTCTGTGTAGAAATCTCTGGGCCAGTGAACAGGTTCTGCAAGCAGAGGTCACAAACCCATGCTGGGTACCTGAGTGTGTTGAACGGGAAAAGTCAAATGCCCCAATCAGCTTTATTACACAGCAGCACTGAGGGAGCAAAAACAACTCAGCCAAAAGCAAATATTGATTAGAAGGGGGCCTGAGTTAAGTATCTAGGTGAGATTAGGTTTCAAGCTCTGAAGTCCTCTCCAAGACCCAGGTGCCCAAGGCTGGGTCGGAGCATCGGGCAAGCATGGACCCTGGTGTGCTCTGCGGTCCTGGCAGTGGGGGACCCCATGGGGCTGTCTTTGGCTCCCACCTGCCCACTAACCCGCTTCCTCCCAGGGAAGGCCAACGCTGGTGGGTGCACACCTGCATCCTATCTCAGACTATATTTCTGGGACTCATTCTGAGAAGCACTCCTGGGTACCATGATTTATAGATATCTTAAACAGGCCTTTTGGTCAGTGATAACTGGCTCAGTCTCTCATGAAGCAGGCAGTGGCCACGCCTTACTCTGGTGAAAAAGCCAGGTAGCCCAGACATTTGCTCCAGAATTAGTCGGGGTTCAGTCTGGGAAGGTATGACCATGTAGATCCTACTTAGGTCAACTGACAGACAAGGCTGCAAAACGTCACTCCTAAGTCAATCTGTTCACTAGGAGCAGGATGGGCTGTGCACCTACTCCGTGCTAGCTGCCAAACGTTCATCGTATGCCAGTATTTGTGATGTTGTATTTGCTAGCTCCACACTCCAGGTACGACAAAAGTTTCTGTATGCCATTATCCATGCCTGCTCCATTCCCTCTGTCTGTGTGAGTGAAGAACCCTGTTCTTGCAGTGCATCACAGCCTTGTATTTTAGCAACTTTTGAATATACATATAAAGAAGCAAATATACTAACTTTTTTAGCAATTTCCTATTTGTGCTCCATTTTCTATATGAGAAAGTATCCATTTCTAAACTCTTTGGAGCATGCAGTTAATGCATGGAAGTCCTCAGCACTTTTGAATGCCATGCATGATGCCAACAGTTACACGAGGCAGCGGATGAAGGTCAGGACTCATCCCATCTAAGCTTTGGTGCCTGAGCTACCTCAGAGAGGTGTTGCGCTAAGACGCAGGCACCTCTGGAGGTTGACTCAGACACTGGAGGACTGCGATTACCTCTGGAGATGCTTCTCTCACTCTCCTCTGACAGTGGAGAGACCCTGGGACAACTATGTCCCCAACTTGGGCAGCTCAACTACAGACTTGAGGCAGATGGGGTGAATTGGAGGTAGGTGCTTGGGATCCTCACTGGCTCCTCCTCTTGCACAGCATTGATGCAAGGCTCCCTGAGCTAGTGCCGAGCACTTTGATGTCAGTGGTGAGCCAGAAGCCTCCAAATGTGAAACCCAAACAATTCTGCTTAGAAACATCCAGGAAAACCCCCTGCTGTGCCCATGCCTGATGTAACACTTCTCCTGGGCTGAGGATAACAGCCCATTCGATTCTGGTGTTTGCTTTAATGCCCTGTGGAGCCTTACGTGATGTGTTGCTTTCCTCTCTAGACAGTTGTCAGAGGAGAATGCTAATCTTCAAGAATATGTCGAGAAAGAAACAGAGGAGAAGAAGAGGCTGAGCAGAACTAATGAAGAACTCCTTTGGAAGCTGCAGACCGGAGAGGCCATGAGCCCTGTTAAACTCTCTCCCACATCTCCTACTCCTATTTATCACTGCTCTTCAGGGCCTCCCACTCCAGCGAAAGTCAGCACCGTGCCAAGATGACAGTGCCACCTGTGTGCTCAAGATAACCTGGCTTTTACACGTGTTTCCAATCTGCTGAATGTTATCATCCAAGGAAGTATTACAACAATACACACCCAGGATTCGTTACTGCAAGCATGCTCTGTAGCTGCATAGCTTTACACTAGGCAGTGTACTCTTACAATCCCAGTATAGGAACTCCTGGTTCCGGCATGCTGATGTGTTAGGATAGCATAACCAGTCTAGTATGATGTGTAAACATTTTAACTTTGGTTAGAGCCAAAAGAAGGAAAATACTATTATTAATGGTTCATCAGAATGAACTTTCGCTGCAGTATTTCAGGTTAGTTACAAACACAGTTCAAGTTGTGGATATCTCTATATGTGTGTCTGTGTTTATATACATGTATGTATTGTACCTTTATACCTATATATAGACGCACACACATATATATGTAGTTGAAGATGTTCTGAATTGCATTTTTTATATTATTGGATACTATTAAGTGCTAATATATTTTCATTACAGTCAGCATTTTTCTAACTCGTGCCTAAGACTTGTATCTAAACAAAATGCATTTCTGTTTAGCCTCCCAGGAATATTTCTACCCAAACTAGAAGAAAGTTACACAGAAGTAGAAGCGCCTTCCAAACGACCACCAAGTGGTACTCTATATACCGTGAACACCAGCGACTTTGAAATTCTGAAACAGTACTGCCTTCAAAACCATCACCTTTGTATTGAACACCAGATAGGATACACATACCATTCTCTGCTTTTTAATTCTTACCATCAATATTGTGAGCGGATATAGGCTAGAGAAGAGGAACCTGAGGGTTTTAGTGAATTTGCTAGAGGTTACTGGTTAACATGTTTCAATCTTAGTATCTTTAAATCTTACTTAGATCTAATCTTGTTTTAACTTGTCATGTTTTGGATACAATCAAAATCTCTGGCTGTAGGTTCCTGTCCATGTTGATTTATCTCAAGTCCAATAAGCAAAAAGGAGAAAACAAATTGCTCGTACTTTGACCTTTGCTGGCCAGGAGGTTCCCAGTATTGGGACCAGAAATGGGAGTGCCTGCTAGGGCTCTAGCTTCCTCCCAGCTGAAACACCAAATGAAACACAGAGGACTACATGGGAGCAAATAAGGTTAGATTTTTTTTTCCTTACATATTTATATATTACTTCACATTGCTAAATTTTACCCAAAGTTACAGAGCACTTTTAAGATTCATGGAGAAGATTTGTCAAACTACCTTTAACTTCTCTGCCTTGTAGCAAAAAAAATGTGCACCCATTTTCCTTGGCTTTCCCCCCCCCCCTTCTCCCTGGGGCACAGCTATGCCACACACATGGGCTGCAGAAGGGGCCGCAGCGGCTGGTGCTGCACATGTCTGGCTCCAAAGGGTCGTTCCAGCACAAACAGTGACTTTCCCAGGGGTACAGCACCAAGGCTGGGCCAAACTGTTGCAATGCCAAGCAGAGGCTCTGGTGGAAAGAGCTAAAGGGCACTCGCTGGCACTGTTAGCGAGCATGGGGCTGGTAATGGGCTGGTCAGGATTAGGTTAGCCTGGTGCGAGTCTGTACTGTAGCACAGCTCTTGCAGTTGACTCACCCACCCATAAGAGAGAAAAATCCCTTAGCATAATTCAGACAAAGGAGATCTATGGGATGCTTTTGTATTCAACTTGTGGCCAAGAACCTGCATATGTTCCTGCTTTGAACAGTAGGATCTAAGTAAGCAAGAGCCAGTATGTGCAGAAAATACATGGGATGTGGGAGCACTGCGAAAGAGAGTGGTTCTCAGACAAGGTGTCTGTGTTGTGGGTCAGGTGCATAGACACAGGCACACCCAGGACTTGTGTGAGCAGAGGTGGGGTTGTACAATGGTGCTGTAGTGCACAAGAACTGTGGTTGGGCTTTCCTGGGAAGTACTCAGGATTCACAGACTGCAGCTTAGATACAGCTTCAATCACTGTCAAAGCGTCTGTGGCCCATTCCATGACGTAAAAAAGACGGGATTTTTTTCTTCTTTTTTTAGAAAAATTTATTTTTGTAGCAGCTTTTGCATGATACTGTGATACCGAGTAAATTGAGCATCTTGTTAGAATAGATCATGCCACACCAACTACCACTGTTGAAATGCATTACTAGATTTTAATGTGTCCAGCAAGTACAACCTGAAAGTAGAATAGATATTTAACACACACACATGCACACAAAGCCCCTCCTTGCCAAGTATAATTTTAATCTCTTTCATACTGCACTTGCTAAATGCACAGATATTCTGCAATACCTACTGCATTGTCATGTTTCAGTCTGGTGCAATGTGTTCTGATACAGTAAGAGTTGTTACCATGACACTAATCTGAACTTTTCCATGTTATACACACTAAAACATATCATCAGCCTGGGTTGGACTGGCTGAGCCAGTTCCTTTCATTTCTTCATTGTTTTCCTCTATTTCTGGTGCTTTCCTTATCTCTCTGTTGGCCGAAATTCATATGCAACAGATGCTTCCAGCAGTGAATTGGGAGTGGAGCTTCTGTGGTGGGCACACCGGGCTGATCCCGGTCCCACCATCATTTGGTATCATTGCCAATCTCTCTCTTGTCTAATTTTTACCTCCCAATCCTGCCTGTTATTGATTTCTTCCATGGGATGGCCTCTCCGATCTGCAGGTTGCTAATGAAGTTGTAGGAAGCTTTTTCTGACCAGAAGAGAGCTACCAAACCTTCCCCAAAGAGGTCTGAAGGGTGTTTCCTTCCAGTGCAACCCCAGAAGCAGAGACTTCTTTCCCCAAAAAGGTCACTACTTTTTCCTGCTCTTCCTCTGTCTTGTCTCTCCGTACCTCTGCATGCAGGAGTGGGTTTGGAAAAAAAAAAAGCCCAGTTCCCTCAGGTAGTGGGAGGAAGGAAACAGCTCTGATTTTAAGCAAGTTTGGGGTGGGAGAAGGCCCTCGGGCAGTTGTCCAGCACAAGCAGGGCGCCTAACAGGGGAACCAGCCATTCCCAGGTGCAAAGACGCTTTGAGTGCCCCAGCATGAGAGATATTTAAGATATAGTGTGGGCTGCTGTGCCGATGCGGAGCCATGCCATTGAATGTCCCTGCTTGGGGGCACACTGTTGGCAGCTTTGCCCCTGCTCACGCAGGGGAGATGCGACTGTGCTGGGCAAGCGTGACATCCATGGCGGCGCTGGGGGTCAGATCTCCAGTCCTGGTTCCCCTTCCATCCCTGCTGAGAGCATAGCATCCGGGGGTGCCAAGGGCACCCCAGTTTGAGAGCGAGCGAGGACAAGCTTTTGCTCTGGGGGCCAGAGGCTTCCCAAAGCACAGGGCCTACACGTGTGCTTTCCTGGTTTGCACCACAGCATGGCCTTTGGCGTGAGAGGGACTGCAGCTAGCTCTGAGTGGAAAAGGGTTTTATTGCTCTTCCGTCTTTAAAAATAAGCTATTTGATTTGGTTAATGTTTCACTCTATTCAAAATAAAAGGCTGCTGTGACAATAAACCCAAGCTACAATTCTTCTGAAGGGGCTGCCAGTGGCTGGCATGAAGTTGCGGTGCCCAGCCTGTGACCCCACACTGCCGGCACAGGCTGCCCATGCGGCATTGCCGCGAGAGGCTCTCCCGGCCCCTTCCCGTCCTCCCACTGCAACAGGGAATGGACCCGGCTCCTGAAACCTGCCCTGGGGCGGCAACAGCAGCTGCAGGGACATGTGAGCCCCAGGCACGGGCACTATGACTGCCCCCATCCCAGCACCGCTGTATCTTCTGCTGCGGCAACCACCGGCGCACATGGAGCTGCAGACAGGTTACAGCCCTCCAGGTGGACGCCCGTGCACACGACCTCCCAGGCTGGCTGTACCCATCAGTCACGCCATTATAGAGGGTAACAATACAGGGAAATGCTTTTCCCCGGTTATCATCTCCCTTAAGTCGCCCACTGCAGCAGGCGGGCAAAGCCCCGGGACTGAGGCCTCATTTAAGGGCAAGAGGGGGCTGTTTAGCCTTCATGGCTCAATGGGCAATCAGCCCCTGATCTACCAGCAGCAAATCTTGTGGCTTTGTGAGGCCCAAGGAAAAGCTGGTGAGGAAAGGGGCTAGCTTACAATGGGCTCCCCCGCTTGCCTCCATCCTCACAGTGCCCAGCAGGACTGGAACGGTGCCCCTAGGGCTGGCCAGATCTCCCAAAGTGCAGGAGCAGCAATTCCACCCCCATCCCTCCTGCCCCGAGCACAGGGCTGTAAGGAGCTACTGCTCTACTTGCTATGGAGGCGATGCTGTGAAGGCCCTTCAAAAACAAACCTAGGCTGGCCATTTTATAAATGATGAGGTAGGCAGAGCCCAGGCACCACCAACATAGGTGAGGGCACCATGCAGCCTCCAGTGGATTAACTGGGTGGGAGCTGGGGGCATTTAGGGTGGATTTGGCCAGACAGCACCTTTGTCATAAGACCCCAAATGCAGCTGGCCTTTTCTCTAGCGATGACTCATGCTGGGAAGATGAAGTTAGTGTCCACCACACTTACTGACAGCACTGCCTGTGCACCGTGGATGAGCTACAGAAAGCTCAGCGGGGAAGGTGTGTGGGCTGGGAGACCACTGTGAGCAAGCCTGCTGCAGCAAACCCCATGTGAAACTTCCATGGTAGCTCCAGCACAAACCCTACCAGTGTTGGCCCCAACCATTGCTTCTCTAGGCTGGGCCCCACAGGCAAGTTGTTATGAACATCAACCTCCCCCACTACCCACCTAGCTCACAAAAGTCTTCCTTGAAAAGAAGGAGCCTGTGAAGTGCCTCATGATGATCACAGTGGGCTTGCGTGCATCCTCACTCAACATGTGCTTGAGGGGTGAGGTCTTCCCTTCTTCCTTCAAGCAGTGTCAGAGATCTTCAAGTTAATAAACATTTGCATAAGTGAAATTGGTAATTCAGGCCTTGCATTTCCTGCTGAAATGATTGTTCATGGTGTATGATTAGCTTGGCAGATGCACAGTGGCAAAGACTTGTGGTGGTGGTTGGAGGAGAAAAGGAAAAACTAACAAATGCAAAATCAGGTATTTTACGCCTCTGCACTGATTGTGTTTGTGTCCCATGGACACACTGAGGATCCTTCTGTACAGTTTCCCACGTGGTAGGAGTGCTGTGGTCTAGTTTACTATATGTGGCTAATGATTACAGGAAGAGTTTGTATTATTTCAGTTATGATGTACAGATAAGTGTAATATATTCCTGATAATAAATACATGCGCACACATATGGGTGGACGCATGCAAACTAGTGTGTCCTGCAGTGTTTTCTGTATGTCTGTGCACACATAAACTGGAGCAAATGAAAAACAAAGCAAAATCCCATTATAATGGAGTAAAGACCGAAACTAGACAGCCATTTATCTTCCTGGCAATGGAGCTGGTTGATTGGGTTACCTGATTATGTTTCACATGCTATAAATTAGATCAAAATTGTGTGGATTCAATTTCCCTGGGGTTTATATGTACTAAGCATGCTTCCCTCACAATTGATGCTCCCGTGAGACCAAGAATTGTACCGGGGGAGGGAATGGGGTTACTCACTTGCAACATGTTTAGACTGGATCCTGCCAGAAGAGTTTGACGCAGAAGTCACACAAGCCCCCTGGTGTCACACAGGTACTGCCACTGCCAAACACCTACTGTGCAAGTTCAAGGCAGTCACATTTGGATTCTGTTCCTGACAGAATCACCCTTCTGTTTATATGGTTGCTGAGGCTGCTCAAAATGGCCATTTCATGCTCTGCCTTCTTAATTTGCTGGACTTTCACCATGTTGGCCAAATTGTCTTCATTAAGGTTGCCATGCTTCAGCATGAAGTAAAGGGAAAATTTCTGCAAGTGTTGCAGGCACTTCAGCAGCCAAGTGTGTCCCTAGCACACTGATTACCACCTTTTGACACCCCCTCCCCATGACCCATTTTCTCATTGAGATCATCTAGTTCTTCAGTCTTTGGCAAAGGGATTAGGAAGGGGCCAGGCCCATCCTATGTCAGGAACATGCCTGATACTGTCCTAGTGAAAGATCTGTGCAGATTTACTTGAGTAGACAATTATGGATGAACGCTATTTGCTCACGTTCAGTAGAGATCTGCTAGATTTTGGGGGATAAACGTAAATGTGCTAGACATACTTCAGCCCTGGTGCCTTAAGTGCTGTGTCCTGGAAACGGAGAAGAGCAAGGATCTCTCCTGATGTTGAACCATTTCTGCTCATCATGCCCAGTCCAATGATGGAAAAGGAGAGAGTTTTGAGTAAAATGAAGACCGGGACCAAAGGCAAAGGGTGTGGGAATGGGGCATGGAAACCCAGACCATGAGAAAAGACTGGAAGAGGGCAAAGAGGGAGCAGGTAGGCCAAGAGGCAGACATGGTCAAGCTACAGGAGGCTGGGTGGATAAAACAGGGAAGGTACCAATGGAGCTACCTGGGCAGTGAAGCTGTACTGCCCTAGGTGAGGGTGCGAGCCCTGCACTGATGGCAGCAGCACAACGGGCCACATGTTACAATGGCAGAAACCGTACGACCTCAGCAGAGATGCTTGCTCTTCAGTGTGCAGCATCGGGACAGGCCCACAGCCCAGGAGACTCCCACACTGGGGTAAGAGGCTGGAGCGTGCACAGGGCCACGGAGCACGTCACCACCAAAGTGCCACCGCCTGCAGCAACCGGGGCACCTTCCCCAGGCCGCAGAGCCCTGGAGGCCCCAGCCATGGCTTTTTGCTGGGTCCTGCCCTGTGGTCGCCCCCTCAGGAGCAGAGGGTCACACCTGGAGCTCCCAGGAGCATCCAGCTTTCCCTGGGGATGGATGCATCGTGCAGCTTCCTGTGCTGAGGCATTATACCCTGATCTTTAATTACACAGTCGCACACTGATATTTCCACAAGGCTGTTGGCTCATTTAGCCCTGCAGAAGCCATGTGAAGGACCAGGACTGAGAGGAAAAGGAAACTGGTGTTGATGGGGCCATTGCCTCCCTTGCTGCAGGATGCAGAAAAGCAGGCTGCAGGCACAGCAGCGGTGACAGGGAATGGACAGGCTTCGGCTCGATCACCTGAACGTTGTCCTGCGGACAAGGGACTCTGCCCTGGTAAATCCCACAAGCAGAACTCATTCATTACACAGTACTCATTTGCTGAGAGAATCAAATTTTGCAATGCCAGGAGCTAGATCCACATGGAGGCTTGTTGCCTTAATCTGCCTTAATTGCCTCTGCTACACCCAAAATTCCCAGGTGAGCTGCTAACTAACACAGTGCTCAAAATGCCACTTAGGAGTTATTGCATGGACGTGTGGAAGGATCAGACTGATTTAAAAAAGCCCTGTCCACCGATGTTGCTACAGTCCTATTTTGTCACTGCAGTAAATGCTGATCAAACACACCACTGGAGTAAATTCTGACCACTGGGATAACTTCGTAGGCTCCTGAAGTCCCACATAAACTGCTGCAGACCCCAGCTCAGGCCACATTTCACAAATTACATATTGTCTCATCTGTCCCAAAAAATCTGAAAGAAGAATAGAGTTAATGACACAGGATTGAACAGCTCCCCAGAGAAGGTGCTCCCCTATAAAGACTGGAACAGCTGACAGATGTTGAAACAAGTGGGAAAACAGAGGCAGGCCAGAAAATGAGGGTAAACAATAGGCATA
Organism: Apteryx mantelli; assembly: GCF_036417845.1. NCBI lineage: Eukaryota > Metazoa > Chordata > Aves > Apterygiformes > Apterygidae > Apteryx > Apteryx mantelli. Next base: position 25,364,770 of record NC_089978.1, read on the forward strand.
ATTTATTTGAATATCAAGAAAATGTTTTAATGCTGTACCACAAAATTAGAAGTGAATTTCCAAATTCAAAAAGCATAGATGAGAGGAGAAGTATTTACAGTGTCACCAGGATAAAAAGTATCTGCACACCCATGCTGTGCTCTGGGGGCAAGTTTCACATTTTAAAACTTAAGGCTCGCATCGCTACATGAACACAGTAGAAAAAAATAAAACTAAAACAAAGACCAAAAGAAGGATAAAAAAGGATAAAAAATAGATTTGTTTGCAGAACAAGCATTAAAACTATTGATCACACCTGTAAGAAACTGTGAGAAATCATTAGGAAAATAGACCATCAAACAGACAACAGAAAGGTATATATATTTTGCTTAATAATTAAAAAATAAAAAATATACAGACTCTTCCATGGCTTCAGTCAGTAAAAATCATTTTACTGAAGAAATGATCCAAACTCATAAGAGGTTTGCTAATGCACCAATTCTAGGTTGTTATCAGTCTTTGTGCTCCTCACGTCAACTGAAGTCGAAAGGCACAACGTAAAGCAAGGTAACTCTTCACTTCACACAGGTCACAGCCGTCCCATCGTCTCGAAAGCAGAAGCTACTATGCCAAAAAAACGCACTGCACATCCTCGAGAGAAAAAGATGCCTCACTGATTAGAAGTGTGCCATGTCTTAGACTAACCTCGCTTCCTGGAGCATGAGCTAGGAGCAAATACCCTGAGAAAGACTGAGGTTTGGATCTGGGTAACAAATATGTTCTTGGATCATCTGGTTTCCAGTTAGATGTCAGACATCGCACAATGTGTTTATTATCGTACAATCAGCTCTGCACAGGCAGAGGGGTAAGTGCAAGCAGCTCTGGAAATGATTGCTTTTTACATGCTCGCTCTTGGCAGACAGAGGCCTGGAGGCACTCCCTGACACATTCGCTCACAAAATAGGCTCTGAGCCCTCTTCCATCATAACAGCAATGAAGGTCTCTATCCCTCCAGGAGGCTGAAAATACAAGTAATGCCAACAGCTATTGACCTTCAAATTCTCATCAGGCATCATGCTTAGAGAGGAAATACTGTGCACAACACCACCTGGTCATTAGCATTTCATTAAAAACCTCATCATCTTGGTAAAACAGACTCCACCTTACCCTCGTGGAGAGCTCTTGGTTCACCTGCCCTCTGACTCCGATCAGTAGATTCACATTACATGAACAAAGCGCATAAGGATGCAGTATTTAAGCACCATTCTGCCTCGCAGGGGGTGAGGCAGGCTTTGCCCAAGCGCTCCTGCGTGGGAGCACCCATCTGCACCCAGCTCACCGCCAGCAGAGCTACAGGCGGCACGGGGAGAACGCATGAACACAGGCTGAAGCCTCTCCCTGGCCAGGATGGGCATCACCCTTGTACGCATCCCAGTCCCTCACTTGGGACCTTCACGTAAGGCATATGTCCTACCTGGGGGATTTTTGATGGGGCATCCACCAAGCAAGCCCCGCTGGCAGGGGATGCCTCCCTGGGGCACAGTGGCAGGCAAGGGGGACCTGCCGCACCCGCGAGGCAGCTCTGGCCTCAGTGGAATAAAGAAATGGGACTTCCCCATAAATTCATGTCCAGCAGACAAGCTCACGGTGTTGAAAGGGTATCCAAAGATTAAGAAACAGGGATGCTTTCTGTGCAAGAGGCAACAGGCACTCTTTAAAAGGCAGCAGTGCTGAGATGCACATGTGCAGGGGAGAGACTGCAGGGCAACCTCTTGCTACAAAAACAGCATTACTCGCCCCCACCTCCCTTCAAAACAAGTTCCCGAAGCCTGAAAGACCAGCATGATTGTTTATTCATTTGGACAGATGATAACAATGCTCATTTGTAAGTGTTTTTCTTGGGGCAGAGGTTCTTGTTCTAGCAGGAAGTTAAGAAATCCCACTGGAATTGATTAATATATAAAACGCAATCATTAAAGAAGCTGATTTTACAAAATGCAAACATAATATTTCGCAATATTGCTTTCTGTTCTCTGAGTTAAGAGGAAAGGAAAGGAGTTAGCTCCCTACATGTGTGAAGCAGCCAGCGACAGGCACCCTCTGTATGCTATGAATAAAGGTTTGTTTTCATCTGGATTGGACGAAGGGTAGAAGTGCCAATGAAAAGCACTGCCAGTGGAAACTTCACCCTTCCAAAACCCTGGCTATAAACAATAACTAGAACTGCAGAGCACTTCTGCCACGCGTGGTGTCAGTCTTTTAAGTATCAACAGTGTTTTCGCGAGAGGTTCAGCCCTCTGCAGTGCCCTCTCCCCTGGGGTGACCGACTGGAAATGTCTACGCTGGCGGCCCCTCAGCAGGCTCTGAGCCCCGTGCTCGGGGCTGCCAGCAGTGCCGAGGGACGGGCCTCGCTACTGCAGGGCAGCCCAAAGCCACCTCTACTGCTTTCAACACCCCGGTGAAAGCAAGGAGGAACCAAGGAGGATGGCAAATGGTGAGCACAGAATAGTTCGGTGCCCAAACAGGAAGAGAGCGAGGGAGCGACAAAAAGGCAAAGCGAAGACGAAACCCAGCAGGTAATGATTTTCAGCAACCAATTTCAAAAAATGGAAGTTGTAAACAAAGGCTAATAATTTTTATGCAAAACAATTACTTTGGGGGAAAAAACAGGCTGTTTTGACAGCAATTGTCCTTTGAGAAAGGCTGACTGACTACATACTACCGATCTGCTACATCACTGCCCGCTGCAGTGAGGGAGCTCACCCAGCCGCATCACTGCCACCGCCACCTACAAGGCACTGGCAATGGTTACAACCCTATCTACAGAGACCTGTCCTTGAGGCCTCCTTTCATGTTAGCACACTGGAAATAACCAAATTTAGTAAAATCAAGGTCAGTCCTTCGGGCCAGAACCTGCCTTGAAAGATCAGATAGGCCATTTTTATTACGTCTCTCGGCTTTGACAGAGAGGGATATATTCTTGCACTAAGCATCCCAGAAAAGGCATCACTTCTCTAGTCCCACCTCTTCATACAGTGAAATGCTCTGCATCTGTACAAAATATTCTTATAATAATAAAGCAAAATAATTATGAAACTATTTACAAAGAAAAGCTCAAATGAATGAAGGCATATTGTTCACAAAAGCAAGATTATAGCAGCATTTGCATGTGTTCAAAGATACGTGGCTCGATCTATGTCACATGCAGACATCAGCAGGGAGGCAAAGGAGACAGTAAAAAAAAAAAAAAAAATCAGCAAAGTCCTTGACATTGTCCTAGAAAGAGGCGGTCAAATTCTGCCTTTCAGCTTACAAAATATACAAGCAAAGGGTGGATGTAGCCATGAGGAGGATGGGGAAGGAGCCTGGAGCTGCAGTTGTGTCATATTCATGTTCTCCCCTCTGGGGCAAGTCACACAGAGAGGAGGACAGGATGTTCCCACAGCCAGCTTGGTAAGGGGGAAGCAGGTACACAGAGAGCCAGAGAGAGAGCTGTATTTCCCTGTCGCTGCACCAGGTTGTGGATTCTCTCCAGCTCCTTGTATCTGGTGAGGAGCAATAAGGTGGTGGAAATCATGATGGAGCAGTGGGAGATGGGGTTAAAGAGCCTTGACCCCAATAGTAAATTTGCAGCTGGTAGCTTTGGGATTGGTACAGGTAAGGGCACATTTAAATACAAAATTTGGTGAAACTGAAAGTTTTTCCTATGAACTTTCTCAGAAAAAAGGAAACGGAAGGAAAATGATCCCCATCAAGACTTTCCCTTTCTTTTAAGTGCTGCCATTAAATGCCAAAAAAGCTGAAATAAAGTCATGGAAGATAAACACTAGAACAGATCCCTAAGTAGACAATAAAAATAATTTAACATTTATAAAAAAGATTACATACAGCAAGAAATCTGCATATTTTTAAATAATTTTCTTTGGAAACACACTTCCAGTCATAATTCACCCCCTTCAAATCTTCATGCTAAATGTGGTAATTGCTCAGAAGCTGGTACCCAAGGTGGAGAAAAACATCCCTACATTTTTGGTACAATGGGAAACTTCCCTTTTGAGTTTTTATTTTTTCCCCTCCCACCACATCTTCAGTGCTTTTCAGGAGGCTGTGGAGTGTGATGAGTTTGTCTCTGTTTAAAAAAGTAGACCTCAACCTAGTGGGTTTCAATTTTTATATTCTCTCCCTGCTTGAATAAGACTTCATACAGGCACAGGGAAAAAAGGCTTGGCAGACAGTAAAGATCCAGCGTTTGGAGCAGACCATGACTTTTCATTTTGCATATGGAATTGTAGTCAAAAAGTGCACTGGAAATGCACACACAAAACAATGCACACATTACTTTAATTGCATCAAATTCCAACCCTTGGAAGAAAAGCCTCCCAGTTTACTAAAAAAAAGGCCAAGATCATCAGTGGGTAGCAGGGCTGTAAGTCTCTCTTGGAAACCTGCGAGAGAGATGGTTCACGGTCAGGCTGTAGAATCTGGGAGATCTGGTTCCTGTTTCTGCTGCATCAGATTCCCTGCAAGACCTTGGCCAAGTCATTCAGGAGTCTATTCTGCAGCTCTCCATCTATGTGATGGGGGGAAGAGCGCTTCCCTTCTTCAGAGGAGAGCTATGCTGACAAATACAGTAAAGATTGCCAGGTATTCAGACACAGTAATGTGGAGGACACCTAGAACAGACAGCATCCACTCAGGTAGGGAGAGGGGATTTCTGCAATATCTGTTTGGTATATATTTTTCAGTATGAGTTAAAGCATGAATTTAAATCTGTGACATTACATGGGTATAACCCACCACTGTGACACTTCAAAAAGCTTGTTTTAGAGTTGCATATTTGGCTGGGGAAGGACATTAGAGAGAATTAAAAAACCTTTCACCTCGTAACAAAATCAAGGCTACATCTGCATTGCTGACTCAACATGGACCCCGGTCTCATGCTCTGAATTTCTCACTTTTCATGACAGCCAAGTTCTGTAGCATAACCAAGTGGCAAGCCTAGCCACAGCACGGTGCCTTAGCATGGCCCAAGAGGATCCTGTCCCAATGGAGTAGAGCACCCTCAGCCCCACACAGTATCACATGCCTCATACTTGAGCACATTTTATTGATCTTTGTGGGTAGAAAGCACACCAGGGAGCTCAGCTGAGCACCACTGAGGCCCAAGCTCCAAATAAGATGATAGACAAAGTCAGTAACCTGTTTCCAGAGATGATCTCCAGTGCCACAAAGAAAACTTGTCTCAGCAAGCCAGACCTTAGAGTTTAGTGGCGTCTTTTGGGGCAGGAGGTTACACACTCTACTGGCATCACTGGGAAGGAGTAACTGCATACCCTCATGTCCTTCACCTAGGAGAAGGGGTAGAAGTTGCAAGACTCTAGGATTCTGTTCACAAGAGGATTTCAAGGACCCTGAGAATCTTTCTGTGCATCTGTTTCTAAGGGCAGGAATATGATTCACCCACTGATGCCAAATCAAATTCTCAAGGCTAAATTTCTTATTTCAAGTGGCCTATGCTGGTGGCAATTCTGCTGATTTCAAATGAAACAGATGCACGGAAAGGAAAATAGGACCCTACTTGTTTTCAGACCTGGGCTCAAAAGCACTTCTCCTAGCCACCCCCCCATTTCAGTCATGGTATTGATAAGTTTTGACATGAAGAGGTAGGAAGGCTATTTGGAGACACCCGTTCTATTAAAACCATTCAAGTACTTGCACCAAATAGTTTTATGACTAAACCTGGAAACCCCTCTGCTGAGTATATAGTTAGCAGAAACATTGTTCTGCATTATCTGCGCATTTGCAAATGGCCATTCACCCGACAAGCAGCGACCATAAACCCTTCCAACATTTCACAGCAGCAGTGCATTATAAGGAATATGAGTACTTAATTAGTTTAAAAAAGTTAAATACAATAAAACCATGAAACCTGATACTTTAAAGAATGTAAATCTTGCAGGTGCTTTCTTAACTGGGTGAAAGCATATGTTTGGTGAGAGCCTTTTTTGTGTGTACACATGTGGTACAGCTCACATCAAGTGAAGTAACCAGCTGATCTAAGCATGACACTAGCATCGCAAGAGCCGCTCCGTTTATAATCAAGTAGAGTATCTATGTGGAGGTAATTCACAGGGCTACTGAAAGAAGGACCTTTGCGAGGCCTGATTTCATAGCAGCATTTAAGGTTAACTGGCACACAGAAGCAGTTTTCTTTCTACACATTGCAAAAAAACAAGAGAGGGAGGAAGGGAAGTGCATAGCCCCAGATTAGCTGACAGTGTTGTCGGGAGTATGCCAGAGGTGTGGCTTTTTCCTTGTGATCCCTTTTAACTGTGCTACTAAGCAAACTGCAAGCTGCAGCAACAAGGCTGGGGATTCCCACCTTATGCTTCATTATTTCTGCATTACTGATTAACCAGATGAAACACTTCAGGTTCCCCAAACAAAGCTTCCTTCACTGCAGCAATTCCCCAGTTGCCCTTAAGCCAAACATGCGGTCATTTGCAGCTGTCTGAACCAGTGTCCGTATTTCTCTCTGTGTCTGCTGAGGCCGAATATGTGGCTTCCACACTGTGCCATATTCCATAGGTAAAATAGATGATAAAGCCTGTGGAAGCCAAGGGGAAAGAGCAACATTAGATCTATAAGGAAACAGAGACCACTATTCACACCTACAGATACAGGTTACATCACAGGTAAATCAAGCCATCCTGATGGCTAGCTTGCAGCAGACAACTACTATCTTCCTCAGAAAAGAAAAAAGCCATTAACACAAGACATCATTCTTTAAAAGATGATGTAGCCCTGCCCCAAACATAAGAGATAAACCAGGGCTGACTACAGAATAAACTTCTCATGCTTTTGAATGAGTCCATCCAATGCTTTGCCTTTGTGAAGAGCCTTCTCTCTCCATTTGTGTGCTGATAAGCCTCTGTTGCAGTAAAAAACTTCCGTAACTGATGCTAATCTTACATAATCATTTTTATCACAACAAATTCTGCCTTCTCCATGTGGCTCTTTGGAACATCCTGGGACAGAGCTCAGCTCCTCCAGTTCAAAAAGCACCAGCCACACCACTTGGAAGGCAGTTCAAGTTCAGCAAACAAAGAATGATATACAGCCCCTTGTGCAATGAGTGAGCAGTCCTCATTCCACTAAGGAAACAAAGTACTACACACACACACATTTATGTGGTTAAACACACACAAACACATACGCACTTCCTTACTACTTCTTCTCAGAACTCAGATGCTGTCCGTCAGGAAGAATATAATCTAGATTTTAATTCAGATGATAAAACTGGCAGTTAAAAAAAAAAAAAAAAAGTAAAAGCCCAAACCCAAGACTATTCATTTATATACCCTGCTCCTTGGTTCACAGCCGTTCTATTGATCTGCCTTTTAACATAGATTTCTCTCAGGATGACAAATATCTAACATGTCTTCTTCATATTGTCAGGTTTTGATATCCAAAGGGCAATGCCTTGAAATTAAGTATACTGAGGATTTTACAAGTTAAAGAGACAAATGCCCTGGCAACCCAGGAGGTTTACACAGGAGTTTTGAGTTTTGGGTGAATCTCTGTCTCCCATTGCATAAGGTAATTTTTTTTTATCCTTGGGATGTCCTCAGACCAAGACACCTTGGGAAAGTGTTAACATTCATAGGTAAATTATTGGAATGAGGAAGGGAAGGGGACTACTACAAAAATGAGACATGTGCAAAAAGGAAGCTACTTGGAGTTTGTCTTGACCAGGTTCAGAGCAAAGAAACAGGCAGTTGCTTCAGGCAGCCATCCCTGATTCTTAGCTCTTTGATCCTCCAAGTTTCTCTACCATTAAAGATAGAAGCTATAAAAAAGTATCATGATAAAGCCCTTGAAGCCTTACAGAGCACCAGAAAGTGATCAGGCAATCACAGACCCATGACACATACTGGTTAAGATCTTCCTCTTCCCATAAAAATGGTGAAAAAGAATAACATTTGCTTCATTTTTATATAGCTGCAAAGAAAGCCATTAAGGGAACAGTGCACAAGATGGTTCATGGGTAGTTTTGTCCTCATAAAGGTTTCATGATCCTTAAATTTAACACAAAGTTTGAGATACACCACCAGAATGGCTTCAATAAAGTCAATATGATTATCCAAGGATGATGAGAGTGCACAATCCCTCCCTAGAATGCTACAGTAAATCTATGGTTAACAAACTCAAATAACTTTGAATATGTGTTTTTTCCTCTCTTAAACTCACCAATGAGCATCCAGACTGCAAATCGTATCCATGTCCCTATATCTAGTTGCATCATGAGGTAAACATTCACAAAAATACTCACAATAGGAAGAAGAGGCAAAAGAGGTACCTGAAAAAGAAAGAGGGATAAGTTACATCCATAGGACAGATTAATAGACAGGCAAGAACACCACTTCCCTTGTAACCAGAAAGTGATGCCTGTTAACAACTCTTTGGCTGCCAGATCCTAAAAAAGGCAAGGTTAGATCAAAATGAAGGATGTGAAAACAGCCTGCTGCACTCCATTTTAAGAACAGTTCTGCTTGTTTTGTGGTCTGAAAGGAGGCAACAGGCAAACTTTACCTGGAATTCTGTGGGGGGAAGGAGAGAAAGAGGAAAACCAAGGACAACATCATGACGGGCACCTATTAAGGAACAGAAGAGGGCAAGGGGGACTGTCAGAAGGAAGGACTTGAGAAACTTCATCCAGCAAGTACCAGGGTAATTAAGCAATACACATACCATCCAGCAAGTTACTAGATTGTGGGGGGTACCTTTTTTACTTCCTGAGCTGCAAAACGTAACTCAAGGGGCTGCTATTTTAACTTCAGTTCTCTTCAGTAGGGAAAAAAATTATTTTGGGATCTGAAGGCAGAAGGCAAATTGGGTGAAATCATTACAAAACACTAACCTCCACCACTCCAAAGAAGCAAAGAAATGAATATAGCAGAAAAATCAACTTGAAAAACTCTGCAGTTGCCAACAAATTCAAGGTATCAGTAGGTAAAGGCTATAGCAGGAATTCTAATGTAAAAAGGAGTCGAGAATTGAAACAGACAGCAGTAAAAGTAGAACTGAAAATCATCCCAGAGCTACAGGAAATATAGAAAATATACAGGAAATAGAGTAAGAGACCAGTGCAGCAGTATCAAGAGTACTTTAGTGATCTGAGAAGCAAACAAGTGATTCAGTAAAGCCTAAATGCAAAAATTGGAACATAAGAAATAGCATAGGCATGTAGAGACAAAATGAGAAACGACAAACTATAACTAGGCAGAACTACAATAGGCAATAATAGAAAGGTCTGTGAATATGGTGAAACTAAGAGGAAAATGAAGGAAATTCCCTTCATTCATAAGGGAAAAGAGGACTGACAAAAAGAAACAGTCTGAAATGTAAGCCTGTTTTAGTTCAAGCTTCACAAAAAACATTTATGGTGGCCAGTTGCTCAATACAACCATAATTAGAGAAGAGGATTGGCACATGGATTAGGAAACGGAATAATATTTTCCTAAATTAGACCTTGTCAAGTCAGTAGGGACAAATGAAATTTCCCTATGGGGGTGACCTATGTAGCTAGAGATTGCAGAAGTGATCTTTGAACCAATTATAAGCATCTCAGAGTTTTTGGTAGGCCAGTAAGGTCTCCAGGTACTGGAGAAGGGAGAGAAATTATCTATTAAAAAGAAATACAGAAAAACAACTGGGGAACAAAGCAGTCAGCCTTGGATTCCCAGAGAGAATTTCAAGAAAAATTACTAAACAGTCAGGCTGTAAATGTCTAAAGGACAACAAGGAGATAAGAAACAGCCACTGCAGATTCACCAGTGACAGGTCTGACTTTTTTTTCTGTGACAGGGTAGTGGCTGAGGGACAAAAAGGAGGTAAAATATGCTGAGTCTAAGGCAAAGAGAATTCCTCAGAAGCAAGTTCAGCAAATACAGTCTAGATGACTGTTCCTGAATTTTCTGCTCCTAGCCATGGCTGTTTCCACTTCTGGGAAGATGGGCTTCAGCCAAGATGGGCTGCAAACACTAATCTGGGAAACTCTTGTTGGATTAAAGTATTAAAATTGGAGCATTTGCTGAAAAACTATAATTGAAAAGCAGCCAAAATGAGAACAGTTTGAAGGATAGGATTAGAATTCAAAATGATCTTGATAAATTGGAAAAATAGCCTGAAATAAATGAGATAAAATAAGACTTGCCAGATTATACCAAAAAAAAATGTGTTTGTTCAATAAAGAAAGGATGGTGTGCTGGGACAGGGGAGGAAAATGATAAAGTTCTTTATACTTGAAGGCTGTTAAAGAGAGAATAGTCATCCCTTGTCCCATAGTAGGACATGAAAATATCAGCTGAACGTGCATCATTGAAATTTAGACTATTTAGCTACTGTGAAAAGCTTGCTAGCTATACAGACAATGAAGCTATACTGGAAATGTGAAAGGGAGAAGTGCAGGTATATACGCTATCAGAGGTTTTAAAGAAGAAATCAGACAATCCTTTCAGAATGATCTAAGTATAGCCCACTTACTAGAGCTGGTGGATGAATTACATGGCACCTTTGAGCTGGTTCCCCTTTGATCTTAACACCCAAGTTTGTTTCTTTGATTCTCTCTCCTTTTGTATCCATGATCTGGCATGGCTCTTCTTCATATGCTGAAAAGCATATGTCTTTTCCTCTAGTCTCTGTCTCTTCCATGTCCTAGAACTAGCTGCTTTCAAAAGCACTGTCATGCCCTTCTGCTCTGGCCACATCCCTGCACCAGACTGTGCCCTCCCAGCTCCTGCTGGATTCCAGTGCCATTTACATTTCAGTGCTCCTCTCTCTCCAAGTCCTCTGTTATCACCTCTGTCCTGACCACATGCGGTTTTCCCTCCCAATTCCATGCTAACCTCTCAGCTAACCCCTTTAGTCTCTCTTTCTGCACTGAGTCTGCTTCTGTCCATGGGCTACTGCTTGCCACAGTGTTTCTTATGCTGTGGTGAGCTTTGCAGTGAAGCAAAGAGAGCAGAAGATCTCTCTCCCTCTCAAGTACTGCACTGACATTTGAGATTAGACCCCAAGAGGAAACCACACTCAGAGACTCAGCTTGGCTCTGGTAGGACATCCCTTTATGTCATGAGCACAGACGCTGAGACATTGCAGCCACGCCAGCTGGAGAGGTCAAAGCACCAGATACATTGGCAGACCTACACGGAAAAGTTTATGTCAGACTCTAATTCTCAGCATGTCCACTTGGCCAAGTCCCTTGTTCTGATACAGGCCAACACGCATTTCTCCTCCAACCAGCTCCCAATCAGCAAACTTCTAGCCACAATTCCCAGGACACTCACCTTAAAGGAGAGCTTGGTTTTGCTTTCAGGCTGTTTCCATATAATGAAGCTGACAATAAGAACAAGGATTGCAGCAATAATCCATACAGTCTTTATCAGAATGCTTGGCTCAAGGGCAGTCAAGATACAGCTACCCACGATAAGGAAACCTATAAACAGACACCAAAACTTACTGATTCTTTTTTTAGGAAGAGGAAAAGAAACCCAAACCACAAACAGGCAAAGCAAAATCTGAAAGCTCAGCAAACAAATAACAAACCAAGAAAAAGCTAACTGTAAGAGATATGCCCCTCCCCCCATACACCCACACACCCCTATCTATGAATTTCTTTTCAAGTCAGAAATTTAATGTTAGATCTTTTGTTACCTTGGCCCTTACAAGAGTTCATCAAACTTGCAAATAACCAGCAACAAGCCAGAAAGTGAGCTTTCCCTTAACAGTGAGTCCAAGGGCCTACCAGCTGATCCACTGCCCCAGAGCTGTACCACCCAGTGCTTACCAATGATGAAGGTTGAGACATTCACCACAGAGCCAGAGAATTTGGAAGGGTCTGAGTTTGGGGGACACAGTACGGCTTTGAGGGAACATTTCTCCTCTTCCTCTGGCAGAAATCCAGCCTGAGATTCACTCGTGCTTACAGACTCATTGTTATCTGTCTCCTCTGTTGTTCTAGCCATCTGGTATGCCAAATTAGGCTGCTCTGGCTGATACCTAGGAAAAGGGAAATGAAACAAAGAGGCTGTTGCCCTGGCACAGGGTACTGCCCATTTAAAAGCCACACAGATAACCATGACTGCTCCCCAGATCACTACAGTTTCAGAATAGGCACACACAGTGTCTGCACCCTTCTGTTTCAGGGGAAAATCTGAGGAATACTGTTGCCATTATGTAAGCAAATATGGTCCACTATGATCACCTAGAACTTGGCTGTAATTTCATAACTGTTTTACGATGGACAACCTACTCTTTCATAAACCATATCACTGATATCACCAACACATGGCTGGGTAACAGTAGCGAGGACTGGAAAAGAATATGGCAGGGGGATGGTCCTTTTCAGGCTGTCTTTTTATCTCTGGTAGTTCAGCTATTGTGTTTTGGAGTGAAAAGGCAGTTGAACTAACAGCTCAGCAGATATCACACCCTGGCAGCTGCTGATCACACCACAAAGAGCTATTCCTGATGCTCAGTGCTCCTCCATCCTAGTTTCTTCTATTAGTTTGTCTGCTGCCACACTGGAAATGAAGGGGTGAAGCAAGAACTGTATTTTTTTTGTTGCATGGGTAGACGGGCATCTCTTTCAAGAGGGCCCTGATGCACAGATAGATTCATAAAGAAGAAACACTCTTCCAACCTTAAACCCCTTTTAAAGGAGGTTTTGTTTGTGGCTCTCTGCCACAAGCCTGAGTAAAATAAAGGGCCACTACAAAAGACCCCTTAAAATTGCTTCCGAGGGGATGCATTTGCAACAAGGGCATTTGTGAAATGTTGCGAATTGTGAAATGTTGTGAAATCTTTGCTCCAGCCACAGCAGGGTGTTAGCAACAGCACCTAGCAGCTTAGGCAACAGTTAAACAGCTATTTCATCAGGCAGACAACTAAGAAGGCAAATTAGCTGTCCTGGCCACTATGAGGCAGGCTGTCTCATACAGAAACCTATGACAGGGGAAAGGCTGAGCCCTGTGGTGACTAATCCATTGCATGCCATAAGATAGACACAACAGCCTGCAAAAACAAATTAAGAAGCCATTTACAGCTTTATGGTGAAGCAGGGGCTGGGAAACCAGACAAAATGTAACAAGGGCAAGGAAAATCCTCAAGCTCTGTGCAGTGAGGCAGGATGGCACAGAGCAAAGGAAATACAGTAGGCCCTTTACCAGCTGACAGACAGTTTTTAGTTCCATGCATTTACTGCGAGCAGGCAAAAGGCCTCCACTAGGCTTTGAATAAGTCATTGAACATGTAAAGGTATTCTTCAGTAGCATAATCTTCAAAATCCAGTGTTCATGGGTAGAGTGCTGTTGCCAGTGAGGTGCCAAGCCATCAAGAGTCTCAATTTTCAGCTTACGTCAGGGAAGTTATGGGAGTTCAGCACTTGTAAAAGATATGCACTAAGGCACTGATTCTGCAAACACATACTCAACTTTCCTATTGCTGCTAGGCTTTATTACTAATACCTTACTTCCTGTGACTGTAGCAGTTCACTTGGGCCTGTGAGCAAGGGGGGCCTTTGCCAACTTTCTCTAGGATGTAGAACCAAGCAGGAAAAAGGCAAACTCAGGAACCATGCAGCCCTATTTTGCTCCATCACTGAGATCACAGCAGTTCAACTCCCACACTCACACCTTCTCACAAGAGGGACCCAGGAAAGGGGAACTCCCACAGGTTTAACTGTGAGTGGGGTCTGTTCTTTGAACACCTAGAAGCAGCCAGGCCTCCAAGGACCCTCTACTCTGCTGCTCACTACAGTTCTTTCCCTCTGTTTTCATAGCAGGACCATACGGACAGAAACATCCCTCACCAGCCTTTTCCCTTGACTCCCCTTTCAAAGGGCAATACAGCCTGAGACTGTAACCCCAGTGTGGATCAAGGGCAATGATGACACAGGCACCTAGAGCACCCTTCTCTCACCCCTACCCACAGGTGCATCTCCTAGGAACTCAAAGTTTGACCACTTGCAGAGGTGGACCAAGGTGAAACCAAGTTTAGAGGACTCCCTCACAGATCCAATTAGCACATTGCCCCATGAAGTTAAAGGAACAAGCCCTCCACACGCTTAGCTGGAGATGTTCACAGTTTTACTGAGTCTATAGAAACTATAAGGGCATCTGACTGCCTTGGGTGGATTTTTGTCTATGTGGTAAAAGATGGGCTATTTCTTTATCCATACCTCAGTACCAGTACGCAGGCTGCCACCAAGGAATAAGCCAGGAGAGTCCCAATAGACATGAGATCCACAAGATCTTTCAAGTCGAAGAGAAAGGCCATAACAGCTGTGGGAGGAGAAGAAGGTGAAAGAGGGAAGAAAAATCAGTAACACTGGAATATTCACATTTCGGGAGTGTTAAAGACAACGCAGCCGAAGTGTGACTGTTGCTCAGGATTCAGCAAGGAGCTTGAGCCATTCCATAAAGCATGACTCAGTGCTTGAAAAACAAAGGCCTTGTAATGCTCTGAGCCTCACAGGCTGTCACAGCATAGCCTCACTAACTGAAACCAAAGGAAGCATTTATTAACGTAAAAGCCAGCCTGTTTTTCTTAAATGGGTGTGCTGAAGCAGGGGTATCCTATAACACACCCATTACAGAAGCCAGACTGGGGCTATACTCATCTCACCTAACTATTGGCAATTAACTGGCATTTAAGCTGAAGCCTCATTGTCTGAGTTTCCCTGTGCAGCACCCCTCAGACCAGAATTATCTCCTGGAAGTACCCATTCAGCCCTGTATAAACTATAGCAAGCACATATGACAGGCAGGCACCTCACCCTGGTGTCTCAGTTCAGCTGGGATGAATCCAGCCTTGTGCACACAAGGGGGACATCAAAGGCATTTTGAGGTAACAAGCCTCTTCATGGGGCTTTCCAAATGAAGGTATAGACTATCTTCCCTTACAGATTACCATGCTTACACACCCTCACTAGGCAACTGTCTGTTTATTGTAGAGACTTTTGAAAAAGGCCTTTAGAAGAAAAAACAAGTCAACAGAGGACAGACATTATAGTCTGATATTCAAGTAACTTAACACTGTTTACACCACTGGCCATATTAGACGACAGAGATTTCAAAGCCTGACCCACTCTCTCCTTAATGCACTGCCTTGAACTCAACAACCAAAACAACATCTAAGCCCAACTGTCAAGTGCTTCCCAGGCCTGCAACAACATGCTTTGGTCCTGTGCTCTACAGACCACTCTGAGGTGATCTGAAGTGACTGCAAACTAAGTTTACTTTATCTGGTTCTTTATTCCCCAGTCTTGATTCAAGGCTCCCTGAAGAGAAGAGGTGTCAGAGAGGTAGCTGTGCAAAACTCAGTAGGGCCCAGGCTGCCCCTGCAGGAGGCCGAAATGTTTCACAAGAGCTTAGAGCCCAACATGACAATCTGGCAACCACTCCTCAAACATGGCACTCCTTACACTAGTGCCTTATCCCAGATTTAAAGCAGCAGTAAAGAGAAAGCAATACTGTTCTGTTTGCTAATTATTTGGAGGAAGGGGGTGGCTGTGAGGAGAAGGTAAGCTGCTCTTCTTCATTATCTCAGAGGCTTAATTTCCGTATTCTTGTGGAGCGCGAGAGGGAAGAGAAGGACAGGAATAATACCAGCTGTGAGTAACTGATTAACAAATGCCTATGCCACAGGGCCCATCTGCCTGTCTCCGGCTCTTCTGGCATCTTCTGCCAAGCGGCTACCTACAGGCTGTACATGGTGTCTTCAGACAAGCCAGGCCAACAGCCCAAAGGATCCTGGGGCACAGCTGGCTGCAACTACAGGAGGTTAATTATTTTTAAAACCAGCAGAGCACACAAGGAGTGGATGAAGGCGACTCTTGGTGTGAGACAGGATGTCAGCAATGGGCTCTGAGAAGGAGGTATGGACACACAGAGAGCTATTCACATTCACCCAGGCCCTGCACTTGCAGGCGTAGGACAGCCAAGACATTTTCTGTGAAGTCATGCTGTGGAGTACAGCAGTTTAGTAAGTGGGCTAGAGTATTACCTGCCCCTATGATGAGTTTATATTTCCTTTCTACTCATTCATGTAAATCTTTTAGATCTTACCTGCAATAGCCCCTGATGTCACTGTTGCAATTATTGGAGTTTTTCTCTTCTCATTGACTTTAGCCAAAAATTTAAAGAGAAGTCCATCTTCTGCCATAGCATAAATTATTCGAGGCATTGGAAACATGGAGCCAAGGAGACTAAGGACACAGAGGGAGAAATAATCTACTTATATTACCTCATGCTGAGCACAGGCACACAAAAGAAAGCATGTTTATGGCAGTACAAACACAGAACAGGTGGCTTTCATTCACTTCAGCTTCTCCTTCAAGCACTCCCTACAAACACCCATGTTGCTGATATCTGACAAGTGAGGTGCAGATTTGTGATTCTGGATACCTAAACCTAGCCATGGGGCATGGAAAAACAGCCTGATTTTATGGCAAAATAACCATAACCTCTCCAAGCCTCTACGAGCTGGTCACCTAATTAAATAGGTCTAAGTTGTTCTGAAGTAATAGGTCTCAAGAGTACAAGAGAACATGATATATTCTGCCTCCAGCCTGCCCTGTCTCCCATCCAGATGGCTGTCATGCAGGCAACCTGCAGAATGACTGCCCTGGATATGGTAATCCCCATACACTCCAGAAGATGCACCCCAAAGCACCTGACACAGGTCTGCTTTCCACCCAGCAGGCCAAGATGTCTTCCAGGCAAACTGTGCTTGCACTCTATAGCTGCCTCCATAACTTAGTCATTGAACCCAGACTTATATTCAAGAGATGCACCTGCTTGCTGCTAGGATGGGAGTTTCTGAAGTGATATTGGCCATGCACACCTCTGCAATCTATCACAGGATGAAACCCTTCTGAAGTCAACAGGTCAGAATTTCATCCCTGGACTCAATTCCTCTGCTAATAATGCAATGCGGAGCTGGAGAAATGAATGAAGGCAGGGAAGCTGGGCAAGAACTGAGCCCTGACATATGCCATTTTATAAAGGAGCTGGAGATAAGCATTTGCCTTGAGAAATACAGAAGAAGAGCAGTGTCTTACCTTGTCGAAAGTGCACACAATGAACCAACAGCCACCGCGTAATTGGCTCCATCCCAACCTACATATTTAAAGGCATTGGGTAAAGGGCTATTGGTATCCAGCTGATAGTAAGGCATCATGAGTGTGAGGGCAGCTGACACACCAAAATAAGCAACAAAGCAGATGAGCAGAGATGCCACGATGCCAATGGGAATGGCCTTCTGAGGGTTTTTTACCTCTTCACCTAGAACAAAGAAACAGAAATATCAGGTAAAAGACAACACAGACCTTCATCCCAGTCTAACACATTCTGGCTGGGGCTTTCAAAGGCTCTGTGGGCAGTGAGGCTGCAGTTCGCCTATGTAGAGTTGCATACTGACAATGGCCTTAAGAAGCCACTCCACATATATCACCCCGACTGTTTGCTCCTACTTCTCTCGCTCCTCTCACTTCTTCTGACATAACTGTTTGTGGAGGCCTTGTAAACTCAGTCTGGACTAAAAGCAGTCCTTACTCCAAAAAAGGTTATTTTTCTTTCCAATTATTCCTGCTATCCTACTGACAGTGCGGACCCCAAAACAGTTCAGCAGTCACAACTGATGGAACAATAAATTATCATGCAGTTGGGGGGCAAACACTGGGGTGAGAATTTAAGTTAGCATCTCCACCAAAGCTGCAAAATTGTGAAATCAGCACCGCAGGTGTCCAGTTCCAGGGAAAATCAGAGTTTGCACAGCACCTTACAATCATATGGATCTTTGAAAATCCCTCTTAAAACCAGAACTTTCAATTTTTTATGGAGAACTTTGGACAACCAAGCTGGGATGAATGTGTAAAAAAACCACACCATCAAAATTCAGGCGCTGATTAGTTAAGAAACATTTTTGAGCATCCCCCTCCTCCAGAGCTGTTCTTCTCTCAAAGCCAAGAGCTTCTGATCTTTGCCATTTCAGAAGGATGAACCTTACATAAGGAGGGAGGAACTAGACCCCATAAATCAAAAGCAGGTGGATATGTTTCTCTTCCACGGAGAAGCCCTAGGGTTAGTTGGAGTAATAGAGCCAGAGTTTCTCAAACTTCTTGGAACAAGAAGCAGTACTGGGTTATCTGTCTTTGTGATGATTTCCTCCTCCTTCTGGTCTGGCTTTGAAGCAACTTGGTTCTTGATGAACGAGAAAGTAAGGAGACTCCTTCCCTTCTCCAGGGAACTGAGATTCTTCTAAGTCAGGAGAAATGAGCCACTGCTGAAGGCTGCTCTCTCAGAAGATCTCTGAATCCTTGGAGATCCTCAGTTTGAGGAACTGCTTTAACTTGCAAAGTCCTCCTCACAGACTTCCTCTTTCTCTGGCTCTTTAAATACTCCAAGCCAGGTGGAACACCTTCAGCTGGAGGCACTTAAACATCCTACTCCAGAATAACCTGTTGATTCAAGCATCATCTGGAGTTAGAGGTTCAAATTCTGCCAGTCATATGAGGCATCTGAACAGGAGTTTTCCCAGGTACCTAACTGGTAAAACAGGCCATGTTTTCTGTGGAGTCTGATCAGGTTAGTGTCATCAGTAAACACCCAAGGAATTGGGCCCTGCAGGCAAAGTAGGAGGGAGAAAGCTGGTTTTGTGAGTTATAAGGTCTAGCTGCTTGCCACAGCAGCTATAAGTCAAAACCAGCTAGAAGTCAGGCACCAAAGGACTTGTGACATATTTGGCACTGTGAGAATAAGGAGCCAGCTGAGTCAAAAACATATTTGGGGCTGAGGTTCAGAGGGATAATGAATGCAGTGTCCTGAATTACCCATCACCCAGTGTTTCCCTGTGTAACATTATTGAAAGCCAGTTTACCAGCAAACAGGTTCATAACAGGAATGAAGACATCCTCCCTCTTACCTGTGGTGGCAATGCAGTCAAATCCCACGAAAGCATAAAAACATGTGGCTGCTCCTGAGAGGACTCCATTCAATCCATAGGGCATAAACCCTCCAACACCATAAAGCTTTTCTCCCTCTGTTTGACTAAAAGGCATGGCACTTGGTTAAAAGACATATTGCCTAGTTGGGAACAAGAAGACTATTCACACCTTAAAAAAAGGTTCATGGTTTATGCCCATCGCCCACTTTTTCCAGGATAAAAATGTCTTGGCTAAGACAGGGAGAAAATAATGAAGATTAAAGTACCTCTCCTAATATTACCATGTGTGTGCATATATATACATTTACACAAGTTCATTATAACAAAGCTTTTGAAAGGGCAGGGCATGCAATTCTGAAAAGCGAAGACAGAAAGATTTAAACCATATGCTTTTCACCTACAATGAACTCAGGTAAAGTGTACATAAGTACACATCAGAGAGCAATGCAGAATGCTGTGACTGTCTAAAACACACTCAATCCTGAATTTTGAACTTCAAAATTCTCTGTGACAAGCTCATATCCAAACCCTGTCTACAACCCTGATGGAGGAGAGGAGCCTGCATCCCTGGTAGGGGCACAATCTTTTAAACGTGCTCAGACCATACCTAAAGCACAGCATTAACATTAAGTTCATGAAACACAGTGAATGTAATAGCTTATCTCCAGAAACATGAAATGGTGGCAGCAAGGACAACTGACAGAAAAGCATCATTTGTAGACAATAATGAGCAGGAAAAATCTTTTCCCTGAGTACTGAGGATGAGAAATATGGGGGCAGGAGAGTCCTGAATGTCAGGAAAAAACAATATAGTCTTACATTTCAAAACATGACATTACTCATCATCCAAACATGACAAAAACATATCCCATTTGTGTGTGCAGGCAGAATTGCAAAATACTATGTAATCTCATTAATTTAATCTATTAATAAGGCAGGCAAATGCCTTGCTGGGCCTGATCCAAAGTTCATTAAAGTTAATAGGCAGGCTCCTACTGATTTCAGTGCACTCTGGATCATGTGCCTGTTATGAGTCACATGCATATAAAATACCCTTCAGTTCAAGTAATTTTGGTCACTCAAAATTCAAGAAAAAGAAAAATTAAATTAAATAAATGTAAATCCTAGATCTGCAAGTCTTATCAGGTAGAAGCATCTCAGCTCTCTTGGCTGTATAAGTTCTGCCGAGACTTAGATGAAAACTCGCCTGTTATTTGCAGAAATAGCACAGACAATCCAAATGTGGATTACTCTGGAAATGATGATAAAGTAAAATAAACCCCTAGATACATTTTACAAAAGCAACAAGTGTTATGGGTGAGAGTGCTACAGTTACAATGAGATGCTATTGTACTAATTGGTAATTGCACAAGAATAGCATTAGGGAAGGAGGAGAGATTTTTCCTATAAAAGCAATTTATTTGCAGGGAAAAAGTTCACAGCAGGCTGAATTTTGCAGAGGCTCAATAAGTGGCTTGTTTGTATCCAAGCCAAACTGACCCATGAAACATGTATGAATCTCTCCAGGTAGTGCCAAACCGTGCTTCCTTGCAGGCCAACACAAAGGGTTTAGGTAGCAAGCCAGGACTGAATGGAGGTACATGGAGACGTTTAAAAGCCACAGCAAACTGTCTGTGTTGCACAGTCTCAAGCAAAAATGAACAGCCCTGCATCACTGGCAACCCTTCTAAGCTCCTTAATTTTGGCCTTGTGCAGGAAGAGAGGATTTTGGCCAAGCAACAAAATGTCATTAAAAATGGATTTCTGATAAGCTTGTTGCAATGCACTAAAATAATCTGCGACTTGCCTTCCATTTTACTGAGGCATTTAGGAAAAGGGCTCCAAAAGGTACAATGGTGCCTTGAGGATCTTGCCCAAGTGTCCAAAGGAGCTACACAGCTATACTTGGCAATGGTTTAAGATAGGCACCAGAGCCAGCATGGTGCAGTCTTGAGTATGAGGGTATACAAAAAGCTCTTTTTTTCCTCAAAATTATATGCCATTTTAGTCATGATGTTGGAAATGGTCACTTACCCGGTAAGACCTACATTCAGACTATATAAGTCCTTTCAGTTTCATCTCATCAGCCTAGCCTGCTTTCAGCAAACTCCCACTGAAACCCAATCGTCCCCGAGGCAGTGAAGGTGAAGAAGGGAGCAATCCCCTTCATTGATATTCTCAAGAGATTTGAGGGAATCACTGTGCAAGCCATCCTATAAAATTGCCATTGAAAATGCATCAATTTTAGAGCTGAGAAGAAAAGGTTCAACCTACTTGTCTCCGTAAATGCCGTGGCTGATGTTGTAAATGTCCTGTTCAGTCAGCTGCCAGTTTTTAATAGATCCTTTCACGAAGCCCGATACCATGACAAAGCCGAGGACAAGAATGTTGATGCAGGTGAACACTTTGTTCACCAGGGCAGATTCCTTCACTCCAAAAATTAAAAGCCCTAGGAAAAATGGCAAACAGGCAGTCATGTATTTCTCCACCAGCAGCATGCACAGGGGGGCCATAAATATAACCCAGTTACATACAGGACAGCTCACTTCCTGAAAACAGTAGAGCTGCATTAATGCTGTGCTCTGCCCAGATTAACACCCCTTGTCTCCCCACAAAGCCAACTATCCCAAATTAGGGCCAGGTAGGTCAAGCATAAATTCACCAGTAAGGAGGATGGGGGCTCCAGCCCACACATTACTACTGCCTGACCTAACGCACCTTCACACACTGCACTTCCATTTAGTGTCTGCCCCAGGTAAAGTGCTTTGCTAGTACAGTTATGCTGCTTCCAGCAGTTTCAGCCCTAGCTTGGGTCACATCAACTGCACTACACTGCCATCTACATGGAGCCACAACTCCATCCAGAGACAACAGCTACAACAGACTCAGGGCCCTGGAGGAAGCATTGCAAGTGGTTTTTCATGAAGGAACATTGTCTTAGAGGTCTTCGCTAAATGCAGAAGTTAAAAAAAACATTCAACTTTCCTTAGGAGCAGGAGAAAATGTGATGCCATCCCAGCAGGGATGAAATCCAGCAGGTCAGCTACTTCCAGTGCTTAAGACAAAGTGGCATCTTAGGAATCCCGCTTCCATTTAAATCAGTGGGATTTTTGCCAGTGATCTCAGTGAGAGCAGGAATTCAGCCTGTGGTCTTAAGGATGTCCATGTGGAGAACAGTACATTTACAGGCATTGGCAACCACCAGCTTGTTGAGGCATAACTCAGCTTCTCAGAACAACAAACTGGTAATTCGAATTTGCTCCTTCAGTGCCTGGTTTTCAAGAACTTTTAATCCAAATTGAATGAGACAGCTGAGAGAGAAAATTAAAAAAAAAAAAAAAAATCACAAGAGCCTGTGGGAAGAGAGTAGCACCACATGTTGCCCGGACTGCTCACCCAAGGCACTTCAAAGAGAGGGGAAGAGTCCTGTGCACTCACAGCTCCTTCTTTTAAAATAAGGAAATAGGCTGAGACAGCAACATAAGGGAAGCATCTAATAAAACACTGCACCTGACCAGGAGAACATGTAAGGCACCTAGGAGAAATCAGAAACTCAAGACAGCTCAAGCAGAAGCAAACTTACACAGCTTATATTTAGGAGTAAAGTTGTTCATTCAGAATCTTTTTGCAGAAAATAAGGGTTTGTATTTTTTATTAACAGCCAAGGAGTTTGTTCTATGCGAGGAAATAAAACCATCAGTAATCAGTACCATTTTACTCTTCAGAAGTGCTAAGATGAGGAGTCCTAAATTGTGTAAATAGTATCTGAGCTGAAAGACTAAATTCTAATCTGAAACTCGAGCAACTCCTTCTATATGTAGATGAACAAAGAAGAAAATCTTTTTTCACATTCAGATATAGCCTTGAATTTGGAAGACTTCAAAAGTCCTAGATGCAGTCCTAAATCCCCATTCAAACCCAGATGCCAAAGCACCGCTTGCTTATGAAGCCTAACCTTATGAGTACAGGCCATGCTGTGAGATCTCAATCCTGATCAGAGTAGAAATGTCAGGATAACCTTGCTGATGGTAATTGTTGCTTCTGCCTTCTGGGAACCACAAAGGTGCATGAAGAGTATAATTTTTTAAATTTGCTTAAATTTGGCAATGTTTTGCAAAATGCAGTTGGAGTACAGGTAGTTTCAGAAGGGTTTTAAATTTACAAATGTTCAAAACTTTTTCCCAATTCTGATCCAAAGCACCAGCACATTTTTAGGAAAAAAAAAAAAAAAAAAAAAAGAGGACCTGATTGTCTTCCACACATTTATTTCTCTTAAGTCTTGCATTCACTGCTGCAAACTAAAGCCCATACGTTTCCATGTTTGACATTAAAAAAAAAAATAGTAGTACATGAGATTGTTATTGAGTCCCATCCTTTTTCTCTCACTTTCCTGGCCCAAGGCATTGAAAACTGACAGATTATCAACATGGGAATAAGTACAACAGAGCAGCAGAACCCAATTCTTGTGCAATAGGATTTGGGGGAGAAGAGGAAGGACCAAATTTCCATACCTGACTGAGGGCAACAATTCACCTTTTTCTTCCTTCTTTCCTTATACGAAATTTGATTAAAAGGTTTTAAAATTGGCTGAAAAAAATATCTAGAATGCTCCCCTCTAATTAAAAAGTTTGTAAACAGTATATGCCCAATGCTAACTCCAGGGCAGCTAAATAGGTCAATCCAATGCTTGTAGCAAACAAAGAGCTTTTAATAAGGTGTCCAATATAAATGAGGATTTTGTGCCTATTCCAAAAGCAAACAATGAAATCACAGAAGAGGAAAGTCCAAGACTCACAAACTCCTCCAAGGAGTTTACCTGTTAAGATGATGATTATGACCACAGCAAAGATGTCTGGGTATTTTGCTAGCACTCCAGGAGCATCCATAGTCATATATTTTTTACAAAATTCTTCAATGTGCTGTCCTATGATTTCATCAAATGTTGCGCTCCACGCTCTGGCCACACTGGAGGTTCCTGAAAAAGGACAGAAATTATGCAGATCACTTTTCATGGCTGGCACACACTCTAAACAGGGGCACCTTGTACTGCTTTTGGCCATGGCAGGCCTCAAAGTGCAAGATGCCGGAAAGCAAGTCTGCATTCATTTCTCAGGGGCTAGTAGCAGACTTTCCTCTACAGATCCAATCTGTCTACACTGCAGCATAGATTGCAAGCTCATGTACAGCCAGGCCTGGGACCTGCATGCTTCCAGACCACATGAACGACAGTCTGGGACGGTACAAAGTTCCCTATCGTGCTCCAGCATTCAACCCTCCTGCGAACTCAGAACTCAGCCTATATTCATGCCTAGCACATGCTTCGATATTAATAAAGGTGGTAAGTCTCAGATGCATGCTTAGCTGACAAGATAAATAAATCCTTACAGAGGTTTAGCTTCCCCAAAACCTCTACTCTGCCTTAAGTTATAGCCTGGAATGGTATGTTCCTTATGCCCTCCAGCAGCCTTCACTTCCTCAAAACCTAGTAATCTGTGCTGCTGTGGAGGTCTGAGTCTCTTCTCACGCTGGCATAAATCACTAGGTATGTATGCATACCAGGGCTACTACAGCCCTACACATAAGTACTACATACTTATATGAGGCAGCTTGGCTTCGGATAGCGCAAAGCTAGAGCACCAGAGCCTAGATTGCAAATCTCACCTCAACTATATAAATACTCCACTCCGGCAATGTGAAGGTCAGCTCAGACTCTGGTGCTAGAGTGGGATGAAGACGCATCTGGCTCAAATGTAGTTTCTAGATTACCTGAGCATAAGTCATTATATAGCAGGATCCTAGTGCTAATTCTAGCAAGCGACATGACTCCTCCCTGCAGTAAGCATTAAGACTACCCCCTTCACAGCCTCTATTTCCTATGTCAGGAACAACAAACTATGCACAGCTTGCTGGGGTGAGGACTGAAGCTAGGGTTTCACGATGAACAAGTCTGGGACATTATCTGGGCCAGAAGAGCCATTACAGAGAACTGAGATAGTAACAATGAAGAGATATCACCAAAGAGTGTCAGCACCATACAGAATAAACAGGTTTGGGTAATAGTCTACTTCTCCCTCCCCTTCTGGGTTATAGTGGTTATCATTATTCTAGCAATATCTTACACAGTATACTACATATAACAGCATCTAATTGCATGATATAATTACTACAGTACATAATTGCCTGGTTAAAATAGGAGCTGGTTTGGTTTTGGTTTGCAGAGCAATTCTTTAGAGGACATTGTCTGGGTCCACTTCTGCCTAGAACAGTTTGTCCTGACACATTCAGCAGTGTGAAGTCAAAGAGACTGGATCTGATAAGAGCAGGTTTTCAGGTTCCAACTCCGGCTCCTGCAATTGTATTAAACAATGTCTGTGCTTATCCAGAGTTAAATCCTCTTCAGCAATGGATCGGCATCACCTGCAGCAAAATCAGGAACGTTCATCATGCCAATCTGGCTGTTCAACAGTATAAACATAAGCCACCAGTCAGACATGTTTGGATATTGTTCTGTTTGCTGAGATGGAGAGGTGTGTAGCGAGAATGTATTTGAAGAGATGGGAGATCAACGCCATCAAAGCAGCAAGATATTTAACCCTGTAAAACTCCGAAGTTATTGGGTATCATGCTGAAATTGTTCAATTTGCTTCAGTGCAATTCTAGGAAAAGGGCTGTTTCTTTAGTTCTGTTTTTTTGTTCTGGCTGTAATATTTCATATTCTAGGACAGGAACAACCAGCTCCTATATTCTTTATATTGGATGCCAGTTGCTGGGAAGCCAGTTCCACATAACTATCAGCAGTTTATACTTAACTCTCCGTAACCAACATCCTTGAGGGAGCGGGGGGAATCTGACATACTTAAAGCATTGGAGACACCTGGGTAATATCTTTATTGCTGCTAGAAAGCATGGCGCAAAGACACTAGGACATGCAGTCAACCTGCATCCAGAAGGACTGATTAGTTCAGGGCCAGTACAACCTTGCCAGAATCAAGCTGGCTCCTGTCTGCACCACACAGCACTCAGAAGGGCTTATGAGCTCTGGTGCAGACCTCCTGCTCTTGCTTATTACACAAACAGGTATGGGCTAGGAGGTGAGCACATGCCCCACGAATCCCCTTTGCTTGAACAAATGATATTCTCCAGGGATGCTATTACTCATCATTCTATCAGCTTCCCCCAGCTTCCTGCTCTTGAAACGTTTCCACAGTCTGGCACAGTCTCCCAAACCTTTAATGCTCCAGAACAAAGTCCAGACCAGATCCTGGTCCTGAAAGCCTACTTTCTTCCAGTCTAGATGACCACCAACTAGTCACACACCCTCTTTCACTTGTCACCCACCTCCAAGATCCTATACCAGTTTCCTGCCTCAAGCCAGCTCCAAGGCATCTCAGCCCAGCTAAGCCCGAACCCTATAAGACAGGGTGGGAGGAAGCTGCCACCATCTTGCTGCCCATTAGTTTCCCACCCCAGCTAGACAACGCTTGTGCAAACCCTTCCTCTTTGCATGGTCTCCTACTGCACCACCCCCCCCAGGCCAAGTCACTTAGTTAATTACATGCTGCAGATCACAATTTATCTGTGGTCCACCACTACCCAGCATTTCTTTTTTTTTTACCCACAATACTTCATATTGCCTAGACTGAACAGAAGTCACAGAGCCTCAGTGTGAAAAATACCAACTTGGTCAAGTCCCTTACAGATGCAAGCTCCCACTGCCTCGGCTGGTTTCGGTGGCACTGCTCTGGATTTTCAGCAGCATGACTGAATACAAATTTGGCTGCCTGCTTCCTCTCAACCCTCCGCTCTGAATTGCAGAGCGTGCCAGCCAACATATCTTTCCCTTCCACACCCCTGAAGCTGGTGGGAATTAACCTTGCTCACAAGAGGGGCAACCAGCATGGGGAAAAGGGCTGCGTA
This sequence comes from Apteryx mantelli, assembly GCF_036417845.1. NCBI lineage: Eukaryota > Metazoa > Chordata > Aves > Apterygiformes > Apterygidae > Apteryx > Apteryx mantelli. Next base: position 25,391,671 of record NC_089978.1, read on the forward strand.
AGATAAAGCACAGACTTGCTACAGCTCATATCCTCTTGGGAGTTGCTTTTCTGCTTAGCCACCCTTCCTCCCAAATTATGAGGCAGACAGTTGCAAACCTACATTGTTGTCACAGGACTGACTTAAGAGTAACAAAGTTGTGTCACAACACATTCATGGATAATATCTATCTAATTTTTACATTTTCTGCCTTATGATAATACACCAAGCAGCCAATTCTAAAATAACAACTGAGGCAGTAGTTCAGAAGCCATTATGAGAGGACAAAACAATCTCAAAAATATCAGTCTCAGCCTAGATCCTGTGAGTGTAATGTTATAGGTAAATCTTCTCATTGTGCATTGGCAGAATCAGGTTTTGGGATGCTACCCTGGCCTCTCCTCAACTACATTACTCATTTTGGTGTTCAGTAGCATGGCAAGAAAGGCCATGTAACTAACTAGATGAGCACCATGGAGAAGACTATTTATCATTACCATTCTGGAAGAGAAGATAAATCACTAAGAAATCTGTTCAATTTTTCTACATGTAGCCTAAGCAGAGTCCATTTTGGAAATTTGGAGGAAGTTTTATGCTTAGTTTGTTTAAAAACTAATTTTATCCTCTACCTGCAATGAACTTGACTTATAAAAAAATCGCTGGACTCACATTTCTTAAGGAGGTGAGTTTAAATGACTCTGGCTTTTCCTCTCATTTCTTATTTTAAAAGAAAGGAGCAAGAAGTTTCAGGTAGCACAGAACAGAGCCAGCACCATCTCCGACAAGCAGCTGCTCCATCACTATATCGGTCTGGATATGATCTTACCCTCCTGTCCCCAGCACCATGGGAACTAATCTCCAGGGTAACAGCTGCACATCCCATAAAATCCAGTTAAAAAAATAACTCTCTTCAATAATTCAGCAGAATATTGTTTTTCATTTTAACTAGTAAGTCTTCTCTCTGAACTGACAAGTTGGTTGTAGCCTTAATTATAGGCAAGATGACAAGCAGCATGCCCAGAAGATGCTTGACGAGACAGGAGCCTCACAAGGTTTCATGAATCCTTAATTAGCAAAATGTGGTTTAGTTTTAATGTATCAGCTGAGTTGTACATCGCATGCTCAGAGCTTCATCCAAGGCCTCTCTCAGTGGGAGTCAAGGACTTAGAAGGGATTTGGTTTGGACCTTTCAGAGTCTGTGAACCTGCAGCTCACCCTTAGCCTCATCTACAACCACTCATGAGAAAAAATTCTGATCTCCAGGTACTTTAAACAGGTTTCAAAGGCACCAGAAATTAATACATAATCAGCTGGGATTACAGATGCCACTGTGTAAAGGCATCCTGCTGTCAGCTGCTTCTTCGTTAGGAGGAGGAAAACACTTGTTTCTTGACTAGCAGTCTCTCAGCCAGGGGAATGCCAAATGGATAACATGGAAGTTGAGAGGAAGTAGTTGCAGTAATAATCTAGCTTCAGTACAGACTCTCAGCCTGCAATACATCACTCACCTCTCAGAGTGACAGGAGCCACCATCAAAGCATTCCTGCAAGAGAGTCCTGAAATCTTCAGTGAGTACAAGCGAGTGTGTTGCTTCTATTTTATAACAGCAACACAACAGTGCCAAGGTTGATCTTACAAATGATGCTGCCATTTTGGATAAAAGCTACAGTCTTGCAGTGCACCTACCATACTTACCAATAACATAGGAAAGAATTAAATTCCATCCAGTAATGAAGGCCCATAGCTCGCCAACAGTCACATAACTGTAGAGATAAGCTGATCCTGTCTTAGGTACTCTAGCACCAAATTCTCCATAGCAGAGTCCAGCCAGCACAGAAGCCAAAGCAGCAATCAAGAAGGAGATAACGATGGCAGGTCCTGCATTTTCTCGTGCCACAGCTCCAGCCAGTACATAGACACCTGCACCCAAAGTGCTGCCTACACCCAGAGCCACCAAGTCAAACGTGTTGAGGCATCGCGAAAGCCGACTGTCTTCTCGAGTACAGTCCACATTTTTTCGGCGAAGAAGCTGGTTTCCAAAATTGATAAATCCCTGGCACCCCATCTTCTTGTTTGGGCCTGCAAGAAAGATGTTGTCATCATTAGTTGAACCAACCACACCCCATGAAACAGCACTGTTGCACAGTTATAATGCTACAGCTTTGTTACCCTTAAACAAAAGTATCTTCTCACTTTCCACCTTTTTACACTGCAAAACAGCTCCACTGGCATTTTATTGAGCCTTATCACAGGGATTTAAAAAAGAAAATAAATAAAGCATTTTTCTGCTTCCTACTCCTATTCACACTATGGAGGCCGTGCAATCCTGGGAGGGCAAACTGGATTCCACCACAACGCCTGTACCATGAAGAACGCTAATCACATTTACAATTGCACAGGCTACATAAAAGCATGCAAGCCAAAAAAGCAAAGCCTGTCTTTCAGATTTCAGAGAGGTTTTCCTGGGCTAGGAGTTAAAAGAGATATATGTACAGATAGATAGATGTAGATTTAGATAGCTATAGAGAGATATTTAATCTTAAGTTTCAGAGGTGAACTAAGATGACTGAAACTTGTGAACATTACATCCCAGAATATGGCACAGCTGAATCCTGCATGTGCTACTGTCCCTAGAGCACAACGCGACCACCTGCACCTGAGTAAGTCACACACTGTTTGCAATAAGATAGACCCACAGAGACTTTTCCTGTCTCTAAGACCCAGCTCCAGCCAACAGGCAGAAGCAGCACAGACAGGCATTGCCTAGACTGCACTGACTGAAACAGACGTAATTTGGAGAAAAGGACACATAGAATCAAGTTTTGTTTAACTTGGTTACACTGATGTAAAAGCTCAAGCTATTTTGTACTTGCATCAACTAAACCAAGAGCAGAATGTGGCTCCCTGAAATTTCCAGTCCCACACAGGACAGAAGTCCTGCAAGACAGGGGTATTTAATGAAACCATGGAACACTGTTTCCACCTATGGTCCTACTTCAGCAATATGCTTCAGAAGGCACATACAAATGTAACAGTGCCGATGAAGCCTTTTAGATCACCCACATATTGCAAGCTACATTGCGCAGAAGTACTCAGCCTTTGCTCATAATGCAGGCCCAACTTTAACTGAAGTACCACAGGGGAATCCATCATACCTGGAAGTACAAGAAACACACATCCCGACACTATTTCAGCTTGCGAGCAGCTCAAGTGCAGCTCCCATGCTTGGGACTTTATGACAAGATCAGCAGCAGGGTAAACCAAATTCCTCTGTGTGGAGGGACCCTCGAGAAACTCCTTCTGGAGTTTCTTCTTCCATCAGAAATGTGCCTTGCGCTGCTACACCAGGGGAAGATTTTGCTATGCAATTCATCAGGCCTACAAATCTGGCCATCTGCATACACATCTATCTAACACAGATAGTAATAGCACTCATTAAAAGCTATAATCAGTCAAACCAGTACGGCCAGCAGTCGCGTCCTCTCCTAGAGCACAACCTTGGAACCAACACAGTTAGGGAGGCCTTTGCAAAATCTACTCCTTCATGATTTATGCCTTTGGACACAACCAGTGTAAGGAAGTTTTGTCCTATTCTTTCTGAGAAAAACAAAAAAGTTGCTTCAAAATTCTTGAAAACTTCAGAAAGCAGATAGAGAGCTTCTCTTCACAGTGCTACCTGAATCCATGAGTACAATATTAGAAGGGACTTCTCGCTTCTTACATTGCCAAGTCTAGTCTCAGTTGTCACAGGCAACCCTGGCATAATATCCCTTCCACACATTTGTCAAGCTCTCCCTTAAAACTTTCTAGTTCCTTATCTCCAGTGTTGGAAAGCTTCACCGACACTCTTGTACACTCCAGCCAAAATGCTTTAGTAGACAGTGTTTATCTACATGTTTTTGTCTCAAGAGTGGCCTTTCTGCCTCTTTGGTGCTTAACCCAGTGTACTTTTAAAGACCAGGCATATCCTCCCAGCCTTCATTTTGCAAAGCTAAGCAAACCATGTCCCATAGAATTTGGACAGTCCATCTCTCTGCAATTGTTCAACTCTGATTTCCACAGCAACAGAACAGCAGGATATCCCATTGCACCCTCCTACTCTTTGTGTCAAGAGGAACCATCTAAAGAAGCAATAAGAACTTCCCAAGACCAACCACTAAACACTCACTAGGTGTCTCCTCTGCAAGCATCTATTTTCCTTTTCTAGTCCCTGACTTCTCGCTAGCAAATTCCTTATGCACCTTGCAAGTTTCCTACCAGTCCTCCTCCTCTTAAGTAACTTCCCATATGGCACTGTATCAAAAGCTTTAATCAAGTAAAGATAAAAGAGAGCTGTCATTCTTCCCTTTTTCCTAAAAAAGGAAAAAAAAAATAGCACCCCACAATCCCCATATCTCTTATCAAATACAACTATCAGATGAATCTGTCAGATGAATCTGTCAGTCTCCCACAGGTAAACCCCTTTATCTCTTTGCTATTCTCCAGTCAATTGACATCACCTCTGTTTTGACAGAGGTTTTGCTTTGCTGTTCCACCACTGATTTCATGCCCTGGTTCTTTCTGATTGTCTGTCCTTGACCCTTCTCTTCTGAATTTTGCTCCCCACTGGTTTTAACCATTTTCTTCAGCCAGTATTCTGCCATCCTACCTTCATTCCTAGCATCATCATCAAGATTCAGAATTTGATAGTTGGATACTATGATGCTCCTCACAGCTAGGATGCTTCTGTAGGACTTGCTGGATTAATCCTAATATAGATAGGCAGGAAAACATGCATTGAAATACAGCAAGATTGCAGGGGTTGTAATATGGCAAGTTCTTCAATCTAAATGGGTCACCGGCAGAGGAAGCCCAACACTTGTGACAAGCACCAGAAAGCTTCAAACATCGCCAAAGAACGGCACTCAAGCCAAAGACTGCAGAAAATCTACACCCAAGTAACAGAGATGTGTGCTGGTACTGACAACAAGCTATAATGCTTTTACAAATAAATCTGGCTCCAGGCACCGAAACCACTACTTTAGGACCTTTATTCAACTATTTAAGGGTGCAGCACATCAGCATATTTGTTCTTAGCAGGAGTGCAGAAGCGATTTAGTAGCAAATCTCCCAACTGTTCCCATTTACCACGCTTTGGTTCACGTTGCAGTGTGGTCATGGAGCGCACAAACTGGGTACCGCTGGGATGAAACTAAACCAGAGGATGTGCTGCAGGGGCACATCTAACACACTCCAATAACTACAGGGTGTTGAGCCCACAAGAGCAGACAGGAGCTTGTCCAAACTAACCTCCTCTGAAATATGTGTAATGCAGACATCAGATCCTCAGCAGTAACTGTTTTGCTCTGCAAAATTACTTTGGGCCACATTACTTCCTAACGTACACATTACTTCCTAATAGAGACATAGCCTGTGAGGATGAAGGGCTGCTTCCCTCTCAGACTGCATCCAGGAGTTCAAAGGAGCCCCAGCCTGATCTCCGAGATGCACCATCAAGCCCAACTTCTGCAGCAGGGCTTTTAAATGTTTCTTCATTAATTATGGAGAAGGAGAAAAGTTATTTTATCTAGATGCAATGATGGACTGAGGCATTCACTTTCAAATGAATAGCTCCTTGTAAATCAATAATGGAACAGTAATATGCATTGTACACTAACATCAATAGTATCCACAGAATAACATGTAGATAAAAATATTGCTAAATGCAATTTATAATATGGTCAAGTAAGATTTGTATTTCATCTGCTCCAGCTAAAACCCAGAGTAAAAAGTGGAAAAATACATGCTAAGAAACTGAATTAATTGAGCCAGCAATTAAATCTAATGCTTCGATTTTGCCACTCCAGCATCAACTACAAAATCAAAAAACTCCTCACTTTTCCAGAAGACATCAGTCATAAATCTTGACTTAAATCTCTTTCCTCTGGCCTTAAGTCTAGCCCTCCTGCTATGAAAAGTAATTATAATTGCAGAACAAAGTTGAGAATTTCAAAGTCCCACTGTGTCTGAAATGGTCTAGTCCACCAACAGCTCTCAAATAGCAGCTACATTCAAGAGAGACACTGATTCAAACAAATGGAGGAAGGTAGATTTCAGGTCAATCTTACAAAAATCTCATTTGGTGAACCATGGGAATTCCCAAAGCACATAGAGACGGAAAACTATTTTCTCCTTTCAGATGAAAGACAAATCTGTTTACCTAAGTGTTTTCATATGTCAGTTCTTCCACACTGTCTCTTTTTCACCTGAATCTTATGCAAATATGCGTCACAGACGGAATTTCTTTCAGCTGCACTGCTGCACACTTCTCCAAAAGCAGGGATAGCGCTGTCTTGAACTTTAAATTGGGGTAAGAGAACACGAGCACTGCAGTGAAACCTTTCCAATGAATTTCATTAGTTTATAGAAAGACAACATGAGTCCTAGGCTTCACTTAACTCCCATCAGAGTGATAAAGAGATTCCACTAATGTCTGGGTCTTAGAAAGACCGCTGTGATGGGGCTAACTCATCCACCCTGAACAGTAGTGGTAGAAGTTTATATTCAGTCTGGAAATTCAGGAAACAGAAAAAATTCCAGTGCTGTGCACCACGAAAAAATGCTACAGAAGATGTGGAAAAAACCTCCAAAATAAAATGTAAAAATTCCCATCATAAACTGCAGCCAACTATGAGCAAGATACCCACGGGAAATGTCTTAACAGATTTATTTTCCAAAGCTAGTCTGAACATCAAGACCAATTTGACTGAGGACCAAGCTCTGGATTTCAAATATGGATTTATTAGGTGGTACAGGACTATGAAGAAATGCCAAAGGACCAGTGAAAACCAGTTTATCGCTTGCTAAATTAATACGCTAAACCTTATGGCAAGGTGTAGACATTGAGTGGCCTGAACACAGGAGTTTGAAGCAACACAGATGAACACATGAGCTGCAATTTAGGCTATTATTAAGACAGAAAATTGAAATAATCTGCCAGGCTCAGGGAATGTGCATGCGACAAGGCCCCGGAGAAAATAACTACATCTTGAGTTAAAGGGAGGTGGCCTGGCTGGGCAAGAAGCTGATTGATAAGCCAGAGGGTCTGCAGAGATGCAGTGTGGCAGGGCAAGACTCGCCTGCCCTTTGCAGAGGCCAGCACAGAGGCCCCAGGAGACATGGAAGGATCACCCTGAGGCTCAGCTGAAGCAAGACAGGGAAATACCGGGAAAGCTATGTCTGAGAGAGATTACTAAACGCTGTGAGGGGCAGGAAGTGAGAAAGGAGAGATGTTTGGAAGAATGGAAATGTTTTGCCTGGGAACTTTCCTCCTGCCCACCTCCTGCCTTGGATGCTTCCTTACACACTGTGTAATCTGGATGTACTGTGTCATCTGAGACTAGCGTTTGTATGTTTTCCCAAATACCACCTTTCACTTTAGGGAAAGCAAAAGGCAGCATGTCTTTTACAGAATGAAGAAATTAAATTGAAGAATTCATTGTCACTGCATGTTGTAGACATGTAAAACATGAACTGCTTTAAAAAAAGACCCAGGAGAAGAAACAGTGGAAGACAAGTCCTTTGGCAGCTGTTGAACACAACAGTCTAGATGGAGCTCACGAACTCCTCCATCTGTCAACTGCAGAGCAGGATCACACTGTTCATGCCCTATTCTCAGGCTCTTCCCAAAGGCTCACTGTCAGAAACAAGATATTGGTTAGGTAGACTTTTAGTCTGATCCCATACTGCAATCCATGTTTAGTATGGCACAGAGCATATCACATACTCTGCAGGGAAAGCTCTCTGGCATTTTGTCCAGGGTATGATTACTTTTTTTCTGAAAAGCGGATCTGGTTTGGTATCAGCTACCAAACTACTTCAGAGGAGATCTTCCTGAGACCTTTCACCTTGGCTCCAGGCTGAGGCTATAGGATCAGGCTTTCACAAACCCCAGTGACTGATGCATTATTTTGTGTTACTCAGGATTTGCATACCTGAGCTAACATCAACCTTGCTGAATATAGCAAATTTATTCTACAATGTGCTGAACTTTTCTTACAGAGAAAACCAAGCTGAGGGAGGATGATAACCTGCAGGGTTGGGCCATGTAGCTTGTAAAACAAAAATGTTTGTGATGTGCACTCACCCACCAATGTGCTAGTATACACACAGGTTTCTATGATGCCTACACAACAGCAATGAGGCTAACTTTAAATGACAGGTGGCACTAATGATGCATTTACTCTCAGCACATAAGTGACCTACTAACTGTCTCCATACACTGCACAAAGCTCCAAGGAGGATGTGCTCTGTGGCGAACAAAAGCAAAAGCTGGAAGTCAGGCTGTGCAGCTTGACATTATCTTTCTCTAATGAATATCTCCAGTTAAAGGTGGATTGTGGTTCCCTGCTGTTCAGAACCACTCTCCCTCCCTCTTTTACCACCACTATAATCCGAGGAGCTGTGGATGATAAGACTCTTTCAGGATTTGGCTCAATGCCTCTGCTTCAAAAACTTAATGCCTAATAATAATTGTAGACCATTTCCTATGCAGCCATTTAATTTACATTTAACTAAACCCAGTGTCTTGCAAAATGAACATTACTCAGTTGTGCCAAACCAATGGAAGTTTTATCTTTGCATTGCAGATGAAGGCAGATCTGGTACCCTACTGCCCTCCTTTGTCACACACTTCATTACAAATCACTCTTTGGACACAAACTGGGAGGGGGAGAGGCAAACTCTGTGAGAGAGAAACAGCCCCTGGCAGCAGAGATGGGGGATCAGGACACTAGCTTGACCAGTTTGGGGGGCAGAGTGAGGAAGGAATTGTTGCTACAGGATGAGAAGGGAAGGGAGAAGGGAAGAGCTAGTGACTTATTTCAATCTTACATATAGCTCAAGAGTATCTCACAACATTATGGAGCTTCCTCAGACATAACTACAGCTATTTACAGCTGTACTATGGCCACCAGGAATAAAGCAGAATGGCTTTTTAAGGATAATTTGTTTAGAGGGAGCACTATTTAATTATGATAGACTTTGAAATTAAGGGCAACATCCTGAAATTGGTTTCACGCCAGCAGGCAGTTGTCTTCTGGTGGATCTCAAGAACAAGATATCAACTTCACTCTCCCCAGTAAACTTTAGAAAGTTTATGCATTTCTCATGTGAATAAAATGCCATCTACAATCCTTGCAACTGTAAGCAGGGTGCAGGGTCCCTGAACTGCAGCCATTTTCTGCATCTCCTCACACACAGCATTATCTTTCATCTCATAGATGAATGATTACCATCCTATCTCTTACACATTTTTGTTTGCTTTTGAAGCAGAAGGTACCAAATCAACCTTTCACTTTCAATTATAACTACAATAGCTCAGCAAAGTGACCTTCAGTAAGGACGAGAGTGATTTTTTTTCAGAATAATCTTTCAATTTAACAGGATACACTACAACAGCCATTACACCTCTGTCCAAAACCTTTCTGATACCATTTGTTATCTTCGCAATTGCATCAAAGGGTGATTTCAGAGGAGATTATGATTTTTTCCTCTTTAGAAGTTGAATCTGCCTGTGATCTCGCTTTCTTAAATAGCTGTTCTTGCCTTTGAAGTCAGGAAACACGTTCTAGGCTGGTTCCTCTCATTCCCACTCCCAATGATATTTGAAACTATAAGCCCTTTTTTTTAATTTATGGTCAGTAGTTGTGAAATAATGCAGTTCTAATCATGTAAAACAACATAAACTACTCCAGAAATGTTACCAAGTGGTACATAACCATCTTCAAGAAGTTATGGAAACACGATCTGAATGAACTGAAATTAGCTTTGTTCTCCACACACACATAAATATCTGACTCTTCCCCCTGTTATAGCTGCTTGACAGTGATCAGGGGTACAAAAGCTAGAGAAGATTTCCGTGGTCCTGGGCATGAGCTCCTGAAAGGCAGAGAGAGGCCCCTCTGCGCCCTGGTGAACCTCTTTCTTGGCTGCACTGAAAGGAGCATGGCTGGACATCACCATGTCCCTCATATCCTACCAGGACAGCACCTGGGACAAGCTCTGCATTGCAGGGCAGGAGTCACTCTCTTCCTGCCAATGGCAGGGACCAAAGCCTGTAGGACTGAAGCAACACGAGAATTTTTTAATAACCCTCATCTCTGTCTTCCTAACCCTCAAAATCATCACTTGACACAAGGGCCTGGCCTGATTTCCACAGCTGGCATCAGCTCCTGCTTTTCATGCTACCTTCAGTGACCCTGGAAAGTGTGGATATGCAGCTTGTGGTGCCAGGGCCCACAAAAAGCACTGAGTCCTGAGCCCTGAGCCCCAGCTGTTCAGATTTGGGCTGGAAGCAACTTCACCTCAAGGCACTGGGCACTTCGGACTTCAGCAGAGGACGAAGGAACTCAGCCACATGCAGCTTTGAGTCCTCAGGGAAACAATGACACACCTAGATAACCTAACAGGGTGGATCCTGAGGCAGAGGTCACGTTCTTGGGTGAAATCCTGTCCTGCTGAAGTCAACGGCAAAGCTCCCACCGACTTCAATAGGGCCAGAATTCCTACTCGTCCTTGTCTATTATTTACAATGCATTTTATGTTTGTTACTTTTGTTCTCTGTCCAAATTCTTGTGCATTGATTGTATTGTTTTTTTAAATAAAATAAGATTTCTTCCTCCTCTTATCTAATAGTTAACAAACCTATCATATCAGGTTTATAGATTTCCTTCCCCATTAGCAACATTTTAAAAGGCGACATTCTTCAAAACAATCCCGTAAGAAAATAAGCAATCTTGAATCTGGTTAACAGCAAAAAGGAAACCATAACAAACATCTGTCCAGTTAAACATAAAACACCATGTGTAAAAATAAGCTGACATGGCACCATTTTACATAAGCAGTGCTATCACTTCCTAAACAAATACAATTTGTTTCAACTTCTGGAAACCACTCCTTATCTATTTCAAGGCCCTGCTGCTCTTGAGAATTTTCTTCTCAGGAGCCAACTACAATTTCCAGAAGAGCATAAAATTAAAGTGGATTATTCAGAAAAAGGATTTTTCTACTAAGCAAAAAAGAAAAAACAAACCTAACTCTGCTGCATGTATAATGAACTCCCCAAATACCTCATCAGAGGAAGCAAAAATAGAATATCCTGTATGGGTTGTCCCACATATGCTTACATTCATTTTGAAACACAAGGAAAGGTTAACTGCTGTTCGTACACCTTTCTCACAGCAATATGACATCCCATGGGCAGTCTTAATCTTCCTCAGCATCCTTATGGTCTTGAACAAATGTCTCCCCCCCACAGCAATAACATCACCACTGCTAATCTGCAGGAGAACAAACAGCTTGTATTTATGCCATGCTGATATGTTTGGCAAACAATGTGGAATGGGTTTGCCCCTCTATTTTTATTTTAAACACAGGTGAGCTTCCTGAACAAGCAGGCAATGATGACACCAACTTTTTGATCAATAAACTGCTAAAACATCCATTTGGGAGCCTTTTCCAAAAGGCCAATTTTGCTACTTTCATCCCCGAGGTAATATCACTCAAATAGAAGTTCTACTCAGCAGGAGGAGAAGTGGAAAACCTGAGTTCTTACTATTTCCACTAGCATTACAGGCATCTGTTGGGTGTCAGATTTAGACTGGGTGTAGACTCCTAGCTGCAAAGAGGTTATGTTGTAAGAGACCGAGCCATTGACTGCTCAGAGAAACATCATTCAGAAATACACTGACAAAAGTCAACAGTCACTGAGACATGTCAGCCTCAGGTGCGATCCAAAACACTCACTTTCCTGGATTATAGTATCAAGCAGGAAGTGTGTTAGATACATCCTTCCAAAATGCCTTGCTGTGGAAAAATCTGCAAGTGTTTTGCTAAGTTACTCTGCAACAACTGACAGGGCAGAGCCAAGAAGGCTACAGCAGATGCTTAGCTTTCCCCATGAACACTTAAACTAAGTCACCATCTTGAGTCCTTTAGAAAAAGCAAAGGAAACGGCATCAGATTCAAACATTTGTCTGGTGGCATCTCCAAAGCCTGCTGCAAGCAACCCTGACTGGCTGGGCTGGAGAAGGACAGCAGCTTAGAGAGGATGGCCTCGGGACAAGTGCGGAAAACTGACTCAGAAGCTGTGGTCACAGCAATTTGCAGATGCCTGCCAACAGAGAAGGCTTCACAGCTAATGTAAATACAGGCATGACTATGCATTGTCATTATGTGAAGCTGGAAGATATCCCAGCATGGCAGCAGCAATGGCTAAAAGCCTAATCCAAAAGCCATTGAAGTAGCTGCAAATCTTCACATTGGTTTCACTGTGTGTAAAAGGAGGCTATCCTGCTTAAATATTTTAACTAGGCAAGGCAAGTCTTGTCTGTGTGCTACTAAATTGTTCTCTTCCTGATTAAAGTAATTTTATTTTATATTTTTTACATGTATGCATTTGTATGCACATATATCAATATATATTACATAAATGTAGATTATAGGAATGTATATAGAGAGATACTAAATGTCATATTCATTGCCAATTCTATTAAAAAACAGGATCAGTCACTAGTAAGGCATTTCCTACTCAAAAGAACAAAGTTGCCCAGTTAAATATAAACTACACACTAAATAGAGATAATGGTACACACACCAAAGTGGGCGTGCACTGTACACAAAAATACAATCCTAATCACCTGCTTGAAGACATACTGCCCATAAAAAGGGGACTATATTACTTTCCTCTTTTGAACGCAGCTGCTTTAATGGCATGAGAAATGTGTTGCTTAGGAACCAGCCCTCTGTCATACATGGCTGGACACTGTGCGGGTGTCTGTAGATGAAGCTCTTGAACATTAGGGATATTTCAGAGGCAGTGTCTCCTGCTGTCCTCCAGGAGGTCCAGAGCTCTGAAGAATTTCTTCCATTGGAAAAGGAGCAGCGAAGTATTCTGCTCTCTAATCGCTACACCACCTGCTTACAAGTAATCATCAATGGGAACATCAAGTCCCACTAAAAGTGAAGAATTTGCTGCTGCTCCAGTATTGCAAACAGAGGATACACTCTAAGGGACACTGCAGTTTACCTGCCTGTTTTCTGAACTGCAATGTCTACTGACTGGAACAAGATGAGAAATTCCTTTCCTATCCCATAAGAATTTTTGAGATGGCCAAGATTACTCTATTCCCAAATTCAGACAAAAAGACAAAACTCTAAAATATTCTTGAGCAAGAAATCTCCCCAAAAATTCACAACAGACAAACCTCAATATTTTGCTTCAATACCTGCAGAAAACTTGATTTGGACTATTCATTGTTATAAATTAAAATACTGTTTGAAAAGAGTAGTCATTTTTGACCTGAAAGGAATATTTCAAGCTTCCAGAATTCAAACTTTAAAAATTCTAAAATACAAGTTCATTGGAGTCCATTCTTTTCCACAAAGTTTCAGCTCCGATTAATACCAAAGGTGGCACACAGTAAGGCATTCAACAGGTGAAAGGCTAGATAGAGTTTAATTCTCCTCCTTGTCTACTGTAGAAATACAGAAAGCATTAGGTTTAATTTGCAATGGAGAAAATTAAGCACTAGGCTTAATTTGCAGTGGAGAAAATCTAACATTTTGATCAGATTCTAACTGCAGAAACAATGAAACACTGGGACAGGATACAAGAAAGACGTGAGTCTCCAACATCCAAGGATTTTAAGAAAATTAGATATTGGAGATTATAGGTTAGGTTAGAGATATTCCTCCTAGTTGTAAACTGGATATACAGCATCCTGCATCAGAGCAGGGAAGACTCGGGCACAGCTGGATAATATGTTTCCTTTGGCAGCAAAGCCAGGTTAAACCTTGCATCCACATAGTCCTATCCCCTGTATCACCCCTGTAGCTGTACCAATATAAGCACTTGAGGAACTGTGCTGCAAACTGGAACACTGAAACAAACCCAACTATTTATATTCCCATACAAAAAAGTGGGGCTTTTTGTTGTTTTTTTAACCCTGATCACTTCACTGATTTGATTTTCAGCAAAGCCTTACGGAGAGCTGAACAGGCTGAAGGGGTGGTAAGCGACTGGAGCCAGCAACCAAGACAGAAGACAAGGGACGAGACACTCTCCAGGTTGGATTCCCACCGGAAAAGTACATCTCGTGAAAGACACCTTCAGTGCTCTCAAACCTTTTGGCCCATACCTCATCCTTCAGCCAGCGAAGATCCTCTGGCAGCTCAAATCAACACTCAGCAGTACTGCATTTGCTGTCCATAGCTCCTCAGGGGTCAAAAAGTTAAGGAGATGACTTCCTGACTAGCTGACAAAGGGCCTCGCACCTCTCTAATTACATGAATCACAATTTTCTGATGAAGAAAATGTTTAACTGAAAAATCTCCCACCAGCTCTACTCAGTCTCAAATAGTTCCTCAGCATGGCTTCAAATAACACTTTGCAAGAAAATTGCTTAATTTAACTCCCTCAATTTGTCATAAAACCCAAGGGGATCTCCACTGATAATGAGACTTGCCAATGAAAGCCTGAGACAGATTGCCAGGGATCCACCCTGAATGACATATTGCCTGTAATCTGCCAGGGATTCAGATTTGATATTGAGCAGAATAAAATTATGTTCTGAGAAACAATATTAAGTGAGCTTCTGTCTTCTTGAACTCAGATAAAATGGAGACAAAGCTTTGCTTCAATGAAAAGTCTGGCCGTGTCATCAGCATGTTTCAGTCATGGCCTTTAGACAATAGTCCTTGGAAGAAGCGGGAAACATTCACTAGGGAGATAAGGAAGCAAGTTAGAGTGAGACAGAAGTTGGTATGTTATTACAGTGATAGAGGAGGAAACAAACACACAAACAAACAGATTAAGAGCCACGAAGTCTATGCAAAACAGTAAACACCATCCTGAACCAATGTGGGACACATCAAGATGAGACAGTCTGAAAGAGACTTCCCTAAACGCTGTCATTTCTTCAGGAGAAAGGGCCTAGACAAGTGGGAATTTGCAGGTGTGGACAAGGGGCAGATCAAAGTAGCCTGAAAGGTATAAATCAACAGAGGGTAACTTTCCTTACAGGCAAGGAGATGGAGGAGGCCAGCAGGTAGCTCCTGAGTCAGAGATGGGCAGCTTCAGCCTGGCTCCCTCCGTGTTACACCGCTGCAGCGGTAACCTGCTCATGTCCATGCTGGCACTGTTTCCTCCTGGGCCATGCCCGGTGCTGGCAGTGGCCCGGCTGGGCACTGACCTGGGCCATGTCTGCAGCATCTGGCCACGTACCACTTCGAGAAATGACTTTCAGGGTTTGGCCACCCCTGCAGATTAGAGTATCTGTAGATCAGCTGTTTCTCAAACGGGAACCTTCCTAACACTGGCATGTGCTTTATGATCATCACACTGCTGTCTGAATTTAAAACTTCCTCAATTAAAATAATGAGTCCTGACCCAAAGCAAAGGAACTATTTCCTTCACTAAAAAAGCAAGGGAGGGGTTTCTGTGTGAGAGGTGGTGGTGTCTGAAAAAACTTTTCTTAGAAAAAACATTCTCTAACATATTTTGGAGGTGTGGTGTTGTTCGTGCTAGCGAAAAAGTAGGCTGCACAAGCATCAGCATAGAAGTCACACACCTGCATGAACCTGAAAAAGGACAGGAACGTGAGAACTTTGTCCCCAGCAAACATCTGGAGTCCCCTTCAACATAAGTCCCCTTCAACAGATAGACTTAATAAATTCCTGTGTATGTAGTGCTCACTTCTACATCTCAATGTACAGGGGGTGGCTCTGCTGGTGCTCTATAACATTTAAGACAAAGCTTTTTATCCCTTTTTCCATCTCCACAGAAATGCCTGCACCGTGCTACTCACACTGGGCACGAGGGAAAGAACTTAGCTTTCACTGAATACATATTCATTTAGGGGAGGAAAGGAAGCAGCTATTGCACAAAGCAGAATCACTGTGCTCTCTGGGCATCCTACCAAGATGACTATGCTTTTGAGAAAGTTTTTGCTATCCTTGGGTATCTATGTCTGCAAATGTCAAAGTATACCAAAAAGCCTACATCATTCCTTAGGGTTCATGCACTCTAAATAAATTAATTAGAATGGGTTTCTATTAATGCATGAATTTTTCCACTGATTTGGAGGTCAGTCTCAAGGGCCTTCTACACACACACACCTCTGAGTCAGATCTGTCAGTTCTACACCTTTATCTGGTTGTTTGCTAGTGACTTGACATAAGAGAAGAATTAAGAAAAAATTCCTTTTTCTGAGTAAATTGAAGTTAATTTTTCATTGAGCAAGTCAGCTGCACTCCAAAATATATTACGACCTTTCAAGGGCATTTCTACGACTGTGGATCTGAGACTAAAGCATTTCTGCAAATATAATTTACACCACACCAAAAAAAGCTTGCTGTGAAATGAGCTAAAATGTTTGCCTTTAGACCCAGTATTCCTACATTCCATTCATAATTCAAGGGCTGGTGAGGGAACAATTCCTTACAAGCTCCACGCACAGTCTTTGCAAGCATAAACAAGAACTTCATACACCTCTCAGCTGGTTTGGGCGGTTACCTCCTCTCCGACAGCCAAGAGGCTGCAAATGCTGCTGCATGTGTGCAGTTTCAAGGGTTGGTCTTGACACTCTCCCTAATAGACAAATAATCCCCATCAGAGAGTTCTTCAAGAAGACATTCCCCTGAAAGACGATGCCCTGACACACACCAGATCTGCTCAGCTTGCAATTAAAGGCAAAGACTGAGTGTTGCCACCTGATCAAATTCATATTTCCCCCACCCTCAACACCCCCACACAGACCTGGGTCCCTCAGAGCCCAAAGGGCAAAGCCTACATGTTCTGAGGGCCACTAGTGGCCACTTGTGCCCTGGCTGTCCAGGAACATCACAAGGAGCGCAGCATAGCACTTGCAGGACAGAGCCCTAAATGGGGACGTCTGGACAATTCAGAGACAGAGAAGCAGCTCCCTCAGTTCCTTGAGACAGCGGGTGCTGGGACTGATGCAAAGGTGGCAGATTGCTCCCCTTCATCTTGCATCTAACGCGGCAGGGGCTACAGCTGCAAACTTCCCCTCAACACTGGGCAGAAAGGAGGATGCTGAATGCTAATGTTTTGGCCACACAACCAACTTATGTGGAATACAGTGATATCCTAACTCCCTGACAGGTAATGATGACTCCCCCATCAGCCCATGACACTTGCCTCACCAGGGACCGCTTTACTAAGATGGGAATTGAGCTGGTGCCCACAGCAGCATCAGCGGCATTTGTCACAGTCTAGACACCCACAGCAAAGCAAGGGCCAAGGGCAGTCCACAGAAGTGAAGCACAGGGGGTAAAGCATGAGGCTGTGTCAAAGAGAAAGAGAGGGGAGGAGATAAAAATCACCTGCCAACCTGAATTTGATGCTTGCATAAAAGCAGTGAGTGCTCATGGGGCAATGAGACCTCTGCTACCATCACAGAGGTCCCCTCAGGGAAACACCGAGGCAGGCACCCCTGGTCCTTTGAGTTAACACCCCTCCGGGACTACAGGCAGCAGGCTCAGAAATGACAGACACCACATTCACCTCTAAGCCTCTGAGTAAGCACTGTTCCCCTGGCTGCCACTTGCTGTGATGGGGACAGTGAGCATTCACTGCTAATTTGGGATCAAATCATGCCGACGGCAATCCACCCAGGCTGGCTCCCACAGCCCAGTTAGTGCTAATACCTGTGCTGGCTCTCAAGCTGCAACAAGCTACGCAAATTGCATCATCTTTCCACCTTCCTCCCCCTACCAGGCAGCTGCCTCTCCACAGTATCCCCGGCCATCACGAGCAGAGAGGTCCTTCCATTTTAAAAGCAGACTAGTAATTAGGAATAGCAGCAATGTACAGTTTGGTTGTTTCTGCAAATGCCACACACAGTTGCCATGGCAGCTTCACCCACGTACTAGCCCACTTGCTGTTAAACTTCATGCAGCACAACTCACTCGCTCTTGTTTCAGTATTTTGACCCAATCCTGTCCAGCTCTGCAGTCCTTCAGTCCCTTATACACTGAGAGCCAATAAAGTCCAGCATTCAGTGGGATGGGAGCACCTGATTAATAAAACAGGAACGTGAAGTATGATCACTGGTCTGTTTGTGAAAAAAATTTCAGTCTCAAAAGTGTTTTGCACTTAGCACTGCAAGCTGTCAAGGTAAAGACTTAGCACCTCCTGAGCACTGATGGATTTATAACAAAATGTCTCTGAAAACTGCATCCATAGTATTCCAGCCTAAAATAAGTACAGAACAGTCCAAATGATACCAGCATGATGTCTGACTGGTTTGACTACAGGATAATCAGCCACTCCTGTTTTTACACATAAATATCAGAGCCTAGTCTTGATATAGTCTATCTAAATAAATCTTATCAGAAAGGAGGTGTAATATTGATGTGGAATTAAATTTCACAGAAAGGTAGGTGTGAAGTTTGTTTGCTTTTGGTAAACATTTCTTTTTAGCCACAAGCTCACTGTTCAGCTTTCCCCTGCTTCCAGACGGATGCGCTGCAGGAGGACAAAGGCAAAGGTAACATTCCCCACTGCCAGATGCATCTCCCAGACTTGTTATGAATGGTGGGACCTGAACAACATAGCCTCCTCAGCCCTCTGCGGTTTGTTACCACACGCAGAATAACACTGGCAGGGAACGACATTAGGTTTGCAAAGTGAGGAGCTCAAATGCATCTGTAGTATGGAGGCCCTCAAAACTTTAGCACTCACATCATAATTTAGACTTAGTTGCAGGGTCACAAGCTATTTCTTCCCCAGGGCTCTTCCTCAGTCAGTGCACAGAACAGATGGTGCTCAGAATTAATTAAGACTGCACAGCCAAAGAGACTACTGTCTAACAGGAGTTTTGCCTCCATCTAATCCAAATGTTCAAGGTTGCGTGGTTGTGCAAGGAGACTCAGAAGAGTTTGGGAAAGAAATTTCCAAACCTCTGACTGAAGGACTGCAGAGCTAGGCAGAATTGGGTCAAATACTGAAACAAGAGCGAGAGGTTAGTGAAGCATGAAGTTTTAACAGCCAGTGGCCAAGTTGGGGAAAAGAGATTTCCAAAACAAACCATGCTTATCTCAGCACCTGGAAAGAAGATCTTTTCTTCATCCCATGAAGAATTACAAAAGGCTTCCCATTCCTCCCTCAGAGGGAATCAAGACTTTCTGAAGTTTTTTTCCCCAAAGCCAAAAGAGCGTAAATCATCCAACAGCCGAAGCAGGAGCCAGAACGTGGGGAACATATGTTGTGTCTCATAGCTGACACGAAACCAGAACACGATCAGCACTGACATGGCAGAGGGACCCTGCATCCCCCATCAGTGCAGGGACTCCACACCGGTCAGCCTACAATGAGATTTTGGCAGAAAGCTAGTAATCGTTACATAAGGGACACCGAGGAAGGCCCAGCCCTCACTTGACGCTATGGGCTAGAGGAGCAGTTAGAGGGGAAGACCCAGACCCTCCCTGGTCCATCACGTCTCCCTCTCCCCTTGAGTGCTCCGGCACCGGGAGCTGCTGGTAAGTGCAAAGCTGGGCACACTGCCGACACAACGCACTGGGCCTTTCTGGAAATGCCTGAAACATTATTAGACTGAACTACAATAACCTATTGGGAGAGCAGGGCAATGCATGGCTTTTCTGTCCTGCACCAGCAGCTAAGACAAGCCCATGGCAGCTCCAGCAAAACTGGAGACACTGGCACAAAATCCCCCTGCCTCAAAGCACTCCATGCTGATTAAACAGAACATCACTCCTGGCCCTGACACCTGCAGACAGTGCATCTCTCTTACTAACATAACATCATCTGACTTACAGTTGAGCTACCCAGTACTGGCAGCCCTCTGAAGCCCAGAGACCCCAAGATCCCTCTCTCCATGCCCATGCTGCTGGTCACAGCAGCATGTCTGTATCCCATGAGTCACATGACATTACTCAAAGATGAAGCAGGATACATAGAAACAGCCAGGCCAGCCTCTGTGGTCTACCTGCTGCCCCATGCTGCTGTACTGGCATTTTTTCTTCCTCTACTTCTCCCTTCCTCCCTCTACCAGCTTGCTGGACTGCCCCAGAGCGAGTCCCAACTGTTTTCTAGCAAGTCAGGAATGCAGAAAATTGTCAGATTTATCCTGATCCCAGCCATGAGACCACTGCAAAATACAGTGCAGACCCAGGCATTATCTGGCAGTCAGTGTCACCCTGTCTCTTCTCTCATTTTGTTTTACAATTTGTACTGCAGAAAGCCAGTTCTTGCAATATGCATGCCTCCGTGGAGGGAGTTAATTCCTGCTTACTCCAAAACAACAGGTCAATTTACAGAAGAGATGAACTCCAAAGAACAGAAATGATTTGTCATAACACCCTCTTAGACCCCATCAGCCTGGCAGTTGATCAATATGTTGACTAAAATTTTGCTCACCCTTTTTGCTTTTATAGAAATTGTCATTTGCATCTTCATACCCCAGAGTTTTCTCATATGGAAGTCTGGCCTGCCCAAAAGCCTGTTTTGTGACTCTTAAAATATACTCGTACTTCCTTGCTGTACCTCATTTTGAGAATCTGCAAAAAAAAAACAAAGCACAACATTTTGGACGTCTCAGTACCACTGTGGAACCCAATGACAGAAATAAGTGAAGTCACACGGCACATATTCCTGTCAAATGAAGTTATATTGGAATTCTTAGAAATAATAAGTAATGTCCCTATCAGCAAAACTGTATTGTTCATAGTGAATATGATTTATTTTTCTCAGGAGAAAAATCTCTGATAACATCCAGTCTGCTCATACACTTTAAAGACCTTATTAGATTTTTCCACACCATCTTTCTGACATCAAAGAAAATCAGTCTTAATTATATTTACAGGGTGGGAGGGTGTAAGCAGAGAGGCCTAAATATGACAGCCTCTGAGAGATGTTGTGTTACATATTTCAACATACTTCTTTTGGCATTTACACTGCCATAAGGCACGTCTCTCCCCAACCCTGCATGTCACTTATCTAGAACAAGCAACTTTGAAGTATAATAAGATCTACTGCTGCTAGGCTCTTTAAACGACAGCAGGAAGGAAACAAACTATGGGCTGTAAATGTTCTGCTTAGTGCCACTGCACTGGGGCTTTGAAAAAAAAAGGGGGGGGTTATTTTAAAGAAAAATAACTCTGAAACAAACGATAATTATCATTTTCCCCAAGGGCCTGAACAGCAGCATGAAAAATGAAGGGCTGCTGCTGCGCTTTTGCTGGTGCTATGCACCATGCTGTTTTGCTCTCCAGGTATTTCCTTCTAAGAAAAAAGCAGGTTCAAAAGGTCTCTAACATCTGTGATGGTTTCTCTGGAGCTGCCAAGACACAACAGTGTGGCTTCAGCACTTCTGAAAGTTTTCTTGGGGATATCCTTGTGTTTCTCTACCCCTCAACCAAGTTCCTCAGTTGTGAGGAGTGGGAATCCACTCAGCTAACTTCAGCCATCTCCAAAGCAAATGCTCAGGCTAAGGGTATCATCCAGGCCCCCTCTACAGTCAAAAGGCAGAGAGAGGCACCTTCAGCTAACAATTTATCCCTTCTGAAGAGAGATGGGAGGAACGACCCTCTGGAGATGCCCTCTTCCCTCTGCCAAGTATTGCAGGCTCACAGAACTCATAGACAGCACTTGAGAGCTATGAAAGCTCCAACAATAACTCGGACAGCTCCTTGAGCCAGAAAACTGTCTGAACCTCCAGCTGTCAAAAGCAAAAACGTCTCAGTGGAGTTTTACATCGTTGTACTAACTATCCACAGAAAGACAGGCCAAAGTCTATGACCAGCTCTTTGGGGCTTTTCCTACTCAGAAGTCCACTTTCCTCATAAGAACAATAGCTCCTCATAACAATTATGTTCCTCAAAAATAGGAAAGCTTTCTGGACAAAGCTTTGGATTTCAGGACTTCAGAAGCACTGACCCCAGTGCCTTCAGAGAAAAGCATATCAAATGTGCTTCTGCTCTTCTCCAGCTGCTTAACTACTATCCTTTTCACTCTGTTGTTTGTGCTAGTAGCTTTTCTGATTTAAAAAGATGCTAGAGGCCAAATTCCCATCCCCGTTTCCCCTGTGGGACATCAGAGAGATATCCCATAGAAACTCTTATTTTCTAGGTCACCAGGAGTGCTCAAACAGCTGTTGCTTTTCCCCTCCAAGATGTGGCACGTCCACCCTAATCCATTGCTCAACTGCTGAGTTCTGGGTGTTGCCCTTTCTTTTCACTCATGGTGCCAGAACATTTTGCTCCTTTCTTCCTCCTATTCTAGCAGGTTACACAGCCTGAAACATGCTGCCTAATGCATTCATGGTCAGTAAGGGCTGATATGTGACAGTAAGATATCTCTGCACTTCAAACCTGTATCAGCTAAGCTCAGGAAGGGACCATAAGACAAGACTTCTAAATGTCTGCTTTGATCACTTCTTTCCATACAGTATTTCACACGTGTTTACTCAGTGAGTTGCTAAAGCAGTGGTGAACAAGTTAGATCCTCAATTACATGACATTTTTCCAGGGTGACCTTAGATTATGCATTCAGTGTCAATATCTCTTAATATCTATATGATTCTTATTACAAATACATAACTGTAAAAAAAGTTTCTTCTGCTGCTCTAGGTAAAGCAAAAAAGTAGGGGGATGATTCTGCCATATTTTTCTTATTGCCTGCAGTAAGTTTTTAGAAGCTATAAGCACACAAACCAGCCTGATGCACTGTCGATGTTCTACTGCAAAGTGAAAGCAAGAATGAAAACTTCACAATGCATGTGTTCCAAGTCACACTGTTTGGGGAACTTTTTGGAAGGAGAAAAACAAACAATGCAGCATTCAGCAGTATCTTTTGCTTGGGAATTATTTCACAGGGATCATCAAACAGCTGTCAGGCAGTAAGCAACTCAGAGTGGAGTTTAATCAGCAATCTAGAGATGAAAGACTATATTCTAGTTACCACAGCCAACTAATCCCCTCTGGAATATTTTCTAAAGATACATCATATTATTTACTTTGCTAGCTGAAACCACTTTAGTAAAAGAGTCACTTCAATGAAATGACCTAGTTCCACAAACTCATCAGCCTAGATTTTCCAACTAGTTTATTTTAGGAATTTTTCATTTGATGAAGACAAGCTCTTTTTCAGTTTAAAGAAACAGTTCATTTATCAACTCACAGTAATTTCTTGTATGATAAGTTTACTCCTGCCAAATATACATCCTAATTCACCTCCCACACTGGTGTTCCCAAATGAAATTACTACTAGCATTACTACTGGTTTGATTTTGTTATGCTTTATAGTTAGTACTTTTTTCTCCTTTCTTATTCTGTAGAGCTGATTTTGACTAGTGACTTCAAATCTCACAGGAGCTTCTACTGTTCCTCTGAAATCCACAGTGTTATATCACCCCACGGTAAAGGCATCATCCCACTGCAGAGGCAGTACAGGGAAGCGGATCCTTTGGATTCAAGTGCTTCCAAGTCCAGATCTCAATATGCTTTAACCATAAAAGGTGATTTTGCACATTATCTCTTTTATAATAATGGCAAGTGGCACTAAATCACAGCCCTCCGAAATACCCCACAGCCAAAGCAAACTCACCTTTGGTTTGCTCGAACCACTGAACTGCCACAGTCCATGCACTGCTGACATCCAGAGCAGCACCATAGACCTAAGTCTTCTTACGGCTCCAAGTGTAGTGGCCTCAGCGATAAATGTCCCCAAATGGCTGGCACCATCTCTGCTTTCCACCTCCCAGATGTCACCATCCTATCCAATCTATGCATTGAACTGCTCATGTGGCATTCTGGACCATTTCACTCAAACTATGTTAACTTAAATTAGCAAATTTTTCTGAAGATGCATCATATTTTTTACTTTGCTAGCTGAAACCACTTTAGTAAAAGAGTCACTGCAATGAAATAACAAATCTAGTTGCTAACTCAAGTTAGCAAAGACCACCATTGAAGCAGCTTATGCTACTCTGCCTCATTTGAGCTGAAACAAATTAAAGAAGAGCCCACACTAGCATATCAGCCAGAAAACAGAAGCAGCAGTTGCCTCTGCCATTGAGATGCCAGTTAGCAGCTGGCAATAGTAAGCATTTCTGCAGGTGCAACTGCAGTCAGAGATGACATGCATCTACCCCAAAACTCAGCTCTTCTCACCTATGTTAAAATACCTGGGAACATGAGACAGTCAAGGTCCCACACGGCCAGGAATAATATGGGTCAGAGTACACAGTGCTATTTATTTTGAGAACTTTCCATTTGACTGAACTGTTCAAGGAGTTAAATAAATGATCTGCTACAAGGGTTTTAACCATTTGCATGAATTATTAGCAGGGACAAGCCCTAGCTGAATAAAAGTCTGTGTTCAATTTCTTTAGAACATCAGAGTGGCTTCTAACAAAGTTTCAGAAGTGAATGACTATCAAATAGCCTCTAAATTTCAAAAAAAACATAGCTTGCTCAATAGATATGGGTAATATTTAATTTTAAGTCCTCAAAAACAGGATACCAAGTAAATTTAAAAATTACATGGACAAATAATATCTACCATGAAAGAAACAAATGACAAGGACCAGGAAAATAATGAGGCAAGTGTGAAATGCAAAAACTCTACAACCCAGTAAAGACAGGTGGGATATTTGTCTGGACATCTGGTGAGAGGGAAACCAAGAGTTATTCCTCATCTCAGAAAAAGGCAGAAGAAATGTATAAGAAGAAAATACGAAGCTAAATGCTACTATTAAGTAGACTGTGATACTTTAAATACTTCAGTAAATACAGGAATAGCATGGATTTCTCATAAAAGTGGTGAAGACAAAGGCAGGGCAGACACTGAGAAATAGGTCAGATTAACAGGAAAATTCATTGAGGAGTCCTGCTCAGTGAAGAAACTAGAAACAGCCTTCCTATAGTGGTTACTCTAATTCCTGAACACACAAAAGTTTCACCTCTGTGAAAATTAAGTTTTCTGAAATGTTTTTCACCTTAAGCTGGGGTGAAAATCAGAAACTCAGAAGTGTACCTGGAACTGAAATTTCACAGTATTTTATTTTGGAAATTCTGATATGAGGCACTTCTACATAAGATATCATTCATGGGATTTCTGGGCCACCTGCTTACTAGGCTCAAGTGGAGTCAGGGACAGCAGTAGCTGCTGACATACCATCAAGGTAACATGGCTTGGGCCAGCGCTCCCAGTGAGAGCAGGGTCCCTAGGTTGCTTAAGCCACACTGGCAGTGGGAAGCTCTGGGAGCCCCAGCTCCCAATCTCTGAAACTCCCAAATTGTCAAAGAATCACAGGCAAATTGTCATGAATCCTGTAGGTGGCAGGTAATCAGAGGGTAGATGCTAACCTCAATGTTTGATCTGGAGTTTCAGCTATGCCTCTTTTTTTCTCTCTCTCCTTTTTTTTTTTTTTTTTTTTTTTTTTGCATAGGCTTAAGTAGCCAGTGATATTTGCAGCAATGGCACTAATGAGGGAGCACTCGAATACCAGAACAAACCCAACCATAGTATAAACAGCCACCACTCTTCCAAAGTCATTGAGGAATCTGAGAATCTCACAAGTTCATTGAGATAAACATTCAGACATTTATAGTGTGCATGTTTACATCTGTGCTAATCCCCCACGGCTCCTTTTATAATCAGTGGAAAGAAACTTTCAGGTTACCATTCATCTGTTTTAGCACACTAGGCTGAAATGAATCACACCCTAGGAATGCCTACTTTCTTCCTCTGACTGACCATAAAGGGAGCCTGGGTTGCCTACCTTAGACATAGACGTCTACATTTGGCCAGAAGAACACTACTTCAACGTCATTCAGCATATGACAGATGTGCAATTATATAAAAAATAAAGGGTGAACATAAGATAGCAGAAGTAGTAATTGAAATGAGATCACTGCCCTCCTTCACCCAAACCATAATATATTTCTTCCTGTCTTCTTTCCCAGTTGAGACTAAAAAATGGATGCTACACCAGCAAGACTGGTTTGTATCAACCCTCTGTCACATGTCACATAATCTAAAGCAGAGACACAGAGCTTAGGCACAACACCATACTGGGATGAATCCCACCTGAAATCTGCCAGTAGTCTGACACAGAAAAAAGAGAAAAGAAAAAGAAGAGAGAGAGAGAGAGGTTCTTCAAACATACAGCTCACAGCCAGTTCCTCTGAAAGCTGATTAGATTGGAAAAAGAGTTGCCCTGTTGTACATGGGTTCTCTCTTTTGTCCAAGCTACATTCCTACTGTCTAGCAAATCCAGTTCTCTTTTCTTTCTGACATGCAGATTCAAGAGCATGTTGCATACACGCAATAACACATTTTGACTCAAATTCAAGCACTGAAGCGCACTGAAGTGCTTGAATTAGAAGCTCAGCTGGCCTCATTTTCTGTTACAGCCCACCCAAAACAAGGAGTGCTTTCTGAACATGTCTTCTCTCTTTGCTGATGAATACAGGAAATCTATGAGCAATGAGGAATAAAACTTTACACATGTCAGTACAATAGCTTGAATCAGGGACTGAACATCCAATACTCCTCCTGTTTTGGAAGTAGTTTTATTTCAAGGCCAATTTGCCTATATAAAGCACACAAATGGTAGAACATAGTCAAAGGTTTTCCCCTTCAAAACACTCAAAATGCACAGCACTAGGATGCATAAGTAAAAAACTTTCAAGGCTGTGGCAATCAAAGAATTTGCTCTTTCTTTGTGTCAGTGTCAGCATCTGCAGACATACAGCCTACATAATTAAACAGTTCCTCCTCTTTTGCATTATATGGAAAACCTGTTTAGAAGACATTCAGGCTGACTGCTGAAAGCAATGGAAGTCCACAGAGTATCTGACCAGAAAGATAAGTTTCTGCCTATTATTCACAAGCCAGAGGCAAACACAATGAATACACTAATACAGCTGGGAAACTATGGGTATATGCATGACTACCCATGTGCCAGAGATTACATTTTAAAATATGAATACGTTGCAAGAGCTGGAAACTAAAACAAAATATACCACTCTGTCACAAGGCTCAAACGCACTGCTGTCAGAGCAGGACTTACCCGCTTTGCTCTACCGCTATTATGTGCCAGCAGGAATTCAGCACAGTGCCCATCCACTCAAGCCTATCCCTCGATGGCAGAGGCAGTGTGCCACTCTCAAGCACCACTGAGTATGTTACTCCAAAAGTCAGTGCTGTCCTTCTGCCCAGCTTCTCCCACAGCACATGTACGTTTGAACACATCTTCCCCACTTGCCCCACAGCTCAGAGGAGCCTGCAGAGGTGCAGAAGAGGAGGCGGATTCCCACTGCGGCAGGGGTGTCCAGTGGTTGGTGTGATGTCAGACATCATCATCGCAAGGATGTTGCTTGAGGCCGAAGCTAGTATTTGTGAATGACCCTGTGTACCTCTGGCAGGTGGTAAAACTACCTGACTAAGAGACAGTTGACTCACAACATTGGTTCTTATGCCCATATTTGTAGCCTGTGAACTCTTTAGAGCTGCAACTGTCTTTTTGTCCTGAGTCCATACAGCACCTAGGATAATTACATTCTCCCAGACTAAGGTTTCTAAAAGTCGTGACAACACAACTAACTAATACAGTTGCATTTCTGGACATAGCCCCAATCCTTCTTTGCAGCTTTACAGTCACATATAAAAATCTACATGGGGTTTTTAAGTGTTTTTTTCCTCTGGCCTGTCTCCGACAAACATTCACACATACATATGCCAAAAAGAAGAAATCTATTTGTTAGTCAAAACAGCTGCCAGTGAAACACTGACAAACAAAATGCTTTCCTAATCATAGATGTGAAGCAGTGGCAAGAAGAGGTTAAAGAAGCCAGGCCGTGGGAGCTCGCAGGGTACAGTGCTCGCCTGGGCACTGAGAACGGCACCCGTATTTTCGGCAAATTCTCAGCCTCTTTCACAGGTTAGAAAAAGAAAACAATACAAACCACAGCAGGCAGGCAGGAATGATCTCAGACAAAGAAGGAACACCTGGAAAACGGGCCTAGGCTTTCCTTCTCCTTAAAACTCGGGCCTTCGCCTCGGTACTGCACGTTTCTTACAGCGCTGCTCACGTCGTGAAGCGAAAACAAATGGAAGTGGTTAATTGGGAAAGACAGAGGCAGTGCGACGAGTTTCCCAGCTGTGGCGGGGCTCGCCTCCGCCCCGGCGGTGGGCAAGCGGGCCCGGACGCCGCATCCGCGGGGCGCGGGGGCGCCCCCGGCTCCGGGCAGCATCCTCGACGGTGCGGCGCAGGCCCGCGGCCGCGCTGCGGACGGCGCAGGCGGGGCGGCCCTGGCGCGGCAGGGTTCAGCGGGGCGCGGGGGATGTGAAGGGGAGACGAGGGGTCCCGCCCGGGGAGACCCGCCCGGAGGGAGCGACACCGCGCAGGCGAGCGGCGCTGCGCCGCGGCGGGCGGACACGCAGGGGGGAAACGGAGGGGAGCCCCGCGCCCCGCTATTGCATCATGCAAAATGGATGCCCCGCGCGCCGCCGCCGCCGCCGCCGCCGCGCCCCGCGCCCCCACTCACCGCGGCCCCGCCGAGGCTGGCCCCGCGCCGGCGGGCTCAGGCGGGAGGCGAGGCGGCGCCGCCGGCGGCAGCCGCGGCTGGCGTGGCCATGGCCCCGCCGCGCTTTCTCGCCGCGTCTTTACACCTCCGGCGCGGGCCGCGGCGGCTCCGCCTCCGCCGCCTCAATGAATGGGGAGGCGGGCGGGGAAGGCCGCCGCGCTGCGCCGCGCCGCGCCACGCCGGGCCCTTTCCGGCTGCCGCCGCCTCCACCGGGCGGCCGCGGGGCCGGGCCGCTCCGGCGGGGGGGGCGTCCCCGCGCCCCGGCGGTCGCCTCGGAGCCGCCGCCCCGCCGGGCCCCCGCGCCTGGCCGCCATCGCCGCCGCCCCGAGCCCGGGCCCTGCCGGCCCGCTCCGCTCCGCTCCGCCGCCACCGCGGCCCTGTTGTATGGGCGAGCGGGACGCCGGCGGCGGCGGCGGCGGCGGCGCGGAGCGGAGCGGGCCGGTGCTGGAGCGTGGCCCCGCGTGGGGAAGCGCCGTGGCAGACGGGGCCGGCGCGAGGCCTGGGTCTGTGCGGGCGAGCGGGACCCGCTGCCCTGGAGCAGGGGACGAGGCCCGGGGCAGCCCCGTTCACCAACGGGCGCTGAAAAATGGGGCAGGAAAGAGCAAGGGAAGTGCTTCATCAGCCGTGAATTATAGAAAAAAATAATAATAATGGGAGCAGTCCATCTGGTTTATCAAAAAGATGGAGAAGTGGTTAAATTCAGTGTATAAATATCTTTACAGGAAAAAAATACGGGATAGTAAAGGCCTCTTTAATCTACTTACGAAAAACGTAACAAGAAACAAAGCAGAGTTTGGACAAACTGGGACTACACATAACCAGAGAACGGGAGGTTAACTGCAGGAGCACACAGCCAAGGGACAGGGAAGAGGGTTCATCTCCCCACATGGAGAACGGGTTTTTTTCTCCAAGACAGACTTTAGGCAAACACAATATCATTACTTCACAGGCAATAAAGTTAACAAAAGGCTTGTACTGAAAACCTGCTTATCCTTTTTCCCCTTAAACTCAATGGAAATGGCAAATGAGGGGGTTGGACTGAACTGCCTGTCAATCAGCTGCATTTGCCATACTCTGATTAGCTTCTGCAGAATATGACTGACCAAGCGATGCAGAGGATGCAATCTTTGTAACAGATAAAGATGGACACAGCTGGACTTGAGTAAGGCTTTTGGCGTTGGCTCCTGCAAAGCGTCATGCCCCAAACCAAGGAACCATGCTGTTGATGAAATCACCATGGTTGCCCCCACAACTGGGACAAACAAATAGTCAAAAAGAGCTGTCGGTATTTTGTTGTCAAGTAGGAAAGATGTTTGAAGGGGGACAGCATGTGGTCTGGGCCAGACTTGGGTAAATTTCTATTACTGTTAATAAAATCTATGGTGAGACCACTGTGAAGAAAGTTTCAAGTATGCTGCAGGATGGGGCAGGAAATGAACATGGATCTTGAAGAAACTGTCCAAAATAAAGTGGAATTTAATAAGAAGAAGAGTAGAGTATTAAGTTTAGCAAGGAAAAACAAACAGTGGGGAACAGTTGGCTGAGCAGCAGCTTAGAAAAAGGTCTGGAGATTACAGTGGATCTCAAAACTGTTGCGAGACTAGTGTGTGGTACTTTAAAATGCAAAAAAACCCTCTCTCTTCTAGATCATCTTAATGGGAACACTGTATGCAGGATGTAGAAAGTAATTATAATGCCATAGTGAATAGTGCTGAAATCTCAGCTGGAGTACTACATTTGTTTTGATATTTCACAGTAAGAAAGAAATATACCTATTTGGGGGAGTCCTGAAATAGAAGTTTGATAAGAAACACAGTCATTAATGCAAAGCTAAAGGAATTGCTGTTTTTTTCCCTCCCAAAAAAAAGAAGAGAACAGTCCTTCAGTAAATAAGTAGGCAAAGGCATAAAGAAATTGCTTAATGTCAATTATTAATCCACACTCATTAACGATTTCCCACTGAAAAGGCTATGGAAGACTTGAGCCATTTTGGGGCAAGCACTCAAAGAAAGCCTTGGAGTGATGCTTCACTATATAGTGTTTCTTCTGCAGCTGCTACACATGAGACAAACAGCAATATCTGTCTTGTCGCAGTCCACTTCTACCAGTCACTGTTATAAAGCTCTGGTTCATCTCCTGCACAAATTAATAGATATGGCTGAACAAATAAGGGGAACACTGGTCTGAGATCATAAGTCCTAAAATTGATGTGTTCAGGAAAAAGAACACCTCTTTTATACCAAGTTAAGGTATCCAAGAACTCCTGATACAAAGAAGAGCCCCCAAAAAAACAAACCAAAAATTGTTCTGCGATTTCTGTTCTTCCAGCTATTGTTAAGAAATTCTGTATTTAAAAATCATTTATTGCACCCTAATCTTTCATTCCGTTTTTATTCAGCAGCTGGACAGCCTATTCCAGTTCATTTTAATCTGTGGAACCTAGGAAATAGCATTATTCACTGTCTTCTCTTTTCTTCAGTTCTGGACCTCACTGATACTAACATCCGGGTAAGAAGCACTCCAGCCAAAGGATAGGCTAGGGGCATGACACAGGCTGGTCATGTCTCACAGTCAGGCTGTATGTAGGTGTCCTGACTACTTACAGAAGAAGTCTTGTCTGCTGATGGGGCTGCGAAGGTAGCACCCGAACAAAACAAGGAGAACCTGAAACTGTGCTCAGAGTTTGGTGGTGGGAGGCACCAGGCAGCAGTGAGACATGCAGTTTATCATGGTCTCCGGTCCTGGGTTTGCCCTGCACCGTGATCTTTGCGCAGTGTGACAGGAAAGGGAGGGAGGGAAGGGAAGGTTAATCATTCTGCAGTTCAGGTTCTTTGGGGAAGATGAGACAACACCAGGAATTCATTTGAGCAAGTGGAATTGTCCACATCCAAACTTGGTCCCCTAGTCAGACTTTATAGTCAATTGATTAAATTAATTAATTCTAAAGAGAAGCCTAAAACAGGTCAGCTGAATTTCACCCTAGGAGTCTCTAGTTTACTTCCCAACTGTAGAGGGAGCCTGCAGCAATGAGTTTGGATGTTGATATCTGTATTACAGACATCCACAATGAATTTAAATTATTTCCATTCCAGAACTCCTTTCTAGAGTCCATTCCTGGAGCTCAGTCATGTTCTGGCATTAGCTCTAGGGCTGAGGTTTCTGACAGAAGGGTCACCATGAAATACAACAAGCTACATGAATAAAATAAAAGTACTGATTGCTCCCGTACTAATACCTACTATTAATTGAGACGTGATATTAGCGTCACCTTCAGTATCTGGGTTGTGTACAGCTTAGGTTCATTCACGCTTTTGCATCCCGAGGGCCAGATATTCATTTAGAATTTTTCTGAGGAACATCTGGATGCAGTGGCCATCATAGGTGTAATGCTGAGAGCCATCTCTCCTAGCCTTAGGTATCTATAGTAGAGATCACACAATCACGTAATCACAGAATAGTGATCTGGAGATCATCTAGTCTGATTCCTCTGCTCATGCAGGGTCAGCTGGAGCGGGGTGCCCAGATCCGGTTTTGTATATCTCCAAGGATGGAGACTCCACAACCTCTCTGGCAACCTCTTTCAGTGTTCAACCACCCTCACATTGAAGAATTGTTTTCTTATGCTCAGATGGAGTTTCCTGCATTTCAATTTGTGCCCCTTGCATCTTGTTGTCTCAGTGGGCACCACCAAGAAGAGTCTGGCCTCATATATTTTTTGCACCCTACCTAAAGGTATTTATAAACAATGATAAGATCCCTCCTGAGCCTTCCCGAGGCTGAACAGTCCCAGCTCACAGCCTTTCCTCAATGAGAGATGCTCCGGTCATCTTTGTAGCCCTTCACTGAACTCGCTCCAGCAGGTCCATATCTTTCTTGTCCTGGGGAGCCCAGAACCAGACCTAGCACTCCAGGTGTGGCCTCACTAGTGCTGAGTAGAGGGGAAGGATCACCTCTCTCAGCCTGCTGGCAATGCTCTTCCTAATGCAGCCAAGGATACTGTTGGCTGCCTTTGCCACATTGGCGTGTTACTGACCCATGATCAACTTGTCCACTGGGACCCTCAGGTCCTTCTCTGCAAAGCTGTTCCCCAGCTGGTCAGCCTCAAGTCTGTACTGGTCCATGGGGTTATTCCTCCCCAGGTGCAGGACAGCACTTTCCTTTGCAGAACATCATGAGGTTCCTTGCTGCCCATTTCTGCAGCCTGTCAAGCTCCTTCTGAATAGCAGTGCAAACATCTGGTGAATCAGCCATTCCTCCCAGTTTTATATTGTCTGTGAACTTGCTGAGGGTGCATTCAGTCTCATTGTCCAGGTCATTAATGGAGATGTTAAACTGTATTAGACCCAGTATCAACCCGTGGGGGACACCCTTAGTGACTGGCCTCCAGCTGGACTTTGTGCCGCTGATCACACTGTCTAAGCCTGGTAGTTTAGTCAGTTCATCCCTGCATGCTCAGGCAGTGTCTCTATATTCCTCCTGGGACAGCTGTCCATGCATCCACCTCTTGTACACTTCTTTTTTATGTTTGAGTTTAGTCAGGAGCTCCTTGTTCATCCATGCAGGCCTCCCACTTTGCTTGATTTCCTGCTTGTTGGGATGGACCATTCTTGAGCTTGGAGGAGGTGATCTTTGAATATCAACCAACTCTCTTGGACCCCTCTTCCCTCCAGGGTCATATCCCACAGGATTCTTCCAAGCAGGTCCCTGAACAGGCTGAAGTCTGCTCTCTTGAAGTCCAGGGGTGTGATCCTGCTTTTTGCTCTTATCCCTCCTAGTAGGATCCTGAACTCCAACATCTTATGGTCGCTGAAGCCAAGGTTGCTCCTGACTTTCATATCTCCAACCAGTTCTTTCCTTGTTTATAAGTACACTGAAGTATTCTAGCCAACTTAGTCATCCTTTCTATGGAAGCTATTTCATGCCTTTGAGCATCCTCAATGCTCCCTCCTGAACCCTTTCTCATCTGATCCTGAGGAAAATGTCTAAAATACATTCCTCTAAAAGGGTCTAGCCACATCCCAACCACCTACTGGGAACAGTCCCTGGCCCATAACATCCTCCAGACCATATCTATGTATTATTCAAGAGAGTGCTAGTTGCCCCAGGCCAAAACTGTGCCAAGGACGATGCTAACAGTTTGACATTGACTCCTTCCCTACTTGTAAATTAAACAAATCTAGGGAATATTCATGGAACTTAAATCATCCTTCTGCTACATTTTTAAAAAGTCCCTGGCACAGTTTTGGTCCATGCCAATTTGCATTGTCCCAGATAATCCTCGGGCACAAGAGTGGTTAGCACAAACCTGTAACCATTACCTGTTCACATACCACCATCCTGTTCTGGAGGGTAAGAGAATATAATAGGGTGGCATTAGCCATTCTGTTGCATAAGCAGAGAAAAGTCTTGGGCAAGTGTAATTGTCTAATATAAGAGTAGTTAGTATGACTGGTCATGGAATAGTGCTTAGGGGCATGCCCTGGCCCTGTTTAATGAAAGAGCACACCTGTAGCCTAGATGTGTGAAATTAAGGGTAAGATGAATACTGATACAGGGCCTGCCCACCGCAAGAGCACAGTAAGAAAGGCAATGGGATGGACAGGCCTACTGTGACTAAGCGTTCAGACATTTCCTGCAAAATTTATCTAGCCAAATGTGAAGGTGCAAAGGAATGTGTACCTGGGGAGATTGTGGAAGCCCAAGAGATAGGATTTTCAAAAACTTTGGCTTCCCAAAGGCCAGGCACTGCCTCAGTCTGGGCTCTGTCAACATAATGTGGGTTGTAAACCCTCATGGCTACAGCAACAACTAAACAACTTTTCTTCCCTGAGCACATGCAAACAGCCAATAGCCTGGTGCCAGAGCAAGAAACTAGGCTCTGCTCTCCAGTAAAAGACACTGCAACCTCCACAGTTGTGTACAGTGTGTGCCCCAGAGGAAAAAAGACAGAGCAAGAGCAGAGGGTCTGGAAGTCGCACCTATTCCCATGCTCGAGTTGAAACAGAGGTCTCCTGCTTTTCAAGAGCAGTGTGCCAAGCTGGATATTCCTTTTTCAAATAAGCATTAGCTATGCCAGAAGAAACTACTGGAACAAGGACACACTGCCTTTCAAACAGCAAACATGTTGTTAGCATCTTTGGGTGAGATGGTCACTCCCATCTTCACTGAATCTCACTGGAATTTGAATCTCACTGGAAGCTGGCAGATGTTCATGAATGGCCCTCTTGAGATGCTCTGGCTGCAGTCCTGCTCAGCACCACTCAAGGAATCGGCCTAAGTTCAGTGTTTGGCTCCTATCCCAAAGGCTCCACAGTGCTGGTTGTGGAGAAGCTACATTGCAGCCCACCAAGTGAGTCCATGGGCTGGAAGGTGCAGTCCCACCCTTAGACCTCCCAGTCCCATCCAGGGATATAGGCTTTGTTTGAGAAAAGTGATGTTCAACCTAGACCTGTAACTCACACTTATGTTTGTAATTAACAGCAGAATTGCTGATGTATCCTAGTGAAAGGTAAGATGAGTTTCTAAAGCCATATTTTATAATGCACTTCATTGCAGTATTGAGTCCTTGTACACAATAAATCAAATGAACCCTGATGTTTTGTTTATCTGTCTCTTGCCCGCCTCTTGCTTGGTTGTGGGAGCGAGGTGTTTTTATTTTACTCCTTTCCAAGTTAGCAAGCCTTACAAGAATAACCTCTGACAAATAATGTTATTGACAGATAATTGCAAATGGGTATTTCCATTTCAGTGGGAGGATCTTCTTTCCTGCTTTGGCGAGAGTGATATTCTCATGTTTCACCCTTTCTCATTTATTCCATTTCTTTTTTCTCTGCTTGTGCATTGATGAATTCAGCAATAGTTCAGGGACCCAGAAATCAAAGGAAGGGCATTAAACAAAGCTGATGCAACAAAAGCTGGGCTAAGAGGTCACCTTTGAATCAGACAGTGGATTTTAAAGGCTTCTAGACCAAATTCTATTCTTGCAATGCTGAAAACAAGGAGAAATATCACTGCCAAGAATGGAGTCACTCCAAATTTACGGCAGTGAAATGACAAGAAGAAGTGTGCTTTATGGATTTTCATAATTTTATTTCAAAGCCAAAGGGACTTCTTGGAATGTGCTCAGCCAAAGCTGTGGGAGGTGGTATTGTAATGTAATGCTTTTTGTATTCACTTACAGAAGATTTTTATCTGAAACCACCACCCTTAATCCCACCCTTTTCTCTGTAATCTTTTCTTAAAATAACCAGAGCTAACATCCTGTAACTGCTTTGGGTTAGTCCCATTCTTAACAAAGTTCTTTCACCTGCTAATGTGCTTGGACTAGTTTTCTCATTCATCTTCTCTCTTTATTTTCCCATAAGGATTTAATGGGTGTAGCAAACTTCCTTCAGAATGTTGTGTTTATTTGCAGGGAAGCAGGCAATGATTTTATTGGAAATTATTATTATTACAATTCACATGTTTTGTGCTCTCTGAAAGTGCTGGAGATGAAAAAGACTTTGTATTTTCTGCTCTTGAAAGATCATTGTTTCTGGCGAAGTCGCTTAGCATATTCCAAGCTGTGAGATGACTCACAGGCCAAGCATTGAAAACTCAACATCCAGGCATGCTGTGGGTTACTGAGAAATGCTAAGCCAATTTTCTTGGGAAAGCTACAATGTCTGTGACATATGTATTTTGTCATTTTGGTTTTATATGTTTATAAAAAAAGTTGAGAAACGGGCTACATTCAAACAGATTTTCTATATGTCACTGAACAGGTGGTTTATTTTCCATTTTTCAGGGAATTTTGGTGAGTTTTTAGTGGCATTTGAATTGAATATTTAGAAACTTTAAAAAATAAATCATCAGAAATAACTATTAAAGACTATACAAATTACACATCTGTATAGTCTTACCACAGTTACTAGTCTTACTATGAACATCCTGTAAATCATGTTGCTCTTAACAGATTGATCAAATCTCATACACACAGCAATAAACTCTAGCTAATCGCCTCCTGGATGCCATTCTTCTATAGCAGAGCTTGTAAGTATCTCACCCATCTGCAGGGCAGGACCAGGCATTCCTCCCGTGCTGAGACCCCCTGCACCAAGTACAGCTGGTTCCTGCCAAGCCAAACCCCACGGGAGAAGGAGCCTACCCCAAAAGGACTCACATCACAGTCAATAGACTTGCCTCGCCACCCTTGTCACACTGCTCTTTTATGTGCTGGAGACAAAGATATCTGAGAAAGTCTGTGTAACATGTTTCCTTGGAACATGCCAGAGTTTCGATTTATGGGAAAGTGGATAAAACATTTATTTTACAACCTGAAGAGGCACTCCCTGACTCCAGTGAACCCAATGTCAAGTACCCATTGAGTGAACTGCAACTGGAATTACATGTTGCTCTTTGTCCATTCTGCTCAGCTGGGCCTACGTCCTCCTCCTGGTTAGTGGAAACCCTCTTCTCATAGCATTGGAGAAGGATTAAATCCCTTTGGTAACACTATAATATCTTTTCTTAAGCAAACTATAGCAAGTATAACTCCTACCATTTGTTTAAAATTAGGATTCCAGGGGAGCGAAAAAAACGCCTCGTTTTTCTTTTGTAAAGAACAGCAGAGCCACACAAGAGACATCCTTAAGCTCAGCCTCAGAGATAAAATATTCCTCCTGTGAGGGTCAGCTCTAGGATTCAAAATACGGGTTCAAGTCACCCTCAGATAGATCTGTGAATCTTCCCTATCTCAAATGAATGCATTAATTACTGAGTTACAGATGAAAGGGAGAGTCCAATTTTTTTTTTTAATTTGTATACCTCAAGCCCAAAATCAGTTTCAGCCCAGAATTATGCATAGGAACAATTTTAAGTTGGCCAAAACTATTTTAGGATTAATTAAATTATTTAAACCACAAAAGGTCCTTCCAGCTCCAGTTTGCTTTCTCATCTACAGTGGTACTGTGGCAAGTTTCAACAGAATTTGGAGAAGAAATATTTTAATTCCCTTGCTCTCAGCTCGCATATCCAGGCTACATCCAAGTCCTGTGTATTCTTTTTTGCACAAATTTTGGTGAAGTGATCTTCTCAGTCCTTCACAGTTAAAACTCTCAGCTAGGAAGCTGGGAGGGGGGGAAAAGGGTGTTTTGTGATTTACAGTATGCAGCAGTGTTTGCAGTGTGTCCGTGTGAAGGTGGAAGGTGTTGACTGGGTGTTCTTTGTACTTTTCTAGATCAGATGACCCTAGTGGTTGAGAATGTTTTCACTTGTGACTGGAAGGGACAGAAGCCAGTGACATATGTGATTTCTTACACTTTTAGTTTCTTTTCTTGATAATTGTCACACCCTTTTCTTGTGCCTTGAGAAACTCCGGCATGCCCTGCTCATTACCAATCAAAATGCTGTAAAAATATCTCTCTTCCTAACCTGGTGCATTGACCACATTATTCTCTCTTTGCATTATTTCTCTCTTTACAGTCCTTTACTAGCTCTCTTTGTAGTATTGCACCAGATAGCATCTGCTGGTCTGTACTGTACAAGCCTTTTCAGGCCCTCATCTCCCCTTTGGTATTTAGAGATTGATTTCCATCTCTGATCAACCATGATGCCAATGTCCATTACCAATGTGGCAAATGTGCAAACAAGTACTTCTGAGTTTCCTTCTTAAATGTGAAAGAAGTCACCTTCTTATCTCCCTTTTAGGTCTCCTTTGCAGCAATGCCTAAAGATAACTTGCGAGAATGGAGGCTGTTAGTGTAATGAGATCATCATCCTCTACTGTAACAGATATTGTCTGCTTGTTTCTTTGTCCTCCCCATCTGTCTCCAGCTATCTGTTGTCTTTTAGGATACAGCTGTGCTGCTAAAAAAGAGAGCATGAGGGTGAGCTCAGGTACTGGGCCCTGACCATTCACACTACTCACTTGCTAGTTCACTTCTCAGCTTTGTTTTGGGTTACTTCAACCAGCCCTCTCCAAGACAAACCTGTCGGAGAGGACTAGCTTTAAGATGTGCGAACATGAGGCAGTCAGTGCCACTTGGCTTCAGGGCTCATGTTCACAGAAGTTCGCTTAGATGTCCTTAAGTTCTTCGCACTGTTTCATTTCATCCCATTCCTATCAATAGAATTGTCATTGTCATCAGAAACTCCAAGCCGTTCACCTTCTGATAATATCTCCTAACTTTGATCTGAGCAAGTTTCATGACCCAATCTGTTTTTTGGTGCTAAATCTATTAAAAGCAATATTAAATGAAACTGATCCTAAGATAGATCTTGAAGAAACTCCATTAGTAACTTTCCTCCAGCTTGGTAGTCCTCTTTCAACACAGTCAAGGTCATTGCCCTTCTTATTAGTTCCTTACCACCTTCCATTTCAAGTACTAACCCTTTCCTCAGTTTAGCCAATTTCCAGGACAGCACTGTATTATTTACTTTACTGCAGTCTGGATAGATTAGATATGTTGCATTTCTCTTGTCTAGAAAGTTATTTGCTTTAATCAAATACACCAGATTAGTTTGGAATGGTCTCCTTCTGAAAACCTGCTTGCCTTTGTGTCCCATTTTCCATTTAAAGCCATACTTTTATTTATACCTTTCCTTCAAAATGTGCCGTAGTATCTTGTGTAATTCTAAAACCAAAGTCCCATCCCACATCCCACTCCTAACTTAAAAGTAATTGCATTGGCTGCAGTTCACCCAGTTGTGAGGTTCCACCCATGACTTAAAAGATTTGTGACAAAAATCTTTACTTCCAGTTTTCCAACTACATGCTCAGATTTTTTTACAGCCCTGGGATACAGATTATCTGCTTTTTTCAGCTACAGTGCATTAAAACCTGTGGCTTCTCTTCTAACAGTTTTGTCATAAATTGTCTGTGCACATCCCTGCTCCCAACAGCAATGCTTATTTGGCCTTCTCAATATCCTTGCTGGAAACTTTGGACAGTTAGGGCTAAATCTAAAGACTTGGTAACCTGCCATGCAACTTTGGTTGAGTTAAGGCTTCTACATTCAGCACAGTGGTCCAAATTCTCTTCCAAATTTACATACGCCAATTAGCTCAGATACCATCTGATCAAATGACCCCCACCTTCCCCTTAGTACCAAAGCCCCATTCCACCAGGAGCAGTCAGAGAAAAATCAACACAAAAAGTAAACACTGAGTTCAGATGGTGCTGGCAGGATTTTTTTTTTTTTTAACAGCAATTGAACCCCAAGAATCCCTCTGCCCCTCTGACTGCCACTTATCACAGAACAACAGTCATATTGCCTCTTTCTTGCTCTCCTTTTCTGCCCAGGAATTTTGCACTCCTCTGAACCTGAGGCCTCTGCTTAAATGGATGGATACAGCATGCCATGCATCCTGCAGTCTACAGAACTCTCCCAGTAAGTCAAATAAGAGCACCTTAGGTTGAGAAGGGTTTAGGGCAAGGCTATGTATAATCACCTAGGTTATACTATGCAGGGGATCCCTACTAATCCCTACTAAAAAAAACAGTGATCCAGGTGTAAATGGCCCCTAACAACTTTCCTTAAGCAGTACACAACTGAATTCATCCAAGATACCTCAGCAACATCTCAGTCATTTAGAGCATCCCAGTCTCAGAG
This sequence comes from Apteryx mantelli, assembly GCF_036417845.1. NCBI lineage: Eukaryota > Metazoa > Chordata > Aves > Apterygiformes > Apterygidae > Apteryx > Apteryx mantelli. Next base: position 25,431,852 of record NC_089978.1, read on the forward strand.
CCTAGACTTATATTTCTAAATAAAATGGGCCAGATGCTGTTCTCTGTCCTCATGGACAAGCTGCACAGCACAGCTTGCATCCACACAGCAAACCCTCTTCTCCTCCAGAACAAGGTGGCCACCTCCAAACAACTTACTGGGAACAGCAGTCCCTTGGTGCCCCAAGCACTGGGCCCAGGCCTTGTCTGGAAGAGGGCTGTCTTGCACAGACCACACCTGTAGCAGGCAACATCTTAACTATTAAAAAGCATGGACAATCACAGACCAGTACACCATCCTGGGCCCTAACCATGTTTTATTTGCAAACACAGATTTAGCTGGAGAGGCTGAAGCCTTGTTACAGACCTAGAACCAGGCAAGACAGCGTTTCAGACAAGTCTCTTCAGCATTTCTTCATCAGGCCCCACAAAGGATGTGGTAGATTTTGGTCCTGGGAATATAACTTTCTCTCATTTAATATACAAAGGACTTAAGGCATCTTCCTCAGTATTGTGAATTCTGTTCCCAGAGCCAAATTAACTTCCTGGAATTACAGCACTGCATACCCTCTTGGGTCTGGCCCTTGATCTAAGGTCCTTGATCCAAATGCCATGTTTGATCTCAGCCTCCTGCTCTGTACACAGCAGCCCTACTTCCTCCTTTTTTATTCTGTTTCTATTTGTATGGTTAGCAAAACTTTCAGCATTTATCTTCTCAGATCTTTGCAAGGTCTAACTCAGCTTGACTTTTGGCACTTGCTGCTCAATTCCTACGTTTTCTGACCTTCAAGACATAGCTGCCTAGACTGACTGACCTCGTTATCCGTTCCCATAAACTGTTTACACCTAGTATCCTTCCTTAGACAGTCATTCATCCAGGTAACTCTGGAGAACTTCCCATTAGTTTTTCCCTTGTTCAGCCTCCAAACTCCAGAAAGATTTTTTTTACCTCTTGGGCAAATTCTTAGTCTTCTCTATATGTGAGCACTGAGCTAGTCAAGCCTGTTAACTCCACTCACTGCTTTTCTTACATTCCTTGAAATTTTCCCTCTGAAATAAAACCAATGAGAAAGATACTTTTTATCCCTTTTGCCATTCCATTTAATTACTATCAGTACTCTGATCCAAAGTTATTTACTCTAACCAGGTTTTCTATATGTTCACTACCAAGACTAAATCTGAAATACATCCCCTTTTGCCTGTGACTGATAAACAAGTGTATCACATCCCTATGTTCTTGAGTCTGCAGTTGGACTATTAACCTCTTCCATATTGACAATTCCCAGTAATATTTATTCTTGCTCATATTACAGAGACACTAAAGGTCTAGGCTTTTATAAAAGAGGCCTCTAACACCTTCCTAGTTTCCTACCTTACCATCCTTTCCCAGATGATTTTGACTCAGCTAATTCTGTCTTCTTCTTGCTTTGTCTCAGTTTTCTTTAGCATCTGTCATTGTATCATCATTCAGATCAAGAAAACAAATAAAATGTAAGGGATCATTAGGAGAACAGAGAACTACACAGAAAACATTGTTATGGCTATGTTTTTTTCCACATCTTGAGAACTGCACCCACATCTCAAAAAGAAGATTCCAGAGCCTGAAAAGGTTCAGAGAAAGGCAAGAGGAAGATTAAAGATATGGAATGGTTTCCATTTGAGGAATGGCTGAGTAGGGTTGAAATATTCAGCTTCAGAAGGATACGCTAGACAGCTGTTAAATTATGAGTGCTGTGGGGAAGGTGGTTCCCATCAGCCCATAGAAAGGGTGTTCACTTCCTTTCCAGAAAAAGAGATAGGGGCTGCCAGATGACACTAAGACAGGTTCAGAAATAACAAAAAGAGGTGGTCCTTCTCACAGTGCATAGTAGAGCTGTGGAACTCTTCAATAAGATGTGGTCCAGATGCAAAATTTTGTGGGGATACTGGAGCAGTACTTGGAAGAGAGATCCATTCAGAGTTACAGATAAACCACAACAGGGTCAGGAAATCCCATAGACTGAAAAGAGTTGGAGTTTGTGAGAGTACTCTCAGGGGAGTACAGGATACATACTTGCACTGTTATTACTTTTCACTCTGCAGCTCCTTCTAGCCATTGCTGGAAGTGGGATACTGGAGAAGACAAAAATCCTTAGCCTGAACAATTACTGCTGTTTTTATGTGGCATGTTTTTCCATACTTACATCCTCTTTCCATAATTCTGGTATTCTGATAATATATGTTCCTACACTCTGCTCTGCTGCTTCCCATTTTTCAGTTCAATCCTTGCACTTATGCACAGATTTGGTTATTTCTGTCTTTCTACCTGAATTAGATAGTCTTCTAACAGTATTACATATCTGACTTTGATAGAGGATCCACATGCATCTGCTGTAAGGAAGGAACTAGTGACCTTGCTTAATTTCCACATCTGTTCAAACAATCCAGGCAGCTCATGATAAGCGAAATTCTTATTGCCTTCTGTGACTGCTCCATATGATGGTGTGACCCCCAGCATCTGATAAAAGAAAAAAACAGGTTCTAGTTTCTGGGTATGTCACTGAGGTCTCTGAAGAAAGTCAGGTGCACAACACAGATTAGGAGCCTATGACAAATATTGTGTAAACCACAATTGCTGTGTTAAGTACAAGACAAATTATTACAAAGCTATGAATAAGGTCATATTGCAGGCACCAGGAAGAGGGGGAGACTACAGGACCCCCTTGATGTTTGTTTGCAAAATGTTGCAGCAAAACTATGACTGCAATTCAACTGATCTCTTGAGAGAAAAGAAAATCAAGTCAAATTATCAGTGTTTCCAAGTCCCACTCTACTCATAAGGATTTCTCTCAGAAAAGGTGCTAGAATCCCATTAATAAACATGTGAGTGAGTAGTGTGCCCTGGGAACGATTCTGGGTTTTCAGGGCTCCTTACGGAGGTGCTTGGTGGCAGAACAAGGGACAATGGTCACGAATCGAAACAGGAGAGGTTCCAAACCGGTATAAAATAGAAGCATTTCACCGTGAGGACCACTCAGCACTGGAACAGACTGCCTAGAGAGGCTGTCGAATCTCCGTCCTCGGAGGTTTTCAAGACCTGGCTGGACAAAGCCCAGAGCAACCTGCTCTGAACCAGCGCAGAACATCACACCAGTCTCTCAGACCCCGGTAAGCGCTGGCCGCCGTCGGGCCCTGCTCTCACAGGACAGGTGAGCTGGGGCCACCGACTCCACCGATGCGCCCAGCCTGCGGCGGACGCTGACATGAGGCAGCAGCTCACGCCTCCGTGAAGGGGTTTTACGGTAATAAGCTTTTGCCTGACACTCGCAGTGGCCCGACGGCGCGGCGGCGGCGGCCCCGGGCGGACGCGCCGTCCTGCGGCGCCCCCGCGCGGCCCGCGGCGGCCCGGCGCGCTCGGTGCCGCCCTGGGGGCGCCCCGGAGGTTTCCCTTCTCTTGAGATCTCCGCGAGATAGGAAGGATCCGTCTATAACGTGAGTCGCTATTATCTTTAAAGGGAACAGGCTTCCGGCAAAGGAGACCAGTGGTATCCTGGACTGCATTAGGGAGAGCACTGCCGGCAGGTCGAGGGATTTGATCCCCCCGCTCTGGTGAGGTCACACCTGGAGTGCTGGATCCAGTTCTGGGCTCCCCAGTACAAGAGAGACATGAAGCTACTGGAGCTAGTCCAGCGAAGGGCCACTAAGATGGTTAAGGGACTAGAGCATCTCTCCTATGAGGAAAGGCTGAGAGAGCTGGGCCTGTTCAGCCTAGAGAAGAGAAGGCTGAGAGGGGATCTTATCAATGTATTTAAATATCTGAAGGGAGAGTGTAAAGGGGATGGGACCAGACTGTTTTCAGGGGCACCCAGTGATAAGGACAAGAAGCAATGGGCACAAACTGAAACATGGGAAGCTCTGACTGAAAATAAGGAAAAACTGGCTTACTGTGAGGGTGACTGAGCACTAGGATAGGTTGCCCAGAGAGGTTGTGGAGTCTCCTTCCTTGGAGATGTTCAAAAGCCATCTGGACAGGGTCCTGGGCAACGTGTTTTCAGGACCCTGCTTGAGCAGGGTGGTTGGACTAGATGATCTGCAGAGGTCCCTTCCAACCTCAACCATTCTGTTATTTTGTGAGTTGCATTGTTCCCCAACTTCACCTTCCGTCCCCAAATCCTCCTCTTCCCAAAGGCAGTGTGATTAAAGAAGAACTGACCCACAAAAGCATTTTGTGACCTAAATCCCATGGTCTCAGCAGGATGTAAGTACCTAAATATCTCTGTACATCTGAGTCTTAATTTCTTTCCACATTTTCTAGCCAAGGTGGAATTTCCTGTTGGGCTGATGGGGAAACCTAACAAATCCCTAACAAAATCCCTACAAAACAAATCCCTTGACATTAAAATAAAGCAAAAAGAAAACCCCAAACCCTGTAACTGTTGAGAACTTGAATTCTTTAGAGGTGGTTGTATTTCTCAACTAGAAAGTATGTCATATCCATGAGGCAATACAGTAAGTATGTGCAGTAAGTACAGTACTCTGAGGAGACACAGAGGCATTTTGGTTGACTTAAGCAAGATGTGAACAGATTGAGAGGTGCTGTTGGGGCTGTGGTCTCCTTAGTCTTGACCAGGTCAGATGCTGAGCAAGCGGAATGCTGAGTCCTCCTAACACCTCCAGCGTGGGCAACATGGTGGGGCACCTGCTGAAATCAAACTTTGTTAAGGCTGGCACTTGGTGTCTTGAGAGTAGCCTCTTTGGATGTGACCTTGAAGAACACTCCTGAGTGAGGAACATTCCCCTCCATATTCAAAGGTTCCCAGATACTGCTTTTACAAGAACTTGCTATTCTTGGTTGTACCAAGGACTTTGAAATCTGACATGTATAGTATTCTCCCTCACTGTTTAGAAATATCCTTTGGCTTTTCCCATTGTTTCATGTGCCTCTGTAAATGCCTCAGTGCCTCATGCTTTTCTATATGTTGCTGGGTCAGCTCCCTTGACAACTCAGCTTCTTACCCCTGCACCTGGATCTCACGTACATATGCCACATCATACCTGCGTTTACAAATTTGCAACCTGTTCTTGGTTCCCTTATCTTTGTTCCTCCAGTTAACGCCTCTTTCTTTGCCTGAATTCCCCAATCCAAACCATGTTGTCTTTTAGAGAACTCTTTCAGTGTCTTGAAAAAGCAGCTCCTTTCTGGTCCAAGGTCTGGCCTAGCTCTAGCAATGGCTTATGTCACTAAGAAGGGCCAGATTATCTCCTCTGATACCTCCAGCAAACCTTCCACCTGTGATCTCAAATCTTGTTGCTTTGTTCCTTGCTCCTTCCTTCCTTCTAGCATCACTGTTAAGCTACCAAGTCATTAGCATAATTAAGTTCCTTCTTTCAAAGAGTTTTAACTGACCAGTAACTTTCTCTGTGCCCACAGGTCTGCCATGCCCTAAGCCAGGCACCTTCTATTCTTGGTCAAAAGCATATCAGGCTGGGCCCTCTCCGCTTACAACCTTCAGCAGTCTGGATCTTCCCAGCCTTCCTTGTCATCTTAGTCCATATCTGAGCAAAGCCACCTATATACCTCATTGCCTTCTACATCACCAAAAGACCATTACCCCTCCTTCCTTCCCGTGTCTGTGGCAGTCTGTACTCACAGACACTCTACATCCCTTTCCACTTCTGCAGCTACTCCACAGATTGGGAGCTAGAAGTGTCTCAGTTTTAGCTGACTTTCCACACCACTTCCAGGGGTCACGAAGGGGGTCTTTTCTGCTAGTCATTGCACAGGGTCCCGCATCTGCCTGGGTACAGCCACCATCAGTGAGTAGGGACACCTCCACATTGCTGGAGGTGGCCTTGCAGGGACCCTGTTCCTGTTCCTTCTTGAATCTTTACAGCTAAATTCAGAAGCTTCAAATCTGATCTTCCCCTTGAAGTGATTGCTTAGCCTTTTTGAGCACTTCACACCCAATCTTTCTTCTTCTCTGTTCAAGAATCCTGCCATGATGAAACTGTTCAGGCCTGTATCTCCTTCTTTGCTTAGGCATCTCACAGCCCTTCTCGTGAGGAGTAAGCTGGCTTAGACCAGCTGTGGCCTTAAACCAGTCTTTCCCAAGCTAATATCTTTATGGTTTGCTTCCTTCTGTTCCTTCCTTTCCCAAGACTGTGACATACCAAAGCAATGTCTTCTTTGGTAGGAACAAAGAGAAACAGAAATAGACATCTTTCCCAGGCAGGAACATGTTTCCAGTATCTTTGCTGATCGCCCTTCCTGCGAAGTTTGTGCCTTCTATTTGCTCATGGGTTTCCCCCAACCCTCCCTCCTCTGTCTCACTCTCCCACTTTGAGAAGATTACACCCTGCCAGGAAATCAAGGGGGAGCTTTTGGTGTAGTCTTCATGTAGAAAGTAATACTCTTGCAGGAAACCTGAGGATGGCAGTGAAAAGATGTGGAATTTGGTACATTTGTTTATTTTTCTTTACGCTTTTCTAATCTGACCCAGTATTTCTACATACCTAATCTTCCCTCTACAGCCATGAGAAATTCTGACTATTTTTAGTCATTTGCTTCCCACTTCTACATTTACAATCAGGCCACTCATTAGACTGCTCTGGTCTTTGCCCTTTCCTTTTGGGCCCTCACAGTCAATGAAATCTAGAGGCTTTCTGGGAACCCTATACAAATTTTTCACCCCAAACAAGGCTGATTCTACCACTCTTTAGAGCCAAAGCAGCATTATGTGGAGATGTCACTGTCATGGTAGGCGGCTGAGAAAGACTGTGCCTCCAGTGCTTATGGCTTGTCCCATGGGCTTGACCTGAAGCAGGGTTCACTGAGTCTGACAAGAATATCACTGCCCCCTGGCAAGTGCTCATCCTGTGACAATCACCGTGGACCTGCAGCCTTCCCACTCAATGACACAAGAATTCTGGGTGTCCTGGGACTGCAGGGACTCATGACACAATTACAGGAAAGGTACTTTGATGACCATTCACTGCAAGAACATAAAGAGCACCAGGCTCTCATACTTCTCTGCGATGATTCTATGAAGCAGTAGAGAATTGCTATAAAAGTTAAGAGTGGATTCTACTGCATGGAGAGGAGACAGGTTTCCCCTGGGGCAGCAAGGCGCTTTTCTCAGAGATAATTGATTTTTGTTGACTTCAGTTGTGTCAGACGTGGTAGCAATTTTCCTTCAAAGGAAAGACAAGAGTTTGGTTGTTCATCTGTTCCAGAGAAGAGGGATGTAAAACATGCTGCCCTGGCAGAGAGAGCATCGTGGTTAAACAGATCTGGGAGACTCAGCTAGGAGGTCAACACTGATTCTGCAGCCATGGATCTGGAGTTCACCATAACAAGAGTCAGAACATGTCTGCAGCATTATATGAGCATTAATAATAGTCACAGAGAGCTGACTTTTGCCCTTCAAGGGAGAGAGGCTGTCCAGGAGCACTGGAGCTATTAATTGACTCACAGAGCAGTCATTTGCACATTTAAATGGTAGAAAGCTAAATATGTTCTGTGATCACTCCTAGCAAAGGACACTGACAGGGACGCACTCCTTTCAAAGCCTGTTTCCAGCTGCTCAGGGCTGTGTGACAGAGATCTCTGCACAGCACAGTTCATTTTGGCTGGCTTTTGCCAGCATCCCTTAAAGAGACATCCTCCGACAACTTTTTTCCCAAGCCCGATGTAATCACAAGTAACAGTCAGGATCATCATAATGCATAGCTTCCAGCATAAATAAATGGATTAAAACTGTCCCATTAATTTCTGAGGTGTATGGCCATATTGGCATTTGTGCTGAAATATTCTCCTAAGACATCAGCATCACTGCTGTCAAAAGGCAATAAATCCATCCTCTGGTTCTGCCCATAGCTACCTCGCCAACCTGGTTTCGTACCTACTGCTAAATCACACAGGACTTCGGGTGGTTCCTTCGATTTCTCCACCTCACTAAGATTTGCATCCTTTTCCTTCAGACATCTCTGCAATGTGCAGCTCCCAGGTGACGCTTGAGGAAGACAAGGCACAAATATTCCAATAAATCTTCCTATCTGGTAGGACAGGCACATTGCAGCTGTATTCCATTAGCTTCACTGTGCATTAGTCTAAGTAGTCCAGTTTGTGTCAAAGTGGCTTGGTGTGTTGGCATGTTCTCTTCTACTATTTTTTTCTCAGGTTTTAGAATCAAGAAAAAAAATGCAAAATGAAGGGATCTTATGTCAAGTCTTTAAGCCTAAAGGCAGCATCAGCTTTACTTGTATCATTCCTGATAGTTGTTTGCTTGGCCTGCTCTTTAAGCGACCTGTGAGGGCAGTCACCATCATTCCCCACAGGAAGTGAAACAAAAAATAGTTGGTTGGCCTGAGAAAACATCTGGGCTGCTGAATGCTGAGTGCACTTCCAGTGGTGGTTGGAGAAAATAATGTCTCCCAAAGAGAGTGTAAATGTGAACCAACATGTGCTGTTTTCTTATAGCCCTTGCCAGAAACTGCTGAAGCATCAAGTGTAGAGAAATATCTGGCATCAAGTATACCCCTAAGAAAACATTCCCCGTGCTTGCAGTGGAAGTTCTCCCTTCCAATGTGTTTACTGGAATCTTTTGAAATCTCACCATCAGCAGAGATTTTTGTTTGCTTTTCATCTAGAGCAACCACCATGTATCCAGCATGGTGCTTCTTTTACCCACTCCGCTTCCCGAGGCGATGAATACCGACTTCTTGCAGCACCAGTTAAAGGGCAAGGGGAACTTCCCCAAGGCTGTGAACACAACAGATTAGCTGGGCTTTTCCAAGTGTGTTCTGGATTTGACCGACAGCTTCCCAGCCCCTCAGTTCTGATTCCTCACTTGTTTCAGTCTCCTCTCTCTGCAGTGAGCATCCTTTCTGCTGAAATCCAGTGTGTAACATTTCCCAAACAATTAGAGCTTGTTTCCTGCACATACACGGTTACAAATTTATATTCAATTTAGTATTTACCTGAGCTCGCATTTCGCACCCTTTCTTGGTAAAGATTAGTTCATGCAGACTTTGAGGTTTACCTGCTTATCTTTTATTATCTATGGCTTCTGCTTCAGTGTTAATAAAGCTGTCTCTACCACCATGCTGGTTTGGGCATCTGTGCAATTTAAAATAAAGAAATATCCCTTTTTTTGGACTGATACCCGATGTGTGCTCTGGAGCTGTTGGCAATCTCTGTTAATGCTGCAAAGTGATGAAGCTGCTGCAAATTTTGCATCTCCTTCCAAACAGCATGTGTTGTCTTTGTTTGTGGTGTTTGCCACGGAGCCACAGAACTGCAGTTCCTTGTGCGATTTCTTTCTCTCGAATGCTTTTCCGCTTTCACAGGAGCTGTTTTCCATATTATTTCACACATGGCACCATGTGCTGTTCAGCAACTGCACAGACCTAAGATGTCTGACAGAGTCTGCTCCCTTCAGCATTAGCTGATCATTAGCTGTAACAGGAGCCTCTGCTCAGCACAGCGGCATGCCCTAAGTAGCTCTGGCAAGAGCCTCTAAAACACTGTTATTGCTGAGGAATGTCTAATCACGAGTCTCCACTTATTATTATTCTCTGTGTATTCCTGGGATTCCTTCCCCCTGTGCAGCAATACCATTTATGCACCCTCCTGACAGAGGGTGCTGGAGTGCAAGCATTTGATTTATTGGATAGCGCAGAGGGTATTTTGCTGGGATTTTTCCCAGGAAGCACCACAGTTTCTCAGGCTGGTTTGATGAGAGCTGACTAGAAACACATTGCAGAAACCAGACCAAGACAGGCAGCTTTTATTTAAACAAGAAAACATGATATGGTGACACTGGGGGAATAACAGTGGAAATTTGGGAAGAGAATAAGAGAGTTCTCTGAAGAGCCGCTGCAGGAACCCAGCTCTAACAATGCCCGCAAGGTCTGGGTGCTCCCTCTGCCAGATACTGGCTCCAAAACAATTCATTTCAAGGCTGGGGTTGATTAGACCAAGTGGAAAATAAGACTCAAGCAGTTTAGGCAAGGATCAGGCTGACAAACAACTTTCAGGTCAACTCTGCTCTGCATTCATTGGGCCAAAGGTTGAAAATATGTTTTCCTTCAACCTGACGACTTTGAAAAAGCAAAATCCTAGAATGCTGATGCTGTCAATTTAAATTAATATTTTATCCTCCTTCATGAGAGACAGGATTTTTTTTCCCCAGTGCCAGGGGGATTCTGTTGAAGAAGCTTTCACAGCCTTGCACACCCCAGCATAGTGCTGAGATTTCACCAGCAGGTTTCATGATGAAATGTTACAGGATTGAATTTTTTTTGCTGTGAGAGAGATCACTGAGTGTCAGACAGGCTGTAGCTTGACGCTGCCAGGGAAAGCAATTACAGCAGATAGACAAGCCAAGAGCACCAAAAAGTAGCAGGAGACGTTGCAGGATCCAGCTAATCCCCTAGGCAACATCAACCATGTTATTACTTGACACCAACATTGAAGAAGTATCAGCATTAACCTGCATCTGCAGCAGCTTTTCCAAACAAGCTGACAGCAGTCATTGCACCACCTGTAAGGTGAAAATAACCAACCTCTGTATGCATCTGGTGCAGCAGTAACTGCCTTCCTCCACATGGTTCAGATGATAAAGGCCATTAGACATGAATTTGCCTCTTTGGAGAGGAGAGGATAAACCATTGGAATACAGAGATTTTGGCCTGAGACAGGACAGTCTGTTCCAGGACTAAGAAGGAGGTAGATACTCCTGAGAAGATGTACAGATCTCTGGCTCAGCCCAAGCCCTGCCCTGTTGGCAGGAAATCATATGTACTAAAGAAGAGATCCCTGCAGCTAGGATCAACATTCAGGGAACAGGTGTGGTTCAAGATGTTGTCTACATGGGAAGACATCTATTGAGTTAAAGCCTTTTAAATACCACTGCTGAGCTGTAATTTAAGTGAAGAACTAGGCCTATGACAGAGGCTTAATGAGATTCCAGTCTCAATCTGAGAAGGTAAAGGCAGGTCACGGTTGGTCAGCAGACCCCACACAGCTTCAATTGCTGCAGAACTGCTTTACAAATCACAGTGCTTTTCAGAGTTGTAATGTGATGTGTTTTGTTGTTACAGGACTTAAAAAAGAGGTACCCACACAAACAGCCATGCCTGGCAGGCAGACTCTCCCCTCTGCTCCCTCCCTCCCTTCCCACCCAGGAGATTTGCTAACAATTAAGAAAATTATCTTATTTCTTTGTAGGTTATTTACTACCATAGCCTATCTGTTTTTCCTCAGAATGAACTGTGCACAGCAAAGCTCAGAAAAGGTGCTTGATTTTTCCTGCTGACAGCATCTCATCAAATTCCACTCAGAGGAAGTCTCTCAGGAGACAGGTCCATGGCATCATCCCAACAGGAGCTGATGAATTGGTTGTGCGCCTCCTGCCTGGTGGGTGCTCTCGTCACGGTGCCAGAGCGCTCTGGATGCCTCTGCACTGACAAATAAAGATCAGTGAAAGTGTGGAACACAAACTCTGACGTATGCTAGCAGTTGGGCATGCACTTAGCATAGTAAGCTCAGTGTCAAAAGATGCTAAACTCAGTGGCAAGTTTGTGGGTGTCACCCTCATATTTGAGCTGTTCTCTAAATGTTTATTGCCACATTCAAAGGTACAGACTCAGATATTTATTCTTTGGAATTTCTTTTGCATCCAAGATATTTGGGAAGACAAGCAGACAGACAGTGTGATCCTCACCAAGGGTGGTCTTGACCCCATCCTATTCTATGGCATTATTGTTGAGATGCTCAGTGTTCATCCGAGCAAAATACCATGACTGCTTCAAGAAGCTGGATTGACCTGAATGTGAGCAGATGTGAACTCACAAGAGAAAACACTCACTTCTGCACTCAGCACCTCCCTGGTGAGAACAGGCTGAGGCCATCTGCAAAACAGGCAGATCTGTCAGCACAGCTGAGCTGCACTGTTATCTGCGTGTAACCAACTTACTGGAGAACTGCATACCCCAAAATGCCTGGCACCTTGCCATCTCTGAATTGCTCTGATGGAAGTGAGGACAGGCATAGAAGGTTTGTTACAGAACAATCATTAGTACTACTTGCAGTTTGCCCGTTTTCTGCCAGCACAAATGTGCCTTTGTCATGACTGAGGCATCATCACATGGAAGAGCAGCTCTTCTATTGAGAAAGGAGGACATGGTGAGACTAGACTGATGGCATATGCACCAGGAATGTTACCCCACAGAAAGAAAACATATTCAGAGATAAGAAAAGCAATTCTGGCATTTGACTGGGTGTTTAACTGCTTTCAAGACTTCACCACAGGCTTCTCTAGCTCTCAAAACTGACCACAAACAGTTCTTCCTGTCAGGATGTCCCAACTTGCTCTCACTGGGACTGCAGAGAATCAAGATGTGTATGATGAGGCAATAATTTATGTTCTTTGAGGCCCAGGGTAAAATTCTTGCTGTAGCAGGTGCCCTCTCAAGAAGCCCATTGCCTGAAGCCAGAGGCCAACATCTGGTTGAAGAATTGGCTGACTGCTAATTAGGGCTGCATTACCAGCCACAGATCAAAAGTTGGTGGAAATCTGTTCAGCAAAAAAAGCTGATCATACATGATCAAAGGAGCTCTGCCCTTCAGGACATGGGATGAGTCTCAGCTAGGGATCCAGACAAAAAGATCATGCTTCCTCATGGAGGGCTAAAAAAGAGGTACTTTCTGCTCATCCACAGAGCTGTGCAGGCTGAAATACTCCCAGGGCTGCACAGGGCATGACAAGGCATTGCAGAGTGCTAGGTCTGTACACACACAGCATCCTGGGGCCAGATCTCTCCTCTGAGCTGAAAGGGTGTATATAGATTTCCATACTATGTATCTGGGAACAAGACAGAAGAGTCCAAACCATTCAAGCAATCAGCCCTCTCTGAAAGTTGTTGTCAGCGATCAGGTGCTGATCAGTTTTCAGCTGAAAAGTCAATGATGGCTCTTCATATCTGACTCTTAACACGCTGTTCTGAGTCAGCCACATTTGGTGTTTTTTCTTCTAATACTGGTTTTAATCACATAAAGTCTGTCTTTGCAAGACACAGCATGCTAGAAGACAGCTGACTTTTCACAAAGGCTGGAACTGTAGCCCCGTCACTTTGAGTCTTCCCTATTCCAGAGCACATTGAGACTGTGGTGAAGACTATGAGGGCCTATTTAGGGGGAACTGATGACTCATACAGGGTATTGCTGACTTATCATGCCATACTGTGAGTAAGGAAGGCTAGCCTCTCTTACCAGTTTATATCACAAATTTGTGATATATATATATATATTCATCAGGAATAGGAAAGTGATCACATAAACAATAGAAGAAAAAAATATGACTGATATCTTGGATTATTGAGGCCTCCTAAATACCAAATGGGCCAGTTTAGTCTTTGCCATTGATACGTACATTCAGGGACAAGTCAAAGAAAATATCAAGATCCTGTGTGTCTTAGTTTCCCCTTGGGAACAATATGCTCCTCTCTTCTTCTCTATCACAATGCCTGCGGAGACAGTGGAGACTGGGGAACCAGACTCCAGCAGCCCCAGGCAGCCTGGGTTCCTTTCAACCTCTGAGCTTGCTGTTCCCGCAGGCTTTCACAAACAAGACACATCATCTGCTTCTTGCCAGAAGTTGAACGAGGAATGGACACCTGATAAAAATGTCCCCAAAGATGGGGTATCCAGAGTCCTGTTTAATTTCTTCCAAGATGTGATCTAGCTTTTCAACAGCATGGGTTGTATAGTCATGTGACTTTTACACGCTTTCTATCAGTGGGTGGCAGAGTGCAAATCTCTAGCTCTTTGAGGAGTTTCTCCCTGTCTTTTTCAGAAGTGCTTCACTTCTCTGGGTTGACTTGTTGAGAGCTGAACAAGGATACCTGTCAGAGACCAGGCCTGTGCCCATCACTTTTATTTAAACAGTAAAAAAATTAGGCTTATTTCCTGAGAGGTTTCCATGCTAGTCAGTCAAAGAGTTGTCTCTGGTTTCCAGGCAGAGATCTGAGATACATTTATGCAAGCAGGACATGGGACACCTGCACCAACTGGTGCAAAAGACAGCAAGTGTTTCCCTTTCTCTTGCCCATATATATGGGGTTTCTGAGGCCCATCTGTTCCCACCTGTGTAGTAATCATGGACATAAACTTGAGCGGGCTAATACATTATCCTTGCCCCCATCTTTCACCTTCCCAACAACCCTCTCTGGTTCATAAGAAACAGGACAACACCAGATCCTGACCTCTCCTCCTCTGTGACCATAAGGAGGGAACACAGTGGTTTGCAGCGACTCCCCTTTCCCAGTGTGTTCATCACAGACCCGCATGGTCTTCTTCATGACCATTCAGAATAGAGGAAATCCTTGGGTAATCCCCTACCACATAATGGCAGTAAGTGGGGAAATATCCAACATGGATATATCCACCCCAGCCCCAATCTTGACCATGAGAAGCAGAGGCACCATTAGCTCTCAGAGCCTTGCCATTTGATGATGCTTCTTGAAAAGCAGATGTTCTGATTCCTCATGTATCTATTGCAGTTTGCTTGGCAGGGACATTTACACTAATGGGAATCTCTCTCATGACAGACATGGTGTGAACATCCTTTATAGCTATACCTTTATTTCTCATTCAGTGACCTTAAAATACCACCTCCTGTGCCCAGGTACTTGTTTTCTGTAGTCCCTTGCAGAATGGAGATGGTTTATGCAAACATTTGTCTGTCCCATGTCCAAAACAGCATCAGGGCAAGACTGACGAACAGAAAAAAAAAAAAAAAAAGGGGGGGTCTGTCGTATTTCTTCTTCATCTGGCTGGTGACTCATTTGGCACCGGCCTCTCAGAGCTCAAAATTAAAACTTTGATATGATCCAATTTTAAAGCCATAGAAGGAGGCGTTTACCTCTTTGTGTTCCAGGACTTCCCCAGCAGACCACAGAGGTTTCAGCAAATATAATAATATGTTTTCTGCACTATGTATAATGAAATTATATTCACCACAATTCCTACCGGGAGTTTCTGAATTCCAGGTTTATTTCTTAAACAGTCGCCAAGGGTTTCATTGACAGAACAAATAATAAAAGAGAGAATGGAGAATCTTGTCTAATGGCTCTAAGTAACTCAAAGTAGATAAAATGATAGATTTTACCCAGGTGATTGTTTTCTAGGGATTCTATCACTGAGACTTATCTGATCAATTACAGGGCAAATTTATATGAAGCAAAAGATTTTTAAAAAATACACCCTCTTGCCAATATCAGAAATTCCTTGAACTGTTCCAAACCAGAATAATCATTCCATTAAAATAATTATCAGTTATAAATTCAGCATTAAAGAAAGGTAATAGAATGTGAGCTGTCAGCCTCTGGGATATATGTATGATTGAGCTCAGTGGATCCATTTACCAATTATAATGAAACCTGTGCTAGAAGCCACCTTTCTTAGACATCCACTGATTTTAAAATACCATCCAAAAATAGCTCTATTATTCTCTGTCTTTTTTTTTAGAAGATTCCCTTCTCTTCAGCAATTCACTAGTCTCCAGGATGGTGATTCTAAACAGGCTTCATACCACTTGTCTTTTGTCTGGTGAGTCCCACTTGCTATTTTTGGTATATCAAAAGTTTGATTCTAATTTTGAAAGAAAGTTGACAACATTAGGAAAATAAATCAAGCAGAAATGAGATGGGGAATGGCTCAATAACAAGAACAAAAACATAACTGCAGTCAGGAAGTCTTTCCCCATAAGGAATAACATTTATAACAAGAATGCAGAATAAATCAGCTTAGGCAAAAATAGAGTGATCAGCTCGTTCCCCACTGTGCAGATCAATGCAGTCCGATGAATCTAGCTGTGTGACCCAAATATATGCTCACTCTTTTAAGCACCTCTGCATGAGGAAAGAGAACCATTCACAAGAGCCAAGTACTGTCTTGGACCTATCACCAGGGAACACTGGTTTCAGTAGGGAGTTAAGTCTTGATGGTGCTAATCACACTGATAAAGCAGTATGACTGCTCAGGCCATTAAGCCAGCATGTCATCCAGTTAATGGCTGAAATAGGTCAGGATACACCAGTATAACATAGTGGCAAGTCAAAGAGATAAACTAGTACTCAGACATGCTGGCAAACAAAGCACTTTCTAAGAAACCACACAAGTATTTACTTTCAGGAAATTTTTTTCCATACTGAAATGCCTGAAGTCCCATTCCAAGAACTGATACATTAAATAAGATTCACCTCATCAATGATTCATTTAAGCAGGCTTTTCAGAGCTCAGAACTGATCATCTACCCGCTGTTTAATACTTGAAACCAATAGAAGAGCCCATTTTTCTTTTTCTTTTTCTTTTTTTTCACCTTGGTGCTCAGGTAGACATAATGCTTAATGATTCATTTACCAAATCCAGCTCGGCCTATCTGCTTTCGTCACACCAGAGCATGTATGAGTTACTGGCTTCAGCACTGGACCCCATGTGCAATTACAACTTCTGCCTTTCAGTTATATTAACCAACACCTGACACAGATAAGCTGCTCAATGCATCTTCCAGTGGTTCACTTCCTTTCTCATTGGCCACCGTCACAACAGATATCTGCAAAGTGTTCAAAGTTGCCCAGGGAACTGGGATACTCCTCTCCCTTTAATTTTACTGGAAAGCATATGTCTAATCAGGCAGCTTCACATATATTATTTCATGCATGTCATCTGCAGCAGCACCCAGGATATGTTTGGACAAAGCCTTTTGTGTGCAAAGCTGCCCTCAGAATTAGTCAGCTGCAGAAGATTGCAAGACTAGGCACTTCATAAACTCTATACAAAAATAGAAGTGACTCTCCAAGTAAAGGAGAAAAAGCTCGTTTTAGACAATTCCAACAGAAACATTCCAGTGTCTTGACTCAGTTGGAAAGTAATTAAGTTAATCTGGAAATCAGATTCAAAGTCTAGCATGAAAGAATGGTTCCCACTGCTAAAAGAAACAGCCTTGCAGGAGACAGTGATATATAACACATATTATGATGTAATGAGGAACAATTGGTTGTTACTGGGATGTTAAATTCTGTCTTAATAAATAAACTGTATATTTTCACTCATTAACAGCTCAGCTTTTTTCCTTTTCTTCTGTTCTTGCTTGTCTTTTTCTCTTCATACACATTCCAGACAGCTCTGCTGTAAATCCCTTCCATCACGCTGTCATATTTACTGACATTTCAAGGACATTTCATTTAAAACTTTAAAGAAAAAAATAGCTCCTCACAGCCATTCAGGAAGAAACATCAATGACTGGCAGCATTTGAGTTCATATCATCCCATCTCCAGCTGGATCCAAACCCCGAGAAGCAACATCTGTAAACAGAATCCTAGGAACACTTCTAAGGGCCACTGCACATTTTGATTTCACCCATGGACATCACATCATGACAGCGATTCACCCACAACTGGGCACAAGCTACCTTGGATCATTTATTGCTTTGGCCCTCCTCAGTTTTATCCTTTCACATACTGTATCATTTATCCTTTACGTCCCTTTTGTCCTCCTCAACCCCTAGCTCTCCCTAGCTTCTCCTCTTCCTTTGTTGTTCACATCACATACTCACTTAGGAGACTATGTTTAAGTTATTGCTTCTCTAAATTGTCAGTGTCAGATCTTCACCTGCTGTCATTCATAGTAGACCTTGAAAATTAATAGCTCTAAGGCCATTTAAAGCCCTGGAGGATATGAATCTCTATTCCCAAGCTCACAGTGTAAGTTCTTTGAGATGGGGACTGTTCTAGCAATAGATAAACAAAAGATACTAGAGTCTATACGCAGGCTAAACAATTGGGAGGAAAGAGAAAACTTCTGCCCCTTGAAGCATGAAACCATATGGCCAAAGGTGTCCACTGGTAATGAGATGTGTGTTTTGGGACTTTAAAAGGTTTGGAGAGGATGGCAGAAATGAAGGAAAGCTGAGTAGATCCTACTCTTTGTTGTCGGATAAACAGAGAAGCAGAGCAAGCCAGTACAGTTCTGCTCCAGTTCCACTGGAGCCACATGAAGGACAGCTGTGCTCCAGTGAACTGACTCATTGCTGAAAGCTTTACTGTTGAACTTCAGCTGGGCCAGTGGGTGGTCCTGTGTGAATTAATAGGTTGATTGTGTGCTATTTTTTCTATTCAGGACATACTACTTGCAAAACAGAAATATGATATGGCACAGAGTAAAAGCCCTTATTCCATTTTAATCTGCTGGAACATCAGTATTGGCAACTCTAAAGCAGAAAAGATCAAGAAAAATATACCATAGACTAAAAGATACCTGTGTTGCTACTCATTATTTCTCTCCTTAAAAAGAAAATTACCCAGATCTGGGATCCAAAATTTCTTGATCTGCTCAGAAGTCATTTCCCTGATGATGAATTTTGCTTTTCCATCTTATTCCTCTTCTGTATGAACCCTATCTTTGTGAAGGAGCAGTGACAACTATCATTGATATCAGAAGAGACTGAAACAAGGATTCGCATTGTCCCCTGCTCTCCATCATTGCTATCTCTATTGCTTTGTTTTTTTCCTTCTTTGAAAAAGAAAAAAACACTGAATTGATGATACGCCAACATGAGATTCCCTTTACTGCCCACCCTCTGGAATCACAATGAGATTGTGAAATCACAGTCTCCAACAATATTTGATGGCCTTTGAAGGTGGGACAAGAAAGTCAATAAAGTCTCATTTCTTCAGAATGTCTTCTCTGCTGCTTTTTCATGTTTGCCCTGTGGGATATTTGGCAATTTTTTACACAGAGCACATAACCAAGTTGACTTATCACATGCAGTTCTTTAAAATAACACTGGAGGAATTCAAGGGTTTTACTTAACACAATATTGTGAAGAAATACACCAAAGTTCTGTTTGCATTAGCTGTAATTCCCTAATGCCCCAACTATTCTGCTCAGCCGAAACTGACAATTAAGCTAAAGTTATCTAAGCAATAATTAAACTTTTAATTATGGAATTTTATCCAGTCTATTTGAGGAAGATCATTCTTAAAAAACCTCTGTCAAAACCAATGGTGTCCGGAGTTAGACAAACATCTCAAAAAGAGACAAAGATGGTATACAGGTCACTTTCTATGACACTGACAATGGACACAGGTGCCTCCTGTGGAGTCTAAGTTCAAGAAAGTAGTAAGCAATTCAAAACACAGTTATGCAGCATTCTCAGATCCTGCCTTCTTAGGCAGTCAACAAGGAGAAGCCATCAAAACACTCAGGCTATAAGGAGTCCAAAATCTGGGAAGCCAGAGGTCTAAACCGCTCATTGCTCTCTTGGACAGCAATATCATAATAGGCATTTGAACAGAACACTTAAGGGTTCAACTCTCCTTTATTTTAAGATGTAGCCCTTAATACCACTGTCAGTGGGGCAAATTTTTTTCATAATTATCAGACCATCTGAATTTGGATTACTATATGTCAAGGCAGGTAGGATGTGACTCTCCACATGGTCCTACCTTCTTACTTTCATTGAACTTTCACCATCTGGCGTTATTATGTAAGAGCAGGAGTCTGGTTCCACAACACTCTCCGCATTAGGAAACCCACTCCATGGGACTCCAAAGGAAGTCTGTGGTAGAATGAGATTGCCACACTGAGCCCTTAGCATCCTATTTCTGACATAGTTTATTCCACATTAATTGCACATCCCAATTACGCTCCTGCTGGATGCATTGTTTCAATGGCCAGTGAAGAGGTGATTCACACTCCCCAGTAATCTCTAGGGAACATTGCAAGGCCCATCAGTTCTCCCAGGGTTTTTCATTCAGAGGAAAGCAACTTAATCCATGGGCAATGGTCCATGCCATTGGCTCTGACTGTGCAGCAATGTGAGTGCGCCAAATCCTCGGGCCCTTGCTTGGTCTCTATTCCATGCTTACTTAGGAAATTGTATGCTGCTTAGCTTAATAAGTACTAAGCAAGAGACAGGCTATAAGATAATCAGGATAAACTGTCCTGTTTTTGAACACTATGTATAATCTTAGAATCCTGACTCCCACTGAGAACTATCTAGTGTTATCCTAATAAAAATAATTATCCTAATTGCTCACTCCACGTATTCCAGGTGCTGACAATAAGTGTACCTTATAAATGGAAACGTGAAATGAAAAAATAGATGAAGCAACTACACTTGTAATGAAAGTACCTAATCTAAACTTTAAACCCCTATCACAGCAACAATCAATCAACAGGACTGTAGATGTTGCATCAGCATTAGACACAAGTTCAGTGTCTTTGCCCAGCACTGCAAGCTTTGTGAATACAAGCACTTTGGCCGGCCTTGTGCCCTGATCCTCTCTGAGAAAGCCCATGTCTCAAGATGAGGGCTTTCAGGGTCCATGTACCTCCAAGCTTTGCAGTGCCTGGAGCTGGATATAACACAAAGGAATTATTCATTCCCAGCAGAGATTATCAGTTCCTCTGGCTGAGCAGCTGTCAGATTTCAAAGTCTGGTCATGCAGCTCACACTTTCAAATGGTTATTTTCTGCCAAAGCCCTGGGCCTGTGGGAACAATCATTTCACCATGAGGACCAGAGCAGAAGACATGGGATGCACTGAAGCAACACAGTATGCAAGGGCATGCTCTGGTGGACTAACAGCCAGTAAGCTAGAAAATCATTAGGTGGGAAAGGCAGTAACTTTATGTATATCTGCTGATCTTCTAGCATGACGTGGTTCTGAACACCCCATGTGGACATAACGATATGGGGAGTGGAAAGTCTCATTCAAGGCCCTGGTGAATCCTTGCCTGGGATACACAGCCAGCTCTGGTCAATGAGCTGCCCAGGACAAGTGAAATCGTTCTGAATTGTCAGGGAGAGCTGTCAGGGTGGTTGGAAGAGCGATTCTTCCGAGGTTGGAGAGGACACTAACAGAGGCTGGCATTTCTAGCCTAATGAGAGAGGGCTGAAAGGGGCTATGAACACACTTTAAATACCTCAAGGGCGAGGATCGAAAAGGTTGAGAAGCTTTCTGAACTGAAAACCAGTGTTGTTACAAGAGCGAATTGGTAGAAGCTTGCCATGAGACCACTTCAGCCGGGAATTCACAGAATGTTGCAGCGGGCTCCAGAGCAACCTCTGACCAGGCATACCAGGGACACAAATCCAGCCACAGCTAAAGCACAGTAACATTGCAAGCAGGACTCCATGGTGAGGTGCTGGGAGCAAAAGGAAGTTAGATCTGGTGACCCAGAGGAGCTCTTCCAGTCCTACAGTCCTCAATTTCCCCGTACATTTCTATTAGGAAACAGAAACAGGGCTCATTAACACCAGTCTTATACCAGTCTGAATCCTGACTAGTTCCCTCTCTGTCAGTGACCGAGTACTGTGAGTGTATCTTGCAAGGGAACTGCAAGTCTGGAATAAGCTTTATGAGCTCCTAATTTTAAAGTACAGGCTTGTGTTGACTTCAGCCTCGCCAGCCTGTTCTTGCTTCGTTCCACAGCATGTCATTGTCAGTACGATCCAGTAGTGTAACAATAGAGGCCCTAATCTGAATTTTATTCGTTATGAAAATTTCAGGACATCACATATCTTCAAGAATATATTACTTTATGTAACTGGCAATGCTCTGATATGAGTCAGTCTATGAATCACAGGAGATAAAACTAGAACCCAGACTATACTGTTCTGTGTTCTTTAATAATACAGAATTACTTTTCTGTCATATCAAATGAATTTATTCTTTTATTTCACTACTTTTCCCTCTCACCATCCCAATTCTCTTATTTTTTTCTTTTTCACAGACACTCATTTGTCCCTGGCTGGAAGCACATACTGCTCCAGGTCTCAACGCCAGTGCCTCATCACTTGGTAATGTAACTCTGTGATAACAGCATGGGACAGTTTGCGTGTGGGACCAGCATGGACGCTGCAGAAGATCATTATATGCTTCACTCTCTGTGTGTTGCAGCAGTGCCTAGAAGTGTTTGCCAGGACCATTTAAGAGCAGAGCTCTGTAAAAGCAATAAGTACATGACGTAGGCATGTTTTGAAGTGCAAAACAGAAGATCTATTGGTGACTCTTGTGCAGCCTCTTTCTCATGCTAAAAAGGAAGCTTCATGCTGGATCATTTTGCTGCAAGGGCCCAAAACGTGCCAAGGAATAAAGAAGAGCCACACAGGCACATGCAGGCACACACAAGACCTGCATGTGTCTGGGATCAGTGGGCCACGAAGGACGTGTCTCCCTGCGACTGAGGGCCAGGGTGCAGCCAGCATGAGCCCACACAGACATATGCCTGGGGTGGCAAACTCTGGGCCTTGGCAAGCAGGTCTGTTGCTTGCAAGAGCAGAGAGCCTGGCTGATTTTCTTGGTTGTCAGTATGGTTTTTCCATGAAAATCAATTCTGTTGGTGATGCTGAAATTTGGAAAACAGATAGATTTAAAAAAGCAAACACTTGAGATGTGAAAAAGTTTCCCACAAAATTTTCATCCAAAGCTAACTCATTTTTCATTCAACCCTGTTCTGGCCACATTTTGAATGGAAATGTGTTTACATGGTCATGCTGGGAGAAGGAGAAAGGCAGTTTGCCCACAAGTGCTTCAGCATCCCTCACCTAAAATTCCAATTGCAGAGGGGACATGTATCTGAGATAGGAATACAGTAGTCATATTCATTTGGTAGATGTAGATGTTCAGGTAGAGAAGAAAAATCTACTCCTGCCCGAGGCAGGAAAGGCTGAAGGTTGAGGTAGGCTTGATCAGACAGTGGAGGATCGACTTGGGCACGCTGCTTCCAGGGACAAACCCACGAGGACTGCTCTCACTGCGTTCGCTCTTCTACAGACATTTGCTCAAACCTTTGTTCTGTTTGCCTGAAAGTTTGGAGGGTTAGGGTTAGGGGTTAGGGTTAGTAAGGTTTAGAGTTAGGGTTAGAGTTACAGATTATGGTTTAGGGTTAGGGTTTAGGATTATGCTCAACAAGAAGCACCCTCCTGTCGATGTGAGCATCCCCCACTCCAGCCTTCGCATTCATGTCCGGGCAAACCCTCAGCCTTGTTCTGCTGTCTTCGTGGACTGCCTTGGTGGCCAAATCTCATAAATCCGGCCACCTTTTCCCCTGCAGGGTGCCAGCCCAGGCAGGTTCTCCCAGCAGCAACCTGAACCCAGCCAGCGAGTGTGCGGGGCAGGACACACAATGGCCCGGGGGAAAGGACAGTGCTGTGGTGCCTCCTTGCTTTTCTCAGCTGCTGCTTTTTTCCCTTTTCCCATCCTTCCCTTTTCCCTTTTTTCCCTTTCTCCCTGGCATCACATCCCGGGCCGTGCTGTAGTTCTTTCCTCTGCATCCATAGGTTTACAGCAGGGAGTCACAAGACGCAGAGAGAAACCAGGGAGCGCAAAAGCAAGAAACTAAAACTACTGAGAGTGACTAGTGCTGTGCGGGAGCTGGAATTTCCACTTTGCAGGAATTCTCCAGTTTTGAAATGTACTTTTATTCTACGCTGGATCAAAATCAATAATTTTTGGAAATTCCTATGCAACTAAACTTTGAAAAGATGAGTGGATCCTTTGGTGCCTGTCAAAGCATTTGTTGTTGTTTCAACAACTGACAGTTTCTTTTTTTTACATTAAATACATTTCAGAACAACATGTTGCCTCACAGAAGAGTTAGTGAAGCATTCTACCATGCAACGGTTGAAGCAAAGTATGTTATTACTTTAGTGCAATGCTTCCTTCCTTGCTTCCAGGATTTTATTCTTTTTTTTTAATTTAGATATTCCCTTAAAAGGTTTCCAGTGTTTTGAAATGGCACTTTCTCCTGGAAAAAAAATACATTTGCTGGAAAGAGGTCCATCCAATGTATGATTACTGCTAACAAACCTAAGTAATTTCACGGCCTCTGCAGCCACAAGTCCACCTGTAGCATTTCCTGAATGCTTGAAAAAGAACCCTATGGAAATCAAAAATGCTCTTTTTCCTTTTCCCCCAGGTTTCTATGATAACAATATTGGATGATTTGCAGAACACACCATGTACTTTGTTTAGTCTGTTCCTAACACCAAGCAATTGGGCCAATACTTCCCGAGCGATCCATGTGCTGAAACAGCTCCTTCTAAACTGGTTCTTGAGCACCGGGAAGCAATGTGCAAGTTGTAAAAGAAAATCACAGAGGAAAGCCCTATGCATGCTGCACTGCACACCCTGCCCAAGCTCCCCACGCATCCCAGGGCTCCCACAAAGGGGAGGGAGAGGAGTGGGCCAATGGGAAAGGATCCTTTTCCACATGGGAAAGGATCGCAGCAGCCCTTCTGGCTGGGATTGACAGCGAGTTAAACAACTGTGGGAGCAGAGATGAAATTCAGCCTTTAAGCAACTGCCTTTGACTGACTGACAGATAAATCCTGGGGAAGATCAAGCCCTGATGAATCTATCAGTCAGACCAGCTCTGCATGTATATTTATGGCTACAGGTTTCCATCAGCAAGAGAAAATTGCAAACCCTTTATCCATGCCCGCAATTTTCCATAAATCATAACCCTCCTGCAGCGAGGAGACTGCAAATTTGGGCTGCTCGCTGCTGCAGGATCTACCTTATGTAAGGTAGGAAAGAAGGAGGTTTGTGTTTTCCAGGTGTCTCCCAGAAGGCGATCGGTAGAGGGAGATGCACAATCCACAGCAGGGATTTCAAAGTGCTGCTTGGTAATGGGAATTTTAAGCACCTGTATTCCCACTTGACACATGGATTACCTCCTCTGTTTTTCTCTGATAGCTGGGCCTTTCTGTCTCTGCCCAGACATAATTTCCCCCTGCAGTTTGGTGGGCCTGAGAGCCAATATAGAACAAGACATCCTTCCAAAGAAAAGCACTCCTGCAACAGTATAAATCAAAGATATTACCTTCTGACTTTGCCATATTTGCTATTTTGACTAAGTCAATCTCATATGAATTCCTGAAAGTCGAAAAGCCAAATATCCTTATCTGCATAACGAACATGTTTTATCTTTATGAGAATAGTGATGGGATCATTTCTTTGTATAGCAGTGCTTTATATCTTGTGTCCGTACTAACCACTTCTGTTCATTTAATTATTCATAATATCCACCACCCCTTTGCTGCTACCTGAAGTATATCCATGAATTGCATCCTCCAGCACTTGCGAGGCCATGATCCCTCTCTGCCTGGCCATAAGTACCAGCCGCAGGAGCGAACAGGACCCTAATCCCTTCCCTGTGCCAGGGAGGCACCTCGCGTCTCCCTCAGCCTGGCCGCACCACCCTCACCACAGGCAATGCTGATAGACCTCACTTGGGTGGGAAAGGTGCTCTTAGACCAAGTCTCCTAACACTCATGGGGCTGATTGCATGTGCTGACTTACCTCTCTGCAGTCTTGTGCGGTGGTGGCTTGTCTCGCCTATGCTTCAGACAGGGGCATCTAAGCCAGATGCTCAGGCCCGCCGTGCAAGCAGTGGCAGGTATAGCTTGGGAAACCAACTTTAGGCACCCCAGAAATGCCTTTTCTTGCCTCGGAATTATATAAGGCATGAAGACAACCAACTCAGCTGTAGGTGTCAACATCTGGACAAATGAAGCCCACCCGTAACCTTGTAGCCCTTCTACAAAGAAGGGTGAAACCCTTCTATTAGTTAGTTGAACCAAGAAAACTGTAATTATTTTTTAAATTTCTGGTCCATCAACTCAGTAAAGAGAGTGAATTAAATTCCTTCTACCCTGTCTGTCCTTGGATTAGCTTCCCAACTTGACTTGTCTTCAAACCATTTAGCTTAGTGTTATTCTTCATACTGCTCGTCCAACACTCAGTATTCTTCTATTTCTAGTTCCTAACACTCCTGTGTGTATTGCCATGTAGGGTATCTTTTAGGGGGCATTCCTGACACACATCCAAATCGTCACAGCTGTCCTTTTCAACTCTTCAGTAGCAGGGTAGTTTCTTGTTCTAGCTGTTTCCCTCATCACATCATCTTTTATTTTCTGCAGCCCTGGCCCTCGCAGCATTCTTTCCAGCCAGCTCATTTCTACGGTCCACATCTCTGAGTCGCTGCCTTTTCTCATGCTCCAGCACCCTGACCCATACAGCAGAGTTGTCTTAGACATGCTGATTCTCAGTTTCAGAAAAATATTATGAGCATATTCTAGTCCTTGCAGAGTTTCTAGCCCAGTGCTTCTCCCAGTGCCAATTTCATAACCCCTGATCTCCTGTGTTAGCTCTCCAAAGACTGCAAGTCTTTCAACTGATCCTAGTTCTTCATCTCCAGATGCCCAAACTTTCTGCTCTCCTGGTCCCACCTCATCACTTATTCTCTGTAGACCATTCTTAGTCAGTGATATGAGGTCAATAAGACAGCTGAGCTGGGAAAATTGTAATGAATAATTTATCTGACAAGTACAGGTTCTTTGTATGTCCATGGCATATCCATGAACAGCTTGTGTTTCTCTGGACTGCATCCAAGTCCTAGCCACATTTAAAAAGTCTATTAATCACAAACAGGTTTATTATTCACTTACATGCTCACCAGTCTGGGGGAATCAAGATCCTGTAGCTGTCTAGCCTGGGTCTCAACCAAGCCATCAGCACCCCAGCAACTGCTCATTGCACCCAGGTTTGGTATTGGTAGAAGAGTGGGTTTCATTGTGTCAGTGCATAGCTGTTGATATTTTCTGCTGGAAGGAGTATGCTAGCAATTCCCCCAGGGCTTGAAAATCTGGTTCCCACACATATTTACAGATGCGGCTTTGACATTCACTGTCTGTGAACATGAATACCAGCGAGACTTAGCTGCACAAACACATGTGGCAACCAGCTCCCTGGAGGGAATTTAGAAAGGAGGAAGGCACAGCCAAGGGGCAAGTGGCTATTCATGGCAAACAGTTGTTAGCCTTGAGCCATCTCTCATTATAGTGCAGACAAACTCCTTATATAACTTCTTGACAAGAAGCAGTGTGGACTATCAGGTAATTTTAAAATCCAATTTCAGCATCAGTTAAGCAAGAAGAAAAGGCTGTCAGAAAGCTGAATAGCGTGGGGAGACCTCTGACTCTCAGAAATGTCAAGGATTAATCAGGGAAACCTGTGCACAGGACACTTGCTTCCAAGTAATCCTTTTAATGAAAAATGGTTACGTAAACTAAGCTTAGCCCTTCCTGCATTTGTAACCCCGGTCGCAATTAAAAGACAGACAGAGAAAATGCAAGCAACAGAGCACTGCGTGCATTGCTAATGGGTCGTCTTCATTCTCTGCAGGGACTGGATTACTTCACTTTTAGCTTCTAGTACTGCCTTGCACAATGAACTGCAATAATGATTAACAGGAGGAAGAAACCCATTGACCCAAACCAAAGCCCATTACAGTAAATGGAAGCTGCCCATTGATTTCACTGGGCCCTTCCTCCCGCAGTATGGAGCTGGCATCAGTATGACTGGTCTGTGGCGCTGCTGGTTAGAAATTGTTTGGGTTGGAAAGTTGGGAAGATGAGGGTGTCTCTGGGGCTCCAGGAACCCATTCCTGTGGGATCATGGCAGGCAGAGCTTACAGAAGTGGCTCAGATCACCCCATCTCTGCTTCCTGGTCATCCTCAACACCAGTCCTTGTGCTAAAGGCCCTTGTGCTCCAGTATATCATGGTTTTGCTTTCTATGAAACTAAGGGTACCTACAGCCCTGAATTAGTTCAAAAAATCACCACTGTGATTTGTTCCAGGGTAACAGGGTATACAGAGACCACAAGGGGATGCACCTGGGTAAAGAAGTGAGTGCGTGTGTTAGGAGCCACCCCAGGGATCTGATTCACAGCTTGGAAGGACTCAGGAAGTGAAATCAGCTCCTGCAAGGAGCAACCCTTGGCAGATGAGGGCTGGTCCTCTGAGGAGGACTGAAGGGCCCTGATGCCTGGGTTTGAAGACATGCAGAGCTGGTCTCTCTTTTTGATGTCAGAGTTAAAAGTTTTTTCAGAGCTGCAAACTTGGATTTTTGGCATACCCTGATCTGTTTTACTGGAAGTGACCAGCCTACAATCCAGTGATCTTCGTGTCTTTGAAAAGCTTCCCCTTTATATTGTCATGTTGGAGCTTGGATATCCCATTGGCGTTAGCTGGCATGAAAGTCACCATACAGGATAAATGTAAGATGTATATGCAAGCTCCTTTCTTGATATATGGCAGCTCACACAGTTAGAGCCGCTACCCAAAATGTATGTGTCATTGCAAGGCTCAGACAAAGAACAAACTGTAGGCCATGGGTTTCCCTGGATATTAGGTGTGGACAGGCATGACTCTAGGAAGGGAGGCAAAAAAGCAGAGAGGCAACAGACAAAAGTGCTGAGCAACAGCAGAAGAAGCCCTTGAACTATCCCAGGGAGGGAGAGTGGCGTGAGGGTGTTTGTGGGCAGGCTGCAGGTGGCTGCCTGCTGTGCTGGAGCTGGGAACTGGCCACCAGCCTCCCGTCCACTCCCCATCTCCAGGGAGCTTGATCACAGCATGCTCAGGGCCGTGTGAAGACCCAACGCATGTTGTTTTCCTCCAAAAGCAAATAACTTGTAAGGCTCTAAATATTGGCAAAAAGCTTGGGTCAAGAAGCAAAATAATATCTATAACCAGAGGAGGTTACTTTCCACCCAGGATTTGCTAAAAGTGTTATAACAGTTCAGAGAAAGTTGCAGGTATTATGTCACGGGCTCTTTGACTCCTGCACAGTATGCTTGTGAAGCAGGTATTCGTGAGCAATGGAGCATTTTAGAGCTTCTCACTGGAGAGTATTAACATCCTTCTGAGAGCTGTATGGGACCACACAATTCTTGTTCGTACTGTATTACATTATGTCTAGAATATACTACTAGATTTGGGCCAGATACTCAGCAGGGGTAAGAGGGTAGAGCTTCTGCCTCTGTGGCTAACCTCAGTAGAGCATCTGGTCTCATACCTTGTACAGCAGGACTGCTTGCAGAATGCAGGTAGCTTTAAGTTAGTTTAAATAGTTCTTACAGTTAATTTTTAGAAAAATGTGACACTCCATTATTAAATGTTCTTTATTTGCATAAAACCAGTGATGTGACAAAGCAAGTCCACAGAAACCTCTAGACGTGCTTCCCCCTGCAGCCTCACCTTGGGGCTTACGGTGCTTGAAAATGGAATATTTAGTGCATTTTAATTTATGAAATTGGGAATTATTTCAGGGCACCTTGTGAATGTTTTTTAAAGTAACCATACATGTTTAAAGCACCAGGAAGACAGAAGAAGAGGTAAAATAAGACAAGAATTATTATTAGCTTTCCAAATATGAAAACTCTTCCTCCCTGCACTCCACTATCTTCCTCCCATTTGGAGTCTGTGGACCACAAAGCACTCTGAATTTAGAGAGCACATACGCATAGAGAAAGTGAACATTTGTCTCTCCGCTCTGTGTCAAGTGGTGTGCTGGCCTATATCTGCAATGCTTGGCACTAACTGGCAATATAAATCAGGGTTTCAAAAGCCACGGCTGTAGCCTGTACAATAGGAGTTAAATTAATGAGCGTTTGGCCTCCCGATGGCAAGCAGATCCCTGAGGCAGGGAAAGACTTGGAGGGAGGCAAAGCTCCTGCCATATCCATTGGACCTCACAGAAAATGCAGATGGGTTGCCCCGATTTGCCCATGAGGAGCTGGCTGTGCCATCTGGGCCAGCCCAGGGCAGCTTTTTCTCTGTCTATGCCTTTCCTAGCTGCTGAGCATGAACTCCTTTTTTTAGTAGCCATTTTTGCTGGGAATGGCAGTGAGAACAAAGCCAGATTTCCTACCAAGTTGTGTCCAAAATCTCTTCATCCCTCAGACCCTCACGACAGGGATTCAGCTGCCTATCACATCTTAAATCATGTCCTGTTTGCCACCATGGCCCTTATGCCTTCCCTTCCCCAGCTCACACACACACACACAGACCCGGTAGCTCCTGCCCAGTCCTCCATGAACCAGGTAGGAGACAGGCCATTTCCACACATTGGTTTCATGCCCCATGGCTCCTGGCGTTGGCTGTCAATGAACGCATCAAACACAGCAACGAATAATTTGGCTTACACAGGCGCCTTCCCTCTGTAAGTAGCACCATTTAGGTCTCTCTCACCCACCCTGATATCACTTCTCCCCAAACCTGTAGGAACTTCGCACCTTTGGAACTACTACCTGTCTGTCAAATTTAGTGGAATTTGATTGATGCAATCAAAAGATACTGAGAACAGGCGACAGGCGGACACAGATGGCTGGCTAGTCGGCTGACTGGCTGTAGAGACAGATGGACAGAAGACTAGCATGAGTTTACATGCCTCATTTCCTCAGAAATCCAGGCTAAAATTGAGTTTCTGTACTATAACAGCAGTAATTCATATGATGGTGTGAAAAGGTAGCTCTGGGGCTTGCTGCAGTTCTTGGATAACTGAGAGCAAAATGTCAAATGATAAATATAACCATATAAAAATCTCCCAATAACACAGACTTCCTTATTTCTATGGATGGCAGAGAAATCCATCGTAGTGCACAGAAGCAGAATCACAGACAATAAGATTGGAAAAAACCTTTAAACTTGAATCCAGCCTAGTGCCCTTGAGCTGGCAGCCCCAGCCCAAGCTGCAAAGCCTGGTGGCCGGCAAGCTGCCAGTCCCCACCACAGCCCT
Source organism: Apteryx mantelli (assembly GCF_036417845.1). NCBI lineage: Eukaryota > Metazoa > Chordata > Aves > Apterygiformes > Apterygidae > Apteryx > Apteryx mantelli. The sequence continues at coordinate 25,462,462 of NC_089978.1, forward strand.
GTGGGGAGGGGGCTGAGGTTGGCTCTGTCTGTAGGTTTGGGGGAAGGAGGGTTGGCTGGCCACATATCAGCCCACCCTTCAAGCTTCGGGGGTCTTCGGGAGCTTGAGCATTTCTTTCCTCTTAGAGACATTGTCATGAACATCTTTCATGGAGTCACTCTTTTTCATCTTTCTTAAAAAAAAGTCAATTAAACTTTATTTAGCCTATTTTCCTATGCAGAAAAAAATACACACCATTTGAATCCATGTCCAGCCCTATTTTACCCTTTTATCTATCTTAATGAAGAGAGGAGAATGCAAATGACCTGTAGCATTTAGTCTGGGGTTCAGGGCTTTCCTCCACTTCACATGCACAACCATATCCCTTCCAAAGGGGTGGGCGAGCTGCCTGCCAGGTTCACGTTGGTCCACAGAATATCTGTGGGACATTTTTGATTTCCATGGAAGAGCAAAGTGGTTGTTTCCTTGCTGCTTTCATTTCTACTTGCCTGGCAGCAGATGCAGCAAAATAACGGTAAAAACCTGCAGACTATGGAGAATACACTAAGATCTGCAGGTGGTCCCCAGCCCAGAGAACCAACGAGTTTTCTGCAGCTGTAGCTTTCTGTTTTCTTAGTTCACACCCTTCGTGCCAGATCAGAAGGGGAAGCTTGCAAGAGCTTCCTCAGCAACATGCCCACAGCGTTATGCTGCAAACAAGAGCAAGGGCTCAGTGCGGGGCCTGGCCGAAGGCACCCAGATGTGTGCACGGTCCCCCTCTGCCCTAAGAATAACTCACCCTACCCAGTTCTTCTAATGCTCTTCTCCTTGGTGAAAGGCACACATGGCATTTTTCCAGGTTATGACTGCCTTCTAAATCTGTGGCTCCAAAGGAGATCAAAAAACATTAAAAAAATACCATTTAAAAAAAAAACCAAGATGTGGGTTGAGTCCAACGCGTGCCATCTTGCCACAGTGGGCATCAGTCCAGCGAAGGCATGGGCAGGCTGGTGGCCATGCTGCCTCATGGCTCGCGGGCCTCACACTGCTGATGGTGGCAGGTTCGAGGAGGCAGCCCATGGCAGCCTCTGAACCTCGCTAGAACCTGTTGTCTCAGGGGAAGTGCGGCCAGAAGCACGCACCGAAACACTTCCTTCTTTTCAGAATTCAGCACTGTTGCACATGTATAAGGTCCAATACAATGTACGTTAAAAATAGATGAGTAAAACACAGGGCAGTTCCTCTGTCAGGTAAGTGGCCACCATTTTGCATTCCTCCACTTTACTGCAGCTGACAGACTTGCACAGCTCTGTCAGCAGCTTTTACAATTGTCCGTTTTGTTTCTCATTGCAACTTTCTGGCATCAAGATCATGTGAGCACTTCCCATCAGAGACAGGGAATGATCACCTTAAACCATCACATCCAGTGACTGAGAGTGATTCTGTGCATTTCTACAGGCAGAGCGTGAACACCCAAGACATCTTCTAATGTGGAGCAGGCTCTGCCAGTATTAAATAGCAAAGAAGAGATACAAATTCTGCATATGAGTAAGATATAGCACCGGGATGGATTTCCTCCCCATCTTCTCCCTCTTCTTCATTGTTGGGTGTGGGGAGCAGGCCATGGCGAAGAGAAGAGACAACCCACAGCTTTATCTGTGGGCAGTTAATAATGCAGCTCAGTCCCTTCCCCTTGGAGATGGAGAAGGTGTCACAAACCACCAAGATTATATTACTCCCGATTAAGCAGCTGCCAGGTAGACTCATGCTCACCTACCTCCCTACACAGTGTCCTTCACTTCCCAGGATGCTGATAGCGAACAACAGTGTTCGTCATGTCAGACACTTCCCCAGGCTTTAATTCCCCTGTGTTCACATTAACAAGGATGAAATGAATCCTATACCTCGACACTCACGCGCTGTCTCCTGGGTGCTCTCGGGATCAAGTATCTGCTGTTATCCCACAGTGACTGGCAGCTGCAGACGTGCCCAGCTCCCTCGGCCACACCAGCACATGCTTAACATGTCCTGCGTGTTCATAAAACCAAGGAGTAATGCACGGCCTCAGCCAGGAACCCAGACAGGTTTCAGATGAAAAACACGGACACCAGAAAATGGAAGTGGCTTAGATGAACTGCAGGGATAAGAGGGGAATTTTCCTGCATTTCAAATGGAAGAGGCAACCAAGGGATTTTTCCTTTTAGCCAGAATTTCACCTGAACACAGACATCTTTCTGGCTCCCCCTTTGACATGCATCTTCATCTACATCTCACTCCTGCAGTAGGATAATTATGTCAATTATGAAGGCGAGGGAAATTTTTCACATTTGCAGGTGTCAACACGGCCTCTTCGAGCCAACCCTTCACCACGCGGACGACTCGGACGGCTCGGAAAGCCTGTGGCATCAAGGACGAAATTCCCCCCAAAGGAGAGCTGCGCCAGGACAGACCGACCTGCCTGCGCGCGTCGGTGGCCGGAGGCCAAGGCAGCAGGCTGCAGCCTGCGGGTTTTCAGCCTCTGCCCAGACGCGGTCGCAACAGCGACGGCAGGGACAGGCAGTGCCAGCAGGAGCACTGGGCGGCAACGGAGGCTGCCGGCCGCCTTCAGCCGCCGCCCAGCGCCTCGCTCCAGGAACCTGCCTGCACCGACCCATCTGGCCAGCAGCGGGGTGCCCCATGACTGCAGGGGAGAGCCGGGGCCTCACGCCCCCAGCCCGCAGTGGGACGGGAAACTGGCGCTGCCCCTGCTTCAGCCCTGCAGAGCAGCGAGGGGCTGGACTGTCGTACGCCTTGGATCATTTGTATAGCCAGTTATATTTATTCATTAGGAATTGCCTTGCTATTATGTCAATTTCTTCCCTTGCAGAGGGAAGGAGCAGCAGAATTAGTTGCAGCTTCCTCGGTCAGACTTTGCTGTGACCAAAGAGGAGAATTCCTTCAAGTCAGGCTGCACTGGGCACAGGAGTTTGAAGATTTCTTGCAACGCATGCAGCTTGATAGGCGTGCTCGGAGCAAACGAATGAGCTCAGCAGTCTGCAGGAAGAACACGGAACTCACTGGAGATAAGTGATCTCAGAGGTAGAGGAAGGAATATATTGATTTAGGGGCTCAGAGAGCATTTTTATGCAGCAGGATGCACAGGAAAGTCAGATCAGTTTAGCTGAAGCTGTAGAATTTTCCCAAGCCGTGAGACATCTGCCAGAGGAAAGAGATGGCCCCAACAGGAAACAAACTGCCTCATACTTTTGTCTCATTAACCACGTGTTTTTTGGCAGAATCATCTGAATTGGAGACACTGCCAACCACAATGGAGAAAATAAATTATCCCTTTCAGACTCGCCTGTCCCACATTAATCTTAATACGGATTGCCTTCCCCACTCCAAACTAGAAGGCAAAAGCTTTAAAGTATGCAGGGGTCTTTACCACCAGCTATACAGAGCCACCATCATTCAAGACAGCACTGGAGAGAGGCTTCCTCCTCCCCTTCCGCAGTACACTCACTCTCCATTTGGAGCCTGTGTGAATGCAAGCAAACTTTGAGCCAGACCAGTGGGCAAGGAGGATAAGAAGGCTGCGTGCCAACAACTGCAGCCATGAGCCTCCAGGCCTGTGGTGCTGAGTGCCAGCAACTGGGGAAGCCTGGGAACCAGTTACTGGATAGAATGAGTGTCTAAAGCCAGCTCCTAGAGAGCCCCATACTGTATGCGTATATATAGATGTATATAGTCCACCAGTGGCCTTCAGTCCTTATCAGCTGGAGAGGAGGAACAGGACTGGGCCATCATCAGTGTCTATGATGGTGTGGGTGCTGCTAACGTTTATGTGGGTGCCAGTAAAGGCTCCATGTCCTGGGCTGATCAGTGGGGCCATGTGCATGTGAACGTGCCCATGGGGAATACTTGCTAGGCCACAGAACCAGGCAGTAGCCAGAGCTAGCAGAGAGCAACAGCAACTGCAGAAAGCCCTGGGGTCGCTGGATTTGTCAACCTCTAACAGCAAAAAAACCCTTATCCTTAGTCTGTTTCAATTTAGGTCTGTTCCCTCTCATCCTCCTGCTCTGGATCACCTGGATCCATCTCCTCAATACCCTCCCTGTAGGTGCTTGGGGCTGCTGTCAGGTCCTGAGGCTGTCCCTGCTCCAGGCTGGATGAGCTCAGCTCTCCCAGGTTCTCCCCATAGGCCAAATACTCCAGCCCTGACCATCTCGGTGGTCTCCCCTAAACTCACTCCAGTTTATCAATGCCTTTCCTGCATTGGGTGGGGGAGGGGGGAAACTGGACACAATATCTAGATGTGGTCTAACAACTGCTGATTAAAGGGGAATAATTACTTCCCTCCATCTAGTGGCTCTGCTCCTGTTAATCCAGCCCAGCATGCTGTTGGCCGCCTTTGTTGCTAGGGTTCCCTGCTGTCTCCTGCTCACCTTGCTGCCCATCCACCTCCAGAGCCTTTTCCACAGAGCTGCTCCCTGCCAGGCTGTCCCCAGCCTGTGTCACTGCAATGGCACTTCCTGCCCAGGGCAGGACTTCACATTTGCCCTTGCTGAACTTCAGGATGTTCCTGTCAGCCCATTCCTCCGACCTCTCTAGGTCCCTCTGAATGGCAGCGCTGCCCTCAAGCGTATTGACCGGTCTCCCCAATTTGGTGTGACCTGCAAACTTGACAAGTGCACTTTGTTTCCTCCTTCAGGACATCGGTGAAGATGTGGAACAGGACAGGTCTCATGATGGACTCCTGTGGTACCCCACTTGTTATTGGCCTCCAGGTGGCATATGACCCATTAACGACTACTCCTTGAGCATGATCATCCAACCAGGTTTTTACCCATCTAGTTGCCCACCAATCCCAACCATCATGTCCTAATTTGCATACAAGAACATTGGGAGAGACAGCCTCAAAAGCCTTGCTACAGCTGAAGTAAATGACAATCCCTGCTCTTGAACCCTTGCCCACAAATCCAGTTGTTTTTATCATCAAAGCAATCATGCTGGTCAGGTATGATTTACCCTTGGCAAATCCATTCGTTTTCTCCTTCATGTGTCCAGAAATGTGTTCCCAGAGAACTCACTCGGTAATTTTCCCAGGGACCAAATAAGACTGACCAGCCTGTAGTGTTTCAGATTGTCCTTTTGAAAATGGGGCAACACTTGCTTTTTTCCAGATGTCAGAGACCTCCCACAATCTCCATGATCTTTCAAAGGTCAGCACAGTTGTCATCTTGTGACTCATGATGTTATGCTCAGGTGAGTGTGGTGGCAAATCTTCCAAACTTCTTGCCTTATGCTCTTTAGTCCTTCTAACAACAATAAAGAGTAACACGATGATGGTTGTTTTGCAAAGTCTCAATTAAAACAAATGCTCCAAAGCAAATCTTAATGGCTTTTCCAAGGAGGACCACATGCACAACTTTGCATTGGGTAGTGATGGTGAAGCAAACAAGGGTGTAGATTTGGATGACTTGAGTTTTGAAAGGCCTAATGAAAGAGATATATCCCTAATGGCTGCCATTACCAACTCCTCTCTTCTTCCCAAATTCTGTTTTCTCCTCAGTAATTATTTAGAAGTGTGCTAGCTGAGCTGTAGATCACAGATGCAATGCAACAGACTTCTTGAGAGCTGTAGATTGCTTTCTAAGGCAGTAGACATGACAAAGCTTTAGCAGGATATACATACATATACATATATTTTATTTATTTATTTTTTAAACATGATAGCACCACAGGTGAAGTGGTACCATAATCACCTAGACAGAGAGACATGTCCCGAGACCTCTCCATGACTGCATTTGCAGTGCAGGCAGAGCCAGAGGACTCAGACACTAAAGGAAACAACTCTCTCCCCTCTTGCCCCTTGCAGGTGGCTGTGCAAAGGGAAAACATGGGAGAGGCACCTTTGTCTGCATGTCAACTTACTCAGATGTCCAGAGGGTTCTCTGTCCTGTGGGGACTTGACTCTAGTTAAAGATCAAAACGATCAAGGTCTCCTGAACTCAGCCCTGCCACAGTCAGAACTGCAAACAGATCAGGTCAGTATCTGCATTTTGTTCCCGGGCAGCCTTATCCAGAGAGGTGACCAATTCACCCCTCTGAAGGGCCCTCAATACTCTCTGTTCAGACATAAAAGCTGGAAGTATGAGGTTTGTATTTTGCCAAATCCTCTGTTTTTCCTTTGTAGTGGAATTCATCGAATCCAGTCAGTTCATATTCTACATCAATTGCAGCCCACAGAAGAGAGATAAAGTGTTTCAGTGGGAAACTTATCACAACTCTCATCATGTTTGGTATGGGCCAGATCCCCCCAAAACATGAAGTCAATAGACACCTTTCCAGAGCTACTGTGGGAATCAGATTGGGTCCTGTCTCTCAGTACCTTTATTGTTCTTTTTTTGTTTTTTGTTTTTTTTTTTTTTTACTCCTCCTATCTGTAGGCAATCCTTGGAGACAAGCCAAGTCTGCTTCCTGTGTTCCTAGTTTATCAGCATACTCCTAAAATCAATATCATTGTGATGGCTACTTCTGCTAGTGCATTATCATTTCCTGTAACAAGGTTATCTTGACAGAATGAAGTTTCAGCTAACTGAAGTTTGTAAAACAGCTGTGTTGACATTGGGTCTCCAGCACTCTGCAGTCCATTTCATGCAATTTCTTCTGGAGAAGACTCCAAAGGTCTTGGGTCCTTGATCAGTCCTTTTGCAGCTGCTAGCCTTGCCTGATGCTTGGCAATGTACTTCACATTCAGGACACTGCCCCCCACTACCAGGGATCACTTCAATTTGAATGAAGCAAGTGTCCTCTGGGTTCAAGGCACTAAGACCCCTCTACATCGCTGTCAGCACAAAGGCGCTCAAAGGCTCCATCCACATGCAAATTTCACATCTGCTAACACTGAAACCTTCCTCAGGCACCCTCATGGCATATGTGCTCCTTAACAGAAATGAGAATCAGCCTCTCTGATTTCCAAAATATTTTCAGCAGAGCATATGCCTGCTCAGAGATAACAAGCAATCACAGAATTGTTCACAACAGTTGACTAAAGCAGGCCAGTCACAGTTTATAACCTTTGAAAGGGAAGAAAGGAAATTGTACAGTAATTTCCAGTCTGCTGATAAATCCCAGGGTAGTCTGGGCTGAGAAAGGCTGAACAAACTGCAGGCAGACAGCAGGAGCTCTCGAACACTTAGTTAGGCCAGTTACATTTGCATAGACTTAGCAGACGAGTTTGGGGGTCAGTACCATGTAACACATGAGCTATACATATTCATACAAGGTGGATTCTTACAGTTTTTAGACAGATGCAAAAAAGCATTGAGGGACGAGCGCAGAAGGGAAGCTAAACAGGGCTAAATCAGTGCAACCTCCTTTCCCTCTGCCCTTTTCCTACTGGGGATATTGCATCAGTTTAGACTTGCATTCACTTGCTGATAGAAAAATCTCTCCTCTCCCCTACACTCATATATGAATATTGTCCTGCAGTTTGGCATAACTCAAATGCAAATGGCCCAAAAGAAAAGAAGCACTGGCAGAAAAAATTAAGAGTAAGACTGTGAGATTACTGATAATGAAAGTAGACAGCAGTGCTTTGGTTCGGGCCCTGGTGTTCCAAGATGTTCACTGACACCAGCCCAAACTCAGCCATTATGAGATATATCTGCACACCAGCTGACTTTCCTGTTGATAATCAAAGCATTTTATATACCCGCTTAGACTACAACAGTCTCATTTCCTCACCTTCCTGAATGACTTGTGGGTTATGGTTCTCAGCCATTTTCTCTGAACCTTTCCTATAATTGCTTAATAATGACTGCATTAGAGTTAGCATTTATTACTCCACCAAGAACAGTGTTCTAAAAAAAATGCATATCTCATATAAGGAAAGAAGACCGATTTCCTGCTGCAGCAGCCTGACTTTCCAAATTCAGTATTTACTACATTAAAAAAAATGGAGTATATAAATACACATTGCTGGTACAGCCATCTGCACAATCAGAGCCACGAAATGGGGAAAATCATTGCAGGTTCTTCCTAAATAAATTCAGAAACTTTCCCATTTGCAGTTTCCAGATAGTGCCAGAGAATCCAGTGGCCTCATCCAGGGCCTGATACAGACCCAGGCAAGCAGACAGCAATTACGCAGGGGCTACCACGAAATGGCAGTAACCTCTATGCATGCTTTGGCTGGCAGTCCCAAAAGAGAGCAGTGATGCAGTAGCCACAGAGAATGAAATACATCTCCTCTTACAGGCATGACAGGATTGATGGTGCAGCATTGCCAAGAGTTTGTACTACAGGGAAAGGTGATTTTTCATGTTTATGAAGAAAATTCAGTACTTAAAAGAGGCATGAAGAGGAGAAATCATGCAGGAAGATTGGTAAATTTTTGTTGAATTGGGTTCAAACATTGTGGTTAGATTTTCAGCCTAGAATGGATAATATCTATTACATGCTTCTGAGTCTTCTCTTTAGTGTATCATATATAATCTTTTTTCTGGTTTTCAGGAGAAAAATACTGTTCTCATGCCAAAACTAGGACTGTAAAGCCACTTTTATGGTACTCACTTTCAGCTGACTAGAAGTGCCTGCTTTGGTACTTATCATTTGATGAGATTTTATTTTCACATTTAAGAGCATTATGGCAACTACAAATATCCAAAAGGAGAAGCAGCAGCAGGTACAGCAGGCAAAGTTCTGGTCTGCAGCTGATGTAAGCAACTTTCCAGGATCTAGCAAGATGGGAAGCCTCTGCCTCTACTACAGACATCTGTCACATTTGCATTTCTCAGTGAAACCAGCTCATCTCTCTAACACTGTTTCTGAACACAAAGCTCTTTTTCATCCATAGAAATCACACGTCTATAAAGAAATAAGCGCAAGAACTGCAGATGTAAAGGACAATCAGACATTATAATTCAGCACCTGTATTCAGGAATCAATACAGCCTCAGTATTAGTTTGTAAAATCCAAAAGTGCCATCACTAGCACTATTTACAAATAGCCCTACGTGTATGATTCTGATGCCCAGGTGTTGCAGTACCTTGTTTTTCCCCAGTTGAAATGAACTCAGCCTTTTTTTTGCCCCTCCATTAACTGTGCTACCTTTGGCTTTGGTAACTGGAATTTATTACTACAATTCTGTTTCACAGAAGCTAAATGAATAAATAGAATATATATGATGTTTCTATTGTGCCACGAATACTTCCTTCTAGTTCTGGTTGAAAACCTTTTTGAGGTATTTGGCCAAACATGACAATTAGGGATTTAGTACATCTCTAATTTAAGCCTTGTTATGCCTGTCAGCACCCCCAAGGACAGGTCGAGCAGCACGGCTAGGAGCCCCTTGCAGAGGGGATGCTGCGCACCCCCTCACACCGCACCAGTTCCAGCGTGTCTGGGGCCGCAGCAGCGCTCGCTGCCTGACTGAGGGGCAGAGGCATTTAAGGGCTATCAAATTGCATTGACTTCTCACTCAGCAGATAATAAGCTTCAGCCCACGTTTTTGCAACTCCCACTACCCTTCCTCAGGGACAGGTCTCCTGGCAAGCCCAAGAGTGGCCTAAGCTACTAGGGTCCACCAAGTTCTCGTGTCCTCCTGGTTTTACACATAAGGCCTCCTTCTCTCTACCTCGCTCTGACACACACTAGTATCAGATATAACAAGTGCACTGTTTCAGAGGCACAGGAACTGAACCACTGGGTTAAATACCTACCAGCGGTTGGAAAGGGGAGTTGTGCATTAGACACCAATTACACTGCGCTCATGGAAGCTTCATTAGCTGAAGGGTCTCATGTTTTCTATGACTCACCAACATGAAAAGGACTTGTGTTTCCATTTTTTATTTTGCCCCTTGAAGAAGGAGGGGTGGCTCTGCAGGATCTGAGATCAGCCTGCAGGAACAAGGGGAAACCTTTGGGCTTTCCCCTGCAACAGCTTTATTGGACACTAGGGAGGACATGAGGAAGCTCCATGGTGCTTTCTGTTCGGTTGGCTGACTTGGCCTTCTTGGAGCCCAGCAAAGAGGAATACTGACACCTGTCCTTCAGGCAACTATTCTCAGGAGAACTGTTCTCTGAAAAAAAATGGAGTAACTTACACAAATCGGTTCCCCTTTCCAGAAAAGAGAGGAAAGTTCTTTGCTAAATCAGAGCAGAGTCAAAGACAGAGATACCACTATACCAACCCAACAGTTAAGACCATGTTTTCCTCAAGCAGTCTGTGAACCTGTGCATGCTGGTTTTTCCACAGCCAGATCCCATCCAGAAGCAGAGCACAGAAATACATCCCCAACAAGACAGACCTCCTCAAAGGCAGGTGGGCATTTGGCAAGCACACACAAAGCAAACACCACACCTTTTAACTGCCTAGAATGCAGCAACTTCCAGAGGTAATGAGAGCAGCTCTTAATGTCTGACCACGGCCTGTGAAATTTAACCATTAATTTTCAGGTTATTAAAAAGGCCAGCTACAGAGGCCCACACAGAGTATTTAGTGTGAACAAAAGATTTCTCATAGTTTTTAACCACCAGGCAGAAGAAACTACGTCTTTGAAGACTGAAAAACACAATCTCACCCCCCACAACCCAAAAGGGTAAAACCAGAGGAGAGGCTCACACCTTCCCTGGCTTGCAGCAGCTGCCAGGCCAATGAGGCAAGAGAAAGCCATGGGCCCAGACACGTCCCTCTGCGAGACCTGCTGGAACCACAAGTCACCCGACCCCCCTGGTGTCAGCAGCAGCCCCCAGGGTAACTTACAGGGACTCAGTACAGCTCTGTGGGGCAGCACAGCGCCAGTGCCGCACTTCCCTCAGCTGAGTCCCCCAGCAATTTGGGGCAGAGTTAAGGGTACTCCCAGCCCAAGCCTGCTCTCATTTAGACCTGAGAAAGCTGCTTCACTTGGTTCTGTTCCTGCAACACTTGAGAGTAGTGCTTGGAGAAAGCTGCTCTGAGACCACCAAGCCAGGCACAGCGCTGAGAGAACAGGTAAAGGCCTCTGAGGTGCCTCTCTCTTGCTTAAAGCTCTGATTCAGTGCCCTGATCACTCCACCCTACAAGGTAGGGGCCAGTCCACAACAGACTCAGGAGAAAAAAATCCAAACCAAACGAAAAAAAACACCCACTGCCATTCCAGTCCGTAGGCCCTTCGGGATTCTGCAACCATGGCCCGACCCATGGGATACAACTCCCCTACTTGTACATGGGAGTCTGCAGGAGGGAAAGAAACCTTGCAGCTGTTGATATGGATCATAAAGTGTTTACCCCCAGCTAAAGAAAGGCCAGCACCAGTAGCAAGAAGCCTCCCTTGCCACATCCCCAGACTCCCTCTGCTTTCCCCTCTTACCAGTTTGATCACCAGCGAGGTTTTTCACTGTCACATGCAGCCTTGCCCAGCCTACAAGCAGCAGACTCATCTGGAGCTGGACCTGGCAGTGTCAGGAACTGTCATTGTGCCCCTGGCTTAGAAGCTCAAAGCCTCTGTTTCTCTCCACCAGGCAGCTGCATCTACCCATCAGAAAGGAGCAACAACAGAGTAGAGTTATTGAGGTCCTGTCCCAGAGAAGCTCAGCAGAGATGGCTGCAGAGGCACACTGCATCCATATTTGCTTTTTTTTTTTTTTTTTCCCTTCCCAGTCCTTACTGTGGACTCCTGATCAGTAGAGCGGGTGTGCGGTGGTGATCACTGCAGTCTGCATCCTGAAGCACCAGTGACAAAATCAGAATGATGGGAAGCTCAAAGACTTTGAGCAATGACCATCCAGTCTCCCCTTTGGCTTCATCACCAGAGAACAAGAAAAATAAAATTTGTGGGAGACCTCATATCCAGTTTTTTCAGAGAAGACCTTTCCCTGGAGTGTTGATGAACAAAGTGACCAGGAACCAAAAGACTTGGGTGACAGCTCTTATTACAAGGTTATTCCTTCAAACCTGCTCCAGGAAAGCACAAATGTCATCTAACTCTGACCAAAAGTTCTTGTCAGGAAGTAACAGGCTTCTAAAGGCAAATCCTCATTAAGATTTCAGTAATTACATTTCTCTTATACAGGCTGGGGCTTATATTGTGCAATTGGTTGTAAATAATGGAGCTGGGAATGTGCCAAAAGTATTTTTCACCCAGGATTTGAGCTCTTTATTAAAAGGTAGTGCAATGCCCGAAGGACAAGATTTACTATCCTGTTGAAAAAAAGTTTGTTATTACTAATTATGACCCTTCTGGTAATTCTTTCTGTCCTTGCAATTACCCATTCTCCTTTTAAGTCTTCCTCAGGTTTTCATCTCAGTCACTTCCAGTGGCAGTGAGTTTCACTGACTGCTTGAAAAATATTTCAATCAGATTTGAATTTGCCACCCCTTCATTACAAACAAATTTTAAAAAATGGGCCAATGAAATTACAAGAAAATAGAAGTTCTCCATCTGTTTTTTCTGTGCTTGTCATCATTGTAGATATCTTAACCTCTCATTCTCTTCTGTCTCTCTGTAGTCTTTCCACTGCCTAATCATTTTTGTTATCGTTTTCCAAACCCTAAGGAACCTCCCTAAAGTGATTGCCATAATGGCCATTACTCAGTTCCTGACTGATCCAGTTAATTTAGAAATCTAAGTTGTGCAAGTACTTTACTTCAACTATATCCTCCCTTTTCCTTCAAAACAGGACGTCATTTGTCACTGTGATCCATTCAACTAGCTTCATCAGGTACACCTGTATCTTAATTTTTTGTGCACCTGACTTGAATAGCCTTCAGTATTTTCTATTTCACTGCTCATTCCTTTTCCAGAGTAATTAAAAAAACTTATCAAATTTTTGAAAGGTAGAAAACAGAAGTCAATCTTAACTATTGAAAAAAAAAAACAGTATTTTTTTTTTTCAAAACATACAGTCTATTATAATAGATTGGTAAATAAGTTACCTATTAAATTGCAAACCTCTTCACACGTGCATATGCATGTGACAGAAAGACTGATTTTGACAAGTATGCTATTACACTATGAAGATGTTAACAACCTATTATGGTGAAGCATATATTGTTGTCAGCTTCTCAAAAAACAAAAACCTGTTATTGTGCTCTGAAAATAAACTTGATACTCACAAGTTATGACCAAGATACAGTATCTAAGATATCTAAATACTCCAGTAGAAATAGAGAGATAGAAATTCTCCTTTAAGAATACTAAAACATCCTGACATTTCCTCCAATTTATGCACAGAATTCCCATCCGTTTCAATGGTGCAACTGCTGTTAATGATCTAAACACCAATTTAGATGGGACATGTAACCCGAAATCTGCCTAAATTTATCCATTTAATTAGCATAATGTTAGCAAGTGTTTTAGATAAATATATCCATTTTCCTATTTGCTTCTTGAAGTAAGATTTGTAAAGCAAATCCAATCAGAGCCCACACTGAACCATAAAATACACAGGATTCACTTCCCCAAAGAGCAACAGCAGAAACTCCTGACTTTTGGTCAATCTAGAAATAGCTGCCATCCTCCCTCCTTACCCATAAGAGGAAGGAAGCTTTTTCCAAACACCGTATCTTTCTCTTTAAAATTAAGTCACTGTACCTCCTGTTGTAAATGCAATGTACTAAGGAAAAGCATTCAGAGACTGCAGAAATCAGCAATGGATTTTTATCAAAGCAGTATGTTGCTACAGCCTTTAACATTTTAAAAGCATTAGCTATGCATTCATCCTCCAGCAGCTGAAAAATCCCTAGGACTATTGAAACAGTCATATTTGTGCTATCATTTAAGAAAAGGAGAAGATAGAGTACCTGTATTGCTATCAGATATCTTTCCTCTCATGTGCTAATACTGCTTTATGACTGATAACACACATGATGGTATGGGAGACAGACAGGGTCCCTTCATACCCTAGTCAGAATATGAAAGGTTCCAATTCATCCTCTCCTTTCCTTCCTTAAAAACATCTAGTAATTCCTCCATAGGGAAAATATCATTTCTAACAGTGAAAATCTAGTGTCCAACTCTTCAATATATTACCACACCATCCAACAGCCTGACTCTGCAAAGACTTAGCCTTAATCTTCATGCCCTGCAAGTATACTCTTGATTCCAATTAACATAGAAGAGAAACATATCTGTAAGCTTTAGCAAGGCTGAGGAGTCTGGGATTAAGAACTACTTGTTTTTATTTTGACAAATATGCACTATAATCCGCAACACAAAGTATCTATGGAAAAAGTACAAATCTTTCAGCAATTCTTTTCCACAATTTCTCACCAGCCTAGCACAACAGAAATGCTCTGGAACAGGCAGAATGCTGAGAATTGGCAGAAAAATTAAGGCAATTGTTCTGCTTGCTTTCTGCAGGAGTTACATTTTGACAAGCGCACGTTTTAAATGCCAAGCAGGATCTAAGCATTTGCTTGGGCACATGCACGTACATATTTTATTCTTCTCAAGAGAAGCGAACTCCACATTCTTCACTATTCAAGATAGCCACATATTTTAATTAGAAGTTATTGGATTTTAATGCATTTCTTCTGTGTTAAGTACCTAGCTGCTTTTTTCAAACCATGATCACATTTCAGATATTCATTCTTCAAGATCAATGTATCTTAAAGACTTGTTGAACTAATAAAATACGTCCTGCTTCAGCCCATTTCTTTTCCTTGTAGTTAGTTTGTCATAACCATTTCCCACATGAGCCTTTGTTACTTAGATGATCAGCATTTTGGAATAGGGAAGTTTCATTTCATATTTAGGGATGATAATATGCCTCCTAGTAGCTTTCTTAACCTGATGTTTATCAAACTTTTTCTTAAATAAAAAGGTTGGTTTCACAATAGTTAGCTGTTGAAGTTAACTACACTGCAGACAAAAAGAAAGTTTTCCCTTGACATTCATTTATGCAATGAATACCTAATACTGCTGTTATCTCAATTCCTGACCCCTAAGAGGTATGCATATACTCTTCACTGTAAGCAAATGAAGGCTACAAAAACTTACAGAACGAGCACAGAAGTGTATGTGGTACAGTAGGGTGTGACACTGCACTGCATGGGCCACTGCATGGTAACTGCCCAGGCTCATATTCTTATCCAGAGAAAAAAATCTGGGCCACTTATTTCCCCTCATAAGACACAGCACAGGGCACGACACAAGCTAGCTCACGCGCATCCTCAGAGCATACCTGCAGCCCTTGCCACAGGAGCGTGCTGGAGTGTTCACACTCCAGGAATTCTTCTATCTTTCATTTGAGTATTTTGTACAGGCAACTTAATCCTTTTCTGAAAAGTTTATGGGTAGTCTTTTGGTTTGAACCATTCATGAAATCACTATTCTAATGAAAACAAAATTAAAGTGGTAAATAATACCATTAGCATTTTTTTAAATAAAATGGAGTCCTTATTAGTATTCCAGATTAAAAAATATTATTAAATTAGTTACAGACCCTATGATAACCCTTAAAACACCACCAAAATGCACTACAATATTCTTTTATTTAGTTTACAGAAGAGTCTA
Organism: Apteryx mantelli; assembly: GCF_036417845.1. NCBI lineage: Eukaryota > Metazoa > Chordata > Aves > Apterygiformes > Apterygidae > Apteryx > Apteryx mantelli. Next base: position 25,477,920 of record NC_089978.1, read on the forward strand.
TCAGTACAGGTTGCAGAAAGAAAATGTTTAGTGCTATTTACAATTTGTTTTAAAACTCTGCTCTATACAAATTTAATTCTGATCAGTATGAACAATATTTTTGTAAATCTACTGCATATAAAGCATTTCATCAAAGCAGTAACAATGGATAAAATAACCCGATTACAGTTGAATGATGCTGATCATTCGAAAAAACAATTACACAGAACATCTGTAAGAGTTGTAGACACTTAAGTACAAGAACACAATGTCAACCTGTGACTCTTTTTTTAAAGGCTAAAGCTATTTATATGGAATATTGTTCTATTATACTACACGCCAATCTATATTTAACTTCTATAGTTATGTATTTTATAAGATTTTTATTAAATATATTCTACACATATTTGTAATTTCAGCCAGGAAGAATTCCTCCCCAGTGAAAAAATATAAAATCTTTTATATTTTTTACAGGTTTAGATGAAACTAGCTCATGCTTTAGTGCTGTGCAAATTTCTTTAGCATATCAACATTTAAATTATTGATATGAAATAAAAGAATGGCATCCTTTTTAATTATGTATGCCTTCAAAAAATCAGCTTTTGATTTTAATACAATTGCAAGCACTAATACCAAATGCAGATTACATAAAGAAACAAAACTAGTACTATGGCAGAGGTTTTTCTTTTTGCTTTTTAAATTTTAATTTCTTTTGAAGTCTCTAATGAGTAAGCATGACACTGGACACTAAGGTACAGATGAGAAAATGACTGAAAAACACCAATTGCCAATATTCAAATACATAAAATTGATTAGTAAATGATGTCTTCTAACATTTATGCACAATAATAAAAGCCTATGAACTACAGGAAATTACCCCTCCCATATTAAGGCTAGGAAATGCACTCTCTGCACTTGTTTGTGCTGTCTGAATAAGCACTCAACTAATGTACTAGATAAGAGTGCACGCAGTAACGAAAGAAGATCGGTTTCATCAGCCCTCTACAGAGTGCTTTTAAATTACAGGCACATAGTTTTTTGTTTGTTGCAGTTAAAATATAAATATAGTTAGACTTGGTTTAGTTAGTATTCTGTGCCAGTTAGGCCACCAAGGTTGACTTAGGTAGAATTGACTTAAGTTTTTCCTTTGATTTGGCCAAGAGATTTTGTTTTAATTACAGATATACTATTTTCCAGTGTTGCATTATACATTGTAGGTTATTACTAGGTGTCTGAAATATTGTTAGAGATTGTTGATGAGAAACATACTGTCAACCATATTTAGTGCAAATTGCATCTAGAAAGCTTGACTGGTTAGATCCGGTTAATGGAGGTTACTGCTGTAGCAAAATGATTCCTGCTATGGAAAAGAACGCATTAACTTTTCTGGAGATTGAATTCATTCAAGAAACAATGTACTGTAAGATTATTCAACAAACAAAAAGCAGGAATTGAAAAAAAAATCAATGAAAATGTTCATAGATCTTTCTCTTTTTTTTTTTTTTAAGAAAAAAAGACTAATGTGACAGTGTTCGTGTAATATTTCAGTTCCATGGATTTACAGACAGGCTCTTCCTACAGGTGTTTGAAGCAAGGTAGGGCCTCTTCTATTCCAGCAGCATGAAAGACAAAGACTATATTACATCACACTTAGCAGGTAAAGCTAACAGGGCTTACAGGATTACACAGCAATTGCTTTCTCCAGTTTTTTCACGGTTCCTTTGACCTGTGGAGCAACAAAAAAAGTCTTGCTTACAAGCAATTTCTAAAGCAGTTAGTTTGTTCTGTGCATGAATAAACTTGAAATAAGTAGGGTGTTTTTAAATTATTTTTAGGAAAAACATTTTTTTTATTATTATTACTATTAAACACTTGCATACATAAATATGAAAATCAGGAATACTTTTCAACAATAAAAACTAAAGCCTTCTAAGGTCTGGGTACATTCCTACAGTCTATAAAAATGCTAAAATAGACAACTCATTTCTTAGTTTTCTATAAACAACATGTACAAAAGTATTCAGTTACTTGGTTCACAAGAACTACTCATGAACCATATGGACATTTCCCTACTATGAAATACCCCAAAAGCCCATAACAGTTCTGAACACCTTTCCATCTTGTTGGATTAGAAGTCTCTCTAGTTCACTGCCTACCTTGAGAGTTTGGCTCTGGCAATGTCTCTCTAGCCACCAAATGCATCACTGTTGTTTTACCAAAAGGGAGTTTTAATGCTGCAAAAGGAGAAAGGGAGATTTATTAATATAATACAGTCACCATCTTTCTTCAAAACATCCAGACAATTGAAGCTGTAGCTTTAATTGGATTAGCTCCTCTTCAAATTTTTACTGTTAAGTTTGAACTTCTTACTTACAATTATCTATAAAGGCATTTCAGACAAAAGTTTTACAGATCAGGGTCTTAGGACTTGGTAATAATCAGATAAAACATTATGTTCTTGAAGATTATGATGTTCATGTTATGAAGCTTATTCTTCCTATGGTGAGCGAAAGTAAAATGGGCATTTATGCCAAGACTCAGGTGCTAAGCATCCTCTATTCATAACGATGCAAGGAAGTGGCTAATTCAACCACTACATTGTTACTCCTGAGACAAAACAAAAAAAAACAAAAAACAAAACAAAACAACAAAAAAATCCCAACATCACTGAGCAACCACCGCAAGACAGATTCTCCTAAAATATATTTTTGTAAGTATCATGCAGTTTTTCTGAACTAGGTCTGCACCTTGAGTTTTAATATTAACCTATGATGTATCATGTGAAAAACCTCAAATTTAAAACATTTAAATCATATACGGTATTTCTCCTTATGTTGCTTATCTGAGTTTTATTAACACAAAATAACAAAATCAGATCTTTCAATAGTTTATTCTGCTTATTGTTGAAACTAAAATAGTTATTTTCATATTAATTATAGCAATACAATGCTGAATTTATGTTTTTGTCACTGTGGTATAATATTTAGCAAAACTTCAGGCCTCCTTGAAATAAAAGCATTCATTATTATTCCTTTTACTGATACTTATTGCCAGTTTCAATATTCTGAACTTAAGCATCTTCACATAATTTTTAGGAAAAGTTATTTATAGAAGTTTTACATATTAAGTTAGCTTTGTTCCCCCTCTCCAACTCATAGACTAAGCATCTTTCTTGTCTACTGTTCCTGAGAAATATATGGTAAAGATGCCTATATAGCTTTTTTTTTTTTAAAACTTATAGAAGAAAAACAAAAGAGACTTAACCTTAATATTTCTCTTAAATATACAAACCATTCTGCCTTAAATTGAATCTGAAAGGAGGAATTCTACTCAAACTTTAATTTTCACATACAGTGCACCATGGCATTTAAAAAGAACGTGACCAATAAACCTGAATGTGACCAAAGAGAAAATGCCTCTTTCTTCATTTCAGTCACTACAGCATAGATCCTGAATTGGGAGGTGTGGGGGGAACCTAGTACTTGGTGACTATGTATGTTCAATACAGGTCTAGCTACAATACTGCTTTTGAATCATTTTAATTGTCTATATATTTGTTTAGAAAATGCAAGTTATGATTACAACACAGGTGTAAGCATATGGAGGGATGAACAGATACACAAGCTTCTTTGAAGTATTTGTACTTTGGGAAGAGCCATCTCTATAGAAAATGAGATCTGAAAGTTCTTAGTCTACTTGAAGAACGGTCTGTGCCTGCAACAAGGAGCTATTGATAGCTGCAAGTCTGAAAAGGATAAAGTATTTTAAGTACTTGATTCTTTGATACAACTGAGAACTCTACAAAGACTATATTAACAGTCAGTTAAACTCAATGTAAAGGGATTTTCTTCATTACACAAACTCTTAAGAAGCCACTACAGAAAGATCAAAATATTACAAACTAATCACATTACAGGTATCTTACATAATATCAAGACACTTGAGGAGACTTGATTAGTGAGCTGTGGAGATTAATTATTTACAGTAATCAAGTAAAAGTATGCTAATATTTCAATTAATTCATTTCAGCTAATAGTTTGCCTAGCTCACACACAGGTTCTTTTTAGCAATTTCTTCTTGCTTTGGAGCACAAGAAAGAGTACCATCAGTGATGCTCAGCGATCTTTTCCTGCTGCCTTCTTTGTTCTTTCATGTCTTTCTCTCACTTAAACTAAGTCCTTATTTAATTCCTTTCCCATCTGTTTAGTTCTATTTTTATTACAGATTTTCTATTGTCAGAATTTCCTTTTCGCCCTCTTTTTTGGTGAGTATACATGTGTGGGAGGTGTGGTTTTTTGTTGTTGTTTTCCTCATAAGAAAGCAAAACATTGCCTATTGCCATTATCTAACTGGAAACAGAGAACTGTCAAATACAGCATGACCTCCCTATTTAATACTATTTCAAATGCAAACGGCAGACCAGATGAAATTTCCTGTTGGAAGCTGAACAACAAACTCTGGCGCGCTGACTCCTCAATGCTTCGCACAGACAGGAAGCAACAAAACAGTGGGGCTCAGGCACCACAGGCAAGAGCAACATGGCAGGCTTTACAGAGAAGTCGCTTTTCTTTGACCACTTCCAATGCTGTTAGCTTTCTTGTTCTTGCAGTGACAAACCATTCAGAATATGTATTAAGACAAGGTGGCAAAAGACACGGTTTCTTTAAAATATTTTTTTCACTCAAAAAACAGTTTTTCTCAACAATTTGTCATTTTTTTTGAGGCCTCTCCAGTTTCTAGGACTCTCAGATTCATAAGATTTTACATGGAAATGTGAGGTAACAACTAGAATGCTACAACGCTGTTTTTTAAACATGATTGAAAGTGTACTCTGGGGGAAAAAAAAAATCCGTTTCCTTGGAAACTTTTGTTTCATGAGTTGATAAAGTGTCTTTCAGTACACAGTAAGTCCAAATTCCAGTCAATATTTCCTGATCACCTAAAGCAAATAAAACACTAAGTGCTGTAATTCATAGTTATAGACTGATATAAAAGCTTAAAGAAACTGTATTATAAGAGCAAAAGAAACTAAATGTTGTATTTAACAAGGAATTCTATTTTTTCCTTTAAAAAAAAATACCTAGTTCACTTAGGGTTACATCAAATGAATACCACAAATTGAAGTAACAGGCTTTTCAGGCTGCTTCATGGGTTCTTGTTCCCCTTTCAGCTGTATAATCTTACTCCAGATAAATTCATTAGTACTGAAGTAAACCAATGTTTTAGGGTTTTTTTTTTTTTTTTTAAACAATAGAGCAACAAAAAGGTCTTTGAAAAACACTAATATACATGTAAGATCCTCAGGGTAAAATCATTATGATTAAATTGCAATGCTTGAATGATTAACAAGGAACTAAAATGCCCTGAACACAAGTATGTGTTCAAAATCCATAGACCTGAGTTAATGCAAGAGTCAGGAGCATGCAGCTATTATTTTTCAGCATAACTCATTAAACAAACATTCAAAGTTGCTTGTGATTTAGACAGATGTCAGTAAAGGAAGCAAGCACTGGTGATCAAGGGCAACACCTAGAGATGAATGGCAAAGAAAATCCCATTTAGCTATCCTTGCCTGGAAAATCTAAGGTAAGGCACTGTAGTCACAGAGAGGATCCAAGACTAACACATTTGTTTTTCAGCCCTACCCCAACTACTACTTGCTGCACCCATTAGCACCATGTAAACATGCAAATTACAGAGTGAATAAAAATTTCAGAGTTCATCCAGCTGAATTTACAATGATCTTGTTTGTATACAGAGCAACATTAAAAATTGATTTATATGGAGGGTAGATGTATTCTAAAAGTACATCACCAGCCAATATCAGTAATGTTGGAAAGCTAATCAATGGCTGTATTATCCCAGTCACTTTTTAAAGGAAAGATCCCTGTAAGCGGTCCACAAATATTCCTTTTAGGTTTATCTTAGCTTCAAAAACATTTCATTAGTGGTTTCATATTACATTCTCCTCTCTATATTGCACTCAAGTACCAAAACCCATGAATTTATACAATCTGTACACAGAGAATTATGTTTAGACCATCACAAAAAGAGAAGAGAGTCCCATTTTGTTTAGACGTTGATATATTTGATATACTAGCAGCTTTTATCTATAAAAAGAAAAATTATTAATTGTTACAATTTTGTTTCATATCTCCAGTAAAAGGCATTAAAAAAAATACAATTGTAGGAAAAAGCACGCCACAAGGGGGCACAGTTGAATTGCATTTCCTTAGCATATAAAGTAAAGCCATTTACTTTTGTTTTCGCATAACTATGTGATTGTATCCCTGGGAGAGCACTGGACAGCAAGAATGCTTCCCCTCATTCTCATTCATAGGGTGTCTTTCTTCATTGCACTAAGATTTAAAGTATTGTTTAACCAATTATCATAATCTTTACCCAACATTTTAAAATACTTAGATGTTTATGCAGTAGCTTGCCCTACAAGTGCAGTGTAAGAAAAATGCAAGAAAATATTCCATTTAGAAAGACAATAAATACAAGCAGTATTGCTGTTCCTTTATGCAAGAAGAGACTTAACTTACCAGGTGATACCTTCCAAAGCCTAACAACCAGCTATAACAGGAGGAAAACAAGATGAACCAAAAATAAGACACAATATGTCATTCTATGCAGTAGCAAAATAGTATATAGTAAATTATATTGAGATCTTGAACCATAAAGTAGTATTTATTCTATTTTAAATAAAGATCTCCTCTGCCTAGATAATCTGTATAATAAGACTTATTGCCATTACCTCCTAGTGTGACATTGCCATGAAGAAACCTCCCTTGATAAATAAGCCGCAAGATATTTGGACTGCTGACCTGCTCTTCTTCCCAATCTGAAAAGAAATAAGAGAATTTTCACTGTTACACAGTAATAAAAATATCTTCTGTTATTTTTCTCATCTTTACCCAGGAAGAAAACTAAGATGACTCTTTCACATTAAAGAGAGCATAGCCTGAAGATTCAGAAAGAGAAGCACTCCTAAAATCTATTCTTAAATTTATCATTTGATGTTGGGCATTAAAACACTTTATTTTATGCTTGCAAGTATAAGTGTTATTAACTTTTTTCACAGATAGCTTATGATACTTAATGCTTATACAAGTCCTTCGGAAAACATTTTGTAAAAGCAAGTTGCTTCCTGTTTACATTCAGACTTAATATCCACTTGGCTAACGCAGATTCCCAAGCCATACCAGTCATCACCAGGTAATTTAAAGTAGGATTCACAGATCAGAGAACTGACAGTGCTTCTTCTGCAGGCTGCTCAGCAGTGTTCAATGGTGACTAGATTCAACCAGTTAAATGTCCAGAGGGGGCAGCAAACTGAGCAGCCCCAAACAGTCACTATGGACAGACTGAACAGAGAATTTGACTCTCTCAGAGCAGACATTTACTGATACATTTTAAGAAACTTCTCAAAGAACAATCTGTATATGTTTCTAGGTAGCAAACAGTGATTCGGAAAAGGCAAGCATTCATTTTCCTGTAATGCATTTTCTATAATGTTTAAGCTGTAATAAATCATTTATAAGCCTAAAAGACCATTTCCTACTCTTTTTCTGTTCTTTGTCACAATGTGAACAATAAATATGCACTTTGCTTTCAGAATAAATATCATAAACTTTAAAATGTTGAATTTAAATTGGTTCTCTGGGAATACAATTATCTTCTGTTTCTTAGCTGACCACATATCTGGTACCAGCTGTTCACAAATGTTCTCCTTTTCTGCTTTTGTAGTGTTTATATACCAAAATGAATATTCAGCAAGGGATCAGGACAGACAACAGAAACCAATCACTTTACTCAGAACATACAATTAACATACAGACAGTGGCAACTGGCATCACAAAAGGAGAACTGAAAAGGGGAGAAAGGGAGGCATTTAAAAGAGGGGGAAAAACACCACACCTCCATCACTGTGGAAAGTGCATGAAGAGGCATCTGGTGAGGAAAAGCAAGCAGGAAGAGAGGAGTGAAACAGTCTCCTGCAGCCATCGCGGGCTCGGTCACAGCGGACCCAGGAGAGCGAGCAGTTTGGCAGGTGTGCAGGGCCCTGCGCTGGCACGGCTGGCAGCAAAAGCAAAAGCGCACACAGAAGCCGTAATATTCCTGGGGGTTGTAATGTGCCAAGTTCACAAAATTAGACAGCCAAAGCTATTTGAATTTCAAACACTTCCATTCCTTGCCTGATTCAATTGTCTTGCAATTCAAGCAAGTGCCATTTTTGCTATGCTGTAAAAGGGGCGAAGTTAAGGATCAGAATTGTCACAGGCGTTAGGATAAACTATCTGTTGGAAGACACCAGTAATTTTATTTTTTGTGTGTGTGCTTTACAGAGTCTGAACTCCATCTAGACTATACTTGTAAAGAAGACATGCTCAGCCACCTTACAGTACTAGAATGATATTAATAAAAAAAGGCAACCAAAAGAAAACAGACTATATTTTGGCACAAGTACCTCATGGTTAACCTATCACCTTGTCTATCCTTTTAGATTTTGCTTCTTGGCCGACACTAAAACATTTCTTTTTGGGGTGTTGTCAAATTTTAAGTTTCTCTGATAACCAAATGAGCCACTAAGAAAATATTTACCTATTTTTTAAAAGTCTAGCAAATGATCACTGTAGGAAAAGAATTCAATAACAGTACTTAGAAGAAAATTGGGGGTGAGGAAGGAAAGAGGAAACCTGCCAAAATTGTACATATGAATATAAACAGGATATTTTCAACTAGGTGTGAGGAAATCCTTATTTAACACGGGTTAAACCAAAAGAGGAGAGTGGAGGAGAGGTTTGGCTTAATCCTGCTGACATGTGACACTGAGGATGTATTTCATGAATTTTTTCATTTTCTCCACAAGATTCTGACAAGTCAAAATAATGGTAAAAAACAATCTTTTCATAGCATTATTTGTATTTCAAGGAAATTTCGTCCTCACCAAGATTTCTCAGCCCCACGTTAGAGAAGAGCACCCTCGCTCTGAAAACAGCTAGCTGGCTAACATATGTGAAAACCTATAGCCTATTCTGAAGTAGATTTTTCCCCAGTCTTTTAAGTTGACACTATTCTTCTCTCCTTGGCAATTAAATATTCATCAAGATTTGGAGTACTCCCTTGGGATACTAGATACTTGAAATGAGGCTTCCATGGCCAGTCTTACTTTTCCTTTTCTTCAGAAAAGAGACTTTAAAGTCTGGCTTTCTTCCCAAATACAAGCCTAGAATCTGGAACCTTCAGGTTTTTCACAGATTGGGAACACTGGATGCTGTTAGAAACACATTCAAATGACAGAACATTAACTAACTTTCAAATATATGGCAATGCTCTCATTCTGGTGTTGTTCTGTTAATCTAAACCATCGCCATCAAAACTGATGACTTTACTGTGGTCCTTTACTAGTGTAAAAGAGAGTCAAACTAAGCTCAGGCTGCACACTGATTTGTAATCACTTTGAGGTGATGATCGCTCACATTCTTCATCTGTTTTCCTATTGTAGTATGAAATCACCTTTTGTTATTATTATGATATACTTTCCTTCATAATTTAATATCAGTTAATATATCACTTCATAAGTCTAAAATAATGAGTTTGAAGTGTTCCTAATTAGTTGTTCTGACACAAAGTGAAAGCATAAAATAACATTAATTTCTGAGCCTGTACTACAACATTCTGCCATGCATATAAACAGGTACAATACAGGCTTCAGACTGCAAGACTGTATTTGCAGGAATATCCTTCAATAAAATAAAAACAGTTCTGCCACTATTAATTCAGATAAAGGTATAGGAAGAACATTGGATCATGACAACTGTCTTCTGCTCACACTAAAATATGTACAGATGCTACACTAACCAGATTTCTTAGAATAAAAATGTTGCACATCTATATCTAATATTTAAGAGGACTATGGACCTCCTCCTTCCATTATGTATTTTATTAAATATATAATTAAATATATAATGCTACATCAGAGCAAAACAAACAAGAAACCAGCTCCCCTGCAACCCTTTTCTTCCTGGCCTCAAAAGAGGTCAGTTTAAGGCCTAAAGTACAGATTAGCAACACTTAACTTTCTGGTATGAATTATCATCCATTCTACTTCTTTGACAAAGGCACCACAGAAATAGATATTACAATGTTTCAGTTTGTGTAAACAGTAGACTTTTTTTAAACACTGAAACAGTAAACCAAATGAAGTCCTGTACCAGAGGAAGAATTTTTTTTTTTCCATCGTATGTAATGCTATGTCTCTGTTTTGGCTATTTTCCCATGAAATCACAGTCAGGGAGAACAGAAGCACTTTGTTTTTGTGGAACTATTCACATATTTGATACACATCTTAGTTTTGAATCCCATTTTCCAAAGTTAATATTCCTGCATAACAATAAATATATTCCTATTAACATCCTCACTTTCCCTCTGTCTTTTAACGCCTCTTGTAATGTTCTTTTATCTTTGCTTTTTCCCTGGAAATTTATCATTATTACAGATCCTTGCCAAGATAAGGTAATAAGTAATAAGTACTTGAAACTCAACCACACTATTGCATTCCTGTGACATGCCATATTTTCCATTGGCTGTCCTCACATAAGAGTTTTGATAACTCCCACAGTTCAAGTCCTCCTCACAGTTACTACTAGATCCTCTACCAAAATTGATCAAGAAAAGGGACAGAAGATTTAGGAAAAGAAATAACTTCAGTTTGAAGAAGCATTAGTTTAGAGGTAAAGTGGGAAATAGTCAAAGCATCTAAAATTCTGCATAATCAAAGAAACAGAGAAGGCAAGAAGAAAATTATATTTCTATATAAATCTATGCCCAGATACACAATAAATATATTTAATTTGAACGTTCAGAACAGAGATAAGTTTATGGGCACTTCAGGCTGAAAACACAGGGAAGCTTCTAACTAGCCATTTAAGATCTTGAAAGGCACACAACTACTCACCCATTGGCCAGTTGTCATACACGTGTTTTGCAATATCTGCAGCAGAGTCATTTGGTGAAAATAAGAACTCTTTTGTTTTCCCGCTTACCAAGATGAGGCGCAAATTTATCTGTAAAGAAAATGCAATATTAGGAAGTATACATAGAAGACTTAAGATATAATAAAATTCAGCCAAGGAACACTAGTAGCATATCTTCTTGACTGAAGAAAAAAAAAATATGAACCTGAAAATTTACCTTAACACACATAACTAAAAAACATGAAAAAACTGCATCTAAATATTGAGTATCACAAAAAGCCCTACCTACCCTCCCTCCAGTACGGTATTTATCAGCCCTGATCTCATTCACTGTCTCCTACAAAATCCCATGGAGCCAAACAGCACCTTGCCCAGGTGCCACCTACCACAGATCTCCGAATCCCTCTGTCCATCTTCCTAACCCAAAATTTTGTTGAAACATTGTCCTTTTGCTACAAGGAAAACAATTGAGATCCCTATACAATTAATTAATATAATCACATCTTTGGGGTTTTTTAGTCCTTGATTTCCTTTATCTAACCAGCAGCACCTTCAGCTATAATTTTCCCTTCTATTTGGAAATTACTGAATGTAATCCTTTTCCTATATAGCATTAAAATATTCTGTATAAAGAGCTCATTATGACATTACAATGCAAAAGAGATTAAATTTTGGCTCCTCAAGCAACTACTAGTGAGGTTGTAAGAGCTATTTGGGTAGCTAGCACTTAACAATTTCTTTGAAAAGTCAAACTACTAACTACTTTTATGTTTTGGCCTACAAGTCTAAATCCCATCAACTTTTAGCAAGATTTTCATTTCCTAACTACTTGGACGCTTTTTCAAATCAGACTCTGAAATTGTACCTCTCAAGTTAAGTTAAGTTGCAAGAAAGTTCATTCTTGCTGGAACTCAGGAAACAATTTTTTTCTAGATCAAATACAAAAGGAAAAAATTGACAGCGATGCCCAAGTTTAAGAGTTCTGCAAGGATGAAAATCTCAACACTTTATGTGCATTGAACATTACAGTCTTGCCTCATTTATCCATCCCCTCTTTATTTCAGAAGCTCGCCGGATAGATCATCTGTTCCCTTCTAAATACTTTGGCTTGGATTCATCCCACCTATCTTTAAGCACCTAATGGAGGCATCTAAATTAGGATCTCCATCATCCTGCACACTCTATCAATATAAATGGAGAGAATGACCCCTCCAAAAAGCCATTCAGTCTCTATTTCAAAATGTAGCAAGGGCAAAAAAGAGTTATCATAAAAGAGGTAGCTTCCCCTCCTTGCCCCCCATTAACTCCTGTCAGGAAATAAAAGCTCTGCCATTAACACAGGAAGGAAACCAAGTGGTAGCTGTTTCTGAGGAAAGCCCACAGCCAGTTTCACACAATATCACTGCCTGTATGTAACAAAGAAAAAAAAAAAATCACACATATCTTAAAGAACAGAAGCTGCAGGAATGCCGTTTAATCAAAAAAGATTATTCAGCAAATTCAGAACAAACCTGATTAAAAGCATGAAGACTGCATTTTCTTTGATATTTCTAGAATGATTAAGAAGAACTACTTTCAAATCTTATCAAGATTTAGCACAAAAAGCAGACTAAGTTCCACTATTGCTGTTTATTCCAAAAACTAGACTGCTCTGATGAATGAGAACTTCAAATTTTAAGCCTAAATTTAGCAATGGCCAGACTATGTCCACTTGTTGTTTTACTTGTATTGTCTTTCAGTTTAAATAGTTTTCTCCCCTTAGCTGCCTCCATCAGAGTATTTATAGAGAACACTCACATATTCAGTTTCTTTAGTTGGACTACTCAAGACAAACTCTTCAAGCTTTCTCCATTGAGAAGCATTTCTTCATTCATCCTAGTAGCCTGTTGCTGCATGTTTCAATTTCAAATATTTTCTTCCCTCAAAAGAGATGGCTATTTCTTAAGTATACTAGACAATGTCTCACCAGATGCTTGTATAAAACCACCAGTAATTTCCCACCTCTACTGGAAATATCATCTTTGATTGCATCCCAAGATTACATACACCTTTTTTGCAATTGCACTACCCAATTAGCTCAGTTACTTCACACCCTTCTCTACTTCCATGATTTCTGGGTTTTGAGCCTCCAAGCTTATAACTGACATTTTGGCTGTAACCCCCTAAGGTATATGGCTCTGATTTTCATCTGAGTCATTTAATGATAAAGGTACATATACAGGGATTGTGCTGCTAAAATTTATTGATCACATGAAGTTGGAAGAATGCTCTTAGCATAGAGAGAAGGGAATGTTATACAGAAATGTTTGGGTGCGATTTCATAGGACTCAGGGTCAAAATAGGGAGATGTCCAACAAGCATTTTTGAGGTGCAGAGTAAGGTTTTGCCAATCTTATTCTAACTAGACTCCTTCTTCCTTTCACTCGAAGGAGTGGAGTAACGTAAGTAGGATGAAAAAAGATTGATGTGAAAATTGATCCATAAGTGACTCCAATAATGAGCTCTCTCTGATCCAGTTTCCCTCTTTCTCAATCTGTTGATATCCTCTCTGTTACGTCCTTACATACTCACAATTTCTCTACTAAATCCTAGTTTCTCCTATTTAACCAACAGTTCACAATATGGCACCAGATCAAATGCTATGTTCATTTTCAGATGAAACTACAAAAATTTCTACTTAGAAAATCAGCTCTTTTCATCAAAAGCCTCTTTGCCATGATCTGGCTTTCATAAATGTTACATGTTACATTCTATTCCATTTTCTCTATACCTCATTATCTTTAATTATCCTTTAAGCCTAAATGCATCTCATTGCAACACCAACATACTGCCAAAAAGTCAGGAGGTTTAGACTGCATCACAAACTGTAGTACTGTACGTGGGAATAGGTTATCTGTTTAAAAATAAACATTCAAACCCCAAATATTCAGCAGTAATGTCTGCTGTATGCTTTAGTGGATAAAATGAGGAGCCTTCTTCACCACTAGTCTTCCTGCCTTTCCCCTGCCATCTATTTCCTCTATCCCAGCTAACTCCTGATCCCCCACAGCTTGCTCCCTCTATCCGAGCAGACCCCAAACTCGGATTTTATGAAGGTTATCTAAAGACTTATTTTCAATTATTGGTGTGTAGTTTATTTGTGGTGGGGATTACATATTTTGAAGAATAAAACACTTTCCTAGGCAATAAACTTTTATGTCACCAAACTGTCAGCTATCTAGAACTGTCTGATTTGGATCCTACAAACGATGATTTAAAAAAAAAAAAAATTAGAAGTTTAGTCTTGCTCAGTGCTTAGAACATTATTAGTGCACAATATTAATATAAAACAAAAGTTATTCTCCAGCTAGCACAATATTAAGGAAATGCATTTCTCTTTATTCTTAGTACTGAGTTTTGGGATTACCAGGCACACTAAAGGGAAGGGAATAGGGGAAGAAGAAAACCACGGAGAAACAACTGAAACCAACTTGGCTCCCTGCAAAATTTGATTAAGTCATACCTCTGCAGTTAATATACAATTAAAAATAAATAAATAAGTAACAGGGGGGGAAAAAGGGAAAAAATAGTTCCTTCTTCCTCTCCTCAATACAGATAAGTCAGTAGTGCTTAAGTTTTATTGTTGCAGAGCATTTCTCATATTCTTACTATCAGATATAAAAGATACCTCGAGAACAACTAGTAATTCAACAAGCTATACTACAAAGTATGTGTAAAATGTGGCGGTTATTTTCATTTCAAAAAAAAAAAATCACCAAATATTAGCAGAAGCCCAAAATAAATCCTTAAATCAGTCAAGCAGATGTTACATTAAGTGAACAGAAACAGCTGCTCTAATGAGAGGTTAAAATATTTTCTTATTTATAGTACAGCATACCACTGACACATTTAGTTCACATGTTTGTCTATTTTTTATATACATACACACATAAATATTTCAGTTTTGACTTGAAGGAATCTTACCCTTCAGTTGCACATCACACCGTCTCAAGGGATTTGAAGCAAAAAATCCCCAAACTTGCCTTTAAATTTAAAGTCTAATCTTAAAGTTCCCCTTAAGAGTATTAGAAATGTTAATGGCTTGCAACCGCTATATTTTTTATTCTGTAAACCTGAGTGATTAAGAATGCCTTTTCAAAGAAACTGTAGGAGATCTGGAACAAACCATTTTGGCAAAATATCACTGATGAAAGTTGATATATAAAAGGAAAAGAGTAAAAATGAGAGGGTATGTGTATGTACATATGCTTACTGGAGGAAAGAGCAGAAAAAAAATCTTGCTATGATTCTCAGTGGTCTTAGCTATTCTATATCATAATTCATATCTTAAAAGGTTGAATAAAATTGTATCTATATCCCTTGCAGACCATATGCTTAAAGCCCTTCCATCTATTCTTGCTGAAGGAGTCTTGGTTCTGTTATAGTTTTTGTGATTCACATGACCGTGACAAGTTTGCTCTTCCACAGGGTACATAACAATGACTGTCCTGGTTTGAGTTGGTTGTTTTTTGTTTTTGTTTTCGTTTTTTTTTTTTTTTTTGGGGGGGGGGAGGGTTGAGGCTACCGAGGGGAATTCCAGGCTTCTGCTACAGCAAACAGTAGGGATCACACGCACATTTCTGCATTTCAGCATGAACTGGAACTTTACTGATGAAAGCATCAGAAGTAGAATTAAATGTAATTTGTGGACTATATTCATTCTGTATGCTTATATAATAGCATATTCTGTTTGTGATCTCAAGCTTGCAAATTCACACTTGTTCCCCCTCCACTCCACAACCCACACCAATTTCATAAATTACAGCTCCTATAACCATCGCATCAGTCATACCACATACATAATAAAGAATCATAGTTCAGATTACATACTATGAACCCTCCAAAAAAATAATTACACATAAAAGACTGTAGTAACACTTGCTGTGTGACTGCAACTTTTGGAACAAAAATTTGGGTCATGTACATGCAGTGGTAGAATAAGTTTCATTTTGTTTGTTATACGCATATACAGAGTTTTGTTCGTTCTTTAAGGTCTAACTACAAAATACCTTAGTATTGCATGGCTTCTAATTTCAAAGCTAGAGTTGACTAGATGGGAAGTCACCTAAATATCAAGAAATGAGAGATTTACAACCTACAGAATATTTCTTGAAGTTTAGGAAACTTCACATCTATTCAATTAACCAAGTTATTTTTGTTATCAATATGCTCCGGCAGGAGCTTAAGATTCCTCCAAATTACAATTAAGATGCAGAGGAGGAAGAATGTCATGATACCACATGTTTTACAACCACGTTTAAACTAATTGCTCTTCTTCAGCTATTTTTAAGACTTAAAAATATATATATACACAAGACTATTTTTTTCTTCGCTTAATGGATATGAAATTTATTTCATTAAAAGCTAATAATGGACCAGGAGACAAAAAGTATGAGAACAGCATTCAGAAATACGGACTGAAGTTTCACTTTTTAAAATCCAGTATTAGCTTCCTAGTTCATGTTCATAATTTAAGAAAGATGTTTGTTCTCCAAAGATGCATTAAAGTTTCAGAATGACTCTAGCCCAAAGAAAAGCCTGCTTATCTCATACCTTACAGCACCATGCAAGACACTAACTTAATTCCATCAGATTTACTTAAGAAGTTGAACAAACTCGCAATGACAGTCTAAATGAAAAGGCAACACTAATACACGTCAAGCCAATAGGAACCTGTGAGGTTCTAGACTCCAGTTTACTCTTAAGGTAGACACCATCTCAGGCAATCCCTTCCGTAAATATATCCAGCTAAATTTAAAGAAGAATTTCAGTTTTTCCACTCACTGGAACGCTGCTTCAGAACCTGACTGCTCTGTTGACTGGAACTTCCTTCTAACTCCCAGCATGAATTTATACATGGACAAGATATACCTATTTGATGTTGAGCCTACTTTGTGCTTTAGCTAGAATAATTGTTTTTCTCCTGTGGGGTTCTGATGCCTTTCTCCTACATCTGCAGTATTTGTAGACATGGAAGCACTCCACCAAAATAAACAGGCAAAGATTTCCCTCATTAATAGACTGGCCCTTGCAGTGAACATTGTGTTCAAAGGGCTGAAGTACATGAACAGAGGTCGAAGGAACTGGGTTTGGTTCACCTGGAGAATAGGTGCTTGGTGGGCACCTATTAGCTGCCTTCCTATAGCTAGGGGTAAGTTACTGAGAAGACAGGCTCTGCACTGAGGTGCAAGGCAGGACAATGGGAGACAACGGTCATAATTGGAAACAAAAGATTCTGAACTAAGGAAAAAAAATTTGCCCTGTGGACAGTCAAGCAGTGGAATAGGCTGCCCAGAGAAG
This sequence comes from Apteryx mantelli, assembly GCF_036417845.1. Taxonomy (NCBI): domain Eukaryota; kingdom Metazoa; phylum Chordata; class Aves; order Apterygiformes; family Apterygidae; genus Apteryx; species Apteryx mantelli. Next base: position 25,495,220 of record NC_089978.1, read on the forward strand.
TGAGGGAGTTTCCGTCCTTGAAGGTTTTCCAGGCCCAATTGGACAAGGCCTCGAGCAACCTGGTCTAAACTCAATGCTGATCCTGCTTTAAAAAGGAGGTTGGACTAGAGACCTCTCAAGGTGCATTCAAAACTGAATGATTCTACAATTCACTCTGATCTGTTTCAGTTTTGATTCACCTTTCTTAAGTATGCATGATTAGAATGGTACAGAGTATTTCAGGAGAATATCACCAGGAATTAAAACAACAATACTATTCCCCTACCTCTATTGCCTCTCCTTTTCCCATCTGAACATCAAAAGTGTCTCATATTTGCTACTCAGTAATTTTGCAATGCTGCTCTCTAGCCAGTCATTCCCATAAGCCTTCAAACTTGCATGACAAAACACTGCTTCTAGTCACCCCTATGTATAGAATATTTTGATATTAATAAAATTAATTTTGTTCCTATTAATCCAGTCCTTGAGATCACCCATACATCATCATGATCCTTTTCTGTACCGCTGATGCCTCCAAATTTTTCACCATCAACACATTTTATCAGCATATTGACTTTCTTTGTGTCAATGGTATAAATGAAGATATCAAAGACAGCTGATCCCAAAATTAATCTTTAAGGAATTCCACTGAACAGTACTGCCAGCCTGACACTTCCACATTCAACATTACATCTTACCATCTTCTCCACTTGAGTCATGCACTCTATCAATACCCAACTTCCCAAGCTCATCCTTTCCTATGTAACAGCACATCAACTACTCACTGAAGCCCAGACAGATCCATAAGGTTTACTCATTCCAAGGAAAATTATCTAGGTTACCTAGATATCTAGAATTATCTAGATATCTAAATTATCTAAGAAAATTATATTGTATAAACCAACTTGAGTAAATATAAGTAGTGCATTTTATTCCATTATTTCTTTACATCATAGATCCTTGCTAATCTTTTCCATCAACTCTAGGATGCTAATGAGTTGCCAGACTACCTTTCTCTGCCTTCATCAGAGCAGTTACAATAGCTGCCATCCTTCACTATCATGGTCTCATCCACTTGATGATTTAAGTTCTTCTGATGTCATATACTTCAGGTTTCTGACATAGAAATCATCCAATCTCTATACACTTTACTCCTTCCCAATATTCTTGTTGTAATGGTTATTCATCCGTTGACTTCAAAGTCTCTTCCTGCATCCTTTCCCTCATTTAGCATGCAGATAGTTTATAGCTTTAATGTCTTTGACCTGAAGAAACATCAAGCTTCCTCCTTTGTCAAACCTTCAAAATCTTCAGATATGCTCCTTACACTAACCCAATACACTTAGCTTATTTGGCATTTGCTCCCTTGAAATCCAAGGCCTTTATATACACACCTTTGCTTATTCTTCCATTTATCACTGGATCTATGATCACTGATCACTTGCGATCACTGGATCTAACGTCATTTTCCCCAAGCAGCTTTCCTAAGATTTCCAGAACTTTCTGGGAATTTACCAAAGATGCATCTAGAACAGTAATGCTCCTCCTTGGCTAAGGAACTAGCTGGCGAAGGGACTGGGATACAGATTCATAAGGTGAGGAGAGAGTGAGCGAGGAAGGAGGAGTATAAATTTGTAGCCCAATGATGCAAGCATTCTTGAGAGAGGGAGGAGAGCCTCGATTCTGGACTCTACTTCAAGGATCACTGGATAAAATAAACTTAGCAATAATATTCCTGGGCACCTATTTTCACCAGATACTTTATGGGGAATACAAGTAACTTAATTCTGCTTCCTCAACTGAACACCAAAAATTCAGATGTGGCAACACTCAGAATTCCTTCACCTAGCTTCAGATGGACAGAGGAGCTCTGCTCCACCTTTGCAATTACTTTGCATCCATAACAGATTTTCTTCGTATCAGAGAAGAAAAGACTGACACAGAACACATTAACAGTTACTGTGACAAAACAAAACTCTAGTTTAATTGCCAAGTGGCTGACAGACCTACATAACTCATTCAGAGCTGTACCACTTGTGGCAGGAGGGCAAGTCAAACATGAGGCCATAAAAATATTATAGTACACCACGTCATCTTATTCACAATTAATGTGAAATTCACAACCACTTCCATGACATAGTCATTTTTAGATCATTATACAGAGAAATAAATTAACTTTTATGGACAACTGGTTCCTTCAAATAAGGAATAGCTAAGACAACTTTGCACAGAGAGGAATTAATAGAAGCTAGCAAATATCAGAGAGAAAAGCGAGGCAGGAAAGAAAACCAAAAATGAAGCATTATCACATCTTATTTAGGGGAGTAAAAGGCAAAATTCTATAATCATTTAACTCAGGAGCTATGACAGTTAGCTGTTGCTATGGGAACCAGGACATTCTTGAACTTAAAATCACAGTGCTTGGTCACACTTCATCCATTCCCTCCCTTCAGTTCAAATAACACCAGAAAAATGGCAATGGATTATTCAATATCCTACTGGATCCAGGGTTGTCTTTTAAACAGGAGTATCTAGGAAAGATTGTTCCTCAAATTAAAATGTATACTATCATAAATAACCAACAATAGAATATAAAGCATTCCAGTGGATAATAAATCTCATTCACCATCTTGACTATAAGCATTCTCAGGGCAGGTATGGTTTTGCTTTTGTTTTGTTTTGTTTTGGGGGGGGGGGAGGGGAGAGAGGAGGGGAGGGCTTTTTTTTCTGGTGGGGGAAGAAATGACACAAAAAAGCCTCAATTAAATCAGATTAAGAATTTTAACTTAAAATCAATTTTAATAAGAGAGTCCAACCAGATGAATAAACTTTCATTGAAAAATACTGGTTCTATCAGTAAAAGATTTTTCAATAATTTGATCAGATTGGAGATGCAACAAATGCCAATGCAAGAATAATTCATTTCCCAGTATTTGGAGATAACAGAACTCTTTCATTACCTGAAACAATGGAAGTATTCAAGTATCTGATCTTCTCAATTTAAATGGCAATGTCTACTGTATTCCAGGTGCACACTTTAATTGTGGGATATAGAATTAACCTGTCTCCTCCTGACTGCTAAGTGAAACCACTCTTATAGGAAGGATTCAGCAGAAGACCTACTCTCATTACTCATTAGCCAGAGCCAAGGCAGTTTCACCTTGCACATGCAAGATTCAGGTGTACCAGCATTTTTTTAATTTGTTTTCTCGTCCCTTCACAACAGTCTAGAAAGTTTCAGGAAAGCAAAGAACAAACAATTCCCAAATATTAGCACCAGCCAGGTGCAAGTCCTCTTTTCTCAACTTTGTATGACTATTTTTAAGCCTCCTCTGAATATTGCTTTGCAAAAAAATTTTTCATTTTCAAACTTTTATATAAAATATTGATAAAGGCCAACTAGGTGATATGCAAAAGTCTCCTGATGTTAAGTCTTTCAAAATAATCACTAGTATATACACACCAGAATATACACTTTTGTTCATTTTACACATGTATAGGGTTATGATAGAATCGTCCAAGTCCCATCATGATCTTAATGTGTAAATTAAAAGATACAGAAGACTACAATTTGGAATTAGGCTACAACACAAATGGGTAGAAAAAAAACAGGCATGCAGAGTTAAACACATGGCATTGAAGTTTTCTATTTTCAAAGTTCATCCTGTCAATCTGGTGTTACAGTAAGTGTATTTTTGCCTTTAGATAATGTGACTAAAACACAAAACAGAGAAACCGATACATTCAGAATAACATGAAATTTTGGTAGAGATCACTTTAGCTATCAACATATCATGTTGAACCAGTGAAAAGTCATTTTAGAAAGTCATTTTAGAGCAGAAATAAAACTGCATCAAATTACAATGCATATGTGAAAAGCTTGTCCTTGGGGTCTAAACAGATTAGCTCTAACAATCAGTCACAGCTGGGTGGTCTGATAAATTCCAGTGTTGTAGGACTTCTGCTACCAGTACCCCTACTGGAGTAGGAGCTGGAATGGCCCCATTCCCAAAGGACGGATCATGGGGACCCCAACCTTCAGCATGTGGAATCAGCAGTGAAGAGGCAACAAATGCAGGCTTTTGCCTGCCTTCCTCAGAACACACACACAACAACAGCAGAGAAGCGCATTTCAGGTTTCCTTTCTGAAGTGAGAAAGAGAAGGAGTAGGAGAGAGAAGGAGGTGTCTATTGCTATTTTTTCAATCTCTATCTTCCTAAAAATATCTTCTAGTGACACGCATCCCAGCATTTGACTTCAAACTTTAAGAGTGAAATCAGCATGTACCATCTGTGGTACCATCCTGTCATCTCTTCCCAATAGCTGCCACTGGCTTAGCCCATCGCCTTGCTTTCACCCCCCATGTCAGCTGCTATCTGAAGCTTAGAAGTTCACTACATAAATGTGAATAAGGACAATGCTAGACACTCTTACTTAAATTTGGATTTAATTCTGATACAACTCAACATTTGATCTAATTTATTCTATATATAGGGCATTTATATACTATTTTTACATTATTTAAGATTGTATTTTTCCTTTTAAAGATGAGATTGAACAAGAACGTCAAGTTTGTGAATGCTTATTTTGTGAAATGCCAAGCATCTCAGATTTGAAAATGAACTATTGCTGCTAACAAAGTAAGAAATACAATTCCAAGGAACTGGTTCTTCAGAAAGCTGCTCTTTCAAGTCCATGGGAGTAGACTGATAGCTTTCACCCCGTCTTATTCCTCAATCAATTCTTTTTTTTACTATCTTTAACTAACTTTATGAATGACAATTTTATTTAACCAGCATTTCTAAAAGTTTCAGATGCAGCTGTTGCATGATTACAACGAATAAAGAAAAACTACTGATGAGCCAGGGAGAGTATACTCTTTGTGCGCTATGAGAAAACAGAGGCAGAAATCTGAGTTTCCTGATGCAAGATGGAAATTTGGAGAAACATGTACAACAGAACTTGGACATATCAGAATTTTATAACCAGAATAGCTCAGTGAGACTATAGACAAAGCTGAAAGCAATCCTTCAGTTACAGTCTAGAGGAAAACAAATGTCAGCTTCAATTTGAACACAAATGAAGTTCAGTAGGAAAAAAAAACAAACAAACATTAAAAAATTTAAGAAACTGGACATATCAAGGGAGTTAATACTAACTGGAAGCAATCAAAACACTGATAATTGCAAGTGGCACATGGTCATGGATATCATTTAATTCCATATGCTAATATTCAGAAAAGACAAGTGAAGCTCATCCCATCCAACTGCATCATGTCTGTGAGGAAAGCTCATTCATCTGAATTCAGTATCAGAAAGGAAGAAAGATTCACAAAAATAGTAATCAAAGGAGGTAGATGGGGCAATCTGTCAGTAAAAAGTAGCCTTCAGACTTCCTGCAACACCCCACTGATTTTCGTGCAAGATACTGGAATAAGCATAGCCATGTACTTTATAGTGAAGCCTTGTAGGGATCAAGAGATTCTAAAATTATTGGTTTTGTAGATTTTTTTTTCCCCCTAGACAGGCTTTAAAAAAGTGATTCCTCATTTGAAGTACTTCAGACATAAACGTATACATTGTGCTCCCTGCATTCTTCAGTTCTCATTATTGCAAAAGTCCTATACCTGCTCTTCTCTCTGCTCCCACTTTCCACTGGTTACTGTGTGAGAGAGAGCAACAACAATTAAGGATCACTTCAAAGTCAGCAGGTATATTCACTTTTCAGTTCTCACAAAGAAGTAACTAACCAATTAAAAAAATTCATTGGAAAAGAAAATAGGAGTTTATTTAAAAAGAAAACAGATTACTTTCTTGGAAATGAGGGGTCTACCTCTTAGTTCCTTATGAGAGTAGAAAGATCCCCATCATGATAGTTTTCCTCAAAAACAAATTAATCTCCATGTAAAGCCTATAAATTTGTCACTGTTTGGGCCCCAAAAAGGGGCAGTGACAAACAAGTACAAAAATAGTGTGATTTGGAGCAGAAGAGAAACAATGGAAGAGGGAGGAACCAGTCTTCTGAATTCACTTTTGATTTCTGTTCTATTTGCTCTTGCAATACTTGTTGCATTGCATGGTTTTCATGAAATTTGCTGTACTATACATAAAAATGCTTACACTGTGAATAAATATAGGGATTATTAACTGACATGAATAATATCTGTCATTTAAATTAGACACTAGGAAACTGGTGTCTAATTAAAAATTAGACTAGGAAAAAATACTGTTATTCCCTAACAAAGAGAAATACAGTGACTTGTTTCCCTTAAAGTCCAATCAAACATTGTTCCCTCATCTAAGCTATTAAACATAACACCATATTAATAGAAACTTTTCTAAGATTTTCAGAAGCAACATCCTAATAGAAATGCCCTCAACTGGAGATAAGTTTGTAACTTCCCACTCTCAAGTCATTTCAGGACAATGCTAACAAGTCTTTCACCTTCTGCGAGTCTGTCTCTTGGTCTGTATTCAGCTGCTCAATTTTTCAAGCCTTGAGAGGAAGTATCAAAAATAAAATGGAAAAAAAGTCTCCAATATTTTTAAAAACACGAAAAAAGGCAAAGAGCTGCACCTTGAAGAAGAGATATATTTCAGTTCACTTGGGGTGGAAATACCATAAAATTAATTTTTTATTATCAGCTACTGATTTTGACTTTCTCGGGGCTTACTGTATCATGGCAGCCAGCCAAAATTTTGCCATTCCAAAGCACTATCTAAATCACTAAGCTGTGATAATTGAAGGTAAGAGACAGGACACTAGGTATTTTTATCTCTGATGCAAGAGATGATAGTTTAAATTTTAATCAAAATGCATGTTTTAATGACCATAGACCTCGTTTACTCTAGTGAAAGTAAGCAACTCTGATATGAATGAGAACACAACCCTTTCTAATTTTTTTCTTCCTAAAATAGCCCAGAGTAAACACTGAATCATGTGATAAGAGATCAAGGATTGTAATGCTGATGCCAATTTATTCAGTATAAAACTCCTCAAGAGCAAACAGCTTGACCTTGACCTATGCCTAAACTTCTCAGAACAGGATAATGAGCATTCTTTACCATCAGATATTTTCTTCCTCAATGAGTTACCTTTAACATTCAACAAAAATATAAAACATTTATTTATATAACACTTAGGTATTTTTGCTCTGTTTAAACATCATAGTGCAAATTCATCCCTGAGCTAATCCTGCTGAAGTCAATTGACTGAAGTTAATGAAATGATATCCCACATAAGGTTTAATCCAGTTATTTACTGTGCACTGCATTCATTGTTGAATACTAAAAAGCACAGCTTATCCAACTTTCTGCTATTGCATGCTAGTCACGTGCCTGTGCCCTCCCAACCAGCTGGCAGTCTAATAGTAATTCTTATCCTATTTCCATCATGAAGAGCACTAGCTACTCCCCACTATCTATTAATGACGACAACAGTTAAAACTTCCCTCTCATTTTGTCCTCTCCTGCTGTACTGTTACACCTTCTATAAAGTACGAAACAGTTACCCGTTGTTAACTTACTGCTCAACGACTTTGGTAGCTCTAGTTCCTCATGCAATGTCCCTCTGTGCCTATCATACCGTTTCGTGAAGCACTTGCCACCGTAGCAGTCAAGTACTTCAAAAGTGAATGGAATCTGCCTGGCAAGGTGCCATGAAGTCATGGTATGTTCTGCTTTAACCTTTTCCATCTGGAAAACAGAATTTCCTCATAGAAAATTAGATTTTTGTGAGAGAAAAAGAATAAGAAAGGCTTTTTTAGCGAGGATATTTAATATTTTTCCTTTCTTTTCTTGTATGCCCAGAGTCTACACAAAAATTATCATATAATATTATATAAAAATGCTTCATTCCAGCCTTGCAGAAAAATGTGTGTTTATAAAAAATGCACTAAAATTAAGACTGAATTCATATTCAGGCATCTTCTAAGCAAGACCATCATCTTCGTCTAGGATTTCCCTAGACCCTTAGCAGAAGGGGAAGACAGCAATGTCTTCTTGTAGGCATTACAGTCTTCTAATTGGCAGTGACTACAGGCAACACTAGTCAGAGTTCTCAGTTCTTACTCCATCAACAATTACATTATAGCAAGCCATCTGCTCTGTGTCAGAGGAGTGAGTAAGGTTGGCTTCTGTGAAACTGGGGCAACATGTGTTCTAAACTGTCTTAATTATGTTTTACAAAATGCTGTGTACAGACAACTATGGAGGTATGCCACTGAAAGCTCCCAAAGTATCTACGTTCCTTACCTTAAAAAAAAAAAGAATTAGTATTACTTCACTGAACTAACTGGATTGAACTTAAAAATGTAGGCAACACAAGAATAACTCATTTATCAGGCTTTGATCCTCATACTTAGGTATTTGTGCCAAAATAAAATATTTTGACACTTTAGCCATAATCCAAACCCTAACCCCTGCATTTTTCAGCACACATAGTCAATACAGATGGCACAAACATACTACCACCACATAAGGACTAGTTGCAAAACATTCATCCTTTTGGTTGTCACAAGACATCTGGTGCTGACCTAACCTAGAAGATTGTTTTCTGACCTTCTGCCATGGCAGGTCACTCAACCTCTACATGCCTGAGTTTTCTGAGAAACGGAGGTGACCTGTCTTTCCTTTTCATTTCCCATGTGCTGAGATTTTTAGCTGTTTAAGATGGTCTCTTGTTTCTCTTTCTATATTATACTACTAAGTTACAGCTCATTTCCAAAACAGATGTTTTAAAACTAAGAGTTTTGGTAATACTTCCACAAATACTACAACACTTTTCAAAGACCCTCTCACCTCTATTTTATTAAGGCAAAAGGCATGACAGTCTAGAGAAACAGTATTAATGACTGACCATGTTATGAAAAAATTTTGCTGGTACCACTAGTTATGACTAACTATAGTTAATGGAGAGTTATTTCCCAGAGAAGCTACTAAACTTTTGTAATTGTCCAAATTGAAGCATTACTTTGATGTTACAGGAAAGAGCAAATGCTCCCTCCTAAAAACAAACAGGAAAAAAAAAGTCTTCTTTCTTATTGGGACTGAAAACGTTCAGTTCTGAGAGCTGTGGATGGAGGTATATTTCAGCTACAACGAGCAATCTTTAACAAAAAGAATTTAAAAAATACACTGTACTTTTCATTAAGGGAAAGAAGGATGTAATATCTTTGCAATTGCTGTCATGGCATTATAAATGTTGCTTCAACTGTACTTTTGGAGAAAAGAGCATGAGAACAGAATTTCGCAAGCTCTCTGCTAGGAGACACAGCACCCTTTAGCAAGAATCTGTCAGAAAAAATTGTATGTATGTATGTAGGTAGGTAGGTAGGTAGGTAGGTAGGTATTACTGCCCAAGTGACAATTCTTTGTACACAACCTGATGTTAACAGTAATGCAGTTCAAACGTATTCTAGTTATCAGCCAACCGATTTTCTAGCTATTTACTAAGTCGCAATTACAGCACAGTAGCAGCATTGTAGATGAACTATTTCTTACAAAGATTCAAGCGTATACTCACAAGACAGTATAGCAAATACAAGAAACAGCTGCTGTATATGAAGAGAATGAAAGTCCACATAGTTAAATCTATTCCATTCTTCCCAATACATTTAGGAGACAAATCATCATACAAAGCTGAAAAGAGGATCTGGCATTTAAAAAGAAAAGTGCATTTGTTAAACAAAATAGCTATCAAGAAAACTATTGTCTTAAGCTACCCATGGCCTGGGCGACTATTCAGCTGAAAAGTCAATTTGCATCAACCTGCGACTAGTGATACTGTCACTTAGTGGTGCCAGAAACAACTATGGCATCATCTGTTTTTCATATTAACATTCTCACTCATAAATTAATTTTCCAAGAACGCTAATGAATTCTCATGTGCATATAACTGTATTTCATTGATTACTTCAACGGGCAAGGCTGTTTACTTAAAATAAACAGCCTATCAAATTCTACAAAGTAAGTGTTAAATGAACACTGTGTAGTGCTCATACTACAAATCAAGAATCTGAGGAGGTGGCTAAATGTGCATGGTGCCAGACACTGTTTAGACTCTAAATATCGCCATGATATAAGAAAGTTAATGTCATCGTTTTTGAAATAACTTCCTAAACTTGCTGCGGTATCAGCTAATTGACAACAAGTATCACCGGGGACAGTTCAGTTCTGAACTAGTCTAAATAATTGTAACGTAAATTTAAAATTAATTATTTTCAAATTTAAGATTGTAATAAAAAGTTTGAAACTACTACAAAGCAACTAAACAAGGCAGCCCAGAAAAGAAAGACAAAGGAAACTGTAAGAAGTAGAACGAGATGACAGGCTTTTTTTTTTTTTTTTTTTTTTTTAAAAAGGTGGGGGGAGAACTGTCTCTCTGGAAAGGAAGAACATAGATCCAGCTCGCAAAGAACACCGGAGTCCAGGAATAACAGTGGCAAGGAAAACCCATGAGCAGCAAAAGGAAGACATTCAAGTACAATGATTATGTACTCACCTACATCACCTACAATCTTTGTAAAGTTTAATCAAATGAAGCCTAAGAGGCTCTAATTTGCAAAGTAACTGGCCACACAAATATTTATGGCTAAGACATTAAAAATAAATAAAATCATTGTATTAATAGAGTTACTCTCTCAATTTGCAGACCTTTCACAGAAATATCAATTAAATATATATAACAGCTATGGCCTAAATAAAAGCTTGCCCAAACTACCTCTGAGATGAAGGCTTTGAAACATTTCATCAAATTTCAAAGATCATACTCTACCCTTATTAAGCCTTAACAAGAGCTAGTTTCAACTTCTAAAAACTACAGTATCAAAACTGCAACACTGACAGTAAGCAAAACTTCTCCATTTTCAAAATCCATGGTATTTCGGGCCTTTCCAATACAGCCTCAAAGGCAGGATAAAAAAAAGCTTAATTAGCTTTTCATGCAAGTACTGAACCAGCTGATCATCTTCACCTTCCTCCCAAAGTGCGTCAGTAAAATCATCATGGTACTATTTGCACCGTGAAGAGGAAACTATTATTGTGATTACCTGTAGCAAACTCTCAAATCACAAAAGCCCCAGTGACATGTTCTTAAAATGATGTAGCAAAGAATTCAGTAGAACCAGTAGAATTCAACATATTATTATAGAGTCATTCTGCACACAATATTAATAATTTGCAGTTTTGTAAAGATAAAAGAAAACTGAGGCAGTATTTAAATCTTTCATTCTAGTATGCTTGTCAGCTCACAGGTTTAAATTTTTCTTAATGTTAAACTTCTGATACACTTCCTTTGGAACTCTAGTTTATTGGCATTTATCACATGACACCTCCACACAGTTCTTCATTAAAGCATCTGCTAAATAAACAAAAAATGTATTCAACACCCAGTAAGTGTTCGTATACTATCAGACTCTTCAGAGTTATTAACTACACTCTCTCTTCTATCTCAGCATAAAAACTACCTATGGAGAATGCTAACTTGGAGATTGATCTCTGCACAGGGTACTTCAATGCACAGCAAAACTGCCCTGTATAATCAGTTATTAGAGTGCGAGAATCTCGCTGTCAACCCAACTAAGTCTCCCAAAGTTGGGAAAAATTTCCACAAATTTTGACTTTGCTAGGTCTAAGCTTTAAAGCAGAATTTAAAACTACAGTAAAACAAGATATAAAGGTGTACTGTGCCATTTTGCATCTTAGGGCTAAAGTTATAAAGCAACAAAATGGAGGGGGGGGAGGATTGTTCAGAATTTTTCTTGCCTCTTGTGCTTAAAGTGAAGGAATATGAAATACCAAAGATCAATCCAAGCAGTGAACGTAGCCAGAGTCCTATTTTGACACAATCATATTTTGGATACCTCAGAGAAAGGACTAAAATCTTCACAGTTGAGTCTCAGTTCCACGATACCATAACTGAAGGATCTTTACCCTTGCTTCAACAACTGCTTTTTGCTCTAAGGCTTGAAAATTAACAGCTCTCTGACAATCATTTTCACAATGATTATTAAATTACATCTTTTGCCTCAGCATCACAAACCAATGAATTCCACAGACTACCCACCTCACGTAAACTTTATGCTTTTTAAAATCTGACAATTCATCTGCTTCACTGTACAAGGACAGTTTATATATCTGTCAGTTCCTAAAGCACTTTCCATCCTTTTTCTTATCTCAAATGAAGAATTAAGCATATTTTTAATGTTCAAAACCTAATAATTCAGCATGTGCCCCATTTGAAGTTGACTATTTTGAAAGACTGCATTTAATCAAGAGAAAGGGTCATTTTCCCTCAAGAACAGTATCTTCACCCTTGCATATAGCTGAATTTCATATTTCTCCTTGTATTTTGGGATAGTGTAACAATTTAGAGCTACTCAGGATGCACTATTTTCCAAGTTAAGGTTTAATAGTAAGCATCATTCACAACATGACATTTCCATTTATAGATAAGTTGAAATCAAATACAACTGCACTAAGTTGCAAGGGGTTTTTGAGAGAACATAACTTTAATCTTTCTCTAAATATGATAATCAATGCCACAAAAAAAAAAAAAAAGAAAAGAAAAACACACACACACACACCCCCAAAGCACATTTATTCAGAACTCTGCAAACTGCAACACAAAATCAAATGTTTCTTGCCTGCTAATTACTTCTTCTGCGGTTTGGTAACAGCAGTTTCGCAGAGGGATGGTACTTGTGGTATGCTAAATGAGCAGAAGAACATAAATCAGAGTATTTCACCCTGTTTGTCTACTTCATAAGCTACGTTTACAGATACTCCTCAGTTAAAGACTTCCAAAGTTTCTAAATGGAAGTACAGTGGTAATTAATACTCCCTTGCTGTTATACTGGTTGTTTTTAATCAAAGAAGGAAGTATAACTGACATTGCAAGCCACAAAAAAGACAAAGTCATAGTGAGGAGGGGTTTTCTGTTGTTGGGATTTGTTTTTTTTTTTTTTTTTTTTTTTTTTTTTTTGGGGTGGGGGGGAGGTTAGAAGGTACTAGCTGTCTTTTGGGTGGATATTGAGTTTCCAAACAGACACTGATTCAGTAAGAGAGGTTTATAAGAAGGACCCTCTGCATCTAGGCATCATATCTAGCTTTCTTCTGGAAACCCGGGATTTTGACTTGAAGCTCTCCAAACTGCTGTTTATGCTGCCTCATAACAAGCTGAAGACAAACAGATTCTCCAGAACAGTTGTCAGTACTGCTTCATAAATAAGCATTAAGAGGAAAATAAGCAAAAAAAAATATTAATCCGAGAAACACCTGAATGGACTTCCTTCCATTCTCCTCAACCTCCACAAAAATACACACACACTTTCATAAGATTTTCTCCTGCGCAGAAGCCAGTGCAGATAGAAACACTAGCTAAGAAATGTATAGAGAAAGAATCATCCTATAAGTGGCAAGATTAATGGCTGGAAGCATAGGTTCACGACAATAAGCCAAAGGCATGGCCTCACCATAAAAAAATTCAGTTTCAGTTCTGACCTGAGCCCTGCCTGTACGCACTTTGCATACATTTAGTCAGACATATTTTCCCTAGAATATGGGTATAAAAGTACTACCCTTTTAATTACATGCTCTTAGTTCAAGCTTAAAAAACATTTTTCACCAGTGTCCTCTACAAGCACTGGTTCACTACACAGAGAATAAAACTACTGAGCCATCAGCTTCCAGAATTAAAAGATTATCCTTTGATATGTATTAAGCACTAACCAAACCAGAACGTGCACACAGTCAAAGATCTTATGGCTTCTGATCAAAAGTGCATACGGTGAGTAACTTCAAGTTATTCCAATGTTACTTCAAGAATTTTAATATACTTTTATGCTACTTTTTTTTTAATTAGTGTGCTCTACCATACACGTTATATTAGTAATCAAAATGTTTTTTCACTTTGCACACATTCAAGCATGACCACGACACAAAATGCGGAACAAATATTTAATTTCATGAAATACTGATTACTTTGTTTTCAGTAAAAGCAAACATTAAGTATTCATGAACTCTAAATAATTACCATCTTCCTATAGATTAGATCTTTTTACGTACAATAAATGGTTAGCAGAGCTACTATTACAGTTACAGTAATTCCAGTTGCTCTTGAAACAAGATTACAGTATTTGGGTTTAAAATTGCAGGTTGTATATCCACCTAAGTCACGTCCAGAAAAAACATTTTTGGAGAAAGATAGACCTGAATTACTGCATTAATAACACATACACTGTTAGAAGGAAAGTTATGGATAACTTTGACCAAGTCTTTCCATTCTAGCCTTCTGTCATTGATCACACTGAACATTCTGATATTTCCACCTCTGAAGCTGAAATGTGCTATGATATATCTTGCTTGAGACAGGACTTGCTTTATTTCTCTAAAAGCAGGAACAAGAATGAAATTACCACTTCTAAGAGCAGTGAAGAGACAGGAAAAAAAGGAGAAGCACTTTCACTGATTTTTAAAGATGTGACTTTTTAAGCTGAAGTTCTAGACAACTGTATCAACGTAAGTGGAAATACAAAACTTAAGTTCCAGTGGTAAGGCTTGAATGATATACCATGTGCCCAACATTTACAGATTGTATATACATGGCCACTTTCTAATTCGAGAGGAAAATTCAGTTATTTATATTATTTTGGAAGCCATATTAGAAGATGCTAAACACATCATTCAGTACCTCCTGAAAGAGTCACATTGTAAAGAGAAGCTTCACAACAAGTTATACTTTGTGGAGGTCATTTTAGCTGACCAGTTTTTGATAATTAATTCATTAGCCAACACTACTATCTGCAAAGAAGGTTTCTTTCATACTAGAATTCACAATGAACTAAATGTAACTACATAAAGAAGTAAACACAATTAAAGAAACCAATAATTCACAGCAATACAGATATGTATATAACCCGTTGAGCAAATCTTTATGAGTCCTACTTATCACATCCAAGTTTCCCTCATGAATCATCAAAGCAACAAGTTTACTCAATTTTTCTTCAAATTTCTAAAGTTCTTTTCTAGTTTAATTTGTTCTGGCTTTGTACAGGTTTTAAGAAGGAACTTTGATCACATGAATCAAGCAGTGAAATGTCCAACAGAAAAGGTATCCCTGTGAATTTATGCATTTTTGAATTATATCATCTATATCATATAAAAAAAATAAATTTGGGGAAAAAAATTGTTATTTTTGCCATCTAATACTGCATGCCTTGGACAATCACATGTGTGAATGCATGCAGTCAAAATGATCCCTATACATTCTGTGGTTTCCTTAACCATCAACTTCTGCTTTTTCTAGGTGGGTAAGTTCTCGCTCCTTGGGGAAAACAGCATAAATCACTAGAAAACACCTATTACATCACCCTTCGTGTTTGACTGTGACTTGTCAGGAAGCCAGAAGCCAATTTACTTCAGAAAGGTGAACAAGAACTGCTAATAAAACATTCGCATGACTCTGTTTAACCCCCAGTCTCTCTATCACTGTGATTCTGTCTGCTCTTTGCTCTCCCCACCTGTTATAACTACGAAAATTGATAGGAAGCCGAAAGTGTTATTTTTTTACCTCTTCCTCTTTCAGCAGTATTTTCTTTGGCTCCCTTACCAACACCCAGCCCTAGGTGACTCACTTGTGCTCGTAAATTTATCTGCCATTGTACAAGGAATCACTTTCCTTCAATTCAGTCTCCCAAATATCTTACAATTCATTTCAGCAGCAGGTAACACTGTCTCAACACAATCAAAAATATGCTTATATTTTACTTCCAGACTCTTGTCCTCCATTTTTCCCACTGCTGTGAGCAGCTGCCAACCATGATTTTCATCATTCACATCCATGTTATAATTTTCTGATTGCCTTGGATATTTTCTACCCCTTCTAAACATGGACAGACATGGTCCACCCTTTTCTTACTAATCTGTATCACAATATTGCTTAAAAATCTAACACAGTTAACTTCAACCAGAATAAAGAAATTGTCCCTTATAACTCAAGGCAGGCAAGAAAATCCAAAAACTCTACAAAGATAACAGTTGACCATTATTACGGTCAGTGCTCTTAGAACATCACCTGTTGATTGTCACAAGTTTTTGCAAAAACCACAGAAGAGTTCAGAAGGAAAAACAAAGTGGAAAATGTTAATTTTGCAGTTGGTGTATACAATATTCTTCCTGAACAGAACTGGCAGCATGGGATAAAGATCAAAAGGTATTTATTGGATCAAGTGCACATGCAGGAGCAGCTACTAGAGTCACACACCCCCCTCCAAAATATATATATATATATATGAAAAGATAAACAATCTTTTTTGAT
Organism: Apteryx mantelli; assembly: GCF_036417845.1. Lineage (NCBI taxonomy): Eukaryota > Metazoa > Chordata > Aves > Apterygiformes > Apterygidae > Apteryx > Apteryx mantelli. The sequence goes on from NC_089978.1 coordinate 25,511,513, forward strand.
GAACTGTGGAAGAAAGACAGTGAATGGATGTATCAAAAATTACAATCTTATATCTTTTCAGATCATTCTGGAAGCATATAAAAGGGGCCAGAGAAAAGGATGCTGCCGTAACTGAAAAAAGCGAGTAGCAGAACCTGGAGAGTTGCATCGCAAGGGACAAACACAGAGAAGAGATGTTAGAGCTGCTGTCTAAATATTTCCAATTCCTGTTTCCCAGGGAACTCTCATTAAGGTGTTTCAGTCAGGCTCATTCAAAAATGGCACCCAGATTACAGGCCCAAACAATGATCAAGAGTGCTGATACTGCCCACATAACCAAAACAGAGGTGAAGTGGATGGCTTTAGGCCAAGTTGTGCTTGAGTTAAAAGCTAACCATCCACAAAGATGTGTCAGAGGGACAGACTGAGATTTTAGGTGGAAGAGGAGACAAGCCTGAACGAGAGAGGCTCTCATACAGCCGTGGCAGCAGATTGTTCTCTGTGGACAAGGGCTGTTTGGTAGCGCCATGGAGGAGAGAGACAGAGCACACAGAGGTGTGCACAGACATGACTGAGCAAAGTACCAGTGACAGTGTTGTGAAATCGCCACAAGAAAGCTGGGAGTGAAAAAGGAGTTAGTGCCATCTGAAAAGGCTGCAGTGAAGATGCTGCAGAAGAAACAAGAGAAAAACAATGTTACAGCATCCCTAAAGTACGGACTACCTCAAACCCATTATCACCCCAAAGCTCTAGTTTATGACCATCTCTGCTCCCAAATCTACAGCCAATAAGAGATATATGCATTTACCTCATTTACATGTTAGTAACAAGTGTGTTATTTAGCGAATAGTGAATACAGAAAAAAGATTTAGTTGAAGATGACATTTCTCTCAAAGATTTAGAGGTTCCAAAGAGGGCAGAGGAGGAAGAACAAAAGTTTTACCTCTTCATTAGTCAGCAACAAGTTGCTATTAGCAGTACAAAAAATTAGTAGGAAATTACACTTGATGCAACGAAATTGCATTTTCATCTTCAAGGAAGCAAGACAAGGCTTGAGTTAGCACAGTGGAAGATGTTCTCCTAAGTAAATTATAAATCAGCATATTTCAAGGGAGAGATTAAACATGCTCACAACCTTTCAAGATTTTTTTTTTTTTTAATTAAAGATTTAAACAAATGGAAGAGCTTCCAAAAGAAGCAACTACAGATGGAAGACAACACAAAAAGACACCACCCCTCTCAAGGTGGGTTTCAAGAAATCAAATACGGCAAGCCATCTAGATGCAAAACCAGAGAGGACTTTCAGATTGAACCTCAGCAGAAATTGACTAACTATAATATCTCTTCCATTTCTTCATTTACGTTCTTTACACCATCTACATTGTCTGCTTGGGATGTTATAAATAGTGTGTGTTTTGAATTTTACCTTAACCTAGATTTAATTAATTATTTCAAGGTAGCTCATTAACAACAGAACATTCCTTCAACCTAAAGATTTTGCAAATTTACTCAGTACTTGGACTTTCCAGCATATATTGCAGACTACCAAAAAAAGATAAAATATGTGGTCACATAGAAGTTGTATGGGCTGGTTCAGTTTGCCAGGGATCAGGAAAAGAAGGAAACTCTTTTAGTGACTGCTATGGGAAGCCAGAAGGCTTCTCTAGCAGGCAACAAGATAGAGAAAAGTAAGCCCGGACACTAAAGACCTGCAGTTAAATTCATCAAAAGGTCAAAAAGTTTTATATAGAAGATGAATGCAAGAACAAAAAAAATAATGCCATCAGTTATCCTTACAGTGAAATTTTTTTCCTTGTCTCAATTTAAAACCTCTACTGTTCCCATTCATGATCACTGTCCCTCATTCTCCCACCTTTTTACCTCAGTAAAGAGCTTGGCTCCAGCTTCTAGGTAACCTCCTGATAGGTACTAGGGGCTGCTGTTAGGTCCTCCGAAGCCATCTGCTCTCCAGGCTGAACAAGTCCTCAGCCTCTCCTTGTAGGGCAAGTGCTCCAGCCCCTGACCACCTCAGTGGCCTTGCTGAACTCGCTCCAGTTGATCAGTGCATTTCCTGCACCAGTGTGGGGCCCAAGGCTGAACACTGTGTTCTAGCTGCAGTTTAATGAGTGCCAAGCGAAGGGGAAGAGTCACCGCCCTCAATACACTGGCTTACGTTCCTCTTGATACCACCCAGCATGCTGTTAGCTTTCATCGCTGTCAAAGCACGCTCATGCTTGGCCACCGTGCACTAGGACTCCCAGGCCCTTCTCAGCAGAGCTGCTCCCCAGCCAGTCAGCCCCCAGCCTTGGTCCATCCTAGGTCCAGTATATTGCACTGTTGTTGCTGAATTTCATTAAGTTCCTGTTGGCCCATTCCCTAACCTGCCTAGGTCCCTCTGAACAGCAGCCCTGCCCTCAAGCGTATCAACCGTACCCATAGTTTGGTCTTCTCAAACTTGATCTGCCTCCTCCTCCAGGTCACTGACAAAGATATTAAATGAGATAGGCCCTAGGACAGACCCGCGTAGTGTCTGCTTGTAACCAGCCTCCAGGTACAGCACAAACCATTAACCGCTATCTTTTGAGCTGAATGATCCAGCCATGAGTTCTCTGTTTAACCAAGCCAATCTCCTCATACATCTACTCATTTTCCCAACTACTGGCATGGAGCATCCTTGCGCTTAGAGGACAGGTACTTGTAAGAAGTCCCAGTGAAGGAAGCCCAGAAAAAGGAAGCTTCAGCAGTCTGGCAAATGGCTTGGTGCAACTTCCAACTGGTGCTATGGGCTACAGTAATCTACAGAATCTCCACCATTATCTTAGAAAGACTTTTTTTTTTTTCTTCCTTCTTCCTCTCCCACTATATGTTTGTCTTCATTATGCCTGAATTAACACACCTTTTCCCACAGCTGGAACAGGGATTTTAGGGCTCTTAAGCCAGGAAGAAAGGCATGTCTATCAGAGTGTTTTCAATTATTAGTATATAAAACATAGTAAAAATTATTCTCATTTTACTCATAATCATCTCTCAGTACTGAAAATTAAATGTAAATTTAACAAACCACCTTTTGGAACTGTTTAGAAAAACAAACATTTCATGGAACAAATAACTGTTCAGCAAACCATTTGGGATTTGAGGTTTGGTTTTTTTTGTTTTCTTTTTTCTTTCTTTTTTTCTTTTTTTTAAAGTATTATTTCCTCCTGTAATTCCTAAAATTACTAAATGGTCATTTTGTAAATTTGTGAAACCTGCATGAACTTTCCTCTTCGTGTCTGTTAGATCTTTCTTCATAGCTTATATTTAAAGAGAAAACATATAGAACCATTTTCATTAAAAAGAAGATCTTCTGAAGCTTCACCTTCCTAGAATATTAGCCAAACATCTTATTGAGTTTATAAAGCTTTACAGTTGTTTTGGGGGTCTTCTTATGTTATAATTGTATTTCCAGTATTGAAATTTTTTCTTTGAGCAATAAGCATGGATAATTTTGTTCTGCAAGTCTGAAAGGATCAAAAGAATTCAACAGTTATAAACAGTCATTCATATTCCCTTGATATATAAATACTATAAACGTGTTTTTCTTCATTCACTCATTGCATGTTTATACTTAGTTGTAGAGCAACAAACAAAGCTAAAGGGGCACAAAGAAGCAGTTATAAACTGAAGAACTAAATAAGCTAAAATACTACTGGGAAATTTTACACCATACTGCAGGGATGACACTGCTTGATATATATACAGAGGCAAGTATTATACATTTATTGTGACATTGTTTGTGAGAAGCACAGGTTCCAAGTTCCTGGCCTTGCAATTTTAAACTAACAACATTGGTCATGTTTTATCACACTTCAGAAAGATCATTTTCAGTAAATTTAAAAATGGAAAAGTCCAAGGGAACAGATATTCAAATAAAAGTGTCTTTGGTATAGAGAAATGGCAAAGTATAGTGATAGTCTGCACACCCAAGTGAAGCATGTACAGCACAGTATCTAACAGCAAAGCTCAAGTCAAGTGTTTGCCCAGCTAGCGACAGGATCACTAACTGATGCCCTTTTCCTCCTCCATGAGGAAAGCAAATAGCAAAATTCTGTTCCAAAAGATCTTCCTCCTTCTGGCAAATTACTACCAAAGTCCACCCGGATGCACCTTTCAGAGATATGAAAACCTCTCTTGAAAAAAATCTATTTTCAGAAATTCATTGAAAACAATGTGGCATTTTAGAAGAAAACTTCAACACAAATTACACCCTCTTTTTTTGTACCTCTTTTAGTATCATCTTAGCACCATTCAGATCAAATAGTATATTTTGATGGCGTTTATTTTTTCTCCTCTTTCCATTTATTCTTTCATTAGCCTGAATGCTTAAAATGAAAGTTAAAAACAACAAAAAAAGCAATTTAAACAGAGTACAAGAATTCACAATACACAGGTTAATACACATGCAAGAAAGAAAAGGTTAATTTTGAGCAAAAAGATGAAAGGGAGAACATAACATCATACATTCATTTTTAAAGTATTTTTTCCTGTTAAGAACAACAAAAAAAAGAGAACAAACTTTTCTTTGTCTATTGTTTTTGCTTCATAAAGTCTCATCAACCACCCATCTCTAAAATTTCATACATACAAGAGGCTGTTTTGCATTTTAGGAGAATTCTTCCCTTGTCCCTATTTAGCCATATATATTTTTAGATTGAACTGTCTTGCTATTTCTAAGTGCCTCTTAGCCCAAAAAATAAATTTATTTTCTCTTTCCTTCTACCACATAAATAAGTAAATGAGATGGACAATATTTTTGGCATTTCAGCTGTGCCAATTTTTCAGTAAGAATGTATACAATCAACAACTTTCCATCTACAAACAACTCCGAAAAGGGTAAATATGCTAATGAAGAGAAGTCAGGAACAAAGAATGCTAAGTTATTTTGAAAAAAAATCCTCACAGATAGCTCTTCAAATTCCTATGCACATGTAAATTCATTATTTGCTATGAATTTCAAATCATTTAATCACTTATGGACTTATTTCTAACTCATAATTTCATTAAATAAAAATTACTATAATCTATCACTAATAAAAATTCATGTTCCTCATCTATTAGTACTATATTATTACAGAAGGCTCAGTGTCCTTCATATTGCATATTTCATGCTGTAACTAAAGGAGAAAATTAAAGGTTTTTTGTTTTTTTTTTTTTAAAGAAACTGAGTTTTTTAAAAGTGGAAGAGATTCAAAGAGTCAAAAAGGGAAAATCTTGAATTCCACCTGAAGAATTTATACCATTACCTCATTAGTACAACTGATAAGTTGAAGGGATAAACAAGAACAAAAAATATTTTATAGGAATAGACAAATACCTCCAGCATGCTCCCCCCCAACACACACTGCACACGAACATTATTATATCTTTATTAATGGTACTGGTAATGGTTTAGTAATGGTCTTTGTCAGACCAAAGGATTTATATTGCTGGGGATCTCTCAAGTTCCTCTGTGATTTTTCCCATAAAGCAGTACAAATAGGGAGAAAAATGTCTGATAATTATTGTATCAGGCATGTGAGAAAGAACTGTTACTTCAAATGTGTAAATATTGCAACAAAAAAAATATAAAAATGAAAGAAATGTATTTCCTTAATTCTGTTGTCAGTTATTCAATTCCATCTGAAATTTACAATAACAGCAGTAGTTATTTTAAAATTAAGGCTCTTTAGATAGTCATGTGTCTTTTATTATTAATATTCAATTTACAAAATTAAAAAAAATGAGAAGATTACTTCTATTTTGCCTACTCAATCTGACAAGCAACTAATCCTTTAAGCTATATTCATTGTTACTATCCTGCTGGGAGATTGGTATTGTCTCAGCGCATTGCTGGTTACATAAATGTAAGCATGTGTCGACCTAACATGTAACTAACTTGTCTTTTTATGAACAGGGCATTTTCATATCACACACAGACACAGAATCACTGAGGTTGGAAGGGACCTCTGCAGATCATCTAGTCCAACCCCCCTGCTCAAGCAGGGTCACCTAGAGCACATTGCACAGGATTGCATCCAGGCGCGTTTTGTATATCTCCAGAGAAGGAGACTCCACAACCTCTCTGGGCAACCTGGTCCAGTGCTCTGTCACCCTCACAGTGAAGAAGTTTTTTCTCATGTTCAGATGGAAGTGTCTGTGTTTCAGTTTGTGCCTGTTGCCTTGTGTCCTGTGGCTGGGCACCACTGAAAAGAGTCTGGCCCCATCCTCTCGACACCCTCCCTTCAGATACTTGTACACATTGATAAGATCTCCTCTCAGCCTTCTCTTCTCCAGGCTAAACAGGCCCAGCTCTCTCAGCCTTTCCTCATAAGAGAGATGCTCCAGTCCCCTAATCATCTTTGTAGCCCTCCGCTGGACTTGCTCCAGTAGTGCCACATCCCTCTTGTACTGGGGAGCCCAGAACTGGACGCAGTACTCCAGATGGGGCCTCACCAGGGCTGAGTAGAGGGGGAGAATCACCTCCCTCGACCTGCTGGCAACACTCTTCCTCATGCACCCCAGGATACCATTGGCCTTCTGGGCCACAAGGGCACATTGCTGCCTCGTGGTCAACTTGGTGTCCACCAGCACTTCCAGGTCCTTCTCGGCAGAGCTGCTTTCCAGCAGGTCAGCCCCCAGCCTGTCCTGGTGCATGGGGTTATTCCTCCCTAGGTGCAGGACCCTGCACTCGCCTTTGTTGAACTTCATGAGGTTCCTCTCTGCCCACCTCTCCAGCCTGTCCAGGTCTCTCTGAATGGCAGCACAGCCCTCTGGGGTATCAGCCACTCCTCCCAGTTTTGTATCGTCAGCAAACTTGCTGAGGGTGCACTCTGTGCCTTCATCCAGGTCATTGATGAAGAAGTTGAACAAGACTGGACCCAGTACTGACCCCTGGGGGACACCGCTAGCTACAGGCCGCCAACTAGACTCTGCGCCGCTGATCACAACCCTCTGAGCTCTGCCATTCAGCCAGTTCTCAGTCCACCTCACTGTCCACTCATCTAACCCACGCTTCCTGAGCTTCCCTATGAGGATGTTATGGGAGACGGTGTCAAAAGCCTTGCTGAAGTCAAGGTAGACAACATCCACTGCTCTCCCCTCATCTACCCAGCCAGTCATTCCATCATAGAAGGCTATCAGATTGGTTAAGCATGATTTCCCCCTGGTGAATCCATGCTGACTACTCCTGATCATCATCTTGTCCTCCACGTGCTTGGAGATGGCCTCCAGGATGAGCTGCTCCATCACTTTTCCAGGGATGGAGGTGAGGCTGACTGGCCTGTAGTTCCCTGGCTCCTCCTTCTTGCCCTTTTTGAAGACTGCGGTGACATTGGCTTTCTTCCAGTCCTCAGGCACCTCTCCTGTTCTCCATGACCTTTCAAAGATGATGGAGAGTGGCTTAGCAATAACGTCCGCCAGCTCCCTCAGCACTCATGGGGGCATCCCATCAGGACCCATGGATTTGTGGGTGTCAAGTTTGCTTAAATGATCTCTAACCCGATCCTCCTCCACCAAGGGAAAGTCCTCCTTTCTCCAGACTTTCTCTCTTGCCTCCAGGGTCTGGGGTTCCTGAGGGCTGGCCTGAGCAGTAAAGACTGAAGCAAAGAAGGCATTCAGTAACTCTGCCTTCTCTGTATCCTTCGTCACCAGGGCACCCACCCCATTCAGCAAAGGGCCCACATTTTCCCTATTCTTCCTTTTGCTACTGATGTATTTGAAGAAGCCCTTCTTGCTGTCCTTGACATCTCTAGCCAGATTTAATTCCAAACGGGCCTTAGCCTTCCTCGTCACATCCCTGCATACTCTGACAACGTTCCTATATTCCTCCCAAGTGGCCTGTCCCCCTTTCCACTTTCTGTATACTTCCTTCTTCTGGTTGAGTTTTGCCAGGAGCTCCTTGCTCATCCATGCAGGTCTCCTGCCTCCTTTGCTTGACTTCCTACTCATAGGGATGCACCGCTCTTGAGCCTGGAGGAGATGATGTTTGAATATTAACCAGCTCTCTTGGACCCCCCTTCCTTCTAGGGCCCTAACCCATGGGATTCCTCCAAGTAGGTCCCTGAAGAGGCCAAAGTTTGCTCTCCTAAACTCCAGGGTTGCGATCCTGCTTAGTGCCCTGCTGCCTCCTCGCAGGATCCTGAACTCCGCCATCTCATGGTCACTGCAGCCAAGGCTGCCCCCAACCTTCACATCTTCCACCAGTCCTTCTTTGTTTGTTAGTACGAGGTCCAGCAGCACACCTCTCCTTGTTGGCTCCTCCACCACCTGTGTCAAGAAGTTGTCACCAATGCTCTGCAGGAACCTCCGAGACTGTTTGTGCCTAGCTGTGCTGTCTTTCCAGCAGATATCAGGGTGGTTGAAGTCCCCCATGAGAACCAGGGCCTGGGATCGTGAGGCTACTTCCAGCTGTCTGTAGAAGGCCTCATCGACTTCCTCTTCCTGATCAGGTGGCCTGTAGTAAACACCCACCACAGTGTCACCCATGCTAGCCTGCCCTTTAATCCTTACCCATAAGCTCTCGACTCGCTCTTCATCCACCCCTAGGCACAGCTCAATACATTCCAGTTGCTCTCTCACATAAAGAGCAACTCCACCACCTCGCTTTCCTGGCCTGTCTTTCCTAAAAAGCATGTAGCCATCCATGACAGCACTCCAGTCATGCGAGCTATCCCACCATGTCTCTGTAATGGCAACTTTCATAACTGCAGGCTACTGATGAAAGGGATGGTCCTGCTTTCTCCCATTTTCTGAAGTCAGTTGAAAGAACATAACACCACTGGATGAGTAATTCTAAACTGGACATATGGAAAGGTTTTGGAGATTTTTTGGTAGTTACTTCTTCATCAAACCACTCACTAACCAATTCCCTTTTTGGCTGCATGATCACTATATCCTACTATAAGAAAGTGGTGGAAACGTGGCTGGCAGAAGGCAAGTATTACAGACCTATGTATAATGACTAGATGGAAAAATAGACAGAGAAACTGAATTGCCAAAAAAGAGTTCATAGTGCAATTTTGCCCACTGGTTCATCAGAACATTTGAAGGAAGGCATTAAGTGCTTGGTTTGGCTGTCCATTTGCCAGGAACACAGATAAATGGTCTGTCTTGCAATTATGTTACATACCCTGGTTTTAGCTACAAAGCTTCCAGTGAGACTTTGAAGACAAAGGCTGGGGCAAAGAAGATTTTTAAAGGGAAGATTTGAGGTCCTTAATCTTCCTAGGATAAGCCTCTGACGAGCTGGTCCAATAAAGTTAAGCCAAAGCAAACCACGTGCAAACAGCAGAGCCCACAGGACGTGATTAATTCCCTTGAGTGCAGTTTTTTCTACTGAAACAGGAGTAAAAGAAAAGCAACCGATTTCAGGTGTTTTGATACTATAGGTTGATTAGTATGACAGATGTCCACAGAACACATCCATCCAATAGCTTCAAATTCTTGTTCCCATTTCATGTGCTTATCTCTGGAGCCCCAGCAAAAGGGTACTGCATCAAGCTGCACCAACACAAAGTGCTGTTCTTCTGAGAATATCAGAAAATAGAGCTGGGCAGCACAAGAATATAGTAGAATATTCCTACATGACATTTAATTCAGAGGTTTCATGCTTTTAAGTGGTGTGCACACCTCTTGCTAACTTTGTGAAGAAGAATAAAAAAAAAAACAAAACAAGAATTTCCACACGAAATGAAGCCAAATCCTTTCCCAACTTTACAGTCTCAACCCGATGAATCAGAGAGACCATAAAAAGCAGCTTTGCCATTCTAACTGTGAATGACCTGAAGCTGTACACAATGTGTTTCATGGAAATCCAAATCAAGAAATACTGTGCATCTCTTCGACAGGTTTATGCTGGATTTCACTCAAGTATTATTTTACAATATAAAAAATGTGAAACTCCTGTGGAAGTCAGAAGAATGGAAGGAAAATTACTTTTTTAGAGATAAAGCCAACATTCTAAATAGCAGTCAGTGAAGAGACTGTTTCCAGTCCTAAACCTTTTCCCTGAATATTTTTTCTGATTAAATAATAGTTTATTTTGCTGCAAACTGAACAGCAGAACAAAATGGTTAAATGACCTGCAACAATTTTCCTTACATGTCTTTGTAAATACCAATTTTTTTCCTTGCCTAATCAGCCCATATGTTACAATTAAACATAACAACATAATACTAAAATCTGTCAGTTTCAGCCTGACAGCATTATTGAGTATATGTCTTATTTATCATAAAGTCAACATTTAAAAAGAAAAATCATTTCAGTAAACACTATACATCTGCATTACCATCTTGAAATGCTCATCTAAAATAAAGTTACAAAAAGCGCTCTCGTCTCACAGGGTCAGACAAAGAAAGGAGAACGCCAGACAGATTAACTAAATGCTACTTGGGTTGGATGTCAATAGGATTAGAAGGGACTTTGGGTTGCAGCTAGCAAATACATCCCCTTGCCTTACCGAGCGTTCAGCGAGAAGGCACATGTCTCGCCCTGTGGAGCTCTCCGTGGAGTGGCTCCAAACCAAAGTGGAAGAAGATGAAAGCACAGACTAGAGGAAAGGAGTGCAACAGAGGAAAAGTTTCAAATACATTCTTCAGCCAAAGACTAAATTTAAGGAAGCATTAGACAAACTAAAGGAGTCTCAGATCAAAACAAAAAAGCTTTCTTGTCAACTAACAGAAAGCCTACTGTGTTATTCTTAAATGCACGCCTCCGTCTAGGCAACAGTGCAAAATGGATAGCTGGCTAAACCCCATCCAGAAAAAAAAAGCTTTTGGTGTATTTAACAGATGGTGGCACAGGTTATGAAGTTGGTCTTTGCTTCCGTCACTGAAATAAATTTTTAACATAACAGAGGTACAATATTTAAATAGCCCTTCAAGTTACTACAATTTCAGATATCTCTCAACTGAAACAAACCTGAGCATTTATCTTTGTACATATACTAATGTTTAGGATAATCACCATGTTACTACAGATTGTATCAAAGTCCACATTTCTACCAGCACAGAGAAAACCTCCATGCTCAGAAAAACATAAAGCTTTAGGGTTACTTTCCTTATGCCTCAAACAAAAACGCAATGAGGCATGTCCTAGCATTGCACTGCATATTAAAAAAAATTCCTCTCATTCAGTTCTCCGCCAAGCTGGCTTCTATATACACTCCATCCATCTACTTTCACATCTTAGCATTAACTCTGCAGGTAATGCCATGTCACTAAACCTGATTCTTAAGGAGAAAAGATGAATTCCCTCATCTTTGTTTTATATACCAGGGTTTGGGGGGAGAGAGATTTCTTTGTTTTAAGTAATGAGTACAATTCTCTTCCACTGCTTTACAAAACATTTCTTAACCTTTTCATATCACATAGGGAAAAATGAAGGAATCTGCCTCTTGACAACACACCACTCCTCAACACTTGCCAAAACCTTGTAGGATACTAACCATAATAGTTTATATTTTATATTTTTTCCTGATGAATTGAAGGTGTGCAAAGTAAAATTCTAGTTATTTGCTATCACCTGAAACAGAACTATATAATTATGAAGCGCTAATTATGACAGACGATTTAACAGGATACAGAATCACTTCAAAACAGAAAACAAACCTCATACAAGTGCCTGTAAATCCCACTGAAGTGGTTTCCATAGAAGGTCTGCTAGCTACACCAATGCCTAATATAACCTTAATTTTTGTTTTGGAAAAAAACCTTCTTGACAGCCTACATCCTTCTAAAAACACTTTTAAAAACCTACTACTAAAATCTGGGCTTATGAAGGAATTCTGTACCTTTTAAAAATATACACTAAATATCCAAACAATTAACAAGTTAAGTGGCAGAACTTCAGAAGCAGAACTTCATTATACAAGCATAGCAACTCTAACTAGTTTAGGGAAGACAGGCACAACAATGTTCTTCGACCAAGTTTTTACTGCCATTTCTGCTTTAAACTGGTAAAATTTCACATGAAATTATTATTTCCCCTCTAATGTTGAAAACTTCACTCAATTTGCAACACACTCAAATCTGGTAGAAGTTTTCACTATTATTCCTTTTCAATCATCAGAGAAAACATTTTGCTTGTCTGCTCTGCTACAAAATAACAGGAAGAAAAACATAATAATTCTAAAGAAGTTTTACTTTTCCAAAGAAAAATACTGATTAATTAAACTTGAAGTTTTTCATTCAAAACAACTCCTGTTCAGTGGCCACATACCAAAAGCAAGGCTTGCAGCTCTCAGAGCCATGCCTACCTCACAGGCAAATACCCCAGAGACAGGGCTCTGGCACGCAGGAGGCCCCGCTCCGGCTCAGCCCCAGCGGGCTCTTGCCATGGAGCCAGGCTCTGGAAGGATAAAAGTTGCAGCTCACAGCAGCTCCACAATGACAAGTCCAGAAGTCGACCAGCACAATGCTATCTCACACTACAAATGCCACAGTCTCTGGTAGCTTTTAACTTGCTGGCATTTATATCCGGGTTTTTTTTTTCCCCCCCCCATCAGTTATCATTGCTTGACTAGCCAGAGAGAGTGACAGATATCACATTATTTGAAGATACTGTGTAACAGTATCTCTAAAACAAAATGTTTTCCAGTTTTCAGTTTGGAATAATAATAAAAAAATCTTACAACTTAGACAATAAGTAAATACATATATAAAAATTCTCTGTAGGCAGAAAACCTCTTTTTTCAGAGAACATTTTTGTATTAGGAATTATTCTTAAACTTGCAAAAAAATCTGTGAATCTTGTGAATGCTTACCATCAAGCTCAATGCCATGAAAGTCAGGCTCAGCGTGGAATCAAGCAGTTATTAAAAGTAGCATAATCCTGTACATTTTCAAGTTTAAAAGCAAAGCAAAACACAGAAATTAATTGTAATTCTTCATTTTAATTTAATAAAACAAGCACATCTATAGTATTTGCTAAGTGTTTATTATTTTATTTACTAATTTATAGAGAGCCTTGACCATAGTTGACAGGGAAGTGAAAACATTATTAAACTTAGGTAGGCAACATTGATTCTACAAAAGTGCATGATTCTTAAATAAGAGCCAGAGGAAAGTAGATAGGCTGACCTCTCTAATACATTGTGCTGGGCAATAAATTCTCTTCCCACAAAAATGAAACCCTAAACATTAACATTTAATAGAATATTTTGCACATTCTATTCCCATATCTTTAACTATTCACCTAAAAATAATTAATCAGTCTTTAAAGATGAAGAAACAAAATTAAACAGAGAATTACACAGGCACAGATTTGACAATAACAATACTCTCCAAAGCTGGGAAATTTGGAACTAGGTCACAGCTTTATCCTACAGATCATTTTCAGCTTAGTTTGAACAATAAAAGTCTTTAGAATAAACTGCCTACATTCAACAATCATGATACTCTCATCCACGAATAGAAGCTGTATTAAAAAGCGTAAAAGCCCACATATGCACAGCAGAAAATGTGTGCAATCAAATAAATATACTCGCTGGCTGCTAGTTCTTTGCTTAAGCCTTCTAGACAGAAAGCTGCATGTACAACAATGCTTCCGACCCATACTGCATGCAAGAGCTTTCAATGGAATACAGCCCTTCTACTTAAAAATAATAGAAGATATCTTCTAACTCTTTAGGTCAAGTATTTTTTCCAGGGTTCCTGATACATCAATTCTATTTCATAAATTTTTGATTGATCCCTCAGTAATGAAATCTAGCCATCCAAGAGAGGTCTGCCAGAAGCACAAGGGCAGAGATTAGTCTTGTCATATGGATGAATACTATATTTAGATAGGTACTATATAAAGATTTCTCCATAATCACAAACACCACTCTCAATCTAGAGAAATATGAAAAGTTTATGCAAAGACAAAAGGTTAGCCTTGAAGTATATGGAAACAAAATATGTTTAGTTTTTAAGATGCACATGAAGTAGCTTGGCTATTGTTTCCCTCTGTCTACAAACACTGCAACAATTTATGCTTAGAAGGTTGTATTAATGATCACTAGGTTTCTACCGAGATTAAAAAAAAAAAAAATTTCAGGCATTAAATTGGGCCAAAACAAAAGTGCCAATATGAAATATAGAAAAAAGTTTTATTTAAACCCTAACTCAACCTTCAACAATATACAAATACCAAAAGCTGCCCTCCAAAATATAAAATATATTTCTCAAATTATAGGAATGAAATTTACTTCAAGTATAACAATAGAAAATTTACTGGGGCGATGATAGCAACAAACTTCTCTGTGTTCATACCTTATTTAATGCCAAATAATCTTCATTATTTAATTATTTAGGCATAAGTTTTCAACTTACTTAAATTCATTTCTGCTCAGAAGATATAAAATATCTTGCAAACATTTCAGGACAATGTCAAGAGAGACCTGTCAAGCTTCAACTAGTAAGCTTTCTTCTTTTGATCTAATATCAGAAACCATATCTGAATAGACAGTACTTTTTTCTTTCCTGGTACACAAGAGTAATTACACACTTACACATTAAAAACATAATGCATTTCTGGTGTAATGTTTAGAATTGACCACTAAAGTAAAATTTTATACAATGAATTACAAAGTTGATGGATAAGACACTTTTCAAGGACTTCAGATGATCCTCAAAATTTAATTTAGTTGTGTACAAATTTTCTAGCTGTGTACAAATTTTCATTTGTTTGACAACTTAAATTACTTCTAACCTCACTGTGACTGTGATGTGTCTCAACTTTAATATTTTTCTATTTTCAACAGACCATGGGTAACAGCTCAGACTGGATCACGTTTGACAGACCTGCAATTACACAGTAGCTACTTCACCAGAACAGATAGTAGTACATCTGTTACTATTCAGGTTTCTAAATTGTTCTAATTAAGGGAAATTCTGCTATACTAAAATAAGAGAAATTTAAAATACAGGTAAACTTGTGTTCTACTGCACTGTTCATAACCTTAGACATGAAAGTTTTCTGTAGGAAATAACAAAACCAGTAGAATTGTAATTTACCACAAATTAAACAATTTAATGATTTTAAAGCACTGCTTAATAAATTTAAGCCAGAAAAAGGCAACCTACCAAACAAAGGATATGAAAATGTTGCAAATACAGGTGCCCTAATGGAGCTTTACAAAGCCCCAAACAGTTAACAGAGCAAAAGAATTACCTAAACTTAGGCATCTGGTGCTATTTTAGTGCTTCACTTTAGTGGAGTATCCTCCCCATACGCTGCAGCTGCTCTTCTGGAGGAAGGTGTGGGTCTCCCATAAGACATGTGTCACAGCTGTCTGCTCTCTGTGGATATCCTGAACACCTTAGGATGTGTGAAATGGCACTAAATGTCTAAGTTTAGGCAACTGAACCAAGTCCTTGGAGCCTTATTGCTTTAGAGCCTAGATTTGGCAGCAGCAGATCTACTTTTGCTGAAGTTGAGATTACGCTTATGCGGACATATCTCACTCATTTTCGACCCAAAAAAGTAACACATATTGCTTTTTTATCTCCATTCAGCACCAAGACTGAAATTAAAAATATTAACTAAGGGATTGATTTAGGTGGGTGTGTCTGTGTTTGGTGGGGGTGAAGGGGTGGAAAAAACCTTTGTCCTTTATCAGAAAATTGTGTTATCACCTGACATGTTAAGAACTTGGCATAATGGAATTTAATTACTAAGAGTACAAACCTATGCATGGTAAGAGAAAATTACAGCTCTATCTTTTCTTGGCTGTTTCTTGCTGCCCATCATGCTTCTACAGCAAATTACTGCCCATAAATAAGCCGGAAGCCTTTGATACTGCTATCTGTGAGCAGTATCTGTGATAGTGTTCAGTGCCTGAAGCACCTGTATGTTTGTCACTGGATGGTGGCATAATCATCACTTGACTTCTCTTTGTACTCATTTCAGGTGCTACCACCACCCATCCTTCAAACTGCTACAAACTGCCTATAACTGAAAATGAATGCCATCTTCCCCAGCAACCCAACCAGAACTGTTTTGACACAGTTCAAAAGATTTTCTCCTCCTGATCCCAACAGCTCTGCAGACACTCCAAATGTAGCCAATATAGCTTCTAATAGAGTACCAACAAACAACAATAAAATTTCTGCCTTTATACCAAAGTTAAAGACAGAACAAAAATACAAGACTATAGTATTTTAAGATTCTGATTAAGTGCCTTCTATATATGAATTTTCAATCTCCTGCAATAAATAGTTATAGCTCTTCCCGAAAACTGTACCACATTTTTGGAACATGTTGCAATCTGGTTTTAGAAGAAAAATTGTTTGATATAAAAAAACTGCAGAAAACTCTGGGTTCATTCAAACATAATCTAGGTCTTCCATCTTCTGCAAAACAACATCTAGTAAAAGAAAAACTTTAAAACTCTGCTAAGAGGCAGAAAAGGCCAAAAACCTATATGATTCCCAAAACCATTTCTTTCCCCTCCTGCCTATAGCTTCATCTCAATATGCTGAGAACAATAGGGGGGTAAAAAAAGGAAAAAAAAAAGCAGCTTTTTTTTCTTCTGTTTTGGAGAAGACAAGAACAAAGAAGAACTTTTTTTTTTTTTTTAAAGTAAATTCAGACTGATATGTAGCAGCAGAATCAACTATTAAAGGCAGGAAACTATTTACCTTTGCTCTGCCTTATCTGGCATTAGTCAGCACTCTTAATTAGTCACTTTGGTAAACTTCAAACTCAGCTAAAAAAGTGAGCAAGCACCAAACAGCACAGTTGCAGATAAAAGCACTGACTGTTAATTGTTCTGTGCTCCATCAATAGGGCAAACTGTCTTTCCTACTTTTCCTTTTCTAAAAAAAACAAAAAACAAAAAAAAAACCCACAGAATTCCAAAGAAGCAAAGAAGTAATTTAAGAATAAAACAACCCCCCCCCCAAATTCTTGAATGCAGGAAAGTGCTGTGCATTTATTTTAATTTTTCCTTAACACTGCTTCAGATTTGAATTGATAGCATGCTACTCAAAAAGCAGGAACATGAAAATTGATAGGTAAATTAGGTAATATTTGGTATGAAAGTGCTCAAAATTTCAGTTTCTTTGAAAGAAAGATAAAAACACTTCAGCAAAACTGTGTGATTCTCAACCAGTAACAAGAGCTGCAAGAAATACTAACATAACACTGCCACAAAGATGGTATGAAAAGAAAGGAAAGCATTAGCCCCAAAACTTGCTTTTTACAACTTGTTAATAAATATAGTTACAATATTTCTCCAAATTTTCTTGGGAGCATCTATTAACATATAAATATTTTCTCGATTCTTGCATCATTTTAATTCACTCTTTGTCCACAACAGGTCTTCTGGAATAAACCTAAAATCAGCAAAAGAGTATGCTAGCTTAATTGAAATGTTAGTACAAGCATGGAATAAAACTTCTGTGAACAAACAGGACTGAAAAGTATTAAAGATGGTGCTGAGTGGAGCTGTCCAGAGAAATGCCAACAAATTTTTTTTCTAGAATATACAGCTCCATCAAAAAAAAAAAATCAAGAAGTTTTATCTGATTTCTTTTCTCTCTGATTACAGCTTGGAAACATCAAGCTTTCATCATCTGCAACTCTACTACACAGTTACCTTGTATAGAAGATATTTGCTATGAATCAGAGAAATTACATTGTACAATATTCATAATTTTGGATAAACAATAACCTCTTCTCTAACAGATCTTTGAAAAATAAATGGATTTTTATGAAATACCAGTGTCACAGGAAGGCTCAAGGGGAATTAGACTTTTCTTCCAAGAAAGGTCTGAGTAGTGTGAAAAGGCACCGATCCAGTCTTTGAACAATGACTAGGTGCTGAATAAGGAACAGATCCTGTGAGGGGCAAAAGCATATGATACTGGAAGAAGCAACTATTATACATAAACAAAATAGGGTAAATGAACATTGTTACTGATTCTGGTATTTCTGAATGTTTCTGTACCTCATTTTACAAGTGGAACCGTGTCCTCTTAATGTTAGTTTTCCATATGTGTTATAAACAGTGCCATAGCACATACTCTATGTTCACACTGACAAAAGGCACGTGATAAACTATTTGCTCAAGAAACACAAAAGGGTACTGAAAAAGACAACCTCAGCTTAGAAGTGCGAGTTTCTTTGCCCCACTCTTTACAGTCAGTTGAGAGAAAGATGTAGGTGTGGCTCTTACCTTGGGAATAGCAGGGTCCATCCCTAGCAAAGCTTTATACTCCACGTTAAAATCTTTCTGAGTCCTAAGTGCAGACAGCATTTACACTAGCAACAAGCTCAGCATCACAATATACTGGAACAGGAAGTTTTCTGCAGCTGTGCAATAGCCCTCTGCCGGGATTTCCCTGGCTATCCCCAAAGTTGAAGAGACAGACACACAGCAACTTGGGCTCAGCATGAAAAGTGGCAGGTAGGAAAAAGTTTAAAAGTCCCATCACCCTAAAGAGGTGAGTGGAGACAATGTATTGCATAACTACGTGCTTCAGCCTTCCTTTTTACAACGAAGTTGAGCAAAGCAGATTTTTTTAGATCATTGCCTGCAAAGAAGTGTTACAGCACACCACCAGACAAGCATTCTCCTCTTCTACCGTATTCAAAGCACCTACACTCTTGCTCTGAACCACCTTCTAGAGGGCCCCTTTCTTAGTGAGAGGAAAACAGTTTAAAGGGGACCATCATCTCCAAGCTAAAACAATTTTGCAAATATCCCCACTATCTTCACTGGACCACACATCACAGTCACACTTACAGTTTACTGGTTTCCCCTACTACAACAAATATTTTAAACTTCCAAATAACTTTAAAAATATGCAATTAAAAAAAAATAAAAATCCACATTTCCAAATTCATATGAAGTCCAGATTCTTATGAAACTATATTGGCCAGAGGCGCTAAGTAGTCAGAAATCAGACACAGTTGCAGTTTCTCTTTAATAAAAGCTCCTAGTCATTTTAACATTAGTGATGAAAATGAGATTCACAAGACGTAAGTCAAATTTCTCAATAACAAGCTGTTTTCTCTGTCCCAGTGCCTGATACATTGTATCTTAAAACTTCACTCTTGTGCCTAGGTCAATAGAAATACTCACCAGTCTTTTTTTGAATTTTTGGAGGAAAAAAAAAAAGTTTCCCCAATTTTATACTTCACATTTAAAATGAATTAGTATAAGGTTGAAACTTATCAAATATTTATCACATCTCTAAAGCATAAATGTAGTCTTTAAAATAGCCTTTCTTGGAAATCTATGGAATAAAGAATACATATTACACTAATTTTTGGTACAAAATTCTTGAATATTCAAGTCAAACAATCCTTAAAATTTTTACAGCTGAAGGGTACGTGCCTGACAAACCCCACCTTATGAATATGGAGTTGCTGACTGAAGATACAGTGAAACTAGAGTGACTCACATTTGTATAACAGGGAAAGTAACATATCTCCTTAACTGATCTCAAAAATGGCTAAACCACTAATTCAGATGTTCTAACCACACTAACCAGCATGAGGCAGACCTCAGGCATGGATTTATCTGGAGCAGTACCATGCTGAGCAATGCATGGGGGGCAGCTACAGCATACACATGATGCCTAGCCACAGCTAATCCTGCCTAATACAGGAAGTGGCAGTCCAGCAGTTAAAATTCAGAAAAACACAGAAAGGGAAAACTTCAGAAGACCTTATAATGGAAAGCACACCACTCTGTTCAGAGAAAAGCTTTTTAATTATTCTTATAAATATACAGTAATATTTACATCTTCATCACCACTTATATGCTGTAATGCATCTATTAAAAGTTACTAATCTGTGTGATTTTACGTTATTTTGATTATTACTGAATCATAAGGGCTTAGCAAATAGATTCCCCCTTCATTAAAAAATTTTGATAAAGCTTTCTGAAAGTTTGGGGTTTGCTGCCAAATAGCTATAAAGTGTACAAAATATAAACCACTAAAACACGCAAGTGCAATAAAGTTTTTCCATTGACGATCAATAATCCTGTTTCACAAATGAAAGCTAGGCTTTCATTATTATACCTTAGAACTGTTAAGATTGTACAAGTCATTTGTACAGATTAAAAATTTAAAGTATACTCATTCACAGCCAAAATGATATAAATATTCAGATCTGATATGCTCTAAGTAATGTGTAGTACATCAGCTACCACCACAGAATACTATTCTAAGAGTTAAGTTTATTTTGATGTTCATGATACTGCTCATACAAATAAGAATTCAATAATAATAATAAAAGATACTGCAACTAGGTATTTTAAGCTTTAAAAACGTACATGGGCTTCTAGTCAATGGCTTATAGTATGCAGAACATGCTAAGCATATCTAAAGAATGTTGTGTAGTATTTAATCTTAAAAGAAATAGTGAAGAGGACTACTATTTTAAAATAATAATTTTATATTATAAAATAACTTTCCTTAGGCTTACTGGCATATGCCACATATATTCACATATACATTGGCACTAATCAACCTTAAAAAAAAATCTTGAATTTATACCCCCAACTATGAAAGACTTGATTAACACTGAACTTCACTATTTTATCACTATTCCAGTATTTCTCTGCATTAAAAACATATGTCAGATTCCTGAGACAGTTTAAGTAGTACCATCCAGAATATATGTTAAGTATCAGAAACAGATTACAGTGATGTGGATTTCTGCTAGACCACAAAGCATTACTGTATCAGAACTCCACCAAGGAGATACTACTAACCAATGCTACAATACATGACTTTGAAGTATGAATATTTTTGAGATGAAACACATTGTTCATTTCAATCTCTAAAGGAAAAACACATTTAGTTTCCTCGTGTTTACTTTGAGATTGGTGCTACACTTTTGTCAAAAGAATTTCTTATGCAACATGCAAAAACGAATATTGCATAATGAAGATCATAGAAAAGCTTCCACAAGAGCTCAGGACACCCCCCCCAACCCCCCAAAAAAGAAAAAGGAGTTAAGTATTCATTCCCATAAAAATTGCCAATAGATGCACAGATTAAAACCCAGGTCCTCAGCTGCAGCTGAAGGGCTCTCCAGGATAAGACCACCTTTGTTTCTCAGTAGCAGTCCAGGCCATTGACACAAATTAGATTCGCCTGAACAGTAATCTGTGGCAGCTCTCAACAGAAACTGAAACCAGCACAGTAGGTAGACACAGAACACAAACATTTCTAAAGTATGACCCTATGTTGTTGAACATGAAGTACCATTTGGTACCTCTGCCCCACTAAGGCATAGATTTGTTTTTTGGTAGGGAAGTGGAACAAATATTGTCAAACTCCTAGACAGAATCCATGTTTTTTCTTGGTTAGTTTATATAGGATACATAAAACTTAAGCACTTTCTTACTTGTTTCTGTCACCATAATAACAGTATTATGGAATAAGATCGCAACTAAGCTCTGCCACAAACTTTCCATTTAGTTCTAAACTGACAGTCCCACATAACTTTAAGTAAAATATATATATATATACACACACACACACACACACACACAACTGTGGTCCTGTTATTGGCAAGTTATTTTCAGCAGATTTGTTTACCAAAATTAGAAAAAAAAATTGACGACACTGATGGCAGCGTCACAACTGTGCAACCTGCCAAATCTTTATTTTAAACTGCCTAATTACACCAAGTATCAATTTGCTGAAAATATACACTACATTTTTAATCAAATTTCAACATACTTGCAGAGTCTTACTGCAAATTGAGAGAAGGCCTTCAGTGTGGATGGTTTACAAGCAGCAACGGATTTATCCTCTGTCAAGGAGCTAAACACAGTCCTGATTAGTGACTGAAAAATGCACCAATTTCCATATATACTTAAGAGCACTCAGATGCAACAATATTAAAGTATTTCTGCAGAACCATACTTCTGAGGCCCAAGAGACCTACTTGAGGTCTTAACTTTTTCTTTAAAAGGTGCTCTTAAAGAAAAACAGACTTCCTGAATATTTTTTCTACATTCTTAGAAAACCTGTTTAGTGACTTTTTTTTTAAACAAATTTTTTTCACATAGTAAAAAAAAAAAAAACCCTAAAAACCACTCCACAGTATTGAAGAGCATAAAGCTATTTGCAAAACCTCAACTCATGTATCGGCAACTTAAAAAAAATCACAATTCTTGCAGGGTGTTGATTCTTCATTCTTTTCTTCCATCAGTATTTCTTAATTATCATTGCTTGTAACAGTTAGTGGTACATCTGTGAATTTAAATTTGTCTGGAGGTATACCCAACAAAAAATGTTCCAGTTATTGCTTTAAGGTGTTTTGCGACGTACGCATCCCAGAAGCTAGCAAAAATTAAAGGCGGTCTTTCTAGTAGAGTTATAGGGTAATTTTTAACAATAACTGAATTTCAAAAGACAGATCTCTAAATTAAGCTGAAATTGATGAAGTGCTAGGGGCTTAGAGGTTATATTTTCCATATGAAAAGTGATATTAAAATCTTTCATTGACACTCTAATTTTCAATAGCTTCTGAAATGAAAGCATTGCACTCAGTCATAGCCTTTTAATAATTAGTAAATTAAACTTTATGCAAGCAAAATTGCAGCAGGGAAGGCTTGCTACTTCAGTAGGCTCAATTAATTGCTCAAAAAAACAAAAACAAAACACTTAACATTGAAAAGTGTATTGATCAGCAGCTCTGCTTTTCACTATAGTTAAAATGAGAAATAAGCAAGTTAGTGGATCCAGTACTGTGCAAAGAAAAGACTGAAAATAAGCTGTAATATCTCTTCCACATAAAACCACAGGAATGATTAGTCACATTCCAGATATTTCTGGATTCCTGCAAACTAGAGTAGCACTCACTGGCTGAGTCAGAATTGAGCTCTCCATTCTGCTCAGTATTGTATAAACTTATATAGGGACATCACCAAAAGTTTACATTCTGAGTTTTACTCAGAAATAGACAAAGCTGAGTCACCAGAAACATAAACAAATATTTCCCTCTCATTATATATACCACGACCACAGCTTTCAACATTTACAGACCTCATCCTCAGAAAGAACTTACAGTTAAGAACAGAAAACCTGTCCTTAGTCATTTTGATTACAGTATCTTTAAAGCATTGCTTACCAAGTCTTCCAGAAGGCCCACATTCATCAGACAGCCTAATTTTCTACTACAGCTTTAAGCCAAATCAAGGAAGAGAGCTATGGGCCTTGAATGACCTAAAATAAAATGCTCACGGGGGAAGAGAACATAAGTTTAGACATGGAAGAACACCAGTCACGAGCTCCTAGGTGAAATACAGATTACCTGCACCTGAATTTGGCCCCAATTCCACACCTTTGAGAGCTGCAGCTTGTCCCTATTCAGGTCCTGACTGAACTGCCAGGATTACACATGCAAAATTCAGTGTTCCTACTGTAGAGGTTGCCACTTTGCTACAGACAGATATTCAGCATTTGGGTTTTTTTTATTTCTCAGTTCTGCTGGAACCTGTCAGTAACTACTGCTGGCTTCCCAGCATTCCCAACAAGGGAGGAGTTAGATGTCCTTCAGTGCACATTCCCTCCAGTATTGCATGGAATTGGACAACAGAAGTGGAGAGAAACAAATTCAGTTAACAAAAAAACTAAGAACAGAAGCAGAAGCTAGCAATGTAAATTCTCTGAAGTACAGTGCTACACCAAGGCCCAGCATAAATATCAATCATTATCTCATCCACAAGTTACAGTTGCTCATCCCTGAAGAAAATGAAGTGAAGGACATATAAACATTGTTTCAGAATATGTTCAATATGTCAGGATGCTGGGGAACTTCATCTTATTACATTACAGCATCCTACATACAAATGCCAGTCATTACTACAATGATTTATTTTTGGTTAGATATATAGGTAAGATTTTTTTGTTTTAATCTGTGGGAGAAAAAGGAAGGATAGTAAATATAAATCATGTTGAAGGATACCCAAAATACACATATATGACATCAGCTTTGACAAGTGTGTCTCTGGCCACTGCTGCAGACAACAGATAAGGAGGTTCTTCATCTCATTATAAGAAAAACTGCAATATGCTACCAAAGTGGTTTGATACATAGGGAGTCAGGAATGATCTTCTTCAAGCTCTTCTTTCCAATAGAGATCCCACTAATTCTTTCTCCAAGAAGGGGAGAAAAGGGGAAGAACACCAAGGACAACAGAGAAAGTGATACTCCTATCTCTTACAATCAACAAACAATGGTAAAAAACAGGAAAGGGAAGGAAAAATATCAAGATAAAAACATTTTATCATGTTTTTCTATCTTACAATGTAATAAATTAAAACTTCAAAAACTGGAGGGGGGGGGAGGCTGGAGACAGAAGTAATTAGACCTTTATAATAAAGTCAGTCCCTTAAGTTCTTTATGACTACATGCACAAAACAACTTGGGATATAATAATTTTCAAAACAAACAAAAAATATCTACCAAAGGCAAAAGGAAAAGCAGCCACAATAGGAGAAAAGATGCATGATTTCTTACATTTTGTTCCTATGAGTTAAACTACTATGAGTCAAAGTATTTTGTTTCTGTATTCCAAATGCATTATAATGATACTGTGCTTGTTATTCTAAATGAAAGAATTGTTTAGACTGAGATGGATAAAAAAAAAAAGAAGAAGAAGAAAAACTCAGCTGCCATACAACTATCTTCTCCTTTGATTTCCTCTTGTCTGAACCTTATCCCTGGATGCCAAGATTCCCCTAGTGATGTGGCATCAGGTACATCTCCAACCTTTTCTCCTGTTAGTCCACTTTAAAATGCACTAAAAAATGGTCCCTATTATGTTAGGCTATTCATCACTATTCTACATTAAACCTCCTAAAAAAGAACATGCATATATACAATTTCACTAAGCACTGACACTAGTAAGATATTAACTGAGGTGTGGATTTTTTTTTTATTCTTCTCCTTTTATTACCCTCTTAACACTGTCCTTATATGTAAGTGTTTTAGGCTATGAACGCCAACCTCTCTTGTCTGCTCATGTGTAGCACAAAACTTGCCATTTCAGTTTTATTCAAAATAGTCTCTCACACACTACCTACCTCTCTTAAGTTCAGCACAGGGATTCAATAGGTGTACGTAATAAAATGGAAAACCTTCAATTAATTACTAGCTTTGAGTGTTGTTTATCTAATGCCACAAAAAAAAAAAGTGTGCGCCAAAAGCATCACTCTTGAACAGTAACACAAGAAGAATGAGACTTTATATCCTAGAGGACATGCAAAGAACTATCCAAGGAAGAAAGGCCTGGCAGAGCCTTTTTGTGCCTAAATAAAATTCACTGATACAGGAAAGATCTAAACTGCAGACAATATAATACTCACTTTTCAGTCATACAGGCCCCTTACTGTGAACTTATAGGAACCCTGAAGAGTTATATTTGTAATGAGAAGTATCATAAGAACACAGAATATAGAGACTCAACTTTCCAGATTCTTGTGATAACTCCACTGAAATAAAGGAGATTATTCAATTGAATAATAACTTCTGGAGTGAGCTTATTTTTTTATAGCTTGGGCTGAAATGGTCAGCTACAGTTTTTAAACGAACAGCAAACCATTTTCATTTGGTCAACTTAAAAAAAGTGTGATTAACTTCACAAGTCTGTAAAACCACCTAGTGCCTTTTTATTATTACTAAAGAAATACGACTTGCAAACATATCCACTGTTATTCACAGTCAAATTCTAGCTACTCCTGAACGGCAAAACTGATTACTTTGAATAATTTCATCAGACAATTTATCAGAGATGCTCTCTGTTATCACCACAAATACCAGCATTTATGTGAAAAAATAAGCAAAATTAGGCAGTAGATATGCAGTGTCACTTCCAAAAACTGCTCCATACATGTCTAGTCGTAATTAAGTTAGTGAAACTACACAAGTACAGAGGTCAATATTAGCAGGTTTCATTCCAGAAGTGGAGTTTTAACCTTTAAGTAGCATGTACTGCTAAGCAATAATGCACCACAAACTTATAATGCTCAGAATGTGGTGTGTCACCATCCAGTTTACTAGGGGAATGCAAATGATAAAGTACTATGTTAAATAATTAAGAAGTGATGTTGAAATAGTTAGCTGGTTAAGTCTGCTGTATTTCTGGAAAAAAGTCAGCTAAATATGCTTGTTCAAATTTTGCCAACCTACAAGTATAAAACTAACTGAAGATCTGATAACTTACTATGGGAATTCATGTACTGTAGGTCCTTGCTAATTCAAAGGAAGGACAGGAAAACCCACTGCAGATTACCACATTTTAAGAAGCATCAGTTACAATATTTTTATTATTATTATTAGAGTTTATTTCATGAATCTGACAAAACAGCTTGAAACCTAATTATTATAATACTTTAGTAATTCATAGCAGAGTTAACAAATGTGATGAAGCCTTCGTAATATTACACCCAATCACACTGCTGCCAACTCCTACAGAATGAGAAATGATTTTTTTTGTAAATGCAAATTAGAGAGTGGGTGGATAAGAGAAATGCAAACTCTAAAATCCTACAGTAAATAAAAACATATATAAACAAAGTGACAGCCTGGTAAGTGGCTCCCGTTAAAGAGCAATCAAATAACAATCCCATTTTCCTTCCTCAACAAACTCCTTTGAAATAGGGAGGATGGTGATAAAAGGAGATCCAAAAATGAGTTTTCAAGTGTTCTTTCCAGAAATTAACCCTTATTTAATAATTTGAGTTTCTAAACACACTTCAAACTTTCAGAGGGAAACAGCATCTAATAATACGGAAACAAATCAAAATCATCCTAAGACAGACAAAAATAAGTCTATCCATTCTCTTAACTTATACTGAGATTTGTAACATCCTCATTCAAATGTTTTTGTAATGACTCAAAAATTAAACATCACTATGTATAACAAGCTTCTTCCTGATTTGAAGGTATAGAGCATCTGTAGGCCTAGATATGCCTGCCAGCAGCATCCTGATTACATCATAACTGAAACAAATGGTTTTAACAGATAAAATCATATTTTATTTCTATCTTTAAATTTGTATGTTGTTATAAAATGGAGTCTTCAAACATTACAAGTGCAGTGGCAGCACCATGACTCCCAGGCAGGCAAGATCTAGAAGCACTGTGGAGGTGGCAGCGCACTCAGCCCAGGGTAAGAGGAAAGAGCAGTGCTTCATGTCACAGTCAAGGGACTCCTCCAGGCAATTTAAACAGCAGTACCAAGAGATTTGCATCTAACCCTCCACAGATGGGCAAAGGTTTTCTGTGATATAATGAAAGAATGGCATGTGAAAGCGAGAAAGGGGTTCAGAGTATTATGATCAAGGAGATTTTGAAAAGAAACATATTCTACATAAAACTGTATTTGAAAATTACAGTTTAAAGGATTTAGAGGCAACAGTTTCCTCATCCTCCTCCCCTTCCAGAGGGCAAAATATATTTATAGTGTTTGAGAAAGACAAAAACCTGTAAGTTTAAAACTGTTTGGTCAACATCTGTATCTTGTGTTTGTGCTTTTTTGTCAGAATTCAGTCATTTTGTCTGCAGTAGAAAGCTGTAAAAGAAACAATGAAAGTAGGCATCTAAATGATACCATTATTTCAATAGCCTAATTGTCATACATATGCACCATTACTTGTATATCCATGGCTGAAACAAGGGCTATTCAGTTTTTACATAACTGTAGCAGGTTATAATCAGAAGATGTAATCGCATCCCGAGAGAAAAAGCCATGGACAAGCCTGCTGCTGCTAGACAAAATATCATCTTTAAACACGGACATAAATCTTTAGTTGTAAGAAAAAAAAAAAGAGGTAATTATCAAAAAAGCACAGCCACAACTCTTTTTCATTAAGTGATTTATGGAAATACACACAAATCAAGAAAGTCCTGATGAACAGAAATATTAACTAGCAGACCTGGAGCAGACCTGATTCATTCTCTCTCCTCTCTCCCCATGCCCAGCTCTACCTTTCTAGTTTAAACGCACTGAGCTGAGTATCCAATACAGGCTGAAGTACAGTCCGCCATAAGAAGTACAAGGACTGCCCTTGAAAAATGTCCAGATTGCAGCTAGTGCACAAAGGATCTTACTATGTAAATAAGTGCAAGAGAATTTCTTTCTCGCTCTTGACCCGGCATCAAGTGAAGGGATTAACTTCCCATCAACATTAGAAGACAAAGTGTCAGTAAGAAACAAGGGAAGTTGGAGAGAAGAAAAGGAAGAAGGTTAAGACTAAATTTCAGCTGGATTAGAAAGAAAAGAAATGGCTTGAATAAATAGTTCTGAATGCTCTACTCAGTATTTCTCTTCCCTCAAAAATGCTTGACAGGGTTAAACACCACAGTTACACAAAATAAGCAAGAGCAGTCAGATATTAACTGCCAAAGGTAAAAGAGAAAAGGCGACATTCACAGTTGCCCTGTTACATAGAAGACGGCACTGCAGCTTTACATTCCATTACCAAAAATCAGAGCAGAACCAGCATCTATCAGGGGGTTTAACTGCGAACTTTTTGTTCATTAAATCCATAACCGAGATATTTTTTTTTGCCCTACATCCCTCTTCTTTCCATCTTCTCTGCCAAAACAGAGCTAAATAAGTGTTATTACATAACAATAGTATTAAATGTGAAATAAGACTTACCATATCAGCTGGAACACTGCTGGACATCTTGATGCTACCCTAATGCCTTAGAACAACTTTAAAAAAAAAAAAAAGAAAGAAAATCAAAGAAAAGAGGAGCACCAAGCACACCCCACAGAAGATCTTCGAGAACAAAAATCGGCGTGTATTTTGGAGGCAGCGAGTTCCACGTCTCTCATTAATAAAGTGCCTGATATGCAGTGGGGAAGGCTGTCGGTTGCCGAGGAAAAAAGATATCCAAGAGAAGCCGGTGTGCAGGCTGTTTCGGGGGAACCACCAGGAGACCAGAGATGGCAGCAGATCCTTGTCAGCAGCAGGAGCAGCAGCACCAGCGGTGCCAGGTAGACCAGGAGAGACTACGGAGTGACATGAACCGTGTGCGGGCTTTTCCCCCCCTCTCCCTCTTCCTTCCTTCCTTCCTTCCTTCCCAGCCTAGACAAATAACGCCGGGATGATTCACGGGATAATGGTGCGTCCGAGTCACCTCCTCATTAACAACGGGCGACCCGGGAGGGCAGCACCGCGCTGCCCGGCGCGGCCGGCGGCTGGCGCGGCTGCCCGCGGGGGTCGGGGGGGCGCCGGGGGCGGCGGCGGCTCTCAGACCCCCCTAGGCGGTGCGCGACATCCAACAGGGTCTGGCGCTGCCCCTGCCCCGGAGCGGCGGCTGCGCGAGGGCAGGACGGAGGCGAGTGCCCTCCCCCGCGGCGCTCCGGCACCGCGGCGCGGCAGGGCCGGGGGCTTCCAGCGGCGGCCGCCTCCAGCACCCTCAGCTCGCCGCTCGCATCGCCGCCGCCGCCTCAGCCCTCCCTCCCCCGCCTCCTCCTCCGGCGGCTCCCGGGCTGCCTCCGCGGCGCGGCGCGGAGCGGCGCCCCCTCCCCCAAGAGCCGCGCTGGCCGCGCTTCCTCGCCCCGCCGCGAGCCGCAGGTGCCGGGCCTCAGCGCGATCCTCGCCCGCAGCCGCCCCCTGTCATCTTCGGCTCAAACCAACATGGCGCCCGCCGAGCCGAGAAAAGGGGACACGGCAGGGGAGAGACGGACCCCCTCCTCCCCCTCCCCTTCCCCTCCCGCCGCGTCACGTACGGCCGGCCCCCGCGGGGCATCATGGGCGTTGTAGGCCGGCGACGGGGAGCGCGGCTCCGCCCAGCGCCGAGCCCCGCCCCTTCCCCCGCGCCGCAGCGACCGTTGCTAGGGCGGGAAGCGGCCTGCGGCGGGCTGTGCCCCGCCCCCCCCGCGGCCTCTCCGCGGCACCGCCGCCGGCCTCGGCGCCCGCTCGCTCCGCGCGTTAGAAGCCCGCCAGGCAAACGTTAAATAAATCAGCGTTTTCACAAGGGTGGCTGTAGCTTGCTTGAAAGTGTTTGGACCTCCTCAAGCAGCCCTTTACGGTGGATTTCATTCCCAAAATGTGGGCTTTGTGTCTTACTCTTGGACAGCTTCCAAAAGAGAAATAAACAATTTTTTGTTTTTATTTTGCACTCCAGGTTCACAAGTCTAGGCCTGTACAACATTTCTTTGTACTTCTCATTTCTTAAGAGGTTTTTTTTTTTTTGAGTTTGAAATATCACTTATTTCTTTGCAAACAATATAGTTTTATTAATGAAAAAGCTCCTATAAGATTCACTGTGGAAATTATGACTTCCAACCTGAAATAGGAAACATCTGGTGAAAGGGCCCTTAGCATTGTAAATGCCCTCTTCAGAAGCGTTCTTACCCCCAAAAGAGCTTTGTGTTTGTTACAGAACTAAATTATCTGAAATGCTGCCTGTAACAGGTATTTTGTTCCATATTCCAGTCTGTTTCTGAATACCGCCATTCAATAAATACGGGTTCTGTCTGAGGAAAAATACTTCTCCCCTCTAAGACAAAAAAAATGCCCTATACAAGGTGCAGATCTACTGAGTAAATTAATAGGCCTTTTGGAGGAGTATGTAGAGACCCATTCACATTCCAGTACTGTAAAACTGTCCAAGAAAAAAAAAAAAAAAGAGAGAAAATCAAGTAGATGGAACTTGTGAGAGATGTGAGAGCCTGGTTCCATCAGGGACAGTTCTCATGTAAAACCACAGGAATTTAAGACACATTTGTTCCCTTTAACACTAAAAGTTAGAAGCTGTCTTTCCCCTTCATAGCTTCCTACTGTGCGCGATGATGGCAAGTCCTGGCAAGACGCTCTCCCTTGCCCGTCCTCGAATTCAGAACTTTTTTCCTTTGCACTCTGCTCCAAAATAGCATGAAGCTATCGACTTTCAAAGACAGATTTGACACTGAGCAGCCTGGTCAAATGCCCAGGAAAAGAGTTACGGGGTTGACGGAAGTGGGCTATGCTTCGGGCGCTGCACTGCCGTGTTGTGTGACCCCTTCGCACTCCTCGGCCTGCGCTTCTGCACCCACCACTTGTCACCCCAGTCTGTTCAGAGAGCAAATTTCTGGGAGGCGGTGATTCCCCCAGTAAATGTTTTCATGAGACCTTATATAATCATCCCCATCACCTCAGTCAGGTCTTCTCATCACCATCATGAGAAAAAGGCTCATATTGTGGGAAAATAACATATTGTTGAAGCATTGCTCACTTTATCTCCAAATGGGTATCCTTGAGGGACAGAGAAACTGCTCGGGTTCTTCATTCCTTTTTTTACTTTTTGTAAAGTATTTAAATAATAATACTGATAGATGAGGGTCTAAGGGATGAGCTCTGAAGGATGTCTTTCCATCCCAAATAATGTGCATTCCTGGGCACATATGATTTCCTGATTAAGTCAGTGTCAGAATGAAGAATTATCAATAGATCTTGCTGAATAGAGTTTGTATGTAGATTATTAATTTGGAGCTTTTCTGAAAGGCAAAAACTTATGTATTTTTTAAATTGTATGCCCAACTGCAGGAGTTTAAACAGACTCTTGAGAACTGCTCCAAGGCCAGCCTCAAGGCCAGCCACACAGATAACAGCCTTGTACAGGCACCTCTAGACAATTTTTGATGGTTTTTGCAGGGGCAATTTAAGAGGTGCCCTGCTTGTGCCCTCCCCGCCCCCTCCAGGAAGCTAGCACTCTCGTCATACGGGCAAGAGAATAGGCACCGTGTTTGCTTTTCAGGCACTGCAGCTCACAGCTGCATGTAAATGCATGTAAATTGACATTAGTGGCAGCTTAAAATGATGTCCTTGTCTGTGCGGTGACAGCTGAGGAGAAGATCCATGGCCCTTCCCGCCTCCTCTGCAACATGGAGGCAGGGCAGACAGCAGGGGCTGATAATCTTCTGCAGCTCCCGCATGAATTGTCAAAGGTTGTATGGAAACACCCTTGGTCGGAGCATGAAGAACTCTGCGTGCCCAAGCATGTCAGGCGAGTTAGGACACCAGCACACACAAGCAAACTGCGTGAGGGGTCAGCAAGGCGAGGAGGCCCCAGCAGTGCACATCCATTGCTGTGGGGGTGGTCTTTAAATAGTGAAGATGGATGAGCTTATCCACAGCAGATGGGAGCATCCATAGAACATAAAGGAGAGAACTAGAGCCGAAATCAGTAGGGTTCTCTGTTTCCTGTTCTCTTAGCTCTATTTTAACAATCCATTAAAAGGAAGGATCATGCATTTAGTGTTGATGGAGGGATGTTGTACATGAGGAATCAGGTGACAATGTCATTGCTATTTTGTGTATGCGCTAGGGTTGGTCAACTTTTTTGTCTAGTGTTGTACAAATGAGGATCAGTTTATCTCTTTGACACACAGCTGTGCTTTCCAAGAGGTGATATGAAGAATTATCTTTTTATTATTATTATTATTATTATTACATATTCAGATCTACAATTATGAGAGTATTAGGCAGGGCACAGTACAAACACATAACAAAGAATTTCTGTCCTGAAAGGTTCATAGTATTTTATTTACTCTATAGTTGAAATTTGTATCACATTTGTGTGATTTTTTTCCAACTCTCAGATATGATGACACAACACAGATGAATGGAGGATTCAGCACAGCTGGTACATGTTGGAGATCATTTAAGGATGATTGTGTGCTGGGCAAATGAATAAAAAGAGGTGCTGTACAATGAGCCTTACAGAAGCAGCCCAGGTCTGTTTAGTACATGTGACAAAAGGGGTATATTACCACTGGTTTTGTGGAGGTGAGGTAATGTATTTGAAATACAGTGTGGTCAAATATAAAACAGAAAAATATCTTTTCTCTTTGGCATATATTAAGAAAGGCTGTTATGATAGTATTCATTTCACATTCACACAGAGAGGAAATGAGAGTTGTGGTCAGCAGTAGTCAGCTGGAACAAGGGACCCTGCAAAAGCATAACCATAGGCTGCATAGGGAATCAGCTTGCAAGTTAACACCGAGCCTGTGCTACAGGTGCATAGATCTGAAAGCAAATCTTTCCTGCATCCAAGGATCAAGCAAAATGAGAAGTGCTGTTCTAGAGAAGTGCTAGCAACATGGAGAGCTAAAAAGGCTATTTTGCTTTTGAGACCTTATCCTGCTCTCATGTGTACAAATCTCATTTCCATTAACTCTCCCTTGCAAAACTGTCAGGAGAATTTAGCTGTCCAGGTACAAAATCATTTGTCATTGCCATTTAGGCTATTTATAGAGGAAAATAATGGAGTATACAACTGATATTTTGCTCCTCATTTTGAAAAATATGACAGGGCATTAATAGGTAAGTAGAATTTTGCAATGTTATATTTACTTTGATAACAGTTGTGCCAGGTAGCTAAGGGTAGGCTGGGCCTTAATTCTAGTGTTTCATGGCCATCAGTACTAGTTGAAACCTGATTCTGTACTAAGACGTGCTTAATAGGAATGAAAGGTCTGTTATTCTAAATCAGATTAGTAGTCCAGCCAATATGATATCCTGTCTCCAGCAGTGGCCAGCATCAAATGCTTCAGAGAAAGACACAGAAAACCCCACAATGAACAATCATATTATAATCCTCTTATTTGGTAAGTTTCTACTGACTGACAAAGATGCAGGAGAGGCTGGTTTGTGCCCTGAAGCACAAAACTTCATGTCCTTCCTATCCTTAATGTCAGAATAACCCATCAATAGCATGTATGACTGCCTTAGAATGATTGCCATTTTTCAAAAGAGCAGTGCTATCTCCCGTCAGTTATTACCGCCAGGGTTGGAGAATGCATCAAACCTAAGCTCCAAGATTGACGTTAAAAGCTTTCAGCCCCATAATGTACTCTGATGTTTTTCATTTGAGGCAGGCTGCAAGCAGGAGCGTCTTCAGGAGCAGGAGCATACCATAAGGACAGAAAGGACATTTCTTTTAAGGCAAGAATATTCATAGCTTCTGATTTCTCAAGAGACTTTTTGGAGCTGCAGTGGCAGCCTGAGCAGGTGAAAGGCTTCTGAGACAAAGGGTTTAATTCTCCGCGGTTTGGCTGCGGGACAGATCAGGATTCCTTCCTCCCTGGCAGCCACAAAGCCAGCAGTGCGAGATAACCAGGGCAGTAAGAAACACTGGGCTAGTCAACAAGATACTTTTAATACCTTTCTAGAAACACGTGTCCATGTCTTTTAACTCTTACCTAGCCAGGTTCAAATTTACTTGATTTAGCTCAGCCCTATTTAATTCAATCTCTTACAAGGGAACATACAAGCAAAAAGCTGCATAGGAAATGAGGGACTGACCTTGCAGGGGGCTTAATACCTGCTGTCTGCTCCTGCATATTGCCAGTTTCTAGCACTGGCCCCTGTAAAAACCTCAGATTTCATGTCCCCGTTTTCAAGTATTTTTTCATACTAAATTGATTCCTTTCCATTTTGAAGAACATTGATTTTTGCCTTTTTGGTTTCACAGGTTCTTCTGTGTCAAGCCAGAACAGCATGTGTGTCCTACCAGCCCCAAGAATTGATGTCAGCAGAGTTCTGGGAATAGCATTTAGTGGTTCTCACCTGCTTTAGAGCCAGTGGGGAAACAAAAAGGACCTTTGAGTCTTTGTAGAGTTTACAATACACACCGGTGGCCATAATCATAATTTTTTTATTTACTTCTAAAGTTACTTGTCACACTGGTCTTTCTGGAAAATAAAAATACACAGCTGTTTAAACCAACTCAGATTATGGCCCTGAATGCCCCAATATACTTTAAGTTTGTTTGTTTGTTTTCCCTTGTGTTTGTAGACCTGTATACAAATATAACATGATAGGAAACAACCGAGTAATACCTAGTGCCAGCGATTATTCATGGCCTTCTTGACACAGATAAACCTGGAAGGAACAGTGCTATGCCAGTCTAACGGGCGTAGCAATAGAAAAGGAGATATGACATATTGATGTCATAATTACTGATGTCATAAATTATGCCAGGGAACTCCTAAGAGGGGTGTGGATTGATAGAGGAGAGTACAACGGTGGAATAGGGAGAAGGAAATAACAAGAATGGGAAGAATGAGAAAAAGAAATCCCGTGGCCTGTTTTAGAAAGTGCTCAAATCGCCAGCATTCTTGAGGCAATTTAACTATCCATAAAGCTGTGAGTTAACAGATACATCTGTCCAGTCCATACAGAAAAATAACCCCCAAAACAGATGGAAGAAGTTCCGTATTTTATAAAAGACAAGAGGCAGGAAGGAAAAATTTTAGCAGAGAGGCATCCATCCTGGATCCGCTTCCAGTCAACAAGGAGGAACTAAGGGAAACATTAAAATAACACAGAAGTTCTGAACTAGAAATTTGAATTTAGCACAAGGTTTACAAAACATAGTAACAAAATAGTCTTTAATATCAGGAAATCAAACATGTGGAAGTTAAAAAGTCCCATACAAATAAGAATTGTGGTGGCAAAAAGTATTCAAATCTACTAGAGGAGAGGGAGGTGGAAGAATCCCCCAAAGTGCCATGTCAAATTAAATGACAGTTCTTCAGAAAAAGGAACAAGGAGCTGCGACCCTGGGGAATGGCTGTTGAAAAACTGAGGTCTGCAAAATAAATTTACTAGAAAACAAAAATGCCTGGTTAAATTTGGAGAGAATAAAGTAAAAGAGCACCAGAAAACACTCTTTGAGCGACCAAGGACATAGAAAGAAAATGGCTTTGTAAAAATCTTAGACAAGAAAGGTAAAGCTCAAACTGCTTGTTGGTGCCACCAGAATCCCAGCCTTCATTTGATGTCGTAGGGAAGCCATGGCAGCCCAAGGCTGCATGTAGCCTGTTTTATTATAAGGGTCTCTAGTGGTAAGGTAAACATTAGCAAGCTCCCATTATAGCTCATATTTACAATTTATAAAACTAGTACCAAAAATAGCAGAAGTCTTATGTTTGCAATATTGAGAGTGACTGCAAAGCAAAATTTACTGCTAAATTGAAGAAAGAAATCATTCTTGCTCTTTTGATTTTCATGTCCCTGTTATCTACACGATATTAGGCTTCTTCAGATTTTTTAATTTAAAAATCATCATATATCTCTAATCTAAGACTGTTAATTATATGCATATGTATGTGTGGATGTACAGTGCATATATGCACAAACATGTTTATATAGAATATAAATGTATATGCACACATTCATATTCTCTGAACTTTTTTTTTAAATTAACTGTAGTACTCAAATAAATTATTCTGAATGTATGCTACTTTAATTGAAATAAAAATCCATGTCAGAATAAGGGTTGTTTACATATGCTATGGCAATGTAAAGTAACATGTAATCAGATTTATGTTCTGTCATTCATACGTGTCTAAACTAGAAACACACCTGAATGAACCAGTGTCTAGAAACACTGTTTTTAATTGGCTGAAGAGATTGCTTGACCTTCAGTAACTGGTTACTGTTGTTGGGGAGACTTTCCACTGCCACTGTTGCATTGTTTAAACATAATGGGACAATAGTCTAATGTCATCTATAGGATATGGAGCCACCACAGTTTTGTGTTTCTTTATTACTTTATTACTATACATGCTAAGCACAATCAACAAAGACTTCCTGAGGATGAATGTTTCAGTATATGAAACACTGAATAACTGCTTTTGGTTTTGCTGAATGGCCCCTTTTCTTTCAGAATTAAAGGGGAAAATGCAAGAAAAATAGCTCTGGGGAAGGGAGTCTAGCATATAGGATTTTTTTTTTTAAAGGAGAAACTTTTGACTGTACTGGGATTTTACAATAATTTTACATGAGTTTAACTCCATTGACGTAATCTGAATTTATTCTTGATTTACAGTAAGGTGAGAGAGGGACTGGACAAATTAATAGTTGTGTAAATTCCATATTGCTTACAAGGTCACAGTCATCTGGGGCCAGAATGCTGCCAGTGTGGTCACTGATTTTTTTTTCTATTTTGACATTGGCTCGTCACGACTAGAAAATTCAAGAATACCCAATTTAATTCTAACCTCCCTTTCTTATTCCAGTCCCAAGGCCTACATGTACAGTAAGAGGTTTTTGTGTAGAATAAGCGAATGCTCCCAAAATAGCCAGCACTAAAAACCATCTAACTGGTTTAATGTCAGCAAGAGACTTGCTAGAGACAGCAAGAGAGCAAAATCTGAACGACTTAGTGGACAGATTTTACCACATTTGAGTTGGTTATATGTGTGTAGTTACCGGCTTCTGTTAAAAAGCTTTATCAGTGAATTTATCAGAATGATTTTAGTTAAAAGTTAGATGAGAGGAGAATTTGTTGCACATCACTCGCGGTCCACCTGTCATTCACAATAGGCAGGTATCTTAGGTGCTAGCTACAGACACAGCAAATTAATGAGAAGCAACAGTGTAAATGTTTGTCCATGTGCAAAAACTTGTGCCACAGTTTCAGATTTCCCTTATCAGACACTAAGGGTGGGATTCATCTTACCTAAATTTAGTCCTTTAAAAACATTGGATATTTTATCTAAGCTACTTGTCCAGCCTCCCTCTATAATCAGTGGAGCAAAGTACCTCCACCACCTTGACCTCTTAGGTGAGACAAATCTTTACATGGATTAACCTCTCTCCACTGACTGTCGAACAAGCCTGCACAATTAGTTTAGACAAGATGCCTAATTTTTAGGCAGTTAAAGATAGCCAAGGTGAATGTCCCTCCAGTGTCTTTCAGTTTTCCCGAGCAACGCTCTGTTCTCAGCCCCATACACTTATTGCGTAGCTGGAAATTAAAATCTGAATCGCTGCTAAGCGCTGCTCTGCCCAAAGCTGCCCAGAATTTGGCATTATTCATGCTCCAAAATGCTAAGATCCAAAGCCAGGGATCCTGCACCCATTTGTGCAGGACTTTCAACGTGAAAGCAGCACCACCGCAGCTGCATCAGCAAGTGCAGGCTGGGTGATTTACCTAACAGTAACCATGGGGAAGCAGAACTAGTTAAGTACTTAAGCAAGTGCACAAACTTTGGCAGTATCAAGTCTTAAATAATAATCATCTTAAGGCAAGAAAATATTCTTCTTTTGTTCCTTTGCAGTGCAAAACTTGCTATTGTCTCTTAATTAATTAACTTGCTTTTTAAACTGATGAATGATGAAGTAACTTTGGAAACATTACAATCATGGCATGACTTAAAGAATGTTGATATTGTACCAAGAGAGGTGAGAAAGCTGTAGACTGGCTGTGCTGTAAACAACTAACTGAGGCTGCTCAGCTGATCAATGCGCATGCTTTGGAGTTTGCTGGATCAGGTCTGCAGGGCTGAGTCTAGCTGCCATTAAACTACATGGGCAGAGTCCCACTTAACAGGTGAGAGTTGCAGCAGGTCTGAAAATGGTTCATTTTTCCAGAAAGATCCTTACATAAGATGCTGAGGATACAGTGAGGGAGTTTATCATTAAAGGCTTGCTGAAAGAGAACAAGAACGGGAAGTGAAAGCTGAGAGAAAACATGTATAGGTCTCTCTTTCTTCATAGTTTTAATATGACATTTAATGTGTATACTTTCTAGCTCGCTGTTAGGAATTTCTTTGTAGATGCAGTAAGGTAGTTCTTAAACAGAGAATAGTTACACAGAATATTACAGAGTATTTTCTAAAGTATTAAAAATGCCACCAAACAAAAATCTTGTTCACTTTTCCTGCCCTTTTTGTGACAAATGACTGCAGTAAAAGTGAACTCCTGCTTTTCCTTATTTATGAAACACCTCTTCCCCTTTGTATGAAAAACTAATTTTCGCATGCTTTAAAAAGTGTGTAAATGGAAGTTGAAAGAGGGGGAGAGGGCTTTACATTAGACTAGAGGAACAAGGCAAGTACTGTAAAACAAAAAGCTATTCAGTGTTTTCTCCTGAAAGAAATGAAATGAAAATTGTCATCAGATTAAATTGTTCTATTCCTGATTACTTTGTACAGCATGATGAAACAAAAAATGCATTTCCATTTTAGCTTCCACATGCAATATATGCCTGCAAACCTCTTGATGTAGAACTTATTTTCAAAGAAGCACATTTCTGTACTTTGTCTGTGATCCAACAGAGCTCTCATGTTGCTTTGGCTTTTTCCAGTTCCCAAGAATATCAGACTTTTACAATTCTTTCTAGGACCCCAGCAAATGTAATAATACAGGCAAAGTTTTCAAAAGATTGATGCTGGATTTACAAGGCTCCTGGCACCATATATTGATTGCTTGCATAGACATAACCAATAGGCAGAAACTACATGTCAGTCATGAAAAAAACTTATTCAGACAAAATAGATTTTACCCGTCATCTTCTCAACAACTGAGCCTGGAAATGTATCATAATCAGCCATGAACACTTTGTCAGGAAGGAACTGGGCTTAAATAAGTCCATTTAAATAAAATCAGCAAAACCATCTCCAGCAATACCATCTGGTGACTCTTAATCACATTCGCATAGCGTAGAATGTCACAAATATGAATCAGCTTAAAAAAATATGAGCTTAAAAAAATATGAGAAAGACAGTGAGCGCCCGGAAATGAGTATTGAGTTAGAGTAGCTCACAGCTTGTAGCATGAAGAAGACCGTGGGGGAATATGTAGCTAAGCAATTCATAAACTCAGGAACTAAGCCAATTCATTCTTGTTAAAACACGCCCATTTACCAACACTACCCTGCCCATTCTTGCTTCCATTTTTGGTTTTGTTCCCATGTAGCGTTCGTGTGCTCATATAGGTCCAGAGTCAAAAGATGAAAGTTCAGTGCAGAGGTCTGCATCAGGTATTTGCCGTAATCCTACGAGCACAGCATCGTTGCTCCCCTGCCTGGTGTGACATGATGGCAGTGTCCGCCTTCCTGAAATCATGCAAGAACTTATGAGACCAGCAGCTGGGTGTTCTGTATTTTTTAAAGCATTGGCAATGTTTTGTACAATTTAAATTGTTAAATGCAGAGTGGGGAGCTTTTGTATTCTTTACATTCCTTTTTCCTTTCTGTGGTTGAACCCTCAGACAAACAGCAGCCTGGAGTAACTTGTGGCAGGAGTGACAAGGAGGAACAGTGGGCAACACTGGACACTGGGCTGAGGAAAGAAATCGTTGGAACAACTTCTTTATAACTTATTCTGCAAACCAATTTTTTTGCTGATGGCACGCACCATGAGATGCCGTTTCATCTCACTGACTGCAAATCCATTTGCTCTCGGTTGTGAACATCAGAGTGATGCATCACAGGATCACTGTATGAAGAAATGTTTACAAATAAATGAACAAGATGATTTCTTTTGCATTTAAGCCTTTGGTTCAATTCCCTAATATAAAGAAAGACAGGTGTTTTCTCGCAATGGATTTACATGCTAGCAAATGTAAATAAGCATTTAAATTGTTAGTAGAGACAATTAGAAAAAATGAAAAAAAGTGAGTTCATAAGAGGTGTAGGCTGATATTTTGATGCAAATGATTTTCCCATTTCAAAAATAGTTTCTAATTAGTTTAAAAATATTTGATGTGATACCTTATGAGTTCATGAACAAGTAGTTGAAAAATTTGGGTAGCATGTGTTTAATCTTGTACTGAATATTTTGTTTGTATTTAGCTGGTAGAAGAGTGTGCATATGTCTTCATCACGAGTTTCCATTCTCATACTCTCTCTTTCCTTCCGACTACAATCCAGCAAAGTATTTTAGCACATGCTTAATCCCAAACACATTGCTAATCCCAGGCTGCTCAGGTGGGGAAATTAAGCACAGCCTGAAGCACTTTGCTGGCCTGTGTTGAGAGTACTCAGCATCCTGGGAGACCACATCCCTCCCTGGTAAAACCTGTGTTGCCTCCACAGCGCTGGGGCAGGATGTGGATTTTCACCCGCCAAGGGCAGCGAGAGGAAACATCCTTTCTCCACGGGCATGAGGCAGCCCTCTGTTCATGCACACTGTGACCTTGGAAATCAGACTTAAGCACCTGCTATGGCAACAAAATACAAGAGATCAGTGAGCTATTCAGACAGCCCAGTCTAAATACCAAGCCAAAGTGGTTTGCTTAAGTCCGTCTTAGGTGTTTCAGCTCGATTCCTGCCTCTAAGGTCTGTTGTCTAACAGGTCTTGGTACAGCCCTGGTTTCTCTCTCTCAGTTCTGGACAAAGTCCTGGTTTTGCAGCTGCAGAGAACAGGGGCTCTGAATCGCTCTTTGCCCTTCTGTCGCACCTCAGGTGACCAAATCTTTC
This sequence comes from Apteryx mantelli, assembly GCF_036417845.1. Classification (NCBI taxonomy): domain Eukaryota; kingdom Metazoa; phylum Chordata; class Aves; order Apterygiformes; family Apterygidae; genus Apteryx; species Apteryx mantelli. Next base: position 25,552,675 of record NC_089978.1, read on the forward strand.
AGAAGCACCATGGGAACAGTCCCTTCCCACTTGTGAACATGCCCCACTCTCAGGGAATTTGCATAAGGTGGAGCAGATATGATGCTATTGTCATGTATTGATCAGATGATTCCTGGAAAAATAACCCAAGCATCCACTTCCTCTTACTAGGGAAACAGCAGGTATTGGAGGAAGCCAAAGAAAAGTACAGATAGATGAACATATACATACATATGTGTATATATATATTTTTAATGTATTAATATATTAATATGTTAATATATTTTTATGCACACACAGATATATGTCTGTGTATACACAACTAAAACAGTTTTTTTTTTTTCCTGGACTCCCCTGCCGGCAAGTACTATTGTCTGGCACTCAGCACTCTGGGCCTTTTGGAGTGTTTATAGCAGTAATTGGCATGTTTGACGGAGTCTTTTAGTGAAGGGCATTTGGGGTCTTTTAGTTGGAGTCCAAAACACTCCAGAGCCCCAGGGAAGTTTTATAACTCCTCTCACTCATTGTACAGAATCAGATATATGTTGTGCAGAAGAAAGCAGAGATGTGTACAGTTACTTTTATGATCGGTTCAGCTTGATAAAGTATGTTAACAGAGAGTTTCTTTGTCCTTGTACTCAAGTTTGTGTTCTTCATGCACTTTTGTGAGCAAATGAGTGTGTTAAATTAGGTCCTGTAGAGACTTGTTGGCAATTTTAAAAACACAGCATAATGAAGCTTGTTTACAGCTCTGCAGGGGTAGCTTCTTTTGTTAATCTACCAAATTAAGTATTGGGTAGGCTTGATTCATTAGCAAATGGGAGAGAAGACATCAAGAGCCCGTTCTTTTTACCCTTGGGGTCTCAGGTCTGTGACAACCTTCTCTTCCTTGAAGACAACCAAATTTTCCGGGGGGAAAGTACAAACCTTTTCTTAAAGATGAACCCATCTCAGATCAAATATCTTCTTTTGAAAATACTGACATATGTCTGAAAATCCAAATCAAAACAAAAAAAACCCAACAAACCTACTATCAATTTCTCAACAGATCTGTTATTTGCTGAAAGTGCCCTGGTCAAGAATAAACAGAATATTATGAAGAAATTATCAAGCCCCAAATTCAGAGAAACGTTATCTACAGCAGCTTTGAACACTCCCCTCAAAGCCTTCTGAATGGTTGGTGTTTACCTTAAAGTTCAGATGGAGTAAAGAGAAAGGTAACTCCAGAGTGGAAGCTGTCCCATCTATTTTGGAAAGCTGTCTTAAGTGGGGTGAATCATGTTTTGGTAATACATTTCTCTCTACTCTCTGACAGGCAGCCAATATGGCTAGTTTAGATTAGATGTCTGACTCCTGAAAAGTTAAATGTAGGTGAAAGGAAACCAAAGCTTGTTTTTTTTTTTTTTTAATCTTAAAACAAACTGTGTGGCTCTGGGACCCCCAGCATAATCTATAGTTCCTTTTCCAAAAACCCAAACACGTTACATCATGCTAGATCTATTTTAAAAAGTTCTTGCCTCTCAGCTGAGATGTGTTACCAGACTATTCCTCCTACCAGAGCATTCCCACTCTGCTGAAATGCAAAATCAAATATCCTGTCCAGCTGCACGCTAAGTAGTGGATCCTGGGGTTCAGAACAACAACAGAGTGCTCAAATGATTTTGGCCAGTAAATCTGAATTAAATAACCATCACAGTATTGCTCTTAGAACAACAAAACACTTTACACAGTAACAATGTGATTCTTTCTACAGCATAGTGATTGTTCAACAAGAAATCCATGCCTAACCTTTGCAGTATTAATTACTGGAAATGCCTGTGCTACCAATGTGCTTTTACATGTATATTATGGAAATAATGGTCTCATCTATACAGTGCAAAGTCAATGGAAAGTCAATGGGACAGAGCCCATATCCTGTATAGTGAAAGCTGGCACTGTCTGCTTATAAGGGAGCTAAAATACTCCGTAAAAAATAAAGTAAGACTATGAAAAGCACTCCAAAGCCACTTCTGGTACCAAAGTATTTACTGCTTCTCATTTTGAAACCAGAAAGAGGTTATGCCTTTTAAAAATCCAGACACACACACACACACACAGACCAGCAGAATATGTAATCATTTAATTTTTTAATGAGACCTAAGTACAGGAACCCATGAGAATTTTCCTCCAGTGTTGAACTCCACATTTCGCATTCGAAGAAGCCATATCCCCAGCATGGCTTCAGCTTCTATCACTGTCCCCAAAGGCTTTCCAGCTTTGACAGGAGAAAACCCTCTCTAGTTATCTTCAGGTTTGTCCTTGGAGTGTAGGAAGAGAGGGAAAGGACAAATCCGTGTTAGCTTCAGGAGAAAGCCCAGTGCTTGAGCCCCTCACCAGAAGCTGGCTGCACAGCTCTGCAGGTAACACTGGGATTTCCATCTGCCAAAATGTTTAGTGCCTACAAAAATATTCATCTCTCTTGAGACAGCAGCAGAAGGTTCTTGGCCACAACTACACTCTGCTCAGAACAGTTACATAAAAAAAAAGAAAGTGGCAGTGGTTAGAGTAAATACTACCAGATCTACTTACTGTTGCATGTTCCTGCTCTTCTCCAGCTTTTAAAGTGCAGTGAAAATTGTCTGACCTTGCTCAGCGGATGTGACGCAAGTCACAGATTTGATAAAGAAAAAAAAGTAGCAGGAGCTAGATACAGATCTCTGCAGGCACAACTCTTGCTGTCAATGGGCAAATTGACCCGCAGCTGGCAGTTCACCACTCTTGTTATTTTCAGAGGACATAAGTTCTCTCGTGTGAAAATGCCATAGGTTCACTCAATTTGTTGACAGCCAGCTCAAAGCACTGTTATCTGTATCTAGATGGTCTTATTGGTGTGCCAGACTTTATATCTGCAGTCAGCTCTCCAGATACTCTCATCTTTCACAAAATTCCTCCCAGTACATCAGTGACAGGGAGGAGAAAAAAAACTACTTTCAGAAGAAGAATTGGGCTATACCCAAAAGTGGATGCTGGTTTAATGTGGCTGATATTTCATACAGAGTCAGAAAGTAAATGAGAAAAGGGGTCACAAAATTCATGGGGTGATAATCTCAGTGGCTGGAAGCACATACATGTTTTAGCGTGAATACTCCCTTCGTTCGTCAGAGATGGTCCCAGATAAGGAAAATGATTGACATTTCTACCTTAGGAGCATCCTGTCCTAATATGCAGTCAGGGCAGGGGAATGAAGAGCCCCGTTCACAATAAGGCCAGGATGAATGTAAGATTTAGTTATTCGAATGCAGTCAAGAAACTCTTGGTTCTGTAGCTCAAAGTTATTCCTTCTCCTTCAACACTGCTGGCTCCTGCCATGTCACCATGCGCCTTGTTTCTAATGCTGATGAAGGGAAGCTCACGATGGTGATTTCCTTACACTTCTAGTCTGAACAAAAGAGTTATTACTTCTGAAACTGGATTCCTGTGTCTGACGAGCCCCTGACTTTTCTAACTTGAATAAGTAGTTTAATTCATAGCAGACCTGTTTTCAGTCAGTTGTATTGAACTTTTGTCATCACAGCATCGTTCAACACGGGATATGAAGGCGACCAGGAAAAAATGAAATTAATAGTGCATTCATATGGCTTTTCTCGAAGAGTGTGAACAAAAGAGCCATGACTGCAGAGGAAATATTGCAATGTATATATGGAAAGGATTCATGCTGACATTTGCTCTCTGATTCATTATATTTGCTGCCTCCCTCCCCCGTTACAGTCAGATAGTAGCTTTTCAGAAACCTCTTCTCCACTGACTTTTAATCTCTATTTCATTGGCTCAGACAACTTGTGGTGACTTGGATAAGACTTAGTCAAAGAAAACAGTATGAATAAGACCAAACATTATTTTATTTGACATAAGTCTTAAAAAACAAACCAACAAAAATATACATGTAATACATGGCTAGTATCATCACATATTCTGCACTGTGTTGAGCTCCTAAATGACAGAGACTGTGAAAGAAGTTGTTATATATGTACTATGTACATCTGGCAATTTTTGTTTCATTCTGAGATTGCAGGCTGAATCTATGCGATCACATTAATGAAGAAAGCCTTGTCATTTGAGGAGTAATGCTTAATGACAGTTGTCAGTCATCACGAGGTACCACACTCATGGGACATCTTGATACGTCTGTGACAGATCAGATATTGTCTGGAGAGTGTTACATGGCAGCTGTAAAAAAGCCCTAGCTGAAAGGAAATGAGGATAAAAAAAGAGCGAGGAAATCAGATACAGCTTTTCCAGCCTCAGATGATCCTTCTGCTGAGGTATGAGTTGTCTGGGTCTGAAGTTAATGTCTAAATGGAAGCTGGTCACTGCTCTTATTTAACTTCAGCTACCCAGAGACTAGAACTGGTGCTTTGTTGTGCTTGTTGCCATACGAATAGAAGCAGTCTCTTTCCCCCAAATAGTTTACAATTTAATACATTTTCCTTGCCATTCTTCTTGCTTCTCTACACTGGGGGGAAATTTGATCAGAGCAGCTATGCTGGAGTCAGAAACTGAGAGAAAGAGTTGGCACTTGCAGCAGCACCTGCGGTTCCTACCCCTCAGTCTCGCCACTGGCAGCAGTTTGTGACTAGCTGCTGCTCCCCTCCTTCCCCTATATCTGTGCACGGCCATGGCTGAGCCCGCCGGCTGGAGAAGGCTTTTCACGCATTCCCAGTGACAGCCCCAAGGGCAGCTGGGGCCATTCAAAGCACTTGGGGGCAGCAAGGGGGAGCTGGACCCTGTGCAGCTGAAGTCCTTCATCTTTTTTCAGTCAAATAAGACTGCAGAGAGGGAAAGACAAATAAGCCACCAGCCTCAAGGGGCCTGATGCAGGAGCCAGCGGAGGCTTTCTGAGCCATTAGGTCAGAAGACATGTAATGCTGCTCATACATGCTATGCGGCCCATAAAACCACCCTTCACTGCCTCACTGGGATGGCAATGCTGATGAATGACATTGGCTTCGCTCCACATGCCGCCCAGCCTTGGGAATGCCATCTGCACCTTGCTCCTGGAGACTGCTGATACCTTGAATAAACAGAAGTCCCCAGGAGGTTGCAGTCTGCATCTCCTGCAGAGAGCTCTTCCTCGACACCAGCCCTCTGCTCACAGCAGGTTTATTTTCCCTTCAAGTTGAGATACTCTAGGAAAATTCTTAAGATGCAGCACACCCAGCTTAATACCTTTAGTTGTGGGTTGACACGATGTTCAGGCAAGCTGGCATGAACAGGCACACTCCATAACATTAAAAACAGTGTAAAAAAGAAAGTAAATAAATGGCCTAGAATAGTGGAGGAAGCAAGAGAAAATGCAGGCTTTGAAGTTAATTAGCCCTTGAACTGTCAGGCCCAATTACTTCCAGCAGGCTCTGACATTTCGAAGATTAATTAGGGAGTTAGCTGTCACTTCTCACAAAGGGCCACCATTATACTGGAGAAGATCTACCTGCTCTCAGCACACAATGTCTTGAAATTTTGCAATATGAAATTATATCCAAAAGCTAACTGGGGACCTTTGGTAAAAGCTTTCTGATTATTATATGCATTTTGAGGAAAGCACTGTACTTATATGCTGAAATACAACCAGCCACTTTGAAGGAAAGTTTTAACTGAATGGATAACGGATTTTAAGTATTTCAAGCTGCTGGGCACAAGGCCCTCATATTTCTCTGCTTCTCTTGCAACTCTCTTGTTATATCCAGTATAGATTGTACTATACTGCTGTACCCAGGATATGTATTATTCAGCACATATTCACTCCAAAACAGATCCATGTGTATTGCAGTGTATGTGTCCCTGAAATCAGCCTTCCAAAATGTTTCTCAGCAGCAGAAATGCAGCTACCCAGATTTGCCAGCATGAGTCAGCAGTGTGCCCTTGCAGCAACAAAGCCAAACCATGTCCTGGGCAGCACCAGAGTATGGCCAGCAGACCGAGGGACATGATGGCTGCACTTTCTCAGCACTTCTCAGATGACACCTGGAATACCATTTCCAGTTTTCATTCCCCCCATCCAAGAGAGACACTGGAAAACCAGAGGGGGTCCAGCGGAGGACTGCCACAATGATTAGAGAGTTGAAGAGAAGGAGAAGGCCCTACTCTCAAGGGAAGATTGGACCAGATGATCTCCAGGGCCTCTTCCAACCTGAACTTTTCCAGGATTATATGATTTTTAATCCTTTGTTCTTTCCCTGAGTTTTGATGCCATTGATCACTGTCTAAGCTGGTACGGATGGCAAGTGGCACAGCAGGGCAAGGCAGCCCTGGCCTCGGCTGGGCACAGAGAGGGCTGGGGGACCGGTGGCTTCTGCAGAGGGAGCAGGACAGGCCCAAATCCCGTAGGGGAAGTAGGTGCCAGCCCTCACTGGGCCTTGGTAGGTCTCTGGCCCTACGTTGCCTTCTAATGTGTGAGAGAGAAAAGACCAGCTCCCTGCAGAAGAAAATGGAGGAAAAATAGTCTGCTGAGTTTTTTGCTCTTTCATTAGAACTCTCTCTTCAGCATAAAATTAGAACTTAACTTGTTAGTGTATCTGTATTATATCATTAAAAACATCTTTGTAAGCATCTTAGATTAAAAAAAAATCTTTGCCTCAGAATATCTGAAGTCCAAAACATTGAAGTAGTGGATTCTGGCAAGGAGTCTTTACGAAAAAAAAAAAAAAAGGAAAGAAAGAAAAAGGAAATTAAATCCTATTTCAGACACAAAATGGTTTCTGGCTTACAGCCATCCAGATATTTTTAACATGTCCATCAATACAGTCTCTGTGTACAACAGACTACTGATCTGTGAATCTGTATTCATGCTTCCGTTTCTCCCTTAGTGACCAGAGGGTGTATTTAAGAGAATAATTTGGTTTGAGCTAGTTTTATTTTCTTTATCACCAAGGGATATTTATTATGTGAAAGCTGAGCTGTTGTGAGGTGGGGCCTCTTGGGAGGTGATTACTTCTGTGGTCCTTTTGATGTCCATTGGAAGGGGATTTCCACAGCCACAATATAGCTGCATAGAATGGCCACCCTCCTGCACAATCAACCCTGGCCCAGGTACAGCAAGCTCCAGGGCTGCTGGTGAACGAGCTGCCCAGCCCTTGCCAGCAAGATAGGAGTTGGCAATAAGATATTTGATCTCACCCAGCTGAGGTACACGTCTACAAGCCAGCATAACTCCTCTCCTACCACTGTTATAACTACCTATTCCTACACTCTCACAGCGCCTAGAGCAGGGCTGGCCAACCTTCGTGATCCCCCAGGGACCACAGCAAAACCTTCACATAACCAAGAGCCACAAGGGACATCTGGGGAGCTCTGTGTGTGTGTGTGCACGTGCATACAAGTTTGCTGGAGACCTGCGAGCATGGCAGATGAGAGCTCCCCCAGCTCCCCTGGGTCAGGCTGGCTCTCCCTGATGGGGCACCAAGCTGAAATCAAGGTCCCACAGGCCTTGGTACAAAGGCACTATAGGAACCAGTCCTTTCTGTAATTACCTTAACGTTTAAAGCAATAAGACAGAAGAAGGTAGCATTATTCCCAGTTCAAAGACTGGGTCCTGAGGAGAGTAAGGCTAGGATTCATCCTAGTCACCTTCAGTCATCTCAAAATTAGACAGCTAAGCTAAGGCAAGAACCTCTCTCTTTTAAGATGGTCTTTTTAGTAGGTTTTTTCAGGGAGCAATTAATTCCATCCCAAAATAGGTGGGACAATTCACCCTTCATGAGCTATAGGGGGAACCCCCACAACTACATGCAGTGAGACTTGTGGTGTTTGTGCTGCCAGGCCCACAGGTGAATGGATGACTGTGGCCAATGCCAGTGGCTTGCCACTGCTGGGTGTTGGAACCAACCTTTTAAATGCCTAGAAACAGGTGTGATGGATTCTCCCATTTCTCCTTTCTCTCTACCAGTGACTAGTTCAAGGTCACGCAGAGTTTGTGAACAAATCAGGAAATGATGTGCCTGAACCACAAGCCCATGCTTTCTCTTATGCTTTTGTAACCATTTCCAAAACTAACAGGAACAGATCAACTAAAAAAATGCCAGAGATTCCAAATGCCTTCTAATCTTCTGTACCATCAATATAGTAGTCATAAATACCTGCTGGAGCCAATCCAAGGCTGTTTTTCCATTTCATCTCTCAAGGTTTTTCAAAGCCAAGAGGAAAACTAGTTTCTCTACGGACAACTGTTAATCATTAACAGTATGTGCAAAACATAACATACTTGACCCTTTGACAAGCTGGAAGAAGCATGTAAGTGGAGATGACAGAATATGTTGGCTTATATTTCTCTCAGACAACACTGCCTAGCTACAGAAAGGGAGGAATTGAAATCTTTATTACTTGAGCTTGGTAAGGATGTTGCATTTAAAAGAAAGAAAACGGGTACTTTAAAGCTGCTAACTTGTAGGTGCGTCAGTCAGGCTGCCTAATAAATGCAAGGTCATTGATATTTTCTTCTTGATGATGCCCAGAATCTAATATGGAAGTGCTTAGTCAGGTGTATTTTGCTGACTCACTGACTTTCCTTTCGGAGGCACAGTACATCTTCCCAGGGCACTGCTTTGCTCAGAAATGGTTTGTGCTGCACAGAGTGAAAAGTATTAACTGGCAGATGAGTCGGCTGCTGAGCGAAGTCCAACGTGGTTGTCATTTACGTCACAGGTGCTCAGAAACACCACAGGAGATATGTGTTGCTGGGATTTGCTTAGGGCCCTGAGTATCCCTTCCAAGGCACTGAGTACCCTCAGCTCCTTAGGTTAAGAAGACGTAAGGATGCTTGGCATATTGCAGACGTGGCCCTTTATAGTCTAAGAATAAATAGGACAGCATTTCTCATAATGCCTTCATTAGGTTTTGCATGAACAGACCTTTTGGAGCACATCACATTTTGTGACTTTACCAGCCAAGCATTTTTTTGCAGCTCTGGGCTCACCTGAGCTAAAAAAAAAAAAAGTTTCATTTATTTCATTTCCCAGTACTGCTTGGTCAGCGGGAGAGGCAGCCACACGTGGAGAAAGCCCTCAGCTTCCTCCTCCACATCAGAGTCTCCCTGACCGGAGCCGGCCGAGGCACCCGGGAGAAGGGAGCTGGCTTGAAAGCTCCCTTCGCCCTGCCAGAGGCCCGGAGCATCCTCTCGCCCGCATCAGCTCAGGCTGCGAGTCAGCCCGGGGCTGGCGACCTGAGAGTGGCGATGCCACCTGCTGGCGACAGAGAGCCAGCTCCCCCCGTGCATCCCTCGTAAGGCACGACCCAGGAAAAATGACTCCGCTCCCTGCACAAAGTCTCTTGCAGCACCTCTGCAAGCAGTAAATACACCGCTGGGTTTCTTTACAGCAAGTGATCTGGGCCACAGCTATTCAATCTGCGTAGCTGCTTTTTTTTTTTTTTCTTTTAATAACAGAAGAATGGAGCATTGCCACTCAGGGTGAGCATATGTGGGAATGCTTAATGCACAGGCTAAGTGTTGCAGTGCAAGGCTGAGTAACCAGACCAGCATGGGTGGCATCTTAAGTATATTCAGTTAAGACATGGGTTATCTTCATGGAAATTAATAGTCATTTCAGAAGTTGAGTCTCTTTGACCTGTTATTATAAGGTGGGGTAGAATATACCACGCGGCTGATTTTGGGATGGAAAGGAGTTAATGCTCCAGGATTTACAGCGATTTTGCGGGAGGATGTCCTCTCTGCTCAGACAGCTGCGCTGGCGCTGTGGGAACCTGTCTCCAATTTCATGTTCTGCCACAGACTCTCTGTGTGCCCTTAATACGTGACTGTACATGGATAGCAGCAGTGTTCCCCAACTGTAATGTAGGAGTGCTCAAGGAATGCTATGAAGAGAAAGTCAGGAACAAGGCCCGAAGCAGGGACCAGAAACCGTGATCCTCGTGCCCCACTGAGCTGTGCCCTGGCGAGTGCTGCAGCCACCCCACCGCTCCAGGCAGGGCAGCGGGCGCCTTCCCACTGCCTTTCCATGGGGTTGTTAGGAGGGCGCTGAGCTGATGCTAGCCCCGCTCTTACCAGCACCCTCCAGGGGACAATGGTGCAGGGGAAAGGGAAGAGAAAAAGGATCCTTGTGCCTCACTGCTTGTGCAGGGACTGGCTGAACTCAAGACCAAGCCTAAAAAATAGTTTCTGATTTAAAATATCCCTGAACAATTTCTCCCTGCCCTTTCTCATGGGTACGGCTTTGATTAATGACAACGCGGCTCCTGCCCAGCTGCAGCTGGAACAAGCGCTTGAAACGGTAAGAGGGAATAAGTCCAGCAGAGGCAGCTCCCTCCATGGCAGGCAGGCCATGTCTTGGATACTGTGAAAGCAACCGCATCAGCTTTGTGTGAAACATCAGCATCTCAACGCACAGGCAAGAGCAGTGACTTCTGCAATGTGCTGTGTAAGCCAGAGCCGTGGTTAAGGCCTGGCGGATGGTGACAGCCTGACTGTGCACCAGTGTGGTTGGTATACACAGTGCTGGAGCTGAGAAGGTAGGTCCGCAGCTCTGGAGGCTGCTGGCCAGATAGCAGACTGCGAATTTTGACAGAAGAATATCCAGCACAAAGTCACAAGACAGAAAATAGGGGCAGCAGGGAAGGGAGGCATAAACCGGTTCATCGCTTGCATAACTCAGTTGAGGAAGCTGTAAAGAAGAACTTGCAATTCTTGGCCGTGTGCCTGAAGACTATACATGACCAGAGAAAGAGAAGTGAAAGGCAGAACCTCCTGCCTGGGTACTAGGCAGAAGTGTGACTCCTTGAGAAGAAGTTTAGGCTTAAGTCTGCAGTGGCAAAGCAAAAAAGATATACAGTATGCAAAAGGCCTAAAACAGCCCTGACTAACTGTACATACAACAGGAACATGCGGTACTGAGGAGATGGGAGTTCATTTCCCACGTTCCCCTCTCGCCTGCACTGTGACCATGGGCAAGTCCCTCCACCTCTGTCTCCCCATCATGCATTGTGGTCTGCTTAGATTTCAAAATCTTCTGGCTCTCCCCATGTATTTGTACACAGGGCTGAGGACTGTTGCAGTCCCACCAAGAATAAACTGGCAGTGAAGACTTTTGCAATATCCATCAGTCCTGACTGAGCAAGGCAAGCACCTTGTAACCTCACTCTCCTTGAAACATTTTGTTTTGTGCTTCTCCTTCTGTCAAGTCACTGCTAATTGCAGAATCAGAGACCTGGAAAATCTGACTCTGAACTCAGTAGCTCCAGAAACATAATCCTGCAAATCCTGATGACCTACTTTATTGTGTCTGGGAGGCCATTCCATGTTTCTTTGCTTGAGGAAAGTTGGCCATGGAAAAAATTCAGAATCTCAGCTTTTTCTTATTCCTCACAAATTTAATTCTTTGGTGTTTTATTGGGTACTCTCTCCTTTGTCATCCTCTCCTTAGTACATCTGAACAAAATGTCTGAAGGGACATTTCCTCTGTTTATGATTAATGCTAATTTTCTCTGCTTATTTGCTGCTCTTCTTTCTCCCATTTCCTGAACAGTTCTGAGCTCTTTTAAAAGAAAACAGAATATTTTACTCAGTTAATAAATATACCTAGTGGTACTGTATAATCACTATGGATGCAAATAATGACTTTAACATCACTTTTTTTAACACGCGTTGAATACCTGTTCAGGACACTGACTGTGACTGAAGAAATGATCCTGACTCCATCAATCAGACTGAAGAATCTGTTTCACTTATTTGAATTTACATGGAAAAAAAATACATCGGATGCAATGTTTTGTGGATAGGTGATGTTTCACTCCCAGTGTAATCACTCCATTAAAGTCAGCGAAGTTACCCCAGCTCTGAGTAACCCCTCATGAGTGCGAGGGGGAAATGACACTTAAAAACAACCTGCAATATTTAGATTCCTCCAGTGACAGAATATCAGCAGAGATGGATATACTTGAGCTGACACAGACACACCGTTCTCGCTACTGCTAACCAGGGAATTTACTGGGTCACTGAAATCTCCTCCAACAGCTGTATATGGGGCACCGAACATTCAAGGGCCAGGAGGTGACTGCAGGCTGCTTGCTATGCTGTTTTCACCAGTCATTAGTATAAAACCAGATTTAAACTGACAGAAGTGAGAGGAAAGATGCCGTGGGCCAGGGAGGCGGGTGGGTGCACGCTCCTTTCTCTGGGAGGCTGCTCGCCGGCGGGTGACGACTGCCTTTACCCAGGTTTTAGGTCTCTCCTCGAATGCTCCCGGTCCCTCCACGGGGAGGTGCGGGGCTATTTCTGGGGGTAATGTTTGACACATCTCCAGCTGCCATTTTCATAGTCCTCGTTAGTGAAACCCTGGCTTTGCCCATCACAAACTGGCCAGCCCCAGCAGTGCGCCGTTATTTGAACCCATGGGACTCATTTCTATCTCACATTAGAGATCCGTCTGGGATATACTTCCCAGGCCTAATCCTTCCAGACTTCTCCTCCGTGATAAGGAGATCAACTGATCTTACTGCCTGATGGATGCTGTGGGCACCATCAGTGTCCAGGATCTTGTCTCAGTCTGCAGCTAATCCCCGAGATTGCTGCAGGCTGCCAGGCCAGGGCAAGTGCTCGCTGCTCAGCGCCTCAAGCAGCCATTTCAGGGAGGGCACTGCGATAACGCGCCAGCCTCTCTGCAGCAACGGCCACCACACACTGACTAAGCCATGGATTAAAGCTCCCCGAAGGATTTCCGGCCTCTGTAGCTGCTCAGGGAAGCTCCAGGACTTTGCAAGTTATCACACCCTGATGGAAAAGAAACTCCTTCCCATTTGCAGCCTGAGTAATTTCGGAGCCAGGTCATAATTGTTTCTTCTGGTGCTAACATTTAGCTTAAGTAGATCTTCTTGTAGAGGGCCATGATAGCTCAGCTTGGCTTTTCTTTGGGTACACCACAAACTTCAAGTTTCTCCTTAAAACAGGGTGTCCATTTCCTTGGACAAGCGAAGTCTTGTTTGCCCAGTGCTAGCTCTTTGCAACGTGTTTCGCTTCTGTTACTAACAAGAGTAGTTGTGTAGTACTAGTGCACTGCCTGGATCTACACAGAAATATAGACAGAGAGATAACATGCAGTATCAGGCTTCCTTGCTCAGTTTTCTCATGGGCAGGGACTCATAATACCATAACTCCCTCATTATTTCTGGTAAATTGGCCCCTGTGCAGTCTTTCAGGTGAGGGCTGAAAAGCAGAGCCACTAATTCTAAAATATTTGTCTTTCCAGGACAAGCAAGTAGATCCTTCCCTATTTCCAGAGCCTTTCTTCCACTTCTCCTAAGAAAATGTGTGAAAATGGATTTTGCTGGCCTTTTTTCTCTTTGAGCTTGTCCCCTCATGGAGAGGTACTGAGCAAATTGTTTTTAGATTTTCTCCAGGATAAGCACTATCAGGTGTTTGTTTTGGTGTAAATATGGGCATGCTTATTTCCAGAAATAGTCCCCCCCCCCCAGTTTAGTTCAATCTGCTTTGTATGTTGTGATCATTTGGAGAAAGTGTTGAGGCACATTTTATGCTTCTGGTAAGCCTATTAAATTGCTATGTCCCTGATGTCTCACTAGGTACCAGATCAGCCTTCGACCAAGTGAGAAGATCTCTGGCACCTTAAACCCAGCCCGCGGGGCAGAAGCTACAGTACAAACAAAAGAAGCTGCTGAATTTAACACTGGATATAGTGGGAAGAAGAGTGCCTCCAATGGAAACAAACTTCAACAACCATATCTGCTGAGAGGGAGACAAAATAACCTCCTTTCTGCATTGCAGAGGTTTTTTGGGTTTTGGGGGTTTTTTTTTGATTGTCAGAAAAAAATATCATTGCAGGAGAAAAGTATCTTGGACTGAGTGAAAGAACATTAGGTAGAGATTGGAAAATCTAACCGTTTGAGAGAATTGTCCCAGAACAAGCTCCTGCAAGAAGAGGAAAGAGATGATAGAAAGAAGCAGTGGGTGATTTTTCTTTTATTTTTTCCTAGATCTTTATCTCATTCACACTAGCTAAACTCAGATGTGCTAGACCTACTCCAATTCCTACTTCTGCTCTCCTACTTTTCAAGGAGGGAACTCTTGGGGAGGTTTACTTACTGCCTGGAGAGTCTGGGATCATGACTGATCACTGAGCCTATGGCAGTGGTGGGGTTTCTGGAGGTGAAGGTGGAGCAGAGGGAAACCCTGTGCCCAGGAAATGTGCCTCACAGGCAAAAGTATGGGGCTGTGCTTCCATCTTCCCAGATCAAAATGTTTGTGGGATCGTGGATCTGATATTTGGAGACTCAAATTCAGTAAAGTAAGTAGACAGTCTCTTAAGTTCAGCCAAAGTATCTGTTTCAGGATAACCTGGAGGAATGTGTTTTTGTTTTGGAATTATAATCAAGAACAGGTTGTGGTATAATTATTTGGTATAATTATTTGGTATGATTTTTCACATTTGGGCAAGTCCTGCATTGTTGTAAATCTGTATTACCCCATTGAATAGAAGAGAATAAAACTAGATTTCCACTATGAATTTAATAGGAATCAGGGCCCGGTCCTGATGAGTGTCTTTGCTCAACTCAGTACACACTAAGAGCACCTGATTTGCAGAGGGTGCTGAGCTCTCCCTAAAAGGCTGGGTGCCTTGACCCCTCTCAACTGAGCATGTGAAAATTGAGAAACTTCAGCTGGGTATCACCACATGCCACATTACCCCTCTGAAAGGGAGAAGTCTCCTCTGTAAGTCATCTAGCGTGTGTCCACAGTTGGTGCAGAAAAAGAAGCACTAAGAGAGCATCCAAACTTGTCCAACCTCCCCTAGGCACTGATCCTGCCTGTACAAGAAACCCAGGTGTTCAGCTCAGACCAGGGAATGGCTTTCAGATGGCCCATGTCAAGCTAGATGAACCCTGTCCCAGTAGTCAGAAGTCACACTTGAAAATCTTGATTTTTGATTTTAATCCAAGTACAATTGTTATGACCACCAGAGGCTCTGTGGGAAGAAAATGGGCTATTGGACAGCAAAAAGGAAAAAGAAATGTGATGAAAAACTGAACATAATTGGCCTTTTCTCGGTTACATAGTCATCCAGATTACTCCAGTGCAGCGCTGTCGGCCTGCCAATACTTTAATGAGAGGGTCCCATGAGAACGTTGCACTTAATATATATTAAACACCCCAGCCAAGAATGGAGGAACTGTAGACAGGAACACTTTAAGATGAAGTGCCTCTTAATGTGTTTTCCTGTTTAAACAAAACCATGTACTCACTAAACACAGCTAAGGAAGGAGGCAACAGCCCTTGGCAAGCAAGCCTATCTGCAGAACGCTCTCAGAGAGTGTTTACTCAGTGGGCTTGAAAAGTGTACCGAGTATATTGACATTATAATGCAATGTTCATCATGTGTCGTGTGAAACAAGAGGGAGGGCTGACGATCTAATTACTGGTCCCAGAGTTACTCCAACCCAGGACTTATTTATTTCTTTGCAAATAGCTGGCACTCAGAGGAACTGGATTAATTTCCAGGCAAATTTAGAATGAAATTATATTCTGCCAGAAATCAAAGATCCAATCACAAAGCATCCAAAACAAAAATACTCTGGGGGAAGAGGAGAGATCTTGAGTGACAGCTCACAAGCCCTGCCTGTGTGCAGAAAGACAGCACAGGCACTAAGCAAGAGAAACACTATCTTCTATACGCATCCCCCAAAACAACATCCAGATGTCAGTGTTGATGCAAAGGTCTACCTGAGGCAGGATAGACACTCTCCCTGTCTCCCTTCCAGAGTGGAGGCAAAATTTTAATACTAGACCTTAAAAGTCCACTCCAACACATTCATGTGATTCTACCTTTGGGAGAAATCTAAGTAAAGGCAGGCCAGCATTCAGCTGTCTCCTTCCAATCATCAAATTGACTTAAAATCCTACATTTGAAGAAAATAATCCATGTGGCACTCCCTTTATTTTGCTTTTTGGTTACAGTGCATGATCTCACCCTTTTCCTGAAACCATGAGAACCAAAAATTGGAATTTTAAGTGAAAACTGAGATGCTGAGTTAACCTCTAGGCAAGGGATCTGCGTTGAGCTGCAACACAAGTCAGAGTGTTTCCAGGATCACCGAGAGGCACAGAGGCTGTGTGCCGAACAGCCCTGTTTGGTGTGCACGAGTAACCCTGAGCACTCACGCTAATGAAGTGCTTATCAATGTCGAAAACTCTGTGACCAGCCTGTTCTTCTAATGAGCCAATGCAAAAATCTGCCACTGAAATTTCTCCTGGCTCATCAATAGGAAAGCTGGGAGGCAGAGCCAGCTGGAAGCCCTCTCCCGACCGGCACCACTTGGTAGTGGCGCGGTGCCCGATGGGCACATGGCCATACAGCCTCTTAGGCCCACAGTTCAGGCAGGATCTGTCCAGCTGGAGAGCAAGATTCATCCTTTAGAGGGTCCTGGCGGTCTGGTCTGAAGGCAGGAGGCAGTGCGGGGCGGATGGGATTCCCGGCTCTGCAGCAGGGTGGCCGGGTGGCCCAGGACACGCTCGGGAACACAGCGCCTCTGCATATCTAAATGGAAATAAAGTTTCTTCACCTTCCTCGGAAACTACGTTAGTGTCCAGTTCTGGGCAGCCACAGACATTCATCTCATGCCCCCCGCAAATCTTCATGTTCTTATAGACACTGAGACTTTAAAAATACTACATTTAGACATCTTTTGGATCAGAGTTTTTGGCATCTGATCTTTAGGAATTTTGATTTCAAGTTTTCTTCCCCCACACCTAAGAAAGAAAGAAAAAGCTGGAAAGAAAAATTGCCAAGCTGCATAACTGCAGTCTTTAACAAAAGCTCCAAATACTGGAATTCAAGATGAAATTATTCGGATTGGCAACATTGGATTAAAAGCACTAAATACATTTTTGGTCTTATTATTCTATTGCTCTGTGTGTGACCATACTTGTGATGACAAATCCTGCCACTTTGATAAGGAACCATGCTTTGAAGCCAGGACTTGAATTATTATTTTTTTTAAAGAGAACTCCGCCTTTTTGCTTTGCTTCTTTCCACATTAAAGAAAATATTCTCAAACCAGGAAAGCTCTGCTCTTCGCTCAGTTCTCTTTCAATTCCAACTCATTTTGGATCAGTGTCTCTTCATGTAGTGCTAAGTGTCACCCACAATTCAAAGAACAGAAGAAGAGAAATCCATTCAGTTAAAAAATAAAATAAAACAAACCCTGCTATGTAGGGCAGATGACAGAGTCAGGGAAAATTCTCATCCTGTGGCTCTTAGGAATTTGTTAACCTTAAGGATTGTTAAAGGAAAATTCATTTCCTGTTGCTACATAGATTTCATCTACAGTTTGTTGAGGGTTTTTTTTTTTCTGCTCTTAAAATGTTTCCTCTTTTCTGTGTACACTGAGAAAATTTCCATTATATCTCTCAAGAGAAGTAGTATCTCTATTAAAAGATAAGACATGGTGCACCTTCCCCTCCTCATTGCAGAGAGAAATGTATGGCCCACATTGATTCTGCAAGCATGCTTATAGGCAAATGTGGGCAGTGCATTATCTGTGCCCAATTTAACCTGAGCAAGGGATTAGAGCAGTACCAACATTGCTCATGCTGTGCACAGCTGCTACCTTCCTTGCCTCACCTTTTGGCAGTCTGGGACCACCACTCTTTAACCAAAGACACACTCTTTAACCAGCCACAGCAAGGTAAAACAAAACAAAACAAAACAAAAAAATCTCTTCCAAAATCTTCCAGAGCTTCCTAAAAGAGGGGATGACACTTTGTGCATTGCGCAGTTGTTCTTCCTTCTTTCTGGGAAATGATTACTCACAGGACAAAAAAGAAAAAAAGTAAAAGTTCCTTTTTCATGTGTGTCCCAACAACACGTGAAGGCCTTGCATGATTTTATTGGACTAAGGCAGGGGAAAGGCTTTAGAGGAATGGCCACCTCCTATCCCTATTGGCTTTCACTCCCCAGGCAACACGCTGGGAGAAGCCAATTTTGAATGCAACCTCAGGTAACCAGACTTGCCACCACAGTCCTTGTCTCCAAAGGGTGGATGGATCCAATGAGATATTCTGAGTGGACCTGGAGCCAGGCTTTCGCCAGGGCACTCAGGAAGAGCAGGGGGCCCAGCGGGACAGAGCAAGCTCCCTGCCGAGCATGACAGCAAAGGTACCTTTTTTCTGGGACTCTGCTCTCTATCCAGCATGAGGACTCCCTTGCAGCTCTGAAGCACATCATTTTTGCTAAACCTGATAAAATGTCTTTTCGAGGAATCTGTATACTTATGGGCACTTTTCCAAAGCTGCCTCCTTTGGCATATAGCAAATTAAATTCAGTGCAGCCCTAGGTCTGGTTCCCTCAGGGTCCTTTGAAAAATCCAGCTTTTATGTTATGCCTCATACTTGTAGTATTTTAATATAAAACTTAACAAGCTTATTTTGGTTGGATTTTCTTTTTTTCTGACTTAGCTTGTCTCAGAGCACAGTCTTTGCCATAACCCAGAAGAGAGGGTTTTAAGCAAAAATGTAGCAATATAGTGTATACACACAACCCCCTTAAGTTGGTCTTTCATAAGGTCTAGCTAAAAATCATGAGCATTTAGCAAAGTGTTCACTGTGCTGGATCTGGATGCCTCAGCAGAATTTGGGTTAATAGTTTCGGAGGGAGATATGGAAAGCTTCTAAGTGAACTGACCTAATAGAGAGTAATGATTTCAGTGGGATTTGAGCTAGGGCTGCAATGGGAGTTGGGATAATAAATGTTTAGGTGAGGTGTGGAGTCACAGTTTCAGTGGGAGTTAGTGTAACCATTGGGAGATGAGTGGGAAAATGATTTAGATGAGAGGGGGAGGAAGGCTTTTAGAGGAGGCTGGATACTGAATCTCCGAGGCTTTTCCTGCTGCTTTGCAAATCTCCACCAAAGTGTGTCCAGGTGCACAATGCAAGATTTCCCCTGATCTGACAGGTCTCCAGGAAATCTGAGGATTGGGGCCACCAGGCACAGCTCTGTGGCCCCCCCATCCCCTGGCTCTCCCTGCACCCCAGCACTGGTGGGACACGTGCACCTAACACAAGATTCACGCCACTGGGCCAGGAATGGTGGGGGAAAGCAGTCTAGTTGGCTTCACTGAAAAAAGTGTCCATCATCCAGCACCCAAGTGCAAAGGCAAGAGATGAACATGGCTAAACCCCAGAAACTGAAGTGACTACAGCAGCAGAGAAGGGAGTGAGGACAGGCTCAGTGAGGAGCACAAACCATCTGAAGGATTTCTGGCCGAGTTTGTAATTCAGCCTATGAGAAGCATATGAATATAATTCTAGGGACAATCTGTCTGAAGTGTCACTGCAGATGATTTTCCTAATTCGGGGAAGTTCATTTAAACATGGAGATGTGCCAGAGCTAATTTCTGCGCCGTTACCACTACATCTGGGACATTCTTATCTCTAGATTTGAGCTCTGATACAAACTACACAGCCGCTATAGTGGACCCACATCTGGCACGTTTGCCAGGCCCAGGGGGACAGAGAGGATGAGGGAAGGTGTAAGGACTCTTACCTTGATTCCTCTCCTTTGACTCGGAGAACACAGATACTGATATGGAAACGCTGGCTCACTTCCTCAGAAAAATGAAAATATAAGGGGGTCCAAGCTATTTTCCCAGTTACCCAGCTACCACTGGATATTTATAGAGGGAAATGCAGCTTTGGAAGATCGCACCAGCTCCTTGCTCTGAAGGAGGACGAGGGTGGGCTTGAACCAGTCTCCCACACTCTGAGTGAGGGGGCAACGTGGGCTGGGGAGGAAGGAAAGGCAGACAGCCTCACTGCCAACAGCTTTTCCCAGATGAAATGACTGACCTCAGACTGAAATACTGAACCATTTCAGGGTGCCCCAAACTGTTTTGGGCCCAGCTCCAAGGATTTTCAGAGATTTTCTCAGAGAAAAATAATGGTTAATATTGGAAGCAAGTAACTCAACTGATGAGCTGTTGAAGAAACTTGAATTTCAGATAGTTAAAAGGCCTCCAGGAGAAAGCCCAAGATGCACTGCCAAATAGAAACATGCAGAAAAGTACAGAGAAAGCCAGAAACAATTACTGAGACAGGGGATGCAGATAAAGGAATAAGATACTAACAACTTTCAAATGTCACAGCCACAGAGCTCTCCTCCTACAGATCAATATGAAAGATAAAGAGAAAAAAAGAGGAAGGCAGGAAAAAAGCCACATTCCCCAGTAAATACTTCCTGAGGCATCAGCTCTTTGGCTCTATTACGTGATACCAACCCTCTCTGAATTTGCTCTCCTTGCATTCAGTTCCAATTGGTAGCTTTTGACCCAGGCATCATTTTCCATTATTTCATGTTATTTTTATTGCAGTAGCATGAAGCGAGAGGATCCCCATTGTGCTGTGTGTGAGAGGCAGCCCTGTGAGCGGAGGACATCAGGGACCGCAGCAGAAAAGAGGCTAACAGTCCCCATTTCACAGAAACTGACTGTAAGTCGTGTGCGGACAAAAAGTCTGGGAAAGTGCAAGAAGCTGAAACCAGACTTCCTCCTGGCTGTCCGGTTGCATTTTTGCTTCCCTGGCGAGAACAGCCCTTTTTTTTTTTTCCTCTCTCAGCTGAGCGCCTCCATCCTCTCTCCCGCAGCCTCATGGGTGGCTCTGCCATCTCGAGCCCCCTGCCCCTGGCCGTGCCCATGTCCCCGGGTGCCGCACGGCTGCAGGTTGGCACCACCATCAGAGAAACAGGTTTGCAATCACATGTTACACACCCCATGTCACAGAATGGAAAACAGCCAGAATGGACCTGCCCACAATGATATCTCAGAGTACCAAGTGTGGCACTAGCATTTTTCAGATATGGGCCGGAGAGCAAAAGGTTTCCTAATAGGAGTCTTTAAATCCTTTAAAGCTTTTAAAAGCTTTTGCACTTTCACTTTGGATTTGAAATATATATAAGGATATATATATATATGTATGTGTGGGTGTGCATGTGCCGTAAGGAACTCCTAACATAAAGACCCATCAGGATGATGTGCAGAGCAACCACTTCCCTACGTGGCAGCCCACCCTGCCTCCTGCTGCGTCTGCCGGGGCTGCACCGGCCAGCCGACCCGCAGAGCACCTTGGAGGCTGCAGGCCCTGTGGGTAAAACCCGCGTTTTAGGTCACGGTGCCTTCGCTAGGTTTTATTGCGGAGACACTGGTGCCCTCTTGGTGCTTGGGGGAAAACCAGCAGCCACGGGATCATAAGACCGCATGGGCAAGAGCAAGCCACCAAGGGCGCAGGGCTAGGGACGACACAGAGGCGTCTCTGTGCTGCCAGCGTCAGCCAGTTGCAGCAGGACAGAGCTGGCTGGCACCCAGTGGAGCAGGGATTCACTGCCTCCATCAGCCCTGGGACCCTTCTGCCCTCCTCACTGTCCCTTTCCCTGACCCCCAGCCACAAGGGATGGGGCAGCCGCTGCTCATGGCTGCACAGACACAGGCAGGGAGTCCCAGGGCAGAGCCGGTGCACATGCAGGCCAGCACAGCGGCGGTCACCGGGAGTTTGACAAGACCACGGGGAAATACAAAGCCAGTAGGCACCGGGGAGCAGCACTGCAGCCCCGCGCTGCATTTCCAGCGGGAGAGCAGCCATCCTACACAGCACCTCCCTGCCAGGCACCATGCGTCCACCGGCCGCAGCCAGACCGAGGGCAGCCCTCACCGCTTCCCTTTCCAGCTCCAGCCCCCCTGGGCTGCAAGGTCCGATTTTGCCAGTGCTGCTGGGAAACCCTGGAGGCAGCCTGTACCTGCCCTCGCGGTGGTGCTGAGGCGGCATCCCGCAGGTTGCCCTGGGCAGAGTGCCAGGGTGCCAGGCTGACATGACTGTACCTGCTTTGCAGACCGAAGCTCACCTGTCAGGAGCTGGCTCAAGTCTTCCTGAGCAGTGCAATGAGAGGCAGACCCTGCCGTGGTCTGCAGGGTCATTTCGCCGCACGCCAGCTTTGCAGCCAGGAATGGCGGAGGCGCGAGGCAGCCCTCTCCCTGCCCACAGCGCTGCATCCCCCAGCGGGCACCCCCAGCTCCCACTCGAGCGAAGGCGCGGGCTGGTGCCGAGCTGGCGCACCCTGCATCATTGCAACTGGGCCAGAAGATCGGGGAGTGCTCTTAAATGCGGTCTGAGAACAGGTAATACAAGACACATCTCAGCCGTGGCCATGACCAGATCAAGGCAAATTTGCTCATGGGCCAGATCCAGACCAGAACATGTGCTTTGAATACCTCCACTGCAGACATACCCACCCTGCTGGGTGAAAAGATCTGCAGCCGGAAGATCATCTCTTTTTTTTTTTTTCTTATGGTAAGGCAAATAAGTGCATGGCATATATGGTACAGTTACGCCTTTGTTACAAAGCACCTCAGTGCTACAGCCAAAAGCTTGGCCCGCTGGGCTAGCTGCTGAGGCATTCATGCCCTCACTCAAATCCCGACCTGACTAGCTTACAGCTTCCATGCAGAGAGAAAATATCATTTTGTGGTTATTTGCTAGCACTTTAGCAGTGCCTGGGAATCCTACTGCACTGTTCTTACAGCGCAACTACGCTTTGAGTCAGTATAAAGGTAATCCCGGGGATATGACCATGCACATAGGAAAGAGCAAGGACTATAGCACAAGGACCTAATTCTCAGTATAGCGATAGTCTGCTTTTCAGAAAGGCTGTGCTGTGCTGAGCTCAGCTGAAGCCATAGGCATGCAGCGGCCGCAGAAACTCAGGCTGAGCTGAGGCAGAGCACAGGTAATTCAGATGTTTCTCATCCAGCTTCAACACAATTTAAAAACATTATATTGAGGAGAAATGTTGCTGAAGTAGTAGGAGAACTGGAGTAGGGTAGCACACCCAGAACAGCTCTGGTCCATATGGTTTCTGAAACAGACTCCTGCTTTTATCTTTACTAGAGAGATTTTGCTAATTTTATAAACTATCAAGACTGACGTTTCTCTGACCATTTATCAAAAGCGCCGCAGCAAAAATAGTACCATTAAAAATGGATCAAACATATGACTCGAAACTTGAAGTCATTATGTGGGCTGCCTCTAAAATTCCAGATTTATACTTTAATGTTGTGAGATTGGTTTATAAAGGAGCTCCATTTCAGGTTCCTACTTTAATCTCTTCATGTAGTCAGCGTTGAATGATTACATACATTTCTCTGATGGGCTCTTTGTTTACACCAGCTCTCACTCATACCCAAAAATCGTTAAGTGAGGTTTTCAAAATCCCATCAGTTACGTCCCTAGGAACGTAATTCACGTTGAAATTCATTGTTTTCAGTTTAAGAAAGAGCTGTGACACATTGTAATTAAAGCTGTATTAAAAAAGAATCTTTATTTTCCAAAAACATTTAATTCCTCTAATAATATTTATTAATAATTTTTACCCATCACAGAAAGAAAATGCCTTCTCTCAACTGGGCTTGCTGAGGTTCAGGTTTGTGTATATGCCCCTTGCCCCCCCACCCCCCCACACAGAGACACAAAATATATGTGTATGCATATATAATATAACATGTAATCATGACTTTCCAAGGGCTTTCCATACATACCTAGCAAAACCCAGAGTTTTTATTCCTGAGGATGTGCTTGTAATGAATATGTCTCCTGTCCATGTGTTTGAAACATGCCTCCGGGCCCCGCAGACAGGGAGGAGCGGGCAGAAGCCCGCCGGCCGGCTCCCTGGGAGAGCAGGCGGGTGCAAACCCTGCTGCAAGAGCCCCTCGCCCCCGGCCATACTCACCTCGCAAGCCCTGCAAGTCCTTCAGCGCTTGCGCTTGGCTAGTCTTACCCTTGCCTGCCTCTAAATTATTAACATGCCCATGGCCGGGTGGAGTGGCTTTGTCTGAAGCCTTTCTCTTTGATCTCCGTTGCCTTCGTCCACATGCGAGCCACGCTGCCTTGCCGTTAAAACACCACCCCGTGAGCTGATCTTTCCCTTGCCGAAATCAATGGAGAAGTTCCCGTTTGCTCACGTCCAAAGGCCAAGACCTCCCAGGCTGTGTCTCTGAAGTTAAGCCGACACCTACATTTACTGTGAGGTTCAGCCCAGGGACCGTGCCTGTTTCTTGGAAATGCCGAGCGCAAGCAGGGGAAACTGCACGTGCTGAACACCTGGGAAGTTCAGGCCACAAATTTATGTGCGCTTTTGAGGCCTGTTTTTTTACGAGTCTGGCCAGCAGCCTCTGTCTCACAAGTTGTGGAGCATCTTCTGAAGTCATCAGCAGGTGAAAGCATCAGCTCTTCCTCAGCGGCCCACAGCACCTCATAGGATTAGATACATTTGTTACCACCATTGTTTTATACCTTTCAAGTATCATGAAAGAAAGTCCAAGCATCATCACTGCAGATATTTAAGTGTATGGCAACATTGACCCTACTGCACCTGATCAGCAGTTCAGCTGTCCAGAATCCTGTCTGGGCAGCAATGTGTCCTACCGGAGGAATATCAAAAAAAAGACATGTCAGAGCAATTTTCCCTTCAGTATATATTTGAGACCCCCAACCCGGAGTCATTTAAGGACGTTGGGAGGCCGGACTGTGAAGCCAGGCTTTGGCATTCAGCATGGACTGATTGTTGTTCCCTGCTTTAACCTTAAGTTCTGCAGTGTGTCAAAGAACAAAACACAGGCACACAAAAGCGTCAGCTATGACTCTTAACCAATAAAGTGGACTGGCTGACTACCTGTTGATGAGCAATTTAATTCAAGCTCAATTATGCGCTGCGCAAGTCTGGTGCTCTGGAGGTAATTGCCCACACTTCCACCCTCTTGGGGCGCTCCACCTCCGCAGCACGCATGCCATACGTGTGTCGCCGGCGCTGCCCTTGCCAGGGTGCTCCGGTGCCCACAGGCATCGCACCAGGTCATGGAAATCAGTCCGCCCAGCACATCGGGCTAGTGCAATGACAGAAAGGAAGGCAACTCTGGCTGCAAAATCTGAGGGGAAAACACACTGATCTTCACCTAACGCCACAGCACCTGTGAAACACCAGTTAATCAGAGGTATCTAAAGAATATTATGAATTCAGAAAAGCTGTTTTTCAGATAGGGGCTAAATTTCAAGGACGACGCATTTGACTTGAGGAGAAGCCAGGAGATGGTCGGCTTCGCACTGAGTACAGCCTGCCGGGCTCTGACCTGGAAGCAACACCCACTGACATTAATGCGAGCTGGCTACGCCCTGAAGCTATCGTAATTATGTTTGCTGCAGACTTTGTCTTTCATGTCCGGTTTAGACTTAGGCCTAGCTGTGAAATTCTTTCCCATGCTGCTGGGCATATACTCATTTCCTTTGACATTAATGGCAGTACTCACATGAATAAGGACTTGCAAAGGTGAGTAGAGGTTTGCTTTGAATTTTGTCCCACAGCCCCGTGTGAGAAAGAGCAGTTTCTCCCAGAAAGGCTGGGCAAAGCAGCAAAGGACCTTCTCTTCTTGGGTGTTTCACTCTCAGCCAGGACTCACATTTCCACAGGAACCAGGCACCCGCCATAAGATCAGGGCCCTGTTTTGGGAAGACACCACACAAACAAAGAGAAAGATAATTCTGGCTCTGAAAAGAAGTTCTATTTCTTTAAACTCTTTTCAATGGTCTTTGGTTAAATGTTTTAACAGTTATTTCCTTGCTGTATAATTATTTGTGCCCTGATCTTGTTCTTTCAAAGCAAAAAGAACAGGCGTATTATGAATTTAACTGCAGTGAGAATAATGCTAGCATAACTGTTTAAAAATCAGCAGCAGTTAGGCATATACCATGAGCCAAATGGTTGGTATTATTGATGGTGAATAAGACCTTATATTGTTTTTCTCCAGGACCTACAGGAAGAATTAAATTTATGTAGCATAAGATCATATCACAGCGTGCTATAATGTGCAATTAGTATTTGTTGGGAAAGCATCTGGCAGAGTTTTGTGGACACAAAGATGGTTCATTGATTAGAACAAAATAATGCCTTTTTTACAAGACCACGCAGTCTGAGGGTGGAGAAATGGTGCATAGTAAAACCAGGGGTCCACTCTCCCTCCCATTTTGTGTCACCAGAAGCAGTGTAAGGTCGTAGCAGAGCAAAAGTCTTCTGCAACTTCTGTCCATGTCCCATTCTGAAGTATGCTTGTTCATTGAGAGTTACCCTTGGTTGTAAGCGCGCACATATGGCTACTTACAACATCAGTAGCTGAAACCACCACTTGAGAGCCAAGGGTTTCCAGTCCAGCTTCTCAGAAAAGCAGCTCTAACTCTGCAGTTTTCCTTGTTTAATGTAAAAAAAAAAGGGGGGGGGGGAGAAAGAAGGCTAAGTCAGATTTATGTGTCATAGATTTCTATGGCAATGTCATTCAATAATGACATTGGTAAATGAATGTCCACAAGCCCTCTTATCAGCACCAGCATCCAGTCAGCAGCCTGCAAGCAGTGCTAGTGCTGCTGGGCAGCTAAAAATCTCTCTGGCCACTGCAAGAGCGAGGCGCGGGAACTAGAGGACCAGCACAGAAACCCCCCAGGGCATTTTGATACTTCACTAATGGGCAGTCAGGCACGAGTCACGATGTGCAGTGCATAACACATGACAGCAGCGTAGTCATATCCCCAGTTAGGTGAACGAGCACATGTTGTCAGAAGGCTTTCAAGTGATTAACGACTAGCACTGAGGCGCATGCACCAGCTTCGGGACGATGTGAGGAGCCCAGCAAGGAAGGGATGGTGATGATAGGAGATGCAGGTTTTGCAGAGCTAACGCTTTCACACAACCACTCCGACAGCAAGTCAGTATCAAAATGTACCTAATTTTCCCAGCCTCTCTCTTTCAGTTTTCTTCCAAGCTATAATGGGAGCAGATGACACATGGAAGATCACCCACCAGCAAGGAGTTCGAGTGTCTGCAAAAATGGAGGTTGCCCCTGCCTTCTGCAAGTGTCTTGTCCTCTATGTGGCAGGATGGGCAAAGAAGGAGCATGGGCTCTACCACTGCAGAGGACTGCGCATGCAGTGCTCCTGGCAATGCAGCAGACTGCACTCTGGGACAAAAGTGTATGGGTCAAATACTGCCCATCCCAGTGGCTGGGCTAGACTTCTGCTTACATCTTAGGAGATGCCTGACTTGAATGGGAGCTAAAGACATTCAGTACCTCCAATCAATATTTGTACATGCCTTTCATTGAGGCTGAGCACCTCCAATAGGTTGGGGTCCCCTTCCTTCTTTCTCATTTCTCAGGTCGTCCTCTTAGTTTGATTCTCACCAAATACAGAACTGAGGCTGCCTGAAAAGTCAAATATTTAAGCAATTCTATCAGTGATGGAATTTTCCCTTCAAACACTGTGATTAACGCATTATTGCTTGTTCAGAGCTTCATTAAAGGGGGTGAGGGCCAGCCACATGGGGGGCCACGTAAACAAGAGCATACCCAACATGTCAAGGGAGAAGATTATTTCCCTCTACTTGGTACTCATGAGGCTGCATCTGGAGCACTGTGTCCAGCCTTGGGCTCCCCAGTGCACGAGACACATGAACACATGGGGCATGTCCAGCGGATAGCCATTAAAATGGTGAGGAGGCTGAAACACGTAGTCTGCACAGAAAGTCTGAGAAGAGCAGTCTATGGGAGGGTGACCTAATGCAGCTTTACATTACCTAAAGGGAATTACAGGGAAGACAGAGCCAGGCTCTTCCCAGAGATGCACAGTGAAAAAACAAGAGCAACCGTCAGAATTTGCAACAAGCGAAATTCCAGTTAGATATATGGAAAATATTTCACCATGAGGGTGATCAGACACTGCCACAGGTTGCCCAGAGAGGAGGTGGAATCTCCATCCTTGGAGACACTCAAAACTCAAGGCCTGAGCAACGTGATCTTGTTTTGAAGCTTGCCTTGCTTTAGGTTCCTTCCAACTGAAATTATTCTGTGATTCTACAATTCTATTATTCACATTAAAATTATTAGAAATGTAAAAAGAAGAATAAATATGTTGTTTCTGTTTTAATTCTGAGGGCAATAAAAATAAAGCAGCAGTCTTGAATACAGCTCTGAAATGGTTCACAGTCTGATGAGTCTGCTGGTAGTTTTGCCTGAGAATAAACTGCGAAATATAGCTAAACATTGTTTATTTTAAACCTAACACAAGATTTTTCCTTTTTTTTCCTCATGAGTTTTCAAGTTTACCATCCTGATCTTGGGCATTCTCAAGAAATGTAGGCCTATCATTACAAACACACAGACTCATAAAAGGCCCAGGAACCCACACTTCCTGAATTTTTTTCCCTGCTTTAGCAAACCAAGCCGAGGGCACTACCCCCTACAGAGAAGATGTTTCTCTCCTGTTGCTTTTTACAAACTCCCCTGACACTCTTGTGTGCTCGATGTCCTCAGGCTGCCTTCACAGGATAGAAACTCTTTCTGACAAATCAGTGACCTTTATACTCATTTTCTTTCTTGAAATATCTCAGGAATCCAATTCAGATTCAAGTCCCCTTCTCTCCCTAAATGCTATTAACCCTTAATTTATCCAGGAGGTAGTTTTGCTACATCTGGTCCTGCATTACTGACTGTTTTCATCTCTTTAGAAACCCAAATATTTCTCGAGCAGAGTATATGCCACCTTTGAGGGATAAAATACTCTTTATCTGAGGGATAAAATATTGTTTCCGAGGTGGGCGATCTCAGGCCTCCACACTCATTAATTTCAGCTTGGTGCCTGCAAAATCACCCAGCAGGGCACATCTGATCCAGATCAGGCATGAGCGCAAGGGCACATTTCTGTCAAACTAGTCAAGGACATGACCCATAGCTTACACCAGTGGCAGGTGGATAGACAATCCCTGATTTGACACAGAGTTAACCCATGAACTTTTTAAAAACAGGTTTCCACCAGCAGAGTGTGTTTATTCTAGATAAGCGTTTCGTTTCATGAGGCCATGGCATTTGTGATTTGTTAGTAGAAGTCCTCCAGCTTCATTTACAATATTTTCCAACTGCAAACTGAAGGAATTTTTTCTTTTCTCCTGAATGGTATAATTTCATAACTGACAGCCACACCTGGTACAAATGCATGCAGCTCATTACTGGCTTTTGAATGAAGCAGGCCAGAGAGCAATCAACTATTTAGGGTGATAAGGAGCCTGGGGTGACTGAAACTCAGTGCTATCTTCAGCAGATCCCACAGCGTGGATGTCTCAAATTATTGCACGCTGCCAGATGTTACACTGAGTTCAGCTGTCCTTGTGCCACAGAGCCCTCTCACAAAGCATCAGGAACAGCAATCATGACAAAACAGCCCACAAACAGCCTGAAGTAGCAGCTAAAGTGATTCACGCTCAGATGTATTCCTCTCTATTCCTATAGCTTTTGTGTAGGTACAAATCCCTGTCATGACCTTCTCCCCTGACTGAGCTCCATTGCCAGTTTTCATCTCCTCCTACTTCTCTTCTCCCAACAAAATGCTCTGACATCAGAAGGGCCAAAGTACAGTGGAGCGCAGCAGTGAGGTGTCTGCCAATAACATTCCATTGCTTCTGCAGTGGATAATCCATGCCTCATCACGGGCATGATGGAGTAACCTCATTCTGCAGTAGTCTTACCAGAAAGGAAGGGGCTAAGACCTACCTTATCTGCTGGGAGCAGAATAATGGTTGGGAGGCACAGGGGAAGCTAGACCCATGTGCTTCTGACCATATTTCAGTGTTCACATCTTCATTTTTTTAACAAGCATTTATAATTGTTTTACCTGTGCTGAGGATTTCATTGGTATTCACTGTAATTGTCTCACAGACCAGCTATCAACTTCTGCAAACTCCCATGTGATTTTGGGGACCCAGCTGCCACAGCGACCCTTCTGAACACTGAACAGTAACAAGGGAAGAAAAACAGGGAGCCTGGAAGTCCATTAAGAATGATGCTGGAGAGCCCATCAGGTAAAACAAGGGGGTTTACAGGCCAGAGTGGTACCTGGTGAGCGAGGGAAGTCATTCTCATTAAGCAGCCTCTGTACATTTACGCAGTGCAAAAGGGAAGTAACTCAGAAATGTCAGGATGAATCTTCCATGGATAGTCTGAAACTAATCTTTTAGGTATGGCACTTCTCCATTGCAGGAAAGGAGTCACTACCTTGCACGTGATCGTCAAAGGTGATGAGAGATTAGGAAGGAAGAGAGCTATCACAGTGACAAGCTGTGTTCATGTGATGTACTACAGCACAGATCCAGATAAGCATGCTAACTCAGTAATGTAAAAATAGCAACATGATTATTTGGACAGGTCAGAACATGATCATGAATTTTGAAGAATAACTTTAATCACACCAATATCTCTGTAATGCCCGAGGCCTAGTCCTGTGCCATAAATATGGTGCCTCCTCCCATAAGCGATCACAAAAATGGTCCCCACATCCTCACAGAGGGGATAAAGGGGATAAAGCTGATGTGGAGCTTTAAGAGGAGCATCACCAATGCCACGCATTCATCCATGAGCGATTCCCTCATGCCACGCATGGAAGGAGCCCTGCAAAAGCACAGGAGAGGAAACCACAGGAGGTCCCGGCTGCCAGAAGACAACTGCTTGAGAAACGAGTTGGACAACACTGAGTGTTGAAACAGTTACGCCAGTTCATAGGCTTCCTCCACTCGGGGTGTTCCCTGCCAGTCAAGAGCGAGAAGGGGCAGAATGAATCACAGCGGGGTGGAAAACAAAGGACCTGCTTCTTCGTCACACTAAGGGCCCTTTATTGCCTCTTTGCCAGCCCAGAGAGGCCTCAAAGCGGGGATAAGTCGTATATGCACTAAAAAGCTGCTGAATTCAACTACCTTCTGCAGCTCAAAAATGTTGCAAATGCCTCCGCCCCCAGGCTTTTAGGGGAACAGCCTACAATGGCAGGTCATGGGGGCTCCTCTGCCCCAGATGTGGTTACTGCAGACCTCTACTCATTTGCGGGATGCACAGACTTCCTTCTTTGCTGCAGGCAAACAACTGTGCAGCAAAGGGAGCCTGATAGCCTGGTCTGCCCAAGTTCAGAGCCCTCTCTGCTCTGTCTTGGCCGAAAAGGGGCTGGAAATGTAGGAGGACTACCCTGGCCCTGCAGTGCTCGGTGCTTGAGGCCATGAGTTGGTAGTGCCTGGCTGGAGAAGGAGCCATTGCTCTGACTGTGGGGGACGAAGCATGAACAAGAGCCTCCTGACATGTTCAGAGCGTAAAGCTTCCTCAGCAGAGGCTCAGCAGACATTTCTTTCATGATCACATTGCAAAGGGGTCATCTCAGAGGGTTTTATCTACAAAACAAAAAGAAGGGAGACCCTGCTAGTCTCATTACCTCTGGAGATGAACTTGTGATGTCCCAGGGAGCTACCAGAAGAGCTGTGGGAGGCTCAAGGATATGAGTCCTCTGTACCATGGTGGGCTCTTCCCCTCTCCAGACAGGACTGGGGGATTTACCTCCACCCTGTGCACTGAGGAGGATGTGTCTTTAAAACAAGACAATTTGCACACACACTCTTTCTTTTTCTTTTACTATTTTTACCCCCGTCAAATCAATAACAAAGCCAGCACAAAGGGAACACAACCCACATCTATCTGAAGTGATCCACCAGGGAGAAACGTGTGAGGGATCTACACACAGCACAGGATATATATATAGACCCAGTCCCAGGAGGGTTTCTAATATAGGCAGCTGACAGCCTCTGGGACAAGGTGACCAGCTTTAGTGAATCTGCTTCCTTCAAATACATTCAAGGATAGATGTTTAGTCGAGCAGTGTTGCAGACAGATCAGCAGCGGATGGTGTGCATTTGCTCCCAGCTCAGCCTGTTGTAAGGCCTTAGTCCAAAGCCCACTGGATCAGTGGAGCCACCCGCCGGAGCTCGGTGGTGGGGGGTCCACTGGAGGCAATGCCGATGTAACCAAGGACAGAGATTTCCTCCTGATTGCAGAGGTGGTGGCAGAAGCTAAGGCTGGAGGATGTGGCTCCTCAGTCCCCCATTCTCGCTCCAACCTGTTTCCTGATGGGAGCAATAAGCCAGCACCCAGAGAGCCCCGGACAGAGCTGCCAAACCAAGAGAGACAGATGTGAGCAGAGGCCTGTGCAGCAGCAGCTCCCCTTTCCTGAAACAGGGAGCTCAAGACAGGGAGTCCCCAGGCTTTCAGTCCACCTGGAGACCTTCCCTCACTCCTTCTGAAGTGAAGCCGTGCTTACAGCAGCTTGTGTTGACTGCTCCCTGGAGGCTCGGGCTGACCCCAACCTCTCTCTCCTACAGCAGGCTTGCCCCATAGCATTTCTACACTGCAGTTCATGTAAAACTCTGTGGACAAATTGCAATTGAGTTTGTCATCATTTCTGCCTGAAAATGTTGCCTCCTAGGAAATCTATCCCCCTGCAATGCAGCTAGTATCAAGAGGCCAGAGCAGGGCCATGTGGGTCTCACCCCAGGTGTGTTATAGGAGGGTTATAGAGTCCAGATGTCAAGTAACTCTCCAAACCCCTACAGCACAGAAAAGATGCTTTTAGCCCATCTGCTTGGTATGTTTGAGCATTGCTGCAGCATCTGATGAGACTTTATTGATCATTAGGCAGGTAATGAAGAGTAAAATTGTCCACCTTTTTCCCTCCTTCACCTGCTTTTCACACAATATGCTCAGGAAACAGACGTAATATTTCCATTATTTACCAACTTTCTTGCCTTGGGCGCGCACTCCAAGTGATTATGTCACACAGGAAAACATCAATAAGAAAAAAGTATATATAACAAACCTTCAGTCTAGTTTTTTAACTGCAGAGTTGTCTTTTAAAATGGGAATTATAAGGCTCACTCACCACCTTATTTTAAAATGTACAGAGAATGGAATAGCTCAAATGATTCATCTCTTCAACCAGCAGAAAGCTGTGAAGCATTTTCTCCCTCATAGACCTTGGTTCTGGAGTTAGACTGGTTCTGGTTACTTCCTAACATGATACTGTTTGAAAAGTGATGCCAAGCTGGAGCTGGGGGAGAGGAGGAGCTGTCAGCATTGGGAAAGAGTCTGGCCAGGTGCGTATACGTCTCTGATGTCCATGTGCCAGCTGGGTTATAGCCCAAGCTCTGGGAGAGGAGAGGAGGGTCACTCCTTCTTAGGCTATTTCCTAGTAACTAATTCATAAACTAGCTCAGGCTTCCTCTTCAGGGACCATTTGCTCAACCAGAGGACTTAATGATGGCTAAAAAGAGAGAGATTTCCTTGCAAGCACTTGTAGAAGCAGCAAGGGGCACCCCTCAGAGACTCAGAGAGACAGGTTTGACTCCAGGCTTGCATTCATGACTGTAAATCAGCAGGGGGATTACAGGCTTGCACAACCCAAAGCCAATGTGAACAGGAATCAGGGCACGGAAGCGAAATAATTTAATGTAAACAAGCATCAGAGCTCAGTAAAACATCAACATGTAAGGAAAAATCCTAAATGCAACAAGAAAAGGAATGTAGCTGTATGTGGGTGCGTTTGTGTGCACACAGGCACATACGTATAACCATTAGGGACTTGTTTCCACAGCAGAACAGGCAACGACCCAGATATCTAACTCCCAGTATGAGACCATGGAAACTGGGTGCACATAGCTGGGCACATTTCTCTGCAGAAAGCTTCAGGCATCAGGCTTTTAGAGAACCTGACTTTTGGCACCTAGAAATAGGCAGGCACTGGGAAGAAGGAAAAAAAGCACATTTGCAGGGCCACCTCTGCCTTCGTTTCCTGCCCTGTGGCTGCTGTCACTGTGCCACAGTCCCAGCCGAGACCCTCACTGCCCTGCACACCCAGAAGCAGAGACCACATCCTGAGCAGCTCCCAGCCCATGACGACTACTTCTGTGGCCATCCCCAGCGCGCCTGGGGAACCAGTGCGCTGGTGGGTGACTGCCCACGGTCACGGAGCAGTTCAGATTGCCTGGGTTCGGCGTAGTGCATTATGCTAGGACTAGTTTAAACTAAAACAAAGTCATCCTTCACCCTACTCCATGTAAAGATCAAAGGACAGGATGCCATTCAGGCTTTTTTGGATCAAAGATGCTTTAAAAAGAAGAGAAGTAGCTATTTCTGACCCCTTTCCTGCCCAGATCCGAGATCAAGGATCACAGTGAGCCTGCAGGCAGCAGGGCTGGCAAGACAGTTTTGCCCCTTAGGGAGTTTTTACCACGTGACATTCTTCTTAGACATTCGTCTGCGGGAATAGGAGGAATGAATGATAGTATCAGCCAAGATAAGAGCAAAGAAACCGTTATCCTAACAGCCTTGAGGTCAGGAGAAGACATGATGGAGCAAGCCCCATATCTGTGGGCCCACAGCACCACAATCAAAACGCAGTTGATTATTTTGTAATAAATATTCACGCGTGGCTCGCAGCAATGACTTATTTTCGAATGTCCTTTCGGGAGCAGCATCTGTGTGCCAGCTCGAGCTGCGCTGGGAGGCCGGGCCGGGGCTGAGGCCGGCTCGCGGCGCTGCAGTTTGCCATAGCAACTGAGCTGTGCCGGGTGCTCCGCTGGTAAATACGCGTGGGTCAGAAATGATTGCTATTAATTCCTCATGGAGAGAGAAGTACGGCCTGATCGCCACAGAGCGCAGATCAGGTTCATCTCATAGGCAAACTTCCGCAACTTCCTGCAAGGAGAATCGCTTTATCTCTGCCTCTTCCCCAAACCAGCAGGAGTAAATCTGATCCGAGACAACGGGGTTTGAGCAGACTGAAGAGGCTCTGCAGTTGGGTGAGCAGGCTGGCGGCAGAGTTAGGAGCTGCCAAACAGCAGAGAGGTTTGCAGAAAGGAAGGTAAATTCAGATCCGCACCGAGTACTTACAGCTGAAAGATTTATTGCTCTGTCTGGCAGCTGTGCCCACAGAGAGAAATGATACACTACCCCTGGAAAGATGACTGCCCACTTTAAACATAAACTGCGCCCGGCTCATCCTTTCTGGGTTGTTCCAGATTTGCCTGAGGAACCTGTCAGAGAAAAACGAGTTTGCTGTCAAATGCACCAGCTGAGGTAATTTTTTCCCACCCGATTCAGCCGTGCTTGCTGCACAGTCCTGGTTGCAGACCTGTGTGGGATGACCTCGCTACCCGCTGCTTTCATGGCCTCTGCAGCTGGGAGTCTCCTGGCCTGGCCCCCTCTGGGACCAAGCAGCCCTGCATTGGCAGGATGCAGCCAGGCACCAGGCTCTGCTCTTCCAGCCTGATTTCCTAGGGAGAAAAGTCTGATGCAGTTGCTCTGCAGGTGTGCACACACATGTGAGTATCTCCTAGTGCACCTCTGCTCCTCTCCATAGTAACTTTGGACCTTATTGACCAATTTCAGCCAAAGTTGACAGTGGGGCAAAGGCAACACAAATAATCAAGCCTGTACAAGTTTTGTAAATATAGTCCTCCAGCTGAAGGAGGGATGTCCCCTACACCAGAGGAAATCTGCAGGGTGAGATCACATCCATCAGACATCACAAAACCCAGGTGAGAGCATTCCCTGATGAACAGGACAGGTGCAAGGGAAGGGTCACCCAGCACGCACTGGGCTCTGCAGTCCACCTGTCTTAGACCACAGACAGACACGTGCTGTGATGGGGGAAGCTGTGTCCAAACATTTCTGCTGCTTTGAATTGACCTTATAATGAACTCACCCATGTGCAGAGGGCCAGACCAAGGGCTGTGGAGCCCTTAAATCCTTTTTAAGCTTGACATAAGCAGCACGTGGGCCTTGATCCAGGAGGTAACGTCATCCCTTCCGAGCAAACCTCTTTTGCATCCATGGAAAGCAAACACTCATGGCACCCTGTTTCTTTTTAAGTACAGTCCTATAGATGGACAAGGCCTGCTTTTACGAAGTCATCCAATCTTTGCTTCTAAACCTGCTTTCCAAAACTGATGAGAGTTTGCCTCTGGAGAGAGTTTAGTTGCATTCTTCTGGCAGATCTGCCAACCCCTCTCATAAGGAGATTGTCCAGCTGAGAGCCACAGGCACATGAGGGTGCAAGGCTCCTGGTTCACCCCTCCATGAGACAAAGCAGGTTTCCTACAGCTTTGGGCCTCATATCTGAGCTCTGCCCCTTCCAGATAGCCCTGCTGAGTTTTTCCCTGCTAGAACTCACCGGGTGGTTTCAGGGCCCTACTCCCAATCCTCTGAAGCATAGGCGAGCAGAGGCTGGTTGCAAGTCCACTTTAGGGATTGCTTCTCAGGCCTGCAGATCAGGATCCAGGAGTGCTGGCCCCAGCACGAAGAGCCAGGGACAGTGCAGGAGCAGCACAGACTGGTTCTTCCAGCTTGGCCCCGGCTGGCAGACACTGAGCCACAGAGGGGTGCACCCAGCTGGCACTGGCTTGGGCAGTGCTGGGCTCCCCTAGCAGTGGTCAGGCAGAAATTCAACTTCCTGGCCCACACTCAAGCAGTTCTGTCTCTGCTGGGGTCTCCAGTGAGGAGCATGAGACCAGCCTTGTGACAGTGGGGACAAGCAAAGAGATCATGGGACGTGGTGGCCTGGGAGTGGTCTGCGGTCAGCTTTATGAATCCCCATGGTTTGCAAAGGCTGGCTGCTCTGCCTGCTCTCCCCCGCTTCCCTTGTTCATTGGCAAACCTGCCTAAAGGGTGTAAAGGGTCTGCAGAGGAGTGTCCACTGGAGTGAGCAAGGGACACTGTGACCCCAAGGGCACACAAGGACAGCAGATGTTCTTGCTGCTGGCTGCATGGTGCGTCCTCCTCCCTTTCCAACAGGGCCCTCCATGAGCCAACATGTAGCAAAGACATGGTCCTGGCCCTCCATCTGCTCCCAGAAACAGGGCAGGGTGACAGATTCTAGCTGACAGGACTGCTTAGCCCATGAAGGCCTGAGCATGTCTTCTTCTCGCACCTCCACCCTGCCTGCACTTGCATACAGCCAATAGGTTTGGATTTGTTTCCCGTTCCCCACCATCCTCTTTCAAAAGCCCCCATTGTCTGACCCAGAGGTGGCACCAAGTCCTTCCTCAGTGACCAGACAAGCTTCATACTACAATGTGCCCATGCAAATCGCCTAGCACCTAGTCCATGTGATGGCCTAACACATTCATGGAAAAGACCTGGTTTTCCCTGATAAATGTGTTGATAATTGAACACCCCAAACATGCTGTGCTCACAGCCTGTTTCAAGGCCAGCAATTAAGCCAGTTTTTCGGACAAATCTATGAGGAAGCCAGGAGAGCTGTCAGCTCAGTCAATGATTTAATAAACCAGTAACATCACAAAAAATGTTGGATCCAGGCTGGAGCAGTTTGGCTGCTCTCGCACCAGCACACCAGCCTTCCTGGTTTGTGTTAACCCTGGACAACTGGAAGCCCACACAAAGCCATATGCCTTAACAACAGCAGGACATTCACCATCTGCCACCTTGCTGGCCAGCTTATCTAGGACTAAGAGGCACAGGTCCAAAAGGAACGTTTTTATTTCCCGGTTTAGAGAGGTTTACCTCAATTTGGAAGATGGTCTAGCCAAGGCTATCAGCCTTTATCTGACCTCATTTTAAGGGACAGATGTTTTTCTTCTATCACTCGTTCACTGTCAAGGCTCTGGGCAATAGCTACCACTATCTTTTTCAGATTTTGGCTTCTGTTGTACAGCAGCAATCCCTGGCTGAGTTAGCCCATTTAATTAGTTATTAAAATGGAGGCGCTTTTTTCATCTCATCCCCTACAGTTCTGGAATAGGTCCACTAATAGTAGATACAACTCAAACAAGTTGTATTACTTTGCCTTGAATAGATTAAACAGTTTGGCAAGTCAACCTTTCTCCTTTGAATTTGCCAGGAATTTAACTCACATTAGCATTTGCTTTTAGGAGTTTACAGCTGCCAAAGGCAAAGCCCCTCTGTGGGGGCTTGGCACTCTGTCACGTGGCAACTCTGCGCAGCCTGAGTTTCGAGGCACGCGGTTGTGCATTGCCCCCAGCTCTGGGACAGGCAGCGCTCGACTGTGCAGGTAGCCATGGAATGACAGGATTCCCGCCCAACCTGTCCCCATTACGAACGGATATAGCGCCTCTCCACTTGTATGGGGCGAAGGCTATGGTATCTTGGCTATGAAACCCTGGTTAGATGCTGGGGGTGTCTCGTGGAAGGGTTTCCTGTTTATATTGCTGGATTCCTCATACTAGTGTCATACCTTTTCCAAATGTGCATCCTCATACAAGCCTGCAGCCCTGTGGGAGTCAAGCAGGGAGAGGGGGGTGATGTGGGTGGATGAGCAGGGAAAACATCATGGGGAAGGTGGTTCCAGTCTGAGTGAGGAAAGAAGGGGAAACGCATGGGAGTAACTATACCATGTGGTATAGGAACAGCCCCCCAACTTCCCTCCTCTCTCCCCGGTAAATCCACCATCAGCTTTCCAGAAATGTCACAGATGGTGGTGAGAACCCACTGGTGTGGCCAAACGTTTAATGCAGAGTTTGTTTTGGCACAGCGTGAGCTGGAGCAAGGCATCAGGGCACTGATGGGTGAGAACATGTCTGAGCTCCAGCTCTGCTATCAGCATTATCAGCTTGGTGTGTTTGATAAGAACAATTTTGGCTTCTGCTATAAAGCATATACCTTAAAAGATAGATGCTAGGGGCACAGACGGATAGTGAAGGCTCCCAGATTGCTCTCGTCATCTGGTTTTTGTCCTTTCATGCAATTTCCCTCTCAGCAGGCTCCCCTCCCGCAGAGGAAGATGCTGTAGGCTCTGCCCCATGCCCTGCAGGCTTTGCTGCCTGACCCCTCATGGCAGCAGGCACGAATTGCCCTCATGGAACCGCGTACCACTCTGCTGAGTCCCACACCAAATTAAACAGTGATTTGTGAGTCAACTTGGCACCAAGGGATCGGCCTAACCTATCCGGAAAAATAAAACCAGCATTTCAGTGGATGTTGCAAGTGTCACAATTGCTCCGAGGCAGAATGAGGGAGGCCAAAACAGATAACAAGAGGAGTATTTTGTTTTCTTGGCTTTGCCCCAGTCTGTTAACTTGCCTGGCCTCTGAATTGGACTAGTAAGATGTCTCTCCTTGAAAACTTGAACTACATTCCCATGTTTGCCCTCGCAGGAGCGGGGAGGAGTGCATCACCCAGGCACTGTTTTAAACTCCCCTTTGGCCGTTCCCCAGAGGCTTGCCCCAGTCAAAGTCATGGTCTTCTCCCCAGCAACGCCAGGTTTGAATCCACAGCAGCTCCACCGGCTCCTACCACTTGTTTTCACTGACTATTTGGCCTTGTTCGGAAATGCAGGCTAAGGAGCCGTCTCCCGAAAACCACAGCTACTGCCATGGCCAGAGGAGCCAAGGCTGACAGGGAGCTGCCAGGCTTTATCACCTTCCTCCATCTCCACCTGTCGACTTATTTAGTTTCTTTTTGAGTTTTGTACCTTATCACAGCAGCACAGTATATTGCTTCTGCTCCCCCTAGGATTAGGGAGAGAACAATATACGCTCACGGTGCAAAGGCTGAGAAGGAAGAGTGACAATTTCTAAAGGCTCAGCACCAGCCTAACACTGTCCTCTGCCCAGCCAAGGGGAGTTTTACAGGCCTGGGTTTTTCTCCTGGCAGCTAATCCAGGATGGAAGTATGAGGGTACGTGCCATGAGCCCGACACATCCAGAACGCGCTTCCCTGTGCGTGTGCAGGCTGGCTGTTCTCTGCAAGTCTAACACATCCCCAGCCCACTGAGTACATCTGGGGAGCGTTTCTCCAGGATTTCCCAGCACCACGCAGGCTGGTCACAGCTCCACCTGGGCTGTCCAATGCTGAGAAATCCTAGGCGGGCAGCCAAATTCCCCCCCCGTCCAGACAAGGTTTCCTGACGGAAAATGCGGACGGAGGAGGGAGAAGCAGACATCTGGCAGCCCGGGGCACCTGGGGGGGATGTGGTCCTCCCTGCAGTCACAAGCTGTGTGTCCCCCCTTCCCATCCCACTGAGTGAGCATGGATGGGGCCCAGAGAAGCACACGCCCTCGGCAGCCACGACATTGGATGCAAGCCATCTGCCAAGTGCTTGGGCCACCACTGCAGGAAAGGACAGAGGTTTGCTGTGCTCGGGTGTTTCTTCCCACAACAGGGACGCTTTCCCAGCAGGTTTACTGCACGGCAGGTGCATGGCTGGCACCACTGGGCAGAAAACCTCTGCATCGCCCAGTGAAAGGGGGCTGAAACCTGGTGTGGACCTCAAGGGGCCTTTCCCCGCTGTGGAGACAAACACCAACCAGCACTGTCATCTTTACCTTTACAAAATGCCTTTCCCCATGTCTGCTGACAGCTGTAAAACAGCCAGGTTGGGAGGAAGCATCTTCCTGGGTGTCTGGATCATTCTGACTGTTTGGGATCAGAGAACAGATTTTAAAGTTTGGTGCAAAATTAATATACTGAAAAATTTGTCCAAGATGTAAAACTCCACCCTTTTGCCCAAATATCCAGTGTTACCACTACTAACATGCATGGTGGGTGGTAATGGAAACCTGGGATTTTAGGATTAGCTGTTCTGAGGCCCTGAGGAATAGCTGAGGGTTTGCTGCTAAAAAATGGAAAACTACCCAAAGAGATATTTACTTATCAGATCTGAGCATTCACTACCACAAGGCAAATAAAAAATACCTCATGGCTACACAGAACTCCTATGATTGCCTGGTTTTAAATACTTGCATGTGTGACCAAGAGGAGTGATGATCAGAACTAGGTCTGCTTTCGAAACCAAGGTGCCACACCTCTGCGCAAGTCAAATTTGCTGCTTATCTGATTTGAACTGAGACTGCATCCCTGCTAAACCACATGTAATCAAATATAGACCTTGGCACTTAAAACTGAGCTCTTTGCATCAGCAGTTGATGGCACTATAAAAGGTTTCCTTGGTCTTGTTGCTTGCCCTGCTTTTTACAAACAACGTATAGGAGGTTGCGAAGTAACATGGGTGTTAAACAGGAGGGCTCGCACACATGATTGCTTTGTGGCCGTTTCAGTGGTTACCAGGCACTGGCGAGCTGCTAAAATTGTTGCTAGCTCGCTTGTAGTCTGCCTAGTTGCAAAGTGGTGGAGACAGGGCCGGAGAGGCAGCAGCGATGTTACAGCCCCTGCCAACAGCGCTGAGATGGGGGTGACGGCCCACTGTGGGAGGACAGGCATTGCAACCACCACACCCAGGGAAGTCGGTGGGTGCTGTCACGTCCCAAATTTACTAAGGGCACACAGGGCAAGTGCGTTTCTCAGACGTCATCTCCCCGTTTCCCGGTGCCACAGGAGGGACGGGGGTTTGAGCCCTGCAGCCGCACCAGGTTGCACAGCCCTGCACATGGCATATGCCCGTGCAGGCAAGTCATGCAGGCTGAGGCAGAAGGATCCCCATCTCATGGTCCAACTTAAAAGACTTTCATCCAGCTATTAAGCGACCTTACATCCCCATAAAGCTGTCCTCCGGGGGCTCATTCCTGGTCCCTTTGGAAGCGGACTGAGCTAAGCCATGCCAAGCCACTGCAGAACTGAGGGAAAAGGGGAAGCACGGGGGTCTGCTCAGGCACCACATTTCCAGCTGGGGTAGCACCTCTGCTCATCCCCACTACCTGCGTCCAGCCACGCCACCCACCTCCAGCAGCCACCATGGTGGCAGTGCCACCCACGGCCTCCCCTTGCAGACAGCGTTTTGCAGACAGTGCTGGGGATGGCTGCAGGCTGTGGGGCCAGCCTCCGCCGTGCCAACCTGAAATAACACTGGTTTCGTTTCCATTGTACAGCACATGGTTCAAGGCAGTCATGCTCTGCAAAAATAAAATTTCAAAAAGATGCTTGCGTTTTAGCCCTCTGGAGTGACGGTGGCGATGGGGTCCCAGAGGAGGACAGGACGCGCCAGGTACCCCAGCTGCAAGGGCCTTTCTAGCTCCCACGGGAAGGGATTAAACACCGTGGTGGCAGGGACGGCGGCTGCAGATGCACATCGTCCCTGCCGCACCGGGAAGCAGGTGCTGAGCTCACTTCTCTCTGCAAATCCAGAGCCACCCCACAGCTCCCGGTAAGGAAGGGTCTGCCGAAACCAGCAGCCAGCCGTGGCCTCTCACATCCCTGCACTCCTCAGTTTATTTAGAGCGGTGCTCTCCATTGTCGCAAGCTGTCAGAAAAGCTTGTTAACAGAGGAGATGTTTCTGAACCCAGGCCCTGACACAGGCCTATATTGACCTTACATGTCGGGACAGCAGCACCAGGGACCCCGAAGCAGGGACGAGGGTACGCAACACTGCGTCTACGCTAGTTGCAGCTCTCCAAAATGGGGAGAGAAGCACCACATTTGCCTCGGGAGCTCCGTGCTGTGCCGCCCCGCGCTCGCCACTGTGCTCCGCTCTAAGGGAGTGCGGCTGTCTCCTTAGACCCAAGCACTGCCGTGACTCATTGGGCTCCCGCCAGCACGCGTTGCTGCTATGGAAGCGGAGCAGCGGCTGGGCCAGGCAGGGCTGGGGGGACCTCTCCATCACTGCGCTCCAGGACGTGTACCTGCGGGCCACAATGGCTTTCAACTGCAGCAGCAAGGGCTTTCTTTAAGCTTTTAATTTCAAAAATAGAAAAGGAGAGGGGGATAGGTTGCCCAGAGAGGTTGTGGAGTCTCCTTCTCTGGAGATATTCAAAACCCACCTGGACGCAATCCTGTGCAATGTGCTCTAGGTGACCCTGCTTGAGCAGGGGGGTTGGACTAGATGATCTCCAGAGGTCCCTTCCAACCTCAGGAAAAAAAATAAATAAATAACCAACTCTCTCTGAACCAAAACGCCAAGCAGTCCCTTTCCTGCACCGGCTGGCCAGAAGCAAGCAGGCCCCCCACTGCTGGCTGCACCAGGAGGAGGCACCAACTGCTTGCAATGTGTCCTTCAAAACCCAGCTCCTATTGCACCCTCACTGCAGCTCCTTGCTGCACTGCAAGCAGCCATCGCACCGGGGAATTGCTGGCTCGCTCTTCCTCACCCTCCTCCCCCCTCCCCTTCCTCCTCGGAGAAGGGATTTCTGGAGCAAGGGGGCTCAGGCTGCTCCTACATTTAGACACAGGTTTCCAAAGCATTTGACCATGAGGGTTGCTCACAGCTGCCTCCGAGGGAACCGTGAAAACAGCCGTGAGCCACAACTGCTTCCTCTTTCAGCCACCACTCGGATCCAGGGGAGGAAAACCCCTCTGAATTTCATTTCTCATTCTGATCCAAATTTTGTTTACATTGAATTTCCTCCAGATGAGTCTGCTCAGAACAAGAAAAAAAATCAACACGTTAAATGGATCTCATCCAGGCTGGGCTGCCGCTGAGGGTACAGTGGGGATGCAGCTTACAAGCGCCTGCTGCAGCTGTGCGTGTGCAACCAGCTGAGGCCAAATAGTTCGTTTCACATTTACATCCACAAGCCGAGACTGGCAGTGACCTGGGATCACCTCCCACTGTTTTCACTCAGATGTCAGACACTTTCTCTGCATTGCAGCCTCACACACTGGCCAAAGCAAAGATCTACAGAGATAAATTTATATACATTACAGTCCCCAGCAGGTCAGGCACAAAGACATTCAGAGCACCTACAAGCCATTTATAACACCTGAATCTAACTTTTGTGCATCTAGGGTCAGGTAAGATGAATTCCCACCGTATAAATATCTCCCTACTCAGGCACGGTAACTCCACTGAAATTTGGCATCCTTCAGAGCCTGGGGCATGTGGTCAGTCACCCCAAGACCTCTGTCATCTTAAGGCAGTTGATTACTGTCATGTCTGGTCTCAATCCAGGCCCAACAATGTCTCAGTGCTTGCAAATAAAGAACAGGTGCCAATTTCCACATCCATCTGAGAGTTAAATTCATGGAAAGGCTCCGTAGCCCAGAGTCCACTGCTGTTAAAGCCAGATCAGCACAGTGCTGGGTCTCTCAGAAGGACGTGCTGGCACTGGATGAGATGTGGACCCACAGTTGCACAGTTGCATTCATTCAGCATGCACGGCGCAGAGTCCCTATCAGCTTTATGCTTTTTATGCCAGCCTCATGCTGACTGGGGGTGGACAGACACAACCAGACCTGTCATACAGATAGAGCTACACTGACACTTGGTAACGGATCCAGCAAAAAGACTGCCAGTGCAGGGTTAACCCGCAAACTCTTGAGCAAATTGGAAATGACAGAGCAAGTTTATGCTGAATGTTTTGCATCAGGTGGGCCACAGCATTTTTGACTCAGGGTGAGGACCCCTCACATTGGATTGATGTATTATTGAACTGAAGCTTTGAATATTAATAT
Organism: Apteryx mantelli; assembly: GCF_036417845.1. Classification (NCBI taxonomy): domain Eukaryota; kingdom Metazoa; phylum Chordata; class Aves; order Apterygiformes; family Apterygidae; genus Apteryx; species Apteryx mantelli. Next base: position 25,596,908 of record NC_089978.1, read on the forward strand.
ATTAAGAGGCAAGAGTATCTCCCTGGAGCTGTTCATAGTTTAGTTAAGTGCTAAAGAAGTTGATAACCACTTCTGCTTGCTGTCAGGTCAGGAGGTGACTGAACCTGGCCTCCCTGAGGGACATCCGCGTTGCCAAAAAGGTGTTGCAGGAATGTCAAAAACTGCTTCCTGCATAAGCTAAGGATCCATAATGCTTGGAGAAGGGATTTGCTTCTTACAGGGCCCAGCAGCGGGTTTGGTTTCAGGGGAAGCATAAAGCCCCAAGCAGACTGTCATCCACAACAGCAGCAGCTGGGTCCATAGTCTTGTGACAGGGAGAGCGCTGCCAGCAGATCGTCAGCTCACTCATCCTGCATGGAGAGAGCCTCTTGGGTCTGATCCAAGGGTAGGCAGATAAGAACATGGCTCTCTTTGACTTCTGTCCCCTTCACAAATAAATTTCATAGTTTTCTTAATCATCTGACTTGTGTTAAGTGTATTCTCAAGATAATTGAGATATGAGAGCACTCCAGTCCTACAAATATGGAGATGCTTTAAACTAGGGTGATTTATACTATGTCATGAGGGTCTTAATGTGATTCTCAAAATGGTCAGAGGGTGAATTAGCCAGGAAAATCCCTTGTCAGACAGTGGGATGGCGGCAAATATTCTGGAAGTGCAGTGGGACCTGGCAGAGTTCGTGGCACAGACGCAGCACATGTCCAGGACTCCTACTAGAGCCCCTGTCCGGACACCACACCAATAGGGTGGTTTAAGGCTCCAGCAGATAAGGTCTGCTGCCTTTCAGCAGAGGTTTAAGACATTAGCTTTGAAATAACAATGTCCCCATGACCTGTCTGTGGCTATTATACCACCACAAGAAAGTTGCTGTGCCCAAGGGCTGCTGTCACCAGACTGGAAGGTATCATTACACAGCATATAATTCCCTTGCTAAATTGTCTGTTTACTGAGGTGTGCCCCAAAATCAGCACCGTGGAGGAGCTGGAGATGGGGTATATGCTGCACAAACACAGTGTTTCTCCCTGCTATAACAGTCACTCCTGCTTGGGGAGGACTGATGAAAGTCAGCATTATAGCTCAGACAATGATGGGTTACTATACTCTTTTCCCCATAGTAGTCATGTTTGAAAGAACACATTTAAGGGTTTCGTTATAAATGGGGCCTATTTGCAAAATAAGATCTGATGAAAAACTGGATTTAGATGGTGCTATGTAAATAGTAACTAAAAAATAATCACAGTACTCGGAAGAGTTGATATTTCAGCGTTGTAAACTGCTACTTTCGTCCTGCAGAACACATTTCTACTAGCATACAAGATATTCTCTCTCCACACGTAATCATATAGCCAGATGAAGGTACACAAATGCAGTGCATTATCACTATTGTTTATCTGTACTTCACTGGCATCCAACCAGGGTTGCTTGTGAAACTTTCACCGAATCTTCTGTGCATTACAAAAATTAATTCCATGGTCACATACTAGACTTTAGATGGGCCCCTTGCTTCAGTCACTGAACAGGCTAGATGATTCCCTGGGAATGTATGGGGGCAGTGCATGAGAAAAGGTTGCTGCTGAAGGATCCCTGCCTCATCGCTGCAAATGGGAAGGAAAGAAGGGGACTGCAAGGGATGGAAAGAAGAGGGACAGTGGCTTGGTTAGAGTTGATTGCTCTGCCAAAGAACTGGGCACTATCCCCACTGACATTGCAATGTTTCTAAGCAATGCCACCAGCCCATAAACCCAAAAGTGATTGGTATGCTGCCCCATTTCCTGGACACCCAGCGTGCAGTGAGAGGAACGTGTGATTTTGCAAAGTGCTGAGCACACGCAGCTGCAAATGAAATGTGCTCTGTAGGCCGAAAAAAGCTAGGCCCACTGTGTCACAGACGAGGAGCGCAAGCTAAACAGCAGTCACGGCCCTCATGTCTGCGTCTAGCTCCCCTTCTGCAAAAATGACAGGACAAACTTGCCTGTTCCTATAAGGGTACAGAGGAGACAACTTCATTAGTGCCTGCAGATCGCTCAGGTACCGTGGTGACAGCATCAGAGAAGCACCTGGGAGGAAATTAATCATTATAAAGTCTAGGCAGGGATCACCTGGTGCACACAGTCAAGCCTGGGGGGACACGCTGAAGATGGATGGTAAAAGCAGAAAGAAGATAAATGACTGCGGCGAGGGGCCGCAGGGCTGGGGCTGGGTGACCGTCACCACAGGCCCTGCTCGCAACCACCACAAAACGTAGTTCTCCTCTCTGGCCACCTCACTCCTGCCAAAAATCCTCACCCCAGCCCCGTTAAAAAATTAATATGTCATTGTGCAATTAGAGACTGTGTCAAAAAGTGTCAGCACAAAGTGGGTGGGAATTAAGGTCCCACTGACATCCAGCATTTTTCTCATTTTTGACAGTCTGACTAATTTCAGACTGATTTGGTATCTTGTTGTGTTTTGCTATTTGGGTTTGTTTTTTATTATTGTTACTATAATTAAATTTATGCATGCTTCTGTTTGATTAAACACCAAATAGTAACCACCCACAACTACCCAGAACCCACATCTCTGGATCCACTCCAGAAAAAACAGGGATTTGCTCTCCTGTTTCTAGTTGGCCCCAGATACCTGCTCAAGACTCAGGACCTTCACCTTAAAGGAACACATGAAATCTGTAAACAAAAGTCAGAAAATTGTTGTTGGTGAAGTCCAGAAAAAACAGTTTTTTCCCCCGCTCCGTTGTGAGCTGGTACTATCCCTTTATGTCCCTACTGCGATCAAACATCTCCCTCTTGCTTGCCTCTCTTTAGTCACCTGCTGTTTGTTGCTTAATAGCAATGTTGCAGGAAGTGTGAATATTCTCTATGATATTTATTTATACAGTTTCTAATCTCTCAGGTATTTTAGGATGCTTAAAATTATCTTCCAGTTCCTTAAGATCTGTGAGCATCATCAACAGCAGCAGTAATCACTAAGGCACCTACAGTATCTCTTGGCCACGGCCAAGATTACTACTTTTGGATGACCTATAACTCTTCATTCTGCATAATGGCTCCAGCACGTTTCAGACAGTGGCACCTTGACTCAGGAGGTTGTACCTGTCAGCTGTGCTGCCACAGCTGACTACATCCACAGTCACCAGCACTGAAATATTTTACTGTGCCAGTGGGCAAGCCAAGGGCACCCCTGGGGGTTATTGCCACAGCTTAGCCACTGGGGTTGATGCAGTGGCTTTTGGTTGTGAGCACCCACATTCAGGTTTGTTAAACGGCAGTGTGGAGAAGTGGAAGAAAGACACGAGGGTGGGAGGTGAAGAAGCTGAGCCCCATCTGCCCGGCCCTGCCAGGGCAGCGAGACCCCAAGGCACACAGGGATGGGGGCTGTGAAATCCCCTCTAGCCCTGAGGTCTGCGCCCGTCATCCCTGGGGGATGCAACTGCCAGAGCTCTCTACCGCAGGTGCCACGACCTGAGAATCTCACCGCTAACGAAAGGGTGCAGTGCAGGCAAAGGTGACGAGGGGACAGGGAAGGAGGAAGGAAGCAATTAAAAATAGAGGACGTGGCTTGCTTTGATTGCTGCTGGGGGCGGAAATCGTTCTGCAAAGCTGTGAGCACGGGAGACATTTTACTCCTGTGAGCTGTCTCATAGTCCTCGAGAGACAAGACCCTCTATTACTTCTTTATTCCGATTCTCTTAAATCACTTGGATGCAGAACCAGACCCAACATAATACCTTTAAATGTCAGTTAGAGTCTGATCTCCATGCCACAGAGCCCAGCGATCCCCTTACGTACCGGTCACGATCTGGACATCACTGTCAGCATGCACTGCAAGAGGAAGAAGGTTTTGAGGGGAACTGGATGGAGAAGAGGGACAAAGGAAAGGAACAGGGATGTTTAAGGTTTTGCCTTTGAGGGCAAACTGGCAGTGATACTACAGGATGGGTCTGGATTGGCATCATTTTAGCTCTTCCAGAATCATTTCTTGGAAAAGCGATGGCTTCATTCTGGCTAGTTTCTGTTTTGTGATCAGGAAAATGATTTCACTGCTACTCCAGAACAGAGGGGGAACAAAAGGATATTGCTTCCAAGCCCCATGTCCCCCTGTAGCTGCTTCAGTGGGTTAAACATGGGCCTCGTGGGCCTCAGCAGGGTCTCATCCTCCCCATCGTTTCTCACCTTATTGTTCCCACGCTGTGCGGCAAACACACTCTGTGTTTGTTTTGCTCACAGACCTGTCAGGCATTTCCTTAGGGTCCGATCCAGCCAAGCACTTAACACACGTACTTAATTTGAAGCACATCAATAGCATTACTCAAACGCCCAAATGCCTGGCTGCACCAGGGCCTCTTTGCATATGACGAGTGCAACGTTCTTTGGTGGTTGCGACGAGAAGGGCATAATTTTTCATCAGTTACTAATTTTGGTATCAGTTTGTAACATATGAGGAAGGGAGCATCTTCTACTGGCGGAGGAGGTGTTCATAACACATGGCCACAACCCGTAGCAGAGGAGAAACCCATCCTTAAGAGTGCCGGGGCTCACACATGATGGTGTCTAACAGCAATGGGACTGAATACAAATTTAAACCAAGCAGATGTGCCTTGGAGTGATCTGAAGCTTATGTTTTCGGGGTAGTTTGAAGCTGTTTTATTCCATATTGCAATGTCCTCACAGTGGCTCAAGGTCAACCAGCACATCAGCTGGGGAGCAGCACCTCCAGCTGCGATGCAAGCCCTGCTCACAAGGCATGAGGAGGACCACTTGTGACCACCCGAGCATATGCTCAGGCAGCAAGAAAAAGGAACTCGCCTATGAGAAAATATGCAGAGTCATTAAATCAAGGAGCTTTTCATCACCCTAGTCAGACCAGCCGCAGCCTGACTAACAGGAGGCCAAGCCTGTATTTATTGCAATTTATATAAATCAACAAGATCTCATGAAAGACAAACAACTAGCCTAATTGCTCTAGGGACAAATTCCTTCTGACATACACATCTGATAACATCAATTACCTCGCAAATAGACTGATTCAAATGCTGTGGGTGTTTTCAGAGGCGATAAACATTATGGGAAGAGGCCAGTGCTGAAGCTGAAAACATACCAGCAAAACATGGACCTGGAAGGGACCACATCGATCACAGAGTCCAGTCCCCATGCTCATGGGCAGCAGAGACCCCAGGGCATCCCATTCACATGTTCCCTGCACACCACAAGACCAAAAACCTTCCAGCATTTTATAACAAACCTCAGACCTGTAGTAAAAACTAAATTCAAAGCTAGACTGTTCCACAGAAGAGAGCAGGACAGAAGAAATACACTGCCATGTCAAGAACTCCTGCAATAGCAGGGAATGTGTTGAATAAAACCCATTTAAAAATGCATGGAGCCCTCTCCTCTATGACCCTCTTCATGTAAACCATTCTACTCTTTGTCAGTATGCTTGAAGTTCAGGTGGAGGCAGACTCACGTTTATTAGTAGGTCAGCAAGAGGCCACGAAGTGCCAGAGGAGAAGTGAATTTCTTCCCAGCGATGATCCTATACCAATTATATTCATTGTCGTTTATGGAGCAAACCTCCCTGCTGGTGCACCGCCACCACAAAAGCTCAGCCACACAGTGGCTTTGCAAGCAGAGTGGTCCCTAAGCAACCACCATGTAGCATTGCACTCCATGGGAGAGGGGGTTGAGAGGGGGGCTGCACCCGCAAAGAGCAGTGCCGGAGATACACTGGCACCCAAGAGCCCCAGAAATCCTTGCCTGGGGCAACTTTGCCAGGTGGCCAGGGTGGCTTTTGCATCAGTGCAGCTCCAAAATGTCTTTCAGTGTGGCCTGCAACTGTCCTGAAAGCTGAAGGACAAGCTGACAGAGGACAGCTCAGCTGACAGAGCAGGGCAACAAGAGCAGCAGCGCCACGGTAGCGTGGGGTTTCTGCACAACTTAGCAGCCGGGTGGTATCAGGAGACTTCGTGCTCTTGTTGCCAATCCAGGCTCAAGCCTATATTGCTGATATTAGTCAACCATGCTAGCTGGCTGTGCGAGGGGCACCGCAGGCACCTCTCCACCTGCCAGCGGCTGCTACAATCCCCTCTCTGGGAGCTGCACCTGCCTGATCCCCCTTCGCTGGGGGCGCAGGCTGCCTTGTCCCCCCATGGATGGGAGACGGTCTGGCCACTCACCACAACTGGCCGGTGATTAGGGCCCCCATAGCCATTACATGCAATTTTTGTTTTTTGTGTGTGTGTGGTTTTCCAGTTCAAAGTGTCTGAAATAATAAGACTGCTAGGTGTTTTTTCATAGTTTGGCACCAAGGGTGTGTTTTGCATGCCTTGCGGTGCAGCAGAAAGGCTTTGGGGAGCATTTGAGGGCTGGAATATAGCATTGGAGGACCGCCAGCTGGAGAGGAAGCCAAACATGGTATAGCTCAGCATGGGCTGTTTGGAGCAGATTCAGAAGGAAAATTTCCCATCAACTGTGCCCACTTCCTCCTTGAAGGGAGTTAAGTGGTTTGATGGTCAAGAGGGAAAACTAGCATTTGTGCTGTACAGACCGTGAAGGGACTGAGATCCAGAATGAAATTCAGGCAAATCAAATTGTTGGCATAAAGGTGCAAGTGTTGACATACCCTCAAAACTGAACTCCTTAAACTATTGGTTGGCCTCATGTCAATCCCAGAGGCTATTTAAGTTAGGCTGTGTGTTACAGCATCTGCATTAGCTTTCAGCTATTGCTTTTACCTCAGAGGTCCACAAGTCTTAAACAAGCAAAGAAGAGGCTTTGCACAGACAGCTTGTCCGGGGATGGCTCTACCACTCAGAAGGTAGATATAGGTGCTAGGTCATGGATAGCTTAGGTCCTGAGCACAGCTGTGAAACATTTGCAATAGAAAAATGTTTAGTGTCGGGAAAAAAAACACAGACCCAGCTTCTACCATCACCAAGCCCATTCTGCTTAGGACGTTCCACTTCTCCTAGTCCCATCAGTCTGGGAGCATGTTCAGATGGCCCAAAGTCCCCCAATGACCTTGCATCTAGTTGGTAGTTCTCCACTTTGTGCCTTACACCTGCCTTTGGGATTGCTCTCTAAAGGTCTACAAGGGCACTTTGCACTATCCATTGACTAGCCATAGTCCTGGATGAAACTGGAGCGACCTGAATATCAGCCCTTGTATAGGGCTGATAGGGACTTAATTTTAGGGACTGAAAATCCCTGTGAACTTTTTCAGTGGTTGTCCCACTCTTCTCAGTGAGTGTCTCACTCATCCGTGCTAGCAAGAAAGGAAGTGTAAAAAGAGGAGAAGGAGGAGGAGGAGCTGGATGTGAATTAAGATACCTTAATCTCAAAGTAAGAACAGAATGAGGCAGGAAGAAAGTGAAAAGTAAATAAAATAACTGGAAACAAATAACTACAGGAATATTTAGAAGAAAAAGGAATATGATAGAACTTGGAAAAAAAGAGGACAAAATCCCTCATAGAAAAAGCAAAAGGAAAACAAAAGCACTTCTGTGTCTGTGAGAAGTAGCTGCCAAAATGAATACACCTCCTGTACTCCTGCAGTCAGAAATGTTGCAGAAAACCACATAACCATGAGGAATAGCTGTAACTGAGGGAGGTACAGGCTTGAGCTGGGAAGGACCTACAATTTCCATTTTTTCCTGGGACCTGAAAAGCCTACAGCCAGCCCCAGGTAAAACATCAGGAAACAGACCACAAGGCATATGGAGCTAATTGGTCCTGATTCGAAAGGACTAAAAATAAATCCTGGGGAAAGACCTCAGCAAGCGACAGGTCTCCAGAGGCTGCTGACTCAGCCAGAAGCAGCACAACACAGACAAATGAGGAGGCAAGACCATCATGAGCAGAAATCTCATTACAGTTTCTTAGCTATTCTTACTAACCTGGCTTCTATTTACTGCCCCTAGGGCTTAAGCAAAGAACATTAAGAATGAAATTAAGAAACTAAAAATGTAGGCTGAACGTCTGAAAAAATCTCCCTGACACAGCAAGATGCCCAGGGAGAGCTTTGCCAGCACTGTCAGCCAGAGGAGGCAGAGCGGGAGCGGGCACAATCCTGCAGCGGCTCCTTCAGCCAGAGCGGAAAAGCCTTGGGGGCTGCTCTGCCTCCCTCCAGACTCCCCTCGCCCCCGGTGAACCCACGAACGGTGGGCACCGGGATGCACGCCCTTCGCCACAGCACCCCCCAGGCAGGGCTGTCCCTCCAGGACAGGTTTCCCCCTCTCAGCAGGGACGAGCTGGGCTTGCTCACACCTTGCGCTTGCCCCTGCTCAGGGTGAGGAGCAGCCTGTGCCTCTCGAGCAGCCCTGCCGCACCAGGTGGGGTTTTCACCGGGGACCATGCATTTGCTCTGAAAACCCAGGGGAGATGAAGGACAAGCACCGTAGCTGGGAGGCAGAGAGGTGAGATCAGCCCTACGCCTCCCCCAGGACCAGTATCATGTTGTTTTTCTCCCAGCACAAGCACAGCACAAAGATTTGGCAGAGGGAGCCATCAGTCCTGCTGTGGTGAATAAGCACCTTTCTCATGGCAGAGACAAAGCTTAGCAGACCCCTGGCAAGACGCATCGCCACCCCACATGTCCCCAGGCTGGAGCAAATATCAGATGTGAGCCTCTCAGTGCTGCTGACAACTCTGCCCCACGTCCCACGGGACAGCAGGGGACACTCAGCAGCTCCCAGAGTCTCTGAGTGAAGGGATGTGCCTGAAGCACTTTTCCTTACTGCTTTAGCCCTTCAGTCGCCGGTCTCACAACCCCCAGGAAGGGGGGGGATCTCCAGCAGGAGGCCAGGAGCAGACATCCACACCTGGGGTACAGAGGTCTCCGTGCAGAGCAGCACAGCCGCTACCACACCTTCCAGGCTTGTGCCTTGTCCCTTGGGAGAAGGAGACAGTCGAGTCTTACTCCCTGGCCACTGGGATGCCCAAAAAGCTGCTCTCTGGATGGAGCCATAGACCCAGGACTTCAGCACGAGGTGTCCACGCTCATGAGCTGCCCTCAGCTGGCCGCTCTTTTCCCCCCTGCACCCAGACAGTCTGGGCGCAGAGGCAGGAGCAGCCGTGTCATAGCACTTAGCAGTGAAACTCTAGCATATGCTGGTCCAACCAGCAGTTTATTATCTCTGATCTAATGCTTCTTCTGGCCCTCTTCAAAAAAAACATTTTTTTAAATTAAAAAACGCTGGGGACCAAGCCCCGCTAATGGAGAACAAATCCCTCCCCACCCTTCTGTCCCCACTGCTTTCTTCTCCAGCAACAATACCTTCACCAAGCACAGAAAATACTTAGTGCTAGCACCCAGACTGACAGTGCAATTAGCAGCTGTCATGTGCTATCTGTCCTCTAATTTGCTACATTGGCATAGACATCTGTGTTGGCAATTATGCACATAGTGGGATCCACAGCATTACACATAGCCGCTAGCATGAGCAAAGAGCCAAAGAGCAAGGCTTTGCAACCATGCAGCTGGCTGAAAAATTTGGCACAGCTAGAAAACTTCACACAATGTGTATCAGTGCCTCCCTATGGAGGACTGGTGGGAAATGACTACAAATATCCACTTTGATAAACAAGAGTCAGATATCAGATGTATAAATAATAGCATCTTTGTTCACTTTTTCATCACTTCTGCTATTGCAATGTTGCCCTCTGGGCAGAAATGGTGTCAGAGACTTCTGGTTATCTTTGAGATGGGAAGCATAGCTAGGAGGAGGACTCTCTTCTGAAATCCACATTAGCAAAGCAGCAGTTGCTGCCAGGCTTAGCTGGATATACATCCTATCCAGATTCAGAGAACTAATATTATATTCTCAGGTAGCTCTAACCCAGGGAAGGCTAAGAATCTGTAAGCTTTGAAAAGGAGAGTGTATCTCCAGTTCTCATGTAGACAATCCTTCAGTAAAGTATTTAAGCACATGCTAAACTTTAATTATGTGCTCAAGTTCCAGCAAAAGCAAGAACAAAGGATCTGTGATTCTTGATCACGCCAAGACCCCATGTAACCTGCTGTCTCATCTCTGCCACTGGCCACCAGCCCCAGAGGGTAGAACAGGAGTTGTCAGGGATTCACCAGCTACAAGATGGGAATAAGTTTTTCTACTCAAAAATATTTTGCCCTGAAGACACGTTATTAGCAGCAAAGGATGTCAATACACCTCTTCTGACTGCACCTGTGCCTCAGGGCCTAGGTCTCCACTGCCAGGGATCTCCTGTAGATGTTTCCTCTAATGTAAAACAAGTGCAAAATAGGTGCAAAGCACCTGTACAGGGGCAGGAGTGAGTATAGATCTCTGATTCTGTAGCATCTGACAAAATTGCAAAAATGGGACACCCAGGCCTAGAGGTCCAGGAGCTGGAGCAGAAATGGCATTCTGTCCTAGCCTCTGGGCTGACTTACTGTCATCATGTCTGACCCCGGACAAAACAATAATTTTATCTATGTCCTTTTGCCATCTGTAAACCCAGGATAATACTTCCATTCTCTGGAAGAAGGTTGTCCCCTAACAGTGTCCTGCAAACACGACGTAGTACAGTGATTTACAAAAGGGTGAGAACCTCATTTTTGTCTCCTACTTGAAATGTTAAAACAATTAATTATCTCTAGGTACATTTAATTAAAACATGGCTGTATTACTAGTTTTGTTTAAACTATTTAACATTGAACCATTCCACCTTCAATTTCCTGAAAGCAGCAACTGTTGCTGTCCTTGATATTCCCATTCCAAACTATCTTGGGTAAGTTATCCAAGTTATATATTGCTTATTTGTATTTATATACTTCAGTGGCCATTAGTAATTCTGCAGCTCAAATCAGCATAACACTTTTTCCATTCCCAGAAATGACACTAAAGTATATGTGCAAATTGCAGTTGTCCAGGACTTGTTGTCATCAATCACATTAAACTAGAAAATGTGATGACAATGGTTTAGTTTTAAATCATCAGTTTAGTTCCAAGTTGAGCAATAGGAATAAGGTTTCTATTCTTCCACTTTAGCACCCCAGCCTGCATCCAGAGTTCACTCAGTTCATGCTTCTGATGTCCTGCAGGTGGCTGAAGACATGGGGACTTTCCTTTGAACATGATAGCAGTTTGCAGGAGACACTGTATGTTGCCAACTCTGGCCCCAGCACTGTAGCAGAACTGCGCTGGTGGATTTGGGCTGCGGAGCACCATCAGCACCCAGCGGAGCACAGTAAAGCCCTCTCCAGGTGCAGCCTGGGGACACCCTAATGATTTCTGCCTCCATCAGTCCAGCTGCAAGACTGGGAGCAGCGTCACACAACAACATCACCACCGAATTTAAGGGATTAACGGAGTCAACTGTCACTCACAGGAAAGTGGGATGAGAAGGTACACTGCGGTCATTCCTCTGCACCTAAGCCACTTCAGTGGCCACACAACAAATATGAAACAGTGTAAGGGGCCAGACCAACAAAGTGCTGAACACCCTTACTTCAGAGAGAGCTGAGCCTGCTGGGGGTCACATGCGAAAGAAAAGAGAAGGAACTTTAACTAGACAGAAGTTACCCAAACAGAGATGCCTCCTCCCACCATTACGGACCTGAAGTCTCCACTGGACAGTATGGTTGAACATCTCACATGTCCCATCCCTCAGTGCTTTCTGCTTCTCTCAGTCCTTTTTCTCCACTTATTGTCTTTCAGTGCCTCTCTTTCCAGAGCCATAGGGAAAAAACAGGTTCTGGAAAGCTACTGTCACCTCGCAAGTGATGTGTGTGAGCTATTAGGACCCCTTGTTCAGCAAACTCAGATGGCCATTTTCAATGGAGAGCACAGAAATCAACAGGGTTGTCCTCCATGTGGGCTGGAGGCTCCTCTAACCATATACCCATATTGGTGTTTTTCTGCTGCACTGAGACTCCAAAGCCAAAAACCATACAAGTGATGCAGAATAGGTGTAGGGAATTCATACCTTCTGCTTTCTCTTTTGTTCACCTAAATGCAGTCATTGACCACTGATTGCACCCGCATGAAACCACAAATTCTCCTTTGTGACAAAATAGGAGATTTGTTTTAAAAAGCTAGTATTTAAATGTACTCTTTTTCATTCTTTTCAAGGGACTTCAGATCTAGATCTCACTAAACTAGCTATGGCTCAGATGTCCTCTGCCAGGAGTGGAAATGGCTGGGGATGTCATATAAACATCAGGAAACCCCAAAAGCATAAATAGCATCCAGGGGCATGAGAGCACCTCAGAATCTGAACCATCGTCTCCGTTTTCTCGCCTTCTCCATGCAGTGCAAATGTCCCTGTGCTTCCGGCTCTTATTTCATTTTCTCATTTGTCATCCAACAGATGACTGAGCCTGGGGAAGCTGCCAGACTGTAGAAATGTCATTTTTGAACACTTCCACATGTACATGTGGAGTTCTAGGGAAGCCTGACTCATTCCCAAGGAGCCCGGCTATTGCAGAGGGGTGTATCAATGCTGGCCCTTTATTTTCTAAATAATAAACAAGTGGACAGTTGTACGTAATCGAAACAGTAGAGGGCAGCTCCACCCTGCTTAACACAGAAAATATTGTTGGCAAGTGGTGGCTGTTTACACATTACATGAAAAGGTAAGGCAGATACTCTCGCACACCAAGCTCATGAAAATAACACAGAACATGATAGCAGATGCTGTCTTCTGCCCTTGCTCCTCATCCTCAGTGTTGTCATGCAGACCAGGGCCAGTGCAGTGCCTGTCTGCTATTTCTTTAAAGCAATTCACAATCTGAGCAACAAAAATGCTGGGGTCAGTCATTCTGGAGATGATGTGGGTGTCTGCAGGCTGCAGATGACGCTCTGCAGGCTGCAGCCAGCCAGTGGGGCACAGTGCAGCCTGCGGGATGCTCCAGCTGAGGCTGCTGACTTTCCCGCAGAGGAAGGACACGCGGCCAGATGCCACCCACAGTGCCCACATGGGGCCGGACCCAAGGCTGAGCCACCTCATCCAGGTGACGGGGAAATAACAGGTGAACTCACTGGCCAGGACAAGCTGGATAAAATCTGTGCCACTCACACTAAAAATGAGGTAAATGACATTCACCTTCACTCGCTGCAGCGGGTCCAGCCGCCAAGGCAGATGAGGCTGCCGTGGCCTCACCACCACCACCCCTGCCCAAATACTGGCTTTTGGGTTAAAGCGAAAAAGTGAGAACGGTCAGGATTTCCTCATATATCACAGAACAGCAAGAAAGGGCATGACCTTGTTGAAAAGGTATTTTTTGCAAATCATTTTTCAGTAAATAGATTAGAGGAAGCCTGGCTTTTACAGAAACAGGAATGATGAAGGTCAGCGATAGAAATTTTAGCCCAGAAATGATTTGTCTCCTTTCTCTTCCAATACGCGGGACTTGAACAATTTGTTAGGTGATTAGCACCTTCAGGTGGAATATAAATGCACACTTAAAGCCCATGCTGATTTCAGCAGTGACTGTGCTATCTTCCCAAATGCAAAGATGGGTGCATACAGCAAGAGTCCATCTTCTGGCTACAGGTGTTTTCTGTCTCTCTCTCCTAAAGTCGGTTTCAGAACTTAAATCCTGGCTTTCAGAACAAGTTATCTGCATTTTGAGATACTTCCCAGAAGGCTTGGACTCTAAAAGAAATCAGATGGCAAACACAGACCACAACCATCATATTTTCATCTGCAACATGCATTCTGACTCCCCTAGCACTTGCAAAAAGTAAAGGAGACTGCACCAATTTTCCACACCTCATCACTCTGAAAAGTCAGCAGGGAAGAGGCCCCTTGAAGCATGAACAAACTGAGAAAAATAATTAACTATGACAATTAATTTGGCAACCTCTGGTGCTATTTTGCACAGCTAGGATAGAAAAGTGATTGCAGTTTCTTCCATTGTTTCTCCACCATGTTCATAAGAAAACATGGGGGAAGGAGAAACCGCCAGTCCCAGAGAAAACAGAAGAGCAGATCATTTTGGGGTAGATGTTGTGCATGTCAGTGGAATTAGAAGCATGTCACATATATATGCTCCTGGTTTTGGCCGTGGCAGAAGTTGGCCATGAGCAAGCCAAGATGCATCACAGCCTCGGGAAGCACACTCAAGCTGCAACACTGTTGTATCACCTCCTGTGACACCCATGAGATGCAATACTATTTTTCCTAATACAGACCAACCTGATGCTTAAAATCCAGGATGTGTATTTCTGCAGCACTACATATCTCACAATATTTTGGAAAATGCTGAAAAGTGAGGACCTTCATTTCACGGTTACAGCAAGCCCTGTACAGATCTCTAATCTTGCTGTTCCAGCACAAGCCCGTACGTTGTGCTGTTAATAGGGGCATGTTGGTAGCCCTCCCATTGATCCCTGTTTGTGCGAGACACTGTCTTTTGCTGACTACAGTTGCAGAGAGTCATTGTGCAGCAATCTCTAACTATTGGGCACACACAGAAGTGCTTTCAGGGAAATGCTACCCCTGTTAGGAAGACAGCGATGGCCAAGTTTCCTGAGGCCCTCTGAAATGCATTCGTTGCGATGGCACAGGCAGCCATTCCCATGTGCCAAGGGTGCTTACTCAGGCAGGCGCTTGTTCTGGAAGGTTTTGTTGCACAAGCAAATGGGTGTTTGTGCAAATACCATAAAATCTGGAGTCTCTGGGGCACAGTTATAGGCTTGCCTGCACACCTGCCTCTACACCTCATCTTTCTGGCCAAGCCAAGCCCCAAGGCAGATGTACTTTGTGGTGCACTGTGCATTGATCATCCAGACCAAGGAACTCACCACGGTGTCCTAAGGCTCCCTCCTACCTCCATATGTCTCATTTTCCCTCCACTAAAGGAGAGGGAGGTGGGAATGGTGCCTACCCATGACTCATTCAGAAATGCAGTTAGGAGTTACATGACTTCCTCGGACCAGGAGCTGGAGTCGTGTCCCAGATCCCCCGGTTGAGACTTGCCCTCCAAGTGCCTCCCCTTATATATCGGGCCTGAGCGTGCAGCTGGCCTGAGGTGGGATTTCTCTGGTTTCCCTCTCTGAGACTAGGGTCTTGAGTCAGACCCCAGGATGTTTTAGCAAGTGGCTGTTCCCGCAGAGGCCTCTCTCCTGTTTGCAAGGAGGTGTACCACAGTACAATGGAAAACAGCCGCCTTAAATGATGTCAATTAGCAAAGTGAAGATAAGAGGGAAAACTGGGTCCAGCGCAGCTCTGTAACCAATAAAGCGAACCATGACCCTTCCCAAAATGCCCCCATCTCCCCCAGCATCGTCCAGCTCCTGCAGCTCAGCTGCGGCCCTCTGGAAAGGTTGGCACAATCATTTCCCACATGCTGGCTCCAGGATCCAAATACTCCTTCTTCACCTCAGGCTGATTCCTAGGGCAACAGGCCCCAGGGATGAATGTTTGTACCCCTAAGCTATGGTCCCGCAGGCCTTTTGCATGGGGTAAGTGAGTGGCTGTGAGTGACAGCCGGTTCCCGCGGGCACATGGCATCACCCCACCGCGCTCATGGGGGACGCCGTCCTTCTGCGTCATGCTGCCGTTTCCCTAGCTCTGGTCCTGATGGCTAAAATAAAAAAAGTTTGTTCTTTAACCTCAGGGAAAATAAATGTGAGGCTACACTGGTTAGCACCAGGCAAGAAACTGCAGGATGGGGTTTCACAAGACCAAGCTTGCAGGGACATTAATGTCGAAGCCCCCTTCCCAGACAGCCCAGACCTCGTGTCCATCCAGCCATGGAGAGACAGCCCCGCCGCACTGTGCCCTGCACCAGGAAACAGCATCGCCTGAAAACAGCGCAGCAAAAATCAAAAAAAGAGGCCAACCTGGTTCACAGCGACGTCCAACATCTGCTGCGGCAGCACAGCCGCTGGTCGGCCCACTGCGGTGCGAGACAGTGGCAAGGTGAGGATGCGGAATGGGGGACAATGCCACATGCCGAGACCGCCAACCAAGGTGGCATCTCGTGACGTCCCTGTCTCAGGTAGCCTCAAGGCATTGCAGCTTCAGGGAAGGAAACATGGATTGGCTTTTGCTGAACTGCTGTGTCAGGATGTCTCACACACAGAGTATTGCAAACAGTTAAAAAAGTAAAAAAAAAAAAGGGGGGGGGGATAGAGGGCTTTCTTAGCCAAGCAGACGGGCCCAGGGAAAATACCCTTTCTTCTTGTTTCGTGACTACACATGCTTCATTTCTAGGGGACCATTGTGCCTCTTTCCATTTCCTAGAGCTGCCATCCCACAGCCATTAATACGGCTGCAAAATACACAGCGGCCTCCCTGCACAGGCAGAGGGCTTTGCTACAGCCCTGCCACCCCGCGTCTCCCCAGGCCTGTCCCCGCGCGTCTCCTCTGACCCAAGAAGGGTTTAAAGCCGGTGATGTGGCCACAGGGCCAGGCTGCCGCGTCGCAAGGGCTGGCTGGGAGGGGGCCGCCAGCCCGCACCGACCTCCACACCCCTTGCACAAGGCCATGGACATCTCTGCAGTCCTCGCCAACATCTGTCAGCTCCATGGAGGCAGGAAAGATGTCTACAGCAAACCAGCAGCTTTTTTCCAAGCAGTCCTGAAATCTAGTCAGTAATTTGGGTTAAAAATTAACCACGTGCTTTTCAGCAGCGTCCTCAAAGCCGTGAGGAACAGATCCGCACCCCAGCCAGGAAGGCGTGAGCCATGGTGGCTTCTCCGGGCAGCATGTGGAGATCAGCTGAAACGTTATAATTTTCTCCCTGAGGTTGGGGGAGCTCTTAAGCCTTTCAGAGGCTCCTTCTACGTTCTTCAAACCAACACAAAACCAAAACATACACCAATAAAGAAACCCCCGGCTGCTGTGCACACATGAACAAAACCTCGTCTGAATTCCGACATGCTGATAGGATTTGACACAAATGCACTCTCAAAACTTTTATTTCTGTGGCTGTCCTTGAGGTTCTGTTCATGCAATTTCCATAAAGCCCCAAGTCAGAGACCTTTACGTTTTTATAGGGGCTCTGTTCATAAAACACCAAGCTGTTTCCACATGAACATCATAGCCCATAGGCTGAGCAAAGAATGAATTTCCATGAGTCATTAAACTCCTTTCCCCTGGAGAAACAGCTTACTCTCGGTTACATGCCGGAGGTGCGTGTGTCTCCAACAGAAGGTGGGAAAAGGAAGCTTTTAGCTCTCAAGTGTAAAATGAATGTTCAATAAATAGAATCATTTTTCAGACAAGCAAATGCAGTGTTCAAGTCACTAGCGCCCTGGGGCTATTTACTTGACTATGCAATTGGCAGTGCATTGTACATGGCAACTCCTGAGCTTTGTTATGCACATTGCGGGTTTTTGCTTGAGCACTTCTTCTGCCTGCCTGTTTTTCTTTTAAATAAACATGAGGCACAGCCTGAGGCTGTGGGAACGCCTTGAACAGAGGCAGCCCAAGCCCAGTCCTTGTTAGACACACACAGTAAGACAGTCTGAACGGGGAGGTATGGCAGAGTAACAGGTAAAGTGTGTTGCTGCTGTAGCTTACCCCTTAGAGACTCCTTCTTCTCCCTCCCTCCCACCCAGGAGAAAAGCCTTTGGCTGCTCTTCCCCAGTGAAAGGATCGAGCAATGAATTGCCCCAAATTAATTAAAGCATTCAGAGCCTCTGCCCCTCCCAGGGCCTGTCCCTCTCCTATCCTCAGAACCAACATGCTGGGGGGGATACAGCAGTCCGTAGTGTTTTCCAAGAATAAAACTGCATGTTGAATTAAGACCCCAGTCCTGTATGTGCAATGACTTTGAATTCAGGCGCTGCTTGCTTGAAGTCATGGGCTGACCCAGCTGCTCAAGGTTGCCTGCAGGCTCATGTGCTTTACAGGGAAAGAGCAGTTTGCTGAGATGGCTCGTTCCCAGTCACATAATGTGGATACTCTGCTGGGGCCCAATTCTGCCCAGTTTAAAGGCACATTAGAGCTCCTTATTCAGTGTAAGGTCCAAGCTCTGCTCCTTCCAGCAGCCCCTCTCAGCATCTCCAGTGCCCAGGGTCAACCCAGCAAACAGCTCCTCCCTTTTCATCTCTTCTGCAAATAAACATTAGCATTCACCATGGTTTTATGATGTTATATTTCAGCAAAACCAAGGAAAAATGCACATAGTGTGGACAGAAATTTGGAATATTCCTTTAAATATCCTGTCAGCCCTGTAGTGATACTCATTAGCTATGCCCATATTAGCAAATGAAGCTAGCCTATGCCAGGTAGGGCTCTTCCAAACAACTCGTGCTAGTTAACACGGGTCAAGGACCCTTCCTAGTTAATAGCTTGAGCACAGCCACCCTGCATTGGGGGATGGAGAGTTTAATCACACAGGCATGGGCCAACCCAACCCAGTCGGCCTCAGAGCCAGAGAACAGTCCAGGACACGTTGCAGTCATAATACAGCTATAACCAGCGTGTCTTATGTTCTGAAAAATCCCCAAAACAAACATATGTGCGAGGTTTGGCATGTCATATTTGTGTGAATCTTTGCAGAGAATAAATGTAGAAATGTGTAGGAGATTTCTCCTCCTCCCTTCCCCAGCCCATGGCACCTGTGCAGTAAACAGAGGCAGTTGCACCTCCCCAAGCTCATGCTGCTCCGTCATGTCACCTGCTTTGCATGAGAGACTGAGAATAAACACGCTGACTTCATTTCTGCCCTTCACTGGGGGGTTTAATCAGTCTGTCTGTGTCGGCAAGACTGTCTTTTTAAGGGATCTGGGAGGGTGGCTTTTGAGGTCAGCCGTAGCAGTGTGTACACCCTGTTTTCCTGCGCCGTTATGAGCCCCAGGCAGCCCATCTCCTCACCCCCAGTGTGAGGATCATGCGAGTCCCCACTGATGCCACAGCATTTGACTGTGCTCTTCTCTGTAGCAGGGCTTTGGCTCTTTGTCCGGACCATTTCACAGGTGGTAGCCCTGACCCAGAGTGTCTGACGGACAGCCAGCATCGGGTTTTGGCTGCAAATCCCAGTGGGGCCACAGACCTCCTCGTCTGCCTTCCCAGGAGGTGAAGGTCTGTTCCCAGGAGGTGAAGGCAGTTCAGCAGGTCCCCTTGCCTCTGGGCCAATCCACCCCTCACTTTGGTGTCTCTCTAGGGCCTCTGACCCGAAACAGCAGGGAATCAATAGCCTTTGTAACCCTTCTCCATGCGAGTCACCTTGGCATGATCACCCACATGTGAGCTTCAGAAGGGACATTACGAGGATATCTTGGCAGGGAAAACTTATACTTGACTGTTTTGCGCTTAATTATGCTCTGTTCGTGTAGCTCTTTGGTAAACATCCCTCTCCACCACTGAATCACGCCTCTCCAACCAGTGATTCACACCTTGTTCTTCCTTTCCCTCCACTCTGTGCAACGATCTCCTGCCTAGTTTGAAACCTCATTAGCTTAATTTAAGAGGTTATTTTACGAGGAAGACTGATCTATGCCAAAGCTAACACAGGAAAAGAACTGTCATCTGTTTACTCTTTATGAAGTGTTATTGCTATTCAAAAAACACACACCAAAACCCTAACATTTCATATAAGAAAAAGACACTATCCAGCAACATTAAAACTGCTTTACCCTATAGTCAGGATATACTCTAGCTAACTTGCTTAACATCAGGTAGCTTGCTGGTTATATAGCAGGTTACTTCCTATAGCTCATTGCATGCATAATGCCTGTTTGCAGGGCTGGAAATCCCTTGAGTGGTCTGGACACCCACAGTATTTCCAGAGAGATGACACTTGTCTAATCCTGGGGCAGAAGGAGCCCGTCATTCGCCTTTCCCAGAGCTGCTAAGGACAGGCATCCTTTAAACTTAGAGCCCCAATCAAGGCAGGAGACACGGTCTCCCAAGCAACTAATGTTACTGTCATGCACAGCCCGACTTGCCAGAACAGCATGTTTTGTGGTGTCAGCATCGTTGTTCAGTAACCTACACAGAGACCCAGTGTCTTCATGGAAAAACAGACCAGAATAGCTATTGCAGGAGAAACTGTTCCAGGATGGCTGTCTGAATAGGTACTTCATTCCAGAATAAAAGGGATTTTAGTCCAAAATTTATTTATTCAGAATTAAATCCCTTTCTTTCAGAATAGTGAGTCCACATGGGAGTTATTCAGGAATAGGTTATTCCATTAGTTATTCATGTCCCTGTGTGGACAGGTGCCAACAAATTTAATATTATATTAAAATGCACATTGAAATGGAATAAGGAAAAATAAAACACCCTGGCACCTGACATTTAAACCATATGGTTTCTGGTGACCCATGCCTAAACAGTGGGCTATCATTTGTGGCTATCATTTTGGGCTATCATTTTCCTCCTAACTGTGCATATTTGACTGTTGGTGTCTGAGAGAAAGAAGCAGCTTACTCTGGGCAACAGCAGATGCAGAATTACATCAGAGCAGGTTCAGGAGCTGTACCCACGGCCTCCGGTACTGATACCAGTCATTGCAGATCAGCTACTCTGCAGTAATCACCTTGTGCAGCCTTACATCTTCTGCAAGTGAGGAAGAGTCATGGGGCAGGTGGGAGAGGAGGTAAAGGAGACAGAGGGAGAGGAGGTAATTTTCCTTGGTAATTGCAAATCCAGAAACTTCATAGCTGTAAACTGGGAGCCTTGACCAAGCGGGGACAGAGCAGCAATATTTCTCATAGCAGGAGCCTCAGAGAAGCATCCAGATGCTCAGCCCAGAGCCCCACCACATGCATCTGACCCATCTGTTCATCAGGGAAGCACCATAAGGAAGCTTGTGGGGCATGGGGATGAAAACCACCGATGGGGTAAAATCTTGGAAACATATATATGCTTTCCCCTTCCCTAACCCCTCAGACTGGCTGACTCCCCATGAGCGACTTGGGAAACTCTCCCCCTGTGATGGACCAACATGTTCCCTCTCAGAAATCCACCTTGACCATCCAGGAAGGAGGAAAGAAGCACAGTGGGAGCGGGCAGGAAGCACACGTGGGATGTGCCCCCATGCCAGCCCTGGGCATGGAGCAAGCCCATGAGGTAACATACCCACACGCAGAGTCCTGGGTCTCCTTGATGGGCAGCTCTCCGTTCCAATTCAATGTCCAAGGCAGGAGAGGAGCAACCAGGGGGGTTCGGTGCTCATCTGCCCTGCAATTACGGCAGCTAAAAACAAAATGATGGCAAGGAAAATCATTTGACAAGAACGCCTGCAGCTTCCCACCTTCCTCCTTCTGGGCACGGAAATGCAGGTGAAAGCATGAGGTCCTCAGAGATTTGGTGAGCAGATTTGGCTCTGGAGCTCCTGATCAGCACGTCCAGCAAAGACTCACCGAAACCCAGAGGTGTCCCCAGCGCCTGCTGCACAGGAGCATCTGAATTGCCATGACAATGCAGGTGGCCTCAGGGAAGGCAGGAGGAAGGGGAAATCTTCCTTCCTCCCTGAGGATGGTCAAGGATGGTCACTACATGGAGGGGGAAGCCCGGACTTTACACCCAAAGGGCACAGAGGGATGATAGCTGCGGTCTGGTGCACAAAATAATCAATTCAAAACAAAGCCCTTGTTTATAGGGCAGTGGGCCTTGGGGCAGGGGGGGTTGGGGTATGCACCTGCATGCTTGCAATGAGACAGGGTGAGACCTACAGGGGAAGGGTGATACCTGCAATTAATAGTGACGTTTTGGGAAGGAACCCATGTCATCTGAACAATTCCCACCTGCCTGGGCTTCCCTGCACAGCACAGCCCCGCTGTGTTTCACAGTCTTTAGCCTTTAGCATAATGGGTGTACTTACACTCGGCCGTGCCTGTGCGTTGGCAGTGGACAGCCAGTCAAGCAAGTGGAGCAACTTGTTCAGCCAAGTGAACGGCACTTCTTGGCCAGGCAATAGCTGCTGGAGTTGGTCCGTTCCCACCCAGCCCGGCTCACTTGGGGCATCAGCTGTGGCCAACAGAGCAAACGGGAATGCACAGAGCCCTGCCTGTACCGAACACAGCCACAGTCATCAACCTCTTCTGCAGGCTGTCATCAGTGCACTGAGCTGCAGCAGCACTCAGTAATGCCACCCATGGAAAGGGTCATGCTCCCATGCCTCCGAGGGGCTCCACATGTCTAAGCCTTGGTGGCATCTGCTTCAAAAAGGTACAACAGGGTGGGAAGAGCTGGAGGGGAACAGGGTTGGGTAGCAGCTGGGCACAGCATGGGGACGGGGACCTGCTGGGAGAGAGGAGGACATGTGCACAAAAGCTGGTGGCATGAGGGGAGCACACAAAGAGCCACCCTCGGAGCGGGCAGGGGTAATGTGTGGGTCGCTGGCACAAGTGGAGCCTCTGCAGGGAGGGCTCTGAGGGCAAGGCGCGAGTCTTTAAAAGAGGCCGGTGAGAAGGATTGTACCTGACAGTTTGTAACAGACACTGGAGAATCCACTCTAGTTAAGAGAAGGATGTGCCAAGGGAGGAAAGGGATCAATTCCGACCAGTCACTTTATGCCATGACATTGCAAAATCTTGGGAAAATGTCAGGGCTCATGGATAATACCTGTCTTCTTGAGCCTCACAAATGCTGGACTCCTCATCTAATTTACTATCACATTAAATATAAAACACCAGCTTACTGTTTTATAATCTCTCCCAGGGGAAGCTAAGCTGTTGTAACATCCTGAAAGATCTGCTGTGCATGCTAGAAGTTATTCCCCCATCGGCAGCGATGTCACTGTGAGAGCTCTCCAAGCTAAAAATACAGCAGCAGCAACAATTTACAAAAATTAGGCTCACGCCTGCACAATGACAGCCGAGTCCCTGACCTTCTCCAAGCTGTTCTCAGCATGACGGATAACCACCATCCCCTGTGCCAGCCTCTCTGCAGCACGCAGCCCCTGACTGCTGGTTAGCGGTTTCTGCAAGGGGTCAGTCACTCCCAGCCCTGACCACTGGGGCAGCTAAGGCAGAGGCGCAGTGCCCAGGCATGCACTGCCGAGGGACGCTAGCTGCCGACGCAACCAGCTGCTGCTGGTGTTTTAACAACAGCCTTTTCACAATACGGTGTCCTCTGGCTGCAGCTTGAATCTCTGGGAATCCAGGGGTGTTGGGGCAACGGCCGGCAGGAGCATGGCACAGACCACTGCCACGGTCATCTTTACACAGCTTGAGCAAAATCCTTCTGGTTTTGCTCATCTTTGGACACTTCAGGTGCTATTGGGTGCCCAGCTGTGGTATGGGGCTTTGTGAACACCTACAAAATAGCCCCTGCGTTGGAAAGAGTCTGAGTTAGCTGCAACTATGTCTTTTAGCTGCAGGGGAGAAATGGGGGCATCTTGCAGGGGCTGCACAGCAGTTGCTGCACCCCCAGTCTGTATGGCTATGTCTGTATGGCTAAATAACCACCCTGACCCCTGCTAAGGGGCACCAATTGCATCTTGTCCATGCTGCTTAGGGCTAGCCCCTAAGAGCACATGTATCCTGAAGAGAGCACCTGGGTCTAAAGCAGCACCAGGGAGCCCATGAGCACAGGGGGAAGCCACACGCAGGATCGGGTCCAGACCTTGAATTGGTCCCCTGGCTCTCCTTTTGTCTGGCAATACAGATGCAACCCCTCTGGACAGGTGTGCTTCATCAGCATAGCGGGGAGCTACTGGGGCTGGGCCAGGTCAAGGGCAGTGGGGCCACAAGCAGCACCCTCAGGTGACTGCCTGGTGCAGCTCAGCATCCACCCTAAGCATCTCTAGACTTTCTCCCAGCTTCTTCTACCACTCCCACCACCACCTCCTGCTTGGCCCTGCACTCAGGCTGAGGACAGGGCACTCCCTGCCAGTGCAGCTGTGTCATTGCCAATGTTGCTGCACCCTTTGAGGTCACATACCATGCAATATGTGGTGGTGAGGCCCTGATAGCGTTCAGGGGTCCTTGTGGCCCAGAGCTGTGCCCACAGGTCTGTGCTCATCTAAATAAACACTGCAAAGGCTGGAAGAAGGGGGGATATGGCTATCCCTACCTTAGCTATAGGAAACTATGGCACCACTTTTTAGTGCAGTCAGTGATGGATAGATTTCCTGGGTCCCAAATCTGAACCATTTTCCTATGAAGCTTTTTTTTTTCGGGGGGGGGGGGGGTAGTAGGATCTGCAGACTTCTTAGAGGTCATGCTGGACCTGTGTTGCAGCAGTGGTAGTCAGAAATAAATATCAGCTGCCACAGAGTTCAGTCCCCAACAGTGAATTTCTCCTGTATTCCCCCCTGACCATCAGCCCCAGTGGAGGTGATGTGACTCTGCAAGCCAACCCCCGTCCGCTGTAACAGCCCTACCACCGGTTTTGGTAGCAGCCTCTACAGCTTTCTCTTTCCCTTTGCAAACTGCACCTGCACTCAGATAAAGCGAGAGGACCAGAACAACAGAAAAGACAACGTGTTGGAGCAGCTGCTGCCGAAAGGATAGTTTTTGATGCCATAGCCTTCTGTGTAGCCTCAATTCTAGGTTGAAGAAGCAAATGTCAGCTATTGAGGAGTGTAACCTGGCGTGGCCAGCAGTGAGCGCAGTACTTGGATGGGGTTTGCCCGCAAAAGCCCTCGCCTGTTCGCAGGTGTGTGACAGTCACTGTGCAGACACCTGCAGCTCTGCTTGCAGCCGATCTGCTGCCAACCAAAGCAGCCCAAGCTGTCTGAGTGTGGGAGCTGCTGGCATAAGGATGCTTATACACCATTACAGGGAACTGCCACCGTGTCTAACAAGGCTGGCCAACACTCAGGCAGTTATCAATTGCTCTCCATCCATACACATGATCTCCTAGTAGGCAGAACCTAAATGTCTCTGATTTGCCATATACCAGCTTTTGACAACCAGAAAGGATACCTCTTGCTTATGCTCCATGGCCTGGCCTTGGCTTATTGAAGGTAACAAGGCCAATGTCAGCAGAATTTAGCTGAAGTTTTGACTCTAGAAATTTCATGGAGTCTCAACTGGTTTCTCTAAAGTAAAAGAAACAAGGTAGTTATCAGTGAGGACATCAGCATGTCATCATTCCTTCTGTGCTTAGAGATTTTACTTTCCATCTTCCCATTTCACTTTCCCACCTTCCCCCATGACTCCCTGGCTGCTTGTGGTTTTTACGAGACAGTCAGATCATGGAAACCAGCACCGCAAGTGCCAGCCCAGGGTTGCAGGCTGCCAGCACAGCATGCCTTGGGGCCGGGGTGCAGACAGGGTTGCTATGTCGAAGGCTGAGTCAGCTGAGCTGCACTGACCTGGAGTTATAATTGCTCTCCTGTGTTTTGCACGACAGCTGTGACACTGAGCAAGGCACAGGATGTACAAGATCACAGCTTGTCAGGACATGTTCAGCAACCCACGAGGTGGCAAACCCTAAATGACAGTCACCCCCATGTATTAACCAGGATGTCTTGTGAAGCCATGATGAGTGAAAATGCTGTGGACACAGGCCTCATCTGACACTTGCTTCTCGTTGGTTCATGCTGCATGGTAAAACTACAGTGTTGCCATGGTTTTCTGGGTTTCATGGGGTGTTTTTACTTGGTAGTGTTAGTTTTTCATACTCTGCTTGTCTTTACTCTTTAAATAGGTTGAACAAAGCTGTTTAAAATGAGGGATATATATGTAAAAATGTTCTACAACTATTACTCATGATATACCGAGTGGCAGATGTTCTCAGGGAGATGTCAGGAGTAGTACAAGGACTGTCTCTGAAAGGCATCGATAGAGTTGTGTCTTAAAGTCACGCTGGGTTATTCTGCAAAATGGTTGTACCTTCTTGAGTTACCAGACTGCATCATGGCTGCTTTCCCTGCCTGTGAAGTCTGAAAGCCTGGCAGAACCTGTTCATGACATCTGTGTTTTTGTGAACTTATAAAATTTCTTCTAGTGCCTGGCCAGTTGGAGAGCTCTACAGATCCTTTGCAGGTCTCAGAGTTTTAAAAGCCATAGCAGACAGGCTTTCATGGTATAGCAGCACTTTGCTAATAGGCAAGAATCATTAAAAAAACAAAATTAATATGTAGATATTTATTTTGTATCTGAAAGCATAAACAGCAGAGGGTTGAGTTGAAGGACAAAGGACATTTCGGTTCCCAAAACTTCTGATTCACTGCAAAAATCCCTCCTTTACCGTAACTGGCCTGATCTTCTTGTAGGTGTTTGGGAACCTGGGGCTTGGAGGGATGAGAGAAACTGATGGCACTTGGTCCCCACAGGCTGAAATTTGTGCTGCCTGGTGACAGGGGCTGTGACATGGGATTCAAGCAACAACTGCTGCTCCCAAGGGGTGGCAGGATGGGTAAAGCTTCGCACTAGTGTGACCATCAGGAAGAGATGAAGCAGCAGATGAAGAGATGCCCTGTTAGAAAATGCTTTCCATGAGCAATATGCATGTACAACCTGCTTCTCTACCAGTTCTGTAGTTTGCCAGGGCACAGAGCAAGGCCCAGATCCACTATGCTGGGTTTTTCTTCTATGTCCATATTGAACTCTTGCTTGGCCAGCTCCACTGTAAAGATCTCCTCTTGGCCTCTCTTCCCTCACTGCTCATCCCAGAGAAATCCCATTTCTCAAAAAACTCCCATTTGCTCAGTGGCTTTCACAAGAGCTTCAGGAGTTTCTCTTCTTTTTTTTCCTCCAGTTCCACTTCTCCAAATATCAGGTGATACTTAATGCAAATACCTTCATAGGTCAAGTCACTTTAGATGCTGAGTTGTTGGAGATGAGAAAAGTAACAGGTAGTTATTAAGTCTTTTCAGTTTCTATGGTAGCAAAAAGATTTTCCATGAGGCTCCAATTTTGAGATGCCACCTCCAGAGCAGTTCCCAGGCTCTGCTGATGGACAGGTCCCTTCCAGCCTTTTCATCTATGTGTCTTTGGCTTCAGGACCTGTCAGACTGCCAGACACTGCTGGTAATGGAGCTGGCTGACAGTTTATAGTCTGGAATATGATATATGCAGTTCACCCGTCTAGCATCTTGGATTGGGAGACTGGTACAGAGCAGAGGCCACAGGACTTTAAACTAGGAAAGATGGGGGAAGAGGAGAGTTATAGTGCCAGGGTAGTTGGCGAAAGACAGCTCAAGTCAGGACGCCTCCAGCAGGTGAATGCAGCCAGGGAAGTGCGCATGGGATGTGGCTATGGAGGACCCTCTTGTATCCCTCCTGGGAAACCTGCATGCTCGATCACCTCTCTGAAATGCCTGTACACCAATGCACGCAGCTTGGGGAACAAACAGGAAGAACTAGAGATGTGTGTGTGCGGTTGCAGGGCCATGATCTCATTGCCATTACAGAGACATGGTGGGATAGCTCGCATGACTGGAGTGCTGTCATGGATGGCTACATGCTTTTTAGGAAAGACAGGCCAGGAAAGCGAGGTGGTGGAGTTGCTCTTTATGTGAGAGAGCAACTGGAATGTATGGAGCTGTGCCTAGGGGTGGATGAAGAGCAAGTCGAGAGCTTATGGGTAAGGATTAAAGGGCAGGCTAGCATGGGTGACACTGTTGTGGGTGTTTACTACAGGCCACCTGATCAGGATGAGGAAGTCGATGAGGCCTTCTACAGACAGCTGGAAGTAGCCTCACGATCCCAGGCCCTGGTTCTCATGGGGGACTTCAACCACCCCGATATCTGCTGGAAAGACAACACAGCTAGGCACAAACAGTCCTGGAGGTTCCTGCAGAGCATTGGTGACAACTTCTTGACACAGGTGGTGGAGGAGCCAACAAGGAGAGGTGTGCTGCTGGACCTCGTACTAACAAACAAAGAAGGACTGGTGGAAGATGTGAAGGTTGGGGGCTGCCTTGGCTGCAGTGACCATGAGATGGCGGAGTTCAGGATCCTGCGAGGAGGCAGCAGGGCACCAAGTAGGATCGCAACCCTGGACTTCAGGAGAGCAAACTTTGGCCTCTTCAGGGACCTACTTGGAGGAATCCCATGGGTTAGGGCCCTAGAAGGAAGGGGGGTCCAAGAGAGCTGGTTAATATTCAAACATCATCTCCTCCAGGCTCAAGAGCGGTGCATCCCTATGAGTAGGAAGTCAAGCAAAGGAGGCAGGAGACCTGCATGGATGAGCAAGGAGCTCCTGGCAAAACTCAACCAGACGAAGGAAGTATACAGGAAGTGGAAAGGGGGACAGGCCACTTGGGAGGAATATAGGAACGTTGTCAGAGTATGCAGGGATGTGACGAGGAAGGCTAAGGCCCGTTTGGAATTAAATCTGGCTAGAGATGTCAAGGACAGCAAGAAGGGCTTCTTCAAATACATCAGTAGCAAGAGGAAGACTAGGGAAAATGTGGGGCCTTTGCTGAATGGGGTGGGTGCCCTGGTGACGAAGGATGCAGAGAAGGCAGAGTTACTGAATGCCGCCTTTGCTTCAGTCTTTACTGCTCAGGCCAGCCCTCAGGAGCCCCAGATCCTGGAGGCAGGAGAGAAAGTCTGGAGAAAGGAAGACTTTCCCTTGGTCGAGGAGGATCGGGTCAAAGATCATCTAGGCAAAACTGACATCCACAAATCCATGGGCCCCGCTGGGATGCCCCCATGAGTGCTGAGGGAGCTGGCGGACGTTATTGCTAAGCCACTCTCCATCATCTTTGAAAGGTCATGGAGAACAGGAGAGGTGCCTGAGGACTGGAAGAAAGCCAGTGTCACCCCAGTCTTCAAAAAGGGCAAGGAGGAGGAGCCAGGGAACTACAGGCCAGTCAGCCTCACCTCCATCCCTGGAAAGGTGATGGAGCAGCTCATCCTGGAGGCCATCTCCAAGCACGTGGAGGACAAGATGATGATCAGGAGTAGTCAGCATGGATTCACCAGGGGGAAATCATGCTTAACCAATCTGATAGCCTTCTATGATGGAATGACTGGCTGGGTAGATGAGGGGAGAGCAGTGGATGTTGTGTGCCTTGACTTCAGCAAGGCTTTTGACACTGTCTCCCATAACATCCTCATAGACAAGCTCAGGAAGTGTGGGTTAGATGAGTGGACAGTGAGGTGGACTGAGACCTGGCTGAATGGCAGAGCTCAGAGGGTTGTGATCAGCGGCGCAGAGTCTAGTTGGCGGCCTGTAGCTAGCGGTGTCCCCCAGGGTGTCAGTACTGGGTCCAGTCTTGTTCAACTTCTTCATCAATGACCTGGATGAAGGCACAGAGTGCACCCTCAGCAAGTTTGCTGACGATACAAAACTGGGAGGAGTGGTGATACCCCAGAGGGCTGTGCTGCCATTCAGAGAGACCTGGACAGGCTGGAGAGGTGGGCGGAGAGGAACCTCATGAAGTTCAACAAAGGCAAGTGCAGGGTCCTGCACCTGGGGAGGAATAACCCCAGTCACCAGTACAGGTTGGGGGTTGACCTGCTGGAAAGCAGCTCTGCAGAGAAGGACCTGGGAGTGCTGGTGGACACCAAGTTAAGCATGAGGCAGCAATGTGCCCTTGTGGCCAAGAAGGCCAATGGTATCCTGGGGTGCATCAGGAAGAGTGTTGCCAGCAGGTCGAGGGAGGTGATCCTCCCCCTCTCCTCAGCCCTGGTGAGGCCCCATCTGGAGTACTGCGTCCAGTTCTGGGCTCCCCAGTACAAGAGGGATGTGGCACTACTGGAGCAAGTCCAGCGGAGGGCTACAAAGATGATTAGGGGACTGGAGCATCTCTCTTATGAGGAAAGGCTGAGAGAGCTGGGCCTGTTTAGCCTGGAGAAGAGAAGGCTGAGAGGAGATCTTATCAATGTGTACAAGTATCTGAAGGGAGGGTGTCAAGAGGATGGGACCAGACTCTTTTCAGTGGTGCCCAGCGACAGGACAAGAGGCAATGGGCACAAACTGAAACACAGGAAGTTCCATCTGAATACGAGGAAAAACTTCTTCACTGTGAGGGTGACAGAGCACTGGACCAGGTTGCCCAGAGAGGTTGTGGAGTCTCCTTCTCTGGAGATATTCAAAACGCGCCTGGACGCGATCCTGTGCAACGTGCTCTAGGTGACCCTGCTTGAGCAGGGGGGTTGGACTAGATGATCTCCAGAGGTCCCTTCCAACCTCAGTGATTCTGTGATTCTGTGATTCTGTGACTGAAGTACTACCGAGTAGCAATTTGGGAGGAGCATGTGGAGAAATAGTAGATAGCATTTGGGCCCCTAAAAACAGTCTCACTGGTGGAGGACACTGCTTGAGTCTCTATGACCAAATAGCAAAAAGGCTATTGTGTTACAAAGATGTGGGAACCT
Source organism: Apteryx mantelli (assembly GCF_036417845.1). Classification (NCBI taxonomy): domain Eukaryota; kingdom Metazoa; phylum Chordata; class Aves; order Apterygiformes; family Apterygidae; genus Apteryx; species Apteryx mantelli. Next base: position 25,627,044 of record NC_089978.1, read on the forward strand.
CAACAAGAGATAAAGTGCTGTTATTCTTTGTGACATCATGCAGGGCTGAAAGTGCATAATCACATATTTAAAAAACAGGGAGAGCTTTTGTTACTGTCGCATGAAGGGAGGGAAAGGGGTAATCAACTTTGCCTGCCAGAGCCCTCCTCAAAAGGGCTTTCACTGAGTCAGGTTCGCAAAGTTGAACAAAATAGACAATTTATTAAAGCGACAGATCAACAGGTTCTGGATTGCCGGTGATAAATGCACTTACTGCAACAAATTCTACTTTTTCTGAACTCAAATTGATAATTAAGCGCTTTCAACAATGGTATTTTTCCCGGGGTAACATCCGATGTTGTCGGAGGCGCAAACCTTACCAAAAAGGCATCCCTGTTTTGGGGAGGAGAGAGGTCCAGGCCCATCGACCCGTCCGTAGGTTGGTGTTCTTGTCCTCCAAATGGAGGATTGTTTATGCACTGAATTTATACTCTTGGCGAGGTGGGGCTGAGTCAAACACTCTGGGATGTTTGGTCCTTGTCGAGCTCAGCAGAGAGTGTCAATGGCTGCTGGCCTTTTTTTTTTCTTTTGCCCTTAACAACACCAGGCTGCGAGACTCCTGCCTCGCGCCAGGCATCGTTTTGGATGGAGCCATGTCGAGTGGTGAGACCTCCACCTCACCCTGGCGTTGCCTCCCCCCCTCACCAGCATGGGCATCAGGCGCAAATCACCCTTTGTGTCCACTGTTTACCCCACAGCAGGGAGGATCACAGATAATCACAGACCATTATCCCACAGCTTTGCCTTGCAATGGTGGAATAATTTCTGTATGTAAAATTGGATTTCATGTACCCTGTGGACAAGCTCGAGTTTGCTTCCCCATTAATGTCATTTTACAATGAATTAAAGTATATTGGGTGTCAGGGCTACCAATATTGATGCTTTGTTAGGAGAACTGTGTGAGAGACAGCCTCCCCTGGAAACAGCCTACTGCTGTTCTCTCTGCAACTTGGGGGATCCTCCAAAATCTTATTATGAGATTTCTACTGATATAAAACATATCTGTCAAGTTTGTACCGAAATACCTTTCACTGAAATAGCTTTTCTAGATGTAGCCCAGTATTCTCAGCTTTATTCTCAGCCCTATTGCACTAATAAGCCAAATTAGTTGTTTTCTTGACCAAAACACAGGTTGTCTTTGAGAACTGAATAGTGATGTGCTCTTCTCTCTGTGAATGGTAAGGAAAGCCTTTCTGGAGTCTTGCAAGGCTGGCCCTGGAGCACATAACATGGTAGGTGCCATTGGAGAGGGGGAAGGAGCCTCTGATAGCACAGGAGGGAGGGTCAGCAAACAAACTGATAAATGCTGTTTTGAACAGATGTGAAGGTGTTGGAGAGGTGTCTGGAATTGGAGAAAGGAAGAAGGAAGTGGGAGAGAACAAGATGCATGGATGCCTTCAGTAGCCTGGCCATTGCAAACCAAGTTGTGGTGTTCTTGCTTTTCCACTCAAGGTGATTGCTCTTCTAAGCAGAGAGAGGAACTCTTCATTTCCCCAGGACAAAACAGGACCCTGAAAGAGGAGTAGGTGAGGATACTGGCACATTGTGTCAGGAGCAGGACTCTAAAAGTCAGCTTCTTAAAATACACTTGGCATCAACACCAAAAAGGATTACTGCCACGGGTCTAGTCTAAGATGGTTCCCCCTCTAATCCCCTGATTAGTGTCTCACTCTCCAGCTGGTAAGGAAAGACAGTATATCATCATCAACACCATCAACTCACCAACCTTACACCCATACCTTAGGATGAGCTGAAACATGCCATGGAGGTGTACCTTTTTTCACTGATGACAGGGAGATTCCAGTGAGACAGTTCAGGCCTGATGCCCTGCCTTGGAGAGCTGGTGTAAGGTGAGATGAAACCCACCTCATGCATCATCTCACATGGCCCCAGTTATCTTGACCAGCATAATAACACTCACTAGTGTCCTCTTCATTGCTGCTGGTAGTCTGAGCATTAGTAAGGATCAAAGGCCAGGAGGTCACAGGCCTGGAGCTTCAGTGGCCAGTTCTGATTACAGAGCCTCAATGCACTGCTCCCAGCAGTGCTTGTAGGCATCTGGCACATCTCAGGACAAAGAGCTGTCAAAGACACAGCTCCCCCTCTAGCTCCTTTGTGCATTGGCCTTGTTCAAAGTGAAATACAGCTTGATGGGCCAAGATCATGTTGTTTCCTTTAATAAAAGTGGTGCTGCAGGAGAATGGGGTTTTATCCTTTCCCTCTAAGTCAATAAGCCATCTTCACAGCCTGGGCTTCAAGAGATCATGGCATTTGCCGCCTGCTGCTATTGCCCTATAGATTACTTCAAACATGTCACAGACTCACAGAATAAATGAGGTTTGAAGGTACCTCTGGAGGTCATCTGGTCTCACCCCTGCTCAAAGCAGGTCCAGTTATAGCAAAAGTCACTCAGGACCATGACCAGTTTGAATATCTCCAAAGATGGAATCACTGCTACCTCTCTGGACAACCCATGCCAGTGTTTGACCACCCTCATGGTGCTGAAATGATGTGTTATATCTAAACAGAACTTCCTGCACTCCCTATCATGCTTTCACCTGGCACCTCCAAGAAAGGCCTGGCTCCATCTTCTCTATAACCTCCCATTAGGTAGTTTGTAGGCAGAAATAAGGTCTCCCTTTTGCCTTTTCTTCCTAAGGCTGAATAAGCCCAGCTCTTAGAATCTCCTGGTACTTCACGTGCTCCAGCCTTCTGGCCATCTTGGTGACTCTCCACCAGATTCACTCCAGTAACATCAGTCTGGCAACACCTTCTCTCTCTAGATCAGTGCTCCTCTCCCCTGCTTTCATTCCTCCCCAGAAGGAAAGACACCTTTCCACACAGGTCCGATGAGAAGCCCACTGAGTAAGTGAAGAACTGAGATACCCTTGGTATCTGGTTCCTGGAGCACCCAAGCACCAGTGGGCAAAATTCAGCACTGCACTAGCAGGTGAACAGGGAGGAAGGAGACACCTTGTCACCCTTGCTGTGAGAGCAGTAGCAGCACAAATGAGTTTGCAACAGCAGAAACTCCCATCTAAATGAGAACACTTAGGATGGGAGCTGAAGCCCCCCCAACCTTCAATGCATTTAGCCCTCCCAAAAAGCTGGCATGCCTATTTTACAGATATAGAAGTGAGAAAAAGGAGACTAAGGAACTTCCTTTATATCCCATGGAAAGCCTTCAAAGACCAGGGGGCTTGAATTCTGCCTCTCCCACTGCACCAGAAACCCTGGGCAATGGGCATGCTTCCCTTGAGCTGCCTCAGGGATTTCAATTCATTTGGGTTCTGGCCACTGTCCCCCCTGCATCTAATATAGAAAGATGTAGCTTATGGTGAGGATACATACTGAGTCTGTCTCTAGCCATCTTTGCCCTCGTGGCAAAGAAAGCTAACGCTGTTGTTGCCAGCAGGTTGAGGGAGTTGCTCCTCCTCCTCTGCTCAGCTCTGGTGAGACCACATCTGGAGTGCTTTGTCCAGTCCTGGGCTCCTCAGCACAAGACAGACATGGACACACTAGAGTGAGTCCAGTGAAGGGCCACAGAGATGTTTAAGGGACTGGAGCATCTCTCCTATGAGGAAAAGCTGAGAGAGCTGGGCCTGTTGAGCCTGGAGGAGAGGAGACTGAGGGGTGATCTTATCAACGTGTATAAATATCTGAAGAGAGGGAGTAAAGAAGACAGAGCCAGACTCTTCTCAGTGGTGCCCAGTGATAGGGTAAGAGGCAATGAGCACAAACTGAAATACAGGAAGTTCTGTCTGAGCATAACAAAAATCTTTTCACTGTGAGTGTGGTTGAACACTGGAACAAGTTGCCCAGAGAGGCTGTGGAGTCTCCATCCTTGGAGATACTCAAAACCCAACTGAACAGGTCCTGGGCAAGCTGCTCTAGCTGGCCCTGCTTGAATAGGGGGGCTGGACTAAACAACCTCCAGAGGTCCTTTCCAACTTCAGCTATTCTGTGATTCTGTGGCAATGGAATTAGAGTATTTAGGAAAACCCATCCTGCCTGTGAAAGATTTTGTATGCAGAAGACACGCAGCATAGAGGCAGGGGGGCATTCATATATGCAGAGCCCTGATGGTAGAATACAGTTTGCAGGACTGATCTAACAGCATCCAGCTGCGGGATGACCCCAGGAAAGATCAGAGGTTGCCTCCAGCCTCCATCGAGCCTGGTGGCAGAATTTAACAAGGGTCTCCCAAGCACAGCTATGCAATACATCAGTAACTCAACCTCTCTGTAATGCTTACCCCAGCCTGCTCCTGCACATCAAACAGCTTCTCAACATGTGCCTCTGGTTCAGAGCTTGCCCACCACAGAGGTGCCATCGCAGCTCAAAGGAAATAGTCACAGTGTAGGCTTATAATAGGCTCTGAAGTGGAAGAAATTGTTTTCTCAGCATTTTATTTCAACTAATGTGTTCAGGCTAGTATCACACTGTGTTAATAATGCTGCCCTGGTTTGTAATTCTGCTTTCATGTTGGCTTCATTTTTCTCTTTTTAATACCACTATCTAGCTTTCTGTTTTTTAAATGTGGGACCTATTTTTCTCCCTGCTGCTGCAGAAAGAGCTAATTTGGTCCTTCTGTGTATAAGCAACAGGACTGTGAAGTGGAAAAGAAGGTGATTTTATCTTTGTGTACGTCCTTGGTCAGACTGATACTAGAATATTGCATCCTGCTGAGGTGCCCATATTTTAAAGAGGACATCAAAAAATGGAGAGGGTGAAGAAAAGAGCCATAAAAATGGTTTGAGAGCTGAAGAAAACCACTTACAGGGAGAGACTTCTAGAGGTCGGCCTCTGTAACTTGTCAAAAAGAAAACTGAGAAGTGATTTGATGACGTGTATAAGTACATGTGTGGAGAGAAAATCCAGGATGTTAAGGGGTACTAAAAATTTAGTCTAAGAAGGCACACAGAGAGCCAGTGATGGGTAGCTGAGGACACACTGAGCTGAATTAGAAAGTAGACATACATTTTTAACCATGAGGATGATAACTGTCGGAACCAGCACGGATGTGGACCTGAGAGCCTGCAAGAGCAAGAATTATGCTTAGTGACCATAATAAAGAACAGGCTCAGTTAATCCCTTTCAGTTTGCCCATTCTCTTCATCATCGTAACAGTTAATGATGGTTAACTGTCAAGACAAGTTTGAATGCTAAGTCTGCATTTCAAGAAAGAGGTTAGGCAACTGGGGAGAAAAAAAATCAGTGAGTTTGCCCAAATACAACCTGGGAAGTGGTAGAATTTGGCTTCATCAAAACAAAATTCCAAATCCCATTCTGTATGCCCTTTTTTCTGGTCACTCATCACATTCTCAGACAAAATCCTCAGGGAGGCAACTCAGTCCCCCAAACTATTAATACACTGTTAGTAACATAAGCGGTCGCTTTAAGTTTGGAGATGACATACAGGAAGAGAGATTTGAGGCTCCCAGACACACACAGAGACAAGGGCAAACTCCATGAGGCTACTCACACGTAAATACCTTCAGGGCCTCGTAGCCAGAGGGCGAATGTAACTGCTCCGTCTGGCTCCCGTATCTCTACACAAAAAATGCTCTGGTCAGCACAGTCGAACCCTGAGAAATTCTTCTGACCAGAGCTGGTTCCATACCTCCCATTAACATTTCTCCGGGAGAGGAGAAAAATGTCATTGCACTTCTGAAAATGAATTTTTCCTATTGCCTTTGACGGTAATTGTCGGGAGCAGCTCAGTAAAGTTGTTCATAAACTCTTGTCTTTGGTATATATGAGAAGGGAATAAAGGTTGTCATGCCCAAATCATCACAGAAATCATCAAAAATAGGCCTGGAAGATCACTTAATCCATTTCCCTACTCACAGGCAACTTGCTCTTCCAGTGTCATTCCTGGGGGGATATATTTTTAGTTTAGTTAGACAGACCTCACTATAACGGCATCTCCACAACATTTCCAGGCATTTTTTCCTGCTAGGAAGTTTGTATTCTTCCCCTTGATGTTTAACACAAATGTCCCATCTATTAATTTGAGGCCATTTACCTCTCACGCACAGTGGAGACAGAGAAGGCTATACCCTCTTCTTCTTTTTCTTCTCTGAATCTTTTTTCTTCTCTAATTTTTTATAAATGTTCCCTTTTTACATTTTTAAAAGCTGTTATCATAAGCTTAAGCTTTTCCTCTTTAAACTACAGCAACCCTCATTCTGACCACCTTTCTCCATGGGCCATGTTTCTCTACCCCTCCTGTGTTTCTTACTGCTTTTCTTTGAACCCCCTCAGATCCATCCCTGTTTTCTTGAACTGCAGCGCCGAGGCTGGAGACAGACCCCTGGGGGCATCAGCAGCCGAGGGCCGAGCACGCAAGACCCTTTTTCCTTCAGGAGAGCAGAATGCTGATTTCTCACATCCAGCTTATGATACACTGTGACACCCAGCCCCTTCCCTGCAATCCTGCTCCTGATCAAGTCATTTCCTCATCCTGTACATGTATGGTTAATATATCCCCAACTGCACAACTGCTCATTAGTAAACATGGACCTTTTAAATGGCTCCTACACATCTACATCAGAAAAATATCACATCGGAAAGCTGCAATAGAAGCTTCCAATTAAGCTCACTTTGTAAATCATCTGTGGCTTCTAAACAAGCCTGGCTCATACACATTCACCTTGATTGTTATCATGGTGGATATCTTCAGTCAGCTCTTTGCACACAAACTTTTGCTGTTGTTTTAAAACTAAAGCTGTTTAGAGCGAAATCCATATACTAAAGAACTGCAGGCTTGAGGCCTGTAATTGCATACAGCCTTAAACTGCCTTAGCTGCTATAAGCACAAATTTAAAGGTTGCTGGGCATTTAAAATGACTATTAAGCTCCTTTTAGCTCTTAAAACTTTCTCAAGTGCTTATGACTCTTGAAACAAGTCAGAATACTTTCTTTTCCTGATGATTTCTTGTTCCCTTAAGGGCATATTTTGCAGATGGCCACATTCAGGAGAACTCAATTAGCTCTAGGAGACAAGTGGTCTTCAAGCATTCAGAGCTCAGCAAGATATCGACCCCTTCCCAACTGAGCTCTTGTGCTCTGCAGCTTCTGTACAGTTAAGAAATTTCAATACTTATGAATCTAGTGCAAGCACCACATCCCAAGGAACTCTAAATCAAAGGAGTTATAAACTCTGCATACACAGCTTATAAAATCCAGTTCAAGGGAGTTCTGCTGGCTGAGCACATGGGTCTCTGCAAACTCAGTATCTGCATATTCTTCTCCATACAGGAAAATTACTTGGAAAAATCTGAAGATTAAATAAAAACCAAGGATTAAACAAAAACCTAGGCTTAAATATAAATTTATAATGAATCCTAAGAGACTGGAGGAGATACTGAAACATTTGTTTCACAGTGAACAAAACTCGTTCTCAAGGAAAAAATGAATTTGTCTCAAGGTAAAACGAATTTTAAGAGCACAACTTTCAAAAGACACAAGTGGTCCACTTTTGTGCCCTGTAACAATGGCAGCTTTTGTCTTCACAAAGAGCATGCACAGCCCTGCCCAGCTGCCAGGTCCCCAAAGGACTCGGGCCAGCACTGGGAACTGCCTGGCTTTCAGAGGAGCTGTCCTACAGCAACGCTCTGGACAACTTCTTTCAACAAAGGCCACGTCTGATCTCAGGTTCTTGAAGCAGATTGTCTGTACATTGCTAACGAACATCAAGGACAGCTTTAGTCAAAGAGTCGTTGACATTGACTGGCTGCGTCCATGCTAGATCTCCCATTGCTGTTCTTGCCTCTTCCTTTTGCCCATCTCATCTTGTCTTGTTGACATCCTGAGGGTTTTTTGTTTAGCCTGGGAGTGCTCCAGAGCAAGGGCTGTCATTAACTTTGTGCCTATGCAGCACCTAGCACCACAACACCACTGATTTGACAGATCCTCTCTGAGGATACGCTATGGCCATAGGAATATAAATCTTAGCAATACACCTGTAATGGGACCATTCCCTTCTTTGAGAAGTGTGAGTAAAGAATTATTCCCCCTTTTTTTAGCCCAACTCCTGCCTTAATATCTTCCATGGACACAGGTCATGGGACAGCTATGCCATGCAGTCACTGAATCTCCCCATTCCTGGCCATTCCCCTTGGGTTTGGGCTTCTTCCCGCTGCCATGGAAGATGTGTGGGAGCAGGCAGCATGGTAATAAATGTCAGGCCCAGGAGGAGAGTCAGAAAGATTTTTAATCCCTAGGAAGTGACATTTTTTTCATCTCTCTCATGCTTCCAGGTGCTCCTTAACTGGTAGTGGTGGCATTTCCTTTGTATCGCTCTTTCTCCTCAAAACATGTCCTGTGTGGCAAGGAGAAGGCAAAGCCCACATGCTGCACAGCAGCTTTTTGACTGTTGGCCTCCATCATCACACTCCTCATTTGCGGGCACTGCATTGAAGGACAAGGCAAAGATGCCTCTCACTAGAGGCTCCTGCTGCAGCTGCCTGCAATGTGCAACTAATTCTTTTCCCTGCTTCAGTGTTCCCTTTTATGCTGTGCATTTGGCTCAGGGATTGATCTTGTGTGCAATAGCTTTGGTGTTTGAGGTTTCGTGGTGAGCTGGAAGAGAGAGACTGGGAAAATAAAAATAATGAGCCTTAAGAAAAGAATCTGTCCATAAACCGTGTGGCATTATTTCATTCCCAGCAGTTCACTCAGCAGCTCTGATGGCCCTGCTGGTGGCTAGCTTTAATTTCCATCTTGGGCTTTCTGAACAGAGAGGGAGGGAAAGCTGAAAGGCTGGAAGTCTTCAAGCATGGGGGAATCTGAGTGGATTTGCTGCAGGACACTGCTATAGAGAATGGCATTCCTCCAGCATTAGCTCGGAAGAAATCACGGCTTCTTATCCCATGAACACTTTGCTCTAGCAGAGCGCAGGAGCACCAACTCAGCCTGCTGAGCCAAACGACTTTGGCAGGGGCAGTACACGTGCTTTAGGGGTATTTACTGGGGCAGAGTCAAAGGATCCACTGGGAAGGAGGAGAAAATACCACACCATGCAGTTGCTGCTCCTCTTCTGGAAGATAAATCTTCTGTGCCTGGCCATTTTCCTTGGGTTTGCACTGCCAGGGGAAGACAGGTGGGAGCAGGCAGCCTCGCAATAAACATTTAGTCCAAGAGAACAGGTCATCCTCTTACCACTGGCCAGAAAATGTTTCCAGCACACTTCAGAATCAACTTCAAACCTCCAGTAAGAGACCAAAATCTAGTGTGCTTCAGGAAGAGACAGTAAGACAGCTTGTTCTCTGCAGCAGTGGGGAGATTTCTGGCGTGAATTCCCACACCCCGGTTATAGATCACAACCGATCTGAGCAAGGGAAGGCAAGGGCGCTGAATCCTTCCACAGCCCAAATCTAGGGACTGGTTTTACTATGTACTAGCAAAACCCACCAGCTATGAGAAACCAAGGTTTAACCACCAAAGCCATACCAACTGTGAACCTGTTGTCCCAGAGCACAGACCACTTCTGGAGCAGCCATCATTTCCATTTTGGTGCATTTGGTGCAAATAACAGCATTTCCCTCCGCCTTCTCCAGAAGCACCCTCAGCCCTGTGCAGTGTTAGCTGTAGATCTAGCTGGAAATGAGCTTCATAGCATGAGGGAGATCTGGCAGTTTTCGTGCATCACCTCAAGTGCATCACATGGCACCTCCTCTCCTGAATCTTTGTCCCCTTTATGAGGCAGAAGAATAAGACATGAACCCAAGTGATTTTTATGCTGGCTGGAGCACCAGCACAGTCTCCATTTATCCTTCCAAAACTCCACAACTTGAGAGGAAGGAACCAAAAGTTATATACCAAAGAGGAAAAAAAAGGAAAAGGTTTCCCAGTTCTGCAGGCAACTAAAAGAAGCCATGCAGCATAGACTTATAAAATAAAGCTGGGCACAAAGAAACATCTCTTTCTGACTCTGCCTTCTCCTTTCTCCTCCGCCTCCTGAGGCTCAGATTTGTTAACAAGTTTTGTTAAGGAGGCAGCAGACATGGGACAGTGTCTATCTCTTATCATGTCTACTGACCTGGTCATTGCACTGCAGGGTATTGTTAGAGAGACACTGACCCCAGCAGGACCATGACGATATTACATGATTAGGAATCAGATACACAGTGTAAGCCTTCCCACTTCCCAGCATATTTCCACAGCAGATCCATCTGGCTACTGTCAGGCAAGAATGGTCCTCAGGAAAGATGACTGTGTTTTGGTATCCATGTCCAGGGGAAATTATGCAAGGAAGTATCTGTACAAGAATAGTCAGAGTGCTGGATGTTCAACCCTCCTTGGGATCCATGCTTAACTCCCAAATTTCTCATGCCTTTCTCTCTCCTGCTAAAGAAAGAATGCACTCTCTGCTGTCTCCTGGCAGATCCTACCTAATTAGTACTAGTAGCTACAGTTCCCATCTCTGTCCTGTCCCATCTCCCTCAGCTCACAGTGTTTGCTAAAAGGGGCCAGGATGAAGGTGCATAGCTGGGGTATTTCCATACTATTGACAGCCTCACTGCTCAGGGTGCAATGGTCCCAGTTTGCCAAGCTGGGCTAACCTTGGTTCCAGACAGACTAAACCCAGGAGCCTTGCAGAAAGCAAGGAGGGGATTTAATGGTTTGCAGAGGAGAACTACATCATGACAGATCTTGGGACTGACTTAAATTACAGGGCTGTCAAAAGTGTGTGTGTTCCATGTGTGCGGGAAAAGCACCTGAGACACCAAAGGACCAAGAGAGGTCTAAAGGCAGACAACAATCAGGCAGCAATGTTGAAGGGACAGTGAGGGCATCTGGGGCGACGAGGAGAAACAGACACAAAGGCTCTTCTCACCTGAAATTCGACATCTGAGCTGCTCTCCCTTGACTCCTTGTATAATAAATGGCACTCCAGAGGCCCCATTCATCTGATCCTGGAGAAGGCATCTAAAATGTGTCAGTAAGTCTCCTAAACTTGCTTGTTTCCCTCTGCTGACTCTGCAGGGAGTCTGGGTGACTGGCTCAGGTACACATACCTGCAATTAGGTGAGAGGAACCCCAGCCTTGGCCCCCTAAAGCAGCCATGGGTTCCTAACTTGAGACATTTGTATCATCATCCCAGGACTCACTCCACCAACATGAATTTCTACCTCCATCCTCTTCTCTGTTCTCTCATACAGTCCTTCCCTGACCTTATTCAATGATATCTCAAGCAGGTTTGATTCCCGCTTGGAAGGCTGTGCAGCATATTCTGTCAGGTGTATCCAGACATAAGCCTGTTCCTGCTGGTTACCAAATCATGCCAAGAATTTTTTTTTTTAAGTGTGAGGAAGTTTCTTTGTCTTCTTAGAACAGCACTAGACCATGAGAGGAAAATACTGGCCAGCCAGGCTTCAGATAACTCTTTGCAGAAGGTCTGAGAATTGAAACAAGGTATAAAACACAACTAGTTCAGAAGAAAAGTCTTTGAGAAGCAGAGTTGCTTGGGTCTCTAGAGAGAGGTTAACTAACTTTGCAGTTAAGCTGTGGAAGCCTAGGGCCAGCAGCTGGGGCCTGCTGACACACTGCAGAGCAGTCCCAGAAGAGCAGCATAACTGAAAAAACACTAGACCATCCCTGCCACTGAGGAATAGAAGTTTGATAGCTTTTTCCCCACATTACCTGTAACAAACATCACCAGATATGACAGGAATCTGCTGACCAAAATCAATCTAAATGGCTCATTTTTTTGCATAATAGTATTTCTGGTTGCTTTTCGCCAAAACATGTTTGTCTTTGGGGAAGAAAGGTTGCATATGTGCTTGCGTTTGTCACTCCTGGATTTCCCACGTGTGGGCTGAGTGCCTTCTGCACCCTTAAAGAAGGCCCTGAATTCCCCTCAGTCTGACCATTGACTTGCAGCTGGCATTGTGGAAGATGAATTAAGCCAGAGTTGAAAAAAACTTAAGAAACAGAAACCACTGCAGGAAACCACCTGAGCGTGTACACTGACTGTGCAAGGGGGCTACGGGGAAGCCCCACAGCACAAACCCGGCTCCTACAGCTCTCACATCAGCCCTTAGCAATTGCGCAATGCTTAGGCAACCACTGAGGCGAGCAGCCCCGTCTGCCCTCCGTTTTGGGTCGTGTCTGTTAACCCAGACCACTAATATCGCCCCACACAAACAGACACCAAGGCTGCAGTGAGATTTCTGCTGCTCAGGCCAGGATATCACTCTGGTGTCCTCCTCCCACAAATGTACCTTAAAGAAAGGTGCTCAGTGGAAGATCATATCCACCTGGCTTCTGGCAGAAAAAGATACTAAAATTGAAGGTCTCGGCACAGCCAGCATGTTTGTGGCATTGCTCACAGATGGGTCCAGGTTGGACATCTCTCTTGCCTACTCTCGCTGTAGTGCAGAGTGAAGGGATGGATGTGGACCTGAGTCTGCAAGAGCAAAGATTATGCTTAGTGACCATAATAAAGAACAGGCTCAGTTAATTCCTTTCCGCTTGCCCACTCTACATCATCACTGCCTTCTTCTAAATTCATTCACAGAGATACTGAGAGAGAGGTGGGCCAGGGAGGACCTCAGGGATGGGGACGCTGCAGAGCTGGCCTTGCTCAGACTCTCTGTCTTCTCTGCTCCCTGCTGCTCTGTAGTAAGGCTCAGCAGTGGGGCTCTCTGAGACCTCCCTGGCTAGTGCGTTCAGTTGTACATGCATTTGCAGCTTCATCATGATACCCACAGAAAATATCAGGCCCTCAGACTTTGTTAAGCATGAGAGGAAACTCCTTTAAAGATAGGCAAGGGTGCTTTTGCTAGTGGTGCAGAGACAGCCTGGGAAGGTGCGAGTCTGGTGCTAATCCAAGATGATATGTTTTTGGGGACTGGACGTGGGAATGATGCAAAGAAAGCTAACGATAAGCTGATAGGACATTGCATTTCCCTCGGAGAAGAGCTATTTTGGTGCCGAGGTGCATGGGATACACAAATGAGGGCAGTGCTGGTAACTTCCATCTGGGGGATTTTTGGAGACCGAAACTAGATGATGGTGCCATGCAGAGTGCCAAATGCTTAACTGCTCCCTTTGAGAGCCTGCAATTGGGTTTTGTTTCTGGACAGTTCCAGAGGAAGGAGCATGCCCGAGAAAGCAGTACAAAGCCAGGGTCCTGCACAGAGTGATTTGGTGCTTGTGCCAGTGAGGAGTTGAGTGCCAGCGCCAGGACAACCCAGGCCTGGCTGGGCTCTGTGAATACACACGGGAGAAAGTCAAAAGAGACAGGGAAACTGGGAAGACAGGTAGATCCAGTCCATCCCATTACTCCACACTCACACTGATTGCTGTTTCCCTGTGGCTGTGCTGTCCATGGAGCTTATTAGCAGGTCCCAAATCTCTTCTTTCTCTTTCTTCTGGGCAGCATCCAAAAATTCACAGAAAACAATGTTGTTTCAAACCGTGTGTGTGTGCGTGTGCATCTTGCTGTTTCCCCTGTAAACAGAATTTCCAAATCTTGTCTCTTGTCTTCCCTTGGAGAGCTTCTGCATTTCTGCCCCTTCCTCTGTGCATCCTGCTGCCTGCAACTGTCTCCGTCATCTTAATGAGTTCTAGTTGCTGTCCAACAACAATATATCTAAATCTTCCACCCTCCCATAGGTTATACAACCAAATACTTGGTTTATTTGCTTGATTATAACAACACACCAGGACAGTGATTTCTTTTGTCCTTGCCTTTTTGGGTACTTGCCATGTGTGGCTTATGGACCCACTGTGTACAGTTCTGCTGGTTTGTGTTTAAAAAAAAAGAAACAAACAGGTGCAGGTGGAAAGAAAGATTGCTAAAGAGGATCTGTCCTATTAAAAAGCCTAAAGGAGCTTGTACAGTCTAACAGAGCACAAAGTGTCATTTTATATAATGACTCTATAAATACATTCAGGGATGTAGGATAAATATCAGAGAGTAAGAAGATCTAGAGAAGGCTATTAGCACAAGATCAGATGGATACAAATTGAGAATGAACAGATTCAGATTAGGAACTAGAAAAAAGTTTGCAGACCTTGTGTCAGATAACAAGACATCTGGATACACTACAGGGCTGGGAACAGCCACCTCAGTCACAGGGCCCTCTCTGCTCCATCTTAAAACTGGTTAGCTTTTCATTTGTTCCTTTTTTTTTTTTTTTTTTTTTAGCTAGGTTTCCTGCTCTTCTCCCTTCCAAGTCCTCAGTGTGTGCCTGTGGGAACATCCCTCCCTTCGCACCATTTCCCTTGTCCGGATGGGGTGGGTACGCAAGGACATGACCCAGCACACCCTGGCTGCAGTCATGCCCTGCAGCTGCCGACAGCTTTTCCAGGCACGCTCCCCAGCTGAAGTGGATAGCTGTTATACGCTTTGCTTGGGGTCGCGTCTTGCAAAAGCACAGCTGCCTCGTCAGGCAAAGAAGGTGATTGGGGACAGGGGTGCCAGGCGGAAACTGGGCATGTTCCCAGCTTTAAATAAATCTAAATACCCAGGATCTAGAGAGGGAAGCTGACCTGGTGGTGCCAGCATGGGGATAGACAAGCTGGGGCTGGTGTATGCGGGAGCAGAGAAACAGGCACCTGCCCACTCCCGTGGAGCTGCCCGGCAGAGTGAGGTGCAGATGGCCCCTGCACAGGAGAGGGGGCGAAGCACAGCTCTCAGCTCCTCGCAGCAAGGAGCGGGGGGCCAGTCCCCCAGCGCAGCAGTAGAAATGTCTAATTACATACAACAGAGGAATATATATGTATGCTCAGGGACCTTTCTTCATTAGCATAAATTAAGAAAAGCCAAATATTTATTTTAAATGGTTGTGCCATATGCTGATGAAATGCTAATCTGCACAAAAAAGACACACTGTAAATAAACTCCCAGAAGCACCTCACATTTGCCTGGCTTCGTCTTTCTGAGCAAACTAAGAAGAAGAAAATAAAATCAACAGGATCTATTATACACTCCCTTGCATAAAAAATGCAGGCAAGCTTAGGATGACATGGGCCAGTGCTTTCCAAACTATCATCTGCCACCCCCAGGAACACCACAAGCTACTTTTAAGGGCCTGTAGAAGTATTTGAGAAAAACAAACTTGCTGGGTTTAATTCTATTAGGGGGTTGTGAATCCAAAGCAACTGAAAACACTAGAGTATCCTTTAGGACCAGACACGGAGTCAGAGGGATAGTTTTGCCTCTGCCACTGAATGACCTTGGGTAAGTCACTTCCCCTTTGCCTCCCTTCCCATCCTTCCACCAGTGCAACTCTTTGTAAGCATTTAAAGCATCTCTTATTGTGCATCTGAATGGTACCTAGCGCAACAGAGCCCTAAGACCCTACAGAAACACCTTACTATTAACATACACTTCTTACAGCCTTGAAAAAGCACTCCAGCCCCAGCATATCTGAAAGTTTAAAGACATTTAAAGATGGAAACCAACCTACTAGGAAGTCAAATATGACTCAGTAAAAGGCAGCTTTTGTAGTGCCCTTAACAAACCTGCCCTGGACTTTGGTACATTTTTAAGCAGCAAGGCTGGGTGATGAAATCTGTCAGCAGCAACTGCCATTGGCTTCCCTTATTCGCCAAGCCACTTCCATCCTGTTATATATGTTCTGCGTACTAGCAAGGATGCAAAGACCACAGTTTTATCAACATGCATATTGCAGTGTTGTCAGCAGCTCCTTAAGGTTATTCCTCTTTTCTTTTTGGTGATATTTATAAACCTTGTACGGAGTTGCTATGGTATCTGTTCCTGGCAGTCCAATTGGTATTCAGCGCATTTCCTCTCACCTTCACTGTTCCAGTGACCTTTACTTCACAAGGAAGAGCTCATAGAGCTCATACAATCTACCTGTTCAATTAGATGTCACACAACACACTGTGCAAAAACACCAACTGCTAAGCAAAAGAGGGCTCGGTGGAAACAATTCATCTGCAAACACTGTCTGAGAGATGGATAAACAATGGTAATTATTTCAAAACAAATTGGAACCAGAAAGAACAAGCAGTGTAACTGCTAGATAAACAGGAAAGGCACAAGAAGCAGAAATTTCAACTCCATCTGCTCTTAACATCTTGGGTATTATGTAGTTTAAGCAAAAATTTTTCTACCTCTCTTGCTTTCCATAGTCAAGTTCACAAAACTCTTACTTGTAGAACCGTTTCTCTTACATCAGTTGAACAACTCACACTAGGGACTGCTCACAAATGGGAGTAACACAGTTTTAATCTGGCGGTAGAAACTTATCTCTTTAAGTTAATATTCTAGCCTATTTTAAGAGACTTTGCACAAAGCTACAGCAGGACAGCCACACAGGATGCAGGATGCTTTCCTGCAAAAATAAGCATGTTAGGAATGTTCACAGCTGCCTCACATACCAACCAGATTACAAGACCCCAAAAGCTCCAGTCTCCTTGGCTTCCCCCTGACTCTGAGAAAACTGTTACCTGTTACAACAAACAAGAATTCACAAGTACACAAAAGCTAGAAAATGGAGCAGGCCCATGACACAACCCCGACTCTGTCCTTGCAGTAAGAACTGGGAACATCCCAGCACTTTGCCCCTTAAGAAAAACAGAACGTTCCTCGTGGCACCTTTCTTGGCCATTTAAGTAGTGTATCTAATTAAGTAGTGTATTTAAGCTCTTGTATTGGGTAATCAGGTTAGCTAAGACATCTCAGCTCTCCTCTCTGGTGAGCTATACATCATTCCAATCATTTTTAATACTACTTGGGGCCTTTTTAAAAAGAATAGGGAAATTCCTGGGAGCTTCCCAAAACACCTAGGTAATGACACGTGTAGGAGCACAGCTCTTCAGCTGATCAGAAAGCATGCTCTGTACTGCACAAAAGCTGCTCCTCTAGGCACAGAACAATTCTGTTTGTAGAAAGTGGGTCAGACAAACAGGTCGCAACCAGTGTACAAAACCAGGCTGGCCTAGAAGGCAGAGAGGGTCCAATGCAAGACTCTTCTGTGCTGTGAGAGACAGGAATATCACAGTTTGGCCAGCCAAGGTTTGGGTGGCAGCCAGGCTCCGAAACATGCATGATTTATGCACCTGCAGCCATGGCCAACCTTTTGGACAGGTGCGCTCATGAAACACCTAATGTGACCAGGGAAAAAGACCACTGGCCACCTTCTCTGCCTGGGAGCCTTCCTCCCTCTCCAGCTTCACTGGTTGTAACCCACTGTTGGGAATGTGGGTCTTGTAGCAGGTTGAACTGGAGCATTCATCTCTCAGCCAGGGAAGCAGAATTTACAGGAAAACAGAAGCTTCTGATGCTAATTTCTGGTAATAATCCTCTGGCTACGATTCCCTGGAGGGTATCAGGGCTTTAGGATGACAGTCTTTGCGATCACCATCATGGGTAGCTTTATACAACTCATTTTATTCCATTACAGGGCTACTGAGATGGAGACTGAGGCCATCCTTGCCTCGCATCACTGCAGCCCGGGCTGACAGCTTTGTTCGGGAGGCACCTGACAGAAAGCAGGCCCCGGCTGCCGCTGCACGCGGCATTAGTCCTGACACAACTTGCTCCACCCTGCTAACACCAACGTGTTGCTCTTTTGTTCTCAGGCTTCCCATGTCATCCCAGGCAGCACAGCAGCACTTGCATTCTCATCACGCTCTTATTGTAGTTAAAGATCAGAAAAAAACCTCAATGATCTAATTCAGGATAGTTTATTCCAAAAGTAGACAGAAGTTTTTTCACAATTTCCTCTGCTGCTTTCACCTCCTCAAGTCTGGACTGTAGAGCTAAGTCTTTGCTCGCTTGATGGAGAGGTTCCTTGCCACACACATAAACCCTTTTATCTTCCCCACAACCAGAACAGATCAGTGTACCTTTAGTACTTTGTAGTCTCTTTTAAACTGGGGTTAACTGAACTTCCTATGCAAAAATCTGACCTTTCCCGAAATCCCTTGATCAGCAATTTCCTTTGCTCGCTCTTTCATGTTTAAGGCATTATGAAACACTGGAAACTACACATACTTTCATAAGGGAGTTAGTTAGTGAGAAAATTCGAATAACCAGCTCAGTCTCAGGAGACTTGGTTTCTCTTTCCAACTTTGAAACCTCTTTCCTAATAGAAGCTTTACTCTTGAAAGACTTCTGGTTAGCAAGCAGCTGATGATATAACTTCTTTAGTGCCTGATTGTACTTTCAGCCCAGGGGCAAGCAATAAAAAACCCGCCCAGCTATATGAGGTCTGAATCAGGCGCTAACACTGAACATCTGCTAGGGCCTCTGCTCTCCTCTCCTCCACCCTCCTTCCAAGTGCTGGGCATTGGCGCATTCACCATTTTATAGCTTGTAGCAATGAAAGGCCAATTTAAGAGGGAAAGCATTACTGACAGCACTACCCCAAAAAAACAGACCTGTTTTAACTGTTCGCTGCCAAGGACTTTGGTGAATCCAACATCACTGTGACATACTGAAAACATCTGCACTGTGAGGCTGCCTTTGGGAACTGTCACTAGAAAAGCATTCACAGGCCCAAAGAGAGAGAGACAAAAAGACTCTACACATACATTTATTACTTCATACAACCCATATGCTTATTGTACAAAACTTAACAGTGCCACCCAAGAGAGTATTTACACTGAAACACAGCTTTAAAACATGTTTTAGTGTAATTTAGGTACAAATTACTGAAGCACCACATACTGAACAGTGTGTGTGCGTGTATATATATACATGTATATATACATATGTATCTCCATACACACATACAGACATAGACCGAACACATGGTTGCAGCAGGCTCTGATATATTAGTATGTTGCACTCTGATGATTCAAACATCCCTAACCTAGGGTTTCCCCCAGTGGGACACAAATTGGACATCTGCTGCTCACCGACCTGTAAGCTCATGCTTGGGGCCTTGAGTTGCTACTGCTGTTAGCCTGGCCTTCCTTCCCCAGTCACTCCTTGTTATACCCCTCCGTTGGCTCCCCTCTTGAGCTTATAAGCCAACCTGCAAGCCCATCCAGGTGAGTGCATACATGAGTCTTGGTAAATCTGTAAGGGTCAGCATATACAGTCAGCTCCTAATGCTGAAAAGTCTCAGCAGTGCAGGGACAGTTTTTGTCTTGTGGAGTGCCTGCTCTGGTGGGGCCCAAGTCATGGCTGCAGTGCTCAGGCACAACCATCATACATACAAAAATCTGTGGCCTGGAAACTTACTTTTCTGCTCTGCAGCAGCAGAGGATGAATGGACCTATACAGAAAAACCCATTTTGGGTAGAGATCATTACCTTTAGAGTAAAAGACTGCAGTGCCTGAACAGTTCCCACTACACGGAACGTCCAGAATAGCAAATTTTGCTGACTTGCAAGAAGGCAGTTTAACACTTTAAGGTAGAAGGTTTATCAAAGAGCCAAGGAATGACATTTTTGCTAAACACTGTACTTTCTTCAGCAGAAGGCGCACTGGTGTTTGTAGAATCACACTGAGAAAACCGATGCTTACATCTTTCTAAGTAGCAGTTGCTGAATCCCAGCACTGCTCTTGGGCAGCCAAATGGGATGAGTTACTGGTATTCCACGTTTGTTCCCTTCCAGAGCTTGACTGTGCAGACTGTAAGCTCCTCAGGCAGCAATGGTCTCCCCAGCTGGCTAGATGAGAGACCCTGGGCTGCTACTCTAGTATTGGTCACAAAAGAATCTCATAGTTTTACTAATTTCTACTGCAGTAAAACCAAAAGAAGAGTAACAGCTGTAGCCTACAGATTTCATAAGGAGAAAATGACAGACTGTGCCAATGTTTTTAGAGCTTTCTCTCTGTAAAGGTCTAGTTATTTCCTGGGATGAACGGACTAGTCCTTGGAGGAATTTATCCATGAACTATAAAGAATCAACACGGCTTCTGCTTGCTCATCTTCCAGTGCAGAGAGGTCTGTTCCACTTAGTCTCACAGCCAACGTACTGTGAACCCTGAGGGCTCTACTGTACCTAGTTAACAAGAGCTGGTCAGGAAAGAAGGAACTGGAGTTTTTATTCCCCCCATAGACGAAAAGGGTAAAAGCTGATGTTCCTCCTGTGCTGACCTCCCTGTCCTCGAGTCTAACAGAGCCTAATGCTAGCCAGCAGAGATACTCTGTTCTTCAGAAAAATATGAACGGCAGCTGTGTGTCTCAACCAATCCCAGGAGGCATTTTTCTAGAGTGCCACATGGAAACATGCTTCTAAAGTCCCAATTGAGTTTCATGTCAAATAAAAGACTGACAGAATCTCCATGATGATACTAATCTCCCTGATGTTTCTCCATGCAAATTGGGGCAGACCTATAAAATGACAGGATCAATCCAAGATGTGTTCTTCATATAAAAAGAAGAAAAAAAATACTGACAGACAGGAACAATTGCAAATGTAGCCCAATCAGATAGACGCTGCAGAGTTGTCAAGTTTATATCCTGACAGTCCTTGCTATTGAACAGAAGACACGCTAGAGCAGCATTTACCTTAACGGATCATACATGTCATGCCCAAAAGGTGCTCAGATCAGTGTGATGAATTACTGACATTATTTGAAAATTTCAAGAACTAGCAAAAAGAAGCAGCAGTAAGGACACAGTCCCATTCAAGAGGAGCTGGACAGTTCTGAATACTTGGCTTACTTTGTGAAAGAGATCCATTTCTCACTCCACTTTACCACACCTGGCTACATCACTAGCAGTCTCAGCAGAGAGCCCAAGGGCAGAATACCTACTGAACTGCATAGTCCCTCCAGGTCACCAAGATATTCAGAGCCTAGCTCAGGAAATCACTGAGAATTTCAGAGTCTGCATATTTCTCTGTAAAACTGGCCTTTCCTTCTCATTCCTAGTAGGGGAAGCCTCTGTATGTCAGACTCACTGCCAGAGTCTGTGAAACGGTCACACTGCCAGCATGGCAGCAACACTCTGGAGAGAGGATTTCTCATGCCAGAGTTTATAACCTAACCCTTCTTGTCCCTACACTTGCACTTTTATTTAGGATTGGGAGGGGAAGAAACAGGTGAGAACAGAAATGAGATCATAGAGATCATTTTCCAAAAATCAATTACACACTCATACATTTTTAAGAAATCTTCATAAAAAAATTAATTGTAAACAGTTCTACAACATAAACAAGTGCAAATTCCATTGTCTAGGAAAGCTAGGAAAGAGTTCATGCCTAATCAGAAGTGGAAGTCCATAGCCATCTGTTTTAAGGACAGCCTTGATATTAGTGTTTTTACTGTATTAAACTACTGGTACTTTAATAATAATAATAATATATAGAAAGCACAAAGTATAGTTGGATGATACATAAGCATAAAAGTGCAAGGTGTAACTTAAGTCAAAGTGCCTACTGGTCAAACTGGGTACAAACTATGTTTAGAGATCAAACATAAATTGGACTAAAATCAATCAGGGCCCTTTGCTTTTCCTCTCATTTCCATTAGGAGAAATCACAGGCAACACCAGTCCAGTCTGAAGTGACATCAGTGCCAAATGGGCGTACAAGAGAGGAGGTCTGAGCCCATGTCCTGATGAAGACCAATCCTTATTTCCTCTCTCTAATGCCAATTAATCCACATGCTTTGCTCTGAATACTCAAGCAAAGAGAACCACATCAGAGAACAGTAACTTCGATGTCATATTCAAGGCAGGCAGAGTCAGCAGCTCAGCAGAGATGTAGCACTTCCGAAGAGCAGGGGGAACAGCGAGCCCTTGTTAGCTCCTCTGTAGTCACATTCCCCTGGCTGATTTATTGATTTCAGCCATGAAAGATGACTATAAGGAGATAAGTAACACTGCTCTTCACTGGAAAAATAAAAGATTATCCTCAAAAGTATAATTTTTTCCTTCCTGTTTGTCCAGTTTTACTATTCAGACATAAAATATCATTTATAATATAAGTTCATTACTGTGTTTATTCCCTTTAAATGCAAATGGAGTTTAAAAGGAGATCTTGTCACCAGAAAGGGTGGCAGGAGGGGAAGGGAAAAAGAGGCAGACCTTTCATTAAACCTTTAAAAAGATTTCTAACTCATTTTACAAGTGAAAACAACAAAAGCCATAAAAGTCTAGCTGTCACTGAGATTAAGCAGATCCAAACTCTGCCATCCATTTTTCATACTTCTCCAGGTCTGCAGCAGAAACAGATTTGGAGATTTTCTTCAGAGCCAGCTCAAAGTCCCCCTTGGTAACCGGCATCTGAAGTTCCTCTTTAGAAAGTGCCCGAATCTCTTCTGGAGTTAAGCCGTTAATACGTCGTCTCATTGCCATTAAAGAGGCATCCCTGGAAATACAGGACAATGCATGAGAGCTAATTGGTAGCAGCATATGCTGTAAGCTTATGAATTTTGATTGTATTCTCTTGCTAGAAACCACTGGCAAGAACACTTAAGAAAGCATTTATTTACCATAGAAGATGTGGATCACATCTTTCTTAGCTTCCATATTCCCAGATCACTACATTAATTCAACATAAAGAATGCATTGGTACCAAAATCCATTTAACCATATGGTAAACGTGCAGAGATAATTAAAACTATTAAACTGAAAACCTTTTGCAATGATTAATAGAGATGAAATCTTACATCTTCCGTGCAGGAAAGGGCAAGGCAGGAGGCAAATTGTGCTCAAAATTTTTGTTTCTTTTTTTTCTTTTTTTTTTTTTTTTTAAGTACTCTGGATTTTGCATCTCCCCACTGTCCCGTTAGATTTCAGCCCTCTCCACACCACGTAGCCCACTAGGGGAGCCAGCAAGCGCTTGGAGTGTAGCCCAGCTTCACCACCTGCTCAAACAGGGCACCTGAATCTGTAAAGGGCAGAGCAGGATGCAGAAAACACTAGTGTCATGGGGCCCTGCAGGGCCAAGGCCATTGGCGCCTGTGGCTCCTCACGCTCTACCTCCTTCACAACTCCTCCCCAGCTCTCATGCTGCCAGTGTGGCCCACTGGCACAGAGAAGACTGCTCATTTCTTCCACCACAGCCCACATGCAGTTTGCAATTACATAGTCTCTTTCCCCTGTTTTTTCCCAGTAAAGGATAACATAAGCCTCAGGGAGAACAGGTAATTTAACTATTGCACTGAGTGATACACCAAGTTTTCAAAACCATGGAGTCATTTCACATGTAATGTGAAGCAGCAAAACCTTCCCCCAAAACAAAAATACACACCCCCCCCAACCCCACAGCATCAGTTTCTCTGGTAGGGACTCTGTCTTTGTAGGGGATATAGAGTTCCTGCTGTTAAGTTTTTTCAAATGCCTATACTTCACTAGAAAAGCTTCATTTGTCAAAACCTGAAACAGTCTGTGGAAGAGGAGGGAAATACACCAGCTCACATTACTGGTTCCCGGAGTAGTCCAGCCTTCACTATGCTGTGGTGAGATGCCAGCTGCCCTCTTTTCCTTCCCTTTCTCCTCTCCACAGTCGTGGCACAGCAGCCTTCCCCTCCCCTCACATTTTGAGCTCACCACAGTGGGTCAAAAGTGGGTGCAGGCAGAAGCATTATGAAGTTTACAACATCAACTCAGGGAATAGACTTAATTGTGCTTTGGGTTGTCACCTAGATCATGCTATGCCACATGAGGAAGAGGAAGGGAAATTAAAGCTTCAGTTCCCAAATTCCTACCCGCACTACTGGAATTCCTGGGCTACTGGCTTCCCTCAGCAAGCTGCCCCAGAGTCAGAGTTCCCCCCTCAGCATGGCAGGCTGCAAGAAGCCCAGCAGCTTGGGAGTATCAGAAACATCTGCGACAGGACTCAACTTCTCATGTAACTGGGATTTGAAAGTTTGATTCTTTTCCTCTTCATTCCAGAATTTCCCATGGAACAGGGAATGAGGCTATTGCAGTAGGGATCTGTGGTTAACACAACCCTATTTAGGCATAAATTCAATACTACTGCTATACGCTATCTGCATCACCTTTGCACCTAGAAGCATCAGGCAGAAACCAAAACCGTGCTGCAACTGGTGCTCTCTCAACATACAATATATAGGAGTCCCAAAGAAACATTCTATGAAAAGTTCCTTTGTATCAGGAAATTCAAGCTCCTAAATCCATGGGATTAAAAACAAATCCAAACTAGTTTTATACCAGATAAACAACATTCAATAAATGCAGACAATGGTAACAGAAGAGATTTGCTCAGATAATTTTTTCCTCTTAAGACCGGAGCAAACTTAGGTCACATCTCATACAAAGACTGCATGGTCTTTAGACTGCTCGACATGACAGTAACGGTACCAGTAAATCGATTTGGGCCTCACACATAGCCACTGTTAGCATGGCTTCAGCTGTAGTGGGTATTCTCTTTTATCACATAATGCAACTGATGATTTTACATGCAGTTTTATTTGCAAATTAAGGTGAATAAGATACCTGCAAACATTAGTGATGTCAGCACCGGAATAGCCTTCAATTTTCTCAGCAATTTCTTCAAGGCTGATATCAGGATCCAGTTCTACTTCCCGAAGATTGATCTTAAGTAGTTCTGCTCTGCCTTTTGCTACAACATAAAAAATATTTGTTTGAAGACTTAAAAGAGTAACATTAAAAAAAAAAAGATAAAAACACAACTTAGATTTTCAATGAAAAATACAAAGGGGTTTAACATAAGAAAAGAAAAGTGATAGGACAAATCACAGTAAAGTGTGCAGCCAAGTACAGCAAAGTGTATGGACAAAGCAGTATACTTTAAACAGTATAATCTAGAGACATTTTCAAAAGTCATACATCATCAAAAATATCTGTTATGTGACAGGTGACAAAACATTTGGTCACATACTACCCAAGGGCACAAAAGCACAATCCTACAAGTGTCTGCTTCTTCTCATAATCCTTTGGATTCGCTCGCTGTTCAACTGTTTGATTGCATATTATTCACACAGTTTCATTAGAAACACAAAGAGGATACTATTAACAGAGCTGTAGACAATACAAAACCCTTAACAATAGGCTGAACCTTAAGCATGCGTTTAAGTGCTTTACCCAGTTGGGACCCAAGAAAGCTGCTGAAGCCTGATAGAAAGCAGATACATTAATACAGTAAACATATTAATATATTTGCAATACAAACATTCTGGTATCCCATTTTCAAAACTAGGTGCAGTATGCACATAGATATGTGCATACTGATATGTATGCACCAGATATGTAAATGAATACCTATGCAGCCAATTAACCATTTTTCTTTGAAGGGCATGTGCATAGGTGCATTTGTGTGCATAACTTAAACAACCTAGGCTTATAACAGAGAATTCACATTTGACAGCTGAGGCCTCTGTGTCATTGTGTGCAAGGGTGGTAAAGAGGATGAATGCTCTTCTGGCTTTTACTCTAAAGGGAACATATACCAGCTCAGCATCTTTATTTCCACAGTGACCAATCTTTATGATTTACAACAGAGACAGCCACTACAGAGGAAGTAGCAGTAGGAAAAGCTAAAAGTCTTAAAGAAACATCCACACTCATGTTTTATTTATTAGTGTCCCTAATTTAAAAAGGGAGGGGAGAAAAAAAAAAAAATCAGAAAGCATGTCTAAGGCTGCTGTTTTTGAGTGTTTTGCAGAACTGTCAGTAACACAGACGGCTATCATTCACACACAGCTGGCACTGACTATAAAATGGAAATTTATTATTTACAGAGCACCTCAACGTACATATGGCAAACCTGCAGAGAGCCTCCTCTATTAGAGAACATTTTTCTTGTTTTTTAAACTTTTCCCAGTAGGATCAACAAGCCCTTACAATATTTTGAAAATGATACATTGTAGAATATATACTCACACCAAATTCCACAATTTACAGGTGTATATATGACATACTATATCATATAATTTTTCAATTAAAATGCCTGGCCACATCAAATTACACAGCACAATTATAAATACATCATTTAGATTTTCATGGAACAGCTCAATGTCCTCATGTACAGAATAAATGCAATGGAATATAAGACTGGAAATACATCAGGAACACATCTCAAATATTGTCCAGGGTGTAATATACTGTGTCAAAAACCAATCTTGTTTAAATAGAAACAAGAGCAAAAACTGATAGGATTTTAAACTAATTGGTCATAAAGACAAGCATCCTGTTAGGAGCTGTTACCGTTTGTAAGCTGCAAAGACAAGCTGTAGAATTATTAAAGTGTCCTTATACCTGCTAAACTCAATCACAACTGCTGTCACTATGAACACACATCTTGTTATCTTGAGTGCTCATGCAGGGAGAGGAGGTATTCACTGTACCAAGAAGAAACAAAGCTATGCAAACTTCAAGTGATAGGAATCTCAAAATTAATAGGACAGATAAATGACAGCCAGGAAAGACAATACAAGCTGAGACGTCTTAGGGCAGGAGAGCAATCAGCCTGCTGCATTCAGAGCGACTTGAAGCCTAGTCATAAAGGCCAGCAAGCAGTGATTTACAATGAACTAAGCCTGTGAGGGAAAATTCATGGATCCACTTCTTTGCATTCATCTGCAAGGGCATAGAGTGCATTTGCAGTATTTCCTAACATGTCCAAAGGCTGCCTTTGATGATCACTCAAGGATTGACTGTTAAACATTTAAAATAATTCCAGGCTCATTAAAGCTAACTCTCCTTCAGAATGTAAGAACCCATCAATGGGCTTGCAATGAAAAACTGCAGCTCTTTGTTCTTAAGCCCCCAAGCAAGTATTTTCTTTTTCTCTCACTCTCTTTAAAGTGATCCAGCCAAATGATTAACCCCTGAAACTCACCGTTCATCACAGAAACATCAAGATTCATCCCAAACCCCACAGTCCTGGAACAGCCCTAAGCTAGTCTTGGAAAGGCTATTTTAAAGGAAAACACTCGTAGCAAAAATACCTGTGGGCAAAGGTATATAAATCCTCTTCTCCAATCTCCTTCGGAGAGCTTCATCAATATCCCAGGGAAAATTTGTAGCTGCTAATACCATAACCATTTTGGAAGGGTCATCATTTTCCAGAGCACCACCCACCCCTGCAAGAACAACAGTGTAGAGAAATTTCACTCCACTACTCTTATTGATTGAGATGCTTGCTAAGAAACCCTAGACAAACCTCGCAGAAGCTTGAACAAAGCTCAGCAGCACTTTCCAAACTTCTCTCAGCATAGGTGTGACAAGACCACCATTGCTACAGAAAAGGGGACAGTTAATTCCTTTGCAGAGTCAGGGGAAGGCTGTCTTTGACAGGGCTAATAATGCAGTCATACATGATGCCCCACCAATACTGGACCAAAAAGGCCATCTCTGTTCAATATGGCCACAGAAGAAATGAGAGCAACTCCTTGGCCTCCCAAAGGAGGACTGCAAAGAAATAATCACTTTGAAGCAAAAAGTTGCCTGCCCTGAGTTTACTGCAATGAACATGCACACTTGAGGACATTATAAATAGTGGTTAGATAATAACCACAGCACAGAGATGGTTATCAAACCACTACACCATAAAATGTTCCTTAGACAGTGCTTCTCACTATGTGCACCTGCACAGAACAGGTACTAAATATGATTAACAGGGCGATATTAGCTGCCACAATAAGATATGGCAAAATCAGATCTGACAGTGGGAACCCTAAACAGTAGACTGTGGGAAAGAAATTTGTTTAAATTGCATCAGAAACAAAGGCCTGTATTTAACTGCACAAATCTTCAATATCTGCTTCTCCTAGAGAGAGCTGTTTCCTAAAAATGAGCTTTTAATTTTCCACTTTAGAAAAAACAAATGAAAACAGAACACCTTTTTCATTTATCTGCCTTTGAACATTCTGAAAATACACTACTCCAAAACTCTGCCTTATTTTCCCTCTATCCATGAAGCCAGGTTTTTCAGATTGCTCAAATTCTGATGTTCCCCCCTGGAAAGAAACAGCATCCCAACCCTGAACTCAGATCTAAACACTGGTTACCATCCATTTGCACAAGCAGCTCTGACTTGACTCTGCGACTCGCCTCATGTTCATCAGATGTGCCTCTGCGGCTGCAGATGGAATCTATTTCATCAATGAAGATTGTTGTTGGAGCATAAAATCTCGCCTTTATTCAAATGAAAACATCATTATTAAGACCGCAGCAGCAAGCACAGGCCCTCATCAGACCACAACCCAATTGAGCTAGGTATACTACATACATAAAGAAAACAGCATATCCCTTCTCCCTGTTGCAAGAAAGTAATTTAAAAGGTTGATTTTACAAACAGTTTGGCATAGGCTTAAGTTTATACACTTCAAATTGTACCCCTTGAGTCAGAAGTCTTTCAACATTCGTTGTTTTCTTAAGCAACCAGTATTGCAAAGGGGAAAAGGAACACAATCAAAATATAGGCAGTTTTTAATGTCCAGATTTTTGTGCTGATGAAGGGAAAGTATAGGGGAAAGAAGGGAGCTCAGCCTATCTCTGAAGGGACAGTTTTTCACTGAGAGTATGGTAGAAGTGAAATGAGGAGCATGAAGACGTGAATGACCCCTCAGTACATGTCTGTGCGGGCATGTCCTCACACACCCACATGATGAACTACACCCAATAATTCACTGAGAAGCTTTTGCAGCCACCGTTCAAAATAGAAACCGAACTAAAATGTTTTGCTTCTAGAATAACAGTTCCCCAAATCCTCCAATTTCAAATCTACTTCCTATGGGCTTGTTATCCCAAATGGTAAGAACTGAATCTCAGTCAAGTTCATGACTCTATATGGAACTGCCACAGTTTCACCTATAGCCTAGAAAATGATATCCTGAACATGGATTACAAATATTCCCTTCTTAATCATCAAGAACATATCAGAAGAAGAGAGAGACTGCATATTTTTATCTGGTCAAGGGGTGTCAGTGCAACGAACTCCATGCTTCCAACATGCTACTGGAGGGTTGGGGAACCAACAGAGAGGTCCCTTCTCACCTTAGTGATCCACAAACCACATCATCAAGGACATACCATTTCAAACAAGAGGCGGACTAGCTTTTCAGACTCTCCCCTGTATTTAGATGTCAGAGTAGAGGAAGAGACATTGAAGAATGTTGTTCCACATTCTGTAGCAACAGCTTTTGCTAACATTGTTTTGCCAGTGCCAGGAGGACCAACCATCAGCACACCCTGAAAGGTGAAGGCAGAAGCAATGAACAACAAATGTAGAAACTTTGCAATCAGCTACAATACATCTTAATAGGATCCCAGATCTGTTTAAATGCTTAATAACATAATTGTCATCAATGGAAGACAAAAGAACCGTGCTTCATGAGAACAGCATGGAAGTGTTCTGCCATTTATTTTTCTTACTAATGCCCTGAAGTCAGAACTACAAATGCCAATAACTGCTGCTGCAGCTATCACTTGAGAACTGGGCAATAGATTTACAGCCTTGCTCTGAGTCAGCCAGAGCCTGGACTTGAAGCTGGGTGTCTCTCCCAACTCATGAGAGGCTGTACAGGCAGATGAAGAGAGCAAATTGTTCTTCTTTTTGGAACAAAGGCCTCTCATAAAGAAAGCTTCACAGACACCAAAATACTTTTGCAAAAAGTTGCATTCTCTCATTAGTGCATTTTTCTACAGAAAAACATTTTGCCAAAAAATCCTGACCATGTGCATGCATGAGTCTGGTTGATTTTTGCTTCTTAGTACCCAGTAGAACACTCATTGAATACAAAGGTTTCTCTTCAGTCTCTCCATCTAAGTACTTCTAAGGCCATATTACTGCATCTTAGCACCTCCTGGCTGAAGTACCATCCTCACCACACTGCAGAACAGCACTGCTTTTTCTGTTTTACAGATTAGGAACTGTGGCTCGTGTGGACTACAGCTCAACCCCACAAAAAGCCTAATATGGACCTCAGTGGTTATTCAAAAAACTTTAAACTAGAAAACTGAACTGCACTCATTAAGGCCCAGGCTGGCACCCACACCATCAGACTGTCTTTCTGTCTGTGGTCTTGTAGTCTATCAGAAAGTAAGAGGAAGGAGCACATATCTCTCCTAACTCAGCACACATTTACTCATCATCATGTAACATCATCATGTTTTTTTTCTAACTGCAAAATCTTATCAAATGCTAACAAGAGTTTCCTAAAGTAAAGTTGTGCTGTATTGCAAGGGTAATCAAATTAGCTAGAATTAGAAGTGCACATCATAATGTGCTTTGCAATTAATATCTTACATAAAATGCCACAGCAGTAAAATATCCGTTAAATGCAAGCCACAGTGCAAATTAGGTTTCATCTGCTCCTCACAAAAATTTACTTCAAAAAGCACAAAGAATAACATGGAAGAGATCTATAAAAACAAATCAACCGGGAATGCAATTATTCAAAAATGTACTATTCAAAAGCAATAGTCTCTCTGTACTCCATTTTCCATTAACTCTTAACACCTTTACTGCCATTTAACACTTTACTAATGCAAGCTCAACATACATTCATCAGCAAATTAAGTTAGAAACATTCACTCTCCTTCCATAGAGCTAACGCTCCAATGTCACTCTTCAGGCCGTCCAAGGTTTCCTAAACTCCAGGGCATCAAGCATAAAATGTAAATTGAGTTTTTTTCTTCCCATGAACATTCAGACATACACTATGATTTCAGCTGCTGCATAGTCATACCAATATCATAGTAGTATTGCAAGTACAATCCTGGAGCAACTGGGTGGAACTTTTTCAGCCTGTGATATCAGGTCAGAGGTGACTTACTGTTCTATCTGAGATTCAAATTTGTTTATTTAATACTTCAAAAAAAGCTTCACCTCAACTCAAATCACACTTGACTCCACAAAAACTCTGTTTAGTGCATGACCTGGTGATACAAGGAGCTATCATCCTTTTTAGGTAATGCTTTGGTCCTCCATTATTGTGGAAGGTCAAATTCTGGCTTCCACTACGCACCCTGCTCACTGCTGAATTGAAAGCTCTTGGCTTTGCACCTCCTGTGTAACTATTAAAATGAGTGTTACCTAGCACATGACTTTGGTAGCATTATTTATGTGCTTCATCCAGGTGCAAAGCAGCCACACCAGGTGCAAAGCCAAAGGAAAACGAAGCTCTCTGGGGATAAAGAAGATAGAAATATCAGTTTAAAAAAAGAGAGAAAAAAGGTGAACTTGAGTTCCCAGCAAAACTAGATGTACATGGTTGCAAAGAAAAACACATACGATCAAATTGCTTTTTCCTCTTTGCAAACTAGGAGGCTGCCACTTACTCACTAGTTAAAATCCTTGACAAACACAAAGCCTTCTTTATTCTTCCTCTAAGGCTCTGTTAATCCAGACTATTCCAATAAGAAGCTGAAATGCACCACAGGGAGCGAGTGTTTTGATGCAATCACTGCAGGGTTACTTCTTGTTGTTGTAACAATCACTAGCAGAGCAGTGGGAAGCGCAGCAAGCAACCGGGCCTTCTTGGCACAAAACAGTTCAGAGAAAAAGAAAGAGCAAGCCCATGGACACTCAGAAATCCACAACTGCAAGTGTACACCACTTGTGTTGAGTCGGGAGGAGAGCCGGCTCCTTCATACAAGGCACTGTCCTCTGAATACAGGGGCAAACTGTGAGGGCTGTCTTGGGAATTGTTCTCAGGAGAGACTGAACATCCAAAAGCAGATTTGACTGCCTTTTCCCTGAATTATTGTCCTGAATGACTAGGCTCAACAAATGCTTGCTGCTGCACTGATTACTGCAAGAAACAGCCTTCCCTTCAAAACTCCTCACCCTTGTAGCACAGTCAGAGGTCAACAGTAAGGAAAACACATGCTGTTCTGTGTGAAAAATAAATTGAGGAGAGTTACAGCTTCACAAGTCATCAGGAAAAAGGCTAACAATGAAGGTTCTTCATGGACCCTACAGAAATCAATTTGCATTTCAGACCAAAGGGAGGAAATAATCTCAGAGTTCTTTTTTCCATATCTACAACCAGTTAGTTTTCAGATGTGACGCTGGCCAATAAGGAAAAATAATCTCATGCAAAGAGAAAGAGACCACAACTCTTAGGACCAGGCCATTGTTTCCTTAGCCACTGTCACAATATTTGGAGATAGGGCCAGTGGAGCACTCTTCACATTGCCTGCAGTCTGCTGAGATATGTGCTTTAAAGATAGGTGGCCACTGCATCTTCTAGGCATGTTAATAGGTTCAAAAGAAACATAGCAGTTTCTCATTCCCTTACAAGCCTTTGAAGACAGGATTGATGTGACTACTGTAGTCTGTGAAGAGGGTATGGATCAACATCCTCCTTCCCAAGGGGAAATGGAGATAGATTCAGTCAGACAAAAGACACCAAAATCTCTCCGTACACTTTAGCCTACTGATATTTAGGCTCTGTCTACACTGATAGTTCGGTTAAACTTAAGGTTAACCTCAAGCCCACAGGTACTGACCACTAGCACTCTAAACCCAAAAGACCTTCCTGCCTTGACCTCTATGGTGTCCTGGCTCCAGGTTCAGGCTAGCCTCCCTGCTCCTTCTGTTTGCCTGGAACTTGCCAAAGCCTTCAGCAGGAGCGTTCCTCAAGCAGCAATCCCACAACTATCGACTCCCACCCATTCTGACTTCCACTCTTTACACAAGTCTCAAGAACAAGTCTTCCACTCATCAATTCCTGCAGAGCTTTGTTCCGTAAATAAGCAGAATAATGTGGAATCAGGACTGGCTCGGGCTGCAGAGGACAACCCTAAAGGCCAGTCCCATGTATAAGCAAAAGAACTATAAGGATCGAGCAGAAAAATAGAGGGCAGGTGTCAGTACCACAAGGACTGATGTATGCTGCTGAATCAGGGCATTAAACTGCGGAAACTACTCACGTACACAGTGCTCCCTACATGTCATTGCTTCGCAGAGTCAGAATGATAGACAATTTGCAACAAGTAGTCTCTTTTCTGCAGTTCACTCCTAAATCCTTCTCAGTAGCCAGGAAGCCCCTGTGTTGTGACTAGTTATTCCGAAAACAAGGGTCAATCCAACCCACAACAAAAGCAAGACAATTTTATTTTCTGTTTACAGAAATGCTCAGCAACCTCTTCCCTCCTTCTTTTAAGCTCTGAGCAAGGCCCAGACTGGGCTCTGATATCTGGTCTCCCCAGCCAGTCCAGCTCAGTCCCACATCCTTACAGTTACCCCACTTGTAGTTCACTCTCCCATGTCAAATTTCTCCCATTCCAGGACTTAACTATGTTCAGCTGCAGGTGGAGCAGATTAGCTCCCCTTCTCCTTGCATCTTCCAGCCCGCAGTTTGCAGCCTGCATTAAGAGACAGCTGGCATGTGCAAAACAAAACCACCCAAAGACTGCTTTCTTCAGTGAAGTGGTAAAGAGGGGCTCTCATAATCCAAAACAGAGCTTCCATTAAGCATTTCTGCTTCTATCATTATACCTATATACTTGCTCATATGTACAGGCTGACATATAGAGTATTGACATCAACAATGACTGAGAAAACATGAGAATTATTATTTACTGTAAACCCTGCACACACTTCCAGCTGTTTATTTCAGTGCATTTTGCATGAATCATTATGACAGGATTTCACGAACAAAATCCCAAACCTTCCTGTTTGCCTTTTTATCACTTTAATATAGACATCCATACACACTGCAGCAGCAAGCATGCACAGCTACAACTTGCCAATTACCAAAACACCAAATAAATTCCCACCTTCCAAGGTCTTCTGATCCCTTTGAAAAAATCAGGCATCCACATTGGAAGAACAACAGCTTCTCTTAATAATTTCTTGGCTTCTTCCAAATCTGCTATGTCATCCCTGTGCAAGGCAAAGAAATTTGTGTAAGATTCCTGTACAATAATATTTCTTCTGCTTTTAAACAATGAAAAATAGAGAAGCTTTTCATTCAGTAGCATCTCTTTTAGCATGCCAGTATATGCCTCATGAGAGCACTCCAACAATCCTGTGACCTAAAATTGAATCCACTTGCGAAAGGTAGGGAAAAAATGACTTTCAACTCAAGTTACCCTGAGCTGCTTAATTAAAAATTGTTTTGGACAACGTGAACATCAGAGTGATATCTTTAAAGTTCTCTGGAGTGTACTTGTATTTCAGCAGCATTTGTAATGGATCCATAACATCAGTTAGCAACAAAAGCCTAACTATAATTAAATTAATAAACTGTTAAAACCAAAAGACCTTGTTTTGCTCCTGTGTAGAAGACCATGATGACTCCCTATTTTAAGAGTAAGGAGGAAGATAATTCCTTCCTTCCTCCACACTAGCAAAAACAGTTCAGTTGAAAAAATCCTCATACCAATGAATGCTTGGATTCCTTGACACAATGTCCCTTTCAAGAGCTTCGACCAAGTCTTTGTCGTAACCTGCTCCATCAAATTTTGGAATTTCCCCATCACCAGCACCTTCCTGGGTTATTTTCTTTCCCTAGAAGTGAAAGTCACACAGACTGATAAGGACATTTTTCTTTCAACATATCCTTCACTAGTAGCATATAGCAGTACTGCCTGATTCAAGTCACAAGAAGATATCAAGCTTTTACACGGAACGCTGGCTATCAGCGCCACTGTGGCCAGCAAAGCCAATGCTTTCATCCCTACACTCCACAAAGAGTCCCCAAACACCTCTGGTTGCTTCCGCCACAGCAGCACAATGTTTTCCTCATAGATGCAGCTCACAGTGATAAAACACCACCAGAGCTCATTAAACATCATAGTGGGTTGGCTGGTTTGTTTTAAATTAGTAAATGAGATTTTAGCAATGTTAAACCACTGTTTTGACTACTGATACACTTCCTGGCCAGCTGAATGCACAAATGCAGAAATAGCTTAACACCGCAGACCACGTCATGACTTAATGATGCATTGAACCCTGGCTGAGGATGTGACCATCTGAAGGATATTTTGATTGGCTGTTTGAGCAGGAAGATGCTACATCTGCTACACTACCTGCCAGAGCTACACAATTGGGACCCCATCATCACTGAGAAAGAACATGAAAGCTGGTAAACCCATGATCTTTGATTGAGGAAAACCAAGAAGATTCTTCCCCACTGTTTAATTAAGGCCTTCCTGCCCTGCAATGTCTCCTTTCCTCAACTGCAAACTATCTACTTCCCTTCTCTCACTCACAATCCAGCCCCATAAACAGTTAAAATACTTTTAAAAGGTCATATTTATTTAAGAAGTGCACCAAAAGCCCTAAAGCAGCTCCCCAGTCACACAAGCTGCTTTGAATTGCAGCAGTTTCTGCAACATGCTGATACCCTTTCAATGACCAAGTCAAATACTGCCTCTGTCCCAAATGGCCCACAGTTTCCGGTTAATACTTCCACAGGTCTGTTGAGCTTATGGGGGTGAAGTAACATTTTCCCTTTGAAGAATTATGGCTCATTCTCCTCCTCTCACACTTCAGAAGGAAACCACTTCCTCTCCCAGCTCAACGGCAGTGTTCAGTGGTGCCTGAAAAGCAGCTGCACTGTTTTAACTGAACTAGGCTGAATGGGGGAGCTACTTAAAGACTCTTAACTCAGCTTCTAAGTACTATCAGCAGCAAGTTAAAGAATCCCAGCTGGCTGGACAAAAGCAGCCTAGACAAAGTAGGGCTGAGAAGCAGCTGGAGTCACACACATAAGCTTGCAGGGCAAAAAGGTAGCTATTACACCCTTCCCATTTGCTACATTTCCATTTGCTCCCATTTCCTACAAGGCCTGTGAGGGAGCAGCTTATTTTCCCACTATTTTTATTTCTTGCTTCCAAGTGAACTCTGTGTTGTTCGGTATTCCCAGATCAGTTTTTGCAATGGAAATTAAGCTGAAAGTTCTGTTTAGACAAAAAGCTGATGTCAAAAATGTAATGGCCTGGTGTAGAAAGGAAACAGAGAAAAACCCTGCAGAGTTTGGAAGATTTCAGAAGAGAAAGAAAATGGAATCCAAATGTAACCATAAAAAAAACACCAAAAATCACAATAAAAATCAAAGGTATTTGCTGCCTTCCTTGTTACACATTTCTCTCATATCCCCCTGCAATGAATTGGTTTTCCTAGTGGAAAAATTTTTCTGCACACTTAAAAAAAATTGTTTGGATGTTTTATTTATTTTTTTTTCCAGGATGAAACAGGGTTAAGGCAGGCTTTAAAAAGCAGTAAAAGCCAGGGCGAATCGCTCAGCTACAGTGTGCTGGAGGAGGAGGCTGAAGCAGCAGCTCAAAACCCACGTACTGAGGCAGGGCCACAGATTTGTGCAAATCTTAAGTGCAGCTTTATTGCTGTGCGAGAAAGGCAGTGAACAACAAATCAAACAGTGCAATACCCGCACCTCAATGTACTGTGGTTAAAAAAAATAATAAAATAAATAAATAAAAAAAAAAGCCACGCACACCACTATGGAGACGGAGCGCGGAGCGGCCCCCCACGCAGCTGCGGGGCGGCAGCAGAGCGCGGCAGGCGGCGCGGGGCCGCCGGGGCCCCCCGCAGCTGCAGCCCCCAGCTGCACCGCCCAGCGAGGCTCATTTTCCCCTGCTTCCCGGGCTCCCCAACACAGAGACAGGAAGGAGGCCAAGGGGGAGACCTGCCGCCAGCATAATGCTGGCTCTCGTTTTAGGCAAATGGAATTTTTAATTTATTTTTCCCAGTCCCATACTTAAAATATTTAAAATATTTAAGAGTTTCCACGTATAATAAAATGAGTAATGGTGGTACCAAATTGGTCCAATCTGCCATCCTCAGGCAGCAGATAAGTGAGCAGTGCTAGAAGCAAAGACATGCCACCTGGATCGAGGCTTCCGGACTGAGTTACACAGTCTTGTGGTCCGTAAGCATAATTCATGCCCTCATCTCTTTTTCTGGTATCGCTTTCCCAAAACAGCTTTAAAAAAAAGTATCTGTGATGGCTTCTCTCTAAAAATGTATGCAAATACCCAGAGGTATACCGGACTGCAAGAGACTGCTCCTGCCCAGTCCCCTTGGCAATTGCACTGCATAACTCCTTTCTTAGGCCAACCAAGTTCCCATTCAACACATTTAGAGATTTGCTGGGTTTTCCACCAGGAGGGGGTCTCAGACTTGCACTGCTCTACTGGAAGAAAAATCTTATTTCCAAAATGAATCTATTCATGTACTAAGTTTGTCCTTTGGTTTCAGCAGTCCCCTCTCTCATGTGTTCACCACCCTGATGTATTCGTATCATGTGTGTGCTCTGCCTTCATTCACCAAACTAAAGAAGGCTCCTCTTGGAACACAAGCTCTCCAGTTACCTGCTCACTTTTTTATTCCCCTTTTTTTAATACAAACTCATCTTGCTTGAGCATGGCTGTTGAAATGCACTCAAAATACTCTGGCTGCTGTCTCACATCATGGCATCAGTATTTCTTTTCTCTGCTGGTTACACCTCAACAAATGCAGCCTGGAATTTCCTTTGCATTCCCATGGCTATATCATATTGGTGCCTTACTGTCAACCTGAAAGAGGTCAATTATGTAGGATAATCCTGGCAGTTGCAATGGCCAGAACTGGGTCCTGAAAACATCTTCCTTTCCTGCAGACTCTTCCCACCACATGCATACACAAAGCCGCAACTGTCAGATGCACTCTCTATCCCTTGCTGCCAAAGCCAAAGGTGGCACCTGGCTGCTCTTCGCTTGAGCAGCTACCTGTTCCCATTACCTTCAGGGAAAAGGTGATATGCCAAATGAAAGTTTAGCATGATCCAACTTCTGCTGATACATCCACATCTTTCTCCTTCTCAGCTGCTGATCTCCCAAATTCTAGCAAAAATTCTTGTTACAGTCTCCAAGTGTACAACCTTCTGCTCTGCATGACTGAACATTATCCCATTTCCATGACTCAAGCACAGAGTCATCCAATTCCTTCTGCACAACAGTCTGATTCTCCTCTATTGTGATGGAGCTTCCCAACTTGGTGTCATCAGCAAATTGAATTAGCACTTTCCTATTCTTTTGTGCCCAGGTCATCCATTTCAGCATAAAACAGAAGCCAGTCTCTGGTCTTGAGGAATTCCATAAATAATTTGCCAGTTGCTTGATACTTGTTCTTTAAGCACTCATCAATATTCCCCTTACAGCCTAATTCCCTCCCCACCTTACAATTTTTCTTCTATACCATGCAGTCTCTAGTTTAACTAATTACTTCCCATGTGGCACCCTATCACATATTTTACTGAAATCCATGTAGATGAATTTGACCATACTTCTTTTTCTAAGACATTCATAAGAACTCTAAAGAAAGTGCTAATTAAGACAATGTCTGTGTTTAAGAAACTATATTTCATTTTATTTCTTCTTCTGGTTAGTCCAAAGTCTTTCACTTTTATTCCAGTCTAAATTTGTTCTAAGACTTTACATGCTGTTTAGATCAAATTTACAGCTTCATTTGCCTGGATCACCATTCCTTTCCTCCTCTTAACACAGGCACTCTCAATGCAATTTGCCATTGACATAGGGCAATGGTAGACTCTGCCTGAACAGTCATTTACTATTTCATATCTTTTGCAATATCTACCTTCCTCATCCACTGACAATTTAAAATAATCTAAAGAGTACTCCTAAAAAGTCTTCTAGTGCTTAGACATGGCATTACACAATTTCTAAAAGACACACATGTAACATTCTTGCTGCCTCTTTCACTGTTGAACAGAGGTGAAAATTCTTGGCATCAATCCAGCAGAGGATACCTTGAGAACAAGCCTGAAGACTTCCAGGGGAACTAAGAAGAAAGAGGCATTTGAAAGCAGAAAGAAGGAACATGTAAATATGAGGACTTGGCAAATAAACACCATCCAAGTTGGTTTCAGTTCAAGACACAGCACTACAAAAGGAGATTTTAGTGCTCCTTTAGTGCTGTGCTTTAGTGCACAGTCAGGGCAAAACTTATCCCTAGATGGTTACAGTCTGAATGAAAAGATGATGCAGTTTTGGAAGGAGAAAAGGTGAAAGAAGGCTTCACACTCATATAGGGAGGCAAAATATTTCTAAAATACAAATACTATAGCCATATTTATCTTGAAAAATACCATAAATAAATATGCATGTTGTACCCAGTAAAGGGTACAACCTGTTATACTGCAATCAACATCTTAGAAAATGGATATGTTACCTTCTAAGTAGTCCTAGCCAAGCATCCAAAACCAAGAATTATAGAGCAAAAAAAAATTACTATAGGAGAAAATAGATATATAGTCACTTAGTTTTAAGCTTCAGTTTTGCCCTGTTACTTTTAGGTGAACATAAAGAGTTACTGAACCTCTTTGATTTGACATACTGGACTACCGTGGTAAACTTCTCCTAGAAGCTCCAGAAACTGAAAAACATCAACACTTGCAAACTAAGAAAGGATAAAACAGAGAGGGAAGTTAAACCTATTTTCATGCCTGTATGAACTACGGAAAGTTGCAGTAACTGCTTTCACTTCCCACCCCTGACTATTTCTTCTTTCATTCAAAATTCCCTTCAAAGGAAAATCACAGATTCCTTATCAAAATTGTTATACAACACATGAGAATTTGTAATCTGACATGATTTTTGCATATATACCAGACAAAGAAAGTAAAATAACTGCCAAGTACCTAGATGAATGCAAAAAAAGTATTTTATGAAGAGCAGACATTAGCAGCTATTTTCCTTCTGCCACCTAGTGACCAATTAATTCAGATAAGAGGAGCATTTAAAATGTACCATATTAAATGAAGCACCTTCATGACACTTCCTCTACCTGGCAACAGTGGTGTTACTAAGGGCGTTACTCTCAGAGACAAGTATTGTACAAGTCATGTTGTTGTAGACTCCTTATAGTAAAGCCCTATAACACTCATCACCGGAAAGCTTTGAGAGCGGAGTTCACCCTCATTAGAGGTAAGACTTTGAAGGCTGCCTTACAGAAACACATCTGGTGAATTAAACCTGTCACCCACCATGATTCCAATTCCCCACAAAACTGGCAGAACTGTAAATTATTTCACAGTTCTTCAGAAGCTTTTTATAGCTTAGAGGATGCACACTTTTTATTTTAAATCTTACTGATTTTAGAGTGGAGAGATTTCTAAAATGAGTAAACTTGACCTGCACAGTCACTCAGTGGGACTGCTAAACAAGTGCCTGAACGTATCTACTAGTGGTAATGAGGGCTATTATTCCTTAATACACTTTTTCTGTATAGGAAAAACAATTAATGATGGAAAAAGTGTATCTTTGAGTTCGTCCTGCACTGTAAAAAGACAACCTGTAATAGAAAGGCCCTGAAGAGACTAACCAAACTCATCTGAAAGAAAACTGGCCTAAATATTTTCATATTCATCTATCAAGATCCGTACAATACTGTGTACCCAATAGGAAGGAGCTTCTTATATCTTTGTCAGGAAATAAAAGCTGCTTCAGTACATTCTGGATTCGTATCATTTATACCACAGATTTCTTGGGTTCCTGGCACTGGCTCAATGGTTAAATTTAAAAATGAAAGTTTCTCAGAAATAACAATTTGCATACAAAGACATCAGTCTTTTTCAGTCACAATACAGTCCTTCCTAAATATTGTTTTTGATACCACTACTTGATAGTGAATCATAGTGTCTCCTTTTCTTTCACTTCAGCACTGCTTCTCTTTCATGTATCTTTACAGGATAAGAATTTCCAATTTATTCTAATTCATTTCATTGTTTTGTATGGTGTCTTTCCAAGAAACACCTTCCTAAATATTGTAATAAATACAAATGTTTTCTGTAGACAGAGAAAAAAGTTAAAGTTGCTAAGAGTTTGTTTTTGCTACATCTACATCACATAATTTTCAAATATATAAATAGTTTAGTACACATTTGCACAATATCACAGAGCTTACAGAACTGTCCTAAAACTTCTAAGCACACTTAAATTTTACTATGGCATTACACAAGCAAGGATACAGTGGAATTCTGTTTACAATGATTAGTCTAAAGGAGGGCAGTGATCTCACTTTTGTACTTTTTACATGGAAATCTTTACAAGAGACCTGAATTGGATTTTCTTAAAAAGAGGAAGGGGGGAGGGGGAGAAGAATCTTTACACTTGTTTTAAACTGACAGATTAGAATCAAGTCCATGATCTAGTTGAGACAAAAGAAACATCCAGCAGCAGGCTACCA
The DNA here is from genome assembly GCF_036417845.1 of Apteryx mantelli. Lineage (NCBI taxonomy): Eukaryota > Metazoa > Chordata > Aves > Apterygiformes > Apterygidae > Apteryx > Apteryx mantelli. The sequence continues at coordinate 25,668,117 of NC_089978.1, forward strand.
TGCTTTTGTAACAAAAAATCTTCTCAAATAAAGACAGAGGAAAAACCTCAGCACTTTCCTTGATCTGGTGTCATTACCGCTAAATCTCCTCATAATACGTGCTTGTCTGTGATGCAAGAGGAGAGCAGCAAGTTTTCTTGCACAGGACTGTTGTTATATTTTTGTACTTGTTTTAAATAACTAAAAATAAGAATGCTTCCCTTTGCCACCAGCTGCATTATAACTCCTTCCCTCACCTACATGCCCACTTCTTACCTTGTCATCTCTTCCTCTAGCTCTAGATTCCCTTTCACGGCTACTTGTAGACTTCTCACTTTTTGATGCTGGATGTGCTCTGCCCACAGGCCCACGTGGCTGCAGTCCTGGTGATTCTTTTCTCAAAGGTTTTACTTCTCGGTTGGGACGTTTTATCTGAGGTGGAGCCCTAAAAAGAAGCAACCACAACAAAAACATGCTAAAAACAGCGTAAAAAGAGCAACTTCAGGACGTTTTATCTGAGGTGGAGCCCTAAAAAGAAGCAACCACAACAAAAACATGCTAAAAACAGCGTAAAAAGAGCAACTTCAGGAAGGAAGGACTACTATTTCATTAACTCCCTTGTTGAATTATTACCAAAGCTGACAAGTCCCCAAGTCTTACCTCCCTATATTTGCAAATCCAGCAACATATTTCTGGTTCTGTCAGACACCCAAAGGAGAAATAAAAGAAAGAAAAAAAATACAAAAGAAAAAGAAAAAAAGAGTTTAGCAGAGGAAAAAAAGAAAATCATCCGCAAACAATCCTACAACAAACCAACATGCATGTAACAAAAAAGGAAACAGAATTCAGTTAAAGTCTTCAAACTAGTTTCCTCTAACTCTAGATCATAAGAATATATTAAGTTATATTCACATGCACAAGTTCTACACAAAGAGAAGACATTCCTGGCAAGAAGCTGGCTAATGGCTTTGGCAGGCCCGAACAAGGAAAGGATAAAGAATGAAGGAAAGTCATCCAACTTCCAATTTCATTCCCCTGTGTGAAAATTTCAAAACATAAAAATTGCCTAGAAAGCAAAAGCAGACAGAGCCAAACTGCAACTATCTACACTTGTGTGCATCATCAAAGACAACTCAGTAGCGGCATGAGGAGACAGAATTTGTTTCTAAGATGAGGCGTCACAGTCTTCTGCTCTAGGGATTGGACTTCAAATACAGAACTAAAATCATGGGCAGGAATGTCACCCAACTTAAATTAATGTTCCCTGTTAAATCTTCTACTGATTCTTGGTCCAAGTAATTAAAAATTTGCTAACTGCAAAAACATTTTCCTGGAATATGACTTATATACATTCCTGAATACAAGTGCTACATTTTGCTTTATATACATTTTCATTAAACATACAGCATAGAACAGTTGCTAGTTTTCCTTACTTATCTCCACAAGATTTAAATTCATCTTAAAAACAAGAATGATTTATTGGGCCCTTAACTCTAAGTAAGATACATGAACAAATACACCGCGCATTTCACACGGTGTTACAGAAAAATTTTTGATAATGGTTTATATCACTCAGAAAAGTAATGAGCTAATCAACATTACTATTATTTTACACTTACATTTTTAGTGTTTTTTGAAAAGAGAGGACCAGTCTCTCTGTTTGATAGTCACAAAGCACATGAATTTACAATTAATCTCAGCATTTCTTTCTGCTAACCAAGAAGATCTCTCACTTTATTTCCCTTTCTTTGCTTATATGAATATACACACATTACATTTTTTTATTATTATAATGTTAGAAGAATGTTGGCATGATAAATTTTGTTCTTGTTTTTAAATTTGATTTCTTTCTTCCAACAACCAGTGTCAAGCACTATTAGGGTGAATATTAGCATTTCACAAAACACACAAGCAATTTATTTAAAGAAAACTATTACTTAACTAAAGTTACCCTTAAGGTGGTTATAGAAGAAAAAGACCAAGTATTGCAGAACATGTTTTGCATTAAAACTAACCAATTGATTAAACATAGGTCATATTTTCTGTAGCTTGAGAGCAATTTCTAACCAGCACGTCCATCAAGGTTCCTCAGTTCCAACTCCCTGCTGGGTCCCCAGCCATCAGTGAATTCAACCAGTTAAACAAACTGAAATAAAAAGTTTTCTGTCTGCACATGACAAAGGCTACTGTTACCAGAAGCTCATTTAGCTCTTCAGCAGCCTCTGATTCCAGACACTTAGCTAGCCATTCCTACCAGTAAAAAGGACTGACTTTCTTTAGAACTTCAGCAATAAATCTGAATTGTAATTTAATTACATTGTTTCCAATGAATTATATTTATGTTTTACTGCAAATGATTAAGGTGCAAGTGAAATGTGGTTTTCACGTTACAAATACATTCAAAATAGAGCATGAATTTATGGCAAACCAATTTCATTCCATCCACCCTGCTTGAGCCTCTCATTACCTGTGCTCAGCTGGAACAGGAGGGGGCCAAACGGCAGGATCTCTAAAAGGCTCATCTTGACAGGATACAGGGATATCTGCAGGTCTGTCCGTTTTAAAACTCTCTAAAGTGTTGACAATGCTCTTAACTTGCTCATATTCTTCAACTAGTTCTTGTCGGACCTTCAGAAATACATATGTTATTTAAAAACAGTTACAATTTAAACTTTCTTTCATTTTGATTTACCACAGAAAGTAGTTCAAAACATACACTACCCTCAAAAGCAGGGATTCCCAAGCATTTCCATTCACAAGCCCCAGACCTATCAGATTGACAACAGATCCTTAATGACAGCAGAAACAATTGAATCTCTGTTAGGTTCATCTTCCTGCTTGCAAATGTCATGCAGCTGAATTTTATACTTGAAATTTTCATTGCCACTAGTCAGGGAATTAGAATTAGAACTACAGCAATAATTTCAAGATTATTTACTTGATGATGGTCATTTTGTATCAGCTGACCAATGGCATGATCCAGTTCCCAGTGAAATCAAAGACCTTTTCTTTAGGGCACCAATTTCAGTTTTTCAGTACCACTGAAGCCTAGGAAACATAACATTTGTGTAGCATTTTCATAAGTTTTAAGTCATATGGCTTGTTACAAGCTCAAATTTTCTATGCTAAGGTGACCAGGTCTTAGTGCATACCAGCAGCCAAAAAACACACTGTACTTTCTTGCTCACAAGCACAAGTTTTCAGTGCATTAAAGACATGTGAGGATTCACCTGAGTGCACCAACACTGCATTTTACCAGTTCTCCACCTATCATCCAGCAATGCTTTCCATTCTGTGGGACCAATCTTCATGCTTACTTTGTTTTTACCTGCTCAAGGGTCATAAGATGCAGCTGTCACCTCTTCACTGAAGTTTTCATGCACTGCTAAGACCGATTCATGCATTGCTGTGCATGTCGGGAAATCAGTATTGGTGCTCTAGAGCTAGAATTACCTCAGGGCCATGCAAATCTCACCTGCTACAGGCTGGCAGCTGGAGCTGCGGAGACATCTTGGACTTTTCCATCCTCTGGAAAGAGACAGAGGCTCTAAAAGCCCTTGTGAAGAAACACCACATTAGGATATTTGCAGGCCGCCACCAGACATGACTGAGTGAGGCCACAACTAGGGTACCCTGGAAGGCTGAATCAAAAGCCAGCCATTGGAGTCAACTTACAAGAAAGACAAGGAAAGACACAGGCACCTAGCTGTGCTCATGTCACGTGTCCATGTGAGACAGAGCTGGAAGAAAGGTTGCCTGGGAATGCTGCAGCTAGGCTTCAGTTTGTGGCAAACAGAGGAAGGCAACTGAGGATGATATCGCAGGTGATAATGATGTTGCTTGAAATCCAGGATCTCCTTCTGAACTCATACTGCACAGACCCTGGACAATCAAGAGGATCAAGAAAATTGAGGACTGCACATCCTGCCCCCCCATCTGCTGTGGGGCAGAATCCAGTTTACAACAGAACAGCAGCAAATTAGAAAACTAATATTAAACAGCAAGACACCATATGACTGTTCTCCCAATGGTGCTTACTGATAAAAGGATGTGTGCACTAGCTGGAGATCTCCCCTGTCTCTCCTTTGTGCTCAGAAAGGAACCACGATGAGTAAATACAGGGTGCTGTGTCTTGCTAGCACACATGTAGAAGTGCCCCTCTCCCAGCCTGATGTTTACCTGATCATCCCATTTCTCTCTCACACTCTCTTCTTCCATCTCAGGAATCCGAGAATGGCTTCTTCCCTCATCTGCCCCACTCTGCTGCTGCAGCCCCCCACTTTTGGTAGGCCAGATTCAAGACAGAAAGCATTATCAGACATAAGTGTTTGCTGGTTTATAAAAGAATCAACAATTAAATGGACATTACTCAGTAATGAACATCTCTTTCTGGAAGCTACAGTTCTCCTAAAATACTGCCAGGTGCATCCCACAGCAATGTATCATTACGCTCTGTAATAATTTCCAGGAATTTCCCCCCTGCAAGGACAAAATAGGAGATTTCAGAAGCACAAAGAAATTCTCTAGTATAAAACTTAAACTCTAGAAAAATATACATGACTATCCTCCACAAGACACCAGCAAGGAAAGAGGCAAGGGGAAGGGTTAATCCCTGAGGTCCTACACAGTTCTTGCAAAATTGCATTTACTTTCCCACCATCGGTAAGTGCATCTGTGTAAAAGGAGCCTTAGGTACAGGAAGTGCTTTATCGTTTCACAAGGCAAAGCAGCCTTCGTGCTCATGCCAGATGGGCTAGCTGTATCTTTCCAATGACACAGGACATCCAGCTCAGGCAGGATTGTTCTAGTAAAGACAGTCAATATTTGACATGCTTCCCCGGCTTTTTGTCTCTCTGCTTTCTTGTCACACAATCAGCAGACACATCCCCCAGTGCAAGAACTTCCTGATGAGTTACAAGTGTGATTGATTACTAACTTGGTTCCCTCAAACTATCTAACACACATCCCTCATGTCCAAAAATAAATCCAGTCAAACAGCTGCTGGGACATACAGAAGAGTGATACGGCATAAATCTTGCAGGGCAACACTCCACGAGAGGCAGCCACTTCCTACTCCAGCTTTCCAGAAATACAGGAAGATTCCTCATATCAGCATTCAAACACATGCAGAAAAGTAGGTGGAAAACAGCTTGCCACCACTGAGGTCTGGGACGCTGTCATTCAGTTCTCTAGACCAGAAAGGAGGATGATGTCTCAAAATTGAAAGACAGCGAGTCTTTGATGCCTTGGAAGTTAAAAACAAACTAACAACTGCTGGTTATTTCTTATAAAAAAAACCTGAGCAGACCAACTCTCAAATACGCAACCCTTATCATTTACCCAGTATCTGGCACACCAACAAACAAAAAAACCCTAAACATACTCATAATAACAACAAAACCACAAAGGAAAAACAGTTGATAAATTCCCAGAGGCCTTAAGGAAACCTAGTCTGATGAAACAGGTGCAGAAAGAGTTCCTCACAACTGAGAAAAAATAACCCAAAGAGGCAAGCCAAGAAGGGCTATGCTGTCATTATGGAGCCTTTGGGTCACCTTTGAGTGACCAAGAACAGTGTGACCCAAGAGCAGCCTAGGCAGACTGCAAACAGGGAAACCACTCATGTGGACTCACCTGGTCTCTTTGCCCCATTACGCCCTTCTCTCAGGTATAACAGCCCCCAAGTGGCTCCTCCTCAGTGTCTAGAGAACCCAAAGAAAACTTTTAAGTTATTCATGTTTGAGCAGTTTCAGGAACTAGCATGGGCTGAGTTAACAGCTCACCATTGCCAAAAAGGAGGTCTCTCCTCACTTTTTCTGCCCAGCCACACTCTATTGCTGGTCTTCTGGATTCAACTCTGGCACTTAACACAGTAACCCAGTTCAGCTTGGTAAAATGGAAGAAAAAAAAAAAACGGGGGGGGGGGGGGAAGAAAGATAAAGGACAGTATTGCTGGGTTAGCAAGCTGAATTGGTTCGCCACCCTGTCATCAGATGAGTACCAGGACAAAGCACAGAGCGGGGAGAGAAGCTGGTGCAGCTGGGGGTAAGACAGGGCAGGGTCCCCACCAGCCACATCACCTCTTCAATACAAGCAGCATTGCAGCACTGAGTGGTTTTGGAGAGCCCAGTACGAAGCCTGCCAGTCCAAGCAGTGGCTCCACAGCTTTCCTTTGATATTCCAGCCCTAAAGATTTACAGAATGACCAAGCAGAAAACACATCCTAACATACGGGCATAAAACACTCTGATCAAGAGATGAACCCACTGATTCTCAGTTGCAGTTGTAAAAACATTTCATAGAACTCCTCTGGACCGAACAGTGTTTAAAGATGGGGAAAAAAAAAATCTCATCGTTTATTCTCAAAGCAATAACCGCAATGCACCTAATCCCCTGCTCCAGTGACTGCAGTTGGAAAGGATGCCTTGCTGGCTACTGAAGGCGCTCTGTGAGTCATTGAACTTCTGCCTCTCAGCTCCGGCTGAGGCTCCTGTGCGCTCATATATTGTGCAACACACAGCACATGGTTCTAACATGTAGCAGGTCTTGCTCGACAGCCTCTGGCCTTGTTGTAAGACAGTGCTATCTCCCGGGGGCACACTCTGCTGTCATTCTGCAGCTGCTGAACTGTCACTGAAGTAGTTCTTTCCTACAAGCCAGCTGTCTAGTAAAAAGACTGCAACAGCCAAGATACTCTCAGAATAAACAGGAGGAATGTCAACATCAGTGAAGTTCACAGTGGCGGTCATGAGAGTAAATCTACCTTTTATTGTTGCTAAGCAAAAAAGAGATGAGTTCCTTCACATTTGGAATCTCTCCAGACCATCCTGCACTTATGTGGATGAATGTGCCCCACATGTCAGCCAAATCTTAGAGCACACTAGAGAAGTAACCTTTTTTTTTTTTTTTTTAATGAGCTCAGAGGCCTAAGAGTGAGGATAGGAATGGGGCTACTCTCAGCCACCCGAAAGAAAGTTGGGAACCCCCTGGATGCAAAACAAATAATTGGACCTCAATAGCAGGTCACAGATCTCCCCAAGCTAAATTAGTTACCAATCAATCACAATGAACTCCCAAAGGGTTGGGGAGTTCTCGTGTTGTCACACTGCCACTTTGGTGGCCTTCAGGATGCATCTTTTCTCCATTTGAAGTTCTGCAGGTTGTTCCATGTTGATAACACAATCCCTCTCCCCAAGTCAGTGCTGGTTTTGAAACCCTAGAAGCAGTATTGCTTCAAGTGGAACTGAACCAAGAAGCCTTATCTGGAGGAGTAGCTGATGTACATCCACATTCCTCTTCCTCCTAATTGTCCTCTCAGCACCAAGCACAAAGACTCCTTGATAACAGAGTACAAAGTTGCAAAACTGAAGCTGTCTCGTTGTGCTACATGAAATACAAGCCACCAAACACTTGCATGGTAGCACTGAGCATCATTCTGCCCAGACCAACCTCTGGAAATTCGCAAACAATGACACCTAAGCAAAGAGGGGTAGACCAATGGTATTTGGGAGTCTGATCCAAAATCCCAACTACTTCTGGTTTACCTCTGCTCTACATCCCTCAATACACTGCTGGAAAAAAATCTTGTGTAGTACAGAGGGCAACAAAACAGATTATTCAGCATGAAGTACCCATTCAGGGTGGAGCACCCACTGTAGAGAAGTGACCATACAGGGAGAGCAGTGGTTCACATAACAGGTAAAAATTATTTAGCTAGAGAGACATGGCTGTAAATATTCTTTGAGATATGTTACTCTTACGAATTTTCTCATTTTATGGGGAAACATATACACTAACGCTTGACCACCTCAGAAATACCAGAACATACACCCTGCTTATGTGCCATGCACAAATGTACAAAAAAAAGTATGCTTCATGCTATGAGATTCCCTCAGCTTATAATTCCTAGGAATCCTTCAGGAGGCTCATGGAAGAGGATAGATTGCAAATGTACATACAGACAATACATTTCAAAGAAGAATTGGTTTAAATAACAATCCTTTCTGCTGTTTGAGCACTTACCTATGTGCACACTCACATTGTGGACAGCTCCCAACAGTAACCCTGTAAAGCTCCACCTACCCAGCATCTGCTAGAAATGGTAAAATTCCATCTCTAGGATGATATTATACTTCTCAGATTCCTCAGAGGATGAATAAACCAAAGAACAGGCCAGTTCCATATTCCAGAGGAGGTAGAGTTTCAGGTAAAAAGTGACTGCCTTTGTCTCCTTAACCATGCGCTAAGGCTTGTTTTGCTTTTGGTGCCACTTGCAAAAAGCATATAGGGTATGGGAATATTTTGCTTCTGCACATTACTGGTACCAAGTGCACTGGACCTGAATTTTGCTAAATTTGTCATGTGTATGGCATTACTCTTTCATGACAAGGATATAAAATGCAGTCCCTTTATTCTTTTAACATTATGGACAAGAAGTATTTTCTTGTATTTTCTTGTGATGCAACTTTTGGTTATACTTTTTTCAAAACAGTCTGTCAGACAGTTACTGGATATAGTTACTGTTGAAACTGGGAAGTAGTGCTGACATCCAGATCATCAGACTCTCTCATACTCTATCGCAAGAAATGAGAAGGCACAACAATTATTTAATCAAGAGTGCATGAGAAAGCAGGTCTACACTTACAGGTCCCACTAAGCCATTCAGGGCAGATATGGAACGGCTGGTGGTTCCAGGGCTGTATCATTTGCTCTCAGGGCTGTATCATTTGGCTCTGAGGGCTACAGGTAGTCCCATAAATTGACCAGAAGACAAACAGACTGGGGACGAAGCACAGTGTTTCTTCACACTTCTTACTTTTTGGCATCTGTCCCTGAGCTGAGATTGACACCAGTAATTGCCATGTTCTATTTTGACAAAGCCCAGCTGCCACCACCGCACTGGGAAGTTTCAGAACTAACATGAGAGTGCAGCACGAGAGATGCTACCCCACCGACTGATGATCTTTCTGAGGATAGTTCTCTAAACTGTGCATATGACACCATCGGAGGCCATTCTGTTTTTCCCTGAAAGGGGTAACTCCTGAGAAGGTGCAGGATGTGCAATCCTCTGCAAAGGAGCCCCCTGCCTTCCCCAAGGAATAATCCTAGAGACTGTTAATGGTCCCTTTTTACTTGGGGCTTGTAACCAATGTACAGCACACATTTCCATGCTACAGAGGCTTCTTTGAAGCAGTTCAAGCAACACACAAAGTTATAAGACTTAAGGAATTAACCCTCACAAGACAAGAGCTGTTAAAAGTTTAATGGAAGAATCAAGGTCATCAGAGAAAACGCTAAACACTAAAAGTGAAGGCAGTGCAGTGATGCAGCTGCAGAACAAAAAAACTCATACTTTGCCTTCATCTCAACTACAAGTTCAGCAGGAACTCAGGATATGCATAGGCCATGAACTTTTTTTTTTAAATATCAGCGTGGCCTGGGGTGGGGGAAGCCTGAATACAAATACTTTAAAGTATCTCCTATACAATATTTAGCATATTACATCACCAAGAAAGCTAGGCCCTATCACAGCTGCTTATGCACACACATGCTTTGCAGGCAAGCTCTTAATATGCAGACAGACCTTTAAAGATCTATGATAAATACCTATGCATAATATTATCATTAGAAAATGATTGGTAGCAGTGATTTAGCTATCATTACACAAAATACCCTATGTTATTGTCAGATGTTTGAAGCACAAAAACATAACCAAAGCACCTGCTGCAATAAAAAGAAAAAATGTGCTTCTGTTTTTAAGTAACATTATTTAAACATATTAAGAAAAACATCTTGAAATCACCTCTTCAGTTACAGCAAAATTAAATCTTTTATAGGAGCTATGTGTTTCTTTCACAAATATTTACACAATATGGGTTCTTTATTCCGGAATGCACCTTTATATGTTTATCGACCAAGAACTAGTTTTTTAGATGGAAAACATTTTGTATAATGAAAAATGGGATGACAAAATGTCAGGAAGACTTAAATATTGAAAGTGCTAATGTGAGTCCTTACATTTCACCTGTGGATTAGTTCACTGATTTCAACAGTTTCTGTTAGCAAGGTAAGGCATGTATTCAGATGTTTGCAAGATCCAAGCTAAGAGTTAATACTTCAGGTTTTAGAAACCTGATCCAAATTTGCATCCTATCATTTTAGTTAACTGCAACTCAGACAACCATTTCAGTGATACTAACCCATCCGTGCACATCTTAGTGTACTGCATGTTAGATGGATAAAACAGCAAAGGGAAGTCATCAGCAAAACAGTTTTTCCAAAGCATCCAGTCACACACAATTAGACCAGTGATTAGCCAGACGTACTATGTGAAACAAGAAAATGGATTCATTTAGAACAAAAGAACTCCTTTTAAATATGTCACAGGAAATACTGGCTCAAAAACATCAACTAAATATTGTGAACAAAATGTTGTAAACTTACCTGAAATATACATCATCTACATTTTAAAAGTTTGGGAAATGCAGTGTATGTTTCAAATATCAAGTATATATAATAATAATAAAGTAAAGGCAACCTCATTTCACTGTACCTGTTGCCATTTGCCCTTAATTGCTGGATCCCTGATAGACTGACAATGTCTCTGGATCTGCTGGATGACACCCTGGTAATATACCATTGAAGAGTCATAATTCCCAAGGAGTGCATATTCTCTTCCTTTTTTGGCATTATCACAAATCTCTGCTAAATTCATCTTCCCTCAGAAATCTAAAAGAGAACACAATCATCAGAAAAGAAGAACTTTTACAAGGATTTGGATCATGAAACTTTGATTTTGCTATTTCTCTCATAGCTGAATTACATCTTTTTTTTTCTTTATCAACCATTTAGCTCTGGAGGAATATCTCTTTACTAGCCTAAGGTTTAAGATCATAAATCAGAACTATTTTATCAGTGATAAAAAAAGAAAAACAACAACTTCTTCACCGTCTTTGGCCCCAATCCTGTTAAATCAGTGCAAGAAAATTAAATGCCCTGTGCACACTGAACCTTGTTGACTTCAAGGACCTAACAAGCTAAGCTTTAATTTGTAGAACACTACAATATATTAGCAGTCAGCAACCCATGAATCACAAATCACATGAGGCATTAAATTGCTTATTATACTGTTGTATTACATACGTGCCTAAATGCACCAACCACCATCAGGGCAGTCTGCACTAAACACTTCGACGAGTCCTTATCCTAATGAGATTACAATACAGTTGAATGACAGCTCAACTACAGATAAACTTGAGAACTTCATTCTGTTTAAATATCATTCTTTCAAAATACTCCAGTATCCACACTCTTACTTGGATTTTTCATGAAAATTAACACGTCACTTTGGGATTTATAGCATAGGTAGTGATCCAAATTTAAGATTTCTTAAAACAGAGATTCCCAAAATACATCCTTACCCTAGTCCCCAAAACAATGTAAGATTAGTATGTTTCACTAATGTCTTTTTATACAAGCAGCAAATCACAGCATGACTAAAGTAAACCCACAGAGTCCAATTTTTCCCAGTAACCATTCAAGAACGAAACCACACATTCAAGAGTAAGCTACATTGTACAGCTAGATTTGTATTTAAGGTTCAAGATCTATGGAGTGCCTGCCCCTTTAGCTTATCTGAATCTCACATGACCCAAAATCTAGGTCCTTACTGCACAGAAAATGCATCAGTTCCTACTGGCCAAAGGAGAGGAGGGCAGCTTGGAAGTGTCAACCACTAAGTAAATCAAAAGTTTGGAAAGGCCAAGATAATATGCATAAAACAGGGAAGGGGGAGTACACCTAGACAGGGATAGAGCAGGGTGCGGGGCCAAGTCCAGTACTCAGTTCAGGCTGCACAACTGTACAAAGCCTGTGATACAAGGGTGCCTGCCATAAGAGGCTCAGTAGTAGCAGAGAGAAGCCAGAACAGGAGGAAACAACATTTTTACATCCTAGAGGGTTATAAAGATGTTAGTAGCTTTTATAAAATGGGCAGGACAAGATCAAGATGGTATTAAGGAGGATGTATCTTGTGCCTTTGTATTACCTTGTGCCTAGCAAATTTCAAACAGGGAAATACAGAGTTAAACACATATCCACATGACCTTCATTCTGCCCTCTCGAATGATGCCTATAGCAAACACACGTTCTGCCTTTGAACGGTGCCAAATGGATGATTTGTATTTCTGCGCACAGCTGTGTACTAGGTGTACGCCACCACCTTCTCACTCCCTATCACATCCTCCTCGCACTTAAGCCACAGAAAACCGTTACCCTCACTTAAACCTAAAGGTCACATGGCTTCCAATTTGCTGAAAAATTTCCTGGCAAGAATACTCTGATATCCCATAGCTGGCACACCACCAAGTGCAATGATGTGCACTGGGGCCCATTTGCCCTCACCCCTGAAGGGCATAGCCCTCGCACTGTGCCTCACATTTCAACTTTCAGATCACTCCCATCAGCTGTTACAAACTTCTGGGCAGAAGAAGAACTATGGTGGAAAGGGTGTAAACCCTAATTTTGTTTTCTCTTGGTGCTGAGGAAGGGCAGGGTACATCACTGGAAAGCCCTAGCACTGTGGTAATTAAGATTTCTTTACCATTTAATTTTGAAATACAGAAGATGATAACCAACAGGAAAAAGGGACAAGACATTTGCATTACACTGGAAACAGAGAAAGAGGTAAGAACTGAATGTAGGTCACAACCCAAACCCATTCAGATCCAAAGAGCAAACTGGTGAGTGAACAGAATCCAGCACCCAATCTTCAAACACATCAGGGTGAGGATCTGTTATACAAGCAGCTTGTCCTCATATGGAAAACAGTCTGCAAATCTCTGGAGGTTTTCCCCACACGCAGCAAAAAAAGAGAGACCAAATGCAACTTTTCTAAGGAACTGCTGCATTTAATTCCTAGAAATCCAGAATATTAAAAAGAATATGTATTTATTTTAGCAGTCTCCCTTATCTGCTTATTACAGCCAGCTCCCATCCTCCCAGCCTGTGTTCAACTCCCTTTTACCTTAAAAGGACTGAAACTCCCATCCAGCTTCCCTTAATCCCTTAAAGCATCCTTAAAGAGTGCTCTGCTCACTGGAGGAGACAACCTCCCTGTCCCCAGAGGAAGCTGGGCCAACCTAGGGTCAGGAATCCAAGGCACAGAAGACACACAAACACATGCTTACTTTAGAAGAACATTAGCAGAGATAGCTGGGAAGCCAGAGAGGTGGGAAAATTTACATGCATTTAAACTGAAGAGGGAAACCAAACACGTCTCCCATTTCCTCCAGCAATCAAGAACACAGGGGTTTCTGGCCTCATCTCGGTCACTTGGGAGCTCAGGCAAGAGCTTGATACCTGGTGCGTCATGCTAGGGATCTTCTAGACATTTACAGGCACTTCAGCTTGGAGCACATGGGGAACTTGGTGGAAATACACTGATGTACCTAGTGAGTGATAGATGCCTCCAGAGCCGACAAAAGTAGGCTTTCTGGATCTTCCTCTTAGGTTTAGGCCCTTCAATTTTACTTAGCACCTACTCTAGACACCAAAACAGGTGAAATAGGTTTGAGAAGGTGAATATAACATTACATATATACCTGAGACGTTTGAACCAGCAACTGTAGACTCCAGTCCTAAATCAGCGCTCTCCCTGACATCCAGGCAATTCTTTGAGGACCTATTACAGAAAGACGGACTATTTTAAACTAATGGCTAAAGATGGTTTAAACAAATTACAAATCTTTTACGCACATTAGGTATGGTAATGTAGATTCAGAATAGTCAGCTTCTAAAGGAAGTCAAAACAAGTATGTCCAAAATTAAAGAAAACTTGAAGTTATTTTTAAAAAGGATTTTTTTCCTTGATTGTCTTCTGGACAACCCCACTCTTCAAGTGACTAGGAGTTTAGCTTACATTTTTCATTCTTTTATAGTCATTTGTTATTATTTGTTCTACATTATATTATAGAGTTTATGCAATATTATATAGAGAATATGTATATATAAAGAAACTAGAAATACAGAAGTCATAAATAGTTATTTTTTGTTTGTTTGTTTCTTTGTTTTTTCTATTATATCACACTCACGTCTTTTAAGTAAATACAGAGCCAGGGACAATTGTTGTCAGGTATATTTAGAACAACTTACACACTCCTTGTGACACCAGCTTTTCATCTAACCATTGCGTGGTTCTTTCCTGCACTAGACCATAACAGCTCCACTGCATGTCAGGATACCCTCCGAGATTCCTTAGTTCACGGATCATTGACAAGAAGAGACATTACAGACATTCATGTCAGTAGCTGCCACACATGGGGTCTTAAGCCCACTTGCTAAAAACCCTGCCTCGGCTAGGCTAAAAGGTCACAGGGGATATTACTCTCTATCCTTTGGAGCATAAGCTGAGCTGATCCCTATCTGGGGTCAAAAAAGAATTCTTCTTCCCAGAAATACAGCAACGCATAATTGAGCAAGATCCAAAAGACTTTTTTTTTTAAAACTTTAAAACATTGCACACACACAAATATATCCACAAGCAGATACAGTCACAGTACGAGTGGTGGGTGGAAGGGGGAATGCAGGGGACTGCTTATTTAGCACGCCATTTCAAACCTGTGTACAACACTAATGCTAATGCAGGACTACTGTCCCCTTTTTCAGCCTGTCTCCCACTTAATCTGACCCAGTGGGCTATCAGAGGCAATAAATAACCTCTCCTATAGGTGGGGTCAGTAACAGGATTTTACCTGCTGTTTGTTATTATTCACAAATTCGCAAATGCCAAAATGAAGGCGTCTCTGCAGTCTTTATGCATCTCCTTCGTGCATTACATGTTTTGATACAATCGGTTACACGAATGTGTCCCATTTTCTCCACAAGTGCTTGATTCCCGCACTGAATGGATGACACTCACCAAAATGGGCAGTTACTTAATTTTGCTTTATTCACATTATCTCAATAGTCATATCAATCCTATTTACTGCCTACTCAGACTTTTTTCCAAATTAGTTACTAATTCCCTCACTGATAAGGTTATCATATATCTGAGTTTTCCTGGACATGTGTCATTCTCTGACCGAAATTTTCTCCATGCAGACTGAAAATTTTCCATAGCTCCCTGACATTGCTGGACATATGGTCCCACGTCACAGCAGCTGTGCAGTATTGCTGACTGGACAGCTGAACATCTGGAAGGGCCCAGACAGACACAGATGAACATTGGTCACTAATTCAGTTTCTTACTTTCTGCAAATCAGACATACAGCATGATGTTGGGCATCCTGAAATTCAATGTAAAAGACCTGACTAACATCACAGGACAGAATGCCATACTACAGGGCATCACCTTCCTGAAATCCAGTGCCAAGGTAACTATATGTTTTTCACCCCCACGGAATAGAGTCAGGATGACCCTCTGACACTGCACAATCCCAGAATGGGTGACTTTTCACACAGAGTGAAGTGGGGGATCTGTGGAAAAAACAGTATGTGACCAAGACTGATACAACGCTGATGCACCTGAGGGTTAAGATTGAACAGGAAGGTGACATTATGGCATTTCCTTTTTACTGCCTGACCTCTCAAAATAAAATAACACCTCAACAACACCAATAAAACCCATAGTTTTTGCGGGCATGATCTATTCAGGGATTCCTCTGTTTCCAAAGGGACTGTTAATCTCAGAATTTTTATGCCTGTCTAAAAATTAATTACAGATCAATCTTTCTTCCTTTGTATCCACCAATCCACAAGTTACGCATTAGAGCTCTCCTTCCAGGAATCTATATACCAAGACGCACCCTGAAACTTGTAGGAAATTATAACGCTAGAGGGGGAGTGCTTGCCAGTAACTAAAAGAGGAAGAAGGAGCAAACTCAAGCGCTGGACCTCTGATTGTCCCGATTTCACTGCTAATTCGCCCCCCCGCCCCGTTCTGCCGGAGCCCGGAGACGCTGGCCCACAGCCCCGGGGCATGTGGTCAGCCCCAGCACTCCTGTATTCCCCACAGCAGACGCAGCGGTAGAAGCAAGGAAGGGAATTCCAGTGTTATTGGGTTCCCATTTTCTGTATTTATCCTCTTTTCATGTGCACCCATTTCCATTAACAAGTCTAAGCAACTACCTGGCACTTGTTCCTTTCTCAAATCCCTCATACTACTTAGAAGCTTTTCCTTACAATTAATCTAAACCTGCCTTTCCTAGTTTAAGGCCGTACTGTTTCTGTAAGTCAATTTTGATCAGTTTTGAATATCTTTCTCTCCCTTGATTATGTTTTCCTTAATATAGTACCACAATCATATCTTTCATTTTTCCCTTGAAAGTCGCAACTTCTTAAAAGAGACACATACAGCAATATGACAATAGAACCTTATCTGGAGAAGTATAAACTGTAACACTAACTGGAACATTATCAGAGGAAGAAAAAACAATAGTTTTGGTTTTTCTTCTATCACATGTGATTCCTACTAGAAGCCTGCAGAAATGTTCACATCCTAAAGTCTATATAGTCATATTGTATTTCTTCTTTACATGATCAATTTTTTTAATTGAGTTTTTTAAGAATATGCTATTCTAAGATATATTTATTCAAAAAAAATTAAATCTTGCCTGTTTTAATAGAAATATTGTCCCTTTCATTTTGGGCTTGGGTGTAGAACAGCTGGTCTTCATTTCTAACAATTACTGTCCCTGTTCAGGGGCTATCACTGATGCTGCTGACAATTATCAGGCATTATGTTTGCATGACAAAGACAGCATTTTAACTGATCGCTGTAAGATAAAGCACAAACAAATAAAAGGCTTGCCAACTTCCACAGCAAAATCTATTCTTCCCTATTAACTTAGCTTCCCTTAAACTTGCAGCTATTTTCCCATAGACTTCTGTGGGAGCTAATGATTATTACCTCACAGGATCACAACTCCTTAATGCCTGTTAAAAATATATATAAATAAGCATGTGATTCAGTTCCACCAGGTCTGGATTTAAACTATATTTAACCAGTTTCTTGAATTAAAGACTAAAAGCGTGCTATGCCAGTGTTCTGCTGTTTTTTTTTTCTTTTGCTGTGCACATCCGCAGCAGCAAGAACGGCTATGACCGGGCCACAGGCAGCTGTGGGGGTTGCGGCAGGTAATGGCAGTGGCGCACCCGCTGTGTCACTTTGAAGTAGCATGCACACCAGATGAAGTGCACGCACCATGGCTCAGCGCACCCAGCACTAAGGGATCGCTGAATTCAGTTCACTGTTTTCTTCTGGCTTATTGGCACTGAAACTCAAGCTGTTTTGAAATACTAGATGTGGAGTTAATGGGGGAATAAGCATGGAAGTGGGAAGGAGAAAAAGCATGCACACGGGCCTCAAATGATGTGTGTGCGGAGTCTTCTGAGAACAAACTTGAAGCAAAAGGTTTACTCAGAATGCAAGCGAAGTACTTCAAACGAAGTAAAGACTACAAGTTAACAGTAGTCAAAAATAGAAAAAAAAAACACTAAGCAGTTGGTCAGTGTTTTAATTAGAGATAGCATGCTATTGCACTGAACAGAAAGCACCCTGGAGAATTAAATGAACATTTACAAAGCCTTTGAACTACAGTTTTCTGAAGTACTAGAAAGAAAAGAATCCTAGATAGCTGTGCTATTCCTAAGATTGACTGCAAAATGTATTCTCCTCCAAACCAGCTCATGAACCACTTTCAAATAAAGTATTTTCATACAGTGTAGAAAAACCTCAAACACCTCAACTGAGGAGTAACTGAGGGCATGTGACCAGTTTCACAAGTCCACACAGTCAAGTCTCAGTTACTTAGCGTAATGAGGGGCTCAGCTAGGCTGGATAACAGGAAGGAAACAACTAATACAGACACCATGGGGCACACTAGGGAGCGTCGCTCCACACACACGCAGTTCAGGCAATGCAAGCCTTGCGAGCTTCTTGTCCATTTTAGGCCTGCCAGACCCGGGCTGCCTCCCCACGTCTCTCTTGTCTATGAGATGCCCTCCAGGGCTGCTGGTGTTAGCACCACACCAAAGCCAGGCGAGCTCCGAGCGCGCACGTGGCACCAGCTCTGTGGTAATTGAGCCCTCCTATGACAGGGGACACAGGGCCCGAAGACGCAGGATACCATAGACTCTGCAGGCCCATCCGGAGCTCAGCAAAGTGGAACTCGGCCCAGATCAATAATCCCTCTGGCTCTACATGGAGCCACTTGCTCCTCTGCACATCACATATGTGAGCACTTCTGGCAGAGCAAATGTGCCACAAAGACTCCCAAGATGGGTTTGTGCAGAGCCAGCTCCAGTTCAAAGTGTTTATTAGGTCAGGCTCTGTGCCAAGAAAGGCAGTTAAACTGCTTCTGCACCTGGCCCTGGATAGAGCATATCCATGTTCCCACACCGCAGCAGCTAATAAGCCTGCCAGACCATAGTCAGCTCCACAAAGACTCAGTTCTGGTGTTGCTACATTCCTAGCACAGCCAATCTGCAACCCAGATAAACTTTCCATGAATAATTGCAGGTTTAATGGATGCACACATGTGTTTATAACCCTGACTCACGAGGTCAGAATTTAGGCCTGGATACTTTTCCCCTATTTGAATTCCCCTTTGAATTCCAAAGAATTGGCTTTTTAGGACTATGAATGTGAGGGTTTTTTTAGATTAGTATTTTGCTTTTTAGAAATGTTTTAAAGAATAGTATATTTCATATATATGTATATATATTACATATATATTACGTGTGTGTATACACACACAAATATATATATATAGAAAATAACTGTTAGGGCTACAGGCATCAAGTCTTTGGATTTCACAGCTTATCTCTAAAAGAACCCATATTTTTGCAATCAATTACACCGAAAATCACAGATAAGGGTCTATTGTTATTTCCTTCTGTTTACTTTTCTGCCTATCTTGAGGTTGAGACAAACTCAGGACAGGATTCATGCCTCCGTGACCACCTCCAAAGCCCCAGTCTCCGAGAGCCAAAGCTCTGGCGGCATGCTGCAGCAGAGACATTCACTTCTGCGGTCTGCTAAGTCCTGGGAGCTGCAAGAAGCCTAAGCTCATGTAGCAGGGACGGTGCCTTCAGGGTTGTTTAGCCACTGCTCTGTCAACTCCATTAGGCACACTTACTGCATTTTTTCAAGAACCCATGGCTTGACCAAACACGTGCAGACTTTCAGGCTAGGAGCAAAGGCATATCTATGCCACACAAGTCACTCATCTGCCAACGGACAAAATTCCTGTTTCATGTCTGGGGTCAGTAAGACTCCCTTGGAAAGGCTACTAGAATTGACTGTCAATAAGGCTAGATAAAAATACATGGCTTTCCTCAAAGCCAGATCCATTGCTATGTTTTGATCATCAGGAAACAGGTATGAGAAGCTTTGAAGCTTTTAGCCCAGACACCAGTTTGACAAAGTTCCATGCGAATCTAAAGCAGATTTTAAAGTGCTGGAGAACTTTAACAATAGAGGGCGCTGCCTTAACTATAATATTATAAAACATTTTACACACTGTGGAGGTTTTAAGGGTGGCTGGAAATGAAGTGGCTGTACTGTTTATGTCGTATGTAGCCATGCATTGATCCTTCCTCTCTGGGAATACTGCTTATTATACTCAGAAGCTCAAGTAAAATCTTAGTTTCTGCTACAGTCAGAGGGAAATACATGAAACAAGATGTGTCTGGCACGACAAAAAAAAAAAAAAACTTCATCTGCAATAAAATCAAACATCCACTGGAAAGAAACCCATCTCTGAGATATTTAAAACTATATTAAGAACATTCATATACGAGGGAAAAATACTGTGCTGATGCTTGTGAGATACAGATTTTTAGAGAGAGAAAAAAAAAAAATCAAACTCCCTTCAATATACCAATCATAAATATGTGTATTTTAAATATAAACTAGAACAGGAACTGCAATTTTATTTCCCTGGTGTCTTTCCCTACCTATTGCAGAATACAAGATAAAGGAGAACACTAAAACTGTGGTCAGTAATGGAGAGGGAAAGGAGACAAATGCCAGTATTGTCATCAGGACAGAAATGCAGGCACAGTCAAAAGCCCCCAAAATTATTAAAAACAATAGCACTGTGTCTGCTCATGTAAAGATCCCCTAATGCAACAAGCTCAAGAGAACTGAAGTATGGTAGGATACGTGAAACTGCAAACCATAAAACAAGCTATTTGAAGAAACCTCCCAGGGCCCTTAGCTCGTAGCTCTCTTTGACCGCCGCTACCCTTCTCCAATACACCGCACCCCTTTTCATTCATGGTTCAAACATTGTCCATAGTCTCCAGCGCTGCCCTTCCTCTGCAGCTCTTTACACACTCTCCAATATACTCCTCCCTGCTGCATAGCCCTCCCCTTGCATCTATTCAGCCATTCCTCCACCGACAGCTCTCTCCCGCTTCATCCATCTGTCCTCCAATATGCCCCGTTCCTTGCATTCATTTTTTCTTCAACTTCGAGCACAGACCTCTACTGGCACCCACACACCATCCAGAACATGTTCTTCCCAATGCACCCCTTAAATGCATCTGTCCACCAAGCAGTCTTCAATGCGCCCCACGCTTACATTTACCCACCCGGCAATATACCTCTCCTTCAGCATCCATCCACCCTCCAGCCCTCCGGCACAGCCCTCCCGCACCCATCCCTGCGCCCGCCCTTCCAGACGCCCCTCCCTCTGCGCATCCAGCCCCGCTCCAGGACATCCCTCCCCTTGCATCCGCACCCCTGCCCGCGCCCGCCCACCCGGCACAGCGCTCCCTGTCACCCCTCTCAACACGGGGCTCCTCCCGCCCCCGCCCGCTCTCCCGCAGCCCCGGAGGGGTAACTCGGCGGTCTTGACCCCCATCCGCAGTGCTCCGGCCCCGCAGAGAAGGCGCCGGAGAGACGAGCTGCCTCCACACCCTCGCTCAGACCCGGCCTGCGGCGGCAATGTCTCCTCTCCCCATCCCCACCCGCGCCGGGCCGCGTCGCCCCCACTCTTCCCCACAACGGTCTCCTCTGCGAAGGCAAAGCCAAACCACCGATCTCCCCCTCCGCCCGCCCCAGCCGAGCGCGCTGGGATCTGTAGTTCCCGGCCGCGCCCGCCGCTCAGCGCCCCGCGCACGGCGGGAGGCGGAGAACTACATTTCCCAGCACGCCCCGCGGGAGGCAACCCTCCGCCAGCCTCTCCTACCCCCTCCCCGCCGCCGCCGCCGCCGCCGCCTCCCTCAGCGCGGCAGGACACGGAGCAGCGCCGGAGCGCGCGGGCGGCCGTTGAGCTGCGGTCCGCGCCGCGCCGCGCGCCCGCCCGGGCAGCCGCGATGAGAGGCCGCTCCGTAGCCTGGTCCTGCCGTTACCTGGGAGAGCCGGGGTGCGTGTCCGCGCGCGAGACCAGGCGCGAGCGAGCGGGCGAGGGAGGGAGGGGGGTGCAGCCCTTCTGCGCTGTCAGCCCGGGGGGAAGGGGAGGAGGGGGAGGGGGTGCGCGCGCGCGCGCGCGGCGGCAGCGGCGGCGGCGGCGGCCGGTTGCCATGGCGGCGGCGGGGCGCGGGGAGGGACGGCATAGCCGCGGCGCAGCATCCCGCTACCCCGCCCCCGCCGCGAGGCCGCAGCTGCGGGGCGGGGGGCGCGGCCGTTGGTGGGGGAGGCGGCGCGGGCGCCCCACCCGCCCCTCGGGAGCGGCCCGCTGGCCTTCAAGGGCGGGCGCTGCCGCGCCGTGGAGGGCGCCCCGTGCCCGGCGCTTGTGCGGGGGGGCGGCTGGCGGCGCTGCCCCCCCCCCCGAGAGGCCTCAGGTGCTGCGCCCGCAGGGGTGACCCCAGAGCCGCCCGAGCACACGGCCTGTCCCTTCGTGCGGGAGGCGCCTGCCGTGGGCGCGCCTTCAGCCTTGCTGCTCCGTTTGTGCATCCGCAGAGCGAGCTGGAGGCTGTCGTCTTCTGGAGAGAGAAGACATTCAGTCGAGTCCTGACCTTTATCGAGCGTGTGAAGGGTCTTGCGCTGCCTGGATGCGTAGGCAAAAAACCTCGCACCTTCTCCTCAGAGTTTCCATGACCTTGTCCTCACGGAGGGAAAGGGTGTGGTTTTTCCAGCAAGCTTCAAACAAAGGAAAAGCTCTTCGCATCTTTATCTTTGAGGATAGCTGTGGTGTTGCAAGGCCCCCCCTTTCTGTTGTTAAGCCTACCTTTTAGTAATCCTTAGAAGAATTTCTGTTAAATTTAACAACTTAACTCAAGCCAGTAACTCCCCTCACCCTTTCTGTCCGTTAAGACCAGACCAAAAGTTAAAGTGGCACACTCCCTTTCAAAGGAGGAAGGTGTAAGCCTTAGAAGTGAAAAAACACCATACCATCCAGATTCACTTCTGAGCTGGCCCTGCAGTTGCAGCAGTTTTCTATGGTTTACATATATTTTGTTTAGGTTTTATTTATTTAGATTTTAGTGGATTTTCACACACAGAATACAAAAATCATCTCTTCCCACTTTAGCTGTGGGAGTGACTAGGAAAGGCAAAATACGCAGTTGTCCTCTGTATGGGCACTCAGAGATGATACAGATTTTGCTAGCAGGTTTCATTGCTTTTGTATAACAATTGAACACAAGATTTTAGGGATTCACCTAGGACCAAAATGATATCTGGTGATCACAGGCAGCCTAATCAAATGATAGCACCCAGTTTGTGTTATTGCCGAGAATGAATGTTACCTAGCGTTTCTGAAGCACACATCTCATATGTAAGATAAACAGTTGGTTCTCTTATAAGGAAAACAATAAATCTCTCAAAAGGTGTGATTTCACAATTAATGTGAGCCAGTCTATGTCCATATTGCCACCAAAGGGGGCAGTCCTGCCTTCTTCTCTGATCCTGGCTATCCTTTCCTGTTACTTACACAATAACACGTTGCCATCTGGTAATGCATATCTGGCATCTGATCCATCTGAAAGCCAGTTATACCCCTCCCAAAAAAACAGTTTTTAGCTGAATCAATTCCTGAACTAGCTGACCCCACAGAGCTGCATCAGGCACGAGGAAGACAGAGGAAACATGATGGAGGCAGGATTAACCCTGTGAGATCACAACAGGTTTGAGCTGTGTTTTTGTGTGCAGCTGAATCACTTCAATGGCCCCTTGCCACTTGTGACACTCTGAGACTTTCCCAGTAATGACCATGTGGTAGCTCCCTATAGTGACATGTGACTTAACTGGAAAACGTAAATTTTAGTTACCTTGAGGTAACAGCATTAGGTTGTACTTCACAATAAGGGTCTCAGAAACATTAACTAACATAAGTGAAAGAGTGGTGATTGAAACTAAGAGCTTAGGATGCCTCTTAAATAATACAGCATGTGTGTATGTGTCATTCACATATATGCGCATATCTTGCTTCCCTCAAAATCATGTGGCGATTTTTATGCCTTTGTGAGTATTTTAGAACTGGGGCCAAAATCATGACGAATTCATAACAGCTGCAAGTCTGGCTTCCCCTTTTTCCAGACCTCTTCAAACTTGCCTGCCCAAGGCATTGATTCCTGCTGGTTTTCCACATACCCAAAAGCATAGATTCTGTGCAGACCTTAGAGAGCTCAAGGCTTCTTAGGGGGAACAAACTGTAAGCAGTCCCTTGCACCACCATAATATCTCTTCCCACAAGACTCCTCCCATCTCCTCCAAGACATGTACCTCCTATCATATTAGCCAACACATGAACTGCTTTGTCTGAGAATCAGATCTCTCAGCTAGGAAATTGTGACACAGAGAAGTAAGGTTGGTTGTTCAGTCATAACCTCTGGGTTTTTTTCTTTCCATGGGCTGACATAGGGTAACCATGCTCCCATTGACTTCCCATTGAAAAGCAGTTGCTTACAGTCATAGCAATACCTGTCTCACTCTAGTTGGACTCCTCAGAGGGAAAGTTGGTTTTGAAAAGTGTGTTCTACACAATTTGCCAAGATCTTATAAGTAACTATAACTTACAAGTAAGCAGCAGGAAAACAACCAAATCTCCAGACTACTAACCCTGTACACTACCCATACGTAAGGAACACAGGATAATTCATGTTGGAAGGGACATCAGGAGGTCCTCTAGTCCAGCGTCCTGCTCTTTCTCACTGTAAAGTTTGTAGTTATACTACTGTACCCCCTCCAGGGACTGGAGGAGAAAGGACTAACAGGCCCTCAGACGTTCATAAACTTGATAATGAGGTGAAAGAAAGTAGATCTGAGTGTGGCATTTCACAGCCTTTTGTATTGCTGTGGTCAGGTGAACTCTAGGAAATGTGGCTTGGAATGATGTAAGATATATTACTTCCCTAACCATTCGTTCTACCTCTCTGCTGAAAGTTCCTGCCTTTACAACAGATGGAAAACTAATCTTTCTAATCCATTTTATTACAAAATCCAGCATTAAACTCATCTTTATCAGCAAGTTAAGTTAATTTGCTGGACCTCGTATTGAAGCAGCCGAGAGTCATGCACCTATTTCATTCCACCAACTCTGCTGTCAGGCAGTAATCTCAGGCAAAGAGAAGGTAAAAAATCGTTGTGTGGGGGTGACACTTTAAACCACTGAAACTTGTTCTACTATGAATATATTTTCATGGCTTATAATTTTTTTTTTTTTTTTTTGACAGAGGACCTAAACCTAGCAGTTCTGGATAAGACATGATGTTGGTGGGTGTTGGAGGCTGTGGTTAGACAGGCTCCAGCTGTGTTGGTAGAGGAAAGCATTACTCATGGCCACACCCCAGAGATTTAACATACCCCTTCCCAGAGACCTGAAAATCTGCAAGCAGAGCCGATTGTGTGCCCTCTCTCTCTGATTTATTCTAGTCAATTCAATCAGAAGCTGATATAAATTAGTGTAACTCTTTTGCCATGAACATTTGAATTGCTTCAAAAGTGTCTCCTAAGCTACAGTAATTGCAGACACTGTCAGCCAAGTTTAAAGCTATCCACACTTAGGGTTGGTGTCAGATTAACAAAATTGGTTTCTAAATTGATTTGGTTATTATTGCATAAATTCCATAGACTGTGTCTAACTCAGATGGCTGGCACAGGTGCTTGGCACTGTAGCAGGGAGCTTCATTCGTAGCCTCTTCCCACACACAAAGTTCTGTAAGAGAAGGCTGAAAGCACATGAGATACCTGTGAATTATGAACTGCCCTCTGCTTTTGTCATTGTGTCCCCTTGCAATTATATTTAACTGGGCTATAGGAATTATTCTGCCTTTGCAGTAATCTTTAATGCTCAAATGCAAACATAACTCTATACCAAAAGTCTTACAGGCTACATTCAGAAATGTTTTAATAATTGAGGATGAAAAACAATAGGGACGCAACAGGGAAAAGAAGGAGCATGTTACATAATCATTGGCATTAACCTCCCAAGGGAAGTTATGCACAACTTCTTAGTAAAGGCATGTTAATTTGTAAACCTGTATAGTAATTGTACTGCCTGGGTATTTTTATTGTATAGTGTTTATTAGTATGACACATACACCAATTTCTATCCTAGAAAAGAACCTTAGAGTCTGAACCTTAAGAAATTGTGACAGAGTGGCAACACAGAAGGATTTAGTCAACATCTTTCACACAAGCTACACCTCAAAATTCTGTAGGTTGTTAATAAAGACTCTTGCAAGGGAGAGCAGTTGGGTTTCAGATGAGATTTCAGTTAAGCCAGAAAGCCAGCAAAGGGATGGACGCAGGCTATTGTATTTATCCAGTCAAAGGTAGACATCTGTTATGTAGACTTGTGCATCTGAATTAGGCTTCCTGTTTTCTTCATGGTAGAGAGAGAGAGGTACTTCTGGGACTTAGTTCCCCCTTTGACCAGCATGGACTGTGCCCTGAATGTGCTTATTTTTTTCTTCTTCTTATAGAAGGAGTAAGGTGGTCAGTGTAAATAGAGATGTCTGCAGTGAAGACGCCTAAAGGTGGGTGAGAGGAGTCCCACCTAAGATGTTTGTTGCATGGCTGGAGACATACAGAGAGACAGTTGCCATGACAGCTATGACCAATTCGATTAAAATGATGAAGAGACCAATGCCAGATTAATGGAAAAAACATGTAGAAAATAAGGTAGATCTTTGAGATGGGTTGAAACAAGCCCACAGTTGGTTGAAAAAAATAATAGCTCTGCTTTGAGTCTTTTGACAGAAATTAGAAGAATTACTAGAAACTAGGGTATCATGATTCTTTTCTCTGTATACTTGATATGCAGAAGCATTTTGCGTCTGCTGGAGCATTACTGTTCAGAGAAGAAAGTAGCTTACAGTAGTCAAAAGAGAGGAAGACTTGGACAGAAACCTCAGAGAAAGTAGAGTCAGGGCCATGAAGCTATGTGGCAGCATTTGTTACATGAAAACTGAGATAGGAAAAGAAAAGTTCGTTCACATCATCCCAGTCCTGTGGCAGGCCACTAGATAGCAGAAAGTGGCAGAGCTCCATTAATTTCATGTGTTTGCTAGGACTGACAGCTAATAAGAAAACTCCTGTGATACACAAGAGAATTAAGCAAAAAAGGTTTGGCAGTATAACTCTTTCACGGTAGGATGTGGATTTTAGGCTGGTTTGCTAAAGATGTGACACTTCTGGAATTTCACGCTGTCTGTCCCTTGGCAATAATTTCGAACCCCATTGGCCAATTTCAACCACATGTGACAAAAGGATGGAAGTCTTAATAATAATTGAGTTCCTTTTAGTTTTGTAGTAAGTAGCAGGGTAGAAAAGATGGGCTCAGCTGGTGCCCCAGTGGAGCACAAGGCAGGCAGAACATAGCTGTTAAACAGTTCATCTGGCAGCAGGCTGGCCAATCTGCATGCATGAAATGACTGACCGCCCGCACTTACTGCTACTTGCAGCACCTACTTCTGTGCACAGTTGCAGTGTCATATGTGACACATAGGCTGTTCTGTTTATTGCAGTGATGAAGGCTAAGGGGAAACGGATACAAAACCATAGGATATGAGGCTTCAGTAGTTTGATCCAAACAGTTGTATCAATTCAGCCTGTAACTGGGCATAGCCATAAATTTAAGTCATGCTGGTATATATTAGTGGCCTTTGTTTATAGATACTTTTCTGACTTAAACTGTCAGTTTCAAGTAAGGGAGCTATTGTGCAGCTTTTTGCACAGTTTAGATGCCCAAACTGTTAGATGAAACAAAGCTCAGTCTGCTACATATTAACGGCTTGCCCAGCATTTTAGATTTCTTAGACATCTTGGTTCCAGTTCTGCAGTGTGAGGTACTAGAAGGTGAATTGGCTTTAACAATCCACTCCTGTAAACACAGTCATCCAGAACAGAAGTTAGTTATATCTAAAGAGTGTTTCTTAAAGTATCATAATCCTTTCCAGGATTCTGTTGAACAGTCTTTTGAATAGTGCCATGATCAATGGCAATGAAGGTGGTTATGTTTGGAGGAAAATGCACTGAAAATCTGTGTGCTGGTATATATTTAAAAAGCAAGAGTGCAAGTCAGGAGTGAGGAGTTAAGCACACTGGTGTCTACGCATCTGTATTAGAAGAACAATTTCTGTCATTTATAGATAAATTCTAAAACCTCGGTCACTGCATGTGTATAAAGTTCTGAGTAAATAGGAGAGATATAGTAAATGGCAAGAAATAACTACAAATGAAAGTTTAGCCAAAGTTCCTAATGAGAACTTGCAAAAATATTTAAGGAGAACAAGAAAGTTAAATAAAGTATGCTGGTGATCATTGTGAATCCCCTTTCTTTTCCCTTTCTTTTTCCTTTCTGGTCCTCTAATGTGATTACTATAGGATATATGCAGTGGTTTCCATGTGAACAACTTAATCTGGCTCTCATTACAAGTGTAAAATTGGGAATCTTTTTTTAACTTTAAATTTGGACTGTACTTGGAAGATGTGCATTTGTTAATTTTTTTCATGCATCTAATAAATGAGAAACACAATAGTGTCAGAACAGTGTGTCAGTGGCACAAAAAACAGCATTTCATAAAAGAACAAACATTGGTATCATAGCTTTGGTTAAACATATTTTAAATTATTATAACATCCCATTCACATTCTCTGGGGAAATACTCACTGCCTGCATTTAAACATCTAACTTAGATGACTAAATTAGGAAGCTCATCTCCCTAGATGCTTTGCATAGTCAAAGGGAGAGAGAGGATCCTCCAGAGAGCAATTCAGACTGTGTAAGCTAGGCTTCTGCTCTGAATTATCATCTGGAGCAGCCTCTTCAACTTTGAATGCTTTTTTGCTGTTCTTTGCATCTTTTCCTTGGCAACAAAAGTGACTTAACAGGTCCCTGCCCCTTAGCACTTGTTCTTGCCCTCTACTTTTGCTTATCACTCTGTCCCTTGTGCTAGTACAGCTGTTTATGTGGTGGCAGTGTAGACTGAGTTGGTGAAATGATCTGGGTTAAATAGGATCCTGTGAAAGAAAGTGTTAGTTTTAACCTAGATCACATCTCTGTCAGAATTATGATGTGACCTTGTAAACAGTTAAACCTTCCTATCTGAGGAAATGATGAGCTTTAGCAAGAGACAGAAAGGAGTTGCTGGATACAGGGACCTGTTTGCCACCAAGAAAAAGATACATTCCACTTAGGGATGTAAGTTAAGGAGACCAAACATCCTTCTCTCAGCCTCATTCTGTTTATGTACCTGATTTTTATACCCATTATAGTTTCACAAATATAATGTAAGTTAATTATGATTTACATCACTAAGAAAGAGATAATCTAGCCTTGTATCTCTGCTATACATATAAAAATGGTCATAATATAAACAAAATAGCTTATAGGATTTACAAATGTACCATGAAAAGGCATGCTAAACTTATAAATAAACCTAAAAGCACAGTGTAGACACTAATATAGAGCAACTGCAATCAAGTTTGAGTAGCTTAAGAAGTTCCCCACCCTTCTGCCAAGAGTTGCTAATATTTTATCAGAGACCCTGAATGCAATTTACCTAACCTTAGTGGTCTACAGTGCAAACATCCACACATAAGCTAGTTGCCTTCTACTCCCTTTAAAATCAGTGAAAAAAATAATCTTTTAGGTTGTGATTCATATGACCAGTATTCAGTATCTGCCATAGGACAAAAATGAATCCTATGAGGGCCTGCTGACTCCATTGATTAGAGAGAGAGGTGGGTTGACCACCTCAGATATGAAATACCTGCCTTCGGCCAGCTGACTCCCACCCACAGTCCATGTGGGTGTTCCTTGTATGTGGCACTGCAGACTAAAACAAGATAGTTCAATTGCCTTCTGTTCTACCCTCTAAAACCACTCACACTCTGCTGCAAGCACATGACAAATTAAAACTTCATTTTCTGATTAGATTTATTAAAAGCCATCCTAGTTCAGAGGGATTTGGTGCCACTAACGACCACCATTAGGAACCCCTTTCCAGTCTCTAGTAGTAAGATAATTCATTTTGTTGTAGAATTAACGATCATGGTCTAAAACAGTGTTCTTTTAAAACAAGCATGTATTAGGGGCGTTGGCCACAAACCCAATAAAGCAAGAGAACTGCTAATTGTTTTTAATAGTTATTTATTTTTAAATGGCATCTTGGATGTTGTGTTTTGAAGTTCAGTAGTCATCAGGATAGACTTCTAATAACCTGTGAAGGGAATGTTTAATTGTATTGATCTGTGACCTTCCATATCTTTACCTGGCTGCTTCCTTCTTTTAGCTGAAGTGCTCACCTCTTTCTGGTCCTTCTACATGAAAGTGAAAACGTTCCTAAAGAACCAAACAAGGAAGGAATAAACTAAAATCCACAAGGAGCATAGCTGAAGCTGAACTTCCCTCTATGTGCTGTTATCTTCTTGGGTGAATTTCCTCATTCAAATCATTTTTCCTATCACCCTAAAAGAAAGAATGGGGTCAGGGGGAAGTGTTGTGTTTAGTCTTAATGTTCACTGTATTTTTAAGTGAAGCTACAAAGTAAGCCTTAGCTCTTCACATGCTCTTACAGTGGAGAAATGTATGTGTGATGAGGGTACTTCCGCATAAGAAAGTGTAAGATTGGGGCTTCCATCATTGCAGGCCACAAAAGAAGACCAAAGGTTTTAAAAAAGGTTGGTTCCAAAAGCACAGTAGAATAATTTTCTACACAGCTTTCTCAAGATGTGGAAGATGATCCTGTGCTGTTTCTCTTGGTCACCTTTGCCCTTTGGATTCTGGGCTTCCATTTTGCTGACAAACCAAAAAAAATCCAAAAACCTCCCTCCTAATGGAGCAGTCATTGAGACCTTTCTAGATTATGAAAGCAGCCCCAAGCACCACTCTTCTGTGCAGTGACAGGTGCTGTGAGCAGACTCCTTGCACCATTATTTGCAAATGGCTCCAAAGGGTATGTCTACATAAGAGAGGGAGTGATTCTCCAACCCAAGGCTCTTTGGTGCACACTGGCTCACATCCAAGCTGCTTAGGGGTAGTACACACTGCCCTGTCCACCCTACATCATTCTGTACCCTGAGTCTTACCAGTGCACCTTGTAGTGTCCCCCTGCTCCTACAACAGAATTATTATTTGTATGTGTTTTTTTCAGCTTATAGTGTGGTATGTGAGGGCTGTACAGCAAGCTACCAGAGTAATGTTAGTATAGCTTGAAACTGAATATATGTATTATATGCCCTAGGCTGTGAGTGAGGGTATTTGGGTGTTTTTGAGAGTGCAGAACCTGCTGGGATAGTATTAAGAGACACATGGGTTTCAGGGAGACAAGCATACTATGTTCTTGGCCATGTTGCTGTCTGGGAGTAATCCCCGGGGGTGAATTACCCAAGATCCATGGTTTGTCTTGAATACACAGGATGTACTGAAAGAGAGCCCCAGGGAGAGACCTAACAGTTAAACAGTAGGGACAACTGGGTCCAGTGCTCAAGCTTGGTCCTTGACCTCAGTGTAGGGTACAGTGCAGACGTGTATTAAATGTCCAGTTTTAGTCCTGTGGTAGAGTGAGTACAACATAAGTACAAAGGTTCATAAAGACTAGCTAAGTACCTCCATTAATTGTGTACAGACTGAGAACAGAAACGGCTAATGCCATGTATTACAAGCACCTTAGTATTCCATACATACTGCTGTAATAAAGAAGCTTACATTCCTAGTTAGTAGCTGTCCCTGCAACTCAGCAGAGCTTTGGCTGGCTCTTAGGTCCAAAAATAAGATTCTCCTCACTGAGATACCTTATAGTTCAGTGATATTCTCAGTAGGAATTGAATATAAAAGTGGAATAGATTATATTAATTGTTGTGTAGATGTTTTTTATCCATTGCATAGGAAACTTTCATTATATTCTTCATTGCACCATATGGCATCCAAGTATAATGTGATAAAATTACTAATACAGGACAGTAAATAACATTATGATTATGTGTTATGGGTGCCACCTCATACATGCACAATATGTAATTATAGGTGGAGTGAATAATGGAAATTTGAGTTTTGTATATAGGAATATACTACAAAGGACACAATTTGTCTTTGGGGGGGGGGGGAATTGTCTCGTCTAACTTTATCCATTTATAAAAGTAGGTGTCCACACTAAGCCAGTCATCTGTGATTGCGTCTGTGATCAGTGGAGAGGTACAGGCACTTCAAAGGATGAATAGCCCCTCCAGTCTGAGACAGGCATTTCCAGATGAATGAATCTGAAAATCTCACACAAACAGAAAATCTTCAGCAACATCTTCCAGAGGGAAAAAGAGAGTATGTCCAGGAAAACCTGGTCAGATATGGTAACCTTTATCAAAAGAATCTTCAAATCTGTTCTCCACTTCAGTGGAGGATCATCAATAGCAAAGCTTTTAATAATGTTTATTTAAGTCATTTTTTACACCTTCCAGTAATGAAGGTTTCACCATTTCTCTAGGCAATCTATACCAATGCTTATTTTTCCTTAACACTGGAAAATTGTCTAATGGTTTAATGTAGATCTCCTTTGCTGCAATTTATCCCCATTGTTTGTTGTCCTAATGGACACAAACAATAGTTTATTTCATTCTCCACTGCAACTACTTTTTATGTATTTAAAGATTATTATTTTTTCCCCTCAGTTTTCTCTATTCTTGACATCATTTGAATCTTAATACTGAGCTAAAGTATTGCCATGATACTAATAGGATTTATGTACAGTTAAACCTTTCAGACAAAGGGTCAGTGGAGTTTCTTGAGCTGGGGGGGGAGACAGTCTTTCTCCCACTCGTCCTTCACTGAGCCCCCTGCTCTGCAGCCAGTTTGACCTGTCCCTGGAGAGTGTGTCCATCACACTGTAATGGAGGTTGCAAGACTGCAAGACAAGGTGACACTGGGGCCTTGGGGCTTCTTTTTCCTTCATCATTACATGAATTTAGAAAGTAACTCAGACCAACTCCTTCCTTACTCCCTCTTGACACCCAGTAATCTAGGTGATCCAGTGATCAGATCCACTGACCCCATAATGACACTGCTTTTTCTTGGTACACTTAGAGTTGCAGTACCATTGTGCTGTTAGTCCGTCACTCATCACTAACTTAGATTGAGCAATCCCAGTTCCTTCTGTCCTTTCTGATAAATCATGGTGGGGAGGGAGGGGAGGAGCCAAGTGTTTGAGATTGTTTCTGTCACTCTTTATGGACTCTTAGCTGGTTCACATCTTTCTAAGACATGATGCCCACACTCAATAGTGAAAATTTTGAGGCTTGTTAGGCAGAGTTTGTAACATAATGTAGTTTTTGACTCATTATCTTTCCTTTTTCCTTCACTTGCTGTTTTCACTGAGGTTCTAAACTTTCTCAGTTCTTTAGAGTGATACTTTCATAATTTCTCCAAAACACTGAACAAAAATCCATCCATTTCGTTTGTGTGTACTGCAATCTGCTTAAGGATCTTTGTAAGTTACTCTTAATGCAGAACATTTCACAGGACTATACATTATACCACAAAATTATTCTTAACATGTTAATTTAAAACATATTTTTCTTTAGATTAGTTCATAAAGAGAGAGGAAGGAAGATATTTAGCTCCAGACAGCACTTGCACTAGAAATAAGTTATTTCTGTACTGCATCCTTCCTTTGAAATATCACTAAATGATTTCCAGAGAGAGGAAGAATGTAATTTAATGATCCCTTGCACAGCTCTAACACCTTTCATCAGAGCATCTCAAAGCATTTCAGACAAGCCTGAAAGCTTGTCTGTTTTTCCCAACTATATCAGTTGGCCTAATAAAAGATATTATGTCTTCCTATGCACCTTGTATTGTTTAGCACTCAAAGCATTATCATACTTGTTTTACAGATAACTAAGAAGAGGCTCAAAGAATCCATGTAGTTTCATTTCAAACAATGAATCTAAGATGAACAGTGGGGGGTCCCATTTTCACAGAGTCTCCAGGACTTCCAGAATAAATGTTCTCAGATTACAGTCAGACATGTGGAGCAAAGTCTTCATCCCACTGGCATCAGTGGCAAAATTCCCATTGATCTGAATACAGCTGAAATTCTGTGCTAGCATTTCTAACTGCTGCCTGCCAAATTCAACTCCAGACCTGCACATCCTTCCTGTCTTATGCCTCCCCATTAGCAAGGAAGGTTCTGCAGTCCACGTCGTATCTGCTGTTATGTTCTCAAGACTTGATCAAGGCAAATCCGAGTGAGGAATGAGAGACCCCAGCAACAGTGGAGGTCACTGCACAGTGCCTGTACTGTGTGGCATTAACAGCCTCCTTGCAGTTACTGCAGATGGATCCATCTGCCTTTTGTGTGCACATCCTGTGCTGATGAAATGGGCCATACGAAGAGCCATTTGAACCAGCTTGCCCTGACATGTGCACATGTGCTGTCCTCACTTAAAAGTGCACCACGTTACAAGTGTTCTGCCAACACCACCACAAAGACTGTGTCACGTCTCTGCTATCATATTTGACCTTCTCTAATTAAAGGAGAGTCTAATCTTTTTGAGAAAATCGAGAGACCTTTTCCAGCTCCATTTTAGTTAAGACTGTGGCTTTGGACGTACAGCACCCAAAAGCAAGTATTGCCTTAGGGAATACAATCTCAAGAAATGATCAAGAAGTCTTTCTACTATAGTGTCTCTGGAATATGCACTGTCATCAGAAGCTATATTCTGCAAAAGAAATATAAGCACTTTAAAATATAGATTAAAAAAAGGAACATAGTAGGGAGAAAATGCCTGGGTACGTGGCGTACTGGTGTTGGTGTTCTGTTATTAAAGATTGCTGAATATTGTCCTGGTGAGAAAATGAGGATATGTTAATTCTTGCTCCCTATATTGTCCATTTGACCTTTGTTGCAGGAGTCTTCTCACATTGATTCAGATATGGCCACCCAGTTTTAGTATATTCTTGATGATTTTCTAGCAAAATACTCAGTGAATTCTCTGATTATTGTGGTAGACTGAGAACAGAAAGCTCTTGCTCATCTGATATTTGTTGTCTACAGCTGTCTTTCCCTCTTTCATAGGTATTTCAGGTTACAGATAAGCTAGAGGAAAAAAAGGTAGTTTTTCCTACTACCAATTCGAATTTGAAGCTAAACAACACAGAACAAATGAGATCTGAGAGTAACTCCTAGTCTCACAGAAATATTCATATGTCTTTTTGGCTGAATTAAATGTTGGTATTTCTGTTACATCTGGTATTATGAGCTGCTTGCAAATCTTTATATCTGATCATTCTCTCATCATGTTGGAAAACAATATGTGGGAGTTTCTTTCCATGCTAGATCTTTGTGGGTTACTTGCTAGTAAACTAATTTTACGTGACTCAGATTTAAATAATAAAAAGGCTTAACTCCAGTCTGAGAAGAGTTTATTGTCCACAACTGTAGCCTAGAGACAAACTCCGACACCTTTGGGACTCAGCTGAGGCAGCAATTAGGCAGCATTTTATTGTGATGCAGTGAGTGCGCAAAAGATGAAGCTGGACTACTCTCAAGAGCTTAGAAACAAAATTGGCTTCCTGGAGAGAGAACATAAGAAATCTGGCAACCTAAAAATATTTAAAGAGCTTAGGGCTCCCAGGGGAGAATTTCAAGCTATTGAAGTGGAAAAGACTGAGCATTTGCTAAGATTGAAAAAAAAGGGGAGGGGGGGGTTACATGAAAAACGACAAAGTGTACAGATTTTTTTTTACTGTAGCATGTTTCAAAGGGGAAACTATAATAAACCTGAAATCAATCTGTAGCAAAGACTTCAATGCGGTGTTCCAAATCAAAAAGCCTGGGTTTGAAAAGAAGAGTCGAAAGATTTTTTTTTTTTTTCATTTCAGAATTATAAGTGATTGAGGCCAAGAAACCATTAAATGAGGTGAAAGGTCTAGTCTAGAGGGCATCTTGAGCAAGTCTAATGAAGTCATGGTTGTTTCAGTGGCCACATTCCCAGAGGGTTTTGCTGCATCTGTCCCTATGTCTCTCTGTTCCTCCTCTGACTCTGGTTCCCTGGCCTCTGCTGTTACGTGCCAGAGCGTGCCACACCAGGCACCCCACGTAGTCCGGCTTGTAGCGTGTAGTGTCCCTGTGTCAAAGCAAAGAACATACGAAATGTGATTTATCTCACCTGTCATTTGATGGCTGTCGTATAGACGTTTGCCTGCGAGCTAGTCATGCCTACCTCCCTTTATTGTCAACGTAAAGCAGCAGGAACTTAGAAAGCACAATTTAACTCAACTGAGTGTAAACTTCTAACGTAGGTCAGGTGAATCATATGCTAAAAGTGCCTATTTCTTTGTGACTTAAAAGGAAGCCCTAAGGTGATTAGCTCACAAACGGACACCTACAGTTTAAACATCTACATTTGTTCAGCAAACTCTACCCACGCAACTAACATTACTCCAGTGCAGATTACATATCAGAGGTTTCTCCGCTATGTTCCGGCTGTCCCCTCACACACCCTGTATTTTGACCCATATCCAGGACTAGGACAAATTAGCTGAAACACTACCACTGTCTCAACACTACCAAGAGGCCTTGTTGCAGCCTCTTCCCTTTGCTGTCACCATTCCTCGGCATTGCCCCAGCAGCCCTGTCCATGCCACTGCCCCCTCCAGCCTGCCCCAGCCCCTTGCTGTTTTCGCCACGTGCTGCAGGTTTCAGGGCTGAGGTGCTGCTGATGGTAAGGAGGTGATGGGGAGGACATGCCACCAGGGAGAGCTGCAGTGAGGTGGGGAGCACTAGGAGACCTTGCACACCTTGGTGGGTCTCAGTAGCCCAGTGCATAGCACAGATATTCACAGGGCAGTGCTGCTGCCTGCCATTCGCAGCAGTAGGCGCTACGGGTGTAATGCAGTGGAGGGATATAGATCTTTTCGCTGTTGCCTGGCATCTCCACCTGGGGTCCTGGAGCAAGACCACATGGGGCTGCACTGCAGGTAGGAAGTGTGACACATATTATGGCCCTGTCGTGAAAAAAACTCTGCCAGGAAACACATCCCAACTGCATTACTGCCTCACCTCAGTCATACAACTCCACTCCCATGGTGTCATGTGTCAGAGACAAGTCCATTAAATGACAACAGAAACCCCAGAAGATCTCAGAAGGATTTGTGCACCAAGGGGCAGGGTCAGATGCCTGGTCAAAGTGGAAAGTCTTGCTCTGTTCTGTATCTGAGTAAACTTCATCTGCGCAAAGTTTAGATGTCTCTGTTGACTGACAGAGCTATACCAGGAGAAAAAATTAATCCATGATTTTTAAATAGGGCCTTGAGTGCCTGTTCTATGCTGAATATATTCAATTCTTTCTCATAATTTTAAGGCTACCCTATCAGGTATTTAGCAATATAGACTATCCATTAGGTTGTTCCATTGCTAGTCTGGAAGTTTCTACACTCTCTGGCTGTGATTTTTTGTAGGGCAGCCAAGGTTCACTGCTGTGAATGTTAGTGTGGCTACATAAGGGCCCCATGTCAGCAAATGCAAGGTTTGCTGCAGGCTGCCTGGTATTCCAGGCCTTTGTTGAGCCATATGCACAGCGCTGTACATATTGTAAAGCCCTCCTGTTCATCCTACTCTTGATTATTGCTAAATTGCCCAGAATACATCTTTTTTGTTTGTCAGAAATTAGGCACCTCTGGTAAACAATAAACAGCAGGAAAAAGGATGGGATTATTCTCTCTGAAGCGCACCAGCATAGCAGCCAATTTCTGGCTACACCATTCAGAGAGCAGCAAGCAAAGTGCTGGCTGGTGTGCAAATGTAGCAGCAAACACAGCTCTCCCCAGAGAGGCTGAGCTCTAACGTGCACAGATACCACGGAGCAGTTCTGGATGAGCAGAGGACATGCGTAGCTTAGGAGACTGCTTCTGATATTCTGTGCTGCAAGGCCAGGTGTCTATTCAAGGCAATTCCTGCTTCAGCAGTGTCTGCTAGGAATATGATACACATCTATACTGGGTTTCTGTACGTCCGAAAGACCTAGTGTAAATGCGCTCACGTGGTCTGTGGGAGAGAAGGTTTTGACGCAATACCCAGGACTGGCACCTCAGCCGCTACCACATCCATCAGTGATCAGGAGCAATACACCCCTGATGCTGAAGAGGGGACCATGCTGAGGAGCCACTCAGATACACCTGTAGTGGAGGTCAGGTTCAGTGATATGTGGGGACATACAGCATGGCCTATGAAGTGAGAAGGGCATACCTTAAGCCAGTTGTGATGCTGATGACAATCTGCAGTCTTGGAATCAGGGCTTCACATGAGCAATCCGGAGCCACGTGCCCTTCTGCAGCACACCAGTTGTCAGTGGAAGGGAATCTGCAAAAAAAGCACAGCTTCCAGCAGGACTTGAAAGAAGCAGGTGTAGTCAATTGTCATATTATTGGGTGATAAGAAAACAAACTTTTTTTTATGTCTGCCAAGATTCTCTAGTGGCTAGCTTGTCAGTTATGTAACCCTCTAGTTCATGCTGCTATCATGATTTACCAGTAGTATTGATGACAACAGACCTTAGACAGCTTTTTGACCCTCAGAAGCACTGAAAATCTGGGCTATGTTGCACTAAGCATGCTGCAAACCTGTAGAAAGGTCTGAGATTCTTCCATGAACTCTGCTTGTGGCCATACATTTAGTGTTTTCAGATTAACCAAAATCTGAGATATGCAGTGATTTAAAAATTAAGCAGACTTTTCTGAAAGTAAAATGCTTTTTTTTTTTTCTTTATGTTGCATATCTCATAAATAGCTGGCTCAAAACACAAGCTTATTATATAGTAGAGATGTGATAGGGGACCAGCCATGCAAAAGGGTAAGGTCAAAAAATGTTTGTTTACTGCATGCATTATACACTTCAGAAACACCAGTAGTACTTTGTATTTCTGCTGAAGTGTGCTTTGACTTTCTCAAAGTGTTCTTCAAACTCAAGTAATAATTCTGACTCTGCAGTAAGACTCCAGTATTACTCCCTTTACAGATAGGAAAATGAAAACAGAAGGGGAAGGGATTCATATCTTGTCATTCGCAGATCTGGGATTGGATTCACTTGTCCTAACATTTTGCTCTAAGCACTAGACTTGTTTTTCCTAAAGTATTATCTCAGCAAATCTTTAGCTGATGAACAGTGGGGCAGAAGCAAAATAAAGCCTAATGAGGCCAATGTTCCTCTCAAAGTAGATTTCTACTGCTGAAACTCCGGTGACTGCTTTGAAATTACTACAGACTGACACAGCATCATTAAAGCCAAGAAGATCAAGACCTGTGTATTTTGGGGAGGAAAGAGGTCCTATGGACAAAACTCATGCAGACTAAAACCAGGCTGTAACTGGAGGACTAAATTCCGATTATAGCTTCTGTTTATCTGTTCTTCATAGTGTAACTGATTTTGCTAAATGGAGTTATTTTCCTTTTTTTCCTTGTTTACTTGTTCTACAAAATTTTATTTTTACATGTTTACTTGTTTTACAAAATTTAATTTTGTAGCTGGAAACCCAAACTAAAACAAGCCTCTGGTTCATTAGATGCTCTAAAAAAACTGAGTGAAAACCAGGACTCCATGACACCCGGAGGAGCAGATGAAATAAACCCAGGCAGGGAAAAGGAAGAGGCAAGGTGACTTGCGTCAAGGCACTGAAAAATTAGATGGCACAGCACAAAACAGAACCCAGATCTCTTGAATCCCAGGACGCTGTCCTCTGCCTGTCTGCAAACATCTACACCAGCAGACTCTGTTTTTAATATTGCAGATTCCAGGTTATGGAATAGAGGCAAGAGAAACCAAAATGAGATCCTTTCCCAGACAGAGAGGAGCCTAGACAAAGTGCTTTGAGTGCCGCTCTGGTGGGGAACTGCTT
The DNA here is from genome assembly GCF_036417845.1 of Apteryx mantelli. NCBI lineage: Eukaryota > Metazoa > Chordata > Aves > Apterygiformes > Apterygidae > Apteryx > Apteryx mantelli. Next base: position 25,707,373 of record NC_089978.1, read on the forward strand.
TTTTAGTTGTTGTCATGTGATCCTGTTGCAGGAGCGACTTCCTCGAAGCGTCCTTCCCCCCTTCCTTGTGTCCCTCACCACAGCTCCCCCCACCTCTGTCACTGGCAGATGCATCCTAGACATTGTGTCCTCTCCGAGACAGAGCACTGCACGCTCCCTTTGGAGAAAAGGAGGGCTGTGATTACTGCTCCCAGAAGAACTATAATAGCTATTTACCCACAGCGAGAAACTGTTATTTTTGGGCAAAAGGGAGCTGTAATGTTTTCCTGTTACAGTAGTTGGCAGCATTTCTCTATAGCCCAAACATTTCTTTCTTCAAATGGGACCTTTACTCATTGCCATAACTTTACTGGAGGAAGAGAAGTATATGAATAATTTTGGAATTCAAACAAAATATAATGAAAGTAAGATAGCTTTAAACCCTGGGAGCCCAATAGTGATTGAATGAAAACAGCAGAATGGGACCTAGAACCACGAGCCTGAGCTGAGAGGAAACTGGTAGCTAAGTGCAGGGAAGTAGTGTTATTTTGTGTACAGTGGTTTTCAGAGCACAGGCTGTATGGAAGGTATACAGTAAGGGCATCACTTGAAACTTTTTCTGGGTTCATCCAGATGTTTCAACTTACTAAACTTAAGTGACAGCACAGGGAAATGGGAACGAAATGAGTTAGCTGACACAACCAGATTCAGAGGCCGAGTTAGCTGAGTGAGCAGATCAAAGATGTGAAGGTGGATTTCACTGAAATACATGATAAAGTCAAGTAGTGAACTGCCTCTCCTACAGAACTGATTATAAGCCATCTTATCACCCTGATTTTCTCTTCCATTAACATTTTGTCTCTAATCCTCCTTTGCTTCATGGGAAGGTTACTGAAAAGGCTGCTATGGATTAACCTAGCAGAAGTTGTCTTATCATCTAGCTTCATCTTTCAATGGCCACACAAACCTCATGCAGCACGCGAGGAAGGGCTGCAAGGAAAGCCGGGGGCCTCTTGTTCATCCATTTGCCCCTGCTTGTCCCCGTTTTCCCTTACCATCAATGCCTGAGTCCTAGGCACTTTTTCCCACAGGTCCCTGTGCAGTGTCACCACTGGCACTTCATCAGATGCCCTCCTCCCAGCCAGGCACCTGCTGCAAATACCCTCTCCCATCATAAACAGCCAACAGCCATAAACAACAAAGAAAACCATTTGAGTACCTATGGATCAAATTATTTTGGTCATCATTTTATTCCCTGGAGAAAGTCTTGCCCACCTTGTCGTGCTGGTAACTGATACAGCCAGACTACAAACTGCTGTTGTAGCTACAGCCGTGGCATAGCAGGTGTTAAATCTAGTGCATGTGTTGCACTCAACACATTTACAAGCTACTGAGGAAGACTGGGTGCCTAGCTGGATGGTAAAATAGTAAACACCTTAGACCTAAATACCACAGGAAAACCCCTCACTTACGTATACATCATGTGTTTTCTTTGTGGCACCACTCTTTAGCAGATGGCTGTGAAACCCCTTTTGTGCGTGTTCAAAGGAGCCGAGGAATGCTTGCCTCCCACCCAGGGCAGCCGCCTGCCCCCCCACCCCCTGCAGCACTTGGGGAGCTTCGCAAGGCCACAGCACAGCAGAAGCCCACCCAGGGCACACAGTCAGCACTGATTTATGCCAGCTGAAGTCCACGCTACGGGCAGAAGGGCCAGTCCTATGCTTTCCACCTCAGCACTCCCCCTGGGTCCTTCTTGTGCCAGCCCTAGCATTCATGCAGCCACTCAGCCAGCCAATTCAGCAAACTGAACCGACTGAAAATTAACTCTACCAAAACGAAAAAAGGAGGGGAGGATTGTTCTGAGACCAATCAGCCCCGGCTCCCACCAACTGTGCAGCCAAAGCAGCACAAGTGTCAGCACCGGGAGGGAGCAGGAGCACGCGGCCGGGGAGCTGCCTTTGGCAGGAGCCCAGCCGCAGGTCAGCCTGAGCCGATTGTGCAACTGCACGTTCGAGCGGAGCTCCCTGCCCAGCCCCGGCTCCCGCGACAGCCACTGCCAGCCTGCAACGCAATTACTCCAAACCTTGCCCTTACAAACTCCATTTTTGTGTGTGTACTAAGGGTTATGAACCCAGCAGAAGCAGTCCTTGCACTGGGAACACTGGAAAACTATTGTAGTATACAGGAATTGGGGACTAGCTCAGTAAACAGTATGAGAGCTTTTTAAGGACCTTTGGTCTAGTATGGATTCAGGGACCAGTAACATCTTTAATGAGTCTGGTTGCTTTTGCAATTAATGTCTGACACTTCAAAGGCTTATTGCCCATTTTCCCAAGTGAGAGTCCCCAGTACAGGCCAGGAACAGATTCTTACTACATGTGCAGAGGGGACACCCCTCACGGGTGATTTAATGTTATCCTGGGAGAGTAAGTGCCTCAGGACAGAGCCAGGGTCTTGTTCCCCTCCAGAGTGGGTGGCATAACTAATACAAGAACAAAAGGAGACAGCTAAGCCATGTATTTTTTGCCAGAGAAAGTGAGAATACAAATTAACCCTACAGCCTGCATCTTAAAGAATGATGCATAGTTTTGGATGTTGTTTTGGTAGGGTTGTAGCAGTAATAATTGCGGATGTAAGCGAAGCAGAATTTGTAGGAAGAGATAACGTCTTTTATTAGATCAGCTGATCTGGTTATAAAAAGCAGACACCCTTGCAGGCACATAAGCCCTTCTTCAGGCCTGTTTCAGATTTGCAGTAGGACTTGTGTCTCTGAAAGCATGTTTTGCTTACTAGATAAGCTGATTTAATAAGAGATGTTACCTCTTTTCTACCAATCTTGCCGCACTGCTGATTGAAGCCTACTCGTCAGGCAAAAGTTTTGGCTTTTTAAAAACGAGACCCTTTTTTTTTTTTAAGCTGGGCACCGATCCCTGATCCTGAAAATTCAGTGCTCGCCCTTGAAATGTGGGCCCATAGATGCACACTGCTGACTGCACGCGAGAGGCAGAACTGCAGCGTTGCAGTGCTGCAGTGCCGGCAGCCACGCGCTGCATTGGCTCCTCTCCCCTCTCTTCCCCCGCAAGCCCTGGGCATGCGCCACCTAGTGAAGCAGCGAAGAGCTCGGGCTTGCACAGTAAGCACACGTAGGTTATATATATCCTGCAAGCCCTAAAAGGGTGCCTGCTGGAGCGTAGGTTATTTTTTCAATATCAAACGAGCTATTTGTTATAAAGGAGCTATATGATTGAATTTTCCTATGGAAGGAGTCTGTCCGAGTCTTTGCTGTTATGTAAACCGGGGCACTGGTCCCCTCATCATGGTGTTCAGATAGATATAAGTGAAGAAACAACATTTTCAGAAAAACTGCTTAATCCAAGATCAGCAACCTTGGAAGGGCCTGTAAGGTAGCTGTTGCCTAAGATACTTTCTGGCTAAAGGTAGTTGTTGTGATAAAAGTAACTTTGTCACTCTATAACTGAGATCCAGGGGTAAATTGCAAACTTTGTAACCGAAAGCCAGATTCCTTCCACTAATAAAAGGGCAGCCGCCGCTCAGTAGCTCAGTTTCTTCAGAGAAATCCCTCTGAATTCTTCCTGCTTCATGCATTCTCACTGGTAGCCGCAGTCAATATCACAGGAAGCAATGCTGAACACACACCCTCCTTTTGTGCTTTATGAACCTTACAATGGCAGCAAACACTTGTCTTTTGTCAGCAAATAAAGCAGACAGTATAAGGCACGGAAGATTTATAACAACTTCTCAGCCCTGTGCACTTGTATCTACCCTCACCATTTACTTTTAATAGGAATGTTGCTGCTAAAACCCTGCATGATGTTTAGAATATTTACCCCATAGGGAGCAGATAATCTGTGAAGTAACAAGGTGCCATTTCCTACTGAATGTGTTTTCTGACTAAAACCACATGTTAATGGTACAATTTAGGGCCACACTAGAATGAAGCTTCTATTCACCACTTATTGGCACCGTTAAGCAGTGTGGCTCCATGGGCTGGAAAGGTTCTGTTTGCTGTCGTGCTGATATTTTTCAGATAGAAAAAAAAAAGAAAAAAATTAAGATGCCAAAACTAAAACATCAGGCTTCATTGTGTGGCTTTCTTTTCTGATTTTTTTCAGCATCAGAGCAAAACGATTTTATTTTGGAGTCAGACTCCGAAGTTTACTAGATTTCTCTGACTACTCTAATGCTGTTCCAAGCAGGTGACCAGTGCACATGACATGATGGCTCTCAAGACCACGCTAAGCATGGCAGAATGCTTCCTGTCAGAAATCCTGCCTTCCCTTCAGGGAATTGCAAAGTGCTACCTAGTGTTTCATTTTTGCCAATATTTTGTCCATTCTGGCATGGGCATCACAGGATTTTATTCTGTCCTTTGCACCATCAGCAAAGACAGGAGCTGAGTTCTCCCACCATGCCACCTACACCTTGCTCAACTCTGAACAGCCAAGAAGGCATGTCAACATAGCACGTTTTAAAATCTCAGAACAAGCCATAACACAAAGCAGTTCCCATGAAGCCCATTGCAGTAATTGTTGCTCTTCTCTTTCCCAGACTAACAGTGTACTTGACTGACTCTCCTTGTCAGTGGACAAGGAGATGTGTATTGGGATATATTAATCAGTGTATTGGGATGGATTAACCATAGTCGCTCACCTTGAAAGAGCTTCAGCTTAATTTCTTAAGGAAATGTGGCTTCTGTGATCACATCTGGAGCTGTATACATAAGTTTCAGTATGTGTTTTTCTGTCTATCTGTCCTTCTGCCCCAGGAACTTTTGAATTTACTGACCAATTTCCACAATCTTTAACAGAGGGGTAGCAGTTTTAAAGATCATTAGGCTCCTAAATGTTCATCAAAATAGGCAGTCAGCTACAGGAGAAAGAACCTATTGTTATTTAAAATAACAATGCCCCTCAACCCTTAATCACAGAATCACAGAATCACAGAATCACTGAGGTTGGAAGGGACCTCTGGAGATCATCTAGTCCAACCCCCCTGCTCAAGCAGGGTCACCTAGAGCACATTGCACAGGATTGCATCCAGGCGCGTTTTGAATATCTCCAGAGAAGGAGACTCCACCACCTCTCGGGGCAACCTGTTCCAGTGCTCTGTCACCCTCACAGTGAAAAAGTTTTTCCTCGTGTTAAGATGGAACTGCCTGTGTTTCAGTTTGTGCCCATTGCCTCGCGTCCTGTCGCTTGGCACCACTGAAAAGAGTCTGGCCCCATCCTCTCGACACCCTCCCTTCAGATACTTGTACACGTACAAGTGTACTTATTTGCCCCAGAGCATCCACACTGGAGAGAGGTCTTATGCAAACCCCTCTTTCCTCCCCACACATTGTTTTGGCAGAACAGGATCCAGCCCTTGCTACTGCTGTTTCTTTCTAGACTGTTTATAAAGTGGGGATCGCGGATATGTTATTCAGTAGGTAATAACTGCCAAACGGTAATGAAATCCTTCAAACTCTGTGCAAGACTTCAGCAGAGAATCTGCCTTAGCATCCTGCCAAAGGCAGCCATTCATTCAGAACTCAGTAAGGATTACTGCCGTTGTTACCCAAATCACTAGAAATAATCTTGTGGGATTAGCAAAGTTAATTGTGATGGGGTACGCGTGGTAGCATCCAACCCATTTTAATCAGGTCTTTATGTCAAGCTCAGTGTATGTGTTTGCTTTCACCCATTTTGTATTCTCCCTCATCCATTTTGTGAGTGCCAACAGTGCAGCAGAAACCTCTATATAATGCAACAGATGAACAGCTGCATTAACCAGTTGTCTGTTCACAGGAAGGAATTCTCCCCTTTGCAGCCCAACTGTACAAACACGATCGAGCCTCACAGCGCAGCGCCACGGCACAGGGGCAACACTTCTTCGGGAACCCCCAGCCCTCTCTGCGGGGACGCAGCGAAGGGGTGAGGGTGATGGGCATTCTCGGCTCATCCTCAGCCCCAGAGCTACCACTTAAAACAGATGTCTGTGTCAAAAAGGCCTCACACCTGCCAAACCACCAGCCTCAAGCTTCCTTCCTTGTTTCTTTAGGCCTCAGAATAACAAGAGCATTTGTGCAATGTGCAGCACGCTCTGTGGTTTTCTCTTCTCCCTGAAGACATGCTATCTAATCTCCGAGCAAGAAATCAGACAGCAAGCCTTACAAGACAGGAGAAAAGAGGTGAACAGTGAGGCAATATGCCCTTTGCTCAGTTGGCTTCACTTTTTGACAAAAAATAAGGAGAAAAAGAAGCGTGGGTCAGTGTTACAAATCTTGCAGGAGAGGCATTCGGGTCTAACAAAAGTAGGGGTTCCTCATTTGTGCGTATTCTGCAGTGCGGCACACAGAGCACTAAACTAGAAAAATCCGTTAACTGAAAACTCATCTTGAATCAGAAACTTTCAAGGGTTTGCTTTTAAACTATGGCGTGAATTTAGTATTTTATGGCTGCTTTGCTTTTGGTTCCTGTTTTTGCTAGCATTGAGAAATGAGGTGCCCTAGGAAGCCGACTAGTGTGTAACATACAGTATCAGCCTGTATACAAAGGAAGGAAGATGACGTAGCAGAACATTGTTGAGGAAAGATCCTGTTTGTACAGTGAGCTGAAGAATAGTAAACCAGAATGGAACAGGGATGCAGAAAGACCAGAAAAGAAAGGAAATAAACCCCAGATGCTTGCGAACGCTGTTTGTGTGCAAGAGCCCACTAGAGCCGGTGAAACAATTTTAAAATCTTACTTATTTGTCTTTTCTCAGATTTCATACCAGTGAAGGGAGGGGAGGAGAGGGGAGAAGGGAGAAGAGAGGGGGGACACACTTGGTTGCGTTCCTCTGCCGGTCTTTTCTTCTGTATCAGCCCTGCAGCAGTTAGACACGTGACTCCAGCAACAGTTGGGTTTGCATCAAAACTGTCAGAGCTGACCAAAAGTTTCCTAACAGTAATTCCTGTCTATGGTTTATTCCATGGACACTTGATTTCAGGAGCCACTTCTAAAAAGCTCCTATCTACCTTTGTGATATCTGGAGATATATAAAAAGCCTTCTCTCCATTTATTTTCCATGAAATATTAACTGATTTGATGAGCTTCAGTTTCTGATAAACATTTGCCCATTGCACAGATGCTTTATGTGTAACAGAGAGAAATTACTTCCCTGTAATATATGCCCATTTCAGATTATGTACTCTTTTGTTAGCCTTTTTAAAGCTTAGCCATTTAAGGCCATTACACTCTCTAAATAAGTCTTTAATACAATTTTAGATAAACCCATCTTTTCAAAGTCATATCAAACATCTTGATAGTGGAGCATCTTGTCTCTGCAACAGGAGAATTAGTCTGTGAGTAATCTGGGTGGTGCTGCAGCAAGTGTGTTTTTTTCTGAATTGATTCAAGCGGTTTATGGTCTTATTTAGCGACCATACGTGCACAACGGCAAAACCTTGCATCCAAATACAAGCATTTGTAGTTCCTTTTTGCTTGTATATAACCTTCCTGTGTTGGTGTGAGCAACTTTGATCTTTGATGCAGTGACCAGCTTCCTGGAGCAGTCAGCGGAAGATACATTCTTAACTGCATCTGCAAGCTGTGTCAAGAATTTATCAAAGCTGCTGACTCCTAACACTCAGGAGAGCAATACCAAGGCGCATATTATAAATGAAGACCCTTTTCTCCCGGCCTACTGGCTGTAAGCAAATTTGATGCAAATAGGCAAGGAAAGCACCATGCTAGAGTGTTTATTGATTTCTTTGTGTTGCGACTCTGGGGATTTGGGTGGACCCAGTTAGAACTATCTGTAAAAAGGCAATGCTATCTTTAAAATTTACTATCTGTAAAATTAGCAATGTTTTTAATTTTAACAACCCTGAGGCATTCCAAAACACATCAGAGCCTTTCTGAACCAGAACAAAGTATAACGCAACTCTTATCCCAAAGCACCCCTAATCCAGGCAACCAGTGCCAAATGGGGAGTGAATCACAGGCCTGGAAGAGAAGTGACGTTCAGGGACATTCTTCTAAGCATTGAAATAACCTTGTTTCATCAGGTGATTTCCATTGGGAATTTGCCTGTTTTGAGCTTTTCTATGGCTAATGAGTGACGTCACTGGATGATTTTGATCATTCTAATGGCAGATGCAATTTTGGGGGCAAGGGGAAAGGTTAAAATCCCTCCCTTATTTTAGATGTTGCATCTCCTGCTCCTCTGCAATGTAGCTGGCACTACTGTCTGTGCTGATGGAGGGAGTGAGAGGAGCTACTGGAGACAACTACAGCTCTTGTGCACTGCTGCAGCAAGGCAGGGTTGTGCCATGGCTCTTCCAGTTCTCTGCTGGAGACAGCGAGGTGCTTACAGCTGGGACACACGAGGACTGCAAGCCCGGTGGGCAGGTACAAGCTCCCAGCACCATGTCCTGCCTTTCCATGTGGCCTGCATGGGAAGTGGGAGGAGACCAGTCTGCCCCTTCTATTTTTATCAGGGCTGTGTTCATATATATCCGTGTATCCATGCACAGCGATCTCTCCTAGAGGTCTCAGCCTGCCCTGGGAATACGGTGGGATGTATGCCATCCTGCAATGCAGACAGTGCCTTTATCCATTAACAGCGGAAGTGTCTGTTCACTGAAGCTAGATTGCCCTGAGACTAATCCAGTTTGTCCAAAATTGTTTGCATCACGTTTGAGAGTATCTGATTTTGGAGTCTCAACTCTCTGTGATGCAGCAGCAGTGTTACAAATTTTAAATTAAAGCATGCACCAACATGCTTCCCAGCCCTGAAATGTGGCGGTCTGAATCCCCCCATGTGGAATTGCAGGAGGGAGTGGAGCTCTGGCCCTGGGGTTCACTTGCCATCGGTGCCGAGTTTCACGTCTTTGAATGCCTGGCCTGGGCCCACCTCTGCTGCTTCAGAGTTAGCCATTCACATTAAAAACCTCATCGCAGCAAGGAATGTCCTCTCTCAACACCTTTTCAGTAAATTTGTGCAGCCTTTCTGGGTCTGCATTATGTATGTCTAAAAAGGAAATGGGAAAGAGCTTCAAACGGAAATGTTCAGCAATCAGCAATGGAATAAAACCAACGAGCTTCTCACAGCACAACCAGCGAAGCCGGGCTGTGTACTTCTGCTTCAAATGCTCAGAGACAGTGAACTTTACCCAGCATATTCTGAAATCAGCAAGTGCTGGAGATACTGTGAAACAAGGGCAAGACTGTTTGTCCTGGCTGTTTCTGCCTGCTAAAGGGGACGGGGACAGGCGCCGGGCCATGCAGATCTTTAGCTTCACTGGAGATGTACCAGAGAGAGTTTTGGCCCCTAACAATATCATGCATGTACAGCTACCATGAAAACACTGCTGAATAGAACAGGGAAAAAGATCTGGGATATGACAGCTTAATATTGGTATGGTCTAATCCTTCCATGCAACAGCACCCCAATCAAGAAGCGGTCGCCACACACAGATAGTGCACGGAGGAGTATTGTTACAAAATCTGCACTCGGATCCAGTTAATGAGTTTCCTATCCAAGGACTGCTGAGTGTGTTATCTAGTCCCAGAAAGAGCCACTCCCACCAGCAATACAATTCAACAAAGCTACAGACCAAATGCCTGGCCAGACTGCAAAACCCACTGAACAATAGCATTTGCACTCGCTGCAACTTGGAGTTTCAGGCAGCCACTTTCAGACTCTCGTATTGCTTTGCTAGGCTGAAGGATCTTATGCAGCAAGGGTGTATCTGTAGGCTGATAAAAACCCACATGAGATTTGCCAGAATCAAAATTTTAGCCCTGAAATTATGCAAGCTTTGGGGAAAATAACACTTGGTTGCGAAGTTTGCAGTCCAGGCCCATTTTCAGGAGCATTAGGTCAACAGCTGTACAGCACTTCCTAAGTATCATTCGAAAGAGGCCTTTAGATGGCTCTGCAGTTTCACACCGAGCCTGTTGTGCATTAGCTCTTGGCTCTCTCTCGGAGTGTGTGTGACTTCAGGTCATTCAATGTTTGGCCTCCCAGTGCAGAAGCACTGCTCCAGGTGCTGGGCACCCTGCATGGAGGGCTGCGGTGTGGCTGGCCGGCCACGTGCCCAGCCCAGCCTCGCTCCCTAGCTGGGCAGGCTTGTGGCGTCCCACACAAGACCTCGTGGTGCTGGGCTGCATTACTGCAGACGAAGGCCTCATTCTGCAGGGGTGTGAAGAGGAGTGAAAATGTGCTTGTCCCATACTGTCAGCAGGTTTGTAAATGTAATTTTTCATAGCAGTGGATGCCAACACTACACTTGGTTGAAGGGAAGAAGAGGGAATGATTTCCCTGGGAAAGAGTGGATACCTGAATGGATGTTCACTTGAATACACTGAGAGCAAGGGATGCTGATTGTCAGAGCCCTTCACAATCATGAAAAGGAGAGCAAGCTTTTTCTGCTCATGGGGAGATGGAGAGAGAAGGGCAAGTCCAGAATATGTGGAGGTAGGAGCTGCATACGGCCTTGCTACTGGACTTGTTTTCTGTGCTAGTGGCCCAGGGAACCAGTAGAACTAGACTGGGACAGTAAAGGCTGTAACCCCAATTCATCATTTATACCCTGCCATCATCTAGGCAGACATGTCTAACCCAGCATTTTCAGATACACAGAGCTGCTGCATTTCCCAATCATGGGAAGGACTCCCCAGCTGCATGATCCAAATGTTTTGAAGTGAAACATGGTGCATTATATTAACTTGGTTCAGACAATCAGCTTTAAACATCTGACTCTCATTTCTTGATGTTAATTCCTCTTGCTCAATCTTTATTTCAGCTGTGTGGAATTCTCAGACCTTCCTGACCCCGACTTATCGTTTCCTGATGTTTTATTTCTAAGCCATTGAGGTTTCAGAGGGGCTGATGTTTCTGAAACGTGCACACCTTTGTACCCATGGCCAGTATGTCAGATCAAGCTTTTCATATGTTCTGTATATATCATTGTCTCCAATTGCTGTGTCCTCTGCAGTTCACCATTCTGCCTACTTATTTGCATGCCCCATCAGTGCAGTCCTCCTTAAAATGTGTTTGTTATTTAAGGCTTTTCAAGCTCAACCTCTGCATACTACAAAATTTGATCTGAGCTTACGTCCGCTCTTGTCACTCATATACAGGTTCCATCTGTTCCCCTTTTTCTCTCCCTTTGCTGCTTGCCACATCCAGACCACATGCTGCTTATACATTGTACAATAGACATTTCTGCACACACACTTTTGGAAATGTGGCTCTAAGTGCTTTATTGTTCACATGTGTCATGTTGCTTAAGGCAAGTTTTATCAGTAATGATTCTGTTGTTTACTGACACATAGAATAAAATAGGGTACTGTTAAAATGTGACTGGAGGAGAGGAGAAGGGCCTTTGATACACCAATTACACAATTTCTGCCAGCTTTCTGATCGTTCCCCCATGCCACCACTTCCCCAAATTCTGTAATTGTCTGAGGATAAAACATAATTTCCAGTAATGTAAGGACTACTCCACTCTGCGCTGCGTGAGGCCGCTCCACATTGGTAAGGATTCACTAGCATGGAGCAAATGTAGACTATAATCCCATGTCTGGTGAGGAGAGGGGATGGCACCTTCTGTCACCAAAGGAGTCAACCCTAGCTTCCCCTCTAGGTCTGCTTTACAGTTGCACAGCAGCATCTCTACATAATGGCTAAATTCTTCCATTTGGGAAAAAAATTCTCTCCAGTAACTAGTTCTGGAACTGAGCTCAGTGCTGGGAACGTCTACGAAGAACCTTCTCCTGCAGGAGTTGATCTGACCTCTAGCAGCTACCCCAGCATGTGGACTGAAGCACACCCCCAGGTGTGCAATGACAAGTGCATTAACACAGGCAAATCCGCTGGGAGCCACTTCAGCTCTTTCCCATCACCCTTGCTCCATGCATGTAATGAGACTGAAGTATTTGCAAAAGGATCACAGTGCGTGCAACTCCCAGTAACATTCCTGGGTGTCTGCAGAGGGGATGGCACAGAGCCCATTATACTGGATTATTGCCACCTGGGGATTTCCCTCACCAGGAAAATCCCCAGCTGCCCTAAACCTCTGGCTTCCCACCTGAAGAAGCTGAAGACTTGGCTATGATGGTGATAATATCTGCTACTGGGGGGAGCAAAGGCTACAGAGACCCATGTATGATAGGAATAGACCCAATTTCTATCAGAGACTTGTTTGGATTAAAACTTTCCCTTACCAAGACAGCACCTGCTTCTGACATGGAGACAGTCAGCTACTCCCTTCCCAAGAAATGAGGCAAGCAGCCACATGGCTCAGCAGGCGCCCACGCTATGCAGCCGAAATGCTGCTTGCTTGGCACTCCATCTCCTGGGTATGGCAGAGGGTAAACCCTGGAAACCTGGCAGAAAGACGTGCTGGAGAGCTGATGCTGAAAGCCTCCTTCGAGAGGGCTGCTAAAAAGATGCCATGAGCACAGAAACGTAAAGACTCTCCCATATCTAGCTCCCACTGTCATCCACGGACTACAGTCACGGCTCATAGGAGTGTCCATGGCTCCTATCCCACACTGTCCCCTCCACTGTTCAGCAAGTCTGGCAAGGAGAGACAGGTTCTCTTCCCACCCTGAAAAGAGGTGGATAGGAAGAGCCAGCTTTTCTTTGCACCAATGTACTCATCCTTTGCAGATATGATATGCACAAAACACCTGCTAACACTCTGTATTCAGACTGCCACTATATTAATCTGCTAAGTGCTTGCTCTATATTCGTCTCCAGGCAATGAACAGTCCACACCCAACACAGGCAGTAACTAAAGTGTGCAAGGCCCTTGGCAACTGCTCAGGGGAAAGGCCCAGTAGTTACTTTATATTTTGTGTACCACTCTGTGCCAGTTTGAGGCCACTGATGGGCCAGAGGGGTGGCATGAAAGATATGAAAGAAGAGAATGAAGCGGACTTCTTGGCAAACTGTTGTAGATTAGAAAGGAGGCAGGTAGGAACAGAGATGAAGCAAGTGCTTTAAACAGTTACTAATGAGAAACAAAGGTTTTAAGTGACATTTGAATATGGGAAAGAAATCAGTATCCGTGGTTTTCATTGGTGCTAAAAGAGTGCTAAAAGCAGAAGTGGTTGCTGGAGTCTGAACAGGAATCTGAGGCTGAGCTCTCAACTTCCTCCCAACTGGATGAGAAGCTATTCACTTGATTTACAGGCTCACTGGCAGAAGAGGTCTTATTTTATAGAATTTTGCCTTTTTTGAAGCAAATTGCTTTGTGAGCAGTGGAACTAATGAAATTCAGTTTCCTGTGGGTCTGCGACCCTCAGTTTGTAATCCTCCCTCCTCCCATGCACAGCCGTAAGCCCAGCTCTCCCCTCTGCATGTGCTGTAATACCCCTTGTCAGGCAGCAGTCAGGTATGTACTGGGAGAGCAGCTAATGCATACATGGTCAGCCAGCATGCACACGCTCACTAGCCAGTTGGCTGCTGGCTGCATTTCTCTAATTTAGGTCTCTATCCCTTGCCCAGTCATCAATTTTCACAAAGCATACAGGAAATGAATAGCCTTTGAAACATCTACCTTTCTGTCATATATGAAATGAGTTAAATGTTATTGATGGAGCTGGACAGACAGATTGAACCCAGGATAAAAAAAAGTTCAGTTGTATTGGCTTTGGATGTACATGTAGGACTTAAGTCCAGGTTCTGGAATTCATTTCTCTCCCTCTCTCTTTTTCAGCTATTTTTAACCTGGATGGGTTCTGTGATTTGTTTCGCACACAGCATTCAAAGTGGCACAGCTGAGGGGGGAGTGAGCGCTGGGGAGAGGGGAAGGGAAAGCAGGGGCTGCTTATGTTGGCACTGCTACTAAAAGAAGTGCTTATCAAACTGTAGCCTGTCTCTTTGCCTCGCACATCTGTAAAGTGGAAATGATAGCCTCACATCACCCCTCAGAAAGGTTGTGAAGATAAATATATTCACAGTCTTAAGGTGCTCAGATACAGGCAAAAAAAAGCTAGAGAGAGAAATCAAGGCATCTTGTAAAGAAACACCAGAAACAGTGGCCAGTTTCAAAATACAACTTTTTTTGTTCAACAACTCATACTGCCCAAATGTCTATGTGTACATCTCAAGACATCCCTCTGTATAAGTCTCCTAAGAAAAATCATTTTTTGCGGAAGCCCAATGACTGTACAGAGTGGACATCGATTCACAGGATCAGGTTTTAGAGACCCTGTATCTGAGTTACTATCCATACAAACCTGAGGCTTGGAAGGCCAGAGGTTTAATCTGGAAGAGCTTCTTGAGCCTTAATTTACAGAATGAGATCTCTAATTGCAAAGCATTTATCTTCTTCAGTTAAATATAGATGATTATAATATGTGAGATCTGTCTTTTTTCCCTGTGCTCTCTTTAACTGTGTTTGTTAGACATGAAAGGAAAAAAGGATTAAAAGGGAGAGATCATATCGTAAACAGCCCTTCAGGGTAGGTGAGAAAACAACAGTAACTCTCTGAAACAGAACACAGGGATGCCCTTAGGAAAAGGTTTTGAAAGTGTCCTGCATTTGAAAGTTAATGAGTAAACAGATCTCAAACATTACTTTAAAGACTGACAATGCCAGCTTTAACATCTCAAGCCTGCACCACAACTGAGAAGAGACAAAGGGAATTTTTAATGGGCAATAAATGGACTAATATTTTTGGATGCAAAGCTAAAAGCGGGTTAGTTCTGATGGGATGTGGGTTTGTTCTGAACTTCCTGACACAGTGGCTTTACTTTATTGGGTTGGTTTGCTTTACACCATCTTCTGTCGAGGCACCACTTTTCCTTTAAAACAGGAAAAAAGACGGTCATAATAAATAATCCTCCTTTGAGACGCAGTAAAACCATTGGGCATTGAATTTGTTGGCTTTGGAGGTTGTGTGGGCATGTGCCAGGCCACCTCTTTGCTGTCCTGTGATGCCTTGCTTCACACCTGGCTCAAGTTGCCTGTTCATGTCTGCTCCTGTTCCCATATCTCCTTGAGAAGACGTCCCCACGCTAGTGAAATGCTGGCAACAACGTCCCTCTCCAGCAACAGCTAGCAGCACAGTCACCCCATACTTGCACTTCAAATGAACAATCTCTTGGTTATTGTGTTCCTGGATGTGAGGCATTTTGGAGGAAAGCTGGTCTTGTCTGGAGCTTTTGTACAGTTCCTATCACGGCCTCCTGACACTCAGGGTCCTCTGCATGGGCTGTTATGTGCATTCAATAGCTACAGTAAAACACCACAAACATGACTGCACCTTTGCGGTCACAGGAGGAGCCCCAGCAGGTCCCCAAAGCAGGTGTCCCTTTCCTTCACCCAGAGCTGGCTCAAGGCAGAGACAGTCACCTCCTAAGATGCCAGACTTCCTATTTTGCTCATGCCTGAAGAGACAAAAACAGAAGTTTCTGATGTAAACGGCTTATCCATGCCTTCTGCCCGTATGACCCTCTGCTGAAGGGAAGAGTCTCAGCCCCTTGCCCACTCCCAGCAGCCCATGGAGGGCAGAAAGAGCTGTTGCATGGGGTGGAGGAAGGGGAAAAGGAGTGTATCTTGCTGGGCAAGACGGATGGAGGGATGTGTGGGTACAGGAAGCGGGGGTGGAATGGGACACCCCCCCGCAGGAGGTTGGATGGTTAAGGGGGAGTGGCATCAAGCGAGGGTTGGGAGAGGCAGGGAGAAAAGAGAGACAGGGAAACAAAGAACCCCTATTACCAGCCAAAAGCCAAGCCTATCGAAGCCCCCTAAACCTGGGTATGCCTTCACCCACCTAGAACCCTTCGAAATCCCGCTGATGTCCTCCAGACCCTTCACCCACACAGGGTGCCCAAAACCATATCACGTATGCCTAGCCCCCCTTATCCTTACACCTCAGAAACTCGTGAACCATTTCACAAACCTTTTTGCTGTCCTCCATTTCTCCCAAAGCTGCTCTGCTGTAACTACAACATTGAGACAGGTCTGCATACATCAGCATAAGTTTCCAGCCTAAAAAAAAGAAGAGAGAATCAGCTCCCTATGCTTTAAACATCCAGACACCAGGGAGCACATGCCACCCCTTGACAGAAAACATCAATAGCACCTCCACCCCCTTATCACAGCTGTTTTCTGACTCACTTACCCTTTTCCTAAGGGTCAGCCACCACCTTCCAGTGCTTTCTCAGTTGATAAGAAATACTTAGTTGAACTTCCGTGCTCAGTCATTATGTTCTGTCTCTTCCAGAGCAACTAAAATCTCAATCTGTCTGCTCACACCATGCTGGACCCAGCCTCTCAGATCTAAGGATCTACACGGCTCCTCAGAAACCTTCTGTCCTCTCTGCGCTCGACCTCTCACCAGGCTGCCTCCTACCCGAGTGCATCATCTGCCCCCTCCACAGGAGAGGTGTCTGCCCTCCTCCACGAATCACTTGACTCCCTGTCACTGTGAGCTTAGATACTTCAACAAATGGGCAGAGGCACAGGCTTGGCTCCTCTGTGTCCTCTTCCTCCCCTCACCAGGGCCTCCTTCAGTACATTCCCAGTCTCTTTCCTCTCACTCACTCCTCTTAGCTCTTTCTGGGTTAGTCTTCATCGAGCTTCTCTCTGTCTAAGTGACAGGCTGCCAAACAGGCCAGCTCCTACTTACATAACACTTCACTTGACTGTTCCCGGGGGTGCAGCTTTGGGCCAATACGAGTATGAATGATCCCATTTCTCCTGCCCTGTCAGTGACAGTACCACATGGGTCAGCTCTGCTGTGGCTTCTCTTTACCCTATGGAAGTTAGCACCAGCAAAGGTGCTACATTTGTACTGCACAAAAACAAGAACTGTGTCTAGTCTACCTTTCATACATATATAGGCTCTATCAAGTCCTGTGCAATTTCTGGCATCCTTCTGAGCAACTGGAGCATGCAAGTGAAGAGGGAAGAGGCTGCTGAGCTGCTGTGCATTTTGATGAGCAGAAACTGCTTGCACAAGGGGCCACGTTCGTGAGGGCAGCCCTGGCCCTGGGCACTTGGCGAACACAGCTGCCTGGTGCAAGGCTCCAAGCTGCTTGTGACCCTCTTTGGAAAAACGCAAGGGTTCAGCTTTCTTTTGGCTGATAAAGTGGGTATTGTGAAGAAACCAGAAATACTAGTCCTGCTCAAAAGCTCTGCTGTGCCTCAGGCGAGAATACCAAAGCAGGATTCTCCCTTCAAATAGGAGTCCAACAGCCAGATATCCCCATGCAGTCCCAGGTGGAGGGCCCTGCTGGCTGGGAGTACACACAGTGCGTGACTCCAAGGAGAGAGGTGTGCAAGTGGGGACGGACAGACCCAGCAAGGCAATGTAAACCCCTGGGGATAAAGGGTTTGCTCGCAGGGCAGAACCAGAGAGATTTCAGCACCTGACTTCCCTAGGTGTAGCCTAGGTGGTCCCAATGCCTCTTTGAATTTGGCTCACCGAGAACATCAGCACCATCAGCAGGAGGTGAAAAACAAGGGAGAAGAACTGAATGGGCAGGTGTATACACACAAGCAGATGGAAGAAGTGGGTGCTCCAATACTGCTAAGACAAGCATTGAAGAAAGAGATAAAGTTTAAAGAGGACTAGAAAAAAACAGAAATTCTCTTTACGGTGCATGAGATCAAATATCACAGAGCAAGGGTAGGTCTGGGAAACTGAATCGCTGTGACTTTTCAGTGGGAGGAAGAAGCCCCTTGAGCTAAAAACCATGCTCCCATTTCCTGTCCTAGGCCACTGCCCACAGGCTCATGGCAAGCAACAATATCAAGTGGGAAACACCGACCTTAGTGGATATCAGTTTAGCAATCTCCAAGTCCAAGCAAACCCCAAATCCCACCAGAGCCCAGGGGATGGCCACTTTCCCCCTTGATTCCTGCTCCTCCTGTGCCTTGCCTCTTTTTTCTTTTTTTTTTCTCCAAAACAAGATTGCTCAAAAATCCATAAATCTTCATTTGGAAATGCTACCAGGAGGCTGCATGGATGTCAGAGTTCAATTGTCCTGTTCTGCAGGAGATGATTGGATGTTTTTTCTAATAGTCCTTTCTAATTTGAAAACTACATTTAGTTTTTACATCTTTTACCTTTTCATTAAACAGTTTTTCCCTCATATTCTCTTTAAGAAAGGAAAGTGGAGGCTCTGCCGCAGAATTCTGAAAATGCTCATGTTTTTTAACATCATGCTCTGGCTCCTGAGGCCTTATGATCACTTGTGACCATGAAGAATTAGGAGAGGAGACACAGCTGTGAAGAAACCGCGGGAAGCCACTCTGCTCCATATTCAGCCTAAAACCTTGCTGACTGGTGCTCGACTCAGAGCTAGGGATACACACAGATCTCGCAGGAAACCTCTAATAGTCTTCTCTACCCAGGTTCTCCCATTGCTGTATACAAGTTGTTCCATAGTCTGCAGCCCATGTGCTAAATAGTCCAAATTTGCAAAATCATGACTTCTCCTTACCAACTCCCTCATTTTGATACATTCCTGTCTTCACTTTTTTTTTGTTCCATCCTGTGTCCCCAGAGTCCTCCGTGAGCAAGAACTTGCTTCCTCCAAGTTGTAATGCTCCTCACTTGTTCACTCTCTCACAAGCAGAATCATTTTGGCCAGCAACCAGGATGGCAATGAGGGCCAGGCACATGCAGGGCAGCTGAAAAGTGCCTCAGCTTTGGGAAATCCTGCTGGGCTGTAAAAGCTGCCCACAAACCCAAATCAAATCAAGCAAGGCCTGCCTGATAATTCTTTGGCATAAGCCCCAAACTCAGTGAACTGCTTTTCCATACAAGTATTTCCAGGTGGGTTATTAGGTCCTTATCCCTTCCATCTTGTATCCTCTTGTGGTTGAAAATGGCATTCTTTAGAGCAAGCTATTTTTTAAAGGAAAACAATATTTTCCATTACATTTCTGGTTCCTCTAAACCAGAGGATACTTTGCAAGACCCAAATTCTCCCTGCCACAACACATAGTGCTAAGGTGTCATCTCCCCACAATGTCTGTGCCCATGTTGGACTAGTTAGGGCTATAATCTACTTTTTTTTCAGGACATTGATAACTGGTATGACCACCAGGATGAACAGTTATGGTGATACAAAGGAGCTGTACACTGTTAAAACTAGTTTCCCCTCCTGCACTTTTATAGAAACATCATTGTAGCCACATTTGAGTCTCTGCTGCTTTAATTGTACTGGAGTGGTTAAAATGAAAGAGCTGAGCCAAATCTGTAGTGCAGCTGTCTGCTGGCAGTGCCGTGCGGGTCAGGGGCGAGGAGGCAGCCGCCGGATCCATGGAGCTACCTGCTGTTGCGTTGCTTTGCTAGCTAGCTTGTTCCCATGTGTGCGCGCACAATGTTTGGGAAAGCTCAGCTTGGCCAGGAAAAGCTGCATCCGCATGAGGACCTCTGTGTCCGTGTGACACGCAGCAAAACTTTGCTTTCTTTCGGTCAGCAGGAGGCTGTTTTGCTGTGCGCCCAGCAATGAAAGAGGCAGTCAGGCAGTTTGCTGGACTTGTGTTGTTTTTACTGCGTTACCCACTGCAACAAAATGTGTCTAATATGGACAGGATTATTAAAAATGGAGCCCAGGTGCAAGACTTGCAGTTCTGTGACTCACTATTGCATGAGAGGAGCGGGTAAGGAAATGGTGGGGTTTTTGTTTGAAAATTTCCAAAACAACAAACTAATATGTTTGTTGATTTGAGTCTCTGGGGTCTTGGCCACAATAGAAAATGAAGAGAGGTGGAGACAGAGTGGTACAAAACCCGAAGCGTTTCTGTCAGTTAAGACAAAATGTTTCACTCTGAGAAACTTTCAGACCATATGGTTTTGAAAGGACATGTGTCTTTGAAAAAATACCTTGCCCAGTAAAATCTGGCCAGGCAGTGAGTGATTTGGTTTCGAAGCAGCCCCATCAGCGAGACCTTACACTGCAGGGCGGACTGGAGGGCTCACCAGCAGTTGATGGAGGCAAGAGCCAACAAGGATTTCTTTCACAGTGGTGCCTGGGAGAGGCAGGTGTCCATGGGAGCCCTGCTGGCTGCTGCTGCCTCAGCAAGCCCATCCTCCCCGTTCAGGAAGGTGAAAAGGGCCACGCAGGCGCAGCACGCCAGCATGACTCACGGTCCCCGTCGCACCCCCTCGCTGGACACACTTCCTTCCAGCATCCCCTCCCAGGGTGGATTCCCGACACCTCCCACTCCTGATATCTTAAGGTTTTTTTCCAAAGTCAGCCCAGCCCACTCCTGCTGGTGGCCGGCCAGCTGTAGCGAGCTGCGCTCAGCACTGCTGCCTGCGCTCACGGTTGGGCCAGGCGCTGCGCCAGTGCTCCTGCGTTTAACCTGCTCATTGCAGCTGATGAGACCTGGTGAGGCAATGATCAGAGCCAAGCTGGGCTCCAGCACAACCTGGGGTCTGTGAAGTCCTGGAAAACCTGGAGAGCCCTGTGCGGTTGAGGGAAAGTGAAAACAGGGCAGGAGCTGTTGCAAAGATGTTAGTCTCCCTCGCATATAAAAGCCCCACCCAAGTTTCACTCCTCACTCCCCTTTTCATATTAGAAAACAAACAAAACGGAAAAAAAATCAACATTTGCTACTGTGTGTTGCCCTCGCTGCCATGTGATCCAGGCATGTGATTCAGTTGTTGATACTTGTTTTTTTTATAGGATCAAACTCGTAGCTGCCGTAAAAGCCTGTGTAACTTGTCAGAGCAATTCTCTACTCTGGCAAGTTACACAAGCTGTGGAGCTGCTCTCTGCCCCGGGGTGTCCTACCTCCCCCTGCTTTCTCCCTGCATGGGAGACTCCTCCTCTCCGTCCATCTTCAAAGGCATCAGCTTGACTCATTTTTAGGGAAATAGGCAGGATTCTTCTTAGCTGCACTATGGGACATGGTGAGATGCCTCAATGAGGCAGCAGTTTCTTTTGACCTTTCCTCCCTTTGGAAGTGTTGCTCACATAAGAGGGAGCTTGAGCCTCCACTGATATATAAAAAAAAAAAGAGAGAGAAAGAGAGAGAGACTGGGATTGCCAGCCTGCAACGTGCTCTGTATTTGATTTCCTCTTGCAGTCTGCACGGATCTGCCTGCCTGCACAGATCCGTTTAGTCATGTTGCACAGCTGGGCTGGATGGGGCTGTTTGCTGCAGGACTGGTGCTCGTTCCCAGGTCTCCTCAGGGATCAGATGTTTGCTGTGCTGGGGAGCCAGCATGCTGTAGCTGGGCCCCTTGCCTCCCATCCAGCATCCTTTGTCTGAATTCGGTTGGCGGTCGGGGGCTCCGGAGGATGAGGGGGGACTGTGCAGAGCTTGCATAAGAAACCAAGTTTTAGCAAGGGGACTCCCTTTTACTGAAGGGCTGGAAATAACCATGGCCCTACCTGTGTTGTCTTTCAGTGGCCAGTGTGCTCTGGAGTGGGCCAGCCTGCCTCTCACTTCTCAACGGGTCTCATGAACAACGGAGGGAGCCTCTGCTTTGGTGGCTGCCTTTGCTGCAAGAGATGGGCCACGGCTTTGGGGTACCTTTATGATTCTCCGCTACTAGAGCTGACCTGGGACCAGTCCAGCACCTGATCTCGGATGATTTATGGCCCTGGAGTGCAGCCACAGCCTCATGGTTACAAAGGCATATGGACGCGGCTGGGTGCTGTCCTGTCCCTCCAGAGCACATGGGCGAGGAAGTGCAGGAGGTGTGAAATGCTGGTGCTTGCCGTTGTGGTAACTGTTCATCACCACCTCTGTGGGTTATTGAAGATGAAAGACATAGTGTGAACACTACTGAGCTCCCCTACTTGCCCAAAATCCACACGTGCCTCCAGGTGATGCAAACCCTTCCTGGGACTTGACTGTAATTACAAATGAACTTTTTGTTCACGGTAGTAGGTGCCAACTCTTCTTATGGGGTTTAGCTATTCCATACAGTTGTTCCTTGTAGCTGGGGATGGCCCCTCCTCTCTTTCTCCAGGGCTCACTGTCGTTAGCTCCTGGTTGGAGTCTACCACCTGCTGACACTACTAGTCTACGGAGATACTAACTTGTTTTTTAAGTAGAGATCGGGCATAACAGTCGTTCAATGATTCAGTGATCTCTGTCTCCCCTAGACAGAAAATGTATCTCTGCCCAACCAAAGCCACTCTGCAGACAGCAAATGTTCACCTTTGCTATATGACAAGGGTATAGACTGTTGCTATGCTCTCCCTGTGCTGTGTGACTTTAGCTAGGATGTTTAGCTATGTATTTCTCAATAGAAATAAACATACTATTTTCTTGAAGATGGTTTATTTTGTTTCTATCAAACATAAAGCCTGGAGGCAACAGTGGACAAAGTGCTTGCTCTGCCTGTTCCCATGTTTCCTGTCTTTTTACTTTGCTGCAGTATCTTCTCTCTATTTAAAAAGGTATCTTTTTGATCAATAGTATACAGAACAACTATTGACCAAAGCCATTTTTCATACTGACTGGATTTGAGCTGGACAGTCACAGATTCTAAAACCCATTGCAAACTCCTTGAGTTGCCCCAATCTTCATTAAAAAATCTGGTGTTAGTGCTTTTCTATTTAAAAAAAATTTTTTTTTAACTTCAGAGATTATATTTGGGAAAAAAAATTACTTTTCATGATGGTTCTAACTGCCAGAACCATCAAATTTCAGGCTGCTTATTTCTGTGCTTAAGTAGGACTTCAGGTGCCTAGTCTGCTACACCTAAAATATGTCTGTTTCTAGATTGCTTAGTTTTACTGTATTCTGGCCTCCTCCTTTGGTCATGGCCTGTGCGAGGAACCTGTTGCTTCTCTGGGCTCTACAACTCCCTGCTCTGACACGTTGGCTTGAAATTCCTTCTTCTCGCCAAAGGGTCTCAGGCAGCTCACGTCTGTTTTGCATCTTAGCTCTTGTGTCTCATTTTTTTTTTCTCTGGCATAGATAATGGTCTTCATACCCCATTGGTTTCTCTTTGCTGAACATGAGCCTGTGATTTTTTTTTAAATCTTGTTCCCATGTATGAAAGAGGTTCTGTTTTGCCAGATCACAAAGCCATCAGCATGGAAATGCCAAGTGTATGTATGGCCCTAAATAATTAGCCAGATAAGGTTCACTATGTGGTATTCAAGAGTAGTTAGTATCATTCCTTGGTTTTCTAGGAATTGGTATAGCTTGTTGTTGCTTGTTGAAAATGGCTTTCTGCTCTTAACAACCATCTCTCTTCTCCAAATGCCTCTTTCTCCTTAGTGATACCAGCAAGAAACAAATTTATGATGGTACATATAAATATGAATAATAGGCCTGGAGTCTTCCATATTTCAACTTGTAATTTTGCCGATGTTTCACCTTTCAACAACAAAAAATCTAAAATACTGTTAGAGGGTCTGTCATTTTCTGAGAAGCTCAGTTAAAAAATAAGTTTAAATTCACCCCATTTCTCACTGCCTCTGTTTCCATGACAGGTGGGTTTTTTGTTTTTGTTTTTTTTTGGGGGGGGGATCTGTTTTCTTTGTAGACTGTAGGGCTTGTTGGCTAGAGATTGCCTTTACACTTGTATGGCACTGAGTGCAGTCACTGAAAGTAGAATTCTGAACCTCTTCACAAAAGCCAGTTTAATTGATTTCATTCTCCCAAAGCAACATCTACTCATAAAAAGACAGATGAATGTTTTTTTCTGCTCTCACATCTCTCCTATCTCCCCAGGAAAAGTAACACAAATTTCAAGCAAGCAAAGGGACAGAGAACCTAAGACATTGCACAACAGTTATCCTGATTAACCTGACGCTGCTACCAAAGGTTGCAGTTTCACTAGCCCAAAGTTTTGCTGTGCAGGAGGCTTTAACAGAGGTGAGGGGTGCCCGCTTAGAGACAAGCTTCCAGAGTCTAAGCAGCAAGTCTGTTGCAATAACTCTGTTGATCAAATAAAATTTCTGTTCACAGCGCAGAGCCAAAAGCTGTTTTTGATTGCAGCCTTGAGGGGTATTTCTTGGCTCATGCGCAATGTTTTAAGCCATGTGCAGCTCTACAAGTCATTACCAATGTCTGAAATCTCTTCATTCTTTTTATTATCCTCGGAGATGTGGAATGAAGACTATTTACCTTGCCTCATAGTTCATTATGATTATTAAACCGTCGGAATGAGAACTTGTGCACAAGAGTTGGATATATCAGGCCTGTTCTGGCTGTGTCAACATTATTTCTCAAAGAAGAGAATATATTCAAAAATATGACCAACTTTCCTTTTTACCATTTTCCTCTCATAACTGTATTTGTGTACAAAGATTTCACAATGCTGTGTGTTACATATTCACTGTTTGCTGAAGCAGTAATATGAGGTTTCTCATTGCCGTATTACCAAGATACATACCAAGACACTTTACAAGTACACATAACAAGTCACTTCATTAATTTCCTGGTGCCTTAGACCCTCAGATTCCAGGGTCAGATCTCACCTCTGCTTGTATCTCATCTGCCTTCTCCTCCCCACTGCATGTAAAACTATTTTAATTTTTCTGCTTGCCCCTCTGGGCCCTACCAGCTCTTTATCATCCAAACAACTCTGGAGAAAAGAAAGACCGTGGCCCTGAATGGATCAGGTGTCATGAGCAGCACCCATAGATGTGCCTACACTGACGCAGAGATCTCCAAGCTGGCACAGTCATGAGCTCCTGTCACCACGCGGTGCAGCACGGTGGCGTGCAGAGCTACTCATGAGGGTAGGAAGGGCAGGATATTTGCATTAGCATGGGATTACAGGCCAGATAAAGAGCAAAGCTTGTTCAGGCAGGCCCTGACCAACTTGGCTGTGCTGTGCTCCAGAGGCAGCTGCAGCTCTACAAGCCAGCAGCTCGTTTTGTGCAGCGTAGGTATGTCCCAAAGTCCTTCGTGGCTTTCTACCCCAATGGCCAGGCCCTGCTTGCAAAGCAGATTCATTGACTTGAGACTTCCACACACTTTCAGTGACATTCAGGCTCCTGAGTGCCTAAATGTCCTTGGCAAATATGAGTTAATTTTCTAATCTCTTGAGGCACTGGGGGATTTTACTGTCCCATCTGAGGTTTCCAGTGGATCTGCAAGTGTTAGATCTTTTAGCACCATTTTCAGAAGATGAGAAGATCCCAGCCCAGCTGGTGGTGTTGATGGCAGCGGGAACAGAAGGCTCAAGCTGGAATGGGCAGAGATTGAGCTGCCCTCTCTTTCCCATCAGACTTCTCTTAAATTTACGTTTGGCAGGTCACTGTGGAGGAACATGGCCACCTGACACACTGGTTCTCTAGATGGAGAGGACTGCAATTTCCTAGGCTGTTTATCTGTCTCCTTTCTTAAGCAACCACCCTAAATAAAATATAAATGAGATGTGTGCATAACCCATATGCACTTTCATGCTATACAGTTTTGTTCCTGAAAAACAAGATTTTGCCCACTCTCAAAAAAAAAATGCGCTGTTTGCTGGGCAGATCAGTCTTACACCTTCTCCTCACTCTACATATCTTTTATCCTCTGCTTCCAGGCCACTGTGATGTTTAACTGGAGCTTGCAGGAGTAAGAACTGTCTCATGACTGGTTCATGTAGCACCTACCAAAATGAGGTTTTAACCCTGGTGAACATTTCTAATACGTAATATATAATAAATTGGCATAACAAAAATGGATAAATTGGGAATACAGCTCATTATGGAAATAGTACCTTGTATGGGAATAATTCCTAACTCCTCAGGATTCCCATACCCTTTTCTGTTTTGCTCTGAGCATTCAAGAACATGCTCACTGCAAGATGGTTTGTGTTAGGAATGCTGACATTTGCCTAATAAAATATCAGAAATATCTAAGTGGCAACCCTACTCAGTCAGAATCAAGAACTTTCTATAATTTATCATGTTTAGACAATGTTGTTGGTTGTTTTTTCAATTCATGCATTTGACATCACATTGCTGACAGCACATACAATTTAGCTATTCACTCTAGAACCCTTATCAATACAAAGCTACCGCTATATTATATATATGATATGCATATAAAGAGAGAACTGCATTAACTAATAGTTCTACGGAAATATGGATGGCTTTTATGAATAATACAACCACATATTTTGGCACAGGGATTCTACTAACTTGCTTAATATTGAAGTATTATTATTGTTGTTATTGTTACTGGGCCCAGGAGCCAATACTCATAACCTGCTGCACTGGACACTAAACACGGAAGAACTAAATGGTGCCTACTCCAAGGAGTTTCACTGTAAGAAATGACAGATGGATATGGGTAGGACAGTGGCACCACAAGCAGGTAGAGCCAACTGTAACAAATATTACACTCAGTTATGCTCACTTATGCTTTCTCCTAGTAGCATATTTGCATTCTGACCTATCCACTGCTTTAAAAAAGAATAACTAAGATCTTCTCTGTAGGTAGGTCAGAACTGAGTTGTCTTTTAAACAGTAGCAAATGTTCAGATCCCAGGAAGACCATGTAAAGGCTGTATGTACATATACAGTTTTGTCAGTTCCCAGCAGTGGGAACTACTCAGGTTCCATAGCACACCTACAGCACAGACCTTATAGCAACTCCCCTGGCCCTCGAGCCAGCCGCCCTGCCAGCGGGAAGTGCACTACATGCTGGTGGACTTTCTAATTGCAGCACCTCCCAGCGAGGCTCCATACTTACTGCTAATACAGCCCTGAGGGAACTTTAGGTGCTCAGCACCTTCCATGGTGCCTTTTTCTCCATCCCTTTTGTTTCTTCAATCTATTTTATTTAGGGCCATCACAGCTACCACAATCCTGCTGCTACAAAAGCTCTGCAGACTGACTGGGTCTGTCAGCGTAGTCGGGAGGGTCAGCAGAGGTTGTGGGGCAGCCATCCCTAAAGACTGCCGGGTAAGGAAAACATATACAGTTGCCAGGAGCAAGTCATCGGTGTGCTGAATTGCACTGAGCCCTAGTTTGGGGTTGAGAGGACTTGCACAGGTGCACGGCCACTGGAACGCTGTTGGGTGGAGGGAAGCCCTAAGGCAGTGCTTCACTTTCAGGCTTGACTCTGGCCTCGAGGGCGCCTTGGAGCCTGGAGGTGGTACCAGGGCAGCATGTGCAGGTGCTCACAGGTCATGACTGATTCCAAGTGCAAAAATAAAGCTTTTGATCAAGGTAACAGCAATCAGTGGGGAAGTGCATAAAACTGGAGGGAACAAGCAGACTGAACAAGTAACCCAGATGCAACCAACCAGACAGAACAAGTTGTGTACAAACAGTCCCTAAAACTGTGCAATGTGCTCTAGGTGACCCTGCTTGAGCAGGGGGGTTGGGCTAGATGATCTCCAGAGGTCCCTTCCAACCTCAGCGATTCTGTGATTCTGTGATTCTGTTATGCAAAGTTCAAATAATATGCAAAAGGATTTTTTTCCTGCCTGAAAGCAACGGGGACATGCACAAGATCTTTCTCCCTTCCACCAGTATTGAGTAGTGAATGGCAGTGAAATCATCTATGCCTGCAGCATTTGGGGTGTAGGGCTCCCCCATACACAAGTGAAGCAGGCAGGAGTAAGGTGAGAGTGATTAGAGGCAATGCACTCCCTCTAGTCATCTTGCCATTTCTGCAGTATCTCTGCCAGATGCATCATGAGAAGCCTTACAACCATGGGCACCCACTCATTTAACTTCTTCCCTTTCTGCCGTTCTCCTGTTATGCTTTTCCTCTATCCCCCTGTCAAGAGCATCTGCTCCTCCGCTGCCCTGGAACAACCAGGCGTTAGCCACAGGCTTGCTGCTGCCAGGGTGCTTCTGAAGGCACTACAGTCAAGGGCACTTCTGAGAAAGATAGAAAACAACTTTGATTTTCAGCAGCTGCAAAAATGGAAAAATGACCATTTAAAAACCCTACATTTTTATTTTTACCCAGTACCCACAAGGGGCAGCAGTGTAGGGCCACAGCACTGCAGGAGGGATTGCTGTCAGAAGCTCTGGCCACTGCTGCATGATGAGTTTACTGGGCAGATAGATTCCCATTTCCCAGGAGAGGGGAGCTTGGCCAGGGACCTGCTGGAGGATGCAAGGGGCTAACAAAAATCCAGACTTTGGGGCTTGGAGTTGCTCATCTCTTGGTAGGGGTACCCAAGGCCCAGAGAGAGCAATCGCTTCAGATAACCAGAGGATGCTTCATGGTCCCTCTGTTAGCAGAAAGGAGCCTGCTATAGTGCCTGTGGAGTGGTGTGCCTGGGTACTCCATGGTGGAAGCAGTAATAAAGTCATTATAGCCAGGAATCTCAAGTGAACAGAAGCTGCTGCAAGGAGGCATGGTCTGGGTTAGCTGACGACAAGCAGAAATCCCTGACGCTGCAACTGCCTCCTTCCCTGGGATATCTCCTCCTCTCCCATTTACCTCAGAGTGAAGCAACAGGACTGTCAACACTCCTGGCTAGCCCATGTTCACAGGACTGTGAGCCACGTTTCGCAGGCGGAGGGGGAGCTGGGAGGAGAGCACAGCATACTGCTTCTGTCTGCTGAAGGAGGCAGCGTGGAGGAGGGGCTCAGATTTCTTAACCTTCACTGTTAGTTTCTTGGCAGCCTTCAGCTTAAGGAAACCTTGCTTGCTTTTTTTCCTCCCTATGCATGGATAATGACACCCATTTTAAACTACTCTTCTTAGAAAGGTAGGGGGGTATGCCAAGAAAAGAAAAACATGTGGTGGAAGAGCGGGAGGGAAAGAACGCAGCACTCACTACAGCAGCTTTGCCTTTCCTTGCCACCCCCTATTCTCCAGAATTAGCCTCAGCTTTGGGTTTGGCATCCCAGTTTTCAAAGGCAGCTTTTCTGAGCTCCCCAGTTTTCTGAGGCAGATGTAGGGTCAGCAGAGCCTCCTCCTTACTTCTCACTTGTGTCTCTGTCCTTCTCAGTGTGGAGCTCAGAGACTGCCTCTGCAATCCCAGGAGGTACCTTACAGGGAGCCCGTAGCGAGGGGTCCCCACTTTTGATAGCACTTCCCTTCCTAGGGAAGGAGCAGAAGATATCCCAGAGTATTTCTGCCACTGGACGATGTAGGGATACAACTGCCAAAGGTCCTTCACTTTGACTTGGAGCTACTTTTCATCCAGCTTGCAGACTTTTGTTACAATCTGGTCCTCACAGAGCAGGGCATACAGCCAATTCCCTCCCTGAAATTAAGAGATCCTTTTGCTCTCTGTAGAAACGTGGCATTTCAGGTTGTGCACATCTCCTGTGTAACTGCAATTGTCTTCTTACATATAAATTGGCAAGATTTGGGAAGGTACTGAAGCTGAAGGGTTCCAGTCAGCCTGGACTGACCTGGTGGAGTTCAGAACTGCGGCCACAGTGACCCCATACAAGATGTTGTGGGATAGCCCTGGAGAACTGGTACTGCCAGCAAACGTGAGGGAGTGTCCAAACTTGCTTTCTGATGTTTGGCAACTGAGTGTTTTTTGTCTCCTAAGAAGATGGTGGTACTCAGCTGAGAAAAATCCTGTGTTTAGTTTTAATTCTGGGGGGAGACAAATGACTGAGACAATTTCTGTTTCCAGAGCTGTCTGTAGTATACCAAGACTGAATGCTTGAGCAGAAGAAAGATTTCCAAACGAATTTTCTAAAATGCTTTTCAAACACCGTTTCTGTAACATCAGGATTTTCAGCCTACAGGTCTAGTTCCTTAGCTAGCATAGAAGGATGCAGATCCGCTGAACTGAACAGTGTTCTGCTCCTTCACACGAGGAAAACCACAGAATCACAGAAGAGACCTCTGAAGGTCCAAGCTCATCCAGCCTCCTGCTTGACACAAGACTATCACACTAGGTCAGGTCAGCCTTGGCTTTGTCTAGCCAAGTCTTGAAAACCTCCAAGGATGGAGATCCTCCCTCTCTGGGCGCCAGTGTGGCAGTCCGCTCTTAGTGAAGACATTTTTCATAACATGCAGTCAGAACCTCCCAAGCTCCAGCTTGTGGTTGTTGTCCCTCATTTTACCATTTGCCACTCGCAGGAGGAGTTTGGCTCTGTTGCCTGTGTAACTCCCATTATAACAACTTCCTTCGCTCTGCTGGCTATGCTTGTCCACATGCAGCCCACTAGGCAGTTTGCCGTATTTGCAATGCCAGCACTCCCTTGGCTCAAACAAGGTGTGACCCATAATTCATAACAATGTGAATAGGAGCACAGCTTTGATTCACTAGTACACTGAGTGAGCAGTTTCAAAATCCAATTTCATAGGCACAGAGATTACATTAATCTCTTTTAATAGCTAAACAATTAAGTTTTCAAGATAGGACAAAGCATAGGATATTCTTGACAAAACTGGTGCTTCAAAGCTGCCTACATCAGATTTAAAATCCTAACTCTTAAGCTCCTAATGATAAAACTGATTGTATCTTTTCAGACAGTAGCACTGCAAAACTTGTGTTTAATATCCTCTTTTTATACCACACTGTAGCTGTCTGGGCTTGCCTTTTGGGAAGCAAATGCAGATCGACTTTGCCTTCAAATACCATATGAGGAAACTCACTCAGCCCTCACCAACTGATCTCTGGGGGCCTGTGGAATGATAAAAACTCAAGTTATCAAAGTATCTGTAAACTGCCTTCTGATTTCTAGCTTGAGCACCTCCCTGAATCTGGACCGTTTGATTTAAGGTGGCTGCTTTCTTTCACCATGTCTCAACAGGCAGAAAGGGCATAGCTTTAATTCCTGTTGACTCAGTCACATTAGCTTATGACGGAAAAGCCCTCTTCGCATCCAGAAACACAGAACTGAATGCAGGTCTACGTTAGAAGCTTCTATCAGTATAGTAACTACTGCATAATATATAGTGACATTTCCATGCCACCAGAAATATTGGTATAAAAGATCTTTTGTTGGTGCAACTATTTTGCTTGGAGAACCAACATTAGCTGTCCTGCAGAAAGCACTATTTATTGGGCCAGGCTGCGCTTCCTTTCAGAGAATTTGCTGGTTATGTGGTCTAGGTATATCCATTTCAGGCAGTTAAGTGTTTGTATTGTGATTTAGGGCTCTGACAAATGAGCTCTAGCAAATCATACTGAGGGGATTGAAAGGGTGACCAGCCCAGCTGTTTATTACTGCTCTGCTGGCAAAGATTACTGTCCCTACAGCAGAGTTGGCTGAAGACAACATATGTCCAGGGTAGAGCTGCTCCAATTTGCATTTTAGCTGAAATCTCCAAGGAGGTGGTATTACACTAAATAAAAGGCTGTGAACTAGAGATATTGAGATGTTGTCCATAATGCCTGAAGCCCATCAAAATCATCACTGCTGCCATGCTGTATGTCCTTATGTCTTCTGTCCCATGTTTCTGCCCCCTCTTCTCACCAGAACTGGCAGTTGGTTGATCCAAATAGATGGTTTAGGGATTTCAACCAGTCAAATAACCTTCTCACTGCCTAGCAGGAGAGCATGGGATTAAAGCACCACCAACTTCCACCAGCTTAAACGATCATGCAATCTCTGTCTTGGGCAATGGTACAAGTTTCCTTCTGGTGACTCTGCTCCAGAAGCAGTAGCCTTTGGCAGTAAAGTGATATCAAGCAACAGCAAGTGATAATGTGTTCATCTGCACATCCGTTTCCTAAACAAATGTTAATCTGAGCCCAGAGGCTCCCCTCATGCTACTGAGTGACCAGCTAACAAGGCCTCTGATGCCAGGGAAATTACCCCTTACCCTTTAGCTGTAATCCTTCTTCTGCTTTAGGAATAACCTGCTGCAGTAGATGGCACTGCTGTCAGCAATGGAGCTCTCATTAAAGGGCCTCTCCTTCCTCTGCCCAGTTCAGAGCATAGCTCCAGAGACTGCCCTTGCACCCTGGTGCATCAGCTTTTCTTGGGTGCAATAACAGATAGGGGCCACTGCAGGAGCAGGAGCAGGAGCAGGAGCAGGAGCAGGTAAGGACCAGTTCTGGTCTCTGCAACATTCCCAGGCCAGAAGGCACACAGATTTTCTCTCCACAGCCCTGTGTGGATGGGGAAAAAAAAGAGTGGGAAAAGGACTGGGCCTTAAATATACAATGAGCCTTTCCCCACCCATTACCACCTCACCAATAAGCTATTCCAGGCTATCTTGTTTATGTTTGAGTGTGTTTAATACCTCTTAGCATTTGCATTTGCCTTGAAGCTACAGGCAGCTATGTGCTGCAGTGTGCTAAATATTTGTGCAATAAGTACAAACAGATGTTTGAAGATCTGCTTTGAAACAGATCTTTACCCTCTAGATTCTCTCCCAAGACTCTTCAGGAACAGTATACATCAATATATTCAGACCTAAGCCTTGAAGGGCAGGGAGAGAAGGGATATATAGGAATAGCCAGCAGTGGAGCAGGAACACATCTCACATCTCCACTGCATTACCCTTCACAGCAACAGTTTGGACACCACACTTTCATAAACAATTTGTTTGCAGGGCTTCCTTCCTATAAAGCAATCTCTGCTGCGTTCAGGTCTTTCAGGCTTGTTTTTGCCCTCGTTAGCCGGATTCTTGTCACCCTCAAGAGCTATTGCTTTCAACCTAAATAATCCCACTGATGTCAAAAAGCTCAGAGTTAGCAGAGATGGTAAAACCTGCCTGGTGTGCACAGATGGCTCTTGCTCACATGCATTGCTTCTCTCAGCTGCTTACAGGGGTGAAAAGGTCCCACAAGGCTGACACAAGTGGCATTAAATAATTTGACTCATACCCACGGCGAGATACCCCGTTATGCTGCAGGCTGCATGCAAAGTAATGGGGAAAGTTAAACAGCCTCTGCCTCGGGCGGCTGCCAATTTATGTCAAGATGCAACAGAAAACCTGAAAGGGGAAAGGTAACATGGTAGTTGTGAAACCGGCCAGGATTGTGCGGTGATTTCTGTGTGGGAGGTTGCAGTGAGAACTCTCAAATGACTTAAACCACTGTGTTATGGCTTTGGGTTTGTTACTTCTTTTCTCACGTTTTTGGGGAGAAAAGGGTGTGTCTGGCGGTTCAGGTGCTAGCTTGGGATTAGATGATCTAGGTTCAGGTTTCTGCTTTGCCAATGACTCCCTTGGGCAAGTTGCTCAAATTCCCTCTACCTTTTGCCCCTCGTTCTTGAAGGAAGAACAGGACTTCCATACCCCCAAGATACATAGGATTAATACTTCAAAGGCTGTGAGGCATTCAGACATGGTATTAGAGAGAGCCATATAAGGCCCTGAATAGGTTCACTCTGCTTTATCTTTTGACTGTACACCTTGGACAGCAAAGGAAATCCTTCAGAGCGCTTAGCATAGCTGACTTCTAAATGCAAACTAATGTTCAATCTTAACTATATGGGAAACTAAAGTTCTGCTGTAAACCTTTCTAATACACTCTGTACAACATTTTCCCTTCACTCTCCTCCTTTTCACCATCTGTCATATTTCTTGGTTAAAACATGAAAACTGTTCTTAACTCTTTTTCCAAGCAATCACACTTTTGCTTTGCCTTATTCCACTTCTCCTTAAACTGCTCTTCCCACCCTTCCCTTCCTCCTCCTCCTCCTCCTCCTCCTCAGGCAGCTCAGGCAGGAGCCACCCATCACTCAGCTCCCCGCTAGGACAGAGCAGGCAGCTGGCTGCGCTGCCACGGATTTATAGATCCTGTGGCATGAGCAGTGGCTGGCTGGGCCAGGCCACAGAGCAGGGGGCAGATTGCAGCAGCTGGGCACGCTTCCCGCTGCCCGCATCCCGTGCACTGAGGTGAGTGGTTATTCCTTTTATTCTGTGCTCTGCTACCCGTGCAAAGGAAATGCGGGTGTGTATTTCAGTAGGAGCTGCGATGCATGTTGATTAGAAGCTAGCTTGGTTCGTCAGCAGACTAGGCCTTGGAGAGATGCTGAGGTGCAAAGCAGGAGATTGCAGGGGTGACAGCAAGAGAGACAGAGGAAAAAAATCAGTACAGGTTCACTGTGGACTCAAGCTTTTCAAAGTGTTATGCCTTCCCTCTCCTGACTTGCAAGAAAGGAGATCTAGCAGTTCAGGTATTAGCACGGGACTCGGGAGACTTACTGGTTCCATAGCATTGGTTTTCTTTGGGTTTTGGTCCCTGAAACCATCTTCTCTGCGTGGGAGCAGAAAAGTGCTAAGGCAGGAACGGGAGTGCAGGACCAGAGCCTTGGAGGGAGCCTGTCCTTTCCCAGGGCGCAAGCTACTAGGCTGACGCAGCTGTAACACGAAACTGCACCTCCCCTTCAGCCGGGCCAGCCATTTTGTCATCTTGTGCTTCTGTTCCCCATTTACAAAATGAGAACAGTGTTTTCCTCCCTCATAGGGATGAAGCTTAGGAAGATGAAGGTGTCTAGGAACGATTGCAGCAGCAGTTGCAGACATGTCTGGCATGAACCCTGTAGCCCACTCCGCACCTCCGGTTACCCAGCACCCACCGAAGTGGCCACATGGGAGATGAAATGCCATTTCCGGGGACAGTTGACTACCACAACTTCCCGTAAGGAATATGCCACTCACGTCAACGCTGTAGGTAACAAATCTTGGCAGAGCTGCAGGGCTCTGCAAGTTGTTTGCAGCAGATTTCCCTGACACAGTGATGAAATCTGTGGTGTTTTATTTTCCCTTGTCTTCTGACATCTGCAGCCTCAGTGGCATTGGGCATGAGGAGGAGTCTTCTTATTTGAAAAAGTGGTAAGCATGCTTAGCTGTTTCTCTATGGATTGGGGAAAGAATGCAGTATGACTCTTTTCTTGCATTCGCAGCATAAGCCTTATCAAGGAGAGAAAAGAAGATGCATGCTTTTTTTTTTTTTCCTCACGTGTAGGTTTCCTCCAAAAATAGTTAATGTTTCACAGGTGTAAATTGGACAGGTGTAGGGCTCTGTGGCAACAATCTGATTCCATGAATTTGTTTCACATTGCTGTGAATGGCTTAGCAAGAAAGGAGGGGAAAAAAGAAACATGCCCGAAATGGAATAAAAGACTAACTCTAAAAGAGTAAAAAATGAAGCAGATGAATCTTCACGCACAATCTCCCGTTTCAATAAGAGAATGAAAACCTTTCTAAGGGAGCTGATATCAGTCAGGGTTAAGTGTTTTATGCTTTCTTTTGTTTTGCCTCTTTAAAAGCCAAGTTATACTAGAAAGTATAACCTGCCCAATTTTAAGTCTAAACAAATAAACAGTTTGGAGTTTTACCTTTAAATTCCTGTCCAGTGCCAGTTTTCTCTTGGCCCAGCCGTGAGCTCCTTATGAAACACTCTGAGCATTTCTGTGTAAAATAGGAAAGCAACTTCCCGTCCTGTTACCCTCCCCGGTGCCTAAGGAGACACAGGGAAGTTCAAGCAACCAGCAGGTGTGTATCCAGACAGGTTGTCTCATGGTTGTTGTCCTCACTGAGTGCTCTCAGCACAGGGCTCTTTGCTCAGTCTTACTTTTCAGGGAGGAACAGTGTCAAATTCCTTTTCAGAAAAGTAATTTTCTCAAATTGTCCTTGTTTGAAAGAAAGTTTTGTGTTCCCTGACAATGGCAACAAGAGGGTTAAATGCTCTCTGACATGTGCTGCACTAATTTGATGGGGCTCAGCCATGAGACCAGCAAGTTTTGCTTATTTCTGTACCATATACTGTTAATCAGGCATGTATGGTATTTTTTCTTTAACCTAGAGCTTTCTTCCCAGGACACTGCAGGTAATTTGATTCTTTGTTGATAAGCCATCATTCAAACATGACACGGAACTGTAGTCCTGTAGTCCTAATGACCTGTGCTAATGAAAACTCAAATGACACATTCTCAGGAGAACGTTCGTTAGTTCCAGTGTTTTCGTAAGATAATTATATCAAGTCTATTACCCTCCCCTGTAGTTTCATTTATGGCGAGTTGCTCACTTTGTCTAAACTCCTGTATGCCATTGCAGTGCATTATTTTGTCATCTTCCACCCCATAATTTCATAATATGTTGTGTATTTGTTTAAAAGTATGGCAAAAGCTTTAAAGTCTTTAGGAGACAGATGCCATATATTTACAGTGATGATATGCAGTCTGCCAGTTCAAGTAGCCTGACTTGTAGCACAAAATTGCAGTTGGGAAACTCTTTAATTCTTAGTCTTCCCTGTGTTCCAAAATAGGAAGAGATAAACAGGAAAAAGGGGAGACACCTTCTATTTTATATTGTTCAACTCTCAAGTCAGTTCAGCCTCTGATATTAATAACTTCCTGTTTTGTTTTAAGTCTTCTGTCAGCTGAAGAACTTTCATGTGCATTGGCATGTCAGCCCAAACTTAGGAGACTAAATGACTAGCGTGTTTTCAAGCTTGAAGACACAAATTCCAGATTTCTATTTACATGTACAGATCCTGTAAGTAGTAGTGGGACTTGAGAAGGAGGAATCCATACAATTCAGACTACTTTTATCAAATAAGACATCAAATAAGGATCCTCTGAAACTCTGGGCTTTTGTTCATTTCTAAGGATGCGTTCAGAAGCTAGAAACAGAAGAGGATCTGGAAAAGGTAGAGAAAGGTGCATTTGTGTAATATCACTTGTGCAACTTGCTTGTGTAATGTGGTACATGTTGTGTTGCATCATTTTTCACGTTAGCTTAAATTAGTGAGACTCTCTCTTTTCCAGCTCTCCCAGTAACTTTTCCAGTGAACTAAACTATTTCTTTTGGATAATATGCTGTATTGCTTACGTAAAGGGGAGGTGGAGTCCCCCAGCATGCTTAACTCATCTGCACTGCACATGACACATGCTCTCCATCTCTGGGAACCACCTCCTGATCTTGGTGTGTGACAGGGCAGCTTGGACTTAACTATTCTGTAAGATCTAAAAATTAAACCAACTGATCAAGATTTAAAGCTGCGCTGGATTTAAAAGACTAGCAAGTGTTCCAGCTGTGAGTTAATTCATTAGTTGCAGTAAATATCACTAGAAGAGCTTGTCAAAAGGAAATGCAAAGCAGGTGAAAAGAAATGTCCTTGAAGTGAATGTCAAAGCCTTTTACAACTATCATCCGGTGAACTGGGAGACTCAGAGCTTTGGAGAGAAGATGAGAGTGAAAGAAGTAAAAATTTGAGTAAGAAGGAGAAAGTACTGAGTGATTATAGAAGAAAACCTTACTACAGGGACCTAATTAGACACTGTATCTCACAACTCTCTAATATCTCCTTCAGGACAGTGAGAAACCCGAACTAGCTGAAGCAGTCTTCAAACCGGCAGCATTAGGAGGCTCTGTCGCACTAGGGGTACACTGAAATGCCAGTTCAATACAGCAGTGGTAACTTCCCATGTTCTCAAATCCTGTATTTTGGCAATAATAGGTTGTCCTAAGCAACCGCTTGGGACCAGGGAGGCAATTTTGTTTTCTGTGTGTCTTGTCTGACCAGCACAGTGTGGTCCTGGCCCCGCAAATGCAGCAGTGGGTCCCACTGCATCAGATAGGAGCCTCCTACGCCAATGGCTCCAACCTCCATCTTCCCAGGCAAACGTAATAGTTAATTGCTAACATTAACAAGACAGAATTTCACATTTCTGTAACTGATCTACTAACTAGTTACATTTGTCTGGTCTCTGAAGTATCTTGTGCAGATTATGCACAGACTCTCAGGCGGTACGCAAGGCATCAATGCTGTCAGGCAGTGGATTCATGCATTGGTTCATTTAAGCCTCGGTCTGGGGCTCAAATCTCTTGCCTCACTCTAGCTGTTGCCTGTCTGAGACACTGTGACCCTTCGCTCCCTCACTTTGAAAAATGTGGAAACACCAGTCACAGTTTGAGAATAACTTTGGCAGCAACGTCTACCCCTGCTCTAGCTGCTCCCTCCTACCTCTGAACTTCGGGGTGTCATCTTCTCCCTGGGCCAAGTGAGGAACCCACTGAGTTAGACTTTTTGGTTGGTTGGTGGCTTTTCTAAACAGCAACGAGTTGTTGCTGGATTTTATTTAAGACTGATCATTTCCGTGACCTCATCCTTGGCAATCCCCTCCCACCAACAGGACATGTTGTGCTTGAGGGAACAGCACTTGGGTGAGTGAGCATCTGGGTGATTTAAGCTGGTGTGGTCCTCAAAGGCACTTTTTCGTGAAACCATGTCCCTACAGAATGTTTCTGCCTGGGTGAGTCCAGGGATCTCTTCCAATAACACCACTACAAGCAGTCACATTTTTCTGTAGCAGGGTTTAGCAGGCACAGGAGGGATTGTGCCTACTCAGGGGTCAACTGCTCAGGCTGGTAGGCATCCATGTTGGGGAGAGACAGGGGCATACAGGGCTCGTCTGGACTACAGGAAGGTAAGTGACCCCAGAGGAAGCTCAGCACTGCTGGTGTGGGACAAGGACATACACTTTCATAGCCAGGATAAACAAATACATGCCTGTTTTTCTCTAGGGAGATAATTTCTTCGGTGCCCCTTGCCTAAGACTGTTTGCTTGGCTTAGCCTGTCTTTTACCATATGTAACAAGCCTTAACCACTTCACTTGAGGCTGTTAGTCATTCGAGGCCAATATGAAACATTTCTGGCATTTCTTTTTCATTTTTCAGGCCCTTAGATGTTGCTAATGTCTCCACTTCTACATACATTTTTTTTCTCTAATATTTCAGGCCTGCTTTCTTGTAGTATTTTAAATCCTTAATTCCCTAATGCTACAGATGGAGTATTAGCTACTTTCCATCACCAGTCTGGCCATGATGACTTCCTTTGCTTGATAAGTTTATTATTTTGTCAAGGTGACTGTTAAGTCTGTCTGGAGTATCTCTGTGTGCCTTGTGCCAGACTCCAATTGCAATCTGGTTTCTTATCAGAGATGCTGTTTCTCTAGACACAGAATAGTAGAAGCAAAATGGGGATTTTGAGAGGGTTTTTTTTTTTCCCACTTCCCTACTGAAATTGGTGTTGCTCCAGTTTATACTAGTAGGACTGAGATCACCATATCTATAAATCTGACAAACAAACTAATATATGGCAAACAAACCCAACTGATTAAATTCCATTGATAAAGAAAATTCCCATTCTGGCAGCAGGTCAGCAAAGTCCACAAGTAGCGATTATGAGTTAATAATAATCGCACAAGTCTGCCAAAGCTGCTGGAGATGTGACTAGCAAACACCTCCATGGAGCCAAAGAATTGTTATACTGCCTGTTCCCTGCTGCACTAAATCATCACTTCCAGAGGTATCATCTCTGCAAGTGGCAGGGTCTGACAGGCTTCCCAAAGTGCCAGTTATGTGCAGTAGGGAGCAGTGGCTGGGCCAGAAAGGAGCCTTTGCTAAATCACTGGAAAACTGGTTTAAAACTATGTAGGCTCATTGGGGTGGGAAGGAAACTTTCTCTCTGTTCCATAGTAGGATTGATATGCCAGGGTAGGTGTCTTGGGTTGAGCTATCAGCATGTGAGCCCATAGTTCCCCTTAACAGATCCAGCACACAGTACTGGATCCAGTATATCCCTGCTTGCCAAACTGGGGCAATACACA
The DNA here is from genome assembly GCF_036417845.1 of Apteryx mantelli. Classification (NCBI taxonomy): domain Eukaryota; kingdom Metazoa; phylum Chordata; class Aves; order Apterygiformes; family Apterygidae; genus Apteryx; species Apteryx mantelli. Next base: position 25,746,731 of record NC_089978.1, read on the forward strand.
GCACCAAGCCTTGCATCTTAATAATGTGCTCATGCTGCCCAGTTCTCCAGAGACCCTCAGTTTGATCTATTATTCTGAATGAGCCCATAACACCTCAAATCAATGGGAGTTTGTCCTTCATATGTGCTTTTTTCCCAGTCTCTAATAAATCCCTAAAACGGTAGAGAGCAGTTGCAGCACCAAAGCTGTAGCATTAATAGTGCTTTCAGATTGTCTGGTGGATACCATCAGGGGAAAAGCAACCAAAACTAAGCAAATTAAATGCATTTCGTACCAGCTCTCGAGGGAGATCAGGTTATATTGCTTGTGAGCTGCAAGCCAGGTCAAGAGGGCTGGCCCTTCCACAGAGAAAGTTCTGACACCAGTCCAAAAATGTCATTGTTAAGGTAAGAAAAACATCCAAATCTCTCATAATTTTTCGTAGTAGATGTATGATAGGAAGGGAGATCCAGACCACTGTCAGCGTTAAGAATTTGGGAAATAGAGTAAACTGCACCAAAAAAAACAGGAGTGCTGTCTTAGAAGATGGAGAAACTGAATCCTATCCACTGAATAGTTCAGGAGGTTAAGTCCTAGGAGTCCAACCTTCAGTAGCCAAATATCACCTGGGACCAGAGTGTGAACAACTCTTGTGTGATGTTATTTAGATAGAGAACGTCACAGCTTCTTGGGCTAGTTACAGAAGATAAAAGAAAAGGTTGGCCAGCATTCTTGTCTGATGATACAGGAACATTCATTTGTCTAACCACATGTGGCTGTATCTGACCATCTTGGGTATTTCAGCAGGCCATTCAAAGGAAAACCATGTGTAGGCTTGGTTTTCAAAGGGTCCTATTTCCAGTAAGTGTGAATTTCGTTTATCCTAATAAAAGGAAAGAAGACCCCATTTTCTCTTTTTTGAATTCAGTTTTTTGGCCTACAGTAGCAGAAAAAAATAAATAGCATGGTATGTTTGCAGTAGAAACGTAGGGAGCTTACCATCGACAGCCTAATGCAGTGTGAGCACTGAAGGTAGGTATGAGGCAGATGCTCCTCCTGACAGACATGGTCCTAGGATTGCTATCCTCCCATTTTTAGAACTTAGTGAAGAGGAACGATGGAGCTCATCTAGTGTCCAACCCCTACCTGATAAGGTAAAGATATATTGGTGTGCCTGTATATAGACCTCCTAGAATCACAGAATCACAAAACAGTTGAGGTTGGAAGGGACCTGTAGAGATCATCTGGTCCAACCCCCCCTATTCAAGCAGGGTCACCTAGAGCAGGCTGCCCAGGACTGTGCCCAGACAACTTTTGAATATCTCCAAGGATGGTGACCTACCTCAGAGCAGATCAAGGGAAGCACTGAGTATTGGTATCGGTGATGGGGCACAAAGCTCTCTCTCAGTGGAGACCTCGTTTCCCCCAGAGACCTGCACCTGGCCTCCGACCCTCTGAGCCAGGTGCTTCAGGGGCACCCTGGCCTGTCCTGGGCTTTCGCCCTGCCGTGGCACCGAGTGTCACTTTCTGGTCTCAAAGGGCAGCAGAGGAGGTCCAGGGTCTGGAAGAGCAGGCAGACTCCACTGTGGGTGGTGGCCTCCCTGCCCACAGTCCAGTATCTGTTCCCTGCAGCTTATGAGTCTCTCCCCTCCCGACCTACTTTTGCTGGGAGATACGAGGTAACCTCTCCACCAAAAATAGCTGGGAAGGCAGCCAATGAAGATTAATGGCATCATTAACGTCCCCAGTTTATTTATAGGTTTAAAAACGTCTCAGACCTGCAAACTGAGCAGAGTTAGTCTGTGTAACACAGGGACTCCCAGGTCTGGGACTTCTGCTGTTCCTATTTCTGTTATTTCATCCTGTTTGTTTAGACTGGGAAACCTTTGGGGCAGGGACTGTCTTTCATTGTAGACCTACAGCCTTATTAACCAGGGCCATATGCACTGATTTTTTTTTTTTTTTTTTTATACCATGAATGTACTTGCCTGTTGGCCTTTCTTCACCCAGCTGCTTTTGTGTTTGCTTTGTCTTGCGGCCCCTATTTGGGAAAATACTCTTTTTGAAGAATTCCTGAGGCACAGGCTGAGCAGTAATCACAGGAATTAGTGACTTCTGAACTTGGGTTTTAAACCATAAGCTCTTTGGGAGGAGGATTGAGAGTCCTATAGTTATGAAGAGCACCTAATACATCTGGGGCTTTTGTGAAACATGAAGATGTAACTAATGAGCGTAGAGGTCTTTCTGCAGGCAACATGGGCCAAAAAGCACCAGCTCTGCTCCCAAGTCCTTGAGGAATCTCACAGGACTGGCAAGAAAAGAAAAAACACCATGAGTGTTTTGGCTCTTGGACAGGAGCTCTTACCACGAGATCTGTGGCCACGCTGCATGGACTGTTTCCAAGAGCTCAGTAAAAGGTAAGTTAGGAAGGAAGCTTGTTGTCTGCAGGCAGAAATCCAAGTGATCTGCTCTTTAAGCGGGAGATTTGCAGAGCTTCCATGAATAGGAGAAGAAAGTACAAACACATCTAGGGACTTTTCCCATCCAGAAGCACAGGCAACCACTGTGTAACCTCCTGAAGCCATGCTTCAGAGTGTGACCACTCTTAATGTTACTGTAGAATCTTTTTATATGAACTCAAGGTAAACTCCTGTGTCAGTCTCTTCTTGGCCCTCTATATCCTAAGAGTTTAAATAAAGGATTGGCAAAGAGCTGCTCAGACCCCTGCTGTGTCCTCTTTTCAGGGGGCAACAAGACTACTTCAAGGCAGAGTGAAGGAGCCCGCAACAGTAGAAATGGTTGAAGAAGGATTTCCTTGCTATAGCCACTGCAGATAAAACTACTATCCTGGGATCCCCTCGCCACCCCAGCCATCCAGAGCATTCAAGGCTGCCTTAATGCCTTATTTTCCCCTTCATGAGTGCAACTCCCAGTCTTCTCCCTCCCTCCCAGGTCTGACTCAGGTCTGCCCTGCAATGGGGTGGGTCGTGCCTGTTCTGTGCCTCAGTTTCCCAGTCTATGAAATGGGACAGTGACATTTAATCATCTTTGTGGAGCCCTTTGAAGGACAAAAGCATAAGGGCAGTTATTCAATTATCAAAGGATTGTAAGTGGGAAAGAATTTATTTCCCTGCCTGAAATGTGAGATCCTGTATAATTTAAAAGGTCTCAAGGAAAAGCCAGGCTGTATGCAGCATTCGAGATAAGGAGAGGAAAAAAGGTAATGTTTTGACTGTTTTGACTGTGCTCTATTTATCCTAGGAGAGAGACATGTCTTAAATAGTCGTTTCTGATCTAAATTCCTGAACATCTCACCAGAAAAGTCAGCTCAGTTATCTCTAGACTGAAGTAAGACTAGAAGAGTGAGTTTTGTGACAAAAGAGCACATCTACATCTCTCTCAAACTGATTACGTGCTTTGAAAAGTGAATATAACAAGCAAAAGATTTTTTTTTTAAACAAGACAGCTAAGCCACAGTTCTGAGGGAAAACTATTTCCTGGACTTTAGTGCTGCATAGCTGCAATGGGATTGTTCACCCCTGATACAGAGGGCAAGATTGTATTTTTTTTCCCCCATTTCACTAAGCAGCACCCCATTGTAACCATATTTAACCTTTCTTTTTCTAGCTGCCAACACTGGGTGGCACTAAGTAACTCCTCCTGATATTTTACAAAATCTGCTCCAAAAGCTTGAATCGCACAGACCTGGCTCCACTCTGTCATGACAATAAATGGTTTTGTTTGAGAAACTTTTGATTATATGGTTGTAGCAGTAGAAACATCTGACTCACATGGCACATTTTGCGCTTCCTTGGTGTGTTAGATTGTTAAAGTGCTCCTGAAACTCTGGCTTCACAGGCTTGGTAAAGGTTCAATGTGCTGCTTGAGCTTTAAAGATGAATTTCTTGTACTGAGGAAAGAATTCGTGGAATACTTTAAAGTGTTGTGCCGTATGCTGAAAACAAATCTCACAGAATCACAGAACAGTTGAGGTTGGAAGGAACCTCTGGAGATCATCTAGTCCAACCTCCTGCTCAAACAAGGTCAGCTAGAGCAGGTTGCCTAGGACCATGTGTGGTTGGGTTTTGGGTATCTCCAAGGATGGAGAATCCACCACCTCTCTGGGCAACCTGTTCCAGAGCACAGCCACCCTTGCAGTAGAAAAGTCTTCTTATCTTTTAATAAAATTTCCCGTGTTTCAACTTGTGCCCATTGTGTCTCATCAATGTCTCATTTGTGCTGGGGAGCCCAGCACTGGACCCAGCACTCCAAGTGTGTCTCACCAGGGCTGAGTAGAGGGGAAGGATCACCTCCCTCACCCTGCTGGTAACACTCTGCCTATTGGAACCCAGGATACCACTGGCCTTCTTTGCTGCCAGGGCACATTGCTTGCTTATGGTCAACCTGTTGTCTGCCAGGACTGCCAAGCCCTTCTCTGCAGAGCTGCTCTCAAGCTTGTTGGCCCCCAACCTGTACTGGTGCATGGGGTTATTCCCCCCCAGGTGCAGGACTTTGCACTTCCCTTTGCTGAACTTCATGAGGTTCCTGTCAGCCCATTTCCCCAGCCTGTTAAGGTTCCTCTGAATGGCAGCACAACCATTTGGTGTATCAGCCACTCCTCCCGGTTTTGTATCATCTTCAGACTTGCTGATAGTGCACTCTGTCCCATCATCCATGTCATTAATGAAGATGTTAAACAGGATTGGCCCAAGTATCAACCCCTGAGGGGTACCACTAGTGACTGGCCTCCAGATGGACTTTGTGCCACTGAGCCCACAACCCTCTGAGCCCAGCAGTTCAGCAAGTTTTCCATCCTTCTCACTGTCTGTTCATTTAGCCTGTACTTCATAACTGTCTATGAGCGTGTTATGGGAGACTGTCAAAAGCCTTGCTGAAGCTGAGATAAACACCACTGCTCTCCTCTCATCTACCAAGCTAGTTATCTCATTGTAGGAGCCTACTGGGGTGGTCAAGCATGATTTCCCCTTCATAAATTCATGCTGACTACTACTAATCATTTTCTTGTCCTTCATATGTTTGGAAGTGTTTTCCTGGATTAGTTGCTAGGGCACACTGCTACTTACTGGCCTCCAACTAGACTTTGCACCACTGATCACAACCCCCTCAGCTCTGCTGTTCAGCCAGTTGTCAATCCACCTCACCGTCAGCTCGTTTAGCCCATACGTCCTCAGCTTGCCTCTGAGGATGTTATGAGAGACAGTGTCCATGGTCCCCATCAGGCTGGCCAGCCTGCTATCAAAGATGCTTTTGCCCCTGCTTGGTCAGGTGGATCCCATCTCTTCCTGGCAGTCTGTGATCCTCAGAGGGTCCCATAGGCATAAAAATCAAATCCCTGTTGTTGACAGCAGCTGTGCAACCAGTTGTTGACCCACGGGATCCATCCACTACTTTTCAAGCCCTTTCACCTCACCAGCAGAACTGAGGAGAAGAACAGCTAGCTCCATGCCCTTGGTCTTCACCCCCCAGAGCCATGTAGTCACACTTGATGCGCTCCAGTCTCTCTTGTCCGTATGACTGGTGCCCACATGGAAGAGCAGCAGGGGTGACAGGCTGGACAAGCCTCGGCAATGTCAGCAACGTCCTGGATCTGAGACCCCAGCAAGCAGTAGGCCTCCCTAGATGGTGGATCAGGTCAGCAGATGGGCCCCTGTCCTTGCAGCAGGGAGTTCCCCCACTGCTGTCACTCGCCACCTCCTCCGGGTGCTGCTGCAGGGCTCAGGTGTCCGAGCAGGCTGCGCTGCGCTGGAGAGAGCTCCCAGCCCCTCACCAGCTATGAGGGCACCAATACTCTTCCCTGCTGTGGATCTGCAGGCAGAGCACAGTCATCCTCCTGGGGCAGGAAGTCCCCAGCTCCCAGCCTTCGCCACTGTGGGAGTCTCCATTTCCCACCCCAGAGGCTCCCCCTGGCCCTCTTGGCGCAGCGGGGGCTTGGGCTGTTGTACCCACAGGGTCTCGGGAAGATGCAGTCAGTCTTTCTCACCATCCCTGATGCTGTGCAGCCAGCTGCCCCCTCCTAGAGCAGGGCCGCACTCTGGGCCAACACTGCTCTACAGCAGTGTCCCATGTTGCCTGCCAAAGGCACGTGGCCCTCCTGCATCGGGGTCAGCTGCAACAAAAGCTCAAGTCCCCTTTCATCAGGAATAGCTGGCAGAGCCTGTCAGAGGCTGCTGGAGCTCGTTGGCAGTCACGGCCACCTGTAGCTGTCCTTGCCCAGCAGCAGACACCCTGGATTCCCCAAAGGGCCCCCGGGAGACCCCACTGATCCCAGAAGAAATTCTCAGGAGATCTAGAAAATTTCAAAGCAGAGCCCCAGAAACTGCTGCACAAACCGCTGTGGCTGTTGGCTGCCCCCGTTAGCTGCATGCACCATGAAATTCTTCTTAAAATAAATCAGCTTTAAAAGAAATACAGCTACGAATCCAACCATTTCACCCCCTGTAGTCTGTGTTTACCGCACAAATGCTGAGGCTGCCGTTTGAAACGTCTGCGATGGCTCTGTTGTGCTTTGTGTAACCCCGCTGATTTATGCCGGTGTGCACAGTGAGGGAGGCGGCAAAAAATCAGGGCCCAGAAACATGTCCTCAAAGAACATGTGGCCGTTCCCAGCTAAGTCACCCATGGAGACCCATTACTGTGTCATGACAACAAAAATTAGCATTACTGTGTTTGTCAAGCACCTCCTTTCCCTAACAAGGTGGTTAAAATATAACAGACAACAGACAGAATAACCTAATGGGTATCATAAAGAGTTGCGTCCTGAAAGCAAGGACATAGAAACATCAGTGACAGTAGATAAAAATCCTTAATGAGGAAAGGAAGTCCAGTAACAAAGTGCAGTCTCAGGGGACTACATCTTCTGGCTGCCAGTGTGAGAGCCCTGTGGGCAACGTGCACAAGCTCTACGTGGCCAGTCTCATAGCGGCTGGAGGGGTGCAGCTGAGGAAGAAGCAGCCCAAAGCCAGGGATGGAGACTACCTAAAAGAGCCTCAGTATCTCCAAACAGAAGAACTGGCAGAAGGTTGATCCACCTTGCAGCTACATTAAAGCTAGAGAAATAAGAGTCAATTTTTTCTGAGGGCAGCTAAACTGGCCTCTCCTATGGCAGTGGGTAGGGGTGGGAGCAATCCAAGTAGAGTTAATTACTTCTAAAGAATAGTTTATTCACTGAAAAATGCCATTTCTGGTTGACCGAAACATTCTGCCAATTTGTGTGTAATCCATCAAATTTAACTTGCAAACTTAGAAACATCAAAATAACTTGCTTTGATATTTTTGAAGAGAAGCATTTTGACTTCTTTGAAGCTGATTGCACGAGAAAGTTCAGACAACTCATGTTAGGAATAGAGTTTTAAAAGCCCTCTCAGCCTCAGTCAGGGCGAGGATTTGAAATGACATGTGTTACATCTTGAGACTGTAGCCAAAACACAGGCTGTGGGACAGCCGGCAGTAAGGCTCTCCTAATGCCTCTGCTCAAGTTATAATGATATATAAATTATTTACACTGTTCAGTGGACCATATAGAGCAGAAATGGCCGTATCTACGTGGCTAATTTACCCACCCTGGAGAGTTGGCCTGGGAGCCAGGAGGTGGTGGTTCAGAGTGGTTGTGTCCACACTGCTGAGGGCTAGATCATGCAAAGCAAGTTGGCCTTGGCTGCATGACATGGCACTTGACCCTGCCTCAGCTTGGCCCTGCGTGTAGTGCTTGAAACTCTAAGACAGAATTAGCATTTTTGTAGTGTTCCCCCCCACCCAGGTCAAAATGCCTGAAGCAATGGAGATGATGATATAGCTCACCAGAGCTGTGTTTCCACATGTAAAATGGGCAGGGTGTGTTGCCTGCTCTGTGTTGAGACATAAGAGTGTTCAGAAGAGCTGGAGGATGGACAGGCTGTTGGGATTATGCTGGAAGAGAATCGTGTGGGAAGGGAGGCAGAGCTTGTCCATGCTGCTCTTGAAAGCTGTCCCTGGAGTAACTCTGTGCAGAGCTGCACTGCTTTGGGTTTGGAAAGAGCTGCTTGTCTGACTCCAGAGAAGAGCCCAGGCACATGCTAACAATCATGATGGGGACAATCATGGACAAGGACCTGTGAGTCAGCTGGGGAGTTAAATTATTTGATGGTGTAGGGACATCTGACAGGCATGTCTACACAGCCAACAAGGGGAACGGGCCCAAGCTCTGGACTTCTACTCATCCTCACTGCTTGGTTTTAGCTAATTCTGTGGCTCAGGTTTGGATCACTCCAGCTAGCTGTTTCCAAGACAAGTCTTCTCTTTAGGGAACAAGCTGTAGGTGGCTGTGAGCCAGGCAGTGCTACTTTGCCCTCTTTTATTTAGCAGTATAGGCAGAGACAGGTATGCTGGTCTCCTGTCTTGCTGCGCTCTAGACTCTTACATGCCCTGAACGCTGCCTGTCCTCCTGGCTACATTACCGCTTCTTACAAAAGACAAACCTTTTGTCAAATCTTTTTCTGTATGAGAAACAGTGCTCTGAGTGTATGTTATGGGCAGTGTATTATAGTATATGATAACTTTTCTTCATAAGCCTTCTGAGGGATGCCAAGGTCTTCTTGGGAATCTGTCCTTCCATCCCTGTGGGGTTGTTTGGGGTCTTTTTAACCCAAATCCATAACATCATTTTTTTTAAATTCAGCTGAGTCCAAAAGCAATCAAGCCAAAACTTAATTTTGGGTTGACTTGTACCATGTGTGCTTGTTTAGTTTTTACTTTGACTACCGGACTGAAAAATCAACTATTGTCGGATAGACAGGGACCCAGAAGAGGCAGAAGCTCTTCTGACAACAGACCTGGCTTTGCAAGGATCATGGGGTTGTTGGCAGAATTCAGTCAGAGAGTAAATCCTGCTATTCAGGGGATAACTTGGAGAAAAGGAGCTGTGCAGGGTTTTTCCACTGTAGTAGGAATCTTTACTGTAATTCAGCTCATGTTGATTAACCTTGAATGCTAGATTCTCAAAAAGTGTTTAGTGAGATCACACTGGAAACAGAGACAGATGTGCCATCTGTTATGCAGTGTATGACTTTTGGAAGGAGGTTTTGCTGAAACACAGTTGTTTCAGATACTGACACTAGACTTCGCTTGGCTGTCACCTTTCCTTTACCTCCCCAGAAGCTGAAAACCCCTTTAAAAACACGAAGTGAACTAGTGGGATTTGCTATCAGTGGATTGATGATGTAATTCTGGCCAACGGCTAGATTAAGAGCTGAGCTATGCTGGGATTTCAGCCACCGGGGTAAGCCATGATACAGGATTTTGCTTTGGAGATGCTGTCCAAGTGGCTGAAATCCCAGAGCACTCACATCTGGACTTCAGTCCAAACTTGTGCCTCAGAGCATCTTTTCCTTCATGAAATAAAAATGCCAAAAGGTTAGAGGTGTTTTATTTTTTAATCCTTCTGCAGAGCTGTTTTGTGTACTGAGCATTACCTATAATAGCCCTGCCCCAAAATACTTACAGTGCTCTCCGTTTCTACTGTAGTCACTCACTGCAGGTCTCACAGACTATCAGTAGCACTAAGCAGCTCTCAGACAGTAATTGCAATTATGCTTCTGCAGCTTCTGTGAGTGTCCACAGCCATGCTTTATGCTTTCCTGCAAAGCAACAGAGGATTTTAAGGAGTGGTGCAAGTCCTAGGAAAGCAACACATGCGTATGTGCTTTCCTAAATCTAATCTGGCATCCTTCTGGCTTTCATATCATTCTAGGACCAAAGTGCACAGTTGTGCTTTTCATAGTGTTGCTGCTTGGTAACTAGTATCTATTCTAACAGGCAAAGCGTCCCAGCACCTTCAGAGAGCAGTAGCGTGTTCCCTTTGATCCTTGCTTCACCTTTTCAACACAGCTGCACAGCAAAGTAGAAAGCTTTCAGGATTCTTATTTTCCTCTTCCTTTTTTCACAGTAAATCTCACATCTTGTACTCAAAGCGTCTGGCAGGTCTCCATTTACAAATGTAACTACTATTTATTATTTATACAGGACCTGAGAATGGCCATTGCCTAGTGACTATGTAATAAAATGGATCACTGCTCCCAGAGTTCTTGGGAGCCCAGGACTGATCCTGTGGAGGTAGAAAACAGGTTTTCCTGCAAGGGAAGGGGATTGCTCTAGTAGATCCCTTTGCAAAGACCAGACTTAAATATACAAGACACGGGTAGGGTGTTATGGGGAGGAGAGGAGCTAAGCAGCCTGCAGCACGTGCCCACAATGTGGGGCTTGGGCCTGGACTCCTCAGATATGTGCAGGCAAATCACACAGGCAAAACCGCCATGTGAGGGAGAGTTTAGCCTAGAAGTGTCTGTCAGGAAGGGCTGCAGCACTCTGGGTTGTCACCCACCAGCAAGGCAGCACAGCGCCTGCTTATTTCACTTAAAATCCAATCTGGTACCTTCACAAAGTGACCACAGTGACAGTCTGAAACTTCCAGCCCTGCCTGGTCTTCCCAGGTGAAGAGCTGTTTCTGCCGTTGTTTCTGCAGCCTTTCTGCTTGGCTTTTTGATGAGAGAAATGACATCCCCCGGTGCAGCTCTTCCACGCGGAGGACACGGCTCTCCTGGGCTCTTCCTTGTTCACACGGGGCTGATTCAAAAAAGATGTTGGCAAAAGATGTTACAGAGTTTTCAGACCAAATCTCTTTTCATACTCCGGTGCTTCCTTCTCTCCTTCCTCAGACAGGAATCACCCGGGTTGGGACCGCACTCCCCTATATTCCCATAGCTGGAGAAAGGAGACGCCAGTGCCTAGGAACAATCCCTCTGGATTACTTTCTTTTTTTTCCAACTAAATAGTGGATCAAACCTTTGTCCTGCAAATTTTCCCAGTGCACAGTTTGCCATACACAAAGCCCATACACTCACCACCCAGAAACAAGAACGGGTCTGGTCTCTTCGCTCCAGCCATAATGAATAAGAGGAGAAGGAAGGTTTTTCTCTAAAGACATGTGCAATGGTTGTCTTTGGAAAAAAAAGTCAAAAATCATAAATTTTCTTCTATCCAGAATTTTAATATGCAGGCCACATGAGCCACAGCAGGAAAAAGGCATTCTTACTCTAATTCTTTTTTCCAGAGAATTTTCAACAAAAAAACAGAAAGCTGTGTGGCTTTTGGCTGCTAACACAACCACAGGGTCCCTCCTCAGAAGTTCCTGTGATGAAGATGGTTCAGTTCTGCACCATGAAGGCACAACACCAGCACAGCGCAATGGGGCGACTAGGCCTCCTTGGGGACCGAAACGTGTCTCACATAGGAGCTACGACAACCTGCAGCTCCCCTGGTTCTGCCCCCAAGGATCACTCTGCAAAACAGACAGAAGCCCCAACAGCTCAGCAATAATTTCCCCCCCACCCAAATACAATAGCGTATTTTTTTCACAAGTGTTTAGCAAATGTAATCTCTGTGTTTTATAACTTACATTCATTGATCAAACTGATGTGTTTCTCTTTTGGACAAATAGTCATTACATCTGAAAGTTTACAACTAGGCTTTGAAGTTAATGTTCACTGAGATGAAGGAGAAAGTTCACACTTCTATTGTTTCCATCCCCTTTGGCTGCAGACCAGATAAGACAGTAATGTATTAAATTTACAAGTGATGACTATTTTTGCAGCCAGAAAAGCCAAAAACATCTTAAAATAATAATGGCTTGAATTCTGTAGTGCTCAGCAAAATGCTGCAAAAGGAGGGAAATGAATCCAGGAAATCTATGAATGTTTCATAATTGTTAATTTCTCTGTTTACTAGTTTAACCTCATCTGCCTTCCACATAGGGTGCATCGCCCTTCCTCAGATTTTGCTGCTGTTGCTACCACGTTTCCTTGTGTCGCCCACAGCTGTTATTCCCCACAAGAAATCCGTGGAGAAGGATGGCCACTGCGGCCAAAAGCCAGTAAGACAAAGATCTTTCCTCTGGTATTAACAGCTCCCTCTCTCTAATTCTTCTTAAATAAGTAAAGGAGATGCTAAATTTACAACATACTTTGCTAACAGCCAAGAGAAAGTTGGAGGGTGTTAAAACATCCAACTCCTTCGTGCTGGTTTGGGAATCCCAGCCTCCGAGTGACTTTTTCGAGCCCTTCTTCCTATCCTGGTGTTAGCTAAAACCGGGGAAAATCCGCCGGTGGCCGAACAGGTCTGCCTGGGGGCCCAGCAGCCGTGCCGGGGGCTTGCCGTCGCCGCCTGCCCTGCGCGCTGGGCAGGAGCCTGGGAACAGGCGCCTTGGGCCGTGGGCAGCGCCGTGCCTGCCGTCACCTCGGCCTCGGGGACACCGGGAGGGCACATTTCCATCGCCCCGTGCCCCCGGTGTATCTACGTGTGAGGAATGAGGAGATTAAAAAACAGGGAGCCAGGAAACTGCCCAGTGCTAGCCATGAGATCCCACAAAGCGGACGAGCCAAAACGTGGCATTTTTATAGTGCGTTGTTTGAAAATTCCTGCTGTGAGCACAGCCAGGAGAACGAGCACAACCGCTGAACCAGAAAGGGAGTTTTATCACTGCCTGCAAACTCCAAGCAGAATAACTCAGGTTGAAAGGGACCCGGGCGCAAAGCAGGGCTAACTCTGAAGAGTTGTCCAGGGCTTTGCACAGTCACCTCCCAAAGCTCTCCAAGGATGGTGACTCCACCACCTCCCTGGGCAGCCGGCGCCAGTGTTACCCACCCTCCCGGGAAAAACATTTCCCATATTCCCAACAGGGATTTCCTTTGCGACTGTGGCTTCTTGTCCCTCTCTTTGCACCTCCAAGAAGAACCTGGCTCCACCATCTCCGTAACCCCTTCAAGAAGCTGAAGACTTTGAGCAGGTCTCCTGGGAGCCGTCCCTTCTCTGGGGGAAGGACCTGGGCCCTGGGCGCCCCATGGTCCCATGGCTTGGCTCACCCCACCGTGCCACAGACCCCAGCCAGACACAGTGCCCCAGGAGACAGCGGGCAACCAGCCAAAAAAGGGTACCGGGAAGCTCCACGTGCTCCCTCCTGGCTGGGACTTATCCAAAATTGTGCTAAGGATCCAGGGAATTTGGTTATGTCAAGAGCACCCACAGTGTGTGCCCAGATGCGGCTGTAGCACTCATACAGCTAATAAGTAGATGCTCTCAGATAAAAAACTGTCTTCTGAAATGTAATCTACAAAGCAGCAAGATTTCCAATATGCAACGTATAATTTAAAACTAAATTGCATTATCATTGTACTACTTTAAATCGAGGATCGGTGTATCGTGGCTCGCAGCTGTGTAGACTGTAAACAAAACCTTCTTTTCCTTTTCCAACTACGAGCCTTCAGCTTGCTTCAGTCTCCCAGAAATGCTGAGTTCAAACCATAAGGCCTGGGCAGACGCATGCTGGTGCTCCTCTTGCAGTGCTCTAAAGCGTTGCTGCAGAAATGCAGTAATTTTCAGCTGGGGGCTGTTGCTGCAGGAGGTGAGGTGGGTCCCCATCAGCACCGCCCAGCACACCCCGCTTCCCCCCGCGCCGGGGCTACGCCAGCCGGCGGCCGCGAGGACAGGCCTGAAACGCCCCGGCCGCGGCCACCGCGTTGAGCACTTGTGCAACAGCACAAATTCCAGGGGAGCTGCCGCCGATTTTCCTCCGCGTATTGGAAATCGGATCTGGCTTGCTGGAAATGCCTGCCTGCTTTCTTTTACTCCATTTAATCCTCTGCTGTAACGCTAAATAAAACCTGCTTATTATTAACCCTCCCAACAGTATTGGTTATGTTTGTGGCTGTTTTATCTTCCAAGTAATTTAAATAAACAACTGAACCATAAAGGGAAACTATTAAACGTTCTCTTCTACTGGACATCAAGATGTGCCAGTTCATTAATATTTCTTTATCACTGCAAACTTAGATGCTTAAAAGCTGTGACTCACTTTGTCAAATGGAATAATTATTAAATGTTTTCAATTATCTGGCTAATTAGTACTAAATTCTGCATTTCAAAGAATGCTACATTACACAGTATTTTGCACACTAATTTCTCTGAAAGTTTATGCATCTCATTTGGTATATTCATAGCAGCAGCAAGGCACTTCTAGGATGACATTAAAAATTTTTGCTCTAGGTGAAAAAGAGAGTAAATATCCTTTTCAGTTTCCCCAGGCAATCAGCAGCCAGAAAATCAATGTCATGCTTGAGCATATTGGGATGAGAAGGTGTGAACCTGGCTGTTTGGCCGCTGCTGTCTGAAGGAGTTTTGGGGAAGAAGCTCTGATTTAATATCCTTCAATTTTGGTAATATCCCTTTACTTTACCCTTCTTTTTAAAGGAGGGTAAAATGCTGCTGTCTCCGTTCTGCAGCTTGCAAAAGCAGGATAGTGAGATACTACGTATTTTGCTGTATGTAACTGTAGAGTAAAACACGTGTGTTTTATTGCAACGCAGGAGCTCCAGATCTGCCGGTTCGCAGCACGCGCAGGGCTGGTTGCGCTCAGCTGTGGGTCGCCATCCGCCGGGCTCTGCTGGGTCCAACCTTCAGCTGCTCCCTCCTAAAAGGGCTTCTTCCCACTCACGCGCTGCCGCTCGTGTGGGGCCCGGGCCAAGGGAACTGCAAAGCGGACCGGACTCTGCAGCATAATTTTTTTCCACTGGAAAATTGCGCTACCACCCAGCCCAGCCTGGGTTCGAAGCAGCCACCGAGAGGCGGGCGCTCTGCATCCTATTAGGGCTCCCCGGAGGAAGCTGGACCCATTTTTGATTAAATCAAGCTCATAGGCAATTCTTAAAGAAGGGCTTTTTGAACTAGGAACTGAACCTTATGTTTGGGTCCCTGCCAAACTCAGGATAGCGCGAGGAGGATGTATTTTTGGACTGCATGTCTGCGAGCCGGCTGTTAGATGAAATTAAAGCGAATGTTTATAAAGAATCCTCCAGTGGCGAAGCAGATGTGGAAGCCGGCATTTTTGACAAGATATATTTCTGGTGTTCACATGAATAATCATTTTCATTCAGGGCTTTTTTTTTTCATGCTGTAATAATTTGTTGGGCTCTTTTTTTACTTTAACTGAAACTGGCATAAGGCCCTAAAATCTTGTGATAAGCTTGTTTGTTTACTTAATGCATGGTAACTAGAGAGCTGGGCTTGGGCTATGCTTCCTTTGATGCTGTTCATTCGATATCAAAGCAGTAGGCGCAGTGTGTGACACAGGTATTGAAGCGGTTGTATCGTTTCATTATTTTCTTGCTATATTGGTCGTGGAAGAGGAACTCTACGGCTCCTGCAGGGTCGCGCCCATGGACCGAGCAACTGCAGGCACCCAGGAGAGCTTCTTTTTCTCCAAACACAAGGCACAAGGAAGCACCGTTCTGCTCTCATCTGGCCTGAGGCAAATCCAAAATAACCTTGTAGAAGGCAATGGAGTTACTTCTGTTTTGCTCTGATACCAAATGGCAGCTGAGTTCTGTTTTTTACTAATGTTATCCTTTAGTGAGCTGTGTTTCATAGCTGAGAAAATATTTGGAATTATGCTTAATATTATATTATTATATATTATTTGGGATTATGCTTAATGTATGGAATGTGTTTAATATATGCTCTTGCAATTCTAAATATGTTTTCAAATATACTGCTTTCATGAGTGTTGAAGCAAACAAGGGCATCTCTGTGCTTTAACAAGAAAAAAAAAGAGCACAAGTGCACATTTGTAATGTAATACGCATTATCATTAATTATACATGTTTTCATTTTTTGCTGACTTGTTGTTCTTCCTTGGATTCAGCACAAACTCCTGGCTTTATTATGGACCAGATCATAATTTTAAAGAAACAAGCCCAGCATAACTTCTGCACTATGTCTATATCTGCAACAGGGCATCGCATATGGAACACATAATATTGGATGGTAAATTTTTGCTTTGACATTATAATATAAGTTAAGCAAAAAGGTGTCAGCCTTGGCTTAGAATTTCATTAGTGTCCCAGACCGAACACGATTATTTGGGGTTCTTTTAAACATTCTAATAATCTTCCAAAAAGGAGAAACTTACTTACAATCTGGACTCAATTGAACCTTGAAGCCATAAAATTCCAGGTTCCAATAAATCTTCATTTTATAAAAACACATTCAACATATATCAAAATGGAGACCCTAGAAGAAATTAAACATATGTGGGTCACCTACTCTGCTGGATGCTCGTTAATGGTGTTGCGAAATTAGTGGCTAAATAGGAAACCATAAGGTGCAGTTTTACTGTGACGCTGGATAGGTTTTCATTCAATTCACCTCATGGAGATCTGGAGGTGGGATCATCTCCTAAGAGGGTTAATTATCTCTCCAGGTCAAACTCCAACCTAAATTGCTGGACACGAGGGTGCCCCAGGAATGTCCCACCCCATGCAGGGGCCAGGAGACAGTGTCACCTCGGAGGACCACAGCTCCCTCCCTTGGTGTCCCTCATCTCAGGTGAGTGGCTGATCCCACCCGCTGTGGATTTCAACCTAATATTCCCCATTCCAGCAGCTCTTCCCTGACAGCTGGTGCCACAGAGGCAAATGCCAGGCTGCCTGGCGCCGTCGCTCCACAGCTGTGTGGATGCCCAGGAGAGGAGCTGGTGGCTCCAAGACCACGTCCCCACCACTTTCTCCAGGCGTGCATGAGCGTGGCGTTGGTGGCGCCCCAATGTGCTCAATTCGCCCGTGTCTGAGCGGGATGTCCAGGAGACACCTCGAACCTGCCCCACCTGTGCCCTGGCAGGCTGGCGCAGGCCAGGCAGCATTAGCTCGTGCTCACCAGGATCTCCACCGCAATTTTATGTGCCCGTGCACCCGCTGCAGGATGCAGCGTTTTGCTTGATGCGCTATCAGTCTTTTACACCAGGCTCATCACTGTGGCCTTCAGGGTGCACACAGAGAAAACAGCACTCTCTGTCCCACAAAACTCATAAATCGAGGGAAAAGAACCAAAATGAAAGAGCTATTTTGGTGCATCTTTGGTTGATTCACGGTGCTGCATAGGTGCTCAGAGAGCCTTTTGATGGCTGCCCCAGCGGTTTCGGGGTCTCAGACCAGTGTGAGAGCCCACGAGACACGCAAGTCCGTGTCCGTACACGCACGGCACATCGTTTCTGAGGAAAGGGCCCGGCAAAGCACAGGATACTTCATACAGCCCCCATGAGAGTGCTGGAAAAGAGGGAAGAGGCCTGAGCCAAGCTTAGCAAAAGCGCTGTAAATCAAAGAGAGAGGAAAGTAAAGCGATATTTTGGGGGAGGATTTGCTTGCCTGTTCCAGTAAAGTTGAAATGTAAAGCAAAAAATGAAAGCAGCTGGGATCATGCTGCAGAGAAATGGGCTTTAACAAGCGCTTTTTCAATGCTTGAAAAAAATCCTGCCTGTGATGTAATCTTGACATTTCCTGGCTCACTGGCGATTTCCTCAGATCAAACACCACGAGCGCTGGGGAATCGCCACCACTGCTCACACAGCTCTTATTTCTTGCGATGTCCCAGAAGATGTGTCCGGAGCCGCTCGCAGGGTACCCGGAAAGGCCGGGACGGGCTTCGGAAAGTTGTGTCTTTACCTTCGTCTTCCTCAACCTAATTACTAGGGACAGCGAGAACATATATTCAACACCAAACGCATCTTCCTATCGGTCTGGCACTTCACCTTTCGAGCTGTCCGGGATGGGCCTGAGCGCGGGGGTTGTTTCAGAAATGCCACTTCTTAAACGCAAAAGCGGTCCTGCACAAGCCCCGCTTCGAGGGAGACGGACGGCCCAGGCCGGCACTGGAGCACAGAGCCCTGCGATCCTTGGCTACGAAGCCAAACACGGCCCGGGATAATAGCTGTGGGAAAAGAAAGAAAGCTAAGGTTCATTGCCTGCGTGAAATGAGTTTGGTGTTCCTGGCCCAAGCCTCGGTAGCAACAAAAATAAACCTTGCAGAAGGGTCTCCTGCGGCCGGCTCCGGCTGCCTGACGAAAGCCGTGCTGTGCGCCGTGCTTCGGAGGGGGCGTCCAGCCTCCCCCGTGCTGGAATCGTGGGATTGTGCGAGAATCGTCGCAACCGTCCTCAAAAAAAACAGTAAAAACAAATAAGTCTGTTGCTAGCTCTGACAGTTGTACTGAAAAGCTCAAAACCATGACCCAGTGATTCCCTAAAAGTTTTAAAAAGGAGAAAGAATTAAAGAAAAAAGGGGGGGGGGGGAACAAGATTTGTCTTTCTTCATGTGTAAGTATTTTTATACCAGTGTGATAGTTTTGAGGTTTAATGCTCCTGACGGGCAATCCTGCGTATTAGCCTGTGTCTCACTAGCAAGACCAGGGCCTGCGAGGGCCAGAGCCCCCCGTGGGGACGGGGCCCGGTGGAGCCCACCGAGCCGACGATGGCGCCGGGACGGGGGGAATTCTCCGTCCTTCTAAGTTTTAAAAATGTTTTTTGGAAACCATTCCGAAAACCTGGGAATTTTCCAACGTGAGCGGCGCTACTTTGAAGCTCAGACTTTCTAAAAAGACTTGATTTATTTTTTAAACATGTAATATGGTAATTATATTAACTTTCAGGTGACTTCCCAGGTGCTAATGACTTACTCCAAAACCAAGCAAAGCCCTGCAGACTTGGGGAACACTCGCAAAGACTCATCCAGTTTCTGCCAACAATGTTCTAAAACTAGAAAATGCAAAAAAAAAAAAAAAAAAAAAAAGGCAAAAAAAAAGCAAAAAAGCCCCCCACTCCCTCAGTCTTTTTCAGCATTTTACGAAAGGATTTCAGTGTGTATTTGGTGCTTATTTAAAACCTTCTGATTCTCTTAGGAGAAACCCCTGCAAGGCCGGGGGCTGCCGTCCCTCCCGCCGTGGGGTGTCAGAGCAGCACTGACCCGCGGGGGATGCGCCAGGAAGGACGCTATGATATTGCAGGTCCCTCCGCCTTCGACCATGCGAACATTGCTGCAGTGCACATCGACCCCTGAAGAATGAATATGGTAAGTCAGGAGACTAAATTAAATCAATGAAAGATGAAACGCTTTGGTTCTGATGGTGCTTTAAGTGAAAAATCTCTGCGCGACCTTAATTATGCACCACTGACACCTCCCTAGGTATGCATCAGTTTTATTTAATATTTTGCACAGCGCAGCGGATGCAGCAGCTCCTAACTGGGCCTCAGCGTCGCGAGCAGCCTGCTTTTAGTCCGTTTGATAAGCAAATAACAGTTCCTCCAAAACTCAGAGTTTCATGGGCACATGAGACTAAACTGATTTTTGCAGGATATAAGACTTCTTGCAGGAACGGAGGCTTTTGATTTTTCTAGGGAAGAACTATTCAGTCAAGCTGAACATTTCATCTCCTCGAGGAACACTGGCTTTTCAGGAAAAATAACTTTTAAAAAGCCACAGCGCTTACCGCTTTTGGCTTCGGCGGCTGGTGCTGCCGTTGCCCTGAATTCCCACGTTGCAACGCGCACCGGCCTCTGCCGCGGCGGGAACGGCTGCCCCGGCTCGGGGCTCTGCGCCCCGAAACGAGGCTGCGGGAACTGCGCGGGAACAAGAAAAAACAGATTCTTCCTCAGTTTTGTTACCTGTATCTCCAAAGACTGTCCTTATTTGGTGCGTTTAGAAGCTTTCCACTAGTATTAAAATTGCCCTAGTGAGAAGAAGAGGATCTCCAGGGAAGGGAGCAGGAGGAGGAGTATGAGCTCTCCACACGCGGCCAAGGAAACAGGAGCTCGCCGGTGCCTCTGGAAGCCGGCGACGTGCAGGGCCTGCCGCATCTTTATTATTTGCTATTTATAACGCATTAAAAATCTTAAGCAGGTCATATCTCGAGCCCCGCTGACAACAGCAGCGTAAAGTGAGTCCCCAGCCCTAAAAATGGACCTCACAAACTGTGAAGCTGCTCCTAGTTCAAACTAAATAAAATCTAACCAATAAATTACCTGCTCGGGAAGCATTCGTATAGCAACCAGATACCCCCAGGAAGCTTTTCTCCACCTTTTTTTTCCCTCACTGGGGAAACACTGAAAAAAAAAGAGCTTCTGGAAATAAACTCCCTAGAGGCGGTGAGCGATTCGGTGCCCACACGCGGGGAGCAGGCGAGGGCGGCGAGCCGGTGCCGGCAGACGCAGCGGCGGCGGCGGAGGGCTGCAGCGGGGAGGAAACGAAGCCCAGGGCTGAAGGACACAAACTCTTCAGACGCTCGAAGCCCGGCGGAAAGCAACGATGCACAAGCCCAGTAAGCCCAACGTGCGGGAAACGCCGCTGAGTTAGTGCACTCGGCCGAGCGCGCTGGGCTTTGTAACGTCCTCGGTGCCCCTGCGCTTAGCTACCAGCACGCGCAGCGCGCTTGCTGCCCGTAAACACGTGAGCTATACCTGAGAGTTTAATACATGTTTCACTTAGCCCTCTCATAAAAGAAGAATTTAGAAACGGCATTTAAAAGGATATCGCCAACTAATTTAATGCTGCACCGGCATGCTTGTGGAAGTAGTATTAAAAACTCTTTTAACATTAAAAATGCTTTTATTTTTTTACCGTTTCAATGCAAACGGATGCTTCCAGTGCAGCCTGCGGCCCTGCAGGCAGCGGCGACCCGGCAGCGCAGCCTCGGGCTGGTGCAGCCCAAAGAGAAAGTGAAACGAGCCCGGCTGCGCCAGACGTGCAAAAATAACACAACAGAGCCAGCGACATGGCAGCGGACGCTCACGTAAAAAGCATTTCTTCTCGGCGGCGAGAGCAGGGACTGCTTAAGCGGCATCGTAGCCTTGGCTGGCTCCGCTTTTCCTTGCAGAATCCTCTAAGTCTGGTGCGAACACAGATCCTTTGGGTTCAGCTTTTACCTTAATGGTATCACACGCTACGTATTTCTTTTTCTGCTTGACTTACAAACATGCCGTGGTATTTTCAGACTTGGACTGTTTCAATTTTATTATTGCAGGTGGCCCAAATAAACTTTTCATTAACTTTTTCATGTGTGGTTTACAAAGAGAACTGTAAAATGAATAGAGCCTTACTTGAGTTTTTGAGTAAGAATCAGCAGCAACTTCTGTATCAGTTTTGCAATTGTGTGTCACCCCTCCCATGAAGCTGTATTAAATGCAGCGTTGGAAGGCCAGAAAATGGTTAGTTGGCTGCATTTATGTGATAGGGACAGAGATTCAAATAAAAAAACAACTTTTTATTCAACAAATACATTTTAGGCAAATGGAATTAAGTTAGGCACCCCAGTCTTCTGATTTCTTTCATACATTTTGCTTCACTAAAGTCCTTCAAACATGTGTATGTGAATAACCTGACTCACACAAGCAGGCTGACTGCAATCACCCCTCTTCTACGGTTTTTACCAAAGTTAATTAATTACCAGTTAACTTGAGCTACTCAACACCTTTGCGAAGGTTTATGTGACTATTCTAAATCTACATTTGTAAATCAAACACAGGTGAGTGTCTACTGTGCTTTTCATAAATACAGAAAATAATTAGCAATCAGTTGGTGTTTGGTTACCAAAAACAAAAACAAAAAGAGAGAGAGTGTCAGTGCAGACAAACCATTTTGGGAGAAAAGTTGCATGTTTTTGCCACAGTGTGCAGCACAGTTATTTTTTTCTCAAGCATTTTTAAAACGTTGCTGCATGGAACAGTTGAGTTGGTCTGAATTTTTATTCTTTTAAAATTAATGCAGAAAAGGGGAAGAAAAAGTTGTTTTCTCCTCAAAAGTCACAGGCCAATGATTAAACATTAGGGATATCAACTTGAACTCAAGTTTCAAAAAAGTTGAACAGAGAGAGAAAAATCTGTGTAAAATTCACATTTTTCATGTTTTCTTTTGAAAAACTTCTGTCTAGCTTCCTCTGTCTTTTGAATGTTCTCATTATAAACAAGGTGTCTCCAGTACGGTGAGATTTTTTATAAGCAGTGGGTAAAAACCATAGATCTGAGCAGTGTTCTGGGACTTGTAGTCTCTGTGTTTATATTTCAGAGATACGTGTGATTAATCCTCCATTTCATTCATTGTATTTTTACTTTTCTGCTACTGGGAACAGTAAATAAAAGAGAAGTTGCAATAAGAGTCTCCTTTTTAATCAGAGACCTTCTGTTTCCTGCTAACTGCAGGCTTTAAAAAAAAAAGAAAATCACAACTCTCTTGTACTCTGAAGTCATATTAAATGATTCAGATGGAAAAAAACAACACGTAAGTAGAGGCAGGTGAATCAAAGATGAGTGTCAAGCTCTCCATATGGGAAAAGTGACTTTAGGATCCACGGGAATATTGCAGGACCACCGGATATTTTCTCAGGTAGCATCAGGAGCAGCTTCTGCCCCAGAGGGGCCCGCGGGAAGACGGCTGGGGCGTTTTCAGCCCCCACCGGCTTGTCCGTGCGGCGGCTCCTCTCTAATCCCATCCGCGGCCCCGTTTGCTGGGCCTGGACAGGGCTCGTGCCAGGAATGGTCCTTAGTGCAAGCGCATTCACTTGCAGGGTCCTACTGAAGTCACTGCATGTCCGTATGGGTAAAAAGTCCCAAAGTGTGACCCCCGGACAAAACATTAGTCCCAGGGAAAAGTGTCAGTCTTGCAAAATGTCCAAAAGACAACACAGGGGCTGTTACTGGCCACGTCCGGATGGCCCCAGTCCTGCTGCAAGCTACACACATGGACTCTCAAGGAGCAGGAGTCTGTTAGCACTTTCCCATCCGTGGTTTTTACCGTAAAAATGAACCTTCTGCCCCCAAAACCTGCATTTAAAGCTGCTCCAATGCCGAAGAGCTCAGACTTTGGTGCACCTTCATCTACATTTTCCAGTACTGGTTTTACAAAAAAAAAAATATGTTTGTTTGTGGCGTCTTTCCTTTTAAAAGGTATCATTAGAGACCCGTGTCAACAAAACTAAAATGAGCGTAAACACCGCTACAGTTAAGTCTGATAATAAAACATGAGTCACTATTATTCAATCATTTACTAACCCACATTTTACAAGAAAGTTATCTCTTCTAGGAATCATCACCACATAAATTTGAGAGTCTTTTCAAGAGGATTTTGCTTTTTATAGCTTAGCTGGTTCTTTGCAGCAGCCTGTATCTGTGATCCCGATATTTGGCCCAGGCCCCTCTGCATTTCTATTTCGAATGCAGGTGTGAGTCTCGCCCTGAAGTTACCTGTCATTTACGGTTTATATGATTAAAGCTCAGTCCTCTGAGCACGTTACGTCACGCAGCTCCTTTCAGAACAGATTGGAAATTCCTAGCGGCATCCAAACCTGTAAAATAAAACCTTTTTAAATCAGATTGACCAGGGCATTTGAGTGGCAGCACCGCCACTGCACCTTTCCCTGCAGCCGCTGCAGGTGTAAAGCGCTCAGCAGCCGCCGCTTCGTTTTCTCCATGCCTCCAACCCTCCAGCCGCGGCTCCGGCGGAGGCACCGGCTCGGCCACCGCTGCACCGGCAGCAGCATCCGCTCCTGTGGCCGCAGAGCCACCTTTTGGCATTGCCAGCAGCAGCCCTCGAGGCAGAGCTCCCAGGTCTAGCTGCAAAATTATCTGCCCAGTATGTTTATGCATTAGCAGACAGGCACATTGCAAATAATTGCATGCCCGTGGTCGTCATCTGCCTACTTCACTTCGAATCAACCTATCTCCACACCGCTGAAATTTTTGGATAGGCTTCTTTAAGGAAAGCACAATTTTTGGAAGACTTGTCTCACAGCGTGTGCATCATCTGATACCGCTGAGCTTTACGCGTGCTGGGTTTCTTTTTCTCCTGTTACGTTGCATGATGCTGCCGGAAGACACTGGATTTCCGGCACCTGGTGCCAAACTAACAAATCCTTGTGATCGTTTCCTGTCTTTCCACGGCTCTCCAGCCGCGAGGGATTTTGAAGGCCCAGTGATTTTGGTAGCCTCTCCCAGCAGCCAGCGCTTCCCCATGTTCCCATGTAAGGCATTTTTCCAAGGGAGCCACCAGAGGCAACCCTGCAAACGCACACGAACGGAGGAGGCTGGAAACCCGGCTCCTCTGTCCTCCGCCACCAACGCTGCTGAGCCAACAAGCCTTCTTCAGAGAGAAGAAAAAGGATTTCCAACCAAATCCAGCATATCCAAATCTAAAAGTAATTGTTCAGTAAAACATTTCCTGGGTTCTGGAACTGAAAAAGGAGAAATCACAGGAAAGAAGCAGGAAAGAACAAGCCAATGCTGCTACCTTCATGTTATTTAAAAGGAGCAGCGAGGTATAAGGGATGTTACGTCTCAGCTAGAATTTCTTCTCATCCAAACATTTCTTAGAAAACATTATTTTTGCTACTGATGACAAGTGCACTTACCAAATGCCTTAGAACCACTGTCCTGTTTCCTCGCAATAAATGTAGCTTTCTTAAAAGTGTTTTGCAAAGAACATTTACATTGTGACCTCTTGCTGCTTTATGGTGTATAAAGAGAGCTGTTTCTCCCCCCCCCCCCCCCAGCATTGAAACTGTAGAATTTGGTCTTCCTTGCTTTTATTGAAGAATTTTGGGGAGGTCAGAAATGCTTTATTTGAGATTTTCATACATTAATAGATGAAAGGCTGCTGGAACCATTCGGATGAGACTTCTTCATCCCAAATGCTCGTCATTTAAGTTAAATACGTTTTAAGAATATAAGCAAGATTTTAAAAGGTGTAACTAAAACCAGGTAAAAATCCGCACTTTCCTTTCTTGCTCACTACTCACTGCTCTCTGCCATATCACCGCTTAGCTTGTCTCAAGCGCTCCTTCTAAAGGGAAGGCTTGAGTTTGTCATGTAGAAAACAAGTAGACTTCCTAATGTATAGCTTAAGTCTTTTATTCCATCATAAAGTAGCAAAAGAGACTTCTCTCTTGTAGGTCACCTCTAATAGCAATCACTTCAGCAAGATGAATTTCAGAATTAGGTGTTCTCAAAACAGAACCCATACTGTATTTTTCAACAGCACAAAGCTGCCATAAGAACAACCTGACCTTCATTCGTAATAGTAAATTCACTGGAGGGAAAATGCATTTTCTGTTTTTCTGCTTGAAGTACTGTCACAAGAAAAGTCGCAGCACAATGCACATACAAAGTAAAGATACACGATAATTTATACAAAACTATACAAAACTCTTGGAGAATTTACTTTTCAAATTTTTTCCTCAAACACTGGAATAAACTCTTAGGGCTTATCTACAAATACATCATCCTGTAATAAAGGGCAGTGTTTTAATTTAAAGTGAAATCTATTACAGACTAACTCCATGTGAATAATACTGTCTCAAAGTGTTTTTCTACAATCTATGGTTCTACAGTACAATCCACTAGCAAAGTTTGGGGGAAAAAAGTCTATCAATAAATACTCACATTCAGGCATTGCTTTGCACTAGCTGATTTGTAACATGTCCCTTAATTGTGTATTTCAGGGTCTAAAATAATGTCTATCACAACCTGCCAAAGCAAAATGTCACACACTATTATTTTCTTTTAAAGCACTCCCAAAAGGTGTGGTATGTAGGCTTAGTAGAGGAAAAAATATGGTGTGATGAAGAATATAACAAAGGAAAGTTGTTTGAAAATACTTAGAACTTTACTATTATTAATAAACCGACTGATACATTTGTGTCCTAAAGTCTCTAGCAACTACTACCAGCAGACACTGGAAAAGGTGCAAATCGATCGCCTCTTATATTAAATGCTATTTTTGCATTTTGCAATGTCTTTGTTACACATCCAAGGTTGAATAACATATTATAACCCAATACAGTACGTAGGCTTTGTTGCTTTGATTTTCCATGAGGCAGAGCTGCGAAGCCAGAACAGGAACGTTTATTCTGACCAGCAGGTTTAACCCTGAGGCTAGGAGGCATTAGGAAAATTTTTCAAGCTCTGCTTGTCACCCATATAAAGAATTTAATTTTACGGCTAGAGTCTGCCCAGCTCCTCTTCCGGCAGAGCTATTCCAACTGCTCTTCCCACTTTCCAGGAGCCCTAAAAACAATCATCATTTGGCCTTTTCTGCCTCGCAATGGGCTTATTATACCAACAAAGGCAGCTGCAAAGGGGCACAGCGTCAGCAGCGCCAGCGTTATCCTCATTAGGCTGCAGAAATCTTAACCGCTTCAGGTTTCTAGAGGCCTCTCTGCCTGGAATGAACCATTTTGGTTTATCGGCTCACCATTTTGCTAGACCTAGTGTGATCATTAAAACCACTGCAAAAGGGATGTATGCTTTCTGTACATCTAGTTAAACCAGTTTAAAATTATACAGAATAAAGCAAGCGGCAGCGACTTCAACCTGTTTCAGGATTTGAGGCTAAATTAAGACTAACAGCAGTAAGAGGAGTATGGATTCATTTGACATCCGAGATACCACAATTAAAACTTACTACTATTCAAGTTCTCTCCAAACCAATCCCCAATTTTTTGTTTAAAACAGGCAAAAAAGTTTTTTCTCTCTAAAATCAGCACTTATCTGAAGGTTAAAGCCCTTAGAAAATGCTTTTTGACAGTGATGTCAGTGCTGCCTAGTTCTTGTAGGGAACCACTGCCTAAATGGCTGCAATTTCCCCACTCATTATTCCTCAGCAAGCACAAACTTTTAAAGATCACAGGGAGGCAAATTCAAGCAAAAGTGTCAGTAATCACTGACCTCAGATCAGTAATCTCACAGTAAAGTCTGACCTAATATTGCTGAGAATCGGGCTGAGTTTTTGCTAACAGCATTTCATAACTGCCTGAGATAGCAGGAGGCCCTCTCCAAAGCACATTTTGAGAAAAGAACTTAAAAATTATGGCACTTCCCCCCAGAAATAGTGGTTTCAATGTCTCAAAAGGTTTCCAGAAGACGAAATTAAAAACTTCAGGCCAATATATGCATGCAAGGTCAGTGGACGTTACGTGCAGGTACCAGCTGCTCACAAGACAAGCGCAGCCCTGTGAACTGGGGTGCTCTCCTGAGGTTTTAATACAACTCCTGCAACCAGCCAACAAGGATATCGAGAGTATTATTGAGAATATTATTTCGGATTCTTTTTCTCAGAAAGTAGCATTTATAATGGAAACCTCCATTATGTCCACTCTTCAGCCTTGAGCACGTTGTGTTTGTTATCAATTTGCTCACCCCAAAGACAAGTCAAACACCATGACTAGCTGGTGGGTAAGCACTTTCCACTCATCTTTCAAGATCGGCTAAATCCTCCAAGTTACATTTGTCAACATCAAGCACTGAGAACAAAGGCACTGGGATCTTAAGTATGTTCTAAGAGCAAGAAATCCATCAACTTTTCCCTGAGGACTCCAGGAAGCAAAAACCCCTTCAGCACAGACAATTTATTTGTGACCAGCCACCATCATTCAAAGGGTATCCAGTTTAAAAAAAAGTCTGATCTGCCCTAAGTTGGCTGCTTTCCATATGGAGACCTTCTGAATGGCGAATCTCTTCTCTTTGAAACAGAAAGCAAGGATGTAAACATATCTGGAAACACCAACACCAAAAACAAAACAAAACAAAAAAAGAACAACCCTTAGGATATTAAGTGAGCCATTTAACTAAGTATTTAAAACCTCTGCAATTATTAGTTTATTAGTATCATCCAGGATTCAGATGTTCAATATTTCTCCTGAAGTTATACATAAATGCAAATTGAAATAAGAATCTGAAAGTCAAAATTGTATAACAAAACAATACTCCATCACAAAAGCGTGTAAAATTACAAGAATGCTTTTTTCCTTCTTTTTTTTTCTTTTTTCTTTTTTTAAACACTGGCACTTAAGAGAACCATAATTTTGTAACCAAAAAATTGCCAAATTGTCCCCCAAACTGGTAAGCAGGTATATGTGAAAACAGTTACAGTTGCCAGCACTTGAAGTTTTACTAAATATGCAAAAAAAAAACCCTTAGCTTTGGTTTTGGAAGAGAACTATATTTGACCAAATTAGACATTGTTGGTATACCATAAACATTTCACTTTTTAATGCAAAATTTAATAAAATGTACTTTTCCATACAGCTATATTTAACTTAAAAATGGGCAAACATCAAGAGTGCGGTATAAAACCTAACAGGAAAAATACATCTTATCTCATTTTCAATTTGAGACAATATACAACTTTGTTTTAAAGGGCTAAAACTAGAATTTCAAGAATACAAATATGAATTTACATAGATTTAACAAATAATAATGGTACCATTTATAGAAATCTTAGAAAGAAAAATCATTTCTCATGGGCCATTTGCTACCAGGAGAGTTTCATGGTATAAAGCCCGTGGCCATCACCAGACCTGTCACCAAAAAATATGGTAATTTTATGCTTTTAACTTTACACATTTTAGGTATGCTCATCTGTCATAAGTGTTCAGAGATTTACAAATACAACTTCCATTACATGGTAACAGAGTCGCACATGTAAATTTCTCCACACTGGACGGACAAACGCTCTTCCTATGGGTCCTTCTAGGACAAGTTTTTACGTCTCCTCCTGCTCCCCAGAAGTATTTCATTACTGTAAAATTGAACTCTATACTTCTCAACTCTCCAAGACTGGTAAACTCATGCAACTCAATAGAATATTACATTTCACAAAAATCTGAACAAATATCAGTTTGCTGAGATTGAATTTTTGTTTTGTTTCCAGTTACGGAAGAATATTCTTTCATCGTATGCCTATATATTTCTTTTCTTACCCTATCATGATTATGCAGGGTATGCAGATCAAAGCTTTGTTTATCAGCTGGTTATATGAAAGATGAAAACTGTAATATTCATGTGATCCCAAATGGGCATTCAACAAAGCAAAATATGAGTTCCCCTCAAAAAAAAAAAAAAAAACCTATGATTTTTCAAGGGCACCTATTAAAAGGACAACAATACTAATAAAAAAAAATTGTATTTACTTAGAAGCATTCAGAATGTCAACAAAACAGCTGCAATTTTTTTTTTTCCTTTTTGCAATTACAGAGTGGTATTCAGTTAACAGAACAACAATTATTTTTATGATGCATCAGAGACAACTGAAGATGAAAAATGAACTACATCCCCATATATAACTAATTTGTGCTGTGCACCAACAAGAACCTGCTTTAAAACTCCCATGCCAATTTACAACCCCCACACTGTACCAGGCAAGGTTAGTGGCCATTGAAATACCACTAAGGACAGGGCTATCTAAAGACACATTCGGTAGTGTGTTAACTATACAAAAAAAGAGACACTGTACAGTTTAAAAACAAATCTTACACAGCCTTACATTTCAATTTTTTTTCTTTAAAAGGAGTGAGTTGTGTACAGGGGGGTTAAATGCTTTATAGACAAGAAAGAAATTGCTCTAAAAGAGACTTATTCATCATCATCATCATCCTCGTCCTCCTCCTCTTCCTCTTCTTCATGCTCCTCCTCATCATCATCCTCTTCGTCCTCATCCTCATCTTCCTCCTCCTCCTTCTTCTTCTTGCTCATCTCAGCCTTGGCAACTACTTTTTTGCCTGTATCAACTTTCCCTTTGGCCCGGTATGCAGCAATATCCTTGGAGAAGAAAAGCAGGAACAATCTCTCAAAGATTTAACCAGCCAAGAGCTCTGAACAACTTCCAAATGATACTTGTGAAACACCTGCTCCATGTCCACTGGGGTAGGACCAGAAGTCGTGGCTTCAGTTATGACCAGGTAAACTGAGGCTCAACACAAAAAAACCCCCAAAGAAACAGAAAACCTCTAACACTGAAACGATAGTCGCATGCCAAAACACGCTGCTCATGGGTGTTGGGGAATCTCTACTGTTAGGCTTTTAGGAACACGTTGGAAAAGCAGCTGCCTGGGATGGTATAGGCACAGCTGAGCCCACTTTCCAGGAATGAAGTAGGGAAACCTCTCAAGGTCCCTTTCTACCCCTATTTTCTATGATGGCTAAAGAAATGCACACAAAATCCTTATCTGAGACATGAAATTATAATTAGCCATCAAAAACACATCAGCATGACATGGCCTAATATTTGCAGTGTTATGCCTCACTGAAGAGCAATTATACAGAATTCTGCCTAACTGAAGTTTACAAAATAAAAGGTACAAGAACTTTGATTAAAGGGTAGACAGTGCCACCTTCTGCATGCAATAAATTTATTCTAGTGGTTTATAACGCACAAAATTCAAGTTCCTGTCTTAGGCCAGTCAAAACTGTCCATGGGCTGCCCAGTTTTATGCCAAAATAATAAAAACAAGTATGTAACAGAATTTATCTACAGCACTCTTAAACATACCAGCTATAGAGAAATGTCAACACCTTTAGGCAGGCAGTCCAAATCTTCAAATACTCCCCACCCAGTATACATTATATCATTAACCTCACAGTTCTTTCAAACTCCCTTAGAGCTTAGCATTAAATTTTTAGAAGACAGAAAACTCACTATCAGTCAAAGGCCTATCAGTGCAATATTGAGGTTACTGCACCTTAAAAACCCCATCTGTAAGCATAAGAAACATGGACAAGACTCGTGAAGATAAAAATACCCAGGAATGAAGAATAATAATTCTACTGTTTTCAAAGTGTCTTATGAGTTGTTTGATGCAGTTGTATGTACAAACAATTACCATATTGGTGAGTTTTGCCTAAATTTTCACAGGAAGGACAATATGGGATACCTTCCACTCCTACAGTTCCTCTCCAGCAAATAATTAGGACTAAAAGGAGCCACCTTGCTCACTATAATGCTACAGTTTCAACGTGATTTTGATTGCCAGCAAGGACAAACACCCAGATAAAGGTCAAAGCACACAAATGGATAGCTGTGGTACACTAGCTATAGGTGAATGCTGACCCATAGTAAAGCATTATCAGTGTACGTTCTAATACGTATCCCCTTCTTTGGTTACACACCACTGTGTGCGCAACATGTGACAACAGCTCCAACTGTTAAGGCAGAATTTACCCTTAATGATTCAAGAAATTGTATGACAACTGCTTCATATGCATTAACTATGTTAATTACTAGAAAGGAGATAGATACAAAATAGAAACAGAAAAAGCAGGTCTAAAGCTAGCATCTCATTAACCTTATAGTATCTGTTATTATTGAAGGAATAAGCTGAAAATAGCATCTATTTTTACCAATTATTCCAATGTTCAGGGATGTTCTTCAATACTTAACCCCTCCAGAACCAGAGGGCATTCTTTACAGACCTTGCTTAATGCTACTACCTTCACTCAGATACTACTGTTGTGACTCATTGTTTTAATAACCAATACAGACACACCAGTATCTACTAAACCATCATTGGTGGTCCTGAATTACAGATGACTGAAAACAGTTCAACACCAAGGACTGCAATTTAGCGTTACAACTAATAAATAGTGTGCCTATTGAGTTATATTTTCCTACAAATATCATGACATTTGTCATTAGCATATTATATATTATAAATTATAGCACAAAATATTAGAGTACACTAGACAGGAAAAATGTGTAAATTCAGGTTTGTTCTCCCCAAACCTTCACCATGAATGTCCATGTTTACCTTTTCATACTTCTCCTTCAGTTTAGCAGCCTTTTTTTCATAAGGCTGTTTATCATCTGCAGCGGTGTTGTTCCACATCTCTCCCAGTTTCTTTGCAACATCCCCAATGGACAGA
Organism: Apteryx mantelli; assembly: GCF_036417845.1. Lineage (NCBI taxonomy): Eukaryota > Metazoa > Chordata > Aves > Apterygiformes > Apterygidae > Apteryx > Apteryx mantelli. The sequence continues at coordinate 25,778,260 of NC_089978.1, forward strand.
CCAGGATGTTCTCCTTTGATTTTTGGACGAAACTCGGAGCAAAACAAAAAAAAAGCCGAACTGGGAAGGGAAAGGGGGAGAGGGGAGGATTTTAATTTTAGACTTTAATCTACTATAACAGATACAGAAAGTTACGATCTTTGTTACTGTTTCTTAAGAGCACTGTAAAAATATTTTGTAAAGCCACCTAGAAGCAAGACAAACATTAATTACAAAGGAAGACATTAGAACACAACTTTGAAAACTTAACACATCCTTGTACCTAAGCACTAAAGCACATCTGGTCTGATTTTTGGCAGGACCCCCAGAAGGGCTAATTTATATCTCGTATGCAGAGAAAATCTTAACAACAGAACGACTGAATGACACTAGGGGAGCAAATGTTAGGTCAGAACTGTTAAAGAAGGCAAAGCAACAACACATACACTGCAATATTTGTTGTGAAAATTAGGATTTCCAGATGACAGCATCAGCCCAAATAAAAGCATTCATTTGTACAGGAAGTTCCCTTATTCCCGACAGTGTTAGCTCCATTAAACAAAAAAAGAGAGATAAAAACGTATCTCTACAAAGTATTCTCTATATCTATACTAGGAGAATTTGAAAGTTAGTAGTCCTTTTTGTAAGAACTGAGGTTTTAATTCTCCAAAGCTGTTTCATACAAGATCATTCCTCTAATTTTAGATGGAATGCCAACCAAAGATCCTGTTCAAGCCAAAAGTTTGTGAGGATGGGGCCAGAAATATTACTGCCATTTTAGACAAGAATTACTGTCCAGTCAGAAAAATTGGAAAAAAATCAGTAAGAACTGCGTGACAGGATGGTGTAGATTTTTGCACCTGCTTTTAAAGGCTGACTCTGTTCCAACTTTATCCAAACTTGACCAACCCAAAAAATAAAACCTAATATTTATAATGAAAAACTCAACCTATCGTTACACCACCAATCAGAAAAAACACAGAGTCTTGTATTTCTGAAGTTTCCAAACCTGGATAAAAGATTACTTTGCAGATATACTCCAGTATGATGGTCACAAACAAGATAACCTAGCTGGAAATCTACTTACGGAGGCCTCTTCGGTGCATTTGGATCCTTGAACTTCTTTTTTGTTTCCCCCTTAGGTGGTACATAGTTTTTCATTTCTTTTTCATAACGAAGCTTGTCAGCCTTTGCCATATCTTCAAACTTTCCTTTCTCCTTAGAGGACATAGTCTATAAGGCAATAAAAAGTGAGAATCTAAGATTCAAAAGCATATGCAAGTCCCCTCCAAAACTCCAGTTAGGGGAGATAAAGGTAAGGCAAGAACAATGGATAGTTACCATTAGTTTTTAGCTATGTGTGAAGTACAGTTGTAAGACTAACTTTTAGGGAAATAGTTTACAATCTTGAATAATACTTTACACCAGGTAGTTATTCAAGGGTTTTTTTTGTTTGGTTTGTTTTTTTTTTAAGTTATTCCTACCTTCCATCGTTCTGAGCACTTTTTTGAGAACTCTGAAAAGTTCACTGAAGCATCTGGATGTTTCTTCTTGTGCTCCTCCCGGCAGGTTTGCACAAAGAAGGCATATGAAGACATTTTACCTCTTGGCTTCTTAGGATCACCTTTGCCCATTTTTGATGATTTTCTGTAACACAGTGGGGGGAAAAAAAAAAAAAACACCTTTACAACTTTTAAATCCCACCCACCATGGCAGAAAGCTATGAAGAATGATCATGCTGATTAAGAACTACCAGAGCAGTATTGTGATACATCATACTGGGAAGAAGTTTCTTTACTGGAAAACTTGCATACGATTTCTGCCATCACTGTTTAAGGTAACCTGGCAGATGCAAGCAACCTGAAACCTCAAAGAGCCTTCAAAACTTACACTTTCGGTCTCCTACAAACTAAAACATCCACTCCAAGCAATTTGTAGGTAAGTGGACATTGCACTCCTGGATTACTGCAAGTACATCATATGCTAGGAAGGAATAATTATATTGAAAGAAAAAAAAGAGTACCTTGGTATCCTGTCTCAGCTACTAAATTCTTTCTCTTTATAGTATGTGTTTCTGTCCCCCACCCCTGCAGACCTTCAGTGCTTATTTACAAAAATATATATTTTTTTGCATGCCATCTATTTTGACTTTCTCTTTTACTCTCTTCTAAGTGTACTGCAAGAAGGTACTCTCTCTTTGTATGTGTACCTAGAAATACAAGAATGAAACGTTGCACTCAAACATGTTATAACCAAGTCAGGGACTTGCAAAGTATGACCTTTACATATGACTAGCAGAACCGTGAGGACTCACTGCGAGGACTATCCTGACTCTTTCAGGGACTGAGGGGGAATGAAAAACACCTTCCTGGAACCTTCACACCCAAGTCAGATATTCAGAGTATTTCTTCATAGCTCCCTGGAAAAGGCCACTTGCACCCTGACAAACTCTGCTCTGCAGCAGGAATTAAAAAAAAATAAAAAAGTAAAAAAAAGAGAAAAAAAAGGGCAGCACACACCACCCGCCTGTATTGCCACAGAAGCAGTATTTCCTATCGGTTTGGCGGATAGACAGAAACAGATTTCTGCTCTGTGACTAAACACGTCCGGTTTGAAGTTTCTATCGAGTAAACAAGCGGCCGGAGGAGCGGGAGCAGCTCCTGCCCGCAATGGAGACGCTTCCCGGGCGGGCGCCGCGCTGGGGCACGCGGCGGCGGGTGGCCGCGGCCTGCTGCGCCGAGGCGGAGCCGGGGGCAGCGGCCGGCCGGCGGGGCCTCGCACGCGCTTCAGTGACTGGAAAAAAATATATATAAAATAATAATAATCACATGCCACCGCTGAAACGCTGCGGCTGCGAAGTTGCGTTTAAAAGCCTTCTTCCCGCCATTTTGGCCGTTTCCCCTAGAAGGGGGCAGAGGGAAACTTAGGAAGTCCCCTAAAAGAGATGGGGGGGAGGCCGGTGCTGGGAAGAAGCGGTGAAGTTTATTTTGCCCCCGGCAGCTCCGCGAAGCAGCGCAGCACCGCCCGCGCCCCCCCGCCCGCGCCTCTCAACGCCGCCAGGACAAAGCGCCCGCGCGGCCCCGAGCCGCCGCGGCCTCGCTCCGCCATGAGCGCCGGCCGGCGAGGCGGCGGCCTGCCCGCGCGGCCTGCGCAGCGCCGCCGCCGCGGTGCTGCGGGTGGCGGCGGCCGCCGCCGGGGGCCGCTCCCCGGCGCGGCGGCGATGGCGCAGGCTCCTGGCGGAGGAGGTCACCCGCCGCCGAGGCTCCTTCCATTTTGTGCGCCGAGCAGGGAACCCCCCCCGCCCGGCGGCGGCACCACACACACACACGCGGGCGGCCGGGCGGGGAGGGGAGGGGAGGGGAAGCGGCGGGACCCCCGCCGAGGGGCCGCGGCGGGGGCCGGGCGGCGCCCCCCGGCCGCGGCGGCGCGGCGGCGGCGCGGAATGGCCGCTGCTGGCGTCGCCCGCGCCCCGCCGCCGCGCGCACAGAACATGGCTCCTTCCTCCCTTCCCTTCCCTTCCTTTCCCTTTGTGTGAGTGCGCTCGCTACCCTGGCGCACACGCTCAGCCATTGCAGCCGGGGGGAGGGCGGGAGGCAGGCGGGGGGGAGCGGGGGGGCCGGCGCGCTTCCAGCGTCCGCCCGGGCCCCGGCGGAACGGGCAGAGCCCCGGCGGGGACCCCCGCGCCCGCCCGCCGCGGGCGGCCGCTCACCCGGACTTTTAAAGCCCCTTCGCCGCAGCCCCTGCGCCCAGCGAGCGGCGGCGGCTGGAAAAAAAGTTCCCCTGAACTGCGCCCCCGCCCGCCCGAGCTCCTCTCTGCTCCGCGCCGTTCGCCTTGTTTTCTCGCTCGCGGCGCCCGTCAGCCATGTTACAGCGAGGCAGCTCCGGGGCGAGCGGCTCCCCCGCCCCGCGCCCCCCGCGCCCGGCCCGGCCCGGCGGCGGCGGGCAGCGCGGCCCGGCCCGCCCGGCGCCCCCACCGCCGCCGGCTCCGCGCGCGGCGCCGCTCGCCGCCCCGCCGCCGCAGCGGTGGCCATGGCCAGCACCGTAAGCGGCTTACGGCGGGGCACGGCGCAGCCCGCGCCCCGCGCTGCCTCGCCCCCGCGGCGGCGGGCATTCCCAGCCCCTCGCCCCCCGCCGCGGCGCTTCCCTCGCCCGTTTCCCTCCCGCCTCCCAGTTCCCAAACTCGCCCGCTCCCCGCGCCCCCGGCGCCCCCGCCCCGCCCCGGCCCAGGGGCTCGCCCCCCGGGAAGTGCCTCTTAGACGCAGCCTAATTCGCCTTTGTGTGCCGGGGCGAGAGCCGGCGCTGCCCCGCGCCCCGCAGCCAGGCAGCGGCGGCGGGCACGGCGCGGCGCGGCGGGCAACGCCGGCTCCCTGCCCGGCTGCGAGCGCGCCCGGCCGCCCGCCGGCCCCCGGCGCATACTCACCCCGTGTCACACTCCGCACGCACCCCCTCGTTCGGCCCACGAGCCCCAGAGACGCTAGCCCGGCCGCTCGCACCGGCCCCCCAATGCTGCCTGGGTCTCTATGTAGCCCAATGCACTGCAATGGCTGTGAGAGCGGGATCGATACGCAGCCTCCTCACACTCTCAGCGCTGGTAACATTACTCTCAACACAGCCACGTCCCCATTGGCTGCCGCCAAGCCAGCCGCCGCGCCGATTGGCCGAGGCCCTTCCATTGTCCTGACCAGAGAGCTCCGCCGATTGGGCGCGGCGGGGGACACGTCACTGAGGATTGAAAGGGCGCGCAAATATAAAAGTGAGTGGAGGGAGCCGGGCGGCGGCGGGATGCAGAGTTCCGAGGCGGCGGCTCGGCGCCGCGCCGCCGCCGCCTGCGAGGAGCGCGGCTCGCTGCCGCTCTGCCCGCCGCGGCCCCCGCCGCCCGCCCGGCCCCGTTGCCCGCGGGGCAGCGCGCAGTGGGGCCGCCGCAGGTGCCCGTGCAGCGCCCCGGCAGCGCCGCCGCCCCCCTGCGGCACCTCCCCGCGGGGCTGCGGCGCGCGGGCGGTGGCCGCCCCGCAGGCAGCTCCATTTTACAGACGCGGAAACTGAGGCACGGAGAGAGTAGGGCTCGGGGCGCGGTGGGGCCCGCGACCCCGGGCCGGGTTTTCTCATTCCTCTTCCCTGGTTGCAGCTGTCGGATCACATTTACTGACACACGAATGTGGGCACGCGTGGCTTTGCTGTTAGCTGTTACACGAGTGTACAGGGTTTTGCATGCATGGACTATATTGTGTGGTAACTTTTTTTTTTCCCCCACCCCAGAGATGGATAAATTACTCCGGAGTCTAAGAATGAGAATCTGGAGATTTTGGCTCTCTTTGTAACTCCCTGTACAACTCTCAATGAAAATGTGCAGGTTGGGATTTTCAAGCAGTCCTCCTGGTTTTCAGCATTTCTAGAATCATATCCAGTTTGGGCACTGAAGAGCAGTGACAGGCTAAACTAACAGAAATTTGGCATTATGGGCCACATCTCATTTGCCCTCCACTTCTCTTTCTTCCTCTGCTTTTTTTTAGCCATTTGCACTGTACAAAACACCTAGAGAAGCCTGTCAAATTGAAGGAGTAACTGTTTACATCTACCTTACTCTGGTGCAAGTAACCATGTAAAGAGCATTGTTACAATAAATCCAAAACCACTCCCTTGAAAGGTGTTATTAGCATACTTACTGAGCTAACATACTTGCATGGAGAGAGCTAGACAGGTGTATATAGTAAAAACTGTTCTTACCTCTTAATTTTTTTTTAAGATGATAATATATGAGTAGCAGGTTCCTTGAAGAGATGATCTATGCAATCCTCAGAGTTTTGCAGGCAGTCTGAATGTGAAAATAGGACAAATCCTAGTGTTCAAGACCACAAACTCTTCCAAAACTTTACACGTAGGAAGGGATTTTTAAAAGAACAGGATAATTAAGTAGGTTGTCAAAATTAAATATTTACATGTGAACATCTGTGACCAGTAATAAAACATAAGTATTAAGGAGAAATACTGTTGAGCAAAGAGTCATGATACGCATTATCCTTGCATACAGAATTAAAAAACAGTAACATTGATTAAATTGAGTTTTTATACTATCACCTGGCAAAATAAACTAATTAATAAAGACATTATCTTTTTTTAGCAGGAGCATGGCAGGAAATAACTACAGTGACAAGTGAATTAACTCTTAAATTTCAACACAAGGTGCCTTTTAATTTTGTCTAATACTTCTTGCATAATTCTCAGTAAGAGAGAACCTTAGAGAATACTAGTTTAACAACTTCAGGCCTATACAAATGGAAAGCTGTGCAAATACTGAGAATTAAAAAAAAAAAAAAAAAAAAAAAGCCCCAAGCCCACATCTTAGTCATAATTGTACCAATTTCCAGTGCAGCCAGGTCTAAGTTCAATAAGTTAGCATCCTTTGCTTCCTCTTTCTTTAGATAAAGATGTAATCAAAAAGAAAGCAATATAATTATACTGGTACTAGTCCACTGCATGCACTTCTATGCCGAGATGTTCTGATTCTCTACTTGTTTGTTTCCATATTAGGTAGATAGAATCATTTTAACTGTATCATAGAAAACCCCTCATAAAATCCTGTGAAGATTCACCCAAGTGCTCACTTCACGTAGTTCTTTGCTCTTCTGTGTAAGCCATGGAAGACACTGCAGGAGTGGCTTTGCTACAGACTTACTATTTGATGATTCTTGGGCAAATCTTTGTGCTCATTCTTCCTCCTTTAAATGGGATAATATTTCTCCAGTGTTTATGAAACACTGTTACAACTGAAGTAAGTTGCAAATGAGCAAGTCCCTTGGTTGAGGAAATAGGTGCTGATCTATTAGAAGGAGTTATCCTACTGGAGTAGGACAACATCCTTAACTCTGTGCTAAGTATCAGTCCAGAGATAAACACCAATGACTGGTCTCAGTGTCACATTGGATGACATGACACAAAAAATGCAATTTGTTTCTTCACTGGCTCACTTCTTGAGTAAATTCAGTTTGCTTTTACATAAAGTACCTCTGTAAGTCCCATAGAAGTAATAAATAGGTTCTTGCTCAAGAAGCTGGCAGCACACACTAAGAGAACAGTAAGCTAAGAGCTGGTTAGCCTCACAAGAGTTAAACCATCTCCCAGCAAGCATTAGAATATGCAGCAGGGCAAGTTTATTGTTCAAGAAGTTTAAACCAAGGCTTCTTCTGAGTGTTGTCCAGACTTCCTATCCTTTTCCTAATGTGATTTTCCCATCCCAGAAAACTCAGATCTCTCCTCAAAGTCTTCCTAAATACTATTTAACTGGGCCACTTGTGGCTGAGGAACAGGCCCCACAAATCATACACATTTTCTTACAGAATATTTGTATTAGTATTCATCTGGTCTCCTTAATTAGACTGGGATCCAATAAGACCCAGTCCACTGTTACTGTTCCAGATCCTATGCCTGAACCACTTGCTGTTGTTTGGTCTCAGTTATCGCCTCTGATTTTTTTCCTTCTCTAGCTGATGTTTCCTTCAAAATATTGCCTATAAGAAGGCACACAAATTCCAAATTCTCATCAGAATTATCAATTGTTTGTCAAGGGCAGGTGGTGCTTTTTGGAAGCCAAAGACCCTCCTTAATTATTCTAATACTAAAACTGTCCCATTTGGGAAGAGGTCCAGATGGACACATGAGGAAGACAGGCAGTTCTTAACAGTTCTGATATCTGAAATCATGTGAAAATACATGGACAGTAAGGAACAGTAATATTTCTGTCTTAAGTAAAATTATTTTGTCTGGTTTATGTCTTAGAGTTTAAATCTTGCCTTTATACAGAATGTATATTGTAAAAAGTATTTATTTGGCCTAGCACACAGGAACTAATAACTTTGCTCATATTGAATGTCTTTGAAGTCTTTTCCTTGAAAGCAAGGCTGGAAATGAAGCAAATAGAAGGCATTTATCCCCAGCAGTTGTCTAGAGCCAACAATTTAGAAAAAGGTAAGAGATAATCTTTAAGGTGTCATTGTAAGGAGTGTATGAATGTGGAGATTCTGACTACATGACATATCCTTATAAAGGTTTTCCTTCATCTGTGCTGTTATATTCTAGGGCCTGTACAGGTTTCCATAGTCTGGGGGGCTTCCTCTGCTGTCCTTGAATACAGAAGTAAAAATAATTTATTCATCAATTGCAAACCAGCATTTTTTATGGAAGCAGTATGTTTCTTCTCTTGTTCATGCTGTGCCATATCCCTTCTGATACTTACAAACATGCCTTCTTCTGCAAACTTTATTGAAGTCAAAATCTGTTTTAAGTTACAGTCCATATAACAGGTGCAGTCACTGAGATCAATTGGATAACATGAGCCACCTTAGACTTCATGCAAAGAGGCTTTGCCCACAGAGTCATTACAGTACAATATGACTGCTCTGGAAAAAAGTATGTAGCTGCACAGGAAGTTTCAAAATCCCTATTTAGTAATTTTGTTGTTTTGCAAACTAGTGTATACTTTGGGAAAAGTCACACAGATTAGATGCAGTATTGCAAAGAAAGAATAAGACTACAACATCTACATGTGTGTGTTTTCAAATTCTTCAATTTTTACAATATCCTTTGTAACGACTTCGAAACTATTAGTAGAAAAGTTTGGAAGGAGTATTTTGATTCAACTTCTTTTCCATGCAAGGCGAGCTGAACTTGGATGGAAACATCAGCTATACGTTCTTAACCTTTTTTTAAAAAAATGTTCTTCATTTCCCATTTTCTTTAGAGATAACAAGGATAAGCAAGAGCAAGGCCTTTCCAAAGACAGAATTGTTCTTCTAAACAATGTAGTTAGTGAGTGGTAACAAGAAAGTTCCAATTAAATGAAGATGAATATAGAGAAGCTTTATTTTATGTATTTAAAATTATGCTCTTACTTCAGGACATCCTCTGTTTCACTCATAACTGAAGACTTCTAACAAAGACAAACAACGATGGAGAGTCCCAAGGAGTACAGATTACAGAGACTGTCTGGTTGACAGTGAAGCCTAACCAAAAGATAGATGCAGAGCGGATATCTGTTTTTTTCGCAACTTTCTGAAATAACCTGGTGAGATTCCTCTTTGTTCAACTGTATTTTCAAGGAAGTCAAACAATATAAAGAGCCATGCCTTAGAAAGTCTCTGAACTCTGTGATGGCTGACAGAGGTGAGAAAAGGAACTTACGTCAGGACACAGGAACTTTTCAGAACAGGGCAGCACACTTCCACTGGGACAAGGAGATCACTCTGCCATGCTGCCACCTTCTCTTTTGCAGATTCTGCTTTCTGTGAAGAACACTGCCTACTCCCCAACATTTTTGGCTGGAAGTCAGATGATTTCATAGCTTTCTTTGACAACAAAAAGAGTCACTGGAACTCTGGATTTTGTCACTCTTATGCTCCCTCCAGACAAAAGAGATCATTGTTTCTTCAGGTTAAAATTAAGAGTGTATTATGGTGAAAATGGCACAGCAAAAAGTAGCTTGTCAGTCAAATCCAAAAGCCACTATTAGGCTATTTTTGATGAGTTTTGAAAGCCTTTCTCAACAAAAATGTTACATTTTCAGCTCAAAATGAGACCAAAACCTCTGCAGAGAAAGGGCATCTGGCCATATGTACTTACAATTGAGCGGCAGATGATTTAAATTGTCACTGTTGTTTTAGAACACTTGCAGTCATGCACCCAGGTAGGTGGTTAGCGACGCACTCAGAAAAAGTGCTGTGTATTTGCCCTTTTCCTGAGGCTGCAGTGCCATCCTGTATGCAGCCCATATGAACACAGTTCTCAGTTTCTTAACAGATACAGACTTATAACCATGTTTTTCTCCAGTGTCTTATTCAAAATCTTCAGGAGATACTTCAAATATTTCCTTCAAACCATTTCTGAAAAAGAAAGACTCGTTTCAAAGAAATGAGACTTAGCAGGTCTACTAATAGTAAAAATGCATGGAATGTGCTTTGCTTTACCTTTCTGGCTGGATTTGTTCAGATTGCATACAGTAATCTGCATATATTGCTGACTCTCTTTTATAACTGAGCATTATCTAGAGAACAGGGTTTCAGAAAGCCATTTGTTCTTTCAGCGTGGATGAGTGGCTGGCTATTCTAGATGTGTGAATAAGCAGCAACTGAAGAGAAGCAGTAGCCAAACAAGGTAACCTCGGATGACTAAAGGAAGTGGTCGGGGGGAGATAGCCAGGGAACAGAGATGGGACTGGCGCTCCTGCAGTAATTTCCTCATCAGGCTTCGTTTGTGAACCAGCTGATTTTTGTTGACATGTGAGCCCTGCAGACAATTGCATCATTTCTATAGCTTGTTGATATGTTCTTCAATCAGGCTCAGTACTTACACAGTGGTCTTATCTATGGAATGAATAACACTGATACTTTAAGGATGTAATAGATACACAGTAAAGCATATAGGAAAATATATTTTATAGCAAAAACATATGCCCACACTGATCAACTCACAAAGTGGGCAAAACAGACTGATGAAGATACATTAGTATGGACTTTTCTTCAGATGTTCATTGTGCCAGGAACATTTTTTCACAGTGGAGATGTGTACGATAAGTAACCATTTCATCGTAACACTAATGATAATTATTTACTATTATGACATGTGATTCCTTCAGCATCTTATTCCTTACATATAAGCACGTGACTTCGAGTGCCTCTGTGAAGCTCTTAATGCAGTTTCAGACAGATGGGAATTGTGTTCAGCTCCAACAGCAAAAAGGAGTTCAAGAAATGTTCTTCAAGAACTGCACTATTTCTGAAATTGCTGACCTGTTAAGATGCTTGCTTTGCTGAGAATACAACATGTAGTGCATTTGTCTCTTCAACTTTCTGGAAACATTGCATCAAATATTCAATTCCTCTCCAAAATCTCCAAGCTGATTATGTGATTTTACACTCAACTTTACCACCAAGATAAGAGTTATCAACTGTAGTGCTTGCTTCTAATGAACACAAGATGCTGCTTTCCTTCACAGACACTCTCCTCTAAAGGTATTACTACTCAGTCTTCCTCACTCCAGTCTAGAGGTAGGTAAGTCTCTGATACTGACCCTGTTATTAGACTTCTACACCTGAACAGGCAGAATCCAACAAGGCCTAAGGTGACGTGAAAATATATGAGATTCCTTTTGTTCCTATTTTATCCATCTCAAAACATTCATGGAGATATGCTTCCTCACATCTGGGACTCCTTTTGATAGCCTTCAATGCTACATGATAATTTTGAAAGATCTCTTGGGCAAGGTATAGTACTGGGACCCAGCAACTATTCTCTTATGTATGTTTTCTGAAAACATACAGTACACAAACATCACTCTGACCTGCACTCTGATCCTTTTTACAGAACGCTATTCATATCTGCAGCACAGACTAAACCAGTCTATTTCTGAACAGATAGATAGAAAATACCTTAACACCAACAGTCCCAGACATTAGAAATCCTAGCACCTACTCCATAACTTGACTCGGTATTGTCTCTACAAGAGAGGAAAATAATGTGAATTTACAGGATGTTGGTATCTGAAGAAATAGGGGATGCAGCACACATCACTCTACCTGATAACTATATAGGATCTACCATGATGCAGTTCCAAGAACTGCTGGAGAAAATAACCATTAGCTTACAGCTTCAAAAACAAACCAGAGTAGTTTGACAGGACAGTCTTGCCCTTTAGTCGAATATGACTGCCACTGAGTACTATCCACCTCATCCCTGACAACACAGTGGTAGAAAATGCAGCGTTTCTCATTCATTCAGAGAATTTTACACATCTTCAGCAACATTAACTTGCTAACTTCCTGATGAGATATGGTGCTCAAGAAGGATTACAAGTACGAAAAATTTCAAAAAGGGATCCTTACAGACAAAGGGTGTGTTTGGTTACTACTTTAATGGATCTCTAGGACACACAGTGATCAATCACTATAACTTTATGGAATGCTATACTATATACTATATTACAGCTCTACAATACTACTTATTTTAGCTTTTTTTAAGTGAATAATAGGAGGCAGTCATTGATTACTAAAGTCTTTACTGGATACACACTCACTAAGAGCATCATGATTCTCCAGATACAACTAACTAGGACTACTGGAAAAGTCAACTCTGGGGTCTACTTAGGAAATAACATTTCTTTTTTTTTTTTTTTTTTCTCAACTTTTCTCACGCTGCAGCTTTTCTGTTGGAGAAAAGCATCTCAAAAGGGTCTTTAAACATGGAAAAACATATATGAGAAAAACAAATCCACCTCTGCCCCAAATTCCCAGATATTGTGGTCTCACCTCTGTGACTCTTCCAACCCTCCTGAATGCATGCAGTTTGCAAAAGAAACTATTACCACACAGATTCTCTTACATGGATGGTGGGCTTTTATGAATAAAGTCTTTAAGGAGGCATTCCCACCATCTAACCCAGGCTGCAATATGCCTTATAGAGACCATGCTGCATGCAGCCTAAAGATGAAGTATCCAAGCTTCACACAGCAATAGGGTTCAGGGTCCTCAATGTCAGCAGTTTTCAAGCCAGGGAGCAGGCCACGTAAGGAGGGCACAGAACCTATCCTGGGAGGGTGCAGGAAGCCTCATGAAAATGTTTTCCTATCTTCACCTCTCTCCTTTCTCTCCCTCTTTCCCTCCCCATTTTTTTCCCACACCACTGTGCAAAGGTAAGCTGGAAAATGTATTGTGGCAGCTGTGCCTGCTCACCATATACTCACCATAAGCACTATTTAAAGGGAGAGTAATTTTCTTGCCCTCTCCCCAAGTGGCTCTACTCCAGTTTGCTCAGATAAACTCCAGCTTACTCCAGTATATATTATACTCCAGTGGGTGCTGCATTGTTGCAACACCTATCAACAGTCTTTCCAATTTATTAGGAATTAAGAAGGAGGATCACCTCTTATACAGTAGTTCAAAGAAATGAAGTCACGCTAGGATTCTTACTGATGCTGTCTCCAGTTTCTATGATAATCATTCAGTCTCTTCTGCTATCTTCTTTCCCAGCGCCCTTTATTGAAGGGTTCTATTCCAGGATTTAGGGACTCAGAGGAAACTGAGGCAATCTAGGATGTAAGAAATTATACTCTTTATACTGACTAAGTCTGTGATACAAAAAGGCATTCAAGGACATGCCATCTTCTACCATCTCTTTCTAACAAAAATAGCTGTTTTAAAAGGGCTCTGTGAGCATCACCGCATGTCTACCCCAAGTCACTTTGTGCTACCAAAATCTTAGGATTAATTTTGTGGTTAACACAACTGCAAAGTATCTCTTTAGATTCAGACTTTTCTTAACTAGAGATCATCTGGCTTTTTATTCTTTCCTTAGTCCCCTTTACTCCCCTTTCAGGCATTTTAGAGGATTTTAAAGTCTTTTACATTATTTAATTTTCCTTTCCCCCCGTCATTTACCATGTCTTCATGAACTTTCATTTTGTTGAAACAAATTAAGTCCTTTATTTTGAATATGCTCCAAGTTTCATTGAGGGAATGTTGCCACAAAGGAGAGGCATATTCTTTGAAAGTAAAAAAGCAGGATAGTTTGGACAGAAAGTCAACTTGGTGACCTGAAATTTGTATAAAAATAATAGTAGAGAAACTTGCATTAAACTCATCTGTAGCACTGAGAGTTTAAACAGTCTCTTGTTCAGTTTCACTAAAATCTGAAGGTTTCTGTGAGGGATCAATGTGGATCTAGAAGCACAGATTCGATTTAGAGGCTGATATGCATGTAAGTCTTTGGGTAGGCCAAGATGTTTTGACCCTGCAGGCATCTGATTAGTCTACTTAAGGAAAATTTATATCAACTTTTTTTCCACAGTATGGATAAAAATCAAAATGAATAGCCCCTCCTTTGCTAAGAAATACTGCAGTAGCAAAACTTTCAAGAGGCTCTTTGAAATAGCAAGCTGCAGATTTTAATTGTTTGAACTCTTGCGGCGACTGCTTTTTATAACAAAAGAATTCTTGATACTATCTTATTTCTTCTAGTACAGTATAACATGTAACTGTTATACCTAAACCATGTAACTGCTCTAGGGTTTCCATATGTAAGCAAGTGACTACTCATGGGATTAAATGGACTTGAGGAATGTATATATTCTCATCCATTCACAGTTTCGCTTTCCAGTTGCCCAGACGGTTTGTTACTAACAAAGGTTTTTTTGCATTCACTCCTAACAAATTTTGGCAAGAAAAGGTATGTATTATGTTATCTATAGTACTTAAAAGGTTTTGATGTATTATCATTCTTTTTTTTTTTTTTTTTTACAATTAAGATTATTATTTTTGTTTCACTTCTATCTCCTTAAAAAACTCGGCACAAGCACAAATGCTTTTGCAAGCACTCCTACACACCATTCTCACTGAATTGATAGCCCTTTTGAAGTTTATGAAGCATTGCAATGCTTTTAAAACAATCCATCTTCTTCTGTCCTCCAATAATTATATACCCAGATGTGTTGAAGTCATATTAAATAGATGTTTATTTAATTGGACCTTGCAAAAACATCAGTTTCTGAACATACAAACACAGCAGTAACAGAGCAGTGAAGTAATTTTACTTCTATATTTGTGACTGGTAACATACAGTTTTATGTCTTTTTTTTTTAATAGAAAAATTACAAGGAACAGAAAAGAGCCACAAAATCATCTAAGAATGTGGAAAAAATGAGAGAACCATAAAAAGCTCAATCTGTTTAGCTGATCCCCCCCCCCCCAAAAAAAAAAAAAAAAAAAAGATTGAGAGGTAACTTGATTACAGGGTAAAAAGCACATTCCTGGGGAGAAAATAGTGAGTACTAAAGAGCTCTTTAATCTATCAGAGAAAGGCATAACAAGAATCAATGACTGGAAGCTGAAGGCAAACAAATCCAAATAGAAATAAGGTAGAAAATTTTTAGCAGCAGGCATGATTACTACTTGTATTATCTTAGTTCTAGGAAGCCAAGTCATGGATCAGGTCACTCTCCTGCTAGGTGCCGTTAAAAAAAACAACAACAAAAACAGAAAAGAAAGACAACCCCTGCCAAAAGGTTACATTCAAAGTGTAAGATAAAATACCACAATAAATCAATGATATAATATTATCCAACATGACAGGCAGCAGTTTCAGGCCACAGTTTCACGATACAAGCTGTTGGGTTGAGACACTGGCTTAAGGTATTTCTGCTCTATCAAGACTGATTCTTCCTGCTTTCACAACTTACCCACAGCTGTGAAACAACTTTAAAAACTGATCCATAAAAAAAGTATTAAAAGCAGGGGTTTGATTTTTTTCTCTAAACAAAACACTGGTAGAATTGACGTAATTTTGCAACATTTGACTTCAATGAATCCTAAAGAAATCCTTGACTGAAATTTTCCTAACTACCTCTATTTCCCAATATCAACTTCAATGCTGTTTGCAGGACATCTGAGTTTGCTGCATTACTTGTGGAAAAAAATTGTGCATAACACAGGGAAAATACGCAAAAGGGAAGCATATGGTTTTGTTTTTCTCACAGAAAATCACTAGCCCAGTCACCAAATCTCAGGCGTGGATAAGGTAAAATGTGAACAAGAAATAAAACTTATGCCATGGCCTATTAAAGATTCCCCCCCCCCCGCAAAACCCCATCATCCTAATCAATTCTAGCATAAAAAATACAGAGATTAGCTAGCAATTCCCAACACCACAGCTCTGTCACCAGATTCTAGGCACTATCTGTGGTAATTTACAAACACAACAGGCCATTATTGTCTGACTAAGGAGCAGATTAAAGGGGGAAGCTGAGAGCAATATTTTCCATTATAAAAGTTTTTGCTACATATTTTTGAGATTGAGAATCATATGGCTTGCCCCTGAAATACATATGGGAGAAAAATGGGATGCCTGAAGAGTGCCTTATCTTGGTTTCTAATAACCAATGTGAAAATGTGAAATAAATGTGAAAATTAAATTAAATGTGAAAAACATATATAGGAAAAAAAACTTTGATTTCCATTCCATTACTTACATTATGAGCAGATTATGCCAACGCACCAAACATCCCCAACTGATGATGAATACCTCTCTTAAGTTGGGCCTATCATGCAACACATACCAGGAATCTCCAGAAGAGGTAATTTCTGGGGTTAGGAATGCTGAAGAGGAAAGAAAAGGTAGGGTGAACACTCTGCAGATAGTTCCTGAGATTCAAGGGCAAAATAAGTATACCCATTTTGTTTATTACCCAGACTTCCTTCTCCCTCTCCTCCCTAGAGGTGACCAGCCTCCTCCTACTGGTTGATGTAATTAGTTTTGTATCTCACTGAGCTGAAGATTCATGTTCAAATGCTAGATAGGGAAATACTTACAACTATATATAATAGCATTTGCTTTTTTCTTATTTCTTGTTAAAAATACTTCAAACTACAGCTTAATGAGCTACATTAAAATAATGTTATTTCTTTGCAAAGTTTGAATATTTAATAGCCACAACATTCAGCCTCATGTGCTGATCCATTGCATCAATTTTTTCCACAGGACCATGGTCTCCCTGTGTGTGCAGGATATATGCTGCTCAGGAAATGAATAAGGGTTGTGCATCAAATTAGATTATTTATAGATTCCTATATGTGTTTGCTCTAGAAGTTGTGTAGAGAACAAGACAGACAACTACAGGAAGAAAGCAATGGGCCTGTGGTTAAGGCAGTTGAATGCCACACAGGAACATTCAGTTTTGCCTCTGCCTTTGCCATAGGGCTCTATGAATAAGGAGCAAGTCAGACCAAACACCTTGGCAGATGGCCACCAACTTTGTGTTCCTCATTTTCTGAGAGTCCAAACCGAAGCACCTTAGGCCTTTTACGTAGAAACATCAAGCATCTGATTGTAATGGAAGCTTTGGCTTTTGAGGGAGAAATAGAGCTGGAGGCACATGGTTAAAAGGCAGGAGGACCCAATTGAGAAGGTTGACTTCACTACTTACTGACTGAGTGGCTCAGCTCTCGCCTTCGTAAAACAGGACAACAGTGCTCTCTTGTTGTGGGAATACGCAAAAATACTGTGAAGCTCTTAGATAACATTTTAATAAGCCTACAAATAATAATAAAAAAGAAGATATTTTATTTTCTATACACAGAGACAATTTTGGATATTTTCATCCATTTATTATCCTGTACTGATATATACTTTTTTTCAATTTGTATCACAGTTATTTGATTTTAGTACTCAATGAAACTGTAACATAGTCAAATGGAATAGGACAGGAAACAGTATTCAGTGTAAACCAAAGATATTCTCTGGTTTACAAAAATAAAAATATTTTCACTCTCAGCTGTATAGTATATCATATAACCATGTCCACAAAAATCAAAAAGCAGCAGGAGAGCTAGTAAAAGTTAATGTCTTTTTGTACTGATTTTATTGGTCTACATTACAGTGTACCATCATATGAAAGCTTTCAGTAATAGTAAGCCACTAAGAAAATAGCACACTGCAAAATAAAATAAATGTACATTGTATCCAAATAATAATAATAATAATAATAATAAAATCTACCAACATCTTTAAAAATGACCTGAATAGAGTTCCAATAGTTACTCTGACTTCAAAATCTGAGTTAAGAGAAGGTTTCATACTATGGAAAATGCAGGTGATTATCTCCTCCTTTTTAGATAGGAAGTCATTAAATGTGAAAACATAACACAGTAATAACAGCAATCAAGAGGTTTTGGCAAGTGAAACAACATAAATATTTTAACCATGACTGACAATATCCAGAGTACACAGTAGACAAAGGATACTAAAGTACATGGGAAAAAGACTCAGAGACAATACCATTTTATAGGGTAATTTTCATGAATTAGGAACAAATAGACATGGGAGTAAAACAAAAATTTAGGTTCAGGCCTACAGTCACATCTTCAGAGTAGAAACTTCCAGTCTTTCAGAGTCTCATTAACTCAGTCAGGCCCCATGTATATAAAGGTCCATTTGAACAATCCAGTGACAGGATTAGGGCCTAAATATGTAAACAGAAAAAGGATGAAATCAGATAAACACAGTGCACAACTATAATTAAAGAGACACCAAACTAGTCCCAGAAAAATAATCTGAGTGTCTAGAATGTTGAAAGATTTACATTTTTATTGCAATACGCTGCAGCCATAAAGAAAAGCTACAATGATATATCAAGAGGTTGATACATCAATTAATCAAGAGGATTAATTGATCACAGCATATTCTCCTTCAGGCAAACATGAGTACCTGCAGTCCATTTGCTCACCTCTAGTGCACTGCTGTTTTTTCATACTTATATATAATTTCTTTTATTATTTTAAATAAAAGAGTGGCCTAAGATCAATAAGGGGGATATTTTTATCTTAATTATCAACTCCTCAGACAGTAGATTTTTAGCCTCCTCATAACAGGGTGGCAAAAACTAAAATGAGGTAATCTTACCATATTTTAAAACACTAAAATTGACAGAAAGTAATATTACTACCATAAAAACATTCACTCTCATGCCCATCTGAAGGTTGTAAGGAGTTCTATCTTGGCAGTGTTAGATGAAGTCACTTTTTATGCTGATATTTTCTCATTAACATACTGATAATATCCCACAGTACCATATATCTAGAATATGCAACTGCCAATGAAAGAATATTCTCTCTCTCTCTCTCTCTCTCTCTCTCTCTCTCTCTCTCTCTCTCTCACACACACACACACACACACACACACACACACACACGCAAGTTATAAGGAGGGTAGCCCACACTGAAATATATGCTTTAATATAACTAGAGCATTTAACAACAGCAGTGAAGACACGAGAGGAATATCAGTTTTATGACAGAACAGTTCCACAGTATAGCCTGTGGTTCTGTCCAATATCCTAGTATTCTAAGTTTGGTAGCAGTACTTCTCATCCAGCCTACAGCGGAAACGGGAAGGGGTCCATGATTTCTGTCTGCCTATGACCCTCCCATAGATCTGTCAGCTTTGAAGGGTGTAATGGTCCTCAGTCTGATCTGCTAATTCATCAGTAAATGTTCACCTGTAAATGTAGCGGCACCTTCACTGTTACTAGCTCTTTGAGATAGCCAGAGCAAAGATAGTATGAGAATGTCTAGGAGTATGAAACTGTTCCTCCCTTTACTATAGTACAGTCATGCCTTCAGAGATCAGCATGTAACAAGACAAATCAACATAAATACATCTTCTGACCAAAAACTTGTTTAGGAGAATCAACTACCTCCAATTAATTTTACTTTTCCTACCTGATGGTTTAAGACCCAGCAAGAGCCTTCATATGACATAAATTAATGTTTAAAAATTATTCCAAGATACATATATAAGGACATAAACATCAAATGAACACTGAAGTTCATTCAGAGTAGATGTTGATTTGTATATACCACTCATGGAGAGGTAAAGACTCAAATTACTATTAGTTATATGTGAAAGAAATATAAATGAAAATAATATATTCAAAGGTTTCAGTTCACTATACACATAGGCATTATGACCCAAATTTTTTCAAGCTCTGACACTGACTTAGACTAGGTACATATGAGGAAACTCATATATATGTAAGAAAGATGCAATTTCCAAAATCTGTGGAAAGAGTTAACATTTTTGTAGTCTTATTGTTTGTTTTAGTACAGAATAGGTATCAAAAACTTTATTTACATTTTAATGTTGAATTTACACCTGAATACCACATGCTTGTCAGAAAGTTGTATGTGACAAAGAACCTATAATACCACATTTGGAATACAGGATCAAAGTTTGGCTACTTTATCTCATGACAGTTACAGACTTAAATCCGGCTGTCACTCAGTAAGCGTACTGGGGCAGGGCAAGAAACGGCCACTTAGCAGGGCTCTGCGTTTCTCCGTTTCTGCAGAGGTCCCAGGCACAAAGCTGAGCCTGTCAGCGCTGAGAAGCCCAGCTGCCGGGCTGGCCTGCCTGCATGGCTGTTCGCACCCAGCCGCAGGTATCCAGGCAGCACGGTTTCTACCAGCAAGTGTCTGAAATGCAGTGAAGTGCGCTCCCTCAGGAATTTGCATGTGACTGCCTTACCTGGCCATCACAGCTCTTCCACTGAACAGCCTGAAATTATTGAAGGGCTTTAGTATCAAATTCCTTTTCAAAGGAGTCACATTTGTGAGCAACGCATTTTTTAAATTTCTCTTCTCCGTGAACATACTACACGTTTTAATATTTTAATCTGGACACAAGACAATATTTCTTCTTCTCTTGCAAAAATGCATTATCAGTTTATATTTCTACAACTGGTGATCTGAAAGGTACCAATCTATTTTAAAATTAACAAGAAAGAAAATACAATGCTATTCTTTTTTCAGGTTATGCCTCCCTGATATTAAAGTTGCCTCAACTCTGTTTTAAGTGAGAGAAGTCTAGAAAAAAATCTAATTCACACCTGTTTGCTATTATCCCCATAAGACTATAAGCCAATGAAAAATTAGTAAAGTGCAGATACAGTTCCTCTAACCAGATGTACCCTTTTTCAACCTGTGAGTTCTAGCAGATGCTGAATGGGGAAGGAAAAGGATCGATGCAATTGGTATAGAAACTGGCTATAAAGGCCTCATGCAAACCGAGCACTTCCTCCTCCTAGCAAGAATTCTTACATAACCAGGCAGGACACAGAGCAGGGAACTGAATCAATTAATTATATTACTAAAGTATTACGGAATATAGTTTTTTGAAACTTGACTTAATTTAATTGTGAAGAAATGACTGTACTTGGTGCTCATTGTTACTATGAGCCAAATACAAACATTAGTGCCTTTGCAGCAAACGCGAAAGATACTTTTTTGTGGTAGCCATCCTGCTGTGACATTACAAATCAAACTAAACAATTGAACGCAGTGCAGTCCTTGGCGGCAAGTTGGAAAATAGTCTAATTTGGGAAGTAATCATACAAGCAGAGAGAAGAACTCCCAATAATAAGTAATACAACTACATTTGAGAATAGTTATTTTAAGGTTTTCATATGAATGACAGTTACTAGTGGCATATACACAGCTGCACAGCTACATCATCCTCCTGCCTGTTGCTCAGACCAGCAACTCTAGCATCACCTTAGACCCAGCATTTACTCCAAATCCTAAGATTCACACAATGTTCATACCTTGCAGATACTTTCAGTGAGACATTTCCAAGACAGTAGTTTTCTTAATTGTTCCAATCAATTAAAACATTCAGTCAGGTTCTCATCATCACCACATTTTGATTCAGCAGCTGTTCTTAAGAAACTGTTCTCCTTCATACTCATTCAGAATGCTGCTGCAAAGACCCTTTTCCACTTTGAGAGCATGTCACTGTCTTCACAGCTTTCCCTGAATTCTCCTTTAATATTCAGTATGTTACTTGTCTTCACTTTCAAGGCCCTTCTTGGTTTATCACTACTGCATCTATTGTTCCTTAATCTTCATCAGGAAGTCAGCTGTGGTTTGTTCATATTTGAAGCTAGGTCAATTTTCATAAAAAATAAGGCTGAGAAGATCATTAGATCATCCAGTCTGAACTGTCATTTATTGTTTGGTGTTTGGCTAAAATACTTCTCAAAACCCCCAAGTTTTTACTTCAAATCTTTCAGAGATGCTTCTTATATTTCTTGGCTTTGTATCTCCCATATGTCATTCAGTATCAAGAGTCCAGCTTCTGGCTTTTGTCACCCACATTACATTTTTAAACAAGCCTCTTCTGTCTTCTCCTATTTTACTCTTTGCACTTGAAGGAAATGGCCTTAAGTATTTGAAAACACACTTCACTGCTTTTCTTCAAAGCTTTGGCTGAAATTCACCTTACTAAGATACCCATAAAAAACAAAATTAACAACTAAACTATCAAGGTAATCAGACAATTGCCTATCAAAGGTTGTGATAAGTTACATATCCACCACCTAATTTTAAAGTATCTGAAGTAGGCAAGCGTTTGACGTAGGAGATGGATCTTCTTATATCATAAATGAAGAGGCGCTCAAGTAATTTGTAGAAGAAAATCCTTAAATATTCCAAACTGTCCTCTGAAGGAAGACCGTTCTTTCTATTAACTATGGAGATGGCATAATCAAATCAGTCTGCTGATTTAGGTACCTAAAGTTATGGGGTATGAACATTACCCCTCAACTCCTATTATTTCCCTTCTCATCTGTGTATATTTTCTGTTTTCAACTGTATTATATTTAAATTGCAAGTTTTTAGGGTTGCAGATAATTTTTTGTCTATGCTTGTGTAGCCTAGCATCACAGGAACTTGGATGCCCAAGTAACACTCCTTTATTTTAAAGTAATACAAATATAATCTTATAAGGCTATATGGTATTTTATTAAATAGTCTCTGATTATGTAATTATAGTATAATTATACACACATGCCACGTAGAAGGTGTACAGCCATGCATCAACCTTAAGCTTGTGATTTTCTAACTTCCTTAATGCTGCAACAAAGAGCTGGAAATATGTTCATGACAGAAAAGCAGCTGGTGCCAACCCAGTCTGAATGCCAGGCAGACCCCTAATAAAATTCAAAACAGTGAAAGAGAAAGGAGAGTAAGAATGATGGGAAGGTACATGTGGGCCCAGGAGGCACATGCAGGTTTTGGCAAAGGAGGAGAGGGTGGGGGGGAGGGGAAGAGGGAGAACAGACCATGAAAACTCTTGTCATGTGAGAGACAGATGTTGTAATAAGCCACTGAGAGTTTTCTGAAACACTTGATGAGAAAATGATAAAATGTAAGACTTGTAAAGTAAAATTAAAGAATATAAGGAGTCCCTTGGTATACACAAAGAGTTCAGACCCCACAAAGCTTGCTTCTCTCTCCTAAATTTATCGTACTTTAAATATACCCTTTTAAAAGGGGGATTTCAATAACAGGAAGGTTCTTAAAGTCCAAAATAAGGAAGCAAAATCCCTAGATATATTTTGGATGATGCTAAGAAAAATCTGTGAGTCTCCAAAAACATGTTTATTGCTGGGAAAAAGAGACTAAAAGATAATGAGGAAACAATGAGCTTCAAGAGGTTATTTGACTCAAACAGAAGTCCTTTACACAAATTTGGAAATCTAATCCTAGTGCAAACAATAAGCAAGAGCAAAAGTCATAGCAAGCTTCATGTACAAAAGAAACAGAATAGAACAGCTAAGACTACTGAAGATATTCTTGTTCTGGATCTGTTCTGTCCAGGTAACAGAAAAGAAGTTCTTTCAAAGCCCAAAGTGAAAGAAAAATTGCTGCTGAAGCAAACTGCTAACTTAAAAAAAACAAAACAAAAAAAACCCAAAAACCCACAGACAGAAAGCAAACAGAAGTTCTAGAAGATGTCAACTATGTGTAATTTCTCATTACAAAAAAGATGCACAGTATTCCAGAGTACTAGAAAAGTCACAAATTATATACTCAGGTTCAAAAACGCACTGGAGAAAACCAAGGATTTTTTAAAAGCCTTTCACCTGATTGACCAAAGCTAAAAAACAAACAAACAAACAACCACAAAACAATTGGAAGATTATCACTGGACAGAGTCTAATCAAAGTGGACTCAGGAAAATCCTTCCGTTTTTATGAAGGTCATGCACAAGATGCTAGGCAAGGGTTAGACGCATGCCCTCCTCCAGATGCAGCTATGCCAGATGAAGAGGTGACTGTCCCATTCACTCCTAGCTCTTCATCCCTGACCCCTTCCCTAATCTACCACTCCTCTCCAATATGCTGGTTGATTTGCTCACGTGAGCACTTAAATATTAGTTACTTGCTAGCCCAGCTCAGGTGGACTGAAATAAGTTATAGTGCAATAACACATGCAATTCACACAGCAAACTGGAACAAGCGGTGTTTTTTCTATCAGGAAAGACAGTAACAAACAGCTAAGGACCATAATGTCAACTAGCAGAGCTTCAATTATAAAAGGATGGGCACCTTAGGTGAGACACCACTTCATCCTGGATCAAAATTGGACAAGAAGAAACAAGGTAAAATATTTGAGTAAATAATCAATATAATTATGATCAGTTTCATTCATGGCAAAGGGTTAACAGCCAAGTGTCACAAATTAATGGATTTGGTCCTATGTTATAAATATATTTATCAACTATCTAGAAACTGGGTGGTTAAGTATCATGATATTTAATCTGCAGTTAAGATTACTCATAATCATAGAAAACTGTGTAAATCTAATCAAAATGAACAAAAGCGAAATTTAGATGTTGATAGATAGCAAGCACATACTAGAATAAAAATAAAAGGAAACACTCTCCATTTTATGGGGTTTCAAATTAAAGGCACAGTTGTAGAAGATTTAGTGTAATAAAATTAAATGTGAAATATTATGGAAGCAGAAGGTGATAGTTATTTACAAAATTTCTGAATAAGTTGATTCTGCCCCCTCACATTCATTCTCTCACAGATTTCGTTCACTTACCCTGTCATGCTCACATATTCACAAGCACCAAGACATGCATGTCCAAATGGTCAGTCCAGGATACTTCCACGTAACACAGAAGACAAGGGTCATCAGCTGTCAAGTCCTCATCACATCTTTGGGGTTATTCACAATTAGCAATAACTAGTTTTTTGAGCAGATCTTTCATGTCCTTTAGGAATCATCAACTGTTACAGGCAGTCCTTTGCCTCAGAATCTTGCTTACCTCAGCTTCCATAACTTAGGCCAGGTTGCTGTCTCTTGTCTGTTTTCCCTTGTTTGCTGTATTGGTCTGAAATGTCTGTCTGCACTCTCTTTTCTTGTTCAGCTAACAGGAGAAAGAATAGCATCTGTGATATACTAAAACTTGTTGCCATCCTCCTAGCTTTGGGATGCAAGGCCTTCTGCTGGCACACCATCTGTGCTATGGAACACAGATACTGCTGGGAATGGTGTTCTGGGGACAGTGTCCTTCATTAACAGTACCCACCATTCCTTTAACCCTTTCTTCTGCTGTTTCTCCTGATGTTTACACACACATTTCCATTCATACTGCCTTCATACCAGTCTAAATATTTGTCACAAATCTTAGCAGTTTTATGCTAGTTGAACTGATCTGATGACTAGTCAATGCAGAAAGGACAGGTTCTGCTGTTCTGTTGCCTCCTTCCTTTGCCACGTGCTCCTACATCTTCCTTGCAACAGCAGCAGCCATCGCTGGTAAGCCTGTTCAGGGAGCAAAACCATTAAGGTGGAGAGGAAAAAAAAAACAAAAAAAAACAAAAAAACCCACAACTTTCTCCCTTTTTATTGGTAAGTTCAGGATTCTGTTTTTACTGGTGTAGCTTCACAAACTGGATCACTGGGAGAAATGAATGTTAGTGTCAGGTTCAAGGGAAGGTGGCATGACTGCCCCTTTTCAATGGCAGTTGTTCATCAGATCAGTTAAGTTGTAATGTAAAAGCACACCAAATACCTTGGCCCCAGGAAGGAACTAGGGCACCACTTCAGTAGTTTAGTCAAAAATTCTGCTCAATATGCTGCTTCAATCAAAATAAAAACAACAAACCAGGATGTTTAAAGAACGGAAAAGAGAATTAATTGAAAATGCCATAATAGGATTATTTAAAAAAAAAGAAAAAGAAAAAAGAAATCAACACTGTGACCTTGCAAGGAAAACCACAGGTGGTACAGGTCACCCCTTCTCCAAAAGGGTGCTAAAGAACTGGAAAGTGTTCAAAGGTGAACAACAATAAGCAATGAAAATATCATATGAAAAGAAACTGGCAAGTTTTAAATCAAAAGAGTTGTGAGTGGACTTCATATAAAATAATAAATGCTTTAGTGAGGTCTGATCAGAAGTTTCTGTGCTTGCTGTCTTATATCACAAGCAAAAACAATGAGAAAAATTTGATGTGTGCAAAATTCAAAACTGATTAGAAGAAATGTTTTTCACATGACAAGTAATTTATCCAGGAAATTCACTGCCATGAGAGGTGACAGTGTCCAGTAACAGAGCAGACTATCAAGAAAATTCAGAGTTACTAATATAAATATAATACCCCTATCAACAAAGTATTATTACAGACTACAGGCTAAACTATTTACTGCATAAAGAAAACAGGAAAAAATTTATTTGGAGTTAACACCAACTTAAGCACCAGGATGTAGTTACTAGTGAAACAGGAAACTGTATTATGGTTTAAGCCAGTATGGCAATTCTTATGTAAAAATATCAATCAAAAGAAGGAACAGCAACTTGATTTCATTATTAAATCTTTATTCACAATATCATGCTAACTTTTCCTTCAGTTTGTACTAAATGCTGTTAAAAGCACATTAACAGTAGTATAGTCATAGTTAGAATTTTTGAAATAGCTGCTTCTAAAGTTTGGACACATTAAGCTCTTCTGTATGCAATAAAAACACACAAAAAAATGAAAATCAACATGTAAATGATTATAAACCCATTTTCTTCAGCACTGCAAGTTCTATTTAATGGTTTTTTTCTTGATTTCCAGTCACAGCCCATTTCTTAGAAGTTTGTCTGACTACTTTTCAAAGGCCTGAAATTGAACATTTTTCCCCTTACCAAACTCCTCTCTGGACACCTACTTTCTTATCTGTTTAACTTTCCAAACGACTTTCAGTTTGATAACTCAACATAGCTTAATTTTTTTTTAAAGGGTTGTTTTAAAAGAATTCCCATCACAGGCAATGTCAAAAAGCACCCAAAGAGTGACTGCTTACCAGTCACTTATAAACACGGGAGCTAGGAATAGCTAGTTTCTTAAACAATGTGTATGCCTTCACTATTTTCCTTGTTTATCCTAATTAGATCATTCTGTTTTAGTTTGAAATGTATATTGTGGTAGCACATACAGAAAACCATTACCTGACTGTATTAATCATTACACAGACATATAGAAAATGATAATTCTTTCTCAAAGAGCAACAAGAGTCTTAATGAAAAAAGGTAAGACACAAATAGAAAAAGAAACAAAAGAGAGAACATAAGGAAGGGGCTTCATATATTTGTGAGGTTTTTTTCCTCCCAGTGTCTGGGCAGGTAAAGAGCAAGAGAATGTAACTGTGTCCAGGGGTATAAAAACAAGGAGAGGCTGCCAGCAATGCCAAAGCAAGGATGGGACTCCATGGTTTGATAAGTGAATGGATCAGGTTAAACATGACAGGAATAAATGGCAGAAGCATCGTATAGTAGAACAGAGGGAACAAATGAAGACTCAAATGCTCAATAAAATAGACAGCACAAAGAACCAGAAAGATAGCCTGGTAACTCTTTCTTGGGGAGAGAGAATGCAGGTGGTATCAAGACCAGAGAAACTGAGAAATTTAAAGAGCTAGATAAACTTTGAGCAGTGGCACTTGAATGTAGGCCAGGGTACTGGTTCTGTTAGAGAAAGAAGTTTAAGATGATGTGTAGCTGTGGGTCTGAGAAGACCATACTGGCCACAGTGATAGAGAAAACTTGTCTGGCATAAAAGCAAGCCAACAGTTTGCAGAAAGCCAATACACCATTTCTGAATCCAAAAGGCAACATACCTTGCATCTATGTTCCAAAAGTAGCAAACCAATCAACACCAGGAAATATGAACATAAAATTTATTCTCTTTAACTTATTCTGTTCTGCAGATCATACAAATTATGAATTTGTGAGTAAAAGAATGGCCACTTGCCAGATTTATCTTTTAGTGTTATAGCTTTTGCCTGTTATCATTTTAATAGTATCCCCCACCTACAAATACTGATCAGTTTCTAAAATAAAAAGGGTATTTGCTTTTCTATGTAAAGCTATTTTATTATATTCTTGAAAATATGTAATAAATATACATAACTCATAATATACATCACCATACGTTTTGCCATAAAGTTGCCATATACCTCCTTTTTTCTTTTTAAGGAGAAGGGAGACAATTCCAATAAAATAAACTCATTGTGGAAGAGGTATAAACTAACTTTGACTGTTTGAATGTGAAGGGATTTCTTGTTAAAGATGTTTATTTGCTCATCCCAATATTATGAAAGTTATTTATTTGGTAATAAAAACTTTGAGCTTGAAACAGACATTTCTGAACTTCTTGTTGATGATTAATGTACAGCTTAAGAGAGCCATTACTTTTTGATGAGCACTAAGAAGCCAAGCATCAGATTACAAATCATCTTGTACTCTACTTTCATTCTAGTTTAACAGTAAGAACTCTTTTATTCTTAATATCTTGCTGTAAATATTAAACTGCAAAGAGTTCATCAGATATGTTGCCACAAGAGTAGAGCACCTATTTTGAAGTGTGAATGTCATGTAAGCACTAAGCAGAAAATATTAAAATATTAACCACTACATATTTTTGAACATGAAGATTTGGTACAATGCACTGTATACATCAACAGAACATCTAAGTTTACGTTGTATATACACAACAGAAAAATGTCATTAACAAAGCAGCAAAATTATTACAACTTACATAGTAAACTTTTAGACTATACTTACCATTTGGTCCCCATGTTGTACAAGTTATTTTCCTGAAACAAATGAAATATTTCTTGCCATTTTAAATGTTTTCATCTATTATTATCTAGGCATATATTTCAGAGGTACACAAAAGCTCTAGGCAGGACTGTGTCTCCACTCTACATGGTACAGAGCAACACGCGAAGACCAAACAGCTCACAGTGCACTGTCTCACTTGCTTTAGAACAACGCAGTATTTAACTATGGTGTTACTAGAAATATTACAGTAGTACAAGGGGATCCCAACCACAAGTCTGTTTGTGCAAAGAACAGTTCAAATTCACTGTAAAAAGACAGATCTTGGTCTAAAAAGCTTACAGCTAAAATAGATTTCACAATCAAGAATGGCTAACCTAATATGAGCCTTCAATGTGCTAGATACAAGACCACAGCCGCTAACTATCCTAGTACCACAGAGCTTACAGTCTAATGGACAGGAGGGACACAGGAGAGGAAAAGAGAGTAAATACAGAAGCAGAGTGAATTATCACGGCAACAAAGGGCCTCCTAGATGTGGAACTGGTGCGGGGTTCTTCTGGTGGGGAATGGAGAAGATTGGCAAAAAAAGGGCTCGCATAAAGTGCAACTTGAATGGAACAGGCCACAACAAGGAAGGAGCTAAAAAAAGAGTACTTTGAAACACAAGATAGTAAGGGAGGATAAGGTGGAGGCAGAAGAGCCAATGAGCAGCAGGCTGAGGAGGCCTGCTCAGCAGCAGGCAGGAGGGCAGGCAGGCAGCAGCTGGCTGGGCGGGCAAAGGTCCCCACTGGCCGCTGCGGCTCCCAGACTGCAGCTCCAGCTGGCTCCTCATGTGGGTTTCCCCCAAGGCCACACGAGGCAGGAAGGTGAGGAATGGGCCAGGTCCTAACACCCTGGTGTCCAGAGGCAGCTGAGACTGGTGAGGAGCAGGTTGCCTTGTGCTAAGCCCATTTTATTTCCTACCCCTTGGTGCTGCAGTCCCTGCATTAGTGCTTCTGCAGCTACCTCCACTGGCTGGAGTCACAGAAGTGATGTTTTTATCATCTTAATGGGGACAATTTTATGATTATGCTGCTAGCTGGCCCAAGGCAACATTTGACTCTTGTATTGATCTAACAGAGAAAAATCTAAGGCCACTTGAACTTAGTCATGTGCAATACCCTAGAGTATTGGGTGACTGGCAGAACTGTGTATAGCCAGGGGTGAAACCACTGCCCCAAGATAAGAGGGCTAAAAGATTCAAAACAAAGAGGAAAAGGTCAGTACATTCAGCACCTAACATAAAACCTATGTTTACAAGAACCCAGATTAAGTCCTCAAAACAGCCACTAAACTTAGCCTTAGAGCTTTGCATCTTCATCATACAGTATCAAAAAGAAAAAAGATAAGCGCTCTGAAAAGTGAAGGTGGAAAAGTGAAGCATGAAGACAGAGATGCCGCCCTCTACGTCTACCCCATTCTCTCAAATACAGCAACCCAGCTTCAGTGGCAACTCCTGATCTATTTCCATTTTGCTGTTTCCTTCCTTCCCTCACCTATAGTTCAACACCACTTGAACATGAGACAGTGGTCCTCAGTTATATTTTTATATCAACTCTTTTAGTGAGACATCCTGAAATGACTTCAGAATGGGTGCTGAAATTTGAAACAGGATTGAAATTGATACTTTTATTGCCCTCCAGGATATCCTATGGGAATTGTGATTAATTTTATTAATAATTATGCTTAGTTTTCATTAATGTGTCAAGTCTTGCAGCTCAAACCAGACAAGGGATGGATGGACCAGCTCTGTTAGATAAGCACAGACAACCTGCTCCTGAAAATGAACAGGGACATAGGCAGAAAACTCACACACAATATACTGCCCCGAAAAGTGTAAAGTGAAAAATTTATGGAAATACTACTATTTAATATAAATGCATCTGTTCACTTTGGTATAAACTCCTTCACTACATATTATGCATGACAGAATAGGACTATTTCAAAGCCAAAATACCTGATTCATGATGTCCTAATAACTCCACAGCAGCAATCTGTCTTATTATTATCAAAACCATAGTCCATCATCCAGAGAGCAAAAATTCTGGAGATGACAGAAGCTTATAATTAATCCTACTGTATAGCACATAAAAAAAAAAAAAAAAAAAGGCAATCCCCCCCCCTAATGATTCAAAACAATATCTGAAGAGTCTTATTTTACTTTCTTTTCAATACTCTTCCACTCAGCTTGACACTGTGAATACATGTCTGTATTCATATTACAATAGAGATAAGAGTGCAGGATAACAGATACTTAAGAAATGTAGAACTGGAACCCTGGACCAGTTTTAGGCCTGCTTCTTGCACTGCTCCACTTCTGTATGAAGCTTCTGTATTATAAATGATAAATTATGCAACCTGCTGTCAACAGATAAACCTGTTTTACTTTTGACATTTTTAATAAACTACAAAAAATTAAATTGGTAAGAAAGCCAAAATTCAAGGATAGTTAAAATAACCAGAGGCCAACTGGTTCACTCTATTAGGTGTTTTCACAATATGGAGAGCATCGGATCTGTGCTATTAACTTGCCAAATAAAAATATTTCTGAATTTGTCCAAGTTATTACAAAAATATAGAGGTTGTAACACAAATACCTTTTGTCTCTCATCAAATAGTCTGGAAATGAATATACAGAAACTGCCACTTTGGGGAAAAAATAAAAATAAGAAAATCACTGTTTCTCAGTTCCAACTTACACTCACAAGAGAGATGTTGCCTATAAGCTCAGCAAATTAAGAGTGAGAAAAAGAGCAATCAGATACAATAAAATGGAATTTTTAAAAAAAATAAGTACATTGAGTGAAGTAATTGATAGCACACGTCTAATGTGCACATAATTTCTCAAGGAATGAAATGAGTATGAGCATCTATTACTATTATATTTTTATATATAATGGCATCAAGTTTCACTGTGGGCTGCAATATTGAGGGCATGCCTTTAGGCTGGCATGTTCATTTAGCATATGAGTCACTCAGCGTGGAAACAACATAACAGAAACATCCACAAACTAATGAATTGCGGAAGAATTATAACATTTTCCCCTTCAGGCTTGCACCTACTAGAGTGTCACAAATAAAGTTAATATCACAAAAATGATTTAGTAAGAGAGGACTTAAACACTAAGCGACAGTCAAGTCTGTCTTTTACAAGTCAATCACTTGCTTTGACCATTTTTATTTGAAACAATGTCATTCAGTACAGACACTTTAGAAAAGATCAAAAGAAAAAAAGTAGGTAACACTTCAGCTTTGATTTTTATGATTACTGCAACTACAGATAAGATACCTCTATGACATGGAAATTGCAAACTAGGTTTTTCTTGATTGATATTGTCTTTCAGAATTTGATGGGTTTTTTAAACTGAAAAGGACTCACCTTCTCCTTTCCCCCCCCAAAGACAACTTTAAATTATAAACAGATCAAATAAATAACTGAACACTTGTCAAGCAATGAACCAGAGAGAAAGATTAGGACTGCAAAAAAAAGTTGTGAGCAGCCTAACTTCTTCCTTTCAAGTTACTATGATAGCCTACAGAATCACAGCAATTTGAAAAACTATAATAAAATGTATCTAGCACATGCACTTGTCCAGTGCAGCTTGAAGAAGCTAGTAATACCCTTACACTAGAGTTGCCAATGCATGTTTTATATTTTGGCATCGGAGTGAGTGCATAACACTTTGAAGGCCAGATTGTCTCTTTTACCCACCTAGAAAGAGAAAAAAAAAAAGCTGAGTGTTGCAGAAAGGGATGTTAAATAAAAGTCACTATTAGTCACTTTCAAACTGATCTAATTTCAAATGAGACTGCTCACATTAATTTGTTCAGAAACTGTCTTAAAGCAGGTCTAAGTTGTGCACTCCAGACCTTTGGAGTATCATCTGTCTGGCCACAGATCTCAGAAATTCATCTACCAGATGTTCTTCATGCTTCCTTTCCCAGGCTCTTAGTGAGAATCCTCTGTTTAAACTAATGCTGCCGTAGGTACCTGCATGTCTATACTGTGCAACTGGGGACAGTGCAACCACATTTGAAGTTCTGTAAACCAGGCTGGTACTCCTCCCCTGTTAGGATACAGTACAGTGCTGTTATCATTGCACCAGGTGCCATACAGGATATCTGCGTTAGCACAACAATGCACCTGAGCTCATTATCCTTGCCCCTAACAGGGCTAAGGGCTCTGACAGACGTGCAGCCGCATTTGAGGGGAAAAAAGAAAAACAAAAAAAGGGTAACACTTTTACCCCTCTCAGACATAACCCCCCACCCCTCTAATGGGCATTGTCCACCCTATTGATGCCTTGCCACTGCTTGTGAATCAGCTCCTGAACCACTACAGTTTTCAGCCTGGCATGTTGAAATAAAGAGTTCTTGAGGACTGTCAGAATCCTAATTTAACTGAAAGTAGCATGCTGCTGGATGGCCACCTCAGTTCTGCAACCAGCTCATCAGAAGGAAGCTCAGTCAGAACGTGCATTGCTCTTCACTGCATAGTGTATACACACCCAGGATCCAAAAATACCTTTAAGAATAATTGTAAAGAACTGCCAGCTGTTATCAGAACAGTTCCATTGCAATAACAACCACCAGGGGAATTCAAAGAGTGGGAAGAAAAACAAAAGCACAAGTTCTTTGTGAATTTCAAGATCTCAGTAGATACAAATAAGATAATTGATTTTGGTGAAAACAAGAATTTTGCATAAAGATTTGTGGTCCTAAGCTTTTCAAAGACTAAATTAAAAGGAATCACTTCTACTGTAGTGGATTTTAGTTACAATGAAACTTCCACTGATGTTTCTACTTGCACCTTCCACTGCGTACATTATATAAATAGTGTGAAGCTTCCAACAAAGTAGTACCAGTATAATAGTGCAGCATGTTACAGTTATGCTTTTTTTAAAATCTATAGGAAGACAAAAGGTTTCCAGATATGATTAATTTGTCAATAAATACATAAATGTTTCCTATCTTCTGCAAAGTTGGATTGTTGCTTACAATGTTTGTTAGAATAGTTATATGCATACTGGTGAAATATGCCACTAAAAGTCAAAAAAGTTTGCTATAGGCCCGTAAGTAGTCTGAGTGCTAAAATTCCTTTTTTTGACAGTTAAAAAAAAACAAAAAAACAAAACAGCTTCTAAATATTCAGAGAAGGAGGCTCACAAACAGTGAGCCATAAATGGCCACTAACTACTTTTCTGAAATAGCTTATTTTTCTAAAAAGGTACTTCTAATTTACTTAGCAGTGACTTCTTACACGTAAAAACAGTAAAAATTTTAAACACTGGTTCAGAGTTTAGAATAGTGAAATCCTCTTACTTTTCATATTTTATATGAAATACCTTCATTAAGTGATCAGACAGTCTTCAGGGAGATGTACAAACACATTTGATTTAGAAACATTACCTTTCGTTTAATAAGTTACATTCAGATTCTTACCAGAATGTCTCTCTTTGTGAAGATGCCATATCCATTCTCTCTCATTAATACTCTTCTTGTTTCATACTCAGTCCTCAGAACACTTTTCAGACAAACAACCCCCACCTATCAAAATGGTTTCTAGAAAGCAAATGCAAAAGCTGTGAAACATGGACAAACTAACAACTTGCAAACTACTGCAAGTGCAATGCAAACACAGTCAACAGGAAATTCATTCCGAAATGTTCATCTTATTATTCTGGACTGTAATAGAACTACTGTTATAATATCTGTACTTTTAAATCATGAGATCACTTGCAGAAAAACTGCAAGAGCAAAGTTCCTCTTACACAGTTAATCTTGTACATCTCATCTCATTATAAAGGTAGTCATTTGCCTAGAAGTGATTTCTTATAAAAAGGCAGGATAAAGGAATGTTATTCTTAATCATATTTATTACAGTTGCTTCTAAGGACTAATGAAAATTGAAGTTCCATTATGTTGGACAGCACATAAACACAGAACATTAAAAGGTCCCGGATTAAAAAACTTAGTCTAAACAGATAAGACAGACAGCATGGGGGGAAAGTTCACACACAGCACAAACAGCATGACTGTGGTAAATGCAACAGTAATTCCATTTTGGGGGTGGCTTTTGCTTGCAAACAAAATGGAAGGAGATCCAGAATAAGGAGACTGGAACAGGGGGGGGAAAAAGCATAAGAAGTAAGCAAATACCAAAGCAGAAGTGAAGAGGCAGAATGGAAGGAAAGAGAGTGGAGCAAACAGTCGCTGAGCATAGGACAGAGAACAGCTAATCAAAGCTAGTCAGTGTTCTCTGGATGGCCAAAGGTCCCTGGACTTTTGGCTCTTTCTGTTCCTGTTAGCTAGTCTCTGTCTGGGTCCTTTCTTCACTGCTTCCAGGCTTAAAGCAGGAGGGTTATTCTGATTCTCAGTCTTTTCCCCATCATGATCTCATATAAAAAGGAAGGGGTGGGGGGAGGGCAGGGAAAAATCAAGATCTCTCTCTCTCATTTATGGCTTTAAAAACAGAATTATCAGGACCTGTTCAACTCTATTTTATAGAATGCATACATGCAGATCATCCTTGTTTGCAAGGAGTCCAAATTCTGATATTCAGACTTCCACTTCCTAAATTCTTACTTGGGTAACACATATTGGACAAGAAACTGATTTATAAAGCGGCAGTGAAAGTTTGGTCAGAGTATATAAAACATTATGTTTCATGCTGAACAATGCAGAGTTAAGTTAAGATTCAGAGGGGCAGCTGTGCTCTATGTTCTGGTAATATATAGCCCGATGGAAATATTCTAACCATTCACAGTAAACTCTACTTGTTCTAGTATAAACCAAGTAAGATAGGCTTATATCAGAGAGAAAGATGCATTTTTATTACTTTTATTACCAAAACATTCATCATTTATATCCTGTAACATAGATGCACATATATCATTAAGGGGCAGATTTGACCACAAAGGCAAATTGAACCAACAAAATTAAAGTGGCATCACTTTTTATGTGGACTCTGTGGAAAAGGGCAAATAAACTAGAATGAAATCACTTTTTTCTGGTATAATGTCTCCACACAAACAGTTTATACAGGCATAGCAATAGCAATATAATTAAAAACAATTTCTGGAATTGGGCCAGCCCTCCTAGGTTGTTTCCTCCTACGTGGAAATAAGCTATCAATATACATTGTTTAATATTGAGAAGGCTGTATTCAAACCAGGGGGAAAGAGGGCTGCTACTTTAATTATGCTGGTACAGACAAAGTGGCAAAATGTATGAATGGAGAAAGTACTGCTGTGTTTAGACAAAGCCTTAAGAAGTCTCGTATATAGTACATTAGCTGTTGCAAGATAGCCGCAATGCTCCTAGTGCAGCCAAGGCTTTAGAATAACTAATTCTTAACTTAAAAAAATAATACCTCCTGTGTAATTCCCAGAACATGATCCACCTTTGAAATGTTAATGGAATTACTAGAGACAAACCATACTTTGAATTTCTGCCAGATTCTGCCAGGAGTTCAGCTGATGAGAGTTTTCTGCATGCCACTAAGGTGTCACTACTCTTTTCAAAATACCCTTTCTTTCAAAAATGACTTGTTTCAGCAACAATGCTGTGATAATTTAGAATCTTGGTGAAAACACTCGATCCTGACAAAGTGTGTGTTTTGGCTTGAAACACACACATAAAAGCATCAGCCAGGACAGAGCTTGGGAAATGACCACTGCTTTATCTCTGTCTTGTTAATGAAAATAAGAAAGTAGTTGTCTTAAAAAAATTCCTTTAGTTCAGTTGCACAATAGTATTTCCACCACTATCTACTTTATTTGGTTGTTTTAAACACCACCAGCAAATTCTGACTGTGCTGTTAAAATAACCCTTTCTGCTTCTACAAGAACTACCTCTAGTTACCGCCACAGGTATTCTTTAAAGGAGAAAATAGCTAAAGAATGTTGAACTAGTACATTCTCCTTAGGACAGTGTGAATGGTTGCTCACAGACTACTGAGTTAAGACCCTAGAGTTATCTGATAAAACAAAGATGCATTTTTCCTCCTTATTTATTGCTTGCACCACAATAGTATCCAAAATGGACTCAACATAAACACATAAATGCAGTTACTGAATTTTGATCTGTGCATATAAGTTATAATGTTGAAGCCTAGAAAATTTACCTGTTACATTTCCTTAAACCAGGAAAACCATATCAAGCATGGAAGGCATCTTTGTCTCCTAATCTCCTTTTCCCTTTCCCCTACCCCCAAACACACCCCCAATCTCCTAGAAATCTTTGGACAAAGTGAAATATCTATAGTAGTAACTTGTTTATCAAAACTGAACTGTATGTGTTTCTTTAAGAATGAGAACTGTATCAAGCATAACCTAGTTCGAACATTGAAAGCAGTGATAGATGTATTAGTTATAAAATATATATTTTACAATTTGTTTTAATAATAACAATAATCTTAGAGATGGATCTGTGATGCAAACTAAGGTATTTAAAATATGTACGAGGGGGTTGCCACTTGGCCAATCTAAGTAGGAACAAAAAAATTGAACATAAAAATCAACAATACAACCCTTATAATAGTAACATCCTATCATAAATACAAGGAAATGCATATTTCTATAGGAAATCTTGTTAAACAAACATGACATCTCTATATAGAGGATTATCTCATTATAATATAGTTAACAGAGCACTTTAAGGACCAAACAGTAAATGCAGTCTACAGTACATAGGAATTGTAATTTCTTAATGCTATAGAATTCTGTATCAAAAGTAACTTCATCTGAAATATTTGTTACTTATAGAAAGCATTGTGAAGGACGCACATGTAGCAGGACACACATGTAGCAGGAATGTCATAAAGTATTAATTTTAAATTACTTTCACTATTTATTTTGAGATGTGCAGGGTTTTTTAAGCTATGTGCAAAATGTTCCTCAATTTTTTTTCCCAGACGTGTATTGGAACTCACTCTCTTTCCTATAGATTCCAAAGCTGGAATCTACAGCTGGAATTTTGGTTATATCTATTCTGCTAAATAAAATAAGGATGGGAAATTCACTCTACATAGCGCCTATCTCTGGGGCCCATCTTGTATCCCTGTGGCACTAAGATATTACTCATTACTCTTCGTTGTGTGAAGGATAATCAGAGAGAAAAGGTTGAAAGGTGGGAATGCTTATGACCAATGTCCTCACTATGAAATGATCCAGTAGTAAGTTAACCCACAATGAGTTGAAATTAAAGAGACTCTCTAAAAATGGAGGAGGAGAAAGAAAGCAGTAGCAGAAGCAGGTCAGGCTCTAAAATAAGCACTCACACCTGGAGTTTAAAATCAGAAGGCTGTGCCAAGGCAAGTATGGCTTAAAGAATCGTGAGCATCTTCACTGACAAGCTAGGCAGTAACTCAGTTCTGGGAGCAGTAGTGAAAACAACTGGTAGAACTTGGTGAAAAGATAGGTCTCTAAACCATGATCTTTACCTAAACCAAAGCACAGAGGAGTTTGTCCACCTACAAGCTGAAATATTTTGCTCCTTAAGATAAGAGGGTCTTCAACTGAACCAGTTGTCCCTTTTGAGGCAGCTAGAGTCCCGAACCAAATTTCTGAATAACTGCTGTATTTAGTGCTGCATCAAAGGGAGTTCAAGCCACTGACTCTCCCTCTCTGATGTGCTCACTGGAGTCCTTATTTGATAGCAAGTACAGAATTTCTGTCTCATAAGATGGTATTCCATAACTTGGACTGTAACCTAAGAAAATGTATCCTCTTCCTGATCCAGAGAATACTACTCTGTAGTTCTTTCCTTCTGCTGTGCTATAACCTCTACTATGAAAGAGAGTTGGATGGATAAAGATAAACTTGCTCTGTCTTTGGAATAGATGTGGTACTTCAAATTAACTATTCTGATCATTGGGTGTTGTTAAACCAAGCAACCAGGGACCAATACTGCCTAACATAGATAATTAAGGTAGAATAATGAAGTTCATCTTCAAGGCACTAGGTAGGTTTCATCACCTCTTCTTGAGGAGCATGTCAGGAATGAGATATCCTCTCTTGGAAGACCCTGAAACTGCCATAGCTAGACTGTAGATAAGGCAGAACAATCTCATTCTTCAAAAAATTAACCAATTAGCCCAATATGACAGCACTAAGAGTGGGATCCAAGAGCAGTATATTTAAGCTGGATTTTGATCATTAGGACAATACATTTTTTGGCTTGTTCTCAGAAGAGTGTCATGATAGTGGGAACAAAAATCTGCATATTGTGTTACTTACTTTAGGGCCTAACATTGGATCTCACAGGCAATGAGCCCTCTGCTCAGACTTTCTCAGAGCATAAGCCCCAAGAAGGTAAGATATGTCTCCGAGACAGGGGAGAGGAAGCTAAATGTCGTCCAAAGAGGAAGGGAACAAAGATGTTCCATAATAATTCTCTCTAATATATTAATGTGTTAAGCATAAAAAGAGCTATGTGCACAACTTACATATTGCTCAGATATCACGCCTCTGATTCAGAGTACTAATGGCACATACCTATCTACGATGATATGGATTGTCTCTTAAAAGATGTCACTTCTCTCTAAGATTGAATATGCTGTCCACTAAGTGATATTTTATTAATTATCAATAATTCTTAGTAATTGTTACTCAGATTTTATATAATTTTACTATTTCAAGAAGTACACAAATTTGGCCTTAACTGTTTAATATACCTGTGACAAGAATTACGGGAATTAACAAATTGTCTGTAGAGAAAAAAAAAAAAAATCTATATTTTACATCATCACTGAAGACATGTAATATCTTTTAACTTACAACAAGTGGGTGATATTTCTTCAGTTTAATTAACTAAATTAAAATATGAGCATGTTCATGGTAGTTCTTTAATAAGCTTTGTTTACACCATTGCTTGGCTGGAAAAGTTGTTTGCCTTCTTAAACCAGATGATCTACTATTCGATACATCAGTGTCTCTCACAGTCTATATCCCTATAGAAAATCCTAAACTTCTCATTGATGGTAGAACTTAAACATTTTTAAAAGGCATCACAAGTATTTCATGTTGTGTTGTAACCTCTCTTTTCTTAAAGTATCCTTTTTTTATTCTTGATCTTCATTTCAAATTATTGATCTTTTACAGCATCTTCCTTGCCTTTTTGAAGGCAGCAAGGAAGTAAGCCTGTAATTGAAATTGGGCAAGTCTTTAAGAAAAAAAAAAAAATCCCCAAAGCTTTAACATTTTCTCTTAGAAACACTTTGATGCAGAAAAAAATAAACTGATTTAAAAAAAAAAAAGAATATTTCTTCCTCTTTTTCTACCAATTTCAGACCATTTTCCACTTTTTTTCACCAAAACAGAGAGTGGGAGAGGACCTTGGGTGATAAGCTAGGGCAGATGCATATGACTGGTGATGGCCATAACAGTTCACATCCTCATTGCCCACCCTGTCCTTGTCCTTCTCTGAGTTTTCTGCCTCTGCTACTGAGGTTGCAGTACCTGCTGCACCACTGTACTTTACAAGAACACAAATAAAAGTAAAGCAGCATCAATTCAAGGTGACTTTAAGGCTCTAGGTTACAAGCTACAATGGGGTGTTGTACAAAGAATGGAGCTGCCCTTTCCCTGGAGAAAGGGGGGACTAGCTGGAGCAAGAAACCAACTAAATTAATCATGGAATGTGAACAGAGCCCCTAACGCATATTCCAATACAGAAGCTGTTACTTCTGAATTATGCAAGCATTGCCAAAATACATCTCTGTCTTTGAGAAATGTAGATTACAGTAGCTGAACTAGAATCTCACTCATAGCTACACATTGGAAAACAAGATAAAAAGTTGCTGGGAATAGAACTAGACAGTCCTCTTCTGTGCTGGTAAAGTCATCCTCTTTAGAAACAGTATTGCTGAAGTGTTAGGTAACTATGTAATGCTCAAACCGTAACCAGCAAATCCTCTCACAAACGTAGGAATATCTATTTTAAATGTAAACGTTAAGAGGAAAATATTTATAGTTTAAGTTGCACTCTTTGCTACTTAATTATCATAATTAAAAAAAGAAGAAACCTTTAAGTTCCTCCTCCAAAGAAGTTATTTACCTGAACTGTAGCTTGGGAGTCCCCAGTATCAGTCTGTTCTGAGATTCTCATCCCACTGAATGTCAAAGACCTAGTATTTCACGGATGGGATTTCAAAAAAAATCACTTAGCGATGACTTAACTTTATCTCACTAAAGATAAACCAGCCTTTATTCCCACTCAGGTCAACTCATTGATCTCAGGAAAAACACATTTAGAAAGCAGAGCTGAACACTTTCAAAATTCGCTCATGAGATAAAGAGAAAAATAATCGAACAGGAACTGACAGAAGCCATTTGAGACTTCTTAATGCATGATAACAGTCAAGTATTTTTGTACATGCTTGTGCTTTACAGACCATTGAAATTACTTTTAACTGCTCCCTGAAATAACATAATGTCAAAGATCTTACCTTCTTATTCTTCGGATATGCAATTTTGTTTATTCTTTGAGGAAAACCAGCTTTGTCCATGTACTGGAGTTTGTGCTAGGTGCAATAATAGTTCTGCTGAATGATTCAGAAAAAAAAAATATATATATATATATATATATGTATACACACACACACACACACACACACTTTTCTTAATACTTATATTTTTGACATCATAAGCAATATTGCTGAACCATAATGAACTTGGTTAATGTTTTATTCTTGTCTTGCTTTGGCTTCTATTGTATTCAGTAACAACTTGCCTTCATGTATACCAAGAATCCATTCTCACCAAAAGGAAAATCTAATAAACTTAAAAATACTGTTCTTTAAATACTTTTTAAAAATAAGGTCAGATGCATTATTTGCTCAGATTTTATAGTTTTGTTGCATTTATAAATAGCATTTTCATAATGATCTCTGGTGGACCTTATTCATTACATGCCTAGTGCAAAACACAAACAGAAATTTTAAGACACATCTCCAGAATGAATTCTCTTTTGTGATGATTTCAATTTTTACAATTTCGCTGAAGCAAGTCTCATTTTCACTGAGTCTTGATGGTATTTGGAGCAACTTATTAACAGTCCACAAGCTTTTCTTGACTAGTTTCTAATTTTTAGTCATCCATTACATTTACAAAGCATTTAAGACATCTTCACATTTTCTCTAAGTATAAAAAGACTAAAGTAAGTGTTTGCACCAAAAAAGTACTGTTCTTTCTCTGTCACTGAGCCTCTCAGGCATCACTGTTACACCAGGATGACACTGATAGAAAGCTAAGCATGTGCACAAAAACATGCAGTAGAGGAACCTCTATTACTGGAGCCAAAAGATACGATAGTATCCAATTTTAAAAATCTGGTACTTAACATTCTGTGGGCTTGTTAGCAAGACAAATGCTATTGTCAAGGCTTTTCAGGTAATATACGTATCCATAAAGATACATTTTAATGTATGCAAGTGATACAGTAATTTAGCAACAAAGCAGACTCGTGTCATAAAAAGGTTTTAGATTTAGGTGCAACACTAACAAACTATACTGTGCCATTCTGATAAGAAGCAACTTGCTTTTCTTTGCAGATTATCCCCTTTTTGGCTGCTGGTTGGAACACCAAAGCCATAGCGAGTTAGAAAACTCCCACAGTGTGCAATGAAAGCACAGAAAAAGAAATTCAAGTACCTTTTTAAATCTTCATAAGTATTTTACTATTCTGCTGCTAACACTTATTGTATGTACATTACATACAGTGGTCATACAGAATACTACTACTATCTGTACTATAAACCAACTTCTGCTGTGAAAAAGTCAATATTATGTTGTAAAAATATGTTTTAATTGGATGTCTAGTAAAATAAATACATCATGTATAGTGACAATTCATCCAGAAAAAAAAATCCAGATCCAATGTTAGCATGCCAAAATTTAAGGATACATTTTAGCAAAAAAATTTTCTATCTGACTGACAGAAAATTCAAAAGCTTATTTTTTAAAATAGAAAATGTGAAGATGTTCCAAGTTGTGAAAACATGACTGCTACTTCCTTTTTATTTTCTCTCAATGATTTGAGACCTAATAATTAACTCTAACATCCATAATAACTATTCTGGCATAGCAAAATATTGAACATAGAAAATAAAGAAACAGATAAGAAAACTCCAAAAAAGAATTCTTAGCAATAGTAGAATTGTGTCATTATGAAGAGATAATAACCTCCACCCTCACCAGCTAGTCCAGATATTAGAAGTTATGCCAAAATCACTTTCTAGACAACAGTTTCCTTCCACGCATCTCGTGTATGCATGCTACTACATGTGCCCTTTCGTTTCAGGATACTTCACGTGTCAAGTGACCAACACAAAGGCTGACAGGCTCTGACATGACACTGCATGTATGCTAATTTAAACAAAACACCCACGTACCAAACAACAAATAAGTATAATTAAAAAATAATAGAGACAAAGCACTTACCTGAACTTGACAAAGCACCTCTTTGCTGCATCACTACTGTTTCCCAAATGAAGGCTCTTTGCAAGCAAGTTAGCCTTCTTCAGATCATTATTCTGTGGCACAGGCTCCTCCAAATGGCAGAATGAATGTATTGCCATTACTGAAAAAGTACAGATAATCCAAAGAAAATGAACTGAAAGAAAGAGATGCAGCAGCTTTATTTTAGTTATGCAAACTTACTGCAAAAACTTTACTTAGTTTTCTAAAAGTTCTATTATTTATAAATAACATTTCAGAACACACAGAGTAAATGTGTAAGCACTGATTGATAAAGTATGTATAAATTACTGCTGTAATTCAACTAGATGGACAGTTAATATCATTTGAGCAGAAATCCCCAGCTACAGAACATTCATTTATGTTACTTTGGAGCACCATTAGGATAAATCTTAGAGTTGTTTCTTTTATAGTGTGCCCTCTGAGGTTTTCACTAAGGCACCTATAATGACACGTGTTTTCACACAACACGTAATTTAGGAACATCTTCAAGTATTTCAAGTTACACCTTCCACTGTGAGTTATTTTGTAACTGCAAATACTGAATGACAGGTATCATCATTATGCCAATATCTCCAGCTTTAGATGATTACCCTTAGTTCCTCACAACTTTCTCTAATGTTATGGAATGCATATTGTATATTTTACCTTGGATGCTTATTTTAGGACAAGACTAATCACTTCTAAGATAGATGTCTAGAACCATAATTTGATGAATGTCTATTTTGGTAACAGATCCGATTCAAACAGATACGATCCTTCTCCTGCTTCTTGTCCTTGTGCCGCATCCTTCTTTGTGTAGATATATCT
This sequence comes from Apteryx mantelli, assembly GCF_036417845.1. Taxonomy (NCBI): domain Eukaryota; kingdom Metazoa; phylum Chordata; class Aves; order Apterygiformes; family Apterygidae; genus Apteryx; species Apteryx mantelli. The sequence goes on from NC_089978.1 coordinate 25,821,996, forward strand.
ACTTATGGAGCTGCTCAGTAAACCAATTTGAGGAACTAATTTGCAGTAAAAATTGCTGCTTTTTACAGACTCAGTTTTTAAGTCAGGATTAATTCCCTGATCCAAGTCACTGCATCACAACACAAATGGCTGTATTAATACAACAGAAGGGAAACAGGGAGAACAAGAGCATGTAGCTAACTGCTACTAATGCCAGCACTTCTGAAACTACTATTTGTCACCTAAGGCTAAGTCACAAGGTAGATCAGCTTTGCTTCTGAAAGCCAAATAAGGTGTTCCTGCACTGTTTTTCCCTTCATTTCCATCCCTACATCACAATTCACCGTCCTCTCAATTGCACCAAAATCAGTGCTTGTAGGACCACACCAAAATGACTTGGTTCACACAGTTTTAAAAAAGCTCATACATTGTAAATTTAATAAGCTGGAATGGCCTGCACAGTGGACATATGAATACATATGTGGGTGTGGGTGTGTCATTCTTTTCCATTAACAACAGAAGCAATTTAGACATGACAATCACTGTTTAGACAGTTAAAGACAGTAGAGATTAACATTGTTTTATATGTCTAGCTAGATTTTGTCTGACCCTTTAAAACTTGAATCCACTAACTGATTTCAACCAAATTTGTCAAAGCGGAAGATTCAAAAGTCATTCACAGTTTGAATAAGGATTCAAACATTTCAAAATTTCAAGTGCTGGGTGGATGAATAGACAAGAAAGATCCATGAACTGCCCCCAACCGAAGTAAAGGCTGCAGCATAAGCCCACATGTTATTAGAGAAACATGCACAAGTGTGTATCTTATAAATATCCCAGCTGCATTTGATGCTTGTAATTACCTGTAAGATGCAATTACATAAGAAACTAGGGTCTGATAGTCCTTATGCTCACAGAACTACATGACTATTCATTTAGTACTCCAATATACATACTTGGCATTAACATATGGATTGTGCGTCTGCAAATTCCAGGGCTGCTCCTTGTGCTCAGTTTAAAAGTATGGTATACACAACACTTGCTAGCTTCCAGTCTTCTGACATAGCATCTCATCTTATGAGGCCCATTCTTGTTAGCAGATCAGCCACTTCATTCTTTAGAACCACTGAAAGAATGAATCTCATCTAGCCCTCATGATTTAGGCTTAGGGGTCTTTATCACTTTATTCTAGCACTTGATCTTTTGATACTTCATTCTCTCATCAGATAACCAGATAATGCCCCATCAACATTATCTGACAAGAATAGAAACGTCCACAACATCTTTTGTGGTGAAGAGTAACACAAAGAAATCGTTCAGCTCCTTCCTAGAGCCTTTTACTACTTTTAATTCCTTTCCATACTCCCTAACAGTCCAGGAGGCTTAACAAATCCTTAACACATTGTTTATTTCTTCTACTCTGATAACCCTCCCTTTTCTTTTTTAATAAAAGCATACAAGCAGCCAACAATTTCTCCAAAATACACTGCTAAATTTAAGACATGACAACAGTCACCTTATGTTACTTCAGCTAATCCACATATTTGGAAGGGTTAAAATGTTAAATAAAAACATTTTTTGGTCACATGAGCGTAAAAGCAATTGGCCTTTTACAATCAATAATTGTGAGGTTTCCTCCCACAACACCAACTTACCAAACAGTAAATAATTAAAAGTACTAAATGAGAGCAGTTAAGCAGGCATCAGTAGGTAAAAGTTTTAGCCTAACACAGGAAGACAATCTACATACATTTGGATGAGAAGGACCATACTACTGTTCAGTCAAATGCTATTTCTAAAATAATGGCAAGGACTGTTCATCCTAAAATACACTTAACATTATTTATTAAACTCAGGCAGTTGCGGCAACATCTACATATATTCAGAATCTACATAGTAAGTTCTTACAGTTTTTTCTTTTTTAAATATAAGAATTCCGTCTCACATTCCAAGTCCTTGTTTAGGAAAGCTTTTAGGGCCTTACAAAGAAGTATAGTGCCTTGCAAACCATTCAAGAATTTATGTTTGGTTTTCTTTTAAACCCAGGCCATTATTGTTATTAGTTTATCAATGACATCTTCTAGGATGCATCATTTCACTTACAATGTTCATCAAGAAAGAAATGATTCAGTGTGGTCTCTACAAGCCTTTCTTACTCAGACTGCTAATGTGCACTGTCATTTTTGCTACTATAACCTCAGCGCTAGCAGTACCTGAAACTGTCTGAGTACACTTAGAGACAGCTCATACATCTCACTTAACTGCACATAAAGTATCAAATTTTCAGGCACTCTGCTCTGCACAAGTTCCAGCACTGAAACTGAGTAAACTATATACCATCAGATGTGAAGGAACTGAATTTAATATAAAAAAAGTAATAGTGTATTTCTCTCACTATTTTAAATCCTAAACTTAGATCAAATTTGCATCTCCACACTGTACAACATGATGCAATAGGAAAAATATGTGCAACAATTTGCTAGGGCTTAGCTTATTTCATTTATATAAATAAATAAATAAATGGAGTATCTGTTTGCACAATAGAAGGAGGTTAATCACAGAATCATTCTGCACGGAAGGGATCTTGAAGGTCATCTAGTTCAAACTGCTGCTCAAAGTAGGATCAATATCTGAATACTCATTAATGATACAGGTCATACTCCTAACCTTGCAGACCACTAATCACATGTAATCCTTAATCAGAGCCACTCAACTGACTGATGGGATTACTTATCTGCAGAAAGGTTTGTGGGACCAGTTATTTGACAAACATATTCGTAAGCATGGTACTTTATGCTCCCAACTATTACACTTCCATCATGTTAAACATCTTTCAAGCAGGTACTGTTTGAGAGCAATTTTGGAAGTGGGCCTGCTGTACATGAGTAGATTTCGGTACATGAGAATAGGATGGAGCAGAGTAGAGGATGGTAGATCATTAAGTGAGGCAGGGAGCACAGAGCTGGGTCCTGGTTTCAGCTGTGTTTCATAGGTTGATGGACATAAGACAGAAGTCCTGATTTGAGAGGTGCTTATACAACCGGAGAAATTAGGGACTGTTGGTGCCAATGGCATTAATCATCCATGCCAGTGAATGAACTTCAACAAAATAAGTATGGGAACCTCTAGTTTTGTACTGTGGTTTTATTTTGTTCCTCTAATTTTGCTCTGATAAGGATTTCCATTCTGGATTTGTATTCAAATTTTATACATTTTCTTTCCTGCACAAAGAAATAATTTAACATGGTACAGCATAACTCATTAAAAAAAAAAAAATAATAATCTAGATGTAAAAAGAAAAAAGTTGAAGTATTAAAAAAAACATGATTACCCAACAACACAAGCTGAATTACAAAGGAAACCTACCTTATATTAATTCAGTAACATCCCTCTGTTCTGAAGCATGAAATACAATAACAATTTATCTATGCTGTATGGTGATACATTAACTCTACCACACTAATTAAATAGAAACAAAAACTCATCTTGTAAACAATGATTTAAAAATTTATTACCTGCTATTATAAATAACTTCAGATATTAAATACAACTTATTAAAATTAAATTTATTTAACACAACTGAAAGAGTAAAGACTTTTATTTGGTTCATTCCTTAGGACTTTATGGTTATTTTTATTGAGGGTGGACACTGTATATCAGAAATGCTCTTTAAAAGGTTACAACAGCAACAAGAAACAAACAGCAACAAGATACAAAAAAAGAGATTGGTTTTACACTTTAGCAGGTTTGATAATCTTGCTCTTAAAAGGCATTTTAAAACATCAGCAGTTTAAAAGGTTTTTAGTGTATATTTAAGTTATTTTACAGTTCAGGACATTATTTATATGCCCTCCCAAAGCGTTCAATAGAAGCCACTTCTGTGAACAGGATGCTAGGCTGCATAGAGGGTCTGTCTATATTTGACCTTATACACCAGTTCTTAAAGTTCAGGGTACTATAAGAAATTTTATTCTTAGTTATCCATGAAAAAAAAAAAATTAAACTTCTAAACAAACTTTTCTGCCAGTGTATAAGATGCAGAAGTTAGGTTGCATGAGCCATCAGCCACACAATCATAAAAGGGCCACGGTTAAAAGATGAAGGTAGGAAGCTACTGCTGGACTTTTGAGTGTAAATAACATCAAGTAATGACGTTACACACATCTTTATACAGCAGACTACAAATCAGACTGACCACTAAATCTGGCTTGTAGTCCTAACGCAGAGGAGTGACAGCACTGCACTGAATATGCACGTGAGGCAGCCTGGTTGCTGAACAGCAAGAGGCAGGAACTGAGCAAGCAATCCTACAGCTGAGAGCAACAGATCAGATGGATGCACAAACTGACAGAGCATCTTCAACAACAAAATTTCAAGCTTAATCTCAAACTTTTGTTTTACAGTTAAGTCAAAAAACATTTAATATTTTGCTGGTTAATGAAGCTGAATAATTATTCTACTAAACTTTTCAGTGACCTTTTAATATCAAGCTGTACTGTTCTAGTATTTTAGAAAGTAAAAGTTTACTAAGGAGTACTTCTTTGCAACAACAAAAACACTATTTGCATGTTTGTTGCAACCTTGTATAGTAGTTGGCATTCTAGTTGAACAGGAAGCTCAATACCTGAACACCAAGTAACAAGTCACTGTCCTGGCACCACCTCCAAGTGTCCCAGGAGACACTCTCGTGATATTGTATAAAGGCAGATACGCCCAGACCTTGCTAGGTGCTGCTGCCATAAAAAGGCAGTTTAGCAGATGGTTGGTATTGAGTTTTGGCCAAGGTGCCAAAATACTTCCCTGACAACTCTGACTAAAAAACAAAAAAAGATGGTTTTGAGTGGCAAATATACTGTGTTGTTTACAGAGGACATGAAACTTGTGTATTAACACACTGCAGTTTATACAAAAATTACCAGTATGTCTAGTTAATACCATTTCTGATATAAGAAAAAAGCACTATCAGACTGAAAAGGACAACTACAGCTATTCTCTTCTGTTCTAAAGCAAAAGGTAGAAATTATACTTTATGTAGAACAATTACTGAACATTATCCCTGCTTTGAAACGAATTATTTCTCATTTTAAAGTATAGAGAAAGGTCAACAGATTGACAGGGAAGAGGACATACAATTAGAGGAAGTTAACTGGCCTGTAGGTTGCAAACAGGAGAATGAGGAGGGTGATAAGTTTTCACTAGCAAACGAGAAGGTAGTGACACTTTGTTTTGGCTAGAATTTGAACTATTGCTATTTTGGACTCCAGGAGGAAGAAAAAAAAAAAAAAAAGGTCTTGAAAGAAATGGTTTGTTTTTCTCTCTCTGACAACACAGAGCCTAAGAATTAGAGAAAAATTGTTTACACAAAGGGTTTTTTTTTTTGTTTTTGAGAAGGATAGTAGCCTTTAGATCCAAGATGTTTGCTTTATAAGGGTGAAGAACCCCACGTGTTCTTACAGCAACCAGCATAATGAAACTCAGTCATGATGTGGCCTTTCAGCATCACCACAAAATAAAAATCAACATATAAAAATATTTATGTCCTACACCTCATAAAGACTATTTTTGTTTGGTTAATGCTACCTACATCGTATGAATCCATACTCTTAGATTTATTAGCTGTCTCACATATACACATTTACTCTAGGTCTGATGCTACATTTTTAGACTTAAAAACAAACAAAAAACCCTGAAGAATATTTCAAACACAGGAAAGATTTTGCAAAGGCTTAGAGGCATGTTTGACTTCACACACAAGTCATTGCACCAAGTTTAACAAACTGTCTACACCTGGACAGTTTGGCAAAAAACAAGGAAACATGCAACATGTGAGCAATTAGAGAAAGGATAGGTATTTTCAAACTCTTCAAAATAAGCATAAGTCTTTCTTTGTATTTATACAGCACTTACTAGAATGAGATTCCAATAACTGAAGCCTCTGCTCACACATAACATCAATAAGTACAATGATAAGAGCATCCTTACACAGGATAAGTGCTTTCTTAAATTTGTTTGTAGAGTGCAAAAATCCAAGACTAAATCAGATAAGGACCACAAGATAATGTTTGCTAATATCCCCATAAATCTCAGCTAGAGTGTCTAAAAGTACTGGAAAGAAAAGTCTCTAAAGGTTAGGTAACAATATGTCAGCATAGGTTTCACCAGGTAAATAAGAATGAATTATCTGTCACTATTGTAAGCTTTTCCCAAAATATGTCATTGTTCCTCTTTCTTTCTCAGTATGAATTGCCATCTTAGCAACACAGAATAAGCCTATTTGAAAAGTCTCCATCCATTGAAAGTACCAGAAACTGGAATACATGAAAAATGATTCAAGGCAAGTTATAGATTATAACTAGAACGAGTTAATTTCTCAGTCAGCAACTATGTTATTTAATAATCTTGGTTCTGGTAACATATGAACCAAGTACTGCAGGCAAGATTTTTAGAAACTTTTTCCAAGAGTCACAATGGTTCAACATTTATTAATATGTTTATTTTCAGTCCTTGCCATCAAAATTAAGCCAGGTAAGATCATTGCTCTTTCAGAGCAGAGACCCGAATCTTGTTTTAACTGTTGTTACATTATCTCATGCAATAGCCAAGTCAACTTCTTCCATCAATTTAAACAAAATATCCTTCTATTTATGCTGATGTGCACTGAGTGTAGCAATGCAATACCACAATGCCCCTAGAACATATCCAGCCAGTACTGGAAGACTCCTAGGGACACAAGTAGACACCATAGCAGTCATGATCAGATCAAACCAAACATCACTCATCTTTACACCGGTTTGTGAAGGAAGATTTCACCACAATACTTTCCCACTAGAAATTCTGCTAAAGGCAATTCACTTCTGAAAACCCCAAAGCTAGTAGGTTATGAGTATTGTTCCCTACTGGAATGGAGTCAAGAAGCCAGATGCTGTAGGACAGGGAGGTAAAATAACTCTGAGAACAGAATGAAAACCAAGAAAAAAAAATGTTTTGAAGAGCTGCTGCAATTCCCAGATGGAAATCTTTGCAGTAATTTCACAGAACATTGAATCAGGCCTAAAGTTTTCAGTATAGGACAATCCCTCTTCAAGATAGCACCTTTGCGCTACAGAGCGGAGAAGATACTCCTGTTCAGGATGACAAAAGCCATCCCTAAGAACTTGGGAACAAAAAGAATCAACCTCTAACTCAGAGCAGCGAAGAGACTTCTCTTGCTTTGGGCAAGGTTACGGACACCATAGTATTGAAACAATGTAACAAGTATCTTCAAAAATACAGGAAACAAAAAAAGTCAAGATGTTCAGTAATATAAATGGCAAAGAAATTATAAAAATATTTTATAGGAGGCTACTTCTCCAGAGAAAAAAATTTAAACAGGCCAGCAGTTGACAAAAAAGAACCTGGCCTCATGTTTTGTCTAATCATTTTATAATATCTGTCTCAAAAAACGATATCCCTTTCTTTGGTTAAAATATTACAATGCAACAGCCAAGGGATATTGCATGTACATATTAAACTCAGTAATGTTAGCAGTAACGTAATATTCCAGTCTGTGGACTTAAAGCTAGTTATGAAAATACAAGAAGGTTTACAGTCACAGTAATTTTGACTTTATATAGGACAAAAAGCATCACAGTTACAATTATTGTAACCGTAAACCTTTTTGCAGTATATATATAACATTATATAGATATAAAAAATAACATCAATAAAGTACTTATGTATTTAAGAAGTGTTAAAAAAAAGTCCATTTACTTAGTTACTGTATTCCTGTTACATTTCCAAAAAGGCACTTTGCAATTTTAGATTTAATTTTCCTTTGTTAGCTTTAAAAAAAAAAAAAAAAAAAAAAGCAAACAAACCCTGAGAAACGAAACCTTCAGAGCCAAAGTTTTCAGATGGTACCTCCCACTCCCTGTTCAACTTCTCAGGGACCACCATGCAGTGACAATCTGGTTAGGAGTCAGCTGCCAAAGGGTATGTGATTTGCATGCAAAAATATTTCTAGAAGATGCACATGAATAGCATATGTTCTCAGCCTGAGTACAATCTTTTAACTACATGCCTAGAATATTATTTCCCCAATGTTCATAATTATTTTCCAGATAATGATTCCTGATACAGATATGCTACTCTTTGAAAATGACATATATATTGAGTCTTAAACCTCACTCATTTTAGAGTTCTCCTTGTATTATGAAAAAAAGTCTCTATATGGTAATTTTCCCCCCTCATGTCTGAAAATCCTACCCCTCCCCCCCCAAAAACAACAAAAAAGTCCCCCCCGCCCCGTTACACTACATGTTCAATTCACATGCCAAAAGGCTTCAGTCATGGAAAGTATGCATTCCAGATGCATGTTCTGGAAATGTAATAATTCATGGAAACAAGTTAATATTTAAATTGTTTTAAAATATTTACTGCAGGTGTAATTATGAAGTGTACAAATATTTGAAAACAGAATGCAACAACAGGAGACTCCGATTCAGAAAGTTAAATCAGATACGTAGTACACTTGCCTGAATCAAAGCAGTTTCAAAATCATATCAGAAAACCTTTCTGCTCTTCCTGTGTTAACTAAAATTAGTTTAAAAAAAAAAAGCAAGTTAAATTAATAAGACCAGTAATAAGCCATGCACATATACATGGTTAGCCAATTTACACTAAAACAAATTAATCAAATTGACACAACATGTCAGAGAGAATAACATTTAAGCAAATAGCAACTCTAACTAGATCCCAAAATCATTACCAGTCCACATCTGGAATGCCCAAACCAAATCCTGGTATCCTGGTGACTCTGAAGTTTGCATCATGTAGAAGCATAACTATGCTTCTTACTTCATGACTATTTTGTTTAGGCTAAATGAGGTTCTACTGTTTTGTGGGTTAAAATCCTTAGTTTCTTTTCTTTGTTAAAATGTAAACTCTTTTCCTCAGATCTCTATGAATGTTCATGCACATGAGAAGTCCCCCCTTTACATGGAAAGGCTCAGGTCTGCAATCCTTCTTCAGCCCAAGCTTTCCTTTATCCAATCTGAATGTCAGGGAGGAACAAACAAGGAACACCAGCAAATTATTCTGTGGCACTTCACAGTATACAAAAAATACCTGACAAGTAAATTAATTTACCCCCAAAGTTGGGGGAAAATGACAAAATAGAGAATGGAGGCACTGGCCAGCTTTAAAATCTTAACAGCTTCAGGCCATGAATTCTAACTGATCAGAGAACTGAAATCTATATTGGAGCTTTTTCCAAAGCCAGCTCGCACTGACAAACAAGGAAAGAGTCTACTTTAGTCATGCAAGATCATACACAAGCAAACAACTTTTACCACATCATCTGTTAGGCAGCGTACACTTAAAAACAAAAGCTTATGTTTGACAGAAGTTTAAAACAAAATAATGGACTCTAGTTACCCCTGGGAAAAGCAAAAATTTAAATTATAACCAAAATAAGTTAAAAATTTATTACTGAAATTAAGACACAGAGCATATATCAATTTTCACACATCCAAGCCCTGTTATTTAACCATAAGGAAGTATTACTAGGACTAAAGGAGGAATATGTGAAGGAATCTAAAATGCAACGAGGAAAACCATTATATAAAAGTACCACTATCCATTGAAACTACTTAACAACATTGTTCAATGTAATGCATTATTCTACCAGTTTTAATAGTCACCTACACCAACCGAAAAAGAGCTGAAATACACATGCTCTATCTAATGCACTGTGGATATAAAAAGGCCAACCTCAACAGCTATCAAGCCACTCATTTCCCTCTCCTATTCAACACACCCCAAAGTGTTTTACATTTCTGATGGGAGCACACAGAAAAAGTACCTTCTCCACAATAAAAGCACTAATGGATCAAACCCCAAGACCAAATAAAAGTTATTCTTCACAAAATTATTATTGAATTTCATTGCAATCTTTCACTAGTCAGGCAAACAACTTCTTCCTCCAACAGAGAAAAATATCCCAAAACATTAATTCAAACTTCAAAACATTGCCAAAGGAATGAAATGAAGAATAATTACAGAAAAAAAAGAAAAGAAAAAGAAAAAAAAGATTATGGATCTCAATAGAACCATTATACTAGCAATTTCACAATGCAAAACATACAAAGCTAAACGCTTTTTAAAATCAAATCAAGAATAAGGTGACAGCAAACCAGAGACAGACAATAAAATACAAGGCATTTCTCATGCTATTCCTAGAACAATTTCCTGAGTCATTCCATCTTCAGCCCCGGGGACCAGACTGGCTAGGGCCACACTAACAAACTTCTCAATGTAGCTGAGGCAGAGCGTTGACCTAAATGCTGTTGCCACTGAGCTCCTTGCAACTCGCGCTTGAGGAAGAGGGGCCAGGATGGATTTAAGAACTAAGCTATTTCAGCTTGAAACTGCTAGTGCAGAAATGCTCCTTGAAACAGCCCTAAATCACTTCAATTTCTAGAGACTGAAACCTCCAAAAATGACTGCAAAAAATATTCTAAACTACCTAATCGGACAGAATTTTTAAAAAGAGAGCTGAAACACTACAACGCTTCAGCAGAAGCGAACCTGCACCTTGGTGCTAGGAGAGAAGCACAAGACGCGAGGTACTGAAACTAAACCGCACCCTGGGCGTTAAGGCAAGCAGGTGCTCACTGAACTGCAGCTTAAGCCCTCGCTGCCTGCCCGAGCAGCCCGCAACGCGCAGAGCGCGCAGTTAGGAGCGGCGCGGCGCGGGGGGCAGCGAGATCCCTCGCGGCACCGGGCGGACACGGCGGAGAGCAGGCGGCGCTCAGCGGCCGCGGGCCTGCTGCGGACAGCGCAAACGCCTCCAGTCCGCGGGCTCTAACGGGCGCGGCTGTCGTGCCTTCGCCCTGCGGCGGCGAGACGGGGCACGCTGAGGGGGCGGGTGCCTGGCCCCCGCTCCGAGCGCCCGGGCCTCCGCGCTGCGGCGCCGAGCCGAGCCGAGTCCTCCCACCCCCAGCGGCCGCAGGCAGCGCCGCGCCCTCCTCTCGGGGCCCGCCCCCACGGGGGCGGGCGGCAGGGCCCGCGGCTCTCCCCGCCCATCGCTCCGCCCGACTGAACGAGAAGGAAGGAAGAAGGGGGAGGGAGGAGAGGAAATACCTCCGGCGCTCCTAGCCCCGGGGCGCCCCGGCGCGGGCCCTCGCCTGCCCGTGGGTGGCGGCTCCGCGGCCGTTGGCTGCCGGGAGCGGGGCGGGGCTGGCATGGCGGCGGCGGGGACGCGCCGGAAGCTGCGCAGCAGCCGGGCCCCGCTTGGCAGCGGCTCTTAGCTGCTCGCGCGCGCGAGGCGGCCGCCGGGTAACGGCCAGTGAGTAACGGCCGCCGGGTAACGGCCTCGTGGTGCGGCTGTTGCGCCTGCGCGGCCGCGGCGCGTGCACGTGCGGCGCGGGGAGGCCGGGCCGGGCCGGGCCGGGCCGGGCCGGGCCGGGCCGCCGGCAGCGCGGGGCTTCGGGCCGCGCGTGCGGCTCGAGGGGCGCCGCCGAGGGCCCGGAGCGGCGGCGCGGCGAGACGAGGCGCGGCGGGGGCCGGCGCGGAGCCGCCAGCAGGTGAGCGCGGGCTGGGGCGCTCCGTGCCCCCTCGGGGGCGGCGGGCAGCCCCGCGCTGCCTCGGCGCTGCCTCGGCACGCCGCGGCGCCGGGCGTCTTGGCAGGCCCGCTCTCCTGGGAGCGGCGTTAAGTCCTTTGCCTCGTTACTCCGTTGCCTGTTCCATAGGTTGTGTTGAAATGACCGTCTTACATATTTCTAAATGCCGACTTAGTATTTCTTGTCAACATCTGTACATGTGAGGTCTTGTTCTTTCTGTTCAGGTAGCGTTAGCTAAAACAGTATTTAATAACAGATGTATGTGGTGAGGTACTAGTGTGTATATGTTTTTCCCTTGCACAGTTTTTTGATGTTCTAGTAATTAACAATATATATTTTTTTCTTCTACAGTCTTTCCCTAGTGTGTGGATCGCTCTGGATGTGGGGGAAAAAAACAACCCTAAGGAGGCTGTTTACCCATAGGTTTATCTTGAAGCGTTGGAACGCTGCTTGGTGTTGAAGGAAGGGCAGCAACCAGGACAGCGCCAGCCAGTTAGCTGGAGCCACGTCCACGAGCCCTTCGCTTCCACTGCCTCGGGTTAGAGACTGAGGCTCTGCCTGCACCAAGTCTCTTTCTGAAATCTTGTATCTGTTAGCTGTAGCTATAATAAACATTAGTTTAAGGTATTTTTTTCCGTATCAGCTTACCTTCTTTCAAAAGGCTAAAAGGCCTCATCAGAAAGATGCTTAGTCCCTTTACCTTACAGTACTCCCATCAAAGCATTTAATATCAGGACATTTAAGATAAGCCTGACTGTAGAAGAAGCTTTTAGAACAACTTAGTAATCATGTTGCAGATTAATTTGTTTCATAGTTTCATGCATTTCAGCTTCATTTGCTTTAGTTGGTATTAGGTTATTTGCAGGAAAGAATCTTGCATTTGCCCCCACAGGAGACGAAATTGTAATTCTGCCTAGCACATATGGCCTGTGACGTAGGAACAGTTAGGTGACATCAACAATGTCTCTTTAACGTCACACAACTTGGGCCACGGAAACTTATCCCAGTAATTTTTTCATGCTCTGTGATCTGAATATTAATAGTCATAGCTGGAGATAAAGAAAAAATAACTCTGATGTCCTCTTGCATAAGGAATGCACACATATCTAATAACATGGTTAATGTAAATGCGTGTGACTTTCTTCTCAGGCTTTTGTTTTTTCATCCTTCCTTTTCAATTTCCCTTTGAAGGAGAGAAGACTTATGATTTGCAAGTTTATTCTCAAATGTTCCTTTAACCTTTAAATTGAGAAAAGATGTTCACTGTAACGTAATCAATGTTCTATCACCTGCTTACTGGAGTTCTTAACTGATTTTGTTTCACAAGATACTGAAACTGTTACTGTGTCACAAGATAAATCTCACTTACCAAAAGCCTTTTTGCCATATAAATTCTCCTCTTTCCTGCTTTCTTCTTTCTGCCCTGTTATCTCTGCAGCTCATCAGACCTTTTCATAAACCAGTTTAACTCACTAGAATAGTGGGGAAAAAAATCTGAGTTTTCTGCTGTTTCATGAGTTCAGTTAGCTTATGGAAAGTCTGACAAGGAAGTGAGCTGTGGGGTTGGTGATGGAGTGAGAAAGAGGAGAAAAGAGATGCGAGACCTGCCTATTATTTAGCAAGCAGTTACCTGTTGGATCGTAAGTTACCTGAAGAGCCATGACTTTAGCCTAGTAATTATATCTGATCGGTGGCATGTTTTGCATTGCATTTTGCAAGTGTCCAACATAAAAGAAGGGGAAGTACCATAAATGTTTTAAAACTTGACTACTAAGCTTGAAAGCATGTTCCTATGTGATTTCTGATATGTAATACTGGTGTTATATGCTGTTATAATAGGTCATTTTAGTAGTTCATAAAGCAGTCTCTCAGTTTTCTGTTTTTCTTGGCAATTTTCTCATTTCTTACACTTTTTACAAAGACCACAAATAGCTTACTGTAATTTTACACATACTGAAATGTACGGATAAGTCACTTAGTACCACTCTGTATATCTAGTACTGGTAGCCCCATTTTATTTGCTGATTCTTTGTACGTCTCTGAAATAAAAAGTTGATTAAGAATGTAATAAACATTTACAAAAGTATTAAGTGTGATAAATAGTATGGGCTCCAACACTGTAATACTGCTACTGGGTGATTATATTTGAGGAGGCATTGTACATCTCAAAACAGTATTTAAGCTTAAAAGGAAGAGCAGAACTAAGAGGGAACATAGAAGAAAATTGGAAAAATACTTGCTTTCCTTTTGAGAAAATGACAGAGTAAGCAGTGACTTGCACAGCAATAAATATCATTCTTTATAAAATCAAGAAATACTTAAAAAGAAATAACTTGTAGGTTGTTAGTGTTACTAATGCATTTAAATACAGGCAGAGGCTTTGTATTTGTGCAATGAGAAATCACTTAAATACATAGATCACGTGACTGTATAAACTTTGGAGAAATAAGACTGCTACAGGCCAAGGAATTGCCTAAAAGTTCCCTGAACAAGTTAGAAACATCTTATTAGCTAGAGCATGAAGAACAATGTCATTCTGTATTTTAGAGTGGTCAATATTTGCAAAAGTTTAATACTACATTAAAAAGTCAAATTCTGAACTAGATTAAGTATGTGATAACAGAGTTGATAAACTGTGGTAGTGTGATTGGCACTGGTGAAAAATTGGAGAACTTGACTTTCCTTCGTAATGCAGTAGAATTGCACATTTTGAGCTAATTCGTTAGTTTTTACCTTGAGTGAGCCTAGGACCATGTTGCTTCTTGTACACCTTCCAATATGGGTTGATACTTTTGTTCTTATCTTCCGTTATAACCATTAGTTTTAGAAGTCCCAGTATACTACCTCTTCATCTTGCAGCCTGCTTTTTCTGAAAAGAGCTTCTATACATGTTGAAAGTATCAGTGGGACATGTCATCAACTTAAGTTGCCTTTGGGGAGTGATATGAAATAATGAGTTGTTACAGTTTGCTACTGCACTTTTTTATTAACACTCTGTCCATTTTTAACAGTCTGTCCAGTTCTGTAGGGTCTCTTCTTGCTTAGTATTATAAATGGGTTTGGTTGAACTGGTATCTGTGCAGGTCTCCAAAAACACCTTGGGAAATTGAGTTCTTTGTTCAAAAGAAATTGTCTTTTAATCTGAGTTAGTGCTATAGTGTAGGAGTTGTGGAGCATTGTGCTGTGGAAGAGGTTCTTGTTCAGTGAAGTATTGAAAAAGAAAATATTGGCTGCTCAAGGAAAGATATTAACTTTGATGACTTTGATGCTTTTCAACTTAATTATATTTCACCTACTTTAACTTCCCCCTGAATCTTGAAGAGATGCATATTTATTTTGGTTAGCTCTATTTGAATTCAGCGGGTATAGATTTGGGTCCATATAGTTCTAAACCTCTGTGTTCTTCTGACTCATTCAAGATGTAGTTAGCTTCAGAGCCAGAGAAAGAATGGACTTATACGGGTTTAAGAACCTGTCTTCTGATGTGTATGTAGTCTATACTGGAGTCTTCCTACACAGATGTGTGTGTAGGTATATACATATGTTACTTAAGTGAACAACAACATATATGAATCAGAAGGCAAAATTTGGCCCTGAATTTGAGAAATCATATGAAATGAAATATGCAGTGCCATTAACAAAATATGAAATATATTTATGTAGCAGTAATACTGTGGAAGAGCTTGCTAGGAAGTCCGTAGCATTGTTAAAATGACTAGATTATGAGAAGTTTCCAAATAGTGACACTAGCAGCAGGATGCCCTTCTGTAGTTAGAAATCGTTCCATTTGCAGGATAAGCTTTTTATAGTTAGTGTACTAAATTCACTTTTCTGAAAGTTACAGTAGTTAGTTCTTTAATGTTCTTCTCCAGCTAAGCTGTAACTGTGTGGCATCTTACTGTAGCCATTTTTAAAGAAAATATCAGTCAGAAAGATCAGTCAGAGGGTTAGATGTAGTAAGTTGAGATGTACAGGCAAGACATCTACGTTTCTGCTAAGTATAGTGCACTTGGAAAATAAATGAGACCTTGCAGAGTGCAAAGAGTGTATAGATTTGAAAATTCAAGGTCTAAAGCTGCTAAATCTGATATGTGACTTAAAGTTCTGAGTTTGTAATCTTCACCAGAAAATAAGTATGTTCAGTCAAGAAAGTACGCTTCTGAATTCATTCTCACAGAAAATACAGATTGCGTTACTGTTGGTATGCTTTTATTCAAAATTTAATCTATTTTTTTCTTTAATTGTTGTATTCACTTCTTATTTTTCAGGGTTCTTTGAAAATTCCTTAGTGGTCTTGACATTGTTACAAGTGACATAAATTAGCCAGTGGCTCAGAATGATGGATACCCAGAAGACTACAAATGGTTTGCAAGTGATTGGACAAGGGACTGGTATAGGGATATCGACACTCCACATGGTGGGGTATTTGGGAAAAGTCAGTTGAAACTTGTTTTACATGTGTGCAAAGTTTATATTTTTCCTCTGCTTTGAGAGATTTTTAATTGGTCTTAATTTTCCAAAAAAAAAAGTGTCAAAATTATTTTTCCACGGAAATCTATAACAATGGCGAAAGATTATTCTAAGTACATCTGTGTCTATGATTTTTTTTTACTGGTGCTATTTTTGAAACTTAGCTTTCCTGTGAAAATGTGTTTGTCTTTGAAAGAACTGAATTTGTTTTCTCTGGCAATAAATGTCCTTTGGTTTAATGCAAACAGAATGAGATGTTACGTAATAGTGTTGTTACTTTCTTTCTAAGATACTTTCTTAAATATTTAAATATTTAAATCAAAAGATGAATTCATTTAGAACATTCTATTGTATGAATATATATTTTATAGCTATGATCAAAACCTAATCTAATTAACTTTTTTATACTGTATCAGATATATTGCTTTTCTGTCTTGGTATATATGTCTTATTCTTGGGATAATATATAAAATACATAAGCTAATGCTTCTTGGTTTGGGTTTTTTTTTTTTTTTTTTTTTTTAGAACTGCAGTCCTCTAGAAGTAACTACACATGAGTATTGCCCAGTCTGCAAAGAGAAGGGCCAGACACAGGCTTTACGGACTTATCGCATTAATTTTCAAGAGTCCATTTTCCTTTGTGAAAATCCTCAGGTATTATTCTAATTAACAGTTTTCTTGGGTTGTGTTATCTTCAACATTTACACCTCTTTAAGTTCAAGAGTTCACTGGTGGTCAAGCAGACGTGGAATAGGACTCTTTTGAGTTGATCTGCTAGACAGTATCTGGCTGTATTTAGACAAAAACAAAGCTAACCTCTATGCGTGTAGCGTTTATTCATAGCTAACCAAAAGAAATGCTTAAAAAATAAAAAAGGGGAGTTTGGCTTACATAACAAAGGAGAATAAATTTGTATATGAACCAGATTACAAGCTAAAATTTGGTGATCCCTGTAAACCAGTATTCTATCCATGCAGATAGTTTCCCAGTCTTTCTTTAGGGTTTTTGTTTTTCTTTGCTTTTTTTCTTGTTTTGCTTTTCTTTTCTGAGTAATACAAATAGGTTTGTAATTATAACTGCAGTGTTTTTGAAGTTTTTCATTTTAAGTTTAACCTTAGCTAGATTTCTGGGCTCCTTAATAGTTAATGGTGACTTTTGCTGCCTCTCCGTTCCCTTTCCTGCACTCCACCGTGTGTGGGGTGAGGGTGTAGCAATCTCATATGGCCTGGTACCCTTAAATTAACAGAGTGCAAAGACTAGATACACTTCTGTAAATTGGTCTCATAACCCCCTTCCCTGTTCCCCCGGACCCTGCCCCTTTACAATAGTCATCGTACTGGTTTGGAGGAGGGGAATAGTGAATTTGATTATATTCTCCTGGTTGCAAAACGTTCTTATGCATAAGACCCTACCGACACTTAGTCTGACCTGTCCACCCTAAAGGAATGGATATAGCAGAGTGAGAGAACAGGAGTTTCCTTAGCAAGATTAGGACATCTTTAAGGGACTGGAAGTGGGGAATCAGGTATTTACTGGAAAAGCAAAGTTGGTTATCATTTTTGATACATTTTTTCAGCATTGCTTATAAGACAGTGGTTGGATAAAACATCCTTCCTGTCGTATATATGTTGAATTTATATATCAATTTCATGAAAGTATCACTTTACAGAAGTCCTGCACTCTAACAGTATAGTTTGTATCTTTTAGCTACTGTTTACCTGAAATTGCTTTGTAGATTTCATTATAACTTTTTTCTTTCCTTTAGTGTATCTACCCACTTGGTTATAAACCATTAAACAGCATAATTATTTCTGCTGATTCAGAAAAGCATCAAATTCCATGTACTGATAAGAAAAGGAAATTGTGTGATATTAGTGACTTTTCTCCCATTGAATCACATGCAAAACAGGCAAGGACTAATAATGGGATAAATGTTGAGCAGACTATTAATGCAAATCCCGCCGTCAAATACTGTGAGAATAGTTTATATACTCCCAGGCCAAGCCTACCTGATGAATTACAGAATGACCAGCAAAAGACTAGTAGCAAAGCGGAGTCCCTCACGCAGAAGGTGGACATTGAAACAACCCACAGAGCCAGCAGTTATCGAGAAAGTCCTTCTAAGACTTCTTCAGCCAGAACACAGCTCTTACTGAATTCTGAACTTTGCTCGACAGCATCTGAAATTTTGCTCAGAGATGATGAAGGTTCCACTAATAACACAGATTTTTGTCTTCAGTGGAGGAACGTGTATGCTCTTTGTTGGTTAAACTGTATTTTGTCAGCATTGGTACACTTAGAAACATTAAAGTTTGCTCTAACAGAAGAATACACTGAAGAAAGATGTTTACTCCAGAGACTCCTTACAAAATATAATCAAGCAACTGCACTTCTGAATACCTGTAAAAGAAGTAAGGTAAAAGGTGAGTAAGTTTAGCTACTGTTTCGTTATATTCAAACTGATGTATTGGCTGCAAATATGTGGAATTCAGTAGAGTGTACTGCAGTAGAGTCTGCTTCCCTTTTATTTCAAGATCACAAAAGAATGAGTTACACCTCATTTCCATGAATTTCCAGACCAGAGTTCTTTGTCTAGCAGATTCTCAGTGATCACTGAAAAAATATTTCTCTTGGGGAAAATAGGCACACTTTGAAAGCAGAGATCAAATATTAAGTATCTCTTGAAATTTTCTGTTATAAACCAGGTAGATAAGTTGTGAATTGTTCATGTAATTGAGCTTGAATTTGTCTCCTTCCCCTCTGTTGGTTAATGTATTACAGTGCTGTTCTAATCTTAATCTTTAAAATCTTTTCTGATGTGTTTTTTTATATCCCTGTATAAATACACAGTTGCCTTGTCACACCAAAAATAGTAAAGCTGGGAAAATACATTTTTTTCTGGCTCCAGCTGGGCTGACTGAAGAAATGCTTCCCCTGAGGTCCACAAGCTATGCTGCGGATGATGGTGCTTCCTAACCCGTTTCAGTCAAAACCAGTCAGATCTGTTAACATGGTCCCTGCTGTCTGGAGCGGGTTAGGAGCATTCCACATGAGTGGCTCCGCAGATTGGAGGGCAGTGGCCTCCAAGCACTGGAGCAGTGATGAGCAGCTGGAGGCAACCTTTCAGCCAGCACAGCAGGAGTTAGAAGATGTGTCACAATAAGCTGTTAGTATGGACTTTGAACATTTTGTGTAGTCTGGATTCAATTTAAGACTCTTAAACTACTAAGATATATTTTTCCTAGTTCTTTTGAACTGACCCATTGGAGTCATATTAGAGAATTAATGCAGATCTCTTGACCAGCCGGTACCTTTTGTGAAGTCTTTTTCAGTAGACCTCCCAGGAATAGTGGGTGTTGGACTATATAGCCTATAGTACCGTAACAGCATTAGGTAACTTAATATCATATCTTCCCTAGAAAAAACGGTGTATGAAAAATGGTTTACTAGACTTTGTGACAGAGAAACCATAATATTTTTAAAGAAGGGAAAAAATCTAAAGAAATTCTAAAAAATCTCACATGCTCTAGTTCTAGCCAGAAATTCTGGCTGCTTATTTTAGGTTTTCAAATGTTGCCTCTACCATCACAGTACCTGTTAATCTGAGATGGTGTTTTCCCCTCTGCTGTGCTACTGCTGTTTGCGAAGAAGCACTGGTATAGAAGAGCCCTTAGTGGGAATGCTAGCTTGCTTTCCTTAGGAAGCGTGTTGTAATACAGTGTTGCTTGAAATAACCTAAACCTTTCCATTTCCAGGAATCACTGCAAAACAAATTAGTTTATGTGGGCAACAGTGGAAAAGGGAATGGGATGAACAATATTGTTATGGTGTGGTATTTATTTTGCCCTGCTATCTAATTTTTCAGTATCTTTTGGTTGTTTTTTAAAAAAAAAACAGAAGCAGTAGAGCTGCAGAAGATTTTTTTATTTTTTTTCAATATACATAAATATTATAAGTAAGAAATAGTTTCCACAGCTATGTTAAATTCTTCCTTTAATTTGTGGAGGTTATGATTGTGTAGTAGAAGTTACCTTCTTTCTTGAGCTTAAGTAATCTGTTTGTGTATAAACAATCTAACTGTTGTAAAATTAAGTTGCATACTGAGATATATGATGTAAGCTATTTAACAGATTTATTTTTAATATTTTTAAATGCTGACTTAGGAATTTAGTATTTAATCTGGGACAATACATTAAAATATTATATTACTAATTGTGTGATATCATTACAAAGCATTTAAGCAAGTTTTTGCCCTTTTGATCTTAAAATTTAGGTTTTTAAATCTACTCTTAAACTCTGAATATCCAGGATTTATGATGTCCGGTTACCTTATCCTTAAATGTCTTTACTATCCAGTTAATAGTACACAGTCTTAACCATAATTTAAGTCAGGTTAAGTAATTTCTGGTAAAATGTGTGTAATTTCTGTAAATTCTACTGTAATTTTCAGATCAGTTAATACTAAGCATTGGCTATTTTACCAACAGTTACAGAGAAGTGAATGTTAATATGAGAAGCATCTGTTTGCAGACAATGAATGCATCTTAGGTGAACGTGGAATGGGGGAGTGTTACACATAAGTACATGGAAACATATATCTTTTTTTCTTTAGATGTTCTTCCAAAAGCAGAATCATATCTCAATGAAATCAGAAACAGAATTTTTACACAGCTTCAGCCTCAGCTTGGGTGTAAATTGGGTGAGTAATTATTGCAGAATCTCAGTATTTATTTTCAGGAAACTATATGTGAAGCCTTGTAGTTTGTCAGCATATAAAAATATGTATGGATATATGCATACAAGACAGCTTGCAAATACATTTTACATATCATTTGCTGTGTGGTAAGCTTTTTTGTCCCTTAACTATTTTTGAAGTTTAGAGAGCATATTCTTCTCTTGGTAACTATGCTATAGTCACGAAATTGTCAGTGAGAGCAACCTAATAAAAGGGATCTGTCTCTTTGTGAGGATTAGAAATACAGCCTTGAAAGGATACCTGGGATTAGAATCAATAGCAGTAAACTTATCCTCTTTCCTTTCGAAGTACTGAAGGCTGACTTCAAATATTCAGTGACTGTTTTTTCCCCCCTCCATCTTTGAAGGTGAGAAGGAAAGTCCAGTGTTTGCACTCCCTCTACTTTTACGACAGGATCACCAAGCTGAGAAACTATTCCTGCTTTCATTTTCATGGAAGTTTGAGTGTTTATGTTGTGGCTACAAATACCAGGACCGGTGAGATTTTTCTTTAAGTAGCTTTTGTCTAAAAGTTGCATCCTTACCTTTTTAAGTCTGCACTTAATACATGTTTTTTCTTCAGATCTCCAGGTTTTGTATGGCTTAAGCTTGTTGGTGATGTTTTATGTGATCCACTTTTTAGGCTGGCATTTGCAAATGGTTTACTGCTGTGTCATGTCTTAGGAAATCATGTTATCATGTAATTCAAAAAGAAATAATAGGCAATTGTGATGCCTTAGCAGTGCTCATGCTGATTTTTTGCTGAGTATACAGATTGCTGCTCTTCCAAAGAGTATATGCCTGGCACACTTTTGCTATTGAAGAATACCTGTAATATTCATTTGGATTGCAAAGAATCAGAAATATATGAGGTTTGTTCTCATAATTGGTTTATTTTACAATAGTATTACAGGGAAGTTGTTTCTTGATAATTGATCGAATTCTGTGTAGCTGTAAGTGCAAGCTGCTCACTTAGGCTCCTTTTAGAGTCAGCAGAAAAAGAGAGGCACCTTCAGAAGACAGCTCGTTTTACTTTAAAAATGCCTGTTTCCCTCCACTGTCTTAGATTTACACAATAAACTTCTAGACCCACAAATGAGGTGGGATGAATTCTGTCCTTTATACTTCCAGCTCATGTGTAGTCCTGGTTAATAGCATGTGTTAAGAGCCTCTGTTATGTACTGTGTTTTTCAGTAAGTTGAAAAATCTAGGTTAGGCTGAATATAAAATTAGATCCTTCTATGGCTGATGAATGAATGAAGTACATTGTTTCACTTTAATACTCCATACTTTGTATTTTCATGTGTGTAAGCTCTGCTCTAAATGTACTGGTTCTTTGAAAACAAGGCCTTGTATTCTGCATTCTGATGTAACTTTTTACTGCTTCTTCACTCTGTCTTGAGCCTCTGTATTAGTAAATTACTGAGGTCTTGGTAGAAGCTTCACCATATTTTGGAAAGGAAAGAGAGATAAGATGTTAGGAGAGAAAGAGCAGATAATGTGGAATTAAAGGCCCTGATGCTGCTGAGAACAAATGATGACTGATAGTGTTTGGCAGAAGTGAATTCAATGCTGACTTGCATCTGATGCAGTCTCATTGGAGTTCATGCAAATGGCATGAATATGAATAGAATTTGGCTTAGTCATAACATTTTTGTAACTTTTTTGTGTGAAGTATGTATTTTTATTGTTTTCTGATCAGCAACTTAATTTACTCTTTTTTGTGTCTGTGTGTGTGTCCAGATGTAGGAAAACATTAACAACATTCACAAATATAATCCCTGATTGGCATCCACTTAATGCTATTCATGTTGGTCCGTGTAATAACTGTAATGATACATCTCAAAGAAGACAGATGATTTTGGAAAAGTAAGTTTGAATATGTGAACTTGAAAAGAGATAAAGTTCTGAGACTTCATATAGTGAACATAGTTGCACTTGCAAAAACAAGCTGTTGGGTTTAAAGAAATGCTAAACTTTTAATCTGATAAATATTCAGTTTCCTAGATTTAAGGTCATTCTTAAATGCTGAAACTTGCAAATAATGTTTAATAAACCTGAAACATAGAAAGTACAGTGTTTAACATACTGAATAGCCCATTTGTTTGAGCCAGGTAGTAAATACACTACTGATACCCAGTAGCAGCCTCTCTACAACCCCTGGTGTTGGTGAATAAAACTGCTCTCTGATCATGTTTATTGGTTTGACTTGGGAATACTGCCCTTTCTAGTTTGGTTATAACAGTTGTCTCCTGTCTTTCTCACCCCACCCCACCCATTTCCCCAATCCCTTGTGTGTTGTTTTTTCCCCACATTCATAAAAAAATGAAATATCCATTTGGAGTATTCTTCTCCTGTGAGTACTACTCAATCTTAGGAGATTTGTGTGGAGATAAAATAGTAACGGCAGGATTGCCTACTCTTTGAGATGCCTTGCTTGTGATTTTTTATTAGGAACTTCCGCTGATGTTTTGTTGCAATAAACTGTTCTGTTTCTTTTATTAGAGTACCGGCAATATTAATGTTGCATTTTGTTGAAGGCTTGCCACATAACAACCTGAAGAATTACTCATTTCAGTTTGAAGGGGATTCCTACCAAATAACATCTGTTGTTCAGTATCAGACAGTCAAGAAACACTTCATAACCTGGTCTTTGAATCCTGATGGTAAGACCATAAATTCTATTATAATAGTGCATGAGTCTACATCAAATACTGTTTTATGGGTTACTGAAATAGTCCCAACTGTCCATAGATAATAACAAGGGGGGGTTGTTTGTATTCTAAACTTCATATTAAAATCTTGTGAATAACTATAGGAACTTTGTTATTCTGGGTGAAAGTTTCATTTTGGTTTAACTGATTTGTTCAGCAGTGTTCTGGCCTCGGCTATCCTCACTGGGAAAGGTTATTTGGGTAGAGTCATTTCCTTTCATAACTTTGTAAAAATGGAAATAAATGCAAGCTGAGCATAGCTGTTGGACAAATTGTATTGGTTAGTTTGAAGCCAAATATTCAACCATTCTTGGGCAGGAATGGGGAAACTAGGAGCATTGATGCTTAGTTTCTCTTTGTTTCTGGACTTTGCTTCACCTGATGGTTGGGAGGCCCAATTTGGTGTTAGAAACATGACTAATGGTGTGAAGGTTCTGTTGGTTCAGCAGCAGAGCTTCATCCAAGTGGAACTCCACAGAATCAGAGAAGGTGAAAAGTTGACATTTTGATTCTCATGCTTCCGTAGAGGGAATGGATGCAGTCCTATCAAATGTTCTGGCAAAATGAAAGTTGCCTAAATTGTACAGCTAGAGTTTAGGAAGAACTGAGAAGAGGAAGCAGCTGGGAAGCAACTAGTTAGAAACATTTGATATGTTGTATATATATGCTGTATATCAATTTTGTAGGTTTCTTAAAGCTGTAAAATATTTTTTTCATGATTTGTAAACAGTTTGCAGATGATGGGGCAGATTACTAAATGAGCAGTTTCTCTTAAGCTGTTGTAAGTCTCAGGCAATGAAAGCTTCCATTGAGAAACGTTTTTGAGAGGTGGTTCTTCCCTCAGACCTGTGCAGATATTTTCAGACAGGATGTCAGCGTCATTAGCTCAGACAAAAAGCATTAGCTTTACAGGTCACCTACTCTGACCTGTAATAATATTGCAGCAAATTCTGCTTAAGTGTGACCTTTTTAGGGTGGAAGCCTCCCAGTTTCCCTCTGATGCAATAAAGAATGGAGGGGAAAAAATCTGATTTTCTGCATGTCAAGGAATGGGTTAATAAAAATGTTTGACAAGTGTCGGAAAAATAGTGATTTCAATTTTAAAGGTCTTTGAGTTTCTACATTGGTTGCTGTTTATTTTTCAGGAACTTGGCTTGAATGTGATGATTTAAAGGGTCCATATTGCAAGAGACGTAAAAGATTTGAAGTTCCTCCTTCAGAGATTTTTATTGTTTTCTGGGAAAAGAAAACATCCCATGTGCCAGAAGAGCTGAATTCACAGTTCCAGAGTAAAAATATTGACAATTTTCCTCTTAAAAATGTACAGTCAAATTCCACAGTGTTGCATTGTGGTTTTGAAAACACTGTAGACAAAATATTTGCAGAACATCACAAAAAGGATTCTGTGAGAATTCCAGATAAGAAACAACAGCAGGTAGCTGAAGATGAAAGCAGTGCTCATCGTGGTTTTGAAAATCTGGCACATGATGATGTTATAACTCTGACGCTTGTAGAAATTCAAGTTGACTCAGAAGCTAAATCACTGGAGAACAGACAGATGGTGGGAAATAACCTTGTTGTTGAGACGGACACACTGCGACAGCAGGAATCAGCTTGTTCACCTAACACTCCACATACAGAAGAGGTTGCTGGAACTAGTCTAGCTATGAATAATAAATGCACATTATCTGAAGATGGCAGCATTTGCTTACCTCTAGAAGAGTTAAACACAGCAAATATTACTCCTCCTGTGCCTAAAAACCAGGACCTTTACCCATCTTACTCACCACTTGCTCAAAGAACAGATGACAGAGCAAATTTATTTAACACAGAAAATGGTACTGGCTTAAATTCAGAACTACAGCTAAACAAGAATTTGTCACCAGCAGAGAATATCACTCAAAGATCACCTGACTTGAAAGATGCAAGCAAAATTGTAGCTGATTCTCAGATCACAAATTCTTCTGCTGCCAATAATCCTTTTCAGCCTTCATACAAAGACCAAAAAAGAGGATTTGTAGGAAGCTGGGTAAAGAAATTATTAAGCCAGAATACTTCTTTTATGCCTTCAAGTGCCTCAGCTCTTAAAAATGAGAAAAATTGCAAAACTCCCTCAGTGCAAAAAATAAATGATGTGCGGCTGCCAATTAAGGGAGCAAGTAACTTTGATGGATTTCAAGGCAGAGGTACAAACAAAATGACTGAGACCCCTAAATTAGCAGTTCCTCAACGTAAAAATATTCATCCTATGTCAAATTTCAAAGGATTTTCTCAAGACGTTCATCTTCCTACAAAAAATCATATTGCTAATGAAGGTCCAACTTGGAGAAAGTCAGGAAGTGTGTTGGGTGCCTCAGGTAAAGTAACTCAACTTAATTCACCCAGCTGTAATTCTGGGAAAGTAGAAGAGTCAGATACTGATAAAACAAAAAAACTTCGTCAAAAACTGTTAAAAAAACTTAATGCTAAAAAGAAGAAGTTAGCTTCACTGGATAGACTAGCAGTGGAACAAATGAAACATGAAGGACCTGTGAACGGAGGTGGAAGCACCCCGTCACATTTTGAATCTCATAATGATAGTGAATTATTACAGACTTTTTTATGGGAACTGCAGCATCAGATTGATGTTGCAGATAATAAATCTGATGCAAACTCTGTATCAATGTGCACTGGCCATGATGCTAATAACGAAATATTAGCAGAATTACTTTCCCCTATTTCAACTGTTGCTTCCTTAGAGGTTCCAAAAGGTGAAGATGAATGTATGTATTTGGAAATGGTGGACAGCAATGTTGCACCAGTGGTGCCTGCTGAGTCGACCAGTGTGTCACATGCAACAGTGCCACGTGAAGACCACAATTACTACAGTCCCGTAAAGGACGGTAATTCTGAAGTTCATACAATGAACAAATCCAGCGTGAAAAAACTTGCTTTTGAAAGTCCTACAAGTGAAGATATCCTTGAAGACCTATTCTCCATTTCAGCACCAAGCTCAATAGCAGGTGATATAGATTTACCTCATTTTGATGAAACTCTGTTTGAAACTTGGTGAATATTCAGTTGCTTATTTTTAGTACTTTTCAATATTATGTATATTTTGATACAAAGCACTATTTAAATTATATTTTCTAACTGGTTTAATTGCACACTGGCTGTACTTGAACAATTTACATTTGAGGTATTTTTTTTCTTAAAATTGCATTGTAGCAGGCAAATAAGGTTTTAATCCATTTTGTCTGTGAACTAGTTATTTTAGCTGTAGAATATGAGGATAGTTTTAATTAAAAGCTCCTATAAGTCTTAATTTTTTGCTGCTTTTAATATGGAAAACTCATCCATATTTTATTGAGCTTGAAAATAACAACCTTCAATATCCTTGATGGTGTAAGTAATACTATTTAGGAAGTACTGATTTATTTTTCAGGATCTCTGAATTCCTGAAGTCTTGTTGTCCAACCTAAAAAAAAGAAAAATACTGACTGTAATCAGGGATATTTGCATCCTTTTATACAAAGATAATTTGCAACACTAAGAAATCAAGGATGGTGTTCTGCTAGGCATTTTACTCTTTTCAGAACTACAGTTCTGCAAGCTCTTCCTGGTGTGTTCACCCCTTGGATCCAAGGAAGGAGGGATATAAAGTAGAAATTTTCCTATTTAAAGTTATGACACATGCTGAGGTTTTCATTCCAGGTTAACTGAAAATACAATTTTGCAGAATATACTTCTGAGCCTGCTAGTCTTTTAAGTAAAATAAATAGGATTTGACCCAGAGTTTGCAGCATTAAGAAGGAGTTAGTACCAAATGTAACTTTCATGTATTCATTGCTGCAAATTCATTACTGAAAGAAAAGTTTCCAAGCAATGAAGTTAACTGTACATTAGCACCCATTACTGTTGCCGCTAGGAGTTTTTCATGGATAGAGCTATGTACTCCTGTCTGTATATAAGAGAATGCCAGGGATGAGCAAGGACAGTAGGAAGAAAGTAATGGAGAAATATGGCAAGAAGGCAGAGAGTAAGGAGAAGGGAGGAATATTTACATCTTGGTGTTTCCAGATTTGTGTATAGCTTTCATTTTGTTTGACAGGGAGTCTTACATGAATTCATGTATACAAAGCTGAGAATATTATGTGCTAGATTAGATCACCTAAAATATTTTTCATGTATGTGGAAATAATAAGGATTTTATCAGCAAGCCTGTTTCAGCCATTTTTAGAGGTACTTTGCATTTTTTTTCATCCCAAATTCAAGATGTAAGCCCTTCTGTCGTACTCTTAAACAGGTGCAATGGAACATAATTGTTATTACAGGTCATGGCTACAGAGATAGATGGTCTTGGATAGCTTGAACAGATTCAAAAAGTGTTTGAAAAACTGTCAATGACACTGAACTCGCTTTCCCAAACTATTTATGTTGCAATTGTGGGCATGTTTATCAAGCCTGCATTATAGAGAATGAATAATTTCATTTTTGATACATAACTTTTTAAAGAACTTGAGCTCCTCCTTTGTTTTAAATGTGTTAATTGTTGTGCTGCAATGGAAAACAAATCAACGAGTTTTGAATGTAAAGTCCTGGTATACTGCTGGAGAAATATTTGTCCGTGAATTCCTCTTATTAAAAAAAAAATGTTGACCAAAGCTAGAGTTTGACTTATCAGTAAGTAACATGGGTGCCCCTGCAAGACATGAGGGGGCAGTAAGATTTTCCTGCAGAGTCTCTCGACCAGTCGTTTCTGTATATGCAAACCACTTAAAAGCTGTGTACCCCTAGCTCCCGAACACTTGCTGCAGAGGTTTCCATAAGGTGAGGGGAGGCGCTTCCTCCGCAGATGCCGTCTGGGATGAGCTGAGTTGCAGTTACTTAGAGCTGAGAAGTGGGAACTCCCTCGCTGCTGGCTCAGGACGAGGCACAGACCCCAGAGGGAGTGAAGCAGCAAGCCTGGGGCTAGCGAGATGCAGAACGCGTCGGTCTGCATGGGGAAGATCCCGCTTTATTGGGATATTGGAGGGGGAGGCTGTTGCAGATGAGAAGGTCCAGGTGTAAGCAGTATGATAAGGTTAATAGCAGAGAAGGGTATGGGGGCGCAGCTGCTGGGCATGTGCCTAGACAGAACAAGGAATTGCCATGGTCAACCTTAGCACCCCTGCAAACTCATGTAGGAGTCCTTGGGCTGCAGCTGTGTGGAGTACAGTATGGGTGCACATATGTATAAAATCTCCAAGCGCAATTAAATAGCACTGGAGATCAAAATGAATATGAAACTACTTACATTACTGGTGCAAGCTTTTTGATGCCTTGCTCTGAAATAATTGTTAATGAAAGATGATGCTGTGCAAATTTGTCTGTTTCCTAATTGGATCAACACAAGTGTTTTACTCCCACTGATTCTTTGGAAGTGAGAATTCAGCTGAGATTGAATAAAATCTCCTTCACCAAAGAAACAGCTTGGAATTTGGTGATTACTGTACTTTTTTTTGGAGACTATTTTAAAATGCAGCCTGGATGATCAGCCTTTTATTTGCAGTGAAGAGAATGTAATGTATCAGTTTTCTGTCAATTAGAAATATATTAGGTGGGCATATAGCAAGTATGAGTAGTGAGCAGTTATTAGTCACTTTATTTTGTAGGTTTATCAATGTTTTAGGGTAAATTTTAAAAGGTCCGATGGCTTTGTGCACTTGGGATTGTATTTTACATGTTTTTTTCACCTCTTGCATCACAGTCTAATTTGTCTTCTGATTTGGGAAAGGCACAATTGTGACACTTAGAAATTTACAGTTTTTAAGGTTAAAATCAGCTCTGTGTGGAAGAAGTGGCTCTGGTTCCGATCTTACTACTTTATGATATAGTAAATCACTTTTTAATAAAAAGTATATGAAAAAGAAGGAGACATCTCATGCTGTCTGCAGGAAACCAGCCCATCTGAAAAGGAGCTCTCTACATGGATTTTTTTGCAGCCCTCTCTCCACTTGCTAGAAGACTGCTCTAGAAATTCATTGTGCTGCTTGTTAGAAATCTCCTAATTTCCATCTTGTTTTTCATGGTTGGTTATTGCCATTTATTCTTGTTCTGACATTGGGTTTTGGCTTAAATAATTATTCCCTTCCTGACAATGTATTAATAGAGAGCAATTGTGTCCTCTGTCTTCCTTTTGCAAAGCTAAATAGCTGCTATTCCCTTAATGAGCCACTTTGTGCTCTGAAGAGCAAAGCAGGTAACTTCCTGAGCAGATTATTCTGTACCCCGCTCTGCAAGCATGCGCTGGGCTTCAGAGTCGGCCAGGGTTCGGCCTCACGGTGGAAGAGCTTACGGTCCAAGTGTAGACCCACGGGTGGCAGTGCATGCAGAGAAGAAGAGACACTGAGGTTAACCAGATGAGGCGGCTGATCAAGCCTTATCGCAGCATGTCCCCTTCTGCGTCGTACACAAACAGAGTTTGTTTCTAGGGGAGGTACTGGAGCTGCACAGCACAATGTGGTGGAACTGTGGGACACACAAAGAAGAGCAGATGATAGAAAGGAGTGTAGAAAAGTAGGTCTTCGCTCTCCAGTTTTGAGGTCCAGTGAGCCAAACTCATGTCTTCAGTTCGGCAGTTTTGGCAGACTCGGATTACAATCCAAGGCCTCACAGGCCTTTTTTAATGCCAAGACTGGAAGACTAATCAGTTGGGTGTTAAGGGTCCAAACGTGCCTAACTTAGGTTTTCTGGAGGGAAGTTGAAGAAATCTTAAGAAGAGGCTTCTCCCTGAATGTGGGTTCATATTGTTCTTTTGTTTAAAACACTATCTAAGGAGGCTTGTATAATGCTCAAGAATAGGGTTTAGGATAGCTCTAATCCTGCCCCAATTTTCCAGTTTAAAAATGGGGGAAAGAGGCAATATGATAAAATACCTGTGAACTATAAGAGTTGGCAATATTCTGTGAAACCTGACATAGAAGTACCTGTCTAGGAGGCAGGGAAGAATCTCACCTTTCATGTTTAGAAAAATGAACTTCCAGTCCTGGTAATTGGTACTGTTGCAAAAATTTTCTGTGCAACTGCCGGAAACAAAGAGCAGAATAGTCAGAAAACCCATAATTATTATATCTTACTCTTAGTGGACTGTGTGTTCCATTTCTTTGGCTTAGAGAGAGTGGTCCATAATTTTTAAGTATTTAGGAAATATGTATTTGATCCTTTAAGCAGTATTTTACAGTTCTTGCATACACTAAATCTACCTGTTGTGTGGTTTGTTTTCATTTTATTTTTCAATAGTCATATTTTCAGTGACTTGCTTTTTCTATAGGTGTAGTAGTGCAAGAGGTTCAAATAATGGGGAAAGCTGTAAGAAAGAATTAAGTTGTGCTTTTGAATTTTATAAGGAGCTAGCAGTTTTCATATAATCTCTCTTTTTTTTCCCTCCTCCTTCAAGTCTTGCTTTTCATTGGGAAGATGAGGTTTTCACATTCTTCATTCCTCAACACCATAAATTTGAGTGTTGACTGCCACTATCTCACATGCCCTCAGTTCCAGTCAAAACTTCAGCAGTGCTTAGACTAATTAGCCAAACCTCTTCTACAGCTTCTGCCATTCAAGTGCAAGCAGTGAAAATGCTGTCATTTGGTTGTGGAATCATTTTAAAGGTTTTGCTACAAGTTTTCTGATGACACTGAAGTCATTTAAGTTTAGACTCATTTCTCCTCCTTTAGGTTATCTTTCCAAGCAGACAGACTGAGATTATGTTTTTAAGGGGAAAGTTTAAGTGATGGAATGAACCAAATCTTAAAAATAAAACATCTAGCCATGTCCTTGCAGTATAGCGTGCTCCTTTCTTGTAACGGTACGCTTCCGATCCCTTGCCTAGCTCAAGTGCAAAACCTTTCTATAAGGAAGGCTTGACAGAGGTTGTGGCTTCATATATGTATTGCAAAGACATACAGTACATACATGCTATGTAGTCACACTGTTTACTTAAAATTTAAAATAGCAAGTAGAAAAATTAATAGGAATATTCTGCCCTGTATTAACAATAATTGGTTATAACTGAGGTTACAACTTTTGATTCTAGGAAAAACTGTGTCTACAGTAGTGTGAGAGCATGTTTGCAGTTTTTGAAAAGTAGTTACCACCCAAGAAAGGATTCCATATGATAATGATATGGTCTTTCAGCCCCTTAGTAGTGAATATTGTACAACCACAGGACCTGAGACCTGGATGTAGGAAGCAGCCTTGCTGACTGAATCCATGCCATGTGCTGCTTGGAATCCTGAGAGGTCTGGTTATGCTTCTGAATCCATAGGTGTGCGCACGGTGCTTGGGGTGATGGAGCACAGCGTATTTGCCCAGTAGCGTGCTGGATCAGTGCAGTACTGCAGTGTATTTGCCCGGTAGCGTGCTGGGTCAGCACACACCTGAGATGAGCGGTGGCTGCCGTGCAGTGACTCCGCTGCAGCAGCTTCCTTGAAGTCACGCTGAAGGCAACAGGCACTGCTGCAGTCTTGTGGCAGTGCGGCTGCAGCGCTCTGGGTTTCGGCTTCGTTCTGCTCCCGGTACCACAATGTGAAATCAGACTGGTTTTAGACGGAGAGCTGGAAAAATTGGGCGGTGAGGAAAAAAAAGCGCCTGGTGTTTCCGCCCGGTTTCGAACCGGGGACCTTTTGCGTGTTAGGCGAATGTGATAACCACTACACTACGGAAACTGCCGCTGCCGAAAAGGTTTCTGGAGTGGCCCTTGCCGCTCGCCCTGGCGCATGCGGGCGGTGCCCCCTCCCGAAGGCGGCTGCTGCAAGGAGCGGCAGAGCGGGGCGGCGGCGGCTCCCACCGGCTTACCGGCCCGGCGGGGAGGACCTCGGCCCCACTCGATTTCCCACGGAAGAAAAAAACTGCCGCCGACCAAAAACACCCCTTGCCCGTCCCTGGGTGGGCTCGAACCACCAACCTTTCGGTTAACAGCCGAACGCGCTAACCGATTGCGCCACAGAGACGCTCTAAAAACAAGATCCACCGCGCCGTCCTGATGGCTACGCGGGCGCCCTCCGTCGCGCCGCGCCTCGCCTCGCCGCGGCTGCCCGGAGCTCGCGAGCAGGGTGAAAGTGCAGACGTTCATAAAAACAAGAAGAGGCCCCTGAGCGCCCCAACCAGCACCGTAATGTGCGCCCTCACACGGGAGGAAAAAATAGAAAGAGGAACGAAAAAGGCTCAGAAAGACAGGGAAGACAGGAAAAGGAAAATGAGGAAGGAAGAGAAACAAAGAGAAGTGGCATGGGCCTACACGTGCTTCACACGGATGCCGAATGTGGCAATAAGAAACTGCATCCGTAATAAATAAAAGTATCATTTCCTCACAGTGGCGCCAGTTGCCCTTTAGTCTCTGTGCAAATTTGTCAGTGACTGGGAGATCTGGTATTGATCAAGTACAAAAAATTGAATTTAGACCTCAGCTCAGAGGCTGTAATTAACCGCCAAAGCAGGGCCCTCTCAGCAGCAAGTTTGACACCCTAATGCAAAACAGCTTTTCCCACTTACTCTATCGATGGCCATAAATGCTTGTCAGTCAGGCCAGCGTGGGAGCCCTCTGCTATGGGACATAAAGGCAGGGGACATGCTTTGGAAAAAAATGCTGTTAG
Organism: Apteryx mantelli; assembly: GCF_036417845.1. Lineage (NCBI taxonomy): Eukaryota > Metazoa > Chordata > Aves > Apterygiformes > Apterygidae > Apteryx > Apteryx mantelli. The sequence continues at coordinate 25,855,104 of NC_089978.1, forward strand.
CGGGAAGGAATATAACCGGCTTGCAGTCTAGTTCATTTAAATCATGCAGTTAAAGGCAATTTCTGTGAGTCTTTCTGCCAATGGTGGTGGCTGTAAAACCATATTTGGTTTAAGTTTAAAAAATATTTTTCTCTCTGGTTGTGAGTGCCACAGGCCCAGTGGAGATATTTCTCTCACCCCAAAACTATAAAAAGTCGATGTCCGTAGCGCTATGCTGGGGTGCAAAGCAACACATCTGGGTCCTGGAGCGGAGCTGAGCAGAGGGCAGGATTATTCAGGCAGAAAGCGCCTCCGGTGGTGCCAGCACTGCTCCCTGGAGGTACCGTTTTGTGGTTGTTTTAAATTACAAAGAGGGCTGCGTGGGGAACCTGCCGGGAAAAGGTGCTGAGGGAAGAGGATGCGCTGGAGCGCGGGGCTCTGCTGTGGCCCCTTTTGCTCAGCACCAGCGGCTCCTGGCAGCGCAAAGGTCCCTTTTGCCACCAAAGCCATGAAACGCCTCCCTGTTGCTCAGGGCCGTGGAAGAGTTTAGCTTTGTGTTTCCACTTCTTCTCCTATAGGGTTTGGGCTTTTTTTTTTTTTTTTTAATCTGAAGATATCAGGTTTGGAGTTTGCATATTCTTCAGATTAAAAAAATAAACATTCTCATTCTTTTCTGTTGTTTCTGTGGCTTTTTAGGTAGGATCAAGGAACAGAGAAATAGTAGACAAATAGAAGAAAAAGGGGTTTAGAGCAGTATCCATTGGCAGGAGAACTGGAGATGGAAATCTGAAAGCTTCTTTCAGAGACATAAAAGCCAGCACAGAAAAGTTCTATCCATACATTGAAAGTAAGAGGAAGACAAAAATTAGCCCAGGCCTATTATTTAATCAATGACCAAAGTATTCAGTATCTTTTTTCCCTACAGTTTTAATAAATAGGGACTAATTGTGACAAGAAGCTTAAGGAATGGAGGTCAAAATTCATCCCACAATATTTAAAGATTGCTGAAGCAATGTCTGGTGCTTTAATCATTATTTGGAAAAACTAATAGGGAGTGGATACACCCTATAAAAATGAGTCAGGGCAAAAAAACCATCTTAAAGGGGAGCGGATGAGAAGGGAATTCTCGCCCAGGCAAACCTGGTTTCAGTTCTAAAAATTTTATAAAACAAAATTATTATACAATCAGTCTGCAGCTGTGTAAAAGATAATGAGGTGGTAACAGACAGCCGGCCTGCGTTGTCAGAAATAAAGCACGTCAAGACAATCTGATTTCCTTCTTTGACAAGATAACCGGGGCGCTGTGCTGCGAGGAGCCATCGCAAAGATGCAGCTCGATTTCGGCAAGGTTTCCGACAAGCTGCTTCCTGGGGCGAGGGAGGGAAGGACGACAAGGACGCAATCCCCACAAGGTGGCTCTACCACTCGTCGCAAAGCAGCTCTCCGAGAGCAATAATCGATAGCTTCCTGACAAACCACGAGGACTTCCCCCCAGAAGGTCTCCGAAAGGGCTGTCCTGGACTCCCTTCAGTTCCCCGAGTCTCAGTGATGACGGGGAAAACACGAAACCTGCCGTTGTGACCAGGTCGGGTCGGGAGGGGGGGTTCGGGCATCCTGGTGGAGGGGATTTGAATTGAAACGCTCTCGCTGCGTCGCAGAAACTTCCAAAACGCAGCCTGTGGAAATGTAACCGGCAGACTGCAGCGCTCCCACAGCCCCTTCCCGCTCAGGAACTGGGGATCCCGCAGCCGCGGGATGATCCGGGCTGGAAGGGCCTCGGCGCCACTCCGCCTGCAGATGCGGAGGTGTCCAAAGAGCGGCCTCCAGCCTCCTCAGGGAGACGGAGGGTTTTCCAAGGCATTGCTCTGACGGCGCCCACGGCTTCGTTCGTTTGGCTGCGCTGGGATGTAGCTGTGGCTCCCAGGTCTGCCTGCCGAGGAGGGCTGGTACAGATCGCTTCAGATCCACCGCAGAGCCCTCGAGGGCGGCTTTTCACCACGGTCACCTACCCACAGCCCAACTCCAGGGTCCGGAGGTGGTGGGAAATGACAGAAGCATTTAAAAAATTGCAGCATTGCCTTTTGCTTCGTGCTGCACTTCACATCTCCTGCTCTGTTCATATTTCCTTTCGGGTTTTCGTCCGATTTTGGGAAGGATGCGATGATTAAGCAAAATGATGTCACACATACGTATATGTACCATATACTTGGTGGTTATGTGGTGCTTTAAGTTTGCAAAGTGCTGTGCTGGTGTTAACCGGTCGGTCCAAGGGGCTTGTGTTGCACTGCATTTCTGATAAAGCATGATGGCTGCGTGTCATCTGCAAGTTAAATATAGGAGCTTCACCAGGGCAGGTTTTATTAGGACACACACTTACGTTCAAGCCTTTGCAGCTGACAGCTGAAGATCTGCAACAGTGTATATGAGTAGAGAAAAGATGAATATCTGAAAAGATATTTTTAGATCTGCATCCACAGTCTCTTCCTATTCAGTACGAAAGTATTTCTATGAAGGAATTATTTTGAATGGCTCTTAAAGATTTCCAGAGAAGGAGATTAATGTGCTGGAAGTATCATGGCACAACTGGAAAAGCTTGCCAGCTGTGTACATTTCCGTGGGCTTCATAGCTCACTCTGTCAAGTTTATCTTCCCCAAACAGGAAGATGTGGATTTCAAATAACAGTAAAGAAAGCGGAAGGGCTGGGATCAAACAGCAGCTGATGAAATGCAGAATTACCTGTGCTTGAATAGCACAGACTGGACCTGGTGGTTACTGTGGATGCAGACCTCTCTCCTTAAGGCTTCCCCTTGCATACACTTTTTTTTTTTTTTTTTGGGGGGGGGGGGGGTCCTACTTGAAAAAATTCCTTATCTCAAATGGCCAGGTGCAATATGATGGAGGTGCTTTGCACCAATGTTTCTTCCAGTCAAACAGCATTTTCCTGGGGTGCCAGCTGGTTCCTGGGGTGCTAGTTTTCTGCTCTACCTGACTATGTTTACAATAGGGTTGCTCTGCTGCAGTAATGGGTCTCATACCCTCTTAATTTCTTCTGCTTTTCCTTAAAATTTCTTGGAAATGTTCAGTTTAATGTTATACTTAAAAAAAGACCCGCAGCGTTTATTTTGGGCCAGTCATACCACACAGATGCTCATTGGCAAAGTTTGGGTTTTTTTCCTGCATATGCATAAATCAGTTCAAGAATCCTGAAACTGGTGCAATGTGTTTTGGTTTTTTTTGGGGGGGGGGTGCATCTCACCTGCAACCTTCAGGTCATCCCTTTCCATGCACATCCCGCCCAAGGCAGACCGCAGGGAGCAAGGCTCTGGCCCAGCCAAGCCGGTGGTTTGGAAAGCCCCGTGTTGTGCCTGGGGATGTCAGTGCGAACCCCAGTGAGAGGCAGTAACGGGCCGGGTTTGCAGGGCCGCGGGAACAGGGAGAGGAGCCACGTCTCGCACGGGCCCCACGACGGCGTGATAAAACCGAAGGGGTGGGAAAGAAGCGCCCAGGGAGGGGGAAGAGGAGGCGCGCAGCCAGCAGCCCGGCCCGAGCGGCGCACGGGGTGCTGGCGCGGGTCTTGGCTGGGCCAGCCGGCAGAGCGGCCGCCGTACCCTCCTGCTATCTATTTCTTTACCTTACGGCAGCTTCAAAGCTTCGGAGCCTGACTGCCATCGCCTTGAATATGAGACCCCTGCCAGATCGAAGCCGTCTTTGGGAAGCCTTCGAAAGCAGAGAGGAGCGTGCCACGGCTGCCCCGGGACCTGCACCACCTCCGCCGCTGTGTCCCGTCAGCAGCTCCCTCCTGCGCGGGTGCCGCTGCACAGCTCTGTCCTCCCCGCACATTGCCCTGCCTTCTGCTGTGCCAATAGTCCTCTTTCGACTTAATTTCATAGCACTTCCAGGTGATGGGCTTTCCTTTCCAGAAGAATAACAGAAGCTTAACCTTAAATACCATCCTTAAATGCCAACTATGATCCTGCGCTCGATAGATCACAAAACATTGATGCTCAGGTAATAAAAGACTATTTTATGAGGAAAAGAAGAACTTCAGTCTGAATAAAAGCATTCTCAAAGTGCTACTGTGCTTTTTTGTTGTTGTCGTTCTTGCTTTATTTTAAAGCAAATTTACCAAGAGTTAAAAGTCTGGAAAACCTATCAAAGGCCAAATCTGAAACCAATACTATTTATGGCCTTGCCGCTCACAGGGGTGCATCTCTGTGGCTCTAAGATCGCAGTTTAGTTTCCCAGAAACACAGCCTTCACCTAGTAAGTTAATAATAGGTCACAACTCAAAAACTAAGTTAATCATATACCTCCCAGCCAGTGTGTATCTGTATATTTGCCTGTACCCAGTGATAGTTTTCCATATCAAATAATTCAGGTGTTTTTGCATGATAAAGAGCCTGGATAAAAATACAGTTGTAGTTAAATCTGTCATCGTTGTAAAAGATGAATTTCACAGTTTTGCATCTGCTGGAAATTAGTATCTATCTGAGTCACATCCAGAAAGATGTGTCTAGTCATCCGGATGTGGCTTGGACATTGGGCACTATCCAGACCTCTTAGGTAGCCTGTCGTGGAGTATGGAGAGACAGAGATGAGGCAAAAATTGTCTGGGGCTCAATCCAGTGAAAATAATGCTTTTATTAGTGTTAAATCCCTACTAAGGTAAGCATTTTTAGGAAGTCTTTCCCCATCAGAATATAGGCAAAAGAGAGCAGAGGGGTTATGGTGAGCAAGTGAGGTGCACTTTAGATGAGGATGCTTTCCAGCAGTCTGACAACCTGTAAGAAGCTTTCTGCAGCCTTCCCATACCCTAACCTATGCTTTTCTGCCATTTCTTTAATGGAGTCGATAGCGTAATCTTGCAACAATGATGAAGCCAAGGCAATAAACATGCTGCAACACTTATGTTCAACTGCACTGCATCTGGACTAATAAAATTGGGCTACAATTGGGAAGTCCAAGCCTGTAAAATGCTGAATGCTGACAGTTGTTGCTGTCTTTCAGGGAGGTATTCACAGGTGTAAGAGCTGCATGATCCGTCTCTGGTAATGAAAGATATATCTCTTTGCCCAGCCATGATGTTCACAGCATTTCCATTCTCTTTGTTTAACCTGTCTGTTCCAATTTGCTATAGGGGTGAGGAGCTTTTGCCTACGACCCAGAGCTGTGGGGTCTCGTCACCAGTGCGACTGATGGAGCTGTGACCAGGGAGCTGTGCTGTTACTGCTGCTGCCCACCAGTTTATTCCTCTGACCATCTCTGTGTGCAGTGGCTGGACTCTTGCAGGCAATGACGTGATAGCTTGGCTGGTCTTTTCCAGCCTTTCTACTGCTCAGCGCAGCTAACCAAATGCTCAAATATACTTTAGACATGGAGGCTGGCGTTTTGCTCCTGAGCAGGAAGGGGAATAGATATCTTTCTATATTACTTATCCTCTTGGATCCTGGACATATTATCTCTTGTTTCTCTCGGCTTCATCTGTAAACAAGAGTATATGGTGAGGTGGTGAGGTTGTGTACTGCAGCTGTGTTGCACTGATAGATATCTAAGTAAGAGATGCTGCCTATGCTAGCTGTGAAGCCATAGGAAGTGTTTCATGATTCAAGATAAGAAAGTCCATCACTTCCTCCTTCTGTGCTTTGCAGAGCTGAGCTGCTGCCAAGCACACAGACAAGCCTGCTGACAAAATGGACCATGAAATGCTGGGAAGTATTGTCCTGCTCGCCATAGTCACCTTGATAAGTGTTGTCCAAAACGGTAAGCCAAAAATAAGCATTTATTTAAGGACTGAAAGGGAATGGGGAAAAACTGAGTATGATGTATGCTGATCTGATCTTTGGACATGCAATCTCTATTTGTATGTGTGTGTGCATTTAAGCATGACTTTGGCTTTGGGAATTATTCTTCCAAGCATACCATTTTGCATGACATTGCTTCAGTATCTCAGCAGTCACACTGTCCTATTCTGTGATATCCTAGAGTGAGTTTGTTATACGTACGCCAGCTAATGTAAGGTATAATATGTTGTGGTTGCCTGTGAGGGTGTGTACTGAGCTCCAGTGACTGGGACATCTGCTGTCCGAAGACCCTGACGTGGGCAGCCGGGGCTGCTCTCCAGGCAGAGCTGCGCTGTGAGCGCAGGGGCCGGGGGAGCAGAGTGACCGTGGCATGGGGCCGGATCAGGTGTTTGCTGGGTGAGATTGCACAGAGCTGGGTGAGGCCGCTGAAACTGACTCCCTGCAAGAAGTCTGACTATCTGCTGGTATCCAGTTATCCTGCTTTTCTGCATCCCCGAGTCCTGCAGCTGGACTAGTTTTTACTAAGTGCCATCCGGAGAACGCTGCGCATTTTTTGCAATGGAGAAATTTCCTTTTTTTTGTCCCTTATCTTATTCAGACCTCTATAGCCTCAGTATTATGCTTTAGGGTTTTTTTTTTTTTTAGGAAAACTATAAGTTTTTCTCTTCTGAAAACCTTTTTTTTAACTTTATCCTCATCTCTTACAAATACTTAATCAGATCAGTATTAATATTTAATACTTGGGCAGAAAATTCTGCCCAGAATACAGACAAGTGAGTGAGTTTTCCTGAAGCTGCACTGAGATTGCCCTGAGTTCAAGGAGAATTGTATCATGGGGATCTGGCACAAATGCTTGAAATCTTCAGTAACAGCTTCGGGAGGCAAATGCAAAGATTCCCGCTGAGTGCAAACCACACTGGAAAAAGCAAAAAACTGCACCTCGGTTCTTGGTAATACACTCTTCTTGGGCTGTTGCAGAGAGGGGAAGTGCCAGGGGCCACAGCATAAGCATAGCTGCCACTGAGTGAGAAAAGAGGTGAGGATTGGAGTAGTTTTGACGTAGGCACTAAAAGCAGTGTTATTCGGCCCAGGCCCATTTTGTGGTAAATGCACAGTGTGTGACGTCACCAGTGCTGGAATATGGCTCGCTGTGATCGGAGCACATGCTGCAATTAAAAAAAAAAAAAGTTGAATTTCCCGTTCTTGTTATTTAACCAGATGTCTGACTTTATGTACGGATTTGTCCTCTCACTCTGAAAGTCGAGCATTTGCATTGCAGCGTGAGACATGCTTTCGTTTCATGGAAATCAGTCTGGAAGAGTACGACCTGGCTGCCGTGAGCCGGCAGAGCTGTGCTTGGCAGAGGGCTCCGGCTGCCAATCAGAAGTGGCACATGGCCCTAAATTATGATTCTTGAGCTTGCATCATTTGATTTCCTCCTCCCAAGGTTTCTGTCTAGAAGGACCTGACCGCTAGTCCCGCAAGGCGTGCAGTAGTTACAGCAGGAGAGCAGATTGTCAGGTGTCAGGTGTACAAAACTCTTGCTATGGCTTTGGTTCAGCAAAGCACTTAGGCATCTGCTTAACTGTCTTTAAGGACATGAAGCCAGTACAATGTAAATTCAAGCTTGAATGCTCTTCTGCATCTGGTGCAGGGCTATAAAATACTTCTGATGAATGCTGTTGGTCCAGGGGTGGAGGCCGGCTGCGGTTCTGCCCCAGTCCAACATCCGTTTTCTGGTGCCTCGTTGCTGCTGGAAATCTGACTGTTCTGCAGAACACAGCGAGCTGTCAGACGTCGCTTAGCCACACATGTAACTCTAAGTTTTGTTCTTGCGTCAGTGAGATGTTGTAATTAAAAAGCTTTGCCAGGCAAGCCGGGGGCAAACGCTGAGCAGATCAGGAAGGAAGAAGCAAAGCAAGTCAATGGAAGGAAGGGGCAATGTATGCATTTGCCAGCTCTCTGGGGGTTAAGCGTCAGCACACCACTTCTGCTCGCATGGATTTGTGAAAAAAACAGACTTGGATTTAGCTCTTTTGTACCTTAATTTGACCTCAGTCCAAGCTGCTGTGGTCTTGTCTCCACTCTTGATCCCAGAGACAGGTTCCTCCCTCTCTCTCGCACAGCCAGGCCATGAACCAGTTCACAGGAATGATCCCATTGAAAATAGACCTAACAACAAAAGTGTTTTACTTTCAGCTGGACCATCTCCCCAGCCCACCCACTGCATGCACGTGCATGCTGGCATCAGGAAGGGGACAGGAGCGCAGCCGGGCTGGAGGAGACGGTGGGATTGCAGCAGCTCCTGCTCAGAGCAGCAAGGCAGCCCTGGAGCCTCGGGGCATTGGTGCCTGCTGCAACTGAGCCAAATTAAATACCCCAGACAGGAGAGGTCCCCCCAGCCCCACTCCTCTCTCTCACTCACACCTCCCTGCTCTGCTCACTCATTTCATGCCATGTTGTGAAACTACCCTCTGGCCTAGAGGTTCAGAGTAAAAGACCAGGAAATATAATTGTGGTGTTGCAAAGAGCCTCTCTCTGTAGAGTCTCTGGTCTTCCCTAGCCATGTCAGTCTAACACAAGCCCAATGCCTTTGTGCTGTGAGAGCAAACCTGTGATCTGGCCCACCGCTGGATGCGAGCCACCAAATCTGGTCCAGTCCTCTGCAGAGCTTCAGCCTGAGTGAGCACCAGGCAGCTAGGCTCTACCTCCAGGATGCCTTCCAGGGAGATCTGGGGATCCTGCAGAGCATGTGAGAAGGACAGAGCCAAGGAGCAGCACAAGATGAGTGCCACTTCCAAAGGAAAGAGCTCACTCAAAGTGAGAGGTTCCACTCCTCCTAATGACAGCGAGACACTGGGCTCTCCAGAAGTGCAGTTGGAGCCAATTTCCTCCCAAGTGTTGCCACCTTGGAGGTTCACATGGTCCCAAGGAAATACAGCTGCTCCATTGGGTCAGAGGTGGTCGTTCCAGGCGCTGTTGCTAGCAAATGGTCTATACCTCTTTTTTGGTTGTCTAAGCTGTTTGTGAAGTCAATGAAGAAAGATGAGCACTTCCCTGGGGTGATTTCTCTCATGATGGCAGCTCTCTGGCAGATGGATTGCCCTCTGGAGGTGCCTTTCCTCTGTTTCCCTCTGTAATCCACTGAATCCATAGAAAGGTGTTTTTTAAGAGGAAGCAACATGCTTTAAATTCTGAATTCTTTGGTCATGTTGTAATATGAAAAGTGACTTTCTAGTTCAGAAGACGGCTTTGAAAAACCTCAGAAAGACTGAAATTCCAAAGAAGGTGGATAGTAATCCACTGATTACAGAAGGAAAACATCTATCCAACATTTCTGAATGGCTAAAATGAGGTGAGACGAATCCTGTTCCTCCTCTGTGAAAGGAGCGCACATGGTGCACCTACTTCTGTCCTTTGACCTAACACATGATCCTCTGACCAAGGACAAAGGCATTAAGTTGGCAGTCAGCAGAGCATCTGAAGTACGTGCCAAAGTGCTCTGGAGAGCCTGAGCCCCATGCTCCAGCCAGAGTCACTGCAGTGATTTCATATGCCACGTCAGAGACAGTGAGAGCTTCCAGGACAATGCCTGAATTTTCATAGCCGGATCCTTGTCACGGGGGAAAGGATGGCATTTACAGCAAGCTGAAGGGAAAAGGAGTTATTTGTGAGAAGCGGTGCTGTGCTGCCACCTCACTCTGGTTGGAGAACCTCAGGGGTGGTGTGGTCCCTAGCCAGCCCCTCCAGGTCGCTGCACTCTGTAACCCCGGCATGTCGAGGCATCGGGGCTCAGCCTGGCAGCCGCTCTGCGTCACTGTGCTTGTCTGCAGTGGCACGCCGGCATTTGAGAGGCGGCGGTGCCAGCAGCAGCTGAGAGGGAGGTATATATATATACATATATATATATATATATAGCTCACTCTCGGCTTTCTCTGAAGCTGTGGCATGTTCTAGTGATTTCACGTAGGAACTCAAAGGAGGGGAGGAGGTATGCTACGTACCCCAGTGAGCCCATGTAATCCAAGACCATCAGGAAGGAGAGGCTGTTTCCCATCAAGAAAATGCCAGCCAGTCTAGTCCTCTTTGATGAGGTCCTCTTACATGACATGGACCAGTTAATAACCCCCCTGTCAGAGGCTGCAGCGACAACTGGATGCCTTTGCATGGATCCCACCGTGGCTGTGCCACAGACGGTGCCTGCTCCGGGCCCCCAGCCCTTGTCTCAAGTCCTCCCGCGCTCCAGCTAATGCACTGCACCGGTGAGCACCGAGAGGGTTCGCAGCCCAGCAGAGGCACTGGTTTAAAAATATAGGGGTTTTTTGGAAGAAAGGCTGCAAAACAGCTGGATGTACCCAGGAAATCACTCATTATTGGAAAGCAAAACACTCAGCAGCTTTTGGTGAAGGCAATTTAAGTAGAAAAGACATACAGCATCTGTGAAAGAAAAAGAGAAATAACTGTTCAGATTCCAGGGATGAAATCCTGCAATTTATCAAGTTCTACCTACTTATATTGTTATAACAATGTTTTTCCTGATGTTTTATCTTTTATATATATCTTTCACTAATATTTTAAATTGTAGAGCAGTTTGGGTACACTGAGATTGGTTACATGATAATACACAGCCGGTAATTTATAGCCCGTCAGAGGTCTGTCTGATGTATTTAGACATATGATTGATGGTCTCTGTTTTAGTGTCATTAGATAAAATGTGTTTATCATGTGCTCATGATAAATTATCTCGCAGTGCTGCATTTTTGCAGCAGTTAACATCCTGACACAAGACTATTGCTTAAATGGGGAAAACACAATATGGATACATAAAGATCAGCGAACAAGGTAGGTGTCTTTATGCTAGGACCTCAGAATAATTTCTTGAAACTGGAGCATCATTGTTACTTATTTACAGTTACCACTGACTCACCTAGCAACTTTAACACCCAACTCAAGCCGAGAAGAGAAATGTGTTGCTTTGGATGGGGGATTTCTCCAGCTCAGATTCTGATTTGGAATAAAAACCCTTTTTCTTTAATTCTCTGTGAAAGGAGTAAAACAGCAGCACAACAGCTGTTGCAGAGCTATGGCCCTAGGAGCCTTGTGATCCTTGGGTTGGGAGCTGCATGTCTGAAAAGGTGCCCTGGATGTCCCAAAGGCCATGCAGGAGGTGCAGCTCAGCCCCCCAAGTCCTCCTCACAGGGTGTCCCAAAGCGGTGGTGTTCCCGTGGGGCTGGTCCTTGCGCCCGTGTGGGGCAAAGGGTCTGCAGCCGGGGGGTCTGCAAGCCAGTACCATGCCGGAATTGGGTTTGCAATGGGCCGGTCGGGAAAATGAACCAGCCCTGCAGGACATCCCCATTTTGGCAAGTGGGTATCACCAAAAGGGAAGTGATTCCCTTGTCTCCCAGCTTTATTAGAGAAGGAGACTTGGTTTTGGCAACCCTGACTAGAAAGCTTGTTTCCCCCGGGCATACAAAGGGCTGAGCCTGGGTCCTACTGCGGTAACGGGGCTGTGGGCTCCCAGCGAGGCGCTGCGGGGACTATCCGGGCCCCAGAGGCAGAACCTGCTGGGGGCCGCAGCGGCACGGGGCAGGGTGTGAGGCTGCACCACACTGCACCCAGGCACAAGGGGTTTGGTGACGGCACAGGGACAGAGCAAGCGTGCCGGCCGCATCCTTCCAGAGGCACGCCTGGATGCCCACAAGCGCAGAATCCGGCCCATAAGGCCAAGCCTCTGAAATACCCCCAAACTACATCTCTGATCAAACCCTGTTTCTTTTTCACACAGCTTTTTTTGCTAGCAAAGTGGAGCACGAAAGTAAGCATTGCAATGGCAAAGGGTTCCAGCGGCCGGGATCCTCCGCCTTCGACCGCGTCTACACGGCCAAGTGAGTAGGCAAGTCCCGCGCAGCCAGCGGAGGGCAGCTCTGTCCTTGTTACGGCTTAGTCCAATCCTTCTGGGGCCCGCGGGTGGACTCCAAAAGCCGCCGGAGCAGGGCTGTGCTCTGCAACCCCATCGCTGCGCGCACTGCGGCGATGTTCAGGCAAGGGGCTCCCAAGTACTTGTGCTGCTTAGCCCGGCTCTGTTCCAGGCTCTGTGTGCGTTGCTCTGTTTATACTGATCTTGCAGCGCTGTGTGCAAGTATTATGTCCCTTCGTTCGGGAACCAGTTCACCCAGTAGTACCTAACGTTGGAAGGATGATACGAGCGCAATCTGTGTCCCAGACACACTGCAGCTCAGAAGGGAAAGTAGAAAGGAGCAGCAGAGAGATGCCAACTGGCTTAATAACAGGGCAGTAGCAGCACTCATAATAAACGCCTGCTCTTAGTCCCCAGGCAGTCCCCGAGCACTTGGCTTGCTGCTTCTTCACTGCTTTCTTTAGGTCTTCTTTTTGACATCCCTTAAGAGAAAGTAGAGGGGAAAATTAATTCCAATCCAGAAGAGAAAAGAACACAAAATACTTTTTATTACCCATGAAGTACTGATAATGTGCTTGAAACAGTCCAGAACACCAAAATACTGCCCTTCACAGGGGTGCAGGTGCCACCAAGAAAAGATTTCCCTCTGGAAAAGCATTTCCATCTGAAGGAAGGAATTGGAAATAATTCCTGTTCGTGCACAGAGATATGTAAACTTTGTCAGACACTCCTGCTTGCTGTGCATTTTTCCTTTGCTTGGTTTCACGCAGTTTTCCGTGCCAATAACCTGATTAACGTGACTTGATTATAAGAATTTTCCAAGCCACACAGTATCTGTTATATAGGTGCCACCATTAAACAGGTTAGCGGAGGAAAACGGCTTCGACCCGTGCCAGGCATGTCTGCAGGGCAGCCTGTTGCCGAGCAGGCAGAACAAAGGCACCTCTTATCCCAGGGAGGCCGCAGGGAAGCGAATCCGCGGGCGAGGCGGCGGCCGTGTTTGGGCACGGACACACAGACCAGCCGCTGCGAGCCGTTTCCCTGCGGTAACTGCTCGCACGCATGCTCTCTCCCCAGCGCACGTCAGGCAATTCGGGATATGTTACCGCTCAGTGACAGCTACCTTGCATTACTATGGAGTAAAAAACCTACACAGCTGCAGCAGAGCCTTTAGGAAAGCCACAGTTCACACCCATGAAACGTAACGATTCGCTTCTGTTTTCCCTGTGTTCTTATTTCTCCTGTATAAATTCCTTTCTAGCCAAAACTGCGGACACACGTACCCTACATTTCTTGCTGTGCTTTGGTGTGCTGGGCTGCTTTGTAGTCAAGGTAACACACATTTTTTTTCTCCCTTCAACCTTCAGCGATTCGGCAAGGGACAGAGCGCACTGTGCAGGTTACACTCCCAGACTGCGGAGGGGAGCCCGGCCGTCTGGCCATGCCTGGGCATTAGCTCCGCTCGTCTCCCTGCACGTCACATCATTGGCAGGGGCTGGCCAAAATTAAACAGGGACCAGATTCTCCCGAAGCCTGGGAACCCATCTCATCTAGCTCACGGGGTGGGCGAAGAAAACCAGCTTGTTTGTGCTGCGGGTGGAGGGAGTCGAGGGCCTCAGCTGGAAGAAAAGCAAGTTTGTTAGCACAAAGCTCCTGGGGGCCACGTCCACTCCAGCGAGCCGAGTGCTGCCGAGGCACCAAACCAAGCCCGGTCCTGCGGCCATCCATAGTATTCAGTTATTAGCACGCTCCCTGGCACAGTTTTGCCTTATGCCCACAAATGTGCTCCCAGGCATGATTCAGGGGCTAGTCTGGGCCAGGGACTATTCCCAGTACAGTACGGACAAGAATCCCTTGTTTTGGGAGGGGGAAAAGAGATTTTAGGAGCCTGGATGCTGGGCACACCGTGTTATTCACCCTCCGGAGTGGAAATGGGCTCATTTGAGCGGGCAGCCCTTCCCAGCCCTGAGGACAGCCCGGGGGAGGCTGTGATGAGGCGGCTGAGCTGGGTGGTCGGAGCCAGGGAGAAGGTGTCTGGGATGGGGGCAGGCAGGTGAAAGCAGTCTCCTGTCCTGAGACAAGTGCCACTCGCAAGGTATTTACCTGCATACCTAAATATGCTCCCATTTAATGCAATAGGAGTTTTCCCAAATTTAAGGTCAGGTGCGTGCATAACTACTTTCCTAGGGTCTTTGAGTATTTTTTCTGGAAGAGTGGAGTTTCTTAACTGGGAGAAGAGGGGCTTTTGCCTGCATGTGTGGGGAAAGCTAGAATTAGGGGAGAAAGGAGTGTGCTCCTATGTGCTCAGAAATGTATACTGAGCCATAGTATAATCCTTCACCTGCTCCTGGAAAAGTGCATTTATTGGCTACCTTTTATTTCTGGTGAAACCAGTGTCTAAGCTGACACACTCCTTCTCCGGCAGGACATGACCTGCAGCAGGTTTCCAGCTGGAGCAAGTGTGCATACTGCAGCAGGCAGAGCTAAGGGCAGAATTAGACCCACAAAGTTTCCTGAAAAAGGGGAGTGGGGGGAAAAAAAGTCTTCTGTTTTCCATACCAAGTTTTCTGTCCTGGTTCCACTGCTCATATCATAGCTCAGGGCTGCGGTTTCCCCACACCCCTGCCCAGCACAGGCAGCAGACGGGGACAGCATGTACAGCGAGACCTAGGCTGGCCTTTGTAACGCGTTGTTTTACCCTTTGCTCAGCGCCTGCCGCCTTTGCAGGACTGATGTACCTGTTTGTGAGGCAGAAGTACTTTGTGGGCTATCTTGGTGAAAGGACTCAGAGGTGAGAATTTGCAGACCCTCTTTACAAAACCCCCAGCAAAGCCCTGCCCTGTCACCTTCCCTGCTCACAGCATATGTAAATGCACATATGTGTGTTTGTGCTTCTATTTGCCCAAGATCTTCCTTTCCTATTAATAAAGCTAATTTTGCACATGTGGAACAAACTTGTCCCACCACCTTTGATGTCTGAGAAGACATATGGGTCTCTCTGAACAGCCACTGTTGTCAGAAGCAGCCTGCGCTGAGCACAGAGGGCCAAATCCAGACCCACACTGATGCTGAAACTTCCCACCAGCATTTAAGGGCTTGTAGCTGGCCTTTGCAGAAATGCAGGTCAGAACAGAAATGGGCCCTCTCCATCTCACCACCTGAAATCTCCCAACTGGTCTCAGCAACAAACTCTGAAGCCTGAGGACTTCTCAAGTGAGATTATGTATTTTAATGAATTGCTTTTCTCCCTTTCTGTCTCCTCAGCACTCCTGGTCACTTATTTGGAAAGCGCATCCTTTTGTTCCTGTTCCTCATGTCTGTGGCTGGAATACTCAACTACTATCTCGTCTTCTTTTTTGGAAGTGACTTTGAAATGCACATAAAAACGATAACCAGCGCAATCTCCCCATTGCTGCTCATTCCGTAACATTCATTGCACTGAGGGGGTCAGCACGCTTAATATATTGATGCCCAGAAGCAGCCATAATTCAACTGTTTAAGAAATGAACCTATAACCCTTTTAGATTGCTGTAAATCTAATGCTCAGTGGGCTTTGTAGTTTGATTTAACCTTGCTTTTTCCTTCAAGAAAAAGATTTATTGTGAACACTCAGCATGCCCAAGGAATGGTAACAACTTCCAGTTAATTCTTTAGATTCTTTCTGTAAATTGCACTTTTAAAGCTGATTTCATGACTGTGAGGAGTATTTTATGATTTCAGCATAACTGTGCTGTACTTAGCTCTTGTCATGAAAACCAGGAGCCTCACAGCCTCACTCGCATGCAACCATCCTGATAGATGTGCAGCTACAGCTGCCTCCCGCAGTTATCCTCACACACCACACACAGGCTTTCGCCATCACCCTGCACGCAATTGTCCACGCAAATGTACAGTCCAGCCTCTTCACCTACCATGTCCCTTGCACTTGCTGGTGACCACGCTCCCACCAGTGCCAGAGGACGGGAAACTGGCCCCTGTCTGGTCTTCCTTGATAAATATTCATGTGCATAATTCTCCTAACACTGGTCTCATTTACACTTCAGCCTTTTTATGCTTCCAGAGGTGTGGAAAGTAGTCTTGTGTAAATGAGGATCTGGTGTATTCATGATGGGGTTGGTTTTGTTTTGTTTAATAAAGCAGCCTAAAAGGATGAAATCTGTTTTCTCCCATGTTCTTTGCATAGTGCTCGATCCCGATCCTCTGAGGCACAAACGTGCCAGTGAACGGAGCCGCAAAGGGCTGGTTCACTGCAATGGGAGCAGCGCTGGGCTCTGTGTGTGCTCTGCCTGTGCCATGAGCTCTGAAGGATGCATACTTAACAACTCCTTCTCTATTAGCAAGTTTAATTCTCTGCTTCCATCACTTACAATGTGCCCCTACAAGTCAATATCATGGAAGAGTTTGATTACAGAGGCAAACCGAGGCAGGCAAACAGACAGGCACAATCTTTTTAAACATTGCTACCATATGAATACTTAAGCTCTTAAGCCTGTCTGATTACCACATGCAGGATGGATAAAGTTGTATTTTATGACTCCTTTGGGAGGGACGGAGTCTGCTTGCTACGTGAGGAGAGAGTCTGCAGAGCTGTTTTCAGAAAAGATCCAAGAAAGCAGCCTGCCTTTGTACCAAGGTTTGTGGGGTTTGTTCCCATCCCGGAGCGTGGCAGAGGTGCTTGTGAGTGCTGCTCTCTTTGACATCAGCCTGTGTTATCTCAGCACTTGCAGTGCCAAAATAACACATGCATTTTTTTTCTCTTATCTTGTACAGGAATGTTAGACATGAAAGATTAGTTATAAACATTCTTATTGCACGACAATTAGCAAATAAATGCTCTGACTAGTTAGAAGAGGTAATAAAAAAATATGTTACCCTTCTAATTTACAGCTGCAGAAACACCTTATTTCCTGGTACAGTGCTTATATTCCTTTTCTCCCCTTCTTTTCAAACCATCCTGATACACTTCAGAAACCGGCTTCGCACCGCGCCTTTCTCCCTGCTTCTCTCTCCTTAGCCCATCCGCAGCCTCAGCGTCCTCGGTGGCGACCTGCACCGTTCGAGCGGCTTCAGCAGAGGGGGAAGGTGATACCCCTTTTCCACCCTACCCAGCTGTTTCACGCCAGGTTACCGCAGCGGGGCCCAGGGCAGGGAGGGAGAGCCTGGCCCCAGCTTTGGGGGCCAAGTTGCTGAGTTTCAGCTCTGTCACATTGCTGGTACCAGCAAAGGCTCATGCTGCACCACAGTTGGCCAGTTCAGAGGAGCGGCTGGTTTCGGGGGACATCGGTGGGGCCCCGCAAAGGCCACAGTCCCTGTTCTCCAGGCAGTCTGGTCTCCCTGAGCTCTGAGACTTGTTTCTGGAGACCATCGCTTGTTGGGGGTGGCTGTCCCAACCCTATGTGTTTGCCCGGCAGGTCCCGACAGCTGTGCCAGGCTCCCTTGGATCTTTGTGTCCTCTGTGTCATGAAACAGCTTGCCTGACCTCTTTTTGACATCTGGTAGCATCCATGAAGCTCCTGATGTTCTTCACTGACTACACAGGGCAAAGAATTCAAATATCTATTACAGGCCTCTCCACTGACTAGATGGCTAGTTTTACACAGCTGGATTTAGGTGAGATCAGTTCAGGCCTAAGTATCTTCATAGGGAACGAAGTCAGGCCCATCTTTTGCTGTAACCATTTAAATTCAGAAGAATGTCATCTGCTTACTTCCTCAAAGCCCTTCTGATATTGAAAGAAATGAAAATGTAGGCAAAATCTGTTTTTCATCTGTCTATAAATGAAAATGACAATAGTATCAAACAGATAGATAAACAGGCGGTAGGTAAATTGGTCTCTATGTAAATTCTCCTGTGAATGTCACAGTGTGTTTCCTACGTTACAGACAAAGCTTGTGGCTGCATTTGCCTTTTCATTCTTTCTAAGAAAAGAAGGCAATGTCAGTATTATTTGGGCTTTCTCCACTGTGTTAGGGAACTACAGGTTTCGTTTTCAGCAAAACTAGGCAGTACAATCTCTAGCACTTTGCACACTGGCTACTCAGAAAGTCACAAACGTAGATCCACATGCAAAAACACACATGCTACTGTAAAAGACATGGGCACATATTGGGATGATATACGTGCAAACCTGCTCAGGCTCATGGACCTGCACTGCACCTGGGGACACAAGTGGCAGCAGAAGTAGCAGCCCCCTGTCACTGCTCCTGTGTTAGGCTGGCTTGGAAGCTCCTGTGGTCAGAGCCTGTGTTTCATAAAACACATATCACAACAGCTCCTGAGGTTCCTGGGGCTCTGTGTGAAAGATGATCTTTGTTGTCCTGCTAATTGCCCTGGTGACGTTAACTGGTCAGCTCAGGCACCTTCTCAGACTGTGGCCCCTGCTCTACCAGCAGTGCCAAGCTCCATCCTGGACATGCAAGCGCCGCGCTGGGCGGCCCTGCCTGCTCCGCACCGACACAGCCCAACACCCAGCAGGGAGCTGCTGTTCCACTGGTCACTCTCAGGTAAATTAAATTTAAGAACCACTTGATGAGAAAGTCGAACAGTTTTTTACAACCCAACTGTCTCCAAACCAGTTTGATTAACATTCAGCAGAGAAACTCTCCTAAAAACCAGGCAGCCTTCTTGCACCCTTGCAAAGTGTCCTGCAGCGTGTCAGCTCTGCACCATGCTGCCAAGGGAGCTCTGCTGGCTCAGCACAGTGGGGCTTGCATTTGCACCTGGCTTTAGTCTCTGCGAAGGAGCTCTGCCCTTCTGGCAGCCCTTGGAGTCATGCTGAGGTCTGCCAGGCTGGGCCATGGTTTGTGACGCAGACGCCTGGGAGGTGTGCTCTGGATGCTGGCACAGCCTTCACCAACAGCTCACACGAGCGTGCTTCTACTTGTACCTTTTGCAGAGAGAGCTGCAGAACAGGGAATCCAGGGTCTCTTTTTTCTTTATGCTACGCAGGCCCCATGGCTGGCATCCACATTCATGTTCATGGGCTCCCACCAGACCTCAGAAGGCTGTTCTGTTCGTGCATCTAAATACAAGATAATGCAAATAAACATATTGTATATGTGTGTTTTTGTACAGACACAGTGTGTTTTCTTACTGTGTATGTATATATTGTAGCTGCTGAGTCACCTAAATGCTAGAGGATTTTCAAGAAAGGCAGGGAGGAAGGCTGCTCAGCCATCAGCCCTCTCGCAGCTTGCAGGCTGTGTACATCAGAGATTGCAGAGCCTGCTAGAAGCTGGGCTGTCCCAGGATGCTTTTGATCTCCTAACAAAGGCCTGGAGTACATGCAATGTTCCTGCTACATTAACTGCCTCTGCTTCAGTACAGCACTACAACCCTCTAGTGGAAACTCGCTCCTATTGACACTCAAGTGCTTCTGGCCATTGGATGAGCTGTTCCCTTGCGTTTTTAAGCCTGAGAGTGATAAAACTGCATTCACATATCTAAACAGATGCGTTGTTACTATTGTTGCTATTTTTATTATTCCGGCATGCAGGAGCCCTAGTCCTGAAGCAGGACTCCACTCTACCCATCGCAGCGCGATGTGCATAGCACAGAGTCTGAGCAAACAGGTAACATTCAAGTGTTATGAGAAATCTGTGTGCACCACCCCTAAGAGTTTCCTACAGTATTTGCCAGATTCCTAGTTTCCCAGAACTCTCAAAATCAGACGTTGCAGTATCTGTTCAGCCTGTGCCATGTCTCTGCCAAGTCAAGTTTCCAAACAAGTCTCTGAGGATGGGGAGAGCAGTTTTGCTGGTGTGGAGCAAACACTGGCTTGGGATAGCTTGTTTAACTTTTACCTGGTCTGAGATTACTTTTTTTGAGCAGAGCAGCTGGTTTAACATTCACAGAAACCTTTCAAAAAGCAACCAAAAGCCCTGTCGGGACAGGATGCTGCAAAGCGTTTAGCGCTGGCCTGGCTTGGCCCCTACCCAAGTCAGTGGTGCATCTTCTGCTGCCTGCAGTGGGAGTAGGATGAGGCCATGCAGATCATACTGCAAAATAGTCCACCCTTAATAAATGAAAGGGCAGTCCAGGATGAGAATAATGGCAAAACCATTCCCTGGATGATGTTAAATTAGTCTCATGTTCCAGCCGAAGGGAGCAGAATGAACATGCTCATGGAAAAGCACATCGGTGTGCTGTGACCGTGCTGGCAGAGCCTGTGAAACGTCCTTGCAGAGGACACACTGAGCTGGCGGGGGAGAGGACTGTGGAGATCGTCATGTCCCTCTGGGGACACCCAGGGAAGCACACGTGTTTCACCGTCCCTTTGGGTAGTGCAGACTATTGCCCCCAGCGCTGTTGGGGAGGGTGAAGGGCACCGCAGCTGTGGCTGCTCTCAAGGTGGTTTGGTGCCTCTAGGGATGACAAGCGAGCAGCAGCCTCCACACTGTTTCCAGGCTGATGTGTGTGGCTGCAATGGAGAAAGAGCTGCTTTTAGTAGCACTGCTGTGAACCTCAGGAAAACATGGCCTTTAGAGAGTGACCAGCTCCTGGCTGTGCCCGGACTCTGCTCCGGGGCATGCAGAGGGACACTGCGGGTGGCATTAGCAGTCTCACGAAGGCATTGAACCAGCTGCATCAATCTCACTGTTCACCTTGTGAGAGCATTTCACAGCCTCCAGCCAGGGCACGCAGAGACACAAAACCTGGCGAAAGTGAGATTGCTGCCGCAAAGGGCTAACGGTCTCCACAGTGAGCTGGTTTCCCCCTTTACAGGAGAAATAAATAACTTTTCAATTTCAACTGCAAGGATCTTCCCCCTCTACAAGATGATTTCAACAGACAAATGCACTCCCAGGGCTTCCTGCTGGCTGCCCGTGGAGCTGCTCAGACACCATCAGCTGGGCACTTCTTCCACGTTCCTGGGCAAGAAGACCAGGTGCTTGTGGGTCAGCTGGGATCTGGGGTGTAGAGATAATGGTGCGTTTTTCACTTAAAAAGAAAGGTGCAATGGTATTGCAATTCATATGGAAAAGCAGTCAGGGCAGTGCTTTTTCTTTCATGTGGGAATGGCCAGGAGTGTTTATACACTGTGACCTCTCACAAGGCCAGATGATGCTTCAGGAGACTTAGGAAAAGGCCTACTGTCTGCTGTGTTACTATTTGCCACTGTTTGTACAAGCATATGGTTTACTTATCATTGCTGTGTTTTCCCAGGAAAGTGCCACCACAGCCATCCCCAAACACCACTTCATCCCCAAACAATGTTTTCTCTGCTTTTGACACTGGCTCAGTACTTCAGAGGGGGACAGTCTGACCCAGCAAGGGCACGCACGATGATTTGGCATTAAGCAAAACAGCACAGTGTCTCTTCACCAACTGCTTCGTGCTTCTCCAGTCATTCGTGCTGCTGCAAAGGAATTTCTTTCCAAAAGGCCTTCCCTCTGCCCTTGGCAGATGAGCAGGAGCTACTGCGAGTCCCCACCAGCAGCTGCGAGACCCTGGCTCTCTGGGCTCCCGTGACTGTGTGTGCTCCCGCCTCCATAAGGCCAGCACCTTCGCTGGCGGCCAGATTTGCTTCCTTCTCTCAGACTAGAGAGCTTGGGCCATAAAACGAAACAGACTGTCATTTATCAGAGTTTAAGTTAGAGCCCAATCTGGGGGTGTGTTTCACAACACTGTGGTTTCTTGGAGCGTACCTCACTCCCTAAGCCTTTGGCAGACACCAGCGCTGAGGAGCTGAAGACAGTTTTCATAGCACAGCCCCGCCGCTCATCCCTGCTCTGACCTCATTCCCTAAATCCTACATGTCCTCCCTCAGTTTTCCTGCTCCCACCAGGCTTTGTGAGGGTCCCTTTCCGTGCTCGCCCCATTCACTGTCATCCCTCCCCACGCTTGTTCCCCTTCCACATCCCTCTGCTCAGTCAGAGGGTGGAGATACCAGGGGAGCCAGTTCAGGGAACCTGTCTGGCTGAAAAAACACACATTCTTTTCTCCCCTTTATTGAGTTATTTTTAACTCAGATCAGCTCTCTGATCCTCTTCACTGTGTGGCCACACAGCCAGCTGGGGTGGCACAACCAAGGGGCCGCGCTGCCCACGCAGGTGGTGACCCCAGCACAAATGCTGGGGGAGCCCCTGGGGTTTTCCCTCCGCTCAGTGTAAAGGCCATGCTGATGTTTCCGTGCTGAGGCCCTCCTGTGTGGGAGAGGTTTCCTTTACCTAATTCGCACTTAGTTATCACAGAGTCACCAAGCCAAAAAAACCCTTTTCTCCCCTTGTGTAGACCACAGGATTTACACGGCACCCTGTGCGTCACAGGAAATATACTTGTACCCATGCTGCCAAGCCTGCAGTCCCTGTTGCAGAAAATGCCAGATCTGTGATAGCACGGGAACTACAAGTGGCACGCTAGCAACGCAGTTAACAAACATAAAATAGCAACAGAAAACTCTGTCCAGGCATGTTTTGGGGACCAAAAACCCTGCCAGTCATTGCTCATCCCACCCACTGTCAGTTTAATGGCTCCTGGGTTGCAGTATTTCAGAAAAGTGCTTCCGTTTCCCAAACAGGGGCTTACATTCGTGATTCTTTTTTTGACTGAAGTAGCAGGATGTAACTCTTCTGCCAGGGCTTAGCTGGCAGCAGCAAAGTCTAGGTTCAAATTTAAAGAGATTGCTAATAAAACATCAGCTCCAGCTCCCCAGCAAAATTAAAATAAACTATCCCCATTCACACAGAAGTCACTTGGCTTAAAAACAGCAGTCCCTTCCAACCTCAGCGATTCTGTGATTCTGTGATTCTGTGAAAAGGGAGAAACGAAAAGCAGGAAGGTGAATAAACGGTGCAACACTGGTACCATTTCACAGCCCAGTCCCCCCAGAGGGGTACCACTGGGCTACCTGGCTGCGTTGCCTCCCCTGCAGTATCCCTGAAATCACAGCTCAGAGTGGTCAACCTTGCAGGGTAGCAAAGGCCAATCCCTCTCCCGCTCTGCCAGTCGCTCCACTCTCCACACCAGTAGTTTACAGAAAACCCCCTATAAAGAAGAGCTGCCTGCTGCTCTTCTACATTATAACTTGGGCCCCCCTGCTATGCCTTAGGTGGAGGTTACCGATCCCCCCCAGACACAGGGGGTAATTTCATATGTCCCCAGACTTCTACAGACGACTAGCTTTAGAAACTTCATGGTACACCTCCTTTTTACCAGAAAGGCCTCCTGAACATGGTGAAACACCCTATATAAAGTCAACATGTTTCATGCTTGTCCACCGAGCTCTTCTGCTCGCCTCTCCTTTTCATGAGGTGTCAACAAAGTCCCCAGCCTGCAGGAGCTCTCACCTCCCTGGACATGGACTTTCCCTGCTGCTGCTCATCCAGAGCACAAAGGTCATTACATTTGTACCACCATGGCACAACCCATGTTTGTACCACTGTGGCACCTAGCTCCACTGTAACACTAACAAGCATCTTTCCAAAGGACCACCCTGGCCTCTGAGGTCTTGAGTGTCCTGTACCACTTCATGCTCCTTGGTGGACTTCTCCAGGGGGCTGGATCATTGCTCACTTCCCTTTGCTCGGCACTCCGCAAAGCCCACACAGTGGTTTCTGGTTTTCCCGATGAGATGTGTGGTCTAACAAGCTGCCAGCCAGCAGTGTATTCAACATCCTAATTCGAAACAACACAAACCCACCAGGGCAACATTCCTAATGTTTATCAGACACAGGGTGCAGCGTGCTCTGTGTTTGTGCGCTGTGGGACATGGGAGACACGCATCCCCACAGCTGTGGGCAGTCCTCACCTGCCAGCAGTGGCAGCAGCTGCATAATGTATCGGGCCTGGCTCTGGTTAACCTTTCGCACCACACTGTGGGTGTGAATGGATCTGACCAGCTCTTCCCCATACAACCATAATGCAAATAATGACTAATGACTGAAGGTCAAGACATGAGGTTACACATCACATGGCAAAGCTGCAGTTTCACGGACCACTGAGCTCATTTGATAGCTTGCAGGCACTGGAGGAAGATGGCCCATAAGACCCTATCCTTTTCCTAACTCCCTCCTCTCTTGTTTTCTTGTTCCTGGTCCTGCAGTCTCATCCTTACCTTTCCTTCATCTATGGCACCCAGGAGACCTTTCTCTGAGCCATTCCACTCACTCAAATGGCAGAAGACTGCCATTTCTGTGAATTATGGTAGTTTGCAGAAAGAGTCTGACAAATGCCAGAGCTGTTGCAAAATAAATGGCAGGAATGGGAAGCAGAGAGTGGAGTCTTTCCTCTGCAGCCCTCTGACTGTGACTGTCAGTTGTATTTGGCTTGTTGTAGCTAAGATTGCACAGATGATGCTCAAGTAGCTATGGTGTGGGACTTGAAATCAGTGGGGTCTTCCTGGCAGGCCCAAGCACTGCTTTCAAATACAGCCAAGTAATGCCATTGTCAGGGGCAGGATCATGTCCACAAGGATTTTTGGTCTGACTCAGTACAGCTGATCTTGCATTTTTATAAATTTCTGCTCCTAGCTAATTTCACAAAGCACACCATGGCTATCCACAAATGAGAGGGGAACAGAGGACTGATACATGCTGGAAATCAATTGAGATACATGCTGCCAAACCTATTCTTTTCTCAGATGATTCAGCAAGGGACGATGGAACAGTACAAGTGGGTTTTATTAGTATAGCATGAAAAATTCAGCACTGTAAATGAATGAAAGATTAGACAACAGTCCCACAAGACAGTAGCTGGGCAGGACTTATTCTCTCCCTCCACCAGCAGATAACCATCCATCACACACAAGCTTTAGCTAGGGAACCTGGATGGCAAGAACCTGGACCAGGGCTTGTGATAGTGACGCAGGGTCCTCCTAACATTTCCCGGGCGAGTGGGCCTCTCTGCTGGCCCAGGGCACAGTGTGGTCCTTGTCCAGGAGCTCAGCATTGCCAAGGCCCAAGGGCAGCAACAGCACCACGGTGTGTGTGAACAGTCACCTCTTGGCTTGGGTAAGAGCTGCATCCTCTGGCCTGCAGTGACACAGGCCAGTGCCCCGCTGAGCGACGTGCAGGTGTCTACAGACAGTCAGAGAGGACAGCAGCAGGGCTGGTTTTAGGCCAGCCCATCAGAGATTTGCACTTGCCTGCCCCAGTTTGCAGGCAGCTTTTCCCTTCCTTCTCACATCAGGGCCTGCGCCCCTGGGACGCGCAGGCTTGGCCAGCCCTCCCAGTCAAACATTTCTCATGCCCCAGCCAGCATCAGGGAATCCGCCATTACCCGCCCTGTGCCAAATAACACGTGTGGAGGAAAGGCATTTTATTTAGCCAGAGAGAGAACAGTTACCACCTCCACAGTTGTGTTCAGCAAGTCAAACAGCCCTGAGTGACGCCAGGCAGCCAAGGACACGATGTGCTCAGAGGTTGCTGCATGCACGCGGGAGCACGTGGGAGCTGAGGAGGGGAGAAGGGGGCTTAGCTGGGAGGACATGCGCAATTACAGGACAGACAGTGCAAGCTGAGGCCAGCATGGAGCAAAGCCGGACACCAGTGGCTGAGACAGAGCTCCTGTCCTCCTCAGCACCCCCAGCACCGCTGCACACCGCGTCCTTGCCCTGCAGCACCCTGTCAACACAGTGCATGCCCTACCAGAGAGCTGAGCTGCTCCTTGGGCAAACCTTTGGGATGCCACTTGCTGGTTCCTGAGTCACCCTGTTGCTGTAGGAAGAGGCTGCCAGCTTCCCAGTGATCTGCCTCTCATCGCTTGGCAGCTCTTTCATGCCCCCCATTTTCCACACAGAAAGGCGATCTCACACAGGTCCTTATGAACATCACCATTGCTGTCCTGAGGTCCTCATCCTGCTGCTGCTGCTGCGTGACTTCCAAACTGGCTGCGTGACACTGTCAGCACCCAGCAGCCTCTGCCTGGACCTACGTCCCATGGGAAATGGAGCTGCCCCTCTGAAACTCTGTTATCAGAGAGAAATGTAACAATGTAGTCAGTGGCACCAGCTCTGTTTGGGGCCTATTTTGTTATAGGGGGTCTAGAGTGAACAGGAAGCCAAGATGCATTCGAACTGCCACTTGCAGGACTAGTGGCATGCACATATCCACACTGCCGGACCTTCTGCAGCTTGCAAAAGACATTCAGCAAGTGGTGAGGAGCAGGCAGCCTGGTGCCCTCCTTTCCAGAAGATGGGATGTCCTGAGATTGATTTGCAACACTAGGCTGTTTTTTTTCCATACGAGTGTCACAGGGACAGCCTGGCAGGGAGCCAAGCAGAGGCACAGGATGCATGCACCTGGTGATGCCACACAGCACACCTGAAACATGCACCGTTGGACTCACTGCATGCTCTGCTCGGCCTCCTTCACCAAAAATGATACCAAATGCAGTCTCATAGCATATCTAAATCAGATATATGTTTCCAAAAGAGCCAGCTCAAATATAGTACTAGTGCCTGTGGAAGTGTGGCTCAGGGCAACACTTGGCAGGTTCCTTACTGCCTTCCTTCCTTCCTTCCTCCCTGCCTTCTGGGCTGAGAAAACACAGAGGGTGATGCAGCAGTCATTTTTTCAGCAAAGTCTATGTTGTAGCTCCTCGTTTTATAGTGGATGTGCAACAACCCTAAAAAGGCTGGGCACCCCAGGAAGCATCAATACGTGGACAGCCTTGGAAACCTAGTTCAAACCAGTGTGCAGTGGTCCTTGGACAGTATCAATTAGACAAGATATAATAAAAGTTTGGTTCCTCATATAGCAGTGTTATTTATTGCTGCTCTCTGGGGTTTTCTAACTCAGAAGGCATGTACTAATTGGCTTTTTCCTATGCTTGACTATTGTAACATGCTTTACACTAACAAGGGCTCTAAAGTTCATTACTGGTGCAATTTCTTGGGCTTTCATTACAAACAGCAGTAGAAATTTTAAGATACCTCCACCATAAGTGTATAGTGAGTGCAAAGCCCTGTGGAAACTATATAAGGATATAGACCTTATTCTTTATATTCCCCATCAATATGGTTAAAACCAAAATTATGACATGCACATGGTCATGGCAGCTTGTGGCTTATGTCCAAAGTTCATGCACTGGTACCTTGCTAGCTATGTCAGGAGACCCTACTGATTACATTAGGGAGTTTACTGCTTTACCATTGGCAAACACGAAGTAGCAGTAAGATTCTGGGTGCAGGAGCCCATCCAGGATTAGGTGTGTTGATGAAGTAAATGTTGCTGCCTCTGCAGGAGAGGGCAGAGTGCACCGAAACACAGTCAGTGTCAGCTTCTAGCAAAGGGCTCCTCTGCACGGTGGCTGGGAGGGGACAAGGGCTCTGCCCACAGCCTGAGGAGCTGCGTTCTGCCACGATTGTCTGGAGTCTCAAATGTTTCAGTCCTGGGGCTGGGATATGCCGAACAGTGACTGGCTACCTTGCACACTCCTTTTCTGCCTCAGCACATATTATTTCACATAGGCCAGTGCTCTTCTAGCAGGTCTCAGGATTTAGTGCTGTTCATATTCAATCAGGTAGATCCCTGAGGAACCATTTAAATTGTAGAGGATATGAGTACAGAATATGAAGGGACCACCTGGGTCATTAAACTCTGTCCCCTGTTGTCCCTAGCAACCATATAATAGACATTTAATCCAGAAGGACCCAACTACCTCCATTCCACCTCCCCTGTGCACTAGGAGCTGGTAACATGATATCAGAACCATCACTGAAAGCACATTTCTTGCTGTAAAAAGGCAGTGCTCCCAGAAAATGGAAATTCTCCAGTGTCTTTGGTCATAATATATTGGTAGGAATAACACAATCTCCAGCAATAGCTTTTCACACAGCGCCAGACTTGGCATTTCCCCAAACACTTTCTCAGCCATTTTAGAGATTTATGACTAATAATTGCATAGCTGGATAAATAATTAGACTCTGAGGTTTTGTCTTAGCTTTTTTCTTACTACTGCATTATAAATAAATCCCTTATTCACAAGCTATATTAAAACACCTGTCAGTACTACAATGTGCATTTCATATTGGTGACTCGCTTATTTCCTGCCTGGATACATTGATTTAATTTCCATTATCTGTATTGTTCTATTTTTGCAATTATCAAGTCTGTCTTTTGTCAGAAATACATGTGTTTATGTATATAAGTATACAGTATAAGTAAGTAAGTATAAGTATAAGTAAGTAAGTATAAGTAAGTATAAGTATAATAAGTAAGTAAGTAAGTATAAGTATATCCCTATACACATAGGGATATATGGCACCTACACATGCACAGGCACGCATGCACACAGTGTTACAGAGAAGCAAGTCAGCATGAGGCAGAAACCCCTCACAAAAGGACAGATCCACTCTGCACTGCTTCTGATCTCTGAGCGAATGCTGAGCTCACTGTGGCTGGCCATGTCGACCCGCTGTGAGGGAGCAGCAGTGACTCCCTAGAGCAAACACTAACTCTGCAAAGGAATTGCTGGATAATGCCTAGAAAGGCCTTTGGAAAGCAAGTCCTTCTAAGGAGAAGAAGATTAAGAAGGCAGAGAAAGATACTGCTGAGCTCTCACGGAATCCAGCATTATCAGGTGTCTATTGAGCATCTAGGAAAGTGAAGAATAAAGAAAACAGAGCAGCATTAGCAATGTTATTTCCCTCTCAGAAATGTACATTACTCCAATTTCATTCTTGATGTGGCTGAATGTAGTTACACAAGTACTTAAAGGCAAAGACAAGAGAGAATCCAAACCAGGTTAGACTTATAAAGGGAGAGAACAGTAAATGGGGCCTTCCACCTTTTATCCAGCTGTACAAGAACTTCTCCTCAAGAAGGGCTCTTCCCTCAGCCCTGGGAAGAGATGGGCGCACCACCTTTCATCTGCTGGAGGCAAATTTATTGGCGGAAGGATGTGGGGGGCCAACGAGGCTTCTACTTTGCCCCCGTCACTGCTGCCTGGCACAGCAGATGCTCTGCATCATGTCCAAGGGGCTCCACTGTCCCCTCGTCACTACCACAGCAATATCTGGCCCCATTTTAATTCCACACTGTGTCAGTCCCTCGGGCAGCTTTGTCCCTGCTCCACGTCTTCGCCTGTCTCTTGAGTTAGATGAAATCTCTGTTCTAATGTAGGCAATGGGGTTTGTAACCCACAGGAATTAGTGTCTCCCTGGAGGATGTGCTGGGAGGAGGGAGAAACGCAAAAGATGCCTGGGAGTAGACTGACTCTTACATAAACAGAAATGTAAGCTCAGGAGACCTATAGATGCTTGGACCAAAAGCCTGCGTTTTCTTTGCCCTGGATTCCCTTTGCATTTTAGGCCAGCTGGATGCTGCTGTGAGCTAAAGCCAATGGAGCTGCAGCAAGTGGGGCAGTAAAGATCCACGTCCATTGCTCATGCCTCAGTCTCACTGCAAAGAGGGGATTTAGTTGACATGGACCTGACTCCACCTGACTTCAGCAGTGAAAACTGGGCTCATTTTTTGTGCCAGTCAACTCTATTTCATAGCTGTGTTGGGACACAATAATAAGTAAAGACACTGGCTTCAGGCCTGTCATCCTGTGTCTCAGCTCAGGTTCTGGGTGAGGGTGACAGTTTATGTGCAAGAAGTATTCTTAGCGACGGTAACTGCTTTTTGCCCACCTGAAAATTTCTGGCACAACACCTGCAGTTGGTATCAACAGCAAAACAGCATAAGCATGTCTTTTTCTATTTGTACTCTAAGAATGGTCAAATTTTGCATATGCAATTAAAAAAAACAAACTCTAACGGGCTGAGTCAAATGAAAACAATCTGTAAGAAGCAATTACTATTTCCTCATAGCCACATTTTTCTTTTCCTGATTGGGTCTGTGCCCTGCAACAGTGGCCATTTCTTATACAAACCCACGAGATGTAATTCTAGGCGGAATTCCATCAAAAGTGGAGAAGCTGCAGGGCTGGAGAGCTGGCCTCGGCCTCAAGGCTCCCCACCCTTCCCAGCACCCCTACGGCTGATACTTGCACATTATGTTTTATCTTCAGACATTTGAGACACCTACTCAGAGTAGATTTGTATGGGTACGTTTGCAGAGGTACAGGCCAACTGCTTCTTATGCAAGTTTTGGCTACTTTCCATCTCAGGGATTAGACCAAGTGAAGCCCTGAGGAGTCTGCAAAATTCTAGTTTAACTTTTTGTTTTTGCTGGCTCACAGAAGGTTTATCTGCCTTTAGCTTTCACTGAAGGGCAGTCCTGAGCAGTCTGTTCCCTGACAGCCATGGTAGTGCTGTCAAGCAGTAAGTGGTAGGTGGCCAGCTGCTGGAAGGAGGCCAGGACAGTTTCAGGAAGGATGTTAGTCATGCCATTTACCAGAAAAGTCTTCAGTAACCATCAAGTACTCTCATGGCCCTAAGAGTGTTTTTTTTTCCCCCTTGGCATGTTGTGTTTTATTTTTGCCATTACCTTGTGGAACACCCAGGAGAACCTCTGCCCTTAACAGCTGAACCTGTCCTCTGCCTCGCAGATGGGTGCAACTGGCTCCACTTCTCTGCAACCATAGTGTTGTGTGTTCTGCTGCTACAAAAATATTAACAAAGCTGGGCCCTCAGGCATTTTTAGTTACAGAGCACTGAGACTCTGCAGTTACTTTCCTTACACTCATCTTTCCTCCTAAAAGGATGTTGACATCATAAAAAAGTCAAACTATTCTTTACGCCATTAGCAAAACCTCTAATAAATAAATAATGTGCCTTTGTGGGTCATTTCCCTCTATATGTACAAGGGAAAGAGAGGGGTCAGATTTACCTATGTTTATCATAAATTTTCATACAATTAGAAGGATTTTCTGACTAGGGCTCATTCTGGTCCACAGAGTGCGGTGCAGTAAGAAGCAATTGGAGCAGTGCGGTAAGAACAGCCAAGCTTCTCTGTAATGAGGTGATGTGTGAGACTGAGAGACAAAAGCACTCTTAATTCAGGGCTACTGTGTCTGGAATTAGAAATATTCCATAACCCACCCAGAAAACATTCCCGTTGATGTTAAACTGTGTTCTCTCCAGGATATAGTGGAATTAGAGAAAGTGCAGAGAAGGGCAACTAAAATGATCAAGGTACTGGAATAACTGCTTTGTTAGGAGAGATTAAAAAGGCTTCTGCTTGGAGAGGAGAAGGCTGGGGAGGGGGAGGTATGGCTGACATTTACAAAATCGTGAGGGTGGTGGATGAGGTGAATGCAGAATTGCTATTTGCCATATCTCAGGATCCTAGAACTAGTGGGGGACATGTTGAAACTGGTAATAGATTGGTTTGAAATAGATAAAAGAAAGTGCTTCTTCACACAGCGGGTAGTGAACCTCTGGATTTGTTGCCAAAGAGGCAGATAGGATTGGAGGCAAATAGGGATTAGACACACTTACAGAAAACAAGTCTATAAATGGATATTAAATGAAACAGGCCAGGAAATACCATCTACCATCCCTAATACACCAGTTGTAGGTGATGGGGGAGTACAATGGGAATGGACTGCAGAAAATGTCTGGGCTCATGTACGCTCCCTAGGAGGCATTTCTTATTGCCACAGTCGGAGACAGAGTCCTGGGGTAGAGGAACCATGATCTGAACCTGTAGGACATTTCTCATGTTCTCAGAGAGACACTTACATTTGAAAAATGCACTTCTCACTGATGTTTAAAAATGACTCAAGCAAAAAATGTATCCCATATGCTTCAGTGCAGTAACTGATACTGGCCCAAACAGGAGAGACAGGGATATGGCATAAGGGTGTGGGAAGGGTGTGATGGGGAAAAATGAAAAGCCTTCTGGGATAGTGTTTAAAGAGTGTCGAGGGAGTCCAACCTGATGTGGTCCTGTTCATACCCCCTCAAGCTATCCTCAGAGCCCTACCCGGGCTTTATCTAGGAGAGAGCTAGCTGCACTGAGTGCAAAATGGAACAAAGAAATAAGCCAGTGAAAACTAAGCAGTGGATCATTCAAGGATAATCGGTGGTCCAATATCCCCATTTTTATTTATTACTGTAGTCATATGCATTGTGTACATGTCTCTAGCCTATATTCATTGTTAATTTTGAGATAAACCTTGTAGACACTCATCTACCTGGCTGATCATAAGAAAACATCCCTAGCCTGTAATTCTTGCACAGAAAGAAAAGAAAGAATTTATTAAGAGCAGTAATTTACAAGAATGAGTAAGACTGTTTAATCTAGCCAGCTAATTTTCCTTTAAATTTCTGCTGAAAGTGGCAGGCAGGCTTCCAGCATGTGATTTTTTCTTCAGTATTTTCTATGATTTGAACAAGAGTTCATCTAGAGTTCTAAATGACCGTGGGGAAATTGGCTCTTCTCCATCTGGTTTCCACCAGTTCTCCAAAGATCACACACAAAATTGAAATGAACTTCTTAAAACCTCAAAATGTGCTGCAACCATTGGAAATTAGTGGGAAGCACAAGTGCAACAACCAGCCAACAAGACTGCACTGCAAAAGAAGCCTGATCTTTGACTGCAACATGACTGGAATACTATAAGGAATGACAAATGTCAGATCACATAGGAGGAAGAATTCTTCTTTAACCCAAGTCAGTGGGAGCCTTGAGGAGAGTTTTAAGGAAGTCACTTTCCATTCAATTCACATGAAAAGAAGTCTGGAAACTGAAATCCCTCAAACTCTAAGTCAAACCCAAAGTTTGGCAACCCTACAGGAGACATGGTTTTAAGCTGGAAATCTCAGAGCTTCTGCCCATATATTTCTCTAATGAAAGGGCCCAGAAACATCCCAAAGTTCATGTCATGATGTTTCAGCATGCTCACTTGCTGTTTCTGAACCTTGTAAGAAACTTTGTAGGGGGTTAGTTACTGAGCAGGTTGCATGTAGCTGCTCTCCAAAAGTGGAGCCTGGCAGAGCACAAAGAGGAGAAGGAACACCAGCATGCAGGTAGCCCAGTGGGCACAACAGCATATTGCTGTACATCCAGGGATGTTTAATGCAGGAGTTAACACCTAATACTTATGCGACTTGGGATACAGGAGATTGCAGGTCCAGTTTTACTTATTGTGGAAACCCACCACTTGGGAAATGTTTGGCTCATGTAGATATGTTTAATAGACTTGTGAAGAAAGCTGAAATGTGAGCATTTATCTCTCAGGGCTGCTCAGTCTATAGGATTCACTTTGTAGCTGTGATTCTCAGCCAGAGAATAGGGCAGAGCTTGGCATAGTGAATTCTGAACTGACTCGGGTTTAGAACAAATAAAGGTAGAAATCTGGATAACTACAGCCTTGGGACAGACCTATGGAACAACCATTTTATATGCTGGTCCCAAACTTTTACATTGTGGTAGTGGTTACAGATTTGTTTCACTGCAAGTCCTGATTCTGCGGACAGGAATTTCTCATAGCAGGGGGGCAGCCTGCAGCAATTCCTATTTGTTCCCTCCTCCCTCAGCTGTGCTAGCACAAGTGTTTGTGGGAGGACGTAGAGAATT
Organism: Apteryx mantelli; assembly: GCF_036417845.1. Taxonomy (NCBI): domain Eukaryota; kingdom Metazoa; phylum Chordata; class Aves; order Apterygiformes; family Apterygidae; genus Apteryx; species Apteryx mantelli. The sequence continues at coordinate 25,888,212 of NC_089978.1, forward strand.
CGTTCAGGCGACTAACGCAGCTTGAAAATAAACTTGAAAAAAGGGGGCACAGGCAAGGAGCTATTCCTAGACCACATCAGTTTCCTTGTTTGGTGCAGTCCTGAAGTAGGAGTCCTGGCACAACTGAGGGCTGCCTGTGAACAATGCTGCTGAAGCAGGCACTGCTACAAAGAGAAATATTTGTAGATCCACAGCCTGAAGATGGGTTTTTCATACCCCAAAGGTGGGTTGACGACTCCAGACTAACTGCCTGTAGGTCTGTGAAGCAGAGTCTGGGTCAGGTACGCAGACAACACAGTACTGTCACTGCAGAGGGAAAAACGTTTTTAAAAATGGGGAAGTGTGGGTTCAGAGATGTGTGTTGAAATGTGTTTTTATGTTAGAGCATCATATTTAGAGATGTAACTGCCACAAAGTGAAGGAGTCTATATGTGAAAACACCCACAGATGTGTTCTATGATAGTTTTTTTAGGTCTATATGCTATACCAGATACTATTTACACATTTTCTGTGAGTATTTCTTTGTTTACTGCAAAGTCGTAGTCTCTGAAGTATATTGGCGCTTGTTAACTAACAGTTATATTCAGAGTTTTACATAATAACCCTGAGGTTTAACTTCAGATTATGCTTTCTGAAAAGTTAAGACTTTGGCCTGCGCTTCAGCAAAGGATTAAGGCTGATGCACAGGACAGCAAGGATGTACTATAAGAATGCAGACTAATTGCTTTCTCCTCCTCTCCTCATTTCTAAAACATGATTGCATCAGACTTGTCATTAAAAACAAAATCTCCCAAAGGCATTTAAGAACTCTTCCAATTCCCCATGTGATTTCAACCATCAGATGGCAGCATTCCTATTACTAATGGCACTAGAGCTAAGATTCTTGTTCTCATCAAAGCATATAGTTGCCAGGTTCCTTGCAATGCCTTGGACCTCACTGATGAGCTAATAGTCAGAATGGCACCTAATAACAGAGCAACCGGCCATGAAACACAAAGTGTCTCCATCTGAACTGGCTCTGGGCACTCTTCGTTGTGTTCTTGGGGACATGATGGCTTACGTGAGACTGTAAATTCCCCATGAAAGCACAGCTGAATCCTAACAGAAAGACCAAATACCGCTGCTCCACTAGCAGTATAGTAGATGACTTGTAGAGCCTTCAGGAATGACTGATCCTCATCACTGATTTTTCATAAATGAACTCTGTGTGTTTTATGTAACTCATTTACTTACACACTGAATTCATCCCATTTGCCAAACAGCATTTGGCACAAAGAGCATGTAGGTGGTCCTTTCAATAAAACACTGTGGGCATTTCTCACTTATCCTGGCTCTTTACCACATGTCCTCTAAAGACATCTGGCCATTTGCAGACAGCCATGGACTTTTGCCTCCTAGAAACCACTTGAAACTCAATCTCCTTACATAAAACAGTTTTCTTCCTCAGCCAGCACTTACATTTTACATCTGCTCTTTATTTTCAGTGTACAGTTAAGTTTGCCTTGCACATCAGTAGTATAAAATTCATTTTTAGGCAGACATCCAGTACAGAGCTCATCTATTTCATATATATTTTGCTGGATGTGCAACATACAGCCCCAAGGCTAGACGTGGCTTGCCAAAAAATTTGCTTGGCCTACTACACTGTATTGGAAAAGGAAATTACATAACTTCCCTGATCCTGGCCAAGCATGCAGCAGATGGTGAGAGCCAACGCTTTTCTGGTGCTTTGCCAATCACCATTAATCGGCCCTCTTACATGCAGACCGCCTGGGCTTTAAGAGTATTGGCCTATCACCCAACAGTGGATTGGCAAGATGGGTGAGAAACTCCTATATTGTCCATGAATCACAGAAGAGCTGGGGTTGGAAAGAACCTCTGGAGATCATCTGGTCCAACACCCCTGCTCAAGCAGGATCAGCTCACCTCTGTCATCCCGTGTGGCTGGGAGGCCAAAGTGAGGGACTCTGTAGGTGAGGGGACAGTCAGGCATCAAAGAACTAGGAGGATGCAGTGGTCCAGGGCACATGTGGGGCTAGGCAGCCTCCTGGGGATAGGGAGAGTGATCCTGAGGATGTCGAAGAAGGAGGGAGATGGGAGTGTGTAGCAGCGCCAGCCTTGCCTTGCTGATTTTGATTCCTTCCTCCCAGTGTCCTCATGATGATTATCTGCCTCTGCTAGGCAACGGTCCTTGCTTATCGGGAGCTGCACAGTTAGTGGTTAAAGTAGCAGCAGATGAAGAACAGGAAAAAAGTAGCTGTTAGATGTTCAGCAGCTCCCCTGTGACAAGCGTCTGGAAGAGCTAATCAGCAGTGTCTGTGTGTCCTGGCATCGGCTGCTGCCTGGTAGCCACAATTGGCTGCAGCAGGCTGGCAGTGCCTGCATATCACTGGGCACAAGCTGCTGCACATGTACAAGCCACCATTTGGGCTCTGGGCAAGAAAAGGGACTGTGGGGATGTAGGAGGTGAAGACAGGAGACCTGAAAGAGTGGGGGCAGCAATAGGGGCCAGGCTAGGCTGGAGTGACCTAACCACTCATCTGTGTACTCCTAATTTGAATCAATGCCTCAAGCAAATAAGCAACTATTCCAACATGTGGAGAAGTGAAAAGCTTGAGAGAAGCAGCAGGTTTGCTGGCCATGTACAAGGCTCTGCATACTTCACCCATACAGTATATGATTCCTTAACATGAAGGGTGCTGCAAAAAAAGCCTAAAATAATACTTGTGGCTTGCAGATGGGCACACAACTGAACAATGCTAAATCTAGGTCTTACTGGAGTACTGAAAGATGCATCTTCTTAGTATGTTGCATTTCCTTGCCAGATTTCAGTTTCCTCTCCTTTCTTCTTTAGCTCAGGGAGAGGTTCAAATACATTTGTGTATGATGGGACAAGGTGTATGCTCTTCATTTGTAATCCTAACTAACCCAATTTTACTCAAATTTTCCAAACACCTTCACATCTGGAAAACTTCAGCATTAAAGATGAAAGATCTGGAAAATCATATTAAATGTTTGAAAAAAAAGGCAGAATGGAAATAAGTAATTCCTTAGTACAGCATTCTTGCCTAAATAGTTGCTACTCTACTGAAATAATTTAAAAACAAAAACAAGTCATTTCTTCAGACAACTGGAAGAAGCCTCATGTTCACAGGCCCTGGTCCTCATGGGGGACTTTAATCACCCTGATATCTGCTGGAGAGACAATACAACAGGACACAAGCAATCCAGGAGGTTTCTAGAGTGCACTGATGATAACTTCCTGAAATAAGTGATCAAGGAGCCAATGAGGGGAGACACTCTGCTGGATTTTTTACTTAAAAACAAAGAAGAACTTTTGGAGGATGTGAAGGCTGAGGGCAACCTTGACTGTGGTGACCATGAGAGGGTGGAGTTCAGGAAACTGAGAGGACAGAACAAGGAAAAGAGCAAGATCACAACCCTGGACTTCCAGGAAAGCAGACTTTGGCCCATTCACAGATCTGCTTGGAACAATCCCATGGGAAATTGTCCTGGGGAGAAGAGGGGTGCAGGAGTGTTGGTTGATTTTCAAAGACCACGTCCTCTAAGCTCAAAAATGGTCCATCCACATGTGCAGGAAGCCAAGCAAAGGTGGCTGGAGGTCTGCATGGATGAGCAAGGAGCTCCTGGCAAACAGAAGAAGGAAGCGCACAAGAGGTGGAAGCAGGGACAGATGACCCAGGAGGAATATGGAGCCACTGTCTGAGCATGCAAGGATGGGATTAAGAAAGCCAAAGCACACCTGCAGTTGAATCTGGAGACAGTTGAGAAGGACAATAAGAAAGGCTTCTGCAAGTATGTCAGCAGCAAAAGGAAGACTAGGAAAAATGTGGGTCTGCTGCTGAATGGGTGAATGGACCTGGTGACAAAGGACATGGAAAAGGCTGAGGTAGTGAGTGCCTTCTTTGCTTCAGTTTTTACTGGTAAGACTTGCTGCCAGGAATCTCAGAGACCAGTGGGAAAGTCTGGAGCAAGGAAGACTTACCCTTGCTGGAGGAGAATCAGGTTAGGGAACACTTAAACAAACTGGACACACACAAATCCCCGGGCCCCGGTGGGATGCACCCATGAACGCTGAGGGAGCTGGATGATGTCATTGCGAAGCCACTCTCAATTATCTTTGAAAGGTCATGGCAATTGGGAGAGGTTTCTGAGGACTGGCAGAAAGCAAATGCCATCCCTACTTTCAAGAAGGGCAAGAAGGCGGATCCAGGGAACTATAAACTGGTCAGCCTCCCCTTGATGCCTGAGAAAGTGATGGAGCAGATAATCCTGGATACTATTTCCAGACACATGAAGGAAAGGAATGTGATCAGGAGAAGTCAGCATGGATTTATGAAGGGGAATTCATGCTTGACCAACCCAATAGCCTTCTACAATGAGATGCCTGATGGATGAGGGGAGAGTAGTGGATACTGTTTCTCTCTCTACTTTAGCAAGGCTTTTGATACTGTTTCTCACAACATCCTCCATGACAAACGGATGAAGTATCTGCTAGACAAGCAGACGGTGAGATGGACTGAAAACTTGCTGAACTCCGGGCTCAGAGGGTTGTGACTGGTGGCACAAAGACCAGGTAAAGGTCAGTCACTAGTGGTGTACCCCAGGGGATGACACTGGGGCCAGTACTGTTTAACATCTTCATTAATGTTGTGGATGATTGGACAGAGTGCATCCTCAGCAAGTTTGCTGATGACACGAAACTGGGAGGAGTGACTGATACACAAGATGGTTGTGCTGCCATTCAGAGGGACATTGACAGAAATGGTAGAAATGGGCAGAGAGGGACCTCATGAAGTTCAATAGAAGGAAGCGCCAAGTCCTGCACCTGGGGAGGAATAACCCCATGCACCAGTACACGCTGAGGATTGCCTACCTGGAAAACAGCTTTGCAGAGAATGGGGTCCTGGTGGACAAGTTGATCATGAGCCAGCAATGTGCCCTGACAGCAAAGAAAGCCAGTGGTATCCTGGGCTGCACTAGGAAGAGCATTGCCAGCAGGTCAAGGGAGGTGATCCTTCCCCTCTACTGGTGAGACCACACCTGGGGTGCTGTATCCAGTGCTGGGCTCCCCAGTATGAGAGAGACATGGACATACTGGAGCAAGTCTGGCGAAGGGCCATGAAGATGATTAAGGGATTGCAGCATCTGTCATACACGGAAAGGCTGAGAGAGCTGGGACTGTTTAGCCTGGAGAAGGTTCAGGGGGAATCTTATCAATGTGTATAAATACCTGATGGGAGAGTGTAAAGAAGACGAAGCCAGACTCTTCTCAGTGGTGCCCAGTGACAGTGTGAGAGGCAATGGGCACAAACTGAAATACAGGGAATTCCATTTAAACATAAGAAAAGCATTTTTTGCTGTAAGAGTGATTGAACACTGGAAGAGCTTGCCCAGGGAGGTTGTGGAGTCCCCATCCTTGGAGAGAGTCAAAACCCGACTGGACACAGTCTTGAGCGATTTGCTGTAGCTGACCCTGCTTTGAGCAGGGTGGTTGGACAAGACAATCTCCAGAATCTCAAATATTCCGTGTTTCTGCAATTCTTTAAATAACCTTGTTTTCAATACAAGTCAAATGCATATTTTTTGCTGAAGTGAGAGCTGAGGCCAAGAAATGACACAGAAAGATGAATCAGTGGAATCTTATGATTTTTAGAATATTTTTAATGGTTTGACTGTTCCTTAAAGTAACCGTGGGATTAAGTCTTGATAGAGACTATTCCTTAGAGACTAAAAGCTTGCTGAATTCCACTCCATGGAAAAAACAGTGGCATTGCCAACACCCCAGACACCAAGTTTATAACCTTCCTCCTCCATCACCATTTGAACTAAACAAAATATATTAGGCATCTTATTTAAGTATATGCAGACACCTTGGAAGGCATATAGACAATGACTTAATCTACAATTAGCTCACTAGGTCTTGATTCTTTGTGGATTTTCTTATACTCTTTGATTATGCTGCACACATTACTGTACTTCTGTAGCACGCCTCTGCAGCTGATAAGAATACACAAACACACACGACTGCAGTGACCTTGTCCGTTCTGCCTCACTGCTGATCTGTATTTCGTCCCTGTGATAGTCCTGCAGTGGAAACTGTCTGGAGCTCTGTCTTTTTGTATCCCAAGCACAGTGGGGCCTTTCTGACTCTGCTGCATATAAATAAATCAAATTGAGGTCATTCATCTGGGTTATGTGATTTTCAGGAGAACATTGTTGGCTCTTGCTTCAGAAGGGGATAAGAGAAAGCTTACCCAACCAGCCCTCACTCAAGGGTCAGGTACAGTTGCAATCTCTGTACTCAGAGGAGGACAGCAAGTACTTAACTTCTGAATACCTCTGGCAGAGCCTCTTTAAACATAGAAGAGAGACAGGGACATACGTGGCTATGATGTTCACAGAGAGAAAGGAGGTGAGAGTAGGGGTTGTAGCTACTGCTCTCAAAGAGAAAAGGGTGCACATGTGCAGTCCTAGAAGACAGGCATCATTTGCTTTTGCTCTTTTGAGCAAACAAAGCAAAAATAAATCATAATAAACATTCCTGCTTCTACAGGTTCACTGAAAAACAGCCCAGCTGTAATAACAACAAATCGTACACCATGCATTGCTCATTTTTCCTTCTGTAGGTTAACCAGAGAAGGTCACAGCAATCACGTTTAAAAAAAGAAGAGTTCCCTTATTTTCTGGCAATGGCTCTGAGCAATTGGCCTGTAAGAGCTGCTTTCAAAATCATTCCCCTGTTATTCTGTGTCTTTTCTGCTCAACATTCCTTGAGGCACTTGCAGCCAAGTAGATTATTTTTCATTTTTTTTAATAAAATGATTAGATTAATTTAGCTCATATTTCTACTAAAACATGTTTTAAGTCTGCAGATTTTATATTAGCATGGTAATTTTGAATATACAGTAATTGAAATGCATTATATTCAAATAAAGTTTCAGGAGGGCAGCTTCAAATACTGGTTTAATTCTACTGCATTTATAAAATGCAGCCTGTGCATGGTGTGAAAATAAGTTATTAAGAGACTCTCTCTACATTGATGAACTAGTCCATTGTTTCCTCCTAGTGTACCTTGTACTTTTTCTTTGACAGCTGCCTCTGAGCATTTGGTTTGATTATCAGCATATCTTTCAGATTCTGTAATCCTGGCTGTAAGAAATTTGTGGAGAACATTGTCAGTATTTCATGACTTGCCCATCACCAAGCACACAGTCACTGTTCAGTAACTATTGAGTTATGCTACCTGTGGCTGCATCCATCCTATCTGAGAGCAAACACACTCACCATGCACGCTGGCTAGCCACAGCTCTTCTCTCAGATCTGCTTGTAGGATGTCCTCGCCAGTCACATCTTAGGATGGTAGAGGGCTCTCCAGATACCCTCATTTGCTGGCTGGATACCCCACAGGTGGCGTTCTCATCTCCAGGACTGCTCTTGTTTTGCCGGTACCCCTCACAGCGAGCTCACAGCCTGGCTCCTGGCCCACAATGCCTGCAGAGTCTTTTTAATCTCCAGAAAGGATGACTCATGCAGACATCACTGTCACTGCTGGCTAGCTAAGGAATGGAAAGCCATGGTAATGGAAAGCAAGCCTGCAACTTGACCTAAAAGCAGTGCCTATAAAGGCTGGCTGGTCCTGCCTGTGATATGCCACCTACACAGGTTCCTCAGGAGACAGGCCACACACGAGTCCCAGCCGTAAAGGACACTACCATCAGGGCAGCCTGCTCACCACTGGGTTGAGGAGATGCTGGCCACAGGGATGTCATCTGGAAGAGGAAGGAAACCACACAGGCATCTCCCAAGCCATGGCTTTGCTTATTTACAGCTGCCTTGCTGGGAAAAAGCTGTGCCGACAGACTGCTCAGGTTCCTCAGCAGCTGAAGGGCAGAAACTTACAGCCTTAAACCTTCCTGCTACCCCAGAGCTACCTACCAGCTCAGGATCCTGCAAACAGCCAAGGATCTTCTACCTGTCAGTGCCCCGTCCTCCTTGGCACTCCTCCAGCCAACAACCCGAAGATTGGGGGCTTTTGCTTTTCATCTTCCCTTACTTCAGGCCCATTTACCATTGTAGCTAATCTCAGTCTTTCAAGACAGTTGGGTGCAGCTGAGCAGTGGGTGCTGGGTGCTCCCTTGAAACATCGAGGGTATCATTCAAGGAGACAAAGACAATCCCTGAAGTGTCTGTGCCTACATTTCCCCCTCCTAAGGTTCTCTAGATCCCACAGATACCCCTCTTGCTTGGGGCACTGACAGATTGTGAATCAGAAGGTTATAGTAGGAGCCATGATCCAGCAACTTCACAGAAATCACCCTTTCTCTACTGCTGATCTGCCTTTCTCACCCCTGCTGCCTCCACTCTTGTGGCTAAAGTTTCCACTGCAGCCTGCCCATGTGCAGACCTTGTTGCTGCTGACCCCAGCCCAGTTCCCACCTTCCAGCACTCCCCACTTATCCCTGCTCATACACCATGTTCCTGGTGTAGCTCCTGTGGTTCATATGCTCTAGCTTGCAAATGAACATTGACAGCATTGGGAATTTTAATAGAAGTTGGTCAGCAGAAGGAACCCCTAGGAACCCTACAAACCCCAAGAAACTCTATAAAAATGACCTTGTTCAGAGATGAATGAAATGCATGTACCTTGTTCTTAACCCTAACATCAGATTCAGCAGCCAAGGTCAATCAGCAAACTGTGCCCTTATACTGGCCCCAGCCTGAGGTGGGAAATGGCATGGGTACAGAATAAGGAATGTGCTGGGGACCACAGCATCCTCCAAGCAGGAAAGTAGGGCAGGCAAAAGCCAGCAGGAGAAACACCTCCCTTATTAAAGCCAATTAGAAAAGACACCGAGGCACCATTATCATGTTTCTGACGAGGAAGTATCACTTACCAGACAAGGCAGGGAAAGGCAACACCGATTACTCACTGACGGCAGGTCGTGGTTACATAGCGAGCCAGCAAAGAAGACTGGCTGTTTAGAAAACAGAGGCACAAAACTCGTGTGTGCAGAAAGCATGGAGGGAGTTGGGGGACTGTCATGATCAGGCAGACACACAAGCGATGACAGCCGTGGTGTGGGGACAGTGGCAATCCTGGTAATGCCTATGAGCAACACTGTGCATAATACAACACTGATGAGCCACAGACTGCAAAGACCTGGCAGAGCCCATTTGTCTGGAAGCCTTGAAGGGGACACATAGCAGCCTCAAAACAGACCCTTGCAGGGTCATTTCTGACTGGCTTGATGTGGGGATGCATGCAACCAAGTCAACAGATGTCATTGCAGTGCCTTTGGTCTGAATTGAAAGAATAGCTGTGTGACAACAAAGTTATTTTATGTACACACCTTCTGAAACCCCAGCACCTTCTGCTAGATGCTGAGCAAAGTGATAGAGCCCAGTATCACCCATTCACACACAGTTTCTGAGTAGAAGTTTGAATATTCACACATGCAATTACACCAGGGTTTATGAGGGAATAAGGTATTACAGCAAATTAATTTCTGGTGCCACAAAGCAGAGTCATTCCCCTCCAAACCACAATAGGACAGCTGAAATCACTGCCTCCTACAACCCTAACTTTTTAGTGATAGTCTGGAGCACAAATGCTAATAATGCTAGAGCATATATGTTTCCAGATGTGTTAGCCAACAGATTTTTTTACCAGATGGTCAGTGATTTTGGAAAGTAGTGGGAATGTTTTAGAACAACTGATCAGAGAAAATTACCTTGAACTGATTAATCTGAAGACAGTTTCTAGCTCTTAATATACTACAAACAAGTAGTTTAAGTCATTTCAAACCTGGCCATGGCAACCCAGGAAGTCCTTTCCAGTCATATGATCCTATGAGCCACCCCAGCTTTCATCCCCTTGTTGGGGATAAAAGCTTTCTCTGTAGTTTAGTAGTCAGGGCTTTTGGTTGCATTTCTGCACATCTTTTCTTTCTACTTCACTAATTAGGATAAGACAGCAGGTATTACTGAAACATAGCTTTGAGCTGCAGCGGCATATAGAGTACCACTGTTCTTTCCAGACCCAAATGGTAAGTGCCAGGAACTGCCTTCACAAGCCTGACAACCAGTTTGGTCAGAGCAAAGCTGTAAAAGAAAAAAAAAAAAGTAAAGTTTTTTACATATCAGATTGACTGTATTAAGGATGGCCAGAAGTCTAAGTGGAATGTTCTCAGTTCCTTCCAAATATTCAGTATCTGCTTGCTGGCCCCGTAGCTGCATTTGTTAAGTATGGAAATTCATTACTGTAAAGATTAGGAAGCTTCTGAAGTACCAGGCACTAGATAATGATATGGTGATGGATGATGCTGTGCTGTGTGTGTATTTCAGCAGAAACAGAAATGATAAAATCTGTAGCAGGAATGGAAATGACAAGATATGGGTGATCCAGAATGGGCTGATCTGTCTGAGAATCTGAGATCTAGACAACCATATAGAAATGGCACTCTCAGCCCCAGTAATTCTTTGTTCCATTTTGGATTAGACAACTTGGATTCATGCCTCTAAACCTGGGAAAGTTTGAAAGAATTCTGCACTCATTCATTTGTTAGTGGAGCTATCTTCACACAGGATAATCACTGTGTTATCAGCACTCCTTACAGAGGATGCACAATGAAGACATGAGGACAACAGAGGACCAACTGCTACAAAGCTTTTCAAAGTACTCCCGAACACAGCACGGTAAACAGCATATTTATGCTGCCTGAAAATCCAGAGAACTGGTTGCTACAGACCAAATGTTATCACCAGTGCAAATGTATACAAACTGCAAAAAGGTTCAATTCCAGTAAAAGAAACATAGATGATATTCTCTCTTAAACTTTTTCACTACATGTCAAATGGAACTTCTGTGTTAATAAATTTTGTATCCAAATATTTCAGTCCAGCAAGTAGAATAAAAAAATCTCGGAATCATGAAAGAGATGGTAAGTGGTACCACTCACCGTGCCCAGTAGAAATTGATTACCAGCTACCATAAAGATGGACTCTTGAAACTAGAGAAACCATTGCTTTGGTTTGACGAGTTTCATAGCACAGCACTTAAGTGCAGTGTTTTTTAAATTCATATTTTTTCTGAGATCCACATATGCTAAATACAAATTTTATTACGTTTTTAGCTCAAGTTTCCTGAACAGTCCTCAATAAAGCATTTTCACTATGGAAAAGCTGAAGTCATCTGGTTTCTCTAAATAATTATTTTGTCCACTGATAAAGGAAATATATTGTACCTTTCCTTTGCATTATTTATTATCAGGATAACTGAGGAAGAAGGAAAAACCACAAGCAGTGCCTTGTTTCAGCACTTAAACTGCCTCCTGGGTATTCCTGGCGTAAAAGGATGGCAGAAAAGCCTGTCCCAATTGAACAGGTGTCCTTTGCTCTCCTGTTCTCCTCAAGGCTGCCCAGTTCCCTGGCTTGGACCCTGCTGGCTTCAGAGCCAGGAATGCAGGTGGCTTCTTCTGGGCCTGGGACAACAGCAGACTAGAGTGCCCACTCCTCTTGTTGCCATGCTTGCCAAGTGTCACTCCACGCTCATTAATACCATGGGACCCAGCAGGACAAAGCTGATGCTGATTAAGAGTAAAGACTGAGTTTCCCTTCTGTTAGATTAGCCAGAGCACATGTCAGGATATTTATTCTGACTTTATGCTTCATCCTATCTTCATATGTGTTGTGGGAGGACAAAGGATGCCTTATCTGGCATACAATTAGAACGGCTGACAGACAAAACCAGCTAAGTGTGAAGTGTGCACATTTGCAAGGGTGGGAGAGTACTGTTTCTATACCTCCTGTCGTATGGCTGCAGCAGTTTTGATCCATTCTGTGTAAAACCAGCTTTCCATCTCTTTGAACAGCACTGTTATTCTAATTAATGCAATGATGCGGGACCTGACCCCTTTTTTCTCTCCCTCTCTGCCCATACACAAATTCACATGTTCCTTCCTGTCAAGGGCCTGTTTATAGAATAACATGTGCTCCCTTTCACTTGCTGAGTGTCCCACTAGCACCTCTGTCCTTCTTTTAAGAGTCACAGTTCTGATCTGGAAGGCACAGTAGGCTCTTTTCTGCCTTAATTGTGCAGCACTTTCCCTGTATTCACCTCCAGAAGCTCCTCACTCCCCTGCAGTTCTACTGACATTAACAGAGCTGAGCCCTAGCCTGGCATTGCAACAAGAGTGGTCAGGGAAATAATGAACATGAGGGCTCAGCTGTATGTCAGGCACAGACTGGAAAGTCAGGTGTGAGGCATACCAGAACGGCAAGCTCATGAGGAAGTCTGTCTGTTTTGGACCAATTTGGTTTGGCCTCCCAGGTTGTCATTGCAATGCCTTCCATGTTCACTTAGAGATACTCTTATGCAGGCTGAGCAGTGACTGAAGTGGGATGGTACAGCCTGATATGCCATATGAGGCATGACAGAGTAGCAGTATGCTGGGGCTTTCTTTTTCCCTATAGGTGCTCCCATAGTCCCAGTGTTGCTCCAGCTGTAACAGCACTACTCCAGAGATGCAGTCCCCAGAATGGATCTGAACCAAGCACACCCCAACTTCACCCTTGCTTCTCACTTAAAGCTGCTACATAGGCAGCCTGGGGATTTGCTGACAAACAAGTTTATGCTTTTGGCTCAATCTCACACTCAATTTGGTTGTTTTTAGATAAAAACTATGCTTAAGTAATTGATACTAAAATCAGGAATAAGTTTTTCAAGGAGTTTTGCTTCATTACGCCCTTAAAACCTAGCTACTTTAGATCTTAGAAAGAGCACTTCATTGTATAGAAACACAACATAATAGCGAAGTCCTTCTGCCTTCAGACTTATGTAGCACAAGTTCCTTAAAATCCAGTCAGCTTTAGAAAACCTTTAGTCCTTCACATTAGAAGGAAAAAGATCTTAAGGAAAAAAGTGGAAGCATATCTGTTGCATGAACAATCTGTGGATCTTGGTTAGTGCTCAGAAGCCTCTTTTTAAAATGCTTAATGTGAATTCTTGGTGATATTGTTTTGCTTCTATCACATATGCTCCATCCATAAGATTTGAGTCATTCTCAGAGAAAGCAGGTCTCCATGGTGACAAATTCCTGTGGTCTGAAAAAAGTGACAAGATTTTTCTCCATTTCCAAACATTTTTTCTTCTGTGATTTTTTTTTATAAAGCTGGGCATAGAATGATAAGCATGTAAGAGCATGTTTTTTAATATTCAGTATAAACAAAATCTTCCTGAATGTACAAAGAAACTGTTCTCTCTTATGTACATCTGCAAAAAGTTATCAGCATGTTCTCATGTAGTGAAAACTCTCCAAGGTAGGTATGTTGGCACAAATGGCTGCAGACCCACCCACACAAGAAGTACGAGAGCAGGAAAACATGATTTCCTTAGCTTTCCCTCATGAAAAAATACTACAGAAACATCTCTCTCGTAGGTCTTTCCAAGCTGGAATTTGCAGCATTATATGTATTTGCTAGCATGGGCCCAAATCCTGGGCTGCGTTAAAGGGCCTGCCCAGCTAGGTTCAGGTTGTATTAAAAGTTACTCTCAGGACCCCCAACCCTTGATGCAAGGGCTTTCTGACTGCAGGTTTGGGCCCCAGTATGAAAGTACCCACTTCTGGTCTGCTGCATTCAGCTGCTCAGGGCCCCAAAGGGCAGGGAGAGGACACCGTGACGAGAAACTGTGCTTTCAGCCGCGCTGCACAGCAGTGCAAGCTTTCTGCTCTCGCACAGCTCTCCTTCCCCTCCAAATCACCGTCACTGCAGCTACATCTGCCATAATCAGAAGAAAGTATTTATGTCTGTACCAAACCACCACCCCCAGATATTAAGTGGCCTATGTAAAAGGTCAGGCATGAACTTACACAGCTGAATTATTTTGTTATGAGAAAGCAACCTGCTGCTAGTGAATGACGACGACTGCAAGGCTGTGCTGGCCAAGCAGAGTATTGTAAAGCTCCTTGAACAGGGCCAGGGCTTTGGGTCCCTCCTACACCAGCAACTCTGAGAGGCCCTAAGTCAAAATGAGAACCTGCTGTGCAAAGGTCTGCACACTGCTCCCAAGGGCTCACACTCTTGGTAATGAAATTTGAGCCATTTTTCTCAAATCAATGGAAGCTGCAAAAGACAGAATATCTAACCAAATTAGAGGAAAAAAAAATGACCTCCTGTACTTCACACAGACTTGGAACGTATCTGTCTCAAAAACCATCATACGTTGCAACTGTTATTTTTGTATAGACCCAATTCACTTCATATACACAGAGTAATTCTAGCAGTTGCCATATTGTTGGTACACATTTTATAATGCCTGTGAATAAACCTATGTGGGTTTTTAACTGGAGGATTAGATGATGCAAAATGTTTGGCAAAGAAACTCTAATTGTGTTTGGCTCTTCCAGCACTTTGTGCTTACACTGATCCTATCACAAACACTCCAGGAACTTTCAAAGCCCTAGAAGAAGGGGAGCCAGCTGAGCTTATATTATTGGGAGCCCTTATTGCTCCCAAAAAATTAAACAGCAAACCCTTTTATATTACTGTTTCTTGTAAATATTCCAGATTATGCTTTTATGAGTAAATTATCTTTTATCTGAATTTTCTTCAGCATCTGTAATAATGACTGGGCTGCACAACCAATTCTCCAAGCAAACGGCCTTGGCTCTCCTGAACCTTACACAGATTTATAACAGAATACTTCTATTCTTTCTGCAGGATAGCTCCTGATTTATACTGGCTTCTTACTGGAAGAAAAAAAAAAAAGGAACGGCCAGTGAATTATATGATGGTTGTTTTAACTCCAATTTCTGGGAAAATTCTGGAAGAAATAAACAATTTGTAAGCATGAAAATGAGTAACAGCCAGCATGCATTTGTCAAGAACAAACTGTCAAATTAACCCACATCTCTTATGGGTAATAGACCTTGTGAGTAAGGGAAAAGAAACAGAAGTTATGTATCTAGATTTTCGTAAGCTTTCAACTGTTTTACATAAGCAAAATAGGGGAAAATGGACTAAATGAAATATGACTACACAGTGCAAAAATAATTAGATCATGTACGAGGCTACAATTATCAAAGTTTAACTGACCAAATGAGTGGATATATTGATTGGAATACTTCAGCGACTGCCTGAACATAAGTCTGTCATATGCTTTCATTAATAACCCGATGGCAGAACAGAGAACAAAATGCCAGGAGGAGCCTACAAGCAGGCTGAAGGCAGATTAGCAATTTGAAACAATTTGGAAGAGTGCAGTAATGGTCTAAATAAAAATTGGTGAAATTTGCTAGGTACAAGTTCAAAGGTACAAAACTGAGGACAGAAATACTCAACTGGGCAAATACAGGATGAGGAAAAAGCTGGTTTGATAGCAGGTCCTCTGAAAAGTTTCCAAGGGCTATAGTGGATCATAAGTTCAACATGAGTCAACAATGTCTTGCTGTGATGAAAATAGCCTAATATTGAGGCTTATGAACAGAACGGTATCTTGGAAGATACATGAAGCCTCACTGCCTTTCACAACTCTGGAAAGGCCTGAGCTGGAATATTATGTTGAATTATTTAAATTTGACATTAAAATAAATGTGATAAAATATGATCAAAATGAATGGTCAGAAAAGATCCTAGAAAAGATGGCCCCTAAAGAAAGAGTGAAAGAAGGAGGGTATTTAGCCTAAAGAAGAGACAACAAAGGGTGGAAATAAGGTTAGACACTGGGAAAATTTTCTAACAGGATGATGAAGACACATTGCAATAGATTGTCTAGGAAATTTTGGGCTGCAGATTGCAGCTCAACAGGCTCGACAAGCGCCTGTCAGTGTGGCATTAGCACCACTGACCCTGTCATTCCTATGGCTGGGGGATGAACTAGACCAGCTCCCCTGTAACTCAGACAGCTCCCGTATGTTTTAATGGTTCTTTCATGCATGCTCTTGCTTTTAGCAATAAGCACTGATAATATTAGTTATTTTTTGATCTCAACAGTGATATGAAGAATTAAGAGTCAATTAAGGGTGATCAGCACTAACGTTGTCATTGACTTCAAGGGGAGTGATGGTGCACTGCTCTTGTCACCATTATCAATAGAGATCTTGGGCAAGAGACCCAAACAGAGTAAAGATAAAACTTGTAGTCAAATTACTGACATTGCTGGAAGAAGCCTTCAGTTTTGGGCACAAGGTTCCTTCACTGGGTTCATTTTATGGTTCTACTGTTATTGACGGATAGAAAATATTAGCTTCTATTAAGCATTTTCCCATTATCTTCAAGCACTTTACAGACAGGATGTGCAGAAAGAGCATAGATTTTAACCTACTGCATATGTATCCAAAACATCATTGCACTTTTGCACTTCTCACCAAGGATTCCCAACTCTAGATACTTTATTCAGAAAATCTTTGAGATCACATCATGTTAAATGGAAAAGTCTTGGTGCTTCCTTTCCCCCTTTCCTTACATAAGGTTTGATCCCATTGTGTGAATGCCTGACCTACAAATGGAGCAGAGTCAAGCAAGAAGAAACTAGCCCTACCGTCACGCTTAAAGCATTCATGCTAATTAAGATCATGGTGGGGCAAAAGTACAAAAACAGAAGTTGCCAACCAAGCAAAATATGCTATAGAACACAGAGAGATTGTAAATCATGCAATGCATGACCCAGAATCACTCAGTTTTCTCATTTCCAAACTGCAATGAGATCTGAAAATTGCCCACTTTCACATCATTTACTGAGGATTAACAAAAAGAACCCCTCTTTCTCACATTTTGCTCCCTAGAGAGTTTCTAAATCATGCGGCTTTGTTATTGTAGTCCTTTTCTGTTTTCAGAAATTTCTCTGAAAAGTTGTTGTGCCCAAATGCCTGTTAATTGTGCTCAGTTTACTATGTCATGATTGTCTTTTCTTCTAATGGCTTATCCTGCAAATCAAACATATAGATCTGCTCACTCATCTGAGCTCACGATTTCTTGCACATTAACAACAGTGCAGAGGAAAGGTTCTGCAAGCTAAATTATGCCCACAGTTATTGTGTGCAGTCATGATCTTCCAGTCAATCTCACAGTAACATCACTGGAATTCCAGTAGTAGAGATTAGACTGAATTAAGCATCTATTTTCCACCAGTAATGTAAAATAGAATGAAGTTCCTTCTCTCCGATATTTATCGAATCTGCAGAGCTAACAGTAGCATGTAGCTATAACTTATTTTCCAACACAGCTTATTTATAGTGCTTCTATGAAGTGCACATTTCCTTGACTGTGTTTACAGTGTAGATGTGCATTCAGAAAGTGGGGTGTTGAGGGCAATGGAAGTAGACAGAATCCACCCACATCTAACCTGGGCAGCAGAGAGCTCCCTGCTGTTCATACAATACATATTGGCTTCTGCAGTGCCAGTACAAGCAGACAGGAGCCACACACCATGCTGGTTCTCTTTCCTTTGATGACTACGATGAAACTTGGGTGGACTTTCCACTTGTTTTGTCTCATCTGGATCTTGTATCAGAGAGGATGATGTGACCTTAATTTTCTTCTCTTAATAATATCTCCTACTTTATCCTATTGTAAAGGTGAAAGTGCCTACTTTTCTTTGGCAGATAAATTAATCTTTCCATTGTAATTATGTCCATGGGAAGCTAATTAAACATAACTTCCACATTTTTTCATAATATATAAACAATCTATCTTGTTTTCTCCAATTTGCTAGTTGAGAAAACAAATATATATAATCCAACCATTCTTGAATTAGTTGCACCAGTAAATTTATAGAGAGAAAGGGAAGAATACACTCCTCATCACTAAAGTCTCTCCTTTTTTAATCAAACTGCTAGTTCATCTGGACCAGTAATTTCCACTGCTATAGATTCTAATTAAAGTAAAAAGGAAAACTGAAGTACCTACAAACAGATGTGAAAACAAAAAGAGTCTAATTTGTGGAACCCCAAACCTATGACCTATTTTTAACATTTCAGCATGCCCATAAAAATTACAAATGTATCTCTAAAAACACTTCCAGCTGCTGCTGTAACATAAATGATTAATGAAGTTGTAATTGGATATTTAGGCATCTGCCGATTAATTTGGCACCAAAGCATTCAATTTCCTCTCCTTATCCTATGATTTTCTTTAACTGTAAATTCATTTGAAATCCTCCTCACTGTGAGACCCAACAGAGTTTGTACGGCATTATCTCTGGTTGCACTCAAAGCAACTGTCAGTTTGCCAAAGGCTCTTTCAGTGTTGGTTACACCCTACTTTGTGCCAAGACATGTTTAGTAGCTCGGTTAATCTATCAGTTAATCTATCAGTCATGTTAAGTTAAAGTACCTGAGCATGACGATTTGACATTCCAAGAAAGCAGTGGCACTTTCATATCTGAATAAATATAACTGTAACTTTGTTATGTTATTGTTAACTGGAGTTAACATTCTCTGTTTTTATTACATATGGAAAAACTCAGAAGTATTCTGAGCTTAAAATTCCCCCACTACTACTGCTACCACAAATCAAAATTCGAAGCTAAGAGACAGTCTCTGTCCCACTTGGACAGTGCATGGGAAACTTCTGATATCAGGGAGGTCATGCAGCAAGGAAGAAACAAACCTGAGAGACCTGAAGATAGCAGAAATTCATATGCTGGGAAACTTATGTGTCTTTACTATGCTCTTTAGTATCTTTGTGAAAGCTCAGAAAGCTCCTTCCCGAATTAATTTTGCATAGTTGTAAACAGATATGAACACTGATATTTTTTTTGCCAAATGCAAGATCATGCCCGAGGTCTTACCAGAGTGGTTTGTGGGCCAGGTGGCCTAACTCAGCTATTGAAATAGCTAGACAGTGCATTCAGAGCAATGCATGCAATTACCAGAGCTCCTTACTAGCCAGTAATCTTGAGACTTTCCCTCTTTCCTGCAACAGAATCTCTCTCCCAGCTCTTGAACACAACAAAATACTAGCAATTTGTTAAAAGATGTGCTAGGTTGCCTCAAATAGTATGCTTCAGCATTCTGGTATTGCTCTCATGCAGAGAAATCAATGAAGCCTTTTCAAATACTCATAAACTCCCTTGAAATATTTCTTACTGATTTAAATTCATGACTAACTGCTGAAGTCAACAGCTTTGAACAGGGCTGATTATACGACAGAGCTAAGCGGAAAGGACTGAGCAGGGGCAGAGATTTCGGAAGACCAGCCAAGGCCAAAGCAAGGCTCACAGGTGGAGCGGCATGGGATGGCACAGGGACATGTTCTGCCTTGCCCCTCAGGGACACCCACCTCAGCACACCCCCTCTTCACCCCGTCCCCCCAGGGCCAGCCGCCCACAGAGGGAGAGAGCCGAAGCAGCTGGAGGTCTTTGCCATGACCCAGGCCCCAGAAATACAAGAAGCAAGCCAACCCTTGCCTGTGACCTGTTTGAAGATAGTGGGCTGTGGGAAGCATCTTGAATTTCCCTTTTCTTTGGTGATCAGCTGCTCTCCCTCCTGCCTTTCATTGTGGTGATCACCCAGACTGATCTGCTTCCCGCAGCCCTTCACTGTGCACAGGCAACGCCGTGCTGCAGAGAAGGAATGGGGCCGCGTACACGCTGCCCCATGCCCTTGAGGTCGGGGTGAGCAGGAGCTTCAGGATCTTGCTGTCCTGGCTCATCTCTCCCTGAAAATGGGGTAGCATTTGCCCTTGGTATATAAATGAAACCTTCGAAGTTGGTTTCGCCAAGTTAAGTTGCTAAATCTCCATTTAGACATTAAAGGACAAGTAGGTTAACCTGCAAAGCTGTTACCTACCTCTGACTTAATAGAATTTGCAGCTGCAAATTGCACAAACTGCTTTTCTGAAAATCAGGCCAATTCCACCTCAGTACTTATACTGAGAATTAGGATCCTGGCTGGACGGACAGAGTTGCTGGGGGAAAGGTTGGCTTGTTCTCCTCAATTTATTAAGATACAGCTAAACTTTTTCATATGCAATCCACAATTGGTGCTTTTGTTTGTTCTTCAGACTCCTTACCTTTCTCATATTGTGTGTGAGTATGGTATACACATTTAGATAAAAAGGCTCTATGTATATCTTGCATGGTACAAACATAATGGCAATTTCCTAAAAGTGATAAGATTATGAGCTTTCATAGGAAAAAAATCCTCACTTTCACTGGAATAGATTCCATCTTTGGAATTTGGAAACCAAATTGCATGGTCAGCCAGACTTTTGAGTCACACAAATGTATGTGCAACCTGTGTTCTTGCCACCCATCCCAGCTTTCTTTTGTCTATCCCACATCCTGCAGTGCCACCCCTCCTGTTCCAAAAAATGATTACTGTAATTGTGGTAAAGAAGGGAAGCTGATAGACTGTGTTTCAAATCCTGCCGTTACTAGTCCAGCAGGTGTACAGAATGATACTAGACCCATGGGTAATTAAGAGTTGTAAGCAACTTTTTAAATGGATGTGGTTTCCTAAAGTTATGCTTTACTGTGGGGAGAGGAGTATGCTGAGACATCTGGATCTCCTATCATAAAAGTCAGGGACTGGCAGAGAGATGTGATGGTGCCTTTTGGCCAGGGTTTGTCAGGAGGCAATGGTACTCACCCCGGTATGGGGTCAGGATGTGACCGTGTTATGCACCTGGACCTGAAAAATATTCCTGAATCCTGCAGCTGAGAATTTCCCTTAAATAAACCTAAAGATGCAACCAATTATTATCTGCATATACAAGTGCAACAGTTTAAAACTGTACAAAAGGGGCGCATTGTATATGTAATTCCAGAAAACCACAGACTTGAAGCAGAGTAGCCAAAAATGTGAGTTATAATGAGTGGAATTTTTACAGGTTCAGTTCTCCTGTTGCGTAGCACCTCATAACCATGAAACATGCATTTTCTTAAAGCAGTCAACAGTCTACAACCATTCAAAAGCAATTATTTAAAATTTGTATCTCTTTAAGAGGTTTATCATACCTTAGATGGGATCAATAGGGGAAGCTGATTTTTTCCAAGATTCTAGGTTATTTTCTGGTTTAGTCTTGGCACTGAAAAATTTTCTTGCCTTGAAAAATTGGTCTTACAGAGCAGTGGTGACAAATTACTGAAAATGAGACAGTCTGAAATTGTTGCACAGGAAATGTGGAATATTTTTCAGCTGTATTCTTACAGTTTTGTAAATAAAAGGCATAGATTAGGCACATCTTTATTTTATGGGCAAGAATCTTTATTTTTCCTCTTTCGTATAATCTGCACCATCAGGATAATCATTACTGATCAAATGGAGATTTTGTATGAAGGCTTGAGAACTGCGAAGCAATTGATAAAGGACCTTAAATTATCAGTGTCATGTGTTTCAGAGTGAAAGTATAGAAAAGATGTTTTTATAACCTGCTTTTTTCATAAGCCTAAATGCCTTCTCTGTGTTTTTGTTCTGTCTGTTTTTAATCGCAGTCCATACAGGACTGATAGAAATTGTTAGAAGCTGCTTTCAGAGTGACCTATGAGCTGCAAGTAAAGTGCAACAGATAGGATTATATTAAATTGTCTCATTCCTCAAAAATTTTCTTCTCCCTGTTATCTTTTATGGTAACAGCTTTGCTACTTGACTCATTTTTGTGTCTTGTTTGGGGGAGGAGAAAAAGAGAAAGTTTTCTTAGGCTTTACACATTTCAGCTGACTTTTGTTTTTGCAAAGAATGGTGGGATTAGCTAAAAATAAATCTGGTATTGACAGTGTCAGCTGTTCTACAACATAAATTAGCTCCCAAAAATCATAGTATTGGCTTAAAAATAATGTTCTTCAAAAACATTAAATCTGAAAATCTATCTCCTTCTTACTTGTCTGGATCATGCTTTCAGGTTTTTTCTTGTAACTACAAGGACAAGGAACTTACTTTCTAATGGAAGTTGTGTTATTTCCATTTTCTTCTGACTCTAGGCACAGAGACATTAGAAGATAAATACGTAATATAGTATGTCTCAAAAAGATCCTGAGAGCTGGGAACACAAACCAACAGATTTTCAAATGCTGGTGAATAAAACTGGACATCCACGTCATCAAATGCCTTTTATTTAGCTGTCTAAATTTTGTCATGATAATTTGGAAAGAATTGTACTGTATCCATAAATGACTTCTTAAGCCTTTCAATTTCTGTGAGACTTTTGCTTAGGGAAGATTTGGATAACAGAAACTGAATTACATGTTGTTTTTCTTTTCATAAAAATATGCTCTCCATACAAAAAAAAAAATACTGAAAACAGAAAAATGTTCTGTTCCAAAATAATAGCTGATGATAGTATCAATTACGTTTTGTTTAATAGGGATGTAATACTCACCAGCCACAGTGATTATAAAGACTACAGAGACACTATCCTAAGCAGACCATTAGTATTCTTTAAAAATGTCAAAATGAAAAATGATTCCGTAAACAGTATGTATTTTCTATTCTGCCTGTATTTCTATTTGTTTTAAAATTGTCTTGATTAATAATAAAAAGCTCCGTTTGTGTTCACTGGCCCAGTAGGAATCTGTTGTGCTGATCAGCTGGGCTACAGTAACATATTCTATTCTTATGATATTTGCTTATAGTTGTGTTAAATGATGATTACTTCAACTAAAGTATTTTACACACTTCTTACCAATTATTTTAAGCAAACAGTAACTCAGTCCCTTGGAAGTCCAAACAAAATGTAAAACTACACTTCATTTTTCACTAAACTGATTTACGTTCCACTGGAAGAGGTACTTTCATGTGGAAATAGGTCTCAATGAAAGTGTACCTTGAAATGGGCTAGTGAAAACTGACTTTGAATCTAGTATCTTGGCAAGTGCTGTCATCCCCTTCTTGAGTACTTTCAGCTTGTAAATTATTCAGATGGAAACATTTTGCTGCATATGCTCTCTCATAAGAGCTGTGAAATGAAGAGAGTGGTGCACAGGGATTGAAGGAAACGTGTATAAGAGACTTTGTAACTAGCCACGTCTGCTTTTCAAAATCCAAAATCTGCAAGGGTTTTTGATGTCTGCAGGAAAAGAAATTGCTATCAATCAGGTGCTTTACCAGAAAAGAAGCACTGCTCCCCACCCGGCCACCCCATTACTTTCCCTGAAGAATTTTACCAACAGGCAAATACAGTTTATAGTGGATGCTCCTGGGGTTTTATGCTATTTGGTTAGCTTCATAACACTAAGAAATGTATAATACTGGACCAGCTTTATGCTGTCTTACTTTGGGAGTAGTTTGAAGTGAATCTATAAATGTACGTATACAGATATTTAAATCTATTAACTGAGCTGACACTTCAGTGCCAAGATCAGAGATCCGGATTTTTTTAACCTGCCCATTAATAAGGATCAAATTTTGTGCACCTCCTGCCCTTGTTAGATTTAATCCAGTTATTCTAAAGCAGGGGTTAATGCCTGTCCTTTAAGAAATAAAAATATATTTGTAAGTACCCAGAAGAATAACTACATTTTGTGCAATGAATTAACACCACAGTGAGTCTTTCCAGTACCATACATCAATAAAGTAAGTGGATAAATGTAACAAGGTAATAAATCTCTCTTAGAAAGATGCCAATTTTTAATGTATAAAAAAACAGTGGGTTTTCAAATCAGGACATAAATAGATTTGAAGGCACCTATTCAGAAAGTTGCCTCATTCTTTATACTAAAACTGTTTCAGGGGCAAAACATAATCTTTAACTCTGAACCTGGCAGATAAGAGGTAGTTTTTAGTGGAATTTATATTAGAACAGAGGTATAGCACCTATATAACAAACATAGAGCATTAGCTTAAACTGCTGTGGAGTTTGCCTTAAGCTGCTGGATTCGGGAGTGGGAATCAGAGGTGTGAGCCCACATGCACTGTGAGACTCTCCGCTGCACAGCGCTGATCTCCAGCAAAAGAGCACGGCAGATAGCTGGGCTGTTGGTAACCTCTTAAGGCACTGTAGCTGGTGGTTCAATGAACATGTAATCAGAGCCTGTCATCTTAATCACCTTCCTTGCGTCCCCTGAAAAGTCTACTCTGTACAACAGAAATACAGTGTTTGCAAATCAAGGTGAAGTAGAGCAAGGGCTGTCAGTTGAACTCCACCGGCCTCTGCAGTTTCACACTGGAGCTCATCTTGAATGTTTATAGTTTAGTACTGAAGTTCAGCCAACAGGTGTAGTATCTTTTAGCAGATAAGTAGATTTGCAGATCTGCAGATAAAGATTTGTGATAAGCATTCTTCTCTCTAGCAAAAAATGTAAGCAGAAACATAATACCTGGCCATGACCTTATAAAGAGAATACCTGGATTAAAGAAGAGTCAGCTTTGCCTCAATCAGATGTTTTCTCCAGCTGGAATCATGCATGCCCTGCAGCACCTGTGGATGCATAGTCACTGGTAAATAGGATACCTGCTTATATGTTTTGTAACATCTGCAGCATAATCAGAAGTTTAGAATTATCCTTGAGAATGTTACTACAAATTGTGACACTACTCAAATTTTAGCCTACAAGCAATGAATGAATCACATGAAAATCTCTATTGTTATCATAAGTCACTTTTTACAGTAATATTCTTTTATTACCTAGCATTTGTAAAACAAGTTTCCACTCATTTCCTTCAGACTAACAGTGAAGTTTCAGAAGGGGAGAAAAAGTGTGTGAGAAAAGTGTGTATATCAATTTCCATTGATAACTGGAAACACAGTGCTCAGTATTTTGTGCTACCATGTATTAACAGCATCTCACAACAGAAATGCCTGCAGCTAAAATATGTTATGAGCATCTCACATTTGATATTTTAGGCAGACCTGCAAGATAAAATGTTTGCTGCTACAGTTATATGGGCAAGGATTTCTGGTGTAGAAGCTCTTTATATGGACAAAACCTTTTGGCCAACATAATTCCAGTAAGTCCACGTTTATTTTGCTTGCCAAACAAACTTTTATATTGCCATAATGGTACCTCTGCTAGAGCTTTTGCCTATGCAGAATTTCTCTAAGTTCATCTGTAGCCACTTTTGACGAGTATATTTTCAGGCATAATAAGTTTCAGTCGGCATTCGGCATTGAATCTTTTCAGGAATATTTTTGTTGTCTTATGATCAACTGTCTTCTGGATAGTGGTTGTGTATGAATATAGCTGCCAGTACATTTAAAAATCATTGACCAGCACGTACACATTATTCACTGACTTCTTAAATATGCAAATCAAACAGCCTACATTCTTATAACTAACTCTGTGTTAAATATACTTCAAATAATGCTGTCCCCTGGAAAGAAAAATAATACAGTTTTTGATAGGTCTCTTGAAAGTATATTTTGTGTGTCTGATTGAGGAATGAGGCAAGAGGAAACAATACATGCTCCAAAACCAAATAACTGAAAACTGATCATGTGTTTCTGAAGTACCCATCTGCAAATCACCACATAATGTATGTTGAAATGTGTGGTTTAAACAGATTTTTATGCAGACAAGTAGGATACAGCATGTAACAGGGAATTTAAGATTTTATCCTGAACTTTCTTGACTAATTTTCATATTAATTAGAAGCTCGTTAGGCTAATAAGGCTTTCACTAGACAGAGTAGAATTGATCACACCTAGCTGTAGTCATCTAAAGTCAGATATCAAGTCTCAAGTGGCATCTGTCCTGCCCCTATTGTCAGTAGACAGATTAATTCCAATTTAAGATTTGTTTTGTGATGCTTTGGATTTTGCAGTAGATACTTGAGAGGTCTCTTAAGCATGAGCCATACTTCTCGAGGAAGAGAACACGCTTTACTTGGGATAAACATTTAACTGCATATTTTTCTGTTTTCAGTTTGACTTCCATGAGGTTGTGAAGTAGTGTTTTTCTCTGGGAAGTCATCTGATTAATGGAGATGGCTTGAGTTTTTCCTAAAAGTTCAAAGCATATACTCTGTTTGATTTCTTTTATTGCTTTGGACTCTGCAAAAGCACACCTGCAGGAAATGGGAAAGCATTGAACAAACCAGAGAAGAAGGAAGTAATCAAAATGTTTCTGGAAAGAATGAGTGACTCTTATTTTCATTGGGACAATTTTTCAGACAGAAAATTTGGTGTTACCTTATGAGGTATGCCAATATAAATCAGCTTATATGTAAAACTGTAAAACCTAATTACCTGAACTTTGATTATCTAAAATGAGTTACATGAAATTCAAAAATATTTGGTTGCTTGAAAATCCCAGATATGCTCCAGAATATGTGAATAATTAGGATTCATCTCTGAAATAATGATACAAATAGTATAAAATCCTAATTTTAGGAAACTTCTAAGATAGTCACTGTTTTGCTTTATAGCGTGAGGATGAAAAAGCTAAAATTTCTCAGAGTACTCACCCACAGAATATTTCATGTCCCACTTTACCTGATATGTTCTGTTGCTAAATTAACTAGTCATGGTACAACCAAGATTAGAGTGCTGGTTGTTTAGAAGCTAGGGAATCATATCAAGATTTATTTTTTTTCTAAATGCACTCTCCTATTTTGTGTGTAGTATAACTAAAGGAAGTATCACATTCTAAAAGGTAAATATTGCACTAACTTTCCTTCCTATTGCTTCTCAGTTCATACTAGTTTCTATATGTCATTGGTACACTCCCTCTTTTAGTATTTCAGAGTACTTTGACTCTTCAGTCTTCTATCTCATAAAGAGGCCACTCTGCTAATGTACATTACTTCTTTGTTCACTTCCATGTCACCTTCCTGTAAAACATGCTTCTCTTAATTAAAATACGAATGATGTTTTTAATGACAATATGACACCAAGATCATCTTTAACAAAGCTCCCTGAAACAATATGGTCAGGCTCAGGCATTCAAGAACAGAGGACCAGTGGGACTAGATAATAGAAGTAGTGAGAAACTATGCTATGAAATCAAGACTTCCAACCAAAAATGCACAACATCGCATTGCAGTGAGAGGGAAGAGTCTGAAGAGTGGCATTTTTCTCTTTCTCTCTGAAGTGAGATCTCTGCTCCTCTCTTTCCTCCCAGCCATTCCTGCCTGTTCCTTTCTGAGCTGTTCCTCTCAGTGGGAAGCAGAATGGGCAGGGAGTAGTACAACCTTCCTTCTTCCCTCAACATCAGGATTATTTACTCAGCCAGGCAAGTAAATGTTGAAGTGCAGTGTTTAATCTGTAATCATTACTCCATATACATTTTCTTTAAAACCAGATGAAGAAGCAAGCAGCATGGTTTTAATGAAGAATCAGTAGAGTAAGAGCTGATCTGAATTGCTGGATAGGTAGCTTTGGTTTTCATGGTACTCCAACAAAGAGATCAAACTCAGCTCCATCATCACTGGCCATGCAGAAGTGTGTTTAAAAATGTTCAAGCATCCTTAGCAAGTACTTCTGAAATATAATTCTATTAGATTGTGGTAATTATAAGCAAACTCTTATGTCCATATTTAGGTAAAGTATTTAAAGTTATTAATTTTAATTCCACTTCATAAATGTACTATTACAAAGTGGTTTTTGCTGCAGTCTTTTCTTGCTCGATATTTAAGTGTGTATGACCAATAAAGACAAGAGGATTAACAAGGCAACTGTAAATTTAGCAGCTGGAAGGAATGTTCAGAAGCCTTTTTTCAGTCTGGTGGTGCCCAGCGTTCAGTTTTAGAACCTTGAATTCTTTGGGAGGTCTTTTGAGATTTTTCTTGAAGGAAACATGCAGATTTGAGGTTAAGGTAAGTGAATAGCATACAGGTGATTTAATTTTCCCAGTTACAGCCAATGTCACCTGGAAGTATTCTGTGACTTAATCTGCCTATGATTCCAAAATAGAAAAAAATAATCTCCTTCAGACAAGAGTTGTACTGTTTTGTTCACTAAATGTCAGTAAAGCATGTTCAGAGCTTCATATAGAAGATGCTAAGTGAATGCATCATTGCCATGCTCTCTTTAAGTGATCTGTATGCTAATCATCAGCTTTGAGATGATAGAAAAATAGGTTATTACTGATTAAAGTATGATGTTTTTCTATGGTACATCCATCTTGTTTATAAAGGTGCTAAACTTTAATACTAAAATATACAATGTTTATTCCTTAACTGATTTCTACTTAATGACTACAACAGTTCTTCTATGGATTAAAGCATAATTATTAAATCTTCCCAAAAATCTTTCTAAAGAAAGCTTGAACACAAATAACAGCCGTTTATGCACTTCAGCTTTAACAGTTGAGATTTTTAGCAGTAATTTTCTTAATTTTTGTCAATAGTATTGCTGTTTTAATAGCATTTATGACAGCAGCTGGATTGTGAGATGTGTTTTAAAACCTCTAATCCCATCTCTACTAGTAATATAGCTGAGTCAAACTTCTTTCCAGTCTTCAGGCTGGTAAAACGTCTGAAAGCCAAGAAACAGTTGTTTACAGTATATTTAGTCCTTGAGGCTAGTGAAACTTGGCATGCTTGATAAGCTGAGTGAGAAACAGAATGTTAGAGTACTCTACAGCAATGTGTCCCTCTGATTCACAAAGACTGAGAAGACCAGGGTCATCACTTGTTTCTAAGTAAAAATTATAGGAAATGTGATGAAATTAATTTTAAGGACAGCCACAAGTTTTTGAAATTTTGAAATTCCTAACCCTAACTTACTATGGAGGATGCACCTATTTAGCAATCTTGCATTTGGCAAAGTTTAGGCCAGGGTAAGTGCATTGAAAAATGGAGCTTGAAGCCATTGTATTTTCAGGTATGTGATCTAACAGGATATAGAACAAAATAATAACATGGTATCACTAGTCTTGATACTAAATTCTGAATGTATGGAATTTAAGTGCACAAGCAATTTCATTAAAACTACCGTTTTACGCTGATATGAATGCAGGCTGCAGTGACTGTTGTTTAGTATTTTTTACCACTGCTAGCCTTTCATTCAAAATGTGAGAATAATTTCCTATACTGTTGCAACCATGTGCATGTCTTGAAAGCCATTGAATTTGTTTAGAAAACAGAATGGTGTGCTTGTAGTAGAACAATTTTTAGCATTAAATCTGTATACTACTGAAGATTTTAGAGAAACAAGCCAACATCTAATGACCCTTCTTAGTAACGCATTATATAGGAATTCAATATTTTGTGAATATTTACCTCTACTTTCAATTTGTACAGCTAATGTACAGTTTTACATGATATACATGACAAAGTATTTTGTTTAACCTTTCCTGTTCCAAAAATCCTGTTTAAGTTCATGAAATGTTTATCACAGGCTTTAAAGCAAGCAAACTGTCCTACAAAAGTAGCTGTAATAGTGTTAATTCAGAATAATCATATAATTTCAAGAGATTTTCAGAACAAAAGATCTGTTGATACGGCATAAAAAGTAATTTTACATTAGTCTTTTACGAGAATGCTTTTAAAGGTATATTTTTAAATTGGTATTTGGAACTTTTTTGCTTGATAGCCAGAAGATGGCAGTGGTTGATAAACCACAGATGGTGAAAATGTGCCAGCAGTAAGGAAGTGTGTTGAGTCTTGGAATTGAGTGGAAGTATGTCACTAGCTGACTAGTCTGATTGAGTTACTAAGTCAGCAGAAAGCAATACACACCGTTTTATTTATCAAAGGGGTAGTACAAAAAGACAGTAGTCAAACACAACCCTATTAAAAATGAGTAAGAGTTATCAATTTAGCATTGTCCTGATCTGTCTGGTTTCCTTTAATCCTACAAAGTCTTACTCAGATACATTTGAATTGCATCAGTTTTTTATTTTTTTTAACTGACAAATTTCAAAATCTATTGGTCCAATTTAAATCTTGTTTTACAATAGAGACAAGTCCTTAATTACCAGAAATAAGCCCTTAATTGCCAGAGTTTTTAAAAATGCAAGCAACACAGGCTTTTGTTGTCCTTCAAAGATGTCACTATTGTAACATGACGTTTTGCTTTCTCTGCCTCAGGAGGGAGAAACTGAGGCAGTATTCTACTGCTAGTAAGTGCTTATATTTTGAGCATGTATGCCAAAGAGAAAAACAGGAATTTAGACGCAAAACTGAAGTTATTTTTCAGTGTGGCAGCTGATGATAGTGGTCATACTCGTGTAGTGTGACTGGCTCTTTATCCCACAAATGGTACTACTGCAGTAGGAACATTGCAATTCAAAGTGATTATGCAGTCAACCAGTAAGTTTTGATTAATAAACCATCAGAACATTAATAAAAAAATATGAAATAATGCAAAAAGTATGCAAATTAGTAAGCAGAACAGTGCAAACCTTTGTGATTTTAAAAAAACTGCATTTACTGTTTTAGCCTTGAACTTACTATGACTGAAATAATTTAAAGTTAGTGACATTCAGCAACCAAGGCAAAAATCAAGAGTGGCCCAGTGCTTTGTGTTCATAATAATATTTGTCTGCCCTAATCATTTCCCATGTTGTTGCTTGTAATGGCTGTATCAAGTCATATTTGTGATATCAGGGGTACAAAAGCTCAGTGTAAATAATCATAAGGCAGTTTCAATGTTGCTGATTATTTTAAAATTACATTAAAGATGTATTTCCCAATTGTACAGTGGGCTCCCCTTTCACTTATGCCATTGAACTAACTCTGTAACAAGTAAGTTGCTACCAACAGCCATTATTTACTGCCATCATTGAAAATTTTATTTTTACATGGTAAACTGTTAGTGAACTTTCAGAATACTCTGTTGAGCAAGATGGATGCAATAAGTCTTGCTGCCT
Source organism: Apteryx mantelli (assembly GCF_036417845.1). Taxonomy (NCBI): domain Eukaryota; kingdom Metazoa; phylum Chordata; class Aves; order Apterygiformes; family Apterygidae; genus Apteryx; species Apteryx mantelli. The sequence goes on from NC_089978.1 coordinate 25,918,924, forward strand.
ATTCGAACCTGTTTTTGAATGAGAGTCTGAGCAATTTTTAGCCAATAAAGAGATATAATGGAATTCTGTTTGTAAGGAAGCACATCTAACAAAAAAGCAGCTTTCCATTCTATTCATTATCTCTCCAACTGTATGTATTCCTCAGGAATAAAAGAGTACAATGCAGCGTGTTTTCAAGGCATGATAGTTAGAATACTATGAAAAATAACCAGTTTTAAATAATTGCAAATAATAACAAAGACACCTTTATTTAACATCTCCTTTGTATATTAGGGCCATGACACTAGGAGAACCTGAAAGGAATGGCAGTAGTAGTCAGCACCATGCAGTGAGGCGAAGGACTGCAAAGCCTACCGATAAAATATTTCTTTTACTCAGTAAAGTGTCAAAAACAGGCAGTTAAACCAAGACCCCAAATAAAAATGCAGAATTCCTACCCTACGTAGTTCAATGACAAAGTCTAAACCTGTTAAATAAAACATTATCCTATACATGCTTGAAACAGTGAAAAAGGAGGGCTTTTGTTGTGCTAATGCTGCAGCCTAATGAAGCAGGTATTTTGAGAGCAGTGATTCTTCCAGGTGTTGAACACCACTCTTCATCTACACAGACTTGTACAGTGAGTTTCAGACAGTGAAGAAAAAAAAAAAAAAAGTAGTTGCTTGCTGAGCTATAGTAGTCTTTTATTCCCTGTCCTAACTGTACTAAAATAAGGATTCCCTATTCAGGCAAGACTTCTCCTTTCCAAAAGTTACGGAAGACATCAGAGCGTCCCTTGTTCCTGGCATTTCATTCCTTTGCCTAAACCAAAACACAGCTCAAACTTGCACAGTAGGACACCGGCCATTATTAATTTATCACGAACAGTACTAAAAGCTTCCAGCCAGGACCATAATCCCGTCGTGCTAGGTACCAAACAAGTATTTCACTGATTATTTTAACCTCTTTGGAGGTTTAGGCAGAGAAGCAAACACCACTGCGGAAAGAAGCACCACAGAATCAGCCGCAAGGCTGGTTGGGAAGCAGTAATAGTTATAAGAGCTGATCTCTTTTCAAAGACTTTTTTAAAAGATATTTCTAAACTATCTTTTCAGATCCTTCCTGGTCAGTCCAAACAGGGCAGCGAGCCGCGGCCACACAACCACCTTCCCGCTCTGTTAGGAGCAGCGTGACACAGGCAACGCTGGCCTGAAGCCAGCCGTGCGCGAGGGGCCGGGGCGGGCCGGGGTCTGGGTTGGGGTCTGGGAAGCCCCCGGGAAGGCTCCGACCCGGCAGGCAGCGCCTCGTCCTGCCGCCGCCGCCGCGGGGCCGGGAGCCGCCGGCCGCAGGCAGCGCTCGCCTTCCCCCGCGCCAGGCCCCGGCTACCCCCCGCCTTCGTCGCGCATGCGCAGGTGGAGGGGCGCGGCGGCGCTCCCGCCGAAATGGCGGCGCGCGGGGTGTGGGAAACGTGGTGAGGGGAAGGAAGTCCACGCTGGGTCAGGAGCAGCTCGGGTTGTAGGTGGGAACCTGGGCGGGGGGGTGGTGGTGCACTTTCGTCCCCCCCCCCCGAAACCTTCGGCGCTGCACGCAGAAATGCCCCTCGCAACGGCCCACCCCGCTGAAGCGCCATGTTCGTGTCGGCGGTGCCGCCTGCTGTAGGAGGGCCGCTTGCGGCGTCCTCCCACCTTTGCCCGCTCTTTCGCCTTCCCCCGCGGCCCGGCAGCCTGCAGCTCGCCTTGCCTGCCAGAAGCACACGGCCCGCGGCACCGGGAAGGCAGGGGCTAACCCCGGCGAAGCGCAGGGCCCGGCTGCCCCCCGCAGGTGGCATGGCGGCTGCTGGCAGGGTGGCGCAGCTGGCAGGGTGTGCGGTGATGGATGAAGGACAAAAGCCTGCAGAGGAGCCTCAGACTCAGTGGAGAGGTTATTCAGGGTGCAGATTATGTATCTTGGAGATGCTGGGCAGACCCAGAGCCAGGGTCCTCGGGGCTTGTGTGCCCAGGTGTTATTAAAAGCTGACAGTGGTTCAGAGCCATGCCAACGCAGCACAGGGCAGGGTCTTGTCTGGTTACAGTAATACCTGGACTTATTAGCCTTTTCACAGTCCAAGAGAGTGGTGCAGGAACCTCCAAAGGGCTCTGCAGGAGTAAGCTTGGGTCCAACTGGGCTGCTTTGCTGCAGATCAGCAACAACCCTGCTGGACAAGGTTTGGATCCATGTAGAGACCCTCTTATATCTCAGCTGTTTTCCAAGATCCCACCTATCTGAGATGCCTTAGTGTCCTAAATAAAGAAGATGTTATGTGAAGAACAGAGTAGAATACTAGTAATTTGCATTTTTGAGGAGTTCATGAGGCGAACTGAAAACCAGGGCCAAAAGTTACTGTTGAAGAAAGAAATCCTGTTCCATTAAGTCAGAATTTTTGTTTGTCACAGTCATTGTAAAAGAGTGAAAATATAACTGGTAACACAAACTAAATGTGGCAAGGTCATAGTCCCTTTGAGTATGTTTTGTACTGCACTACCACTTCTGACATTCCAGACAAAAAATCCACACATTTAGTCATTTAAATACCTTATTGCATCAATGCTGCCATGTTATTAAAATATCTGAAGTGTGGCGTGCTGGTTTTGGTTATGTTTCTCTTTTGCCTAGTACAGCAATAGTAGGTGACTGGCACTGATCCTGCAAAGAGTTACATGCATGCCTAACTTAGATATATCTAAGTAATATGTTGGCCTTCTGAGGAGAGCTGGAATTAGTCCTATTGTCTGATGCTTTTTCTCAGGAAAAGATTTAAGCTCTCTGCTGCTTGTCAATAAATAGGGAACTTTTTAAGAAAGAGAAAGGAGTCTCCATCCTTTAAAAATTGTCTCCTGGGAAGGCTGCACCCTAATTTTGCATGACTGATGGAAGCTTTGCAGAAGAGAAAGAGATAAAAAAATTGGCAAGTGTTAAACAGAATCAGAGAAAGAATGTTACAAAATTATTTGAGAGAACAAGAAAAGAGCAAAAGAACAGAGGGGAGAAGAAAATAGCTGCAGTGTTTCCAGGGAAGGACTCTGAAGAGACAACCAAGAAATAGAGAAACAGAATTAACAACAATTACTCTGTGACTATCAATAGTTTGTTAATCTCCATTCCAGTGCTTCCTGTATCTATAACTAGCACAGTGTGTTTTCAGAGGACAAAATAAAGTGGAATCCTTGTAAAACAACAACAAAACATGACTATTCGTACAGAGAAGCAGTAGAGACTGAAACAACTCAGGAAGGCTGTACTGGATAAGTTGATGCAAATACTTTCTTTTATCTGTTGCATTTTATTCTGATGTGGCAAAATGTTCATTTATGGATCACCTTTTAAAAACAGGTAGCAGTGGTAGCAGCTGCAAATGGAACTTAACATATTTAGCATGTGACTTTTCCCCAGGATTTGTGGTATTTTCTAGTATTTTTTCAAAGAACTATTATAAATACTCTAGAAAATGTATTACAAATGGTAATTGTTGTTGTTATAGTTGGTGTCTCTCTCTCTTCACATTGCAATTTTTATATATTTCTGTAGTTTAACAACAACAAAAGGATTTTTCAGTTCATAACAGTTTAGTGACCCTGTTAGCTGCAGTACTTGTGCCCAAGATTACTGCTGGAAAACATATTCCAAGGCAGAATCAGTAACAAATGCAATTTTGTGAGGAATGCAAAGAAACAATCCTTGGTTCTCTGAAGTAAGAAATGTTAGCGTTTTCCCTTGCATTTTTTAAAAATTGATGCTGCGGTTTTTAATGTTTTATAGAATAGGCTATAGGGTGGAAGAGTTAAAAGATGAAACTGAAGAGCTGAATATTGATCTCACGAGTGTTTTGCAGTTAAAGAAACCATAATTTACTAACATATTTGCCATATAAACAACGTCAGACCTGCTGTAAGTGTTAATTTCAGCATTCATGATTAAGGAAGATAAGCAGTTCTTCTAATACTGATAAAGGCATATTCGCATTTTGAAACATGTGGTTGCTGGTCTGATTTGGCCTTTAGCTGTTGCATGCTGACTAGTCATGCTACCTTTTATCCATCTTTCTAATGTACCTGTCTTGTACCAGTCTATTCTATAGAGGACTTAAACTGGAGACAGTCCAAATTAAAGCCACAAAAATATTCACAGAATGAATGGAGAAATTCATTACAGTGAGAGACTTGAACAGCTCAGGCCACTTGGCCTCTCAGAACAAGACTGGGAAGTGATTCGTCTCAGCAGGGGCTCGCAAATGTAGTAGTAAGAAGCAGCATTGACTGGAAGCTGACTATCAGCCACTTTAAAATTGGACTTTAGGCATACTTTATTAATCATTATATTAATATTAATGATGTTGATACCATATGATGGGTGTCACAGGCCTGCAGGCAAGAGTGGGCCTCATGGATAGCACAGCCCTTACTCCGTGATTCCTCCCTGACTGATGAGGAGAATTTCATAAGGTGGCAACTTAGTTGCGAACCCAGATCCTGCCTAGAATACTGGTTAGTGCCTAGCTGTAGTGAATTAGGCCGAGAGATTAATCTAAGAGTGAGTAATAAATGCTTATTTGCTTGTGGCTGTGCTACACCTGGAGTCCTTGTTCTTTTTATGGTTTCCCTCAAGTTAGTGAACGTTCAAAAGAATCCTTGGTGCAGCACCACCTTGGTGCAATGCCACAGATGGGAAGGGGGCATTTTCACTGGCATTAAGTTTGGTACAAGAGTGATTAAGTGAAGTTTCATGGCCTGTGTTAGGGAACAGGTCGTGCTGGACTACAGTTGTCAGCTTATTGTCCATGAACGATGGAGAACCATGGATCACTGACACATCAAAAAGTGATCTAATGGTTCTTTTGGCCATAGATTCTATTAATTGTTTCTGTTTCTTCTGTCTGTATTCTTTCCACATCCAGAATATTCAGCTGTCAGAACATCTTCCGCAAGCCTTGCTTTCCAAAAGGGCTTGAAAATAGCTAGCTGTTACTTGGATAGTGGCCAACCCCAAATAGTTCATGGCCTGTGAGTGAGCAGGCATCGTACGCATGTACACACACATGGCAAACACATGCACCTCATCACTTTCATGATATGCAGCAGTTCACAGCACAAAGTGACTTTCTTCAAATATTGACAAAGGAGACAAAAAGAGAAAAAAGTCCAGAGCAACTGAAACTTCAAGGTGAGTTGTTAAGTGAATGTATATCCAACATCCAGTCTGATGTTCAGATTGGAATTTGGCTAGGAACCATGTATTTCTTCTTCAGTATTTTTAATTTATTTAACTAGGAAGGGGACTTGAATTCATAGTCAGTCTGATCTTTTCCTCTTTTTTGCCAATTTCCCTTCATGTATGGGTTTTTTTTGGTTTTTTTTTGCACAGCAGACAGGGAAAGAGAAATAGTCTTTACAAAATAGAAAAAGTAACAAAACTACAAAAATTGACCAGGATTCTTGGAAGTTGGAAAGTTATTTGTAATTATTTTCAGTTATCTTTTTTGAAAGTGACAGATTAGTTTTCAGTTTGGTCCTTTTTAAAATTAGCAGCTAAACACAGTAGTATTTGAACTCTTCATTTTAGAGAGTTGTTAGGGTTAATGTAAGATGAGCCGCATGCTACAACTTTCTCTGTGGGAATTGCCCAAATACAGCTTTTTTATGTAAATGCAGTAATTTAAGTTTTGATATGCACATATACCATTCAAGACTTTTCAGTTCCCTCTGTAGGCTAATATGGGAATATTCATCGATCATTATTCTCAAGTCCAGCATGGAAGTCTGATTTGCCAGTGTCTTGGCAAAAAGCTGAACTGAGAGTGGATCCAAAACCCTGGCAACCAAAAGTGGATATAGACCAGATTCAACACCTTCATCATTATTACTTATGCAGCCAGAATTGTTGTGCTTTGCAGAACAGATGAAATATCCTGTTCCCCAAAAGGGCTTGCATAAAGTCTAGATCATGGCCCACTCTAAAGGGTCCATGAGCAGGAACTGAGTCTGTTGCTGATTAAGGACTGTGTCAGAAAGAAGAAAGGAAGCCTTCGGCATAGGAATGGAGAAGAATATAAAGGGTTAAAGGAACTAGGTTTAGTTTTTCAGCATGCTGCATTCTCCTTTATGTTTTTCTCTGCAGTTACTCTAGTAACTTTGACTGAGCTCTACAACTGAGAAAAGACAAGGCAATTGACCTCATGCCAAGCAGATTTTGGAAAAGAGTATTTCAGTATCATATCAAGTTTAAATTCTCTACATCCAGAGTGAATTACTAAGAACATTGAAGGAGATCATCATTATTGCAGCTGCATCCAGCATTCTTCTTATTTACTGCATTTGACAGTTTGAGATCTGAACTAACATTGTTATTTGAGTTCTATCGCCAGGGAAAAGAGTGATGAATTTTACAAACACAGTGAATGGGTTCCAGGGTGAGATAATAGGATGATAGGATAACTTAGCTTGTAATGGACCTGTGGAGGTCATCCTCCAAAGCTCCCTGAGCAACTTGTTCCAATGCTTGACTACCCTTATTGTGAAAAAGATGATCAGAAAAACTTTTTTCTTAAAGAAAACATCAGACAAACAACCCAAATACTACTGATACCAATAGGAGAATGTCCTCCCCTCTTGAAGGGTGCTGAATGGGTGGTGTATTTGTAGCCCATCGCGTCTTTATCTTGTAGGTACATGTGGTAAGGAATGTGCTGAATTAAACATTCTTTTAAAATAATAAATACCACTGTATGCCTGCCTCTTCCAAGAGTTCACGCTGTTGCCTTTTAGTGCTATAGGACATTAAAAGAGATTTTGTCTTGTTATTTCTGTATGGTACATTACAGGAAAATGCTTATCCTTGCCTGAGGTATTAGTCAGAACATATGTTAAAGTTGTGCTAGAATCTAATTGTGATTGCTGCTTGGAAGAGAAAGGCACTTTAAAGAATAAGCTCCCTATTGCCCTGTTTTGAATTCTAACTCCAAATCTCAGTTTCACCATAACAGATAAAATTCTGAATAAATATTCCCCTCCTCATTCATTGGGATCACCTACCATTATCCCATTACTCATCAGCCAGAAGGCTGATATCTTGAATGTTCAGTACTTGCAGCATCTTGTAAACAAAATCTCCCAGGCAATCAAAAGACATCCACCTCTGCTGTAAGTGAGTAGGCACTGAGCTGCTGATCACCGCAGGATGAAGAAAGACTGTGGTCTAGGATGGCTGACAATGACTGTTTCTCCTGTGTGATGTGACAGTTCACTCTCAGCACCCCATGAGACCAGAACAACCCTTGTGGGAGGAACAAGCATGGCTGCAAAATGGACCCGTGTATTTCTGGTAACTGGGAAGTGGCAAGTGGTTGTTTCTGAGCCTTCCTTTGTTTCTTATGTCCTCTGGCTAGCTGTGTTGGTTTGCCTAAAAGATTACAGCAACAGTATATCAGACTGTGATTAAAAAGTTTTTGTGGAACCCATAAAAAGCAGCATCTGTTTATGTTTCTGGAGCACAGGGTAACTGGTAACTGTTGGGTACACTGCCTCAGAAGTGCATTTTAGTGTTTGGTTGTGATTAGATCATGTTTCCAATCAATTTTGATTGTAAATACAATGACGTGCAATTATTTTGATCGCAGTGTCTTACTGTGTTGTACTTTCTTCCTCCACTAGATGTGGGGATTTGGAAGCTGGCCTTTTTGCTAGTACTGCTTAAACTTTGATCACTCTTGGAGCTCATTTCCATGTATTTTTCCAGTGAATCTTTTTTCTGTCAATAGTCACTTTTCCTCCAGATGAAATATGTATCTTGAGACAGGAAGCCCAGCCCTGATCCTGCAAAGACTTAAGTGAATGAGTATTTAGAGATAATGTGCACCATGCCCCAGGCTGGTTCCTCAGAAGAAATCTTCCTATATAGAAGAGTGTAGGATTTTAGGAATTAGGTTTGTTTGCCAGTTCCACCTACTTAACTTTGTATTTTGGAATCTCATCAAAGTTTATCTACTCATCTGGCAAGGGCGATTATCTACACTGTAGTTGGGTTGCATATAGATGGGTTGATCTAACTAGGGCAGCTAAGTGCTATCCTATAAGCAAGAAGGTTTAGGCTTATCTGATGGAAGTTGGTCTCAGCCATGGTTACAATATAGTAACAGCCAAAGAAATAGTTGAATGGATATTTGCCTGTTTCATAAAGGTGGAAATGAAAAAAGATTTCATGCTGGAAAGCTTTATTTTATTCTTCTCTTCCCTGCTAGCCTTCAGAGAGGATACTATCAAGGCTGAGAACTGTCAAGCAGGTAAGTGTGCCTTCATCCCAATGCCAAAAAACATTCCTCTCTTTTCCTCACATACTGCTCTACCAGCCTCCCTCTGGCACAGCCCATGTGGGGCCTTGGAAATGAAATGACAGCCTGCTCTGGAGACCCAAAAGCCATGTGAATCTACTAGTCTGCTCCTGTGCTTGGCCTAGGATGGCTACTTGCACTACTTCAGGTGTTCAGAAAAGGATGGTTGTCCCTCAGTCCCTTTGCAGTGATCCTGCACAGGGCTGTAAAGCGGCACCTTGGAGCGCAGGGCACACAAACAGCCCTCCCCAGGCTGCTGTGAAGCTGCGGCTCTTCTTCCAGGGCATCAGTCAGACTGGTAGAAGCCAAACACTGTGCCACGCTTCCTGTAGCCCCTCTTGTTTCACCTGTGCTCTGGTTCTGGTTTTGTCGAAATCGCAGTTTCAGTCACTTGGAACAGGAACAAGGAATTGGCCCATGGTAACACAGTAATTAACAATGAGGCTTTAAAAAAAATTTCTCTCAGAGCCATCTCATTTGGGAATAGCCAAATGATAGCTGGGGCTAATTCAGCTAGAGGCATTTCTGAGCCAAAGGCAAGATAGCAGTCTTGTCAGATACCCCCCACACAGAGGCTTTTTGAGGCCTGCAGCACTTGCCTGTTTAATGAAGTATGTAGGATGTAGTAATACAGTTAACAGTCACAGAAGAACTGGGCCTGATTTAACCTGAGTACACTTGAATTGAGGGCTGATATCTCAAAGGAAGCTTTAGACTTTTGAAAATAAAGAGATACTGGTGGTGGGAGAAACAAAACACTACTCAAGGTATATGCAGTTGTTGAAAAATGAAAGCCCTTATTTCTGCACTTGCATTTATGTGCTGGGGGCAGAGGTCATGAAATTGCACCCAGTTATTGTCACTAGGAAGAAAAGCTGTTTTTCAGTTTATACAGAGCAGAGCCCTCTTCCTGATGCAGAAACTACTACGATGCATTTTGGTTTATATTTCTGGTCTTCCTTAATTGAAATAAATCACTTTCACTAAACATATCCCATGTGCTCCTTTTGCATACAGCAGCACAAGGAATTCTGAATTCCCTAAAACGGTGACTTTCTGAACTTATCCCTTTTCTATTTTTCTTTTGCTAAATTAAATATATTCAATTAAAACAAATTCTCTCCTCTGAGTGACATTTTTAAAATAAAATCGTAGAACTCTATAGGTTGGAAGGGACCTCTGAAGGTCATCCAGTTCAACCCCTGTTCAGAGCAGGTCCAGCTAGATCAGGTTTCTCAGGGCCGTATCAAGTTGAGTTTTTAATACCTCTAAGGATGGAGATCCCACAACCTTTCAGGGCAGCCTGTGCCACTGTTTGGCTACCCTCAGGTTGGATTTTTTTTTCCTTATATCTAAAATACTTCCTGAAGCATTTTGCAGCAAAAAAACAGTTGCCCATTAACTGTATAAAAGCTCCTGCCCCAAACTAGTTCATACAGTTGGTATAGTTGCAGCTGAAATAAGTCAGGGAAATGTTTGTTAATTATTAGCAAATGGCTGATGACAGTGTATCTTAGAATAACTGTTATGTAAAAGGTAATAAATCTATTTTGAAGATTTTTGTAGTTACTTTTTACCAAAGAAAATAGTTTAGTCATAGTTAGCAGGCTTGCATACTTAGGCTGGTAGGTTATCAAGGCAAAAAAATCTCCAAATTCAAAGTGATTATGTTAAAAATTGCAGAATTCAAGGAAATAGATGTATATTTATACACACACACACACAAGCATACATATATATGTATGAGCACTAGTACTACTTCTCCATATACACTGGACATTAGGAGAAGCAATTATGGAATATCCTTTTAATAACTGTCAATGCTCTGTCTTACAACTCCCCCAGTGAATTTAGCACTAAAAATTCTATTAATTCCAGTGGGACCAAGTTGCTCTCGTTTTCTTTTGTAACTTGTGTTCCCCGGGGTAGATCCATGGGTTACAGCTATCATTTTGTTTGCATGGGCCAGCACAACAAGAAGAGCTTTACACTCCATCACACCGTGTCCCTCAGTGCAGGACCACAGATGCTCAGCCCAACAGCAGGCTATGATGTGTGCCGCAGTGAAATCACCATGCTGTGGGGCAGAGGGAGATGGCCCTGGCCTGGGTGGTGCTCCCCTCCCGCCTGCGCCCTGCGTAATCCCCACCTTCGCAAGCGATGCTGATAAGAGTGTGGGAGGAGAAGTGTGGTCAGAGCTGCGGCAAACGCGGTGGGGAGCCATCCAGCCGAGCAGGCTGTCTCCCGCCTTCTGGCGCTGGGAGTTCAGTAGGCAGCAACTGCTGCCTCAAATTTCCAGAGACTGACAGCTCAGGTTTTAAAGTTGCTTGGGGACTTTTCAGGACACCATGTCTCTAAGGAAGAAAGTGAGACCGAGTTCTGCCTCAGGAAAGTTAGAAACATTCAACCTGAGCAGGTAAGAAAAGATGATCTTTCCCTCCCACTCCCCTCAAAAACCCACACTTGTTCCAGGCTCTCCTGTCTCTCTTATTTTGTTCCCAAATTGAAAAATAAATGGGTGCAGGCTGAGCCCCAGAGCCCCTCTTTAGCTGGCAGGAATCCGCATTGTTCAGAGCCTGTTTACTGTTGTCAAGGACTCAAAGCTGTTGCTCACCGGAAATTGAAATTACCCTTCTCCTGTGAAACTGTTTCTTTGAAGAGCCTTGCACATTCACTTCTCAGCGTGTGTATTTTTGCATGTAAATGCAGATTCTGTGGCAAATGGCAGTTTTGGATTGGTTTTGTTAGACCAGCTGTTGCTTTGGAGCTTGTATTCTTGTAATTAGTTTCTTCCTGGAGCATTTGTTGCCACATGAAAGTTTGTTCTGCCTTCTAAGAAAAAGTACTGAAAAGCTGCACACTGCTCATGAGCAAGGGAGGAGATTTTAAGGGAAAATAAACATTTGGCAAGGGTAGGTGGTGGTAAGCAGTTTACGGAGCTGAAGTTGGTCCTTATGACCCGACCCATTCCTCATTTGTGGTGCCAGTTCCTTGTAGTCCTTGTAGCTAGTCCAATTTAAAAAAATTTACAAAGATGACTAAATGTTAGAATAAATCATGCTACTAATAATACTCAAATAAGGAAATAGTGTTTGATTGGCATTAATTACAAACTGTAATTTCTGATCATCCCCAATAACGTGTTAAATTGTTCAGAAACGCTTGGAAAATCTTGTGTGCTCATCCAAAACCTCATCCCTGGGCAATATGCTGCCATGTGCCCCCCTCCCCCCATGCCTTTATGTTAAAGGGAGCTTGACTAGAAAACCAAGCTGTGACTGGCCCCATGTAACAGACCCTATCCTGCGTCAACCAAGCGCCACATTCCTCTGACTGCGATACTCACCCAGAGTAGCTGGGATGGGACACACAGGGTCCAGCACTGTTTTCATGTGTAGTGTGCTACCCTGTTCCATACTTTGTTCATTCCCCACTGATAGGACTGAACATGGAGTTGGTTTTTGACTGACTGCCTGTGACACAATGAGTCTTGGGTCACTCAGGAGGACGTGTCCCTGTGACATGCAGCTGCCATGAACCAGCTGTGACATAGCTTGAGTCAGGAAGGGCATTTCTGTGGAAAAAGTTGTGACTTGCACTCCATTGGTCCTTCCTCCCCCATGTGCCATTTTTTGCTGGGCAACAGGAACAGCCAAGAAAACAGTTTTATCATTTTTGGAAGCAGAAGAACTTGATGAAAAACATTTTTAATGTGTTTTTTGTTGTTGATTTGTTTGTTCTCCACGTGGCTGAACAGACTAAGTCAGACATATCTACTGGAGATGCAGTAGGGGCTGGCTCTCTTCTGATTCTGTGACCTCTGGATACATCCATATTGCAAAACAAGAGATGGTTAGAGCATTTGACTGTCTACAGTAGTGAATGTTAGCTTATTCTTGGCTCTGTTTTGGACTGCTCCAGCTGTCTCTTTCCCTGATGAAACAGCTGTAGAGAGAACTAGCCTTAAGCAATGTGGCCACAAACCAAACTGTGCCACCTCATCTCAGAGCTGGGGATTGGTGTCTGGCCCTTGTTTCTGTAGCTGTCTTGATAAATCTCTGACTGGTGAGTCCATCTTTTTGTGAGGGAATGAAGAGGAAGAGGAAGTCTTTATAAATTCAACTTGGCCTGTCAAGCAGGACAGTAAATGGAGCTCCAAGGGAAGAAGGGAAGAGAGTATCTTCCCAACAGAGTGGGTAAATGCCATCCAGCTCCAGTATACGGTGTTACTTCTCTGCTAGAAGACAGAAGAAATTTATGATGTACGATATGCAAACTTGGTGAACAGGCAGGGCAAGGGGTTTGGAAGCAGAAGTTCCACACAACACAGCATTTACAAAAAGTAAGACTTCTTGAACAGCCAAATAGTGGCAATGGCTTCCAGAATGCCGTAACAGGGCTGGAGACACAGGAGCAGAAGTCAGAGTAATGTCTGAATTGTGAGCAAGGAAAAAGGGAAGAGAAACAGGAGGCATTTCACTTAAGTGGGAATAGATGGTGTGGGTGTGTTTGTAAGTCCTAAAGGGACAGAAATTAGATATGATTAAAAAGATCATAAAAAAGCAAACGAATATAAATTAGAAGCTGTCAAGTGAAGGGAATTGATACAAACAGTAAAAAGAAAGATCCATGGTTGAGTGGCTAAAGGACATAAGAAAGAGTATAGAAACACAAACATCCTAGTAACACCGTGGGTTAGTTACTGTTACTGAGATAAAATTGTTGGAAATGGTACAAAAGTGATGCAGGCATCAACACTTTTATGAAGAGTGGGTCTGCAAAACAAATCATCCTTTGTTTATTAACATAGAACTGTATTGATAAAGGCAATTGTGTAGATGTTAGAATTCTGTAATTTAGAATTCTGTTTTATTTAGTACTAAGTGTCGTTCTGATTAACATGATCAACATGATGTCTTAGGGACAGAGCACACATTAAACTGCCTGAAAACTGAACGATTGATGGATGCCCAGCAAATAATTAACAGGGAACCGTAACTGAATGCAAGAAGGTTGCTTAGGGATTGTGAGGAGGCTGGACACATGTCAGTATTTACCTGTCTCTGGAATTAATATAAAATCGCCACTGCTCAAACCTGTGGATGACACAAAGACTGACTGGAGGATAGATTATGAAAGCAGAAGAATAACACAGGGTGATCTTAATAGCATAGGAAGTTGAGCTCATTCACTCAACGTGTGAAAGTTACTGGAACAAGGAGTGCAGATCAGCGCCACTGAACTGGGAACTGTATCCTAGAAAGCAGCATCCCAAGCGAGGACACGTTGTCAGCCTGAGCTCTCAGCACTGCAGCAGGGAAAGAGGACAGAAGTGATGCTTAGGTAGTGAGTAGTAAAATATCTATCAGTGTATATGGAGTTGGTGGGACTGGTACAGGAATGACACATCAAGTGTCAAACATCCTTTTCAAAATGTGAAACCACAGTGAAGTCCATAGAAATGTCTTGCAGCAAAAAGAGTCAGGGCTCTGATCCAGAAGCAGGGTTGGCATAACTCAGGACAGCTTTCCTGCCTCATCCTCATGTGAGGATTGGTGCTCTTCAAGAGCTCAACCCAGTTAGCTGGAAAAAAAACAGGTGAGTTGATTGCAATGTGAGAGAGCCCTTGTGGAAAGAAGACACTAGGTTTGGAAGGGCTTTTCACTGAAGGAACATACAACAGTACCCAGTGTCTAGAATTTGGTCCATTTCTGCACAAACAGTTTGTTCACTGGGAAAACAGTATTTTGCTGAATTTTGCCCCAAAATTGACTTCATCTCTGGCCTTTCTGGTATCAGTAATGCCATATGGTGACAGGGCATACAGAAATGTTTTGTCATTTATCACCCATAAAATCCAGTTGTTTATTTGAACAGCATTATGATTGCCCAGGAAAGAAGCTCTGTAGCGAGGGATGGCAGGTCTCTACCACTTCGGAACAATCAAACTTTCACAAAAACAGTGTTTTAGCATGTCTGGAGAAGTGTTCTGCAAAGTCAGTTGAAATTCAGTTCTTCCCGTAAACTAGGGAGAGCAGACTTAGTTATGAATATACATGGTTGTTAACATAATTTTTTATAGTGGGTGTATTTACTTAAGCTTTATTTATTTAAATATTGACCTTGTAATAAGGAGTTCAAAACCAGAAATAAGGAACTGGGAAGAAAGATTCAATTTCATAAAAACAGGTGTTTGTTTCAGTTCTTTTTCCTCTGTTGTAGATCAGATGGATACTCAAGTAATGGCAATTTAACAAATTTTAAGCCATTAATTAGTATGCCATAACTGTATATTTCCACTCTCTTAGCCTGCCCCACACCTGTCCCAGTGTCGCATTGAGAATGGTCTAGGATAAATTACCTTATCTATCAATTGGGGCATGCTAAGAGAGTGTAAATAGAGTGGGATTCAGCTCCATAGTCCCACAAATAGAGTGGAAGACTCATATACCTAAGTATAGGTGTCTCCATTTGAGTTGGCTGTTCAAGCTCCCTTTCTAGTTTTTGGAGACCTAACTGGTAGAGTCGGCGTAGCGCGGAGAGGGATTCAGCTGACCAAAGGGAGTTGCCCACTTCAGGGTCAGCTGAATAGCTCCCTAGGCTTCACTGACTGTATTTACTGGGGACTTGATTCAGGTCCTCTGTTGTATCTACCTTCCCAAATAGATGTATGGGACACCCTAGGGGATCTCAGATGGTGTCAGAAACCTGTGGCAACTGAATAGACTCCTTAGACAATCCGACAGTCAGTGGAGTAGTGCACTGGGTGCAGGGAATTACTATATATTGACTATATATAGCACGAGCCAGATATGCAGCTCATATTGCAGACCCCAACCCAAGGTGTCCAAATCTGGAGCTGAATCCTGCCCTGACAGTTTCATCACCTGACAGCTCAGCTGATGGATGGTAACATAGCAAGCTCCGGTAACCAGACTGTGTGACTTACGTGTCCTTCGTTATTGTCAGCAGTCATTTCCTCTCTTCTCTTTTCTGTTTTTTACTTTTCCATCCACAGCAATAAAGAAGCTGAGAAAAGCAGTCATCCCTGTTCTCTTGCTTTGTTTCTATCTTGTAAGCTCTTTGTAGCACTTAACACAGTAGAGTGATACAGACCATTACAGATAAAATACTATCTCTTGGTGCCACTCAATCTTTGTTCCAGCAATCTCTGGTAACTGGCGTCTATGCACACATGACACAAATTCCAGTTTGAAGTGAACAGAGCTTAGGATTCAAGAATTTTTGGCCTATTTGTAGGTTTATGTGTGTATTTCATTGCTAACAGCTCAATGTGGCAGTCACGTACAGCCTTCCCCCATACTCCTCCCCCACTGCTGGTGTGTTAGGAGAAATAATTCTCACTGTGGCTGTAAAAGATAACAAAAGATCTCAGTAATGCATGAACCAGGCAACCCCCCCACCTTTCAAGCCCACATATGCTGACAAACCATAACTTTCTGATACAGAATGGTCTCTCAGGTGACCTAGAAAACCACCTGGCATATGGATCACTGCTCTGTTGCATAATTTCATGATTTACAGCAGAGAAGGCTTGTTAGCGTTTTGCCACTTGTAAACTCTATTCAAGTGTGTATAAGTGAGGGGTTTGGGTGGGTTTTTTTTGTTGGTTTTTTTTTTTTGCATGCTGGAGCCTGGAAGAAACAAGCTGTTTTCTGATTATAGGGATCTGAGCTACATGCATATTATTCTCAGTTACATAATGTATTTGATTACTAACATTCTGGAAATCGCAAACTCTTCTTCTGGCGCAGAAGATTCTTTTCTGTAATGTAGCAGCATGAACACTGTTGTCATCTGAAAATGACTTTCAGAGGCTTGCATTTTATAACACAGTTGTCTTCTTCCCTTAAATTAGCCGCCTTCTGTTTTTCACAGATGCAGCTAGAGTAAGTGTCAGAAAGCAGCAACCAAAGCGTCATTATGTTGCTTTCAGTATTAAGTATGTTTCTGTTAACAGTAACTGCTCTGATACTCAGGAGCCCTAACTCTGGACCAGATTCCCACTGAGCTAGGGACTATCCAAGCCCAGAAAGCGATAAGCTATGCCATGGGAGTTTACAGCTGAAGTATATCTAATAGGTATGCATGAGGGATACAAATACAAGGAAATGTATGTAATGAGGTAAAGGAGGAAATACAAACAAGACAGTATTAATGAATGTGGCAGTGTGTCCTTAGCACATGAGCAGACTAACATTCTTTGTCAACCTTTTTTAAGTGGGACAGGATTGTAGGGAGGGATAATACTGGTTTATAGAGCTATGGAAAAAGATGTAAGCTGTTTGGATACACTGGCATTTTTCATGTCTGCACTGTGTAGCCATTGTGGCTAAAAAGTAGAAAGAAGAGCAAGCAAGTAGCTCGGCAAGTGAAAACAGAGAGCAGCCCTCCTGTCTGAAGGGTGGCAAAAGAGGAGGTGTTTGGATGCAGGAAGGTGATATCAGAGTAAAGGCTGCAGGATAATATTCAATATTATACTGTATCGAGTTTGGGGCCTCCCAGTTCAAGAGAACTATGGGGCAACTGAGAAAATCCAGCAGCAGGTTACCAAGATAGCCAGGCCTAGAGCATATGACCTAGGAGGAGAGTTTGAGGCAGCTGGGTGGGTTTAGTCAGGAGAAGGGGAGGCTGATGTAGTCAGGAGAAGGAGAGGCTGAGGATCAATCTAATAGCTCTCTAATAACTGCCTCCAGTTGCCCAAAGGGCACTTGCAAAGACCATGGAGCCAAACTCTTCTTGGTAATACCAGATGATATAAGAATGGGCAACAACTACAAGTTGTGGCTTGGGAGTTTTAGGTAGGATGCAAAAGTTACACTAGGAGAGTGTTGTAACACTACTGGAAGAGCTACCCAGAGAGGGGGCATCTCCATCCTGAAGGGTTTCGAGACCTGGATAAACAAAGCCAAGGTTGGCCTGATCTAGCTTTGGTAGTAGTCCTGCTTTGAGCGGGAGCCATGCTCTGGTTGTAACCAGAGCTGCAAAATAATAACTTAGCTGAGAAACCCTGACTGCTGCACTAGCACCTACTGCTGATATAGAGTATGATCCGCCTCGCCATCCCTTCCCAAACCAGTGGTGTGTACAGGTTTTCTATCGCTTCTCTCAGATTATATCTCTACTGCTAAATAAATGAAAGCTAGGGACCAATCCCTGGCTCCAAAGCCAAGTGGCACAATCTCCTATTTCCACTGCTTTCAACTAGTCTCTTCTGGAGCAGACTGGGTGCATACCTATCACATAGCACTGGGCCCTGTGTCCCATCTGGACTCCATACAATGCCTCTGTGGCCATAAGACCTGATTACTGTTTGTAGGAGATTTTTTTCAGTTCAAAGTTTCTGAAATACTGTGAAGGAAGTTTTGCAGCCCATGGTGTGCTTTGCATGTCCTGAAGTGTGGCAGAAGGGTATGTAGGGATGTCTGAGTGTGCAGTGTGCTGAGATGGTTTTGAAGGACTATACAGAATAGCAGGAGACAAACATGGTGCATCATGTCCATATTCCCTTTTCAGAATGGTCCTCTTTTGGACTGTCCACAAGGCAGTTGGAGAGAGGTGGTTGGAGTGGTCCAGGAGACTAACCAGGAGAGGGCTAGCAGTGGAGTGGAGGGGGTGATCAGAAAGTTCCCATGCTTGAGCTGTACCTGGCCTTCCAGATAGACCTAGTATTTTAGACACGCCTGAAATGTCTTTCTTTGCCCATCTGCAGTAAGACATAGGGCTCTGGCACCACTAGTGACATCTTTCCAGGTTGGTTGAAGAAGGCAGGTTGGGAACTAGTCCAGAAGGTGGGCAACCTGTTTAGGTCTCCTAGCTCTTCACCCAACCTCAGGCTCAAATGCAAGCAGCCAAGTGGGGTCCTGCTCTCAAGTGCCACCTTTGTGGTAAAGTGCAGTGCCAAGACTGATAAGTTGAACCACCCTTACGATCGCCCGCCTGTCACTCTCTGCTATTATTGGCTCCGGCAGCATACTGACGAAGATCCAAGGGCCACCCACAGCTGGAGGCCCTGCGCGTTGGCACACCCAGACTTCACAGGGAGGCCTCAGGCTGCAGGCTGCACCTCCTGTTTGTGTCGACGACTTTACAGAAGCAGCCTGGGAAGATGACTCTCCCCTCCCAGAGTGGCTGGCGAAGGAGATGCTGAAAAGGCAGCAGAGAAGTTACTCAATTGGGCTTATGGAAAACATATCAGAGAGCACAAATGCTCAGCGTCACTTCAACCCTGCAAAGAGCCTCTGGAAAGGAAAGGTATTGTGAACATTGCAGTGTGCACCCCTCAACCTCTAACTGTCCCTGTTGTGAATAGGATTTGACAAAGCGGAGCTGGGCAGCCAGACACAGAGCTGACAATAGCAGTTTGGGAGAACTTAATTATACAGCAATATGTAAAGAACTGGTTATGGCAAGCTGAGTTAGATGGGTACCTATTCAGGGGGAAGATGGGAGTCTATGAGCCAGCCAAAAACACATCTGAGTGGCTATGCAATTCAAACCTTATATAGTCCTGGTTATTGGCTCTGCAGCAGGCAGATCTGATCCAGAGACAGAGAAACCAAACGTTTTATCTTCATAGTGTGAGCTGCCCAAACTGAAGTTTGCTGCTCAGGCAATCATTTCCAGACACCTGCCTGTGTCAGCCAGGCTGTAACCCCCTCAAGCTGGAGCTGAGAGAAACTCTCTTTTCCATGATTGAGCTAAGCCTCTATGTGGTGGAGTTGAAAATTCAAGAACATGTGGGTGGGAGGTAGCACTTTAAGAAGGAGAAGTTGGGATGATGGAGACTACAGGATTGCCAGAACAAAAGAAAAACAAATAGGGTGAGAAAGGTCTGGCAGCAGATACTGACAGACAGATGTAGGACAAATATGAGGTTCGATTAGTCAGAGGAAATTTCTGCACATGGATGTAGGCTGATTTGTCTTCTGAGCAGCGCTGGGTCTCTAGGTGGACACAGCAACATGAACTTCTAGGTGAATGACAATACTTTGGATTGTGTTCAGGATCTGAGCATGCATGGTGTGAATAAGACTGATCACTCTGAATAAAGAAATGCCTTCTCTCTAATCAGCCAGTTATTTATTCACTTTCAGGAAAGCAGGATGGAGAGAGAGAGAGAGAGAAACTAGAGGCAGATATTGGTGTTCAAGAGCAAAATTAGTATCTTAATATATGTTTGCTGCTTGGAAGCCAGAATTCTCAATATAAATGCTAAGTATTGCATACTCTTATTATGATGACTGCATAAATACGCATTGTCGCTGCTGGCATGTGGAGTCTGTTTGGTTGTTCTTTTGCTTTGCCACAGTCCGGGTGTGCAGGAATGAGCTGTAAGCAAGCCAGCTGATGACTCCAGCTGAGGGCATTAGCAATAGAAGCACGCAAGGCAGGGATGGGTAATACCATGGGGTTAAATAGAGTTAGTCAAGTCTGGCTGAGATTGCCCTTCCAGGCTGAGAGTACTGCAGAGGAGATTCCTCTCCCTCTGCATGCTCTGGGAGATGGGAACCAGGGGCTCCCCCCTTCCTCTCCCTCGCATGTGGCAGTGGGGACAAAGGGGCTGGAAAGAGCTGCTGGGGAAGCCAGCTAGAGACCCTGGCTAACAGGAGCCACGGCTGGTGCTGCTGGTCATTTGGAAATATCTGTACAGCTCTACCAGGACTTTCTCGGCCCCTGTGCTGACTATGAGGAAGTGGGAGAGTTGGAAGCAGACTTGCATCTCTTCCAGTATGTCCCTCTTACCCCCTGCTCTCCTATTCTGTCCTCTGCTCAACTCATTCCCTTCCCAAAGCTTTCCTGTGCTTAATACAAGTATGTCCACAGTGGCTCTGCCATTCCACTTGCTGCCCTCACACTACTGCCTCTCTCATAGGATCTGCCCAGTGACTGGTTTGTCGGGCTAGACCCTGGCTCTGGTCTGTTTGTACAGTGCCAGTAATATGAGAGCACCACTCTGGACTGATCCCTGGCTGATGCCATCAGGAATACGTATACTCATAATGAAGTGCTGCTCTGTCCCATTGCTTACCATCCCAGTACCTTGTTGATTACCACTGCTCAAGGAACATTATTTATGCAGTAAATTATTGATGAATGCAGATCTGAAAATTTGAAACTGTTGGGTGTCATTCTGCTGAACAAATAATAGTACACGGAGCACTTGCAGCAAGCACTGTGTCTCCCTGATCCAGACGAAGGGAGGGAAAAAACAGATAAATGCAGTTTCACTGGATGACTGCAAAGGTACAGAAAATATCTTGCTTCTCCAGAAACATATTTGATTTTACTAGGAACTATATACAATTTAAGGAATGTAGTGAGTTGTCAGCAGCTATCAGGAATAGATTCTTAGTTTGCAATGAGAAGACTGGAATAAAAATGGGATGGTGTTGCTCCTTCAAAATTAATGTTGAATCCTCATTGTCTTCAATAGGTGCAGGAAAGATTCTTATTTAGAGGATATGATGTACAAATGGGACCTTCTTTTCACAGATACAGTAAAGTATTTCAGAAAACAGTCTGAGAGGAAAAGAAAAGTTTCTGCTAATTAATTCAGATCTTGCCCCTTCTAAAAGCAGGCACTCCAGGCACCTAAATAATTTACTGTGAAGCATTACTGCATGTGAGCCTAAGAGCACTATAGTTGACTTATTTATTTTTTAACACCTGTTTTCTTTTATTACTTTGAAAGATTGAACAACAAATGACTCTTGAACAACTTAAGAGACTGAATTCTGCATTTCAGGTATGGCTTTACCAGTGAAATTGTTATCTCTCAGTGTAGCACTAATCAGAAAAAATAAATACATAAATTACATGAAAAACTGGTCAAAACCACATGTTGATTGGAGAGAAGCTTTGGAGCAGGGAAAATATCGTATTTATTTTGTGCATTGTATTTCTATTTAATGCTTCTAATTGACACTTTCTTCCCAGAGTGATTGTCACACCTGGTTTGCTTTGGGATAAGAACATCTGGGGTGGAATTTGTGATTTATACCAACTTTGACACAGTCATTCACTCTCTCTGAAATGTGCGCATTTTCCTGATGCATTGGCTTGAGCAGTCTCCTCGGAGCATATTATTTACAGAGGTAGCTCATTGCCATGCAGCTGCTCACACAAATACTTCAGGATCAGTGCTTTATAATCAATAGGGAAGACTATTCTGGGATTCCAAAATCCCCAACATGGGGAATCTTTCCTGTTGTCATCTGCACATGACATCAAACACCCTGCAACATGGAGTCCTCCGAGCAAAAGCATGGGAGCAAACACCCAGAGGTAGTAAGAACAATGTTTCCAGGGAGCGGATCTGCTACGGCAGGCATGGCTGTGCCAAGCGCCTACAAGGGAGGCCTGTGCTACTGCTGAGCTTCCCTAAGTACTGGCGGTCGGGGAAATCTCCTTAACCAGCACAAGGCTTAGGAAGGGAAAGAAGTAAGGCTTGTCAATACGTAGCAGTTGCCTGTGGCATGTGAAGTTTGCTGGTGATAAATTTACTCTTCTTCACAATGATTCGTGCTGTCTGGCACTCAAGGAGGAAATAGCTTAGCTACACTTCAGAAGAGGAAGAGAGATGGAAACGGTGCTCTGGGATTAGAGCCACCTGCTGCTTTTGGGAGCTAGTAACAGGGAAGAAGCCAAGAACTGTCAAAAGGGAAAGATCTTTTTAACAGAGGAGGAAACCTGGCACTCAGACAGAAAAAAAGAAGCAGCTGTAGGTTGGACAGCCTACACAAACAGGGATGGGGTACAGCAAAATAAGCAGCTCTATTCCTTTCTTCTCTTTGTAAAATGTTTGTAATCAAGGGGCTAAATACTTCTCTTGTGCTGCTGCTGTTCATGAGATGAGCAGCTGGGAGATGCTTGTCATGGCTGCGAATGGAGGGTCAGCAGCCTGAAGAGATGAGATGACGGAGGTGTAGCTGGAGCTCTGCCTGTGCTCCAAGCTGGGCTCCAGCTCCAGCTCTGGCAGTCATCTGACACAAGCAAGTCGTCGGGCCTGTGGGCTATAGCCATACTGCAGGTCTGGAGGCTTCTCTGAGCCCCCATACTGGGTGTGCTCCTCAGCTGTTTTTGGTCCAGCACTGGGATGAACCCCAAGTGCACCCTCAGCATTTCCCTTCATGGCACCCTGTTTCCAGAGCATGGAGGCTCAGGTATGTGGTTCCGCGGGACTGTAGCACTCTCTGAACACATCTGACTAGGCTCAGTTTCTGTGCCTCAAATCTGCACCTATCAGTAAAAATAACAGCGTTTCCCTACCTCTCCAGCATGTTCTAAGGACCATGAGATACTCAGAGGAGTAATGAGACTGCCAAAATTTGGAATTGAGATGATTCACACCAGAAACCTTGGGAATTTTGGCAGTAACTATAACAGTTTTATAAGTGGGCAAACCGCTTGCCATGGAGTCAATGGTCCAGCTGCAGAAGGGGTGGATTTGCAGACTAAGCACGCTGCCAGAAGCATCCCAACTTCCCTGCAGATGCTGCCAATTGTTTGTGGGAAGGCTGCTAAGCTGAGCAGTGCAGTAATCAATGCTGGCAGAGCAGTAAAAATTCCCGGCTGGCTGAATTCAAGTCCTGGAAATAGTGCTGAGACACTTTAAATAATGAATAAACAGCATTGTTTTCTGTATGACCTGAAGTGATCACACCTCAGGGCCCTGGCTGAAACTGGCCCACTTCATCCAGGGTATCTGACTGGCTCAGGCTGCCCTGACAGTCATGAAAGACAGCAAAGAAAGAGGGAAAAAAGAGGTATGTGAGAAGGTGATATGGCTCAGGCTGAGGGCAGGGCTGCAGGAAGGGAAAACAGTGCTCTTCTGAGTTCTCCACCTTTTCCATAGGAATTGGTCTATGACCCTGGCTCTGAAGTGGACTGAACCTCAGGAAGGAGAAGAAGAAGGAGGGAGGAAGTGAGGACCTGAATGGGGAGAAAGTGAAATAGAGAGACTAGGAAAGAGAGCAAGACAAAGGAGCAAGGGAGTAAGAAGTGTCAGAGGCAGGGAAAGATCTGCAGGACAGAGGAAAATCACCCAAAGTCAGATAACAAGCTTTAGAGATGGCAGGAAAGAGGAAAAGCATGAATGGATTGGCCACTTTCAGATTCAGAGTCTACCAGCAAACACATTTTCTTCATTTTCAAAGGAGGCTGGGGAGGGGTGAGACCAGGGCTATGGCTGCAGTCAGGTGCCTGGGCTGCATTCCCAGCCTGGCAGGGGACCTGGTCTTCCTGCCCGCCACTGTCCGAAAGCTGCTCTGTTCCTTCATCTGACAATCCCTGAAAGGCCAAGGGGGACATCACTCACTGCGGAGGCTTAAAGGGAATTACTGTCTTCCTGCACCATCCACTGCCTAGGCAGATGTTAAACAGCACCAGCCATCTCTGTCTTGGCTTCCTTTTTCATCCTCTTCAGGAGGACACATTAGAGTTTCCTTAAGACCAGGATATGGATGAACTTACCAGCTTCAGTGTGTCTTACCCCGGCTCTGAGCAAAAATCTTGATCCCACAGGTCTGAGTGCCTTTGGGAGAGATCCACTCTGGCCTGTCAAGAAGGACTGATGAAGGAGCTTAATGCCATCTATTCTGGAGATGGCAAGAGGGCCACTTTTGGGTATCCAGAAAACATTGTCCCACTTGGTGCTCACAAGATCAATAATTTAACCTGATCCATAGTGTATGTATTTTAAAAGCACTTTGCCATATTTGTATAGACTATTCAAAAGTTGCAAACTATGCTTTTCTGAATAATAGCTATATTTCTATGGAGCTTGAAATTACCGTATTTTGTTTACTGGTGCAAAGAAAGGACTTGGATTTATTTTATGCACTTTTGTTTTCCTTCATTATCTAACAATAATGATACCATTGCATCCAGATGGCTGAAAGCAGGTAAACAGGGTTTTATTTTGTTTATTAAATAGTATCACTAGGCTGAAAAAAACACAAGAGATTTAAGTCCAGTTGTCACTAAAGTCAGGTAACAACATCCCAAGGTCCTAAGGTAGGGTAGAATCAGGTTATATTTTCTGACTATTGAAGTAAAGAATTCAGGTTGGGTGGCCCATAAAAGATTTAAGAAAATAATTATATTTTTAGACTAAATTGTCCAGAAGTGTAGGTTCACATTA
The DNA here is from genome assembly GCF_036417845.1 of Apteryx mantelli. Lineage (NCBI taxonomy): Eukaryota > Metazoa > Chordata > Aves > Apterygiformes > Apterygidae > Apteryx > Apteryx mantelli. Next base: position 25,943,427 of record NC_089978.1, read on the forward strand.
ACATGCTTGTTAATGAATAATCTTTAATCAAACCAAAAGTATTTTTTTTCAGCAGTTTTCTGTTGTTTCTCCTACTCCCAGGAGCTGGAAAAGGATGGCTACAAATCATTGGATGTAGAGAAGTTTAAGCAGATAATGAAGAAGTGCGTGAGTCCACATAGCACAGTAAGTGAACTAGTTTTTAAAAAGCCTGAAAAGGAACACCACATTTTGTTAACCCTGTAGATATGAGACCATTTGAGCTCTGTGCTGTTCAAACCCCTGAATTTTTCTAGAAACCCAGAATATTAGGCATTCAAAATAAAATATGGAATAGGGGAAAATTGTATTTTAAATATATAGTTTCTCCTTGTGTCCAGATTGGTTTCTTTTTTATGGTTGTGAAAAGAGGGATTAAGAATGATTGTTTGTCTTAAGTGAAAACCGTAGGATTGTAGGATAGCTCTGAAAGCAGAACTGAACAATATCTAGGCCACTATCATCTTTTTTGTTCAGTCATCAAGAAGTTAGCATTTTTATGTAAAAGGATTCCATAACTGGATTAATCTGATCCATGTTTGGAAAATAATGTATTCCTGAAATTCTGATACTCATTTAGAAAGCAGCATGGAAGTTGAGACTGCAAAGCCCAATTATTTCCAGCTGAATAAAAATCTGTTATGAAAATAATGCATATTAATTCAAATATTTTTCACATAACATATTTGTCTCAAAGTCTTATCATATACACTTTTCAGAATGATGAGCAAGTTGAAAAGCTTTTCATGAAAATAGACTATGCTGCAACAGGAAGTATTCAGTGGGTGAGTGTGCATGTGGGACAGCTTTGGGGGGCCTTTTAATTTGTTTTTTCTAACTTGGAGAACAGATTTTTAGTCAGCCAGAAATGAGAGTGAGAACTGCAGCCTCATAAATTCAGCAACAGAATTGACCTTTAAGTCAAGATTCACAATATATTAAAGAGAGAAAGTATTAAATGAGTTCAAATTTTCATATTAAAATTATTCTGTAAAATGCACTTTTTCATTCTATTTTAGACTGCAGTTTTCTTGGGAGAGGATCCAAGTTTCCTTTTTGGGTTTTGCACAAATTGAACAAGAAGTTGGGCAAATGATCCTGAAATCCTTATCCGGTTCAAACTTGTACAAAGGCACATTCCACATCTGTGTCCAGCTCTTCTCCATGCACAGCAATAGGCACGTGCTGAACACTCTTCCAGTAAATGCCCAAGCCTCATGATATCGTTACTGAATTTGGTATTGCTTCTAGCAGACATCCTGCCCTCCCCGGCCCTTATTCTTCTTGTTAGCTAGTGTTTATAATATTATAAGTTGTTGCTCCTCGGAGGAAAATTTGATAAGGGAGCAGCATATTTCTGTGATAAAGTTTTTATTTACAAAAAATGACCACAAAGTCCTGTCTCTTGGAACACAGCTGGAGACAAGCAGCAGGGCAACACTTCTTCCCTCAGTCCCTGGCCTCTCGCCAGCCAGGGCTTTAGCTCCGAAGGTCTGTCACGTGTTTCTCCCGGCTGCCCACAGCTACCGCCCGTGCCAGCCTGGCAGCACCAGCCAGATCCGTGGGTCGGCTTCAGCCCTGCCGATGGAAGTGCCCCACGCCAGTGCCCTCACCAGGCTCCCAAGTGGGAACCTGTGCGCCCTCCGTGCTGCCCTCTCTGCTTGCATAGGTGTCCCACTGCTGCAGCAGTGCCCGGTGAGCTCGGGGGGTCCATATCCTGGCGGCAGTGTCCCAGATCTTGCCCACCAGCTCCCCACCACGCTCCTTGCCCTCATCCGGCGGGGTGGGAGCTAGGGCTGTGCCGTTCACCTGGGGATGCCTCATGCTCCAGAGCAGAGGTGGGCTGATCCCAAAGGGGAGCAAGGGAGCCACACAGCCCCAACTCACAGTGCAAAACCTGCTGGTGAGACCCTGTCTAGCTGCGCTTTTGAGGCCCTCCTGCAAGACGTGGAGAGGAATCCGATGCCTGAAGGCCTCAGGGAAGAACCACATTCTGCACCACCTTTTGCAGGCCCTAAGTATGACAGACCGTGCTCGTCTGCACAGGGTTTGATGATGGAGGGTGAGGGGGCAGGAAGGCTCAGGGTGTGAGGGAGGGAGAAAAGCAAAACAAAGGCTTGCAAGCAGCTGCTGCAAACTGTGCTAGCTTCCTTCCCCGGAGACTGATCCAACCCATGTCAACTGCAGTGAGAGCGTTGCTCCGCTTCTGCCTCTGCTGTCGGCTGCCCAGGGAGGCCTGGCCACTGCTGCTGCAACTCCCGTTTGGTTTATGAGTGCCAAAAAGGGAACCTTTAGCATGTAGTTGATCCCTCGTTCAAACTGAGTGGAAAGCAGGTAGCAGGCCCAGTAGTGTCATGAGAGGGCATCGCTGCCCAGCCTAGCACAAGCACATCAGTGTTTTACTGCCACGCTCCCGAGTGACTGCACCTCTTCTACGCCAGGATGACTTCTGCACGTACATGCAGCTGGAGTATGCTGAACAGGACAGGTCCTCTGCCCAGCTGAAGCAGGCGGCTTTCTCGCTCCCTGCCGCGAGGCAGCAGCTCTCCCATGGGGAACCCGTCCTGCGCATTTGTTCCCTGGCCGACCACACGCTAGTGACGGCTCAGGAAGATGGTGTCGTATCCTTCTGGTCTTCACAGCTGAAACTGAAACGAAGCAAGATGATTTTTGTAGGTGCATTTGGTTTTCTTATAAGCCCTTCACGTTTCATGCTGAATTCTTCTGTTCAATATGCAAGTCTAAATTATGATGCTCATAAGTGATTCTGCTCTGCAGGAATAGAGAATTGCATTTAAAATGCAGGCTTATATTAGTTCCCTCAGTGTGTAGTGATTTAAAGTAGAAATATTTCCTTATATGCTGTTGTTAAACATATAAACATATAAAATTGCAGAATTATCAGTGACTAAGCCCTCATAACATTGTTGGCTTACCAGTCTGGCTTGAAAAAGAAGTAAACAATCAAGATGTTAAAGAAAGTGAGTTTAACTGAAAATGAGTGGGAACAAGAAAGTTCTAGAATGAGCCAGAACCTCATGCAGATTTACAAATTATAGGCATAATGTGGCATTAAAAAAAGACTTCTTTTTTAAATGTGGCAATATCATGATCAACAGTCTCATAATTTGAACCTTTAGGTAGTTTAACTTCAGTACATATAAGCCACAAAAATTACAGATCTGTTTAATAATGAGTTAAGAGCAATAAAAAAATATCTGTAGAACTGTATCTTCCTTAGTATACAGGAAGCACATAGAAATATATTGTGCATACAGTGTGATACTCCTGGGAACGACTAGCTGTCGTTTTAATTCCCAAGATCCTTTTAGCTACACTTGCTTGCATGAGGACCTGAAATCTCTGATGCATTTTATTTTGGTGAAAATGTCTGTTCCTTTCATTTGCTCCAGCAGCTCCTAGCTGAAAAGTAGTTCTTGCAGAAAGATGATATACTCCACCAAGGTTCATGACTGTATAGGAGTTTCCATTGCTCTTGGTGTGTCATTGCTGCAGGGTTGTCGCTGTCGTTGTCAAACAGCTGAGAGTTACAGGAGTCTGTTGATTAAAAAAATAGCAGTTAGTGGTTGGGAAAGCAAATGCACTTACTCTGCATTCAGAAAGAGATGCTGGGACAGAGGTGGTTCTGATTCTGGGAGGATGTGAGGCACATCAAGACTTTAGCAAAAGCAGAAGTTTTCCCAGGGGGGAAAACCCCACAAAAAATACAAATAATGAGGAGTGTAAGCTCTTGTTCAAACAAGTGCCCAAAGGAAGTCCCTGTAAACCCATGTTCATATGCCTGATCACAGCAGCCATACTTTGTGAAACCGTGAGGCAAGAGTCAGCCCCACCAACAAAAAAAAGGTGCTGTATAATGATTGATTTGTCAGTGTTACAGGTGGTGAGCAAAAGCCTCATCCTGAGTGGGACAAGATTGCTGTTTGTTCTGCTTTATATTTAATAGGAAGCAATCTACAGTGTGCTCAATCTGGCTGAGGTCAGATAATCCTCAGCTTTAATCTCTGCAAGGTGTTTGAGGTCATTGGATGTGTTAGAGTGCAGCCAAAGCAGAATCCAGACTTGGCAGCACCATCTTGTCTTTTCATGCTGCATGGGAATGACAACAATCTCTCTTGCTTTTTAGGAGAAGACTGCCAAGAAGAAACCTAAGTGGGTGTTGGATTTCACTGTCATGACACAGTACAACAAACTCCTCCTGGGAACAGCGTGAGTAGTCTCTGACAAGAAATACACCTCAGAAGTAAACATTTAACTGTAGTAATTTCCTGTCACCATATCTGGGCAAAAGAGACCTTAAATGGACTCAGGCCAGGTACTAGTGGGTTGAGGGCCCTTTTCCAAAATCACCGCAATGACAAGCTTGTTAGTCACTCTCTGCTCAAGGGCCAAGAACATAACAAACATAAGTCTGGTTGCTTGAAATCTCAGCTTGATAAATCCACACGAAAATGTGGGAAAGATAATTATGCAACATCTTCTGTGAGCTCGTTCAATGACGTTGGATCAGATTTTATGTTCATAAAAAAACGAAAAAGAATAGGTAATCCAGGTAGCCACCTTAAATGAATTCCATTATGGACACTCTAAAAACTATACTTTAAGAATGTTTAAAACAAAAAATGTAATACACTGCCAAGTGACAGGAGAAATCTGCTACCTGTTTAAAATTTGTCTGACAGTGATCATGAAATCCAGTTGTATGAACTTTCCAACTTTGAGCCGTACTGCCAGATCAGTGCCTTGGAAGCTGTCCCTTTGAGATTGGACTACTGGTAAGCAATACTCCGTTCCTGCTGTCATTCCCAGTTCAGCATCAAAACTCTGTAGTCTGCATTTTCTGTTTCACTGTTTGCACTGTTGATTCTGTCTGGCCTTGACAGCAATTATAGTTTCACGTGATATTTCTTCACAATATCCTGTTAGAAATACAAAGCTGTATTGTTACATAGGCCATATTTTATCTCTCTTAATTATATTACTCTATCCACATTATATGTTTGGGTGTTTATTCAGCTTGAAGTCAGACTGAATGATAAATGATAGTATATGGATGCATCCTGCCATTGATAGCGAGTGAATGTGAAATATAGCTAATGCCTTTTGAGAATCTGCCTCCAAAATACTTGGCACTAGGAAATGCTCTGTATAAACAGGACATGACGCTGATTGACAATGCCGTGCACTAGCCAGCTTAGGTAAGTGACCCCAAAGCTTCCTCATGAGGTCCCAGTCATTAGCTACCTTAGACTGTGGATGATTATGAGGGAAAATATATTACATGTCCCATGTTTCAGAACATTACAGAAGCATAGAACAATCCTCCTCTCTTTTCATCAAGCATATATATATATTTGCTCTGTGGACTTGTGCAAGTCACTCGAGGTAAAATTTCTAGTAATTTCACGTAAGTTGACGAAGGCTATATCTGTATAGGCAATGAGCAGCTTGGTGGAGCCAAACACTGGTGCTGAGGCCCAGCATCCGCACTGTGCACATTCCCAGCGGTTTTACCTCAGTCCATGGGGCCAGTTGGGCTCTCATGGTGAACCCCATCGGGTGCAGTTTCAAAGTGAATCCAGTTTGTGCAGTCTGACACCATGCAGAAATGCAACCAGAGCAGAGGCTGGGTGCTAGGGCTGTCAGTGTCAGCCGTGCCCCCGATCCAGGCGGCAGCGCTCATGCAGAAATGCCCTTGGCCCCTAGCTTGCGTTGCTGCTTATGAAACTATTGCCCTCCCTCTCTTGGGCTGCCACTGCACAGGGTCGGGTCTGACTCCTCCATATGTTTTTCCTGGGGCCTTAAGCCTCTGTCCAGTTAGGCTTATGTCCTAACAGAGTGAACAAAATGGTGAATCAGGGACATCGCTTGTGTCGGCTTAGCCTTGTTAGTTGAGATAACAGCCTCTTCCTTCCTCATGGTGCGGCTGCTAGGAAATATTAATGATTAGGAGACCCTTTGAGGGGTCTGTGGTGGGGCTGAGTGACAAACAGACTTCTAGAGAGGGTTCTTGCCCTCTTGCATGAGATTTCTAGGATTCAGTTTCTGTCCTGTCCTGTCTGCTGTCCAGGTGGCTGATATTCCCCTGCAAGCCACACTATGCTCTGCCAAATCCTGCCTTCTGCTGCAGGAGTCAGGAGCCATTATTCTGAGGACAGCACTGGCTGAACAGGTTTAATCCCGCTTCCTTTCAAGTGACTAAAAGCAGGGCTGCCTCCAGCACGATAAATGTCCCTGTTAACTACTCTGTACTGTACCAAACAGCCTGCTGTTATGATAAAATATTTATAACTAATCATTTTGTTAAATAAAACGTGTACTTTAGTGCACCTTTTATAATTAACAAGACATGTTACAGTTAATTTTGCACATGATGTTTCAGTCTATTATCAGGTACTACAAGGATATATAATAAGTAGCGACAAACAGCTGTCTATATTAAGCTGGAGTATTGCAAACAAAAAGCAATTAGGCTCCTGGGAAGCTTAGTATTATTAGCTTGTAAAACAGGTATAAGGGTAGGACCTTTGCCAAACAAAAGGTTGGGTTAATGGGATGATAAAGCAATAAACCTTGTAATGCATCAACATGTTATTGTGGAGGTACAGTAATGGGGATGTTTTAGCACAGACTTTAATGAAACCAGGGTTTTGTTCACACCAATATTTAAAGATATTTGTAGGGTCAAACAGTACTTAATGATGCATTAGGTGACCTGAATGCTGGCATTAGTGTTGAAATAATGTTTCATGCTTAGAGTAAGGAATCCTCAGTGTATTTTGGTTACATGAACATAGCTAGCATTTACCGTTAAAACTGTCCAATTTGCATACTGCAGACTAAAAGAACAGGCTTGAGGGGTTTGTTCTGAGCTGTTTTACCAAAATGAAGTCTCTGATATCTGTCATTCATCTTGTTCTCACCAAGCCAGAGGTTGTGAATATAAGGAACTGTTAGAGATTTGGCTTTGTTAGTTCACTAACTTAATCACAGCAGTCAAGAGTGTTAAGTTCTCTCTTATTCATTTCTGCTGTGCAAGCATGGAATATCCACTATAATAAATTTCACATCAGTGTCTGGCAGGACAAACCTAATCATGAAGAGGTTATTAACGGGACTTTATCTTGCAGTCAGTAAAGCAACAGTAGACTCAAAACAACTAAACCTCAGATTTTTCATATAACAAATGTAGTCTGAGGAGACAGCTCCAAATGCTTATTAAAGCGTCTTCTGGGAAAAAAAATATTCTTTGGCTAGAGTTAGCAAGATATGTATCTTTCCTCTTCTATCCCTGCCTGACAGAATAAGCATGGCATACAGCACTCAGGCTACAACAAATTCTTTTTTTTCCTCACCCAGGCCCATTCCTCCCAGGAAGTGTTAACCACAGGATTTTGGCTGATCTTTTTTTCTTTAACTGTTATTGTAGTGGGAGGCTAAGCCATACTTTTTTCTCATAAAGAACTGTCTAAATCTTCTCCTGCATGAGCCAGGTTCTGATTTGGGACATCAAACTTTGCGGCTGAAAGGCTGTAAAAAGTCATGACAGATACAGCACATTGGAAATAGCCCAGCTTCCCTGAAATGTTTAGGTCAGGTTCCCCCGGGTCATGCCTTGGGAGTTGATTATGTGGTGGGTGGCAGTGGTGAGGCATTCTTACGCCATTTTAGTTTTCTGTAAAAAGCTAAAAGCAACACACACCGAACAAGGAAGGAAGAAGTCTAGTTGGGTGTATCCAGGCTCTTTTACAGCCTCCATCACTGTGATATGAACAGCTTCTAGCGCTGTGGGAGTGAGCAACCTACTGAGTCTGAGAGGTGCTTACTGCGGTTGCCATGTGGCCGAGAGCCAAAAGACATTAACTGAGGAGGAGCTGCACAAGTCACTGCTGACAGCTCCTAGAGGGTCTCACTGCCTCCATTCATGACAGTGATGGGCGGACAACCCGCCCATGCCATGTTCAGCTCCCCCGCTGGCTCATTTCCTCCCGCAGCTGGGGATTTGGATAACTCAAATCCTGCACAGCAGTCTTCTCCTGTGCTGGACACAGAACAGCTCTGTGATGGGGCCACATTTGAACGGCTGGAGATTTTCATGTAACTAAGGAGCCAACAGTTTGGCCACACTGTAGGGCTTCAATTAGGCGACTAACATCTTTATATGCAATTCATGTTCTTGGAGGGGAGAGAGAAGGAACTGCATGTGGCCAGTGGCAGCACCATCACGTGTGACTGATAGCACCAAGTTATGGACTGCAACCAGCAGTGGGGAGCGGTGAAGGGCAGAAAGCGGTGTTGACACCCTGCCTTTGGGGTGGGAGCTCCATAGCTGCTGGGGAGAATTGCTATCAGTCCCCCCACCCTAAGATTCAGGTAACTCCTGCCTGAACCCTATATAGAAACTGCAAGATGAAGCAAACCTCCCTCCATTAGCTCTTCCTCACATAAACCCTACCACTTCTGGGGGAGGGACAGAGTGGGAAAACTCCCTCCAATACACACAGATACCCTTCATCCTCCCTGAGCCATTGTGCTCTGGGTCTGGATGGTCTGTGCAGACCCTGCGGCAGTGGGAACAACGCGCCTTTTGCAAGGGAGGCACCACTCAGCTGCCGAGCATGTCAAGCCTAAGTGGAGATGCAGTGATAGGTCTTGTTTACTGCTCTTCTCTTCTGTTTAGTTACACTGATCATGACGAGTGTATGGTTCTCTATGGAGACGATCAGGTACGCACTTGCAAAATTCTTCCTTTTGAGTTCTTTTCAAATCTCAAATTCTGATTACCCAATGCTGTCCAATGCTCTTCTGCTTAGCCAGGGAATGGGATAGACTGGGGGGAAAAAAAAAATAACATAAAAAAGGTAGATTAGCCAGTGCAACCAAGGTGTAGCTGCAGCAGGTGAATTGTTTTACCTGTTCAGTGCAGCCAAATGCCTTTCCTGTGGGAGCAAGGGCCAGTCCCTTCTGTTGCTGAGCCCTGATACGTTTAGCGCTTGGTCTCTGGCCAGGTAACAGAGAAAGGGCCAGGAGCTCTATGTACACCCAGTTCTGGAGACATGGCTGTGCTGGTGTGTGGTCTCCAAGCCTTGGGCCCCAACACCTGCCCTTGAGTTCCTTGAGCCATTTTGTTAACTAGCTAATTTAGGACCCAAAACCTGGGATGTGTAAAGCACCACTACACTTTATGCTGGATTCAGCAGGCAATCACGAGCTGAAGGCTCCCAGCAACTCGCAGGATTAGGCCTTCCCATGAATTAACTGTGGATGTGGCATTTTCTGTCTCATTCTGAATGCAAAAGGCTGGGGCTGGCTCTCCTCTTCATTTGGAAACTGGCAATTCTCATGTATTCATTACTTTTATTGGTGCTCTGGGCTCAATTTTTGCAAATTGCTGAGCAGCTTTGTGAAGCTGATGTGTGCCTTCAGCTCTTGCTGGCTTAATCGTGGGTCCTTTGATAACAAATACCTACAACATGAATTAGCCATCTGCTAAACACTGCCCTGTTATATTTGTGCCAAATCCCGAAATCCTTATTTGTGCAAATCTGCCTTTGAGATCAGGGAGTGAGGGGGAAAATGAGTGTGTGCCTACAATTTTCTTACAAAACGTTTCTTGGCTGTTTCTGTTTTTCAATTTTTTTAGGGCTGTGTCAATATTTTGCTCATGTCCTCTGTGGGAGAACTTCTAAGGTAAGCACCTATGTTTCAAATATAATGCAAAACCAGGTAAAAAGTGAGTCTTTAATGCTGCTCAGTTTGAATGCTGATAAAATCTTTGTGAATTCTTACCGGGTTTAACTTTCTTCTTTTGATCTTGTATTGTGCTGTATTATCTTGGCTTATCAATGGAGTAATTGATGTTTCCCAGTCTAGCTTTGGCTAGAATTACCCACCTGGGGTGCTCTATTCTGATGCTGTTGCATAAATTTCTTTGTGTTTGCCCTAAAACTGGAGGCAGAACAGATGCAGAGATGCGCAACCGGATGAAAAATTTCTGTGATACTTTTTCATGATCAAGCCAGCAGATGGTGCTTGCTGTCTTTACACGTTTTTCAGAGAAACCCTATTGCAGTGTGTGTCCAGATCAGCTTGCTCCTGCACTATCCACTGGTTTATGGTATTTACCAGAGGAAAACTGTAAGGCTCATGGCCACTTGTCACTTTTCAGAGAGCTGAAGGATTGGACACTGAAGCAATACACATCCCACAGGATTTCAAACCCCTATGATTTTGACTGTTTCATGGTTTGTTTTCTCAAAATGTTGCTTGGCTGTTATCATAATCATTTTGTGTTTTTTTCTTTAAAACTGGAAGGTGGGAGGAGGAGAGCAATTTGTGTCATCTCTTTGGACGGCTTTCCAAATGCAGCTTGCAGAAAGAGTCTGTGAGAGTCAGCTTATGCCTCTTGTATAAGCTTGTTAAGGCCCAGGGGAGCCTGTACAAATTGGGATGATTTGAAGTCAATATTGAATAGCGTGTTCTTACAGGAGGCATTTTCTGAGACCATTTCAGCCTGGAAGAAAAGGATGATAAATGTCTCAGAAAAGTACGTTTCTGAGCTGTTCCAAGCACTGATAAAGAAATGCTATCCATTCTCACTGCTAAAGGGAGAAAGCTGTTGGATTCCCATGTGTGCATTTGGGGACTGATTCAGTGCCTGGTGGAAGAGCATGTTATGACTCCTGTCAAGTTGTCTGGTATTTCTGCACAATACCAGATCTCACTTAAAAAAGCAAAGAACAAAACTTCTAGCTCTTCCCGCCCAACAAGCAAGACCTAAACCCATGAGGCAAGGGTAACCCAATGCTGAGAGGCTGCAGAGGATATAGTGGTAATGGTGCTGTTTTTAATTATTCCAACCAAGCATTTGAGATAATTGTTTCATCCCTCTGATGAAATATGAGAGGAGGGGTCATAGATATCACCTTCAGAAAACTGTGCAGGCTTATTTGTGTGAAATGAGTGGGGAGGCTTTAGATACCAGCCCTTATTTTCTGTCGGTGATTTGGGGCCAGGAAAAGCCATGGTGTAGTCAACCCTCACTGCTCTGGACATGAAGACTCAGCTGTCTCCTGCCTGCCTCTGGCAGCTCAGAGGGTGCAGCTCCTTTCACTGGGAAGCTTAGAAAACCAGAACCCAGTTTGTTGTGGAGATAGGAAAGTGTCTCCATAACACAACTCCTGCTTGGGAGTGACCCTGCATGGATGACCTGCCTGCCGTCTCTGTTCACTATGCCACCTTGGACCCTTGCTCGGATAGACCTCATTAGCTCTCCCACTGGTTTCTTTGCCAGCTGTGTGTCTCCTGGAGCAGCCTGCAATCTAGGATTGCCATGGCAGCTGCTTGTAAAAGGCAGCATAGACTGAGGCAATCCCAAGCGACAAGGTTCAGGTGGGAAATCTCATGCAGGTACTAGTCCCCACTGTCCATGGATGAAGGGGATGAAATACTGGCTTCCAGCACTCCAGGAAGGGTTGTTTGCTTTCTCCCCACCTTTACACCCTTGACTTTAATTTTTTTCCAGAATGTGGAAGAAACTACCAAAAGCTGAAAATCTGCCAAGCATTTGCCTTGAGAGCGCTATTCTCTCTCCCAGTGTGACTTACATCCGCTGGAAAGTACATGAGGACTGGGTTACACAGGTAAAAAAAATAAAAAATATGGCAGAGCTGCTCTTTCATTTGACCAGAGTGTGAGCAGCAGCGTGCTGAGAAGAGGCTCAGCTACACATTTACACAATTCACTCTTATGAAAAGAGTTTAATTTGTTCTGTTCATCTGTGGTTTTTTTCCTTCTGTGTTTTTTTTCCTTTCTACAGACACAAAAAACAGAATAAAAAATAGCCCAGCAGACTGTACCTTTCTGTGAGCACAGCTTTGTATTAAATATCATTCTCTCTCATTCTTTGTAGCTGAATTACTATGACTCCATTAAAGCCGTGATTTCTACCTCCAGCCATGAGTTGACAGCTTTAGTAATAGGTAACAATTTTGCTTATCTTTAAAACCATTAGGAAATTCTTTCGAGATAATATGTGCTCTCTGTGCTTCCAGGCCTGCAGCTTTTCCAGGTTACTGTAGCCCCACCATGGTGTCATTGCTACCTTCATTTCTAGTAGTGGCTTGAAGTGTAAACATTTTCTTTGATGACGGAAAGAATCCATGTTCTGGGGACAGAGTGGAAGCAGAATTCTCTTCCCCCCCTCTCCCCCCCAGAATTATCTATTTTACAGGCACAGGTAAGTTTTCTACATGGGAGTACAATTTATAAGCCCATCCAGGGCTAGTTAGAAAAGGCAGCAGCCTTGCAGTTGAGCTGAACTGATTTCCTGACCAGTCTTACCAACTTTGGGAGCTAATGCAGGAGAGCAAGAGTCGCAAAGAACATGTGCTACTTGGTAATCTATTCCTATGGTTTAAAGGATCTCTGACAAGGACCTGCATCCTCAGGTTTTCTCCAGACTACGTTGTTTCCTCCTGCCTGCATGTTTATGCTGAAAACTTGGTGAAATCTCAGAAATATAAGTTTGTTTCTGAGACTGCCATCTAGTTCTTTTTCCCTCACTGGAAATAATGCAAAATAAAAATCTCTAATTGATTAATAACTGTTTGATTTGTTGGTATGTTGGAACTAAAGATTTTGTAAATGTTACAGAAGTGTGTGTCTAACCTGGGCAGAGGAACTAGCTGGAGAGTATGGCCTTGGGGGTACTGTCACAGTCTGAACCCTTAGTGGGGAGTCAGTGTGTTTCAAATACCTGGAGGAGAAACTTTGCATTAATTAAGGTGATAACATAAAAGTAGACATATGGAATAATTTTTTTCAGTTTTCAGCTTGTGTCCAGGAATGCTGAGCACCTGTCAATGACTTAAAAAGTGGATATCTGAAACAACTGCTAAATGGTTACTGAGGAATTATCATGGTATTAAATTTCTGGTTTGTGTCACATGTGGGCTGAGTAACTTTGTTCAATCCTTAAATAACCAATCCACAAGAAAAAGACATATTCAGTTCACTTCATTTCCTGTTTCTGGGACCACTGTGCATGAACAGGTCTTGTTAGTGTAGGTGAAAAGTGCTCAGCAACTCCATGGCCTCATTTCAGCAAAGCACATGAGCAGCTGCTAAACACAGAGCTCAATGGGACACACGCAAATGTGCTTCCCTGCTTTGATGCTTTGAAGACATAGGAAGGTCTCCAAAATCTGTTTCGCTCCCAAGGAAGTCAATTGCAGAGCTCCTATTGACTTCAGTGAGAGAAATCCCCTCTTTTGAGGGTAAGTAAATAAATACATTTCATCAATATACAGATTGGCACTCATGCAGCTTTGAACTGTGAAGCAATGAGCATTTCTAACATCACAGTAAGCAGTGTGCAGCTTTGCTACAGCTTGCTTTATCACCCAACCCAGACCTTCCCCCATCCAGTCTGTCTTCATCTGCCCACAGGAACAGAGTGAGAGAACTCATGTCTCCTCAAGGTCACCTTTGGTTTCCATAGTGACTATTTAAATGTAATTGTCTTATCAATCAGAACCTCCTTTACTTTCATAAGCAACTGTAAAATCTCTTCTGGTTTCTATAGCAACCATCTTTAAACCCATATATTTGTTTTCTCTAGTCTTAGCTGAATTGTTGGAAATAGTGCAAATTAACTGCTGGTACAACGTTTCTCATATTTTTTCCCTTAAGCTATCCTTTAGCGTCATCCAGAACAACACTTACGATGAGACTACTGTCCTTTTGCTCCTGTTAGTTAGAGCTCCTCTTTGTCATCTGGCCACATGAGCAATGTAAAATCATCATTTTCTTGAGGAACATGAAAACCTGAAGCCTCTGGAGTTCAGTCTTTCCCTTCCCAGTTCAGGTCCCTATGTCTGTCTCTCCCAGAGAGAAGTGGTGCACTTTTGTTACCCTAAATCACTTGTGGTAATAATTTTCAAGAATAGCACCTCCCTTCCAGTAACCTCAGCACAAAGTACAGTCATTACTTAACAGCAACACTGTAAGATAGTCGAATATTATTCCCCATATAATATGAAGAATATGCACAAGGTTAATGGCCCATCTACACTGCAAATCCAATAAATGTCAAGAAAGTTATTATTTTTTTCAGCCTAAATGTGGTAGCTGCAGACAAAGCTGATAGCGCACTGTCTATGGTTTCATTTCACCAGACAGTGGGCAGACTAAATCTAAAATAGCTGACACTGGCACAATGACAACTACTCTCCTAGTTCATGATCCGACTATAAACACACATTGTTTTTCAATTTCACAAAGTTCATTTTTCCTGGGTAGATCATAACTGGAGAATGTGCTTAATTCAAGGTTATAAAATTAGCAATAGATAATTATTCTACTCTGAAACTCTGTCAGCTTTAGCTGGAATCCTCTCAGTAGCAACAGATCACAACCCTGCTGTATAAATACTGCTAATTTTGTGTAACTTCCAGGTTGTATAAAAAGGGACATGGAATATTGAAGGGGAAGAAAGGACCTGAACTCCCTTTGTGATGCTGATTCCTGTCTGTCCTGGGCTTTTCTTATTCCTTTTCTACTGCCTTGTTTTAGGAAAACAATTGTGCTTTAGGAGGGAGATGACGGAATTGTTTGCTTTTCTCCTTATGTCTAATTTTTGTCTGTCACTTGGTCCCTCTGGGGTTTTCCTTTGCTCTCTCTTGCCCAGAAGTCATGTCCCAGGTGCAGGCGCAAGCTTCATTTGTGCCTGTGCATTGGGATGAACAGCACATGCAAGGACACCAGCAAAGCTGCTGTCAGTCCACATTGCTCCTTGGTAAAAAGTTTGCTAACAAACTGGAGGAAGTTCAAGGAAGGGTTAAAAAACAACCAACCAAACAAAAAACAGGTAGGTAGCTGGGGTGGGTTCACTTATTAGGGAAGGTCAAAACAGCTCTGTGTCAACTAATGAGAGACTCAGTAACTGTCATCAAGGATTAGGTATGGGAGGAGGAATACATCAATATGATAAAAAAGGGTATGAGTTAACTACTTCTAAAATTAAGAAAGATGAAAATCTGATGACCCAGGATCATAATGCCTAATTCACAAAAGGTGGTAGGTAGTCTGGGGGCTTGGACTCCTTCCAGCTGCCTGACTTTGCTGAGTGAGGTTTCTTTGTTTTTCCAGGGTGTACTGTTGGAGCTACTAATGTTGAGCAACAGATGAAAGAAATACAGGAGCCTGGGAAAGGCTCAAAAGGAAGGAAAGGGCAGCTGGCAATGGGATCTCCTCCAAGGAGAGCCAAAGGGGATCAAACTGTGTTCCGAGTCCACAAAGGAGTAAAAACATTTGCGTTCAGTAAGAGAAACAATCTCCTTGTGACAGGAGGAATGGATCGAACCATCCGGCTGTGGAACCCCTACGTGCCCAGGTGAGGGGGCTTGCGACACCTGCCAGAGGGCTTCCGTGGGCCAGGTTGCAGAGCCTCATGCGGCAGGTGAGCTGTTCCCACCAGCTAACCATGTCCCACCTTTGGGTGAGGGAGGCAAGTCACTAGTGTCTTCAGCAGTCTGTGAGCTCAGGAACACAGCTGTATGTTTGCAGTACCTCTGCCTTCATTTTAGTGAAGAGTTGCTGTTGCTAAAATTTTCATGAGAAAACTTGCAGTACAGCTCTCCAAAATACAAGCATTAATAGATTTAGGGCCATTACATATTACTTGGCTTAATAAGAAACTCACAGATTGAAACTGATTAATATTGAGCTGTTCTTATTTAAATTTCAGCCAATGCGCAGGCATGCTCAGAAGCCACACAGCACCGATCTTTTACCTCCACATATCTGAAGAAGATGCTAAAATAATATCTGTGTCCACAGATAACACAGTTAAGGTCTGTAGAGGGCACTGATATAATACTCTTGTTCTTTCTATGTAAATTTGCTGAAATTTTCCAACTTCTGAATGTGTAACTAGTATATAATCCGCACAAAATAAACACATACCTTTTCCCTGTATTGGAAGAACATTTGCAATTCTGAAGTCAAATACTCAGCTTTTGGGACACTGAGTTATCTCTCTAAGTTTAACTTGGCTCCTTTGAGCATCTGTATTACCACACAGCATAACTGTGCCCAGGGCACCCCACCGCCCACCCTAGCCAAAGCGAGGCCTGAGCCGGTGCTTTGCTTGTGATGAAAGACCAGACGAGACTTCTGCTTCAGATCTTCCTTCTCCTTTCCATAAATTACAGTGGCTCCACAAGCGATGTGCACAGCTATAAACAGGACAGAAACAAGAGCAGAATTTTCCTATTGGTGCATTTGTAGACATTTCCAACAGTCCTTTTTGCTACTGAACCTCTGATCCTTTCAATGACATGATCCAAAATAGTTGAACACTTCTTGCCAGACTTCCTACCATCCTCCTGCAAGCATGCTAAGTGCAGCCTGGGCAGGATGCTCACCTGCACACTGAGGTGCACCAGGCTTTGGAGTAAAACACGTTCCCTTTTCTTCTTTCTATTTTCCCCATAGATTTGGGGTGCTGAGGACCAGAGTTGCTTGTTTTCAGCTTGTTCAAAAGCAAGTGGAATCAAGGGCGAGCTCTCTGCTTGCCTCTATGCACCTGGCACTCGATCACTTTATGTTGCTGCAGATGCACTTGCTCTCCTTTACCTGAAATTGAGGTAAAGGGTGGCTGGGGATAAGTGATGGGGGAGGGTATTTTGTATTGTGTCTTTTTTCAGAAGTCTGTGGTTGAGTAAATGTGAGGTCTGTGAGAAAATAGTTTACTAAGGACAAGCAGGAGTGCCATAATGGCGGCAGATAAAGAGCACATTGTTTGTAAGGACTAAAAGCCTCATTCTCCTTATCTCAGTTTTAGTGCCTTTTAAACTCAGCATCCTTCTTTCCCCTCTTTGGCTGGTATCAGGAAAAAGATGGATAGCAGCTCTAAGTGTTCCTACCTTTTGTGAGGCTTGTAAAGAGTGTGGCCCAGCTGATCCGACCCCTATTTCGGGAGCCCTGGGGAAATGCTGGGTGACTGTAAGGAGGGTGTGCTATGTGCATTGTAAGTGACTGAAGTGATTTTCCATGAAACAGGCCTCTTCCAGAGCCTCGCTTGGTAGTTTCTCACATGGAGCCTGTTCTGTGCTGCAAGTATAACAGAGCGTTCAGGCAGGTGGTGAGCTGTTCAGAAGGATCTGTAAGTGAAAACTGAATTGCACTAAAGAGGTTGTACTTCTGACATCCTCGCGTGAGTCTTAGCTATCTTCTGTCTGCCTGTGCATTTTTAATGCCCTGCTTTCTACAAGGTATTTAGCAGCCAGTATGGAGAATATTGTAGAAGGTATAAAGCAGCACACATCCCATTCATCTTCTCAGCAGCTGCTCCTGAGAACATGAATCTGTTAGTTATGTTGCTCCCTTTCCTGCTCCCTGATCCCATCAGATTGTGCCTGTCTAGAGTCTGCAGTGGGTTTTCCCTTGGGCAGATGATTCAAGTAGCAATAAACCCCAGCAGCTGTCCTGGGTACTGCCCCAGGAGTTTCCTCCAGGGTTAAACTGGTAGGATAGCTGGTAAGATAGGCCAGTACCTAGTTTTGGTACTCCGCTCACCAGGCTCTTGTGTCCCTGTGGGCGGGTGGCCTTGATCCATTGTGCTGAAGCCACTTGACTTTCAGCCCTTCTGTGCTGACACATCCGGGCATCTCCTACACAAACCGGTGCAGCTTCTGTAGGAGGGATTAGAGGTACCAAAATCACTGAATATTGGATTAAAACAGGGCTGACCATTTCCGTCAGTCTTTCGAAGGGGGTGGGATGTGCTCTGAGCACAGTCACAGGGCAGGTCCTGCAAAGGAGGCCAGTGTTGGTGGACCTGTTCTGTGACCCCATGAGCACGGAGCACGCAGGGTGGAGCAGCCCGGACGTGGGCAGCTGTGTGCCCACCATGCAGTGCGTGTTTACACTACAGGAGCTTTATCAGCAGAAATGCAGGTGCTAGACATCCAGATCCATGTTAGTACAAGAGCCTTTAAGGACAAACCCCCATTCAAACCTGTCCTCCAGCCCCCATTGTAGTATTACTGAGGTAGATATTTGAGATCTCAGTAAAGGTGACAGAAGGGCATGCCTTTTCCTTGCTGTTCGATGGAAAAGAAAGCCAGGGCATGAAGGTGGGGACCAGGGGTGGCAATTCAAATGGAAAGTTTGAGCTTCTTTTCAGACTCCAACTTTCTTTGATCTTTTTTTTCTTTCTTTAAAGACAGTTAAAGTGTGGGATTTTGAAACAGGAAAGCAGTTATTTGAGTTCACCAGTGCTCATGGAGAGGCAGCAATCACCTGTTTGACTTTTGATAGCAGTGGAAGAAGGTACATTTCTTTCTGTGTTTATTAAATCTCTGTAGGCATTATTGCTACTACATGCAGAATAAAACATTGAATTTGAATCTTGTGTTAGACTGGTTACAGGAGGCCGAGATGGATGTTTGAAGATATGGAATTACAATAATGGGCACTGTCTGCATACTCTGAAGAGGGGTAAGCAGTTTGGGAATATCTGGAGGAAAGACTGAAAAATATTTAAAGAGCATAGATGAGGGTGGATTGGTTTCTTTTTTCCTGCAGAAGGAAAGTGTGATGAGATCTGTGACTGCACCTATGCGGAGGTGAATAGGAGCAAGTAAGGTCTTCCACAGCATTGAGTGAGCCTTGTCCCAGGGGCGGATGCATTTGGTGGGAGTTTATGCAGCAAGTAACCCTGCTTTTCTGTGGGAAGGTACTCCCCTGAGACATTCCTGAAGGATTAGTCAGATCTGTGTGCCTCAGAAAGAAACATGTATTGCAGCTTCTGGAAAGCAAAAAATAAAAAAATAAAAAAAAAATAAAACCAAGCAGAGCTGTAATACAGACAAACAGAGCTGCCCAGCCTGACCAAGCAGGCTCAGGTTGTCGGTGACTGCCTGTAAGGGCAGGCTCGGTCTGCACATCCACAGTAGAGCAATGCCCAGGGAACCCCAGCACTTCCAGAGAAGCTGCAGGATGGAAAGAGGTTAGCTGGGAAAGGGTCTGTCCCAGGGGCTCCCTGTGTCACACACATCTCCATACCACCTGCAATGGCTGGGATCCCAGGGGAAGGTCCCTACCCCTCCTAGGATCCCCCAGGGAGAACAACGTCCTGCCTCTCACAAGGACAAGACCAAACCTTGTGAGCTGTCTTGGTCAGGATGGAGTCCCTTAGCAATGGCCAAGCTGGTCCTGAGCTAAGGGCTTAAATGAAAACTCTATATCGGTTGGATTTTATATTTTTCAACTGCCCCGTCAGCTGTTTTATCTGTCCCCTCCCTTCTACACATGCATTTAGACACATGTGCAAATCAGATGGTGCTCTAAAAGATAAGCTATCTGTGCCATTGCTCTGCTACATCATAGACAACACACCTGTGCTATTTGTCTTATAGCAACATAGATAAGTCAGAGCCTATTACATTAAGCATAGTGCCAAGCACATCGATGAAAAGCCCTGTAGTTTCCAAGAGGAAGAGTAAGACCAGAGTGGCAGATTGCAGGTAACTGTTTCATCCTTTGGAGACCAGTGGGTAAATTTGCCCTTGTATGAATGTTTGAACTAGCTATATTTAAATACTTCCTCTCTTTTTAATTTTGGAAAAGTTTGTTGATAAAGCAAATACAACCTGAGCTGTGTCCTGAATGTTCTCCTAGGTATATTGTAGCTGTTGGATGGGACAGAAGAATAAACGTGTACTTTGTAAGTAGAAAGACTGCATCTAAAAGAGATGATCTATTAGCATAAAAATATTGGTATAAAATTCCTATTTTAAGTGAAAAACAGAACTCAATGTTTTGATCTTTGTAAAAACTGAACAGGAACAAAAAAACTTTTTACCACTACTAAAACCTTCAGTCTGGGCTTGAAACCAAAAATGTGTCCAAGATACACAAATCCTGATGGATCATTCCACAGGGCAAGTGGTGTTAAACTTGGCCTCCCCCTCTCTAGACTATGATGGCGCTCAACTCAGAAAGCAGGCACAATTTTGAGGCTTCTTCCAAGGCTTGTATGCGTGCCGTGTGGATGAAACTCTGAATTGCTTGGTAAAACCCCAGTCGCTTGGGTTTGGATTGACTTTGGAGGCTGGGAGCAAATCCTTTGAGTTCATCTTGACTAATCAGTGCAGAAAGTTGGGTGTGTCTGTACATCTTTGTACAGTAAGTGCCACAATGTTTTCTTGTCCTCTGAATTCAGAATTTTGGGCCATTTATAGGGAAAAATCTGTGTAAAGCTTTATCTGGCAGTGATCAGAGAAACATGCAGTTACCTGTTGTCAGATATCCAATTCACGGTGGCCTCTGCCAAGGTTAGATTTAAAATGCAGAAAGGAAACATATTACTTCTACTGATATGAAGGGCCTGTTCTTTCCTCATAAGATGCAGCATTTCCTTCTGTGCCCTTGGGAATTGCCAGCAGGTATTACATCTTAGGCATCTTCATACAAAGAAGTTTTCATCATAAGATGGACATTTGTTGAAACCAAACATTATTGGCTTCAACAAAAAGGGCAATGCTGCGAATGGGACTGAAAAGGAAAGAAAAAGCTTATAATTAGCTTTTGGCCATTCTGGGACACTTCTCTTGCTCTCTTTTTCTTTAAAACAAACAAAGAAACAAAATCTTAAATTGGAAGGAAAAGTAATTCAGGAACCTCTTTACGTTCTGTGAAGTGGAATTTCCATTTTCCGGCCAGCTCTTTTTGCAGGGTAGGACCATTCAGTCTGCATAGCGCTGGTCTTCCCTCCCACTGAGCAGGCGAACATGCGTTTGGGGAGAGGGAGAGTGAACCCCTTCTGGCTGTGGATATACAGTGTCTCCCCTGTCTGTCTTCTTTGGTACAGGACTCCACAGAGGAGCTTCATCATGTTCAGAAACCTCAGCCCTTTTGGCAGGATGACATAGTAAGAACCCACCTCCAGTCTATTTCAAATACATTTTTTAAGGACACCAGTA
The DNA here is from genome assembly GCF_036417845.1 of Apteryx mantelli. Taxonomy (NCBI): domain Eukaryota; kingdom Metazoa; phylum Chordata; class Aves; order Apterygiformes; family Apterygidae; genus Apteryx; species Apteryx mantelli. The sequence goes on from NC_089978.1 coordinate 25,964,456, forward strand.
AGTTATGGCATAGTGTAAGTCAGCATGGCTCAACAAATAAATACTTGGTCTAGATTTAATTTAGGCAAATGAGATTTTTGTAATCAGCTGCTAATTTAATTTTAGCAGCACATATGCCTTGGTCACTAGCTTTCATCATGTCTAGGAGAAGTCAGAGACAGAAATAGTCTGAGCTCGGGGAAGAGGAGGCAGATAAAGCTGAATGTTTGTGAACTGAGACGGGAGGTGGAAAGCAGGTGCCACCAAGCCTGTGGCAGGGTCATGGAAAATACAAGACTTTTGGGAAGGGGAGATGGAGAAGGGAGAGGTTATTCTCATGTTTTGTGCATAGCACATTAGACTGAGAGCAGGGATCACTTCTTCTAGGCTCTTGCGTGTGATCGGGCCGAGCCAAAGAGAGCCTGCTGAGTAAAAGGGGAGGATGAACAATTTTTCCTTCATGGCTTTTTTTCCATTTGCATCCAGACCCAAGGTCATAAAGAGGATATCTTGTGTGTTGCTCATTGTCCACCAACTCTGCTCGCCACAGCTAGTTACGATGGTGAAATTATAGTTTGGAACATGAGCTCTGGCTGTGTCTGTTGCAAACTTCACACTCCACTTCCTACTGACTGCACTGAGGGAGGAGGCAAGTACTGTTTGGGAGCAATGCAGTGACAATGAGCAAACCTCAGCTTTCCAAAATATTTGCAAAAGGAAGACCAGAAAAATATTTAAGATAGATTAAAATGGTTGCTTTTGGCTTTTATGAGGTTACTTCTACCAGATATATATATATATATATATATCTTACAAGTAGTAAACCTTATCATTCAAACTATTTTTTAAAGAAAAATAAAAGTTTTGTTCTAAAACTATTAAAAGAGCCTCTTTTAGAAACTCTCAGAATTTTCCTTTTTTAAACTTCAAAATAAAACTGTGGTAAAAAACATGATTCTGCAGAGTGCTTTCCATTTCAATAGACCCAAGCTTTTCACTGTAAAAGATTTCCATCCTTCTCTGATCAGCTCTACTGAAAGCCATCAGTGATGATATTCAATATCAGTGTTGGTTTTGTGAGGCTTTTAAGAGACAGCTCTAATAAATACATATGAGCACGTTACAACTGTGTTGTTAGAAAAAGACAGAAGTAAGGGTTTTAGTTATCATAATTTCAATACAGCAACAGGGGGACATTTTGCTGTGTCAACATAATCTATTTTATTGGTTCTGTTTTATTCTTTACAGAAAAGTAATTCTGAACTCTTTAGCATTTAAGCAGGTTTGCAGTGAAAACATGAATTTTGTTCTTCCTTTTCCTTTCTAAGGTGTAGACACAAGTGTTACCCAAGTTGTATTTCTAAGGACCCGCGTGACTACGCTTGAATCTGGAGCAGCAACTCTCATTTCCAATGGGCCTCAAGGTAGGTGTTAGCACTGTGATGTGGTATATGTCCCAGCAGTGTCACAGCTCAGCGGTGCATGGGGTGTTTTTTAAATGATCTGTACTACAGTTTTTCAAAAAAAGAGACCTTAATTATGTTTTTTGGAAAACTGTGAGTTAGTTGTTTCTCAGATTGCAGTCATAACTAATCTTTCCTCTCCCTTTGCTTTTAATCCATAAGGATGTATTTTCAGATTATTGATTTACAGCATCTAAAGGGAGGTCAGCGTCTTAAAACGTGTTCCTGTGGCTGCTGAACACTCCTCTCCTGTGCAGTAAAATCTGCAGGAGCTCTGGCCCTGGGATAATATGCTGATCCATTCTACGGGAGAACTTTGTTTTTCACTGATAGCAGGACTTGGTCTAACCTTTTTTAATTGCTGTTTTTCCCCCTTAAATTTGGATATTTTATTGATCCTTCCCTTGCCTTATGTTAAAGTTTTAAGTGAAAATAATCATTTGCTCAGAAGGCAAATACCTGGAGAATACCTGAACTGAATAATAAAAAAGATGAAACATCACCTTTAGAAAAGCCAGTGTTTTACAGATCAGTAGTAAGTACCTTGTAGACAAGTGGTGATTAGTGGAGAATAGTTTGATCATTGCTTTTAATTTTGATTTCATCATCTCTATGTTCCTGTCGCAATAGACTCATGCTCCACAATTGCTCAGAAATACTTTTGCCATTCTGATTTGTTTTTCTGCAGGTTCTCTCAACTTCTGGAGTCTGCTCAGCGGAGCCCCACCTCCAGCAAACTTCATACCTGTAAGTTTGGCTGTTGACACTGGCAAAAGTAGGCCATGCAGAACTGTTTGGCACTATCCTTACAGTACCAGGTAAATTGTATATGAAGAAGGGGGAGGAAAAGTACAATCTCCTTGATTAGCTGTTACAGAAGTGTGTCTCCTCTTTGGATTTGTTATATCATCTGTATGTTGCAATTTAAGTCCATTGAAATAGTCTGTACTGTATTATCACAGACTGTAAATTATTGATTAATCATACTTGAATGTCTGTTTCAGTCTAGAGTGAAATCTCCAATCAGCAGCATAGCTGTCACTCGTGATGATTTGTTTCTTTATGCGGCTGATAGTGATGGTTATGTGTATGTCTACAGCATCAAGGATTATGCCCTTGGGAATCCAGAGCAGGAGCCACCACAATGTATGTGGTATGAATTGTTTTTTACATAGATAAACTGTTTGAATGGTCATATGTATGTGTGTGCATCTGAGCAAACACAATAAGAGAAAATAAGGATTAAAATGAACAAAGTACTTATGATTTGAGGCTATATCAAAAAAAAAATCCAAGAAAATCAAAGTACTGCTCCCTGCCACATTTTTAATCTGCTTTCCTGTCTTGTACACTCTCAAAAATCTAACCTTGGTTACGTGATGACTTGTTTTCAGCACAGCTAAATTTGCCCTTGTGTAGCATTTTAAGTAAGACAATTTAATGGTCCATTGGCTAAATACTAACAAACCTACTTTGAATTCAGTAGGAGGTAAGGATTGAGCAAAATCTCAGTAAGGATGTTGGCATATCATCCTGTGACACTCAAATCCATGCAGTTTAGTGGAAGCTAAACAGACATGCATCAGTTTAACATGCTCTGGGTGAAAACTATTTTAAAAATTGTTGCATTAAGACAATGTTACTGAGGCAGAAATATTTAGCTTTTATTTCGTAGGCTTTGTGTTTGGCCTTGCACAAAATGTTGTTGCCTGTCTGAAGTGACACACAGTGAAATATTCTTTGCTATTGACATATTTGTGTATTATTGTGAATCTGGAATATTACAGATTTATTCTTTATTTTGCTGTAGATATGCATCATTGGCGAGCACACATAAAAATGGTTGTATCGTAAGTATGGTCTTACGTAGCACGGTTTGGGCTGTGTAAACATCTACAAAGCACACAGATCTATAAACAGCTGTTTCTTAGTGCAGATGTGTTTAGGATACTTAATTATCATCTACACTGGCAACACTAGAAACCTCAGCTCTCTCCTCTGCTAATGTTCGGAGGTTGCCTGTGGTAATTACTTTCTCAAAACATGTGAAGTGCCATTTTTACATCAGTGTCATTCAGATATGTCTGATACTACCTGGAGCTTCAGTTCCTCAAAACAAGCAGCTGGGTTACAACATCAGCACTGCTGCATGTGCCCTGGGCATGGGTATCACACGCTCCAGCAGAGCTACATCAGCACTGCCACATATACCTTAGGCACAGGTATATCATGTTCTGGCAGACCTACAACATCAGCACTGTCACATGTGCCACAGGCATGGGTATCACATGCTCTGGTAGAGCTCCATCAGCTGTCGCATGCCCTCAGCACGGGTATCACACGCTCCAGCAGAGCTCCTCAGTCCAAGAGGGCTGGACTCACCAGCCCCCTCAACAGTCTGAGGGAGCAGAAACCCCAGTGGGCAACCAATCCCGAGAGGTAGATTCCCTTTCTGAATCTCTCTTTGGAGGATCCCTCTCCCTCACGGGCTCTGTAGAGGCATGCCAAGATGGATGAGCATCCATATGTTGAAGTCAACCTGTAAAGCTACCCACCGTAGATGAAATTTGAGGCAAGAAAGCTCAACAACAGAAAGTGCAAGTTAATGATGCTGTCACAGGTTTCCTAGTAGGAGTCTTTGCACATACCTTTCTATTCCACTCTGTTTTGATAGATTAGAAGTGATAGATGAAGACAGAGTCCTGTTGTCCTCATCTACAGATTGCACAGTCCGCCTGTGGAGTCTGGATGGAGAATACATTGGTAAGTGATATTAACAGCTAAGCACTCAGAAGGCACTAGTTGCCAAACAGCAGATGCACATAAAAGAAATACCTGCAGGAAGGTGATGTGGACTTTTATAATTAGCCTGCCACTGGAGTCGTAAATTAGTGGGTGTCTAAGCAACAGATTCTTGGACTGCAGCAAGGGATTTAGGGTTTGGACCTGTACTTTTCACTCTTGCATCTTATGTTTTACATCACTAGGGGCTACACTTGAATAACTGAGTGGTTTTTGTTAATATCCACAAGGAATGCATATGGGGTTTTCTTCTTTCCCATTCCCAGTGTGCCTCTTACTTTCTGAGGAGGAAGAGTATTATCAAGCCACGTTTAGAAGTGAACTCCTCTAGCCAGAAGAACTAAAGGCCAGAATTTTAAGACATTTTAAAATCTGAAGATGCAGATGCTAAGGGTTTTTGATGCTTTTTTTTTTTTAATCTGTGGAAATTATATGTTCAGGTCCTATTTTTCTATTTGTATTTTTGGCTCCTTCAACACTTTTGAAAGTCACTCAAAATTATCTGAGCTAACATCCCCTGAATTCAGTACTGTTTTTTGGGACTGATCAGGGTCCATGGAATAAATAACATCTGACTTTGAAGATTACATAAAATGTATTTATTTATTTATGGAATGTTTTTCAAAGAGCTATACTGTAGCTTAATCACAGGCAGATACAAAAAATGCAAATATATGCATGACAAATATCTGTATCAGAGCAGCAGATACCCTGGTAATCAGGCTGCTCAGCTGTAACAGAGAAGTTTAAATCCCCACCCCCACATCAAATTTAGTAATGTACCTAGCAGTCCAGTACCCTTCATTTCATAGTTAGGGGAAAGCAGCCCTAGTTCACATGAATAGATAGCCTGGAGCCAAAGATCAATCACAGCAATGCTTCAAGTCCCTCCTCCCTTGGTATCTTGCCTAAAACAGTGACACTGTTTTCCATATGTGCTTTTTGTTGCAGCTCGTATGTTGTCATCCTGCTTTCTGCCCCTCCTCTCCCCAGAAGAAAGTTTATTCAAAGATTTCCTATGACCTTTAGCTGGTACCACACTGACTTTTGATGAGTCCACTGAAAAGCAGGCTGTGAATCAGCACATCTGCCTCTTAACATGGATATCTTTTTTTTTTTTTTTTTCCCCTCTCCCCCCTCCAGGGACCTTTGGCCAGACAGAGCCATGGGAGGTTTTCACTCCTGCCTCCTGGAAACACCCCAGGGTTCCCTATGAAATCCTGACAGACCCACAAAGCCTGCCCTTTCATCCAGTGCTGGAAGGACAATCTTCCGCCTTGCAAGTCATCAACTCAGACCAGAGTCCCAAAGCCCAGGGGAAGCCGGTGCCTAAGGTTTGTGCATACACAGCAGTTTTTCTCTATGCAATGGAGAAGACCTCCATTGTCTCCACTGCTGTCCTCTAGTAAAACAAGTGATGCAGGCAAGGTGATGCACTTAGGGCACATCTTTGGATTCTGTACAACAGCTTAAGAAACAGAAAGAATTAAATTCAACCTGTGGTGTATTAAATAGACTACCATCTGGTAAACTAAAACTTCAATACATGTGCAGCTGGCATATTTGGTATTTCAGAAAGATTATTTTATTTTGGCTTCATCATTTTTATCAGGTGTCCAGGAAGGAAAAAACACTATTGCAAAAACAGGGAAAGTAGTAAATAATGAAAGAAACATTTCAGTGAGGAACCAGACACATGACCAAGTGTTATTATGCACCAATTGAACCTTAATAATAGTCAGTCTGTACATTGCTAGTCCATAAAAATGTAAAGAAAGATGTGCTAGATCAAGCCTTTATGGGAGAAGTTATGCTGTATATATATATATATTTTAATCTTACATTGTTTGCTTTGCCCTTATCCGTTTGTGGATCTAAACTCTACCATAGTGGTTGAAAACAAAGATCTGCAGGGGAGGGGTGATTCCCCCTAACACTGAGCATCATTCCACAATTATTACTTCCATCAATCTTTTGAAAAAACATAATGAAAAACTAAAATACTAGAATTCTAGTAAGTCTTATGTATTCTACCTCAGTTTGAAACATCTGAAATTCAGAATTACATAATGATTGAATTTCAAGCTATTTGATGTGTGCTGGGGGCTTACAAACTTCATTTTAAAGCAACAGTTAATACATAAGTCCATTATGTCAGCAAGATAATGGCAGTTAAGGCATATTTATACACTTAACTAAGGTTAATAATGACCCATAAAGGCAGTCTGAGTAAAAGCTTTTTGATGGTTTGCGACTCATCCTTAAACATTTTTAGTGGGGATTTGATCTCCCTGTATACTTCACACACAGATTTTTGGATTAAAAAGAAGTTGGTCTTTATTAGACACTTTTCTAGGATCTTTCAAAGAAGTCCAAAAAATCTCAGAACATAGCTTGAAAAAGCATACCTAAACAGTAAGAATACATTGAATACTGCTGGATATTCTCCTTATTAGTAATGCTATAATAGCAAAACAGTTGTAAAGGCTTATATAAAACTGGGAATTTAGAGATGAGTGTTGTTAAGTAAATGTAATGACTTAACACACGCTATCCAAAATACTCCATCAGAAGAATTTCAAAACTTTGTTTTAGAGCAATCAAGTTTTCTTCCTTTGGGGGGGGGGGGAGGGAGGGAGGAGAGACACCTTTGTGCACTATTTAATCAGTAGTGCAGTAAGACCAAAGAATCACCATGTTAATAAGATTAAACTCATTAGCAATCAGTTTATTTCTTGCACTGCTGAGTGTTCTTTTGGTATGTCGCAGCACAAAGAAAGCTACCATTCCAAACATCCTCACATCTCTATTACTGATGCTGAGATCAAAATGGGAATGAACAAGTGGCTTTCACAGATCTCTGGTGAAAGGTAAATTAGAAAGTGAGAAATTCATTAATTCAGAGGGAGGGGAGAAGAAGCTTGCATTACTAATTTCTGCTTTCATTTTTTTTTTTTTCAGATTGAAGCACAAGTACTTTAAGAATTTAAATAAGCCACTTAATCATAAGGGATTGAGCACTTACCACACCATTAACTGCTATGAAATAGTCAATGTTCCAGAAATTTGTGAAAAACCTGATTTGTCTGTACTTGGTACAGATTTCTTTTATGAAAGCTCATTAGAGGAAAATTAGAGCAATACCTTCTCTAGAGGTAACTGAACATCCATCACTCCAGTGCCAGCAAAGCTTTTTCTGGTAGCTCCTGGAGTAGCTGTTCCAACAGAATTCTACTTTAAATAAGATGCCTCTACAAAGTCTTTCTATGATCAGACTAAGCTTCCTGCTATAGGATTCTTCTGATTTGCAGTATAAGTTCTAACATCCTCACGGTGCTAGAGCCATACTGTCCATTTCAGCAATTAATAACCTAAGCAAGAAGTAGTTTAAAAAAAATTTAGATCTTAATGCTTAAGTCTAGATGCTACCACTATATTAGGACTGACAGAAGTAAAGTACTACCTCCTCCACACTCCAGAGTTTTGAAATCCAGTCTAACTTCTTTAGCTCTAGAAAAAGGATGGGGAAGAATCTAAGTATATTTGGTGTTGCCTACTGTACACAATTGCCTAATGGATCAGCACAGGGAAAGAGCAGGCATGAGGAGCCTATCACATGGATCTGCATTTTGATAGTCCAAGTTGCTTACAGCCAATGCTAACACCTGGACACTGCTATGGAAAGCTGCATGCACTGTAGCATTGCTCCTGCCCCGGCTGTTAGAAGAGATAGGTATGTTGCTAAAAGCAGTAATGAGAAGAGAGAAAGGCTAGGCAAGAGTAAGACTAGTCAGCCCTAATGCTTACATAGTCTGTGCTCCAACACATCAGTGGAGATTCCAAACACACTTTGGAATATGCTTCCAAAAAGAAAAATCCCTTCCATACCCACTTCAAGTGCCTGATTCGCTAGTGCAGTTTGATGTCTAAATCAGAGGATATGAATTATCTCTTTCAGCACCTTCCTCTGCTACATGTACCTAAAAATAAGCTTCTTTGATAGACTTCAGAGATTCACCTGAAGAATTTTTAGTTCTTAAACTACTTATCAAGGTCTAACCCGAGTCACTTGCTTAAAACGAGCTGAAACCTCATTTTGCCTTTTTAGCTCAGTCTATAACAAAAGGCACCTGAAATTGTGCTAAGTCTTTAATCAGCTTTTAACATCATCTTCTGAACTGCAGATTTTGGTCTCTAAGCTACAGGAATCTAAATCTTACAAATTTTATCATATGCCTTACATTTGTGAAGTTTCTGGGTTCCTTCAGGTGTGCTCATTCCTTAGGGCAAAGAAAAGAAAGGTTTGTCTATTTGGTTAAGCAGTTGTTACTTTCAGCTTACTACACAAACTATTCTGTGCTAAGTATGAGAGCTACAGCTTTTTAGGACTTGTGCACGAGAATGCAAAGTAGTGGCCTTGGTTATCTGCCATAAACACTGAAAATGGTACTGACTTATACCAGAAGTACTGAAAACAGCTAAAGCCAACAAGTCAGGAGATACCAGTAAAATGAACTTTATTTTAAAGCTCATTAAAAGGCTTCACAATAACACTAACAGGATTAGCATTTCCTTCATTTTATGTACCCCACATGAAAAATGTATTGTTTAGCAAGAGACGAAACGTAAGCGTTTCTGCATGCTACTAACACATTTCACCATCTTATTATCTGATAACTGCTTTGGACTGCAATAGTCAAAAACCTCAGAACAGAAGGATTTTTTCTGGAAAGTCCTTATGAATGGGATAGACACTGACTTTTTATTGACATACCCAATTAGATGTCCAGATGAAAGAAAACTACCTTGGCATCTACAAATGCCTACGAAGGTTTCTGTTACAACCTCTTGAAGGAGCAGTATATTTCAGAGCAAGGGCTTCTTTTCATCTTTAGTGATGCATATGGTTAAATACTGCACAGAAGCTTAGTATGAACTCACAATTCCACAGGAATCTGAAAGTTACCAAGGCAATTTTCCTTTTAGGATAGTCATGACCACCACTATTACTATTCTTCCTCCCATAATACAGCATATTCCAGACAAATTTTAAGAAAAAAATATAAATAGTTCCCAAAACAATGCATCCCCCCACCCTGCCCCCATCACATACGACAGCAAAAATATCTTCTGTCATGGGATGAAGTAACTTGCTGCAAGTGCAGTGGTTTAGTCCAAGTCCATGCTCATGGTGTTTTGATCACTTGGATGACATTCGCCATTTTGTTGAGGAATTTCAGAATTTTTGTCATCTTCTCCCATGTCTTCATTTTTATAATCACTCCGTTCATTTAATGGATTTTCTTCCTTAGGAGAGTCAACTTTTGGTTTTGGTTGTGTTACAATAGGCTCACAGATATTGTTCAACTCCTGCAAGAAAGAGGAAAGAGCTATGGTCAGAATATATATTAAGGAGCCATCGGCTTCACCAGTGTGCTGAGCCCTGTGCTTGTTACTGTCTGAAACTTGTCTCTTTACTTGCTTGCCAAGTCCAAACTGACAAGTACAGATTGCACCCTGAAATAACTGATTTACTTTGTAAAAGTTCTGTGGACAAAGTACTTCATTTAACATTTTGTATTTTACGTGTCTTTCAAGACTATTCTGTACCTGCCAAAAGTACTGAAAAACAACCTGACTTTTCAAGGTGACTGAAAGACATGTAAAACGTCTATAGCTCCACGGAATTGTATACAGTATTATTATAAGCTCCTCTGCTTTCTACTGAAGTGCATGCTACCCGTATTTTCTAACTACACTTTAAGAACACTGGAGCAGTAAGATTAAATGTGAAGAAAAACAAAACAACAAAAAACAAAAAAGGTAAGTCTAGCTTTAGCACCAGCCTCTAAAATTGGTTTCTTTCAGTACTTACCTGTAGCTTTGCCTTAATTTCACTTGAATGCACAGCTGGATCCTGATCTAAGCTCCTCTTAGCCTGTGCACTTACAGCATTATTCATCCACTCCACCACTTCACCAACACACTTCTCTACTTTCATCATTTCCATTTCATCAATATGTATGTATTTCTCATCCTGCACAAATGAAGATGTTTTATATTAGTTAATAATGTCAAGTTCACTGGCATCAAGTTATGCTGACAAGACTATTTCAATTATATACCATTTATCATCTTCACTGATTTTGAAAATAAACAAAAGTCAGCAACAAGCCAGATCTGTTACAGCAAGAGACACCAAGAAATACAGATGTCAAAATAAAGCTTCCTTTGCCTGATAATCAAGCAAGAGAGCTAGTTCATAGAAGGGAATGCAGGCTTCACAAACAGGTCATGCAATAAGATAACATGACATTCGTAACAGGATTGCTAAAGGAAACCCTGCCCTCTCTTCTGGGAAGTCTTATGTGGGCCCAGGGCAGTTAAGATGGTGCCATTCTGCTGTACACAGAAAGCGGACACTCGGAGAGTGGCTCAGCTTTGGGAGCATTCCCCACTGTGCCATACTAACAGTTATGCAAGTAACTAACAGAGCAGGGAAGGACCTACCCAGCAACACAACCTATGATTTTGGCTGGGAATTCAGGAGATGGATTTGAATCTTAAACCTATTGTATTCAATGACGTTAGTTATTTCAGGACTGTGTAATATTACTGCATGATTCACTTAATAAAAATGGTTTAAAAATCTACAGCTGTGAAGACAGAATTGTTTCTGTTGCAAGTCTCTATGTCCAATTTAACTAGTTTGAGTGTTGTGAGCTGTGCTATTTAAACTGGTAAGCTGAAAGCCATGGACTAAATTTTCAGAGGCAGGCATGCTTATGAAGAAAGTTATTTTCAAATGACAGTGGCCAAAAAAACATACATCGTATACATAAAATGCTGTATGTTTTCGTTTATCCTGAACTGTCTTTTATACTCATGCTTCTCAGCATGGCACAATATCCATTCTTGCTCCTGAAAGAACTGGAATGTACACCTTTAATGCACACCTTTAAAGAAGTCAGATTAGCTTTTAAAAGATCAATAATCAGACTACAGTTTAGCCTTCACTTTTTATGAGAATGTCCTTTTGGGCCTGAAAATATCCAGAGAAATATCAAGCAACTGAAGCTGAGTACTGGGAGACATCTGTGGTGTTAATTTCATAACCTATACAATAGCAGACTGCAGGTCATCTGAGAGTGAATTTGAAATCTCTCCCAGCTGGTGGGCCTCAATGAAATACTGTGTGGTAAAAGATAGATACTTTCAGGGCACTTACTTTATTCCTGAATTCCCCAGCTACTGTAGCATAATATTGGAGCCTGCGTCCCAGTTCTTCTAAAAGCCTCGGTCGTTCTTCTGCTTCTTGATAACGCATTTCAATTGGAGTACCTAATTTCTAGAAAAAGCATTTCCTATGCATGACACAGTTCACTAACATTCATTAACACTGTTTCTTGTGGTATTTTGGAAATTTTGTTTTTTGAGTGTACAAACAGACCTACCTTTAAATCCTCCAATTTGTCTACATACACCTGCTTAGCTTCATCCTCACCGTCTTCATACAGCCAGCCTTCTGTCTCTGTTAGGAGTGCAGAGAATCCCTGCAGATCCTATGTGTCAATATAATTCAACATGTTGAGCATCAAAATATGAACTAATTGACTGTGCTTGTCTTATACAGACAGGACAGTTAAATATAAGCATTAATTCTTAGCCTCCTGAAGGGAAACTCCATTTTTACTGCAGCTTTTGCTTAATTAAGGCAATTAAATCATCATCTTCTTAACTGGGAAATACACAAGTCTGCAACATAGGTAGCATTTGCAATTGGTTGCCTTGGATTCAGCCAGTGCTTGGAGTGTGCCTTTAATTTATGTCTTTGGTTATAGATACCATAACACAGCTTCCATTTCCAGTCACCAACTTTATTTGGAAACATAACTTTACTCCCTGATGACAAAATTTGTTTTCAGGGATATATACTATTTGCAAAACCAGAACCTAATTCTTGATCAGTCACAGCCATCATTCAAATAAGTAACAATTTTCAGCTACTCGCAGGATGGGTATGATAAAGCTTGACCAAGAAATACAGAATATATATTTGATAATAATGTTTTCAGAGAAGCTCTTGAAACTATAACCTACCTTTTCACAAACAAACTTTTCGTATGGTCCAGACAACTTGTCTCTAAACTCATACACATATTCCTCCACTGCATTCTTTGCATCATTTCTTTCTTTTTCCAGTTTGTCTTGCATAATCATCTTACCCTGCATAATAACAGAAGATGTTTTAATTAAATATCTATATTCAAATGGCATCATAAAAAGCACAGCTTCTGTGAAACTTAATAATCCCCCAGAGGCCTTGGTTCACATAACTGCTAGCATTCTGATAGCTACACAGTGGACTCACCTGAAGAAATGGGATGTCCTTCTCTAGATTGAAATAGCTTGAACCAACCTGTGATCTTATCAGGGAATACAGTTCTGATATTATCACTATAAATGACACTTCATTTTTTTTATTAACATTTGTCAGCTATGTGTTAACGTTAGACAGTGCATTAGCTCACAGTAAATTAGGTGTCAGAGTCCATATTCTGGGGTTACATTAAAAGATCAGAGGTTGCCATAAAAAGCAGAGAAATGTTAAATAACTAATTAAGAAAGCAGCCTAACCACACTAACTCACCTCTGTTTCAATATACATATTGAGGAGATCTTTTCCTAACTGCCAAACCAAGTTAGCTTCAATAGGCAGTTCCACATTTTTCACTTTTATCTTGGGTTTTTTAGCTTCTGGAGGCTGATCACCTTTCTTCTCATTTGTCTGAGTTGGAGAGAAGAAAAATAAGATAATATTCCTAACTTCTTTCTGATGATGTAACACTTGGATGGGTAGAAACATTCCTGGGTAGAACACACAGAGATTTTCTGTGTTCTTTCATAATTTTCAATATACGCTTGTAAGACACTTTCCCTTTCAGGGATTACATCTCATATTCTAGGCTGTTTACCATCTATTTCACGGACAGTACTGAGCGACAGAAAGGGCATCTCCCAGATATATGGTCTCTGCAGTTTTTCCAGAAGTGCCCATCTGTAGCTTAGCACTTCACTAGTGATGCTGACAGTGGCAAGATTTTAGACAAAAACATTTTCCATCCATATAAAAGCAAACAACTAGCAATGTCATGCAGACTCATGTTTTTCACATAAATTGTTTCCTCTTAGGTTTAAGAATCCCCAATTCCAGCTTCTCTCAGCAGGTCTAATAAGCTTGGCCTCTAGCAGCTGTTAAACAAACTGAAATTTCTGCAATCCAAACCAATTAGCTGTGCAACACTGCATAAAGACAGGGGTGTGGTAGAGAGACTTACTCCTTGCAGGAATTTTTTCAAAATCTTTGAAAAAAATCATTAGAAGTTATACAGATCATTTTTCATAATAAAAAAAGAACAGAAATGAAGGCAGTCCTGAGCACCAAGTTCCTTACTTTTCTGGAAAACGTTACCATTTTAAATGCCACCATTATAGAGTATAACATTTTCAACAGAGTTAAAGGGTCACTCACTTTCTTGACATCTGGGATTTTGTTTTCTTCAGAGAGAGGTTCTGATGAAGGGGGAGACTGTGGCGTTTGCTGACCATCAGTTTGTACCTGGGACTGTGTTCCAGCCTCACTGTTCTCTTGCTGGATATTTTTCTGAAATGAAAGCCCAGGCACAAAGGATGTAGAAGGCATGTGCACTTGTATTTAATAAGAGTTATAGGGCACTTCACTTCTGACACACATACTATACAATGTGCCCTACAAAGCATTCTGTGCACACGCAGACACACACATGCTTTAACAAAGAGATACAAGCTAGGCGCAAGTCAGGAAGGACTTAGTGAAAATGCTGCCAGTGCCAGGCTGGCAGCCTAAAACTTGCATGTGTGTGTGTTACCACTTTCTCTTACTGAAAGTGGCTTTTATTTTACTGAATCATAGCTTTTTGGTTTTTCATCCCCTCAGAAAATTATTAAAACATCAAGTCCACCATAACAATACTGCATTATTCCCCACTGTCCCCCTTCCTTCAATGCGGTAGAACAATCCAGTTTTCCCTTTCACAAGAAGTTTCAAAACTTGACTAATATGCAGGATTATAAACAAATCCCTTCAACACAGAGCGCACAGATGACTAATAACCCAACTGAGTTCTCCTCTTTGGAGCACAGAGATAACTACAGCAGCTGCAAGTAACCCACCCTCAAGTAACCCTCCTGTTGCCATTTGGCTATACTGGAGGTAACCTACACTTTCTGAACAGGCTCTACAACTGATTTTGAAATACACACTTTTTCAGGATAGCAGCACTAAATTTCTCCCATTCTTATAAAGACATTATTTTTCCTGACAGCTTTGCACATCTCAAAATTAACATCACTTTGCCTCCTTAGAAAATGTTATTTCTTTTCCTAAGTATTTAACAGCAGAATGCACTTTGATAGTAAGGACATTCATGCACAAGAAAGATCAACTCACATCATTTGAATTTTCAGGAGGCCTCTGGTCCTGAGATTCTACTTCAGTCTCAACAGTGACATCTTCACTCTCCTCAGTTTTAACCGGTTCTACCATGGATGCAGTGGACACACTGAAAATGCCATGAGTATTGACACGGACTTTCACTTTGACTTTAGACTTCTCTCCATCCTTCTGGGCTGCCACATTCTGTATAACATACCTACCTAAAAACAAAAGAATATTCACATGATGGCAATAACTAGGTAACATTACAGAGTTAGGAAAATACCTCCCTCTTTCATACAAAACACTTTTTTTTTTTTTTTTTTTTTAATGTATTTGACCAAGCCAATGGAGCCTAAGAAATTCATGGCTCATGAATTTCTCACCGGGGCACTCCACCAGGAACAAAATTAGCAGGAGAAGAGGACAGAAATCATCTAGATATATCATTGCATGTTTTTAAGCCTGTCTTTCTGGCTTCATGCCAACTGTGCCTAATATTAAGAACACGTCTTCACCTTAGTTTTTAGGTTTGTAAAATTCAGCCCACAAATCTAAGATAAAATTGAATGCTTTTTCATATCTATTTCAACATCAGTAGTAAGTTCTGAAAGCCTTTACAATGCCTTACTATCTGTGCGCATCTCAGAGTCCTCAAAATGAAATTAATACTACTGAAGACATAAAATTGGCTGAATACTAGCATATTTTTGCTTACAACTCAAAAGGGAGAATGTTTATTTTCTCTATCTAGGGTAGGTTTTCCTAACACCAGTAATATAGAATAAATACCAAAAATAGAAGCTCACCCTCCCGTAGTTGTGCTGTCTGTGATGCAATAATGGGATAAAAGAAAACTACACAAAGATTTAGTTTAATGCAGATGTTTTGAAGAGTATCTTTTTAATACACGTTATTGTCCAGTATAGAAACAGTATTTCTGGAAGTATAAAAATCATATTTTCATTTTCAGCTTCTAATATCCACATAAATCTGTCCTTACATTTTACTCTGAGGCAGAAGTGTATTTTTGTGGCCCCTGTAATACTTGAAATAAGCGTTGTGAAAGTAAGAAACAGACAGACAACTAGTTTAAAAGTGCATGAAAAGTCAGATCTCCTTGACATTAACTTAAAAGCAGACAAATGTTTTTTCTGCCTACTACACAGTCATATGTTTATCACCAAAACAGCAACTTGGAAATTATGATACTCATATAATGAATTGCTATTTAGCAGTTAATTTCATCACAGGATGAATATACATACACTCACACACACTATTTTGTTGTCATGGATCTGGTCCTCATGCGTATGAGTTTTTATCTGCCTACTTTATAGGTTAAAGACTGTAATCCCCTCTTGTAACTCCAGTAATACTGGGGTTGTGACCTATCCTCTCTTTTGACAGTTTCATCCCAAGTACTGACTCACTCAGAGCTATTAACAACTCTGTTCTGAGCAAAGAGTTAGTGGGTGGGTAAGCTGAAACCAATCTGATTTTCAAATTCCATGCTCAATTTGCAGACCAGCAGTTAAACATCTTTTCATTTGTTAGAGCCATATAAGTTGAACATACAAATCCCACTACTGGTCTTTACAGTAATAGTTACAGAAATGGAAGTCTTGTTTCTGTGACTACAAAATACCATGCTGTTTTCTAAGATATAGAGTATTTGACTTTTGTGACTATCAGTGAAACAACCACATAATTTACTTCAAAACAAGGAAAACAATTGATGGTTCCTGTTAGAACAATAGTTATAGCTAACTTTGCAGTGCATAATATATTAGCCAAAGTATCAATAAATCAGATGGAGATGGTTTTGCCCTATGTAATCTCCCAACCACCTCCAAAGTATTTGTAAAATTAATCTTTAATACTACCATTCTGATGATATTATAATGTAAGTGTACTGTTAACCAACAGAACAGCTGTATTGTGAAACACCTAACCAATGGATAGTTTGGGTATAAACAAATAAACAAAAAACAAAAGGAAAAAAACAGAAGAGCAACTGTTTTCCTGAGAAGAGAGATTTGTCATTCCTTCTACAACCCTGAAAAAATAAAGTGTAGTAACTGTTGAGTTTTCTAACAAAACCAAGCAATTACTTGACAATTAGTAACAAATTTCTATCTTAATCCTACTGTGCAAACATACAACATCTGAATCCATGCTTAGAACTCAAGAGCAAGTATTTAACTGGCCTGTCTTTACCATCACAATCTCTCTGCATTCTAAACTCTTTGTAACTGTCAACACCTCAATATTTTAATTTGTCAAAAAGAAAGAAACAGCTGTTCATAAATGTTACCAATACAATTCAAATCACTACCATAGTCTTGTAGCTGCCAATGTCTCATGCTGCCTTGATTAAAACTTAACATTAAGGAAAGTCCATTAAGTACAGAAAACTGCAACAACTAATAATTCAAGTGTTTTACGTTTCACTGCTACTGGATAATTCATACTTAAGTTTTCTATATACAGAAGGTATTTTTCAAATATTCCTAGCTTTCTTTAATGAAAGGCAGAGAAGAGGATTAAAAGAAGTTAAGAAGCATCTCTTGCAATTACAGTCCCATTCTAGTCCTGGCCATTCTGTTCCAGTTCCCCCTCATCTGTTCATCACACTGAGGCATCTTTTGAAGCTAGGCAAAAGCCAAACTCAGTTACGTATGAAATGGGACTGTTGAAAATAGAGTCCTCCAGACATAAAAGATTAAATATATATCCATCATATAGCTGTACTGTAACACAATGCAGCATGTTACTATTGCAGAGTTGATTTAAGACCAACACTGATACCAAGCAATGTGAGACAGCACCATTTCCAGAATAATTACTTACCAATTTTTGTCTCAGGATATGGGACTCCATTAGGATCAGAATAAAAAGCTTCTAACTCAAATGGACCTTTCCTATAGAAGGTAAGAACTTTGGAGAAAGGTGCTGCATGATTTCTGCTGAATACCTCATGGACCCTATAATTAAGAGAAAACATCAGTCTTAGCAAAATGTTTTTAGCTGAAATGTTTTGATTTAGGGTCAGAAATTGTCAAGAGAAACAACACCCTGCTTTGACAAATTTACCCTTCCGGACATTTCCGAGAAAGAGTCTTTGCTACTGTTCAATAAGATGGGGGGGGGGGGGGGGGGGGAGAGGGAGAAGGGGAAAGGAGGGGATTTACCATTGTGTACTATAATGCCAAATTACCTTACTCCACTCATTTTGATTTGAGTCTCAGAAGCAAGTACGTTTAGATGTAGGTGGAAACTTGAGTGACAGACTATCAGCAGACCTGCAAAATTTGTTTCCTCCAAAGATGTTACTCTGAGAGCTTGGAACAGCATAATTTAAATCATAATTTGCACCCTTCCTCAGTTAGACTCAAAAGCTAATTATAACCCTGCTAATTCCTTACTCATTTGCCTTCTATTGCTCAGTTGAGAACCCTGACACCAGATTATTATTCCTTCCTTGATATGACAAGGGAGAGGAGAGAGGTAGTGGAGAGAGGGGAAAAAAGGGGGGGGGTGGCAGAAATCTCACACCCCACATCTTTCTGTTCTTTCTCTAGGCTCTGTCCCCCATTATGTCAGTCTGATTCTTTCTAATTTCCAACTAATTTTTATCTCCTAACTATGGAAGGAGCTCATCTAGTAACCTAAATGTGAGAAAATAAGTGCTTCACTTGGAATGTAAACCCATAGTTTGTTCTCAGAAGCCTGTGACCTATCAAATATTAGGTTCTGCCTCCCCACAGAAGGAAGAGACAAAAGACTAAAGGCTGAACTACAGAGAACATGAGAAGAGAATGAACAAGTCCCTCTACTACTCTCCCTAAATTCTCAGAGTAGAATTTAGATCTCTGTACATCCTGAACAGCAAGAACTGCATTTCCCATAGGCATGGCATAATTAATGGCACAGTGCCATAATTAATGGGACTGTCTTAAGACACTGCAATTGCAAGAAATATCTTCTCCCTTCCAGTCCAACAAGTCAATGAAACCACAGAAGGGTTAAATCCTTGCTTCTGCTTTCAGCCAGATGAGCAGTATCCACAGAAGCTGACATTTATGTAATGCATAACGTTCCTACTAAAGCAGTAATCCAGATCGGTGTTAGGAACACCTTGAGTACAAAAGCCAGAAAGGAAAATGTGATCAGAATCTAGAAGTTCATGTAGTTCATTTTGTATTCAAAACACCAGACAAGCAGATATGGGAAGTACAAGGAAACAAGACATCGGCTGACAGCTTATTGAAGTTGTAATTTATTTATTTTTGAAATATATGAAGATAGCTATGGCTAAAACTTTAACACATGCTTTTATACAGAATTCTGCCATCAGTCTCTGGTGCAGGACCTACACTGTCTCTGCATCAAAATGCCAAGATCATAATTTAAATACAACCAAGAACATTATCCTTGAATTCTGAAAGCCAGAAGCTTCTGAACACTGTATTTTGAGCTACTTACCCTTCAGTGTCTTCAGCTTCTGTGTTCCACAACAGAGATATTGGGAATGGTGTTGCATCTGTCACAGAGAATTCTCTCACTTTAAAAGCTGGGGAAAGAATTGCACACTAAAAGAAAACAGACATGTATTACAGTTAGTTAACTGCTCTTTCTGCTCCCTGCCCCCCCAATACATTAAAACATCTTTCTATAAACAGAGGAAAACGAGAACTGTGTTGGCTTTACTAAAAGGGAGTTAGGTGAGTTGTTTGATTTTAATGAAATCTGGTAAGAAAACAAAAATCTCCTATAGAAGTGTTTACATTCTTTGCATTAGTGGGACATTTGGCCCAATCTTAAGACAACCCTATTATTCTTAGTTCAAACATTTAATCTAAGAATGTCATTTTTTATTCTTACTATACCTTGTGAAAATGGTAACAGTCTAAAGAAATAGCAGGACTGCAAAGAATGGAAGTGCTGCATTACTTAGCCCTAAAAGAAATAATGTTTGTCTTACAGGTCCTGCTTCTTTCCCTGCAGAGAATTGACTGCTAGTGATGGAAAGCAATTAGTAAGATGGGATAAAGAAACAAGACAAAGAAGAGGGAATAAAATAAGAGAATGGGTAAAGAAGAAAAGGAAGGAGTGCTTTGCCTGTAAAAAAAAAAAGTTCACTTGGACTGGAAACCATAAAAATAAATAGGGGAGCACGGGGACAACAATAGAATAAAAGTCAGTTTTACATGGATGAAAAGTTGGATACCAGAAAATGCACACTTGCAGTGTTTTTGGCTCTACATAGATGCTTTTTGTACACTTTGGTGATGAAAGAATTTCTTCTCTCAGGTTGACAACTTAATTTTTTCTTTAAAAGAAGATTCCTATATCCTGTTCTTTCAAAGAGAAGAGTGGCCTGCTTATAGAATACACTGAACAGTAGTACTTTAAATAATGTACCACAGAAGAGTACTGTGAACTCTAACAGCACAGTTCCATAAACAGACTGGTGAACAAGTATGTTCCTTTGCCTGCTTTTAAAGGAACCACTCTTAACATGGTTCTTTTCTGTGGTCTTCTAACATTTCTCCTAACCACTTGGTTAGCTCTCCAAAAGAGTGCTCCCCGGAAATAGAAGTATAAAGATTCTCAAGTGCTGCCAATACAGTACCTGCAGAGCACAGCCTCTAGCTATGGCTTCATCTGCATTCAACGTTGTACTGACATCTTTGCCAAAGAATTTAGCAATCCTCTCTTTGACAGCAGGAATGCGGGTTGCTCCTCCGACAATCTCTACAGCAGTGACATCTTCCACTTTCAGTTGTGTTTGTTCCATCAGTGAAAGCAGAGGCCCTTCTATCCTTTGCAGTAAGTCAGCACACAGTTCTTCAAATTGAGCCCTAAGGAACAGAAAAAAAATTAATCAAAACATGCCTGTCCCACCACTACGATTTCCTAGTGTTTTTGTTTCTAAACTGATTCTGGCCAATTTGTTAACTACATTGAAACACGAGACTTAAGGTTAAGCCCCTGTGAGTGGACTGAGATGACAGCAATAGACAAGGCAGTGCATGAACAGCTGCTCTACAGATTTTCCTATGCTGTTATTAATGCAGTTAATCAATTTAACTGCAAGACAAAGTATTGTTTGGGCAGGTGCTGTATTTTTGCCTCTAAGCAGAGGTTACAGGTAAGAACACAAAAAGCACTGACACTTCCTGTACTATGAAAACCTATTCCCTAAGTACTGGGGACTAAACACTCACTCAACATCAGTTACAGGACTAGCAAAAACTACCAATAAAGTTGTGCCTATGAGCATATACATGTGTTTAAAAAAGACCTCATTTACACCAGGCCATAATCAACTCATCCTCCAGTAGCACTGTTTCTGTCCTCCATTTCTCTGTTAATATCCACAATACAGTAAGGACAGGAAAAAAAAAAGCTCCATTCATTGCTATCTTAAGAATGGTATGGGATTAAAGCCACCTAAATATGGAGGAGACCTAAATGTCCAACCAACCCCACCGGTCTGGTTTGCATGCACCTGTCTACGGTTTTAAAAATGTGTTATTCTACAAAGAGAATCCATGTTTATCAGGCATACATTATTACACTCAGACAGTGCATCTCTTTGCTCAGGTAGCTGAACATCAGTTATTCTAGCCTTAGTTATTCTAGCATTAAAAGAAAATGCCACAGCTCTTCAGTACTTGCCCTGAATTCTATAACAAAAAGTCTCTTTAGGACATGGGAAGAAGCAGTTTAAGAAACATGGCCAAAGCAACTGCCTGTCTTAGACCTCACCTGTTCATTTTTCCAGATACATCAGTATCATTCATAAAACACTCAATATTTAGGGGAATGTCCATGCTATTTGAACTCATTAGTTTCTTCAGCTTCTCACACTCCTGATACAGACGAAGAAGAGCTCGAACTTTTGCTTTTGGATCCAGTTTGTACTTTGCTTTTATTTCTGCACAAAAGTAATCTACTAACTTTCCATCAAAGTTTCTTCCACCTAAGAAAGGGTCAAATGCTGTGCCAAGTACCTGGTTTGAAAGAACACAATTATTTAGTCTTACACTCAGTGAAAATCAAATGTTGTAGCAGTCTTCCAACATCAGCAAGTCTTTGTTTCCAAAAAAAGTTGGAGACAAACCAGCCTATGTTCTAACACACAAGCTCTATTTTAATCAGCCACATCAGCCAAAAATTGGTCTTCACTTTAACAGTGGAAGTAAGCCTAAGTAGATAGATGACAACCCTAAGCAGCCAAAATCTCAGCAATAACACAACTTTAATGCAAACACACATTCATTTAGATAAAACAGAGTGATTCCAACTGTACTGTATACCTTATATTGGTGTATACCAAGCAATTTACAGCCTCTGCTTAAAACCATTCTAATGAAGGGCATTGATAAAAGTAGTATTCATCTTTCATTTCTTTGCCACTGCACATGCTTTAAATTTCAGAATTTATTTAAGCAAAGTAGGATTACAGATCATTTGATACTTATGTTTCATAAAGCCTTTTATTTTCAGTTAGTCTTACTACCTTCAGTTTACTCTTGTTAAACGCACAGGCTGATACTTGAAACACAGAATGTCCCATATCAACAAACACTACTATCCGTGGCTTCTCTTCAGGAGCTGGAAGGTCTTGTTTATAAATTCCATAGTTCAGAGCCACTGGAAAACAAGTATCAGATATTATCATGCAATCTTTAGTGAGTCTCCAAGTACACCCCATCACATCCTTGTGAACATTAGCTATAGGATCAAAAGCAGCAAGAGAAAAACAGACATGTACTTAACATAGTATGCCTATGCAAGGTCTTACCTTTACAGAGGTTGTATCCTGTTAATATATGCCCTAGAATCTGAAAAGCAAAAAACTCCTACTCAATCATGTATATGCCTAAATGCTTAAGCATGCAAGTCTAAGAAGCAATGACCCTGCTTGGGTATTATCTACTTTGATTTCATTTTATCAATAGCTCAGTTTTTAGCTTCTAGGTATCAGAAATAGTGTTTAAAAGAAGTTTTGTATTTACAAGGAACACTCCAGGCATGAAGTTTTGTCCAAGAATGCTACGAACAGCCAGCAGAGGCTTGTCAAAGGGAAGAATCTCAGCCTAAGCAAGGAATATCAGGCAATGACAGTTTATGAAGTGCGCCAGAAGTGTAAAATAGAAGCAAATGGGGTATGTAAACACAGGATGACACAGTCAAGGGACACCAGAAACTCTGCAGCAGCATTCTGGATGGATATTAGTGTCAAAGCTAGAAATAGGGCTGATGCAGTAACAGATGAAAAATGAAAGCCTAGAGTTTCAGCTACCTCATAATGTAGGAAAGGCTGAAATTTTGACATGACAGACAGAACGTGCAAGACATTTGAGCATGATGAAAAGAATCCCATGTGGAAGATAATAGTCCAGGTTACAGACCACATTCTCAAGCAAGAGAATTAGAGCATTAGAGTAAGTTGTAAGGAAGGCTGTGAATAAGTGCTCTAAAGAGCAAGGTTTTGTAGCCAGTGACATCCTCTTACATGACAAGAATGCAACACTGGCTCACCTCTCTCACATCAAAACCAGTAGCTCCAGACCATCTGGAACAAGGACAGCCTGGTTTCTCACTGAGCAGAGGTTTGGGATTTATGAATTCTGGGGTCTAATGAAGTTCTCCCTGCAGCTGGCACACTCATTTTCACCTGTGTGGATTCTCTGGGGTCTGTAAAAAAACACTGTCAGCATCACAGCAGGCCCTCCTACAGCCAAGTCATTTACAGATGCTTAAATAAAGAACAGAAGCTCTATTTCATGTAGTATGTCCAAGTGCTATATCTTTGAGATCTAAATTTGGCTGAAACTGTGTGTTGGTCTGGCCACTCATTTAATGTTTATATTCTTGACTTTATATTCAGACAGACCACATTACATTTGTTTCCAGGCTAAAATGAATTTATGAACAGAACTTGATAAATCACAGCAGGAGGCAGCAGCTGTATTTGCCTTTTATTAGGACAAAAGGAAATAAACTATTTTTCTTTTCTGTCTTATTATAAATGAGGACCTCTTCCCACAGATATAAAAGATTCTTAAATTTAAAATGTTAGAAAACATTGCTCATTCGCCCTTCAAGCCAAGAAAGCAAGATGAGAAGTGCTATAATGCTACACATAGGCTGGTGGTGCTAAGGATATGAAAGAGCTTATTTGCATTCCTGGGGACTGTTCATCTCAAAGGCAAAGATTCTAATGATCCTTGCTAAAAAGTCCTGAAAAGTTTAAGATTCATGTATGGCCAAAGACTGAGCTGATGCAAGTGCTCTGCCAAATAAGCAGAAAAGGAAATGCCTTTGTGGCAAGGTTTTTAGTTTGCACGTACCGCCCATGACAGTTCACCTTTGAATCAGGCATGAAGGGTTACCTCTCTTTCAATAAAGAAAGGGGTTGGAAAGGTTATTTTTGAATGCCAAATTAAGTGTTTTTTTGTGGAGATTGATTTCTTCATAAATATCTTTAAAATGGGATTTGAACGCTAAAAGCAGAGGGTTGGATATTTGTCATTCCTCCTCCTCTTTCTACATCCAAGAGGCATGCAGTCCTGCTGAATACTGCAGTTCAGAAGATTACACGCACACACCAACATGGGACACAAGTGTATCTACTGTGGGATCCACACTTACCCAGCTCAAGAATTCAAACTGCCACATGCTCTCTATAGCATTCTTTGCTATACAAATGAGAAACTAAGCTGAAATTAGATAACACTAGCATATACCTATAGGCTTGTTTCTTGTTAGGTGTAAATACGCAGAGTGCTCAATGTAAAAATCTTAATACTGATCAAATGGCAATGTTCACTAGCAACCCTGCACTTCACCATAGATATGTATCTGAAAATAATTCTAGAAAACATGAAAATATCAATGCATCAATACATGTTTAAGATTATTTTACTCTTTAAAAGAAATTAATTGATTCAGAAACATGAATTCACCTGGTGCTCACCAAAAATGCTGGCATGGAAAGTTCCTGTTTCTTCAGAGAAAATAAAACCCTCCCAATTTTTCAAACACATACAGAAAACCTGGGAATACTTAGGATAAGAACACTTGCTTTTAAAAAAGACCAAATAAGCTATTTATTCCGCCAATTATTTTTTAGCATCCTGAACACATCAGCAAAGGGGATTACACTGACAAAAACTTTGGAAATTAAGTGTGAAGATTATTCAAGGAATTTCCTTTAAAAGTGTTTAATCTGATAACTGTTCATTAGAAGGTTTCTTCCACTGAAATCTGGACACTAAACTAAATGGATGAGTAGTCCAGGCATGTGTGATGACTCTTAAGTAAGCACACAGGAACATAACTACTGCTAAAGCTTCATCTCATCTACACTTGCATACAGAGGACATTAATGTGAAAGATTATAAATCAAGAGGAGAGAAACAACTGTTTTGAACAAGTTTGTTTAGTATTTGATTTTTAAAACCAGCCTTATTTCTTAGAGTACTTAAACGTACCTTTACCATACACAGCTTCACAGAAACTGTTATTCTATCATACCTACCTGCTGTCATGTCATTCATTAATCTAAGACAGTTTAATCCAACAATCTGAGCTGCATCCAGAACAGATCTCCTTTCAGCGTCTGTGAAAAAGGATGGAACCTGGAAAAAGCAGATAAGAACAGAAAGTTATTTCCAGAAAATGATACATCGTGAAACACTGTTCATTTGAAAATTTTCATTTAAAAATTGTGTCTGTTCTACATCTTTAAGGAAGACACTCACTGCAAGATTTTAACATACAACTACTGTACAGAATCAAGGCTTTAAACATTCTACTCAATCACACTAGACGGAATTAAGCTAGTGTCAGCTAATTTACACTAGTACATACTAGTGAGAAGCAAATGACATATCTGTATACAAATGGTAGGAACTCAAGCAAGAAAACAGAACTTGAATTACAGGTGCAAAATATGCAACCAGGTATTATGGAGAGAGACATAGAAGAAACACAGTCACAATTAGTTCAGGTATTCCTGTCCAAGGGAAAAAAAAAAAAAAAAAAAAAGTACAGCAGTATTACAGATGAGAGGGTACAAAAGAATAATATGAATAAAGAGAATCTGTTTTGGCCAAAGGGACTTTGGGCAAAAAACGGCAAGAGATTCTGAAGGAGTATATTATTGAATATTTGCTACAAATCTTTAGCCTTGGCTTTGGACAGAGACCTTTGATGTCTTCAGAGACAGAAATTACATCATTAGAAGACATTAACTTTCCACATACTGACTGGAGAACAAATTCTTCTAATAACAAAGCCAAATACTCCTAGATACAACAACTTCTTCAGAGTGTCACTGGGCACAGAGAGGTGAATGCTATTTTATACTTAAGCATTGCAATGGAATGACTGTTCTTTATCTAAGGTCACTTCATGACCAGTCATAAATTGAAAAAAAATTACCTTACTGAAAGGATGAATAAAAATAGGACAGAAATTAAAGTTCTCAGCTGCCAGAGGGCACACTGTGATATGCAAAGGTATCTTCATTGTGTAGTGTGCTCAGACATGGAATCTAGTTGCAGCAGGGTACACACGTGGATCCTGGAAATGCTCTTGGGCCCCAAAGTTTAGACATCACCAAGAGAATGAGTTCATGAAGTAGTTCAAGGACTGGAATATGGAAGCAGCCTGGGAATTCTTTAAGTCTAAAGCTAGTTAGGGTTAATCCCTTTGTAAGTGCTTACATGGTTTCTTTTTCACTATACGCAAATAGAAACAAAATGCCCTCAATAGCTGAAGTTCAAAGACATACTGTTTCTGTACACTACAATTACTTACAGAAATAACACAGTCAGTTACTGGCTTTTTCAGGTTACTCTCTGCAGTCTCCTTTAATTTAGTCAACAACATAGCTGAAATTTGCTCCACACTGAAGATATGTTCCTCATCCATGTACATGACCTGGACAAAAAAAATAGGAGAAACAATTCCACCATTTCAACTGGAGAAAAATTGACATTTAACATTTTTGGATATGCTACTGCCTAATACTTTTTCAATCCTGACAAGCTTAATTAGTCCGTTATAAAACTGCAGTTTACAATTTGATTTGCCACTTGAGTGTCTACAAAAGCAATAACTCTATTTTGACACAGACTTAAGCATCAAGGACCATATTAACCCCACAGATAAAGAAAATGGCTGGGAGTTTCAAGTGATTTAGAAAGTGACTTGAATGTAAAACACGAATAAGACATGGTCCCACAGTATTATGCTAAAAAAGTGAAAATAGCCATAATTTGAAAACTGCTGACAACCGCAGAAAAGTATAGAATTATGTGATTATCTCCCCCCGAAATTTTTGCACTTCTGTTCAAACATTTGAAGAGCATGAGTTTTGCCAAAAAATTAACTCCCTTAAAAGCCTAACCAAGATGGTGATTTTAAAACGAAGAACTGCACATGAAAACTTCACCTTATGCATATAAAAGTATAAGCTTAAAATATAAATTTAGTGAAAAGTTAATTCTCATGTTGCTCCCTCCTAAAAATTACTATTGAATCACCAGTTTTCTGTGTACTAGAATAAATACCAATAGCAAAGGGAAAGAACATTTTATGATTGATTCTTAAAGTAGTACTTGCCTTTTATTCACATCATTTCAACTTGCAGAAAACAACAGGGCATTGCAGTTTCAGTGGAACAACTGGTCACTAAATACCCCAATCCTACTGAATGCTACTTACTGAATCTACTCTCAAAACTTCCCCCCACACACAATTAAATAGAAGAACACACTCATTTGTTCTCCAAACGGACTGAGAACAAAAAGAAATACCAAGTAGCGCTGTTCTCTCAATACTAAACTTTCCTGTACAGTAAAAGACATCTACACTTACTGTAATTAAAGGAAAACATTAATTTCTGTCTGGAACTGTTAACATCACCAGTCACAATCTGCATCAAAGTGTCTCGTCCTTTGTAAAACCTGACCATCCTTCTAGTCAGAAAATTCAGTCTAATGCATAATCTCTTATGTAATCTATTCATTACTTAGTCTGATCTATACTGAAGTTCCGAGGCACCAGTTCAAGGCATGGAGAAAAGAAGAAAACATAAGCCCACAGCCCTAACTAAGCTAGAGCCTTCATTTGGGAAGCAGCATTATAGTCTGTTATGCCAGCAAACCTATCATACCAGTATTTCTACAGAGTTCTTTAGATGAATCTAATGTTAGTAACTGCACCTCTTTTTTAGAAAAAGCTGACATAGTTCCAACAAACTCCTTGTAGTGTGAGCAAGGCACAAACCTGGATTATGTTGTAAAGACTGTTTTTGAACATCTGCTGCAAGTAACTTACAGGATACCAGACAGTCCACTACAAAGATGTCGCTCACTTGTAACAAATATTTTAAAGAGCTTCTACTACTTGAGGAGTATGTAACCATGTAATTAGACTGTTACAATGCATTCCACATGAGACAGAAAAAGGTTAATACTTCAAAGTAAAGCCACATAACCTTGTAATTATCTTAGCAGTTTTTCTGCTACAATGTTTGAGCTGCATGTGCAATTTGCCACCAGGGAAGCTCATATTTGAGCAATTACTTGCAATGAGGCTTTATTTGATAGTTAATATACATTACTTAAAGATGAAGTTGGCTATTCATGCAACCGCTCCTCTGTATGAGAAAGGTTAAAGAAAACCTTTAGAAAGATTAAACGAAACCTGTATTTTTATGATTAAATGCTGAAATGTAAAGTTTTCCATTTGGCTATAAAAAATGGAAAGTTGCACTGCAAGTTTACCTTTACTCCAACGCCACCATTCTTCATAGGAACCAAATCATAGCTCAACTTTTCTTTTTCCTTCTGAACAAAAGGATCATTAAATGCACGGCCATGAAATCTCTTGAAGTTAGATACTGTGTTGTTGGCATGAGTAATTTGCTGCAAAGAAAAAACAGGATATTTTGAAAACTACTCTTACTCATCCTCCAGTGTTCAGCATTGCTCTATATGACCCCAAGCACCAGTCAAGTTTTAAGACGACTGTTCAGTTACTTGCTACATTTATTTCCATCACACCTGTAATTGCTATCTGGTACTACAGCTCTATACCAGCTCATTATTGCAGAAGACCTAAATGAGTCAGAGCTACACAACACAAGTAGCTCTAAAATCTTGAGGCAGTCAGGTGAGCAGTAACAGAATTTACAATATCTACTACTTTAGCCACCTAATTTAGTTGCAATTCAAATAATTACAGATAGGAGCCAGTTTCATTGTCACTGACCGTCAATGACTGCAAGCTGGCACCACAATCCCAGCCACCTCACCTCCAGTCCTTTTTTTTTTGCCCTCATTACATTAAGCACAAACAATTGTTTGTTCAGTCATTCAGTTTCAAGCTTATCAGTCTCCTGATCCCGTTCAGCACATACTGGCTTTTTTCCCCCAAGCTACTTTCAAACCAGTTCAGTTCCCTTGTTCAGTCGCAAAAATCATTGTGCCAGACCAAAGGAGGATGCAGTGTGATAACAAGCAGCTAGAAAGATGAGACTCTTTCAAACCAGTGTCAGTTTAAAGTATCCGCTGAAATACACTGCAAGCTCCCTGTAGAACCAACCCAGAGAGGCATTCTAGATGACTAGAGTGGCCTAGAAGAAATACACCTCAAATATACCTGCAAATACTTCCATGAGTGGAATGAAGCCTATTCTGTTGGATGGAAACTATAGAAGTGCATTGTTCTCTCCGGCATAATTTCAGGCAGGCACCAACTGATTCCATGGCAGTAAGTCAAAGGATAAACACATTGAGGAAGACTTCTTGCCTCTACTACCCTCAAAGGAAACTATCATTTTCTTATTACATGCAAAATTATCCATCACAGGATTGAAGAATTAAAACTATATCTTATACTGGTAAATTATGTTTCTATGAGAGTTCTCCAACAGGAAAACCCACTGACAAAGCAGCAGCTCATATCCATACTATTAAATGCTAACTTCCAAACATCATCATGTGTGTGGGGAAAGATGTCACACTCAAACTCGCTGTTGGAAATTGTTCCTGGCCTATTCTAACTGCCAAACAGTGCCCAGCAATTGTAATGGAGAGTACTAGTTTGTACAGGCCAAAATCATGTCAGGAGATATTCCAATACTTTAACACAATGAAGTATTTAAGTTCCAGTGTCCAAAACCATTTTCTGGCACTGTGTCATTATTTGTATAGCCATAACTTCATACCACTTGAATGCTCTGTAACTCACAGTTGTACTGGGGAAGAATGTGGATGCAAAAATAATTATTATGCAGTGGGCAGAGAAGCACACACACTCTGGTGGCTTTTTATAACCTAATTTAGAATTAAACTCAAAACCTTTGAGTTTAAACTCCAACCTGTTCCAAGAGAACATTCTTAGGATATTTTTAGAGCAATTTTATTCCATTAGATCTCTAGCATGTTTCAATATCTTCCTGCTTAGTCACAATTAAGAAAGCTGAGATCACAGTTGGTTAACTGACACACAGTTGCTCACATCCAGTTCTTCCAAGACTTACCTAACATATCACAGAATTTCTTTAAAAAAAAAAAAACACTACAAAAACAGCTAAAGT
Source organism: Apteryx mantelli (assembly GCF_036417845.1). Classification (NCBI taxonomy): domain Eukaryota; kingdom Metazoa; phylum Chordata; class Aves; order Apterygiformes; family Apterygidae; genus Apteryx; species Apteryx mantelli. The sequence goes on from NC_089978.1 coordinate 25,994,805, forward strand.
GTCAGAATAAGAGACCACCTCTGAGTATTCTGAGCTCTCTCACATATAGTCACATTCTTGAAGTCACTAATCAAGACTTTTAATTAAGAAACTTATTACTTAAATGAGTAAGATAATCATTTTCCTCCTTGATATATGCAGCTACTACATTCTAAGTCACTGAAAATATAACTCTCAGTTGTTCAATTCAAGAAACTTCCACATTTACAAAAGAAACCTGATCTATACAACAGGTGGTCAGCAAAACTGGATTGCTTACAACAAGAGGAATTCATGCTCTGAAATCTTTTATCATTTTAAGTTTCACATTCTTTTCTTCTGGTAAAAATATTTTGTTTCAACTGCTAGGACAACTAAGCATGAAAGACTCAATATATTAACATCCCTTAAAGGCTAGCTAGTCTGAAGGCAACTGAAGTCCCAGGCAGGCAGAAAACACAAGACAATTGTGCACACACACTTTTAAATGCAATTTTAAGAGACAATCTATTCCACTTTCAGTTTACTTGAAGTTCTGGACAGGATTTAATAGAATGATCTAATAATACTGTTATATCTTTCAGTTAGTCTCAAGAGAATCTACATAGAATTTAGGTCATTTGTTTTGAATAATAACTCATTTATTTTTGTACACTGATGAATTATTTTATGACTTAAAACAGCGGAAGCCAACAGCTAAATAAACAGATGTAATGATAAAACTGAAATTTCTCTAAGGGGGAAAAAAAACCCACCCCCCCCCGCCACACACACACATTTACTGCATTACATTGAATGTCAACCTGTAACTGAAGATGTATGTGTGCTTATGAACATACAAATTATTCTTATTTCCTTGGCTGTTGAAAATTAAGAAGGAAATTGTTATAGTGGGAAAAAGTCTCCTTTACTGCTCTCTCCATGGAAACCCATTGCAGTGCCTTTACTACATGAGAGATCTGCACAGGTCAAGACAAACTGCATGCTTGGTCTATACTGGCAGTAGTTATGTAACAACCTACAAAACAGGGGTTTACAATACTTGGGGATTTAATCGCTGCAGTTAGTTACTTTAAGATGTGTCAGAATTGAAATTTCTTTTTAAAATGAAAATATTATTATAATATAACTTTAAGTATTTCTTCAAGTCCCTTTCAGAGCAGCTCAATCGAACAAAAATGAAGACTTACACCTTAAAAAAAACCCCCAACACATAGGCACTTACCTTCTAAAGAAACCAAAGGTAACAAGGTACCTAAATAGCTTTAGGAATCTGGGCCAAGAGTCTTGATTCACATCTAATTTTAAGAAACTATATCCATTATCTAAAATGCTTTCCTTCGAATGCAGGAAAATCCTACAGGCAAGCATTAGGACAAGAAACCTGATGAGTAAGTTGTCAGAAGCGGAATGTGTTCAACTGGAAGATACTACTGTTAATAAAACAGAGAGCAGTAATGTTTTTGCTAAAACAACTTGCATTTTGCATTTCTTTGCAGGAAGCATGGCAGCATAGTGCAGCATTTCTAAAATAAAAAGTGATTAACTGACAAGAAGAAATTATTTGATTTTAGTGACAGGTACACACTGGTACCTGAACAAAGGTTTGCATTAGCTGTTTTACTGTTCCTCACAAATGTCAGGAAATGACCTACCTGGTTTTTAGCTGAGACACCAATAGCTCTGTTTTTGGATCCAAATGAAACAATTGATCTGAAAAAGAACAACAGGTTAATTAACGCCTTACTGACCATAAATGGTACTGAGAACTGCTGTGGATACATTTTTTAGGACTAACAGAAACAGAGTTTCAGGTTTTACACAAAGTGAGGTTCTTACAGCTTGTGGTAACACACTACAGTAAGAGTCCTATCCATTTTAAAGTCCTGGCTTGAATCCAGGACTTTTCACAATGGCTTATTCAAACACAGTTAAATATGATTACAGCTGTCACATCCAGATTCCATCCTGCCCATTTCTGTTTGACTGCTCACAACTTTACAACTCTTGCTTTGAGCCTGAGGATTTCTATACCTGACCTCAGAATAAAGGTAAACTGCTCTTGACAGTTAGAAGAGAATCCACTCAGCTAACTGAAATACCCTACTGTAGGAAAACTGGCTTTTTTTTGGTTAAAATGTATTTTTTTGATGTGGCTAAATTAAAACAGATAAAATCTAGAACTTTCAAATTCATGCATATTTAGCTCTGGGGAATGGTTTCAATAAAAAAATAGACTGATAAACTTCATCACCAACAAAACAATTACAAAACAGGTTTCATTTGCGTGTATTACTAAGTCGTAAACTGTTTTAACTGCCCGCAGCAATATGCATTTGCACAAGAGACAAGAGAATGCAATTCTATAACTGAATCTTCTCCCTTTATCCCCCGTGAAAAATAAACCCAAGCTGACCTTAAAAGTCATTCACTGCAAAGCTGAGGCTTTCAGTTCCAGTACTGCCTTCCGCCAGATACGGGGGAGAAGCTACCTGCTAACAGCGACCACCCTCTAACCCATGTGCACCCAATTGCATCCCCTGGGTGGGAATTCACGCCGCAGCAACAGACTTTCCCAGCCTGCCATACCATTAGGCTTACAAACACCCCCTCTGCAAGTTGCCCCCGTTTTCCAAGTACGTGTCCCCCAAAACACGCTTCAGCCGCGGCTCAGAGCGGGCAGCTTGCTGCGTGATCACACACACAGACACACACACCAAAGGCCCCGCGGGGCACTGCGCGGGCTCCTCCGCAGCGGGGCCCCGCGGGGCGGCTCGGCTCGGCTCCCCCCGCCGCCGCCCAGCGCCCGCACCGGGCTTCCCCGCAGCGGAGGTGGCCGGGGTCCCCCCGCGCAGGGCCGGACGGCTCTGGCCCCCCGCACAAGGTCACCTGCCCCCCCCCCCCCACACACACACACACACAGCAGAGCCAGCCCCCTTCCCCAGCAGTCCGGAAGCTTCCAGCACCTTCCAGCGCGGGGCCCTCCGCCGACCGTTAACCCCCCCGCGGGAGAGCCCCACGGGGGTAACGGCTTCCCGGCTGCGGGGCCCCGCCGGCCGCGCCGCCCCCCCGCCCCGCGCACTCACGGCGTGCACCGGTCGCTGAACTCGTTGGCGACGGTCTCGATGCCGCCGGCCCGCGCCACGGCGATGTAGCAGCTCTGGAAGCCCAGGTCGAAGCCCACCACGGCCATGGCCCTGCCGCCAGGGGCTGCCCGCTCCGCGCCCCCGCTGCAGCTGCGCGCGGCTCCGGCCCGCTCCCGGCGCTGTGGCCACCCCGGCTCCGCGCCCGGCCCCGGTCCCGCGCGCGGCGTCTCCGGGCGAAGGGGAGGGAGGCCGGCACCGCCGCTTTAAATATGACAATGAGACGAAGTTTCCAGAAACTGCGGCAACCACTCACCGGCTCCACGTGCGGCTTCCGTTTCCGCCTTCGGCGGCGTTCTCGAACAATTCCTGCCAATCAGCGGCGCCGGGGCCCTGTGACACGAGCTGTTCTCATGACGACCGCGGACGCCGCCGACTCTGAGAGGAGAGGCGGGGGGAGGAGGCGGGGCGAGTTTGCGCCGGCCGCTGTCAAAGCCGGCGGAGCAGGGGGCGTGGCCAGGCGGGAGGGAAGGGGCGGGGCCAAGGAGCCAAAGATCGGGGGGGGGGGTAGCGGAGCGCGTAGTGGGTGTTTGGCGCGCGCGCGCGCGGCGGTGGACGTTAAACGGATTATCCGCGCCGCGCGCTCCGGAGCGGACGGGCGACAAGCAAGTCCGCCTGTCCCGGCGCCTTCGTGACGCCTCCCGCAGTGCGGTCCCCTTGTCTCCTCGCCTTCCTTTGCTCTGCCGCTCTCAGCCGCCTTTCCTTCCTTGCTCCTCAGCTTGCCTTCCCCCGGCCGCCTCTGCCTCCTCGCCGCTTTGTCGGCGCTCCCGCGGTGGCGGCGGGGTTTGCCCCCCTGCTCGGGGAGGGCCTGGAGCCGTTGGGGCCGGGCGGCGAGGGCAGTCCGTGACGGAGCTGCCCGCGGTGCGAGGCGGCGCCGTGTGGAGGGACCCGCTCTTGCTCTGTCAAAACGTGTGGGCGCGAATGGCTTTCGGGCCGCAAACGGTAGTGCGCGTGTGAGCTTTGAAGGGAGCGGAGGGAGCCCGGGCTTAGCCGCGGTGCAGCTGTGGCGGGGATACGAGCTGCTGAGTGCTGCAGCCATGGCGGCTGGGTGGGGCCGCGCCGGGCAGGCCGCGGGGCCGGCAGCGCCGCGGCACGGCGCGCTGGGCTGCCTGGTGGAGCCGCTGGTGCAGCGAGGCAGTGCTCTGCTGGCAGGCAGGTTGCTCAGCTCTGCTCTGCCCCTTTCAGGGAACTTGTCTTTCGCTGCGCCTCTTTGTGTGGAAGCATGGTAGTTAAGCAGCTAGCTGTGACAATATCCCTAGTCCTCTAGTTCACCTTTTTTTGTGTGTGTGTGGAGTTGGGTATCACATAATTAGTTGTTTCCTTAACTTGCTGTTGGGTTACTGTTAGGACTAAGAAAAAGCAATGGAACAGGTTAAAAAAATTCATGTATTCATGCTCTAGATCACTTGTCCTTCTGAAGATGGATTTTCTCGCTCTCTTTTTTTTTGGGGGGGGGTCAGGTGTCATAATCTAATATAGTATAATGTTCACCTGTTTTTCCTCCTAGCTATTTAGTTTTAGGTCTCTGTTCAGGACCCCATTCCCTGGTACAGGCAGGCTGCCTGAGCCACTGGCCTCCTGCCTTCCATGTGGAGGCCCAGCAGGTACACAGGTCTCATTTCTGTTGCCAGTGTTACACCAGTTATCCATTGCCCTTCTGGTCCTGGCTGTCCTGAAGGGCAGGAGGAGATGGTAGCATTCAGGGTCCTGAGTGTCCCTGTGTGGAATAAAGTGTCAGTATTTTGCCCCTACTACCTTTCTAGATGCTGTGCTATGGCACTCTATCTCTGCTAAAACTATTCATCAGAGCTGAGTAAAATTCAGCTCCTTGTCTTTTGAATCCGGAGCCACCTTGAGAATATAAGGGAAGGAACTGATCCCCTAAAATACCATGGGGCACATTCATAGTGTCTTAATGCTTACCTATTTCAGAGGAGCCAGACATCTGAAAAATCCATTGAGGTTGTTGTGTTACTGTAACTGAGGATGTAATTTATAATCCAAGAATTAGCTGACAGGGTGGCCAAAACGCTAAATTTAATGTCTGTTGATGAGATTTTCTATCCCTACTTGACATGGGGACTTGAGCAGGGGAGTTGGACTAGATGATCTCCAGAGGTCCCTTCCAACCTCAACCATTCTGTGAATATTCCTGGTACTGCACTTTCAAACTTAAACAGGGAGGTAGACTTCTTTAAAGTGTTTAGGTACTTAAATATCCAGCCTTTTCTTAGATAATACTGAAAATGCCCCAAGCACTTCTGCCTTCTTCACAAGTGTCCCAGTTCTTGTGTCCCAGATAATACTTCTCTAGGACTTGTAGGAGAAAATCTAATCTGCTTGTTAATAGTTCGCATGTATGTCAGCGTAAGCCCTATCTGACAAAAAGCCAGGTGCTTAGTGTTTTCAGTGATTGTTTAGAAAATCCTTTTGTGGCAAATGACAAATACACAGTATACCCAGTAGTTTGTGTCACCATAGATGATAAAAGTAGATAACAAACGTTCCTTTTGCTTTTTTTTGCTCCATTGCTGTAAATTGGATATTCCTATTTTATCCTGTTTATCCTATTCAGGGATAAACAAACTTGAGTGTTTGTCCAGATTTGCAGCTGATCTCTAAAGGGAGAAAAATGTTAAGCTCAACAGTGAATTTGCAGGTTACCTGTTGGCACCATCTGTCTGATGTATTATGGTATAGTACAGTTTGCTGTGGTGCAGTGGCTCAAGTATGGCTCCCAAGAAGTGGGATCCCCATATAGGAATCCAGCTCATCTTGGTGCAGGAGCACTTCTTGATAGTGGTCTGCTCTCTATGAGGTGAATTCCCACTGTGGAGCTGTAAGTGATGTTGGGGCTGGGTGGAGGAAGTGGAGGGGAGGTAAGATGTACTACGGTCAGTCAGGGATAGTGGTAAGGTGCTTGCCCAGGAAGGCTAAGAATGAGGCTGTGGCAGACAGACAGCAGTAAGGGTCATTCTGAAAGTGCAGCCACAGCTGCACACTGCCTGCTTTCTGGAGGCTTAAGACCAGGTAGTTGTGGATGCAGCCCATGTATTCCCAGGAGAATGCTCTGTGGAGGAACAGATTTGACCATTACGTAATGAATAACAACACCCTGTTTTTCATTGCTGATGACAACCAACAAATATCAGGTCAGTTCGGCTAAGGTTAACGTACTGGTTAGGCCTGATGCTGGGAAGACTAGTATCTGTCTGGCTAGACTATGACACTCTAGTTTTAGCCAGCAAGATTGGAATCATTGAAACGGTGACCTACCAAGGGCTGTACAGGTGAGATAATAAACCTTTAAAAAAGTTTAGAAAAAAACTGGTTTGCTTTCAGAACTTCATTGTTCAGTGGGATATTGGATTCTTAGGTATGGATACTCCATCTCTATTTCAACCCTTCTGTTTTTACAAAGCATCAGCTATTGCAGCGCATTATCAGAATATAACAGTTGATCAGCGTTTTTCAACTTTTTAAGGTTCCCTTGCTTAGTTAGAATATTTGGGTACTCAAATACTCATCCTAACTACATAGGTGCTTAACTTATGGTGATTAAGGAGATGGTTCGGTGACAAACAAGCATCTCTTGTGGATTTTCCTTCATTCATCAGCATGTTCAGGAAGTTCAGCTAACTAGGTGCTCTTACTGTCTGTAATAGTTAAGGGCCTCTTTAAGCATGGCCATACGCTGACTTGGAGAAAAAACAATCTTCATGAGTTGATTAGACTTCTTAAAATTTGTTTTCTTCTTTGGTACTGGATGTTCTATGTTGTGGTTTCTACCATGCCTAAAAGTGTTAATAAGAGTGTTAAGAAGCTGAATTCAACATGGGAAGTGGAGGGATCTCATCTACTACACCAAGCTTGATGTAGGTAAACTGTAATGTGGTAGAAGCAGAATGACATTAATATCTGTACAGGGAATATTACAGTTATAAAGCATGACCCAGCTGAACTAAGACTGTCTCATGTCCCTCTGGAAGGCCAAAATGTCACAGAACATAACATGCAAATCTGTTCTCAGAACTTCTGCTATGTTGCTGGCGCCCAAAAAGAGATGTACAGAAGATCTGCTGGGATAGTAGAGTCAGTGTCCTTTCTACGTAATCTTCATATTATAATACAAACAAACAACAGAAAAAACAGGAAAACGTATCCTGGCACAGACAGGCAACGTCTAAACCTTGCAATTAAAAATAAATAGGCCTCTCTGTCATTTCTTTGGGGACTCATGTATGTTCTCAGTTTCCCTTTGTGGACTGAGCTGCATTTCAACCCATGCTATCTCTTTCTAATCTATTTGGAGGCTGCCTATGCCAGCTTTACTGCAGCTGGCATACTGTAACTGTAAGCAGTTGGCTCTTATGATAGTATACAATGGATATGCTGGTCAATCTAAGGTTTTGTACCATTTCTCTCCCTCTTCTCTATTTGAGAAGGCCTTTAATGAGAGCCTGATGAGATTAGAGTTCTTTTGATCTTGGGTTCCAGACAAAGTTTTAAAGAGCAAATATATTATTTGAGATCATTTCTTTGTTCCAGAGACTGAAGTTTGTATCTAATCATGGTTCTCAGGAAATACAAAATTCACTAGATAGCTCCAGTAGTCTCCCTTGCTGTCGAGTGTTGTACTGCAGGTTTTTTAACACCGATATTTATATTACTATATATGTTATCACTGTATGATATTTATTTTTATGTATATATATATTCTGCAACTTGTGAAAAAGATGCTGGTATTAAGTGAAATGCCACGGGGATTTGCAAGCACAGATATTTTTACTTCCATATATAATATGGGATGTCAAAAGCTTATTCAACTATACAAAGCAATAGAAAATAAGTAATAGATAATATATTCTGTATGTAAAGTGGCTAAGTGTTTCCATTTGGCTTTGTCTTTCCTGTTTGTATAGGAAGTATTAATGTTACTCTTGCTTTATAGCTTGATCTTTGTTAATGCCTTGCCCCCCACAACTGATCCTGGAAAAGGAAATAAAAAAGAGGGTATGTCACCAAAGTGGCAGTGTAGGCGGTCTGAAGCATAGCAACCAATGGGCACTGCTTTCTAAAGGCTTGACATCTGACCTGTATTGTGCAGAGCTTCCCTGCTGTTGGGAACAGGCATTTTAAACAGTATGTACAGCCCTTTGAGTAAGGCAAATAAACTTCACTTGCCAGATTTTGCATGCTGCTTGATAAAAGCCTCAGCACTTGGCAAACTCTACTGTGACTCTTCATGGCTCTACCCCTGTATCAGCATACTTGAAGACAGCACAGCATGGATTCAAATGTGAGTGTAACCAAGGGGGAATGATGCTTTTTATCTTGCTTGCTGACACCCCAAGTAAGACTCTTATCCTCCAAAGTAGCTTTTAAATCTGAAAGCAAGGCTGTCCCAGTTCTTTTCTGGAATCTTATTTCTTTAATTTTCCCACCTAATAATAGACCTAAGTAGTGTGCTTATAAAACATGGATTGAAATGGAGCAGACTTTGCTTCTGAGGTTAGTCTGAATTTTGCAAAAATGAAGTGATTGTGAATCTTTGTTTTGATTTCTAAGAAACTGCCATAACTGTCTAATATTGGTTAAGCATTCTCTGGATTAAAAAAAAAAATATATATATATATATATATATATAGAAACTAAATAATACCAAGTTGGAGAAGATAAGTTAAAAGTTACAGTACCAAGGTATTGTAAACTTATCAATTTTATTCATTTAAATGTAGCACAGATATTTTAATCCTTTCACTTAAAACCAACTGAATTTTCTCACTGGAAAATGTGAAGATTTTAGGAAAAAGAACACCAAAACTTTATTTACTTAATATTTAAAAGACTTATTATATCAAAATAAGTGTACCATGCATGTTTTAAATTACAAATTGTGGAGTTTGGTAGCATTCCAATAATGCTAAGCCTTAAGTATTCATGAATCTCAAATACTTTAGCTTGATTGCTTATGTGTTTGCGATTCTCTTACAACCTTTTTTTTTTTTTTCTGTAGCTTAGACACAAGAAGTCTTTTGAATAAGAAAAAAACCTGATCTGATTACAGTGCAAAACAAATCACATGTAGATGTCCAGGTGTGTGCATCACAAATTGAAAGTAGTGAAGAGTTCAAGGGAACAGTTTTTAAGTCTGGAATTTGATTGCATAAATTCTCTCAAGCCTGAGTGTAATTAATGAAATAAATGTGTGTGTAAATACAAAAATATTACAAAATAAGGAGACAGTCTTGATTTAAAACAATATTTCAAAGAATGATTTTTGACTGCTTTGTGTATGTAAAATCAAAGAAACTGAGCATTATTTTTTAAATATATGAAATAGATATAAAAATGAATATAAATGAAAATTGTTGAAGGTTGGGGGAGAGAGGGGGGAGGAAGAAAAGAAAGAAGCCAAGCTATTACTATTTTATCTGATAGCAAACCATCTGGCAATATGCTGCCAAATCATTATATATCATTTATATGATTCAGCGCTAATTAGATGAGCAGGAATTATGCAGGCTTCTTGTGCTTTCAGCATTGGTAGAGTGTTTTAAAAATAACACTTGCAATATTAGTATGACAAGTACTTGCTATGAATTTCTGACTCCAAACCGTTTTTTCACTAGAAAATGTCTCAAGCATTTCAAGGAGTGTCCACATTCTGACTTTTCTTTTTATGTGAATTAAAACAATGGAATAAATAAAAACACTCTTACTTAAAAAACCTTTATAGAGACACAAGGAAATTGATTTCTTTCTGAGTTTCACTGCCTTACTGAAAGTATACCATGACTAAGCAGAGTTAGGCCTGAACAGTATAAAAAGATAGATAATTAGATATAGCCAAACTATAGTTTACAGCAAACATGCTTTTTTTTTTAAAGAGCTAGCCTTAATTACATCTGTAGTTAATCTTTCTGTTATAATAAATCTTAAAAGTGTGTGTGCATACACAAGACCAACACACTTTTTTTTTTCCTTGAAGGGAACTGGTATGTATGTTATTTTTCTGCTTGCATTGTCACAAAGTAGGCAATTGCGACAAATACACTAAATGGAACAGACGCAGCAGTTTGCGCAGCAGTTCGCGCAGAAGGGCGCACGAAGGTACCTTCGTTCCTGTTCCCTGTGGTGTACGCTTCCTCAAGTATAGCTGTGACACGCTGCACAGCGCGTTCCCCAGTGGCTGTTGGAGTTGCTGTGTCAGAGGCTGGGACCCAGACCGACCCTCTGACAGTAGATGCAGCTCTCCAGGTCTCAGGCTGCAGGGAGTGCTTGGGGCCTCTCCGGGAGGCCTGGGCTGGCAGTCAGCTCTCCTGCAGGAGGTGTGCTGCTGTTGGCGAGCTGTGTCGTCAGGTAAGGGAGTTACGGGAGGAGGTCAGTAGGCTGCACAGCATCCGAGAAGCGGAGCAAGAGATGATAGGGTATTCTCGGAGACTGTGCAGCTTCGGGAGTCCCAACCCCTCACAGCAGTGGAGTTGATGGAGGGCTCTGTGCCGTGTGAAACGGTACATCATAACATCGTAGAAGAAGGCTGGAAACTGGTCACTGCTCGTGGGAGGAGAAAGGCTCCTACTCCTCCCAAAGACTTGCAGCTGAAGAACAGGTTTAGTGCCCTCCAGGATGAGGAGGAGATGGGCATGGCTGCAAGGGAAGTACCTGGGACAACAGACCCTGTGCCCTGCCGGAACGCCCAGAAGAAGCGGCGGGTGATTGTTGTGGGGGACTCCCTGCTGCAGGGGACGGAGGCACCTATCTGCCGACCTGACCTCATATCTAGAGAGGTTTGTGGCCTGCCAGGGGCTTGTGTGAGCGATGTCATGGAAAGACTGCCAAGGCTTGTCCACGCTTCAGACTATTACCCACTGCTGCTCTTCCATGTGGGTGCTAATGACACCAAGGGCAAACTGGAGACCATCAAGCAGGATTTCAGAGCTCTGGGGATGGTGGTCAAGGGTCTGGGAGTCCAGGTCATCTTCTCCTCAATCCTGCCAGTGAGGGGGATGGATGAGAGGAGGAGGAGATGGACTTTCCAAGTTAATGACTGGCTGCACTGCTTGTGTTGGCAACAGGGTTTTGGTTTCTACGACCATGGGACCCTGTTTGAAGATCGACAACTGATGGCGAGAGATGGGGTCCACCTCACGAGGCGGGGCACGCATGTCTTTGCCAACAGGTTGGCCAACTTGGCAAGGAGGACTTTAAACTAGGAAAGACGGGGGAAGGGGAGAGTTATAGTGCCAGGGTAGTTGGCAAAAGATAGCTCAAGTCAGGACGCCTCCAGCAGGTGAACGCAGCCAGGGAAGTGCGCATGGGATGTGGCTATGGAGGACCCTCTTGTATCCCTCCTGGGAAACCTGCATGCTCGATCACCTCTCTGAAATGCCTGTACACCAATGCACGCAGCATGGGGAACAAACAGGAAGAACTAGAGATGTGTGTGCGGTCGCAGGGCCATGATCTCATTGCCATTACAGAGACATGGTGGGATAGCTCGCATGACTGGAGTGCTGTCGTGGATGGCTACATGCTTTTTAGGAAAGACAGGCCAGGAAAGCGAGGTGGTGGAGTTGCTCTTTATGTGAGAGAGCAACTGGAATGTATTGAGCTGTGCCTAGGGGTGGATGAAGAGCAAGTCGAGAGCTTATGGGTAAGGATTAAAGGGCAGGCTAGCATGGGTGACACTGTGGTGGGTGTTTACTACAGGCCACCTGATCAGGAAGAGGAAGTTGATGAGGCCTTCTACAGACAGCTGGAAGTAGCCTCACGATCCCAGGCCCTGGTTCTCATGGGGGACTTCAACCACCCTGATATCTGCTGGAAAGACAACACAGCTAGGCACAAACAGTCCCGGAGGTTCCTGCAGAGCATTGGTGACAACTTCTTGACACAGGTGGTGGAGGAGCCAACAAGGAGAGGTGTGCTGCTGGACCTCGTACTAACAAACAAAGAAGGACTGGTGGAATATGTGAAGGTCGGGGGCAGCCTTGGCTGCAGTGACCATGAGATGGTGGAGTTGAGGATCCTGCGAGGAGGCAGCAGGGCACTAAGTAGGATCGCAACCCTGGACTTCAGGAGAGCAAACTTTGGCCTCTTCAGGGACCTACTTGGAGGAATCCCATGGGTGAGGGCCCTAGAAGGAAGGGGGGTCCAAGAGAGCTGGTTAATATTCAAACATCACTTCCTCCAGGCTCAAGAGCGGTGCATCCCTATGAGTAGGAAGTCAAGCAAAGGAGGCAGGAGACCTGCATGGATGAGCAAGGAGCTCCTGGCAAAACTCAAACAGAAGGAGGAAGTATTCAGAAAGTGGAAAGGGGGACAGGCCACTTGGGAGGAATATAGGAACGTTGTCAGAGTATGCAGGGATGCGACGAGGAAGGCTAAGGCCCGTTTGGAATTAAATCTGGCTAGAGATGTCAAGGACAGCAAGAAGGGCTTCTTCAAAAACATCAGTAGCAAAAGGAAGACTAGGAAGAACATGGGCCCTTTACTGAATGGGGCAGGGGCGCTGGCGATGAATGATACAGAGAAGGCAGAGATACTGAATGCCTTTTTTGCTTCAGTCTTTACTGCTCAGGCCAGCCCTCAGGAATTCCAGACCCTGGAGGCAAGAGAGAAAGTCTGGAGAAAGGAAGACTTTCCCTTGGTGGAGGAGGATGGGGTTAGAGATCATTTAAGCAAACTTGACACCCACAAATCCATGGGCCCTGATGGGATGCACCCACGAGTGCTGAGGGAGCTGGCAGACGTTATTGCTAAGCCACTCTCCATCATCTTTGAAAGGTCATGGAGAACAGGAGAGGTGCCTGAGGACTGGAAGAAAGCCAGTGTCACCCCAGTCTTCAAAAAGGGCAAGAAGGAGGAGCCAGGGAACTACAGGCCTTCTGTGCTGCAATGACTGGCTGGGTAGATGAGGGGAGAGCAGTTGATGTTGTCTACCTCGACTTCAGCAAGGCTTTTGACACTGTCTCCCATAACATCCTCATAGGGAAGCTCAGGAAGTGTGGGTTAGATGAGTGGACCGTGAGGTGGATTGAGAAGTGGCTGAATGGCAGAGCTCAGAGGGTTGTGATCAGTGGTGCAGAGTCTAGTTGGAGGCCTGTAGCTAGTGGTGTCCCCCAGGGGGTCAGTACTGGGTCCAGTCTTGTTCAACTTCTTCATCAATGACCTGGATGAAGGGACAGAGCGCACCCTCAGCAAGTTTGCTGACGATACAAAACTGGGAGGAGTGGTGATACCCCAGAGGGCTGTGCTGCCATTCAGAGAGACCTGGACAGGCTGGAGAGGTGGGCGGAGAGGAACCTCATGTAGTTCAACAAAGGCAAGTGCAGGGTCCTGCACCTAGGGAGGAATAACCCCATGCACCAGGACAGGTTGGGGGTTGACCTGCTGGAAAGCAGCTCTGCGGAGAAGGACCTGGGAGTGCTGGTGGACACCAAGTTAAGCATGAGGCAGCAATGTGCCCTTGTGGCCAAGAAGGCCAATGGTATCCTGGGGTGCATCAGGAAGAGTGTTGCCAGCAGGTCGAGGGAGGTGATCCTCCCCCTCTCCTCAGCCCTGGTGAGGCCACATCTGGAGTACTGCGTCCAGTTCTGGGCTCCCCAGTACAAGAGGGATGTGGCACTACTGGAGCAAGTCCAGCAAAGGGCTACAAAGATGATTAGGGGACTGGAGCATCTCTCTTATGAGGAAAGGCTGAGAGAGCTGGGCCTGTTTAGCCTGGAGAAGAGAAGGCTGAGAGGAGATCTTATCAATGTGTACAAGTATCTGAAGGGAGGGTGTCAAGAGGATGGGGCCAGACTCTTTTTAGTGGTGCCCAGTGACAGGACACAAGGCAATGGGCACAAACTGAAACACAGGAAGTTCCATCTGAACATGAGAAAAAACTTCTTCACTGTGAGGGTGACAGAGCACTGGCACAGGTTGCCCAGAGAGGTGGTGGAGTCTCCTTCTCTGGAGATATTCAAAACCCATCTGGATGCGATCCTGTGCAATGTGCTCTAGGTGACCCTGCTTGAGCAGGGGGGTTGGACTAGATGATCTCCAGAGGTCCCTTCCAACCTCAACCATTCTGTGATTCTGTGAATATTGCAAGTAAGTTCCTTTTTAAGGTTTATAGTGTGTTTATAGCTATATTTGGAATAAATTAGCTATTATAAATATATGACCGTCTTAAACATGCTGCCACATAAATCTGTTAATAAAATGTAGTTTGAGAATTTAAAACTTCCAAATGTCCTCATGTAAAACCTAGAAAAATCCATTGGATAAAATATCAAATATTGTAAACTAAAAATCAGCAAACTGAGTAATTACTAAAACAGGTCAGATTGCTCCCTTCTTGTTCAAAAATGATGCTGAAGTGATACATACAGGACCTGTGAAAATCATTCTTTCGAAGAAAAAGATTGAATATGCTTGACTAAGGAGTATTAAGTGTATTCTGGAAACTAAGGGCCTATGAAGGAAGCTGTTTTTCTGTTTTCTTTTTTCCTAGGTGACCATAAAATTCAATCATAAATCCATGGTGAGATTAAGATAACATAATCCTTGGTTGTATAAAGGACTAGCAAGTGTGAAGAAAGAAGTAATATAATCTATTTTAAAAACTTTTTCTGGTTGCTCTGCTATGGAGGAATAGATATCACCACAAAGTTGCTTCATGTGATCTAGACATTGTGTAAATATGACTGTGATTTGCTGAGTGTAGTTTCTTGTATTTGCATTTGTAAAGAATTTGGAAGACTTGAATATATCTCAGATAACTGCTGGAATGCTTTATAGCTTAGAGAACATACTCTACGAAGGATGAATATAAAAAGTATAAATAATCCATTGTTAAGATTTACTTACAGACTTTTTTCTTGTGCAGATAATTCTAAATCTCACTTATTAGAGCATTTTTCATTTTAGACATAGTGATGTTATCCACTGGTGGGAGAATGAGAGCAAGACTGAAAAAATGAAATGCAAACATGTAACAATAACTCCTGGTAAACTTTTCCAATATGATAAACTCTTATTTGAAGTCTTTATGTGTAGTTATGGATAGTTGCATTTCTAAAAAGTTACTGTCCTCTGAACATGGCCTAGATTCAAGGATCAGTGGATGAAAACTGTGTTGTCATGCAAGAGAGTGGATTGAAGTAGTGTTGCAGGAAAGTCTGTGCACTGTTTGGAACATGCTGAAGACTGGTCCCTATGAGTGGCTCACACTTGGTGGGCCAAAAGATGAGGAGACTAAAATAATGAGGCAATCATGAAAATGCTGGTAAATGTATTTTGACAACTTGTCCGAATTCCCGTGGGCTATGCTAGTATCCATTTTGCAGAGAATTCAAGCTGAAACAAAATGTCCTGAAACTAAATAAGAAATATATGCCTGTTTTGAAATTTACCACATCTGTTAATTTTATTTCTGAGCCAAACCTCTAAGAAATGACATACAGGAATGATTATTAATAAGCATCATATAGGTTGCTTTTTGCATGCTATTGGATCAGTAGAGAAAACCAAGCTTATATATAACTTCTGGACATTGGGGGGCACCATAGTCTCGTGTAAGCCACGGTATAGATGCCTTTTAGATTAGGTTTTACTGTGTTGGGCCAGCTTCATTCTGCCTTCTGGTGTAACTATATAAGGCAAGTCAAAAAGCAGAATAGTAGTTGTTTCTTTTCTTTTTTTAGCTTGCTTTTAAGTAATCATTTTGCTCTAAATGGTAATGGATTTCTGACCAAGAACTGATGTTGCTTAGTTTAAGGAACTCTGCTTTGATTTCAAGTTCTAATCTACAGATCATTTCTGAGGCTCTTGACAGAAATAAAGATGTACTTTACAGCCAGTCTGCTTTAGTGTATGTGCCTTAGCCAGCCTGTAGTGAAGCTGTGCACTAGTGTAAAAAGCAGGAATTGTACCTGTGTGGTTTATTCTGGTCTTTGGTTTAAATTGATTTCTGAATTAAGAGCTGCTTTCTGTTGGTGCCTACATGGCTGACATACCGAATACCATTATATGCTTCTGTAAACATGAAATTTTCTCTAAGCAGTTTACCTTTAAGATGTATTTAGGCCTTTTTAATTGGATTGTAATCTCCTTGCTCGCAGGCACACAATTTGTTCCAGATCAGAAGCTTGTATGTATGCCACTTTCAAATTAATATATATTACTGTTGTAAAGCTTATGACAAATACCTCATTTAGCTACTGGTACAAATCTTGGGAGGATTAAAACAATTGTACAGAAAAATATTCAAATAATAGAAAACTGAAAGCATTTTGCCATTAGATTAATGAAGTAAACTGACAATGATTGCATTTTGAAAACTGATTGACTGTTATACAGTGTTTACTACTGTGGGACGGAATGAGCAAGTGAAAAGGAATACGGTATTTGGAAATTTTTAGTTTATGTCTGTATTTTGGGCAAAATATGCAAGTATGTTGGCTAAAGATACCACAATTCTAGCATAAATGAAAATCTGCATAAAAATATTATTTGTTATTCTTAGAAAATGTTGCCATCCAGTGAGATACCAGAAAAAATAACAGATCATGTATTATCCAGTATCTGTTATAAACTGTTTATGAATCTTCTATATGCAGAATTTTGCACTGCTAGTTCAAGCCTTGTAAGGAATGTGTTAGAGTCTGACCAGATTACAAAATGCAAGAACAGATGATTAAATCACATTTCTTGGATTATCTATTTGTAATGTGTAATCTGATCAGATGTACCTGTTTATACTTCTCTAGAACTGATTGCAGTGCAGTTCTGCAAGTTCAAGGTCTTTCATTCTTCAAATATTTAAAGCCTCTGAAGTAACAGATAGTCCAGTTTTAGACCTGAAAAATGGACAGAAGCTGCAAATATTCACACTGGGGCAACCAGTGAGGATCAGTGATTTAACTTTAAAAGAATCCCACCTTCTTTATTCTGTCTGTTTAGTGGAAAAAAACTGAGCAAAAATATGATAACAGAAGTATGGAAGAATTATGAAAGAACTTATCTCTAGACCTGTAAAGGGTAAGACAAGAAGTAATATCCTAAAACTAGAACAAAGAAGCTTTAAGTCAAACATCAGGAGAAACTTCCTAATGATGAGGAGAGGTACGTACTGAGGTAGATCTTTCATCTTTTGCATAACAATGTCTAATGATGGAGATTTCAAACATCTGTCAAAATTGTTTAGATCCAGTTCACTGATCATTCAGAATGGAGCTGGGAAGAAGATAAGAGTACTAGGGACTGTGGTTCAAGAAGTGGTGTGCTAGACCATATCTTTTTTTTTTGTACTGGCTACTCAGCTGATATTGTACCTCTTGACCCTCATGGAGTTTGGAACTCTGTCAAACATGAACTGGAAGTCAATGTCTTGCAGAATTGAAAGATGCTTTTGATTTGTGGTGTCTTACTGCTTTGAGAGGCAGCATAGGTCCTGCTGTGAGCACATGTGAATTAATGACCTTTTGAGATTTCTTCTAAGTTCTGTGCCCTCTCCCCTCCTTAATTTTAATATTGTAAATTCTGGAGTAGATAAATCTATTGGAAACAATAACTTGTATTTCAAACTTGCTTAGTTTAGATCAAGCTGTGTGATCTGTTACAGTAATTTCACTGTCAAATAATGGTGATGAAAAGAGAAAATTGTTACTGATTTAGAGAAGATCATTGGCCAGTCTTTACAACTTTTTAGGTAAAATTCAAGTCAGTGGCTTTCCACACTGTCTACACAAAGCTCCAGTTACTGAGGTTTACTGTGCATCTCAGGCATTTTCTCAGGATTATAGTGTTTTTTGTAATGGTATATAAGTCTTGTTACTGCTATTAAATAGTATATAACATGATGGGCATGTCCACAAAGCAAATTTTTTCAAAGAGTCTTAACTTAGCATTTTTGATTTAGAACTGTATGCTTTATGCTTTCTTTTGGCAATGTTTTTCTTTATGGGTTTGCCATCAATCTCCTGAACATCTTTTGGCTTTGGTATTTTTTCCTATATGTTCACTTGACGTTGCTATATATGAATGGTTCTGTACCCCATGTGACACTTATATTTTTGTGATCCAATTCCATTTGACTTTCCATGTCAAAAGCAGAATGAAATGGTCTGAAGGGAGCAATTGCTGATGGATGTAATCGGTTTTGAGGCTAATGCAACTATCTTCAGTGCAGCCTGTTCTTAAGTGACACAAGGCAGTAATGGCTCCAATGAGCCATATCATAGCAGAGAATTTCTGGAATGTGGAGTGCTGTGGTCCCTACTGTCAGTTTTGCTCATCTGGTTAACTGTCCCAACCCCTGTCTCTTCTTACCTCAGACAGCATAAGGAGGCAGACAGACACCTTTAAGCTAACAAGATCTGGATGTAGAAATGCTTCTTGGATGTAATTAATACTGTTCTCATAGCATGAGGTTTTGTTCGTGTCAAGGGATGGTGACTTCACTCATGGGCTAGGATGGTTGGCCACCCCAGCACTGAATCATTTTTCCTTTAATAATGACTGGTCTTTCTGCCAGATAATGATTTTAAACTGCTATTTTGCCAAAATTGGTGCCTCAACAGGTGGCAAATACCAACCTCTATGCCAGGAGGCAGTTTACAAACCAGAAATATAGATTGTTAATGTCCGTAGGTAAGTGCCAGATAGGTGTCGTTATTTTTTTTTCCTTTGTCCCTACCATTTTAGAACTGCAGAATAATTTAGGTTGGAAAGGATCTCTGGAGGTCATCTGATCCAACTCCCTGCTCAAAGCAGGGTTATCTTTGAACTTAGATAAGGTTGCTCAGGCTCCTGTCCAATTAAGTTCTGAATGTCTCCAAGGATGGAGATTCTTCAATCTTTCTGGGCAACTTGTCTCGAGGGATCATCTCTCTGTGGTCTCCCCCTCCCCTTATATCCATTGTAATTTCCCTTACTGCAAATTGTGGCCTCTTATCCGCTTGCTGTGTGCTTCTGAGAAGAACCTCTGGCTTCTCCCCCATAGAACTTGAAGAAAGCAATTAGAATCTCCCGTAGTATTTTTTTCCTCTAGTTTGAGCAAACCCAGTTACCTCAGACTTTCCTAGTATATCATATGCTCCAAGCTGTTAACCATCTTGGTGGCACCCCATCAGACTTGCCCCAGTTTGTCAGCCTCCCACTTGTACTGGAGGGCCTCATACTCCAGGTGCAGCCTCACAAGTAACGAGCAGAGGGAACTAGCCACCTCTTTGACCTGCTGACTGTACTCCTAATGCAGCTTGTTGTACTGATGGCCTTCATCTCAAAGGGGCTGTGCTTTCTCTTCAGCTTGTCCATGAGGACTCCCAGGCCCTTTTCAGCAAAGCTGCTCCATGGCCAGTCCCAGCCTGTACTGTTACATGAGTCTATTCTGCCCCAGGTGCAGGACTTTGAACTTCATGAGGTTTCTATTGGCCCATTCTTAGCTTGTCAAGGTCCTTTTGAATGGCAGCCCTGCCCTCCAAGCTGTCGACTGCTTCTCTCCCCCCAGTTTGGCACCATCTCTGCTTCATCCCGTTGTTCAGGACAGTGATAAAGAAAGCAAACAGTTGTCTGTGTGGCCCAGAGTTGTTGGTGTGAAGACAGCTGCTGTATTTTATCATTTTGTTTTAGGTAGCTTCAGATGTCAGGGCAGAATGTAACACTGATGTAATTGTCAAAAGGTTTTTGGGGTGCTGTGAGAATATCCCATGTGTCCTGGTTTGAAGGCCATTTGAGTAGCTAATGCAAATGCTTTTTCTACAGCTCTATAGATGAGGTTTCTCAAGTCCCTCTAAGAAAATAAAGTATTTATGAAATAGTATAGATACAAAGTCTATTGAGATGCGAGTAACAAAGTGAGAAAACTGTGTTTAATCTTATGTTACAATTCAATGTAGAGACCTTTCTCATTCCCACTTAGTGACTGGTGGGGATTTCCAAACCCTGCTTGTCCTGGGGCATGATTGTTGTGCACATCTGAGCTGATTCACAGGAGAGCTACTTCAGCTGAAGAAACTAGCCCTTATACTCCTACCTTTGCTTGGAGTGTTTTTATCCAAATGTAAATCACCTGTGCTTCTCAGGATTAATGGCGTTAAAAGTTGTAATGCAGATGTAGTACAAAGTCTAACTTGTCTGTTCTACTTCTGAGGGATGGTGGCAGTATTTGTTTTTTTGTTTTTGTTTTTTGGGGGGTTTTGCTGCACAATGGGATGGTGTAATGATTCTTAAGACAGCTCCTGCTGAACTGCCACACTTTACAGTGCAGGTGTAATAAGGTAAAACAAAATATGTGGACGCCACCTGTGTGAAGAGGGACACCTTGAGGCAGTAATCCCAACAGCTGATGCAGTTTAGCCTACTAGTCAACACCTGAGTCAACACCGTTATTTGTAGAATATCGAAACAATAGAAAAGTACCGGGACAAATTCAGAGGATAATAATTGACCATCCACTGCAGTGTTTTCTCCCTGTCACTGTGACTGAGAAGGTAGGTGATTCTTTATATTACTCTATTACTTTTCTAGTAGGAAAAAGAGCAGGAGAAAGTGGTCAGTAACACCACTAAGCTCTTTAAAATATATGGAAGCATTCTGTTCCTGTGTATTTTTGCTCTCTTAAATCCTTTGCTGTTCATCTATACTCTCTGGATTGACAAAGTAATATTTTCATATATTGATTAAAAATCACTATCAAGTAGTTTAGGACTAATACTTTCTATTTTCAAATAACTGCAGTTTAGCAAGGAAAATATAAAGAGCTCAAATTTGCTTGGTAGAGGCAATTCTGTGTCAGAGGGAAGCAGCAAGAGACAAAAGAGGATAGTATCAAGTCTGACAGTTCTTTCTAGCAAGCTGTTCATTTGACCAGAGGAGTGGGCGATATGCCCATGGCTTATGGAGACTGAAAAGCTTTAGTCTTCTCTCTCCTTTTGCCTGTAGAAGTATTACCCTTGTTTCTCCTTGACTGTGTGCAGTACAAAGAAAGATGCATAAATCATCTTCCTCTCATCACCTGACAGTCTCAAGAAATCAAAATAATGCATTTTCTCATAATTTTAACTTTGCAAGTATTTGTCTGCAGATACTAATCCTGCAAGAGCTTATATTATAGCTTTTCAGGAATGCTGGGCCACAAATAATTTATAACTGAAACTGCCTGTCTATATGACATAAGATAAAATAATTTCAAACATTAAATTCTGAACCTAGATGAAAGTCCTAATCAAATGATTTAATCTTAAAAATTTGAGACAACACTGAGCTTCCAAAATTAGAGAAGAACTTTACAGTTGCACATAATTGAATGTTATGAAATATTAATACTAACTTAGGGATAGTAAGATGCTTGTCACAGGACACTGAGAGTCTGAATCCCTTCTGTGATATGGTAGCTTAGTACTGTAATTTTCAGATAGACTACATAGATCTTGCAATAGATTTTTTTGGAAGATTAGAGGTATTATAGTAAGTGAGAGAAAGCCAAAGAGGAGGTAGCAGTTTAGGAGTGCAGAATGACTAAAGCCTACGCAGTGACTTTGCAGAGAGAATAAAGAGCCACAGGGAGCATCTGAGGATGTTATAAGATATAATCAGAAAAATTTAATGTCTGAATCAATACGGCAAGAGAGAACAAAAATCAGATTCTGTAACTAAGCTATGAGCCTGTGGGAAGGAGGGATGGCAGTTATTGACTGAAGTAGAGAAATGAGTGGGAAAGAAGGCTTCAAGAAAGGGAAAAAAGGAATTTAGTTTTTAGGTTCACCTTCCAAAGTACTCCGGATCCCAAACCTGTATCTCTTTTACACAGACCTGTTGATTTACAGCTACTGTATATTTTAAACCACAAATTTAAGAAGCATGACAAGACTGCAGCTATAAGTTATATTTATGCTAGCTGAATAAGGCTAACCATTTTAGGTTTCCTGCTGCTGTTTCTTTAAGAGTGTATTTCAGAAGATGAGACGTGTTTGGAATCTGGCTGTGTTGAGGCAACAGGTTTTCAGTGATGCTTATGAGAATGATCCAGTCAGAAATTTCAAAATGTGGTCTGCGAGAGATACTGAAGCACTAACTTCTAAGCAGCTGTCTCAAGGCACTCTGGGGATCTGTTTCATGTTCCACAGCTTGATAGATCTCCTGTTTCTCATGCATGGTTTAGATTGTAATGCTTCAAAAATACTTAAAGTACTTGCCCCTGCCATCCCTGAGTACCCATAGTCTGTGCTGCTTGGACAATGCTATCACAAGCCTCAGAAAATATGTTTCATGAGAGATTTTCTGTGTTTCTGTGCCACATCACAGAGGAGTTTGCCCTGTGTGCAGGGAATCATCTTTGGTCCACCTTTACAATCCTCTAAGAATCTGGGACCAGTTACTTTCTTCAGCATGTCCAGTGTTTTTCCTAGTCTTTTCTAAAGGGGTTATAATCTAATAACAGCAATATCAATCACATACTGAGGGTCAACTAGAGAGAAATTGCTTGAGTGAATTCTGTGTCCCTGGGAGACTGCTACAGTCCCAGACCAGTTCTCTATAAAGCTTGGATTGAATGACTAATCTCAGTGTGGAGTCCTCAAAATTTTAACTAAGATCAAGTGCTTACTAGATTAGTCCAAGAAGGAGAGAGACTAAGAAGCTCAAACTATGTTGTGGGCTGCCCACAGACATTTTGCTAGAGTGCTGATGTCTCTGAGTGGTTTGGTTGTCAGGTTAGATCGTGCAGCTGGGCTCATGCTGTGGTTATATAAATCTTTCTGAACAAGATGGGGCAAGTCCCAGGCCAAGTGGCTCTGACTGAGTCACATTCACACCATTTAGGGCTTGCCACTCTACTGCAGATTTCTCCTGAGAAAAGCTAGAGTGGTTCAAAAGGACCAGGGAGTGAAGTTAAGAGCTGAGCAATGTAGACTATCAGGGCTCCCACGCTCAAGCTCACTGCCTGGTATTTAACAAATGTAAATGTGCTCCAAGGGTATTAACTGACCATTCGTGATTTTAATAGAGTTGTCATTGCACTATTTTCCCAAGTAGCCGGAAGCTGGGAAACTCACTGTATTCTACAGATGCATATTGTGATTCAAAAAGTAGTTGTGTAATTTTGAACTCATTTTGAGTAGCTGTACTGATTCCAGCAAGGCTATTTGTAAGCTTAAAGTTAGGCCTATGCTTATATAACTTGCTGAGTAGGACAAAGCAGCTGCTTTGAGGTAGAACTGGAATCAAGTCAAGTCTTCTGATTTATAGACCTGTCTCTTTGCCAAAAAGGCCTTCCTGCCCCATCAATTTCAAGAAACCATACAAATACACTGTCATTCCTGGATTAGTTCAACACTTTTCAGACAGCTAACATAGCAAAGTAGTTCTAGTCAGCTTCTCAAACTCACTGATTGCCCTTGTTTCTGGTTTGTGATTTCTTTTTGCTTCTCCCACATAGTCTTTCTATAGGAATACTTGGCCTTTTTCTATGACAGAGCCTCCTGGCCATCGTGAACCACTGTTGAGCTGCCTGCTCACAAGGGCAAACCACCCGTGAACCCCATGCTAGCCCAGCCAGTCTCAAAAGGACTCTGTCATCTTCTGCCTCTGAACTTCTCCCAGTGTTCCCTTTTCCCTTGATACTTTGAGACTGTGGGGGTTTTTTGGCTATCAGAACATTTTGTTCGGGGCTACAAAGGTTGGATATCCCTTGATTTATGTAAAGGAATGAATGAATAAAACATTAGCCTGAATGGCACTGTTAGAATACAAGTAGCGTTTATATATATTGTGAAGGTTTATCTTTATGCTTGATAAAATATAAACATGAGAACAAAATAAATTTGATGCATATATCTGACAGTCTCTTTGGTATTTGCAATCTCCCTGGATAATTTGAGAGATGGCACACAAATAGTGCTATATTTGAGTTATTTATTAACATACGATCTATGTAATACTAGCAGGAAAGGAAGTGTGGTGTTGCTCTGAAACTCAGTATTCCTTACCAAAAAGTTCATTATTTTCATCCTGCCTGAAATGGAAAATCCCCAGTAGAGAGGGTAGTTAGAAAAACAAACACAATCTGAGTTTGTATGCATAGTAGAATTTAAGAAAAAGATTTATTTCCTCCTTCCCCCTTGCAGCCCAAAATATAAGATGCAAAACATTTTAGTGCTTTTTTTTTTTAACAGTTGGAGAGCATTAGGTTTCATGTAACAGTTCCTTATTTCTAGTGAGTGCAGTGAAATTTCTCTTAATATGTGAGAAACCAAAACAATGGTTGTATCTCAACAAAAGATTTTTTTCTTACCGACTTGCTGAGTGGGGAAACATTGACATAGGTATATTTTAATCATTTTCAAGTGAGAAGTTTCAAGTTTAGCCCAACTTCTGTGGGCATGGTCTTTGATTATAAAGTATGTGTGTACTTGCAGAAACCACTGCAGAATGGAGAAATAGGAGAAAGGCCAGAAAACACTCATGAAATTTATAAGGAAAAACAATATGATACATATGATATTCAGAAGGATTAACACCTTTTATTGTGTTATAGGTATAGAAATGAAAGGATAACTAAATAAACACTTTTTTTTTCCTGGTAATGAGCATGCACATAAAATCAGAGAGAGAAACCTAGTATGAAAGTTTCTACTTAATTTGCAACAGAATGATTATTTTTAGGCCAGTAACTTTAGTGAATCAGAATGTCAGCAACAAGAAATTGTTCTGTAATGCAAATTATAATCTGTGGCTGTTCATACTTGTGTCTTGTTTTCCCTTTCTCTTCAGTTCCCTGTAATCTAAAGCAGATAAGAATAGATTAAATAAATCTAATTTTCTAAGGAAATCAGGCTAGTATATTTCTGTTGAGATAGTTTTAAAGAAAACTCTGAAATCTAGTACCTGGTTAAAGTGATGTAGGTGTGCTTGCCTGAACTTGCAGGGAGAGTGAAAATTTATCACTGTGAAAAGATTTCCATTCATCTTCACAATCACCTCTCTGACATACTTAAGGTACCTATTGAACACTCCATCTGTCAGGAGAAAAATACAGTCGACCTAAAAGCTGCAGGGTTTTTAGGACGAATCCAAGCTAGGTCCTGTGCTGCTGGCCTAACTGGATTTAAAACATGAGAAGTTCATAGTTTACCTGTACACTGCACCAGTGAGAGAGATTAGTGCACACTGAATGATTGGGTTGGAGAGAGGGGACTGTGTGTGCAGGAAACCTTCTGTGGGTATTTAAGAGGAAAACATCCACATACAGATGTAATGGGAATTCATGTGTATGAAGACCCACTGTCTAAGGAATTATTACCTAGGGGTGGTAGGTGTTACACTCAAAATATTGTTTAGGGGCAAAAATGAAGCATACCTTATGCGTAAGTAAAGCCAAGAATTTATTGTTAGTATAACTGAAGTCTGAAGAGTTGAATCATTATTAGTCTAGGTTTAATTGTTACAGAAAAAGAATAACAATGCAGTTAAAATTATTATATGCACACTTCTTGGTTTCTGCCCCTTTTCGTGGTGTTATTCTTACCCTTCGACTGTTCCTCTGAGTCCTAAGGTCAGTATTTTAATTCTGACAGTGGAGGTCGGATGTTACAGCAATTTGTCAGCATCTGGAGTCCTTCACTGGGAGAAATAAGATGTTCACGTTGATGACTTATTCGTCCTCACTCTAGGATCTGCTTGGGGTCATTTTTGTTTGTTTGCTAACGTGCTTTTACACCTTTGTTCTTTCTTCACTGGTCTGCAGGTTCATGTTACACTTGAATTTACTCTATATGGTGCCTTTTACATATGTGGGATACTATCTGGTCTCTTCGTTATACCCCTAAAATCAGATTTTTCCAGCTCTAGGTCTGCATTTATTTAACTGATCATTGGTGAGTTGTTTATAGCTACGGAGTCTCCAGTGCAAAGGCTTTTCCCCATCTCTTATCTCATGCCTGTACTCCTCTATGCTGCATCCTGTGCCTCCCCTTTTTAAGGCATCTGCTATCGTACCAGGCCTGTACTTCTGTATGCTACCTCATTGTGCTAGAGCTGTAAATATTTAATTCTACATAGAATAACTGCTTGTTACTGCTATCTATATAAATGGTTGTACTATAGAAAGATAAACAAGTAAAATACACCTGACCAGTTAGAGAAATTGCTGTCACAGCTAATCCAAATGAAACAAAGCTTCAGGCAGGTCAAGAGATGTTCAGACAGAGCAAGCCTGACAGGCCTCAGTCCTGAGGCCTTGCAAATTCAGTACAAACCTTATGGCCTGTTACTAGCAACAGCACTACTGTATTGCAGGGCTTCCTGGTTACACAGGTAGTTATGAACTGACTCTCTGAAGGTGTTACCTATGCCTTTTAGATAACTGGTGTGAGGTGTTTTAGAGGTGTACCAGGCCACTTATTAATTTGGATCAAGTTCCTGTCAGAGTGCTGGATAACATTTGACTGACAATATTTACATTTGTTTGTGAGTGGATGATGATGAAGCTAATAATCAAAAAAATCCCTCTTTTGTCTAAACTAAGATCCTTGTTTGAGAACTTGCAGTAGAGTTATTAATTTAGCATTAGGAATTAAAGACATTAATTGTTTTTGGTAACAGATGCTGGATGTTTGATAATGAATATGGAGAGCTATGCTACTGGGGATTATTTGGGGTTCTTGTATTGAATATTTAGTTCATAGCCATAAATGGGGATGTTATTCATAATTTCAAAATTAAATTGATCATTTTATTTTGCAACAGTATAAAAAGTTGAATGGTGTCTCCAGGGAACAGCTGTATTGCATGTGCTCCTTGGGACATACGCATTAGCCTGCGGTGGCTTTCAGAGGAGGAGAGGGTGGGTCGGGGTCCTGGCTTGTGTGGAAGCTGAATGTAGGTGCTGCCCTGATGATCCCTGCGGGAAACTGGGCTGGCAAATGCGAGGGCTGAGTGGGGAGGAGGGCTCTGGCTGTCTGGGGCCGAGCTGGGGAAGGCGGGAGGCCTGGAAACTGGCCGGCCCAGCCGAAGAGTTGCTGGCTGCAGGAGCTCTGGGCGTCCGTGGGGCGCTGGCGGCCCCGAAGGCCGGCGGAGGGCCAGGCCGGCGGAGGGCCAGGCCAGCAGAAGGCCCGCGGGGGCCCGCGGCGCAAGGGCCGGGTGCCGCGGGGAGCGCGGCGGGCGGCGGCAGGGGAAGCGCGGGGCCGCTGCCGCCCGCTAGATGGCGCCGCGGGCAGCCCGCCGCTTCCCCCGCCCTGGCGCCGGCGCCCGATCCTGCCGGGCCCTGCCGGGGAGGGAGGGGGGCTGCCGGCCGCGCCGCCACCCGCCGGAGGCCGCTTGCCCGCGCTCCTGCGGCAGAGGCGGGCGGCCAGGCGCGCCGGGCCCCTCTCCTCCTCCCCCGCTCGCCGTGCGGCTCTGCGGCCGTTGCCAAGATGTCTCGGGAGCCCGGCTGCAGCCGCTGGCTCCTGCTCGCCGCTTTCGCCCCCCTCTTCCTCCTTCTCCCGCCGCTCCGCACCCGGGGTGAGTGACCGCGGGGCGGGACGGGGCCCCGCGGCGCCGCGAAGGGCGGCGACCCGGGACGTGCAGCCCTGTGGGGAGGAGGGGAGGGGGAAAGGGCACGGGACGGAGCGGGGGGCGCCGGGGCCGCGGTCGCCGCTTCCTCACCCCCTTGTCCCGCCCCGGGAGGGGAAGCGGGCGGGGCGGGAGGAGGCGCCCCTTCCCCTGAACTTTGTTAGCGGGCTGGGCCGGAGGGCGCCGCCGCGGCGCGGACGGGGCAGCGCGAGCCCCGCGGCGCGGCGGCCGTTAACGGCCCGCGCTGGGACCTGCTTCCCGCCCCTGGGGGCGCCCTGGCTGCGCGGCGCCGCGCTGGGGGGGCCGCGGCGGGGAGGGCAGCTCGGGGGCCCTCAGGGCGGGTCAGAAAAACCTTCAGCTGGCTGAAAACCCACCACTAAGCGACTCGTGCTCTTGTTTGAGGTAGACCCGTACTGCCTGCGCGTTTCTTAGGAGAGGTAATACCGCCTGGTTAAAACGTCAGCAAAAAGAAGAAAGCACCTTTTTTAGTGCATTTTACAGACGTTTTTAATGTGTCTTGGTATGTGAGAGAAGGTTAAAAGAGAAGGGTTAGTAGCGTGTCAGCAGTTGGATCACCGCAGGATCTTGGAGTTAAGAGCTGTTGCAGCAAATTATAAAATGGAAATAATATTTACATCTGTTCAGTTTCTCATTGTTTGCATTTCTGAACTTTTACATCTCTGCCAGCATAGGCTTGCCAGTTTGTTTGCAGCCTTTGGATCCGATTTCCTTCCACTAGCATGGCACGTGGGTCAAAAATCATGGAGCCGAAACCTAATACAAATACAAAATCCCCTTTTCAGAAAAAAAAAAAAAAAAAAAAAGTGATACTTTGATTTTTCTCTTGTAAGAAGTTCTTCGTTTCACCCATGCGGTTTGATTTTTGGAGGAGTCCTAATACCTGCTGTTCTTCCTAAAGCTGTATTTCATTCTTCTGGGGATGTATAGTTTTACTCCAGTGTTTCAGCAAGATACTGTACCACCCATAACCTTGAACAGGTTGTCATCACGGTCAGAGAAAAGCAGCTCCGATCTTTCCCCATGTGTGCATGTATGTGCTTTTATATAGATAGATGGATAAGTTTAGAAGGCAGCAATGGAAAGACTTGGGTTCTTGCTTATGCAGTTGTCTCTAGTTTAGTGGGTCTTGTTTAATGTTTGTATAGGATTTGCTCACCTGAAGCTTGTTGCAGTATCAGGACTTTCTTCTGTATTTAGTATCCTTTTACGTTAAAGTCCCATCTTTTCTAAATGCCCTGTGCTTTTGAGATGGCAAAGATAGTAACTTTGCAAAATAATCAACTCTTGGAAAACAGAAATATAATATAATAATAATCTGCTCTTGGAAAACAGAAATCATTTGGATTACATTTCACAGAAGAAAACAGCACGTCGGTTGGTTAAATCATTTCATAAATTCCAGCTTTGAAGGTGGCAACTTGGAGAATGGGAAAATACATTCAGATAATTTTGTTTGGCCTAACTTTCAGACAATCAGAAGGGATGATGGTGGTGCTTGCTCTTTTAATATTTTTCTCTGCTTACCTTTTATAAAGATACTGGTATACACAGCACTTATTTAAAAACATTTTAATGGCTTATAGTGGTGATTTCACCTGTCTTTTTCCCCCATATGTGGCATTAGCTTAAAGATATTAATTCAAGGAACAAAATGAGTTGCTTTTATTGCGTCAGATGTTTCGGATGCTGGAAATCATGCTTGCATTCCCCCCCCCCCCCCAAGTTGGACTTGATAAATCTGCACGTCTTCATCTTAGCTGGCTAGATCATGGTCTTTGAGGCAGATTGGGTAGCAACAATGAAAAAGAAATTATATAAAAACTTGCATGTAAATATGTAAAACTAATTCATTTTGCCTGATAGTGCTCCCAGGCTGTCTCATTGTAGAAGATCCTATCTTTTTGACTGACAGTGGCAGTGCAGATGTTTTCTGGAATCATGTCAATACATAGACTCCTGTTCTTTGAAATTTTGGGGAAAAAAAACAAACAACCCACACCAAAACCAAAATAGGCCAAAAAAAGGTGAGCAGAGAAAAATTGGTATAAATATGCAGAAATTCTATTTCAAATGTTTAATGTACTGTGCATGATGTAATGGCTTTAGTTATTTGAAGTGGTTATTATTAATCATGATTTTGGCGTACATAAGTCATGGAATCGTAACTTTTCTGTAGCTTATTTAAACCAGTCCACAGCCAAGTGAGGTGACTGGAACGACTCTGTGTTCAGTCAGCCTTGAATCAGGCCTTTAAAGAGGAAGATGTCGGAAGTGCTGTCTTTCTGCCTCAAATGGATCTATGAAAGCAAAAAAATTAACTCCTCCATTTTTAATGTCCTTTGCTCTTAAAGGATATGTAATCATAAACATTTATTAAGTTGTTTTCACTTGAAAGGGCTTTATTGAAAAAAAGGTTACCTGTACATTCATAATATGGTATTATAACATTATGAACATAAAAATACAATATATTATATAAATGTAATGCTACAGTATTTACTTCTTCTTACCTAATAGTTTGGCCCTTATTCCTGCAGTTCAGCTGCTGAACAATGAAAATAAATGATTGATTTTTACTTTCTAGTAAAATAAGCGGGTCCACTTATCAAAATATTCATGGAAATAATGAAACACTAGAGAAAAATAGCAATTGAAGCTGCCTGTATTATATTCTCTGATTAAGTTTTTGTGGAAATGGATCAAAAAATGTTGGCTAGCCTTTTCAGTTGATTTTAATCCTGATTTCAAAGGACCTAAAGATCATTTTGATGAAAACAGAAGTTTACAGTCTGTCTAGAATTTCTTTCCTTTCCTTACTTAGCCTCAACTGTTGAGCAGTTAGCAAAAGAAGGCGAGGACTGGCAATTTACATGTTCACCTTCTTCATGCTTGTGCCAAATCATGCAAATAGCTACTTGTGCCCACAGTCTTTAAGTATACAGTTCTCTAAATAATGAAGTGACAAAAGTAAAATTATAGGTTGCATTTAAAATGGTTCCTTTCTGTTTTTTTTCTCTTTTAGTAGCTTTATTTGCAGGAAATCCTGCAGTTTAATCATTAGCACTTTTGTTACTGTGGTATCTACAGAGTTTGAAAGTTTACCAGCTGACCAGTTTCTTCTTGTAATATATTTTTTCTTTGTCCTATAATAAATCAGTGGTCCACTTGAGCTGGTTTTTTTTCATGCAACGCAAACATAAAGGGACTGGAGGAACTTCTGGATTTGGCAAAGGTATCTCCAACTCTAAAGACAGATGTCTTTCCTAAAGAATTTTTTACTAAAAGAGATCTGTAGCAGTTATCTGAATTAGTAATGATATTTGGACAAGGAAAGTTGTTGGTTTATTATAATCACATCTGATAGGTCTCTCAGTTCATAGGTGGTCCATCTCTGTGCTTGTGTACTATACACACAACAAAGAGATCCTTGCCACAGAGAGTTCACAGTTTATACCTATGTTGCACAACTGATTGGTCATGAGCTGCATGTAGTTAAAGAATTTTTCGATTGGTGGTCCACTTCTGAGCACGCCTTTTTCAGGACTCCTTTGGGAGTGAGTTGTGAGTGGATGGATTAATCTACAGGTGGCCACTTGCTCCCAAGCACTAGATTTCCTAGCTACCCTGTGATCATCTCAGTTTCCAAGTGGTATGCCACCTGGATTCACCAAATTCTTCTCATTCCAACCTTTTCCTGAGAAATCTAGAAGATGTTATTTATTTCCAGGCCGAGAGATCAGATTGCTTTACCTAGAGCAATTCATCTGGGCCACATCCTAGGAAGACTTGAATTTACCACACGGGTACATTCCTGTCTACTTCTGAAGAGTGCTTTGCTCAAATCAGATTATATTATGCAAGCATAGCGGATTTGCTAGTAAGGTAGTAGAAGTACTGTGGTATATTTGTTGCTAAAATAAATTCATATAGTCTGCCTGACTGAAAAGCTTGGTCAAGACTCCTAAAGTTTTTTTTTTTTTTTTTCCCCCTTGTGCTGTCTTCAGGCTGCTTAGTGAGTGGTTCTTTGGTAGCTGAAAATAACCTGAACAGTTCTTGTCTCAGCATTAAATGTACTAGCTGGAAAAAATCTTCTAAAATATTTAATGTAAAAGATGCCAAGTCATTTTAATATGTTTATCTGTTGGAAAAAAAAGGGGACCTGCATGTCTGAAGTCACTGGGGATAAGGATAATGGTTTATATAGAGAGACTAATGTTCATTACAACTTCAGATTTCAGTTTGTCTAGCAAATGGTATGTGTGAATGTTGAGCTTGTATTGCATTTGAGGGGAGCTGCAACAAAAATCATTTTTAGCCAGGCATATTGAGTCTGTCACCTTCCTTAACAGTACATAAACACTGATATCGGAGATGGTCCTGGAGAGAAAACGCGTCCAGGAAGACTGGTTGATTTTCGAGGATCGCCTCCTCCAAGCTCAGGAATGGTCTGTCCCCATGTGCAGAAGGTCAAGCAAGGGTGGCAGGAGGCCTGCTTGGATGAGCAAGGAGCTCCTGACAAAACTCAGACGTAAAATGGAAGCATGTAAGAGGTGGAAGCAGGGACAGATGACCCAGGAGGAATATAGGGATACTGTCCAAGTGTGCAGGGATGGGGTTCGGAAAGCTAAAGCTTACCTGGAGTTGAATCTGGTGAGGGCATCAAGAAGGGCTTCTGCAGGTATATCAGCAGCAAAAGGAGGACTAAGGCAAATGTGGGCCTGCTGCAGAATGACGGAGGGGACCTGGTAACAAAGGACATGGAAAAGGATGAAGTACCTTCTTTTTCATGGGCTTTACCAGTGAGACCTGCCATCAGGAATCCCAGTTCCCTGGGGCTCATGGGAAGGTGTGGATCAAGGAAGACTTACTGTTGGTGGAGAAGAATCAGATTAGGGAACACTTAAACTGGACATACACAAGTCCCTGGGCCATGATAGGAGGCACCCATGAGTGCTGAGGGAGCTGGACAATGTCATTACAAGGAATTTCCTGAGTACTGATAGAAAGCAAATGTCACTTCTATCTTCAAGAAGGGCATTTAGAAAACCATTTCCAAACATATGAAGGACAAGAGGGTGATTGGGAGAAGTCAGCATGGATTTATGAATGGGAAATTGTGCTTGATCAACCTGATAGCTTTTCATGATGTGATGAGTGGCTTGGTGGATGGTGTGAGAGCAGTAGATGTTGTTTATCTTGATTTTTATTAAGGCTTTTGACACTGTCTCCCCTAACATCCTCATAGTCAAACTGATGAAGTACAGGCAAAGTGAATGGGCAGTGGGGTGGGCTGAAAACTAACTGAATTGCCAGGCTCGAAGGGCTGTGATCAGCAGCATGGTGTACCCCAGGGGTTGATACTGAAACCAATACTGTTTAACTTCTTCATTAATGACATGGATGGTGGGACAGAGTGCACTCTCAGCAAGTTTGCAGGTGATACAGAAGTGGGAGGAATGATTGATATACCAAATGGTTGTGCTGCCATTCAGAGGAACCTTGACAGGCTGGAGAAATGGGCAGAGAGGACCCTCATGAAGTTCAGCAAAGGGAAATGCCAAGTCCTGCACCTGGGGAAGAGATAACTGTAGGCACCAGTACATGTTGGGGGCTGACTGCCTGGAAAACAGCTTGGCAGAAAAGAACTTGGTGATCCTGGTGGACAGCAAGCTGTTCAAGAGCCAACAATGTGCCCTTGCAGCAAAGGCCAACAGCATCCTGGGCTGAATTAGGAAGAGCATTCTCAGCAGACTGAGGGAGGTGATCCTTCCCCTCTGCTGAGCACTGGTGAGGCCACCTCTGTACAGTGCTGGAGTCCCAAGTACAAGAGAGACATGGACCTGCTGGAGGGAGTCCAGCGAAGGGCCACAAAGATGATTAAGGGATTGGAGCATCTCTCATATGAGGAGAGGCTGAGAGAGCTAACTTCAGCCTAGAGAAGAGAAGACTGAGCAGAGATCTTATCAATGTGTAAAAGTATCTCAAGGGAGGGTGTCGAGAGGATGGGGCCAGACTCTTTTCAGTGGTGCCCAGTGACCGAACAAGAAGCAGTGGGCACAAACTGAAACACAAGAAATTCCATTTAAGCATAAGAAAAACATTTTTTACTATAAGAGTGGAAGAGGTTGCCCAGAGAGGTTGTGGAGTCTCTCCATCCTTGGAGATATTCAAAATCTGACTGGATACAGTCCTGAGCAATTTGCTGTAGCTGATCCTGCTTTGAACAGGGAGATCAGACTAGACAATCTCCAGAGGTCCCTTCCAACCTCAGCCATTCTGTGATGTGAAGATGAAGTAGGTTATACAAAAGAAATTCCTAAAAGGCCTTTGTGCTCTCAACAATATGGTATGAGCTAGGCCTTGTTTTCCAGGTTTTGTGAATAATGTTTGATTTGTTTCAAGGTTCATGTGCATTAATATTTTATAAAGTTTAGAAGGTGCGTGGCATGGGTTATTTAATATTATGGTGAGAGAGGCAGCATCTCTTGTCAATCACAGTTATTTCAGATCTCTGAATGCAGTTCCCCAGTTGCATTTTAAAAACAAAATCCTGAAAATTCTACTTACATTGCAGTTTTGCAAATGAGCTGAATTTACAAGGTGATGATACTTCAGTTTAATATTATGTAATAAATACATACCCCAGAAGAAGGGTGTTTTGTGTTGTTCTTGAAATTATGGTTGTGTCAGGTAGAAGATATGGATCTGGTTTGCCTAAGGGAAGATATTTTTTACCTGGATCTGTAACTACTGTTACACTGAAAGAGTGGGAGGAAAACGATCAGAAAATGCTATCAGCAAGGGATATAATAGGCAGATGTAGATATTTTCAGTGCCCTTTTGAAATTGAAGTACAAAATATTTCTGAAGGACAACACTGTGTGGGCAGACTCCTACTTGTGTCCTGTTTTGGGTTTTTTTGTTTTTTGTTTTTCTTCTGAGGCTAAAGGGAGATACGGTCACATGAGTCTACTGTATTAGAATGAGCTTGGGATGTCTACAGTTACTGGTATGATTTGAGATTCAGTTGATCAGCACCTGAGATGTCATTGTGAAACACAGCTCTTAGATAATTAATGTGTTAGAGAATATTGAACTGAAGCTGTCTAGAATTAATTGCTTAGCATAACTTGCTTAGCATTAGTAGCTAAATTTGCTGAAGCCTTAGGCCTCAGGCTGTGAACTTGCTGTGAACTTTTACTTAGATAAGTAAAAGGGGGCCCCAGAGCCGGTTCAAGCTGGAGGGATAAAGAAGTTACATGGACAGCAGGAGTAGCCAACCTTGAAGATAAGCAGCGGCCTGCCTAGAGGCAATGAAGGGGCCCAGTGAAGAAGGGGAAGAACCGAGACCTAACTATTACTATTGGTCCAAACTATTGCTTAAGGGGTGGGGAATTTAGATTGTAAGGGTATAATTGCCCAGGGATTTCTTTGTTCGGGGTCCCTCTTCGGAGGCACCCAGCTCGAGCTGTAATTACCACACGTATGTCATTAAATTTTATTTTTCTTCAATCTGACTTCGAACTTCTGCCTCAGCAGGAACCTAGGGTCGGACCCTGTTATGGAGGCCGGCGAGCCTGATTTTCCATAACATAATGAAATTTGGCCTTCAGCTGAATGAGCATAGGGGTATAGATAATCAGATAAACAGAGATGGAACGTCACAGGCTTTGGACAATCTTGTCTTCTCCATTTCCTAAATTACAAGTTTCTAGCATAAGCAATTGAGAGTTGCTAGCAATTCACTTTGAAATCCATTTCAAGCAATAAATAATTTAAAAGTGCAGTGAGAAACTCCACTTCAATCTGTTAATTTTTCTTAGTCTTGAAGAAGACCCATCTACTGTTTGACCACAATGAGTAGTATCTTTTGTTCCCTCCAAGGTAGAGCAATTAGCTTTAATTTGCATCTCTTTACCTTTAAGAAAAAAAATCCTTACAAAGAATATTATCAAAGCTTTCTATGTTAAATATAATTACTGTTTTAGAAATGAGTAAGATGAGACAAATTGAT
Source organism: Apteryx mantelli (assembly GCF_036417845.1). NCBI lineage: Eukaryota > Metazoa > Chordata > Aves > Apterygiformes > Apterygidae > Apteryx > Apteryx mantelli. The sequence continues at coordinate 26,030,502 of NC_089978.1, forward strand.
TAGAAGACTGCATCAACAAGAAAGCAAAACAAAAAAAATCTGCAGAACCCTTTTTTATGATTATTTTTCTAATGCAAACCAAAAGTGTATGTACATGGCAGTTTCAGTGTAAGAGATGTAAGATAATGCTAGATCTGTGCAAATTTGCTCTTTTGGGTCTTGGTTCTTTTTGCAAACATTTATTTGGGTCTCATACATTAGCAGCAGTTAGACTGTTGTTCAAAGAAGACATTCAAGACATGACAGCCACCTTCAGTATGAGACAGTTTTGTAGCAGCTGCTGTCAGTTTCTGTAGTTCCAAGTGAAGCTTTGATAACCCAAACTTTATCCTAAAAGACAGAGTAGAATGCAGGTCTCCCATGTGGTAGCATGTTATGCTGTCAAGTGAACTACTGGACTGGACAGATATAATTTTTCTTTTTTTCTTTTTTTCATGGGATTTAGTTGACCTGAAGCCAAGATAAATTGGCTTTGCATTGGAGAGTGATCTTTTCAGAGACGCGTGGGAATAGAATTGTCAGGCTGCAAAAGTATAGGTTCCATAAGAACAGGCTGTCTTATGTTCAAAAGGATTATCACCAATATAGTATCATTTAATGTGAAAAATTACTTAAATATTTTTTTTCTATCTGTGCAGAACTTTGTCAAGTATGAAAATGAACTCCTGTAATTTGAAAAAAATTGTCTGCTTTTTCTTTCAGCTCTTGCAGTAAGTATAGTTCCTGAAGGTGCAGAAGAAAAGACTGAACTACCAGTGCTGCAGGTACTAAATTCTAATTGCCAGAGCAGCCACATTTTACAGAGATTTTATAGTCATCTAGAAGAGACCAGAGCAGAAAGTCTAACATCTGTGACATAGATTAGTTTGGTCATTGACTTCAGTGGGGCTAAATGTCATGCAATGTCTTTCTCTTCCGTGAGGCACATGAGACACCTTTAATGGGACACACATTACACATAGCACTACTCTTCTAGTATTACTAGCATCTTAATTTATCCTTCAGATTCTTGGAATTACTAAAACGAGCCTATACATAGCACCTTTGAATCATTTCTTACATTGGCTGTTTTTTGATTTATGTTGGTTTGTATTAAGAGAATTTGTTGTTTGAGTTTTTTTTGTAGAACAAAATAGTAATTTAGAAAAGTTTAGTTTCTTTTTCCAAGATCAACTTAAGAGCATGTTAGAAACTTACAATAAAAAATCTTTGCTATTTTGAGGTTTTTAGAAGTCAATAGTGCTATCACATGCTGTCCAAAATATTATTCCTTATTATTCCAGAGATGTGTTTTCCTTTCTTCTCAATTTTGTTAAATGTACAATACATTAAGAAGAAAATGAGTGCCTTGCTGTTAAATTAGATTTCTTACATATCGCTGTGCACATCATGGCTCAAGTAAACCTGATACAGGCATGCCTTGGAGATACTGCCGGTTCAGTTCCAGACCACCGCAACAAAGCGAATATTGCAATAAAACAAGTCACACGAGTTTTTTGGTTTCCCAGTGCATATAAAAGTTATGTTTACACTATACTGTAGTCTGTTAAGTGTGCAATAGCATTATGTCTAAAAAAAAAAGTACATAACTTAATTAAAAAATACTTTATTGCTTAAAAAATGCTAACCATCATCTGAGCCTTCGGCGAGTCGTAATCTTTTTGCTGATGAAGGGTCTTGCCTCAGCGTTGATGGCTGCTGACTGATCAGGGTGGCGGTTGCTGAAGGTTGGGGTGGCTGTGGCAATTTCTTAAAATAAGACAGCAATGGAGTTTGCTGCATCGATTGACTCTTCCTTTCACAAAGGATTTCTCTGTAGCATGCAATGCTGTTTGATAGCATTTTACCCACAGTAGAACTTCTTTCAAAATTGGAGTTAATCTTCTCAAACCCTGCCGCTGCTTTATCAACCAAGTTTATGTGATATTCTAAATCCTTTGTTGTCATTTCAACAATGTTCACGGCATCTTCACCAGGAGTAGATTCCATCTCAAGAAACCACTTTCTTTGCTCATCCATAAGAAGCAACTCCTCATCCGTTAAAGTTTTATCATGAGATTGCAGCAATTCAGTCACATCTTCAGGCTCCACTTCTAATTCTAGTTCTCTGGCCATTTCCACCACATCTGCAGTTACTTCCTCCACTGAAGTCTTGAACCCCTCAAGGTCATCCATGAGGGTTGGAATCAACTTCTTCCAAACTCCTGTTAATGTTGATATTTTGACCTCCTCCCATGAATCACGAATGTTCTTAATGACATCTAGAATGGTGAATCCTTTCCAGAAGGTTTTCAATTTACTTTGCCCAGATCCATCAGAGGAATCACTATCTATGGCTTTACGAAATGTATTTCTTAAATAATAAGACTTGAAAGTCGAAATTCCTCCTTGATCCATGGGCTGCAGAATGGATGTTGTGTTAGCAGGCATGAAAACAACATGAATCTCGTTGTACATCTCCATCAGAGCTCTTGGGTGACCAGGTGCATTGTCAATGAGCAGTAATATTTTGAAAGGAATCTTTTTTTCTGAGCAGTAGGTCTCAACAGTGGGCTTAAAATATTCAGTAAACCATGTGGTAAAGAGATGTGCTGTCATCCAGGCTTTGCTGTTCCATTTATAGAGCACAGGCAGAGTAGGTTTAGCATAACTGTTAGGGGCCCTAGGATTTCCGGAATGGTAAATGAGCGTTGGCTTCAACTTAAAGTCACCAGGTGCATTAGCCCCTAACAAGAGAGTCAACCTGTCCTTTGAAGCTTTGAAGCCAGGCATTGACTTCTCCTCTCTAGCTATGAAAGTCCTAGATGGCATCTTCTTCCAGTATAAGGCTGTTTTGTCTGCATTGAAAATCTGTTGTTTAGTGTAGCCACCTTCATCAATTATCTTGGCTAGTTCTGGATAACTTGCTGCAGCTTCTACATCAACACTTGCTGCTTCACCTTGCACTTTTATGTGTGGAGACAACTTCTTTCCTTAAACCTCATGAACCAACCTCTGCTAGCTTCAAACTTTTCTTCTGCAGCTTCCTCACCTCTCTCAGCCTTCAGAGAGTTGAAGAGAGTCGGGGCCTTGCTCTGGATTAGGCTTTGGCTTAAGGGGATGTTGTGGCTGGTTTGATCTTCTATCCAGACCACTAAAACGTTCTCCGTATCAGCAAGAAGGCTGTTTTGCTTTCTTATCATTCACGTGTTCACTGGAGTAGCACTTTGAATTTCCTTCCAGAACTTTTCCTTTGCATTCACGACTTGGCTAACTGTTTGGCGCAAGAGGCCTCGCTTTCAGCCTGTCTCTGCTTTTGACTTGCCTTCCTCACTGAGCTTCATCATTTCTAGCTTTTGATTTAAAGTGAGAGACGTGCGACTCTTCCTTTCACTTGAACGCTGAGAGGCCATTGTAGGGTTATTAATTGCCCTAATTTCAATATTGTTGTGTCTCAGGGAATAGGAAGGCCTGAGGAGAGGCAGAGAGACGGGGGAACGGCCGGTCGGTGGAGCAGTCAGAACACACACAACGCTTATCGATTAAGTTCTCCGTCTTCTATAGGAGTGGTTCGTGGCACCCCAAAACAGTTACAATAGTAACATCAAAGGTCACTGATCACAGATCACAATAACAGATATAATAATAATGAGAAAGTTTGAAATGTTGTGAGAATTACCAAAAATGTGACACAGAGACACAAAGTGAGCACATGCTGTTGGAAAAATGGCGCCGATAGACTTGCTCGATGCAGGGTTGCCACAAACCTTCAGTCTGTATAAAAAAAAAAAAAGAAAAAAGAAAACGCAATATCTGTGAAGCGCAATAATATGAGGTATGCCTGTATATGAAATCTCATGTTAGCAGATTAGAAGAACTAATGGTCAGAGCAAGCCCTACTGTTCTGTTAAACAACATAATGGGTATTAGGCATGTGTGAACGTATGTCCTTTAACAGACTTCTGTGTGTGTGTATATAAAGATATGCATTTATGTGTCTGTGTGTATATATATATATATATATATATATATAAAAGACAAATTTAAGGGAGTAAAATCAAGCAAAAATACTACAATTAGTCAACAGCAGAATCTATAAAAGCCGCTTAGATCTGGTCATCTCACATCAAATGTAATAGAAAGTATGGTCCAAGGTATGTGTTTCTTAATAGTTGTTGTTGATGACTACTGTACTTGCACCAATTTTCATAAATTAACAAAAATCCCTATTTAAACTCCTGGTCTTCTATAGTTTATCTGGCAGACCGGAGGATACATCATCCTGTTTTCATTACTTCTAAATAGCTGTTTGTCAAATTCCAGTACTGTTTCAATCCAGCATAAATGTTTAATTTCATCACTCTTATATAGGATATATCTTATGAAAGCTGTCCTACTATTTTATAGTTTCAAAAGCTTCTCTTGGATGAAGTCAGAGGTGCCTCCTAGAACTCTTCAGGCTGAAATCCCTTTTTGTGCATGTGTGTAACAGAAATGGAACAGGCAATAATTGTAAACAGTTGTCTTTTTGTTTGTTTGTTTTTGTTAAGTAGTTGTCAAGTATGACCTGTTATACTGTGTATTCTACAAAGCACATAACTTGTCTGCATGGAAAGATAATCTCAACATGGATATAGGTTAATTTAGAACGTGGTAAATCTTATGCTGTGATTTGACAGTACTGTGTATAGTCATCAAGATAACTTAAGTCTTTAAAGACTTTTTTTTAAACTTTGTTCACTCAGTCAGCAAAAAAGGGTCATAAGCACTGACACAACAGTCATTCTGAAAACATTTTGCAGAGGGCTAACGAGGTTGGAGAGCCATGCGTTTAAAACAGTGTCATGAATTGCAAAGGGAACTGAGTATCTGATTTTGTTTGTGTTTATGTGCAAGGACTTTCTTCCTGATTTGTGAGGAAGTGCTTGCTAGATTAAATAGATCTGCAACTGAGAGGATTGTACAAGTGATTTCTACGGATCTGCTCAAGTCAACATTAAAGTCTAGTTATTTTACCATGTCAATAAAGTATTAAGGGTGCCTATGGCATTAGATGGATACCTTTTCAGTTACATTTGGTGTCTACGATGCATTTGGTTTTTTAAATGTATATTTAGCTATTTTAATGTTAACAAAGTAGTGGTTGCTTGAATCATTTGGATATGAAGATTGCTATCTAGAATAAGCATCTCATTTGAACACAGGGACAAGGATTTGGACAGTTACATTTAGTTTTAGAATAAAAAGTGCATCAGACTTGTGTAGTGAGGTCACCTCTTGACTGTCAGAGGTGGCCAGTCTTCCAGGTTGCTTTAGCCTGAATTTCATTGTTGAAACTGTTGCTGAGGGAACTAATTTTAGGGTGTTTTCTTCTGCATTTAGGTGTCATTTCTGGAAAGTGATTTGGGAAAATTACATCAGTTTGTACATTGCCTTAGTTATTGGTCTGTTCATAGAGTACTACATGCTTGTAGTTTCCACTCTGATTATGCATTTCAGTATAAAAGTCAGACCTGGACAGAGGGAAAGATGCAAGTAGGTCTAATAGGATTAAATGGATATAGTATTTGAGAAATGGGGAGAGTAAGAGTGCTTATAAATAGAAATTAAGTCATGAATGTAGAATAAGTATATAAAATTATTACTTAGGAGCACTAAGTATGCTATTTTTATCTGAAGGTCTCAAAACACTTGAACCAAGATAAATCTTACAACATCTCTGTGCAATTAGTAAATATTACTGTGATTTTACATATGGAGGATCCAAGGCACTGAGGTGCTATTACCAAGGAGAAATTGTTCAAATAAATACAGGCTCTGCTTTCCTTGCCACAGTTTTTGTAGGAAGTGCAAAGGTGGTTCTCCAGTCCAATCTCTCCACCAGTCAGCAGTTCTTAAACAGGCTTTTCCAGCCAGCCTCTGTTACTCAGAAGCAGTTGAATACACTCCTGAGATATTTTTAGAATCTGTATCTTGGTTTCCTGGGTAATGATGCAAATGTAATGTCACTGTTGTCTGTTCCTAAGCACTCTGTTAAAATTCCATCACAAATGTATATAATAACATGACTTTACTGGGATTTACTTAGGTATGTACAACAACCTTTTCACATTTATTTGTCTTGATATAAATTGCTTTGGGGGCTTTTTTTAAGAATCATGTTTCAATAGGTGCTTGATAGTTGATCAGATATGAATGTCTGTCCGTTTTTTTTTTTTTTTTTTTTTTTTAATACCCCCAAATGGTTGTGTTTTATGGAGTTCCTTATTCCAAACTTTGTGCTCTGATCACAAAGGAGACTTAAAAAAAAAAAAAAAGAAAGAAAGAAAAAGAAAAAGAAATTGCTAGTATTAACTTGAAAAGCTCCAGTATAAATTGAGTCATGAAAAAGCAGTCATATTTTTTCATATTCTTTTAATATATTATCTAGGTAATAGTATGCAAGCATGTAGAAAATCCTTCCTTCTTGATGAAAAACATCTTACTCTTTTATTTTATTTTTGTTTTGTTATTAGTCCTTGAGTTAAAACCTTTATTATATCCATTTACAAGCTAGTAAATGTTTTCACTCTCTGGATCTCTCTATAAAAATATTTGAGGTTTTGCCTGCATCCTAATTTTGCTTTTCCCCGCTTTCTTCTAGAAGTCTGAAAAAAGCGGAACAATGGGTAAAATAAACAGAGGTAAGTACAAAATTTTTGTGTGCAAACCTTTACTAAGCCAGTACTGAGGTTTATACACTGCAAGATTTTTTTTTCTGTGCTGGTCCTGCATAATCTGTATTCGTTTTCACTTCTATGTGTAAAATTCAGTTACTCTATGAAAAATGAGTCTGTAAATGGTGCCTAAATGCTCAACAGTATTGTTAGTTAATTGCTGCTTCCTAAATACATATTTTTTTCCTTGCTCATATATTTTGATCAAACTGAAACTTCTTGATTTTCATTTGTATTTGTAGTTCTTGTAGTTAGGTGTTTTTTCTGAAAACGTGCACTTTTGCATTATGACACTGAGGTATTGCTTTTTGTAGTACATGATGTTTTTAATCAAATTTCATGATACTTAGTAGCAGTTCTTGTAAAGGTTTAATATAATACTGAATGCTGCCATTCTGATAGGCTCTCATGGTGCAGGAGACTTGTAATAACTGGAAAGAAGTATTTTAAAAATATGTCAAACATTAGTAGGATACTGGTCGATAAAATAAATTTTCACCGGACATGTGAGATAAGTTATGAGAATAAAAATACTGCAAGATTCTGCCTCAAAGGGTTGCAGGAATTTTTTCTAATAAAATTTGAGTGCAGGTCTACTGTCCTTTCAGCAAACAGTTCACAGATCTGAAATAAGATCTTCCAATATCTTCAGTGAAACCTTGTGCTGCCCCTACTACACTAAATCAGTTCTTACCTGAGTTTTAAAGAAATGTGGACTGTTAGGGTACTTCTGACTCTTCTAACCCCAAGCACTTAGATCTGCTTGTTTTGAAAGGAGCCAGCCTGACCATGTTTCTGTTGCAGTAGCTTCTGAGTAGTTGTAAGTTCACTCTGGTATCAAAGCCCAATACCAGGAACACTTAATATACTTTTACTGGAGTTGCTAATGGAACTTTTAATGGTACTGAGAAGATCTGTTATTTTATTTTGACTTAGTTGCAAGCTCTGTCCCTAGCACAGATAACCACTCTCGTGGAAAATATTTAAATCCCTTGTCCCAGTAATCTCCAATTCTACCATTGAGAGATCAGGACCTTTTTTATAGAAGCTTTAATACTCTGTTTCCTGGTTCATCATCTTTTTGCAGTGTCAAACAAAGTCCGTTTCCTCTTTCTCTGTGCTCTTTCATTTATTTCTGTGGAATCTCTTAGCAGAGCTAGGTGCTGGTTGCTGCTGTTATCACTCCCAGCAGACCTGTTTTGCCTCACTTCATAGAACACCTAGATGTTTATTTGCAGACAACTTTTTTTGACTTTTGCCAGTGCTGTTTTTATAGGTTTTAATATAATCTCATTACTTAGGAATATTATATTTAGGAACATTACAATGTTACGTTAGTGATGTAACTGGTATCTGTCATCTATTTGTTTTAGTAGGAGATTAATTTAAAGCAGACAAATGAAAGTACATTGTGCAGCAGATAATGAAATTCAGGTACTTCCTGCAACAGGAGGTTGTGGAATTAGACTGTACCAGCAGGTTCAAAAGAGGATTGGATATGTCCATGGACTAGTCCATAAATGTATGTTAAAAGAAATAGGCAGCGGTGTATCTTCTAGCATTCCTAATATAATAGTTGTAGATGTTGGTGGAGTACAAGGAGCAGTGCAGAAAGTGAAGGTCTCGTGATCTCCCTAAATAATGTTTCCTATTGCAGCTGTCAAAGAGAAGATGCTGGGCTAGATGAATCATTGGTCTGACCCAATAGGTCTTTTTTTATGTTCTCTTATCCGTTTTAATGGAAAGCCTACCTTACCTTGATGAAGTGTTCTATCTCTCTTTTTTTTTTTTTAATTCTTTTTAATATGCATATTGTCAAGCATTTCTGTGAGGAGGGTAAAATCAAAGAAAATCAAGCCAGCACTTGAAATGGAAAATGATGAAGTTCTTGATGGTGCTTAGTTTCTGTGATTTTTTCATTCTTCTTTTTCAGGCGTTTATACAAATTCTGTCTCCTTTATAAATAAGCTGCACCTTTGTGCCAAGGAAGCAAAGTTGTTGTCCGTAGTCTTCATTTCAGAGATTTAAGAGATCTTTTAAGTGTCCTTAGCCTAGCCTTTCTTTTCCTTTGAAGACAAGAATCAAAATTTCTATTTCCTAGCCCCTGGAGGACAAGTGTAGTGAAGTTTGGCTTCATGAACTCATCATAGCTTTGTCTTCCCAGAATGTGATGTAGCATTCTACATTAGCTGGTGTGCGAAGAGCTCCCTGTGTGGATATGTTGCATTACAGTCCAGCCAAAAGATCATAGTGATGTGACTTACTGATGTTGGGTCATCATTGCCAGGCCATGGCAAAAAGTCTTCAGGTGGGTATACCTCCTAATGATGGGTGTATTTGTGCCCTAATGGCAGGATGATTGCTGGCCAGCTGTGTTTTTTTGCTTTTAGCGTGTCTGAAGTACAGAGGGAAATCTCTTCTTGAAGAGAGGAGGCACTGACTATTTCAGTCAGGTGTAGCAGTTGCTCATCTTTCATATGTTTAAACATATGAATGTTGGAGTCTTGGAGCAAGGCTTCCTGCTGAAAACTTTCTGATTAGCTTAAGGTATGCCATAATTTCTGAGAATATAGGAGAACTCACTGTTGGTGAATATAGACCGAGTAGATAATTGAGAAAGTTTTTTGAATATGCATCATTGTTTCAATGAAGTAGATGACATGTTGGCATTTAAGATCAGTAAAGTCATTTACAACTGGGGATAGCTATGTTAGGCAGGATTTGTGACCTTCCTCTAAAAAATTTTGTAGTTTGTAGGATAGCCTCAGCATAACCCCTGAATTAGCTTATATCCTGTTTTTGAGGGGTGGACAGGGGCCCTGATATGAGCAGTGCGTTGATTGAGGTTAGTGTGTAATGATGCCACCTTTTCTGGAAACTCAAGGAAGCACTGAACCTGGGAGCATGGGTTTCCTAGATTCCTTGTGCAGTCTGTGGAAAGAAAGGAGCACTTCCAGAGAGTGACTGAGATCCTAGGTAGACTGAATCGTTCTCTCTAGAGATATGTCTCTCACCACAAGAACATTCACTAGCTTTTGACTGTGGGGTGAGGTCTTGTTTGTTTTGGTCTTTTGTTTGTTTTAACACGTGTTAAATGAGTGAAGAAAAGTAAAGTAGTCCTGAGACTTTTTTCTTGGATTTGATTCTTGCAAAGAGGATGATCTGCAAATATCTGCAATATCTTGAAAGGATCAAAAGTATTCTACTCAGTGGTATTCTTTTAATAGCCACCCTGGCCTATTATGCAATTTATCCAGGATGTCTAGGAGTTAGTAAGGAAAATTGCGTGGAAAGGTGAGAACAACATGCAGTGTTTAGACACTGCCAGCCAAGTATTTGATCTTATGTGCATGAGGCACATGGAAAAATCATCCTGAAGATCCCAGGTCGCCTACAAAGGTGTAAGGTAAGCAACTGCTATTTATAAATAAGGTTTGTTTTGGTATCAGAGCAAACGCTTAGGAGAGGAACTTTTTTTTCTTAAGTAAGTGTAAAGACATTCGGGGTTCTGAAGTGGTGAACAATATATTTAATGCATTACAAAGCTATGAAAGGATGCATAATTTATTTAAGAACATCTGTGTACTGTTTTCTTATTTCTAATTTTAAAAGGTACACAGGTGTACTCAATGTGGCACATTTGAAATTAATTTTGAAGTTTTTTACAGGTTCCTAAGGCAAATAGTTTAGTAAAATTCAGAAAATAAAAATATCATAAATACTCAAACTGTGTTCAGGGGCAGTGAAGTTAGAATGGCTTTCAGTTCTCAGGCTATAAACAGATCAGTCATTATGATGCGTATTGCATATAAGCTAAATAAGTATGCACACACATTTCAGATTATATGTATATTTGTGTGTGTATGTGTATGTATATGCATACACTGCCTTTCATCTAGAAAGATCTCAGTAACTTTATATAAACCCATTTAGAAATTGTTGTTCTTATCTCAGTGTGAGAAAAGACTTTTCTCTGAGTTTAACTACGGAAGCTTTATACTGTGCTGCAGTAATCTGCTCAAAATACAAGAACTAAAAGATCCTGATTTGGAGTTTCAGGTTGCTTTTAGATTTGGTGTAGCAGGGGGGAAACTTACAGAATAGGCAAATGGCTTAATTTTTAGACACCCAAATTGGAAGCTGAGTTTTCTGATCAACACAGAGTCACCAGTGTGTGAGTTACAGCACCAGAGTACCTCTACAGTTTTGTTTTGCTGTGTCTGACTAAATAGTAAAAGACAGTATACTTTCTCACTGGAACTAAAACCCTGTTTTCGTTGTACAAATATTTCATTTAGTCTTAAATTAATTTTTCCCATCATTTCTTAGGAAAAGTCCCAAAGAAATGAAGAGCTTGATTTAAGCTTGACAAAGCTGTGAAGATGCTAGTGGCCTTCTTTTACTTAATACAGTGCATTCTAACTACTGGTCTAGTTGTTTTGGAGACATAGGTATAATTGCTGGAAAGGATTTGGACTTGCATCACACATACCCCAGGAAAGTATAATAATCATCATGCAATGCTCTGTCTGTTGATGCCTATTCTACATGCTTTTTAATGAAGTGCTTAAATATTCAGTGAGTCAGAGACATAGTTCTAGGTGCCCACTGTGTCAGGTGAGTTATGTGATTAGGAAGCTAGAGAGTCATTTTCTCTTCTCTGTATCTAGCTCAGTAGGAGAGAATGGGGAAGACCCACCTCAGAATTTACTTGCAGCCTGGTGGTTAAGATGCTTGCTTGGAACACCAAAGACTTGCAGTCAGGTCCATCCTGCCTTCCTTGAATAACAGCTTCGAATTTGGATTTCTCGCATCCTGGTTGAAGGCTCTAACCACTGGCTAGAAGAGAAAGGCTAACGGGCAACATTATCATCATCTTATATTCCTCTAGTGTTTGGGGCTTTCTTCCTCTTTTTTTGCCTACCTGAAATGTTCATTATAAACTCTTCAGTAGTTTAAAGTTGACTAAAACTATTTCTTGTGGTGAATAAACTGCCAAAAAAAAGAGAAAACACTCAGGTCATTATCTTGCAAGGCATATCCTGAAACGGCAATATTTTCCCACTGGCATCTTTTGAATGGATTTAGCGATGATCCCAAAGAAGACCAATTTGCATAGGGTCATTGTGTACTCTCTAGAACACACATCACTGTTGGTAGTTTGTTAAGGCTCCATTCTGTTTAGCAATGAGACATGGTCGTGATAAGGCTCGGGAAGTTTCAGTCTTTCTATTTCCCAACTCTTTTTTTGTGTGTGACCTTGCAGTATCTTTGCAATCAATGAGCATTTTAGATTGAAGGTGGTTTCCAGATATGAGAATGTCTTAGGGAAATGAAAAAGAAAAAGACAACAGCAAGAGAAATAAAGTATCAGTATATCAGTAGCTCGTTGGGGTATTAATCTTCTGAAAGACTCCATTCTCTGTTTTGCTTGGTTGGCTGTTTCTCAGCTTGAGAAAAAATTGATGTAGGTGTGCAGTAAAACAGTTATAAAATTATACATACTTTTTGTGGGTATTTCAATACAGTGCATATTTCTTTATATGAATTAAAGTGCCTACACCAGAGGAAAATATTTCCATTGGACTAAAGCAGTAACACCAAAGTAGGTGTTAGATTACTTCTAGAAAGTATACTATTTCAGAATATCACAGTTGTTAAATATACCATATGTGAAACTGAGTCTAATTCAGATGTTTATAAGTGTGCTGATTATAAAACAGTAACTATACAAAGCAATCTAGTTTTTGCTTTTTATCTCTTGGGATATTTTCACTGTTGTACATGTAAATTTAGCCCTTTGGCTCTCATTACAATTACACTTTATTGATGCTAATTTCTGCACTGAATTTATTTCCTGCTAGATAACAAATAGCTGGTATTCAGAAGTTTTTATTCCACAGGGTTTTTTTAAGCAATCTGTCAAGTGGGTCAGAACATGAAGGGATGTTATGTGGAAGAACAATGTGCAATCAATACTGGTATCTATGTCAGTGCTTATGCCGTTTTCACAACTTTATCATCAGCAACTTACCACAGTTTGACATCTTCAGAGTTTGTCTTGATGGATAAGTTAATAAATTGTGGGAAAAGAACATCAGGGTAAAAGTAGAAAAACACTTAACTGATAACTTGTATTTGAGCTGTCATAGTTCTAAATTGGCAAACAAGAAACTATGTGGAGGAACAAAAGCAATGTAATAGATGGTCAGGCCTTGGATATTTTAATTTTTTTCATGTAATCTTAGCACAGATATTTTGTGTTAATGTTCTTTTTGTTGCCACTGTCTTGCGATCACTCTTCATGTGCTCAGTTCTACGGTTTTTCCTTGACACTACTCCCTTTTTCCTTTCTTTGGAAATTTATTCTCTATCTTTTTTGTTCCACTGTTCTTCATTCATTCTACTCTAGTTAGAGTAGAGCTATGTTAGTATTTTTATCCTGGAGGTCAGGATCTTAGTGTGACACTAGGACCTTGTAGATTGATTTGATCTATGATGCAAGAATATTCATTTTATAAACTAACATTGCAGCATGTAGTTTGAATTTATATCACACTGCAACTGCAGATTACAAGTGCTGGAGCACTGTTCTGTCTGACAAGAAACTTTACGTGCCTCCTGTAAGGTGCTCTCTCCTTGGGATGTTCGTTTTCACCCAGACTTCTCTTGTAAAATCTGGCTGCTTTTCAGTAAGCCATCACTGTTCAGAGTTTCTCAACTGAACATTCATCCTGGACCTTTTTCAATTTGACATCTCCTATACCCCACTGAAAGTGTTACTTCCAGAAATACCAGTAACTGTTCTTAGAAAGACCTCCTAGAGGTACTTACTCTTTCCTTATTTTCTTTGTCAGCTTTCATAATGTTGCTAATGATGCTGTTCTTGAAGTTTTGCCTTCCTGAAGTTTGACTCCTACATCCTTTTTTGTACCTGTATAATTTTTTCAGTGTGCCTTTTGATCCTTCTCCATGTTTTTTGACATTCTATATAAATCTCACAACACTTCATCTTTGATTTCTTCCTCTTTCCCACTCTCTTGTCTTGGAGTGATATCATCACCAAAATTCAAACTACCTTTTCTGTGTTGTCTCCTCCTCGAACAAACTAACATCTGTTATCTCTTATGCCTCATCTGGCTATCACCTTGATTTTACCAGGATATAAATGGAGTTCTCAATCCGTCACTTTCCCACAAGTCTTCCAGTTATCTCCTTGTACATTGGACAGCATCATTAATATCCTGTTTGTTCTTTAGCCATTAACTTGTCAGTCAATAACTTGAACCTCTAAGTTGTTCTGCCCTGCTTTTCGTTTGCATGCTTTCTGCATAGTGTCAGTGAAGTTCAGTCTTTCCCTGCCACCAAACAGCTGAAACTACAGTGTGGTGTCTCCTCATCTCATCCCTTGATTGCTGCTTGCGGCCTAGGTCAAGCTTGCTTAGAATTTTGGAAAGGTTGTCGGTTCTCTCCTCTTTCTTTCACCTTCTCATCCTCTGTTGTCCTCTGCTGTCTTCTAGTTCTGCACTGGATCAAATCTGCCTGCTTTACCTAGCTTTCAAAGTGCTAAGGGATTATTCTACCTATTATCATCAAGAAAACTTGACTATCTTCAGTTTCCTTGTGGTACAGCCTTCATCACTCATTTGTATTTTCTAATAAGCACATTTTTATGTCCATAAATGTTTGCAAAGCTACTTCATTATTTTCTTTTAAATTTCTCCTAGTCTCCTCTTGTTGAAAGTTCTTAACTGTGATGCCCTTAAACATGGTAAATTAGGGAAATGTGAGGTGTTGATGCTGCCCTATTGTATAAAAGACTGTTACCTCATTGTTCTCCTGTGCGTGTGTCTCTCCATCTGATGCTTGTCTTTGAGGTTTTAAGCTCTTTAGTCAGGAAACATCTCTTTTGTTTCATGATCATCCATTGCCTAGTTAGGTGAGATGCTGGTCTATGACCAGTAGCTTTTAATGTTGTGGTAATAACAAGTGCTGGTGTATTAGAAAACAACTTCATGAAATTATATGACTTATGTGGTTACTGTTACTGGATGCATAAATTTCTTTGTTGCTGCAAATCTCATAGTTATGTCATGCCTTTTACATGTTAATTCTTAAAAGGACTACTTTGGATTTTTTTGTGTGTGTTAAATTAGCTCTTTTTACTATTTCATGCAATGTTTGTGTCGTTAAATAGCATGCTGTATAATAGATTTCCCCCATCCCTCCCTGGCATGTTCTCAATAGCTTTGGAGCAAAACTTAAAATAACTCCTTTTGTCTTTAAATCTTCTTCTTTTCTGGTTCACAGAATTAAAAGAAATTGTATTTATCATCCAGAGTCAAAGTAATTCTTTTCATTCCAAGAGAGCAGAAGATCTAAAAAGAGGTATTTTAAAACAGGCTGCAGATCTTGGAAAGGTATGTTTAGATAATATAGATTGCACCTTGTTATATATGTTTTTACAGCATTTTACTAAAAAGGTTTTCTATTGTGCCTTTTTTATGATCCAATTTATTCCTTTGGTTAATTGTCTTCTGTGTGTACTTATGAGAAAACTGTTTCAATGGGAATGTACTGGTTGTATACAGTGATTTAACACCAAATAATTTTAATTTAAACTATCTTCCTTTCTGTATAACAACTGCTTTTGTTTAGATGGCATTTGATGTAGAAGTGATAAAAAGAAAGACTTTGAAGAGTAAATACTTACAAAGAAGTTATCCAAAATTACTGTAATATCTTAAAAAAATGTTTGGATTCTTTTTTATGAGGTGAATGCACATAATCATTTAAGTAATACTTAGAATAATTTTTAGGTGAGTACTTTGTTATGTTGTTAGAGCCAATGAAAATGCTGTAATGTAGCTTTTTATCAAAATTTCATTGTAGCACTGTGGCAGTTGGACTGCATCATGAATATTAAAAAAATCTCAGCACAGGATTTCCTACTTTCTACAGCAGTGGCCTTGCACACCTCTCTTGCCCACCTCTGTACCCTTCTGTCCCTGGTTGCAGTGCCTCCCTAACCACTCCAGAGTCTTTGGCTTCTGCCCTCCAACTGCAGGCAGAGCACTCTGCCTTTCCCCTGCTGGTTGGCCCTGCTGATCTGGGAGCAGCATGTTATGTGACACATGTAGCATGTTATGCTGATTTTGACATAATATTCTACTATGAAATTTTTCACATAAAGCTTTAGCTTAGAGAGAAGAGGTTTTTAAGAGACTTACATTGACAGTTAAGACTTACATAAACAATCCTTTGTTTTCTTTGTCTTTAATAAAAAAAAAAGGTGGGGAAAGGGATGCATACCCTGATAAGAAATAGCCAGCTCTGAGGTTATTGGACCTATTTTTCAATTCCAGAATCTTTGCTCTAAAGGAAAAATAAGTTTGGTATAAATAGTATCATGCATATCTTGGCCCTGAACTGGAATGGCTAGATTAGGCTCCTAGTTTTAGGCTTCACCTATCCAAGCTTATCAAACTTATTGCAATTAAATATATTCTAAATGCACTTTTTAATCTTGCACTTTCAGTGCATATTCTAAATGCACTTTTAGTTGAGGCAAGTGTTCAGATACAATGCGTGCAGACATGATTAAGGCTTTAGTCCTTAAAAATAAGGATCTTAGTTGAATTCTGTAGTTGGTGTCGCATAATGTGAATGGTGAGAAGATCAAGAACTGGAAATACAAATACTTTCAATGAGACAGAAATATAGGCATTTTATGAGAGATAGGTAAAAGCTTTTTTTGTAATTAAAGAGTTGTACCTGCGACTACCTCTGTCCTGCACAAATTGCAGTGGCTTTTAAAAATGTCTATTTTGTAACTAAAGAGATTCCTTTATGGAAACACTGAAATGGTAATGCTTTTCAATATTAAGTGGTACCTGTTAAACAGCATTCATGGCAATTCAGATAAGCAGTGATGGAAATGAATCAAAGCAAAATTCTCATACCCAAAATCTGGGAAAGGGGATAAGTCATTAATTTACAGAAAAAAATTAGCATAGCCAGCCTATTCTTTGTGTCCCTGTTGTTTTTGTCAAATCTCAATTCCACTGTAGGATTTTAAACTTTTCTGGGCATGACTCAATAGTACTAATTACTGATAGGAGACAGAAGATCTCTGCAATCCTGCACATCAATATTTGAAGTTCACATTTTTCATTAAAAAGAATACATATGAAATTATTATTTTCTGGCAAAGGAAGCTAAATCATTGCATCTTAAAGTATAACTGCAGTACAGAAACAAAGGACTGGATCAGTTGAATCATTAGGTTCACTTGTCTGCTGACAGAGAACCAAAGAGTAGATGTTTAGTCCAGAAGGATCCATTAACTAGTTATTGCTTTGCACTGTTTTAAAATGGAAAGTGGAAACCTGCTGCTACATTTGTTTTGTTTAATTGAAGTAGAATATCTGTGTTGCTTTGAAATGGATTCTATCACATTTGTGTTTACATGAATCTTTACATTTAATTTGTCCATTTATTTTCTTTCATTGTGCACTTTAAAAATAATTTTTAATGAGAAATTAATCTGTAATTCTGGGCACCAGTAGATGTCAGTATTGTTTTCATGCTTAAAAATGTAATTCATAGATATTTCTTAAGAATTAACCAGAACCGAGATACGTTAAACAATGTCTAGACCATAGCAACGAAGAAAATTCCTTAAGGTTTTTACCAATTTTCTTAATTTTCTGAGTTTTCTACTTTTAAGAAGCTCTGCAAACTAGGCTTTCCTAGGAAACATAAGATAAGAATAAGGAAGCTGTCAGTGTGTGAAATTATAGTATTTTTGACTGTCCTCCTTCTATCTTAACAAATATAGCAACAGGATTGCTTTTTTGGCTAACACATTTACAATTGGAAAACAAATAAAATACTGTTTTGAAAAATGATGGATTTTGTTTGAAATCTTGTTTTTGATGCAGTAATGCTATTTAGTTGCCTAGGATCATAAGATTATTTTGAAGACGAAGGCCTGTGTATTTCTCTATGAAGACTTGTTTAGTAGATTAAATGCCTTTTTTTTTTCCTTTGGAACACCTTAAACCAATTCATTGTATTCACTAAGTTTTTTATTTTCCTAAAAATCCTAGAGGTTAAAGGACATTCTGTGTATGTTAACCAGAAGAAATATAGCAAATTAGGAACCTAGTAATATTTATTTAATAGTTTAAAAAATGTGAATGCAAGAATATAATTTTAAGACTGATTCCATATAATCCTGGAAAACAAAAATGAGTATCACATGCTTCCGTATGAACAATAGATGTAGTGACGTTCTGAACTCTATTTTATAGAATTGTTTTAACTATTGTTTGCAGTATGTGTACCATTAGGCTTACTTTGTTTTGAGCAAAATCATGTGTTTTGTATCATATAATAGAAATGAAGTTTCACAGATTTAAATTAGTCCTCCATATAAAAGGAAGAAACGCTCCCTATTTGTGAGTTCATTGAGGATTATTACTGTAGTAACTATTATTATCAGTTTAAAAGAAATAAGTACAAGCACAAGTATGGAACTGTGCACAGAAGACTTCAATATTATGTTGCTTGAGTAAATGTTTGCCTTCCTTAACATCTTTACTGAGGACATAGTTCATCACATTTTTATAATACTGTTTCTTTGTCAGTCTATTCATTTGCAGCTCAGGATCTTGAAATGTTTTGATTGAGATGAAAATAGGTAACAAATGTTAGGAGCATCCTAGTTGTGTTCTTGTTTATTTACAACAATTTTGCAAAATCCTGTTTCCTGAAGTGCGTCAGGAACAAACGAGATCAGAAACCCATTTGGACTGTGCCATTGATCTGTGCCTCAGAAGTTCAGTCTTGTTGTTACCCCTCAGGATCATGCTTACAGAAGGTTCTGTTTTTCTGCTTCCAGCACACATTGACCATAAATCAATATCCTAATTCCTGCATCTGCAACCTGGGAAAGCGTCTTGGTGCCTATCTCAGCTTTGTTTTATTATGTTATTAGAGCCATGCTCACCGTATCTAAAATATCAAAAACGTGCCAGTTGTTGAGCATGGCGTGTTTTTAAAATTTTGTTATTTTTGGTTCCCTAGGCTGTACTGGTTGCGGCATTGCACTGTGGAGTTTAAATTTTAATAATACGAAAGATTTATGTGTTAAAGTATTGAGGAGAAATAAGTAAAATTAGCTTGCTTAAATATTAATGTATATATGTTAAGCTATCACCATATTCCCATCTGAAATGTTCTATCTCCAGTTTTTTTCTGTTAATTTCTTCATGGCTGTCTGGGAGAGACTACTTTAAGGACATTTCTAGAGTGCATCTTTTTTTTTTCTTTCTATTTTTTCCTGAACTTGCCAGTTGGGATATTCATTCCTGTTCTTGGTGAATGAATGTTTTTTGGAGTTCCTAACTCTGCTTCCATGGCTGTTTCCAGATGGTCAGGATCTCTGTTATTGTTTGATGCTATTCCCACTATGAGCTCTGACACCCATATCTTGCTTTTTCCTGGGGTGTAAAAGTAGTTTCTTTATTTCATTCCTTATTACAGGTATGCTTGTTCATTTGTGGAATACATTCCTCATCCAGATGCACAAAAAGCTCTGATTCAGAGTCTTGAAGTAGGTCTGAACAGTTCTTTATCTTACCCTTACTGTAAACCTAACACACATGTTAAAAATCCTGTGGTTATAAAATCTAGTGAAAGGATTTCTCATTCATTGCGACTGATTTGTTTAAACTGAACTGTATATCTAAATGCACTGTTCATGGACTTAATTTGCCAGAGACCTTTCACAATTAGTACCATAAATGTGATACAATCTGTAACGTACCTGTAGTTTAAACTTCCAGATTTCTTGCTTGAAAGTCTAGATTCTAGTGTGAAAACCCTATTCCCTTCCTTTCCTGGTGTTTAACTGATTATATTTAAGTAAAATGTTGGGTTACTTTTTGTCCTTCCCCTCTGTCTTCTCATTTAGAGCAGTTCCTCTTTATGGCTAGATTTTCCACAATATCAGCATCAAACTCTCAATTTTTGTATTACAATAAATCTGTTTTATACATATTTTTTAATTATATTATTTCCCAATGTTATTAGATCTAGAATCCTTTTTTGTAAAATGTGAGCGTACAGATCTGTATAAAGAATCTGTTTTCCTTCCTAGCAACAGCTTTCTTTTCTGCTGCAAGGATATATTCATGTCAAATAATAAATCCCATAGCCTCACAAAATGTGCCTGTCACCTCAGTTCTTCTTATTCCTTAAGAAGTAAGAGTTTACCTTACTATTACTACTTACTACTTAGTGGACAGTTTTCATTGATTTTGTTTTTATTTGTGAAAAGCAAGACTCTGGCACGTGTTCTTTATTAGCTTTCCATCATTTCCCCCTCTTTGCAGAGCAAAGACCAGATGGCAGTTGATACCAGAGTTACTGGTGGAGATACTGTCATGGCATCTGTGATACTAATTTTGTACTTTACTCTGCTTGGCCCAGGCCTTGTTTATGTCTTTGGCAGATCAGCAGGTCTCCTCTCTTTCCCTGGCAAAATGTTGCCTCTGACACGTGGCTGGCGATAGACTGTGTGAAGGTATCCTGCTGAGAGCAGAGGTCCTGTGCCCCTTTGTGGTGAGGGAGGAGGAGCTGAAGGGATACCTGGAACATCTGACTTTCTCCAGAAGTGAAGTCCCTCAGGGTTCGGCCTTCATCTACTCAACAAAATTAGAGTGATTAGGGAGCATAGTACTGCTGGGGAAAGGAAGAAGAAAGAATTTCTAGCCTATATATTTTTGGGGGATGTTGGTGATCATTAACTCTCAAAAGAACAGAACAGGGAATAAAGAGGGTACATTAACTTCCAAAGGGTTTTACTTTGGACTAACTCTGATTTGGTTCTTTGAACTGAAGGTCTGTTACCAGTTGCAGCACATCTTTTGGTTTAATTTTATCCAGAAGAAATATAATTTGTGCACTCTGTGATCCAAGGTAAAGAGTAGTAAGTAGAAAAAATATCAAAAAGCACACTTCAAATTCTCACTCCTGATTTGAATTAAGATGCTAATGTAGACGAACACTCACTATAACAACCTTAATAGTGGGTAGCTACAGAAAGGATCTTAATTTCTGTGAAACACATCTAGAAATGTACTGGTAGTTCTTAGAGAACTAAAGTATATGGATATCTGTAAAAAGAATCCACTAACAAAAGACTTTACAGGCTCAAATAATGGTGTGGAAATCTCATTCTAATCTCTTAATTACATTATATTCATTTTCTTCATGGGAGTCTATGCACAGATTGAATATATTAGGAAATGTTAGGAAGCAGTAGGAATTGCGTTTGGTTCAGGACTCAATTTTGCAGTTAGATTTGATCTTTAGCAAACATATCTTTTTTACTAGATATTAAGATTAAGCATTTTGGTAATCATTTTGAAATGGGCTAAGACCTCTGAATTTTGTTCACATCCCAGTAATTATAAAAGTGAAATTAATGAGTTTATTGTATCGTTCAATTTCAAAAGTCAGGAGCCTACCACTCTGTTAGTGAGCAAAATCAAAGACTCCAGACTCATTTTGATATTTGAAACATGTATCACAATGTAGATTAAAATAAATTAGATGCATTTTATGGTTTTTTGAATATTTTTAAAGTTTATTTTAGTCATAGTTTAATTTGTTTGTTGACGGACATATATTCTGAAAATGTTTTTCGGTTTAGTAGTTTCTTGAGTCTTCTGGCATCCTGGTCATCTGAATAATGATCTGTTCAGGCTTTCATCTACAAGATTGGATGGAAGTGTATTGATGTCATATTTTTTGCTCCTGATAATAGCAAATGTAGGCACATTTATAACTTCCTTGTTGTATGAATGTTTTTCAGTTTGCTCCAGAACACTGTTTCTATCAGAATTCAGGAAAATCTTTTGGTGTCATTACCACCATAATGCAAAATAAATGAACAGTGATGACTGCTGATACAAGCGAATTATTTCTTTCTGGCTCACAAAAACCTTACTAGACTTTTTACTGATTTTCTAATTGTGGGAACTCTAGGCAGCGTGCTGGCAATTGCCAACATTGTAATCTGCACTGCTGAAATCTGATCAGACTATCATTGAAGAACACCTTAGTAAAATCAAAAAATTAGTGGCTGCAGACATCTTTCCTTCATGAAGAAGCTACAGCAATGATAATTACAGGGTTTTGAGACAGAAATACATTGTAACACAAAGCTTTTTGATGAGGAGATAGTTGGAAGATCAGCCCTTATATGCAATAAACTAACTGCCTAAGAAGTTCTTTAAAAATACAAATACTTACATAGCTATTTTCCCAGGCATTGAGTTGGCTGAATCTAGAGGACAAGAATTGTAGAGTCAGCGCTTTGGTTATGCATTCAGATATATTTTGCTGGCAGCTAAGTTGTGTTCTGAGGTTTTCAATATAGTGTACAGTAGGAAGATGAATAAAATTGCTACTTCTTACTTCTTCACTTCTTCCTTCTTTCTGCCTCTTATCTCAAGTTAGTCAGGACCACTTCAAATCACTTTCTAAAGTTGTAGTTACTACCTCCATGTGGTTGAATAAATGCTCCCATCATTTCTTTAATGTAAGATCGTCTGAAGACAGACTCATAAACTGCATTTTTGTCTTGATTTATGAAGGCAGTGTACTGCTGTGACCTTTCCCTGAACCTTTTGAAACTGCACATAGCATTTTAAGAAAACCAGTGCCTTTTTCAAAATGATAACCCAGTATCTGAGAATAGAGTAGAAGTAGAGATTCTCTCTTAATGGAGAATAGTAGGGTTTTTTTATTATTATTATTACTTGACACTCCAAGAGAAGCAAAAGACTACAAACCATCTATTTATTGGCTATGGCACTTCATTTGCAAAGGTTTGGGTTTGGGGGTTTTGGGTTTTTTTTTGTTTTTTTTAACAGCTTAAAGGGAGAAATAGGTCATGACCTTTTTAGTCTTTGTGCATCTTGGACAAGCTGCCTAATAACTGATGTCTTAAATAGAGATAAAGTGCATCTGTAACACTTCTATATAAAATATAAATTTAAATCATTTGTGAGTTTTGTTTGAAGGGGTATATTGAAATAATGTCTTGCCCTGGATTCTTGGGCTTGATGCTCTGATAAATATTGATACTTACGTCTTGTGATACTATGTATGTTGTAGTTTTCAATGCTTTTAGCTAATTGTTAGAAAATAGAGATGATGTATAGTGTAGCACTTGACAGTGGCAGTTCCTAGCAAATGACTGAACTTCTGGATTTAGAGGTAGGAGGTATGCTCTAACTTTCTCTTATTTTAGAAATCCTTGAGAGGTCTGTAAAAGTCTTTGGAAGGAAAGCTGTAGGGAGACTTCGGTGTGTTCTCTGACTCTCCTTTGTCACAGCAGAAAATGAATACGTGGTCAGCATGGGTGACTAGGAGAGCTGGGCTTACCTAACCTACAGGAGGGCTGAGAAGAAGGTACATCTGCTAGCTGGGAATGTGTCTGGAGATGAATTTCTGAAAAGCAGAAGAAGCATTTAATCTGAAAGAGAAGGGAAAGTGGTGATAACTGCTTGCAGAGCCTGTAGAGTAAAAACTAGGAAAATATTTCTAACTTTGGAGCTGTGGGATTCAACAGCAATGTCTGGAGATAACAACAAACAGAAGACAATTAACCTCCTCCCCCCCCACGCACACACACACTTCTGATTTTCATGAGGCAGCTTAATAAACCTACAAAGCAAAGGGGTATACACAAGATACTTGCAGATACCAGTATACTGGCCTCATTAAGAACAGATTCCTCTATACTTTTATATTTTTCTATAATGTGTTAAATATTTGCTTATTGCTCATGTATTATATTTCATCAGTGTCAGATGTGTTTAAATATAGTAGCTTATAATAGTCACATAAAGCACATAATACTGGTGAGCAACATCCAGTTTGGATTATTTTCTAAAAAGTATGTTCTAAGCAAGCCATACATTTTGGGCAAGATTTATTTATGTTTAGATGAAATTCGGTGGACTGTCTTCTACAAGAAGGCAAAGCAAGCACAGATCTACTGGGAGGTCCCAGAGGAGGTGACCTAGCTGTGGCTCTGGAAATCTCAGTGTAGCTGAAATGCCTGTTCTTGTATATATGTATTCTTGTTTTAGAGGGATTTGGAGAATGACAAGAACAGGCTTTCAGCCTCTCTGGCTGATCAAGATGAAAGCCCGTTAGTGGAGGAAGCATGCGTATTATATACATATATATAATATGGAGGCCCCCAGTAGCTGACCTTAGCTGCTCAGTCTATGCAGTAGCTGCCTCTGGATCCCCTGGTCTCTGGAGTTGCTGCCACCCAGGCATGCAAAGGCCCACAGCTCCACTTCAGTTGCTGGTCCTCAGACCACCTCATGCACACCCACATGCACGCATGCAATGGATCCCTCCAGTAGCTGGCTTTAGACACTCAGGCTATCCAGTCACTGGCCCCTAGTTCCCCTGGCTTCCCAGTTGCCTCATGCACAGACACACGCATGCAAATGGGTCTTTCTGTTGGTCCGGACTTATGACCTTACCAGTAGCTGATCCCTGGACCCCAGAGTCTCTCCAGTAGCAGGCTGGGACCTCCTGGTCCCTGCAGTTGCCAACTGTCAGACCCCTTGGTCTTTCCAGTGTCCATCCCAGACTTCTTGCCATTCTGATCCCTGGCTCCTCTCTCCTTCTACTCGTGGATAGTCCAGCTTGATGCTCACTAGCAATCGCATACACTGACATATGCACCACACAACACACACACACGCTCTCGCTGCTCTCTGCAGCTGCTGGCACCGCAGCCACGTGGACCCCATGATTTGTGGTCCCCCTCCAGTTGCTGGCACTTAGATCTCCATACACACATGCGCAGAGCCCCCTCTCCCAGGAAAAAAGCTAGAAATGGAGTTTAATGAGAGGAGAGGACAGACTGCGGTGACAGGGCGCAGGGCATGGCCAGACAAGCATACTGACCAGCAGCCTGTTTACAAGCAGCCGGCCCCTTTTATCCCCTCTTCTCTATGCTTACCCACACTGGTTCCTCCCCAAACCACCTTGATGCCTCTCCTTACCTGCCTTTGGTTTTTCCCCTAAACATCCTATCTTAAGTCTGCACAATCCCCAAATGCTCTTCTCCTGCATCCCATGATGAGTCCCATACCTGGTAGGCAACAACCCTCCTCAGTCTGTAAGGTTGTAGGGGAGGCTCTCCTGTTCACTCAGCTGGTGGGTGTCACACCCAGCAGTGGGCCTGATGGCTCTTCTCTGGCAGCCCTGGCAGGAGCCAGGTTGGGGGCTACGTTTGCTCCGATTGGGGTTTCTCCCCATCACTGTTTCTCTGTGCTGCTTTGGGTTTATGGAGATGAGCCTTTAATCACATAACCTAACAGTTTGCATAATGGTGAAGTGGGGTGATTTGCCTACAAATAAATTTGTATATAATATAAAAAAATATATTATGGGTTTCATATATATAATATGATGTAAATATTATGTTATTTTATGTCTGTAATATATGGTGTATTAATAATAATTTTCCTGGTAAATTGTTTGTGTTAAAATACATTAACAACACCAGTGCTTTATTAAGTTAATTTGTTGTAATGGAATGTATTTAGAGGATGAGGAAGTTAGATAAATTATTTGGAAGGTAAGGCTTTTCTGGCACAAGGATTTTTTCTTCAGTTGTAGTCCAGATACCTAACCCAAAGGATTTAGACATTTGTGAACTTGTTGTGACCTTAATGATGCTGCTATAGAGTTTAAATTGTAGTGTGTGTATCTATAAATAGATACAGATATATAAACTATAAAGCTATATATGTAGTTTATATATGAAGTATTTATATATAAGCTATATATATATAAATTATATGGATATGTAGAAATTATATAGAGTTATATCCCACAATATATAGGCAACGTTTTACTCCGTTGGTTTAGCACCTATTTATTTACAAGTATATCAGTTCTCCCTTGCAGCATCATTAGGATCACAATAACTTCACACATCCAAATTCTTTGGTTTAGGTCATTGCACTACTACCAAAGCATAAGTCTTTGCTAAATATAGCTAAAGTAAATATAGAAAGTATAGTTTTATAGATAGATAATTATAAATATGAATTATATATTATATTAAAACTTTATATATATATATATGCACAGTATATATAGAATTTATAAAAGTTTATATATATTTGTGTGTGTATATATTTATAAACTAAAGAAAAAATTACATGATTTGGGTTTTCGGAGAGCTGTGTTCAAAGGATGATTTCTTGGGTGCTTCCTCTGTGATGATCAGTTGACTGCTAGACATCTTGGTCTGTCACATCAAAGAGATTTCAAGAGAAAAAAGAGCAAAGAAGTTTATAGAAAAAAAATTGCATTTTAGGAAGCTTCTTTGTTTTTCAGTAAGAAAAAATGTGAACTACTTCTCTTGATTTTTGCTTAAACCTGTGACTTTCTGTCATGATCTTAGTGTGACACGTCAGACTTGGACTCAGCAAAGGAATGAGTAGTTTTAGAACTCTTACATAAACTGTGCAATGTGATTGTCACAGCTGCTTTATAGAAGATTCTACATTATTTAGAAGGCTTTCTTTGCAATATGAGGTTTTATGATCTGATAAACAAGAATATGAAATGTAGCTTAAACGAGTACATGGGACCTATACCAAATACTTCACTAAAAGTGTATTAGCTTTATATCTGATCTATAATTTAGAAACCGTGAGTTAGAAGCACTTTCCTTAAATTGTAGGTCACCTCGGTTCGTACTATCCTAAATCTTCTATTTTGCAGGGCTGTTTGCCAGTGAAAACACTGAAGAGCTAAATCATTCCAGAGTAATTTTGTTTTTAAACTAGTTGGTGCTTGAGGAAAAAAAGTGTACATCAGTCATGTTTAACATGAATATTTTTACTTTCTTAAAGGAACTACCTACAGTTCTGCTTATTCATCAGATGGACAAACATGAAGGTGCATGGACCATATTGCCATTAATGAGAGAGTAAGTGTACTGAGTATTAGTTGTTTTCAGCGTTTTGTGTAACCTAGAAGATAAATATGAATTACTCAAACTTTTTTTCAGAAAAAAGTGGATACCTGTTTTTGGATGGGAGTTGCAACTTTATCTTTTCACTTTCTACTCTTTTCTTTAGTTTTCCAAAGCGATTTGCTGTTAAATTTCATTAAATCAGAGAAGGCTATTTTAAATATGAGAGGAACTAAAAAAGAAATAGTATAACATAACTGAACAACTACCTTCCTTAAATAGTTGTGTATTTTAAAATTATTAGAAAAGTAAACTAGTGAAAAGAAATAGCATTTACATTTTTCTCTCAGCTGCTCAAACTGTGTGAGGTGTGAAAAATTGCTGAATTTTTGATTCTTCACATTACTTGGTTAAATAAAGTGTTTTTTTTTGTTTTTTTTTTTTTTAGCAGATAATGAATAATACCTGTTTGGGGTTTCTATCATATATTGTTTACAGTGTTTCTAAGAGGTAGTCCTCCTCCGTAGTGAGGAGGTATAGGTTTCAACATCTTTTTGTAAGCTTGTATGGCCAGTTGTCATCTCATTATGCTCCAATAATACAGGAAATTTCAGATATCTTGTCTTAGCTTATGCAGATGGTTCCAAGGGAGACTTGCTGCATTTACACAGTACTGTGTTACAAACTATTAGGAAACAAAGATTGCCATTTCAGGAAGTCCTAAAGCTCCTTGGTACTGAAGGCTGTCCTTTGCCTAAAACCTGCATTTGAAATTGATGCCAGAGGCTCTGCAGCTTCTTGAGGCTTAGTTTAGTCAATATTATTCTTCCTCTGATGTAAACAGAGTTACTCAAAAGGATTCTTTTGTTCTGCTTTCCATTGCCTTCTATGTGAGTAGAAACTTGAAATGGTGCTTGTGTAGTACTTATCCATTTTATATATATTTATATTTATATATATATACACATATATTTATATAAGCTGTAAAAATAAGCAAAAGCAGAATAAAAGTAAATTGAAAAACTGAAAGATCAGAATCATCTTTGTTTTCTTAGCCCTTTTTTCAGTGATTGAATGGCTACTTTTCTGAATTACTTATGTCTCAATGACAAGGTTTAACAGAAAGAGCTCTTGCAAGATAGAAAAACTCAGAAGCAAAAATACAGATACTAGTTCATGTGACAAAGCAAAAGAAATTTCTTCAGTAATCAGGAATGGAATCTCGGTGGTTTTTCAGCTTGAAGAGAATTCTGGAATAACCAGTTCCATGTGTCTCCTGTTTTGTTCACCACTTTTGGCAGAAGAGCAGAATGAAGACATAGAGCAGTTTAGAAACAGGTACATGTTGTGAGGCTTGTACTGTTTAGGTTTTTTTTCAGTGGACAGAAGAGGAGGAAGAGAAAGAGATTAAGTGATTAGCCAGTTCTGCAGTGGTTGATGAAGCTAGGAATTGTGATGCCAGTTGCACTCAAATGGAAACTGCTTTCAGTAGAATGGCTTTCCTCAGTTCTTTAGGTATCACCATTTTTAAGGAGGTCTGTACACACTTATGACAATTCTTGATTTTTATTTCTTGGACACAGATTAACTTGGACAGAATATTTTCTGAAGACTTCCATCAAGTGTAATCTTAAGATCTCCATCACTGTATGGGGTTTACAGTGAATGAAAGTTTGCATGAAGTTTTTAGATTTGGTTCAAGCATGTGGTCAGTGTCAAACAGCTGTAATAAAACCTCTCATTAGGCAGTTTCAGGATTATTGCAATGGGTGTTAATGCCCAACAGGGGGGCTCCAGGGAAGAAATTTAAGGTACAGAGGGGAAGGTAACTTAAATTGCTGTCTATAAACTTCTGCCTTTATAAGTGCCTATTCCTATAGTATTTATGTATTTCTCAGTTGACATTCTTTATGTATCTATATTTCTTTCTCTCTGAGATAACTAATGCTATACAAATAGGTAGGAATGGAGGCAGTATCTTCATCTGTTTACTGTAGTGCTCTGATATGTAATTCTAAGTAGTAAAAGTTTCTGTTTGTGTGTAAATTTCCAAGTACTTATATCTGGGGGAGTGGAGGTTGAATCTATGATTCTGTTCGAAAGCCAGTTTTGTAGTAAAACATTAATTTCTTTTTTTTTTTAGCTTCTCTGTTACCTATGGTAGGAACTCCTCATGGGTTTTCTTCTGTGAAGAAGATACAAGAATACAGGTTTTAAAGCTTCTGGAAACACTTGGAAGATTTGACAGGTCTAAGGTAAAATAAAAATTTAGATATTCAATTTGCTTTAGAATGTGCTTGAATGGTTTTGGGTTTTTTTTGTTTTTTTGGTTTTTTTGATGAAACATGAGAATCATTTAAAGTCCTTTTTTAAGTACAAAATTGTAAATACAGAATATTGGAATTCCTAGTTATGGAACAATTTCTGTTGTCCAGAATTTCATGTTACAACATTGACTGTATGGTTCAGCCCCCAGCTTTTGGAGAGAGATATTCAAACAGCGTAAAATAGGGGGATAGAGTCCTGATGTTGAAGCTGGGAGTGGGCAAGGTATTGAACATGAAGCAGTAAGAGGGCATGTATAGCTGTTGAAGAGCTACTAAAACTGAATAAAAAGAAGATTCCTTCTGTGGATTTCCTAAAAATGCTGTAGCAGCAGTAAAAAGGTGGATATAGTCTGCTGTGTGTCTTTTTCCTGTCCATCATCAGTTCTGATTATCATCAGGCAGGATGATTCATTAGCTCTGACCTAATATGGGAGGGCATTTATTGCATTCTGTTTCTGAACTGTCTTGGTGGTAAGAAAGAAGTAAAATGTTAACCTACTGGAAAAGAAAGACCACCGAAAGACTTGCACAACAAAAGAAAAAGCCAGTCACCAAAAACAAAGTAAACTTGGCAAGGCAAATGATAAGCTGTTAATGTTTAGAATTCTAAATGTTCTGAAAACATTCAGCCTGATGTCTTTCATTGCCTGGACTAAAAGAAACCGAAATCTCCTTTCAGAAATATGCTTCTCCTCTGTATTGTTACCTTGATCAAGTATTGAACCCTACTTCCAGACTCAGTTTGGTATATTTACTTCTGTTGCAGGCACTTGGCCTTGTCATGTTTCCACACAATTCTTTTCCAAAATGATAACCATAATAATTTAGAGATCTTATATTTTTAAAATACTCTCTCTTCAAAGTGGACTACTAAATATTTTCAGGCCTTTGGAACATAGTCATTTGTTTCAGAAGCACCTACTTCAAATTGATGTCCTGAGAATTCATAGAAATTTTTGTTTTGGATGCTGTCCACATGCCAGTTTTAATCTCTCCTTTGCAGTACATGTAAATCCTCCTATAATAACAAATTATGTTCCAGCCTGCACTGAAAGGGAAATAAAATGTTTTGCTTTTATACAGAGTAATGGTCATCTTAGTATAACAGTCCATAACTGATTCCTTGTATAATATAATAGTCCATCAGTTATATAATTTAAGATGTTGAGTTAGACCAGAATGAGTTCACTCATTATTAATTTTATCATGTCAGCAGTCTGCATAATAAGAAGCTGGCGCACATTAATCACAATAAAATATGTACAAGGAGCGTATAAATAGCTGGTGAATCTGCAGCTTTTCAGTCTGGATATGTAGAGATTAGTAACAGAACTTTAAGACTGATGAGAATGTAATATGCATGGAAGTAGAGATGTGAAAGCACCATAAGAAACCATGGAGGAATTATTTATTTATTTTATTTATTTATTTTTAAAAGCCTGCATTAATAATGAAGGACACTATTGATAGCTGTAAAACTAATAATTGGCAAGGAATGTCTGATTTACAGCAAGACCAAAGGTGAACGTTCAGGTGACTCAACAGCAGAAACCTGGGCACTGATAGCAGGAGGACAACAGCAAGGTTAAACCAAATTGTATGTGGAAATATATGAGGAGTGTGCCTCTTAACAGGAAGACAGATTATAGCCCTGAAGATACCCAAAATAAGTAAACCAAGATGATGGGCAGCAATACCACAATAGCTATTGACACTTAAAGGGTATAAGGGATCTGTCTAAGAACAGGTTTGTCTTTGAGGATCATAAGACCTCAACAGGGAGGGTGCAACAGCTGAAATGTCTTGTTCTCTGTGTCGGACACAAGGCCTGGCAGGATGAATTGGACACATTTGCCATAGTGTTTGTGAGTAAGTGGATACAAGAGCAAGTGGGTTGCTTTACACAGCAAGCTGTGTAAAATCACTTCCCCCTGCCCTGAAGTGTGGTATTGATTTCATTGCATGAAATTTTTCAATATTAGTTAAAGTGTTTCAAAAATATGGAGTGCCCTTACTAAAGGGAGGTGATTTTTGCCAATTTTGAAGCACAGTATTTTAACTGATCCCATGGATGGTAGTTACCCACAATACAATGAATTCTTTTCTTTTTTCACCTACTTTTTTTTCACAGGTAGAATATGATTACAATCATGCCTCTTGTAAGCCAAATTATAAGTTCCTTAGTATATAACTGATTTCATCTTTGCTTGTAAAGCCAACCTGCACAGACCAACTTGTCCTATAGAACACTGATTATTTACTATTTTGATTTGAACAGACAAGCATGGAGAATATCAGCTGTAACCTAAAATGCCTTCGCAGTGTTGATTTGTGACTTAATATTTCCAGACATGATATTCTGTGAAAGCCTGAGGAGGGTATATGTATGGGTTTAATTTTCTATGTTTTATAGAGAAATGAAATTAAAGGGTTTTTTTTAATCCGTAAGCTTGAGAGAAAGTTTATTGTTTTAGTGTCAAAATTAGCACACAGAATTAGGATAAGAAAAGATTTTTATGCACTGTCTAACACAGCAGTCAAGGTTCTGAAAAGAGTTGTCTGCAGCTAGTATTGCTATATGAAAATGTTAATATTATCTGTTTCTGAAATGAACAGAATGCTTTTGTTATGAACATTTTGAAGCCCTGGAGACCCTAAAGTTAGAGTTTAAAAATTGTTTGCACAAAATACTTCTAAAGAATTATTTTGATTTTCCAAAGAGATTATCTTTGTGCATAAAAATTAGTGTATTTGCCCATCTTCTTTCACCTCTGTTGCACTGTCACACTATGAAGGTTCAATAGCAACAACTGAGCCAGTAATATAATAATAATAAAAAAGATGTTTATTTCCTCACACAGGTTCTTGGATTAGTAACATCCATTAAAATAATGCGATTACTAATTTAGAAAGGATAACACAAAACCGTCAGTTACTAATTTAGAAAGGATAACCCGAAACCGTCGATTCCTGCACTATTAATTGGAAGAACTGCTTATCCCTACTTGAAGGCTTTCTTGTTCACTCTCCTAGTGAGAGGGCTCTCAACCTCGAGGAGTTACCTTAACCCAGCGTCCCAGGAAAAGGGGAGGGGGGGGAATACTCACGGTCCAGCCGGAGAGGATGGTCAGGTCACGTTCCCGTCCCTGCTCAAACTCTCCTAGCTCCCAAGTCTCTTTTTATACAGCTGGGGCTCTGGGCAAGCACTGCTTTTGCTGACTTTTTGCAAGTTTCGCAATCACAGGACTGTCTGTTTGTCTGCTCGGGGGGACCCTGCTGGCGAGGCAAGACCCCAACACCTCCGTACTGCTTCTTCCCTCCCCGGGGGTCCGTGCGGATTCCAGGTGGCAGACTTCTTCAGTCTTGTTAATGCTGCCATTCCGCAGCCTTGCGCATTATCAGTCCTTGCACATATCGGTTGGTGGACGACTTTAGTCCTGTTAAGTCCTCTGTTCAACAGCTTTGCGCAGTCAGCTCTTGTGCTGTCAGTTCTTTTGCATATCAATTGACAAACTTCAGTCCTGTTAACTCTTCACTCGCCCGTCAACCTCCCTGTATTTTGTTAGTTTTTAAATCCTTCCAGGGAACACTATTGAATCCTTCCAATAAAGGAGAGAGAAAATAGGGTCTGTTAGGATGGAAGGTATAAATCAAAGGCTAAGTAAGGTGCCAGGTAGCCACCATTGAGGGTAGCCACCTATGAAGGTGCTTAATGTGGAAAAATATCTTCATCTTTATCTCCCCCATAATTTGAGTAGAGACAGTTTAATTTTGGCTCTTTCCTCAACAGACTGCTGAAGACCACTCAGCCTCAGGAAACACTTTGGATTATGGGAGCTAAAAAGTTTTCAGCCTTTGTGTTACCTGAAGAAGTAACTAGTCAAGTATCAGCTACATTCAATTTAGTCTTATTTAGAGTGGCTGATTGAACTAGAGGGGAGAAACGTGCAGAATTCAGGGGGAAAATACTGTCTCATGCACATGCATACTCAATGTTACAATTGCACCGGTCCCTAGTACTTGACTGGCTGAGCCGGAGGGTCCTAGGAGAGTCAGGTCTCCGAGCAGGGATGGCATCCCATAGCTTCGCAACAGCATTTGTGGCAAGATACATCTCATGGTTGCTTATACCAGTCCTGGTCACAGGCTGGCCACGCTGAAGGACCTTTGTAGACCCATGGGTTTTAAAGCAGGCAGCACCTCATAGCTTTGAGTTGGTGCGTGCAGGAAGACAAATACTCTTGGCAGCTCCAGGCTTCTGCCCTCTTTTGCCTTTAGGGCTGCTGGACTGAGTGCCAGCTGGAAGCTTCTGGGATTGCCAGATCAAGTGTCCTCTGGGGCAGCCACACTTGTGTGGCTCAGCCCGTCTGTTTTGGGCTGAGATGTGCCTCTCCTGGTGTGTTCAGACTTCTCTCCTGCTCTTGGCCAGTTCACCCGGCCTTGGCCAAATCTCACTCATTCTTCCTCATTTGTTCTGGGGAGCTACAAAATTGTATTTCAGTCTGTATAGCAACATTTGCATGGAGTTGTAGAGATGGCTGTTGAGAAGGAAGAGCTTCTTGGGGCTATCGTGTTTTGGCCTGATGTTTCTACAGTACTTTTGCTTGAATATTTTCCCTTTTGTCTTGAGCTATGTGTAAATTGTTTATTTACCTTATGGCAAGTGTATGAACTGTGCTAATACCATGAAGGTATTTTTCATTGTTGCTGACAGCTGCCCCCTTAAAGGAAGGGAAGAATAGAAATAAGGCCGGGAGTGTGGAGGAAGAGAATGAAAACCAAACAATCTGTGAGATTAATATTTTTAAAAAGACCTGGAAAATGGAGACTATGTTATAAATTTTACAAGGGATTATGGTAGTGTTTGGTCTGAATGTATCTGTAATGAATAGGACTATTTTTTTGTGAGAAAATAATCACCACAACTTTGAATCTGTTTTAATGGTGAGCTCAGAAACTGCCAGAAGAAAAAAAGTCTGAGTTACTGTCATAATGCAAAGAACAGCTCCAGTCTTGAAATACTTAATATAACCATTAGGGTGATTCAGAGGATCAAGGTATTTAAAATGTATTTGCTTTTCAGGTTCCCTAGCAGAAAATAACTGTAGGTTAAACAGATGGAAATCCAAAATGGATGTACATTCAAACCCTGAATGTGCAATACTTTTGAGTGCTCTGTCTAATCAGTAGCCAATAATATCTGACTTCTTCAGTGCTCTTCGCACCACTGGAATGCAGGCCTAATGATGGAGTCTGAAAATACAATGTACATCTGAACATTTAGAGAACTACCTTTTGTTTCATTTCTTATAGAGTAAAATTTTTGCCTGATTTATTGTGAAGAATATACTTCCCTTGTTCTTGTTTTCAGATTTGCTTTATTTAGCATAAATGAAGTCATCATCTTCACTAAGAGGATACTGTTGATGAACAAATTTGCTCTCTATATTCCTTTACAGGAGTGGTTTTTAGGTAAAGCATTGTATGACGAAGAATCTACAATAATTCACCACTATGCCTTTGCTGAAAATCCTACGGTCTTTAAATTTCCAGATTTTGCTGCTGGTTGGGCACTTAGCATTCCACTTGTTAACAAGTAAGAGTTGAATTTTTAATCACTTCTTAATTGTTTTTTGAGAGTAATTAAGAGTTTTGAATTTATATCTTTTTTCTAGATGCTAATCAATATTATTTTACTGTATTATGATTTCTTATGGATTAATATTTTCTATAAAAGTTAAAGGTGTGCCTGAAGTACGGCTGAAGATTTTACTACAGATCATGTAGATGTGCAGTCAAACTTTAATTTCAACCCATCTTTGAATAGCGATTGTAGCCTGCTGTGGCGCACAACTTGGAATGTACTCCATCAGTGCAGACTGGCCACTCGGTTATTTTATTTGACTTCATGGATTGGTTTTGTGCACTGAGCCCTTGCTCCTGCCGCCCCTATGTTATCATTCCAAGGCCTTTGGTTTGAGGATCTAAGGTGTGTAGCAAGACATTCAATTTACAGCTACCTCTAGGTATGTCTACATAGATTTGTACCCCCACTATAGATTTACCCTGAAAAAACTCTTTTATTCACAAAATTCCATTTTCTCCTTATTCCACACATTCAAACATAATTACCATAAATAAACACTTAAGAATTTGTTAATACACGTGCACAGAAATATATTTCCTTATATAATTCTGTATCATTGCTGTACCCTTTAGGAATGATTTATTTTTCTTAGCTCTGCCTATCTAAAAGTTAACATCATGTTAACTAGTTGTTGATACTCTCTGTGATTTTTAAAAAAGTAATTTCTTCCAGACAGCAGATTTATTCCTGGATCTTAGGGTGACTGCATTGCCCTCTGTAAGTGCTCATCCTATAGAGAGAACATAGATGCTTAGTTCAGATTAGATGCTTAGTTTTTAGATGAGATTTGAAAAGTTCATAGACTTCAGAAGTTAAATGTATCTTGTAGCAAGAATTGGTATTTTCATAAATTGAAGGTGCCTGAATATTGTGCTTTGGAACACACAAAAAGAGAATGTTGTCTGAAGTTTGAGATGCTGATCACTATGCAGCTTCAAACACACTGCTGCCTTTAATCTGTTGAAAATGTTATGCCAGACTGTAGATCCACTCTAGAAGAGAACTTTCTTCTCGGGCAGGAAGAATGTGTTGAAATGTGTGCTGAAAACGAATATTATCATCATCACACTGTGCTCAGATGCAAGAAAATTTGATATAAAAAAAATGCAAGTTGCTTTTTGGGACAATAAATACAGAAGAGGGATTTTTTGGAGGAATATTGTCAAAAATACTAACCATACTTCACTGCATACTGCTAGTGATTTATTTTGTAATATGATAGAAGTATGGCATTAGAAGGCATTCAAATATTATTGCTTAAAATTTTTTTTAAATATGCTAGAAAATACATCAGATACATTTTTGTGAAATATCTATAGGTAGCTCTTTATATAGAGCAGTACTTCCCTAATCCTTTGTGCCGATAGTCTACTGTTGGTCTGCATTTCTCTCTGATTGCTATGCTGCCTGCCTATGAAATGTTTTCTGGAAAATACTTTTGGTTTCATAGATCTGCTACAGATTTCTTATCATGGCCATGGAAACTGCAGTTAAGAATTGCTGACTTTAGAAACTGTTAGGAAATTTTTGTATATTTCATAGATATAAGAATTTCAAGTTTATTCATTTATATAAAGGGTCAGTTGATGCCGATCTTGCATTTCTCATGTTCATGCTTTTTGAAGTAAGTTTCATCATCTTTATTGTATAGGCTTGCGAACAAGTTGAAGAGTGAACCACTCAAGTCAGACTTTACAATAGATTTAAAACATGAGGTAAGCAGTGGATTATTCCTGTGATGTGAGTAAGAAAAATTCTCTCAAAATTATATATTTGAATCTTCATAAAGTAAAGAAGAAATAACAGGTTTTTTAGGGGTTGTTAAAAATTTTGAATACAATGGCATGTTTAATTTCTTTCCCTTCCTTTAGAATATTATAACATGTGATAGTTCAAAATTATGCCACAAGCGTAGAAGAATTCATGAAGAAAATTGCATTTGTATTAACATTACATGATTGTATACAGTGAGGTACCTTCTAAGGCTTACTCTATAGAGAAGGAAAGAGCTTCCAATTCATGAAGTTTAAACTGGCATGAATGATATCTCAAATACTAGACAGCCACACTCACATTTTAATTAGTGTATAGGAGCTAGATAGGATGGATTTGAGGAACCTAACTGTTGGAACTGTTGTGTCAGTGTGAATGCTCAACACTGCAACACGTATGATGGAAGTCTGGAATTTTTTTTTTTTTTTTTTTTTTGCCACTGGTTTGCAGCAGTTCCGAAAGGCAGCTACTGGATGTTTCAGAGAATAAGGGAGTTGATTTAAAGAAACATAAAAAAAAGGAGTGGGGATCTGAAGCAAGACCAGTGCTACCCTTTCTGAAGCATATTTTTTGTGCCTCCAAAATGCTCATGCAACCCCGGGTTTTGTAGTGTCGTCAAAGTGAACATCAGAACCAGGGGGAAAGGGGAGGATGAGCCTGGGGTAGGCTATTAGATTTTGACCTGAAATCATGAGTGATTTTGATTTTATTTTAATTTTTTAAAACTCTCTTAAAATTCAGCTATAAATTCTGGTTCCAGCGCATATTAAAAACCTTACTTAAATATTCCAGATCCTTATTCTATAATGGTTACAAACTTCCTCATTTCACATACACTATAGGTACACTATAAATTTATAAATCCAGTAGTGTATTTAAATGCATTTGGCTTTGTGCCAACAGTATTCTTTCACTTAGTTTTCTCTCCTTGCCTGAGCTATTTCTAGATGGCAATTGGACCCCCTCAGCCTTCATTTTGCTCCATGAAACAAGCCAGCAAGTTGTTTTACTTTCCTCTTGTTAATTTTTCTAAATGCAAGACCTTGTGCATCACACTATTCATCTTCTTGTGTTATCTTGAAGTCATTCATGTATTCCCAGTATTCCAGTCTACCTCAGCGCTGACAAAACCTCTAAATGTAGTGTCATCAAAAAATTTCATTAGCAGACTTTTAATTTGTGTGCCATGTTGATTATTGAAGAACAATTGATCACTTGACTGGCAAAAAAGACTTCCATCCCCCTTCATATTCTGTTAGCAATTCTTTGCCTATGTTCCATTTCAAATTCATTGCTCTTGGTAACTTACTTCAGCCCTACAGTTGTTCTTTCTACACAATCTCTTGTCATCTTTCCCTGGAGACAGTTCCATTCTCCCTCATTTATTTTATAAATCACTATCTCCTCTTTCTTCAATCTTTTTTATCTTGCTACATCCTTCTTGCATGAATCATGATTGAAAACAAATCAAAGGATATAATCTGAGATTTTTAATGTGTGTGTGTAATGTTTAAATTTATGAAGGATGATAAATGTCTTAAGAAACATCTTGGTTTGACACAGCCCTAATAACATGTGCCTCTAGTCCTTGGTATTTTACTGTGCTCTGTATCAGTTTTTTTCTCCTACTACTTTCCAGATCCTTAATTCTTACATCTCTAATGCTTATATCACTTTCCATCTGGAAGACTAATCTTACAAATATGTTAAAAGGTTTTTGTCATGCTGATTTTCATTTGTAGGTGTTTTTCTAGACTTTTTAAAATATGTGTAATATAGCATATTCTCTTCATGCTGATGGTTACTCAAAACTAGAAGTGGATAATTGATTTTTTGTGTAGCTGTTGTTAGATATGAACAAAAGACTAATGTATTTATGTCTTTTTATTGTCAAGCTATTCTTGTTGTTTTGTCTGTCTGTCTGCCTGTTTTGTCTGTCTGTCTGCCTGTCTGTCTTCCTATCCTATAGCCCCAAAAATGGCACTCTTACTTCTGAAATATGGTAGCCTCACACTATAGTAAGGGTTTCTATTGAAGATGTGATTATTCTATGAGAAATCTGCTTTCTTAGCACATGATGAATTTTCATAAATTATGAGTGGATAATTCATGTTAAGTTACAATTAAATATTCTTTGTGAAGCATGAGCATTGCTTTTTTGTTGATTCATGTGTTAGACATTCATTCTGAATAGCTGAGTTTTGAGATAATACAATCCTAAAATGTGCTGGAAGCTCTTTATGAAATCACATCCTTCACTGTTATGTAGCCTTCTAACCAAGGCAGGGTCAGGAGCAGTTTACGTGCCATAAGGTGAATGTGGCAACAAGGTAAAAAGATACTTTGGGGATGTATGTATGTTTACTGTCTACTCCTTACCACTTGCACGTGTCTGTTGCATGTCATTTCCCCACTCCTCCTCTACTCCGAGCACTGTGAATAATGTTAGGCTTGACTGCCACTCATGTGCTTCTGCATTTGCTTCCATATAGAGTGTTCTTCCCCATTAGTTCTTTGAACTCATCTGTAAAGCTAAGATCATTTGTGTCTTCAGAAGTACTGCTAAAACAGCAGAGAAGCAGACCACTTACTAATGGCAAGGCTAAGAGAAGGTAGAATTTATTTGTAAACTACAAAACTCATCTTGGTATAGTAGGAACCTGCAGCTGAGTTGCAATAGCTTAAAAAGTTGCTGTCAACTGAGCGGTAGTAATAACATGTTTGCTTGCACAGCTCCCAGTCATCTGCATTCCCCCTCAGTTACAAGAAAAATACAGTGATTTAAACCTTTCAGTGCAATTAAACTGAATATGTTTTACTTTGTAGCTGAGGTGGGCTAGGAGTGCCTGTGTAGTTATGACAGTTCAGTTCAACCAGCAGCTTGTTAAAATGTCATCAGCTGGTTGTATTCTATTATGTGACTGTAGCGTAGCTCTTTGGCATCTAAAATCTGCCAAAGCTAGAAGCTTAAGTTTCAAGAATATGATTCTATTCTCAAGCCTGCCCCCCAGCCCTGACTGTGCCTGAAGCAAATTGGCATCTGTTACATTCCCACTAAGTCCCAGAAATAGCTATGTGTAGATTGTTGAGGTTTTTTGAGGAGGTTGATATGAATGCAATGGGCAAGAAGGTCCTGATCTCTAACTTAAAGTCTGTAAATGGTTTGACTTCCTATGTCCAGACCATATGTAATGCACTTAGTTTGCACTGTGTTCTTCCTGAACTCTGCAGGGAGGGGGGAGGAAATATCTTGTTCTTTTAATAATAGCTTAATGAAAACTCCCTACAAAGAGTATGATCTGGGTTCTGGCCCCTACATAATCTGAGGAGGTTTGAACCTACCGGTTCCTACTTCCCAACCAGGCATAAAACAGTGAAAAAGAGACTTATTTTCTCATTGGCTTTGGTGTGTGCTCGTTCTGATCCCATATTTCAGTGAAGCACTTGTTTTCCATGCAAGAATCATTGAGAATATGTAAAAGCAGCACTGGAAACAGCAACTAGAACCCAAGATGGATTTTCCTTCCTTGGAGGAGAACCCTTTCCCCTGTGCTGTAGAGTCAGCCTCCTCTTTGCTACACTATCTTGTTGGTTCCATGAATCTTAATTTTCACACAATAACTCAGTTTCCTGAGGGAGAATGGAGAGTCGCTGTCCCAGAATATCTGATTTGTTGGCTTGGGCACCCTTTTGAAAAGTAGAAGCTGCAACTTCTGACTGAGTTAACAGAAGCAAACCTGGAATACATATCTATATCTTGAGCATATGCTCAAACAGCTTTTATACAAAAGGAAAGTGCTTTCGCATCTTTGAAGTACCAGCCCTCGAAATAGACTAAGCATTCAGAATCCAAAGTGGATGGCAGTGCAGCTGGGAAATCCTGAATCCACCACATACTTACTGAGACATTCTTTTCTTCCCTTTAAATTCTAAGAACTTAATTTTGTTTTTTTAAGTGCCTGAACAATTTTATATGAAATGAGGTTAATTTTTTAACTAATCTGAGATAGGTAGCCAACATAGACGATTTCTGACTAAGCACTTAGTCTGGCCAAGTTATAAGCAATATCAAAGGCTTGTAACGGAAACGTTGGACAAGTCTAAGTGTTTTTGATCTGTAGTGAAATACAACTTGAAATATTATTAATTTTATTATGAATTATATGAATGTAAACATAAAAGGTTCTTTTTTGTCTTCTTCCAACATCACTGGCTTGCTTTTTCCCTTTTCTTTGTAAGTTTTTGCTGTTTTTTAACATTTAAAATGGACAAGAATCTCCAACATTATCCATCAGTCTATTTCACAATTTCTTAGTTTCATTATTGATTTTAAATGACTTTAAATTGTCACCAGAGAATGGGTCTGTTTTGCAAAACTACATATTGCCACATAGGAAGAAATAGTACTAGCTATTCCAAATTATCAAAATAATTTCAAAGAGCAACAAAATAAGGATTTTATTTTATTTAAAAGAAGATGCCAATATTCATTTCACTACTTCTTCTACAAATTTAGAGATGAGTTGTTTTCATGTGCTTATATGAAACCAATTTTAATCCTTTAAACCTTGAGCATCTGTAAAATTTCCATTATAGCAAAAAATTATATTTTGGCTCTAGAAACGTGGAGGAGTAAGGTATGCAGCAAGTCAATCAACTAAGGCACAAATCCTCTATGACATCCTATATTTTTAACTGTTTCCTGTTAAGTTTATCCTGTAATATGATGATTTCTGTGCTTTCCCTGGGAATTTTTATCCAGTTACTCTACTCACTGATATAAATGTTTTGCGTTTTGATAGATCGCACTATATATTTGGCAGAAAGGGGATGGACCACATCTTACTCCAGTGCCTGAGTTCTGTACAGATGATGTGAATTCATATAAGGTTAATCATTGTGCAACAACATTCAGTAATTTTCTGCCACTTTGTGTAAGTACCATATTTTAAATGCCACTTGCTTAGTAAAGGTAAAACTCTCACTAAAGTGCATAATACTTGACTTAAAAAAATCTCAGACCTTAAGAAAA
This sequence comes from Apteryx mantelli, assembly GCF_036417845.1. Taxonomy (NCBI): domain Eukaryota; kingdom Metazoa; phylum Chordata; class Aves; order Apterygiformes; family Apterygidae; genus Apteryx; species Apteryx mantelli. The sequence goes on from NC_089978.1 coordinate 26,072,011, forward strand.
TGTTTTTCAGTAAACTCAAAAAAATTGTTTCTGGTGGCATTTTCCTTTGTTTTACTTTCAGCCTTCTGTGGTATGTAGTATTTCCTGGCAAACAATTACTGTGCGTGATTTTCCCGCAATGTTTTAGCAGCCCATGATCTTTAAAGTATTTCTCCTTATGACTCTGTGATGTACTAAAGTACAGATAATCTCATTTTAGAGGTGGGAATCTAAAATGTGATGCATCTAAAGATAAAATGCAATACAGCATTTAAGTGCATTAAAGTACAACCCATATCTCTATCTCTAGGAGAATACCTGTAAGATATCGCGGGTAACTGCTACTAGGGGCCAAAAAGTGACTGCCATGTTTGCCTGGAAAACAAAATTCTGGGTGTCAAAAAAGAAAATAAATAAACACAATTTCAACAGAGTTGAGGAAGCTTGCAGGTTTCTAGTACGTAACCTTTAAGCTTCTCTTTCCCAGTATGATACAGTTCAACAGTTTCTTGTAGTGATTATTTTAATTACAAAGAAGTTAATAAAATGTTTTTTTTCAGGTAAATCATTCTTAGCACAACAAGTTCTACTGCTCTTCTTTTCCTAATGATACATGTTTTAGTTCAAGTTAGAATACTACATCAATGGAAAAGGTATTTCAGTAATGTTATTTCAGGAATTTGAAACCACTATTGACACTCTTTCAAGGGACAGAAATATACTTTCTACTGTATTACTCAATATGCTATTCTACTTGATAAGCTATACAATGAAAAAATATTTTCTGTTTTATTATTGGTATGGATATACAAATCCAATAAAATGTTAGAGGCAGAGCCTGCAATTACAAACTTAATTTTTGTTCTGTTCCTATAGGGAGAGCCAGTGAAAAAGGAAGATGTTTTTGTTGCTGTAAAAACATGTCGGAAATTCCATGGAGACAGAAGTAAGTTCTTGATTATTCAAGGTAGTAGCTCTATACAACATAGTTTAGGAAATTAATATTTAAAAAACAAGCTGATACACTATTTGGCTGTGTAGCTCTTGGAACTAAATATTTGCAAAATCCACTGGGAAGGATGAAAGCTTCAGAATTCTAACAGTGTTATTCTTTAGGTAGAGGGGTTTTTTTGTTATTCAGAGTTGTTCAGGAGTGTTTGAAATGCTCGAGACAAAAAGTTGTGTTAGTTTGATGTTTCATCATTAGTGATTAGTTGGTAAAAAGTATTGAAACTGAATACCTGATTTAAAAATATGCCTAAAGTTTGCTTACACTGATCTAAATTGCAGCTATTGCATTAATATCCTTCACTGTATCCCCTGGATAGGTGGTCAAGTCCCATTCCTTGTACTAGCAATGATACTTGTGCAGCTGTAGGGTGAGCTGGTTCAGAAATTTGAGCAGACTGAAAGCTGTCTCCCCTCCCCCTTCCATTTGTTCTTCCCTTCCCCCCATAAAAGAAGTGAGTAGCTTGAGTTGTTGTGTTGCTTTTATCTAATGTCACTGTATGCAATTGGATGTGTACAGGTGTTCTGTAATGCTAATAATAGGAAATTTTGTTGTGTAGAAATCTCGCCAAGTATAGTACTTCGTGTTGAGTCCAAGACATGGCCCAGATTTAAAGTCTTCCAAAGCATGTCTCACTACAGTGTGTTTCATCTGGAAATTGTAGTGTCCTACAAGTAATGATAGTCACCATAAAAAATATGACCATGGTATCCATAGTAAAATATATATACATATGTATATATATATATGTATGTGTATGTATAGTTATATATATACACACACGCATACACACAGCTAGTGCAGCCCAGCAGAATACATACAGTGCGTATTAACTTCCATCTCAGATTTAGGAAAAATAAAGGCGCAGAGAAGGCTCCCTGCCTCAGCTAATGTACAGTAAGTGTCAGCTAAGTTGAGCTAGAACCAGTGTTTACAAAACTTGGTGGGAAAAATTCCAAGTCCTCTGATTTAATGGAAGATACTCTTATCTACTTGATGCCATCTACCAGTCCATTCTAGTTTACTTCTGGGCATTTATTTAACAAGAAAATCCAGGAATGGATTTATTTCCAGGAATTTACTTGCATTTTGTGGATTCTTGAATACTCCAGGTATGTAATATTGTCACCATTATGCCTATTTTGTTTATAAGCTTAAGTTAAAGTGATTATTGTTGGGGAGGAAAAAAAAGCAAATTAAGTAATGGCTAGTAGCTGTATCAAATTTTGTGGTGGGTTTTGCCATTCCTTTTGTCAGAAGACAGCATGAAGTTAAAAGCTCTTTTCTTAACTAAGTTCCCCTTTGCTAATGCATTCAAAACTGAGGTTCTATCATTTTGTCATTTTAAATTTAGACTATTGGCTGGGTGTTGGGTTTTTTTTTTTCCAAATAAGATTTATGTAACTTATTTTTCTTAATGTTGTTAGTGTACTTGATGAAGGCACATTTCCAGTATTTTAATCACCTAATTGTTTGGATATTTTTAGCAAGTAGCTTTTGACAAAACAAAATCGACTGTCCTGTAATTGGAGTTCACTGAAGAATTTGCCTTTCTGGATCCATGTTTATTTTCTAATCCTCAAAATTACAAACAAAATAAAAAACTAGGCTGTTTTTATTAAAGATGATCAAAAAGTCAGAAAGAAACAGAAGGCTTTAAAAAGATAGCATAAACATCCTTCAAGAAACACATGTTGAAGACTGAGGAAAATTCTTGAACTTTCCTCACAGCTTCCAGTGTTATGCAATGGAGGATAATCTTACTCAAGATTTTGAAAGATTAATGGATGCCAGCTTCAGAGAGCTCCTTTTACCTGGTAAGTCTTTTTTTTATTGTATGCCAAAAACTACATTAGTGCAACATTAAGGCTTAGAATTTGATGTGCAAGAACAGCTAAATTTAAGAATTTCCTAGAGATTTAACTCTCCTTCTTACATGTATTTTGTATGATTATATAGAAAATACGGATCAAGGTTCTAGAAGTGACACAACTAAATTATAATCAAGAACACAGAGTTGAGCTTCTATAAGTATCTCTCTAGTGTAGTATTAAAACTTTCTTGTGATCAACAGTAGAAATACATATTGGTAAATGCTTTCATCAACAGCATGTGTAAGAGCTGGTCAGGAACTTTCAAATAATTGTTATATCTTTGGAAAATATGAGTTATCTAGAAATTGCAAACTATTGTGGGATTCTGTTTACAATAGACAAGAGTCTGGATGGTAACATTCCAGTAGAAACAAACAAGGAAAACAGAAGGAAAGACACTTTAGCTAGCAGCACCCTGGTTAGACCACTTAACTAAGGTGAGACTCAGGTCTTTGCTTCAGTGAACTACTTTTTTTTTCTTTTTCATTTATGCAAAGAAAGAGAACTCCACTGAAGAAATCGAGAGGCGCAGTCCATAATAGCAAGTAGTTGTTTATGTTAAACATCCTGCTGAGGCTTAGGTCGTAGATTGGAGAAAGGTGAAACAGAGCCTTACAGGAGCCTCTGTTCTGTTGCAGGTGAATTTTGGAAGCATTGAGTGTGTCTGTGACACTTCTGTATTGCGTCCCTGGTTTCTGAAAGGGTTCTGGTTTTGTTCTTTCGAGAAACAAGCACATTTTTGAAATAGAACATTCATACAAAATCAGAAAATCATTTCCTGCCTACTATGTAGCCAGAGTTCATGTATTGTGAAATTCCTGACTTTGCATTTCAAATCTCAACCTTAATGTTGTATTAATGTATTTTTTGTATATAATTTCCTTTGAAAATTTTCTGCAACAAATTGAGTGCAATTTTAAGTGTCTAAAACTTTTAAAAGCAGCATTTTCTAGTGCACAGTGCTGTAGGAGTGAAATCATTTTTTTTCCAAATACTGCAGCTGTGCTCATCAGTGCATTCAGTTCTTATTAGTTTATTCTAACAGCTAACTTTCAGTTCATTTTAGTCTTATTAGACTGACTATTGGTCAAACAAGAATAATTGAAGGATGAATCCAGCAAGGAGCTAAAACCTGTGACTTCTGTATTCACATGGATCAGGGTTATATAGTGACAAAAGAAAGTTGCATCAATATTTGCTCTTCTTACACAGTAGGTTTTTTGAGTGTATAGAGAATTACTCAGAATTACACACATATAAAACAGACAGGTTTTTGGTGATCATTCAAAGAACAAGATACTACTAACAAGATCTACTGTATGGTATCAGAGAACATAAGGCAGATAGTGAGACCAGAATGCAAGATGTTTCAGAGTAGCTGTTCATCTAAGTTTTGACCACTTAATTTTTAAAATGGAAAAAGAATCATCAGTTTTAATTGAATCGTTCTCTTCCAAATATCCTGCAAGTGTTCCCGCCATCCTGCTTTTTTGTGTTACTCATTATTTACTTTCCTCAGGATATAATTATACATTTGCAGCATCGTTATTAGAATTTTTTATGATCAGTTTTAAATGTTTATGTCAAAGGGCAAACTGATAAGAAAAGAATTACTGTTGTAGAGAAGTGTTAAGCAGTCCTTTCTTTGAATAGAATCTCCGTTGGGTGAAAAATGATTGCATGATATTTATAAATGTCATTCTGTAAGTGTGTTTCCAGAGATAGGTGCTTTTGAACATTAACATGAAGTTGCTTTCAAATACTATTCTCAGAATAAGACTATCATATATGCCATACAGTTGGATGTGCTGTTTTTAAAATATGACAGTTTCAATACTGAAAGAGTGACTGAACTCTAATAATTAGTGTTCTGCTGTTATGTGCTATAAAGTCTAACATAGCAAGTATAAAACTAATGAATTCCATACTTTGCTTAACATACATGTAAACACCGCAATTTTCAATGTAATATGAATGAAATTATAGTCATATCTTTAAAGAAATTTATTGCTATATAAAACTGTCCTGGCTGACTGTACATAAAAATGTAAAATTGCCTCTCTCTTAAGTATTATCGGGAAGAAAATAGAATGAATGTTTATAATCATGATGCTCTGTTTCAAACAGCATTTTCATTACCACATGAAGGAACGTGTCAGATAACAAGGACATAAATATTTTAATCAAGTAGTTATTTACTTTTCAATATTGATGATTGTTTTGCAGTACCAATTGTAAAGCAGACTTGGGAAAGAGAGGCTGCCCTTATTGAATACTACAGTGATTATGCAGAAATCTCCATTCCTACTATAGATTTAGGAGTACCTAATACTGACAGAGGTGAGCTTCTGACTGTTGTTCTCAGTTTTGCATGAATTACTGTATAAAGATGGTAATTTTTCAGGATAATACATATATTTCATGTACAGTATATCATTTAGAAATTCTGCATTTCTGTAGTACACATTCTTGCAATTAAAACTGAAAGAATACTTTTGACATGCAAGGAATGGATGGAGAGTACAATTTACCTATTTGGACAGGGTTTTTTTGTTTTTTTGTTTTTTTTTTTAATTAGAAACCTAAATTTTGTAAGTATGAAAGCAGGGTATGCTGATACTACTCCAGGAGAGAAAAAATTGTGTTATTGCTGTCTGCCCACTGTTTTGCATAAGATTTGTTAATGGTGGCAGTATGTCATAGGTTTAGGACAGAAGACCTCAGGCAGTGCCAGCTGGGTACTGATCATAAACTGCTTGTCATATGGTATTTGGATATTATGTGCTTATATCTAGTATGTCTTATTTAAGCATAAAAACTAAATGTTAAGATTGAAAGATTTTTTTTTATGACAACATAGTAGGTTTAAAGTAGTAACTTGCTTCATATTTGAATAGAAAAAAGGCTGCGGATTGGATGGCTTCAGTCAGTTTGTTCCTTTTAATGTCTTTTTAGTGTTTTTTTCTTGTATTTGATCTACTTCTCTAGTCCTGTAGAGTCTACAAGCCTATTACCTTCTGCATTAGAGGTGTCCAAGCTGTGGCCTATTAACTTTATCTGACCCACTAGACCAGTTGTTCTGATCTTTGCCTTGTTTCCAGCTGCCCTTTTTTCCAAAGGGCTTATCAGAGGCAGATGGGAATAGGCAGGGATTTCTATTTGCACAGGTGTGGTGTAGCACACGTGCAACCAGTGAGTGTTTTCAGGAGGTGGCAGGCCTGCTGTGCCTGCATGGATTATCTGTAGAAGTCGTGCCCAGTAGTTCTGGTCACACGATGGGGGATGGACCTTCTGCATCTGGCCTTTGAGCATTGCTGGGGGAACCAGTGGGACCTGGGGGGTACTGGTGTTCTAAACTAAACAAATTGTGCTGAGTCTGTTGTAATATCGTTTATGTCTGTCTTTCATCATGGAATACAATATAGAAATGTTTGTTTTAATTTTGTAATTCTTTGCATATCAATCTGCATTAAGTTCATGGTTTCACAAAATCAGCAAAGCCAGGATTTCCTTTATTTCTTAAGCAAAGAAATACTGCATTTTCTCAAAAATAATTTAAGTGGAAGTAGCTTCAAATATAGTGTGTCATCTTTATTTTTTAATGCTTGTTTAGTAATGGCTACATTGAAAGTGATAATTGTTTTAGATAATTGTCTGTTATTTAGATGAAGAAAAAAATTTTGCAGTTGAATTTTCCTTTCCTTAGAAAAGATTCTGTAGAAGTCTGAATAGAGCTTCCTATTTCTGTTGTCTTCCTCATTCTAATCAAGGGTGTTTTACCTCTCAACTTCATTATAGTCTTTATGTTAAATATTAAGACCTTTCCTTTGAGGAAGTTACCAGGACTTGAGTTAACAGTTATGAATATGGTTGATCTGTTGCTTGCTTGTAAATATTTAAGTCTGTATAGATCTGATGCATCGTGAAAGCCTGTGGGTGGGTGAATATGTATAAGCAATACTTAAATATCGCTTTACATTCATAGATCTCAGAGTACTTTGCGTAAGATGTTTCTATTGTAGTCTCCTCTTTTTACAGTTTGGGAAAGTAAGAGAAGCAGTTTCCCCAAACTGTCCAACAGTTTAATAAAATAGCTGGAAATACAGCTTGATGTCCAGGTCTCTATAATTCAAATAATTTCCATAGTTCAACATCCTTCTTGCATGGAAAGCAATGGTTGTGTTGGAAGCATCTGTACAAACACCATGCAGCACAAAGATGTAATTTAAACTTGCATTTTCAAGTATTCTGCCAGTCATTTCCAAAACATTTCTCAGAGTGCAGCAAAATACATTTCTAGGTCATGTATAACTTTATTACAAAATCTCTTTTTATTTAAATGTATATTTTCTCTTATTCCTCTTCATTTAGGTCACTGTGGGAAAACTTTTGCCATTTTGGAAAGGTTTTTGAATCAGAGCTCTTCCAGAACTCCTTGGTTAGTCATTGTGGATGATGACACATTGATAAGGTATAAATTGCAATATTTCACAAAGTATTTCTGTTCATGCTGATAGGAGTCTTAAAAATATTCACCTCTTATTCTGTATTTAAGATACACATCTTTTTTATTAGTTATGCAGATTTCTATTCTTTCAAGAAAAAATATCACTTTTCATTCAGCATTCTTTGACTGATACTAGGAACAATTTACTCATGTAACTTGATAAAAACTATGCATATAGTGTTACTGTGTAATCATGTAGTCCAAATATGTGAAGGTCTCGTGTTTCTTTGTTAGAGGCATATATGAACTGATTATTGTTAGTCATTTGTTAATACACTCTCTAACATGTATTCCTCTTAAAAGAGCCAAAAAAAGGGTTCCATAAGCTAGGGTCGATTCTCAGAGCCACCTGGAACTGTGTCCAGGGACTTGTCTTTGTCAGAAAATGAGATCATGTTCAGATAAAAAATAATTTTTTGAGGAGAAGCTCAGAGTTCTCAATTTCTTTTCAGAGTAGATTGCATATATATTTGTCATTGCTTTCAAGAAGTGAACAAAATGAGAATTTGAACCATGCTGGAGAAATAGAAAAATATTCAAAATGCAGCTTTAATCAAGTTCCTTGAAGTGAACTCTTTACAAAGGGCATAATATTTCAGAAAATCTGTGAAGTAGCATTGATCACCAAAGAATAAATGCCTAGTTATGTTAAGTTTAGCAAGAACATGCATCAACATGCAATTACCTCTCAGGCAAGTCAGTCAAGAGAACTTAGAACAAATTAAAAAACATGAATCAAAAACTGTTAAGATTAAAATAAAATTGGATCATGTACATTTGCTGTGTCAGAAAACTGGATCAGTGAAAACTGAAAGATTGTGACTGTGTGACAAAGTTGGCACTTGCTAAGATAAATGAATGTGTATTCTGTGACAGAGCAGTATAAGAGAAATAAGGCAGAGTAATCAACCAGTAGGATCACACATTCATGAATATGAGAAGTTGTTCAAGATAGTATTTTGATTAAATCACATGACAGAAGAATCTGGAGAAGCCTATAACTATAGATAAAGCAGGATTCTTAGAATTAAATCTGCCTTTTTGTCTTTCAGTTTCTGGGGAAAAAAGATCATTTGCAAAGTTCTTACCATTGTTTGGAAAAATCATTGCATGCTTTCTTTGAGATGAAACTCAGTTTTGCTGAGAAACTTGTCTGCTTCTCCTGAGAAATAATTATATGCTAATTGATTCATCATTTGACCAAATCCAAAAATAACTTCTCATAGTAAATTTATGTTAATCTCAGTTTTTTGTAGAATTTCTGAATTTCTCCTGTTATTTTTGTGCTATGTACTATAATGCCATTTAGGCTAGCAATGTAAGGATTTTCAAAACTGTTTCAAAATAAGTGTCTACATGAACTAATTTTTTTTTATTATTATTTAATGGACTTTCATATTATAGCATCTTCAGACTCCGAAAACTGCTCAGCTGCTATGACCCAAATGAACCAGTATTTCTTGGAGAGCGTTATGGTTATGGCTTGGGAACAGGAGGATATAGTTATATCACTGGAGGAGGAGGGTAATTTATTTAAACTCCTACAGAGATCTGTATCAGTCAGTCACTGTTTTGAATGCAAATGTTTTGTATTAAGATACAAATCAGATGCAACAGAAATAGTGTTGTTTTCTAATATGATTAAAATATAGTCATGGTCAAAGAACCAAGTGTAAGAAGTTGTGCAGCCCAATGGGAACGGATTTGTAGAGCAAACTAATTGGTACTGAGGATACAGTATCCAAATTATGCAAGCATCAGGGATCTTAGTTTGGCTTGGCCAATCCTGTGGACTGAGTGCCTGTTATTGTAGCAAGTGCACCACATGCCCTCTTGAAGCACATCACACAGCCTTGTTTCATCTGATAGAGTTAATTTTGTGTATGCAGAGACCACCTTGCAATGTGAATCAAGGCGTGGTAAGTGGAGACAATTGGCATATTTGCTTAAAAAATACTCTTCTGTTCTGAACTGTAGTGGAGTTGGAGGAGCAACCAAAGAAGCATATCTATATAGGGATACAAATTTTGTCATGAAAATATTCCTTTCTGTTTTCTGTCTTTGTCCAGGCATGGATAAAGGTGATCATTCTGATCTGTTTTGTGTGTCTAAAGGAAGTGGTATGGTTTTGGAGCTATGTGATCTCAATGTCCTTACTGTCCTTCTCCATGAAAAGTAATGACTATAATAATTTATTAGTTTTCTTATCCATCCATGAATAAATAAAGATCAATTGACTAGTCTTCTCATTATCTTATGCATAGTTGCATAAGATCTTTCTTAAGTAGTTCACGTTTACACTTCAGTTAAGAAATAAACCTTCCTTGTGTGCTGGTATGTTTGCCAGTTACCAGCTGTATATTTCCGTACTTTTTTAGTGTTTATCTCTTAGCTTCTATTCTGTTTTATAGATGTGGAATTTGGGGGATTATTTTCATTCTCAGGTTTAAGCAGATAAAGACACAGATTATCCATCTTGCTTCATACCTTATTTTTGAGAAAGTTTGTTTTAAGTTAAGAATTCTATTTAACTGAAAGGACACAGTGCAGATAATAAAGTGTGCAATTTACATCATAGCTTCTGTGTAGCAACACAGACTGGACACTAGTCCTAACTCTTTTTTTCAGGACTCTAGCTAATTCTATCTCTGTTTGATCTGAATACTGAAATATGACTTTCCATTGTGCTTTCCTTTTTTTTCTTCTTATGATATATGCATTAGATTGCCTTCAGAGTTGCAATGCTAGTTATAAAGTCTTTTACAACATTAATCTGACAGTATTCTCAGATCAGTCTTTTTTTCTTTAGCCTTGGTATTTATAAAAGTTGTGCTGTGTGCCGCTTTCAAGTGAGGGATTGTCATATAGTGAATGAACTCATGAAGCTGTGTAGTGATTTCAGAGTACAGATTTTAGCAGTATAATTTGTAGTAGCTAGATTATCATATATTTTGATTGGATTGGGTGATGCATTCAGATTTCAGAAAAGAGACAGCTACAGAATATTAAACAAGAGTATATTCCCTCAGCTCTTGAATTTAAGATCACGATCATGTTTCTAATCTACTGGATGCTTATTTTACTGGTAATTGTCTAAAGACTTCAGGCTCTGGGAGATACTTAAAAGAGCAAGAGAGTTAGGATGAGCAGAAAAGCTTTGCAATGGCTTCAAGTAACATTTTTTTGTGTATGGAGAGAGCTCTGAATAACACAAGTTACAAGGAATGGCAATTAAGGTTTAGAGTTCTTTCCTCTTCTTTTCATTTAATTGTTATATGGTGACTAACCAGACAATATATTTGAGTAAGATAGAGGAGAACCTCCTTTTAAAAGTCCTGGCCAGATCTAGGAATAGTTATCAGCTGCAGTAAAAATGGTGGCTAGCTATGTAATTGTTTGAATAACAGCATAATTAATCTTCATTATATAAAGCACTTTCAGAAAATGCCTCTAACAGTAATGGTCAAATTTTGAAATGTCAGATATGTTGCACCAGAGGGGCTACATTTCATCTTGCAATTTTATATCATTTAGCAATATTCAGTCTAGTGATATCACTTAGAGCTTTTTGGCTGCTGTGTTAGTTGTTGTCTTATCCTCTTCATTTGCTTTTATTATTCAGGATGGTTTTCAGCAAAATAGCTGTCCAGAAACTACTTGCTAGTAAATGCCGGTGTTACAGCATGGATGCTCCTGATGATATGGTCCTTGGGATGTGCTTCAGTGGCTTAGGGATCCCTATAACACATAGTCCACTCTTCCATCAGGTCAGAGAGTTATTTTCAGTAGTATTTAAAATATATTTCATTCTCTTAAGTATACATTTAAAACTGGACTTGTAAATACTATGAAGTGGACTAATGTCTAATTATTGTAATCAAGATACTGCTGCTATACCTTATCTTTTTCCAGAGCAAGTTTGATCAAACAAATAAGTATATTTTCAAAGCATGGATTATGACAACACTTTAATAGGTTTATATCTCAACTCCCCTACGACTACATATTACAGAAAAAACAGGGGTGGGCACTTTGAATATCAGATGTAATTAAGAGCCACCTGTTTAAATACTTGTGGTATGGCCTCTGAGGGGGAAAAGAAAAAAAAAAGTACAACAGTCTTTTTTCCTTCAGATAATGAAGTATTAACTGTGACATATTTCATTTGTCATCTCTACTTATCCAACTTTTGTATCAATTTATTTTTTACTATTCTGAAATATCTTATTACTGAAGGCACATAATGAAAACTCAGTATTTCTAGCATTGTTGCATTTATGATGGATTTTGAAGAATGATAAAAATATCTTTTCATAATTGGACTATGCTAGCACAAGGAATAAAGAGGTCACAAATCACAATTTTCTTGTGTATGTATTTTCCAGTTTGGTAGAAGTGTGTTGGAATAGCTTTGAATCTTGACTCTGTCATCCAGAATATTTAACAGTGTAACTGTGATATCATGATGAAAAACGTGATGTGTTGAGTCCCAGAGAGATGCTGTGTTGTAAACCAAATATGAGAAGACTGAGAACACATTAATTCATTATTTTAATTCCTTTTGCTTATATAAAATCATATGTTTACTTCCTTATTTTATCATCACTTACTCCTTTCAGTATAAATATGAAAGAAAAAAAAAGTAATGCATCTCATAAAATCAACAGAATTATTGAATAAATTCTGCTTGCAGAGGTTGGTTTTTTTTTTTTTAACTGATTAAATGTGAGTTAGAAAGAACCAAACTCAACTTACAGATTTGTAGGAATGACCCTTATAAAAGAAAACAAAGCATTTCTTTGTAAACCTTAAAATGGTGTGCATCTGATACTGGATCTCTTTGAAAGTGAAATCCTGGCAGTTTGATTTTTCCAAATACAAAATTACACTTGAATTGTAATTCTTCTTTACTATCACTTACAATAAATTCTAAATTAACATACCTGCAACAAAGCTTAAGAATGGAGGAAAACTGCTGAATAAAAATTGCAGTATACTTATTCTGTCATGCAATAAAGATTTTTAAAATGAGAAGAAAATCAAAATCAGAAATTCTGTCAACCAGAAAATTATTTTTTGAAAAGACTTGACTGAAATACCATGATGTACAACGTGCCTTGAAGTAAGTGAATCAAAATTCTACTAAGTAATTATTATGAAACAGAGGCAAAGATATCTCCATCCTTAGAGTGTCCTTGATGTGTTATAGCCCTTGCCCTTTCTTACTGTTTTCTTGTTTGCTACATGTTAATGTAGACATATATTCTGTAACTTGTTTCAGAGGCTTTTGAAAGGGTGAGGCTTTAAAAGAACAGGAATCTGCCTACGTCCAATAGCTTTCAGGATTGTGGTCTTAAAATAGAAGCTCTGGGCAAGAGCAGTGTATTTGGCTTTTATAAAATACCAAATACAAACTGGAGCACAAAAAAAAGCAAATATTGCAATAATTGAATCCACAAAATGTAAGAAAGGAGGAGAAAATAGAAAAAGAAGTTGAGAGAATGTGTATCTTTAGGTCAGCCACTGATAAAGCAATATGATTCTTAGTAATGTAATAAACACAATAGTTATTATAGCAGATTTGGTTCCTTTGTGTATATGTCAGTAATCTGCTGATTGCATTCTTAAACTGCACAAACCCTTGCTCTCAGAAATGTAAAAGCTATTTCTATCCAAAGTAAATTGCAGGAAATTCTTAAGGTCGTGGAAGCCAAAATGTTCATCAAAGCTAGCTTTTTCAAAAGCCTTAAAGGAGACAGGCTCCCTTGATTTCTGCAAAGGCATTTTGATAGATAAGCACATCTGCAGTTTAAATATCAAAGAACCTCCCCCATCCCCCCAGCCCATAAGCAGATTTCTTAATGTGAAATTGTATGGCCTAATTTTCTGGCTAAAATGTACATAAAACAGCATGAGGAACGCAGCATGTAGCATTAATATAACCACAAGCAGGTGAGTGTACAGTATTAAATCAGTTGCTAGCTTAGGTGTCATTTCAGTGATTCAGTATCCCAATCTCCCTTTTTTTTTCTATTGTTTTACATCAGGAAAGAATGAATGTATCTTTTATTAAATTATTTTTAAAATGCTGATATTAAGTGCTTTCTGAATAAGATCTTGCATGCCTGTCTTGCTTTTCAGTAAAATTCTATTTACAATGGCAAAATCTAGTTATTTAACCAGAACCCACTACAGATGGAACTTTTGTTTTATATAATGACGTACTTGCATACTATTAAATCGTCTAGGAGAAAATGAAATATGCATCGTGTGGGTTTGTTGTAATTCAGTCTCTTGATATAATCTGATAAAGAATAGCAAATAGTTTTCTAGCAGTAGAATGCTATCTCCTGGCTTTGGTAATCTTTTCCCATCATAAAATTTTATTTTTTGGGGGGGGGAGTGGTATTTATGGCCCAGTCAAGATCCTGCAGTCATACTGACAGTGCTGGCATCTCTCGTTAAGAGGAGGAACAGAGAATATTGCCTAAAAGTATTTTCTCATCATGGAATCCAGACTATACATTTAAAAGGATGTGGTATAAACTATACTGCTTTTCATCCCTTGCTTTTATAGATGGCAACCATTTCTTCCTGAGAAGTCAGGCATACTTAATATTAATATACTTCATAGTGTGGTGACTTCAGCCCAAATTGCAGCTGTTTGGGTTTCATACAGTGTGTTTTGTCATTGCCACGTTGCTTTATGATGATACAAAGTTGAATGGTGATAGTGAAGGGTGATACTTTCTTGTTCTAAAAATCATTCTTCATCACTGAGTAGCTATGTTTTTGGTTTATTCTTCTATCTTAGGCACGGCCAATGGACTATCCAAAAGACTACCTTTCTCACCAAATTCCAGTATCATTTCACAAGCATTGGAATATTGATCCAGTGAAGGTATATTTCACATGGCTGGCACCAAACACAGAAGATGCCCTTAATGGAAAGAAAGATGGATATAATAGGGAGGATTTATAAACAGTAGAAGAATTTTAATTTTGATTAATGTACTGCAGTCACTAACTGTGATTTTTGTGTTCTTCTCATATTGTTCATGTGTTCATGACACAGAAGATAATGTTTTGTTCCTGTTTGTTACAGTGCTTCAGAGCAATGGAAGAAGGCACCTAACTGATTTTTCAATTTCTTTTGTTAAGCTTGGTTTCTTTTTAAAATGTCTCATACAACGTTATCTATGTTCAGTTTGGGACTTTGAGTCAGACATGATCAATTTACATTTTCTTCCTCAGTGTCTCAAAAGCTGAAGTTCTTCATTGCCTAATATTGAACATTCATAGCTCTCACTGACTTCAGAAAACAGTTCTCTAAACTATTCTGGACCAGATTCTTGATAATTCAGAGAGGAGATGTGACTTTATTTCTGTGACCAGTAGCTAGATTGAGTGAAGGCTATGTTCCTTGATACTCCTTCCAAACAAATATTGTAGTTTCATGGGATAGATGGACCAAGCGTGCACCACTGTTGTACCTTGAAGTTGACTAGCATCTGTGAGGAAAGTGACATTCAAAAATCTAAAAAAGGTAAAGGACTGGGATTTTTTAAGTGGCCATGAGAGGTCACTGTGGCTCCTTTAGAAACCTATGTCACTGTGTATCTATTTGGCAAGTACAAATGTGACTGTTAAGGACTTTTGAAGAACTAACATGCCAGTATTTCTGTGTGTGTTTCCATAGTGTATGGATGCCAGCTTTAAAAAGTTTTCAGTATTCCTAATTTATATCATCAAGTAATTTTATGCATACAACATGTAAAGAGGGATTCATATTTAAAATGTTCTTGATTTTTTTTGTGTAATTCAGTCTTGTAAAATTGTACAAAATCTGTCTTTAATATGTTCTAAACTAATTTTTATACTGTTAAAACTGCTCCTTTTAAGACAACAGTATATGGCACTTGTATGCTGTTATCTAACTTTGCTTGCTATATTGTAACCAAATACAGGGTCTTAAAGCCATACTGCTGAAGTCATTTGTGGTTTGTTTTGTTTTATCAGTAGGTTAGAATTTGATTCCATTCCAGCGTAATGCAATACTTACTTCAAATCTTAATAGGGGAGCCACTGATTTTTGTTTCAGTGAATCCTGAAGTTGTATAAACATTTGCTTGTGAATGGAACTTGTGGAATTTTAAGCTGTTGAATAGCAAGCACGTATTCATAATATATTCAAATACAGATTAAATAGGAGTGATCTGTGTCATGTATTTTTTTTTCTTTCTTCCCACTATCAGTGCCTTAAACAGTAAACATTTTGCTGATACCAGGGCTATGTTGTCTGGTACCATGGATGTATCGTTAACTATGTTTACTGTTTAGAACTGTGAGAGCTGAAAGCTGAATAAAAGCATACTTGTTTAACCTTTTGTGCCTTCTTCCTCTTTGCAAACAGAGTACAGAATTCTTTAAGCACCCATGTCATAATTTTATCAGCTGAATAATATTCTAAGGTCAGTGGTGCTCAAAGCTAATTTAAGTGTTTTATTTCTTTCCGTACCTTGTCCTGACATGTTTCCCCAGATGAGATAAATTTTTTAGTCTCTAGTTTTGTGCAAATGAAAAGTGTTTTTATAGTGGGCTCCTTGTATGTGATTGGGAATCCTGATGCTCGCACAAAATATATATCATTATCAAGTTCTCCAAAGGTCTTATCATGTAGTTGAATCACTTCCAACTTGAAAACTGTGATGTGATACTTCACATCTCTTTGGGCTCTGTGGAAGCAGAATAGGTCAGGCAAAGCTGATTAGTTTGGGATCAATGCTGCGTTGCTCTTGTGTGCTTCTGTCTTTATTTAGAGATTGGGAGCCATAGACTCAGTCTTTTATTGCTTGCTTCCTTAGACTTTTTCTTCTGACACAACAAATAAAGTAACTGTTTAAAGTCCATCCTTTCTCCTACCATTTTTTCTGTTTTTTACTGCAGGGATTTTGGTGGTATTTGTAGGTATTAGGGAAGGTAGAATTAAAGCAGACTTCTGATTCCAGCCTTAATAGTTGTGAAAACAGTGAAGCAGCAATTGACTTTTCTCTGTCCCTAAAACTCAATATAACTTTAGATACAGAACTAATGATATGCAACCCTAGCCCCAGCAGCAGCGTGATAAAAGAGCATGACAGGAATGACCTTTTATTCCAGGGACAAAAAATGCAAATCAAGATTTCAAAATCCCAGAGAGTTTCTGAAAACAAGATTCAAAGCCTTCTGTATTACATTTACTTTTAGAAGGCAGGGCAAAGCTGTTACTATCTGAAACCTAAAGATGAAATTATTCTGTTCTCCAGAGCTGTGTTGAGCATGAACAGTATAAATGTTTCTAATAAAAATCAAGGGGAGTGTAAATGGTATAATCTTAAAGCAAAGCAAGAGAAAGGAAATTCACAAGTTATCTTTGTAACAGGCAAATTAAAATGGGACTGCTCAGGGTTCCATTTTCCAGGAAGTTCCACACTGTGATATGAAAAAAATCTGGGAATCATTATGGGCTGTTTATTTTTAATGTGTTGATAACATGGAAAATTAACATGTATTAAGATACTTCTCTCATGGAATTTTCTGGATAATTTGGTTGGTTAATCTGCTTTTAACATCCAAAAAAATCTTGGAATACTGATGCCTTCAATATAGCCAGGCATGTAAATGATGAGTAACAGGATGTCTGAGCCCCACAATGGAGCGCAAGTGAGAATAATGATAGCTATGAATCCAATTTTTCTTTCCTGCATCTGCAAAGGCTCAAGCATTGAAAGCCCAAAAGAACTGACCTTGGTATCTCCTGCCATAAAAAGGAGAACAGACAGACATGTGAGACAGTTTGCCATCCGGGCAACTTTTTGTGCAGGACAGCTGTGCTCTGACACCAGCTCTAATGACTGCTTGACTGGAGGGAGGAATCCAAATGACTTTATTTTCAGTTTATTAATTTCTCTTGTTTTAAGACTTCCATTATTATGGCTGGAACTAGAATATGTCATAGCCAGAGGCCCAAGACTCCATTCCATTAGATTCCCCAAGAGTGAGATCAACACTGAGTAAGGACTACCTTAATGGGCTACTGTGAAGTGCCTCCAAAGCCAGTAATGCCACATCATTACCAAAAAAAAAAAAAAAAGTAGCAAGAGGTTAGCTTTTTGTGACACCATAAAACTCTTGAAGACTGCTATTTACAGCATTCTGTGGTAATAAATACATTCTGGTTCATTTTAATAGAATTGCTTCTGCATATAGTTGATAAATAATTAAAAGAAAATTAGAATAATGAGCAAATTGCTCCTTAATGACCCATGACATGTCATGGATTTACTGAGGAAACTAATAACACTTGAACCTCTGCTATTAATACTGCCTAGTGCAGCTCTAGCTCTCAGGTCCCAGATCACAGCAGCAAGGCTGCTTTAACCTTCCCCAGTCCCATATACACGTACCTTGTTCAGTCAAGTTCACCTCACCGATCACAGTAAGGATGATATCATTAAGTAATCATTTCATTTAATAAAAAGTAGATTCAATATTAGTTTGTAGGTAGCTAATTTTTCTATTTAAATTTGTTTCATGTTGTGTAGGGTACATACAGAGACTAGCTTTATTCATATAGTGTCTTACAGCAATAACCAGCATGGAAGTAGCTACTTGATGATTTAATTTCTGTCCATCAAGAAAAAAATATTCCCATTTTTCAAATCTCAGACTGTGGTTTAAAGGAAAAGACCTATGAACCTATGGACCCATGGGACTAGAGGAGGCAGAGAAAAGTGAACTCTGTTTTTGCATCTAGCTGCTTATATTCAGTTCCTTAACTCCCGCTTCTTCATCTGTGTCTCTGTTAGAGTCAGGAGACAGTACTGCCTCCACTGAAATCAGCCAAAGAGATCTCATCAGATCAGATTACCAGGAGCTGCATCTAAATGGCCAGAATAGAGCAGCTTTGGGGAGTCTCTATAGACTGGTTACTCCTGAACACTAGGGAAAAAGATACTTTAGAAATAATGTCTTTAAAGATGGAAAGGTAAGTAGACATAATACAGTTTTGTACAGAGGCCAAAAGGATTCACCATCAAAAAAGGAAGAAATGTTTTGGAAGGCAGGTTATGGAGAGGAGTGATAGGAAATTAGAGTATCATGAAACATTCTCTATGGAATATATGTAGGCATGCTGTTTTTGTCAGATAAGCAAAATAAGTGCTAAGCTATTTCTGGGAGAAATAGATTAAAATATCAGTGCTAGTGTAAGTCTGAAGGCTTAAGAGCCTAACTTTTATACAGAACAACTCCAAGAAAGTAAAAAGCAATAAATAATTAATATTTTACAGACTTGAATCATAAATATATTAAAAAATCTAGAATGTAAACAATATATTAATTATCATAATAAAAAGCCAATAAATAAAATTTTCTGCATGGAAAATTATTGTGTATCTTCAGTTAGTTCGAGTCTGCTGTTGTATTTTTATCAAACAGCTGCAGCTTTGTAGGAACGTCTGTTGCTCGTTGATGCCAAGGGACAAAGTATTAAGGTGCTTTTTCTCGTCATGTGAAAGCAGTAGTGGAGTGGGCTGGTAAGTGCCATTGTGTATTTGTATAGTAATATCAAGTCACCAATTACAATCTCTAAAAGTAAAGCAATCAAAATGGAGGGTTACCATAGGCTCCATCTGTGAGGCTAAAGTAAGATTTCTCTTTTACCTCATATAGTCACTCAGAACAGGGACATTTACTTTCATTTCTGTCTTTATTCTAAAGTGATTTGAGCATCTTTATCTTCTAAGAAGACTCCCTGAAAACTCCCTACGCTACAGGATATTGTGGAGTGGGACTTTTCCAGTGTCTTCTCCTGATAGTGTTTGACTGCTTGCCAGTGACTACCTAAGCTTCTCACTTAGGAGTCTGAGCCTTGCAGAGGTGGGAGAATTTGCTTCAGATCTCTTCTGTGAACATGGTACAGGTAAACATACCTTTGCCCAGGCTGAATATTCTAGTCACTGGTCTATGGAATATGAGCAAACTACCATTTTTTTCTTCAGAATTGAGTCTAACACTATTGTCCAGGACATTTCCTTAGACAGTTTAAAGCAAAATACGTAAAACACCATAAGCACGGGGATTCCCACCTCTCTTCTCTCAGCTGAGTGTCCTATCATTTCAGAAAGAAAGCAACTCAGAATGCTGCATGCTAAGTATCGATGTGTAGTCTTAATCTCTGTGACTTTACTTGCAGCTTGAACCCTGAGTGTGTTTTGGCAGGAATCATGCTACCAGCCAGCCAGTCAAACCAGGGCTTGTTTTGGCCTGTGCAACTGAGGCATCTTCAGGTGAAAGATATGCATCTCCTGAGTTGCAGGAGAAATAAGGTAGAGGTAATTATAAACCCTTGAGTTCTGGAGGTAAATGGAATTAGTCAGATCTAACTCAAAAGCACTTAAATAAATATCTTTATGAAAGAGAGAGAAAACTGCAGCCTATTGCAATGAAAAGAAGAGATCCTGAAATAAGAAGTCAAAACAGACCATAGCCAGTGTTATGACTGAAGTTCTCAGCCATCCTTGCCAATTACTCCTGAAATTCCTTTTGCAGTACAGTTGAGGGCTATGGTCAAAGACTAAAGGGATGGGCCATGTGAGTTTTGGAAGATGCATTAGATGTTTCGTTGGACTGTAGTCTTGACACCCTCCAAATGGAGGCCTAATCAGTCTGTTTACACTGAAGCACATCCAAGATCACCGTAGCAGGAACTCGTGTGCTAGATCTAGTTCTACTTGGCCAGGCAGGCACTGTATGCCATCTTCATAGGAGGGTCACATGGCTGTGTCTGGCACCTGCTCCCCAAAAGCCCAAGAGAATGGCAAGAAATGCAGGACCAGATGGGGGCCTTGAGGAGCTCTTGCTGCTTGTGCTTCAAGTCAGTTAACTGTCTGTTCCATGGCTAGTAATGTAGCAAAAGTTAGTAAGGAATATGATACTAAGTAAACTTTGGGAATAACTCATGTCAGGGCAAGCTCAGTTATAGCTCAGGAGGCATTAATAGCTTTGCTTATTGAGTACAGTCGGTCACAAGTGCTGATGGGCAATACTGGTCATTCACAAGCCATTCTTTCAAATGATTTCTTAAGACTAATAGTCTCACACATGTTTTCCTGTTCACAGCTTTGTGTTTGGTAACAAGAATGGTTATGTTCATTGCAGATGTTTCTTTTAGGGATCCCTTCACTGAGTTGCCTGGTTGTTTTCTGGAATCACCGGAATGAATTAAGAACTCTGCTGCAACCGACTCTGTGTTACCTCTGCCTCGTTCTGTCCGGTCACATAGCTCCACCGAGAAGTTCTCAGTCTATCTTTTGTCTTGATAAGCCAAGTTAATAATTTATTCTTACTCTTTTCATTATGGTTTTTCTACACTGGAGTTTTCCTATTGATAGATTCTGTATTAAACAAGATATTTGTTATCTTACAAATGTTAGTGCTGGAATAACTTTATACTTGATAAACAGTGAAATACATTTTTTAACCCATAAATAGTCATTCCATAATTACCAAGTTAGTATCTTCTTGTGAGGGATTCTGTTAGAGAATATTGAACTGAAGCTGTCTAGAATTAATTGCTTAGCATAACTTGCTTAGCATTAGTAGCTAAATTTGCTGAAGCCTTAGGCCTCAGGCTGTGAACTTGCTGTGAACTTTTACTTAGATAAGTAAAAGGGGGCCCCAGAGCCGGTTCAAGCTGGAGGGATAAAGAAGTTACATGGACAGCAGGAGTAGCCAACCTTGAAGATAAGCAGCGGCCTGCCTAGAGGCAATGAAGGGGCCCAGTGAAGAAGGGGAAGAACCGAGACCTAACTATTACTATTGGTCCAAACTATTGCTTAAGGGGTGGGGAATTTAGATTGTAAGGGTATAATTGCCCAGGGATTTCTTTGTTCGGGGTCCCTCTTCGGAGGCACCCAGCTCAAGCTGTAATTACCACACGTATGTCATTAAATTTTATTTTTCTTCAATCTGACTTCGAACTTCTGCCTCAGCAGGAACCTAGGGTCGGACCCTGTTATGGAGGCCGGCGAGCCTGATTTTCCATAACAGTTTGGCGACCCAGATGGGACCCTAGGCGACCACTGTTGGGGCTTCTCATCTCCAAATGATCATCTGGCGCCATCGGGTGAGTTCACCTGGGATCTTTGGCAACGGGAGGCACCGAGAGGGTGAGTCTTAAATTCCTGCCTAAATTCTAAATTCTGGTTTGGTAACAAAGTGCACTGTAAGGGGTACGCGGGCTGATCACCGTAAGGCGTACCAGGTTTTGGGGTGGGTTCGAGCCCCACGCCCAGGTTTTGGGGTGGGTTCGAGTCCCACTCCCGGGTTTTGGAGTGGGTTCGAGTCCCACTCCCGGGTTTTGGGGTGGGTTCGAGTCCCACGCCCAGGTTTGGAGTGGGTTCGAGTCCCACTCCCAGGTTTTGGGGTGGGTTCGAGTCCCACGCCCAGGATTGGGGTGGGTTCGAGTCCCACGCCCAGGTTTTGAGAGGGTTCGAGTCCCGTCTCACTCCGGCCGGAAGGGGGGAGTGCGCAGCCTGATCAGCGTAAGGTGCACCGCAAGACTAACTTAGAGTTGCTGTGACTAGTGTGAGTGTGGATACCGGTACTGTGACTGGTGTGAGTGCGTGTGACCTGGGAACCGAAAGGGGCACCCGTCGGCTGACAGAGCCGCCCACTGTGAAGGGACGGCAGTCCTAGCAGTCAAAGACTCGGGTGGTGTGAGTGCGGTTCCCAGAGAAGACAGAGTGAGAGAGAGAGAGTGATCACACCTGCTGCAGGGAGGAAAAAAAAAAAAAAGCCACAATATGGGAAATAAGTTCAGCATAGAAAAGGGGACGCCCTTAGCTGAAATTTTGCAAAACTGGAGTAAGATTGATGGTACCAAGAACCTAAAAAAAAAAAGGTTGATCCAACTATGTCAGGAGGATTGGCCGTTCCTGACAAAGGATGGTAACCCGGCGGAACGATGGCCGCCACAGGGGACCTTTGATCATCAGGAGTTAACTTTCCTGCGTCACCATTTAGAGGATAGGTTCCCCAGACAAATGGATTATTGGTATGTATGGGACAATTGGGCATTTGCTAGACAAAAGGAGGCACCTAGGAAAGAAAGAAGAAGTTTTTCTCAGAGTATTGAAAGTAGTGCAGCTGCTAAAACGCTTGTGGAAACTGCTCCACCCTATGCGCTATCCTCTGCTTCAACTTCTCTATACCCCGCCTTGCCTTCCCCCTCTGCCTTTCAAGCCCCTTTGCATGTCATTCCTGTGCCAGGAGTGCCCCTGCCAGGTCCGGACGAGGCACCTCGGGTAGCTACAGTGCGAATTTACCGACCCTGGGGGCCCCAAGATTTGGTTGTATGGGGTCAACAAACTCCCAGGCTTAGGGAAGATCCAGAGAAAGTGTTACAAATTGTAAGAGGAATACTGCGGGCGTATGATCCTACATGGGGGGATGTACAAATGCTCCTTGAAGCCGTGTTCACTCCAGATGAAAAACACTCAATTCTGGATGCAAACCGTCGTTGGGCAGAAGAGGGGGGTGTTGTGGCTGCCCGAACAGCCTGGCCAATTGTGGACCCCGGGTGGAATTATAATGTAGAGGCAGATTACAGGCAGTTGCAATTAGCCAGACAAGGCTTAGAAGAAGCTATACGGTTAGCAGGACAAAAGACTGCGAATTGGTCTAAAATAAGGGAGTGTCAGCAACAACCTGAGGAACACCCCTCAGCTTTCCTTTCCAGACTATTTAAACAAATCAGAATGTTTGGAGGGGGGATAGACCCAGAAGCCGAGGCTAATAAACCCCTAATAGTTTCTACATTTGTAGATCAAACGGCCTTGGACATTAAAAAGTATTTTTCTAAACATGTTCCTGACTGGCCAGGGAAGTCTATGGATGAAATAGTACGCTTAGCCACATTTGTATATAACGGTCGAGATGAAGAGAAGGTGAAAGAAAAGAGACGACAGAAGAAGGAGGAAGTGAGTGTGTTAGCGGCTGTATTAAGAGACAAGTTTAAAGAAACTAGAGGAAGGGGACGAGCAAGGGTCAGAGGAGACAGGCGGAACCAAAGCGAACGTATTGTACGCTTAAGAGTTAATGATTATTGCCATTATTGTGGTGAACAAGGGCACTGGCAGCAGGAATGCCCAGTGAGACCCCGCATGCCTAGGAATAGAAGGGATGGCATGGGACAGCCGAGTACTGGGAATGACACCAGGCAATTCCCAGCCAGTCCACAATGACAGGAGATGGGAGACCCAGAAAACACCGTGGGAATTGGGGTAAATTTATGGGATATAGATTTGGATTTCAGGGGGCAGGTAATGGCAAATATAGCAGGTCAAGAAATTCCCTTCTTAGTGGATACTGGAGCTACCCTTTCTCTTCTGAATTTTGAGCCTAAAGGATGTAAGTCATCAGATAAAATAACAATACAGGGAGTAATGGGAAAAGGTGAACGAACATTGACTAAGCCCTTGTTGCTCGCTATTGGAGGAAAAGGAGTGTGGGGACGTTTCATAATTTCCATGGATTCACCCTTTTGCCTTTTAGGGAGGGATCTCTTACAAGCCCTGGATACTCAGATCTGCTTACAGCCGGAAGGGATGAAATTAATAATAATGGACTCATGTGTTCTGGCTGAGACACCAGAACCAGAGTCAACTAATCTGCAAATTCCAACAGGTTTAGAATCAGTTCCTGGAAAGTTATGGAGCTCTTCAGGAATGGATGTTAGACTATTGAAATCAGCTAGTCCAGTCTCAATCAAAACAAGGGGAGGATTACCTCCCGCGGTTAAACAATACCCTATCCCAAAGGAAGCAGAGAAGAGTATCCAAAAGCAAATTGATCACTATCTAAAACTGGGTATCCTTAGAGTTTGTGAATCCCCATACAACACTCCAATTCTGCCAGTGAGAAAAAATAGGCAGGATTCTGATGGCGATCCGGAGTATCGGTTTGTGCAAGACCTAAGAGTTATAAACCAACATGTAATTGCTCCACATCCAGTAGTTCCTGATCCATCAACTATATTACTACAGATACCCCATTGGGCAACTTATTTTACCGTGATTGATTTAACAGCAGCCTTTTTTAGTATACCAGTAGCTGAGGACAGTCAAGATCTTTTTGCCTTCACTTGGAGGGGACAACAATTGACCTGGACTAGACTACCACAGGGATTTACTGGGTCTCCGACTATTTTTTCACGTATACTTAAAAATGATCTGGCAGATATCAAACTTCCAGGACATTCAGTGTTAATACAGTATGTGGATGATTTGTTATTAGCAAGTAAAGATTACGAGACATGTTTGAAAGACACTATTTCTCTATGTAACGCTCTTGCTGAGAAAGGACATCGAGCATCTCCGTCCAAGCTCCAGCTGTGTCAACAAGAGGTAAAGTATTTGGGGTTTATCTTGAAGGAGGGACACAGATTGATTGATCCAGAATGGGTAAAGATAATTCTTGATATACCCCGCCCTATAACAAAAAAACAACTTAGGGGATTTTTAGGAGCTGTGGGATTTTGCCGACCATGGATCCCCGGGTTGGGAGAACTTACCAAACCTTTAGTCCAGGCGACAAATAAGGAGGAGATAGAGCCTTTGACCTGGAGTCCAGAAAAAGAGAAAGCTTTCATATCTGTAAAAAGGGCATTGGTCTCAGCCCCAGCTCTAGGACTACCAGATTATAGTAAACCATTTGAATTATTCGTTCATGAACGACAGGGAGTAGCAAGTGGAGTACTCACTCAAAAACTAAGTCTTCACCGCAGACCAGTGGCCTATTACTCCACCCAACTAGACGCGGTAATCAAGGGCACTCCAGGATGCATCAGAGCAATAGCAGCTACAGCAGCCCTTATTGAAAAAACACGACCTGTAGTTTTGGGTCACCAAATGACTGTGTATGTGCCACATGAAGTGGAATTGTTAATGAAACAGTATGCTGCCCAATCACTGTCCCCACAGAGAGCTCACCGCTATGAACTAATAATACTACATGCAGATAATGTGACCTTAAAGAGATGCAACATCTTAAATCCAGCGACGCTATTGCCCCTACCTGAAGATGGAGAGCCTCATCATTCCTGTGAACAGGTGGTTGTCAACTTGAGCAAGCCCCGGGAGGATCTCAAAGACGAACCTTTGGGAAACCCAGACCTAGTTCTGTTTACAGATGGATCATCCTACTATTTGGACGGAAGACGTCATTCAGGCTATGCTGTTACCAACCTCTTTGAGGTACTTGAGGCTAATCCCTTACCTCCGTCTATAAATGCTCAAGGGGCAGAACTAATAGCATTAACCCAAGCAGCAAAAATGGGTAAGAACCTGCGAGTAAATGTATATACCGACTCAAAATACGCATTCGGAGTGTGTCATGCCACTGGGATGTTATGGAAAGAACGAGGATTTTTTACATCATCAGGAAAGAAAATAGCTAATGGAGAAGAAATACGTAATTTGCTAGAATCAGTTCAACTGCCCAAAGAAATTGCTGTAATACATTGCCCAGCCCATACTAAAAACATTACGGAAATTAGTAAAGGAAATGCTTTAGCTGATGCCGCCGCGAAGGCGGCAGCCCGACAACCTTTGAGAGAATGTATGGTTGCAGTTCCAATGACGGACCAGAGCGAATGGCCAAATTTAATAGACCCCAAAACCATGTATGAGGAAGATTACTTAGCAGAAGAGAAAAGACAATGGGAAAAGTGGGAAGCAAAACAAGATGATGATGGAATATGGACAATTGGAGGAAAGCCAATTCTACCAAAGAAATATGTAATTACTGTAGCTAGGTGGTTCCATGATAAAGCTCATGGAGGAGCAGAGGCGGTAGCCAACCAGGTACAAAAGGTATGGGCAGCTCCAGGAATTTACGCTGCTGCAAAAAGAATAACCAACAGCTGCCCGACCTGCCAAAAGTTCTCAAGCAGCAAACCAAGCTCAGAGTTAGGGGGACGACCATGGGCCTACTTCCCTTTTCAAAGGCTACAAGTAGATTATGCGGATATGCCAGCCGCCAATGGGTACAAACATTTGTTAGTGATAGTAGATCAGTTATCGGGCTGGGTAGAGGCTTTCCCAACAAGGAAGGCTGACTCAGGAGGGGTAGTAAAAGCCTTACTAAAAGAAATCATACCCAGGTATGGGGTTCCAGAAGCCATTGATTCCGACAGGGGCGCCCATTTTACAGCAAACATAATCGATCAATTATATAAATCACTAGGAATAGGGAAAAACCTACATACCCCTTACCACCCACAATCTTCAGGACAGGTAGAAAGAATGAACAGAACACTAAAAGAAAAAATAGCAAAAGTATGTACACATACTAACCTAAAATGGCCCGAAGCCCTAAACTTAGC
Organism: Apteryx mantelli; assembly: GCF_036417845.1. Lineage (NCBI taxonomy): Eukaryota > Metazoa > Chordata > Aves > Apterygiformes > Apterygidae > Apteryx > Apteryx mantelli. Next base: position 26,098,806 of record NC_089978.1, read on the forward strand.
CCTATGGGATGTTCGAAATGCTCCACAACAACCCATAGGGCTAACACCAGCAGAAATTCTCTTCGGAAGACATTTAGCTATACCAGGGACTTATATCCCAGCTAAGACCAGCCTGTTGGATGGAGATGAACGGCTAACCCAGTATGTCATAGGTATGCAAAAAAGGTTTGAAAATCTTAAAAAGTATGCTCAATGGTATCAATCTACACCACCTGAAATACAAGTGCACGATATACAGCCTGGGGATGAAGTTTTAGTTAAAGTATTTTTACGAAAATCCAAGTTAGAACCTAAATGAGACGGGCCTTATACTGTTTTATTGAGCTCTTATTTTGCTGTTAAAGTTTTAGGAAAGGAAAATTGGATACACCATTCTCATGTTAAACGAGTGGTGAATGACCAAACGAATAATTCCTGAGAAACCTCTTTCACTAACAAGAAGAAGAAGAAGCAAATGAAGTGGAACGCTGCATTACTCTTGGTACTATTGATCTGAGTAACTGTGACAGCACGCACCTCACAGGATGGCAGACAGAAGTATTGGGCTCATATTACTATTCCAAACACTGACAGTACTGTTCCTCTTAATCTGTGGTCAAAGAACCTTAGAATGGCCATGGTCCCAGGCTCATGTTAAGCATACCGGAAGTATGGGACTAAGATCTAATAAAGACTTGAACCTCGTAACTGTAGTCATGCGTGGAGCTGAAGTATGCTTAGAAAATGAATGGAGCTGGGATAGTATTAACCGACTTCCTCAACTCCTGGGAAAGACAGGACAGGAAATAAAGATAGGATGCCGGGTGGTCAGTGGGTCCACCCATAAAAAGGTAAATCAAATCTCTGTGACTGAAGTCAAATCAAACAAGAGAGGAAAGAAAAATTGTGCTACTGAAAGATTGGACTGTTGGTACAATTTTACTCTAGTACAACCTGTTTTTGTAGTTTGTCTCTGGGCTCACCATAGTGTGGGATTATCATTTAAATTCAAAATAGGCATCATGGAGCTCAATACAACATCCGCCCCGACTGTAACTGTTTCCCCCAGCATAAATACCTCTACTATTATAAAGGATAAGAAAATTCTATCCCCACTGATTTCCAAAATTGGACCATATGTGATTAAAAATACAGGCCAACAACAAGTGTTATTTAATCCATCATGGTCTCTTAAACAAATAGAACTGTTAATGCAAATTAATATCTCTACAATCAAACCAGCTTGTTCACCATTCCTAAGAACGTCCTATACAGGATGGTTAGCACGGCTACGTGGACGAACCCTCGCCTCTTCAAGACGAACAAGGAGAGATGTAACTGGTATCATAGGAACAGGATTGGGAGTCTTAAATAGTATAGATGCCGAGGTACTCGTAAATAAATTGAGCACAACAACAAGTGACTTAAACAAATTAGAACACCCATTACGGTCCTCCCTATTAGCATTGGGAACTAACCAATGGCTGTTGTCTGATGTATTGCCTCAGTGGGAAGGAATTAACGAAAGGGACCACCAATTGATTGTGGATGCACTTGGTGCAGTCCAAATTAATGTTTCTCTAGCTCTCAGTTGTATCCAAACGCAACTGTGGATGCAATCTATGGTAGCAGCAATCATAAGGGAAGGTGAAGAGGGCACCTTACCCACTGAAATCCGAAAGGTAATTTGGGATAATGCAACTAAATTTGAAAAAGAATTCCAGTCCTGGTGGTACTTAGTCAATTTTACTTATAACCCCATCGATAATAAGGCCACAGCTTTTGTCTTAACAATACGCAATGCTTCGGTATACACCATATACCCGATCATTGCGCTGGGATTAAGCCACAATGGGACTATACTCTATCCGATAGAACATAGAGTATGGGCTCAACGAAACAGAAACAAATGGCAAACTGTTGATGTTAACGCATGTGTTGTACGGGAACAACAAGGATTTATTTGTGAGAGTAATACCATCAAAGCTCAAGACATTTGTCTTGATACGGAACAAAATGTTTGTCATTTTGAAATACACCCTGATGAAACCCCTGAAACTGTACTTGTATATATTGGAAAAGGGTGTGTCTGTATGAGAACTCTCTGTAATCTTATATTCATAGATAACATTACTGTAGACACAAGTAATCATTCAAATATTTGTGTTTGTAATTTTTCTAAAGTTATGGGCTGTGACTTTAATTATTCAGCTCCTGTTGTGTCTCATCAATTAATACAATCTAATTATACCTTAAGTCAAGATTTATTACCTACCCCCATCGGAATGAACCTTACATTGGTACAGAAACTACTACAACATGATGACCTGTGTCAACTGTTAAAACGCATCCGAAATAATGGACAAAAAACTCTAATCACTGTTCATCATGATGCAGAAGAGATACTCCATATCTTGGAAAGAGTGAAGAAGAATGGAGAATATCATTGGTGGGAGACTCTTCTGGGATGGTCACCAACTGCAACAGGGATCTATAATCACATGTTGCACCCAGTAATAGTTATGTTAAGTTTGACCATGTTATGCCTATTGCTTACAACCATATTGTATATAAGATTATGGAGAGTGATAGTACGCCTCGAAAGGCTTCGAGAACTCTGCTTAACATATTAGCAGGGATGCTTAATAAAAACAAAGGGAGGACTGTTAGAGAATATTGAACTGAAGCTGTCTAGAATTAATTGCTTAGCATAACTTGCTTAGCATTAGTAGCTAAATTTGCTGAAGCCTTAGGCCTCAGGCTGTGAACTTTTACTTAGATAAGTAAAAGGGGGCCCCAGAGCTGGTTCAAGCTGGAGGGATAAAGAAGTTACATGGACAGCAGGAGTAGCCAACCTTGAAGATAAGCAGCGGCCTGCCTAGAGACAATGAAGGGGCCCAGTGAAGAAGGGGAAGAACCGAGACCTAACTATTACTATTGGTCCAAACTATTGCTTAAGGGGTGGGGAATTTAGATTGTAAGGGTATAATTGCCCAGGGATTTCTTTGTTCGGGGTCCCTCTTCGGAGGCACCCAGCTCGAGCTGTAATTACCACACGTATGTCATTAAATTTTATTTTTCTTCAATCTGACTTCGAACTTCTGCCTCAGCAGGAACCTAGGGTCGGACCCTGTTATGGAGGCCGGCGAGCCTGATTTTCCATAACAGATTCTGTCAAGTTCATTTTGAAAGTCTGAAAAAGCTTGAAGGTCCTAGTAGAATAAAACATGATTTTGCTTTACAGGAGCTGGCTTGCGTCCATCACAGTTTGCCACTTGTTCAACTAAGTGTTATAATTAGCATGTTAACAAATGTATATTTTAGAAGCCTGTAATTGTCCTGCCACTCTTTCAAAAATCGATAAAATATTTGCTGTCCTTCCAGCATCCTCCTAGTGGCTGGTTATGATGAGTGTTTTCATGTTTTTTTGTTAGCAATGCAGCCACTTCATTCTTAAAATATTTCAGGTTTCTTGAATGAATATTCTGTAAAGTCAGGTGGGTTCGCTGCTCTTCTTGGAAAGCACTACTCAAACACCAAAACACTCCATGCACTTTATTGCAGAATAATCTTTTTTTTCAATTTACTTGCAGAATTGAATTTACTGCAGAATAGTCAAACAGAGGGATTGAATAGATCCAAATGAGAGATAAATGTGGCCTGGCTCATTGCACTGTCATTGCCTACGTCACGTATGAAGGGATATTGAACAGAAACATTAATTGCAATGAAATGAATCAGATTCTTATGGCCCCTTGAGTCTTGTGCTTGTCAACACTCCTTTAAAGGAGAAAATATCTTATTTTCTGACTAAAAAAATAAAATTTACAGAGCTCATTTGGTGTTGTTTTTAAAAATAGTAAGAAAGAATATGAAGATTATAAAGATCAGTAGACCTATGGAGCAGCTTTTGTTCAATGAAAGACTAAACAGACTAGAACCATCTGCTTGAAAAGGCATGAGTGGGAATAGAAGTCTGTCTAATTATGAATCATGTGGAAAAGGTGAATAGGGAGTGATTACTCATTCTCTCATAACCCCAAGTATGTAGAACATACACAGAAAACTCATCAAAGCAGTTTCAAAACAGAGGAAAGTACTTTTTCCACAGCACAAATCTAAACTGACACACTGGATGGTATAAGCTGTGGAGAGGCTGAAAGTATAAAAGAGTTTAAAAAGGAATTGTACAAATTCACAGAGGAAAGGTCCACAAATGGCTAATAAACACAGTGTTTTTCTGGAAACAGCTTCAAGCTAAGTCCCTAAACTACTATGGTCTGAAACTGGACAGGTACACTGGGATAGACAGACCTTTACTCTAACTATGACCATTCCTATGTAATATTTATATGCATAAAGTTTCAAGGGAAGGCTTGGGCTTTTTGCTTTCTACTGATGGTGGTTGTGGCTAGTGCTTCAGTTCGAGTGCATATAGAGTTATTAGAGCATCCTGTAGCCATACAAGTCCAGACTCACCTAAGAGCTAAAGAATCAAAATGGAGCCTTTGTTAAATCCCTGCTTTCCTCTTCCATGATAATATCTAAGGAGCCCAGACTAGAAAATAGCTGTCAAGGCTTGGATGATGGGCCACGTACGTGTACATTCATACTTAAGTGCTGGTTCACCACAACTTACTTATGGGCGAATGCCCATACCAAAGACAAAGATCTCAAAGTTTGGGCTCTTCAGGGCAGCCATTCAACCTCTCATTGCTGAATATGGTTTTAGGATCCCAGAGAAACTGAGCAACTTCCCATATGAAGCGACCAAGATATGGGTCTGATATATCAACAGAATCAGATCCACCTGTCAGCAGTCTCTTTATCAGGAGAGCTGATCACTCTGGGAGCTGATCTCAGCCATTTCTAGCCTGTGCATTATGAGTGGGAGTTATGGTTTGATATCCCAGAGATCATATTTGAGGACAGAGTGCTTTGAGGTCAGCCTGCTCCAGAGTATAACTAGAAGTGCCAGATATTCTGCTGCAGGGCAGGGCTGAACCTGGATTATTTCCATATCTTATATTTCAGAGGAATAATTTATGCATTTCCCTCATTTGGCTGATTTCCAAGATCCTCAGACAAGGCACCATAACTCCACATGCCTCCACCTGGACAAAACAGTTCTGTTTCCCAGTTCTGCTGAATGTGGCAGGGAGAAACTCCTTCCCCTCCTGCCAGATGTGCTCACAGAGCATTCAGGGAGAACCTGCTATCCAGACCTGTCCTTCCTCACAGCTTAGGTGCTGGATGAAATATGTTCATCTTTTGTGAGATTCCTAATCAGCAGCTGGCAGAGGCCTGGTAGCCACCATACATGCCTACCTAACAGATCTGTGCTCTCTTCCTGGTGCTCAGGAAGGTCCAGGTATTCCTTATGGGACCTTCATCTCCTTTCTTTTTTGTTGTCTGCCAGGTCTACAGGACTCATTTCTTTCTGTATGAGATCTCCACAGATCATCCTCCAATAAAGGCTCTATAAAGGTCCCCCCCATTCCAGACTTCTCATGTTTCAGTGGGACTGTTGTCTGCCATAGCAGTCTCCTTTAATCTACTGGGGTCCTCCTCACTGTCCCAGCTATTCATGAAGGTGAACTCCTAGTAGCCACTGTTTCTGCTGGACACATATTAAAAATGATGGCAGATCATCCCTAATGATCTTCCTCAAAAGGATGCCGCTTCAGACATCTCAAGCTCTTCCCATGTTTATGCCAGGGTTTCTTTCGAACTAGGTGTTCAGATGACTTGTTTTTTTTTCCCCCTTAACATCACACTCTCCAGGCTGAGATTCTGCATGCCCTGGATCCCAAGAAAGCTCTGTCCCTTTAGATCCCCAGGGCCAAATCTCTTAGACATACTCCAGAATTCACTTTGGTAGCCTTTCTAGGTCACATCTTCTTTCCAAACATCCTCAGATGAGGTAGCAAGAACTACTGCCTCCTCAGACAGTTTGCCAGTTCAGAGGTGTCCGGGAATCATGCTGGGTTTGGCAAAGCTGCACCAAGCTTCCCTGCAGGACTGCAAGGTCTCCTTTCAGATTGCTAATACAGCAGCAGGCACTGCCTGTTATCATTCAAAGTATAAATGCTATTTGGATGGTTACCCAAAGACAGAAAAAGAAGTGAGAACAGTTCTTTGAATTGTAAGACTTATAAAGATCCCCCTTCCACTCTTGCATCCCTTTGTGCTTTTTAACACTATGAATTGCTCACTTTGTAGGTTGAAAGAAATGGACACAGGGCACACTTTGGCCTCCTTATCTGGTTGATACCAAATATTCTTGGACATCTTTACACAAACAGCAACCTCAGCACAGCTCTGACAAATACAGTATCAGGGGACTATCTGTGCACCATCTACAGATACCTGTAGAGCAATATTATTACTGGTTTCTGGTCTGGACTGCACACGAGCCCATAAAACATGAATTTACATGTAAGTTATCATTCAGACAATGGCAATAATTTGTAAGTGATATCTTCTCCCCAGGACTCTTGGTGTCCTTTGATACATTGTAATTCATGCCACAACATGGCTTTAAAGCTAGTACTAAAACCACAGAAAACTGGCAGAGATGAGACAAGTAGCTATGTGGAAATACAGCCTTCAGTCAGTACGGTGCTGCCATTGTCTGAACACTGCTTTGAGGGACTTGTGGCTTGAAAGCTGAGGCTCCAAGCTGGGAAGTTTCTTGTTCTTGTCAATGATTTTCATTTTCACTTGCATGTGGCAGAAACTCTAGCTTTGTAGAACCTGCAAAATCCCTTTAATGATGGAGCCGTGAACAGAGCCATGTCATTTTTATCTGTTACTTCTGTGTGAACTGATCCTTCATGTTTTACTCCCCTCTCTGGGAATGTCAGAGCTGTTTCTCAAGAGAACAGTATTCAGCATTTTCATAAAATCACAGAATCACAGAGTAGCTGGGGTTGGAAGGGGCCTCTGGAGACTGTCTAGTTCAACCTCCCTGCCTTCTTACAGGGCTCATTACCAGTATCTAGCACAAGGATTTTATTGCAGTCTTCCTACGGATGACATTGCTTGGAGGGTAGAGGAATATTGGAGGGGCTCCCTGGCATTGGGGAAGGAGGTGATTTCTTCTAACTACTGGTCACTGGCCTGTGACTTCCGTGACACTCCTGCACAAAGTACCCCATTTCTTCCAGCACACAGGTGATCCATTTGTAAAAGTGCACCCTTCTCTGCTTTGGTTATTTGCTGGTCAGATTGAGACTTCTCCATAACTGAGCCTGTCTACAGGCGCAAAGAACAGAAGAAAAGTGTTTGCTGCTAAAGGTGAGTACCTTAGGAGTCTGAGCAGAGGGTTCAAAGCACCTAAAGGGAATCAAAAAGTATATTGTTACAGTCAGATATCTCTCTTAATATTCACAGCAAACTGCTTCCACAATGAAGAAAAAAAAATATTGCTTCAGTGTTAGTAACGATTGCCCCAGATAGGACTGATGGAGCAATTTACTTCTTCAGAGCACTTCAACAGCAACCAATTAGCTAAATGGCAGCACCACTGCTAAGTGCAGAGTGCACTAAAATCTGGAGAGAGCTCCCTAATTACTGCCCCCTTTAAAGGACCTGCCCTCTAGTGCTGTCTCTCCTGAGCCCCATGTCAGTCTACAGAGGATTTCCTGATTGCTGACTGTAAGAGACAGGCCTTTTCCAGCTGGGCTGAGCAGAGAAAAGTTTCTTGCTGGAATTATTTAAAGAGATAATATAATTATGATTGGTTTTTAGTCTGCTCTCAGGCATCTGACCTATGGGTGATAACTCTGAGAAGACAATCTTAAAGCTGTTAAAACTTGTAAGAGATGAATATTGTCTTTCTGAGGGTCTTCTGTCCCTCAGAAAAAAATGTCCCATTCTCCATTAAATTCTCCTGACTAGTGAAAAAAAAAAAGCTATTAACAGCAGATTTCCAGATAACCATGCTATAGTCTCCTCTCCCATCTGCAAATAAATAAAAACTCAAAATTCAATGGCAATATCTATGGAGAGTGAGCCCAGAGAGAATTTATAATCTATGTACTTTCATAGATCTATGTGCTTTCACATTACATGTGTACATTTATAAGTCTCATTTCAAAGATATGTGTTTCTGTTAAACCTCAGTGTTCAATAGCTCTGAGGAACTGATTTTACACAGTGGTCACCATTAAGAGCCTTTATTTACAGGTAGCTGCTGCTCAGCATCCCGCTATCACTGGACTGGGAAATAATGGTATAATATAAGTGAGCATGCGGTTAATGATTTATACTGTCCCATATAATGTTTTCAGATGTGCTTAATGCTTTTGGCCAAATTCCTTTCTCAAGTCCCCTAATCACCTAGGCTGAAATTCTCCAAAGGGATCGAAGCATTTAAGTTCAAGGTTTAGACTCCACAATTACAATTATTTCTGTTTAGAGTACTGAGGCACCCAGGTCCCCATTACTGAGAACAGCCAGAACGTCCTCAGCTGTGATGGTGCAGCAATGGTGCAGCCCTTTAGCCCTCCGCTGGGATTTACAGGCAAGGTATTTCTCCATCTAATGGTGGTGCCATAATATATTCATGAACTCTGTCCAGAACACAAAGCTTTCTCCGTGTTACCCAAGAGCATAGTGGTGAGAGCATTACCTACAAGATGGGAAGCATTCTGAGAGCCATCTGAACTCATGTCTCTAACCTTTAAGAAGAAACTCTCTGTGCTATCTTGAGCCACTGGACTATGTGAAATTCTTACAGCAGTGGTGGACAGTTTGCTGTTGAAAATCCCAGGTGTCCCTATCTGCTTGCTGAGCAGCTGCCTGACCTGTTGAGAGAAAGGAAGGAAGGAGGTACACATGTAGATGACAAGGCTGAGATTAACCCTCTTTTCCTACTCCGATGAAGTTGTTTAGCAAAACTATGTTTGGATCACTGTGGGCATAGAAAATCTCTCTGCAGCAGAGGGTCATTTCATCCCCTCTTACAGTAACTGCAAGACCAAATTAAAGAAATTAATATGATGTTCATTTGTGGGTACTTGACTTTTACATTGCAGGCACTGTAAGTAATGTTGCAGGACAATCTTAATTCTGTCTTTAGGGAATTTATTTTTAAATGCACTTTCTGCAATACATCTAATGGAAAAACTATTGCATGAACAGGAATAGGCTGTATTAGACAAATACAAATCACATCTGAGTTGACTGAGTCATCTTCCATGATCCCTTGAGGGTACAATTAATTGTTCAAGAAGTACCTACCCAAATTTCACATAAGAGCCTTCTTCCTACTGCAATTATCAAATATGTTTAAAAATCCATTAAGGAGGAGACAAATAGCTTAAAATTCCTTTATACATTTTTAAGTTAATTATTTTCAAGATAGGTTCAAATTCCGGTATAAAATATCCATGTGTAACTCCACACACTGCTACAAGCTAGATGTTTACAGGCTTGTAGAAACTCAAATCATACAATAATCTGAAAATTCTTTATTATTCAAGACCGTACTGCTGCCTTCACAGAAACCAGTGAAAACAGGTTGTTGACTTCTTGGGAGCAGAACTGGGCCTTTTGCTGACCAACACACATCCTTCCCAGGCAGCACCAGTCTATTTGCCCTCAGTTAGTGCTCGCTTGGGAAGGTGTTAAAGCACCGGGCTGCACAACGAGCTGTTCCCATGATCACAGGTCACACCAGGTTTTCCCAGGTGTTGCAGCACATGCAAGATCTTCCCCATGTGTCTTGGTCAGCACAAATGGTTATTTCGGAGCAGTTTGGGGGCATCACAGTAGCTTGCAGTTGAGCTGTCACAGCTTGAGGTGGTTTCACAAATCATTTGCTAGGGTAATTCTGAATAGCAGCACCTTTAAAACTGTGGTCTGATTTCAGACAAAACCAACATAAAGCCCAAGTTTAAATCATTTACTAGAAAAGGTTATTGAACAGTAAATTATGGCAGTCTGTTTTTCCTAGCAGCACAAAGCAGGAATTTCAAATAGTAAGCTATTAAATAATGAGCATTATAATCTTTACTAGACAAGCGTCTCAGATCATTTTAAGTAGGGGAGGTAAAAAAAATTTACTCATGGAGCAAATGACACAAAATTTTTTTTTATTTCTCTGAATATTTGTCAAGGGCTGTACGTAAGCCCTGACAGACAGGCAGGGCGAAGTATTCTGTAAACAAAACAGAGGTGAATTAACCTGGTGGGGTTTCTTCACAGGCATGTTACGAAGCTCTAGACATTTCATCAGTTCTGCAGGGATAATTGCAAGGCTGTCAACTCCTCCTAAACACTTCTTTAAACTTTCATACCAGTAGGATCTCAGAACCAGTACTGCTTAATAAAATCCCTTGGCATATAAGACTCTTAGAAGCTCTTTGTCATGTAGCCTTATTTGACTTCCCTGCCAAAAATAAATTCTATTTTTTCCTTTTTTTTTCAAAGCTTTTTTTCCCCCTACAGCTTGTTTTTCACCTAATGAAACTAACATTCAAGCAGAGATTTACCAGGGAGGTTGAGGGGGACCATAGTCACCTACTCCACCCTAGACGAGGCTGGAGTGTACTTTATATCAGTAAGTAGGTCACACAGCTGCACAGCCTTCTTATTGAGACCAAGCCTATCCGTGAAGCAGAAAATGCCCAGAGCATCTCAGATCTATTCTCCCGCTCTCTCTGCTTGTCACTGTTGCCATTCTTTGCTACCTACTCAGGTGCCAGCATATTTTACTTCTTTTTGCTTCCACAGAGAAAATAGCTGTGCCATCAGTTGACAGGGATGATCTAAAGAAACATCCCAGGTACGCTGAGCATCAGTGCTTCTAGTCCCCCTGCTGCAATTAATACTCTGAAAAACAAAATGTGATATTTTCTTGCATAAAAGTCATCAGCCACCTTAGCAACATCTTTGCACATCTGCTTTCTGTGTTTTTAATAGCCACATCCCTTACCTAATGTTGTGGTCCTTGTATGTAAGTGCTGAATGCGTTTAGAATTTGGCCTAAGTATCATTGTAAAGGAATAATTATAAACTCCTGGTGAACACACTCGAAGTGGAATAGCTTTACAGAAGAAGGCAGAGCTCAGAGCCATAAAAAATCAGTGAAAAAGGGGGATGGTTTGCAGCATGTTCAATACCAACCCACAATTATCATTTTGTCATTAATCAGTTCCTCAAATACCTATCAATAGTGCAGCTGTATTGTGTCTCTACAAAACTGGAAAAAAATTCTCCATAGCCAGTTTCCCAGGAAATCATGGGTTTTTTTGCTCTCTGCTATGACTAAGTGTCTCCAGCTGAAGGCACCAAACGGCTGTCTTACGCTGGAGTGCTGAAAGGATGGGGAGGTCCCCAGGGGTGTTCTGCTCAGGCTCAAGCCTGAGGCAGACCAGCTTTACCTGGTGCCCACACCAGGGACCTTCGGGACAGAGTGTCGAGAAAGCTGGGGCTTGCTCCAGCCTTTCATTCAGACCCCAGCCTGCCCCAACCCCATGCCGGCGTGGACAGGCCAGCCACCAGCATCTGTATCTGCAATAGCCTGGGCAGAGGAGCTGTTTGCAGGGCAGCTCTTAGGAGAAGGCCAAAGCTGTGTGTCACAAGGGCAAGTGGGACCCATACGCAGCCTGGGCCCTGTATACACATATAGCATCCAGGGACAGGAACCCTATAGCCACCTGTTGGCCCCATAGGGCTGGGTCCGGGGAAATGTTTAGTTTCCACCAGTTCCCTGTCCTGTGACAGCACCATCCATAACACCCTCAGTATATGAAGCCCATCCATTCATTGCTGGATATTTCATACCTCCCTTTCGGCTTTCTCCTTTTGCTGCACGCCCAAAGCAGCATCTGGAGGATTTCAGAGAGCCTTTACTAACTGACTTTCGTTACTCAATTGTATGACTTCTGAAAAGTGCTCTGCTCCAGTTCAGCAGAAAATGCAAAAGCAAGTTTCAGATTCTTCACAGGAAGAGGGGTCATTCCCTCTGGGCATGTGAAGCCCCTTTCCCCCCATTGAGAGGGGAAAAGGATGCTTCATCTTTGTTCTTGAATATAAAACCTTCAAAAGCCCCTTTCCCACCCCAAATTTTCTTTCAAGCTCTGTATATTTCTTTAACTGAGTTTAACTGAAATTTATAGTTCTCTTATCAGGACTGTCACACTTTGGGCGTGGGAAGAGTTTACTTTCTGTAACTTCATTTGTTTTTATCTGCTTAAACAATAAAGACACTAAAGTAATGCTTCCAATTTCCCTGAGACATTGCAAATTGATGTGTTTGGTACTTTCTCATCCCTACTAGAGTAGCCCCTCCTTAGAAGTAAGAGGTACTCAAAGGTACCAGAAATTACAGGGCCTTATTATTACAGAAATTTGTGGATTGCAGCACATTTGAAAGTAAGGTCACAGATATCTAAAGCTGGACACCAGAAAGCAAAACAATCTTAGTGAAATATTGGTGTCCATTTTATATCACCTTAGTTTTCTGGTCACTGGAACAATTCATAGCCTTGGAAAGCTATGTATTTTGTTAATGTAAATTTTATTTCTGCTTGTGTACTATACATGATACATGAGTACTCAGTACTTGTTTGGTACATATATATGTGCGTATATATATGAGCATGGTAATTGCATGGCTCCTGCAGTAAAAGCTTTGTAAGAGGCATGTTTTATGAAACCCACAGAGAGGCACATTATATCACAGATGCATGTTGGCTGACAAATATATTTTAAACACGGCTCCTTACATCAGCTTTGCCAGTTCTTATTTGTTAATAAATTTGGCTTTGGGAATTGAGACAAACAAAGTGTAGGTAAATGAAAACCCACGTGATATAAAGTGTCAGCAAATGAGTCATAAAACTTAATGTATTGAAACCCATTAGTGGTAATTCTAGATATAGCTGTCTGTCAGAAAGGAAGTAGATTAAAATATTTTTAAAGGTTAAAAAAGAAGATATTCCTCTTGACTGAAATTCAAGATTCAAAGCCATGGTGAATTGCTTGCTTTCAAAGAAAAAAAGGAAGATGGATGAATGTTACAGCAGCAGCTGGGCAGAAGGCAGGGCTGCCTGATGGTCTTATCTCCCATGATTAATGTGAGGTTGTTTGCCGCAGACAGCAACATAACTGTCTTGTGGCCTAGGGTAAATTAAGAGCAGACTGAAGCTGGGTTTGGTTTGAGGAGGTGGCAGGTAAGGCTCCAATACAAACGTCCCCAAGTTCAAACCTATCGCTAGGGCTTTTATTTCAGATCCCAGAGGCACTCTGTTTGGCTCTGCAGTTGAAGGCCATCACAAACTAAGCTCTCAGAAATGGAAATTTCTGTAAATGTAGTATTTGAATAACAACTTCCCACTTTTAGCAAGATAAAGGAAATAAACACAGCAATCTGAACTACTTGAGGAAGTGTTCCTGAAATCTAGTTTATGCCTTTGAATACCCCTGCAAGCTGGCTTTACTTAAAGCTCTTGGAGTTATTTTGTACCAACTCTTTTATCAACTAATGGAAAGCAGAATATGTATGACCTGATGGTTTTAGGGTCCTTTCTCTTTCTGAATATCATTCAGGCTCTGGAGTGTATTATGCAGTCCCTTTTATTAGCCATTGGGATAGTCTTTCATGTGAATGAAGTGGATTTCAGAACAATTCCTTGCATTTTCTCCTCATTTCAATAATCTGAATAAGGACAAGAGATGTTTGCTTAAATTCTGTGTTCAGAAAAATTCTCCTACCTTATTTGAAAGTTCAAGCCGGTAAGTATACAGAGATCTCCCTTGCAGGGCGGGCTGGACTGAATCCAAACCTCTACAGGTCACTGAGCTTTTCTCAGGGTTCAGTCATCAAATAATCTGTAACTTCTGAATTTCTGTAGTAAAAGTCTAGTAACGACACCCTGTGCATGGCAGGGTGATATACATCTGTGCCTCTGGACTCTGGCACCATACATCAGTTTGTGCAATATTCATGTCAAGATATAGTTCCTCCCAAGACCTTTTTGGGGACCAATCCTTCCCCCGCTTACTGCTTACTTAAGTGATTATTTGGCCTCAGTGTTGATCCAGAAAATGCAACAGAAAGGTACAGGCTTTCAGTGAGCCATCAGCCAAAATGCAGTGTCTTGGGTGTGCAAAACTGATTAGATTTGAACCTTTGCCTTTTTAAAACAGGACCCTGCCCCAAAAGCCCCCTTTTGTAGCTCCATCAGGACTGTGTAAGGAGTCCTTCTACAGCTTTGCCTAGTGCTTTCTTGCTACTTTCTGTCTCTTGGTGTGCTTCTGATGTGTATTGTGCACTGACGCACTGTTGTGAGCCACCCAGCTCTGTCTCTGCATTATAATTAGATTCCCAGTGAGAAACCCTTTGACTGAATGAATCGATACTGCATATGGTCCAATTCTAGGAGGTAGATTTAGCTGGTAAAAGCCATAACTGGCACTATGTTTTGCCCTTGTTAGGCCAAATATGTGCAAAATAGTCTCTGTCCAATAAGTAGGACTCAATGAATGTGTTAACACTTTCCTCAAGCAGCCAGAAAATTGAGCTAATCAGGCTAATTATTATTAGCTGTCTGGCTCTCAGGGGCCAGATTCACAGGGCTGGAACAAACAGATGAAAATATGGGAAGAGCCGAGTTTTGGACTGCAAAATGTTAAAGCCACTGGTCTGTGTCAGCATGTTGCTTAGCTGTACGGAGTCCCACTAGGCTCATGAGGTCTTAGGGTTACATCTACACAGACTTTTTGCAGGATGTAGTTCTTAGGATTTGCACTTCTCTTGTTCTTTGCATATAGTGATTATGGCAACAGCTGCTTTTCACAGAATCACAGAATTACAGAATGGATGAGGTTGGAAGGGACCTCTGCAGATCATCTAGTCCAACCCCCCTGCTCAAGCAGGGTCACCTAGAGTATGTTACCCAGGATTGTGTCCAGATGGCTTTTGAACATCTCCAAGGATGGAGACTCCACAACCTCTCTGGGCAACCTGGTCCAGTGCTCTGTCACCCTCTCACAGGAAAGAAGTTTTTTTCATGTTCAGATGGAACTTCCTGTGTTTCAGTTTGTGCCCGTTGCCTTGTGTCCTGTCGCTGGGCACCACTGAAAAGAGTCTGGCCCCATCCTCTTGACACCCTCCCTTCAGATACTTGTACACGTTGATAAGATCTCCTCTCAGCCTTCTCTTCTCCAGGCTAAACAGGCCCAGCTCTCTCAGCCTTTCCTCATAAGAGAGATGCTCCAGTCCCCTAATCATCTTTGTAGCCCTTCGCTGGACTTGCTCCAGTAGTGCCACATCCCTCTTGTACTGGGGAGCCCAGAACTGGACGCAGTACTCCAGATGGGGCCTCACCAGGGCTGAGGAGAGGGGGAGGATCACCTCCCTCGACCTGCTGACAACACTCTTCCTGATGCACCCCAGGATACCATTGGCCTTCTTGGCCACAAGGGCACATTGCTGCCTCATGCTTAACTTGGTGTCCACCTGCACTCCCAGGTCCTTCTCCACAGAGCTGCTTTCCAGCAGGTCAACCCCCAACCTGTCCTGGTGCATGGGGTTATTCCTCCCCAGGTGCAGGACCCTGCACTTGCCTTTGTTGAACTTCATGAGGTTCCTCTCCGCCCACCTCTCCAGCCTGTCCAGGTCTCTCTGAATGGCAGCACAGCCCTCTGGTGTATCGGCCACTCCTCCCAGTCTGGTATCATCAGCAAACTTGCTGAGGGTGCACTCTGTGCCTTCATCCAGGTCATTGATGAAGAAGTTGAACAGGGCTGGACCCAGTACTGACCCCCTGGGGGACACCGCTAGCTACAGGCCTCCAACTAGACTCTGTGCCACTGATCACAACCCTCTGAGCTCTGCCATTCAGCCAGGTCTCAGTCCACCTCACTGTCCACTCATCTAACCCACACTTCCTGAGCTTCCCTATGAGGATGTTATGGGAGACAGTGTCGAAAGCCCTGCTGAAGTCTAGGTAGACAACATCCACTGCTCTCCCCTCATCTACCCAGCCAGTCATTCCATCATAGAAGGCTATCAGATTGGTTCAGCATGATTTCCCCTTGGTCAATCCATGCTGACTACTCCTGATCATCATCTTGTCCTCCACATGCTTGGAGATGGCCTCCAGGATGAGCTGCTCCATCACCTTTCCAGGGATGCAGGTGAGGCTGATTGGCCTGTAGTTCCCTGGCTCCTCCTTCTTGCCCTTTTTGAAGACTGGGGTGACACTGGCTTTCTTCCAGTCTTCAGGCACCTCTCCTGTTCTCCATGACCTTTCAAAGATGATGGAGAGTGGCCTAGCAATGACATCCACCAGCTCCCTCAGCACTCATGAGTGCATCCCATCAGGGCCCATGGACTTGTGGATGTCAAGTTTTCTTAAATGATCTCTAACCCACTCCTCCTCCACCAAGGGAAAGTCTTCCTTTCTCCAGACTTTCTCTCTTGCCTCCAGGGTCTGGGGTTCCTGAGGGCTGGCCTGAGCAGTAAAGACTGAAGCAAAAAAGGCATTCAGTATCTCTGCCTTCTCTGTATCATTCATCGCCAGCGCCCCTGCCCCATTCAGTAAAGGGCCCATGTTCTTCCTAGTCTTCCTTTTGCTACTGATGTATTTGAAGAAGCCCTTCTTGTTGTCCTTGACATCTCTTGCCAGATTTAATTCCAAACAGGCCTTGGCCTTCCTAGTCCCATCCCTGCATACCCTGACAACGTTCCTATATTCTTCCCAAGTGGTCTGTCCCTGTTTCCACCTTCTGTATGCTTCCTTCTGTCTGAGTTTTGCCAGGAGCTCCTTGTTCATCCATTCAGGTCTCCTGCTCTCTTTGCTCAACTTCTTGCTCGTTGGGATGCACCATTCTTGAGCCTGGAGGAAATAATGCTTGAATATTAACCAGCTCTCTTGGACCCCTTTTCCTTCTAGGGCCCTATCTCATGGGATTCTTCCAAGTAGGTCCCTGAAGAGGCCAAAGTTTGCTCCTCTGAAGTCCAGGGTTGCGATCCTAATTTTTGCCCTGCTTCCTCCTCGCAGGATCCCAAATTCCACCATCTCATGGTCACTGCAGCCAAGGCTGCCCCCAACCGTCACATCTCCAACCCACCCTTCCTTGTTTCTTAGTACAAGATTCAGCAGCACACCTTTCCTCATTGGCTCCTCCATCACCTGTGTCAGAAAGTTATCATCAATGCTGCAGCATTTCCTAGTTTAAGCGCTCCTTACCAGGTTGGCCAGCCTGTTGGCAAAGATTCATATGCCCCATTTAGTAAGGTGGATCCCATCTCTCCCAATCAGTTGGGAATCTCCAAGCAGGGTCCCATGGTCATAGAAAGCAAAACCCTGCTGCCAACACCAGTGGCACAGACAGTTGTTTACTTGGAGCATCCATCTACTTCTCCTCCCATCCTTCCCCTTCACTGGCAGGATCAAGGAGAAAATGACCTGGGCCCCCAGACTCCTGACCACCATTCCCAGAGTCTGAAATCCCATTTGATACTTTCGAGGTTGCCCTTGGTGGTGTCATTGGTACCCACATGAAAGAGTAGCAGGAGGTAATAGCCAGAGAAGTGGGCAAGCTTCAGCAGCCTTTCCATGACATCTTGGATCCGGGCCCCTGGCAGGCAGCAAAACTCTCTAGACAAGAGGTCAGGTCAGCAGATGAGTGCCTCTGTCCCCTGCAGCAAGGAGTCACCCACAGCAATCACTCTTCACTTCTTCCAGGTGTTCCTACGTGGCACAGGGTCCGTCAGCTCAGTTGCTTCACTTGAAGCCAGGCCCAGCCATTCCCAGCTCCACCTCCATTTGGAGGGCACTGAACCTGTTCATCAACTGCAAGGTTTCAGGAGGAGCAAGAGCTTTTCTCTTCATACAAAGAGTGACCAGTTTCCAGCCTTCATCTTCTACAGAGTTATGACTTACTGTTCCACATGTCACAGAGCCCACCTGCATCTCCACTGCTGTAGGGAAGTTGAGACTCTTGAAGCTGTAGGGTCTCTGAGAATAACCTATCTATCTCTCAGTCATCTTCTCAGATGCTACACAGCCTGCTTAATTCCTCCCATAACTCCTTTACCTGGCAACACAACTCATCAACAACAGCACACCTTCTGCAGAAAAGTTGATTGTCAGCCCCAGCCTCACAGAGAGGCCACAGGCACTCCCAGCAGCTTCAGGGCTGCATCCGCTGCCCTTGCCTAGCTCTCCTTCCCTGTTCACAGCAAGCATCCTCCAGTTCCTCAGAGGGTCCCCAGAAAGCCTCCACACCTTCCAATAAGGTTCTCAGAAGTTCTAAGCAGAGCTTAGTTTGCTGCGCAAACTACTGCCTCTGTTCGCTGCCTCTGTTAGCTGTGCTCTCAGTAAAATATTGTATGTTTGTTTGCATGTTTTATTTATTTATTTTTCTGAAGATGTGGGTCTTTCTTAAAATAGTTAAGACAGGTATTCAGAACTGAGTTTGCCTCTGTTCCCCTCCAAGAAACACCGGGGACAAGAGCTTTAAGTTCTTTAAGAACTGCAGTCACTGTTTGCTCTCTCAAGGTGAACTGAGCAAAGCAAGGGAAGGCAAAGCAGACAGCCAGTCCTGACGCAGGTGTGTTGTGCTTCCTCTGAATCTGTGCAATGCTGATCACTGTCCTCCAGCAAAGATTTTAGTCTGCTGATGGCCCCGCTTTGCTGATATCAGCACTACTGGTACATGTGTTTTTTTCCAGAGACTGTCTGGGGAGAACTTTGTGAGAATCTTCCCTTGGAAATTTTGCCTATGAGCAGGTTGTTTTAATATGTTAACTTCATAAGGGATAAATGGATAGGAATGACTAAAGTCTAACATAGTTGCTTTTACTTGCATTAAATGAGCTCCCTCTCCCTTCCAAAATCAGGCAGTCAGGTTCAGGTTTCTAGCCTTGTCATTTTTCAACGATTCTTTTTTCCTTCCCTAAACATATGGGATCACTTACTGCAGAGCTCTTTTATCAGGTGTGAGCCCTACAGGGCTTTGACCACAAGAATACAGTTTAAAAGGGATTTTATCAATAGGTAAGGGAAATTACGAGTCCACACTTCAAAGCAACAGCCTAAATGTAAGGAAGCCTCTAGAAAGCAAAAGACTTCATATTTCCTGCTGCAACAAAGAGAAGATCTAGCACTGTTTTAAGTCATGCCAGCTCTAATGGTCCCTGGGCAAAGTGATTGCTTGCAACTTTCAGTGATATCAGTGGGAGCTGCACACGCTTAGCATCTTTGAAGATCACATCTTTAAAGATACCAGATCAAAAATGTTTCTGCAAGTCTTTATACTTGGTTCTTTGCTAGGTTTTTGATTTTTATTCTTATTTAAACAGCCATAAATGAAAAATTGGCCTGGGGTTCTTCAGCTAGAGTTCAAATAAAGAATAATGTTTGATATGAAGTAGGACAGAATTCAGCTGGCTTTCCCAGAGTGTCTTGGCTATGCACTATGAATAGAATTAACAAACATTGCTAATTATGCAAGGGAAATGACACTAAAGAACACGTCATTTTTAAAGAGCCTCAGTTGAAACAGTTCTAGCAGCTATGCAAAAAAGGCACAGTATCAGGTAAAACAGGCCCAAAAGTTATGAAAGGTACCTTACAGATCCAAATCGCACAAATCATTAGTTACAGTCTCTTTTGAAAAATTTTGTGTGACCCACATTTGACTTTATCTTGGTAAAATTGCTGCAAAGATTTATTTTACTTCAGAAAAAGAACATATATGCAATCTGATAAAATGGTTACCAACTACATATGGCTTTGCTTAAATAAGCAATTAAATATAACCTTTCAAAATGTCTAGTCTAAACTGTGTGAAAGCTTTTCTAATAGTTGAGAGCAACTAAATTCAACACAATTATAAGCCATTAGAAAAGCCCCTAATAATCCTAGTACAGAACTATGCATAATTCTTGCACGTAAACATAAATGCTGGTGTATTTGGGCTTCTGACCTCTGTCACCTTTCCCTGCATTTATTGTTGAGCATAGAAACAGGCAGGGCACAAATTTTTCCATTTGTTTTGACTAATACCTGAGACAAAGCTCGGATCAAGAATACCGAGGTGCTCAGCATTGCAAAGAATGACCTCAAAGTGGCACCGTATCCATCACTGAAGAAGTAATTCTGTGTTCATGTTTGTTCCAGCTGTGCCTACAACACTCCCAGCTTGCTTTTTCATAAACTTTTGCTCAGCAGCTTACAGGTGCTTCTAAACATCCAATATCCAAAAGTCTTTTGATCTTTTTATAATGCGCTGTCTTTACACTCATTCACCCAACAAACTCTCCTCTCACCTCATACCTACTGAGTTAGTTTATCAGTCCCCTCAACTGAATGGTTTATCTATTTGTTGTGTGAGCGTAGTGCACCTCCATACAGTTTCAGGGCAGCTCCATTGCCCAATTTAACGTAAAAATAAAATTTTTATAAAAATACGATTCCCTTTGTTACCAAGCCAGTCTCTTGCTGGCATATCTGTGAATCTCAGCAGAAGTGCAAACACCCAACATCCCAAACCTGGGAAAGCTGCCCAGCACAGGCCTCCCTGTGGTGCAGCCCCAGTGACTGCAAGGAAAGCAGGCTCCCAGATGCCTTTCTTAAACTTTTCATACTGCAGCTAAGGCATTTGGGATCTTTTCTTTCCTCCATTTTTCACCTCTCTCTCTCCTTTTAAAAACTGCTAATTGTACTTAGCAATGTTTTACAGTAGCGGCATTAGAATAGATCACAGCAAGAGGTGAATTATTGCCCCAGCACACTCCTCTAGTAGAAGCTGCCTCAATCTCTGCTAATTGATGGTTTCACTGTAGTATGTAAATGGTCAGGACACCAGTGTTATAGCATTGCTGAGGGGTTGTCTATAATCTGCTGCACAAATTTCTTGCCTTTTTCCGATTCAATTTTATGATCTTGCAAAACTGTGTAAAGCCCTTTGTTTGAGTTATGTCTAACTTATTTCATGTTTCGTGTCCTGTGCAATCCTTAAGTAGGATAATTCTGTTTGGGCCACACAGGGATATATGCCAGTGGGAAAAATGAGTCCTTATTTCTATGCATGAATCAGAACAAACATGAATCTGTACTCTGCACTTAGGAATTACTTTAAACTTCCAGATAAACTCTCTGCCATTTAACATTTGCTATTAATATCCATTACTCTTTTAAAGTAAAAGTCAAACAAATCTATACTATTAATGAAACTGGTTTTATCAAGTGTAATAAATACAACATACTTTCAAAGAATGATGTCAATGTTTTTTCCCATCAGCTTTTTTAATTTATTAGTATTCATTAGAAAGCTTTTTCCAGCCTCTTGCTGCAGGTAGCGACGTCGCGTATCTCACCCAAAGAGAGTACACAGGCAGAGGACTGAGCAGCTTCCAAGAAGCCTGGGAACCTCTGTCTTATTTCATGCAATCACCATACTCCTCCCGGGACTCTCAGCTGCTGCATTTCCAGTCTAATCTTCGACTTTTATGCTTTGCTGCTCCCAGCTGGATCTGTCAGACGCAAACATGCTCAGCATGTTTCTCTCCTTTCTTTTATTCCTTCCCATTAGTGGGCTTGAGGCAAAGGTTCAGCTCATACAGGATTTTGCTTCTCTTAAGAGCAGTTCTGCATCTGTCCTCAGGAATGGCAAACCTTTTATCTCAAAGCAGGCCAACAGAGTGCTATGAAAATGGGGGGAAAACACCATTTTGGTAGCTATATGTCACAGCTTTAATTTAATCCCTGTCATTTCATCAGAGTCTTTCAACAGCCTTGTGGAGGCAGTAAACTGATGAAAAGACGAACTGGAAAAAGAGCTTAGTATGGCTGATGGCCAAGACAGCTCTCCCCCACAATACAAGCCTCATTGTGTTATATGGGACTAAATAAAGTGGTATCATCAGATTTTTATGTGTGGCTATTGCATAAAAAAGACACAGGATTTCCTTCAACCACAAGCTCATGTTTGTATGTTGTGTAACACAAGGTTTTGAATCAGAGAATTAAGCAACTGTTATTTAAGTAAGTGAGGTAAAGATTATATTAACATTTGGATTAGCCCAGCAGGTAAAAATGCAAAGATCAAACAAGTTTTCATGTATCCAAGTTCTTGAAACCTTGAACAGAGAGGAGGAGACACTTCAGACCTGAACCAGGGTTTGTGTGCCCAAAATCTTCTTTGTCCTTCCAGTTCTATCAGGTGTTTCCTTGAAATAAATTTCTCTCTTCCTACAAAACTTTGACTCCCTTATTCTTAGATAATGAGATCTACAACAGTACTGGCTATTAATAATTAATTTATGCATCATCCTATATGTGAGCTACAAAATGGTTAGATCTAGACCTTCCCCTGCAGTAAGCTCCTCACAAAAGACTGAAAGCTTTAAAGCCCCCCAAACCCAAACATTATTTGAATAAAAATCAGAATCTTTTAAAAGAAAAAATCTGTGTGTCTAGCTCAGATGGACTGAATTAAAATATTTATTTTGTCTTATATATGTGTGTATATATGTAAGATGAAATCTCCCCCTGCCCATCCTCAAGGGCAAGTTCTTGTTTCCAGCTCACTCACTGTCTGAAAGACACCATACTCTGCCCAGTCTCCTCTGGTCCCCAGATGAGTCCTTTTTCTTTGGGAAGCCTGGCTGTATCTGATCCTCAGTGAAGTATTTTGGTGTCTCTGCACAAGCCAGAGGCCCTCAGCTTCATGCAGCAATCTCCTACTTACAGGATCCCTTGATCATTGAATCCTCCTCTCCCTGGAGTAGGTGTGATATGGCTCCAAAAAAAAAAGCATAATCTCCCCCAGTCTGGTGCAAGCAGCCATTCATCCTACAGGAAAATGGCTCATATGAAGAACAAATAAGTTGTCCATCATACCTGCTCCACAGCAGCTTAAAAAAATGGCTTGGCTCCGAGTAAGGCTGAAACAAAAGCACTGACAATTTTTTTTGCTCCTGAAACGTAGACATGGTTTCTGAAATGAAATGCACTTAGAACTACAGTTGTTCTGTGAATCAGACATTTGTAACAGTGATGAAGCCATCGATGGTGTCCCTTTCACAGACGCTTGGCTTCCTGAGAGTCCCAGCAGAGCCACCAGGGAGCCCAAAAACTGGGACAAGGTATTCCCTAGCTTTGGGGACACTCCAGGATTTTTTATAAACTCTACCTCACTACAGAGCAGCCCACAGCTTTCCTCTTTTCATTTACATGATTAAAAAAATGCTCACTTTTTATTTTAATTCCTATTGCAAGGCCTGAGTCAACTCAATTTTTAACAGTTTTAATTTGTTGATACTTTTGAATTCCAAAATGTTCTTTGTAAAATCACTTCATATTCTGTTCTTTTTGAGATGAATATTAACCTGGTTCTATAATATTCACCTACAATCAGAAATTGCAGTTCTGTTTTTATGAGCTTTTATCCTTGCTTGAGATGCACATTCCAAATCTTATTTGTATTTTTGGCTTAAAGATATGTCAAGTTTTCTCCACGTTCAAGACCTTAAACCCATCTGTCCACTTGACTGGATTAAGTAGGTCCTTTCATTTCTCAGAATATTCCCTTTTGAATAGAGGTTGCTTTATTTTTGTAGTAAATACAAAGAAAACTCAGAATAGGTCTTTGAAGTTATAACACATAATATTTATCCAAGCACTGACTTCTCTATTTTATTAACATAATTTCATTTCATAACATTAATTCAGAAATCCAGACCTACAGAAGTCAAGAATATTTGTTGCCTCAACTTGAATGGGCTTTAGAACAGCTCAAAAGCACTCCCAGGATATATGTGAGGTAGAATATCCCATCAATAAGAATTTGTTTGACTATGAATTTATTTCTGCAACTGCTGACTAATTGTTGAGTATCTTGTCTTACCACATTGTCGGAAGGGAAAAGAAAAATCACGTTAAATAAGAATTGGTTTAAATCACTGTCATTTAAAAAGAATTGTTACCTCAAAATAAACATAGTGGCTGCACTTTCCATTTTTTCAAAATAATCTTATGCCTTTATTAAATTCAAGATTTGTCGTAAGATGAATTCTGAAGAGAGGACGAATGGCCATGTATTCCTGTACAAGTCTACTTTGAGTATTGTAACAAATCCATGGCCAAGCACAACACATATGTAATCCTTCTTTCACCCTCTAACCACTCAAAATGCCACACGGTCACTGGGAGAGAGCTCCCCTCCTCTTGCCAAATAACGCTGGTCCCTGCTTGAACAAGAGTGTTCACAATGTGTCAGGTTACTGAATTACTGATACGAAAGAACTGCCTCTGAATGACCAATTAGCAAAGACAGGAGTAGTAATGAGACACAGAAGCTGTTCTTTGTTTTCTTGTTGCTTGATCTCAAGGGATTATGTTATTTCATTTAAAGCAGAAAGTAAACAATACGTGGGAGAGAGTGAGGGACAGAGGCACATCTGGGCTGACTAAGTAGATCATCGAAGCTTGTTGATACATAAGTCTTCTTTGGGTAAAAAGTAGATATAATAAGGTAAGTGGGACTTCTGGGACAGCTGGAACCCCGAAGAATTAGGAGATTTCCAGCTGAGGCTGTTAGGTGTAAATTGCCCAGAAATTTATAAAAGAGCTACAACAGCTTTCTCACCTTCCCACCTGAGAAAGGGAGAATGAGGAACACTGCTCCCCTGAGCGCAGATGAATATCCCAAGGAAGCATGAGCTGAGAGGACCCCTTGCTCTGTGCTCGCTATTGCTATCTCCCAGGGCTGGAGAAGTAAAATGTGCACTGGAAGTAGAATTCCTTTTGCAAAGCTGGTGTAGGCCTAGGTCTAGTGTGTCCCTTTTTTGTGCTCTGCCTGTGGATCGGGGATAACTTCACCTAATGACTGCTCCTTAGGTTTCCTCCTGTTCATCTCTAAGCTTCCAGACTGCGCTGTCTACAGCTGCCTACTGGATTTCCCCAAGCCACCTGGTGTCCCTCCTTTCTGCCCAGCAAATACTTCTGAAATGGCTCCTCTCAACCAGATCTGAGATCTAGTTCTGTGCTCTTCTTGAAACTGTGTCTCCCCAATGTCTACACTTCTGTTACTCCCCTGCCATCCTCTCGGCTTGCTGGTCGCCCTCCTAGGGTGTCCTTCAGAGCACCCTTTGCAGACTAGCCCTCTTTGGAGGCTGGCAGCCCCTTCTCTGTCAGTTATGCTTATTCTGGGGAACCTCATTGGTAATGTGGCTTCAGTTGCTATTTCTGTGATTACTTGCATATTTAAACATCTATTCCAGATGCCTCTTCAAAATAAAACTTTGGCCCTTCTTTCTGGCACTGCTCACAGAAGTTTAGATTTTAGACTCTTTTCTCTGACCTTCTCTCTCAGTCACTTGAGATGAGATCACCATCCTGACTTTTGCTCAGGTTGAAAACTAAGTGTGTGTCTGCAGTGCGTTTTGCAATACTCTTGCTCAGACCTGGATAGATTCATTTTGCCATTTTCCTAGCCATACAAAATGCTGCTGTTAAAAATAATTTCTAAGTGTACCATTTTAACCATGCCATATCTTTCTGTACATCTGTCCACTAGATCCTTTTTCTGTATTATATCCAGGGACTTCAAGGCTCTTCAGAATTTACCTCTACACTGCTTCTCAACTTTCATCATTGGAATGCTGAGTTGTGCAGAAGGCTTTTTTTAACAACTTCACTTCTCCATGTGTTTTAAGAAAGAAGTTTCCTGCAGACATCTACAAAACAGCTTTTAAACCTTTATGATGGGATTTCGCCAAATCCATCAAGTCATGCTACCATCTACTCAGATAAATCACTGCCTCTTAGTTTGTCTTGTTCCTGCTTCCTAGTAGAGCTAGCAAATGTCGGATATTGTAACAGTTAGGGACAGTCGTCCATGTAAGCCTTCTTTTATTTGGAAAAAAATAGCAAAAATGACATCTTTCATACAGTCAAACATCATCAGGCAGGTAATAAGAATGATGTCATCAAAATTAAACTCTACTTTCAAAGAAGGCAGCTTTTATATTGCCTTAAAAAAACTTGACATTGTCTGGGTAAGACCAGTTGCCTTTTTTCTGGGTGTAGCTTTCAGATATCACATATGATATCTGAAGCAGTTACATTAAACCAAAGGTAAACACTGAGACCTAACTGTTATTACTGAGAGTGAAAAGAATATTTTTTCTCACTGTTTCTTTCAGGTGAGAATATGTGTTTCCCAAAGAATTTCTTCATAGGTGTCTTCCTCACATCCACAGCCAGTTCCTTGACTGCAGAGTGGGGAACTGAAAACCAGACCAGAATGCACAAAGAAAGGTAAGAGACATGGCTGTGTTCAGACATGTACAAGAGTGCTACTGCCCCAGTACACCATTCCTGGGCATTATCTTGCTAAGATGCCTCCTATAAGCAATAGCTTGAGTGATATGGCAGGCCCTTGGGAGACGTTGTGTTTTCCCTCCATGTGGGTTACTTCTTGCTTCTTCAGCTTTATGCTAAACTAGCAAATTCTGACCAAAGGTGCAGTCGAATTGGAAGATAAGTGAAATTAGCCCAATCTAGCTGCCTGCTCAGATTTTGTTCATGTCTTCTTAAAAGGGTAAAATATCAAACTGAAATAACTTAGACGTGTTGAAAATATTCAGACATGCCTGTGAAGCCCCACTGGCTTTAACACCTTCTGAAGGACAGACACAGCTTTCTTCCAAGCTATAGCAGAACACAGTAATCTCAGAAGATGAAAAAATACATTACGCAGAAAAATTTTCTTCCCATAAGGCAATCTCAGGATGTGATGCCCACGGTCCTCAAAACAATTTGTGCAAAATCCATTTTCCTTGTGAGCTGAGAACTGCCCACTCCTGGTGGAGGGAGGAAGGACTGTGTGGGGGGAGTTCTAGCTGGAGAATGATAAAATTGTTGCTTAACTGTTTAATTGAGTATAATTACCTAAAACCCTTCTGCTGCAGAAAGAAAAATGATTGTAAGTCACATTTTTAAAGCTACCCAAAGATACAAAACTTCTCTGTAGAAATTGATGACTGAAGAGACAGTAACTCTGCAGTAATGCCTATTATTTCTTGAAAATAAATAATTTATTGGTGGTGTCTCAATGGATTTTTTTCCTGAGGTCAAAGTGGGAAAACATCTACTGTTAGCTTAGAATGACCTCCGCTTATGGTTTAGGGATTTTTGTTTTTGCTTCGTTATGTGTTTGTAGGTAAACACACGACTAAACAATGTCAAATCTTTGTTTTATCTTACCTTTTAATTAGTGTGTCATAGAACACAAACATATAAGATCGGACTGTTCTAATTGTAAAATTGTATCATAAAGTAATATTTACTACCTTGTGAAAGTGAAGTAGTATTCAGACACTGAAAGAATCTCTTCACCTTTCCCACCTTCATCCTTTATAAGGAACTTGACTGCAATAGGACAGTCTTATCTAATATAGAAAAATACCTAGCGGCAGCTGGCAAGTATTTTAAGTTTATGTAAAATTCTAGATGGAGAGAGAACCATCTAGTGGGGAAGTGTCTCACTTCGCATCTTAAAAGTTGACAAAATGAGATATCCTATGAGTCTGATGCTCTTTTGGCAGATGAGAAAACGTAGTTAGAATCTGCTGCAGAATGTTCCAAAAGAAGTGAAGAGCCATCCACAGTGTACCTCGTATTACTATGCCATGGACAGCAGCTATCCACAACAAATACTCACTTTCATTTTCCTTTAGTTGGTACATAGAATGGTGTCTCCTGAAGTTAACGTGATCATTCTCAGCTGCAAAGTTCAAACTCTTCAATTGCAATAGCTTTCTTTTATTTTCAAATATTCCTGATGGAGATTGCTTGGCATTTTCAAAATTATCTAGCAAGCAGTGGATAATTTCCTCTTCAATTTTGTAGTTACACACAAATATTAGAAAAGCTTTGATGTCGCTGTGTTTGAGGCATTAACGGCTATGAAGAAAAAAACACCCTTTTCAACTAAGTCTTCAATTGCTTTCTCTGTTGAAACATGAGTCCTTTTATTGCAGGCAATATATCTTCATAAGGAAAAAAAAGCTTTGTATATTTTAGCTATGGCTCTTGAAAGACAGCACCATTTAATTTGCTGTTAGAAGCAAATGAATTATTATGGATAATTCTTTGTCATACTGCTTGACTCCTGCAGCAGCCGCTTTGTCACTTTGTGCATTCAGACTTTTAGAAAAAAAATTCTTAGAAGCAATGACAGTAATGCTTTTGTGATCTATTCTTTGTGAATGCTCTCTTACATTTAAGAGCCCACCAGAAGCAAGTGAAAAACTTTTTCCAGATAAACTATAGAAAGCCTCAGGGCAATTGCTGTTATCTTTCTTGGTACATACTAAACAAATCCTATGTTCCATTAAAACCCAATGCTTTCTCTTTTGGGGTATATCTTAACTTGGTCATGTTGCCATTATCATAACCCATGTGAGAATAATTCAGGTTTGGAAAGGATGTCAGGAGGTCTTATGTTCAAAGCAGGAATTCAGACCAAGGCCCAAAACCAGATGGAGTATTCTAGATATGGTCTAATGAGTGCTGAGTAAAAGGGCATCTACTTGGCATGATTACTTCCCTTGATCTCGGGCTCTGTACTTGTTGATACCACCCAGCATGCTGTTAACCTTCATCACTGCCAAGGCACATTGGTGGCTCCTGCTTGGCTTGCTCTCCATCAGGACCTCCAGGCTTGTCTCAGCAGAGCTGCTTCCCAGCCAGTCAGCCCCAATCTGTGCCACTTCTGGAGGGGTCAGTCCATCCCCAGCACAGGACTTTGCATTTGTCCTGGTTGAATTTCATGAGATTCCTGTTGACCCATTTCTCCAGCCAGTCTAGGTTCCTCTGGATGGCAGCCCTGCCCACCAGTGTATCAATTGCCCCTCAGTTTCATGTCACCCACTGGCTTGATGATGGGGCAGCCTGTCTCCTCCAGGTCACTGATAAAGATATTAAACAGGTCCCAGCATACACCCCTGGGAAATTCAGCTTGTAACTGGCATCCAGGTAGTGTGATACATTAATCACTACCAGAATACTAGCCAGTTTTTCACCCATCTACTTGTCTACCCATCCGGACTGCAACATCTCACTTGGATCATACTAGGGTAGAATGTGTTAAAGGCCTCACTCAGGTCAGCACAGATGACATCGACCTCTCTCATCCTCATCCCACGCTCTCCCCTCATCTAGAGATCAAGCTTTTTCACCATAGAGAGCAATCAGCTTGGTCAGGCATGATTTAGCCACGGCAAATCCATGCTGATTGTCCCCAATCCCCTTCTTGTCCTTCACATGACAAGAAACAGCCTTCCAGAGGAAGTATTCCATGATTTTCCCTGGAACTGAAGTGAGGGTGACCAGCCTGTAGCTCCTTGAGTCGTCCTTCTTGCCCTTTTTGAAGATAAGTGCCACATTCACCTTTCTCCAGTCACCACAGGTCCCCCCAAATCCCACAGTCTTTCCAAGATACTTGTGTTTTCATTTCTCCTCTGTGCCTAAGACTGATCAGAGCCAGCAGTAACCAACGTGTCTGGGCCCCAAGTTCTGCGGATTGCAAAAGGTGGATGCATTTAGCAGCGCTGATTCCAAAGCAGCATTTTATTACTAAGAAAGTTGTTACCCAGATGCATGTCTTCAGAGATGCTATATAAAATAAACTAAGCTCAAAGATTCCCAAAATAGAACAAAAAAAAGAAGAGTTGTATTCCTGTTAAAAGCACCAGAGTTCTTGATCTCACCCATTTTATCTTTGTTAGTCTTCAAGAAAACTGCATTCTGTGACTCCATGGAGTGGAAAGCTGTAGCTCTATTTTACTAAAAGCTCAGATGTTTACAAGACCGTAATGAGTAAGTTGATCTTAGCCAATTCTAGAATTATTATGTTATTATTTTCCAGGGAAGTGCAATGAACAGTTGCTGTTTTAGGCAAAAGGGAATCCAAATGTCTCCTTGCTTCTTTTCTAACATGTTATTGACAACTTCAGTACTGAAAACTTCAGTATTTAATACTTTGCTGCCCAGGAGAGCAATCTTTTCCCTAGGAGAGATGCTGTCCTGATAAAACCAAGGAACAGAGTTTATACTTGCTATAGAAAATCCCTCCCCAGGCAGGGGCTTTAGGAGTCAGATATCCCAGCCACCCCAGGAACTCAAAGCTTACTGTCACACATGGTGACTCTGGGACTATTTACATAGTAATATATGATTAATGAATTCATATTCATTAATCAATTAATTAATAATATCAATTCAATTAATAAATCATATAATAATTTTTGCTTCTTTCCCTTTCCCAGGCTCTTCCTACCCATTGGGTTGTTGGGTTCTTTTCTACAAAGTGTTCTCTTTTTCCTCTGCCTTTTTGCATTTATTTTTTTTGTGTTCTTTATAGTGTTCTCTTTCCTGCTCTTTGTTCATTATTGCTCCATATTGCTCTGTGCTCCTTATTGCTCTCTTACTCTTTTTTGGGTGGCAGTTTGTTTCCTCCTGCTCCTCAGCCTGCTAAACTGAGCAAACTGCTTACAGAGCCCTGTCACCATGTCCCCCAAGGAAAACTGTCACAACACCAATGAAAATAGTCCTCAGGAGCCTCCTTGAAGCTTGATGTAGCTTCTCATTCAGTTAAGGTCTGCCCCACTGGAGGTAAGGGGTAAAGCTCCCATTTCAAGGAGTCTGGGTACTGAGCATTTTGGCTGAGGTTAGCGAAAGTAGCATTTATTGATGTCATGGAAAAATGAAGTATTCCCTCCATGGATCCTAATAGTTGTCACATTAGGACCACTGACTAGTTCCATTCACTATGCTGTAAAAAAACACATTGAATCCATATTGACTGATTTGCATTGGCTCAGTCATGCTATTGCAAGCACTGAAGCAAAGAGTAAAGGAACGTTACCTGTTAATGTGAATAGAGCGGCAGAATCTGGCCTAAGTGAAACTGTACAGACAGAAAATATAGACATATATAATATAGTTACAAACAGTTTTAAAATATTTTATTTTATTGTTCAGAAGTGTTTTATGAATGAATAAGGCTACAAAAAAAGCAAAATGAAAATTCCTTAGGAAGAATCAGAAATGAATAAGTGAATGTCACAGTTTCCTGATGGTGTTTTGATCTATCTGTGCTCCTTTCCAAGGGCCTCTTTGTTTTCTTTGGAGTTCATTCTTCCTGACTTAAACTGAACCAGGAATGAACCCTAACACTTCACCACTAGAAATGCTGAGGACAAATTGTAAGTGTAGTTGACAAATACTGTTTTTTTGTTTCTTTGGTAACATTAATCTCTTTCCTAAAAACACTTTTTTCCATCTTAATCGTTACCATCTTTACTACATCTTTACTAATCTTAATAAGGCTAGAAATCACACTTGGACTCTAGTGGAATTCTTCAAGAATAATAACCTTGAATTTGATGTTGTGATTGACTGATCTGAGATAACTGTACTGATATTACTATGCCAGGGCATTCCTCCATGGTAGTTCTCAGAATCCTTTCAAAACACTGAAATTTTTTATGCAACCTTTGGCCGCATGGTTTGGAGCAGGCTTATGCTTGTCCTCAGTAGGAAGCGTAATTCATTGTACCTATGCCACATGAGGTCTGAGTTACCATCTCTCTTAGGACACTGCTCATCTATTCATCACAATGAAGATATGACATCATATAGTCAATAATATCCAGTGTTCCGGCCAAAAATGCTAATTTCGCACTGTCTCATGCTATTCGGTTCTTTTTCTTATAATTGTTCAACTGAAAGATCCTGACACTTCTGTAATTCCGAAAAAGTCAAAAGAGCCTCAGGAGAAAACTTCCTATAAATTACTTTAAAGCTTTATATGCAAGTGAGCAACATGAAGCTAAAACACACACTGAGAAAGTTTGCTATCCATATCAGCAAAGTATAGTTTAGATATTTTAGCCTGTCATTCTTACAACTATTCCTGAAAGCATTCCTCAATATATATGCTATTGGAGAGCTGTTTTATATCTTAGGATCAGTAAAGACTTAAAAATTATTCATTCTTTCTAATAATAATCCTTGACACAGATAAAAATGTTGCTAATAATCTTACATTTATTAATGAATATGATTTAATTAGTGCAAAATTACTAGATTAGTCTAATTACAAAATACTAGCGGAATGAAAAACCTTATAGAAATTCAACAACTAACATTACTTCTTCCCCTCTTCTCTCTCCTGAACTCAGGGTATGTTCACTCCTTCTATACTCCCTGTTTCATATATACTTTTGTATGGGCTTTTCCCCATCCCTTCAATTTATTCCTTGTCAAATACAGAGGGAC
This sequence comes from Apteryx mantelli, assembly GCF_036417845.1. NCBI lineage: Eukaryota > Metazoa > Chordata > Aves > Apterygiformes > Apterygidae > Apteryx > Apteryx mantelli. Next base: position 26,131,100 of record NC_089978.1, read on the forward strand.
TCTGAGGAAACTGAAGATGGGATGTGGCTATTATTTGTTGTTAAATCTGCCTATTCAAATGAACCTGTCTAATCCTTTTTCTCTGATGATTTAGTTCTTGAATGGAGTAAAAGCAGTAATCGGCATATCATCAGCCTAATAATGTTCATTCTTTTTCTCCTGTCAGCATGGAATATTGCAATGACAGACTAACAGCCTGACTTACCAAGACTTCTCCATGGCCTTGCAGCAGAGTGGACCTTCTTTTAGACCCAAATTTGTTTTTGATACTCGGTCACGTAAGGTATACTGTCACTGTTTGCTAAGCACTGAAAAAGATAAGCTGTGGAACTGTGAGTATAGAAGTTCCTATTTTAATTAAATAAGCAAATATCTTACTTCTCTTAAATTACTATTGTGATTTTCCTTTTAAGAAATTCTTGCATGCTCATAATCAGATATCTGAATGTTGGTAAACAGAATGCTATTTTGCAGGTACTGTAACTTGTCTCATCCCCTACATGAAGAATGTAAATGTGATGCTGAATCAGCTCCCACTTTGGTTCCTTCTCTAGGGACTCTAGCACAATATTCCTAGGTGGTTCAAAGTTACACCTGTCCCAACTCCTGACATTTCCACCAGAAATTGTGTGACCCTGTCTCAGGGTTAAATGACACAGACTTCATCAACTCATACTGAACAATGGCAAGTTTGTCCTGAATGTGCCCAGTAGGCTTTCTCTGAATGTGCTAGTAATATTCTTCTGAAAGATTCCTTCTTTCCATCATTCAGAGGAAAAACTCAAGTGCAGTGTCCTTCAGCAAGATCATGATGGATGTGTTGCTTAGAGCATTGTCTGAAGTAGGATGACTCCAGGGGAGCAAATACTGCACCATGCCTCAATGTTGTCTATTACTCCTGCATATGCTACTCCACCAGCGGCTACAGATACTCTCGGACAGTGTGACTGCTTGTGATGTATTTTTGCCTTTTTGCTTTTGGTAATTTTTTTTAAATATAAGCAATGAGACCACAGTCATGCTCTCTTAGAAAAGGACAAAATTATGGTGGATTTAGCATAAAACAGAAGAAATATTTGCTTATCTGGCCCACAGATGCTCGAAGAGCATGTTCATTAGCAAAAGTCCTCCTTCTATAACCATTCTGGATATTGTTCTCATTAGTCCAGTCTTTCTCCCTGGCAGTTTTTGGGGAAAATGAAGGAGGGCAAAGCCAGAAATAGCTTGATTTTCCTTGCATCTGCTGTACCTGTCAGCTTTCATTTTTATTCACCTGTTCTCTCTGCTGGGACTTGGTATCTAAGAGAAGGAATAATCTTCCATCATGATGTCTCCGGATTTGGGTGGAAGACAGAACTGTGAAGAACACTTGCCAGAGGTATGAAAGACACTGATTATGAGTACAAACTCTATGCAAGGATTTACTGGGTAGCCAAATGGAGAAGATATGCCACTTACTGTGCAAAGAATGACTTCAGTGTCTCATTGACCTGGTATGCTGGATTGTATTTCTTCACTGAAAGCCTTGCATTTTGGTCTAAGTTTACTTCAATTAATAGGTGTTCAGTTTGTTCCCCGTCTATTCATTTTTAAAGGGTTTGCAGGAGCACAGTGATGCTAGATAAAACTCACCTGTGTTGAACTGGGCTCTGGCACAGTTCTATTGCGTCTAACGAAGTCTCCTTTGAAGCTTATATTGCATGACATTGTTTCTTCCATTAATCCATGAACAAATGGATTATCCACCATGCTGCTGAGCTTGGGAGGAGAGCTCCAGATTTTGTTGGTTTTTCTCCCTCTCTGTCAGGGTGTGAGGGCTGGCTGCTCCCAAAGGGAAGATGAGCCAGGAGCTGAGGGTAATCCTCCAGTCCTCATCGACAGGGCGCAGCTCTGTAGGGGCTGAACACGGTGGGCAGAGCCAGGTGCTGGTAACAGGGTCCATTGACAGTCTCAGGCAAGGCAAGCAGTGAACCAGGTCCAGGGTCAATCCAGGGATCCAATCAGGAACAAGAAGACACAGGACCAGAGACAAGACAGGAGACAAGACTACAACATGGGTCCAAAGTCTCTCCAGGAGACAGGGCCAATGACAGGACTGGAGATGACCTACAGCATGTGTACAAGCTGTCCATCCAGGAGACAAACTACCTGCAGCATAGATCCAAGGTTAATCCAGGAGGTAGGACCACAGAAGGGAGGCAGACACACCTAAAGCATAGCTCAGGCAGGGAATGAAGACCCTGGGCTGAGCTGAAATGGGGCTCCTGGGTCCAGGGGTGTAGGTGAAGCTGGTCAGGGCCAATCAGGACCAGTAGTGCCCTTAGGGTCCTGGCGCAGTCTTTTAGAAGGATAAAACCTCTGTGAGGCAGGGATACATCCAGAATTTGTAATGAATTATACCTATATGAGGAGAACATTGGTTTACTCCGTACTTTATGTTCATCACAATGAAATTGCCTGGAAGCTAGGAGATTTATAACTGTCTTGCTGAGGAAAAGTGTTCTGGTGAGTTAATGAAGAAACTGGGAGCACCAAATACCCCAGCAGAGCTGAGACTGACACTGGGACCAGTGCTGGGGGACAGCCACAGTGCTAGGAGCTCCTGGAGCTCATAGAGGGCTGTTCCCCAGCACATATTTCAGGACATGCTCTCCTTCCCTTTTCCCCAAAACTCCTTTCTCCCCAAGTGGCCTAGCTGAGCCAGCTTCAGAAGCAGTTTCTTCTTTCCTTTCTCCAGGGTGTCTGCGCAGGGACTGGAGGCAAATGACAGCAATGTTGCTGTCATGTGCAGAGCTCCATGTGGCTGTGGGAGTTCATGCCTGCCTGTGAGCTTAAGCCTGTGAACTGGCACCATGGACATGTGAGAGGAAGGGGTTGCTGCCCCTTATTTCAACAGCAATGCAGGTATGGCCATCATCAAGTGATACTTCTCTGCCTGGAGCATGAGGCAATCCAAGGCCGGGGTCTGGCTGCAGCATAGCAACCAGTAAGCCATAGTCCTGTAGTTCCCTGGGGTCTGCAGTGAAGAAGGAGCACCACTGGCAGCTGGGCACAGAGCAGGAGGACAAGGAGGGCAGGACACCTCAGCAAGCAGACATCAGCAGCAAAAATCTTCTATTGAAGGGCATGGGGCAGAGACATATCTTGCATTAAATACTCATCATGAGATGCCTTGTAGAGCTACAGTTAGGGGCAAGTAACTTTTGTTTCTATGATGATATCAAGGTGCCTTGGACTGTGGAGGGAGATAACCAGGAGCTAGCCCCATGTTGGGAGGTCTCTGCATACTGCTGGGAGGCTAGAGTAGAGGAGCCAGATCTGTGTGTGTTTGCTGCATTCTTTTTCAGAAATATTGAGAACAGTGATTTATTTACAGCTTCTGGGTTATTCTTTGCAGTGGAGGTTGACACACCTTGTACACCTCTGCTGAGAAGTGTACCCCATCTTGCTATCAGATGATATATTAAAAACTCATAGCTGTAAATTAATGGATGTTTTCCAGGTATTGATTTTTCTCCAATGGCAAAATGCAGTGGCAGGCAGGTTTTGTTCTTTCATTGAGGTCTTCAGAGTTGGGTGGGCATTGCAGTTTTTTATTTTGATTCATAACCTGTGGAGTAATAACGTAACTGAAACAATACAAATGTAAGACTTCATCTTGGCTGCAGAAACATTAAAAAGAAACTCAGATGAAAGGTCTCTTGGTTGGAAGCATATTTTCTAGTGGGAGCAGACGTTTTTCTAGCTGTAGTTCCAAGAGATGTTGTTACATGCACATGCCAAAAATTTATGACAGCTGCTAGACAGCTGTCATAGTATTTGGATTTTGGCTATGACAATGCAGTATGATTTTTATTTTCGTCTGCTCAAAATGAGTAACATCCTGCAATAGTACAGCATATAAATAATTCAGCTGCTTAGAGAATTTTATACACAAAAACGGAAATGTTTCATTTAACACCACCTTTTAATTTGAAGACCAACTATCCACTTTTAAGATTCCTGGCTCTAATCCAATATACTTTGTTTCTCTGTGTCTCTCTTTCTTGATAAATGTTGAATACAGGATTTTTCCTCCAGAAGATATTGTCTGTTGTATTGATGTTGACAAAACCAAACTCTGTGATAATTTTTAATTACATGAGAAGAATGAGTCTCTCCCTCTTCTTTATTATTGTAACTTCCTCCAACATTCACTGTATGATATTAGAGGAAGAAAAATCATTCTGTGGTAGAAATACAGGGTTATTATCAGAAGATATCAGTTCTCTATGCAGTTTTTTATAGTTTTCATTATACCTCAGCAATGCAGATAATCAGTATTTACCAATGCCACAAGATAATCTGAGTTTTAATTTTTTGATACTTAGGTTTTTAGACCCTTAAATAGTAGGCACTTCAGTTAAAGTATGCTTCCCATCAGTGTTTACAGCTATTACTTTGTCATTCTGATGTTAATCTTCTTTGAATGACAAAGTAAGCAAGCACTCCAAGATGCCAGATGGTGTTAACAGACATGCTCACATATCTCCAACAGAAGTGGTTCAAATGGTTATTGTCACCTGGAAGCTACTGCCTCCAGGGCTGAAGACATCAGAACTGATTGTATAAGCACTCCAGGCTGCTTCAAAGCAAAGTAACTGTAAATTAACTTAAATAACTTAAATCACCTTCAGCCTTAGAGGTCAGGAAGCATTGGGATAAGGTGAAAGCTGCCAAAAGGCAACATAAATTATACCCTGAAATTACATTACACTTTATTTACACTGCAATAATTGGAAAATACTTCTTGCATCATATGAATTAAAAGGAAAAAGATGCAGGGTTGCCATTCAGTGAGGGTGAGGAGGCAGTCTGAAAACAATCTAGTTAAGATCCCTAACTAAAAGCATAAGTTGCCTTTGTTTTTAGTGGGATAGTTTTTTTGAGTATGATGGTAAAGGCAGGATGGATAGTCAGAATGAGACTATGGAAATAGAAATCTGAGGAAGGAGTAAAAACCATGGTTCAGCTTGATGAGGAGAAGCAGAATTCTAGATAGTGGAATGAATTAGCTTTGGAAATTGTTGGTCTGATACCAGGGATTACAAATAAATCTCTCATGCTGGGAAAGTGTTAATGGCAATAACTGACACTTGGAATATGCAGAGGTAGAAGACACCACTCTGGAGGTTATTAGATGTTTATTATCTTGAAATCCCTGAACTGCAAGGGGAACCCAGAAACCTTGTGGGGAAGCGACTGGGCTGTCCCAGGCAGTGCAGAGCATCAGCCTAGGGCGAGGTTCAAGGCGGGGGGGGGCATGTGGGTGTAAGGCGAATTAACAGGTTACACTATGGGGTACTGCACATGTGCTACAGATGGCAAGGGAAGAGATAATTCTTTCGGTATACAGATAACAAGGGAAGCAGTAATTCTTTAGGAGTACACAAGTCCAGTTTGACACCTATGTGGCACAAGTCTAAGGGCTGCGACCTGCCATTCTTTGTGGGTTCTGCACACCAAGTGTTTTGGCAGCTGGAATAACTGATTGGTCAACATGCTCCTGTCTCCTCGCCAATCTTCTGCTGTTTACCCACTACAGAAAGGTGATTGGGAAAGTGAGTCAGGCAACTGAAAGCACAGTCTGCTGTTCTTGTTGGCTTTTAAATAGCTGCAGTCATTACCTATTTGCAATTGCCAGTTTCATTAAAGTGAAATAAAATTGATCAGTTACATTAAAGGTGAGCAAGCCTGCTAGTCATGCATCCACAGCCTCAATGGAAAGGCTGTCAGCTATACAAGTTATCCAAAGCACGCAGACTCTTCCTAGGAGTTCTACCATTACCTCAAAGGATATACTGGTATTAAATGATAGGCCATGGAGCATACTGAATTTGCCATTACAGAAAAAAAACATTGGGGAAAAAATGAAGACAGTTGCTAAATCAATTTATTAGATTTAGCAGAGAAAAATACACCAATAAATGCCTTTTATATTGTTAATAAAGTTCCTCTCCATAAGCCTTTACTATTATATTGCAAAGACATCAAGTACCAATTTATTTGTATAATAGACTCACTGAGGTACATCATATATATACTAAACAATTGAGACTTGTCATCCTGCAAACTCTCTTCATGCCAAATGTATAACTGATGGTGAGGAAGATCTTCCTGCTGATGACCCTCACAGTAAAGAAATGTTTTCTTATGTTTAAATGGAACTATCTGCATTTCAGTTTGTGCCCATTGCTTCTTGTCCTGTCTCTGGGCACCACTGAGAAGAGTCTGGCCCCCTCCTCTTTACACTCTCCCATCACTTATTTATACACATTGATAAGATCCCCCCTCAGTCTTCTCTTCTCCAGGCTGAATAAGCCCAGCTCTCTCAGTCTTTCCTCATAAGAGAGATGCTCCAGTGGCCCTTCACTGGACTTGTTCCAGTATGCCCATGTCTCTCTTGTACTGAGGAGTCCAGTACTGGACCCAGCACTCCAGGTGTGGCCTCACCAGGGCTGAGTAGAGGAGAAGGATCACCTCCCTCAACCTGCTGGCAACGCTCTTCCTGATGCAGCCTAAGATACCACTGGCCTCCTTTGCCATGAGGGTGCATTGCTGGCTCACATTCAACTTGTCCACCAGGACCCCAAGGTGTTCCTCTGCAGAGCTGCTTTCCAGCCAGTCAGTCCCCAGCATGTACTGGTGCACGGGGTTATTGCTCCCCACGTGCAGGACTTGGCATTTCCCTTTGCTGAACTTCATGCACTTCCTCTCTGCCCATTTCTCCAGCCTGTCGAGGTCCCTCCATATGGCAGCACAACCATCCAGTGCATCAGCCACTTCTCCCAGTTTTGTATCATGTGCAGACTTTCTGAGCATGTACGCTGTCCCATCATCCAGTTCATTAATGAAGTTGTTCAACAATATTAGACCAGGTACCAACCCCTGGGGTACACCACTAGTAACCTCTGCCTGGACTTTGTGCTGCTGATCACAACACTTTCAGCTCAGCAGTTCAGCCAGTTTTCAGTGCATCTCACTTGCACTTATCTAGCCCATGCCTCCTCAACTTGTCTTTGAAAATGTTTTGAGAGTCAGTGTCAAAAGCCTTACTAAAGTTGAGATAAACAGCATCCACTGCTCTCCCCTCATCCAGTGAGCTAGTCACCTCATTGCAGAAGGCTATATCAGGTTGGTCAGGCATGATTTCCCCTTCATAAATCCATGCTGACTTCTCCCAGTCACCTTCTTGTCCTTCATATGCTTGGAAATGGTTTGCAGGATTATTTGATCCATCACATTCCCAGGGACTGAGGTTAGCTGACTGGCCTGTAGTTCCTCAGATTCTTCTTCTTGCCCTTCTTTGAGATAGGGTTGACATCTGCTTTCTTCCAGTCCTCACAAACCTCCCCTAATCCCATAACCTTTCAAAGATAATCGACAGCAGCATCAAAATGACATTGTCCAGCTCCCTCAGCACTTGTGAGTGCATCCCATCAGGGCCCAGGGGCTTGTGTACGTACAGTTTGTTTAAGTGTTCCCTAACCTGATCTTCCTCCACCAACAGTAAGTCTACCTTGCTCCAGACTTTCCCACTGGTCTCAGGTAGCCACTGGCCCCTGAAGACTGATTGCACCAGTAATGACTGAGGCAAAGACGGCATTCAGGACCTCAGCCTTTTATGTATTCTGTGTCACCAAGTCCACTGCCCCACTCAGCAGCAAGCCCACATTTTCCTTAGTCTTCCTTTTGCTTCTGATAAACCTGCAGAAGCTCTTCTTGTTGCCCTTCACATCTGTCTCCAGATTCAACTCCAGGTGAGCTTTGGTTCTCCTAACCCTGCACACTCCAGCAGTATTGCTATATTTCTCCTGGGTGACTGGACCTGGCTTCCACCTCTTGTGTGCTTCCTTTTTATGTTTCAGTATTCATCAGGAGCAAATTGTTCATCCATGCAGGCCCCCTGCCACCTTTGCTTGACATTCTGCACCTGGAGATGGACCAGTCTGGAGCTTGGAGAGGTGATCTCCGAAAATCAACCAACACTCCTGGACCCCTCTTCTCTCCAGGGCTGTATTTGTGTTCAATAAAATCAATAAAATCCTCTTTATGCATAGAATTGTGCCAGTTACTTCTGCAAAAGTGAGATGCGTCTTCCCCCCTCCTCCTTATTCTTTTTCAAAGCTGGAAACTGTCTTCTAAGTTGCAAAGACAACTTTCTGGTTTACACATCCTTGCCCTGGAAGGGGAAATAGGGTACATGTTCAGTTTTTGATCTCACGAGGTCTTCGTGTACACTTCCTGTGCATGCACTTTTTAATAACGCACAACCCAAGCAGAAACCCTCCTCCTTTCCTCTGACACTCTTTCAGACTATTTATTCCAGTGAATAACTCTATTGTCAATGACAGAGCATTTCCATTCCCATTAAGGAACAGATGGCTAGAAGTAACAGCTACATGATGGAAGCAAACTCTGCTTATGACAATACATAACTTTGATTTCTAATTTAGGGCATGTTCTAATTAAATTTTGCCTTTTCAAAACTATAAATGTTTTTATTTTCACATTCAATTCTAAATTGGTTCTCTGGTCAATATTAAAATGTTATTTTGTCAACTGCTCAGCTGGATTCAAGGGTCTCACTTCTCTGTGGTTCTCATGGACCACCATTGTGTTCTTAATCTGTGACCATATTGTAATGCAGGGAGATCAATATTGCACTAAAATGAGAAGTAAGAAAATGGAGAATAATAGTAGAATTTATTTGACTATAAGGAATTAAAATAATAGAGCTAGATGCAAACTGTACAAATCACTCCTAATCTCCTTTCTCTTTCTTCCTTCTGTTCAATTTTTCATGAGCATATGTACTGCCTGGCTCCAGCTGCCAAGAGACATTTCATGCTATTCACAGGAGCAACTATTGATTTCTGGATCATAGAAGACTGATCACTGCTGAGTCAATATGTGGGACTGAGGTACCAAAATTCAATTTAAGGAGGTTTCAGACAACCTGTAATGTTACTAGTGAAATGCAATATTTTGCTTGTAATTTTCAGGTAATCGCTTTAATCTATCACAAAGTTTGTTTTCACTCATCTCATTCCAAGAGAAGAGTTGGTTTTGGTCTTTTATGTTGGCTGAGATATATATATTTTATATGTACGTCACTCTTTTTTTCCAATAATGAAGAACAAGTCAAAAATGTGTGCTTTGTAGTTGAAAGAAGAGATGCTTTCAACTAGCGTCCTAGCCTAAAGAAATGGCTAGAACAGTTTTCCTTTAAAAAATGCAGTTTTTACAAAAATTGTTTTCACTCTCTTACCAACATACATTTCAATTATATTTTAAGAGATAAAAGTCAAGTTTTCAGTTACAGATTTTTTAATGGCAAAATGTCCATTTTGACATTATTTGTCTTGATTTAGTCATATTATATTCAAATAATTTAAAAATACTACTTTCTACATTGTCTATAACATTTTAATGCAATCTTAATGCTAAAAGAACAATCAACATGACTGAAAATAAGGAAGTCATTATTCAAAACAAAACCTTTCCTTGGTGTCAAACTGAAATGTTTCTGGATTTTTATTCCACAGGACACTTAAGTTCTTGCTCAGATTCAGAATTAGAAAAATGCCATTTCCTGCAGAATGGAAATTTGGTTTTGACCAGTTTTTGTGACACCATGAGAAGAGAGGTCTCAGTTCCCAGAGTCTTTGACTACTCCCTGGGACTCCATGGCAAACACTTGTGTCCCATCTGAGAAATGCTGACCTCTCTCTAAAATTTCACTCTAAAATTCATGCTAAAAGTAGTTATCCTGAGTCTAGACCCCCGAGCCCTTTGCAGACAAGGGCAGAGAGCATGAGCTCACAACTCTATAAGAAACCAGTATATGAAACAGCGGACAGCTAACTCACAATAAGGAAATGCACTGAAGCTATCTAGTACTGGGGTATCTATGATTGCTTCAGGAGGAAGGCATGTGTAAGTCAGGTCTTAGAGCACTAACTAAGAGTTCAGAAAATGACCTTTGCAAATAAAACAAACATAAATGTGGCATCTCAAAGCCTTAGAAAGGAAATTTGCTAGGCACAGCTTTTTGGTAAGCAGGGAAAAGAGCAGCACTGAATTTCCTGGAAACGTCAGATGAGCAGAGGCCCATGGGTAACACGGACACTGAGGTATGTGTAACATTTGTAATTACATTTGAAAGCGGCAGACCAGGAGGACTGTCCAGGGCATCTGGACAGTCAATTCACTCCAACCACATCTACTGCCTGCAGTGTCAAGGCAAAGGAGCCCAGGCAAGCTAAACGGCAGGACGAGTTTACCAAAGCTTTCTTGCAAAGCTTGATGTTAGCAAGGCCTTTGACATGGTTTCCCATAGCATCCTTGTAACCAAAGTGGAGAGATATGGACTAGATGAGTGGGAGTATTTAGACTCTGGTTACTTCCATCTTTGAAGATACTTATAATATGGCTGGACAAGGCCCTGAGCAGCCCTCCTTTGATACTATCCCTGGTTTGCACTGTGGGCGGGACCAAATCACCTCCAGAGAGCCCATCTAACCTAAATCATATTATGCCTTTCAAAGGGATAAAAATACTCCATATAATAGTGTCTCCCTTTTGTGGTAAGGCCGCAGCAGGGCTCTCTCTGATTCTCTCAGAATCCAGTCCCAGAACTACAAATTGCTAGAGTTTGGCCTCTGTTTGGAGAGCTCTTTCAGAATCCCTTGTCCACCTGCCACACAAACTGGAATATTGAAATTCATTATCTGAACTGCTTTCCTGTAATCCTATGACAAATTTGGCCTAAAGAAAAAGCAGCATAAGAAGTCATTATTAGGGAGTAGAGGTTTGGTGGCAGCACATATGACCTTTTAATTTTAGGGCACAAGTTCAGCTGTGACTGTCAGTGGAAAGTATGAGGTTTTCTTGGTAGTCTATGAGGTGAGCCAGTTCAGTTTCTTACTTCCCCATTAGCCCTGCTTGGTGTGATGTTCTCTTCTGTATCATGCCCATGCACTGGGCTCCCCAACAGCCTATGCCCTGCTGCACCACAGCCAGATTTGAGCTGTGCCCACTCCTGCTCCATGTGTATGCATGCCTGCAAAGGGGGAGATGGAAATTAAAAAAAAATGCAAGTGAAGAAATTGTTTTTTTAATAACATGTATTTTAACTTTAGCAAAGTTTCTGTTATACTGAGTTGAAACTAGGTTTCATTTCTTCCAGCATTTGAAAAGATTGTGAATGAAGATTGAACATCAAATACAGTCAAAACACTGTCACAGAAGTATGCGTCAAAGTCTCAGTACAAAATAGTTCCACAAGCTTATTTAAATGCAGAGAAAACCTTACTCTTGAATGCCCTCATTGCAATGCCAAGTCTACTTGTGATAGCAGAAAAATGGAGACAGTTCTTAAAGGTTAAAACTCAACCTTTAAGAAAACATAAACACAAGTAGAAAATTGTCAGGAAGTGTTCTCAAGACACTGTGTTCTCAAGACAATCTGTTTGCAGATTGCATGGGTTAAGAGGACCTATGTGTGGAAATTAGTGCTTTGTGGGCTTCTTTCTGATACAATCTAGTCTCCCATTGCCAGAGTAGTCAGCACAACCACTTAAAAAGTTCTCATGGAGAACTTCTTTTCATCAGAAAACTGTAGTTTGGATATAGTGAAAAGATTTTTGCAGAAACAATGCAAAAAGGGAAAAAAAGTTGAAACAGTATTTTAACTATCTTTCTTTGCTTTAAAATATGACAATTCCTATGTTGTTAGTGTTCATTTATGTTTATATACAATTTATACATATATCATTTAGTATTGGATTTAATATTATACAAAAGTAAAATGATCCTATTTTGATCCAACTTTGTCAGTGAAAGGTTTCAGTGTTAAAAAAGAAATAGTTAGTCCAACTATTCAATTTTTGAATTTTTATTCTTTAGAAACATAGAAAATTCAGCTTTGCATCCAGATGTGGAAGAAAATCAGCCAAAAATAATCAAGAAGAAAACTGAATTTTTATGTAGAAGATAATTCCTGATTTCTGATTAGTTCTAGTAAGCTGCTTGTAAGGTGATGGAGTCTGAAGGAGTCCATACTTCTCAACTATGCCACCAGTATCAGCCTATATTGTCCTAATGGCTTTTAATTGTTCTGATCCTTCCATTGTGGGTACCACATGCCATCAGCCTCTGAGGAGCATCTTCTCTCCTCCTTATTCTTGGTGATGATAGTTTCCTTTTTTTCTGTTGTCTCATTTGATCCCCAGAGACTCTTATTTCCTCGCTCTTCCCTATTGTTTGAACCCAATTGCAGATCAATGCTCACAAAAATGGCCTTTCCCTTGTATTGGCATTCCCCCAATGTTTCACCTTTTCTTCTCTCTCCCTCCCTTGTTTCTTCTTCCGTCTCTTCTGCCTTCTGCAGCTGTCATTCCACACCCATGTGTGAACTTCCCCCAGCCCTCCTCAGATACTCTGCACACCTTCTTCTCCCTTGGGTAAGTTACTGACCATACCTGCTCCTTCCACCACCTTTGAGTCCTCTGCCCTTTTTTCTACACCTACATCACCCTGACTGATCCACTGTTTGGTCTCTTCCTCAGCATCTGGTGCTAGGGCTCACATGTATTCAATCACTAACTTAAGCTCATGACCCCTATGGAGGGCTCAGTCTTTCCCATCAGGCCCAGTCTGTTCCCCATTTGCTCACCCATCTCTGGGTTATAACCCCAAATGGGGCCATTAAGCTCAGACATAAGCTCCACAAACATTATAGAACATAGATGAACACTGTAGGAAGCATAGCTGATGAGGGAGTAGAGGATTTGTTCCTTTTCAAAGAAAAAATGGATTTCTTGCTCCCAGTCAGTTTTACTCCATTATTCATCAAGAAGCTCTGTGCACAAAATTTTTAAATGAGAAATTTAGGTGATTCAGCCAGTGGATTAGACCTCAAATTCATTCATGCACAAAGCCCTAGGGCCAGAATTTTGAAAAGATGTCTAGAAGGCAAAAGCTCAAGACACAAGGAGGATGTCCTGCAGCCTAACTGCACATGTTTAAAAAGAGAAGAAAGTTCCGTGAGCAGCTCATGACAGTACTTCCTACAAAGAAGCTTTTCTTAGATGACCATGCATAGAATTTGACAACAATAGCTACCTTCTCCACAAGCAATTTCTTTGATATAGAAATTCTCACCTGGTTCCTCTCACTCTGTATGAGAAAACAATTGTCACAATCCAAGATGAATAATATAAACTCTGATCCCAGACTCAAACAATACCAATGCTAACACTGTGAGCTATTCTTGTAGTATTAGTGCCATGATAGTGAATCCTTGATTTTTGACAAAATATAATGATTTAGGATTGTGGGATCAAGAGAGAATTCAGGGAGAAAGATAAGGGGGCACAAAGGAAAAAACAGTACGTGGCAGCCAAAGCACACCACCCTTTTGCAACATGAGTAACAAACTAGCTGGTGAAGGCCAGACAGCTTGTTCCAGCTGCACGGCGGAGGAGGGAGCGATATGGAGGTATCACCCTCCGCCGCTGACCACAAAGGGTTGCATCCCAAAAAATAATTGCTGCTCACAGACTAAGTGTTGACCTATAGTACCCCTAGCCTCCTTATCCCTGCTTACCCTATTAAAAAACACACCCCGTGCTGCATAGCGATATGTGAATAAGGGGGGCATACCCCCAACAACCGCGCAAATGGCAATCTGGCCAATGAAGTGTGACTGCCGCACTTCCACATCCCACCTTCAGCAACTATAAAACAGAGGACAGCCCGCTAAAGTTTTTGGAAGGGAAGAAAACCGAACCCCCGACCTGTTCACCAGAGATTGCTGCCGAGCGAGCCTCCTTCTCCCTTCCCCCAAACGGGGACGCCTCTTTGGTAAGACTTGCGCCTCCGACGACGTCGGATGTTGCCCAGGGAAATATATTATTATTGAAAGCGCTTAATTGTTAGTTTGAGCTCATAGAAAGAACATTTGTAGCACCAAGTGCATTTATCAACGGCAATTCTGAACCTGTTGTATCTGTAGCTTTAATATAATCTTATTCTTTTTACTTTGTGAACCTGACTCAGGGAAAGTCTTCAAACAGGGGGGCTCTGGCAGGCAAACGTAAATTACAAAGATAAGGAAGGGCCTTCCTTCCCTCCCTTTCATGCGACAAGGATATACTTCTTGCAAAGCAAGAAATGTTGCTGAAGTGGAACTAGTTGGCTATAGACAGTTTTAAATTTTCTATTCTTCAAACTTCCAAAGTTAAAGTACTTACATGCCATTAATCATCCTGTGGCTGAATTTTTCTCTTAAATTTGGTAAAAAATCAAGAGCTGTAGCTTTCTGGGAGAAAAGCTGTTAGCTTGTATGTTCCATCATTGTGCTCCTGACTTTTTCTTAAGGTTTTTATTAATTGAAAAAAAAATTGAAAAAGCTAATTATAGGTTACCATATGCTGGACCATGGCCAGAAAACACCACTTATGAACTTTAGTGTATGTAAGGCAGCTGGCAGTTTTTTTCAACTTTCACCATGTGAATTTTTTTCCTTTCATTGCTGCCAATGCAAAATACCCGTTGAGCTTTGTTCAAGTAGAGCTGTTTTGATGTGTACCCAGGAGAATACCCAGGAAAATCAAGTGTAAAGATTTAAAAACACAAATTGACCTTTACCTGACTCTAGAAATGGACTGAATAGGAAGGAGCAGGTGGCTTGTGTGTGAATGAAACTTTGAGGAAACCAGGTCTGGGCACTGAGTAGAGAGGACAAGGGGCAGGGAGGAAGATGGACAAGGACTGCAACTTAGTGAAGACTCAGTTATAAAATGGTGACCTTACAGGAGCCAGGAAGCTCTTTCGAAGCCAGGCAAAGGAGATTTTAGGCATAAAATTCAAAGGAGAAACAGATACAATGGCTGTTACTGAAATTGCTCATCAAGCTTGCTTGCTGCACTAGCCAGAGAATTGCAGCACGTATTTATGTGACACATGTTAGGAATTTAACTGAGGCAAGTCAGATGATTGGCATCAGGGGAGGGGAGGGACAAGAGGGAAGGCATCTTGGGAAGTGATTTAAGCTACCTGTGGCCCGGGTTGGCTTCTGGAGATGCCACCTTCCACTGAGTTTTCATTGAGCTCAGTCTTCCTAAACTCTGTATGTTCAGTACTGAACTCTTACAACCCAGTTACTTGCAAAATGCAGTACAAAAAACATATTGCCAGAAAGTCATTATTAAAACAGAATTCCTCAGTCAAAACCCACTCCGTAATACAGGGATGGTCTCTCATACCCATGCCCCCAGTGCTGCTGGGACCTATCAGTTGTGTCAGGCTGACTGCATCTCTCTGACATCAGAGGCCACTTAGCAGCAGCAGTGGCAGAAGCTGCTGAGAAACATTCAGTTTTAATCTGGATGTGACAAGAGCTTTTGTGCCTCAGTCATCAGAGAAATAATTTTCTCTAAGGATTTTACTCTCACCTCAGTTGTGTTTTTGATCATCAGTGGACAATTACTGTATCACTCACTGTGTTTGTTTGGTGGTAAAGACAAATAAATGAATTTGCACACTCTCGAATGGACTCTCTCCCATTCTACTGCAAAATTCTCCCTCCTCCTGTACAGAGTGAGCCCTGCAGGCTCAGAGCAAAAGAAATCACACCTCCCTGCCTTTACAGAGCAGTTGAATCTAGAGTAGAAGAGGAGACCAGGGTGACGCAGCTTTACATTTTGGTTGAGACTCTATTGGGGTCAGCAGAGAATGGCACCTGCCTGGTTGATATTAAAGCCAGCAAATCTGTTGATTTGGTATTACATTTTATGCTGTGACAGCCATTTCCAGTGGCTTTTCCAAGCTAGATGGATATTTATGGGTGTATCCCATTCTGGCAGTCTTCCTGCCACTGGACCTATAGCCCAGATTCAGCTATCAGACCTCCTCTCTTTCTCCCCAGAGCATAAGTCCCCAGCTTCACTGAGTTTAACCTAATTTTTACACTATAGAAATGTGTTAAAAGGTACGTGAATTCATTTCATTATATCTCTTTCCATTGTGCATGGCTCATTTGAACCTCTTTTAAAATAACCTCCAATCTTCACAGTCTTTTGGTATTAAAGTTCCTTCAAGAGTCCATCTATTTTCTAGATTTTTTTCTAGCTTTTTTATGTTTTTTCTAAACTGAAAGCGATTAATAAGGTGAAAACAGTAATAAAAAGTTCTGGGCAGTTAACAAAATTGATACTGTGTGTCTGTTCTCTTGTATTTTGTTTTGACTGCTGTCCAGCATTTGCTCAGTCATTTAGAGTAACTTCTGCTATTACAGTATAGTGTAAGGACTGGCAGCAGTTGCAATGCATTTGAAAATGTTATCTCAGTTGCAGGGAAGGCTTTATACACCAGGCTGCATGATCTAGTAACTCTCTGTATTGGGTAAGTTCTCTAGTATGGACACAGAGAGGCCAAGAGATATGGCAAAACAGAAAGTTATCACAGCTTAATAAAATCAGTGAGAATATAAGAGTGACAATTTTATTCACTGGCAGAGAAATAGTATTTTCCTTTTTACTATAGTGTGTTCATGATTTAGTATGCTAGCAATATGCATACACAATGAAAAAAAGCATTATTGAGAAAAAAATGTATTCCAGAGCTGAAAGCAGGTTATGTGACTATAAAAGGATCCTTCTTGGCTTTTCTTTCCTAACAAAAATACATGGGCATAAAACGTGTGTGATATACTGAAGTGAACTTCTCTTGTTTGTGTCCATTTCTCGTGTGTCTCTCACCCCCGGACACACTGGCCATTGCCTAGCAGTGCTTCTGACTGGCTGCAATCAGGTTTTGCCTCCTGCGGAAAGAGGTACTGTGACTGCATTTTCCCTTCTTTGCCTATTACAAAATGTGAGCCTCTGTGTTTACCATGTCAGCTGATTTTCTAGTGCAAGATATGGCAACAAAAACAGGCCTCTAGAAGAATATAGTAAAAGACAGATAATTTTTATGTTCAGCTTATGCATGCACATGTTCTGCCTCCCTTCATGCCCTCTTACTGATGGCCTTAGAGGGCTAAACATTAATTCACCTGAGCACCCTGGTGTGTTTGCTATTCATCGCATGCATAAAGCAAGTTTGATTTGATGAATGAGACAGGCCCCTGTATCTGATGTCAGAACTTGACCTGAAATCTTAGTTCCTGTTGCTGTTCCCTTCCTCTCTGTGGAAAAGTATACATGTACTTAGATCTCCCTGGAATCTTTTTTTTCTCTACAGATTTCAGATAAATCACTGTAAAGTAACACTCACCCATGTCCCTGGAAAAATGTTACATCAAACAAGTTGAAATCCTGAATATTCTACAAATTCCCAACAGTTCTCAACTGTTTTCAGAGTCATTGAGAAGAGTGACATGAACACAATTTTAATGAAGTACAAGCATTTTTCTGATCAAAGGAGTTTTACATTATTGGAAACTCACCACATTCCACTCTCCTGTTTGTGTATCTTCTCCCTGACACAAGTAAGTCAGTGAGAACAATGTGTGTGCAGCTTTGTGTGTATTAAAATAAATGAAAAGCCAACAATAAAACTCCTACAAGACAAAATGTCATCTTTTCAATGTGATCTTTGAGACTTAAGACCATGCTATGTATTTCAGAGAATTCATTAAAGAAAGCTTCCTATTTGGCAGAATTTATAACTTACTGTTTTAAGTTATAATTTCTAATCACAAAACTACATGCATTAGCATCGATCCCAATATCATTATGAAGACAAATGTGTTGATTATGTCTGCAACTTCAGGCTGTTCCAGCAGAGCACAACAGTTGTTGTCACTATTCTCAGGAATGTGTTTCTGAGGAAACGGTCCCTGGCTCTCCGGACTCTACTAACAGTGCCAACTAGATCTCTGCTCACTGGCACTGAAACATAGACTCCTTGCTCACATGTAAAGCCCGCTATAGAAACACAGAAATTTAGGTGATTTATCCTAAAGCTCATTCCCTGTCCAGCTGTATCAGTGAGCTACCATTGTTGTCTGATATTGGCAGTAAAAGCTGGTAGAATCAAAGGATGCTCCCGGGTTACTGAAGTTACAGCTTTTTTGAAAGACAGGTGAGAAAAGTGTAACCTTGTACATACATACTGCATCTAGCCTTAACTATATAAAAAGAGTGTTTTAAGCTAGTCATTAGGGCTACCTCTACTCAGTAAGAAGAGAGAGGGAGGAAGGGAGGAAGGGAGGAAGGGAGGAAGGGAGGAAGGGAGGAAGGGAAAGAGTGCAGTTAAGGACATCTTAGAAAAATCAGTGTTACAGCCTTATGGACTGAATTGATAGACTGCAGAGAGAACTTTGTTAACAAGCAGAGAATCCCATCTAAATGTATAACAACTTTTTCTGCTGCATATGGAAAACTCTGTGGGTTGCTAGATGATTGCTATTTCTGGAGACATGTTGGAGCAAACATGGGATTTTTTTTTTAAAGATAATAGGGGTCACTGACTGCTAGAAACTTTTTAATTCTAAAATTCTTCCATTGAAGAAGAATCAGCATTTTTTATGCATTAGATGATTAGAGTCTCCACGCATTTTGTCAAGATCTTACTGTAATTAAATCTGAGAACCAGAGAACATGAAGTGTACAGCTGAGGAACACTGTATTCTTTGCTAAAAAGATCACTTTTAAAATCAGTATAGCTCAAACAGTTATCCACTAAATCTTGGTAGGTTTTCTTGTCTGTTCATGAACATGTCATATGATAACAAGCTTTTTAATACTTGACTGAGATATTGGAGCAAGTTATTTAAAAGCCGTACTGCCTGCTTCCAATTACAGCAGCCGTTGCAGATTAAAGAATAATTTTGCCAGTTGTACACTCCTTAATGAGGATGTGAGACCTGGAGAGGAGGGAGGAAATGACATTTTTCTCAGAATTTTTTATTACAGAATTTTTTGTTACAGAATATCTGCTGAAGCCCTCCCTGAGGAAGACTAAACACCAAGTGTTTGGAACAGCAGCATATCTAAAAACTCTTTTAGAATCCAATGTCCTGTCCATAAAATGTATTGTATCAGCTATTCCAGAAATCAGAGATGTCTACACATGAACTAGACTGCGAAGGGAACAGTTGTTTACTCATCCAAACAGTCAGATCTGTCTGATATATGAGTGATCACGGATAGAAAGTAGGAAGCACAGGCATTAATCAAAACTATTTAGAATTGCAGGAAACCTCATGGAAGTAGAAATTATAGCTACTGCCACCTGTCACTTTCATTCCTCCAATCAGGTACGTGTAGAAACAGCTGTCAAAATAAAATTTAAACACCTATGGTAAATCTAAACCTGACTGAGGTAAATAAAATAGCTACTTCTGTTTATTATTGAAATTGTTTAGCTGGGAAATTGCCCATAATTGCTTTGAACTGCTGCAAATGGGTTTGAAATTACGTGAGTCAAGTAGGAGGTAATTGAACCACAGGTTCAACAGGAGAAAAAAAGTGACAATTACTTCTAGCTGAATCTGTGCTAGAGTCACCCATCCATCGACTGACCACAACAGGGGGATTCCAGCTTAGATGTAGCTTAAGTGGAAACCACTGGGAACTGGTATTTCCTCATATGCAATTACAAGTACCTCAGCTGCCTTCTCATTTGGGGTCTGTCACCTAATAACTGTTCTACAGTTTGGTCTCCCGTTCAGATAAGTCATTGATCATCCTGAACCTGATCTTCACCATTTTTACAGTAATGCCTCCATATAGATATTTCCAAGTTTGCTGTGGGTTTGCACCATTTTACATGAAAGGAGAACCAGCCCTAGTGAAATCATTTCCCCAGGGAATATGTCTCTGGATTTCTGTTTGTACATAGATTTGTGTTTGAAATAGGTAACTCAGTCTCCAAACAGTTCCTCTTTCTCCACCATAATTTAGACTCTCAGGCACTTTGTAGAGAATGGATTCCCTTGGCAGCAGCATGGAGCAGACCCATGGCTTGCAAGTCCTGCTGGTGGACAGCTTTCTCAGTGCCAGCAATCTAATGTGCACAAAATCCCCCAGTTCCCCTTAATTAAAAAAAAAAAAAAAAGTGTGTTTTGTGGACATTTTGACTGATGCTCAAGACAAATGACTCAAAAAGACTTTTGGCATTAAATTTTGATATAAGCATAGCTACAGAAAATGAACAGAGAACAACTGTGAAATCAGTCAAAGCACATTTATTTCATAAAAATATTTCCTGAAAATATTCTGTGGTATTCATACATTAAATGTTTCTGAAGCTTGAAAGGAGCTGTGACGGGAAGAGTGAAGTGCAAGAGATAACAATCACAGTAAAGTGAGATTAGAAAATATAATCAAGATAGCTCGAATCCTTTGCATTGAATAAAGGTTATTCATATTTTCTTTGTTTTCTGGGAATGTCATTGATGCTGATTTTTATTCTGTTTGGCTACTGTTTGCTAGTCCCTCAGTTTCTGCAAGCAACATGGAAATCTACAGTCAGGAAAGTGATATTTGTAGCAGTAAAGACTAAACTTTCCTTGACTGATGTTGGTCCCTGCTTTACCAACTGAAGCTATTCCTCTTGAGTATGTGTGTTGGGGGGGGTGACTGCAATTTTCATTATATTCTCACCTGTCATAAATCTATGTCATCTCACAACAGAATTACAAGTTCTGCTTTCTCAGCTATCTAGCTGTGTACCATAATTCCGATTTGGATACCAGTTAGCTGACTAGCAAAATCTAAAATAACAATTAATCTTTTTTTCTCACTTTATCTAATTTTCGTTCCTACATTTACTCATACTTTACACCTTATGCCAATTATTCTTTAAGCTGTCATTATTTGTTTCCTGTGTCATCATTTAAGGATTAATCATTTCACAAATCACTGTCCATCTGTACTTCAGTGGTAGTAGCTCCAATAACTATTCATAGGATTTACACCCTTACCTCCTACATGCAGTTTGCTCTTCACTTTGTCCCTGTTGGTGAAGTTGTGCTCTGCCACAAGTCCGTGGTACCCCTGGAAATGCTTCTGAGAGAAACCTGCTGCTAGTCCACGTGCTGGTGTCCCCAAGTCTTCTTACAAAGATGTTATGGGCTGTAGCTGGACTAGTGACACAAAGTCAGGCATTAATGAAGATGAGGATGCGACAGCAGGCTCCTGAAAATGCCTCCTCCAGCCACCAGGAGATTCTAGAAACATCTAAGCAGACAACCCTGCTGCCCCTCCATACAACCAGGCTGTAGCCCTTGGTCACGTCCTGTGGTGGGGCATGCTGAAACGATTCTCAAGGTGAGGGCCAGGCCTTGGATGCATGAAGGTGCCTGTTAAGTGGCAAGCTCTGGCAGGTTGCAGGAACTCGTTGGTCATTGAATGATTTGCCCATGTTTTATAATGGTTTGAAGGTTTGCAGACCCCCAGACATTTCATCGATAGACCTTAAGCATGTAAACATGAATGAACGCATTTACAGTATCTGGGACTGATAGGATATATGTTTGTTCAACGATTTTTTAAAATTGCTGTCACTTACTAGATTCCCCCAAGAACATAACACTACAGAAACTACATCAGCGAGGAGCTTTATACTTGGTTGATCTTGAAAGGCATTAAAATAGAACCGTGGAAAACAGCTCCTCTCTTTTTCTATCTATATGTTTTATACGCTTTCATTTGACAAACACTGAGGCTTCCTTTAATAGAGCCTGAGGTTTCCATAGTTTCTTTTCTTTCCTCCTCCTTTTGTGCAATAAATCAATATTATAGTAATGTCAGACTATAACAGCCCTGGAAACTGTGTGCATTGAGAAGCAAAGAAAAATAGCAGATTTACTTTTTCTCATGACCCGGAGGGTTCAGTTACAAGCTGGATTGAAATGCTGGCAGTGGAAACTTAAAGCAATGAAAATTTAATCAAAAGGTTGTTTCAGTTGCATAATAAAAATAAACTGGAGATAGTAATTTGAAGGATGGAAAAACTGTTGGCTTTTGCAGAAGCAAATGCTTCATGCTCAGAAATGCTGTGCTGTTTTGCAGATTTCACCTGAGACAGGAGTTCTCCTGCCTCCCCAACCCCACATGTCAGAATGGCAGGTAGAGTTGAAATTTTGGTCTCCCTTTGTACCCTGAGGTCTGTTCCACTGCCTGGAGTCCACAGGGGATTTATACAAAGATTGACATTGCATCCAAGGTATTCAGCCTAGGACACCTATTGATCTCCACAGTACATTTACAGTTACAGAGTTATGTTTCTCATACTAGTCTTAAGTCAAAATAGGCTTAGAAGGATTAGTATTTACTTAAGTTTGCTTAAATTTACTTAAGTTTGTTAGGTTACCTGATTAAAGGCCAACGACTATAAACCCAAAGGCCCAGTGAGGCTCAGAGGACCTATGACAGGTGGGGAATCACAGTAACCACTCACCAGAGATGAAGTCCACCTCCTCAGCTGCTCCTCAAGCCCATCCCCTGGGAATGAGTCAGCCGCTGTCCCTCATGGGAAACCTGCCAAAAGGGGTCAAGCAAAGACACTCGCTCCCCAGAAAGCCATGAAAATAAAGAGATTATTGCCTTGAGGGGTATTGGCCTTATTTTGGGATGCAGCAGGAAGAGAGTTTGGGGATTGTAGAAAACTATTAGTTAGTGACAGCAACAGGGAAAAGCCCCTGGGTCCTGAGTCCGTTGGATCCTGCAACCTCTAACAAAATTCAACAGCCAAAATCTACATAGATTTATGAATGTTTACTGTGCATTACAATTTTTCATCAATTTCATATCAAAGTGACAAACACAAATTTAGAAAGCTTCTTAATCAAAGACAGTGTTGGTGAACACCATATTTCATTTGATATGTTAGTCTACAGTAGTTCATATGCTAAAACTATACTTATGAATATCATATTGAGAATAGTTTTTAAATTAATTAGATATTTATACTTTTGAACATAGCACTGATGATTGCCTATTTATAACTTCAGTTTGGAGTCTGCTGAAGAACTAAAAGAAAATCTTCATTATAATTTCATGTACATTTCAACTACAAGAAAGATGGAAGCTGACTATATGGTTGTAAAATAATATATATTCTGTTTGTAACTCTCTGTCAGAATCAGGTGGCATTACATTCTCCAGGACTACAAGAAACATCTTCCCTCAATGTTTTGAAGTCACCTGTAATGCCTTCATAAAACTGAAGCATATTCCTCCCTGATGTGCCTGTTAGAGAGAAGAATTCATCCTTTGTTCTGGATTTTTTGAAATAAAGTGAGGGAATTCACAGATGTACAAGACAGATACTACACACAAAACCAGGGTACCGAGTTTATGAAACGGCTGCTGTCCACTCTCCTGATAATATACTGTTATTATCTCTATGTACCAAGATACTTTTGCCATTTAGAGATGAAACTTGCTTTAAATTTTCTGAAAAATGTATTTAAATATCTTCCTTTTACCATTTTTAGCTCTAAGTCTTTCAACATCTGGAGGTGTTTTTAGTAGCCTATGGAAGATATTCATTGTTTCCTTTAACACATCACATTCCTCAGTTTTCTCCTCTAAAGTTTTCATCAACATGAAGGACTTGTTATTTACATAAGAACTCTGTCTTGTTTGCAATTATGTCATCCTATGACTCAAGCATGTGGTTGTCCCATTTATTTGTGTGAATATTATTAATATTTTTGAGACTTGAAGGTAAAAAATGAAGATTTGCATATATTTGCATAGATTTTCCTTTATTTGCCATTACTTTGACCCAGGATTTAAGCAGTATCCCTTTGTTTAGAAATGAAGAAATTGCCAGCATTTCCCTGGCTGTAGTGTGTCCTAGGATTCTGATCCTAGCAACCAGGAAAACCCACTGTTGTGGGCATATGTCAATTCTGGATTGCTATACTCCTTAGGAAAACATCAAAAAGAGCCTTTTTTCTTGTTTTGTTGTGATTTTGAATATATTTGTGAAATTAACTTTGCTAAAGATGCCAGAATCCTCTGCTATTAGAACGTCATTTGCTATATGAATGAGATGAGAAATATAGGGAAAGTGTTACAAAGAATGTACACAAATTTAATTTTTAGCAAGTACCTGAATATACCATGAGAACAAGACAAGCATATATGATATTTCTTCCTGATATGCTCCCAGTCTCCGACTGTTTTCAGCTCCAGGGACTTTCTGAGACAGATGTGGTTTCTGTGTAGTTAGGAACCCTCTAGTTTTCCTTCCATGAAATTGTATGCTATCTGTTTGAGCCCACATAAACTGTTGTTATCCTCAGCATCCTGAAACAAGGAGTTGCAGAGATCTACTGCCTTTTGGATGAAGAACACCTTGCATGACTGTCACCTAAGGAGTGCTGAAAGGTACACAGTTTTTACAGCTGCAGTCACCCAGAACAGCAAAAGAACCATAACTGAGGCATTTCATTGCACCATCATCTGTGATTTTGTAAGTATTGCCCCTCTGCTGGTAATTTTGCACTAAAAATTAGGCAACTTCTGGAAGTCCTTGAAAATTTGCTGCTTCACCAACAATTCAAGGAAGCTGATGACTCTATAAATTGTTTGCTATTTCTTTTCTGACTGTGCTTCCCCTTCCAGTGCTCTGGAAAGCATTCCTTTATTAAGCGTTGCCTCTCAGGCCAAGGGCATGAGTCAAGCCTACATTTAATTTGAAAAACAAAAATACATAACACATCCAGCCCCAGCATGTTGCCACTGGGGTTTGTAAATTTTTTATGTTTCTATGATTTAGCAGCATCACTTAGTTTGATGTGACTTGCAGATATACGTGTGCTAAATCTGAGTTTGCATTATCAGCCACAGCAATACTATAGTATTTGTACCTTAAAATACATCCTTCCCACAATTTATTTCTTCCTTTTTTTTTAACTGCAAGTTCCTTATATGTTGCACCTGACTTTTCTGACTTCCTTTTGATGACCCAGTCTCACAAACTAGCATCAACCATATTTTCCCCATCCTTCTCATGAACTTGTCCCCTTTTGACTGATTTCAGAGTACAAGTTTGAAAGATAACCAACACTCTTCAGAAAATAAATGTTTATAAAAAGAAGAAACTACATGTATTTGTGCCCAAATGTCAGATTTCTTTGTCAGCAGCAGTCCCCTACTTTCAGGACAATCCTGTCCAATGGACCGTCCCAAGGCTAGAGACTTTTCCAGACTCCTGGTAACCCTGCTAAAAGTTGGGCAACCTGGGAATCTGGCTGGCCTGGTCAGCTGGAAGCCCCAGGTTCCTCAATCAGTGAGAGTCAGCTTCATGCAACCACACATGCAAAGTACAGCTGGAAATCCTAGTCTAATTCATTTATCCACTATTATTTAGTAAGAGCAGCAATGAAACCAAAAACAACAAAGAAGTCAAATTTCATCACTGTCTTCCAGAAAACCTTGCAAATGTATTTTGTTTCAAAAAATATATAATCTGGTATTTTCAGAACAATATATTGCACCATCTCAGCTCTACAAAAATTGCTTTTACAATATTTTGGGGAAAAGAGGTGGAGGATCTGTCACAAGTTAGAAAATGGTTGCAAAAGCGTCTGAAAATTGCTTGTAAACCAACAGCAGTTAGTTTTTCCTGGCTAGCTCTGTCATGTGTGTAACTTCAGTTGTCTGCAGTACTGGCGTGCATGTCTAAGTCACTATCCCTTATAGTCAGTGGTAGGAAATAGGCACATTTTATGGCATAATCCATCTGACCTATGTTAGATGTCCCTATAAGGACAAGAGGAACTGTGGTCTGGATGTGCCTGTTTCTTTTCACTGATCATAAACTCAGCCAAAGATGATCAGTTCAAATGCAGACATGCACATTTAGGTGAATTCCACCATTATTTGTCACATTCAGCCCACACCATGACCTTAACATTTTAACAGTCTTTCTCAAACAAAAAGACTGTGACATATCAAAATGGCTCTTGATCCTATCTTTATCTTTGCCTTCAATGCACAGCAGTAACAGTAAGGTGTGCTATCTTGTACAAGATAGCCTCTAAATGTGTTACAGCCCATTTATTTGGGGAGTAATGCTAAGCTTGTTTGGAGAATAGCCAGAAGACCTGTTTTAGATTTCCCCAGCAGCTTGCTACTTCCTTATCTGCAATATTGTAAATCTGTAGAAGGCTCTATATAGAATACTATACAATAAAAATAATAGACTATCTAAATTACCACAGCAAGGTGCAACAATGAGAGGGAAAGTGATTGTTTTAAAGTGATGTTTCATCACTTTAATGTGAAATTTGCAGAGTAACTTGAGCTAAGGGGCAGGCAGGTGTGACCAGGTGTGACCAGGAGGGCAGCTGAAAGCTGTTTCTGGCAACTAAAACTTTCACCTCACTTCTCAACCAGTGGTGCCTGTTCCCACTCATCACTACTGCTCAGTCCAGAGGAACTGCCCAACCTTCCTGGACTTCCTGGACAGAGCGCAGCTAACAGAGGCAGCTAACAGACGCAGCAGTTTGCGCAGCAGTTCGCACAGAAGGGCGCACGAAGGTACCTTCGTTCCTGTTCCCTGTGGTGTACGCTTCCTCAAGTATGGTTGTGACACGCCGCAGAGCGTGTTCCCCAGTGGCTGTTGGAGTTGCTGTGTCAGAGGCTGGGACCCAGACCGACCCTCTGACAGTAGATGCAGCTCTCCAGGTCTCAGGCTGCAGGGAGTGCTTGGGGCCTCTCCGGGAGGCCTGGGCTGGCAGTCAGCTCTCCTGCAGGAGGTGTGCTGCTGTTGGCGAGTTGTGTCGTCAGGTAAGGGAGTTACGGGAGGAGGTCAGTAGGCTGCGCAGCATCCGAGAAGCAGAGCAAGAGATGATAGACAGGGTATTCTCGGAGACTGTGCAGCTTCGGGAGTCCCAACCCCTCACAGCAGTGGAGTTGATGGAGGGCTCTGTGCTGTGTGAAACGGTACATCATAACATCGTAGAAGAAGGCTGGAAACTGGTCACTGCTCGTGGGAGGAGAAAGGCTCCTACTCCTCCCAAAGACTTGCAGCTGAAGAACAGGTTTAGTGCCCTCCAGGATGAGGAGGAGATGGGCATGGCTGCAAGGGAAGTACCTGGGACAACAGACCCTGTGCCCTGCCGGAACGCCCAGAAGAAGCGGCGGGTGATTGTTGTGGGGGACTCCCTGCTGCAGGGGACGGAGGCACCTATCTGCCGACCTGACCTCATATCTAGAGAGGTTTGTGGCCTGCCAGGGGCTTGTGTGAGCGATGTCATGGAAAGATTGCCAAGGCTTGTCCACGCTTCAGACTATTACCCACTGCTGCTCTTCCATGTGGGTGCTAATGACACCAAGGGCAAACTGGAGACCATCAAGCAGGATTTCAGAGCTCTGGGGATGGTGGTCAAGGGTCTGGGAGTCCAGGTCATCTTCTCCTCAATCCTGCCAGTGAGGGGGATGGATGAGAGGAGGAGGAGATGGACTTTCCAAGTTAATGACTGGCTGCACTGCTTGTGTTGGCAACAGGGTTTTGGTTTCTACGACCATGGGACCCTGTTTGAAGATCGACAACTGATGGTGAGAGATGGGGTCCACCTCACGAGGCGGGGCACGCATGTCTTTGCCAACAGGTTGGCCAACTTGGCAAGGAGGACTTTAAACTAGGAAAGACGGGGGAAGGGGAGAGTTATAGTGCCAGGGTAGTTGGCAAAAGATAGCTCAAGTCAGGACGCCTCCAGCAGGTGAACGCAGCCAGGGAAGTGCGCATGGGATGTGGCTATGGAGGACCCTCTTGTATCCCTCCTGGGAAACCTGCATGCTCGATCACCTCTCTGAAATGCCTGTACACCAATGCACGCAGCATGGGGAACAAACAGGAAGAACTAGAGATCTGTGTGTGCGGTCGCAGGGCCATGATCTCATTGCCATTACAGAGACATGGTGGGATAGCTCGCATGACTGGAGTGCTGTCGTGGATGGCTACATGCTTTTTAGGAAAGACAGGCCAGGAAAGCGAGGTGGTGGAGTTGCTCTTTATGTGAGAGAGCAACTGGAATGTATTGAGCTGTGCCTAGGGGTGGATGAAGAGCAAGTCGAGAGCTTATGGGTAAGGATTAAAGGGCAGGCTAGCATGGGTGACACTGTGGTGGGTGTTTACTACAGGCCACCTGATCAGGAAGAGGAAGTTGATGAGGCCTTCTACAGACAGCTGGAAGTAGCCTCACGATCCCAGGCCCTGGTTCTCATGGGGGACTTCAACCACCCTGATATCTGCTGGAAAGACAACACAGCTAGGCACAAACAGTCCCGGAGGTTCCTGCAGAGCATTGGTGACAACTTCTTGACACAGGTGGTGGAGGAGCCAACAAGGAGAGGTGTGCTGCTGGACCTCGTACTAACAAACAAAGAAGGACTGGTTGGAGATGTGAAGGTCGGGGGCAGCCTTGGCTGCAGTGACCATGAGATGGTGGAGTTGAGGATCCTGCGAGGAGGCAGCAGGGCACTAAGTAGGATCGCAACCCTGGACTTCAGGAGAGCAAACTTTGGCCTCTTCAGGGACCTACTTGGAGGAATCCCATGGGTGAGGGCCCTAGAAGGAAGGGGGGTCCAAGAGAGCTGGTTAATATTCAAACATCACTTCCTCCAGGCTCAAGAGCGGTGCATCCCTATGAGTAGGAAGTCAAGCAAAGGAGGCAGGAGACCTGCATGGATGAGCAAGGAGCTCCTGGCAAAACTCAAACAGAAGGAGGAAGTATTCAGAAAGTGGAAAGGGGGACAGGCCACTTGGGAGGAATATAGGAACGTTGTCAGAGTATGCAGGGATGCGACGAGGAAGGCTAAGGCCCGTTTGGAATTAAATCTGGCTAGAGATGTCAAGGACAGCAAGAAGGGCTTCTTCAAAAACATCAGTAGCAAAAGGAAGACTAGGAAGAACATGGGCCCTTTACTGAATGGGGCAGGGGCGCTGGCGATGAATGATACAGAGAAGGCAGAGATACTGAATGCCTTTTTTGCTTCAGTCTTTACTGCTCAGGCCAGCCCTCAGGAATTCCAGACCCTGGAGGCAAGAGAGAAAGTCTGGAGAAAGGAAGACTTTCCCTTGGTGGAGGAGGATGGGGTTAGAGATCATTTAAGCAAACTTGACACCCACAAATCCATGGGCCCTGATGGGATGCACCCACGAGTGCTGAGGGAGCTGGCAGACGTTATTGCTAAGCCACTCTCCATCATCTTTGAAAGGTCATGGAGAACAGGAGAGGTGCCTGAGGACTGGAAGAAAGCCAGTGTCACCCCAGTCTTCAAAAAGGGCAAGAAGGAGGAGCCAGGGAACTACAGGCCTTCTGTGCTGCAATGACTGGCTGGGTAGATGAGGGGAGAGCAGTGGATGTTGTCTACCTCGACTTCAGCAAGGCTTTTGACACTGTCTCCCATAACATCCTCATAGGGAAGCTCAGGAAGTGTGGGTTAGATGAGTGGACCGTGAGGTGGATTGAGAAGTGGCTGAATGGCAGAGCTCAGAGGGTTGTGATCAGTGGTGCAGAGTCTAGTTGGAGGCCTGTAGCTAGTGGTGTCCCCCAGGGGGTCAGTACTGGGTCCAGTCTTGTTCAACTTCTTCATCAATGACCTGGATGAAGGCACAGAGTGCACCCTCAGCAAGTTTGCTGATGATACCAGACTGGGAGGAGTGGCCGATACACCAGAGGGCTGTGCTGCCATTCAGAGAGACCTGGACAGGCTGGAGAGGTGGGCGGAGAGGAACCTCATGAAGTTCAACAAAGGGAAGTGCAGGGTCCTGCACCTAGGGAGGAATAACCCCAGTCACCAGTACAGGTTGGGGGTTGACCTGCTGGAAAGCAGCTCTGCGGAGAAGGACCTGGGAGTGCTGGTGGACACCAAGTTAAGCATGAGGCAGCAATGTGCCCTTGTGGCCAAGGCCAATGGTATCCTGGGGTGCATCAGGAAGAGTGTTGTCAGCAGGTCAAGGGAGGTGATCCTCCCCCTCTCCTCAGCCCTGGTGAGGCCACATCTGGAGTACTGCGTCCAGTTCTGGGCTCCCCAGTACAAGAGGGATGTGGCACTACTGGAGCAAGTCCAGCAAAGGGCTACAAAGATGATTAGGGGACTGGAGCATCTCTCTTATGAGGAAAGGCTGAGAGAGCTGGGCCTGTTTAGCCTGGAGAAGAGAAGGCTGAGAGGAGATCTTATTAATGTGTACAAGTATCTGAAGGGAGGGTGTCAAGAGGATGGGACCAGACTCTTTTCAGTGGTGCCCAGCGACAGGACACAAGGCAACGGGCACAAACTGAAACACAGGAAGTTCCATCTGAACACAAAAAAAACTTCTTTCCTGTGAGAGGGTGACAGAGCACTGGACCAGGTTGCCCAGAGAGGTTGTGGAGTCTCCTTCTCTGGAGATATTCAAAACCCGCCTGGATGCAATCCTGTGCAACGTGCTCTAGGTGACCCTGCTTGAGCAGGGGGGTTGGACTAGATGATCTGCAGAGGTCCCTTCCAACCTCAACCATTCTGTGATTCTGTGATTCTGAGGCTTACTTGGCTGACAGTAGTATCCCATAATTATGGGAAGTTAGAGGACTTCTGAGGCTGAGAGTGTGATTTTCCCTGCTCCTAAGGCATGCAGCAGAGAGTGGCCAGAACATCAGTGCAACAGATTCACATGGCAGAAGTGACATTAACAGTGAAATGATTTAAAGTTTGAAAAATACATGACAAGTTGCAAGGTGTGCCAATTTGTTATCAATAGATCTTAAATGACTTTTAAAATTGAGTGTGTTTGAGAATAGGATCACAGCACATGTTAAAAGGCTTTGCTAAATCTGTATTTTAACCATAAGCATTTTCATTTAATTTAGATTTGGACTTGAACCAAAAACCCAGCATCCAATTTTGCATGACTTAAATTTGAATTCCTTTTTTTTGGACTTCAGTGGCCCTCTGACCATTTGTATCAGCTAATAGAAGTTGGCTTTGGCTAAACTGTAGTGGGTTATTTATTTTTAATAAGTCTTAAGATTATTAAAATTGGGGTTTTTTTACTGGCTAATCAGGTAATTCAAAGCAGAGACCAATTGTATCTGCCTGTCTCTAGCAGTCTACCTGGAATCAAAAATCACCATAGCACTATGTTACAGAAGAAGGTGTTTTTTAGTTAACATTCATCAATAGGTAGAAGAATTTAAGAGTTTGCTCAAGTCTTTACCAGAGATTACATTTGTGTGCTTTATATTCATTTTTACTTCAAGCTCAGACAATTCAGGACTCTAATAAAATTTGTAGTGATGTTAATGGAGTCTTTGCATTGTATAATGGTATTTTTGAAATCTTGGCTCTCAAAATGTCATAAAACATGTAGAGATGGGGTAACTAGTAACTGATAATAATGTTCATTGAGAAAATAGCCCTTATCTTGTTCACTCATGAACTGATTGTGATTTCTGCTTATTTGTTATTCGGTATTATTATTAAGTTGGCAGAGCAGATGGTATCTGTCAGTGAAATATCCATGTTGCATATTCTATTCAGTATTTGCAAAGATTTACTGGTCAATTAAGTATAAAGGCTATGTCTGGGTGGCCAGAATAATTAGAATTGCATAATAAAGAATATAAATAGAAAATACCTTTTCGTTCATTACCATCATAACTACTAAACAATCCTGCAGTCATTCCTGAAACATTCAGATAACGATAAAACAGCTCACACAATGTTTGCAAATAGAATGAATAAAGAAACTAATCATATGATCCAAATAAATGTACTTTAGGATTCAAACCCTATTTTTTTTATCCCTTTTTGTATAATTAGTTAGCCATAATGCTAAATAGTATCAAGGAGCTAATAAATATATTAAGTAAAACTCTTTCCTGTAGGAAAGCGGGATCTCATTGAAATTTTCTAGTAGGAAGAATTTGCTTTCTATAGAAATTTATGTCAGAAAAATCCAAATGACATATTATCTGCATAAATCTTTGTTTCTATTTTAAGTATTTCAGAATCCAAGGGTCGTAATCCAATTCCTGCCTTGATTCTGCTTTCCTTTACGGGCCCATGACATGCTCAGCCTCCAATGCACCAGACTCGGCATGGTCCCTCCCTCCCCAAGATATACTGCGGAGGCAAGACCACAGGTGTCTTGAGACCTCAGTGCACCAGGGAGGATGTGCTGCAGCAGGAGAATAAGGCTCATGAGTTCCTCAGCAACGATTCCCAGAAGGCAATGGGCTGAGTCCAGAGAATGCAAAGACGTTTTCTAAAACAGAAAATGTAAAAAAAGTAGGTGTTTTAATGTTTCATATTTGAAAACAATCAGACTTTTAGTCCATTAAAAATTTCCATATTTTGATTTTTGTCCTTGTGACAGAAAATTGAATATAAAAATATTGACATACCCCACACAATGGAAATCTGGAAAGGAAAGGGCTAATCTATTGCAGTGGTATCGTTGTTGGAATATTGAGGATATTTGCTAGGAATATGACTTCTGAGACCTAGAGAAAATGTTCTTAAAAGAAGACTGAATGAGAAATAGCCTTGCTCTTTCCCTTCTGTCTTATTCCCATTATTTCTTCTAAGCGGGATGCGGGCAAGCTGGAGCATATCAAAAACCAGTGTACAAAGCTAGCATTGACAGCTGTACCTGGACCTTACACTTCTGTTGCCAGAAAAAGCAAGCAAATACTGAAAAGAACAGAAAAGCAATAAAACTCATTCCATGGGAAGTATTGTGGCAATGGAAGGAACTGTGCTAAAGGGGTCTACACACAGATATAAGCAAAGCCATTAGTTTGGGGCTGCAGGCAGCTGCAGTGTGGACAAGGTAGGACATCAGAGGCACAACTATAATGACACATTACCTAGGCGGCACAACATGTGAAACTAATAAAGAGGGGAAGGGGTTCCAGCTCCTTTTCTGTAAATAACTATGAATTGATTATAAGCTAATTTCTTCAGATATGGCCTATGCACCATTTCTCAATTAGCTTAACCATATGGGAAGTTTGATGCATCTGTGTTATTCTACTACTTAGCTCATCTGGGGAAAGAATAAAGTCTGACACAGATGCTAAATTTCTTAACGGGCTCAGTTTTCATTAATTTTTGTTCTTAACCTACCTAGCAGATTGCATTGTAAAATCTCAGAAAATTCATTCAGCTCTCAAAAGAATATTAATACTGTTTGGGGAAGGATATACTCATTTCTCACACATAAAAGAGAGAATGAATTCCTACTTTAAGTGAAAAATAGTATTGAGCTTTATAAATCTGTAAAATTTATCAATGGAGTCACAGTATTACTTCCACAGTAATCTGAGGTTGATGGTAAACAGCCAAGATTTATTCTTGGAAGAAGCTGAGCTGAAAAAGTCCAGATTCTTCCACTGAACAAGTCAAAGCCATTTTTCTCTGGAGTATATGATCTACACATAAACAGTCTCATTTTATTATGTCGTCTTTTTTTCACTTTGTACACTCACTTGCACCTTGTAATCATATTGTGTAATAAAACCACAGAAACTCTACGTTCCTCACAAGTCTGGGTATAGGACTGTTATTTACCCCCACCCCATTCTTTTTACAACAAGGCACTGTGACATGTATACAAATCTTTAGAAGAAAGATTGCTAAGAGTAGACAGCTTCATTTCTCTGAAACTCAGATCAAGAATCAGATTAGATGACCCTAATACTTTTTTTTTTCTATGTAAAAGCTGCTGCATTTCCTGGTTACCAAACTGCAGACTGGTTTCAGGATGTTCTACATCTGTTGCCACTGAAAGCAGACAAAAAAATGAAAACAACAGAAAAAAATTCCAAGACATTGGAAATGACAAGCACTGTTTAACCAATATGCCTCATGTTGCAACCATTCCTTTTGTTTGGCCAATATGGAACAGATGCAGCTTTTGATTTCAAGGCTATGTGTCCTCACACGCATTGCATGCAGGACAGAGAGCTTAAACTGGAAAGGACCAGCAATACCTTGATTTTGCGTATAGCATTTACTGGTTATGCTTAATAGCTGATTCAGGAGTTGCACAAGTAGATCCACCATTTAGAAGGTCCTAACCCCACCCGTCCATGAAAGGACCCTTTGGGGCTCTGCAAGGGCAGAGAAGGGACACCGGGGCTTGACAGAGACACATGTCTACTGCAAGAGCTGTCTCAACTTTTGCACCACTTCAAATACAATGAAGTTTATTTAGTTTTACTGAGTTTATTTACTAGAGGAACTTAACATTAAGGTAACCTCTAGCCACTTTGATATTTGTTATGGCCCTCAAAGGACAGCTGTGATTGAACTAATTAGTATTTCTAGGGGCTTCCTGCTCTGTACTGAGCCTGAACTCACATTTAGCCATTAGTCAATTGTTTTAAACTGAATTTTTATCACATCTGAAGAACACAAGCTTACACATTCCCTACCATGAACAAAAGGTCACATTTCTCTTCACTAATTACTGTATTCAAGACTAATCATAGCAGCTATTATCATGATTCAAAAAACACAAAAAATAATCAGTGTTTAGGGGAAAGCCAGACACAGACACTTACATAAACATGCAAACTAAGTGAAATTAGGAAAGGAAAAAATTCTTCTGTACCGCCTCCGTGAATATTCAATAACACCACAATGCACTCCCCGCCACAGTCACTGCCCCCTTTGAGTATTTGCACTGTGCTGGGCATCCTGCTCCACAGCTGCAGCCTCAGAGTCTATGCAAACTCTCACCTGCTTTGGGAGGGGTGATAGTAACAGAGCTCTGCTCTTAGTTCCTGCTGTATGGGCAAGGAAGTCTCCAAAGCGACTCTCAGTACCTGACCTCAGCAGTGTCCTGTGAGCTGAAGCAAAGCAGTTTTGGTTGCTGGAAGGTTTTGCACACTTCTGCCCTTTCTGTCTCCAGCAAAGCCTGCAGGTCTCATTAGCACAGTTTATCTATTTTTGTCATATAAAGGAACCACAGAGTGCTCTAAACAGAGACTGCATTAGCCATAAACAACAAACATAAGCAACAAGCAAAGCCATAGCATTCTTCATATGCCTTCTGTAAACTTTTTCAACTTGCATTGGCCATTGTGTATAGGCATGAACGCCGATGAAGTCTTGGACCTAATAAGGAAGTGACTTTTAGTCACTTTTAGTTAGTGACTTTTAGTTTACCTTCCTGATCTTAGTAGAAGACCATGTAGTTCCCAATTTCATTTCAGATTTACAAAGGATAAACCAAACCCAAGAAAAGCTATCTCTGATGTACCAACCTGTTGTCATTTGATTTAGCATATACTGATGTTGCTCAGCAGCTAAGCAGCTGTTTGGAGGGGCTTTCCTTTCTCTGACTCAACTTTTAGCAAATACCATATCCCCAAAGACCATGGCATCTTGCCATACTCAGCATCCACTGTAGACCACCTCCCTCCAAAGAGGGGAGCAGCTCTTCAGGAATCACAGCTCATAGTTACTAGGCTGCATTTCTGACTCTTCTACAAATTGGAGGGGGTTTATGGTCTTTTCGAGAGGGAGAACAGTTTGCCTTCTTAGCAGTCTGACTGTCACATGAATTTGATGCCTGTGAATCTCTGACTGTGAGTCTCAGTGGAGCAGAAGGAGTGTCAAACAAGCAAGAAAGGGGTGGAAATGGAACAGAGCCAAATGGGTGGCATTTAAAGATCTGGTGTGTCTTGATTCAATCTGCAATAGTTCAAATTGCTCTTGCTAAACAGAGGAGATAAAATCCCCTGAATCAGCAGGAGATTGTCTATCAATTTTCTTGTCATCAGGATCTGGTCCATAGCCCACAGCCAGTGCTTTATAAAATAATAAAACAGCAATGGCAACATAATATCTTTTGTACAATGAATAATATTGGTATTGACCACTGCTGTAACTTATCATGCTTGGAATGCTTTTGGCATTTGCTCATTGATGTACTCTGTTGGCAAAAACAGAATATTGATCAGTCGTTATCATGGGGATTGCAGAAAATCTAATCGGCATAAAATGCAGCACATTCTTGTGTTCAAAGCCGTGGAAAACAGAAAGAGCACAAACACAGAATAAAATAACTTATGTCTCATACATACTCAGGAGAGGAAGTTTCTCTGCAATTTTCTCATAATCATAAAAAAATCACTCAACTGTAGAAACAAACCAAAGTAACTAGGAATAGATAAAAAATCCAGTTCCTTATATGTCTATATTAAATTAATTTAAAATTTTTCATTTTTTTCTCCTTTCCATCCCCTGAAGAACATGACAGAGTTATCTTTACAGGATTTTTCAAAGGGCTTCACATGGGTTTAAATTTCAGGCCTAATAGATCCAAAACCTTCCTAAGTGCTAATAGTTTTGTCTGAATTTTCTACAAGGGGGTACTGTGTGACATTACAGTAAAGCAAGAGTTAAAATAAACTGAAAACATATAAAACAGTAAATAGAATGGAGTACTGTGACTAACCTTTAAATAAGAAGTTCTAGTAGCTGAACAAATTTGAGCAGTTATATCACAAATTGTGGATTTTAGAGTAAAATCATTACATTTTTCCAAGTTCTAGGGCTTGACCCAGTAGAGATATGGAGCCATCGCCAACATATGCTATATTGGCTGCAACAGTCACTGTACTATTTCCCTATTAAGCAAAAAAAAGGGTCTTTTATAGGCATCTATATAAGGAATATGTTTTTGTTTGTGTTTCAGTAGAATGTTTTCCTGAAAGAGAAACCTGCCATAAGCTTTTTTAATGTGGTAGAGGGATCCTCTGAAACAGGAAGAAGGATCACCAGTAGAAAATAAGAGAAAATACAGTCTGCAATTTGGTTATGTTTAAATGGGAATCTATGGGTGTAAGCTTCCTTTTAAAATTAATCTGGGACAGATTCAATTTTCTGTAGACAACTCCCATTAGCGATAGAGAAGGTAGGATGAAGCACAAGAAACTACCAAATTAAAACAATGAGAGTTTTGGTAGCATCCAGGCTTTAACAAAGCTCTGAGCTGGAAAGACAAAATGCTCAACTTGACCAGACAATCTTTTAAAAGCATATAAAATGTTTCAAAAAATTCTGAAATACCTTTTAGAGATTACCTTTTATTATTGCAATCATGAAACAAGAAGTGAAAAGAAGCATTAGATCAGTCCAGTTCACTAGTCATAACGCATTTGTTTGAGGTAAACATTTTTAGGGTTTATCTAGTCTAGTAAAGGTATGGATATTGTGAGACTTTTTTCCTGCATACAGAAGATTTCTCCTGTTTGTAACAGACCTTGATGAAAACAGTGTTCTCATTAATGTTCAGTGTACATTTACCTTTTTGTTATTTTTTTGCATTATATAAAAATCCATACCTCATGCACTGCCTTAATTTTTTCCACTCTTTTTATGATTCAGCTACTTCTCAGTTATTTTAGTGTGTGTCTTCTGGTCTGGCCAGTAGTTCTGCAGCTTTTACCCCATAATGCAGAAACAACTGTTACTAGAGAAAAAAACAGTAGTTTTCCACACAGAGAGCCTACTAGAGAAAAAGATGATCAAAAAAAAAAACCAACAGAATATTTGCAAGCACTGGATTAGGAGTTTATGAACAATATACAATAAGCTGGAGCGTTACTCTTGGCTAAGTACTTTCATTGATATGATTGATATGTTCACTGATAGCTTCTCACAGTATATCCAGATGGTTGCAACAATTAACGTTGTGCTAAAAATATACCCCAGAGCTTCAATATAGCAGTGCTGATATGATTTATCAAGACAGCACAGGCAGCACTGGCATTCTCTATGGGGTAAATACAGGCATATTACTAAACTCAAGCCAAGGCCCTGTAGGAAAGCCTACCACTGGGTGCTTTCTTATTTTTCTTATTTTTGCTTTTCAAAGATGAGAATGAAATATAGAATATAGAATATTATATAGAATTTAGCCAA
Source organism: Apteryx mantelli (assembly GCF_036417845.1). Classification (NCBI taxonomy): domain Eukaryota; kingdom Metazoa; phylum Chordata; class Aves; order Apterygiformes; family Apterygidae; genus Apteryx; species Apteryx mantelli. Next base: position 26,169,037 of record NC_089978.1, read on the forward strand.
GAGAGCTGACCTAGTTTACGTATTCAGCATGGTGTGCTTTTGCCTGTTTTAAAGATGAATCTGTTTCTAATCATTTGCTATTAAAATCTATCAACATAATTTCAGCTGCTCATTTTAAATAAGGGTAACTTTTATTAGCCTTTTCAACATTTCTGACCTTAATTTCCAAAACAGGAACATTTTTCTGAAGCCTCTGGCGTTAGTAAAATGAGGCCCTAGTTCGTTCTAACATCTATGCTTACATGTTACTGTTTCACAGTGGTTGTTTATGTTTCTCTCCTCTCTCTTTCTTTCCCCTTGCCATCCCCAGTGTCACTCACCCCTGCCAGGAGAGATTTTTAACTTCTCAGTTGCTTTATAACCATATCTGTGAAATTTGTGTGTTGAAGCTTGATCATTTTTGGTATCAGGGTTGGAGATTACCCACACAAAGGCAATCAGCACAGCTAGGAGAGAGCAGGCACAGACAGCTTTGGTGGAGGAAAGGTTCACTTGTGCAGCTCATGGAATAGTAACATGCAGCCATTGCTTTGGATACTGGTAAAACAGTGTGCCAGCTATTTCTTTTTTCCCCAGAAAATGGTTGCTAGATGTTCTCTTTTCTCCAATTGCCAGCTAATTTCTATCTAGTATTTAGTTCAGTTTATCAGTTCCCAGTAAAATCATTCATTGCAGCAAATGATGCAGTAAGGTTTATATTCACATTTCACTGGATGGGGATTTATATACCTAGTGCATTGTGCAGTGAGTGACCTGCAAAATGACAACTGATTTAGTTAGCTGTGTGGTGGCCTTCTCCTGTTTTGCATTTTGGCTTATGTACATTTCAGAAAATAATTTTATTGCCTGTCACAAACTTTATGAATATGTCATATTGCTTCAACACAATACCATTTTGGATGTCAGATTGCTTTATGCAGGGAAATGATTCAATTTTTCTTTCAGAGCTCTTGAAACTTAGAGATCATGCTATAAACATTGTGGATAGTTTGACAAAAAATCTACTCTGACATAGTATCTATAAAATGTGCCTTATTTTGATGCCTCTGATAAATCACAGAGTACTCTTCTTTCTTTTTCTCTCTTTTATGAGAATACTCATTCAAGAACACAGCCTTGGAATTTGAAAGTGAACTGTACTGAACTGTACTGAACTGTACTGAGCTGAGATTCATCATAAGTATACAAGCAAACTGAAAAAAAAAGAGAATGAGGTATAGCAGTTTAGAATATATTTTCAGGGGAGAGGCATGAAAACTTCCTGACCACACACAGTCACACTGCTTCTGACAATCCCACAGTCTCAAATATTAATTAACATGCTTATTGTCTTTAAGCATCTCCTGTTTACTTCAAGCCAGTTAGGTTGCTCTATCTAACAGTCTTTTCACTATTTCTTCTGGCAGGTTTCAAAATCTTTTCCAGTAATCTTTACCATATGCTACAGGAGAAAGGTTACTAAAACTTCTTAATCAGAATTGCATTTACATCTGTTCATGTTTCAGTCACTGAAGTGTGGCTATGGAGTCATCCATGTCTATGTAATAATTAAAAAAAAAAAAAAAAAACTCAAAACGCACAATGCTTTTTATTGTGCAATAGACGCATTCATGTAACTGAAATTTCCAGTGGCTCTGGAAACACAGCCAGAGATTCAATCTGAGTCATTGTCAGAACTGAGCAGAGGCTGAAGGAAGAATTCAGGGTGGAGGCTTGAAGTAAGCATGGTGCCTCCAGAAGCATTGGAGAGCATCCAGGGCAGGGCTTATTGTGATAGCCTCTTGCAGTCTGCTCCCACACAAACATCAGTTCAGGCCAGGCAATGTGCAGGGTATAATAAGGTCTGACACGTAGATACACTGGCAAGAAATGAATTCTCATTGCAGGAAAGTGGCACATATCTACTAATTGCAGCAGAATTTTCAAGGTAGATGGTTCCCAATCCCACATGGGAAATCTCCACTGGTTTTGGCCCTGGACTTCTGGAAAAAACAGGCAATCTTTTACTGCCTCTCATTCAAAACTCAGTGGCATTTTGCACACAGGGTTATTATATTCTTCTTCCAGAAGGTAGTGTATTCTTCTCTTAGAAGCTCCGTATGTTTTCCATGTTTATGTATGTGTTTCAGTGTATTATTAAAGTTCTGTATCCTCTTTTCTATAAGCCAGCTAGCTCTTGAAGGGAGCAGCTCTGAACCTCTTTACCAAACAAAATTGCATGAGACCAAAGGCAAGTGGAGATAAGATATCCAAAATTAGTTGCTGGAGCAACCTTAAAACAGCAAAATGTCCTTTTGCGTTATTGCCTATTGTCTGGGAAAGACTTTCAGCTGACAGCAGTACCACCACTGGCCAAGACAAGTAAGTGTCTGAACGCTAAAAAACGATGCTTTGGCATTTTTTTTTTTTTTTAACAAAGCATGCCTTTTTATCTGCCAGCAGAAAGCAGATTTATGTCCAAGGAGCAAGGGTGGGGCTAAAATTAAAATGGGGAACTTGACTGGAAAAGCACAGAATTCATTCACCTCCAGATTTTGCTGTCATAAATAAACACAGTTCAGGGTTTCTCCTTGTATTGTTTGACACAGCTAATTTTTCTCCTTTTCTGTTATAATTCTTACCGCCCTTTTCACTATGAAAAGTATTAACTACAGAGATTATAAGTAGTTGAAAAGGATTGCATATCAGTGTTGTCCTACTACACCATGAGAAAGCACCATAAAAATGCCATATGTCTTTGTACTGGCTATTAACTTCAAGTAATTTCTGAAGGAGAAAAAAGTTTGTCCTGCATCACTTCTGCAGCCTTCCTCTGTCTATTCAGGTTGTTAATTCGAAGGATATGAGATCATCTTTTTACTCATCTAATATATTTGGGATGCGCACCAAGGATTTCTTTGTAGAAGGTAACTCATTTTTAGATATAAAATACAAATAAGTAGCCTTGCTAACATGACATTCCCAAGCCAACAAGGGCAGTATTCCAAAGTGCCACCATAATTTTAGTAGTTAATCAAATTACTAAACTAGTTCAGGGTGGAGGAGGAAGAAATCATGAGACTTTTGAGATTCTAATGAAAGGAGACAATGAAAGTTTTGTTTTACATGAGCACATACAAAAAGAGAGAGAGAGAATTTAAGCATGCAAACTGACACATCCAAAGAAATTTTGGTATATGTCCATGTTAAGTTCAACAAATCAGAAAACTGCCCTTACATGTCAGTCATTTACTGTGGCAGAGTTCCTTTCTAATGGAAGTGAGGGGAAAAAAACAAATGTTTAAATGTGAACTCTAACATTATCTTTAGCTTGCATCTAGTTTTAGAAGACGAAAACATGTTTAATCATGTGCTTGGTATGCAAATATTTGTCAAAGGCTTGTGGAGTTAGGAAAACATGACACAAGAAGAGGGAAAGTGTTGTGCTGGGAGGAATGACATGCAGAGGGCTTTAGATGTAGTGGTTTTGAATCACTGCTCTTCTGAGGCCCACAAAGAACAATGAATTTGAGAACAGCCAAAGACTTGCTGGGAGCTAGGGAACTGCTGCAGCTATTCTTGCAAATCCCCTAACCAAACCCCTGCTGATAACCTTTTCACTGGCATTTCTGGAACATCTACTTCTTGTTTCTATCAAAACATTGAAAATGCAAATTACCTACTAATTTCTTATATTGTAAAGTAAAAATGGGGACAAGAATACGTGGACAATTTGCTTCTAAAGATCAGGGTTTTGAGCTTTACTAGGTATGTTTCTAGACATCAAATCAAAAGGCATGTGGTTCAAAGACTCTACACAAGATATTCTGGACAACTGCCTACCTTGTGAGATAAGTAACTTTGAGGCCTTCTGAAGGCCTAACAGATCTCACCTATGAATTTATTTTAAAGCCAGCCTCACAGTCTCAGTCTACCTAATGTTAAAATAAATAGCTGTTTCTTCTATTCATGATAAGGCACTTGTTACTGAGGAAATGGAAAGCAAAAATAAAAATAACCTTATAGGAACGGTATGCTGACCTGGCAGAAACAAAGTGTAATGAATCCACTTTATTCAGCATGTTACTGCCAACCCTGCAAGTACAGCATACCTTCTCCCCTCCCAGTCTCCTTCCACACCTCATATGGACACATCATCCCTCCTCTGTATGAACTTTTCTTTCAATCACATCTCCTCTTGAATATTCTCCCTCTCAGCACAATGCCTGAGGAGTAGTCGTGGCTGGGTAGAGCATTCTCCCATTGGGCTACAGCTGTGAAATTACTACAATCATAAGCAAGATTTGCTCTTTTTTGGGTAGAAGGAATATGATTCTTCAACTACAGGTGATTTGAGTGCTCATTTGGAAGCAAAAAAAAATGGGTTTTTCTTGGGGGGTTGTTTATATATTTCATCTAATCCCTATTACAGCAGAAAGTTCTGAGAATAAGGATGGCTACAACACTGAGGGCCCAATGTGTTAGTACCTGGCCCTGCTACCTCCCTCTCTTTGCCTTCACTTCATTCGCCAGCAGACTTTGAATTTCTCCATGCAGAGAAGCACAACTTTATAGGAGACATGGAGGTTAGCCTTTATACAGTAAATTAAACAGTGTGTGAGAATGCAATGGTCTGTATTGTTATTTGGAACACTTCTGGCCTGTGACAGCTAGCAGTCTCCTGATTCTCAGACACAGCTAGGGTGTTCAAGCATCTAACAGTGCAGGTACAGTTCCAGGTAGGCAATTTGGACACCATTGCCCTGTTAAAACAGGGCTTACAGAGTAAAGTTTTACTAGCACAGATGTGGGCCAGTTTGTACTAGCTGGACTCAGTGTTCAAGAACATTGCTGAGGGCTGTTTGATTTGCTCGTAGAGACACAGCTGGAAACTGCTCACTGCCTGGCCTATTAAGGCCAATAGCCTTGTGATTCAACACACTTGCGAGAGCAGTAGGTGTCAATCCCTGCATGCTGAGGAGCAAACTGTATAGAGGCCTTCTCCTTCCGATGTGCATGTGCTAAGGAATAGGCCATCACATAAAAGGAGGTCACTGCTGCTCTTCTGCCTCTAGCTGGGTTTTGAAAGAGAAAGTTCAGTTAATTGAAAGGTAGGCTATAAGTGTCTCTCTGCAGGACAGCAGAAGCCTGATGAACAGAGATGCTTCAATGCATCTGAAATAAAGTGCTCACAGACTAGAGGGCCACAGGGGTTCAAATGTTCTTCTGTTCTCTGCATATCCTTTTGAAAGCTGCCTGCTAATCACATTGACTTCGAGTGTGAGTCAGTGAGCTCTGTGTGTAAAAGCTGGGGATTGTCATCCGGGGAAGTCCAAATTTCCTTAAAACCTGTATAAAGCACTAAGAACAGGTGTCTGGATTTCGCTCTGGTAGGCTGGATGCTTCTATGTTAAGTGCTACTTTCTGGGTGGCTGAGACAGAGCTATTGAGGCCAGCCTAAGTGTTAAAGCGTAGCTATTTAGGACCTTCATCAATCTGTACTTCCTTGAAAAGAACCAGAGAAATTTCCTTGACAAATGTCTAAGGCCAGAACTGACACTTAGGCCCTGTAACGTTTTTATATCCAAAAGATACCAATGTCCTTCATCAGGTATATCAACACCATATATCAACTAGAGCTCTGGGTAGTCAGAATGTAGGCAGAACAAGTTTAAATCTCTGAAAGCAAAATAATACAGTCTCTGCTAGAGTTAACCATACAGTTTGTTTTGATTACCTGTTGTGTTAATTTGGTGATCAATTTAGCCTATTGATTAAATTTTAATTGTAAACTCAATATGGTTCTTGCACTATTACATCTTTAACTTGGCTTCTTCAAGTGTCTGTTGATTTGCTTATTCTTTATTTAAAATCCAGGAAAAAGTAAGTCGACTCAGCTTATGCTGATTTAGTCAAGTCATGACATGGATCATAAACTCTGAAGGCACAAGTAACCTCTGGGTAAAAAGTCCTACTTATTTGGTTCTGTTTACAAATAAAATGCAAGTTCCATGGAGTTTCTTTGTACTTGTCAAAAAAATATATATATACTAGCCTGATTACGATAGAGGCAGCGTAAAATATTTTCGTTAATATTTTATTTCCATTTTGTAGTGCCTGGGGGCTTTGTGAGTTATGCAGTTACTCAGAAATTTTGGTAGTTTTCAAATAAATATATTTTTAAAGCATTTAGTGTGATATATTTTTTATATTTTAAATCTATGCATATGGGTCTATTGTGTTAAATCTTTCAATAATTCTTTGAATATTTCTTATCTTTGACTTACTGTCACAAATGCTTTGGCTTATTATCATATTCCATAAAAATTTTCCCTCAGGTGTCATATTGATTGTATTTCACATCCCTCTCTAACTCACAAAATTTCTTTTTAATATTTCATGTCCCTTCTTATTTCAACAAATGTCAGCAGTGATGCATGCAGATTTCTTTATTTTTTTAATAATATCTCTATTTTTAATTTTCATTAAATGCCCTCTAGGTAGCTAACCAATACTTATACAAAATTTGGAGGAAAATTGCTGTGATTCAGATGAGATGCTTCTACCCTGAACTCAGCAATTAAAAAAAAACAGCTTTCATTGTAGCAATTCAGCCTTTAGCCATATGATGAAAGTTCATTCTTCCATGTGTAGCAAACACCATTTCCCCAATGTTAGGGTTGGAATTCGCTTCACCTAATCTTGATCTTGTAGTTTAAAATCTCTTTTACTTTTCCACAAGTATTGTAGCACTGTGTTTGCTCTGTTCTCTGACTCTCTCTGTTTTTCTTCTGGCTTCTTGCATGACGACTGCACAGTATAATGCACTGAGTATGGCATAAGCCTTAGCAGGCAACAGCTAAGAGCAGGAGGTACATTATTAGGGAGGGCATCTTTCCCCTTGAATGGTTGTAGACCAGCTTTCAAACAAATCTATTGTAACGCAAGCATATTTTGAATACTTCCATATTATGTGGATATGTGTTATTCAGCAAGTAATTTTGCTTGTGACATTACATCTCTCTGGTTGTCAGTAAACCTGTGCTTGTGTATATTCATGTATTCACTGGACACCACTTCACAGGCTCTGTCAGAAAAAGCAGGTACATGAGCAAAACCCCAAACTGGAGCTGCAGCACCATCTATGCCAGGCCATGAAAAATACTCACTGGCCTCTCTGGCTCAGTACAACAGAGTAAATGTTGTATTCTGTGTAACATACTGGGAGAGGTACTGAGTACTGGGAGAGCTTGGCTGGTTGGGAGAGGTACTGCACACTTGGCTGGTTTCCAGCCACCTCATTCTCAAGGAAGCAGAGGAGGCATTTGCAGTGATTTGTTCTCCTGTAGAACACTTTTATAACACTGCACCTAATCGGCTCTGACTACAAATGAGGGATGACATGATATTTGGTATGGGATTGATAGAGCAGACTGTAGCTTTACTTGTTTATATATCATGTAAAATTAAACAAAAATTAAAAATCCAGTTCTTGGATACTTGATATCACCTAGTTAGGGATCCCTAAACATGAGACCTGGTCAAGAGAATCTGTATATCTCTACCAACTTTTCAAGGCTCCATATCCCCCTGTCGTTTTGCAGATATTCCTAGCTCATGTCCCACAGTCTGCTCGCACCTTCTATTGATGGCTATGAAAAAAGGAATGTCTTTGTAGGCCTAAACTAGTTCTTCTTTTCTTCGTCCATGGAAATACCAACATCAGCATAGCACTTAATATTTCCTCCAGCCAGCTGCTCCCTTCCTGGAGCTTCCTAGGGAGGGAGCTTACTACTTGCAGCTCTGGAAGCATGAGAGATGATCTCTGGGTATACCAGTGCCATCCAGTCTGTTCTGCTCCCCTTTGCTGACCAGCTTCCCAAGAAAGTCCTCCATCTTCCGTACTCCTTATTTGTACAAGAGAGTAGTCATTGACATATCTGGGCACAGTCATTATCCAGCCTGCACCTGGGACAGCCCAAATCTTGCTCAGATATTGGGCCATCCCCAACTTTGCCAGCATTCCTCTGCTGCTTCACAGCTTGTCATGTTCAGTCTCAGGCACTATTCCTCCCACTGTGCCCCCAGCTTTATATAAACTAGGAGAGGTAGCAGTAAATTAGCAGTAAGAAATGCCTACGTCTAGTGATACAAAAAATGATTTTTTTACTCATCACTAACAAAGCCTGGCTAAAAAATTGTGCTAGAGACTATTTTCCTGCTCTTGTTTGATAATCCTTGATAATCTTGAAAAGAAGTTCTCATGGTGACTCCTGACAGGAGTAGGTTGACCTGCCTGCCCCTACCTGGTCCTGATTGCACATTGCCACCACTTTCCTCGCTTCCCTGGTGCTCAGGAAGCTAAACCAGCAGGAGCTGGAGATGAGGGGCCAGACCAGCTCACCGTCAGGACACCTTGGCCTTAAGAAGAAACCTTACCCTTATCCAGCAGCCTGGTAACACAACAATTAAAGAACAAAACATTTATCAGGGACTTGTGGATACTGCTAATTACTAAGAACAATTGTGCTTCCTGCCTGAATGTCCCTGTTCGAATGTAGACAAGCCGAGCTAACAGTGCAGCTTTGAACACAAATGCCTCTATTGTCTGAAGTCTCAGTTCAGGTCTCTCACACACTGCTTGACCAGACACAGGAAAATGCTCTGAACAGGACCTAGAGGCCATTTAAGTATTAGCATGGCATAAGCTTACTCTGCCAGGATCCATTTTTTGTTACAGGTGAGCCAGGCAGCTGCTGTTTCTTGCTGGCAGGGCCAGCTTAAGCAGTATCGGACGCTCCCCAGACTCCCCATCACTTATCTTCACCCTTATGCTGACCTTCCTGTTGTATTGACAAAGCAATCTGTAGGCTGCATGGCCATTTGGAATAGGAAACCTGCCTGGCTCCTTTGTTGCCAACCTATTTTTCAGCTGGTTCACTGCTCAGCTACACAAACACTGGTGCAGGACCAACAGAAGAGGCAGCCAGAGGGGTCATAAAAAGTAGGCATGGAGAGGAGCTCTCGGACTGCTCCGGCCTGAAGATCTAAGCACAGCCACAGCCTGATCTGAGCGAGCACTCCAGGCCCTGTGAGCACAAGTGCACAGCACAAAAATACTCTCATAACACCAGGAACACAACACAGTTGCACATAAAACTGAAGGAACAGTGCTTTTTTTCCTGCCAGCACACTGTGTGCAGGTGCTGGTGCAGCTACATTTCATATGTGATGCTTTTGTAACACAGGTATTAAGTGTTCCCTGCCAGTAACAATTCATCTCCAAGCTTCTCTGAGTGCTTATTCTGAAAACAACCAAATGGATGGGCTACACCAAGGCTTTTTCTGAGAATTCAGTGTTTGACTGAAGTGTAATGAAGCTGGCATCTTCAAAAATTTTGTGTTTGAACAATGTACATACTACAGTCTGTGAAAGAACCATCAGTGTAACATATAATGCTATGAGAAAGCTGAGGAAAGATTAGCAGAGTTCCCTTTCACCTCCCCAACCTCCCAGAATTGCTATTTGAAATATCAGGTAAAGGGATATGCAACACAGCACACGTGGACCTGCCATGCTCAAGACAACTGATTTATCATATACCATGCTATATATAAGCAAATTATTTCATTCCTTTTACAAATTATATAACAGTTATCCACAGCTATCTTGGACAAAAATATATATAAAAAAAAAGAAAAGAAACCATCTAACTCTGGGACTACACAGTTAGAATTCCTGCTCCTTGATAATAACCCATAGAAAAACACTTTAGATGTCAGTCTTTAATGGAGCCCATTTCAGTTTCACTGAGATCCCAATTCTCCATGGAGTTCCTCGATGCACTCAACAGAAATCAAGTCAAGATCAATATCTGAATAAACTGTGCTACTGCCTTTAAAAAAAATCTCAAGACTTCCAGAAATCTAGTTAACATGAACTGGCAGGGAGGATTAGATATTAGCGGTAAGATGAGTAAATTAGGTTGGTCCAGTAGATATATGATGAGCTAATAGTCAAAGGCATAAAAAGTGATGATTAGAAAGACCAGAAACTGAATCAGTGAGTCTCCTATGCCAGCAGCGGGTGAAAAGTTACAAGTAGGAGTTCAAGGATAGCTGCAGGTATGATTTTTTTGGCTTTGTTTTTTGCTAAGGAAGATATAGGCTCTTTTAGGTGTACAGGGATAAAGTAACTGCCAGAGAATAAGGTGACAAAACGCTAGACTGTGAAATAAATGGGAAAAATTGCAGAGAAAATTGGCACTGAAATGGTAGCACATTCACCAATCTATTCTAAAGACAGGTTTACTAATTTCTTTCGGGACTTTTTTGGACTTTTTCTCACGACGTGGTGCTTCACAGACATCTCTGTCCTTACAGCCTCCATTAGGAGTTGCCACCCCGAAGCTATTGAGCTGGGTACAGGCTGCAAGCAAGTCGGGTGCCACAGGCTCCATCCTGCCTGAGCACAGGAGAAAGTGGGTCAGCAGGGGCTCCGCGGCCAGCATCGCCCTGGAGCCACCCACAATGAAGCAGAGGGACACTGGAAAGCCGCTGCCACCTCCTGTCTACAAACTGAGGGTAAAACCATAAAGGAGAACAGGGAGCTTGTAGTTTTACGTGGATTATGGGAATATTTAGTTTTTAACATAACCTGAGATAGGGGTGAAACACTGGATATCTAAAAGGATGAGAAGGGCTGAGCTCACCCACCCGGTCCTAGCTCCATTCCCCGGCCGGGGCTACCACTCTCACCAGCCACTGAGCGCTCGAATAAGCTGATCCAGGCTAGCCGCAAGAGCCAGTTTTGGCAGCCCGGACCATGGCGCCTGCGGTGAGTTCTAGCAAGTGGCTCAGCCAGCAGTGAGAAGGGGTAGGCGGCCCTGCACCGCCGAGGCTGACGGCCTTCCCGGCAACGCCACCATTTTCACTGAGGTGAGGAAAGGAGGTGAAGGAGGGGCTGACTTGCTGACAGCAGCCAAATGAATCATTCATAACAAAACCCTGAACATTGCATTCATTCCTCCTTTCAAGCTAGGTGACAGCTCTATCAAGCTCTATTTTTCCACAATTCTGGTGAATTTTTATGCATATGGTTGTCACAAACATTACCACAAAGATCTATATCGAATATCTGAAATTCAGGTTGGGAGCATCACGAAGACTGTGTGGGACTGCCTCTTGTTCCCGACCTAGACGGCATCATTATTGTATGCATTTCTGAGCATACAGGTACCTAAATTCAAGAGCATTCATTTTTGTTTTAATACTGGTGTTAAACATTAGCTGTGAGCGCTTCTCTTCGGTGCGATCTGCTGAGGAGGCTGGTCCAGACGCCCCTGTTTCACGCCCGGCACCCAGCCTGAGGCAGCCTCGCCCTGCCGGCCGGGCGGCCGTGGCCACAGCCAGGGAACGTTCCGGAAGACGCCGGAAGGGTGCGCTCGGGGGGGTGGGGGGAGGGCAGCGAGGCGCCATTCCCAGGGGGCTAGCGGGGAGATCAGTAGGGCAAGGAGGAGGAAAAGGAACATTTTCTTGTGTGATTTTTTTTTTTTTAACAGTGGGCAGTGCTGCTCTCCTCAGGAGCCAGCAGGTGGCGCGAGGGAGCCTGGCCAGGGGCTGAGGGGCTTGGGGCAGAGGGCAGCCATGTTCTCCCAGGCCTCTGCCTCTCAGCCACAGAGCTCATCTTTTACATTAATGACATTTTTAGAATTGATGTTTCCTTCCAGTTTCTCATGCAAGTTATCCCTCATGTTATTCTAGGTCCTCTTTGGCCACCTTTGTTCAAGGAGCGTCTACCCACAGTCAAAGCCACGACGGCAGTACGAGTGCTGGAAGTGGCCTGGCCATGGCCTCACCATGCTTGGCGGGGCTGCTCCGCCATCCTCTGCGTGCTGCCATCTGCCCTGGCAGGGCACAAAAGCTGCTTCCACAAGAGGCTTACAAAGAGACTTTGAATTTGAATGTTATCAGGTAGGCCTGCAGGAATGAGGAAGGGTTAATGTGAAACAAAGGTGAGGAATACTCCAAGTTATTCTCAAAATTGATACTGGAAAAGGAGGTGTGGATGAGTGCATCCCGAAGATGCACTGTATATGGGGGTTTTTTTTCAGATAAACATCTGAAAATTGGTGGATCGGACAGACAGAATTTTTAACATTCCACATATATCACAGGTGATTTTTCAGGTGACCTGTCAGCGTCTAATTGGTTTTCAACTTCATGCCAGCAAAGCACTGATGTTCTCAATCAAAAGCAAATAGTTTGTTTCTTTATTTTCATAAAGTCATATGTAGCTAAAACTCTGATTTCATGAACTGAATACAGATTGCAAAGATAATAGACTTGGCAGTACAATTTTCCGCATACATTTATTATCTCGTTCAACAGAGAGACACTGCAGTGTCAACATGGAGAAGCAAAGCAAGTTTTCAAACATGCCACCATCATCACCATCTACAAGAGAAAAAGAGAAAAGACAGATGGCAGCAATTACCGTGGCATATCACTGTCTCTGTGATCAGATGGGACAGTGCAAGTGGCATCCTGTCTAATCCTTCTCCTGTCACAAATGGTAGAAGACCCAATAGCATGAAGGCCCTAATGCCCTCTCACATTTTTACACAGCAATGCTCTGGTACAACAGGAGACTTCATTGCTAAGATTCAGATGCAGTTGACGATCTAGAAAAACATTTATCCTTGGCAGACTCTGGAGCCCCCAAAAGTCTTTGGGGCAATTGTCATGGGATACTCACTAACCCCTGGAAGCACATGCACATACGCATGCACACACACCTCTCCAGGTGAACAGGTGTACCAGGCCTGCTGAGAGTCTTAAGCTCACAATAATTCAGGGAAAAAAAAGGGTTTTTTTTATCAGCTTGCACTGATTAAGTTATATACAGACATAGCTGTTACAGTTGGCAAGACAGTGGTTGAAAAACACGTAAGCATTTTGCATCCTTTTATTGAATTATACTTTCTCACACATGTAAGTGGCAAATCAGATTAGCAGTGCCAATGCATATTTCTTCAGTCAGTTATGAGAAAGAGGTTGGAAGCAACACAGCACCAAACTGTAGACTAAATTAAGGGTCTACTGAAAGGCAGTTCTGTCCAATTTGCCATACCACTGTAAGCAGTGATCTTATTATCAATACCATATATGAATTCTAGAGATTTCCTTTGTATTAAATGCATACCATACTGCACATCATCTAGCAGGTCTAAATGTGCAGTGTGAAGCTTTGGAACTTACCACTGTTTCACGATTGAGGCCTCAGCCAGCACAGCACAGCCATGCTGGGACAATTCACTTCTACAGCGTAACCTACAGAGAGCTGATGCCCTTGCTGTATGCTGAAACGAAGGAAGGAATAAACAACCGAAGAAGACAGAAGAAACATTTTTTAAGCATTATTCCTTAAACAGTGATACACAAAACACAACTTCAAACACGGCGATGCTGGCAAGCAGCAGTTCAACCTGGAGTGAGTCAGGTTGTGAGGCAATGCCATATTAATATCAAAATAAAATGCAGCACAGAAAGCAGCAACAATTTCAACAAACAGAGGCTTCAGTTTACTCTGACTACACCTGTTTCCAGTTACAAAAGACTACACATTAAAAATATCAACTACTTTGTGTTTAGGTAATACTCTTAGAGCTTTCTTGGATATACCAAAAATGAACATGCATCTTGAACATGCACATGCAACATGCTCATTTTTATATTGTCACTTTCATTTTTAATTGACTGCAAAACCATTTTTTTCCTATTTCCATGAATTGAGGCCTCAGACACCTACAGCACAATCAGTGAACCCAGCCATTTCAACATTCAAAGGAGTCAGAGATTTCAATTATTCCCTTGCCTGATGTTGAAACATCAGGCTTTATCTAGAACTTTGTGTTGTCTTTCATGGAAACAATGACTTGGTGATCTGGCCTACTGTGGCAGCTGAACAGTTATCTGAGCATATTATTGACTTCTTAGAAGAAAGGGTTCCCCCTGTGAAACTCTTGAAAATGATGAACAATAATTAAATTTTACTTCCTCAGAAATCACTGATATCTGTCATATTCAGCATTGTGTTATTCTACTTTCCCATTTAAAACAGCAATGTATTTGGGGTTTCAACGACTTGTATTAGATAAGTACAACTACAAGTGAATGGAGTAAAACAACATGGTTTTAAGGGTACATGGCTCAGCCTATAATAAAGCATGAAAACATATCAGTTATTGTCCCTGCAAGTATAAAGAGTTATTAAAATGGTAAACCAAGAAAATGCAGACAGCATCATCTCATAGCCTGCCTGAAGCCAGTCCAGTACTTTTTGAATAAGAAAAGTACCTGATGACAGCACTGTGGAATGTCTCTTATACAAGGAGGGCTGACCTGATAGCACGTTCATCAACTCAGAAAACTCCATATTACAAATGTTGCCAGGTAAGATTTTAGCTACAGGTAAAACATGGATTTTTCTAAAATGGTATAGCTCCCTAGGAAAATAATCATGAGACATTCCCTACAAGTCTGCTAGCATACTGAAAGTGTTGGGGGGAAAAGGAAAGCTGGTGTTATGAGCCAGAAGAAAAAAGCCAAATAAAATATAGATGTCAAAAATTACTTCAGGAGAATGGCAGTAAGAGTACTGAATATCAGGTGTCAAAACCCATTTATTTGGTTTATCCAGTGGGAAGAGCTGAGTAACCAGATGGTAACTCAATATTTGAATAAGGCCAGAAAAAAATGAATGAAATGTCAGAAATATTTATATTTGCCAATACGAAGAGAAATAGTGGGAGAAATCACGTGAGTTGTCCTCTCAGATAGTTGACAATGACGGAACCTGATAACACTGTTAGGCCAGTTCAAGACTGTGTGCTTTAAATGTGCTGTTCATGCTTTACAGATATCTGATGCTACCTACTCCTATCTGCTGTTCAGAAGAACCACAGTATACAGAGACACATTTTCAAGGGAAGCTTTGAAAATCACAGCAAGACAGGGCCAAAAACAATATTCCTATTCCAAAAGGTTTTTAGTTTGCATTGGTTTCTTTTTCAGTTTTGATGAAGAATTCTCTCCTGGAGCCAAGAAAGATTTCCTGACAGAAATTTAGTTGAATAAATATTTAGCTGACACAAGTCTGAGAAAAAAAAATTCACCAGTTGCAAATCAACAGTTTTGATGCTTTCCCTTAAAAAAAACCTAACTAGCTCTAGTCACATCACAAGAACATGATAAACAATGTTATTTGAGAAAATAGACTCAGAAAACAGAGTTAAATGAGATCAAAACCCTGCACACCCCTCTCACTGTACCAGGAAAACCCTGCACAAGAGAATGCCTTGTCTTGTCCACACTGCTATTCCAGCCATGGTGATGGGTCTACAGTGCTGCCTGAGATTGGGATTTTTTTTTCTGTTTGGGGTTCCCTGTGGCTTGGCAGCAGAGAATGGAGGAAGCAACTATTTTATATTTTTAAAGGATTGAAACAGGTATAGAAATAATTTCTCCCTGTGACTGTAGAGCCACTGTCCTGATGCCAGTTTTTAATTAGCCAACAAACAGAATATCATCAGAAACATACAACTGTTCCTCACAGCCTGATGAGAAATAGCAGTGACTCCAACACAGCAACATTCAAATATCACTAAACAGATTCAAAAATGTCAGAAGACTGACCTGAAGTCATGAGTTTCCATTTTCATTTTTTTAATCCTATCTTGCAGGTCCATTTCCTCAGGAGGAATCTCATGTCTGTTTCAGGGATTCAGTATAAAATGTCTAACATTCATGGGGGACCTCCTCCCTTCTATTTTACCAAGGTTCTTCTTCAACATCTCCCCTTATCCTCCTGAGCGTCCTCTTACACTTTTACCACCAGGAGCACCTCAGTTATTGTCTGGAAACAAGGGACTCCTGCCAGAGCAATACACTGCCTTTACTCCAGTATCCTCCCTTGGCCTTGCTTTTGCTCAACCTCTCCTGCAGGTGGGCTCAGTTCTGTCATGCTCTCTCTGTAACCAGGAACACTGGTGTAACCACTGTCCTTGTTGACACTACAAATGATGGATGCCCTTTCTTCTGGTTTTCTATTCTTCCTTCCAATTAGCTCAATTTTTATATCTCCCTTCTCCAATTCAGGACATTGCATAGCTTCAACCATCTTATTCATCTGTGCTGGCAGTAGACAGGACTGCTGTCCTAGTTGCTGAGCCTGCCAGCAGCACTCTCTGCAATCTAGATGACCCATTGAGTGGGGAAAGGCTTCCTCTGCACACCAACCTTTTATGACTTCAGTCCACACCTTTCCTTCATATCCAGAATGCAGTTTAAGAACCGTTAGCTCAAAAGCCATGCCCCTGTGTTTCTGGGCACAGTCTTATGTTGCTTTTTCACACCCCTATCTGAACACTAGCTGACAGGATCGAAGGTGAATGTCTATTCAGTTCTCAGTAGACATTTTTCCCTTGCTCCCTGCCTGTTCTGCCTGACATATCAGCAACTTTGAAAGGGGAAAAGGGAGATTACATAAAATTGAGAAGTGTTGGTAGTGATGAGAATCTAGGCAAAAAAAAAACAAAAAACAACACCTAAAAGGGCTGAGGCCTCTACGGAAGTCCCCTGTGCAGAACACTGCATATTTCATCTGTGCAGAGACCAACATTTAGGCTGCATGTGTCATCTAGATAATACTATACCACTGTTCAAAAATGCAACTCAGTAAGTACACAGGCTCAAACCAAGTATAGCCAGGTTCTTCTATACTGAACTCTAAGGCAGAGCTCTATGTCAGGACAGCAAAATCAGCCATGACCTTCCTTAATAGGTATTTGCCCTTTTCATCATTGGTGTGATGGTAAGCAGAGGTATAAAAGATTCCTAGGGATTTCATCAGTCTCACCTCTACCGTGGACATGGTGTTTATCACTGTTACTTTTGTGACTGACACATCCCTGAAGGCCTACATTTCTGTGTGCAATCTGTAACAGAGTCCCAAAAGAACCTGAGAAGCAGCGTGGCTCTTTTCCTTTTTAGCTAGTGACTTGTAGCCACACTGCTCAGGCAACTTGCTGAGTATAAACTAGGAACGGGATGGCAAGAACCAACAAGGAGACTTATCAGTGTTATTTCACTTTTTTCATGGGATCCCCAGATAGGTCTGCATGACTACTATTATCTATTACACATGTCACTTCCATGTGCTGAATCTAAATGTTGCCCATCACCCCTCTTAGGCTAGGAATTCTTCAAGTGCCAGGGTGGGGAGGGTAGTTATGTAGGAAACAGAAGGAGAGCCAAACAGTGCCAAGACACATGTGAATTTAACATGCTGGCTAAGAGCCTTTAGACCTTTCCACCAACTTTTGCTTCACACGTCTGCCTTCCACATTGCAATGTTGGCAAATGTACATATTTGCTTCTGTTGTCTCAGAAATTGCGGAAAATCTGCAGTGCTATACTGCAAGAAGAAAAATGTGTGTGTGTGCTGTGTACTGCTCCCACCTTCATTCACCTCCCATTCTATGTTGCAGTGTGTTGTGATCTCAGATGAGGCAACAGCCCACTACAGAGTAAAGTCCCTCCTCTCCACTCTGCTCTTCCCATCGATCCAATTGATATCAGATCTGCATATATACCTGGTTTTCAAGTGGGCTATACTATAACATTCACAGTTATCACATGATGCGTGTTAGAAGAGACTTAAAACTAAATGCACTTCTGTTCAGTCCTCATCAGGTCTACTCACATTATGGAAGTAAGGAAGCAACAGATGCACATTGGATGAGGAGGCCTATGAGTTACTAGGAACAGGAGGATGGATGGCATATTCAGACAGAAGTGGGCATACTCTTTTACCATTGGTGCAACACAAAGGCATTGATCTGGATAAATTTTCCCTTCAGTTCCTGCTAGGAGAACTCTGCACATGAGGGCTTGTGGCACAGGTGACTTTACATAGCTGCTCCTTTACCTCCCTTGCTAGCACTCCCAGACAATGTGTGGGTTAAGTGCAAGAGGTGGGTGCATCACAGCACTCTCCTCCTACAAGCAGGCAACCATCCCCAGGGTCTTCCTTGGTTGGCACAACTTAACACAAACAGGAAAACCCCCCAAACCAAGGCAAGCCTGCAGCTGGGCTGCAGAAGCTGGCTCGGTTCCTCAATTCTGCCCCAGAGTGTGCTTTCAGTTCGCTTAGAGAACAGTTCAGAGCAATACAGCCAGTTTCTTATGCACCTTCTCTCATGCTAGATTGAGTTATCTTTTTTTTTTAATTCAGCATAGAGAGATCCTAACTTTTATAAAATATCCACCATCATGAGCTGGGATGGTAAATGTATCCCAGATATTACTATTACTGAAGTCAAATACTTTCTTGTATGAGTATCCCTCTGTATTTTAATTGTTGGCTGCCTTGCACAGATGTGAATGGCAGGCTTGTAATTTATGCAGTGGACCACTTGTACGATTTGCATTTCCTAGCCCCTATTTGGGGAAATTTTTGCATCCCTGGTGTTATCCCATTTATTCTCAAATATCCTAGACAAAAGCTATCAATAATTTCTGGTGAGATTTTATGCAAATGCATTGTGGTCTTTATGCATTTGCTTTCCCCTTTTAAATCAAAATACACCGTGGAAGAACATGGAGCCACTAGTCGGACATCTTAATGAAATGCACTGAAAACTTATACCAAATGACATATTAATGCTATGGCAATGTGTCTGGCCTATTTAATTTTAAATGCAGATAGTGATGTAGGAAAAGATCTTCTAGATGTCTGTAGTATCCTCTTTTGGTAAAAAAAAGGTTTCCTTAAGTGAGGGGCACATATAATGTAAGGCTAGCATAACATGGGGCAGAAAAAGTGTAAACTTTTCAGAATAGTAATTAGGGAAAAAAAGGTAATAATCCCTGTTTGAGAAATTCTCATTTCAGAAATCACTCTTGAAGACAATTAAGTAACTGGGTTCAGTGATTACCAACTCTACGCAATGTTTAATTACATGTTTAAATATTTGGATGCTAATACTTAGATGACTGTATAACTAAAATCAAAATGTAATGCCAGTTGCCAAATAATAACAGCAAGCTGTTTAGAGATTTTCATCTCCATTACAAAAGTAATTTACAATTATTAGAAAAGAAACATCTACTATATCCCAAAATTACCCTGTCAGAAATCACACATGCATCCAGTAAAATTAAAATCCTTTACACCCTTTCTCAGACACAGCCTGTAGTAACCCAGAAGCCCAACAAAACTGTTACTATGGTTTAAATAATTGCTAACAACCTGATGGGTGACAAGAGACTTTTCCCTTAGAGCTGGTAAGCAGCAGGCTGTGAGCGTGCTCAATGGCATAGGTAGCCGAACCGGAGATTTCGTTATGAGAGCAGCTACTAAGGTGTCCAGAGCTTAAGTATCATTCAGTGGCCGTAAACATACTGTTACTCCTCTCTCAATCTTTTTAACTTCAGACTGTCTGCAATGTTATTTCTGCTCCATCTTGTTGTTCTGTTAGAAATCAAAGGTAAGACCACTTCCTTCTTAATTCTTTGTTACCTTTGCGGATCAGTAAGGAATTTTCATTTACAGTAAGAAATCAGTAAGGAGTTTCATTTACAGTAAGGAATCTGTAGGGAATTTTCATTTATATGATTTTGTAAAACACAGTTCTAGAAAAAAAAATTGTTTAAAACAGATGAAGAAACTTGATTTCATGAAATGACTGAATTGTCCAACAAGATTACTCTAAATTTTGATGAAAGGAAATTAATCGAAGGCAAGACTAAATGATAAATCAAGCCTTTCTGAAAAAATACTTAAATTAATAAAACATTATGGTAAACAGCAAGCTTCATACCACTAGCATAATGAATTTTCTACATATTTTGTGAAAAAATAAATGTTTAATTTAGCAACTGAGTTTTCATAGATATTAATTCATTATTTCTCCAATTGCAACAAAATTTGTGGTAATTTGGCCATGAAATCCTTTCAGCATAAGCACATTAAAAATTAGAATTATATATTTGAGAAAGAATTTTGAATATCAGAAGTAATTGCCTAAAAATTTGCTTCTATGAGAAAAGTTCTTTTTCATAGAAACACTGGTTTAATAATAACATACAAGTAGAAGCACCAGTATTTCATTTAAACAAAATTTTCAAAATTAAAACTTTTCAGTTCCTGCACAATTTCATTTTTAATAATGAATAGTTTCCTCATACTTAATCATTCCTGAAGCATTACAAAAAAGTGAGTAAATGGTTCTTACTGTAATTAGCTCATGAATGGTAATTTCTCTGCTTGTGAAAAGTTCTTTAATTAAATAGGATTTTTTTTAATAATGCATAAAGGTCTGGATATAGTGTGATCAAAGTTAGAAACTTAAATAGTAAATACATTACTGGGAAGAAAGGGAATTAAAAAAATTGCTGGCCTGTTGGAAATAAAAAATAAGTATTGGAGAATAAATTATTTGTTCTGTGGACGCCCTGTTACAAGGGAGTGGAATATACAGGAGGCCGTTGAATTTTATTAATTACTCTTTCATGAGAACTATTTTTAAATCACTACATTTTGTTATTGTTAAAAGACATTTTACTCATATAAAACTTTTATTTTAAAATACACTTTATTTTGTTATTCCACATTTGCTTTAATAAAGTGTGATTAATAAAGAACATATAATGGCACACCTTTTCATTACACAGATCAACATATTCTTTCATTGTCAGAAGTTTGATTAGCAGAAACAAAAGTTTGAAATAATTTATTAACAAAACGCCTCTTATTATCTTGCCTATTTACAAACCATCAAACATATGTTTATTTATTTATTACTGTGATAGAATGAAAATATTCACCTTACCATTCTTTCAAATTGCTTTTGCCATAAATAAAACTGCAGAGAAGGAAATAGCTGTGTTACTGAGAGCTCAATATTTCTTATAAGCTTCCCAGTCAATAATAGAGGAAAAAGATCGAACCAATTTTGCAATAAATTATCTTGATTTAACAACAAACTCTTCATTGACATTAGCCAAGTCAGACTAGTTCAGGCTGCACTAGAGGAGGAGTGAATCCAAAATGACCGGGCACTCAGAGACATTGCAGCCTCCATCCTAAACAGGTCGCAGCTCGAATGCCTTGAATAACCACAGGTACAGGCAAAAGTCAGGGAGGAAGATCTGTCTCAGAGCAATTTGCCTGTGTGGACAAGTCCTTGTGTAACTGTGCTCCAGGAGGTACAGAAATGCAAAGGGAATGACTGCTCAGCTCCCACGCATTTTTAGTCTTGCCCTCTCCCCTTACATATAGCTAAAAAATGTATATGTTAAACATAGCAACTTTGGGAGTGTCAAAGGACACTGTTTGCGAAACCCACATCTGCTGCATGTTTCAGGGGAAAAAGTCTGTAATATGAAATGGGTATTGAATATGGGCTGTTTAGGCTTTAGATATGTACTCTAAAATTCCTAGCACAAATATATGATCCCACTCTAAAAGAGTGGAAAATATCACTTGATTATAAATGCTGTTGATTGAATGGCTGGTCAACCTTCAAAAGGTGCCCTTAGAATTTAGTGCTAGTAAACTGAGGAAACATAAAAAAAAAATGGTATTTTACTGCCCTCTAATGGCTGGCGATAAACAACTCCGGTTTGCATCGTTTATGCCCCAAAAACTCTCTCCACTGTGACACAAAGTGTTCCAGCCAAAAGGCGACTTCACAGACGGCTCCCGAGCGTGCCGGGACCTGTGGAAAGTAGTTACACCGCATCCAAGGCATGCTGGAGAAACGAAACTCGGGTGCTGCTGAGTGGGAGGAGAGCTATGCGGATCAGAGCCCTAACTTTGCCATGCTGTGTCATGCAGAACTGTGGCTAAGACGTCAGCACCTGAGTAAGTCTTATTAGCCTGAATTGATAAGAAACTCAGGATGATCTTCTGTCGTAATTGAGAGAATAGGTATCTTTAACACTGGTTTCAGGCTTTTTTTATCACTGCCTAGAGATTCTATGCTTGACAAATTTAAAGATAAGATATTTAAACACCATTTTTAAGCCTTTTCTTTCTTTGGTGAACTGCTGTTCACAGCAGCTATAGGACTTCTTCAGTGAGTAACTGCTTCTCAGTGTCAGGAAGGGATTTACAGTCTGGACCTTAATAATTATGCAATATATTATGGTTAAGCAATAATACCAGTACCAATGCAGGCTAGTGATGGGTTATGTTATCAGTTCTGGTAATAAACAACTGGCTATTATAAATGTGACAATGAACCATTTCTAAGTGTCATACATCCACTGAGCATAAATTATAGTGTGACTGACTTTTCCACCAGGGGAAAAGAGTAACCTGGTAAAGGCTCAATTTATTTCAAAAAGAGAGTTCATGTATGTTGGTTTACTGTGGAGTCCTGCAGATGAAAAGTCTGCCACTGTAGTAAATGTAGGAACCCTAAGGCAAGCATGTTTTAGATTAATGCACACTCAGATGACTAGAGCCAATTTTTGCAGATTTTGTAAAATTCACAAATGGGCAATATCTAATTTGCATTGTCATTTTAGTCCTGCTTACTGTTCAGGCCATTACATGGACAATCAAAAAATAATTCTCAAAATTCTGTGACACAAGAAGTTCTGGCAGTTCATCAGACATCATTTTAACATGTAGTTTGAATCTATGGAGTTGTTTTTTCCAAAGAAAATTTGATATAAAAACAAGTCTTTCTTTCCCTAGCTAAAGAAACATATGGGGGGAGGGGAATATTCATGAAAACTTAGATTTATGCACAAATAAATAATTTTTTGTGTGTTTTAGTGTGTGTCTGCATTGAAACCGGATCCAGAAATGTGAGGATTGCTCTCTTCATTTTCCAATTTTTTCCATCAATCCCATGTGTTTATAATTCATTTTTAATCACTTGATTGTTTTCCTTCTTTTCCCCTCTGCCTCTTCTTGTACATTCCTTTCTAAGCAGTATGTGAACTAAATGATAGCTGGGCTCTCAAGATACAATATTTCAGTGATTTTGAAGCTGAGTAAAGCAAACCGACCTGTCTGCTCTCACTGTGACCTTGGAGAAGTGACAACGGGATCAGAAAAGAGTCTGTTGTCATCTGAAATGTGCCTTATTTACATCTGTTACAATGGCTCAAAGCTATTAGCAAGGTGCTCTCACAGTACAGATTTTAGCCTTTACTGAAACATCTGGGTCTGTCTTACTGCACCAGAGAGCAGCATATGTTTCAGTTTTTCTGCTTTAACCAAAACTGTTCTTAAAACCACAACCACTGAAACAGACCATATACCTTACTTGCACTATACTAAATTTGCACTGAATTTACAGACTTGTTCCATTAAAGCATGCTGAATAACAATGACATGTTTGAGAGCTGTGCACATGTTGTTTGAACCTCCCTGAGCCTCAATGGTGTGTAACATGGTTTGGTCTGTTTCAGTTCCTCAGAAATTTGAGATGAGATTAGAGAATTGGAACAACTCCATCATAGGCAGAAATCTGAAGACTGAATTTTATCACATAGTGAATGAAAACTGCTTTTATGGTATTATTGCTCTGAAAGAGAAGCTGCCGCTTTTATCTGTGTGTATTCATCAGCCCAAGTGCTATCTGTGGGGGAGTAAGTCAGGAGTCTTACAGACTGCTTCATATACTACTCCAGACGCTGATGAGAATGGATGCAGATATCCAACAGATGACACAACTGTTTGTGTGTGATCTTTAATGGAAAGTGTGTCAGAAACAATTGCATCTGTCAGTTCTGTAACTACACTGTGCTTGATAAAAGAGCAAATTAAGACAAGTTAAAATGAGTTTGGAGACTCAAAGAGAAAACTAAAAGAGCAAGCCCCTTCTGTTGGGTAGTAGCTGATATCTTGTCTATAAGGGCAATTAAATGAATGCTGAGAGTGAAGAGGCTCAGGATTAATTTTCAGCTTCACTACCACACATTCATTCTGTTGTATCTTTACTTTTCTTGGGAATTAATGCATACACTCAGTTGTTTTGAAACTGGCTGTCAAGCCACACTGAACATATATGTGAACTTTGAAAGAATGTTTCATAACAGTGCTTTTTCTATTTCTGAATTGATACAGAAAGAAAGGGTTCTCCAGTACCAGAATACCCTGCGGCTTAAATACAGAGCATGGGGCCTTCCCTTAGTTACTAATCTCTACAAATCTGGCTTTAAACTGCCCTTCAGTTTGGTAGAAGCCTGCCATTCCAGTATATATTTCATCTGGGAACTAGTCATAGTGAAGTAAGTTTTATGGTATTCTTCTCTAGGAATGCATCGGTAAAGTCATTCATAAACAGTTGCAGCTGTTTTATTCCGTTTTCCCCTCTGTTTTATGCAATTAATCTATTTCAATATCATGGCAAATCATGAAATGGTTTACTTCCCCCACCTCTTGCTGAGCTGTAAATTGCCTATTTTTGCTAAGTTATATTCATTTATATATACTTTTAAAGATAATTCTTTTTTCTTCAACCTACTTATATACATATTTTATATATAATTTCATATGAACAGCTTTGTAAAGTTTTATTTCTTCACATTATGCAATACTTACAGACATGCACAGCATAAAGCTCTTGGTAAATAGCTTTGTTTATATGATTGTCTTTACCACAACAGTGATTAGAATGCAGTATATAATAAGAATGAAACCTTTTCCAACAACTATGCCTTTTTTTCTTTGTAATATACCCAAGGCTGATGTATTGTACAAACTTATAAAGAAGTTTAGACTATTTTACTCTAAGGAAAAATCTTTCTCTGATATGTGATACATGAAAGCATAGGTCCAAAAAATAAAAGTGCTGACAGTATCATAAGGAATTTGATGAAACCAGCTAACTATCAGAATCTAATTGTAACATTATTCTAAACACTGATGTACAAAGATCTATAGCTTTACCAGTCTAAACTATCTGTTTTTATTCACATATTGAATTCCAGCAAGATCTTCCAGAAAAATTAGTTTAAAACTCTTCCTCAGTCTGTAAGTGTTGTAGCAAGAGAATGTTAGTGGTATCTCACTTTGAAAGGCAAGGTGTATCTTGACAAGATTTTTTTTCCCCCAAAATGAATCTAGTATTGAAACTCAAGTCTGTCTTTGAAACCAACTATATATTTCATCTCCTGTCATCTTGTGCCCCAACCTCAATTCTTTGCATCATGCAAAAAATAATATTATTAGGACAGTGTTCGTTAGATAAAACTAAAACATACTCACTTGTTAAAGATTACTGTTTAGCTGAACTCCTACCCTTTCCATATGTGCAGATATTACATAGCTCCTAATTGTCCATTGGCCTCACAGGAATTAGATTACTTCCTTTTGTTTCTGTCACTTCTCCCTGTAATTTTATCCCATATGCTTCACTTTAATCTTGTACATAGTCCCAAAGGAGTCTTGTTTAAAGTCAGCCTGTCTGTCTTTGCAAGGTGGGTCCATAGACCCATCAGTTCAACAAAGACTATATTTGTTTGATCAAATTTGAACTTCATTTTTCAAAGAAGTCATTAATGAATAAAAACCATAATAACCAGTTCTGTATGATGGGGAGAGCTTTGCTATGTATTGTTTGTTTTGCTTTTTTGCAGTTTTAAAGTTATTTCATTAGGGTTTTTTTCATCATAAAAGCTCCTGTAGACTTTGTGGAAAGGAAAAAGTGCTTTTGAAATGGACATATTCTTCATAACTATGATGAAAAGATATAGCAGATTTTCAGCAAATGTTCTGCAGAATTCCAGTCATCTGTGATGTGTGCTATACAGGAAATAAAAACCATTCTCCTGCTTTGAACATCTTGTCTAAATGATTCACAAGACTATAAATCTAATTCCATTATTGTAAAAAATCCCAAAAGAACAACCATAAATCTGAGACCACACTTTGCAGATTCGTTCCAAGATTTGACTTGCAAATTGCCCAAAGCTTTTACTGTAACTGGGAGCAATGATGATTTTTTTACAAATTGTATCTCTCTAATGGTTAAGTGGATATCTCTCCATCACTCAGCCGCCTTCAGCATGGGAAATGGCTTTCCACATGCTCCATCTGGAAACTCTCTTCGCATGAGACTTCCATTACTCCACCTTAGGAACACCAAAATACCACTACCCTGTTCAGCAGCTGCCATGCAGCAGGGTTTTGCTACTTCATGCCCACACCATCGAGGAATCAGTCTACCAGGAAAGTGCACTGATGATTTTTTTTTCTAGCTAGCAATTTGTTCTGCAGATGATGGAAAAAGAGAAGAAAAACAAACAGAAACTTTAAGCTGTCCTTTCTACATTTCAGTGGTGATAAGCCATTTCTAGCTGATGCCATAAAACAAGTGCCAAAATTGAAATGACATACAATGTACATTAAAGTGAGAATGAAATTATTCCACTGCTTGCTGTGGTTGCAGTTTTATCAGACCCTTCTAGTTCATAACATGCTCTCATATACAGAACATGACTTCCCATATTTTTTCAGCATCCTGGCTGATGGAAGGCATTTCTGCTGGTGCTGTCCGCCAAAAGGGTTATTTTCCATGTGGAAATCATACAACATGCCTCCCACAGGCATTTCATTGTGATAGTGTAAATGACTATGGGAATGGTGCAGATGAAGAAAACTGTGGTAAGTACAGCAATATCTATAGTATGCAGAAGCCAAATCTGGTTCTGGGATGTGTTCCTCCAGCTAATACACACTGCATCACAAATAGTCTTCAGAAGATCTACAAGCCTGAGAAGTCTGGGGTTTCAGTGTAATTTCTTTATATCTTCATTTCTTCAATGAATGAAGGAATTACACTATGCTGGGCAAGAAAGAAAACAGAGTGTTTAAAGGCATGTCCCAGGCAGACTCCAGTGGTGAAATTTCTGTGGAGTCCTGGCCACATTAGTCTCTGCTGGTGGACAGTGGATAATCACCCATGTCTGTGTGGGGAAACCTTCAAAGTGGGTGCACTGACTCCCATAGATAAATAAGGGTACTTCACTCCATAAGGCTCTCTACTAGTGAAAGAGAAGAATTTTTATTATACTATGATTTCAAGTGTTGTAAGAGTCTTAGACTTAAATATGTCAATATATATGCATGCACACATATGCACCATTCCTCTCTGTCCTACTGATCTCCATGGCCACCCTCAATCCAAAAGAGCAATGAGTAAGTCAGAGCAACAAGACCACTCTCCTTTTTTGCCTAATAAATGATCCCTATTTTGGTGCATGGTTCCCCCTGCATTATATTTGACTTCTTTTGTGACTCTACAACATGTTGGGTCAGAAGCTAATGTGTCAACTCTACTGTTATCTCCTGCTTTCAATCCTCCCTCTCCACCTACTTCCTAGAGAAGTTACAATTCTTTCACTCCTTTGCGCTAGATATCTCAAATCCCCTCCATATGCTTCTTTCCTTCTTCATTACTATCATCTCTCAGCTACTAACTTTGGATGTGTTCATGTGTTTTGATGGCTTTCCACATCGTACCTTCTCTGTTTACCATTCACCTATGTACTAGCTCCAAACCACACCCTGGTGTACCAACAGTAATTGCTCCAAAGGCTGGTACTCTGCACATGTAGGAGAGACTCCCATCTTCTGCCAATTTAAAATAATTTTCCATGCTTTATAAATTTTAACTGATTTCCTCTCTAATCTCATATAACTTGTAAAATTGCCAATTCATTTAGCTATTCCAGTCATGATATGGCCTCATTATTTTCCATTGTTTTGCCTGAAATTTGAGGTCTCCATGTGTATTCATTCATTGAGTCCGGTGCAAACTTTCTGTTTTCCCAGAGTCACTTTCTGTCTTTCAACCTTATTCTAAATCATCTCCATTTTCATATAGATTTTTCATATATTCACTGCAATTTCTTTCTAACTCTCTGTGCTGCAATACCAGTTTCTCTGCTATATTAATCATCCTGTTTTAATATTCAGTTATTTTTGTAAACACATCTTTTAATAATATTTTGCATCAGCTCATTAACTTTAGATTTCTCTCCCTCTCCCTCTTTCACCTTTGCTCTGGTTTTCATTTATAAACTGATATACAATTTAAAGTACAGCTGACAAATGGTAATACTTTTTATAGGAGATAATAGTGGATGGGCAAGTATCTTTGGTATGGTTCATGGAAAGCCTAATTATCTGGATTTAACAAAAGAATGCTGTAAGTAATTGCTGTCTTTCCATTTCATTGCCATTCTGACTTAATCCTAAATGCACTTAAATGCCTTTATTAGTATCCTTAATCTATTTTACACTTTTAAGACTTTTCACTGCATATATGTATATATATTTGTATACATTTGCCATAATTATAGAGATATCTGGAATTTTAGATCAGCTCAGGGAACCTCTTTAATTTCCCAGAGCTTTGTACCTGCACACCGGAGCAGAACAGAATGATGCAGTGTGGAATGTACTTGCTACTGGCAGGTTGCTGCTTTATAGAGTTGCAGGAAAATGGTAATTAAATTTCTGGAAACTTTTAGAAAGTCAACATTCCACTCTGGAACGATAGAAAAAAGAAAGGCTTCTCTGTGAAACAGCTTTTTAAAAATAGATTTTAAAAGCTTGAAGTGGTTTATGTTGATTCTTTCTAAAATAGTCTTCTTGTCTACTGATGAAGAGTCATAAGCCCAAAAGCCTAAGCTCAGTCAAAGTATTACAGCTCTGAGACAGGTGTCCAGATGGACTGCCAAGCTGGGGTACCCAAAAAGCCCTTGCATGAAATCCCAAAAAGCAAGGACAGTGTCATGACAAGAAAGTGGCAAGTTTAGTTGCTGTGCCCCTCTGGTCTGCACTAAAATCCAGTTTCTCTGTGAAGTGTTGTGACTTTAAGAAATCTGCATTCTCCAATGGAAACTGTTCTCAGATGTTCACATTTGTATAGGGGGGTGTACACACACACACACACAAATACACATGTGTGTGTGCATATATATATACACACACGTATATATATATATATATATATATGTACATCGAGCACATATTGTTTTTCACTTACTTACCCTTATCTAGCTGGTATTCTGCTTATGGAGAGCAGGATCTTAAATTTAATTTATCTTTTACTTGTGTTTGCTTTCACTATGTTCAAAGTACTGCAGTCCCAGAATGTGCAACATCAGTGTTTATAGCCTTCCTGATAAGTGAACCTTACTAAGGTAATTCTGGATGTTTTTTTGCATCTAGATGTTCAATCCCTTCTATGAAGAGATCTCAAAATGACACTCCATCTGGTCAGAAGTGCTTGGCCACTGATATGTTAGATATACAATCAAGAAATCTTTCATCCCTTTTCCTAGGTCTCCACCAATACCCAGAAATTTGCAGAAGGTTGCAGCTGCATAGAAACAGAACTAGAATGTGCTGCTGTTAATTTAAAGTCTGTTCCACTTGTTTCAAGTAACGTAACCCTCCTGTAGGAAGAGCTCCCTCTGCTCTCAGACATAAAGCTGCTTTAGAAACGAAGAGATGGCTAAATACACTTTGCATACCTCTGTACTACCAAATATGGACCCTCAGCTTTCACAGAGAGATTGCAGAATGGACCAGCCCACTGTAGACATTTACTAGGTGGCTTGAGGATGTAGTGACTGCTGTGAGTGCTTTGCTACAAGGTTCACTTTAGGGCAGGGTTCATCTGACCAACTATATGTGTCAGCAGTGTAAACCAGTCATCTAATACAGGTCATATGAATTGCACACAGAACATGTTTATTTCTCTCCTCTAAAGAGAATTTGGGGTGTTAGCTGAGATGTGGGTATTTGTACTGCAGATGTTTACAAATAGGTAGGCTGAATGCTATTCTTTGGGTTTGCCATTCCTGTTGCTTAAAGTTTGTCAGCCCCAGGCCACTCACTAAAGATCACTGGTTGCAACCAGAAGTTGGGTAATGGGCAGCCACCAAAATGTACCGAAGTTACCAAAGAGGGAATTTCAGGATTATTGGTTCTTAACAATGACTAACAGCTCCCTATTTCATGTTGCCAGCTCCTATTTTATAAGTTGTCAAAATTTACATAAGGCTGAATACTTGTTAGTTTGAGAAGTTCTCAAAGATATATCTGGATGACAGAAGCAAGGAGAATATTTAAAAGAGTAGTACTTGAAATTTGCTGGCCTTCAGCTAGCTTGTTCAACTGTCAAATACATTTACTTTTCAAATAGACTGAAGGGAGGACTGTCTTCTCTCAGCTAACCCTGGGAGGGCACTCAAGCCTGCATTCAGGATTTGAACAACAAGAACTGATGATGGGGAAGCTGATGTTACCCAGGCTTCACAGGCAATGTAATGCACCCAAGGGCCTTTTCAGGCTCTGATCTTTTGTCACTTGTGCCCAGATCTGAGGTCTAATTTTTGAAAGCTGCAACTCTGACCAATTAAGACCTAGACCTAATTTAAATATCGGTTCCCAATTTTTTTTAGGTCACTTAAACACAGCCAGATCCATTTTCTTCCAGATGAAGTTTTCAGCAAGTATACAGAAGTGAAGAAAATGTAAGTATTTTGACAGTTTATTAAAATATTGCATGGGTACCGGCATATATGGAATGCATACAATCAACATACAGTCACCTGGGTGATCACCTTTTTAGCTATATAGCACTGCATTTGTTTTTGAAATTGATGTTTTGATCATGTTGGTCTCCCTGTCTAGCCAAATGTGCACAGATGCAGGCAGTTTTGTAAGCAATACACAGAGATCTGGTCTCCCTCCCTGTCACAGAAAAATAAGTAAGGAGAAAATAAGCTTGTCTTATAAGTAATACTGCCATTTTGTGGTGAAACTGCAACTTACTGTTTTAAAAGGTTAAATAATGCAACCTTTTCGGTTGTTTCCTTTTTTCTTTTTTCTGGTGCTAGGCTACCACAGAAACTAATTGCAAAATTATGCAATAAGCTGTAAATACGGCAAGTTCTCCTGTGTAGTCAATCCTCTCATAGACCACTGGTACATTTTTTCAAGCTGGGTGGTGTCTTCCACGTTCTTTATATAGTAAGATGGCCTTTTTATTGGAATTTGACTTGGAGAGCTTTCAAGTCAGCTTCCTCTAAGTTCCTGTAGGAACCAGTCTGCCCTTCACCAAGTTACAAAGAAGGGAAACATTTGTATATATCACATTGTGAGGCAGAATGAACTGTGTTCTTTTTAAGTACAGCTGTTGCTAATAAAAAATCAATGATGTGCTCCGTACTTGGCATCTTTCAGATAAATTCTTACAGAATTAAGGCACACATACAAAACTAGCAGGTATGTCATCTATATGAGAAAACAGTGAAGAGTAAGAATTCATATACCAGGCATAAAATAAATCCTCACAAATCCTCTAAGCACACAGTATCTGAGTTTAGCTCTTGATTCCTATTTGAAGGTATATGCCTTTTGTTAGACAGTTCCTAATGACAGCTCAAACTGCTTTCCATTCAGAACAGATTAGGAGTCTTCAGAATATAATGTATAATTTGAAGAATGGGCAAGAACCAAGTGGGCAAACCAAATGCGCTAGAATCAATTTTATTTAATCAAAATATATATGCCACTAATTTTCAGCTGAGGTGCATCACCAGGCACAATCTACATTAATATAAGTGTGCCAAGAAGGACGGCTAACGATTGTTCACAATTCAAAATAATATACCTGTGTTCTGGAATAGTATTGGCTTTTCTTGTCAGCCTCCAGTGCTTTCTATTTTATATCTTCTTTCTATACCCTACAATCTTCTGTTCCAAAAGTATAATCAAGAAAAGGGAAATGACACACCCTGGAGACAGACACACAGAGAACAGCTTCAAAAGAAGTCATTAGAACATTCTGTTCTGGTGGAAAATATTGAATCTGACTTCCGTGGTGTTACACCAGGCATTAATTTAGTAGTGCGCTTAAAATGGCAGAAGGGGATAAAAGTGGGATTATGAAACATCTACAATTCTAAGTTAATGCAGCATGATTACCCTGGCCTTCTTATCTTATCTGTACCAGACTTCTATAACATAATTGCTTTCAAACAATATCAAGGAAAGCATTCTTTGGACTATACAAGCTTCAGAAGCTGTGAGTACAATATTGCTCTATTTTGCCTTTTCATATAATTGATTGCCTCTAGGGCATCACAGAGGAAACATCCTTCCACAAAAAGGGGGAATTGCATCTACACTTCAGCCCTTCAAACATTCATTCAATCACTATCCAGCATAATCCAGTAGCTCGAGAAATATGTTAGAAGTGAGCACTTCCTGGATTTTTACTCCTACTGTTACTCTACTTGTACTTTGGGGCAAAGACAAACTGTGGAACTTTTTTTCATACCATTATTCACCCATCATAAACTTCGTTTAGTATGTTTACCTGACAGAGCCTCAGTAGTTGATATTCACAAAGCATATTGGCCAATTTTTTTTACATGATTATTAAGCAGTATTTCTCAAAATCCAGGTACCTCTACTACTTCCAACAGCTGATACAAGCTCAATGCCTTTGAAAATCAGACTAATTTTTCAGGTTTCTTATCAAGTTTTGAATAAAAAATAGTTATTGGCATTTTGATAGATTAATGTATGTAAACACAAAGCATTTTTATTATGTCTGTCTTACTCTAAAAAGGATATGTTTAAGACCTAGGCAGAGGTTGTTCATTGAATCATCACAAAAAACCCTGTGCAGTCCAAAACTATTCATAAAAGCACATTTTTCTAATGCATTACCCATTATCATTCCAAAAATAAAATATTTAAAAGATTAAGTCAAATGCTATTGCCCTAGCAGTAACAGACAGCCTTTTATGAGCCAAAAAGCTTAAAATGTTTTCAGTCAGCATTCTAAAACCAAACGTTGCTTGCCATAGTTCCTTTATCTTTCTGGTTGTTCTCATCAATTATCTGAAAGCTTTCTGCTCCCTCCCATTAAAGTTAGTCTATCCATTTTTAGACAGCATTATTTTAGTTTCAGCATTATATTCTTTTCAACAGGTATCTCAGTCATAACTGTATCACCAGTTTGAAACCTGGGGTATTCAGAGATCTGCACAAATTGAAATGGCTGTACATACTGGTTTTCTCTTCATTTGTAAAAGCACTCCTCATCAGTGGTAATGTATGTATATGCTATTGATCTAAGCAGAAAGGAACAAAGCAGTAAATCTGTGTTTGTAAATGGCTGTCTTCGCAGAATCTTGTAAATGACTACCACAGCTTGCAACTCCTTATCATTGTTACAGAGACTACGTTTTAATTCCTGGAAATAATATGTAGATCTAGTTATTTTGGAAATGCAGAGGAGAAGCTGTCATTTAGCTTCCTCATGACTTGTTCATCTGAGCTGTTTTTTCATTGTTTTTTTATATTATTGTTGATTTAATAAATTATTATTTCTTTCCAGAATTCTAGATTATAACCCAATAATGAAAATTTCGAAGCAGTTATTTACTGGGCTAAAGTCTTTGTTTTTTCTGTAAGTATTACTCTTGCACATTTTCATATTAGTATTGTTCAATCTCCAAGTAGCTTTCTTTTCTTTCTTCTTTTTCCTCTAAGTTCTTTTTTTTTGCTAAAACTTTCAAACATTTTCATGAAGGAATTGCACCTGTCAACTCCCCATACTTAAATCATCTGAATTCAGATTTGGATTTGGATTTCTCATATGCATCTTTCATGCTATGACAATCTTTACTATGCTTCTGTTAAAATTAAAGTACATCCTTGAAGTTGTAAAACTGTTTACAATCATATCTCCTTTCTCAGAATGCCTACCAGAAACTCATGATCTAAACTGAAAATTCTTGGCTATAACCAGGAGAAAAACCTATCCTATCCTTTTAGAAAACAGAAATAGTATTTAGGCACTTAGACAGTTCTCCACACAGATACGGCTGTGATGACTGTAACAGAAAAATCAACATTGGGTGGAGCTTATCATAGGTAGGAAGGAGAAGATGTTAAGTCCTATAAGCTCTTTCCACCATCCTCATGAAGTAAACCGGCACCTGAAAAGTATGATCTCAGTTTCTTAGAAAATATAACAGCTCTTTATCCAGGGAGATAAATGACTGGGTTTTGCTAATGGAAAACAAAGATTTCACTACTAATCCATTGGTTCAGGGCAGAGGAGATGAAAAACTTTGTGTCTTTAATGAGCCAATGAGTCAGCTGTCTCACCCAAGCTTCTGGAAGGCAGTGGCTGACGTCACAGCTGTCTCCAGCAGCCTTCAGACCAGACTCCACAGAGCCAGCACTGAAACAAACTGGGGAGGAACCTTCCACCCTTACCTGCTCCCACCAGAAATGGGTTGAGGAAGGTCATAGAGTGTGTGGGAAACTCACAGTGTTAGTACTGAGAATGTAAATTTTTCAATGGACAACTTTTTTTAAGTCGGTCAATTTAGCATCTTTCTCAGTCGTTCAGTGTAATCATTCCTTAAAAATAAAACACATTAATAAGCTAGCATCAAAAGATAATATAATATGGTTTGTTACTGTAAACTTAAGAAATCTTTTTTCTTGTGTAGCTTCTATAAAATCTAAATTTACCTCAAATTTTAAAGTAATATAACTAAATCGAATCCCAGCTGCTTTTCTCAAAAGCTTTCTTTTTCATATCTTTGTTATACTTGCATATTTTGCTATAAAGTATGATAAAATGTCTTGTTTTCTAATCATGTTTTATTTTATGAAGGTCAATGATAAACAATTCACTTGAGTCTCTTCCCAAGAAAATCTATACTCAAATGCCTCTTATTAACTGGATGTAAGTAAATTATGCAAAAGTTGCCTTTGATAAATAAATATATCTTTTCGGTGAAGATAAAAATTCCACATTTGTTTATTCTGTTAGACCAAATCACTTTTAAAGGTGTGAAAATCTAAGAAGTATAACCTTGAAAGTTGAACTCTACTGTGTTTCAAATGATGATCTGAAAATTATCAATTATCTGCCAATATAAATCCTTAGAGCTGCTTCTTGTTCTCATGACTCTCATGTGTTTAGCAAAATTCCGTCTTTCACTTTAGTTTTCCAATAAAAACAACATCAGTTACTGCAAATATATGTTTATCCTAAGTAACTCAGGATAAACAGACATACATTGCAATGGACTAGTATATAAATATATGTTGAAATCCCACCTGGAACAATTGTATCAGAACTTTCTTCAAAGTAAAATCAGATGGAATAGGGAGCACCAGGAATTCAAAACGTCAATGTTGGCATTTCTAAATACCAGCATGTACCAGAACATGCGTGTGTAGGTACATATCATATATATGCACATACTAGCATAATACCTGGGGCAATCACAAAAAGCAGGTGGACAATTGCCTTTTTATTAGTCATAATCTATACCCCAGCTCTCGAGAATCCATTCTGCCCTGAGAGCTTCCTCCAAGTAGACAGGGTAAAACCAGGCACAAAATGTGTGCCTGAATTAGCTTTCCCCCAGAGTCTATGCATTAAAAGTAGTAATAATGTAATGTTCTTTTATATTACTTAAAATATTACTTCATTCTAAGAAAAAGAACAAAAAATTAAATGTAAAATCTCCACCTAGTGTTCTCTATTTTTCCCTGTATACAGACTACACTTAAGAAATGCCACAGGTATTGGCCTATTATTGCTGAAATAGGGGGACAACGGGGCAGGAGGAGGGAATGGGTTGGTGAGCTGAGCCATAAACAGAAACAAAATCATAACAAAGAAAAAGGCATAATTTGCTTTGTTTGATATTTACCTTCATGTTCAGAAACTAGGTAATGAACTGGGGCAAATTTGAGAAGAAATAAATAAAGGAAGATCCTAAAAGACAAGATGAGCCCAGAGCTTAAACTCCCTCCTTTGAAATTATATTATAAAACCACTTTGCTTATTGTTATTTAGGGATTTTGAAGGCAATTGTATTAAGGCCTTAACTAATACCACTTTCCTGGAATGTGATGCACTCACTGTATTGTAAGTAAAAAAAAAGTATAAAAATAAAACAATAAAAACCTTTTCAATATGTGTGACTCACAATGCTCAACACAGGATTTGTCTCAATTTATAAACTTTAATCAAAATAGTTGTGCTTTTGTCAAGGAGGTATTCATTATAATTATTTAAATTATTGTATGGAACTTTTTGGCAATTGTCATGATATCACATGTTCCAACAAACAAAATAGTTATACTGTATTATTTCTGCCTTGTGATCAGATTGTGAGTTCCAGAGTGCTTTTAAGCTCTGCTAAGTCCTTTTACTTGCGTTCTGATCACAAAGCAGAAACAATATAGAGTGTCTATATCTCAACCTGCAGATATTTTTTTTGTTGAACTAGTACCTCCTTCAGAGTGTGCTTTCCCCATGTAGGAAACATGAGCAAAAAATCTTGTTCCTGATAAAATTAAATATATTGGTATATGGTAATAACATTCTATCATTTTAAAAATTAACTGTATCCCTGTATAATTACACAGGACAGGATAAACAGAGATTGAAAGAGGATCATGTTCATGAAGAAAAAGTTCTGCAGATTAAGAAATACAAGATGTTCCTTGGTGTTATATATGTGATGTTTTATCAGTGAGGAAACAGAATTCCCTAAAGTAGGACTGTATGAAACTCAGCCAGAACAAGAGCAAAAAATCTAAATTTGAACATGTAAAATTTCTGTCTGGACAGCAAATCCCAGGGCCTTTAATCAAACAAAATTCCCTATTGCTCTTTTACTTGTTACTTATTACTTATTGCTTACTTTTAATTAAAGTTAAGGAAAGTTCTACTTAACTACTTAGCCCTGTATAGGTTTCTTTTACATTGACTACAATAATAGGCCCTGTTACAGCTTGTAAAAATTAACTAGGGTCCTATGTAACTTCTAATACGACTAGGAAAAGTAAAAAGCTAAGCAGTCATACCGAAACATTAAACTCTCTATTAAAGTGAATCATTAAATACTTATTCTAATATATATTTAACTTTACAGGTTTCTTCATGGAAATCAAATACACTTGGTGTCTGCAAATACCTTTTCCTCATTAAAAGATTTGGGTGAACTGTGAGTTTTCTAAAATCTATTTTTATATTATAGAGTTTGAGCTATTACATATCTGTAATTTGTGAGTGTATTTCACCTCTCCTGCTAAAGCTGGGCCAGGAGGCCATGCAGAATCACAGGCACAAGGCCAGAAATATACTGGGCCAGGGCGAGCTATAGATAGTAGTAGGGCAGTAGTAGGGAGAGAAGAACCTTATAGTTCTGATTATAAGACCGCCTGTTTTTTACAACAGACACAGTCCAAAATGCATAGGCTGAAAAACAAGGTCTCTCTGCATCCAGGTGAGAATCAGGCTCCCTCCCTTCCGGGCATATAGTTTTTCCACACCTAGAGTAGCCCAGCTTCATTTGGGTCCTCTGGAGCCAATGCTACGTTTTTAACTTCTTTTGGATCACTTGCTGTGGATACCTAGATTCCCTGTACAGCCTACAGAAGGATATGTAGGGCACCCATGAAGCCCTGCTGTGCTTTGGAGGTGAACCAATCTCTTCCCCATCAGCTGTCTGGGGAACTTAGGTACTTATTTTAAGATTTGAGACTGCCGCTTCCCCCCAGGGATAAGCATGTATGCATTAGCTTCATCTGCATATAAAGTAGTCACACAGCATCTGGGGTTTGGTTACCTCATTATCTGGCATGACATGTTTAGGCAGAAACATAAAACGGCTGCAGAAGGTGTAGAAACCTAAAAAAAAAAGAGAAAGCTTAAAGGAGAAGGGGAGCTGTCAGTGACTGCAATGACAGGAGTGACTGAAACAGGCTGTTACTAGCTGTTGAAGGAGGGTGATAACTAATGTGCCTTGTTAAAGGCACTGGTTTGCTGGGTGAAAACTCCCAGGAAAAGAACAGGTCATTCACTAATGCCAGTTTTCAGTGCTGAATTTACTGAGGAATTTTTGATGGGTGTTTTTTGTTGTTTTTCCATATTCTACCTATATTAAATGTGAAAACTTCACATCTATGTAATTAGGACTTGCATCATCTCACCTCTTAACAATGATTAAGTTCATAAATTATAGAGGAACCCTCAGGCAACCAGGTTCCCAAATTAGATACCTCAGCTGAATTAGTTATGATGAATTAGAGCTAAAAGATCCATGTTTAGCAAACACCAAACATCAGTGCCTATAGTGGCTGGCTTCAAAGTGACTTATGGATAAAATTAGAGCAAGAAAGTATTGGATGAACTGAAGTAATGATAAAAGATAATTTTTATGCTACTGAAATGTTAAGTGAGATAGCTTGCCTCCTTGCCTATAAAAATGGAGAAAATTTGTGTCTTAGAGTTCTTCAAGTTTGTAAGTTGAAACGGATGAGTGAAACACTGATAATGAAACTGATTGCTTTTGTTCTCTGTATTTCTCCAAGGGATCTGTCCAGCAACTTGATTACAGAATTACCACATTATGTTTTTAAAGACCTGAAGTATTTACAAAAGCTGTAAGTTATAAATGAGAGTTCCTCATTGAATTTTAGAATATAACTTATCTTGCCTTTTTTTCTTGAAGTAAGAAACAGTTTTGATTTCTTTTAGCAATCTGTCTTTCAATCCACTCTCTCACCTCTGTGAGGATCAGTTTGAAAATTTTCAGCAACTTCAGTCATTGTAAGTAAAAATTGAAATATTTTACTAACATAGTACACTAAATAATATCAGACATGTGAAGGCATGTGAAGTATTGATCATCATTCTATGAGATGCTGGATGTACTTTTAATTTTTATTCTTACAGGAGTGCTCAACACACTGAGGTAGCAGGCCCAAATGCACAATGTACAGTTCACTAAATTTTACTGTTTTTCGCAAATGGTGAGCCTAGGAGCAATCAAAACACATTAAAAAAGAGCAAATTATATAGCAAACACAGTTAGGGTACTTGGGCAGATGAGAAGGACATAAACAAATATAACAAGTATTTTAGAACCTCGGTGAACTTTTCTTTGAGGTGGTTCATAAAATAATGACTTCACAGGACTGATGATTCAGCCACTTTATTTTTTTAAACTAAGTATTTTACATAAAGCTTGAATTCAAAAGTTTTCTTGTTTCTTCTTTAATTTGCATCACTCTGGTGGCTCTCTAGTAAATGTGTGTGGCTCTCTGCGAAGATTCACACTCATCTAAAAGAGCATCTTCTAAATTCACTGGATTCAGTGTTGAAAAGCAAGAGGATATCATCTTTTTTAAGATTAACTGCCATCCTGTGCTATATGACTTTTTATGGAAAATCTCTTGAAAGGAAGAACCAAATGTTGTTTTTAAATACCTGGGCCTCAATTCACTCCACTTTTTATTAAGCAAAAGACAAATAGCTTGAATTAATATGAATGTTCAAAATGTTCTTTGAGCAGAAGTCAGGTTTTCACTGGAAATACTCAGATAATTCAAAATGGAGCTGATTACCCAAAAATTGTTCTTAGTAGCTTTCCTGCAATGCGTTGTTTGATATTTTTCTCCTATGCCACACAGTGAAAAACACTGATGGTGTTTAAGTATGTGAGGAACTCAACACATAGGGTATTCAGCTCCTCTTTGTAGACCCTTATTTGTAAGTGCCCAAGGGTAGCAAGGTGAGCAAGGTGTCTTAGGTTCCCATTATAGTAAGAGGAAATTTAGGAGATCAGCTCAGTGCCACAGATCAGATGTCTAGTGCTATGTGAGATCCCTAAAGTATTTTACCTGGCCTCCAGCTGCCAGTCCAGAAAGGCTTTGGTCTCTCATAGGTCCTGTGTCATATCTGCCTGCCCACAGAGACATCTCAGATACCACAGGACATGTCAAATAATACTAGACACCCATGATCAGATAAGTGAATCAAGCCCTAGTCAAAACAGAGTCTGGAGAGTGATTCAGCTAACCAAAAGCCAGTCTACACTGACATGAATTGTTCTCCAGATCTCACTGACTGTGTTGACCACTGGCTTGTTCAGCTGCCCACATGTGGGTGCCTGGTGTCATTTGAGGTGCCTTGGATATCTATCCCACCTGGCCATCACCTGCTCCTCCAGGAGGCCACAGGTCTCCTCTAAGTCCTGTGTTGTACCAGCCAGCTCCATATGGATGCCTCAAATACTCCAGAAACTCAAATTATTCTTGATAGATAACTGAATCAACCATGTGGCACCTGCGTCAGATTAACTTTTCCTTCTAGATTCTTTTTGAAGAGCATTACAGCCTTTTGTCTCATTATTATTCACAGAATTAATGCAGCAAATGTAACTGTTACTATCAGTATTCCAGTCCATAAGCCACCACAGGGGCAAGAGAGTAATCATAAGACAGGACATTGTTTTGAAATACGGATGGGATGTGCTTTGTTGCTATATAAACCTTGACCAGCTAGGAAAAGTGCAGTTATTTTTAATCTGAGAGCACATTAACTGTGATAGATATGTTACTGCCAATGTAATAGTACCACCTGCCTGCCTGTCAAAATGATTGTCTGATCTGCGTATTCAGTTCAGAACATGCAATACAGGAACAAAGAACACAAGACAGACATAGTGTCAACCTCCAAAAAATCTAACTGGGCTAGAATTAACCAGGACAAAGTGATCTCAGTAACCATTCATTTTTCCAGAAGCCATGTTGACAGGATGACAGGCATTTTTATTTCATGGGATAGACAGTATATAATACAAAACCAGAACTTTTAAAGTGAAAATCTCATGAAAAGAAGTGAAGCCATGTCACTTGGCAAAGGGCAGAACAAGAGCCAAACCAAATCTCAGTCTAATCCTCAAATAAAATTTGAAATTCTTGTGCAACAGAATCTCCCCTGTAGCTTCCTAGAACTGAGACAAACAACACATCAGTTTCTCTAACTACAGTGACAAGAGCCTTAATTAAGTTATCTTAATTTCATAAGGTGTCTTCAGTGGGTGCTGGGAATAGCTGAGGCAGGAGTATCTACTAGGTCTTTGGAAATATAGGGATTCCTGGTCCTGGATTAGGTTTCAAATGCATGTCTGCCCTAGGGCCAAAGTTTTTCTGAGGTTTATGGCTTGGGGTTTAATCTTTTCTTATATCTGATATGAGCATTCCTATGGTCTTCTTGACACAGCCGCAACCGTGTTGGTTATAAGGCCTTGCTAGATGCTACATGTACACTGTCTTGCCATTGCTGTGAATCAGTTTCAGGTTATGCCAGCAGTATCTTATGAATAGAACAGCTAGGTTTTTGTTTTTCATGTTGCTAGAACATCCTTGAGAAGATTTCAATTCCTGTCCACGCTTCTACTATTTCATGCACTTTTTTTGTGAAATATCATTAGTGCAGATAACATAATCTTTTGAAAAGCAATTGTCCAACTGGAGAGGTGAAAATGATAAGCTGCGGGCCAATATACCAGTACCTGTACTGAATGTCTACAACAACGGACACACTCAATATAGTAGGTTTCTATATGCATTTTCATCTCTGTCAGGTGGCTATCTGTCACTTTGCTTATTCTCTGCCTGTTTGCATC
This sequence comes from Apteryx mantelli, assembly GCF_036417845.1. Taxonomy (NCBI): domain Eukaryota; kingdom Metazoa; phylum Chordata; class Aves; order Apterygiformes; family Apterygidae; genus Apteryx; species Apteryx mantelli. The sequence continues at coordinate 26,210,584 of NC_089978.1, forward strand.
ACAACTAATCAAATAATCCATTCAAATGGCTTCTTTGCTTTTTCCATTATAGCTAAATATATAAAATAATGAAGTTGTGTTGCTATTTCTGGCCTTACTGGGTTTGCTAATCCTCACAGCAAATGCACTCCTGACACTGAATTTGTAGACCAAACCTCTTTCGAGATGTTGCAGCATGAAGATTTGCTTTCAAACACTTCAGGAAATCGTTACTGAATATATTCAAGTACACAAAGTGTCTTTTCATGGCTCTGTCGCCATTAGGATTTTTATCAAGTTGAATGCTTTTAAGGCTGATATTGGTTTTGCTTGCATGCATTTAATAGAAAATATTACAAAGACCTTTTCTTTTGCTGATATTTAATAGCGTATTTCCCTGTATGGAGTGTGTGTCCTCTCTAGTCAGCAAGTCCCACTGAAGTCCTTGTCACAGGCAGGAGGAGGGCTATATTTCTCCAGTATTTTGTTTTTGCTGTTCTTTTTAATTGCCATTAGCATTTGCTCAGGATCTATTCAGATAGTTACATACACCCATTTCGGTCCTGTTCTTGTTTGTATTACAGCAAAACAAAACCCAAAACCCTGTATAACTTTTCCACTTACAGGTGCCCTCTGGCTGCTTGCCTTGCACCTCTACACCCTGTGCTTTCTTGTTGGCCTGCTACATGGGCAAAGTGGGTTGCCTCATGGCATGCCATACTAACATTTCTGAGTGCTCAGCATTTCTCAGCATTTCTCTTGCCTTGTGTAAGGCAGTCTACATCTGCTGTGAACATGCCACATCCACCCTTTATTACGTTCTTCTGGTCTTTATGTGCTTCTCTGGCACTTGTGGGAGTTGTGAGCAGCTAAGCTCAGCACCTGAGGAAAGAGACCAAAAAAATGCCTCTGCAACTCACTTCTTGTGTTTCTGTTAATAGATAGTGCATTAGCTGTTGAATAGCATAGCTAAAAAGGGAGTTTAGGCTGAATGCATATCCCTATGACACAATCTTTCATTAAAAAACTCTATGTGATGGAAAGTAGTAGGATCGTTCTTACTGAATATATATGGATTTTGCCATAAAGGAGTTTCTTTGAAACCTATGATTTAAGAAAAATACTTGTTTGTTTAATTCAAGATATGATAACGACAGAAAGCCCTGTTTCATATAATTTGTTTACATATTATGACATTACATATTTTCCAGAGACCTGAAAATGATTGAGATTCCAAATATAAATACAAGAATGTTTCAACATATGAAGAACCTCTCCCACATGTACGTAGGCAGAATAAAAGAAGACACCATGATAATTCTACCATTTAAAAATGTGCAAAACTGTTCTGATGCGTTGCTTTTCCATATTTCCAATATTTCCAATATTCCATATTGGGAGCCCAGTTTCTTCAACATCAGATTAAATGTTTCACTATTTTAAGGAAACAGGAGAAAGGAAACATGATCCTCATTTAGTTTCCTCATTTAGTTTCCTCATTTCTGCATTGCATCACATCACTTCTTTTTCTGCCCATTGCATGTTTTTTTCTGAGTGAAATAGGATAAATGCAACCCTGCTCACTTGCTTGGAGATACTGTGGCCTTAAGGCGAGCAGACAGAAATAGAAAATCGCATTCAGGTGCACCAAAAATGGGAAATGAGTTTAGAAATAGAAAAGTGCTTATATTTTGGACATGAGTAAAAGCCATATAGGTTTATAGAGAAGATGAAATGTGTTCTACATAGCCATTTTACTGTGCTGTCATAAAACATACCTTGTTCCTTCATAGTATCAGGAAGAGTGTTGCCAGCAGGTCGAGGGAGGTGATCCTCCCCCTCTCCTCAGCCCTGGTGAGGCCCCATCTGGAGTACTGCGTCCAGTTCTGGGCTCCCCAGTACAAGAGGGATGTGGCACTACTGGAACAAGTCCAGCGAAGGGCTACAAAGATGATTAGGGGACTGGAGCATCTCTCTTATGAGGAAAGGCTGAGAGAGCTGGGCCTGTTCAGCCTGGAGAAGAGAAGGCTGAGAGGAGATCTTATCAACGTGTACAAGTATCTGAAGGGAGGGTGTCGAGAGGATGGGACCAGACTCTTTTCAGTGGTGCCCAGTGATAGGACGCGAGGCAACGGGCACAAACTGAGACACAGGAAGTTCCATCTGAACATGAGGAAATACTTTTTCACTGTGAGGGTGACAGAGCACTGGACCAGGTTGCCCAGAGAGGTTGTGGAGTCTCCTTCTCTGGAGATATTCAAAACCCGCCCAGATGCGATCCTGTGCAACGTGCTCTAGGTGACCCTGCTTGAGCAGGGGGGTTGGACTAGATGATCTCCAGAGGTCCCTTCCAACCTCAACCATTCTGTGATTCTGTGATAGTATGCCACAGCAACATGTCAGTAATACTGAGTGCCTCTGAACTTTAGTCCCTGATTTAAGGCAAAGGGCTTTTGGAGTGTCATATTTTTGCAGTTAATGCCAGTGAGGCTATATACTCAAACGTCTTTCACCTCTCTAAAGTAATAGTTAAAAGGTCATTCTTGATGATAAATCTTAAGGCTTTTTTTTTCTTTTTTCTTTTTTTTTGATTTTGGTCTTCAGTATAGAATCACTCCCAGATATAAATATTTACTTCTTCTACACAATGAATAAGCATCTTGATCAACAGTGCAGCGCTCTTTCTGACTTTATTTCTAAAGAGCTCATATTATACTCTGTTTTCCATTCTTTACTACTTCTTGAAAAATAAAAAATAAATCAGCTCCTGTCCATCCCCTTATCTACCAGCAGAGGGTGGATAAAATCAATAGGACCACACCAATATGCAAAATTTGATATATAATTGTTCAAATATTTCAGTTGTAATTATATCACATTTGAATTTTACCTGCAGATCCACTCTTCTTTTTTTTATATTCTTTTTTATTTTTCATCAGCACCATTTCACAAATAAAATGAGAAGTTTTTGAACTAAAGATAAATACAAGAACAGGATTAAGTATTTGCTTTTTGATTCTTTTTTGTCTTTAACACTGAGTCACTACACAGCAGTTTCCCAGTATAAAAAAGCATCATTTATAGACAGGCTTAATGTTAGACATCCTTAAATCCAAGTACTGAGACAACACTAAACCATATGTTTAAACCTGGCAGAAATCAATAGGATGTAAAGATACATTTTAAAAGAACCATGTTCTTGCAGGCTTTACTGTATTAGAACCTTTATGTCCTGTCCCACAAGCCTTTATGAATGCACTTCCACTGAAACAGAGGACTATACTCAAATAGTGAACAGGGAACTAGGACACTTAAGATCTGATACAGTGAGATCCTTAAATGTTAATTACCAACTTTAAGTCATTCCACAGACATTCCACAATCTGTAAATGTAGGCAAAATCCTTCTGCCAAGGGGTGATAAAAGATCTGCTTCTTAAGCACCTTAGCATGAAGCACAGCAGCCTGAACACACCAACAACAAATTAAGAGTAGCAAAGTCCTTAAAAGGCTGGTGAAAACAAAACTGACCATTCCTCTCCTGTCAGGAATCAACAAACAGCAATGCCTTACTTACATATTACACTGACCTAAAGGAAATCAGAGGCAGTTGCAACCACAACCATTATAGCTAAGCTTCATTATGGGGGACCAAAAGGATATGAGCTGTTATAAACCTCCTAAGCTCCACCTTAATAAGTCCTCCCTTGATTAAACACCTCTCACATCATACCTGTTATATGAGGCATGAGGAACGGTTTTGTTAAAGTTTCTTCTCTTCTAATTCCTTGCACCTGATTGCATAACTGATATATAACTATGACATTGGCTTGTATTTGACCAAGCTGTATTACATGTTCACTTCTTTACTTTCAGCTACTTCAGAAAGTTTCAGTATTGCTCCTATGCTCTGCATGTGCGAATATGCACACCATTAACAGATGGTATTTCATCATTTGAGGACCTCTTAGCTAACAATGTTCTGAGAGTATTTGTGTGGGTCGTAGCTTGTATTACATGTTTTGGAAATCTTTTTGTCGTTGGAATGAAATCATTTATCAAAGCAGAAAACAAGATTCACACCTCGTCTATCAAAATTTTGTGTTGTAAGTATATACTAAAGGGATTTATAATAAATTGATGAGATATATAATATTATGTATGCTCCAAAACTATATATTATATAATATGTATAGTACAATATATGATATTGTGTATATTCCAGTATCTTCAATCTGCATTATGGATACAAACATAAGTGAATATACTGGTATCAAAATTTTAATCCTATGTATTATTATCTATTTTTGCAACATCTTCTTATATTCTAAATGAAAAGGAGTGTAACAAAAGAACTAAGGTCGTTCAGTTCCTTGACTTCAGATAGTTAAGATGTATACAAAGAGCCTACAAAGCTTAAACATTTTTATTTATTAATTATTACTGTTCATTTTGCCTTAAAGATTATGCCCAAGCTAGCTAGCATTAGACTACTTACTGTTTGTATTTATTGTGTGATGTGTCAAATCATCATAGTCTTTTTTTGACACAGGAACTAATAAATCCTTCTGTGATTTTTGAATTGAATATTTCATAATTATCCAGAAAATGCGATTACTTCCAAACGGTTGCACAGTATTTTGTCCAGCAGTCATTTTCAGATTAAGAGACCTGGAACCAATAATAATGTAGACCAAATTCAGACTTGCTGAGACTGAGTCCTACTTCATTGCAAGTTCATGATGTGATAGCGTGATACTGTTCTCTGGTGATTAACCCTTTAAAAAGATATGGGACCTATTACTACTTCCAGGTTAATATCTCTTTCTTGGTTCAAGTAGGCCAAGCCTATAAGCTTTATTTTCTGACTGTATGTTAACTTCACGCAGGAAAGGTTTGATTTTGCCTCACTTAATGATGCTTACAATGCAGATGTGCATATATGAACTAGTCACCTTGAGCTCTCTTTATAGTCAGTGGAAGATGTAATTTATCTAATTCTAAACAAAGATATTTAAAATAGGCCAGATGAATCATGTCCTAGAAGTATCTATTGACTTCACTAACTGTGAAAACAGGCAAGGCATGACTGGCTCAGATCCTCAGCTTTGTAAATGGCTGAAGTCAGGTAAAATGAATTCACCTTGTTAGTAGTTATATATTGTGGACGCGTGAAATTAGAAGAGGTGAATCCCTGGCAAGGTGTCTGAAATCTTCTGTGTATTTATTATAGTGCCATAGACCTGCCAGGTCTGCACTGCCTGAGACTCCTCCAGTTTGCTCCTGCCTTACACTCTGCCACTGTAGTGTCTGAACCATGAGTGCTGCCCACGCTCTGCTGCAGGAGTGCTCCAGGGCTGCACGCTTATGTGCCAAATACAGCCAGTGAAGGGGTTCAGCACCCTGCTCTCTACAAAAGCTGCAGTACTGGCTACAGCAGGGAGTTTTACCCCAAATTATTGCGTGCTCACGGAAGTCCCATTAGGCAACACTTCCTCTCCCCACATCCTCACACCAGCTTCCACTCTCCTATTCATGACCAGGGGACATGTAGCCCCATAGCACATGACTTCTGATGCTGCAAACACAGGGTTAACTTATTTTTGTATACCAGCTAGAGTTTGGCTAGGCATAGAAGTATACTATACATGAAGCATTTCACTGCTATTTTCAGTAAACTGTGAAATCTGTTTCTTAAATAGGTGCTGGTTTTCTAATGGGGATGTATTTGTTCTTCATTGGCGTTTCTGACGTTAAATACCGTGGACAGTATAAAAAATATGCTGTGCTGTGGATGGAAAGTTTACCATGTCATATCATGGGGTTCATCGCCATGCTATCTACAGAGGTCTCTGTCCTTTTGTTGACATATCTGACCTTGGAAAAGTATTTAGTGATTGTCTTTACCTTCAGTAATATCTGTCCTGGAAAGCAGCAGACAATAGTGATTCTTATATCTATATGGATTGCTGGATTTTTCATAGCAATAATCCCATTTTGGGATGAGGACTTTTTTGGAAATTATTATGGGAAAAATGGCTTTTGTTACCCATTGAATTCTGACTGAATAGAAGAAATTGGAGGCAATGGGTATTCTCTTGGTATTTTTCTTGGTAAGTTGAATTTTTATCAGGTTATAATTACTCATTACACTATTACTGTTCATATTGTAATACTTTCCAAAGGCACAAAACAGGACCACAGCCTCATCTGCTGGGTGCTGGCTGCACAGACACTTACAAGGGTCTGTCAAATGAAGAGTTTAGGATTTAATTTTAACAAAATACAAGTGAGTGTAAGAAAGAAGAAGAGAAAACATTGAAGAGAATTTGGATAACAACAGTGAGGTCATGCAATTACTTAGCTGTACTGGGTGCACAGCACAATGGTTTGAAAACTTTTCATTTTAAAAAATCAGTAAAATCAGCAGCCTTCAACTACCACTCAGAATCATCTTTATTGTGTTGCAGCGAACTAAGATAATATAAATAACATGGGATGAAATTATAAAAGTATAGCTTTATGTGCATTATAGTGACACAGAATAATGACTGATCAAATATATAGAATAACCTGGAAATAAACACAATAAAAAGCAGAAATTCCATCCTGAAATATGTATGAACTGGTTACGTTCAGCTTCAGAGCACTCACTCACAGCAAAAACTGAGCATTTTTCAAACTGCTATAAAATGTTCTTCTCTCTGACCTGTATTTGCTGTGCTGTGTGGGTTATGTAGCCAATACATATACATTTAACCATTATTGCTGGTTTTGTCTCTTGATATCAGAAAGGCAAAAATCCCTACATACCAAAAGATAAAACTGTTTTTTGTTTAGAATTATACTGACTAGAAAGTAAAAAAGGCAACACATATGTCAAATGATATTCAAGCAGCAATTTCCCATCAATCAGTAAAATTATTGTTATACTTTTCAATTTGTTTTGTTTATTTTCATCCATACTTCTAAGTAACAGCCTGTTTTCAGGTGCTAGGATTTTGACATAAATGGTTTCTCCAAAGGCTACCACCTATTTATTGAAGATCATTTTATATTTGACAAATGGGAGCTGCCATTTGATGAGTGGTTGAAAGTCCTGTTCTGAAACACAGTGTAGAGTGATTCTTAAAACCCAAGCTGCATAGCTCGCTTTGCATATATTCTTCCACCAGTAATTTGGGATGGATATTTTTACAAAACTGAAGAAGCCGATCTGATATCAACATATGCTTTAGATGGGTTTGTCACTTTGATAGGGAATGTGTCATTCTTTCATTACTGTGAGAGTCCTACAGGAAATTTTGTTTCAGATTTATTGCAGCATTACTAGTCAGGACATTAGCTCTCCGTGGAATCATGAGACCACCCACACTGTGCATTAACTGTTTCTATAGTAACTTCTTACAACTTATTCACATCTCCCTGTGTAACAGATGGGAACACGTGGCATGTGAGTAGGCTGTGTGACTCTTGACAATATTTAGCATCTATTTCTAACATAAAATTGGTATCTATTAATGTTTATTGGTAAAAATTACAATAAAATTACAGAAGAGAATGAAACAGAAAAGTGGTGGGAGAGAGGGGAGAGAAGAAATATCATTTTAATGCCTTTTGCTTTGAATCTTGTTTCCCCACAGGTGTGAACCTGCTAGCCTTCATCATAATAGTGTTTTCATATGTCAGCATGTTTTGTTCCATTCAAAAAACTGCCCTTCAGACATCAGAAGTAAGGAGTAACATTCGTAGGGATGTTGCTGTTGCCAATTGTTTCTTTTTTATAGTATTCACTGATGCCATCTGCTGGATTCCTGTCTTTGTCATTAAAATCCTCTCCTTATTCCAGGTGGAAATTCTAGGTAATGCTGCCTAAGAGTGTGATTTTTTTTTGTTAATGATTCAGTTTAAACCGGACTGATTCTGCCAGCAGAATTCTAGCTAATCATGGTGGGGGTGGGGGGGAGGAGAGGAAGTATTGCCCAAATATTTAACTTTTTCTTCATTCTGAAATTGAGCTTTAAAGTATACGCATATCACCTCAAATCCACGTGTGTATCTGAGAACCAGCACAAGTTATCCAGTGAAGAGGTTTTCCTCTGCTACAGCTGCAAAATCTCCTTGTATTATATATGAATAAGTCCATTAGTTTGACCATTTGGAAAACAAAACTGTAACAAGAGAGTTTTTAAGCAACCCAGATTGCACATACGTAAGCACAGGCAGTGATTTGCAGGGGGTCCTGAGGAGGCCACGGGCCCTCCCTCCTGCCACACGCAGGGCACGCTCTCAGCTACCGGACAGTGGAGGAGTCGCACAGTTTCGCAGCTCTCCATCACTGCTCTGCCTCTGCAGCCCTGCTAACCCTGCAGCTGCTAAATGATAACACTGTAATAAAGGCATCCTGCTTTCCTGTTATAAGTCTAGAAAATGTATATTTCATGTTTGTAGAAAATTAGGTAAATAATTCCCCATAATATGAAAGGCATTAAAGAAATGAAGTACATCACTGTCAATTGTTTTAATGTAAAACCTATTTACCCTCATTAGTAGCACCAAATTCTGTTTGTGTAGCCAGGTGAAAGAGATTACATGTAGGTAGTTAAAAATAAAACATGGTTGTCATGAGAGTGTTCAGATGTACCACTATGGCCGGAGCGGGATTCAAGGTGCCTAGGCCCTACACACAACTCAGTCAGGGCCTTCTGAACAAGTCACTTCGTTCCTCAGTGCTCCAGTTTCCCCTTTGTGAAGTCAGAATAATGATTGCTCTTTGTAAGGCATTTTGAAACCTACTGATGAAAATGGCCATGTAAAATATAGGTATTACTGAAGTTGGTTTTATGACCAGGTTTTACTGAGGTATGGAATTTGAATTTATATTAAATATGATCATAAAGAGGGATAGACTTTAGCTCATGTTTAGTGCTTTTATTAAATTCCAGTAGACAGAAAAAAAGACATACTCTGATCAAAGAAAAGGTCCTTTTTTTCCCTTCTCATGAAAACCCATTGTGAGCTTAATGAAAAATACAATGAGTAATGTTGAATTCAAACCCCTTTCTTGTAAAAATGATATTATGGTAGAGTTCTGCAGAAATGACAGAAAGCAAAGGCTTTACATGTTTGTTTCTTTAGCATTCCTACAAAAGAACATACTAAATATCTTACATTTTTTCCTAGACACTGCCACTTCCTGGATAGTGATATTTGTTCTGCTAATAAACAGTGCCTTGAACCCCATTCTCTATACTCTCACAGCTACTTTCTTTAAGGAGAAGTTAAAGCAGTCACTGGACAGACGTTGAAGGAGGGCAGTTTTCAAAAATGACAAAAAAACCTTGGCCACTTCGGTCCTGTGGACAGATGATTCCCTCACCCATAGCTCTTCATTTAAGCTTGGATTTAAAAAAAAAAAAAAAATTCCTGAGGATGGTACTAACTCTTATAATCTCTGAGTGGTTGTTCCTCAGCAAGATCATGGAAACCAGACCTAATTGCATTACAGCTGTATTAATCTCTTTCTTTGACATTTATATGTAGTGTCTTTTTGGCCATTACCATCTCTGTATTCATCTTCCTGGAAAATAAAATGACAACTGTTGCATTTATCATGTGAGATTTGTGTTACAGTTTGAAACACAGGCATACTGTGTACTGGGGCTGAAGACAACAATACTTCTGTACTATTCATCCAGCTTCCCCAGAGGGTCAGTGTACCTGTACTTGCCAAGAAAGAGTCTTCTTAACATATATTAAGTTAAGGCAAATGACATTTCAAGAGCATTTGTCTCATTAGGACTGTACTACCAATTTCAGGATATATCCTTGGGGAGAAGTATTTCTCCTAAGGTTGAAGGTTCCTGGGGGAAAAGGCCAGAACATTCTGTGCAGCATGAAAATCTGTATTAATCCTGTAGGATTTAATATGTGGGCCCTGAAGAGAGGTGGATGTCTCTTTGTGCACATAAAGTCACTACTCAGAACTGCAAGACCCGAGTAGTGTTGTTATAATTTTTTTAAGGTACTAAAAGTCAAGTGAAATTTCCTGTGCAAGCAACAGAACCCAGACTGAAATAAAAATTAAATAATGAAACTCTCAGAATGATCCTTGAAAGCAGTCAATTCAGTTTTCATTGCATCAGTTTTTACCAAGCATAGGCATGCTGGCAGCATGGGTAAGTGCATATTTGGGGGACCATTTATGGGACTCAAGCACTTTTAAGGAAGAACAATTCACCTTTATTAGTTATGTTTTCATTACCATCTCAGCTGTATTTCGGCTTATAACATATGAGCTGCCAACCTACTACAAAGAAAAGATTCAAGATTTTAGAAAAAGAGTAAAGCAAAACTTTCAGCAAACTTTAACTTTTTTTTTAATATTTACTAAAGTAAACTTCAGTAAAAGTTTTAGAAGCTCCAGTTCATAAATCATTCTGAAGTGTTATCAGACAAAAGGAGTTCGGTGCATTGATGATCAAGAAAGAGAGAATAACCCCAAAGTGTATGGATATATCACTGAAAATAATGAAGAGCCTGAACAGTTAACATTTCTCAACTGAGATGAAAAAAAATGAATATGTGATTCAGGCCCACCCAGACTGTGAAATTAAATGTATACGTGTGAAGGCAGGCGGTCAAGTCCAATAATAACGTGATGTACTGTGGCAATGAGCCCACCTTTGAGGTTTGCACCCATGCATTTGCACAGCACACATTTCAGCATGGGATTCTGCCTGATGAAATCTAAATTAGCCTTTAGGCATCTGAAGATCCCAGACAGTGATACAGACCATCTACTTTCCAGTACTGCCTAACCCATTTGGCTCCCTAATTCACTACGCCATCCCATTTGGCCTGAACGTTGCCCGGGGCCTTCTGGTTCAGCATTTACCTGGTGATGGCAGAGCAGGACTCCAAGCAGCTACAGCAGCTTGCAGGTTCGTAGTGGTGGTTTTCTGCTCATAGTTGTGCAGGCGAAGTAGATTCTGGCTGCCTTAAATGCTGTAGGAAGAGTCCTCAATAGAGGCAGCAGCACTTTGGATATGCCCGTGCTATTACAGTGGATGGATATCCCAGGAAAGGAGCAAAGCAGTCCCACTGTCGGTGCCACAGAAAGGGTGGTCGCATGCTGAAGTCAGAGGGGAGCACCCAGTTAGGCCGCTGTGCTGCCTGAAATACATATTGCCTCTGCAAACAGAGGTGCTGCCAGTTACGGATCAGCCAGATTTCTTGTGGCTGCCCTTGAGAGCTCTGTAGAGGCAAGTCCCATCCCTACATACACACTCCTAGCATCCCAACTCTTGCCCTTCTGGAGCAAGCCATGGGCATTTCACTAGATAAATAATGTGGAAGAAAAGGGAAATTGGTCTTGAATATGCCTCTCAGGGCACATCCTCTAGAATAATATAGACATAACTATGATGTTTTCCTCACCTCGACAAAATCTTCACTTAAACACAACTGGTTCTTTCTCTTGAACTTTGGGTTAAAGTAGAACTTGACCTTTATCTAGCCATGAAGCTCCATCTAAACTTGCTCTATATCACTGTCTGGGATCTTCAGATCTGAAGAAACAGAAGGATATTTTTCTACACCCATTGGTAATCTGTTCCAACAGATTTTTAAAGTACGCCATCTATTAAAAATAAGCAAATCAATTCAAGTTTGTGTTTGCTGTTTCCACTTGCAGTAATTGAATTTCCTATGAATGTGAAAGACTAAAAACTTCTCACTAGCCTAATTCTCATTGTTGAAACTTTATTTCATTTTACACATTAAATGTTAAGGGTGTTTAAATTAATTTTGCAACACTAATACTCTTTTTTATAGGTTGTGAAACTTAATGGCCATGTCCTCCTCTGATAAAATGTGAAAAATGAAAGACAAACAGTTAAAAGGAAAAAAAAAGGAGAAGTTATACACAGAATCACACAACTGAATGAGATTCCTGTTTGCCCATTTTGCCAGATTTGAGGTCCCTCTGAACGGCAGCACAATCATCTGTTGCATCAACCACTTCTCCCCATTTTGTACCATCTGCAAATTTGCTGAGGGTGAACTTTGTCCCATCGTCCATGTCATTAATGAAGATGTTAAACAGTATTGATCTCTGTGATACACCACCAGTGACTGGCCTCCAGCTGGACTTTGTGCTGCTGATCACAACCCTCTGATCCTGGGAGTTTAGTCAGTTTTCAGTCCACCTCACTGACCACTTATCTAGTCCATATTCCACCAGTTTGTGTATGAGGATTTTACGGGAGACATTTCTGAAAGCCTTACTAAAGTCGAGATAAACAACATCCCCTGCTCTTCCATCATCCACCAAGCCAAGTCTTCTCATTGTAGAAAGCTATTGGGTTGGTCAAGCCCTTCATAAATCCATGCTAACTACCCCAATCACCTTCTTGTCCTTCATATGTTAGGAAATGGTTTTCAGGATTAGTTCCTTCATCACCTTCCTAGGGATGGATGTGAGGCTGACTGTCCTGTACTTCCCTGGATCCTCCTTCTTGACTTTCTTGAAGATACAGGTGACATTTGCTTTCTTCCAGTCCTCAGAAACCTCCCCTCATATGAACTCACACAGTTTCTTAGTATATAAAATATTGTGTGGGGCTAAGAAGATTTGTAGGATTTTTTTCCTTTCTTACTGTAACTCTTTATAAATTTTCCCAGCCTTTTTGTCTACTTTTTAATTAAAAAGAAAAAAATAGAGTAGAACAAACAGCTGTGCCTGAACAAATATTGTTCATATAATCGCCCACCATGAAGAACTGAAAGGAGAGTTGCCTTTGTACTGTGTTAAATATTTTTACTCTATTGTCACTGGCATGTGTTTAACAAGCAAATAGAAAAACCTAATGGCTGACTTCAGAAGAAAATGTTTTTGACAAATCACAGTGGTGAATAAAATCATTTCTTGTCCTTCACAGTCAATAAGTGATCAAAGACAATGAAACATAGGAGCAGGAACTGAAGACAAATAGTGAAAATGCCAAGTGCAGTTCAATTGACTGCAACACAGGGAAGTTTTTTAAGGTTCTGTGTTACAAGCTTGGTAGAAGCAAAGAACAATCCCTTGTAGCTTTACCAGTGAATGGCTGACCAACATAACTTTTCAAGTCTTGGAAATCCTAACAGCTGATACTCAAACGCAGAGCCAGATCTTTTAAACTGTAATAATTTACATTATCTCCCTACTTGAAAGAAAAGATAAAATGGATCAGACAGGATTGGCTGCATGATACAAAACTGTGTCCAGAGGATGATGTATTTTAAAATGGAGATGCTCTTAGATGAACCCATTTTATTCAGTATTTTCAAAGTTTAGTGTTTTACAGTAAGTATGTGCCCTTAGGATAGTTCTAATAGACTTTGCATTATTCATTGTTTGTCCAGGATAAAAGTATTTAGTTTTCCTGTTCTGAACAAAGATTGTTCATGAGGCGTACTGTAATATAAACAAAGGTCTCCTCAGGACAACACATGAATAATGGAACAGAAAGTAAAGTCAGTCACCTTCCTGTCTGCATAAATCTACAAAATGTACTTCAGTATGATAGATGATGGTGGTGGTGGATTAAATGCTGAACCACATCTCTGCATTCAAATACACAGATGCCTTAAATAAATTATATCTCAAAAGAGAGTCTCTTAATTCTAAAGAAGTGTTACATCAAAAACATATTCATGACTTAGGCTGCTTTTTCCTATTATTCTACTCTTTAGAAATCAATAATATCAATAGTTTCTGAAAGGTCAAACACAATACATTCAGTGGTGTGAGCAGCATTTCAACACTATTTGTTTTGTAGCCTAAAAATGTAAGAAAAACAAAGCACTGAAATAGCCACTGCATATATGGTAAAATGTTGATGTGCTGATGGTACACATCAGTTGACAGTTATTTTTTAAACTAATGTGTCTGTTTATGATTCAGTATTCACTAATAAAAGCAAAGGTGTAAATAGTAAAAGCATCTCCTACATAACATCCCTCCTTCCTTGAAAAGAATAGTAAAGCCCAACAATATTTTGGGAATTTTGCCTCCACCTAGACGCAGAGTTTTAGGGATTGTAACCAACACTGCACATCCTGAAGCATGGTGTGATTGAAGCTTGTTATGATGCTACCTATCTGTTTCATCATGTTATTGCAGGACAAGAAAGAAAAATAAAGTTTACTGCGAAGAGGCAAGAAGCTCTCCTCTTTTGAAGCTTGTTAACTTTTTTTTATGCTCCCTGCTCTTTACTGTCTTTTCTCCATCTGCATTTTATTCCCGTATTATTTTTCAGCTCTCTGCTTTTTGTGCACTGATGATAACATCATGTAACTGAATGAAATACTGCTTTTCAGAAGCTGACATATTAGGTTCTTTTGCTTTGCTTTTGCTACCACACATAGAAAGGGGCAACAGAATGACAATAGAGGAATTGGCGAGTGAATAATCCTGTTTGTAAAGGTTCACCAAGCAGTACAGCACAGATAAATTAACAAGATGTTCATGGCAGCTCTGCTGGCTTTGCTACAATAGCTCCTTAATCACGTCTCTAACATATGGGAGATCTCCACTGTGAGGGAAAAGGTATCTCAAGAAGGGAGTTCACTTTTAGTAGAGATAACTTTGCCCTTCATGATAGCACTATTAAAAATAACAGCAGTCCCAGTATCTTATTGCAACTTAATACGTATCATATACTCTCCCAGAGACTACATCTGTAGGGGTGTCTCAGACATCTCCATGTAGACTGTCCTGAACAAATTTACCATATCATTTATCATTTAGCATGAGAGGCCCTCGGGCACTAAAAGTGCACCACCAGGGCTTGTGGCATCCATGACATGTCCCATCTGACATCAGCTCTAACTCACACTCCTCATCGTGCCCTGGGGTGCCTCCATGCAGCTCCAAGGAGCTGCTTCTGCTGCAGTCTCTCAGCATCCACACTGATCCCAGAGGTCACCACGTGACATACCCATGAAACTGAGAAAAGGGAAAAAGGGGTGCTGGGTGCTTCAAATAGCTCTAGGCATTGGCAGAAGCACCATCTGTCGCTCTACAATGCCAGATGCATAGAATAACTGAGGCGTCACACCACCATAATTGAGACCAGCCACAGTTTGGGTGAGGCGTTCCCCAATGCATTGTGAGTATGGCCGAGGGTTATCCAAGGGCTAGCAGGCAAAGGAAAGAGGCAGGGAATTTATTCTTTCGGGAACTGGCATAAGCAGTATAACAAGACTGTAGACATAGCCAGTTAGGGTTTTTTTGCATCAGTCAGCAGCAGCTGGTCATGCAGCAAGGAGAGTTCCTGTGTACCTATCAAAAGGGTAAGAAGAGAGCTATGACTGCAGCGTGACATCCCTGAGCACTGCAGGAATTTGAAGTCCTTTGCCACAGTCTGGTCTCTCTACACAGGACTGTGCTGGTCAAGAACAATCCAGCTCCCCAGGGACTGCTTGTTGTCTTGCTTTTCAACACAGGCAGTATTAAATTTAAAAGCATCAGAGGCATTTGGATTATGAATAATATCAACTGTAACAGACTAGAAGAAACTAAACTGTAGGTAGGGAGTGATTTTTAAAGTGATATATGTAGATACAATACTACAATACCATATACAATTTAAGTGCAAAGAAGTTATTGAACATTGCATTTATCAGTATCATTATAGTGAAAAGTGTTAATGACATAAATCTTATAAATCTCCTATACATAACCACTCAGACTGAAACTTGCTTTTCACCCTAACAGCTACTGAGGGAATAATGTCTGGGTAAAGCGTTCTTTGTCAGCCCATGCAAATATTTTCTGAAGATTCTTTTTATTGCAGAATAGTTATTCAAAGGGAAAGAGTCCCTCAGCTTCACTTTTGGAGGTTGGGTGGTCCTAAATGAGCTATTTAGAGCTAGGAAGTTTCCCAGATGGATGGGATAAGATGGGAACAGGGCTCTCCAGCTGTGAGATTCTATGAGAAATTCAAAGGGACAGAGATCCAAAAGTGTGGCTTTTGATGAAAAAGCAGGAGCGTTTTACATGAAGTATCTATGAAATTTTTCTTACTACTTCTTCTCCTTCAGTCTGCTGTGCAGCTTGGGTAAGAAAATAGTCAGAGAAGGAAATGTCAATCCACTGCCATCTACTACAAAACTGGGCCTAAGTTCCCTAAAATCAGCTCCACTTAGTGCGAGAGAAATGTTATTCCAGCGTTGGAATAACCAAATACAAAAGCTGCAATAACACACTGCATCTCCACTGTTTCATGCCTACAGAATAGTTTACAATTTTGTTTGGGGGTGTAAAACTCTTCTGCTATGATATCGTGGGGTCTTTTAACATCAGTCATGTAAATCAGTTTTGAGCAGGCAGAGAAGCTGGCAGAGGATCAAGACCCATTGCCTTAGTTCAGCTCCAGCTCTCTCCATGGAGGAGTGTCTAGGGATTTCTGCCTCCAAGTGGTTTTGTTGGAAGGATCCTTCTTCACAAACACACAAGCAGATCCTCTCATCAGTACACGGCTTCAGCAGATGGGCTATGCAAAGAAATACTTTTGGTCAAGGTGCTTCCCTGCACCCCGTCTCCATTCCTTTCTGCTGAAATGCTCTTTGTCCTTCTTGCTCCACCTTCTCGAGCTGTTGCTGTCCTGTGGGTCATCCTGTAGGAATGACATTTACGTGTTTTTAATATTATTCAATATCATAATACTCCAGGTTCTACTAAACCAAAACAGCTCTTTCAGATTTGTGTCTTGCAGAAAATTAGCTATATGATCATTTTTAATTCAGCTCTGCTTGAAAATCCTTAGTGAATCTGATGATATAGGCTATCTTATAGAGATGGAGTTGACTACTTTCAGACTCCAAATTGTAGGCTAATAATGTAAGTTTTCTTGTGATGCTATGGAAAGGAAAAGATAGCAAAGGAAGAAATTTTACCTAAATCACCTGACCAGCTTTTTCTTTTAATGGAGACTGCAACAATTCTCAGCCAATCTAAGAGCTTGGTGTTAAGTTAGCTTTTTCTGCATGGCTACCGTTCAGCCACATCACTGCCCTGATTCAGCTCACTGAATAACCAGACAGGAGCTAGCACTGCAGTAAGGGGAGGCCAGGAATCAGCAGCCAGTGCTGGGGGAGAGTATGGGCCACTTTTGGTTGCAGATCACATTTAAATCGGCTTACACAGGCAATGGGAGCACAGCTGGAGATTCACATAATGCTCCTTGAAGCTGCAGTCATATAAGTTTGATTATTTGTGCTAGTATTTGCAACTGAGGGGAAAAGGAGGGCCAAAGACAAAAGCCTCCCTTCCCCTCAAACCAACGCTCATGAGTACCCTAACAAAGGATGAAGAAAAAAAGAATGAAAGAAATATTAAATATGAAAATAACTAACAAATATTTTTCTCCTACATGTTACTGTTCAGTTGTAGATGTGAAAGTCATTATTTATGATTTTTTTGCAAAATCCATAATTTTTCATTCAAATATTCCTGTGCTGCATTATAATTAAAACTGAGTATTCAGAGAAGATATTTGGACTGAAACAGACTGAAAAAAATGTTGTTTTTCATCACGTAAGCCAAGTGAAATTCAAATAGTAACTAAGCAGGCACAAGTAAATAAAGTTCCTTTCAGTGTTAATATTCAAGATGATATTAGTAACAGAGTTAAGCAGGAAGTTTTATAAAGTAAAAGGTTTTATTGACAATGTCCATTCAAAAGCAAATGTGTATTATAGTGTGCATTTTTCAACAATATTTATAATTATAATTTCTAATGAACATGTAGATAACAGTATCCTCCAAAAGCTACATATATATTCCTGGGCTTCTACTTAAGCCCTAATCACTGAATTCCCAGTTCAGCTCAAAAGCCCTGAATATAAGTGATGAAAACATTTTCAGTCAGATTTCAAATAGCATATCGGCTTCTTAACGAAATGTCCCAAAAAGTCACATTTTATGACATTATTTTCATGTGTTAGTTTAGTAAATGTATGCAAGCTTTGGGGTTTTTTTTTTAGGAATAAGTTCAGCTTTTGACAAATGGAAATATTGATGAAGCCTCCATGAGCCAGCAGTTAATTTCCAACCAATTTATTAATCTATTAATCTAAGCATTTTTTTTATTTTGTTTCCAATGCCAGATTCTTATAATGCTAAGACCCTCAAACCTCATATGAAATTTATTTGCCTAATTTTCACCTATAACTAGAAAGATGTATGAATAATACAGAGCAGTATATAACTCCTAGTGACTGATCTGCTCAGAGCGTTATATCTAATACATTTTCAGTACACAGAAATATTCTGTTGCATGACATGTTTGTGTGCTGCCCTTCAGTTTTAAAAAGCAAGTATTTTGTGCACCTGTATAGAAAACCTGCATTCAGGTTTTCAATCTTATCTTCGAAATATCCTAAAGTCAGTGAAAATGCTATGCAGCTTCCAGGAGTGGCATTTTGGTAGCCAACAGCAGAACCAACCAGGAATCGCACAGAAAAGTCCTGTTATGCAGCAAGGCTGGCCCCTGGCAATCCACAGGGAAGCCAAGTGATGGGAAAAGGGCAGGACATTTGGATTGCAAGCACTGTGCCACATACTCCAGCCAGCACATGAATCAGTATCTCATAATTTTGCTAATCCAGCAGTGACCATATTAAATCTGATGAAGTATATACCTTAAACTGGTTCAAGTTAGCTCCTCCAGAGGATCTGGTTCTGCAGAAATCTATTTTAACTGCTCATGAAATCCATAGTCTACCACATATTTTGACCATGAGATCTAAAGAGTCAAGAGTAACCCCCGGTTCCCAGTACACTTTCACTTCTGAATTCTGGTTGTGGTTCTAAAAGCATTGGACTTAAAGACTTTATAATGATTTCCTGGCTCTCACTCTTTACCCATTCTTCCTTCTCTCTCCCTCCTCAATGCCCAGCCATGTGGCCCCACTCTTATTGTAAACTCTGGCTTATTTTGCATCAGCTCTGGCATTTGTCAGTCCTCCTTGGGAGCCAATTCAAATTGTAACTCACCAAAAAGCTATTCAGTTTCCCACTGGACTAATTTTCTATCAGGTTGGTAAATTATACGAGCCTGTGCAGAGTTCAAAAAGCACTAGAGTTGGCATAGGGTAAATAACAAGAATGTGCAACCAGGAGCTTGGAGAGGAGAAAATGGGCAACAAGGGGAAGTCGTCTTCCTTTTGGCAGCAGCAAACCATTAGATCAGTTAACTGAATGTAAAACCACAGTGTCAGTCTTTGCTGAATTCTACTCCCAGTCCCTTGAGAGAGGGACTAGAAGCACTTGCAAACACTTTTGATGGCTCTACTGCAATCAGGCATCTCAGGATCCCCCAGAATTCATTTCAAATTTCTATTGCAAATGGAAGATGGTATTGATGCAGTGACAAATATGTTGTCAAATGGGCTTTAATAGAAGAGGCTATAAAATAATTGCTTCCAGAAGAGGTAGAAAAACACAAAATGAATGAATCAAAAATTGCAATTATGTAATTCTTTCTAACTGTAGAAACCTTTGTCCTTATCCTTAAAACACAGGGCATAATTTGGAGATTAAATTATATCTTTGATTAGAGGATTATTGTACTTTAAGTACTGTATAAATTTATGCCTCATTTACTTTGCTGAATAACTGAAACAATGCTTCTGAAATTGATAAAATTACTCTGAATTTTCAGTATAAAAAATGAAATCTGAATCTGGCTTAAAATACTTGCTTCTTAAAAGCTCAGGTCTGGACAAAAAACTAAATTAAACAATTCCTCGTGTTAAAGATTCAAGGCCTTCCTTCCCCACATTTATTTCCATCAAGCAGACAGACATCAAACTAGCCTCTTCAAAACAGGAATGACAGAAGACAGCAAAAGAATCTCTACAAACTGCTGAGCAAAGTCCCACTAAAATTAAACCCCAAATGAACATTAGGACACCTACAGCCTGGAAATGTGTAACAGAGGAATCGTGCCAAACAAGGCCTTGCCAGAAAGGGGGCAATTCAGCCACCTAAACATAGGTGTCTAATGCCATTTGAGAAGTCTAGGTACCCTGCCTGGGCCCTAGGCGGGTGGGAGACTCTGCAGTTCCTGTACCATACCTGCAACCTCGTGCAGGTGTCTTAGCTACCACAGGGCTTCTCAAATGGCATTCAAGCAGCTGGATCCCACTCAAAGTGTCTACAATGCAATTAAGGATAACTTGAAATTCCTCTGTACGGACACTCTGGAATGAAAAAGGTAACTATTGTTAATTACTAATTTTATCCCATAGACAAAACATGTTTAAAGAAAGTGGCCTTATTCCTTATTTGAAACATCTAACCACTTTTTAATCTATCTAAGCATAAGTTTTTAGGTTAATATGTTCTGTCAATGGCCCTAAAAATTACAACTTCCTACTACAAAGATTGTATTGCATAAGAAAGAAGAGACCTTAATAATAACCAGTTTCACATGAGGATGGTGACGCACTAAGCATTTATGTAAACTGAGCCTAAGCAACAGAGACCATAAGATTATTACAGCAGAACACATCATGTGATGACTTCAGGTATAGAATTAAATGACATCAGAAAGGTAACCTAGAAACTCCTCTCCTGCTGTGTGTTTGGGTCTAAAGGAAGAAGAAAGCAGAATCTGTGAGGACTTTTTGGATCTAGAGGAGCCGGAAATGTGTGCAGCCCTGCACATCTTCACCTGTTTGTGGAAATGGCTAATCATGGACAAGGTAAAAACACTGCTGATTCGTACGACTTCATCCTTGCTGGTCTGCAGTCATTAGCACGTTCATTAGCAAAGATGAGAGTCATTGCTATCCATGTTGTACTGAACGGCACTGTGTAAGGAGGTGATTCCTTCGTGCCAGAGGGATGCAAAGGAACAGGAGTCAGTAGAAGGGAGGGGGCTGCGGAATTAATTTTCCACCCACATGAAGCAGGAATGAAGACTGTACCAGTTGCTGAAGCAGACTGTATTATTTATAGTCCTTCTCCTTCCTTCTAGCCCAGGGAAATACAGAGTACAAGGGAGAATCTGGTGTTATGTGTTACTGCTCAGCACAAGAGTGATTAGCTAAAAAGGCAAAAAATACACTGGGTTGTGGGCGTGTGCGTGTGTGCACGCACACATGCCTGTGATATATGCAACAACATGTATTTCAAATGAAATCAGAGTCTGGGGCTGCAGTCTGTCTGCTTTAGGCTACTTCTTCAATCTTGGCCTGTTTGTCCAATTGATTTATTGGGATAAGTGTTTTGCCCTGAAGTGAAAAGCCTTTCTTGCTCATTGCTCCACTGTTTATTATATTGGCAAAACAGCTTCATCATTTGTAATAAATGGAAAAAACTATGTAAGTAAGTAATGGGACAGTTGCTTAAGTCACCTGGATAATAAACACAGACATGAAAGCAAGGCCTAATTATATCTTTTTTCTTTCTAGAGATGATGTCACGATGTTTCAGGCAGCAAAGGGAACTAGTTTTACATGAGCAGCACATACATACAGTTGTCTTCTACTCCATTCTTCCTCACATGGCCCTTACCTAGGCATGTCACCTCAACCTTCTACTAAGATTTCCAATTCATTAAAAAAGGTCTCATCTCCCACTTTGGAGAAACTCAGATTCCACAGACATAATACCTAAGAAATACAAGTGGTATACACTATGAAATGAAAGTGAGACAGGTCTCTTATTCACTATTTGACTCATTCTGCAGTAATATCCATCCAGCCCTAGCATTACTGAGACAGTAGAGCATATGACACAAGACATAATAACAGAGATGATAGTGGTAAGATGAGTTTCAGAGAGTCTGTGAGTTAACACGTTCCGCTTATTCTTGATGGTGTTCCCAGGGGAGCATGAGAGGTCTTAGTTCTAAAATTAGGGTCTCTGTTCTCTCCAGATCTTAACGAGTAAAAGTATTTGTGTGTCATTATCTTGGTAATGCTGCTGCTACACACAAACCCAAGCAAGCAGACTGAAGTTAGAACCCATATGTCTCCTTCAAGACCCAGCAATGTCAAATGCAGATCAGTGAAGAAGCACAGAGATAAAACCTGTGTAGTACATATTTAGCTAGTAACATCTTATTCCTTACGGCTCTTGAAATGTTCTAATGTTGGGAACATCATTTTAGTGCTTAATCTAGTATTGCAATTCCTGCTGAATAACTACAATTACTTCTTTAGGGTTGATTTCCCAACTCACTACATGACCCTATTCACAATTGCTCTTCATCAAAGGATGTTATTAGGGAAGTTATTTGTGCAAAGTGTCATGTCATCTTTTTTGCACAGTCTTTGCACTGGTATAAATGACAAAGAACAGCAAGGAGCCCCAGAGAATTGCACCCCTGAGTCCCTTAGAGGGGACAAATGACTGCAGCATTATTAATTCAAACTTTGGCAACAAGTTTCTACCTTTTGTTTCCCCCGACAGAAAAATCAGTGCAATTCAGATGAAGATACATAGTAAGCAGAGTTTTTGGAAGGCATCTGAAGGATGTGTGCTCCCTCCATGGTGATTAAAAGCACCTCAAAACAGTGCCTCCCTTCACAAACTGATGATGGCCATTATCAAAATACATTTCCTCCATTATTCCCCAAAAGCTGAGTTGCCAGGTGGGATGTTTGCCAGGAGGTGCTTTGGTGACACACAGCCAGTAACTATATCTCCCCTCACTTCTGACAGATGCCAAATCTAGCTCTGTCATCATCTTCTTGTTCAATCTGTCCACACTTATCTCAACTAACAAAACTGACAAGGGTCAGCTTCCACATCTGAGGACTTAGAAGTGGTCAAGTTCCTGCTTGAAATGTCTTTGTTTGAACAAGATAGTTCTGGACTGAAGACTCTGCAAACAAAATGCAACTTTTTTTTAAAATGTAGGGTCCTTTCCAGTCACTGGAAATAACTGAGACTGTATTTGAGAATGTCAGTTCTGTGCATTTCCATGATCCTGACTTTCAGTGAATGAAAACAAGATTTTATTGGATTATCTTATATGAAAATAAATGGGCAAGCTCTGCCTAAAGTAAAATGATGTTATTTTAGATATATGCAATTTATTTAAATAGGGTTCTCAATGTCAGGAAAAAGTGTCAGCTGTCAGCGATAACAACTTCCTCTCTCATCCCTCTGTTAATTTAGTATTTGTCAGTGTAGGAAAAGGAGTATGCAAAAATCACATATTTGACAGAACTTGTCACAACTATTGTGAGCAAAGAGAGCTGACCTTTGAGTGTCACTAATGTGTAAGTAAATGCAATGCAGCAGCTGAAGAGCACTTGTACTCTATAAGGAAGATTAAGGTGGAAAGATGTTTACTGGCTTCTCCCTGTCATCATTTTGAATCATCTGAATTTGAACATTTTGAAACTTTCTAAAGGTTGCCCTTGTCCTCCCCTGTGGATAAGCCATTAACTGAAGAAGAGGGAGGAAGTAGAAGAGGTGGGGACTACAAGCCATGTTAGCTGCTGTGAGAGATGCTCTCTCTTCCAAAAGACATTGTAACAATATTCTGCTATGTGTACTGAAATGCCTGAACTAGGAAAAAAAATTGTCATTAACATCATCAAACCGATAAATTATCAGTTGCAATTCTGGCTGATTTTTCTAGACATCCATTTCAAGCATGTTTCTTGGTTTCCCTGGTAACTGAGAAAGGAAGAAACCAAGAAAACCCAAACTGCCATATCATATCACTTTCTTGTCAGTATATGAAATTCCTTCCCATTAGAAGTTGTGCTATAATATTTGTATTACACATGGTTTCAGAATAACTTAAGTCATCAAAATAGGTATTTTTAAAACCAAAAGACACAGAAATAAAACATTAAAAAACCAACTTCATACTCTGAAACACACTGAGCTTTATGGAGGGCCTCCAGACAAATTACATCATCTTTAAAAGTGCGTAGGCTATTTTATTAAATGACAGTTCAGCTCCCAGCTCTTCATCCAGCATTCACACCTCATCAGTAATCATTTCAGGTTAGAAATTCAACTGTCAGTATCCTTGCAAGAACACAGGCATTCTAATTCTCTTGCAAGGGACTTAAGTATCATTATCAAGTATTACTGAGAGCTGCCACTGTCATTAGACAAATAATAGAAAATAAGGCCAGAAGGGATCTTAAGAGATCAACATCCTCTTCCGTCAGTGACCTTTCTTGCACAGCTTCCAGTTCTGCATTTCCTCCACATTATCTTGTCTCTTTTAGAACTTCCTTCAGCTTTCCATTTTGTAATCTTTTGTCCTGGTCCCCGCATTCACCTACCCAATACTTTCAGTATCTTCCCATATCACCTTATCTTCTTTCATTGTTTCTCCTTCAACACATATTTATTCTTCTTCCTCAACTCTACATTCTTTTTCTCAACCCACCCATCTCTCTCCATCCTCCCTATCATTCTAGCTTCCTCCTAAACTGCAGTCTCCCGTTTCTGAGTTTCTTTCAGCACCCTACATTTTGTAACTTCATACAGACTTTTCTTACACTTTCAGTCTCTCCCTTAATTTCACTCATTTTCTTTCCTGAAATATACATCCCAACACCCTCTATTCCTTCATCACCACACATGCCCCTGTCATCACATTCTTCTTATTCACTTTTTCTCCCCCAGCTTATACTGCTCTTGCCTCCTAGCATTTTGTTCTAGCAAGGTTTTGATCCACACCTTAATAAATGACTGAATAGATTACCCAATCAGTGAAGTCCTGAGATAAGCACCTATCTTTCTCTTGTTATAAGATATTCTTGGCATATTAATAAACAGAGCTGATTGTGTTTTATGGGCTGGATAGCAAAAAAGCTGGATGATGCCCCTCTGCACTTGAGGAATGAGATTTCCCACTTAGGTGAACAATAAAATGAGTGATATCTGAAATAAAACCATCCTAACCCCATCCTAAATCATTCTAACACACAAACCAGAGGCAAACTCATGAACAAACAATTATATTCTGCTTAATTCTTTTAAAAGAAAAATCTCATAGTGGGGGCACTTGAGTGACACCAACTTAATTATGGTGCTTTTCCAGACGCTCACTCTCCAACATATTGCACCTCCACAGTCAACTACTTGTTTGGGTCAAAATGGGTTTCAGCATCCTTCTGATAAGGTCAGTATTTTCAAAGAGTAATGTTCCCATATAGCACTATATTGCCATAGGCCCACCCTTTCATAATCTAAAGATAGATGGGATGGAGTTGCATTCTACATGTAGCACCCAGTTATCAAAACTGATTTCCACAAACATTAGAAAAACAGCTTTAGTCTAAACTACAGCTTTAACAGCAATTCAGTTATATGTTATTACAAACCTAGTACCCCTAGAGTCACAGGGGCTTACTGAAGCCTCTCTAAGGCACAATTTCCCCTCTTCCCTTTTTTCCCCAAAGGGTAGTGTTCTTCTCCAGGCACGTACAATCAGCAATTACAACCAGTCCTGTGGCAGCTCAGCTGCATTGGTTAGTGTATCAGCCTAGGTTACATAATCAGCCAAGCCTTAACTTGTTCCCCGTACTACTCACTCTCAGAGAAAAATATTGTGTGTAAAACCTTTAAATTCTGGGATCCCAGTGGCTTTTGAGAGTTGCATGTGTAGAGAGGTTTAATTGGGATTCTCATGCAAAAAGGCACCCTGCAAAATTACAAGATGCTCTCCAAGAAATTAGCATCAACCTACAAGATAGTGCAGCTTGAAAAGATACTGTAGATGCTACAGCTAATGACAACTCCTTTCCTGTATCTCCTCAGAATACCCTTCCTTCTGTGCTAATTATACAGCACCTTTGTTACTTAATTGTTACAGAAGTCAAAGTCTAAAATGAAGAAGCTGATTTTTTTCAAAAAATAATTCTCAGGATAGAGGTCTGGGAAGATGAGGTATTTCCAGACTAAAACAAACAAATGACTTCCCATGCAGAGTATAGCGATCCAGTGAGGAACACCATAAATCTGGCTAACCAGGAAAAGGGAACAGACAACCCAAACACACAGTAAGGGGCAATACTGGTGCTCAGATGTAAATATCTGTCATTCAGTTTTCCTACAGAATATCACTGATAAGATTTAAGGGTAGGCTGAAGCACTGAATTAGACGGTTACCTGTAGAAAACACTATTTCTTACCTCCTCATTCTGAATATATACTAAGCTTGACTATATAACCTCTGTGGGACATATGATAGGGTTTTAACTACTCTGACGTAGACCCAAAATATTTAAAAGCCTGCATGGTAGAACAATGACAGACACTAAAAGACAGGCGAAATCCTATTATTCCATTCTTCCCAAATGGAGCATAGCAGTTCTGTGCTGCATGGTAGTAATGTGCAGCACAGATGGTGTGTAGATGATATATAGACAACACTACCTACTTTTTCATCAGCCTGACACCCTGTTAGGTAGGTCTTTGTTGGATAAGAATTCCCATTCATAATTACTCTTTGAGATTCAAGTGTGTTAATTTTAAAACTAATTACTATGAGTTACATTAATATTATACCTTTGAGAAGTATGTCACACATAATAATTTAGTTGCCATGGAGGTGTCTGTGTCCTATAATCCAGCCAACGTATGATTTATAATGGATGAAGAGCTATAGCTAATATTAGTTATATATGCTCTGTTTTTAGCTTGTTATCCTAAAGGGTGTGGGATTTATGTGATCATTTATTTATCCTGCCCATTTGTATATCAACACATGCCCCTAACAACTTTTGAAACCTTTGACAATTTGAACCAAATTTGACAGGTAAAATGAAGAGAGGGGATACAAGTCTCAAAGTCACTATATTCTTCAAAGTTTCATAAGAATTCATAAGAATTCAGAGAGAAGGAGAAGAGACACCCCAATTAGTCTCTCCACTAATTAGTGTCACCACTAATTTCACAGTTTTACTGTGAGGCCATCATTAATTTGGAAATATTAATGGCACATGCCCACTGACCAGCTGCTCAGCATGCATACAGCTCTGCACTTGGATGGCAGCCCGGTATGTAGTGTGCATGGGAAAAAAACTACAAACTGCTTTGTCAGGAGGGAAAGGCGCAGAAAACTCAGAGGAAGATAGGAGGAGAAAAAAATCTCCATCTCTAGAAAACCAGGCCTCATTAGCTATGCTGTTCAAGGAATAAGTTTTTCTCTCAGCAAAAAGACACAAAGCTACTTTTGTAAGATCAATTTTCCTACAGCTGAGTAGACATTAGTAAAAATCTTAGTAACTCACTGCTGACAAACTTTTCACTTCTTGAGCAAACTTATTTCACCTTTATAAAATATCAGAACAGCCTTTTCACAACCCGCTCAAACTTCCCTAATTTAAGAAAAATGATATAAAACAACATAAATGGTATAAAAAATATTTAACAGGTGACTCCTTTCATATTCTCACCTTGCAATCATCTGATGCCACACATTTAAAACACAATTTTTTAAGTTTCTCCCTGGCTCACACACTTAATGGCAAATGAAGTAGTGTGCATAAATGACTTGCAGAAGCAAATACAGATTTCTGTTCCTTTCTGACTGCAAAGCAGATGTATTATTGCACGCTTCTCCTTTTTCTCCCTTATGATTTCATTTTACCATTCTGACTCACTTCACATGCACAGCCCTGCTGAGGTTTCAGTTTTAAAGACACTTGTCCAGCCCCACGGCCGCAGCATGGTCCCTGAACCCTTTACCTGCTGCACTCCACATTCCTGCTTTTTATACCTGCTTTAATGCCCTCTTCTCCATTTCCCTTATACATAGCACCTCCCTTCTGGAGCAGTGTTATTTGACCCCAAACACTTTCTGCGCTTGTGAACATGCAGCTCTAGGGTCATTGCCCCGTATTCACCTTTCCACGCTGAGGCATGGCATGGCATGGCATGGCATGGCATGGCATGGCATGGCATGGCATGGCATGGCATGGCATCCCGGCGGCAGGTGCCGCCCTGCCCGCCCCTCCCGTGGGGAGCACCGTGTCCGGCTCCCCACGGACTTCGCCGCTGTCTCTCACAACACCCGGATCGCTCAGTGCTACCGTTAAAAACGGAGCCGCAGGCGCCGGGCGGGGCCGGGCCGGGCGGGGCGGGTGCGCCCGCCCCGCCCCGCCCCGCCCGGCTCCGCCCCGCCCGGCCTCGCGCATGGAGCTGCGGGCGGGGCCGCGCGCTCTCGCCGTTGCCGGGAGCCGCCCGGAGCCGCCCCCGCGCCTCCATCTTCCCGCGTGCCCCGCCCGGCCGTTGGCGGCGGCAGGAGGAGCCAGGTGAGAGCGGGGCGGGCCCGGAGGGGCGGGCGGGGGCGCCGGCGACGCCAGCTGGCGGCCGGGGAGGAGGGGCTGGGCGGAGGGAGGCCGGGCTCAACTTGACAGGAGCGAGCGGGGCGGGGAGGGGGCGCCGGTCGCGGCTCTCGCCGGTCGCGGGTGAGTGAGCGAGCGAGCGGGCGGCGACGCCCGTCCCCGCCGTGTGTGGGGAGGGGCGGGGAGCGGAGCGGACGGGCGGGCGGCCGCGGCCGGCGCGTCCCCGGCAGTGGCGGGTGCCCGAGGGGGAGGCGGCGCTCGGCCGTGCTCCGGTCCAAGAGCAGGGGCGGGGATACGGGCGGGGGGGTCCCCGGCCCCGCTCCCGGGGCTGCGGGGCGCCTCTTCCCCGCGCGGCCCGGGAGAAAGTTTCAGGGATGCGGGCGAGGCGGTGCTCGCCCTGCGGCGGAGACCCCCCCGCCGCCCGCGTCGTCCCGGGGCGCCCGGCGGGAGCCCTGTCCCCAGCGGTGCCGCGGCGCCTCGCCCCCGCGCCGCCCTGGCCGCCGTGCCGGCGCGGGGACCCCGGCCGCCCCCGGCCCATTCCGCGGCGCTGCCGCCGGCGCCTCGCCCCGGCCGCTTTGTTGTCTCTGCGGCGGCGGGAGCCCCCTCGCCGCCCGCCCCAGGCCGCCGAACAAAAGCCGCCCCCCGCGCGGCGGCGGCGGGGCCCCGCGGGGCCGCCCCAGCCCCTCTCCCCCCGCGGCGGCGGCCGGTGACGGGCCGGGCCGGGTGGCGGCGGGCTCCTGCCGCCGCTGTGGCCTCGGGGCCGCGCGGGGCCGCCGCGGCTCGGCGGGCGGCGGGGGTGCCAGCAAACTTATTTTTAGGCGTGCTTCTCATTTGAGTGTATTTATAAACAGCCTGAGCCTCATTTCACTAGTGGGAAAGTGATTTTGGAGGCTCCGGCGTGTTTATTATGTTCTGTTTCTGGAGGCCCCTGTGGGGTGGGTTGGGTTTTTTTTGGTTGTTTTTATTAGTGTGGTCATTATTAAGTAGTGCCCTTTTTGTAGGGCATTGGCTCCAGTGCGCTACTGCCCTTTAGGTCTGTGCTGTCTTTCCAAAGAGCTGAATTATTTATCTATCAAAAATAGCAAGTGCACGTGGGTGACTTTTTTTTTTTTTTTTTTAAAGCAAAGGCCAATATGTATTTTTATATGGCAAAAAATGTTCCAGTCACATAGCCAAAGAACTTAAGGACCTGTTAATATCCACAGGTAATGTTCTGGACATCACACTTTGCACGCATTACACTTTGCCCTTTATTTTGAAAGCTCTATAGTCACAACTTAAGCACATGCATGAAGGTACTCATTGCTTTGTCCTCTCAGAGGCTGTGTTTTCAGTGTGAGATGTAAAGTCTGATCCATATATGTATATATACCTGATTCATGTATGCATGTGACACATCTTTTTTAGGATTACTTGAGCTTTTTTGTTCTGTAATTTTTCTCCATTTCTGTATTGTCACTTCTGCTCAGAACGTGAGCAATATGTTGGTGGTACAGACAAAAAGAGTAATAATAGGCAACAAGGATCAGTACTGCTTATTGTTTTGCAAGTTAACCTTTTGATTTTGTTTTGGCTGATTGTAGTGGCAGTATTATCATAAAATATACCAGCTTTATTGAAAATACACTGAACAGAAATGGTGTAACCTAATACTATATTTCAGTGACATAGACATGATGTTTCACAAAGGAGAATTCTGATTTGTATGTTAAATCCAGCCCAAATAGATGGGAGACTTCTCAAAGTGTAAAAGGAAAAGTAGGAGTATTTTAAGAAAAAGGCTAGTAATCATAGAATCGTAGAGTATTTTAGATTGGAAAGGACCTCTGGATGTCATCTAGTCCAGCCACCTCCCTCAAAGCAGGTCCGTTTAGATCAGGTTGCTCAGGCCTTGTCCAGGTAAGGTTTTGAGCATCTCCAAGGCAGAAGATCCCACAACGTCTCTGGTTGTGGTGGTTCCAGTGTTTGACCACCCTGATGGTGAAAAATCCTTTCCTTATATCTAACTGCAATTTCCTGTGTTGCAGTTCATTTCTGTTTCCCACTGCCCTGTCAGGGTACACCTTGCATCCATCCATGGGTGATCATGGCCGTGTGCATCTGTAGTTCTAGGAGCTAGTGGAAACCATGCCAATGTTTTGGACTTACAGGTTGATGGTTTCACTATGTCATTCTGAGCATTATTGCTAAATTTTAGAGTGCCGAAGTTTGTGGCTTTCTATGACAATTTCTAAAGAGTTTTGGGTGCAACAAGTAATTCCTAGCAAAAAAGTTGTATGATAACATGACTCTTATTTACTGTTCAAAAATTGTCCTGAGCCAATTACCTTCCTCATATTTTTTTCAGCTGTATGCTTCAAAAATGTTAATAAACATTGTATTAGAAAACTCCTGAATTTGAGTTATTTTGATTGATTATGCAGAGCATGTGGTCTTCTGTTTCTGAGATGAGGCTCTCATTTAGAGTCACAGTTACAAAGCACATAATCATGAATTTGAAATTTATTCTTCCACAGTATTTGCTTTAAATTTCTCATTTTATGGAATGTGGTTAATAGCAGATTAGGGTATTAATTTAATATTCACAAGGTGACACTGGAGCATCAATGAAGAGTGTTTGTTTGTTTGTTTTAAATCAAATAAATGTCATGAATAACTTACCCACTTCTGTTCTTCCCTTGGCCTTGTGTTCATTAACTTGAATTTGAGACAGTTTGCTCCCACCTTCTGCTAGAGTCCTTTTACCAATTTGTGTCAAACAGTCTCTCTGGATGATGAAGAGTCTACTCATATTTTAATGAAAGGAAAGCTTTTATACTTTAATCTTGAAATAGGCTTTCCTCAGGAAGTGATATGCTTTGAACAATGCAATACAGCTTATTATCGCTAGGAACTTGCCTTTGTACTATATAGGTACTGTTTAATGCTCTAGAGGAGCCTCGGCTGATACTTATGATGCTGTTGATGTGGTAAATGATGCAGGCATCTTTTTAGTACAGTGGAAAAAATGTGTTTTCAGCTGTGCAGAATGAAAATGTACATGTTTTCCATTGTAATACGACTGCCACAATCACTTGACTTAATTTGCATAATTTCTTGGACCTTGCTGATAATATTTCAGAGGTAGAAGAATATATTTGTAACGCAACTGCCACAATTTCTTGAGTCTTAATTTGCATAAATTCTTGGATTTTCCTGATAATATTTCAAAAGCAGGAAAATATATTTGTAATGTGATTCATAGTATGCCACTTCTGGACATGTCTGGTTAGAATTTCATAGCATTAGTATGATGCTGCTTATTATTGAATACTTCTGAATACTTCATGTTTTCGATTAGAACCACATCAAATAATTTATTAGAAGCAGTTTGACTGGCTGGCCACACTGAATTTGATGATGATATTTGGAATCATTTGATAAATAATTTAATGGCAGCTAGCAATCTGCCATTTTATAATTATTAGAACACCTGACATTATGCTTATTGGCTTGTATTGTTTGTAGTGAGCTTCTACTTCAGGAAGAAATCAAATTATGAGTTTTATTGTTTTTTTTTGTTTTGTTTTGTTTTTAGTCATGTAATGCCTGTGTGAGTCTTAGATATTCTTGAAATGTGTAAATCTCTTCTTGTGCAACGTGCTCTAGGTGACCCTGCTTGAGCAGGGGGGTTGGACTAGATGATCTCCAGAGGTCCCTTCCAACCTCAGCGATTCTGTGATTCTTCTGTAGAGTCATTGGATCCTAAATTATCTGGGATTTTAAAATTTACCTCTGTTAGTGTTTTAAGCCTTTTAAAATCATATTTTCTGTTTTAGAAATGGACTGCTTAATCTGTTTATTTTTTCCTTAACCTTCATGAATCTCCCATTACAGGTCATTACAATAAAATAAATATATAACTTTTGGGGAGGGTATAAAGGCTTTATTTGATTTGACACTATTTGGAAATGATTTGCATCATTGCTAAAATAGTTTATGTTGGACTGTTTGGCCAAAATCTTGGATGGTAAGATGGTTGTATGTCTGTAAGCAGACCAGGATAGCAGTGATTCAAAAAAATAAATTTCAGTCTTAATTTGGACAAGAACATAAAGCTGGGAATTCCCTTGACAAGACTTGTGAATGATTTGCTTGTCATAGTGTGTACAGAAAGATTGTTGGTAGTTTTAACACTATTATTATAGGACAGAATTTTGTATTGCTGCTCATAGAGTTTCAGCTTCACGGCCTGGAGGAGTGAAGAACAGCTGTGCTGAATTAAACCTGGGGTCTGTGACAATGACTAATACCAGATGCTTCAGAGGGAATTGTAAGAAGAAATGTGAGATAATTTGCATCCCACATTCAAGATGAACCTGATGGTTTATAGTTCGGAATTGGCATAAAACCCAAATAACAAAGTTTAATAGCCTTTTCAGATCATATTATGCATAATTATGATAATTTTGGATATACTTGTTGCTGATACAAGTAGCCAGTGTAGATCTGTGGCTAATTTGGGGGGCAGCTAGCTTATTTAGATTTTTTTTTTTTTAATGCCACATTTTTACAGATTCAGGCCAGACTTACTGAATAATTTCCATTAAATCCAGTGATTAGGAACTAGCATAGCATTCAGAAAGAAAGAAGTTGCCCACCTCCTTATACTTGGAAATGCAGTGATTACAACGTTAATCTGGATGTGATATGCCTAGTTGCAAGTTCTTTTTATACCTGTGTCAGAGCAGGGCCTGGAACAGAACCCCCTTCTCAGAGATTCCCGTAATCACCAATTTTTGGGGTGTTCTGGGATGGGTGTTCAGCTTCTCCTATTGAGTTGAAGGTGGTGGTGGTTTACTTAAAAAAAAAAAAAAAAAAAAAAAAAAAAAAAAAAAAAGGGGTTTATATATATATAAACAAAATTTTATATATATTATATAATATATATATTATTTATATAAACACACACACACACATATATATATGAGGAGGATGTGCCTATAGCTTCCTAGTTAGATTTTCTACATTGGAAATGTGAAACTTGTGGCGTTTGTGTTCCCAGCTGTCTCAGTGAATCTTCAAATATTTTATATATGAACAGCTTTAACAAACTAGTGACCAAAGTGATGTTGTAGCCTGATACTGATAACTCTCCAGAGTTGTGAGAGATCTTCATTCAAAACCCTCCTGTACTGGAAGCTGAGCAAAAAAAGCATTGTTACAGTACAGTCCACTTCTGAATATTGCTCAGTTCCAATATCAGTATCATCCTGAATGTGGGATGCTCAGCACCTGACATTTAATCCTACAGTCCATTTTTGAATAATGTCAAGATTCCCAGTGTTGATGGCTTCTAGTAAAAATAAGTTCTGTGCTGTGTGATTATGTATGAGCATGTCAGAATAACACGTGTTACAGTGGTACCAGGCAGTGTTGTTCAGTAAATACCCGTGAACCTAAGCTTAGATTTCATTATGGTATTGCTTAGGAATTTTTGCTGGCTTTTCTGAACTTTATAGTCTTTGCATGCTGCCCTATAGAGGGGTTTGAAAGGTTTACAGTTTGCTGGTGAAATTCTGCAGTACCTTCTGTGAGCTCCTGAGAGGCTCCACACTACAAGTGAGGATGTATATATTTGAACATTTTGACTGAAATTGCACAGGGCTGTTCTGGATCAGTGTTCCTTCATCTTCTGTGAAAGACTGGCTGCTCAGATTTCTTTCTGGAACAAGAAATGAAAAATCATGACTTATGCATATATGTACCAAACTGGCCATGAATGGAGTGGTGTGGTTCCTGCTTGAGTGTCAGCCCCTTGTAGGCTGTTGTGCTAATCAATGGCAGCTCCACCACCATGAGTGATTGGTCACTAATATTTGTACCAATACATTAAAACCTGTTTTCCACAGAACATGTGCGTGTTTGAAATGCAGCTGCTCGTTATATTCTCTGCTGGCTGTGTCCTTACTCCTAGCATCGATGACAGTGTTAGTCTGAAGAAATGATGGGAGAATTTTTGGTGACTTTATGGTCAAAGGAAGTAAGAACTAAATTTAAACCTTGGATTTCTGACCCTGGCAATTAGGAAAGAAAACTTCTTCAGTACAGCTTCATTAAAACTTGTAGCTGTTATTGACTTTTTTTATATATAATTTAAATGCATCATCCAAGAAATGTCCTCAGCAGATGCCTACAAGCATAGAGGTAAAAACGTAGTATATGCTCATTTTCATACTTCAAACTCAATTCTTTAAAAATTTTTACGTATTTTTCTTATGAAAGTTCTAGTTATATTTTTAAATGAGCTAGAACAAGGTATGGCTATGTCATAATATTGATAACATTGCTAACATCTACAAAATGTTATCCCATACTTCAAGTTAGAGCACTTTAGTTATGTAAGAGTACAGGAGCATGATAATTAGAGTACTTTTAAAAGAGTTTAAATACATGTGTCAGTCTTGGTTGTTAAATTAGTGATTGTGAGGAAGTAGATTTATTTTATTCTTGCTATCAGAGTGTGTGGTTTGTCTTGGAGCAGATACTGTAAGGCCTCCAGGCCAGGTCAGGGCAAGGCATGGAAACTTGATATTGGAGCTGTTTCAGAGCATCCCTCTGGGGTGAGACTGGAACTTTACTGTATACCCCATATGTAAGGGAATGAAGATACTTAGCACTGCTGTACAATGGTATTGCCCTCTTCTGAATGGAATACCAAATATACTTATTTAGCTAGCAATTGGTTTTCAAAGATATGCTCTTCACACAATAGAGCTCTGAAAAAGAGTCTTTATCTCAAATTGTAGAAAGCTTTATTTTGGGAGATAGAATATCTGTATTCACTCTATAACTCTCACTGCGATCATCATGTGTGTATCTGTACATATTGTATAAAAACAACACACAACTGGGTTTTATTTGTTTAGGGACGAAATCAGCTACCATATCCTTTTAATTCTTTCAGATGTCTTCACTGAAAATCTATTTCCACACAAAAGCAAAAATAATTTGAATAGATGCTATTGTACTTAGGATAAATTGCTACAGGCTTTTGGACTTAGTATAAAGAAAACACAAACTGATACTTGCGGAAAGCAAGCTGTTTTTCTTATTGGTAGAAGCAGGCTAAGTTGGTGAGAGTGATAACCATGCTGCTGCTTGTCAAGAGCCAAGAGTGTGGCTTTGACTTTGACCTCAGTGCATGTGATGAAATGCCACAGATGACCCTGCAGTTAGTGCTGGCACTGAGGGTGGAATGACAGACAACAGGTAATGTAACAATTGTTTTCAATTCTACTAAAGCGCTACAGGCTATCATTAAATGAGTAATTCCATACAATACTGGTGAATAAGATAGTTTTAACAGACTTCACATAACTAATCAATCATTCTTTCCATTTCTTTTTCAGGGTGATGAGCTTTGAAATCAGTTAGAAAGCTGTAGGCATTAACTCAATTGGAATTTGTTCCTAAATTGTTTTATTGATCCCGATTAGTACATAGATGCACTTTCAATTTGATTATTGTTTAGTGAACATTTTCAGTACCTGAATATTCTACATTTTATATACATTACAAGTTGTATACATTGCACATTTGAGATATTTACTGCAAGACACATTCTGAAAGAGAGGTTATTTTCGCCATGAAAAATAATAGTCTTCATTAGATAATATAGAAGATGTACAATAAAAAATGAAATGGATCATCTGCATCTTTCACATTTTATTTGCCTATTTCTTCTGTTTAACTGTGGCTAATATTAAGAACGAATCTGTAGTGCCATGAGCTCTGGAACTAGCCAAGCTCAGTTTCTTATGAATTTATATCTTATGGTAGATTTAGTGGCCATGATCAATGTTTTTACTGTGTTGAAGACATGGTAAAGTTTCTCTCCATGTGCTGTTCTAGTGTGTAATATGATGTGAGTCCATCCTTCAGCTTTTTTTTCCTTTAGGGCATTTATTTGAGCTATTCATAAGAAGCTTGTTCTTTATTTGGCTGAATGTTTTCATAAAGCATGTACTAATTTAATTACCTTTGAGGTCACTATCCTGTCAAAAACTGGTAATATATGCCAAAGCAGTTGAAAAAAATTACTGAGAGGGGAAGAGCGACACACATCCACAGACCTGGTGATCACATAAGCTTCTTATCCTTAGCAAGGCAGACCAGAAGTCTGTATTTGAATTACTCTGCAACACTTTGGATTCTGATGCTCTTCTTGAGAGAGATCTCAAAGAAATTGTTTGTATATAAAAGTTTAAAATGTGCCAAAACCAGATAACATTTCTTGGAATGCCTTTTGCCAGCACCAGACTGCTAAAAATATTGCTTTATTTTTAATAAAATACTTGACCCATATTTTAAAATAAGATTTTCTCATAAATTTTCATGGATATTTTGAAAGCTGTAATAGCTACAAATTATTCAGACAGGATATTTTGATGACTGTGTGCTTTACATCTTAATGTTCTTATCCTGAAAAATCTTTGCAAGAGTTTGTATAAGCAGTGCAGAGTCACACATGGGATTGGGACATCTGTCCAAAAAAAAAAAAAAAAATTTTAATTATAATGCAAATGTAAAACTTCTGCAGTTTATTAAAAATACTTGTGGAGTCGCATATTCCACACAATGTTTGACTCAGATTAAGTAGAGGGGATTTTTATAAAGTGTTATTTCAGTTCTCGCCTATTGCAGTGTCATTGAATAATCTAATCTGGAGCTTTTCTTACAGAAATTGTCTTGAAATTAATCCATACCATGCAAAAAGGAAATAATCTCTCAAAAATGAAAATCAATATTCTATTTCTTTTAATTGCAGAAAGGAGAATGGAAAACTGTTTCCTATCAATAAAGATTAATTATTATTAAACCTCATAGCACTCAGAAGTGTGCTATTGGTATTAACATGTGGTATATCCTGAAGAGTTTAATCTTACAATATAAAAACGAAGGAGAAGTGAAAGCAAAATCCAAATGAGAACTAGAAAAGGAAAGGCAAAAACTGTAAAAATAAATGTAGTTTGTAAGTTAAGGAAAACTGGTAGATTGATGTAAGGGCATTTGATGGTGGGAAAAGAAAACAGATTTGAATGTAGAAGGGGTGAATGAAGAGCATAATGAAGGACAAAGGGAGAAGTTAGCGTTTTGAGGATGGGGAGAAATGAGGATGGATAAAGCCTTTGGAAAATCAGCAGTGCTTATTGCTTTCCCCATTGAAGTACAGTTCATTACTATTTGTCTACTAATTTTAATGCTTCCTTCAAAAGAGTCTGCATTATTTTAGCTCATCTTAGGCTGCTTTTTTTTTTTAATAGTTGCCAACTTCTGATATTTCATTTTATGATTTGTTAGCTGTATCTAATTTGCTAGTAGTAAGTCACCTGGGACTGACTGACTCTTCACTCTTCTCAAATTTCATCTATTGAGAAGAAAAATGGAAAACATTTTAAGTCTGGGCAATCAGTGTCACAACTTCCCGAGTATCTTACAGGGCTAATATTAATAGCCTAGGGACAGCACTTCAAGGTGTAATGAGGTCTTTCTGTCGGCACATAGCTTTAGGAGAGTCATGCCGCAGTGGTATTTCTTCCATAGTTTAAGTATGGCAAGTAAATGGACTAGGGCAATTTGTGATAGTCTCATGAGAACATAAGCAGATGCCCTTCAGAACAAAAATAATAGTTGTATATTGCTCCTGCAGTACATAAAATGCTTGCTGATGTCATCTCAGAAGGTAAAAATATATCATTTGTTTCCAGGTTTTTGCATATGTACAGTATGTTAGGTGGAAAATGCTGCCATCGTGAAGGGCGGAGAGGACAGCTGCCTGTAGATTTAGTGCTGGCTGTTGTCCTTTGGGTCAGATTGACTCCTTTGGAAAGGAGGAGGAGAGAGCAGGTGCCCTCAGGAAAGATATACTTGCCTGAAGCAGGGAGGAGAGCCAGCCAGCGTGGCGCAGCCCCCAGCGTGAGCCCGGAGCTGGAGAAGCACGTGTCCGCCTCTGTGCCAAGCAGGCCTGCAGGCAACCTGCAACAGCTCCTGCGTGCTGAGTGCGAGGGTCAGGGCCTGACCCTGGACTGGAGACCACGCTGATATTGAGAAGGTGCTGTTAGGCAGGAGGTCCTAAGTGACTGATAAGTCCACAGAGGAGGCTATAGGGAGATTTTTCTCCCTAGGAAGCCACAGAAAATTGATGGATTGAAAATAAGGACCAAAGGAAAAAACAGTTCCTGCGAGGACATAGTGGTTATGGGTTAGATTTGGTTTTGAGCTTCATTTAGAGTCAATAAGCAACAAGTCAGCTTGGGTTCTTCTTAAATGCACAGTTATATTCTTCAAGGTTACTATTTTTGTTTTCTAATAAAATATAATTTCAGAGACTGAAGGCTTTTGACTGTGATTTAGGGCTTGTTTTATTTGTTTTCAAGTGGTTTTTTTTGTGCTGTCATGTAATGATACAGGGTAGAGGAACAAGACTGTTTAGATGAAGTTTGCATCAGGTTTCATCTGCAGGTGCTACTGCAATTTACACAAATAGAAAGCCAAAAGGAACAGGCAAGAACGTATTCTCACTTTTCACACATTGAACAACAATATGCAAAACTCTCTGTAAATACAGGTATTTAATATGATGACATGGCTGGTTTTTGCTAGCTTTCCACTGATTTTTGTTCTCTTCGAGTGAATTTACAAGTAAAACTTATAAGCATTTTTAAGAGATTTAATTTTTTTATGCATTGTTAGTTATAAAAATGGAAAAGATTGATTCCTTCAAGTCCTACTGTCATGTTTCTCTCCTTTAATAAACATGCTGTGGGAAGGGAAGATTGCTGTGGCTGCCTCTTTCATTGTCATTAAAGTCATTTTTAATGTTGTTTTTCTCCTATCGGTACTTTTTTTTAGTGCATTCTGTCTTGGAAGAATTGTTAGTCTCTTCCCTTTTCCTGGTTTAGCAATTCATATGCTAATACCTACCTGTGAGGTATGGGATAGCAGTATCTAAGGTTTTCCTATTCACAAATGAGACTCCCCTCTGCGCAGCCCAGTTTTGTTCACTGGAGCTCCGGAGGACCCACTGTCTCCAGCACTCCGGAACAGTTTGTGAGTGGTGAAAGTGTGGGGGCTCTTAGGTCACCGAATCCCTCTGAGAAGCAGCAGCATTCAAATGGATTTCTGAAGTAATCTGTAAACATTATGAATCTGCTTCTAATTTCTGCTGCTACTAGTGGATGAAGGAAAGAAGGAAATGGCTGGGCTGCTTTTTGTTGTTTTCAAAGACTTAAATAAACTGCACAGGTGGTAATTCTTTTTTTTTTCTTTTTTTTTTTTTTTTTTCCTTCCTGGGAGGAGGGGAAGAATAGATATATCCTTAGTATGGCACATAAGCCACATTCAAGCATTGCTGTGGCAGGTGGTTCTTTATACAATTTGTGGGACTGTGGAGGTATTACAGTACCAGTTATAATAGATTAATTTAAAATTATAAATAAATAAAACTTTGACCTATTGTTATATTATAAAACCTGAGATAGAAAAAGAATTTTAAAAAGCAATAATTAAATGTTTATCTATTAATGGAGTACTGTGATACGGTGCTGGATAAAAAGTTTACATCAGTTAGTCTGAAAAAGAGAGAGAAAAAGTACATTCGTGGATAGCATGTTACTTTGCTTATTGGAAATACAGAATATTCTGAATAAGTTAATGTATTAAATTCAGTGTTGACAGATATTAGGACCTATTTCTTCAACAAAAGGAATAAAATACATATACATTGCTGAGATATCAGGGTAAATATTCCCCTCTGTTGGTGGCTTACTAGATAATTTAGGCCAAAAAAGATGTTTTTTTTTTTTTCCTGACCCAGCCATATGAATTAGTTGTTAGCAAAATATGAAGATCTGTGTTTTTGTACAGCCATTTGCTATCCAAAAAAAGAACAGAAGTAGAAGTCAGAGGCTGGCAACAATGATAAATAGACTGGAAAGCCTTCCATAAAAAGCAAGATTGAGAAGATTGGCACTTTTTAACTTTTTCCACTTTGAACTATATACAGAATACTAGCCTTTATGCCAAAAGTGAACTGTGTGTTCTGTTTACCCTCTTTAATAAGAGTAAAGTGTGTGTAATAAAGTTGAAAGACCCCAAATATCATTTTACATGATATGTAATTAGTTTGTGTAATTCATTGACAAAAGTACTTGGGCAATGAGAAGATACTGGTATTTCTTTAACAGAAGATTAGATGCTTAAATGTCATATGCAATGTATAAATTACTTGAGGATTTTTTGTAAGTCCTTTCTGCTGTAAATTCTTGTGCTTCAAAATACAAGCAAAGTGGACAGAGGAACTGGAAAGACGCTTTTTCAATCCAAAATTGTCCATTGTCAAATTGTTGCACCTTCTGTCAAACCATCTGTGACAAGCTAATGAATAGGCAGCATGCTGGATTAGATGAAGCACTAACATGAGCTATTACGGTAGTTCCCCTGTTGCTTTCAGTGGGATCTCTGTGGTTAGTGAAGCGGAGAGTTAAATTTTTGAGGGCAGGAGGCACCATGTTGTGGTTGTAAGCCTCTGCACTGCAGAGTGCTGCTGAAAGAGAGAGGTGAAGCACTCACGTCACTGCTCTGAAGCATGTTTCAAGGTTTTCTCACAAGCCTTCATCTAACAAAAATATCTCAGTAACCCTAATCATGTCCACTTGGGTGGGGGAGTAATGATGAATCAAGGGGGATGGAGAATATTGCTCTGTGCTGGGACAAGGGGATTAGTGTCAATCCAACCACATCAGTGTAGTACAAACAGCAAATATCAGCCCTGGAGCCGGAGCCAATAGGCTAGATATAACCTATATCTAAAACTAATAACCAGTTTCTTCCTCTTGCAACTCTGGACATGATACCACACAAATAGTTTTCCAGGGGGTGGCTGACACAGGCGTTGTGTTTGAAGCTGTATAGGGATTAGCAGAGGAAGTATTTCTTTTTTTCAAAAGTGTATATCTCACTCCTTTGAAGCATACTTATGAGAATTTGTGGCAGATCCATTTTTACTTTGTAGCTTAATCATTTTCCATTTATCAGGATTATAAAAGGTTAATAATGCTGTTGATTCTCATGGTTACTGTTAAAGTATGAGCCGCTTGTAGGAGTGGAGGGCCACCAACCCCAGTGGTAGGGTGGAACCAACTGGCATTGTTGTGTGTTACCACCAGCGTGGTCAGTCCGGCTGGTGGCTCTGCAGGCCCTGGGACCTACCACTTCCCTGTGACCAAAGCAGGGGCATGGCACCAACTCCTGCCCACCTGCTCCAGGGGCAGAACAGCCGTGACCCAAAGACACTCTTCTTGCAATGTGATAGTTGTATATTGCCTGCTAAATCAGTCTCATAAGCAGTTGGACTGCATCTGTGTTGGCCTGCCAGGAGTCCTGCTGGAATCTTCTAGCAAATTACATTTTTCTCTCTTTTAAACAATAATACTTGGCTCATCGTTATCAGCATTTTGTATTTGTTGGAGCACAGAAAATTGCTTATCAGTCTGGAGCTCCACAGAGCTTAATTCTGTTGTTCCTTTGTTCGATTATAGCCTTTTTTGTAAAGGGCCGCAGAATGGGAATGCCCAGATGTTCCTCTAAACCACAGGTATATTATGCACTTCTTTACTAGCAGAAATTCCGATGGCTTAAAATTTTTGCTAAGTCAAATATGACCTGCCACATGCCACTGCTGGAAGATCCACAAAGTGGGAAACTCTCCTGGTCCTATCAGAACAGGATGTGTGTTATGCATTGTGTTAATAACCAAACTGTGGTGCTAATTGCTTTGTGCATAATCTAATGTTCAGCCTATTATATTTGATGTATTTAAGGAACTGTCCTCATATAGTAAGTTGTATATGGATAGCACACAAACTCTCTAATGAGGCAAGAGCTGTTTTGTCATTCTTGATCTCCCATAGCTGTGCATAAATCCATAGAAGTTAAAGTAGATTTGGTGGACTTCTGGTACTTAGTGTTACTGTGTTTCTGCACATCTTTGTCAAGCCTTATTTTCATTGTTTTATTTGTGTGGGTGCAAGTTAAATCCAGAAGTTAGTTGCTAACCATAGGCATTTGGTGACTAATTAGTATGCAAGATTGTATAATGTAATTCTGCAGGGAGTCTGTTTAATCTTTATGCAAAATATAACCAGAGGATCTGAAATGGATCTGTTCAAATTTCCATTTTTTTTCTTTTTTCTCTCTCCCTGCTTCTCAATTTATCAGCTTAGATGCCTCAAAAACCTTTGAGTTTTCTGAAACATATCTGAATTCCTTCAGTTTCTTGGGGGGGGGGGAGTGGGAGGAGATTAAAGATTTTAGGTAGGTTTTTTTTGTCTGATACAGGTCCACATAAAGTGTAATTGTACTTTCACCACCACTTTAAGCTAAAACAAGCTGGGACTACTGCTGAAAGCAAGTCTCTTCTCTTTTCTTGCTTACTTATTCCTGCTTCTGCATTACCCCTTCTGTTGTGCTTATTCAAGCACTCAGAGAGAACTAATTGGACTACTCCACTGCTCTGCTATCCATTGACTGTATTAATACAAAAAGGTGGGGGGGAGATATCTAGCTCACATGTAGATGCCAAAATTTAGGTGAGATGAATTCCATCCCCATGGCTTGATCCGTACAGAGGCAACTACTGCCACTAGAAATCCCCTGGGGATCCAGGAAATCTCTGTGAGAGTAGTAGATGAGACATAGGACCTATGTGAGACCTAGGTCCTTCTTGGTTGACACATAGGGACCAAGATATGCTGGGACCTCTCAAACAGCACTAGATACTCATATATGGGCAACTGATTCAAGCCCCTAGTGCCATATTATATGCTGTAAAACATTTTATATATCAGAACCACAAAACCTTATTAATTTCTGAAAGAAGGTCTCAGAAATAACTTGAAGGAAATGCTAAGATCAGAAAATGTATAACACTGGCTGCTTTTAATGAGACTAGAAACATCATTAAATGAATTTTTAAGATACAGGCTGCTCTACTGTAATTCTTTTAAATTTATCTGTATCGTCACTGCTGCTGGAAGGAACAATCCCATTCAACATCACTGAG
Organism: Apteryx mantelli; assembly: GCF_036417845.1. NCBI lineage: Eukaryota > Metazoa > Chordata > Aves > Apterygiformes > Apterygidae > Apteryx > Apteryx mantelli. The sequence continues at coordinate 26,253,991 of NC_089978.1, forward strand.
TGCATTAGGCTTTAACAGCAATTTGGGCCTGATCCAGCCTTTCAAGACAAGTAATCTTCTAGATCAAAAACATCTTAAAATTTGGAATATAGTCATATCTATCTTTGAATAGACAGTGTTGCTATTTTTAATTAAGTTTAAACTATTTCATTTTGATTTAACTTGCATTTAATCTTAGCAGTCAGATTCTGGAGGTACTTCATCCAGTAACTGCCTTGCCTTTTCTTTTTTGCATTCAGTGTAAGAGATTTGAAAACTGTTTGTACATTAATGTGTATAGTGCAGATTGTGGCAAGAGAGAAAGTTGTTTTTAATAGTTTGGGAGGGGGGGTTGTTTTTTGTTTTAATTTTTAGCTTGCTTCATTTGACCTCAAACTTCTGAGTATCAGCTATAAAACATTTGTTCTACCCAGTAATCAGTCTTGATCATCCCACGTATGATTCAGAAAGCCTTATGGATTTTGTTGCTGATTGGATGGAAAATGTTAGACAGGAACATAACCTTTTCCAGAGTAGCCTTGTTGTTTCACATTTATTACAGAAGTGTGACCGCTTAAAAAGATTGCTGAGACTAGCTGGTAGTCAAAGGGAAAGATAACAACAGCATTTTTTACATAACAATTTCAAGATGCCTAATTCTGTTCAAAATTAAATATTTTCTTTAAGAAAAGATTTTTCAAATGACAGTTTTATTTGCTGCTACTTTAAAGAAACATTTTATTTTCTGAAGAAATATTTCCCTTGCATCTTAATGAAGTCAAGCTAAGCCTTATGATAAGGTTTGACAGTAAGATCTCATTTCAGAATACTGTTAGTTTTCAGTACTTCCTGCAGAAATTGTTAGTACTATCGGTTCTTGTGGCTAGGCTTTTATAAAATACTCACATACATCTGCTTAAGTAAAATTACTTTACCATTATAATTTAATTGGAAGTTTAATTTGAATAAGTAAGCTTATACTGTTGTCCTTCTTGGATTGAACTTGGTATGGGTTTCTAAGAAATTGCTGTAGCAAGTTCAAGCTCTGAAGCCTTATTTTCTTAGTTTTATGCTATAAAAAAATCAACTAGTACAAGATGTATTTTAATAGTACCATATTTATGGAGTTGTTCATAGCTTGTATTTAGGAAAGTAACTGAATTTTGAGGAACTTTCTATTGCAAGTAATATCCATCTTACGATTGGCATCAAATGTCAACAGGAGATGTGAATGGGTGGCTGCACATCTTGTGCAACCAGGACAACACTCATAGAAGTGCTAAAGGTAAAGTAACAGCCCTTTAATTCTATTGATAAACTTTTAGCAGTGTTTTGTGCAGAAGTGTCACAGGAGACATTTTCACATTAGCATACGATGACCAAATGATGTTTTTTCTTCTCTGTGATACCATTCGTGAAGCCTCATTGACTGGAATGGTAATGGATCTGTGGCCTTGGGGTTAATGAAGTAGCCTCTGCAGCCAGATACAGTCACCCCTTTGTTGCAGTGATTGGCTTTTTGAGGTTGGTGGCTTTGGGGCTTTGTTGTTGTTGGTTTTGTTTGGGTTTTTCTTGTCAGGTGAGCTTGTATGGCTTTGAGACACTCTCTCTGGAAGAAGTAATAGCAAAGGACTGTCGTTGTTTTTACTCCTTTTTGAAATAACTGCAAGTCTTGCTGTTAACTGCAGTGAGAATAAGCCTTTGATCTAAGAATGCTACACTTCATTATTGGAGTTCTAATGGACATTTTTGCACAGTGTAAATTGTGTGGTTTATTTATGAGGTGGTCAAAATTGCCTCCTAAAACCATTCACTATGTGCACTCTATAGCGTGTTTATGAAGTAATTGAATCAAAAAAAGTAGGTTTTGCATTGTGTCGTGATGGTGGTCAGGATCACACAGTTCCTCAGAGGGCTTTGAGGAGATCACTGACACTTTGACTTAGTGTTCAGGCAGAAACAAAGAAGGCAACGCATAAAGTTTTGAAATGTATTCAGCTGAACTGAATTAAGTGTAGTGTTAGTGCCCTCTGTTGCTGATTGAGCAGCTTCTGTGCTTTGAAAGGAGGGTGATTGTATTCAAGGCCAACAGTTTTATATCTAAGTACAAAGAATTATGGTTAACTGTCTACACTGTGAGTATAAAGATCACTAGGCCTGATTCCAAATTTGATACAGAGGTGTGGTGATCTTATCACGATGGATGGAAAAGGTATTTTAAAAAGTGTAACTACATGCCTTTTTCAGTGGTATTTCAGGTTGCAGTTTCCTTAGACAGGACATTAGCATCATCCTTTACTGAGAGTTTAAGAAAATACTTTTTTGTACCTGAGCCTGATTGTCTGGGAGCAGCGGGGCTAGGCTGCTGTGCAAGGGAAGGTGAGCTGGCAGCCAAGGGTGACAACAAGCATTGCGGTCCCCCAGTACCCAAACAAGAAGAGCAGAGCAGTCCAGTGACAGTATCCAGGGTCAGCCAAAGTCCAGACTGTCAGACAAGCCCGTAGTGACGAGGCCGCTCCAAGGTCAAGCCAGCAGCTCAGAATCGGTAGGGTACGTGGCCAGGCATGGGCCTGCTCGCAGTGTGGCTCAGACGGGGACCAAGGGCAAGAGCCTAAGCTTACATATAGCTCCTAAGCAAAGAAGGGAACCCCCAAACAGGGCTTTTCATAGCTCTTCAGCACATAGCTCTTCTCACAGCAGTGTGATCCAAAGTTAGACAGCCACACCGCAGTGGAGCTGGCCCTGAGCACAAGGATGGGAGGTAAAGAGGTGGTGCTCAGGGCCCTGACACTGATCTTTGAGTATCCTTTTGCTACCTGGAGAGGAGAGCTTCAGTCAGCTATGCTTTCTTCTGTTGTGTCCTTGGCCATGTTTATTGACAGCTGTGAGGCTGTGAAAATATTAATAAACTTTTAATCCAACATGATTCACAGTTTCCCCTATTATCTTCATTTATATTGAGCTGGGTAGGAAGAAGATGGATCCCTGTGGGACTCAGATGTAGACAGTGGAGGAAAGAGCAGCACAAGGAAGCCACTGTGACTTGCTCTGCTCCATCACAGAAGGTTGGCTGACACCCACTCAGCACAATCCTGCCTCCTAGAGACCACAGGATTCCTCTGATGAGCATACCAGACCCTAAAGGAACAGTCACCAAGGTTTGCAGGTCTATGAAGAACAACAGGGTCATAGCTAAGTGTAAACCACTAATAATTTTTCTCTTGAGGTAACATCCATCCTTCTGCAACATACTGACATCTCACTTTTGTAACTTTTGTGGTCTGATAGTTCCTTCAGGAAAAAAAAATCTGCCTTCTTTAAACTGCGGTGAAGGTGATTTATGTTTAAGGGATATATCTCATAGTTCATAACTTTAACAAAGAACATGGAGGAAATGATACTAAGGACTTGCTGGGAAGGACCATGAACTCTTTGTGTATGCCACTCTTTCAGTGCTCATAATATTGTTGTTAGATTTATTTATTTTTTAATATTAAAGAAACCTTAGAAATTGCTGCCAGGATCATAACTAATGATATGCTTAAAAACACAGCTTGAATCAGTGCTCCCCAGAGACTCAACGGATATCACAAGTTGAACATCTTTTTGAATAGCAAGTGTAAGATTTGGACATCTAGGAAATGCTTGCCCTTGTGCTTTATTAGTTGAGGGAAAGGAACGGTGCAGTGATAAGGTGTTAAAGATGTCCATTTTGGAGTAAAGGGTGACAGAAATAATTCTCCCCCCAAAATGGGGGACTAATGTGATTGTGTGATGAAACAGGGAGAAAAAGAAGAGAATTAAGAGAATCAAGAGTATTGGAGAAATACAGACAAAAAGTAGGGTGAAGAAGGAGGGAAATAGAGAGAAAGAGGAGAGGGAGGTAGAAAAACCTTGTATGAAAGGACAAATTCCTGGACCAAAAGTTGCTAGAGAAAGATGCATTTATTTTGAAAAGATGGCAGATGGTAAATACAATGCTGGAGAGCATGAAGAAGAAGAAAGAAAATATTGAAATATAAATTGTATCTTGCATATATTGACTAGCACTGAGAAGACTCATATGTCAAGACAGTTTTGAATCAAGTTACTTGCTGAAAAACAAGTGATTTGGTTCTAAAGCTTTATAGTGCTTTTAAGATTTGTAATTTTGAAAGATGGGTCACTTCCTAATTTGTGTAAGGGGCACAGGGTTGGTATTGCATCAGGATATTAAATTTATTCCTTTTTCATTCTGAATTTGCCTGCTGGTAATTCAAAGCTACATATTAATAATCAGCAAGTAAAACAATAACTAGCTACTACTTAGAAAAGTTACAGCCTCAATATTGCTAAGCAAATGAAAGTTTATTGATATCCTGGAAACTGTGTAATATTCACTGTGTAATAAGTAGAATATCAAGTAATCCAACAGCTAAGTCTAATATTAGTTTACAGATTCACTGATTAAGGCTAGGAAATGGAGAATAGTGTTGCCATGGTGAAGTCTATACAATTAAGCACAAGAAGAACAAGCTAGTGAATAATTGATCATTTCTAATCTTAGACGTGTATCATTTACAGTGTGCTCTTTGATGTTCATGCATGCTTTTTACTTTAAGAAAACTCTGAGAAATACATTAGCATAGAGTGTGATAGGTTTTTGCATCAACTCTTAACCAGAGTACCAATGGATTATGTGTGTAAGAGCAGACAAATTAAATTATGTATCGTTACTGCAGTATTACGACTGGGAATTCAGGCATAAACCAAAATGTTAAAAAATGCAAGGTTTTTAACACAGTGTGTATTTGGCAAGGCTCTGCATATTATTTTATTTCTATCATATCTTTAACAAATATAATGAATGAGAATGTGTGTTTACTCAGACTAGCTCTAAACTTGCATCTGTGTGCCAAACTCCTGGTTTTAGCCTTCTATAAAATAGCTCTTATTTTAATTTTTAAAGCTTTAGTCCAGAGGTAATTTAATAAGGTGTCCTATGCCATCTTGAATTAAGGAACAGTACACACAAGTGTTCTGATAAAAGTTAAGAGATATGCTCTTCCAAAAAGAAGAAAAATCTGACTGTTGTTGCCATAGGTATTTCTGAGATAAAGTAATATAGAATGCTGTTTTCTGGGATAAACATTCTAGATCTGTTGGAGCAAAGAACTGTAGGCAACATGCCTTTATCAAACACATTTATTAAGCAAAACTGTTATGACTGTATGATCAAAGTCAGTGAACAAGCATGATGGTTCTAAATACAATCCAGCTGCGTTGCAGCAAACTTTCCTTGCAATAAATTCTGTTTTAGCAATCTCAGTAGCAAGAGCTATTTTTCATTGTTAATTAGTTCTATTAACATAAATAAATACATGCAGTTGGCCTGCATACAACAATATTGAGGTGGGAGGGTGTTGTTTTCTGATTGCATGTTGAATGAAGAGTTCCTTCTTTTTTCAGAAAAAAATTAACTGGTGTGAAATAATCTCTATAAACATACTGTATTTATGCTCCATTTCAAACATGGCTTTTTTACCACTATTTTTTTGTATTGAGTTTGTAAATCCTCATACAATAAATGCCCCATCAAAGCAAACATCTATTCATGTTTCTTAGGGTGTATTATAAGCAGGTTCAGACCCTATATTTAGAACTTAAAAAAGGAGTTTATATAGTGTGTCTCAATCTTCCTCTCAAGATTAATTGCTTCTGAACTGGAATGTCATCAGAAGGATGTAAAACCAATTCAATAGTTACTGTGGAATACTGATGGCAAATGTCAAAGGATAGAATTGAGAGGTGCCTTAAAGAAGGATGGCAAATACCAGCATCAGATTCAGTTTTGGTTATTTTACCACCTAGAGCAAATAGTAAGTGGCATATAGCATGTAAAAAATAATAATAATAAATATATATATATATATATATATAAAAATATATAAACAAACAATGAGGCACTTGATGTCCTTCAGTAACTTCTAAAGCTGCACTTCTTTCCGCTAAAAAATATACAAACTATCCCTGACAGAAATTAATGAGGACATGCAAGTTGGAGGGGAAGAGAGATGGATTGTCTTTCTAAACACTGTAGGAACAGAGGATCATAGAAGTGCTGGGTAGGTATAAAAGTGACTAGAGTTTTTGTCAGTTGGTTTGTAGCATGCCTGAGTAACCCTGTTGCCCACAAATGAACTTGAGATTGAGTTTTCAGACCTGATTTTTCTTGTCTGTCTGAGAACTGAATTAAATGTAAAACTTCCATTGATGTTTTTGAAGTTAGATCTTGGTCTGTATATAAGAAGCTGTATTAAAACCTGTATGCTTTTAGCAGTTTTACTATATACACAGTGGTTTAAAAATGGATAGAGACTTAATATAGGAAGTCCAAGAAGGAAGGCTCGTGTTACAAAGACCCGCATATATGTAACAGTAATACTTTGTGTAATGGTCTCCCCTTGAAAAAAGATCTTGATCTGATTGGTTGAGTGGAAGCATTACATTAGATGATCAGAAAACAGCCTTATTAAGCGCAAAAAAGCGTTTGGATTAATCCTGGTACTTTGAAGGTCTCAAATGTAACAGTTTCCCTAGGGCATGTGAACTTGAAAAAGGTACCTTTGAGAAAACTTTTGTAGTTTCTTTTTGAGAGGGACTGGCTCTAGGTGAGCAATTAAAGTAGAGGTGAAAACTTGTTCCTTCTCTGAGTAAAAACGGCACAGCTCAAAAGTTTATAACTGTAATTAACCTCAAAAAAATGAAAAGCACTAATCTCTTAGCATGGTTCTGTTTAACGGGAGACTCCTACAAATAAGTAAATGCCGTCTGTTGTTTAGTCCTTGCCTTCCTGTGCATCCCTTTAAATGAAAGTTAGAGGGCCGTGAAGCTCTGCTCTGGACATTGGACTTCACAGTTCTTGCAGCACCACGCAGAACTGGGGCTCGCAGCTCAGGCAGCAACGGTGTCACTTCTCAGACTGGTACTACAGTACCAGTTCTACTAAGTGGTGCCCCAGCACAACCTGCAAATAAAATTATCCTGGATGAACATGGAGTACCTTACCTACTTCTAGTTTCCTCTGTGAAATAGGAGTGATTTCACACACCCCCAACAAGTTAGGCCCAGCAATTCTTCTTTAACTCTGGCGCAGTGTAATTTTGAGGGCCTGCTGAGAGGGAATGCAGCTGAGGCTGAGGAAGGTGGTGGTGTCTGCAGGTCAAAAAGTTTGGAGAGAAAGTTGACGTGGGCTGTGTTTTGAGATCTACTGGTCAGTTAAAATCATGTTATAAAATTATACGCACTGAAGGAAAGATGCATTATCGCATAAATACTATAGAGGCAGTTATTTTCCTTATTTTGCTTTTCAGAAATTTTAAAGTAACATCCTGGGGGGAAAAAAATGTATTATTGAAGCCTACTTGCACAGACTTCCAGCAAAGACAAAGGGTATTTATTTTCTTTTTATTAGTGATGGGTTAACCCTGTTTTTCAGCTACCAGAAATCAACCTAAAGAAGCTAATCTACCTAAAAGCTAAATCTACCTAAAAGAAGCCACCTGCTTCTTTTCTGCTATATTTCTGTGGGTTTTAGATATTTTTTCCCCCCCTTGTGTCTTATTTTCTGTATAGGTTACTGAGTACCAATAAATTGTTCCTTATATGTTACTATATATATTTTATATGCAGGAAAACATTAACATTCAAGTTATGTTAAAAAAAAATGTATATCAACAAATGCACAAGTGGTTTCTCATAGAAAAGCAAATTTTGCTGAGTGTTGCAAAACAATATTCCCAAGTTTCTCTCTCAAACCTCAAAGCTCTGTATTACTTAGGTGACTATCAGTAAGTTTTTCCCTCTTCTGTTTATATAGTGCTAGATGGTTGTGAGAGACTTCAGTGTCAGAGGCTATCAGATCTGGATCTTCCTCCAACCACAGTGAAGAAAAAGAATGTGTTGAGAATCTTGTTCCATATTAATATTTTTGAGAATAGGATGTTTGGTGGAGATAAATGTTCATTTTGTTTTGTTAGTGTAAGTTTTGTATAGTGTTCTCAGCCGTAATTCTGAAGCAGTTTACTGGCAGTATGATTAACAGTGGTTTATTGTACTACTGAAGAAAGCAATACTGATTGTGAGTACAAAGGCGCCCTTACGGATGCTTTTTGAATTGTTTAGTCAAATGAAGTCATCTTTTAAAGAATTTTGTAACTGAAGATCTCTCTTTTTTTTTTAATTTACCCTTTTGTTCTGGCAGTCTTCATGATTCTTATTCAGACTTCATTTTTGAGGCTCAATTATGTCATACGCATGACAGCTAGAAAGTGTCATCATTAAAGATATTCAGGTATTATTTAGAAATGTAGGAACTGATTAATCTGTGTCAAATAATAAAGAACTACTTAGGGTGGCAAAAGAAAAAAGCAATGCTCTAATATGGAATTAGTCTGACTGCTGTCCTGAATTAAACTAAAGACAGCTACTTTTATAACATCAAGAGAAGGTACTGACTGCAGTGTGTGCATGTGTTTTGTTTTTCTTCAAACTGCGTAGCTGGAGAAAAAATACTTTACACAGATGATTATAGAAAAAGGCTGTCTGGAAAAGAGATTTCTGTTCTAAGATTGATACCTGTCCTTCAATTTGTTTTTCCCACTATGTCTGCAAGAAAAGCTGAAAAAATTCAGATCTAGGTTGTGTTGTTCAGGATGCTTTGCACAAATTGTGCAAGAGTAAGTCAATTTACTGACTGTTTGCATATTTGATTAATGAAAAACAGTGATCGGGGAGATCAGAAAAAGGAACAAATATTTTAAAGAAACGTCAGTTTAGAGACTGAATTTAGTTAAAACTAGCCAAAAAATGTTTTACTTCCTACCCAAAAGCTACTGCAGCTAGCCATGTCACAGAAGGCTATTGAAATATATGTCAGATTTTTTCCCCCCATTAAAAGTTCAGATTTTTTTTCTTTATAAGAGGATTATTTTTTCAAATTTCTGTTCAATTCACAGAATAGTTGAGGCTGGAAGGGACCTCTGGAGATCATATGGTCCAACACCCTTCTCAAGCAGGGTCAGCTACAGCAGGTTGCCCAGGACCATACCCAGTCAGATACTGAATATCGCCAAGGATGGAGACTTCACTACCTCTCTGGACAACCTGTTACAGTGTTCAAGCACCCTCACTTATGTGCGGACAGAATTTCCTGTGTTTCAGTTTGTGCCTGTTGCCTCTCATCCTGTCACTGGGCACCACTGAGAAGAGTCTGGCCCCGTCTTCTTTACACTCTCCCTTCAGATACTTATACACGCTGATAAGATTCCCCTGAGCCTTTTCTTCTCCAGGCTGAACAGTCCCAGCTCTTGCAGCCTCTCATCATATGAGAGATGCTCCAGTCTCTTAATCATCTTTGTGGCACTTCGCTGGACTTGCTGCAGTATGTCTCTCTTATATTGGGGAGCCCAGTACTGAACCCAGCACTCCAGGTGTGGCCTCACCAAGGCTGAGTAGAGGAGAAGGATCACCTCCCTTGACCTGCTGGCAACACTCTTCCTGATGCAGCCGAGGATGCTCTTGGCCTCCTTTGCCCCCAGGGCACATTGCTGGCTCATGTTCAACTTGTTGTCCACCAGGACTCCCAGGTTCTTCTCTGCAAATCTGCTTTCCAGCTTGTTGGCCCCCAGCACGTACTGGTGCATGGACCAGTTCCTGGATCATGGACCTTTACTTTTGCCTTACTCACCGAAGCAAAACTCTATGCATGGAGTTAGACCTGCTTACAGTTGGGTAGCAAGCCACAGAACTGTAAGAACACAACACTGTATGTCATTGCCAGAAACGTGCTGAGCTTTCCTGTTGATTGACAGTAATGTCGGGTTCTTCATGCCCTCGCTTACCTTCCTTTTTACTCATGTATAGAAACCGTCTTGTCTTTTAACCACTGAAGTGCTCCCCCATTATTCCTTTGACTCACAAAGCAATGAGGCCGTGGCTACATGGTGGCTTTCACCAGGAATAAGTCTGTGCTGGTGCTGAAAATGAAATCTCTTCTCTCTGCACTCTTAAAAAATAGCCACATGAGAGATTAAAAATAGAATAGCTATTGCTATTGTGGTGATATTGATATTGTGGTGTACTGATACTCACTTTTGAAGTTTTCATCAATGTGGAAGTCTCTGGAGAGCCAGTAGGGAGGTGTCAGTGACTGCTGTGGGAGGCAATAATGCAGGTAGTGCTACAGTGAAGGCGAATCAGGTGAAGCCCTGCCTTCACTTAACTTTTTAGTAGTTTGAGCTTTTTGCTTTGTGTCACTGTTATCTTACTTCCTACTAGCAGCTTTAAGTAAACACTTTTAGGACTGCACCTTGTTATTAGCAGACTGCTAATTTCCTGTGGACATACAGTCAGTCGGTAAGATAAGATAAAAACTGAACTTTTGGTCACAAGGTAGACAAAAGAAGTTGACCTTACGTATGTTTGGTAAGAAAGAGTGAAGTTTATCTCTAGTGACTGTATACAAAACCAGCACAGAATAGTGCCCTCAAAGTACTGGTACGTTTATCAATCTATTTCAGAATATGAAATACGCATCCTGGAGGGTCAGACTCCGCATTTAGTAAACACACCTCATTGACACAGAGCAGAGAGGAGTTCCTGACTGCACAAAGGAACATAATTATTCCCCCCCCCCCCCAAAAAAAAAAAGCTCCTGTATAAAACAGAGCAGTATGTCAGTATGTTAGGATAAGAGTTGAAGTATCAAATGCTAATATTAGTTGTCCTAGAGAGCATGAGGGCCAAGTATGATAATAGAAGTTACACCTACAGTGTGAGGTGTATCATTACACAGAAATGCTCAAACTACCTTTTTGAGCTGCTTGCACCAATTCAGAGCTGTGGACTGCTCAGGACTGGTCACAACTGATAGAGCTCTGTTCCTTCCAGCTTCCAAACTAAAAGCTTTATGTTATGTTGCATATTAATAACTAGTTAGAAACCAGCTCTATTCTTGATACAGCAATGCATTCTGTGGTTTGAACGTATCCCTACTGCCTATGACATACTTTCTCCCCTCTGTGTTAAATACTTTCAGAAACAAAAAATGCAAGTTTTCTATTAATATGAACGGATATCTCGCCTAGCTAAATTTAAGCTCACTGTGATACTTAATCAGCTTCTGGACAAGTGTGGGTAGGGAAAGACTTTAAAAATCAGGAAAAAAATTATTCATGAAAATGATTACATTTAATGATTTTTTTTTAAGTGATACATGGCTAAATTGCTTTTTTCATTCACTGATGTTAAAATACTCCTTTCCTTGATTCTTTCACAGAATATTTATCTCTAAATCTCCAAAATCTATTTTATCTTGTAATTCTGTCTACTTTTAACCAGCACAAACTTAGTAAATTTAATTTGGTTCTAGTCTTCCTTTAAAAAAAAAAATAGTGAACTGTGATTCTAATGTTCACCTTCACCTTTTTTTCCCCCCAATTTACCATCTCAACACAAAGATATTGATATTGAAACTTTCTCTGTAAATATTTAAAATATCAAAATTTCATGTTAAAGAAATTACTGATGAAGTAGCTGGATGAGCTGAAATCATTTTGGTATTCAGTGGAAAGAGAAGATTAGTGCCAGAGTAGCAAAGTATTTACATGATCCTCAGCAGGCATTAACTCATTCTCTGCATGAATTATTTCTCCTAATAATCTTTTTCATATCAGGATCTCAGAATTAATTACAACTTTGTGTGGGAAATATTTTAGTTGCCTTTGATCCATTCTTCTGTTGCTTTTTTTTCTTTGTCAAGTAAGTTGCATTTCTCATGAAGGGAGGCTGAAAGAAGTATTTTGCCTTGTACTCCCCAGTTCCTGCCTCTTTCTTTTCTTCTTTTCTTTTTTCCCCCTTCTCCCTTTTAGTTGCCAAATGTGACTGCTGTGGTTGCTGTTTTGAACCCCACCCTTGGGGTTGCTAGGCAGATGAACTTCATTGCGTAAGTAACCTGTTACTGAATAGGCCATGGCAGCACACACCAGCCATCTAATGAACAGCCAAAGTTGGAAGGAAATAACTTCTAACACTTACTGTTTGGAACTAGACCTTTCAAATATGGAAAAAAAATGTTAAAAAAATAGAGAAAAAGCAATCTTTGCCAGCAGAAGTTGGTGTAAAGAAGTTAACATAAAGGACATGAATGCTTGAAAATACTGACAAAATAAATACTACTGAAAGTTATCCTTATTCCCAAATACTTGTTTTTGAGCTCTTCTGAAGCTGAACTACGTCTTAATATTCCATATAGGTGTAGCTGGGATGATAGCACCCCGAACTGCAAGTGTTTAATGGCCTGTATGCAATTTCAAGGTTTATGGAGTGGATTCAGGCTGGCTCCACCTCTGGCTTCCAGAGTGCTTAGTGCCTTCCGATGAACTGCACAGATTTCATGGGGTCTGTTCAGTTTTGTTCCATACGATAAATATTTGGCTCTAACTACTCAAATCTTGACATCCAGAATCAAACTGATTTCTCCATCCCTGTTTAGTGGTAAAATATAAATTACCAAGGTAGAAGTACATGTGTAAATATTTGAAATAGGGTAGTAATGCTTTTAACAAATAGTACTACAAATTTGGTTGATAAAAGTTTTAGGAGGGGATGCTAGTATTTAATACCCTTGGCTTGGAGCTTTGTAGAACTTAAAAAAAAAAAAATTCTCCTTCATGTGTCCTTTTCTGCATGTGGTTCTCACAGTCATCCTACGTTACTGCAGTTTTGCTGCACTGGAGATATGAATAAAATTATTATTTGGTGAGAAAGAGGAATTAGGGGGGGTTCTGTTAGCTTAAAAATCAGTCAGCTTCTGGAGATTGTTATCTGGCCATTAGTTTTTATCATCACTTTTAAAGTTGGTAAATACAGAAATATTGGGAAATAAGTAAATCATGTGAAGCTGCATGTGGGAAAGAACAGATGCAGAGACTAGAGCCAGAAGGGTGGTGAGATAAGGGGTATAAATTTCAGGTGGGTAGAGAGGATGCTGTAAAACAAAACTAAGCAGATACGAAATCATAGAGAACTTTCAAAATGCGAAGGTGAAGACAATGTTAGGAACAGGTTTATGCTAGGTGATGGCTTTTCTAAGACTAAATTTTTCCCTGTTGCTAAATCTAAAGTCAGCTAAGAAAAGCTCTTCTGTTGATATGTTGAATTATGGTTGGTGGTAGCTTTAGGATTTAGGCATAGATAAAGTAGGCTCAAGCAGCAGGTGGGCAGAAGCAGCCAGCCAGCTTCATAAGACCTGTCTTGGTCCTGCCTCTACTTTGCTTATGGCTTTTCTTGAGTTCAGGGACTAAAAAATTGTCCAGGCAGCCCAGCACGGGCTGGTTTCTGCCATTTCCACCTGGAGAGGGGTCAGACTCTGTAGAGCAGCAGCTGTAACTGCTGGGGTGGCTCTTCTCAAGCAGCCCTTTCTGCCTCTGCCCACCCCATCCCATGGGAGCCAGCCTGGTTCTCCATACCAGCCCTGCCACGTCCCCTCCTGCTTCCTCTGCGCTCCCCATGGCAGCTTCGCATCTGCTGCTGCTGCAGAGCTCTGAGCCGGTGGCGCGCAGCAGCTGCAGGGCTCTTGGCTAAGGGCAGCTGCTTCGGGAAATCGCACCATCTGGCCACTCACCAGAATGCTCTGTCTGGGGGTTACATTTAGATCACCTTGTATCTGGCGTCTGGACTTCATTTATCTGTATGCTTGATGAGATGGGGGGCTGAGTACTTTCTTTTGTGAGTGATCTTCTACATAAGAGATGAATTATAAATTCTGAGTTCCGCCAATGCAAATGCCAACATCTTTTGTTGGGGCAAGCTGCATGGAGATGGCATTCAGTAGCAGTGTGTTTTAGAAATACCAGACAAATAGGAAGGGCTGGTAAAGAATATTTTGCCCTCTTAATTAGAAGACTCAGTTCTGACCACCTGCAAAGATGGGCTAATGCATGAAATATCCGGTGATACTAAGTATTACAGTAGTAAGCTAGTTTTTTCAGTATATTTTAAGTTTTTGTCAATTGCATGTTTTTTTTTCCTTTTTATGCATGTTTTTGTATAAAAGTTGCTTTATAATACCTAAAGAACAAAACAAATGACACTTAACAGATACAATAAAGTAACATGCTGCATGAAGGCCAAGAGAGGGTGCTAAAGTGATGCAGCTGGTACCTTCACTAGTTTTTCTTTTTTTCTTAAGAACAATGTGTATTGACAGACCTACTTATTTGGGGATGTTTTACTGAACTGTTGTAAACTAATTTTTTCTTTTGTGAGTTTAATGCCATGATTTTCAGTAAACTTCTAAACATTATTTTATATTACAAAGACTATTTCAGAAATGCCCATTAAGCACTAATATTTACAAGTACCACCTAGAACATTTATTAATTTTGTTTACCTCTAAAAAGTTACAGGTGAAAATCCTGATTATTTGGAAGAAAAAGTTGGGCACAGTGAAAGTACCAATGATTTCTCTGATTTATAGATGTTGTACTGCACATATTTTGAGACTGATACATAGCAAAGCAGTGATCCATGTGAATCGTGAAACTTGTGGTTTGGTGTGAATAAAACCTACATGGAAATAACATACTTACAAAGAAATACCTCAAGAAGAATGAATAAAAAGTTATATAGCATATGACATAATGGTGTACTGTCTTTAGGCTTAAACTAGTTGCATCCATACTGTCCTCTAGTTCTGTTTGCTTATTTTCCTGTTTATCCTTGCTCAGGGTCTTGTTTTTTGCACTGGTTATAGAGGACAATGTTCCTTTTATGTGCTGGATTGAAAAGGTGATGTGCCTGCATATGGTTGTAACATTTGGCTGGAGATTGCTTGATTCAGCTTGCCCCGGTCTTTGAAGTAGAGTATGTCCATGAAAGTCAGTATTTACTGTATTGCCTGAGAGTCTGATGTGAAAAGCACTCCCTCCCTTTCCTCTTGACCTTCCTCTTTCTCTGCAAAGCAGACTACTACTACAGGCTGCCTGAGATCCCAATGTGCAATTAGCACACAGATATGCAAAACCAGGTGATTTCTTTTAAGATACAGTCTCTTATTATTACACAGGTGTGGTGTATGACAGACTAATTCCACTGTGTTGTATTAATGGTCACCCAAATTATTCCATTTTATTGGAATTTTTTTTGATTATTTTAAAACTTGGTAAACCATTTTTGTCCAAAAATCTTATACTTCTCTGACAGCATCTCGCCAGTTTGAATGGACTTTTCAGCAGAGAGATGAGGAACTAGAACTGAAGTGTTCCTATAAACTAGTCTGTGTGTCAGTTTTCATTTTCCAAAACTGGGGAGTGTCTAAACCATGAGAGAACTAAAGCAAGCCTCACTTTTAAAATGCAGCTTGAATGTAACAAGTGTACATGAATATGCAGAGTCTGAAGGAGCAGATCTGAGCCATGAACTGCTACATCTATCTCAGAGACTTTTAGCTCAAATGCTACAGTTTGGTTGTTCTCTTAATGTTCAGAAAACTTAAATTCTTAAGCATAAACATGGAAGAAGAGAATTATCCAGATATTTAGTAATGCTTCTTAAAGTGTGGGGAGAGTTACAGTTGTGTGTTTGTGGGAGACAGCTGCAAAGGACTTTCCAGAAGGACAAGAACACCAAAAAGATAAAAATGTATAGGTCTTTGGTAAAGCAGTATGTGGTAAATACATGGTAAAATAGTAAGGGGGAGCTTGTGTTGTTAAGGGAAGGGTTGGGAGAGGAGAGAGGGTTGTAAAACCCCAGCTTATGAGACAGCAGAAAATACCATTCACTAGAATACTAGAATCAGTAGGTCTTTTAATTAAGTGCCCAGTCAAACATTTTACTGGGCTACACCTATCGGCATCAAGTAATGTTTTTGGAATTACTCTCCTGTTTGCTGTCATGGATCTAGAGTATTCAGTTTGAGATAGTTTGTTCAAGAGGCTATTCTGTCAGCACTACAGCTGTCCAGATAGGTTGTGAAATTTCTGTCCTTGGAGGCATCCAAAACTTTGGACAAGGCTTTGAGCAACCTTAGCTAATATTCAGGTTAGCCCAGCTTTGAGCAGGAGGTTGGATCAGAAAACCTTCTGAGGTCCCTTCCAAACTAAATTATTCTGTAAGTTGATGAAAGGACTGGTCTAAGCAGTTTGCTGGCTCACCAGTTAAGAAAACAAATATGCTGTGTGGGTTCAGATGTATTTTCCTTAAGTATAGGATACTTTCTTTTCATCCTGCGAAGCTTTTGGCTTCTAGGTACTTGGCTTCCTGGAGCAAAAAAGATCTCTTATGCATGTCACACATCTATTTAGTGTCTTCATTCCCTGAACTTAGAGAACATTCAAATTGTCTTCACAGTAACAGAATTCAAGTTGGATTTGATAATATTTGATAAATAGCTCTTGTTTATTTTGAGACTGAATTAAAACCTAGAAGGACACACTGATAATAGTATGTCATAATACAATGGATGTGTTGCTCAGTTAGTAAGAGCACTGGAGACAACCTTGTGCTCCTCTGGTACTGTGACTGTGGAATCCAAGGTATGAGCCAGATGTGCAATGTGAGTAGACCTGTGGTCCAAAGGCAATCCCTGCGTAGGGATCTTTGGGGGATGAGAAAGATTTTAGTGAGTACAGTGAAGAAAAAGTTACAATGTTAGCTTTGTGCTGCTTCCATGTGGCCTAAGAGCAAATGTACACAACCTGTATCAAAGAATGGTGATGGGTGAGTAACTTTTGTTTCTGAGGCTGAAGCTGATATTAGACTGAATTAAAAACTTGGCTGCCAGATGCCTGTTGTTTGCACCAAATAGAAATGTGATCTGTTTCCTGTTCTAATAGGAACCATGGAGATAGACCTGAATAGTAAAAGTAGATTCCTGCCCTCAACGCTTATTTTCCAAGGGCACTGCTCTGTTTACTTCTGTTTGAGGAATTACAGCACAGCTCCAGTTTTGCTGTTGTTTTTGGTTTTGACCAGAAATCTACAAGGAAAAAAAAGTCTTATTCATGTTGTCGGTGTGAAGACAGGTTGCAATTAAAAAAAATTACAATATTTATATATAAAATTTTTCTACTTGTTTTATGTCTGTATACAAGAACATGAATTCCTTGTTAGAAAGTATGTTAGAAAGATGATTCTTTTAACAGCAAAAATTATGAAATGTTTGATAGATACAATTTTTAAGGTCATGTTTCAAGACTTGGATTCTGTTTAATCTAAACTGTGAGTAGTGATGTATCATGCTGTTGTCCAGGTGACTGAAGTTTAAGACAACTGTTATTTTCCGTAGGTAGTTGTGACGGCTCACAATGCAAAACACTGGTCTCCAGGAAGCAAGCAAGATAGCATCCATACTGCTTACAGTTAACCCATCTCTGCCTGAACTAGAAAACTGTGGAAAATTACATTGCAAAATTAAAGCATTAGCAGAGATCACTATTGGAAACTGTTGCTTCAGGGAAAGGTAAGGCTTTGTTTTAAATATCTAGTTTTTCTGGATTTATAAGAGATTTTTCCGTTAGCAAGATTCATAGGGAATTTTATTTTTTAATGAATGTGTTTACTGAATAAATGTGGCAACTGTTAACCATTTTTCAGTAAGTATTTAAAAACCATTTTGCATAGATGAAAATATAAAACATATTACGTTAATTGGATTTCAAAGCTTATGTGTAGTTCTTACTAAAAGTATTGTGTGCATGAATTTAAACACTTGACAATGACTGCTTTTGGTGATTATTTGTGTGACCTCACTTTAAGTATGAGTTACAAAGCTGTGTTAAGACTGTCACATGCAACATGAGATTGTGTACACATTTTTAGTACAAGTATTTATGGACTTTTTATCATAATGTTCATGACAGTTGGCAAACCATTACCATGAGCTGAAGAAATGTGTGTTTTTTAACTAATTTGATACGGTGCAACTTTTCAGTTACTGCCTTCCTGGGACTGAAATGCCTTACAGAATACAGTTGGCTATATTTGGTTTTGTAAATGTTGGTACATGAAAACAGATGAATAAGCATTTTGTATGTCTACTTACTAAGTATCTGAAATGGCTGCAATTGCTAGCATGTATTTATATCTCAAGGATACGGGGGGAAAAATAGAAAGGAACATGAGTAATTCATCACTGCCCTTCCCTTGAACAACAGAAAATTTTTTTTTCCCCTATTAGAAAGAGGTTGGATAGGTTTTAACCTATCATTACTAAGCTCTAGCTAGTCTGTCATTTAAAAAAAAAAAAAATTTTTTTTTGAGTCAGTTAATTTTGCCCTGTAATTAGCTATCAGTCACAGTCAATTATATAGTTAGCAGTGTTTCTCTTAGAGCACTTGCTTCCATAGTGCTCCAAATTCTATTCCACTGAAGAGTGAAATATTTTATCTTGCTTTTAAAAAGCAGTACTATAAAGCTTGTTGACAAGGCCCCAGACTGTGCAGACTGAGTAGTTATTTTCTTTGTTGATTGTTTAAATACAAAGTTTCTATTTTGGCCTTTTTTTAGACTTTTAGGTGATTGTTTCGGTATATAGGGACAATTACTGTTCCCAATGCTTAATTTATTCCGATATAGTCATTATTTTTATCCAAGACAGTGCAGATCAAAACAAGTAGATGGAAATATTTGTGCTGTGTACAGGTGTGATATGTATTCTAAAACTGTATGACCATTATGGGGATGGTGATTTTTGTTGTTTAAAGATAAGCTGTTCCGTGCAACAGGCCTGTGTGCATGCAGGCTGATAGGGGGACGTCTCCGTATGGCTGAGTCTGCAAGTTCAGTTTGACTTGTGGTGGGGCTCTAGGACACATCTCTACAGTAGCATGTACAATTTTAACCTGCTATGGCATCGTAACATCCTGAAATTCATGTGTCAGTTGCTGAATGAGGCATGAGGGAGACATCTAACCCATATGAAGTAATACAGTCACAGGAGTGGACCAATGCTATAGTGACAAAATTGAGCATGTATTGCTGTGCCATGTGAACTGGCAGGGAACGCATGATGACTCTGGTCTGGAGACACTACCCATATGTAGTTACGGGCTCTCGGCTGGGAAATGAGAGCACCATTTCCTAGGCTACCTCTTGACTGTAATTCTAGTACCTCCTATGTCCCTATCAGGCAAACTCAAAAAAGATTAGACTTGACTATTTCTGGAGTAGCTTACCTGTTTGACTATGCTCTGAAACAACTGTGATTGTACTACATGCTTTGTGATTATACTTCACAAAGAAGCAGTTTAAGAAGATACAACCTCTCGGCAGTCAAACTACTGGCCTCTGAATGAGTGTTATCCATCACAGCAGGCTTACCAACCAATGAATACAAATTTGGCATGATAGCAGGTGTCCTGTAAAATGTCCTTGGATTTATGGTTGGAATTACATGCCTACGCAAGCATATTGATGATTCTTTATTTTTAAAAGGGAGATGAGACTAAGTGACATGATATGCTCTTGTGAGGTTTGTCACAGTCTTTAAAAAAAAAAAAAAAAGAAAGAAAGAAATCCTAGGGCATGAAGTTCCCCAGTTATTTAGTTCCATGTAACTAGAACAGGTTTTTATTATTATTACCCTGGAGATGTATCAGAAAAATTAGGAGCACTGAAGCTTGAAGAATGTGATTCTGTTAGCTTACCATAGGCTGAATAGCCTGTCGTTGTCTGAGGTCTTGGAGAACGACATATTGCTGGCATCAGCAAGAGACTGCTAAAGGTAATAGATCTGTTGCTCCTCATAAACATAATCGCTTTGTTTTTTCCTCATTTATTTTTATACTGAATTCTAAAATTCTTCTCTGTGATTTATATGATCTGATGATATTTTTAGGAGTATATTTGGCCAGCTCTAAACTGAATTCAACCAGTTCTGTGCCTTTGGTTTTCAAAAATAAAGAATGAAAACTTTCACCTAAGACACACCAAGCCATGTGACAAGCTATGTGGCAGTAATCTAAGAAGGCAATTAAACATATGGTTAATTATTTGCTTTATTTGCTAGGTTAGAGTTTTAAAATCTCGCAAGGTGGAGGATTTAAACTCAGCCATTTTATTTTCTTTTAGTGATTTGACTTAATTTTTAAAACTCTATTTCCTCACTCAGTTGATTGTGAATTCTGTGTTACGTATGAGGCGCCTAATTTTAACTTAAGTTCTGTTAGCAAGCATTGGTTTATTGAGTGTCAAACACAATTGCAGATCCTAGCAGCTATAGGTTTAGGAAGTTGTTCTCAGTCTTTGCTGTCCTTTTTTGGAGAGACTTTTAGTGTGTTACAACCTGGCTACTTGGAGGAGTCCCGTTCTGTAATTGCCTAAACTGCATACATATATACGTGCACTTGAAAGAAAGAATAGGTTCACTAGAAAGAACGGGTTATAGTATTTCAATGTGCAGATCAAAAACTGGTGGATGAGGTATTTAAACAGGATTGGAATGATATTACAGAATCACAGAAGAGCTGAGGTTGGAAGGAACCTCTGGATATGGTTTAATTCAACCCACCTGCTCAAAGCAGAGTCTAAAACTGCAGATTGCTCAAGACCTTATCCAGTCAAGTTTGGAATAACTCCAAGAATGAAGATTCCACAACCTCTCTGGACAACCTGTGCCAGTGTACAATCACCCTTAAAATAAAGAAATGTTTTCTTGTGTTCAAATGGAATTCCTGCATTTCAACTTGTGCCCATTGCCTTCTGTCCTTTCACTGGGCTCCACTGAGAAGAGTCTGGCCTCATCCTCTTCACACCTTCCCATCAGATATTTACACACATTGATAAGATCCCCCCTGATCAGTCCCAGCCTGAACAGTCCCAGCTCTTGCAGCCTCTCCTTATAACGCGAGATGCTCCAGTCTCCTACTCATCTTTGTGGCCCTTCACTGGACTTGCTCCACTATGCCCAGGTCTCTCTTGTACTGGGGAGTCCAGCACTGGACCCAGCACTCCAGATGTGACCTCACCAGGGCCGAGTAGAGGGGAAGGGTCATCTCCCTCAACCTGCTGGCAATGCTCTTCCTAATGCAGCCCAGGATGCTCTTGGCCGCCTTTGCCCCAAGAGCGCATTGCTGGCTCATGGTCAACCTGTTGTCCACCAAGACCCCCACATCCTTCTCTGCAGGGCTGCGCTCCAGCAGGTCAGCCTCCAGCCTGTACTGGTGTGTGGGGTTGTTCCTCCCCAGGTGTGGGACTTGGTGCTTCCCTTTGCTGAACCTCATGAAGTTCCTGTCTGCTCATTTCTCCAGCCTGTCGAGGTCCCTCTGAATGGCAGCACAACCATCTGGTGCATCAACCACGCCTTCCTGTTTTGTATCACCTCCAAAATTGCTGTGGTTGCGTTCTGTCCCGTTGTCCCCATCATTAATGAAGATGTTAAACTGTATTGGACCCATTATTGACCCCCGGGGGACACCACTAGTGACTGGCCTCCAGCTGGACTTTGTGCTGCTGATCACACTATCTAAGCCTGGCACTTCAGACAGTGTTCAATTCGCCTCGCTGACCACTTATCTAGCCTGCACTTCATTAGCTTGTCTATGAGCGTGTTACAGGAGACGGTGGCAAAAGCCTTAAAGTCATGGTAAAGATCATCCCCCACTTACCCCTCACCCACCAAGCCATTCCTTACTTGACCCTTGATCATTCTCTCCCTCCTTCATCATTCCTAGTTTAAAGCCCTCCTTGCCAAGTTGGCCAGCCTGTTGGCAAAGATACTTTTGCCCCACTTTGTCAGGTGGATCCCATTTCTACCAAGCAGCTGTTAGTCCTTGAAGAGCATCCCACAGTTGTGGAAATGGAAGCCTTGTTGCCGACATCAGCTGCACAACCAGTTGTTGACCTGCAAGATCCATTCAGTCCTCCTCAGGCCCTTTGCTGAAAAAAAGAAAGAAAAAAAAAAAAAAAGAATTTTTCTGCTATTTTTAGAGATTCCTGCTGTTTGGTAGTATGACCTTTTAAATTCAGTGTTTTTTATGTAACGCTTGGTACCTTTTGACCAGTCATTTTAACCTAGTGCAGAGATCTGAATGAAGAATGACACTTGGAATTTGGGAGAGGCAATATCATTGTTTCCCAATTAAATATATGTGTGTTCTAGCTTGAAATCTCTGTTCTGGGAAACAGATCAGCATCATTCATCAAGTCATGGTCAAGAGTATTGTTACTGACTTGAATAAAGTCAATAACCTTACAGGTGATATGCATCATTTAATATTGCCTAATTATTTTGTTAATAGTGTGGGGTTTTTTTCTTTTAGTGTTGAGGTACTATAACAGTTTATGGAAGGAGGAGTTTGTCAATATTCAACCCAGAAGAGTTCTTTGGAATTTATATAACTGTAAAATGTATGAAACCTGAGTGTTTAAGTTAACTGTTCTTTGCTTTCACCTTTTCACTTTCTTAAAAAGAAGGAAAAGGTGAGAGATCTGCATCTGATATTAAAGAAAATATTTTGTATTGTATTATACATAGCATGTAAGATACCACAAAACAGACAACAGTTCTTATTGAAATAATTTACAGCAAATACTTAAAAAAAAAAAAAAATTTAGTCATAAAGTCAGATGAACAACAAAATCACAGAAAGTATGCCCTTATTTGCAAAGTAAATGTTTTGCTGAATAGATTTTTGATACAAGGAACAAGATGTGCAGGAAACAGGATGTGATACATATCCAGTACAACATTTTGAACACATTTTAAATTTACTGGCTATTCCCTTGCTTAAATTTAGATAAAGCTTAAATGGTTGCACTCAATGCTATTTTGCTTGTATTAAAACAGATAACATTTTCCCCATGTAGATGGCTGATTGGCATGCTTTTTTTAAGTGTAAACAATTTTTCTTGTACATGGTCCTCTATATAGTAGAATGAGGGAAAATGCTTTCATTCTCCGTTTCTTCCTTATAGAGAAATGAGCTAAAAAGTCCAGAGATAGTCCAGTGAATTCTTTCTCAGTGGTGATGTGCTATTTTAGGATATATGCTGACCTACTTTCTGTGTTTCCAGAAACAGAGCTAAAAAATTTCAGCTAAGGTTGCTGAAAGATTTGGATCAGTTTTTCAGTGGATTTCTGTATGTAAATTTACACACACACACACACGTGTTGGCTAATATGGGTGTTGATGTACACTAGCTAATGAAGATGGCAAATTTTGGTATAATCTCAATCATAGCAGCAGAGAGCTTGACACCTGCGTTTTTGAAGGTTTGATAGGAAAATATTTCCATCCTAGTGGGGCAGTTATTCAGAGTGACGCAGTTCCCAACTTTGAATAAACTTGATGCTTAGGTAGGAAAATCCAGAATTACTTTAAAAAATCTTATTATAATCTTTCCAGTTTCTTCAGCATTGTCGTAGATACTGGAAGATAAAATCCATTTGAATCATTCCCTTAGACTGTATGCCTCTATTTATTAAGTAGTCTGACCATAAAAGAATGTCCACCCATGAGTTTGCTATTCCCAATTAAAATAATGATACATATAGCTTGGGATTTATATAAACAAATAATGAGAGGAAGACCTGCTCCTGCCCTCTGCTTAGGGCAGAAAAAATTCACAAGCTCTGGCAACATTGAGCTCACATCTGTGCTCTTGCCAGCATAGCAACTACGCTGGGAGAAGAGAATTTTTGTTGGCTTATCTTACTTCACTCATGATGACTGTACTGCAGAAAGTCTTGAAGTGGCATTCCTCTCATCTGACATTTATGACCATCTAAAGCTTAAGCAATTGTAAGTCTAAGTAAAAGCCTGTGGTGGAAAAAGAAAAAGAAATATGGAAAAAGAAATGCAATTCCAGAGAGCAATTCCCCCTATCCTATGTTAGGTTGAGATGAATTCTGCCTTCCTTCTCTCTTTTAACTATAGGTGGGGTTTAGACTTAGGCAACTTAACCTTTGAATGTCTACAGTTAGGTGAGAGAAATCCTCTCTCTTTTGTTTGTATATACAACACCTAGAGTAGGGAGTTCTGTTCATGCATCTGTATTAATGTACTTCTACTGGGAGAGGCTGCACAATGTAAATGAAGCCTCAAAATATCATGCATGGCAGGTCTTCCTATGGTTAATAGGCAAGCCTGTTACTTTTCTAGAAAATGTTATGACCTACTTAACTTGTGGATATGGTATATGTATATTTTTTGAAGACATCTGATTAGTACTTCATTTTTTAAAAAATTTTCATTGTATAATATAAAGAATATATACAGTATTATAAAAAAAAATATGGCTCACAAATCTTCAGTTATAATTGATAACTGAGGTGGGTGTTAGTTAAGTGTGAGTTATGTTAAGAATCCTGTGGATCCAAAACTTTTTAGTATTTTTTTGAAGCATTTAGATGATGCAAGATCTCCATTGATTGAGTTTTCAGTTGGTCCAAATGACCCTCACTTACACTTATCTTTTGTTCTTGTGCTGTATTCTGTTCTACACAAGCAGATGTATCTTACTCTTTATACTTGAGAAACACAATTTATTTGAGAATCTCATCTCTTCTGAAATGTGCTCTGAAATTCCTCCATCTCTCTGTGTGTTTCCATTCTGTGTAGAAAGCAAAGGAATCTCAGGTTATTTATTCAGGTAGAGTTACATTTATACTCTATGCTATAAGATCTGTTTTCCAACTGTACTGCTGTTTGAGTAAGGACTTAGAAGGAAAAACCCAAATAACTGTCTCTACCTAAGAAAGAAATGATGTGGTCAACAGTGTGAAGCTCCATGCATAGGTCTGCTTCTCAATATCATACTTCTCACTTACATAGCTGAAGGTTGTTCTTAAATGCAGAAGTCTCTTTATTAGCTAAATTTATAATGCTAACATTTCAATAGTGCTTGACTACAAAAAATGTAAGGGTACTAATGCAAATTAACTGAAGCACCTATCTCATGGTTACATGTCTTGCTGAAAATAGTTTCTATAGTATTACCTCTTTTTCTTGGATGTTTTCATAATTGCAGAAGTGTTTAGGAATGTATTTTTCATCTTTGTCTGTCCTAGGGACTGGTAACAACTTGACTTCCCAGAAATAAACCAACTTACGGTATTGTATGCTATCACAGGTATTAGTTCTTTAAATACCTCTTGAAACTAATCTGAAATGCCAGAAAATTACAGCTTATTCGAGGTCTGTGAGTATACTACACCAGAGCTGCATATTCTGTATTTGAATATCTTTGAAACTAGATTATCTTCAGAATTATGACCCGCAGTCTTAAAAACCTTAAATGACCTACAATCTAGCTGAAAAACATATTCCTCCTCAGTATTTTTTCACTCTCCTTAATTTGGGGGGCTAGAAAATGTGGATGTGAATTTGTAAGAGACAGGAGGAAGATAATGTTCATGTAGCTTCCTGGACTGAGGAATTAATTACTGGAAGAATTCAGTCAGAGTCTTGCTGTGTTTTAGGGTGTTGCAGAATTTATCTACCTTGGCAAGCTTTTTTCTAAGCTCTTAATTGCACTTATGCAAAATAAAGTTTTGAAGCCTTGCATAGAAATAACTGTAAAAGACAGTAGGAGTGGACGGGTGTTTCCTTTTCTTGAAAGCTGATGTATGTGTTGATTGATGTTTACAGTCACTGCAAACAGGTGTTTTAAAACGTACTTATTGCAGCGAGTGTTGGACTTAAACTAGGTTATTGCAGGTTTTTTTCTCCTGTACACCTCCAGAGGCTTGACATGTTCATTTAACACATGCTACACTCTTCTCAGTTGTTTTTGTACTTGTCACTAGTTAGATTACATAATCTTAGTTTAAAATTTCAGTTGCATGGTTGATGCTTGGGAAAGTACCCTCCCCTTTGATTCTTTTGTTGCAAGTGATTTTTTTTTTCCTCTTATTTTCTCTGCATACAATAGTATATGTGATTTAAAAAAACAGAATGCTGTTTCTCTCATGAGCCTTGGGTCACTTCAGCTTTGTGCCAGTGAGACGCTTTCAGGAACACAATCCCAAAAGGGAGCATCTGTTAAACATATGATCTATTTTGCCACTTTTACCTGTATTACAGAGTTTGCCATGGGGGAGCAGCTGCTCTCTTCTGCTAATAATGTGTCCTACTTAAATATTGTTTTGAAATGCATCTGCTGTCATACTCACAAATTAATTATTGTCGAATTACTCTTAATTGTAGGAAACTCGGGCCAGTACATAGCTGCATGGAATCTCGTCCAAAATTTTAAAACATTTTTCTAATTAATTTTTGTTCTACTTGTATTATAATAGCTGTGACCACTTAGCATCCTAACTTGAATAATCATAGGAAAATGGAATAGTCAGTTTGCATCTGTACGGTTTATTAGTCACATCTATAAAAATACACAGGCGCCCTCCCTTAAATGAAGCAATGGCAATACAGGCTATCTAAATAAACTGTGTTAGATTTGTAGCAGAGTAACACAGCATAGTTTTTTTCCAGTGGTGTCCAGGCACAACGTTTCAGTCATGATTTGGATGTCATCCTGTCATCTGACTCATGTTTTAAAATGTTAGAGGGAAAATAGTAGATAAAATCATGAGCTTTTAATGGCACTATTTATAAAGGTTGTGCTTTAAAACCAGTTAGGTCCTGATACATCTTGGGAAAAAGAAGATAAAAATTGTTCTGAATTCAAATAAGTTTGGATAGGGAATTTTATTCTTCCTTTAATAATTTGTTTTACTTTTTCCTTTTGGCAGTCTTTAAGAATTTAGAGCTTTTCATTTACCGTTAAAACAGATAGGACTGCCCAAGGCAGCACTCTGTTACTTGCCGTTGGCCACTATTTCCTGTGGTTTGGAGACTGAGTGTCCTCACATCCTTTCCATTTTCCTATTTTTTACACTTCTCCCGTGTACTGACTGTCAGCTTTTATCTCTGAGCATGAAAAAAGAAATGAAAATGCACATTTAAAATTCAGGCAGGTCTTCCATTCATTGCTTTCTACCTGTCACCCTTTCACTGAAATATCAAAGGAGCTCGTGATTGTAAAGCCCTGTTTAAGAACCTGTGTAGAGGAACTTTCCCTCAACCCCTCTCACTTTACCCAGGCAATGCTTTGCTTACTGCAAATCTCATAGATGTCAGTTGTAGCTAAAGATATATAGGACTTGTGAGGAAAATGTCTTGTTTGGGTTCCTGCATAAGAATTCTGGAAACCTAGTTTTTTGCAACATGGAATTCAAATTCTGGACCACTGGCAAAGCATGAGTAACCAGTACTCCTAATGAAAGGGCAGGTGAAAAGAGAGGGACAATTTATGTGTGTGTGTACACAGAAAAATCGTTTATTTTATTTAAAGAAAGTGTCCTACAACATTGTAGTGTTAGGTGCAATAAGAAGAGCTTATTAATAGTGTTCAAATGCAAAATAAGTGCTAGAAATAAAGTTACAGAAGTTTAATATTGTACAATTGAACTTGTAAAAATCAGGTCCTCTATGTCCACTATAGGGATAAGTAAACAAGAAGTACTCCTAGGCTGGCACTATAGGTTTGACTTTAGTAACCAGTCTTGCTGTAAACGGAGGAACTTTTTAAAGGGAAACAGTTGCTATTTGATGCCAGTAACAGCAGAATACGGCCCTGAATATTTAAATTCTGCAAACGATGCCTTAGACTTTTGGCTTGCTGCCTACTAGCACAGCGTGGTGTAGGCAAGTTTTGCAAGCAGGAGTGAGCTGGAGCTCCCTTTCTGATAACTTGCATGCGATGAAGTAAGTGGACAAGAAGTGGCAAGCCATGACTTCCTGTACGTGTGTGAGGGAGTGAGGCGGGAAAGAGCTATCAATTCCCAGCCAGTCAACGGTGTGGGGTGTGTGACACCTGCTCTAAAAGATTGCACTAAATTCCCACACACACCCCTGTGCTCTTGCACAGGAGAAGTAGTTTCAATTTCTGCCTGCTTTGGAGGCAGCTGCTACTCCAGTTGCAAAACTGAGCCCAGAGAGAATTTGTGGCTCTAAAGAACATGGGACAAGGTTAGATTTGGAGCCACAGATGAGTGGGATCCACTCTGCCTGGAGGAGCCTTTTAAGTGTTGGTGGTTTTTACCACAGGTCTTGTAAGCTTGCCGAGCCTCTGAAAGTCTGTTTTCCCACTAGTTATATGAGACTCTCAGCCTTTGGCAGGGGAGAAAGGACTTCTCTAATTGTGGAGAAGAACTTGTCCTTGTGACACATTATTTAACCTAAATTTTTAGAAACCACAGGGAAAATGAAAAGACTCAAATATACATCCAAGTTTTCTCTCTCTCTCTCTTTTTTTTTTTTATACAAATAACAATTTAAAAAAATTGCATTTAAGACTTGGGTCATGATTTTTAAAAGCTTGAAATTAATAATCCTGGGTTCTGAAGCCTCCTGATAAATTTCTGTGACGCCTGCAGTGCTGTGCTTGTTTGATGTTGTTATGTAAAGGTGCACAGAAAGAAAAAACTATTGAAAATGGCAATAGAGGCTCACAAATGTAGAGGTGGGTGAGTTGGATGAAGGTATGTGGTGTTCAAAAAGCTGATTTTAACTTGTCTTTTTACAAATTTTATATTAAAGTTTTACTAGGTATTATTATATGTATGGCTTTCACTTTTACCAAATTATTCTTACTGATTAAGCTGCTGATTATGTCTTCAGAATAACAGCTGAACACTGTTCTTACCACCACCACCACCCCCCAATAATACATTTCTTCATCAGTGTTAACAGTTTTCTTTTGTGGACTTACCTTTGTGGGCTCTGACTTACAAAGCAGGATGGTATGCTTAGATAGTTTTACTGTTTACAGTTGTTATATTTATTTTAATTCTCCTTGGTCTTAACTGGAATGAATTAGAATTGAATCTGATGTGAAAGTGAATTGATCTCAAAATTAATATCTCCTACAGGTCATTCTAACATTCATATTCAATTCTAAAAAGTTATAAAAACTTCCTTTAATATATGTGGAGCTTTTGTGTCTATATCTGGAGTTTTTAATTTGCACATCCATGCTTTATGATGCACTAGCAATGTTGTGTTGGTTCTTGTATACCACTGACTTCTATGCTTAGGAGCTGAAACTCATGTTTTCCGTGTTGTGTCTCAGGCGTTCAAAATAGATGGTAAGGATGTGTTCCTCTGTTCCTAGGAGCTCTGGTCACAGGTGAATAACTTCGCTTTCCTGTTCATTGGTCTCGCGCTTGGGACAGTTATATAAGTAATTCTGAGGAATCTGAAATACGGCCATGTATACAGAGAGCAAATGGAGTACTTCCCTACCAAATGACACTTCAGACCTAGAGAGAGAATGAAGTTGAGTCAACATGTATATAAATCTGTGTGTGCTACTACACATACATTTCCCCCATAATGGGGAATACTGTAAAGGCATGCCAG
The DNA here is from genome assembly GCF_036417845.1 of Apteryx mantelli. Taxonomy (NCBI): domain Eukaryota; kingdom Metazoa; phylum Chordata; class Aves; order Apterygiformes; family Apterygidae; genus Apteryx; species Apteryx mantelli. The sequence goes on from NC_089978.1 coordinate 26,283,372, forward strand.
ACAAGTAGCTTTGAACTTATTTGGTTGTGCCAAACACCAAGAATCTCTCTCATGTGGGATTTTGACTCCCCAGCGAGTGTAAGAGTTACAAAAAAGGATGCATACAGTTTGTGGACTGATTAAGGTGTAATGCACTTGTTATGTTAGGCACCAACTTAAGAATTTAAGATGTGGTTTTAAGATGTGGTTTAAAGACTGCTTTTGTCCTTGGGGGGAAACTGAAGAACAGGCTCACACCTTTCAGTTTGTATGATCCTTTGTCCAGTACTATTGCTTTAATAGATGCCTCCTTGATCACTAGATGAAACTGAGGGCGCTAATTTAGGGAATCAGCTGAATAAAAGCAAGGTTATGTTTCTACCACTGTTATGGATCCACGATTAGTGGATCTATGTTTACTCTGTTGTTACTAACTCTCCAGAATTAATTATAGTTAAATGGTTTTCCTATTCAGTGCAACATACTGTGCATGTAAGTGAAATGGGCTGTCAGGAAGAATATGGAGAAGCTAGAAAGCTGCAGGTATATATGCTAACAAAATTTAGCTTATATAAAATACTGAATAGTCAGAAGTAGTTTTAAGTAGAAAGTTGTCTCTTTCTGAAAACCGTAACCTTTGTATTTGTAGTTTGCTTCTAGTATTCACTTTCTACACAGAATGCAATAGGAAAAATGGACACATCTGTTATATCTTTATTCAGGACTACTACTATAACCTGCTAAGTAAAATTCTTGTGTCACCTTTAGGTCTTTTTCCTAAAATTTTATCACAGGTATTTCTGACCATACGCCTAATGTAACAGATTGCAATGGGATAATGGCAAGAATGATTTTATATTTGTGAGCAGTCGAATCGTGCATCATCCTCAGCCTTTGCTCATTGGAAAATCAGCAGCGCAGGTTGCCCCCGTGGTGCAGCCTGTCCGTGCAGCTCTGCAGCCGTCCGCAGCAGCCCCGTCGGCCACTCTGGTTCCTCGTCCGTGTCTGTTTACATCGTTATCTGCTAGAAAATTCCTGTTTCCAAGGTTTGCACTGTTTTCTTGTTGGAGAAGGATTGGATTTTAAGTTTTTGTGAAGATAAGGCTGTAATAGCCATTGTGTAATGGGAACATCACTGTGAAGCAAAATTATTACAAATGCGTATTAGCAGTATGTGAATTATCTTGCTTATGAAACAGAGATATGAGTCAGTTTCCCCTGTTAATATGAAAAGTGCATTTTAATGTATCAAATATCAAGGGACTAATGTTATCTCACAATCGGATTACAGTCTAATGGTATCTTTTGCTTTCTGTAAGCAAACAATATGACTACAAATTAAAGGTGCTTATCTTCTTTCAGCTGAAAGAAATGCAATTGAAACACTAGGCCAAATCTTCTGTCAATATTAATCCATTAAAATCAGTATGCCAGCATAGAAAGCGACTCCAAAAAACTATATTCCCCTCATTTTTTTCTGTTTGTGTTTGAGGAATGCAAGGAATTTTCTGGGCATAAAACTTATTTCTGTTTTCTGTAACAGTAATTCAGTATTAAGGTGTCACAAATTAAAACTGCAGTGTACTGTATGACAGCAGCTAGTACTGTACTCTGATTTAGCATGCTGTAAGGTCAGCTGTTGCCTGGCAACTAAGTATTAATTATACTGCTTTGTGAGTCAAGCCTTTACTACAAGGGTAGAAATTAATGCAATCCTAAAATGATCTTTTTGTGTTCTCTGAGAGCACAACCGTGACTGGTTATTTCTTGTTCTGGTCCTCTTATACCTCCTTCTGAAAAGTGGTGCTTGACCTGAGAGAGATCTTTTGGAAGCCGAGACTGTGTCAGACCCAGCCTGTTTGTTCGTAACAACGTTAGACTGCAGGTAAAAGAGTTAGTTCAAGCACAGAGTCTCTCAGATGTTCACGTCCTACGGATTACAACAACCAGGTTCTTTAAGAAAATTAAACAAATAATTTTTGAATAACAGTTGGAGGGTTTGGACAGCTGCATGTATTCTTCACTTTTAACTTTTGATTCCTCATTTTCTCTGGTTAAATTATTTAACTTTTCTGTTTAAAATGCAAAAGAAGAGAGGTTAGAGACTGTATAGCACAGACACATTTGCAGATCTGTGGCTGTTCTGCCATGTGTAGGGGATGAGAGCTAGATAATAAGTGCTTTAAGAAAAAAAGAAGATAATTTTCTTCTTTTTGCCAAACAGGCATTTACAGTGTTAAACAGTCAGTCTCCTTCGAGCAAGCAGGTGCCCAAGAAGTCTTTATGATGTCTGACAGCATCAACTTGGTTCCTTTAAACCTTTCTGACACCTGTAAAACCCACTGGAAATACAGCAACTTGTACATTCTTTTCATAACCTTCGTTTTATGAACATTTTAACTAGGCTTAACCTTGCACAGTCACAAAAATAAACTGTTCCACATTCCCCTGTCCTGGCCACTTATTCCTGTCTTTTTGTCCCTTGTGGCAGCATGGTTATAAATAAATAAAGGAACAGTTAGTGTTAACCTAGGCTTGTTCCTAGGCAGCCTCCCAAAGCAGGTGCTAGCCCAGCATGGAGGGAGGCTCTCTGGGCCATGGGAGGGAGAGACTGAGGCAAGAGGGAAGGACGGGATCCCTTTTCTGTACAAATTTAAAGTGTTAGTAAAACTCAAATCTTCCTTTCCTGCCATAGCAGCCCCTTCTACATACATGCCTAAGAGGTCTCAGTCCCCTTGGCAGTATTTGCGTATCATTTTACTCTGGTATGTATAGCATGGTGTGAAAGTTCATGAATTAATGTACACTGATGTGGAGATTACTATATCAGATAGGAATTTACTGGGCTTTTTCTCCCATAATACAGATTTTCTGAGCCAGCAGCAAAGGTTCATGGAACCTGGGCCTCTTATAAATCTTTGCCAGCATGAAAGTAGAGTCAAAGCACAATTTCTGTGCTCAGTTTTTTTTCGTTTGAGCACATTTATGATTCAGCACAGAAACTTTACACAATGACTACTTATTTTCTTTTAGTGATCTCTTGTGAAGGATCTTGTTTAAACCTTTGATAGTATAAATAAATAATTAGTCCTCTTTTATTTTCTCTGTTCAAACAATTGTAACAGATTAATGACACTTTTTATTGTAGAAATGATGTTGATTAAACCTATTGCATTGTAATCTTGGCAGTTTATTCTATTGTTAATTATCATCTTAATCACTCTTCCAGATAAAAGGCTTAGTGAAGTGTAATTCTGTAAACTACCCTATAGATAAAAGGCTTAGTGAAGAGTAATTCCTTAAACAACCCTGTGTCCTTTTAACATATATATGTAAATATTTTATTCTCTAGCTCCTAGTATAATTTTAAATAATTAACCTGTTCTTGATAATGGTTCAGTCACTGGATTCTTGATTTCGTTCTGAATTGCTGGATGTGTATGATAAGAAACTTGTGACTTAATTGCTTATAAGTTACAAGTTTATTTCCAGACATCTTGCTTACATTTTTTTTGTTCTGGTTATATTTCCATTTAGAAAGGTGTGAAGCTTCCCTCTTTAGAAGCAGGCAATAGCCGGCCTGAGAGGGATACTGTCACTGCAACCTTACCGGGGAGAGAGTCTCCAGCCTTGCCAACAGGGTTCTTTTTTACTTCCTGTGCAAAATCTCAGTCTTTAAGTGCTTCTTGTTTCTGCTTTATTTGTTTGCCCTTATAATTAATAATCAGCTCTTCAACGTCCCTCTTCCTCCCCATTCCCAGTTTTGCTCCTGGTATTGTGCTGTAACTTAGGGCATTCTGTAGTGGTCTCTTGGGCGAGTACACGGACAAGTTTTCACAAATGTCACTCAGAAATGAGGAAATGACCACCAGGAGATATGTAAGCTAAATCCACGAAAGGGAGTTAGGCTACTAAAATGGCAGCAACATCTTTTGGACACCACCAGGCTCCTCAGCTTCTGCTGCTGCCTGTTCCTTTACCTGCTTCAGATTTTCAGTTTTCAGACCACGTATTTGCCTGCCTGTCTGGCCTGTTAGGTCTGAATGAATTTTCAAAGTATATCTTCCACAAGTGATTCTACAAAAGGCAATTTAAGAATGAGATATTTGGACTTTTCAGCTGTCTATCTCTGGATTTCCACTGTAAGGGCACTCTTAGGTAAGCTGTTTTAAATTCCTGTAGGCCCCTGCTGGACCACAGGCTTGAAGGCAGGTGCCCCCTGCGGTACCTGCCTGAGCTTTGAGTATTCCAGAGGTGATTTTTCCCCTTGAAAATCTTCCACTTTGCATGAATATGCATGGGGCTGGAGAAGGTGAAATTGCGTAGTGCTGCAGCTGTGTCACTCGGCTGGAATACGGGACAGTCAGGTTCAAGTCATGCTTCTCATGAATATTTATTTATACGTATTGGAGCAGTTTCAACAGGAAAAGTCAAGAGCTCTTTCCAGAATATCCTGTAGCCTGGTGGTTAGGTCACTTATTGAAGATGTGGAAGATTTTATTTGAAGCTCCAGCTTCAGATAAGCAGTATGGGAGCTGAAGACATACCTGGCAAACATGGACTTCAGTCTGCCTGTCGGCTAACTGAGGTCCAGTCCCTCATTCCTCGGTGCCAGTTCATTTACTTAGTCATTGCTGTGGTGAGGGAGAGTTTTCTTCCTGCTTTTTCTCCTTGGCATTTTCTACCTTGGAGATTTGTAGGGCTATAAAAATAGCCCCCTCCATTTCTCCCACACACCCTCGTTCACTGTCTCAACAGGCATGCAAAATTCATAACATCATGAGGAGAAGGAGGAAAGAAGGAAGGAATATGAGTCTGCAGGCCAGAGATTAGGGTACTTTAGGCAAAGTTACATAGGGTACTGGTCTTTGCACTCAGGATTAGTTTTGCATTTAGGCTAGGCTGTCATTGGAGAAAAACAAAAATCATTCTAGGAGCGATTCTAAACAAGTGGAATTCAGTGGGCTTTTTATTAAAAAAATATATATATACATTTACATTGGATTTTTTATTTTTTTAATTTTTTTAATCTATTCAAATTCCTTTTAAAATAATGGCAATTTGTGCTTATCCATGAACTTCTATGATTCTATTAAAATATTAAAAATAATTTTAAGTTACTTTATCATTTCATTTCCCTCTCAGCAAATTTAGGAAGTTAAAGAATTTCTACCTGAGTTATTTATAGCATCAAGGGAAGTCTGTTGAAGTTTATGTTGATCTTAAAAATAAATAAATATGATAAAATGTCAAATACTGCATTGTGGTAACTGTTATTTTTCAGTCTTCACACATGGTTCAACTATATATTTGCTCAGATTTAAGCACTTCTGTTCTTTAGAAAAGTTTTTGATTCAGTTACTTTGGTTTTGTTAGGCTATCATATTTTTATGTTGGTTCAGTCAAAGCTGAAAAATCAAGTTCATTTGGAAGAGAAGGAGGAAAAAAAGGAAAGCTTCTCTGACCTGTTTTTTAGTATTATTATTAACTGGAGAAAAAGGGAATGAGATCCACAGATGCTGCAGATTTGAAGGACATTAGAGAAGTAGTTTGGACTCTAATGAAGAAGACGGGTGCCTAGAAGAACTTTTAAAAAGGACCTGAGCAATTTAGGTATACAATTCCCATTGGTTACAACCTAATTCCCACCTAACCTATTTTGGAGTCCAGTGGGATTTTCAAAATCTTACTTCTGTATATAAACGGGGCTTAAAATCCTGTGTACTCATGATGACCAGGAATTATCAGTTTGCTATCTACAATTAGTATTTACTTGGTTTAAATCAGTTTGGTTTAAATAATCAGTCTGTTCTGAGTTATTTCTGGATCCAGTGTTATTTTAAGGTTGGCATCATATATTCATAATTTCAACTTCCAGCTAAGTATTACTTAACTTCCAGAGGAAGAAGAAAAGTCTGGCAGACTCTCTGCATCGGTCTCCATTTCTAACACAATAAAATGTTAAAAAACTAATATTATGTTTTATTTCCCCTCTTCCCATCCAAAAGCATATAGGTGAGCAATGTATTACTTGTCAGCAAAAATAAAGGTTGCACTGAATTTCATATAAAAACTGTATTTGATTGTAGTCATTTTACTTTATATATAATATGTGTGTGTGTACACACACACACACACACACACACCCCAATCATAATTACTTTCTTAAAGTCAGAATGCATTTTATGACATTAATATTTCAAATGTTTTAAATGATATCAGTTTGCCTTGAGTACTGTGGTTGAAACATTGGTTGCTGACACTTTAAATTACCACTCTGACTATTCGCTTTGTCATATTAAAAGCTATTGTTATTTTAATAGTACAGTTCATATAGTTTATAAGAAGATTTATTAGTTTTACTTTACTAATGAATTTTGTCTCATTTATGATGGAATTCTAGGTAAGAAAATTAACAGGTTCATAGAAAACACTGGGAGGATTTGCCCTTTATTCCTTCTAAAATTTTGAGAAAGGAAAATCATTTTCTTGAGAGGCTCAGAAGGTTTCATTGGGAGAGCCAGAATAAAACAAGAAAAAAACTATGAACTTCTAGTGTGTACCTTGACTTTTAGTTAGGTGGAGAATTTACAGACCACCTTCTCTGTACACATATTCAAATGGCATTTCTTTAGTAGTCAGCAATTAAGTATTCCAAAAATGTATCTTTAATTCTGACTCTAATTAAGAAATAACAGTATTGCTTCTTGAGGAAGGAAACCAAAAAAATAAGTAACTGTGGACATAAAACCTGTTGCGCTTTGGATTTGTCTGTCTCAGAAAGGTAACATTGCCCAGGATGGGCTCAGAACCAAACATGCTGGTCAGGTTGTGCCTTTCCCCAGACAGGTCCCTAGTCAGTCGACTGGTTTCTCTCTTCTTTTAATGGTTTAGCAACACTTATTTAGCTTGCTGAGATAATGAAGTATTAATGAATTGATTCGAGAAAGGCTCTTGATTAAAATATAAACTATATTAGCCCTAGACAGTGCCTCTTACCATGTGGTATTTCCCCCTTTACTCAGCTTGTGCTACAGCGTTCATGGTGGTTGAACTTCCCAACGACTCCTGGACTTTCAAACTGGTGCTTTCGGCGCATCTCCTCCCTGCTCGCCAGCCGTGGCAAGGAGGGGCCTGCCGTAACCCTACACCTGCTCCCGCAGCCGCCGCCTCGCAACTCGCCCAACTTCCCCAGCAAGTGCCGAGCTGCGCATGAGACCGGCCGAGATTGCTGGCTCTGTAACCACTGGTCAAAAGAGTTGTGGATGTTCAGATTGCTTTTAACACTGGGGTGGCTTTACAGGTTCATATTCTATAATGGCACTTGATGACAGCAACTTATACTCTAGGACTAGGAGTAAACTGAATTCCTATCAGAATTATTATAAATCAACAAGACGGAGTAGCCTACCACCAGACATCCTGATAGAAAATGACTGTAAAGGAAGGTTTCAAAGAAATATTAAGAATATAGAGCCTATACATCCAAGGCGCTCTAAGAAAAGACCTTCTATATTTCCAGGTAGGACATGCTATGTTAATAGTGTCTTGATGCAGTATCTTTCAAACTTTTTGGTGATATGGGAGGGATTTAGTGGCCGATTTCAGTTAGTATTAAATCTGTGAACACAGTCCTCGGTTTTAAAACAATATGTTAAGTACCATTTATGTTACTTTATGCCAGCCATTAAATTTAAAGTGATGGAACCAAGAAGACAGTCTTCCTTGCTATTTTTGTTTTCTTTTTGTTTGCTTGTGGGGGTGGGTTTTTTAATACTTAGCATTTAAAGATAATCAGTTGTTTGTATAGTGCTTGAAGTTCTTAAAATTGCTTAACTCCACTTAGTAAAAAAAAAAACAAAACCCCACAGTCAAAGCTGCTACATAGATGTATATCTCTAGCTGTTCTAATGATATTAGTATCTCACTCACTTTTTGAGGAGGAAGGTGGGTTTTGGGACATGTGAATTTCTTCAGTGTAGCTGATTTTTCTGTATAGCTAGAAATTAACACCACTAAATACTCCAATGCATGCTTTGAATTCCTGGCCTGCACTGGAGCCTGCAGTGCTTGTAGTTAATAGTTCAGTTTAACTCTCTAGTTGTTAAGAAGTGGGAACAAGGTGTAAGAGTGCATTTCGGTGAAGGTAGTGGGAAATCAGTATGTGGGGGGTATTATTTGAAATATGCCTAAAAATAGGCAAGAGATTAGCATGAAGACAGAGGGATTTGTTGCAAAACAATCAGGTTTTTTACTGATTACTAGGAGGACTCAAAAGGTTTTAGGGGAAAAAAATCAATACCAGCTCATCCCTGCAGAAACTGAAGATGTGTTTCTGTGAGGTAATCAGAGCAAATGAAATCCTATGTACAAAGAAAAATACACTCCTTTAAAATTTAGGTATCTCCATTTCCAGAGTGAAATACATCAATAATTTTAAATTCCCAGGGGGAAAACAGTACAATTGTACAGCTATTTCAAGAGCTATGAAGTATATATATATATATTTTTAAAAAGTATTTATTTTCTAAAGGTAGGAATGTTCCCTAATGACTATTAAACTTACATGGGTACCTTCTACTGAGCTGGAACAATGGTAAAGGAATGGGAATACAAGTGTTAGAAAAGCTGACACAGGACAATAGAATTTATGCAGGATTAAAAACCACAAATACACCTCTGCTAAAGCATGTGAAATATTTCAGCACCTTAGGAAATAAGGCTCCTTTTGCTCTTTTCTTCTTTCTTATGCTACTTTCTCAGTTTAAAAAAAAAAAAAAAATAGGTGAAAAGCCTTACCATATATCTTAAGTCAGGTGACTCAGGCATGCCCAAGGCTCCTGTGCTTTGTGGTGCCTGAACAGGCTCTTCCTGAGGTGGTGTGGTCTGTTGGTGACTGTCAAAACACATTATTTTTGTGAGGATAGACCCTCTTTATCTTTATCTTTCTCCTCAGTTGCTGGGTTTTGTCGTCATCTTATCTGTTCTACTCCTCACTTTCCTCTGTTTCTTTTTTCTTCTTGTTTCTTTTCTTCTTTTTTTTCCTGTACTTCAACATTCTTACTAGCAAAATCATATTGAACAGCCTTGGTTTTGCTCTCCTGTGTCCTTATTCTGTTATGCCCACTCAGATTTCTTCTTCATTCTGTGATCTGTCACTTTGTATTTAAAAAATGCAGTTCTTCGTTCTCACTGCTCTCTTTTCACCCTCCCAAATTTCCACACAAGCTGTAATACTCCATAGTTTGTGCTGTGTCAGATGAGAGCACTTTAATGTACTTTGTGTGTCTGGAATGCTGCCATGACACTTAGGAAATCCACTGCTGCTGTGTTACTGTACACTCAAGGGCACTTAACTCAAAGGTAATGCAAATTGCTTGCTATAAGCAATTGATGGAGCATGATGGAAAGATGGGTGTAGTCTTTCATTTGGTAGGTCAGCAGTGTATGTAGGAGAACCATTACTTGATTTACTTTTAAAAATAGGTCAACAAAATAAGCTGAAGCCCTGTAGACATTGTCTTTGGTGCTGGCAATTGAGATTAAAGTGGAAATAGAGCTATATATTGATATACTTTCTCTGGGGAATATGTCGGACATCATGAATGAATCCTAATGATTCTGCAATCTTTTGGATCACTGGTGTTCTGAAAGCTGAAGCCTTCTAAAGAATGATGAGATAATTCATACTTCCTTTATTCAACCAAGTCATATGTTACTATAAACATCTTAAATCTATATAGTTTTGATTCTTACACCTTCTTTTAAGCCCAATGTCTCTGCTTGCTTAGTGTTTTATATCATGGTGAACCTATCCAGTTTTAGGACATGCTTCCAGTTTAGTTTTAAATCAAGTACATCTTGTTTTCTTTCCCTGCATTCTTTCTTATTAGGCTTAAGTAATGAAATAGTCATTAGTGACACTTAAGGCCTCTAGGTGCTAGGCATAGGTCACTTCATGCACTGGGACTCTTGTTTCAGACTTGATGGAGACCAAGAGAGGCATCTGCATCAGTTAGGCTTGTTTTTCTTCACAACTGTAATAGCTAGAAACTTATTCTTTAAAAATGAGAGCTGAAACTCTCGAGAAGATTGACATGGCTGTCTGTCCTGTTATCATGAAGTTAGTCACTGACATATGCCTGGGCAGGACTATCCAAACAATGGTATCGCTAGGTTATTGTGTTCACTTCTTGATGGCAAGATGAGTGGAGGAGAGAAACTATGATGAGAAACCACGGCATTGCCAAAGGCATGCGCTGCACAGAGACACTCTTCTTTAAACAAAGCACTTCATTTCTGCTTGTTCTTTAAATGTTTAGAACTGTTGCAGACTTCAGGGCTTGATAATATCAACTTGCCAACATACAAATTTTCTTTTCTAATGTCTTGTGGTTGTGCATTTTTTGTAGGCTACACAGGCACAAGTGATCATAAGCAACATTATAGTTCCATTTAACATGAATAGAGAGTTTCATAACCTTACAGTATTAGTTGAGTTTGTATGGATCTGCTGACAGGCACTCGTTCAGCTGGTTAGCATACCTGTTATTGAACCTTACTCTGGCAAGATCATATAAAAATGAATGCTGCCTTGTCTTAATCTGAAAACAAATGTGTGACCTGTTAATGACAAATGAATGAGTTATACAGAGTGGGGGCAATCAAAGTGCTTTAGGAGACCATGTCTTTAGAGTCTTACTTAGGAAAGGTAATTTGAACTAACTGAAGGGGCATGCATTTAAAATTGATTAGTTAAACTTCATTAAATGTCTATGCTGACTCATAATTAGGAGCAAGACTGCCTGAAGAAAATTAGTTTGTATTTTTTAAGAAATTGGAGGGAGTAGGGGGGGAAGGCTGTCACTCTTACTTCTGTTGGAGTTTCCTTTGTTTAGATTTGATACATGGCAGAGATGCATGAGATTTTGGCCAGGATTTTTAAGGTTTTGAATAAAGCAAAATAAACAATAAGAAAAAAAATAGTAAATTCTACTTGGAAGCCATTCTTATTGCGACCTGTTTGTTTAAGTGAGTGCCACTGACAATCCACTTCTAATACTGTTATTAGTTTCTTGTGATTTATTTTTTTTTTTGCTTCATTTTCATGTATAAGTAGCCTTTAATGTTGTTGACTAATGCTTGTTGACTGATTTGTCAGTTTTGAGGGACAGAAGGTGAGAAAAATACACTGGATTGTTTGCCTCTCCCAGGACCAGGCACACCTCCCTTTTATGGCCTTACGCCTGTGACTCAGGCTTCCTCTTCAGTGCCAAAATAAGTGTTGTGTATTCTGTGGGACAACAAATGTGTTACCTCTACTTTTGTAAAAGCATTGTGGTTTTACTGTGAGTTAATGTAACGAAGGTCAGTGGTTAACAGTATCCTATCTAGCTACTTAAAGTAAGAATGTAGGTTGCTGGTCTGTGATTTTACAACAGAATAGCTAGTATTCTGTAATAAATCCATCGCTTTTTTTTTCAGTGAAAATATTGTCGCAGTTAGAAGTCTTGAGGCACTCCCTCAAAGCATTTCTGGAGTTCAGACCAGCATACAGTCTAGCAAAGTCACTTTCTAAAATAAGTAAGTTGACCTGATGCCATATTTGTATGCTAATTAAAATATTTTAAAATAATAAAAGAAAGGAGGGTCTTATGTATAAGAAAAAAGTTTGCAAGTTATTCAATAGTGATATGAATAAATTATTTATTTTTTCATGAGGCATGGGGGTAAAACAGTCAGCGTGTGGTGTGGTTTTTCTTTTTTGGTTTTGTTTTGATTGACTGTGTTAATTGGGAAAGACTTGCCAAAATCTAATTACTTTTAATAAGGATGCTTAAAATGAGGGGTACGGTATGTGTCTTGATTCAAATGAGTTATAATGATCTGTGTTCAGTGTTTTAATTTTGTGAAGATTTGAGCATCCTACCACCTCTCTGAAAAAATTGTACTGGGTGGAAATAATGTATACTTGTAATCTGCCTTGGTTAATTGCTGTTCATTTATGGCACCCCTCATGTCGCCCTGCACTTTCAAATTTGGTAAAATGGCTTATGTTGGTGCTGCATTTTACAAATATCAGCCATGGATAGCAGAAGGCAAGGTCTTACTTGTCCCACAGCTCCTCATTTCATTTCTGAATTTAAAAATTAGACTTGTTTTCCCCTTAACATTTTTAGCTGGACTTCGTGCTGATTTAAAATGCTTCTTGCATTTTTTGTTCATTATTTATATTGTAAACTGGCATTAGTTCTCTGTGTATTCTGGTTTGTTGACCCTTGTGTTAAGCTATGCCACCATGCTATCAAATTGGTGTGTTACTGATTGGGTGTTTTGTCAATCCATTGAGCTGGGTGAGTGACCACTCTTTTATTAAGAGGAATTATCAAATTAATAACCTTTTCTCTGGGCTGCCTGAATTTCTTTTTGCTCACTGAAATATTCCTATATGTATTATTTTTCAGCACTTTAGTTCTTCCATTGTTTGTTAACCGTCATTTCTTCAGAAAGGATGGGTTGATGATTCAAAGGAAAGCTTTGGATTTTGCATTTTGAAAAGTCTGATGTAATACATGCATGTTGTCAAACTTATTTTCTTCTTGGGTTCGCTCGTGTTTTAGGGGCTGTGGAAATTGATGTCCTAATGTTCTGGTAGGTGGGTGATGAAGAAGATGCTGCCTCAGCTTTAAGTTGTATTTGGGACTTGAAGGAAGCTCTCTATTTCCATTGGAGAGTGACTGAAGGTGAAGAGGAGGGTGAGGTGAAGTTAGGGAAGGCTCCTTCTGCTACTATGGCTTGGATTTTTTTTTCTCCTTTTTAATTTTTTTAACTATTTGGTTGTATCCTAGACTTAGATTTTGCTACATTGCCACTGTCTGTTATGAATGTTAAGATTCCCCTAAGAGCAAAGGCTCATGTATGAGCAAAACCCATTGTACACACAGTGGGATATATTCCTTAGTAAGTAATATATTGGAAATCATGTAATGTCTAAGGGTTCATAGGCTTCACTGTGCTGAAGGACTTTGTGGAGCAATTACAGCATTAGCATCCTGATTTTCATCACAGGGTTGTGTGTCTGCTGCCTTATGGATAGAATGTAAAAAGAATCTGGCTTAGTAACATAGTTTGCCTGTTTGACCCTTTTTTCTATCTGCTGTGTGCTATCTAGAGGATAATGATTAAAGGATACAGTGAAATCTTAAAACTTAGGTTGAGTGCATTTCTTTTGGGAAACATACATAAATGTGTATAAGAAAGAGCCTGTTAATCTTGATTAAAAATACATTAATATAACAGATATTGGAATTCAAAATAAAAAATGAGAGTTCTATCAGCAAGTTACTGAGAAATGTCAGCAAAACAGGAAACATAAAATATGTTTAAAAACATTTAAGAACAAGCCAGTCACTCTTTACATTAGATGGTCGCCTTAATTAGGTAGCATTAATTAGATTGCATACTTAGTAAATGGTTTGTTGACATCAACATTTGCATATTATTGTTAAATAAATCTTTCTTTGGCTGTCATGAGGCAATAAAATCTTTTCTTTTCTTTCGCTGGTTCAAGTGGCACCTTAAAGGGCAAACTTACCAAAAAAAAATAGGCCCACCTTTGGCCCATGAAGTGTTTTTCTTGTGCTAATGGATCAGAAGCCTTGTCTACAATAAATTTTATTACAGAGCTGAGAAATTTATATCACTTCATTAAATGAAAGTCATATTTTTTAAAGTTTTACAGAAATGCTTCTGCTGTAATTGAAAGCAAATCAGCCAAGAAGAATGTTTTAAAAGAATTAGACTTCAAGGTTACCATATCATGGCTTTGATTTAACCTTCTTGCTGACATATATTTTTTTCCCCTCTTTTAAAGCACAGTCTTCACATAAGTTAATGTAGTTAAAAAGATTGAAGTACGCTGTCTTCACAGTCAGATATGTCTGACTGAATCTAAGTGTATTGAATAGAAATCACTCAATATATATACTACTTGTATAGTGCTTGTTTACTTGTGGATACTTTGGTACACTTGCTATGTGCATTTGATAGGTAACTATTTTCATTTTGACTGTTTATCCGTTACACAGCCTTACACATTTAATATGAGCGTGCTGTATCCAAGTTAAATCATTTGATGATCTTAGTACCCTGAAATAAGTTCTGAATGTTTCCTTCATTTTCATTTCTTTGCTATGTTACCTTTGCTAATTTTTTAGGTGAGGGAGAAGGAATCATTAAAAAATAGTGTTGCAGGAATTTCTGAAAATATTTGATTACTTTTAATAAGAATAAAGAAGTCACTATTTTATTTGTCTATTTAAGTTGAGAGACTGTTTTTTCCTAATTAGATTCTTGGGAAGATATTCTCAGCAGAAGATTGATGCAGACAATAAAATTCATGTTAATTACAAAAGACTACCTGGAGAAAACTCTCTGAGTGTAGCTAGAGTTAGCTGGAAGACTTTGTGTGCTGCTTCTCATGATAAAGATGCCCTGATAGAGTGAAATGAAGTCCTTATAGCACTTCTGGTAAACTAGCTGTAGACAGATACTGGCTTCATGTGTACAGATTTTTATAAAGAACAATACCATGAACTGTAGCCCTCATTTAAATGTCTGTATTTGTACTAATCAAGAGTGGTTATTTTGGAAAGTGACTTTTACGAATCTGAGGATTGGATTTAAATGAGAAACTTAACCTGAGGAGTTCAGCACATTCTTTGTTGTATTTGGGTTTCTTGGGAAGCTGAAGTTTTTTGGTCCTTCACAGGATGAAATTATAAATTAAATTATTTCTTGCCTAGAATATACTAACTTCTGGTTGTTACACAGTGTTGGAATGAAGTTATAATCAATTGCAATTTCTAAAACCTAGCAAACATCTGTAATGCTTTTTTTAAATAATTTACTTAAAAGTTGCACTTAAATTAAGAAATTCTTAAATTAAGAAATCTTCTGCATTCATTACTGGAAGACATTACTGTTTCCAGTAAAAAGTTTCTGTAGATAGGCAATGGTATTTGATATAGTCTAAGTGTATCCTGTGTGTGGTTTTGCTCTGTGTCTTTAGAATTACTGCTTCTGAAATTTCATTATATCTCTATATTATAAGGTGCTTTAGTTGCAGAATACATTACTGCACATCCCTACATTCATTTTGTTCTGAATTCTCTGGTCTTTGTAATAAACTTCTGGGTGATCTGTGAGGCAAACAAGGCAAAAAATCATTTTTAACCATGAATTGTTAGTTTGCGTCTTGGAAGGGGGTGACTTAAGTGGGGGGAGTGGAACAAGTGCCATCTTTTTGATTGTAACGTCAGTTGTCCTGTACATCCTACTTTGCTTAGGATCTTTAAACTAGTCTGTCTGGCCTGGCCCTTCTCTCCTGTTCCTCATATGTAGGTCAGAGAAACCCATCTCGTGCAGAGCTGTCCCACTTCACAGAACCACAGAATCACAGAATGGTTGAGGTTGGAAGGGACCTCTGGAGATCATCTAGTCCAACCCCCCTGCTCAAGCAGGGTCACCTAGAGCACATTGCACAGGATTGCATCCAGGCGGGTTTTGAATATCTCCAGAGAAGGAGACTCCACAACCTCTCTGGGCAACCTGGTCCAGTGCTCTGTCACCCTCACAGTGAAAAAGTATTTCCTCATGTTCAGATGGAAACGTCTGTGTTTCAGTTTGTGCCCGTTGCCTTGTGTCCTGTGGCTGGGCACCACTGAAAAGAGTCTGGTCCCATCCTCTTGACACCCTCCCTTCAGATACTTGTACACATTGATAAGATCTCCTCTCAGCCTTCTCTTCTCCAGGCTGAACAGGCCCAGCTCTCTCAGCCTTTCCTCATAAGAGAGATGCTCCAGTCCCCTAATCATCTTTGTAGCCCTTTGCTGGACTTGCTCCAGTAGTTCCACGTCTCTCTTGTACCACCATTTTGGCTGGACCAACTTTCAGTCTCCCCTAACAGTTCTCCAGCACAATTTGGAAGTTAGCAAGAGCCAGGGAATTGAGAGAGTTGGATGTTGCCACCACCTTTTAAAGAATATTTTATAGTGCAGACTGTTCTCACCATCTGGCCTCATGGCCAGAGAAAAGCCCTATATAGGCATGGCATGTATATCTTCTGTGGTAGCACAGTTGAATCACCACTCTGTCCAACAGGAAATAACAGTGAGGTGTTAAATCTCAGAGCCAGTTTGTTCAAGGCAAGTCACCTTAAAATACCTCTGAGAGAATTTGTGTAGATGTATCACGGACAGTTACTGACTATATGAAGAATCATTCAAGTATTACCTTTCCACTAGATGCTGAGGCTCCACTACAAAGTAAAAAGTCTAATCTGCAGAAGAGGTTTCATTCACTCACAAAGATCCCAGTGCGAAAGAAGGAAGACAAGAAAAACAGAATACCAGAAATGAAGTGGAATTTACAAGATGGAATTTCAGCATATGAAAAGTGTTTCATTTACTGCCTAACAGATTGTTGATAAATAAATAATATGTGAAAAAGTCACTGTATGTCCAATTCTAAATTAAATCTGGAGCTAGAAAATCATCAGTTCTCTTTTTAGATGCTAATAGTAAAGTAATTCAAGTTTTTCAATTTGTCATTTTAAATGCAATGGGACTCTTAAATGAGAGGAGTAATGTTGTACTTTGTCCTTTTACTGGTTTCAGAGTTAAGAACATTGCATTCTTTTGCAAAATCTTAATTCATTTCAGTAAAGAAATTTGTATAATCTAATGCTATATTGCAGTTTCTCTGACTTGAAACCCCATCCTGAAAGAAGTCTCAGTGATTATGTAAACTTTATACAAAAGCAGGAAGAATGATGGTGATAGAGATAGAAAAGGCTGAGGTACTCGATGTCTTCTTTGCCTCAGTCTTTACTAGTAAGACTTGCGTTCAGAAATCTCAGTCCCCAGAGACTAGTCAGAAAGTCTGGACCAAGGCAGATGTACTTTTTGTAGCGCAGTATCAAGTCAGGGAACATTTTAAACAAACTGGACCTACATGAGTCCATGAGACGTGATGGGATGCACCTATGATTGCTGAGGGAGCTGGTTGATGTCATTGTGAGGCTCGATACTCTTTGAAAGGTCATGGCGATCAGGGGAGATTCCTGAGGACTGAAAGAAAGCAAATGTCACTCCTGTCTTCAAGAAGCAGGATCCGGGGAACTACAGGCTAGTCAGGTTCACCTCAGTGCTTGGGAAGATGATGGAGCAAATTCTCCTAGATATCATTTTCTACCATTTGAAGGACAGGAAGGTGATTGGGAGTAATTAGCATGAATTTATAAAGGGGAAATCTTCCTGACCAATCCAATAGCTTTCTACGATGATAACACTGGCTTGGTGGATGAGGAGAGTGTAGCAGATATTGTTTATCTTGACGTTAGTAAGGCTTTTGCTGGTGTCTCCCATAGTGTCCTCATAGACAAACTGATGAAGTATGCACTAGATGAATGGACAGTGAGGTGGACTGAAAACAGGCAAAATTGATGGGTTCAGAGGTATGCGATCAGTGGCACAAAAGTCCAGCTGGAGGCCAGTCACTAGTGGTGTCCCCCGGGGGTCAATAATGGGTCCAATACAGTTTAACATCTTCATTAATGATGGGGACAACGGGACAGAACGCAACCACAGCAATTTTGGAGGTGATACAAAACAGGAAGGCGTGGTTGATGCACCAGATGGTTGTGCTGCCATTCAGAGGGACCTCGACAGGCTGGAGAAATGAGCAGACAGGAACTTCATGAGGTTCAGCAAAGGGAAGCACCAAGTCCCACACCTGGGGAGGAACAACCCCACACACCAGTACAGGCTGGAGGCTGACCTGCTGGAGCGCAGCCCTGCAGAGAAGGATGTGGGGGTCTTGGTGGACAACAGGTTGACCATGAGCCAGCAATGCGCTCTTGGGGCAAAGGCGGCCAAGAGCATCCTGGGCTGCATTAGGAAGAGCATTGCCAGCAGGTTGAGGGAGATGACCCTTCCCCTCTACTCGGCCCTGGTGAGGTCACATCTGGAGTGCTGGGTCCAGTGCTGGACTCCCCAGTACAAGAGAGACCTGGGCATAGTGGAGCAAGTCCAGTGAAGGGCCACAAAGATGAGTAGGAGACTGGAGCATCTCGCGTTATAAGGAGAGGCTGCAAGAGCTGGGACTGTTCAGGCTGGGACTGATCAGGGGGGATCTTATCAATGTGTGTAAATATCTGATGGGAAGGTGTGAAGAGGATGAGGCCAGACTCTTCTCAGTGGAGCCCAGTGAAAGGACAGAAGGCAATGGGCACAAGTTGAAATGCAGGAATTCCATTTGAACACAAGAAAACATTTCTTTATTTTAAGGGTGATTGTACACTGGCACAGGTTGTCCAGAGAGGTTGTGGAATCTTCATTCTTGGAGTTATTCCAAACTTGACTGGATAAGGTCTTGAGCAATCTGCAGTTTTAGACTCTGCTTTGAGCAGGTGGGTTGAATTAAACCATATCCAGAGGTTCCTTCCAACCTCAGCTCTTCTGTGATCCTGAGATGCTGTACCCAAATTTCCTGTTTTTTCTCTGATAGAACCCATAATAGAGGTCTGTGGTACCTCTGAAAATCCTCTTACAATAGTTAGATCTACACCTCTGTGGGTAGACTAATTAGAGATGGACTAAGCATACTCCTGGAATTTATTGCCATAGGCCATTTTCTGTATGCCCCAACTCGATGGGATAATATCTTTGAAAAGGATACATGTACCTATATGAATTAATCTAGGTGAATGTTGCTTCGATATCAAAGTGAAGTTGAGCATCCATTATGTACTATTACATCTAAATGCGTGTTGTTTTTCATACCCAGCTCACAGAGTATGGCACAGCTAAGGATTTGATGCTCTCTTTTTATTTATTTATTTATTTTTTAATTTGTATTGTAGCTTTTGGAAAACACTGTGTTGGATTTTGAGTTGCTCTGTATGGGTCACAGCTGTATTTCCAGACTGGAGTTTATGGTATTGCTTTCAAACAGAGGTGCAAGATTTTGAAATGCCAAAAAAACCCCTGTTTTTTACTTTATGCAAGGTCAGAGTTCTTTTAGTTGGGGTGACCAGAATTTTGCAAAGATACAATTTTACCACAGATTTATTCAATATTTTCCCTACCTCTTCTGCAAGTACTTTAGTTCATAACCTGTTTTATATTACTGAAAGCTGTACCAATTCTCCTACTCTAATTTTCAAGGTTATTGCAGTTATTCTGGAATGTCCTGATGCCTGTGTTTATTGACAGCCCTCCCAACTATATCTTATCAGAAAACATCATCTACTTTTTTGCTCTTTGTTAGGGATATGTGATGAAATTGTCAGACACAATCCTATAAATGTAGGTCTATGTGTTGTGGAGTGTTGAAGCAGTGCCTATAGGCAGTGCCTGTTGTTGCAGGACTGGCAGACACCTTTCTTTTCTCATCTCCTTTATTTTCCTCTGTTCCAGATACTTAAGGGGGGAGTAGGAGAAGTAACTTCCACGTACAGTAGCATTGCTCCGTTCTAACATTAGAAGTCTAGAAGGAACAGATACAGTTCCTTCAACAGATCTAACATCCTAAAGAGAGGGATTTTCTTTTTTTTAGGCAGTTTACGATTTTCATATTGAGCCCAATTTTAGCCATAGATGTCTAAATTTAAGTATCTAAATCAGTGTTTAGGCACATAAATATTCCAGGATGGATTACATTAGATTGGGCTTCAAGCTGAGGACAATGAGAAATGGCTTTGTGCTCTCCCAGTGGCTTGGTTTTGCATCTTAAAAAGCTTGCTAGTCCCAACAGAGGAGCAGCCCATTGATGAGAAAGCTGGCATCACTATTTTGAGGGAGATAGTTAGGAGTGTTCCCTGATCCAGACAACTGGGGTGGGATTCATCTTTCCAAACTCAGACTTTTACTGAATAAATGTCCATATCTAAGCTAGTCACTTCAAGCTACCTTTAGAGGTACTGGAGCGATACGGTTACTGTTAGGGTTCAACCTATGTGATCTGTTTTAGATGTCAGCAGTAAAATGAGATGAATGGTTCCCTAGAAGCCCTTATTTTCTTATATTGACTACAAGGGATCCAAGCTGTGTAGTTCAGATGAAGGTGGCTTCATAGTAAACATCTACATTTAATCAAATAAATCCTACCTCTGCAGTCTATCTTCAGCTTCTTTCAGTGAAGAAAGGGACCTTGTACATGGGAAGACAGAGATACGGGAAGAAGGTGAAGAAGTAAACGCTTTGCTGCTTCCATCCTTTCATTGGTTATGTCAGCAAGTTTTTCTTCTCTGCAGACGGTATTGCTGGCCCCCATATTTGCAAGTCAAGGCAAGTTCTCAAAATCAGAACAGGATTATTTTTGAAACCCCAGATTTACAAAAAATAAAGCATGGGTTTGTGTGCTTGTCAATTGTAAGTTGTTGTCTTTCTTTAATCATTATTAGTAATAATGTTTGTTCATATTCATGGACACTTATTTTACTTTATTTTTAATAAAGTGTTATTGATTCCTTTAAATATTACAAGATTGTTTCTACCAACAAAAAATTAAAATATCCTGAACCTTAGCAACCTCTTTATACAGAAATTTTTTAATTCCATAAATTCTGTGAAGCTTATCTTAAGCTTTATTGTCAACCTGGGTGACTGGCAGAGGTGCCTCATGTACAGAAGATACAGACTGCAAATTCTTGCAGTAAGACTGTCACTGGCATTGATGCCACAGATGTTGCCACAGTCCTGTTTTCTGCTCTCAGTGAGCTCTGGACTGCTTTAAGTAACCTCTTATGGGTATTCCTTTGTGTAAAGTTCACATTGAGATGTCTGTACTTCCCTTTATTGTTTAAAAAAAAAAAGAAAAAGAAAAAAAAAAAACCCTATCTTATGTCCACATCCATGCACACAGTAGCCCTGTTTGTTTCTAGAAACTGGTGTGTCACAGTGTACTCTTTTGTTCTTTGAACAGAATCTTCTGTAAGTGAATATGTGCAACTCCACAGGCATAACAACGCTGGAAAATATCAAAACAGAAAATGTTATATTTCTGCATAGTATTTACTCAAGAGCTTAGATGACAGACACAAGAGCTTAGAATTTATGCATGCTTAAAAGTAGTGTTAACTACAAATAGGGCAGCTAACAGTATTCTGGTGCAATCTTGTGTCATCAGTTGGTTTCTAGGCAAGTTCCCTCCAGAATGGAAGGTATGATACTGTCTTCTTTCTTCCTTTTTTTTTCCTTTTTCTTTTTTTCCCCTGTTTAGGAGAAATAGATATCACGATAGATGTTCTGTAGTTGATTATGGTGAATCTGTATAACTTGGATTCATACTACGAAAGATACAAATAAAAAGCACAATATATTCCTGTTGCAAAGATGTCATCTAAGTTTCTGGAGATACCAAGACTTCACACTCCAGAATAACCTTGTAAAGAGTTGAGGATTTCATCTGTAGCTTTCATTGTTTTGTAAAGGGTAAAATACGATTTCTTTCAGAATTTTTTTGGATGATCTTGTTATAAATGAACCGTTGTGAATTGGGAAAAAGAATGTTATGTGTGTTGACAGTATGAATGATATTTATCATGTTAATTTAAATATCATGAGTTTCAAATTAACATTTTTTAGAATGTTCAATGATATTTCTATACATCTTTCAGGTGCTGGGTGTACATTCTTCTCATTTTGTGTATTATAATTACACTTCTTTGTGAAGACCATTGGTTTGTTTAACATTTATTTTAAGATGAATTTGAAATGAGGAGGTTCCTGCTTGAAAGTTCCTTTCCATATCTCCAAAGAAACGCATTAAAATGGGAAAGTATGTCTGTGTATATATACTGTTAAGTAAAACATATCCATGGTTCCATTCTTTTTTCAAAGGTTGCCCTCCCTTCTCTTTAGCAGTCCAGATTCACTTTAGATATGGATTGCCAGCCATGTGTCATGGGAACAGCTACACTGAATTACTACAGAATCAGCTACACTGATTACAAATTATCTTTTGGCTAGGTATGCTCCTTTTTTCTCAGGAGCTGACCTTCCTCATTTCCACATTTCATTAGCTCAGTTCTGCTTGCTGGCAGAGCAAGTCTGGGTGGGCTATTCTACCGCCAGTGTTGATCTCAGGCAGAAAGCTGCACCAAAAGCCTAGACATTTGCATTTATATTCACCACATCCCCAAAGTGAAATGAATGGATTTTGTTTAAGAGTCTGTATGCATTTTGTGAACAAAACTTCTTTTCTTCATGCCATTTTCAATCTATTTTTGTTTGTGTCTTATATGGAGTAGGCAACATTTCGTCCTGTATCAGTTTAACGTTGTAATCTACTGACAAAACCTCACATAACCAAATAGGACCTCACAAAAACAAATACGTAGTTGCTTTTTAATAATAGGTTACATGCTGTCCACACAGATGTATATCAGTGTAAATATTTTGATATGACTGTGTATTATTTAGAGTTATTAAAGATGACATTAGAGAAAGTGTTGGTAGGTGTGTACATATGAGATGTTACAGTTGTCCTGTGGACTAGAGCTAACTCTGTAAATATCTGTTTTAGCATTAGCAGAATGGTGTAATTGGGACCTAGCGTGCCTGTTAGTAACTCTGAACTGTCAGAAGGGTGTTTCCGTTTTGTCTAGCTACTCTGAATTACTGTACATGAACTAGAAGCTAAAGAGATTCTCTGGCCTAAGCTGTGCAGGAGGTTAGACTATGATTATAATGTTCCATTCTGGCTTTTCAAATCTCTAAGTTCATTGTTGGGAAGTACCTGAAAGTATCTGATCCTGGAACAGGCAGAGGTTACTAATGGCTCAGCAAATCGAGGTAGCTCAGAAGAATGTTCTTTCTGTAAAACACAGCGCATGTTATAGGGGTTTGTAAATACAAATTAGCACTGTTGGGGAGGTTATTTGACCATGTAATGCCTATGAAAAGTGTATCTTGGTTTTTTTTTTTTGTTTTGTTTTTTTTCAATTAAAGAATTTTCCTTCTCTTCCTTACACCACCTAAGCATCCATGCAGCCTCCCTTGTGTTGAGAATAGTGATTGTGTGTCTCTGTGGTGATTAACCTCATTGATCAGTTAGGGGTAGCCCCCACCATATCCCCCCAAACCCTCCCCACCAAATCACATTTCTGTTCCTAACCAGTGCCAACATAAGAGGCATGATGGAAGCAGGGGCAGGGGCAAGGGAGAGGTGGGGAGGAGTAGCCCAGCTTTTCCCGCAGCAGCACTGTCTTAGACTAGCTTCAGTCAAGCATGAAAACGTACCTTGCGGCAGATCAGCAGTATTATTGCAAGAGAAAAAATATTCTTGGAGAAGTTGTAATTTTATAAAGGATTTTGTCTGTGCTGGTGCTACATTTTTAGTTTGTTGAATTAGTCAGTAGCTAGTGATGACCTGCCTTGATCTGTGAAAGAGAAGTTCAGGGAAAGTTCATGTGTTAGTGACCCCTGTGAGCCTGGAGGATATAGTATCGTTGAGCACCAGGGCTAGAACATGAGCTCGAATTCCACTCCCAGAATACAGCTTGCCTCGGCATTGCTCTGTGGGCTGCCTGGCTCCTAGGGGGCCCCTGCCGCTCCAGTGCACCAGTCAGAGCAGAGGAATCCCAATGGTTATTTTTTGTGATCACCCTTGTCTTTTAAATTAGGTTGTTATAAAATTTAACTGCGTTATCTCCAGACCTGAGCTTTGTATTTAAAGCTGTGTCAGTGGATTGTTTTCCATTTTATGTCCTTTATTTTGGATTTCTCAATTCACAGCTGAGAAAGCAATCTGGAGGTGGAAGAGAAAGAATCCATTTTCCTCTTACAATCTGTAAATAAAATAAACATGGGAGAGGCTGAGATCCACTAATTTTAATAATATAAAATACATGAGTTCAGATTTTCAAAGCCGTTAATGATGCGGTGACCAAACAAGTATTAGACGGAATTAGACACCAGTAACCAGGTTATGTCCTTTAAAAAACCTACAGAGCAACTGTTTGAAACTTCGGGAGCTTTTGGTGACCCAAAATAATTCTTTGGTTTAAGGGTAGTAAAGTAACTACAGTTACTACTGGCTTTGCTTATCATGCAGTTTCAAGTGTGACTTACCATTACATACTTATTTTTCCTTAGGTAATAAGCCCATTTAAGATAATGCTTTCTCCTTTAACTAATAAAAAGCAGATTTTAAGTTTTGTTTTGTATATTTTTTCATTGAATTACAATTTTCACTGAAATCTAGCATGGCACACATTCTCAAAAAAACTTTCCCTCTTAAACATCATTTGCCTTTTCTAATGTAAGCAGGGAGCTATCTTAGAGCTTGTAGCTCTCAGAAGATGAGGAAGTTGTTTTCTAGGTTAGTAAGGGAGAGACTCTAGAAGATATTAAAGACCCAATTACAAAGATTGCATGTATGTTTAGTTTGCCTGGGTGAGGGCAGCAGTGCTTCTCTTCACTCAGTGCTTAGAGAAGCAGCAAGATGAAGGAGCCTGGAGCTCTATTTCTTGTGTCCGGATGGAACAGTCACTCTTGCAAAACCTTCACGACAGCTGGGGAGACCACGTGCACAACTGTTCATCAGTTAAAACTTACTGTATTGGAAAAAAATACAGCAGAGAAAAAATTCTTTATATATCTCTGTAACTGAGTTCGTTCTTCCCACAGATTACTGTGAAAAGTGAAGCAATGCATGCTTATAGATGATGCTTAAAAAAAAAAAAAAAAGTTTTGCCCTTCTGTACTTTAAAAAATGCAGATAGGATTTTGCAAGTCATAACGGGTATTCTTATGTAATGCCAGTGAGGTTTTTTTAGCCAAAGTTTTACTTCCTCTCTAGGAAGCATCTAAGCATGCAATTGTGTAAGTAAAAGTATTACATTAAAAAAACAAAACAAAACTATGTTGTGTTTTATTAGTGTTTGCCTAGGAGATTTATCCGGAAGTGGATTTCAAAACTACATGAAACAAGATGCTTTCTCTTAAACAACTGTTTAACAGTGAGATGTTTGATAGACATTAGTTTTTCTAAGAATTCAGAAAATCATTTTGAATAGTAACAGGACAGAGCTAAGGCAGAAGCTATAACCTAAGGGTCATCAGTGCATAATGAGCAGGAACTTCAGGTAATGATGAGCATTGGACACAGAAAATTCACTGTATTCACCTGGCCTATTTGTTTCTGACGCTTCCTCACAGTAGTCATTTATATAGAATTGCTGTAAAACAATTGGTGATTGAAATCATGAGATTTTTGCTAATAGCTATTGTTTACTTTGGATATACTTTGGATGTTTTCAGAAGGATGAAGGCCATGGTGATTGACATCCTAGCCATTAAAGATAACAGGTGAGCTAAGAAGTGTATGTGCATGCCATGCTGTGCTTGTAAACTGTATTCAGGGAAAGAAGAGTAATTTCTTGGTCTACCACCTGGCATGACTTCTTAGGTAATCCTAGTTTTTGAAGAATTCCTTCTTCCTACCTAGAAACAAACAAAAAAAAAATCAAAAAGTTTTAGATATTATCTAGCTAAGTAATTAGGTCACAGTTGTAGCTGGCTGTAATGTTAGTTGAACCTCTGGAATCTGAACTTTGAATCTTTCTGATAGCACTTCTGAGTAAAATGAGAAAAAAGCTACTTATCCAGTAATGAGCCAAGGCTTTGGTATGCCAAGCTCTTCCCTCAGAGCAAAGGCGTGATTGCTACCCCAAAGAATGTACAGTCTTGTTTGAAACAGCATGTGGCAATATGTGTAAGAGCAGTGGGGAAAGATGATGCAGTGATACATCTAACTTGATACTTCTGGATCATTTGAAAGAGTAGTAAAAACCGGTGATAGTTATCTAAGGTCAGCTAAACTTGACTGTAGCTCAATTTACCTGTTTTAGCCAGCTAATTCCTATGCAAGTTTTGCAAGGGATAGTATTTTTTGGAATAATTCAGGGTGAATATTTTATAGATAAGATCATATGGAGGGAACTGTGGAGACATTTGTGTAATATGGGAACTGTTGTGCCGCCTCAAAGCCAAGGCCTGACTAGTCTAACAGCCTCTCTGATGGGAGGCACAACCTGACATCTGATAGGAAGGTGTAAGAGGAAGCAAATGTAGTACTGCCTGATCCCATGTGCAATACTACATCTTATCTTGATCTCTAAGAGATGGAATTTGGCTGAAATCTTCTGAAATGTTTGTTCTCATTTTCTTTATGAGAGAAATAAAAAATGGACTTCTACAGTTAATATCACTAGCGGAGGCAAGGGACATAAAAAGAAGGTTATCTTTCTACAGGGCAATGAAAATGTTGAGGCGTGAGTGTCCAAATAGGTCAGTCAGAAAGGAAGAAGTGTTAATAATTAAAGACAAAACCAGAGAATGGAAAGTTTAAAAAAAGAACGAGTAAGCAAGTAGCTAATCACAAGAACATCTTGGTTAAAGTCAGGGAAAGTTTGAAGATCTACTATAACAGAACTAAGAAAAAGAGAAAGAAGGAAGATACACATCTGTAAATATATTTGAGATTCAGGAAAATATTTGTATTAAAAACCACATTATAAGAAGTGTGTAAATTGAGACTAAGTGATGGGCTAGAATTTGAGAGCAAGTTCACGCTATTGCACTTAAAATTCCTGCTCCTAATTGTAATGTAATTGTGATATAATGAAAACATTGTACACATGGAGCATGTTATATGGAGGTATATTGCAGAAAATAAGTCTTTTGAACATTTCATTCTACATGGGAGACAGAATCAGGACAATAAAAGGATGTGTCATAGCTAGCGTTTGGCTCAGGGATACCTTGGACCTCTGAAGGCAAGAGTGTTGAGAAGGAAAGTAATTCCTGAGTCTGACATTTTTGAATCAGCTATGTCGATTGGGGTGGTAGAACTGCCTCCCTCTGCCACCCTCTGCCTCCCGTCACATCCCAGGCCAATCTCTGGAGAGGCAGCAGCGTGCTGCCCAGATGCTCAGTTTGGCCTCCCGAGGATCCCCAGCCTCTGGCGCAGCAGAGAGGAACGGGACCAGGGTTCGGCCCCTGCTCTAGGAATCCTGGGAGAGGAGCTCAGAGTCTGTGCCTGCTAACGGGGCATGCAGCAACACAGAGAAATGGAGAGAAGCACAGAAGTCTTATGATCTCAGCTGTAATAACATGCCATAATTTTTAGGCATCCCTAGAGACCTTGCAGAAACTAGCAATATCTAGTGATCAGTGTGCTCCAACCCTTTCCCTTCCTGGCTTCCTCTTATCTGTTCCTTTACCAGGGCTTGCTGTGAGGGTGGTGTAAGAGAGAGAATCTCACATCACAGAAAGGAAGAGGAAGATTGTGACCCTAAATTACTGAGTATTTGGGGGTTTAGTCTATGCATTCTGTAATGAAATTTTGTAACTAGGGTAAAAGAACAACAGCCAGAACTCCTGGGTTCTCTCTGTCCTAGGCTCTGTGGAACCTGGAACAAGTAATTTAGGCATGAATTACCTAATGTAAATTATATTTTGAGTGAGTGGGTGGGGTTCTGTTGCTAATCTTGTGTCTGAAACGGGCACCCAAAATTAGAGATGCCGTCAATGGTTGGTTGGAAATTTCCAGCTCTAAGGAAATTCTGAAAAAGTAATGTCATGCAGGGACATTTGGAGAATAGGTTACATCATAAATAAAATATAGATACAGGTTTGTGACAAAATTGAGAAAGAAAGGGGTTTATAGGGTTCTAATAAAAGAAAACAGCTTATTTAGGGGATGCTGCCAGGAAACTATAAGATGCAGACCAGCAAAAAGATACTGTTCAAATTATTTTTCATGCCTGCTGATCCACATAGGCGGTGCTCTGAGGACGCAGGCTGCATTTTGACTTGTGCAGCAGTGTTTCCTGTGTTTGTGTTGTCTGAGTCCATGCCCCAGTGGTAATAATGTAGATGTCAGATTGGCTCATAGGATTGTATATTGTGAATATTTGTATGGTAGGTCTGGGAAAGCAAAGGCTTGTTCCTGGCTGACTGGTGCTTATAAGGACTGTTCAGTCGGGGAGAAACTTAGAGGCAAGCTGCAGAGTCCTAAGAGGACATCTCAGTTTGACAGGTCCAAAAACAAAGTCAAGGAAAGGATAATAGTACTTTGAATCCTGAAGGCATAATTCCAACATTAACTAACTAATCCTCTGCAAAATCCCTAATGGGTAGTGGTCATTTGTTATTTACAGATAAGAACCTAAGTCACAAAGCACTTACAATATATACATCTACTGTCATGAATTTACTGAACGAGCTGAGGATGGGAGCTGGGTGGTCCATAAATAATACCAAATGATGCTTTTGTTAAAATATTTCATGTGATTTTATCCAAATTCCCTAATTGTCTGATATAGTTTCTCCAAAAATACAGATATCAGTTTTATTTCAGTGTTCTCACCTACCATTCTGACACAGTTTATAATGTGAATGTATTCTCTATACATTGCTACTTACTGTATTCTGCTGCTTCTGGTTGTTTTGCTTTTCATCACTAGGTGGCAATGTCTTAACATTCAGTTCCAAACAGAAGGAAAAACAAAATGGTGCAGCAAAAGTATTGAGAAATAAAACTAAGAAAGTTTCTCTTGCTCTGTTTATAGCTTATCACATTATATTAGGTTTGCTTAATGAAATCTTATTTTGTGCAGTGGTTTCATGTCAGTCCATACTTTTGATTTGAACCCTCGAAAGATGTTTATTGTTTAAATCATGTAACTTTATAAATTCCTTATATGCATATAGTTTTCAATTGATTTAGATAACAATTTTGATTTTCATTTTTACAGAGGATGTTAGTCCAGGATGTGTACAACCTGCTTTGTTAATGTTGACTTGAATTGTTTAGTGTTATGCAAGCCGTAATAAGAAAAACAAAAAGATACTGTTGTAAATATTTTAATGTAAGGAAAGAAAAAGATTTTGCATTTCATAAACTCAAGAAATGCTATGTTGAAGTGAATAAAGTCACTACATCATAAATTCTGTGGGTTTTTTTCTGATTGAATGTAAAAATATTATTCCTTGTTTTATTGCTGGCTGAAATGTGGACGTATCACTTCACAAGTAATATAAAGACACCTTTTATTTTCCCCCTGAAAGCAGTGGGAGCAATTCAGGTGCCTAAGCATAGATGTGTAGCATCTCCAACTGCTGCTTCAGAAGGAAGTGGATCTTCTATAGGTCTTGTGTCATATCTGCCAGTCTCAGTGGATAGCTCACATACCTTAGGATATCTAAAATGTCACGAGACATCTATATTTAGACACCTGGATACCATCCCACTAGGACCAGTATCCTTCTGAAAGTCAGTGTGGCCTTTAAAGAGAACAGCGTAAAGAGGATCAAAGTAGTTCATTAAAGGGAATGTGGAATCGTAAATGCAATGCCATATGTCCCAGGACATGAAGAACATTAGATCCTTTCTGTTTGGAACTTTCTGTTATGTGTGTTCTGTACTGGAATCAGATCAATCTGGCAATCATTCCTGTAGGCTTCTTTATTTTGCCCAGAACTAGATCATGTTAAAACCACAGGAACCCTAATAAGCCGCCCATACTAATTCCTTTTGAAAAAAACTCTGGACAGCCAAACTTTGATATAAACTACACCAATATAAATCCAGGCCATGGAAATCACTGCTATAGGTGTAATTCAGCTAACAGCACTTTCTGGCTAAAAGGGCACAGCATGTGGCACAAAATAAGGAGGACAAGCTATATGACTTGGTAAAGCCATAGAAAATCAAAATCAGTATTAGAACTTCCAGGATTTGAATGCAGTTACTTTTGGCTTTGGGATCTTGATTCACATTACTACCTTGAAGCTGGAGGGAGTTGAACACAAGCAGATTGGCACCTAGCAAAGACAGAACAAGGTATTAAGCACAAACTAAGCAAATAAAAAGTTAAGTGTTTTGCTGGATTAGGGCTGAAGTGCTCCTTATCTTGCAGGATCATACTCTAGAACAGATTGGGTTGTAATGATGTATCATTGCAGACTAAAGAGAGGCTTTGTACTATGAGCAGATACTTGTGCACTCATAAATACAATCACTGTGGTTTATGGATGAGGTTTGAACCAAAATCCTTAGAGGTCAAATATGTAATCACCTGCTACATAAGTTAAAAGACTTATTCTGTTAGCAGCAAATAAGGAACACACTGTTCTACTCACTGGTTTCTGCAACTAGTTTATGTGCACTAGGAAAGAGAGCATATATAAAAAATCGAGTATATATTGACTTTGCTACTGTTGTCACCCCTCAGAGGCTTCAGCTACTCTTTGCCTTTAACCTCAAATTCCAAAGAGTTCAGATTGCAAAAACCTTAGCACCAAATGGCTCCTCTCAACCTAAACGAACTAAAAGGAGCCCTGGAAATTATACAAGGCTTGTACTATATTCATATCTCTGTGTGCTTCTTTAAGGATTCCTGCAAGTATTGCTCAGAATGTACAAGACTAAATTGCCCGTATGACTATTATAAATAGTAGTCACCAGAAATGTAAACAAAATGGGTACTTATACTGCCAGATATTAAGAACCGAAATAAAGCGCCTGACTCACAGATGTAGTTACCCTAAGCATCCTGCGTAGACGGGGAAGAGATGCGTGCTGCTTCAGAAGGTAATTGCAATCTGTGCTGGACTCCCACTCCTGAGTCATACTAAAGGGATTCGTCTCCCAACTTAGGCATCTGAATTGGATGCCTCAAGATAGATACTGTGAATGCCTTGAACGCTATGTATTTTGTTTTTCTTTTATTGAGTCAAAGTTTTGGAAGTCAATTTTTCAGATGTTTTGCAATGAAAATAGCTGTTCATACAGAGCTCTCATCATGAGAACCCTTCTGACTATGCTGATGAACAAGTTCTCCTAACCTCATTTTTCCAAAGTTGGGGCGTGGAAATTCCACAGTCTTTGTTCTGCCAGAGAGGGGTATAATCCAGTAACCCAAGGCGCCTGGATAGGTGCTACTGCTGATCTCAGAAAGCAGATGAGAGAACAGAAGGTGGACTGCACGTCAGGAATGCAGAGTTTGCTTTAAGTACAAATGTTTATAATGGAAACAATGTTTCTGCTATCATGGTAATTAACAGGTGATTGATTCATCTTGGTAGATCTATGAAGAGCTTACATTTTGGATCTTTGATTCCTTCTTTCTGTTAAAATGCAAAAATATTATGTTACCATTAACTTACCATAAATTCCCATGCAGTAGTATCATAAAAAATGCTCACTGTATTTGTAAATACATCAGACTGTAAGATCCATCATCAGAAAGTTTATTTGCACTTGACAGATTTTATATACTTATGCCAGCCTATCTTTCACAAGCTGAAATACCTAATTAAATTCTGAAATATCAGAAAGTCAACAAGAATTAAAGTGGAAGCTGTGCAACTTTGAAACTTTTTAGTCATGTCAGCTTCCATAAAGTAGGTTTAGAGCACTAAATTAGAATGCTGCTGTTTCTTCCATTTCAGTGTGTATTCCTTTTATAGCAGAGTTTCCAAAATGTGATCAAAAACATGATATTATTTGGAGGATGTCCTACTTTTTGAGCTAACTTTAGACTGACAGATATTTTAATGAAATTCAGCATTTCAAATTTTTTGAAAATATTTTAAGACTATTTAATGATAGAAATTAATATGGGTTTAATTGGTTATACATTTGATTTTAAAGAAGCTATCAGAGGAAAAGTTAAATTCTGAGGTGATTATCATCTAGGTAGTGCTTTCTAAAGCAGAATTGATGATGCAGGCATATCAACTCTAAAATAAATCTGATCTTAACAAAAGGGCTGAATACTCTGCTGTGAAGGACTATTAAAGTAGTGAAACAGTAGTTTCATTGTAGTTGGATTTTTAAGCAGACTGATGAGCTGTAAACATTGCTCTGTGGACTGAAAACTGTTCTTTAGTCTATATCTCTGGTTAACACAATTTTGAGATCAGGAGGCATCATGTAAAAGATTATGTTGGACTACAGACTTTACTGGATGAGTAACGATTGCATTGTTAGTAAACAAAGGTATGTCTTGGAGGTTGGAGAGTGAAGAATTAAAGTGAGCACTATCAAAAGTTCGGCCGAGTAAAAACGTGTGACAGAATTGAAAGGAAATAGTTAAATGTCCTTGGTCATGTACATTTTTTTAGAAGAGAACATAGATTTAAAAGGATCCAGTATCCAGTGAGGATGAGAGAAAGATTAAGAATAAGATGTGGCCATCAACTGAGTGAGTGTCTTGCCTTTATTTTCCATAAGGATGTAGAGGAACAAAGGCAGGATAGATAATAGCAAAAAAAAATCAAGTATGATGTGGAAACAAAACTCAAAGGTCTTCAAGTTCATGTTGCAAAAACCACATGATTTCCCTTTCATGAGAATGAAAGAACTGGTATATGAAATTGCTGATCAGGTAATAACATTTTTGATGAGTCTATCAAAAGAAAGATTCTGCCATGTAAATATAAACAACAGAATTTGTGTTTCGTAAGGGGGAAAAATGATCCATACCTCCAGAGAGGTCACTTTTCCTCAGTCATACTCAAGACTTTGAAACAAAATTTGGTGGGAGACTATAATTAAGGTTGTGGATTTAAATGCAAACAAGGATAAAATGTGATATGGATTTAGCAAAGACAGCTAGTTGCAAATTAAACTTATATCTTTATTTTCAACAGTAGGATTGTGTTAGAATTAATATATATGCGGTATTCAGAAAAGCATTTGATGCAGCATCACAGGGGAAATTACTACTTAAATCCTTGAAGATAGGATTTAATACAGCAATTGTAAGAATGAATAAGGAAGTCTAAACCTGACTGGAGCAGTCTCTGCTGAGAAATCAATTAGTGGAATGGTTGGAAGTCATCAATCCTAGGTCTTGGGACTTGTCATATTTGGTATTAAATTTAACATCAATGGTAAAAAGTTTGAGTGTTCTGGTTAAAATGTGATGGCATACAATGAAGAGGAATTGTCAATGGTGGTGGGGGTGATGGAGCTCTCAGGCTGAGAAACTGGATGATCTCAAGGCCCAGAGTGGTTGAAATAAGGTGATATTTAACAGTACAGAGAGGAATGTCTGATACAATCTTTTTGATATCTGGTAAAATCACACCTGAAATACTAAAAACCTTTCTGATAGTTCATGTTCAAGAAAGCGTGTAAACTGGTTTTAAGTAAACTTAGTTTAGGAATTGGAAGAAGGTTTATGAAGTGATTTTCTACCTCAGCCTTCCATTCATGAGGACACAAAACCTTGCCTCAAGATGAAGTATGTTTACAGAAGACATTTAGATATCTTCACTGAGAGCCACATGTGTTTGAACTCAGTGATCCCTGCCTTCCTCTTTTTTAAATCCAAAGATCAAATACGCTGCATACTGAAACCAAAAATAATGTGTAAATATCATTGTTGACAAATTTGTCAGAAGAATCAACAGCAAACAAACTGTATTTTGGCTCAGATACTGTAATTATGAGATGCTGCAGGAAATTTATTCCACTAAGTAAGAAAAGAAGTAGTATAATTCCCAGAAGATAATGTCTAGAAGCATGATAGCACGAATATATTAGACAAAAAATATTTGGGAAACGGATGCTTCTTACTTTCCTTCATTATCATTAAAATGTACATAGTGAAGTACTGTGATTATTTGAAATAAAACCTTAGAAATATGGAAATTGTAGCTAGCAATTAAATATTTTGTAGCAAATGCAGACAGGCTAACAAGAAATGAATTGCTTCTGCCTCATTTTCTTACATGAATTCAGTTTGCCCTCTTTCTTTTTATAAAAAAACATAATTCAAGACAAAAATGGCATCAAACAGAATTTTCTGTGGCTCTTCTGGAGAGATGAATCACAAGCAGTGAGCTGTCTGTTTTATTTGCCACTATGAATTCAGCTTGCTGTCTCTCATCTGTGTTAAAAAAAAAGTAAAGAAAAAAACGACAACACGCTTCTCTGTAGCTGTGAATGAAAAGCAGAAACAGTCAGTCTAAATGCCTTGTTTTTACTGCTCTGGAAGTGCTTCTCTTCTGCAACAGGGCTGATGGATAGCCTTTTTTTTAAACGTCACTGCAATCAGATATATGGGTGCAGCTTTGCTTTACCGCAGCATGATGCAGTTGTGTATAGTTCAGCGTGCTGTTCTTGGAAACGGACGGAAGGAGAGCAGCTGACCAGAATATGCAGAGGATATCCATTAGAGGTTTTTTTTTCTAAAGAGACCGGTACGTGTGAAATTCCTTCAGCTGCAGAAGAGGCGTTTGTAGTGGGGCTTCAAGTTGATGCTCTGCTTGCAAGAGGAGGTGCACACACTCAGTCTGTCAGCCTCTAATGGAGAAAAAGCTTCAGACAGGCAGACTGCGCATTATTAAAAGGCCAGCTCAGACACCCTTCAAGAAGATATTCTAACTGTGTCTATGGAACAAATGCTGTGGTGCTGCATATGCCTTAACCAACCGGGAGAAATTTGCCCGGTTGTGGAACGGAATAAATGAAAATACGTATTGAGGGCTGGAGGAAATAAAATACATGGCAAATAAAATTAAGTACGAGCCCTGAAGGAAGAGCAAAGGACAAAATCTCACGGTGTGGTTTTGTTGTTGTTGTGGAGCTTTTTTTTTTAAGGCGCTTACCTACCATGAACGGAAGAAGTGGATCTGCAGAGACTTCATTTCCTCCTCTGACCCCTCGTTTACATCACTAACTGGTGACAGTCACATCTACATACATAGTACCTGCCACTTCAGCTGCTCAGAATTATAGAAGCCTCTTTGTATGCAGCAGACATGGCTAGCCAGCAGGATTCAGGCTTCTTTGAAATCAGTATCAAATATTTACTGAAATCCTGGAGCAATAGTGAGTAGCAGAAGAGTAATCTTTTCATATTACGCATTGCTTGATAAAGAGCTAGGATAACCTAGAGAATAAAACCTTGTATTTCTGTATGCTTGTGTTATATAGACCAAATAGTTTTTGCTTTCGTCTGCTCTAAAAATCAGAATGTCAGAGATTTAAATAGGTTTCATTAACTACAAAGACTGTAATGAGATTGTACTAGATTTTGCTTGATTGAATTCTCAAGTTAGGCTGCTTTCTGGCTCTCTATAACAGTACATTGCAGTGAGTGCATTCCAAACAGCATTTCCTGCCTACATGTTTATTTGATCAGGCTTTATCTAAATATTTTTGAAATGCTGCTTAATCATAAGGGTGTGGCATTGCTCAGAAGTCGGTTTTTATTAATTGTGCAGTGAGGGCAAAAATATAATGGTTATACTTCAGGTCTGAGAGTCATTATTTTAATGTGATAAAAAGCAAAACATCAGTTACTTATAGCTGCACTTCCCATCCTCCGTGCTTAATTTCAGAATCTTGTGCAATATTTCCATCTAGAAAGAATCCATCTGTTTATCTAATCCAAGCTGGGATTTACAGAATGTAAACAAATGACATTTTAGTCTTCCTTGGTCTTTTCAGTACTGCTGTTCCTGATTTTCTTTACTGTCTAAATCAATCACTCTTCTGATTTTTATCAATATTATATAATATGGGTTGCTGTATAAAAGTGGTGTTTGCAAATATATTCAGATTAGATAAGACCATAGGATAATTCTGGTACAAATTTGCTTTTTCATTTAAAAAACATGAATAGTATATTCCTTTTCCATACAAGCTTATATTAATAGGATTAGCTCTCCATAATTAACTGTTTTAAAAATATAGAACACAATGTCTCTGGAAAAATCCAACTTGGTTACGTATGCAGTAATGTTCTGATCATCCCAGTATCTCTAGTTTAATAGCTTCTGCATGAAAGACTAGTATTTAAAGATGCTATGGTATAAAAATTTGTACCTTTGCAAAATCTACCTAATGGTAGGCATATATCTGAATACCTGCAAAGAAATAAAAATAATTCTATTAAATGTGTGACATGCTAGGCTTGTCTTCATTAAATGATATCCATAGAAACTGTATTTTTCCAGGTCATTTGTATCCTCAGTAACACTGTAGTGCTTGTTTGAATCTGGTTTTCTACCGCAAGTGTGAAGTCACTAGGGAATAATACTATTACCTAAACAACATAGCTTGATCTGCCCTAATTCTAAAATATTTTGTGCATATCCATTACATTTCTAATCAGTGGTATTGCAAGGATTGCAAGAGAATTTCATGACTTATTTACCTTTTGGACTAATGTTAATTGAATAATGAAAACATAAGTGTGTATTGTGATAGCAGATATTTTATAACTAATTAGTCACAGTTTATTACAGAACAAAAACAAGTCACTTTTGTGCTGCAGAAATCAAATCAGATCTGGTGTTATTTTCATAATATATTACTGTAACTTTAAGGCTAAGTAAAACTAGCATATAAAAATATAATAATTATTTTGAAAATAAATATAGCATTAAAGTATATGGAAAGTATTTTAAAACAGCAAGGATGTTTTTAGCCTGAAATTAAAAGTCCTTAAATGAAAATCTGAATTGTTTTAGAAAAATGGAATTGATATATGAGTCATTATTTCTGACCTTCTCTTAGCAGATAAACGTGCTTTCCACTGCATTTGGCTTAAACAGTAAGAGGAAATACAATAAATTAATCCAGATTGATTTAAACTTGTTGCCTTTTTTTTTTTTTTTTTTTTTGCTTGAAGTCTGGAGGGCTGTGTTCAGAAATCTGTACATAGCCTTTCTAGCTGAAAAACAAACAATTTGATAAGAAGATGGTTGGGAGTTCAAAAGACCTAGGGCTTTCTTCAGCTCTGTTATGTGATGGGTGGAGCAGAGGAAAACACTTCCCTTGCTTGAGAAACTGCTGCGAAGCCTGCACATGCATGCACACCAACATGTTTTTCAGAGAATAGGTGCTGTGTCTGCATTCTCAGGAGCAGAAGTAAGCTGTAAATTATGCTGGGCCATTCACCTAATAGAATGAGTTTTAACATACTGTTTTAAAAGAAATATAAGTATAGGTGCTACAGTATATATTTTGCTGAATTGGTAATAGTAGTAAAGGTTCTATCCATAAATTTTTCTGTAAATTGTCACTTTAAAACAGTAGCTTTAAACTCTGTTTGTCCTTTCTGGGCTTTATAGCCCAATTGAACCAGTCCTTTCTATTGACTTGCGTTTTAGTTTATACAGAGTATTAACATTTTCTAATAGGTTGCCTAGTGCACCCTTTGCCCATTCTATACCATGAAATGTCCTCAGGTATTCCATTTGGGATGGCACTTGGGACAGTTTTGCTCTCTCAAGTCTTCTGAAAAGTAGCATTCTTGACATACCAGGCAGGATTTCAGTGCAGTATCACGGAGCACTTGCACAGGTGTTCACTTAGCGTGCCTACTGCTTTATCATGCTCATCAGCCAGCTAAGAAGCCGAGTAATTTATGTGCACAGGAGTCGGTTCATTTTAGGTACCTGTTGCCATTATAATCAGGGTCATACAGTCCATGGTGTATTCTAAGTGAGCATGTGCTCCTGTTGCTCTTGGGGTAGAAGAAGGTACACTCATAGTCTGGCCCTTGAACCATCCCACCAAACTGAGAGACCTTGATATGCTGCTATGTGCAGCTCTCTGTAAAACAGACTTGTGCTCTGTACATGTTGATAAGATACTGTGCACCTTATGCAGTTCTGGAAAATATTCCTCTAATGTGTTGGGAGATAGAATAAGAATTGGGATTTTCTAGTTAGAAAATAAGAATTTTCTTTTTTTTTTTAAGCTCAACTTATTTGTATTCTGATTTTTTTTTTTTAAATGCAGGTAGTTTTGATCAGCTCTGCATTAGCCAACAGTATAAATTGCATTCATTATGTGCTGCCAGCTTGGTTCAACATGGTTCAAGTGTGAAAAGTACTAGGCTGAAGATATATTTTTCGATTCAAATACATACTTTTATATGTATTTTTTGAAAATACTGCTAAAATGCCTACAGGCTATGCTTACTAAAGATGAGTAATACTCAGTTTCTATAAGATCAATGAGAGGACAAGAATAAAATAGGACTCAGCCACAAGCAGGGCTATTAACAGCCTTCTCCTTATTTCTGTTATTGAAGTATCATAAAACACATTTTGTAAAGAAATACTTGCAATTAAAAGAATAAAACATGAATCAATTTCATTGAGAATTTGAATCTGCTCTTTCTCTAGACTATTTTTACTTTTTGAATGATTTGGATGTTTAAATTTATTCTTAATTTAATTCTGAAATAATATTTTTCATGTTCATCTTAAAAAAAGTCATCTCAAGAACAGAAGTTAAAAAATTAAGGTACAAGAAGCTAGAGTGCCACCAATATAAACTGTAACAAATTCTGTAGCAAATTCAGGTGTTTGCAGTTTCTAGTTTAATCAGCAATGAAGTTTATTGTTCCTTTCTTGGAGGAAAGGATTTTGTAGAAGAATCA
Organism: Apteryx mantelli; assembly: GCF_036417845.1. Taxonomy (NCBI): domain Eukaryota; kingdom Metazoa; phylum Chordata; class Aves; order Apterygiformes; family Apterygidae; genus Apteryx; species Apteryx mantelli. The sequence continues at coordinate 26,321,833 of NC_089978.1, forward strand.
AAACAGTACAGGTAGATGGCTCACTTGTGCTCTTGCAGGTCAGCTGTTATGTGGGCTGCTACAGACTGCATGTCTTTGTCTCCCAGTTACTAGAAATAGATTTTAAGGTGGCTTTTCTGTTTAATAAAATGAGAGGACACATGTTGCATGGTGAACATTTTTGTTTGCTTTTTCTTGTAGAAGTGAGTTATCTTCAGGGCTGTATCTTTCAGGATGACACTTGCTTCTCAGTGCTAGTGTCCGAACAAGTGATTTTGCCAGCAGTGTCACAGGTCAGAGAAACTTCTTGAGGGCTTATGGGCAGTCACTGCTGGGGGGCGCTGAGTGGCCATCGTCTTGGACAATTGTTTCTACCCTGGCAGGAGCAGAAATGAATGAAGGAATCAAGTATTCTGCAATAAAATTCACCCTTTCAATGGGCAATGTTCTTTACCCATGAGCAAGAGAAAAGGAGGACAGTGGGCAGTTTCTTTGGGTAAAAACTGCCTCATATATAAGGCCTGTGGTGCGCTATTTTGATGTTTTAGTAAGATTTTATTGTGCAGGAGGATGACAACAGGCCTTGGGCGGGAGGTTGCATATTTGCAGGCAAACTTAGGCCTGTCTGAAGCTGTATATGCTATGTGCACCTTACTTTCAGGCTTAGTGGGTGTAGCAAGACACCTGTGAAGGAAAGAAGCTGTTTCACATTTCTCAGTGCCTGCTTAAGCAAACGTAAGTCTCCACATTCAGTGAATAAGAAGAATATGTCCTTCTTCCCTGCCACCCCTCATGGTCTGGTACTGCTGCTCTTGCCAGCCCGAAGTGAGCTGAATTGAGAAACTGGTGTGACAGCACACCAGCCTGGTGAGGAAAGGAGCTGGTCTAGCTGCACACCAGCCCCACGAGGAAAGGAGCTGGTGTGGCCACACACCAGCCCAATGGGGAAAGGAGCTGATGTGGCTGCACACCAGTCCCGCACACCAGTCCAACAAGGAAGAAGCTGATGTGACCTCACACCAGCCCTGTGAGGAAAGGAGCTGGTGTGACTGCACACCAGCTCCATGAGGAAGAAGTTGATGTGGCCTCACACCAGCCCAATGCAGAAAGGAGCAGATGTAGCTGCACACCAGCCTGACGAGGAAGAAGTTGATGTGGCCTCACACCAGCCTGGCGAGGAAAGGAGCTGGTGTGGCCACACACCAGCCCGAAGAGGAAAGGCCTCATCTTGGCTGAGGTGAGCAGAGCTGCTGCTGGGGCAGGGGCGCGTGGCTGCAGCCCATCAGCAGCGCCCAGAGCTTGCCTTAAAATGACTCCGAAAGTGCGGCTGGAGCTGAGGCCAGGCTTGTACCTTCTCTTCATGCTTGCTTCGGATTTTGCTCTCTAATACACCTACAGAAAGCTATAGGTGTGGCTAAGCTATAGCCACAGCCTTTGCATTTAGGGAGCCAGGCAGACAGAGGTTAGCTTCTGCTCAGGTCTTGGCTTGTGTCTCTGCCTTGGAAAAGGGATGCTGTGAATTCAAGCTGTCTTGCTGCATAAAGGGAGCTGATTGCTCTGTCCATTGAGCCTGAAATTAGGGTGCTGAGTATATTTGTCAGCTTTAAGTAGTCTGTGATTGTTTGCAGAAAAGTGACTTGCTTCATGGTGGTTACTGCTATCTTCCAGTACAACTTTCTTTGCATTTGTCTTCAGATACGGTCCTCTTGTCCATAGAGCTATAGGAAAAGGTATTAAAACAGACTGTTTGGGCTGTTTGCATTCTGGGCATTCCCCATTTTACATTTTGACAAGGTTCTTTTTAGAAGTAAGGGAAAAAGGAAGTTTTCTGACTTTGGTGACCTGAGAATTCTTAAAAGTCATTGCAGGATTTTTGTATATTTTGATGTTAGCTGTTCTACTGAGGACCTTCCAGAATTGTTTCTACCATATTAGGAGGAAAAAAGGATGGGAGAATCAGAAATGTTCTGTTGCAAAATTTAGTTTATTTACGGAGTGAGTTTGCTTGGCATTAAGAAAGTTTAAATTATTGTCGTAAATGTCTATAAATAGTTTAAGTGAAATCTTAGTTCATTGATTTTTATGGCTAAATTTCATTCCTAAATCTCAAAGTATAAAATAGTTTACAAATATTAAAAATCATAGGCAATCACTGGTATGAATTCCACAGATCTGGTAGTTCTATTAATGGTAAAAAACAATAGTATTCTATTATCCTGTCAATATCCACTTTGAGTGATTAATTTGTGTTGTTGGAGTATTGTTGATTTATCAGAATACCAGCAATATGTTTTTTGGCAATATAGTTTTTTATCTATTATACAGAAGCACCAGATAAAAACTTAACATTTCTGGTGTTTTACTCTATGCATATAAAATACCATTGAATAAGCTGTAGTATCTGAATGGAATTTATAATATACAAATTACTCTATGTGTGTAAAGTGTACAAGAATGTCCATTGTTGAGTAATAAAGGATATTTTCATTAGCATAAGCTGAAATGCCATTTACACATTTCCTTTGTATTTCAGTCACCTTTGATGCACTCATTGCATTAATATTCTAAATGCTAAACAGTATTTTATGTATTTATATTGTGGTTAGTAGGAAAAAGTCTAGAATTCTGATTGCATTTGTTTGTCCATCTTTATTTATTCATCCTAAAGTTTTGTAAGAGATTAGTAAATGTCCCGACGGGTTGAAATTGGTAGCCCTAGAGACTGAATTCCTGGGGGAGCTTAACCCAGGATGGGCAGAGCGAGGACGAGGCTTTACAGTATGGGCAGTTGCATTGATCTAACACTTTGCTGAGCCTGGGAAGGGCAATGCCATCCCAGCCTCTTGCTGTCCCCATGCTCCCACCCCTTCTCTCCCACCCCAACTCTCCATAGAGTTAATTCCCTGCCAGTTTAACTTCTTGAAGTGTCAATACTGGTGTCAGCGTAAGGAAGGGGACAAGGATATGTGGGTAGGAGCAGGAGGCAGTTTTGGCAGATTCCTGCTATTAGATTGGTGGAGTTGTATGGTAAAACATATATTTACTTTCTTAATACTGACCTGCTGTACCTGTGCCTGCTTCTAGATGTTGGAGGTAGTTCCTTCTCTGGGCCACTGCAGCATTCACATCCCTCTCTTCTCTCCTTCAAACTGTCAGCAGTGAAGTTGTTGCTATTGTTCTTTCTGTGATAAATTGGGACTGCAGAACAATTTCACAGAAGTAGCTGAATTATCTGTGAGCTGGTGATTTTTCGTACACTGCAGTTACCTAAACTATACTTGAATCAATTGTCCACAGAAAGAAAATCCCTTCTCCTTTAAGATACTTTCTTCTGAATCATCCCATCATCCCATCCCATCCCTATTGCTTCAGCTAAAAGGAATAGTAAATAGTGTTCAAACTTCACAGCAGCTCCATCACCCAGATATTGTAAGTTTACATACTGTTTATATTTTTAAAGAATTGAAATGTTAAGATGTTAAATAGTATGACACAGTGGGGCAAGACATCTGCCAACAGGCTTGCCAACTTGATGAGGAGAGCTTTAACTAGGAGTGACAGCGGAGAGAGATTATGACCCATGGTTAAATTAGACAGCAGTGGACAGGAGTGGAAGGCAAAGGGTGCAGGGCAACAGAAACGAGAGACCTCAGGATCTGTAAAACAGGATGAAAGAACACCTCCTCAAGTGTATGTACAGAAATTCATGCAGACTGGAAAACAAGCAGGAGGAACTAGAGCTCTGCGTGCAGCCACAAGACTGAAAGATCACTGAAATAACAGGTATGGTGTTACAGCTCACACAACTGGAGTGCTGCACTGGATGGATACAAGCTCTTCAGGAAAGACAGGCAGGGAAGATGAGGAGTGGGGGTTGCTCTCTTTGCAGCTCAGATGTATGGTCTCCTCTCTGGGATGGATGGATGACAGTGTGCTTGAAAGTTTGTAGTCAGGATCAGAGGAGAGGACTTGAAGGGTGACATCATGGTAGGAATTCATTACAGGCTACCCAAGCAGGGTGAGGAAGTGGGCAAAGCCTTCTTCAAACAACTTGAGGAAGTTGCTGAATTGCAGATGCTGGTTCACATGGGGAACTTCAGCCTCCTGCTGTCTGGTGAAAGTACAGCAGGGTGGGATGCAAGCAGTCAAGAAGATTTCTCGAGGGCCTCAGGAACTGCTTTCTGATACGGGATGGACCAACCACCAGTGGTGCACAGCTGGATCTGCTATTCACTAACAATGAAGGACTGGTTGGAGTTCAAGATCCCGAGGAGAGTGAGGAAGGAGGGTGGCAGAGTACAGACCCTGGGCTTTAGGAGAGCAGATTTTAGCTTACTGAGGAAACTGTCAGGTGGGATCCCATGGCAGACAGCTCTGAAGGGCTAAGGAGCTCAGGGAAGCTGACAGGTCTTTGAGGACAACATCATCAAAGTACAAGAATGGATCATCCTACTACTCAGGAGAAAAAAAAAAGTAGATGTATCAGGAGACTAGCTTTGCTGATCAGGAACCTTATGGCTGACCTCCAATGCAAAAAGGCAGTATATAGGAGGTGGAGGCAGGGATTGCCTACAAAGGAGGAGTTTAGGAACATTGCCCAGGCATGTAGGAATGGTGTTAGGAAAGCCAAAACTCAACTGGAGGTGAGAATTACAAGGGACATCAAGGGCAACAAGAAGAGCTTCTGTTGCTACATTAGTAGTAAAAGGCTGAAAAAAGAAAAATATGGGCCTGTTGCTGAATGGCAGCAGGGGATTTAATGACAGTGGGCACAGATGAGACTGAGATACTTAATGCCTTCTTTGCCTCAGTCTTCACCAGCAAGGTCTCCCAAGCCTCTGCCTGCCAGGCCCCAGAGACCCTTCGGCATTTCTGATAAGGGAAGAGGTACAACTTGTGCAAGTCCAGAATTTGGAAGTACAGACTCTCCTTCTAGCAAGAACTACTGGGAAGTTTGGTAATTCCATATATGCTTATGATCTTTTATATATTTCAAGCTATAGTCACATTTGAAACAGAGGGGTGACAAAGGTTTTCTATTTATACCAGGCAGCAGAGCTTGCTGAGGCAAGTGGCTGAATGAAAGTACGTCTGAGAAACACTGGTTTCATAGGTTGCTCTCAGTCAAGTAGCAGTGACTTCACTGAACTGTCTGGTGGTTTTTGCTTCCTGCCTCTGCAACAAAATACAAAGATCACCAACATACAGGGAGCACCAACAGTATTGATATTTGTGGACAAATATCAGGGTCGTTGATGCAATTGATATTACAGAGCAAACCGAGATATTCAGCTTTTTCACATGCCAGAAGGGAGATTTTGGTGTGCATTTCAGGCCATTAGTTTGAAGAGAAATCTGAATGTTGTTTTGTAGATATTGTGGGATCACTGCAGATTGTTATACATCTCACTGGTGTCCATTGTAATGTGTCACTGATAAAGAGCTTAATTCGGTGGTTAGAGCCTTTGCAGAAGAGTTTCACACATGAAAAATTGGATTCTTTTGAGAGATGTGCTAGAAGGTCTTTTTTCTGATTAAATTATAGGCTTTCAGAGATTTGCTCTCATCAAATGTAACACTAACGCATACAAGTAAGAGCGGCTACTGTGGTTTTCAGTAGGCAATAGTGAGGTCAAAAATCATGATTTGTGTATTGTCGGATTGTGGAGATTTTAGATGGATTAGTGTTAGACAAGAATTGATGAAAGGCTATAACAGATCTTGATTGTTATTGTTCTTGACTTTATTTATGATTATGAAGTTGCTGATGGTTTTAATTTTATTTTGAAAGACTTGAGAACTCATATATATCCCTTTAATTCTTAAGCAACCAACCTAGCTAAACATGAAAGTCTGCCAAAGGTATTGTTTTGCAGGAATTCTACTATAATTAGGTTATCATTATACTAACAGTTTTTTCCTAACCTCTAGCCATCTACCTCTCCTGTGTCTCTGTAACTTTGACAGAGTTTCAACTTGTATGTGGAGTAAATTAAGCTTTAAAGGATGTCCATCTGTTTATCTGTTTGTTTTGATATTGATTCCCCTGAGCAAGCTTTGTTGAACAGAACCGTGTACAATTATCTTTCTTACTGCATTTCTGATTGTCATTTCTGAATATCTTAAAATGTCAGGATCAATTTGCTTTTTCAGTCAGAAGCATATTTGTGTAGATTTCTAGCCAAAGTTCTTCCCTGAGAAGTTTGTAGAGTAGGTTTCTGCATATATTCACAATCATATATGGCTGTATATTTTCAAACTCAGGATTGGTCTGTGAGGATTACAGAAATATCACTTCTGTGGAAAGTAGCTACCTGACATCACCTGAAATCTTGCTAATGTTTTGCAATTCATCCCTTTGTAAGTGAAATTATTTTTAGTTTGCTTTCCTATGGAAGTAAAGCTTGTTCAGTTTCCTTGTGTTTTTGAACCTGTTGACCAAATTCAGATAAATTCAGAGAAGGGTAAAGATCGTAAAGATATCTAAGTTTCTACAGAATTTGTAAAATTAGGCTATTAGATAGTGAAAGGGGAAGTCCAGCGGAGGAAAAATGGCAGTGTAAGCTTCACATCTTCTTAGACATAAGAAAATCCATGCTGGAGAAAGCCTTTATAAATGCCCCAACTGTGAGACAAGCTTCAGTTGCAAGTCACATCTTTGTAGAGAACACACACAAAAATCATAGTATTGCATATTTTAAAAGACATTCATAAAATGCAAACTGACATTCATTATTAGTGCCAATGCAGGGAAACTGCTGCAAATATCTTGCTTGCAATGGTGTATATTTTAATAATTTTCATACAGCTCTTCCCATCCGGAAGCTTTACAGACTTAAATTCTTTCAGCATTATTACATGCGTATGAAAGATGAAAGTATGCATATGAAAGATGAAAGTATTACTTAGTTGGAAGTATTATTTCTTTATTCCTGTGGCTGGGCAAATTGAGACAGAGAAGTAAATTGAGAAACACAAGGTTACACATGAAACCTGTGTTAGAACTGGAAATAAAACCCTGTCTTCTGTTCCTGTATTACAAGAACCACTCTTCCTTCAGACTGATGGTAGCCAAATGACATATCGTGAATCATGGTTCAACTAGTTATTATTTGTAATGAGATTTTTAATTGGTGGTAAGTAGTAATTTTAAAATGGAGATGTCCTTGGATTATTTTAAATCCCACAGGTGCATATTTGTTGCTACCAATGCCTCAGATGAAAATTACTTAGCTATAATTCTTTTTCTTTGAAGGCTTTGTCATTTTCTTTGAGACAAATAACTTCACCACACCCTTTATCTGTGTGCTCTCAGAACCAAAGATAGTTGGTTATTTTGATTTTTGTGCTATTACTTATAGGAAGGAAAATGTGGCAGAGCAACATATGTATTCTTTACTGGGATGAGTGCTTGATCAAGAACGGTGCCTTTCCAGGGATCAAAAGTTTGAAAGTCTTGCTTTTGAAATATGAAAGTCATTGGGGTCTGTAGTAAATTGAGCAAAGTCTCAGCTTGTCCATACTAAATATTTAACATGTATATCCTAAAATAGAAGATGGAGATATTTTCAAAGGGAAAACTAAATTTAAGATGTAAATTGTTTTTACTCCTCATTTGTCTGTCAGGTATTCAAGCAGTAAGAGACAGGACTGGTAGAGCAGGGTGTTACCCAAAGCTGCAGACTACTATGAGAAGTAAAATTACTAGAATGGTTAGAATTATTTTTTGAATGAACTTTTAAAACAAAAATGTTAATACAGACAGGTTGGAATTTTATGAGAAAGATAAAAAATAGAGAATATTTGTTTATGAGTGTGTGTTTGCGTGTTGCTGTGCCTGCTTTCTATGTAAAATCCTATTTTCATTGACAATAATTTTTCAGAGCTCAACAGTTTGGGCTAAAACACTTCTAAACTAAACATCCATGAAGGTAAATTTTGGAATTTTCAGCAGAAATGGTTCTGCTGTCTCTGAGAGTGGGACAGAGCAAAAAAAAACAGGATTTAGTCATGTGAAAAATTCTGTTGAAGAGAATCTTGAGGCGGCTGGGGACCAGGGGCAGAAGCCTTACAGCTCTGCAGGTGAGGTGACTGCAAGAAGAAACCAAGGGCAATGGGGAGGGTGAATTTGGGTTGGAAGCCCAGAAAAGCGAACAGAGAAACGACAGGAGAAAGGCAGGGGAGTTATGACAGGGGAGGAATCGGGAACAGGGAAATTGGTCCTCACTGCACCAGGGAATGCAAGAGAGGAGTGGGTAAGAGGGGATGTGGTGAAGGGGAGCCTGGCAAGGGTGAAATGAGAGTGGCCGAGGCTGGTGGATCAATGGGACTGGGATGAGATGGGGCGGAAAGGCAAAGTTGGTGCAGTTTGACTGGGCAAGGAACGGAGAGCCTCAAGCGGGGGAGACGCAGCTCTGAGAAAAAACAGATTGCAGGAGGTGGCGTGATAAGAGTACAGCTTGGGAGATGGGGAGGCGCGAGACAGAAAATCCCCTCCCGAGTGCAGCCGGTAGTGAAGAAGCCCTGATTTTTACCCTACTACTGCTTGCAGCAATTTCACCTATCAAAGCATGTGTCTCACCTGGCTTTAACACTTAGATTGGGTGACAGAAAGTGTTAAATTTTATCAGGTAAGGAGAACGATTGCTTTAGCACTTAGGTTAGGTGACAGAAAGTGTTAAATTTTATCAGGTGAAGAGAAGAGCAAGTGATTAGGATGTACCGTTAAGGTAACTGGGTCAGCAATTGGTCAGTTTGGCATCAGATTCATCACATGCACATTGTATTACTTTACTTATCATTTTCATTTCTGAAAGGCTGATTCCAGTGAGATAATGTAACAGTAGGAAAGCCCGCAGATGTACAAAGCAATACTCTTACCAGCTTGTTTTTCTATTCGTTATTTCTAATGCAGGAGCAGATGACTTTCTAACGCACACATTTGATCTCCACCATAAGAGATAGGGTATAAGCAAACAGTAAAAGCTAGTTGCTGTCCTAGGAGCTAAGACAGACAAAGAGACAGAGCTGGGTGAATTCTCAGGCTAGTGAATGAAGAAAGCAAGGCATGTACTTGGATATTAGTGAATATTTGAGTCTCTCAGTATACTTTCAAGCATAACTGTTTTATGCGGAATGTGTTAAAAACTGGCATAAGGCATTGTGAATAAAATATCATTACTAATGGTGGTTGTCAGATTAGAATGAGTTGAGCAGTTGGGTAATGCAGGGATTGACACTAGGCTTTATTTTATTTAAGTTCTGCATTAGGGGGTTGGAAAAAGGTAAATAGCATGTTAATGACATCTGTGATAATTCTAAAATTAGACTACATGAATTAAGGCAAGGAAAAAGAATAGGAAAGAGAGTAATCAAATGAAATGAGGGGTTATATATGGTGAATATCTGAAAAGGTACTTATCATGGAAATTTTTTAGTCTGTGTAAATGTCTCTTGAGACATTCATGTTTCATTTTTGAAACATGAAACACAAGAATGGCTACATTTTTAAACTGTACTGAAAGGGCCATCTCTTCACTGGGAGGAGAGGCATAAGGTTAACTCTAGAGATTTGTCCATCTTCTGTGACTCTGCAGGGAAAAAACATACATGCATATGTATAACTTGCACTATGCAAATTCCCAGCTGTATTTCGCCCAAAGTGGGAAATCCATATGTCTGTCAGTCACAATTATAGAACTGCTGAGAATGGCAGTTACAAAAAAAGATTTTTTCACTTTTTTGAGGACAAACAGTAGTCCTTTAAGAAGTAAAATGGAAGCATCACTGGCAAGTTAGAGATTTGTTTAAATTTGTGCTGATGATATTAATAGATACTTAGAATGACTTTCTGCACAATTTTAATACCATTATTTCTAGATCACCATAAAGTCTATTATTACATTATATAGTCATTTTCTTATTACAAAAAGGAATCTATTGCTGCAAAGTAATGAGGTAGTTTCTACAAAGTTACTGCCACTGATTTTAATCAAGCATTTTTCTGAATTAAGTACAAAGGGGTGTATAATATTAGTCACATCCTTTGCATAGCTAGTACATATCCTAAACATTTACATACTGAGCTTCAACTATTTATAAATTCTTCTAAAACCTTTTTTAAATCATACACCTGGTATTAAACATCATATGCATTGTGGATTCAAATTATAGCTTCGGTTTTCTATAAACTGTACAAAAACTGCCACAGTTTCATGAAATTCTGATAAAAATCTGTGTGGATAATATAGCAGCATTTTCAGAAAGCTGAACATTGACCGAAGGCTTTTCTCACTGAAGTCAAGTGAGAGTTTAATTATTGACATCAGTGGAATTAGAGTTAGGCTGATTTTGTGTGTGCTTTTTAAAAACCCATATACCTGTATTTTAACCAAATTACTGCATTAGGATATTTCACATAAAGTTTCAGACCATGTTTTTTCATAAAAAGGAAATTATCTTTGATTTTTTTTCCAGAAAAATGAAATCAAAATATAATGTAAAGTTTTCTAAAAAAAATGCAATGAAATTTTAAATGTTTTATGGAGCCCTATGCCTAATGTTTGCAATTTCATCCATCGCTCACTACCAGAACATTATCTTTTCTGAAATACTGTATACAAGATGACCCTGTAGATTTTGAGCATTAGTTCAGGAAGAGTATGTTTATCCAGCTTTATATTTAAAGATATATATTAAATTATTTTAGGAATTACCTTGCAGTTCCTGTGGAGTTAGACAGTTAACAAAGAATAGCTCATTTGGTTGGTCCATGTTCTTCCTGTTGGTAAAGGCAAAGTAATTCAGAATAACTTATGTCTAATGAGTACCTAAGGTGGCCATTGAATTTGAAATCCTTGGTGGACTGAAAAATGGACACCTTGATTTTAGTAAATATGTAAAAAATAATGGGCAAATATATGTACAATGAGATAAATCCTTGAGATCTGTCTAAGCAGATGAACCAGATAATCATGTTTCTTGAAAGAGTGGCTTTTGTCCTGTGTTCTTCTACTTCCTAGTGGGTATTTAATTCTCTGTCACCTGTCAAATCTGTTGTTCAAGTACCGATCTAGCCAGCAGGTAAAGTCTACTGAAGTGGACATGTGCACAAGCGCCGAGCCCCAGGGTTTTCACTGTGTCTCCACCTAAGCAGAGAGCAGGGGCCAATTAGTCTGGGTCCAGCTGCAGGAAAAATAGTCGTCTTCTCTGTGGTTGTAGTTGAGTGCCTAGTATATGTGAAGGTCATGTTTAGCACATTTAGTGTGTTTATAATAATCTGGTTAAATGTAATCCTTTCACATTTTCTCTCATTTTCTTTTAAAATGTTAATCAAGAAAATGAAATGTGACAACTGTTACTGTTACAAATCCAGCATTCACTGTTAGTTAGAATGAAGTAGAATAAAACAAATCAGTGTAAGTGAACATTCATTTTATTGGTCATCATTCTGACAGCTTTTTATCTCTTGTGAAAGGCTGATATATTTTGGATTAGCAGCTTGATACTGATTGGCTTGGTATTTGCAAATAAAAAGCATAATGTCCATTTATTAGCATTTAAAAATTCCTGTATGTTTTTACATGTTGCGCATCTGTTACTTAGTGGGATTTAATATTGCAAGGATACACTGTACCCAAATGGAGACCTCTTGTTGGGATGATAGGGATGTCTAGAAAAATTGCTAGCTTTGGAGGCTGATTCTTGCCCTACCCCATTGCTCTGCTTTGTAGGACAATAAGCTGGCATTCAAAAAGAAGCCCAGGATGAAGACAAGTAAGACTGGGAGGTAGACTCCATAAAGTCTACAAGGCACCTAAAGACACTTTAGGCATAATGTGATTTCTGTGGTCCAAAATTATTACTCCAAAAGCCCCACTCAGTTCATGGAGATCTTTGGAGATGTGTAAACTCTACTGGCACCCTACTTTCTAATTTTAGTGTTCAGTAGGCAAATGAAGTTACAAATCCTGTACATGCCCTGAAGTGCTTCAGTTTTGATGGGCCAAAATGATTAAAAATGACTTGGACCCAGGCAGAAAACAGGGAGAAAAATCTGAAGGATCTGATTTGGAGGCATTCCTGGAGCATATCTAAAATACACTGACAACAAGAACAAGAAGTAATTTAATAATGCAGGCACTCATTTAAATCCCTGGTCCAAATACTTCCATTTAATCTAAAAAATTTTAATGTTATTTTTTAGTATTTAATATATGACATCATTTTTGTATGATTAAATGAGGGACAACTACCGAGCTAAACCCATGCTTCATTTTGCATTTCATCTGTAATCCCAAGTACACTGAATTCTTTCTTCAAATTTGAGATACCTTCAACAAGCAGGTCACAGGAAATCCTTCTGGCTGGTAGCCAGAAAATGAGAATGGTCTCTTGGAAGGTGGGAGATGTGAATTCTGAAGTTGCATAAAGCGTTTAACCCAAACCTATCACTTTGTGGGTAAATTCTCCAGCCATTAAGCTATTACATAAACAGCAGCTACAGCCAAATGAAAAGAGAAAGGAGTTGCTCCTCTGCTCTGCCCTGTACATCTGAAGTGGTCTAAGAATAAAAGATCTTTATAGGGATGTGATTTCAGGCAGTGTTGGGCCCAGCAGTCTGGTTGTTTTGGATCCCGTTGGGAGCTGCTACTTCCTGACTCACTAGGGAACCTGGTCATTTCGGTCAATTTTTTTGATTTCTGTTCCAGGTGCCAGATTTAAGCACCCAAGTTTTCAACTGACTTGAGCACTGAGTCAAACTCTCTTGGAAATGCTAAGTCCCCCGATGGTGGTGGTTAGCTGAGAAGGTAGAGAATGTACTGAAAATTTCAGAGCCCTTCTTTATATACGTATGGAAAGAAATGGCATAGCATTGTTTAAATCTTAATCAGTGTTTAAATTCTTAATTTATTATCAGCCTTAAGCACCATTTCAGGTACTTGAAGTTCATGCTTCATATAATTTTGTACATGCTCTCTTATGGAAGGCCTAACAAAGCAGTTCATTCTCATTGGGTTGCCATGGAGTACTGATCACATGGATCTGGGAATAATAACCCATTATGCTAATATAGTTTGTCGTTGTGTTTGATGCAAAGTGATGTCCCATAACAACATCTGCTGTTTGTAACTAATAGAATTTATGGTAAGACCACTGTTTATGAAATGGCATTGCCAGACACTATCTACCCTATTTTCTTTGAAATATAATTTTTGATTCTGTACCTATTTACAAAGCCATTTATGCTTTTTGAAGTCAGTATGTCAGTTGTTCTGTTTTTAATTTTTTCTTACAAGGAGAATCAGTTACCTTTTACAGAAAGATTCTTGCCTATTTGCTTAATATTAAAAACATGTATTTGCCTTCTGAACTCTCCTGCCCCCTTAGAGCCTCAACTTTGTGTTATAAAGTACCCTTCAGGACAGAGGCAGGATGGTTTATTGGATATGGTGAACTTTTTAAGGCTCCACAAGAGAAGAATGAAGAAAATGACATCCAGTAGGTGGAATACATAATCCTATAATGCTTCCAGCATTCCCACAACTTTTCTTAAACATTTGACTATGAAACTGAACTTTATTTCACACTGTGCTACTAGACAAGAACAAAGAGCCCTTGAATCTTTATATTGATTAATCTTTGTTCTCTAGCAGATGACCAGGCATTTTTAGGTGATCTGCTGCATGCTTTATAGCCAAAGATATGGTTTTAACCTTTTCCAGATTCTCAGAAGAGTCCACCTTCAAGGGCATGCGAACATACCTTCAGTAATAGCATTTCAGCCATAATTCATCTGTTTCTCAGACATCCGCTTAGATAGTGGAATACAGTTTTTTTGGGATGTATCACAGAGCCTTCAGGCACCCTCACTTTTCTATACAAGCATTCTCTTAAGGAAAACCACTGTTTTGTATGGTTATCACTTTTAGTTATAAGGCATATTTATAAATGATTCTGGCAATGGACTTTCTCTTTTGATTTTTTCTCTTGAAAATATTCCCTGAGAATTGAATCATCCCAATAAATTACCTCCATTTTTGTATTCCCCCAAGGAGTATTCTACTAAATTTTCCTTAATTCAGCTTCTGTTTTGGCAAAGCATGTTTAACAAGCAAACCATCGTGGTATAAAATTATTACATAAATCACAAAGATACTGTGATCACACAGATTATATTTGTACCTAGAGACATAAATAGAAGTCAAGTACTGCCAGGCATTCAGACCTTTGTTTCTTGATATTATGAAGATGAGAGATAGAAAAATCTTTTTTAGAACATCTGTATCATCCTTTTACCAATGAAAGATTATTCTCAGCAATATGTTTTCTATTAATATAGTCAACGAGTCAGAAATTATACAATCAGAAAAAACATTGTCTCATCCAATCTGTTCTCCTTGTAGAGTGGGCTTTATGGCTTCTCTGAATTAATTTCTGTTTGAGCTAAAGCACATCTTCAAAAAAAATATTAATTTAAAAATTCCACTAAAGGAGGAATCAGCAAAAGCCTTAATAACGTTTCAGTGGTTAATATCATTCCCTTTGTGTTTGATTTCTTTAATGTGTTTGTCTAGTTTAAAATTCCAGCCATTGAATGTTACCAAAGGAAGAGCTGTCTATTAGCAAATTTCGGTTTTTCTTATTAGTGCTTAGCAGGCACGGAAGTCATTTCATCTAAGTTGTAGACATCCTCAGTGTTTATATTACGTCAGAGGTAGTCAGACTAGTTAGTGGTGAGAAATATGCACTTTCAGGGTACGGTTCAGATGAGCTGGTTTAGACATTTTTATTTGGAGGTAATGAATCACACCTTAGAAGTGCCTGATTGCTTGTGTTAACTGAAAAGGCATTTTAGGATGAGTAGCTTAATGTAAATGTCTGTTTTGCAGGCAGATGAATCTAACCCTTACATAGTATGATTAAGTGGCCCTTTAACTTTCCCATGGTTAAACTAAACTAAGATTTAAGAAAAGTTTTCCAGTCATTAATTATATTTGCCTTTTATGAATCTTCTCTAGCTAGTTCAACAGCATCCTTCTCAAGTTGCAGACACCAGACTGGGATGGGGCATCCAGCAGTGGCTGTAGAGGCACTGGAATGGAGGCAGTAGATAACAGCAGCCTGTATTCAACACATTAGTTATCCTGATCTCAGGCTTTTTTCAGAATCAGTGCTTCCCAGGAGTGGAAAGCCTTCTTCTATCCATGTGGCATGCATCCTTTGTTTCTGAATATATAATTTTATATTTGTTAGCATTAACAGATTGCTTACATTCAGTTTTCAAATAGCTATTCAAAATATAGTCCCTCGGGGACCTGTTTACTATCGTTGCTATCTACCATTCTTAATTTGTGTTTTGCCTGTAAACCTCATAGAAATGCCTTTTTTTTCTTTTAGGTCATTAATAGTAAGGGTAAGTAGCACATGGCCAAGAACTGATCTCTGTAAGTCCACTAGAAGCATATTGATTCGGATATGATTCACTGTTAACACAGTTTGAGAAGTATCTGTTAGCTAGCCTTTAATGTATTTTTAGTGTTGGTTTTCATTTTACAGTTGGGTAAGATACCAAGCCAATTGCCGTCCAGAAGTATAAGACTACACTTTTAACCTTATTAACAAAATTTATAATCTCATAAAAAAACTCATACAATTAGTTTAATAAAATCTATTTTCCATAAACAATACATTGCTTTTGTCATTTTATTATTATACTTTTAATTCTTTATTAATCAAATCCAGCCATTCCTGAATGAATGTCAAGCTGACTGTGTTGTGGTTGCCTGGATTGTACTTGATGACACTTTAAAAAAAATGATCCAATATTAGTTTTGTCCCAGTCCGCTGGAATTTTGGAGGACTTTCCGAAAAGAAGAATTAACAAAATTAATTTTTATATCCCATAAAAAGAATCTTTTATTATTTTTAGATGTAATTAATCTCTTCAGTTTTTCTAAGTAATTATTCTGTTTTTTCAGTGTTAAAGCTGTTTGACTATTTGGAAAATCTTATGTTAATCTTATGATCCTTTCCTTGTTTTCATAACTAACCGATGCATGGTTCATCTCTAGAGATGCTTGTTCCTCTCCTTTGACTGCAGAAGAGCCTGGGATGACTAGTTCAGTGTGAAATGTGGTACTTTCAGATTTCTGAATGTGGGCCAGGAATGCCACCCCTAGCCATCTGGCATCACAGAGTCACCGGGCCTGCGCAGGAGCAGAATAGTTAGAAAGTTCATTCCAGTTTGTTTCAAATAAGGCCTGCTTTCTTCACTCATTTTGTTGCATATAGTTGAGCAGGGGAAATACTAAACAACAATTTAATAACGTTTTTGTGGCAATAACTTATTCCATGATACTCAGACATTTCAATGTATGGAAGGAGTCTTCTGTTGTAGCCCAGTGACCAGCATGAAGCAATGTCCTGTCCAGGTCATGTTTGGTGTTTACAACTGTCTGATCAAGTTCCCTCCATCAGCAGCGAGATTCCATGGACTTCACTGATTTGTTCAAGTGACAGCTTTTTACTACAGAGCTGTAGTCAAGCCAAACTTTCAAAAGCCTTCACTGAGATAAAGTGAGATAAAGTCTTGTCTTGACTTGCCATTTTTGTATTTCAAAGTCAAAAGGAGAAATGTCTACGTCCTGGATGATGTGTTGGGTTGTCCATGAGCAAAGAGGCCAAATAGTGTTTATTTCAATATAGAAGACAGACAATGTTGTGACTGTGCTGCTGTAGTCAGTAGTAAGTAATGATAATAATGAACCAGCCAAAGATAGAGTAGGGAATTGGTAATGATAATTATTAATCCAGATTTTGGCTGCATATTTTTTTTGCTCATTTTTCTTCATATAAATGTTTTTTTTGTGTGCTGCATGGTAGAGGGGGACATGAATGGATTTATCTCACTTATTCCCATATTAATGTTTATTCACAGAAAACTCTTCGGTGGTTTCATCACAGAAAGCTTCATAAAATTTTGTATATCTTCTTGTCTGTGATGATTTAGCTTACCAGTTTACAGTGCCAGCTAGAGGCTTGGTTTACCCCTGGTGTTGTGCTGTTTTCCATCCACACAATCAAGACTATGAATCCTGGCCAGCAGCGGCTGAAACGCACCATGCTGCAGTTCAATCTGCACAAGATGCTCTTAAGAATTTACAGACTAAGAGTGAGAGTCACCTCTTACACCATTAGATGGGTATCTTCATTGTCAGTTCTCCCTCAGGAATCACTGGCAAGTGATAGGCACCTCTAGAAAGTGGTTTATTCTATCTTAAGCTAAGAATGTAAGGAGGATATGATGAATCACCTAGAAACATCAGTCTCTCTTCATTGACTCTACAGGGAGCCTAAATGGCTAGATTAAATTGAATATTTAATTTGTAGGTGGCTAAATTTGAACCTGCCCCTCAAAGGCAGCCATAGAGTAGATTAGGTGCATCAGAAGATGAAGTCAAGGAAGTAACTACAGTTTTAAAGATATTTCTTTGATGTAGAACTACACTTTGAAATGAATAACTATTTAAAGATGGCATCGTATTCATTAAGGCATGAAATAGGCAAAGCACTTCAGCAAATCTTCAATTCCCAGCCACTGAGCAGCGTCAGATCAGTCAGTGAGACTGTTCAGGCCTTGCAGGTTCAAAGGGAAATGAGCTACAGTCTGGGTTTTTTTGTGCATTAGCAGTACAATTGTTTACAGCATTTTGGATGCAGAATCTATTACTTGCACTCGGGCAGGTGCTTTACAAATCACTTGGGTTTCATATGTACGTGTAAACTGTACAGGAGCCACGTTGTCCATAACCAACATGCCATTTTCATTCACGTGGAATACATGAGTTTTTAACAGCATGAAGCAACATTATTCAATGATTTTGATCAGGAAGTGAGGACTAATGGACAACAAAAATGCAGGGAAGGTTCTGGTTCTGACATATGAGGTAGCTGTTTAAACTGGAATATGACTAAGATGCAAGCATCTAATGTCTTTCTATAAGAAAAAATAAGAGGATTAATTTTTTTTTTAAATTCATCTGATCCAGACTCTCACCATTTTTATTATAGAACATTTAAGGAGAAAAGGCAAAGTATAGTCTTCCCAAAAAAAGGTATGTAGGGACGAAAGATGCAGGTCACATCCTCCCTGTTTGCTGGTCCCTCTTTTGGAAGTAACTATTCCTTCTCTTTTGGATGCTTTTAACCTTGAGCTTCCTCGGCACTTTTCCAAGTTCCCTAAAATAATTCTTCTGCTAACACCCATCAACCACAAAATGCCAGGAATATCTTCATCTCCTCATCTCTGAAAAAGAAAACAAATCCAACAAAATATCTGTCTAAAAACCTTATAGGAAGCTATTTCTGATTCAACAAAACCAAAATGCACACTAGTTTTTCCCCTAGTACATAAAGAAGTATAAAAGAATATGAACATCTTTATTTTAAAATAAAATGCTTTTAAGTGGTATTCAAACCCAAATAAATTCTGGCATAGTTTCAGTTTTTCTTTTAATTGTTCAAAAATCAGTTAATTTATTCATCTGAATACGAAATGCATAGCTTTTGACCCTTATTTTAAAACCCTTTTTACTTTTGGAATAATTGGCAGATAACAAAACATTTGAAGTGGTATGGAGAAGATATCAAGATATTGAAAGCATATTATTAATCTAAGGTCAACCTTCAAAGAGGCAGCATACCATTACTCTATAAAACACAGAAGTGAGAAGACACTGATAAGTATTTATGTTTAATTCAGATTCCATCAGAGGCATCATGGATATTTCCTTTAGTGAGACAACATACCCAAATATGTCATGTATTATATATGCCATGTTATACCAGTAAATATAAATAAGTATAACTAATTCAAATGGAACATTCACATGACAATTGAAAATCATTTGGAGATTGTACACAAGATTTCCCAAATCATTTAGCTTTTTCATTTTTTAATCTTACCATAAGCCAAATTCTAAATGCAGCAGAGACAGCAAGTATTGTTTACAAAGTAAAGAAGAGAAAAATATTTATCTAGGATATATGCTTAGATTCCCACGTATTTTCAGTATGTGTTGTGCTGTATATAAATAAAAAAATCAAAATCTAGAGGAATAGGGGTGGCACAGAAAAAGAAATATCAGGCAAAGAGAACAGGGGGGATGTATGGATAGCTTTCCTGCCTCCTTCAGATATCTCACAGGGATGTGAGATGAGACCCTAGTGAACAGTGGTAAGCTGCTCAACCCCTGGCCTACAGCTTAGGAGAAAGGGAGAGGGAAAGTCTGCTTCTTGCAGGATCCGAGGAACAAGCAGTTTTACCAAGTCAGTGAAAAGAATGTTAGAAAGGGGATGGATGGATGTGACAGTGTTTCCTGTTTGTTTGTTTGCTTTGCAGCCCCCATTCCTGAAGCCCTGCATATGGAGACAGTCTCTTGCAAGAGGGACAGTGCATGCCATGCACCACTTTTCTCTGAAGGGCCTCTTGGATCAATGAATCCCTCTCTCATAGGCAATTCCAGTGCATCTCTGAGAATTACAAAGCTGAACACGTACCTGCCAGTAGCTGGGACATGAGAGCCAGATGGTTGTTAGTGGCCAGTAAATCCAAACCAATAGTTTTAGCCTTTCCAAAGTACCCAGACTGAACTCCATCCTTTGCTTGAAAGCTAAAAAGCACTTTACCCACACACATCCATCTTGGACAGGATCTGTCACAGCATGCAGGGACTGTTCTTAGGTTGCCTTGAGCTTGAGCAAAGATATCTATGTTAAACTGGTTATTTGCTGAGTGGTGTTCATCTCAGAAGAGAACTACTTCATAAGCATCTCTGAGAGGAATGAGCATTTGGGCTCTTTGTAAAAAGGGCCCTCAGAGAAGAGCATCCCCTGCAAGTGATATTTTAGCATTCTGCAGGCCTAATACTTGACCAGATACTTGTTTTTATGGATGATGCATTCTGTCTCTATCTAAGATCTTCTTAATCATGCAGAGGATTGGGTTCAGTTGTTAAGAAATGACCACATCTGGGACTTGTTCTGAGGCTTCATTCTGCAAATCCATTTACCCCCCTGGATTCAGGGGAGGGCGGAATGGGTTTACTAGAAGGAATTTTCCTCATGTCCTGAAAGGCGCAGTCTCACTGGCAATATCATATGGTCTGTTTCAGGCCTTCTGTTTTATAACATCCCTGAAAGATACTGAAAATAAAGTGAAAAATGGCATGCATACGTACACACACATGCACACATACACACAAAGATCAAGCCTGCTTTTTGGTGCCTAGGGTAGTTGGGATGGCCAAAGCTTAAATTTTGTCAACAACTCTGCCAGTTCTTAGTGGATACACTGGTTAATTTGTCTCCTGTTTTCTGATTTTGCTGTTCCTTGGGTTTGCATGGAATTTACATTCTCCTGTTGTAGTAATAGGAAAAGTAAGTTTGGAGATGGTTTGCCCAAGCAAAACTATAGACTGTTGGAACTGTTTTCTGTAGTTCAACAAGTATTCTGATAAGAGTGGAATGAGTATGTCTAAACCTGGCAACAGCATTTTTTCACAAAGTTTTTGGACAGGGATCATTTCAAGTGTTGGTCTTATCTCAGTTACATCTGTGACCAAGTCCTGGAATGCTTTTATCACTGAAATTTATTACTCCTTTCTTTCTTTTCCCCCATGTTGTTTTACAGAGCTAACTCTCCTGAAGCATATCTCTGTATATTTAAAGAAATAGCGGAATATTTGAAAAGTGAATTAACTGAAATTTGTGACTTGTCCATTGCTTCCTTGCACCTCCAACATAATCAAGCAGTTTGAGAACTCCTTCCAGGCATGCTTTCAAAATCAGTCATTTTTCTCCAGAATCTTAAAGTTCTTTTCCACTTTTCCCCACTGACCTCACTGCCTCTTCCATTTCATCTTCTAGGCGAAATAGTAATTTTTCTGGCGTGGTAATTCACATGCTGTGTCCAGTGTTTTTGTTTTGCATGGAATTGTCTGTCTTTGTCTTTGTTACATTGCAGACCATCTATGTGAATGGTCAACCAATGTGACTCTGCCTCAAGAATCCCTTATTTGGATTAAATGGGCCCTTGAAAGACAGCACAAGTTGTAATAGCTGTATGTCATTAGGATGTTAACTTTCCTGCATTGAGACAGCTGCACAGAATGACCTAGTGGCTTCTGCTAGTAGTTCCTTGAACAACTGTTTTAGACTCTTCACAGCCTAGTGTTTTAAAATACAAGTTTACTGAGATTTCTAGTAGTTGTAGTTTTAGAGACAACTTTGTTCTACTAAGAGGGAAAACATGTTTGAGCTTTTTGCACTACATAATATATCTCTTATGTCCTTATTGTCTGTATCTGTATCTGTCTGTATTTTCTGTCTATGTCTACATATTGCTATCAGTGATCAAATTTCTGGCTACAGAGCAATTCCTTCACCTGTAAATGAGATAAACCATCCATATCTATGCCTTGATAAGACACTGTACTTACCCTCTAGTAAGTAAAAGCACAAAGTTGAAATGAGAAGAAGGTCAAAGCTGGGCAATGGAAGAATACCAAACAGGAATTCTTAAAATGAAACCTGTAGTTCCATAATGTTTTGCCAAAGCAGGGAGACAAGATCAGAAGATTAATTTTGTTCTCCTATTGCAAAGGGAGAAATGAGAACTGAATAGAGCTGAATTATTAGGGAAGAATAATATTTTATATGTGGGGAAACTAGAATAATGAGAAAGAAGTAGGTCTGAGAGAACTGGGAACTGCCTCTGTCCTGCCCTTTGTTCTATGTGCTGTGTGAGATAAGGATGAAAATGATTATAATGGATTGGATTTTAACTGTGAATTTAACTTGGGATGGGATTTTTATTCTGATTCAAAGAGATTTTGCATCAGTCTGGATCCAAAATAGGAGCTGAAATAATAGTGAAGGGCAGCATAGAGAAAAATCAAAAGTGATTCCTATTGCTAATCCAGAAGTGGGTTTGTGATAAACTCCATCTATCATTGTCAGAAAAGGTAGTTGTACTCCAGCAAGGCCTTAGACGTTTGAGGAGCTGATAAACTAGGGAGTAAATAAACCCTTTTTCACATACTCCTCCCCTCTTCCCAGTGGCATACTTAACAAAGCGTCATTTGAACTGGTTATTAAAACGAATGTAAAAAGCTGATTGTATGGCCGGTAACAACTTCTGAGGTCCATACAAAAACTGCTGTATGAATCTGCCAAAAGCACTAACATTGTAGACATAGCTTTTCTTCTCTAGTGCTGGAAACCATTTACACTTCCAACTGTAGTGAAGCTGGCATGCATTCTCCTAGGGATCAAGAGATCTGTAATTACCTTCTAAATCCATGGCTTCCAGATGCAGAGTATTAACCGTGGAACTGCGATGCTACATTTAGCTGAATCTACTGCTGCAAGACTTCCTCTATTTTAATAAAAATATTTAAAACAAACACCAAATGTAACATGTAGGCAAATATTCATATTTCATGAAATTGTTTTCCCTGTGAAGAGTAAGGCCAACATCTGTGACTAAGTAAAAGTGACTTTCACTTTTACTTACAAAATAGCCTGGAAGTAAGGCTTGGCTGTGCATAGAATTTATGCTGATCTTTTATTTCTTTGGTGTAAATTCTCCAGAAAGGGGATCAGAGACACGAAAAGATTAGACATCGGTAGTATCAATTGCTTAGTGTGGAGACCTGTGCTTCAAATAAATTTATTTCCTGCCATATATAAGTCATTGATATTATATTTTATTGGTTAACTTTATGCCTTTATGATTTTTTTTGAAAAAATGCAAATAAATTATGAAAATACGGCTTACATTAAAATAATACTACCAAATCTTACTTATATGTTGAAATAGCACATTTTTCTTGGAACTCCTACAATTTCTGTCACTAAAATAAAACATCTGCTAGATTCTCAGTTTGGTTTTCAGCAAAAGTTTCCCTTTTAATTTTATTCTCTTTATCTATCAAACTCACACTAATCCAGGAAAGGTCTCTTTCAAAGGGCAAAACAGTCCTTTCATAACCTTGGTACAGTGTGTTGTATCTTTGTAAATTAAATCTTTAACGATTTGGTTTATAATGTATTTTCTTTTTAATATTATAATTGCAGTTTTAAAGCAAAACACAGTTCCTGAGGAGTTATTTCAGCAGATGCATAATTATCCTTAAGGATATGTGGTTTCTCCCTGGCTCTTGACATGGGAAAAGAATAGATACTGTGTTGGTTTTATCTCAAGGAATTTAAACTGTATATACTTGTGGCCAGAAGACCTTAGTTACAAAGCAAAAGTTTTATCACCTGTCTTATGCTGTCTTTGTGCTTTGCATTTCAGTACTAATTGCCTTCAGCTGGAGTTGTATGATAATACATGTATTTGATATGCACGGTTTGTTTATGTTGAGCTCCGTTATCCGCTCTCATGGTCTCAGAGTGCCTGAAGTAGTTTCACTAATCTGTCAGCATAGTGTGTACTTGCGGATAAATATAGACATGCAGCCACTCTGTGTGTGGTCATCATCATACGCTGAAGCTAAAAATTACCCCTTTGGTTATGGAAAGGCTGATCTGATCCGGAGGCCTGCTCTAGCTCACACATTGCGGTCTTCTGCACTTGTTCATTAAAAAAAAAAAAAAAGAAGAAGAAGAAATGTCTGCCTCAAAGCTGAAAAATTTATAGTGAAGCGTGAAGCAGGATTATGAAACAACTAATTTCCTTTTCAATGTTAGTTAGAAAAGGATTCTAACTTTTCTAACTTAAGAAGTAGAACGTTTCAGGTATTCACAGGCTCATGGATATTACAATAGCATGTTGGAGAAAATCCAGTGTGATCAGCTTTATAAAAGGCCTCGGTAGGTATGAAAATATTGGAAATACATGTTTTGGTTTGTGTTATTAGTTTGTTCTTTGTTGCTAATGTGTGAATTTGACACAGTTAGCTAAAAGAATGCAATGTCTGGTTTTGCTGGTTAGAGATACTGGAAATTCACTGACTATATTTTGCTGAAGTGGTATCCAATGTTGTGCAGACTCTTAGCTTGTGCATAATGGTTAAATCTTTCTGTTGTTTTGCTTATCTTTGATTTTGAAGAAAAATATCTGTAGTGCAGACCATAGCAGAGACTCTGGTGTGATAATTTAATTTTGTACTTGTCCCCATCACCAGCTTAGTGACTGTGCATGTGTTAAAACTACTGTGCTTTTTTGCAGCAGTTTCTATGATCAGGAAAGCAAAGATCATGGAAACAAAGGATCTAATACATGAAAAAAATTTATCAGTGATTTTAGTTCAAGTATCCTTTCTGTGGCAATAGTATATGGCTGTGGTTATAAGAACTTGTGATATTGCATTGCTACTTTCGTATTTCCTTTTTGTTTTGAAATGTTTTCTAGTATAGAAAGTCAAGAAAATCTTAAGTAACCTGAACTAAATGAAAATGTTCTGTAGGAAATCATTATCATGTGAAGTACAGATTATCACACATACAGGAGAAAATAGGAAATATATCTTGGTAACAAGAAAATGGGTTGATTAAGAGACGTAGCCCTCAGATGGAATTACACACAAAAATCTAGCTGATCATGTATAGGCACTCTCTTGCACATATTTTTCTAGGATAGAAGCTTTCAATATGTACAGAACTTTCTAAAAGTGCCCTACAGATTCCCTGCTATTGCAGGGCCTTCAGGCATCAAGGTTACCATGGTCTCCTGCATGTGGTTCACCATTCAGTCTCCTAGGGAATGAGCTACTTTTGTCTAATTGTCTACTTGAGGATAATACTTGCGTGGTGACCAATAACCTACAATATGTTAAGAGTTTGGAGTAGATGTTTCAGTGGTCCATTCAGGTAGTATTCTTGGTGTGGAAGAACATCCTTGTTTTGAAATCGCATAGTTAAAACTTATTTTGTCAATGAAATCAACATTTAGAATTGAGTACGCCCTGCTTCCCCCATATCTTCTGCATAAACCCATGCAAACTTTATGTGGTGATTTCTCACAATTATGCCTCTTATTTAATGGAGAAGTGTTTCACTGGCAGAGAGATGGCAAAAATGGGCATATTTTATTACTAATTTTTAAGGCCCACATTGTAATGTGTAAACATAAAGGGGCCAACCATGGACATCTTTAATGTTGGTATTTCTTAAATTTTGAGTTCTTGGGTTTCCAGTTTTATGTTTAAGACGCAAAAGGGTTTTTTACAATGAGCTCTGTAGAGCTTTCACTCTAGCAAAATGAACTATATTCTGTTAAAGCTCATGCATCATCGGTGTAGATGTCAGTGATAATCTAATTGCTAGGCCAGATCTTTGCAATGCCAATATCAAGCCTACACAAATACTTGAGATAATGGAATTGAACAGATGTATTTAAAAGCCAAACTTGTGTATAATAGCTTGTGACCAACTCATGATCAACTCAAATCCTCATAATGGTGGCAATGTTAACTTCCACACTGAAGATGCTTATATGGAGTTGACACTACAAAATGTTATTTTAAAATTTTGAACTAAATAAATGTCATATGTCAGTCATTTCTAGAATTGCTGCAATTGCTGTAGCAATGATAAATTTTAATGCTCAGAACATCATTAGACCTTCCTGTGAGGGAAAGCATGTACAGTTCCACATTTCACAGAAGAGCTAAAATAAAAGTTTTTGGTACACTAAAAAATCCCACAAATAACTGTGTTTCTCTACTACGTTGTGCAAACAATTGATTTTTCAGTTAGGTGCCTGAAAGAAAAATAGATTGAATTGATCTATAATAATTTCTTCATTTTTTCTCAGTGAATTGAAAAATGGAAAATACTTGCCTCAAGTTAAGAGAATGCCCAGATCACCAGGTGTGGAGTCATTTGTCTTTAGCTGTCTAGTATTTCTGGCTCTATTCACATTTGAGTATTTTCTGAAAAGGGGAATGGCTGTAACAGGAAAACTATGCGAGATCAAACTCAGAATGCATCTCTAGACCCCAGCTGAGTTGTGAAGTGCAATGCATCCTTCCTTGGTTGAAGAGAGGCATGGTCAAAGGATGCTGAGAGTCACTAATATGACATGGTGATTTCAGTACCAACAACCTGGTGATCTTAAGGGGTACCAGGCCTTGGTTTATTTCTTCCCTGTAAGAAAAATGTAAACAGTGGTACACAGCAAGGAGGAGCATCAAAAAGAGAGACTAAGATCAGCCTGTGTCACGATAGCATGGTTGTGTAAAGACTTCCTAGGAGGAATGATGATTTGGATTTGTGTCCTCTTGGATAGAGGAAGAAATTGAATTCAGATGTCTCCAAAATTTTGGGTGAGTGTCATAATGGTAGGAGGTATGAATGGCTGCTCCCAGGGAATGCAGTTAGTTTTTTTAAACTTAATTTCATAAGGGTGTGAGGTGTGCATATTCTCACACACGGTCTTGCTTCCATCCATCCCTCCTTCTCTCCTTTCTGCCAGTTCCTCAATAACTTTTGACTTCAGTAGCCTATTTAAACCAAAATTGCCTGTGGAACAGATGCCAAGCTTGCATTTGATTAGATTCCTATGGAGTCCTTCAAGAGGGAGTCTCGGATTATTGCCATGGTCAGAGAAAGGCTGCAGCACCGGAGGACTGTGTGTTTTGCTTGGCAGAGGCTGGCTGGCAGCGCGTGTGCACAGCCCTGGCTGCAGAGCCCTGGGAGGGAGGCTAAGCAATGGCTGGGGGGAGCCTGAGATAGCAACAGCAGGGAGGGCAGGACATTTATGGCACAAAGGACATAAATCCACAAGAAAACTGGTTTCCCTGCTCACAGAAAGCCATTTATCCTAGTTAAGCACTTGGCAATCAAACTAATTTCATGGGTAATTCTGAGCCAATCAAAACCACGTATTTGACAAATATATTAGTAATTGTAAAAATATTGCCTGACTCCTTCCTAAAGTTGTTTGGGGAGAAATTTCCATGACCTAATAGATTTGATAGTCCATATAAATTTGCCTTTGATCCATTGCATTCCATTAGCCTCACGCCTAAACTTTAGAAGTGCCTAGGTGATGACAAGAGAAGAATTGTAATTACGCTCTTCTTTGGTGGCTCTTTTCTCATTACTCTGAAGTAGATGATTATTCAGAACAACCGTGTAATTTAGAGACAGTTTTGTGTAATATAATTGTAGAAGTGTTCTCTACAACTTGTTTTATGCAAGGATCATATTGCAAGCAAAATTCAGTGATCATGTTTTAGCCCTGAAAAATCAAGTGAAACTTTGCAGGAAGAAAGTCTAACTGAATGGAAGGGTGGTGCTGCTGTGCTAAAGAATCATGATGTATCTGTCAATTAGAGGAGTTATTTTCAAGATGAAGTGTGATATGAATTGGATGTGTTATACTTGCAGAATAATAGTTACACAAACAAAAGCATTTCTATCCCACATTTTAGTTAGCGGAATTCTAAGCTTGATTTTCTAAAGAAAAATATGTTCCCTTTTATCCAATGCAGTTTTTTATTTTTTAGTATATGAATTTGGGGTCTAATTCTGCCACATCCTAAACACTCTCAAATGATAATGTAATCATTGGGATTTAGATTGTTCAATGAAATGCAATGAAATGTTAAAATATTTAGGAGAGATCTAAAATCTCATTTAATTCTTAAAATAATCTCATGTAGTTAGTAGCTGACAATTACTTTCAGTAGTAGTTGCAATTCTGTTCCTCAAAACGAAATGCTAAAGGCATGAGATTTGAGGCATCCACCATTGTAGTTCATTCTTCTTTCTATCTTTCTTCACAACTTGGAAACAACATACAATGTAACACTTAGGAATGCCATGCTTTAGGGAAATGGTATTAGCTTATAATATTTTCCACATTTTGTATTGCATTAAAATACCTCTGTCCCAGTCACCAGCAGTGGTCACAGGTGTTACAGCACTTGCATTGCATTCAGAATGGCAAATTACTGGTCCTTCCAGTGTTTTTTTGTTTGCTACTTCCGACATCTCTGGCAAAGCTAACAGAGGATGCTACCAGTATCTTCCCGAAGACCAAACATGACTCTTATTACCAATAAGAACTAAGCCTGAGTATATCAGTTTAGGAATTTTATGCATAGAACAATAGTATTTGGTTTGGTTTTATTTTCACAGTATTTCAATTTAATTTTTTCAGTTTTAATTCAGTTTCCCAGAAGAATAGGAACTAGAGCTATGTATAATACATGCTATCTTGGACCAGTTATAGGGAATCACAGAATAATTTAGATTGGAAAGGATCTTGGGAGGTCATTTAGCCCAACCCCTGCTCAAAGCAGGTCCAACTAGATTTAGGGTGCTCATGAACTTGTCCAGTTGAATTCTGAGTATCTCCACAGTGGGAGTTTCCACAGTCTCTCTGGACAACTTGGGCTAGTGTTTGACCACTCTCACAGTGGAAATTTTTTTCCGTATATCCAACTCAAATTTACCCTATTCCAACTTGTGTCCATTGGCTCTTGTCCTGTCACTGTCCACCTCCAAGAAGAACTGGGCTTCATCTTCTTTGTACCTTCCCATTAGGTAGTTCAAGACTGCAATAAGATCTCCCCTATTCTTCTTTTAAGGCTGAACCAGCCCAGCTGTCCCAGCCTGTTCTCATATATCATGTGCTTAAGTCCCCAACCATCTTCAAGGGCCTCCACTAGCCTCACTCCAGTATATCAAAGTCTTTCTTGTGCTGGGGAGCCTGGAACTGTACACAGTACTCCAGATGTGATCTCACAAGTGCCAAATGTGAGGGTAGTGTTTGGTTCTTTCAGGAAAACTAAAAAATAATTGACATTTTTTGGCCATGGAAAACATTTTGTGCCTGACTCTTTTCCTACAAGATTTATACTGATGAAGTTCCATGTTTTTAACAGCATAATTCTCGATTGACTTCTCTATAAATGAGAAGAAAGTCAGACCTTTAGAATGTACCTTAGTCAAAAAAGCATACTCCTGACTTACATAGGGATAGATCAGTTTGAATAGCAATAAATAATAAATTATTTATTTGACAACTGAATTAGAGATCTGGCCTAGAAGATAAAAAGATAAGAAATGAGAATGTTATTCAGAGAACTAGATATCAGCAGGTCTTACAATGTAAGAAAAGAGCACAGAGTAGGCTCTGCATAGTAACCACTATTCAGTTTTAATATATAAGGTTTCTTCTTTGATTTCTTCTGCTAGTCTAGATTATGTAAAGTTTACATGTAACTATATATTAACTATAACTTGGAGATTGTATTTACGTACTCTGTACTGCTTTGATTATCAACTAGTCTCTGGCTTTGCTCTGCCAGTATAGTAGATTGGGACGCTCTGGAAAAGTCAAGACTTTGAATTACCCAAAAGTAAATGTGTCTCTTTTACCTTTCAGCTTCTCCAGTTGGTAACGGATATATCAAGCCACCCGTCCCACCTGTTTCCGGCACACAGAGAGAAAAAGGACCTCCAGCCATGTTGCCTATCAGCGTTGACCCAGACAGTAAACCAGGCGAATATGTCCTGAAGAGCTTGTTTGTTAACTTTACTACTCAGGCTGAACGCAAGATCCGCATCATCATGGCAGAGCCTCTTGTGAGTAGGAAGGAAATTCTAAGTATATAGATACCTTGCTTTGAATTCATTTTCAGGCTTGCTCTACAATGCAGAATATTTGCTTCTAGTCTACATTAGATTTTGATAGTGTTTCCCAAATGATAAGATATGCTACTATGGCAATTGGAAGGTCGTGGGAGTGGAGAGAGGTATGCAAGATATGCCAAGGGGGTGACATGAAAAGGAATGAATATGTTATTTTTGTTTGCAATA
The DNA here is from genome assembly GCF_036417845.1 of Apteryx mantelli. Lineage (NCBI taxonomy): Eukaryota > Metazoa > Chordata > Aves > Apterygiformes > Apterygidae > Apteryx > Apteryx mantelli. The sequence continues at coordinate 26,351,653 of NC_089978.1, forward strand.
TAGGCACATGCTAATGTGTTTGAGAGGCAGAAGGGATGTCAGTGTAGATTTCATGGCTGGGAGGGATGTCACATGAGGCAAAATAGAAAATAGAAACTGCTCAAATATGGTAAAGACAATATTTCAGAATATTATTGGATTTCCAAAACTAAAAAATGAAAATCAATAGCACTACTGCCTCCTATTTTACTTCTATGACAGTAGCAGGTTTCACAACCTAATAAAGTGCTATAGCACCTCATTTTCCAGATACAAAATAAATACAGCATTTGAAAAAAGGAGTTACATTACAAGGTCTAGCAAAGTCAGTAAGAGAAACGTCATTGCTTGTTGCTTATATGCAAATTTGGGCAAATATAATATATAAATACCTTTGTTCCAAACTGTCTTATGTAACTGAACTTCTGGGAGTCTGTTCCTTTAACTTGAGACTACATTTTGTATACCTTTTTGTGAATTTGAATAGGCAAGAATAGTTCTGTAACCCACATTTTAGTTCTGACAATGTAAAAATTAAAAAGTTAAAATAAGCAGGAACCTGGATTTTTGAGTTGTAAGGAAATATCTTGCAACATTTTTGTTATAAAACACAATATAGAATAGTTAGATCAATTCCCCATTTTTGGGTCTGGAGATTCTGAATAGTAAAATCAAGATTGTCTTGATTCTAATGAAATCTGTTTAGTTCCGTGCCTTGGTTTAGATTCAGAAGGATTTGACATAGTTGGAAAGTTTTTCCAGGCTTTCTGCTTAAAACATTAGGTAGATGCAAGATGAGAGAAATATCATACATAATTTAGAAATAACACAAAAAAGCTAAAAGGAAAAATCTCATTTCTCTTCTTTCAAGAGTCCACTCCAAATCACAAAAAATAGAATGAAGAAACTAACAATCATGTTGCAGATCTTTAAAGAAAAAAAGGGTGACAGCAGCTATTTAGTACCATCCTCTTTTCATGTGACCCACAGTGAACACCTTTAAAATTTAAAAACAAAATTGGTTGTGAAATTATTTGACGAGAAAGAACAGAGAAACCATGTACTGAGAAATACCATTTCCTTGGGGGCACCTCTGTTACTCTTAATCACTTACCTCTGCATTTTCATTTAACATTTCAGAAATAGATGCAAACTAGTGACCCTCACTTTCTCCCATTTCACCTGGTGCTAAAATGATTTACACTTGCTGTGTGTTGATATAGTCTTTTTTCTCTGTGTGAAACTATGAATGTCTGAATGTTGATCTTATTCCAGAGATTGTTCCATGAAATTTTTTTGGTAAATTCAGTGTAGAATGTACAAATATGACAAGAGACTAGAATTTTGGAACATTTTTCTTATACAGGTCTAATTGTGAGAAACTAACAATAATTCATGACATATTCACATCTAATTTAATGTGAATAGAGCTTATAAGGTATAACATGCTGCTGTTTGAGGGTGACTGTGACAAATGTGTAAGCAGGCTTTTATAGAGATCCAGTCAAGATGATACTGAGATAATTAATTTGTAATGCAAGAAGTGACAAGGGAAAATGGCAAAAAAAATTTCTGGAATAGTGATTGAGAAGTTATGTTCACCATTTCTGTGGCATAGCTGTTGGATGTCTAGCTGCTGTGTTCCTGTATTTCTACTCTGCTGACTAAAACTGTGGCCAGGAAGTTCCACAGATTCGCAAGACAGAGTTTATAAATTGGCAATGTAGAACTGTCCTTTATTCTTTTTTCACAATACAAAGTCCAATGCTGAGCTCTTTGAGGATTCTGTTCTAATTAGACTCAAATGTATTTCAAAGGAAATCAAACTTGCAAAGTGCTCCAACACTGAGATGTTCCTAGTCTGAGTTCTCTAAGTCATTGCAAGATATGACAATTTAATTTTATGAGTGATAAATATTTAAGATACCTTTTAGAGAAGCTAAAAAGATCAGTATTCAATATAATTGCTTTTTCCTCTCTTTTATCACAAAGTCTATCACAGATTCAAGTTCTGAAGTTAATATAGAGTTAAATTAAAGATGTATAGATAGTTTTTTTACCTAGGTACTTCTTTCGATACATAAATCTTACCTACGTATCATTTCTGATTATCGTTACTGTTGTTGGTATGTCTTTTTCTCTCGCAGTTTCTTGGGGTTCCATATGCCCGTTTGATATATCCATCTCTTTATTTTGTGAAGTACACAAGGTTCAACTGTAAGTTACAGGATTCTTATTTCCTAGGGCATCAGTGGAGGGCACTATACCCACTCCCTCCTGCAGCCCCACAAAATCTTGGCTGGTAGAGCAAGATTCCAGCAGCAGAGAAAGCCCAGGGCAATGTCACCCATTCCTCCTTCTGCCTTGGCTGTCAACCAAGTATGATTCGATGTTTTGGTTACTGGATCTGGCTGTGATCATCATTAAAACCTACTCCCCGGTTAATATGTTTTCTAGGCATGAATCTAATGTAGACCATCCACTGTTAAGTCTTTAACAAGTTAGAATGGAAACCTTTTGAAAGTTTTCAGATGTGATTTTTTTACTCTATCTGGGGAATATTATACTTGGAATTTCCAGTCAAACTTTTCAGCTTTTTTAGAATCTCTGAAATGTAACAAACACCCCAATAATTATATTAAGTTCACAGTTATGTGACTAATTTTTTACTATACTCAGATTGTCAAATTGTATTAATCCAAGCTAAAGGTATTGGATAGCAAAATTAATTAAAAGGTATTTTCCAGTTTATAAAATTAAATAAAAATCTTTTCCTCTTGATAATCTTTAATAATTTCCTGCTTCTTTTCCATAAATAATTATTCTTCTTTTATGATGAACATTAAGCATTTTTTCCTGTAGACCTTTTTTCACAGCTGATTCCATTTATATTTACTTTTTTTTTTGCATTACTTTACTTACAAATACAATTTGACATTTTATTACCATTCTTTTTTTTCAAGCAGTAATGGCCTTACAATGAAGTTAGAATAAGGAAACCAGGAAAATGATTTTGCTAGTGCAAATGATAAAATGTATTTAAGTATCATATCATAATATGAGAAAACCATAGAAAACAGTTTCCTTTTTAGAACTGTTGATTATCACTTAGGGTAATAATTCATCCTGTGCATACTGATCAGGCTAATCTTCAAATACTGCTTTCTGCAATACTTACAGCTGTAAACATTGATGCAGAATAGTGAGCTACAGAGCCACATTGACAGTGGTTAATGGTTAATTTAGTTGTTGGTATACTTTCATTATGCTTTTCTCCTGCAAGCGTCTTCTTTAACTAAGCTTCTCTCAGTTCAGGAACTCTCTGTCTTAATACTTAACTCAAGAGGAGATCTTACTCCTTAGAGAATTAGGATTATCGGGATAATCATGAATTCTGCCAATAACTTTCTCCCTTCATTAGGTAGGTTTGTCTGGCCTTTGGAAAAAAAATGAAAGCAGTTATTTGACTGATACTAGTGTATTTATCACTTGCATTTCACTAGAAGCTCAAGGTGGTTAAAATACAGAGTTATTTCAAACAGGGCTGGTGATATAGACAGACAAACAGGTGGTTAGGTAGACTTTGAAAGGATAAGAATAATGCAAGTTTGTTTTTGCAAAAACTCATCACATGTATAGTGTCATAGCTGTCTGATTAGCTTTAATCTAGGCTCAACTTTCTTTAGGTATTGCAGAAGGAGGACTTGGCAAAAAAGGAAGAAGGTTTTAGGCTTTTGAAGATTGAGGCTGTGATACCTAGTAAGGTGTACGTAGGCTACAATACTGCCAGGCAGCTTTATCACAGAGCTATAATGTAGAATTTTCCCATTTACCTGGACTGAAATTCCAGCAGCATCACATGATGAATGACTCCTTCTTTGTGCTCGTTTATAATGAGATATATTAGCATTACAGATTTTTTACATTGAAGTCCTCATTAATAGTTCAGCTAAAACAGGAGCTTGGGATCCTCTATTTATTCACAGTGCACAGGTAGGAATTACTGTCAGGAACAAATTATTTCATGGACAAGAAGCAAGATAAACTGTCTTACTCTATTCTGACTATCCGCTCAGTATTTATGAGCACTGATGTGTTGAAAACAGGACAATGTTATTTGAATAAGCTTATATTCAAGTAAATATTGAAATTGCTTTTGTTTTTCCTTTAAAAAAATATTCTCTTCAGGATCTTCTTCTGTAAAGAAACTATGCTACAAATGTAGCATATTCACGTTCTCATCTGTCCCTATGCACCTCTTTGTCACTTGGTATCATTCAAGCATTGTGTCGCTTATAGTTAACATAATTATTTTATCCCACTAGTGTCTGTGGTACTCAAGATTCTCCAGAACACATGTGGGCAGTCCATCTCAGCCCTAGAGAATATCATAATTCTGTATTTCTACTATATTTTTTATTTAGTATTTAAATGGTGTATATAAATATTAGTGGATTAGTTATTTTAGACCCCATTGTGACAAGTAATGTATAGGACATTAATTATCTGTTCCTTCAGTAGTTGCTTCTGAAGTACTTGAGATGTTTCTTTAGAAATTCTGCCTCACGTTATTACACTGTGCTAAGAACTGTCCTCTCTCCTTTTCGTAAGAAAGGCAAGGCACCTGCACATACTCTTACTCTTACAGATGAATATGTAACCTGTATATCTGATCCTTCATTATATGAAGACCTACAGATCTGTTACAGATGCGCCAGGTAGCTTGTTGAATGGGGCAGATCTAGGTCTGTCAGTCACTGTCCTCAGGGGAAAGCCCCATCTCCTAGTGCTCCCAGCAGCTGTCAGCTCAGCAGGGTTTCTTTACTGCAGGTCATTGACTGTATCTTAGGTCAGCTTTTTAGACTAACAGCTGGTCTCAATATTTTATTCAATTCCCAAGTGTGCCTAAGGACTACATTTGATTTCTGTATGGCTTGTCCCCTTGGTTCTGTATCTTTTTTCTCAGACTTTCCAGCAGCTAACTTCTCTGCGCTTCAAGAAATTAGCCAAGCAAAACAGTGGTCTCATCTTCACTCTCCCCGCCTTCACTTATCAGCTTTTGTTGGAACTTCACTGTTTCTCCAAGTAGAGTCCAGCCTTCCCAAACTCCCTATTACATACCTGGGTTTTGCTAGGGACAGTGCAGCCCAAGCTGTGCCAGATCAGCTTGTCCTTTCCCCCAGAAGGAAAAGAGACAGCTAAGCCTGGGAAAAATTCTCCATGGAATAAGCAACATCCACTCATTTAACCAAAGGAAGTGAAGGCAGAAGAATGCAGGAAAAATTAAGCTTCTATACTGCAAATGGAGAGCATCAAATACAGCAAAGACAACTCCAGTAGCATAAAAAGTCTTTTTTTCCTCTTCCACTCCCTATCTTAGGAATAATATCCCCCTCTACTTATCTTGATACATATCTTAGGCTGAGACCTCCAGAAGAAACCCAGCACTGCACAGTATAGAGCAGTACCCCTCTAGGGATGCTAATCTTGAACCTCAGGACAGTTATCATCCTGAAAGACCTAGAAAGGTTCATGTGATTGAAGCAGTGGCCACAGATAGGATGTCTTCTATGTAGTCCAGGGGAACATATCATACAGTTAAAACACAGAACCTGTGAGGAAGAGTTTGAAAGACACAGGTGGTGAAAGGTACAGCAGGAGACAGATTTAGGGCTTCAGAAGTAATTGGGGAGTGCAGGAGGAGAATGGATACAGGATGCAACATGGGTCAGATTCCAGAATCCATATGAGACTGAGGGAAAAGTTCATCCCATTTTAGCAATCAGGAAGCAAAAGGACACATTTTTGCATAGGCATTTGCAGCTGGATTCATGCCCATAAAAACTCCCGTTCATTTCAGAGCTAGGCAATGTCAACAGGAGCTTTCTCTGTGATCTCACAGTTTCCATAGCTGGGCGTAAGAGCAGAATACTGTTTGAGGCTGCAGATCTCATTCTGACAGCAAATCTTTCTGGGATTTTCCCTGTCCCTGGGCCTCTCTCCTGCATGGATACAGCTGGAGAATAGTCAGTGGTGCGTGTGGTGGTTCAAATTGCTAAGGGGATTTAACATCGAAGACAGAGATTCAATCCAATGTCACTGTGGCTGTCACTCTATTTTACCTATTGGCTGGTGTTTGCAAATATAACAGAGAAGCTGCCACATGCCCCAGCTGCATTTCTGTATAGTTTAAGAATGTTGGTTATTACCACTATCCAGAAATGGAAGTCATATTACAATCATCTCAGGCCATCCTTATCACTGGTCTGACATCACAGAAGACAGAAGGAAAATCAAGTATCTATTTTGGTAGCATTCTTGCAAGATCAGTAGCAATTGGTAAAGAAATATCTGTATTTTTGCAACAGCTTCATCCTTTGGAGTCACGTTTAAAGTAAAGGAGCTGCTCGGTCAGGATTGCTGTATGTTTTAAAATTTAAATTCATGTGCTCTTTTCCAGGGCCTGAATCTGGCATGGTACGGTTCGCACATTAGACAGCTTGACTTACTCCATCAGTTTTGCCTGTACTGGAGTCTGCATATCTGTTAACATGGCAAATATAAGAAAAACTTAACTACTTTACCTAGCTACCCTCCCAGTATGGAAACCCACCTGATAACGTCTTCTGTCCTTAGCTGAGCCTGTAGTACGAATGGGAGCTCTGGCTTTTATGACCATCTCGTATGTAGTAAAAGAGTGCTGAAGGCCAATACTACATCAGCAGGAGCATCCTGAGATCCTCCTTTAAAGTTTGTCACATCAATACCAGTAACTGGGAGGAAAAGGTTTCAGATAAGTCACCTGGGGGCAAGTCAGTCATGATACAGCTGCAGCCTTTGAGGTAAAATACATAGCCAAGAGAGACCACAGGAAAGAGAGAAAGGAAGTTTAAAGAGAGCTAACTACAGTCAGTCAGCAGAATCTATCAAGTTCAGCTTATAAGCAGACCTCTCCTTACCTACTTTCTTAGTCTATGTAAATAAACATATAGTTGATGAAAGTAAGTGGCTACCTCCCATTAAAGAAGCAGTCACTACTAGACAACAGGCTGTTATCGAGGGTCAGGAACTGTCATTTATTACCCTTGGGCTATCTGAAGGTGAAGCGAAATGTGATTATTATTTACAGAGCTCTGAGGTGTGCCTGGAGCAGCCCTGCAATTAGAGACAAAATTTATTCTAATTAATTGGCAAGGGCTTCCTATAGCTTTGATTAAATTAGGTCACATTAATCTGAATGGGTAACCAGCTGTCCGGGCCCTGAGGGCACCGCCAGCCCTCCCTGTCCCTGCCCAGCCTCTGGGCCTCCCCCACTCTGTCTAGCCCCAAGCCCTCATCTCAGCCCAGTGCAGGGCCATCAGTTCCTGCGATGCCACCGATGCCACCATGGTGTGGGCTTCAGCCCCACCACAGCCCCTACCTGGCCACGGACCCCCCCGACCCCCACCCCAACCCCAACCCGCAGGCACCCACCTTGCCCCAGGGAACCACTAGCTTCACGGTGCCCTGACACCAGCAAAGCCATGTCAGCACTTCAGAAGTTAGACTTGCTGCAAGTGAAACACGTCCTGCTTAGTGCTTCCTATGGAGACTTGTCTACAAAGCATTCTTGTTTCGCCTGCATCAGATTGTTCCTAAGTATCACAGATGGATTTCAGCCTTTTTCTGATTGTTTGAACCTCTATGTGCTTGTGGGATCCTGGTCACAGTAATACTCATTTTACGGAAGAACCGAATTGCTTTCTTTTATAAGCAGAGTTTTATAGCGGGAGAAAGCCAAAGTGATACCACTCCTGGAGTATCTTGAAGTCAAAACAAATGCAGGCATAGTTCGAGGAAAGTCAGTCATGTTCTAGTAAACAGATTATTTAATAATAAGGGAATAAACAGAAGAGAGGATGAAGATATTGAGAAATGAGTGGTGGGATCACAGACAGTTCTGTATTAGAAACAACTGGGAATTTTAATCCCTCATGCAGCCATGTCTCAGTACTCGATAGCTGGCAAGATATCTGTCAGCTAATCCTGGATGTCCCCTCTGCATTTTATTCTGTCTTACCTTTTAGCAGAGGTCTAATACTAGTTCCATATTTTCATTCCCAATTCCATATTTCATTCCCGTTCTGTAATTTTATTATATTCAGAGTTGTGATTTTTTTTTGAAAGACTATATTACCATATCTTTTTGACTGTGTTTGGACTTTTCTTTTGGTGTGTGTTTAGAACTTCAAAGGTTAATAAAGGAAGTACTTTTTTCTGTTTAATTTGCTATCTGTGTACCATGATTGCTGACACCATCCTTCAGAAGAGGTACCTAACAGCCAATGATGCTGAACAGAGCCACAGGGGAAATCAAGGATTATGTTGTCTTGCACTGAATTGGCAGTTTATAGACTTTTAAACAAGGTGACCTCCTGACTTGGAAGGAACTGTTGTGAAAACATAGGACACTAATTGCCTGTTTCATACAAGCTTCAGGTGAAAGACATTTGGGAGATTATCAGAGTAAACAGATTGTGCTTTTAAGTCAAAGAATTTGGGTCTTTTAATTGCTTAGACATAAATATGGTAGGCTTCTGGGGGGGGGGGGGAACAATTCCCAAATAGTAAAAAGGCAAATAAGAGTTGAAAATTATTTCCAAAAATGTTCAGAACTATTTTCAGTACAACCACTTTCTTATGAGTCCATAGTCTGTGCTTTAGTTCTGCCCTTTCTAAAGAGAGTGGAACGAGAGCGAATCCTCTTGCCAGTTCGGTTGCAGGAGCTTGCTCAACACGGGGTCAGCCTCTCTCAGTTCTGGTCAAGGGAGGAGGCAGGAGCACACTGCCAAAAATGGAGCAGGGATCAGGCAGCCAAATTTGTCCCTTTTAGAGGCAACTAGCAGGTAGGCCAGCTCAGCCATATCTTAAAGCTGCATCTGAAGAATAAGTGCTCCTCTGAGGAATAGTGATTCTCATGCCCAGTGTTCAGAAGCAAATCGACATCATGGCATTTTCTCCTAGATGATACACATACTGGTCTGCAAAGCATGTGTGCGCAAGATTGATAGTGATACGTTTACTGATCCTTATAAGCACAAAATAACTACTGTAATGTCAAAATTGAAAATGTAGAATTTTTGATGTAGCTGTGTTTGCAACAGACCATTTCCAGCAAAATACTGGCCACTTTCCTTTCCCACTAAAAAGATTATTAAGACAGGGATGTTCAAGTTCTTTCAGGGCTTAGGTGATCATTCATAGTGATCAGGAAAGAACTGTGTTTGTTTTGGTTCTTGAGAAGAACATCTTTACAAGTACTGTCTTTATCTTTTTAGCTGTGATGTTTGAATATGATCTATATCTTTTCCATTTTACATGAATAGGTTACATAGATATAATAGTTATTTAAATGTTTCTTAAAATTTTTTAATGGTCCATTCTTCTGCTGTTTCCTTTTGGTAGCTCTTCTGTGCCAGAGGACTACTCAGTAGAGTATATTTGGCTGCTTTTTAGCATGGAATGCAAAAATGACATTTTGTATCAAAATATCGGTGTCCATTATGTCCTTATAAAAATACAGGTTCCCTCCAAGTCAGTAACATAGTATCTAGTTGTAGTTTGGTAGGAATAATGTGCCTAATGGTTGCTGAGAACGGAACTAACTGTCATGTTAGTGGCATTACATATCATTACGATATGGTGACACAATGAAGTCTTAATATGCACTACAGCATCCTTTAGTTTTCATGTTTCCCTGAACATTCAGTTTTGTGACAGGCGGTTGAGAAAAGCTGTCCCTGTGTAAATTTACACAATTATATTTGTGTAGCAACTCTGAAAAAGCATTAATGTATTAACTGGTAAAAGTAGCTAACTGCCATTGGAGGAGTGTTTTAGTGTGAGTGTGTGAACAGGGCTTTTGACGAATATGTTACTTTTAGATAAATTATAAATATTATATTTAGTATATGAGTATAAATGTAATAAAATATAAATCTGCCATTGCATATTCATCATATTCTGTTTTAATAGATGCTATTAATGTTTTCACAACAGCAGTGACACTCAGAAAGAAAACTAATTTGTAGGTGAGCATTTCATTTTGTAAGCACTGGCAATTCAAAAAGCTTAGATAGAATATAATTTTTTTTGAAAAATGATCGTTTCAAATGTTAAGGACAAAATTGTCTTTGCTGATCTTTACAGTTCATCTCTAATGCATATTCATGGGAGTTTCCAGTGTGAACAAATAGAGAGTATACAACTGAAGGGTCAACTTCAGGCAAGAAATAAGGATGTTTAGCTTAGCAATTAAAAATTTAAATGTTACTATTGAGAGTCCATTATTCTGAAATTATCTGAAGATTTTTACAGTCCAGAAAGCTGTGGGCTTTTTCAAATTAATCAAAACTTTCTTTATTCATATTTTGTGGTTGTAGCTTTTGGCTCCAAATTCAGCCTACCTATTCATACAAGATTTGGAAGACATTTCTGTAGAATGTATTATAGCTACAGAGACCCAGACAGAGTCAACTCATAACACAAAAGGGCCTCTTTGCCATTTCTGAATTGGGTGGGCAAGAAAATAAATAAAAATAAAATGGTGCCTTGAGGCTGGAAAACATTTTAACTTTTTTTAAAAACTTTTAAATAAATCTATCTCCAGGGCAAATAGACTGCCATGGAATCTATTACTCAAAGGCAATTTCATTTTATTATGCTTTTTAACCTTGTCTTTGCTTTGCATGAACCTTTGGTATATGATGAAAATGTCTGCCAGGAGTATAAAAATATTTTATATAGTAGTTGCCATAGCAACAATATCCAAAATACTGCATAGAATGAAAAAAAATTGATCTGTAAGGATATTAGAACTAAGTGGTAAAGAATAAGCAAGGAGTTAACACTAGATAAGAAGAAATGATCTATTACATAAAGAAAAAATGATGTTTTCAGAAGACACCTGAAGCACTAGCACATAGTTGAGATAAGATGGAACAGGAAGGCTCTTTCAGATAACAGAAAAACCCTTCCTGAATTTTGATATTCTGTACTAAGACGGTGATGTTCGGTGCTAGATACATGCAAGAATCAGAAAGGGGAAAAAAATGAGGAAAATGAGAGATATTTATTATCTTAGAATTCTCACTGTGATATCCAGAGCTGTATTTGAATTTCCTCAGCAGTGTCTTCCTCACACTATCATTTGTTATATGCATCATGCAGGGAATCATCCTTTCATAGTTTTAGTAACCCCTAGGCACCAAAAACATGCTTGTATCTGCCCCTTCGTCTTTACTCAGTTCATTATCTGTTCAGTACTGATTATTAATAATATAGTAAATAATAATAACTTCTGGTTTGAGTTTTCTTAACTCTCCAGTCTCCAAAATTGGCTTTCGCTGGTTATGGCCATTCACTGCAGCAGCAGAGCAAGGAGCTCCGCTGTGGGCACCCCACTCCTGAACTGGGACCACTGGGGAGCGTGTGCAGAGGCACTTGGCTTCCCACAGTCAGCCTGGGTGCAGCTGGGCTGAGCCTGAGCCGAATTCGCTGCAGGAAGAGTCATGGCAGTGTCGTGCTTGGAAAGAGCCAAGGAGAGAGTGGCGAGAGCAGCAACGCTAACAGGGACCAAAGAAGAGACAGAAGCAGCTGCAGCAGCAGCTGCTGCCTGCCAAGAGCATGAAGAGAGGGGAAAGAGGCAGAAACAGCAGTAGGTTCAGGATGGGATGAAGGGAGGAAAAAGGCTGCAGTGAAAGCCATAGACTAGAGATCTTGGGAAGTTACGGCAACAAAACCATTCCTGGCATTTACTAGGTGTCCTCAGCTGCTTCCATTCCCAGGCTGCCTTCTGCTGCTGCTGCCAGCCAGCCTGTCGCACAGCCTGTGACCCGTTTCTGTAGTAAATGTCCCACAGTTTGGGAAGCCTTGGTCTGTTCCCCTATAAGGTCCTATGGGCAGGGACTGCTCACAGCCTATGGTGTGTAGCACATTTTGGCTGCAGTCTTCGTTGAATGTATCTTATCATTGTTCTGTATAGAAATGGATAATAATAGCCATAACGTTAATAAAACATTGACTGCAGTGAGAGAGACTTCCAAGATGAGAAGCATTTCCAGTCAAAATGAAAGCAACATGAGGATAGCAACACATATGGTTTTAGGGGAAATTCTGATCCTGCCTTTGGAAAACATACAGCAATTCAGATGTCATGAACTGAATTTCCTTTTGGCTCATAAATTCACAGAGAAAGCAACAATAATCAAGTTCAAGAAGCAGAAGTAATGCTATATGTTTACTGAAGGTCAAATTCAATTACTGAATATTGAAATTATGAAACGAACTAGTCAAACAAGACCTCTTGGAGAACAATATCGTGTACTGAGCAATTTCTTTTTGTTAAAATGAGCTCTATTATCAGATTGCTTTTAAATTGTGTGAATGGCTCCCTTACAGACTTCAGAGCACTAAAGAAATACTTCAGTTTGCAGCTAGCAATCCATTGCTTTCTGAGCAAGTTAACCTTATTCAGTGATCCTTTCCTCAAGATGCTCTGTGTTTCAAATTTCAGTTAAGTGCTTATTATTTCTTTATTACTGGTGAGTTGTATCTACAGCTCTCAAAAAGGGATTATGAGAATAGCTGTACTTTTAAAAAAAGAAATTCCAACATTGTCATCACCTAAGTGCTTTCTGATTGCAAACAAAGGAGGATTTTCACAATGTAATTCAGGGCAGTACTCCAAAGTAAGCTTGACTCAAGTTTTTCCTTGCTTAGCCTATCTCTAAAAGAAGTAGTAAACTGTCATTATCAAGAAAAGAAAGAAAATGAAATATTTCAAGACTTACTGTAAATATCAAATTAATTATATGAGAATGCAAGTAAATATAATAATGAAATTAGTAATGCATTAATTTTATTATTAAAAAGTTGCACAATATGAGGACAGCAATTAAGCATCAGGAGACTCTAATTGTCATTAAGCCTTCCCAGGTTCATATTAGTGGCCTTTTGTGCAGAGGTATAGAAGGAAGTTTTTCACTTACCTTGAAATAAACTTGTTAAAAACTGTAGTAATGGTACTCACAACAGTACTTAAGTAGGAAGGAATATTTCATGGCCAAGTCATTAAAGAACTCAAACACCTAAAGGATAGATGCTACAATACCTAACTTTATTTTAAAGCTGGCACAAGGGGTGGAATCCGTGGCTCATAGTTGAAAAGATGATTTAGGCATTTCATGCTGAAATCAAAATGGCTATCACAGTGAGCAGAAGACTGTATACACTTCAGCACTGCCTAAAATACAGGTGAAACACTTGTCATATTAAGTAAAATCTCTATTTATGGAGTTTTTACCTGCAGAATTGGTTTTACTAGTGTGTGCATAGTCTAACTGGTCAGACTGTAATAACACCTATGCCATTATTTCAAAATGAATCTGTCATTCACAGTGAACCTGGTTAACAGGAAGACATTAAAGTGTATTCAAGTTGTTAGATTATGCCTTCCCTTTTACTTTCAGGTAACAAGCGGGTGCGGGTAGCGTTGCTTTTTTATGTAAATCCTCTGTAATTTTTTTTATGTAATAATCTGATGTAAGGAAACACAGCACATATAGCTAGGGCAAGATTTCAGTATGGTTTGTTCTCCCTATCAGAACGTGTGAAACTCATGCAGGCGACATTGCAGGAAACCCTGTTACCTAGCAGGCTGCTAGTTGACTGGCAGCTTAGGCAGAGACTGGGAAAGAATTAGACTATTGAGGGAGTCTGTGATTCTGTTTTTTATTTTATCTGTTAAAAGATACTTAAACAGTTCTTAGGGCAAGAGTTGAGTTGCATTGCCCTCTGAGGATGGAGGTGTTTTTCACTAACTCAGAACCCCTGAGCCCCTGGGGAAGGGCACGGTCAAAACCTGGAGCATTTGTGAGGTTTGAATACTTCCACAGATAGACAACAGGCAACTTTTCTGGATTGTAGTTTCAGACTTAGGTTGACAGAGCAGATTTTGTCTCATCTAACTTTGCCTGTCTTAAAGATAAGCATGTAATGAGGAATCCCACCCCTCATTTCTGCCTAAGACACCGAAGGCATCTTCTGCAGCCACTGAAGGCATCTTCTGCAGCATTTTAGGTTCTGCTCTGAAAGCCAAGCATTGCACTGTTAGGCACTGTGACCTAAAACTTTCAGATGACAAAGTCCTTTTTATTGGAACGGACCTTAAGAAGCTTCTCTGTGGTAAAACAGGGCTTCTGTAACAGAATCAGAAATTTAATTAGAAAAAAAAAAGATTTATGTGGTGTTTCTTTTATAAATTGCCACTGATTCTCAGGATGCTGGTTTGTCCATGACTGAATACTAGTTTTGCAAGATTATCTGCTTTATTTTTCAGTGTGCAGCAGTAGACAAAAGTATTATCCACCCATGAGATAGAACTAGGTAGAGAGGGACAGAGTTCCTGATTGAAGAGAACTGTGGAGTAGTTTCATATGTTGTTACTGGGCTACAAGATTTTATTGTGCATATTCATTACCAATAATCTGTCATAAGGCTCTAATTAATAGTTGATGTACCACTGACATAACTTGGAGAAGTCACTTTATATGTTAGAGCTAACAATGAAAATATTGATGGTTGTCCTCAGTAAATCAGTGACTCAGTAGAAAAAAAATGTTGATTTTTCTATTTGGTAAGTAGTCAGGGGATACTGTGGTCACCCTGCAGCCAGCCTCCTTGCCAGCTGGCATTAAGAGTGTATCAGCATAATTAATTTCAAAATCAGTCAGCAGATTATACTGAACAATATTTTCTTCAGAGAAAAACATTAAATAATAGAAATGTTTGCACCACTGTAAGTGTCTCCATTCTGTTATCTCAGCAGCTTTACACATTTCTTTGTTTTGCACCTCACATCCCCTGGCAGTGATATTATTTTGCCTGTTACCTTAACAGATGCTGATGAGTGTAATGGTTTGCTGAAAGCTGAACAGCAAATCTCATGCTGAGCTGGTGGGAGTGCCCAGATCTTGTGGTCGCAGAAGAGGAAAGATATATGATTTATGGAAGAGAGCGAAAAAGAAAAAGGAGCTGACACATTTCAGACACAAGAAACAGTAGTAGAATTCAGTGCCAAATTGGGGGGTGACATTTTCTTCAGATTGTCGTGTATCTGCCTTCATGTATTGTTTATTTTCCCTGCAGTTCAGAAAATTCATATTTTGTATTCTGTTGGCTATATCTAGAATACTGAGCTATGTACTTTCATACACTGCAGGAACTGAGCCTGGTTGGCAAGAAAATGTAAAGATAAATCCATCTTCACACATGGGAGCTCCTTCTAAGCTGTGCAGTTCTCTTAGGCCCCCCGAGTCCTCAGAGAGCATGTCCTGAGACACAGTGGACACTGAAAATCTGCTTCCGTTGCTGGTTCTGCAACTGTTTTACATCTCTGAGGAAATTTAAGTCAGCACCTATGGAGCAAAAATACATTATTTCTTTTGAATAATATAGCCATTTTTCCACAATTATTTTCATTAAAAATGAAGCTTGCAATATTTGATTGCTTGTTCTATAATAACTTTTCTTTCAGTGTGTTCTGTGATATGTATGAACATTTTTGCTTTGCTTAGCAGTACTGTAACAAGAAGGCATCCTGTAGCTAAATACAGCTCCTTGGTTGTGTATTAGAGGAAATATTGGGTGCACTTTACAATTTGGAAAGAATTTATACTTGTCAGTCTGAACACCAAGTAACTCAGGCATAATAAATGTTAATCATTTTCTCTCTTTGAAAGACACTAAAGACGCTATTTCAGTATTAGTTCATAGGCGTGCAGGTGGCTTCTTTGTATATGAAACAAATAGTATCTCCAGCATTAAAGTTGATCAGGAGGGAAGTTATATGAGTGAAAATCCATCAGAAAAATAATAGTAGAATTGCTAGAATATATGATAATATTAATCTTAAGTAATATATATTTAATACATTTTCTTTCAGGAAAAGCCACTGACCAAATCTCTGCAACGAGGAGAAGACCCCCAGTTTGATCAAGTAAGAAACTTCAAATACTACTTAATTTCTGTGATTCCCATTTCTCAGGCTATAAACTGAATACTTGGAAAGCAGTCTAGTGTCCTGATAATGCTATCATGCCATATTGCAAAAGCAAAATCTTTCAATGTACTTTAGTGGAATTATGAGTGCTCTGCCTGAAAGTCTTATTTGCAGATTAGGAGGCTTTTCCATGGTTTCCGATCTTAATGTTTTTGTCATAGAACTTACTGATTTTTTCTGCTTGTTGGACACATGTATTATTTCCTGTCTGTTTCCTCTGATGGAGGTTTTGAAGCGAACTTTTCATCTGTTCAGAATATCCCATTTTTGAAACAGGCTTATGGCCCCAGATATTTCTTTTATGGGGGTTTCTTTTTTGGTAAATATAAGGACCTTCAGAATCGTTGTTGTTGCCTTCTGTCTCATCAGCATTTTTTGTATCTGTAGCTGTGACCCAGCAAAACTTATGTGTATGTGGCACTTCACATACATAGGCTGAACCACCTTACTGTTTTTAAAATTAAGCATAAATGCAGTTGTCAGGATTAATGCCTATATGTGACAAGGTAAATAACAATTAGAGGAAAGCAGCAGGCAGAGAAAAAGAATTGAAAACTAAAATAGAATTTATATTATGAATTAGATTTTATTTAATAAAGCTTTTATAAAATTTTATTTAATAAAATGAAATTTATACCTGGTATGAGGTTAATAAATGGATTATGTGACCAAAGATGCATTAAGTATTAAAAGAAATACAATGATAGTATATAAACTTTTTACTGATTATGCAAGAGAATTAATTTTTGTCAGCTGTCTGTTTCTTAGGAAAAAAAGTATCTAGAAAAAATTCCTAAATAAATAGTCTGGTTTTATACAAAGAAAGATTAGGAACAGAAATACAGTTGATAAATAATTTAAGTTACATAAAGGATGCCAAAACTTGCTCCCAACAAAAAGGTGTCTCTTAAACAACTAAGCTCTTTGCTGCTCCACTATTCCTGCCTCAGCTCCTACTACTGAGCTTCCTGCTGTCACTGTCACCATTAGCTGGTACTGCCAGCACCACTGTGCTGCTGCTGGTGCCCAAAATACAGAAATAGGGACAGAAATAGGAGAAATAGGAGAAGCAGCAGCAACAGAGACAACTTTGGAAGCAACTGTGGCAAATGCTGCAAGCTGTGAGTACCATATTGATTAGCTTAACTTTGTTGGAGGGGATAGGTATGGGTAGGACTTCAGAACCTGAAATGAATTTGACTTGATTTATTGTATTTTCTGGTACATGAGTTGCATTGCATCAGAAGCAGAAAATGCCTGTGAGACCCTGGCGGCCTTAACAAAGGCTCACTTGCTAATTTTAGTGTGACAAAGTGAAGCTCTCTAGGTTCTTCTGTAGCTTCTTTCTGGGGAGAAGCAGCCTGCTCCAAGGGCAGTTCAGATCAGGAGCGATGGGCAGGACTTCTTCTGCCTTGTCCTCGGGAGCTACCTGCCTATCTCTGCTGGCTACGGAGGGAGCCAGCAGGGAAGCCAGCTCCTGTACGCTAAGTAAGCTGCTTTGTGAGTACCCCTGGCTGCCTAATGAAAATTTTTGTGGTATTTTTTACCTGAATTTCAGATTTTTACTTTTTTTCCCTTCCTGTGGGAAAAGAGTCACACATAAATGGGAAAGAATAACAAATTAAGCTGCCCATGTGCAAACCCTGTGATAGTATTCCTGTAGCGTGTTAAACCAATACATAACTTCATGCATAATGGGTGGCTGTGGTTTGATTAAATATTCATGCCTAGGCAAACTGTGGCCCCTTACAAGGATGAATTATAGGATTTATGCTTCTTCTAGTTATTGCTGAGTAGACAGAAGACTGAACAATGTCAATAAATTCAAGATGAGAATAGTGAATGCTTCCTAGGGTGAAACAATTGTGTATTTCCAACTGTAGCAACTGACTATGAATATGTGTGCGGGCGGGGGGGAACAGATACAGACAAAAAAACAAACAAAAGCAAATTTTAGGTGTACACAACAGTTGTGCACAATTCTGTGTATCTGCCTGTAGTCCTATCTACCTATTTCTAGAGAGTTAGTAGAAAAGTATATAGCCAAGCTTGCTTAGACTTTCTGTCAGAAGACCTTGTTTTCAGTTGCTTGAAATTTTCCAAACAAACTTTCCAGGATCAAATTTTCAAGCCAGCTGTCTGCCTCAGCCTGCTTTGTGGGCAACATTTCACTTTTCAGGTGTCACGTTGTTTTGCTCTTGAATAGTACAACTGTTTTGGGGTCTTCTAGTGCTTCATGATTGGAAGGGGGGACCTGAAACGTGCGAGATTGATGAGGCTACTCTCAAGAATGCGGGTCAAACCTCTCAAAATCATCTTAATTTGGCTAAATTCAAGTCAGATTTTAATTGGAAAAATTGTAGTTCACACTAGAGATTTCATAGAACTCAGCTAGAGTAGAGAGAGTAAAATAGAGCAATGAATTTATTTTATAAATTAACTCAAATATTTAAAGAACATATGGGAGGAAGGAAAAACAGACTGATAATCCCTTGCTTCTCTCTTCCAGTTAAGGTGTGAAATGCTTTGGCATTTATTCCTGGAACGCTCAGAAAGTCATCTAGCAAAAACAGGAAAGGCCATACATGACATTCCGGACATTTTTAATACAGAAGCGAGGGAGGGAAAGAGGGAGAATCCCTGTGAGCAAGCATTTTCAAGAGTCATCTAATAATTTTGACCGTTTCAATTTTAAGGCATCAGAAATGATACACTGTCGAAGGAATGTAATTTTCATAGAGCCTATTCTTAAGACTTCATCAAAATTCTCTCTTTTTAATTTGAATTAAATTAATAGGTGAAACTAAAGTGGCCAAGTCACTAGTCACTTAAAAAGAATCCGAGCCACATCTTTTATCTATAAATTAACAAGTAGCAAAAGTAAGGTATGACCTAGTTTAAAAACTGCATGGTTTTTGCAGGTCAGCTACAGATGTGGGAAAAAACAGCCAAGCCAAAGCTTTGCAATATCTTAGGACTGACAGAATGGAGCTTTAGGTACCCAGAGTACTCAGAATTAAATTCAAGCCCCCAAACCACTTGAAATGATGGGAAAATATTGTTTAGTTCCCCTAAACAGCTTTATCTCTGGCTTGCAGAGAATCAGCATTTTTTCTGCCCATTCTCAAACACCATTTTTAGGATGGTTCTCATCAACACGCTTTTTTTCATGCGTAAGCATCCTGCAGCTACAGGACTGGGGTATTGAGCAGCTCTATGGATGTAGTGTCAGTGACTCCCGTTAGGCAGATGTCATGCACCCGGCGATACTTTCCTGTGGGCTCTGTCTGCTGCCAATTGCATCGCCCTCCTCAAACTCAGAACACTATCTTGAGCAATGCATGAACTCTGAAATAATCTTACTTATCCTGACATGCAAAACATCTCACCATTCACCTTGCAAACTGCATTACTTACACTGGACTATATTTTCCTTTCTATGTGTGCATATATATAAAGAAAATATATACAGTTTTTATATATGGCTTTACATATTTTTATAATATATTTAAAAACACGTTTTAAAAATTCCTGATTAGACGACTCTAGTTGCCTACTGCCAAAAGAGCACTACAGTTCCATCATTAATATGCTCTCTGTCACCAGTTACAGAAATGTTATTAAACATAGTAGTACTGAACTATGACTTAAACTTCCTATTGCAGGAAATCATAAAGTTGCAAAACATGAAAAGTTCAAAAGCTAGGGTAAAAAACCCATGATTATTCAAGAAAGAGACTTATCCTCTCCCAAGGAAACGTTTTTATTAGTCTTCTCTCAGCCCCTACTAATGTATATTCTGTTCTTGCCGTAGTATATAAATTTTCTGTGAATTGACCCTATTGGAAGCAGAAAAAGGGCACTGTTAAAGCCTGGACCAGCAGACATTTTTCCAGATAAAAATACAACATGAGTGTAATGGTTTGGCCCTACTTACGCACTTCCATGGAAGTGAATACTTAACAGCAGGACTGTTAGTTTTCATGTGAAACTGTCCATATGAGGTGCCTGTTGTAACAGTTGCAGTATAAACTGTATAAGTGTGCTCATTTTCGTTATAATACTCTCTTTTTAGAAGTGCAGTAGATTAGAGAATGCAAATTGGAAAGCAGAAACATTTTGTGTTTTATATACTTCTAGGAGATAGAAATCAAAAATAGCTCAAGCTAAAAAAAGGAAAATAAAAACGTAATCATAATAAATGTGAAAACTACAAATATACATAGATAAATTAAGACACTAAGCAAAGTACTAATGGCCAAGTGTCCCTTTTTCATAACAGCTTAAACATGGTGGCTAACATGCCAATAATAATCGGCTAAGTCAGTATTCCCATCCTATATTATATTTTTTAGATACAGTCTGTGAATAATCACATCAGCATCATTAGTCTCTTTTCTGTAGCAAGTGTATAGCTGTAGTTGGCCCTCTTTGTGTTTTCCCTTTCAATGCCTATTCTGCATTGTCCTTCTTCACTAGCAGAGGGGCACATAATAGAGAGAGTATAAAAATTGGTGCTGATGGGGCCACAGCAACAGCCATTGGCCTCTGCTCAGAGGTTTGAGTTGAAACAGCATGTAAAGAACTAAATCAGAAGGCAAAAGTAAAGGTAGCACATCAGAACTGAACTTGCAGTGCAGTAGAAATAAATGTGCTTTCATGTAATATATTATCTTCATAGTAAAATAGCTATAAGCATTGCAGATTTATGGGCAAGTAAGGTGAAATTACGCATCTACAAAAATTATGATGATGACCTGTTTTTTAACTCACACAGCCAAGGTCATAAATGAAAATTAGTGAGTCCAACTTAAGAGTTATCAGCTTTAACAATTTGCAGAGACATATAACTTCACAGACCTGTCAAAAATATGTCTTAGAGCTGAGATGCAAATGAAATGACATCTTCATAAGCACAAATGCTCTGTTTGCTCCTAATGTTACATTTTACAGATTTTTGCATTAGAGAGTTGGCTTATTTATAAATCATATCATTTGCAGAAAAAAATGAGATGTGTCTCAAAGGGCGCAACAGCAAATACAGCATTTAGCTACTTTGATTAGAGTTTAGGGCAGTACATCTCTTCACCTCCCCCCCCCACCCCAATCTAGAGTATTCGAAATAGGAATTTTATTAACTTTATCTCCTTAATTTTATATATTGGAGATGAAAACCTGGTCTTATTGGGGTCCATCAGAGTTTTGCTGTTGATTTCAAGGAGCAAGGATTTCATTGAAGCTTTTATTTTTCTTGCATCTATATTGCTTATAGTTACATTTTTTTGTTATAGACATGCATGAAGTGGAAGAAATGTTGAATGAAGGGAAGACATTATTGCGTAGCTGTGGGTATCATAAATATAGCTAAGACAATGTCTATCCAATTCTGCTTTTGGTAGCATTGATAGAAAATGTAAAATCTCTCTCCTGATGTAAATTATTTTGAATCTATACAGTTCAATTATTTTGAATCTGATTTAAAAAAAGAATATGCAAATGAGAAACTTGCAAAAAATAAACTAACACTATGCAAAAATGAAATTCTGCCAGTCTGCCTTATTAAAATGACAATAAAATGGACATTTAACATATATCGTAACATGGATAGCATAAAAAAAAGCCACAGTCAAGAAATTAATGATATTGTTGGACGTTGAGTGCAGTTTTGAATTTATTTGCTGTTAATATAGAAATCAACATTATTGATCTGCTGTTAGTGTAAACTTTTCTTATGTTTGTATTTTGACAATATAATAGGACTTTTATGAAGGTGCATAAATTGTATCAAACTATATGGGCAGAATTTCATTAAATTTACCTTTACATATTAGTCCAAAATAAATATTAAGCATTTACATAAAGTATATTTAATGCTCTGTGAACACAAGTTTTGAACAGCTCTGTACTTGTGCAGATTTCTTATCCTTAAGCTATACAGTAGGTAGTTCATTTATGATGGAAGAACATGATCATTTGTACAACAAGGACATATTTGTACATCTGTGCACTCCCTTTCAGGAGCAGCACAGAGCTAGAATTCATTTCGCTCCTGGATTTACTTCCAATAAATGAAAGGGTTGAGTAACCAACAGGCTGGCTAGACTTCCCTCCCTTCCTGTTCTCTGAGAGCCAGGTCTTTGCCCATTCCACCCTTCCTTCCTGTCTTAAAAGTGCAATCACAGAAAGATGAAAAAAGAAGTTATATTGACCTTTTATCCCTGCTGAAGACACACACTGTAAATTCAGCTGAGAAAGTATGGCATGAGGAGATTTAACAGGAGTCACTTTGACTTTTTATGGTGAGTGAAATTGTGTAGTTGAGATTTAGCAACACTATTGATACATGCTTCAGAGAATATGCAGAAAGATCAGATTGAAACAAATTTCCACTTACAGTTAAATATTGTGATCTCTTGAAAGATACTTAGGTTTCAGCTATTTATTTTTTACTTACAAGCTTTTCATGATCTTAAAAATACATTCTTTTCTCAGAAAATTCTTTTGTCCTTCCTGGTTTTATACTCTTCCTCAGCAAACCATTTTTCTTTACATCCAATAATTAACAACTAGTGTTGTGCCAACCTCAGAAAAACTTCTTGCAAGCAATAGAGAAGCTATTGAAATGTCTAAGTGTCCTCAGCTGATAGTGAGTAGGAGTTTGCACTGACACAAACTGATTTATGTCTTTTAAGTGTTTAAGTGCCTTATTCTTGAAGGCTTTGGTATAATTTGGCTTGGGCTGCTGTAATTCTTCATGAAAGGCCTCCTGTCTCTGCTGCAGGCAATGCCTTCACACCATCTTCCACAGCAACTTGTTTTACATTCAGGTAATAAAATATATTGAAAACACTGGATTGAAAACCTGTATACTTTCCTAAAATAGTACTTTTATAGAAACAGATTTTTTTTTTTTACAGAGGCAGTTGATATATCTTTCTACTTTAATGCTCCATGTTTAATTTTAAGCCATAATACCTGACTACAATCAAAATAATAATACTTTATCCTAAAAATGTTTCATAAACTTTAGACTACACATCACTGTGAATTAGTTAAGTTCTGAGGCTGAATAACTGAAAACTTACAGCAAAAGAGATCAGCTTTTATAGAAACTAGCTGTCATCCCAGAAAAGTTGTCATGTAAGGCCTTGAGAGTGTTTGAAAATAGTATTTAAGGTGCTTGGTCTCCTTGTTTTACTCTTGTCTTAGTCGTGGACTTCACATGAGCTTGGTCTTGTATGAGACGTTAGACTCTACTGTTGTTCTTCCACAAGCCTTTAAACATGCATGGTGTTTTAAGTTTAAGCAAGTGGGTAAACCTGCCAAGAGTTAATGACACAATCAATATACTTGACATGAAGTACAGTTTTCAGCACTTGGCTGCTGTTACTCAGCACTTTGCAGGATCAAGCCCTGCAGGATCTTGAAGAGGTCACAAAACTCTAGGTCAGTAATTCACTCATATTTTAAATAGATGTTATTCTCTTTTCCTAGAAAGTACTCAGATGCCATGGCTGTGAACATTCAGTTACAACAGGTATATAATCCTTTTGCATAATAATGGGGTTTTTTTTACCCTAGCTTTTGATCTTTTCATGTATTGCAACTTTATGGTTTTGCTGCAGTAGAATATTTAAGTCATAGTTCAGTAGTACTATGTTTAATGACGTTTCTGTAATTGGTGACACAGAGCATGTTAATAGTGAGTGAGCATCAATGCTCTTTACCAGTATGCTGCTAGAGCTGTTTGATCAGGAACTTTTTAGGAATGAGTTTTAGCTATATTTTATCTATTTGTACACACAAAGATACATGCAACTATATATATTTTCCTGTGTATATATAAAGGAAAGAAATCTAGTTTAGTAGATTACTAGATTAGCAGAGACATCTAAGTAATCTAATTTGTGAGGCTAATAGTGAGATGCATCTGTATGTTCCGTTGGTTAAGATTGTTTCAGAGTTGGTTGGTTTTCTCAATATATTATGAGCTTGAAGAGGGGCATCCAGCTGTCAGATACAACCCATAAGACAGTGTAGCTGGTCCGTCACTTTTCCTTTCCTTATAATGTGATTCAGACTCCATGGCTGTTGACACTATGTAACAAAAAAATAAAAGTTCTCTGGTATGTTGTAAGATATAATACATATTTTTAATGCACTTCAGTATCATCCCTGGAAAGACACACAATCGAAATGCAGCACATTATATTTCTGCTTATGTTTCAACAGAAAATTCAGAATACTAACTCACTGCTTGTGGCACAGATTTAGAACTTCAGAGAAGAGATGAAAATAAGAAAGAACGTGTCTAACCATTGAATGAGTACTTTTTTTTAAGGAGAAGAGGAAGCTTGAACACCATTTGATTTGTTGTGTTTTCTCCACAGGTAATAAGCTCAATGAGCTCCCTTTCAGAATATTGCCTACCCTCTATTCTGCGCACTTTGTTTGATTGGTATAAAAGACAAAATGGCATAGAAGATGAATCTCATGAGTACAGACCAAGAACAAGCACTAAATCCAAAAGGTATAATTTTGAATATGTATACATGCATTATTGATGGATTCCAAGGTAAAATGTATTCCATTTCACCCATCAGCTTTTGTTGCATTCTAGTTGTTTGAGTGTTATTCTCACCTTCCTCTGCATCTTCTGGGAACTCTGCTCTTGGCTTTACATGGATGGAGTGCAGCTATCATGTATTTAAAATTATGCTCCTGTTAGTTCAAATATTGGTTCTGACTGCCATTTTTTTGATGCTGTAATGTCATTTAAATAGTGGTTTCTATAAACTGTTTCTGTCAGCTTTACTCTTGTGAGCAGGCAATAATTCTCTGACACTTGGAAGGATTTATTTTAGGTACAGCATTCTGGTTAGTCACAGAATTTCATATACACCTATCCTCAATCCAAAAAATTGCAGATCAGTTGAAGAGCTTTATGAAGCTTGACTTAGCTCTTACAACAAACAAGCAAACAAAAAGAAAAAGCCACAAACAAGTATCTTGATCTCTTTCAATATCAGTGACGGCTCAGTGCGCTAAGGCAACAGCTTGAGCTTGGCTTATACTGAGATCTGAACGTTTCCTACAGGTATATTCTTTTAACTTACAGTTTCTCTGAATACTTTGGTATTACCTTTACACACTTTTAACAAAACAGCATGAGAATCAACACTGGCAGATCTGCTGTTTGGAAATGCATTGGCAATTCCCCACATTAGGATCCCAATCCAGCAAGGCAATAGCTGCTGGAATGAAAGGGTAGGAACTGTTTTAGATACCTACAAGGTGGGCGTCTACCTGAATCAGACTCTTCAGGCCCTCTTTGTGGTCAGTGGAAGTCAATTAGATGTCTGCTTTTAAATGGAATGAATCGCTACCTTAACGTGCCTCTTTCTCTCCACTGACTGTTACAGGAGCCTGTTGCAGGGAGACCAGCTCAGATACAGGTATCTTCAGGAACACCAGCGAGAATCTGGTTGAAAGTCAGTTTAGCAGTGAAACAGGGCCGCTCTGTCAATTAATAGTGTTACAAAAAGTACATATAACCAGCCGTTTCTCAGGTTATCTGAAACAAAGAAAACCAAAATGAAAATAATTTATTTTGTCATTGATCAAGCAGAGCTCTTAAATGCCTGCTTAATTATAAGCACATAAGTACAATTGAAATCAGTGAAGTGCTTACGTGTATAAGAATTACACTGGAATCTATTGTTTTCTCAGATGTCTTGCTTAAATCAGTGGTAGCTTTGCCTTGGAGAGACTGCAGGACTGGCCCTTTCAGCTTTCGTTTTACAAAAAGAATTGTTCATTTCATGTCAACTTTTCAATGTACTTTGAAACTGTGAACAGGTGATCCAAACAGATGTTGCTTGTATTGTAAGCTACTTACCTCAGACACGTATTCCTCCATAATGCTGCACACCAGGAATGCATTTTAACATCTTATAAATGATGCCAAAGTTAAAAAATAACACTAGAACAGTTTTAAAAAGAATATGTAGTTTGTTTATGAATTCTCAACCACTACTTTTATAGTGGTTTTCAGAATCCAACATGTCTAAATCTGAATTTGATAGCACAAAATATTTTATTCTGTTTGCCTCCAAAATGTAATTGAGTGCTATCAGCAGTGAAATTGAAATATAAAATCCATTTGTTATAGAATCTGAATTTTTTCTTTTTTAATTTTTTTTTTTCCTGAAAGAGTACTGTGTTGGTCTTAAGCTGGAAAAATTGAGGGGAGAAATGAAGAGTGGCATTTCAACATCTGAAAATTGGTGAATGTAACAAGTTAGATTTGTTCTATTTTTCTCAGATTTTAAGAGCATATCAATGCATTACTTTTTGAAATGCCGGACTACAATTTGATAAGTAAAATACAATCCACTGTCATCTGTATAGGTGTAACTGAAGAAGGCATATAATATAAATTATGTCACATCTTATAACACTGTGTTTCTTGTTTTGATTTTGCAGTGATGAACAGCAGAGGGACTATTTAATGGAAAGAAGAGATCTGGCTATTGATTTTATTTTTTCTTTAGTATTAATAGAAGTTTTGAAACAGGTATGGAATAAGTAATAAATGATGGGAATTACAGAATATTTTATCTTACAGCCTAATTTCAAGAATCTTACTTGTTTCTATTTCCATCTTAAAGAGTGTAATAAAAACATGAGCCCTAGCCTGCCTATTTGTTTATTGTTGTTCTTTCTTGCGCATATAGGATACACAGAATTCTGTGTTCATATAGACCTCACTTTGCCAAGTTCTTGGAGTTGAACTATTTATGCTCAACTAAGTAAACTTTAAATGGCTAGCTCATTTCAGTTATTTCATTAGCTAGCTGCTACCTATTTCAACTGGTATAATATTTGTGTAGGGAAGATAGCCAGGAGTAATACTAGCACTAAGGTATGCAGCTTAAAGTTTAATATATGTATACCAGTTATGTTTTATTTTGTTTTCAGATTCCTCTTCATCCTGTAATAGACAGTTTGGTACATGATGTTATTAACTTGGCTTTCAAGCACTTTAAATATAAAGAAGGGTAAGGCTCTTTTTCGTATAAAAATGCTATGAAAAAAATACTTGCTGAATTGTTTACTTGTAGTGGTTTAAGCAGCCTGCTTTCTCAGCCATCTGACAAACAAAATTCTTTCTTATTTCATGCTAGGTACCTTGGTCCTAACACTGGAAATATGCATATTGTTGCAGATTTGTATGCAGAAGTGATAGGTGTTCTAGCTCAAGCAAAGTAAGTATAATTTAATACCTTACCTAAAGAAAATCTGAGAATTTTTACTTGGTCAGCATGTGGATATTCTGATTTTCTCACTTTCTTAAAAGAAAGTGTAAGAATAAATTTCAAGTCACCTGTTCACTCAGGTGTTCTAGGGCAGAGAAGCTGAGGAAATCACAGGCTTTCTCCTTCTAGTCAAGTGATTCTGAATAAATTCAACCAGACCACAGCAGCATTATTTTTCTTGTCTCATTGATGACATCTGTGGAAAGCCCCAAGGGCTGAAGAGACCTATTTCAATTAATCTTTTTTCTATATGCTATTTTTTCTCTTAACACGGCAAACCTAAAAATGACCATACTCCCCTGCAGCGACGTTTTAAAAATTCCTAGCAGTTATTTCATTTTAGAACTTAATGCAACTGCTTCTGAATCCCTCTTCCTGCATTTTTTACAGTAGATGGTACAACAGTGACATATAACACATTGTAGAGTCCGATCTTAAATTTTGAATCAGGAAACAGATAGATTCTGAAACTCATGTATCCAATATAACATCTCATCATGTGTTTACAACACAAAGCAATCAGAAGAGTGAAATCCACTGCCTCGACATAGACCTGTGTCAAAGATCTCACTCTCCTGACTGCTTGGTATTACTGACAGTGAGTCTGCTCTACGAAACCAAGCAACTTAGCCGAACTTGTTTTTTTAGCCAGGTATAGCCAAAACAGTTGGAGTTCCTGGAAATCATATAACTTTTCACAGACTTCACAGCCAGGTAAGGCTAAGGCCTTACCTGTGCTTCTCAATTTGCTTCGTCAAAGTGAAAAGATGAGTTGACATCTGGATTTGAAGCTTCAAGCTGACTGTCAAATACAGACTGGACTTGTGCTCTACTTGAGGATGTCATAATCATTAAGGGAAAGGACACTAGGAAACAGGGTTACCTGGTGGAGCCAATGAGATTCTTTTCTTGGTGCAGCAAAAAATCCCTAGAACCAAATGAAGTGTTAATGCTTGAAACATTAGGTTGTTTTCCACAGCTGCGACTGGCCGTCCTCTGATGGAGCTCAATCCAGTACATATGAACAGTTATATGTGCTTGCTCTGTGGAAGTAGGAGATGAAATTTTTTCTCCTCCTCCAATTCTGAAGGGCCTAGCTAAGATGTTCCTACCCCTATAAGTTTTCTTCCTGCCAACCTACTTCTTTCAACTCTGGTGTGTTCCCTGTCAGAGGTGGTAACAATGTGTTACCTGCTACACCTGCCCATAAAAATGACATTCTTTTCATATTGTCTCAGCAGGGACAGGAGGTCCTGTTGGCTGACCTTTCTGTATGGTATTTTAATGGATAATGTGTCTCAAAAGACATCAAAACAGGGGCACAAACCCTCCGCCCGCAGTTGTACCTAATGTTTAAGTGATACTGCAATGGCTACTAGGAAAAACTGAAGGCTAGAACGGCCTGTGTGAATATTTTTATGGCTAGCATTTAAGCATTTTCTTTTGAAAACATTGTATGTACTTCCAGGAAGACTATCTTTCATCCTGGATTTTCAAAATACATGTGATGGGTTATTTTAATGATGCTGTTAGCTCCTGTGTAAAAAAGGAGCCTGATATGAAAATAACTGGAAAGATACAGTTATTCAAAGGGACTAAGATCAGGCTGTACACCTTTTTCTTTTCTTGAGTTTATTGCGTTTGGGAAGTAGTTCACTCACACCATGAGGAGAAAGAGAAGCACATTTCCAACAGCCAGTGCTGTCAACTTGACCTAATGTTTATGTGCACCAGCGAAATCGTATTTATTCATATTTGACTGTAACAATGCAGGAAGTTAATAATAGTGTGCCAAATGAGGAACAAGTGAAAAAATACAGGAAATATGAGAGGGGATTCTTGAAGATTGTGCTAATATGTGAACTTCACACAAAAATAAATCTATTCACATATTGACTCAAATGATGTTTTACAACCAAAGTTGAAGCTTTTTTATGATTTTCCCCATTTACATACCTTCCAATACATTTCAAATAAATGTATACTGTTTTGTAACTAACAA
Organism: Apteryx mantelli; assembly: GCF_036417845.1. Lineage (NCBI taxonomy): Eukaryota > Metazoa > Chordata > Aves > Apterygiformes > Apterygidae > Apteryx > Apteryx mantelli. The sequence goes on from NC_089978.1 coordinate 26,381,051, forward strand.
ATGTGATCTCATAGATTTCCTGCTGTAAAGAAGAAATTCATGGCTGAATTAAAAGAGCTACGGCATAAAGAACAAAGCCCATATGTGGTTCAAAGCATTATCAGTCTCATAATGGGAATGAAATTCTTTCGCATTAAGATGTATCCTGTGGAGGACTTTGAAGCTTCTCTTCAGTTTATGCAGGTAAAATTCTTAAGTACAGAACTGTGTTTTTCAGACCTCTTAAACTGAACTCCTCTTCATCTTTTCTGTAATACTTTGGGTGACTTCCTACATATCATTCCTACGTAAATATATGTACAACTACTTTCTGCTTGTTCTGAACTTCAACACTCCAGTCTCCATTCTCCTGAGCATACTAACTTCTCAGCAGCCTTACACCCCAAGTCCCCATACCCTGCCCTCTGACAGAAAGAGTTTTGGTTCTGTAAACCCCAAGCCTTCCACCCTGGCATCCCGCAGCCCTGCAGCCCTGCCTAGCAATCCCCCTCTGGCTGCACACAGCCTTCAAAGTGAATGTTCCAGTCTTGACATAGTTGCCAGAGAGGAGAGAAACTTCTTATGGAGAAAGACACAGAGGAAAAGACAAAGAAATGAGGAGGGAAGAAACAAAAGCTGGCTAGAATTTCCTTTGGATTTGTTGTCTTGCACCGTACCTTCACCCCCTTCCTGTAGGGTACATTCTCTACCCAACCAGTTTGAGAACCAGTAATACAGAGCATACTCTGTCATGAGTGCTTTAAACTAACAATTTATATTGTTTTATAAAAGGAAAGAAAGTCCTCTATGTTTAAACATTTTTAAAAGTCCACATTTCTAGTTAGTAGTATATGATGGGTTCCATTCCCACTAGCATGCTTATGTAGCTTAACTTCTTTTCCCTTCTTTCTTCTTGGAATCTCCATTATGACTGCTGGGTATGTAGGCAGTCATCTGCTGCTAAAATGAATGTTTTATATAAACTGCCATGTTAAGCTCAGCTTATTGATGCTTTCTACTTAGTGAAAAATAACCATATTCAATGTTAGATGCCCGCAAATAGGGATTTGACATTGGAATACAAATGCACATGCATTCAGACACACACAGCCGTTTCTGTAAGGACTAAATAGGAATCACCTAATATTTTAATTTTCCAGTGTGTTTTAAAACGTATTTAACAACACAGAAACAACTCATTTTTCTTCTTACCTCAAAGCAGCAAGTCCGAATTAGCCATGTTTCAGTAAATTAATACATTTTCTTCTGTGTCAACTTCACGTAAGTTATTCAGAGCTGGCAAGATATCAAAGTAGTGTGTGTTCAGTGCACGTGAGTAATATGAATGTCATTGTATTCTTATGATACAGCACTGCTGGGGTCCAGTGTTCACTGTTGTTGAAATCAGTGGCAAAACTCTCATACAGTAGGCTCAAAATCTGGATGGAAGTGGTCTCTACCTTCTTCTTCACTAGAATATCTAAGCACAAAGTTAACTCCTACCTGTACTACAATGTGTCATTAGATTCACTGTGTATGTAGGAAAACCAGTTTTGCTTAGTTCGATGAAATGCACACTGTTTGATTCTATGGGTAATCTATCTACTAGTTTAAGTACCTATGTGCAGTGCCAGAGCCAGAAGCTCTGTCACACCAGCTCTTCTCTAGTAGAGAGAGACACTTCTAAAGGGTGAGCTGATCTCAGGAGCGAGCTCCAGAGGCTCCAGAAGAGCCTGTGTTTCGCCACTGGCTGCAGAAGAAACCCAGGAAGACTACTGTCTTTGCATAAAGGTCTCAGCTGCGTAGTATAAATGGCTGAAGTGACTGAAGTTATATATGAAGGTATAGAATCCTGAATGTAGTCAGGAAAAATTCTGCATGGGATAAATTGTAAACTGTTTTGCATGCACGTGCAAAGAAAAGCAGCCTTCCTTGTAATGGCAGTGGTTGTTTTCACCTTGGACCCAGAGCAGAAAAAGTGACTAGAGCAACATGATTCTGTTGTCCTTCTCAGAGAAGTTGTACAGACAAACAGGAGTGAGCAGATGCTTATCTCCTCGTCCCTACTCTGGAGCAGCACAACTTATGTGCATAGTAGCTCCCTGCATGTTTAGGACAAAAGTACATTTTTACTTTCTCTACTCCGAATTGCAGGCTGGAATTTGTGGTGGTTTGAACCATGGGTTTCTTCCCTCACATAGCACAGTTCTATATTGACTCTTAATTTGAAATGTATCCAGCAATGAATTTTTTCTCAAAATATGTAAAGTTCCTTGCCTTGAGTATCTTACCAGAAAATTAAGTTCCTTTTCTGTCCTGTATGGCTCCCAGACCATTATGTAAAGCAGTGTTTTGGGCTATTATTCCTGTTCCTGAACATATACGCCGGCAAGGCTTGAGTTCAGCCCCTGAGTCCAGATCCCTTTCACTCCCTAAAGCAACAACTTGCACAGCTGGAATAAGCGGAGAGTTTCTGAATAATCATGCTTAGAGCAACAGAGCCTTGGTCTGTTTCAGGAGTTATGTCCGGCTTTGTGCTTGCTGCAGAATGCAAATTTAGATCTTAAGACACAAATCAAATGTTTTCTGTGGGATTTTCAAGATAAAAATAGGTAGTAACACATGATGTGCATTCAGCAAACATTTGGATGTCTTTGTTCCAGCTGATATACAATTTATGTTTCTCTTTTTTTGTTTTGTTTTGCTTTAGGAATGTGCACATTATTTCCTTGAAGTTAAAGACAAAGATATCAAGCATGCATTGGCAGGACTGTTTGTTGAAATTCTTGTCCCTGTAGCTGCTGTGAGTTTATTTTTTGTGTTGTTTGCATAATTTTGTTAAATTAGATAAAACAGCTTGTGAAATAATGAATTATTAACATGAAATTTTCTTTCAGGCTGTTAAAAATGAAGTGAATGTCCCCTGTCTGAGGAACTTTGTTGAAAGCCTGTATGATACAACACTTGAACTTTCCTCACGAAAGAAGCATTCCCTGGTTAGTAACCCTGAGAAGCAGAGGCTAAAATTCTTCATCAGTAATATCTCTGAGAAAGACTCTTGGGAAATTCCTAGAATTAGATGCAAAACTTATTTCTGCATTTGGCTTTATAACTAATACATTTCTATTTCCAGAAAAGGTTATTGTGTTTACAGAAATTAACTCTATTTAGTTTATTCAAAACATGGTATAAATCAATCTGAATCAAACAGATGTTTTCAGCTTCTGGGTTTATGATTATTAAATGGTTAGGTTTTCTTATACTTACTGTGTACAACCATTAGGAGGAGAGGAGAAAGAATAGAGTTCACTGCTTGTCAAGCGAGAACAAATGAGGCATGTGGGAACAGCTCTTTCAGAGGGCTTAAATAATACATTACAGGACCTAAAATACGTATAACACATGCCCTTTTAAATCAGTAGCTTGGCTACTGTGCTGCTCTCTATTTCATTTTTTTCTTGTAAGATGAACAGTGGCACAACAGTATATTTTTGGAAGCATGAGTTGATCTGAATTAAATGAAGATCTGAGTCAGTTTGACGCTGGCCGCCTTAAGCATCCTGTCTCTCCAACTGGGTCATCGCACGTCAGCACTGTGACCTGAACTAATCCGTTTTGAAGTCTTGGACCTTTTCAGTAAAGAAAGTTATTGTTCATCCTTCCCTGTTCTATGTGAAAGTCGAAAAGGCTTCCCTGTTCCCAGCAAATGCCAGTCACTAGTACAAGCAAACCTTTCTGGGGGATTGCAGAAGTATGCTCGTCCCTGCTGCCACCGTTGTGTCAGTCCCCACTCAGTTCTGAGGAAGAGGCAGAGCATTCCCCTGGGGTGAAGTCCTGATCTGGTCTAAATTAGTGGGAGACTTGGAATGGATTTCGAATTTCACTCTTGTATTTACGTGTGATCTGATAAAACATTGTTGATACTACAGCAGGGTAAGAGCTTTGCTGTACAGTTTTCATGCTAGATAGATCTTTCCCAAACTAGTGGCTCTGCTTTCCAAAGTCAATAGTACGTGCTTGAGAAAGGATTGCACAGCTGGGGCTCTGTGTTTGATTGCTTGTCTACACATACCACACTGGCGGCTACATAGTTAAAAGTGACAAAATAAAATAGATTCCTGTGAGGGTGTGATTAGAAATGCAAACATTGCAAGGAGGAGGAGGGGGAAGGCAAACAGCTGGCAGAAATAGTTGCAGTGCATATTTTCAGGCTTCCTGGAAGAAAGCACACTCTTTAGAGTCTGAGGAGGACTTTCCGTTCCAGGATCAGTGTTTTGTGACTCGCTAGATTCAATGCGCAGGCAGGATGGGGCCATTCATCTCACCTCATTTTTCTATCTAAAGCCTGTTAAAAGTCTGAGCTAGCCATTGAGGCTCTCTTGATAGTGAACAGAGAGAATTAGGAACTTCCAGGAGATGATTTGTATCTTCTGTCCTAGGGCTCTGTCTTAGGATGGGGTGTATCACTCTTGGGATGTTGCTAAACTCTGTAACTGGTCTGTCGAGTATTCAACTATAATAGTCATAATGTTAATCTGGTAAGAAATCCCTCTGTAAGAAGGCAATTTGTGTTGTATATTATAGGATCGGAAGTTGGGTTTTATGGTGTATTTATACTTTGAGCTGTGACTTAAGTTAGAATTGTAGGATTAATTTTGAGAAACATTGTTTTTTTAAGGTACAGAAGGTTACCTTATTTTTTTAATTAACAATTTTAAAGTCCTGACTGGGTACATGAATATGAGAACTGAAACAGAAAAGGGGCTGAAACAGCAAAGTCAATTTCAAAATTAATAGGTACTTTTTAGCTTAATTTTTTTAGTCCAACATTTGCAAGATGAGCATCAAACAAAGTTGAGTGTTGACAAGGAGACCAACTTCCAGTATTTGAACTTCTGCTTTCTCCTTTGCCTCTTCTTATGTTTCAGTTCACAAGATGTCGCACCAGCAGACCTAGACATTGCCTGTAATTAAACACACTTCAGTAGGGTGTTTGATACATCTCCAAATAAATGTTGTGACTGCAGATTTTGAGGGATATTATGGTATTTGAGCATACACAAGTCCCAATAATCTGTGTGGGTCCTGCTGTTATTATATTACAGGGTAGTTATTTCCATGCTATCATTTCTGAGTTAACTGACAGAAATTAGCCCTGTGAGACTATAAAGTTGTGACCCATCTTTGTGTTTGTTAAACTGCTGTACACAGACTTTTGATTCATCCATAAAATATATCTATAACAGTTTCAGAGAAATGTTCCTTTTAAATTGTACCACTTAATGATATGTTTATGTAGGCTAATATGTATTGCACAAAATGGAGGAGTTAAAGCTTTACATTTACAGTAGTTCTCTGAAATTAGTTTAATGCTGTGTTGACATGCAAATAATATGGTATCATCATCCATGTCCTGTTTAGGCTTTGTATCCTTTGGTAACATGCCTGCTTTGTGTCAGTCAGAAGCAATTCTTTTTAAACAGATGGCATGTTTTCCTCAACAACTGCCTCTCCAATCTCAAGGTTAGTATCTTCTGGTTTTAATACTGTATTAAAACTTCATTAATATCTAGTACACAGTGTGCACTATTGATCTATTGTAAATCCATTTTAGGTGATTGTGCTGGATTATTGATATGATCTGATTCCATCCATAATTTTATTCCCTGACACTACAAATTGTTTAGCTATACAGGTTTTGTCAATAACAAAAAAAGTATTCTTCTACCTAGTTTGAATTTCTCCTGTTTTTCTTAATTGAACCAAGCCTGAGTCAAACAGCTGCACAACAGACAAGATTATCGACAAAAGTTGGTAGCTTGAGTGACAACCAAAACTGAACCAATGTTAACTTGTCTTTTTTTCCACAAAGGCATTCTCAAACAGAGCACCTGCTGCTCCTTTATCAAAATGTGGCTAGTTGCAACACACTGATTCCAGTGCCTCTTTCTGTCTAAGTTTCATTTAAAAAACCCTCTAAAACTAAACTGAGTACTTGAAGTTCTTTTTCTTCCATGTATCCATCCTTATTCCTTTACCATTTGCCAGATCTTTGAAGTTCAGGACTGTCTTTGCAATACAATCTGTGTTTCCTGACTAGCACATAGTGTTCAATACCTGTGTGCTAGTTATGGCTACTATTTTCCCATATTTCTTTCACTCGTGCAAAAACTAACATCCCATTCTGCACCCACGCTTAAGGTGGATCTGTACAAAAGGATGGCCCATGTCTACCCAAAAAGGCCATTATGAGCAGAGCACTGAGGTGGCTGGCTCAAAGCAAGAGCCTCTGGACTGCCACTTGATGGCCCTGTGGTTTGGAGGCCTCCACAAAAGCCACAGGTAGAAGGTGCAGCCCCTGTCTCAGCTCAGAGGCAAACTGTGGAGCAGATCTGTTATCCAAAGTTTGAAACAGAAAACTGCCTAAGACCAAAGAGACCCAAAGCCAGAGTCTTGTGCTCATTTAAAAGTTTCCAAAAAGAAACAGCAATCCAGATAATCCAGTTCAGTCCAGTGGATCCCAGATGCCACATTAATTAAACCACTTAAGCATGCACACATCGATTTTTGTCCTTTCATTTTTGAATGTGAGCACTACATAATTTATTTTTAATTTATGTTTTTCATACCGAGTCTCCACCATAGAGCAACAGCTTTTGCATTGACAGAATTAATTGAAGATGAGGTTTTCTTTTCAGAGTCAAATTGAGTTGGTTTCAAATAGAGATTTTGAATCATAACACATTTAATTTATACTAAAATTGTATTTAGGGTTTTTGCTAACTTAAATAATATTAGAAAAGGTAGGTCAGATGCGTAAGCATCCCACAGCTTCAGAAATGGTTTATTGAGGAGCTGTGAGGCTATATCCTTTTGTCATTTCATTACAAAAACTATAAACCTTTGCATCCATTAAGAGTGAATATGCAGAACTTCCTCTCTAATTTGTGCTTGAAGTTTATTCTTACATTATGTGTTTCTTCTAGAATAAAGACCCCAAAATGGCTCGAGTTGCACTGGAATCTCTGTATAGACTACTATGGGTTTACATGATCAGAATTAAATGTGAAAGCAACACAGCTACCCAAAGGTAAGGTGCTATATTTGTAATGATAATCAGGCCTTGTAGACTGGATGTTGCTAGTGAAGACATGGTAATGTAGTAATGAAATAAAATAATTCAGTCAAATTTTAACAAACTAACAGGACAAAATGCCATGTTATCTTTTCATTTCAAAGAAAATATATGCTAGACTTTCTAAATGGGAAGGATTTCTAACATATGTTTCCAATAATTGAATAAGGTCCACCTGCTAATATCACTGCAATGACCAGAAATGTGCCTGATGCTTTTTTCCTTCTTTTACAGTCGACTTATTACTATTGTCACAACACTTTTCCCAAAAGGGTCCCGTGGTGTTGTGCCAAGAGATATGCCTCTTAACATCTTTGTGAAGATAATACAGTTTATTGCACAGGTATGCGAGATTCATGTGTATGCATTTCCAAATAATGAATAATTTGTTTTCCTAATAACAAATTAATGAATAAATAAACTTCTTTTATGTTACATTTTGCAACTGCATTGTCAGTATCTAGGCAAGGATAAAATTAAGTATCGAGTTGTTGCAATCTTCTTTGACGAACAGTTTTTGATTACTTTCATTCTACTGAAAATAAATAAAAATGTTTCCAGATCAACTCAAGTGCACTTTTTTGTCAGTTTTTGGAACTGCCAACAAGTTAGAAAATACATTTGTTGCCTGTCTCTGACTGTGGTTAAAGCTAAAAATAATGAGCCATATTTTGTCATGATACTGGAATCAGTCATACTATATATGACAGTGAAGTTGTACTGTTTTTAAAACAGTAACTCAGAAGAAAACCAAGTTCAGCGTGTAATTGACACACTTAGTTTTCACCAGTACAAAGGGGAATTGCTAAAATAAACTCTTCTTCAGTGCTGGAAATTTCATCTCTTTTATTACTTCAATTCAGAAAACATTCCCACTGAGCAGAAGCACTTAAGCACATACTTAAAGATAAAGTCTCTGAATAGGAATGAATTCAACAGATGCTTAAATTCTTCCCTGAACTGCGCCATCTGTGGATAAGCTTCTTTTATATGAAATAATGTGTTAGTAACGTAATTGCCATAGTTTAAATGAAATAATTAAAAGCCTTATTTCCAAAATGGCTCATTTTCTATTTAAATAATATGAATTAAGTAGCCAGAATTTCAGAATTTGTCAACATACAGCAGTGTTGAAAGCTTAGATCTGATAATATGTTCTGCATACTTCTGAAAATCTGGTTTTCCACACATTTAAATAAATCCTGATTAAACTGTTTTTCAATATTATATTGCCTTAAAGAAAATAAGTGGCAAAAATGATCAGTACAATGATTTGCAATATTTTTTCTGTTTTAGGAACGTTTAGATTTTGCAATGAAAGAAATTATCTTTGACTTTCTTTGTGTTGGAAAACCAGCAAAAGCTTTCAGTCTCAACCCTGAGGTATGACGTGCATCTGCGGGGTTTTTTTGAGCTTGTATATATTGTATTGTGTGATGTTTGCTTTCTGCTTACATTCTGAGTATGCTTTTACCTTTATCCAGTTTTAAGGCAAAATCTTGAACTTGATTTATTGGTAAAATAAATCTGTGGACTTTGATCTGTGTCACATTGTAGATTCTTGTCTCACGTTTTCTCAGTGAAGATTACCAAATGTGAAGTAGTGCAAATGCATAAAATGAAAAGGAAAAGACAGAGATAAATAAAACTATGGACCACACTATCTCCTTATCACTCTGCTGTCGATATGTGTAATGCCTTAACCCATTTTAAATAGAAAAATAAATTTCTTTAACAATCTCAACTTTTTTCAAAATATACTTTTACTGAAAAAGAATTAAAGATGACAAAAAAGAAAAAATTCTGGTAAACTAAGTTTTACCACTTTGACCGTGTAAATGACCACTAGTTTTAGTGTCATATGAGTCAGCTTTCTAGTGCTTTCACCAGAGAAAACAACTATCAGAAATATGAGAAACTGTAAAAAAAACAAGAAAACAATAAAAAAAATTTGAGATTGTCTCATAAAATATGTCCATATTAATCTTGAAGTATTATGCAGTCATATCCATTCACTAGGATGTTAAAAATAGAACAGATTGCCTTATTTGTAAAAATTCTATTTTATACAGAATCACAGAATCACAGAATGGTTGAGGTTGGAAGGGACCTCTGGAGATCATCTAGTCCAACCCCCCTGCTCAAGCAGGGTCACCTAGAGCACGTTGCACAGGATCGCATCCAGGCGGGTTTTGAATATCTCCAGAGAAGGAGACTCCACAACCTCTCTGGGCAACCTGGTCCAGTGCTCTGTCACCCTCTCACAGGAAAGAAGTTTTTCCTCATGTTCAGATGGAACTTCCTGTGTTTCAGTTTGTGCCCGTTGCCTCTTGTCCTGTCGCTGGGCACCACTGAAAAGAGTCTGGTCCCATCCTCTTGACACCCTCCCTTCAGATACTTGTACACGTTAATAAGATCTCCTCTCAGCCTTCTCTTCTCCAGGCTAAACAGGCCCAGCTCTCCCAGTCTTTCCTCATAAGAGAGATGCTCCAGTCCCCTAATCATCTTTGTAGCCCTTCGCTGGACTTGCTCCAGTAGTGCCACATGCCTCTTGTACTGGGGAGCCCAGAACTGGACGCAGTACTCCAGATGTGGCCTCACCAGGGCTGAGGAGAGGGGGAGGATCACCTCCCTCGACCTGCTGGCAACACTCTTCCTGATGCACCCCAGGATGCCATTGGCCTTCTTGGCCACAAGGGCACATTGCTGCCTCATGCTTAATTTCATGTCCACCTGCACTCCAGGTCCTTCTCCACAGAGCTGCTTTCCAGCAGGTCAACCCCCAACCTGTACTGGTGCATGGGGTTATTCCTCCCCAGGTGCAGGACCCTGCACTTCCCTTTGTTGAACTTCATGAGGTTCCTCTCCGCCCACCTCTCCAGCCTGTCCAGGTCTCTCTGAATGGCAGCACAGCCCTCTGGCGTATCACCACTCCTCCCAGTTTTGTATTGTTGGCAAACTTGCTGAGGGTGCACTCTGTCCCTTCATCCAGGTCATTGATGAAGAAGTCGAACAAGACTGGACCCAGTACTGACCCCTGGGGGACACCGCTAGCTACAGGCCTCCAACTAGACTCTGTGCCACTGATCACAACCCTCTGAGCTCTGCCATTCAGCCACTTCTCAATCCACCTCACTGTCCACTCATCTAGCCCACACTTCCTGAGCTTGTCTATGAGGATGTTATGGGAGACAGTGTCAAAAGCCTTGCTGAAGTCAAGGCACACAACATCCACTGCTCTCCCCTCATCTACCCAGCCAGTCATTCCATCATAGAAGGCTATCAGATTGGTTAGGCATGATTTCCCCTTGGTGAAGCCATGCTGACTACTCCTGATCACCTTCTTTTCCTCCACATGCTTGGAGATGGCTTCCAGGATGAGCTGCTCCATCACCTTTCCAGGGATGGAAGTGAGGCTGACTGGCCTGTAGTTCCCTGGGTTCTCCTTCTTGCCCTTTTTGAAGACCAGGGTGACATTGGCTTTCTTCCAGTCCTCAGGCACCTCTCCTGTTCTCCATGACCTTTCAAAGATGATGGAGAGTGGCTTAGCAATAACATCCGCCAGCACCCTCAGCACTCGTGGGTGCATCCCATCAGGTCCCATGGATTTATGGGTATCAAGTTTGCCTAAATGATCTCTAACCCGATCCTCCTCGACCAAGGGAAAGTCTTCCTTTCTCCAGACTTTCTCTCTTGCCTCCAGGGTCTGGGGTTCCTGAGGCCTGGCCTGAGCAGTAAAGACTGAAGCAAAGGCGGCATTCAGTAACTCTGCCTTCTCTGCATCCTTCGTCACCAGGGCACCCACCCCATTCGGCAAAGGGCCCACATTTTCCCTAGTCTTCCTCTTGCTGCTGATGTATTTGAAGAAGCCCTTCTTGTTGTCCTTGACATCTCTAGCCAGATTTAATTCCAAATGGGCCTTAGCCTTCCTCATCACATCCCTGCATACTCTGACAACGTTCCTATATTCCTCCCAAGTGGCCTGTCCCCCTTTCCACTTTCTGAGTACTTCCTCCTTCTGGTTGAGTTTTGCCAGGAGCTCCTTGCTCATCCATGCAGGTCTCCTGCCCCCTTTGCTTGACTTCTTACTCATTGGTATGCACCATTCTTGAGCTTGGTGGAAGTGATGTTTGCATATTAACCAGCTCTCTTGGACCCCCCTTCCTTCTAGGGCCCTCACCCATGGGATTCCTCCAAGTAGGTCCCTGAAGAGGCCAAAGTTTGCTCTCCTGAAGTCCAGGGTTGCAATCCTACTTATTGCCCTGCCTCCTCCTCACAGGATCCTGAACTCCTCTTCACAGAATCACAGAATCACAGAATGGTTGAGGTTGGAAGCGACCTCTGGAGATCATCTAGTCTAACCCCCCTGCTCAAGCAGGGTCACCTAGAGCACGTTGCACAGGATCGCATCCAGGCGGGTTTTGAATATCTCCAGAGAAGGAGACTCCACCACCTCTCTGGGCAACCTGTTCCAGTGCTCTGTCACCCTCACAGTAAACAAGTTTTTCCTCATGTTCAGATGGAACTTCCTGTGTTTCAGTTTGTGCCTGTTGCCTCACGTCCTGTCACAGGGCACCACTGAAAAGAGTCTGGTCCCATCCTCTTGACACCTTCCCTTCAGATACTTGTACACGTTGATAAGATCTCCTCTCAGCCTTCTCTTCTCCAGGCTAAACAGGCCCAGCTCTCTCAGTCTTCCTCCCATCCATCCCCCTCACTGACAGGATTGAGGAGAAGATGACCTGGACTCCCAGACCCTTGACCACCATCCCCAGAGCTCTGAAATCCTGCTTGATGGTTTCCAATTTTCCTCTGGTATCATTAGTGCCCACATGGAAGAGCAGCAGAGGGTAATAGTCCAAAGCGTGGACAAGCCTTGGCAGTCTTTGTATGACATCTCGTATACGAGCCCCTGGCAGGCAACAAACCTCTCTAGACAAGAGGTCAGGTTGGCAGATTAGGTGCCTCTGTCCCCTGCAGCAGGGAGTCCCCCACAACAATCACTCGCCGCTTCTTCCGGGTGTTCCTGCGTGGCACAGATCTATTGGCCCAGTTGCTTCCCTTGAAGCCGTGCCTGGCTCCTCCTCAGCCTGGAGGGCTCTAAACCTGTTACTCAATTGCAAGTCTTCAGGAGGAGTAGGAGCCTTTCTCCTCCTACAAGAAGCAACCAGTTTCCAGCCTTCTTCTACAGTGTTACGATGTACCGTTTCACACGGTACAGAGCCCTCCGGCAGCTCCACTGCTGTGGGGGCTTGGGAATTCTGGAGCTGTATGGTCTCCAAGAATACCCTATCTCTTGCTCATCTTCTTGGATGCTACACAGCCTACTGACTTCCTCCCGTAACTGCTCTACCTGACAACACAACTCGTCAACAGCAGCATACCTTCTGCAGGAGAGCTGATTGTCAGCCCAAAAAACAACAAAAAATACTAAAAACAACAAAATATTTGGAAAAGTGGATTAAATTTCTTATTGCCAAAATGAGTAAAAATAAAAGGCTTTATTCAACAGCACAATGAAAAAAGAAACACAGTTTTTGAGCCGGCAGCCCTCACCAAGTTCTAGGGCAGATTCACCTGCGGTATTGATTGAGGAAGGCCCTGCTGTCCTGTAAAGCTCCTTGTATATTAACATTAGATGAAGCAGAGCTTGCAGGGAATGGACATAGTAATTCTTTGCTTCTTGATGAATTTGAAGTTTTATTCTGTTTTTCAAAAACAATTGAAGTTCAAGGACAATGAAATAGTAGGGCTTTTTTTGGATGCACCTAGGCTTTAGCACTCTACAAAAAATACCCATAATCTAGTAAATCTATCTCCAATAGGCCATCAGTAGGACAGCCTCTCAATTTTCGGAATACACTACTGGGATATAGGAAACTTTTTTGTTACTTAATTTTAGCACAAAGTTTGGGCTTTTTCCTCTGAAGACATTCAGTTCACTTGGCCTCATCTTCCTGATGTTTTTGCTTTGCAGTTTTGGTACTAAGCACCATTCCAGATTTTTTGCATAGCATGGTCAAACTTGTGGCTTTTTGAAACAATTATTGATCTTTTTTCTTAATGACCATTTACAAAATTTGGGCTTAGCTCAAGGCCTGGTTAAGACATATTATTAAACTCCAGTTCAAACAAGCCTGGAGAGGCAAATCCACATATTTTATCCTGTAGATAAAAAGACAATGTTCTCATGAAAATACTTAGAAATAAAGCTTTGAGGGGGAAAGGCACTGTTCATGGTGCAGATATGAATTCAGAAGTCCTTTTGGGGGCATTTTTATATAATATTTCAGACTAGATCCATGTCACCAAATACAGAAAAAATGCGGGCAAGTGCACACTCAAAATTTCAATGTGTTTTAGGCATATGAGTAGGATATGATTATTTGATTATAATACTCATTCATCTTCTGAACTTTACAGAGAATGAATATTGGTCTGAGAGCTTTCTTGGTAATTGCTGATAGCTTGCAGCAGAAAGATGGTGAACCTCCAATGCCAGTGACTGGAGCTGTCCTGCCCTCTGGAAACACTCTCAGAGTGAAGAAAACATATTTGAGCAAAACTCTTACAGAAGAGGAAGCTAAAATGATAGGTCAGTAAGAGAATCATCTATTACTAAGACAAGAATGAATGTGAAAGATTCTTCAGTACCTGATCAGAATAATTTAATATCGCTAAGTATTTAATTGATTTTGTTTATTGTAAAAATTTACTTTACTGTGTATTTTAATGAAAAACATTTATATTGCCAAATACTTTTTTCCCATTTTTTTCTTACTGGAAATTATTTTCAGGAAAAATACTCAGATACAAAAGTAGTGGCAACCCCATGTTCAGTGGGGTTAAGTTAGTATACAGAGTTAAGCATTTGCTTCTTTTAGTGCTGAGTATCTGTGTTTGTTTATAAATATTCATCTTTTCTAGCAACTTAGAAACAGTGCCTGTGCTCAGAACATGTACTGGATTCCTTTTGTATCCCCATTTTAATTGTAGCGAGTAACTCTCATACCAGTGAAACATTCAAATTGGCAAAAACTTTTAAATCTAAAATCAAGCTTTATTGAAATGCCTCAGTTAAAAGCACATTACCTGAGGCTTCCTACATGGTCAATGTAGGGAGAGAATCCCATGCTGAGGGAAAACAGCTTCGGTATCATGCACTCAGTGAAGGTGCCTATTTTCACTGGCTATAAAGGAAATAGAGACAATTTGATTACTCAGAAGTTGTGTGAATGAAACAAGGTCTATGTATTTCTATACCAGTGACAAAGACCTGTGTTGTACTGTTGCTACATCACTGTAGTAATATCAAGAAGATACAGAAATGTAAGACCCAGTCCAACAGAAATATACAACAGATACAGTATTTAATGCTGTCATTAATTCAGTTCGTTTCAGTTACTCCTGATGATAGTAAGAACTGCATTTGATAATAGATGTTTGCAGTATTGAATTCTTACATTTTATTATTAATTTCTTTTGAGGTCAGTTTGAAGTTTAAGCTTACATTGTCTTTATCAAATAGGAAGAAAAAATGACTAGAGAAAAGCTGATTAAAAATACGTTGTTCAGTGTTAGTATCAAAAATTTCACTTAGAATTCTTTGAAAATTGTACCATTTGAGTAAGGAAAAAGTTAATTAATTCAAGTTTTATTTTTAAAATATTTGATTTCCATCTGCCAATGTAAAGCTGTGTAAGTCTAATATTGTATTTCACATAAAATGTGCAACATTTTAGAACTTTTCTCCAGGAAAAAAAAAAGTGTGTATCAACTGGGTTACTCTTAGAATACAACAGATTTGGTTTTAGGAGGGCGGGATATTCCATCTCTGAATCAGAGAATCATTACTAGGGAAATAGGTTATACCATGCGTAAAGCATATCTTATTTTAATTCATGCAGCACAACCTGATTAAGCAGCTTTCTTCTTTGAAACGTGTCTATAAAATGTCCCAAATTATATAAAAATGCATATTATTGCAGGTATGTCATTATATTATTCTCAAGTAAGAAAAGCTGTGGACAACATACTCAGACATCTTGACAAGGAAGTGGGGCGGTGCATGATGCTAACCAACATACAGATGCTTAACAAAGAACCTGAGGACATGATCACGTGAGTGCTAAAGAACAGTAAATTCCTTGTGTTATTGAGACATAATTTCAGAACTTTTTCGTTATTTCTGTTTATCTTGAGTCATCAAAGAAACCGCAAATAACAGGAACACTTAGCTTATGTATATGTTGAAGACCTCTCAAACTGTGTGTGACAAGTTGGGTGTACTTGTCTGCATGTTGCAATGTTTGGGATTCCGCCAACTCCCTCGATGTAGTCAAGATTTTATGTGAATCTTAGGAACATGTAGATGGCAGAGGAAATCGAAAGCCTAGAGTGGAAAGCCTATTATCAGCTTATGCTGAGAACACTGCTTCAGGGCACCATTGCATTACTGAACTTCAAAACAAATGGAACAAAATCTGTAAATCCCAGTTAAATAATCTTTCAAATTTTCTATCACTATTCATGCCTGTAATCAAAATCAAATCTTCATTAAAAACCCAAATCATTTGTGATAATGGGCTCACATTTCAGAAGTGCCCACTGGAGCATAATCAAACCAGAATGCTTTTCAAGCAGTATTCAGCAGCAGTGTTTTCCTACTCCCATCCAAAATGATTAATGAAGGAAATTTTCTGGAGAGAAACCTCTGGTGAGGTGGATTTCTGGCAGTCCTGAGAGAGGCAGAGACATCATTCACGGAGAGATGCACCTAGTGTAGAGACCCCAACTGCTAGGAGACCTAGCATAGCTTTCCTGTAAGAGGGGTAGACATGGTAGTTGTGTTTCAGGAAAAGCAGCCCTTGGAAAAGAGTAAGAAAGAGGTGTAAAGAAAAGGGATATGGACTGTTTGAGACCTTTTTTTTATACACTGTCAGAAAAAATGGGCAACTTGCTGGAAAAAAGTGAATGGTAGACAGATTTGACTGGCCAAATTCAGCTGCAGCTGATGTAACCTTTGTGTTTTAATGCCTTTTGTCTCCCTTGCTTGTTGCTGTGACTGTCTAGAGGAGATTGTAAGCTCTTCATGTTTTTAGTTTTGTCTTACATAATTTATATTAAATGCCAATATTACTATTTAGAAATATTTCATATTTTTTCCTATAAAGCTATCCAGAATACTACTCAATACTCACAGCCATTTTTCATGAATTTTGAGGTTATTCAGATTTTCTAGAAAAAAAATGAGTTTTGAAATTCACATTTTATTTCCAAAGATAATTGCATAGTGAGACCCTGAGCACTTAGACAAGAAGTGTACCTGATCTTAACTGTAAATGTCCTTTCCATGATTTCTCATCATCAGCCTAAGTGCTGCTTATTTTTAGAAGTAGTGAAAAAGTAGAGTTGTGAAATTTAAGTTTCAGGAAGTCTTATGCTTTGGTAATGTTTGTTAGAGACACATAGATTGTAAGGTTGGAAGATCTCAGCACATAAGTTACTGTATTTTTGTCTTGCATGTTATATCCAGATGAGCTGTAACATGTACACTTGAAAGGGAAAACACATTAGAATACATTTTTACTTATTCTTCCAAGGAAAAAAATAAAAACTGAGATGCTTAATTATCAGTCTTAATCCAAAATCATGCCAACTCATGAATAACATCATTAGCTGTTACCTATCAACTTTTTAAATAACCTTTTTTAAAACTGCATTGTATATGATAACTAGAAAAACTTTTATGGTTTTTATGTAATTGCTCAATTTATTCACAGAACTTTGTGCTTCCCTGGAGTTACATATTTTATTTTGAGTTCTTACTGGTTTTAACACATAGATACAACACTACATTTGCCTATGCTTTAAAGTTATGACTTTAATAATATTTTATATAGTTAATGTTATCCTATAAGCTAAATATTTTAATGATACTTTTACTAACAAATAAAATATAGATCAGGAGGAAGTAGCTAGGCAATGAATAGTCATAAACTTTTAAAGTATACAGATTCTGGAATTTTCTTTGGCAGTTTTAGATGTACTTCTGTATTTAATGACTGATCTAATAAACATTTATGGTTGATGTAGTAAACGTTCCTCTGAAGAGTCTTACTGAAATCCTGACTAATGAGTGTCCTTTGCATCATCCAGTGGGCTGTGAATTTCAATACTGGTTGTAATTGGATTCCAGTATACAGTTAGAATATTTCCTAACATACAGTCTGTTCTTAAAAGTACTTCAAAGATTTTGCTGACAATATCCATCTGAAATCTCATACTACCAGTATGGAAACACAGGCTTCCAGCTGAGGGCAGCTGCCAGCACCTGCATCCAGACATTGTGCCGGATCCTGAGGCAGCCAGAGATCGCTGCAGCGCCCTGCGAGGCACCCCTTAGCGGACACTTCACGTGGCGGGGCTGGGAGCTCCGATAAGATGGGAGCTTGAGCCTCGGATTTGGATCTTCCCCTGCTAGTCTTCTGAGCAGCTGATAAGGCACAAAACACCCACGGATTTTATATTTATAAATAATTACTCATTTGCCTTTGTAACAGTTTACTCTCAGACTACTCTTTTTACTTGCCTTCATGTTAAATGCACAAACTGTTTACCCTTCCCAGGGACTGGTAATAAGGAATTGAGTGCCAATGCAGTTTCTAATACGGGGTTTCCATATTTTGCTTAGAAACTCTGCAAAGTTCACTTTCCACTAGAACTTCTGCAAAGTTCGCTTTCAGCAAGAAAGAATCATCTGATTTTCTACAGATAATAAATAGATAGCATTTTGCTTTTACAACCATAAAAATATATTTCTCAGTAGTTATTAATGCAACTAATATTTGCATTAGTGATGATAGTTCAAAGGGATTTATTTAAAACCAAATTCTCAGATGAGATGTCATGTTTTACTCTTTTCCAGGTCAATTGATCACTCATTTTTTCAGAAATCCTGTACTTTAGAAAACAGGATAAATGTACAATCAGTTAGAGATAACTCATTATGAAAACAGTTTCTCCTTATTGTACAATTTAAGTCAATAGATTAAAATCATGTAATCATATTGTATTATTAATATAATACATATGCAAGCTGGTAAGTATATAAGGATGCTCTGAGAAAAAATAGTATTCAAGTAAAGCCATAAAACTGCTGTTAATCTTTGAATTAAGTAAGCCTAGTGTCCGTTTATGCCTTTTCTGTTATTTCAATGTATAGGTTGGAATTGTGAGATACCTTATAATTTATTTTAGACTTGTGAGATGATAGAACATTCAGGCTTTCTTTGTGACTGAACACAAAAGTAAGCTATGCAAATGCAATTTCCTTTGTTGAGTGGAGAGGCACAATAATGTAGTAAGCAGGGCATTGGATTGGGGTGCAGGAAAGATAGGTTCATTCTCTGTTTTGTCACTGAATTTCAGTGTGGTGTTAAATAATTTCCAGTGCTTCTCTGTGTCTCCCCTTGTCTCCTATCCTTGCCTACTTAGGTTATAAGCATATTAAGGCAGGAACAGTCTTTTTTTTTAACATGTTTATAGTAGGTTCTCTAAATGAGACTCTGGTCTTTTGATTCCTCTAAAGCATATTACAGGCTAATAATAATACTGTGGAAAAGGCTGTACAGTTTGAAATGCTGTTATGTTTTGCTTATGTCCTCTATACTCAATAGCCAAGCAATAGATTATTTAGATCAAAAGGGATCAAATTTAGATCAAATTAATAACGGTATTTTGGGGTCTGTCTGAAGGACTTCTTTAATCTGCATTCTTACAAAAAACTTTGGAAACAAGTTGAGAAACAACAGCATCTGTCATGAAGATAATCACCAGCTGAAACTTGAGCTGGTTTTTGCAGAGTTAAGGACTCCAAGCCTAGTCCTTGGTTGTGCCTGATTCTGTTGTCGCCCACTTTCCCAGGCTGCCGGGGAGCTGTTGAGCCCTCCCCCAGACAAGAGCAGCCTTGGGGCTACTGAAACGTGTTCTAGCTGATGATGGTTGCCAAAGAACTACTATCTCAGCCAGGGATCGACAGACACTCTCTGGCCATACCTGCCTCTAAAATATGCTTCTTTCTCAGTTTAATAATGGATTGGTGTGGAGCTCTTACATGTCCATCCCCTGTTGAAGGCATCTGTCTGGATCTTCAGGCTGTTACTGGGCATCTCATAAATCTGTTACTTGCTAATGTAAATGATGAAATATAGCTACACTGTGATGGGGAACCCCCAAGCCTTTTCCTCATTGCCTGATTTGAAGCTTGCTGATCTTGATGGAAGGATCCTTCTCCATTTTAAATCTGTCTTGCTATATCTTCCAGTTCTTCTCAGAGATAAACAAATGAGACAGTAGTAATGGACTTTTTTCGAATACTGTATAAATATTATACATGAGAAATGTCAAAATCAAAATCATTTATTCGAAAGCTGTTTCCTTCTTACTACATCGTTAGTGTTTAGCTTTTTGTCCTGAGGTTCTTTCCAGGCATCTGGCACTCCACTTTGTACAATTCTAATATATTGTCCAACTCTTTGCTGCAAAACTATTGATGGATCCTTTAACTTAGTTACTTGTTAAGCTTAGTGAAAATGTAGTGATCCATAAATTCTCTTTTAAATTTTCAGCGGTGAAAGAAAACCAAAAATTGATCTGTTCAGAACATGTGTTGCTGCTATTCCTCGATTACTTCCTGATGGAATGTCAAAACTTGAGTTGATCGACTTGCTGGCAAGGTAAGCAGCTTAAACATTGCATGGCTGCTTGAGGGGAACAGAATAAAAAACTGAGCCACTCTATGTGTAACTGTTTCTCAGACAAAACCATATGTGTATACAAAGTAATCTTCTATTAATGGTTAAGACATTCTTCTGTTTCATTTGAAAACAAACACAATTTCTTTGTAATATTCAGTTTATTACTATTTTTATTACCACAGCACATTAATTAACAGATGAAAGCAAACACCTTTTTAATGTAACAGAAAAACATAGACACATGTTCAGTTTTGATTTATGATCCCACACATCTGTTTGGTAAAACAAAAGCTCTAGATGTGGTATGTTTCCAAATACATTTTTACCAATAATAATTATTTTCATTAAAATAATAAAATTATTTTTGATTGTAAGACAGAAAGAAAAAGATAAGTTTGAATTTCTTATCCTTGCTATTTGGGACCCACTGAAATTATCTAGATTTACATCACTTTAATGAGGAAGTTAGTCTACAACACATGACAACTAAAACAGAGTTAGGTTTTAGGATGTCAGATCAGTGACTTACTGCAAATTATTATGATGACAAATAATGGTCAGTACAGAAAACTCTGTTATGTCTCAGTTCTAATATCCAAGTGCCATAGGTCAAGGATGCCAACGTTATGATGGTAAATCAAGCCTTACACTGTGTCGTTGTCAGGTAACTGTGACAAAGCAGTCTTTGCCACTCTGTTCTTGCTGTCAAAATGCCCGTGAGAAATAGTGGATATGGGGGTCAGAGGGTAATGTTCAAAAGGAGTTTGTTCTGCTCTGTGCACAACCGACCCCCAGTGGGGTGCTAAAACAGTGAAACAATTGATTCTGCTAGTGGTAAAGAGTACAGGTGGGCAAACAAGTCAAAACTGTAGCCAAGGTTAAGTGTGGTGTGCAACATGCAGATTGCAGGCTTGATTTCCTTGTGTTTACATGCACTGCTATAAATCAGTTGGGGGGTGTTTTACATCGTTATGTTATCACATTATACAAATAACACATTAGATACTTAGTTCAATGAATGAAGAAAGACACGTCTTCCTTTAATCCAAGATTTTAACTAGCATTCTGTCCTCAGCAGTGGCCCTAACTTAGCTGGAAGAGGACACATGTCCACTCTGGTTACAGCTCTTTGGTCACTGAGGATTTCCCCAGTCAGTCCTTGAAAATAACTTCACTAATCTTAAGAAAGTATAGAGACCAATGTGAATTTCTTCATAAATTAGTGCTTCCCTCCTTAAAAGTCTCAAAACTGTCAAAATAACTGCTGTTTTATTCTTACTCTATCATTGCACTTTATGCAGGAAAGGCCAATTGTGGTTCTTTAGCCACAAGGAGCTTGTGAGCATTTCTTGGGTGATTACTGTGCTGGGACTATGCAAGCAGTAGGGCTGTGATAGCTTAGGGCTGCTGGGTAATCTGAATCCTTGACTGTGGAAAGAAGTGTGTCATCAAGAGGAGCTGAGGACAGTATCGCTAAATCAACTTTGGATGCAGTTGCGTGCCCAGCCATTCCCCAACAGGATGCCCTTTAGGAAACCATCTGCTCCTGGAGCCCCCTTTCTCTCACGTGTCCTATGCAAACTGTGGCCTCGATCATATGAAGATTTAGGCATATCATTTTTAGAGTCAGACAGAGATAGAATTTGGTAAGATTAAAATTCATTACCAAAAGCTTTGGATGAATTCTGTTCTAACATTGGCTGAACTAGCTTTCTTAATTCAATGGCAAGTAGGGGGATTAGCAGGTGCCTTTTGGCAGTTTTGGAATTATTTTCCCACAAATGTATATATGCACATTTATACTTTGAGAAAAGAAGATATTTTCAACAGAAATGAAAAAAACAAAAGATATTACTTCCTTTACTTTCTTTCCTCAAGATCTTCAACTTGCAATTTTTATAGTGAAAGCAGGATTAGACCACCTGGGTTGGGTCTTGGGGCCAGAAGGAATCTCTTTCCCAGTAAGAAGCTGCTCAGGAGTCCATCATGTCAGACAAACATTATTTCCTTCTGTAGCTGAATAGCAGGTTTTGAGAATAGGGCGGAAGCAGCAAATATCACATATTGAAGCATCTTTGAGCTATTGGTGCAGTGTTGCATTAGATTCTCAAGTATAAGCAAGGGAAACACAATTTAGATAAAAATAAGTGGATGCATAATAGGTTGGAAAACTTACTTCAGAAAATAATTGTCAAGCAGTTCACTGTCAAATTGCAGAAATTGCAGTTAAAGAGACTAAGCAGAGCACAACAAAAAGAGCAATCAGTGATTTAGAAAATATAACACAGCAGGAAAGGTTGAAAGAATTATGTCTGTTTAATCTAGGACAGAGTGGACTGAAAACAGTCTACAAATATATAGCTTCAGAGAAGAATGGAATAAACTGTTTAAGAAAGTAATACCTGGCCTAATCTTAATGTAAGTCTCCAAACTACTCCAGCAACAGAGCTGCTTCTACATTCACTATCCTATCTTTTTTGGTTGCCTCATAAATGAGACTACATTTTTCATTTATGCTACATCCCAGGAGATAAACCTTTGCTGTTCTAGACATGTTGTGTAAATCTTATTACAGTATTGTGTCTTTTCTGGGTCAGAGGTGATTATACATCTTGTGACTAAAATCGATACGAGGGTAAGAATTTTCAAAGAAGTGGGGTTTCAGGCTCTCACTTGTAACTCTCTTTTTGAAAGGGATCTGAGAAGCTGTTCTGAAAAGGGTCTGTGCGGGCTGTGTTGTTTGCACAGAAAGCTGTTAAATATTTTCTTCTCACTAAAGATAAAATAACATCTTTCAGTTAATGGTTCTTTTACTCACAGTTTGGTTTGAATTTTTCATCCTCACAACAGATGTGTCTTTTGGCAGTTTCCAGAAGGAATCTGTAACTCAGCACCTAGACTTTCTTCCAAGACAGCTGTATTCAAATTTTAAGCAGTAGAGTAGATGTCAAGTATATACTGTGCCTTTTGCCCTTTTACTGCCCACTGAATCCATTCATTAAAAATTCCCAAGCTAGGTTTTAAATTTAACAGACTAAAGTCCAAGAAAAGGAACATTTACTTCCTTATTCAAGCTGCCTCTTGTATCTTACTGTGTTAGAACCAGCAGAGACTGAGTACAGATTACTGCCAAAATATCACGTGGTCGCAGACTTTCATATCGTTTGTCCGTTTGTAAGGGGTGCTTTGCTAAGGTAAATTTACTAATAATTATTATTTTGATTAAGTCTTCTTGAGTATGAGAAGAAATTCTCAGCCTTTGAATTCATGTCTGTTCTACAGACTCCAGTATTACAGTAATGCATAGATGCATTTTCAAGCTCAATTTAACTTTCATCTCATTTGATAATGTCCAGTGCCATTGCACAGCAACTTAGGCTTACAGACATATGTGTTTTGTATCTTCTTTTCCATTATTACTTTGTGTCATGATGGAAGTCATTTCATGGATGACTTAATCATACTCCAAGGGATTTTGCTTGCTTGTCTGTTTCTGGCACTCTAGGGAGGAGATAAAAATGAATCCTTTCCTAGCACAACAAAATAGCATTTTTCCCAATTTATGTGGAAAGTCATGTGGTTATTGAAGTGTAACAGTTACGTTGGAGTCATAGTCACTAGAGGTGAAATTTCATGGCAGTCACTTTCCTTGACTTGACTATGAAATTTCCCTTGCCTCTGAACCAGGCAGCTGTAATGGGCCAATTTTCTTCTGAGCTGCATCTTGTCATACCCTTCTAACTGAATGGAATTAGGTCCACTGCCTTTTCCTGGGTTTTCCTCCTAGATTTCTGTCCATTTCTTTACAATGCATCCTCATTTTCTACTCTATTAAATGTAAATAAAATACTTACTTACTTTAAAAGTGAGTGCTAACATACTACACAAAATTAGGCAATTATAGGCATGAACCAAAAATTGCAAAACACACTGATCTGATTTTGCTTTATTCTGCCAAGCTACCAAACCAGAAATGGTTTGTTAATTTTTGTATCAAAAGAAAGCATATAAAATGTTTGTGTTGGAAAAGAACATCAGCAGGATACAAATACAGAAGGAAATAATATAAAATTTAAAAATGAGTTCTAAAATTGTACCGTATTTCAGAATGATTTTGGGGCTGTCAGATGTGTTTTTAAAAGTATGGAGTATCCTGAGGCTTTTGTTGCTATTTCCCTATCCTAAGTTGATTAAAACATAAAGAGTTTTTTTAATTCAAATGCTTGTTTTTAACTGCTTGTGAAAATTTGCTCTCAGTAATTACGATTCACTTCTTGGCTAAAGGTTCATTTTGAGTGTTAGGCAGCTGAGGTATTATGATTCTTTTATTTTTATATTGAGAGAAAGTAAATAAATACATAAATGATGACATTATGTATTATCCTGTAAGACTCTTGTTATTATAACTAAGCAGACATCATTCACAATTTTATAAGTGAGTAAATCAAAAATATTCCTTGTTCTGTGAGACAGCAAAGTTGCCAAATTGCATTCTTTACAAATATCATCTTTTTGGAGTGGAGCAGATACTTCTTTTGGATCCATGAATGTGCTAAGGCACTGTTGTATCAAGGATTATGGTAAAAACAGGCTAAGGCTGTTAAATGTGGTCAGTAATAATAAAACTGTGATAGTATCATTGAAATTTACATTGTCATTGGGGATTTTCTGTCGATGTTAATTTACTGAGAAACATATGTTCATAATGACAAGAAACACTCCTTAGATTTTTGTTACCTGACATTTACTTTTGCTTACAGGCTGTCTATCCATATGGATGATGAACTTCGACACATTGCACAGAATTCTCTTCAGGGTCTCCTTGTTGATTTTGTTGACTGGCGGGAGGATGTACTCTTTGGTTTTACTAATTTTCTGCTACGGGAAGTGAATGATATGCATCATACCCTTCTTGATACTTCACTGAAGTTGCTGCTGCAGCTGCTTACACAGTGGAAGCTTGTAATACACACTCCAGGAAAAGCTTCTGAACAGGCAAAAAACAGATCTTCAGAGGTAGGAAATGAAAGAGAGATTTGTGTCCTAACATTTATGCTAATTGAAGGCTGAAATCATGTACCCTGGTTTACTGTGTCTAAAGTGTTTTGTGTTTACTCACCTGAGAAGAATTCACTGCATAAGATTTTTTAAGGCAATTAGTTCAGCTGTCTTTTGAGGACAGCTATTTCCTTGTGTAATACAGCAGATGTTACTGTTGTTGAGCAACATAAGAGAATGCATGTCAAACCAAAATAAGCATGTCAACAAAAGCACATAAAGTGAAATATGTGTGTGTAGATGTGGCAGAAGGACATTTTCCCAGGACTGAAACTGATTGATGATAGTGCTAGTGGGAATGCTGGGGAGAGTGAAGTGGATCTTCCCCTCCTGTAGCCATTTCATTTGGCTGCTTCAGAAACATCAAAGAACCTGGTTGTTTCTATCAGCCTGCTGTCTCCATGGGCTACAGACATTCCTGGGAACTGAACAGCTTTGCTCCTGCTAGAATTTCTCCCATCTGCTATGTCCCACAGATACTTTTATAAGGAGAGACAATTTTCAGGCTCACTGCCTCCTAACCCAATTGCATTTTGGAGCCAGAAAGGACTTTTTCTTTTTCCTTTGGGCAAGCATGATGTCTGCTTTATATCAAGGAGGATCATTAATTAATAAGTAATGATAGTTTTACAAAAAATGGAAAAAAAGAGAAAACCCTACATAGTTTTCAGTAAATATTCCTGGTGGGATTCTGTCTGGTGAGAGGTTTTAGAGGCCACCTGCCTGGATAAAGGGCTACCTGCTGCAGGAGTGAGGGAGGGCCTGAGGACCCTGTTATCTGGAGTAGGAAGAAGGGTGAAGTCTTCACAGGCTGACTAAGCCAAACAATGTTTACTAGAGTGTGCAACAAAGCAGGCAGTTGAATTTCAAATTAGAAGAAGAGGTTTGTCTAAAAGAACCAACCCTTATATATTTGTTTTGTGGAACAGGGTTACTTAACCAATAAATCTTAGTGGTTTGAGGGAGTGTTGTCAGTCTCCTACTTCAGTAATTTTTATTTTCTCCATTTTGATTTGGTATATGCCCAATTTAGAATATTTCTCAGACACCTGGTTTCTAAACACCATCATTCCATTTTTTCCCCTTGTATTGTTTTATAGTTGATACCAAATGGATCCAGCCACAGGATACAGTCTGAAAGAAGCCCCTATTGTAATGTATTACATGCAGTTGAAGGATTTGCGCTGGTACTGCTGTGTAGTTTCCAAGTTGCTACACGTAAACTAGCTGTTTTAATCCTCAGAGAGATCCGTGCTTTATTCCTGGCCCTTGGCCAGACAGAGGTATGATCTTCTAGAACTTTGAATTAAAAATTTCCAAAGATAAAGCTCTAAACTGACATTGCTGTTGCTTTTACCATAATGATTACGGTGCAGCAGGTCACTTAGCATAGAAAAAAACACTTGGTTTGAACTTACCATTTTTATTTGCCTGAATATTGCAAACCTTTCCATTTACTGGACAATGTAACACTAGTGCCCTGTCCAAAAATTTCCTCGATTTGAATTGAAACGTACACGGCTGCTTAATATTTTCTCTTGGTATGATGTGAATGTGAAAGACTGTAAAATATTTTTTTACTGGGTGAATCATTTTTGTATTGTCAGCATTATAAATTTGTTTTGGAAACAAAACTCATTCCTGTAGCATACCACTCTGTAACAAAACACAGCACAAGACACATTTAACATTATTCACATACATTTTCCTTGTATAGTAAAGATGTCCAAGTCATTTTTGTGGATACAGAAATATGGAGAGTCATGTTGTGAGTCATGTTGGCGATCCCAGCTCAGTGAGCCATCTGAATGCCTAAAAACACAAATATGTGTGTTCATAGCAAAGGAATGCTTTAATAAACAGTAAGCTAGGTTTTAGTCTTTTGATACCAGACATCCAAAGTCTTATGGGATTTTCTGATATGCACTTTTGTTCAGTAAACAGTGAGCTCTAGCTACCAATTAACTTCCAGTTCAAACCACAGCCTGGACTTGGTTCTGAGATTAATACAAAAAAGACAATATGCATCCATCATGACCAATCTATTTTTTTAGCTTTTTTAGATTCATTTCATAATTTTATTGGTGGTTCTATTTCATGTACTAGAAAAATAAGAAAAGAAGTAATTTGTTAAGGACAGCAGTTGACTTTTGTTCTCTGTGTTATGCAGGATGATGACAGGCCTATGATTGATGTCATGGATCAATTAAGTTCTTCTATTCTTGAAAGTTTTATTCATGTGGCTGTTTCAGATTCAGTAAGTACTACTTTACTGTTACTGCTAGTGTTTACAAAGCACATGGACATAAGAAATACCATACATGAAATATAAAAATAAGGCTACAGGAAATCAAAGAAATCCTACAGTTTGAGGGCTCCAGTCATCTACCCAAGACCTCCAAGACTCCAAAACCTCCCAGACAATCTGTTCCATGAAAAAGATCGTACTATGAATATAGAAGATACTACATATTAAAAAAATATATAGCAAAATCAAAACTACCTAGATTCTGGATCTGGGTCCTGCATCCAAAAGAACCATTGAGAAAGTCTGATTCCCAGCACCGCCTAATGCTCAAGTCACCTAGGACTCACTCACTTCTATGATCAGTCTTGAAGTTTCAGAAGTGCGTAAGCTTTGGCTCCCATGCACGTTCAGAGGTGCCCTGGTCTGCAAACCTAAGCTTAAGCTCTAGAGTAATTCACATGTGAGATGATTCTCTGTTTTTCTTCTCTCATGGGCCTAATGGGCATGCTCTGTGGGTATGCATATGCTGTGTCTAACATGCCACCTTTGGAAGCATAGATGCCATAGGTCTTTTAAATGGAAAAGTATCAGCAGAAGAACTGATACATAGGGCCACTTGTTTTCTGTACTAACTTAGTGATTGATACATTTGTCCAGAAAGCAGAAACTTTGGGTTCTGCGCACTTTTCAGCCTGATGAAGTTTGAAGCAACAATCCTTCCTTGCCAGGTGAGTGCCCTAACAGTAAGGCTAGAAGCTTTCCTGTGGGAGGAAGGGGACAGCCAATGGCTGGCAAAGTTGGGCCACTGTGCAGCCCAAAACAGAAATGTTGCAGGGCCAGAAACTGAGCAAGCCAGAGACATTCTGACTCTGCAACCCAGGAATTAGGAAATTCAGCTGAAATAACAGAACTGTAACAGGATCTGGTTTTAAGTGTTGCAGTTTCTATAGAGAAAGGTCTGGATTTTGCCCTTTAATTCTATGCATTAATTATATAGCAGAGCACATGTCTGTGTACCTGGTTTCTGACCAGTACAGCAGGGACTGGTGACCTAGAGATGATTTTTGTGACAGTGGATGCAATATGTAGACAATTGTTACATCTTACTTGAGGGCAGTTAAGTGAATTGTAAAGATGCCAAAATATGCATGTTTAAGCTTTCATTCCACAAGACTGTTTTCTTAAGAAAATATTTTAGATTACAGTAGAGAAATAGTTTTTTGATATGAGACCTCTACTTGCTCATGAGGGTAGCAGAGCTTTAAGTAGATTAAAACCTTGGTTCAGTAAATTGCTTAAGCACCTGCTTCAGCCTTTTAATTCCCTAGACTCATATCCAAATGCTCTGCTGAATTCTAAAGAATATTATTAATAGCATTGATATTTATTGTATTGTATTGTCATTTATTGTATTGTATTGTCATAGCATGAGCTAAGGTCCTGCTGGTTTGTTCAGACACTGAACATAAGGACAGTCTATATATACTATAGACTGCAGCCTAATACAGAAGACAGTCGAGGGGTGCAGGCAGAGAGGAGAACAGAGAGAAGCAATGAGAATATATTGGTCAGCATGGTAGGCAGTCATTATAGTGCTTAAGGGCAAGTTGTTGCCTTAATTGTGCCTATCACAGTAAACAGGACTTTTAAGGAGGAACCTGAGAGAAAATAATGAGGCAGCTCTTATCAGCAATTGTGAAAAGCTCCTTCTGAGTGAAAAGGCAATGTGATGGGAAGCATGACAGTGTTGGTTTGAAAAATCCTATGGAAGATGGCTGCAGACCTTGAAAATAAAGATGAATACTAAGGGGGAACATGGCAGGGAGTAAATTACTCTTACTGTGATTTTTTATTTTTTTCTCTCTCGCAGACAGCAATCCCGCTAACACACAATGTGGACTTGCAGTGGCTGGTGGAATGGAATGCGGTCCTGGTAAATAGCCATTACGATGTAAAAAGTCCTTCCCATGTGTGGATATTTGCACAGTCTGTCAAAGACCCATGGGTTCTGTGCCTCTTCAGTTTTCTTCGACAAGAAAATTTACCAAAGCATTGTCCTACAGCTCTCAGCTATGCTTGGCCATATGCTTTCACTAGGCTACAGCTGATAATGCCTCTTGTGGATCCAAAGTAAGTGGCAGTCTGCAGATAACTTTCATTTTTATATGGTTTGTGTGATTTTAACACAAGTTGTATTAGTATTATTTTTCAACATCAGTTCATAAGTCCTGCAACAGTGCTACCCAAACATTGAGTTCTGAGTTTGATAATTGCAGCTTGCAACTGACACTCTAATTTTTCACCTTCACTGATTTTTTCCGTGTATCATGTCACGTTGATTGACAACATTTGTGGCTATACAACATGTTCTAAAACATATTTTTAAAAGCATGTATGCCAATGTTTAAAAATACACATGCCCTTTTAAAAATATTTTAAAATACTGTGTAATTAAGGTCTGGACCTGTTTTAAGAATTCTAATTAATTTGTTTTTAAATTCCAGTATTCCTGTGAATGCAAAGAAAACAAGTACAGCAAGCAGTGGAGACAACTATGTTACTTTGTGGAGAAACTATCTTATTCTCTGTTTTGGAGTAGCAAAACCCAGTATTATGAGCCCAGGACACCTGCGTGCTTCAACACCAGAGATCATGGCTACCACTCCTGATGGTACAGTGAACTATGATAATAAGGTGATGCATCCTGTTTCAAACAAATTATTCTGTATCTATCTAGAAAAGTTTTAAACTGTATCTGCATGTGAAATCACATCTTGATTAAAGTATTTCAGTTAGATGGATGTTTTGATACATGCAAACTGCTTAAGGAATATAATTAATTATTAAAACATTTATCTGTGTAACACGATATGTCAATAAATATTTGGCAAAAGCAGTAACATTTTCAAAGTGTTACTTTTTTTTGTTCTGGATGATGCGTTTTCAAAGTATAGAAATGCTGTATATAATGTGTGGAAGTTAACTTTAGCTTGTCATCCCCTTACTTCCCTTGTAGAACACTCCAATGTATAAAATTACAATGTTATTAAGCAGTAACTAACAATAAATGGTGGATTTCTGAATAATTAATGTATGCCTGTAGGACATGAAGGGGTATTATATGAAATACAGTGTCAAGTAGTAGTAGCCTGAGAGGAGCAGTAGCTCCACAAATACAATTACTGGAATGTCTTAATGAAGTTACAAACTCAGGAAATTACAATATGCTGAGTGAAAGTACAGAGATTTCTCAGCTCTACTTACTTGCTGGCCTGATATGATTATGATGTATCAGACATCCAGTTAGCCTGATGTATTAATCCCCATAATTATAAAATCATTTCATCATGTTTTTTAAAGTGCATATTGATTCTTAGACGATGCTTTTTGTAAAAATTTGTGTTTACTTAATATTGATAATCCCGACAATCCTCACAATTAAATGTCAGTGATTTCTTAATATATTTTAGGCTATTGGAACTCCATCAGTTGGTGTCTTACTAAAGCAGCTAGTGCCTTTGATGAGACTTGAAAGCATAGAAATAACAGAATCACTTGTATTAGGATTTGGAAGAACAAATTCCCTTGTTTTCAGGTACTTCTCTGTTTATTGCAATCTCAATGATTTGCCTCTAATTCTAATGCATTACTTTCATTGTAATTTAAATATACTCAAATTTTTATTTGCCCTTTAAACTTTATTTTTTATGTAATAAATAAAATATTGATGCTTGTCAGAGGAGGCTAGATTTTGTTTAAAAGATTTATTTTTTTTTAATTTAGGGAATTAGTAGAAGAACTTCACCCGCTAATGAAAGAAGCCCTAGAAAGAAGACCAGAGGTTAGTTGAGGAAATTAAATGTACTTGTTTGTTTAAACTGCAAAATGAATTTAAAAGTAATGATTTTTATCTCCTTGAAAAACAAAAATGTTCTTTTGGACTGTAGAAGTAACAAGTTATGCTCTACATGGAACAAATTTTTTAATAGTTGTGTATAAGAACATTACTTTCAATAATTTCATTAAAATTTGGTTTAATTGAAATTTGATCAGTAGTACAAAATGTACAATATAGAAATCCTTTCCAAAGAAAAAAGAATTCAGTCAAACATGGTACTTTTTCATAGTGAACTTAGAAATATTGAAAACCCACTTGCACGCACAGCCGAGCTACAAGCATGTTTCACGGTGGTGTTCAAATGCACTTTTTGTTTGTCATATAAGCAGGATCATCTATTTCAATTTCAACTGACTATATTTGTTCATTCTAAAAACAGCAGGTCAACAGTGACAAATTCATGAGAGTTTTCATCTTTGTTATAGTACTTACCTTTGTTACAACAGAAGGCAGTGCTAGAAGAGATCCTATCAGATCCTCCAGTCCATCCAAGAGAGTATCAACTAATCCTGTCTTGTCCCTGGCAGATGTTGTCTAAACTGTTTTTTAAAATCTCTGGTGATAGATTCAGTAGCTCCACTAGACAGTTGAGTCATGGGATGTGTCTGTGCTGCTAAACAAGAAAGCCATGGGGAGAGCTCAAGTACTGGACCTCAGTTGCCACTTGCTCAATTTTTACTTCACTCTCTGGCTCTGCTTTGGAGCTGGCTCCAAGGCAAAACTCTGACTTGGTTCTGGAGATAGCTCACTCCCAGGAACAACCTCCAAAAGCACCAGCTCACTGAGCACCATCCTCCAAACTACCCTGGCTGCGTTTGCTCTACTGTGTCATCCCCCACCTCCAAGTGTGCAGCAGCCTAAGGACAAGTTACAAAAGCACCACTCTGGCTGCAACACAGCTCTCATATCAGACAGTTTGTGATGAGAAGACAAATGGTGATACTGCCTTATGGCCACAGGAGCCTTGCATGAGTCCCGTTGGGCAACGTGGATGTACCCAGACTTCTTGGGGTGGGGCAAGCAATATAGCAGTGGGAATACGGGGTGGTGGTCTGCGCCGCTTGGTTTGGAACCAGGAACGGGCCCCAACCATGTAACAGTGCAGACACAGCTGTTGTGTCCATGCCATTCTGCTGGTAAATCTGCACAGGTACGTGCCAAAAGCAGTGTCACTGCATTAGTACTGTGCTCTGCCCAGGCTAATTGACCTGGTTCTTGAGCAATTTCAAATTGTATATTTATTGCACTGTCCTCCACAGCAGTTTCAGTAAGGTATCCTCATGGTGACCTGGTGTGTTATTCCTGTCTACTCAGTCATAGTCTTTGGTGCAGAAGCCATGCAGAGGATGGTGGACAGGAGGAAGTTAAATCATGGATAGGTGGAAAGAGACTCTCAACTATGCCCAATATAGAAGCAAAAATTAATTCACTCTGTAGGCAGTTCATCCATGCTAGTTATTATGTGAACAGTTCTTGATAACTCTGTATCTGGCAAACATCCACTACTGTTCCCACCTTGTGGGAACACGTCAGTCCACCTGTGTGCCTTCCATTCCTCTGAAGCCTTCAATTTGAAGATTATTTATTTTTGTACTGGGCAGAAGTGGATTAGTATACCTGTTACGGCAACCACTTACCTCTGCATTTCTGCCTGTGTACCCTCAAAGAGGACTTGGACTTGAATGGCCTTTTCTGGAGACATGCATATCCAGCCCCACCTCTGGAAAGGAACCTCCAGAGCGCAGATGTTTACAGTGCGCTGCAAGAGCAAGTGAAACCAATGGACATTTCGGCAGAGAGACCTGAGAACAAGGGGCAATAACAGTACTTCCCACATTGCTCCTGCTAGTAGTCACACTATGAAGGACTGGGCACCTTCCTGCAAGTAGTGCCACCAATAAACCCAGGAGTGATCGTAGGGGTCATGTAGCTATAGAGAACATGGCAGGCAGCCATATTAGCAGGCAGGTGTCCAACACTCCAGAAATAACTTACTTGAACTGACATATGCCGTGACTAGAAAGAGAATTATCAGGACAGCCAAGAACTGCAGGAGTAAACCAATAAGGGCATTACACAAGATCCCCTGTGGGCACTTGCACAGAACTTGCCTCAGCATGGTGTTACAGCATCACTTCTCTGTTGCAGGAGACAGCTGTGCTTGTTAAGTACTGTGTTGCAATAAAACTGCATAGCAGGCTTAAAACTGCTTTTTCTCTACATGTGCTTCCTGGAATCTTTAACATATAAAGGAACAAGCCAGAGTTCTAAATAGGACAAATCATATGGCATAAAGATTTGAATAAAACCTTTGGCTAGGATGCTGCAGACTGCCAATCCTGGGACAGAATACCAGGGAAAGTATCACTTTTCTTTTCCCAAGCATCTGCCACTGGCCACTGGCAGAGCCAGAACACTAGGTGAGACAAGCCTTTGATCTGATTTAATATTGCCTTTCCTTAAAAGGAAAATTTGAGCTTTCTCTGAGCTTTTCTCATTCTCACGGCAAATTTCTTTGTTGAGTGCAATAGCACCTTTTTGACCTCACATTTTTTTGCTTAGTGGAGATGCAGGATACAAAGAAACAAATCATTTTAGCTCTTCAGCAAAGAACAGGCCTTGCTGCATCCACATCTTTCAAGGGCAAAGCAGAAGACAGGAAGGAGAGCTTTCTGGAAGATACTGAGATACAGTGAACCACTTAACAGCAGTGCAGACCTGTTCTATTTGAAGAGTATGTTAACTGTGTGTACAGCCATTGCAATCAGTGCATCCAACAGCATTGTACTAGAAAGATGTCTGCAAGTGAGCTGACTTGAGTATGAATGATAATGTAGCTGCGGCATTAGTGAGTTCAAGAATGGCTAAACACTAAACTGTTTACCTGCGGTCTGACTAGCCATTCTGCACTTTACAACACCTTACAGTGCCCAGACTAGATAGTGTAAAGCTAACATGAATACTATGCTACCCGAAGAAAGCATATTTTTGGCACAGAAACCTTGAATATTAATTCATTTTCATCCACTCTTTCAAGATATCATGTCCACATTTTCACTGAAGACTAATGTCGCTGTTAACAGTTTGTTCAAAATAGTTGTAAAGGCAAAAATCTGAACATACTTACACCTGTATTGCGGTTTAAGCACAAAATTATTGTGAAATACCCAAATGCAGTCAATTTCCATCATGAAGAAAATGCTTAGACTAGACTTCTTAAAACTGGCTGCTTTGACGAGATTTATGAAGCTACTAGTTTTTAATATATGCACCTATGCATGTAAAATTGGTTGCTTTTTTTAAATTCCAAGAACAAGAAACGTCGAGAGCGCCGAGATCTACTGCGACTACAGTTACTGCGAATTTTTGAACTACTTGCTGATGCTGGTGTTATAAGTGACAGGTAGGACTATCACTCATAAATATTGATCTTTAATTGAAATAGTTTTCAGTGTTTGCAACACTGAGTTTGTGTCAGTATATTTTTTGAAGATTTCTAAAATAGATAAAGAGAGATGTTTATGTTTTGTCAGAAAGCTGTAGTATAAGTACACTGTTATTCCATTTTAATGTGCAATTTCCTTTTTATGCCAGTACAAATGGAGCCTTAGAAAGAGATACATTAGCCCTTGGAGCCTTGTTCTTAGAGTACGTTGATCTGACTCGCATGCTTCTGGAGGCTGAAAACGATAAAGAAGTTGAAATTCTTAAGGATATGAGAGCACATTTCAGTGCAATGATTGCCAACTTGATTCAGTGTGTTCCAGGTATGGTGCTAAATTATCTCAACATACTATGAAATGACATTTATTATATCTGTAGGAAAAAGTGATTTATTATTTCTTCTTGTCTGTTTGTTAATGTTTGTGAATTGTTGTCTAGCAACTGTAAGGACAAAATAGTGAAAAAATCTATCAGGAGTCAGATCAAATATCAGTAAATCTTGCTGAAGTTTGTCATATTCATACATAAAAGTCTTCTCTTTACATGCTCAGCAAAGAAATTATCTGTGACTCTTTGGGGCTCTGGGTTTTTTTGACACAAAGCCTTATTTGCTCCCCCTTGACTTCATTGCTAGACTCTTTATAAATGTAGTCAGGCCTTGAAAAATATAGGTAGGTGCAGAAAATGTACAATATAAAAAATAGGGAAAAACTTGCCTGAGGTTTTGAGCATTTATCCCATTTTATTCAGAATTCCAGTTGCCTTCTGCAGAGCAAAGATCAATCTGATTAATTTCATACTTTGTATGTTGCAAGATCATTTCAGAAATGTAAAGCAATTCCATTAACAAAAAATATAAAAATAGCCTGCTTTAAGGGCCTCTGTAAAAAGTGGAAGATCAAGTCTGGAGCTTACTCAATGCATGTACATTTGCTATCTCCAGATCATTTATGACAGGACATAACAGCAGTTGTAACAAGAAATAAGAAAGAATTCAAAAGAGTACGGTAAGGGAATAAAGAATGAAAAAATGCTTTAATGTAAGTTCCCAGTGTGCAAATTGTTATCAAAGTTGTACAGTTGCTTTCAGCTGCAAGACACATAAAAAAAATATGATAATAGCTGAATAAGATAAGGAAAAAAATGGCATCCCTGCCATTCTCAGTTAAGTCAGTAAAAAAAATTCCCCTTTGAATTAAATGATGTTAAGTTCTTAGCTGCTATTAATGAACAAAATACTGAATTTCTTTCTTTTATTTCTTTCCTGGGTATTGCTTATTAAAAATACAGAATTTCTTTACTAGTCACTTTGCAGTATTTGCACAGGTTTTCCTCCTTGCATTTATTCTCACTTTAGACAAGACACATGGAAAAACAAAGGACTGCATGTTTTATGAATTTTACACAATGAAACAGCTATGCTGTATGTTTTGAGAGGATGCAGTAATAACTGATGCATTTAAATAATTCAGCATGTAATTATAAAGAGATGCATCTTCTGCTAACAAGCCAACTTTAAAATATGCCAATAACTACCCAACCCATAACATTTAATTCCTAGCAAACAAATGTTTGTTGTGTCAGCATCTACCATCTTGATGCCATTGCTCATAATGACTTGCATGCGTATTGTCTATTTAGAGTTTGTTGGCTTCCAGCATAGTTTCCAGGGGAAAATAATTGACCATTCTCTTTAATAAAGGCCTGATGAACAATACTTGTATAGGTTCTTTTAGATGACCAACAAGGTAATAACTTGTTCCTAGCATCTAGGAGAAGCCTGAAAATTCTGGACAGGACAATTGCAGTAGTTGGTCTATTCACTGGCCTGACAGGAGGGACTGAGGCAGGAATTGGCCCATTTGTTGAAAATTTTCCTTTGCAGAGAAGGCAATATTTAATTTGGCCTTTACTCCTTTCACAGATAGATTTTGTCATTTTTACTTCATCAGGAAATTTTTTCCTGTTTGCTTCAGACAAGAGTATGGTATTTTTTCTATATATCTTGTGTAATTTAGGATATTAATGCCTGATACTCTTACTGTCTGTGAGGTTTAGAACTACACTGGATAGTGATAATTTCCTTGTTGTGTTGGTTCTTCCTGGGGCCTTTCTTTCCTCTCAGATACTTCTGTCATGTTTTGTTCAGGGGAAATTAAAACTATTGTTTAAAACATTTCTGATTCATTTTTCTCACATGCTGTTAAAAATTCATAGATACTTTCCATTCGCTCAGGTAATTTAGCTGTTCAGTAAGTATACTGCATCTTTGTCATAAATAAACTGATGACAAG
This sequence comes from Apteryx mantelli, assembly GCF_036417845.1. NCBI lineage: Eukaryota > Metazoa > Chordata > Aves > Apterygiformes > Apterygidae > Apteryx > Apteryx mantelli. The sequence continues at coordinate 26,417,865 of NC_089978.1, forward strand.
TTTCATTTATTCTTTTATCCCCACCTATTACTGTAGAATAACACATATGTATTGTTTTGGCTTGCATTTAAAGGGTTAAAAAAAACAAGTAAATGTTTGCCATTAACAGAATACATGAGGCGGTGATTCTGTAAGCTTGATTCTGTAGTTGGTTTCTTGCATGCTATTTCTAAAGTCGGATGTATGTGTTCATATAAACACACTATTTCATAATTTAAGGCTCTTAGAAGTATGACGCATCTTATTCACCATGTTAGATTTGAAAACAGGAGCTTAGATGTTGTGGAGTAAGTGTATCCTGAATATTTAAGAAAAACTCCCAATTTGTAGACATTTGAAGTTCATATGTTATCATCTCTGCCACATGATTGGTCATTTAACATTAACAAAACACAACTATTTCTATTTCTATTCATATAGTTCACCACAGGAGATTTCTCTTCCCTCAACAGAGCTTGAGACATCACCTGTTCATCTTGTTCAGCCAGTGGGCAGGACCTTTCAGTATTATGTTCACACCACTGGACCGTTACAGTGATAGAAATCATCAGATTACAAGATACCAGTATTGTGCATTAAAGGTATTAAAATTTCTCCATCAAAACCAGTAATACCAATTCTCCAATAAAAATACAAGTAATCATGGTTTTTATTTCTTTTTATTTCAGAGTAATTCAAATTGGCATACTTGATGCAAACTCGTACACTCACTTGTGTATATGTATATCATAAGATGTAACAGTATCGACCACTGAAGTTATATATTGTTTTCTCTGCAGTCACTTTTCAAGGCTAATTATTTTGAAAAGCAGAATGCATTTTAAAATTTATTTAACTGTTCATTACGGGTTATCAGATAGAGTGAGAGGATATTAGGCCCTGAAATTAAAAACATTGTCAATTTAGTATCACAGGCACATCTCAGGACTGTCTCCCACACTTGCCTGGGGACATGCTCAGTAATATTAAAATGCTTTCGTAGCAGTAACAGTTGCATCTCCCCCATGTAAGCTGGGAAAATAATAGCCTACGTACTTATGTAAGCATCATCACTTGATATCAAACAATTTTAATTTTTACAGAGAGATACTATTAAAACATATGTTTAATTGTGTTTGTAGCCTCATTTATGAAGACTGTGTAAAATGACAAAATTTATTTTGAAGCATGAGGGAAAATGTGCTATATAGTATTCCAACCAAAATGCTTAAACTCAGCGTTATCTTAAAATCAGATAACATCTATAGCACTATAATGCTTGAAATCTGGAAAAACCATCTAGGACCATTTTCACCATAGTCTCCTCAAAAATAAAAACAAGCATCAGTCTTTTTAGCCGAGTTCATTTGGGCCCAAATCATTCTGAAAGTTTCACTCATGTTAATTTTTATGTAACTGAAGTTCCTTGTATTTCTAGGCCATGTCAGCTGTGCTCTGCTGTGGACCAGTATTTGACAATGTTGGTCTTTCCCCTGATGGTTATCTTTACAAATGGCTTGATAACATTCTGGCTTGTCAAGATTTACGTGTAAGTACTCATCAAAAATGCAACACTGATGATTTTAAACTCTGTATTGAATTTGTACTGTAAGAACTGTGATTGTATACACTCTATCTTGAGCATGAAACAATAGCTTTATGCAAGGTTCTAATACAGAAGTGTAATGAATTAAAGAAGTATTTGAATACTAAAAGATTTTTTATTATTTCTGGACAAATAATTCATATAAATAATAAGCTAAAAAATCACCTTATGGCTCAGATTTTTTTGCAGCAGTAATTTAGGCTTTTCATTTGCTACTAAATGAAAGATTAAAGACAGCATGAGCTCAAAAATATTTGTATTTCTATTTGGAGTACTTCCACCCACCTGCTTCAAGTTTCTGTGGAATAAGAATGTAAAATCACATCCTGCTCAGTGCCGTGGATGCTGGTGAAACAAATCTGAGTGAGTGAAAGTGAGTGGGTTGAGCTTCCAAAGAAGTCAAGAGGATAAATGATTTAGAAGAGGAAAGAAAGATTTTCTTGAATCCCGTAACAAATTATTCTTGCAATTTCCTCTTCTATTTCTGTGAAGATGGGTTTCTCTATTGACCTGCTAACTACCCAATAACATTTCTGTTTTTATAGCTGGTTGGAGTACCTTTGTTCTCTTTCCCTGCTTAACCACAGATCACCAATCCACTCCTTTGATTTCTAGTTTTGTCATTAATCAATGATATTTCCATTTGCGGCACCTTGCACTTTGTCCTGCTATTGTCTCTGTGAGCACCATCCCAGCCCAGGTCACTCTGCTAGAAAAATGCAGACAGCAAAGCTTGAAGGCTTGCGGAGCACATAGAAGATACATACTGTAGAAAAGGTATTTTTTAGAAAAAAAATGATTGGACAAATTAGAAGAAAGAAAGGATCACTACAATGAGAATCTGTTGAAAGTTAGGTAAGATTTAGGCATGCTGGTAGGGGCAGAGCTATAGAGATATCTAAAAGTGATATGTTGAAGTGAAGCTCTTGTGGATGTGGGAATGAAATGCCCAGAACAACAGAGAGGAAAAAGGTATACTCTTCCTCCTGACATGTTTTCTTAATTGTCATCAAATATTATATTACCTTTCCTAACTGATCAGTAATATATACCATGCATAAAGTAGCTGAGGACAAAACATATCTTTTTTTAACTTCACCCCTTGAAATGCGAAATCTGGATGTGAAAGGTGACATTTGTTTCCCATAAGTTAATCTCTGCAATTCATGATTAATCACCGTCATTAAGGTCTGTGACTAAACTGCATTGCCTGCACAGCTAGCTCAGATGTATACATCTCTTTGGTGAGAGGGATCCTATCCGTCCATTAACATTAAATATCATTTGCAGTCTTTTCAAGAAGTTAATTACATTTGGTGATAGAATCTCGTTAAGCATTAGTGTTTGGTGTCAGTAGGATCACAAAGACATAGTCCAAGCCTTAGCAGCGGGGCTTGATTGCAGTGGTGATCCCAGATTAAGTGAGACAAGATCTGAAGAGAGAGGTAATATCTCTGTTAGATCATTTGATGTAGTTGGATTCAAGTTTTCAGACCCCAGGCCTGCAAAAGATATTGTTTCTCTTTGCCTGCCTTGCTCATGTGTTAGTCAAAGGAATGATAAATAGGCGTGAATGGCACGTGACTTCATGGAACTCAAGTGAAGTAGGAAATAAACATTTAACGAATCAGTTAAAATTTCTTTTCACTTATTCTGAGTACTGAAATTTTACATTTTTCTACCTATATAATTTCTAAGAACTGTAGGGAATGAACATTTCTGATTTCACCAACTGTGTTTCCACATATATATGTATTCTCAGGTTCATCAACTTGGATGTGAAGTTGTAGTCCTCTTATTGGAACTGAATCCTGACCAAATCAATCTCTTCAACTGGGCTATAGATCGATGTTATACTGGATCCTACCAGCTTGCCTCTGGATGTTTCAAAGCCATTGCAACTGTGTGTGGAAGCAGGTATTAATTAATCTGTAATTAGATTTATATTATATGCTACTCAGTGTGAAACAAAATCAAGTTTGTCATTTCTAAAACAGTTGTAAGTGATCATTAGGTTGTTTATTCCCACCATATTCTGGTATAAACAGATTTAAATGATTTTTGAATTGACAAATAATATGTGAACCTCGTTGTTGGTGGTTGGTGTTCTGGTTTGGAGTGGTGTGTCTGGTGTAAAGGAGGAAAAAGGAAAAAATACTTGTGAGTGAAGGGACTAGGGAGGAACATGCATAGCCAGTCAGTATGTTGACCTGGAACATCCACTGAAAAAGGCATCTCTGCAGGCATCATTTGCAGACCACATGAGAAAGGGACCGAGGATGAGGGTTGGTACAGTCTGCCACGTGCTCTATCTGCAGACGCGCCCTCTTTATAGTCCCCCCAGTGGCAGCAGGATGGCTGAAAGAATCAGGTCCAGAACGCCAGTGATCAGACATGCAGCTGACTGTCTCAGCTGCTTAGACACTTTCAAATGCAAAGGAAATTGGTTGTTCAGCTTGTGTTACAGAGAACTGCTAGTTACATTCTTATGTTAAGTCCTCTCAAACAACTCCTGGGGACTATATCACTTTATTTTCATGATTCTGGACACAGAGTAACATATCTGTTAGAAGGTGCTTTTACTATATGTATGTTTGAAATCTGTGGCCGTTTTATGCTATTTTTCTCAGAAAGATACTAAATAACAGCAAGATTTTAATTTGCAGAATAGCTCATAAATCTAGTTTCAAAAGATTCAGCATGCTTTTTCATTTACTCTGTAACAAGAAAAATGTTTTAAGTGTTCTTAGTTTGAAATTAATTATTTTGTTCTTTTTCTAACTGGCTTCAATTTGATTTGGTTACCCATTCCTCTTCTGTAGACTGATATCAGCACTGCTACTGGCAAGCACAAGCTACAGGAAGAGACAAACAGAAATTACTACTTTTGTGTCAAGCCGTCATAAAAATCTTATTTCTTTTTGGTACCTTTTCAAGACAAAAGTTGTAGAGAAATTTAATAGTAGTCTAAAAGCAGAATATAATTTACATCTAATTAAAATGAGCCCAAAAATTTAAATCTTCTTGACAAAAACATAATTTGGCAAGATATCTAATCAGCATAGTTCAATAGAGAAATATGTAAGATATAGCAAATCAAAACAAATCAAGTACTTTAGAATTTATCTGTAAAAACATTATTTTGTTCTTACAGCAACAACTGGAACTATACACTGCATTATACTGAGATTTTAAAAACATGAATAGAATGTTGTGTTTGAAAATTGTTATTTTAAGTTTCTTTTTTAATGTTTAATGAATAGTCAAGCATAACAGATCTTCAGCTAGTCTTTTTTCCTCAGATTGTTACCTATGCCAGTGTGTCCTAAGAAACAAGCTTTTCCATGCAGTAAATGTTGAAAGTATGATCTGCATGATGTTCTTTGAGGGGAAAGTCTGATTTCTATCAAGCTGGGGATTTTAATTAATATTTGAAACCAGCTTGCAGTTCTTCCACTTCCCTTTTCATCTTCTATCAATATGTATAGAAAGATCACAGTTTAAACAAGTTGTAAACTCAGCAGTAATGTATCTGTTGATGTCTTTCTTTTTACAAAGAATAAATACTCAGTAGCTTTCAGTTTATGGTCCTCCCATACACTGTTTCTATTCTGATACTATAAATAATGTGTTCTAGGGTATCACTACTCTTGTAGCTGTAGATTGGTATAATGAAATAACTATAAAAATATATTATCTAGGGTGGGTTTTTTTTATTTTTTCAAGAGATATTGGCAAATACTTTGTATGGTTTCAAACTCCTTGGCAGCATATACTACATGCTGACAACAATTTGGCCTATGCCATGAGCAATTTGAGGTAGATGGGAACAGTAAAAGATATCTCAGTTAATTAAAACTTTTATCTGAAGGCAAAAGTGTAGATTCTCCACCTTACTATTTAAGACAGGGCATAATTACCAGCACTGCACACATAATGTTATGTTTCAAGATCTTGGTTTGTATCTCTGAGAAAAATGAAAGAACTTGTTTAACTACACAGATACTGCTGTATGTTCAGTTTCTTGCAAAAAAGATCATTTACTTAGAAGCCTGAGAGAGGATTTAATACTCCCAAACTGGGTATGCAAACTTATAAATATTGACCAGATTTCTTCAAGTAATTTTTCTGTCTGAATCCATACATACTGTAATTTATATTTTAATTAAACCTTTTTTAACCCAGTCAATTTTTTTTTGTTTTGTTTTATCCATATGTTTTAGGCAGCTGCTTGGTGGAATTTGCGGTTTCAAGAGGATCCCCCTAACTGTTTGGGGTTTTTGGAGAGGGGGGGTGAATTTTTGAAACTCAGTGGAAGGACAAAGAGGCAGGTGTAGAGCAGTATGGGTTGCAGCTACTACTTGGAATTACCAAAATGTCCCGTACCATGCATGTGTTGGCCATATTTTTAACACTACAGTATCCAAATAGACATTCTGTATCCATCCAGGAGCACAGTAGGTCAAATCTAGGGTGGGAAATTGAGGGCTCACAGTTCAATCAAATGCATTTACAAATCATCATGAAAAAAAGTAGAAGCTTGTTTAGTGAAAATCCAAATGATGTGACAGGGAATTGCTTTTCTAGCAATAATCTCATCAAGTTAATACTTTAAAAAATTTACCATTACAATAAACTTTGACTTTATAGGGTAGGGGACATTCTTAAGCAGCCTTCATGTTTACACTTTAAAAACAATTTTGATAGAACTGTCTACGATCTGGGAATGTACATGCTGGAGATAGTATTTTTTCTCCAAAGAGACCATTTTAAGCTGCAGCTTGGTTTGCAAAGTACTTTATCCCTGGAAATTCTCTCTTGCTACCCATCTTCTCTTGTGGGTGCTGGCCTATTCTATAAATACTTTATGTTATAAGTGAAAGTGAATTGACAGATATAGACACAGGTACTGCATTTCTCACTGTGGGCTACTCAGTGCATTCCTAAGCGTTGGTCTAAGGTAATTATAAATAATCCCTTCTTTCTTCCCATTCACCAGATGGCCCTTCAAGCATGCAGCACGTATTCATAAGAGTTCCCTTTCCCGTATTCTGGTGGTAGAACAGAGAAAAGAAAGGTGACATTCTCTTTAGACCATATTACACAGTAAATCAGAGTGAATATAATCTGCATTCCTCACCAACATTCACAAAAATGTACTGTTTATTCTTCTAGGAACTATCCTTTTGATATAGTGACGCTTTTAAACTTAGTGCTGTTCAAGGCATCTGACACCAACAGAGAGATTTATGAAATTTCCATGCAACTTATGCAGGCATGTATCAGCTCCTTTGTTTTAAAAACAGCCAAATGCATGTGCCCTCCTATCTTCGGTTTTTCTGTGGACTTCTGATAAAGTACTTTTTATTTACTTTTCAGTTTTGTTTTTAAAATGAATGATTAGTTTTGTCTTGGCTATAAATACTTATGAGAATATTTATAAAAAAATGGAAAAAGATTAGTTATGATGTTTTAAATTTGGAGAGTTTACATAGAAGCGTGTAGATCATTCTCTGATACCAAAAGTTGAAATGCTGGCATTTTCTGAATTAATGACTTTTTATTATCTTATTACATGTTTTTCTTCTCTTTTATAGATCCTTGAATCAAAGCTTTTTGTTTATTCAAAAAAGGTAGCTGAGCAAAGACCAGGCAGTATCTTGTATGGTACACATGGTCCGTTGCCACCTCTTTATAGTGTCTCACTTGCCCTTCTTTCATATGAACTAGCAAGGATGTATCCTGAACTTACCCTTCCACTTTTCTCAGGTATCTGTATCTATTTGACTTATTATCTATTTTATATTTTTTTACAAATGGTAGACTGCTAAGAGATTTCCATTTGTGAATAGCAATTCTGTTTATAAGTGTAACTTGACTTGATTTTATTCTGGTTCAAGTTCAAATCAGATTTACAAATTACATATTTCCTAGAGATAAGTATACAAAGTATAGAATAGTTATTTAAAAATTTGAGCAGTGATTCTGTGCCACTTATGTCATCTTAGCATAACTTCAAGATTGCGGAAGCCCCAGATAAGTTAAAGTGACATCGGCAAACTGTACCGTAATGGATTCTCATGTTAAGCACAGTGATTCTTCTCATCCATATATTTATATAGTTGATACTTGAGGATAGAATTCCTCATTCTATAAACATGACTTTATATTTGGCAAGATTGTTTGTGTGTTTGCATGTCTCCTGTCTTACCAATGATTCAAATGACTCTGAGTCAGTGATCTGGATCTTTTGTTATTTGCCACATCTGCAAGTCATTTCTATCATTTTAAAGTTTTATCAAAAATGCTTTTTGTCATGGTTACTGAGAAAAATGTTAAATATCATAGGGCCCAGAATCAGACCTGTGGGAGTGCCATTCAAAATATGCCCACTCTGAGATCATTCCTGGGAACGATTACATTTTGAGACTTGTCTGTTTTAATCCATCTAATGTATTGCTCTAGTTTTTAAATAACGGAATGCAGTGTCTGTAGTCGTGGGAATTTTTACTGGCTTTTAAAAACCCTTTGTATTATTCCAGGGTTGTTTTTACTCAGTCTGTAGGGGCTGGAGCAAGAGTAAAGGAATGATACATTATCCACTTCTGAGTGCCCAAGATAGCATGGGTTAGAAATAACTGGTGTAGGAAAATTCTGATGGGTCATTTATCTTAAAAGAGCAAATGTTGGTCATTATTACTGTTATCATCTATTTATGTTGCTGTAGTGCCTATGCCATTTAATAGAACTCAGATACACAGACCACATCAGAGCCCCTTTCTATACATCTAGCATCACAAAGAGATAAGAACAGTCTATGTCCTGAAGATTTTTGAAAACCAGACAGTGAGGAAGGAAAGGAAATGTTAAGTGCACTGATTTTACAGAAGGATAATTTTGGCAAAGAAAGCTAACATGGTTCACCTTGGCAGGAAGCCTGTGTCTGTGTTTCTTATCCCAGATTTCCCAAATCCGTCTCCCTTCCAGTGCCAGTTCTTTACTACAAACTCTGTAAAGTGCTGTATGCAACACTCCTAGAGTAGCAGCCACCTCTCAATTTTACAGGCCTCTCTATGGGGAATAAAACTCCTAATACCTGCAAGGTGCTTTTTAAAATCAGTATAATAAATGCCTTAGGATTTAAAATACAGCTTAAAAATGCGGAGACTGATGGGACACTTTTAATTTTGCAGAACACTTTTGTATGGTTTCCATAATTCTCCAAAAGCTCTTGAAATTCTAGAGGAACTGCCAGTAACTGTATTGTTCTCTTTCCTGGCATCTATTTCACTTAATATATGACATGGCATGGTAATAAGGGGCGACTTTCTGTTCTAAGCTCAAAATATGTTAATTATTTTAGACAGAAGATATGATCAATTGTTTGCTAATACTAAACATTGATGTTCCTTTTCATGAAACTTAATATATGCTTTTGTACACTTTCTGCTTGCAAGATAAAAATCATCAGGTGGTCTAACAGAAATGTCAGAAATCTGATTTAAACAATGTATTTAAGCTTCCCTTTATAAACTAACACTTTGCCTTTTTAACTTTTACTATTTTAGAGGTAAGCCAGCGATTCCCAACAACCCATCCAAATGGAAGACAGATCATGCTTACCTATCTGCTACCATGGCTTCATAATATTGAACTTGTAGACAACAGACTGCTCCTCCCTGGTTCAAGCCCTACCACTCCAGAAGATGAAATAAAAGACAAGGATGGGGAAATAGCAGTCACAAGTGGATTAAAAGGCAATGGCTGGGGCTCTCCTGAGGCCACGTCACTGGTTCTTAATAATCTCATGTACATGACAGCTAAGGTAAAAAAAAAAAAAAAAAAAAAATTAAACAACTTCTAAATTTCAAACTGTTATGTTTCATAAACAAAATGCGCTTAGATTTCTTCCCTCTGATACAGAAATTTGGCACTGGAATAGTCTGTGCTAATCAGACACAACCCTGTTTTTAAAGAAGTTCCTTCACCTTTTCTTTTAACAACAGTGCTAGGGCTATTCTTCTATTTCAAAACGTGATCAAAGAAAACAATGTTCTACCCTTGTTAAAAAATGTAATGGTTAACATTAAGCATTAGCATTAGTCATAGAGGAAATTGGTTCAATTCCTGCCTGTATCACTTCCCAGGACAACACCACACACAGCAGATGAAAGTTTATTCTGGGATGAGAATGAGCACCTGAAATTTGTCCTGCTGAAGCTCTTTTACTTTCTAGGAAATGCTTAAATATTCATTAAGCCAGAGAGAGAGACAAAGCCAAAATGAGTATAAATTTGTAAGGTACTAGTTAAAGCATTCTCTTTTGAAAGGGCCTTCCCTTTTTTACATCCTCCCCCTATCTTACATCCCTGATACTGTTGAAGGACTATGAATTCATTTTTTTCTAATGACATTTTCATGTAAAATACATAAGCAGCTTGTGGAGAAGATACTGGAATCCAGCATTTCCCTCTTTTTGCTGAGTTGCAGGCTATTAGATTAGTGTTTTTGCCAGATCCAGTGGCTATGTTTAAACTTCTAAAAACATAAACTCCAGGAAGTAATCCCTAGTCTCTATGTCATATGAAACAGCGGCTCACATCTCCTATCCTGCTCTGGGTTAATCCGCTCTAGAGCAGAACGCCTGCATCCATGCTACGTGGCAGTTGGCTCCGGATCTCTTCTTTGCCTAATGTTGCAGCCCTGTAGCTAAAACAGAATTATTATTTTGTGTGCCATTTTTCATATGAGCACATCTGAAGTAACCTTGGAGTTATGCTACAGCCCACCAGAATGTTTTTTTCAGCATGAGATGGGAGATACTTGTTGCTTATCCAGGGGCAGGATATCAGGTCATGAGTAGAGAAGATATGGAGTCGCTAAGGTAGTGTTAGCAGATTGTATAGAGTGAAACCAGACATGCTGCCATCTCATCTTTGCTGCCTATCAGCAGCAGTCCTTGGAGAGCCAGTTGCTTCCAAAACCACACATGTTTTTTTTTTTTTTTTCCAGTGATCAAGTATGCTCTCTTCAAACCATATTGACTGAACTAACTTTGAGTCTATATGTGTGATCAAGGGCCTGGTACGTGGAAGGGAACAGGGGGAGAAAGTTATTTGACAGTAGAAATCATTTTCGGTAGAACAACATGAACTGGAGATTGCCGGTACTCTCCTAGCAGAATGTCAGTCTACACAGTGGTTAAAACAGTCTTCTTGAAGTGGGAACCATAGCTTTTACATAGCAAACAGAACAAACTGAATTCTGGACTCCCACACCTTAGGTGAATGCACTAACCTTTAAGTGATTGGACAAAAAGGAGGTATTCCTACAACCAGGCCTTGCAAAAGAGAGCAAAGCTGCTGCTTTCCAACAGGGAAGCAAGAGACTCTCTAATTCTTCACTCTGTTAGGATTTAAGCAGGAGCAAGGTGCTGAGTTGCTCAGTCCTGTGAAGACTGATGCACAGATATGCAGAAGCAAAACTTTAGTTGTTTGAACAACTGTAAAGAAGAAATCTAACATACTGTTGGATTTTAGCATCACCTTTTGGACTTACATGCCTGAACATTTTCTTTTGTGATTTAAGTCTTCTTGTGGATCTGAATTATAATACTTTTAAATAGAATTTATGCTTCAAAATCTGTCACACTGCTTTTGCAAATTTTGCTTTGTCACTTACTACAGCATTTTGCTGTGGGTTTTGCACAAGATGGTGTTCTAGAAGAGCATGCCTTCAGTTTAAAGGTCTACATATTTATCTTCAGTATACATTTCAGAAAATGAATGCTTATGATCCTTTGCAGTATGGAGATGAAATTCCTGGACCAGAAATGGAAAATGTCTGGAATGCTTTGGCCAACAACGAGAAATGGAGCAACAACCTTAGGATAACACTGCAGTTTCTCATTAGCTTGTGTGGCGTTAGCAGTGATACCATCCTTTTACCTTATGTAAGTGTTTGCACTGTATTTTGTTTATTTTTTGGTAGCATGGATTTTAATGAAGAAAACAGTTACCACCTAAAGCAAATGAATTTCTGTTTCAAAAATAAAAAGTACCTACATATTCCCTAGCACACTGGACAAAATTAGATCAGTTAGTGGGAATAAATGAGCCAAGAAACTGAAAGTCAAGAAAGGAAATGAGGGGTGAGAATCTCAGTCTCCACCACTGGAGCACACAGCTCATTTCAAGCAAAGAGCACAACTCCACTCGTGCAAAGAGCAGCTTTGTTTGTCAGGTAAGTAACCAGCAAAGCAGTAACAAGGCCCGGCCATAAACTGACTGAATCAATGATAAAAAATATTGGAAACATTTTTCTATGTGAGATATGCATAAAAATAAGCAATTTCATAGATATAAAAGTTTATTGAAAAGATAGAGTGGCTGTTTAGACTTTAAAAACTTGAATGGAAAGATGAAGAGAAGTAAAAATACTAAAGCCTGTAATTTTTCTCAGTAGGTAATTAGTTTACACAAGTATTAATTCAATTTTGAAAGTCCTTAAAACAGTGGAAGTTATTTGTTGAATGGTACATATCATGCCATCATTTTATTAATGATTGGCAGTTGTGAAGATTTAGGTGTTCCTTCAGCAAAACATGATTTTAAGAAAGTGCAATTTTCTCTCCTCCTTTAGCAGTCTGGGACTCTCTGTGGGACAACTTAAGAGAACCTCCATAAGCTCCTTACCATATCAACTTTTGCCTCTACACGGCTGTGATGAGTTATATAACTGTTCCTGCAATGGGCAAGTCAGACTGCACAGGATATTGTTATTATTCAAGTTAAAATAAAATCAGAGCTGTCTGAGAAAGGCAAGATAATCCCATTCCCATGTGCCTTACTGCTCCATTGCTGGGAGGAACAGAATCTAAATTTAGTAAATTTTCCAGCACAATTACAATATGCTGCATTATTAGTTAGTCTCTTTCTATTGATTCCCAGGAAATAAATTAGAAATTAATATTAATGTGAATAAACTTATCTAAACAGCTTCATAAACATGCTTTGTTTACAGTTGCTGAAACAACACTTTGCCTTAAAGTGTTTATGATGAGTGCTTGGCATAATAGAGCAAAGGAACTATGGAAAAATCACAAGATGTTGTTATTGTAACATAGACATCCTGTTGGTTTCCTATTATTTTTAACATTTACTGTATTAGCTTAGACTGTGTATATGCAAGGAAGCTAGTGGTGCTTAGCTAATCAAAAGAGAAAAGATTTAAAAGTGGAATTGCCATAAGAACAAGCTCAGGGTTTATGTAAGAAGTTGACAAAGGATCTGATGCCAAATATTCTGAGGGTAATGAAGATCTGTCCATCAAATGTGAAGTGTGACAGAGGCTCTGAATTCAGTGGTGACCCTGCTTTGAGCAGGAGGTCTGGAGACCTCCTGGGTCCCTTCCAGCCTGTATGATTCTGCGCTTTCTGACAGACTTGGGATCAGGCCCAAAGGGATCATCAGGATGAGCTGACATTGTTGACAGACAACATGTCAAAATCAGAGAGAGAAGAGACAAGATGAGAGCTGCTGTATTTCTGACAGCCTACAAAAGGAACAGAGGCAGTTTGTAAGGGAAAGAACAAGTGTTGTGCTTAGTATATGTTCCCACTGCCAAATGTGTAGCCTGATTAGAAATGCTCAATAACCCCCTCCCCTTTTGCCCGAGAGCCTCTCACATACCACAGTCCCCAATTGCTCTTTTCCAGATACTTGCCAACCTTGATCTTCCAACTCATCCTTTTTCAAAATTCATGCCATGCCAGAGCTCTGAGCAGCCTGCCTCTGCCCCCTTACTCCTTGTAACACTTCTTCTTTCTTCAATTTCTTTCCAAACCATCTCTCCTCAAAGCCTCCCGCCAGTACTTCCATTCCTCACCAGCATCTCTAGTCCTGCCCTCTCCAAGCCTCTTACTCCAGAGAAGTTTGGAGCATCCTATTTGCCTGTGGGACTTTTCTGCTCTCCCTCCCAGGCTTCTGGTGGCTGCTGAAGTCAATCATGTCTTCATCAGTGACTGCAGCTGACCAAATTCCTGCGTTTTCTTCAACACAATTAGTCTGTGTTCTGTAATATAAAGTGAAAAGTGGGATTCTCAGATTTTGCAAAATCTGAAAAAGTTTTCAGCTTCTGTAATAGCTTATAACCTGACTGTGCTTGAGTCACACTTTAATTGTTATCTTTGTCTAGAGTACAAAAAAACGCTGGTCTTATCACATGTGTATGTTCAGCGTTTTGATAATGCTCTGGAGTTTCCAGATAAGAAATCTTACCCAACTCTGTTAACTATACAGGACTGCTGATACCTTAAACATGTATCTTCAATTATCATGTAGATAACATATACAAAATAGCAAATAAAAATAATTCAAACAAGTTATCAGCACTTTTCCAGCTCACCTGAGCTCAAAAGACCATGCAGGTGCAAGATTGCCGGTTTGTCCTTTCCTATCTTTTTTTGGGGCCATCAAGGCCCCAGGCAGTCACCAGCTACTTTGTGCTTTCAGCCATCTGTTCTGCCTGTGTGGGCCCAAGCCAAAAGCATGTCTTGACTGATGGGCTTTTTTATTTTTTTCAAGTGGTTAAATTAATTGGTTGGTCTTTTATACTTATATTTTCTTTAAGTGCTTTTTTTGAGTGCCCCAGTGTAAATTGCTCAGCTGTCCTTTCTTTCACATGTGTACTGAGCGATTTCTTAGAATATTTACAGTTCAGAAACACCTTCAGCATATGCTTTCACTATAGGGACTGTGACCTCTCCTGGGGTGAAAGCAGTTGGAAGTGGCATTGTGAGCCCAAGTAGAAATAAACCTCTGAAAAGAAGTGGAGTTATATCTGGAAAGTCTCTGGGAAATTTTTAGCACAGTAGAGTAAAAGGGACTTTGAATGTGTGCATTTTCCCCACTTTAAAAAAAAGAAAGCCTGGCGCGGGAAGAGGGGGAGAGAAGCAGTCAACAAGTTATCTTAATGGAAGTGTTTAAGACTGTAAGAACAGCAGTTTTTGGTGAGGCCAAAAGACAGCTCCGTGCAATTTATTAGCTCTACCAGAAGCATCTGCACAAGAAGGCAAACACAGAGAGATGCTTCTCCATACAGTCTCCCAGCTCCAGCAGTTTGTGAGTCAAAACTGTTTTGAGCAAGAGATAGTATCTTTGTATTCAATAGCCATCAGGTTTTTTCCTCGATAATTTAGTTTAATTTGATCTGAATATCTCAACAGTATTCATTCTTGTGTGGATGTGGTAGGGTTTGAGGTCTTGTTGTATTCCTCAGGGTTTTTTTCCAAAATTTCTGTAAATAACACTCTCTCTCAGACATTTTGAAATCAGTGTGCATGAAGTCTGTATGCATAATTGCTTTGCATTTTTCCATGTGCTATTACTTTGATTACAGATATAAATAACTACTGAGAGTTTGACCTATTCTTTTTGGGTGCAGTTATCTACCTTTCACATCAACCATATCTGGAAATATAAGCATGATGTTTTGGGTACATCGAGCTTTCTAGATGAGAAATTTGCTCTATGCAAGACAGCAAGATTCATCTTCAGTGGAAATCACATATTCAAACTATAAAATCCCCAAGTGTTATTCAGAGTTAATTCTGATATCCTTAAATGCTAGGTATAAAATCAGTTGGTTTTAGTATGTGTGGATGTTATATAATTATACATCTAAACAGCTGATTTGAGGATAATAAGCAAAAACTTTGGGGCAATTAGATCACAGATTTGCTCTGTTGGGGAAAGGATCTTTAAATCAAAAGGAGCAGGTTATTTCTATATGAACAAGATTGATTCAGTTTTGTTGCTGGGGTGTCTGTCCAGGAGCAACATTTGCATTCTGGATCTTTGCAGTACTGCAGTGTAACATGTATTGATTTCTTTGGAAATTCCCTTTGGACAAAGATGAATAACTGTTGTTTTCTTCTTTAGATCAAAAAGGTTGCAATATACCTATGCCGCAACAACACTATTCAGACAATGGAAGAGCTTCTTTTTGAACTGCAGCAAACTGACCCAGTGAACCCAATAGTCCAGCACTGTGATAATCCTCCGTTTTACCGTTTTGCTGCCAGTAATAAAGCCTCAGCTGCAGCTTCTGGTATGACCTAAATGTACTTTTTCAGTTATGGTCTCCTATGCTTGCCAGTATTCATCTCTCTGAAAAAACAATCTCTTTTAGTTACTTTTGCACCTGTGTGTGTAAAGTTCAAGTTTCAAGGGCTTGTTTCACATCTGAGTTCTTGGATGCCTAATGCTGTGTAAGTTTTGTGAAAATATGTTCAGTTCTCACTACTATTTTAATAGGACATTGCCAATGTATGGTGCTTTCACACCTCATATGAGGTGGTTCTTCCATCACTAGTTTCTGAGAACAGGCAGTCATCACTGATGCTGCGATCATAGCAGAAACCCTCAAGGAGCAGGGCTTGCTGAAAGCCGAAAGCCTCAGCTATGTGGCTGTTCTGTTTTCAAAGGCCTAGTGCTATTTTCAAGCTGAGGCAGTCAAAGATAAATAACAGACACCAACACCAAATTCAGCCCTGTGAATGTTTTGCCAAATTCTTGACAAACATTAGGTTAGGCCACCAAGACTGAGCTTAGTCCAAGGAAGGGGAGAGCATCACTACGTTAATCTATCCCTCAAAGCATGTAACCAGCTAAAGAAAATACTGAAGAAAATAAAGTCATGAGCTTTTATTGCTTTGCAAATATTGTGTGCTGCATATAATGGGTGTGCTTACTCCACCTCATCTGCAGGAACCACCTCTAGCAGTAACACTGTTGTAGCTGGCCAAGATAGTTTTCCTGATGCAGAGGAGAACAGAATGGTGAAAGAGACTGATGAAAGGTTTGTAATTTTTTTTTCTCCAAAATATATGCATTTTCCTAGACTAAGGGTGAGATCTTGAGCAGTATTTATTATCCAAACTGCAGTGAGTTGTGAGGAATTATGATGATACAGATACTTAGCATTGTTTCTGTCCCAATAGGACTGTTTTAAAATGTGCATATGTGAAAGTAAAAAAAGCTGTCCACGTGATTCTAGTTCTAAACTGTTGTTTATTAATACACTGCAGAGGAATATCTGTGAAACCTCCACTGAATGAATTGTGCGAAGTAGATGATTTTTTGTAGGAATTACCTAAAAAGGATAAAGAAAACTGAGAGCATATACCAAATAATGAATATTAAAGTCTTTATTAAAAATCAGGTTTGATCACACCTTTTTAGTCCGTGACGAGAGAGCAAAATTTATCTTGCAGATACCTCTTTTTTTCTGATAAGTGTCTGAAAGAGGAAAACTATGTAAAATATTTTGTTTAGAGAGCCTACTTTACAGTCACTGTATCTTTTACTACATATGGTACCTACAGCCAAATTATGAATAAGTAAATGAAAAGCTAAGGGGCCATCAGATCCTCTAGCACAGACAGATATATATTTATTTCTCTCACTGAAACCCTCTTCTTCTTGTAGGACAACTCTGAATGAATTCTGATCAAATAAATTAGTAAGTGTATTAGTATTACGCTAGTCTGCTGTTCCTGATAGTCACTAGTATCACTTTAATAGTCCAGACCACCTTCCACAGGTTCAGGAATTAGAGGAACAGAAACAGTTAAGTAAGCAAACTTTTCTGTACTCAGAAACTTTTGAATCACTTGCCTTTTGAGTATTACAAATGTAAGAGTAGTATTTTGTCAGTCTAGTCTCTTATTTTAAGAGTATGTGAAAAATGGTACTCACGTCTTAGCGCTAAGCATGGTTTCAAAATTTGAAAGTGAAGAGCATCTGACTCAATATGATAGTCAAAATAAACTTAAAAAGAAGAGAAACCATTTTTACTCTGGACTGCTTTCTTATTGTTCTTTACATAAATGTTTATGGCTATATAGTTTTAACTTTGAATTTTTTTTTTAGTTGTGTTGCAGATAAGTTGAGCAAACTTCATCTCCTGGTATACTTTAAATCTAACTGTGCTTTCAGAGTTTCTTATCTTACATAAATTTTACATGTGACGCAAAGAAGCTTTTTGGCATTCAAATCTGCCAGAGACTATATGATAAAAATGAAAGGAAGGTTACCATATTCTGGTGTTGGTATTCCTGATTCCCAGCGAGAGACTCCTCAGAAAAAATGTAAAATAATTTATCAGAATTCATTACTGGCATTTACATTATCAAAGACAGCAGAAGCCATTAAGTGCTTCTGTACTTCAAAACCAATGTCTTGATCTTAGAATGACTGTTAATATTGATTTTGTGGGCCAAGATATATTAAATAATGATTACAGGAAGTGATAGGTGGTTAACCAGCTATTCTTGTAAATGTAGGCATTTTTGGAATAATATATCACAAAGGGAATATCCTATAAAATAAAACACTGAAAAGCTTTTAAGTTACCTCCAAGTGATCTGGAAAATTTTTCTGCAAGTTCAGCATTATTGGATTGTAGCATAGATTTATAGATAATATTGCATTATATGGTATCATTACATGTCATCTTACATAGTGACAGTCATATTTGTAATATCACTGTATATGCTACAGAGTGTTTTTACAAAGTATTTTTTGTTTAAAAAGTCTGCTCTGCTCTCAGGTCATTTCTTTGACTTATATTCTTCACCTGTTTCATACAGGTTAGAATTTGTCTCTAGATACATCTTCATAATTTTTTCCTTAACTTAATTCTTCTTTCGTCTTTCTTATCTTTTTAGGTATGCCAGATAAATATATCAGTAATCATCAGTTTATACACATATATTAAGGGAATATATTAAAATATATTAAGGGAATCAGGTGCTTGAAAAACAGAAAATAGCAGAATTAAGATGGCTCATGATGCCTTTATGTCACCTTCTTATGAATTTATCGTGTCCTAATGAAACAGGTTTGCTTTGGAAACAGCATAATATGTGAATATATAGTTAAATACCCTGCATTAAAATACATGCATATTAGTAGCAAATTGCATGTTGCGCAGAGAACCTTAAACCTGGCTTTGTTTGATACTGTTATTTTAACATGATTATTTGTAACTAGTTTCCTAGCTTTGCAGAAAGGATGAAGTTTTACACCATTACTAGAGTGTGAGCATGCAGTGTGGCACTTCTCATTTCCAGTTTAGGCCTGCTTGCACTGAAAGCAGAAGAAAGTGGTGGGAGCAAAAAGAACTCACCAGCAAAAGTTAGATCATTGCGAGTGTATGGCAGATTTAAGGACAGTTGTGGAAGCTTTGATCTGTCTCTTATGTCCCTTAGTGCCTCAGCTAGATCTCCACTAGCAGCTCCTGGGTTTTCCTTTGGGAGGGTCATCTGCTGCTGCTTTTGCTGCTTTGATGACTTCGTGGGCTTGACTTCAGACTGTTCATTCAGTTATTGTTTTAGCAGGTTGCCAGAATTTTGCCAATGAACATGGGGCTATGATAAAATACTAGTAGTTAACAGTTTATATTTCAGTCCATCCTTACCACAGTTTCTTGGTTCAAGAAAAGTGTACATTTGCTGCATGAGAATTTTCCCCTTGTTGAATTTTAAAAGCTTGTGACATAACAGCACACTGTTAGAACTTGTCAGAAGTTGGTTGCAAAAATATTTTTTATGAAACAAAATAACACTATATTCATGTTGCTGTCTGTGCCTCATATAAAAGCATATGCATAAAGAAATCACATTTTGATATAGCGTAAATAAAGATGCTTTCTTTGTGGAGTAAGCATATGTTCCTGATGTTTAATATCAGTCTGTGTTTTTAATGAAGATTTTTCTTGTATTTGAAGGTTCAGTAATGTAATCAGAGCACATACTCGACTAGAATCAAGGTACAGTAATAGCTCTGGAGGATCTTATGATGATGACAAAAGTAAGTTCTAACATTCAGTTTGATGAAATTTCTGGTATTTTGGTGGGAGAGGAAAACATTTTTATGACTTGTGGAGGATTTCTGTTTAAATTTCTATATAAACAGATGTAACTCCTTACAGGGAGTGTCTCCGTTTTACCTCTGTACCTCATTTAAAATTAATTGATTCCCTTTGTTTAGACATGGGCTCAGTCAGACCTATTTAAAAGCCAGAAAACTTCACAGGAGAAGGCAGCAGAGAAACCTCCAAACAGCAACACACAGAACATTCTCACATGGGAGGGCAAAAGACTTCCAAAAGCTTTACAGCAAGCACTTTGAATTGTGCACTTCACCAGTGTTTCTCTCCAAAGCTAGTGCCATTATATGAACATGAGGAAGAGATTGAGGAGATTCCAAAAATGAGGCTGTATCTCCTCTTTAGCTTTTCTCTGCCATCTGCAGCCAAGTTCTGGCTGCACCATGCAAAACTATTAGAAGGAAGAGTGAAATAGGTTTCCTGAGCATGCTTGTTCTTTATGTGTTTCTGCTGAACAGACTATAAATTGACCTTGGTGTTGAGCAGAGATTCCAAAGAAAACCAAGATATTTCAACCAACTGTTGAATTACAGTAAAAGTTTTAGTAGTTGGAGGGTTTGCAATCGTTTTTGTAATGAACTATAAAGAAGCCAATCTACAGATTTCTTTTAGACTCTAACCAAATGTAAAAAAGGCAAGATCTTTTTACAGACTTTTTCCCTGATTTAATAAAGCCAAGTCAAATAATGTAAAGGCCATAATGTCATATGGTGCTAAGGATGCCAGTTTTTGACAGTATGTTGAGATAAACAGCAAAGGTTTCATATCTTGTTTTGTCAAAATAATTTTTTGGATATACTTTTCTGCAAAAGATGGAGACACTATCAAATATAATACAATAGGATTGTTTTAATGATATCAATAACTATTTTTCATAATTATGAAGTACAGTATTTCCAGACTATTGTATGTCTACATACTGTAGTATTTAAATATTCAAAAAAAGTCTGCAACATATTAAACTGAATCTCTTTTGCTACAGTTGTCTTGTTTTTCATATGGCTTTTTAATGCTGCAGCTACTAAAAATTCTTCCGCAGATGTTAATTGGAGCACCAGTGGTGATCTATCTGCATGAACTGTCTTTCAAAGCAAAACAATGTTTATGTTATCAAAATGTTCTTCACAAGCAGCTGGTTTTGACAAGGGCTTTGGGTAACAAGAAGTTTAAAAATGCTGCAGTTTTCTTTTCAGTCTTTTGGAATGTCTCCTCAAGCCACTGTCCAGATGCTTTTTGCTGCCTGTATCTACAAGCTTTATAGTTCTGTGAATATTTATGTAAGGTTTGCTTCTCAGATGAGTTCCTTCTGCAAATACGCAAATGCCTAGATGTAAAATAAAATACATTTTGCTTAGTTACTGACATTTATATAGAACTCTAAAAAGAAAGAATAATTCTTGTATCATTTGTCATTCTGCAAGATAAATAATACAGCCTCCATTAAGAAAGTGCAACTTGCTCCTTCTATCAGGCCCAGGCTGCTAAGGAGTTGCTGGTACAGCTTCTCTCTTCCCTCCTGTCTACTTGAGCATAGCTGTATCCCTGAGGAGATAGACAGGGGACAAATCTCTTCAGCCCAGAAACTCTTTTGTCCAAGCTTTACTGCAAAGATTGTACACTAATGCACAAAGTGCTTCTTTTTTTTCTTCTCAGTCCACACACAAACTCATGAAAACATGAGTGAGGAGCTCAGTCTCAGTGTGGACTTCGTGAAGCAGTTTTATATGAAACAAATCAGTAGCAATAAATAATAACTGTGCAGTGCTTTTTATGTGAAAAGCATTTGACAAATATTATCTGCTTAATCCTCAAAAGACAAATATGTGAAATCGCTATACTTTGCTAGATTAAGAGTTCAGTTTATTCTGCTTTAGCTTTAAATAATATATCATCCTCCAAAGATGAGAGAAATAAATAGAGGTCAAAAACAGAAACAAAGAACTAAAGTGTGCCTTGAAAAACTAACACTGAAGAATGAGAAAGATGAAGTTGGCTTTTAGGAAGAATTGGAGGAGCTGCTACTTCACGGAAGGGCTCCTGAAGATCTGGAAAGCTGAGGGCATTTTATCAAAACCAAAAAGTGATGTGTATTAAAAAATGCTGGCACTGATGCTTTACTGATGCTTTTGCAGGCATCAAAACAGTGTTCTTTTCCTGTATCAAAGTCCACAAGCATAAGATATAGGCTGTAAAAAAAGATTGCTGAGGATAATGCTGAGTTTCAAACCTACCTAAAATGTGTTTAAAAAAAAAAAAAAAGGCAAAAAATAATGTTCTCACTGAAAATTCAAGAAAGACAGTGTTTGGATATGTGTCAAGAACATGCTTGAAAAGGATGCTTCCTGTGACAGTATATCCCAGACTGCCAGGACTGAGAAATAAAAACTGACCCATGGGAAAATAGGAGTGAGCTGGTACAAAATGCAGTAAAGATGAACAAAGCTATGCAACTGACAGAAGACAGAAAGTGGTGGAAATAACTTACTTTGCCAACATCATTGTAGATAAGCAGGTGGAAGAAAAAAAAATCTATTGCTTATTAACATACAGCAGCTGTCAGACTGAAGCAAAATTAAATACATATTTGAGAAATTCAATAGCTACATCATCCCTGTTGAAAGAGATTTACCACACTGAAGATGTTTTTCACATTCCTTATGCCTCCTACCTGATTCAGGACATTTAATTTCCGGCTTTGCAGCATCGCTCAGCAGGGCCTTGGTGGGGAGTTACAAGAATGAGTCGCTGGTACACGGCTCCTTGCAGCAGGTGGCTTGCTACAGCAGCTTCGTTGGCTGAACTTCCCTCTCATTTTTGAAGGGAAAATCTGTTGCTTGGGGCTTTGTGATCTGGATCCAAAGCTACTAAATCGACAGCAGGGATTCAGCTGCAGCTCCTACGATTCAGTGCTGTCTGCCTGGAATCTGTGTTTCATTTCCAGCAGTGTGAAAGAGGGATTAAAAATGCATCGCTTATTATTGAGCAGAGGAATTTGCAAACCTAATGTCATCTTATCACATCCCAAATAGCTGAACCTGTGCATTAGAGTAAACTCAATTTTGTTATTTCTTCAAAATGGTTAACCAGACTTGTTTTTTATGCACTCTTTTTAATACTTTTCCATGCAGATGATCCTGTTTCTCCTTATACAAGCTGGCTATTGAATATCGTTGAAACCAAGCAGCCACATCCCCTGCCCATGCCTTACAATGGAGGATGCTGGGCACCACTTGTGGACTACCTCCCAGAAACTATCACACCCCGCGGACCCCTTCACAGGTGAGCAGTTTCTCATGCTGACATTTCAGACAGTGAAATCTCTCCTCTTCCTAATAGAATTGGCCAACACCAATCTAACTGTCCCACCTCTCAAAACTACTGAAAATTGTATCTTCCATTTCTTCTACTTTCCCATACTTCAGTGTTAAAATACGTGCAGTGAAGACTTGCAATTCTACTAGACTCCGTAAAGCCTATTTACACTGTAGGGCATCACTTTATGATAAGAATCAGACTGAAGCAATAAAACTAAAACAGAAAAGGAAAAATTGTCTTTCCCAAACCTCTGTTATTGTTATTCATAGCACTTTTTTCCCCTTAGTCTTTTCTTCTAACCAAGCTATGCATATTCTGAAACTCCTCTTTTACATGATTTTTTATTGACGTTAATAGTGTTATTTTCAGTAATGGGTTCTTACCTGCTTAATACTGTAACTAAGTTACTTTGACATTAGTAATATTGAGAAGAAAGGTTACATTTTTGAAAATGTGGAAGATTGTTTGTTTCTTCCAAAATAGCTGTCATGTCACTGTTTTCCCATCTCCAAGAAGTTTCAAACTGATACTGTGATTTGATTACCAGGTGCAATATTGCTGTCATCTTCATGACTGAGATGGTAGTGGATCACAGTGTGAGAGAAGATTGGGCCCTTCACCTCCCTCTATTGCTACATGCTCTCTTCTTAGGTAAGACCAACAGAACAAGAAACAAAGTATAAACATACTTGTATTTTAGTTTTGCTGAAGCTATGGAGTTGAGTTTTCCTTATATGTTTTTTTATTCTGATTTCCTAAAAGAAATAGGCCTACAGTAGTTACACAGTCTGACAGTTAGTCTCAAAACTTTGAAACCCTTGAATATTTTGGCCAATTTTAGCCAAAGTTGAGAGATGGGTAGAAGTTTGAAGATGATTAACTTCCTCAAAGGTTTTTTAAAAATTAGGGCCCTACTGGGAGAAAGGCAGGCAAAACTCAGCCCTTGTACACTGCTTTTTGAGGGGCAGCTGGTCAGTCAGCACATGTGTTAGATTCAGACTACACACACAAGTGTTGTCTCTTGCCTTTCAAAAATATTATATAAGAGAGCTGAGATCACTCTAGTGCAAAGATAGTGAAGGCAGGACATGAATAATTGGAAAGCAAGCTTCATTAATCTCATTGCTAATGGAATACCTTATCTTCAGTGTCTTCCCTTATATGACTGAGTTTAGAGGCACTCCTTTTTCCTCACTGCTGTGTCTGTTCTTGACTGTAACACAGTTCAGCTGGAAGGTGGTGACCAATATCTTCCTTATCCTGGCACTTAATAGTCTGAGGATTGCATGGCCTAATTTTTTAGCACACAAGAGTATTTGGTGTTATAAAGCCATTACCTAACTTTCATGATTGATAAATAATACTTCTTGCACATAAACATTGCCAGGCACTTGTGAAATAAATTAATTATAACTGGAGATCACAGTCCTCATTCGATCACCATAGCTGTCACTAAATCTACTCACTGGCAATCTGAGAAGACTCTCTTGTTCAGCAGACGAAAGAGATTAAGTTGGGAGTTAACAGAACAGTGCTGGAATATATGTGATACGCTGTAGTATATATACCTGAAGAAGATGCCTCATTCTCCTTTTCTGTTATTCTGTTAACAGCTGTTCTGTTTGAAATTTTTTGATGAAATATGTTTTTGTTGGAAAATGCACACTCATCAAATTTTCAAGTATTGTATATTGGTACATCGATTTCAACAAAATTCTGATGAAACACCAGAGCAAAAGTTAAGCCAGAAGCTTGTCAGATCAGGCTTCCAGGGACATTTTCATTATGACATTTCACATGTATTCTTCACTACTTATTTTTGAAAAATTAAATCTGATTTTGTGGCTGCTTTAACAACCTTCGACTACTTTTTATATTGCTGTAAACTTTTCAAATTTAAGAGGGAGCTGAATGAGAAATGGCTAAGTGTATGAATCAAATCAATAACAAGCAACTGATCCAACAGCCTCTTTGGTCTGATTTGTAACAAGGATGAGAAAACTGATATTTACAGTTAAGAATTCTCACAAGGATAAATAAATAACTTAAGACAGGAATAATATGCAGCAAGATGGCCACTTCAGTAAAGACAACTGTAAGGAGCTATAAGGAGCTGTGCAAATAAACATATGCAGAAACAGAGTTATGATATTACCAGTCCATTATAATAATATCTTTACTGATTTGTTCCTGCAATAATGTTTCAACATTACAGTATTTCACAAGAAATAAATAGAAATTTATGAATACCATTTGAGACAGTCCCTTGGCTAGGAGCTCTCAATTCTCAAATGTGAAATTAAAGTTAAATGTAACTGGTTAGACATAGTCTAAGCTAAGACAACATCATAGCTTCCAAATTGCAAGTTCAGTTTCTCAAAAGTTGCTAAACCTCCTGCAGAAAACCATTCTTGTAGTTTGTAGTAGACCTCTTTTGTGAGGATCTAAGGGAGTACTGCTAAACGTGTTAGTCAAAGGTATGAATGTGATTAAATATAAAGTACTTCTGTCCCATTGAAATGTGAGCAGGCAAATGGACCTGACTGAAAAGGAACCTGGAAATAGTATGGTGGCTAGCTTGAGAGCCTGTGTCCTTTCATGTGTTGGAAGGAGTGGGAAATTACTGGAGTGAAAGAATTTTGCAAAATATGTTTAATTGGATATTGGATGGTACTGATAGTGAAGCAGAGAGACAGACTGTTGGTGTGAACCTGCCTGTGTTTAGTGCATGAAAATCACTGCTGTTTAAAAACTCCTGGCAGTCAGTGTGAAATGAGCAGCTAGATGACTTTCTCATGGAAATGTGTCCACATCACAACACAAATTTATGCTATTGGGCATTCTTCCAAGTTAAGAATTGCCTAGCACTGGAGGAGCACAAGGACTGAGCTGTCCTTACTTCATTGTTGTCATATCTAGGTTAATACTTTCATACAACCCGGGGGATTAACAGATAGAGAATTTCAATCACAACTGCTGCCAGTCCAGAACTTACCTTCAACTAATAAAAACTTTCTATACCCTTTGCACTCTTGAATGTTTACATTAGAATAGGGTAGGATGGAATCATTATCTCATAGCAGGTGGAAGGAAATGGAGAAACAAGACACGAGTAGTGACCAGCTTGGTGGTGGCTCTTCCGGAGGACACTATGGGTGGATGAGTGAGACAAAGAATCCTGTCTGCAGGAGCCAAAGGCACATTGCTTTGACCATGGCAGTATTAGCAGCTGCATTTTTGCAGGCCAGAAAAGGACCAGTGTGACTGAAATATGTTAGAAAACACCTCACTTGAAAGACCTGTTGGCTGCTGTCACTTAGAGTGAAGAAGGAGCTGCTTTTTAAAGAGGGCCATATCCTAAGAAGAAAGGAGCTGAAGAAGCAAACAGCTCCACTGTTCAGCACTGAAACTGCTCCTAAACACAAGAGAGTATTTTCAAATATCCCAGAAGATACTGAAAGAGAATTCAAAGGAGTTCATTACCATGTAGTACAGCATATTTTATGAAAACTTATTTCCTTTATGTTTGTAACTTGTGATTTATTCAAAATGTGTTAAAATCTGGGAGCATACATGCAAATAGCCTAGCAGTGCTAAAGTGACTAGAGTCTTTCAATGCTGAACCTTTTGTTTCAGTTCTGCACACTGAGCTAGTGACTGATTTCTCATGCTGTCCCATTGGTAGTTGAAGTTGTTTTTCAAGGGATTTCATCTGTCAGTTCCTTTCTTAATAAATCAGTATTAACCTCTTTCAGTATGCACTAGTTGTAAAACTGACAGTCTGTGAAAGAAAGCCAGATACTGAGGTGAGCAAGTAATTATAACCACCACCAAGAATTTCTCATCTTTAGAGGTTTTCCAGGTCTGTCAAATAGACACTGCAGTGCAACAGAATGCATTAACGTTTCATTGCCACATATCGCTTATACCTGGTGGGTGGGACCTCAGTCTGGAACCTAAATGTACACATAGATTTGAAGCAGAAACACTGGTAACTGTGGCCGGAAATACTGTATCTTTTGTTTGTTCCGCACCATTGCCATGAATCACCTTGGAATTTTTGCTATTTCTGGAATGCGAACTTGTTTATTATTACTTCATATTCAGTGACTGCGATAATCTTTTCTTTTAGGTCTTGACCATTACCGCCCCGAGGTTTTTGAACACAGTAAAAAGTTATTGCTTCACCTTTTGATTGCGTTATCTTGCAATAGCAACTATCAAGCCATTGCATCAGTGCTTCTTCAGACCAGAGAGATGAATGAGACCAAGACTCTGACAGTACAACCAGGATATTTACCTGAATATCTTTATACAGGTAATAAAACACAAGAAGATGAGAATATTGCATTATACTGAGATGTTTTTGGAAGTGGAATGTCAAGGCTACTTTCCTAAAATACAGTATTTTTGATAAATTAAAATAGTAAAATGGCAAATCTGTACAGTTCCCATTAATATTAATTCCATGTGAACTACCCTAGAGATGCACCCAAATTGTTACTAGGTAACTTTTCATGATAGCGAGAAAGCTTTCTGCTGCAAGGCAAAATATATAATGTAGAGTTTTAGACATTAGTATGGCTAATAACTTCCTGACTTTCTCCTCAGGAAGCCAGGACTGCTTTAAATGAGGGCAATCAGTCTTCACCTTAAAAAAAAGAATAAATAATTCCAATACAAGAAGAGCAGCAGGAATTTTCACCTCAGGTTTTCCATTCTTCAGTTAAATTTTCACATAATGTACAACTACTTTACATCACTTTACATCACAGATACACTTCATTTCTGTCCTGAAATCTATTTCTACTTTAGGAGGCTTACCTCAGACCTCTGCTGAGATGGGTCTTCTATTAACCATTGCGAATTCTCTGTTTTTAAGGAGTTGGTTTACTATTGTCATGTAATATTACTAAAAGCAAGAATACTGTTGAGAGTTGAAGAAATCACAGAAACAGTGTAGAAATACGAAGGTAGGATTATTTGTCTGGGAGAGGGTGAGGAAGTTTAGGAGAAAAGGAAGAAAAAGGAACAATTAGCAAATTAGTGTCATTTCAGTGGTTCTTTAGCAACATACTCAAAAGCAATTAACAGTGTGACTTTATAAAGAATATTACTTGATAATTGATTACTCTTTCTTGATAGGATATGAAAAATTGATTTTAAAATAATGAGAGAAAGGAAATTCAATAAATGTATTTCAGATTAATAAATTAATTTGGGCTTTTTAGTTTTCATTCTGAATAAAGTCTTAGCAAAACTACCTCACACATGAATTTCCCATTGGAACTATGTAGATCTCTTTTCTGATGCATGTCCATGAATTATTAAATATAATTTAAATTATATTATTGCTTTTCTACCAGAATAAAATATTTTTATATTCCTGTCTCTGAAAAAACTAATTAGTACCCTGTATCTGGTCCTCTTGTGTCTAAGAAGTTATCAAAACTTCCTAATTGGACTGTTTTTTAGTCAACTCATATAAAGAGTCAGAATGTGGGTGAGCAGCTATAGCAAAGAATCCTAAGTGAAAATACTTCAGCTCAGGTTCATCCCATGTAATGTCAGGCAACTAAATTAAGAGTCTCCTGACCTGCAATGGATGTTGTTGGTAGAGAGGCACCTCCTGCTCCCTGTGTTTTCCCTAGGCCAGTTTTTCTATGGTAGATACAGCCTGAGGTGACTAACAGTCTAACCTTAAGAAAACAGCTCTTGGTTTCTAATTCCAGCTCTTAAGTTGACTTGTGGATTGGTGGCAAGCTTTTGACCTAGGTGAACACTTGCTCAGATGTATAACCTTAACACTGAAAATATTTAATATGAGTAGTCCAGTGTTTACAGTTATTAACGGCATGGAACGGAAGCCTTAACCACTGTGTCTTAGTTTCCAGTACATTTGTAAATTTAGGACATCATTTTTGTAAAATTTGCACCCTGCAGAAGTTTTTCAGCACCAGACTAGCCCAGATAAGTGAGCTGAACTTCATGTGGACTTGGCCTAATGAAAAGTGCAGGTTACAAAAAGGCATAGTTCTGAATGTAAAATGCCAGGAAACATTTGTTTTTCAAGTACTGTAGCCTTCATGCATTGAAAAACCATGCTGACTTTGATATTATTCATTTTATATTAGATTCTGCAGGTTTAAAAATATATTATCAATTTTTCACTCCCATTGGAATTTGAGAGTGGTTGCATTCTGCAGGATTTTTGTGTTTCACAGTAGAAGGTTTCTGCTGCTTACTGTTGGAAAAGAGCTGCTTGGCCTACGCATTCATCTGTAATGCTGGCGTAACTCGTGCATTCCAGCTTTATCTCCTCCTCTTCGGCTGACAGGTGGTTTTGACTTTCTGCGGGAGTACCAGTCATCTCCGGTGCCAGACTCTGGCTTGAGCTCCAGCTCTACCTCCTCCAGTATCAGTCTGGGAGGCAGCAGTGGAAATCTCCCACAGATTACACAAGAGATTGAGGATATGGACACTGCTGCTGAAACAGATGAGAAAGCAAACAAATTAATTGAGTTTCTGACAACCAGGTAATGGAGATAAGCAGAGGTTACCTTTGTTTGCACTTGAAATGCATAGTTTCATGTCTTCTCTACAATCATTTGTAGCAAATTAAAAGACTCAGAGGAAAATGACTGAGTTTGTATAGTAATTACAGACTCCCATTCCTCTTTTTTTTGATACCTATAGAAGTAGGTAGGTACTTAAAAGCATTACAGTGTCAGGAACACTAGAAAAATATTGCCTGACAGGAATAAAATGTTTAATTGACTGATAGTATTATGTTCAACACAAAATTAATGGAAGAAGACAGTTTTATTATTATAAAATGAGGTAGGAGGTACACAGGGCGCCATGAAAGGCCAAGGTGAAACTAGTTTTAATTGATTTTAACTGATTTGAATTGCTAAATGCAAGTGGCAGATCCTATTTTCAAAAAAAAATAAAAAAACGGGATTTGTTTATGCTGCTCTCAAAATGGTATAAAATACATTTTAAATGAGAAGTTTTGTAAAATACAGAAAAGGAATTTTTATTTATCTGTATTAACCCCATGTGCTGGTTCACTCTGGGGGTGACCAGCTGGAAAGCAGCTTGGCAGAAGAGGACTTGGTGGTCCTGGTGGACAACAAGTTGACCATGAGGCAGCAGTGTGCCCTCAGGGCCTTTGCCTTTGGGCAAAGAAGGCCAATGGTATCCTGGGCTGCATTAGGAAGAGTGTTGCCAGCAGGTCGAGGGAGGTGATCCTTCCCCTCTACTTAGCCCTGGTGAGGCCACACCTGGAATGCTGGGTCCAGTTCTGGGCTCCCCCGTACAAGAAAGACATGGGCATACGGGAGTGAGTCCAGTGAAGGGCCACAAAGATGACTAAAGGCTTGGAGCATCTGTTATGTGAGGAGAGACTGAGAGAGCTGAGACTCTTCAGCCTGGAGAAGAGAAGGCTGAGGGGGGGTCTTCAATGCATTTCAATATCTGAAGGGAGGGAGCAAAGAAGACACCGTCAGACTCTTCTCAGTGGTGCCAGTGACAGAACAAGAGGCAACAGGCACAAATTGAAACATATGAAATGCCATCTGAACATAAGAAAACTGTGAGGGAGGTTGAACACTGGAACAGGTTGTCCAGAGAGGTTGTGGAGTCTCCATACTTGGAGATACTCAAAACCAAACTGAGCATGTTCCTGGGCAACCTGCTCTAGCTTGAGCAGGGGGGTTGGATAAGAAGATCTCCAGAGGCCCCGTCCAACCTCAACTATTCTGTGTTTTTGATCATAAAATTGTGTTCAATCACAGGTTTTCCAGATTATAGTCATGGCAATATCTGGTTGCATTTACAGTTTATATATTTTAAATTATTACATATCTTTCAGACAACTCAAAGAAATTTTGCACTTTGTTATATATTTATTTAAGGGCATTTGGTCCACTTTGGTGCCATGAAGATATCACACCTAAAAATCAGAATACCAAGAGTGCTGAACAGCTCACTAATTTTCTGCGTCATGTTGTATCTGCATTTAAAGATTCCAAGTCAGGTAGTAATATTTTTTCTTTCATAGCTATAAGACTATTCCGTCAAGGTCACAGTGCATGCTTATTCTGTGATCTTCCTTTTAGTGGATCTGCTTATGCAGAAGCATAACGTATGTCTTAAGAAGGGTGTATGACATATTAAGGAATTGTTTTAAAAAAAATCATATTAGATTGAATTATGGCTAAATATTAAATCAAACATTCCTTCAAAGCTGTTGATAGAAAGCATTTTGATTGATTGTTCTGCCTGATAAAAACTCCTCTATGTCCTGTAAATATCTTTTGAGATCAAAGCAGAACACAACATCAGTACTTATATTAAGATCTGATCCAAGGCCTACTGAAGCTAATGGAAAGACTCATAAGCCAGCTTGGCTTTAGATGTCAAAATGTTCAGAATTTACTGTATTGCTGCCAGTAAGAATAATGGAAGGCTTCAAGCTTTGTCAAGGAATTTTAAAAAATTTGAAATCAGATTGAAGAATTTCAGGTTTTGCAAAACAAACAAACATTTCCAGATTCAAAATTTCAGCTTTGCAAAGTTTGTTTTCTTATATTCTGTGTGAAATAAATGTAAGAAGTGGGAAATTCTCCCAAAACAAGACATTTCTGCTTCTTGGTTTCTCACAGGGTACACTACAGTGCATACCCTCCCCATACAGTTGGTTCAGCCTCTATATGCCCATAGTAAAGTCTGCCATTAAAAAAATATTGACATATTGACAATATTGACTCTTTTGCTCAGGTTTTCATTTGGAGCAGCATCTGAGTGAAGTTGCTTTACAAACAGCTCTTTCAAGTTCTTCAAGACATTACGCAGGTCGCTCTTTCCAGATTTTCAGGGCCCTAAAGCAGCCCCTTTCTGCACATGCGCTATCTGATCTCCTGTCAAGATTGGTGGAAGTTATTGGAGAGCATGGAGATGAGATTCAGGTATGAATGTGTGATTCATAATGTTTTGTAATACTGTTGTTTTAGAGTATATTTATTTTAAAATTACAGTTTTAACAAGGTGTTCTGGAATCAAGTGATGCAAGCTAAAATGTGGGCTTACAAAAGAGTAGCTCTGAGTTTACTCAATCTACACGTACCTTCTCAAAGCCATCATCAAACTATTACAATCTTAGCACTAAAGAGAACATCTAGAAAACATGTAGCGAATGTGAAACAAAATGAAAGCATGATGACCATTTTTTCCCACTACGCATCATTAATTTGCACTTAAGAAGCCCATCATCTTTTCTGCTAATGTAATCTTACAGCCTGGAGTAGACACCATCTCATTTCTCAAATATTTGTCTTTTAGAATAAAGAAAACTATACCACCCAGAACAATACAAACTTACGCTGGCTTACCTACCTTATACAAACTTACCTAAATTGATCCAGTCCTCTCTTAGTGAACTGGGTAGCTATATAGCTATACAGTCTGTTCTCTTCTGAAATTTCTATAGTCAGATCCTATTTACTAAGAGATTCAAGACTAAAAAAGCTTTTAATAAGAAACAGACTGACATCACTTCCATATTTTACTTAGGTAATGAAATTGCCACAAGATGACAGTAATATTCTGTCACAACTGCTTGTGCAGAATTTAAATCAGTGACCTGAAAGTCAGAGGTTCTTTGTGCCATTACCAGTCCCCTGATGAGGTATCTGCTCTTCTCAGATGCCTTGACAGATCATTCAGAGACAGAAAATAAAATACACTTGTAGTGACATTTTAATGTGCAGCATAATGGCATGGAGAAATGATACATTCTGTTTTCATTATATTCCTATTTCTTTTTTTCAACTGAATGTTTTTGAGCATATTTGTTGAAATGGCTATTCTCATGCATTGATAGGGCTATGTAATGGAAGCACTACTTACTTTGGAAGCTGCTGTGGATAATCTGTCTGATTGTTTGAAAAACAGTGATCTTTTGACGGTGTTATCTCGGTAAGAGCCTGTTCTCTTAACTATATCTTTTTTTTTTTAAATCTCTCATGATGTTAAGTGTACAATTCTGCAGTCTGATAGCATAAAACGATTTTGATAAGACTGAGCTCATTTGTAACATTTGTAGAACTAGACCTGAGCCACCTGAGCACACCTGAGCCAAATTTTACAATAGTTGAAGTAATGTGCAGAACATTCCAATGCAATATAAATTCTATCTTATATTCAGTTGTCTATAACACATTTTAGCATCCTTTAAAAATATTGAATTTTTTGTACAGTACCTTGTATTTTTGTACCATATACTTGAAAAAATATTTAGGAAAAAGTATGTTTTTTAGAATATTGGTTTCACACAACCTGTCATTCTCATATGAAGTATTCCTCAACAAGGAAAAGGACATGCTCTGTTCTCCTTCACAAAACAAGAGCAAATTCTGTCCCAGATGTAGATACAGGCATACCTCGGAGATATTGCGGGTTCGGTTCCAGGCCACTGCAGTAAAGTGAATATCAAATTTTTTGGTTTCCCAGTGCATATAAAAGTTATGTTTACACTATACTGTAGTCTGTTAAGTGTGCAATAGCATTATGTCTAAAAAAAAAAAGTACATAACTTAATTAAAAAATACTTTATTGCTTAAAAAATGCTAACCATCATCTGAGCCTTCGGCGAGTCGTAATCTTTTTGCTGATAAAGGGTCTTGCCTCAGCGTTGATGGCTGCTGACTGATCAGGGTGGCGGTTGCTGAAGGTTGGGGTGGCTGTGGCAATTTCTTAAAATAAGACAGCAATGGAGTTTGCTGCATCGATTGACTCTTCCTTTCACAAAGGATTTCTCTGTAGCATGCAATGCTGTTTGATAGCATTTTACCCACAGTAGAACTTCTTTCAAAATTGGAGTTAATCTTCTCAAACCCTGCCGCTGCTTTATCAACCAAGTTTATGTGATATTCTAAATCCTTTGTTGTCATTTCAACAATGTTCACGGCATCTTCACCAGGAGTAGATTCCATCTCAAGAAACCACTTTCTTTGCTCATCCATAAGAAGCAACTCCTCATCCGTTAAAGTTTTATCATGAGATTGCAGCAATTCAGTCACATCTTCAGGCTCCACTTCTAATTCTAGTTCTCTGGCCATTTCCACCACATCTGCAGTTACTTCCTCCACTGAAGTCTTGAACCCCTCAAGGTCATCCATGAGGGTTGGAATCAACTTCTTCCAAACTCCTGTTAATGTTGATATTTTGACCTCCTCCCATGAATCACGAATGTTCTTAATGACATCTAGAATGGTGAATCCTTTCCAGAAGGTTTTCAATTTACTTTGCCCAGATCCATCAGAGGAATCACTATCTATGGCTTTACGAAATGTATTTCTTAAATAATAAGACTTGAAAGTCGAAATTCCTCCTTGATCCATGGGCTGCAGAATGGATGTTGTGTTAGCAGGCATGAAAACAACATGAATCTCGTTGTACATCTCCATCAGAGCTCTTGGGTGACCAGGTGCATTGTCAATGAGCAGTAATATTTTGAAAGGAATCTTTTTTTCTGAGCAGTAGGTCTCAACAGTGGGCTTAAAATATTCAGTAAACCATGTGGTAAAGAGATGTGCTGTCATCCAGGCTTTGCTGTTCCATTTATAGAGCACAGGCAGAGTAGGTTTAGCATAACTGTTAGGGGCCCTAGGATTTCCGGAATGGTAAATGAGCGTTGGCTTCAACTTAAAGTCACCAGGTGCATTAGCCCCTAACAAGAGAGTCAACCTGTCCTTTGAAGCTTTGAAGCCAGGCATTGACTTCTCCTCTCTAGCTATGAAAGTCCTAGATGGCATCTTCTTCCAGTATAAGGCTGTTTTGTCTGCATTGAAAATCTGTTGTTTAGTGTAGCCACCTTCATCAATTATCTTGGCTAGTTCTGGATAACTTGCTGCAGCTTCTACATCAACACTTGCTGCTTCACCTTGCACTTTTATGTGTGGAGACAACTTCTTTCCTTAAACCTCATGAACCAACCTCTGCTAGCTTCAAACTTTTCTTCTGCAGCTTCCTCACCTCTCTCAGCCTTCAGAGAGTTGAAGAGAGTCGGGGCCTTGCTCTGGATTAGGCTTTGGCTTAAGGGGATGTTGTGGCTGGTTTGATCTTCTATCCAGACCACTAAAACGTTCTCCGTATCAGCAAGAAGGCTGTTTTGCTTTCTTATCATTCACGTGTTCACTGGAGTAGCACTTTGAATTTCCTTCCAGAACTTTTCCTTTGCATTCACGACTTGGCTAACTGTTTGGCGCAAGAGGCCTCGCTTTCAGCCTGTCTCTGCTTTTGACTTGCCTTCCTCACTGAGCTTCATCATTTCTAGCTTTTGATTTAAAGTGAGAGACGTGCGACTCTTCCTTTCACTTGAACGCTGAGAGGCCATTGTAGGGTTATTAATTGCCCTAATTTCAATATTGTTGTGTCTCAGGGAATAGGAAGGCCTGAGGAGAGGCAGAGAGACGGGGGAACGGCCGGTCGGTGGAGCAGTCAGAACACACACAACGCTTATCGATTAAGTTCTCCGTCTTCTATAGGAGTGGTTCGTGGCACCCCAAAACAGTTACAATAGTAACATCAAAGGTCACTGATCACAGATCACAATAACAGATATAATAATAATGAGAAAGTTTGAAATGTTGCGAGAATTACCAAAAATGTGACACAGAGACACAAAGTGAGCACATGCTGTTGGAAAAATGGCGCCGATAGACTTGCTCGATGCAGGGTTGCCACAAACCTTCAATTTGTAAAAAATGCGACATCTGCAAAGTGCAATAAAGCAAAGCGCAATAAAACAAGGTATGCCTGTAACTTGTGGACTCCGCCAGAGGCATAGCCCATCTTTGTGAGACACTTAGTCTAACATGCAACAAAGGTACATGGAGGGAAATTGCAAGCTCCTTCCGTAACACAGCTGTTGACAGTACTGAGGGGAGGTTAATGTCTATCTGAATCCTAATAACAACAGAATGGGGAACATGTCAGGAAAAAAATCCATAAGTTACCAAATTTCACAGCCAGCATAAAAGCACATGGACTGTCATTTCTGAAGCTTAAAGGCATGGTGCTGTGTATTATACTGCAAAGGCAGGACACAAGTATTGCTTTGTGACAGAGCAGAGGTAGAGAATTACAGCTTTTACTTTCTAGACACTAGTTATTCATCTTTCTTTAGTGCGCATTCTGGGAAAGAACAAGATGGAGCAGAAAAGAAGCAGCAGTCTAGAAAGCAGTGGGATGCAATATTCTTTATCCTGACATGAGTGATTCTATAAGATCTTCTTCAAAGATTATAGACAGCAGGGGCTTACACTATTATGAAGTGGGAATAGGAGTGGAAATCCAGGAATTAGCTGTTTTCCAGAACTTCCACTGAATGTATCAACATCAACATTCCACTGAATGTATCAACATAGCATGTTTGTTTGTACAGATAATTGATAGGGATTTTCTGGATCATCACATTATAGTCCATGAGGTGTCATCAATCACTGAACCTGAACCAGCTCTGCTTTGAGTAAACCATCCTGACGAGTTCTTAGGATACAGGCAGGGGATGAGATGACAGCAAGGTTTCTGAGGGACCTGTGCTAGCAAGGAATAGATGCTGGGTAGATGAGGGGAGAGCAATGGATGTTGTCTACCTTGACTTCAGCAAGGCTTTCGACACTGTCTCCCATAACATCCTCGTAGGGAAGCTCAGGAATTGTGGGTTAGATGAGTGGACAGTGAGGTGGACTGAGACCTGGCTGAATGGCAGAGCTCAGAGGGTTGTGATTAGTGGTGCAGAGTCTAGTTGGAGGCCTGTAGCTAGCGGTGTCCCCCCAGGGGTCAGTACTGGGTCCAGTCTTGTTCAACTTCTTCATCAATGACCTGGATGAAGGGACAGAGTGCACCCTCAGCAAGTTTGCCGACAATACAAAACTGGGAGGAGTGGTGATACGCCAGAGGGCTGTGCTGCCATTCAGAGAGACCTGGACAGGCTGGAGAGGTGGGCGGAGAGGAATCTCATGAAGTTCAACAAAGGGAAGTGCAGGGTCCTGCACCTAGGGAGGAATAACCCCAGTCACCAGTACAGGTTGGGGGTTGACCTGCTGGAAAGCAGCTCTGTGGAGAAGGACCTGGGAGTGCAGGTGGACACCAAGTTAAGCATGAGGCAGCAATGTGCCCTTGTGGCCAAGAAGGCCAATGGTATCCTGGGGTGCATCAGGAAGAGTGTTGCCAGCAGGTCGAGGGAGGTGATCCTCCCCCTCTCCTCAGCCCTGGTGAGGCCACATCTGGAGTACTGCGTCCAGTTCTGGGCTCCCCAGTACAAGAGGGATGTGGCACTACTGGAGCAAGTCCAGCGAAGGGCTACAAAGATGATTAGGGGACTGGAGCATCTCTCTTATGAGGAAAGGCTGAGAGAGCTGGGCCTGTTCAGCCTGGAGAAGAGAAGGCTGAGAGGGGATCTTATCAATGTGTACAAGTATCTGAAGGGAGGGTGTCGAGAGGATGGAGCCAGACTCTTTTCAGTGGTGCCCAGTGACAGGACGAGAGGCAATGGGCACAAACTGAAACACAGACAATTCCATCTGAATGTGAGGAAAAACTTCTTCACTGTGAGGGTGCCAGAGCACTGGCACAGGTTGCCCAGAGAGGTTGTGGAGTCTCCTTCTCTGGAGATATTCAAAACCCGCCTGGATGCGATCCTGTGCAACGTGCTCTAGGTGACCCTGCTTGAGCAGGGGGGTTGGACTAGATGATCTGCAGAGGTCCCTTCCAACCTCAACCATTCTGTGATTCTGTGATTCTGTGATTCTGTGAAGGAGAGCCTGGCAGGTCTCTTGAGGATAATGTGGCAAATCTGTGGTTCTGCGTAGAATGCACTGTTTTTAGTTCCCACAGTTCTTTGCATTAGCCAGTAAGCCATCCACCATTGTGCAGTTTGCCTGCAAGCTATGCCAAGTTCAGGGTTTGATCCACTGATAAGGGCATTTTAAAGACCAAAATCCAGTTTTCAGTTCTGCCACTGCCTCATTATATGGGCACTTCCACAAGTCACTTTCCTGCTCTGTCTCTCCTGTCTCTATGTTGTTCTTATCTATTTAGACTCTAGGCTATCCTACTCTGGTTTGGGGCAGTGTCACACGAACCTTATTTCAGTCAGATCTGTGGGCACTTCTGGAATAAAAATGACAGAATTTAATAGACAGTCTGGCGTTTTACTTCTTCTGTTTAAATATTTATTTACATTTTGATAAGTACTTAGCCTGCACCCTGTATGTACAGGTTTCCAAATGTTCATTCACATATTACAATATATGTTATATATTTTGGGTTCAGTTCATCTTCACCAGATTTAACATCGAGCACCAAACTGACTGCAAACCGAAAGAGCACAGGACAGCTGAATGTGAATCCTGGAGCTGCAAGCGGTAACACAGCCACTGCTGAACGAAGCAGGCACCAGAGGAGCTTTTCTGTACCCAAAAAGTTTGGAGATGTGGACAAGTCCTCAGATCCACCACGCAGTGCCACACTGGATAGA
The DNA here is from genome assembly GCF_036417845.1 of Apteryx mantelli. Taxonomy (NCBI): domain Eukaryota; kingdom Metazoa; phylum Chordata; class Aves; order Apterygiformes; family Apterygidae; genus Apteryx; species Apteryx mantelli. The sequence continues at coordinate 26,456,264 of NC_089978.1, forward strand.
ATTCAGGCATGCACCCAACAAGGACTCTCCTCTAAAACCAGAAGTTCATCTTCTCTAAAGGACAGTCTCACTGACCCATCCCATATTAACAATCCAACAAACCTACTGGCCACCATCTTCTGGGTTGCTGTAGCTCTGATGGAATCAGATTTTGAGTTTGAGTATCTAATGGCATTGCGGCTCTTGAATAAATTACTAGCTCATTTGCCGTTAGATAAAGCTGAAAACCGGGAGAAGTTAGAGAAGTTGCAAGGGCAGCTGAAGTGGGCAGATTTCTCAGGGCTTCAGCAGCTACTCCTGAAAGGATTCACCTCCCTTACTACCACTGATCTCACACTACAGCTCTTCAGTTTGCTGACACCAGTGTCGCGAATATCTATGGTGGATTCCTCTCAAGTTATAGGTAAAACCAATATACTTTTCTCTCTTACCATTTCCATTGCTTTGACATTTGATAAAAAACCTCCTTGGATCACCTGTGCAGAAACAAAAATGACACTTTTTGCTGTTCTAATGTACTACATTAGTATTTTGCTTGGGGTTGGGTGTTTTTCTTGGAAATTTCATAGCAATATAATGTGTTTCTGAAAAGTGAATGTATTGCACAATAAGTTCTTGGACAAGAGGAGTCACATATTTTTTAACATTTGATTTCTAGGGCCTGGCATGGTATAAAGTTCCTGAGTGTTGCTATAACAAACACATTTAAAGAGACACTGTCAAATTTTCTAGACCTTAATTTGGCCAGTATTTCCATCGGCTTACTTTCAGAATATTGCAACTTCTTTTGATTTTAAATTAGTGCTTCACAGGATTTTTACTAGAAATATAAATATTGAAAATTCTTGTACATTTTTTAGAAAACTGCAGTAGCACATTACTGAGTGATGAGAGAGGGCTGGGTTAAAAGAAAATAAGGTGATGTTTTGAAATGCACAATCATATCAATGAGATTGTGACCACTTTTCATTATACTGAAGAGACTATCTGCGATTGTTCCAGATTTTTATTCCTCAATCTCAGTCAGAAACAGAGATATTAAGACAATTCTTCAGGCTTCACAACTAAGTCATAACACACTTAGACTTAGAGTAAAGGGATGAATGCAATGAACAGCCCACCCAAATCTAAGCACCTGTGTGGCACATATGTTCCAGACAACAGCTGGGCAATTCACACACAGGCTGCAAAGGTACCTTTTGGAGGTATCATTTTCTCTTCATTGAGTATAGAGGAAGCCTAGAGAAATTATGCTCCTAAATTAGGCCATTTATTTAAGTGTGTAAAATGAGAGAAAATGAATGGTTAGAAGGTTATTTTCATAGGTCCCGATTTTTTCCTTTCAAAAAATGTATTGTCTGGTTACAGCTTCTTGATTTCTAAGCTCTCAACTCCCACTTGAACTGCAGCAGCTTTTGTTATAGCTCCCCATTACAGCCTCTGCCCATAGTTCATTAACTGCCTCGAGCCAGCTGTGAATTGGCACAGAAAAGCTGAATTCCAGTCTCCAGACAGTGCCCTTACACTCGTGACAGGGGCTGGCAGGTAGCATAGGAGCCATCTCCTAGCTTCGAAACCTTATTAAGTGGTGTGGCCAGTCACATGAACAATTTGACAGTCTGCATGAGGTTCATGTGGTATTGATACCATGACCTCCCGCAAAATACCAACTTAAAGATCACTGTGGCTCCTGCGATCGCAATTATACATTTTGTTCTGTATTTTCATGTTCTAGGATTTCCACTGAATGTTTTGTGTCTCCTGCCTCATTTAATTCAGCATTTTGACAGTCCAAACCAGTTTTGTAAAGATGTAGCTGAAAGGATTGCTCAGGTATCAAAGTTATTTTCTGTATTGTACATCCTTCAACCTTGTGAATACAGTTGCCTTGTTCTTAATATATTTTGACATTTATATTTACTTAGGTTTGTTTGGAAGAAAAGAACCCCAAGCTTTCAAATCTTGCACATGTCATGACCCTTTATAAAACACACAGCTATACAAGGGACTGTGCTACCTGGGTAAATGTGGTTTGCCGTTACCTTCATGAAGCATTTGCTGATATTACTTTGAGTATGGTTACGTATTTGGCTGAGGTAAGTTTTCAAAGACAAAACTGTTTTAATTCTTCTGTTGCCTAATAACCCAAGGAGCTGAAGTCTTCCTAGAGATTACTGGGCTGTAATTCCATAGTTGTTATTTACAGTAAAGAGTAGAGAGCAGAAATTAGCAGAAAAACCAAAATTACTATATGAAGTAAATACTGAATACTAAAACCAAAGCCGGGGAAGGTCTGCAAGGCCGATGCATCTTAAAGCATCTCTCAGGCACTGGTAAGGTTTCTACTGCAAAAGAAAGATAAACTGGACAACATTTATTTAGATCCCACTGAGGAAAATAAGAGAAGCACTAAAACCAGTAAGGGTTTAGCAACTTAAATAAGAACTGCAGTCTGGCCCTCTATCATCTGCTCGGATGTGGTTCTTGATAAAATTTCTATGCATTCTCTTAACACTTAATGGAACCATCTTGCTGCCAGCTTTTCCTCTCCCCTCATCACTTACTCGTAATGTTTGTCACGTGTAGAATGTAGAGCTGATGCAGTGTTGTTACTGGGGGATCCAAGGCTAAGTTTTGCTTTTCAGCTTAGGCGCCTTGATTTTCCATCTCCTGTGTCCAGTCAATGCCAGGACACTATTTTGCTCTAGAATTCCCCAACTTCTCCATTCACTTCCATGCAACAGGGAACTAGCTCGAGTCTCCCCTCTCATCCAGGGGAAAGCGGTTGAATATTCATTACATAAATTCTCTAGCTTCTTTAGGCCAGCTTTTTTCAGCAGATTTTTTCCTCCTGTCTGCCAAAGGATCTAAGAATACTCTACAGGCATCTCTTGATATTGGCTGCCCACAGGTTTTCAAGAGCCTGGAGGGCAAGTATGCACTCATATTCACTCAGACTTCAGAGCAAACTTCGCCCTGCTACCTCAAGCTGCAGTTCTTCACCTTATTTGCACATGGGGGCTTGAAGTAAACAATCATATCAGATCTCGAATGATGCTGAAAGTCATGATTCTGTTGTAAGACACTGAAACGGGGCCCTGGGATTTTCAGTCCGTTTTCAAACTTAGAGACTCTGAAGAATTACTACTTCTTCAGACATGAGGACTCTGAATCCTCCAGAAGCAAGCATCTCCTTCTTAGGCATAAATTTGTATAGGTAATAAACAAATGCTATAAAAATTGAGGTTTAACCTCTTCCTCCTTTGCTTTCCCAGCCTTAGGAAAGCATTTGCTTGGGTCTCCCCCCACCCCTCTGTTTTCCCCTAAGTGCTCCATGCATGATTACTAGTGCTGCTGCACCTCTATGTAGGCCATTCTGTGTCATCTCCCTCCCACAAAAAGGGCTTAGGCAGATGTATGGAGACCTCTTCTTTGCACTTTCTCCTTGCTGTAGATTAACACCACACTAACGTATTAACAGCACATCAGGCAGTTTTGTGGGCAGAATTAAGGCCCATTTCTTACATAGTACCATCGTCATAGGATGACAGAGTGGTAAGCAAGCATTCCCTTCTCCATATTTATCTTGACTGCAGTTGTGTTGAGTCATGTCTGGGGAATGTTTGTATGGACATAAGGTAGCCGCTAGTCTGGAAGAAGGAGCACACAGAGGACAAGAAATCACCTTTTTCAGTGTGCTGTGGCCAAGAAAGTTATTTTTCCAGCCATCAGAATGTTATTCCATTATCTCCTCTTGAGCTGATCCTCAGACCAGGATAAACAATGATGTGCTGCTCTCTGCTGTAAACAGACTGTGGGATACACTGTCAATATGCAAAGCATAATGAGTTAAGACCACCACTGGGCAGTCCGCAGAGGAAATGTTATAGCCATTGGTTATAGTGCCTTGTGCTTTAACAATCCTGGTTGGTCCCCAGTGCTTGGGCTTGTGGGAGACTGAGAGACATGCAGCACTTAAGAGTAAAAAAGGAAAATGTTGTTGCAACACTGACCATACCACACACAGAGACACCTTCAGAGGGGACTTTCTACCACTAATTTTTTAAGACTGTGAGAACAAAGACTTTCAGCAGAAGGAAAAGTTTCAGTTATTGCCATTCAGAACAAAAATCTGCATTTAACCTGTCTGATGGCAGGCAATTGGCTTGTCAGCAAAGGGTATGATCCTGGCTTAAAATGGGACGTTTCAGTTGTGTTCTTATCTGGAACTTATAGTGACAAGCAGCGCTTCTTACATGGTTTTACATATTAACAGCTACATCCATGAAAAATGATCGTCTGTTCTAGACAAATATTTGGGTATCTCAGTTGCAGATGAGGAGAAATCAATATTTAATAGCGAAGTAGAACTTTGAACTTCCACTACCAAAATCAGAATAGGCAGGTAAATACAAGCAACCTGCTGAAAACTTACTGTGATTTTATGTTAGATCTTTGCATATTAATTTAAAAAATCAACCTTATAGCATGAGAGCATAATCATTCTAGAAGCATATCCGAGTAGACATGTGTCACATATTAAACTAGTGATTCATTAACTCCAGGATCATGCATGGACTTAAATAACTGATACAGAAGAAGAGACAAGAAATCGCATAGTGGGTAGAAAAGTGCTTATGATAGAAGTTTCTTCCTCATCGTTGTTAGAGGATTGCTTGCGATGAAAGCATGAACATTCATAACCCATCCAAGACCAGGGAATCACTAGAGATTAAAACATCTATGTTGCAAGGAAAGTAAAGTCCTAGAACAGGCATTATCCAACTGGCACCTTGTCCATCAGATGTGGTTTGTCAAATGACTTTTTTTACCCTTTCCTCAGTGAGCATGGAAAACATATGTTTGAATGCCTAAATAGCCCCACAGCTGAACGTCTCTTCCCATCCGCTGCAAAGGGAGCCATCACCTGCGGCTGCACCATGGCAGCCCATGCCAGCCAGCAGCAGCCAGCCCAGGCTGCCTTGCAGGTGAAGGCCCAGCTCTCCTCCTCCTGGGCTAGTTGCTTCTGCAGGGATGGAGCTAACGGTGTGTGGGTCACCAAACCCGGGGGAGCCCCAGACCCTGTCCTACCCTCACCAGAGAAGAATCCACAGTTTTTCAAAACAGTTCATGTGAACCAGAGTCAAAAAAACCACTGAGAATAGTTACGATTTCTCTTTACAAATACAGAGGAACCTCTTCGTTCTGCAACTCACTAACCCAAATGATGTGTTGCCAGAACTCTACCTTGCTCCTATTTTTGTTACTCCTGATAGCAAAAGAGTTTTTATTTTACTAATTTCATTTTAAAATTACTGTTTCTTTTTTTATACTAAATACTATTTTTTGTGACAAATTCAATGGTGTATTCGAATATACACTTGGAATATCAGCCACCACATGTATGAAACTGAACAAATAAAAACTGGTACCGTACACAAATGTACTCAGTTTAAGGGGCAAGAGTTGTTTAAGCCAAAGAACAAAAGACAGAGAACAAATTTATACAAACAGGACTGGAAATTATACTGGACTGGACTGGAAATTAGAAGGTTTCAGAGACAAAGTCGCTAGACCAGCTTTCTAGCCAGCAATAGAGGCAAAAATCCCACTTACTTCCCAAGATTTCTTTTTCCTTTCCTGAAAGTGATTATCTGATGCAGTAGCCTCCATCAGAGAACACAAAACTTGGTTCTCTCATCCAAGTTGTTTCTTCCAGGCCTTTGTTCCTTGACTACAGCGATACACCAGCTCCTGTGCTGTCATATGAAACTATATACAAAGAAGGAGTCCAGCCTTGCTCTGCAAGATGCTAATGGAATGAAAGGAAAACTCTGTAACTCAGTTTTGAACAAGAATTATAAAACATATTTTATCTCTCAGTAAAGGTATCCATGGACTAGAGCTGCTTGCCATGTAGTACCTTTAATTTTAAAATTTGTGCTTTATCTTTATGGAGGAATAGGTAAAGCATAGTAACTTCTGTCTGTTGTGCTATTAACAGTAATTTGCCTACCTTTTTTACAAATCACTAAGTACTGCTCATAATTACTAATGAAAGAAAAGGTATTTAGCAGGATTAGTTAGATATGTCCTATCTGATCGTTCCATTTCAATTGGCATGAAGTCTTTTCATTCAATATAAAGAGGGAATCTTTTCATTCAGACCAGCTCGGGCATCTAATAAATTACTAGTCTCTATCTGGATAACAGCTGACATTTTTCTCTGAAGGAAGACTAGTGACATAAGTCACCATACAGTTTTTATACATTTTTTTTTTCTAGATCATAGCATCTCTATTAACCAGTATTAGAAGAAGGATTCTGTAGGCCTGAATCAAAGGACAGAGTCTAATCTTGGAACCTCCAGTAACCTCCAGCAATAATGTTTGACTGCCTCTGAAATGCCACGGGGAGGGAGAGATATTCCCTGTTACCAGTGAAGGGCCCTACTACCTTCCAGGAAATTTTCAGCTGAGATATTTCACACGTGTGCACCGGCACAAATATAGCATGTCTTTCTGTATGCCTCCTGAATTACTGTCGTGTATATGTTTAAGCACAGTTGCAATTCCAAGGCTGGTTCTCATATTCTGGGATTACAGTCAGGTGTTCCAAAATTCCAGGATTTAGGTCAAGCCCTTCCTTGCGTTAGCATCTGCAGTAAGAGAGCCCAGGGACTCTGCTCTCCTCCTTAGCAGAAAACATTTCCATGGCAGTTACAGCCCATGAACTCGCTCGTCAACTAGCAATGAACTACATTTGGATAAATATATATTGATGTCTGAGTAGTAGTAGTTTTGTTTCTTTAGCATGTTTTCTTTTCCTCCCCTGACTTTCAGCAAAGGTGGAAATAAAAATTCTCCTGTTTTTGTTGGTTGTTCTTCCCGAGTAACAGTCTAAAATTTACCTGCCAGTTTACTCAATTCCTGAATGTGTTTTCTGGATAAGTTAGGGCAAGCATATATAAGATGTGTGCTTCATTATGCAAACCCGTTGGCCATTGGCTCCAAACTTAAAGCTATATTTTATTTCACACTTGTATCATCATCACTTGTAAAATGATTGTAAAATGGCATTGCAAAATCAGTGGGTGAAGAAAGATTAACAATACAGATGGTATTTATGAGACTAGTAACTTTTTCTGTGAGGAGAAACATCTCAAAATGTAATTATTTTCAATGGTTTTTTTTAATAGCTGCTAGAAAAAGGGCTTCCCAGCATGCAGCAGTCCCTCTTACAGATGATCTACAGTCTTCTTAGCTATATGGACCTGTCAGCTATTCCTGTTAAACAGTTTAACGTGGAAGTGCTAAAAACCATTGAAAAATACGTACAGGTAAGTACCTTATGTTCTCTGTATTAAAATAGGAACTCAGCAGTATTTACTGTGAAAAGTTATTTTTCTTTGTCAGAATTGAAGACTAGATTACAAGGGGGGACTAAGGCTGTTCATTGTGATACCTGGTTTGTAAACATTCTGATGCCGAATAGGCTACTCGTCCCCAAATAAGATGCCTAACCCTGCGCTCTGGGGGGGGGGGTGTTAAGCTGCAGCTACCACCATTTTAAAATGTTAGCTGCCTCACTGACTCTGTTTTGAACTGCTCTGAGTGTTCGAAGAGAAATCTGCACTGACATGGCAATTAGCCCTACTACAGGCATCAGCCAGTTAGCGTCACTTAGCCGGGAGGCTGCGATCAGTCCCTGGCTTTCTTGTGTTTAGCAATATAGATACAGATGTGGAGTGTAAGAGTGGGACTTCCAGGACACCTGGAAACCAGGAAAGAGGAAACCGCATACTTAGCCAAGAAAAAATACAGGAGGGAGGTCTGGCGTAAGCGCTTCCCCCCCCGAAGGCTTCTGCACCTACCTCTGGGCAGGGGGGAAAATACGCCTCTCTGCTTGGAAGCCATAAAAATGTGTGTGTTGGGTCAGCTCTTCTGTTAAAGAGTGGGGATTCTGCATCGGCCCCAAAACTTATGCCTAGTGATTAAGGCATTCAGATGGGAGACCCAACTTTGAACCCTTCATCTGCCAAATTGATCTCGCACTCAGGTCTTCTGCTTTGCAGGCCAATTCCCTAAGAATGACTCTTTAGGCAAGGGTCTATGTCGTTGCTGTTGAAGTTGTTCTCTAAGTATGTGCCTTGTCGCTCGACAAGAGAGAGGTGGAGGAAGAATAGTATACCAGTTCCACATTGTTATTTATGTGGCAAAAAATATGACTGTGAAGTGGAAATGACTTTGAATATGTGTGAATCTTTCTTTCAAGTTGCTGATTAAGTATACCTATTTCTAGAGCATTCACTGGAGAGAAGCCTTGAATATCTTGAAGTTGGTAGTTTCTCGTTCTGCCAGTTTAGTTTTGCCATCCTATCAACACAGTGATCTTTCAAAAATGGAACTACATCGAGTGTGGAACAGTGCCTCCAAGGAGCTACCAGGGAAGACTTTAGAGTTTCACTTTGATATTTCAGAGGTACTGTTTGTAATTCTACTACTTAAAGCCCAATTTTCATCTCGTGTTTGATAATCCTGAAACATGTGTTGTAGCTCCTTAAAAAAGTTGAAAAATTGAGAAAGAAAAGATAATTACAGAATAGAAAGCCTCTTAAATTCTTCTTGATCCACAATGATATTCTGAGTTTTCATTTAGATTTTTCTAATAAGGGGTTATCAGTTGTATTTAAAATACTCTCAGGGAAATGCTATGCCAAGTGTAACGTCTAAATATACTATATATATAAAATCCCCCCCACAAGTGTTTTATACCTGGATGCCAGTGTTCTCTATAATTGTTTAAACACAAATATATGTCATTTAAGGCAGTAATGCCTAGCTTCTGAATGAACTCTTTTACAGCAGTCTTTATCCTGCAAACTCTGGGCACATTTTAACTTTATGGAACTGAGTGGACCCATTGACTTTAGTGGCCAAATCACTTTATAATAATTAATTGCGTTAGCATTATGGACTTCTTCATACAGGTAATAGTGAGACTTTGGGTTAAAAGGAAATTTCAACATAAAAAGGCATCTTGTATGGGGTTTCTTCCAGTTGTTTCTTGTAAGTATAGTTCTAGAAAATACTGAGTATTCTATCGTCAATCCAAGAAAGCATTTTAGTGTGTGCTGGAACAGGGCCAGAGTGCTCAGCATTTTTAGGAAAAACCCTTAAAACAACGTGGGAGAAATCTGGACTTGGAATAAATTTCATAAGCTTTTTTCTTTGCTACTTCTTAAGGTAGTTTGACAGTTGCTATTAGCTACTCAAGAAGACAAGCACTAGATACTAGGCATGGCAATAGTTACTGAGAGTTCACAGTGGAAAATAATATACATACCAAGTGACATGAAATTTGGTGCACTCCTTGTTTTTCTCGTGCTTGTCATCTTCAGAGTAATCTTTCCCTGCAACCGAAGTAATAGGCCCCATTATAAGTTCACCATAGAGCACAGTACTAGAAAATAATTATTTTTTCATTTAAGACTCCAATTATTGGGAGACGGTATGACGAGTTGCAGAGTTCTTCTGGCCGCGATGGTAAGCCAAGGGCGATGGCTGTCACCCGAAGCACTTCTTCAACCTCATCAGGTTCCAACTCCAATGTCCTTGTGCCTGTGAGCTGGAAGAGACCCCAGTACTCGCAGGTAAGCTCCTTTAAAGAAGCCCACTATTTGTTAACAAGTTGCTCTCGGAGCAGTGGATTTAACACACACTGGGTTTTTTAAGGCTTGTGCCCTCTGTGCCCTGAGCAGTGCTCCAGCAGTGGCAGCGCGGCAGCTGGGCTGCAGGTGCCCCCTGAATGTCCTTCTCTGATTCAGTCATGGATGAGCTATGACTGCCTTCTATCCAGCCAGTGTTTTCCTTCTAACTCGTAGGAAATGCATCTCTTTAAGACCACTAATTCTATATCAGATTTAGCTGAAACAGACCAGTGAGTTCAGACATTAGCAAGGAGAGCAGAAAGTGAAATTTTGGAAGCCTTGTTTCCTTGGGAAATCAGATATAAAAAAATCCTTCGAACGCTTCTTCTAAAAGTGATATTTGCCTGCATTACTGATTTTGATTAGCTGCCTGTTAAAATAAAACTATACAGAATAAATGTATTTGCTGCCTTTTTTAATATAGCAGATCTATAGTGACTCAAGCACCAATTCTCTAAAAAAAAAAACAAACATGCATGTTCTTAATTTTAGGCTTCTGAGTTGTTTCTTTGAAGTGATGTACAGGATCCAGTGCTTTCTTATTAAGCTCAATAGAATTAATGGGCTAATTTAAAAATAATAAGCACTAAAATAATTAACAGCTACTTTTATGTTTCCTTGTATGCACAGTTGCTCTGAAAGCAATCCTTTCAGCACTTAATGAGTCATTCTTTGGTTGTTTCCTCCTAATTAAAAATTGCTAATTATGTCTCCAGTCACCAGGAGAATATGTGGTTAAAAAGATGCTAACTTGGAAATGTCTTGTTTTCTAGAAAAGAACAAAGGAAAAGCTGGTACATGTCCTTTCTCTGTGTGGTCAGGAAGTTGGTCTGAGTAAAAACCCTTCAGTAAGTACCCTTGTATTGACCATTTCTTTATTTTGTTTTTTTTTTCTTTTGTCCTAAATTTTTAATATGGAGAACCTTATTTCCCAGAACTGCTGACCTGATTTGCACAGTTTCATGTCACATTACTACCATTGTAATTTGCACTGGCCCATGCTGCATTTCTCAGCATATAGACCACTGAGTGAATGACCTTCTCACTTAAAGATGCATTTACATACAGAGCTACATTCCATTTTGCTGTGAGAGATTTGTGATGCTATAGGTTTTACTTATTGCCAGCTCAGTGGGTAGAGAGTAATGATCTCTAGTATTACCAATCTAGAGCCTTTCTAAAGTACAAAATTAAATTACAGAAATAAAACAAAAGGTTCTAATTATTCCATTAAATAATAGTTCTAACATTGCTCTTTAAAGATTAATATTGTCTAGTGCTCGGAAATGGGCAATGGATCATCCCAGATGGGGAAGCTCTTAAAAAAGTTATTAGATATTTTCTACAGAAATAGAAAGTTTTTGAGTGTGTTTTAATATGTTATTCATATGTCACTTGTATTACGGTGAACAAGTTCTTCAGTTCTGCAAGACAGGAACCTTTGCCTTTTCTCAACTAAACTGCAGATATGATTGTTTGTCAGTAGGAAAGGAAACATTATAGCTTGTTAGATTTTCTAATCGTGACACATTCTGAAGCATCATTTTTAACTAAAGATTTTTTGATGAACTTATTAACTCATCTCCTTGACATTTTCTTTGCTAAGTTCTTTGAATTTTGTTCCTGTAAACATATACAAACATCTAGGCAACATCACTCTGCAGCCATTAGGAGGTAGCTGTAATATTCTTGGACGTGTTCCTGCAGTATGAAGTTGCTTCTTTGTACAAGTTTAATCTGAAGGCACCTGTCCAACATAAATAATAAAGTGTTCTAAAAATACTCACTGAAGGAATTAGGTGTGTACTGGAAATACAGACTTCCGAATAACCAATTACAGCTTTTAGGAAGAAACAACCAGAGGGAACAGTTTCTTACCAGAGAAATCCTTTGAATTGTAGGTAATTTTTTCTTCCTGTGGTGATTTGGATCTGATTGAGCACCAGACAAGCTTGGTGTCTTCAGAAGACGGCACCAGGGAGCAGGAGAACATGGATGATTCAAACAGTGAACAACAATTCAGAGTCTTTAGGGACTTTGATTTCCTAGATGTTGAGCTGGAAGATGGGGAGGTACAGTATATTTTTTCTGAAACAGCTTTTTTTAAAATCAGTTTGATATTCTTTCTACTAAATCCTATACTCTTTCTGTAACATAAAACTTTAACTGTACAACTATAAACTTTGAGCTGAGATTATTTATAATGTTCACTTAGTGTTTACTTCAGTAGCAAAACAGTAACAGGCTACCACACCCTTCCTTTCTGAATCTGCTTTAGGAAACACTGCAAAACTGTTACTGAAAGATAAAGCCTCTGTTCTAGTACTGGTATGAATGTCAAGTTTCTGTGTCTTTTAAAGTGAATTTAGCTTAAATACAATTTTTGAAGTCCCAAATTGTTAACAAAAATATGTTTGCAGATTAAAAAATCTGTAAGATGGAATTGTTTCAAATCTGTTGTTTCGTGAGTAACCCTCCAAAACTTGAATTCAGGCCTTCAGGGTGTTGTGTTTCTCTTGCAACTGCTGATGAAATCACTAACACTTTGAGAGAGGTACCTTCCACGCTGCCTAGGTGTCAGTGATTTCATCATTTCATGCAGGAGCTAAACAGAAACCTGAGGGCTAGATCAAGTCTTGGCAGGTGAAACCTCACAGCTCTCCTTTAGCTGAAACTGCTGAAGGGAAATAGTTGAAGTGCTGAAGTTTGGGGGGCTACAGCTTTTAACTTTGCTTACACCAAACTTGGAGTGTTTCTTTCCATTTGGGTGGGAAAGGACAAAAAATATATATTCATTGCCAAACAAGTCTAAAAATTTTGTTGCTATTTAAAAGTTTAGAAATTGTTAGCTATTTTGAAGTACTTAAAGTGCAAATGCTCAGCCAGCCTAACAGTTTAGTAAATTGTCTTGTCATAGTCTGGACTCAGATTTTGACATGAATTCTCTCAGACATCACTCTTAGCCCTGAGAAGAACACGTGTGCAAGAAGAAATAATCAGCATTCTCACCAGTAGATTTACAGTAGTACTATTTAATGTACCCTCATCTGTGCATTAATGTGCTTGTGAATTTTAACTTTTCTCCAATGAAAAGAAGGGATGAAGGAACGGAGAGAGACATCACAGAGTCCTTATCTTCCAAGTCAGGAATCTCTATGTACTCTCTGTACAAAATGTGGTAATTTTGCCTCACAGTGGCCCATCACTTTGCTGAAAAAATAAGTAGGTGGCATCAGTGGTTGAAATACATTGGCCAAGTATTATGAAGGAGGTTTAATGTTCCAAACAATGATAAATGATAAAACAGCAATGCTGGGTAACTGTCAAAAATATACTTGCTGCAAGCTTTTCTGTATCTTAAATTCTTTCAAAATATTACAAAGGAATGAGACTAGACATGTGACTATCATATGATTACTGTTTGTCCACTGGGTGACATTTAGGAATTTCTTCTTTCTCTTCACTAGCTAAAACCATATGAAGATTATCTATAGATATATATCATCATATAAAATCTTCAAAAGAAAATATGGCATTCATTACTCAGAAGGAGAATAAATACCAAAACAGTAGACAAGTCACTGAACTGGCAGATTGTCAGTACTGTTAATATCGGCGTAGGGCAGAGACGTTGTACCTCCCAACTCAGTGTCCTTGGCACTCAGTGCAGAACAGCTCCCACCCAAAAGATTTTGCCTTCGTGGAGCGTGACTCTGCAAAGATTTGTACACGTGGCTAACTTGAAGACTGAGGCCTAAATTAATCAATATACTAATTGTCTTAAGTTGGTGGTGGAACAGATATCAAACTTCTCTATTTTTATGTGAAGTAAAACTAAAAATCTAGTCTTTCTTACACTTAATACATGTCTAAAACAGCCATGGATCTGAGTCCTTGCATTCCAAGGTTTAATCCGGCCTGACTTACTGCTTTTGAAATAAATAGATATTTTGGCCAAATTCAAACCCTGTAGAAGAAGCTATGTCGCTAATGACTCAGTTGAAACTGTATCGTTTACATCAGTCTGAATTTGATTTATTCATAAACATGAATAAAACAGTGTTAGAAAACTTAAACTAGCAAGAGCACAAATAGCCTTTCCAAAAAATCTTATGATTTAAACAGGTCGGTGATGGTTGTATCATCCCCAGATCACACGGTGTACCTGTCTGAAATTTAATAAAGATGTGAAAGAAAACCATGGATATTTTTAAATTTAGAAGATAGGTCTGAAGATCTGAAGTTTCTGTTATAACATTATTTACAATTGTAGGCAAATGTTTGTCGTGATGTCCTTAATACAGTAATTTTACATAGATTCTTTCTATTTGTTTTTCTGTCTGTTCTATCTGCTACCCAGGAACTTCAGGTAAGTCTTGAACTCAGATATGCTAGTATATGTTATGCCTTCTCGCAAACTTGTATTATAGAATAACATCATAGTTTTGTTGTTTGACCTCTCTTCAGTGTGTGCTTTTGGGGGGGGGGGGGTGCGTGTGCTTGCATTTCTGACAAGTGCTTCGTTTTTTGTCTTGTATTAGAAATATTTTGGAGGTCTTTTTCAAAAAATAAGTTTTAAATCATTAAAAGATATCTGCTTCATTTTAAGATATTTATTTTTGACATTTTCAATTGGCTTTAAAAATTTTAAATTATTTTGATCTAATATCAGCATTTTGAAATTGGGCCATTTCTATTTTTTGTATCTTTGTGCATAAGTAGGATGTAGAAACAGAAGAAGAACTTAATTAGTTTTTAAAATATAGTAAAGTTTGTGCCATTTTTTTCTATGGACAAATAATACATGAATCCAGCTTTTCTGTTGTGATATATTGGCTCCTGTTAGCATCTTACTAATGATGATTAATGGGACCTCTTTAGACAGTTTAGATCACTGCACACCAGCCTAATTTTGCAAATGATCTCGCTTAATTTAATTCAGCTGTATACTCCTACTGACTGTGCTGGAATCATTTACCATGCGAAGAAAACTGAAGAGGCACATCAGCATTTGCAAGTTTGGGACCTTAACTTGCAGTTTTTCAATATTATATCGAGAATTGAAATGATACAAAAATAGTTGTACAAGCGATACAAAAATCAGCAGCAACAAGTGTCTTGCAGATTTGTTTCTGAGAGCTTGTATATCAATTACTGTTGAAACGTAAGCACCAACAAAATCTCTGCCCCAAAAGGCCTGTGCTCTAACAGATACAAGCACAGGGAAATAGTGGCTTGTTACTGAGTTCCACAGTACCAGTGCCTGTACCCTGCAATATTTGTGCGACTCCATTAACTTTGCATACTTCGTCAATGCAGTGGGGTAAAAGTTTGCCTGCAAGAAGTGTTGCATGGTTCTTCGGGGCTTTATCGAGGAGACAGGCTTCTGTGCCCCAAGCAGAGGCGCTTCCCCCGTTACTTCCCTTTCGGTGCCTCTCCTGCCCCGGGTTTGGCAGTGCTTGAAACGCCTGGAATGGCAAGTCGGCTCCGTTACCGGATAGGTGGCCATGGTGGTGGGAAGTCCTGTGTAGTGCCAACTCCTTGTTCGCAAGGCATGTTTATAACAAGTGACTCTTTTCTTATATATTACTGGTGGCTTTTCAGATAGGAGATAATTTTGCTGCAGCTGTAGATAAAAATGAACAGTCTCTCAGCTACATCTTCCCTCCAGCTTGCTACCCGTGAAAGAAAAACTGCTTCAAGCTGCAAAAACCCCAACTCCATTGTAGTAGACATGTGTTCACCTCTTGTTTAAATTCAGTATATTTCTGGGTGTCCCCATAGCAAGATTACTGTAACCCAAATGCTTTGGGTTATTTCATCTGTCATATACCCTTTCCCTCACTTTTAATTCACTCCCTCCTTTTAATTGCATGTCCTATAAGTGCCCCTATATATTTCACTTTTTTTTTTTTTTTCTGGCTTTCTTCTTTAATACATTCCAAGATGAAACAGCACCAAGAAATAGACCCATACACACAGGCTGCAGAGTTAACTGCTAGCTGTAGTAGGCATCGTGAGGAGCCAGGAGCGATAGCAGTCTTTTTTGCTTGCTTGCTTGCTTATTTATTTCCTTTTGTCGTTTGTTAGTTCAGTAGCTGATGTTTTGTGGAGGATGTCCCATTGCTGCATGTGTTCTCCAGCCTTCATGGGGGAGGACGGAGTGCCAAAAAATTTGTTGAAATAAGTAGTTGGGAACTGTACAATCATGTTTACAATTTAAAGGGACCTAATTTGTTAAAAATTTGATGTTTTCTATTCCCACACCACACTACTACATGATCTTTGTCCCAGGATATGAAAACACAGAGTTCTTCTAATATTGTGGCTTCATAACAACTTCATTTTCATTTGCTCTTGAATATAGTGCATTCCTTAATTTTGCATTTCTTGTGGATTACAGTTCTCACATTTCTGGATTGTCTTTTTCTTAAACACTTTTTTTTCCTTTTCTCTTTGTATTTGTTCATGAAAGGTGAGCTTTGTGTTATAAAGCTGAACTTTCCCTCTTTTCAATCATACTCCAAAATCCATTGTATTGAAGTGCAATGATGCAAAATCAGATCTATTTGTGCAAGCAAACTTGACACCCACAAATCCATGGGCCCTGATGGGATGCACCCACAAGTGCTGAGGGTGCTGGCGGACGTTATTGCTAAGCCACTCTCCATCATCTTCGAAAGGTCATGGAGAACAGGAGAGGTGCCTGAGGACTAGAAGAAAGCCAATGTCACCCCAGTCTTCAAAAAGGGCAAGAAGGAGGAGCCAGGGAACTACAGGCCAGTCAGCCTCACCTCCATCCCTGGAAAAGTGATGGAGCAGCTCATCCTGGAGGCCATCTCCAAGCATGTGGAGGAAAAGAAGGTGATCAGGAGTAGTCAGCATGGCTTCACCAAGGGGAAATCATGCTTAACCAATCTGATAGCCTTCTATGATGGAATGACTGGCTGGGTAGATGAGGGGAGAGCAGTGGATGTTGTCTACCTCGACTTCAGCAAGGCTTTTGACACTGTCTCCCATAACATCCTCATGGACAAGCTCAGGAAGTGTGGGCTAGATGAGTGGACAGTGAGGTGGATTGAGAACTGGCTGAATGGCAGAGCTCAGAGAGTTGTGATCAGTGGCACAGAGTCTAGTTGGAGGCCTGTAGCTAGCAGTGTCCCCCAGGGGTCAGTACTGGGTCCAGTCTTGTTCAACTTCTTCATCAATGACCTGGATGAAGGGACAGAGTGCACCCTCAGCAAGTTTGCCGACAATACAAAACTGGGAGGAGTGGTGATACGCCAGAGGGCTGTGCTGCCATTCAGAGAGACTTGGACAGGCTGGAGAGGTGGGCATAGAGGAACCTCATGAAGTTCAACAAAGGCAAGTGCAGGGTCCTGCACCTAGGGAGGAATAACCCCAGTCACCAGTACAGGTTGGGGGTTGACCTGCTGGAAAGCAGCTCTGTGGAGAAGGACCTGGGAGTGCAGGTGGACACCAAGTTAAGCATGAGGCAGCAATGTGCCCTTGTGGCCAAGAAGGCCAATGGGATCCTGGGGTGCATCAGGAAGAGTGTTGCCAGCAGGTCGAGGGAGGTGATCCTCCCCCTCTCCTCAGCCCTGGTGAGGCCACATCTGGAGTACTGCGTCCAGTTCTGGGCTCCCCAGTACAAGAGGGATGTGGCACTACTGGAGCAAGTCCAGCGAAGGGCCACAAAGATGATTAGGGGACTGGAGCATCTCTCTTATGAGGAAAGGCTGAGAGAGCTGGGCCTGTTCAGCCTGGAGAAGAGAAGGCTGAGAGGAGATCTTATCAATGTGTACAAGTATCTGAAGGGAGGGTGTCGAGAGGATGGAGCCAGACTCTTTTCAGTGGTGCCCAGTGACAGGACGAGAGGCAATGGGCACAAACTGAAACACAGACAATTCCATCTGAATGTGAGGAAAAACTTCTTCACTGTGAGGGTGACAGAGCACTGGCACAGGTTGCCCAGAGAGGTTGTGGAGTCTCCTTCTCTGGAGATATTCAAAACCCGCCTGGATGCGATCCTGTGCAACGTGCTCTAGGTGACCCTGCTTGAGCAGGGGGGTTGGACTAGATGATCTGCAGAGGTCCCTTCCAACCTCAACCACTCCGTGATTCTGTGAATCTCTGATTGTTAAAAAATTGCAAATGAATTAAGTGCAGGTTATGCCTTTTGGTGCCTATTCAGTACATGTCTGTCTGAGTAGTGCTGAATGGGAATTACTCGAGTGTTTAAAATCGGAAGTCTCCTTAAGTACCTTACTGAACTGAGACCTTTTTCTCCATAATCGTACATGATTTTAAACTGCGTGAGCCCAGGAGATACTTCTTATATAATCTGTGATTTGTTAACATTTATGATTTTAAGGTGGAAAGTTCAGTGGTTTCATATTTAAAAGATAACAGTCAACTTGAATTTTCAGAAATTGATTTACTTGTTTAAGATCGTTGCTTCTAACAGAGTCTTTTCTTCTTTTTCTCTGTGGGTCCATGGCAGGCGTTATGGACGTACTCCTGTATCTGCTGTGCAGGAGCCTAACTAGACTTAAAGAAGGGAACTAGAGGCTTAGTGCCATTAGTGAAAGTAATTAGTGAAACTGGCTACAGGGTGCTGAAAAATACATAAAGCAAACAAATAGAAAGTGGAAAAATATTTGTCGTTGTTATACACAGAAGAAATTAAGTGATGTTTGTATCAGTTCAGCAGTCTAACAATTATGCATTTTGCTTAATGCACTCGCTTTATATTACTGTATGTAGGATCAGAACTGAAAGTCAATATAAAATGTTTGGACAATTTGACTGTCCTTTTTAAAAAGTGAGATCTCAGTCAGTGCTGGTCAGGTTACTCTCAGAGTATAGCTTCAAATAATTCAAAATAACTTCAGGTTACAAAAGTAAGCCATATCGGCCTAGAATAAAAGTTAAAAAGATGTGCTGCTTTAGTTACTGCGTTTTGCTTGCTAAATGAGGACATGCATTCCTATCTACCTTAACTCATCATTATGGTTATGTATATAATGCAAAGAATCTAAAATCTTTAACGTATGTTTTGCGACTGAAACATTGCTACAAACTGTGGTCCTAATATTTTTAAACATCATGGAAAAATCTTTTAAAATTGCTTCTAAATTTTTATTTTGCCTGTCATTGCTCCAGTGTTATTGAGGTGTGTGTATATGTGGACTTACAAAAATGAATTCTTAAATCAGCTGGTGCATGAAAAACGTCTAATACTGAAAATAATGAATTTTCATTTAACTGTCATTTCCATGCTTCTGCTCTTATCTCCAGGTTAAGTGCTGGGAAATTTTAAATGCTCCTGTTACCCTATTGCTTAGCAAAATAATGTTCATATCAAATTTGTATTATATCTCTACATAAAAGCATTCTTTGGCTAACTTTGTTCTAATGATTAGTTGTGGTATTTGATGAGTTTCTGATCAAGAAAGCTGACCCTATCTCTGATTGCAGGGCGAGAGCATGGACAATTTCAACTGGGGCGTACGCCGGCGTTCTCTGGATAGCCTGGACAAGTGCGACATGCAGCTGCTGGAGGAGAGCCAGCTCTCGGGGAGTACGCCCAGCCTGAACAAAATGAACCATGAGGACTCCGATGAGTCATCAGAGGAGGAGGACCTGACCACCAGCCAAATCCTGGAGCACTCGGACCTAGTAAGTTGTTCACTGGCAGTTTAACCATAGCTAGGGTTGTGTTTTTAAATACACTGGTCCTTCAGCTTCCTCTTGCCTAGGTGCAGCCTGAGCAGCTGAAGTTGTAGGGGGGTGGCACAATGCGGTATTTGCTGGCTTCTGGCTTTTTCTTTATTTGCAAACATGCACAGGAATTTTAATGAACGTTCTAAACACAGGAAGCATCAAATCCAATAAGTTGCTCTTTGCAGCAAATTGCTCCATGCCAATTTCATGTAAATGATCAGTGGTAGATAATTCTGATGTATCTAATACTTGAAGAAGTAGGACAAGACTCCATTTTTGCAAACTGTGCCAGGTTTTCATTGTTCACTTCTGGGATGTTTACATACAATTTTGATGACAGAAATACTGAGAGGTTATAATATGTCTTCCTGTACAAACTAGCAGAGCCACTATCACTGCCCTTTAAGACAATGTTTGCTTTGCACGTTCATAAGAGCAATGTATGGTAGGATAGCTGTGTGCTCAGTTCTTCTGTGCTTTTGTTGTCTTTTAAACAGATTATAACTCTTTCCCCATCTGAGGATACAAATCACATTGACTCACTTTCTACATCATGTGACACAACCTCAGCAGACCCTCATCATTTTAATATAGGAACATCTAGCTTTGATGTCTCTTTACCTGACATGAAAAATCTCCAAGTGTCTGAAAGTTCCAAGGTGAAGGAATTTTGATTCTCTTTTCCAACTATAGTATATTTTATATAACATTTTTACAAGTTCATTTTACTTCTGCTTTTGTGAAAGGTTTGATCTGTGAAAGCAAGTATTTTCACACTTTCTGTATATAATGGCAGCATAAACAATGCATTCATATGTTCCTGCGCATACATACTCTCTCTTTTCTACTTACGCTCTCCTCATTAAAAGGATTGTATTTATTGTTCCTTAAGTATATTGCAGTATATATTCACCAAAATGCTACTAGCTAATTACAAGATAAATTCATGAACTGGTTAGACTCTAAGGGAATGCTCTTTTGTTCCTCAAGCTTATTTTAAAGAATGATTTGCTAACTTGTGTGTGGGTGTACGCATGTATTCTCTGAGATTTTTTCGTATGTGGGAACCTATTGTACAGTTATGTGCACTGGATTCAGTTCTTGCCTTTTGGCAGGCATTCAGAAATTTAAAATTCATGACCACAGTATTAAGCCAGCTTTTTGGGGGGAGGCAGGGTTTGAGAGGATGAAACAGCCGTGTTCAGCACAGTTTATTTCAGACAGTTGTGTAAGAAGATGCAACCTGAACATAATGTAAGGTTGGTAAAAGATTACCAATGTGCAGACGTCCATTAATTTTCTTTTTGATAATATTTCTGTTTGAGACTTCTGTGTATGGGAGATCAGGTGAATCTACTGCTCTCGCTCTCACTCTCTCTCCAGAAATGTAATCTGAGGGTTTGGTTTGGTTGGTTGGTTGGTTTTTGTGGCTTTATGATGTTGTTGCCTTACCAGGAAGGCTTTCTCTGTCATGTTGGAGCTGGGTGTCTTCTACAGAAGAGCAGTGTAAGAAAAAGGGGCAGGGGAAGAACATAAATGTCTTGCATGATCACCAGCTTTCATTCCAGTTCTTGGCCTCCATCCCCTCCAAACGCAGCCGCAAATAACTGATCACAAATAAGGGATACAGCGCTCCGTATAGCAGAAGTTATGGAAGCTTGTAGAGGGCAGGGAGCAGGGAAGGAGGTTGGAGCTGGGCTGCCTGTTGTGTGTGTCAGAAACCTCCCCAAGGAGGAAGACGGGACAGGAGGAGGGGGCTGTGGGAGATGAGGGGAGGGGAGCCCCTCAAAATAATGATAGTGGAAAAGACAAACTGATTTGTGAAAACAAGTGTTGGTAGACAAGTTACCTCATAACAAGTACAAGTAGCAGAAGTTGGCAGAATTTCAGTTTGGGAACCTGCAGTAAGAACAGACACTCTTGCAGGTGATGACTGTGGCCAAGCTCATGCAGCCAGATGGATTAGCAACTGATAGGTGAATTAAAAACTGCAGATCACAGCTCATGAGTTTCATGTAAGCCAGGGTTTCAGAACCTGTAGAATGAAAATCTCTTTAATGTCCCTGTGTCCCAATAATCATGCACCAGTGTTCATCAAAAAGTGAAAAGCTTTGGAAAAGGTAAAGAAGTAAATAATGAAAAATCATGGGAGAGGTTTTTTTGTGAGGTTTCCAGGCAAATTCAGCTAGTCCTGAGACAGGTTTGGTATCAGTAAAATGCATGATCCAAGCTGACAGGCACTTGCCAGTGTTACAAGGATAATGTTTTAATTGCTAAACTTTACACAGAAAGCTTTGTTAGTGTTTTTGGCCTGAAAGATACTTTCTTCTAGTATGCATACCTCTGTATTTTTACTCAAAACAAAACAGAGTCAGTACAAACAAAGTTAAAAGACCTTGTTTGATATTTATTTTATGGAAGAAATCATCCAATTTCTAATCAGAAAACTTGAAACTTGCCCCTAAATGATTTTACTTAATATGATAACACAAAATCTCTGCTCTTTCCTGTTTCTCTTTTCCTCTGTGTTTTTATTTTCATTGTGCTGATGGTATATCAGCAATGCAGAGGTATATTTTTGTTACTTCTTTAGTGTTATACAAAAACCTGTGGTTTTTGCATCATAATCAAAAACAAAAATATCATCTCAACTTTAAATAGATGCCAAGAATGACAGCAACAGACAGATTAAGTAAGGCTTTTCTGAAATATCTCAGTGCCAAAATCAAGGTGTCATTGAGCTAATGGCAAGAAATTAATTAAACTTATTTTCTATTAAAAGTAGTGATTATGACACTTAAGATAGCTATAAGGAATTAGAAAGTAGTGATGGATAATGCCGTGAGGGATACAGAGGTTCAGATGTTGTTATTTTATAGTTTTTCAAGTTATCCCCTCTTTCTGGAAGTATATTCCAATACTACATGAATATTTAGCACCCACTTTTTTATTTTGCTTTTGGGGCATTTTTATGAGACTCTGGTGGGTGTCGGGAGGTGTTTGTTTCATCTTTATTTCTCCCTCACCAACTGCCATCAAAATCTGTTTTCCTCATATATGCACTTTCATTGCCATAAATAAACTTGAAGCTAATTTTTCATATTTTGAAGTAGTTAATACTAACTGCTTCTTGAAGAAGCATAAAACTTTTATGCTTCTTGCCACATACTCTGACTTCTATTCTGGTAAATCAGCTATATAGCCTTCGTTTCTCATTTCAGGACGCTTTGTGCTCTGATTCATTTCGTCTGGCCTAGGCTCAGGAACATTCCTATCCCTTCTGCTTTTAAAACAAAACAAAAAACCTCTCGTACTTAATTTCTGATCCTGTCCTTTCTGATACAAATCTTGTTTAATTTTCAGAAATTCAAATCCCCAGAATTTTTCTCTAGGACTCAGGCAGGTCTCCTAACCTCTGAGGGCCACATCTGTCTTCAAATCCCAACTTGCCACAGATTTCCCTCCCTCCCAGCTCCCAATACATATATGTACAAGCACATACGTGTATGTGCACACACATGCACATGCACACATGCGCGCACACACACACACATACACACACACTGCTTTGGAGATACCCCAATCAGACAAGATAGAGAGTTTATCAGCTGCACGCTGCAGTCATCCCAACAGAAACTGCTTTGCAGAGATGCTATTGATGATGCAGACAAAAGGCAAAAGACTGAAAATGAAGCAAAATTTATTCAGACTAAAACTGCAAGAGAAAGAAAGAAACAAGAAAATTCAAAAGCTTTAGGTGCTAATGGGTAAAAACAGAAGGAAATGGTAAAAGTATGATCCTTCTAGTGGCCTGTAAAATGCTTTGGATTCCTCTTGGAAGTCATTATGTAACTATGAGAAAATTGACAAAATGAAAATTGAGAAAATAATTCTCAATTCTAAACATGTATATAGTCTTCCAGATGATTATTTTTTTCAACATATTTTTGAGAGGCTTTGGTACATGTGCAGGCACTACAAAGTGATAAGTGACAAGAATAGCCTGACAGGAACAAGAACTCTATTGTTTTTCCTGAAAAAATACTTTCCTGCTATGTTGCCAAATGCACTGAAATCTGAAATTCTTTGCTGGATGAACTGAGTTGAAGAAATGTCTTTAAAAACAATATTGATCCAAGGCAGCAAGTTAAGCAAATACATATTTTTGAAGAAGTGTAACTTCATTCATGTCATTTATAATCTATGGCTTTGTGCAATTTAACATGTTGCCTAGTGGCTTTTTTCTTTTCGTTAAATCTTTTCTAGTTATTAGTGGAATTAACTTACTATTTTGCTGTTTTCTAAGGCATCATAGTTCTTTATGTTCGTTCCTCTAGCCTGAAGCCATACATGAAGAGCAAGATGCAGCAGTCCATGAAGATGACCTTTCTGGGTCTACAAATGAACTGCCTGGAGCATTTGAATGCAGTGATAGCCTTAGTCTGGATATGACAGAGACTGAAGAGAAAGTTGACAGGCTGGAACAATTTGCTCTTGCCAGGTATAAACTATTACTTATACAAATCCTTTTACACTTTACAACAAAGTGGTAGCAAGGCAGTAATTAATTTCATCATGGAATTTTATATTTTGGGCAAAATAGATGTAAAATTCTCATAAATTTAAAGCAGTGAGAAGACAATGCCCACTATACCTCCATAATTACCACAAACACCCAAAACGCAAGATTTTCCTTGTAGGAGAATCAAGATGTGATCTGTACATACATCTGTGCAGTTAGTTGTTATGTGCATGATGAATTTCATTAAAAGTCAAAAGGATTTTTAAAGACTTGTGGCAATGGAAATACTGCTTAGTGAACTGTTCAAAGTCATATAATCTATGCATTCATCTTTCTGATCACTTATGGGTCATAAGAGGTCACAATATTATCAAAAATGCCATCTGTGTACTCCTGAGGCTGCTGGCGAGCAGGACTGGGTTCGAGTATGTGTTTCTGCAAGGCCATACAGAGTGCAGCTCTTTCCAATTTTGAGTAGAGTTGAGTTTGACTGCAATCAGCACTTATTCATGAAGAGAAGGAGTACAGGATCCATAGCAAAGCCCTCTCTCTATGTGTGTTCGCTTGTTTTAGAATCACAGTTCCTGTTCTTGAGAGGTGCAGGGAGTATTTCTCCATCCCAAAGAAAACTACACAGAAGCAAATAGCTTAATACCCCTTAAAAATGGTAGCCAGCCTGTTTTACTGACCGTGGAGTTCCAGGATATTTCTTTGTTGTAAAGGGAATGTGGCGAAGGGATGGATTTTCTCCTATCCATTATGTTAGGGTAAAGAAAAACAGGCCAGAATATATAATGTTTGAATACAGTGAGAATTTTTTTCAGTAGTTTTGCTATACACTATTGTAACTGCATTTTGCTGGAAGAGGTGTTTTTCCTCATGGGCTCTTATCCTCCTGTGAAGTTTCAGCCTTCTTCCTTTAAACTGTTGTATGATAAAAAAAATCAAGCATTCTGAAATGGGGACAGACAGATGATAACAGCCTGAAGACAGAGATTCTGATTTGGAAGTTTTTCCTCATTGTGGCCCACCTCTTGCCAATCTTCTAAAGGATTTGGAAAGCTCATGGGTATTTTTAAAAGATGCCGTAATCGGTCCTCTGATCATATCTCTTTGCTATAGCATATTTTATTTGCCACCTCCTTGGTATCCTCCTTTCAGCACAGTTTATTTTCTTTTCTCCTTTAGTTTTGGGGATGTTGATCGGAATGCCTCGCCTCCTCCTTCACCATTTTTTTCTGCCATCCTCGCTGCATTTCAACCAGCAGCATGTGATGACGCGGAAGAAGCCTGGCGTAGTCATATCAACCAGCTCATGTGCGATTCTGATGGTTCCTGTGCAGTTTATACATTTCATGTGTTCTCTTCCCTGTTTAAGGTAAGAAAATAGGTTTAAGACTCAAAGTCAAAATGTTTAGATTGTGTATAGCTATTAGGAGTTTCTTAGTAATAGTAGCAGTAATGAACTAACAGTTACTGTAGACATTATAATTTTGCATGTTGCAGAATTATTTTACCAGATTTTCATGCAGAGCTGTCTTCTAGAACCAGTTTTGTCATAAAAATATTATGGATCTCATACTCGCAGGTTTGAAGATAGCATTACAAAATGTGGATTCAGTTTAAGGAGCATTTTCTTCTCTACTCTACAAGTAGCCTGAAATGATAACTACAAGAGACAATTTAATTAGCAAAGGGCACCCCACTAATAAATATACCATCTCAAGACCCTTACAGATATATTTAAGACTATATTGGTTTGAGGAAGAAACATCATATGTTAGGAATTTGTTTTCCATCCTGTTTCCTCAGTGTTTCACCTGGGTTAATTTGTATCTCTTCTTGAGCTGCATCCTGTGTTCTGCTTTAAACATTGCACCACTGGAAACATGGGTACCTAAAGTTAGGCATCCTTTAAAAAATTGTCTGATAAATAACTCTTTGAGAAACTGTAGTGCTGACCGGAGCACATGACAGCTCAACTTCGAAAATATCCCCTGTGTTTGTTCATGATGTGTATTTCAGCTTTCCTTTGCCATTATTTCAGGCCTAGAGGTTAGTAGCCCTGTTCAAGTGTTCTGAGAATTATTTTTCCTTTCATTCATTTTTAAAGGAACTGCTGTCATACACTTCTGAAAGCTAAAACAGCAAATGATACTGAATAGCACAAGACCTTAAAATTGCCTGTAAAGTGCCTGTTTAACTCCACATTCTGTCATATGCACAATGCATTTGCTGTTATTTTAAACAGAGACCCTCCTCATTTTCTTCAGCTGATACTGAATGAGAAAGATATAATACTGTTGTCAAAAAAATTTCTATAGCAGCAAAACCTGAGGAACAGTAATGAAAAATAAAAGGTGCTAATAGTATCGACAAACCAGTATTTTCTAGCTAGAGTCACAGAGATATTTTTAGCCTATTAAAATAGCTTTGTTCCCCTATTTAGGGTTAAAACATAGGAGTATTATCTTTTGCATGTTTTTTCATAAGAACCCAGCTCGTCTGGAATTGTATTGTGTTTGCCCCATAAAACTCTGCTACTCATCGCTAATTTAAAAGAGTTGACCCTCACCAACAGGAAGTTTCAAGAAACAAGCCTAATATGTGCTAGGCTTGCAACATGAAGTACTGCCAAAATATTTAACTGTGCAACAAAATCCTTGTTTGGAGCAGCCTGTCAACTTAATACTTGAAGTGAAAGAAGTGCATTTTCCAGGGCACTTTTATTTCAGTCTGCATCAAGTTAATGGTATCTTGGATGTTTGCCTACAGCATGCTGAACTTGTTTAAAATTCCTGAAATTATTGAAGTACTTCTCCTGTAAACTAGTGGTTTCTCAGAGATCTCTGGATAATCTTTATGGCTCCCTGCTCTAAGCTGCCTCTTTGTATTCAGTCAAATCAAATGTCTTCCAGCAGACCATCCGGTTCCAAGACACACAGATTTGAGAGCCAGCAAGTAGTTTCCATAATTGAACCTTTCTGTTACTAAAAATCCTCTTCCCAGCTGGAAGAGAACATCGGTTAAGAAGAAAAAATTCTGAGAATGTTTTGTTCTTATTTACATTCACCTAAAACACACAATGACTATATGTAGACATATAATTATTCACATAGTTGATAAGTCCCTTTTCATAAAACACAGGCTGCCTTCAGGCCTTGCTTGAAGGATTTCAATCATGTAATCTGCACCCAAAAGAACAGAACTGAAATAAGTCATTATAGAACTAATAGTTCATGTAATTGCAAAATAAATATATTTAGTGAAGTAATATAGACACCAATGTGCAATCTGTGATCATTACAAGTTTTAATACTTTGGAGTGCTGTTTCAGCCAGTTGTCTTCTTAGCTGTATTTTGATTGAGTGTTGGGGTTGTTTTTTTTTAATATCTGAAAAGGAAATCAGTAAAGGAAGAATATGCTTTGTTGAATCTGAACACTAGACTTATCAGCTTCTGATGAAGCTATGGCTGTAGTGTTTTGAGGAAGTTCTTCCCATAAAGTAAACTAAAACTTTTTAACACATTAATCAATGAGGGACCTCAGAAGTTCATGTAGTTCTTTATCTTGCCCAGGAAGGGATGAATTATAACTATCATTACTGTCAAATGTTTCTAAACTTTTTTCTCTAGGCTGTTCTTAACCTTTAGGCTATGGTGAAACTTCACAATTTTTCTGGGCAATATAGTCCAGTGCTTAACTCTCCTTATCACTTGAAAACTTTTCTTTCTGTGTTTTGTGCCTGTGGCTTCTTGCTCTATCCACAGCAGTTATGTAGAAGATTTATTCTTCTTTGCTTTGCAACTGCCGCTTATATTTGAGGACCATGATCATGACTTCTCCTATCCCAAACTTCTCTTATTTAACCTCAGTTCTTTCAACCTTCCTCGTAAGTCACATTTTCTAGACTTCGAACTGTTGCTATGGGCTCCCTTCAGTTAGTCTGTGTGTGACTTGAAAAGCAAGAACAGACTCTGTACTTCAGCCTAGGTTCCTACCAGCACTAACTACAACAGGAGGATCCATGTTTTGTAGAAGGTATTCCTGCTTACATATCTCTCTCTGATACATGCTGTATAGGGGGATACAATTAATTCATTCCAGTTAGCACCAGTTTCACCAAACCTTGGACTGAATCTTTGTTTTCAGAAGATATCTAAGTAGTGAATCTCCCACTGTCACCAGTGCCTATGGTTCAGATGATTCTTCTAGTTGATCATAAAAATAATCATTTACCGGGTTTGATGGCCTAAGTGAGAATCCCCACAATGTCAATACCTTTGTCATTTTCCACTTTTTATTATTATTCAAAGACTTTCAGAATTCTGTGTTCTGCCTTTTGATATACATGGCAAAATCCTTATCCTGGAGCTTGTCACTGCTTCTTGACTGAGCTATAGTTATCTAATTAGTGTTACAGCTATGTAAATTATGCCATCCAGTATCTGCTGAGCTACTTAATGTTGTCATTCTGATCACGCACGATGATTTTCGGTTCCTTTGGGTTATTCTCCTATTCCTTCTGGTTATTTTTGCTTGTCTGTTTTCCAATAACATGTTTTGTTCTAGCTTTAGCAACTTGTTCCACTGTGTAATAAACAATTTCAGTTTATTCTCTTTGAGCAGGAGAATAGATATCAGCTTCATTCTTACTAAGCAGGCTAAAGTAATTCAAATGTAAGTGATGCACAAATGTATGAGTTGGACTCGAGTACCACCAGTTTAAAGTCTAATCTGTATAAATTATCTAGTGGAGTCTGTGTGCTTTTGTTTCATTCTGTACACGAAAAGAAAATAAGCAACTAATATCAGTTGAAGAAAATATCACTGACTTCAACTGATTTATAGTAGAAATTGTTGCTTTGTTCAGATGTAAAGGTTGTATCTGCTCTTTGGCCTGCAGCATTCTTCTGATTCGACATGAATTATGTGGAGATTGTAACATGGACAAACAAGGAATTAATTACATGAATATTTATTCTACACATTCTGTGATCACAGTCATTCAGAGAAACAATGATTTATGCCCTTTTAGGTATGTTGGTGTCCCATGAGCACCAAGTCAGTGCTGTGTAACAGCTTATTTTTCATGCATGTTTTAACTTTTTTCTTTAACTTGTCCGTATTCAGTAAGATAATACAGATGGTTATGCAAAGATCATAAAATATTAAATTTTTAGAATTATGTACTGCCCTGTTTTGCCAGTGCATAGAAGATAGTCTGAATCCAACTTCCCTGGAAGAGTGGGAAGTCCTGAGCTTTTGTGGGGTCAGTGCATACAACCATCCTTTACTGCCTGTGTTGCAAATATTGGGAACAAGCTTAATCTCAGAGTGTGCTGTGCTCTGGCTGTCCTCAGCTGGTAGGACACAGGAGTGACACAGGAGACCTAACCATATAGGAGCTGTACAAGGAAACTCAAGAAGCTGTAATTAGTAAGAGCCCCTTGTCTCTGCTGCGAACTCAATGCAGCAGAGAGTCTGGACAACATACTGAGTGACACATGTCATGTTTTGTTTCAGTGTTGAAGTAAAATGGTAGAAACACACGGTAAGACAAATATCAGTCTGATCTTGTCTACTATCAGGGCTGGTTCAGATGCTTTAGAGAGAGGTTCACAAACAAGCAATTACTTAATAATTTCTCTGTAGAGAAAGCTTTGTTTTAACCATCTTATCAATTATTTTTTGGTATACGCCCTACAATATGATGGTTTATATAGCTTTGTTTTTTAAGTCCAGTCTAGCAGTATACATTATCCATAAAGTCCTGGATTCAGTTCAGCTGATTTTAGGTACTTCACTTACATGCCTCAAGGTAGGAGCAGTAGCAGGCTATTCATATGTCTGTGATCTGAATAGATATTTGGGAAGCACTTACTTCTGTCTGATAAGGAATACTTACACTGATATGGGTCCTAACCTGCATTCCTCACAGAAATGCCTATGGTTACAGGGCATAAATCATGTAAAAATGAATTTTATTTTAAAAAACATTTGCGTGTTACTCCCACCTGCTGAGCTGCTGGCCTTAATGAGATATATTTTGGCAATGAAACCTGCTGTGTATGTATCTGTATAATTATTTCAGTTCCTGGAAGACTAAAATATTGTTTTTATTTATTATTCATTTTATGTATTATTTATGTATTTGTATGTATTTATGTATTCACTGAAAAGAAAGTGATAGCACTAGACTGCTTCTGGAAGGCTAGACTCTTTTAAAACTCAAAATATCAAAAAAAAACCTTCTGAGAAGAATAATTCCCGGATGCAATGCAGTATTGCTGGAGTCCTCCCAAGCAGCAGAAAAGTTCTAGTAAGAAAGTTTTTCCCACAGGGGAAAACAGAACTTCTTTTATGTTTTTTCCTTGCTGCTCTTTGGCATTAGGATGTTCATTACATTATCTGATTAGGCACTTGACATGGAATAGTAACAAAACAATGCCTGGAATGGGCAGAAAAGGTAATGTGCTGATCAACTGAGTTAACTCTGTACAGCTAAGAAAAAGCTACATGTGGGTAGAAGGCTTTGTAAAGAATGAATCATCTTTACAGAAAAGAATATATTTCAGTAGTAGATATAAATTCTGTGACTAGTTTCACAGCTGCCCAGTAGAAGAAACTTCTGTACACTGTGTCCACCATGATAATTATTACTCAGTATCCTTGAGCAAACATTCAGTTCTCCACAGGGAGATGGTCTCTTTTGCCCATGTTATTTTATGAAGAAAAAAAAATGCGTGCCATTTGTTTACAAAGGAAAGAAGCTTGTCTTGAGCGAAGAATGTGATGAGCCCTGTTTTGCTTTACAGAATATTCAGAAAAGGTTCTGCTTCCTAACCTGCGATGCAGCTAGTTACCTAGGAGACAACCTGCGAGGAATAGGCTCAAAGTTTGTAAGGTCTTCTCAGATGTTAACATCATGTTCAGAATGTCCGACCCTTTTCGTAGATGCAGAAACAGTGAGTATATTCCTTTAGAAAGTCATGTGCTGCATTGCAGTGGGTTATTTCACTGCTTATTTCACTTACAGTCAATTCTTGAACAGATGCATCGAGAGGATACCCACCTCCTCTCTCTGACTTCTTATCTCCTGTTTTTGCCCAAATATAACAATCGCCTACCAGACCCAGTTAGCTCTGCAAAAGGAAAAGGAGAAGCTATTTTTTATGTAGTTCAGCATGAAAGGTGACAATATGTTCAGTGGCTTCATATGATTGAACTGTGTTGTGAGCTGGATGATAAAGATATGTATTAGAGAATGAGACTGCTCTTCCCATTGTTTTTATTCTGGCCCATATTCATCCAACAGCCTCAGGTCCGTGTAGCCTTGTGCAGGAATATAGAGGTAGGAATTTTTGAAGTGTAATCCTGGACCTGCTTTTCACCCACTGCTGTGACCACGGAAAAGCTGGGCCTTTCCTTCACTAAAGAGCTGTGGAGATTAACTAGTTAAGTTTTGTGCAATATTTTATTTTAGGGAAGTCTTCTCTGAAGCTGTTAAACCCAGAACACAATTTCAGTTCCAAAGTATGCACAGGCGCTGTTGGATTTTCAGTATAGTATCCTACCTATATATATTGTATTTGTATAAATATAAAATCAAATATTTTTCAGTAGTAGTATCTCTAAATCTAAGCATTCTTTTCCAAGACCTTTTCTGTTCTATCCTTTCTGTTCTACTAATATTTTTATTCTTTTATAAGTGACATTTACTAGCCCTTTTGATTTAATTTCTCCAGCTCCTCTCCTGCGGCCTTCTTGAAAAGCTGAAGTTCAGTGTTCTAGAACTACAGGAATATCTGGACACATATAACAACAGGAAAGAAGCAACTCTCTCGGTATGCTAGAGTATATTATATTCTTTTTTTTGTACGTATACTTATTCTATGTCTTGTGACTGCAGATAGTATCAGAGCTGTTTAAATGAATATTGAGTCAAACAATGTGTTTCAAATATTGGATTCATTAAAAGTTATTTCCAGAACGTAGGAACCAAAAGCAAAAAAAAGACTATTGCATCTCTTACTCTTAAAAACATTGACATCTCTAATGTTCCTAGTCTCTCCTTTATCCTAATTAGTAATTAATTCATTCATTTTCTTGATATATGCAATTCAAATGCTAATAGAAATCAAGACTGTAACTTGTAAGTTACAGCCAAAGCAAATTGTCATAGTCTGTATGAATAAGGAGTTCAACTACAAGTTTTTGTGTTTACATACTATACTGTGAAACTAAAATACTGCTTACCTTTCTGCAAATCAAGCTACAGACTTTATTCATATCTTCTTTTAATTTCTCTGTGAAAACAGTGGCTTGCAAACTGCAAAGCAACATTTGCTGGGGGCTCACGAGATGGAGTTATTACCTGCCAGCCAGGGGACTCAGAAGAGAAGGTAATAAATGAGCAGAAGTATTTCACTCCTCTAAAGTGACATGTCTGACACATCTTTTTCTTGGAACCTCCAGAGTATACTGCCTCCTTGTCTGTCTGCTGGGCTTGAGCATAACCCAGTTCTGCACTCCAGGCTCCAAGGTACCGCTGTTGCCTGGGCCCTGGCCAACGGCAATGGGAGGTGTCTAGTGGGAGTACTTCTGCATTCCTGTTCTACCTGAGGAAGCAGAGCTAACCCTCTCTGGCCAGTGTGTGCTCTCCCTTTTAGAAAGATGTTGCAGCCGCAGGCAGTTTCCCCCAGCACAGAGTCTCTGATGATCTCTTCTGATGGCCTCTGCTTCCACATTACACCCATTTGCTCTACAGCCATTAGAGGCACAGTCTGCCCAAGAGCACTTGGGCCTTTTTGACTTGAACTCTGATTCCCGAAATACAAGACTTATCTGGTTCAAAGCCAGTAGCTTGGTAGTGATGAAACAGTGACTGTAAAATGGCCAGTGAAATGATTTATGCTGTACAGAACTATTTGTAGCAAAGCCAAAATATCTCTTACATCACTTTTGAACAGAAGTTTTACAAAGACACAAAATACATGTATATATACACACACAGATGCATAAATATATATTTAGTGTATTGAGTCCAGTTAAGAAATCAATCTTTTCAGAAATTAACATCATCAGCAGGCATCCCAGTTGTCTGATATACTAAGTATAGGAAATAGCTGGTATTTCAGTGATGCAGAATGAGTTGGGAAATGCTATTTTGTGACTTTTTTTCTTTGGAGGAGAAAGAATGGAGGGATGGGAAAAAGAGGGGTTGAGGAGAAGGAATCAAAATTAGGAAACAGCACCAGCATATACAAAAAAAGTGACGCCTCCTCTCTCCATGTCTTTTTACATATAAAAAACAATGATGGCATTTTCACCCTATTTTACACCCTGTTTTAACTATTTTTTCAGATACTGTTTTCTTCTCATGTTGGTTTCAGTTTGTCCCTCTCTCTGTCTCCTCCTACAATTTATTTTCTTTCCTTCTGTTTTTATCTTAGCCTCTATTTCCTTCCTCTCCCTATTTATCTTCCTGTCTTTGGTCTCCCTTGATTTTTATATATGCCATTGCCCAGTAATCCCAAATCCTTGCCACCACTGCATTTTCGTTTCCTTGACCTTATTAGCCTTAAAACCTCTGGGTAGAATCACATGTTCAAACTTCCCTTTCTGGCATTGGCACCAGCAAAAGTTACACATACTTTCCAATGCATTTAAATAAGAGATTCCTTTCCTTAATTGCAATGGTGCACAGGGATGTTACAAGTGAGCTATTCCCAAAAGTAAAAAAAAAAAAAAAAAGAAAAAAAAGGGGAGCTGGGGCACATGCTATTACCTCTCCTGTGAGTACATCGTGAGTGGGAGATAAAATATATGTGGAGAAGCGTATCTACAGGAGCATGAATGAGTGCTCTCTTCGCACTGGTGCACAACACCCTGAACAGTGGCTTTGGACAGTAGGTGTTACATGTCTTGCTCTGTACAGCTTATGCTCCTCATCCCTCTTCTGAAAATATGCAAAATGAGATGGAGGATCACAGATCTTGCTGATGACCTACTTTGTTTCTTTTTTAAAAAAGTAGAGCAGACCGAATGCTAAGAAGGAATAGACGATAAACTGAGCTCATACATAGAGGGCCTAAAAGCATCTAAAAGTTAGAAGTGTCATAATCCATTTGTAAATTTTTTTTCATTAGGTGTTCTGTTTCAGAATTAAATGTGTGTTTTGTGAAGCCAGGGTTAATGTCCTTACTGCTTATGAGGCAGACTGAAAAGAAAGGTTTCTCATTCCTGCAGGAATCCCTGTCCTCTCCCCAGCAATGTTCCTTCAGCCCAAAATGTTTATTTTTCCTTGGAAGTTGACAGGATGGTAGGTCTTTGATCAAGAGGCATATTTTTTTCTTTCCCTTCTCATTCAGCTGTCCATTGAAACAGCTCTTGCCAAAGGAATTTTCTCTATCTATCTACAGTACTATTTTTTCACCAAAAATGTAATCGAAGGAAGAGTCAAGGGAAACTAAGGAAATGCCATTAGGAAGGGAAAAGGAAAAGTGACTCCTAGACTGGCAAACAGTTTGTTTTCATGCCTTTCCTCTCCTCTTCTCCCTCAGCCTGAAGTGGTATATCCATGTAGGCACACAATGAAAAGAAAGGGAAGTATGCCAAAGAATCAGATAATTGTAGAAAAAGCTGTCTTTCTTACAGTGTTAGCTACAAGGGAACCTGCCTAAACTCCTCAACTCACTGAGGGTTAGCCTGGGGCCTGGACTGGTGCTTAGCACTTCTGATGTACCAAGTTACTTAGCTCAACCCAGAAACAGGCTGTTGCTGGAAAAGGATCAGAAATAATTGTAAGGAGGAAAAACAATACCTTGTTCTACAGAGGGCAGAAATCTTAGGTTCTCAAAATTCACCAACTAGTAAAAAGCTTGAGCGGAAATTGTCTGCTCTATAGACAAGACAGACATAAGGCCAAATTCAGAGTTAGCACAAGTGTCTAAGGGTCAGAAATAATTGTAATGCAGCAGAAATGCACTTAAATGGACCTGTGCCCGCTTATGCTAGTAGTTAAGTGGGCACCAGTTTCTCTAATCAGATGTTATTTCACAATAATTGCACATGATTTGTTGACCATTGTTACTGTTTCTTGAATGTGGACAAAGGCAAAAATTGCTTGCTAGGACATTCAAGAAGCTTGAAATAGAAGCTGTCTAGGTCAGCTGCTAGAACTACAAAGCTGTCTGAGACTGGGTAAAAGCTTACTGTCCCTTATTCGTGCAACAGATTACATGATTTGGATGGGGCTGTGATGTGAAAGCTTTGATGCTGCATCCAGCAACAGAGTCTCAAGAACACAGGAATTATTTTATGGGCAAAGAAAATTGCATATTACTATTCTGCTGTCTGTCCCACTGTTAGATGAGTAAAGCTATCGGTATATTCTTGGACCCTTCTAAACAGGGAGATTTTTATTTAGTCAAAGACTGCTTTTTTCTGGAAAAGAGATATGTGATTTATCATATTTTTCTTGTCAATTAGCAATGCTGATTCAAATAAGTATTTGCCTCCTGAGGAGACATTCAGTTTACTCTGTAAGTCCAAAGTCAGTATACACCTTTCTTAAGCCATGTTCATCCCAGAGATCACCACAAGCTAATGGGTGTGTGGGTTTGATACACCCCATGCTACACCCCATATAACTTTGCTCAAAAAATTCAAAATGTACCTGTTGCTGTGGGTTTCCTTGTGGCTACAGGTTCAGACAGGTGTGACCCTCACTGGCTGCTTGAAGGACTGCAAAATATGCAAAGACTAAACATTCAGTATTTTCACCTACCAAAGACAATACTTGTGTAGTGTCTCTCAGCTTAAGTTCTGTTTACTAATCTGAAACAACACTTGCCTTATTACAGGAGTTAAACTAGAGACAGAGAAATACAGTGAAAGCTGGGATCTTTCTGCCTGAGCCCTTGCAGAAGGGAGGGGAGACTAAGAAATGTCAGTTAGTTCCAAAATTATCATCTTGTCAGCCTCCAAGGAATACTTAGTTTTATGCTGAAGGATATAGAAAGAGGAGTTAAAATCATCAAGTTACAGATCCGTGTTAAGTAGAACATCAGTAATTTAGGGATACATTGCAATATTTATTGAAAGCTCAGTATATTTTCGTTCAGTGAGGGAGGGTTTTTCATGTAAGATGAAGCCTTCTCCCCCCCTCCCCCGAAGCAGTAGAGAGAAGACAATTTTTCTGGGGAAATAATGACCATGGAATTCACTTACGTGCTGCTTTCCCCCTTCTTCTATAAAGTAAATTCCATGGCAAATTAGAAATCATGTATGGACTTGAATACTTTTAAAAGTCCAAATGAAGCTTAGCAGCATGCTGAAATTCAGAGGAGCCTCAGATGCAAACGAGATTTGCAAACCGCAAAACAGCATGCCTGTGACTTCACTGGAGCGCAGTAATCTCTCTGCTCTCTTCACCTTCTTATCTTAAAATTAACTTTACAAAGCTTGACTTAAATGAACTGCATGCAATTTGGCAAGATATAAAGTTTTTTTTCAGAGTACTAAATACAGGGGAAAATGTTCAAATAATGTTAAAAGCATAAAATTGAACATCATGAGTGTAAAGCTTAGTTTGTCAAGGTTGCATGGAAGGGTAATGCAGGACTGAGGGAAATACTTTCCATGCTTTTTTTAATAATAAGGCCCATGGAAGGAAGCCAGGCCAAAATACTTTGTTTGTCTATGCCGAGTTAGCATTATTTAACATTTCTGTATTTGCTACCTTTGCATTGACGGTAATGTAAATCATTTTAATAAAAATTCCAAATGTTTATTAACATCAGGTGCGTACGCACTGACATCTGGCTGTAACTGGGCAGATGTCATTCCGGTTTGTTGGTTACAACCATACACGATGACTCTGTTGATCTAAAACAGCATGAGAATATAATATATATAATAATGAAAGCTGCATTAGAATTGCACAGGGAACAGATTTGTGCAAATGTTCTTGACAAAGAAAAGAACTCTTCTTTTGAGGATAGAAGTTTATTTCTGAGAGGTTTTTGCTCTAATCATTGAAATGCTAATGCAGGTCAATTAGGCATTGTTATTACTATTGCAACAGGACTATTGTTCCAGAACAATTAAAAAATCAGTGAATCATTACTGGTGAGAGGAAGAAATAGGAATCCTTGTGAACTTGCAGCACTGCCATGGAGTTGAACCAATCTGTCATTTTCCTTGGATTTTTTTTTTTATGATAGTCATAACTTAAGAGTTGTGTGCAAAATGTTTCCATTGTCATGTGCCAAGTAATAAACCTAACAGTCACAAGGCTTATCCCAGAAATTTCATTAGCTCTATGATATCCAAAAATGGAAGTATTAATAAATAACAAAGTATTTACAAATAACAAAGTTCAGTTCTGTTAATCACTTGAAAACCCTGCATAATGTTTTGAGTACTTCTGTGATACAAGCTCATTTCAGTAATAGAGAGCAAATTTAAGTAAATGTATTATTTCAAGAATTTTCTAACACAATTTTACTGTAAGTTCCTGGGCTACTGAGTGGGATAAATCAAAATTAATAAATCTGAGGATCTAACTGAGGCTATTTAGTCTGTTAGCTACCATTAAAATTAAAGCTTGATTTTATTTAGCAAGACTGCTGTGCATGTTGTATGTGGTATTTCCAACCAGTTATCAGGTTGAGGCAAGCATTGCTAATACTGCTGACAAGTTATGCTATTAAAGATGGGCTGTGCTTCCTATTGCATGCGTTACACTGACACTATACTTTCTTTCCTTTCCTTTTTTCCTGTGCCATGCTTGCTGTGTAGCAAATGGAATCTCTTGCAGTAAGTTGAAGTTCTTTCATATTCTTTGTCCATCTGTAGATGGACTAATACACCCCAATTTTACTGTTTTACCTCTAAGCATGTTTTCCTTTCTCGTTATGATTTTTCTCTGTAGAAAATGTGGTTCTACATGGAGTGATTAAAATAATTTACTAAGGTGTGTTTTGTGAAATCTAAAAATATTGTGACAAAATTCTGACATTTTTCACATGCTGTTTAGAATGGTCATTTAAAATAACTTTTAAAAAACTAAATCTTTGGATATAGTATGCTGGAGTGGAAAATCAAATTTTTTGCTAACTTAAAATTCATAATTTTTGGTTTGTCTTTATGAAAAACTACAATCTATAATTGATAGTTAAGTTTCAAAATTGTTCTTGGTTATATGCTGATTAATAGTTTCACCATTATTGGTTTCTAATACTTATCCAAGAAGAAAGAAAATTGAGTTGCTTGATATGATAACTAATTACTGAATGAGTCCAACCTGATTCTTCAAACTGACCTTAGTTTGTCTTAATTCAGTTTAGCAGCTGGTGGGGTAAAAATGAATTATTGTTCCTCAAGGACTAAAAAAATCATGTGTTACATGCCAAGCTATCGTGAGGGGTTTTTTTTATTACATTCTACTGTGTCCTGGTTTTCAATTAATTTTTAACTCCCTGACAGCTTCAGGTATCTGTGTATTTAACTGCTAGCTAGCATTACGTTACCAGTTCTCCAGAATTTGAACAGAGTGATTTTGATCCAGACTGCAGAAATACCAAGCTGTGTCCCCACTCGTGCCCCAACCAAGAGGGAGCAAGCGTGATCACTTGTGCCATCCAGTGTCCCAGGGCGGCGTTGCTCCTGCCTGTTTGGCACCTTCCCTGGCAGCCAGCCAGCCTCTGCTGTGCCTCAGCCTCGTTCAAGAGAAGCCCCAGCCACTTCCAATAGGTCTCATCTTTAAACTGTCACTTTTTATTTTAGGAGGCAAGAGTTTAGCCACATAGATGCCAACTTGGTGGTGCTGTGTGGCCTCACTTCCAGAGAGTGGCCTCTGGGCAGGATTATTTAACAGACCGTGTCCCTCATGCTGTACCTTTTCATTCTCTTGGCCGTGGGCACGTTTGGTACCTGCCCACAAATCAGTTCTGTCCTAGCAGGTCACGCATCCTTTCCCACCCTTTTTTCCCCCCTTCTCCTCACCTTGGATCTGCCTGCCCTTCCTTATGCTCCCACGGGTCTCACCAGGCCAGGTGGGATCCCCGTTCGTATTTGGGAGGCAATGCTCTGACCCCGGCTCACCAGAAACAAACTAGCTGAGGTGCCAGAAATGGTTTATCCACAGCAGCACAGAGCTCAGATGAGGCAAATTCACCCCACCGAACTCTGCTTCTGTGGCAGACCGCTCCTGAGGTGTGGGTAAGCTATCAAGCATTAAGCAGGAGGAGCTCCACCAGGTGAAGAGCCACTACCTTGCCTCTCTCCTTCTGTCCCCTCTTGCCCCCACGAAGCTCCCATGGGATGAGCTTCAGCAGGTCTTGGCACGTCTTGGCAGTGCCCTGAACTGACTGTTCGTAGCTAAGTAGTTGCTGCCCACCTTTGCCTGACAAAATAAGTTGAAATTTGCCAAAGAACTAGGGTCTGTCTTTGACCTCAGCCCCTCAGACTTGTCTAGCTTGTAAAGAAATTTTGAGAACTGGAGAAGCTAAGAATGTGGTTCTAATTTTGGCTTATTAATAAAAACCCTGGCGCTTATATACTGAAGCATGTGTAAACAAACACTTCAGTCAAATTAATGCTTATGATGTTTTTAAAGTACTTTTTCTTAATATTGTGCTGGCATTTGCACTGACCGCCAATTCAGCAAACAGCTGGTAGCTAAGCATGTGTGAAGTGCATTAAGGAAGCAAAGACATTAATACCGTCCTCTTTTTTTCTGCCATGTTTGGCATGAAACTCTGCTATAATTTCTCCAAGCAAATGGAAAGATCTCTGATCCCACCCTTGGTCACTGTGTCTGTGTAGAAGACAATTCAAATACGCACCCCAGGTCTGTGAGTCATTCCAGCCAAAGCAATGGGAAGCTTCCTCGGTTGTACCTGCAGAATTTTTACTTCTGCCATAATTTGTCAAAGGTGAAATATCCGCCCGCTTCCCTACCATGCCCCATCTGTGGAACTACCAGATTCCCCCTGCTGAGGGACACCCAGATACCAGGACCATGAGCATATTAACTTGCCTTCTCTGGCACACATGGCCATTTCATTTGACTTTGATGTGCCTAACATCTTCCATGTGGTGCTGCACCTCACACTGGGAATATTAACAAGTTAATATTCGTAAACAGCATCTACTTATTCCAGGGGAATATGTAGAGGCCACATTCTTTTTACACATGCAGCGCAGTCTGCCTGTTGTATGGCTTAATTCAGATGGTGGAAAATCCATGAGCTGAGCCCTAGTTGCAGAGCTGGCGTTTCTTCCTTCCCTCCCCTGGCTGGATTTATTGCCTCTCTTCTCTCCCCTCATAGAAGCATACAGGAGCTTTGACCCTCTAGAGATATTTTGTTGCTTCTCTTTTGGATTTCCATCCTCTCAGAAGAGGTCTTTGGCCATTTCTGAATTTTTGAATTCTGCTTTCCTGCTGCAAAATGATAACAATGAAGCTAACCTATATAACCTGCTTGGAGATCAATGCTGACAAGTGCTACATGAGAGCTAGCCATTATTATTTTGATTTTCAATATTGTATATGACCTACCTGCAGAAGAAATAACACATTACTTGTTTTCTGAAATAGTATGTGATCATATATTAGTAAAATAATGCCTTTTTGATGGAGAACTAATTTATATCTCAAATGTGTTTTATTAGTTATTAAAAATTATCCCAAATCACTATTCTTTATTAAGTATTTATTCTCCTATAAATCTTTCCTTAGCAACTGGAACTGTGTCAGAGATTATATAAACTCCACTTCCAGCTGCTGTTGCTTTTTCAGTCCTACTGCAAACTTATCGGACAGGTGCATGAAGTCAGCTCCATGCCAGAGGTACGTAACAAACACTACAAAGTCTTCTACTCAAAAATCACTTTACCTTCATCTTCTTATTTTTCTTTCCATAGACTGACACCAAAAATTTCACTATTTCACCCTGAATACAAGTCTGCAGACAAAATAATTCAACACACCGGCATCTTTGTTAAAATATAGTTGAGATCCTGAATTTTTCTGATTGTACTTTCAGAGACTGGGTTCTTTTATAAATTCAGTCTTCAAAAGTCATTTGAATCAGTGGTAAAAAAAACTGGAATGATATATGGATATATATGGAATCTTAACTCTATCCACATGTTCTACATGTAGGGAATATTCACACTGTGTGAACTATTTGCAAAAGTGGATTTTTTTAAGAATTGAGATCTTAATTTTCAGAGAAACTGAGCTTTCTTCAAACACAGCGAAAAGATCCCTTTCCTAGATCATGGATGATTTTATCCGGACTTTGTGGAGAGGTTTACACTAGGAGCACTTGTTAGCATGACAATACCAAAATAATTTGGTAAATTAATCTTAACATGAATGCAAAACTGAGGTTTTTTGCTGGGATAATGTATTGCAATTTCCAGCCATATCAACTGTTTCAACTGCATATACCTTATACTAGAAACTTCTGTGGTGTATTTTGGCAAACAGCAATTAAATCTTTTTGCAACCTCTCATAACTATACCAGCAAAGGTGTGTAGTGTAGAACTACTTTATATTTTGACTGTACCTGTAGCTCCTGATCCTGTTCTGTGGATAAACAAAGATCTTTGGTTTCTGCTGCAATCAGTTAGATACTTCCCAAGACTATTTTAAAAATATAATTATCAAAAAATCTTAATGTCATAATAGTCTTTTTAGTTCTGTGATTTTTACAAGCACTCTTCTTTAAATGTTTTTGACACAACACTCTATATCTTATATCTATTTTGACCCAGATAGCTGTTTCTTTTTAGATATATCTACACATCTTACTTACAAAAACGCTTCACAACAACAATATTGTAAAGCAAATTTATTTCAGAAATTGCATAAAATATGCACTACTTTGAAAAATGCATCTTTGCACTGTAAGTTGAATGATCATCATTTAAGGAAAGATAGTAAAATAAGTTACATTTCCATATATATTTTTTTCCTTGATAAAATGTGTATTTAAAAATATTGAGGGGAAAAAATAATTTGATTATAGGCATAAAACAGAATTTCAAGCTATAAAGTGTATTTTATGACAGATTCCAGTAGTTTGCAGATTTTCTAGTAAATAAAAATGGTTTGTTTTATTAGATGTGCTGTATAAAGCACAAGGAGTTTGAACACGTATTTTAAGTAGCTGTCCCGAAGGCTGTCTTGTGATGTGCCTAGAATGTTCACTTTTCAAAGACAAGATACCAGGAATCTAGTGTTAAGGGTAGTCTAAATAGAATATTTTAAAAATATTTTGTGTTCCTTATTAGAGGATTGATTTCTGTAACAATATATGACAGTTATCATTTTGTTAGAATATTTGTTAGAAATGGTGCAGCATATAGAACTGGGGAACAATAATAGGAGCTGTTGCACCATGAAAATAGCATATTTTGTTGTAGCTGTAAAATATTATTTAAAGGAAGTGCCAGTGTTAGTTCATGTCACATTGTTTTTTTTAACATATATGGACATTAACTGGTAGATCTTCAGAAAAAAAGTGCTCATTTATGAATTATTTATCAGTCTTACGCCATATTAACTTTTCAGCCTGATAAAGGGTTACACAATTCCTGCCCGTCTGTTAATCATATCAGATCTTGCATGTGTTCTGTA
Source organism: Apteryx mantelli (assembly GCF_036417845.1). Taxonomy (NCBI): domain Eukaryota; kingdom Metazoa; phylum Chordata; class Aves; order Apterygiformes; family Apterygidae; genus Apteryx; species Apteryx mantelli. Next base: position 26,498,881 of record NC_089978.1, read on the forward strand.
AATAAATAACATCATTGTTGCTAGCAGAAGTAAATGTTGTTTTCTTAAACTTTTCCACTGTGACACAGAAACAGTAGCAGGATAAAAAAGAAAAGATCATTTAGAAAATTAAAAGATTGCACTCTGGCATTTTAGCAAGCCAAAATTACAGCATAGGATTAGAGAAAGCACAGAGATTAAAAATTTGTAGTTTGTGTGTTCATTACACTGTACAGACCACAGAGATCAAGAGCTGTCTTTGTGTTAAAAAGGGATCTTTTCCAGATAATATGTACATCTGATAAAATAAGAACAGACCTGAAATGCACTACTCCCTTTTGGGCTTATGGAGAATGAAAATACCTATCTCACATCTTTTTCCTTGAAACAGCTGTTAAATATGTCAAGAGAACTGAGTGAGTTGAAGAAAAACCTTAAGGATGCTACTGCTGCAATTGCAGCCGAGCCTCTGAATATGGAATCGGAGCCCACATTCAATTCTACAGAAGCAGCTATTCAGTCCATGCTGGAGTGTCTGAAAAACAATGAACTTGTTAAAGCTGTGCAACAAATAAGAGAATGCAGGCAAGTTTTACTGCATGGTTGATATTAGACTTTCATGTTATTAGAAAAGCATGCATTGTTTATCTTCCAAAACTTATCCTAAATCTAATGTGCTGAGTCATCATAGTAAGTTCAGTACGTTTCAAGAACATACATGGGGCATTGATATTAACTCTTGCTGCGGTGTTCCGTAAATAAGGATATCAAATCAGTAATACAAACATACATGTATACAGCACTGAAAATGTTTAATTACATTCTTTAGATCAAAAGTACTACTGTGATGCTCTTGAGAATCTATTTGTAGAGCTAATTCCTTAGCAGGAATCATTGACATCAGCTAACATTCAGCCCAGTTTCTCTTTCACTTATTTGAATGAGTTTTCTTAAGCTTTTTTTAGAAAATAGGAATTGCTCTTTTATGTGATTTCGGTATCTGATATTTAGAGTCTGATGAACAAAGGAGCAGTGTAAAACAGTGAGTTGCTTTAGGCTTATAAACACGTGCAAGTCAGTTCTCCTTTTAGAGCGCTATCACCTGGTTTCAATCTGTGCTAACAAACCCATAACGATATGCAAATTCTTTTCCTGTTTGATTGCAGGATTTTGTGGCCCAATGATATCTTTGGAAGTAGCTCTGATGATGAAGTCCAAACACTACTGAACATTTACTTCCGGCACCAAACCTTGGGCCAGACTGGCACCTATGCACTGGTGGGCTCCAACCAGAGCCTGACTGAAATCTGTACCAAATTAATGGAACTGAATATAGAGATTCGTGACATGATTCGCAGAGCTCAGAGTTACCGGGTCATCAATACTTTTCTTCCAGACTCCAGTGTTTCTGGCACAAGTCTCTGACAGGACTCTTGTGTCCTCTTTCAAGCTGGGAGTGCTGCCGTGCTGGAGTGAGGTGGTTCAATGTCTTCTCGGCCTTACAAAGGTTTGGTCAAACTGTACTCACTCTTGTTACATTTAGGATTTCTTCTAAAAAGATATGGGCAGAACTTCAAATGTGTAGCAATACTGTCAGGACAAAGGTAGTATAGAGAGCATCCAGGACAACATCCTTTGTTCTCTGTTGCACAAAATCAATTAGCATTTCACTGAGCAACTGCAACTCACTACTGAAGAAGTGACTTCCATTGCATACCAAAGCCTACTACACTGAACAATACTTCCTTTATAGCAAATTAATTTTAGGTTGGCAAAAGTGCAATGTTTCCTTCACGAAATAATATTTTTTGTTAAAAAGCCTTGTACATTTTTTCCTTTTTTCTCTTGTTTGATTGAGTGAAAGATGGGCAGAATGAAGCTGGCCACAGAATCTCGCAAACTTGTTGGTCAAAAGCTGAGAGCCTGTGTATATGAAACAAATTGTAAATGGACTACAGTTCAATGTACACTGTAATTTGAATATGATTACTGTATCTTAAAACAACGAGCTGCTATGAAGTACATTTCCTAATGTTACTAGGCTACTGTCTCTGAAGGTACTGGATCATATTGCAGAGGTCTGTTCTTAGGCCCCCAAGTATCATGAATGGTCTTGGTAGATTTTCTTTTTTTTTTTAAGGACCTTGGCTGCTTTTTACTAGAGGGTTGCTTTTATGAATATATTTATACTATTAAAGGATGGTTGATCTAATTTAACTTGCCATTTTGTAGGAAAAGTCCCATCACAGAGTCAAATCTTTTGAACTGTTATGCATGCATATTTTTATTTAATACAAATTTGGAGTATAAAAAGTAAAAATATTAACGTGAAATGCAAGTTCTCATGTTAAGTTTCATTAAAGAGATGTCTTATTTTATTTGTAATGTATATATAAAAGTCATACCTGTATGTTTTCTTCTTACATTTAACTGCTGTCCAGTGTTAAATGTATGCATGTAAATCTGTTGCACATCTGAGACACTTTTATGCTGACAACTATGTAACTTATTCACTCTGTAAATATACTTACTGTTTTTGTGAGGTAACTTTGGTTGATATTTGGATCAGTAAATCCATTTAATTAAAATATAAAAGTCATATATAATCACAACAGAGTATGTGCTAGTTCTGAAGATCTTGTTCTTGCCTCAGTCTGTGCTGTTGCCAATGGCATCAATGATAAGCAGCCCCTAAAAGACAACTTTTTCATGGTTTATGGTGGAATGGTTCATTACATTGAAAGAGACCAATGAGAAGCATAAGAATTTCTTTGTCAGTCTGTAGTTACAACTCAACTGGGAAGAGTAAATTTTACTTAAAGAGCAGCTTAATAATTCCAAAAAAAGTTCAAAATACAGGTGAAGATTCGTTTCTGTTAAAAATGTCATTATGCTGCTATTAGTTCTATCTTTGGTCTCAGCACTTTTTTCTCATGCTAAAATTAAAAGAAAAGCTGTCCAGCCTGTCATATCAGCTTAGGCTTTGAGAATCAGATAAAGCCTTTTCCCCTTCCTGCCTTTTTCTTTTTCAGTGTGCTTGTTGATGCATAAAATGGGGTGGAATCCATCCCTTTTAAAGGCATTTTGATTTTGCAGTCCACAGAGCACTGCAGCCCAGTTGTAGTGGCAGGATGAAATAGATGCAGGCCAAATCTGTTCAGAAAGAAGTGCCATTCATCAAACACTTATTTTTCTGTGTAAAATAATCAGCAATGGTTAGAGAAGTCTTCAAATTTCAATTACATATTTCACTTCTGAAAGCTATTTACAACTGTAATCGGGGCGGTCTGCAGAAATTCTATTGTTTGGTGAGTTCTGCTCTATCACTTTTCAAAATCATGGCTATTTTGCAAATCACAGGCAAATTCAAGTTGGAAGGGACCTCAGGAGATTATCTAGTCCAACCTCATGATTGAAGCAGGGTCAGCCATGAGATCAGACCACATTACTCAGGCCCTTACCCAGTCGGGTTGTGAAAATATTTGAGGATGGAGACTGTGCAACCTCCCTGGGCAACCTGTTCCACTGCCTGACTGTCCTCACAGTGGAAAAGTTCTTCAAAAGACTGAAGTGAGGCTGACCAGCCTGTAGTTCCTTTAGTTGACCATTTGGCCTTTTTTGAAGAGGAGTGTGACATTTGCCTTTCTCCAGTTATTGGAGATCTCCCCTGGTCTCCCAGTCTTTCTAAGATATGATTTGTCACAAAGACATCAGCCAGTTCTCTCAGCACCAGTGGATGCAGCCTTTTGGGTCCAGTGGACTTGTATGAGTTCTCTCAACTAAGCCGCACATCATGGAAGGGGCCTGCAGGTACTATATATACATGTCTGTGCACACAGAATCTATTAATTGGAACTACTTACATATTGAGACCATGTTTTCTTTATTGTAGCATACAGTAAAAAGGACAGTCTGCTGAAGGACTAACTGAATAAGTTATGTGAACACAACTTGGCTTCTCTAATTGTCATCTGCATTGGGTTCTTTTTTTTTCCTTCAGCCCTCAAATCTGCCTTAATGTTCTGTCTGTCAAAAGGCCTACAAAAGAGGTCAGTCCTCCACTTAAAATACCAGCTCCCACAGCAGCACATTGTGAGCAGCATACTTTTCCAAAACATTTTTTCTGCCCCCAATTGGATAAAATAATATGCATTATTCAGGAAAATCTTAACATGCTAGTTAAAAGTAGGGACATATATGCCAATAGAGTTGGGAGGCTCTAATCTGAGAGGCAGTTTATGAACTATTTTGATAATAGCACAAAGGACCTTGACTTTTTGCTACAAGATGAAATATTCTGGATCATTCTTGGCTTTATGGCAATAATTTCTTTCTCTTAACTGTTTGATAGCTGTAGTGATGTCTTGGAAATTGCAGGTCTCATACAGAACCTACCTAACTCAGAAATACTAATAACAGCTCAAACACAGAAAGGGAGTGTATAAAAGGTGCAAGCAGGAACAGGCTACTACAGAGAACCAGACATTGTCTGAGTGTGCAGGAATGGAGTTAACAGTTGAAATTAAGAAGGGCAGTAAGAAAAGCTTCTGTAAGTACACCAGCAGTAAAAGGCAGGCCAAGTAAAACGTGGGTCTGCTGCTCAGTGGGGCAGGGAATGGCATAACAAAGGACTTGGAAAAGGCTGAGGTAGGCAGTGGGGTTTTTTATTTGCTTTCTGCCTTGGTTTTCAGTGGCACGGTTGTCCCCCAGGTCCCTGAGCCTACTAACAGCATCTGTGGGAGGTATCCACATTATCCACAGTAGAGGAAAACAGACTTAAGGACCACTTAAGCCAATTGAACATGACAAGTCCATGGGATCAGACAGGCCTCATCCAAGTGAGCCAAGGGAACTGGCCAGTGCCTTTGCAAGGCCACCCTCTATCATCTTTGAAAGTTTTGGAGATCGGGGGAGGTTCCTGACAACTAGAAAAGGGCAAATGTAACACCTATCTTCAAGAAGGGCAAGAGAGGATTTCAGGAACCATGGACCAGTCAGCCCAACTCAGTCCCTGGGAAGGCTATGGAATGAAATTGCCTGGAAGCCATTTCCAGAGACAAAGAGAGGAAAGTGGGAACAGCCAGCAGGACTTTACCAAGGGCAAATTGCACCCAATTACCTTGTATAATGAGATGTCTTGTTCAGTGGGTGCTGGGAGAACAGTGGATATTGTTTTCCTTGCCCTTTGACATGGTCTATGCCAAACCGATGAGATACATGCTGGATAAGGCAGCTGGCAAATTGGCTGGGCAGCTGTACAAATTCCAACTGGCAGCTGGCTACTGGTAGCATTGTGGAGCCAATATCATTTAACCTCCTTATTAATGTGTGTGATGGGACAGAGTGCACGCTAAGCAAGTTTGCAGGTGATACCAAATTTGCAGGGAAGGGGGAACAGTTGATATACTGGGAGAGTAGGGCTGCAACTCAGGGGGATCTCAACAGGCTGGAGAAATGGGCTGACAGAAATCCCATCAAGTTCACCAAAGGGAGACAAAATCAAAATTCAAAAGGGAAATGCATCAAGATGAAACACCCCATGCAACAGGACAGGCTGTGCACCAACTGGATGGGAAGGAGCTCTATGGAAAAGAACCTGGGGAATCTTGGCAGACAAGCTGAATGTAAAAGTCAGCAGTGTACCCTTGCAGCAAAGGCGGCCAACTACATCCTAGGCTGTATTAGGAGTATTGTCAACAGGTCTAAGAAAGTCATTCTTCTATTCAGGACTTATGACAACACCTGGAATACTGCATTGAACTTTGGGATTCCCAGTACAGGAAGGATATGGACATACTGGATCAAGTCCAGCAGAGGGCTACCAAAATGTTAAGGGGGGCTGGAAGAAATGACACTCCAGGAGAGGCTAATGGATCTGGGTTTGTTTAGCATTAAGACCAGACCTTCCTGCTGTCTTCCTAATGCATACTCCCACTAGGACTATATAGAGAATGGAGCCAGACTTATGGAAGCACAGCAGTAGGCACAAATCACAACACAGAAAGTTACAGTTAGAAATAAAGGAAAAACTTATCAGGAGGGCGTTCAAAAACTGGCATTGGTTGCACAGAGACCACTTAATCCCCATCGTTGGAGACAGGCAAAAGTCAAATGGACAAGGCCCTGAGCAACCTGATCATTAGGTAATTGGTCCTGCTTTGAGTAGGGAGTAGAGCTCCAGAGGTTCTGTGATTCTTCTCAGTTACAAGAGCAGTGATGTAGTAACCTGGTTTTCTTCACATCATATCTAGACTTCAGGTAGAGTGGGAATTAGTATATTCTTAACAGTCTTACTGAAGTCCTAGGACTACATTAATTTCAGTGATGCTCCTCAAAGCTTCTATGCAACAAAGCTGGTTTAAGCACATTTCCACTCTCTTACATTTTGTCCCTGTACAAGCACATTCAGTTACTCCCTTTAGTTATATTTAAGCCAGCTACAGTAGAAATACCTTATATAACCAGGAAGCCTTTGGGGCAGATGCCTATACTTAAAGCAAAGGGCAGAGGGTTGTTCTGGATATTGAGACACATTAAGTCCAGAGAATTTGTTAACCACCTCCCAGTTACCTCAACTCAAAAGATTCCCCACACACTTCAAAGCACATTAAGCTTGCTGTTTTTCCTCTTAAGGACATACTGTTCTGGTGAGCAGTTGTTCATTAGGGCATGCCACTGTAGCATAAGCTCTGAGACATGGATACCTTTACTATAGACTTTGTTCCCTAGAGTATTATTCACATCTTCAACAACAGTTCAGTGCGAAGAGAACAGATTTGCTATAGCAAACTATATTTTACACTACCTGAAGGAATACTAAACAAAACCCATTTCCTTCAGGAAATCAAATAGGTTTTGTTTCCTTCCAGATATATTTCCCTATGCATCACAGCAAGATGAAACTAAGGGGTAACAAATTAGTGCAAACTTTTATTGAACTTTATTTACAACATATATACAGTAAAGTTAAATATCTTATAAATAATACAAAAGTCTTAATCCATTATCCAATGCCAGGTCAAAAGCCTAAAGTCAAAACATTGCAAAGGACTGAAAGTGCAAAACAGAAGAGGGCACGTGGATCAGACAATGTATTTGAAGCTGTAAGTGTTATCACAGGACAGCCTCTTGCCTTTGCAGCGGCCACAAAGTTCTTGGCGATGAGGTCTCTTGAGATCAATGTGTCTTTTCTTCTGGGGGCAGGAACAACGGGTCTTTGAACAGGTCTTAAGAAAGACGACATTTTATTATTGGCAGATAAGAGTTGGCCATTTCATGTTAGATTGACATTTGGTTTCCCCTTAATCATAGGGAGACATTTGACCTGATATGCTCAAAAGAGCTTTCTCCGTGAAAACCCTGCAGAGTTTAGCTATAAAAAGCCTTCTCATCTAGAGCTCAAAACCCTATGTGTCAAAACCCTAACCCTATGTGTAGTTAGGTATGACGCTGTATGAACAGAAGACTGTTGAGGCAAACAGTTTGCAGGAAGCAGCCTTACAGAGTTAAGCTATTCCTAAATAATGCTTCCTAGTAATGGGATGAAAGCAAGTTCAGGCATTGCTTTCTTCCAGCTAAAACCAACATCAAATTCCAGCAAGCTATTAAAATTTGCATTAAAATATACGGCAAGCTCAGGCAGTCTTACCAGGGTACAGAAGTTTATAACTTACCTGGCACTGGATAGCTTCCACTCTATAGGGATTGAAGCCCTTTTGGCATTTGCGACAGAGCTGCTTAAAGTATACCTAAGAAACAAGTTCTTAGTTACCATAGAGACTTACTCAGGACATTCCTATACAGTTGCCCTAAATTCATGCCAGAAACATCCGATTTGGCACAGCTTTGGTGTCAAAATTGCAAGTTTCAGAAGTAAGAAAATGCTTGTTTTGTGTTAACTACCTTGTTACTTCCAGAAATGCACCAGACATAGGCACTCTCCCATCTGGTCTTGCAGTCTTTGCAGTGGAAATAGCCATACTTCTGCTCCAAGAACTGCAGAAAGAAAGTGCACTCAGCAGCCTCCAGCATCACTAAGAACACCCTCATTACACCACCCATTCTCACAGGCAGTAGGCTGCTGCCACCACCACAGGAGAGCAAGAGCCAGAGCCCCCACAGGGATGATTGACCCTAAGGGAAGGGGGACATAGACCTGATGGGGAAGCCAGGCTGGAGGGACCACCATGCCTTCTCCCACTCAGGAGCCAGTTTCCTTCCAGCCCAGCTAAGGGTTCACCCCCTTGCCTGGAGCAGGTTGTGCCAGGCCCCCAGCCCCCCACCAGCCCAGGGCTCCTGGCACTGCACACCTGGAAAGCAGCCCGCCGGCTGGGGGCCGCAGCCTCCTCCCGCGGTGCCTCTGCCTGCTCCTCATGCTGTGAGGCAGCCTCCACCTGGCCCTCCTGTTGCTCTCCACTGCTATCCTTGGCCTTCTGCTCCTCAGGGGTGGTGGCTGTTGCTGCCTGGCTCTTCCCCTGGGGCCCTGCAGCCTCGGGCAGCGTGAAGAGGCGACGGTCCAGCACAGGTGAGTAGAGCGCAAGGGGCCCCCGGGCACGGAGGGCAGCAGGGCTGAGGGGGCGGCCAGTGGGCAGCGTGCGTGGCCCCAGTGAGCACTGCACAGCGACATCAGCCCGTGGGTTCACTTGCACACCCACCTCCTTGGTGTTGGCCCGGCGCAGCCGTGGTGTCAGCCCTGGGCTCACCTGTGACAGCAAGGCCTTGAGCTGGGCCCGCCGGTAGCTGTCAAGGTAGTCGGCAGGCATGGGGGTTGGGGGACCCCCGAGGAAGGGGCTGATACCACTGCTCTTGCTCTGCTTCCAGCTGGGCTGCTTCAGCACTGGGTCCCTGCCACGGCTTGGTGTGAGGCTGCCCCTGAAGCCCTGGTAGGCACTGAAGGGGGGATAGACAAAGCCCTCCATAACTGCACCCAGAGGAAAGTCAGCCTTACTTGTCTCCCTGCCCTGCCTTTATCTTGTCTGGAGAGCTGCTGTTAATTGTCACTAATTGGTGGGGAAATTGGCCTGGGCCAGCTGGGGCTGGCTCAGGGGCTGATTGCAGGGTTGCAGGCCCACGCTCACCTCAGCCCTCCGTGCTTACTCCTGCTTTGCAGAGCTAAATCAGGACTTGATGTGTTTCCAAACACATGGTGGGGGAAGCCTGGGTACATGGACCTGCATTAAGGCAGTCATGAACAGGATTTCCTGTTCTTACCTAATTAGGATCTTTGTAAGCTGTAGAGACTTTTTTAGAGCTAACCTATAACCAAGAAACATGGGGATTCTGTGTGAACCACTAAGTACGCACAGGCTGCTCTGCTTTCAGAGGCCTTTACCTGTGATTTCAGGTAGAAAATGCAGTGTCAGGGTTAGACGATGCAATGATGAATCCAGTGCTGAGTAAAGTCTTAATTGTTCAGGGAGCTGCAAATCGGAAAAAAGCTTGACAGAGCTGTGTTAGCACTGGGCAGTAATAAGCACTCAAAGAGTAGCACAAGTCTGGAAAACCCTGTAAAGATGAATAGACGCAGTTCATCCATATCTGGAACAACCACAGCTTTTACAGTGATGGCAAGTCTGTAGCTCTGCTTGCTCATAACTCCTTCTCTTTATTGTCTTAAAAAAAAAAAAAAAAAGTGGGTTAGGAAGCTAAGAAGGCCTGGATAAATTAGGTCCCCTGACACACAAGCAAGCAAAGAATGCAGGCAATTAAATCTTTGGAAAGAAGTTTTTAGTCATTATTGAAAGGTTTGAACACCCTCATTGCCCCACTACTTAGGGATTGTCTACGCACAGCCTTTCTATCAACCATACTGCTCCAGGAAAAGATGGAATATGCTTGTTTGTACAGCACTCCAGGGGGAAAGCAGTTATACAGGGATAAATGGCTTAATACCTGTATAATGAAATAAATTATACAAATATAAGCATTTATATATTAGACTGGTAGTCCATCTTCCATAATTACGTCACTTTAGTTATGTCATTTCTTAAGTAATGTTGTTAAAATCACGTAATTAAGTCATGTAAAACGTGTATGTGGGTCTTTAGAGACTGTTGAGTCCCAAAATCCCTGGACTTGCTGGGACATTAAATATTTTCTTTGCGTGGCTCTTCATGACAGAGGATGGTAGACAAACACCTCCTTCGACTTCTAATGTTGTTGAAACCGGGATAACTACTGTGTATCAACACATTCATGTTTTTACAAAAGAATTGCAAATCACCAGCTCTAGATGATAGGTATTTTAAAATTCTGAATGAACTTAAGTATTTAATAGGAACACCTCTAATACAAATATCGAATCTGTCATAAAATAGTTAAAAGCCTACTACAGTGATAAACGGCAGCTAAAGACAAATGCTACAGTTTGGAAAAGCTCTAGAATTGCTAACTTATCAATCAGTGTTTTTTGTCTGCAAGTAAGAAATCGCTTGAAATGCTTGTTAAAATACAGTATTGTTGGAAAATCAGAATACAGCAGTTTCTAAAAGGCAGTGTTTTTTATAAAAACATTGCATTACAAAATTCAACAGGGCAGCAAGGTAGAGGCTAGAGAAGAACTGGTAGAGATGATGTCTTTAAACTTTCCCAACCTATTTGAGAAAAATTCTTTCAAGTGTCTAATATAATTCTTGGTCAGAAACAACATTTTTATGGATCAAAAATGAGTTAAGATTCAGGAAACACTTGAAGTACATGGTCAAGATTCATCACAGTTAATAGCAAGATGGATCAAGGCTCCCTGTGATGTTTGGTGTTTTCAATGCCTTATCTGTATCAACTCAAAGGAAGAAACAGGACATCAGGATGACCAGCTAAGCTAAACCTTATGACTGCAGTGTGGCTGTGGCTGACGCACCACTAGAGGGGCATCCGGGATTCTTTTGGATTCTGGGATTAGTTGTACTGAACTCGAGAGATCATCATTTGTCAAGTGTGAGAACTTACTAGGGCTAAGAGGTTATAACAAAGCTAACAGTATAGCAAAGCTAGAAATACAACAGAACTGAAAATATATACGCATATCAGAGTTCCACAGTTAAATCATGGGTGCATGATACAATGACCGCTCTCGTCCCTTACAGGCCACCCTTCCGGTATAGATTTTGCTGATTTCTTTCACAATGGGTGCAAGGTGCAGCGATTGCTCTCGCCCCTTATGGGCCACCCCTCCTGTCTAATTTTCCTTGGTTTCTCCTCACCATGCCGTTGACATCAGGGGTATATGTCGCGGTCCGTGGGAGTGACGGGAAAGAATCATACGCATTCACAGAATGCAGGTTCAATTCCAACTTTATTCGGCAATTTGCCCATCTTATATATGTTTGTGCAGTCGTACACTTTGCTAGGCCAATCACCATGCAGATTATGTCACAGGTAGCCAATCATGGCACCGATCACGCACGCAGCGATCATGCCTTGTACCTTGCTACTTATTTAGCAAAGCTATCTTACCCTTAACCTTGGTTCCCACTGGCTTCTGCTAGTTTATCTGTACTTTCTCAGGATGTATCATTTCCAGCTGCACCAGTGTCCTTGGTGGACTACTTCAAAGCACGTAGCAGTGGCTATAGCCTGAGGCCTAAGGCTTCAGCAAATTTAGCTACTAATGCTAAGCAAGTTGTGCTAAGCAATTAATCCTAAACAGTGTTAGTTCCATGCTCTATATCTCATATAGATTATTGTTCTGAAGCACCGCAAGGGCCCCAACAGGTATCCCTCCTGACCGGTGGGTCCTCGAGCCCGCAGGCCAGCTAACCATGGGTCCGAGTCCACACCAAGCGTGTGTGGCTTACTTCCTTTTACACCCAGTCAAAACAATGCCAGCCCACAGCCATACCAAGGCGCACGGCTCCAGTCAATACCAGCGTGCACATCACAGGTGACCTCATGCTCAGCCCGAACACTGCTCAGCAGGTAACAACGCACCCATTAGCAGGTCATTCTGTGGGAAATGGCTCCACAGCACTGAGATGTCTATGGTGTGGGTCTGTGGTGTCACTTCTCCTTTATCTGGACTTGTCAATCATGGGGTCGTTAGAGGATGTGCCTCCAGCCTACAGCAACCCCACAGTGTGGTGGCGCCAGCCATGATGCACCCCATGTTTGTCAACTCTTGGGGAGCGCCCCAGAGCAAACCCCTCTTCTATGGGCTGCCCCATTTGGTGTCCCACACTCACCTGTGTGGTGCATGTCAGGCTGAAAAAAAAAAGAATAACTTATTCGGATGCCGTAGGAATGGGATGGAGAATAAAATTGAAATGATATGCCATCACACAAATCAATGGTATGGCTTCTTCTACAATCTTATGGGAAGAACCAATCACTGCACCTCCAAAGGCAGAAAGAGAAGGAAAGAAAAATTGCAGAAATAGATGGAGGTTAAAGAAGTTTATTAGAAGGTTGAGGGACATGGAAAAATTATCATGTGAAGAGACACTGAAGAAGGTGACACATGAGTAAACAGATGTGATAAAATTGTGTGAAATAATGACTCGTATGGAGAGATAGGTAGAAACTCTTTTATAACACAAGAGTAAAAGGATATGCAATTAAAATGACAGCTGAAATTTTCAAAATTGATAAAGAATTTTCCACCCTAACTTGTAGTTATCTTATGAACTCATTGCTGAGGCCAAGAATTTGTCAGGAGTCAAAATATGTCCAATTCTGGGCTCCCCAGTACAAGAGAGACATGACACTACTGGAGAGAGTCCAGCGAAGGGCTACGAAGATGATTAGGGGACTGAAGCATCTCTCTTATGAGGAAAGGCTGAGAGAGCTGGGCCTCTTTAGCCTGGAAAAGAGAAGACTGAGAGGGGATCTTATCAATGTATACAAATATCTAAACGGGGGGGGGGGGGGGGGGGCGGGGGGGTGTTAAGAGGATGGGGCCAGACTCTTTTTCAGTGGTGCCCAGAAACAGGACGCAAGACAACGGGCACAAACTGAAACACAGGAAGTTCCATCTGAATATGAGGAAAAACTTCTTCACTGTGAGGGTGACAGAGCACTGGACCAGGTTGCCCAGAGAGGTTGTGGAGTCTCCTTCTCTGGAGACACTCAAAACCCGCCTGGATGTGCTCCTGTGCAACATGCTCTAGGTGGACTAGATGATCTCCAGAGGTCCCTTCCAACTTCAACCGTTCTGTGACTCTGTGATTCTGTGAAAATAGGAATGGACATGTATGTGGAGGATAATAATATTTGCTTTTATAATAATACTAATAACTTTTGGAAGGAATGTAAAATCTCATGGTTGAAGGCCTACAAAAACATCTAAAACGTTAGTTTGAGACTTTCAGAGGCAATGATACGCCATCACGGTACGTCTGTGAGACTTCTGGAGCCTTTCTCTGGGACATGGATGCTGCCTGCTGTCAAACAGGGAGCTGGAACATGTGAACCTTGAATGTGGTACTACGTTTCTCACGTATCAAGGGGTGTGTGAATAAAAGAAGGCGGCTGACATTTGGATCGGAGTACAGACACTGATAAGTGAGATCTCTTGAATATAAAGCAGGGATGACATCTAGTCAGCAAGGCATTTTCAGGAGAGGTGGTGGGAGAGGAGTCATTTTCAGAGGCTGCAAATTCATAATTTTTCTTTTTGTACTTAAATTGACTTTTGTCCTTCATAATGAAAATTTTACAGGACTGCTGTTTTATAGATTCTTTTATACAACCCTTTATAAAGAAAAGAAAATCCTCTTTTGGAAGAATTAACAAAGGAAAAGATTTTCTGGAGTCTGCTACTGTTGTAAGAGCCTGGGCAGAGACGTTTTATCCCACTGAGCTGTAGTGCCATAAGGAAAGAAATAATTCTGTAGTTAATCCACTACTGAGATGATACAAAGTAGACGTGCCACCATGTGTGGAAGGGTAAAGCCCCTGTTGCATGGACAACACTCCCTTTGTGAAATGAAAGATATCAGCCACAAACCCACGCCGGCAGCGGCTGCCCCCGTATGTCCGGGCCCGCCCCGCAGAGGGGCGGCCGTTACCCGCCTCCCTCCTCCCCTCCCCCCTCCTCCCCCCGCGACGCGGCAGGGGGGGGGCAGAGCCGGGCCCCAGTGCGCAGGCGCGGGGGCGTTTGGCGCCAAGCTTTGAGCGCCGCGGTGGGGGCGCGCAGTTCGGCGGTGCCCGGCGGCTGCTGGCGGGGGGCGGCCGCCCCTCCGCGGCCGTTACTGCCGCCGCCCCCTCCCCCGCCCCGCGCGCCAGGCGATGCTGCGGGCGCGGTGCCGCCGGAGGGAGGTAACTGCCCCGCGCGAGGGGCGCCGCGGCCCGCCCGGGGGCTGCGCCCTGCCCGGGGTGCTGCCCGGGATCCGGCGGCGGCGGCGGCGGCTCGGGGCTGCCCGGAGCCCGCCCGGAGCCCGGGGGCGCCGCTCCACGTGGGGCGCGTCTCCCGGATTTAACCGCGCTCGGGGAGCCGCCGCCGCCGCTGCTGCGCCTTTGCCCTCCCGGGCGGCTGCGGCTCTGGCGCTTCCGGGCGGGCGGGGTTGGATCTGCCCTCAGCGAGGGCGCTGCGGCGGGCTGGAGGGGTCACTGCACAGGCAAAGCACCCTCAGCGTGGAAGCGCTGCTTTCCTGGCGGGGCCTGTCCAAAAACACCTCTGGGAAGCAATGTCAATAGGCTACTTCGCCTTATGACATGTACTTTTGAAGTAATTCTTAGTTAATTTCTTTTTATTGTTTTATGACTGTATTTGCCCACTTCGAAAAGCATGCTTTTCCTTTCATTTCGGTAAGAAAGGCCTGTGTAAGGCATCCATCGCAAGGGAAACTGGTTGCACAATGAAAACAATAAAATGCGTCATGAAGAAAAGGTGTTCAAATAAAGTAAACAGAAAAATGTCTTCCTATGGCAGTCTTACCAATAGGTGCTTTATATATATATATAAATAAAAACTATAGAACTGGCAAGGTCTGCTCAACTTGAAAGCAACTTTGAACCAAAGTCTTGGTGCATAGTTGGAAGAGTCTAGATGTAATGGTATATATTCTATCCTCACATATAGTAGTGTGAGTGTATTTAAAATATCTTGACAGTGTTATGCCCATTCCATCTTGGTTTTCTCCTGTATTTGCTCAGTTCTTCTATTTTCTCCTATATAATTCCCTTTACTTTTTTTATCTGTTGTTTTCATAATTTGTCCATCATTATGAACAAGTATATACATCACGGTCCTGAAGCTAACAAGTTGGTATATGACCCACCTACCAAGAGGTGCAGGAAAGCAGGGTTCAGGCTTGTATTCCAAGTCAGCAGTGATATTAGGATGGTACTGTAAGTGCTTTCCTGTTTCTTTTCAGGTTTTTCGACAAGCATTCCAGTAATGATATGGATAAGAAAATGGCTTACAAACCAACTTTCTTTGAAATATTTAAGGCACAATGCAGTGAATCAGGTACAGTTTGACTAAAGTAAATAATTTTTATTAGAGTTGCTTTAAGGATGTTGATATTTTATAAGCATTTGCAGTGAGCTTTATGCCCCATAGAAAAGCATTACTCAACTTGTTTGCCTGTTCTACTTCCCCAAAATCTTTATTCAGTTATCTACTTTTTAATATATTTCATTTAATTTTTATTTGTAGCATTTTTTCATAATGTATTCTCAGTTGCTTCCATGTACTTGCTTTAGCTGTGTTTTTTTTATGTAGCTGCATACAGTCCAGGTTTAGTCTTTTCCCAAATGCAGTTATAGTCG
Organism: Apteryx mantelli; assembly: GCF_036417845.1. Lineage (NCBI taxonomy): Eukaryota > Metazoa > Chordata > Aves > Apterygiformes > Apterygidae > Apteryx > Apteryx mantelli. The sequence continues at coordinate 26,514,568 of NC_089978.1, forward strand.
TATGATTTACTAATGTTGGAAGGAACCTGTGTAAGTTGCCAGTCTGAGTAAAATAAGATATAAACTAAAAGCCAGAAGTCTACTTTTAATTTTATACAAACTGGATATTTAATTTCTCTTTGTTTAGTTTCATTAATGGTTGTAAAATTATGGCAGACCTTCTTTTATACCTTGTCGACATCAGAGTTCATAGTTATCCAGAAACATGGTAATAAATAGAATTATGGCGTTGTGTTCAGTATAGGCTCGTGTCCTGCATGGAACATTAGTTTTGCTATGATTACAACTAATTATGGTGTGGTCCTAAGTATATTATGCATAGAATGAATATTCCTATTTTATGTCCTGTTTTAATGACATATATATTCATACTTCTTACTGTTTGTAATTTGCATGCCATTTGGCAGGTACTTTTTTTTTTTTAATGTGGTGTTGTGTGTGTTTTTCTTCATAGATTTAGGGCCTGTAAGTCTCAACTGGTTTGAAGAACTCAGCTCAGAAGCTCCCCCTTATGAGCCTAAATTGTTAGGTGAACTTGATGGTCATATTGGCTGGCTTGATCAAGCTTCTTTTAAAACTCCAAGGGCAAAACCCTATACATACAGCCAGCTGGCTTCAACTCCACTAATTTTTAAAGAACAGAGTACAATATTGCCACCTTTTTCTTCTCCTGGAAAAGAACTGGATCAGAAAAAAATAGAAGCAAGTGAGTAACTTCTAAAATAAGTTTGTTTAAAGGCTTCTTGTGAGCTCCAGAAGAGAGAGGCTTTTTTACATTTTATTTTTGTAGCTGATGACTTATAATGTAATACAAATTCTACAGTAGCATTATTGATAAGCAGAAAGATTATTAGGCTTCCTAAGCTCACCTATACAAATGTGGAATCAATCTTAATAATGAATTTAGCCTTGCAATGACCTGATAATGTATCCATACAGGCAAAGACCACTGTAGAAAAGATATTGTCCTATTCCTAATGCTCTAAATAGTGTTAATATAAGGAGTATGTAAGTTTGTTAGTGTAACTTGGTAACTGAGAACCAAAATGAATTTTATGAAGAGTCTGATTTTTTTCTCTGTCCTAAATCTAACTTGTGAGCTAACTCTGAAATCTTTTCAAGAAAGAAAATATGATGCTTATCACACTGAAATACAAAGCAATCTGTAGGGCACTCCTCAAATTTTCTTGGAAAGATTTGGAAGAACTTAGCTCTTTGAGTTAGTAAAACTGTAATTGATGGAAAGAAGTCACATTTTTCCGCTTGAAGAGAAAGAGTTCTACCACTTCTACAGGGCAGTTCTCCTGTCGCTATTTCCAAACCCCAAGTACATTGTGAAAGTACGTGTCACTCTTCGCTCCTTTTTGATGTACCTGCAAGTTGTAGCACCTATCCTTCTTGGACAAATAAGTTGTAAGAATATTTTCTATGGAGGAATTTCTAACTCCATTCCTGCAATATCTGTTTTGTACATCTACTTTGTGTATGTCCTCCTTAGCAATGAGATAAGCTTTTCTAGATAGGTCACAGACGAACGTAAGACTCTCCTAATTATAGGACCTCTTTTTAGAACCTGAAGTGAACTCTTTAAAGGTGTTGAATCATGCTGCTGTTCACATACACTTTATAACATTGTTTCCGTAGACTGTTGTTACCCTGTTATTTCTCTTAAGTTTATTGCCAGACTTCTGCTCAACTTGCACTTAGCTGAAAATGTCTCTTCCATCTTTACCTATTTAGACTTTTACAGTGTTAAGTCCCTGGTGAATTCTCAATAGCATTTCATAGGATGTAAACAAAGGAACTTTAAACAAAGGAACTTCTTCTGTTTTGAAGAGGTTACTCTTGCTCTCTGTGTGTGCATATGCGTGTTTGTTTATACACCCTAATGATTATAGTCAAGAAAGACTATTAAGGAAGTTTCTGTACTTACCTGTTGGGCTGTCCTGCAGCATGGCCTGAGTCATGGCCAACTGACTTATGAGCCTAGGTTTCCCTTCTGTAAAAACAAGAGTAGATGGAAGCTGATGCACATCTGGATATCGCCTTGATATGGTACCGGGATGCAGCCATGCTGTTGTGCGTGTGGACTCAGGAAATCGGAAGCAGTCAGAGATGCAGAACATAGGTGTAATTTCTGAGATGGAAATTGTTTGGAAATTTTTAAGTAGGAATTGTTTGAGTTGATGCTTGTTCACGTGGGGAGTTCACTGTTCAAAGGGTTCTGCTTCTTTGGTGAGCATGCTTACTTTTTTACCTTGGGATGCATAGCATACAAATGGTTTCAGAAAAATTTTTTTAGCAATAGTTCCAGAAAAATTTTTTACTTTATGCTGTTCATTCGTATCAGGAAGTGTATGTCTTAAGTAAAGTTGAGGGAAAGCTGGTATAAGTGCATGTTTGTATGTTTTGAGTTTCTTCTAACTTCTGCAATAACAAGAAATGCACAACACAGTATATCAACATTAAAATGGAATATATTACTTGAATAATATCTAGGAAATATACTGAAACAGGTATTTAACAAAAGAATAAGGTGGCAAAAGGATTTGTTTATTTTGGCCGTGCATTTGAAATGTGTTTAGCATTGTTTTGATATAGAATTTGAACATGTTCAAAACACTAGAGGAGAAGGTAACATTACATAATTTTTGGTACAAAAAATCATATTTTGCATATTTTTTTTAAGCTTATCTTTAAACTTCAAAAACAAAACTGTTACGTGTAGTTCTGCAAGGTTTTGTTGATCATTATATTCTGTGTTCCAGGCAAGGAGAATTTGATTAGTCCAAGAATCATAAGAACAAAAGTAGATCAAGGAAATGAAATATTTGCTTCTCCTGTTGGTACCTGTCATGCTGCTAGGTATGTTAAATATGTTAACACAAATTTAAAATAAAATGGATTTTAAACCCAAAGCGATCTTAAAACCATCATATTTGACTGGTAGAATTTTTCAGAGCAGTGGATAATCTTGCATATCTTCCTGTATGTTTATTATACTTGCATATTGCCAAGCAAGTTGAAAATAAAATGCTAGCTAATTTTTGAAAATTTCCCTGTTCTCAGGTGTTCTTCCTTTTTATTTTTTACACTCTTTAACAGCTGGCATAAGAGAGTTGTTAACATTATTTCACTTTCCCAAATCCTCAACATCCAATGCAGGCAATAGTAGTAGTAACGTATCATGTGCTTCTAATGTAGTAATTTGTAAGGCTATTCGTAATATTTACAGGGATCTTCTTTAGTAATATTCTTAGTTTCTCCAATAAATATGTATTTTTCAGATAAATCTGCTCAAACTACTCATGTTGATTAAAAAGAATAATTAAATGAATTATCTAATTCAATCCAATTAATTGAGCCAATTTCCATAGTTTCATACAGCATGTTAAGAAATGTGTAGATAGATTGTGTTGAGATTTAGTATACAGTTTGTAAGACCAGTCATCATTGAAAATGAACATATTTTACAGCTTGAAATAAAATTACCATGAAGTTCAAAATACTAACTCGTGGTCCAGAAAGACACACAGGAGAAAAAATTTACATTTTATTTGTCAGGGCAAAAGTTAAGATTGAAAAAAGAAAATAAAGGGAGTGGTATAATTTATTGTACTTAATGTCTGGTATCAATATTTACTGTTCTTATTTTCAGTTGAGAAATAAAATATTTTTTATTTGTTTTTTTGTGGTCCAACTACTTTAAGGAATACTTGCAGGACTCCACAGAGAAGTGATATTCCAGGTGTGTATTTTCATTGTTTAATTTTACAAAATATTTGATATCTGTAGATATAAATTACATATTCTTATTACTTAATGCTTTTTAGGACCATATGGAAGCTTGTTTTGCACACCAAAACTTTTGGAGGTAAATATTTATTCCCGTGTTTTGTTTTCTTTTTCTGAGGGGTATGTTTAGAATTTTGTGTAGAAATAATTGTTAAATATATTTCTAGGTCAGAACTCCAAAACGTATTTCCGAAAGTCTGGGAGCAGAAGTGGATCCAGATATGTCCTGGTCAAGTTCTTTAGCCACACCTCCAACACTTGGCGCAACAGTGATAATAGGTAATTCTAATAATGAATAGTTGTTAAGGGTTAAAAACTGTTCTGTTTTTGACACTAGAAGAACAGGCATGTTTGAATTTTCTTGACAAAAAGACAAAACTCTTACAGCAATGCTCATTGGGCAACTTTAAACAATGTCACTCTAAAAGGAAAAAATGAAATTAAATGTGTAATTGCTTTCAAATTTTTCTTCCTTTGTATAAGCAGTTAGGGAATATAAAATTAGAGTTAACATAGCAAATCATAGAAAGAAGATTACATAGTGGTTGCTTATATTTGCACCATCACAAAGCAAGATACTGTGTCAAGGTTAAGTCATGTGAGTACATTCGTGATGTCCAAGGGTATAGTTTGTCAAGCAGCTTTCCAGCAACAGCACTGGCTTCAGCATTTCAAGCCCTCTCACCATCCTCACTGTTGTACTGAGGCAGTGAAGCAGACTGGGATACTGATCCAACTGAAAAACAATTTTTTCTAGATTATTCAGACAGAGCAATTCCTGGATCTCATTTACTGCACAGCTGCACAAAGAGCTGTGTCCGCATAATAGAGGATGAAGATGAGTGGGTGATGACTGTTAAATGGCATAGCCACTGAACATCAAGCTTCGACCTAAGGTTTTGCCCTAAGTGGGATTTGTTTACGTGCGATAAAAGGCAAAACAAAATTTGACTTTATGACTTGATGATGAGAACTCTTGAGAAAATGCAAAGATGTGGATGTTGGTTTATATCCTGAGGTTGTTTTTTAAAAAAATTTATTTATTATTAAATTGTCGCAGTATGAAGTGTATGACTAAGAATGCATTCTGGGAGTCCCCTCTCTGAGCAGGGATGGGCTACTGAATTGTGCCATTTTGCCTGTTCATGGCTTTGGAATGATGTGACTTGAAAAGGAAGTCTGGGGAAACTAACCCTAGCTTAGAGAGACTCTCGTGGGAGATGAGTTCTGGTTTGAACCCTCTTTCTCATTCTCTCGCTTTCTGGATGAGCATAGTATTTTATAGTCATGATGCCCACTTTCTGTCATCAGTCACCTGTAAAAGGAAAGAGTGAGAAAGTGTAAGTTGTTTGGCTGCTTCAACGGAGGGGTTCCGGTTACTAATCTTAATAGCACACAGGAATCTAGATGCCATGTCAACGAAAGGTGGTATTTCAAGATACTGCTCTTTAGTAATCTTAAAAATAGGGTTTACACTCTCCTTTTATAATATAAATGAAACAGATATCGCTGCTGTTGCAGGGGGGAGCCAAGGAAAAATCAAATTCTTGACAGTGACTTAAAGTATTTATCCAGATCACGTGACAGAAGAAAATCAGGGAGCAGTGCCATGAATAACTGCTGGAAAGGGTGATGGGCTTAGGGTGGTAGCTGCTGTACTTGCATAGCAGCAGCCACATGCTATGGTCAAGGGTGTTTTACGCTGTTACAGAACTGCACATGTATGCTATCTCTTAGCAGACAATCTCACCTGTAAGTGTTTTAAGCTAAACTTTCAGTTAGTCTTTAGGAGGCTATTATGTTAGCTTACAGATTTCAGTTGCATTTAAAATAATCAAAAGAAAAACCCTGTCAAAACCCCAGCTGTATTTGAACACACTCAGCCAATTACCTAAGAACAAATGAATTGACTTGTCTATCTTTCTTCTAAAGCTAGAGAGAATGATTCTATTTCTGAAGTAAAGCAACAAGATGAAAGAGCTGAGATAGTAAGTAGATTTAAGAGCTATGCTATTCTTTACGCTTAAGCTATTTAGTTACATACTCAAATTCCTTAAGCCAAAAATAAAAAATTCTGTCACTTTAATTCTAGGCTCTCTTATCTGGCTATTTTTAAAACTTACTGCTCACAAAACTAAGCTTGCAAAACCTGGCTGAAGGCTATGCTTTCACAGATACAACCCCTTTGAGGACTTTTTTTTTTTCTTAACTTGGATTCAGTGGCAGTATGAGTCATTCAAACAGAAATCGACTCTAGGAACTGCAATATGCTACTTTGCTGTAGGATTGGTAGTTCCTGTGTTTTCCTCCCCGTTTGTCAAAGTTGTGAGAGTTGTTGTGTGCCTTATATTGTCAAATAAGCTCTTGTGCTCAACCACTACACCAAGAGTTAAAATTGAGTATTAATTTCAATTCTTTTGTTAGGAAAGAGAGAGGTCCTGCACAATTGTAATTTTACTCTGTGTGAACACTTAATGATTATTGAGACTGAAAACTAGGGGCAATGCTGATGGGATTCAATTGTGGATTTACATTTCATTCTTACTACCTGAAACTGCACGGTTAACAAACCAACTGTTGCAAGTTAAAACAACCTTTCTCCTTCTTTTAGTTCCTCCCCCCTTTTTTTTGAGAGAGGGGGAGGGGCAGGCTTATTTATAATAAACTACTGAACTCATTCACTGCCCTTAAATTGGTTGCAGAATTATCAGCTTACTTATTTTCAGGATATTCAGTTTCCCTACAAAAATATGCTACATTTTATTTTAAGAAGTGCAGAATTACTCATATTATAGTAAATGTTTAGGGTTATATGCTTTAATGTTAAGGTGACCCTTACTGATATGCAATGTATGTAACAGCTTGACTCTTGGGTTTATAGGTTTCACATAATTTTTTCTCCAAACATGGTAAATGTCCTGGAAGGAGTGATACAGGTATACAATCTATACCAGAGGCAATAAAGCTAAATGGTGAAGATTTTGGTAAGTATTGATGCTTTACTACTCTTACTGGGCATTTTGTGAAGCAAGACTGAGGATGAAGTTGCATTATATGATTTGAGCTAATCTTACAGTTTATTTCTTCTGCCAGTTGTGTACTCCCACCTCCTGAATTGATTCTACTTGTAAAACTAATCTTGCCATAAAAAGCGGGATCAGTTTCCGATGGGTCAGTGAGTTAGATCAGGTTACCATGCTGTTGGATAACTAGATTGGTACTGATGTAACTAAAGGGGAGCGACTGTGTCTGAGAGGGAAAAAAGGTCCAGGCTGAAGGGGGAGCAAGATTACTATTTCTGGCTATCATATTGGTTTATCTTTATCATGCAATTTCACCCTAACACTCATTCTGTGGTGTGCTTGCTTTTTAATCTCGCTATTTCTTTCTTCATTTGTTTCATCTTTTGTAGTTCGAAATATGAAAAATCCTTTAGGAAAAAGGAATGTTATCCTTTTTAATAAATCAGAAAATACTTGGCCAACAAAAATTGTTTTCATAGTTTGTACTTAGAACATGTTAGTGAAGAAGAATAAACATACACTTTAGTTTGGCTTTCGCATTTTTGCTGAGAAATGATGGCAGAAGGGAAGGATATTAACAGAGAACTTTGTTCAGGCTATGTGAGTGTTGTAGAGATACACATGGGATAGATGGGAAGCTGAATCCTTGGGTCTGTGTGTCTCCTCCTTATCTAAATTAAATGGGCTGCCCTGAAATATTGTCAGTAAATGTAAAGATTGCCAAAGAATCAGTTGAGGAATTGACAAGGAGGGCTAAGAGTGCTGGGATCAGGAAACATCATTGCTTGCAGAGAGATGTGTGCTACTGTTTTTGTATTTCAGTTTCAAACATGAAGGGAGAGAGACAAACTGGTGCTAAACATAAGTAGTTTATGGTCAGTATAACACTTCTAGAAGTGAAGGACAAATTGATGCCCTGTGCTGTTTTCCAAAATACCTTATCACAGCCCATAATACAGTAGAAAAGCCTAGTTAAAATGTCCGTAGTAAAAAGAAGAGGAAGAAGAAACTGTGGCCTTTAAAGTTCACAATAATGTTTGTGAGTGGTTCTTTTTCTACATCTTCTTCTTTTGATAATATTTAAGTTGGCATTCAAAGATACAATGCTAAAAGAAAGATAGTTTTGTTGACAGATGATTACAGGGCGAGAGGATGTGGGCACAGAATTTACTCCAGAGGAATGCACTTTTAATCTGGGAAAAGGACTTGCAGCCTCAGTCTGTAATGTTATAGTTTCTTCTTTCAGAAATCTTGTTTAGTGATGCCTTCTGCCACTCCGGTTAAAAATAGAAGGGAAAGAGAATCAGTAACTGTTCAAGAGATGTGATGAGAGAGGTGATTTTATGCCTACAGGTTGGGCATGAGCAGTTACTAGACTGTATTATGGACTGTTGGATAAGTGTGAATAAGTATCAAGTAATCTTCTAGGGACTTCCAAATGGAAAATCTTTCAGACTCTAGATTATTTAATACTTCTAAATGAGAAAATAGTTCTAAATTAAAGAAAATTTACCTGAAAAAATGCTTATGGAAAAAAGTTATGGTATTGGTTATGTGCTCAGAAAAACAGAAGACAGGGATGTTTCAGGGTACTTGGTTACAATTTCTTTGATATGAAAAGTAAGTTTTCCTGTCTTAAAAAGTACCCCCAGAATAAAATCTAGCTATCTTTTTGAATGTTAAATATTTTAAAAAGTAGGACTGGTTTCATAGATTTGAGAAGGCAATATTTTTGTTTTGTATATATGGGTTTTCAAGGCTGTCTACCAAACAGAGTTTGGATTTTTTTTTTCCCCCACTGCCTATTTCTGTACACAAACAAAAAATCCTCATTATTATTTTTCTAATATTTCTGCCAATCATTTGGGACCTGTTAAAGCTGGCTAAGCAATTAAAAAAAAAAGAGGATATTTAAAAATCCTTCTAAATACTATAATATTGTATATCAAAGGAAAAGACATAGTTTAATAGAATCATCCTTAAATAACAGTTCCTTTAACTGCCAGCTACAGATATAATTAGACAGCCCACAATCTGGTATAAATTTCAGAGGAAAAAATCTAGATGTTTATCTTGTAAAGTTTCCTACTCAATTTCCTGTCTTGAATAAAAGCAAAATTCTTTTGAAAAAAAACTAGGTTTCATCTTAGAAACCTGCTTAACCACTACAGCCCTCAGGAGGCCAGGGGCATCTGCACATGTGTCTCTTGCCTGCTATCTCCTCTCTCTAACAGCAGCTGTTGGAGAATAACCTACTTTAAAGGTGCATACATTTATCTTCCCACACACACTCCTGAGTAAAGGTAAGTACAGCTTTGGATTGTAAGGTAAAAAACACAATGCTGTTTCTCAAGTTATTTCCTATAACTTAATCTTTATTCTGTTTCCTCTCCCTGTCTTCTCTAAACTATTTAGAGTCTGAGAAGATGTTAGATGGCTCATTTGGCGAGATGGATAGCTTTGAGGATGCATTCAGCATGCCTGTTAAGTTCAGTGGAACCCTTCCGCTGATGCCAGGTGCCTTGGATGCAGTGGAGATATGTGAAATAACCACAGATAAAGCAAAAGGAAGGGGGGATGTTCCTTCTGAACAGCCTGTGAGAAGACAGACTGGCGGTTCACAGGAAGTGAAAACAACTAGCTGGACTGAAGAAAAACACTCTGAAATGAAGGATTCTTTAGTTCAGAAAACTGATGAAGAGATGAAGTATGTTAAACATGCCTGTTTAATAGAGCATGAAAAGGAATTGGAGTCACTTAAGTTCACAACAGATGTGCAAGATAACGGAATACAGAAGTCATCTGAGAACAAGAAGCTTGTGAAAGAAGACCTCTCATCTTCATCCAGTCAGTGGTCTCAGCTGAACTTATCTGGTCTAGATGTAACTCACTTGGAAATGTCTATGTGTAGCTCTCCACCATCTGACTTAAGCAGAGAGAAAAATTTAGAAGAGAAATCAGTACTAATGACCAAAGAGGATACTGTAGAAACATCCTTCCCAAATACTTCAAGTTTGTTAAAAGCACAAAAGCTGTTGAGTGTCAATTTGTCAGAGAAGTGCTATGAAGTGAAAAATTCTGAGAACGATCCAACATTGGAAATACCTCCAGTAAAATCTGTGTCTATGAGTATTCAAGATCCAAAGTTAATAAAAGGATTTGCTGCTGAAAAGGTTTCTAAAGTGAGCTTTTTAGACTGTAATTCTTTTCTAATTGAAAGTACAAATGTCACAGAGTATGCCGTAGTCTACAACAGCAGCTTTTCCAAGCATTTAAAAGCAACTTCTAAATCTGTCATAACTGATGTTCTGTCTCATCCACTTGTATGTAGCACTACATTTCCAGATAATTGCAGTGACCTACATTTAACGGGTAGTGAAAATACTCTTACAAAATCTGGCTTAAAAAGGCTAAATATGTTATCCAGCTTGAAAAAGAGATCCAAGAGGTTTATTTATACAATAAATAACACTTTACTGTATCAAGAAGAAAAAATTCAGAAAGAACTAACCTCTGAATCACCTATTCATCCTACATTGCCATCTTCGGAATTTGATTCATGTGAATTTAAAAGTTGTCACGCGGCCAGAGATGATGATCAAGGTATATCATTAAGCTTTTTTCATTGGTGGAGGATTCTCTGTTCATTTATTAAATTATTTATTACTTATCAGTGATAAAGCAGCTCTGCAACTGACTAGTCTGGTAACCAAGATTTGGAATTGGTCTGATAATAGTGACAGAATAGCATTAATATTTTCAAATAGTCTGGTGCTAACTTACTTAGTCTCAAACTAGTTTCTGGCATAGAAACTTCCTCCTTGAACCATTATTCTAATTGACAAGCTCAGTTATCTTTGCCATTGCTGTTTAGACACCCAGACTGTCAAGTGTCTTCCTGCCTTTGCAGATGATTTCTAAGACAGCATAAAGAATGCTACAGTTCTTTGGCTGTTTTTCTAAAGTTAGAAGGATTCAGTTTGTAGATCTGTTTCTTCCAGGAGCACAAGATATTTTTAAAAACTTAAATTATATAATGAAAGTAAGCACATACTCTTATTTTTAAAAGCTGTTGTTCTTGCAGAATAGTTACCTAATATTGGGAATTGAAGTATTTCTCTTTAAAGTTTAAAGCATATCCTTTGCTGAGACACAAGGAATGGAAGTCCGTCTTTTCAAATTTAATTAGAACTACAAATCAGTTATTTTAAATGATGGCATTAACTGCAGGTTACTCGCATATTTCTGGCTATTAGAACATGATTAGATCAGACAAAGCTCCAATCTTGTCAAGACTTTCACATTTGGAAGAAAAAGCAGTATTTATGGTACCAGTGTTAACATATGTATCTTGTGAATGAGTCAAAATTCTATGAAAGTTTTAATTTGCATTTTTTTTGAATAACTGATAACCACTTTATTAACGTGTCTGTTCTGTAATGTCTTTTTTTGTAGACTGTTTGCTTTCTGCTGAGAGAAAGCATTTGCAATCGAGTATCAAGGAAAATAATTTCAGCACTTGTACCGTAAAAATGGATATAATGGATAACTCATCTGATAATGCCTTCAACAATAGGCTGAAACAACACGAGCTGAAAGACATGGGGGAAAATGCAGGAGAGCTTCAATCTGTTACATCATTAAAATGCTTAGAAGTATCTAATACTTTGAAAGAAAACATGACAGATTCTTTAAATAGTGAAAGAATTTCAAACATAAAACGTAAAGTTCTAACTTCAGCACGCCTTATGGCAAGAAAGCATTCCAGACTCCTGCCTAAAGGCTATTGCTTAGAGAAAGACAAGGAGGATATGCATATGAGTACTAATGTGAGTGATGAAGCTATTGTACCTCAGAACCTTAAAGGACAACTTGCACAGTCTTCTGCTGGTGATGATGAAGGCTTGACTGATATGCAGCATGACACAACATCTGCGACAAACTGTAGTTTCAATAATACTTCGAGTCAAATCAACTTTGACATAAGTAAGGTCAGTAGTGATTGTTGTAATAAAATAGCAACTGAAAAAAAGCTTGCTACAGACCAGTTGTCAGTAGTTGAATGTAGAGAAATACTTGCACCTTTGGGAATAAAAGGCTCAGAAAATTGTAATACTGAATTAAAACAAGGGAAAAAAATAAATATAGCTTCCTTTTCAGAAATTGTAGCTGACAATCAAGAAACAAAGTCAACTGAAAATGATGAAAACCTTCAAGCAACTGCTTGCAATAATGTAGATGTAGAGAGCCCTAAAGAATTGTTGGATTGTATAGCTGATAATTCTTTAAATGAAGTAATTTCTGGAAAAGATAAGCAGGCAGCACCAGATCTTTTTGCACAAGATCATTTTGCAGCCATGACTCGAAAAGCAAGACTTTATCTGTCAAAGAAAGTGCCAGAACCTAACACCGAAGATAAACATTACTTAAAGAAGACAAATGTAATTCCATCTAAAATTCTTGCATCATACGAAGATATATATTCAGTAAAACCTGTATATTCCAACAAAAACCCAAATGAGAACCTAGAACATAAGGAGAGATGGTCAGGAAATCTAAACGCATGCAATTTAAATCTGAGCTTTGGTGGCTTTCAAACTGCTTCCAATAAGCAGATTAAATTCTCTGAAGACAACATAGCAAAAGGCAAAATGTTGTTCAAAGATATTGAAAATGAATGCTTTGAAGCCTCTTCCATGGCAAGAGTCAGAACTATTTCAGATCAAGTTAAAGAGGAAAATATGTTTTTCTCAGATGTGGAAAGCAAATTGGACTATAACTTACCCGATTCTTTAGGTTCACAGGCAAGTTTTCTTGAACCGAGGCATACACAGTTTATTTCACGTAAAGTTGATCTATGTACAGATTTTCCTAGAAGTCAACAGTCCTTGCAAGCACCAAATCAAACTTTGACAGCAAGCCAAGAAGCTGAAATTGCTGAACTTTCTAATATTCTGGAAGAAACAGGCAGCCAGTTTGAGTTTACACAATTTAGAAAGCAAAGTAACATGTTACAAAGTCATGTTTCTCAACAGTTTGGAACTGCACAAGCAAATGGAACAACAAATGTAGAAAATATTTCTGAAATAAGGAAAGATACTGGTTTTTGTAATGCTCTTAAATCTGAAAATCAAGTAAAAAATGACAAGTATTGTAGTAAGCAGGAAGACACTAATGAAGAGTCTAAAATGATGGAATATGAAAAAGAAAACAAAATGGTTTTCCATAAAAATAACAAAGAGGTTACTTTTACTCCCTTAGATGGAAATGGATGTAGAATATCTGGTGGTCAAAGCTTTCCAGTGCCTATACAGGACAGCTTTTCTAATTTTGTGGGCTTTGTTTCGGCTGGAGGTAAAAAAATAAATATTTCTAAAGCAGCTTTGACCAGGTCTGCAGAGCTGTTCAGGGACTTGGATGGTGATAACTACTTCTTTAAATCTTCTGAAACTAATACTAGATGCCAGAGTTCAAATGGACATAAATCTTCTGACTGGAATTTTTTCAGATGCCTCACAAAAGAAAACAGAGGAAAGACAGTTTGTGTTACAAACTTTAAAAGCATAGGTTCTGATTCCTGCACGGGTTCTGTTTCCCACCATTCAGAGAAAAAATATGAGGAAAATATTAGTACACCATTTAGGGGAAATACAGAAAATTGGACAAAAAGATCAAGAAATGATGAAAACATCAATTTCAGTTGTACAGATAATGCTAGGTATTCTGCCTGTGAAATGGGAAACAGTCTGTCATCCATTAAAAAACACAACCAGAATCTGAAAATTTCCAAACAATTTTTGAATCAAGGAGATTGCCAAGTTGAAGGCAGTTTGCAAGAAGACTCATTAGATGTGATGTGTCTAGGAGATGCTACTACAACTGGAGGAAAACATAGTTTAAGTATATCCGGTGAAATGGAAAAACTAGTTCCTAATCAGAAAGGACAAGAGAAAAATCAAGAAGATAAATACTTACCACAAAGTTTGCAAACTGCAGCTGATGGTGATATATCCATTTCTGATGCATCTTTGGATGATTCTGTATACTTGCTCAAGGTAAAATGTGACAAAAGAGATGTGAGCGTTTCAGAGAACTCTGATAAAAGAAAGACAAATAGTATAAATACGGAAGAAGCAGACACCACCCCTGGTAAGAACCTCTTTGTGAACCACAGTGAAATAAAAATAGGCTCTTACCATCATCATCAAATGCCTTTCCGGCAAGATATGGATGTTGAAGAAAATGCAGTTAAAGGGAGTTATCCAACTGGTTTCCATACCGCCAGTGGCAAGAAGATAACAATTGCTGATGGATTTTTGGCTAAAGCCAAACATTTTTTTGCAGAAGAAAATGTTTTAGGAAAGGAACAGAATGACAATTTTGAGGACCCCTTAAAGAAAAGGAGATGTAGTACGGACTGTGCCAAAGACTGTGATTCATGTATTGAAAGCACTGCTCAGTGTGATCCAGAAACACTTAATTTCAGTGAAAACCTTCTTCGTAAAGAAACTGGAGATCAGTTTAAACAGACAGTAGAGCTTAGTCCCTTTAAACAAACTGTTACTCTTGATACTGTTCAAGAAGACGCATTTGTTAATATAGATAAAGATTGTGAAAGAAATTTTGGAATTCGACATGCACAAAAAAAAGCTGATGTCAGGCTTGGAAAGTCACAATTAGAATACTTTCCTGGAAAGGACAGTGATGCTTTGAGTGGAACTTCATTGTCTGAGGACGAAAAACTGTTTGCAGAGAGAGATATGGATTGTTCAGCAAAAAAGAATTATCAGTCAGAAAACACGCGTGATTCTCCTGTGCAATCTGCTGTATCTCTGCACTTAATGAAAGTATCAAATGACCTTGCAGAGGATTCTATGCCTAGAGATGCAAAAAATAGTTTATTTGTTGAGGACAGTAAAAATAAATCTAATCAATCCCTCCTCTTAGCTTACAGCAGTGTTTCAAAAAGTAGCTCTTCTCATTTGAATTGTGACAGTAAGGAAGTTGACTTAGAACATCTAAATGAATCTTGTCCTGATACAAACTGCTTCACAAACACCACAGTTACTGCTCACCAAGAACAGTCCCTAGTTGGTGGTCTTGAAGATGAAACTAATTTGACCAGATTAGAAGAAACATCTCGTAGTTTTAATTTTGAAAAACAAATGGGTGATCTGAAACCAATTATGATTAGTACAGCCAAAGGTAAAACAGTTTCTGTTTCAAAAAATGTATTAGCAAGAGTCAGAGAAATATTTCAAGAAGACAATGGTGGATCTGTAAAACCTCGACCTGAAACTAAGTCAAAAACTAATGAGATGGAAGTTGCTGCAAATTCATCTTTCATTGTTCATGCTCAGCGTCCTGATTCTGCTAAACTCTTAAACACTGCCAAAAGTGAGGAGACTAATTCATTTGCATGCCATTTCATTAATGTAAATGAGAATGCAGGTGAAAATGGACACCATGATACAAATACACTTGCAGATGCAGAGTGTGTTCCAAATTCTCAGCTGCAGTGCTTTGAACAGAATATTAAGCTTTTAGGACACTTGCCTATGCCAGATAAGCAAATAAAGCAGTCAGATTCTTCTATAAGTAATCTTGGATTTTTTAGTACAGCAAGTGGTAAACCAGTACAATTATCAGAAGAATCACTAAGGAAAGCTAGGCAGCTCTTTTCTGAAATGGAAAATAATAGTTCCTCAGATCTGCAAGGAATACTTTCAGTCGAGGAAGATGTTAAAAAGTCTGAAGTGAGCACCAAAGCAGTTCCTAAGAAAATGGGGCTAGTATTACTAAAAGGGAGAGAGAATTCCGACACTGAATTGATTTTACATCCTGCTTTTGGGTTCAGCACTGCAAGTGGAAAGCAGGTAAAAGTCTCTGAAAATGCCTATCAGAAAGCAAAGGCAATTTTAAAAGATTCTGATGACTTTGTAAGGAATAGGCTTTGCATTACAAATCAACTTGGTTCAACTAAAGAGAGCAGTCAACCTGTAAAATCTCTAACTGATTGTGGTGATACAGCCAAAATAGTAGATAAAGTGATCTCAGAACCCAAAGTTGAAGAAAGCTTCAATGAAGAACTTGAATTAGAAGGCATCTACTCAGAGGAAATGAAGCCTCTTCCAAGCACTCACCATGTTAAAATGCCTGAGTACATACTGCGTAGTAAGAAAGACAAGCAGTTAACATTATTTAAAAATAGTTTTCAGCAAGAGGAGACTTCGTCTCTTGGAGAAGGGCAGCAGAATCTGGAGAAGGAAACAAAGTCTGAAGCAGTTTCATGCAGTACTATTGCTAAAGCAGAACCGAATATTAACCTTACGTGTTTCCAAACTCCAAAAAATTGCTTGCAAGTGGAGGCTGTAGAAAGTGCAAAAGCTTTTATGGAAGATCATCTTTCAGGTTCTGGAGTACGAATTAATGCCACACAATCCTTCAGTGGCAGAATGCTGGATAAAAACTTTCAAAATAAGATGTTTGGGAAGAGGCACTTGGAAGGAAATACCTCATTTGGTAGGTTTTTGTCTTATATATGTTCCACTTCATACTTCTGTATTGGTGGGCAGCTTTTTGCTTATAACAAATTGATAATTTTGTCATCAAGAAGTTGAACTTCTGTCTCTTAGTGTCAGCAACAAAGTTATTGCTGCAAGCAAGGGTTCATCCGTGCTTTCCAGCCTAAAATGCATAGTACAAGCCAAATTTATTAGTAATAATTCTAAAGCTGTGCAGGTTTTGCTGTTCTGTGAAAGCTCCAGTTGTCGTGTAAAGGTATGGAAAAAAGTTGCTACCTCTTTTCTCTCTGAGGAGATAGTGTTAATTGTCTTTCTTTTTGAATAAGATGTTGTGCTACTCTCTGCACAAGTCTATTTTTTTTTCATTTAAAAATGAGAAGTATTTCCATTTTCAGCATTTCATGCCTTGTGAATGAGGACAAGGTTTCACTTATATTCAGACTGCTAGTCTTCTGATTTGAAGAATAGGTTTTGGTCAAAAAGCACAGTTCCTTGCTGTCTAAAGCTCATCTGTCTCAGGGCTGCAGTGTTGATAATGGTTTTTGCACAGTCACCCAGAACCCATTCAGGGATCTGGGCCAGCTGAAAACAGCTTGCGGAAGGGTTAGGTTGCAACAGACTCACTGCCCAGCTCCACAAGTTCTGCTACAAAGGGCAGGGAGCTAGTGCAAGAAAGTTTGGGTGAGCATGGAAAGCCAGATGGAACTGCATTACTCCATCTTGAATCAGTCTGTGCCACAGTGGAACCATACCCTTTGTTATAACTTCTTTAAAAAGATGTGTTACATATTTTTTTTAGAATTGTGTAGGGACCCCTTGATTACTGAAAGTACAAAAGAAGACAGAAGTGAGCTGTGGTGTTGAAGTCCGCTATGGTTGACTTCCTGAGGCAGACTGTCTCTGGGATGTTTGGTAACTTAAGGCTCACAGATTTTGACTTGGAGGGAACAACCTACTGACCACAAGAGAGTCTGCAACAGACTTTATTGTATGGTGTCTCAAAACCATTTTTGTTAACGCTATATAGTCATCCTGTACAAAAGAAAGCTTTACAAAGTGTGGTAAAGTATCTCTGAATTGGAAAAGGATGCTTTTAATATAGAAGTGTGGTCTGAAGACCTGCTACTTCTGTTTGCTGTGACTTCTTGAATGTTTTATTTAGAAATTTAGTTAACTTATAGTGTACTGGGTAAGAAACTGAACTTAAAAGGAAGTTCATTTTTTAAATCTGTGTTTTTATCCTAGGAGAACCTCCAATTAAAAGACAGCTGCTACCTGAATTTGATAGAACAAAGAATCCTGCCAAATTTTTGAAAGCTTCAAAAAGCACCCCTGATGGTAATTTTAGCGTTCATGTGTCCTAAGAAGTAATTTGGTGTCAGGTGTTAGCTTTAGAATTCTTCAGTTTCCAATAAAGTAACATAAAATAAGATTGCTCAACTGCTTCTCTTATCAATATAGTCACGAAAAATCAAGGAAGCTGCTATGATAATGTGTCTGCTGGCTTGAAATCACATGATTAATTGCATGCCTTATCATATAGTATCAAAATATATTAAAAAGTACTACTCCTGCAAGAATTCTGTTTTATTTCTGACATGGTAGGAATTCATCCAATTTCTCACAATCTCAAATCCCAAACTCAGTTGGAGGAATGTATTTTATTGTTCTGTAATTTCATAATTAAAACCTATATCTACAGGAAAATGAGAAGGTATTGACAATCTTAACATGTAATTTGTGAGGAATGTAGTTACTGACAGGCATCTGCATTACAGATGTTTTTAATATTTTGAGCCAGTAACATGGAGGCTAATGAAAATGAAACCAAGGTTTTAAAATTTGAGATGACGTTTTGTGGAAAGCTGATTTTACTAGGGTGCTAGGATCATGTGATTTTGACCACTGCTTTTGATCATAGGATAAACTGTTTTTTTCTTTTAAGTAACTTGTTCTTTCTAAGTATTGTTGGATCTCACCTGGAATTGAGTAGCAGGATTCATTCACTAAGTCAGAAAAGCATGTACAACTAATAATTATTGTCAGATCTTTTGTCTTAGATGAGAGATGTTTCTTCACAGCTGCTGCTTTTGGAAGCCCTGAAAATAGTACAGAGTGTAAAAGAATCCAGTTTGATGGGTGGATTTTTCTGATGATGTAGAGGACTCCCCCTTTCATATACCCAGTGCTATAATAGTGCTAGCTAGATCTGGGAAACATTTTATCCATCTCATCGATACCACTTCCATTTTGGATTGTCTCAGCCAGCTATTCCCTAACCTAGACTGTGATCTGCATCACTGATTACAAGAATTTGGAAAGCCTCACCTTCCTATTTCTTTAGATAATGTGAATGACTTTTCTCTTGAAGCTATGATGCAGAAAGATTTGGTCATGAATGGTTTCTAATGTTATTGTTCAGACACACAGGTTCAGTTTTGGTCCACCTTTACTGTCCATTTAAGGAAGTACCTTTCATGCCAGGCTACTCCCAAGGGAATTATACTTGGATTTCTTCTGCAAATGGGAATTATAAAACTTGTAATATTCTATTTAAACAGTTTTTTAAAAATACTTTATTCAAAGTATTTCTCTCATTCTAAGAAGAAAGCTGAAAGGGGAATCATACTTAATCTCAGATTGTGAATGTTTTCATTTGCTGCATCAGATTCAGGAAAAAAAAATCCCCTGTGATCCCTTCAATATTTTATGGGAGATTCAAACCACTTTTCTTGAACATGATTCCAACACTCAGAAAATTTCTTTGATTCTTGATGAGCGCATACTGCTATCAACAAAGTTGACTTCCTTTTGGCCTTGCAGTAGCATCAAGAAAGTTTACAGTTATCACAGTAACTATAATGACTTACCTACATGAGTGTGCAGAAGTGATTCTGTAACTAGATATTGGACTCCTAGAAAGCTATTCTTTTGAACAAATTCATTGGTTCCTGAATGCAGCCTTAAATCTGTTCTAAGCATAAGATTCATGATTCAAAGAAAGTTTTAAATGGAACTTGTAAGTTGCTGCCAGAGAACAATTTTGTACCCTGCATCTGTAAATAATATCCTATCCTGAAACAGAATCTGGACAGTGTTACTCTGTATGGTGGAACAACTGAAAACAGTTGTTCTATCCAAATCTTTCCTCTGACTCCTAGATCACATGGCATCTTGTTTATATGACTTCTCATCTGAAACCTCCTTTTCACAGCCTAAAGGCACAGCACAAATCAATTTAAGTTCCAGTCAGACGTGATTTAGATATGTTGGTAAGTCCAAGATAAGCATGTCCTTAGAATAATGGAAGGAGGAGAACCTGGTTTGTGCAAACATGCTCTCTTCTTTTGCAGTTGCAGATAAAAAAAATAAATAAATTGCTAAATGAATTCTTAATTGAATGGGGAGCTTACCTGGAATAAAATATAAACATTCCCCTACCAGGAACCCAAAACATCTTACACACTCACAAATGAGAATTAAGAGTTTAGCCTTATAGTCACTTATCTTTTAGAGCTGTTTGTAACCAGTACGAACAAGAATTGGGGTGCAATAGGAGATGGCATCAGTTATTTGTTTTTCAACCTGTATTGTAACTGCCAAGAACCTTAGCTAAGACCAGTCAGAACTCCTGTGTGACCCCAGATGTGCTGGGTTTGATTCTGGTTCCCATAGTTTCTTAAGATGGCTACCAGTCTACTCATACACTTATTGCTTGCCAAGTGTTTTGACACCAGCCAAGGGGAAATACTGTATTCCTAAATCTTTCTTATTTGTCACATAAGATGACGTGTGTGGTTGAATGTCATCTTTATAAAGATCTTGCTCAGTCTCTCATTTTCCAGAGAGAAGAATCTTTAAGAAAGGTTTACATTTCTAAACTGAAAAAAAAAAAATCAGTCATGTGAGGTTAATCTTGAGTTTCGCATCAGCATTTAATTTATCAGGTGTATTGAACTATGTATTATCATTAAAGAGGAGAACTCTGTTGTTCCTTGAAAATGTATTTTGCATTTATGATGGCCTATCACCAGACTACTGACAGTTATGTTAGTTTCCTTGGTTTTAGCCACAGCAAGATTTTTTGAGAACCTGTAAAACAGTCATCCTTCTGGTGTCGAACTTTCTCTGTTAGGAGTTTTTAATTTGTGTTTGTTGGTCTGTAACTATCGGTGTATCCTTGGTTTAGTTGATAAGGATAACTGTAATGCTTAGATCAAACAGATGTTGGCAAAATATCTGGTGCTGGCCATGTGGAACATGTCAAATGCACAAGAGCATTGCATTCCAGAGGATGCCAGTTACTGAACTGGTAAATAGAAATATTTCTAGGGGCAGTCAGATTATGAAAGACAAGTTTGTGTTATAAAAATTTTTTAATATTCAGAAATGTAAAAGATAATTGGTTTTTCCTTCTGTAAGTGGTTTCTAGCAGTACTGTTGAAAAAAATAGTTCAGATATCAAGAGCTGTTCTCAAAGTAAGATTAGCCCTGGAAATGTTAAATGTTTTGTGCCTGATTTTTTTTTTTTTTTTTTTTTTTTTTGTTCATTGAAGATAAGCTAGGAAAACGGAAATGGCTTTCTCAACATCAAAGACGTTTTATACAAAGATTTTATTGTAAAAAACATGACGAAGAACTGTTTTAACCCACTTTGCAAACTTGTCTTTCTCTGTATTAACATTATAAATATATAGATATGTTCTGTAAATGTCCATCCATATAATGTACCATTTCAAACTTTTTTTTTCTAATTACAGGCATTTTCAAAGACAGAAGAAAATTTATATACCATGTTCCTTTAAAACCCATAACTTGTGGACCTTTGGGGTGAGTAATTTATAATATATTTTAAAGTTTCTTAAGACCTTGCAGTTTCTTGTGACATTTTTAACCTACGGTAGTAATTTACTACCCAACTTTCTAAAAGACTAATCATTTTACTTCAGAATAAACACATCAAATTACCTATGACATGTATTGCTGCAGTAGTCCACTGAGATGAAAACCAGAAATTTTACACTTTTCTTTTTTCTCAGTAGATGCAAATTAATTATTCATTTTTTAAAATGTCAAAGACTAGATAACATTCTATCTTTTTATTGACATGGTGTTGAAAGTTACTTTACTAAATTAAGAATGTCAAAATTTTTACAAAGATTTTTATGTCAGGAAGCTGAACCTATACGCTTAAATATTTTCGCCTCTGCAGTGCTACTAAAGAACGACAAGAAGTCAAGACTCCTACCTTTACTCTACCGGATCAAGACTTCAAAGGATTTAAATCTAAATCTGCTATTTTTCAGCACTGTGCACTAAGACAGTCTTCAAGTGGTACTTCAGGGTTTTCTACTCCACATAAGGCCTTGGCTGAAGAGACTGAAGAAACAAGAAGTTTATACAAACCTGGCAGAACTGTTAAAACTTTTATTCCACCCTTCAGAACAAAGCTGACTTTTTCTACAAATGAACAAGACAGCAGCAGCAGATGTGACTCATTGATCAGCAAAAATATGACTAAAGAGAGGGAAATAAATCAGATCACAGCTGAACAACATACTGCTGCAGCTCACCACCCCCAGTCAGAGGGCAGCAATTGCATTCAGCAAGCAGCAGACACTGACTTAGAAAATGGCAATTCAGGTATTTTCAGATTTTGATCACTTACCTACTACAAATACTAACAATCAGAATTTGATCTTTAAGGGCTTTGCACATTCTGTCAGACTTTTTATTTTCTTTATAAGCTTTTTGTAGGGAAATTAGGAAATCATACTTTATACTGTGCTCATTATATGGCATGCGCATCTTAAAAGTTAATTACGCATGTGAGCAATTTGGTTTCACATGCTGTTTCCGGAACAAATGTTTAAGTTGGTTATGTTTCATCTGATATTTGATTTTATATGTATATAAAAGATATATATATAGAGAGAGAGATATAAAAAATCTATAAAGATCCTAGAATACTTAAATTGTTTTTTATATATATATATAGGCCACTTTATAGAGTGGCCTTGCTATACTTCATTCACTTCTATAGACGCATATATACATTCTGTTTCCTGATTAAAATGTAGGCCTAACCATACAAATGGCTGACTGTGGCATTTTCAAAGCAGCAGAGTTTAAATGCTCTGTTCTTTCACTTTCATTGGTATGCGGACTTACTTATGCCTTCTAGTCTCTCTAGAATGTTTCAGTATGTATAACTTATGTAACTACTAAAATCACATAGTTTGGATTTCTTCAGAAGAACTCATGTATATCAGTTTAAACATATGCATAAGTGTTTGCAGATCTAGATCCCCTGTTTACAGGTCAGGATCTCAGGATTACAGGTGTTTTAGTCATCATCTACCTGTTTCTTTTCATTTGGCATTTTCTATGAAGATAGAGTTCAGTCTGGGGAGAAATATACGGTATTTAGTTCAGGGACTTCAGTTCATTTCATGTCAATATTTTTCAAATACCTTCAGTAAACACTGCTTTTTACATGCTTTAAACTTTGAATATTTAGACTGTTACAGATTCTAAAGACCTGTGTAGTGACTTGGAAAATATGCATCTTTGAATCTGCTTTTATTATATGACTATCTTTGATAATATTGTAAGCAGGTTTTCATGATTTTTTATTTTCGCAGTTATGAGCAAGATGATGACAAATCTCCACTGTGCAAGAGATCTGCAGGAAATGAGAATTAAAAAGAAATATAGACAAAATATTAGCTCACAACTAGGCAGTCTTTATGTCATAAAAACCTCTGCAAGAAATAGAATCTCTCTGAAAACTGCAGTAGAAGAGAAGTCTCCTAGTTCTTATTCTGCGGAGCAGGTATATTCATACCTTTATACTGTGCATCTTTTCAGGGTCTCTTCCTTAAACAGGCAAACAAAATCTTTTGAATAGATACATTTAAGTAAAATGTGTATTTTGTTTGGTTTCAAGATAAGTACAGTACAACTATTATACCAGTTGCTACAGCTTTTTAAGGAGTTTTGTGTATCCACAGTTTTTAAGAATATTCCAACTAAAAAGAATCTTATGTGTTTCTGTAACAATCATCAAATGAGAGAAGCAGAGCAAGGAAAAAATCCACCGGTGATAGCAGCCAATGACCTTTAGCCCATATAAAGAGTTTTTTTTAAATAAGCTTCTTAACACCCAGTTAAAATTTTAGTTGAGCTGAGTCAATACCAAAAACGTCTTGCTTTTGGCACAGTAAAGGTGCAAAGCCTGTTGAATTTTTGAAATCCTTTTTAAAAGCACGCATGTGCTGCTGTGCTTCTGCAAAAATAATTGTTGAGAGTTCCTCCGTTCTCCTTGGATTACATACAAAATGACAAGGTCAGATAAAAGCTGACTCAAGCTCATGAGATACTATATGTGAATTTGTAGCATTAGATGTAAAGAATCAGCTGAATTCTTACTGTATTGTCATTATTTTGTCTTTTTCATCTAATTTTTTGCAGCTTTACACATATGGTGTTTCAAAACATTGCATACAAGTTAACGCTGTGAATGCAGAATCTTTTCAGTTTCTCATGGAAGATTTTTTCAGTAAGGAGTATTTACTAGCTGGGCATGGGATGCAACTTGCTGATGGAGGATGCCTAATACCTACAGATGAGGGGAAAGCTGGAAAAAAAGAGTTTTACAGGTACTTTTACTTATGAACTTGAGGCAAGTGTGCTATATTAGCTTGCGATTCTCTTATTCCTTACAGTAAATTCAACAAAATGGTCTTTTATAACCTCTGGCTACTTTTTTACCATGCATTTTTAGTACACTTCTGTTACTGTAACTATGTAGACTACTGGTAATTAAAATCACTGTTCGTGATCTTAATTGAGCATTAAGTAAAACATAAAGTCAATTCAGAAAATTTCAAGAGTTTTTTCCATAGCGTATGTAGTCTAGAAAAATGTTACTATTTACTGATTAATTTAGCCCTTTACCATTTTGTTTAATTAATAGCATTAATAGGTTGTGATTTTTCAAGTGGAAAAGGATTTGTCTCTGGTAGGCTCAAGAGTTTGGCGGGGGGGTGAAGGAATGAAGGTTGGGTTTGTGCGGGGGGCAGAAGTTGTTTAAGGTTTCTTTGGCAGGACAAGGCTGGCAATGTTTTTTAATGATGAAGTTTTTAAAGCTGACTTACAGAAAGAAAGTGGATTTGTAGCATGATTTGAAGGAAGCCAAGATTCCACTGGTAGAACTTTCACTGATTCATTCTTTGAATGTATATATAAGAAGCAAAAAAGCATACAAACAGCTCCACTCTTCCTGGCCCACCTTCTATTCCTGGACATTTAAGGTCATTTAAGATAAACTGAGGAAAAAAAAAAAAAAAGAATGTGTTGAGTGCATATCTCCTAAACACTTTCATGAAAATTATGTTTTGTTTTGCCGTAAGCAAGTTTATACATTAAATGCAACTTTAGCAAAAGTATGTTAAACAGCAGAAGGAACTATTGGTGTACTGTTGTTTCAGCAAAACTTCAGAAAATATTGGCAAGTAAAATAATTTCTGGAGTTTTGCCGTTTTCCTCAGCCAGTTTGAGGTTGTTTCTTTTTCAAGTCAGCATCACTGTTGGTATGTGTTCACCCAAATATTCAAGCCAGAGACCTGTACTTGAGCAGTATTTGTAGTCAAGCATGCATTACCAACATACATAATATCAGAATGAAGACATTTGCAGCATCTGCTTTCCAGTACCAAAATACAACAGAGATTAGGTCTGTTCCAATTTCCAGGACTGCTTTGATTTGCAAGTCTGAGTTTGGGCTGGTGAAGTTGGTGCAAGTAATCCAGCATGGGGAAAATTGACTTGTACAAGGTGTTTACTTCCATGTTGTAATCTGAGCTTCCTCCTGGAAAAAATACTTTCTCGCCCTCCTCAGTGAGTCAGGATCATTGCTGACTTTTTCCACATGACTTTGGGAAACGTTTTTGGTGCCAACAGTATTTGTTCATCTTAGGAGAACTGTGTCCATAACAAATAACTACGCAGTAAGGAGTGCTCTCAAGATCAAGTGCTGGAATTTACAGAATCACAAAGTAGGTTAGGTTGGAAGGGACCTCCAGCGATCATCCAGTCCAAGCTCCTGTTCAAAACAGGTCTATTTAGATCTGGTCACACAGGTACTTATCTAGTTGAGTCTTGAATATCTCCAAGGATAGCGATTCCACAACCCCTCTGGGCAGCCCATGCTGGTATTTGACCACTCTCACGTTTAAAAAATATATTCAAAAAAATCCTTGTATCTAGTTGGAATTTTTCGTGTTTCAGCTTGTCCATTGCCTCTCGTCCTATTGCATGCACTTCTGAGAAGAGTCTGTCGCCATCTTCTCTGTGTCCTCCAATCAGGTAGTTGTAGACAGCAATAAGGTCTCCTCTTAGTCTTCTCTTCTTAAAGCTGAATAAAGACAGATCTCTTAGCCTCTCCTCATATGTAATGTACTCGGCCCCCTGGAACATGGGGAAACCATCTTGGTGGCTGTCTGCTGGGTTTGCTCCAATATACCAACATCTTTGCTTTGGAGAGCCCAAACCTGAACACTACTCCAGGTGTAGTCTCACAAATGCCGAAGGGGAAGGATCACTCCTCTGCTGATTTCACTCATAACAATACAGCCCAGGATGCAGTTGGCCTTTGCTGCAAGGACACACTACTGCCTCATGATCATCTTGTTATTCACCAGGACCCAAGATCCTTTTCTGCAAAGCAGCTTCCCAGACAAATAACCCCCGCCTGTTACTGTTACGTGAGGTTATTCCATCCCAGGTGCAAGACTGCATTTGCTTTTGTTGAATTCTGAGATTCCTGTTAGCACATTTCTCCAACCTGTCCAGGTCCCTTTGAATAGCAGCCTTGCCCTCCAGTGTATTGACCACTCCCCCCAATTTGGTGTCATCTGCAAACTTGCTGAAGTCAGGTTGTTGATGAAGACATTAAACAGTCAGTATTGGTCCCCATATTGATCCCTAAGAGATGCCACCAGCTGGACTTTATACTGTGGATCACAACTCTGAGCCTAGCAGGGCAGCCAATTTTCCACCCATCTTATCTACTTATCCAGCCCATATCTTACCAATTTGGTGATGAGGAAGCTTTGGGGGACTGTCAAAGTCCTTGCTGAAGTCAAGGCAACTTTGCACTCTGCTCTGGAAGTTCTTGAGTCTCTTGGTTTGACAATAAATATGAAAATATTCTAGCCAGTTAAACCATTAATTATTGTTATTCTAAATACTGTAAGGCAAAGTTAATCCTCCCACAGCTCCTTTCACACCCTGTGGCATCACATGACCCAACTGTTTCATTGACATCTCTGGGCCACGTAACTGGATGCGTTTAAGTAGTTACCCAGAGGCAGAATACACAGAGCTTAACCTAACTTGTGGCTTGCCTGTTTACTCCCCATTTGGCAAGTATTTCACTATTAACATTACCATCCCTGATTCTCCATTTCCCTCCAGTGGGGACACAATTGTTGAATATTTTTGAGACACACCTTGTCAGAGGGAGTGCTCCTACAAAGCATTTATGGTTGATGCTTAAAAGACTGGCTGGGATGTTCACCTGAGTGCAGTAACAGTGCAAGAGCTCTTGCCTACTTGTTAGTGTTTTAGAGTTTTATGCGTTTTAGTAGGTACTGGTCATTGCTTTTTCATAGGATAGGTTGCTATTTCTAGGCTGACCAGCAACACGACTACAGTGTTCCACACAAATGAATAGGACATGAGGTTTGGGTTGTTCTTTGTCAAGAAGCAGTAGACCTCTTGGAAAAATGTACCAACTCTGTATCAGTGTATTTGCAATTTACTGCTTTTACATGTTGGAGGTTCCAGTGGTTATCTTGATTCATTTCACACAATTTTCCTGTGAATGGGAAATGTATTAAAGTATTGGCACAAAACATTTTATGACTAGACAAGCCAAATATTGGCCTTTTTAGGCAGTCCAATTTCCTGTTCCAGTGGAAACTTGTCTTGGCAATCCTTTTCAGATGTGTTTCCGATTCTGGTCAGGCCACCTGGTATATGGCTTTCCTCACGTTCCTTTTTTTAGCAAAAGAAGAGAGAAACCACCAACATACTGAGAGCTGTCCCAGCACAGCCAAGGCATTTTCGGTATCAGAACTTGCTCCGGCTGTCAACATAGATCTGACCCTGAATACCAGATTTCCTGTCAAGCAATTTGTAGAGGTTGCTCCACAAGTGCCTTCAGTTCCTTTATCTTTTCTAGACTTGTGTATATTTTAAAGTATATGGTTGAGAACAAATACCTATTGACTGGTCAGCTGAATCAGTCTCTTTATCCTGGTAAGCGTATTAACTGAATCTCCATTAACTACAACATATATGCCTTCATTTAGTCATCTATATTTAGGGTCTTAATCATGAACTGAATGTTGTCTTTAACTTTTGAGTGTCCTTTACAAGAGATTACAGAGTATCTCCTAAAGCTTAAGATTACTTGGCTTTCTTCTAATGTAATGATAATTAATTTGATGGTCATGCCTGCTCTTTGTTCTCCTATGTATGAGTTTTCAGCCTTTAAATTGTTTCTTTTCCTCACCCAATGCAATACAATTCATTATATTCTTAAGTCTTCTTGAGGCTTTCTGACCAGTTGGGAACTGACTCTTTTTGTGGGGTTTAACTTGTGTTCTAACCAGTCTAATGGCTCAGCCATTTGAATCTCTAGTCTGATTCTTCCTCTTCCTTCTTTAATGAAATGGCTTTCCTAGTGATCAGGAGAGTTGGAAAAAATAAAGGTTTCCAAGACCTCTCACGCAGGTCAGAAGGGGACAGCTTGGAATCAAGACTGAATGAAAGGCAGCTTGAGCACTCATCCAACAGAGAGAAGAAAGTTCTTTCAAAGCTGAAAGTTTTGAAATGACTTGTCCACATGCATATTAAAAAAAAAAAAAAGGCAAACAAACAAAAAAACACCCAAATCACAACTTTAAAGACTGTGAGGTAGAAGGGGATTGTCATTAATTCATCAAGCAAGCAGGGGAAATTCCAGTGTTGAAAGGGAATGGAGCACACATCTGTCCCTTTATGCTATGTGCATAACTCTAGGAAGCTGACAGGGCATGTCCCTGCAGCTACTGCTAGGGTTAAAAAGTCTCCATTTCAAGAACGCATGTATGTATGCATATGCAAGCTGCCAAAGTGCATGTGGACAAGACTTTGGGAAAGACCTCCAGTTTATGGTAAGTGATCTTCTAGTTTTCACAGTAGTAATTATGCCTTTGTTATTGTTGCCTATGCAGGTGTACTGAATGCAATGCTAGGGAAAAACAGGTAAAAGTGAAAACTTGCAGTGGATTTCAGATTAATTTATTAATAATTCATTTGCAGAGCCCTGTGTGATACTCCTGGTGTGGATCCCAAGCTAATAACAGAGGCATGGGTTTACAATCACTATAGGTGGATTGTATGGAAATTGGCAGCCATGGAAGTGTCTTTTCCACATGAATTTGCTAACAGATGTTTGACACCAGAAACAGTGTTGTTGCAATTAAAATATAGGTATGCATAGCAACGTATTTGGAGTTGTAATTTGTGATACTGTGTCCTTTCTAGTTTGTAATATTTTAAATTAAGCACATCTACCTGATTTATTTATTGAAATGCTTGTATTGTTGAGCTTAATTATATCAATATTAAAAATGTATTGCATGTTATTCGCTAAAAATTTTATAAGTGTCACTTTGCTACAATGGTGCTAAAGCCTGTAGTTTGATTTAGCAATAGTTTGCTACTGTTATTTTAAAGGAAAACGATTGTGATGGATTTTGCATGTTTTAACAGAGTGTCATGGGTTCTTTTTTGTAGATATGATTTGGAAGTTGATAAAAGTAAACGATCAGCGATCAAAAAAATAATGGAGAAGGATGATACTGCAGGTAAAACACTCATACTGTGTATTTCTAAAATCATATCACTGAATACCATTGTGTCTCCTAGCAGTAACAATAAGAGTGTGGAAAGTAAAAAAGAAGCAGCAATAATTGAAGTTACTGATGGCTGGTACGGGATTAGAGCTCTTGTGGATCCGCCTCTCAAAGCGTTCTTGCATAGAAGGCGGCTCACTGTTGGTCAGAAGATCATAGTACATGGAGCAGAACTTGTTGGCTCTCAGAATGGATGTACACCACTGGAAGCCCCAGATTCTCTTATGTTAAAGGTAAAATGAAATATTAGTTCAGCTTGATTGGATGTGACTGAGAGATGTGATGGATGCTATTTACTTGGGCAATGCTGTAAACCAGATGGAGTTCTATATTCAGACAAAAGTTTTGTCAGTTTAATATCCAGATTACTAAGACATGACACAAGGCAGTTAACACTATTCAATAGGATTGGAAGAGGAAGTTTATAGTATAAAATTCTGTCAAGGTATCTGTTGCATGTTTTGTCCATTCCAAATCCTTAATTTGTTGAGACATCAAGTTACAAAAACTATTTATCCATCATAGATAATATAGAAGCTTGAGGAAGAAAGGGAGGGGGAAACAGTTTGTGAGAGGGTGAGCTTGAGGGGGGGGCTTGACTTGTCTGAGGATAATAATGTGCTGTGTAAAGTTTCAGATTTTTCTATGCTAGTATAAGGCAATGGCTTGTATTTCATGGATACTCATTTCTTAGAGAAGTTTAACTTAGCAAAATTTTAATACCTGCTTAAGATACGTTTTTCAATATGAAAAGAAACCCTGCAACCAAAATGTAGTACATTCAGGTGCAGAAATGAGAGGTTTTTAGTGAGGTTAGTGTAAAAATATTCTTCCCTCTCGTTTAGTAAGTTGGATTTCTTTTTGACCTATCAGTGTCAGTTTTTCATTCAACATTGAACTTATTCAGATTTCAGCAAACAGTACTCGATGTGCACGATGGCATGCAAAACTAGGATTTCATTGGGATCCCAGACCTTTTCCTTTGCCTTTGTCATCGCTTTACAGTGAGGGCGGTGCAGTGGGATGTATTGATGTAGTTATTCAAAGAACTTATCCTATTCAGGTATGGTATAAGTATTTTATAAATCTAATAGATTCTATTAGATCTAACTTATCTAAATAGTTAATTGTTGCATCATTTCTGAAATGAGACATAATATAGAGTGCTAAAAAGTTCATGTGTTTAATATTTCAGTAGTGACGTATCACGATGTAAGAAGAATTTCAGTTTACGCTCAGTATCCTCTGGCTGGCTTTGTTTTCAGCTTCAAAGAATGAGAAATAATTGAATTTCAGATCTAGCAAGCTAAATCTAACAAGCACAGAGCTTGTTTGAAAGGAGAGAAAAAGACACTGACAGCTTCAACTCCAAGTAGAAATGTCCAACCCAGTTTGCCCTATTAATAGCATACAATATCCATGCAAATAATTGAAATAATTTAGAACTATTTGTAAGAATATTTTTTTCTTACATATAGCTGGTTGTATTGTGTAAGATCTATTATTTATAACATTACTGAAAATACAATGCAATTTTTATGTAAAATAGAATGAAAATATTTTAAATATTCAGACAGATTTTAAATATGATCCAACTTCATTGTAATTACTTGCTTTTTAGAACAGACCCAACTATAAGGAGAAGCAGTATTTTCATTGGTAATTAGTCCTCTTAATGTTAACAGTGTAATCAGGATACAACATTCATATTTTGCTACCTTTTCTCAGAGTATGTTATACTTGGCATGTACATGTAGGGTTTTTAATTTCCTCGGCATTTGCTATCTAAAAAGTTATTTAAATGTTGGTCAATGTGGCATGAATTCCACAAAGATAGTATCAGTATTTGTTTGGGTCATTATTTTGATATTTAGTTCATTATTTTAGTGGAGGAAATTGCAACACTCCCTATGTGGACTCCCTGATAGAACTAACATTTACTTAGGTCCCAGAAAGGAGACTGTAATCTGTAGCTTCATCACAGTAGATGGCTTCAAGGCTCGGGAGGAAAGTGGTGCTTTGTATTTTGTCTCCTCAAGGGATCAGCTTGCTGATGTAGGCTCTTTTTTTTTCTTTCTTTCTTTTTTTTCCCCTGAAACACGGAAAATCTTGCTCAAACATAGCAAACATACCAAAATGATAGGAAGACCTGGACTATCTGTCTCCTTTTTACCTGAAGAGTCATGCGGTCTCAGACCCACAGTAACCCTAATTTGAGGTGTCATACTGTGTATAGTAGAGGAAATACATGCATTTAAGGAGGCAGGCAGGGCCTATTTCAACAGTTCACTGCCTCTGAAGGTCCATCCTTTATCCCTTTTTCATCCTGCTCCTGGCTGTACTGTCTTGCTGCTTCTTTATGCTAAATCTGGAACTCACCCAACCCCCTTGCTTAGCTAATTTAGTTCACTAAACCAGGAGAAAACTAAACCAACAAAGAAGCAAACTGCTTTCTGTTGGATTAGCAAACTAACATGTTCAAGTGAGGGTCAGATAAGCACTAGAGCCAGGGCAAGGGAGGAGGCAGGACTGCACAACAAAGAGCAAGGGAAGGGGCCAAAGACTACCGCTTTCAGCTGCAGTGGCCTTTTTGTTTGGCTTACCCATCTCTTCAAACCATGCACTTAAGGCCTCAAGCAAACCAGTTCTGACAGGGCTGTGGATGAGGCTGTAATCCTATGAAAACACTTCAAGCAGAAAAAGTTTAAGGACAATGGCAGAGCAGCATTATAGTTCTTTTACAGCATCTAATCCAGCATGTTAATATAGACTGTACGGTTGAAGTGCAGAGAGAAATTGGGTAGAATACAGTTCTGGTATTTTTTCATCTTTGAGTTTGTTTTTTATCTAAATGTATCTACAAGAGGGATCCAGGTATCTTCTAAAATACATCACTGATATCTGTTATGATAAACTATGATTTTTTTTAGCTGTTGCATCATATAGGTTTAACTACAGCTGCTCCATTCTGTCTGTAAAACTTTATCTAGATTTATCTACCAAGGCAGTGGGTTTTTGCCTTTTATGTATAATACTGAAAGAACTACTACCTGATCAGTTCTTAAAGCATTTTTGCTTAATATTCAGTATTAGAAGGAAGTCAAATGAGTTTAAAAAAATCTGATTTTTGTTTGAATATTTTTATTTCAGTGGATGGAGAAGATGTCAACTGGCTCATACGTGTTTCGTAACAGTCGAGCTGAAGAAAGGGAAGCTGCCAAGCATGCAGAGGATCAACAAAAGAAACTGGAAGCTCTGTTTGCAAAAATCCAAGTGGAATTTGAAAAGCATGAAGGTAAAGCTCTCATTGCTTCAAAACATGTAATGAGAACACAACTTTTTTTTTTTCTTTTTTGGCATTTACAGAAGAATTTAAAGAATCTAACAAAAGCCTCTCTGACAGTAGGGAAGAGGAAATTAGAGGGGGGATGGAAGTGAGTGTGTGCATGTTGTTTTGATATTTACTTCCTATGTATTAAGGCCTTCCAGTATGAAACAGCTGCATGCTTACGTGCTTGGCTTTGAGGCTATCTCTGAGACTCTGAGAACTTGCTGGTAGCCAGGCTACTAAAAATTACCATTGAGATGATGCTCAGGAAGGTGCTACAGGACTGAAATTCATAATTCCGTCCTCTTCAAGGATTTGACACTGTCAGACTTGTTCTAGGGGTGGGCACTGCTTAAGGTCTATCTCAATAGATGGTAGTGCCAAGATACTGAGCACTTGACATCTTTCCTCACAAACCATCATGGGATTGTGGAGACCTTAGGTCGATGGGATTACACTGCACAGCCTTGCCAGTGGTTTCTAGCAGTAGTTTCAGGTTTGTTGTTGCTACGAGTGCTGCAGTTGGCTGCTGTTTGCTGCAACCTCATTAAGCTCACTGCTGCACCAGAAATGTGTATTTTTAATTCCTGCTTGAAATCAAAGATTGGTTTATAACTCCAAACTTCCTTGATGTGACCTCCCACGTATCAGTTACCTCACTGCCTTGGTTCATGGTTGATTGGTAAATTTATCGTTACTGGAGCCTGCTATTTGAAGTCTGCTACGCTGAGGCAATTCACCAAAACGCTAGCAGCAAAGACAATTTACCTAATGAAAAGATAAGTGTTCTATCCCTCTAATGCAATAAAGTTAACTTGCGTTGTAGTTTGTGTCCTAAGGAAAGGAGGTTTTGTGTTCAGTCCTGTGGTCACCTTTTGTCACATGAGAGGAGGAGGAAGTGACAGACATACAGATCACATGGTCGAGTATCAGTGTAGTTTCATGGCACCCTGTCAAGTCCCTCACCCTCTCCTAAGTGAAGGCTCTGATATTGGCTTGCTAAGCTGGTAGAAAACTATTGCCTTGTTTGTAGCATTACTTTTCTGTTGGTTTAGCACACTGAACTGGCTCATCGAGGGGTCAGACAAGTCCCAGAACTAGTTTGCCTTTTTATAAAACCTTCCCCTAAGTTTGTGTGATATTCTAGTCTACATTGCATTTAAATGAATATGAATTCTTTTCACTAGCATTGTCCTAAAGAAAATGAATTTTTGTAGAGTAGCAGTTTGTATTTTTATTTGGACAAGGCCTAAATACTATCATGCTTCTTACATATTTTTTTCTTTATTTTTAAAATGTAATGGCTGTATCTGACATATTGGGTTTTTTTAACAGAGAGAACAAGCAGAAGAACACTGAGATCACGCATAGTCACAAGACAGCAAATCCATAATTTGCAAGATGGTGCAGAACTTTATGAAGCAATTCAGAATGCATCTGATCCTGGCTATATGGAGGTAATTGTAGATGTTACTGGGCTAATTTTGAAATGCTGGTAGAATTATTTCCAATTTAGCACCTGCTGCTAAAATCAACCATTAAATTACCATGTATTTTGCCTTCTTTTAAGATTTCCTACAGTATGCTTATTGCTAAGTAAGTTAGAATAAAAAATTTGAAAAATATTTGAATGAAAGCTTGTTAAAATAGCCAAGTAATATCTTGGATTGCAAAAAAGAATAAATTATTCTCTCTTGATATAACAAATCCAGAATATAGTGCAATTATGAGTTAATATTGTTTGTTATTTTATTACTTTGTTCTGTCTTATGTAGATGAAAACTAAATGTGTCTATTAAGTCTTTAGAGTTGTATACATTTTTCTTGCAAGCTGTTCACTGAAGTATTTGAATGATTATACTGACTTTCTCTCTTTATTCCCTGTTCCAATTCAATCCCAATTTTTAAGTGTTTATACCTTTATTAATTAGATGGAGGTGATTAGTCCCTACCAGTTGTTATAGATTAAATGCGTGCCTAATCTGTTGCAAGATCAGGGTCCTTGACTGCACTAAAACCCTATAGCTGTGACTTTCTCTGATAAAATGTTATGCATATCTGTTATGTTACATGTAAAGGCATCTGGATCTTGAAGGCTTGGTCAGAAAGATAATGCTCCTGATGCATTTTGATATAAATCACTGTGTCAACTCAGAGACAGCAGTCAGCTGAGAGGCATGCATCTCTTTTTTTTTTTTTTCTCTCAAAGAACTTTCTTCTAATATATAAACATGCCTGTTATACTAAATATTCATCTTAAGCAGACTCCTCACCAATTACCATGTAAGAACAGCATATAATATAATACTAGTATTCACATGGTGCTTAGCTTCGGTTAAGACTGGTGACCCCCCTGTGTTAACATAGAATCATTTCAAGTCCTAGTAGTATATCAGCTGAACAATAGATTATTTGTAACAGAAGAATACTTGGAAAAGAGGCTGTCTAAAAACCTTGAGAGGATTTTTTTTTTTTTTTAATTAATAAGAAAAGATACTGAATACTTTTTCCCTTGGTTACAGGGCTATCTCAGTGAAGACCAATTAAAAGCTTTGAATGCTCACAGGCAGATGATGAATGATAAAAAGCAAGCTCAGATACAGGCAGAATTCAAGAAGGCAGTAGAGTCTGCAGAACAGGAAGAACATGGTTGTTCCAAAAGGGATGTGTCTACTGTATGGAAATTATGTGTGGTAGACTACAGAAAGCAAGAAAAACATAATGGTTAGTACTTGGACATGTGTAAGTGACTGTAATTTACACATGATAACAGCTCAACATAATAGGTATATTTGAAAAGAGTTTCCTAACAGTGTTCCAGCTTGCATGTCAACTTTTATGGTTGTATTTGGTTTTGCTTTAAGCTCTTTGGGTAGAGGGCGTGCTGTGGATTTCTTTTGTTTTGTTTAAGAAGCCTTCACATTAGTATTGTACACCTAATATATCTTAATCTGATATTTTCAGGAGTGATACTGAGTATCTGGCGTCCACTGCTAGATGTCTGTTCCCTACTAAAGGAAGGAAGTCGGTACAGAATCTACCAGCTATCAGCATCCCAGTCCAAAGGAAGATCGGACCCAGCTAAAATACAGTTAACAGCAACAAAGAAAACTCAGTATCTACAATTACCGGTAAGTGCTTTAACTTCATGAAGATGTGTCATGATTAAAAAGTATAACAGTCTGCATGACAGTATGTTGTAAATATTTAAAATGTGTATTTTCAGGTCTCACAAGAGATGCTGTCACAGATTTTCTTTCCTAGAAAGGCTCTGACATTCACAAGTTTATTGGATCCTTCTTTTCAGCCGCCATGTGCTGAAGTTGATTTAGTGGGAGTTGTAGTTTCTGTTGGCAAAACAGGTATGTTGTAGACCATGTTCATGTCTTTCCATTGAATAAGTACTAAAACTTCTTATTTCAAAATTCTAGATGATCTTGGTATTGTTCAGCAGGTCTGTCAAAACCTGCTACAAAACCTAATACAGCCCGTCACCATGACATGCTGGCAGATATTTTTTGATTTCCCTAAAGAAAAAATGTCTTCCCTTATTTGTTCAGGAACTACTTTAG
Source organism: Apteryx mantelli (assembly GCF_036417845.1). Taxonomy (NCBI): domain Eukaryota; kingdom Metazoa; phylum Chordata; class Aves; order Apterygiformes; family Apterygidae; genus Apteryx; species Apteryx mantelli. The sequence goes on from NC_089978.1 coordinate 26,550,778, forward strand.
TGTGGGAAAATCCAAGCTCAAGAGAAGCTTTTACTTTAGGCATTGCAGAGGTTGTCTTGCATGCACGTGAGCTCCTCTTCTGTGTAAAAATATCATGAAACCAGGGAAGCACAGCCATTGATGCTCCTGGCCAGAGACAGACTGATAATCTTTTGGTTGAAAAAAGAAAGCACCATAGGAATATTGGTGTTTAAAACACAGACTTTGAATTGGTCTCTGCAATCAGTAGGGAGCTAGTGTAGGCTATGAATGAACCATCAAACATCTGTTACCATGCAGATAGGCTGCACTGTTACATTTATCAATTAGAACTCTTTCAAGATGTGTTATTTCTTTTTATAAATACAAATTGCAGTAATCAACCTTTATTTAAAGGTTTATCATTTAATTCAATTTTTTCCTTGTTTTTAGGTTTCATTACTTTGGTGTACTTGTCTGATGAAAACTATAATCTAGTGGCAGTAAAGATCTGGACAGATCTTAGACACCTTGCTGTTGAAGATATAGTTGTCCGCAGTTCGTTCATTTCTGCAAGCAACCTTCAGTGGCAATCTGAATTCAGATCAGAAATTCCTATGCTTTTGGCTGGTGATCTTTCTGTATTCTCTGCCAGTCCAAAGGAAAACCATCTTCAAGAGAAATTTAATGAACTGAGAAGTGTGATAAAGGTAAACCTTTTAGTTCAACAGTTAATTTTAGTTATTGCTGTGTTGTATTCTTCACCAAAGAATCTGTTAGTACTGATAACTCTTACAGTAAGTAACGCATGTAATGTTGACTTTTAGGGGGATTTTGTACTGTCCTTAAGATGTGCCACAGAATATTCTCTGGCTAACAAAAGTAGTGGAACTGTCAATGGGGAAATCTGCCACTGACACTTTCGCTCTAGCCTTTTTAAAGTTTCCTGTCTTGCTCAATTGAACACGTTCATTAACCAAATGGCTGTTAAAACAATTATTTTAATTTTGTAGCTGTGTTAAGTAGTGCATCTGGTCATGCCTTCTCACTTCTTACTGAAAAACAGGTTTAAGTACAGAAGGAAGTGTTTCTTGTTAACAGTATCAGGAAGGTATATTTTGCCCCCCACCCCATAGAAGGTGCAGCAGTCTTCTAAATTGTTGGTTACCCATAAAATAAACTTCTGGCAGAATCATGATGAGAAAGCTTAGTCCCAAAAATTTTGTTTGCAAGCATATAATACTTCTGTAATTTAAAAAACTGTTACTGCATTGTAATCTGTTCTTCTTTACAGAATGTGGATTCCTTTTGTTCTGATGCCGAAAGAAAATTGATGAATTTGCTCCAAAGAAACGGCCCATTTACACCCAGTTTACCTAAAAGATATGGCTTGGAATGCCTTTCCCCTTGCAACTCAGGCCTTTATGCAGGGTGTAACAGTTTGGTAAGCTTCTTGTAACTAATACTGATTTTATACAAACATTACTTAAAGTAATAATATAAGCACATTTTATACTAATGGCTTATACTGATTGGTTTTTCTCCTCAAAATTTCCACAAAAATTGTAGCTAGAGATTTGTTGCATTTTCGTCACCTCTTTGTCCACTAAAGTCAACATCCTTATGCATTTTTTTGGTAAATTATGTTTACAGAAGTGTTCCAGTGGTGCTTAACTTCCTTTCTAATTTTATATGAGTAAATTGAATCCTCTTTTCCCTTACGGGTGACTTACTGCTTTCTAGGTCCCATTATGAAGACTATCTGACATATGGATGTCACTGGGAGGAAAATTCTTCATCAATATTTTATTTTTCTTCCAGGACAGTCTGCAAGTCCTACCCTTGTTTAGATAATATATCTTCTGCTCTTTTTTTCTAGATATAGTTCACTTATAGTTTACTTAGTAAATGTTTACATTTGGAGCAATCTCAACATCAGTTGTTGAAGTTAAATAGTACTCTCTTTTCCCTGAAGGTTGCTGGTGGTAAGTTGTTCCAGAAGCATAGCCAGTCGGAGTGAGTGAGTCGGAACAAAATTTTTTTCTGCCGCTAGTTGCTAGGGAGGTGGAAGCACCCTGATATAAGACTAATTCCTGGGGACTAGATTAAAAAGTCTGCAAAGCATCATTTTCTATTTTCAGAGGCAGTTCTAATATTTAATTCTGAAGGTTTAGTGGTATATATAATTTTATTAAATATATTAATCAATTTAAAATAAATGAGACTTTAAAGGTATACCAAAGTTAAGCATGGGTTTGAATGGCTTGCAGTGTAGTGATCATCTTGTGCATATGGTTACCTTAATTTTTTCAGTCTATATGCTGCCCTCCTTTCTTTATTTTCCCCCTTTTTTTCCCAGTTTTCTTCTCTATTTTTCTTTAACAACCTTTTGAGTATATATTCAGTGCAGTAGAAATCAAAGTTAACTCTGTTCTGTAATGATTATTTTGAATTCTTACAATCTGGCACAGAAAAAATTCCATATGTTTAGTTTAGATTTCAGAAACTGAAACTTTTCTGTCTTAATGTGCCTTTAAAAATGATTTATCAAGCATCAATCCTTGAAAAAAAAAATGTTAATCACTATCAGAAGATAACAAACTTAACTTGGACATGAATGATGGCATAGCATTTTTGTATCAGTTTTTTTCCCTCTTGTGTGGAAATTTTTGAGGAAGCTAACAAAATAGTATGTTTTATTTAACATAAAACTTGCTTCTTTTTTAAACAGGTCTCCTCTCCTAATATCGAAGTAAAGTATCATAGCCCTTTGGCAAATAGCATACAGAATTTGAAACTTGTCCCACAAGGCTCAGCAAAAATGTCTTCATCTGCTACTACTAATGAAGACCATCCCAAAAACAGCAAAAAGAGAAAAGCTATGGACTTGCTCAGCCGCATACCTGCCCCTCCACCACTGACACCAATCTGTTCAACTGTTTCTCCATCTTTAAAAAAGGCATTTCAGCCTCCACGAAGTTTGGGTTTTCAGCACAGCAAGTCACCAAAAGAAACAAACCGGAATATCAGTCATGCCACCCCCTGTAGAAAATTGAGAGAGACTGTCCATCTTCCTGAGAATGATCTGGTTGCAGATGAAGAGCTTGCGATGATTAACACACAAGCATTCATAAATACTTTACCAGAAGAAAAGCAGATTGATTGTGTAAATGAAAATAGCAGTACAACAGCTACTAATTTATCTGATGATCTTTCACGAAAAAATAGTTTTAAATCTGCTGGGGAAGCAAATAACTCTTTAAAAAACTGTGCTGAAGGAGCTGAGACTTTTCAGAAGGACACAGAGGAAGCTGAGGGCTCATTAACAGACTGCAGAAAGCTACAGAGACAAAAAAAAGAATGCTACTAAATTCGTGTGTACAGTATTGTATATATTTCAAATTCAAATGATTTTTACACTTTGTACATTAAATCCTGATTGTATTTAATAAAGATACATTACAAAAACAAAGATTAACTGGCATTTCATCTGCAAAATATAATAAATTGGAGTTGAATAATTATACATTTCCCACACAGCTATGTATGATACAATAGGCATCAGCGTGGCTGAAGGTTTATTGACATTTTATAAGCCATTGCTTTGATTCTGATGTATTCCTGAATTACAGCACAATCTTTTGTTTCTGTCTGAAACCATCAGTTTTGTTGGCCTCTGTTAGAACAGTTGTTTGGCTGTTAGAAGTAAATATGGAGCACATCTATTGGATTAGCACTGTGCCAAATAGGTGAAAACAATTCCCTGATTCCATTATAACCAGAATTTAACACTTTAATTCTGGAATATTGCTTTTTAATTTCAGTACAATTCTCGTAATGTTTTTTTTCCCTCATACTTCTTATAGTGCTAAAAGTTTTAGAAAACAGCTGTAACTGTGAAGGTTTGATAGCAATGTATAAATGGATTAACAGATTAATCCTTGGGCAATGTTTCTAAACTACTCAGTTGTAGTTAAAGGTACCACTTCGAGCCACAATGTTATGGAAAGAATGATCTTACTTTAATTTCATCACTTATGAGTTCTTTCTGCCAGGAAAATATTCAAGCGCAGTAGTGAGTACTTTTACTCATTACTTTGTTCTCATTAAGCTCAACAAGCAAGACTTCTCAGAACTGGAATTTCTACTACTCTACTTTCTCCACTCTAGCAAGCTGAGCTGCAACCTCCATTGGGATTTTGCTGTCAGCCTGCCCTGTCCTGCTGCCTCCCGCCAGGCGCCTGCCAAAGGTGGATGCTCCTGCAGGAGGCCAGCAGCTCCCCCCACCAACCTGGGGGGGACCTGGGGACGGCTGAACGTTGTAGCAGGACCAGAGAATTGTAATGGGGTGTAAGTGGCTTCACTACACAACTGCTGATGTTTCTGTAAGCCTTGGTGCAATGCTGCAGAGCCAGGTTCCCTAGGCCCCCTTGTTCACAATTATTTATGACGAAGACCATTTAAGACACTACTACCTTAAATGCTGCTTGAGTAAAAAATTTATCCCGTATGTCTGCTACTGTCCTACAAACAGCTTTGCTTTAGCACAGTGACAGCATGATATTTCTTTATGCCTCTTAACTCATCTGTCTACTAAACTGCTAATTAGTTAAGCTGTACCTATGCTTCTCAGTGTCTAGTGCTAGCTCTCTTCATTTCCTACCGCAAAATTAAGCACTACTGTCCCTTTCTACAACTGCTGTCTAATATTTCACACCTACTTTAAAAAATTGCCATTGCAAATGCTGCATTTTAAAAATTGCTTCCTGAGGCTTCCTGATACGGAAATAATCAGTGTGATTTAAAGATACAGACAAAGGAAAAGTAGTGCAAGATAGCTTCTTTCTTTCATTCATCCATCAGTGTGTGGGTTCTCAGCACTTTGTCATGGAAGGAGCTGATTTCTCCACTTATGTACACTTTTTTTTTATTCTTTCTTAAGTAATTATTTTCTGCAATAGAATTTGTGCTTTAGGTTATTTCAGGTATGTTGTAGACTTATGTTTCAACTATTTAGAGCTGTTTCTGTAGCCCTGGTCCTGCTTGCCAGAGTTGAGTGCTAGACTAGCACTAACAGCTGCTTTGAAGAGCCTCTATACACGGCCTTGTGTCAGGCCCGGCTGAACTCAGCCTCTTCTGCCAGCCCAAGTCTTGGCCAGATAAAGAGCTCGGTTCAGTGTTAAAGCTTTTCTTGAGGCTGGAGAAACTGTTTGGCTGTGTAAGAGCTAAAGCGAGAAAAGCACGAATCAAAGCAGCAGAGATGTAGACGTAGAACAGGAACACTGTTAAATCTTGATATGGTCTTGTAGAGCTACTTTTTTGTTTTATGAGTCACTTTGCCTCTCTTAAAGCCAGCAGTAATGCCCTGGACAAGATAGAGGGGGAAGAGACAACAGGCCATGAGAGACATGCAGCCAGGTAAGAGGTAGCAAAATGTCAAGAAAGAACCACTGCACAGAGGAGGACTTGACCACTTAGCCTGTAATGAAAGAAAGCATTTGGGAATATCTAGTATTATCTATTAGTGACAGCTAGGTGGGGAAAAAAAAGAGAGTGATGAGCACAGCTAGCAAATTTCACTGTACACATGGCTGGATTTTAGTGGCGGAAGAAGGATTGGGCAGGGGTGTACAGTTTGTACTGGGTACAGTGGGCTTGGCTCAGTCATGTAAACCTGTGAAATTATTGTCCACTGACATTTAAAGACTTGTAAGATACAAAAGTCTACATTAGAAATATAGTAGAAAAATACAAGAATAATTTAGAAAAATGTAAAAATGAAGACAGACATTTATACCCTGACAATTAAAACACATTGTGAAATCTGCCCCTTAATTAATTGGTGCAAGGTTTGTACGTGGCACATGTGGTCTCCTGTCGGCAAGGGCTGCCTGGGGGCTGTGCTGGGTCCCTCGGCCGCCAGCTGCCTGGGGGCCCCCAGCGCTCCTCTCAGCTCCACTCGGCTTTTCAGCCCGAAGAACGCTGTGGAAGGTAACACCGTGCTCGTACTGCTCCTTCATCCGCTGTATCTTTTGTCGAGGGACAGCATGAATGTTTCTTCTATAGAACCAACATGAATAGAAAATACAGGTATTTAGTCGTCCATATATTATAGGTTATCTTAAGCTTGCTAAGGTTCCTGCTGTGCTCAGGACTTCAGGTCTCGTCCCCAGCGATATGATTCTAGCCCTTTTTTGCTATTGTTAATCATTGCCACCTACATTTCAAAATTATTTTTGATGACTTTGTTGCAAAACATAACCCAAAGATTTTGGTGAGCAGCCAGGCCGTGAGATGTTAGATGAATACTTTGAAACACGGGCCAGCTAGGAAAGCAGTGCGTAGACCTGTGTATCATGTCATATGAATACTGCTGTTACTTAGTGCAAACAGCTTGCCAGGCTCGGGGAGCTTTGACACACCTGCGGAAAGGCAGCCAGGGGCTGTAGTGCCGCTGCCTCACAACAGACACGTGCAGGGCCAGACCCTGCTGCTGTGGTACCTGAGTGGGAAAACTCAGCCCAGGTGCTCTCTGGGCTGAAACACCAATGCCTGCTGCTGGCTGCTGGCAAACACAGGGACTTGAGGGGAAGGCGGTGGGAAGACAAATGTGGTACAATTTGGTGTTTGCCACAGAGGCTGGCCACACTCATGCATTGGGAGCAAATGAAGAAGTGGCTGAGAGGGAGGGGAACAGGGTGCTCAAACATGCAGGGCTTGCTGGAGAGACCAGAAACAGCTGCAGATGCTCAACACTTTAGTGTGAATTGGTTTTCCAAAAAAAAAAAAAAAAATTTTTTTGCAAAAAGTTTTTGCAAACTCTTGATAGCCTTGTTTTTTGCCATTTAGCTCTTTAAAGTGCCATTAGTGATTCAGCATGCAGGATGGATTCATTCTGGCACAAGCTTCTCCTGCATCTGTATTTTTTGCAGTCTTGCAGTGTGCACGTCCTGGAGCACTCAAAAAAACCCTTTTTCCTGGCAGCAATGAGGTGCTGGTCATGCAACAGGACGAGCACCCTACTTGCAATGTGGCCACAAGGCTCTCCAGCAGTCAGTGCCCCGTGAGTGCCCAGGACCAGCACCCAGCACACACTTTATTGCCAGCAAAGATGCAATGTGGACATGCAGTCCTGGAACCAGAGGGGTAACAGCAAACCAACCCCTGCTCCTTCCCTCTTTGTACCAGAGCTGTGGAGATGGTAAAGGACTTGTGCTCTCAGAGTGGTATCCTAAATCACACCAGGGTGTGCAGGACCCATAAGCAGTGCTCTGGAGAGAGTTAGCTGTGATTGTATGGGAGACCAACGTTGTCCACATCAGTTTTGGGGGGGGGGTAAAAGGTTGTGGTATCTAGGGAACCTAGCACTGGTGGAAACTAGTGGAAACGAGGGATGTTTACCCGCTATCTAGAAATGTGCAGCACAGACTGAAGGCCCTCGTGCACTGGAAAGCACCTTCAGTTGTCCCTGAACCATTTGCCAAGGGGCTGTCTCAAACTGAATGTATTTGAATCAGCTTTACAGTGCTTGCAGGCTACCATAAACCATTGACTTGTTTCAACTGATTAATAAAACAAAATACAAGTTAGTTACCAAGCAGTTCGTCCTATAATTAATGATTACTGCTAAAATCCATCTCTGCAGTGATGCCCTACAAATCCCTCCTGGCTGGTGCTGGTGAAGCACATGCTGGCCCAACTGTGTGAGGCTACATCGTGGCCATTCTCACTGGCCTTTGGCCCCAAGCCATCAGCTGCCGTCTGCCGTGTCATGGCTCCCTTGGGGCTGTGAATGCTCTGCGGCACAGACCTCTGACATTTGTCTCCATCAAGCATAAAAAGAACACCACTGATTCTTGACTGGAGTTCCTAGCTGATACAAAAACATTAAAAAATTGCCAACACCTAAAATCAGTCGGAGTGAAGTAACCATGTCCTGTTTTCTTGAGATAAGTAAGTTAGCACAGGCTTGCTTCTGGGTCTCATAGGTAGGGGTGCACTCTGTGCTGCAATGTACTGCACAGCCAGCTGGCTACAGGCCAGGGAATTTGTCTGCATGGATTTTGCAATAACATAACCGTTCACCTGCATCCACTAGCCAAACAGCATATTTAGAGCCATATTTGGTTACCTCTGTTACAACAGTATCATGCAGAAGTGATATGCACATTGTACCCTTTTGTATGTGTGTGTTAAGAGCCTCTAGAACCTCATTTCTTGGAAGTGCTTAATGTAGCATCCCACCACACTACAGCAAGATGGTATTTATTATGGTTATATTTTTTTAAGAATAGAAGTCAGGATATTGTCTGTAGTGTCTCTACATGTCTTGCACCCAAATACAGAAAGTGCTGTTCAAAACACAGAACAAAAATCAGGGTCCCTGCCCCTAGACATTTGCAGTATGAATATATGCTTCAGGCAGGTACCTTTACTAGTCCACCTTTGACTGACTCCCTTCAGATCAGTCAGACTCTTTTGGGGCTGAGCTCACTGCACATCAGGTACTGAGTAACAGAACAATTTCACAGTTCTTCTGTTGTCATCTATTAGGGTTTTTTTTTTTTTTTTTTTAGCACATGCAAAGAGGAAGAGGGCTAACCTTTCTTCAGAGCACATCAATAAAATGAGAAACTCCCTGCTGAATCAAAGAGAGAAAGATGTACCTTGCCAGTTCTTGAACACTGAACTTCCAGGGTGTATCTGGCTCTCGGAATATAACTTCATAGTTATTTTCAAGGGCCTGAAGAAGTACACAGAAGTTTTAGCCGTAGACAGATGGCTGCCGAGCCCAGGGGTAGCTGGTTTTCCTGACTCTGTGAGCACCACCCTGAGATTTTAGCTGGCCGAGAAGAGACGAGTCACATCCCACCAAGAGCCACAAGGAAGGAGATAACAGTGATCCTCACCAAGACTGTGGGCTGAGTCCCAGCTAGTTCATGTCCTCTCACATCAGGGATTTGAGTTCCCAGCAAACCTCAGCATAGCTCCTGGCTATGTAATACAATTAATTACTTGATTGCTTTTGCTCTTGGATTTTTTGGGGGGGGTGGGAGGGTTGCCCCCTGAGGAAGTTATATAGAAGCAGAAAGGAGGCAGGGAACTCTGCTGACCTTTTTTACATTTTGTCCACCTCTGGTTGAGATCTCTCACTGGCTACATAGTCACCTACAAGCATTCACAATTTGTACTATTGTAGTAACACACCTAGGGTTTGCAGCACTACTATTAATACTTGCCTCTTTTGGGCTCCAAAAAAACAATACTTAGACTCAAATTTCTTAACTGGCAAGACCATAACCCAAGAACTTATAGCTGTGCACAAGCATGAATGTAAGGTTGGCACTGACATTATGAAATTGTATAAAAATATTGCCAATAAATGCTGTCCCTGCCAGAATCACTGAAAACAGATACAAATGCATCCTCAAAGACACTTTATTGTGTATTTTTCACAAGTCCTGAACTAAAACTATAAATCATATCTTGATATATTTGTCAACTAATAATTCTGAAACTGTTAAATTCATGCTACTTTTGGGGAAGGGGGTGACAGCCTGAGCGCCAGGAAGTTACAGGGGAAGATCAATGACTGTTAATCTTTTTGAGTGATTTTGCTTCTGCTCCATTATACAGCCAACTAGATAGAACAAGGACACTGGCATCTCTTTCCTTACTTCTTCACGGCATCAATTATCATTAACTATAATTAGAGAACTAAGGGAAAACGGAAGTAATTATTTTTAGCCATGGTAAGAACCCTTTCCATTAGATTGCCTCTTAAATGTCATAGCTGAGCATGTAAAAGCAATAAATCATAGCTTTCCCTACCATCATCACATACGGCTTCATTTCCCAAGCATGGATGTTGGTATTATCAATAATAACCGGGCTTTTCCCATTCTTCATTACTTTGTCTGCTGTAATGCAACACATTAAGTAAAGCTAAAACATATTAAATAACAGACTGATCCAGGTTTTATTAGCCCCCAGCATCCTTTCTTCGGCCCACTCCTAGCGTACTTGGCTCTCGACCCTGACGTGGGTTTTCACCTACCGCCCAAATGCAACCAGGGGACAGTAAATCAGCTGACGCCTTCCCAAAGGATGTTATGCAGCCAGTGGCTTTGCTCAGTGGTAAGATCTGAAATGCCTGTAGATCATGCTTACAGGTCCATAAGCACTAGACAGCCACAGCAGGTATTAATGACTATTTGCAGAAGACGTCTGCTCCGTGATCTCAACGTACGTTTGCCATTTCCACAAAGGAGTTCAGAGCGCAGCCTCAGAAGCGTGTTACGCTTTTCTCCCTGAAACAGACACCTGGATTGTTTCATTCTCAAACGTACAATTAAGTTTGCAAGTTTCCTCTGGGACATCACTAGTAACTCGGCGTAACACCCACTTCCCAGTGGGGACCGACACTGGAGGAGTTTTACACTGTGAACAACAACGTGCCAACAGTGGTACTGAGCCGCTGCTGTGCTGGTGTTGGCATGCCACCTGCTGTTACCAAGCTACCTAGTATTCACTGTTCTACTTCCTAAAATAACATCCATCACCAACCTGTGGTCATTTCTGAATTCTTCTCTTTTGTGCTATAAATTCAGACATTGTAAATAATTTTTTTAACCAGTAAACCATGAACATCAGTGGATGATGCACTCCAAAATTATCTTCCCAGAGTGTTACTATACTGTACACCACTACTTTGAGATACTTTATTTTGGGGGCTAAGTTTATGGATAGTTTATGAAGGTAAAACTATGCTAAGAAAACCTGGCTCCATGTCAGTCACCTCTCGCTTGGTTCCATTTGTGTGCCTCCTCCAGGAAGTCATGCTGAAACACGTACACACCGTTTCTATTAAAGAAGTCATCAGTACTAAGAACTACAGCATTGGGGTAGTCACGTTTCAGTTGTCTGAAAAAAAAGATCAAAGAAGGATTAGTGCACACTAATGTACTCCTTTAGAACAGAGCATTAAATCGAGAGCCTGGTGAATGCTCTGCAGCTTTGCAGAGCGCTTTGCTTTGAAAACCCCAACTTCAAGAGAACTGAAAATAACGTAATTGGTAGAGGGACACATAGGAGGACAGGAGTGGAGCTTAAAAAGATGTTCTTGATTCCTTCAATTCAGCAATCTATAACAGAATATCAATATATGAGTCTTTAATGATATTAATTAACAAATTCAATTTTCTTTCAGAGTTAGCTGAAAAGAGATGATTGTAAATAACCAAAAAGATACTGATAATCTCAAGGAAGCTGGTCTCCAAAGACAATCTGATCACGGGAGTTTCGCTAGAGAGATTTTTGAAGCAGCACAGGGCAATCCCTCAGCTCCTAACGGCCAATACATCCCGCGCAGACGCTCCTTGGGGCCCGGGAACCACAGGGAGAGCAGCGCTGCGGTGAGCTGGCTGCACTGCGGTGAGCCGGCTGGCCACCTTTCGGACACCCGGGGATGGGTGCAAGGGAGTGAAAACGCTCCTTCGGTGATGACTTAAATTTGACGCATTCTTCTACCAGTCCTTAGAGAGTACAAAAAAAATCTTAATGCAAGACGGGGTTCCCATTTGCACAGTTGGATCTTGACTTATTTGTGCCCATAGATAGAGCTGTCTCTCTCCTCAGCCCCAGGAGTGCTGGGAGGAGGACGAGGGTAAGGATGAGGAGGATAAGAAGGAGGACGAGAAGGACAAGGAGGATGAGGAAGAGAAGGTCAAGGACGAGGAAGACGAAGACAAGGAGGATGAGCAGGCAGGGAGGATGACGACAACAAGGATGACGACAAGGAAGAGGGAAGCAATCTCTCCAAGAAGTTGGGGCAAGCCCGCTGCATCACCTTGTTCCTCTCATCCCCCTCAGCCCAAAACAGCTCTGGAAAAGAAAACCAGGCCAATGCAGAAACCTGGTGCCTCTTGGACGTGGAGGCGCCTGCCCCGTTCTCTCACACCACCCCGAGGTCTTAGTCCCCGTGGCTCATTTTAACTTCCCTGATAAAACGTTTCTCTTCCACTCCTATAAGCTGCAAAAATCCCAAATATTTCTCAATGTCTGATCGAACTGAGCAAGGGCAAAGGGAAAGGTCCCTCAAGGTTATCTGCAAACAAACAGGCAGATGGACAGACAACGTTTAACTCTGTCATCCCGAGTTCTGCTCTCATCATTTACTTACCAATTTTATCCCAATCTGCCTGCTAGCAGCAATTCCTCACCAGTACTGCACACTGCTTTTAGCTGAGGAAAGGTCCACTTCTGCCTTGGTAACTTCCACTATAACTTCTCTCGGTTGATTAATGAATATTATTTTGCGGTAGTAACTGCCACCGAGAGCACAGACTCCACTGCCGACTGGCTGGCCAGCGCTGACCTTGCAGCCTTGGGCTGCTACTGCGAAATCCCCTATCACTTAGTGGCTACGTGCAGTTATCTTCTAGCACTGAAATGATGCTTATTCACGTAATTACTTCTGGGCAAACTGATCTAACAAAAGGCATGTTGCAAACTGCTGGAAAGCAGTCAAACTATTCTCACGTTAATTTTGGTCCCAGGCAAAGAATTCTTATCATGGAAAGCATGTGAACATCCAACACATTACCTGCTTACTCTCGTGTTGATAAATTGATATATTTAGCTCTCGATATAATTCAGCAGCTTACCTTTCTCTCTGTTTTACCCATCTGCATCACAACCTCTAAAAAATGAGTTGTGCTAAAATTTGTATAGTCCCTTTAACTGCTAATGTGCACATGTAATTGTGCATATTAATAAAAGATCCCAAGATGTTTGTTATCTTGCCCAATGTTCCTTTCCTTTAAAACTTTTTGCAGTCAGGGCAATTTCTTTAAATTATTTTCTTAGCATATATCTTGTTATTTAATTTCTAACACATATACGTACATTTACATGAGGACTTTGATATCAACCCTTTAAGCAATCTATGCATGGATGCTACGTATGTGATTATTGGTAAACTCAGTCTACTACCTTCACATCACTGGTAATTAAAGTAGATAAAAGTTGTGCTTCAAAGAAAGAAAAATATGGCACAAAATGTGTTAAAAACTATGAATCACTGTCACATTTGCCTTTTTTCCTACTAAACAAGTGAATGCCTACTAACAGCAACATAAGAGAACATTAAATGGGAAAAATAAGAAGCTTTACCTTCTGCTTATTTTGCTGTGTTTACATGTGGCTTTTTAAAGCAGCCAAACTAACACTAAAGTTTACAAGTGCTTTCAGTAATCCTCTACTGACTGTGAAGTCAGCAAAAATTCTGGGGTTTTTGCCCTGTATAATTTCAACAGGCACCCAAACCTCTTTAGCGTTTCCCTTGCAACTCAAGACAGCTATAAGCCACAAACAAGTTGGTTTGCTTAGAAAAAAGGTTTTATGGCATCACATTAGAATCCTAATCACTCTGCAAAATAAAAATGCCTATATTTTGGCAAAATTTACAGCAGCAGTTGAAAATGGGAGGACTTGTGACCAATGCTGCTTATTAACAAATTTTGAGCAGCACTATAAAACAAAAATTACCCATTGCAGTCAGATCAGTAAGCGTCAAACTATATTAAGGAGGAAAAGAAGAAATCTCACTGTGAGATCAAAGGGCGCTTATCAGATATGTTAACATTGCCAAAAAAAAAGAAAGACTTGCATTGTGATAAACAGTATCACCAAAGGGCCAGTGTTAATTTATCTATGATGTGGGACATTTAATTGCACAGCTCTCTGTCTTGCTGTAGTTATAAAACGTGGCATATTAGACATCTTGCTAAACGCAAGTTTGCTGCTGGATTTCAGAAAAAAAGAAGGATTGAAGGAAACGGGGATGTTTCCTCTCTTGCAATAAATCTCCCAGAACCCTCCCTGCCCTTTTCTTTTCCCCTTCCCCAAGGGGAAGCAGATTTGTTCGCCAGGCAACATATCACATTAGATTGCCTGATACGGCCAGGAAAAAAAAAAAAAGCCCTTAAATGCTTCTGCTTTTCTTTAGCTCTGTCACAAAAGCAGCACAACTCATGCTTCTGCTGCTGGAAGAGGATGAGCATTCAGAAACGTGGAGCTGTGGAGGGGCACAGGCTTTGCCGCCTGCCCCGCTGACGGCAGCGGCAGCCGCAGGGTGCGGGGATTCGGCAGGGCAACATGGCTGCTTGGTGCACATTTACCTGCTGTTTCGCCTTGGCCATGCTTATGATGGTTGCTATGATCAAAAAAGGAGAAACATAGTCTTTCTGTTGAAAACCTAATTGTGCTTCTATTTGACCATAGTAGCTTTGTAAGAATTGTATCTCTGAATAGATAGGTGTTTTTAAAGTCTTCTAAGTTATTAATCTGAGGACCTGTTCCCATGATTTACACAGTTTTTAAGTCTCATTTTTATTAATAGCATCTTCAGTGCTTTCAAATGATAGTTTTGAATTTTAAGAATACATATTTCTGCCCTCATAGATAACAAACTAATTATCTAAGATTTCAACTAGCTGGATGCAAGTGGAGTACATGGGAGAAGTCTCCAAGATCACTAATAATATTATTGGAGAAAAAAGAAGTCCATAACTATATTTCTCAGGCTGTCATGTTTTTCCATCAGAAAATCTGAAGGTAAATGAACTTCCGATATTGACTAAGTATATTGGAAGGAACATTCTCAGCACCATAAAAATTAATGGAACTGTATTTATTTCAGGCAGATCTCAGAATTGGTAAATTTTCTAATGTTTATGTAATGACACTGCATCGAGCTACTTATTCTGGTCACTCTCCCTAACACAAGGCATTCTCACAGCATCTGAAACGTATTTGGTTTCACTGGAAAATCAGACCTGTGAGATCTGGAACACCTGCATGGCACCATTAGCTGCCTGTACTGTTTGGACAACTGCTAGTGCCCTGAAGACTGACCCGGTGCAAACCCGCCAGTCAATTGCTGCGGTGTTGCAGAGCGCTCCCAGAGCGCGTCTCGCCTGCTCAGCTTAGAGCAGCAGCTGTATTTTGCAGAGCAACAGGCTGCACGTGAGGTTTGATAAACAGATTATTCAGGAGAATTCCCTGAAGCTTAGGGCATTTTGTATTAACATGGCTAAATGTTTGCAATGCATTACCACCTGGAAGCACGAGCTAATAGCAAAGCCCATAACACACATCCAAGCTGGAGCCGTGAAGGACATTAAGGATCCTCCTAACAGCAACGGGGCTGGACAGAGGGCTGGCAGCATAGGAAGGAGCTGGACAAACACAGTGGAGATAACTGGAGAAGCCACAGATTATGCCGAGCAGCAATTCACAGAATCACAGAATCGCTGAGGTTGGAAGGGACCTCTGGAGATCATCTAGTCCAACCCCCTGCTCAAGCAGGGTCACCTAGAGCACATTGCACAGGATTGCATCCAGGCGGGTTTTGAATATCTCCAGAGAAGGAGACTCCACAACCTCTCTGGGCAACCTGT
This sequence comes from Apteryx mantelli, assembly GCF_036417845.1. NCBI lineage: Eukaryota > Metazoa > Chordata > Aves > Apterygiformes > Apterygidae > Apteryx > Apteryx mantelli. The sequence continues at coordinate 26,566,197 of NC_089978.1, forward strand.
TCCAGTGCTCTGTCACCCTCACAGTGAAAAAGTATTTCCTCATGTTCAGATGGAAACGTCTGTGTTTCAGTTTGTGCCCGTTGCCTTGTGTCCTGTGGCTGGGCACCACTGAAAAGAGTCTGGCCCCATCCTCTCGACACCCTCCCTTCAGATACTTGTACACGTTGATAAGATCTCCTCTCAGCCTTCTCTTCTCCAGGCTAAACAGGCCCAGCTCTCTCAGCCTTTCCTCATAAGAGAGATGCTCCAGTCCCCTAATCATCTTTGTGGCCCTTCGCTGGACTTGCTCCAGTAGTGCCACATCCCTCTTGTACTGGGGAGCCCAGAACTGGACGCAGTACTCCAGATGGGGCCTCACCAGGGCTGAGGAGAGGGGGAGGATCACCTCCCTCGACCTGCTGGCAACACTCTTCCTGATGCACCCCAGGATCCCATTGGCCTTCTTGGCCACAAGGGCACATTGCTGCCTCATGCTTAACTTGGTGTCCACCAGCACTCCCAGGTCCTTCTCCGCAGAGCTGCTTTCCAGCAGGTCAACCCCCAACCTGTACTGGTGCATGGGGTTATTCCTCCCCAGGTGCAGGACCCTGCACTTCCCTTTGTTGAACTTCATGAGGTTCCTCTCTGCCCACCTCTCCAGCCTGTCCAAGTCTCTTTGAATGGCAGCACAGCCCTCTGGCGTATCAGCCACTCCTCCCAGTTTTGTATCATCAGCAAACTTGCTGAGGGTGCACTCTGTCCCTTCATCCAGGTCGTTGATGAAGAAGTTGAACAAGACTGGACCCAGTACTGACCCCTGGGGGACACCGCTAGCTACAGGCCGCCAACTAGATTCTGTGCCACTGATCACAACCCTCTGAGCTCTGCCATTCAGCCAGTTCTCAATCCACCTCACTGTCCACTCATCTAGCCCACACTTCCTGAGCTTGTCTATGAGGATGCTATGGGAGACAGTGTCAAAAGCCTTGCTGAAGTCTAGGTAGACAACATCCACTGCTCTCCCCTCATCTACCCAGCCAGTCATTCCATCATAGAAGGCTATCAGATTGGTTAGGCATGATTTCCCCTTGGTGAAGCCATGCTGACTACTCCTGATCACCTTCTTTTCCTCCACATGCTTGGAGATGGCTTCCAGGATGAGCTGCTCCATCACCTTTCCAGGGATGGAAGTGAGGCTGACTGGCCTGTAGTTCCCTGGGTTCTCCTTCTTGCCCTTTTTGAAGACTGGGGTGATGCTGGCTTTCTTCTAGTCCTCAGGCACCTCTCCTGTTCTCCATGACCTTTCAAAGATGATGGAGAGTGGCTTAGCAATAATGTCCGCCAGCTCCCTCAGCACTCGTGGGTGCATCCCATCAGGGCCCATGGATTTGTGGGTGTCAAGTTTGCTTAAATGATCCCTAACCCCATCCTCCTCCACCAAGGGAAAGTCTTCCTCTCTCCAGACTTTCTCTCTTGCCTCCAGGATCTGGGGCTCCTGAGGGCTGGCCTGAGCAGTAAAGACTGAAGCAAAGAAGGCATTCAGTAACTCTGCCATCTCTGTATCCTTTGTCACCAGGGCATCCACCCCATTCAGCAAAGGGCCCACATTTTCCCTAGTCTTCCTCTTGCTGCTGATGTATTTGAAGAAGCCCTTCTTGCTGTCCTTGACATGCCTTGCCAGATTTAATTCCAAACGGGCCTTAGCCTTCCTCGTCGCATCCCTGCATACTCTGACAACATTCCTATATTCCTCCCAAGTGGCCTGTCCCCCTTTCCACTTTCTGAATACTTCCTTCTTCTGGTTGAGTTTTGCCAGGAGCTCCTTGCTCATCCATGCAGGTCTCCTGCCTCCTTTGCTTGACTTCCTACTCACAGGGATGCACCGCTCTTGAGCCTGGAGGAAGTGATGTTTGAATATTAACCAGCTCTCTTGGACCCCCCTTCCTTCTAGGGCCCTAACCCATGGGATTCCTCCAAGTAGGTCCCTGAAGAGGCCAAAGTTTGCTCTCCTGAAGTCCAGGGTTGTGATCCTACTTGGTGCCCTGCTGCCTCCTCGCAGGATCCTGAATTCCACCATCTCATGGTCACTGCAGCCAAGGCTGCCCCCGACCTTCACATCTCCAACCAGTCCTTCTTTGTTTGTTAGTACGAGGTCCAGCAGCACACCTCTCCTTGTTGGCTCCTCCACCACCTGGGTCAAGAAGTTGTCACCAATGCTCTGCAGGAACCTCCGGGACTGTTTGTGCCTAGCTGTGTTGTCTTTCCAGCAGATATCAGGGTGGTTGAAGTCCCCCATGAGAACCAGGGCCTGGGATCGTGAGGCTACTTCCAGCTGTCTGTAGAAGGCCTCATCAACTTCCTCTTCCTGATCAGGTGGCCTGTAGTAAACACCCACAACAGTGTCACCCATGCTAGCTTGCCCTTTGATCCTTACCCATAAGCTCTCGACTCGCTCTTCATCCACCCCTAGGCACAGCTCAATACATTCCAGTTGCTCTCTCACATAAAGAGCAACTCCACCACTTTGCTTTCCTGGCCTGTCTTTCCTAAAAAGCACGTAGCCATCCATGACAGCACTCCAGTCATGCGAGCTATCCCACCATGTCTCTGTAATGGCAATGAGATCATGGCCCTGCGACCGCACACACATCTCTAGTTCTTCCTGTTTGTTCCCCATGCTGCGTGCATTGGTGTACAGGCATTTCAGAGAGGTGATCGAGCATGCAGGTTTCCCAGGAGGGACACAAGAGGGTCCTCCATAGCCACATCCCATGCGCACTTCCCCGGCTGCGTTCACCTGCTGGAGGCGTCCTGACTTGAGCTGTCTTTTGCCAACTACCCTGGCACTATAACTCTCCCCTTCCCCCGTCTTTCCTAGTTTAAAGTCCTCCTTGCCAAGTTGGCCAACCTGTTGGCAAAGACCCGCGTGCCCCGCCTCGTGAGGTGGATCCCATCTCTCGCCATCAGTTGTCGATCTTCAAACAGAGTCCCATGGTCGTAGAAACCAAAACCCTGTTGCCAACACCAGCGGCGCAGCCAGTCGTTAACTTGGAAAGTCCGTCTCCTCCTCCTCTCATCCATCCCCCTCACTGGCAGGATTGAGGAGAAGATGACCTGGACTCCCAGACCCTTGACCACCATCCCCAGAGCTCTGAAATCCTGCTTGATGGTCTCCAGTTTGCCCTTGGTGTCATTGGCGCCCACATGGAAGAGCAGCAGCGGGTAATAGTCCGAAGAATGGACGAGCCTAGGCAGTCTTTGCACGACATCTCTCACACGAGCCCCCGGCAGGCCACAAACCTCTCTAGACAAGAGGTCTGGTCGGCAGATAGATGCCTCCGTCCCCTGCAGCAGGGAGTCCCCCACAACAATCACCCGCCGCTTTTTCCGGGCGTTCCGGCAGGGCACAGGGTCTGTTGTCCCAGGTACTTCCCTTGCAGCCATGCCCATCTCCTCCTCATCCTGGAGGGCACTAAACCTGTTCTTCAGCTGCAAGTCTTCAGGAGGAGTAGGAGCCTTTCTCCTCCCACGAGCAGTGACCAGTTTCCAGCCTTCTTCTACGATGTTATGATGTACCGTTTCACACGGCCCAGAGCCCTCCGTCAACTCCACTGCTGTGGGGGGTTGGGACTCCCAAAGCTGCACAGTCTCCGAGAATACCCTGTCTATCTCTTGCTCTGCTTCTCGGATGCTGCGCAGCCTACTGACCTCCTCCCGTAACTCCCTTACCTGACGACACAACTCGTCAACAGCAGCACACCTCCTGCAGGAGAGCTGACTGCCAGCCCAGGCCTCCCGGAGAGGCCCCAAGCACTCCCTGCAGCCTGAGACCTGGAGAGCTGCATCTACTGTCAGAGGGTCGGTCTGGGTCCCAGCCTCTGACACAGCAACTCCAACAGCCACTGGGGAACGCGCTCTGCGGCGTGTCACAACCATACGTGAGGAAGCGTACACCACAGGGAACAGAAACGAAGGTACCTTCACGCGTCCCTTCGCGCGCCCTTCTGCACGAACTGCTGCGCAAACTGCTGCCTCTGTTCGCTGCACTCTGGGCCTGGCTCTTATATAGGCCTCTCCCTAGCACTGACTCACAGGGTGCTTGACCGCCCTAATCAAGGGCCACCGGGATCAAAGGCCCCAACTCCCTCTGGTCAGGGGCAACCCAGAGAGCTCGTTAGCAGCAGCCACTCCTAGCTAGAGCTCAGTGCTAGAGCCTTCAATTCCTCAGTGCCAATGTAATTTTTCCCTTCTGTTTCCTAGTCATCTGTTCTGCAAGATTGCTCTCTCCATGCTTCATAAGGGGCAAAAGAATGACCCTATTTCAAGTGATAAATCAACAGCAGTGGATGAAAAGTTATATGATATTCTATTAATATATAAAGGGAAAATTGAACAGTCTGCTCCGGTTGTTTGATTATGCCTTGTATGTGGGCAAAACTGTTAGCTAGAGAGGGCCACGTGTTACATGAGTTGTGTCTCACAGCAACACATTGCCAAAGAGCTGGAAATACAGCTGCTGTACAACAAAGAAAGAGCCTGTTCAGGAACCAGGTATGAGCTTTATGCAGCTCATTTGATTTTCAGAGACGTTTTTGGAAGCTATGCCCACTCCATCATCTCAGATAACCATCAAGTCTTCTCGGCAGTTGCCTCAGTTTGATCAGGAAATTTGTACTGTGAAGCTGGGAGGACGTGCTGAGGTGGATGGTGCTGCACGCACTTCCGACGGAGGCGGTTAGAGATGTACCTGCAAACTGCCCTCTTCTGCTCCGCGCTTCTGCTGGTGGCAACACCGGGTGAACAGTCAGAGGGAGCCAGTTAGGATCACCTAATAAACAAGTAGTTCGGGGAACATTATCCTTAACTGTGAAGTGGAACTCGTATTGGCTCGAGCGAGGAGAAGTTATGAGCAGTGATGGCAGGGCAGGGAAAATAAGCCAGCATGAAACCTTAAAAGATGCACCATCTGCCTTCTGCTTTCGCAGGGCTTCTAATCGACAACGCTCCTTCTGTTTGTCCTTCCTCGCACTGCAACTGCTTGCACACAGCCAGGCTGCACAGAGCACTACCCGCCATCACAGCCCTCCACTTGCACGTGAGGAGCTGCAGGAGCTGCACCATGAGCTTCTCAGCGCAGGGCTTGTTTTCCTAGGATATGATGGAAATTGTATTTGTAACAGAAAGGGCAGAAAGAGAAGCCACTCCAGATGCTCGTTAGGACTCAGCTAAACTGGTTTGTGGGCCCACTGCTGAATGGGGTGGGTGCCCTGGTGATGAAGGATGCAGAGAAGGCAGAGTTACTGAATGCCTTCTTTGCTTCAGTCTTTACTGCTCAGGCCAGCCCTCAGGAACCCCAGACCCTGGAGGCAAGAGAGAAAGTCTGGAGAAAGGAAGACTTTCCCTTGGTGGAGGAGGATCGGGTTAGAGATCATTTAAGCAAACCTGACACCCACAAATCCATGGGCCCTGATGGGATGCACCCACGAGTGCTGAGGGAGCTGGCGGACATTATTGCTAAGCCACTCTCCATCATCTTTGAAAGGTCATGGAGAACAGGAGAGGTGCCTGAGGACTGGAAGAAAGCCAATGTCACCCTGGTCTTCAAAAAGGGCAAGAAGGAGAACCCAGGGAACTACAGGCCAGTCAGCCTCACTTCCATCCCTGGAAAGGTGATGGAGCAGCTCATCCTGGAAGCCATCTCCAAGCATGTGGAGGAAAAGAAGGTGATCAGGAGTAGTCAGCATGGCTTCACCAAGGGGAAATCATGCTTAACCAATCTGATAGCCTTCTATGATGGAATGACTGGCTGGGTAGATGAGGGGAGAGCAGTGGATGTTGTCTACCTCGACTTCAGCAAGGCTTTCGACACTGTCTCCCATAACATCCTCATAGACAAGCTCAGGAAGTGTGGGCTAGATGAGTGGACAGTGAGGTGGATTGAGAACTGGCTGAATGGCAGAGCTCAGAGAGTTGTGATCAGCGGTGCAGAGTCTAGTTGGAGGCCTGTAGCTAGCGGTGTCCCCCAGGGGTCAGTACTGGCTCCAGTCTTGTTCAACTTCTTCATCAATGACCTGGATGAAGGGACAGAGTGCACCCTCAGCAAGTTTGCTGATGATACAAAACTGGGAGGAGTGGTGATACCCCAGAGGGCTGTGCTGCCATTCAGAGAGACCTGGACAGGCTGGAGAGGTGGGCGGAGAGGAATCTCATGAAGTTCAACAAAGGCAAGTGCAGGGTCCTGCACCTAGGGAGGAATAACCCCATGCACCAGTACAGGTTGGGGGTTGACCTGCTGGAAAGCAGCTCTGTGGAGAAGGACCTGGGAGTGCTGGTGGACACCAAGTTAAGCATGAGGCAGCAATGTGCCCTTGTGGCCAAGAAGGCCAATGGGATCCTGGGGTGCATCAGGAAGAGTGTTGCCAGCAGGTCGAGGGAGGTGATCCTCCCCCTCTCCTCAGCCCTGGTGAGGCCCCATCTGGAGTACTGTGTCCAGTTCTGGGCTCCCCAGTACAAGAGGGATGTGGCACTACTGGAGCAAGTCCAGCAAAGGGCTACAAAGATGATTAGGGGACTGGAACATCTCTCTTATGAGGAAAGGCTGAGAGAGCTGGGCCTGTTTAGCCTGGAGAAGAGAAGGCTGAGAGGAGATCTTATCAACGTGTACAAGTATCTGAAGGGAGGGTGTCGAGAGGATGGGGCCAGACTCTTTTCAGTGGTGCCCAGCCACAGGACACAAGGCAACGGGCACAAACTGAAACACAGACGTTTCCATCTGAACATGAGGAAATACTTTTTCACTGTGAGGGTGACAGAGCACTGGAACAGGTTGCCCAGAGAGGTTGTGGAGTCTCCTTCTTTGGAGATATTCAAAACGCGCCTGGATGCAATCCTGTGCAATGTGCTCTAGGTGACCCTGCTTGAGCAGGGGGGTTGGACTAGATGATCTCCAGAGGTCCCTTCCAACCTCAACCATTCTGTGATTCTGTGGTTTACGCTGTGATACACATTACACCTTCTGCACAACAATGGGCATGTGCAGCAGCTGATGTGTTAAAAATACTTGTTTCAAAAATATTGTTTTGTTATGGATCAAGACATCTGCCTGTGTGCACAACTTTCCTGGTATATCTTGCTTACCATGCTGCAATTAACAGCACCAAAAAGGGCATAATGTGGGATGGGCACATCCCTGAATTTTCTTGGCACAGCCTCTTTTTATAATCTAGCCAGAATTAATGGAGAGGCACTACACACAGTTTTTGCAACTGCCCTTTGTGCCACGTACTGCCGAAGGTAATGATACAATTAACATGTCACCTCTGTCTTTTCCAGGAGCTGGATGCAGAATGAGATGCTTGAGTGTTCATCTCCCATGGGACTAAAACAAGGCTTACTATGCATTTTGTAAGTCTGTCATTAATAATTAATCTTGTGTTCTAACCGAAAAAACGGTGGTGAGCCAGTTACTTGTACCTGTGAAGGATACGTCCGCAGATCATGAAGTTCTTTCTGCACTACAAGAAGACCCAAGCTCCTCTGAAAGAGATGAGGCCTGTCCTTACACCACCTCTTTAGGGAGACACATATTTCGGATTTCACTAAAAACACAGTATCCGTAACTGCATTACATAGTCTTACAAAACATGAGAGGCAGAAGGTAGCGTTTTACAGAAAGTACAGTACTGAAAACAGGAAATACTACAGATGAGGCCATTGTAGGGTTTTATACTGCCACCTTTTGCAGCAGAGCCCTTCCCGCGAAAACAACAGCATCAGTGAAGTCCTTGAAGAAACTGTGTACGGTACTAGCACTTGGGCCTTCCTCACCAGAGTCTGGAAACTTGAGGGAAGGACGTGGGGGGGGGGGATTTTTCCTCTTTTTGTGGAAAGCGGGTGGTACTGGGGGTTTTGAGATACCAGATTTATAGGTTGTGGCTAAGCTGTGTTGCACTGACTGTGGCACCGTCTCCCAGCAATCTCCTCAGAGTTGTTTCTATCTGTAAGGTTTTTTTTCAAAATCAGTTTTTTAGACCTGTTTGAGAGAGGAACAGTCTCTTCTGCCCTTCCATTTCATACACCGCTATTGCTCTGACTAGAAGTGCTAGGCATCAGGAAAACGCAAATCACCATTCTTGTCAAGCTTCAGTGCCAGAGAGGGGAAGGGCTTTACCACGTCTGTGATACACTGAGAAACAGCCCAGGGTACAAATACCAGCATGGCGTTTTGCACTGAAGAGCATAAAAAAACAAATAAAAGATATTGTTCCTTGGATCGCACTGGGAACATATGTTTTGGTACTGACCACTCAGAACAAGGTACACAGTCCTGTGGATAGTATATACTTAAAGCAGTTACTCGTAGCCTAAGGAATTAAATTTAGGACAGTTTTGAATGACCGAGGAAACTAAGGTTTCTCGGTGACTGTGCTTACACGAGGTCTCAACAAGGCGCTTCCTTACCGAGACAGAAACCAACGCTGCAGCATGCTGTCGGCTGCCTCATCCCTGTCCCAAACCCATCTACAAGGAGCGTTTCTCATTCCTCCTTTTAAAGCCACAGCGAGGCAGGCCAAGGACTCCCCGAAACGCGACGCTGACTTACTGCCGGCGCCAGACCCGGCGAAACCTGCCGCGCCGCTTCCCGCCGCCGCTCCCGCAGCTACGCGCAGGCTTTCACGTGCCCTGCCCGGCCCCCCCGGCAGGGCGGAGGGGCAGGAGCCAGCCCGGGGGGGCCGGGGCCGGGGCCGGGGCGGCCCTTACCTGGCCAGCGTGCTCTTCCCGGAGCCGGGCAGGCCCCGCAGCAGGACGAGGGTTTTGCCGAAGCGGCGGCGGGGCCGCGGATGCAGGCTGAGCCCCCCGAGGGCGCGGAGCAGCCGCTCCTCCATGCGACCCCGCGCGGCTCGGCTCGGCTCGGCTCGGCTCGGCTCGGCGCGGCGCGGCTCGGCCCGTCGCGGCGCGGCTCGGCGCGGCGGGGGCGGCCCCGGCGGCCCGGCCCACCCCGGCCCGGCCCCGCCGCCCCTGGGACACGCGCGGCTTCGGCCCCCCCGGCCGCGCGGGCGGGTCCCTGCCGGGGGGCACAGCTGCACAGGGATGTGCACAGGACAGTTTCCACGGGGAACTGGTCAAAACCAAAACAAAACAAAAAAACAAACAAAACCCCCATAACTTTTCCCCACACAACCTCCCCCTTCCCCTTACAATTCATGGAAACTGATGAAGAAATGGAAGCTCGGGCCACTCGACAGAATAAGCCTAGTTTTAAGATCTTACATTTTCAGTTTGCTTCCCGTGCAAAAGTGAAGGCTCACTTTAAAAAGAGAAATTATGGGGAAAAAAATACATTGTCTAAAAATGCATATCCAGGGACTAGGAGGTTACAAGAAAGAGAAGATACGTGCATCCAAACACTGCACAAAACCGTTGAGTCACTACATTGGTTTTCTCATCAGCATATTAGCCCAGGTAATCATCTTTAATCATTTAAATTAATCTCCAAATTCTCACAGATATACAAAGGCGAGTGCTGAAAGTCTGCAGTTCCAAGAGTTGAGTAGAGGGGGCGCATGTGCTATGAACTGCAAGTTACCTAAGAAAGGGAATCACCAAATCACTTTAGAGTGGAGGTATCTACAGCACCTTCAAAACCTTCAGGTGCTTTTTTTTTTTGGGGGGGGGGGGAAGAGGAGGAACAGGGGGACGATAACCCATCTGTTGGAGTCCCCCCCGGCCCCAGCAGCAGACAAAGATTTCAAGCAGATATCGCTAAATAACTGTGCTGCATGATCTAGGTGACCCCATCCATCAAACTCACTGCACCACCATTGCTTTGTCCAAATGCCTGATCACATAAGAAACTATGGCAAGTTCAACAAGATTTATTTTCCATAAAGAAAATCTGACTTGCCTTAACATTACCATGACAGAAGCAAAAGAAAGAAATTAGAGAGTTTCCAGTTAAAAAAAAAACAAAAAACTTGGCAGTGTGGTATCACTCTCTCTCTCAAAGGCATACAAAATATCAGCCAAATACTAGTTAGAAATTAGTCTCTCATATATTACAAGGACATGTACACATTTAACTACAATACTGAAGTTGTGTTTTTAAGAGTTTGCAAATAGTACTAAATGTAGTGTTCACATACAATAAAAACGCTTAGTTGCCTGTGATGTGGCACACTACATTATTTGTGCTGTATTTTGAAAAAGCAAAACTGACTGGTGTACTTTCAACACACAAGCTGAATCAAGTGGGAAAATGGCAGGAAATAAGACATAAAATGCTTTGAAATTCAACAAATATATGAACAGGTTTTTAAATTAAACTTAAGCTGGCAACACCCTGCTAAAGATGAAGCAAAACCCCCTTGCTTTTTCCATATAAGAATACTTTGAGATTTTGACATTTGTTTTTATTTTAAGCATTCTGGAAGTTTGGTATTCAGTAACAGAAAACATGCGTTCAGAATTCTTTCTGAATAAATAAAGGTAGAAAGAAAATATTAGTGTTTAAATGACGTTTTCTTGAAATCAGACTAACTTTCCTATAGCCAGTGGTACTTCAGGTAAGTCTGAAACTGAGGGTATGACCAGCATGAATTATGCATCTCCCCCATAACATTTTCTATAATGTTCATGCTGGTAGAAGAGCAGTACATTTCAATCCAAGGAAAAGAATTAAAAAAAAAAAACATACACATGAAAAATGAAAGTGCAGCCACCAAGAAGTTGTAACATTAATTTAGAGATGCAAATATCTTCTAACTGCTTCTATGTATATGTAATATTTAAGTGGAGCGTGGGGACACACTGGCCTTTTGGACCATAGCGCAGCAAGGCTTTAGCAAGACTTCGGTCAGGTGCTGGTTCTTCAGCTGATGCATGATGAAAAGGGTGCAGGGAAAAGATAAGAAAGAGGAAACGAATGACTTGGAAAAACTTCACTGGATGAATGTTCTAGGTCTGAAAGCTGCAAAAGTGGGAAGTATTATTTTTGACAAGCACATGAAATTTAAGCTTCCTTGCTTCTCTTCTTCTCATTGATCTTTTCCCATCCTTCTCACCAGAGGTGAGATGATATTTGTCTTGTCATTCCTGCTCACTGTGAAGAAGTTTCCAGCCTTACCCATGACAGTTTCCCTTATAATAGACAAAGGTTGTTCTTTCTGATTAAATGAATTACTTTCTTTCCTCTATCCTTTACCTGTAACATTTTCCACTGTTTGATAATCTTTTGATCTGTCTTTTCACCTTCTACTCCACTCCATTCTCTATTTCCTGTCTCACCTGTATGACTTGCTATTTCAGCAAGTACTCCTGCTTTTTCTCTTAAAAAATAGCTATCCTTTGTGATCCCCCCTCTGCCCCCACTGGCCCCTATTCTTTCTGGTTCATCATGCCTTCTGGTTTCTTCACCTCTTTTATGGGTGTACTCATTTCTGTCTGCAGGTGAAAGTGTCAGCCACTTTGGCATAAATAACTAGGTCAACCCACAGCGCTCCATTTCGTCCTCTGCCTGGCAGAGGAGCCAGGCATCAGACCACCATGTTAAAGATATATACACAAAACATTTGGGAATTACGAGCCTGTGGGATAGTGGTCTGTGATTATCTGTGATCCTCCCTGCTGTGGGGTAAACAGTGGACACAAAGGGTGATTTGCGCCTGATGCCCATGCTGGTGAGGGGGGGAGGCAACGCCAGGGTGAGGCGGAGGTCTCACCACTCGACATGGCTCCATCCAAAACGATGCCTGGCGCGAGGCAGGAGTCTCGCAGCCTGGTGTTGTTAAGGGCAAAAGAAAAAAAAAGGCCAGCAGCCATTGACACTCTCTGCTGAGCTCGACAAGGACCAAACATCCCAGAGCGTTTGACTCAGCCCCACCTCGCCAAGAGTATAAATTCAGTGCATAAACAATCCTCCATTTGGAGGACAAGAACACCAACCTACGGACGGGTCGATGGGCCTGGACCTCTCTCCTCCCCAAAACAGGGACGCCTTTTTGGTAAGGTTTGCGCCTCCGACAACATCGGACGTTACCCCGGGAAAAATACCATTGTTGAAAGCGCTTAATTATCAATTTGAGTTCAGAAAAAGTAGAATTTGTTGCAGTAAGTGCATTTATCACCGGCAATCCAGAACCTGTTGATCTGTCGCTTTAATAAATTGTCTATTTTGTTCAACTTTGCGAACCTGACTCAGTGAAAGCCCTTTTGAGGAGGGCTCTGGCAGGCAAAGTAGATAACCCCTTTCCCTCCCTTCACACGACAGTAACAGAGCCACAGCAATACTTACATCAGAGCAATTTTGTGCTTCCCAATAAAAGCGATAACTGGCAGAGGTGCCTTGCCCTACTTACAACCTCCATGGAACAAAGAACATAGATGCCTTCAAACATGCCTCAGAAAGAAAATGTGGAATTCAATTCAAAAAAAATGGGATCAAATTCACCGCCTATGTAATTTAGTTCACTGTATATACATAAATATTCCCTTTTTTTTTTTTTTTTTTTGGGATACCTGTGTGGGCCTTACAGAGATACTTGCAAGAGCAAGATTTTAGATTTTACTCTTAGTGTTCATCAATCTCTGCTTCCTCTCTCCCTGATGAAATCAATATTCTACTAGCGCTATTGGGATAATTTCTTGAGTAACAGAGTTGTCACCAGTAAAACTGTTATTCTAGTTGAGGAATAAACACCACATTTAATCTTGAAGGGGAAAAAAATAAGGAAACAACTGCTTTTAGATTAGTTTAAATTTCTCCTCACATTATAAGGATTTTAAGTAAAAAATGGTAAAAGGAATATCACTAACAGAAACATCAAATCACTGATTATGAGCATTAGTTATAGATCTTAGTTATGACAAACCATAAGCACCTTTCCTCCAACATGTCTGGGTCAGCACTGCAGTGAAAATTTCTCCTTATTTCTATAGTTACAAAATGGTGTACTCTGAGGGAAACATTAAGCCTGGTTTCAGGAGAAAAAACAATGTAATTTGCGCACCTGCAGATGAAAGGAGAGATTGATGAAGACTTCTTCCACTTGATCTTGTGAAAAGATTGGGACATAATTATGAGTAATAGAAGCAGGATGAAAGATAAGTGCAAGCAGGAGTAGGATAAGCTACCTAATTAACAACGAAAGAACAGACACCTCTCCCTGCAGGAAGGCATCATTACCAGAAAGCCCTGACTCTTTAGTTCATGTGGCAGCATCTGAGATCCCAATACAAGTGAATTAAATACAAAAGCCTGAAGTTCACACCTCCTGCAGAGAGCCTCCTCCTTTGTGCTTATTGGTCTCTATTTTCAGTTTCTTTGTATCATACTTAAGGATGTATAGAAAAAGGCATAAATTCCAAATGGCTTCAGAAAGTGGCCTTTTGCCACATGCAAGTTATCTCAATTTCCATTTTTTATTTCACAGACAGAGAGTGATATCAGGGAGGGAACAAATGGTGGCCACAGATTCACACCAAAAATCTACACTGATTATTTTCTTCCAGGTTATTTCTTACATTTGAAATGCTTGATTGGAAACTGAGGTCCTTCCATGGTAGAATCAAAGTGAGAAATTTCTGTAATAAAAAAGAAGAGAGTCTGCTGAAATATGACAATAGTACAGATTACAGAAACACTTTAATGGTTGCAAATCCAACCCTCATACTAAAAAAAGGTCACCTGTCTTCAATATTTGAGGGGAAAAAAAAGTCTACTTCTTTCTCATACTCAACTGTTGGTACCTTCTTTAAAAAATTAAAAAGAATGAAGAGAAAGCAGACAGTATAACATGTAGGAAGAGTAAAAGAAGCAAGGAAAATGGAAAAGGAAGAGAAGAAAAAATTTTTTTTAAAGTCACATGCACTAGCTTCTCGTAGCTATTCAACCAACACTACTATAGCATAGCTACATCTCATAACTGTTTTATTATGTTTCATTTTGTTTTCTTCTGTTATATTCCCCTAGGACTTCACAGACCTCCACATTAAGGAATTTTGCATAAGGCAACAGAACAATCTGATTGCTATTTTCTGAAAACTCTATAAAGACTGTTCTGTGCAACTCTTATTCCCTCTGTTAATTATGCTTTAGGCCAGGATCTACTGGTAAGCACTGTAAAAGGCAGGTGAGTTTTTCTGTTCATAATTCTGGAGGGCTTTTTTATGCTTAATTTTGTTTAAAATTAGTGGTTAATGTCAATTGGTAGCAAAAACGTTTTTTATTATCGTTGTATCAAAACAGCAACTGAAAGAGGTTTGACCATGGGATCATACTTTTTGTGGCAATTTTGAAAGACTGATTTAGTTTTCTACATATCTTCTAGATTATATTTTGATGCTAGCCAAAGGACAGAGGAATGAATCACTGAAGCACCAGATTTGCAACTTTGTTTCTTCCATTTTTTCAGATCTTCTGCATTCCAGAAGCCTCAATTTACCATGAACACACTTAAGGAAATATCTAATGATTCAATACTTAATAACATGCTTAAAATCAGACATGCTTAACTGGCATTTTTTTTTTAGTAATTGCTTCATGTTACAAATGCAAACACAAGAAGCTAGGGTGGAAAAATGGATCTGTGAGTAGAAATTGCAAACAAGATTATCTTTTTCATCCATTCTTGAGAAATGTTTCATCTCAGGAACTGAGAAGTAAAACCAAGTTTTAGTATTAGTCAAATTTTTAAGATTCCTACTTCTGCATTATAGCAGGAGAGGTGTCACAAATCCATCCTCAATGTTTATGTTTTTTTCCCCCCCTTTTATCCATGTTGAGGAAACCTCATCAGACTTCTCTTTCCTGCTCAGTTTGCAAAAGCAAGGATGCCCTGCATCCATCACGGTTGGCTCTCCTTATCTTCTGCATCAAATATAAGCTAAAAGTTTTAAGTATCAAGGTTTTCAGAGGCTTGATTTCATGCTTCCTATCACTTCTCATTCACTATCAGTGATGGCTCCTGTCTCTGATTTGACATAGTTGCCAGTCATCTTGCACTCATTTTCAAATAAGCCATTTTCTGCTGCTGTATGTGCTTGCAAAATCCCCTCTCACAGACAACAGGAACATCTTAAGGTATGGTAAGGGCCTAAGCATAGCACTTGCTCAAGTGCAGAGGTCTTTGCACTGTATGCAAAAAAGTCTGATCTTGGTTTGTCTATGATTGCATACAGAGACAACTCCGAGCTTGATTTTCTGTCCACTAATACACAGCCCTTTTCACATTAGCAATTTCATGCTTGGAATTCTTTGGTCATTTCATCTTTCAAACCTGGCCCACAAAATGTTTAGTTTTTACTAAGATCAGTTCCCAAATGAAGCTCCCTGCATTGCTATACCAATACTTACAATAGTGCAAGAGAGGGCAATACAGCATTAGGAATTATCAGTGAAGACTGCTTCTTTTGGCAGCAGTGGTAGCTTATGCCGGTTTAAACCTCTGATGAAACTATTACACCTATCATATGCTTTTTCTTCTCCATGTCCCAGCTATATGTTCCTGCTCTTTTCTTGTGTCCTAGTGGATGCATGACTCTAGGACAATTTGTTTCAGCTTGATGGTCTGACTGAAAACTTTTTAGATGCCTTGATGGGTTGGTTCTGCATTGGATCAGAGAGCTGAACTGCTTTACTCCATGGCTGCAGCAGCACCGCATCCAACAAGGGGAAAAGACAGGAACAGCACAGCCCAGGAAAGGAGGAGTGATAACATATTGTCTCGTCAAAACAGTTTGCTCCTGGGTTTGTTGTGAAGGGAATGTCCTTGCACGGAGTTATTGCAAAATGGCTGCTACACCTCAAATACAGGCATGCTAGCTTTTATTTTGCAATAGTTCCTGCTGGCAGATAAACCCTTAAACTGCAAGCAATTTTTTTCTTCTTGTTCTATATTTGTATAGTATCGAGCACAGTGGAGTCCTGGTTGCAGGAGAACTTCTAGGCACTAAAATAATATTGTTTTCACTGATCTCAGCACTTTTTAAAATCGCGATCTCTTGCTTAATCTCCAGAATAAATACTGAAGTGCTGCCAGTGCTGCAATAAGGAGCTCTCACAACAACTTGAGATTAACCCTGTGTTTTCACAAAGAAACAAGAAAACTGTTCACTTTCTCATTTGCATAGAAACACCCTTACACAACCTCGATACAGAAGCATGATCATCTGGCTAACAGATTAAGTTGCATTTGGCCAGTAATGCTTATTTTTTTCTAAAACCTAAATTGACTGGAGTGATAGTATTAGCTTCATTTATTTCCTGTGGTTTAAAAAGCTTTCAGTAGGAATGCTTCAGTTTTCTCTTTTTTCTTTTTAATTTCTAACATTTTATGAAATCTAATCCATTTCAACATTTATACTTGTTCACCTGAGTAGTTTTACAGCCACTCTGGGACATCATTCTTGGTAAGTTTGATTTAATCAGCATGTAGAAAATAATGATTTTGTGGTGAGGAAAGATGACCCTATCCTTCAAAATCCGTGGCACCATTGAGAGAGCCTCTTGAAAACTCCAGGAGATATTTTTCACATACATTTGTGTTTTTAACATCCTAATAATTGTATAAGCATGAAGGCAGTCTCACATCTGAAGGTATGATTCCATGGTATGTGGTGACCTGATATAAAAGTTCACTGTCACCTAAGCAAGAAATCCTGTGCTTCCTCTCCTTGTTTTCAGCAGCACAGTCCCATCTGCTCCCTTCTCCTAGTTTTGGCACTAGTTGGACCTTACATGAGCTAATTTGATTTGCCAGCCCAGCAGAAAGCTATCCATTTGTTTTCTGTCAGGTTAGCAAGTTAAATTATACCCTTTTAATGTCAGCCAGCGAGTGCCAGAAATGGCAAAGTGGAGGGTGCTGTGAAGAAGAGAACTTCCCACTTCTGGCAGAAGTGAGCCGTTAAGATGAGCTCTGCTTGCATGTGAATCCAAGACAACAGACCACAGTTCCAGGGCAGCCGACACTGATCCAGCTTCTGGTGTCTCATCCCTTCCCTTGTACCAGCTCCAACAGACAGCAGGACTTTCCCTGACTCATTATGAATGTTAAATTGCAAAAAAATAACCCGACCTACTTCCCTCAATACAAAGCCCTAGCTGGTTTAGCATTCTGAAATCAAGAGGTTTGACAAGCACCAAAGCTGATGCACGGAGGGTGGGACCACGGGGCCAGGATCAGGGCTGTCAACCATTAGACAGAGGTTTTGGCTGCCAGCAGGGACCTGCAGCTTAACCACACAAGCTCAACACAGATCTTCATGACCAAATCCTTCTGTGCATAGTGTGCAACAGCTGACTATTTTTAAAATCAAACACTGACTAGGAGCCTTCCTTCACAGCAAAGCATACAGTTTTAGTTCAATATTCCTTTGAAATAACATAAGCAAACACAGTAGAGTATGAGACTACACTGTTTCATAAGGAACTGTGGTTTTAAAACCTTCCATAGAAAATTTTCAAGTCATTCTAGAAATGGCAGATGGCAGCTCAGTCACAATCATCCGATAATGTTTTGTTTCACGCCAGTTAGCGTTTTGCTCACAAATACACAAGACTGAAGACCACTGTCTCTGCATTCAAAACAAGAAGGAAAGAAAGGCTGAAACACTTGGGGATTAGGGTGCCAAAAAGAAAAGCAGGTAAACCTACTGGAAAAAACAGTTTGTTAGATGCAGCAATCAGATAATGGGTATAAGGCAGGATACTCTGCCAGCATATGCCCTTCCTTTCCTGAAGCAGACAACGAAAAAAAAAAATCAATTTCCAGGGTTTATCACAATTTTTTAATGGGGTGAAAGCAGCATTCTTCAAAAACTGATCACTTATTTTATTTGATGGATTTATTTAGCAGGTTATTACTAACAGCTACAAGTCCAAAAAAAGGGATCTGCAATGCAACATCCCTTAAAAATCCTAAGAATCAAAGGAAAGGAAAGGATGCAGCATGTGAGTGCAAGAGAATTACAGGTAGGAGAGAGAAAGAAACAGGAGAAGCTTACATGCAGGAGAACGCAGGCAGGGTGAAGAAGCAAGGGGAAACTGGCAGACTGAAAGAAGAAAAGTAGTTGGTTGTTTTGTCCACAGTGAATATTCAAGGCTTTCCTAAATTCAGGCTTTGGACGGAGATATGATGAAATGAGCAGCTCACACAGAAAAATGAATTAGAAGAGGTG
The DNA here is from genome assembly GCF_036417845.1 of Apteryx mantelli. Taxonomy (NCBI): domain Eukaryota; kingdom Metazoa; phylum Chordata; class Aves; order Apterygiformes; family Apterygidae; genus Apteryx; species Apteryx mantelli. The sequence continues at coordinate 26,584,347 of NC_089978.1, forward strand.
CAACGCTAAAAACTTTGCACAATATGTGAAGCAAAGCAAGGTACAAAACCAATTTCAAGAATTAATATCCTCCACCTGCTCTGTGCTGCAACATAAAGCCTGCCAGTGAGTCCCAACCCTAAAAAGATTTATGGCTGATACTTTCTAAAACCAAATCCCTAGAATTTGCATACTGATATTCTGCAAGTTTCTTCCTTCAGCATAAAAACATTTTAATCAATAAACCTGGACATTTCTGGAGAGTCGTTTAGGTTACAAGGTTACAAATCTCTGCTGAGACCTTTAATCAGCATCATAAGAAAAAATCTGGTCTGTGGGGTGTCCACATTTGCAACATTATAAAATACAAATACAGAACTTAAAAAAAATAAATAAAATAAAGTGTGTCTGGCATAGAGCTAAGTATCTGCTGAAAATACTTTATGATTTAATTACCAAGTATTTTAGTATTTGATTACTGAAGAGGACAACAGTGCTTCTAGGTGTTCTAGATTTTATTAATGATCTATGCTGACAGAGCACCTTGCAACATTAGTGCTATATGTCCCATATGCTTTTGTCCCTTCCCTACAATGGTGGTTGGTACCGGCTAATCAGCAAGTGACATTAAATGTCATTTTTGTCATCAGTGATATAAAAATGCATATAATCAAAATTGGCACCCATGCAATAGATTGAAATTCCAACCCAAACTGTGCAGTTACTTTGTTTTAGTCACAAACTTCCCATGTGGAAATGGTAAATTAAGCAGCCTTCTAAAAAGTCTGCTTCCCCTTTCATAACTGTCCCAACACAGCACTTGCCTGCCTTTTTAACTCCTTCTCCAGAAGTCAACTGATGCTCACTGCCAGGCACAGGATACCAGATAACACAGACCAGAAAACCAGACCCCATATGGACACTCTAATGGTTCAGTTTATTATCAGCAGTATAAGGTCTAGATGTTAATAATTTAGACCTCAGGATCTGGAATTTTTGTTACGTGGCTCCACTTGCCCACCACACAAATTATTCTATTTCTCTGTACCTCAATGTCCTCACTCTAAAAATCACAGATTAAAGCATTTTCCACTTTGGAAAGAGCAACTAATGAAAAACTATACAGAAGTTAAGCCGGCTTTTTTCCACAACTGGATCCAAAAGTCCTTCCTTCTTAACACAATCTACCTAGAACGTCTACCATAAACGAACAGGAGAAACTTTGCCAAGTTACCAAAGGGTGCAAAAATTAGCAAGGAGAGAATGAGCATGTTAGTGTACTTTGTAATGCTCAGTAGTACACTTTGTCATACACAATGACAAGGTAGAGAACATTTATGAAAAATTAACGCTTACGTAAATGGAATCCTATTGCAACTTCCTGCTGCTGATTTTCTACTGAGAAGTAGAAAAAAACTCATGAATGAGGTTTTCATAACTTGGTGAAATACTGTTTTATTGTTTATACAATGATCGTCATAATTAGATCCCTTAATGCAGTCAGCCTTACTCCCCACAGTCAACAGATGAGGAAGACAGCACTGAGGTGACATGACTCACCACAGATCACCTCAGCAATGAAATTGGGAATAAAGTCTAGCTGTTAGCCATCCTAGACCACTGTTGTCACTTCCCTAGGAAGGTTTTTAGATATTGGGGGGAAAAAAAATCATATGGCTTTTATAACAAAACGCTGCCTCCTCTTTTCCCCAGTCTGGGGGGAGGGGAGGAAATGGGAGGGAAGAGCCTCAACCCTAACCTGAAGAAAAAAATTAAGTAAGTTGGGTGATATTAAATGCATCTTAGAAATGGTAACAACCAATGGTCTTCAGATGTTTGGTCAAATATAATACAAGAATGGAACACATTTAAAGGTGTGATTTATTACCTTCATGCAGAATTTTTTAAGATGGCCAGTCATGACTGATGAAATACAGTATCCAGGCAGCCAGTGCAAGAATGGGTCATGACGTTCTCTTCTATCACCCCTTGAAACAGCTCTGTTTCTGGAAGTGTTTCAGAAGAGTCTTGATTCTCTTGACAATTTTTATTTAGATCTTCAAGGCCAATAGTATCATCTAAAAAAACCCAAAAATACAAACTGCAGCCGAAGACATCTGAAATTGTTTTATACAGTCTCATTTCTATCATGTCAGAATAGAAGATTTCTAGAACAAGCCTTTATTTTATGAGAATGCTATTGATTTTACATCCTAAATGACCTATGAAATGAACTAATTTTTCAGCTGTCTCTGACAGTTTTATATATATATTCCCTAATTCTCTTCTTCCTCTCAGTTCTCAAGTAGCTCTCCTCAAATGAAGAGCCTCCTTTTCTCTTTATTAAGAACCTCATATCTCTTTTCCTATTTCAGGCATGAAATCGCATCAGTTTCCAGGGAGCAACTAGTGTGTATTTTTAATCGCTTATTATGCAGCTTGTGAAATTATATTAAACTAATATGGAAATCATGGAGCAAGACAAATGGTAACATTATCCCACAATCTACACACTGCAGGAATTTGTGTGTGTAGAACTCTGGAGCTTCTCAAAGACCTCAGCTATTTCTTGCTGCTTAAGAGCCTGATCTATTGTTAGGTTGACAACTTTCAGTGACTGTTAAGTTTAATTACGATGCTCAACTTTTCAGAGGAATAAAGTCTAAAGGAAGATGTTTTTCATGCTAAATGTCCTCCTGATCTGGAATCAGGTAAACTTGAGCTAAATATTTGAGTAAATTGATATGGGAAACTTTAAAAGGCAGAGAATTTCAACTCATGAATCAGGAAATATAAAATGGTGTTTCATAGCAACTATAATTCTGCCATACTATGTGTACAATCTATGGAGTCACATATTATTTAGCATAATCTACTGCATTTGCCCAAATAGGAGTGTTACCACTCATTTGCAATGAAAAACCTATGAGACAATTCAGCATTAACTATTTTCTCTTCTGAACAACAAATATTTTATACAATTTTTGTATCACAAAATACACTTACCAGCCAGGGCACTTCCATTCTGCAATCCATTTGTTTTCTGTTTCTCCTAAAATAGATAAGAATAGTCCAAAGAAAACAAGAGATTTTGTTATTTTGGGGACAGAACAAGATTTGTGTTCTATTACACAGTTACTATTTTACTGTAGTTACAGGACTTTTCTCATTTTCATTACTGGATAGTGCAGAGCTCCTCAAAAAAAAAAAAAAATAAAATAAATAAAAAAATAAAGCCTTCACAAAGCAACAGCCATAGTGGGAAATAGCAAAATAGTAATCTGTAAGCAACAGTTTCTAACTAGACAAGAAGAATTAAGTCCCAGTCAATCATCCAGAATGACTTCTCTACTAGAATTCATTCTGGAAGAGGCTGTGAGGGAGCTACTACTAGCAGAGGACGGCATTTTCTGAAATGATGGTAGAAAAATCATAAGGAATACATGGTAAATGATGGTAGGTTCTATTTAATGAACGTAGGCTGGGACAGGACACAAGTATCAGGAAAAAAGGGATTTTTATCTCCCTCAATTATATTATATGCATTTCTGAAGCTCATCTTTCAAAACCTCAGTCCTACCCAGCCTGGAGCTGGCTCTGGTAATATTCAGAAGAGTACATAAAATATCCACTTCCTCATTCCAGTTATTTAAAAAACAAGGTGAATTTACTAGCAAAGAACATCACCTTGTTTCATGAGTTGAACGACTCCTCTTTACACCTAGAATATTGGAAAGCTTTCCAAAATCTCCTAAAATTCGTACCTCCACAGAGGTCTTCCACAGTAAATAGATCATCTTTGAAATTTTCCAGTCAAGAGGTACTATATAATCATCCGGCAACAAGGATTCTGTAGAACAAAATATTTTTACAGTTGAGTATTCCAATCTCTTCATAGCCAAAGTATTTATTTTCGCAGACTTAAATATGGGGGGGGGGGGTTAATAAGCAGATATTTAAAATCAGCCAACAGCAGAATCAGAATTTAGGTTCTATATAGAATCTAAGGCCAATATGAGGGAGGGGGAGGAGAAAAAGATTTGGTTTTGGTTTCCTTTTTAGAAAAAGGCTTTCCTACTGTATTTTCATTTCCTCCACATCTCCCCTGAAACTATGCAAAACAAGAACAACAGAAAGCTTTCAGTCTGCAGATTAAACAAAATTTTAAAAAGACAGTGCAACGTAAGCAACGATCTTTACATTTTAAAATGTTTAATTACAGAAAGTTTTGCAACATCTTTAAACAAATTACTTTTTAAAATGCTTTAACTGTAATAACTCTTAACTGTAATAACTTTTCACTGTTTAAGAAGCTGAAAAGAGATTCTTCGTAGGAAAACAGTCTGAAATATATTCTGTGCTTATATGAGAATCATAAGCAAATAAATTAACTAAATATTTCATTGATAAGTATCCAAAGAATGCTTTACTAAAAAAATAAAAATAAAAAATTAACAAAAATTATTGTAATTGCCTGTGAGGCAGAATATCACAGTTCAATTGCACACAACTATAAAATATAGCCTTTCAATAAATAACAGGCCACAAAAAAGCCCAAATATTTTTGAAATTGGAGGAAAATTACAGTCAAATCAGAATGTGGCCAGGATTCTGCAGATAGCATTCACAATTTTGAGAAAAAAAGTTACAACCACAAACATGCAGGGCTTCAGAGAGATATCAAGGGGACTTTGCATCTCTTAAAGAGTATTTTCAAAGGAAGCTCATCTAAACACAAGAGCATTTCACCTGTTACCGATCACAGAGAGGTGTATGTACAGCAGACTCAGCTACATAGTAGTTGAGGACATTACTAACACCTAGCTGCTCTGTTATAGCTCTGTACAGAAAACCTTTTGGTGTGTGGTGCCAAATTTACATAAAGCAGCACTGCAGATTTTTTGCGCAACACACTGAATTTATAGGTACCATGCCTAGTAGTGCCGCCAGTGGTTTGCCATCACTGTTCTGGCAGGTAGTAATGCCATCAACTTTTATGATAAAAGCAAAGATTCTGGAAGTCAGCCTTGGCAGATAAACAGAACATAAGCTGCTTTTCAGCCATTGTCTTAAAATTTTGCTTGAAAGTATATGTTTAACTTTACATTCTACTGAAACCAATAGGGCTTATGTGCTGAAAAGCTGGTCTGTGTTTTCTAATCCTATTTGCAGGCCAAATCAAAGATAGTTTTTCCACAAAGGCTTCTGCACCTTAGTGAGCTGCAGTTATTAGGCCTATCTATAATATTTAGTTCTTGAAACAGTGTCTCAGTTCAAGTTATATATGTAAAAAACATTACCTGTTCAGACAATTTAGCTCCATTTCCCTCCCCCCTTTAAAAAAAAAAAAAACAAAAAAAACCCATGAATTGTTTACACAGGAATAGTCTCATCAAATTTGGGCCAAAAAGGTTTCAGAGTTTTGCACATAGGAAACATGGAACTTAGGGTTTAATATTTTCCGACCTTTCAGCAGGGGTATGTACAGCATGATATACTACAGTGATTTCCAAACAAATGTTTCTTGTTGTTGCTGGCTACAGTTATGTATAGTTACGTTAGCTTGCATTAATTTGGAAATCACAGTTGCCACACACAAATCCTTTGATGACTGATTGTCATACTTTTAACTACCAAATTAAAATGATTAAACTGAAAGTACAACAATATGACAATTGGAGCTCTGGAACGAAAGTATACAACACCTCTGATGCTTCTTAAGCACACATGATCAGAAGAATGTATTCGGTATTAGAAAATTACATTTGCAAGCTTGATATTCAATTTCAAATTAAATTAGATTCTGGGAAAAGTTTTCAAGAGTATCTAAGCCACATAACGGTCTATGAGAACTTTACTAAGTAAAGGAATGGTACTGTTTTAACAAAGTGAAATATAAAAGCAAGCGTATAAGTGTTACATAAGAGCAAACACTTTGTACCATGTTTTCATGTAATATTGCAATCAATTCATTAAAATCTTACTCAACATGATGTATTAATTCAATACACCTACAAGAGCCTCATGGTTTGGATTTAAAGTTAGTAAGCCATCATTACGAAAGAGACTGCAAAAATGAGGCCAAACTAGGCGCCATTAGTTGCAACACCAACGGCACCTTGGACAGAAACTGAAGAAGAGTTTAGGTGAAATTCACCAAGAAAGCAGTCATTCCTTACAATAAGGCTAAAATTTGATTGTTACCTGCAATGAAAATGAATAGTTAATCACAGGGGTTTTTACACTGAGGTAGTAAGAAGAGTATTACCCAGTGGAAGGCCTGGAGAACCAAAGAGCTGCACAAGCTGAAAAGCAAATCCTAATGATAAGGGAAGTCCCAGAAAATTAGGTTTCACGTTCACATCTTGCTTATCTTTGACCTGTGAAGCCTCTGATGGCTCAGGGTCATCTACTTTGTGCATATTTTCACCACAGGTTTCCAATATATTAGAACCTTCTGGATATTCAGAAACCACTTTAACAGAAGACAAAATATCTGGTTTGTTAGTTGTAACCTCTGAAGAGGCTTGTTCACTCGCACTCTCTCTTTCATGAACTGCTTGTTGCTTACGAGCTCTATCTTGCTCCTCCTTTGTCCTGGAAATAATACAAACACTTGGCATCAGAGAAGAATCAGATTGTCCCAAATGGCTACACGAAACATCACCTAATGGAGAATCTGCATCATGGGCAGGTAAGGAGTAGGTTGTCTCATTGCCATTGCAAAGTGCAGAATATTTCTGAGATGTAAAGTTCTTATGTTCCTCTCCACCGTCTTTGTTCAGAACTCTCTTTTGCTCTGTTTCGAAAACGCTTTTTGAGGGGACATCATCTCTTAACTGGACTTCCTTCCTTCCCTCTGCATTGACAGCAATCTGTCTTGGTAGATTGAACTTTGGTGCCAAATTGAAAATTCTTTTGTATCTTTTCCTCTTGGATGTAACTGGTGCAGGACCATTTCCTGGAGTGTTTGCTTGACTCAAACAGTGTGTGAAGGTGTCCCTGAATTCCACAAGTGAATCAACGTGTGTTTCACCTGCAGGAGAGGCACGCGGACCATTGCTTATTACGTTACCAGTCTCCTCAGTTGCCGTTACCTTTACCAGTGGATGGTTTTCCTTTACCAGTTCTTCATAAGATTGATGGCAATTTAGCTCTGTTGAGCTGTTAGTACGAGCCTGTTTGGGTTTCCTCACTTTTTTTTGTCTTTGTTCACCTACAAATTTATCCTCAGACCAAGAAGAGAGAGAAACTTGTTTATCAAAGTCCAGCTGCAATTCCTCAGTAGGTAAATTAATTGAAAAAAATGCCCAGACATTAGAGCAATTCTCCTCTCCTTTTAATGCATGTTTCTCCTCTGTGTTATTATCAGACATGTTATTATATACCTCTGAATTGTAACACAGAGAGATTTCTTTCTTTTCACCATTCAAACTTAAAAGCTTAGCTTCCATGTCAGGTTCACATGTAATTAGATCTGAGCTAAGTTTGTTTTTTGTGCCTAACACCACAGTGTTATAATCAGCACAGCTGCATTCTGTTTCTTGGATGGAACTTTTATCATCATTTATTTTTAGGAAACTGCTCTTGCTTTCTAAAACACTTTCTTTCTGCCTTTGGTCTGTTTCCTGATCATCAAATGCATATTTGGTTAGGTTTCCATTAGAAACAGTTTTTAAATTTAATAGAAATGAACTGGCACTTTCCACAGACAATTCATTTTTCAATGCACTGTCCAATATAGCTGACATCTCAGATCCAGTAATAGGAGACCTTTCTCTTGGAAACACTGTGGCTTTTAGGCTCTCATTATCACCATTAGGCTCCTCTTCACAACCCATTATTGGATCCCCTGGATCTTCACTAAAAGTACACAAAGATTTTCTGTTTTCTTCCTCTGAGTCATCGTCTTCACTTTCTGATGTTTCCTGGCCATCTGGAATTAGATGATGAGCTGCTCCACCTAACTTTTTCTTTGTAATTTCTATTTGATTGCCTTTCATTTTTTTGTTTCTTTTTCGCTTTTTCCTCTGCTTCACTTTTGTCAATTGGCGCCCAGGGTTCTTCTTTAAAATTGTCTCCCTATGTGAAGAATAACAGAACTAAATGTGAAAGAAAATATATTTTAATAATTGTATCTATGTGGTATTCACTTTGAAGAGTAAGTATTTTACATTAGTATGATTATCAAATACAGATCACCTGCTTTTTTAAATTGATAAAATCCCAAATTTAGAAATTATATTGATTAAACATGAATGCACACTTTTCAAACAATTTTTGAACATTTTTTAAACCCATTTAAATAAATATAGCTGCAGTCTCATCAATTTTAGATCCAGTTGTTAAGTAGATCTACTTTTACAAGAAGTATCAAAAATCATTGTCAGACCAAACAACATGTTTCTGGATGTCTTTCTAAATTATGCTTGAATGATAAATACCAAGTATTAGTGTTAAAGAGGTATTGCTATTCTGAAATTTCATGAAATGTCATGCTGAGCAGAAAGGTACCAAATGGAGGATCTGGTAAGAAAATGTCATCTATTAAGATTAAATGGATTATATTCAGATTAGTTGCATCCAGAAGTTCAAAATACTTTAAAACAAACAAACAAACGAATAATGTGAAGATACAGTGACTACAACTCTCTGAGACTTATTGCTCAACATATTATGAGCGTACATATACTTATTTGAAAAAAATACTTCATTTTTTATTTGAACCAGAATAACACACTACAGATATATTAACTTAGTTGTAGGCAATTACATAAGATTAATTTTCCAGTTCTTTTCAGCACCTCTGATTTTTTTTTCTGTATTTCTCATCAAATTCAAGAGATAGCCCTAACAATGACTGTTCTGAAATCTTGACCTTGGTCCTTCAGTCAGCTAACCCTGAAATGAAAATGAGTACGGAAAGCCTAGTCCGGAAATCTAACTTCTCCTGAAGCTACTCTTCAAAGAGAGACTGGCGTTTCAGAGTTATGCTTGATTGATATATCGTCATGTCAAAGATCTGCTGCTCTTATGAAATTTTTTGTTCAGGATGGCACTTCACAGAATACACTAAAAGAAACAGGAACAGCAAAAAGAATCACAGCGTAAAGTTGTTGTTGTTGTTGTTTTTCCTGCACATTCATATCTAACACAGGCTGTTTTAAGTGTGGTATCATGGAACTTAAAGAGAAATAATAAAAAAGGCATGTGTCCCTGTGGAGGGGATGTCAATACCATCAATAGGCAGCCTGGGACCTAAAAGTCACCTACAGAGACCTATTCTTACCCTTTATTCATTCTTAAATTTATTCACTATTACTCTCATTTTACAGAAATTATTTTGAAGTCCATAAAGCAAATCCTCCCAATTCTCTGAGTTGGAAACAGTTCAGCAGCCTTTTAGGCCTCAGTATAGCCACGAAGTCACTTAACTGGAACTGGGTTCAAAAGTCTTGATTCCTTGATATTGCTGCAGCAAGCACCGTGGATCTCAGAAAATGTTCTGTTAAAAAGCACACAAATTTTATTCCCCTGAAATGGCATCCAGATGAGAAAACCTACTAAGAAATGGGACTTCCTTCAGGTGTTGGGCATTTAAATATACATGGTGCTTTCACGTGAATAATGAAAACTGACTTCTTTCCCAAATCAGCATATTTTCTATATGGGGGCAAACACCTACACTGCAGATGCTTAAAATTAGCTGAGATGAATTTCACCCCAAATTCCACTTGCAGTACATTCCTTACTCAGAAACATGCTCCCTCGTCTGCCTGAAAAGAGACATGGGATGCTAGAATAAGTTTTAGGATTGAATAGATGTTATTTGTCTGTTTAATCAAATGATATAAGAACTAAACATCTACTTTGGTTGTTGGAAAGATTATTATGCATACCTCTGCTTTGCACAGACCATAAACTAATCACGAAAGCTGTCTTAAATCCTGACATTAACTTTCCTCTTCAGTCATGAAAATTACATGGCTATTAAAAGTATTTTTTTTTGAAGCAATACAAAGTTCTCTGAAGTTTTCAAAACCATAAAACCCTGTACTGATGAAATACAAAACAATGTCCTGTTTTTAATTGTTTTTGAAAGGAATGAGGAATAAAACATCAGACCTGTGCACCAATTTCAAGAAGAATTTAGTATTATGTCTAATGGCCCTTGTGCTGTTGTAACACATCTGCACAAGTGACTACCACATTGCCAATATCAGCACTGGCATAAGAAAGGCTGAAATCCAGAAGCAAAGGAAAGACTTTTCTGCACTTGATATTATCCTAGGTCTGCTCCTACTTACTATTCACTTTTCCCAGACATGAATTTGTGCTGCTTCTCATGGAAAGGAACTTCTATAACATTGATTCAAGCATGTTTCTGGTACCTAACTTCCGATACATCTTAAAGCCCTTTCAAGACAAGCCTGAAAGAGACCTTCTTAGGTTAGGATGTTACACTAAAAGGTACTGAGGAACCCTGCAGAAATGAGGAAAAAAGTCTCAGAGTTCAGAACATTTACTTCCTCTCCTCACCGTTAATGCTGACTCAGGAGGAGAAAAAACACTGGACAGGACTCACTTTAGCATGCAAGAACTGAAACATATCCACCAAATATTGGGAAAAGAACATCCTGGAAGATCAAGAGAAACTAATAGCTATTATTTCATTGAAGTTACTGCATGTCAAAATGATAATGAATGCAAACATTGATCCAGGCTGATGATTTAGCATATATGAAAAAACAGCTAGTATAGTGACATTCAATAGTTCAGATCAAATACAACAACCTTGCCATTCAAAGGTCCTACCCTGGAAACAGAAAGGTGCCATAGCAGTTCAGCAAAAGTCTCATTCTTTTCCCTCAAGATTCAGATTTCCTAAAGAAAAAAAACTAAAAACAAAAGTAAAGTGATGGTACTGCTTACTGCAGAACAACAAAATTGACTTCACTCCTCCAGACAACTGCTCTTCTAACCAAACACTTCCTCAAAGAAACAAGTCTGTAACACTCTGTAATGCACTATAATGGCATTGCTAAAACTTTTCTAACTGGGGTATATCCATTACCATGTTGAGGTTTTGCATTTAATAAAACAAATATGCCTACTAATTTTATGCAAGTTCCTTCTCTTTCTGAGTCCACCTAAAACTCTTCAAAAGAGTTTGCCCTACTGTAAAACCATATGGCACCCAAATGCTGAGAAAATTCAAGAACAAGCATGGAGATAGGCTTGCCTTCTTTACAATGACATTTGTTAGTAGTTTGTTTTTAACACATGGTACACACTCAAAGGAAAAAATAAGTGTAATTTAATTTGTTAAATTTTGCTATTATGTTTTTAAAAAACTGTTCATTTATTACTGCACAGTAATCTGAACAGATGTAACAGATCTGAAAAGATGTAACAAAAGATGTTGCTGAAATAGGATTTTAATTTCTCTAACAATACTTTGAAACTTTTCAGCCTACCACTTAGACAATATTAAAATAGTTTTTTGCCATCACTGTCTTCAAGGTTGTGACCTAATGCTCAAAATAGCACTGTTCAGCGTGGCTGATAGTCAGTAGTCAGTAGAGACTCTTTACTGGAAAAAGAAATGCATTTTCACCATAGCCAAGGCAGAATATGCAAAGAAAATAATCTACAGAAGTTTGCCACATTTTCCCTGGAAAATGGCAAAACCAAAAAAGGTTTACTTAATCAATGATTTGCAGTTTTACAAACCTCAGCTCTAGCATACATCTCAGCTGACAGCATCTACTTGATATCAAAAAAAGTCTGCAGTGACTGCTGTAATGAAATACAGAGGAATTGGTAAATTAAAAAAATGCAACTATAAGAATGACATTTAGTGTTAAGGTACATGCTACTTAAAGAAATGTACTATTATCATTAATCCAAAAAGTCTCTGGAGTGGGTTTTCAACATCAAAATTACAGCAGAGCTGCTTATGCAAAAAGATTTCTACTGGAATACACTGCATCTTTCTTACCTGCTAAGTCCAAGTGCTTTTTTGAATGAACACTCTCTTCCTTTTGATCTAACTGCACTTCAGCAACAAACAGAAATCGAAGTCAAAATTTTTGATTCACAACAGAAGTCACTGTATCAGCTTTTTTGTTACATATCTTGCCTATAACTAATGATTCCTCAAAATCAAATGGAATATTAGTATTAGGTGATTAAACGACTGGAAAATAAACACATGTAAAAAATCTGAACCTTATACTTTAAAAATTGCCCTTCATCATTACTGGGTTCCCTGAATACTGAGGTTCCATTAGACAGCTGAGCATCCAGCTTAGTTCATTGTTGCTGAAGAAACAGCCTTATTCTCCCTTCTACTTTGTCCCAGATGTTGTCCATGCATTTCCACCACCTGTCTTTTGCTGGTTCTAGCACAGATCTACCTCCTTGTGGGTGGATTTAGCTGCCCGAGTCAGCATGAAGAAAGAAACATAGTACTTATTTTGTTGTTGAGCTGATTTAACTCCGGAAAAAGAAGTAAAATTAGTGCCTGGCTAAGACAAAGACAAAGGAAGTGGTGGGAGCAGGGTTGCCTTTCAGCCCATCTTGTGGGATTTCACCATAAATGATTCATAAGAAATGTTTACAAATTACAGCTTTGTAAATCAATGCCCCCTACCCAAAAATCAGTAGAGATCCTACTAATTGGATTCAACCCAAAGTAACTCACTATTCATTCTTGGTCTCCCAACAGCATTGTCAGCAATGGTGAGATTTAAATCCTCACTTTCATATGAGACAATAATCTATCGCAATGCTCAAAGAGCTAATCTAATTTTTATATAATTTCTATAGGAGACATGTTTATATAATTCTATGCAATGTACAGTCAGGCATCAGGCTGATGCCCTGTTATAGTCCAGACACATGAAAGGTTGACATAGAGAGTATACACAGAGAATACCGTACAATTGGTTTGACCAAAGCATGTCTTTAGAAGCTGTTCATATAGTCAAATACATGCCAAAGTACAATCACCTTACTTCAAAGAAAAAAAAAAATTGCCTGAAGTGACAGTCATATACATTCAGTTTTCAAATGATGGTCCATTCACTCCACAAGAAGTTCTGTATTGGGTAATGTGACTAATTGAGAAAAAGATCTTTGTCCTGCTTGGCTAATGAAAGCCAGAAATGTCTTCTGAGTAAAAGAGCAAACTTCCCATTTCAACTTCTTAGCTGTGGAATATACTGATCAACATTAAGGAAATCCATCTTGAAGATACTGATCCTAGCTTCTGCCCATTATCAAACCTCTACTTCCTGAATAAGTGAAACTACCCAAAAGCTGCTTTCAACCTCATTTAGGTGCCACAAATACATCTCACCTGATGCAATTCAAAATTCATACCAGGACATGAAACGGAATCAGCAATACATGTACTGATAGACGCTAATGGATTTTTGCTGTTTTATTGGACTTCTCCGCAACATGGCTCAATGTTAAAAAGCACGTTAAAAATAAAACAAAGGACCAAGCAAAATGCTACAAATTATATGAAACCAACTTAAAGGGATGCACTTACAATACAGAGATAGGAAACTACAACTCTACCATCCACCTTCTCATTCATGAAGGTTTTAAAGGATTAATTTTCACTTAAGTCCTTTCTGTCAATGTTTAGACAAAGAGAACACTATGGACTTCAATGCCAATGTGCGCACTGGACTGAAAGTACAGCATGAATATGTTTTCATGTGTGATAACATTAATTCTATTACTTGGATAACATCAGCTCAATGATGAAGACAATCAGGTTGAAATTAATCCAGGCCAGATGAGAAATATGCTGCATCAAAAAGACGTTTGAAGACATGAACTATGGTCAAATTTGCACTGGTTAAAGAACTTAAGCGTATCTGCTGTTTTCATTCCAAATGAAATAAAAGTTATGCTGCTTTTACAGATTTACCACATTGTATAATGTATATAAAATCTAAGTGGTTCAAATACAAGACTACTGAATATGAGTGGACCCTTGATTTTAGACAAGATTTTCATTCAAAAATTAAATTCTGTGAGCCACCTCACAACCCATTTTAAAGTCCCTTTCCCTTATGATCTGCTTGTCAGGGATGCTGCATTTCAGGCATGTGCTTATGCAGTTCAGCTCAAGAAGAGTTACTCAGACAAAGGCAGATTTACTGAGGGTCTCATGAGGCTCTCTGGGCAACCTCTGCCAGTGTTTCACCACCCTCACAAGGGACTTTTTTTTCTTCCGATTGTAGTTTCCTATGTTGCAACTTTTGTCCATTGCTTCTTATCTTGTCACCTCTGAGAGGAGTCTGGCTCCATCTTCCTTATATTCTCCCATTGGGTAGGTGAAGACAGCAAGAAGCTGTCTTAGACTTTGCATTCTCTTCTTACAGCTGAACAAATCCAGTGCTTCTAGCCTCTCCTTGTACATCATGTGCTTCAGGCCCCTGACCCCCTTGGCAGCCCTCTGCTTGACTCACTCTGTTGTGTCACATCTTACTCGTACTGAGGAGCCCAAAGCTAGACATTTTCAACAGGGGCACTACAGGCTAATCAAGCACACGTAAACTAAATTCTTCTCCTTACTGCTCACTCCTCTAAAGAGCAATAGAAAATAAAGCCATAGTTTTGTATCTTTACTCACAAAAAATCCATTCCTCAAGATCTAGGGCAAAACAGGGCAGCATTATGGATATAACCGAAGATTTTTAGATTAGAAACAGGAACTCAGTCTAGACTGCTGGAAGGAAACAAAACAAAAATACAGAACAAAACATAATGCCCTAACTGTGCCTTCTATATACGTATATAAGGAATTCTATTTATACACCTGTATATATAACTTGTCTTTTTCTTACCTCTTGTAACTAACTTGAATTCAATTTTTATGTACTTTAAATCCTTTCTGCTTTGCCTACTCAACCTCTAGAGTGACTAAACTACAAGCAGTTCCTTTGCCAAGATTAATCCAGATTCTCCTCCTGAAAAAATATTTTTTTGTTGTTGTTGAAATTCCAAGAACATTCAGTTCATAGCTTTTAGCACTTGAAGACCAACAAGGATAAATGAATTTTGCTGCAAAGCCGTAAGCAGTCTTCTAATGGCAGATTTCATAGTTTTGAAACTTTCTCAGGTATACTTACTGAATAATTTGAGCAAGTACCAAATAGCTTGATCTATAATCTGCAAATGGAGCTCAAATCTGTGCATGTCTCACTTCAGTTAAAAGATCAGATGTCTTCACTTTTACTTTCACTAGCCATGAAAAGCTTCTGTTCATCTTAGAAGCAAAGTGAAACTACCAGGAAAAATGCTAGCTGGGGAAAAAGCTGAGTAGCCTGTCCACTCTAACTTAGGTACATGATCCTTCATGGTAAGGGCAAGATGTGGGTTAACTGTTCAGTAACCTATTATGGAGGTAACAGAGAGAGTTCAGGTTGCTATCAGGTTCCAAAACAAGCCCTATTTAAATTCCATTACAATCTTGCCATGCTAAAACTGACAGCTTTACTGAAATGGCTGTTTCTACAAAACATAATAAAATTGGTGAGAAGGGCTGGCTGCATATTCTTTTCCAGTTACAAGTAAATATGGTTATTCTAAAACAAGGCTATTTTTATTCTTTTTTAACCCCAAATGCATAAGGGTAATTTCAAAAGAAAATTCATAGAATTATTCTTAGAAATAAGAATATGTACTCAATGCTGGTTATACTGAAAGACAGACGATACAAAATACAGAAAAGGAAACATACATCAGGCAAAACCTACAGCTGACAGAGAAAAACACATAAAAACAATTAGAAGTATCAAGAACAAAAGGACAGCCTAACACTATTATAGGCCTACAATTAAATGAAGACTACTTTTTAATGATATGATAAACCCCCTAGGAAAAGAAAAGATTGTTTATTCACGTTAGAGTCAGCTAAAGTAGTGCTTTTTAGTCTGTTAGTAATTTAGGAAGCGGTTAAACAACATCCACTGATGAATTCACATTTTTTAAGTCAGTAGGATAAGGTAACATGCAACCACATGCTCCAAAAAAAGGGTTCAGAAGATACTTTTCTCCTATGTTTCAATAAACCTTGGAATACTTAGAAAGTTAATGTTGGGCCAATTTGAAAAGGACAAACAGCATGACCCACATAATTAAAGAGAAGTTAGTCTGATATCTGTTTGAGGGACAGTAAGAGAAAAGTTGATGCTGAATTCAATTAGTAGCTCAAAACCAGAAAAATATCTAATGCCATTAAAAAGACTGCCAATGCAACTGAAAAAAAAATACTTCATAGGTACAATACATGACTTGGCATAATATGACATTGTTACAACAGCATTATGTATCAGTAAGGCACACATTAAATGGTCAAGGACCGCCTACCTGAAAAATGGAGAACTAGCTCTCTGGGAAGACAGCACTATCAAATAAAAGGAAGCTGCAAAGATCCATTTCAGGCCCAATACTTCTCAATACTTTTATTATGACTGATCCATAATGACACTGTCACAGTCCTACCGAAGAAAAAATGCCACTTGTTGCTTCTGCCCTATTACAGAAATAGATTAGACAGATTTGAAGTGACCTGACCCCTACAACCCCTGTTAGCTACTGCCTCATCTCCTAAATACTTAAAAAGGCAGCTGGTTATTTCTTCACACATTTTTCTGAGAACCGAAAATAATGTGACTTACAGAAAATTTCCTCCATTTAGCTTTATAAAAAGAAAAACAGAACTGATGTACAAGTAGTTTCTCACCTAAAAATGATTACTAAGGAGCTTTAATCTATCAAAAAAATTTCAGGTTCATACTGCACTTTTATTTCAAAAGGATGAGAAGATAAAATATTGAAATGAAAAAGCATCAATATGGAAACACTGAAGCAAAATATTTCCATATATCTGATCTAACATTTATTTGAACACTCCTAGACTGAATATTAATTCTGATTTTAGAAACTGCCATTTCAACACTATATGCCTTCTTATTGCTTCTTACTGGGAGTTGTAATACAGCCCCTCTGTTCTTTCATATGGAAAGCCCTCAGTTCTCATCATATACCTAGTCATGTCCCCACCATGATGTGCCACACGCAAGGGAAGCATTTCTTCCAGAAAACTCAATTTCTAGGAAGAAACAGGTGTTCAAACTACACCTATCATACATGAATGTGAAAGTACAAAAGTACAATTTTTTTTTCTGATTTATTGAAAATGAAACATAGTGTTCATCTCAAAAAAGAAAATACTGACAGCCTAAATTACATCAAGAAAGAGGGAGACAGAAAACAAGCAAATATAAATGTTATGGGTCTCATCTCAGCTAGACAAAGCCTGATTTTCGGTTATCTATTAGCAGAGAAACATAAAATTCTACAATGTCTGTAGAAGATTTCAAGAGACAGAAGATAAAATCTTGGCTTCCTTCTTTCATCTTAAATAAAAGCTTAAAAAAAAAAAATCATGTAGCATGGTCAATTATATTAAAATGGACTAAAAAGGACATTACTATCAGAACAGAAGACAGAGTTCCTCATAGGAGACTATTTAACGTCATTCACTAAAAAGAAAAAAAATATATGGGTACATTTTATTTTATTTATTTTAATAAAAGAAACAGTAAGAACACTAAATCATTTGTCACAGACAAGGCTGATGAAAACTTGTAACACTTCTGGAAATAAACTCAGAAAACAACCATTTAGAGGAAGCAGTAAGACTGATGCTTTTTCTTCAGTAACACAATAATCCTACATAGCCGATGCTAATTGGTCAGCAATCTGAACCAAATTATGGATGTTTTGCAAATTAACTCTGATTCAAATTTCATGCTTAAAAAAATGGAATGTTAAGACTACAGCTAAGTATTATAACTACTTTGTTTGATGTTGCTTACCACCTCACCAGTTTTTGAAGTATGCAGCAGGTACTTACAATTTACATTCATAACATTAAGGTTCTATGCATTAGTTACATAACAAAATTCTGACACTTAATTCATGAAATCCTCTGAACTGGCAATTTACTAGAACAAACAAATAGAAAATCTTAACTCCAGGTACATGTTACTATTATGTGTGAGAAGTCAATAGGTGTACTGCATCAACACTCTGCCAGACAGTAGAAATATTTAGATCCCAAATTTAAAGTTGAACAAGGAGTTCCCACATTTCTTGTATGTAATTGTTGGCAAAATACTTCGCTTGTGAGGCAGCGGGATAAATTCAGTACCTGCAATGTGTATTTCACACCCTCTTTCTATTATTCTTACATATAAGTATTATAATGCAATATGCCCTCCACAGACAATGACAAGGTAATTTCTCTCTCAGGGATATAAATATCTATAGTTAGTAGCTTAAGCCATGACTGTCATACACTCATCAAATAGGAACATACCATAAAACAAAGACCAAGTATTACACAGTCAGACAGTAATTCCACTGTGTTTTCACTTACCATTTCACTGTACTTACCTTGGAATATAGCTTTATAAGAATAAGCAGTTTATAACAAGTGTTTGATACAGTGCCAGGTTGTAAAGCATTCTGTTCTTGTTATGTATCCTTTGTAAATAGCTAGCCTACACTGATCAACAGGCTTTGCATATCAAATATATTTACCACCCATGAATAACTTATTAAAAAGATAACACACAAAAATGCTGCATCTTTTTTTAAACTAGTAATAATTCACATCTATTTAAATTTTTAAAATTCAGTTAAAGACAACTTAAATATCAATTAAATACTGGTAAAAAAAAATCTCAGTCTTCTCTAAAACCTGAAGATGGAAGGTACCAAAAAAAATCCTAACATCAGATTCCAATAATCAGCTCTTTTTCTGTCATATCTTACCAGACTGTGTAAACATTACATAAAGCCTCAATAAATGTTATCGCTTTATTATGGCTTAAAGTAATATAGATATGAGTAAACAAAATCAATCTCTCTAAAAACCTTTTTATGTTCCTCACAGTTGAAATGCACTTTGTTTAAAAATAAAAACTTTGAGAAAATTAAAGTATTACTGAGGATTTACAATGACTTCCATGATTCTCTTGAGACATGGAAAGAGATGACCAAGAAAATGAAAAAAATAGTAACACAATTGGTATAAATAATATACAATGAGGGAAAATATTTAATATCATTGGAAAGTTTTGTTTTTTAAATACACAGTAGCTTAATATATTAATAATCCATGCACTACTGAAGCTTTAAAAATTATTTTTCAATTAAAACAATTACTAAAATGTGAAACTGCACACTTCAACTTTGATAGTTAATAAGATGTCTTACATAAACATTATTTTAGATATACATTAAGTTGTTCAAATTTAGAATTGCACAATAGGTATATAAAATTACAGAAAAATACTTCATTAGATAGCTGAATTTTCAACTTCTGGTATTCAGACTTTAAGATGAAGCAATTTTTTAGGGGCCATCCAAAAGCTATCTATAAAGAAAACAAAAATCATGCTGGCTTTAGAATTTTCAAAACACTAAAGCCTTCACACCAAAAAAAAGTAAATTGTTTCAGCTACATAAGCATGTTCTTGACAAAGTTTCCTATTCAAGACTTACTCATTCAGTGTATAAGAAAAATAAATGTAGGTAGGCCTAAAGATAGATTATTTTAGCTAACAGATTAGTAATAATATTCATGTACATAAAATCATAAAAACTTAAAAATAATATAAACTCTTACACTGAACTACTAAAACAACGAGGACATATTTTATTAATAAAGCAAGTGGTTAGAAAGCAGACAAAGTGAAATCTTACTGATTTATCAGTTTTTAAGAGAAAAAGGGCAATAAATCAATCTCCATGCTGGCTCATACTTTCATATGTGCTAAACAGATTATATTAGGTATGCCAAAATTAAGAATGCAACATGGTTTTACAGAATTGTGTCCACTATTTTTATTGAATTGATTCATCCCAAATGTGAACTGGGAGTTAACTGGCTAATGCTTTACGTGTGTCATTTTTATGCTAAACGTAAGTAACTTGGCTCAGAAAGACAGGTGTGAATTTATTTTTGTAATGGGAAAATACAGTGTTTTTAGCACAAAAACAGTCGTGGTATGCAGACACCATCACACTATATAGTACTACAGGGGAGAAAAAAACCCTCAAAAAATAATTCAGGTTACACAGTTTCAGTCTGGTGAGTATTGCATTGACAGAATGTTGCTTCAGCTACTAGATGAGCTGCTGAGACCAAAAAAAAAAAAAAAAAAAAGGCAGAGAAAAATAATTGCCTAAATTTTGGACACTAATTAAAATAAAAGCATACAACAATCCAGGAAACAACTGTATTAAAAAAATCTGGTAAAAGATAAGGAGACTTAAAAGCAGTGAGAATCATTAAAATTAGATATTACATAAATAACTTCTTCTTCTGGGCTTTAGCTCTGTTTAAAAGATATAACAATACGACCTCTTTAAAAAACTGCTCAACAGTTACTCAGTATACGACAACATCATTGTCCTAGGTTTACGAAGGAAGGCTCGGCTATTCTTCATACTATTCCAAATACATTACTAAAAATTGAAGTTATTACAGCTGTAATAAATATATATTTTTAAAACATGTAATGTACAATTTTATTTACATGTAAGTCCATTAGAGAAACAATCCCCAGAAGGGAATGGTCTTAAAATAGGCCTATTTAAAATGCAGAAAATTCACTATTTTACTGGTGGTGAAGACAGATTTAAGAACGGCAAGTAACAGATTTTTATTAACTGACTGCAACCTGTGTTATCAGTTATTGGAAATACTGAAAAAATTCCATGAGTCTGTATTGCCTCCCCACCTATGTCTTCGCTGCAGAGGTGGCTTTTGTATGTGTTTGTGAGGCGGTGCCACTGAATTCATGACAATAGGTATGGATATTTGATATTCATATCGTTCCAACATCTGAGCAATCTTCTCACGAGTGACCCCATGTTTATTCCTCCTACAAAAATAAAAATTTAAATAAATTTTCTGGTATGTTTATATGTTTACAGTCTTAAAAAAAAAAAAAGAGAAAAGAAAATTTTCAGAGAACTCTTAATTTCACAAATATTCTCTTGCTTTTCATATCTGAAAGAACCAGATGTATTTTCCTGCATTACCTAGCAGTAAGCTATAAATACTTGGAAGACATCACTAAGTCAAGTGATTGCATACATTCTGAAACTAAAATGCTGTAACATTTACAATTTCAGATTTCATTACACTGTATTCTCATTTTTCCAGGATTTAACATGTTTCAAGGTTTATTTTTAACAATCCTTCATTGTACACATTAAATCATAAAAAATAATAAAGCCATTCTTCTTTACACAGAAATGCAATGTTATTCACCAGGACTATGTACATAAAAAATCCTAGAAGGTCTTTGCTTTCTATTTATTCATCAGATATTATATGGTATAGTAGCTAGTGAGTACAGGGATGAATGATGAGACTACAACTTATGAAAGCAACCAAACTCAGAAACTAGCATAAAAAAAAAAAAAAGAAAGAAAAAAAGTTTTCAAAACCTTAACCATGGAATATTTTTCTCATCAATAAACCTCCATACAAAAATAAGGACCAATATTAGTATATTAGTTCTGGACCAGAACAGCATGCTCATGATACCTTTACCTAACAGTTCTTATTGATGCTTGCTGCAAATTTAGAAATTTACCAAAACACATTTAAGGGAGGAGAGGCCAAAAGAGTTGTCCTACTCTTGCAAGGTGTTTAGTGAACAGCTGCTACTTTCACTGAGAACTTGGTCAATTAAGAACCTGAGTAAAAGGCAATTAAAAACATGTTTTGTCATTAGAATATATCTATCTCCTTAGTATCTATGGAAAAAGATCTTAAAATTCATGTTAGTAGAAAATTTCAGACTCTGCCAAAAAGAAAACCACAAAGCTCACGCATGAACTGTATGTCAGAGAATTAATAATAGTCTAACAGAACTGAATCTCAAAGAACAGATATTAAAAACACATCACACATGGAACCTTTCAACAGTGTATATAAACATTTATCATAACCCAACATATTCTCATCACCAAGAAACCTTGCTCAAGCCGAATTATTTGTAAGTCATGCCACTAGGCAACATAGCCACCTCTTTGTGCTTTCTGCCAGGGAAAGAAGGGGCACGGGCCCCCTTACCAACTTTCTCAATTCCTATAAAGGAGAAATCAATAATCAGAGCAAACAGGCTACAGCAGAAAGGGGATACTCTATAGAGAAGCATTTTAAAGGGCTGATTCTTTTCTTTTCAGGAATCTGACATGTACTTCTGTGTTGGAATAATATGCACAAGCTGATGAGGTTTCAAAGCATACTGCAGACAGCACACTCTAGTTTCATATGTGGAATGGAAGAAGAATTGGTGATCTCAGAAGTATTTAAAATTAGGCTGACTCCTTGAGATGCATTTTATCAACTTTCTTCTTTGGGAAGGAAAGATTTAAGTGGAGTATTTCTCTCACAGATGCTGTTCCCTGAGACATCATCAGAACCAAAGGTGACCATCACAACAGGCTCAATGTTTAATTGCTGCAAATTTTTACATCATGCTTAAAATAAAATAAAATAAAATAAATCCAGGAGCAGCAGCATGTTGAACTGGTTATCTAGCTACTCTTAACAGTTTTAATTTTATTCACAAATATGAACAAGATTAACGGTATAGGAAAAAGTTATCCCCTAGAGATATGGGGATTCTAAAAAGCACTCGACTCAAATGATAAAAAGGAACTGAGAAAAGGAAGTATTCGTCCTTTCATGCCAGCAGGTGGTAGCACAAACTTATTCAAGATTCTCCATATCTCAGTACTGCTGGAAAAAGATTATAGCTCAAGAGCACAAAACAAAGTGCACATTCATCTACAATTGAATGGAGTTGTGTAGTCATTTCAAGAATGAACTAGTTTTTTCCCTTAAAGAACAAGGCACGATAATACAACCACTAATGGCAAAATCACATCAAGCGTAGAAATCAAAAAAAATGCAGGAAATCTGTAGTATTGTGTCATTTAATACCAGAATGTCCTCTTCAGACATGCCTTCACTCATCTTTTGGCAGCCTGGCTATGCTGAAAGAGTATAAAGTCATCTCATTCTTAAACACAGATGTATCAGCAAAAGCCCTTAATAGACAATTACTCTTTGGAAGCTTGTTTTGCTTGCAGGAACACAGAATCTATTGACAAAAGTAAAGTTTTGTCACTATTAACTGTCTCTACACTACAAGAATCTTGCCAAGTAGAGAACACCACTATGTCAGCAAAGTAATCCTACATGGACATTATTATTGAAGACAATTAGCACATGTTCAATGAAGTCAATACCAAATTGCAGATTCATGATCATATTGAAGAAAAAAGAATTATAAAAAGCATGTTTGCATTTCACCTTTCAGTATATAGAAACAGCAGGTAACTTTTTGTTTTTTTAAAGAAACAGCATCTGTCCTAAAATACAGATTACACTGGATACCTGTTACCCCTCAAAAGTCTGAAACAAATGTACAACTATTTTCTGCTTCCTAACTGAGCAGTTACTCTGAAAGGATACAAACATGACAGATGGCAACTTTTTCATCCAACACTGCTTAAACACTTAAGAACCTTTCCCTTCTACCTGTCATTTTGCCACCTGTTTGTTCTCTGACTGGCAGTTTTCAAGATTTGCTAAAAATGATTTCTGAAAGCATAAAATCGTTTATATAGAGGTCTAAATGATACGCAGGAAATCTTGAGCACTACAAGACATATGCATGTGCAGTCAAGATGTTTTCACAAGAGTTGCATGCACAAAACTAAACTAAAAGCAAAATCATGCCCAAGTCTAAAAATAATTTGTACCTCATAGACATTCTGGAAGAAAAAAAAACAAAACAAAAATGAAACTAACACCTATTCCACGCTAAAACATTTGTCAACTTTTTGACATCAAGAATTCACCTAGTATTGTCCTAGAAAGTCTTTTTTCTTTGAAGAAGCCTTTTCCCAGATGTCTCAAACACGCTGAACGGTGGTAGAAACACCCCTATAAGAAACAGCATCTTGAAATACATCTGACTTCTAGAACATTGGTGTATTATACCACCTGATAAAAGTTATTATCAATATAGATCAAACAGAACCACTTGGAGAAAAGAAAGAAAAAAAAAAAAAAAGGAAGAGGTATTCAAAATATAATAAAAATCCCATGCTAACTAATTAAAATAGAAACTGGTGTATTTTTTATTCCAACTCCCAGAAAGAACAAAATAGTCTTAATTGATTCTGTTTAGGAGGGAATTAGACCTTAGGACTTCAGGCTATTAAAAAAGTTGCCTGAATTTATTAACTTAGTATTTGCCCAAGTACTGCACAAAATGTTCAGCTCAAAATTCATAAGGGGAATCCCAGGATTACAATAACCTCTTTATTATTATCTATTTCCCAGACATGCTAATATTAAAAAAACCCCTAAGCAATAAGCTGCCTCCTCCAAGCAATAAAAAAACCAAACCAAACCAAACCCGCACATCAGCACTTTTCCTGAACTCTCAGTAAATTAAGTTTGATGACAAGGCACCTCCCTTCAAATATTTAGAGCAGTTGGAACAGCTAAAACATTTCCATCATTTCTAGGATACTCACAGGAATTGGTAGCAGCACTTCACAATTAAAGGGTTTTCTTTGGGTTTCAGTAAACACATATTTACTCCTACAATTAATGACTGGGCAATAAAATTCAATGGTAACAATTAATACTTCGTGTTTATTTTGTTACCTGTTAAGACCATGTGAAAACATGCATTTTCATGGGAGATACACATTTGTCTTATGCAATGGAAATCTCACACTAAACATCTTAGCAGTGTCCGATTACTGAAGACAGCTTCCTAACTGAACAGTGCTGCACCCAAAACTAGAAAAACTTGTATTAGATCTCATCATGCAGAGAGAGGACTCCATCCCTAAAAGTAAGTTAGTGGTAGCTTAGGAGCAAAAGATATGAGCTTAATAAAATTTATGATGTATAAACATAACAAAGACTAAGTCAATAATGTGAGTATTATACATGTGCTTGATGCTTTATAGGAGCAATTTTACAACGCTGAGAACAATTATGAACCAAGTCAGTTGGGAGAAAATAAAATGATGATCAATAAGAGAACTCCGAGTTCAACCATGAAAATTTTACACTGCCTTTCAAACAATGAAATCTTCCTAGGATGGATTGATATTTCACACATTTCTAAAGCAGATAAACCTGAGACAAAACATAAATTAACCAGAAATACTAAATAGCTTCACAGGCTTTCTCATAACCCACAGGACCAATAACCTATGCAACCAAAAGTCGCATCCTTTGAAGACTGGGGGTGGAGTTTCAGAAAATCCTGAAATGGAATAATCTGAACACAGGAACCTGCTTTTTAACCTTTACTGATTAGTAGTGGACTACTACTCTTTGACACTGAGGCATATATAAAAGTAGACAGAAGAAATCACCTATATTGATACATTCTTTGTAGAGCGCATAAGCATTTTGCCTTCTACTAATTTAATGGTTTCGATGATGTTTTATAGCAAAAAATTTCTCAGAATAACTTAAAGTATTCATTACGAGAGCAGTGTCTCTTACATGGGTCAATCATTTTTCTACTCACACCCAACCAAATTTTAATACTGACTTCAACGGCCAAGAAGCCAGGACCTCTATTTCTGTGTTCATGTTGATACCCATAACACTTCTGTTTAAAGGTTATTTAAATATGCATATTTTAATATAAGAATATTTTTGTATTTGTAGTTAAGCATTTATACCAATGAGAAGCTGAATAAAATATAAGCTGTTATATATTTTTATATATACAATATGTAAAAGTACCTTGATCACTATAATATAAACCTTACTTTTCTAATTCTTCGAGATCAAACTTCCACCAAGTATCTGGCTCACGGAACTCCACTCCGTATCCCTTTTCTAGAGCCTGCAGCAAGGAAAGAAAAATGTCTGATATATGTATCTATACTATATAAAATTTGTATAGCAGTGACTATAACAAGATGCTTACAGACCAGTATAATAAACATACGTAGTTAACTCTACAGTGGTAACATGCTGAATTTCACTTACCCTAAAACCTGTCATGGCTTTCATGCCAGGCTAGGCAAATTAGGTCTAATCAAATCCTTTTATCAGTCTGGATTATTGCCATACAAGTTACTGATTGTATCAAAAAGTAGTCTCTAGAGATTTCAGTAAGGAAAATGTTTCTGAACAAGGCAGACCAGTTTATCACATGCGAAGGCATACTTGCAAAGTTAAGCTGTAACAGATAATATATTTACATGACAAAACCTACCATTTCCACATATGGCTTCATTTCCCAGGCTTGAGTATTAGTGTTGTCTATTATAATTGGAGATTTTCCCTGCTCCATTGCTTGCTTTGCTGCAATGAAAAATACAGAGAGTTAATAAAAAATAATGCAATTCAAATAAAATGGTGAATGCAAGCACACTGTTCTAGAATTTTTTTGCATTTATCTGGTCTGACTCAAACATAAAGTGTTCTAAGAGAAGGATCAAAACCAGTGTAAGGTATACACAGGAGTGAAAAGAATTAGAAAAAAAAAAAAAAAGAAGAAGCAACGGACATAAAATGAGGTGGTGGTGAACTGATGTAAAGGGGTAAACGGGAAATGTTAAAATCAAAAACAACACAGCAGAGCTGCTCAAAGTCTGAGGCCTAGTAAACACCAATACTGAGATCTCTGCATGAAACCCTATCCTGGTTCCAGCTTTACCAGCCCTGCCAGCTAACACATGCTGCATTTACAACTGGGACCTGTGCTTAGGTATTGAGTTCTTTTTCAATAAACTACTAAGAAATACATGATCTTCACAGAAAGACATCACATTTCTGAAATCTTGGTGAGATCCATTAAAAAAAAAAAAAGTACAATCAAGCTGTCTCTCCTTGAATGACTTTTGAAGTCACTGCTCAATTTCAGCCAAATCCAAAAGAGGGCAGAAACCTTAGGAATAAGGAGCTGCTTCTAGGTTCTATGAAACCACAACTGGAAAGAAGGCACATCCAAATTGGCACCTCCAGTGATGGAAAAACATACCAAATGCAGCCATGACACGATCTGTTTAGCAGGATACTTATGCAGTGGCATGCTTTTAATATAGGACTAGCAAGATTACACTGCTTTTTACCCAGTAGGAGCATCCTAAGGATTACAGGACAGAATTGAGATTGGTGCGGTTGAAGGAGTTTAGGGGACAAAACATGAAAAGTTGTTGGGTATCTGAGATTCGTAAGTTCCACAGCATAGAAGACTACCCTGATGCCTAAAACGGTATCTCTTCATAAACCCAAGGCTGTTTTAGCCTTGATAAATCAATTAAGCATCCTTCTAATTTCAAAATGGGAGGATATTTTAAACAACTGTGCCTTAGTCTGCCAATGTAAACTTCAGACTGTGATACCACTAATGCTCATCGGAGTTTAGATTATAGACTGGAAAAAAGAACTGAAATATCTGAAACCTAAAATATTAAGATAACTGTCATGCAAAAAAATTTCTGGGAGAATTCATAATGCTCCATTAAACAAAGTTAAAATAGCACACATTAAAATGAAAAGTGAGACCCACACCGAGTGATGAGGATTAAAAAATACTTCTATGGAATACCTGCCCATTCTGTGCACTGAATGAAGCAGGGATGTCATGGGAAAAAATACCAAGTTATTGTAGAGAATGAGGGATTTATCTTACATATTTCAATTTACCTGGAATCTATTCATACGATGGGAAGAAATGAAATTAAAAGAGACTGAGAAGTAACTGCGTATATGGAAGAGAGAAAAAAACCAAAGATAAAATATGTTTCAACAAAGCATTAAGAATCCCTCAAGAAACAATGGAGAAAGCTACAAAAACTGAAGAATACATTGTCCTGGCTTTATTAACCTGGCACAAAAATTACTTTTTTTAAATCTGAATCCTGAAAAGAAGACTGATAGGCTATCAGAAGCTAGGAAAAAAAAACAGAAAGATGTACTTAAGAAAAGATTCATGAAGGAAACAAGAGAATGGCCAATTTGGCAATGAAGGTAATCAGGCTTTGCAGAAGCTTATGAAGAAAGATTATGTTATAGCTCCAGCACACAATATATTCTTTCATTTTGTTGTAACTCTGGATCTGAATGCTAAGTGTGCTGAGGTAACACCTTAGACTAAGTTTTATTTAAAAATAAAAAAGCTACTAATTAATTTTAATAGTCACTATCAAAAACAAAACAAGTTTAGAGTTTGAAAAGGAGACCAAATCCAACTGGACCTGTCAAATCAACATTGTTAAAAGCATGGGAAGGCAGCAACAAGTTCCAGTTAAAGAGTGGCAGGACCAACTAAAACAGGAGACACATAGCAAAGCTGGAAAAGTGAATTTAAAGGACCTAAAACCCTGGAAGAGTGAAACTGATTTCATATTTAAAGTTGCCCAGGCAAAATAATTCCATTTCCTAATATTTGTGCTCTTGACTTTACAACCTTCACATGTACTTTAGTATCAAGGGTATGTAATTCAGTCTTGTAAACATCTGAGAGCCGAGTTTGAAATTCTGTTCAGCTAAAAAATTTAATTTTTTCCCCAAATGGGTCTCATTTGTAACTAAGGTTTTTCTCACATTTATTCTAATATAGAATGGCATAAAAAAAAAAAAGGAATAATTTTGACAACTGATTTTTTCACTTGTAAAGAAAGGATATCTTTGTGTTCTTCTCCACAATCCTGACAAGAGAATTTACACAGCTCTAGGTAAATATTTAGCCATATGCCTTTAAGCAAATATATAAATAGCCTATGGAGCTGATGTGATTTAAATGAAACATGAACCTGGACTTCCTACTCACCAGAGAAGAATCCTGACCACCAGGATAACCACTCCCCTGAAGTTCTCATTTCATATATTTCAAGGATCCACACACAAATAAAACCAAGAGCTTCTGAAACACTTCAAATCATAGAGTTCTGTCTATCTAGTCAAAACAGTAGATCTGAAGTAATTACAACTTCAAACCAAAGCTATTCTGGCAAATGTTTTGCAGTGTGGGTGTTGGAACAACCACAAGGAACAATCGTTCTTATTTTGGCTATCAAAAACACTGAATAAATAAATGATATAGAACTAGAGAGATCTTCATTTTGAGGTCTAGTGAGAAACAGCCAGAAGCCATTATTACCATGTGAGAACCATCTGGTGGCCTTATATTTGTCAAGTGTTGAGCCCTCTTGTCCACAAACTGTTGCCTTATCAACCCCTCTATTCCTTAGGCTCTTACAGGCAACTGTGTGTGAAATGTTTATTATTGCTGCACTCCAACCTCAAAAATTCTTTTTATAATTAATATTCTAATGATTACTCAAAAAAACCCCATCCAAACAAACAAAAAAACCCTTTCATTGTTCTTTCAGAGATCAGGTATTCCATATCAATGTTTTCTTCCAATTTTGTCCAACGTATCAACATTTTGTATTAGGATGGGGAGGGGAGAAGAAGGGAGGATATTCATAATCGCTATGCTGCCATTTTTTTTCCTTGGTCTCCCTATCTTTCAATGTGGAGAAGGATTCCTCTGTATGGAAAGGAAACTTCTACTTGAGACACTGTAGCAGAGAGAGGGATCTGCATGTACAGGCAATGGATTTGCTCTGCTTGCCCAGTCCTTGGAGCAGACCAAACACCTAATGAGATTCTTAGAAAATTGCTAGAGAAAGAGAGTGAGAACCAGTCTTTTCTTTGTTTCCAGTCCTTCTTACTCCAGGTGTCTCTCTCAAGCTTGCACAAGCACAAGCAGCTGTAACAACAGGGAAAGCAAATCTCTTTCCCAATTAAATTCAACCTTTGGACACTTGGTATTAGATGAACAACTATTAAAGTCGTTAACCTACACAAGTGAACTAAAATTTTCCTCAGAAAAACACTTCCATGAATTTTGGATAAGCCTCAGATTAGGAAAGATACTGGAAAAAATTGGATACTCTGTTGTTGCAAGTGTTAAAAATGTTCAATTCTGCCATCAAGATGCAACTATCAAATGTAAAAAATGAGCAGCTCATAGCACAAAGAAGAGAGATTTTGTCCTTTTAAATCTGAACCTTCAACAAGTACAAAATCTAATGTTAAAAAAAATTTGCATACTAATTATACACTACTCCATTTCATATATATTGTTAACACACATACACGTTATGCCATATTTCTATTTTCTAACCATACGTGCAATTTATATAAGGTTCCTTTTATGCATTCACACCTCTCTTCTGATTCCAGTCATGGGCATCACCAAGCTGAGCAGCATTATATGTATATCCATCTTGCTGATGAAAATAATCATCAGTGCTGAATACAATGCCATCACAATTTTGGCCAAGCAGAAAACTGTTAAACAAAGGAGAATGCAAAAACATTACAACTTTTATATTTCAGAGAGGGAAAAGAAACACAGAGGAAAAGAGTACAGGTAAAATAAATAAATAAATAAATAAGCTGTGCCCTATTTCTGAGTTATAGAAAAGTTCAAACCAGTTTACAAAAGTATACATATGTATTTCCAATAATTCCAATCCAAATTAAAGCAGTATTTTTCCCACCTCAGGATCATTTAATGTATTTACTAACATTTTCCATATCAATTCTCATTTGTAATTACATCAAGAAGCCAATCTGATCACAGGGAATTTGGATGCAGCTGAGTACTGAACTGGATCTTTAAATCTTTGTTCAGTGCTTTAAACTCTAAATACGTCCTCTTCTGACCTTTGTCTGTGCTTTCACAATACAGGTCCAACAGACACAGCAAAATAAAACTAGCAATATTTTATGTCAGTTTCCCTATTATCAGGAAAAAGTCCGATATTACAACAACCTTTCAAGATAGTCCTACTGAGGAAAGTCAGGATTATAGAAAAGCATACATATTCCCTTAAGATCCTGTTCTCTTCTGTCCCAATTCCATGTCTTCTCCCCCAATCCTGGCCATACAGTTTCACTCACCTTCACCTTCTCATCAGCACTGGCACTCACTGGATCTATAAGCCACTGGAATTCATTACCCAGAAAGTTATCCTTTTCTCCTTTTTTTTTTTCTGGGTTACTTTTCTGAAACTTTAGCAAGTTGACTCTTCAAGGAAAGAGCCAACAAGATGATACAAGGGAAGTGTCTAATAATCAGTGGAGACCACCCTCAGTTCAGCAGCACTGAGCTGCTGCACTTGTTATCACATCTTGCGGAACTGTAGTTTTAGTCTAATAGACGACAAACAAAATTAAGATGGGACTTTTTCATAGCTTAGTTTCTCTTAAGGAATTACACTGACTAACCCTACCACTCTACTTTGAAATGGGTGATAAGAAAACTATGTATTTTATTATTGCTCCATGTATTACTTAAAATGAGGAGAAAAATAATCACTTCTCCATGATAGCACATTAAAAACTGATGAGTGTCATCTATCACTCTTCAGGTAAAAAGTGTAATGCTTTAATAATGTGACAATTAGGAAATGTAAACTTTCTTAATTAGTTGTTGCATATCTTAAAAATAAATTTAGAATATTCATTGATTAAAGTGATTTAGCCTGGTTTCCCAAAGAAATACCATTCCACGGCAACTTTTGGGCATATAGAACAATTTCAACCAAATCTCACAGAAGGATTTTCTCTCCAAAAAATTATGAGTTTCATGGGGGCAAAACAAATAAACAAACCATTGGAAAGTTCTTGGAAGTTGGGGTTTGAAGGAAAACCTTGTGAGACAATGGCACAGTACCATCTGATCTACAAAAAAAAGTGAAATTACAAACCTTGACTACTCTTAATTTGTTTTCTACAATATATTTAAATTTGTAAATAGAAAACAGCTAATCAGTGCCAAAGGGCATTCACAGCCTATTGCAACGCCCCTGTACCACTGCCCTACAGAAGATTAGGTAACTATTCCAACTCAGAAATAGCCAATGCACCCAAAGGCTACAAAAACTAAACTGTACTAGCAGCATGTGGGATGTACTAATGCTGAGGCAGCAGGAATGGAAGAGCTGGCCAAATCTCAAATAACCTAGGGGCACAAAAGTGTGTGTTTTAAGTTACCACACTTGCCTATAAATATCTGCAGGAAGAGCAACTTAGATTTAATTCCCACAGAAGGAATATGTTACATTTTGCCACCTGTCATCAATAATAGATCAGTTGTGGATCATAGTTTAAACATTGTGAATGGTCTAAGGTAACAAGTTACCAAGCTAGAGACCTTCATTTAAAACTTAGCTAGAAAAAGAACTCACCATCCAGTTTTACCTGGTTAATAAAAAAAATAAATAAAACACTATACTGCACATTAATTTACATTACTCTACATTTATTGTCCCACAGCTATGTTGGTGGTTATTTTTGCTTTTAAAGCACAGATCTGCAACAACAAAATTAAGATTCCTGAGGACCAAAATAAACTACTAAAGTTGCAACTTTCATGTAACATGATCAAAGCTTCATACAAATTGTTTTTCCTTCTTGCTCTTTCCCCTTTTTTCCAGAGTATTAAGGCTTCCTTAACATCAGTAGTGATGCTATTTCAGAAAGCAGAGCATGACACCCTAAAGTACTGCCACTTTGTCAGACATTGTTCGATAATTATTTTTGTTAGTCTTTTCCTTTAGCAAGGCATGTATTGCACGGGTTTAGGAGAACACAGAAGAATTCAGTCATTTTTTTTTTTTAAGCAAATAAATGGCACCAGTGTCACAAAATACACCATACATGATAGCATCTTTTCCTATTGATTCCTCTCTTGTATAAAATATTTAACAGAACATACGTTCATTAAGTTGCTTAGCCATGATTTCACACATGACCTAATCTTATTATTTACAGTATTCTATGTTTGCCAATTAATAATACTAGAAAAATTAGATCTGCCTTCCATAATCACTTCTTTGTGCTGAATGTATATGTGCACACACTAAAGAATAAGGACCAACCTCTGCCTTAATAAAAGAGATAGCAAATAATGACTGGGCCATGATTTTTCATCTCACTATACAGACACACCCCTACAGCTCCCTAGGAGCCAGACTGACCTCAGGTTTTCATAAGGATGTATATGAACCAATGAATCAACACACAGTAACTAAACACTGCATTAATCTTTATTCTTATTTCTAGAAACTGACTTTGCTCAGTGTTCTGTAGAGTAACTCACTTACTCAAATTCTTCTGCTGTATTTTCCAACCATAAATATTTTTAGCAAGAGAGAAACAACAATGATAAGGGTTTGGGAATCCTGCAAACCCATCAACAAGGTTTATTCTTGAAATATTTTGTCACTGTTCCTCAAAGTTCAGAATGAATCAGTATTTATATCAAAACCTATAACTGATGTAACAGACGTAATACACTGAAGTACATTTGCAAGAATAATCTTAAAACTGCAATTTGAAAAGACAGAGTGATTGCCAAATAGACCATAAGAACATAGTCTTTACAACATACACAAAGTAATGATAAGTAATGAGTTTATAAACTGAAGCTTCAATTATTACAGCAATGTTCATATCCTGCTTCATAACTGTGAAGTTAAACCATAAAACACATTTTAAAAGACTGATAATTATCTCGTAGTAATAATTCATAGTATTTAAATCTGTAAAATTAAAACACACAAACATACTTGTCAGCTTCATACGGAATGATTCACACAATTCTAATGTGTATTTGGAAATAAATTTTATCCCAGGCTCATGAACTATGACACAGACACAATGAAAAGCACATCTGTGCAAAGGAAGCATCGTTACTGTCTAAATCCCAAAGAGAGATTGTATCCCACTTTTGCAGGAAGGAAAGAAGAGAGAGGGGAGGGAGGAGAAGGAGGTATATTTGTAACAACAGAATCAAATTGCCAATTAATAAGTATCAATATGTGCACATGCCTGAAATGAGCAACAGTATTATCAAACTGCTGTAATACAGCTCTTTTGCACCCTGTGTATTCCCTGGAATTGAACACTCACCTTTGAGTACAGGCACTGACATTAAAGCGGATGTAAAGATCAAAGCAGCTCACCTGCTCTACCAAACATGCTACTTGGTCTGATATATCAGCTCTACCTACAAAACCTATCTTGAAACTAAAATGGTCATTTTAACTAGAGTAGCAAGCCAATACACATCTCTTCCAACAAAGATGCACACCCACACACTGTCCTTTGATTTTAGTTTTTCAAAACTAAAATGGTACCCGAAACTGCATTCTGATTAGTGTACTTTCAGAGATCATATTATAATAAAGAACATCTCTTAAGTAGGTAGGGAAACTTATTAGATTCTAAAATAGCTAATATATCACAGACAGGGAAAAAAATAGACTGTAACTAAATACTATTTTAAAATCTTACCATTACTGAGCTATGTAAAGGATATTTTAAAATATTGCATGTAACAGTCTTTAAAGAAATACATACTTAGAAACAACAGCATTCAAATATTCTTATATTCACCTATCAATACTAATTCTTTAACTCTTCCATTCAGAAGATCCAGAGACTCCACTTTCAGAAAGAATGGCCACAGATAAAGAATAAACTGTCTTTATATAATCCTGAAAACGGATTTAAGTGAAAAACTACTTCAATGATAACAGTGTTTGTTCTTTCAACTTCATATGTCAATTTTTATTCAAATTCATGTTCAGATATTTATGGAGGAAGGGAAAATTGGAATTGCTGCCAAATCCAGAAACAAAATATCCTAAAAATCTAGGTCTAACTTTTATGTAGCTTTTTCCAATGGCATTCACATTATAAGATCACATTATCAACTCCTCCTAATTTTAGCAGACTTGTATCTTGGGTTAAAGAGATTACAGGGTATCTGTGTGTGGCTAAATTGTTTTAGAAAATTTTTAAGAAAATTTTCAATCACTTCCAAAAATGAGGAAAAATACAGCATTTTTAATCACATTATATTCTTGTAAACTTTTCTCTGAGAAGCTTTGGATTGAGGATGTGAAATCTGGACAAGCATGTGCGTTTGCTTTCCCTGCAAAAAAAATTTCCAGATCTGGCCAAGCTGTAGGTCTTTAAAATGTCTTGTGTGCACAGAAAATAAAAGTGAAAAGTACTTGTTTCTGTACAAAGTACAGCAGAAGAAGCAAAGATTCTCACTGCTGTAAGCCCATTCCCAAACAGATCATCATTGCAGTGGCAGCATTATAAGGAAAACACGTCTCCCAACACAACCTCAAGAACCCCAAGGCAGGGCATGATTTGAATTCAGAATGAACAAAATTGGGCTACAACAGGAAGGACAAGGGAAGCAGAGTGGTACAAACACTAACAAGCAGCTTGGGACTGGCAGCAGTCATGAAATGTGGACATAGCAAAGAGTGAAATGCAAGGAAGATGTTGGCATAATTAAGCTGGGAATGAGAAACACTGCTGGCTGAGACAAGGACAAGAAGCTTAATCTGAGGAGGAAGCAGGGGGGAATGGAAGAAGGAGCAGAGGAATCAACTCAGCATTTAATGGTAGATGCAGAGCTAGTAGTTGCAGACCAAAAGTTATGGTTGCATAGCAGTAGGGAAGCAAAACTGGAAATAAATGGACAAAGAGACTGGAACTCAAATGAGAATGAGGAGGCTGGGACTGTCTAGCTCAGGTAAACACACGGAATAAATTGTGGAGATCAAGGGAGACGCCCAACAACTGGGAAAAGGCTAATTTTACGCCTATATTTAAGACAAGTAAGGAGGAGGACCCAGGGAACTATATGCTACTCAATCTCATCTCACCTCACAGTCCCTGGAAAGATCATAGAGTGCATCCTCTTGGAACTCATTTCCAAACACATGAAGAAGATGAAAGCAGTCAGGAACAGTGAGTGTGGACTTCCAACAGACAGATCATGCCTTACTGACCAGACTGCCCTCTCTGATGAGATGACTGGCTTCGTGGATGTAGAGTGATGGATGTAACATACTTTGACTGACATCATCTCCTGCAGTCAGTAACAAGCAGAGTACCCCAGCAATTGATAATGAGCCCAAATCGTCCAATAGCTTCATCAATAACCTGGACAATGAGGCAGGGAATTTGCAAATGACACTAAACCTGTGGCAAAGGCTGACATGCCAAACAATATGACTTCTATCCAGAAGGACTTTGAGAGACTTGAGGACTGGGTTAAGCAAAATGTCATTAAGGTCAACAAGGAAAAGTGAAAAGTTCTGCACTTGGAAGCTTTGAAGACCAGGCTAGACAAAGACACAGCTGACCTGATGCAGTGATGGTGGTAGTCCTCCTCCAAGCAGAAGAATGGACTAGATGACCTCCAGAAGTCCTTTACAAATAACATGCCTGTGATTCTAAGCAGGTGGGATCACACAGTCAAAATACGGACCCCATTCGAACATATAGGACAGACATGGGTCAAGTTTGGAAGCAGGAGGAGAAGCGTCTGTGCTTACAAACACACGCTTTGCACAAAAACACAGAGCTGAACTCGAGATTCCTGGGTGTCACCACTGCTCTGCTGTCATTACATACTTGAGAAATCTACTTGCAAGATATATCTCATTCCCTTCTACTGCTGATCCACATAAAAGACATCAAATTTCTGCTTTTTCTATGTAATCATTCTGCTAACACAAATGGTAGAGGTTTGTTTGGAGATTCTAAAGATGCCAGCCCTGCTAAAATACATATGGGTACTAACCCGACACCAAAAGATTTTATTTGTTGTCCTAGTCTGCACTGCAGAAGTCTATGAAGTTATATATACAAACATATTAAACATCATGTGTCTAATATAACATGTAATTCACAATGACACCCTCCTTAAAACCTGTGCTCATTTAGTGTGGAAGATGGACATGGCTTTTGAAGCTCAGACAATGAAAGAGGACAACAGTCCACTTGCCTCATTTACTAGGCTGTGCACAGGCATACAGGAAGGTCTTGCTCCCAAAAAATCCTGGATTGTCATTTTCTGCCTTTGTCACATACTGTATAACAACATGACACCACAAGGTGCTGCCCAGACCTACCAAAGCTAACTCTAAACCGAAAAGAATGTATTAAATAAGGCAGAGTATCTCACCAGTAAAAATGCAACCCAAGTTCATTTAGCACTAATTAAAGGTTTTTCAACATAGTAATTCATTGCACTGTTCAGAAATACTTACAGCTCCTGTATGATACTAAGTTAATACTGTAACAAAAAATGTCCCCCATAGGCAGCTACTAATTCTGTGTTTTGTTCCTAGATACCTGAGATCCTGGGACATGATTTGATGGCAATTAACAATTGCAACCAAGCTTTGAGCTTATAAATTATATATAGGTAAATACACCGAAAAACAAGTCCCATGCAATTCAAATTGTGCACCCAAATTTGATGACCACCTTGACCTTGCTCTCCCAAAATGCACGTTCCCATCTGTTAAATTAAATTAGTAACTGATCTCACAAGTGAGAGCTGAAAAAGCATGAATATATGCTCAAGAACATCTCAAGATATTTTAGGATCTTTCAGATAACATGAATAATAGTTTTTGGTGAAAATCCAAAGAGCATTCAGCACAAGAAACATGGAAACCAAAATATTAGATAACTTCATATGAAGTGTTATACTTTTCCTGCACTGAATTGGACAATATTTTTCCCCCACAAGCTTTCCCCCCCTCCCCTTTTCTATCTTACTTCCATGATATGAAATTAAGAAATTATTGCAACAATCACAGAGGCACATACAGCTTCAAAAACTTAAGTTTGAAAAACACAGCAATCAGTAATTAGAAAATGTTAAATTAATTTTTCTGATATTTAGAGTCTGATCTCCAGATCATAGGAAAAAATTCCACATAAGTGAAGTTATTCTGCAAAAAACAAGGAAGAACATGATTATTGTATCTGTTTAATAGACACTTAACATATAACAGAAGATACCCAAAGAAGACATCCCACTTGTGATATCCTGTTTCTGGATGAAGCTTAATCAGTAAATACTGATATAGTATCTCCTTTTTTGTATGTTAAAAGACTAACGCATCTTAATTTATTAGAGATAGTGTTTGTGTTCCATGTCCATCCATATGTTTTTTAAATCAGGCAATTAAAAAAAGTGAAAATCTAACTTGGAAGCGGTATCTGCTTTGAACCCTGTTAGAGACTTCAGTAAGTATATTCTTAAGGGACAATGATACTTTTCTTGTGTGTTGTTCACAAATAAACACAAAAACTGACAAACCATGCTAGGAAAAAAGTGAATAGGACTATGCTCAGCTTCATCAGCACACTGAAAACAAATAAAATGTTTTCAATGTAAACCTCTTCTAATGGTCCTTTAAGATTTTTGCATGGCCATAAAAATGCACTTCTGATTCAGATGAATTAAAGCTGCCACACTTGACAGAAGATTTTTTTAATAAAGGAATTTGAGAATAAAAAAGAAGAGGCAGACCATCACACGCTAGTGCACCTGAGAGTTTCAGAAGAATGAGAGATTATGAAACTTTATGGATAGCGAAATTTTAAAACTAGCATAAAACAGTTCCTGTTTATCAAAATTCTTATCGAGACAAAAAACCCCGAACCTAAAGTTTTCAATCCCTACTATCATACTACTCACTAAGTAAAAATTACTGCATTTTAATAGGATAATTTATAAATACCAATATTTGCCAAGTGCTTGCAGATAAACTTTTTAAAAATTTTTAAAAATCTGGATTTGAACACACTTTCCAAATTTCAAGTCTATACTCACCGAGAAAGTGTTGATTTCCCTGAACCAGGTAGACCTCT
Organism: Apteryx mantelli; assembly: GCF_036417845.1. Classification (NCBI taxonomy): domain Eukaryota; kingdom Metazoa; phylum Chordata; class Aves; order Apterygiformes; family Apterygidae; genus Apteryx; species Apteryx mantelli. The sequence continues at coordinate 26,623,222 of NC_089978.1, forward strand.
TAAAATTAGGAGCAATTTCTGTGAACTATGTAACTTTTCCTCAGGTAACTGCAGGAAAGAAAAGCTGGGCATTCCATCTGTATGATAATTTTTAGGATCTTTCCAATGCTCTTCTCTGGTTTCACAGAAACCATTATTTTGGGGTACATTCTGGTCATTATTTCCATTTCTGGATACCTGAGTACTATGGATATCAATATGATCAACATAGCTGGCACCTTGATCAGCTAATGGACCATGCCAGTTGATATCATTATTTCCATGGTAACCACGATAATTTTTGTAAGAAAGTTCATCATTATGAGAAGGGAAAGCATTTGTTTTTTGTGGTGGGGAATTAAGTATTTGAAAATGTGATTGATGGTTGAACCTAGGAGGCAGAGGAGGAAGAGGTCCCTGAGGTACTATGAAAGACTCTGTTGACTGCCAGGCAGGTCTGAATTCAGGCACTGAGTTGTTCCAAAACTTAGACTCTACTTGTCCATTAAAGGCATTTTCAGTTTTCCAGCCACTTGTTTCCCTGTCGAACTGCTGCTCAGTACTTGCTTGCTGACTCTTCTGTTCCCCAGAGAAACACTGTCCGTTCTCATAAAAGGGTTGTGGGCTGCCCAGCAATGTGCGTTGACAATCCTCATGTGATGACTGACTGCAGCTATATGGAGAATATTGTTCCTGAGAAGCTTTGATTTCTTCTTTCTGAAAATTACCATCTAAATTGTCATTTTCAAGCTGTTGAATTTCTTTATAAAACTGGTACAGTTCATCATCTATTTCTGTTACAGCAGCAGAAGCAGTCTGTGTTCTCTTTGCTTCTTTTCTTTCAGTTCTGTTTTCATGCGGTTCATTCCAATCTCCCCCACTATTTCTACCTTCAATGTAACTCCGAGGTTTGTCCTGTTTGTTACTTTCAGCAGGCTTGTAAATTGGTCCAATAAATTCTTTGCTTGTAATAAACTCTTCATTTGATTCATTTCCATTTACTGAGAATGGTTTACCGCCATTTTTATTATTACCTACATCAACATTATTAGTAATAAAAGGGCCTTGCTTATCTTCAACTTTAGCATCATCTACTAGTACAAATGGATGATTTATATTCTGTACAATCTCTGAATCAGCTGGCTGGCAAAGCACTAGATTTTTTTCAGGAAGCACTTCATTCAGTGTTTTCAAGACACCTGTAGGTGTTTTCTCTTGCTTCTGCATTTCATGTTCCCCTTGGTTATTTGAGACATACCATGGTACCAAATCACTAAATGTTCTTTCGGCATCCACTTTCTCTTGAACACTTTGGTAATTATCATTACAGAGCTTCTCATAAGCCTCTTCTGTTGATTTCATTTTTTTAGAACATGGTTCAATTGTGATTTCATCCTGACACTCCAACAGTCTTACGCTACATTCAGCATGAAGCATCTTAGAAGAAGAAAAATTTAAACATTATCAGCACACACATCTTTAAAGAAAGGTGTAAAAAAAAAAAAAAAACCACTAAAAAATTATTCAGGCCTATGATGCATATCCTCAGACTTTCCACTGTCACAAGTGGAACATACTCAGCCAAAATAGACGCTGATATCACCTATGGGAAATTTTCTTCAAGTAAACTTGCATATATTTTATATACAATACTGCACATCTTTACCACGGAAGTACATTAGTGCAGTACTTGCCTCGTAGTTGCATTTTATGATACATCCTAAATAATTTACAAATTATTCTTTTTAAATGTGAATTTAACATTTGAAAAAATAAATTAGATCAACGATCTTTGTTCTCTACCTATTGAAAGTTCAACGTCTGCACTGACCATTCATTTGCACTAACCTGTGCCAACCTGCCAAGTGTACTAAATCTCCTTTACAGGGATAAACCTGTGCCAAGTTTCAATAAACAAACTTATGCCTGACATCCCTACAAAGACTACCAACAAAAGCGCCCATACTTAAATCACTAGAATTATTTTCTGTAACAGGAACTGGACTCAGCTAATTCATTTAACATCAAACAGATGCTGGCTTGCATTTATAATTTCGTATTAGTAACATAAGACTTAAAATTAAACACACAATCTGTTATTATGTATCTTCTTTTTTGGGACAACTAAATACCATTGTTAGGGATCAAGACCTATACGTGTTGTATAAAAATATACACCAAAAGGCAATCCCTGCCCCAAATACCTTATGATCTAAGATTGAGCCAACAAGTACTCAAAATGTGCGGACAGCTAGGATGAGAAATAAAAAATAAAATAAAAAATAAATTAATTAATAAAAATAAATGGCAAGACGGTGGTGCTGCTTACCAGCACGACAAGCAGTTAAGCCATAATCCCATCATTATCCATCTCTCTAAGTAATAGTTAGAATTATTTGGATTTTCTTTGCATTACAGGGGTCTAAACAGAATGCACTAAAAAGTAATAGTCACTGTGTTATAAATTGTCAAGTAATTTATTCAGCAAAAAAACCCCAAAACAAATGCAGTGCAAAACCAGGAAGAGACTATTCTTCCTATTAGAGGGTTTATTCTGCTGTTTTCTGTGAACTGTGAAACATTATTATTATTCACTCCTAGAAAGTTGAAAAGTGTCACATGTCCCTCATTCTGGAGAAGGAATGAAGTCTTTTCTTCACTTGAAAATGATTTGTAGGTAATGTTTATCATCTCATGTTTCCTAAACTAACAACTAACAAGCTAACTAAAAACTAACAAGAAAAGGTTTTACTCTAGGCAGTTTCTCACCTATCACCCCCCAAAAAAGAAGAAAATTCTTCCACTCTTAGTCTTCACATCTCTAAGCAGAGGAGGAGATATTGCTGTTTGTCTTTACTACTTCAGAGATATTACTAATGTCAGAAGAGAGAGAAACATGGCCATGCAACTACCCCTCTTTTTTGGAATTAGGCACTATGGCCTCTCCTCCTCTCAAGATATACACATTGTTTTGTGCATACCTCCAGCTTCCCAGTTTCTCCTTTTCGCAAATGAGAAAGCGAGTATCACACTGTATGTATTGAGGACTCTATCTCCCAGCTATCCAGAAACATTACTCTACCTACACTCAAAAACAGGATTGGAAAAAAAAGTTTGTTTATCAATTTCTATCCTTCTCTCCCTCCTGGAAGCGAGTTTGAGGGAAGCACATGTTTTGATGTGGAATAATGAGAGGAAAAAAAAAAAAGAGAGAGTATGTGAACGTTTGTTGTATGATAATTTCTCTAATGATGGAGGATACTGCTCCGTGATTGTTTCACACACCAATATCATTTCTGGTCCATCTGAAAGAGGTTTTCCCTAACTGTTCTTTGGGACAGAGAAGTAGCACATGACAGCATCTCCATTCTCAGGGAGGATATAAAGGGCAGTCTCTCTCCAACCTGCCAAATAAAGCAAGCATGTACTGAGGAAGCAGAACCTGTAGATGACTGTCTCACCTCTGGGATGGCATAGATGTAGGGCTGTTATATTTCTGTAAAGAATTATCTGTAAGCATTGAACCCGACCTGCATTAAGTGATTTGCTTGCCTGGTGCCTCCAATAGCAAATTACCACTTTAACTAGACTTCCAAACATCTCAAACAAGTGACTCATGGTCTTAAGCCGGACAAAAAATTCCACCTGGAAAAGGAGGACGAGTCTGGCAGAACTTAAAGGCAAAGGGAAACGCACCTCCTCCGGGGCAGGGAAGAGGCAAAGCGTGCGGGCCGGCGCCCCCCAGACAGAGCCACGGCGCCTCCCGCAGCCGGGGCAAGGCGGCTGCAGCGGCGCGGGGCGGCCGCCGGCATCTGCCTGCCCGGCCGCTCGCTGGGGGTGGGGTAGGTGCACCAACGGCTCCCTCCGCCGCCCCACCATCCCAGCGGCAGGCCCCTGAGCCGAAACACCCGCCCCCTCCCGCGCTGCCCCCTCTCCCCGCCCCCCCGGGCGGAGGGGAAGAAGGGCCTTCCCGGGGCGGCCCCGCCGAGCGGCAGCTCCTGCCGCGCGCGGGGGAGGAGACCAACCTCAAGGCAAAGCCGCCGGCCCGTCTTCCGCCACCCAGGCCTCGGCGAGTAGCGCAGTCCCGTCCGGCGGCGGGGGGAGGGGACCGTGGGCAACCTTTCGCTCTCAAAATGGCGCCACCTCCCTCGGCCCCTTCGCCCCCGCCGCTCCCAGTTGTTATGGGGCTTGTAGTTCCGCCATGCCGGGACTCGGACTACAACTCCCAGAATCCCTCGGGGTGGGGTGGAGGCGCGGGAGTCGAAGCCGTCACTTAGCGTGCGGCCGTTGGGGGTGGGGAGGATGTGTTAAGGCCGTTGGGGGTGGGGGGGGGGAGGCTGTGTTACCGATAGGCCGCGAGCAGGAGGTTAAGCGCTTGCGGCGCTCGGTTACACCTTATTCAGTAAAATAAACTTTTTTTCTTTAAATAAGTATTAAAACATTTCCTATTTTGGTGAAAGAAAAATTCTCAGGTACTGAAAACATAGGGCACAAGCTTCATTCAGCAGCATTTTTTTCAAGTTTCTTTTTATCTTGTTTTTCCACTCTCCAGCTCAGCCCCTCTGCTGTACTCACATCATATTTCAACTGCCATTACGGTCTGCCTTCACAAAATTGTTTGATACTGGTTATTTTAAATAATAAACTATGCAGGCATATTCTGCCAAGAAAATAGGCCTGTCAATGTTAATTTGAATATATTATTTTCTTGTCTTTAACCAATTAAATCTTTTCCCCTAGTGGTTTGCATGTATGCCTGTGCTAGATTAATTTAGGCTATTGTGTTACTTAAACCATTTTCTTCTGTAGAGTTTTGAGGATCATTTGAGGAACACTTATTTTACTCTAAGTGGTATTCTGATTTTTGTGTTGATATTAATTTTTTTCTTACTTCAAAGTGCACTTCTTGAGGCTTTCATGAAAGAACTGATTTTTATGATCATAGTCTCCTGACAGACTTCCTGTGACATTTTTAGATTTTTCTTGAATAAACTGTCAAATGGTGGTGAAAAACACAACAATGCCATGATAATGCTGTGACTTACTGCTCCCCAGGTGCACAAATGTGCAAGAATTCTTTAAAGCTTTTTAGCCTTAATTTAAAAAAAGCCTCACTGTGGAAATTTACTGCTTTTCTGCATTATGCTGCATGCTATTAAGACACAATAACAAAGAAATATTTTAGCAGCATTTATAAAGTTATGAGAGGACTATCTCCAATGTAAGAGCTGTCCCTGCTTCCCAGACATATATCATACTTCTTTCATGAACTTGCAGGTTTTCCCTGCAGCATATACACTGTGTATTTTTCATGATGTGTTTGCCTTGTTTTTCAAATCTTACAGGACTATGCAATGCAAAACACATTTTCCTAAGACAGTCTCTTAACAGTAGTTTTCCAGTTTTATATTAGTGCACACAAGAGACATTTTAAGTGATGTGCCCATTCTAAATATCTGTAACATTACATTTTCAGATTATCTGAATAAAATATTAATTTTTGAAATGGTTGTATTTGTCAGGGATAAAGTCTCTGGAATTAGTTTATTTGCTATACATGGTAAAAACAAAATATTGGTAAATCCATGCCAGGCATTCCTTTCAGTTACCCCTGTGCCAGGTAATAGGCTTGTTTTGTTAGAAGGTGTGGATGCATCTTTGATAGCATTTTAATTTAGATCAGAAGTGAGCTTTTGAAGTGAATCTCCTGAATCTTCCCACTTAACCATGCTTGGTTTGCACTGCAGAGCAGTCTCACAGTCCTGGGTCCCTTGCAGGGGAATGAATTCAGAAGATGCACTGACAGGGTGCACTTCAGCTGCTAATGCTAATGGGTGTTCAATCATGGGACCAGATTAATGCTGGTCTGATTTAAAAACCCTTGAAATGTGTAACATGAGTGTCACAATCTTAGCATCAAAGGCTTCTCCGTATTGATTTGCTCCTATGGCACTGCACTAGTTACTGATGTAGACATTGCCTGCATCACAACCAGACCTGAGAAATGTGTGTGCAGCTTCTTCTAAGGAGCAAGGATGGCATGATCCTTTCACTCCCTTCCAGACAGGAGAAACAAGGTGTGACTTCCCCTGGGAAACAGGAACAATCCTGTGTTTAGACATGGCCCTTCCTGAGCCTTTAGGGCCTGTCATTTGTACCATATTTTGGAGTCCACAGTCAAAGAGACAATTTCTAAAACAAGTTTGAAGTAAAGAGAAATTCAGAATAATAAACTGGTCATTTCTACCATGAGGATTTCTTTCAGGAAGGAAAATAGGGATTGTCGTAAAGAATTTACCTTTGCCACCGAGAAAAATGTAAAGAAGTAAAGAAGCAAGATGTACAAAGGAAAATGTTATTGCAGGGTCATGGAATATTCTTAGCACAGGTATTTTCAGAAATACAAAGGGCTATATCACTTTATTCTTCTTCACTCACTTTTTCATGAGATTATCTAAAAATAATGGGGCTACACATTAATTTTAATGTGTGACAAGATTTTGCAACCAAGCATTCTTGATTTCTTAGAAAACTCTTTTCTAATATAAATACTGTTGATTATTTAACCCTAAGGAAAAAGTTATTTTCCATCCAAAATCATCATTATGTGCTTCTCTACCCAAGCTAAATCACAAAACATCCAGTTTGACCTTTTAGATAGAATAAGAGTGTGCTGCACTTGGACCTTTTGAAACTAGTATCTGGAGATGAAAGCTCTCAAGCACTTCATGTTGTGTATCTAGTAATTGTCTCAGGTGTATTTCATTTGGGGAGTTCTCACAGTACCCATGTATCTAATTAAATGAGCCACATGTTATAATTGACAATACCCTAATGTCAATTTTTTTTTAACCTCAGTGAGTGTAATAAAATATGCTTTCCCTGATGATATTACTACAGCTGGTACAGATCCCATATGGGAAGATGTTGTACCTTTTTCAGACAAAGGTACAAACAATTCCCTTGGAATCTTAAGGCTGCAATAGATAACAAAAGAAGTTCCGTTAGAAATATCGTCAGGAGAAGCTGACAGGTAGGTAAAAGGAGTGTTCAAGGAGCCAAGCATGGTAATGGTGAAAATATTTACAAAGAAGCATTAACAGTTTGTGGGTTTTCTTTGTGTGCAGAAGAGTCTGAAGGTTTTTTTATAATTTCATTTTTTTAAAAATATTTATAAATTTGTTTAGGACTCTATCATTCACTATTTATAATGTTTACTGTATGTTACCCAAATCAGGCTTCCAGTAGCATATGAAACTCGTCCATGGTTTTGGTGGAAACCTTTGTAGAAGTAAAAACATAAGGAGTGCAGTAGTATTTTTACCTTGGTAAAAAATTACAGAAATTTGTTGTGTTCCTTGGCATTTATGCTATCCCCTTAGTATTGATGGATGAAATGTTGGCTTTATACGATCTAAGAAAAGAGTGAAAGGAAATTTTTTCAGTTTATATAATCAGATTTTGATTCAGTTCTGGGACCTTGTAGGCTGCATTGATTGGAACATTATAGATAGCATCATAATTGGTATGCATAAAGGAAGTGAATAGAGATATGTGAAAAAATAGTTCTGACGTTATGTAACTGGAACGTTTGATTTTGCAAATGTAGCATTTTGTCAAAGTAGTTTTTGTATTTAATTGCCTCATGTAAAAAGGGAAGAATACAGCTCTCCATTTTGGAGGCTCATCCTGATTTCTATATGGTTTATCAGTACAGATGAAGCTTTAGATCCATGGCACAGACCTCTGGTACATGCACTAATGTAAGTAGTTGCACTAACAGACCGCTCTTCTCTGCGCAAGCCCAACTGCAGATTCTGTAGAAGCGCATGCCCCAAGGTGCAAGTTCATATTACAACTAAACCACACTAGCAGCTAAACTGTCAGAGGGGTGCTCCTGCTCCTCCCTTTTCACGCAAACGCATTGCTAGCTGCTGCCCTGCCTCCTCCCCTGTACAAATTTCTGTTCCTGTTTGCGCCCAGAGTGAGCCCAGGCTCCTGCAGTGGCTTGTCACTGGTGGGCCAAGGCCAGGTCAATGCGAGGGAAGTGGTAGGGACGTGTAGCTGGGGAGGGTGCAGGGGATGGTACCCCTCCTTTCAGCAGCATTCAACAGTTGGATCAGTTTAACTCTCTCACCTCCCCCTAATGGTTACCAACCAACATGATGCTACGCCACATGTTGCTATACCCACATCTCCTCGCAATTGTTACGCTCCGGTGTTTCCTCTGCTAGTGCAGGTCTGTTCTGGGCCTCTGCTGCTCCTTTTCAGTATGATTTTTGTTTTCTGCCTTGTTCCCATTATTCCTTTACACCCCATAGTCACATTATCACTTCCAAGTATTTCTAATGCCCTTCTTTTTTCCCCCTTCCTTCCCTTTCCATTTGATTCAGGGTATTTTATTCCTTCTGCTACTTATCACTTTCCCCTTTTTTGTAAAAGATTAATGTGCTGACTTTATCCTCTCTTGTAAGTCTGGAACACAGTGTCACAGTGGCATTCAGCTGCTGAGGAGAAACTGCAGAAAAAATCTCAGCTTCTCAAGTCTCAGATGGAATCTGTCTACACAGGTGGAGTGTAGGACCAAATTTTCTCAGTGCAAATAAATCTAGGGAGAAATACTGCAATGGACACCTTTAATTCTCTGCAGAGAACATGTATTATAATCAAGCTTGGGTAAACTGCAGTGGCAGCAAGAAGAGGAAAATTCTTCAGACTTGTCAAATTGCTATTTCATAACAGAGGGAGTACTGAGTATTTTGAGTAAAATTTACTTTCTTTTTTTTTTCGTAAAAGGAAAGATTTTCCTTGAATTTGTTTCTAGAAATGTTTTAGATAAAACTTCCCAAAATAATTCAGCGTGAAGGAGGTACCTGGCATGAAAAATATTAACCTAAAAAAAAAAATTGGCAAAGCAATAAATGCCTAGAACCTGCCTTACAATAGAAAAGATTAGGAAATAATAAGATAGGCAGAACCATCAGACTCCATCTATAATAATAAAGAAAAAAATCAAGATAAATACCCAGCAAGCACTACTTAAGATTACTTTTTACAATTAACGGTTATTGCAGAATGATAGTTCAGTCATTTAGATCTTGTGCCATGATCTTGTAGTCAGACTTGATGTCACAGAGGACTTCTTTTTCTCCTCGTGACTCTCTTGAGGCTCTTTAAGTTCTTTTTAATAAGACATATATCTGCGTTCAGTAGGACTACTCAGATATTTATTCAATCATGCCTGTTTCTAAAGGATGATCACCTTGGGTCTTAGTTTGTCTTGCCCCCCTGTACTTTGCTACATCTTGTTGGAAAAAGTGCTTCAGGAGGATTTAGGAAATACTGTGGTATGATTTTTTTTTTTTTTAATTTAAATCAGAACTTAATGTTCGCCAGAATTTTTCCTAAGATAATGGTTTAAGAGAAGAGCTGGCTTAGTCAGCCAACTGGGAGTATTGCTTGTCAAAAATGTTTGGAAACCTATATATATGTTTAAAAACTATACTGATATGTAAATGCCAGATCAACATTTCAATTATAAAAATCCAGTAACAGTTTTGGTGAAAGTCCAGGTACTGCTTAGTCTGCAAGCACATCTGTAAATAGCAGCTCAAATTTAAATAAAAACTGAAAAGAGTGAGTGTACTGGCTTCAGTAGACTTAAATTCAATGGGGCATTAAAAGAAGTAGCTCTAAATAGAGAGCAGACAACGGAATGATAAAAGGAAAAAGTGTGAATAGAAGAGAGAGAGCATCAGAGCAACTGAAAATACCCAGCATTTTATACAGCAGGATACATTTAAGTATTGGATTCTAATATACTAATCACTCTTTAAATGGGAGGAAAAGAAATGATGAAATAATAAAGAGACTTAGTGCAACATGGGTAATTATGACAATGTTGACATCCTCACTGTTTTGTAGAATACTTGCTTATTTTTGTTACCTGAAATTACTTTTATATGAGTATTTGAAGTTTAACAACTGAGATTCTCACCTTGCAGATGCAACTGATGATAAATCAGTTAAATATTTTGCCAATTTTGTCATACTAACAGCATTGCTGAAGAGTATTTAGGTTATGTACTCTCCTCTCCCACATTCCATCCTACATCTCAATTAAGGATGGAAAACATTTAAATCAATTAAAGGTAACTCAAAGGAGAAACTAATTTAATTCACTGAAAAACTGAGCTAATCACCAGGGAAAGAAAGGCTGCTTGCACAGACTCCCAAAATACTAATTCTCTCCTGTCACATCTGTCAGCAAGGCATTAAGGGAAGAATAATTTTTTCCTGACTATTATAGCTTTTTAGATACTGGCTGCCATGACTTATGTTAGTGTTAAGTTGTAGGCATGCATAGTGCAAATAGCTGGAGTGGTCAGTGGGCTACCCTGGTAATTACCTCAAGAGATGGTGGCAGGAAGATTCCATGACAAAAACAGTTGTGAAGCCAGACTCAAATGAAAAAAACAAATCCCCCAAACAACCCCCTGTGGTATTAGAAACCTTAAAGTAAAGGTTTGTGGATTAGTGTTCTCTAACTAACTATTTCTGTCAGACAGCAAGATAATTAGATTTGTATAGCTATATTGTAGAAGGTGCACTGGCTGGTACCAAACTGAAGCACAATCAATTTCCTACTGCACTGAAGAGACAGATCCTGTTTCAGAACATTAACAATCCTAATGATATTTTTTGAGTCCTCTGTTACTGTAACATGAAACAATTTTTTTTTTTTGTTCTCTTCCCATACCTGTCTCCAAAGGCTCTGATCCTCTGATGTGCTTTAGAATCCCATCTGAAGAAGGTCAGAGATAAGACAGATTTACAGCTTCTGATTTGAGGAGGCAGGTTTTGGGAAGGAGGACTAGTTTTTATTTTAATAGAAAAAGCTTCTTTTACTAGATCATTCAATCTTACAACAACTACTACCCTGCTGTAGATGTTAACTCCTGTTATATTAAGAGAGTAGGTAGAGTATAGTAGGTAGAGAGAAGCTTCCTCCTTGTCCTCACCCTGAAAAGTAACATAATATCATCTTTTCTAGTAATTCCTGTATTTTTTCATGAGCTCTCATATGCTACTTACTGACTCTTTTCCTTTTATTAAAAAACAACCACAAGACAGACACAGATAGATATTTTCAGTAGAGTCAGACCAGTTAGCACTAATATTTATGTGGTGCTTATTGAACTTCAGAATTAATACTGTACACATAATAAAGTTAGTAGCTTCTGAGCATCACAGTCTTATTCAGCTTTTTGACTCTTCTTTACAGGAAGACAGTGTTGGAAACAGGACTTGCAGACACAACAAGAGTCTAGCAATTCCATTCACTTTAGGTCCTGGTTTGCATGTGGCTTCCTTGCAAATTACTTTAAAGAAATAAAATATACTAAAACTATAAGTAAAATGCAGTACCTAAAACCATTTCAGTCATTTAGTTCAAGATCCAACACCAATGAATAAGTCACTTTTTTCTGTCTCTGAGACAAATCACTACACCTGCAAGTAGAAGATGTATGTAGGCACTATCTCCCTCTCCTAATTGACAAAAACCCTATTGGTGTGAAGGGCTTAGTAAATAAATGACATTTGAATTCTTTTTCTAGTAAAATAGTTTTGATTAAATGGTTCAAGTAAGCATCAAAATTAAAAGAGAAACAAACAAAAGGGAAAGGTGACTATATCTTTGCTGGAAACAAATGTATCATTTTCATAAGCCTGCTACATTCAGAAAGGGAAGTTGGATAAGCGAGGTGAAAAATGGATACAAAGATCATTGATTTCTTACATTTTTGATAAGTTTATTTTTAAATTTATGTTCTGCTTTTATTTTCTCTAACCTATTGATAAAGGAAAACAAAAGGTACTCTAGGATTCAGTTAAGTGACTTTGATTTCTTTTAGGTAACTCTTGTAATGTTAGAAAAGTAACTTGTAATTTGGCTTCAAATCATAGACACATCAATTGGTTTCTGTAGCATTTGATTTTTTTGTTATTTGTGCTGGTCCTTTCTCTGACTTGGTGATGACTGTATGGAGGGATTTGCTCAACGGTTGTTCTGAAGCCGCGTAATATTAGTCTATGGTCAGCCAGACTGACATAACAACTTAAAAGTTATTGCTATCAAAAGCAGGAGGTGTTGCGTGGTTCCTTTGTTCTTCCTTGTGTTAGTTCACCCTCCTGTGAGCTGACTGAGCTTGAGAATTTTATGATCTGGCTAAGCTAAAGTATCTGTTTCCCCTGAAAAGAAAGAGATTTTACTCTATCCAGTCACTTCATTCCCTAGCTCTTCCTGGGAAGGGTGTTGTTAGGCAATTTTAATATTTAGCTATGGTGAATCAGTAGGGACTGCTGAGGTCTACAACGTTGAAATATTCTAGGACCCAGCTTCCTTCCCAGCATTCTTTCATACCACAGTGGGATACTCCCATGGTTTGAAAGTCTATGTCATTTCTCACCTGTCAACTTTTTTCCCAAGCTTCCTATCTGTTCAGTCCTGTGAGGTATATCTTACAGCTCTTATTTAAATAATAGTATGACTGGTGAAGTAAGAATGATTGCATCTATTCTGAAATATCCTAAAGGTTAGGTACTTCTTCATGTACTACCCTGGTTCAAGTCCATAGCTAAAAATAGCACATATGAGACAGATTTCAAAGGCTGTGAGGAAAAAAAAAGTAAAATTATGAGAAGGTAGTGGAAAGAATTACTGTATTTAATATTTTTTTCCTTGTGTTCTATATTGTATCAAAGTGCTGGAGACAGCTAAGATTTATAGAAAAAGCAATAATATATAGTGGAATAAAGACAGCCTGTCCCTTGGATGCTGTTTTTTTCTGTAAAACACTCTTTCTGGAAGTGATTTCAATAAGGAGACTATGGGGTTTGCTGCACTGGAGTTGGGATCTTGTTCTGTGTCAGAGTAGCTTAAAGGACCCAAAGGTAGGTGTGAGAAAAAATGGAATGGCAAAGTTATCACTCTTGGTATTCAGAAGGGGATTTGAGGTGTTAAATTCAGAAGACAAATGAAAGCTCTTGTACACCTGGAGGGACTAAAACGCAAAAGATATATAGAAATTCACACATGCAAATGGCTCAGGGTTACCGTAATAAGGAAGGAGACTCAGTGAAAATGTTTACTCAGTCTTCTGGTGGTGATGTTATCTTGACAGCTGGAGAAAAGTGAGCAGTGCTGTTCCCCAGAGATGTTTGGGTTTTTTTGATTTTGTTTTAAGATGTTGTTTTATTCAGTATATTCATCAATGACCTGGAAAAAGGAGTGCATGTTGAGTGATACTTGAGTGATGTTAAACTCTTTTGGGTAATCAAATGCTGTACCGGTGGCAAGAACTCCAGAAAGCCTCACAAAACTGAATGGGTAAAAAGATGACAGGTAGGCTTTGAGGTAGATTAATGTAAGGTAAAGCACAGTATTATCTGCCAATCCCGGAAATATAAACTCAGAAAAAATCTTGGAGGTGTTGTTGACACTCTGAAATCTTTGGCTCAAAGTGCAGCAGCAGCCAAAAAAGAAAAAAAAATGTTAGGCGTCATCAGAAAGAGTACTGAGACCAAGACAGAGGGCAGCATGCTACTATGGGAAACCTTGATGTAGCTTGATCTTAAGTGAGTACAGTGTGCAGTTCTGGTCTGGAAGGGCACAACAGATTTAAAGAAAAGTATGGAGAAAGATAACTACAATGATCAAGGGGATAGATTGGCTGTCTTACAAGGAGAGCCCAAAGGGGTTAGGAGTCTGACTGTGAGAGGACAAGGCTGAGAGGCATATGATCAGATTTTACAAATCAGGAAGGCACTGGATAAGGTGAATGCAGAACTGTTGTATGAAGAATACTAGAACTAGGCGGCATTTGCTATTCTGGAATCTGCTGCCAAAGGAGGATATGAAAATATACAGTATCAGCAGGTTCAAAAATGGAGTAGACAAATTAATGGGCAACAGATCCATAAAAGGATTCAGAATGGAATAGGCAGGGGTATACCATCTTGTGCAAACCAGAGATGTAACATGCCTATTAACGCAACTGTGGATGCTGGGAGTGTACAATGGACAACAGGAAGTAAATAGTTACTTAACTAGTTACTTAAATAGTATCTCCTTTTGCTATTGCTCTTGTTTTATATAAACGAAAGCATAAATTCAGTCTCCTACTACCTCAAATTATGCAATCAGGTTTCCTGCATTTGGGGAAACTGCAGGGAGCAGCACACTGGAAGTGCAAGGTATGAATCTCACTGGGAAAACTACATTTGGGATCGTGGTGCTGCTGTTGGCTACTGAAAAACAGGCTAGATGGACTATTGGTCTGTCTCAGAAGGGCATTTTCCATGTCAAGGAGGTTCTGTGTGTTTCTCTGGCTAAGGTACAGAGCTGCCCTTCCATTGTACTCTGCTATTTTTACACAATGTTTTTACAGATAAAAAACTGAGATACAGGCACTTCTATGAGGAGAGTACTGTTTTCTAGGATGTTCTTTGGGATGTTCATTGTCCCTTGAACATAGAGATGTGAACAGTATCTTCAAGAAATTCTGTGTAAAATTTTGGGTCTTCATAATCTGGCTTTCTCTGTATGTCATACTGTAAGCAAAACATTAATCATTTTGTGTATATATTGTGAATTTTTCTTAAGATTATACACATTTTTGGTAAGTAACATCATACATTTATCCTTACTTTTGCCTGTATTTCTAGAAGAGGGCAAAACTAGTAAAATGAGTCTGCTTACAGTCATCCAGATGTGACATTTCTGGGTGAGGCGCTGAGTCCACCTTCAGGAACCTGCTCGTACAGATCGCACAGCATAGTTCTTCTTTTCAGGACTGAATCAGAGAGGCACTGGGTACTTGGTCTTCCCTCCCTAAGGTAGAATATAGGTCCCCACACAGCGGCATTAAAACTTCCCAAAGTATTTTCTGAAGAAACTCCTGTGAAACACATCTAAGTCAACAAATGACCGTTGAGACGGCGGTGTTTTGACTCTCCGGTCACAGATGGGGCTGGCGCTCGGGGCAGCGGCGGCTCCATGCTGCCTCCTGCAGCCCCGCGCCGGCGGCGTTGACCGTTGGGCGCCCCCTCAGCGCCCCAGCGGCCGCCCGGGGGCCGCAGCGCGGGCGCCGTGGGGGCGCGCGCCGCTCCTCAAACAGCGGGCAGCGCCGCGCGAGCCGAAGCGGGGTCTCCGCTCGGTGTGAAGCTCAGCAACGGATTTCTTCCCGCAAGGAGAAGCGCTGTCGTGAGGGCTCCCTCGTGAGGGCTAGGAGCGCTATTACCGCTGAGCCGTAGAGAGCCAAACGCCATTAATTCCTCTAGTAAGCATCTTGGGCTGTATGTGTGTGCGTATGTGTTTGCGTGTGTCTATTGTATTTTGACTATCTCAAAATTAAGAGGTGGTGAAGAAAAGGAGGAATACCTCTAAAAAGTTGTCCTCTGAAATCCTAAAGAGCCTAAGTTCTGGCATGAATGAAGGCCAGGCAGTAACTGGGGAGCTGGCCTCTGGTTGTGCTGTTACCAAGGCACTTCACCTTATTTCACTTTCAAATCATTCCTAGGCATCCTGATACGAGACGAAAGTGTTAAGTGCTACTGTAGTCTGTTCCATCAGTAAAAGGGAGCAAAAGATAAACACATTTGCAAATGGAGTATGGCAGCACAATAGTTACTTTCACAATTATACACATGGTTTTGCAACTTCAATAGCTATATGAATATTCAGCTTCTCTACTGTTTTGTACATATCACTATACACATGTGCAAGTGCTCCATAAAAAAAAAAAAAAAATGTTCCATAACTTAAAAGTTGATATCTAGGTAAGCCAGCACAATGGGAGGACTGTGTGGAAAATAGTTCAACTTCCATGAAAAAAATTAGATCCATGACTGCAAGTGCAGGATCCTTCCCAGTAATAATCAGTAATATAAAATTACTAGACAAAATATTTTTCTCTTTTATGCCTGTGCAGTAGTACTTTCATTTTGCAGAAGAGTAGGACAAACACTTCACTCTCAGAAATGTAAACAAGGGTAGTTTTGGGCCTGAAAACTTATTTCTATGTAATAGTTTTTGCATTTTATCCTGATAGGATGGATGTAGATTTGGTTAGAAGATGAGGGTTTTTAACTGAGTTTAAAACTTGAATGAAAGTAAAACAAGCTGTTTTCAATGTGTTAGTGAAAGCTTGAGGAACTTATTTAAAGATTTAAAATATTAGTTATAACATCTTGGCTAACATATGTTTTAAAAAAATGATTGTATCCCACCATAGACAAAACCCTGAGTGTATTTCAGCAGATCTGCTGAGTAGGACTTTCACATTTTTTAAATCATAACACTTTAAACGCATCTATTGTCTTCAGGCATCTCATTCATAAATGTAGCATTTTATCTGTAGCAGTGAGATGAAAATTTTTTCCCAACTTTTCTGTTCATATTTTCCTGTAAGAGTGCCCCCTGAAAGTCTTGCACTCATTGAAGCAAAACCAAAAGGTTTGATGAACAATTGCTACTACTTTTTTTCTGCTTTCTCCACAGTTAAGCATCTTTATTCCTCATTGTTTTATAATAAGTCTTTTATAATTCATGTTGTCTTGGAGAAATATTTATTTAATTAATTTGCATAGCAGAACAGCAAGTAATATACCACAGTTCATCTGTCAACTGATTGCACTGGATTTGGGCCATTTGCTCTATCTCCTGTGCACGGTCTTTGATTTGCGAAACTGTTGGCAGTTTATACTGCTAGGATTGCTGAAGTAAGGTCGCCTGCTCGCCTGGAAGCCTCGTGGTAGTTTTTCTAAGTCTTTTCTCGCTTTAAGCCGTGATTCACAGAGCGGTGTGTAACTACTGAACGTCTTCCGGGGAGGTAGGGTTCGTCGCCGCTTCCCTTGCTGGAAAGTGAGGGCTGTATCGGGCCCCGGGGCACGAGGATGCAAGGCGCGGGGGGGCGGGGGGGGTTGTGGCTGGCTCTCCCCTCGCCTGGGAGCTGTGTTGCGCTCCTCGCCCGCGGCGGCCCGGGCAGCGGGGTCCCCGCGCGGCGCTGGGGCACCGCGGGCCGGCGCGGCGGGGCGTCGTTTCGCGGAGTTTGGCCGCGGGCCGTGTGAGCGGCGGCGGCGGCGGCCCCGGCGCGCGGCCGCACCTCCGCGGCGCCGCGCGGGCCGGCAGGGGGCGCTGCTGCCCCGCTCTGGCCTCGCTCGCTTCCCTCGGCGGTTCCATTGGAGCAGCCGGAGACAAGTTGGCGCCATTTTGAAGCCGACAGGGGGACCGGGGCGAGCTGCGGAAGGGGAGGGGGTTAGAGGCGATTGGCTGCGGCTACGGCGGCAGCTCCTCTCCGAGCCCAGAGCAGCGGCGGCGCGGAGCGGACCCGCCTGGGACCAGCGAGGAGAGGCGGCTGCGGCGGGGTAAGGAGCCCGGCACCTCGGCCACGGTCACCCCCGCCCCGTCCACCACTCCGTTTTCCTTTCTCCCCGGCGGCAGCGGCGGGCGCCAGCTCGGACCGAGCTCCGCGGCCAGCGCTTGAGGAAGAGGAGAAGCGCGGGGGGGAGGAAGGAGCGCTCCCCGTGGCCCGGGAGCCGAGCCCCCTCCCATCCCCCATGCCCCTTCGCGGGGCTGCTCCCCTCCCCCTTTCCCGGGGCCGGCGTCGCAAATTAAATTTGCCGCCCCCCTGGGCGGGCGCGGCGGGGCCCCGCGAGGGGGTGACCTTGGCCGGGGTGTGCTGTGCCCCTCGCTCGGCGCCGGGCCTGGGGTCACCCCTTTCCCCCCCTGCCCGGTGGCCGGGGCGCTCGCGGCTGCCCGGCGGGCGGCGTCGCGCGCTCAGCTCTGGTGGCTCCTGGCGGGCGGGGGGAGGGAGGCTGTTCTCCAGCGCTGGTGCTTGCGGCTCCCGTGGGTGTCCCCTCCCTGCCCCGTGCAGCCGGCCTAGCCCCGCTCGGGCTGCACCCCGGGCTCCCGCCGCCCCGCGCCGCTGCCCGGGCTTGGCCGAGGACCTCCCGCCGGTTTTCGTTCTCTCCCCACTCTGCACTTAGCAGTGATCCTCGGCCGGGAGGACCTCGGTTCGGTGGGTCCCTACTTGCTGCGAGCCCGTTTCTTTCAGGCTGGGCGTTTTTTTCTTTTCTTTTTTTTCTTTTTCTTTGCATCAGGCTCTGTTAGAAAGCACTCGCGAAGGGGCGGGAGGGAGTAGGGGCTGCCTGTTAGATGAAAAACTATGAATTTTACATCTGAATTGCCAGATGGAGGGTGGTTAATTTATAGGTTATGTATTGTTTACGTTGAGAGCCTCTGGTCAGGAATCTAGGTCTGTAACTTCATCCCGCTGCAAATAAATCACTATCTGTTCTTCAAAACAAATCAACAATTAATGATGGTGAACAATCCTGGAAAATTAAACTGCAGCAGACCAGCTCCTACAGAGCTGGGTTTTGTTGTGCAAGCCTTATTCTGACTTGCATGTTTGACTCGTGAACGGTTGCTTACAGAGAACCGTGATTATTTTGTTAGGCATTCTGTTTTCTGATCTAACGCAACTGCTGAAGTGTTTTCATGTTGGTCTTTGTTTTGTGTTTGATGGGTAAGTGCTTTAGCTGTAATTGACTTCTCTTTGCTGGCAATGGCATAGATGGAATGTTTAAAAATTGAGTGGCTGTATAGTTAAAAATGGGTATCAAATCCCATGTTTTAGGAGGGAGGTAAGATGATGTGCATTCCTTCAGGTTTTTTCCTTCCAAACCAGTGGAATTATTCTGCTTTTAGCTGATAGAGATTCTCCTCAGCACATCCTGTATGTAATATAGATATGCTGTAAATATTGTATGTGCTTGTACAAAGTAATACCTCAAAAAGACATGAAACAGCTGAATTTACCTTATGCTCAGACTACTCTAAAAGAAAACTGAGAGTGACAGACAATCAGATAAAGATAGTTTAACTGAGGTGTGTGTATCATGTTCATCACCTACATCTGAAAGTGCGCACTAGTGGAGAAAGTAGTTTAGTGCTTGCGTGACATCTTGTGTTTGTGTTTGAAGTAAGGCTGTACTTTGTTATGGTGAGGGTGTGTTTTGGTTTTTGGCTTTTTTTAGTTCTTATTGTACAACTATAATTGCCTATGTGTCTCTTGCATTCGCTTTACTACTTATTGGACAGACTGGATAACTGTTTCAGCGAAAACTAAACTACAATTTAAGTAAATCAAACTCAAATGGAAAAACATACATATGTAACATTTGTATGCTAAAATCTTTTTATCTTGTTTGCCATGTAAATACTGCTTTTTGAATGTGTCTAGCAAGCTTACTTAGATTTAAATTGAGCAAGTCAGCTAAATCATTATTAAGCTGTAATTAAAAATAAAAGAAACACCAGTAGTTGATAGCATTTGGAAAGAGTACAGTAAAAAAATATGGACATGACCTCGGGCATTATCCATTTTTGGCTGTAGAACAGGAGGCTATGCTACCTTCCATAGATCAAAAGAGGTGCTTTTTCTGTTGGGATACATCGCTCTATCAGGATCTTGGGTTATGTTTTTTCTTTATTCTCTCTGGTTCTTTCTTCATTCACATAATTTGGGTTCATGCAGAAGAGTAAAAGGTTGTATGGTCATGTAGGAGTCATTTAGTAATGGATCATCATTTATAGGTTTTTGGAGTAAATGTTTTCTTTAAGGCTAAGTTTGGAAGAGATGATACAGGCTACTTGTTGCACAAGGAGAATTTTCAGGGGAGCAGGGTATAAGAAAACGTGAAGATGAATGATAAAAATGTGTCAAGTAGGAAATGGAGGAAAGGATTGAAAATGGTAGGGAAAAATAACAAGTTCTAATGTCCCTTTCCCCATCCTTCTTTAGTATTATTTAGCCCAAATGCATACCTTCTGCTTTCTTGATATAGTTTTTTTTTTTTTTTTCTTCTCTCTCTCTCTCTGTCTCTGTCTCTCTCTCTCTCTCTCTCTTCAGGAGGCTTCCTTATTAGAACAAAAAGGTAGATCTGGTGTCTGGTACTGACAAGTGGTAAGATTGTGTATCGTACTTCTTTCAATAAGTTTCTAAAGTAGTGGTGTTTGTACCCTGAACACAGAATCTCACTATTGTAACCTGAAATAAACTTTGGAGAGACTGAGAGAACCTTGAAGGCTTTCAGTCAGTTTTGGAACTAGCTGGTAAGGAAACACTGAGGAAACTCATTGCTTTTTTTTTTTTTTTTTTAAAGGGTGTTAGGCAATGTGATCATCCTGGGTGGGAAAGTATTCATGTTGATTTACCCTGATTTGTAGTATCATCTGGACTATATTGGAACAGCTTTGAAGATCCTGGAAGGAATCGTGTGCAGACTTTGAAGAATTGCAAAATATATGCTTTAAAAAAACTCTTCCTCAGAGGCTGAATATCTAAAATTAAAACTGTGCGTGTATTTTGATAATAACATACCAGTTGCTCTTCCATTGGTGAGGTTTTTTAGTTGAATGTAGCTGCTTAAAAATTTGATTCTTTTCTGTTTAGTTTTGATATTTATCAGAATATATTCTTCACGTAGAGTATATTAATAGAAATACAATGTATGAATGAAAATAAACCTTGTTATTTTAGTAAGTTAGTGGCTTATTCCAAAACCTCTTTGGAACATTTTGGATTCTACAATAAAAATAAAAGTATTTATATGAGTAATTACTGTAATGTGTCTAACTTGAAACAATTCCATGAAATGTGACTAATATTTTAACATTTTGATTTTTAAAAACAAAATAATGCTTCAATAATTTTAAAAGGTTATTTCTATCTGTCCCTACTTCTCTGCCTATATGGCTTTTTAACCATCTCCAAAATGTGAGAAAATATATAGTCCTTGAAGTAGATTCTGAAGATTAAATCCATTATTATTTTGTTCCTATCTATGGAATTTACTCTTTTGCATTCTATTCCAACAATGGAAAACATTCTACAGTATTGTTCTTGTTTTATATTGAGTGATCTTCGGCTCTGTTATTTCAGCTGATGACAACTTTGTTACTAATATGCTGGAAAAGTTAATTTTAAGAAAGGAGAAGCCATACCTCACTGGGAACAGATGGATGTGTTTGTACAAATCATCTTGTGTCTGTCACCATTTATATGGTGGTACCTAACCAGAGATCGGGACCCCATCTGGGGCTTTCTGATTTAGGCCCTGTTCCTTTGGAATTGATTCTAGTCCATCCTAACTCTGTGTACTTTTTATCTGGCTTAATTAGAAATCCTAGTAGATGTTTCTTCTGTCTAAATTAGATGCACCATTTACACGTTTCTTAATGAAAAAAAGAAACAGCAGTCAAAAATGTTATTATCTTAATTGCTCTCATAGTACTGTCACCTAAACTACAGTTTTAAGGAAGACTAGGTTATCATCATTCAGCTAAAGCATAAGTGTTAATCATTTAGAAAGTAACTGTTGAGTGAGGTTTTACAGCTTTTGTGTGAAGATACCCATTGGTTGTCCACAGCTTCTTTCAGAGCAGCCCCTGGTTCTCTCTGAGACATCCCCAGTGTATCCACATTGTAGTTCAATTCAGCATCAAGAATCGGCCTTCTGAAAGTTTTGCATAGAGGGGAAAAAAAACACTTTATTTAAAAAACCAAAAACCTTTAACTGTAATCCACTCTGAGTGTAAGCATATTAGTCATGAGGAAGACTTAAAAAAGTCTACATGGAAACTTTCCTTATGTAAACTTTGATTCACCTTGAATTTGACTATTCACTTCAATTAGTACTGCTTTGCTAGATGGGTGTATGTTTTCAGTGAAGGCAATCAGATCTCTAGGAAGTCTTTGGTAGTGCATCGGTTAGGATTCTGTTCTTGATCATTAACAACTCTTCTTGATTCTGTTTTGTTATGAAAAGTGGGCAGATTACTTTGTGGAAACCTTCTTATTTTTATTATCCTTATGGATTTTTTTTCTACAGATACTTAAAATTTGAAAAAGTTTGTATGTCAGGGGAAAATGTATGGGGATAACAGATGGTTTACTGTTAAATATGATACTTATTTTGTTGTTTGACAGTTCAGTATGAAGCATTGTACATAGTTCAATATGATTTCCTGTGCATGGAAACAAAGTGATGCTACAAAAGATATAGTCTCTTCCTGGTTTTTGGAAATGGAAGAAAGTATAGAAGCTCAGTGATGCATTCTTAATATCTGTGATGGAGTTTTTCAGAGAGATAGCAAACAGGAGATGTTTCCCTTCCATTTGTCCAGTGGAAATTAAGCAGTACATAATTCTGGGAAGCATTTTTGTAATTGAGGGTATTAACAGCTGTGAGATTTGTCTTTGAATGTCTTCCCTGAGTTACAAATGTTGCTTGTAGTTAACTCTCCATCAGGGCTTTCTTACAGTGTTATAAAAGAGTAACTTTATAGTAACTTTTTATTTCTTAATGGGTCATTTCCTCCATCCTCTTGTGTATTACATTAAAAAAAAAAAAGCATTGAAACTACACAAATTGCTAATTCTCTTAAAAATTAGGAAACATTGTTTTAATTCGTTCCATTCCTCCTCCTGTGTATATGTTAGGCTAGTCTTTACTTATAATTTATAGAAAACTTTTTCATCTTGTTTTATTTAGGAATTAGAGCTGCGTATCGAAGATGGTTGTCATAAGCTCCAAAAGCTGGAAAACATGAAATGAGTTGACAGGGAACTGTGGGAAGGAAAATCATATCTTATGATTTGGGTGATTGAATGTCACTTTGAAATACTAGAATTCATTCTTTCTGTCAGTTTATTGTAATGCCAGATAAGTCTGTTTAAACCAACTTTTCATGAGTGCTCATTAATAGTGTGCCGATTTCCTGGGTGACAGGCTTTAGACCCTGACTTCTCTTTTGCATGGCTGAACAGAGACTCTGTTTTCAGACATAGTGTGATAATACGGAGTGCTTTGAAAGTTGTGCCCTACATTTCTCTAATTCTGCAGCCAAAATTGGTGAATGTTTTTTAAACTACAATCTGTTACTCAGGTTAGTCATCTGTGAAATGAGAATAATACCTAATTCGTGGAAACGTGAAAGTAAGTTAATTTTTATGGCATGCTAACATACTATAGTTATGAGTCCTATGTGGAAGCCCAGTAGGAAATCAAGTCTTGTCAGAGCAGGGTTTAAATAGTGTATAACATGGCATGCGCATTAAATGACAAGGAGAAAAATTGAGTAATTACTCCTTAAGTGGACCATGTTCTTAATGTTGAATGAGACAGAAGTCCTGTGGTGGAAAAAAGTGGTGAAGGATCAGGTAAATCAACTCATTTGTATTTATTATATTTGATATTGTATAAGAAATCTTCATTCCGATGTTTCTGAACTCTGAACAACTGTTTTTGCAACTTTACTGTCATTTTAACATACATTGGCTGTTCCTTTTTTTAAGGAAACTTAGGGAACAAATTCATTGTATGAATGTGCTCATGTGAGTCATTAGATTGTAACCTTTAGCTACATGTAGCTACTACTAATTAGATTAATGGAATGCTATTAGTAGCAATAAGTTATTACTCTTTGCTAACCAGCATTAAGTGGGATGAGGTATGAGCACTTTTCAGTGGATTCTTGCAAATATTCGTTATTGGTAGAAGAGTGATGTAATTCACAGAATCACAGAATGGTTGAGGTTGGAAGGGACCTCTGGAGATCATCTAGTCCAACCCCCCTGCTCAAGCAGGGTCACCTAGAGCACATTGCACAGGATCGCATCCAGACGGGTTTTGAATATCTCCAGAGAAGGAGACTCCACAACCTCTCTGGGCAACCTGTTCCAGTGCTCTGGCACCCTCACAGTGAAGAAGTTTTTCCTCACATTCAGAGGGAATTGTCTGTGTTTCAGTTTGTGCCCGTTGCCTTGTGTCCTGTGGCTGGGCACCACTGAAAAGAGTCTGGCCCCATCCTCTCGACACCCTCCCTTCAGATACTTGTACACGTTGATAAGATCTCCTCTCAGCCTTCTCTTCTCCAGGCTAAACAGGCCCAGCTCTCTCAGCCTTTCCTCATAAGAGAGATGTTCCAGTCCCCTAATCATCTTTGTAGCCCTTTGCTGGACTTGCTCCAGTAGTGCCACATGCCTCTTGTACTGGGGAGCCCAGAACTGGACACAGTACTCCAGATGTGGCCTCACCAGGGCTGAGGAGAGGGGGAGGATCACCTCCCTTGACCTGCTGGCAACACTCTTCCTGATGCACCCCAGGATCCCATTGGCCTTCTTGGCCACAAGGGCACATTGCTGCCTCATGGTTAACTTGGTGTCCACCAGCACTCCCAGGTCCTTCTCCACAGAGCTGCTTTCCAGCAGGTCAACCCCCAACCTGTCCTGGTGTATGGGGTTATTCCTCCCTAGTTAATATGATGATTCTAATTTCTATTACAGTTCTATTACAGGCTCTGGAAAGGACTGAATTCTTGTGGATGTGTACTTCTCTTTTTTTTGTCCCTGTAGCTGTCCTTTCTGCTACGGCCTCTCTCTACTTCTCTATTGACTTCTCTGCTTAGTTGGTCCTGATACCTACTCAGGCTTTTGATTCTAATTTTTTAATGCCCAGGAAATCCTACTTCTTCTCTCACCTTGCTCGGTGATTCTTAGACTTCCAATCTGGATGTTCTTGAACCATTTGTGTCCCCCTGCCCCTTTGGTTCTCAGTTGAATGCCTTCCCCTCAACGCCTAAACTTTCTTCTCGAATTGTCTGATAAAGCCTGTTGGTCCCTACAGCTGAGTTGGCAGAAGTACATATGTGTCAGTGCCTCAGTTGTTTCTATGCTAAACTGAGCTTTTTGACTGAGTTTAATGTAGGTTTCTGTTGAGCTAAGAATTTAGCTTGAGGTGTGGACAATTCCAGCTTTTTCTGCTAAAGGAGCAGTAACTGTGAGCAAATGGGTAGATTAGTGGTGGATTCAGTTGTCAACAGGATTTGCTGGAAACTTTTGTTAGTCTCAAAGCTTGACTATGTTAACCTTATAATTTGAAAGGAAGAGCCAGGGGAGCCAGGAGAGAAGAACCTAAAATGTGTACATAAACAGTTACTATGCCATAAGAAATAGGTGGAAACTCTGTGAGCTATCATGTCTTGATTGTGTGCTCATAATCATAGACGATGCAAGCAGCCCTGTCTATATTAATACTTTTAAAGCTTATTCCTTTCTGTTATGAAAACACAGCTTTTTAACAACAGCTAAAGATTAGTTTCTACTGAATTTTCTACTGCAACCTCCTTTAGGTGTTAGTGTCTTGACTTTTTGTTTGTTTGTTTGTTTTAAATGCTGATATGCTTCAGGTTTCTCTTCTGGGTAGATTTTTGTACTTCTTGGGAGGTGTTGTTCGAAAGTGTTCCTGTGTCTATTAGCAAGATGAGGTGTGCATCCTTACTGCATATGAGCACAGGTCTGAGCCTGAATCAAAGCAAACCTAAGCTGTTATCCACACAAAGAGCTTGGCTATTACTGTGCAGTGAAGATGGAAGTGATGAGTTGCAATTGTTGTCATTACTTCTTATCTTTTATTAGCTTTCCTTTAGCTTACCTCAAATGCTTCCAGTTAAAAATATTAAATAAAAGGATAAGTAGATCTTTAAGGATGAATTTCAAAAGGGAAAACAAACTAGAGTTCAAATATTTTCTGTAGAAAAGGCTTGGAATAGCTGTTAGCCGGTGGTGCATAGGTTCATGCAGTCTTGTTTGTACCTAAGCCAGGTAAAAACACAACCCCATAGGGATAAATAATTATATAGGGGTGAAAAGAAGATATAGTCATAAACAGAGATCTTTCACTGGGAGAGAGCTACATGTTGGTCAAGAAGCATAGAGATAGATGTCAAAGGTAAGCTAAACTTTGCAGATGACATTGAAACATCAAGAGTCTTCCTCTTGTTCATTTTATTGAAGTGATTTTACTAGTATGTTTATGATAGCAGATGACTGGGCTCAGTTACTTGGGTAGTTTCTTCTAGTCCAATGGTCATAAAAACCCACCACTAGAAGACTTAGGTCACTTGACTGTGGTAAGTTTTCAATTCATCTGTGTTTTGTAACCCAGTCATTGGTTCTTTCTCTGTCTTCAGGAACACTATTATTGTACATGCCAGCAAACCACAGATTGAAAAAGACTTACATGAAATTTAACTAAAAATGTTGTAGTTAGCTTCAAAAAAAAGAAGCTAAACTGATATGAGCCATCAGTGTAGACAAATTCTATTTGTGAAGCACTCAGCTTCTGTATGCAACCCTGATATAAATGTTCATTCATAATTCACATTGATCAGGATTGGACATAGTGTTATGTAGTGTGACATCTTATTTTTGCAGTGCAATACCCAGGCTTTCCTTTGAGTCTCACAATTCAAACCTTTCCATATATATATTTTTTTTCTTTCTGTTTGTTGACTTTTCCTATAAATGAGGCTAGTAGAATTTCTGTTAAGATTTCCCTTTTATCTCCGGTCTCTGCAGGATGACAGCTGTGCCCATTATTTTTGTTAGGATACAGGGTTTAGGGCATTCTGGTCTTTGTTTGCTCTGTAATAATTTTTTGATTATATCATTTGTAATAGGGTGTTAGGCATTTATAACTTTTTTATCACTGTATACAAAGTTAGGCATTGGAGGGAACCCCATTTCTGTATACAAATTCTGGCTTCTTACTAAATAATTTTGTATTTGTTATCCATCTCCAAATTTTTATAAAATACTATTTTTCTTCTGTGGTAGTATGCTAGTATTCTTGACAATTTTTGTAAGGCTTTCACGGTAAGGCTCAGTAAGACTTTTTTTTGCCAAATAAATCAACTACTAAAATGATTCCAAGTGCTGTTTTCTCCCAGAGGCAATACAGGGACTAATTTTGATTTGTAACTCATGTCTGTCCGTAGTCTTCTGCACTGTGTCATCTTCCTCTTACCCTCCTCCCCGCCTCCTGGGGCATCCATGGCACTCCTGCATGTTTTATTTTCTCCCCTTGTATAAATACTACAAGTATTAACTTTTTAACAGTAACACAACATATCTGAGACTTATTGTTATGTTTTAGAATTATTATGCTGTTTTTAAAATACAGTTAATTTAAAGGAAAATAATAATCCCCTTACCCTGCTTCCTTTGCAAGTGCTGGAGGAAGGAAAAAAAATTGTCTTGCCTTGAGTTTATTTGAGTATTTTGCTTCAATTACTGATCAGAAAATTGTTCCAAAACTTCATTACATTGAAAACTAGAAGTCTTATCAGTGTTTTCTTCATTGACTGGAATGTTCCTATTTATTTTTGAGCTACTGTTCTTTTTTAACTTGGAAAGATCTTTCAATTTTTCTGGTATTTATAGTGTATTCTGCCTCTTCTCAAGCTTATCCCTCTGACCATCTCTTCTTGTCTCCTCTGCAGATATGCTCTTCTGATGTCATAGACTTTATCTGCACCTTTTCTGCTTTGAATGAATTATCTTGATTATAGGTGCTGATAGTTGTACGTAGTACAACAACAATACCTAGTATTCCAAGCAAGTTCTTGCCAGTGCCTTAAAATCCATGTTAGAAATTAATATTTTTTTGGAAGTGCCTTGTCTGGAACAGTGTTTGCATAGCACTAGTGTATACTCTTAGCTGTGATCATCTATACATGAGCCTTCCTTATCCTTAGGTGTTTTTTTTTTTAACTTTTTTTTTTTTTTGAGCTGACAGTGGTAATTCTTGCTTTGGCCTTCATACTTAATGTTTCCATTTTTCTAGTCTTGTCTTAGTATTTTCCTGAATGATGATCTAATCCATCTGTGTATTAACTATGCTTTCCAATTCAGAGCTCAGATAATAAATGATTTTCAGTGAAAGGAAAATGCAAATTGTTTTATCATAGACTGATCAAATAGAAATTATCCTAGAGTAATATGATACCCTTCTAAATTACATTTATCCATTTATATCCATACATTTATGCATTAATTTATGCAATAATACCATTTTCCTTTTTTAAAGCTGTTAAAGTGTAATATTCTCTCTCTTTTATTTACACTGACTAGCTCAGTTTGGTTCCAGTTCTGACTTTAGTTCTGTATTTCCTGGTCTTCATGGTGTAACTTGCATTCCTTGAGGGCTTCAATTATCTCTTATATCTCTTACTAAGTGATTGTTCATTCAGTTTAGTATGAAACCTTTCCTTGCCCTCAAAGCAAGGGGAAGAACAGCTTAGAAATCTGAGGTTCAGTTTTGTGCCTTTGGCATGCACATTGCCCATCTCCACCATGTTGAAATTATATAGGTCTTCAAATCAAATCACTTCTTTTTTTCAGTTTATCCCTTTCAAAATAGAGAATTTATTTATTCACTGTTGATGTCTCTCTATTATACATAAACATTCATGGTATCTAAATGTTGGCAAAACCATGTCCTATGGGGTTACATACTTATGTGATGCTGTTTGCCAAGTTCAGTTTCATCATGTGCATGTTTGCTGGTGAATAACCTATATCCTGGGTAAGTGTGACATAGAGGATAATTTTGGTCTTCCTAATGTGTGTATGTGCTTTGCCTGACAGAAGAGCAGACGTATTTTGTACTGTTTCCCACTGAGAACAGTCTTCCAGCTGCAGTAGTTAATCAGGAAGCTCATATGGACAGATTACACTGCCTCACCTGAATATTGTAGAGCTCAAAAGCACAGAGAGAATGTAGTGAACATTTCCTATCTTTTTGGAACCAACCTATATGGGTAATACTGGTGTGACTGTTTCATGTTGTGGAATGGAAGCAGAATTGTCCTGGACTGATCCATATGCTGTTGGTTCACTAGCTGGGAAATGCCAAAGGCATTCAGAATACTTATGCTTATGATCTCAACTGATATTGAGAATTCCACTAAGTTATATTGTCCATTTTTTTTCTGGAGGCATAAACAAGATTGCAAGTATGTTGCATGCCAGATGTGTTCTGAGCACCAATATGTCAAGTTTCTCACCAGGGCCAGAAGGGCAGGGTACTGTATTTTGACAGCATCCCTTAAAGAAGCCTGGTGAATTACAAAATTAATATGTTGCCTGAGTTTTTCCCAAAGGACTTTATAGAAAAAATCAGAAAAGGCGAAACGAATGCCTAGTAGCTTCTACGTGACCAAGATGGAAAAAAATGTGTGGAAATCAAAGTTACTTCAAATATTGCTCTCAACTACCTCCAAAATAATAATTGTTCCTGTCCTGAATCAATAATTTAACATCTTTTTTTATCATTCCTTGCATCTAAGAGCTTGATATTTGGATGGGTATTTGTCAGATTGCATGTACATAGCAGCAGGAATGAATCTGCAAAGAAAGCACATATGTCAAGATAAGGCCGTGTATGAAATGAGCCTTCTTCATTTACCAATGGCAGACATAATGGGCTTTTGTAAGCTTTGTGGTCTTGCATAGTTCTCCCAGAGCGCCTTTGGTAGTAATTAAATTACTCTGTTTTATTCTTCAGTCTGGTCAGTATTATTTTCAAAAAGTATGACTTCACGTGAACATTGGCGTTTCAGTTTAGTAGCAATTAGTTTGAGCCTTCTGTTCGAACAATTGAGTTCATGTTCTTATTACAGCCATAACGTTAGCAAGAAGGATGGGAGAATTCTGATCTCTTGAGTTAGGTCAATACATGCAGTTTCATTTCCAGTCTTGTTTAGACCATGCCTTACTATAGACACCAGATTTTTTTTTTTTTATGATTGTGTTCTCTCTTAAACTTAATTCAAATCATGCTGAAGTATAGGCTGTAAAAACATGAACATAATCAATAGAGATGGAATTTTTGTAGATTTTAGTAGTAAAATTAGGAGTCTGTAGAGAGTATCATGTGGCTTTTCTGAGACTTTGGGCAAATTTTCGTGGGGGACAGAATATATTTATGAAAGAGTACTGCTGGTCTAAATTCACATTTGTACTCCAGAGGACAGGGAAACTAGCCTTTTTTTCAGATAGCTCTATCAATTTGTGCTACATCGGGTTTAGTTTATTTTGTCTGGGATTCGTTCTCCTAAGTGATTGAGTTATTAAGAACACTCAGCTGAAGACCCTTTAGATGTGTTATATCAGTCTTAAGTTTATCAAGTTTGTCCAAGCTAAAGTAACTGAAAATATGTACTTTTTTAATGGATGTGATCAAGAAATCTAACAGGTAGTGTTTGCAGCTTTTCTAATGAAGTTAAACTTCATAGTGTTTGCTAGTGACCTTTAGTATGTGAAAAAGTTTCATCATTTGAATGTTAAGGTGAAAAGGTCAGTGTCAAAAATGTAATGGCTATCTCTGACTTAATGAAACTTATCTCCAGTCCCTCCTGCCCCCTTCCCCCCTCCAGAAAATTTTTATCTTTTCACAAAATCCTCTATCTGAACTGCTTTAAGCAAGAACTGCATTTCTGATTTTATGAGTATAGTGACAACTTGCCTATTTACAGCTTCTTTTATGCATTCCTTTTTGGTTCCTTTATGGAGATGTATTTTTGTACAGTAAAACAATTTTGTAGTACAGGACTGTAAATGTTTAGTAAGTATATTATGTGAAAACTGTCATGCTCCTGTCAAGCCAAATTTAAGTTCAAGCCAGTTTGAACTGCTTATTGTACTTCTTTGCGTTGTCACCATTTTTTTTGCAATTGCACCGTTATTTCTTTGTAATGTTGTCATATACTTTGCATTCAATATTAAGCATTCTGGGAACTGGTAATAGATTCTGCCTGTTACACACTTGTCTTTTTACGCTTTTACATAGTATGTTCGACTAATAATATGACCACCTAAAAAGCAATGAGATAGCTAAATATTAGGGAAAACCTATATTGCAGATGTCTATTTTACCAACATCATATTTTATCAGTCTACAGTCTTTTCCACTTTATGAAACAATTATGCATTAAAAAAAATCTTTATCAGCATTCCTTTGTTCAGTTTTTTTTTGCCTTTTTCTCTGTCAGGATCCTTTGCTATAATCTTTTAATTTGTCTCCTTGGCATTTCTTTTCCTTCAACTGTGCACAGAAATAAGAAACTTTGTCCATGATACCTACAATTGACGCACGTAATCTTGGGTAGCAGTATGAAAATGGAGATCCCACAATTACAGGACAATTTTGTTACCCTTTAGCTTATTGGTTGGTTCAGTAGCGAATTGTGTTCTGTAGTTTCTCATCCCTTTTCTAAACTGCCTGTATTTCAGTGAAAATGCTCTTTCCTAAAAGGCAGAAAGACAGAAATTTTATTCTTGTCATTTTTGCTTTTAGTCACATATCTTAAAAAGAGTGGAAATTTATAAGTAAGGTCATTTTTACATCTTGTGGAAGCTGCAAATGTCTGCAACGCCACTGGAGAGAGCTGTATGCTGAGATAGAGTACTGAATACTGTATGCTTGCTTAATCTTTGGGAGGCTTTCTAATGCTGAATTTTGAAAAACCTTAATATCTGCATAAATGGGGACTTGCCTGTGATTGTTTCCTAATTAATTGAAAGGAACAGTACTATATTCTCCATAAGTTATTTGAAGTTTTTTTCTGTACATATGCTGACTTGGTACCAATGGCTTGCCTTAGTGCTTTGCTGTTTATTCTTGCATGTCAGTTCTCTTCCTGAATCCTCCAAATCCTCCATACATCATGGAAATATCTCCTCTTTCTCAGTTATTGCCTACATGCCTTTTTATTTTCTACAAAGTGTTTACTGAATATGCTAATAAACTTAATGCTCTTTGCCATATTTTCTAATACAGGGTTGAAAAATACAGTGTTACCTAATTTAAACAAGCCTTGTTACTTGATATGTTGACTCTCAAAGGATTACCATTAGCGAGACTTCTGTAGTGAAACCAGTACCTTTCGTATCACTTCCCTGGCTGAGAGTGTTACTTTTGCCTGTGCAGTATGGTTCTTCATTTCAGAAGACCTTTAACTAAGCTGCTAGCAGTTTCTGTAAATTCTCTGATTCTCTTTAATTAAAAAAAAAGCTGCCTTACAGAAATAGGAAGCTAACATTTTCTTCATAGCATGAATGATACACTAGTATCTTGATTTCATGATGGTTAAGTAAACAGTATGACATTTTAAAAAGAGAATGGAAAGTATTCTTGTAGACATTATCTCTGAATCACTATGAAACATAACTCAAATTTACATGAGCACGCTTGGTTCAAAACTCTAAATTTTTCTCTTTTACTCAATAGCAAAAAATTGCCTGCCAAGTTTTAGCTTGGAGTGGCTAGCCAAGTTATGACTCCTTAGTAGTAGATTTATTATGGAAATAGATTTGATTGGCACCAACATAATGAAAGTCTTCAACACCTAAGTCAGATCTGACCTTGAACAGTGTTGTCAATCAGTGAAACCTAGCAGGAATTTAACAGAACATTAAAGAATTCCATGAATGACAAATTGTAAAAATATATGTTTTTATTAATAATCCTGCAGAAGTAGAAATACATCTGCCTCTTCCATTTCTGCAAGTTGCCAATAATCTCTTCAAAATACTTTGTAGTAGCTTCTGTGCAAATTATAACTTGACTAATTTCTTAATGTATACTATGTTATTGAAAAAAAAATGTTAGTGACAAACTTAGTGAAAAACTATTTAGTGTCCTCAAAGTGTTTGTATTATTTATACTTATTCATATGGGGATGTCACCTACTGAGTGTACAGAAATGGAATAACTGGATGCAAGTAATACTAGGAAGTGATGAACAACATGTTAACAGGGAAAAAGAGCTTTGGAATGGACTCTGTATTACCGTTTAGGAGCTGGAAAAAATTTGACTTTTTTTTCCCCAGTATTGTTTAAGACAATTTAGGGAAAATGTTCTTGGAACTCTTTTTTCTGAACTGTTCTTATACCCTTGATGGAATGGCTATGATAGTGAGAGGCCATTGGCTATGCTGTTTGACTGTGGAGAACAGGTTGTTGAATATTTGCAAATTCTCTCTTTTGGCTACCCTTTCTTCTTGTAGGAATGATATGCCCTGTGAAAACATATTTGAACCTCTAGATGTTGTAACTTTTTCCATGCCAACAGTTGGTTAAATTCACTTAAGTTTATAATAGCTATATGAATATAAAGGGAGTGTTATTCTCAGCACCTCATTGTAAAATACCTTGCAAACATAAATTAGACCTATACAAATATTTCTATGTTTAGTTTATGGAAGCTTTCTTTAATCTTGTACATGTAATTTCAAAATACTGTTGTCTAAATGTAGCTATATTTATAATTATGTATGATTCAGTGAAAGTTCTGAAAATTAAAAATGGTTAAGTTTGTAAAGTTGATCTGTTTCTCTGGTGAGCTTTTATGCCCTTATTTTGGATTTTAAAGAGGAGGCAATGGTAGGACAGTAGACAGATCGGCAAGGCATTTAAGAATTAATTTGCTATCACTTCCTTCATCTCTTGGAAAAGATAAAATATCTGAAAGATTAAGTTTTAAATGCATGTATGAAACTCTGAAAAAGTATTGTAGATACATGGCTGCGTGTATGTTAAGGCATAGTTTATTTTAGTGATTAGCACAGTTAATTAAATGTTTGTGGGCCATGTGAACTGTCATCCAAACAAAATGCAATTTAATGGAATGCGGTTTAAGTCCTCCTTTTAGATCATTGATTTAACATCCTGTAATGATATTTATTGGACTGTTAAGTATATTGCATACGTATTTAACATGCAAGACTTTAATCCATCTTTTACTTGCACATGCGTAGTCTGTATTTTATACTGTTGAGCAAGCAGAATATGTGTAGTTAGGCTATTGATAAAGAGTTATGTACTGTACAGAAACCAACTGGATATTGAGTCTTTTAGTATCATGACCAGTAGTTTCATTCAAGTGGAACTGGGTAACTATTGAGTCCTGCTAACTATATACAGAACTACTCATTTGTATTTTAGTTATTTGAATTTGACCAAATTTTGGCAATGGCATCTATTATGAATTAATTCTCACAGTAGTGACTTGTTCCCTATCCATGCTCTGGTTGATAACCATAATTTTGCATTAAATATGATCTTTCAGTTTAGCTTCTTTGTCACAGGAGATGAATGACTTTAATCCATCCAGTTTTAAGTACCAATAAATGCAACTTCCATTTTTGTTACTTCTTCCATGATTTTATTTTCCTGTTACAGTTGTACAAATAGTATGTATTTTGTTTCTTCTTTCTTTCTTTTCCCTGTTTCTTTTCTTGTACTTGTTTCTCCCGCTCTCCCCCCTGCCCCATGTATAACTTTTTTTTTTTTTTTTACTTGTCAATCTTTTTACACATATCAGCTTTCCTGTGTACTTTTTCAGGCTTGCTCTTGGTTCCTCATGTCTTTCAAGTAATAGTTGCAGAGGTGCTTCTCCTGCATTTGTGTTGAAAGAAGCAGTACATCGATAACTAAAATCCTAATGTGCCTTCTACCTTCATTGTCTCCTTCTGTAAAAGGAGAGAAATTCGTATTTTAAATGAGATTTGTTCAGATCTTGTGTTTTATTTTCACTGGAGAGTAGTTTTTTAAGACTTGACTTAGTTTATGATGTTTAACATATTCAAAACCTGTTTGAATCATGATTTTTCTTCCTATGTATTAGGATTAGTTTTTTTTTTCCTTTTGTCCTGTTTTTGTTGAAGTTTCTTGTTATACTTATTTGCTTTTTTGTTCTCAGAACAGCAGAAACAATGCATGTATTACTTATTGGTTAGGATAAGCTTATATTCTGGCTTGTGCTAAGCATCTCTGTCCCAACTTTTTTCTTCTCTTTAAAAAAACAAACTATATGAGCAGTCTGTTATTTCCCTTTTTATTTGCCTTCTGATTGTGTATATGGAATAATACTGGATTTCTGACAGCATTGTGCATAACTTTTTTCTAAAGCTTCAGTTATAAAAATCTGTCATCTGGGTTTGTTGTGTTGAATCTTAGAGAAACTTTCAAAGAATTGCCTTCTTTCAAAACATCTATCATCTTCCAGTATATTCCAAAAGAAGACACAGTGTATCTTTAAAAAGAAATTTAAAAACCTCATGAAATTGAATCAGTGGATATCTTTTCACACTGACTTAGATTTTCATGGTCAAACATATTCTAGATGCAGCTGAGCTTGAGGTTGCTGTTCTTAGCTGTGTCACTGTCTTCCCTGCTAGAAGCTAACTGAGACCACTGGTGTTACTGTATGTGTGAAATCACTGAAACTTTCATTCTGATAGAATCAAGTTAAAAACAATAAAAGAAGTCCTAAAGTATTAAGTATTCAACATATTATTTTGTCAGAGCTAGGTATACTCAGCTGTGCTGGCAGTCCAGAAGAACAGAAATTTCTAGCTGTGGGGTGCAACAAGCTAATTCATTTTTATTTAAATAATATTTGAAATATTAACTGTTGTATAATGGGGTAATTTAACAATTAATTTTCTCATGTTGAATGCTAGTTTTTATTTTTCACTATTTCTCTTAAATGAAATTTCTTCAGTAAAGCCTAACATTAACCCTAAAAAGATGAGATCTGCAAATTTCAATTGTGTGGAATATTTAAAAGTTTTATTATTCTATTACTTAGATCATTAGGGGCAAAGAATATTTCACATGAGCCTCTTAAAATTTTTTATCCTAGATTTTTAGGTGTGTTAAGTTCATAGAAAATGATTTCCTACTTACCAATTTCTATACCTTTGAAAGGAATATTGTGTAGTATACCCAATGTAACTGTAGAGTTGTCAGGCTTTATATTTGCTTTACTTGCAAAATAAAGTTTAAATGAAATTAGACACCTGACCTAATACCTACAAAAGCATGTTCCCAGCAAAAACCCAACTCTTCTAACCAGTAATGGATTTCCCAGATCCAAGGTTGCAAAGGGAATGCAACCCCACACCTATAGACATTGCATTGTTCCAGAAGGTTTTACTGTTTTGTGGTAGTCTGGATTCTGTGGTAGTAGATTCTGGATTTGTTAATTTGAGTCAATTTGGTGGACAGCACATGTCAATCAAAAAACCTGCTGACTCAAAAAGGAAGGTTCATTTTGATCATTTCTAATTATAATAACAATCTTGTATTTCATGGGGAGGAAAAATCTTTCTGATAGTTCCTCTCCAGATCATATAGAACATTAAATTTCAACCCAGAACCTTGGATGCCACTGAAGCTTATTAGAAACTTGGTTGCATGCGAGCTGGACACGTCAGCTGGACACCTTAACTTGACCATAATGTACAAGTTTCATCCTTCAAATTATTTCATAACGTGCTCCAAGTGCAACTATGTTCTAAGCTGGTTTCCACTGCAGTTGATTTGATCTGACAGCTCTCTGCAGCTGAAAGGGAGAGTTTTGATCTCCAGTTTCCTTAGTCCTGAATCCTTCCCTTGAAGTAACTTTCCTTATTACATGCTTTTCAAGACCAGTTGAGCTTTTTTTTTTGAATTGGTGAGTTTGGTCCGGGAAAGCATTAGATGCTGTGTTGTATCCTCAGATGGAGAGGAGCAGGACTCCTTTTGCTGTGGTGGGCTGTTGAAATGACATAAGCTGTGGTATATAACTTTATTCCAGCTGGAAACCATAAAGGAGGGTCTGCATCAAACTGCAACAAAAGTGAACTTGGCTACATTTTTTGTGCATTTTTGAAGAATGCTGTACTTACTGTCACAACAGTGTATCAAGAAACATAAAGGGGATAAAGGCAGTGTCATGTTTTCCTGGGAGAATTAGAAATAGTTACTTTAACAAGTTTTGTTCCTCACCCAACTTTCTCGTCATCTGTTTTTACTTAAATTACAACTAAGTAGTGCTCAGTTCAACTGCCATGTCTATGCAGATACAGAGGAGATGACAGAACCATAGAGCTGGTTGGCCTTTGTGTAGCTATTGAATTGCATTACATATGCCTGTCAAGTGGCTTTAGTGCATATAATGGTAAGTGAGGTGACATTGTTGTATGTCTCAAACGTAATAGAAGAAAGATGTCTAAAGTGAGCAGAACAGCTTCGTCCAGGGACGTGCAAGGGAATGATCAAAAAAATCTCATGATGAACAGTGTTAAAGACGGCTTATATTAAAAAACAGCTTGTCTTTATTTCTGATAGTAACAGCCAAATAATGTACCCTGATGTTTGAGCTGACAATTCATGAAGAAATCTGACTTGTTAACTTTCTGCTTGTATCCTTAAATGACCTTTTGAAATTAAGAAAAGTGGATAATGATTATATAATTTAGGGTTGCCCTTTTTTGGAATTAGTTTCACAAGTGTTTCTTAAAACTTAACTTTCTTGTGAACTCATGTCAGATTATATTAATTTTTCTCATTTCCCTCCATTTCCTAAAATAAAGATATGTTGTGCTCTATGTATTCTTAACATTGATATTTAAATAATCTTTGTAAACTTTTGTTTTGCAGAACGTTAGAAATGTTTAGGCAAAATCTAGAACTTCTACACTGTCATGAAATGTGGACTGATACATACAAAATACATTGGGGTATTTTTTGGAGGGGGGTATGTTTCCCATTCCAATTTTCTCTCAGTGTTGAATGATCTTACTTTAGGCCAGTAAGTCTCAATTATGGCAGGTTATTCCATCCTGTTACAGAACGTGTTTCTATCCCATCTTTCTTTGTGGATTCTGGTTGACTTTTTCTTTTTGTGGTTCTGAAGTTCTGATTTTTAAGTAGCTTCTCCTTGTATAGGAGCTCAGTTGGGAGAAAATGCCTGTCTCAGAATTTACAGTTCAGGAAGGTGGAGACAGGGAGAACATGTTTCAAACTTTTAAAAAATAATTAAGGGTGATGATGGTGAAATTTTATTTCCTTTATATTTTTAATACATTCTTGAATTGTAATTGCACCTGTATAGTCTTTTTCTAAAATCCTAATTATCCCAACACATGCCATTTACTTCTATTCACTGTTGCCTGTCTTGTGTAAATTGCTTTTGTTTAAGTAACACTTTCCTTTGTGTAAGTAGAAAAATAACACACAGCTTCCTCCTATACAACAGTGGAACTTTGCATGGCTTAAGATGGATTAGGTGGTGTCTTGTACCTACATCAGTTTAAAGGGACTGAGAAACTGGGTAGTCAGGTGGCTTTTATATTTGGAACATAGGAAGAAGATACTGTTGCTTGTCTGCAGCCTTTTGTTTAAAAAATTTGGGTTTATGGCATAGAGCAAAGACTTCCAATTGGTCTGCTGTGTTCCTATCCCTACTGCATACTCTATCTGCTGCTCACCTGAGTTATTGTCAGCTTCCTTAGGGTGGGATAAAAAGGTTTAAAAATATATTATTGGCAAATTAAAACTAGTGGTATGTAAAATTTTTCAAAAGCACTGCACTAAATTAAAGCTACTTAGCCTTTCTGGGAAATAGTGCTCTATTTAACTGTTTGGAAAACACAGTCCCCTTCAGTGTCTGGTCTGAGAAAGTCTAAAAGTCCAAGCTGCCTAGGGTTTATTATTACCTTGGGTGGTAATGTTTCATACAATAAGATACAAGATTCGTAGTTGCATCTCT
This sequence comes from Apteryx mantelli, assembly GCF_036417845.1. Taxonomy (NCBI): domain Eukaryota; kingdom Metazoa; phylum Chordata; class Aves; order Apterygiformes; family Apterygidae; genus Apteryx; species Apteryx mantelli. The sequence continues at coordinate 26,661,710 of NC_089978.1, forward strand.
AAGAGTGATGATCAAATACATTCAGGGACTGAGGGATTTTGGCTTTTCCATTATGTAATTCTTGAAAGTATAATTGTAATACAGGACAGTCTATCTGAATGTCAATATTGCTGCCTGCCACAACACTGATAACTGAAAACAGACAAAATATTTTGTCCATTTTTTTTCCTTTGTTTGTATGGTTTTTGTCTATATAATTTCTTGGTCACATTTGGACCCTTCAAATTCATCTAATTGCTTGAAAAAGTAGGACGGATAAGGTAAGCATAGGCTAGCAAAACAACATTGACTTGTAAATTTTTTTTCCACAGATTTAAAATCGTGAAATCATGGCTCATTCGAAGACGAGAGCCAACGATGGGAAAATCACATATCCTCCAGGAGTCAAAGAAATCTCTGATAAAATATCTAAAGAAGAGATGGTGAGAAGGTTAAAGGTTAGTAAGAAGATTAAAAAACAGTGGAGGTTTGCTGATTGCAGACTGAAATTTCCTGCACAATATTCAACGATCCTATTACTGTATTTCATATCTGAAAATATACATTTTTTTTCTTTTGGCTTTACAACAAAGAACCTTTGTTACACTCAGAAGGAGGAATTTTTAGCTATTGTGCTTTCTGTTCTGCCACAAATACTCCTTAAAATTTATTTCAGCTCCTGCAAAAAGTTTGTGCTTTTAGAGATGAAAGTACTGGAAAAGATGGAGAGAGTCTTAGTTTTGGAAATAATATGGCTGCATCAGAATATGTTCTTTTAAGGCATTCATGCTCCTCACAAGTTTGTTTATGAAACCCACTTTATTCTGGTTATTTTAACCTCTATCATAAAGTCAAGTCTTTGTGTTTATACTGTATATTTCTGTCTCTTGAACTTCTTGGCCTTTTTTTGACCTAACTATAGGAAGGATGGAGAGATTTGGGGGGATAATTGTGTGACTACAGGTCTTTTATCTGCCCATTTACTTTCACAAAAAGGCAGGCCTATTTTAGTATTGTATAGAGGGAATGCCTGCAACTTGTGCTTGTCCTGTGAAACATGAGGGAACAGATGTGGGAGAGGGACCTTAAATGTTCTAACAGCTAGAAAAGCTTAGTTTGGAGTTTGTATTGTCTTAAGAAGTAGTTCTAAGTCAGTTGGAACTACTGTGTGTGTTCCGAAAAAAAAAAAAAAAAAAAAAAAAGCTGCATCCTAAAACAGCAGAGCTGTTCCTCTCCTTTTTGTGGTTTGGGAATTTGGTTGATAGACTTTTTTCAGTATAGTGTATACTATGTTGAATAGAGGAAGGCATTTATAATTTTATGTATGAGAGACTCCTAACAGAAGAAACTATTTCTTTCAGAAATCAGTCACCACTAGCATATTTTTCAGTGCATTAATATGCACACAGCTTCTTACTGATATTTTCTCCTACAATTTTATTTAATTTTTGGCTCTGAATGTATGGTCCCTTGTGTCCTCTGTCATCTTGATCTGTCTTGCAGGAGAGGTGTACTTTGCAGGATGTCCTGTAGTTCTTGTCCAGCTGGCTATTCTGGCTGTATATTAAGAAGAGAACATGGTTGTGCAGGCAGGGAGCTCCTTTACACCCTAGCTCCACAGGTGCTTCTTTTATGGAGGATCTAGGCTACTGGAGACACTGCAAGTGCATAGCCTCACACAGCTCCAGGTGCTGAGAATAAGTAGTTTACGAATAGGTGAACTATTAGCACCCTCATTTCCTTGACTGCCAAAATCACATAAGTATTAGGGAAGCAGCACTTTTTTGTGGATTTTGTAATTCACACAAGCAAATAGTTTGTTATTTATTTAGTAATGACATTCATTTTATATAAATGTAGGTTACCAGGATTTTGAGAATAGAATGGAAAATATGCATGGTGAACATTGGCATACCTTATCTTGCAAACAGTATGGATTTCTGGTCCATGCCATCTCAGAGTTTTAGCAGAATAAGAAAAGAGGAAAAGTGCTCAGAGGTGTGGACGAGCACTGAAGAGGGAGAGAATGTGATAAGGGTTTGGAAATGATAGATGCTGTGGGGAGGGCATATTTTTTCCACAGTTTATCTTAATATACAAGACCAAAGGCATCACGTAATGAAATAAGTTAATTTTAGACCTGCAGTCTAATAAAGAACTTTTCAATAAGCTATATAATTAAACAGTAAAACTTATTGCTGTAGGATGATGTAGGAGCAGGAAGAATCGAATGGGTTAAAAAAATGCTGGCCAAATCTGGAAGAAGCTCCATGAGTATTAATCATAGTGGTCTGGGTGCAATTCCTGGCTCAGGAATCCCCTAACCTATTGATTTGTAAGAAGTCAGAAAAGTATGCTGGGACAATTAGCTTGTTTTTCTATGTTTTTCCTTGAGCACTATGGCAGACTGCCCTGGAGATAAGGGGACTAATTTAGTTGTTCTGATCAGTACAAAAGTTCATATTGTCTGGAAAGAGAAATTTAATATTCATTTCCAGAGTTGACATAAGCGTTCTTGCAAGAAGTATGGCTTGTGACACCTGATTATTTATGTTACCACGTTAATGAATTATACAAATTTAATTACTTTCCATATCAGTGAACACAATTCTTCCTTGGTGTTTTTAAATTCCTTTAATAGTATGTGAGGAAGGTAGTGCAGACGATCTTCTGTCTGACTAGAGAGGACTTTATTTTTCTCTCAATGGAAATTATATCTGTGCATGAGTTATTCTTTGCCCTTTTCAAAACATGTTAGTATCCTTTAGTAAATCTTGCAGCTGCTGCAATCCTAAGTATGCAGGAGACTTTTAAAATAGGATGTGTCGCTATCTAACCATATATGTATAATCAGTTTTGAAATTTTAAAAATAAAACAATGAAACTATAGCAAAATAAAATGTTTTGCAGCTCTCAGGTTTTATGAGGAACTTCACTGGCATCATTATTTTTGAAAAATATCTCTTCCTGCACTGGTAGAATAGATGGTAGTTTTGATTTTAATTTTCAGGATTATATAATTTGATCTTTATTAACTTGAATGAGAATTGGACTCCTTAAAATATTTGAATCACAGAGATGCAGTGAAGAAATTGGAGAGAAGCATAATTACCTGTGTTGTTAATACTTTTTCTCCTCCAAACGGTTTTAAATATAAGAATTCTCACTAACTAGCAGTTACTAATTATGATTTTTCCTGCTGTTTCTTTTTGGTCTATTTAGGGTGTAAAATACTTCATGTAGCCCAGATTTTTTTTCTTTTCTTTTTTCCTGTAACATGGTCCACTGGATCCTAATACTAATTAGCATTTTAGTCCTGTCAGACAGCATTCATGCTGCTGGCCAGTACTGGATTCTTATTTATATATATGCTTCTGTTGAAATTCTGTGTGATTTGCTTCTGTTTGTGGGCTGTACAGGTGAGAAACTTGTCCTCAGAAGCAGCAGTGGAAATATTTGGAAACTGGAAGAGAATAGAGGAAAAATAAATCATAACTTTAAATACTTCAGGGAGAAATACACATTCTGCATAAAATTGGTTGTGCTGTATTCAACATTTTGCACTGAATTTTTGTAAGAGTAAATGCTTTTGTGTTCTTGACTTCCTGGCCAACTTAATGGTAGAGTTGTCTCTTAAAGGTATGTGAACTTTTATTGCCAGGCTTTCAGTAACACTGCTGAGGCTTTGTGTGCTGGGACAAATGACAGGGGACTTGGCTAGGTCCTTCCCATCCTATGAAAAATAAACATAATTTTCAACTTTTATTCAAACAAGTACTACTGAACTGCTAATGATATTTAAAGAGTCATAGGGAGAGCTCAGGATGCTTCTGACAGATGTTACACAAACCCAGGAAAAAGCTTTCAGTGATGATCCCTTCACAGAGTACTTCATTTTATATACTGAGATCTTCCTTTCTTTATAGATGGTTGTGAAAACTTTCATGGATATGGACCAGGACTCTGAAGAAGAAAAGGAGCTGTATCTAAATCTTGCTTTACATCTTGCTTCAGATTTTTTCCTCAAACATCCTGATAAAGATGTACGTTTGCTGGTAGCATGTTGTCTTGCTGATATTTTCAGAATTTATGCCCCTGAAGCTCCATACACTTCACCAGATAAACTAAAGGTAAATTGAATTAATCTGTTTTTCCACAACAGTGTTTTGAAATGAATGATTGATATAATTGATAAAATTTGTTTTCTTTCTTGCTAGTTCTGTTCAGCCTGAGTGATACCTGGCCTTCACTTGATTGTGGGGTAGGAGTATTCTGTTAGGTCAAATGTTCACCAGATAAAGTGATAAATAGTACGTCTTTCAGTAACGTGCAGGGCTTTGAATTTATATTGAAAATAGATATTTTATTGAATTATCATTGGGGTTTACAGATAATGAGCTAGTACGTTAGCAATACTGACAAGCTTTTACAAGAATCTCTTGCAAGATAGCTAATTCCTTAGCAAATCATCTTTGTTGTTTCCAGTTAAACTACCAAAAGATGATTAGTGTATTTTTATAGACAAGCTCTAGAGAAGGCAAGGAAAATGATTTTTGTATAGAGAATAATTTATTGATGATGTGAATTGGAGAATTTCACAATTACAATATCTCTGATCCCACTAGATGGAGATGGTTGATTGGGAAATGCGAGCTTTGAAAAGGCAGTTCCAAATTTGCCCCGTTTGTTACAGAAAATTTCATTTTAGATTGCTTCATTATTTTTTTTTATCCCATTTTTATAGAAAACTAACTTCTTTTCCAGCTCTCGACTGAACAACTTCTGAATCTAGACTGATGGACTGACTCTTGTAGGAAGTCTTGCAGGGGAAAATAACACTGAAGAACTTGTGCTTCTTACTGTCATGTCTTCTTGTTTTAAGAGTCTCTTTTGCCAAGTAGGAGAAAAATATGGTTGTGGTGGAAAGTGCATCTGTTATGGTGGAAGAAATCACTTAATTTCTGATCTAGTGGTAGCACCGAAAGTGCTTTATAAGTAAGACGAGCAATACAGTTTCAGCTGTAGTAAATGCTTTGTTTAGCTGACATACTGGTGTGAGAGATCTAGGGATTTGTTAGCTTTGTTTTCTTAATTCTTAATCATTGTGTCTCCAATTGCATGTTACTGATTACACCATTTACAACTAAAGACAAATGTTAGCTTTCCCTACCGTGTTATGTTTAAGTCTGTTTTGAGCCTTCCTGGTTTCTGCTTCAGTTCTGAATATATATATATATTTTTTGCTCATTAGTCTTAGGGTTTTTTCTTTTTTCCTGCCTGAATTGGTCTAGCAAGTGATATTATTTCTTTTTACCAAATTTGTGCTATGAAATGTTAACAAGTTTTAAATTTTATTATATATAATCTTGGAAGGTTCACATTACTGATCTTACACTGTAAGTATATTACTACTACTTGGGTAGAGCTGTAAACAGACTGGGAATTTCCTTTGTCAGAACTGGTTCTGTAATCTGTACAGACTTCAGAATTCAGTCTCTTGATGCAGATCTCTAAATGCATTTTGAGAAACAAAGAAAGGACAGACAGTAGAGACTTTTGCCCAGAGGTATTGAGGTAGACTATTGCAAACCAGTTTCCGCTGAACATAGCTTTTGTGGTTCCAGGACAAGCTCTGATACAAATGTTGAAGAGTTCCTCCACTTTATGAGAAGAGGTAAGAGGAAGAGTTTTTCCTCTTGGCTCATATTTTGGCACTATTCTTACCCAATATTTAATATTTGTATCCCTACTGCAGCCTTAAGAGTCTCCTCTTGTATGTTTAAGTACCCAAGCTGGAGATGGAAAATGCTGAAGAGGATAGCCTTTTGAGAGGGGAAAACATCAGTCTTGAGGTTTTTGCCCTTGCTTCAGAGACTGTTCAGGTCTTTTTATGTCACTTTGAACAGTGCCTAAGTTGTAAAGAGAAGGGATCAGAATTTGGGTTGCTCCTCTTATGTGTATCCTCAGTATAAATCTTACATTCCTCACTGAATGTTGAAAGAGCTTTGACAACAGGGATGGAAAATGCCACAAATAGGCTAAAAGCAGAATTGGAACAAGACTGGTTTTCTGGGGTGTGGAAACTTTTAGCTTCAGTCCTCAGTCTGAGGAAAGCTTAATGGGTAACTCTTTTTTCATGAGGAATGGGGAGATATTCTAATCACTACTATGTGTCAAAGGAAAACACTTTGTCTTATGTACAGTCTGCCTAACGTAGCTGAAATAGAGATGCTTCAGGGTGTGCATGGTAGCAGAATTTCAGGTATATTCATATGTTCTGTGGTGAAAGCTATGGCTCTGATACATACTGAAGCTTTTATGTGGTTAATTGAATGTTTTTCTGTGGATTGCTGTCTTGGTACCAATGTTCTCCCTAAAGTGAAGCATAAGCACCTGTGTTTTTTAGGGTTCGGACTTTAATGTATATTTGCTTTATGGAGTCTGATGTGAAACCATTTTGTCTTATAAATAAGAGTGTTGTGATTTCTTAGTGGCAGCCAAAGTTGATCCTGTGTTTTTTGTGTATAAATGCATTTTCAAATGGTGTACTCTGTACACTTAGAAGCTTTGGGTCACAGCACACCAAATATTTTAGTAAATACTTTTGACGTTAGTCTGTTTTACTTCCTGTAAAATAGGAATAAATTATCACTTTATCAGATGGGGCCATTATTATTTGTGAAGCATTCAAATGCTACATTGCATATGCATGCTGTTCATTAATGTACATATTCATATACAATACAGTAATGTATGCTTTATAAAACCTATGAGGAAAACTAATTTTGGTCTCAGTACAGGCTTTGAGTTATGTTCAGCTTTGCATATGGAACAGCAGAATAAAAAATAAAGATATTCTGTTAAATGAACACAATCCATTTTTTTGCACTGACTGAATCTTCCAGTCACTGAGGTTCAGTTTGTATTTCCCCTAAATTTCACAGTGCCTTCTGGCCTACCAGTTGTTCGGATGCTGGAACTCATTTCAGGGGGGTTACTGGCCTTCTAGTGATTCAGGCACTACATTTAAAGAGAGGGTGGGGGAGCTTCTTTGCACTAGCTTTTGCCTGGTCCTGTGGCTTGAATGCTCTTTAGTGGCTGGAGTCCCCTAGATATGGCCTTTGAATTGTATCTTCCAGTTTGGTTTCAACATAAGAGTCCTCTTCATGTGCTCTGTGACTGATCTGCAGTGTGAACCAAACAGTAGTAAATAGGGATGATCAGAAGATTCGCTTCAGAAGCATGCTTTGGATCCAAAGTCGAACATTAACTTAGCTGCATCTTTGAACAATGTCCTTGCTGTGCTTTTTTTACCAGGAGGTGATATTGTCATATCTAATTTTGATGTGGTTAGTTTTATGTAGGGCCACAGTAAATGCTGGGCTTATTGATTAAGGTTGGATTTTGTGGTTGTAGCCTTGGAAAGAAGGGACCATATTCTCTTCTTCTTTTGTCCAGCTCATCATTCTTAGGGTGGGGTGAGGAGAACAACAACAATAACAATGGTCCTTTGTAAATGTTTGTTACAGAAAAATTTTCTAGACTTTAGCTCTCAAGCAAATTTAAAAGTGTATAGAAAGTTTATGTTAATGTGAAAAGTATATTAAAATCTGCTTTATATTGCAATTCCTTTTTTTCTAAGGATCCTTTTTTTCAAGGTTGACTCTAAGGCTTTCACATATTTAGTATGGCAACTTCATGCCTTGGAATTTAAAAAATTAAAAAGGTAGAGCTTTCTTTGCCCCTAACTGAAACTTCAATCCATCCTATCAGACCTTTGGATTCTTTAAAAATTAAATTAAAGTTTAAAAACAAATTTGAAGGTAGGAATTTGTTTTATACCTAGGTTGTTAGATAAAATACTTTGGAAACAGTTGAGATTGTGAAACTGTCCTTGAAAGATGGTGAGATGTGCTTCTGAATCTTTTGTTTTTATATAGTAGTTATGAATTTTCAGTCATTGATTATCTAATGCAGAAAGGATTTTATAAAGATACTTTTCTGCGTGTTTCCATTCTGTTCATAATTGACTTTGTTGCTTACTACCTGATTGAATTTATTATTGTGTGAGACATTTCTCTAAAGAAGTCCTCTCATACTGAAAGCTGATAAAACATGAGAAGCTTGGTTTATTTGTTTTGCCTTTTTTTTTTTTTGCAAGAAATGTGGTCTGTGTCAGTAGAAAAATCAATTGTTTGGAGTGATGATTAAGAAATGCACAAACACTACCATATAAGTCTATTACAGTACTCTTAGGAAAGCTGCAGTTGGCGGCTACTATTTTCCCTTCTTGCTCCCTGTCCAAACCTATTGCAGCATAAAATGAAAATGCAAAATTCATTGTTCTCTTGAATATTATTGTGGCTTATGTAGCATATCAGGTGGGTGCAGCTGTATTTGTCAAGTTAAGTGTTTTCCTGTGGAATTGCTTCCTAAACCTTTTAAAAAAGATGAAGCATTCTAAAGTTACTTCTTGACATTCCTCCTGATGTTCTATAAATCTTGTTGTTTTGGACAGTGAAGTAGTGTTCCTGACATGACTGTGTCTTGTGCTGAGTAATATTAGCAATTAAAAATGATAATTATTATAATTGTAAAGGTTTCATTGTGATTGAATAAATAACTATCATTTTTTTATTTTCAGGATATATTTATGTTCATAACAAGGCAACTTAAGGGTTTAGAAGATACAAAAAGCCCCCAGTTCAATCGCTATTTTTATTTACTCGAGGTGAGCTTTATAACTTACTGCCTCATAATAAGCGTTAAATGTATGTAATTTTTAAACGTAATTATGTATTAACTACCTACTTTTTTTTCCCCCTCCCCCTCTTTCTGTCTGACATAGAATATTGCTTGGGTGAAGTCTTACAACATATGCTTTGAATTAGAGGACAGCAATGAAATTTTTACGCAGTTGTACAGAACACTGTTTTCAGTAATAAAGTAAGTATTGTTGTCCTAATTATAATATATTATTGTATGTTTGAGGTGAGGTGTTTTGAACTTGCATGTTTGATCTATTGTGTGACTGTAGCATTAACAAGAAGAGCTTAATTCAGATATCCCAGTAGTTCAGGTTAACTAAAGGTAGCGGTCTAAATGTAACAGACTATCAATTCTGCCTGTTTTAATTAAATATTATGACAAGATTAACTGGAAAGTGTCTTTTTTACAAGAAATTTACCTTGATTGTCTTTTACTGCATTTATTTTACTTTATTCTTGAAATGCAAAGTGAGTGGTGCAATATGCAGTTTATAAGGCATTCATACTTTTATAGCAAGAACCCTCCAAACCACAGAATAGTAGGGGTTGGAAGGGAACTCTGGAGATCACGTGGTCCAACCCCTTCTCAAAGCAGTATCAGATAGAGCAGATTGCCCAGGAAATGTATCCAGTCAAGTTTTGAGTATCTCCAAGGATCTCCACAACCTCTCTGGGAAATCTCTTCCAGTGTTTTATCATCTTTACAGTAAAGAAATTTTCTTATGTTGAAATGGAATTCCTGTAATTGAATTTGTACCCGTTGTCTCCCATCCTTTCGATGGCTTCTTTCAATGGCTTGTCCACCATCAGGTATTTATATACGGTGATGAGATCTCCTCCTTAACTCCCCCCATCCTGAGCCTTCTCTTCTCCAAGTTGAACAGTCTCAGCTCACACAACAAATGCTCAGGTCCCTTAATCATCCTTCTGGCCCTTTGTTGGACTCACTCCAGTGTGCCCATGTCTCTCTTGTACTAGAGAACTAGACAGAGCACTCCACTGGCAAGGACACATCTGCTCAGGAGAGGGGAAGGATGTTCTAATATGCTATCTTATTCTCCTAGGGGTAGATACAGTCATCTTTCTCTTTCAATATAATAGTAAATGGAATGGGAATGAAATTCAAGAATACTTTGAAAAGTGGTATATGCAGTCCAGAAATTTGAGTAGTTTGACTTCTAAAAAAACTTGTCATTTGGTTATTATGCTCCTTGGTGTTTGACATTACCTTGGAGAGTACTCCGAATGGAAGTTGTACTTTATATGAATAATACACTAAGAATTCTTGTTTTTAATTTCAGCAATGGTCATAATCAGAAAGTACACATGCACATGGTTGATCTTATGAGCTCTATCATTTGTGAGGGAGATACTGTGTCGCAGGAACTTTTGGATACAGTGTTAGTTAATCTGGTGCCAGCACATAAGGTAAGACTTAATAGTGGTTTAATTTTCTTGTGATCATGATCGAGATTTATCAAATACATGTATTCAGTTATGTAGATTTCACTGAGAGAATAGCTGTAGCAAATAAGTTCCTATTACTTTTTTTTTCCCAAACAGCAATTTTAATAGCAATGAAATTCAATAGCATTTCATTGCTTTGATTCACATGTCATAAACTAAAATTTTTAGATGACTTTGAGCACTGATATTATGCAGTCATATGGGTTTACACATACATTTTTGATATGTGGTTTGTACTGTTAGAATTTCACATAAATGATATATATCCTTTGGAAATTATTGTGCTGTTCTAAGTGTGGAGGGAGTGGGGGAAGTTGTTATAATGGGTGATTTGCAGTTGGCTCTATTGTGTTTCAGTTAAGTTGACTTTGTGTCATTGGAAGCACATCGGTGTGTTTTTGATGTAGCCATAGAAGTAACTGTGTTTGGAAAGGGTGGTGCATGAAGAGTCAAAATGATGCCTGTCTTGCCTTAGTAAGTAATATTAAAAAAAGAAAGTCATTCTGGCATTCTGGTGACCCGAGAAAGAACTTCGAACTTTGCTTGTGTGTGTCATGAAATTTTAGTGTTAAAAAGCAAGAAAGTCTGACTTCTTTCTTCAGAAATCTATTTGGGTCCTACTAGAATCTCTTGAGCTGCGGGCGAGAACAAGACTTCTTGGAGTTGTGTATGACCAAAAAAACAACAAAAAAAATTGTGTTATCTAGCAAATATGCTCTTAGCTGGACTCTGGACAGTTCTGGCTGTCCTCTGACAGCACTTTTCCTGGATATAGTGTGGTTCCCTTCCCCCCCCCCCCCCCCCAAAGACTAACTTTTTTGTCTTTTTGAAAGCTACAATAAGTGAAGTGAATGTGAACTCTTCTTATCGGCTCTTATAAATTAAATGTGGAAAAGACATTTTTGCAGTTTCAGAATACTGTTTTTTGAAACTGTGGCATCCCTGAAGAAATTGAATAGGCTTTTCATAAGGTGCCCTCTGAAGAGTGTACCTAGTAGCATAACATAATGTGCCTTACAAGTCATCAGTTTTAGTAAATAAAGAGTGCAAACTATTTTTCCATTGACGGTGAAGGACTAATTGCTCAATATTGGTCAGGGGTTTTCTTGATTGGAAATGTTTTAATTGTGTTCTTCAGGGATCCTAGTACTCTTGTGCCAAAGCCAGACTGAAATTTATGTAGCTAAAACTCTGATCTACAAAGTAAAGCCTTGAAATACATGAAACCTAAAAACAGAATTATGCAAAATGGGTTACTTTGTATTTTCTCAGTTGTTAAGTATCTGTTCTGTTTCATAGTGTGTCCTGTGTTCAGCTTGATTTGACAGTACTGTTTTTATGATTCAAGTTTAATAAACTGGTTTTAAATTGGGGAATTTATATCCTGTCAGATTGGATATAGCATTGAAACAGTTTGGTTTTATAGCAATTTTAAAGTTATCGGCTAGAAACATTTTAATGGGATAAGGCATTTTGGCTTTTGCTCTTTTTTTTTTTTTTTTTTTTTTTTTTTTGTCTGTGATCAAAACTTTGGCTCTGTGGACAGAATACTAGTTTATAGTTTGTTTTCTAACTGAAGTAGTTTCATAATTTTGATCCATGTTCTGAGCGCTTTTAACTTTGCTTTGTGTGTTTTGTCTTTTTACCTTTTTCACCCTAATGGAAAGAAGCTTCTAATTTTTTTTTTCTGTTTCATCTCAATATCTTTAATTTACTTTGTGTTTATTTAAGCCTTGGGAGCTTACACGATAGCTACAGAAAGTGGTTAGATAGATCATGTCATGTTGGAAAAGTGGGACAATAAGGTCAGAATGAGAATTTCTCTTCTCTTGTGCCTTTGAACACAAAACTACAAGGTACGTAACAATAAGGTCTGCCACAAGCAAAAACTATGAGTTAGTTGACCTGGCTGTTAAAGTTGTATGGGCTGTAGAAAATGGAATTTCCAAAAATCAGACTGACCACCAAAAATGGCATAATGGGAGGTATTGATGTAATTGTAAGTAGGAAATTCTTCTCTAGCTGGATTCCCTGAGTGCAGAAAGAGTATTTTTTTGGTGAAATGGAAGAAGCATAGATTTGTTATTCAGGTTTGAAAATGATCGGATTGAGAGATTGTCGTCTTTAAGATGACCGTGTACATGGTGAGTGCCACAGGCAAACTGTGTATTTTTAATACAGCCAGAAGTAAAGTAGTACATGAGAGACTGTGGAGTGCACTTGTGAGTTGCATGACTATATTCTGGATAATAGTGATACAGCTAATATGACTTCTAGTATAACAACAATAGTATTGAGTAACGCTAGAGTCTGAAGACTTGAGGAGCTTAATCTATGTAATTTATCAAAAGAGCAGTCTGTAAGCATATATTGGGAACAAAAGGTTCAAACAGCTCTTTGGTTTTGAATCCTTGATGCTAAGGTTCAGTGGTTGTAATTCAACATTAGACAAATCAATATTAAAATTATATGAATATTTTTAAAAGTTATAGTAACTGGCTTGAACAATTTTTCAAGGGTTATGGTGGATTCTTTACTGCTCATACCTTTTAAAATTAAGATCAATATTTTTCTTAACAGAAATACCGGATATGGTCCTTAGTTGTGTGTAGTAGGTCTAATAAACTATGGTGCTAACAGCACAACTGCAAAGGCTTGGGGACAGGAAGCATATACTGAGGACATGATATGCTATCAAGTGTTTGTCTGCTCTAACTTGACAAGCCACTGAAGTAGTTCTAAGCTGCTCTAGCTGACTTAAGTTTGTAACCCATCTCACTTGACTTTTTTTTTTAAAAGTGCTGATGTAAAACTGAATGAAAGTGGCTGATGCTAATATCACAAATCAAGTACGTTAGAGTATGCACTGGCTTGCTCGCCTACTAAAGCAGATATCTGATAATTCATTAAAACATCAAACTTAATTTGTCTCACCATGTGCGCAGCTCTTAACTTCTCTGGTCTTTAATCATTTTCTTCCTTTTGTGGTTTGGCTCTTTTCTTCCTTTCCATGATCTCTGCTGAAATCCTTTGGATAGGATTATATAAAGAGGGAATGAAACAAAAGAAGTGAACTAAAACTGAAAAGTTTGGTAGTGGTAGTCAACATAAAAATGCAAGAAAAATGAATAGTTTTCCTCTCCCTTTTGTCTTGTCTGTTTAAATTATAAAGCCTTCATGGCAATACCTGTAAACAATTTTTGTGCAGTGTTTTAGCAGGTAAATTGTACTTTATTTCGTTGAATGTTTGCCAGACTGTTCTGTTTTCAGCCTCAGGAGTACTGCAGGGAAACACACATTGCACATCCCACATGCTTTACATGTTTATCTCCCCCAAAAGTGACATTGACAATTAAATTCCTCACCTGTCTTTATTAGAAGCTTGCTTATTAATTAGTGTTATCTATCTTGGCAACACTTCAGCCAAGCTCTTTCTTTGTCAGCCATCCTTAAAAGCTTGTTCCACACCCCCGCCCCCAGATTTAACAGATCTAGAGAATCTGTTGAAACTGCTTTGTGAAGTACTCTTGAATACAAATTCTGCCACTCTGCCCTGATAATCAGAATAAAATTGAAGACTTTTACAAATTGCAAGGAGATAAAATGTTAAAACATATATTTTTGAAGAATATTTTCTCTAGATGAGCAGAAAAAAGTGCTTAACATTTAATTTCACTCTTAAAGATATAAAATTAAAAAGGACAGGATTGATGATAGCTAGTCTTTTGAGGGGAAAAAATAAGGGTCCTGCATTTGATTGTTAATTTTCTTTTCGAGGATGAGTACAAATTACTTAATTGCTTGGAACTGTGTTAAATTGGACATTGAGAGGCAGTTGAAAAAGGTAACTGAAAAAAATCCAGTGGTCATGCATTTCCACCTCTGCCAACTCCATTGTGCCAGCACAACTGGCTTTTGGCTCTGTGGCCAACAGTCTTGGAGAACATTGCTTATATATCCTCAAATATGTCTGTGCCATCCTGTCAGAGAGGTTGCCACTACTTTTCATCTGCAGTATAAGTTTGTCAAAAATTCTGGAAGAGAACAGATACAAAAAATGAGATGGCGAGGTTCTTACTATTTTCCCAGAAGCATATCAACTTGAAATGCTAGCCATATGTATGCAAAAATAATGGTTGAAACTGAGACTAAGGAGAGAATTCATGGCTGGCGAAGATGGTCTGTCTTCAATAACTACTGCTGAAATGCTCTAAGCTTAAAAAATAATTAAAAAACCCCTGTTCTCCCATATTTGCTTTTTTCTCTCTCTCTCTCTCTGAAAGGAAACTGGAGGTTTTCAGGTAAAAATGTCTGTTTACAACATCTATTTTATATAGTAATATTAATTTCTGAACTATCTAAGACTTTTCTTGATCTACATTCTGCCCTTTTCTGGGTGATTCTTTGGTTTGTCCTGATCAATCCATTTTATTTTTGCTTTTTCATTCAAAATGTAATAATTATTAATGGTTTCTTTAAACAGCATAGGAATCAGATGGCTTAGTTTCTACCCAATCCAGAACTCTTGAAAGTTTATCCCTGCTGGATGCTCATGTGCCCGTAGGGGCATCCTGGTTAAGATGATTGCCCCCATCAGTGAGGGATTTCTTAAATCATTAAAAGATCTTGAAGTTCATGTCTTTCCCCTCCTGCTGCTCCCTAATGTATGGAAAGATTGAACTGAGGATAACCTGGCAAGAGTTTAGATATATGTAGAGAACAGATTTGTTAAATTAGGTCTTTCCTTTCATACAAATTTTGAAGTATTTTTATGGGTATTATCTTGGTCAAAAAGGTAGTTTTGACCTTTTGTAAAAGACCTTTGAACCTGTTCGGATTTGGCCTGGGTTCTTCCTGTGCTTTTTCCTGTTTCTGCCTTTACCCTACAGCTGGAAAAAGGGAGAAGAAAACTTTCTCATGTATGTACATCTAATGCTTTTAAGACTTTCTTGGCAGTGTTATTTTCAGAAAGTTTGGCCTCTGGATATTTTAGGGTCCTGGCTATCAGCACAGCTAAATCAAATACATGAGGCATGAAGAAATAGCTAACTTTCTTTATCTAGCTGTGATCTAGACTGTTTTTCGCAGCTTTTTTTTTTTTTTTTTTTTTTTTTTTTAGTAGTAGTAGCTGGGTAGATAAAATCATGGCAGCTTTTTTAATATCAGCACCAGTGTGAAAGATAAGAGCTGAAAATGCAATTAATGTGAATCAGAGCAGATCTGCCTGTTGAAACTTTGCTATGCTAGGTCTGCTGTTCAGACTTGTTTTACGCATAAGTCAGATCTTATGATCTAGAGTTCATTCTTATGCAGGTGAAAGCTGTTTTCTTTGTCTTGGTGGAGGTGAACTGTGGAAGTCGAGAAGGATCAGAGCAACAACTGAAAATGGCATACATTTCTTATTATGGCTGTTTGTGCCTTTTATTTCCTGAATGGGCACAGCTCTGTCTAAATAACAGAAAACAGATGCTAAAGGTGGAAACCTTTTTATATTAACTATAAAGAAGAATCTGGCATGCAGAAGATCTTCATTTCTGGGACAAGGAACAACTATACGGTTTTGTAAACAGGCTGCGCCTATGGTGACTCTTGCATCCCGTTTAGATATGGGAAGAGGAAATTACAAGGATGAAAACTAACACACATACTGGTATTTTTTCTGTGGGGAAAAATTACTCGAATGATCATTAATAATAATAATAATAAAAAAAGAAATCAAACAATTTCTGATGTTCAGGATCTCTGAAAGGTATCGTTAGAGGTCAGTCTTGGTGAAATGGAACAACTTGTTCTAAGAGCATAGACTGAGCATTTTAAAGCTTTCTTAGTGTCTGTCTTAAATTAGTTAATGGTTTAAATTTAATAAATTTTGGCTTTCCTTTGATTACCATTTAACTGATCTGCTTGAAAGTACTGTGATTTGTTTCTTGATTGTGATAATGACAGATGGCTTTTAGAAAGAAAAAATTTTAAGTAAGCAAAATCCATTTAATTACCAGAGGAAAACTTGTTGCTGAACTATTTTTGACTGTTACAGCATGAAGTCAGCATAAACTTAGCCTTCATATCTCTCATATTCATGGTGGGCTGTGATGGTTATAGTTTATTTTTTTTCAGTAGTTGTTTTGTTTTTATGAAAGAATAGTGTAGTTTTTTTTCTCATTTGTATTCACATGTGGCTTTTTACAAGAAGGTAGAATTCATAGTAGTTTGGTTTAAAATTCATTGTAGTCTGATTTTTAATAATTTCTTTCTATGTTAGCATTTTATACGAGTATCTAGTATCTTTCCAGAACTGGAATTTTTATTCACCTTCTGTAGTGGCTTTGAGTACAATAGATTCTTCAAGCATGATCTTCATAGTCTTTTTTACTTCAGTCACCTAACTTACTGCTATCAATAAGCAAATCAAAAACTTCTTTTCTTTTATATTAACAGAAAACATTAATTTGTTCCCAATGTTGTTTAGAAGCCTGTAGTTCTATACTCAGTTTTTAGGATTACAGACATGATATTCTCTGTCCTTTTGCAAATCTTATCTTGTTCATTCAGATAGCTACACAGAAGTAAAGCGTATGCAGGCAAGGAAATACTCTCGTTTTCTTGGTGATAATATATCTTGTGTTTGCTTTTCATTATGATGAAAAATTTCCTCCCTTTTGTGGGTGATGTGCATAACAAAACTACCTTTTTAACTGTTTTCTTTTAAATGGACTATGCAGCTGATTTTTTTTTTTTAATTGCAAAAACTAATCAAAATAAGGAATGCCAGTTTTTCACAGAGACTTTTTAGCTGTCAAATGTTTTCCTTCACTTTTACGTGCTAATGAAATGTGTTGTGGTGTGTGTTACAATAGCTGAGCTGCATTTTCTTCTGAAAATTTTTTATAAATTATTGCAATATAGACATTGGGGAAAAGAACATAGCAGCCAGAGGTTGGTAGAAAATTAGTGCTGGGAAGGGAAGAAAACAGTAATATAGGTACAATAACCCAACTGCAGAAGCGAAGGGGTAGGAATGCTTTTTGAAATTTACATTAGAGCTCTGTTAGTCAGTTTGTATCCTTCACCCTTTTTTGCTTGGGGACTGAGATTTTACCCCCCAACCTCAGTCACCCAGTTGAGCGTCTGTGGGAGATGCTATAGAGACACTGCGCTTATGCCCCATTGACAGGTGGCCCTTTGCTGCTAGGGAAGAAGGGAAGGGAGGCTTTTGCTCTACTTTCTATCACAATCCTGTTTGGAGGCTTGCTTTGGTCATGACTGCAAATGCCTCTGTGTTGTTTTATGTTGGTTTCCTGGTATCTGGGGAAGGTGATAAGGAGCGGCAGTAGAATACAGGAATTTACTTTGTTGGGTGTCAGGCTCAGAAAGGCAACTGAAAAGGAAGCCCTGATTTGCTAGGGAAAACTGTTTTCTCAACTTTGTCAATAGAGATTTCAAAGCTTTTCTGTGTAAAACTAATATTTGGACTAGATTTGATTTGACTGTTATCTTCACTATGGAACATATAAAAAGAAGAGGCTATTTCTTTAATGTAATGGTAATTTCATTTACTGATATGTGGTAAACTTAAATAATCATGTTTATTTTTAAGATTAATACATGCTTAATTTTTCTGTTTATTTTTCAGAACTTAAACAAGCAAGCCTATGATTTGGCAAAGGCTTTACTAAAGAGGACAGCTCAAGCAATTGAGCCATACATAACTAATGTAAGTGAAGACTATAAACAAATATAGAGGAGATCAATAAACCTCCAAAGACTAAACTGTATTTGAAAAAGGATAAATGATATATAGTCAAATAGGGCTGGGTAACTTTTTAGAAACTCTCAGTTGTCTTTTAGGGAAGAATTGTTATATTAATGAAATGCTGCCTAACTTCTCTCTGAGTCTAATATTTTACTGTATAGAAGTTACTAAGCCATTAACAATTTTGATTTCTGAAATGGAATGGGTAGTTTACTTTCTGCTCTCTTGGGGGACCTTACACTTAATTAATCCCTGATGTGACGGGAAGACCAAATGTACTTGTACATATTGCTCTGATTAAAAAAAATAATAATAATACAGATACTTTCTTCTTGGGGCAATGTACTTCTATGGTGGGGAGATGAGACTATTTAGGAGAAGAAATGGAAGCCAAGAGAAGTGAAGATGGAGTATAATTTTAATGCCATTATCACAGGAAAGGAGGATGAAACAATCTAAGAATAGAGAGTAAGAAGGAAAAACTATGAGTGGATTGAGGAGTAGCTGAGTTCAGTGAAAAGTAGTGAGAAGACCTCATAGACATTGCAGGAGAGTAGGGATGAGAGGAAGGAAAGGTCAGACGAGAATGTTCCAGGTTAAGTTATCTAACAGAATAAACTTTCTATTCCATCTCCCTCTGTCCCATGCTTTTTTTTGTAGTTAAGGATTTAGCAGGTCTTATTGCAGCTACCCCCAACCTTAAGGGCTTGAAAACAATGGAAAATCTTCAATACTTTTTGTTGCTTTCAGATTTGTAACACGCATGGTACTTGGGAAATGAGCACCTTCTGAGATTAAAATAGTGTCCTCTTCAAGTGAAAACTTGCACTCCAGACCTGTTAGTCAAAACTACTGTTGTGCAGCTGTAAAGTTAGATTACAGGCCGGGTGACATTTTGTGGTCGTAAGGGAGTCTCTACAATAAGAAGCTTCCTCCTATGAAGAATGTGTACATGCATTCCTCTGCTCTGTATTTCCCACAAATGGAAATAATGTGCTCTCTGGTTTCGTTGTTCTAAAAGTAACTCTATTTCTTAAAATGTACTAGATGCAGTAGGAGTTAGTTATCTAACAGGGAACATATACATTCTAGGCAACTGTTTGTTCACCAGGAAAAGCAGAGCTTTTCTCCAAGTCAGTACACAGTCTTAACTTCTAATGAGATGTATCTATCAGTTCCTTCCTAGTCAAGATTACTAGGAACTGCTGACTTTTTTAGTTGCACCACCTGCTGGGATTCGCTTGATAACCTTAAAAATATGTGGGTTTTTTGGTTGTCCCCCTCTTCCCCCCCTCCCCCCCCCATGTTTGTAGTGTCTTTACTGATATGATTAACCTTGTCAGGCACAGAGAGTAGTTATGTTCATTTCTCCAAGTCTGGGAATAAGAAACTGCAGTGCTAGTTAAATGTATTCTGCCACCTTACTGACTATGGAAATAGTATTATTTGTTTAGTCACATTGTTTAGCTGCACTTGTTTATTGTTTTAATCCAAAAAGAAGACAACTTTTCCAAATTATGTCCTCTCTGCTAAGAATAGAAACCAGTAAATTCCAATTTAGTTGCTTCATACCCCTTTATTGTAAGAGTATATAGTAGAAAGTAGTGTGTAATTAATACTTGATATTGGAAAATATTTTCTGCAAGTGAAAGTGTGAAGTTTGCCTCAAACCCATCAAGATTACCCAGAAAGAATAATTGCTTTACAGCTGTGTTACACTGCTTATAAATATAAATTCTGGAATAGTCGGTTATTAATTCCTACGCTTCCACTTAAAACTTCTTAAACTGTCAACTGAGTCGTGTGGTAATTAGCCAGTTGTTTAAGTCTTGTTTTGACTAAAAGGTTAGAATGCTTTTAAAGTAAATTGTTGTTCTCTATAGTGAAATAACTCTAAATATAGTCACATTATAAAAAGATGTGACATACTGGAACTCTTCTAAAGTTGTGCTGGTGCTTGAATTATTATTTGTAGGTTTGCTGGGGTAAACTAAATGTCACATTTCAGTGTGCTTTTGCTTTATCTGTAATTTGAATATAAAACAGAATTATATGTTAAAATTTCTACTACATAATCTTGATCTTTCCCTTCTATTACTGTGAAGAAATGCATTATTTTGTAAGATTAAAAGGTAAATTCAGTGGTAGTCAAGCTTAGAATTTAGAAGAGCGTATATTCTCTTTTACTTGATATATATCCTGTTTTACTTTCCAGTTCTTCAATCAAGTTCTTATGCTTGGGAAAACGTCAATTAGTGACCTGTCAGAGCACGTGTTTGACTTAATTCTGGAGCTATACAATATTGACAGTCACCTCTTGCTTTCTGTTCTACCACAGCTTGAATTCAAACTTAAGGTAATTACTTCTTATCTATCTTTCAAACAGATGGAAAGTATTTGTTTTGACTGTTAATATGATTCTGTACTGACAAGGTCATCACAGATTATTTTGTGTAAAACTAAGGCTAAAGTGTAAAACACATCTTCTGTGTTGTTTAAAAAAAACCTCTCAAAGTACTCAAAAGAGTAATTAGACTTTAGACATATTAACCTGTGTGTATGTGTGCATATGGGCTTTTAGAGTTTTACATCTTTCAAGGTGCAAAATGATTTTTGATGACTTGGAGAATCTGACCATTTTTGTTGCTTAGTTTACTGTAGTATTCATCATGAAGGGCTTTGATATTTTGAGAATGCTTTGTACTGCTAGCTGTGCAGAGGAACTATATCCTTTCAGAATAGTCAAATTTAGCAGGGCAGAATTGGACTCCATGTTGATGGAAACTGATGAACTGACTCTGAATAGAAGGTCCATGACAGATGGAAAACAGAGGATTGGACCTTGCAAACATGTCTTGTATTCATTGCTTTAATGACTTCTAAGATTTTTATTTATTTAATTTTTAAGCTGATTTCTTATGTCTGAAAGACAGCTGGTACTAAGACTATCTATTTCAATGGGTATTTTTGTTTTTGCCTTTCTATTACTTCAGAGTATATGGAGTTTCTTTAAGTGATGGAGATAATTTTGATATTCTTGTTATTTGGCTGACTTTTCCTGTTTCCAAAGAAAACCCTGTGGAATGACAAAGAATATGAAATCTGATTAATGTTTTGTTTTACCAAGTTTGAAAGTGATGTGTTATTAAACTTAAGGGCTAATGTGGAGCAGGTGACATTTTAAATTCGTATGTATTTTTATTATTGAGGATGGATTTTAGGTTTGCAGAACCTGTGGCCTGTTCTCATTTTAGTATTTATTACTGTATTGGCTTGTTCACATCCATTCCTTTTACTTATTTTTTTAACTAGTGTTTCATAGGTACACTGAATTGTTGAATGAGGTTTTTTTTAGTGGCTGTGTTGTCTTTCTTTCATTTTTCTGAAAGAAGTAGAGTTCAATTTACCTCTTGCTGTTTATGTGTTAAAGTAGACCTTTTTCAGCCATTAATTTCTGTTTTTACAGATGGAGAACAATTACCATTTTCACCAAAATAAAAACATTTCTACAGCTGAAGCTGTTATTCAAGGCATTTAATCTTAACTGGTGCCACGTCCTCTTTCATAGCCATAAGTACAGTAAACTTTCCATCTTTAATTCATTTCAAACTGCAGCTTCTTGGATCATCTTCCTGCTCCTATGTGCCTCCCTTTGTGAATTCCTTCATTTACTCACCATATTTCAATATTTGAATGCAAGCTTCTTGTTCATGTCTTGTTGGACTCGATAGATTTGGTAGCCTAACATTGTCAGACACCTGCCGAACTGCTGACCCCGACCTTTTTCTGGGCTTTTTCCTTCAACTGGGTGATTTTGGTCCTCAGTATTTCCATGTTTTCTTCATATCCTTTAATTTTTAAGAAACTATCATGTTTGTGTTTTTGTTTTTTCTTCAGTGTACTCTTCTTAAATCACGCAACTAAAGAAACTGTCAATTCATGAATATGTATTGTTTTTTAATCTTTGTAATCCTTTGTGTAGTTTTAGCTTGTGGTCTAAGCCCTTAAAAATAAGGTGATTCACATGTTTGGCATTTTTATTGTGCAGTGTAATGGAATGTTGTTTCCAATAGACATGTGAATTTTTAGTTACATTCTTATTGCTTTTATTTATTCCTTGATGTCTTGTAATATATGTTAAACTCAAGTACAGCTTGTGAATATTCTGAGAGCATGGTATAGCTGCTATATGAAT
The DNA here is from genome assembly GCF_036417845.1 of Apteryx mantelli. NCBI lineage: Eukaryota > Metazoa > Chordata > Aves > Apterygiformes > Apterygidae > Apteryx > Apteryx mantelli. Next base: position 26,683,872 of record NC_089978.1, read on the forward strand.
CATCTTGTTGCTTCATATGTATGTTTGATGTCTGAGTTAAAAGGAGAAATAATACATGCATATTTTGTCACTGGCTGCCAAATGTACGTTGACCCATCTTTTACAGGAAAAAAGCTCTGTTTAGGATAGTCTTGGTTTGAATTAAGTGGAGTGGTCTGTAGGATTCTTGTATGCTTAAAAGGGTATTTTGAAGAGGAATGTTCTGAAATATTCATGAAATATAGTCAGTCTGTGGGTTTGTCTAATCTCAATGTAAGTTCATTCTTTATGTAGACCTGCTGGTGATGAAATACTTTCCACTCCAACCATAGTTATGGCTTTAAACTAAATGGCAACTGCTAGTGTCAAGCATTTGTAATACAGGTCCAGGTAAATTGCACGTAGATGTGTTGAGAAGCTCTTTCAGCCAGTTGACAGAAAGTGATTTCAATAATTCTTAAAGCACAAAGGGTGCATAAGGTAGAAGGTGGCTAATGTGCTGCTTTGAAGAAAAACTGGACAATGGTATTCCTGTTAACTTGACGCAGCCTTGGGTCAAGTGGATGGTGAAGGAGAAAAATATACTTGGCAGCCCATATTGAAATATGGGAGAGCAGAGATCTTTTTCAGTACAGGTCAGTTAAAGTTGATACAGTAAACATGAACTTTAATTCTGAATATCATTCAGAGCTTGTCTAGATGTTTTTGGCTTGTCTAGATTTGGCACATAATAGTGCATCCATATCCATGTGCATAGTTTAAGAGTTTTGCCACCTGAGCTCAGACTCTATGGGCTTTCCAATAGGTATTTAAGTAGAGGTCTGTCGAGTATGTTCAGGTCAAGTGTGTAGTTCCACCAAGATGTTCCATTCTTGTTCTGTGAGTTATTGTCTGCTACTACTATTGAATATACAGTGTGATAACAGAAGTTGATACAGGGGGTGGATACTCATATAAAGCTTATGAGGTAGTATGACTGTTAGTATAGCAAGATCTTGCACTGCTTCTCTGCTGCCAAAGAGGTTTGTATTACTCTTAAAGCAGACCGTGTTGAAGGAAAGCTGTGACTGTCTCAATTGTTGGGTTGTCAGCTTTGAGGAATGAAGAAGTGTCGGAACGATGTCAACTTGCATGCACTGAGCAGATGAAAGTTGACATATGAGGCACTTTTCAAAGAAAAAATAAAGTAATTGCTTTTTGTGTTTTTGAAAACATTTGTGTTTGCTTTATAATTGGCTTCAAAAGCAGTGAGTTAAAATGATTTTGGCTAGATGAAGTAAACTTATGGCGGATGACTTCTGAGCTATAGGCCAAGTGTTCCAGTCAGCAGGATGCTTTAAAAAATATTTTCAGGTATGAAGTTGGCAAGTTCTGCATGAATTTGAACAGAACCAAGTATTTTTGATCATTTCAGTGAAGTGTTGATTAAAAAAAAACAACAGTTTTTCTTTTGTTTTTCTTCAGTTTGAGTCAATTTTGTCCATGACCTGTTTTTTGTAGATTCTTTTGACACTGTCTGAAACTTCTTTTTACCAATAGAGAACGGTAAATGGTTAATATCATGCAGATGTTAAGCAAAATAGATTTTTACTGGTCCTATTTTGAGAGACTAGAAGAATGCCACCTCAGTAGCGTGCAGGGCTTTAGAACAAATTGGGATATAATTAGGCATCCATATAGGAGAAGAATAATGTGACATGGAGTTTCTAATGGCAGTTTGTACTGAGCTTGATTACTGACAATCCGATCTTTTTTTATTAATACTTTTGGGATGTCATTTGACAGAAAAGTGGGAAGTTATTAGCTAAACAAGAATAGACAAGAATTCCTGGAGGAATGATAATGTGGTTAAAGACTTGGAATGATGGTCCTTTAGAAAGTCGACATCTGTGTTCTGACACAGCTACTCAAGGCTTAAATTTTCCATTGCAGTACCTGTAGAGGAATATGCTCAAGTTCTTCCTACCTTCCTTTTTACTTGAAGATGCATCAAGGACACACTTGTTTTGGAGCCATGTGATTACTGAAGAATTTTATTTGGTGAATGAGACATGTCGCTTCTCACTAAGGGGAGCCTTTCCAGCTCCATTTCCCCACCCAAAGCAAAATGCTGGTAGAGCCTGCTGGTATCAGCAAGGTTTCCACTGGTTGTGTATTCTATACATGAACCAGATTTTTTGTGTGGTATCTTATTTCTTTGCTTCTAACCATTTTGCGGTACCTGTTGGAAATGAGGAAGTGGTGTTTTTCTCCCAAAAGCCAGGTGAGCGTTCACTGAACCATCTCTCTCTGCGGCCCTTTGGTTGCCCAGTTGACTGGGCTGCTTTGTTCCCAGCCTCTGTGGCTCATAGATTTTTGAAGAGGTGAGCAGAGTATCTGTGCATCTGAACTGTTCCCTGACAGGATCCAGATTGCTTGCTCTCTCTCCCTGAATTTCATTTGCACTCTTCAGTGCAGGAGGTCTCTTGATTTATCTTCATGGATCCAGGCTCTTATGGAAGTTCTAGACTGTCCCTTTTCACTGTGGAAAAATCCAAGAGCTTTGCTGTCAGTGACCAAATAAATATTTGACCACATGTGGAGTGGTTATGAAACTGTTAATGGAACTTGGACAGCGCTTAGGTGCCTCAGTAATGCTGCTATGCCTATTTGTTATTTTGGATCTAACAGTGTGGCCACCTAGTGTTCAAGCACCTTGCCATTTTGGCATAACTAGTGGTGATGCAGCCTGGTCATGAGGTAGTGCTGCCGTTGTGTTCTCATGAGGCTTGAGATGCCAGGGGAATTTACCCACTGCGAGAATTGTATGTGTTGACTTTGGTTGAAGAATGAAAGGTTACTTGGCAATAACTGGTATTCTTTGAAATACGTAGTCTTCATGTGCTTTGCTCCCTCAGTTACTTTTTCTGCTCTATCTATGCCAGTAATCTTTTAAGTATGACACTTAATGAGAATTGAAATGGTGTCAGGTTTGTGCTATGTCGTGTACCAAACAGAAGTGGACAAACTAGTTACCCTTTATAGATTTTTTGCAAGGGAAAGCTCCTCTGTTCTCACATGGCAGGGTCATATCTTATGGGTAAGTAATCCCGCCCCCCCTGCCCCTTTTTTAAAATTTATTTTATTTATTTATTGAAAAGGGGACTGTTAGACTAGCAGGAGAACATCCATTGGAATTCATTTAACTTTCCTCTTGGAGAGGTTCGGTTGTTAATCTGCGATCTTGGCATTAAAAAGTGTGCTTAGAGAACTAGCATTGACACAGAGGCATTACTGGTACAGGAGAGATCACAGATAAGGATGTACTGTTGTGTAGGTGAACTTGTAAAGAAAATTGATATTGCTGTATTTGAATTTGATATTTGAATTTTAGGAATTGGTATTACTGAAAGTGAATATCAGTATAACATTCAGGAGAATGAAAGCTCATGAGCAGGGTGTTTAGGAAATGGCCATAATGGATTATAGGTCATCTTATTTTACAATCCTTCTAAACAATACTTACTTAATCAATAACATGTTGACTTTTATTTAGAGCTGCCTTTCTTCCTGGACATGCTAATTAAAACTGACAAATTTCATGTCTTGTGTCCACTTCTGCTCCCAAATCCTCCAGTTTCTCAGTGCTATCTTTTGGACTTGCTAATCGTAATATTCTGATCAACTTCAGCTATTGTTAATGACAGTCCATAATATCTAGGCAGAAGAGCAGCTGTGTGTATCTTGGCAGCTGGATATGGGGAAGTTGAAAATAAGAGTTCAATGTCAATTTTTATTGGCAAATTGTTAAGACTGTTAAGCATAAAGAAAGTGCTGGATCATGTCTAAGAAAAATGGTGAGAGAGAACATGGTCAAGTTCAAAATGTGCCATAGGATGGAGAAGGATTAATTTTTTTCTGGAGTTTATGATCCACCTCCTGCCCCTCTCCCCAAAAAAGGAGAGATACAAGTAGAATACAGGCAATAGGCTATAGCGGTGGTGCATTCATTTAATAAGTTACACTTTTTTTTTTTTTTTTTTAAATCTGTAGTGACTTGTAGAATGCCTCGAGGAAACCAGCTCCTGGGCACAAATTTAGAAATTACCTGATACTCTTGGTTCATAATGACAGATATTCATTGTTTCTACAACTAGGTCTAGAAACATGGTGGTGGTGGGGTTGACTTGTAATTGGATCCATCACCTAATACGGTGAAAGCTTCTTTTGTGGCTAACTTGTTAATGACGTGTTTTATTATTATTATTATTATTATTACTATTATTTTTCTATATTTCCAGCTGTGTAGTTGAGTGTTCGGTGTACTCTTGTCACTGTGGGAGCCTTCTTCTGGATCCATGTTAGCTACCTAGCGAAATTCAGAGGTGCCTAATATCTTTAATATTTTGTCGGCTTAACTAGGAGTGCATGGAATGTGCGGAGCGCAAGCTGCACTGGTACAGGCTCCAGGCAAAGCAATGCTCTTAACCATAAGGGCAAGAGTTTGCTACGTAATGGGAACTTACAATCCCAAACTCCTCTGGAAAACAGTTACCTTTTCTTGCAGAATAAGAGCAGGAGGTTGTAGATAGCTCTTGCCAACATGAATCAGCATTTTAATTGAATAAATTAGTCAAATGTAGAGGAAAGAGTATTAATACTATGGCTTCTGCTATTAATGTTACTAATAGAAAATACTAAAATATATTTAGAAGAACTATAGTCTCTTGTAATGCAGATAGTATATCAGTGTTTGAGATTTTTCTCATCCTTAATTACTTTTCTTGCTCTGTTACTTTAAGAATTTTACATATGTTTTTACTATTATTAAGCAGCTGATTCAAAAGCACATACTGGAAAACTTTGCAGCCCATTTATGGCATAGAGTTAGACAGGAGAAGCAGTTGGTATCTGAGACTGTGGTGTCCTAGTAGAGAATTCTGATGACAGCTACACTGGGCTCTTATTTCTTGCTCGTGGGGCCTAGTTCAAAAGCCTTGTGTTGAACTAATAAGGATGTCAAATGCGATGGAAAAGAACAGTGTTTCAAAAATTCCACATCTTTGCACCAGAAAGATGACAGAAGTATAAGGGGTGAATAATATCTAGTTAACATCACCTTGTCTATGCTGCTCACTTTTCAAACAAGTGTTGCAGTCAGTTGTGTGGTGGTGGTGTTCTCCCCGCCCTCCCCCCCCCCAGTAAGTGAAGGAGAAAATGTGGTGAACTTGAAGTACATGCTGACTGCAGGAATATTAACACACACTTCCAAATATGTTTTAAACTTAAAAAGCCATGTACTGTATTAAGCAAGTGGCATGCAGACTGATACTAATCAAAATACACTGGAGAAGATCTCATTTTATCTCTACATTGATGCTAGTTTTAAGTACAGAAGAAAAGCATCTGCTGTAACTCAGCATTTTAAATACAAACTTGTATTGTCAGAAGAGACCAGATCCTGTGCATCACAAATTTTGGGTGCTCTATCTGAAAACCTGTTTTCTGAAACCTTTTTTTCCCCCCTTCTTCCCTCTTTTTTAGAGTTATGGTGAACAGTTCCTTTTGAAAATGTGTCATCTTAAGTAAAGTCCCAATATTTGAGCCACTCAATTACAGGTCATTTTTCTGTAAAATTAGTTTATTAATGCCAAAATTCAGTGTCTGTGAACCTTTTATTCGTGTTTGCACTGGGTAATTAAAGACTTTTTCAGAGCACTGTAAGCTTTTATTTGTAGACAAAAGTAGAATGAGTTGTGTCTTTTTTCTTAATGCCGTGCTTGAATTTGTATAAGTCTGTATAGGCATGTATTCCTTGGTCACTGGATTTCTTAACAGCATCAGTGAACTGTATTTGAGGGTTAAAGTAACTTATGCATTTGAGTATTTTTCACCAGTTTTTTTTCAACAGGATACTCTACGTTGCTTTTTATTTTCAGTCTTCATTATTTTGTCTTCTCCCTGTATTAGTGAAGGTTCTTTTGTCTCGAGGAACACATTATTTATATATAAGAAAAGTGTATTATCTACATTATAATTTTTCTGAAGATGTATGTATGTATCTGTGTAATAACTGTATAAAACTCTCTTTTTTTCTTTTTTTTTTTTGTGTGTGTGTGTGTTCATTTTCCAGAGCAATGACAATGAAGAACGCCTGCAGGTCGTAAAACTTCTGGCCAAAATGTTTGGGGCAAAGGATTCAGAGTTGGCATCTCAAAACAAACCACTTTGGCAGTGCTACTTGGGGAGGTATATGCTATTTTAGTTCCCTTCGCAGGAGGGGAAAAACATTCAACGAAGTATAATTCACCATTTTTCAATTTTCCTGTTTTTAGATAAGCGATACAGCTAAATGTGAGTTTTGTTCTGCTGCTTTTTCTGAAATCTGGCAGATAATGCTAAAGAGATGACATCTGTGATTCTGTAGAGTGTATGATTAGGAATCATCCCTTTTTTTAATTCAATTTTTGCAACTTTCTTTGTTGCAAAGAACAGTTTCACTTTTTTGTTCACAAGTGAAACTAATCAATGATGCATTAATTTTAAAACAGCATCAAATGACATTGGCAGTATCAGATGGTACTATAATTGATCTTGAGGCTTTTGTATACAATATTTATTTACGGTTTTCATTTTACTGAATGATTGGAGTGCCTAAAAAGTTGTAGTATTTACAATGCAGCAAATCTTTTGTTTTTGAAATATTCTGCCAGTGTGAAATAGGAAATATGTAATGGTGCTAATAAACAGAAGGCTTAAGTATGGCTACTATGGTGAAAATGTTTCTAATATGGATGAAAGAAGATAAACTGTATAAATTATTACAAATGCAGTAGTTTAAAATATTCTTAGTGTCCAATCATATCAAAACCAGGATGTCCCTAGAGAAATTCTACTTTTAAAACTTAAGTGAGGAAAGACTTTTTAATGTAACTATTTAAAAATATTGCATGAACTAAAAAATACCAGATCTAATTGGACCTGAAAGAAAATACAAAATTGTTTAATAATGTGAAGAAGCAATGTGACCATGTGCAATCTGTTGTTGTAATTGCTGTTTTCAGCTAGTTATGAATTTGGAGACCTACATGTATTAAGACTTGTTTGAAATCCTTGCAAAATAATAATAGATATATTATTAAAAGAGCCCTTCTTAAATTCTGTTGATTTAGAAAGCATGCTTGGGTTTTACTAAAATAGGTATTCTTTAAAACCTTTTGCTGCAGAAATGCTTATTTATCAAATAAAAACTATTCTAAAACGTGGTTTTAAGTTGTTTAAAAACTGGGGTTTTGAAGATGGCTTGAAAATGCATTTAATTTCTCAAAAGATTTATTTATAACTCATTACATCAACAGTTTTATTACAAAATTACTTGCATAAAAGTTAAACATGAGAAAACATCAGTTTTCAGGCATCAAATGTAATTCAGTCTTTGAAAAACTAACTTGCACGAGTTGAAGTGGTCCATCTTGGAAGAAGTTTGTATTAGGTTAGTTGCTTATGTTAGTTTGCTGTGTATCTCATAGTTTAAAGAGGAAAAGAATATCACAATAAATCTAACAATTTTTTAGTCAGTTCATGTTTATATGCATAGAACATTACAGAAATTATAGCTAGTATGTGAGACACCTTTCTGTTAAATAACTGTTCCTGGGAGTTTTTCATGGATTCCAGGAGAGGATATTTCTCTTCATGGTTGGCACATGAATTAATTACATGAGTACAGGATATTTTATGTTTTATGCATACAACTGTACATTGGAAGCATAAAAGTGTTTTCAGAGTATTTGAGAAAGTTATAAGAATAGGAAGGCAGCTACATGTTATATTTTTATTGAAACGTTACTTTATGCTGCCTAGACTTTGATGGTATATTTGTTTAATTTGTTAACAGTAATTTATGCTCTTTAAAAGCAGAATGAAACATGTAGGACTACATTGTTTCTACTCAAGTTTGCATTGTTTATAATAGGACTGGAGTGGCATAAGTGGAAATAAGAAAACTGCCCTAAGACACGGGAATATAAATCTTTGATTATTGCTATTTTGGTGCTGTGTGTAGTAATAGACTAATTGCTTTGGTGGAAGTGATTTATTTAATGCATTATCTTGTTTCTAAATAGGTTTAATGATATTCATGTACCTATTCGGCTTGAATGTGTGAAATTTGCAAGCCACTGCCTTATGAACCATCCTGATCTAGCGAAAGACTTAACAGGTACAGATTTACTATAACATTAAAATAGAAAATTATTCTTAAGTCTCCTGGAAAAAGTCATGAAGATTAGTTGCAGTCGTAAATAACTTTGTCTGATGTTGTGGTGGACATAACTGAGGTTAGAGTGCTAAGTCACAGAGGCTGAGTCCCTGTGTTTGATGCTTCTTCACAGTCTAAGGGGACTGCACACACAAATGCCTTAACAAAAGAGAGCATGCTCCCTTTTTTTGTAGTAGTTGGGAATGCAAGTACCATGGGACCAGGCAAAGGCAATCTGGCTAACCAGGGTCATGACATTTATGAATCTGGGTGCAGAGTTAAGACTTCAGTTCCAGGAAGCAGAGATGAGTATATGTTATGTAGTCTCTGTGTAAAAGATGAAAACAGTCCTGGTAACTGTGACCACAGCCATCGGTTCCTGCTCCTTCAGATCAAACACAGCCTGTAATTCAAGACCTCTCTAGGAGGTAGGCAACTTGAATGGATAAGCATTTAATATTTTGGTTCCCCATGTCTTACTGAAAAAAAGCATGATTAGAGAGACTGGGTTGTTTTTTTTCCAAAGCTTTTACGAAGACTGTCTCTCTCCCCCTGTCACTGAATGCTCACTTGTAATTCTTTGGAGGTAATATCTTTGTCTATTTGCTCTAAGGAGGGAATTTAAGGGGCTGTTAAGTATATGGGTTTGTCCTCCATATTTGGTATATATGCTTGCTGAGAGTTGTGAAGACAGGCATCTAAATTAGGCAGGCTAGAACCATCTGATAGTTTTGTTTGTGGAGTTTTTTGGGGGGGTGGGTTTGTTTGTTTGTTTTGAAAGGTCTGAAAACATTTCTAAATGGAATGGTAAAGAGATTTCCTCTTTCATTATCAGAAATGTACTTCCAAGCTTTTTTCTTTTTTTCATTGCTGAAGGACTTTGTGCCCCCTCTAATGGTATCCTTTGGGAAATGTCATTTTGCCTGCCCCACATCCCTTCCCCTCCCAGCACTTAGCAAAGTCAAATTTTTGAAAAATATCTGCCGCTCACTGGTGTTTTAACAGGAGACTTTTGGGCAATGGTATTGTTCTTAATTATTTTTAGTGCATTATTGTTCCCTGCAGATCAAAAGTGTTAAGGGGGGGGGGGAAGTCAAAGCTAAATTCTTTTAAATAATATTTGGTTTTCAAATCTTGTAACTTCCTTAAATGCAAAGCTTTATCTCTTGATGTGGATTTTCAATACTTGTGCTGATCACCAGTAATGTTAATAGTCAGTATTTCAGATGAAACTTGAAAATTTTCACTGGTCATTGAACAGTAATGAGTGTGCAGTAACCTCTGTTTACTTTATTTAGAGCATACTTTGAGCTGGTGTCCTGTATCTGCTTATTTAAGTTGTTCTCGATTGTTTTGGATGTTTCACTGACATATGCTGTTTCTCCTTCCTTGTCTTGTATCTCCTGACACTCTTCACCTTGTAATGCTAGCTACAGTGATCTTGATTGTTTTTGTGTGCGTTTTCCTACCTTTTATGTACTGCTTCTAAACTAACCTAAAATATTCACTTCCAAAAAGATAAATGAACTTTTCCAACTGTTTTGTACTTTGGCGGCTTTCTAAAATGATAATAAATAGCTAAAATGTTTGACACTCGTAAGCAGAAGCATTAAAATGTCTATAATACTGAGATCAGTGATAGTACCAAATAGGTAGCAATATCCTAAAACAGCGTAGAAACTTTATCTAAATTGAATAAAGTAGGATATGTCTAAACAAGCATTTTAGCTTGGTTGAGGAGCATGCTTTTGAAGTATATTGCTTGATTTTTTTTTTTTTTTCCCTACTTGCCATGCTTTGGCTCACATTGTGGAGCGTTCCTGGAGCATGTGAACTAGATTCCTTTTGGATAATATAAAAACAGAATTTGTGTTCAGGAGTGCAACTACTGTGCTTCAACAACCAAAGGGCATAGAGTCTGCAGGAAAAGTAGCCTCTAACCTGAAGTAAGACTTCTAAAATGTATTTGGTCCAGATATCATGTTCTTTAATACTAGCTGTTCTGCTCTGCAGGTACAATTCTGTTGGGCTATAGTAGTTGCTAATATACTATTATTTTTTCTTTCAGAATATCTTAAAGTAAGGTCACATGATCCTGAAGAGGCCATTAGGCATGATGTTATAGTTTCCATAGTTACTGCTGCTAAAAAAGATCTTTTGCTTGTCAATGATCACCTACTTAATTTTGTCAGAGAACGAACACTGGACAAGCGGGTAAGACATAACCATTATTACTACTAATTATGTATTATACTTCTAGCCTCCTGTATCTTCTTATAGCTCGATGTGTTTTTTCTTAAAAACAATGCTTCTTAAAAATACTGAATTAATTTTTAAAATGACTAATTATGAAAACAAATATAACACAAAAAGTTATGAAGCTGTCTGTTTAATTAAATCTTGCTTGTATTTGATAGCAAAAAGGTTATATGGTATTTCTCAGGGGCACTTAGACAATAAATGATATTGCACCATGGTACAGTGCTGCTGCTTCCGGCTCATGGGTCATATTTATCCATGACAAAGTGTTGTGTTTAGTGGAGCAGTCATTTGTCAATAGAATGAGGCATCTTTTGCCCTTGACTAGAATGCCATATTTTCCATCGTGCTGTATTGTCCTTTAAGATAATACGATGAAAAAATATTATAATAGGCTGAAGCAAAGCAATGTCACTCATGTCTAGTTTTAATAATAATTTTCAGGTAAAATGAGACTTTTAAGACATTCTAACATCTCTTGTAAAAGGTCTTGAAAGCAGAATTCAAAATGTATTTTAGATTACTGATGAAAAATGTTCTACTGTCAGAAGCAGCCAGATTGCCTGCTTTTAATTAGATCACTTGATGGCTGCAAGTCAATGTAGTAGCTTTCAAAGTTAAATATCCCTGAAATTTAGTTTATTCATGTTTCCGTTATTTGGCAAAATTCACGTGATTAGCTGCTATGTTAAAGCATGGTCACCAAGGTTGTTAAAGGCAAACTTTTACAGTTACTGTTATCACCTGATTTTTTTTCATTTGGTGACATGCTTTTCCCCTGTTGCAACCATAAAACAACAGCAGGTATTCAGTGTAGATCCCTGAGAAAGGGTGTCAGCTTGAATTCTAAATTTAATTCTAAATTTAATTCTAAATTCAAAAAACATACATGCTTAGTAGTTACTGATGTTGAAATGTGTAACAGTAACAGACATGATGCAATATTTGTTTTAATGAGTAAATATTGCACTTAAAATTCAATCTAACTTTTTTATAAATTAAAATATTTCATTTTGGGAAAGAATCAGAAATACCTACCAGGAAATTCTCAGTTTTCTTTCTATTTTGAGTTTTGACTTGTTACACTGCAGTACTTTTTTTTTTTTTCCCCCTCTCTCTCTTTCTCTCTTTTTTTCTTTTTTAAGTGGAGAGTGAGGAAAGAAGCTATGATGGGACTTGCACAGATATACAAGAAATATTCATTACAGTCAGAAGCAGGAAAAGAAGCTGCAAAACAGATTTCATGGATTAAGGACAAACTTCTGCACATATATTATCAAAACAGTATTGATGACCGGTAAGTCAATCTTTATTTGTTTTAAAAGCTAGGCAATTCTGTGAATAAGTGAGGTAACTTGTACGCAGAATGTTTTTCTTTGTGCTTAAGCACTGACAAAAATGAGGAGACTGTTAATCCTGTATGTTTTGATCCAGTGCATAATCTGATATGGTTGTAGTGTTGTCCTCTTTTGTTTTCCTCTGCTTTTTTTAAGGACAGAAGTGATTCTAAAAAGTGAGTTAGGTTGAAATATTTCAAAATTCTTAGCTGTACTTCACAACTGCTTCTGTAAAGAAGGCTTTTGTCTGTATTTTAGTAGTTTGCTGATTTTATGCTAAAATTCAATAAATTGGTTTAATTTACTTTAACTTTGGCCTTGCATGTTGCTCCTGCATGCTTTAAAAACAAGTCTAATTAGTAAATGTAGTGAAAATGGTTAAGGCATCTCACTGTAAAAAGTTAGTTCTCCTTTGCGATTAATAGCTATGAATTGGAGCCTTGCTCTGGATTTGTAGTGAAAACAGTGCCTCTGTCAACCTAGCTGTAAATTTGTAATGTGGTGGTTTGAGTTCAAACATGGTTGCCCATTGGGGCAGCTTCCGTTGTCTCGGGAACTAGCCTGCCTTGACTAATCAAGGGGCCTTGTAGGCTTTGGAAGTGGGCCTTTGACCTTCACAGCATGATCAAATACAAATGATATTATAAACCCCATACAAATTCATTCAGAAACTTGCACCCTCAAAATTCATCTCCAAAATAAGCAATTGTATCATGGTACCACAGAAATGGAAGGACCTGTTGGGGTCATCAGGTCAACTAGCTGGATTTGGGTTTTGACCACCTGCTCCAACTGGAAGACTTTAGCTTATGCCTGTGTGTAAGGACTTCTCATTTCCAGCCTAAACTTAAATGGCTAGTTTATACCCATATACTCTGCTTTGCTGACACTGACCTCAACTGACATAAGGCTTGGGCCTTCTTGGTATTTAAGGTTGCAATGTGGGTTTGGTTTTCCTTTGGCTCACAGTATTTCCTAGGTAACTAATAGACCCAGTCTTTCTCTCCTCTTGATTCAAAATAAGCAGCTTCAACGTAAAAGCATAAAAGCAGAAGCTTTTCTTAATTTCCATGTGAATGTACTTGTATTTTTTCCATTTTTGAAGCAACAGAAATGGGATAAACTCAATCCTGGGGGGGGGGGTGGATCCAATTCCTTCTGACTAATATCTGAATTCTCCTTTGTGTTGATTATATCACACATGTTATCATAATACCTGATATTTTGTTTCTATTTTAGGCCCATTAATGAAAATAAATTATTGATCCCAATAGTGACCTTAATGAAATTCACTAATAACATCTCTTTGGGCTGATAATTAAGAGATGTCCTTCACTTAAAATCCTTTGATCCCTATCCAGATTAGTACACTTGATCTTGATAATATCATTTCTTAACAGTTTTACTGCTAATATTAAGGATTGTGTGTTATCTCTTCCATAATGATAAAGTTTTTTTAGTTTACACTGAATTTTATTGGAAATTAAGTTACTTGACCTTTAGTGACCTTTTTTCTTTTTTTTTTTCTTTTTAATAACCTGGTCTCTATATGCAATGACTGATCTCTAAGTAAGTTTGAGAATTTTTGAATGACTATTTTAGCCATTTATGACCACTTTTTTGCTTTATCATTTAAGTTCCTTAATGCTGTCTTTCAGATTACTTGTTGAACGCATTTTTGCTCAGTACATGGTCCCTCACAACTTGGAAACAAATGAACGAATGAAATGTTTATATTACCTTTACGCAACCCTGGATTCAAATGCTGTGAAGTATGTGCTGTTACTGACTTCTTACAAAATGTTGTATAATACTACTATTATTGTAAGTTAATTCTAAATTGTTATGAGTAGCCTAAGCCAGTGGACAAAAATACATCATGAATTATCAGTAAATGGAATGTAGCAGCAGTATATATTCTTCAAATGAGAGTCTGGGGGGGGGGGGGGAAATAGTAGGATGTTTTCTAACAAGGTGTGGTACCTTTTAACCATAAGCAGCTAAAAAGTGTCAAAAGTCTGGTAAGAAGCTTCAGTGTACTTCTGTCCTTCTATGTGCTGAAAAAGATAGCATAAGTTTGTAGGAGCATCTACTAGCCCTAGACTTATCTGACAACTACTGAATTAATTTACTCATCCATTTAGCAGCCAGGATGACTTAAAGGTGGGAAGGAATTACTTGTTTGTCTCTTCCCCTTCACTGTGTGTTTTATTTATGATTGTCCTATGAGCTTCAATACTTGTCTTCTGTTGCTTAAAAATAGGAGCATGAATTTGACTAATGATAGCTTTACTTCTGTATATCATGTTCACAATTTGATTGAATTTAGTTAGTTTTCCTTTGCTTCTGTTTAGTGGTACTCTGCCACTTGAAAAACAAATATATTTTTTTCCCATGTGGTAGACTGGAAAAATTTCTGTATACCATAGAATGGCTAAAAACCCCAAAGCTTTCAAATACTCCAGAAAATGATGTTTGAATCCCCTATATTTGCCATATTACCTGGGTCAAAATACTACAATGGTATAACGTATAAAAATTAAGAATAATATTTTAAAAATAAAAATGATTAGTATTGTATTAGATATTTTTAGTATGGGCTAAAGAAAAATGCAAAATGTAGGTTTTTTTCAGTACTTGTTGTTTTGGACAGCAAATAATTTCTGATTTCTGCTGTTGCTGTATGCAACAGTACATATTTTATAAACTTAGTATAGTCAGTTAGTTAAACAGAACTGACTTTTGTTACTTGTGGATTCTAAAAGTTGTTCAAACGATGCTGTGATTCTCGCTCCCCCGACAGGTTATTTTTTCTAGAAAGTGTGCTAATTTTCAGTTTTGTACAATGTCTCTAATGCTCTTCGTACAAGTCTGATCTTGTCCATTCTTCACCGTTTGTTGATCCGTTAGTTGCCTTTTATATGCAAGAAAGACATTGTTTTGATGATAAAAATCTTAAACATCTGCTTTAGCCTGCTCCTTGGAATGTTTTTAGAGGAGTAATTGCAGACTTGTACAAATGAGTTCTTTATAGCACAGACATATTAGTTTGCTTCCCCCCTCTTTTACAGGCAGTGTAGTTAGGCATCTGAAATGAAACTTATTTCAAAATCTCACTTCGTTCCAGTCTAATCTGACCAATTTCATATCACTCCACTAGGAAACACTTCAGGCTTTGACACACACAGAGCAATGAAATTTCAGATGATAAGCACTTTCCTGAGTCTGAAGTTGAAAAGAATTTAAAGGCTGGTTTTGGACAATTGTGTTATTGAATAGAAGACTTTGACAACTCTTCTTTTTTCATTTTTATGTAAACATGCATATGTTTTTTTCCTTTAGAGCATTGAACGAAATGTGGAAATGTCAGAATCTGCTACGACATCAAGTAAAGGATTTAGTCGACCTGATAAAACAGCCCAAAGTAAGTTCGGTTTGCCTTTATCCTCCAGTGCATATACAGTTTTATTTAAAATAATATGCTATTTGTTTAATTCCAGAAAAAAATAGCATTTGATGAAGTATCTCAAGCTTATTCTTAATGATAGATATGAAATATTTTGAAATTTAACTGAAATTCCGCTAGACTATGCTTGCAGTAGGAAATGTGTATACATTTCTTCAGTAAGAGTGAAAAGATAGGGTTGGTTAGAAATTTTTAAAGATTGTCAGTCCTTTGTCTGTTACTGAAATACTTCCTCTTCGTGTTTGAGAGCTACATCCCACCAGGATTGTTCTGATTTTTGAAAATCAAAGAAAAAACAGCAAATTTGTTTTTGACTGCCAAACTGAGTAATTAAGAAAACTTACTGCTGTATCTTTATTTATCTTATGCATGATTAGTAATGTTTAAAAAAAATCTGAATACTTTTATCCCAGCAAATGGCTTGGTTTTCTTCCTCTTTGGAGACTTCTTAAATGCTGTGTTGAAAATGTCAGACTACAGTTAAATTCTTTGTACAGAAAATTTACTCGGTAGAAAAAAAAAAAAAAAAGTGACATTTATAGAGGACTTATTTATGATATCCCGATAAAGTAAATCTCATATTTGTTTTGGCTATGTGTGTGTACTCATGTTGAAAAATCATAGAAAATAAAAATGATAGGTATGATTTGGAATGGGAGTAGAACTTAACTTTAATCTGTTGGTGCTGTTTTGAAAAGAAATAGTGTGTATTATAAAGCATTGCCATGTTCTTATTCATATATTTGTCAATTTTATCTTGTATATGCGTATATACTCACATACCACAGATAAATTTAATGCAGTGTAATGACTGAATTATCCATTTGCTGAAATAACCTGAACAGGAAGAGATGGTAACTGCATTTTTTAGAAGTGTGGTTGTATTATCTAATGTTATCTGCTTGGCAATGCTACTGTTTTGCAGATAGAAAAAGACTCATCAAATCAAAATTAATCCCTTACTGTTTCAATCATATTATAGTTGTAATGAAATTGATTGCAGTGAAACTCATAATTTTGATTTAGTGCATTTAAAATGTTTTAATACAGTATTAAATTGTAGGTGCAGTAATTGCACATACAATAATACTTCATGCCGTTTCAGTGACCTTATTTAAATAATTTTAACAATGCTTTAATTGTTTCTTATGTTCCTCATCTAATTTAAATACACTCATGTATAATCTAGAACTTGAGTTAGTTTCTTAGTATTTTCTGCTTTTCAGTTGAAAGTGAAATTTCAGCTTTCTCCCTTTGGTTTTCAGAGAGATATGCCTTCTCAGTTGTAAAATATCTGATATGACATGGAGTTAAACGTCTAGTTTTAATGAATGCCAACATCAGCATCACACTGAAAACAGTATATGCTGTTGATGTGTCTACATTTTTGTCCATGTGGTTTTCATCATATCTCACTCTTAAGTACTAATTCACTAAGCTCAAATATTTTTGTGTAACAGGGCTGTATGTGAGAATTTAGGGGGCTTGTGACAGTCTGATATGCTCAACTATTTTATACAAAACGTTTCTTACTGTGATGGTTTGCTTTTTTTTTTTTTTTTTTTCAAACTAAGTGTATATTTTCATAATCACAGTGGAAATGAAGGGGGAAAGAGTCTAAACAATGAAGGTGTTAATAATCTTGAGACGTATTCATTGGCCATTCAGAACTGTGGGAACTTTTTTTTAGTTTAAGGAGGCAAAATTGAAATGAACTAGTAACATTTTAGAGTATAGCTTAATATTACCATATGTGCTTTTTCACTCTGCACTAATTTCTCCAATTAATTTTGATGGCTTAGTTGTTCTTTTTTCTCCTGTAAGTGTTGTCCCTGTGGCAAGTGTAGGGTTGGTGAGAGCTATCTTGGAGATGATCAGTGATAGGACAAGTAGCAATGTACAGAAGTTGCCACAAGCAAGTTCTGATTAGATATTAGGAAAAAAAAAGTGCGGTGAGGGTAATCAAATACTGGAACGGGTTGTCCAGAGAGGTTGTGAAATCTCTGTCCTTGGAAATATTCTAAAGTCAACTAGACAAGGCCCGGAGCAACCTGATCTAAGTTGGCCCCACTTTGAGTATGTGTTTCAACCAGGTGACATCCCATTGTCACTTCCAACCTAAATTGTTCTGTGATTTGAAGTCTTTAACTTTTTCCAGTCCACTGTTTATTCTCATCTTAAAAAAAACTTCTGGCTATTTAGTGAAACACTTCATTTTTTTTCCTGTATTCCAGTGTAAGTGCTGTTGTTTGCCTTGTTAATTACTTCAGTTTCACTACCTTTAAGCATAAAATGGTACTAGTTGTTCTTCCTTATGTTTTTCCCCTACTTAACTGCTGAAGATTCTTCCTGATTTTTAGTTTGTTCGCCTTCCACCCCCCTGCTGCCTTGTCAGACAAACTTTTGACAATAGAGCAGTATAGAGTGGCTTTCTACTTTGGACTTATCTTTAATTCCACTTTGTTTCCTGGGATTATTAATATTGCTATAAGAGACTTTGCTCTTCCAGTATGTCCTCAAACCAGTATCTTACCTCATTATGCACCGATTGTGGTGTTGTCCATTTCTGGATAGACAGGTGAGCAGTGCTTTATTTTGTCTTGCAAAAAGGAAATTTGAAGTATATATTTGGCTTGAAGTGTTTTGAAAGTATTTGGAAGTATGGGAGAATTTGGAAGAGTGAAAAAGGTGTTGGTGTTGGTGTCGTTGGTTTTAAATCAGAACAACTTAAAACTTGGGCAATTTTGGAAGAGTGAAGTGGTCTGGATTCTGTGCTATTCTTTTGTTCTTCCACAGCTTTCAGTAAGATTTATAGCCTAGTTTCAGGTAAATCAGGCAAGCTGTCTTGTGTTCGGTGTTGAGGAAGTTGAAAGTCTGTTAAGAAACTTTCCATTTCTGTTGATCATAATTTCTCCTAACTGGGGAGAGAATAGACCTCAAACTTGTCTTTAAAGTGAGTTACTCTTCTGAAGGGCAAAAGCATAATTCACAGCTTGTCCTGTTCTCCTATGGTAATAATATAGATTTAAATGAAATAATTAAACTTGCTTGTTCACATGTGGAAAAGTGTGTGACAGCTGTTATGTCTATGTTAAAGACATAAACTTTGTTTGCTGCAACTATGCTGCTGTTCTTCTGTATCATGAATCCAAGATCATGTTGATAAAATGCCGCAGTAAATCTTCTAAAAAGAAGTTTCTCAATCATCACTAGTCTGTCATGTTCAGAAGCTGTAAAAATACTTCTGACTCAGGTTATTTCATGTTTGAATGAACGATTAGCAGTTCGCTCAACTTAAGGGCTGTTCTACTGGGAGCTTTAGCCAGTGTTTTGGCTGCTCCTCTGTAATAGTTTAAGCCTTCTATGAGAAAATACTGAAGTGTCTTGCAACATTACCTCTTAACGGTTGTTTCCTGATTGAATCTGATGAAAAGGCCCAGCTTAAGTCTTTATTTGCCTCCTGTTAAGTACTTTGCAGAAAAAAAGCTTTTCATCACAATGGTGAGCCTCCTTTCTGAGGGTTTTTCTTTTTTTTTTTAGGTAATAGGTAAGCTTAAAAATTATAATTTTGTCTGTTATAAGGGGAGTTCTCTAAAAGACAGTTTTAGCAATGGTGGCTAAGCACTGATCTTTAATGTTATATAGTTTTGAATGAAAGCTCATAAATGGTGGTTGTGCTTTCATTTAAAATTTTGCCCAGAGGAATATCATTTGCTAATTGCAGGCCATAATTGATGCTACTTACACTTATGAAGCCTTGTGGACTTTGTAAGCTATCTCATCAAGATTGCTCTTTCAGAAGTCATTCGTCAAAAGAGCTGTTTCCATTATGGTTTGGAGGCTGCTAGGTCTGTGTGCTTTTGACTCTGTTGCTGCAAGCTTAAATTTTCAGGTTCTCATTTTCATCCTGCTTAAGAATGAGGATTTCAGAGTTGTTTGACAACACTTATTTTTACACAACAGTGAAGGATTTCAGTTTGTTTTTTTTCTTTCATCCACCTTAGAACACTTCTATGAAGATGATTAAGGCATTATCCTCACTTTACAATTAAGGATTCCCTCTGACATTTCTACTTGTATTTCCATTGTATTTTGAGCTTCAGTGTAATTCCACAAAAGTTCCTTGTCTATAAAATACTGTAGATTACAGCTAACAGGGAAAAAAGTGTTTTAGAAACTGTTTTGTCTACCTGCAACAGTGGGTGATATGTTGCAGAATACTACTTATTTGTAAGAAACATGTTCTTATAAAGAAAACTGTTTGCTGTGTAGTTTTACATGGCTGTGAATTTCTTTTCCCTCTTCTGTTTCCTTTACATGTTAAAGGGAACTGATTGCTAGGATGGACTTCTCACGTGGAATTTGAAATCATGTACCCAAAGAATTGGTGATGGAAGAAAAAAATTGAGATAAAAGTCTGTTTTGTGACATTTACTATGCCTGTGATGAGCTATTGGACTACTTTTTTTTTTTTTAATCAGAGGCAGTTTCGCTGAAATCCAGACTTCACTGATCTCTGGAAATGCAATTATGTTTTCATATTTTACTGTTATAAAGGTTCCTGGCTGTTATTTTTGTAATTACACTGTTATCCTCTGTCTTCCCTGTTCAGCTTAACAGTAGCAATAGTCTTAATATTGATTTTCTCCGTTCTTTACAATAAGGTGGGAGTTACTGCTGAGACTACTTAGGATCAGTATGTGAACAAGAAGATAAAGTGAATTTAATGCTTGCTGTTCGTTTTTTATTTAAAAACAAGAGCCTTTACATGGAAAACACTATTACAGGAAAAAAGCCATTTGTCCTGTTCATAAAATACATGGTAAATTAAGAATTAATAAAAAATATTTTATAAACAAATATGTGAGGAAAAGAGTGTTACTGTAGCTGTGATTCATCTTTTACTTCTTGTAACCATCTAGCATTAACTTTGCAGTGGTGCCTTTTGACTGCTAATATGCTCATGTACTAGCCAAATGCTAGGGGCCAACTTGCTGATAATACAGCATTATGGAATATTGTGCACTGTAGTCAAGTGGAAATACATAATGTAAAATTTTTACTTAATACATTTTTTTTATTTTGACTTGCAGACAGATGCCAGCAGTAAAGCTATATTCTCAAAAGTGATGGTTATAACAAGTAAGTCAGCTGAAGCATATTAAAAATTGTCTAAAAGTTGCTGTTGAAATATGTTGCTTTCCTCTTTTAAAATCATTTGAGATGAGTTTAATGCACTTCTATAACAAATCATGATAGTCATAATAAAACAGTATGCTTTGGAGAATTATGAAGACATCTGTAAGGAGAATTAATTCCTTATTGTAAAATATCTCCAGTTATGAAGCTTATCATATGATACTTTGGCTTCATTTCTAACTGTTGCTGATTAATACAAAATGTAGATGATCTCAAGTTAATAACGTTTGTGTCAGCATTTATCGTAGAATATATATTAACTGATGTTAACTAACATTAAACTAGCTATCAACTTACCTGTTTTTGAGGTGTTGATATTGTAAATGCTGTTGGGGAACATGAAGGAGTTTGGGTTTCAGAAGAAGGAAAGCACTTTGGAAACTGAAGAACTTCCATGTAACGTGAACTCTTGCCAAACCCCACCTCCGCACAGCCCAAAGCATTAGAACTAGTGGAAGGAAGAAAAACTTGCTTTACAATTCCAAAATTTTGTTTTTAATCAAGCTTTTTTTTTTCCTTTTTTTTTTTAATGCAAACTGTTATTTTAGCCAAAAAAAAAAAAAATAAAAGAGAGAGATACTACCTAAGGATATATATATATTTTTTAAAATATCTTGAGAAAAGCTGAATCTTGCTACTGCCTTTGGTCATGTCCCAAATGCTTTTTTCCTTTTTCTTATAATATAAAAACTGATCAGTTTGTAATTGTTCTGATTTGGTTCTAGGTTGCATTTTCAAAAAAACCCAACAACAACAACAAAACAAATGCTTAGTAGAACTTGTTTTCAACAAACTATCCTGTAGTCTTACACTATTGTCTGTGCCAACTTTGCTTAACACTTACTGTACCAAAAAAATGAAGCATCTTAAACAGTATTCTAATACTTTTGTCATTAGATTATCTTGTAAATGTACAATTAAATATCAAATTAATGTACTGTTTAAGATATGCATTTTTATATTTTTTCATGTTGCAAGCCAGATATGGACAGTTTAGGTTTAGTGGAGGAGTAATTTAGCAAAAATACCCTTTTGATGTTTTTGATGCTTGCCATATCAGTACTTAAATATTTAGTATATTTTTCTGTGGAATATTGGTTTTGTATTGTTGCTTGTAGAGATTCTGAGGTCAACTTCAGCTGTTAATGTTGTTAAAAGGACCAAGAAGCCTTGGTGAGCAGGAGGGAAGCTTGAATAAGGAGCATGAGGGAAGGGGAGCACAAAGGGAGACCAGTGTAATAGCCAGGGGAGGTCTGCAAGTATAAATGTTTTTTGAAATAGGCATTCTCATAGATACATCTACATGAGTTAGGCTGTTTGTGGGTTTTTCCCCCTTCTTTTTGGTTAGCTTAGCAAGAGTGTGTGTATGCGTGCACATGTGAAATTTCAAACTTGTTTAACTTACAGTACTGATACTTATTAAAATAAATAGTCATTTATTTTTCTTATTTAAAGGAAACCTTCCTGATCCAGGCAAAGCTCAAGATTTCATGAAGAAGTTTACACAAGTTCTAGAAGATGATGAAAAAATAAGAAGTCAGTTAGAAATGCTTGTTAGCCCAACATGTTCTTGCAAACAGGCTGAAGGATGTGTGGTAAGAATAGCTCTTAATATTTATGAATATTTTTGGAACTCAATTGATTATTTAATTTAACTGAAATTTATATTGCAGAGAGAAATTACAAAGAAGTTGGGCAATCCAAAACAACCAACAAATCCTTTCCTGGAAATGATAAAGTTTCTTCTGGAGAGAATTGCTCCTGTTCACATTGATACTGAATCCATCAGGTATATTTTTGTATGGCTATAGTTCACAGGGTTTGAAACTGGGGTTTCTAATTTTGCCTTTAAGCACAACCAGTAATGGATTAGGCAGGAAAAAATTTTTTTAAAGCCTAGTGACCTTCAATATTTTCTTCTGTTTTCCCTTTACTTAGTGGTTTTTGCCTCCTCATTCAGAGTGCAACAGCACAAAATAATGATTTGTCATTCAGCACAACTAGGAGGAACTTTCAGGAAAAAATGGATCTGCTGCTGATTGAGCAAGTTTGTTTTACGAGTGACTTAGTTATTTTAAAAGAAATTTCTATCCTTGGCTGTTCAAAAACTTTGTTAAATTTTTTCCATACAGGATGTTAGATCACAGTGACTTAAACAGTAATTTATGTAAGCTGTTAAGGCAATAAGTTTTTAAGGAAGAGCAGGCTGGTAAAGTTATAAGTAAAAAGTAATGGGTAAAGTGGTTATTTTAATAGCCTTATATGAGACATATAGTAGCTTATTAGAGAAAACTGATTCTAAATACTGGTAAATTCTTATCTGTTAATTCCAGCTGTAGTAGTAAACTTGAGCTTTTCAGTTTTTGCCTGTCATATATATAACATAATGGAGCCTTGAGATTTCATTTAAAATCTACTTCAGAAACATTATTAGTGAACTTAAGTAGTAAAAAGGCAGTTGTTATCAGTTCTGTGGCAAAACTAGTCTTTTCCCAACTTTGTAAATTTTCACTACATTTCTGCTTCATTTTTGATGCTATCAGACTGCTTTAAATTTTTTTTCATAGGCTATTTTTATCCAGTTAGGGGTGGAAAAAAAAGACTGAAAGTCTAACTGGGAGGTCTCTCCCTTGGTTTACTACCAGTGATTATAAATAGCACTTGCTGTGTGTACTGAAGAAATATTCAGAATATTGTTCATTCCTCATCGGAGAAACTGCCTACAGTACTTGCTTATAGGCTCAGTCTGATAATCACTATTTCCCTTCTTAGGGTACAGTGTAAGAAAAAATAAGTGTTACTCTCAACATGAAATATGGAGGAGATAAGTCTTTTGAATTTTTCATCAACTCCTACCACAGCTGTTTAACAGTTATTTTGTCTCTTGGTTATAGGCTAAACATTATTAACGGTTATTCTCCATCAATTATAAGAATCCACAGCAGCTAGTAACCTCAGCGTAACTCTTGTCTGAATTTTACTGATAATGCTCAAATTGTTTCCTTATTTTGGTCATCCTTCCAGAGTAAGGTATATGTAGCTCCTAATTTATGATGGATAAATGTTTTTGAAATTAATCACAGAATCACAGAATCGCTGAGGTTGGAAGGGACCTCTGGAGATCATCTAGTCCAACCCCCCTGCTCAAGCAGGGTCACCTAGAGCACATTGCACAGGATCGCATCCAGGCGGGTTTTGAATATCTCCAGAGAAGGAGACTCCACCACCTCTCTGGGCAACCTGGTCCAGTGCTCTGTCACCCTCACAGTGAAAAAGTTTTTCCTCATGTTCAGATGGAAGTGTCTGTGTTTCAGTTTGTGCCCATTGCCTTGTGTCCTGTGGCTGGGCACCACTGAAAAGAGTCTGGTCCCATCCTCTTGACACCCTCCCTTCAGATACTTGTACACATTAATAAGATCTCCTCTCAGCCTTCTCTTCTCCAAGCTAAACAGGCCCAGCTCTCTCAGCCTTTCCTCATAAGAGAGTGTTTCATTATCTTTGATTTAGGTGGGAGATGAGGGCAACCAGATTATGTATGTAGTTGACTTGCACTTATTTATTATAAACTTATGCTTCATATGCTTTAAATAAGTTATTAAATAACTTGTGTTTTACATTTATGAAGTGGTCATACTGGCTGCAATTGCAGTAATAAGACTGCTTTAATTTTTCTCTTCAGTGCTCTTATCAAGCAAGTAAATAAGTCAATAGATGGAACAGCTGATGATGAAGATGAGGGTGTACCTACTGATCAGGCCATCAGGGCAGGACTTGAATTGCTTAAGGCAAGTATACTGTTGGTGATCAGTGAGCACGTGAAAACTTTCTAAAGCAACTTTGTTAAAATGCATTTGTAATTAGCACTCAGTATCTTCAGTTGTAATAATTGTGGCAGTTATCCAAAAGAATTTTTTTTTCTTGCTCTCCATGCTCATTGTATATGACATTTAAGGTTATTTTAAGGTTATTTTATACAACATTTATACATCATTTATACATCAGTCATTAAGGTTATTTTATCCATCATTTAGAAATAAAGTTGAAATATAAATTTGAAAGTAGCTGCATGTGTAATATCAGCAGTAAAGTTTTGATCACTGGAGTGTGAATTTTTTTTCTGGTTTCTATCCTGGGTTTGTTCTTATGCTTTTGTACATACATGTAGTTACTAGAGTAACAACTTATGCTTTCAATGTGCATATAGATTGTAGTTGTAAACAATGCTTGTGTGGACTTGTGTGCTGGTTGTGAGGTAACTTGTTTCTGCCTCCTCTCCCCCACCATTAGCCACCTATGATAGTGTTCATTTAAAAAAAAAAAAAAAAAAAAGATTTGTGGTGACATCTGTGCATACGCTGTGGATTCAAATACACTTATTTTGGCTCTGTGTGAGCATCTTGAAACCGGAAATACAGTGATAATACAGTGATAATGGTATAAAGATAATAAAATGGACTCCTAAACAGTTTATTGATACTTTTGATGGGTAGGACTAACTAGTACAGACACAGCAGTTTGTGAGTGTAGTCATATTACTTGGACCTGTACTTATATCTCTGTACAGTACTGTGGGTATTCCTGAGTTCCACATAAATCAGGGTCGTCTTTATTTCTAGTCTGCGTAATCTTTGTCAATATTCAGTTAATACAGCAAACCCCATCAAGTTGCCTTCCCCAGGATATTGTGCAAGATTTCTTATCTTCATATTCTCCCTTTTTTCCCAGGAGGAAAAGGGCTGCTCACTTTTTATTTACAAATGCTGTTAAAAGTCTGAAGCTCTTTAAATGCAACTACATAGGGTTTTTCATTTCACTTACATTAGGTAAAAAACATTAAGTTTATTTGACCAATGCTGTGTAGTGTAAGCTTATCCTGTACGTGCACAGCCAGGTATTTGTGCCATCATACCATCTCAGTTGTATGATGGTGTTGAGAGGTGTCCAAAACTGTAGGTTGATTTAGGAGACTTAAGAATCCATAGGGCTCCAGTACTGAAGTATTCAGAACCTCTTAGATCACCTAAGGACCTGGTAGATTCATCTGGGGGCAGATGATTCTTTAGCCAAATATGCACGTTAAGATAAAAGTGAGAAAAGACGGTAGCACAAAAGTAAATTTGAGTAAGAATGGGTTACGTCATGGAGGTCAATGTATTTAAAAGGAGGATCCAAGGTAGATACCTATGTGTTTGTATGAACTGGCATGACACATTTTGGGAAGAGGAAGAAGATATGGTAATCCTATAATTACAGGTATGTCTATATTAGTATTTTAACTGAGTTGGGAATGTGTTTTGAAGTGAATTTTCTAATTGTCCTGCTTACCATGCTTTATTTGCCTTGCTGAGTAGTCTGGGAGCACACAAACGCGTTTCCTTTTGGAGAAACAGAACGAGGAGATATGCTTCAGGAGCACACTTTGTGCTGCAGTAACTAAAGTGGGTTCAGTCAGACCAGAGCTACTCTGAAATAAAACCCCTGAAATGCATACAGTATGAATGTTGCTTCCTTAGCACCAATTGTATTTCTGCTCCTACTGTAACCCACTACTTGCTGATGGAGATGTAGCCACTGAGAAGTACAGGCTTACAATAGTAGGAAAAGAAATTGAGACTGGAGAAGTCAGTTAAAACTGGTGAGATCATGTATAGAGTCAGAGAAGTTTAGGAGATGCTAAAAACTGATAGAACAAGAAAAAGCAATAAGGATCGTGTGACCAAAACAGACACAGTATTGTAAATACCCCCAAATGGCAGTGGAAAGTTAATCTTGATGTAGTGTTCTGTGTAAGTAGACCTTCAAAAAATATTAACATGACTTTCATTTTATTTTGGCAGGTACTTTCATTTACACACCCTATCTCTTTTCATTCGGCTGAAACTTTTGAATCTCTTCTGGCTTGCTTGAAAATGGATGATGAAAAAGTGGCGGAAGCTGCTTTGCAAATTTTCAAAAACACAGGAAGCAAAATCGAAGAAGATTTTCCTCATATAAGATCGTAAGTATATATCTTATTCTGTTTGACTAGTGTTGTTTATTATATGGGATTCTAGAAGCTTTCATTTTTCCTTTTGCATGCTACATTATTATCCTGCCTTCTTTTGAGAAAAAGTATTACCTCAGATAAAACAGAAAAGAGTTTGAATGATTTTAAAATGCACTGATTTTTGAAGGATAGAAGTGCAATAAATATATCCAAAAAAGTAATAACTGACATGTTGCTGATACCTCTCTAATTTTGTATCATTGCCATTCAGAATTACTTATGCTTTTTTTTCTCTAAATTAAGTATATAGCAGTGTAAAAATATTCTTTGCAATTTAATATTCAGAGTGAGGATGTATAGACAAAAATATTTCCCCAAAATTATTTTAGTAGCTTGTGCAGATAATGTTTGTTTTGCCCTATGATACTTCTGTAGACAAAATCCAGTTATTTTACTTCCAAGCCATATAAATAACCTGTTTTCCTTTCTTTAAAGAAGTTGCCCAAACCAGGAGAATTAGCGTGTTTGAAGAGGTGTTGTGTTCTGTGTGTGTGTGTGTACATATATGCATATGTATATTTACATTTCTGCTGGTTTAACATTTTGAAAGGTTTACAGTTTTTGAAAAGATTCTTTGTTTTTTAGTGCTTTGCTTCCAGTGTTGCATCATAAAGCTAAAAAAGGACCCCCTCGTCAAGCCAAGTATGCCATTCACTGCATCCATGCAATATTTTCCAGCAAAGAAACACAGTTTGCACAGATATTTGAGGTAAGATGAAAATACTTAAGTTACTTTTTATTAATGTTTATATTGCATACATAAACTAAGGAGCATAGAGGCGATTCATATTGTAAGTTTGTTGTATCAAATTTAGAGGAGACATTTTTTCCTTCTCCCTTTGTTCCCAAACAGTTTGGCGTCAAAAATGGTAGTAAGGGGGGGTGTTTTTAATGTCCCATAGTCCATCTTCCTTAGGTTTACTTTAGCCTACTAAAAAAACAAATAATAAAAACAAATAAACAGAAGTGTTGGACTGTCTGCTGGAATGAGGAACTATTCTTGGAAACAGGAACCAAACACCACCTGTCACCCACATTGCGACTGGCACAAAATGCTTAAATGGTTACAGAAATTATGGAAAACTAAGTTATGGTAGAAACTATTTGCACAGATTTTATAGTTATAACTGCAAATGTCCTTTTTAATTAGCGCCCATCCGCCTTTTATCTTGAAGGATGAAACATAGTTCATTACTGAAATTGCTATCTTGAGATGTAGTATGCCCACTTCTTCAACAAGAAAATATCCTTTTAATACATTGTTTCCCAAATGGTCCTGCTTGAACTACCACTTTTTTTAACTCTTCTTCCCAAATGTGATTAGCATTTTCTGTCTTTCTTCTTGACTTGTTGTGTGGTTCCTGGGAAGCCTGTTGTAGGGCTGATGAATGTGTTTTTAAATCTAAACAATTAATAGTTCTTTCAAGATCCATTTCTGAATGGAAATAGGTGGGTTAAATGGACAGTTAATACAATTGTTAGAATGAGCAACTTGGTACAGAATTTTTTTTTTTTTCTTTTAATAAGACATAGATTTTATCAGTAATATCTGAATTTGTTACCTTTTATTCTAGCCACTGCATAAGAGTCTGGATCCAAGCAATTTTGAGCATCTCATTACACCATTGGTTACTATTGGCCATATAGCCATGCTAGCACCTGATCAATTTGCTGCCCCTTTGAAATCTTTGGTTGCCACTTTTATTGTTAAAGATTTGCTAATGAATGACAGGGTAAGTATTTTTTAAATCTTGTTTTAAGGTTCCCCTTTTCCTGCTGTAGAATAATCAGCAAGTAAAGTACCTGTTTAAAAAAAAAACAAAACAAAAAAAGCCCTTTGACTTGCTGCTTTTATCCTTTGTGTATATTTGTCTTTGGTTTTCTGCATGTATTATTTGACCTGACTGAAAGCCCACAGTACAGAAAAGGTGGTAGTACTAATTTTGTAGTCATTACAAAAATGACAAGTTAATTATCACCTGTGTCCTGCCCTTTGTTAAAATGGGAAATTTTGTTGTTGGCTTCACTCACTTTGTCTCTTGTCTTAAACAAGCAAGTTATGATTTTTAGGAAGTATTTTGAAACTAAAACATTTGAAACTAAAACACGCTGTTTAAATGCAAGACTGTGATTCTTAATTTGTTTGATAATTCTGTATTGATAGTGATTATAAAGTTAAAAAATACTTACATATTGCCAACTACATTTAGGGAGGTAATTAACTGTCTAAAATTATGCACTTGAGGTCCCAATCTACTGGAGATTGAAAATGAACATTATTTTCAGAGCAACAGCTATTATGTATCTTGCACTCTAAAGCCACAGTTTTCAGGAAATAATTTAAAAAAAAAACAAACCAAACTTGTTACTACTATTAAATTTGCTGATATTTGAATAGTGAGGTAAGAATATTACCTCACTTCTGTGCTGGTCACTTCTGTAAAGTACAAAAGGCATAAAAATAACCAGTAAGTGCTTCTGTATTGTTTATAGAAGCAAACAAGACAGAGGAGATTACAGCAGGTTTCAGTGAAGTAACAATAATATAACAAAATGTAAAATTTGGTTTAGCTTCCAGGGAAAAAGACAACAAAACTTTGGGTTCCAGATGAAGAAGTTTCTCCCGAAACACTTGTTAAAGTAAGTAGCACTTAATATGTCTTTCTATGATTGTGTGTAATAGTTAAATGTCAAGATTCCTAAAACTGTCAGCTGCTTTTCTCTATTTCCTTGTCAGCTTCTAAAAGTTAAAAAGAAACTGTTTTTGAATTAAGGACTCTATTAGAATAGAGAGGTTGGATTGCCAAGAGAGAAGATTTTGTAAATAAATTTGCATATATACCTTACTGAATTCTTATTATGGTCCTATGTTTGGTGAGCAAAAGTTAAATATGCCAGATATCATCACACTTAATTACTTCTGCTTAACTTAAATACCATAGAGACTTGTTTAAACTTTATACTTTTCATTGGAATTCTGAAGACATTCCAAAAACTTATAGTGGTGTCTTGGAATAAGGAAAAAGCTGCTTTTGCATTTGTCAGTTTTCACAGAGAGTAAATATGTTACATTGTACACAGAGAAGAGCAATGTATATTAGAGAAAAACTTAGAGAAAAAATTTTTTTAAGCTTTGAAATGTTTCCTACAATTTCTGCTTAAAAGTCACCTCAAGCTTGTTCTTGGTTTGGATTAAGTTTATTGCCATTTCTAAGCTCGGTAATGTATTCTTCCACTTTTTTTTTTTCCCCCCCTCTCAGTCAGAAATAGACTTATTCTGTGGAAAATACATCCTATGTCTGTTGTTTTGTTTTGTTTTTTAAATTCTCTTTAGAAGGTAGATTCTATGTCCACTTTCTGCAGAGGTAGATTATGCTTCCACATTTTCTTCCATAATTAGAAAGATGCACATCTTTGTAGCATGCTGTTTCAAAGTTAATTATAGCAGCTGTTTCTATTTCATGCATTTTGAGTAAAGTTGCTCTGATAGTTTTAAGTTCTATACCTTCTCTCACAGGTTTGTTAAACTCTTTGTAGCGTAATGGTGCCTTGTCTGCCAATTTAGTAAGCACTTTGATTTCCAGCTTGGTACAGAACTCGTTATTGGAAACATTCGGCTATGGTTGGAATTGGTTTGTTATCTCTCTGCTTATCTGACTACAGCAAGGGTATTCTTCCTATTTGCGCAATAGTTGCGCAGTCTAGAGAAATAAGCTGTACAGTTTACTGTACATTTTAAATGATTTTGAAAAACTGTGTAATCTCTGTGAAACGTGTTTTTGTGTTGAAGAGAAACCTCTGCTAGCTGCTGTTGTAATGATGATTAAGTAGGGAGACATTGTTTCTAGGACTGTTTTCCAGGACTGCTGCATGGAATGGTTGGTCCTTATACCTTTACAAGGGAGACATGATGATAACCCTAGGTCAGAGAAAAGGGCTACAATTATTCTGCAGCTATTTTTTATCACTTTTCATTTTTTTAATCACTTATCATTTTTATGTTAATTTTTGTGTTTTTTACAAAATCAATACTTGCACACTGCTGAATGTTTATGTAAAGCTAGGATTTGAACCCAATTTTCTCATATGCCAAGTCAGAGACTTATTGTGCTAAACTCACCATTTTAGAAAGAAATTATCACATCCTATCATTTTTGCTTGCACTTAAAATACACCTAATTTGTGTTGTGCTCCTATATCTAGTACAAGGGAATCATTTATGGCCTTTTGGATGGTTGTGTCCATTGTAGTATTTTGACTTTCCTGATGGTTTTTGTGTTGTATAGAATCTAAACCTTCATTTTTAATCTTAGAGGAGGATTCTAGGCTCATGGGGCATAAATTGAAACAAGGGAGGTTCAGACTGGATATAAGGAAAAAAACTTTATCGCTGTGAGAATGGTCAGGCAGTGGAACAAGTTGCCCAGAAAGGCTGTTCAGTTTCCATCCCTGGAGTCTTTCAAGACCAAATTGTATAAAACCTGGAACAACCTGGTTTGACTTCATAGCTGACCCTGTTTGAGCAGGAGTTTGAACTGGAAACCTCCTGACAACTCCTTCCAGCCTGAACTATCCTTTGATAGTTATCCTATGTGACTGCGAAGAGAAAACTTAAAACATGAGGACAATGTAAACTCATGTTATGTTTAAGTCTTCAGGTAGTGAAATGTAGTGACTGGGGAATTCTCATGTCTCATACTAATTTCATGGGAATATGTTAATTCTGAAGGGTTGCTGGAGTGTCATCATAGCATCATTAAAGCTAGCAGAGAAATAAGGAACAGCATGGGAGCAGAACAAAATTGTGGAGGAAGTGGGCTTAGCATTTGCTGCATGCAAGAAAGACTAGAATGGACCCTGACAGTAAATTGGGGTGAAGGAGGAAGAGAGAAGCAAAAGCTGAGAGTGATCAAGAGCTGACCAGAGATGTACTGGTGCAAGTTAGCATGTGACTGTGCCCTGGCTGAATTTGTATGCACAACAGTCCTGTATCAATGCAGTTAGACAGTTCTAGGAGTGGAGCTGACTTATGCACCATTTACTTGACTATCAAATAGAGCTAGCCTGTTTCTCTCTCCCCAACAAATGGGAAGCAGTAGCGATATTGGTACTGGTTGTGGCAATAAGAAATTGAACTGATAAAACTGTCGAAAGAGCAATTATTATTATAAGCCAGATCATCTTGTTGGAACTTAACAGCTATTTCAGTGGAAGATCCATTGAAGTTTAGGGCAAAAATGAGCTTCAGTTCTGTTCCACAAACTATATATGAATTTTGAGTTCTTGAGTGACTGACGTCCTGCCTCCTGCTGGTGTTACAAGTAGGATTAGTACTGTAGCCGGAGTAGCTGAGCTGCAGTGCTAAAAATAAACTTGGTTAAGGATTATAATCAAAGAATTTTAGGATCTGAAGATGACCGTTTTGATCATATAGTTGATCTCTTCCATATAAAAAATTGGAGAGCTTCAGTAATATTACAAATGTTTGATGTAAACATATTACAATTGCCTTTTCTGCTAAAGAGAAAATTCTAAGATACTGTGTACAAAAACATCTATATTAAAAGAAAGTAACTGGATTCAGCACCCAGGAGATTCCTTCCAATCCTAGCTTCTAATTTTTTTCTGTATTTATCATAGTTTTTGCAGAGCTCTTGAATTCTGTGTTTTGAATTTCATTTCTTTTCAGGGATGTCTACTTGATTCAGATGAACATTTTTATTATGCCGTAAGATGATACTCTTTCTGTTCCTTTGTCTCTGCTCTCAAATTTGAGGAAAATTATAAGACAGAAGGATTCAGATACTAAAAAGAGCTTAATCTTCAAGTTCATGCTTTGTTTTCACTAACGGAGTATGTGTGAAATTGTTCAGTGTTTCATGGTGGCTGGATCCTGTATGCTTTTAGAAGCTTGCCTCAAAATACCTAATGTTTCCTCTGGAAAAGGACAGTTATCTTAAGTAGTAGGCTTTGACTCTTTTCTTTAAACAGCCATGAAAGAAACACACTTTTCCAGGACCTGGTTATCTTTAATATAGGTTGATAAACAAACAGTCACAATGTCTATGAAATGTTTTTAATTTATATTTCTTAAATAATTTTATATCTAAATATTGCATATATTAAAAAATATATAGGGCTTGTTTAAGCACAGGAGTTATTAAAATGCAAAACAGATTTTCATATAAGTAATATTTTGTTAACAAGTATAAACTGTTTTGCCTATTCCACAGTATTTAATAGCTATAATGTCAATTAAGATAAAGTTTTCACAGGACAGAAGATGTGATTGATTAGTGGAAGAAATTGTTCAAACTGTTAACTAGAGGTTGTATGATTTTCATTTGCTTGACACTTGGTGAAAACTTGCTTTCTTTGTGAGAGTATGCCTTAGTTATCTTTCAGTAGGGTGTACAATATTGTACATGATGTTTTGCAGCTTTCACAGGCTAGTGTTCTCGGTAATAAAAACTACTTGGAAAATGCAGTATGATTAAACTAAGATATAAATTATTTTAAAAATAAGGCACATAATGTGATTTGATTCTCCCATTTCTCAATTTCTTTCAGATTCAGGCCATCAAGATGATGGTTCGATGGTTGCTAGGAATGAAGAACAACCACAGTAAATCAGGAACATCTACTCTGAGGTTGCTAACAACAATATTGCACAGTGATGGAGACTTGACAGAACAGGGGAAAATTAGGTACAAAACAGATGGTAACTTCTTGATGTCTGAGATGCTGGGGGAGAATGCACACATTTTAGTCAAAGTAGTACTTAAACTATTATGTTAGACTGCTTAACAATTTATATACATCTTATTTAATTTTGTAGGAACTAATAGCAAGCTTGGCTGAATTTCTACATGAAAGTTTGAGTGTTAGTTTTTTTTTTTTTTAATTAACTTTGTAACTATGATATAGCAGTATTTTAATGTTTTTATCTTTGCTTTATCCCCTTCTTTGAAGGGCTATTACTCATATTGCAAGAATAAACTGAGTCACTTCCTCTTTCCCACTGTAAATTGGTTTTAAGTTTTTGTGCAGCTTGCCCTTGCCGATGGACAAACTGTTGCATGTGCCAAAGGCTGATAGGAAGGTTTTCTAATAAATAACAGCATATTGCGGGAAAACAGGTGGGAATACCTGGTACTTAAGAAAAGGCACTTCTGCTTGAAGGGCAGCCTCTCTTCCCTTGAGGACACTAAAAGGGAAAGAAGAAGGAAATGTATAAAGAGCATTAACTCCTAATATATAAATTCCTTTTAGGTGGTTGTTAGACAACTTACTGTTTTTCATGTTAACTTTTTAATCCTCTGCTGTAGCAGAAGTGACAAGTTGTCAGCCATTACTGTTTGCCAAACATATTGAAAATTGTGTCTGTGGAAGCTTTTTCAATATGGCGTAGCTGGATTGTGTCAGTAAGTGTAAAAAAATGACAGTAGATCTAGTTTTTCAGCATACCTGCTGGGACCACTTTGTTGGAAGCTGGCTTATCCAGTCAGCAGTGAACATTGTCAGTTCCTTAGTCCCTGCACGTTATCACACTTGGAGTGATGATGCCATACAGTGCACCTTTTTGAAATACAGGTTTTACCCACTTTTTTTGTACTCAAAACTATAAATAATGATAGAAACTATATATAGTAATGTGATCAGCTCTCTGTTATTCAAGCTAATGATGGTGCTGGGATGCTTAGTGCAGGGAGACAGCTGCAGTGACATGTGAGCTGCTCTGTGTTAGAGGCAGTTTGGGTCAAGCTGGAGTAATTTATTACAGTTCTCTTCAGGCTTTACTACTTTTTAAGGATACCTGAATCTGCTGGACAGGAGGACCCAGGGGATTCCTTGTCTCCTGGTCTGATGGAGATGAGGCTGCTCCTTATTCCAGTTTCCAGGTCTAGCCAATAGCAAGGCTGGGTGCAATTTCCAAATGGGGGAAGGGGAGTGCACACACAGCCAGCCACAAACAGGTAAATGTAAGCAGGAGGACAGTCTCTTCATAGGTACCCACATAAAGCAGTGCAAGTAGTGCCATCCTAAGGACTGATGCTCAAGGAAAGTCCCCCTTCACTGGTCTTTCCTGTATTTGGCTTTGTCTTATTCGCCAGCTAGTCCAGGTTGAAGTTTGCTAGTGGAGCTGTCTCTCTCGCACCCCACCTTCCCCCCTCCTCTCTCCCACACAGAATAGAGAGTAGAGTTGCATAGAAAATGCTGAAAAATAGAGTTGAGCGTAGGACAGACTGCAGTGATCAAATGCAGGGCTTGGTCGGATGGGCCTTCTGAGCAGCAGCCCTGCTTACATGTGACAGACCCCTTTTATACCCTTGTCCTCTTCACTTCCCTCACTTTTTCCTTCTTTATCAGCCTTGATCTCTCTCTGTCCCTGCCTTTGTCCCTTCCAGTAAACATCCCATGGTAAGTCCCAACATACTCTTGTTTAATCCTGAAACTCCCCCCAGGCATCTCATAATAATTTCTGTAGTTCCCCCTTTATTTGCAAAACCTTCTAGAGATAATTTCTTCTGTTAAATTGCCTTAGTGTATTTTTTAATAGGGGCAGCAGTGGCTTAATAGTTCAGGTTTGGTCTTAGGGGTAGCTAGCTCATGCAGATAAATTAGGGTGTCTCATTTCCCCGCCTTAATTTCTGTCTTTCTGGATCCTGATCTCTGGGTTCCTCTGATCACTGTCTGGTCTTTGAGTGCCTTCTGAATAGCTGTTAGCCTGTGATACTTGCACAGGATATAGCAGGATCTATTCAGAGCTTCTCAAATGGATGTCTGCTTTTTCAAGTCTGGGAAAGCTGTAAGTTGTATGCAGTACAGATCTGCATTGTCTCCATTTGTGTGAGCTATAGTGCCTACACTAGCAAGTACTCCCAAAACCTGAAGCATTAGAGATCATGTTTCATGTGCATTAGTTCTGCATGGAGCTTGCTGGTGTCTAACTGACGCTGCCCTGACCCTTTTTCTTTACCCATTGAGAACATGATGATATCTTCTGTCTGGCAGTGCTTACTGCTAAGTGGTCCCTACTATGCAAATCTGACACTGTTCCTTCCAGGTTAGGTGGGTTTTGGAAAAATTAAAACTGTGTCTGTGCAATACAGCACCTAACCTGCTAAACTGTGCTGGATCTGATGTCATCCTGTGTAGAGTCAGTTTTTGTGTTCGTGGCTTTTATTTCTCTTTTAAACAATAATGTATAATTTGCTAAAGATAGTTCAGTTAACTGAAAGGGGTGGGTTTCAGATGTTCAGTCTCATGTGGGCTGATTATCCTGTTGTCGTGGTCTTGTTTTTCATGCCATTTGTTTTGGCATTATAAAATGCTCTAATCTTAGTGTTTCACATTGTTAGCAGTTTGTACAAAAATTTCTAGAGCAATTTCTGGAGTATTTCTCCATCAACTGTAAAAATGACTGCTTCCGTCTTCCTTTCTAAATCTACACAACTGTACTTTTCAGTGACAGTGTAAGGGAAAGGGATTTATTAAATTTCAAAGCATGATTCAAGCCCAGAATCTCAGGTAAAGACGAGGCTGCACTTGGAGAGAGAGGAAAAAAAAAACACAAACAAAACAAAACAAAAAAACCTGTACTGCTGTTCATCCTCTCACTTTGAAGTAATGACATTGTTGACTTTTTTGAATTACTTGTAATTTTTAGACAATAATTGCTTTGAAATGTTAGTGCACATAGGTTAAATTTACCAGTGTCAGAAATAGTTTAATTAATCTTGAACTGGTTTAGTAAAATATATCTCAAGGGTCCTTTCCAGGTCTTTATTTTTGATTTTTATAAATCAAAACCAGTTTTATAAATTTTAAACTCAAGATGGTACTAATTTTCTATTTCTGGTTAAGTAAAACAGTTTAATCTTACATGCCTTCTTTGTAATGGGATTCAACTTTAACCTATAATAAGCATAAGAGAAGAGTATTTGACTATTGGGGGACACCAGCTGGTGCAGAAAGTTTTGATATTAGGTATAAATCTGAATTGAGATTTTTCTGAAATGCTATCTGTGTTTTCCTCAAGTTGAAGTTTACCAAGAGGAAAATGACTTAAATACTTTGGCTTTTATAGCTTTGTAGTTTTATGCTATAATCTGCTGTACCATCTGACATGCAACAGTGTCAAAGACCTTGTATTAAGGAAGAACTTCTTGTCTTGTGGAACGTGGAAGATGCTTACAAAATTGGACACTGGCATTTGCCTTCTGTGGAAAAAAAGTTAACTACTGGTTTGTGAAGTGAGAGAAGATAGCTGATTATGCACCAGACGTGTTTTCAAGATGCATTTATTTAGATTATCTTTGTGCAGCCTACCACCTTAATTAAGACTAAGTGTCTTCCATTTGATAACATATTTCCCTGGGGTTGCACTTCTGTTCTCGTTTCAAATATCTGGTGTTCAGAGATGGTAGTAGCAATCTGGAAAATAAATGTCCAGGTCCCCCTTTTAGTTCTTGGGAAGCTTCTAATAACTAGTTAGGACAAAGGCATCTATGGTACTAACTTTCAAAATGATTAGAAGAGATTGAAAACTACATTTATATCGGACTGAAATTTTTATTTCAACCTTAAAAACTGCATGTTTTGGAATAAGTTAGATCAGAAAGCTTTTGACTATAACAGTTTGATCAAAATAAATCCTCAATTAAGAGTGGTATTTTTTTCTAGCATATTTCTCTTGGGGAATAAGAAGGATCTGATTGTCATCTTTAGTTGCAAGAATGACACTCACTACTGACACTGTCCTCTTCCTCCTCCCTGCGTACATGCTTGTGGATATTTCTGTGATACAAATATGACACATACTCCTTAAAGATTTAGCTAATTTATGTGAAGTCTCTTTAATTCAGTTTTCAGAATTAAACGTTACCGCTGCCAAAGCTGAGTAAGATTGAAGTTCTTAATTTTATCCTTCCCTTCGGCTTACTCATTCTGTAATAGCAGGTCATTATTACTAAATTGTCATTGGAGTGCAAAAGTTGAATTTTTATTGGCTTCACTTACCTCAGTAGATGCAATTTAAAGTAAAATTTAACATTTAAGAAGTAAAAATTACCGTGTTCGTCTTTATGCCCTGTTTGAAAGTCTGTGCACCTTTTGTCTTGTCATCTGTTTAATCATGATTTATGTGTTTTTTGAAAAGTTTTGATTTCCATGAAATACTGAGAAATATGTAAAGCCTGACTAGATAGTTTTGAGGTTTAAAAGTTTCAGCTATTTTTATCTCATGCTCTAACTGTATTTGACAGTGGCTTTTTTTCTTGTTGTTGAAATGCTTTATGTAGTTTTAATGATAATGGATTTAAGACTAAGTAGTTTCTGTTCCTAAGGATAAAGGGCAAATGATTAAGGAGTTAAACACTATTTATTCTCCCTGAATAAATGTTTGTTTATAAGTAAGAATAAACCTTGGTTCCTACTCCAACTTATTAGAGGAAAAAGCTGTATTTATGAATGAGTTCTATTCAGAAGTAATGCTTTAATAACAAGGAGGCATAAAACATCTTAATACCTTTTTTTACTGTTTGAACTGAAGTAAGGCAGAAGTAATAGTTTACTGAAATGAATTTTCTAAAACCACTAAAAGTTAAACTAAGTTTATTAATGCACAAATTAAATGGTTGTCAGTTTGTAAAGGCCATGTGAAGATACTTTTGATAGTCTGATGACCTTTGTAAATATGGTAGTAGGTTATAGATGAATCCATTCATCTTTTGATATGAAAAGATGAAAATGTTTAGAGTTTTTTGGTATGTGGGAATGCAATTTGGGTGTGCAAGTCAAGTAAAACTACTTTCAACATGTTGAAAAACTTTTACTTCCCACATACTTTTTGACATCATCTTAGGAATTGTATTTCTATCATAATACTTGATTAATCTTAATATGTGTTGAGGTACAGCATGGATCTTGAGCTATCATTGCTGGAATAGGTTTGGCAACTCCGGGGACTAGCCCTGGGCGGCTACTTTGGCAGGAACCGTAGATAAAGGAATATCAGGATGCTTGACAGAAGTATCTTGCTGGTCGAATTAGGCTTCTGAAGGACCATTTGGACCGTGCTGATCCAGTGCATAATTAAAACTGGACCACATGCATGTGAAACTTCTAGGAAATTCCAAGGAGTATTTTCATTGCAAAGTTGGTGCAATGTAATGGGTTTGTGGTAATAGCCTCTGAAATGTGGTGGCCTGGAAACTACTTTTGGTTTCAAATTACTTCTGTGGTTGTTTTGAAAAGGGAAAGCAGAGTCCAGACAATTTTTCCTTCTTTTTTAAATGCCTGTTTTTCAACAATGCAAACTTAATGGGATCTAATTAAGTCAAATAATTATTTATATATATGTATATATTTAATTAACCCTCATATCTATGTCCTTATTTTTCAGTAAACCTGATATGTCTCGCTTGAGGCTGGCTGCTGGGAGTGCTATTGTGAAGCTGGCACAGGAACCTTGTTACCATGAAATCATCACCTTAGAACAGTACCAGCTGTGTGCGCTAGCCATAAATGTAAGGAAACTGGGTATGAAGTGTGGATATCAGCAAATATCTGAGTGTGTGTGTTGTTCATTCTGTATGTTGTGGATACTGCTGCTAATCTCTGATTTTATGCAAAACCCTTAGACTTGACATGAATTTATTTTTTCCCTACATAATCCTGAAACTGTCTTGTTAGAGAAAATCTGTCTATAGTTCTACCCAGTATACCAATATACCCAGTACCCCAATACCACCCAGTAGGGGAATGGTAACTTGAAGTAGTGAGGTGTTAGAATATTGAATCAAGGAATTCAATATTCTTTTAAAGTAATACCCCAGCTGCATTATGACATTATTAAAAGCTGAAACAAGATGATATAAGGTACTTCAGACTGTGGTGACATTAAAGATGTTGGCTTCTTGAAACCTTGGTAGAATGTACTTGGGACTCTGAGGTCTGCAGAGAGAGTTGCCGTTCTTTAGATATTAAGAGATAGGAAGGATTTCTCAGTAGATGTAGGGAGTCATTGTCTTTGATTTCCGCCTGTGAGCCCAAGGTCATAGGGAAATAATTTTCAGAATATAAGCAGAAATGCAGAAATCTTCTATGTTCCTGTCTCGTAAACCTTGTAAATTCTTCAGAAATTAATTTCTTCCTCCTGTCCCCGCCATCACTTCCCCTCCTGTATATCCTAGTAAGCCCAAAAGGAGTAAGGAGATCATGGAGGGATTCATGTATGTGGTACTCATGCAACTGCTGGTATTTTACTGGCTTTACAAAAGTCAAGAGATCCTCTGGAAGCAATCTCTTCCAGAAGATGTCAGGACAAATGATATTCCATTCTAGACCTTAACTCCTGTCCCTGGTTTTAAAAGCTCAAACACATTTTAAGTGTCAGGATATTTGAAATTGACATTTAATATTAAAAAGTGTACAGTATAGTTCCTATATGAATATTGTTTTTTTGGTATAGGAGTGCCTTTTTAAGTTAAGTTCTTTGGAAATGGGGTATAGTTAGGTTAGAAAAATCATTCATATACTGGAATAAGACTGTCCATATTAAGCTTGTGTATCGATTTAATAAAACTTGTGTAGCTCTTGAACTTCTGTGTCCCATATGAGAAGAGCCTTTCCTCAGTTCCCACATGCTATGAAAACCAAAGGAAATGATCTGTCCATGTAATTTTTTAAGTTTTGCTCCAAGTCTAACAAAAATGCAGCAGAAATTCAGTGCTAATAATTGAAGGTCCTTGTACCCCAAGATAGGACTGATGCTCTTCAGTCTTCCTGTCTCAAAAATTAATAGTGGTATTAGCCGTATGTCAAAACTAATTTTAAAGGTTTTTACACTTCAGAACAAAACTGGAAGAGGGGAAAATAACCACTTACTGTAATGACAAATAAGATATGTTTCTGTTCTAGAAATTATAAATATGCTAAATGTTAATCTTGCAGTTCTCTTCTATCAGAATTTTTCTTCATTCGTTTGACACTCTTCTCAGTGTATCAGGTATAAGTTCCTTGCCCTCCATCATTTGGTTGTCTCTCTTGTTTTCTTTTTCACTTTTTATTTTCCAGCTGTATCTGTCTTAGCTGTTTGTGGATATTGGTATCCACATGTATGGTCACCTTTTTTGCTACTTTTGGGTCTCAAAGCTCATCTATCCTGAATTTTTGAAAGGGAATTTTCAGAGATGAGATTTAAATGAAAAGCAGTTAATAGGATCATCAAGATTAAAAAATACTTTAATATCATGCCTTACTATAATATGACTTTTGTCATTCTTCTCCCCATTTACTGAGATTTCTTTGTCTTTTTGTGACCTTCTCATTTTATGTTTACCAAAATTTAGATTGTAAGCTCT
Source organism: Apteryx mantelli (assembly GCF_036417845.1). Taxonomy (NCBI): domain Eukaryota; kingdom Metazoa; phylum Chordata; class Aves; order Apterygiformes; family Apterygidae; genus Apteryx; species Apteryx mantelli. The sequence continues at coordinate 26,724,763 of NC_089978.1, forward strand.
ATCAAGACAGAAAGTCTCCCTCCATTTCCCTCTGAGGTTCCCAATGGATTTTGTGTACTTATTTATATATAAATAACTTTTCTAGATCTTCTTGACATTTTCTTCAGTTTCCTTTTTCCCTGCCAGTCCACTGAGTTCAGATCCTCACATGCAGAGTAATTATAATGGTTTCTGGAACTGTTGGCACTATTGTAACTTTTGCACTTTAAGTGGTACTGTTATTAATCTCCCAGAGACAGCCATCCATATATCCGAGTTTTTCAGATGTTTGCATATATATGTATGCTTAGAATGTTTAGCATTAGAATCTGTTTATTGAAGGCGGACACTTAATATCATTCTGAGAGTTTATTCCTTTTTAACACTATCATGTCTAGTCACAAGTCAGAATGTCCACATGGCATCAAGGCCAGCTCTGATATGCCATAATTTAATTTATAGCAAATTTTCTTAAGTGGACAGATCAGGAAACAGATTAAACAAAAGGAAAAGTTTGATTTCTTTTTAAGGTTCGTAATGGTTGCACAAGTTCTGCTATGGTTCTGTGCTGGCTGTTGTATTTTTTCTGAGACTGTTGTTTTGTAATAGTGTGTAGGTAATGTAAAATGATTAGAGTGCAGAACACACAATTAAATGTTATTGCTCACTGCTCTATTAAGGTTGCACTGGAGAACAGAGAATTCATGATGATTAAATGCATGTAGCTGTAGTCATTTCTAAAATAAGTTATGCACACATTTGGCCAAACCTGTAACCTCACCAGTAGTTACATCCTTTCATCTGCAGAACAAATTCAGATGACAGCAAAACTTCATATTGAATGAAATAGAAAATAACAAAGCATAGTGTTAAGTGCTTCAGTATTTAACAGACTTCAGGATCAGATATAAGATTTATTAAGCTTTGCTATTGAAATAGCTGTTTTAATTGTTATTTGAATAAATTTTTTAGATTGCTTAAGTTTCAAGTGTAAAAACTTTCTTAGGTTTCCTTCTATTGGCTTCCTTCAATTCAGAGAGCAAATAGGTGAAAGTGGGCTATGTGTGGGTTTTAGTTGTATGCTGTTAAAAATGTAGGACTGGACTGAGTTTGGTCCCCCTTCCCAGCAGTGAACTAGTGCACTGACCTGAATTTAAGGTTTTTCTCTAATTTAGGAGATAAAAATAAATAAAAATCCTTCCAATTTGTGCCACACAATGCCATCTGAACTGTGCCTTCCTTGGTCCTCTGAGTCAAGCTTGCTTTTTTTTTTTTCAGTGCAGCTACAAGGCACAGGTCTGTTCTGAGCTTTAAGAAGGCTTTGGACTTAAGTAGTGTCAATGAGCAGGAGGAGAGGGCTGTATGTTAGCCTTTTGCTGGGGGGTGGATTTGCAGTGAAGATAGGTTATATAAAGAGGCAGTGGATCTTGAGGGGGGTGTTACAGGCCAGGTTTGTAGTCTTGGGTGGCTGCAGCTGCATCAGTCAGCTCTGGCTACGGAAAACATTTCAGGGATTCGTAATGACTCTGCAAAAGATGACTACACCTTGGAGCCTAGAGTGAAAATGGGGTTTGAATATTTTCTGGATGGGGGGAGGTAGAGGAGGTGGAGCTAGTCTTATCCAGTATACAGCATCTTTCATCCTGTTCAGGAATTTAGCAGATTCCGTGTTACCGAAGGTTAGGTTTTCTCTCTACTCTCCCTGTTGGTAATTTGATGGCTGGAACCCTCTAAATTTTTTCTGGTTTCAGTATTGTCATTTAAATAAAATAGCTGGTTATTCCTGCTAATGTTTTTCTTCATATTTAGAGATAGCCTTGACCTTTGTTTTGGCAGGTTAAATATGTCAAGCTGTACTGGTGGTCTCATTTGTGATAGGCTGTCCATTTTTGTATATTGTCTCATAACTGTTTTCCATGACTGCTTCTACTAACCTTTCTTGGCCTGTGTGACTAAATGGTGTTTGGTATATTGAATGATGTCTTGAAATATGCGGGTTACTTTTGTTCATATTATTTTACTTTGTGTACTTTGACAACTAGTGGACACGTTACTCTCCTCTGTGATCTGTCTTGGCTTCCAGGTTTCCACATTATAATAGAAATGCTTAGTACTCTCTTAAGCACATGACCTTTATCTTACTCTGTTGAATTTTATTCAGTTTCTAGTATTAATGGTTTGAGAAAAATTTATGAAACTGCAGTGGTAAAATCAAAATAATATTCACTGGTAGCTAAATGCTGTTTCAGTGCAAATCTTTAACTTCGGTTCTGCGAAGCAAGCAGTCACATTGGAAGCAATTTTATTAACTTCATGCCTAAGTACTATGCTAAATTAGGCCTTGGGTTTTGAGTGTAAAATTTGCCTAAGGTTTCTGAGCCTTAACATTCCTCCAGACCTTCAGGGAAAATTCAACTGATTATTCAATCTAATCCTTCTGAATTAGAATAAAAAGACATTCTTAAAAGATGGGAGCCATTTCTATGGGCTGCAAGGTCTGTAACTGATTTTGGCATATTTACTCAGCCTTTTATGTTTCATTCCAGAGTCTGTGTTACTTTTCTGAAAGTTTACTGTTACAATTTGTTTTGTTTTAATAGGATGAATGTTACCAAGTGAGACAAATATTTGCTCAGAAACTTCACAAAGGCCTTTCTAGACTCCGGCTGCCACTAGAATATATGGCCATTTGTGCATTGTGTGCAAAAGATCCGGTGAAAGAGAGAAGAGCTCACGCTAGACAATGCCTTGTGAAGAACATAAATGTCAGAAGGGAGTATCTGAAGCAACATGCAGCAGTTAGCGGTAAGAAAATAGAAGTCACTTTTCAGTATAACTGCTGTTGTTCAAATGTAAATGGGAATAGACTGGGAAAATATTGGCTTTCTATTTATATATGCAGAATGGCTGTAAACTTCTGGTGAATTTCACTTAGAGGTATGTAATGAAAACTGCATGTACAGGCCAAATTTTCTTTTGAGCTTTTAACAAATCCTTTCAGTTTTGTTAGGAGTTGTGCAAATGCTGAGGCTTAGGTATATTAGAAGTAAAGCAGTTGTTCAAAGGCACTGTTAGTTATGTGTACTGTCAGAACTCAGTGATTATTTATGTTATAAGTGAACTGACAATGATTTATTTTAATTCACTATATAATAATATGCAACCTTAATGACACTATAAATGCTGCACTAAATTGACTGTCTTTGAGCTGCTGTACTGAGAAGCTTCTTATTTTGGTTAAGGACTGTATTTGTAGGTGCTTCAGGATCAGTTTATATAACTTTTTTTTTTTCTTCTGTGTGACAGCAGTCTGTATCATGATATGCTTTGTGAGGTATTATGGACCAATGTTAGCTGTCTTACTTGCCCCTTTTGATTTACTCAAAACTACATACGTACAATATGACAACGCTGGTATATGGTCATATGGTTGAAGCAGACCTTTATGAAAAGCTTAAGTCATTTTGAATAAGAGTTTTTGGAAGTTATATTTCTTTGAAAGGTTACTGATGATTCTCGGCTTTGGTCTTATATGAAATGATTTTTTTTTTCTTTTTTTATCTTTTTTTTTTGTCACAGGATAGACCAGACCAATTTTGTGAATTTGATCTCACTGATGCTATCAAATAACTGATTTAATTCTGCATTTATGAAGCACAGACTATATTAGTCAAAGAGCTTCATGCCAGTCTGTGTATACCTCAGTCCCCTTTAGACTTTGATCAGGGAGTATGTACGTGGAGAAGTCCTTTTGTGTATGGTTAATTAGACTTCCCTCTCCCCCCCCCCCCCCCCCAAAAAAAAAAAAACCCTCCCTTTTCTCCCTACTTAATAATGTAATAATAATAAAAAAAAAAAAGTTCAGCAAGCGCCTTTAAGTCACCCTAAGACTATGCCTCTTGAAGGTTGAAATCATTTTTCAGTTACATAGGAAGAATGTGTAATAATTCTCATATAACTAAAAGTAATTGCTGATTTCTTAACTACATTAAAATAGATATTGCAAAGCTGCATTCAAAAATCTGTAGAAGAAATGAAGAGGAAACTAGGTGCATGTGACTTTTTTTCTTGCCGAAAGGCTCACCAAGTGACTGCTGTGGGATTCCACTGCTTTGATGTGCACTATAATCCATGAGGACTCTGGATTAGATAGAGATGTTTTAGAATTACAATGTTAACTTTGTGATATTCAGACTTACCAGTTTGAGCTTTTAACAAATAAAGTCCTGAACTGTTTATATCTTACAAAATCATTATTACAGTAATATAGCTGAAGCCATTTCTTGTAAGATAATACTGTTTCAATGCCTGTCTCTCTCCTTACTGGCTGTGCCAGTACTGGCTTTATCGTGGTAGTAAAGACCATAATACATACTTTGAAAAGAATCAACAAAAATCTAGACTTGAAAATCTGCTTCTTTGGTTAATGCAGTTTGTTTGTTTGTTTTTAATCTACAACTGGTGATTTTGTGATATGCTTGTTCTTGAAAACTTGAAGAAGGTAAGGAGAGCATCTTTCAGGTATTTACTGGGATTTCAGCATTTGTTGAAAAGATGTTATGTTTCTTCATACCTTGCCTAAGGAAGCACCTTCCTAAGACTGGCACGAGGTAGTAAAATTTCTCTTTCCTCCAAACTGACCATTTTAGACTGGCAGGAATCACTCTCAGACCTCTGAGTTCTCTAGGTGCAGTTCAGAGTGGAGGCTACTCAAGATGAGACTTATTTTGATGGTGCACCAAGTACTGTTCCAGCTGGGTAGAGACTTGTCTCACATAGAAATCCTGTTTTCCAACTAAGGCTAGGCTTTTACTTCCAAGTCAGTGAATGAAAGATTATATATTGGCGTAAACTTATCTTTTAACAAGATTCTTTCCAAAATGCTTATAAATGCTTGTCGCAAGGGTTTTGGGGCACATTTTAGCTACAAGTGCTGGCAGTTCATACCTATAAAGCCATTGCACCTTTCAGGCAATGCCTTCATTATGTGTCTTTCATTATGTCTGACTTTCATTTCCATGTACCTTATTTCTTTAAGGCTTGGCTTTGGATACTAAATGTCATATTAATTATATATGGAGCCAGACTCTTTGGTTATTTAAAGGGATTTTCAATCCTATTTCAGACTAAATAGCTTGATAGAGATGAGGGAAGATTGTGTAAACAATATTTTTTGTCATGCCTGAGATTAGGTATCATTTGTATTAAGGTTTATTCTTTTTCTGTTTTGTTTGAATTTGGTTCACTTGGTTCCAGCTGGGTCTGGAAAACAATTACTATAGTTACATTAGAAAGCGTATAAAGCAGAAATTAAACACTGTTAAGTTCGTGAATTGTTGATGAGCATTCTATTGCAGTTGCAAATTTGTACAAATAACAGCAAGCTGAGTTGCCTGGGACATGTCTAAAGCAAGCCAATTTTACTAGTGTTCTGAAATCATAATGATGTACTTTGCCTTTCTTGCCACCTCTTCATTTTTTATTGTTATGTGTATAGCCAATGGCTGTAGTGCAGGACAGTACTTGAAGGAGCAAAGACTTTAAGTTAATAGTGGAATGTCAGTTGGAACGTTTAACTGCTTCACAAAGTACGTTGAACTTCAATTACTTAAATATAAGTTGAAATATAAAAAAGCTGGTTGATTTTGTTTTTTCTTTTAAATCTCATGATGGTTTCGATTCTGTGTAGTAGATGTATTATTCCTGATAGTTAACTGCATCAACTGCAATGGTTGTCTAAAGGTGTATGCTTGGAACTTGTCAGTGTTTTCTGTGGGCCTTCATTAATTTTGAATGCTTTCTATGCTTTCCATGCTGTTATGACTGAATCTAAATATTTTATATAGCCTGTGCATTCTCCCTATTTATGCAGACCTTTAAAAATAGAATAGATTGAGTTAAGACTTGACTTTTGCATGGCAATTGTTCAGTTGATCTTGTGAAATGTACAATAATCATGTTTTATTTGAGATGTGCAATGTTTGTCAAGCACATTTCATATGAATACATATACTGGAAATAAGTGTCAACATTTTAATGTGTTTAGTTTTCATATATGATTATATATAATGACTTGTAGATGTCTGGACTTGTTATTTGCAACCTAATACAAGACAGATAAAAGCTTATTGAAACAAGATTTTTCAGACTTGGTCATGTATTTCAGCTCACATTCATTCTTGCTCAGAAAACTGATTAGATACTTTCAAAAGCAGAGTCAGGAATTTGCCTCATTCCTTACATGTGTAAATTCAAATGTTTATTCATAGGCATGTTTATACTATATATTTGCATTTGCCACAAGCAGTCAAGATGAGATGCTTTTACTGTAGCAATATCTGCAGAAGAGTCACATACCTTGCATATTGCCCAGGGTACAGGCATACAAACCTAGGTGTGCCATGCATCCTCCCATTCCTCTCAGGATTTAGGCTAGAAAAGGTAGTGTAGACTTTTTCCAATCAATGGCTTTTGACTTTTGCTTTACAACTTGTCTGTCTCTTGTTCTAGCAATCTTCTGGGATATAAGGTTTTTCATTCTAATTTTCTTCACCAGGCTTTGAGGTATTGAACAATTCATTCTGCATAAGGCTAGTTAGCTTAGGAATTTGTGTTTGTTCTCTAATGGAAGGTGTATTTTATGCTCATGACTCTGACAGGGCCTTTGGCAACAGTTCTCACTTTTGAATCTCCAGAGGAAAATTGGCCATCAGACTGAAGCAAGAAAGACTTTCTCCTACACGGCCTTGCTTAGGACTGGTTACAACTCTCACAGGATGCTAGAAAAAGTTTTGAAAGCTTTGGATGGCATAGCTCGGTTGAACTACTCTTGTCTCAAGCAGGATTGAGCCTTTCAGACTCAGTCCACTACTACTTTATCACTGTAGCTGTCAGGTTACCTCCCATCCCTTCTCTAAAAAGATAAGGAAGGCTGTAGGTTTGGAGAACACTGCTGCAATTTGATTGCAATGTCTTATTTTCACTTATTTTGGAAAAGGGCACTTTCTATTCTCTTGACAGCAAGTCTCTATGCTGACATGTCCAAAAAAAGAATAGTAGTTCATCCTGTAATTGTGTTGCTCCCAGACATTGCAATTAATGTGAATTTTGCAGTCTATCCTCACTTCTTCTTTCCAGAGTATTTCAGAATACAGGCTTTGAACTGAGGAAAGGATTGAGGGGAAGGGCTGTAGCTGTGTTCTTGAGGTAGCTAGAAAGTATCCAGCCCTGAGAGATACTTAAAACAAAATCTTGATTTTTGCATACATGAAACACCTCCACATCAGTGAGATCCATATCAACAGTAGCATCACAAAGCAGTGCCAGGCTCACATATATCAACACTTTAATCTATGCTGACCTTAAATTTTGCGCTATGTAGTACGTTTCTTGATGTTCAGTCTTCTAATGCATCTTTCTTCTGCTTTTCAGAGAAACTGTTGTCTCTTCTACCAGAATATGTTGTTCCTTATACTATCCACCTTCTAGCTCACGACCCAGATTATGTCAAAGTCCAGGACATTGAACAGCTCAAGGACATTAAAGAGTAAGACTATTTTAAATCTGTTATTTCTGAGGGTTGCAGTGATCTGACTTTATTCTAAATGAAATTTTAATTTATTGAGTACCTTGATAAATTTTCCAGTGCACAATAATGATGATGGTAATTTTCTTAAAATATTATGAGGAAAAAATGTATATGCTTTGCTTAGTGCTCTGTGGTATCTTATAGAGGGACCTTCACCTTCTCTCATGAAGAATTTTTATTCTGCTCATCCTACTTTCATTTCTTCTTCTAGTGAATTGGTTTCCTGAAGTTAGACTACTTGAATGTCAGATTCGTAGTACTTGGAAGAACTACAGTAAACCATTTTTTAATTGTCTTTTTTTTAAAGTTTTTTTTTTTTTTCATTTTTATTAATGAGGGATGCTGCATTTCTCCTTTAGGTGCCTGTGGTTCATACTGGAAATATTGATGGCTAAAAATGAAAACAACAGTCATGCATTTATCAGAAAAATGGTAGAAAATATCAAACAGACTAAAGATGCTCAAGGACCAGATGATCCAAAAATGAATGAAGTAGGTGATACTTTGGATTGGAAACTGCATTTAGGTCTGACCTAGTTCTAGAGATGAGTTGCTTTTTCTTTACACACCAACTTTAAAATGTCTTTCAGTAAAACTGTATGTGGGAGGTAATATTCTGTATGCTGTAATGATTACATTTATTGTAGTTTCTGTATCAGTTTTTCTGTGCTTCAGTGGATCTTGCATATTTGCAAGGGAGATGTAATTGTTTGTCATCCTTCTGTTTCTGTCTCAGTAACATTATCAAACACTACCTTTAAATATATGTAAACTATCATTTTTACTCCTTATATAATCCAGTGAAATGTTTTCTGCTTTGTAATATTTAAAAAAGTGCAAGATAATACAGATTAGTACAGGAAGAAAAATACATGCATCAGATGTTTCTAATTTTTCTTATATAACAAAGGTATCAAACCCTGATCCTGTTTTACATTTTTGTTTGTAACAAATTTTTGTTTGTAACTTCTTTATTCTTCCCCCACAGAGATTTGTTAGCTTTGTCTTCCAGACCATGGAGTACACCGTTTTTGAGTGTAGAAAGAACATGCAAGCTCTCTCTCTAAGTGCTGGGTGTACAATTGTTTCTGTCTTTTGCTCCTTTTTTTTTTTTTTTTTTTTTTTTTTTTTTTAGTACTGTGATATACTGTTTAAGATGCATTCTAGTGTTAGTGTTTAAGATGGTTGTTTTAAACTGTGAGTACTTCCAGTTCTGTGCTCAAAACCTATTGTTTTTTGTCAAAATTTGCAATAAACTTCTAAAGTTCTTCTTGTTTGAATTGTTATTATTCACAGAAACTCTACACAGTCTGTGATGTAGCAATGAATATCATTATGTCAAAGAGCACAACATACAGTTTGGAATCCCCTAAAGACCCTGTACTTCCAGCCCGATATTTTACTCAACCTGACAAGGTATACTTTGGAGTTTAAGTTTTCTTAAGATAACAGTCAATTTAAATTTTTAAGAATAGTTACAATTTGTTTTATTACAACAGTCTTGTAGTTTTAGACTTTTCCATGTTATAATTTAGTTGAAGATGTATGTATGTATCTTCATATATATATATTTATATATGTGTACACACTTTTTTAAGGAGATATTACTGTTCAAGTTTAACATTTCAGAAGATGTAGAGAAAGTCCAATATATTCTTTTGTCAGTACTACCTCCAAAATGTATTTATCTTATTTGTTGATTTTTGTTTTTGTTGTTCCCTTCTTTACAGAATTTCAGTAACACCAAAAACTATCTTCCTCCAGAAATGAAGTCTTTTTTCACTCCTGGAAAGGTGTGTATGTATTGCTCTGTGTGTGTGTGTGTGTGTGTGTGTTTTCTTTAAAAAGCTAACCTGTGCAGTAGATAAACTCTTGACAAGTTTAAGAAAATGCGTTTTGTGCCTGAAGGGTTTATATACCAATAGTGAATGGGTAGAGAGAAAAGGATAGATAAAAGGGAAAACTGCTTGCATTTATGCTGGGTTGGTGGTAATAACGGCTATAGTCTGATCTGTCTTTAAAAAAAAAAAAAAAAAAAAAAAAAAAAAGCCCAACACTTGGCAAATGTGCAAAATAGGTAAGATTTTGCAGGTGACCACAATAATCCATATGAAGTGACAACTCTGGGAAGCTCTAAAACAACTTCAAAAATCCCCAAAGTTAATCTTTGTGAAAGCTGAATACCGTTTTGCAATAGCTTAGAAGATAACTTGGTATGCTTCAGATTTAGTGTTCTATGGTTATATCAGTTTGTTCTCTCTAAACATGCATTCTGTCCAACGGTAATGCTCTCTCTTTACTGAGAGAATAGATACTCTTTAGAATAAATTCTAGCAAAAAAAAGAGAAATGTTTTTATATGGATTAATGTGTCCTATTGATGATTGCAGGAGAATCTTGATCTACTACCTTGCAGAGAAATGAAACTGCAGTATCTTAGCCTTAGCTTTGCTAATGAAGCATTGGCTGAGAGTTATTGACTTCCTAACAGAGGAAGATTGCATATTAGGGAAAAATGCATACATACAGGAGCATCTTTTGATTTGAAGGTGAAAGCTAACATTTATTGATCCGAACATATGGTCACCATGAGGTTACAGATAAGATTGGTTGAACTTCATGGATTAGAGATTCACTTTTTATTAAAGACTCAAAAGTTTTTTTAAAAAAGTTATGTATCTCAAAATTTCTGATAGGTAGTCAGTGTTAAGTTCCCTCATCCAGTTTTTGACATCAAACATTCTTGCTAGTTTGTTCCAAACTTAATATAGTAAATGTAATATGACAGTGTTAAGAAACACAGAATTACAGAATTGTTGAAGTTGGAAGGGACCTTTTAGAGAGCATCTAGTGCAACCCCACCCTGCTCAAGCAGGGTCAGCTGGAGCAGGCTGACCAGGACCCTGTCCAGACGCCTTTTGAGTATCTCCAAGGATGGAGATTCCACAACCTCTCTGGACAACCTGTTCCAGTATTCAGTCACCCTTATAGTAAAACAGTTTTTCCTTAAATTCAGACAGAACTTCCCGTGTTTCAGTTTGTGCCCATTGCCTCTCATCCTGTTACTGGGCACCAATGAGAAGAGTCTGGCTCCGTCCTCTTTATGGGATATTTATACACACTGATAAGCCCCCCCACCCAGCCTTCTCTTCTCCAGGCTAAACAGTCCCAGCTCTCTCAACCTCTTATCATATGAGAGATGCTCTAGTCCCTTAATCATCTTTGTGGCCCTTTGCTCCAGTATGTCCATGTCTGTCTTGTACTGGGGAGTCCAGCATTGGACCCAGCACTCCAGGTGTGGCCTCACCAGTGCTGAGTAGAGGGGAAGGATTGCTTCCCTTGACCTGCTGGCAACACTCTTCCTAATGCAGCCTAGGATACCATTGGTCGCCTTTGCTACAGGAGCACATTGCTCGCTAATGGTCAACTTGTTGTCCACAAGGACCACCCAGGTTCTTCTCTGCAGAGCTGCTTTCCAGCATGTACTGGTGCATGGGGTTATTCCTCCCTAGTTGAAGGACTTTGCACTTGCCTTTGTTGAACTTCATGAGGTTCCTCTCTGCCCACCTCTCCAGCCTGTCCAAATCTCTCTGACTGGCAGCACAGCCCTGTGGTGTATCAGCCACTCCTCCCAGTTTGGTATCATCAGCAAACTTGCTGAGGGTGCACTCTGTCCCTTCATCCAGGTCACTGATGAGTAAGTTGAACAGGATTGAACCTAATATTGACGCCTGGCACACACCACTAGTTACTGGCCTCCAACTAGACTCTGCACCACTGAGCACAGCCCTCTGAGCTCTGCCTTTCAGCCAGTTCTCAGTCTGTCTCACTGTCCATTCATCTAGCCCATACTTCCTGAGCTTGCCTATAAGGATGTTATGGAAGACAGTGTCAAAAGCCTTGCTGAAGTCAAGGTAGACAACAGCCAATGCTCTCCCCTCATCTATCCAGCCAGTAGTTCCAGCATAGAAGGCTGTCAGGTTGATTAAGCATGTTTTCCCCTTGGTGAATCCATGCTGACTACTCCTGATCACTTTCTTGTCCTTCATGTACTTGTAAATGGCATCCAGGATTAGCTGCTCCATCACCCTCCTAGGGATCAAGGTGAGGCTGACTGGCCTGTAGTTCCCTGGATCCCCCTCTTTGCCCTTTTTGAAGATAGGAGTGACATTTGCTTTCTTCCAGGAACCTCACCCAATCGCCATGACCTCTCAAAGATTATCAAGAGTGGCCTCACAATAAGATCAGCCAGCTCTCTCAGCACTCATAAGTACATCTCATCAGATCCCATGGACTTGTGTACGTCCAGTCTGTTAAATGCTCCCTAACCTGATCCTCCTCCACCAAGGTTTTAAGCCCTCCTTTCTTCAGACTTTTTCCCTGGTCTCTGGGGCCTAGAATTCCTGAGGACTGGTCTTACCAGTAAAGACTGAGGCAAAGAAGGCATTCAGTACCTCAGCCTTTTCTGTCGCTTGTCGCTAGGGCCCCTACCTCATTCAGCAGCAGGCCCACATTTCCCCTAGTCTCCCTTTTACTACTGATATATTTGTAGAAGCTCTTAAACACACAGTTTATGCTACCATGAAATATCCTGGTTTTGTATTTTAACTTCTAGAGCTAGGTGCTCTAGCTACATCTTTCATGATCTGGAACTGAGTAAAAAGCAGCAGAAGTGTACTTAGACACATAAAACTTTACAATTTTTACAATTTTACAATTTTTTTTCCCGTCACCAGAGCATCATGGAATGAGAGTTGGTCTAGGGAGCCTTGTCTTAAGGGAATGGAAGACTAGCTTGCGTGGACATTAGACGTGGATATAAGCAGGGAACAGTGCTACGTATATCTGAGGGCAGCAGGGCTTTGAGTGTGGGTTTTGTGTTAAGGGGGAACTGTTAGTGCAGGCCAATCTCAGTATGAAGCCCAGTCCACTATGAGTTTGAACTTGTGCTTTTGAGCTTTTTCATATATTCTTATTGATTAATGTTAAGTTCTAAACTAATAGGTGTAAATTCTTAACAAGCCTTGGAGAACAAAATTCAGTTTATTTTTGGAGAGGCTATTCCATGTTTTTTATACTCAACAGAGTGGTTCTTTGCTTTAAGTGTAGAATTCCCTCTACCTATAAAAACATAATCAGCACATCCGTGGCATGCATATCTGAAAAAGGAGCACTCAAAGTTGCTATGATGTGCATGTGCATTTTTTCAGCTGTCAGCAACTTAAGTCACAGCCACAATCTAACACTGAAATAGAAAATGGATCATCTTAAGTACTGTGAAGTTTGGAGGTCACTGATAGGAATGGTCTTTGACATTTTTGTACACGTGTGTTTGCTGTAAACATGTATTCTCTTTAGGAGTAGCTGAACTCTTTCAACTGTCTTGAAAGTTAGTATGAACTGGAGGTATTTGGCACGTCTGCAAGGTAACCCACTTAAGTAGCCTGGACTTCATCAGTGTCTGGATCCTATTTTGGCACCTATTAAAAGCCTAACCATTTTTAAATTTGTGCATAAAGCATCAGAATATTTGATTCTGAGGCGCTTATTCATTCCTAGTTGAAACTACTGTGGTTTGTCATTACAGTTAAGCCAGTCTAATGGCTGACTTCCTGAAAGGGCTGTCCTACTCCTGCTGTTTCTGTTTTGCTGGTACAGGTGCTTAGCTGATCCAAATGGTGAGCTGGTTCAGGAAGCTATATCAGCAGAAAACAAACTGCACAAAAAGTGGTTTACTGCAAGGTCAGATGAGCATCCAATGCCAGCAATGAGAATAGGACTGAATAAGGATTGAGAGGGCTGACACTGTAGTGTCAGCTAGCTATTTGATTACAGCTCTCTGAACTTCTGGCTTCTGTTGTAACTTTCATATTTAAACGTTTGTCACTTCATGTTGTAATTAAGATACTGATTGCAGAATGTGAAATTTGTGAATATTTTAAGCATAGTACATGTTATTTCAGGCTAGATATGTAATATCTAAATGTGTAGATTAAAATAAAGGATATATATTTTTGGTTTCAGCCCAAAGCAGCCAATGTTCTTGGAGCAGTTAATAAGCCTCTTTCGTCAGCAGGCAAGCAGTCTCAATCCAAATCTTCACGAATGGAAACTGTAAGCAATGCCAGCAGCAGTTCAAATCCAAGCTCTCCAGGAAGGATCAAAGGGAGGTTGGTAGACAACAAAGCAGCTTTGCTATTTCAAGTATTTGTAATGGAAACTTTGAATATTTCTATAACACTTTCTAAGTGAGAGACAGAATTTATTCTCTTATTTTGAAGTTAGGGTACCACATATCGGTATAACTGAAACTAAAAATTTGGCTTTCTAACCCCCAAAATAAATTTGCTTTAAAAAAAAAAAAAAAAAAAACTTCAAGCACAGTTACATAAATACGATCCAATTGTATCCAGATTGGATGAAGAAAAGGAGGAGGAGAGCCTCATAGCTTATACATCTGCAGTTCCTAGCAACCTTGTGGCCAGCTCTAATGTTAACGACATGCCATAGACAGTGAGACAGATAAGGCGTTGTGGTGATCTGGCCTGGCTTCCTTCTGTATAGATTTATCCTGGACTTCGCAGATGAGAATAAATTTGAGAGATTTTGGAAGAATAAGCATTTTTGGATTTTAGATTGCTTCTGAGATGGACAGGAATATACTGTAATGATAGGGAAGTTGTCTTCTAATTAGCTGTCTGTAAAATTCATACCTTATGTTGTGTCAATTTTCTAGGGTCTTCATCAGTCACAGTATCTTTCGATGTTCATTTGTTTTACTGAAAGTCATGTTATCATTAATTTGTTTCACAGAGATATTTTGAGATTGCATAGCCCCCGTTATTCATCTTTTCTCACGTGAATTCAAGACTGAGGGAAAAGTTAGGTTTGAAACTAAGACTTTTATTTGATTCTTCTGTGACTCTTTAATACGTAATATGAATTTTAAATGTAGTGCAATGTCTTGTAACAAATACTTTTCAAGTCCCTGGAAAGTCCACAGAAAGACTTACTTCTTAGAAGTCATGCAGGTTCATATACAAAGTATGTTACTGGCTAAAGACAGGCTGGAGTCCAGGTTCCTCTCCATACCCAGTGAAACGAATCTGAAACTGATATTGTTCTACATCCAGCTTATTTAAAAAAAAAAAAAAAAAAAGCTGCATTCACATCCTAAGCTATTCTGGCTTCTTTATAATCTCCTCAGTTCATGTAAGTTAGCTGATCAGTATTTTGAATGAAGGCACCAAAGAGGAAAAAAAAAAGTCCTTTGTAACTGATCATAATGATTCAATCAGTATGACTGACTATATACATGTAATGCTGCGTCTGTTAAGGTGATGTATAAAGACTGAATTTCTAATATGTCATAGCTATTACAGATTTTATACTTGTAAGAATAATGATGTCTTTCTCAGCTTAGGGAATGCACAGGAAAGGGAGTTAAGAGTTGGTGTATTTGAATACCCCTTTTGCTTTCAGTGCATAGCATATTTCTTTTCCCTAAAAACTGTGCACTCTTATTGAAAATTCTGCTTCTTCCAGCCCCAGAGCAGATGATTCTTCTGTATTGGCTTTCATATACTGACTTTTATCCATGGGTCTCAGTGTTCTCCAGACAGGGAAAGTATCATTGTCTCCATTTACATAGGCAGAAACTAAAATAAAAATTAAATTGCTTACTTAGTGCTGCCCCAAATAACAAATGAAAGCTGAGGGATGAACTGGTCTATGAAATTTAAATATGCTGTTTTAATTGCATAAACCTCACCATAGTGTGCATGCTCTGGTTGGTGTGTCTGTGGGAGTCATATCATGCTTGATATATAAAAGTGTATGCAAGTATATACAGATGCAAAGATCTTTTTGTAACTCAGTAAAGCTTTTCTGTTTCAAAACTAGCTGAATTTTCTTTTTTTACTGGGAAATATATGCAGTGTGGTCTGTGATTGACAGTCTTGTCCTGAGACTTAGCTGTTCTGGCTTGTGATATCATGTGATACCTATAGTAGCCAGAGTGAAAGGTTCTACCAGATTGTTCCTGGATAGGAATAGATTTCTTCTGAAGATTGTTGCTGTTGGTTAATACATATATATATTTTTTTTAATGATTGCTTTTTTTAAACGATTGCTTGCTGTAATGAGTAGAATAAATCTGTTGATTTTTAGGCTTGACAGTACTGAAATGGACCATAGTGAAAATGAAGATTTCACACTAACTTCACCATTACCAGGAAAGAAAACTGACAAAAGAGACGACTCTGATCTTGTAAGGGTGAGCTGTTTGGCTGCATTGCAAATGTTTCGTTTTGAGTCAACAGAATTTAAAAAAAAATGAATGTGGTGATACTTGATATCATTCAAGCAGATATGCTTTTCTAATCCAGACTTTACAGGAAACTGAGTTGATGGTGCAAGCTACTGCAAAAAGTGCGTAGATTCGGAGATGAAAATAAAATGAAAAATGTTCAATTTGTCCATTTTGGATATGCATGTTACCTTTGTATCATACTGAAAATTTTTGTAAGCTGTCGAGATTACTTGTTATGATTTGCAGGATATTGATAGGATCAGGTGCTGTTGGAGCGAGGGTGATGGGAATTAGCTTGTGATTTGTCTCATGCTCAGGATTCATTGCTGAAGCATTCGGAATGTTCAGTCTGCCAGTATGCTTGGACTCTTTTTACCCAGTATGTGGTGATTTATTGTTTTAATGTGTATTTGATGGTTACTCAAAATACAGCTTTGCAAGAATTATTTCAATTAGCTTGAGAATGATTCGCCATGTAGGAGTTTGGGGAGAGTGGTTTAACCATTCTGAGATCTCGTGTTGCCTCTGAGGATATGAAGATCTGTTTTATATATAGTTTCTGGCTTGTAGCTAGCAAAGTGGTAATACTTCATTACAGGTTTGATGTATTGTAATTCTCACCTTTTTTTGATATTGTCCCATTACTGATGCTTCATTACTGATGCTAAGGCATGTTCTCCTTTTCCAGCTAGCTGTATGTTCCTTTCAACAGCTGTAAGGGAACAGCAACTGCTCTTTTTTTGGTTATCTAGAATACCAGGAGGGCACGATGATTTGATGTTGGATTTAGATGTTAAAGGAAAAGTTGTCTCAGTAGCCATTATTGAATCTGTTTTCTTGCATGAAACTTGTTGCATAGTGGTGAAAGCAGGAAAAATGCTTAGTCCTGAATGCCAGGTATCAAAAGTAGAAGTTGTAGCTTGATTTTAAATCTGCTTGTGTGTGGAACGGTCCTTCGCTGGCTTTAGGGCAGAGTAAGCTAGCTAACTGATAGTTATAGACAAATACAATCTCACAGGATTTAAGTAGACTTAATGCTTAACAAGCACATTGCTTATACTGTTATATAAACCAGCTGTTCTGTGAGAACATTGCTGAACTCCATGAATAGCAAAATGTTGGCATTGGTATGTGTTTTTTTACCTCATCAGCATTGTTCAGGAGCAGTTCTGCATCTTCTATATCTTTGAGAGATTTTAGTGAATGATCACAAGGCCTTTTGAGAGTGGTAGGCCTATCTTTAATTCTTACTGATGAGTTTCTGTATTTCTCTAGGTCTGTGATGCTAAAGGTTTCTAATAAGGTTATAAAAATGGATTTGGACTCTTCCACAAATGTAGGACTGAAATATATTTATTGATATTAAAAACAGGTTAAATATTTCTCTCAAGTCTGTAGCATCATTATATCAGAATACAGAAGAATCATCCACCAAAGAAAAATTATGATTGTACTGCTTTTTTTCATTCTAAGAGCAGTTTTAATAAATTAATAAGAATTTCACATACCACTAGTAAACTTCAGTTCTCTTTCTGCCTTGATAACAGTTGGCAGTTTGTCAAATATTATAGTAATTTGAGATAAGCATGAAAAAATAATCCGAACAAGATAAAATTCATTAATTGTGTTTTCTAGAATGCATTGAGGATATGTGATGTCTGATGTCACTGCTGCTTTTTTTTTTTTTTTTTTTTTTTTTTTTGAACTGTCTGTGACGTTTCCTTTATTCTATTATGTCAGTCTTCTCTGTTGCATTTTTCCAGGTTGCTTAGGACACAGAAAGCTACTGTCTGGTAAAAATGCCCTATACTTTTGCTAGCCTTGAAGTGCACATAACCATCTTAAGCTGTGATACGTTGTGAGGAAAACAAGCTAGCACAGCACAAAAACAGAAAAATCTGGAATTTTGTATCAAAAGAATAACACGTTTGAAGCCTGATGAGTCATAATGTAACAGACTTTGGAATTTTCATTCCTACACCTGACTTTCCTTTCAGCCTTAAATTTCAGACCAGTATTGCCAGCTGAACAGACGCATTCTTTATATGACAATCTGAAATATATTAGTTGGTATTCTGTCATTTAAAAATTGTGGTGAACTTCACTTATGTTAATTCCAAAACTATTATAGCAACTTAATTTAGATTGCTGGAAGCAAGGCAATTGTAGTGAGCTAACTTCACTTTCAGTTATAGGCTCTCTTGTTGATGTTGTTGATGGAATATTAACTTTGTTATAAAAAAACAATATTCCTATGTTGATCGGTGACATCAACTGAAAAGCAGAATTTTAATTGTGGACCAGAAAGTCCCTATTTTAAAGATGTCACAATTCAGGATATTTGTCCAGATGACAAGGTAGAATAACATGCTGGTTTTAAGGTTGCGTGGCACTTTGTTAAACCTGAATAAGAAACTTTCATTTGAAACTCAGCTACAACCATAATTAATAAAAGCAGCTGCAGTGTGAGAGATGCTCACAATCACTGCAAGAGCAAGTAGAACAGGGAACAATGAGCTGTTCTTTCTGCTTTTCTTGACCAAGGTTCACTGCTAAAGTAGAGACACATATTTGTAAGCTGACTTCTATCTTAAGTCACAAGAAGTGATGTGAAGGAAAAAAAATGTCCAGTCTGGTTTTAAGTGGCATAACTATTACCATGTGGGTTAAGTTGCAATGTGACAAATATCAATAAATGAGTGTTTGTATTGTTGAAATAAGGTAATGTTCCTTTGAAATCAACCTTGGTATGAAACTGTGAAATACAGTAAATATTTAGACTTTTGTCCCTATGAAATGGTAAGTGGGTCAATATATACCTCTTTTTTCAGCTCCAGTAAGCACAGTTCCAAAACTAAAAGGTGTTTTTTTTTTCTAGATTACTCTTACACCACAGGGGCCATCTGCCTGACCTAACAGCTGCCTATAGAAATCTTTGTACAGTGAAGAGCCATATACAGTGAGAGCTAAATGATAGAGAGGTCAGGGAATAGTCTGTGTTCTGAAAGCTTATGATTCAGAAATGGTTCTGCTTTTCTTCTAATTTTTTTTCTGTTGAGAAGAGCAAACGTTGAGTCTCAGTGTAGCTCTGATAGTCATAGCTGTCAAAGCACTGCAAACTTCTGTGCTTCCTTCTATATTATGGATTCAAATTGCCAACTGTCTCCTGTATTAGTGCTGTGCCATTGCCAGTGTGAGAGCCAGGCATAAGCACCTTTCAACTTATAAAAAGGCTTGAGCCACAAGTTGGCCATTTCTGTCCTATATATTATCTTATTTTCCTAATGATAAAAATACAATTATGGATATTCTAACTGATCGTGTTTGCCACAGCTGAGGATACAAATGAAGACCTTACACATTTCTGTAATCTAACTACTCGTCCTTAACATAGTCTTTCTCTCTTGCTTCTGGCATTTTATTTGTATATGTGCATTTATACTTTTTGCAAAGGCTTTTGAATTGGATATGATGGAAAATCTTAGTGTGACATCTTGAGTAACTTTAAGACTTTCTTCTTCAGAAGTTTCCATTGCTTTTGTGTACTTGACAATTTCTTATGGCAGTTTAATTTTTTAATTTTAAGATGTAATCTTACCTTTTCAGTCAGAGATGGAGAAGCCTAGAGGAAGGAAGAAAGCAACTATCACAGACTCAGAAGAGAAATTAGGCATAGATGACCTGAATAAGCTGGGGCAAGAACAGAAACTTAGAGGAAGTCAACGGGGAAGGAAGAGACCTGCAGTTGTGTCAGAATCTGATGAATCACAATGGCAAGAGGAAAAAAGGCTAAAAGAAGATGTGATAGAAAGTGAGGATGAACAAAACAGTCCACCAAAGAAAGGCAGAAGAGGACGCCCTCCAAAAGCAAATAATGGGGGAACACCAAAGGAAGAACCAGCAGCAAAGTCATCAAAAAGGAACAAAAAAAAGCAAACAGCAGTAGCAGCAGTAGAAGAGGAGGAGGAGGAGGAAGAAAGGCAAACAGAAAACATGGAACAAAAACCAAAAGGCAGGCAAAATAGGACACCGAAAAGAACGCAACAGAGGTAAGTCCATCTTCTTGTTAGCTGCATCTTTTTTATCCTTGAACACCAGTTATAATTTGATACTTTGCAATTTGGGTCTTCCTCAAAACAGAGCAGAACCATCTGAAACTAGTACAGTTGAATCAGCACAATCTACGCCACAGAAAAGACGAGGAAGGCCATCAAAAACACCACCATCACAGCAAAAAAAAGTGTAAGTGGTGAATATTTTCTGAATTTGTGTTTAGTAAAAATTAAAATATACTTCTGTGCCCCAAAACAATCATTTACTGAAAATATTTCAGAATACTTAAATTGACAGTTACGAAAATAAATTACCAGTGTTATTTCTAAAATGTTTTCCCTATCTGCTTCTCCTGGAGCTTCTCAAATCAGAGCAATAGGCTACAACTAAAAGTTTAATGTGCTCCGGTAGCATATAAGTAGCTTTGCTCTTTTAGGAGAAAAGTCAATATACCCTGAGGGCCTTGAGGATAAGGCTTTGTGAGGACTTCAGGGAGCAGAAAATTGTTCCTGTTCATTTTGGATAGGGAGGAAGAATCAAATTGCTACTGTAAGGAAAAGATGTTGTGGAGAATAGTTTTTTTTTTCTAATTCTTTTTAAACTAATTTTCAGTACCTCTCTAATTTGTGGCCTCCTTGTTTTAAGGTAATGTATCATCCACTTGAATAGTTTCCAAATGAATAAAGTGTGTGCTACACTCTCTGAAGGATAATTGTTCTTAAAAATTTTAACATATACTATCTCTAAAATGAAGGTGAACTGTGGCTAGCTTAATTTTCTTGTACTTACTGTAGAAACTATGGCTTTTTCTTTATATATACATACAATATATGTAAATCACAGGTGTACAAGTGGATAGGACAATAAAAACTGGGCCTACTGGCATTAATCTGCAGCTCATGGAACAGATTTGCAAGATACCTTTCCAGAACCTGGTGTTGAATTTTTTGGACACTACTTATGCACATCTCAAATCTGGGGTTTTGTATTATTCTGTTGGTTGTTAGTTTAGTTTTTCTAGCTTCCAGACGTATCAATGTGTGGGTGGTCCTCTAGTAGTTTAATGCACCAATTTGCCTGTCCCCAGCAGTTTTTTTTCCCATACCCCAGGTCTTTGCCTGAATAAGTTTGTCCCCTCCAGTTAACTTCCAGTTTCACATCTGATCCCTTGTGCTGGCATTCTGCACCCACGGTATCCCAATCCTTCCAGTCTTCTCGTGGACCAAGACTCTTGTTTTTCTACCTCACAGTCGAACCTTTCCCACTCCCATATGCTGTAAGTGGAAGCACAGGTCCCAACGCTGCCTTGGTTGCTACAGAAGTCCCTGCTACATAAGCAGTGAAACAAGAGTTGCAGGCAGCCACTTCACCACGCACAGAGGGCATGCAAACAAGTTATTTGTTGGGTGACGTGCTATGTGGCATTTGTCCAAGGTGCCCTTTAGTAAATACTTAAGTATCTTCTGGTTCACTTCTTAGTGAAATCAGTGAACTTCCCAGTGAGTTGATTTACCCCACGGTAAATGCAAATTAAACTGTATCAGTGTGCATGATCAATAACAGTGGCACAATGGTTCATTCATGTGTATAAATGTAGCTCATAGCATGCGGAGCCCAAATAAATTGCTTTAAGGGTTCAGAAGTATTTGGATCTATTCTAGACTTACACACAAAGATGTTTTGAGATTATTTGGGGGGGGGTTGTTTTGTTTTGGGGTGGGGGTAGTTTGTCTTTTAATTTTGTGGTCAGACCCCCACTTTAGACTGTTATTTCTCAAATTTGCAAGAAAAAGGTTAGACAGCAGTAAATCCTCAGTCTTCAAAGTGGCCGCTAACATGAGCTGGTTATAGTCAGACCCTTCTGTCCATGTATTATCTACAGGGGTTTTAAGTGAAGGAAATTGATAGGCTGAGCAGCATTGTGTACTAAAAGGGAGAATATATCTAATCCAAATGCCTAAAGCTTTCTAGGCTGTTCTGTGAAGGATTTGGAGTGTGTGGGCCAATGAATCTGGGTCTTTAACTATGAGGTTATAGTGTATAACCTATTTCTAATAGTGAATAGGGTTACCTACCAGCACCTGTGAGCTGGCTTATTTTTGTAAAATGTGAAAACATGAATGTAGATTGTGAATATTTCTTTTGTTTCCTTTCCAATTCTGTTGCTTTTGTCAGCGTCATGAAAGACTTCAGTTGGGCTATTTTGCCTTGTTTTTCGAAGGAGGTCATGTTCGTTGGTGCTAAAGCACCTACTATACGATAAATACTATATGCAGTTTGGGGGTTTTATTTTGAACTGATTTAGTGCGGTCCTCTGAACTGAAAATTCCTATCACATGTATGGTTTGAAAGAGTCAGAGGACAGGCGTTTTGGATCTGTATGTCTCCACTGGGGATCTGTGTGTTGCTTACCTGGAACAGAGCTTCAGATCTAATTTCATCCAAAAAGGGCTCTAGCTTGCATGCACAAAAACAGCTTTGTGAACCAAACCAAAATACTGTAAGTGGGATGATTCAGTGATTTACTTCTGAACTCTGCTAATGATCCAAACCAAAATGCTAACGTAGATGCAGCTGTAGTTTTGGATACATATCTATTCAGATTTTTTTTCGGGGGGGGGGGGGGTGAAGCTAGCTCTTATTTTAAGCAAATGGATGTTTTTGCTTATTGTTCAGCTCCCATAATTGCTAACTAACAAAGATGATTTCAGATATTGTTGACTGATTATTCTTGTCTTAGCATGAGCTAGCTTGGTAGATTTGCATTTAGGTTCGTTATAATGTTAATTTCAGAAATGGCAATATGGATTCTTCCAGGTCTGTAAAATATATATATATATATATATATATATATATTACATCTATATATAGATGTAACTATTCAAATGTCATGGTGTATATACTGCTGCAGAAGTGGAGTACATCTGTTTATGGAATTCAGTAGATGGAGTTTAAAAATAATAATAATAATTTAAAAAAAAACAGTATTCGGTCTCTAGCTTTTCCAGTTCTCCAGTGTCACTGTTGCATCAGCCTTCTTCAACCTGTATTCTGGCACTAAAGAGAAGAATCTCTCTTGCCAGTGAGCTCATTTGAGTCTTATAGATACAAAAATTGTTAAGCTTTGTACTCCTGGCTCTTTATTCTGGAAAAATCTTGTTTTCAAATACTGTTCAGCCTCCAAGTTACACCACTTCTATTCTGTATACAGATGAAATAGAAAGCCATATGTGGTAGAAGTAATACATAAAGCAAAATCTTAAGACTGCTGTTCTTAAAAGGTTAAATGGAATGCTTGTTCTTATGCAAAGTTTTTACATGTACAGACCCATATACTGTGAGACTGATCTTTATTTTTCTTCTGATTGTAGCCGTGCAGGACGTTCCAAACAAGCAGCCAGTAAAGAGAATGAATCTAGTGAAGAGATGGATGTATTTCAGAGTAGTTCACCTGTCAGTGATGACATTCCCCAGGAAGAAGTAATGGAAGAAGAAGAAGTTTCCACAATCAATGTAAGAGAAATGCATGGGACTTCCTTTTGAGTCTCTTTGTGGTGTCCTCTGTTGTATTGATGTGCAGAGACTGACTTTTCCTGTTCTTGATAACTTAACCTTTCTCCTTTAAAATAAATGAGGTGGTTCTCAACTGTCTGTGTCGAATAGTGGCACTGTACTGTAGTTTCTTAGAGAATCTGCATTTCTTCGAGAGAAAATGTCAGTTTTTGTCAAGCATCTTGAATTTTCTGTTCTGTGCAGCTTTATTATTTAGATACCTGAGTTGAGTAGTAACTCATGAGAATTATTTTCCATGTAACTCATGCCCATTCTTCTCAGCTAGATCATAATAGCAAATAATGCTTCCTTGTGCAAAACAGGAGGTACTGAATAGTACTGGATGGTAACCATGGAATCCAGAGCAGAATCTTAAACAAATTTCTTTTTCTTACTAGCACATGCAGATAAGTTGAAATAAATTTATATTTATTTCATATGAATTTGTTAGTTATGTTAATACTAGTACTTAAAATGTAATTGTTAATACTAGTACTTAAAATGTAATTGAAAATGCTTTAATTTACACTTTGGGCAAGTCTAAACCATTTGAGTATATGAAAACTCCAAAGTAGGATGCTGGATTATTTTTTTAATACCTGAAGAATGCAGGATCAGTAGCATTAAACACAGTTACATCCTGGTCATTGACTGAGACTTGTACCCATAGAAAAAATGAGTAATGAATGATACTATATACAGTTATTTGCACATTATTGTGAGAGTAACCATTTTTATTATAAAATATACTTATTCTTGGATTTTTTCAAAACCTACAGTTTTTCTTGTAAAAACATTTTAAATACTTTTCCCCAAACAGGTGCGTCGCAGAACTTCCAAAAGAGAAAGGCGATGAGTGAATATGTAGTTATCAGCCTTCCAGGTGAAAGCTTTGAAGAATGCTTTTAATATAAAGCTTGAGACTGAACAAAGCTGTTAGTGCACGAAATGGGGTTGCTGAAAAAAGACAAAACCTATTTTACTTTTACTGCCCCTGCATTTGCAGTCCCTAGGTCACAAGCTTTAGCCACACACATGTTGATATCATTAACTGTGGATTTTTGTGAAGTGTAATGTGCGCTGGCTTTGTAGACGTATGAACTAAAGAAGAAAACTGTAAATAGTTCTTTTTTAATGTTTCTGACTTCTAAAGTGCTTGTATAGCTTTTATCTGCGGCTTTAAACTGACAGTGCCCCACTGTTTATTGGATCTATTGATTTAAGAAAGAACAGAGTTTGTTAAACATTGATCTCAAGCAATATCTGTCAGTGTTCGTATTTGTACTCTTGTTGACATTTAACTGTGAAGAAAAAAAATCAGTTGAACAAATAGTGCCACTTTCTTTTGCCGCTATTTGTTGAGAAGAAAAAGAAATGAAACAATCTTTGTTTCCTTTATGAATTTAACCTAGCGTTTACTTTTAGGCACCTACCTATCATCAGAGGTGCTATATTACTTTTAGAGTTGAACAATGTTGAAGAGAATAATACAAGAGATGCAAATTGTGAAAGAAGTTGTTTGACTTGTTTTACACCTCAGTATTGATGCCAGACTTTTCTGGACTTCTAGTGGCATTGAAAATTCAAAAAGGATTTAAAATATTTTAATTTTAAAAGTGTGTTATTAAATAATGTACTGAATACCCTACCCATTTTATCTTCCCTATCAGTTTTTATTAATCTACTGTATCAATAAAATTCTGTAACTGAATGAGTTTTTAATAGTCTAGTATGTTAATGTGTATAGATATTTCCTTCTGAACATGATGTTCACAAAGAGCAAATTATTACTACATTATAATATGAAATCTGATATATAAACATTAGTGAAAATGCAGTTCTTATTACAATGTAAAGTTAATCACAAAGAAAAATTTTATTGATGCAGTGTGTCTTTATAAAGCTGTTCTTGAGAGCCAAGTGTTTTGTATTTTATAGTGAAGTTGCATGTTTATGAAAAATGTGCTGAAAATGGGATGTAATGTTTTTTTGGAAACTCGTATTTAGCAGTAGTATATGGTAGGTTGCCTCATGAGAGAATCTTCTATTGAGAGTTTATTGTACTTTTTTTTTTTTGTGAACCAAATTTTTTTTGGTATGAAAAGCTAAATTTTTTTTGTTGAATGACCAGCTGTAGATGATTGCAGTCAAGGTATTCAAAATTTGAATGAAGCTCCATTTTTATTTTGTGCTACCGTAGAGAGGTTGGATTTTTGTTCTTTTAGGTATAATCTGCAAAAAAAAAAAAGGGGGGGGGAGGGAGAAAAAGAGACAAAATGCTTAGGGCAGTATCTTGTATGCAGTTATGCAAACTGCATCTTCGAACCAAAATGTATAGGTTACTACACTATGCTTAGCCAAGCACATATTATAATTTCAGGTGCTCTTCTCCCTTTGGTTCCTTACAGCGGGCAACATATGAACAAATCAATTTCTAACTTATCAAATTTTTATCTCATTGAAAATGGAGCATTTTCATATAATTCATCAAGAAATAAGTTATATTTGCAAGGTGGCATGTAAAGATTAGAGGAAAGGATAACATTGAACATGGATTTACTGATTTCCAAACTATATTATCATTAGTTAAAAAAAAATTTAGAATTTTTCATTATGCATTTTTTGTTACTGATGGAAAAATGGTATTTGAAACAATTAGATTATTCTGCCTCTCCTTAATTTTTTTCCCCAGTATTCAGCTTTTCAACATTTATACCCATAGGTATGGGGGAAATGCTGCCTAAAAGGGCAAATATGGTTTTAATCGACTTTGAAGTAGCCGGCACAACTAAACTGGCTTACTTATGCTTCGGCAGTGCAAATGCAAGTTGTTTTTATGGTATAAAATGATTGAAAGCTAGCTTTGTTTTCCTCTTTGACAGAATTGCACTGAAAACATTTATGGAAGATGTACCTTTAAGTCCATTTTATACAAAAATATGAAAAATTGATGTTGAAACTGCAGGCTCTTGAGGCTTTATGTGCATAAACATGGTTAGGTTGAACTCACTGAATATTGATGCACATTACTGATCATAAAATGTTTCATGTAAATTTAAACTATAGTTTCGTGATTTAAATGTTGATTTCTTGGGTTATAATATGTAATTCGTTATTCCTTGAGGAAAAAGGCACAGCAAATATTTCATTCTTATATTCAAACCTCTTAAGTTCATTCTCATCTCATATAAAGAAAATGAATATTTTATGTACTAACATTTTGAGATCTGCATACAGTAGCTACAGTAGAGTATAATTATGTATAAAAAGATAAATTGCTAACAGAACGTTAGCATGCTCTTCTGCAATGATAATGTTAAGTTTATAAAAATGTACTGTATTACATTAAAAAAACAAATTGAACTTACTGTAACAAGTTCCAGTATGAAATTTTTATGAGATTGCTGAAATATCTTGCTGTACTTTGCAGCAAATTGAGCTTATTTGTGTTGCATTTCCTTTTCTTGCTGCAGTGCAACAGGAAACTTTCAGTGATCTTTAGTTCATATGTAAAATGCAAACTGATTGTAATCTTGATACTAGTGTTTAAGAATAATTCACTTGGATTCCGGAAGCATGTTTTTTATTTTTTTAACTTGTCACCAACTGAAATTATTAATATTTAGGACTGGCTATAATCC
The DNA here is from genome assembly GCF_036417845.1 of Apteryx mantelli. Classification (NCBI taxonomy): domain Eukaryota; kingdom Metazoa; phylum Chordata; class Aves; order Apterygiformes; family Apterygidae; genus Apteryx; species Apteryx mantelli. The sequence goes on from NC_089978.1 coordinate 26,751,886, forward strand.
ACTAATAGAGAAGGACATATATGAAACTGCTTGGAAGTTGTAGTGTGAGTACACCTTTTCCACCTAGGATAAACTAGATCCCTATCTTAACTATACATGACTCTGCCAATTGACTTTATTTTCTAGCAGAATTGAACCTTTTTTCCAATATATTGACATTTGCTGTTTTGACGTTTCAATCTGTGTGAACAAAAAAATTAAAATTTACAACAAAAAAGCGCTCATATTAAAGACATTTCCACTAAATATGAATATGTCCAATTTGTGACTAACTTGCAAAAGACTTAAAGATTAAATACTTCATGCTGGCATAGCATCTGTCATCTGAGATTCTCCAGAAACTTTACATGGAGGTGTGTGTGCAATATTATTGTTACTGCTATTTTGTGTGTATATATTTTGAGAGATTATCAAAGTTTGCCTTTGTGCATACACACAGTAGGCTTCGGATCCTGCAAATTTACATGCCTGTGGTTTTGTGGGATTAGTTCTGCAATGCATTTGTCCTATTCCAATAACCAAATATATTGATATGCTTGAAATTCTAACACTTGTGCACACAGGGCATGTAATGTAAAAAGTGTATGTGTATTGTAAACGTGTACCCCAGACATACAAAATTCTGAGTTTGTGCATGGAAATTTTCTTGAAAACCTGTCTCTCTGCATTAAAATATTTTGTAGAGATGGATGCATCTCTACCTCATCAAGGTAGGTACAGTAAGTATTTTACCAAGAATTTCTAAAATAAAAATATTCAGGTGTAACAGTGTGGTTGTCTAAAGCAGCACATCCACAAACACATCATTAAGTTGAGCTCCTCTTGGCCATCCTCTAGACTGATGGCTCTTCGTTTTACCAATACAAGGAGCAAAACAATAAAAGTAACCTAACCAAGACGGTCGGTCCAGTCATCAGCAGGAGAAGTAGAAGAACCTGAATGTGTGTTTCCTGCTATTCTTACAGCTTGCCACTCCAGTCTTTGCATCTTTGTTGGATGTCACTTTCACAAAAGATGCTTACTAATTTAGGTGCAATTTCCTAATGCTGATAGAAGTGACTTATATTTCATAGACATAAATAAACTTCCTGCCGTGTTAAGGTAGGTTTATCCAACATATTTAAAACACTTGATCAGTTATGTACAGTAGAGATTCTGGTATTTTGCTGCTATTGGAGAACTAAGAATCTGATGTTGGTAGCTGGGATAAAAACATAGAACAAAACAATTTGCTTTAAAGTTCTTCAGATTCTGCCATCTAAAAGGTCTGACCTGCACAGAGTTCACCAAGTGCTGTTATGTTTGTATACGCAGGATAAACAGTATCATACAGCATGTGCATGCAGTAATTTAAATGTTTCACAATTGCCTTTTGATTCAGTGCCTCACTACAGTTATGATCTAGTTTTTAATAGCACGTTCATTTCTGTAATGAAGATTTATATTCTTTTGGGATAGCAGTATCATCTCTTTGTTACCGATATGTTCAAAGAAGGAAGAAAGGCTTGCAAATACAGATTTCCACACCCCTCCCCTGCACATCAGTGTTTCAGTAATCATGTGATTTTTGGGGATTAGTTTTAACATGTATGATTTACATGGTGGAGAATGGATAGCATCTCCTATGGTGTTTTTTATTGGCTACCTGTTTTTGATATTTGTATCCTACCTCACATATGCAGATACAAAGAAACACAGTATTTTGAAAATCAAAGCAGTATTATTGAACACATTTCCTGCTTTTCCTGGCTTACTCAGAAGTAATGTCACTATAAATAATGTATATATTTGCAGTTCACAAACTTGTGCACTTGGGTCTGAACAGATCGACAGAACTAAAGGTTTCAGATATTAGCTTCTATAGGAATATGTCAGTATTCTTGCATTTTTAAGAAATTTCTATAGATAATTGCTTAAATTTTGACGTGCAGTACAACAGAACGTGTGAACTCAGTAACAGTCTAAGAAGTAGCTACTTCTAATGGTATTATAATAGAAAATAATGTGTTAGAATAAAACATTCCTACCCTAAAAAGATTTTTTTTCTTAATGTGTTGAGAAGACATCCTGATGATGCAAAACAGCTTTCTTCTAAAGTCACAGCAACTTGACATAGCCTGATTTGGAACAGCTTTATTTTTTGGTAGATATATTTTAAGTTTACAGGTTTCTGTGTTCCTTGTAGTATGGTTATATTCAGCAAAAATGAAATACTTGTAAACTAAAGCTATTTTGAAGAACAGAAGAGTTTTTAATCCATATTTAATAAAACCATAAGGTGTTAATTTTAAGCAGTGAGTTCTATTTCTTTTTTTACAGCCATATCTGTAGATGCAGTAACATATTATATGAATCTGAATGTGTACCAGCATTTCTCTGTTGCCTATGACCTAGAGTATACTGAAAGGCAGTAGAAACTGCCTTTGTGTTTTCCCCAAAGGGCAACTCCTGTTGTCCTTCCATAAGAATTGCCTACAAAGAATAAGAGCTGGAGGAGGAAAGGAGAGCAAATGGTTCTGTTTACCTTCTATTTATCTTCTGTCATGTTCCATATAATTTAGGTGATCATAAAACACTGATGTGTAGAGGTGTGCTAGGTGAAAAATGGGATGTTAGAAATGAGTTATTAATTTGAAAGGTGCTAGAGAGATGAGTAAAGGGTAGGGAATCAAGACATGAATAAATGAGATGGGAAAGATGTTACCCAATACCAGGTGACCAGTGATAGGAGTCATCTATTCAAGAGGAAAGCCTAGATGAGGGAAGCTCAATTAGTGACTTTTTCAGAGAGGAGAACTGAGGATATGCTGCTTTCTTGGATTTGGAGAAAGACTGGAATGTAGAAATATGTGTAAAAACACTCACGGAACTGAGATTAGTACCCAAAGTGTGTTAGTGGAAAGTGAGGCTGGTGCTACTGGCCCTAAATGTCATCTATAAGGGATTTGGCATAATTAGGTAAAGATGCTAACTGCACTGGATAGGCTTGTCCAGATAGCAATGGGACCTACCCTTTCATTGTATTTTTCTTTTTTTTCAGTTTCGTAGGTAGGAAGATATGGTAAGGTAGCAATTATTTGAATGCAGTATGAAATAAGCAACACTAAAAATGAGGCAGGAACGGCTAAGATATAAGTAATTAAGAAAGAAGACTCTCAAAGCTACCTAATAGCAACAGTTTTCACAGGTGTGCACTGTGCATAGCAATTCATAACCATCAATAACAGTGTCTCCTGTGCTGCCTCTCATTAAATCTTTCAACTTGAGCTCTTTTCTTAGTAGCTTTTTGCGAAACCCTGATGATCCAGTCTCTCCTACTAATTAAGATATACCTTCTTAGCAATCTGTAATGATTATCCCCTCCCCTCATTTACCTCGCATACTGTCCTGGGGGACAACTCCTGTCTTATCCCCAGTCATTGCTACTTTTCATTCACTTCAGTGGGCCCCAGCCAGCCAGGTTTGTGAATCTGTATTTCTTCTCTGAAGCATCTTCCACCCATTCGTTGTGATTTAAGCAGCCCTTAGACTATACCCCTATGTGGCACAGCTTAGGAAAGGTGCATACAGGTTCTTTAGTCGAACTTTCTGCTGCATGCTGATCTCTGTTTCTCAGTATCTAGTGAACCAAGCTCCTTCCAAGGTATAGTACTTCTCCAAAATTATGAAGCTGGCTTCCAGGATCTGGCCTGCATTATACAATGAAATGGCAATGAGGTGTTGGCATGTAAGGACTTCCCGAAAGCGTAAGTAGCAAACTTTGCTTTACATTCTTTTCTGCATATGGGAGCACAAAAGGAGGAATAATTTGGAGGGATGTGTGGGCACAAGTTCAGTTCACTTCTTGCTGCTTCTCCTATAAGGGAAGAAACAAGTCTTCGACAGGCATGTGAAAGAAAATGAAGACTTTTTTTTCAGTAGAAGAAATGAAACCTTGTCAAAACCTTTTCTGGCATTCATGGAAATAATGGGAAAAGCTACTCATAAAATACTTACTCCTTTAGTAACTCTTAATCATTATATGCTCTGGTACTATCCTGACCAACGTGTGACAATGGGTTATGGGATATAGCAATTCTGCATGGGATAGTATTTAATCTCTGCGTATGTCTAAAACTGAATTTTGTTTTCCTCCTTCTAAGCTACTCTGCTACTTGTATCGTTTATTATATCTCTAGTATTTAATATTAAATCAGCATCCTTCTGCCTGCATTCCTTTTTTGTGTTTATCTAAAATAAGGAAATGAGAGATGGCCATAACAGAGCTAGTATCACTTAGTGCTGTCATATTTAGTTTAGATCAAGTCCTCAATGTATCAGAACACTCTTAATCCGTATTTATTCATTAATGTTTTCAAAAACTGACTCTACTTTCTCAGTTTTTATGTTATCATTTGATATAGAATTTGGAACATGATTTTCTTTGTATTGTTTTCTGTTTATGCAAAATAGGATAAAAAGCCAATTATGAGCTGCCTTAAAAAAAAAAAAGTATTAGTAGCACGGAGTATGTACTGGGTTGTTCCTACGTACAATCATAGGAAAATTGTGTGTCTTGTTTAGTCTCAAATATTTGTTTTCAGTGTAAACCATTTTTTTTCTCTTGAGGTTTATGGGGTTATAAAACAGCATTCAACACATACACATATGCTTATAACATACATGTGTTGCTTATGTATACTAATGTTTGGCATAAAGTAGTAAAATGAAGGTGCAGCTTTGAAATATTGTTTGTATAGTATACACAGAATTGCAGAACTTTGCCTTTCTGCAAATGACTACATATGAGCAAATTTACTGAAAGAAATCACTACTTAAGGTTGGAGAATGTTTTTGCAGCATTCAGAGAGGTATCTTCCTATTCCATCCTCCCTCACGTACAAGGCTATACGGACAGTACTCAATGCCATGTTTGTTCCTCTCAACTTCCTGATGAAACAGCTTTTTGTGTGCCATTTTTTACTGTGTGGTTTATTGTCTTTATAAGCAACTGCTTCAGTCTCAAGAAAGAGACTTTCTGAACAACATCTTCTGGCCCTGTGTAGTGACCACGTGCTGTTTGTTGCCTTGCACGCAAGGGCTTTGGGTGGGGGATACATTTCCAGCTGATGTCTCCCTTCCTCTCCCAGTACAGAGCTGAAGGGAAGGAACATTTAAAAAATATCTTTAGAAAAGATCCATTTTTTCAGGTCCCTTTACAAAAATAGATGGGCATGGGCATGTCCTGGTTCTAAGCAGAAACAGCTTCCTCCATCGTTAGTATTTTAGACAAAGAACATTCTTCTGAAGAGATCTCACCATATCTCAGCACATTTGATAGCTATGCCAATATGCCGTGAGATGTCTCAGCTGAAGCAGGGACTATAAAGGCTCAAAAAAACCTATAGGCTTACAAAACCTGTCTTTTAGAGCTGACTCTACTTGCTATGGCCTTGGCCTTCCCAAACAAGGACTCCAAAGGTGGTTTGGAGGTCACTGGTGACTTTGCTTCTGTACCTGAGAAGCAGCACCACTATTATAGTTCCTATTTTCAGTAAGAAAAAGCAGTCCTTAGTACTAAACCATCCCAAGCCTAAGCCACCCACCACCTTGTTTACTTTCAAGACTGACAAGGATGTTGAGGTGGCTGTTAAGTAGCTGGGTCATCTACTTTAGTTCAGAAGGAATCCTATTTTACTACAAGGGAAAAAAATGTTACCCAATTTAAATTCCTGGGATGAATGAGATGATTGGAGGGTTTTTCAAGGTGGGCCTCTATTTGAACTTCTGGATTCCTACCACTTCATATTCTTGTTCATGAAATGCAATGTTTCTGATAGCCATTACCTCTACTAGACAAAGAGAGATACAGGCCCTCACATCACTTTCTGTTGTCTTTCAACAGTGTTTCACCAGTCCTCTGTCATATTCCTTTTCAAAACAGTGGGAGTTTCATCTTAGCCAGGAAATTAGTTCTAGTCTTTTTTGGGGCAGACTTTTGCTTTTAGGCCTTATTTGTATATCACACCCTTCATATCAGAAGGCACCTTCACTTTAACTGCATAAGTTCAGACTTTCTTGGAGCATTTTTTAAGCTGTTCAGTTCCACTGCAAAGGTTCTGTCTAGGGTTCTGCTATTTCTAATTAGTGACTGTCCAAGAGGTAGTAGTCTGTGTCCAGGCCAGCTGTGAAACAGTTTGGAGGGTCAGTGGTCAGAGTGGATTCTGTGAGAACTCTGATGGCTCTTGTAGTAGCGCTTGAAGATCTGCTCCCTCCTGGTTATCCACTGTGCATCTACCTTCAGTCTCGTCCATGTTTTCACGTATCTAAAATTAGATTTCACCACTCAAAAGCTAGACCTGATGGGGAGCATACGATAGAGCGATGCTACAAGTTGTGTGGTGTCTTTCCGAGAACCTTCATCTGTGGTTGATAGTAGCTAATTGTTTGAGGTGCACCATTGTTACAAAGTATGCAGAAACTCACTTAAGATAAGTTAGTGCATGTGTAGCTGGTGATCTTTGAGAGGCATTAGTATCCTACTTGCCTTTTTTCTGTCCTGTGATATCTATTACAGATAAACTGCAACTGAGAGGGACTGAAATGCTGAGGAGGAGAGAATCTAGAATGTGGCAGCTATGCATATTGCAAGGGAAAACTCTCCTGTCTCACATGGCAGGGAGTGAGTACAACCATTTAAGAACCATGGTTGTTAGTAACCAACCCATGTGTGTATTTACTTCACAGAATCACAGAATCGCTGAGGTTGGAAGGGACCTCTGGAGATCATCTAGTCCAACCCCCCTGCTCAAGCAGGGTCACCTAGAGCACATTGCACAGGATTGCATCCAGGCGCGTTTTGAATATCTCCAGAGAAGGAGACTCCACAACCTCTCTGGGCAACCTGTTCCAGTGCTCTGTCACCCTCACAGTGAAAAAGTTTTTTCTCATGTTCAGATGGAACTGCCTGTGTTTCAGTTTGTGCCCGTTGCCTCGCGTCCTGTCGCTTGGCACCACTGAAGAGTCTGGTCCCATCCTCTCGACACCCTCCCTTCAGATACTTGTACACATTAATAAGATCTCCTCTCAGCCTTCTCTTCTCTAGGCTAAACAGGCCCAGCTCTCCCAGTCTTTCCTCATAAGAGAGATGCTCCAGTCCCCTAATCATCTTTGTAGCCCTTTGCTGGACTTGCTCCAGTAGTGCCACATGCCTCTTGTACTGGGGAGCCCAGAACTGGACACAGTACTCCAGATGGGGCCTCACCAGGGCTGAGGAGAGGGGGAGGATCACCTCCCTCGACCTGCTGGCAACACTCTTCCTGATGCACCCCAGGATCCCATTGGCCTTCTTGGCCACAAGGGCACATTGCTGGCTCATGGTTAACTTGGTGTCCACCAGCACTCCCAGGTCCTTCTCCACAGAGCTGCTTTCCAGCAGGTCAACCCCCAACCTGTACTGGTGCATGGGGTTATTCCTCCCTAGGTGCAGGACCCTGCACTTCCCTTTGTTGAACTTCATGAGGTTCCTCTCCGCCCACCTCTCCAGCCTGTCCAGGTCTCTCTGAATGGCAGCACAGCCCTCTGGGGTATCACCACTCCTCCCAATTTGGTATCATCAGCAAACTTGCTGAGGGTGCACTCTGTGCCTTCATCCAGGTCATTGATGAAGAAGTTGAACAAGACTGGACCCAGTACTGACCCCTGGGGGACACCGCTAGCTACAGGCCGCCAACTAGACTCTGCACCGCTGATCACAACCCTCTGAGCTCTGCCATTCAGCCAGTTCTCAATCCACCTCACTGTCCACTCATCTAGCCCACACTTCCTGAGCTTGTCTATGAGGATGCTATGGGAGACAGTGTCAAAAGCCTTGCTGAAGTCTAGGTAGACAACATCCACTGCTCTCCCCTCATCTACCCAGCCAGTCATTCCATCATAGAAGGCTATCAGATTGGTTAGGCATGATTTCCCCTTGGTGAAGCCATGCTGACTACTCCTGATCACCTTCTTTTCCTCCACATGCTTGGAGATGGCTTCCAGGATGAGCTGCTCCATCACCTTTCCAGGGATGGAAGTGAGGCTGACTGGCCTGTAGTTCCCTGGGTTCTCCTTCTTGCCCTTTTTGAAGACTGGGGTGATGCTGGCTTTCTTCTAGTCCTCAGGCACCTCTCCTGTTCTCCATGACCTTTCAAAGATGATGGAGAGTGGCTTAGCAATAATGTCCGCCAGCTCCCTCAGCACTCGTGGGTGCATCCCATCAGGGCCCATGGATTTGTGGGTGTCAAGTTTGCTTAAATGATCCCTAACCCCATCCTCCTCCACCAAGGGAAAGTCTTCCTCTCTCCAGACTTTCTCTCTTGCCTCCAGGATCTGGGGCTCCTGAGGGCTGGCCTGAGCAGTAAAGACTGAAGCAAAGAAGGCATTCAGTAACTCTGCCATCTCTGTATCCTTTGTCACCAGGGCATCCACCCCATTCAGCAAAGGGCCCACATTTTCCCTAGTCTTCCTCTTGCTGCTGATGTATTTGAAGAAGCCCTTCTTGCTGTCCTTGACATGCCTTGCCAGATTTAATTCCAAACGGGCCTTAGCCTTCCTCGTCGCATCCCTGCATACTCTGACAACATTCCTATATTCCTCCCAAGTGGCCTGTCCCCCTTTCCACTTTCTGAATACTTCCTTCTTCTGGTTGAGTTTTGCCAGGAGCTCCTTGCTCATCCATGCAGGTCTCCTGCCTCCTTTGCTTGACTTCCTACTCACAGGGATGCACCGCTCTTGAGCCTGGAGGAAGTGATGTTTGAATATTAACCAGCTCTCTTGGACCCCCCTTCCTTCTAGGGCCCTAACCCATGGGATTCCTCCAAGTAGGTCCCTGAAGAGGCCAAAGTTTGCTCTCCTGAAGTCCAGGGTTGTGATCCTACTTGGTGCCCTGCTGCCTCCTCGCAGGATCCTGAATTCCACCATCTCATGGTCACTGCAGCCAAGGCTGCCCCCGACCTTCACATCTCCAACCAGTCCTTCTTTGTTTGTTAGTACGAGGTCCAGCAGCACACCTCTCCTTGTTGGCTCCTCCACCACCTGGGTCAAGAAGTTGTCACCAATGCTCTGCAGGAACCTCCGGGACTGTTTGTGCCTAGCTGTGTTGTCTTTCCAGCAGATATCAGGGTGGTTGAAGTCCCCCATGAGAACCAGGGCCTGGGATCGTGAGGCTACTTCCAGCTGTCTGTAGAAGGCCTCATCAACTTCCTCTTCCTGATCAGGTGGCCTGTAGTAAACACCCACAACAGTGTCACCCATGCTAGCTTGCCCTTTGATCCTTACCCATAAGCTCTCGACTCGCTCTTCATCCACCCCTAGGCACAGCTCAATACATTCCAGTTGCTCTCTCACATAAAGAGCAACTCCACCACTTTGCTTTCCTGGCCTGTCTTTCCTAAAAAGCACGTAGCCATCCATGACAGCACTCCAGTCATGCGAGCTATCCCACCATGTCTCTGTAATGGCAATGAGATCATGGCCCTGCGACCGCACACACATCTCTAGTTCTTCCTGTTTGTTCCCCATGCTGCGTGCATTGGTGTACAGGCATTTCAGAGAGGTGATCGAGCATGCAGGTTTCCCAGGAGGGACACAAGAGGGTCCTCCATAGCCACATCCCATGCGCACTTCCCCGGCTGCGTTCACCTGCTGGAGGCGTCCTGACTTGAGCTGTCTTTTGCCAACTACCCTGGCACTATAACTCTCCCCTTCCCCCGTCTTTCCTAGTTTAAAGTCCTCCTTGCCAAGTTGGCCAACCTGTTGGCAAAGACCCGCGTGCCCCGCCTCGTGAGGTGGATCCCATCTCTCGCCATCAGTTGTCGATCTTCAAACAGAGTCCCATGGTCGTAGAAACCAAAACCCTGTTGCCAACACCAGCGGCGCAGCCAGTCGTTAACTTGGAAAGTCCGTCTCCTCCTCCTCTCATCCATCCCCCTCACTGGCAGGATTGAGGAGAAGATGACCTGGGCTCCCAGACCCTTGACTTCCTTTCTATCATTTCTGTTGTTAGTCTTCTGAAATGTCTGGGGGTTTTTTGTTTGTTTGTTTTAAATTTTTTACCAAGTGCAAACTGAAATGGCACAGTTTTGCCAGATGCATGTCTGTGAGGGAGGGCAGGCTGTAAGCATACGCTGAAAAATGAGTGTTGCTTGTTCTTGGATTCTAAGCACACCCACTGTGAAAATCTTCATCGGTAAGAACTCCAATACCTGTTAAGTAGTGCCTAGTGCCTCTTATTTGCTCTCTCATATACCTGTACAATTTTTATGTGTTCAAGTAGTGTGGTGAAATGATCCTGAAAGCATGGTTGCAAGATTTAAGCATGTTGGATTGTTCTCCTCATTTGAACCATAGTTCTTATTTTTCTTCTTATGGGATAGACTGCTGTGGGAATGGTGTTAGTGGCTACAAAGGGGAGAGCTACCAAACTAGGAAGAAAGCTCAAGTCTTCATGGGAGAATAGAGCGTACTGTTGTTCTATGCAGCAGGCAGCATCTGAGTTCAATAAAAGATTGGCAGTTGCCTTGGAAAACTGAAAATGAAAAAGCGCAGTGTGCAAAGAGCAAAATTATAATGCAGTCCATACCTGTTTGTTTTGTTTTCCATGTACTTTCTAAATTTCTTTTATCTTTCTTCTATGGTTTTTTTAGCTCTGTATTTTTGTTTCCTGTTGTTAGTTGTGTCCAATAGCAAAAACACAAATTAGGGGAAAAAAAAATCTCAAAAAAATATTGTCTAGAACTTTTCATGTTCTGCCCACTTTGTCAACAGCAGATGCTCTCTGCTTTTTGCTGGATGTTCACTGGCTCAAAAGGCTTTTATGAGCAGCAGTGATGAAAACCAGGCCCTGAGAAGGAAGGTTCATCCCCACTGTCAATGTAACTTGCACCTGTGTGCATGAAGCTGCAATGGCTGAGAGCTGGATCTACTCAAGAAGAAAATTCTTAACAAAAGGAAAAATGGTGGAATGGGTAAGGGATGAAATGTACTTTTCAAACACTGAGAATATCCTAGGAAAAATGGAATCCAAAAGAAATGCATAAAAAATGTGAACCTTCAGATTCTTGTAGATGGCCTTTTTGAACAATGCATAGAATCTGAGATTTTTGTGGTGTTTGAGTGATTTATTGGGAAAATGTCTCCATGAATAAAAAAAGAAGAGTATGTCAGCCCTTTGCAGAGAGAAGTAATTTCACTGAACACTGCACAAAAAGTGAGGTGGTGACCAAGCCACACAGCACTTTCTCCTACAGTGAAGCAGTATAATTTCATGTTGCTGAAAGGAGACTGGTAACAGGTTTTAATTCTAGCAATATGGTGTCATTTAAACAATCCCCACAGTTTAGTGTCCAAGGGAGCACTTTGGCCCACTGAGATTAAAGGTTAGACGATTCAGTGTTGAGGTACAGCAAGAGGTCAAGAGAGAAACAGAGGGTTATAGAGATATAATGCAGGCACATGGATTAAGTCACAGATTCAGGTATTCAGTGTCATAGTGGACAGAGCTGGGAGATGAAGAGGTGATTGCTGGGGGTGGGGAGGAACTGCAAAGTTAAATTTCTTACTTGCTGTGGTCCAGGTGGTAGTCCCTAGGACACTTCAATTCAAGCTATATTTGCTTTAGATGAGATGGGGAATGGGTGTTCAGGCTACTTATCCTGACTCATGAAGATCTTCTCTTACACCTATGAATAGTCTAATCCTAGATTTATGAGGTGTTAAACAGCCAGATGGGTAAAAATAATGGTTGTATGATTGGACTCAGAGGGCAGTGGTTCAAGGATTGCACTCCACCTTGAGGCCGGTAACAACTGGAGTACTGCAGGGGTCTGTGCTGGGACAAGTCCTGTTCAACATCTTCACCAATGACCTGGAGGAGATGATGGAGTGCTTGCTCATAAAGCTTGCAGATGACACAAAACTGGGTGACTAGTAAATATGCTGCCATTCAGAGGGACCTAGAGACCCTGAAGGAATGGGTCAACAGGAACCTCATGAACTTCAGTAAGGACAAATGTAAAGTTCTGCCCCTTGGCAGGAAGAACCCTTTGCTGGGTTTTGGAATACAGGCTGGGGACTGACTGGCTTGCCATGCTGAAAAGGCCCTGGGTGTTTGGTAGAGAGTAAGCTGAAAATGAGCCAGCAGTGTGCTCTGGCAGCAAAGAAGGGCAACAGTGTCCTGGGCTGGATTAACAGGAGCAGAGCCAAGGAAGTGATTATTCCCTCTATTCAGCACTTGTCAGACTGTATCTAGATACCGTGTCCAGTTTTGGGTCCCCTAGTACAAGATAGAGATCAAAAACCTGGAGGGAGTTCAGTGGAGGTCACTAAAATGGTTGGGCCCTTGGAGCACAGGCCTTGTGAGAAGAGGCTGAGGGAGCTGGGCTTATCTGCCAGTACCTACAGGGAGATTGAGAAGATGGACCTAGGCTCTTCAGTGATGCATGGTGGGAGGGAGGGAGACAACAGTCATAAGCCGAAACAAGAAGTTTAGACTGGATGTAAGGAGAAACTTATGGAGAGAAAATGTCCATGTTGAGGACAGTCGAGCAGCAGAACAGGTTGCCCATGGAGGCTGTGCAGTCTCCACCCTTGGAGACTTTCAAGACCTGACTGCATAAAGCCCTAAGCAACCTGGTCTGACCTTATGGCTGACCCTGCTCTGAGCAGGAGGTTGGACTGGAGTCCTCCTGAGGTCTCTTCCAACCTGAATTATCCTATGATTCTATTCCTGGGTGACTGTAGCTCATGAAGCAGGAATCCTGAAGTCTGTAGACTTTCCCCCGGCAAATTCAGGTTACTCTATTTTAGTGTTCCATTTTTGTTCCACCTGCCTTTTACCATCAGCACTGAAGAGTTAGCTAATATATTGGTTCATCTTAAATATAACCACAAGTCAGAAAACTGAAGTGTGGGTTCAGTACAGCTTATCATATGTGCGTTTACACACACGCACACGCTTGCCTGCCCATATATATGCAGGCAGCTTGAATTCAGGTCTTTACTCCTAGCTGTTTTTTAGTTATCAGTATCTAAAATGTATACATTAGTGTATTAATGTAGTATGCATCACTATCAGTAATGTAGTATATTCAATGCCCTGTATGACTGTGGGCTCAAATTATGATTCTGCTAATCTGCTGAGTACTGAATTAAAATCTCAGGATATTGTGTGGTGGTTTGGATCTGAATAAGTGAAGAACAATTTTAGTGTAGTCAGCTTTATTAAAAATAAAAATAAAAAAATTGATACCGCAAGATAGATGTTCCTCATTGACTTTGACAAGAACTGAAGGCAATCTCAGGTTGCTGGAAATACACAGCACAGCTAACGGAGGCAGCCAACAGACACAGAAGCTTGTGCAGCAGTTTCTGGGACTCTGCTTTGAAATTTTCTAGATCCTCTGGGAATTTCTTCTGGGATCACTGGGGTCTCCCAGGAGTCCTGTGGGGAATGCCAGGGTGCCTGTTGCTGGGCAAGGACAGCTACAGGAGGCTGTGACTGCCAACGAGCTCCAGCAGCCTCTGACAGGCTCTGCCAGCTATTCCTGATGAAATGGGACTTGAGCTTTTGTTGCAGTAGACCTCAATGCAGGAAGGCCACGTGCCTTCAGCAGGTACCACAGGGCAGCCTTACAGAAGTGTGGGCTGAGAGCTTGGCCATGGGGCGCCATGCCACAGGGCACAGATCCCAGCAGCCGTTGGAGCAATGGCCCTGTAACCTCAGAGACTCTGGCCGGGCTGAGCTCCCCAGCATGGCATGGCTCAGCAGGGCTGGGGCTGCCGGGGTGTCTGGGCTGGGACCAGGGCAGATGAGCTCCTCACTCACAGGAGGTGGGCTCTGGGCAGTGGCAGTGCCCCCAAGCATTGGAGCTGTAGGAGGAGTCAGCTGGCTGCACAGCATCAGGGATGGTGAGAAAGACTGACTGCATCTTCCCAAGCCCCTGTGGGTACAACAGCCCAAGCCCCCGCTGCGCCAAGAGGGCCAAGGGGAGCCTCTGGGGTGGGAAATGGAGACTCCCACAGTGGCGAAGGCTGGGAGCTGGGGACTTCCTGCCCCAGGAGGATGACTGTGCTCTGCCTGCAGATCCACAGCAGGGAAGAGTATTGGTGCCCTCATAGCTGGTGAGGGGCTGGGAGCTCTCTCCAGCGCAGCGCAGCCTGCTCGGACACCTGAGCCCTGCAGCAGCACCCGGAGGAGGTGGCGAGTGACAGCAGTGGGGGAACTCCCTGCTGCAAGGACAGGGGCCCATCTGCTGACCTGATCCACCATCTAGGGAGGCCTACTGCTTGCTGGGGTCTCAGATCCAGGATGTTGCTGACATTGCCAAGGCTTGTCCAGCTGTTGGACTGTCACCCCTGCTGCTCTTCCATGTGGGCACCAACCATTAGGCCAAGGCAGCCTATCAAGTGTGACTACATGCCTCTAGGGGTGAAGGCCAAGGGCACAGGGGCCAGCTGTTTTTGTCTTCAATTCTGCTGGTGAGCAGGAAGGGCTTAAGGATGAGTGGCTGGATCCTGCAGGTCAACAACAGGTTGCACAGCTGCTGTCAACAACAGGGATTTGTTTTTTATGACCATGGAACCCTCTTTGAGGATCAAGGACTGCTAGGAAGAGATGGGATCCACCTGACCAAGCAGGGGATCAACAGCCTAGGGGGAGAGCTTTAAATAAGAACAAGGGACTGCAAGATCAGGAAGAAAATGCAGATGAGGCTTTCTTCAGACAACTGGAAGAAGTCTCAGGTTTGCAGTCCCTGGTCCTCATGGGGGACTTTAACTACCCTGATGTCTGCTAGAGGGACAACACAGCAGGGCGTAAGCAGTCCAGGCTCGCATTAATGACAACTTTCTAACACAGGTGATTGAGGAGCTGACAAGGAGAGGTGCTCTGCTGGACCTGATACTTACAAAACAGGAAGAACTGTGAAGGTCAGGGGCAGCCTTGGCTACAAGGACTTGAGTTCAAGATCCTGAGGGGAGGGAACAAGGCAAAGAATAGGATCACAAACCTGGACTTCCAGGAGAGCAGACTTTGGCCTGTTCAGGGACTTGCTTAGAAGAATCCCATGGGATATGGCCCTGGAGAGAAGAGGGGTCAAGGAGAGCAGGTTGATTTTATTTATTTATTTATTTATTTATTTATTTTCAAGGATCACCTCCTCCAAGCTCTTGAATGGTCAACTCCCATGTGCAGGAAGTCAAGCAAAGGTGGCAGGAGGCCTACATGGATGAGCAAGGAGCTCCTGACAAAACCTGAACAAAAAAAGGAAGCACACGAGGTGGAAGCTGGGTCTGGTCACTCAGGCAAAACATAGAAACACTGTCCAAGTGTACAGGGATGGGGTTAGGAAAGCCAAAGCCCACCTGGAGGTGAATCTGGGAAGGGAAATGAATGGCAACAAAGAAGGGCTTGTATGGTTACATCGGTAGCAAAAGGAGCTCTGGGGAAAATGTGGGCCCGCTGCTTAATATGATAGGGGCCCTGGTGCCAAAGACTACAGAAAAGGCTGAGGTGCTCAGTGTCTTTTTTTACCTCAGTCTTTACTGGTAAGACTGGTCTCTGGGAATCCCAGGTCCCTGAGACCTGTGGGAAAGTCTGGAGAAAGGAAGGCTTAACCTTGGTGGAGGAGGATCAGGTTAGGGAGCATTTAACAGACTGGACATACACAAGTCCATGGGATCTGATGGGATGTACCTATGAGTGCTGAGAGAGCTGGCTGATCTTATTGTGAGGCCACTCTTGATAATCTTTGAGAGGTCATGGTGAGGTTCCTGACAACTGAAAGAAAGCAAATGTCACTCCTATCTTCAAGAAAGGCAAAGAGGGGGATCCAGGGAACTACAGGCCAGTCAGCTACACCTTGATCCCTGGGAGGGTGATGGAGTAAATAATCTTGGAAACCATTTCCAAACATATGAAGGACAAGAAGGTGATTGGAAGAAGTCAGCATGGACTTATGCAGGGTTAATCACACCTGACCAACCTGATAGCCAATCATCTCATCATTGAAGGCTTGGTGAGTGATGGGAGAGCAGAGGACGTTCTTTATCTCGACTTTAGCAAAGCTTTTGACACCATCTCCCATAATATATTCAAAGACAAACTGATGAAATACAAAGTAGATAAATGGACCATGAGATGGATTGAAAATTGGCTGAACTGCTGGACTCAAAAGCTTGTGACTGGTGGCACGAAGTCTAATTGGAGGCCAGTCACCAGTGGTGTGCCTCAGTTGTTGATACTGGGACCAATGCTGCTTAAAGTCTTCATTAATGACCTGGACGATGGGACAGAGTGCACACTCAGCAGGTTTGCTGAAGATGCTAAACTGGGAGGAGTGGCTGATACACCAGAGGGCTGTGCTGCCAGTCAGAGGGACCTTGACAGGCTGGAGAGGTGGGCAGAGAGGAACCTCATGAAGTTCAACAAAGGCAAGTGCAAAGTCGTTCAACTAGGGAGGAATAACCCCATGCACCAGTGCATGCTGAAAAGCAGCTCTGCAGAGAAGGACCTGGGGGGTCCTGGTGGACAAGCTGACCATTAGCCAACAATATGCCTTGGAGATAAAGAAGGTGAACGGCCTCCTGGAGTGCATTAGGAAAAGCATTGCCAGCAGGTCGAGGGAAGTGATCCTTCCCCCCTACTCAGCCTTGGTGAGGCCACATCTGGAGCGCTGGGGCAAGTTCTGGGCTCCCCAAAACAAGAGAGACATCCAGCAAAAGACCACAAAGATGATTAAGAGACTGGAGCGTCTGTCATATGAGGAGCGGCTGAGAGGGCTGGGACTGTTCAGCCTGGAGAAGAGAAGGTTCAGGCAGATCTAATTAATTTTTTCTTAACAATCTGATGGGGGGAATAAAGAAGATGGAGTCATACTTCTCTCAGTGGTGCCTAGTGACAGGACGAGACGCAATGTGCACAAATTCCATTACAAGAAATTCTGTCTAAATGTAAGGGAAAAAAACTCTCTAACTGTAAGAGTGATTGAACATTGGAACAGGTTGTCCAGACGGGCTGTGGAGTCTCCATCCTTGGAGATATTCAAAAGCTGACTGGACAAGATTCTGAGCTGCCTCCTTTAGTTTATTCTGCTTAGAGCAGGGCAGTTGGACTAGACGATCTCAAGAGGTCCCTTCCAACCTCAGCTATTCTGTGATTCTGTACTGCACCCTGCCTTCTTGGAATCCTGTGATGAAAGTACCAGTCCTGGGACTGAAGCACAGAAGAATTCCATAAGGATTTGGGCATTTGCAGCAGCTGAAGACATTTAGATAACTCCTCTCTTTGTACAAGGACCAAGAATATTTGGACCTTATCCATGCCTCATCTGCCAGATTCTGGTAGTGCTTTGGCTGTTGCAATGTGCATGGCTGTTTTGGAGGAGGGAAAAGGTTAGATCATTCCTTTTCTATCACAGGAAGACAAAATTTTAGCCCCTGCATCTCAAACAGATGCTACACTGTCTTCTCTCCACTGGTTTTGTAGTCCTTCTAAAGTTGGCCAAATCAGTAAGTTGAAGGCAGAGTTGTTCTCCTGGTAAGAATTGGAGACAGAAGTTGCTCTGTCAGCCTTTTGTCTCATTGCAGGAAAAAGTTTTATCTGAAATCATGGTTTGTTTTTGTACCCAGTCCTCCTGCAGTAGTTGACTCCCTTGGAGTTATGTTCATGGTGTAAATGGGGTGTCCTATCAAGCAGACACAATATCATAAAGGAGGACTGCTTTCATCAACATGGGATTTCCTAGGGATGTTTGCCCCCTCTCCATCCAAGTTCTTATCTACTGAAAAAGTAAACACAACCAGCTTTCTTCTGTATTCCTTTATACATAATAGTTATTGGTAAGGGTTTTAATTCTCCTTCCAGCAAAGATGACTCGGGTTTTCTTTAAGGATGTGCCACTGTGTACAATGTGAATGGAGGAAACAAGGTTAAGTACAGGTGCTCATGACCCAACTGGCATTTGTTGGGGAGAGAGTCTGAGGTCAAAGAACAGAAGAGTGGCTGTACTGGGAATCTGTACTGTACAAACGAGACAAACCGCCTCCAGCAGTGGGTGTCTAGGGGAGAATGAAAAAAGGATAAAAGCATACAATACTTTCCCCAGATATCTCTGCTGTTGTGACCTATTTTAAATTCAGGGGATTTCCTGAGTCTGTTGTGGTTTAACTGTTTAGTAACTTACAGGAGATCTCTCTTCCAAGTCCAGCCTTCCTTTGAACCCATGTAAACTTTATGTATGAAGGGTGCTCCTTTGCAAGGAGCTCCACAAGCCTATCTAGCTACTGTGTGAAGAACCACTTCCAGTTATTTGTTTCTGAATCCAGCTTCTACTACCTTCATTTGATAATCCCTAGTTCTTGTCATGAAGGAGATGCTGAATGGTCAGTTCTTGACCTCTCTCTTCATGCTGCTTAGACCTTTACAGTATCACTTAGGTTACCTATGTGGTTTTTTTTGTTTTGTTTTATTTTGAGGGTCACATAGAAGCCACCCCGTGTCTTTCATTATCCTTATTGTCTTCTCTGAAACTTCTCTGGTTCTGCTATTTCCTTTTGGCAAGAGGAGACTGGAACTGCACCTAGTTTTGTCATAATGATGTTTTCTGTTCTGTTCTTTATTCTTTTCCTAAGAATTCCTACCACTGGGTTTTCATTTTTGAGCACTGAGCTGATATATTAATGAAAGCATCTATCATAATTCTGAAGTCTTGTTCCTGAATGGTAATGATCTGCTCAGAGTATATCATTTTACAAGAAAATTTCCTAGATATGGGAGATATCTCCTGCAAGGACTGTAATCCTCTACCTTACCCAAGGAAAGCTTCAGATGGCAGAAAACATGAGGGAGACAGACAGTACTTCCTCACTCCTCTACTTCCTTTAAATGTTGGCTGCTCTTGTTTGCCTCAGACACCTGAGATGATCTGCTCAAGATCGTGAGCATCATCAGAAACTGAGGTCTCTGCACTATGCCGGGCATAACAAAAGTAGTATGCGAGCCACCACTTCATTATCCAAGCACAAGAAAGAATTTCTCTATTCAAAACTGTTCGCTATCCCCCTTCATCCTGCAGTCTTGTTATGCACCTTCAACCTATCAAATAATCTGAAATTCCTGAGTAGCTCTATTATCTTGCTCACGCAGAGTTTTTCCAGACTGCATGTCAAAGTTGCCTTGAAAAGTGTCTGCCCCAGCAGTCGCATTTGCCACTTGGATGTCAACCTTGAATTTTGTGGATTAGCTTTTTTATCAAAAGATGAATTGACTGGTTTTGTAAACCAAACTCTGCACACACCAAAAATCAGTAGGATGGTTCTTGTTTCCAGTGGGAAGAGAGAACTGTGTAAGGACAATCTATATTTCACTGAAACAGAGATCACGTTTTCATACCTATAGAAGAGTTGTGCACTTATCACTTTCACTAACAATATAGTATTTAATGAATTTACTAGCTGGTAACTGACTAGCAATATATGAATGATGGTAATACTGTTATAGTCCATTACAAAATGGTCAAAAGCAAAACTGTATAGGCTTGTAGTGCCTGAAGAGGAAAGGCCTTACTGGTAGAGTCACTCTGTTAGTGGGAGCTTCCAGTACGTCAGATAAAAATAAGAAGGTTCCTTACTGGCAGACTTGCTTAAAATTTACAGTCAGCCCTGTAGCGTTTGATTGTCTAACTTAGGTTTCTTTTAGCACATGGTGTTGTTGTCTGTTTACACTTCTGTTTCTGTTTGTTTCACATCATGTCGTTTTTTTATATCAGTAAGACAGGTTTTGCAGTCTTAATTTTGTTTTTCCTAAGTAAATATACATTTTCAGTTGTTCTTCAAAAATAGGCCTTGTGGCCTGTTTACAGCTGGCTGAATGTGACTAGCAATGAAAAAGATGGCTCCCCATCTGCATTTCATGTTACTGCAAACAATACCTGGGCACATCCGTGATTCTGTTGAGTAAGGTGATGTCATGCTGATTTTTTTACAGCAAACCAAACTTTGGGAGACTTGAGAGCTTGTGCTCGAATCAGTCACTGACTTCAGAGAGAGGAGAACAGAGCCACAGTGACTCAAAATGTTTTGGTAATTTCTCTGAGGTATAATAATATCTCCCTGTTGGGATAACCTGTGGCTTCTGGAGAAAGAGCACTTGGTGAGCTAATTTGTGGTGGTGTCTAATCTTGGGTAATGAACAGCTGTACTCTGGATGGGTGCATCCCATTCATGGATGCTGCCCTGACATGGCAGCAGAAGGTCCCAGCCCCCTCCTAACCCAGGGAGAGGTGCAAGAGGACATGTCTGTGCCATTCCCCTTCCTCTTACGAGCAGCGGCAGCTTGTGGCTCTTTGGGTCAGGCTTTGGCAGGTCCGGGAGGAGATGTTAGGCTGTTAGCACCACATGTGTTGCCTGAGCAGTTGTTCCCCATCTCCTCTGGGAAAAAGAGGAAGCGGGTCAGACAGAAACCTCACGCAGGCTGAGTCTGGCCTGCAGACCCCAGTTGGGCTCTGCTGAGCTAGCCCATCAGCACTGTAACTGCGCTGAAAATAACTTGCTTGTACAAGACTTGTACTTTTTAATTAGCACAGTTTGATGTGGGGTATGTGGGTATAATTGATTATATTCTGAAAGAAGTTTCTGCTACTGTTTTGAATGTCCATACCTATAAATCAAAGACTGTTAACATATATTAGGTTTGGCACTGTTTCTGAAGTGTTGCTTTAGGTTAAAGCTGATGCTATATATGGATTGAATTTTTTTTTTTTTGATCTAGGAAATTAATATTTTTGTGAACAACAAATACGCTGTTTGAAAAGGTGTAAAACAGACAGCAGTGTGGCTAGTGTGTTAACATGAACTGCTTTCTTCTCTGTTACTTTAAATCAGTGAAGTTGCTGATAAGGGGTTTTGAGTTGGGAGAAGAAAGAGGATGTTTGGTGTCTCAGGTTTATAGGCAGGAGTTATTTCTTAACCATGCATTATAAGGAACAGTTAAAAAAAAATCCAGTATGTAGGCAAGACAAAAGATATTTAATCTGATATCAATTTTGATTGCAATACACTGATTTAAAATGTTCAGAAAAGAATAAATGTGAAGGCTACAGATTTTGTATGAAAAAGGAAGTATAGACAAAATAGGGCACACGCACATGGGCTTTAAGTAGATAGAGTGCAATAATTAATTTGAATGGTGCTGGGCAGGACAACTGCCCAAGGAGGTGTCAAAGGAGCTGGAGGAGCATCCATTCCTAGGTTCTCCTGGAGAAAGCTGATGAAAGAAGATAATAAATAATTATTAACAAACATAATAAATAATAAAATAATTTAAACACTGACTTAGGTTCTGAGTAATTTCCAGCTATCTTAGCAGAAGTTCCTTTTTATCCACATTTTAATTGAATCTGTGTGCATTGTTATTCTGAAGAAAGACTATTTTCTCAAGACAATGTTTACAGTTTGCAAGATGATCAAACAGATGGTTTAAATTTGTTCTGATGCTCTGTGTTATTTCACAGTCTCTTTGTAAGTTAAATAAACTTGAAAATGATCTGTCTAGAACTGTGTCATTTCCCAGATGAGATAGCTGCTCGAGGACATGCCTGTCTTCTCTCTCCACAGAGATAATCCTCATCTTCAGTAAATAGTGATGACTGTGATTCCCTGCCTTTCCAGGACTTTTGTTTGCCGGTCCACCATCCAAAATGAGCTTATGGCCTCACTACCTCCTCCTACAGCCCCTGGAAGAGGTCCTTCAGTTTCTATTAAGTATACATATACATATAAACATATAAATACATATACATACATATACATAAAACATATACATATACATATACATGTACATATACATAAACATATAAACCTGTCCCTGTGAGCCATCCTGACAGTATGGATCCTTCCATGCCAAGGAGGAGCAGGGAAAAAGTTGGACAGCATGAAAGAGGTGATATTCCCAGTGTGCAGCCATTCAGAAGTGCAGACGTTTCCTTTTAGTGTCCCTCCAATTGTTCAAAGTCTCTTTTTCCTTGCTGGCACAGCACCCACTGCAGCCCACAAATGATAGCCATGTGGGTCATTTTCTGAAGGGCTGAATTTGTAACCATTTGTCCCATGTGTTACAGGTTGCTGCTAGTCTCTGAACTAGCTGAAGTTTGTTCAGACTGGCTCATTTCAGTCCTCTGTAGCTGGCAGAGCCCCGCAGTCTGCCTGTTATGCAGTGAATGCCATTAACAAAGATCTTTTAATGTGCTTATGGAAGCCTTGATTAACTAAGCAGCTCCAGAAAATTTAATTGTGCATGACAGAGCAGCAAAAAAATGTTTTGTTGCATTTTGGGGCTGGGCTGTAAATACAGTCTCAATTGCTGTGCCCATCACTGGAGACTGTTTAATGACTTACTTATGTCTGTTGTCATTGTGCTGGGGTAGATTCTTCTCCTTCATAGAATTTGGGGGATGCTGGGCTAATTTGTTTCCACATTCCGTTTAGGAAGAGTAGATTTAGATTGCAATTGGATACCTTGTGAACTTCTCTTCATAGTTGCCCATAAATTACTGTTAATACTACCAAAAAGTCCTCCAAACCAGCAGAACCAAGAGTAGCCAAGGATATTATTCTAGGGACTCTCTGTTTTGCCTGGCATAGAAATTCAATGATGTAAAAGAGTATAACTACATAAAAACTAAAAGTTGCCTTTTCTGTCTTCTCTGTATCTTTTATTTTTTCTTTACATGAAAAGGGAAAGCAGACTAGTGTAGAGATCTCTCTCTCTTTTTTCCCCTATTTTTCTCTCTCCACACTTCATTTTCTTTTCTCGACTAGAACCAGAATCTCTTTGTTCTTTTTTGACATATTCTGACAGTCTTTGGGGATACTAGTGACATGTAGAATTAAATACTATTGTGAAATAAATGCCTTTGCCTCTTTTAGCACCAGCAGAACTCTCAAAGTGGTGAACCATGTATTAGATTATGTCCTGCTTTAGAAAGGCCTCAGCAATTGGAGCCTCCTGAGCCAAAGTACTTGGAGTGCTAAATTCTAACAAGAGCAGGGTAAAAGCTCACAACTGAGATAGGAGGTCTAGTGGAGACATTACTCATCCCCCAATACAAATTCAATTTGCTACAAGCTCTGTGCAAAATCAGTGGTGGTGGGCATAGTTGATACCATGGTGTTTTGAAAAGGAGTTATAATGCAAAATCAAATGTTTTTAAATTTATTTTCAAGATGTTGTTTGCAATGAAAAGATCAAGCTACTTTTTTTGTAAGCATCAACTTATAAACAAGGGGTGTAATTTTGACAAACTTGTGTAATGATGTTGGTACATCTATGTATTTGGGCTCTGCAAGCTGAAGAAACTAGCTCTTAGCTCACTACATGTTTTGACATGTTACTGTCTACTTGTGAATATAGCAGGACCTCCTTGAGTACATAGGGACTGGAAGAAAAAAGAAACATCAAGCTGTAACTGTCCTCCTTAGATTAACCTTCTGGTGTATTTTTCTCTCTCCATGAATGAATAATCTAGCTAGTCTTGCAGGTGGCATAGACACATAAATCATATATTACTAATTTTGATGACTTTTTTGTTTCACTAGTCAGACTCATGGCTGGATTTCCAACTGACAAAAAACTTTTTCAGTTCACAAATACAGCCCCAGTCTCTGCATATATACAGAAAAAGTATTCAATGAAATCATCATCCAAGGGGGAAATGAAAACAAATATACACAAATATAAATACTTCAGTTTGCCCTCATCTGTCAGCAATAAGCAGAGGAGAGATCTCATAGTACTCTTGGGGGAAGAGAAGGGAAAAGATCCAAAAACACAGCTATTCTTGTAGCTTTCATAGTTTAGTATAGTGAGTAAGTCTGTGAACATAAAGCCTCACACACAGGACACTGCAGCTAGAGCCCTGGCCAAAGCCTCCTCTGCTTTCCTGAAGGGTATGACCTGCTCGAGCTACCTTTTGTGGACAGGCCCATTGGAGGCAGCCCCCTTTTGCACGTGTTGTGTAGTTTATACCTTGCCAGAGCTCAGACTGGCAGCATCTGTTGCCTCCTCTCTTTTTTTGTTTAAAAAAAAAAGAAAAAAAGTTTTGCTCTGTAACTCAAAATTTTTTCTTATCTCAGTCATTTGGGCCAATGCTCCATTACACTCTTGGGCTAGATCTTCACTGGAGATTTATTATTTGCACTTCCAGGCTCCCTGATGGACACTGGGCAAATGTGGGATAACAGACAAACTGTTGTAAAAGTTTCCGGCCTAATCTAACATGACAGGTGAGTAAAGAGATGTGCGGAAAGCTAATGGAAGGGCTATTAGGACCTTTAGTTAGGGAAACACTTCTCAGAGTTGGGTTTCTCTTGTGTTTAAAAAAGATCGAGGAATTTTCATGCATCCTTGAATAAATTCAGCAGGCAGCCTATTTAGTGCTGCAAATTAACAAGGGTTTTTAACGAAACGCAAATAAAACTTTCAGAAATAGCCATCTGCACATTTTCAGGTAAGTATTTTTGAGATTGGAGCTCAGTGCTAATCTAGAGCGGGTTTAATGCCACTAAGAATTTGGAAAAAGCGGCAGTTATTTTGTGGAGAGACATGAAGAGGAAAGACCGGACCAGAACAGACAAAGTTGGAGACGGACGTGGCGTTGGATGTCGAGGCCGTGAATCTTGACAAGAATGAAAAACAGACCAACAAGAGCTACCCGGGGTCTGAAGGTACGGGCAACTGACGTCAGTGCATGAAAAGGTGGAAGAAAATTTGGTGGATTCTGTGGGTGAACTGTGTGGGTTAGAGCTGTCTGATTTGATTGTTTTTTACCTGTTAACATTTTTTTTCTTTTTTTAAGGGTTGCTGACTCCTGCTGGCATCACTATTTCTGAGAAAATGGTAATGATGCTGGAACGGGGAAGTGAGAAAACCTGTGCACATGTGTTAGTTGCTACTTTTACTAGTTCAGCGCTGTTACCCATGACATAACGCGCGAGCTAATTGGAATTACAGTAACGGAAGGCACCAGAAGAATTATTTTTGTGTGCAGCGAGTCCAGCTGGTGTCCCGAAAGGGGTGAGAGCGCCGCGCACGCACTGGGGGTCTCCGCAGCACCGCACCGCCCAGCGGCTGAGCCCTCCGGCGGAGCGTGGGCCAAGCCCGCGCCGCCATGCCGCGTCGGGGCCGCCATCCCGCGCGGGGAGGTGCGGAGCGCGGGCGGGCGCAGGGGGCGGCGGTGGGCGGCCCGGCTGCGTGTGCGGCCGGCGGCCGGCAGGTGGCGCCGCCGCCCCCACGGCGCGGCGCGGCGCGGCGGTGACGGGCGGGAGCCACGGCGGCGGCGGGTGGGGGCGGCGGCGCCTCGCGTCCCCTCAGGCCGAGGCGCCTCCGCCCTGAGGTACCGCCCGCCAACCCGCTGTCGGCCGTTACAGCCGGGAGGTCTCCAAAGGCGGGACGTGGCGTCGCTTGAATTCGGCGGCGCTCCCGCCTGAAAGGCAGGGTGAAACCGGCTGTAAATGGTTAAAGCTGGGAGGTTTTAAAATGAGCAGTGATTTGAAGGGCTGTGCCTTAAGGCACGTTGTGGTAGCACAGGAAATACTGCAGCAGTGTTGGGGGGAAACTCTTCGTTTTAGTTACGCTCACAACTTTACTTCAAACTCCAGAAAGCGCTTGTATGTTGTACTTAAATTTTTCTTTCCCTACTGAAGATGGGTAGTGCGCATCTTGCTGTCTGCCGGCAGGCAGGCTGCAGCATCACGGCCTGAGCGCGAAAACGCCTCGCAAATCTGCCCACCCGCCCGCTTCTGTGGCGGTGTGGGGCTCGATGTGCGACACCCCCCCTGTGGGCAGGCCCGATTTCAGGAGCGCCCGGGAGCATTCAGTGATCGCAGCGCGCTGCTGACTGTAGTCTCTCCCAGAGCACTATCCCAGGATCGTATTTTCTTTACTTTTATACTTGTTGTGAAAGCGAAGTCAGCCTGCAAACTCTGAGACACTGGTGGTTGTACATTAGGAGAGGCAACAACCTTGACTTGCTTTTCCCCTCCTTCAGGCACCTGAGGTGCCTGTTAGCGCCTCACACGTGCTACGGTTTGTGTAATCCTGAGTACATGCACGTGTGAGAGAGGCCAGAAGGGGAAGGTGCACCATTTTGGGACTGGGAAATGTTTAAATAAAAAGATGTTATTTTTGTACACTGTTTTTTTTTCTCTGAAGCTGCTGAACTCAGTGTATTCCATTAAAGTTAATGGCTCTGGTTTGTAGAGCTGTTCTGCTTTCCTTAATAACGGTAAGGTGGGGGAGGAGTAAACTGGGTGATGCTTGTATCCTTTTCTTTCACCAAAAAGCAAAAAATGAAGCTAAGAAAACTGAAACTGGCTAAAAGTCATAACCTTGAAACAGACTATATCTATCCAATAGTTATCCATATAATAAAAGGAGAATTTGCAGGTAAGTTAGATTATCACATATTGTGAAGATATGCATGTTATTAAGTACAGCCATCTAATACATCATTATTTGGCATTATAATATGGAAACATATGTTTTCCATTAAAAACAACCCCCCCCCAAGTTGTAAATTACTTCTAGTTGCTCTTCAGAACATAAGCTTGTTTCATAACTTTTCCTCCAGTTTACTGAGTTCTCTTCTATTTCTCCTTGTTCTCTCCTCTTTTCTCTAATACCTGAAGGGAAAAAAGTCAAAAGCTTGCATGATTTTTCAGAGGGCTGCTTTTCACAATAGGAAAAAAACCCCTAAGTACAGCATTCCCCCCCAAATGTTACGAGAAACTGGATTTCAAAAAGCTATGAGCAGCCAAAACAGCTCATTGGAAGAGCACTGTAGTGCTTCAAACTGTTTTATCCATTGTGACTGAAACATCAGTTTCAGTTTTATGTCATAGAAATGTACAAATTGACATTAGTAGGGAAGTGATCTTCCCCTTTTTAAGGAAGCAGTTAACACTGGTGAGGTCACTAAGAAGAACCAGGGCATCTGTGCTCTTGATAGAGGCAGCTGTGAGGAGTCCTTGTGCTGAGATGGTCTTTCCCAGTTCTTTGAAGCAACGCAGTGATGTGGAGACAAGGGCTGTGCTGTCACTCTGGGAGGGCCAGGCCAGGCCAGAAGAGCAGAGCAGCTGTGATGTGAGGTTGCTCTGCTCCACACAAAAAAGCCTGCTTTTTTGCGCTTAGCTCCTGTGACTCTGGGAGGTTTCCTACTCCTCTCCAGCCTGCATGTGGACAGCCTTGCAGGAAGTGAGATACAGTCCATGTGTCCACATAGGGGAGTGAAGTCAGCCCTGCCATGGCAATTGGCAGGGGTGACTGTCAAAAAATTGACAATTTTTCTGTTTGTGCTGGTGGTGCAATGGGCATGGCTAACCTGTCTACTGTAACTCTCTGGACTTAAACTCTCTGATCCTTTCTGTATTCTGTAAACACTCTTGCGAAGGGAGTATCAAGGGGAGAGAGAAGAGCTAATTACCATGACTTCATCTCTGCCCAATTTCCTCTCTGATTAAACAAGGCTGACACATGCCTTGCAAGGAGACTGAAGCTACTTTATTATAGAAAATTGTAATTAAGGCTGATGATCTAGTTCTGTAGGTGCTCCAGTGAGTCTAGTGGTAGCTCCAACGAGCCCAGTGGATGTTTGATTTGACATGCATGGCAGAACCCTGAATGCCATGATAAATCTGACAGGCCTTTTAGCTTATGAGTAACCAATGGACAGATGTTGGCCACTTCATGTTCCTTAGCTGTCAGAAGCAATTTTGAGAAGGCAAAATTTTAAATTAATACTTCTACCTTTATGGCCTAATTTCACTGATGATCTAAGGAATTTGGGAGTGAGAAAGTGATAAAATCTGTCAGGACAGAAGTTAGCTTTTTGCAACACAGGACCCCATACAAGGAAAAAGAAAAGAATGAAACTTAAAAAAAAAAAAGAAGAAAAAAAAAAGATAAGATGTATTTCTAAGTTAAAGCCAGGCTCACCCATGATGGCAAGTTATAGTGGAATGGAGATGAACACAGGCCTCACACTTGCAGTTGAATGGCATTTATCATTTCTTCATCACCCGTGCTCTGGGAGCCAGCTTCCAGTGCTGACAGGCTTCTCATGAAGACCCCCTCAATTTCTGGCCTCCAGCCAGGTTTTGACCCAGAAGGAAGATTAGTTTCTCATTTAAAGCTTCTCAGATTAGGTTTAACTTGTTTCTCTACAGGATTAGGGCCACTGCAGAACTGTAGAGTGCAGCATATGTTAGGGAGCCCTATAGAGAGAGAATTGTTTACTCCTTTCTGTGCTAGTCCCTTTCTTCTTTCTTAGAACCAGATATGGAGGGACTGTCTGAATTGGTCTCTGCCTTTCAGGTGAACATTTAGTACAAGAACATCTGCATCTGCCCAATGATATTTTTTAAAAAGCCTTGTGGAGTCTTCTGACCCATAGTGTTGGGTTTAGGGCTCCATCACACATTGACTGCTAGCAAAGAAACATGTCTGTATTGTACACAAGGCTTTGGGAGGAGAAGAAAGATGAGAGGACCTGCAAAATAAAGAACACTCACAAGTTGTAAATACCCTTTCTGCATCTTCAAAGCTCAGGTCTAGGCTTGGTGCAGCAGCAACAGTCTCAGTCCAAATACAGAGGGAGTACTGCTTCTCTGTTCAGTGTACTACTACATAGCTAAGAGTCATGATGCTCTTTTCTGTTATAGCCCCACGCTGCTAACTCACATCTGGCTGCTTTTCCACCGTGACCTCTAACGTCCTTTTCAGAGTTGCTGCTTACCAGGATCTGACTCCCGATTCCATAGGAAGAGTTTGTCTCCATTGTTCCTAGGCATACAACCTTGTATTTGTATGCATTGATTCTCAATCAAAGTCAAGCTGCTTCTGTCAACCTCTGGCTCTGAGCAAGATGAGAGCACAGAATGGGTCTAATGCTCATTGATTTAAAAAAGAAAATCAGTTTTAAACTAGATGGCAGTGAGTCCTGAACTCACTGGGAGGAGACCAGGGTCTGCTTTAGAAATCAGACTCCAATGGAAGCTAACAAAATGAACACTTTGAAGCGCTCCTTTGCAAAAAGTCTGTCGTCCTGATATAGAAGAGAGCCAAGAAAACAGGGGGGAGAAGAGTATCTAAGGTCATCATGCAGAATGATAATGAGTGCAGTCTTGCTCACATTTTCCCATCCAGTTAGGCTGTTCTGTTCAAAATGTGACATGGAGCCAACTTATGGTGAAACAGTCTCATTTAAAAAATGAGAATATTTGAACAGAGAGGACCATCAAAAATGGCAAGATACCAATCCAGACATATCAAGTATCAAATAAGACTTAGGCTTCCTCACCTCCCCAGTGTCCTTGGTGCTCTACTCCTGTCCCTGCTGAGGTGAAAGGGAATTAGTGTTAGGCTAATATGAAATACTTGACCCTGCAAGCCCCAAATCCTATGCTGAGAGGATTGAGCACTACACCTCAACCTGGCGGGTGAGAACTCCTCCTCAACATGCCAGGGTCCAGGGTCAAAGTGAAGTCAGGAGCTGCCTGATGTGCTTGTAGATCCTGTTCCCATAAAGAATATAGTTCTATGCTCTCTTCTTAAGGAGAAAAGGAGAACTGCGAGGTTTGGCTATTGTTGTTGTAATTGCTGTTAACAAACTTCGAGGGTAAGAAAGGGCAATAGGGAAAGGATGGCAACAAGAAATAGCAGGAGTAGCAGATGTGGCCTGTTACATTAGAATGTTTTGCATATCACCTATTCACACATATCATTGTAAATCTGAGGTATTACATAGCATATTAACATAAAGTTGCCATGATTTTCATAGTTTATGAAAGACCATGAATGTTTAACGGTGCATGCAGACCTGAAGGGCATGTGTCAGAAGCAGCATAAAGCACCAGGGCACATTGTAAAAGAGAGGAGGGAGCATATAGCAGTGCTCCTAACTTTTGCATTGAGGGTACAAACTAACCCTGTTAACAAAAATTTGTCTTTTTTTGTGGGAGAAACTCCAAGGCTTCGCTTTGAGCTGCGGGCCTGATGAGGAGACTTTTCAAGTGTCAGTGGGTAGAAAGGGCAAGTATCTTTTGACATGAGCTCCTACTTACAAAGATGTGTACTGTAGGGACAAATGAGGAATAATTGTGAATGTAGGCAGCTCTGGATTTTTGTTATGGAACTGAATAGAAATGATGGTATTATCAGGACGTGGGACCAGTCACCATAGGGGGAAACAAGCATTTGAGGAAATCCTCCCTGGAAGTCAATTAAATTGGACATGTTTGTGACCTTTAACTGTCAGTTAAATATACCTGAATTTTCAGGTGTCAGGGATTTTCACTGGCTTCAAAGTTCTGTTCAGTCCAGTCTAAACTGAAAAAGAGGTGGATTGAACACAAGCAGGATGTGTTTCTGAAGCAGAGCAGTTACTGTGAGAGTGCAGTAGGGAGCTGCACAGCAGGAACCACTTTGCAGCTGGCAAGGTTAGGCTGTAGGGAAGAACAATAAAGGAGATATGGCTTGAAATATAATGATTTTCTCCTCCTGCCTGTTTTGTCCCAGGGTTTTCCCAGAAAGATGTCGAAGAAAAGCACAGCATCCCAATGCTCACTTCCAGAATATGGTTCACTTGCAGAGCGAAATGGGAGTCAGGGTGGAAGAGCAGCTTCTTGCTTGCAGCTCATACCACCCCACACACGAGCACTGTCTTCAGGTGACTCTCTTCACTGGGAGCTTGTGTTCAGGGCTGACACTGCATTACAGTGCAAGTTAAAAGGGTCTATGTCAGAAATGAAAAAAGAGCTTGGAGAGGACTTTTGTGCATAATGAACTAATAGCTTGCATTTAAACAGTCCTTTTTACCTACACCTTGTGAACTGCTTTGTCAAAAGGGCTGAAGTGACAACACTGCCCAGTTTGGCAGGAAGAGAACCAGCCCCAAGTCACAGGTTGCCACAGTGGCTCATACAAGATTGTGCAAGGAGCTGGTGGAGAACCAAGAGGAGAACCCAGTTTAACTGGCTGCTATGTCTAGGGGCACATTTATGGCTCAATGTTAAACTGGGTCCTGCTTCTCCAGGCAGGGATAGAAACATTTCCCTGCATGCTCATGCCTGGGCTAAAGTACATGGAAAAACCAGTCATCAGGAAAAGAAATCTTAAGAGCTGTTTTTTCTTAAAACCAGCCTGACTTTCTTCAAAGTAGGAAAGAAGCAGTAGAGTCACCCATTAGCACAGCTGAGTCAGGGTAGATACAACTGTTACTAGTGAAAACCGGAAGTTAATTACTTTCAACTAAAAATGAAGTGGCTATGAAGGGGAGTTTGAGTGAGCCCAGTTCCCTTCTCTGTTTGCTTGTGAGGCACTGTGACCATGTGAGGGAGCTTTTCAAGGGTGGATTGAATCTGTAGGCTGTCACACATCCAAACTTGGTGTAGCCGTGTAGCTCAGGATTTACATGGTAACACACATTGCTATTATTGCTTTTAACAGGCCACAGGCTTTGCACAAACTCTGTGAGGCCTCAGGGCTTGTCAGGCCCTGTCTGGACTTGTCTTGGCCTGTCCAGAGCTTTGCTTTAGCAAAAGCAAAATTTGTGTAACTGAAACAGCAATTTCTTAATGACCAGGTGACTATTACCACTTTGTTCTACTTTTGCTTAGCTTTGTACGGTTGTGTGATATAACCGTAATTTTTATATAGATGGTAATATTGAGTAGTTATTTTATGTAGAATAAAAAAATTGTGATCACAGCATAACAATGCAGTATAGAGGAATATAGACATGGTTTCATAGCAGAGACCCACAGGATGCACTGTAGAGGTGTACAAACCTGAGTTGGTAACAGAGATGATACTTGAGACCCCAGAGCTATAAACAACTCATCAGTGGTCAGTTACTATTAGTTAAAGAAAGGCAGACCTGGGAACTGAATAGAACTGGTTTTAGGGGAAACAAAGAGAACAAAGAGCAAGTATCCAGCATATGTAAAACCTCTTATATAGTAAATTCAGATTTCATGTGGAAATAGAGACCAGTGAAGAAGCAGCAATGTGGACAGTGGGACAGAAAACATTAAAAAAAAAAAAAAGAAGAAGCTCCAAGTGGACTCTAGAGTGAGGAGGAAGAAGCCCATCACCATGATACTGCTCCCTACAAGAGACCTGAGATGCTGATGATTCGCTGTAGCCTCCCCCTAACTGAAGCCAGCAACCTTAGCACCCAGAGGGGCAGAGGAAAGGTGATCTTAATAGCAGAGAAAGGGGGAGGTACTAAGAAGTGTGTGTATAAGAGTTTTAGCTGTATCATTACTGAGACTTAATAGCATTCTCTTTCTTTTCTACTTTTGTTTTTCTATAATAATATCAGGACTAATAATTTTGTGATTGACAGTTATAATTTCACTTATGCTAACAATACATTCTTGGCTTTGCTCATAAGTTGTATTTCCTGTCGTCCACAAGATTTTGACTGTAACACCTCAAGTAAAGTGCATCCAAATGTCTTTCTAAAAAAGCTGTCATCACATGTTCAGAATGCTCAGTGAAAAGTTATGGGCATTAAATAGCTCAGAAATTCCTTAAAGCCAGTGCTACATGTTTTACTTAAGCCTTTACTTACAAGAAAATTAGTTGTTTAGGTTGTTCTGTAGGAGGTGAAACAATGTAATAAAATATTGAAAAGGCATCTCTGTGGGTTAGCTGTTTTGGTCAAATATATATCTTTTACTCAGGATGTTTGTTATCAGTACTTTAATAAGCTTTGTGAAAAGTTATTTACTCTAGACAGTATGTTTTTAGGGGAAAGGGAAGGTGAATTACTGTAATAGTGTGAATTGCTGTGATACTGTGAATCACTGTAATTACTAAGAAGAAGCTCAGAAATGATTATTGATTCATCCTGTGCATACAGTAAATATTTTATTCAAATATTTTATGAGGCTGTATTCAAAATACAATGCATTGTATTTTGTTTTGCATCATAACATGGATATGCTACAAAAATTTCAGTAAAACAAGATTTATTATTATTTTTAGAATATGATGTTGAATCAAGTACCTTTATATTAATGTCTGGCACATGTATTGTGACCTTATCTTCCCTGAGCAAGTATGAATATTAACATACCTTATCATAAAACAAGCATCTAATAAAAAAAGAAACAGTTCTTATACATAATTTACAACAATCTTTTGGATTTATTGGAATATGCCTCCATTTTCTAGTTCAGTTTAAATACACCTCTTGAAAAATCTTCTAGCACATCAAATTTGCTGATAGTGAAATTTTCATTTGATGAATTTTAATGATGAATATGATTCAATATATATAGATCTCCATAACTGAGACTGGTTCTAATTCTGATAGTGCAGCTGTTGGTTATCAAGTAATTTTCCGGTTTTTTTGAGCATCTGAGTGCTCTGAGAAGTAGAGTTTTGGCTTGATTTCTCATGTCTGACTTGCAAAGGTCTCTCAGATCCTTTTTTTGTGGATGGAGCAGACTTCCTCCTGCAAGCATCTCTGATTCTGAATTACAGCTACCTGCTTGCCTGAATTATGGTACTGAATTATGGTACTGAATTATGGTATCTGGCTTGAGACTTTATACTCTAGTATTTGACTTTGGCCCAGAAAAAGTAGGACAAGCAGTGGTGGGAGGAGATGTGGATTTACTAGCAATATATCATGTCTTTGTATATATGCAGGGTCGGACAAATTAGCTGAAGAGCCCATAAAGATACAAAAATTAGGTGAGACTTTGGCCAGCCATCCTCATTGGCTGTCTCTGAAGCTGTATAGGAAAATTTCATTATGGATTATCCAGTAGTAAGTCATATCAAAGCATCTTGCATGATGTTTCCACCTGCCTCTCTTCCACCTGCCTGTCTGAGATACGTGTCTGATTGCCTCTGGAAATGGAGTTTGTCAACTCTTACCTGACTCCTATGTACTCCCAACCAGTACAAATGTAGTTTGAAATGAATACAACATTTAAGAAGTTCCAATTTTCATTTCTCTTTTTTTTTTTCCGGTAAGGTTTATGCGGTCTGCAAAGATCTTGTGTGAAGAATGTCTTTACAACATCTGTCACCTTGCTGAATGCAAAGGAAAATCTGAGCCTTGCACTGCTAAACAGGGATGGCAATTCCATAGTAAAGTGAGGATCCATATATGTACTCTTAAGAAAAAATTCTTGTATACTCAACATATCTCAATAATGACATTAAATTATTTCCATTTCTTGCTCTGTTTCCCAACTACTGCAAAAAACAACTGGTGATCAAATAATGACAGAAAATGTAATTCAGTAAAAATATTGAAACTGTTTAACAGCTAAAAAATAATTAATTTGCATTTCTGTCATCCTCCCTGCTATTCTGGATGGTGTTGTCTGCTTAGGACTGCAGCCCCCTCCCTCTGACGGCACCAGCTACCACACGACCTCTCTTTCTTGCCAAGCTGCAAAATGGTTCTGCTGGTGGGGCTGGGGCAACATCTCCTCCTTAGAGGCCTGCCCATGCTTCAGCTCTCATATCACCAAACCGAAGGAGCTTCCTCCAGCATAACTGGTGCTTGCTCTACTCACAGCAGTCCCATGACTTGTGAATCATGCTTGAGAGTTGAGGTGTCTCCCAGGACTGATCTCAGGAGATATCCTACCCCCAAAACTATCTTAGGAAGGGAGCTCTCTGACCTCC
Organism: Apteryx mantelli; assembly: GCF_036417845.1. Lineage (NCBI taxonomy): Eukaryota > Metazoa > Chordata > Aves > Apterygiformes > Apterygidae > Apteryx > Apteryx mantelli. The sequence goes on from NC_089978.1 coordinate 26,786,609, forward strand.
TGAATGTCTTCTTTTTCGCACTGCCTGGGGCAGCCCTATGTCCTGAAATGAGAGCAAGTCATATCTGGGGTGCTGGGATGTGTACAGCAGTCTGCGGACTCCCCTTCGTAGTCCTCACCTGGAGGATGTCAGACATCACCATAGCCTCCAGCCTGCTCCATAGTTCATATGGCAGGTGCAGCTGTTTGGAGAGGGGTCCAGAGCATGGGGGCTGCAATATATACCCATCCAAAATATGGGCTTAGCTGTGAGCTAATGGGAGATAAGAGTCAAAAACAGCCTCCTGTTGCAGTATAAAAGTTGGCATCATCTGAATCCCTTCTTCCACCAGCTCACTTTGCTCTTTGGACTCCCATTCACCTCCCTCTGCCACTGGCAATATAAACAGCTTCAGTCAGTTGCTCTTTTCAGTGACAACAGCAAGAGGAAAGAGCTGCTCTTTGTGCACAGAACAAATGCAGAAGGATCATAAGGAAAAAGAAAAGGTTGCCTCTTCCTTTTGTTCTGAGCATCTTGTGACATCCTAGGATTGACCAAGCTGTTGCTTGCTGCCATGTGCACCTGTCTGGACATGTGTCCAGGTAAAATGTTTTCTGGTTTTCCTTGAAAATGGTAAATGCTGGCAGCTTGTCTGGGTCTCAAAGAGAAACTGCATCCTCCTCCGGCGCGTGTGTGCTTTTCTTCAAGGACTGCATTCCCCTTTACTTGCCTGCATTGTGATCTACCTGAAATACACAGTCGATGGATAGCACCTGTCAGCACATTTCACTAGATAGCTCTAGAGAAGAAAAATGTTTAAATAATCATCTCTCTCTCCTGTGCATCAGGAAAGAGTGATAAAATACTGGAGATGAAAGACTCTTGAAACCTTAGGACATTTGATCTCTTTTCCTTGGGGCAGATGCAGGTTTCTTTCTTATAGTAACTATGTTTCAAGCTGTTCAGTTTTAAATTTATTTAGTGACAATACTTCTGAGACTTCCCTGGAGAGGTTATTTTGTAATTTAATAGATGCCATTGTTGGGGATTTTCTTCATTCTGATTTACTAAGCACTCCATGTTTTTCATCTTTAAAGCACATTGCAGACATTAAATAATCTGTAGACAGTTACTGAGAGGTAGCTAAGCTACCACCTCTCTCTCCCTGAGCCTTTCTGTTAATAGCTCTGCGGGAACTCCACTGGACTTAGCTCAGACATGTTTTTCTGCTGTTGAATGAGGAGAATTTGTAGTATGCTACAAAGGTGGCAGGTCAGGCACAAAAGTGTTCTCTCGTGTTCTTTTTTCAAATCACATGCAACTTGGTCATTATTTCAGATGTTTCTTAACATTCAGCCATAATAATCTCTTTTACTTATCTTCCTGTCCTTGCTCTTAGGTCTATCCTAAACAACTCTTCTTCCTTCACCTTTTAAGATCTGGGAAGTGTGTATGGATGGTTATCCTGTGTGGCCTATTTATTGCCAAGCACACTTACTGAACTTTCTCTGTCCTGCCAACCCTCCTTCTGAACTAGGTCAGCTTCTGTCTCAAGATCCAACTCATCTGGTACCTCCAAGGACCAACTTGTATTTGCATGAGTGTTTCCTCACTCCTTCCAGCAGCAAAAGCTGTTCCCTTGCCCACGGGAGTTGAAAATTGCTGCTGTCTCTCCTACAAGCCACTCCATGTAGCATGGCAACTCCACTGCAGTTCAGACTGAGTGAACAACCTAAATGCCCAAACACCTGAGAAGCCTGCCATATCAGGAAGACACAAGCCTCAGGAGATGAGAGCAGTGCCCATTAATGTCCCTGTGGGAAGGAAAAGGTTGCAAATAAACTCCATGATTGATTGTTGGCATACTGAAAGCCTTTTGCTAGCCTGTTGTCCATGATGCCATGGAGGCAGTCTGCTAAATTGCCCTCGGCTAGCCTCTATCCTTTCCCCAGGCGCTAGGTTGTAGGTGAGGAAATGGAGGGGAGGACAGTGATTTGCTCTGTTCTGTGCACTCTGGGAGTCCCTCTGCTTACAGCGCAAACCCAGATCCTGCACAACGTTTAAACAGGTTGGTTAGAACTAAATTTTTAATGATGTCCAAAAGTCTGAGAGGCTGCTTGTGACGTGACCCTGTCTAACCCCTCTGGCAGTTTTGACAGGGGTTCAGACAAAAAGATCTATTACACTTGGCCACTCACGTTTGAGGGCATATATATTTGGACTAGATTTTGACAAGGGAATATTATAAACCAGCTCTTGACCTGGACAGTGGTCCTCTCTCTTCAAGCAGCAGCTAGAGTGCTACATGCTTTCAGGCAAAAATTGCTAGTGCCTTGCCTCCGTGAATTGTCCTACATTAGTGCTGCCTTATGATGTGTACATAGCTAGAAATAGCACTGGCCTTTTAACCATCACATTGCACTCTGAGCACTTACCTGATAGTAAGCAAACAACAGGACATGCGACTAGGAAAATCAAGCTAGTGATTAAAACAGCATTTGTCCACTTTTTTTTCCTGGTCATTCCTCTCATGGATTGTACTGTCATTTTAAATGTAGCAAGTGCCTGTGTAGTCAGCTTGCGTCACTCCAGATGGCAAATTCACCTGTTTCACATTTTATAATCTTGTATTTCAGGGCAGGATTTAAAACTGCTATCTTATTAAGAGTTGTTAACTCTAGAAAAAAATTGCGCACTGTCTCAAACCCAATATGTAGTTTAATGAATATTTGCTATAGGACCATGGTCTTTTTTAATGTTGTAGCCTGCCTTCTGCTTTTGCTTGGGTTAGCCTGTATAGTGAGGAACCGTATGTTACTCTGACACACCTGACAGAGCAGATCAGGATTTAGTCTAATGTTATATTTCAGGTCAGCTGGAAAACACACAGTTTCAGTCACTGCTGTAAACATATTCAATCAAAAACTGAAAGAAAAACCATCTGTATGTTTGGATTATTAGCTAATCTTCTTTGCCGAATGCCACAGAACGAAGGACTGCCCACCAGTTTACTGACCATAAAAGTCATTTGAATTTTGGGATGATAATCTTGGATGAAGACCTGAGGTATGCTGCACAGTTTCTCTGACAGCACATGCCTTCCATTGGCACATCCTCTGGGAGGTCTGCACTCAGTTTTGGTTTTGTCAGTAAAATTAATGTCAGCAATTAAGTTGCCCTCCTGAGCACCACAAGTCCTGTGTCAGGGTCTTCCTCTGGCAAAATCCTTAAGTCACGCTGCAGTAGCTGTTGCAAAGGGCTTCTGGAGAAGCTGTTCCACAATGCCCAGACCCTGGGAGTGTGGTACCTGTGTTGGGTAAAAGTGATGGCACAGGGCAATTTCATTAAAAAGCAGTGGAAGGCAGTAGAAGATCAGGAGGTGCACCTCTGTGTCCAGTGCTAAAAGGCACAGCTGGATGGGGACCCTACGGCTATTTCATGATCAACAGTGGACATTTTGCATGTTCTTCTCTTTGGCTTGGGGGCTCCCAGAACTCTCGCTTCCATCCTTTGTCTTTCCTACTCTCACAATCTGTGCAGCTGGGCAACAAGGCATTTGGGAATAATAGGTTTACTACAGTAGTTTACATTAACAATCCTAATGAAAGCAAAAGTATTGCAAACAATTTTAAAGCGGTCACAAAAACTCTGTTTTCAGTGTTATTCTGACCTAGGGTAGGCAGACAGTTTGTAGGGATATAAATCAAGGCATTGCAAGCAGAAGAAGGCGTCTGATCATTCAGTTGAAATGCACCGTACATGCAAAATGATTCTAGCAAGCCATTCAGTTATTATTCAGTCTGTATGAATTTTATGATTAACTTGTAATGTAAACAGGAAAAATGCAGTGCTTTGATTTTCCATTAAAAGATGTGAGAACTAATGACCTGGCTGTTGTTCTGCGATACAGAGATAGAAGGAGTTACGGAAGATATTTTGCTATCTCAAGGAACTTGGCTTTGTGCTTGCTGAACAGACCATGGTGACAAACATTCACTGGGCTGTTTTCCAGGGCTATACCTCCTGTTCTCTAGCATCGTGTTGAGCGTGTTTTTGAGCAGGTATCTTTAAAGTATGCTTGCCCTGGGAAGAGCTACTTTGCTTTTCCTGTCATTTTTCTGTAATTTCCTATGTTTGGCATTCCTGGGAGGGAATAAAATTATTGGAATCACCACTGTGTGTATTGAATTCAGCAGTATTTACAGGTACTGTTATAATTAAATTGGTTGGGCTGTTGACCATCAAACCAGTACGGCTAGAAAAGGCTTAGAAAAGTCCCCCTGACATGCCAGCTATGACTGCTGAACTTCATGGAAGGAAGCACCTTAGATGCTTGACTGGATCATATCTGTTTATTATGTTTGTATTATCCTTTTCTAAGATAAATATCTCACACCAGTCAGTCTCTTTTCAAATAAAAATGTTTGTGCCTCCGGTCATTCTCCCTACCACCTCAACGTGTGGCCTAAACTCTGATCATAAAGCAAAAATACATTAAGTTTATATATGTTAAGTTTTTATATGTTAAGTAATATCTTAGAAAAGGATAAAACAAACATGCTAAGTATGTTAAGTTAGATATGAATGGTATCATTCAGTGTTCAGACCTGGACCATACTGAAGCTTGATAATCACTGCAACAGATGTTTACAGGGCCCAACACAAGTGAGACTGAAGTGGATATTTTGTGTTAATGGGCTGATAACTAAAGTTTACATTTATGCTGCACAAAACTGGAACATTCCCACGAATCTTCAGAACTCACCCTCCACTAGTGTGGGTTGCCATGTAATAGATCTCAGATCTAAGCAGAACCCTAAAAATGACCCCCAAAACATTGTTTCCTCCAGGGTACTTCAAGCCGCAGAGCATTTTGCTAATACATAACAAACTGGGTCAATCAATATTGTGCAGATCAATCCTTGTCCCTAGAGGAAATGGGAAACATCTGTTCTGCCGATGAGTCTGGCCCTAAGAGCTGACTGTCTTCTCTGTGCCCCCTCTCAGGCCAGGGAATTACCTACAAAGGGGCTGGAGAAAGAAGAAGGAACCAAAACCCCTAAGACCTCTGCTACAAAGGCCCCAAACTTCATGTGCCACATGAGCATAGCAGTACAACAGCAGAGATGAAGGGCGTTGCCAATGTGTTGCATTAGGCATCTAACTTCCAGCACTCCGTTGGTAATATTTCTGTCACATTTGGTATTCCAGCTTAAATTTAAAGAGCTAGATTTGTTCAGAAGGTTGGTATAAATACCTTAGAATATTTAGGGGGGTCGGGAGAATAGTATTTAGTAATTTTTTTAATACTATGCAGCAGAAGTTTTCTATCTGTTGCCATGTTAATCCTTCATAAACATGTTTTCATTAGCATTCTTTTTTATTGGGATTATTACAAAATGAAGGTCATACCAGAATGGTTTTATACCATACAAAATTGCAAATCATCCCTGCTTACTGTGTGTGTGCTAATTACTGCCAAAACCTAACTGCACAGATGCCAATGAAAATAGCTAGCAAGGTGGTTGAAGAAAAAGCCTCACAATCTATCCAAATGACCCCTGAGATTTCACATATGTACAACCAGGAATGTCTGGGGCCTTCACCAGGGCCACAACAGGTTTATTTATTTATTTATTTATCTATCTATCCTATTTATTTATTTGTAATTTATAGTATTTATGATGTAATATTTATAGTATTTATGCATTGTACTATTGTGCACAGGAGACACAGGAGACTCAGCCCTGCATGTCCCAAAGCTGCCTTGCTTCCAGGGAACCTGACTGGGATGGAACATTTGCATTCCAGAAAGTTGAATATTCTGTTCAATGTTAAATGTTCCACATTTGTTTCAAGCCCTCTGTGTGTTCCTCAGCTTTAATAGCTACTGAATGACTCTTTCTTTGCGAATGCATTTTTCTGTAACTTTGTCTCCACACTCCATCCCAGGGTGGGGCCCCATTAGGCAGGAAAGGAGTGCGTTTCCTTCCCTCATCACTGGACAGCCATGTGCATTTGCACAGATACAGAAAGGCACAAGCCTTTTCTACATGGAGAAATTACAAAGCTTTAATATAAACCATTATTCAAATCAGTTTAATTAGAGTAGCACAACTCTCCTGGTTGCACATAGACTAGTTAACACCTGGCTAATATTGATTTTGTGGACGTCAGTGAACAGATGAAGCAGGTACTTTCCTGTCTTGCAGCAGTGCTGTGTACATGAATTGATCTTTGTAAACTGCACTGAAAACCTTGAATAGAAAGTGTAATATAAATGTATTATTTATGACGCTTTCACTGTTGAAAGCTCTGAGAGTTAAAAACATACAATTTGCTGTAAGACAAAAGCTGTAGCAACTATATAGCTTTTTCCTTGCTTAGGGAAAGAAGTGATGGGTCCTATCACCTCCTGCACTGCTAGCTGCCAGCATTGGTAGCTAGGCCACTTGCTGACCCTGAAAGGACACATGCTGATGCAGAAGTGAAATGGCCAACCCACAGTCATAACGCAGAGGGTCTCACTCCCACACAGTTCCTGTTCTTCAGCCACAAGACTGTTTTTCTCTTCCAAAAGTAGTTGTCTTCCTGGCCTAGGCAAGAGACATGCCTACTTAACTGTTTACAGGCTGCTGGATTCGGCTGCTGCTTTCTGATGGATCTGTGCAAGGTGTCAAAGAGAAATAAATTTATTTTTGCTAGGCTGGAATTCACTATGCTGGAGTCCTCAACTCCCCTGGAAAATTTTCAATGGCCCTCATATTTAAAAAGTTGGAAAACCGTTGTCCTCAGGTTGTAGTTTAAAAGAGCTGTAACAATAAGGCTTATGAGGAAAGCACTGCTGAGTAAACATGTATCTGCCCACCTACCTCCTCATGTGACAAGAGGTGCAGTTCTAGATGCTTATTTTTATAAATACAAATGACTCCTTCAGTATTAACTATTTCAATATTTGTGATTTAGTATGTTCTTTTATTGTTGCAACCACGTATTGATTAGAAATGCAATATAAAGCTAGTAACAGATTAAATTTTGCATCCTTGGTGATGTGGCTTTACTAGACCTTATTATTATGGAGCTGAAATTTTATTTACCAGCCAAAACAAACATCTTTCTATATATTTATTAAGTATAGTCAGCAGCCCTTAGTCTTTGTATTATATTTTCCTTTTTTAAATTTCTGCAGTCCCTAATTTAGGGAGTTTAAACAGACCACGACCCTTAGGAAGAAAATCCACAAGCAGCCTCACAAAGGATGAGATAAACTTGGATAATGATAATTTCTTTTGTTAACAGAGAAATGTGCCAAGAGGACAGCAATGCATTCTTTTACCTCAAATGTTGTGTTAAGTTTCTTGAATTCAATTGTACAGTAAAATTGCTTCCTACCATGAAGAAAGAACAGCTCAACATCTGTTTCAGAAAGAGTGGCCAGAATAGTTAGCAAATGGAGTAAATGGTTTAATTACCACCAGTGCTTCGACAATATTTTCAAAATTCTGTCAAAATTGCTTGGTTTCCAGGTTGACTTTTTAAAGTTGCCTCTATCATTAGAGATCAGAGTAAGCAAATAAGTACAGACAGGCTTGAACCACAGAATCTAAATCCAAACGCAGCCTTGAGAGTCGGGGTTGTTTATATTTAGGGCTCCATGTCATCCAATTTTAGCGAGGGAGGGCAGACACCTGTTTTTATTTCTTTCTACAGTGCCTTAAATATGATAAGAATTTTAGGTCTGGGATTTTGGTTTGGACCCATTTGCAGTTACGATGGTATACAGCTGTAGAAGAGCAGTGACAGACAGGCAGAGGTTACATGGAGGAATAATTATTCATAGCTGTAATGCAAGAATAGACAGGATGTTGGTAAGGTTGCTTAGCAGCTGTATTCACACAGGCCAAGCTCTGCTGTGTTTTCATCAAGGACCTGATGTGCTTTCTGTTAAAGTAAAGCTATTCATGATGCAGAGGGAAGTACTTAAAGGGCAAGAACAGCTTACCGGATTTTTCTCATAATTAAAGCACAGTCTCCATCCACTTACTGCTTTTCCTAATATTCATATTTAAAGCAGTGTTGACCACATTTGCATGCTTTTGAACCAGAGCTTTTTTTAAGAGGCTGTGTCTTGTAGCCTTGCTCTCGCTGGCTGTTTTGAAATCATATAGCCTTGGCAGAAGGACGGGTGGCCAGGTCCAGGCTGCCTTAGGTCCCGATGTGCCTGGCTATGAGGTGCCTGGCAACCTCTGCCCCTGAGTCAGGCATTTGTTGCTCTCCATTGACCTGTGCTCCTCAGGACTCCTGCTTGCTCGCCCCTTAGAAGCAGCATATAGGGGTCCTAAGCAGAGACGTCTATAGTGGTTTCTGTCCCTCGCTGCCCATCCTAGCCCTTCCATTTCTTACTGCTATTTGCGTAGCAACTGCTAAGCTGCCACCATTTTAGGTACAATATTAAGATAATTGGCACTGATTTAAAATGTGAAACTGTAAATTGAAATGATGTATACCAGGAGCCAGATCAGAAGCTGCTAAGGTGTAGTGGCAGCTGTGGGGCAGGAATCTGCTGTCTGTCCCACAGCAGCTGACCCATGCAGCAGGGATGGGAACATTTTAAGAAAGGAATGGAGCAGATAACTGGGGCAAAAATCTGGTTGTAATTTCAGTCTCCCCATTTGAAAATAGAACTAATCAAACTAGCAGGAATTTTAGGGGTGGAAAGCACTATATTAAAGACAGAGATCACTATAGAACCTCAGATATATGCGACATATAGACAGGGAGTAGGAAAAGGTTAATGGTGAAGTCACTATCAAAAATAAGGTCATACTGTGTCTTAAATTTCTCATGTGTGGGCTTTCAAGATTCTAATATACAATATTTTTCTCTTTTTTCTGCTTGTTTTTCCCCTCATTGGCTCAGTGTACCTGTGTGCATGGAACTGTAAAAGTTGTGTAGGAGTCAGAGAAAGACAGTGGGGAGGGATGGGAAGCCAAGACTCATATTTGGAGATATTAATGAAATTCTTCTATATTACAATTCCAGCAATAACGATGATGGTTATCTCACTTCTGTTGCCTGGCACAGTGCGTTCTGTGGTGTACAGAGGAGAAAATGGCTGTCTAGGGGAACTGGGCACAGCTCATCCACAGCCTCGATTATTGTTCAGAATATTGCGTATCTTCTCCTATGGCATCGTAACTCAGTGCTCCTGTTTTGACTGCACATCACCTGGGTTTTTCTGATTTACTTTTCCCACACGCCACCCACCAGAAAATAGTTCACACATATCAGAAAGTGGCATGAGAAATGGTGCCACCTCCTCCTTAGAATATTAGTAAAAGCTGAGCAGGGAAACTAATTTTCGATTATGTAGGACATAATTGCTTCCTCCTGCACTCTTGCCTGTCTCTTGTCTTCCACTATGGCTTGTAACCCACGTGTGCTCTGGTGTGCAGACCAGGAGAGGCAGGGGATGGGAGGGCGGACAGTGAAAGTCTTTTTGCCTGGTTCTCAGCTGCTGAGAGAGAGGGCTGAGCGGTTTAAAGTTTTCAACTCTTGCAGGGTGTTTGGGACCAAAGCGCAACATCTGCTTTCCTGCAGAAGAGCAGAGTTAAGGGTGTCAGAGTGTGCAACATGCATGGCCTGTACTGCTAGTGTATGCATCTATACATCTATAGCCAGAGCATCCACCATAGGCTGCTGTTTGGTGTCATCTTCTCAACCTACAGGAGCTCGAATTTGCTAGGTGGGTTATGTGGACAGTTGCACCTTCAATAACGGGCAGGAATAGAGAGACTTGGCTTTAGCTGTGCTACAAGTGCTGCCTAGGAAAAGCAGACTGGGTTCCCAGTCCCTGGGGTATGCTGAGGAAAAGACACGTCTGATTATGGTCTGTACCCAGAAAAATACTGCTCTGCTTTCCACGCGGTGCAAATCCCATCCAGGCCACAAACGCCATTTCCCAGCTTTCTCTTTAAAAAGGATTTAAGTGATGAAAGTGAAATTCTGTATGAACTATCTAAGAGCAGATGTTGCAGGATGTATAAAGTAAAGATAATGCCTACTTGCTTTAACATCCCCATTGCATCGGAGTATAATCTACTAACCTGAAATGGCTCTTGGTCTTAGTTTACTGTCCCTGGCAACTTCTACATCAGTCATGTTTGTTCAAATAGGAAGATGTGTACATTAATTTTCTCCATTTTTCAGGGATTCTCTCTACCCAGGCATCTGCTCTGCTAAGGCACAAGGCCTGGAATAGACACAAGGGGGAAATTTTGAGGGAGTCTTTGCTAATGTCTGTCTTATGCAACACTGTTGAGACATATTCAGAGGGTGCAGAAGTAGGATGTATCTGTTTGCAGCTCACCAGGTATATTAATGAAGAGAGGTTCAAACAGAAGTCTATTTTCTTGCAAAAATCTATTAGCAGTCTCTTGTTAGAGGCAAAAGGCATTGTGAATGTAGTTCAATAAATATTTTATTTTGGATGCCATCTTGTTTTAGTAGATATGACAGAGAAAGATCTTTTCTGGCTTATTTCCAGATGTTAAAATTAAGGGAAAATATGTAAGTGCACAGAATAGTTTCAGAAGTTGTCAGATCACAAGCTGAAAACTGAACATTTTTAACAATCCTCTCCTCAGTTAAAAGTGAATATTCTACTTCAGCTCTGTGCCAATATGCTTCATTCTTTGAGAAGCAAATTGCTATGTTGCTGGAATGCGCCTTTTGTTTCAAGTAAGGGAGGACATGGTTAAGTGGTCAAAACATGGGCCTAGTAATGTGGATATCTGTCTTCTTTTACCCACCCTACCACTGATTTTTGTCCTGTTACTTTACTTTTCAGTGCCTCATCCTTCGCTAAACGAAGACTTTATGGGATATTTAAACCAATATAACCCTAAACAGCTATGTATGTGCAACAAATGTACGTATTGCTACTTTTATGAAGCTAACATTGCAATGAGTTTTAACAGTAGATTTACTTTTCCTACTCACTTCCAAGCGGCAGAATGATTTCAGACATCAATTGGCCACTACTGATTTGCTCCCAAGATACCTGCCTTAATTTTCTATTTTTGGTTTCACATTCGATGCTGATATGTCCTTTATTCACTCACTGTGTACACAAGTGCCTGTAAACAACTACAGCATTTTTCCTGTGTCTAGAGACTTTGCTACTGCTGTATTATGGAAAAACTCCTGCTTTCCATCAGTGATAATGGTCAGGTTCCACTCAGAGGTCATTTTGATGCATTTTGGTTTTTCCTTGCTAAAGGAAAATTTTTACTTGTTTATTATCAGCTGTAAAGTCAAGGTTTTACTGTTCACAGAAACAAATAACTTATTATCAATGCATTCCTTTTTTCCAAAGCCTGAGGAAAACTACTTGTAATGGAAATTAGCAATGGCTATCACCAAAGAGGGGAACAAAATGTTTCCTTTTTATTGTCTGTCCTATTAATAGTTACAAAGAAATGTCAGGTGACAAAGTAGAAAAAGTAGATAACATCGAGTCATTTTTCTAATCTTATTTATTCCCTCATAATGATGAACCAGAAGAGACCCTAATTATGCAGTTACATGCCTTAAATAGTATGGCTATTGTAGATAATTACATTTGCAACATGCCTTGAAAGTGTCAGCGGTGTTATGGAGCTGATTCCAAGCTAAATTTCTTTCATGTTTAATGTTTCCATGAAGAGGCTGTGATACATTTCTGTCTGAAAATGTGCACAAATTTCTCAAGTATAAGTAGTGATAACATCACCTTCTAGAGTCTGAGGTTATGTATGCTTCAGAGTTTGTTACTGTCTGTCCTCACATTTTATTAAATTGGGGACAAGGAAGAGGGTTTTCATATGTGTCACTCAAAACAGAGCCAGTTTGTCCACCAGTTGTATCTTAAGAACTTTGTGTTTTCAACAAAATTACATTTTGCAAGCAAGATACTTCACTGATCTCAGGTTTGCGCTCAAAACTTAGCCATTTCCATCCCAACAATTAGCCTAAACAATAAATATGAGTTTTTATGCTATTATTTTGAGCATGGCAGAACAGTGATTTGTTACTTCAGTGTTGTGTATTGGAAAGCTCCTATGCTTTTTTTATTGTGGAGAGGATGGAAGTGCTAAAGCCTGAAAATTTAAGCAAACTTTTCCTTCCAATTTTATATTTCTCTCCTAACTCCCCTGAATGTTTATCCATTTTTATTTTTATAGCTTGAAATTATAGCAATTGTATAGCAATTGTTGAATTGTACTTCCTATTTTGCTCATTTCACTGACAGAAATCTTTTGCCATTTAATCCATCTATATTGTATAAAAATACCTGGCACTACCGAGTATAATACACAACTCAGAAACGTAATATGTAATAAATGTTAAAGTGCATAAAAGCCTTAGGATTTCCGCAGAAATACAGTGGTACACAAAGAGAGGTTCATCTGCTCAGCTCTTCAGCTGCTTCTCAGATTGTATTTTTTGTTAATACTAGTAGTCGGTAAGAGTCAAATTACCTTCTTATACAAAGGCATTTTTTAAGGAAAAAAATTATTTCATATTCTTTCAAAAGTTTCCCTTGTTGATTATACTTGCAGGAAATTGAAAGATGCATCCTTTAGCAAATGCCCCTTTATTTGGTTCTCTGATGGTGGCAGATACGGGCTAAAAATATTTGTACGTTGAAACTCAGACCTACCTTTAACACCTCAAACTTCCAGCTGATTCAGATCCGGGTTCTAGTCCTCTCTTCTCTGGCTTATCCAAAAGATATGCATGAAACTGCTGGATCAGTATGAGACTCTGCACCATCTGTTTTATTATAGCGAACAGCATTAGAAAGAGGTCATAACCCATATATATGCCTCATGAGTCAATGAGAAGAACGTATGCAATATTTTTCCCAGATATTTTTCTTCCATGTGGTGCTTTTTCGAACTGTGCCAAGTGACTGTAGGTAAAAGAAAGCCACAGCATTGCAGTAAAAGCCAGGGAGATCTAAAGGCCACCACATTCCCGCTGTCATGATGATGGTCCTTAGTCACCAGATTTGCTGTCCTGACTAAAGTGCTTCCTTGTTCTGTCCCTATTCACTTATTCAACCCATTAAGCAAACAAATGTGAGAGGCTGCACATCAGTATTCAAGACACACCATTACATGAGGAGTCTGGAAAGGGTGCTTGGCTTGTTCCCTTTTAAATAGGATTGAAATTGCTGAGTATGTCATTCTCATGGACCCCTTTTTGTTAAGGGGTCTCAAAGGGTTTCACAAAATTAACCACATTTAGCAGGTGAAAAAGTCCAGCGCATGGAAACCAAATGACTAGCCAATGGCTGAGCCAAGAATAGATTCCACTCTTTCTTTTTGGACCAGACCACGCTGCCTCTCACAAACATCATGCCACAAGGTTACTTTTCTTGCCAGAAGCTGTGAGAAGGAGTCTTTTCCACCAAGTAAGCAACAGTGGGGCAGCAAGGGCTTTCTTAGGCCCCACACCAGCCTCCTCCTGCCCCTCCAGAGTCACTGGTGGAGATGTCTGGGCATGAACTAGCGGAGCAGGGGGCCTTTGAGGTGAGTGGGAAGGCCGTGCCTCCCAAAATTATATCTCAGGCTTCCTACTTATCCAAGCAGTCGTCTCTGCAAGTCACATTGTAGGTAGGGTTGTGTTCTGGACCATACGACTTGGATGCTGTGATTCTTTTCCAAGTGGGTCTGATGAATTTGTGGTGGGGGGACCTGTGACAGGTCATGCTTGGCAAGCAGTCTGTGAGGCCAAAAGCCGAGTGACTCAAGGAGGCTATTAATAGTCTCCATTGAGGAGTTTATTGCCTTAATAACATGGATCATTAATTTGACTTTTTAATCATTAAGAAAATACCTTTGTTTGATGGACTGTTTAGGACAAAGTCAGACGTAACAAATCGTTCTGTTTTTCTTTCTCCTATTGTGCTGGTTAGCTGTTAACTAAGCCATGAAGCTCTTAACTAACCTCTTCTTGATAATTTAAAGCTGATGGAATGATTATATTTGTATATATACAAATTTGTATACTGTTAAGACATTGTTTCGAGTTGTATTGCTTTCTGAGTAGTCTTTGTTTGTGAGAAATCTGGAGCAATAAAACACGTAATATAAACATATTAAAGGAAATGTTATGGGGATTTACCCAAGGCATTTATCCTATCTGAATACCAGTTCCTAATGAAATTATGAAGAAATAAGTGGAATTTATTTCTGCTGCTAATTTTTATTATTGTCTCCCTTTTAAAAATGTTCACTACAATATTAGAGCACCTTCCCCACGAGTCCCCTCTCTCTCTCTACAGTGCCAGAAGACATTTCTGTAGTGCTCCTGTACTCAGTGCTGTTTTCCCTTTGTTCTGTCTTCTAAAATTCAAACATGGTAAAATAAGCAGCTCCCAGCATCAGCTTTGATTCAAAAATATTATAAGCAGGGCACCATGCAATACTGAGGGGAGACAAAAGATCCAAGGTGGCCTACAGATGGGTTAAAGATAGGAGGCACAGTGCTGGCAGTGTTTCAACCACCCCCCCATGCAAGGAAGAACTGGATGATAAATTGGCACAAGAGGCTAACCTAGATCCTTATTTTGTCTTAGAGGCTGGTTGTCCAAGAGTCACCAACGACACAAGGATTTACAACTCTTTCCAAAGATATGTGTGCAGCAGCCATGGTGCTTTGCCCACAAGTCAGGTCAGGAGCCCAGGCAGCCGGGACAGAGGAGCCGGGACATCCTCAGCAGCTTCAGCAAGCCTGCTTCTTCCAGCAGCACTGTGCAAGAAACGGTGACTGTGCTTATTTTTGTGACTGTTGTGAATGAGAAGTACTGCATCCAAAGAAACACAAATGGCACCTGTCTATTCCCAGGGTGAGATGCTGCCCCGGGCAGGTGTGAGTGTATGCCTCCCTGGGAACCCTCCCTGCTTTCTGCTGAGGTACCAGTGCCTTTTACCTGCTCGTCTTCCCTGGCAGGCTGACAACACCATGGCCTACCATGGACTGCTTCGTACCTGGATCCCAGCCTGTTCCACCTGCAAAGCTCTTGATTGTGCCAGATTATAAAATGTCTTCCCTGAGTATTGAACCCTTCATGGCTTTCTCAAAAAGAACATTCTGCATTTCGGTAGCTGAGGTTGCTAATGCAGAAAATTCAGTGCCAGTTGGTTATGTTCAGAGCCTTTTAATGTTATGTTCATTAAAATCTCATCATGCTAGATTTTTTTCAGTAAAATCTTTGAAAAGCTTTTTATATCAACAAATCCTAGAAAGGTTTTTATATCAATATTAATCATACAAAGCCTTTTTTAATATCAGCATAACTCCTAAAGGTTTTCTTAACCATAAAACCTTATCAATGCAGTTTCTAAATTTATTATGAGCCATATAAAGGTAATAACCAAAGCATAAGCAAGCAGTGCATTGCAAAGTATGAATAAAAAACCCTGTTGCTTTCTTATACACCTGAAACTATACAAAACACCATTAATGTTGTGGTGAACCTTAAGTACACCCCTAGAGAATGTGAAATGTAGTATTAGAGACAGAAAATGTCTAAACAGGGACACAGCCATTACAGGTCAGGGCTGGCTTTTCTCTGGCCTCAAGTAAAAGCTCATACCCTTCCAACCCTCCCTACTGTGTAAAACATCAGGAAGCGCAGTGATGAGTAAGATCCATGCGTAAGACTTGTGATTCCTCACAGCCTCTTAAATTGGACTTTATCTTGCTGTTTTATCATATTTACTATAGAAGATGCTCCAGGGCCAACAGAAGTGCAAAAGCAATTAGCATTCATCTACATCTTCCGTTCCCCGTTCGTAATTAGGTACTTGCCCATTGGAGTTGGGCCCTGTACAGTTCTTGAAGTGGTAAATGAAATGATAGTGTCACAAAATAATTTAAATTGGAAGGGGGTCACCTAGTCACCAATCCAAAGCATGTCCGGCTAGAACAGGTTGCTCAGGACCTTGTCCAGTCATGTTTTGAACATCTCCAAAGAAGGAGATTTCACATCCTCTCTGGGCAACCTGTGCCAGTTTTGACCATTCTCATAGAGCAATTTTTTTTCCTAATATCTAATTGGGATTTCCCTTGTGCCTGTTGACTCTTGTCCCACCACTGTCTGCCTCTTAGAAGAATCTGGCTCTGTTTTCTCTACCTTCTCTTCTATGTAGTTGTAGACAGCAATAAGGTCTCTCCTTAGTCTTCTCTTCTTAAGGCTGAACCAACACAGCTCTTTCAGCCTCTCCTCATATGTGCTTCAGCTCCCCGAATAGCTTGGTGACCCTCCACCAGACTCATATCAGACAAGCAACATGCAGTGCATTTGATAATGCTGTGAACTAGGGAGATTAAATACTCCTGCATACCCATAAGTATGGAAGGAAAGATGGAGAACTTACTGTGTCCAGGTTTCCTAAAAGTAGAAGACTCTAGAGATGATGCAGCCAGACTAAAAATTTTTGGAACTGTGAAAACTGACTGATGTAACCTCTGCCCTGCTCTACAAGGACACCACTTGCATCAACCACTGCCAATACCTACCTGATTTGATTGTAAAGAAGAGAACAGAAGAGATATTCAAGGAGCTCATGGAAGCCTCTCTGGAACATGGGAGAGTAGCTTAGAAATGTGAGTAGTTCTTGCAAAGAGCGAAGAAGGAAATGAGTTTGGAGGGCAGGACTGAATGGAGTTCACACCAAATCTTGAGAGCATGGGGATCTGCTCTCTGATCCACCAATTTTGGTGAAAGCTGAGAGACTTGTGTACAGTCTTGGGATAACTAAAATGAATCTGGCTGCTGCAAGAAGAGTAATATGAATGGGCAGGGATGTGCAATGGACAGTATGAACAGGTAACCAGGACTGCTGGGTGGCATGTTCCAAAGCTGCTCCTGGCCTCCTGACTTCCCCGCTTCAAACACTGCAGCCACAAGGATCACCAGCAGCAGCCACCTGGACGCTTTGAGACTCTTAGCCACAGGTCCTTCCCACCTGAGAGGGGAAATATCTCCCTCCTTGCACCCAGATACTGGACTGTGACAGTGATGCTTCAGATCCAAATCACCTCAAAGAGAAAAGATTTCTCTGTGGCATCAGATCAGTCACAAGCCCAGTCAGAGTCTTCTGTTCCCTTTTAGTGCTCCTTGATGTGTTTGCACCATTCAAGATGTTTCAGATTCTGTATTTTGCACTTTCATCCCAGCTATTTGACTGTGCTTTAGGGACAATACAGTCACACTTATTTAGAGACAAGCTTTATTTTGCCAGCTGGTAGACTACCTGTAACATACATGACATGATGCATGTATAGACAAGGAGCCAGCCAAGGCCTGTGGGCTCAGGTTTTCAAACAGACCATGCACTAAGAGGTGTACTGAAAATTGACAGTGGTAAAAATTCTTGAAATCAGACGGTGCAAGTGCCACAGATTCCCCAGATCCATAACCCACAGTTCCCCCTCTGGTTGACTGACATGCACTGTTATCATCAAAATTCATATACCTGCACAAAACCAGCAAGACCTCTATCCCTCCTCTTCCTACTTGTCAGAAAGTCTCAAGCAACATGCCAAAACCTTTAGGCCTTTTCCTCAAAGTAGTTGTAGGTAAACACGTTCCTGGCAATTGTCATTTAAGGGTGTTTGGGCTGTTGAAACCTCTCTGTACATCTTTGAGCCTCGGTGTGCCGGCTCTCAGCCTGGCTGTCTCTTGTTTGCAGCCTGCGCAGGAAGCAACATGCAGTCATAATCCAAGGCAGGTATTGCTCAGCAGCCTCAAGCCTTCTCTGTAGTGCTGGCCATCAGCTCCTAGAAGCAAACTCCACAGTCTGGCTGCTTGCGTGATAGTTAAACAGTTCTTAATATGACACAACTGTCCTGTAGAAGGTGTTGTCAGCCAAGGTGGTAAAGCATGTGCAAAGTCTTCCAGGATAAGAGAAGGGGTAATGACAGCATTAATATCCACATCACTGGTCACACGGGCAACCAACCTCTCTTCTTCTTTTTCTTTTTTTTCAGGGAGTGGTTGAAGACTCCTGATAATTCCAGTATCACAAACATGTTTGAGACAAGCCACAAAAATGCTGCTCCAAGGTCAGGACTACTGCTGGAGCGAGTGACCGCTTCCCTTTTTGGAAACTTCATGACATTGCGCGGAGGGGCAAAAAGGAGGCTCCGGTGGATTTGCTTCCAGTGTCTGCCAGTGCCTGTGAATGCAGTTCAGGCCCTCTGTATTTGGGATCTTCAAAATATTACCAGGAAGGAATGATCTTTCTGTGTGGCCCAGAAGTGGTTGTTTTAGAGTCTTTCGGTGGGTTTTGAGATGGAAAAACTCACAGTCAAAATGGAAGGATTATTTCTCTTTCTCCCTGTATGGGCTTCAGTATGGCTGAAACCTGGAGAGACACATTTTGATCACTGGCTACTCAAAGTGAGAAATTTGCAGGACTGCACTCAGTAAAAATGACCCCATTCTCAAAGGTGTGGAGCAATCATTTCTCCCTTCAGAGCTGGCAGATCTGCAGCTGGTCTATCCCTGTATGAAGCATGTTCATTCTGTGCATGTCCCCTTAGCAGCTGGTTTGTGGGTGTTCATAAAAAAATCACTTAAACAAGTAAAAAGAATGACAGGTTGATTTTGCTAAAGGAAACCCTCCCTTTTACTTTTTTTTTTCTTTTTTCTTCTCACTCTCCCCTTATGTGTAACAGTTGCACAGAGGTATCTGGCTTGCATCTTAGTGTGTTGATGCATGGATCCTCCACTGAAAAAGACCCATCCCTGCAATCAGAGTGGGACTTTGGCTTAGCACAAATATAGCCCCACACTTTCCCTAAAAGAGTCCTTAAGCACCACAGGGCATTGTGTGGTCTATCAGCTTGTTAAAAATGAATTCTATTTTCTCTGCCATGATCCTTGAGAATAAGGCAAACTCCATTTTCCAACACAAAGCAGATTATTTGGCCACTGTGATGTAGGTAGATTCTTCTCTCTCTGAGTTCATCTCAGCTAGCATTAAGTATGAGAAAATCTATGTAGTACTATATATAGACATTCTTATAATTACATTATTTCATTTTTCAAATACTTTTCAGTCTCTCCAATTAAAGCAGTGTTTTTATTGTGATGCGTGTGATGCTTAAGAGGTGAAGCTGTTTTCTATTTGTTTTGATTTATGTCATTTCATTTTGGCTTAGAATTTTTAAGCAAGTTCTGACAGAATGCAATGTTCACTAACATCTGGATGATTTTGTACATTTCTCAGCCATCTAAGCCTCATTATGATAGTTAATACTAATTTACCATATTTCTGAGATTTTTACAGGTCATCTACATTAGTAGCATTTCTGCCCTTCACTGGAATTAAGACTTTTAAAATCCTTCTAACCAATTTAGTGTTACAGATATATTAAAATTTTTTATAAATGTTGGGGTGAGGTTGGCTTATTTTGAGCCCCTGAAAGCCTTTGTGTTTTCACTTGGGTCTTGTGGTGTGCAACCCCTTTCCCAAGGTCCTGTATAGTTTGCAGTATCTGTCTCCGTTCTCCCAGCAGAGGGCATCTCCCATCTGACAGCTGTGCTGGGTTGAGCCAAACTCTGCTGGGATTTTGTGCAGATTTAGGCACTCAGCCTCACTCCATTTTTTCTCTTAGCTCTGAACATGAACACAGCACTCTGAATGCTGAAAGATCACTGCTATTTTGCAAGTCCATCTGAAACTGATTATTGCTGTTATGTAACACATTTGCTCTTCTAGGACCTCAACACAATGTTCTTTCTTCCAGAAGTTTAGATGAAATCATAAAACTTATAGAAAATGTTTTTGTACTGAAGTTAGCCCTGAGCCTGTGTTTCAAGCCACTTGAATGGAGTTGTGGCACCTCCACACAGTGATTGCGGACTGCTTTCAGGAACAGTGCTTAGTCATCAGTCAAGTCATTGAGCGTCTGCTGCTTAGTAAGTCAAGAAAGATCCAGTACTGTCCTGTGAACTGGTTCAGAAAGTGGATAAACCATGACAGAAGGTGATAGTAATAAAGACCTTCAAAACATCATGAGGACTCTGCTTTTCCAGAAGAGTTCATCTGCATCATGCTATCCCTGTTCACTTACGCAGGTGTGTTTCCTAGTACAGTAGATTCCAGATTAGGGCTCTTAGGCTCTTCACTAAAAATTAATAGCAAAGAAATATTTTAAAAATCCAAGTACTCCAGAAAACAGTGGCTCCCTTCCAATGACTGGCTTCATGTAACCTTTTTCTGGAACATTTGCTTCATGCGCACAAATTGGACTAAGTGTCAGCAAAGTTACAACAGGGGCAATACTTAACTTAGAGAGACTGATGTCCCAGTACCGGAGTCTAATGTTGGCTCTGTGAACTGTCCCTTGACAGAGCACCTCTCCTCATTGCCTGTGGAAGGAGCCCAAGAGTCCAGCCTCCCTAAGGAAGAGTTAGTCTTTATGAATCCCTCCCTTAATGTCAGTTGGGACTGTTGGTTTCATCCTGTCTGGCTTTTGCTTAGAGCTGTATAGAATATATTGTGCAGAGATGTTGGGTGACTACATATCCCTTCTTTTAAGTCTGTCCTTTATTTTTTCAGGTGTCCCTGAGGGTGATTATTTCTCCCTTTTTCTGAGTCATCACTTCATTTGTTGCCTGAATAAAAGGTAGGCTGATGCAGTCCGACACCTGCAGAGCAGTAATAAACAATAAATCAATTAAGCTTTGTTTTTAGTGTTGAATTCAGCTGAAAGAAACCTAGAGTCTTAACAAAAGCTACCTAAAAATCTCAAAAAACCCCCACCCTCTCCTTGAGCTGTCTTTAGACTTGAATGAATTGCACATCAGTAGGCAGAGTTATGTGTTTGATCATTTTCCTATTGAACATGTTATGAACATCTACAAGGAACTCTCACTCAAGGGAAGAAGACTTCTGGAAACGTTTTCTTTTAGCTGCCAAATATTTTCCACAAATGAACACTACATATTTTATCTCAAAGTGGGTTCAAGGTACAGAAAAGGTTTTTAAATATGATAACTTGACAGGTCTTTCCGGCAGGCCCCTGGCTACTCCCAGACAGACCGCCTCACCAGAGCTCTTTGGAAATTTTCATGCAAACTTAGTGGCTGTGTAAAAGGAGGATGATGAACTGTTCTGTAGTGGCTGGAGGAGTGTGGTTACCACAAAAGCTATAGAGAGGGAAAGCCTCTGCACCCTGCAGTAGAACTTCAAAAACAAAAGTGCTCCCTTGGAGCTTAGCATAGCGATAAGTTCTGAAGCACAGCAGAGACCTGAGAGGAAAACACTCTCAAATAAGTCTAATGCAAGGGACTCTATAAGATTCTGCTGGAAGTCTGCGGTATTAAGAATGAAGAGACTGGTCAGAAGACAAAGACCTGGGAATGACTGAGAGAAGCAGTGTGAATAACAACTCCTCTGGAGGGAGTTCTGCTTGCTGTTTCATCTGTTTCATCTTCCCAGCTGCCTTGGTTGAAATCAAGTCATATCTACTTGATCTCAAACATCATAATTTATAAGTACACAGCACATTTAGAAAGAGAGAATCCTATATTTCTTGGACCCTGTATGGATATATATTCTGCTCCGTCTGAAATGCAAAGTGATATACTGGAATGAATTTCCAGAGAGGCTGAAATCTATCTAAAAGAATTGCAACTAGCATTATCTGTGTACTCAAACTTTTGATATCTAAAGAAGATTCATCACATGTATCATCAACGAGTAAATAAAAGCAGTATGAGACACAATATTTGGGGCTTATTGACTCAGCATTCAGAGGTACAAAGCTGATACAGTTGGTCACCATCAACTTTGTGTCCAAATATTGTTCCTGTACACTTGGTTCATTGAATATTCCTATGTGGATTGTGACCATGATAATGACTGCAATGATAACATTTCATCTGTAAGGAAAGATACTCCCTTGTCTTTAAAAAGATACTTTGCAAATTATGCTATGAGAGATAATATGATTTTGAATTAATCAGTAAAGGTAGGTGGACTATCAGATGGAAGACAGATTGTAAATAGGGCAGATTATAAAAATAATTTTACTTCTAGAAATGAAATTCTTGAAACCTTTTTTTTATTTTGCTGCTAAAAAATCTGAAGCTACTGAAAACACTAGCGTGGCTGGTGCAGAAGCAAGAAAAGCATATTGTAGAATACCAGATGTCTATTGATATCTAGACTATCTGTAGGTCTTCATCTATCTATCACTTGATCATGACAGGAAATTAAATAATATTATTTTCTAAGATTCATCCATATTTAAAATAATAGAGTGAAAACTAGAGTTATTGTCAAAATATATTAGTTATTTTTTCAATTGAGAAAGCAATTAAAGGGTTCATTGAAAAAGGCATACTTCCTTTTGTGGTCAGTGATTCCTCAGACCATTAAATGTCAAAATGCTTTTCATAGCCTTTTAGTAAATAGTTGAAAGGGAAATCATCCATTGTATGAGTATTTTAAATCAACAGTGAAGCTGGAGAAAGAGAACGAATATTTACTTCCACCCAATTGCCTATCTCCCATCATCAAAACATCCGGTAGGCAACTCATCACTTGACTTTGAAAGCTCTGCAGCAATTCTTCAGTTACTTTTCCTTATCTATTATAGAATTCTACAATTATCAGGAGATATTTTGTCAACTTACATAGAAATGTTGAGGCAAATCCCCTCTAAACCTTGTTGTTGAAAGGTTCTAAAATTGTTTGTTTGCAGCAAACACTGACTATCAATAACAACCGTTGTATGTTAGGTGAAGATTTCCTGGTTGAGATCTTAAAGTTCTTAAAGAGTAATGTAAATGGAGATAATGATGAAGAGAAATAAGTACCTAAGTACCATTTAATTTTCTTTCACAGTGTATTGAAAATGTTTACGATACACAAGAGACCTTGTATGCCTTGAAGTTTATGACTTACTGTGTTAGTTGAAGGATCATTTACAATGGACAATAGCAAGCAAAGGAACTGTAGAATGGTTCAGCCACCTTTTTGAAAAAAAATTTTGATTTTTCAGGAAATCATAGCAGGCACAGAAAGAGGTTTGTATGCACAATAGCATGTGTCGAGGGTCAGTGGAATGTGTGAACCTGATTCCGAAGTCTCATCTTAGAAAAAGGTGCAGTGTTTTATCTTTGAAGAGTAGCTATCTCAGTTTCAAAAAGCTCCCCAAATCTTGTGGAGCTTGTTATCAGCTTTTGCAAATCAAATACAACAGTAGAAAGAGTATTTTTTCTTGTGTAAACAGAAGCCAGCAGATTGCAGAAATCTGCTACATTTGATTTTGTTAAGGTTGATCTTCAAATTAAACTTAATTTTAATTGTATGTACAAAAGCTTTTATTAAATGATTTAAGAAAAAAGATATATTGAAATAAACAATGTATAAAAATTGATATTAAGCACAATTTTAAAGAATGTTCAGCCCAATGAAACCCTTTGCATTATGATTTCTATACCACCTCTCCGTAGACACCACCTTTTTAGTGGGTATCTCTTACATAAGAACAGAAGAGAGTTAGATCTGAGTGCAGGGCCTCTTTATATTGTATCTAGAAGGATGAAAACTCAGCTTTATGCAATCTGACTTCAGACACTTACCTGAGATGTCTAAGCACTCTAAGCCTAGGTCAATGGAGAAACAAGATCCCAGAGAGCACTGAAGACAGACACCAACAAGTACCAGTGATAACTTGTTCTTTTCTGTAAATTTTTGAAACATGAACTGCTTATTTATACATTAAAAAGTTAATACATTGCTATCAGTGAAACAAAGTTTGATTAATATATATTAATCTATTAATATAATAATATAATAACTTATATTGCTATAGAACTACAAATTTTCTTTTCCAGCTGGGTGGAAGGTAGAAAGTCCATATGAATAGTTCAGAAAATCACCATGCAATAGAAGATACCCTCATAAGGAGGTTTAAGTTGAAATGTGGCTTTGGCCAAGAAGAAAGGGCACATTTTTAAGCAGCCTTGCATCAACCTGACCTCTACGTATGCAACTGGGCTTTTGGGGGTGGACATCAGGACATGCTTTTCTTCAAAAGATTCTGGTCTTGCATGCATGTGGGCAAAACATCTGAAGAAAAGCTGTTGCTGTAGGATAAATGTCTATTCTTTAGCAGCATGTCTGTGTTCATTTCTTTACAGTAAATCAAATGACTGTGATGTTAAAAACTGAAAGGCAAAAAGTTAAGCAGCAAACTGAAACAGGGAATCCCAATTCAACCAGCTTTACTAGCAAACCCAAAGCACCCAACAAAACAAATAGATATCAAACTGTGCTCTCAGCAATGAAAGCAGATGAAGCTAAGCAGACCTTGCAGTTTTGCCAGTGACTGCTTTCATGGCTGGCAGCAGTATAAGACCTTACAAAACATGAGAGAGCATGAATCGGGGGAAAAGAACCCTAGTCTCAGCACCATGCATTTCACATTAGGGAGAAAAATTAAGGTGTGCTTCCCCTCCCTTTTATTCTTTTATAAATTAATAGCCCTGATGTTGTGCATTTGAAAGTAATATATTTATAGGAATATATTTTATAGCAGTTAATCTTGTGGCCTCCCTAGCTGTTACATTCAGATAATTTCTTTATCCTACCGGAGGTGGTATGACAGTTTAACAGATTCAGCATGAAGAGCTGGTTAATTTTTCAGAAAGAAATTCTCTCTCTCGAACAACACAGCTGAAAGCACCAGTTACACAGACTAAGAGGGGAATAAAGAGCTGCCAGAACCTAAGAGCTGCCAGGTTAGATAGGAACCAAGATCAGTGTTGTCCAGATCCCATGCTGTGATCTAGTCCCAGATGCCTCAAAGGAAGGGACCAAAAAACTGCACGACAAGTATGGGATAATTTCCACTCAGAAATGTCTCTTCCATTTGTGGTGAAAACTACAGATCAGTGTAGTGAGGAATCCCCTTAAACACAGAAGTAGGAGGGTTTCCAAATACCTTGCCATTAGTTTGCAATAATGCCAGGTATTCTTTAGCTAGAAAACACAAGCCTTTTTCAAATCATCTTGAATTCTTGGCCGTGTATTCTAAGCTTTCACATTAATAGGCACCACAGGAGTCCCACTGAAGCACCTATGGAGGCTCCAAGCCACCGTGCTTTTTTTTTCAGAGAACAAAATGTAATACTTTCATAATGAAACTAAGGCTGAAACAGCATGAGTCGAAAAGAAAGGTCATTTTGCCTTTCTTGACTTGGACAGCACTTTGTGTCTTAGAACTGAACAGTGATAGCTGTGGAGATATTTAGGAGCAGCAGTTTAATTTTCTCATGGCTTTAACACAGCTTTGTAGGCAATTATTTTCTTATGCAGATGCCAGGATTGCTGGAACTTGTTCTGGTGAAATTTGTTTTGTTAAGGCACATTTCATACTTACTTTTTTGTTGCTCCTGCATTTTTTGTGGGAGTCTTAGTACTATCAAGCAGACATTTTTTTCTAATCTTTGGACTTTTCAAAGTCCAAACACATGTATATATTATATATAAATACAAATATGAATATGAATACATATACACATACATATACATATAGACATACATGTACATATACATAAACACATACATACCTATACATATATGCGAGATCACTTTTTAGTGGTTTGCTGTTTTTAATGAGAAATACATGATAATATCCTTCCAAAATGTTTTACAGGATGCTAAGGAGACAATGAAATGAGCTGATTTTAGAAAGTTGGTCCAAATGCGTTCCTTCAAGTTTCTGAGTAACCCAGCTGCCCATTTTTTTTCCCCCTCTATGCAGTGAGTCACCTTCCTGCTTCATTAAAGACTGTCCAAATGTTGGTAATTAGTCTTTAATTCTGCTTCTTTGTCCAAGTCTTTTCAATTTATTTTTGGTTTTGGAAGTAGACTGCTCTGACTGTTGTGGAGCAACAGCTGGGAATATTGATAGAAATATAATTTTTCTAGAATGTATCACTGCATTTCAGGTTCAGGCTTGTTTTAGGCAAAACTTTGTCTTTCGATGTTTTTCAATGGTAGTCACAGTTATCTTCTTTCCCAATTACGAAAATATATTAAAATGACATAAAAAAGGGGCTTTTGGTAAGGCATCTGTAACCTTGAGGTTTAAATGTCAAGCATATGTAAACACTAATGGCTTTGGTATTTCCATGTAGTATTTTTAGGATTAACTAAGTATTTGTTATTCTGAGAGCACCCAAAATATCCTTATAACTATCCAAATGCAAAAGAAGTCCCCTTCATTACTGAGCTAGAGAAGATGACTTAAGTACATCTGTGCAGCTGTTCTCCATTGGAATAGACCCCTGATTATAGAGGCAGCTTCACCCTACTGATTAGGTTGATCTAAAAGCTGGAAACTGCAAGTGTGCTATATTGCATCTTGTGTGCTTTTTGCTTTAAAGAAATGTAGCGGGTCTGAAACAGGACTATATTTCTTGAAGAGTTATCTGACTGGTCATTTAGCCTCTGTTTAAGAATTACAGAATCACAGAATAGTAGGGGTTGGAAGGGACCTCTGGAGATAATCTGGTCCAACCCCTGCTCAAGGAGGATCAGCTACAGCAGGTTGCCCAGGACCATGTCCAGTCAGATACTGAATATCCACAAGGATGGAGATTTTCACAACCATCCTGGGCAACTGGTTCTAGTGTTCAATCACCCTCACAGTGAAGAAGTGTTTACTTGTGTTCAAGTGGAATTTTGTGTGTTTTAATTTGTGCCCATTGCCTGTTGTCTTGTTACTGGGCACCAGTGAAGAGTGTCTGGCCCCATCCTGTTTACACCTTCCCATCAGATATTTATAAATGTTGGTAAGTTCCCCCTGAGCCTTCTCTTCCCCAGGCTAAACAGTCCCAGCTCTCGCAGCCTCTCCTCTTATGAGAGATGCCCTAGTCCCTTAATCATCTTTGTGGCCCTTTGCTGGTCTTGCTCCAGCAGGTACATGTCTTTCTTGTACTGGGGATCCCAGCACTGGACCTAGCACTCCAGGTGTGGCCTCACCCATGCTGAGTAGAGGGGAAGGCCTCAGGCTTTCCTGAGGTTTAGCCTCAGGACATGTGATTGTAAAGCCTTGCATTAAAGGCTACATCCTGCCAGTAGCAGGAGCTTTTCAGTATCCACTGAATTTGGGGGAATTTGGTACTTGGAGCACCTTGCAAGAATGAGCCATAGGCACCACCAGCTCAGGTCCCAAACCACAAAACCACAACATAGAAGAGACCCCATGGCTTTGCACACATTAGTGTGGAAATTTGGAGCCTCTCTGGCAACGGGTCAGTAGAGATCAGAACTGGGCCTAGCTCTGGGTAATGTGTTAGGAAGCCTATCTCTATATCTCTATTGCTTTTGGTAGCTGTGATTGAGACAAGGCTTGAGTTCATGGAGCCAAGGAGTTTGAGTCTTTTTGCTTCCTTTTTGTCCGTGGGAGCAGGAGTCAAAGATGAGCCTGGAGAGCCTGCTGGGCTCAGTCCAGGCTATAGATGCAATGCAAGTCAACACATAAGAAACTGGGCTTTGACCAACGGGAAGGTGTAGTCATAGCCTCCCATGTTTCATGCTGCAACTTGCCACTGACCTGTGGGGTTAAGTGTTTGTGTTCACCAAAAAATTCAGGCAAGCTATTAACTTATTTTCATGTCTTAGTTTTATAACTCAGTGATTATCCAGTTTTGAAACAGCAAAAATTGTGCAATGTAAAATTAGGTCGTGAGGCAACCCTGAGATGAGCAATCTCGTGTTGTACTGCCAGCCAAGGTACAGCCATCATGTTGATGGGTGGAAAAACTCTAACTCAGCCCAGTGTCTGCTTTTAGATATATTTTGATTAATGTGTGGAGATCACTAGTTTATAGTTTAACTTAATTTGCTGGGAAGTAAAAGGGCTTTCACAGGCTGTCTTGCCACACCACACAGGGAATGCAAATTCAACAAGATGAGATCAGCTGAATATAACAGACAGAAAAAAAGAAAATGCTAGTGCTTCAGGAGTGTGTGACTCAGCAGGGCTCCAGGGTGGACACGCTGTATAAGATGCAACATGACATGTGTGGCTGAAGCCTGGAGACTTTCACATCTTTAGTCCCTGATAATTTCTCTGAAAAAACAGATTCACTCACTGTAATGTGAGCCTTTTAAACATGCAGCTCGATTAATTGCCAGAACTCTCTAGAGATTAAGTTTATTTTTTCCTTAGAAATTGTGAATTAAAATACAGAAAAAAATCCTTGCCCTCTCCCACTGGGGCTGCACACAATGAGATCTGCCATCAGCCGCGGACACGGGTCCTGTGCTGCACAGCTCTGCTCGGAGCTGTCCCTGAAGGCACGCTCATCATCCCACCTTCAATATCTCATGCTGGCAGCAGCAGGGAAAGAAACCCCCCAAAGTCTCTGTGGTTTTGGCTGCTCCTCTAGTTTCACCAGCACAAACCACTTGGGAGGCACCGTTCATCTCTTTGCAAGGTGCAGGACTGCTGTGCTTGTGTGTCCACTAACGTCTTTCCAACAAAGCTCTGCTGTTGAGGCTTCTCTCTCTTTTTCAACTTACTGACATAAGAATTGCTGAATAATTGACTGAATGGCCTACAATCTTGATTAGAAATTAAAGATTTTCCAATTTCACATCATTTTGGCTTTCCTCATTTGTTGCAGCTGCCATGTAGGATCTCTACGGCACCTTGTGCAGGAGGGTGGACAGGCTGTAACGGGGTTTGCATCGGAGTCAGTGCTACCTGCAGGAAGGACGCACAGGCAGGTTGGGTACCTTCTTGCACTGTTGTATGTCTGCTGCTGTGGCAGTTTTTGTAGGGGTCTGCTGTCAATCCCCTAATGGAAATGTTCTGGATTAAAAAAAGGAAACAAAACCTTTATGGCAGAGATTTTTTTTTAACCCCCAACCTTTCATAGTTTGAGGTTACAGCATGGCCCCACAAACTCCCTGGCACAACTGAGAAGAGAATGAGTTGCAGCCCAGTGATGGGAAGGGATGGGAACTTCCTCAGCCTGTTTTTTCTGTCAAAGAACGAAATATTGTGTAATTTCACCTGGAACCAGTGAAATGTGTCAGTGTGAGATGCTGCAGCGTACAGCAGCTCTCCTACTCTTATTCTTTGCACAGTCATTGACACTAAAGTAAAGTGGGTACTAAATGCTATTGTAGTTTGTGCTCAAACTGATCATATGAGGGCAAATCAAACTAAAATCAGACCCAAAGTTACCTCCTTCCTCTTCCTGGCAGCTTGCTCAGAAAAGAGAGAGTTTAGATTTTTTTTTTTTTTTTTGAGATAGCACTGCATGCCTTGAGAAATGGAAGACTGATAAAACCATTGCTGCTACATAACCTTTACAGTGTGGATTCTGAACTGGAGAGATGCTACAGTCTTCAGCAGATGGTGCCTTCATCTTCTTTTCCATGGCAAAGGAACAGCAACTTGTAAATAAATGTTGATGTTTATTTTCTGTTAGCAAGGCACAAATGGGCTACAGCTGTGAGCTTCAAGAGTTTAATTTCTGTAGGGAAAAACATATTCCTACACTTCCAATGGTGAGGAAATGGCTGAACAAATGAAGGAAAAATTGGCCATCTAGCAAAATTACTGATCCAGACATGGTGGAATATGAAATGCAGCTACAGAGAGCTGGTTACAGAATCAGACATGGGTTTTGGACAGAGGATGGTCTTTCAAACTGTGATTTATGGCCCATAAAGACAAGGTTCATTATAATGTGCTCAACTCCTCTCTGGCTTTTTCCAGATGATAATCTGAGTTAACAGACAGCCAGAAAAATTACTTTTCTGGCACATTTTTCGCTACCAGCAGTCTTTGCAGTTGTGACAGGGATGTTCACAGGGAGGAAGGGTGATCT
Organism: Apteryx mantelli; assembly: GCF_036417845.1. Classification (NCBI taxonomy): domain Eukaryota; kingdom Metazoa; phylum Chordata; class Aves; order Apterygiformes; family Apterygidae; genus Apteryx; species Apteryx mantelli. Next base: position 26,816,517 of record NC_089978.1, read on the forward strand.
GTCAAGCTGTAATTAGTGAGGGAGGTGGCTCACAAGACTTGCTCTGTATTAAACTGCAGACCCATCTGTGAGGAAGATGAGGATGTGAAAATGCTGATTAATGACATTTTCAGCAACAAATCCATCTCCAGCACAGTTTTTTAAAAAAGTCCCCAAATGTATTTATTCATTCCTTTACTATGTGATAATGTATGCATTTAACGTTGAACTTCAAAGGCACTTTCATGTTTTAAGGGAGAGGTGTCAAATAATGCTGTAGAGAGGTGTTTTTCCATCTGTTTGTACTGTGTTTGTTTTTATGTTGCTTTTTGTGGGCCTTTTTCTGTAATCCAAGCTATTTCTGAACTGATTAGTTCAAAACTGTGGTTATGTTGCTATGTACTTGTGTCTGCAGAGATTATTTGCCTGAATCCTTCTACAATAAAGCAAAAGCCAATGCAAAAGTCTCACCAGCAGGAAAACAAATAGCAGCCTGGGCTAACCTCTTCAGGTGGAGTAGCTGAGAGTTTGACACCTTCTCCATAGAGCAGCTGGGAAAAAGGAGTACTGTGCAGCACTGATAACACTCACAAGAGGCCTGTAGCAAGTTTTTCATTATACTATGAGCTTCGTACAGTAAACATTGTACTCGGGAAAAGAGGTCCCTTTTCATGCTGTCCTAACAAATGGCCAGGAGGATACTCTCACTTAATGCTGTTTGTCTTTCTCTGTGATAGCAACCACATGCTCTGAGCACTCTGGAAGCCTGGAAGGGACTCATGAGACATGTAGTTAATTCTTCTGGCCTTCTCCTATGCATGTGTCATGCCTGGGCCTGGTTTATCTACGAGGATCTCTGATAGTAGACCCTTGCCTCTATTTCACTGTCATACTGTGCTTACTGGTATAGAGGCTTTCCCCAGCCTTCTTCCCAGGTTTTATCTGGACCTTCTATTCCGCAAGTTAAGTCAAGTCCATATTTTTTGTACACCTCAACGTGAATTCTGAAAAAAGATTGTTCCCTTTCTTTTTGCAGCATCCTTTTACATTCTCAAAAGCTGTTTTTATGTTCCTCTTCATCTCTTCCTCTTCAGGGTAAATAATCCCACTGCATTCCATCTTTCCTGCTTTCTAGACCTCTGCTCATTCCTGTTGCTCTGCCTGGGATTTGCTCCAGTCAATTCACCTCGCTCTGAACTGGAGTGCCCAGGAGGGTGACTTTGTGTGTCTTGCAAGTTACAGGTCTGTTTCTGTATTCTAGCACAGGGTTGTCTTTTTCACAACAGCAAGGACATTGATTCAAGTTAAACTTCTGCTCAGCAATAATCCTTAGATCTTTTTGGCACAGCTGCTACATAACCAGTGTTTTCCTATTTTGTACGTGTTAATGATTGTTCCTGACTGGGTGCAGTAACTTGCATTTACCTCTAGAGAGGAACATCTTTTTTTTTTTTTTACTGACTATATCTTCAATTTGTCAGGAAAGCTCTGAGTTCTGTCCTCCACTATCAAGTTACAGGGGGTCCTGTTTACCCTTTCTGCAAATACAATTAACATTGTTTCTTGGAGACCAACACCCTCGGTATTTGGGAGACACTTCCCTTTCCCACTTGAACAGAAGCTAGTGAGGGGTCATTATATTCTTTGGCTGACTACCCTTTTCCACCTCACTGTGGTTTTATTTACAGTGCTAAGATCCTTTGAGAATCTACAATGTGCCACGCAGCAAGCACAGTATCGGCAAGCTACAAGCTATGCAATCTATCATCACTAGTGAACACAGTATTTACTAACTGAAGTGTCTTGCATTAGACCTTAGCCAGTTACCCTCTACTTCTCTTACAGTCAAAAGACAGCAGTAAGCATCTCCAGACAGCTGGAGACAATTAATGTCATCCTGAGACAGGCACGAAAATCAGATGAGATGAATCATCCTCTGAAAGTGCCCATTCCTCTGAACTGACTTAAAAGAGAGCATGGGTTGACCATCTCAGGCATAGTCATGGCTCAGATGAATCCTGACCCATGATTCTGGTGGTAATTTTAATCACTGGAGTCAAACAGGTTCATGAAGAACCTCATTTCTGACAGAGCTGTGAAGAGGGCTATCTTTCTGGTTGTGTCACCAAAAAGAATGTAATAAACTATCTCCTGTGGGAAGCCATTGCCTTCTTTTAAAGCTGTGATTTTAGATTTGAAATCAATGCATCTTCTAGTGCTTTTTTCTTTGAAAAGATGATCTATTCAGTGGAAAGATCACCAATGTCTTACTGTGAGCCTCACAGAGGACTCAGTCTGTCCTCAGAAAGGTTTTTCAGCAGAGGAAAGGCACATGTTCAGACAAGGAGAGGAAATTGGATTGCAGACACTAATAAATGTGGTTCTTTGATGGTCATTTGGTAAAGCCTGTTGCATTAGTGTAGCTCACTCCTTTTGTGGGTATTAGTGTTCTATGTGTTTGTTATATTTTTCCAGTGTATGTTCTGCACTTACAAATGGAAATTATTCTGGCTCAGTAGCACCTTGCTTCATAAACAATCCTGCTGATTCCAGTGTAATGGTTTGGGAATGATGGTAATATTACATATATAGCACTTACAGCCTCTCCTATATTCAGATTGTCTCCCCATTGGTAGTATTTTTGTGTTGGAGTAATCCTGCTGAGGAATGCTCAGGCAGTGCCTTACTGACGGTACACATTTTTCCTTGCTACCACACTCATTATTCAGTGACTGCAGCAGCAGTAACCTTCCACCCAGCACAGTTCACTAGAGACCCTCATTTTCCTTTTGTGATCAATTCCTCTGGAGTCTAGAAGGCACAAGGACAGATGCTTTGAAATGTGTTTTTCTTTTGTCGAAGGCAGTTGTGCCTGCCCTATTCACAGCAGTCAGTATCAGCAAATTTCACGACCTGTCTATATTGTTTCCTGTCCTCATGCCACTGAGAGATGTGAGATCCTGTGAAAAGACAGAAATGAAAACATCTATTTATCATTATCATAAAGCTATATAAAAATAAAATAGCTTTTCAAGGGGATAACTGACTAATCAGAGACAGACAAGCTCTCCACAGGATAGAGTGTAATTGTTCCCAGGCATTAATAATGTTATGTTTGTGTGTTTTGCTCTGTAGAGAGCTTAAAGACACTGCAGCAAAAGGTACTCTATAAATATAAGATGTTGCCATTGATTTCTACAGGGATGTTGCATCAATTGGCAAAACTTCATCTGTCTTAACTAAAAGATATATCAAACAGTAGTTGTACATGAAGTGTGAAGGCTTGAATTTGCTTGTTATCTAGTTCTTACACAGTGCCTGCAAAATCCTCTTTGACCTTGAGAAACTCTGAGATTTGGGATTCCTGCCCAAACTGGCAATAACAAGACTGGGGGATATGCAGATGCGATAGTGGTCCATGTGAAAACTTGCACCTGTCTCAGTTCAGTTCCTGATGATAAGATAATTCCATCAAGGAAAAAAAGTCACTGAAATCTGACATCTTCATTGTGGTGTTCAGCCATGAGGGAGAACATCAACCTGTACGGTGATTAGCCATCCCTGCTCCCAGACGGGCTGGCTGCTCATTAGCAAGGTCAAAGGTAGGATGTGGCACAACCTGCGAGCTGACTGTCACTGCATGAACTCTGCCTGAGAGGTAGATAAATAGAGGTTTGGGAATGCAACGTTTTTTTCCTCCACTGAAGTGCGCCCATTGTTTGCAAGATCCCTGAAAACTGCCCAAGGTCCCTACCATTTTTTCCTTGAATTAAGTTAAAGAGAAGATTCTGGATCAAAGCCCAGTAACAATTTCTTCTATCATTAGTCTGGTATTAGCATCCACTTTGTATTAGCATGATGACAATGTAGACAGTGGTTTAGTGTCATGTTGCTGTGACACCATAACTTTTACTCTGTGTGACAAACACAATGCAATATTCAATAATGTAAACCATATAATGCTTATCAACTTAATAAACAAATATACTTGATGATGTTGTTTTTGCTTTTTATTTGTGCTTGTTCATTTGCAAAATTCATTCATTTGCAATTGGCCTCCTGTTGTTAGTGCAAGTTGGTTCTGCTGAATATTGAACTTAATATAATTTGAGAGTGTTATTAAATATGATGCTTGGCCTATTAGTTTCATTTTAATGTGCTGGACATCTTCATAGAGAACTTTGTCTTGCTGTCCATTATGGGGGAAGATCAGTTTTTGAGCCAGCTGCAGTGCTACATGGCACACCTTCTGAAGAGAGAGAAGAACAATTATTTAGAAAAGTATATAGCTTGTCAGTCCCCACTTTTTCTAGTCTACGAAGTGAAGGGTCTTTTAAGGAGCGAACACATCAGACATCAGCTGGTATAAACAGGTCACGCTACATGCCATGAATTTTAGATTATGTGTCATTTTCATTTATTTTTTCTTATTTTGAGTAGCATCCCTGAAGTTTGAGCATGAAAAAATGCTAGCTGAAAAAAGCCTCGTGGATTTATCACCCAGCAGGTATTCAGTGACGGTTCTTGCCACAGGGATTGTAACTCTTCTTCTGTCACTTTCTCCTCGAGTGCAAGCTACACAGGCTGGGAATTTAAAACACTGGCTAATGAGGGATTAGAAGCATGTAATTTTTAGAACCCTTGTACTGTCAGGAGAAAAAATATAGCAGGTTTCCTTCATCACTCATGCCAACCTGATCTAAATTAGCTGGAGAGACTGAGTGAAGGACACTTCAGTTAAAACCTCTGATTTTCATGTCACCCACGTGGCATTTCCTGGTCAACCTCTTTGTCTCCTGCGAGAAATGACAGGGCAAATTCAGCTCTAGCGATGGCTGGGGGCAGACCTGACCGCTCCCTGTACTGCAGGCTGAGCTGCAGTGTGAGGTGCAGGCCATGTATGCACCACTACACTTGTTAACGGTGTTACAAGCTCTTTCTTTTTAGAAGTAACAGGAGTCATTAGTAGTAGGAACCTGAGATTTTGTTTTAAGCAATCAAGACACGTATTAGAGAGGACTTAGTTACATGCCTTCCCAAACAGCAAAAAAGATGGCAAAAAGTAAATGCAGAACAGGTGAAAATCTAGCAATTTTCTCTCTCTTTTAAATGTGGGCAGCCTTAGGGGCTGTTGGCGCTAGCAGAGCGCAGTGGGACTAGCTCAGAGTTACGTATCAAATTTTCACTTCACCCATTACCTTTCTACTGACTTTAGTGTGGACTGGATGAAACCCTCTGGCTCAGATACAACAGGGATGTAAATACTGCAGTTGATGCAAAACCAGTCTTTTAGGTCCTTAGCTGCCACAGTGGGACCCACAGGCCAGTGTCACCAAGGGAGAAACCCCACGTCAGGAATGGTGGGTCTACGGGGCACCTCAGACTGTAGCCACCACATCCAGCATGCAGAGAACCTGCAACCTGCATGCAGCTTCATACTCTGGGACCAGCTCAAGTTTTTATCCCCTTTTCTTAGTGGTGAGATTAGTTTATTAATGAAGTGATAGCTTCAAAGGACTTTTTTTCTTTTTCTCCATTCTTACCATCCTTTTTTGGGTGACACACTGATATTTGTGTCCTGCTGCATGTGCGACTGAGGATGATCTTTTAGGACAAAACACTCAGCTGCAACAAGAAGAAAAATGGAGCTTCTGGCAAGCTATCATTAAGTGTCTTGAACTAAATGCAAATGCTATATTACCAGAAATCATACTCCTTTGAAAAATCTTTTTCTGTCCCCTTTGAATATCTCAAATGGTTTAAAATGAAGGAAACACTGGTTACATTCATGATTTTAGTCTCTAGGGAGTTTAGCAGACTTTGTTTTACCTTCACTTGCTTCTTTAATAACCCACATAATTTCCCTTTCATTTTTTGTGACTTGAGCTCTCCTTGCCAAACTGAGTGTCTGAAGAGAGTGTATCCATCTAGAGACCATAGTTCATAGATCTTTCAGGCTTGCTTGTTTGCTTTTTAGCAGAGACTGGAAAGTTTTTTTCCTATGAATCGAAAGATTTTGATACAGTTTCTGGATGTGGTCTTTCACTCCAGAAAGTGCTTTTAACAAAGAAGTTGGAGCATGGTGGGTGTGAGGCTGGTGAGGACGTGACCTACTTTACGTGTGTTAGAGCTCGTTGAAAACGATGATCATTTTTGTCATTTTGCCCTCTTCCTTTTGAGGTGGGGAATTCAAAAGTCCTTTCTGGGAAGAAAAGGAAAAATTCTAAAGCCAAAACACCCTCATCCCCTCCTGCTTCTGACAAAGTGAAAACTGGGGCCCCTAGAGTAAGTTTTTAGAAATGATTTCACAGTTACTCACTGAAACCCTTCTGCCTGAGCTCAGCAGGCATCTTCTCAGAGAGACAGCTCTGACTGGAGTTGCGCAGGGTGAGTGCAGCTGTGTTACTTACACCTTTGTGAAATCAACTTTTCACATTTCAAGGATGGGTGTAAGAGAGGTACCAACTCCTTCTGCTTTTGAAACCCGAGCCTAAGTTCTGTGTTATTTCTTGCTTGTTTTCCCAGGGCTCCCTTTAGAGGACCAATAAAAAACTGCAAGTTATGAAAAGAGTTAGACACAGAAAGAGTTAAAATGGATAAAAGCATGAAAGGGATGTGATTTTAAAAGAGCTAATCTTCCACACTGGTAAAGAAGAAGAGTGTTTCTAGCAAAGGAGCAAAATAAAAGGTCTAGTAGCAGTGACAAGGGGTAAGCCACTTTGACCTTGAATTCATATATCATCCTTAATACCATGATTCAAGCAAGTAGGATAAATAATTCTGTGTCCCTTGGACAAAGATTGCTGTGCACAGTGGGCACTTTCCAGCAATGTGGATATTTTGCCCAGTCTTCACAGAGAAGCACAAAGACTTTGGGTGAAGCTCAAACTCTCTTATAAACACCGTCAAGACTCCTTCTTTGGTATTCTGCCTTACAGCTATTTTAGCTGACATCTATACTAATCTATCTTTTTTTAAGTCTGTTCTCTTGGACCGCTGCCTAAATCTGGAGTGTGTAAAGGAGTTACACAGGAGTGCTCTGAACAGATAGATAAGCAAGTGCTGTCACCAAAAGCAGAACTCTTTTGACAACTTCAGCATTTCCACGCACTTACTGCTCGTGGTGGCAATCATTTCTAATGTACTTCCTGCCTGCAGGTATTGATGGATTTGTTCCAATGCGTGACCTTTGTTTAGCACTGATTACCGTGATCACCTTCTCCATTGTTGGTTTGCACATCAGCAGTTTAATTGCAAAGACAGTTCTTTCTTAAATGTCAGTTTGCTCTATTTTTGCTGTCCCTGTAGCCATTAACGCCTTTGGACTGATTCACCAGCGTGGTTTTACGCAATAGACCTTGATACCAACCTGATGTCAACATAATTTGTCCTTCTCTTTTAAAAGAGGAAAAAAGAAAAAGAGGCCGTTTTTCCTGTGATATGAAAAGTTTGTGTCATGGGTATGCATGTTCATTTACAGTTGTGCGTGAGGAAGATGTATGTGCATGAAAATGGGAGGCATCTTATTTTGATGAATGACAGTATGTTGCTTAGCGATTCATTGGGTCTCGTCATATTGTCACTAAGCAACAAGATGTGATCTGACAATAGTATGAATCCTTTTTATGTGTTGTTTACTGGTTTCTTAGAAGTGCAATAATTTTGTGCCATGACCACTAGTAGTTAACTGTAAAATTCTATTTAATGCTTTTATTTTCACTGTTTCTGTGGCTGTTATTAGACTCTTTAGTTTGTCATCATTGTCCTTATCTCAAACATCCCAGGAGGCAACATTTGCAGTTGCTCCAAGTGTGAATTGCAACTATGTGAAATTAAAAATACTGTCATTTTTATCAAGTTAGGTTTTGTGTCCTTCTAGCTCTCATCACTTACATATCAATGCTAGGCAGTGACAATTACTCACTATGTCAATTCATGTATGAAAAGGCAAAGATATTTTTAGCTTGGGTCATGGTTTATTAGGTAAAAATAGCTGTATTTTTATAGGACCCAGACTGAAAAGAAACTAGTGACCACTGTCAATAGAGGATGCAGCTAGCCAAACATGCTACCCCAATATTCACTTAGCCTTGCTTCCAAACCATCCCTTTCCAAAGGCTGGAAGATATCATTGTGATGTGAGCATTTTCCCTTTCATACAAACAACAGGTCGTGTTCCTCAGGGCAAATGGTTCACTCAGATGCTATTCAGCCTTCAGGTGTCCTCCAGGCCATCTGCAGAGACGTCTTGTGACTCCTAAGGGTGGCTCCAATGTAGAGGTGGCTTGAAACCTGTTGAAAATGGAGGACTCATAATGTGGAAGAAGAGCTGGTAGGAAAGCTAATAAAGCTGTAGCTTGCTCAGAAGTCTCCAGCTGCCTGCCTCTGCCCTCCTCTGTGCTGTCCCAAGTGTTGGGGCCATGAAAGCGGCATTTCTCTGCAACAGAGGGCGGCCTGCGTGGGGACACCAACCTGCTCTTCATAATCACTGCTCTTATAGGTTTTACAAGAACCACTTTGGCTTTGTCTTTTGTTGCAGGAAAAAGTCTATAAACAAAAGTGAATGTTTCATCTTCTGAGTCCACTTGGGTCACTTGGTCAGAAGACACTTGCTTATCTTAACTTAGGCTAAGAATAAGATAAATATTAATTCCAGGCTGCATGCTGATGAACTGTACCCCGAATAGGCATGTGACTGAAAATAGAATAGCTGTCTTCCAGTGAAGGAGAAGATGAATAAAAGTTTTGGAGGGCAGGAGTAACCAATAACTAACTGGCACCAGCTGAACCTCTACTTGCACAGCTCCTAATTCAGTGGAGTCCTGGTTCTGATCAGGCTTTCTGAAGGTTGTTGGAGTATAGATATCACCTAAATCAGAATGAAAATTAGGGTGTTTGTTACAGCCCTGCCTGTTTAAAAAGTAGAATCAGCTGTGCCTAAAAGAAGAAACAAAAATTCACTTGAAACCAGGTAATTTCAGCTTTCTTTCAAAACTGCAGACATCAGCAGTACCCTCAAATGGTGCTGTTTGTTTGTATGGATGATGGACAATATATTTGCATTTTCAGGTGTCAATATGATCTGTACTGCTCTGTTAACCTCACATATTGGGGGTATGCAGCTGTGCAAGGCTGATCCAGGCTGGCCAGATGTGCCAAAGCTCCACTACATCTCCTCTGTCTCTGGGTGGCTGGTGTCCCCTGCCGCAGGCTGTGAAGGAGGAGGATGACAACTTCTCCGAGAGCAACCTGTGTTGTGGGGGGACAGGGCAGGCTGCCCTGCTGCCAGGCAGGGAGGATGGGCGGTTCACCCATTTGGCATCCTCGCTGGCCCTCATCTGAAAGGATTAATAATCACAGGATGGTTGATGTTGTTCTGATACTTCTTTTGGGGGAAGCAGTGTTGTGAGAACATCAAAGAGTATTGTGTGGCAGCGCCTCCCCAAAGCTCCCCTGGGCTTTGCCAGCTTCTGGCCCTAGTGACATTTCATGCAGCTCATTAGGATCTGGCTTCTTTGGAGCAACTATAAGCAAAAGCCTTTGTACATTCCCACCTCTCCAAACACTGTCAATACAGAATTGTGGTGGTGCCTTTTACAATGCTGTGTTCACTAAAGCCCACCTCTCTGAAAAAAGCATATTGGGTACAAAAAAAGCATATAAATAAACATATTGGGTACATAAACCTTGTGTTTCCTGGAAGCCAAGCCACATGGCATGCTGGATGGGACTGATTCCTTGGAGCCGTTTGGCAGAGCTGTGGGTGGGAGATGAGAGGACCTGCGGGTCCCCAGCCACAGGGTCAGAGAGGAGGGTGCATATTGTGTGCATGCTGTGCGGGAAACAGTCTGTCCCAGTTCAGCATGGCATACAGGCTCTGTATATACACATCGGCATGTGAGGACTCCCCATCGTGCCCTCTGGCCATTGCATTGCCAGCAGCAAGGTGGTTTATGATAATTCATTTTACTTTGCAGCTAGGACAAGCAGAGACCATGCTCACAGCCAGACATGATAGCTCAGCTGCTAGGCAATAGCTTCTTCAGACAGACTAACAAAATCACTTACGATTGTACAAAATTCCCTCAGGATCCCTCTTGCTAAATTTCTCTTTCTCTGGTGCTTCTAAGCTCGCTGATGTGGCTGCACAGCAGCAGAGAGACAGTGAGAGGGCTGCAGACCAGACGCCCCCCCAAAAAGTGAGCTGAGCTTAGGGGCACTTATCTCAAAATTGGCACCTGCAGGATTCGACCCAGTCCTGAAGTAGGCCTGGAAACAAGATCACCCAATTTCTGAATGAGTGATTTGCTGAGGAGGTGATGATGCAGGAAAGTTGATAATAATATCTCATTTTAGAATGATGCTTTTGAGTGCAAAGAACTTGGTTGGGTGTTTGGCCAGTGCTTTAGCAACTCAGGTGTAGGGTGAGCATGCCTAATGGAGGAGTGGGCCTCTCCAGATACCTAGATTTTACTCTCTGCCCCAGGAATTAGGCACTGTGCCTCTGAATTGCAACAGTGCCCAACTGGTCAGACTGGGGTGGTTTTGGAGATACCTAAATCTGATGGTATCTGTCTCTGTCCACAGACCAGAGAGAAAATCTACAGCAGCAATGCTGAACCTATCATTAGCTTCTCCTTCCCTCTTTCCCTGCCTTCTCTTCTTTTCAAAAGATGAAAAATGAAACCTGACTCATTTTAAGACTCATTTGTTAGACAGGCTTTGTTGGGTGCCATTTACATATTGCATACTTATCCCTTCTGAATTCAGCCCACTGATCGAAACTGTTAAGGAAGTATAAACCACTGTAATTTATATGCTGTAAACTAATGTAGTTTGTATGCTGTAGGAAGTTCTAAATTGTTCCATCATAGATTCACTTCTACGTTTATCTCCAGAGTTTAGAATATAAATCTCAGGGAGGGGGCGAGGGAGGAAATTGAGACTTTACTTTTTTACTCCCGTAATAGCTCAGAAAGGCTTGGATTACACTGAGAGTATATGGCCACTGCAAAATAGTAGAGCTTGCTCTGGAAGAGGAACAAGAACACACAAGCAGCCATTGTCAACCTTAGCCCAGTCCAGCAGATGTTGGGCTGAAGGGTGATACTGCCAGGACAGCACAAGCTATTGTAAGACAACATGATTGCCTGTGCGCAGGTTGCAATACAGCAATACCTCACCTGGAAAGTGAGAAGAAAATTCTCACCAGCTCTAGCTCAGTCCTGTAATCATCCACAAAATTTTTGGCACAGTCTCTATCACCATTTTGGCCAGGGCCAGCTTGCAGTCTCTCAGACAAGTCTAGATCTACTGTGGACTAGGGATTATTTCCAACAGGCTGTTTGTCCAGAGCCCCCTCATTGTGGGGTGCTGTGGGATGTCCCGTGCCACACAGTGCCAGTGGCAGAGAAAGGCCCTAGGCACATTTAATATTTTAGAATGAATGAAGACATAGTGTTGGAAGCACACCTTTTTTTTTCAGCCTAATTTGCAGATTTGCTGAAGTCACCGTTGTAATTAATACTTGCTGCAACTCCTCTCTGCACTTTCTGAGTCTTATGCACAGAATGTGGCTGTCAGCATCTGGTCTTCCAAAAGGGAGCAATGCTTAGACAAACTTATTGGTCCTGATGCAACAGCAGCCTTCCTTAAAGACAAGCGATGTGCCAAGCTCTCAGATGCAATGGGAGAAGGTACATCTAGAAGACTCTCCAATGATAGGCTTATGCAAAGGTGTTAATTTCTTTTCTGAGTGCCATGAAAGTTTTAATAAAATGTTCCTCCTTCAAACAGCTTTCTGGCCAGGGCATGCAAGTATCCAGCATACATTAAAAGAATCAGTCAGTGGAGTTTTATCACATCTCCTGGGGTTTTGTACTAAAGAGCACTGAAAGACATTTAAGATGTAACGACGGCAAAGGGAGAGATGGTTTGGCTTGTTCAGCAATGGAAAGAGCTGGCATGAATCCCTCTACCTGTGCTTCAGGCTGGACTGACTCTTCTGTCTGAATTCACCCTAGGCCAAAGCTTATCTTCAGTCTGGACAATTTCAAACCTGGAGTGGCTGGCCAGGAGGATGAAATCTGGTGGATCAGCAAAGGGCTGTACTTGATGAATATGGCAATATTGGTTCCAATTTTTAAATTGCTTTAGCTGTCAGCTATTCATCAAGTGGATGTGTTGGTCAGCCAGCAAGCTGTTGAGGGCCACCACTGCGGGCACTTTCTACCCCTTCTCCTGCCCTGGATTGTGCTTGTTGGTCCAAACTCCAGGTGTGAGAGCAACTCCCTTCTGGGATCACTATTTTACAAAAAGTTTTCTGTGAAATACATCGCTGTGAATGGCCCATAGGAATTTTGAGGAAAGCATGTCTGTTTTAATCTAACTTTCTCATCTTATTTTTGTGAGTGTAGCCCCAGAACCCTTCTACCTCTTCAGTATCATGCATTTGCTGGTGATTATTCTTTATTCTGGATGAGCACGCTGAGTGAAAGACTCAGACTGAAGTCCCATTCATAGAGTCTGTGCTCAGACTCTATGAATACTAAATTACCTCTCGAAGATATCACATTATTGTTTTCAATTGCTAGGAAAAATGTTTTCTTTTATTTTCTAAGAAGAACAAATAGTTAATGGAGATTAATTGGATGAGACAGAAGCAATTAATTTAACCATCCAAGAATTCAGAGATATGTTACAGCAAGGATGTTGGTAGTAGCTGATAACATTTTATATAGTTCCAATTAGGATCAGGCAAAATTAAATATATTCAAAGGGATATTCTTCTTGGATTGTCAGGCAATTTTTTTTAATGTAAAAAAATCCTTTTAATAAAGCCACTCAGGAGTTAAGACTTTCCATATCTTGTGTATGCGTAGATGAATGTCCACACATGTGCACACCCACATGCTACTTAATAAGACTTGTTGTTTGTGTTGAACCCCGAACTGCTTTTGGTGCATCCCTGAGCTGCTGAGACTGTGCACTGCAAGCCGCTGAGGAAGGCTGAATGAAAAGTCTTGAAGGCTGGGAAGTAGCCTGGGAAATAACTCCACCTGCAGCTAGACACCCCAAGTTCATTGCCACTATTGCTTGTGGAGGGTTTCTGCATGACTTTTCCCTGTGGCAGGGTCAGGGTATTGCACCGGTGGCAGTGAAGTGCTACTGGCATAACCACATACCTCTGGAGGGCTGAATTTAAACCTTGCTTACGTTTCATCACAGACCCTATTTGTCTATGCCACAAAAATAGCTGGCAAATAAATAGCTGTTGAAGAACAGCTGGTTCAATTTGATAAGTCCCATTTCTTTAGGAAACCAAGTTTAAAATTAAGAAAATCCAACAGTAAAGAGATCCAGAGCTGGAGTAATAGCAAATTTGTAAGCTGAAACTCCTGAGCACTGGCACACCTCCATGGACACCCTCCTTGGCTTGTACCTGGCACTTGCAAGTATTGTTACAGCAAGAGCCCATCACTGTGCCCCCTCCAGCCCCAGGAAAATGAACAGGGGCTGGAATTCAGTTCATGCCCTATGTGAAAAAGCAGAAAATCTGAGCTAGCCTAGACATAGAATTGGAGAAGGCAGTTTAGTCCTGCAAGGACAACTCATGTCTCAAGATAACCACCAAGGTGCAGCTGTTTGGACACGCTTGCATTCCTTGAAGAGCCCTTTAGAGACCTCAAGCTACACTGTGATATGGTCACTCTAATACCACCGTCCGCAGATCGATCTAGAAATTGCAAACTCCCGAATGGCTGAGAAAGGACAGGCTGGTGCCATGGGAAGTGACCTGTGATGAGGGAGCCTCTTTTACCATCAACTTCATGTAAAACCACAGGTCATTTATGCCTAAATACCCATGTAATTAACCATTGGTAATTAATTTTTATAAATTTCCTGGGCTTTAGTAGCCCAGATGGAAAATAGGAAAAATAGTATTGCTTTTCTTCTGCCTTTTGTTTTGCTGTTTTATCTTGAAAGCCTTCAGAACTGGGGACATCTTTGCTGTTTATAAGTGCAATGGCAAATATAACAGGGTTACAATCTCAGCTGGGACACAGAGGCATTGCTGTATCACAAATATTTACAAATTATTTACAATAATTATTTCTTCATGGAAGTGCACTGAGACATGGCAAAGGCTATTAAGGAAAATAAAAGGGTGCTAGCATTTGGCTGAATAGTTTTTACTGGCCTGCATAACTGGGCAAAAGGAATAATTTTGCTTCATGTAATTGTTCTTGTAACTAAGGAAACTTCAGAGCAGCTGTTGAATTATTGTTAATTTGTTTGCTGGTTAAATTTTCTGGAAGCAGCAAAGAAAATAAATTCTGAGAAACTGGAAAATCAAACTGGGCACATTAATTATTTCACCATCTTTTCTTTATAACTGAAATATCCTGTATGCCTCAGAAAATTATTGCTGAAATGTCTGTAGTATTAACATTAAAAACTTTAATTGAAAATATATCTCCTGAGAATGAAAGTTCTTCCAACTATGGGCTCAGACCTCCAAGATTTTTATACATATTGCTGAGGGCTAGTGCACTGGGATGTGTGTCTTCTTCAGTGGATGATGAAAATCATTCATTATTACAAAAATTACATAATTGTTAGCATTCCCTCTTCACTGAACTTGGTGATGCACCAAAGCAGGTACGTCATTGCCTCAAAGAACCTTCTTTTTATGGGCATGAAATATGTGGAGAGAGAGAGAGAGAGAGAGAGAGAGAGAGAGAGAGAAATGCAAAATCTGAGCAGCGTAATCAGGATATTTTTAAAGATTCTTGCAGTTTGGCTCTATTATCTAATCTTTTACAATTTTTGTTTATTCTTTACTGTTGGATTTTCTTAATTTTAAACTTGGTTTCCTAAAGAAATGGGACTTATCAAATTGAACCAGCTGTTCTTCAACATGCCCTCCTACAATATCTCAAAGAGATAGTTTCAGGAGAACTGAGAAGCTCTGAGAAGAGCAGAGACCGAGTTTTTGCCTCCCTGAGAAGGGATAAGGCAGGAACAAGAGAAATAACTTCAGCATGTAGCAGCTGGGAAATTTACCATAAAAACACAAAAACATAAAAGCTTTGCATATTTGGGCTGGGTATTTCAAAGGAGCTCAACAATACATCTGGACATCAAAATAAAAATGAAAACTTTTATTTTTTAAACATTAAAAAGTCACTTGCCTATTTTTTATTTTCTTTTATTTTCTTTAAGCTCATAAAAGGTTTGCAATCAATGAGGAGTGAAATTTTATGGGCTGAGCTCTGAAACTTCCAACAGGGTTCCCAGCGGGAGCTGCTGGGTTCAAATGCTGTTGAAAAATCCAACTGTTTCAGATGCCTAAATAGGAGCTGGTCTTCTGAGATGACCAGATGTCCTCATTCATCTGGAATGCAGATCCTCATCCTGGCAGCCCAAAGACTTTCTTTGAAACCCTGTTTTAAAGCAAATTTTCCCCCATTTTTTCCTCTCTTCCATAGGAGGAAAGCAAGCGATAGCATTAGTTCCTGACTGAACATAACCAAAGTGATCTCCATCATAAAATCTGGTCCAGGAAACATTTCTACAATAGGATCTTTGACCTCGCATGAAGGTCTGTCCCCCCAGACATAATCAAGACTGAAGGCCTAGATGTCCTAATGCTGTTTTTTTTTCTAGTTTGTTTATTTTAGATGAATATTGAATATTCTATAATTTCTGTAGAAATACCAGAAAGAGCAGTTGCCAACCATCAAATCATGCTTTTTCTAATGAAGTTCCTCAAGAATCAATACTAGCCATGCATCTAGTCAACAATTTTATCAGTGTTCTGGAAGTAAACCACAAATAAAATTTTAGATGATTTGTGAAGCAGTACTGATGAGAACAGGTCAGCCACATGGAGCAACATGAATTACTTGGTGACTGGGCAAAAAGGTCACTCAAGTAAACTGCGTTTTCATATAGACAAATGCAAGGTTTTATAGGTAGAAGTAAGGAACATAAGCCATCATCTCTGCATGGAAATGGGGACTCTGAAAATATTGTGTAGATCATCAAACAACTATTAAGGTACAATACCATGATGAAGAAGGCTAATGCAGTTAATGAACATATGGGACTCTGAATGGAAAAATCAGGAGGTGATTTTTGCTTTGTACATGGCGTTACTGAGACTGATATGGGAAGGCTGCATTCCCCCAAGCAGTTTTCTTATAGGATGTGAAAAAAATGGAAAACTCCAGAAAAGAGCACAGGGCAAGTACAAAGGGTGCCAGTCACAAACTGCAGCAAGAGACATTCTGGCCAGTCATAAGAAAACAGTTTTTTACAATGAGAGTGGCCAGACACGGGCACAGGCAGCCCAGAGAGGTGGTGGGATCTCCATCTTTGGAGATATTCAAAACGTGGTCAGACACAATCCTGAATAACCTGCTTTTGCTTTGAACGCCATTTGGCCTTGAACAGGGATGGGGGTAGGGTCCTTTGGGGTCCTTTCCAAGCACAACCCTTCTGTGACTCTGTGATATGGAGCCTGCAAAAATGTCGTACATTGAGATATAGAAAGAGTTTTTGGACTCAGTATTTAACCAGTTTGTCTTAATGATCAAGTGAACATATCTTCCCTAGGGAAAAGAATGGGATTTGGTAGATTCAGTTTTAATTTAAGACACCTAAATTCAGGTGTCCACCCAAGTGTCTGCATGTGCGCTTGCCATCTAAACACCAATTATAGTCATTGGATATATCTTCCAGTCTTGGATTCCTTAGGATGTCTAAAATATCACTAGACATCTGTGCTTAGGCAACTGAATTGCCCTTAGATCTCTGTAGGCTATAATGGGAATATAGATGTCTACCTGACATGTAGCCACTTACATGCTGACAGCAAAAATCGTGTTGAACTGAATCCCACTCTGCAGGCACATTCAAGACCTCATCCAGTTGCATAAAACAAAGAGCGTACAGTGCCTTTTGAGGTGCCTTCAGGCACCCTACTGTGGTGTTTGACTGCTGGTCCAGAAGGGAACAGGTCTCTTATAGGACCTGTGCTACATCTGTTAGCCCTGTGTGGATGTCCCAAAGACCCTAGGGCAGTTAACAACACTAGATGCCTGCATAAGAGGAACTGAAGTTAGGCCTTAGTTGTATAAACGTAAGTCTGTAGAGCTATTTGAAATGCCTTAGAGTGGTCTAGTATCATTTGAGATGCTCTGGTATCATTTGGAGTGGATTCAGCAAGTCTTACATCCTCAGTTCAAAACTGGGCTGTTTTAAGAAAGAAATGCTTTAATTAAACCTTGTTGTTTGGTAACATAAATACATAGCTTATGGTGACACACAAACTCAGAGTAGACAGTCTTATGATTCCCTTTAGTCTAAACTTTTACATATCTGGGAATGAAAACACTACTTACTGTTGTCCTGTACAGTGAGAAGGATTACGTTTTTGGCAGCCAGCTCCAGCTCCTGTGTTGATTTGAGCTAGCCTTTGCTTAGCCAAACTACATCAATTAAAGATCTCCATGAGCAGAAGATGAACTAAGTGTAATGGTCCCCTGCCCGCTCTGCCTTGACGCAATTGTCTGGTGTCTGGCAAAAGAGGCTGTAACATAATAGTGCCTGGCAGGAAATTTCACTCCAGCAGAGACATTGCTGCATGCAGTTATGTTTTGTCCCTGTGTAACCTGTGAAAAGATATCTGGGATGGGTGATTTATAAGGTAAAAAACAGAGAATTATTCCTAACATAGCACAGGTATCTGATCTAATAAATGATATTAATGTCTTGGTAAGATATTATCCAATCATACTTGTGACCAGAACATCACTGCCTGTTGTGTCCCCCTTTTTCCAGACGTAGAACAAGGTTTATGAGCTCTTTAGAGCAGGGACCATCCTTCTCAGTGTTGGGTCCATTTGCAGAATGGTGCTATCATACATAATAATCATGCCCGATGCAATTTCACTGACTTCAAATGGCCATACTGCTTTGACCATCTGCTCTTTTAATACAATATTTATCTCTGTCAGTGCCTGAAATGTGGCTTCACCAGAAGGTGTAAATGCTATAATGGGCCTTACACAGGAAGGTATAAATTCTATCAGTTTACCTTATAATTCTATAAGCTAAACTTCTTGTGGCAGAGTATCCTTCTAATCTCATTAAGTTTGTAGTTGTCTTACCCCCGGAGCATGACAACTCATATCCCTTCCCCCCACAAAATTCTAATATAGATAGAGATGCTCTCATTACTTCTATACACCTCTAATCTTATTTTTTTAATCTAATAAATTATTTTCCTCCTGAGCAGTTTCTGCTGACAAGTTCCCCAGTTTATTTATGGTGAAGTATTTTTTATCAATGCAAATGTGATGCCTTTCAATGTCGTTAGAATACCCTCTAACTGTCCGACTTTTCTGTCTCCTGCCCTCTCTGAGTGGTACCATGTATACACTGCAGCAGCTTTCAGCCCAGTCTTTATCTACTCATTCTGCCCATTTTATTTCTGAGTGGAGCTCAATCCCCATTCAGTACTGGATCCTAAATAACATTGGTCCCTTACCTGCTAATAAAATGCTCACATTGTACACATTGCCATTACAGCCAAAGGACAGTTTTCTCTGAAACCAAAGCCTCTGTTTTGGTGAGCTGGACCAATCCCATTAGCAGGCAGCTCCAGATGTGAATTTGAGAACAGAGCATCTGGTAGCTCATAATTCTGGGAAACATCTAGATTTAATTCAAATATTTAGGAGTTTGGAAATTGTAACAGGACAAGTGAGGGTGAAAGGGGTTACATTTAAGGGACAGAGCACAGGGTGTGGACTCAGACTGCACTTGGCTTTCTTTCCCGTTGTGCTTTTAACTTGTAATGTAAATGCAAACCAGCCATTTAACTTTCCTGTAACTTTATTTCCAGATTCAGAAAATGTGAATAATATTTCCAGAGTTTTAAGATGATCCTTGAAATCTTTATTTTGTAAAGCATTGGAGGTCTATATTTGTTGTTGTTTGGTTATATTTTTCCATGATGATCCATACAGAGGCACTGGGCAACATAAGGCAGTTAATATTTCTCATAAATATCTAGCTCCAAATATTAAAAGAGAGATTCTGATTTATTGAAGATCATGGGGAAGATGTAGCATGCTGCTGTTTTATACTTGGAGCACTTAGTCTAAAAGAAATACAGTGGTTTAATTTGTGTGTATGAAGTATAACTGATATTTTCTGTTCATTTTAAACTATAGGATAAAAAAGAATGGTCTTTCTCTTTCTGCTAGTTTTGGGATTTCATTTTCCCAATTTTAGATGTGATGAACTAGGAAACACTAAACCTATTTGCTAGATCCATGTTGTTTAGCTGCTCTTATAAAATTCCTATCACAATTCGCAGGTTTTGTCTATTACGGAAATGTCGTTAAAGTCTATGAGCTTTAAAAACATCTGTACTTAAGAAGAAAAAGAAATACCATAGAATAACAAACACAACAGCAAAGCACAAAATGGAAATGTTGGCTGTACATTAAACACTCTTTGCAGTAATGTGTCATAGAGAGTTATGGCTTAATTTCCTGAGGATGAGCAGAAGTTCAACATTTTTAAGATAACTTATCATTTTCTGTGATTTTTTTTCAAAGTAAAATCTTAAAGAAAAATACCCAGGAGGCTTCCCAAAGATTAACTTGAAGACTAGATATCTCTAAAATTCCTTTTGCATTTTAGTCAGCGAAGCAGGACAAGACTGAGAAAAACAAGTCCAAGGCATGTACACAAAGTACGTACAACGTGTGTTTAGCTTCAGTGGTTGCTGGAACTCTGAACCACTGTCCTCCCATTAATCTTTAACTTTTCCAAATACATTGTAGGCTACTCCAGAAATTAAAAAATAAAATACTTGCAGTGTTCTCTTTGACCTACCCCCCAAAACATGGGTGGTATGTACAAGAGGTATAGTGGGATCCTTCCAGATATTTCAAGCCCTGACTGGAGGACTGTCTAGTTTCTCCTATTCCCACTGCTGTCATTGCAAGCTTTGCCTGGGTTGGATTGGATGTAGGACCAGACTCCTCAGTGAGCCCATATAAGACTTTGGGGAATACACTTTTCTGAATCAGTGTTTTGTGGCTGTTCTTTACTTCTACAAAATATACAAGTGCACTTGTTTGCTACTTGCATGAACTAAAGCTGAAAATTATGGCATTCTGTAAGAGCTTGTCTTTTTTTCTTCCCTGGATCAGTTAGAAAGATCTTGCTGGGGTTCAGGTGATAGTCTGTACCACTGTGGCCAGACGTCTGGGGCAGATGCCTAATGTATGGAAGGAGCTGCTGGAATGCATGTGGCCAGGGACATCGTTCTGGGAGCAGGAAATAGGTTGCAATATAGGAATAGCATATGTTCCTGTTCTGAACCATATCGACATAATATAAACATTGCGTCTCCAGTAATTTTTACAGTGAGTACACTATGAAGGAGAGTGGTGGATTCATCTCTTGAATAGTTCTTCAAACACTAAGTTAAGAACACCAACAAGGCATAATAGTGTGAAAAAAATAACATTTAAAATTATAATGGCAGGATGTCAGGATGCAACATATTCTAGCTGGTCCCCTGCGGTGTTAAAATATGCAACCTAGCCATTCAAATAAGTAGTTATGGTTCAGAAACTGCACACTGGTCAATTTGTCTTGATCCATCCAGAATACCTGGGGAGCTTTTCCATAGGTGGATGAATTGTATTGCATATCTTCTTTCCCATTGCTCAGCCTCCATCTACAAGCTTTTTTATTTGGAAACTCTCTTGTAATCAGTAATGGAATAGTTAATAATTTTTGCATGGTTATTTGTTATGTAACTTGTTCCTGTGGCCTCTTTTTTTTGGTATAACAAATATTGTTCTACTGGGAGATATGATGTGTGAATGATTTTTTTTCATTTCTAGCATCATTAGGATTGATTTACTAATTGTATATTGAGTTTAGACCAGTGAATTGACTACCATGGTGACTCTCATTCATTCTTTGTTTTGTTAGGAAGGGTATTCAGTTTAGAAATGAATATGACTGAAACCAGTAAGTGGAAAAAGAAGTGATACGTGGAACCAAAAAATATAAAAAATCCACAGGTATTTGGAACAAACCAACAGGAGAACTGTCTGAAAATACCACTGAAGCCCAACTTTTAAAGCCTTTTACTGTATCTTAGAGTGAAAACTTACAAACAATAATCATCAGTGAATGTTAGTGAAAATAACGGCCTCACTGGGCAGGTGGAGGAGCATAGACTTGTAATACTTCTGCTGTTAGCCCAGTTGGCTTTCTTTAGGTAGCCACTTATTTGAAAATTAGTGTACATCATCTTTCTAAATTATAAAAAAAAGTCTTGTCAGGTCAGGGTATCTCATCTTCACCCTTGAAAATGGCCAGAACTTACTGTTAAGAGGCAAAAAACATGTGATGGATTGTTCTGCAGCAGCTTATACAGGTGAAGTTTCTGGGCTGTTCTTTAAAGCATGAAATTGTCCCTATGATGTATTCTCTCTAACGTAATTATGGATGCTTCTTTTCTCTTCAATATGTAATCATACATATTTCAGTTGTGTAAAATTTTTATGAGAAAATGAGAAGCGTCCTAAGCCTTGAGAATTTTTTCAATGTTACATTTTCTTACTGTCTAGTTAGATAGTGCTTTATGTGCAGTGGTCCAGTTTCCACACGCTGCTAAGGTAGGTGGAAGAAATTAAACCATTCAAAACTGAGATAGAATGAAACATCTGAAGTTTGGGGGTTTCATCCTTTAATTTGCGTTAACATTCACTACCTAATTCTAAGGTAGATTTGAAACAAATGCATTGACAGGGAGTGTGTATGGGCCTTATATTATCGTAGTGAGGAGAGAAGTGTATGTTGACTTCAGTAAGCTCTAGATCAGTCCTTATCAACTTGTGACATTGAATTATAACCCTGATTTGTTTGCCATCCTTAATACAGAATACTCCCGAAGATTTTTAGAGTTAGGCTATTATTTTTAATGTTGTCTGCCCAGTTTTTCTAAGGAATATTTTCAGGTACTTCCCGCATTTTCCCTATTCAAATTTATTTAATTCATAATTTATCTTGGAGGAGTGTTAAAGGAGCTGGACAGGGTTTAAGATTTCACTAAGACCTCCAAAAGCCAAAAATGTGGTTCTTTTGCCCAGGAGAGTTGCAGTCCCAGATGGCCTAGAAGCACATTATGGTGATCCTATGAGATTTCTGAGGTTTAGGGTTATAAACCCATGAGAATCATACATTTCAGTAGTACTGAACGCTAACACTAGCCTAACTGCATTCTGGAACCTAATGAGTTTCCCCTCTCATCTGTAGGACATGTCAATGAGCTGTCTGAACAATTCTTGATTGTAGTCTGCCCCACTGGATAATCTTGAGAAGCAACAACTTATTACACAGGTCATTTTCATGTTAAGTGATTTTCTGGTTTCTTCTCAGACATCAAAATACCAGATGAGAACTGGGGTCTTAAAATTACTTAATATCTGCCCTGGAAGTCAAAGTTCCTTGGGCCTTGAAATGTTTTTGACAGTCTTGATGACTTCACAACAGCTGTTTTAGAAAGAATTGACGGTGAATCTCAAGCTCCCAAGACAGCAGATTTTAATAGCATATTGCCCAGATATGGTTTGTCTTCTTGCCCATTTTGACCACTCTTGCCTTTCACATTCAAGCTACAGGAGACACAAGCTGAAAGTCACATCATAATAAGCCATGGCTGCAATTGCATGAAGTCCAAGTTTGTTAGAAATTGCAGGCCTAATTTCAAAGGCACTCAGTATTATGAGATGATTGAGCGAAATACAAAAGCATCACAAGTAACAGAAGTGATAACAGCAGGCTATTTTAACCGGTGCTGTAATTTCTGATACGGAGAGATGCTCTGTTTTTCTGATCTCAGTTGTCTTTCAGAATAGCTAATCAGAAGATGGAAGAAGGATGCACACACGGCCTAGTTTCAAATGTGTAGCTTTACATCATCATCATTCCAAGGATACTCAGCATTTTGCTGCTTTCAGTCTAACGTTTTTCCAGTTAGAATCATAAAGCAGAAGCAATTAGACTTTACTATTGAATTTTCTCTTCTCCCACTCTTGGGCACCAGCATAGAGTATGCAAAACAGAAAATGAAAAGCAGGAATTGTCTTGCTCCTAATGGAACAGGCAGGTGGTAACCCCACTTCCAGTTCCTAATATGTATGTGTGATCATGGAGAAAGGCTGTAATCAGTCAGAATAAAGTGCATTCACACAGACCAGTCTCTGAATGATGCCAAGCCATGGTTGCCTGGGAATCTTTTTAAGCTTTTGATACCACTAGTTTGCAATGTATTTTTCACATGGAACCATTTTTAGATAATTATTGTAGCTGGTGCCACAGAAAGGAATCTTTAAATTGTATATATTAGATGATGTTGCAGATGAGATAGCCTGCTAGCTGTATCTTCCTGTTACCTGTCCTTTTCTGCTGGAATCATCCTGTCCTATGATGATTGAAAATGATTATTTCGGAATTTGAACATAATCTGGAAGATCAAGTGGAAGGCTGGGAGTTACTGGATCTGAGTTCTGATTTTATCAACAGCAAAACTTATTGCATGATGTTATGTGAATGGCAAAAATCCACTGTGTGGATATCACTGACTATTCAATGGAAAAACACCAGCAAATGATGCTTACCTCAAGCAGATGTTTGTAAGATTTCATTACTGTGAAGGATGGTAAAAGTTTCTAAAGTCAAACTGTGAACATATGCAGCTGGTTGTCTGGACAATTTATTAGCTGTCCTTCAGAAGATACTGAGAGCCTTGCTTTAGTGGCTGTTGTCACCTGCGCTACTCTTGTTTTGAATTTCTTCACCTGCCAAATGCTGTTATGGTTGGCACACCTGCATTTTTTAAATATATCTTTGTTTTTCACATTTTTTTTCTTGTCATATACTTCCATCTCATTTTCCTTTCCATTTTGTCTTCCAGATCTCGCTTCCACATCTCCTTTTTCTTTTTCTCACGCTTCTCTTTTTTCTCTTTGTGTTTTCCTCCTTCATCTTGTTTTCCTTCTTTTCCTTCAAAGCCCCTCCCCCTCCAGTATTTTGTCTTCCAAATCCTGTAGCTTAATATAACATTTGACCATTTAAATATTTTCTGTCTCTGCTCTTCAGGCTTCTGAATTATTTTATAGTTCTCCCAAAACTTAATTACCACATCAGAGCGAAGCTGTCCTCATTCAGACAGGATTTCAGCCTTTCCAGTTTTTTCTTTATATGTTTGACCTAATTAGAAGCCCAATTTAAAATTATACTTCTATGGAAATAAGAGGAACTCTTATAAGTTGTTGCCAACATATTGAATTATATCTTACACAGAATTTGAGAAATATGAAAATGTCAGAAATTCTGTTGAAAACATGTCTTTTATAAAAAGTTACAAGTAAGTTGTAGGTGTTGAAGTAGTGCTGATGGTTAGATATAATAACATACTCTTTTTATGATAATAACACATACTTTCCCTATCGGGTAAATACCATCATTTTAATGTAATAAGCAATAATTGTGTGTCAAGACCTGTAATCAGTATGCTTTATGGCAGCAAGCATTATTTTATGATCTCTTTGCAACAAAACCACTTTTTATCATCTCATACTTTTTATGGCTTCCTTGTTCCTAATGAGGTAAATTTGCTTCCCACAGAGTCCACCCAAGACCCATATGTAATAAACTGGTGAGTCCTGTGGATTTCTGTTCTGTGAGCATAAGTTGCTATGTCCTCCAGCTACTAAGTCTTTTTATGTAAGCTTATGCTATAACTGCTTGTTATTTTAACTCTGGGTTTAAGTGTAGTGACCATTACATAAGCAGTACTTCAGATCCCTTCCAGCACTTGTTTCTGTCTCCAGTTATTGAAAAATTAAGATTGGCAGTAAAATGAAACATTTCAACAATCACTGCTATTAATCACTAGAACAATTCACTTAGGGAAATGGTGAATTCATCATTGCATGGGAACTAATCAAGACTACATGTCGTTCTGAAATGCACAGGGATACTCAGACTGACAGTCGTGTCTTGTGTAACTCGAAGAAAAATGTCTTCTGCAGGAAACTCTCTGGTATGTGTTATGCGGGAGACCTGATTAGGTGCACATCAGGGTCTTTCTGACCTTAAAAACTACAGGCAGCAATTTTTGCTGGCTTAATTCTGCTGACTTGGATGGTGCTACATGAGGAGATAATTCATTACTAATCCAGTTTCCTTAATCCCTAGGAACACATGGATGCCTTAAAGGTATGTTTTACAATGCCACAGTATATCCTCAATACATAAATCAGAAGTTTTGCGGTAAGTATGAAGTACCTTACCTGCTCCCTTCTTCTGTAGATGGGCTGCACAAGGCAGAAGGGATCCCAGCTTGCGTATTTGCAAATCTCTGAGATTATGACTTGTAAAGTTGGCATTTTTCAGACCTAGCCTCTGCCTAGGATTCATTTGACTCTGCTATGTAAAAAAGGCAAAAAGAAATCTCATCTTTTTTAGGATGAATTCTAGAGCTGAAATAGCTGAGAAGCAGAGGTTGAATATGGGAGAAAATCAGAACCAGCTAAATAATGTTGTAGCTCTACAAACACTATATTTAATTAGGCTACATTAGGGAATATTGTCCATTGCACTTTCTGCATGTACAGGAGGTATTTAATAATGAATGCCCTAAGAAGGTCATATTCAGAAGAAAGCCAGTCTGTGCTGCCTTCATGGCTAGTTTAGCTGGGTAGCAAATATGCACTTTGAATAGAGGGAGATTATGAAGTTACAATGCACATTGCTTTCAGTGGTTGCAGTAGGAACCCTGCTTCTTTCAATGTGCCAGATTAATAAATCAGAGAGTGAATAAGCCTCAATGAATATGTTTCTTGGCTCTGGTTCATCTCCTGAGGAAGTCCATAGGCATCTGTCTACTGCCTCCAACTCAAGGGGAGCAGGGCTCCTACATAAAACAGAGCACTTGGATGCCAAATAGCCTGAAGCCAAATGGCTCTGGATTATGGTATCTATATGCAGAATATTGATTTCTTGAATGGTACAACCTGACAGAAATGGCCCTGCATTTGACTGGAGCCCACAGGTATAACAATAATTTAAATCCACAATAACCCATCTTTAGATGACATTCAAAGTCTTGTAGATCTTACCATATAAATTTGGTTCTCTTTAGTGTTTCCTAGCTATTTTTTCGTGTCTTGGGTGATACAATGTGTTTTCTGGCTGGGCAAATGACTCCAGAAATGATGGCTTATTGGTGGTCTCATGCTGTATTTGTGATAATTGAGCTGACTTGGCATTTTTCAGGATGAGAAGCAGTAAGTACCAGTTGTTATAACTGAGATATTGCTATTGCTTAGTGACTGTTGTTGTCTGTTCTGAGGTTGGATGGTCTTTGCCTTATTTTGGCGTATAAATTATCAGCAATTCTTCTAGTCTTGGCCCCTTAGAATGTAATGGCACAAGCAATATGTGAATGATATTCCCTTTCAAGTAGCAACTTCCTGAGCATCAGACATGGTAGCAGGAGCACCAGCAGAAAAAAAAAGCATAGGCAGCAAAAATCCTATAAATTCTTTAAAACCAACCTCCTCTTTTACTATGTAAGATGTGTATTAATAAAGGCAGTCCCTTTGTTGGCTAGTAGAGTGGCAGAGCTTCCAAGAAATACAGAGCACAACTGAATTTCTTTCATTAAACACCATTAGAATAAATCGTATTGTCAGTATCATTTTGTGCAGTAGCAGATTAGCTGTGGGAAGCAACTTACACAAGAAATGATACCGCATATTATGAGAGCCATTAAAGTAAATGGTGCTACTATTCCATTAATTTAAATGGAAAATTAGCATTGTGCTAAAACATTGTGTGAGACTTTGCTTGTAGTACACACACGGGGACATGCTTCTTCTAAAAACTAAGAATCCTAA
The DNA here is from genome assembly GCF_036417845.1 of Apteryx mantelli. Taxonomy (NCBI): domain Eukaryota; kingdom Metazoa; phylum Chordata; class Aves; order Apterygiformes; family Apterygidae; genus Apteryx; species Apteryx mantelli. The sequence continues at coordinate 26,843,504 of NC_089978.1, forward strand.
GCTGTTTCAAATAAAAGACCATTTGTGAAGGTAGTGGTCAGATAATGAGTGCCCTCATCTTCCATTGTCTCACCATCAACTGAAGGTACTTAGCATCCCCCCCAGTGAAACATTAAGTAACTGTGAGGATGAGACCTTGTGCTCCAGAGATATATTTGGGACATAAGTTTTTCCAGTGATGAGTCAACCTATTCATGGGAGTTTCCAGGAATGAGTAATTTTTGACCATGTGATAATCTTGGCTGGGGATGCATCATGTTCACTCTTTGGATTTTAACAAGTGCTAATTGAGCAAAGTCGTTTGTGACCTTCCTAGAAGACCTCACTTTGGAAGCTAATGTGTTAAAATATAGGCTGTTTCACAGGGCCTTAAAATTATTAGCCAGCTTGTTAAAAAAAAAGATCTTTCAGTACTGTGTGAATGGACTCTAGGAACAGATGTTGGATGTAATAGGCTACTACAACAGATATAAGTCTTAGATATATAGAGGGGAATTTGTCATTGCTGTCAATTAAATCAATGATATTTAAATAATTAATGAAATTTAATGCATTTTACAATATAATTTCTACTATTTTTATTATTTCTTATAGTGCAGTAGCATCTCTGCACTAGAACTTTATTGTGCTAGATGCTGTGCGAACATGTGAGAAAAAGTTGGTTCCTGTTGCATGCATATATATTTTTTTCTGTTTGAAAAACTAAGCTCTAATGAACAGTCAAATACTAGAAGAAGTTGCTCAGAGAGGCTGTGGAATCTGCATCCTTGGAAGGATTCAAAACTCGATCAGACAAGGCAATCTGCTCTACTTTGAAGCCTTGAGAAGTGGATTGAGCAGAAGGTCCAGAGGTCCCTTCCAACATAACTCTTGTATGATTCGCATTTCCCACATATTGTGTTACACAGCGGGTATGTAGGAAAAAAAAAAGAAAAAAGCATGGTCAGAATGCCTTTTGCCCTTTAGCCAGGGATCCTTATCATATTGCTCTCACAAACTCAGTTCCAGTCAGACTGCACTAACTTTTACAAAATAAACTTAGAATGCAGAAAATAGAGCCTGCCTGATGAAAAAATTCCTCCCAACCACCTTTCACCTGGAGTTGGGATTTTTCCTACGTATGGCTTAAAGGTGGCAGTAAACTCTTTGTTTTTTCAATTTTAGGGATTTTTTTCAGTCAGACTTGTTGATCACATATGAATTTCCAGCAAGATAAGAGTAAAGAGAAACATTCCTCAGACCTCACATATGATGAGGTTTGCCTGCAGCAAGGCTATGCCATGACCTACAAGCACTTTCTCTGTGTGTTTGTACTAGTAAAGATCTGCTCCTCCTTCACAAGATCAGGGTGGCAAGACCACAGATATATATCAAAAGATTAGGGTGGCTCTAGGTGTTGAAATCCTTGCGTGTCCCAGACGTGGCACCAATAGTATTAGTTCTGGCTCCCTACCTTGCACATCTTCAGTGCTGAACTGGACAAGAAAATATTTTACTGTGAGTGGAGAAGTTTGAGGTACAGTACTCTAAGTATCTTCAGGACCATCAGGCTAACTTAATGTTAGTCCCATGTGGAAACTTGTGTTCAAATGCCAAGCTAAGGAACTGATGTTTCCAAAGCTGCTGAAGACCTCTGATTTCCCCTGGGTCCACTCCATCAATTTCTGTCTCATCAGCACTGAAAAAGAACTCCAGAACTGATCTTCAGAACAGGATTGGAGGCATTTGACAGAGGAGATTGCACTGCCCAGGGCAGTTACATTGGGCCTTCAAAAATAATCTTTATGGAATTACCACAACCAGCAGTGGAGGTGGTGATTATGGGTGTAAATTACAATATGAACCAAAATCTGTTTTTCTGGAATGCTGAGCAAGAAACAGAATGTAGGAATGATGTGCAAAAAAATGTCAAGCAAAGCATCGCACCACTTCTCAAACCAATTACTTTGTATTAAATAGGCAAAACACTGTTTTGCCATTATTTTCCTCCACTGCTTTGGGGAATAGAAAAACAGTTTTTTAATGCCAGATATAGTTTTCCTTGACTCTTGCAAAAGAGAATTGCAAATTGAGAATAACTCTACAGTGTTATTCTTTCTAGTAATTCCTTCCAGTGGAGCAGAGCAGGGCACAGCCCTTTTCTCAGCTGGCCCTGCACAGCCACACTATCACAACAGCAGATGTGGAGGCTTACAGCTGTGCACCATTACTAATGGGAGACTCCAGAGCTTCCTTACATATTTCCCCACCTCCAGCACACCTATGAATGTGATGTATAATGTTACACCTCAAGAAGGTCTCTTTCGAAGCTTCATACTATTCTCAGATCAGTCTTGTAACAGTGCACCCAATTCCTGATCTACACCAGAGGAGAATCCATATTCTCTCTGGGCTGGGAGGTTGTTAAAGTTTCAAATGTGAGACTTCTTTAGTGCTGTCTTTCTCCTATTTCTCAATTTTTTCCTCTTAATCATTTGCTTCATGTTGATGGCATCTATATTTAGTACCTTTTATTCCACATGGAGAGGAATTTGTAGTCCCCACAGCTCAACAACAGATGGCCAAAGTTTGCCAAAATGCTAGAAAATGCATTAGTTAGAATGAAATCAAAGTTCTCTGCAAACAGTGCTTCTTTGCTATTATTCGTGACAGCCCTGTTTTATTCTGTGCTTTGACACATAAGGGAAAAATGCAAAAACTGCAAAAGGTAATGAAAAACCCTTAAAAAATGCACAGATACCATTTTAATCTCCAATAAGTTTCCCTATTGTATATCCAAACAAAACTAAAAGAGTTTACAGAAAATGCATCTTGCTGTGGCTTAGCTATTGAAATTAATGGGACTGTAATACAATTTAGCTGGTTGAAAATGGAATTTATCGTCTCACACTCTTTGGGTGTAAAGAAATGTATTAGGCAGAATATGTCTTGTGAAAAGAATCCATTATAATGAATGTGGTATTCATTATTTTTCCTAGACAAGTTTATTTTAGAAAAAGAAAATGAATACAAATGGGTTATTGAAAGTCATTTGTGAATCCACTCAATATTTTGAAAGGATAAGAAAAATGTCATGGTCATTGCCAGATAAAATGGATATCTTTAATACTACAGAAAGATGGTTATATAACATAGATCGGTCTCTTTCCTGTCCCTTACTACAATTTGCCAAGCTACTGAGGACCTGCACTGTGGCTTTCTAGCTCGTCTAAGCCATGGAGCTCATGGTTTAAAAAGCATCCTGCCCCAAATTTAGTACCACATAAAGCTGCAGAAATGAAGCGGGGGGATAAGAGGAGTGATGAATAAGTGAGATAGTCAGAAAGTGGCAAAAGCAGCAGTTCACTGACTTGTCTGTGAGCAATTAATCTGATGAACATTTTTGCTTCGTTCAGTGGGGACAAATGAGGACTTGTGGTCTCAGTCACGTAACACACTGAAAAAAAGATAGCAAAAATAGTCCCTGATCATTACGGCTTCTTGATATGTGGCCTGCTTTGTGGCATAGGATAGGTGAAAAGCTGTGCTTCTACGCAGCCCGCTCTAGCAATCCTCCACTGCCTGCAGTCTTGAGACAAGCCCTGTGGCAGGATGGCAGAATGGCACAAGACAACCTGTTTGCTGGGTCAGGGCTGAGAAGGTGAAGAAGAAGCATTAGTTTATACCAATCAAAATCAAGTACTTTCCTGCTTTTGTTGCTGAACAGAATTGCCTGTGTGTAACAAAAGCTGAGGAATGAGGCCATCAATTCACAGCATCAGTGAAAGGGAGGTGCACCTTTGTAATGCTCCAGTGGCTGGGCCTAATGTCAAAAGAAAGCACTTTCAAAGCCCTCCACTGTTTAAATGCATTAGCACCCTCACTCCTCCCCGCCCAGACAAATGGCTCAGATACAGCCATATATCCTTTGAGGTATTTATCTTAAATTCAAAGCTATAGGATATGCACATAAAGCTGTAGGATATACACATACACATCTATATAACACACACACACACACACACACACACACACACACACACACTTTTTGTGCAGTTACAAGCTGTTCTGGAGATGGGACCCCCTCAGTCCCTGAGTGCTGATGTATAAATATTCATTGGGTCAGAGAGAGAGAGGATGGTTAGGTTGTGTTTGGACACCGGGACAGCTACGTTCTAGGCACTGCTTTGACAAAAAGAAGTCTATTTTATCAAAGTGGAACAGCTTCAACAGAGTAAGAGATGTCAACGTTAGTATCCTCCTTTCCCCTAAAAATCTAATAGCACGGTCTTCAGGGCAATCTTTTGCAAATTCAGTGATGTGTTTCAAGCCACCTCAGAGACCAGACTCAAACTCAGGTCTTCCGCATCCTACTTGCGTATTCTAAGTATGCAGGATAGTCACAAAAGAGGGGTCCATCCTTTCCTTGATGATTTTGTGAGTATAGAACCATGTAATTTTTCCCAACAAAAATTATTATTCAGGGAATTCTATATGTGAATGAATAGGTTAGGGAAGCTGAAAGATATTGTTTATTCTCTAAATACAACCTCATTTTCCATGTCTAAACAAAGTCTAAAATATGAAGCTCTGTGTTTAAGAAACTCCAAGAAGCAGAAATTATTGTTTCCAGAGCAGGGATTTTTTTTCATATGCAGAGATAAAGCTATTTCTAGCAACTCCAGTCTTCCCTACGGAGTCACTGCCTATTTTCTGTCCCTTCCCTGTCACCCATAAGACCCAGTATGGTACAATGTTCTACCTTCACTTCATTGAGATTTATTTACAATGGCAGTCTGGGATTGGGAGGAACAGGTAGGGATTGGGATATTGCAATGGCAGGGATTACAGTGTAGAGTAGGGATGGTAGAGTTCACAATATTGCAAAATTAAACGTGTTATTGTACTGCCAACAAAGATAGAGCTGGGGTGGCTAGCTGCCCCTTTTCAGACTTCAATCTTTCCCTCTGTAGCTAGGAAACACATTCAGGCTGGAGTGGCTAGTGTCCCTCTCCTTGTTTCTAGGCAAAGTAGACAGTCCAATGTTTCCTGCTGCTTGCCGCCTAAGGAGGCTGCGTACACTGTCTGTGCCCAGCGATAGCCCTGTGTTACGTGTCTTAGCCTCACTGCTTTGGGGTTCCTTGGTCTAGAGTTGCATTGAAACTGCTCAATATTTTTGGTTTACAAAGCTTCTTAGATACTGGCCTCTAGGCTTGTCTTCCTTTAACCATACCACTTCCCAGTGTTGCTATTAATAAAGTGTCCTTAGGATAACCAAACAGCTCTACTTATGCAGCCCTTGCATTTGACAGAAATTCTCTTTTTAATCATGTAATTCCTAGTTATTCTGACTTCCCTTTGAGTGATGGTGCATAGTAAAAGTTGGAAGTGTTATGTTCAAAATTTTACAGCAGTAAGAATTGCCAAAATGAGCTTCCTGTGCATCGTGCATATTATCAGATAATAACTCTTGGATTCCCACTGTGACTCACGAGGTTTTATTACATGCTGCTCACCTCTGAGGTTGCTCTGATTCTTCCTTCGTTCTGTCCTCCTGTGAAAATAACTGCCTCCAGGTCTACTGTCATCTCCCCTGAGCCTTTCCTCCCATGCAAAATACAGAACTCAGCACATCCAGCATAGTATCACTTTCACAGTCTTGCAGCTGCAGACTGACTGGGGGCACTGGGCTGCTAAGGGGCTGACAGCACCCATTGGCATCAGCTGCCCTCCAGGTCATGCGACATGATGTTAGTTGTGCAGCTGTTCAGTCCTGTACCTGCCTTCACCCTAGGAATTAGGGCTGCCTCTGTCCTGACATTGCTGAAATGATGGAATTCAAGAGGGGCAATGGCTGAGCAGGGGTGTTGGGATCCCACTATAAAGATGCTCTCTCCTATTTGACCTATTCTCTTAAATGTTACAAAAAAAGCTCTACAATACCTGCATATCCCTACTGCACACATCAAGACTTGTGAATTACAAACACTTGATCTGTTTGTACATTAGTAGAATTCAAGTGAGGACAGAAACCATGTAAGCTGCAGGGCCGAAGAGATGGTCCTGGTAATTTTACCTAAGTAACAGGAACCAGAGGACTTCTGAGCTACAGCACAACTTGTAAAAAAACAACCAGTCTAGATTTAGAAATTGCCAGTGATGGAGAATGCAACACAAACAGTTTTTTCAATGGGTAAAAATCCCATTATTTATCATATGAATTTGTTTAGATTCGGCTTCCAGAGCTAATAAATCTTTTGTTGCTAGATTTCCTCTTTTGAAGAGCTGTTCTCCATGCAGATACTTAGACTGTGAGCCAGCCATCTTATAACCACTCTTTTCATTTGGCTATTTATATTGAGATGTTGGAGTTTCTCAGTCAATTTTCTTTCCTCTCAACCATTTTCATTTTCTCAAACTTTCTGTAGTTGTCAGCTTCCTTCTCAGACTGTGGGCATCAGCACTGAGCTGAATATTCCAGAAGAAGTTGTGGCAATGCCAAATACATGAGAATTTTGGACTCAGCTTACATTCTTTGAAGCAAAGAGGGGAAGCGTGGCCTAGATGGACCTTCTGCAAAGTGAGTGCCAAAATGTTTGGTAAATTGTATTCACAAAGTCACTGCCAGCTGTTCCCTGCCAAATGAGGAGACATTGACTGCTGCTCTTCAGAAGGTCTGCCCCAAAACTAACACTGTAATCAACTGAATAATTGAATGGAGAGCATATTTTTCTCTTTGCAGATGATACCAAATTTGGAGACACCGCAAGGATGCCAGTGGACTGGCTTAGGCTCCAGAATGATCTAGACAAATGGGTGAAAACCATGTGAGCCTGCCCCTCCCCAGCTCTCCCAGTTCAGTTCAACAGAGGCTGGCACAAGATCTATGTCTGACCAGGAACAAACATGGGATGGGAGGGGGCTGAGCCGGCAGCAGCTCTGCAGAACGGGATCTGAGGGTCACCGCGGATGAGAAGCAGAACAAGAATCAGTGTTGTGCAAAATAAGCAAATACTATACAGGGATGGATAAGCAGGAGGGTTAAATACCAGCCAGCTAAAATAGTCCCTCTGCTCCACTTGGCACTTTAGAGGCCTCAGCTGGCATAAAGCAGTTCTTAACTTTGCAATTCAAAAATGATGTGGACCAGTTAGAGGAAATCCAGAGAACGGTAACAAGAATGATCAGCAAAAATGACTTGTGAGGAAAGACTGAAGGAATTAGTTTAATCTAGAGAAGAGAAACTGAAAGGATAAGACAGAAAAAATAGGATTATGTTGAATCAAAGAAGTTCAAGTTATGCTCTTGGTATATCTTGGTATTCAAGCTAATGCTTTTGGTATATGCCCTAACTGAGGATAGTGAGCACTCGTAGGTAGTGTTGGTCAGGAGGCTGTGAAGTCTTTGTTATTGGAGGTTTTTAAAAACAGGTTAGACAAACTGATGTTAGGAATCTTGCTTGCAGAAAAGTCGATCCTTCCTTTAGCCAGGAGGAGGAGCTTCAGGGAGTGCACATTCTCTGAAGAGCCTTCACGGCTCTACCTCTATCTCTCTGTGATTAAGCACTGAATGAATGACATGAAACTGAGAACTGAGGGCCGTGCCACTGGGAAACAACAGCTAGAGACTTGGGCTATCAAAGGGAGAACAGAAACAGTGTCAGCACCTTTGTACGGGCCAGAAGCTGACAAAATGTGGAGAATATGAAAATGACTGCAGATCCATGCCCCATCTACATAATAAGAAAAACAGTAAAGTGGTGGCTTGAAAATAAGTTAAAAATATCATTCCTATTGTACTAGCTTTCATTAGGTGCAACTGAACCATCTGGAAATGCAGCAGTGTTGTAAAAGATAGAAACACACTAATATGAAGACATTTTCTTTCGGAGCTTTACCTTAAATAACTTTAGGAGAACTGGTATAACACATATTGGTAAGATAAAAATTTAGCAACTCTCCAAATGCCACTTGAATTTCATAGCATTCAGAAAACAGTCTAACTTTTCCAAAACCTCAGTGTTTTCAAATGCAGATTCACTTTTGTGCAAGGCCAGCAAGAAAACCACAAGATCTCTTCATCCAGCTTGAAAAAAAAGAAAAATGAATTTGACAGCTGGCCTTAAGCAGTTTCTCCTTGATGATTCAAAGAAAATAGAATCCATCTAAAGCCCTTGATTATTTCCTCAAATACAGATGGAGAGCAATACCTTGAAAATCTACCCCTTAAGACCATAATAAATGAATGCATGTAAGATAGAGGCAGGAACCTTTCTTTTACAAGATTTTCAAACAGCTCTTTTGAAGGGATGTAATAACTATTTTGTACTCAGGAATGACTTTATCTCTACAGTTTGTGAAAACTTAAGAGACAGGCTTTATAGATATTCATAAAGGTGATGTGCACTACACAGAGTCTGGACTTTGAGGAGTTACCATGGAGCTAGGCTAACTAATCTGTTCCTTTTCATATTACCCAGCAAATAATTATTGGAGGAGTGAGTAGTCAACAGTGAAGATCTTTACATTTAACTAAAATTTTGAAGAGAATGGTAATACAAATGGATTACAAGGCTTATTTCTAGAAAGCCCCAGAATATATCATCAAATAATTCAAACACAATTTTTCAACATATCTGGGGCTATTTAATCATTATGTTATCTCTTTAGGGCTAGTTCTAACACACAATCATTTTTTTGTTATAGATAGTCTTTGCTGTAGATTTAACCACAATAAAACGTTAAGAATTCCTCTAAATTGTATTGGAATTGTATCAGAGTTTGCCACATAGCTACACGGAAGCAAAACTAAGCACTTTTTATGGCTGCACCTATTTTAAAAATATTACAATAGATCTGGTGAAATAAAATATGTGTTTGTGTGTTTGTATGTATCTTTAAGTGAGAGGACAGTAATAAGAATTTTATTGAGCATCCATATGTACATATTCAGTGTGCTACAAAATATCTGGTTAAAGCTAATTAAAGGGGACACTACAGTTAAAAAAACCCTCTCTCACTTCTTTTGAAGCTGGCACACTTTCATTAAAATGAATGCAGTAGAAATGTACAATTTGCAGGAACTAATTTATCTTCTCTTTTTTATTTCTTGCAAAATCATAGGAGGCTTTTAAAAGTCATTTCCTTCACAGAAAATAGGAAATAAAATACAGCAACTTTTATTGCATCTGGAGAATATAGTTTCCCTGACTGTGCTATTCAGTGGTAGTTACGTGACTCTTCTAGACATGCTGACATAAAAAAACCCCCCAATTTTTGAAGGATGAAAAGAAATTTCAGAAATGTATTTCTCAGGATGTCCACAGTGAAGACTGCAGTACAAAAAAACCAATCTTTTTTGAGCCATCATTTCTAATATCATGCAAGTAAAACATATTAGCAAAGGAAACAAGCAAGTCAAATATATTCTTATGAGGCAGGGCATACTGTGCATGCAGATAAGATCATGTATAAACCCAGCTCTTCCCATTTGGTGAAATATTGCTTTGGAGCTGTTTCAGAATATAAAGTACAGAGAAACATATAACGCATTCAGACTCTCTTTAAGCAGAGGAAATCTTATTTTTCTTTGCAAATAAGGATTTTAATCAGCAATGATTAATCTCCAGATAGAAATAAACTTGACACCCACATTCAATGAATTAAAATGGTTCATATATGCTTACAATATTGTTGCAATAATTGTTCAGTACAAAATCAGAAGTGTTTCAGAGGAAGCTGCTACTGGACACATATCTTGACCTCTAATTGTTGCATTTGCTGCTTTCTGCTTCTCTCTGCCTGAGAAGGGCAGGTCCTTAGGCCGTTACACTGAGCAAGAAATTGTGGGCTATCTGTACAAGACTATGGGGTGGGTTGAGCTAGATAATTGGTTCCATTTCATGCCATCCAGCAAATTACACTGGAAACGAAATCCTGATTTGAACTGGTTGGTCATCCAAGAGGCCATCTACACTGTAAGGCAAACAGAAAATAAGGTGAAGCACGAGTGTTTTTGAAAAACAAAAGCAACTCCCCATGCTCCAGTCCCAATAACTAAAAAACAACTTAGCTTCACCTAGCATGATATCCTGCCTCTCTTTCTTATTGTAATTAGTTGGTGAGTTTACACGATTGATGAAGACTCTGGGGTGAAGTACATTCCTGTGCCAAGGGTCAGGACAAGATCTGTGTGTCGCTTCACTCCTTCCATTAAAAATACAAGAATGAGAATCGCAAATAAGAAATATGGGAATCATAGTCTGTTTTTTACCTGGGTGGAGGGGTGCATTTCATTCTGAATGAAGAAGATACACCAAATAAAAGAAAATCAAAAGACTGATGTCTGGTTGATGAAAGGGGATGGTAAAGAAAAGAAAGACTGCTCTTTATATTGAGTCTACATTTATAAGAGGCTACGTAATGATTAGCGAACATTATAAATGTTACATGGCTATGGCAAATCAGTAGACTGCATTTTAGAAGGCAGCAAACAATGTTTACAAGCAGCACACCAGGCCTCATAGTTACTGATTGACTCTCTACAATAATAATTTTTAATCTACTTAAAGCCATTTATAATTGGATTTTTTGTATAAAATAGGACCAGAAAAAAGATTAACAGTATTATCTATGACTATGTCTAGTACGAACAGTATAGCATGTCTGTGAACAACTTTTATGTGTATAAAAATGGAAGCTGGATAGGAAATATTTAAAAGTGTTCTTATTGTGCCTCAGAATGAAGCCAGAACCTTTTGCCGTAATCAGACAGAAACCAAGGACAGACAAAAGAATATTAATTATTGCTGTAAGGAAGCAATAATTTTCAGCTAGCATCAGTATGAAGACATTAATGTGAAGGTCTGGTGTTCCCACAATGCAGGGGATGGAACTCATGTCTCTACAACAGTTTGTAATGGAGAACAAAGCATAGATTAGCAAATGTTTGTTTATGGCAGTACAATTACAAAAGGTATGTTTACAGCACTGAGAGAAGGCATGGTTGTCCTTTAAAACCCTCTCCACCAGATATGATGCTTCATTTTTTATAATAAGATTTCCTTGACAAATTTCATATTTACTTTCTGAGTGGCTATATGTATTTTTGAAGGGGGCTGGTTACACTGCAAATGAATAGGATAATTCAAAAGATGTGATTCACAACTTGTCATAGCCTTTGCACATGGATACCTAGATTATGCTATCTACTTCTTTGTCTGGTCTTACAAGATAACACAGTTAAGCAAGTCACATTTATTCTCTTGCTACACTGTGTTCTTTTATTGCAATGGCAAGCTTACTTAGCAATTTTGAGTACCTGGAAAAAATTCTGAAATGGCTGCCCTTCTGTCAAGGGACAAAATATTTGGAGGCAAAAGCCTCAGATTCTTACAATTCACATGGCATCATTAATATTTCTCTAGAACGTGTCCATGTTTTCATGGTCAGTGGCTCCCTTGGAAAGATGAAATACTTCTTTTCTGCTCTGAGTCTCTTCCCCATGAGTAGTGCCTTATATCTTTAGAATATCATGTTGTGAGGGTGCCTGCTTTCAAGTGGTTTTTCCCTCCATCCTGTGGCTGGTCAAAGCTGTAGGATGGAATGAGCTGTCAAACAGGACAAGGGAGATCAGTGTTTGAACCTGCTCTGCCTTATTCAGATCAGAGATGTGAACTTGAGTTTCTTTTTGCATATGTTTATGCTGTTGTCACCGGGCACCTCTGTTGGCAATTATACTGCATGTGCGGGTCATGACCACTGAGCTGTGGAATAAGTATATTTCTCTTTCTCTTGCTTATACAAAGTAGAACAGACTCAACAGAAAAGATGAAACACAATTCATCCCAGCACAGTTGGGTGAAAGGCATGCTTTCCTGGCAGATCACAAAGAACAGATCTTCAAGTCTGCAGGCAGAGTCATGCACATCCAGAAGTTTCAGGCTTGATTTCCCACAGCCAGATAAGTGAGCCAAACCAGAAGCCTGTTATGACTTAAACTTCTCCAGCACTTTGATTTTTTGATGAGAAAATTCCATCTGTATCAAAGCTGGTATGTACATTTCCATAAAAAAGCTGTGGTTTTGATAAAGCTGCATTTTCCAACCAAATATACTTTCTGTTGGAAAATTCCCAAACTATCCTAAAAAATACCATTTGGGTGACACAGTCAGTAAGATAAAATCACCCTCTTAATAGCTTGGGGTTTAATATATATTTACCAGCAAGGAAGGTGATGCCTAGTCTCAAGAAAATTTTCAGAAGTCATTTAAAGAAAGTTGTGCCTTATCTATCTGAACTTGTTTTTAAAGTAATCTTCTGAACTTGGATATTTAACAAGATCCTTCCTGTAGCATCAGGGTCTTGAACTCTGGGGACTAACCTCTGTTAAAAGCTTCTGATAACCACCACAATTTATATTATTGTAGTGCCTTTAATCCCTCTCCATTTGATCCCAAAGCCTGACACTGAATACTAGATGATGTCTTCACTTTCTCTCCTTCCCCTACAGCCCTAAGAAAATCTTTCAGTCTTGGTAAAAGTAAAGATGATTATAGATTGGAGATTTTAAGTATGAAATAATAAGTATGGCAGACAGTATACTAATGGTCAAAGCAGTATCAAATTTTTTGGTCTTAAAAACAAAGGAAATTTTTATGAGAGTATTTGTGTGAAAACTTTGCCAATATGACCATGGGAGGAAAAAAAAAGCACTGCTCTGTTATATAATGCTAATCTCAAGTTATTATCACCTATCACCATTGTTCAGAAATATGTGTGCATACATGGAATTTCTTCCTTATCTCACTGGTGGTCATGTAACACGCTCAGAAGGGAGAGGGGTGATAATGTTTGTAAATTTTCTGAGATACTGAACTGTAGGTGTTTCTATATTGTTCCTTTAGGCCATTCTAAGCCACTTACTTCAATAATACGCAATATATTCTGTATGTAACATACATTGACTAGTATAATCTTTTTTTCTCTTCTTTTCTTAACACATTAGAATCGTATGTCTTATTTGCACTCCTGAGCATACTAGCAACATTTTTACTGCATGACTTCTATGCAATTGCCTAGCTGGCCAGACAAGAACTTCTTCCATCCTCCTTCCCTTTCAGCTCCAGAAACCTTTAATCTCCTTGGCCTCACATGGACTAGTCCTCAGGGGCCTCTGTCTATCCCTCCTGTCAACAAGCACCTGTGATGAAATCCTGACCCTTGACATTTCTAAGAAAGAAATGTGGATCAGCAGCATACAATTTGTCACAGTGGGGAGCAAGAGGTGAGAAGAGGTTCACATCAGAGCAATAACCTTGGAAGGTTGTGGGGGGAGTGGAGGCTTATGCCTTTGGAGGCAGCATGATAACACTCAGCAAAGCATAATACCAGGTTAAAAGCTGGAAAGAAAATTTGTAACGCCTTCCATAGATGTTTATATCTATCTTCAGAAATTTGCACAGCATTTTGAGCATGAACTTGAGTAGGAGCCGTCCTTTGAGTGGGAGCTGGTGGAGGAAGACTTTATCAAACACTAGTCAGGAAAGCTAGATGAGTTATGGAGATGTGTCACTGATTATTGGCACATGTGTAGATTAAAAAAAAAATCCTGGTACCAAAGGAAAGCGGCTAACTGCACTTTTGGCCATGTAAATGTTTCTAAAGAAAAGAGAACAGAATAAAAGAGACCAATTCCTGGGCTTAGGGCTAAGTAGCACCATTTAGCTCATGTCCACAGTGGTTATGGCTACTCCACTTTGTAGCAGATTTGTCTTGGAGAGAGCTGGATGGAGCTGTCCAAAGCAGAGCTAAGGAATGGCAGATAAACAGTGAGGGTGATCAGAGGATGACTGCTCAAGCTTATCACAGCCCACTTTTATTTACCAGTACAGATGGACCCACAAGTTAGTGTAGGATAGAATGGCTCTGACAGGACTATCCTTGTTTCATTCCCTCTAAGGCTGCCGGATCACTTCATTCAAACAATGATCCTGCAGGTGACCAAAGCATTTCCCATTTCCAAATACAGACAGAAACTTTAAAATCCTTTGCAAACTATGTTAATTTTGTATGTTGCAGTCTCACTGAATTCCTTCTCTTTTATAAAGTTTGTAAATCACATTTATTTTAAAATTTGTTTTCCTTCTTCCCTAATTCTTCTCCTGCTTTCATTTTTTTAACCTTTTTGTGCGCATAGGGGAGGGGTTATTGGAGAAAGAGGTGCATGTAGGAAAAGAGGGAATTTGTGGGATATTAGCCACTTATGAATCAAAGAAGTAGGCTGGGCTGCTGAAGCAGAAGAGGTCAGTGTTGAGGGGGAAGACTTTTGCTGTGGAGGTAAAATGGAATAGCTTCTCCCTTTGTCCTTTTTCCTGTCCAACACCATTCCCAGTATTTGGGACTGCTTTCCAAAGGGCCAGGAATTTGTTTCACAGGCCCTTACACACGGTGTCCCTGGTCCCTGAAACCAGTACCAGGTACCTCTCCAGGCCTGAGAGACTACTGGGTCAGAAAAGCTGTTCTGGGAGCGCGTGGTGAGTGAAAAGGGAAACTGTTTCTTTTAAGGGCGAACGACTTCAGAGTTGCCAAGTACCAAGGTACCTGTATGGACTGTAGTTGCGGATCAGCTGGCACTTGCTACCATCCAAAGACCTTCACATGGCTCCAAGTCCTCAGTTAAAGGAGCATAAAAGTGATTTTGTTGGTGTAGATTATTCTTGTTTGGGAAGAGGCATAAGCTAAACCACAATAATGTAGTTTTATACCTATACCCATACTAGAGCTTTTACCAAAAGCTTTTTTAAAAAAAGGAACAGCAAGCACTCCTAGCCATAGAGTTTTAAACAAGCTTTACTAAAAGGCTTCACTCTTTTTACCTGGCTTTACTGTATCATGGTATTGGTGGAACTAGTAAAAGACACTGCTTCCAGGTTGCATACTTTTCATAGCAAAGATCCTTTCTACCTTTTCTTTAGAAATAGTCATCTGTCCATTGGCATTTATCAGACCTTTGATATTTATAAGATAGGGGCTACTCTGCAGCACCATTCAATTCATATACTGTTCATATATGGGTCTGAAAAAACATTAGCCAGAGTAGGCCTGGCAGTGAACTGAGAATGAAACATGAATCCTCTACAAGATGCTGCTGTGGAGTGTGCTGTTCTTTCATGGGATGGGCAGAAGAAGTGATTGTGCTAAATGTGGTATGGCCTGGGACTTGTGTAAAGGTGAGAAGGACAGGATGCAGCTAAACACATAGGTGATATGAGATATCTAAGTTGTTTTGATCACTATAAAAGAGGAGGTAGAAAAGGTAGAAATCAGAACATCCCGGGGGACCTGCATGGCATTGTGTCAATACCTTGTTAGAGGCAAACACATATTAATGCCCTACAAGTTAGGTCATGAGCATGTTAGGGCCATGTCTTGTAGACAGTAAACCAGACTGAGCCTTTGCCACCAAACCAAGCCTGTTGTCATTCTTTAGGAGACAAAAGCAATGCTGCAACCTCTGGAGACCAGAGTCACCAACCTCAAGGTCTCTGAGGTTGTGAGGTCGACTGCATTGAGCGATGAGACGAGAGTCAGGAGGATGCCCATAGCCTTGGGAAGCACTTTTTTCCTGTAGCCTTAGATTTTGCTGATTTTTTTTCAGAGATACTAACAATGCTTTTAAAAATCACCATTCTTCTGTTTTCATTTATGATCCTCTGTAGATGGCTGCAGGCCTGCTGAAATAATATTAACAAACATGCTAGTATCATGTGCTTCAGGTATTGATACACTGCCCTTACATCCAGTCTATGGGAATGTCCAGAAAACCCATATCATACAAAATGAGACTCTCAGGAGGCAATGCATAAAGCAGAATCCTCTCTGTCCCCCAGATTCCTCTCTCTAGAAACCTACTTCATTCCTTTACCGATACCACCGTCCTCTCTCAACTCCCAAAGAGGGTGGAGAATGAAAACAAACTCAGGCTTCCTCCAAGTAACTTCTGACAGAAGGAATATTTGCAACCATAAAAATATTTTCCATTAAAATATACCATACTCTCATTATAAGTAAAACTTAAGATACATCAAACCTGGGCTTATGTTGTTTAGAAGTCTATTTTAACATAAGGTTCTAGGAACTAGAATAGTTACATGCCAAATGTGTGGCATTTGTTGCTTTTGCTTTCCTAACAACCTTCAAAATCAAGGCCTTTTTATTGTGCAGTTAAAGGAAGGCATCAAACATGTAAAACTCATTTTTAATTAGTGTTCAATCATTGGTTGAATAGAGACCAGACACACAAAGACATGAAAAATATGTGGAAGTATTTAGTAAATCACCTTCCTCAAAATTTTCAGCTTTTTTTTAAGTTAAAAACTGATTTGAACTGGAGAAAGAAATTATAAAAAGAAATGGCTGTAGATCCATTCATTTCAATGAATCTATGTTTATCAGCTGAAGATCAGGCTTATAAGAGTTTAAGTGCCAAGTTAATAAAAAAATACTGAATTATTTTTTCTTCTTCCACCTGGAGAGGTGGGCAGACAGGAACCTCATGAAGTTCAACAAAGGCAAGTGCAGGGTCCTGCACCTGGGGAGGAATAACCCCATGCACCAGTACAGGTTGGGGGTTGACCTGCTGGAAAGCAGCTCTGCGGAGAAGGACCTGGGAGTGCTGGTGGACACCAAGTTAAGCATGAGGCAGCAATGTGCCCTTGTGGCCAAGAAGGCCAATGGTATCCTGGGGTGCATCAGGAAGAGTGTTGCCAGCAGGTCGAGGGAGGTGATCCTCCCCCTCTCCTCAGCCCTGGTGAGGCCCCATCTGGAGTACTGTGTCCAGTTCTGGGCTCCCCAGTACAAGAGGGATGTGGCACTACTGGAGCAAGTCCAGCGAAGGGCTACAAAGAAGATTAGGGGACTGGAGCATCTCTCTTACGAGGAAAGGCTGAGAGAGCTGGGCCTGTTTAGCCTGGAGAAGAGAAGGCTGAGAGGAGATCTTATCAACGTGTACAAGTATCTGAAGGGAGGGTGTTGAGAGGATGGGGCCAGACTCTTTTCAGTGGTGCCCAGTGACAGGACGCGAGGCAACGGGCACAAACTGAAACACAGACAATTCCATCTGAACATGAGGAAGTACTTTTTCACTGTGAGGGTGACAGAGCACTGGAACAGGTTGCCCAGAGAGGTTGTGGAGTCTCCTTCTCTGGAGATATTCAAAAGCCGCCTGGATGTGATCCTGTGCAATGTGCTCTAGGTGACCCTGCTTGAGCAGGGGGGTTGGACTAGATGATCTGCAGAGGTCCCTTCCAACCTCAACCATTCTGTGATTCTGTGGTCTATGACTTGGCTACAGAGTTAAGGCAGAAAAGTGCCACATCAACCAGTCAGTTTACCTTTATATTTATAAATAGCTCAAGTGAACACCTACTTTGACAGCATGACCCAAAATACGTAGTCATTTCTTGGTACTTAACAAAAAAATCATATAGGTAAATATTCTTTCTCCCTTGATTTGCTGCAAGAAGTCCTTTTTCTGTTTTAGCCAAAGGGAGGAATTACTTGATGATGCCTAACAACTTTTTATATCTAATACATTAAAAACTCACTGACTGGTGTCTGCTATGAAGTGTGTTTCACAATGCCAGAGGTCTGTTTTTCTCTCTGTGGGTGGGACTGCCTCACTGTGTATATATGAAAGAATTTTTTCTACAAATAAAGTATTTTTGCCTTTTAAAAAAATTTAGGTTTAGATGAAGAATCTATTCAACATGCTGGTAAGGGGTTCATTCTTCCATCAACAAACAAATTGAACTTAGTTATACTGGCTCCAAAGCATTTTTCAACCTAAATTTTTGCGTAAGTTACACTCTGGGCACATATAAAAGAGCATTCAAAATCATAAATTTACACTTGGAAAATGTTCACTTTAGATGCTTATGCTGAGCAGTAGACAACCTTCCTACAAGCCTGACAATTTTAGAGAAATAGTTTTCTTGACTTTTTTTCATACAGCTCTTTCTCTCTCTATATGTGTGTGTATATATATATATATATATATATATATATCTCAAAGCCTAATCATTACCTGCCTCAGCCAAGTTTTGGGGCTTTCCTCACATCCATTGTGCAGACATGCCAAACACTTTTTGTCAGGATCCCACAAATATTAATGTTTTCTGGAGTTACCTGCTTGATGAAGGGAGCTTATAAATAGAGATGCCAACATGTTGTGTAATGTCTGTGGCACCTGAGTTACTCCTCCATACAGATACTAATTGCTGCATAGCTCCTCCTTACCTGTTATACTGCTCATCCTTCTCTGGCTTGCAGCAGATATGACACTGTAGAGGCGAATCAGAGTGGCTGGTGGAAATCTAATCACCAACCTTCAAAAAGTTCAGGTTAATCTCATAAACACTTAATCTGACGGAATTGTGGGAGGTCAATGGTAGCACATACACATTTGCTCCTCCTGTTTTGGTCTACAGAAGAGGTTGTTAGTCCATCAGTGAAACCTAAAACATGTAACAGTCTGACTCCTGCTCGGGAAGAAGTATTAGAATACTAGCACTCTTACTAAATACCATTCTGGCTCTAATTTCCCCCTAAGGAGGAGATGGGCATCTTATTGTTCAAAATATTAAACCTCTTGTGATTTCAGATGTGGGTAAAGCAAGACCTGATATTAATTATGGCAGTAGATGTATGGTGCATAAATATGTGTCACCTTTCCACAACAGTACTAGTAGGATGAAATTCAGTTTGAGGTTCAGGCACCTAAATGTCTTCAACAAGAATTAGATGACTAAGTTCCTGGTTTATTTGATGGAGGTCTGGCCAGAGGAGACTGTGGAACTGGAGAGCTGAACAGCCACGATGGACAGGACTCTGTTTCCTACACCTGGGCAGCTGGTATCGTTTTAAATGTACTAGGGTATGCTGTTTGACTTCCAGCTGCCATTACAGAAGGGCATATGTCTCCCACGTTTAGTTGCCTGCACAAAGGCAGATGGTGCCATTTGACATGCCATAGAATGGCCATATCTACCCAAGGCTTACAGATATAACACAGGGTCTATAGGAAACCTGTCCCCTTTCAGAGTATCAAGTGGCAGACAGGTGAGATACCTACTCAAATGTCATGTCAAATGGCAATGGATGCCTATATGTGGGCAGCTGAAATTAGCCCTCCATGCAGTATCTGCAGCTCCCATGCAGTCCCATGCTGTTGGAGATGGACCTAGACACACCTTTAGGCTGCTGAATCTCTCCCTTAGGGCTTACTGTAGGGTGTGCAGAATCACTCTCTAGGTTGTATTGATTACACTGGTTAGATATCCTTGAACTATTATGGATTTAATTCAGTTACCTAAATTCAGGCATCTAGTGAGATGCCCTAGGCACCTGAGACATTCGTGTAGGATTGCCAGGTACGACACAAGACCAATACCTTCTGAAGTGGGAGCTAGCGGTCAGACAGGGTACACCATGGTGTCTAAAATGACAAGAGATGCCTAAGTCTAGGTTACTGAATCACTCTCTCAGCTCACATATAGAAGCCTATAAGTAGACACCTACATTCAGGTGCCTGACTCCAAAGCTGAACCCCACCCTAAGTTTGTCAGTGTTATTGACTGTGGAAGGCTGCAAGTGAGATACTTGTTGCAGGAGTCTGTCTCTCACTCATATTACTCTTGACGTTTGAGGGATTACTGACTCCAGGCACTTCAGGAACCCACTACAGCTGCTCCAAGATGTTCCTGACATCCACCAACCCAGCTCTAGATCCTATTTCTATGGCCTAGCTCCATCAGCCTTGCCCAGCCCCCCAGCTCAACTCAACATGTGAATTCTCACAGAGGTTTCTTTACTGGGAAATGGTAGATGTATATGGTAGACACAGAGTGTAACATTGTGCTGTGAAAACATAGCAGTGATTTCAGCAATCTGAATCCAAAGAATCCAAGTCCCTTTTATGTACATTTCATGAGTCGCTCATAGGTTATACCAAGCATCCTTCTATTAGCTATTATCTTCTACCCTGCCTTTGTTATGCATTACTTAATGGGCTCATTATTTTTCCATAAGGTAAACATCCAAGCAAGCTCCAGTCACTAACAGCACCGTGTGCTTACGTTAGGCTATATATCTTTATATGCCGTATTTGGATGTCTTATGGTCTGCACATCATCCTCTCTATATGACGTGTCCTGTGTAGGCTTCTTGCTTCTTTGATTGCAGACATCCTGCTTATTAATCTAGTATTCGACTGCTTATCAGACAGTCTCAAGCTCCTTATTACTTAGTTACCCAGCTACAATCTTTAATTTTCATGAATTTTAAGCCTTCATAGATACGCTTTAGTCTGTGCTGCTGGCCCACACACAGGCCCTAGCAAGAACCGACAGATATTCCTCTAATCTTTCTGTTCAGCCAGATCACTTGGATGGCTGTAGCTTTTAGAAACTGGTGACTGCCACAGCAGTGTGATAGATGAAGAGCTGTTTCCTCAACAAGTGTTCAAAAATGGCTGGAGAAACACACAGAAAACCAAGAAGAAACAAAAGTCTTACAGTGGAAAGTATCTGACTTTAAGTTATTGAAGTGGCACGCAACTGCATGGGTTCTTCTGGGTAGCAGCAGTGAAGAAATGCCTAATGCTAAATGCTTTGGCTACTGGCCATGCATCTACGCTTTCATGCCTCAGAGGTAAAATCCACTGCAGAAATGCTCATGGCTTTTTTTTCTCTTATTAGAAAGGTCTACTTTTCGAGACTTTGCAATATACTCTGTCTTGGTCTAATCTGGTTCAACTCCTCAACTGCATTTCAAGAGATATGTACTAAAAAGTCTTAGAAGTTACTGTGCATACTTATTGTTTTGTAAATAAATGTCTTGGCTTCCCGATGGTTTCAAGCCAATCTCAGGAACACAAGAGTAAAGCTCTGCTAGAATATCTGAGAATAGCTCCCAAGTATATATATATGTGTGTATGTAGCATGCACTAAAAGTCTAAACAACTTCTCGGTTGACTATAAATCACATTTTAATACTACATACCTGAAACAGTGTAGAGATTGAGATTTTGCTTTTCAGTCAAATTTGATTTTGTGTACTATAATAATTATATTTTTTAAAGAGCATCATATGCCTGTAGTCCTCAAAAATGTTTATGCATTTCCAAATGATATTCTCCAGACATTTAGTAAGATAGTGCAAGAGTCATTTAGACAGAAAAAATCTTAAACAGAATTTTTGTAAACAGAAAATAAAACACACTATGACAATTCTTAAAACCATACTTATTTCTTGCTGAACCAGTCTTTGCATCACATTGGAACAGACCAATATTGGCATGAGCTGAAGCCAACAAGAAATGAGCATCTGAACTAAGGTGTCATTCCACTTCTTATTGAAATACAGATTTAGCAAGCATAAACTTATCATGCTGTATTATTTTAGCAGGATAAATTCTTATCAATTTACCTATGAAAAGTGATCTGAAGATACGATGATAGAAGTAATTCTGCAGGCTATTCTTCCCTGACTGAATTTAATGCCTAAAAAATTCAACATTCATGTACATAAAACTCAGCATTGCATTTTCATTTTTTAATAGTAATGCTTTTTATTTCTTCATTTAAGCCCCCGTGGATCTTTCTTTTCATAGAGGATATGGCATTTTGCCAGAGGTTTTAAAATAATAGGAATTTGAAGAGTGAATAGAAATGCTTCAGCTGTGCCTGAACTGAAGAGATAGGATGATCATATATAAAACGTCACCATACATGTGTCTAGAGTGCTGTCAGCTGTAGACTGAGCCACAGGATTCAAACTTTTGAGCCTTCCTGTGGAGACTGAATGCAATTGGTTTCAAAATGATAATAGTGTTCCAAAATAGAAATTAAAATAGAAGTGAGAACAGTGAAATGATGTTTCTGCACCTCTTTATACCACAACAGAGACCACAACCTGGGATTTTCACATGTCGGAGCCTCTATGGGTAAGATTCAGTCTACCTAAATCCCATCTGAATTGTTAAATCTATTTCATCCCCACCAATGATCCACTTCATCTATTTTCTGGGATTTTCTACCCTAAAAGTGCCTAAACTCATTAGGCAATTCCCTATTCAGCCTGTAACTTCCCTGGGCTCCCATAATCAGTTGTTCACACAGGCTCAGTAGACTTCTGGGAGACAGGTTCTGCAACCAGTGTAACCAGGTTTGGGCTCCTGTCTAAAACAGAGATGACCGTCGTGGCTCGCATGCTTTGTGGCTATGGTTGACAAGGAACTCTCTTCTCTGCCTTCTCCCCAGCATCCCTCTCTTCTCTGCCTTCTCCCCAACATCCCTGACCCTTCTCCATCTGCTCGGGAGCCTTCCTGCTGGCCGTGCCAGGCTCCCCTGCTCACGACAGAGAGGGAGGCCGTACCCGCCTCTTCTCTACCTTCCTCCCGCAGTATAGATACCACTTCTTTTCCATTCTCTTTGCCTGTCTGTTCTTACACCTGTTTAAAAGGAGGTGCCCAGGTCCTTTTGAAGACAGGGAGGTGATTTATAAGTTCTAGTCTCATCGTTTGGATAATGGAGAGGTGTTTGAGGCCTCCCAGAAATAAAAGATGGCATGCCCAAGTTTCGTCTTTCTTCCCCATTCCCTATTACCCTCCATGATTCTGGGGTTGAAGTGGATTTCGAGGTTTCCCAAGGGAGGGTTTCCAAGAACGAAAAAGCTTTCCAGCCCCTGCCATCCATTTATGAGGAAGCCTCCAGGTATCACATGTCCCCTCGTAGGTTACAGTTGGGTTGTCATGCCTGCCTCTGTGAATAAAATGGAAGTTTCTAGGCTTGCCTTGAAGTTATTCCAGGTCACCCCTCAGAAGTAAGATGGGCCAAAGAATCTGGAATTCCACTTTTCATACAAGGGGATGTTCAGGATTTGCCCACCATTTGGAGACACAGTTTACAAGGATGAAGTGAAAATGTATTTGAGTTTGAGTTTCTAATTTCTCATCCTCCCACTTGTTCCTACCATAGAATAATGGAGAACAATTCTGAGTCCTTTACAGGATAAAAGGATTAGTCATGCTGGATGCAGGAGATGGTCTCCAGGATTAAAAAAAAGGCAGTTCAGGTCCCTTACTGGCTCTTTTCTTTTTCACAGGAAAGTGGTTCATTGCACTCACAGGAAATGGAGAATGATTTGGTACTTACAGCTAGAATAGAGGAGGATTTCATATCTTCCCAAACATTCTTCAACCAAACACTCGTTCATTACACCAGAAGGGATATTTTGGACCTGACAATGCTCTGTTTCTAATTTTAGTACAATCAGTTACTAGTTGTCCTTCAAGTCATTCTGAATGTACAGTGAATGCATATAACTAGGTGATCAAGAGAGAAAAGAGATATGGAAGGATGATTTTTTTCCAAGAAAATTGGACTTGCAACTATTTCTTTAAGAGAAGTGAGGAAAAGCTTATTTGCCTGGTCGGCTATGATGTTCTGGCAGTGATGAAGAAGGCAAATCTAGAACACTATTACACAGCTTTCCACTGGGAACAGCTATTCATAAACAAGTTGAAGTAAAATTTGATGGCTTAGCAGTTTGCATTTAGCAGACAGAATAAAGAATTAGTACAGTTATGCAGTGATGGAAGCAGTAGAAATCTAATTCAGGCGCTGAATTTTATAAGCAGTATCTCCAACTGGTAGGGAGTATTTTTGTGTCTTGAGAAGAAAAGGCTGAAAAATCTACTACACAAGACTATTTTCAACTGGCTTTATGCTAGTAAATGTTTGTAAATATGCTTGTAAGCAAAGAAGGAGTATTAAAACAGAAGATGGCTGTTCTAGGTGCTGAGGCCCCTTGCTCTGCCACAGCTAGGAGTACAGATGCCACCAGAGTAAGGCAGTTAGCTAACCTGCAGAGATTTTAAAATGAGGCAGGGGCTTGCTGCATTGAAACCAATGCATGACACTGTCGCGAAGGAGTGATGCACTTCACTCGTAAGAGGGAAGCAGCACTATGTTTATTGTGGTAAGATAGCAACTTAACAAAGTTCAATAGTAAATAAGAACAATTTAACGAGGTTTGATTGGCAAGGTTCACTCAGTTATTTACTGCATGAAGGACAGGGTCAGATGCATGTGCAACAGAGACCCTCCCATTGAGCCATGAGGTTCAGACTGGACCCCCTTGCTTTCTAAACTCCTTCTGAGAGGCGCCTAGGTGTGGCTGGATCCGATCCTAGTCTCAGACTTGGTCAATGGTTTATGTCTAAGGGATTATGTGCACAATTAATCAGAGATATAACTCAGCAAAGTTTTGCAAAGTTTGCAAAAGTTCAGCACGCTATTAATCACTTACCGAGGATCTGTTGCGGGTAAGGAATCTCTCTTAACCTTGAGGAGTAACCTTGAGAGGCGTCCCTGCTCAAGAGGGGGTTCTGCAATGCAGCCTGCTGCTGTGCAGGAGAGCTCCATGGGCTCTGGGCTGCCCCCTATTTATGGGGGGGAGATGATTGACTCATAGCCATATTTGCATGCTGGCTGGGTCTTAGTTGGCACATGCTCAATTAGCCCCTGCATACATGCTGTTTACGGGGAGATCAGGTTGAGGGGGAGAGAGCACATCATGGGGGAAAGGAGCACACTGTCACAGACACAACTTCAGGAAAAGCTGCTAAATGAATCTAAATCACCAATACAGTTGCTTTACCTAAAATTGCATGCCATCAGTAGTCATGGCCCCTCAGCCAAGACAGCACCCCCAAAAGTTCAGTCTCGTTAGGAAGGAAACAGAAATGCTCTGTCAGAACATTGTTGAATTTGACTGCATGCCGCTGCATAACTGATGAGGAAAATTTCTGAGCTCAGCCTGACTGAAAATTATACTCTCACTTACCATATCCAGCATACATATTACCAGAAGTTGAGCCTTCACTAATCACTAATACAAAGAAAGCTGAAAGATAACAAATCCAAATCTGCCGAGCTGGGCTACTGTTGGAAGTGTGCTTGCTCAGCAGGGCAGACATGATGGAGTCATGCTTTGAACTCAAGGAGCAATGAGGGAGACTTGGATGTCTGTGAGTGTTTGGCTGACCTTTCTGCATGGTTAATATTGCACAGTGTTTTTTAGACCCCCCCCCAAAAAAAAGATATATTGGCCCAAAGCAGTGGGTGGTTGTGTTGTTCTGAAACATGAAAACAAGCTTTCTCTGTAAAGAGAAAACCAGGCAAATGAAGGTAGCGGGGCATGTTTTCTGACACTTATACTTAAAGACCCAGTTTTCATCTGATAAACATAAAGGTGAAGTGCCAGCTTTGTGCCAGGAACTTATGGCCAAATTTCATCCCACAAAACTGGACTGCCTAGGTCAGGAGCACAGTCACTGTAGGTTCCCTGTACAGTTTTTGCAGAAGGCAGGCACCTCCAGAAGTTGACTAAGATCTTAGATAGGCTGACTCATCTTAACACTATGAAACTATTTCTTTCTTTTGACTGTAGAGAGGCCGTGGAGAAAATGAGATCCTAATGAAGGTGCTTCAGTTAATTGTCTAACTATAAATAGGATTAAACTGTGTTTTAGTTAATAATTAGCAAATTAAAAGAGAATGCATCAGGATATATTCTAAAACATCTTTTGTCATTTTTTTCCTTAAATCTCAGCAACAGACCTGGCACCATCAAAGCCCTGTTTTAGGCTAAGATATTTCTGATATCTGCCTCTACATCCAAATTTTCAAAATACTTAGGCAGCAAGCCCCAGCAAAGACATTAAACTTCCACTGGAATCAGGTCAGTAGCTGAACAGGAGCCTCGTTCTCCACTCCTTGCACAGGGAGGACTACAGCAGTACTGCTGTGTACTTAAGATTTAATCTCTAGCTTCTGCAAGTATCTACTGCCTGATGTTATCCTCAGAACAAATTTAGGGCTCTGAAAGAAAGAAGAGAATCCAACAAGTCATGCTTCAAAAAAGTGTGGGTTTAAAAGCAGTTGTGTATGCCTAATCTCTCAGCAAACCTCCATTTTCAATTTGCCCTAGAAGAGCAAAGGAGCCTCTTGTACTGTTTCCTAGGGGATCAGTACAACTGAATATGGGGAGCATTTGATTTAACTTATTTGATACTACTTATTTCTCTTTGAAAGGGTACCCATATTTCAGTTTTAACACCTTTTTGTTGCTGCAGCTGGAGCTCAAGTTATCATTTACTTAGACTGCAATCAAATTTCACCAGCTTGTCAGACTGCAGAGCAAACACACTCCTTGCAGCGGATGATCAGCCTCTGGTGCAGTACCTACCACTCTCTTGCCTGCTCCCACCCCATAAACTTGCTGTGCCATTAGTTAAAAGATGTTGTTGCGCCCCTGGGCAATGTAAAGCTCCATCCCTCTAACATAGGAATAAATTAATCAGAATCAATGGAAGAATTCTACCATCTGGTACTCTAGATCCTCGGTCCTCTCATTAAAAACACCACAAAACGACCCACCAGCCCCAAATCAAATTGAATCATTGTGGAAAAGGTGAAGGTTCAAACTTCTATAAAGATGGAAAGAAAATGCTCTGTTCTGATTATGAAAGGTGTTAGAGCCCATCCTAACTCAAGAGAAAACCTTTAGCAGCTCAGCATCCACTAACAATTGGCATTTAAATCCATCGACTCATTATTAGCAATTATGTGCAGTTCTCCTCTGAGGGCACTTATTTTCTAAAAATAAAATGAAATTATCTTAATGCCTTCATTCTTTAGTTAAACAGTAACTTTATCTCCTGGGAACATCTCTCTGTCCTTAACAGCCTGTCTAGTAGGTGTGTTTTATTCTTAGATGCCCCAACTCGTGCTAGAGTTCACATAACTAAATATTACATATCAACTTTCTGCAATATTTTAAGTTAATTCTTACTTCACAGCCCTGGTCGAAATTTTGTCCAAAGGAGATAAGTGCAGCAGACTGAGACCTGCCTTTAAGAAGAAGCCACGTATCACACCCACACAAGCAGTTAACAGGCATAACTAAAAAATTAAACTTAAATACACAGCTTGATTTTTTTCCCTCTCCATGAAAATCTGCGAGGCATTTCTAATTGAAACATGTTTTGCACGCAGTAAACAACCAAATACACCAACTTTCAACTCCAGAAAAGAAAAGGCGGTACTACTTGGAGATGACAGCTTATGAATTCCTGTGTGCGTGTGGGTGAGAGTATATGAAGTCCCTGGTCAATGATTTCGTTTTTAATCATTACTGCATGACGTTTTTAATTATTATTGCAACTGCAGTGTCTCTTGACACGGTACCACGAAGGAAGTACCGGATTAAGGCAAAAAAATCAGAAAAGCAGCAACCACAAGACCTCGATAACCTTGCACATATTTATTTCCTTGACTTTCCTCTAAAAAGCAGAGGTGGGACCCGCGCTGCCCGTCACATTTAAGACGCCGGGACTTGCGCAAGCCCCCATAGCAGTAACAGCGTTGCAGGAGGGTCGTGTCCGTCCCGGATCCCCCACGCGGGGGGCGGGCGCGCCGAGGCGGGGGGCGGCCCCATCGCCGCTCTGCAGGGTGCTTGCAGGAAACTTCTTTACGAGTCTTTTTTTTCGGCGACCGTGTCCTCGCCTCTCTCCGCCGTGGAGCTCCCTCCCCTCGGCCGCGGCTCCCCGATGCCGGCAGTCGGAGGGCCGACAAGGCAGGGCCCCCGGGGGGGCGGACACGGGGACACGCGGGTCCCCAGAGCCTCAGGGCTTTGGGACCCGGCCGTCGGGTGGGCTCACCTGAAAAGCTGTTCTGAGCATTTCAGGGAAAGGGTGAGAGCAGAGCAGCAGCAGCGCAGGAGCTGCTTCCGGGGGGGGGGGGAGCTGGTACCTCGAGACGGGGCAGGCTGAGGGGGCCGCCCGCAGATGGGCTCTGCGCCCCAGAGGGCTGCGGGTGGCAGAGGCAGCCCCGAAGAGGGGACGAGTTCCTCCTTCCCCCGAGGAAACCTCCCCCGCCGCCGTCGTGCCCTGTGCTGTCCTCGCCGCCCGCCCCGTCGTGCCCCCCTCGATCCCGCCCCCGGAGCCGGCGCTCCGCGGCGGCAGCCCGCTGCGCGGCGCGGCGCGGCGCTCCCCCGCGCCGGGCGGGGAGGACGGCGACGGCAGCTCCGAGGTAATCATTAATAGCCGTGCCCACCGGCGGGGGCAGGGCGGAGGTGAGGATAAAAGGGGGCTGGGGGGGCTGAGCGCAGGGAGCCGCCGCCGCCGCGGAGCCCCGCCGCCGGCATGGCCCCGGCCCCGGCCGCGCCGCCGCCGCCGCCGCCGCTGCCGCTGCTGCCGCTGCTGCCGCTGCTGCTCGTCGGGCGGCCGCTGCTCGCGGCGCCGGGGCAGGGCGCGGGCACCTGGGCGCGCTTCGCCCGCCTGCCCTACCCGGAGGACCAGCTCTTCCTCCACGACACCTTCCCCGAGGGCTTCCTCTGGGGGGCGGGCAGCGCCGCCTACCAGACCGAGGGCGGCTGGCGCCAGGGCGGCAAAGGCGCCTCCGTCTGGGACACCTTCGCCCACCGCCCGCCCGCGCCGTCGGGCCCCGCGACGCAGCCCGCCGGCGGCGACGTGGCCAGCGACAGCTACAACAACCTCTTCCGCGACGCCGAGGGGCTGCGGCGCCTGGGGGTCTCCCACTACCGCTTCTCGCTGGCCTGGGCCCGCCTGCTGCCCAATGGCACGGCGCCCCTCAACCCCGCCGGGCTGGCCCACTACAGCCAGCTGCTGGCCCGCTTGCGGGAGCTGGCCGTGGAGCCCGTGGTCACCCTCTACCACTGGGACCTGCCGCAGCGCCTGCAGGATGCCTACGGTGGCTGGGCCAGCCCCGCGCTGCCCGCGCTCTTCCGCGACTACGCCGAGCTCTGCTTCCGCCACTTCGGCGGGCAGGTGCGCTACTGGCTCACCATGGACAACCCCTACGTGGTGGCCTGGCACGGCTACGGCACGGGGCGGCTGCCGCCGGGCGTGCGGGGTGGCCCGCGGCTGGGCTACAGGGCGGCGCACCACCTGCTGCAGGTAAAGCGGCGGCGCGGCCCGGCGGGTGGGGCGAGGGGCTCCCCGCCGCTTTGGGACCTTCTCCTCCCCTCGAGGGTGCCCTGCGGCCCCCGGGGCAGTTCCATGGTCCATGCCTCACCTCTAAGCCGTGCCTTAGTCAGCTGCTAAAGTAAAAAAAACTGAATTAATATGAAGCAAGCGTCAGGTTTAAACATCCATTCTGCTCCCCTATGGAGTGGGTAACCTTTTAAATGGGTTAAAGACGGCTCGGCTCATAAATTGGAGGCACGAACTTTGTATTTGCAGTTACCTCAACTTAATGAAAACACACCGAGTTGAAACATTCTTTGTATACTGTAGAAATGTTTAATTCTGGCCACCCAACGTTGGTGAATGCAATGCTGGATGTGTGATTTTAGAGCTGCAGCTGTGCCAGGTCCAGCGTCCGCTTCAAGTTGCTGTGGAAATATTAAACACAACTGTAAAAAGAATTCATGTGTTTGATACAAAAGTCTGATTGAATTAATGGAGATGGTAGAGGTGGCTGAAATGTCCCACCAAAAATATTTCTTGACAGAGTAGGGTTTTTTTTGACAAAATGAACATTTTTGGGGGAAAACAACCCTCTGTTCCCCAGCTAGGCTAGTAAGTGTCATAACTACTTTGCTATAGGTAATTTTTTATGTAGTATATTTTTATATAGTATATTTGTAAAGCTTGCTGGAAGCACTTGTAGCTTGTCAGAATTAAACAAAAGTGCATGCAGATCTTTTCACTGACAGAGTAAAAGATGCAGTGTATCTAACTGGAATGGTATTTAGTTACAGCTCTTAAGACATAATATCTTTTACCCTAATACACATTCCTAAACTCTGCTAGTGTTCATTTACTCTA
This sequence comes from Apteryx mantelli, assembly GCF_036417845.1. Lineage (NCBI taxonomy): Eukaryota > Metazoa > Chordata > Aves > Apterygiformes > Apterygidae > Apteryx > Apteryx mantelli. Next base: position 26,873,396 of record NC_089978.1, read on the forward strand.
CATACACTTCCTGGCAAGAGTATCGTTCTACTGGGTATCATACACGAAATGCGAACGCTGATAAAACATCCAACTCATGGCTTACTTACTCAACTTCTTTGCCTCTTTTATGCATTAACTTTGCATCATCTGGTGTTAAAAATGTTTCAAGACAAAACAGGGGGATGTACATGGGTATACACATGGATATAATTTGCACGGGGTAAAATTTCAGATGGCACTTAAATTCCTGGTGCTGAAACCTTTAAACTCTTAAGTAGCTCTTAGGATGTACTTGACCGAGTTTGGTGCCGTGATTGTACAGTTCACTGAACTGAGTCTGCTTGTGAGTGAAGTTACTCCTAAATTTAAGCGTTTGCAGTATTAGCCCCAAAGTTTGCAGCAAGGCTTTATTACCCACCTGTAAATGATTGTTACACTTCTTTTAAAATCACTGAATAGTTGGTCACAAATTATTTGCTGTACTTGCATAGTTATTCTGAAATCAATGGGACTGTGCACAAGGGGAAGGGCTGTAGGCTTGGTGCCGTTGGTGAGAAAATTTTGGGAACCGAAGTTTTATTTTTCAGACTTCCTATAGATCATATGCAAAAGAAATCATTAAAGCTGCTAATCCGAGCACTCAAGCTGTCAAGATAAAGGTTACCTTGCAATTCTTACTTCAGCTCCGAGGGTCACAGGCATGCTGACATGGACTTTTAATGTTGTCTGTCACTTTATTTTCTTTCTAAAGCCTCTCCTCTCTCTTTGCTGTGCAAAATGGGCAATTGATGAGTACCAATTCAATATTCTGTGTGGTTTTCCCCTCCACCTGGTTGTTCAATTTGTGACTTCAGATCTGAATAAAGGGCTCTGAAAACAGACAACTAAATGTAATGCTTATTTTCTCCATGAATTTTCCACAACGCTGTTTATCTCAAGTATTTATATCTCATGTGACCATAGTATCTGAGCCCCTCATAATCTCAAGCATATGCTTGTTCTCACAGAAGTCCTGTGAAGAAGTGAAGTGCTTTCCTTACAGTTTCATAAATGAGAAACCATGACACAGACTTTCGTAAGGTGTGTAGAAAGTATAAGCAATTAGACCAGGAAGGTCTACTGTAAATAGTTTAGTGACAACCTCTGGATTAGTCTTCTCCTAGTGACCATCATTCATTTTTTTCACAAATAGTGATAATTTCTTTTTACACAACTCTGTAAGGTAGAAGGTTTCATTTTTTCCACATTTGACAAATGAGGAATTGAAACACAGATGCAATTAAGGTCAAAAGTATCCACTAATTGTTAGTGCTCTCTTCCTGGCATCTGATTTTTTAGAACATTGGGCAGTTATACATTCAGCTCTTCTGTCAGTCGGATCCCAGAATCTCAGATCATCAAGAAAAAGGGGAAACAAAAAAAAGGGATGTGCAGTTCCTGCAGAGGAGCTCGCATCCATGAATCCTTAGGTAGGAGTCTTTAGTAGAGGCAGAGATCTGGCGTGACTCTTCAGGGCAGAAAAGTTAATGGCTTTAACACTGAGGTCCTTCTTTTCTTTCTTACATCCCCATAATTACACCTTTCAACTTTTGCAAGCAATGAAGTAGGAAGCTGCAGCGTATGGCTTCCCTGAATACACGGCTTGGTATCCATAAAGTGTATGTGATCGTGTAACGAAAGGCCAAGTTGTACCTACATGTTATAAAGGGAGTGAAGTACATTTCCATGTGCAGATTTAATTTTCCTCTCCCTAATTCTTGAGTGATTGACTTTACAGCTTGAATAATGTTTTTTAATGGAGGTGGGGAGGAATTGCATATAATTTTGTAAGTGACTTTGGTCACTTGTTCTTGGGAGCACATGCAGCCTTGGTTTGGTTTAGAAGGCTGTGCAGTTGTGGGTCTACCACTTCATCACATAGCTTGCCAGATGTGCACAGCACTAGGCAGTGCTGTTGGGGGCTACAGTGCTCAGAGCCCTTCCAGGAAAGATGTGGTTGATCTCCGCTCACAAAAAACTTTTCAGCCACCCAAACTCTTGTTGCTTATGTCTTCCATTACCATTCCCAGGCTTCTTCCTAATGCTGTTTCCTTCTCTGGGGCCTTCTTGTCTCTTTTCCCCAGTGAAATTGAGCTGGAAGAACATGTTTGTTCTTTAAAAGATAAAACATATTCTCATGAATGTTAAGTTCTCAACAGATTAGATGACTGACTCTTAATGTGTTTTCTCACAGTTTTGTCCATATTTATAATATGGACAGAAAACACTTTTGATCATCTTCTTTCTGCCTTTATTCAAACAAAGACCATCATGAGGAGAAAGATTAATTGCTAGTGAACACTGATTTCAAATGATTTATTTTACTGGACACTAATTACATTAAAAGATGAAATCATTTCCATTAAAGTCTTTAAAATTCAGCAGATATAAATGTGGATTTTAGGCTCTGTCTTTCTGAGTGAATTATTTATTATCTGAAAAAGTAATCACATAATAATTGATTCAATTCAGACTGTTCAGTTCAGGGCTGGTGGAAACAGGAAATTTGATCTGCTTAATGACGTTCAAATTTGGCTTGAATGGATTTCATCCTATTGAATTGGATTTTTTAATTACCTTGATTTTTTCTGGAGTTTTTCTGCAATTTTAACAGTTTGTTCCAATTTCTTATCAGTATTCCAAAATGGGTAAATGTCAATAAAAAGATAGCTAAAAATATTCTGATAATATTTTCAAAATCTAGTGTATGGAGTCCCACTTTGATTTTGGAGAGGCAGACTAAAACATTATGGGAAAGCTTTTTGAAGGAATCACACATATTTACAGATGTAATTATGCTCATTAATTTTCGATGCTTGCTCATACATGTTTAAATGGACCTACCCTTAAGCCTCCCTGTTCTTTAATTGCAAAATAGGTTTGGGGACCAGACTTGCAAAACACTGCATGTTGCTCAACTTCATCTGCTCCAAGTAGCAATGTCAGCACTGCAGAGCTTCAGCTGCTCGAGCCATGCTGGTAGAGCCCCTGTTGTAGTCACAGATTTTTTTCTGCTGTTGACAAGTACTTTCTCTTTGAGGGACAAAAGGACAGGTGACAGAAACTTTTTTTTTTTAGAACTGAATCCATAGAGGAAGTATAGTGGTGCCAGCTAAGGGCTGTAAGCTTTCCAGCCACCCCTCATTAATTTGTGCTAAAAGTTAGCTAATAGTCTCAACCTGGCCAGTGTCACCTGCTGAAAATGTTAAATATTATGCTGTCAAAGTTACATGCTACTTCTGCACATATAGGGTGTTCTTTGGAGATTAAAAAAAAAAAAACTCTTAAATAAAACTTCCACCTGTAAGGAAATTCCATGATTGAGTCATATCTGAATGGGTAGCCTAAGGCACAGTTTTTATAAAGAACAAACAGGAATAATAATAATATAAAAGTGTATGTAAGAACAAACATTTTCTGGATGCGTCTTTGGTTGTTTATTGGAGTGGTGCTGATTGACATTAGCTGAAAAGTTCACCCTTTTATAATATCTCCACTGACACTTGTTGCTTTTGACATGTCTAAACCCTTCAAACTTGGTAGGAAATATGTATTTATTCACAAAGTAAATTGAATAGATCAAGTACAGTTCATAACAGTTGGCATCCTCTCAAGTCAACAGCCAGAAAATGTGTTGCCAGCAATCTGTCATGTATATGATGCATCACTTTCTTCAGATAGGAACTGAGAGGGGTGATTGTACCATGTTCTGTTTTTTGCAAATGCTTTTTTTCATTACTGGTTCACATTATATTGTCCGAGTTGAACATACTTGGATTTACTCAGTATAAACAGCATTTGCAGAAACAGAAGAACACTTTGTTTCCTGAAGAAGTGAGTGGAACTGCTGCCTAGAAACCAGTCACATAGCAACAGAATACTGATTTCCTTCTCTTTCCAAAACAAAAGGTAAGTACTCTTTTGCTGACCTTCAGTGTTAAACCTAATAAAGTGTCAATAATTGCAGCATAGGAGAATAGTCTTTTCTCGGTGCATGCTGTTTCTTTTAACATTCAGGCAGCCTTGAAATTTAAACTCAGTGCAAATGGAATGATTCTGGATTTCTTGAGAGTAATATAACTCATTATAGTTGTAATAATGCATAAAGATAAAAAAAAATTCTAAGTAATAGCATTTTGATTTTTTTTTCTATTTATGCTTTCTTAAGACATAATTTGTAGAAAAAACAGAAATTGGTTCTGTTTCTGGTTTTGAATATTGATCATCTTTTCTGCTTGGACAGTATATATTTGCAAAGAATCTGTTACAGTAGTGATTATGTTAATCACCAGTCAGTTGAATCAAGTACCTTTCAAATGTCAGAGATGACAAACAAGTATAGTCAAGCCATAAACCAAATTCAAGTAAGATGCTACAATTTCCTATGCCAGTTGCTAAGGATGGTTATGGCATATTCACAAATTATATTAACAGCTATGACTTGACATGGCTTTCTGAAGCTTTAATCATCAAAAGAGAAAATAAATGGAGTTTCATTTTAAACTGTGATAGAAGAGTTTGGACTTTGACATTCTTTTTATTAAAATTAGTTCTAAAGATAGAATATGTAACTTCCCTCTTGCCATTTCTACTTGAATGCATACACACTTGCAGAAGGAATGTTATTTTCAAATATTCAGCCATAACAAAAAGCAGTTTGTTATCTTTAAAGAGTACCTCATCCTTTAATTATAGAAATATCAGGACTACTTGTGGAATAAGGTTTTATCAGGGAAAAATATGAGTGGGCTTCCCTTAGGTGTAGAGGTTCTATAGCTTGGAAAGTTTTGCAGAGATTATAGGAAATTTTATTAAAATGCTAGCTGGCAGGACCTGGGAAGGCCACACTGGTGACTAAAGTGGGACAGAAACAGAATGTGTGTGCTCTGTGTGGAGGAGCACCAGGCTGAGCCTGTAGGTGGGCAGATCCCACCTCAACTCTTTTGCCACCCTGGAGTAGATAAGACAGAGGGAGGTTTCCTGACCAGTCTGGTAAGCATGCTTAAACCACACATACTAGCAAAAGCACTGAGTCTGGTACAAAGCCTTTCAGCTTTTTTTTTTTTTCCTTTTTCTCAGAAATGGTGATGTCTGCCTTTTACAAATAGTGAGGAGACTCAGTTGCTCACCTGGGAGGTGGAGTACCTGAGTATACTTCCTTCCTCGGCCTAAAGGGAGTCAAAGCCATGTCTTCACCTAGGGAGCAACCTCTCTTCAGTAAGGAGCTATTAGGAGCTGGGACATAGGGCTCTCTGCTGTGACTGAATGGAGATGTCTCATGTTGAGCTTGAGTCATCTGCTCTCCACATAGTAACTGCAGTTCAGGCCTCCTCCTGTGTTTCGTATGGGCCAGCTTCAGAGAGAGAAGCAGTTGCTGTTCATTATGAGGATTTTAGTGTTGCTGTCCGAATTTTATGTAGTTGTGGTTTTTATAGCTGTGGATCTCTATTTAATCTTATTGGCATCCCCAAATCTGTGTTTTCAAAGCTTGTTTTAAGTGTCACGTGCCAAATTTTTACTTGTTGCAATAGTAGTACCAAAGTTGAAGGTGCCTAAGTGACATTCCTATCCAAGGTAATCTAGTATGCTTCCTTTTTAGATAGCACTGTGGATAGTACTATGCTTTTCATTAAAGATCAAAGTTCTTATTTAACAAGCTGGACAGGACTCTGCTGAGTGCTAGAAAGATAATGACTGCTGATTAACAGCAGTTTGATATAGATAAGGGCATTTAGATAGGCACCAAAAAATTCACATCTTATAAAGTTTCACTGAGTACACGAGTGTAAAGCTGTCTGCTCCTTGGTACCCTTTTCTGGATCCCACTAATAAGATCTGATAAAGTATGAAACACTGTTATTTCTCTCCAACCTCTTTCATCATGCAGAAGAGATCCAGTATTTGTTACAGTTTTGGGAGATCTGAACTAAAGTCTGTGGAAGGACTCCTGTTATCATGCGTGCCTTTGTATGACAAACTTGTCCAGTTTCCATTTCATCTGGCTTCTATGAAACATTTCCAGTATTTAAGGTAGTGGATGGACATAGTTCCTATCCATACTTGAGAATATTGTTAGGACAATATATATAAAAATACATTTTATATATATATATATAAATGCAAATATATATAAAACCTTGCTTTGTTTCTTTGCAGAGTTAAATGTGTATTTTAATTTGAGATAAAGTTGGCTGTCTTGTAGTTCCTGCCTTTTGCTTTTGACTGAAGGCAGAGAACTTTTGCAAGCTTTTCCTGTGACAAGTCAAATAGAAGAAGCCTCCATTTAGTTACCTTAATCAGACGAAAGTGCAGAAAGTTTGACTTTTCTGTAGAAACTGACTTCTTCTGGGAGGCATAAATGCTCTCTGGGGTAAGAGAAAGTAACTTCACTCATCACATGCTGAGAATCCAGCCTTCTAGAAGGTCACATTCTGATCTCTCTTGCCTTGGTAGAAATTAAATCGGATTGGGACTCTGGCAGTTACTTGTGTAATTACCTTAGCTTCATTCCTCACATTAATAAGCTCTTCCTCTGAGTAAAAGCATCTCCTTCCTACCAGTCTACTCTGAGGAACAAAAGATTTTTTTCTTTTAGTATTTCCTCAACTAGACTGAAATGTGGGCAAACAGTGAATTATAGCTGGTAGTGCTACTGGGAAGTAGTGACTAGTTAGGAACAGTGAACAGAGAGCAGTGCAGGTTGTGGGGATTTGGGGATGTTGCATTTTAATTATTTTTGGTGACTAAGATACATATCCTCTTACTTTGAGGGGAGCAGGAAAGGGCAAATACACATTTGCATGTAGTTGCTCTGTAGTTTGTTTAGCTCTGGTTTGTGGAGTCTGTGATTTGTTTACAGTTTCTATTTGGCGGAGTCCGTTTGAGAGCTGTTGTTAATTCTTGCAAGTGAGTATGTGATTTGTGCATCTGGTTGTTGCTGGTGAACACAAACTGCTGAGCTTACCTGAAGATGCAAGGCTGATCTAGGCAAAATTTTAGAAAAGCCAAGAAGCCAGCAATCGAAGGAGCTAATTTGCAGGCAGTTGTAAGTAAAGAAATGCTTACAGGAGATTTTTTTTCTTTCTTTCCATGATGGTAAAAATAAACAAGAGGAAATGATTCTGAAGAAATAGGGGAGGTGACCTCCAGATACAAAGATGACAGGTTGTAGAAATTACAGGATGCATGTTATGTGTTGTTAAATACTGAATAAAAACTACTCATGCCTGCCAAAGCCATAGAAGAGTGTCTTAGGTCAATGTGATTGCTGATTTTAGATTAGATCTGAAGATATGATGGAGCAGAAGAAAAAGGTTGTAGAAACATCTCAGGGTATTTAGGAAATTGCTGAAATCAAGATCAGGCAGATCTCTGGAGGAGAAGGTAACCCATGGAATAGGACCCTGAGTAAAACATGGAAGAAGAGACTGTCTTCTGGCAGAGGAAGAGAACTGAGGAACTGGATTACTGTATTTGAGAGAGAAAGTGGCCAGCAGAAAAAGAAGATGGGATATCAAGAGGGAAGAGTAACTAACCAAGCATGAGTGGAAAAAGGGGTATTAGCCATAGCAAGGGACTGGAGCCTTCAATGAAATGGGGTGAGTAGGAGAAAAATGATACCATGAAAGAGAAAGAATAGAGAGCAATGCTCTCTGTAAATATTCCTGGTGAGTGAGAAGAAGAAAATTGTGAGTTAAGGGTCAATATGCGCACAAAAACAAAGGACTAGAAATTCACTGTCAATAAAATTAGATTGAACAGTAGAAGACATCTATAGCTATTGGAGGAATGAGTTTCTGAAATGGCCTTTTGGTGGTAATAGTGGGAACAAAAATCCTATTTTAAGTCAGAGCTAGATCAGTCTGAGAAAAGAAACACTTTATGCAATTGGTGACAATGGAGGTGACAGAACTTGGAAACCTGTGTTCTTCCTCTTTGCTTGCAAATTCATAGCAGAATGATATATGGCATGATTTAAACTCTGGGAATGTAATTCAATGGAAAGACTGAAAAACAGTATGTATTAAGAGTAAACAGTTTGTTTAGGATATTGGTGATAGCAATTTACTTCTGGCTTTCTGTAACAGCACCAACACTGCACAAAACTCATAAGAAAACTGGCCTGTTATATTAATTTTGTGGTATATCTCCTTGAAGATTTGGCAGGAAGGGCCTTGTGGATACACACTGGAGTAAGACAAAGCAATTTAAGAATCTCTGGATTTGATCATGTTTAAGCATATTTGTGTTGCTTCATTTTTGGGTATGTTTAGTCTGGGAGGAAAATAGCAATTCTGTGTTACAAAGAACTGCAAAAGTTTTAAGCGTGGTTTTCTTCTTGTTCTGAACAAAAATATATTCTAAATTCTCCCAGTGACTGAAATCTTTGCAGTATTGGTATTATTTGCAACAGCTGTTGCAGGAACGAAGGCACTGGGACCGAGGGTGGCTCCAGTGCCACCTGTCATGCGGGGCTGTGAGACTTCTGTGTGTGTGGAGCATGGGGGCTTTTGCACGTCTCAGGATGGAGCCGGCCGGGAGCCTGGGAGGCTTGGGAGGGCTGGAAGGCAGCCTGCCAAGAACTGCTCGGCAGAAGGGTGAGCTGACAGGGAACCACGCAGATTTCCAACGGACTGTCACTTTGGCCTGCACACGATAATTTTGATACTTGCTCTTTAAGGTTGTAATAACAGTTGAGCTTTGACTTCTGTTTAAGTCAGGTTAGCACACCTCGAAAAATAACTAAGTGGTTTAAAATTCGCCAGGAGAGATTATACTATGGAAATGCCTTGTTGTTTTCTGAGTCCAAAAGTCAACCCAGAGATATTTTTGCAGGTTAATCAGTGTCATGCCCTTAGTAAAAGCTAGAAAATGTTGGCATCACTAGGATTATTTCTTGATTTACAAGTGTAGAAACTGTTTGCTTTACAGTTGGGCAGATAGTGATGTCTGTTTGTTTTGATCCTGCTTCTAGAGAAGACAGCAAATAGTCCAAGGGGGAGATGGACTTTCAGAGCCAAGAACAAAGTTTACTCAATTTGTTTATTTAACTTTCAGTGTTTTAAAAAAAATAAAGTGATTTTCACTGCAGGCCTGTAACTGTTGAGGCTGGTTATTGATTAAGTCTTCTGATTATGTTTCCTCAACTCAAATATGGTAGAATTATGCAGTATTTATTTTCTTTTGAGAAAGTACATTGGAATTACATTGCATTATCAGATTGAGTGGTTTTTTTTTTTTGTAACTAGTACAATTTTACTTAAAAGTCAATTCAATAACTGTGACCTCAAGTTTAAAATGAAGGTTCTGTTGGCTCCTTACTGTTCAGTGATGACATACTTATTGTAATACGTTTATTTGTTCTTCACTTTTTTTTCCTGCTGTAGTACAGTGTTAACTTAGGTACAAGCTCTCCTTGGAAAGATAGTTTTCAGGTCACTAATTTGAAAGAAAAGCTGGTACAACAGAATGGCCAGTTATTTATTCCATAAGGAAGTTAGAAGCCAGGCCAGAAAGAGGAGAAAGTGGACATGGTAGTAACAAAACCAGGAGGTGGTAGGAAAGAGGAGTATTGTTAGAAAAATGGACAATGCATGAAAAGTCAGGGAAATAAAGCCAAGAGTCCACCTTGGCTTACCGTGTTTCACAGGTTGTCCTCCCCTTGCCTCCACAGCGCTGGGAAAGGGAGGGAGCACTGAGCAACCTGAAAAGGAAGGAGCAATGCTGCATTAAGGCTGGGATTTTCAAAGGAGCTTAAGGGAAATCAGAACTGAGTTTTCCTTAAACTTTTTTGAGAATCCTGTCACTTTCAAGCAGTTAAATAAATTAGCAGGGTGAACAGATGTATTCCTTATAACTTGGAGAAAATGTATATTCCCATATTCATGTAGCATCTCTGCCATGGAAGGAAGGCATCAGATCTTGGAAATGCAGTGAAGGAGCTGTTGAATTCAGTTTATCATGCTTCTTCCCTTCCTTGGGCATGAACATGCCTCTTGTTTTGAATGAGAAAGTAATATTGGGGTATACCAAGCAGGGCAAGGAACAGGGCTGCTGGAACATGATTCAGCTGAAGTTTTGCTTCCTTAATAATAGTAATAATAATAATAATAATATGCTTGGTAGAATCTAAAATCCTTCTTGTTCTTCTTCATAGTCATCCCTGACTACTGCCCCCCCCATCATGTCAGCTAGCCTTTTCTCAGATTCCTAATACTTCCTGTCTTCCTGAAGTAATATGTAATTAGAGCAAGTCAGATCTCAAACCTTTGGCACTGGAATTTTATGATTCATTGAAATTAAGATATTTCAGGTAGACACTTCAGTTTCACAGAAAAAGTTCAGAACTAAGGGACATAAAAATCAGTTATTTTATTTTGATTTTGCCATGGCAAATCTTAGCTTCCCATTTTGACATGATGTTGAAAATTTCATTTTGATACAGTGTGTCAGTCACTCATTTCACTCACTGCCGTCTGTATTTTTTCATTGGATTGAGTGCACATTGCTTCAAACGGGGTCAGTTTACCCTTGTGAAATTGCTCTATAACCTGCTGCAATATGACTGACTTTTTGAAGCTGTAGATTGATGCCTTTTATTCTTTGATGGAAGAAATAAAAGTCTTAGAGCTGCCGGAACAGAATTGTTGCAGCATAGTGGTTGCTCTGTGTCTCATTTTTGTAGCTGTACTGCTTTTACCATTTTTATATGAAACAGTAATTATTCAGTGATTTATCTTGCTCCTCTTCCCTATTTTTGGCAAAAAGGAAAAGCGATACTTGAAGGAGGCAGTTACTTAAAAGGGGGGGGAGATGAAAAATTCTAATAAAAGCAGCAACAAATTGGCACAATCATTTTCAGAGTCTGAGTATTAGAAATAGCAAACTGTAGCACAGAGCAGCTTGGAAACAGCATTTTTCCATAGCACAGCTTAGGGTAATGAAATAGAGACCACTTCAAAACTGGTTGGTGTTTAAATGGTTATAGAAACTACATTTTATAGCTAAGCCATGAAAGGAGAGGAACCCTAAACTATACAAATCTGATTCCACTTTACCCAAGTTGTACTTTTCTGGAGAAGAATGTTTCCTGGGTACAAAACTGGTAAGCTGGAACAGCAGGTTTATAGAAAGCAGAGAGCCTAGGCGTAGGTGGAAAAGAGATACTGATGCTGGCCAGTGGGATCTGGTTTGGGGGTTTTGGATCTGTGATCAGGAAGGAATTTCACCCAGCTTATATTGTCAAGGAGCAGTGATGTTTCTTGTTGGGCCTCTTGTTTTCCTCTTTTTGCAGCATGGAGCACTGCCAGTTCCCCAGGCTCATTAGGGCATTTAACCTAAATGATTTCCCTCCTGTTGCAAAGGGTTTAGGATTCTCATGATATCCTTGTTCTTTCCTGTTCTATTCCTGTGACCTATTGTGGCATTTGGAGCATTTGAGTGTTTGTTTGTTTTAAAGGCCTCAGGGTTTGTTTTTTGGCTCACAACGACATGAACATGGGAAAGAGAGGTCATATAGTGGATAGTGTTGTGTACTGTTTGGGGATGAAAGCTTGCTACGCAATTACAAGCAACTGAACTTGATGGTTCATATATCTCCTTTTCCATTTTTTGCTGAGGGACCATTCACATAGTGGGAGGGTTACTGGGGGAATATTTTTAAGAGTGAAGTGAGTATGGAAAAGTGAGCTACAAAGAAAGATAGGAATTGGAAAAGGTCAAACATACATTGGAGCAGCATGTGCCCAATGTGGGAAAGAACTTAGAGGGTTTGGAAACAGGCCTGTGAGGCACAAACATTTCATACTCATAGGGGATAGTTGACCTAAGATCATGTAGAAATGTGTGACTGAGGTATTTAAGCATTAGGAGAAAAGGTACTACAGAGAAGTATGCATAGACAAAGGAGTCAATTGGCATGTCAGATCCTTAGAGTAATTTCCAAAATGAACAGTTAATTATTAATCAGAGGACCAGGCTTCCTGTGACACTAGCATTGATCAGGCATAAAATAGAAACCACAGCAATGACAATGGCCCAAAAAGCTGCCAGCAGACTCCCTGGGGAAGCAGATGAAAACTACAGAAAACTATGATGGCTGTTTTTCATGGTGTAACCAACAATAAGCATGTATAAACTGAATCTGTCCACTCGTTATTCAGACAGTATAGAGTTTGCACGCTTCCAACTGTCCTGACACACCAAGCAGATAAATTAACTTTTTTTAAATTTATTATTACATCACTGGTAATGTGATGTAACAAAGCAGTCTCAAATTTTTGAGTGGCTTAGGCAAGTGGCTGAAGTATGGGAGTTTTACACAAGAAATTCAGAGCAAGTTATACTGCAGGAGATGATCTTCTTCATTTGGAGTGAGACTGTCTCCAGTATTGCTCTTTTCTGTGATGCAAAGACTTTTCCAGTTAGAGTACTCTTAGTGGTTTTCTTGTGCTGCATCAGCAAAACAGTACATTTTGTTTTGGCATGAAACACAAAAAATGAAGCATTTTCATTTGTTTTATTTTGCATGGAATTTGGAAAAATGAGGATTTTGTGCTAGATGTTGGAATCCATCCTGAAATGGTATTGCAATTCCTTACCTAAATGGCAACCCTTACTCTTCTAGCATTTGACCTTATGTTGGATTCCTCCTGTCACAGTAAAGTTGACTGCTTGTGCGCCTTACCCTATCCTATTTGACAGGCATAATTCTTTTTCTCAATCCCATTCCCCAATAGAGCTTCATTATCCTCAGCATTGCCCGTTTGTATGTCTTCTCATTCCCAGCACTGAAGATGATCTTCCCTTCAGTATTTCTTTGCTGCTTTTGCTTAGTCTGCAGAAGTAGCCAGAGGCCCATCCGTATTTGGCAAGATTGCAGGATCTTCTCAGATATTTCTCAGAATAATCTCTTCTTCCTAAAATGCCTTCTACTTTTTGGCTGAACACATACACAGTCTTGGTTAGAGAAAGCTGGATGATCTTGTATTTAAGACAGCCAGCTTAGCTGAGAGCTTGGATTTGTGAATCTGCTAAGAACAGACAGAAAGCTATTTCTGTATCTCCAACATAGGTACTATTTTTAAAGATGAATTTTCTTGTGGTAGGAGCTTGGGTGCAGCACATAAGACAGCTAGAAGAAGAAGAAACATTAAATCAGAGAGCTAGGTCTTACATTCTAAGAGGCTTTTTTCATGTTCCATTTATTTTTTGTGGCAGTGATCATGTGAAAGTACACATGGAAAGAATAACCTTGATTTTAAGCAGAGGAGTCTCGGCAGTTCCCTGGATGTGATATCCTGTTTGAGCTCCATCTCAATGTGCTCTCCTCATCTCCTCCTTTGGTTCCCCTTTTGCCACATTTCTTTACTTGACCTTCCTGTTTCTCACTGCAACAAACACACTGAATGGTGTGGCCTTCGTTTTGTGGAGTAGTGGGAGGAGGAGGGTAGGATAAATTAATATTAAACTTTGTAGTTTAAATAAGAAATGTGTTTAAACAAGATCACTAATAAATTATGTAAATATTTTCAGTACATGACAAGAAGAGTATTTGGCTTAATGGCCATGAGAAGTTTCAGTTGTGTGCTATGATGGTGTTGAATACAATTCATAAAGGCAGGTGAGGAACTCTGGTCCTACATATGTTCATGGGAACAATCAGTGAATTCAAAATGTAGCGATTCATATTAGCCAGTTAGATGGAGGAACTCCTTGTTAAAGGAGGTGGCTCAACCCAAAAATTAGGCAAAATTAAAAAACAGGATTGTTAATACAGATAATGATTTAAAAATAATTATTCATTTGAAAAAAAAAAAGAATATTAAAGCCCATCTTTTCCAGTTTAATCTAATCCCACTTAGAGATCAATATGATGCCTGGAGGATGGAATACCCTACGTTTACCTGAGGGGCTTTCACATTTTTCTGTGAAGCATCTTATTCTGGATCTTCTCCAATTGATATGAGATGGATCAGACAGCTTGACCTATTGCAGTGGTTCTTGCATTCTGTTCTTACTCTTCTGCAAGTGTAAAAAATACTGCTTCCTCAGTCCCTGCATTATGTTTCTGGTAAGATTAATTACTGACCCATCACTACTGCAAAAAAACCCAATAGTGAATTATATAGCTATGCACAGCTTCAGGAAGCTCTGTCCAGAGCCTCAGTTTTGTGTCTCAAAATCTTTAAAGGCTACAGCATGTCCAGGAGACAGTTTGGCAATATATGTCATTCTGGAGTGTTTTCAATGAAAAGATTGCAGTTCTGTGCTAGCGGAATGACACTGCCAATGTAAAAGCTGAAAAAGAATGTAGATTATTGGAACTTTGGCATGACATTGTGGTTTGAATACAGATATCTTTTCTAGCTGAAAAATTGGCTTCATTTTGCTGACTGTGGGATGGATGGGTTAACTGGAGAATAGCCTGTGAAATACACAAGTAATTTTTTTTATCAGCTTATCTCTTCCAGATCCAGCGCTGGGTGGAGGAGAGCATTCAGGGAGGAGCAGTATGCCTAACCAAGGGTGGACACTGCCATTGTTTTGTTTCACTGTTAGCTGGCCACCAGCTCTCAAACTCCAATTCAGGGTACTAATAGGAAGGTAGGGTGGGGGTTAGATTTGCACAGCCCCCACATTCATTTTTGCATTTAGTATGAAAGTAATTCATTGGCATTGGCATTGGGTACAGCTGGGACAATCTTCAACCTGAAAGGATTATCAGTAGCAAATTATATTTATCCAGCTGCTAGAAAACCAGTTTTAAACAGGCCGGAATTCATGTTCACCCTGAGTTTTAGCTGTCAGCAGCAGGGTTTTTTTTGATAGTTTTAGTGAGACTGTAGCTTGGAAAGTAGCTCCTGCCCCACATTTTAACAGCATCATAGTGCTGTCTTCCAGGCAGCGCTTGCATCAGCTCTGACACAGAGTTTGGCATCTGCTTGACCTTTCAGTAGTTGGCTTTTCAATAACCATTATAAAATGTGATTTAGTGCAAAGATATTTTCCTTAAAATGGTTTGACAGCATTCCCAGGGTTCCCAGAGGGATGTGCAGCTAGGACTTGTTCTGCAGTTCTGAGCCAGCTGTCCACTGGGCTGACCAGGGGTGTAGTTGTGTGTACTTTGGCTCTGCACCACAACTAGTGAGTGAAGATACTGACTAAGCTGTGCTTGGCTGCCTGCAAACCTTTGGCATTGAGCAATGTAATTCGAAGTGATGGGCCAAGAGCTTAAGAGTCATACAACAGGGCTGTATCAGGGCTGTTGTGAAGGAACACATGCATGTGCTTTGCTGTGTAGACCCTTCATCCCAGTAGATCCCCTCTTGCTTGCAGACTGTGGAATTGACAGAGGTAAGAGCAATCACACTTGAATGAATTTTAGACACTTTCAGCAGATACATCTGCATTTGAGTTACTCACCCCAGGGTCCTTTTACAGGTAATGGAGAAAAGTAAGCATGGTGTAACTCATCCTCAGGTGAAAAAAAAAAAAAAAAAGCTTAATGGTCCTGTTGGAGTGCCATTTCTGTCTGTGGGGTATAGAGGGAACCTGCAGTGATAAAACTAGAGTTTTTGTAGACTTTTACACTTAATCAAATGAGTCCTGCTTCTGAGGTCTGTGAAAATCTTCTGCAATAGCTGTTTTGGCTGCCAAGGAAATACAAGCTCCTTCCATTGTGTCAAGGAGATGTAAGAGGAGGGGAGTGCAGGAGGGCTAGTTCAGTAATTGGCTTAAAGTAGTTTGTGTTCCTGTGATTATTCAAATGGTAGGCTCTGGATTATATGTGCATTTGTCTGAGCCTTGAATATTTCAGGCATGTGATGTCTTCTGCAGATCTGGGTGGAATCCTGTATCTTTCACTCACCTCATGGTTTTCCTGTGCACTGAGCAAGATCTTCTGTCATGGGGAAGTAGCTGATGCATCCCTGGAGTTCCCCCCTCCAGGGTGCAAAGGTGGTCTGCAGCACCTGCTTGGTCCTATAAAGCTGGAGCAGGCAAATAGCCATGGTTTGCCATGTAAGATCTCATGGACACTGAGTAGTCCTGTCCTGTGGTTCTTCACTCCCTTTTGCCGGTCGGCTGCCACTGATCCAGGATGACTGCTGAGGTATGCTGAAAGTATTTCAGGCCTCTTCCAAAAATGAAAGGAGTGTAGTCCTTGGAAAATGTAGTTAAAAATATCAAAAAGGTTAAAAACTTTTAGGTTGATACAGCCTTTTTACCCCTAGCTGGAACAGTTATGCAGATGTAAACCACATGCTAGTTTTCACAGTCTCTCTCTGGAAACAAAAAAAAGTCTCTTTCCTTTAAAGCCCCATTATTTTCTCTATGGAGATCATGGAAGTTCATTTCAGTTTAGGTATACCTGCTGTATTTAACAGGTATTTACTGACTGCTGTAAGAAGAAAATAGAAAATGTGCATTGTCTTAAAAAAATAAAACAAATTGAAAGTTTTTCTTCAATCACATAAGGAAAACTAGAATAAGGGAAAACATACAGCAGTCAGGCTGAGGAAGATGTGATAAAAAAATATCTACTTCCAAAACGAATTCATGTTTTTTGTCTGATATTTCAACAAGAGTGATCAGTCTGCACACTGGGATTCAGAGACAGAAAAGTTAATGAGTTTGGTGGTTATATGAAAGGAAATAACTGCAGGTGAAAAACAGTGTGAACTTATGATATCAAAGTCAAACCAGACTCATTGGGTGACTTTCTGTGATAAGATAACTGATTATCTCAAAAAATAAAATAAAATAGAAGTGATCAACCTGTACTGCAGTAGGACACTTGAAATGGTGACACATGGGGAATGACTATTTAAGCTCAAGAGAATGGGAATTATTAGCAGTAGCTAAGAAACTGCTAAAGAGGACATCATGACAGGTTGCCCTGAAAGCTGAAGTATCAGGCTGAAGGGCAGTTCCTAGTGGGACTGAACTTTTAAAATGTTTTCATTACCATGCTTTGGCACAAGTAGGATTGCACCAATTAGAGCATGAGCTAAACTTTAGGAAACACTGTCAGTGCAAAGTATCATCAGGATAATAAACAGATGAACTGAGAGGCTAATAATTTTTTTTTTGCCAGAAATTGAGAACTTGCTGATCACAACATAACTGTGAGATGACAATATAATCCAACTATGGCAAAGACACATTTGTTTCTAGTCTGTATCAGGTGATATTTCCAGCAGAGATGAGGAATTATCTTACCAGAATGTGGCTTATTTACCTGAGCAAGAACACTTGAAAAAGATATGCTTGCTTCTATAACTGGATCAATGGTAGAAACACATGAAGGAAAATAACTGTCTAAGCCAAAGGACAGTTTTGTTATACAAACCAAATTGTTTAGACTGAACATGAACAAATTTAACCTGAAAATTAGAAAAATAAATTGTTAATCATTTGTGAAGTATGATCCTATAATAGTCTTCCAGAGGAGATAGTATGAACAAAATACCTAGCTAATGTTAAAATGAATCTGAATCAATTTATGAGCAGAATGTATCATATATATAAGCCTGTGACAACAGGGGGTTGAACCTGATGCCCTTGAGGTTCTTCTTAATCTTATAATTCTGCTTTCCTAATGCCTGGCATATAGTAGACACAAGATCCTAAAAATGGTAATGACTTTCAGTACAGTACATTTCGTATTCCTATGAAAATTCTCCAAAGTCAGAATTCTTCATTCATATTTAGATGACTCATCAAATTCTTGTGGCATATTCTAGGTTTTAGCAAAGCATTTCTAATGCCTTGCCCAGAATGTTTTGTGCTTTTCTGTGAAATCCTTTATTGTGTCCATAGTGAAAATGTAGCAGCTGATTAAACATCATCCTGCAGGAACTTATGGAGTTTCACAATTAGCAGGACGAACTCCTGGTCTGCAGTAAATAAGACTTGTGGAAGGTGTCTGCTTTCATTCACAATTCGTTTACTTCAGCACAGAGTCTTCCCTGAAGATTATGGAGGCAGCACTCAGAGTAAGCAAAAAAATTCTCTTCCCCTAAAACTGTATTAAGTATATTTAATTAAAGTTGCTAAACTATATACTTTAAATTGGAAAGGACCAGACTTAAAGGATGTGATTCACCTCACTTTACTTTAAACATTTATGTTGCAAACATTTACGTCTGAACTAGTCACCTTATGCTCCCTTTATGTTCAGTGGAGACACTTTTCATGACTCTTCTGACCATTTCCAGCCATCTACATGGGGTAAGAGAAATTGTACCTAGAATTTCCTGTTTCTCTTCATGGAGTATAAAAGAAACCTGGAGTGAACAATTCAGAAGCAGGCACCTTCAGATTCAGCTCCCCCTCTCCCACCAAAGCAAATGTCCACGTGGGGATTGACATTTCTTTCATTTCACTGGTTATAGTCTGATTCCTTCAGTGAAGACAAACCAAACAAAACAGGCAGGGGCTTGTGCCATTTGCCATTCTTTTCTTGGTGATGGACCATATCATAGTAGTTCTTTCTTTTGGGAACCTCTTGGGATTGAATAATCCTCTGTCCTTTTAGCTGTACCTGGATTAAGATAGCAAAGACTCTGAGATGAACATATACCATAGGCTCAGCGAAGAGTGGGATTCTGCCATTTGCTGTGCCATATGTATGGTATAGGTCAGTGTGCTTTTCTCCTTCTAGTCTACCTTCCAAGTCTGGTAGTGTTGCTGCTAGTCCACATTGCAAGACAAATGCCATGGTTGAAAGCACTGAAGAAAATTGTACAAACTGTCCTCTGTAGCTGGTTAATTTTCCTTTTGATACTAAAATATAGATTTTGGACTCTGAAAAATTGTTATAAAGTGTAGTTTTATAATTTACACTTTTAATTGTAGATACTTGATATAATTATTTCCTGTAAAATCCTGTTACTTTTGGAAAAGTGCTGTAACACCATGCAGTATTTTTATTTTTGAGTGTTTAGTAGCTCTTAACACACACTTTCTTCAGTGAGACTGTGTAATCTAGAAGCTCTAAAAGAAAATGCTGGGCATCATCAGGAAGGGTTCTGAGAACCAGAGAGAGGACAGAATTTTCATATTAGCATAAAAAATCAGTGTACCCACATTTTAAGTACAATGTGCAGCACTGGACTCTGCACTTCAAGAAGGACATAGTGGAGTTAGATAATGGCAATTTAAATGATTAATGGAATGAACAATTGTCTTATGAGTAGATACTTCAATCTGGAGGGGAGGAAGCTGAGGGGAATACAACTGAGGCCTACAAAATGATGAAAGTCATGAATGAGGTGAATGCAGAACTGTTATTCATCACATCCTACAATACTGGACCTAGGAGACACTCACTGAAATTAGTAGTTTAAAACAGGAAAAAAAAAAAACCCTGAGTCCATGAACTTCTGGGATTTATTGCTGTAGGAGGTCAGGGAAGCATATTTTACCCTCAGGTTTGAAAAGGAATTAGAAAAGTTCATGAACAGTGGGTCCGTAAGCAGATACTAAAGGGAGCAGGCAGAGATGTACCCTCTCACATCCCCAGTAAAACAGCATGAATGCCAGGCAAGTAGGATCCCAGAAGGTGACTGGGCTCATGTGCTCTCTTGAGATAGCATGTCCTGCTGCCGCTATCAGAGATGGTACTGGGCTAGCCAGACTCCTGGTCTGACCCAGGAGAGCATTCCTTTTGTCCTTATATTCTGGGTGCCCAGTGGCTCATCTGGTAATAAACATCTAATACATTTTTAATATTTGGTTATAAATCATATCCTAATATTCTTCAATTAGTTTAAATTTCAAAATATGTACCTGAAATCCCTACTTTTTCTTCTATATTTCTTCCCAACGTCTTTGCTTTCTTGCATCTCACTAGTATGAGAAAAGCCTTTAAACATGCTCCCTTTTTTGGTTGCTATAGAAGGAACCTTACTTTTTTTCAAGTGCTCATTTCTACAGAGATTTTTTTTTCTTCACAATAAGACAATAAGGAAATGTATATGTGTGTCTCTTCAAGAATATCTTAGCTCTTCTGTAAGAGCTAAGTTCACATATGGAAGAGATTTTGATGAAAAGTAGGAGTATGCATTTAGATTTTAGGTGGCTGGTGTACTAGGCTGGAAAAATTTTTTTTTTTTTTAATCAAAATTCAGGTCATGCAAGGAACAAGAACCTCCTCCACTTCCTTCCTTTCTCCCACTCAGCAAAATGCCTGGCTCTTCAAGCCCTTCAGACCCTGATTCAGACCATCCATTTGTTTTTTATTGGCATTTGGGCCACTAATTATTGATCTACCAGTTGCTCTGCTTCCTGCAGCACATTTGCTGCAACTAAGATTTCATGTCAGCTGTGCAATCTGTGAATTTTTTTAATATCTGAAGCATCATCCTGATTTAATGTACCTCTTCTAAATCCATTTTTTTTCAATAACCTTTGTAGTGCATGCTCGTCGAGGGTTATGTTGGCATAACTGTAGCTAGTGAAAACATTCTTCTCTAGGAAAAAATTGCTGGACAGCTCTTTATCATATATCTGAAATCTCTCAAAATGGAAAGCTATTTTTGTATTTGATTTTCTTAAAAAATAGCATATTTTTCATGCTTCTATAGTGTTAGGCTGTTTAAGCATGCATCTACAATAGCATTACCGTTCGAATCAGGAGAGTGTTTGGTATGTGAATCCCTGGTTGTCTCCCTTTGCTATACTATGGTTTGTATCCTGAAGTAGTTTTGAGTACACAAACTGTATTATTTTTGGATGAGACTAACCTGCAGACTGCTCTGCAGGAGCACACCTAGGGTACTTCAGCTGCTAATAGGCTTCTAGTCCATGGGGTAAGGTAGATATTGGTCCTCGGCACCAAATATTTTGCTCTACAGATCTGCTTTTATTCGTCTGCTCCATTTATTCAAATACACATCGGCACTATGGCTGGAATTAACCAGCTGCATATTAAAATTGTATTAGGCACAAGGATACACTTAATCTCCTTTTCCATTTAAGAAACCCAGAATATATGTAAATCTTCCATCTGCTTACATGAGCTTGTACTGATCTAAAATCCAAAGACAGTATTTAAAAAAAAAATCAGTCACTGGAGTTATCACTGGTTTGTAAATAGGGAGAGAAGTAGCACAGCTGAGGCTCTGTTGCTGCCCTCCAGTATTTAAGCCTGAGGTGTCTCTGATGAGTTTGTTGTCTCTGGATTGGGGCTGTAACAACTCCAGAGCTAGTTTACAACTCTCCTGAGGTTCAGAGAGTCCTTTGATGAATGTCTTCATGGAAATCTATTGAAAGATTTTGCTATCCCTGTATAGCTTTTTGGTCAATTACTTTGAAGTGAGGCATCTCTCCAAACTCTTTTCTTTGTCATCCTTTAAAATAGGCAATATTTAATGATAGTCTCACTATTAGGTGTTGATCTGGTCATCATTACCATAATTGTTCATAACCTCACAGTTGCTAGTGTACCTACTTTCATGGTGACTGTGAAGCAGACCAGCGTTACTTTCTTGCATATATGTAGCTGGACATAGGAGGATGAAATGGTGCTACCACCGTTGCATGAGAAATATTGAACTAGAATTTTTGTTGTTCTAGTATGTTTTAATCCAAGGACTAGGCTTCCTCCCAGAAAAAGTTTTCTTTAAATTATTCAAGGCATTATTTGACTTTGTTATTAGGTATTTACATCACAGGGTACTGGCAAAATTTCCGAAGACGTGATTGTGCAGAAGCAAATGCCATTGTTATTTACATAAGAGGTCCCCTGGTGTAACTGAGTATACCGTTTGGCCTTCAGTGCCCAGCCACATGGTTTAAAAACTGTATCTAAATCTGTGAACTAACTGCTTGTTTAAGGTTTTAATTTCTCCTTATGTTTCTACATCTGTATTTAAAATGACTAGAAAAACCCATATCAGAAAAGTTTTCAACCATATCTGGCAGCAACGGGAAGAATAAAATGTGGATATACTGGCAGTTTACTCCATAGATTCATAGTCCAGTGATGACTCTCATTCATGTGTACAAATCCCTTGATGTGACTGGCTCTTTATGAGATAGTGTTTTGTTTCTGAGCAATCTGAGGTTTAATATTACACTTTGATATAGTACACAAAAGATAAGTTCTGTCAGTTTCCCCATGTGCCAGTTCCTTCCACTCAGGACTTTTTTAAAAACATCATTCTGCAAGAGTTAACCAAGTGAACATAACATTTTGTAGGTTTCTTATGCAATGAATGCCCAATATCGAAGTTGCTGTCTCTTCTTCAGGAGAGGACTATTTTCTCTCCAAAAGAGAATACGTGTAGAGAGCTAGCAAGTGAAGCATCCTAGCATCCAGAAGTGCTGATTACACCGTCAGAGTCGAGTCTAAACCTAAATGTGATCAGTACCTTTAAAATTTGTCCAAGTGATAGGATATTTATGAATAGCTCAGTTAATATAATGTCAGTTCTGGTCAGAAACCATGTAGTACTATGGTGGTAAGAGCATAGAAACAAAAACAAGGATTGCTGAAAGAGGAGTAGTTGTTTAACTTTTGCAACTGTATATATCGTATATGTAACATGCCATATTCTGTATGGCTTAGACTAAACAATTACTCTGAAAACAATCCTCCTTGTCTTTTGCTGTTTTGGGGTTGGGTTTTTTTTGTCTGTAAGGACTGGATGAAAACTATTTTAGGTCACCTTTTACTGTGATTTCTGTTCTTGTTTGCTAAGGCTGGGATTGCAGTACATTGGTGTAGCAAAAAAAGTACCTGTTCTGGATTGTATACTATAAAAATATAGGATGTACTTCCAAAGAAGGAAACTACTAACTGTAGATGGGATTTTTATACCAAGTTTTCTAACACTTAGCTTATCAACTATGTTAAAATATATATTCAATATTCTGTCAACCAAAATAAGTAGATTCCTTGTATACAAACAGATGAAACCTAGCTTATTTTCTACAGATAATTAACAATACAATGCTTATGTTCATAAAGTAAGAATTATATATTTTTGTTTTATATGCTTTTTGTTTGTTGCAGTTTTATGTTCTCTGAGATTCTACCTTTTAGCTGAAATGGTGCTTTTTATTATGTTTGCAGACTACAAGAATAAAGCAGGAAAACTTTCATTTGTATGCTTTTGAGTCAACACTCATATCTGTAACAGACCAATTTTATGTCTGCCATTAAACATGCATTTAGAAACAAACATAAAGGGACTTCTTCATGCCTTGAAAGTATATTTTCATGGTTTCAGTAGGCTTTGGATGAGGTTCTAAATGCATTTCCCAAATCAAAGGAGATATAAATTGAAACCAGTTTAATCTGTAACTGCAGTGAAGCCATAAGCTCATGGAAAAACATGCAGAAATACACTTAAATCATTCTTACTTCTGTAGAAATGCAAAGATCTTGAATGACTCTTTTTTTCTATAAAGTTGGATGTCCCATTTGTCTCTCCATCTCCTAATTGGAGTCATCACTATTGTTTGAATCTTTAAGAATGTTGTACCCCAAGAGTTTCTTTTGCCCTAACTGAGTCTCCTTTTCCCCTGCCTTCCCCTGCATTCATCTTCTCATCTTCTGGCTTGTGATTTGAACACTTGCACTTTATCTTCTGAGTGGCAGCTGAGGAGTGTGGTGATTCCTCAAAATAAAGGTGTCTGACAGAAGTCTGCCTCCTCCAGTGACTGTATTCCTGCTGATGAGGTGTGTTTTGCTGAGTAACCAGAGTAGTTTGGCAAAGTAGTCAGACATCACAGAAGCAGTAAAAATCAGTAACATTAGGAAGAATTACAGCTAGTCATAGCTGGTGTATGAATTAAAACTTTTCAGGTAGCTTTATGGTTGCTTGTACTGTTGCAAAGATATGTTGATAAGTAGGTTATGTGTCACCCATTCTACTTACCTTGTCCATCTACGATGTCCTATGAGTCACCACGTTAGCCTTGCAAGGGTTGTTGCCTGTGTAAGACTTATGGAGTAAAAATGTCTATCCAAGGTCCTCTCAGTTTCCCCAAATCCTTCCAGGGTTTTGAGACAGCCTTACCTACTCTGCACAGTATTTTCTTCTTCCAGTCATAACCTCATATGATTGTGAGGCTACCTCTTCAGAGACTACTAGGGCTAGTAAAGTTGCACACATAGACAGGTGTGCACCATGTGAGAAGCCTAGAGTATCCTGCCTGACTTCCAGCTGCCAGTCCAGAAGGCACAGGTTTCCTGCAGGTCTTGCATCACATCTGCCAGCTCATGCAGGTGTCTTGGGTAGTCCAGAACTTCTGAGATGGCACTAGATCTCTCTGAGTAAGCAAGTGAATCAAACTCATAGGTCACATGTAGACATCAACACTTTTGACATGTAATGCAATGTGTCAGGATCTGGAACTGATTTCTGCTCTGTAGGGGTAGGATTTGGTTGCCTTGATGTAGATGTCTGTTACCATTTGAAATGTTGTGGAATGCCCTAGAGATCTGTACAGGCTCACAGGTATAACACCACATTTACAGATGACCCTGTACTCTTCTGTAGTGTCAGATCTAGGTTAGGCAGGATCTCCCTCAGACCAAAGATATCATTAGTGTTGGGATTCAGTTGCCTAGCAGCAGGCATGTAATACCATTTGGATAAAATCATACCATCACAGAGTCAACTTTAAGCAAAGTTAAAAAATACAAGTTAGGCAATAGTTCCTCTCCCCTCTGATCATTGAGCGATTTTGCAGTTGCAGCTAAAGCAGACTCATGACTGACCAAAGCAAATCCCAAAAGGTCATAATTGCTGAGTCAAGATTTAGTAGTATGTTTTCAGTGACAAAAATGACGAAGGATGCAGAGAAGGCAGAGTTACTGAATGCCGCCTTTGCTTCAGTCTTTCTTTACTGCTCAGGCCAGCCCTCAGGAACCCCAGACCCTGGAGGCAAGAGGGAAAGTCTGGAGAAAGGAAGACTTTCCCTTGGTTGAGGAGGAGTGGGTTAGAGATCATTTAAGCAAACTTGACACCCACAAATCCATGGGCCCTGATGGGATGCACCCACAAGTGTTGAGGGAGCTGGCAGATGTTGTTGCTAGGCCACTCTCCATCATCTTTGAAAGGTCATGGAGAACAGGAGAGGTGCCTGAGGACTGGAAGAAAGCCAGTGTCACCGCAGTTTCAAAAAGGGCAAGAAGGAGGACCCAGGGAACTACAGGCCTTCTGTGCTGGAATGACTGGCTGGGTAGATGAGGGGAAAGCAGTGGATGTTGTCTACCTTGACTTCAGCAAGGCTTTTGACACTGTCTCCCATAACATCCTCATAGGGAAGCTCAGGAAGTGTGGGTTAGATGAGTGGACCGTGAGGTGGATTGAGAACTGGCTGGAAGGCAGAGCTCAGAGAGTTGTGATCAGTGGCACAGAGTCTAGTTGGAGGCCTGTAGCTAGCGGTGTCCCCCAGGGGTCAGTACTGGGTCCAGTCTTGTTCAGCTTCTTCATCAATGACCTGGACGAAGGGACAGAGTGCACCCTCAGCAAGTTTGCTGATGATACCAGACTGGGGGGAGTGGTGATACCCCAGAGGGCTGTGCTGCCATTCAGAGAGACCTGGACAGGCTGGAGAGGTGGGCGGAGAGGAACCTCATGAAGTTCAACAAAGGGAAGTGCAGGGTCCTGCACCTAGGGAGGAATAACCCCCAGCACCAGGACAGGCTGGGTGTTGACCTGCTGGAAAGCAGCTCTGTGGAGAAGGACCTGGGAGTGCTGGTGGACACCAAGTTAAGCATGAGCCAGCCATGTGCCCTTGTGGCCAAGAAGGCCAATGGTATCCTGGGGTGCATGAGGAAGAGTGTTGCCAGCAGGTCGAGAGAGGTGATCCTCCCCCTCTACTCAGCCCTGGTGAGGCCACATCTGGAGTACTGTGTCCAGTTCTGGGCTCCCCGTGCAAGAGAGTCATGGAGCTACTGGACTGAGTGCAGCAGAAGGCTAGTAAACTGGTTAAGGGATTGGAGCATTAAGGGATTGGAGCATCTCTCCTATGAGGAAAGGCTGAGAGAGCTGGGCCTGTTTAGCCTGGAGAAGAGAAGGCTGAGAGGAGATCTTATTAACGTGTACAAGTATCTGAAGGGAGGGTGTCAACAGGATGGAGCCAGACTCTTTTCAGTGGTGCCCAGTGACAGGATGCGAGGCAACGGGCACAAACTGAAACACAGACAATTCCATCTGAACATGAGGAAATACTTTTTCACTGTGAGGGTGACAGAGCACTGGAACAGGTTGCCCAGAGAGGTTGTGGAGTCTTCTTCTCTGGAGATATTCAAAAGCCGCCTGGATGTGATCCTGTGCAATGTGCTCTAGGTGATCCTGCTTGAGCAGGGGGGTTGGACTAGATGATCTGCAGAGGTCCCTTCCAACCTCAACCATTCTGTGATTCTGTGAGTAGCCTGGTCCTAGCAATAGCAATACTATATTTATTGGATTATAATCCCTTTTTTTCATAGTCTGCCAACTGTGAGCTATCACTCCTGAATCCAGCAAGGATGTTGCAAATCGTCCTACAGCTTCTATTGCAGTTGTTACAAGAGTAATTTGTGTGTTATTGCAGTGCATTGTAATCACTGCATTTGTGGCTTGTTTTACAGCCCACTGGACTTCAGCTGTTACAGCTGAATGCTTTATTATCTGCAATAATCACATAAAAGCTACTCCAAAAGTTACTGGATAAAAGATTATTTAGTATGCAGTTGCAGTGATTTTTACGAATTGAGTATTACTTGCAAAGGTGCTGTATAATTCAAATCACACCATTCAATCAGTTATTTTACATGCGCACATATTATCAAGCAGGTTATATGCAATGAAATAGTTTGTAGTGATTTCTGTATATTGGGTATGCATACAATCACAGCTGGATCTCACATAAACAGTTATAGACTGATTAGAAAAAAAAAAAAAGAAACAATTCTCTATTCACATCTGGTCAAATTATAACCTAAATAGTCTTCTGATGATTGAAAGCTGGTATCTTCGCGTATATAATGCATATCCTGATCGACTGTTTGCTGGTGCCCCTCTAAAGGGCTGCTTGGAACCTTCTGTCTGTTCCATAGTCCATTATCACTGATGCACAGCTCTAGTCTCAGAATGATTGAATTTAATAGCCAAGGTTATAGCAGGGTAAACTGGGTTTATTGTGCCATGAGTGACTGAGCTAGATTTAGGGATGAATAGCCCAATATTTGGTTTAAGAATCTTTGTAGAGATCAGCATTCAGCTAAGTCCCTTTCATTCTGTGCTGCATTTCCCATGTTATCGTACAAAGCTCTGATCCAGTAATTTTGTTTTGGCTTTGCCTAATGATGTTCAACGTTGCCCCATGTGCAAACATCAGGGTCTTGTTACATGCCATTGCCCATCTAATATTACTAGGTAGAACCAAAAATTTTTGCAGTCATTATACAATGTCGCTTACCTCATGGCATTTATCCTTTTTGTTTGATTCTCTTTCTTTTGGTGCTGCTGTGATACATGATCTGTAACAGTTTCTAATATATTGGCTACATATGCATTGACTGAGTTTAAAATTCCTGAGGTGGTACCAACTGTATAGTACCAAGTGCCTCCAAGTTACCCTTTCATAGAAAGGTCTTGCAATTCTTTCTTTGCTGTTGCTGCCCGATAGCCATTGTTTTTCACAAAGGAACTCACAATGGAAAAAGCTGTCTGCCAGTACATCTATCCAGTGCTCCAAGAATACCTTCTGATGCTGTTTGGTAGGTAGCTCCCAGTCAAACCACCACCACTGTGGTGTTCTTATACCTCAGATTATCATTATCTTGTAAGGATGCACCTGTGCACTTGGGGCAGCTGCCAGATGGCTGTAACAAAACGGGTAGTTTATCATCCCTTCCAGAATCTTTTACCAGCTTTCTTAAAGCCTCTCTAAGAGTCCATTTAGCTTGCTCTACCTGGCTAGAACTCTAAGGATGCCCAGCAGAAATCTTCGATTCCTAGTATTTCACAAAGTTTGTACAGGATTTCCCCTGTGAAAAGTGGCTCTTGGTCAGAGTAAGTGTCTTCTGGAATTCCCTAATGGTGAGCCACAGTGTTGCAGAGCTGTATCACAGTAGCTTTAGCAGTGTATTGCTTCACTGGGGTTGCCACTAACTGTTTAGAGATCGGATCCACTACTACTACACAATATTTGTTATTTTGTTGTGTGACTGATAAAGAACCTATCAATTTATATTGGTGACCCTGGATGTGTTATCTTTTAGTGGTGAAGAGAGGGTCTACCTTACTACTCTTGTAATAAAAACATTTACTATAGTGTACATTAAACAGTTCTGTACCCATTGTTTAATGTCTTTTTCCAGAGGAGGCTACCCTCCCACTTGTACTGTTCCTTCTGTTGTTCTAATCTCTTCAAAATAACTTTTCTTCTGAACAAATTGTATGAGATCCTGTCCATATACTGCAGGGACCACGCATTCATGTGTAGCTTCATTTTGCTATTGAGCCCACACTACTCTATCGCTAGCTGTAAATATGCGGAGGTTGGTAATTACTCCTTTCTTTCACCCACTCTGTAATTTCTGGATCACCTTGTTACGTAAGTGCTAAATTTCCCAAACCAAAGCATTCTTCTTCTGTGTTGCTGATCTTGTGACAGCTGTCACTTTTTCCAGCATCAGCTGCAAATCTTCTGCTACTTCCTTTGCAATCTTGTCTTCTTTCCCATTCCAGTAGGCTTCTCAGGTCTTTTGATCACTATAGCCTTGAGGATGCGTTATTGTCACATCCAACAGTTTGGTTTAAAATTCTGGAAATAATAATCATCCAACTATCATGTTACCCTGATAGTTACATGTTACAACAGGCTTCCCATCCACTGGACAGAGATCACTGAGATCCTGATATCTTACTGATGGCTTACTCTGTGAAGTCCTTGCTTGAATTAACTTGAGCCATCTGTGAACTACAGTTCCCATCCTTCATTTTGTGCTACATCTAAGTTTATTTCTATCTTAACAGGTTGGTCTGTTGGCTTTTTCTCTGCTAATGGAAGTTGTGCTCTGTTCCTGTGGTCAGCAGTCCTTCTGCTGGAGACTGCAGAACTCGTCCAAGCTTGAGAGTAGTTCCCAGATTCATTAAAGCCAGGGTCCATCTCGCTTGCAGTGGACCAAAAACATGCACGTTTTTTACTTTTCTTGATACAGTGTATGTCAAATGTCCGTATTTTGTGGGAACTCTAAGTGGGCTGGCTCCTGTAATCTGTTCCCTGTGTGCTAGAGCCCACACTAGCACCACATGCTCCTTTTCACACAAAGTGAACTGACCATATGCTGTGGCTTTCTTTCCTTGTTTGTGTGATAACAGGGCCCCTAATGCTTTTGGAGGGGTGACAAAGCACAGTTAAAGTGCCCATGCTGGAACAGCATCCCTAATGTGGATACCTGTGCCAGCTTTTTTCCAATGTTGAAATGTTCAAATTTTGTCCTGATTTCCACTCCCATTGCTGCACCTTCTTAGCAACTTGGTTAAAGGCTTAATCATATCTGCAAACAAAGCACTTGTTTGGTTAATTCTTTCAGCTCTGTTTGAGTGTGGCAGTTGGTTAATACATCATCTGCTCATGAAACTACATGGATCTGATCAGCCTCTGATAATTTTTCTGATGTTCGGATAACATGAACATCCCTTATAACTGGAGCATGGTGAAATCCTTGGGGGATATATGTAAAGTAGTACTGCTGCCCCTTAAACAGAGGGGAAAACTTTCTCAACACCTCTCCAGTAAAAAGATCTCAAAGATAGCATTTGCTACATCCTTTAGTCAGACTCTGGCATTTCTGCTACAGCAGGTGCTGTTTGTGGTGTAACAGCATTCATTGCTCAAAAATCAACTGTTAACCAGTAAGTTTTGCTGTCTGCTTTTAAGATAGGCCAAATTAGAGTATTAGAGATTCATGGTCCTTGTGCAATTATTCCTTGCTCCAGTAAGCTATGGATGGTAAGTTCTGAACTTTTCTCTGTGTTTTCAAGGATATTTTTACTGCCTCTGTGGCTGAGGGTCAGGACTCATTATTAGCACTTTGGCCTGAATACTCCCATGATCTAATTTGTTTTGGGACCATACTTGGAGAAAAGCTTCTTCCAGTTCGTCTCTAGGTGGTTTAAGAACTTCTGGGGCACTTTGGGCCGCACAATAATGTTATACCCCTGGAATAATTTCTGCTTGCCATTCTGGCAGCCTTTCCCAACTGTACAAACATTGATTTGCTGAATCCAATATCATTGGATGCTCTTGTAAAAATGGCATGTCCAGGATTCCTTGCCATACACAAAATCTTCCTATACTACTCCAGGAGCAGATACATACTTCATTAGGGCCAATTTGTTTTGAATGTACTAGTGTGCCCAAGATGAGATTCTAGGTTAATGATTCACACCTGCTCACAGGCCTTCTACTACAGGCATTTTAAATGCAGAGGTGCAGGTAATGAGTAATATGGGTTCTTTATTCCATCATTCCCACCCAAAATTATAGACCATCTTCAACAACTTTGCAAGCTGGATTGTTGGTTTAGGCAGTCAGATAAGACCCACCAAGCCAAAATATCCTAGTGTCACTTCCTTGTCTGCCTGGGACACATACTGATGATGGGCTTTAGTCTTATTTATGTTTACCTCTATCTCTTGTTGAGATAATTTTTCTTCCTAGCACACTATTCTAGTTACACAGAATTGGCCTTTTTATTTGTTTAGCTTCTGCCCAACTGCCCTGAGACTTTCTAAACCAATTCTCTTCATGCATTTCTACAATTTTTCCCTAGAACAGAATACCATCTGTATACCCACTAAACTGTTAGAGACACATTCTGTTTTCCTGCAGAACACCTTGAGTAGCAAACATAGGTCATCAGCCTGTACGGCAAGCATTTTCAAATAGTGTGAATATGCATAGGTGGGTGTTAGACTTTCCTCAGTGCACCTACCAGAAAAACAGCTGATGTATCAAACACAGAACGGTGCTTGGCATTAGTCACTTCTTTTAGAATTTCTTCCCTTGAAGGTACTGAAAATGTTCATCCTTTAAATATTTATTTATCTGGTTCTTTTGAATCTGTATGTAGCCAAAAAATAGTTTGTCATTTTTTTGACTCATGTCATTAATAGCATACACATTACTGTGGTTTTCCTTCTCACTATATAATTTTGAGAATAACATATTTATCCATATTTTCTTTCAGCTTCTACCTTACTGCGGGAAACAGTTGTGAGTTCTGGGGGTTTTGGCTCTTGAAGCTTTGTTCTGTGTTTCAAGAGCTTCCAGACTCCTGGAAGTAGTTCTGTAGTCCTTCTGCACTTGCTTTGTTTCCCTCTCTATGCAGTTTGTACCAATCTTGGTGAGACCAAAGGTTTGGACTCTGTATGGATATCTTCTCCTTGCCAATACTATTACAAATTCTGTCTTTTCCAGTTGTTTTTAGCATGCATTTGATCTATGGGCTCTGACAAAGCATTATTTTATCAGGCTTGAGTTTTATATATTTAACCTTTCTTCCTTGTTACTGTTTCCAGTGCTGTGCTACTTTCTCTCTATCCAGTTTTTGACTTAAAATCCATTAATGTTCCTTCTGCTTTTTGGGATAGTAGTGTATTCAGTTGCCACAACCTTTACCATTGTTCCTGTTAAGGGTTCCTCCAAATTAATGGTGCTTTTGTTATCCTCTTTGTTCAGCACAATTATCCAGTGCTTATCAGCTCTTGCAAAATGGTATTATTGTCTTGGTTTGTGCTGTTTACTACAGCCTGTACTGTTTTGTTTGCTTGCTTTTGTGGGTTACAGCTAAGTTCTCCATGTCTTTCTGCCTCATATCTTTTTTTTTTGCAGTATTTTGTGTACTTGAACATGTCAACAGGATTTGAACTTGCCCTGTCCTCCAGAAGATCACACTCTAGTAGATGGCTAGTGATGTAGGCCAGTCTCAGTTCTGGAGCTTTTATATGCTTATGTAGCTCCAACATATAGCTGAAAACAATTTTTATCGGGGACTAATTTAGCTCCCTTCAATACTGCAAAATTGTCTCTCAGCTTTAAATCACTGAAACAGTTCTATACTTTTATCTTCTTATTGTACTCTGTTTAAGAATCTCTCATATCTTTAATATTCACATGGGTCACAACATTCCTTGAACTATTTTTATGCAATTCCATAATTAATCTTTCCTATCAGAGGTAATGGAAAATTGATAAAAACATCAAGGGTCTCAGAAGCATTTGTTGTCAGAAATAAAACTATTTTTATCTTGTCTCCCGTTGCTTCCCAAAGTCAAGTGCTGCTTAATTCTTTCCCTGCTGGCCTTTATATTTTCAGAGACTAGTAAGTCTCTTGAGACTTAACTTTTCCCAGTCCACTTGTCTCTTGGTACTTCTGTTTATTCAGGCAGAATGGCTGAATCTAGCTAGTCATGCCAGGCTACCTTTGTGATAGCTGGTGGGAAATAGGTACTTTTCATCTCACTTGCATCTGGACATTAAATATGGCTTGGATGAATAGTGGTCTAGAAGCTTCCCCCTTTGATGTGAATTGCTCAGATGCAGTTGTCCATGGTGTTGATGACAAAAGGTTAGGTGAGATGAATTCCCTCAGAAGGTCAGTGCCTGTAATTAGAGTCTTTCTTTGGTGGTGCCTGCAGAAGTTGTGGAGCTGCTCCACAATCTAGCTGCCCTCTCTGGCTGCCACACCACAGAGACACGCTGAGGCGAGTGGCCTTTCAAGGCAGGATGAGTCCGAGAGAGGCTTAATTCAGGGCCTGCATTACAATGTCTAGGCTTTGTGTGCTTCAAAGGAGCGGTTTCCTACAGGAGTCATCGTGACACAGTCTGTGATCAAGTGGAGTTTTAGTTTCCTTCTCTTGCACTGCAGTCAGTTTGTGTCTGTCCCCTGCATATCTATCTGCGATAATGATCACTTATGCTTGATTCCCACATGATTACAACATATGAAAGTACAAGGCTTCCCAGACCTTCATATTCATCTGTTACGAAATTCAAAATCTAATTTAAAAATAGCTCTCATCTGCTCTCATCTTTTGGTTTCTATTTCTTCTATTAATATTTTTGGAGTGCCTGTAATGCATCTTGATTCCAGCTTCAGGCTTAGAGGTTACCTTCTCCTTTTTATTCTAGTGCTAGCAAAGCTCCTCTATTTTGCCTGTGATGGGAATGAATGGTGCTTTAGTAGCTGTGTCTTCAGACAAGTATTTGGAGCCATCCTTGGTGCTTTTTTGTAAAGAGGAGTATCATACCAAACAGAGGCGTTGTCTGGAGTTAATACGCTGCTCTAGAATTAAGATACCTGGTTTAATTTTGCTTCTTCCATGTATTTCTTTAGGCAGGTCACATAATCTCCCTTCCCAGTTCTGAAAATAGGAATAATAATGCATCCTGCCTTTTCTGTGGCATAAATTTATTCCTGTTTATGGGGCATCAAAATGTTACAGTGACCAGCACAGCAGGAAAAACAGTAACTAAACAAAACACTGTAGTTCAGGTGTATGATCAATACTTAAAGCTGTAATTGTAACAAATTGTATATTGACTATTTAAAAGGCTGAAATATGTTCACTTGAAACACCACATTCAGTGTACCATTTACAGGCCTTACAAGTACCAGGTTGTTGAGACTGGCGGAAAATACCAAATTTATTGTATAAAACATCTGTAGTAATGTTGGCTAACTGACTCTAAAAAGAAAACTAGAAAAAGAGATATTTATGGAAAATTATAGAGAAAAAGTGAAGTTATTAAATGACTAGCATATTATCTACAGTAATGTATTGTGCGTTATACATAAAGATTTTATCTTACTAGCCTTTGAATATGGGAAAAATCTTAAGCATTTTTTAAATAGCTGTATCTATTGCTTATTGAGTGTTAAGGATGTCATTTGCTTGTGAAAGAGAATGTTTGCTCAAAGACTATGGGTAAAACCTGCTTGACTCTGGATCTAAGGATGAAACATTACATGAAATGTGACATTCTTTGTTGTGACTTTTAATTAGAATACTTGCTTTTGATGATATGGGAAAAAACACATTACATTTTTTTTCTTCTTGGTTCAAGGCACATTCTGACTTATACTAGAGTTTCCCATGTCAGTCCAATAGTTAAATCCATTTCGGATGGGCTTTTGATGTAGAACTGGATAATGACTTTTTTGGGGAGATACAGCTGCCCTGTTTCTAGTAATCAAAAATCCTTTGCACATCTTCTCCAATTAACTCTTCTCTTTGCATTGCTAAATAAATTTCAGTAACACCTTTCTATTCAGTTTCATTAACATGCAAATAGAGAGTTAATACAGATAGTTTATCTGAGCATGGAGAGCAGTTTATTTGTGAAATGAATGGTACTATTATTGGTTCAGAAGACACACAACTAAAAATTGAGACAATCAATGTGTTCTAGAGAAATAAACACAAATTATGGAATCATGGTGTTCCCAATTATGATTCTTGATCTGCTCTTGTGAAGGTTACGCATCATGATAGACATAAGCACTGAAAACTCGCAGAATGATGCATACCAGTGCCAGACTGAAGAAGGTCTTGATGACCTTGCACAGGAATTTAGAGGAGCAGTCAGGCAAACAAATATCTGCATATTACTAAATTGACTTAAACTGAAGAGTCTTGAACTGTGTAGCTCTATCCTGCAATAATAGGATATGACTGTGTCATGTTGTGAAGTCTGTTTGCCTGTGCTGAATTATTTCTGCTATCACTGCAGGAATGTGGGCTTTGTAGGACTAGCCCATGCTGTGGCATTGCAGGTGGCTTTTCTGCCTTGGAAGTAGGTTTGACAAGGCTGAATTACTGGCTTTGACTCACAGAGGGATCTCTACAAGGCTGGTCAAACATGACCCATACCAGAATTTCAGAGCTTGAGTGTAGGTAGAGAGTGGTCTGAATACATATAAGGAGTGGGAAGGTAGGGGGAAGCAGAGCATATCAACTTGAAAACAAGGCCCTACGATGAGTCAACTGCAGACATACAGACGGGTTTAGTCAAAGACAAGCTACATCTTGAGCCTTTGTGCATTTTCATTTTAAAAGTTACTTTCTGAAGCTTATGTTCATAGCTGTTCAGACAGTATATTCCTGAAGAATATACACTGGTTAGCACAGGGAGCCCACATCCTGACTGGAGGCTTTCCCAGTAACAAGTTAGCTCAAGCCTCAGCAGGTTCAGAAATGTAGGGTAGTATCCCAGAAAAAGGTGTCAGTCAAGTGTTTGGTGCCTACGAATATGAGCTACTGTCTGAAAGCAAGTAGTAATGTCAAAATCACCCAAATTTAGAGGCCTAGAAACCAGCATCTAGGTTTTAGCAGTTAGTTCTTCTCATAACAGACTGGTGACTACATGACTCTTCCAAGAGGCAGTTTGCAACCAGCCTTTTTTAGTAAGGTCTTTCCAGTCAAGCCAAATGATCGGTCAGCACTGAACATTTGCCTGAACTAACGGGGAATGACAGCACCGCGGCAAAACAAGGGAGGCAGAATCACCATGCTGCGTGTCGATAAAAGAGCTGAGTGTGGATTGCAGTGGTCTTAATTTTAGTCAGCTGTGAGCTAAAAAAATGTACTATAGGTTAGTCCCTGAGATTAGGAAGTAAGATTTCAGATAATAATAAAGAACTGATAGTGGGATTCAGTGAGAGATGAAGACATTTGAATTTCACTGATGATATGTTGGTTTCTATTTGTTTTCTCTGAACTCTGATTATAGTTAATAGACATCTGGGAGGTTTCAGTTGTCCCAGCATAGCCACACAGTGTCATTTGAGGAGCCCTAGGGTAGTCTGCCTAGCCTCCAGTTGCTCCAGAAGTGTGTAGGTCTCCCACTAGGCCCTGAATTGTATCTGCCAGCCCCATTCAGGCAAGACATTGCAAATGGGTCTAGGCACCTACATTAGATACTACCCGTAATCTATACAGTTATTGGGACCTAGATAGCGATTCTGCTGCGTGCCATGATATGGCTACTGTACAGTGAGCTGAATTACTCTCTAGACTCCATTAACTAGATTGACTAGGAGTGGGTTACAGTTAGCCCAGTATAGATATCTAGTGCCATGTGACATTTTCCAGGCTGTTTAGGATGTCTGCAAGTGGGTGGCAGATATTTCATAGGCCTGTATCTTTCTGGAGCGGCAACTAGAAGCTGGATGCTTGTGGTCAGGCAGCTGAATGGAACCTGAGATCTCCATTGCCTATAGTGGAAGCCTGGACATCTAGCTAGACAGCTAAATATAGATGTCTTCATCTCAAACTGAATCCCACTGTAGGAGCAGGATTAATTTGCCTGAAGATAGGTGCCAGTTATCATGTGGCACATCCTACAGTATCCCAAGCATCTCTGTGGGGCTGGTAGAAGTGGCTTAGGATTTATGGGAGACTCATACCTCTCTGAAACTGTAGTTGGAGAAGGGAATACTTTGAAGGGCCTAAAACAGCGTTAGACACCTGTGTTTAGGCAGCTGTTTTAAACAGCTGTCCCAGATGTCCATAGAGATTCTCTGCTCTGTCACTGGCTTCTTCTGTCTTTATCTCTGTCTCCTCTTGAACTACTTCATTAATCTACATCGGCAGAACCTGGGGACTTTAACACACTTTTTTTATGTTTAGCTGGTTTATTATCATGAACGTAGTGTTGTTCCACTTTACTTCATGCACTCTCTAGAGGCAGACATTTAAGGTGTGCTTCTTCTCACCTGCTTTCGGCTGTCTATAGATCATAAGTCTTGTCTAAACTAAATGATAGGTTCTGTCCGTCAGTGGAGAGAGATGGACTCCCAAAGAGTCACTCATCCTGCATACCTTAGAAACTAGTCTTCTCATGAGCATTCATTTTCTATAGAGGCAGACAAGATGACCAGTTTAGAAAGCAAAGTTGTGTAAGATAGTCCTGTATTGTTACACTTTATGTATTTTTATTCCTGTCAGGGAGTAACCAGCACCTCGATACCTTTGGAGAAAGGACTAACCTGTGGGATTCT
Source organism: Apteryx mantelli (assembly GCF_036417845.1). NCBI lineage: Eukaryota > Metazoa > Chordata > Aves > Apterygiformes > Apterygidae > Apteryx > Apteryx mantelli. The sequence goes on from NC_089978.1 coordinate 26,910,435, forward strand.
CTTCCTCCGTGCTTCATGATGGAATCAAAGATACTGAAATGCTGGAAGATCTCTCTGCACTGGTAGGGAAGAATAGGGTAGTGCCATGGGTTATGGGGCAAGTCCTCCATAATCCTAGAGGTGCTCTATAGGTGGGCAGAGTCCTTGCAAGTGCAGATGACAGAGAGATGAAGTTGTATGTCTGGGAGTTGGCATGGTGATATCTTAACATTTGAGACAGGAAATCTGGAGATGAATCAGGTCCAACAGAAGAAGAATATATGGTACCTTTATGAGGGAAAATGTAGGTATTTTCTGAGAGAAGTTAAGATGTGTCTGAGACATACCTGCAAAGCCAAATGATCGGTCGCCTGCAGCATGGGTAGACATTCCTATTGTAGCATTAATCCAGTTGCCATTGTTAACAACAGTAGTTTCAATGAGGTAGCCCAAAATAAACTTTAAATAAACTGCTACTTTAGATAAAAACGATTACAATGGATAAGATACCTGTGCCATCACATCTTTGTTTACACTGGTAACATAAGCCGGAAAGAATGGGAGGCATGCAGGTACTGTGTGAGAAGTTAAGATTGGGTAGCAAGGATAATCCTTTGAAATTGTACCATCAATAATGTATCTCCAAACTTCCCTTAGATATGCAAGTGGTGACACATTTGTTCCCTGATGGTATTTTAAAAAAACATGGTTAAAGTGTTGGGAGTATAGAGTGTTGGGAGTATAGAGTGTTGGTCATGTCTTTTGTTCTTTCCTCAGCAGAATGGATCTTCACAATAAAGTAAAATTATGTCTATGCGAGTCAGGTTTCAATTTTGTCATGAGGCTTTAAAGTGATTGCTATATTTAGTTTTTCACTAGCATCAAAATCCATTGTATTGATATAGACAGATGGTAGGACTGCATCTCTCAATCTGAGTTATTGCTGAATTACAACTGAAAGCATGTATGATAAAGTTTGCAATCGAGGACTCGATTCGGATGTGCACACAGAGGTGTGTACTGTCATTTAAAATTTCCAAAATTATTCTCTTTGGGTTTCAGTGACCACTCCAAAAGGACATGGGTCAAGTCTGCTTTAGAGCCTGCGTCATAGCTGTCAGATCTGCACAGATGTTTTATATACCCAAAGATGACTCAAAGGCAGCAGGTTTCTCTATGGGGGCAATTGAACTGAGTCTTGATTATTGATCTTACCTTTAGTTGTCCTTCACTTCCAATTGCTTTTCTCCCAGCAGTGAGAATTAAAATTCTGCAAGAACAGTAGAATGATAGAATTCATTATTTTTCCTGGGGAATTAACAGTGTCTTTCTCAAAAATGATTAATAATCTAATTGTTTAATGTTCCTAATAATGCTGGCAACTGGAAATCATCACAGTTGAAAGCTTGAAAGATAAGTGTATGAAAAGGAAAATGTGAACAGCAGTTATCAATACATTAATGATAAAATTCATCAACATACTAACTGCATAGAGTGGAGTTATAGGGCTTTCTACATGGCTTATATCCCAGGGAAGGCTAAAAAAATAACTATGACATTTTGATTAATAACCTATTGTATATCCAGTACTCCTGTGAATTTGTATGGCCAGAATGGAGGTTCATGTTATCACAGCATTATATGAACTAACACTAACTTAGAAGTCTCAAAATGCAATTGTAAACCAAGAATAGTTAGCAGGTTTTGTTTTTTCTAATGTTTTGTTCTTATGAACAGATCTTATATTTTTTATGTTTTTATCAATGTCCTAGGAAAAAGCATTACAGTTTCTACTGATGTACAGCTTCTACTGATGTATACAGGGATGTTGATTCATAGAGCAATTGAGATTCTGTGATAAGTTAGGTACAAAGAAAGAATATGTGTTTTAGATGGTGAAAGGCTCTAGAGATATTGTGGTAGTTTAGATGAGCATATGCTTGCAGTGTGATGCTATGGCTACATAAGCAGAAACAGTATATTAATTCTCTCTGGTTTTACTGCTGGCAAGACTACTACCAGCATATTATGTCCAATTTTGCTTCTGCAGTTTTAAAATGGTGATGACAAATTGGAAGAGAATCAGAGGAGAGCAATGAGAATAGTTAGAGGGCTTGAAACTATGCCTGAAGATAATGAAAGGCTCCAGGAACTTAATCTATTTAGCTTTCAAATAGAACATCAAAAGACTGTTTCAACCCACTCTGTAAGATCACAGAAAAGAGAAATTTGGTAAAAAAAAGTCTCCTCACAGTAACAGATAAAGTTATATCAAGAATCAAGTGGTTGAAAGTTGATGCTAGAGATAAATAGCAAATTTTAATAAAACAAATTAAATTCAATTATCAGAGTAACTTTTCAAGAGCTATGAAAAATTATTTTTCACCAGACTTTTTTTTAGTCTAGATTGGTAGTTTTTCCTATACTGTGTGCTGTCATTCAGATTGGAGCAAATTCAAGGTTTTCCTTTGTCCTGCATTATTTGAGAGGTCAGAGTGGATAGTAAGAATAGACCTTCTTCCCTTATATATCTGTGAATATACAGATAAAGTGATATTCCTGTAATGAAAACATAGTTTAAAACATGTTTTATTAAATGCATTTTAATTTTTGTATGTACTTGAAATATGTCCTAACTCAATAATTAATGCTAACAGAGATGTCTAACAGTCAGATATGTGTTCGGTGCTTGGAGCATCTCTTAGAAAACTGGAGATGCTGTTTTCCCAAAACAACTGGAGATTTCTCTTCTTTCATTAATATGGTATTAATGAAAAGTTAATTTAGCCATTGTAAGCTGCTGATAAATGAATAAGGCTGTGCCCTCAAATGCAAAGTTTATATGGTCACTACGTGACACAGGACATTGGTACTTGAGACTAATTTTGTTACTTCAAACTGAATTTCAGGTGCATTAATTACGGTCTTTCTTTTCAACAGGCCCACGCTAAAGTCTGGCATCTCTACAATGATCATTTTCGTCCAACTCAAAGAGGAAAAGTGTCCATTGCCCTTAGCTCCCACTGGATAAAACCTCAAAATATGACTGAAAAAAATATAAAAGAATGTCAAAAATCCCTTGATTTTGTGCTTGGCTGGTTTGCTAAGCCCATATTTATTGATGGTGACTATCCAGAGAGCATGAGGAGTAACCTCTCAACTCTGCTGCCTGAATTCAGTGAAGTTGAGAAGAAGTACATCAAGGGAACAGCTGACTTTTTTGCTCTTTCTTTTGGAGCAACCCTGAGTTTCCAGCTCTTGGACTCTCACATGAAATTCCAGCAGTTGGAATCAATAAGCCTGAGACAGCTTCTTTACTGGATAAGCAGTGAATATAACAACCCCAAAATATTCATTGTGGAAAACAGCTGGTTTGTTTCTGGTAGCACCAAGAGAGATGATGCTAAATATATTTATTATCTCAAAAAGTTCATTATGGAAACTTTAAAAGGTAGGACTGAGGTTGTGTTAATATATGCTTGACAGAATCATTATGCAAAGTAGCCTACTGAGGCTCATTAATGAACCAGTCTGAGATTTAATTCTGGTATTTAACATTCATCTAGGCACTTGTGAAATGAGAACATCACTTTCTTGGGTTTGTTCTTCTGAGTTCTTGAAGACCTTTAATATCTGTAGATAGCATTTTGTGTGCTTGGTGCTGCTGTCTTTGAACAGCAGCGCTTGTAACTACTGTCTTTAGTGGGAGGAAGTGCAAAATCGGTGTGAACTATATACTCTCTGTGGACATCAGAAAATTTACTGTGTTATTTATTAATAGTTACTTTCCATATTTTAGATACCTGAATGCATATATATGAAAGGTAAGAGTATATATGTTGAAAGGTAAATTCTACCTGACAGGAATTCCTCTGAATACAGCATAAGACTGAAAGAATACATTTTAAAATGAAAAACTGGAAACTTTTTCATTCTGCATCTCAGTTATGCCCTTGCAAAAATTTTACATTAGTACAACTCTCGACATCAGTCACAATGATCTGAATTTACACCAATTTGAGGAGAACCACGTGTCTGAGATTATATAATCTGAATTGTTTAAGTTGTTGACCAATTGTCTTTTCAAATACACTACTTTCTATGACAGATATTGTCTATTTTCACATTTCCTTATGACAAAACAAATTCTTTCAATCCTAGTAGTCATCAATAAATTGTTGGTGTGATTATTCCCCATTTCCACCTTTATTGCCTTTAATTTCTTAATTTAAAATTTAGTAATTGATTTCCATAGCTACAGTTTGCTTTTCTTGTTTTAAAAACACTTTTGTAATAGCTGTTTGTTCCGACTGGATAGCATTTGTGTTACATTGCCATTTACAAATAGAGTAATAGCAATGACTTCCATTTTCTTCTCAGCACTCATAAAAATATGAAGAACTCCCATATTTGTATCATCTGCTATTCCAGAACCCTAATCATTACAAATAAATTAAAAAGTGAATAAATATGTGAGTCAGTACATCCAAAGTGGGAGGAATGGAATACAAAACAGTTACTAATTATTGTATGTACAGTATTACCGGTTAGCATGAAGTCAGATGAAAAGCTACAAAAGGTCATGCTCCTGTTACCTGTATTTCTGCTCAGTTTGTAAATTGCTGGACATACATACATGGATCTGTCTTCTAATCAGAGCTGGCTGGAAACAATCTCAATTTGTAGATTTTCTTCCCTTTTAATGTGCAAGTCAGTAAATAATAATAACATTAACAACAACAGCAGTAGTCTAGTCATTATATTAATTTATGAATGCCAACACTTGGCTAAACTTTTTACAGAAAAAAACCCCCAAAACTGAGGACTGGATCTACAGTAGGGACTTTGGCATCACCATGATAAAAATTATTGCACCCAACTTATCTGCCCATTAGAATCTGCAATATCCTGTAAATATCAAGGTTCTCTGTGCAGTACCTAGAGAATCTTAGTTGAGAAAGAGATCCATAAAGGCATCATGTTGGCTCTGTAAGTTAGACAACAGAAAAGGCCAAAGAAAAAGTCCTCTCTCAGAGACTTAGGGCATGTCTATCCTGTGCACTAATTCAGCAATACAGCGCAGAGATTCCTGAACTAGTTCCCACCAAATTCACTCCAGCAATCACAAAGCAGTAAAATGGCATCAGAGCTGTTGCGTTGAGAATCAAGGATAATTAATTTAGACCAAAGGCCACACAGATGTGGTTTTGCTACTTCCAAGATCTGGCTGATATCTCCTCCTGATACGTTGTGTATATGCACCAGTTCAGACAAAACTACATATCACTATGTCTACATTAGCAGCTAAGTACAGTGCTATAGGAGCAAATCTATAGAGTAGAAATAGTTGGTTTTGAGGGCCTGGTGTCCATACTATGTGCATTCTTGAATGGAGGGGGATTACTCAGGACTAGTACGAGTTGTATTGTGGCAGAAGCCCCATCAGCTGTGCTTTCCTGAAGCACGCTTCTGGTTTAATTTTACCCAAAAGCAACCCAGGTCATGCCTTCTGAGACCACTCTGTGGTGAGAACTGAGGTGGGGTAAGCCGGGGTGATCAGGAGATTTGCTTCAGGAGGGCACTCCTGATTTCAGTTAAAATGCTGATGTAGATGCACACACTCTTGCACTGCATACTGTAGGCAAGCCCCATGCATCCTCTCCTTGGCTGTGGGAAAGGGCCTCTGTGCGATTCACAGCCCCAGACTCTTTCACTGCTTCTATTATTGATCTGTTTTTAAATGCCTTGGAGGGTTGAATAAAACAGTAATATAAAGTAGTTAAATATTAATTAGAGCTGAAGATTGATTGAAGGTGTCTTTTCACTTGGGTGGGTGTCTAACCACTTAGGCTAGCTTTGTATTCACTTCCCTGCTCTGTCTCTGATGCTACAAATAAATTGATTATTCCTTGTAAAGTGAAACAGGAAGGCATGAGAATTCCTCTGTATTGTAATTTTGACTGGCTTAGTGGTTAGGTGATTATCCTGAAAGCTAGCAGGTCTGAATTCGGAGAGTCTTAAGCAGAATAGGAACAGCTAGGCCTTTGACAGGTCGGGACTGAGCTATTCTCATGTATGTCCAGAGGCAAAACATAGACTCTTGGGCAGTTTCCACATTGAAACAGGTGCTGTGGGCTTTGCGCACCCCTAGGATCGGACAGCAGCTGAGGGGAGGGTTTTAAGAATCTAAATTTGGTAGTTATGGGTCTGTCATGGTTCCTAGGGTCTATATTTTTACTACAGAGCTAAAAAGAGCATGAACTTTGTGTTGGTAAGAGATAGTCAGTGTTGTTTAATTGTTAACACAATTCTGGCACCATTCTTGCCTGTGCAGTAACACACTTCCAGGCATGCTGAGGGAGATCGCTAAGGCCAGGAATTATTTCCAATAGGCAGTATGGACAAGTATGGAGAGTTTAGGTTTCAGACATCCTGGCTTGCGGACTGACAGACACAAAAAAGAGGGGAGAGAGACAAAGAAAAAAAAGGCTGCCGTTTTCCTTGTGTTTTTTCAATAGTGTGCAATTCTTATGGGTTACCATGTTTGAGTCTATGAAGCATCCAAAATTTTTTCAAATTGCTTCTTTCATAGGTGACACAAGTTAATACATTTTTAAAGAAGATTTTGAGAATTTTTATGAGGTGATCAGAAAATGTGGGCATGCTCTATGGTGACTTACAGAAGGAATGAGATGCTGTTCAAAAAGAAATTCTCACTGTTGGCTAGTTAACAAAGTGGACCCGTACTGGCTTTTATTCTACTGGTATGGCAGATCTCATCATGTGCATGTGCAGAGGTTAGAAAAATACCAATATTTGCCATACGCAAAAGAATGATGCCTGTAGGAGGAGAAATATTCCATTTCCTTAGACATTTTCTCATGACCTGTGAAAGAGACTGGAGATTCATTGCTTATATAACCACAGTTAATTTAATTGATTCAAACAGGGTTACAATCAAGAATCCATTTGGTCCTTCATAACTGATTGTAATGAGGTACATAAATACAAAAAGGAAATGAGGATCTTGATATTCTTGTTGCCTGAAATATGCTTTCAGTGTTAGTAGGCTGGAAAATATTGCATTCAGTCAGTACCTAGTTTGCATTTACAGAAGATGGTGAGTAATAAAGATAAACTATTCTGGCTACTGAGCCAAACTCGAGTTCAAAAGAACGTTTAAGAATGTGCTTAAATGCATTGCTGAATTAGGGTGGGTCTAATTATGTAATTCAAATAGGCACACTCCTTTGTGCTTTATTGAATCTGAGCCTTGCCCCGGAACATTGTGCTGAATCGCAGTGTTTAATACAGCTAAAAGTGAATATCATCTGTAAATCTCAAAAATAAAAGTGTAATGCTGGTAATACTAATAGATGCCAGTAGACCCTGGTTTTAACCAACAAAGGGTTTGGAAATTCATAAAAGCCAAAGAATGGATCTAGAATACATATAAATTTTTAGAAACCCTTAAATATTTAAGCCAGAAAATGCTATGCCATAAAAGATGTAAAAAGACAGAATTTTCACATAAAGAAAATCTTCCTTCATTATCACTTCTACTGAAAATCTGTGGTAATAAAAATCCATCAAAACACAAAAGTTTTATCAGGGTTTTACCAATGTATTTGTAGTGGAGAGGAAGGAGAAAAAGGAGTCTAACTTGATGTACACGGTAGTGCTACATTAGTGACCCTTGAGCTATCTCTGAGCGAGCTGAAATGTCTGCTTAGCTGCGTGCAGCGCGGCGCAGAGCTACGAGCTCGGGTGCTGCGATCTGTCTGACTGTAGCACGCTCTGCTCTGAGGCTGAGGAACGGCAGGCCTAATTAGCAGCACTTCCCAAACCCCTGCCGCACTGCTTTTCTTTCTAAAACTGTCTTGTTTAAAACCCAGCCAGATAGCTCTGCTGTCTTGTGCATTGCACTTGTGCCCCAGGAGCCTGCCCCAGAGCTCCCTGAGCGCAACTGAAATACCTCCCTGCATGGTCTTTGAAACAGGTCCGAGATACTTATCTAACCTCTCACATTGTTCTTGCCTGTGAACACTGCAGTCATTGCTGATATGGAGTAATCTGCATAGAAAAAATGAGTGCTGTGATGAGTTCATTTCTGTTCTTTCCTCAGCCATCCGGTATGATGGAGTTAATGTGTTTGGATACACGGTCTGGTCCCTCCTGGATGGCTTTGAATGGCACAGAGGCTACAGCATTCGACGTGGATTGTTTTATGTTGATTTTCAAAGCCATGACAAGAAGCTGATGCCAAAATCTTCTGTCTTGTTCTATCAAAAGCTGATAGAAAAAAATGGCTTCCCACCTTTGCCTGAAAACCAGCCCACAAAAGGGGTCTTTCCCTGTGGCTTTGCTTGGGGAATTGTTGACAACTACATTCAGGTAAGGCTGGTGGTAAAGCTGACAGCTCGCCAACCAGATCATTGCACAAGATCATACTGCTGGTTTTGCTGGACTGGGGGGCCTTGCTGGTATGTGATATATTACCAGAGTGCTGCGAGGAGATGGGTACAAGGCTTTTGGGTCAAAGATTGTGTCTTTCAGTCTTCACTAGACGTTTTGTGTGACCAATGAGAACCAGTCAGATTGAGAGATGATAAATAACATTCTAGAAAAATATACAGAAATTAAAAGGGAATGGGTTTGGTGTTCATCTTTCTTGAACATTTATTATGTGATCAGTCACCGGAAGTCAGTCCTTTTCAAATGGAAGTTGATTAGATCTAAAGCGGTATTTCTAAATGTCCTAGTATATCACATAGGAAATATTACTGCTTATTCACATCCATAATTTTAATGGCAATATATCTGACTGCTGTGATAGTATATGGTTTAGGAAACTTCCTGATACTGAAAGCTCTTAATGTTTCCAGTGGGCGTGTTTCTACATCTTATATGTGTATGTTCTGACACCATTGTTAGAGCAGTTTTGTGTAAAAACAAAAAAAAGTAAGGAATCTTGGAGTTAGATGACATTTCTGTATTCCTTCCTTGCTATTTTGTGTAGCATCATATCTGATTCTGAGGCTCCAGCACCCCTGGATAGCACTTAGCGTGGATCCAGTTCACAAATCTCAGTCTTTTTATTTCAATTAAATCTGATACTTCAGGACAATCTTTCAAATTTTAAGGCTTCATAGCATGTGTAAAAATTGTAGCTTAGTTATGGTCTCTTTAACGGTTTGGCTCTGTAATTCTCAGACGCTGTTTTGGCTTACAGGACTTCTCTAACCACAGTAAAGATGTGCAGTAAAATTCAGCTTTGAGGCTGGGTCCAAGAACAAAATTTTTAATTTAGATTTTCCACAAAGGCAGAATATTTCTTAAGGCTAGAGCATAGAGAGCTTGTTTGGTTTTTTTTAACTCCAAAAGTAAGATTTGACTTTGTTCTCCTGAAAAATACTGCAACCTCCTTACCTGGTATGTTGATTTCCAAGAAAATTCAACAGTCATTGTCGTCCAGCCTCCCAGATAAATTAGAGATTGGAAATGAAATTGCTGTCTTTGGGATCAATAACTCTGCTGTAAAGTTACTGAGTCAGTCAGCTCAAGACAGTTAAAAAATCCCTCCTACCCCCAAAAGCTTCAAAGCTGAATATTTTCATTTCAAAAGACCATTCAAACATTTTATGCTGTAAGGCTTAGGTAGCGTGATTTGTAGATGCATCACAGTGGAAAAACTCTTTTGACAGCATTCCTGCAGTATTAGTGGAAATGCATGATTTAGTAATCTGCAAGGGACAATTCTCCAGAAAAGCAATTTCCGTCAGACATGCTGTTTTTTATTACTTTCTTCTGTAAGCACAGTACTGACCTCTCCAGAGAAAATAGCAACTGATTTTCAGCAGCTTCTCTATACAGACCTGCAGAGCCTCAGCTACAAGTTGAACACTGGTTGTAGGCTGACACCTGCTTTTCAAACAGAGGGCAGGACAAGGAAATCTGAACTCACGGGGACCTTCCACAGAAAAAAAACAACAAAAAACCCCCAGACAAATAGACGCATATATAGGACCAGCACCTTGTAGTTTGGATCATTTTGTAAGAGTTATACTAGAGTATGAATGAGAAGGAAATTTTATGGTGTGCATTATTTTAACTCACTCACTTTTCCATTTTTCCTTATTATGTTTTTGATATTCATTAAAAAGTGAAAGTATAATTCTAAGGGACTCTGAGAAGCTCATCTTTTATTCTGTCTTGTGGGTCATACAGGTGCTTCCTACATCTGAAGCCTCAGAGACTTAAGATGTAGGCTTTAGCCCTAAAGGGAAATGTATTTATTGTTGGAGTGACTTATAGTGGTATTACTCAGAAGTCAGAGAAAAAATCCGATTCAGAGATCAACAGCCTGCTGAAATAATTTGGAAATGAGTTCAGTATGAGTTAAATAAAAAAGAACTTTAGCAAGAAGCAAAAATTTTATTCATCATCTGCATTCATGTTAAAAATCAAGTGCAGAGCATTACTCATCTTTCATCATAGTTAGGAAGAAGAAAACTGAACACAGAAATGATGTTGCATTTATTATTTCTGTTACTGCATTCAGGGAGTGGTCTTGAAAAAGAAGCCACTGGGTAATTTACAACAGGCAATCTCTCTGTAAGCCTTTCAGTGTAGCTTCTTAAACTTGAAAGAAGAACATTTTAAAAATTACTGTAGCCTTTACTGAAGATTGCTTCTCTGGAGACTGCAGGTTTAGTGCCTTGTCCCTGAGCACTTCCTCATTTCCCATACAGAATGGAGCAATCTGGAGAAAATATAAACACAATGACTGTTAGCATAAGCTTGTGTGGAAAGCAGGATGAAAATTATATATATATATTTGGTACTTTTCTGATATCACATGTTAACAGAAGACTAATTCATTCTTATGAGTCAGATATGTTATCAAATCAGAGATGTGACAGGTGCTAAATGCAATGTTCTCACTTGTGATGTTCTTTCAGTAAATTGTGCCTGATGGTTATGATGTTCCTATACATCTAGAACTAACGACTTGTATCTGGTATGTTTCTTGTTCCTTCCAGGTAGACACAACACCCTCCCAGTTTCTTGACCCTAATGTTTATGTGTGGGATGTTCACCAGACGAAGCAGCTTATTAAAGTGAATGGAGTTTTTACCTCCAAACGCAAGCAGCACTGTGTTGACTTTGCTGCTATCAGGCTCCAGATCTCTCTTCTGCAGGAAATGCATGTCACACACTTCCATTTTTCACTAAAATGGTCTTTAATTCTTCCTTTAGGTAACCTTTCTCTAGTCAACCACACGCTTGTACATTATTATCAGTGTTTTGTTAGTGAACTTCTCAGAGTTAACATAACTCCTGTTGTTGCATTATGGCAACCTATGGCTGAGAATCAAGAGCTTCCAGTTTCACTTGCCAAATGTGGAGCTTGGGAAAACCCAGAAACTGTTCAGGCCTTTGTTGAATATGCCAAACTCTGTTTTACAAATCTTGGGGACCATGTGAAATTTTGGATCACAATGAATGAACCCTCTGTGAAGAACTTGACATACACTGCAGGGCACAATCTGTTGAAAGCCCATGCGAAAGCATGGCATCTTTATGACAAAGAATTCAGAAGATCTCAGAAAGGGAAAATTTCTATAGCTCTGCAAGCTGACTGGGTAGAACCGGCTTGTCCCTTTTCCAAAAATGACCAAGAAGTTGCTGATAGAATTTTAGAATTTGACACTGGCTGGCTTGCAGAGCCCATCTTTGGGAATGGTGACTACCCACACATGATGAGAGGATGGCTTCACCAAAGAAACAGTGTTGACCTGTATAATTTCCACTTGCCTTATTTCTCAGAAGAAGAAAAGAAGTTAATCCAAGGCTCATTTGATTTTTTTGCCTTAAGTCACTACACTACTACCCTTGTGGGCTGGGAGAAAGAAGATGCACTAAAATATGATCACTATCTTGAAGTTCAAATGATCAATGACATCACATGGCTGCACTCTCCTGGACGAGCTGCAGTGGTGCCCTGGGGATTACGTAAATTGCTCAAGTGGGTTAAATCAAAGTATGGCGATGTCCCAATATATATTATGGCTAATGGAATTGATGATCAGAATATGGTGCATGATAAGCTCAGAGTATATTACATACAGAGTTATATCAATGAAGCTTTAAAAGGTAAGGAACTGTAGATGATTTATATGCCACAAATCCCAGTATTAGTATACGCTATATGATAAGAGTATGCTTTACTTAAAGAAAAAAAGAAATTTTACCCATAATGCTCTGTAAATTAAGTGTTGTTATAGCATAACATGTATTTTTTCATTTGGCTTATGATCGATTGATTTTATTAAGCATCAGGAAGACAGATTTTGCACATACTCTGCATAAAGCATCAGAGGAACTTTTTATGTTGATTCAAGAGATTTAAATAGATGTGTGAATAACTCCACATGTATTTAGTCGGATTTTCTTCTTACTGCACTTCTACTGTTGTTTAGCTGTGTTGCTTCCTACTCTACTGGTATGCCCCACGGCTGGGTATGAGTTCTGTTCTTCAGCTGTCTCTGTATCTTATCCAAGAGGGATCTTGGCTGTTCATAATAATTCAGCTATCCACCTCATTATGCCATTTCCTGGAGTCTTTCCTGCTATTCAGAGCTCAAACCAGTTTTTCTTTCTGTCTTAAAGATTCATAAATTATAAGGCAAAAAGGGGGCATTTTGAGTCATCCTGACATATAAACACAAATTTTTTTAGAAAAGCACCAGTCCTGAATGAGAAACTTTTACTGATGAAGAATCTCTCTGTACGCTGTTGCAGTGGCTGAGTAGCTACTGTTTATATGTATACGTGTGTATAGATATATATGAAACTTATTTCTAGCATTAATTTTTTTAGCTTCAGCTTTAAGCCATTAAGTTTTGTTATGTGTTTCCATTTATTGCCTACATAGATATTCACAGACAGAAAACAAGCCAGTTCTCAGTCTACTCTTTGATAAATAATGCAGACAAAGCTCTTTGTGCCCCTTACTGTAAACATGATTTTGAACCTTTTGATTACTGAACTCTTTTCCAGTTTGCCATCATTCTTCCTGAAAGATGTAAATTCCAGACCTGGACATGCTGTTCCTATAACAGTCATGCTTATGCCCGAGGCAGATAAGAATCTCTTAGCCTTTTACTCCTGTTTTGTACACTGAAGCAGCCTGTTAGCCCTTTTGGTCATGGCAGAAGATTGGTTGCACACTCTGTGATTATCTGCTGTGGTTCGAAGCTCTTGTGCAGATCCCTGCCCTCGGTGCAGAACTCCTCTGAACTGATGCATGGCCTTCTTGTCCCTTGACATCCTTACATTTGGTCATATCAAATACAAGTTGTTTGCTTGTGCCAAGCATGCTACACGAGCTACACTGTGTCCCTGATCTTTGTGTTATTTGCATACTTTGTGAGAAAAAGTTCTATTTTTGTTTCAGGTCAGTGAAATATTTAAAATCATGAAATATCCTAGTGCTAAGAGACAGTCTCTGCATGACCACAGTAGAAAAACACTTACTGTGACACTTCCTCATCTGCAATTACATTTCTAGACCTATCAGTTTTAATTGAGACCAGTTGAAAGCTGTTTATTGTGGGCCTGCCTTGACCTCATAAGATAACATTCTATTTTCCTGATCCAAATGCCTTATAATACCTAGTAAACTGCCTTAGGAAGTTCTAAGTATATTACATCAAACATCATTACTTTTATTGATCTACTGATCTCATAAAAAAGATGTCAAGTTAGCTTGGCAAGATTTATTTTCCATAAAGCTGAACTGATTGGCATTAAACATAAATGTCTACTGTAATTCTTATTTATCAAGCCTTATATTCCACTGTTTTACTAGAGGGTGAAGTATGGCTGACAGCTCCATAATTTCCTAGGTCATCCTGTTCACTCTTTTAAGTATTGGCTTTAACTTCCTTCTCTGAAATTTCCACCTCTTTCAGGAATTACTGAAAGTCAGTATTAAGGGTCCAGGAGTACTTCCTCCAGCATTTTGAAGCTCTAGGTGCATGCTTTCTGGATCTGTAGAGTTAAAAACATGTCTTAGATATATTTAGGCCTGTGGTTTCAGTGTGGTCTTTTTCTAGCGCTTTCTCTCCTCCTCACCACTTTAGGCTGTATCAGTTCTTAGCACTTCTGTTTCCTAAGTGTATATGAATCTGAGCTTTTCTCCCAATTCCAAATAGCCAAAAAAACTATATGTCCCCCTGTTTTTTAAAGAACTTTTCTTTTGCATAGATCTGGTATTAGTATCACCAGTTACATACTTCTCCCCTTTTCTATCCAGCCTGGAAATATTTATGTATTTTTCAATTTAAGCATTGCATGCAAAGCAGATTTTACTCTTTCCACCTTCTTTGTCGTGAGTGAATATATCCCTGCTAACCAGCCACAATACTTGCCCGAAAGGCCACTCTTCTGCATTTGACATCACACCCTCCTCCACAGGGTTTACTCAGGCAGTAATACCAGTTTTTTCAGTCTCTTTCTTTTCTTCTTTCACTCTGGTATTGTGCTTTTGTCTTTCCTGTCCTTACACATGGAACAAGCTTTTATTCTTGGCATTGAGATGGATGGAGATTTCTCCAAAATTTGCGTTTTTCCTGCAAGACCTGTGTACTAACCCACATGAGCTAAAAATCTTCTCTCCTTACCTCAGTGTCACACTGGAGAGAAACGTGAGGAGGTGTTGGTACACATGTGGTCTCGCCTTAAATTTCGTACTCTGCCTTCCTCCTCCAGCTGGTTTCTGGGACTGTATGTGGAAGCGTTTGGCATATAATGTTGCTCACCTGCATTGTTCCAGGGGAGCCAATAGGTTTATGCAGATAAATGATTCCAGAATACAGTACAGGACCCTTTGGAATGAGCCTATATTTTTAAGTGTTTTGTGCAGTGTTTAAGTACATCTTTGCCAACGGAAAACAAAGAACAGCAGTAACCATTTATGTAACACCATTACATCCACATGCAGTTTTACAAACACAAACTAATTATCCCTGGTAACAGTTCTGTAAAAGGACAGGTAAGTATTATCTCATTTCACACATAAAAAGGAGGTTAGAGGTGCTAAGTGCCTTGCACATGTCTGCAGAAAGAATTATTTTCATAGGGAGTATGCACATTCAGCAACTGTTCTTTCAGTCATGTGTATATATGCCAGAAGATGTTGCTTTAATTTGTACAAAATAGTGATTTTTTGGGTTAAAGTATCACAGTTTGCCTTTATTACTGTAGACATTGGTTTTGTCAAGGAAGACTGATGGCTCAAGGTTAATGCTGCTGCTGCTAGACTTGTTCCTGTAGCCAAGTTAGCAGTATGGATTATGAACATGTTCTCAGTAAAGAGTAACACAGATCATCTTGGATCAGAAATTCAGGCCAATAAGCAGAGAAGCCTGTGATCTGCATGACCTTTCCACTTGCACTGATGGTATTCCAGTATATGACCTCAGCATTGGCACATGTCTTTTCCTGATGTCAGTGCACATTTGCTAGTCAGAAGTGCAGCCTGTTGTCCTTGTTCCTCAGCCTTCCCACTCAGGAGATTCTCTGCAAGGGATAAAGAGCAATCAGAGAAACATAAATAAAGCACACAGTGTGCAGAAAACCAAAACTTATGCTCTTTTATATATTAGAAGAGAGAGTCATCACAGAGTAGGCTCCATGCTGATCATTAAACAGTCATACATTCACTGATTTGTAAACAAAAGGAATAAATTATAGGGTACTTACAGATCAAACTACCTGGGAATGTTTGGCAAACTCTTACTTTTATGACAAACACTGCATGTATGTATGTATATACTACCTTATCTTTGGGACGAGAAGTATAGATCTGCGTTTGACATCTCCCTTGCCCTTGCTCTGTGTACTGGCATATTACACTACTCTTGAATGCCAAAATGACTTTTATTCCTTTCTTCAACACTTTGTTTTGTTTTTCAGCTTACACCTTGGATAATGTTAACCTACAAGGATATTTTGTCTATTCTTTTAATGACAAGACTGCTCCTAAATATGGTCTCTACAGTTATGTTGCAAATCAGTATGAACCAAAGCCTTCTATGAAACGTTACAGAGAAATAATTGACAATAATGGTTTTCCTAGACCTGAAACTCCTGAGGTACTGTGCCCTGAAGAGATTGTCTCATGTCCTGAATGCCACTTTTTCCGAACCAGAAAATCATTATTAGCCTTTATAGCTTTCGTATTTGTTGCTTTTATTGTTACTATATTCCTCATTAGTTACTATTCCAGGAGGGTAGAAAGACGGTATAAATAGAGCTGTCCCTCTATATATGTCACTTACTACCCTTTTACTTGCATCTCCTTGGAAAATCTGAAATAATAGCACACAACGTTGTGATTGCTTCAGCACTAGGAAGCCATTTACGCTGCCTGATACTGCAGGACATGGACACTGAAAAAAAAGATTGTTAGCATATGGCCTACAGAAATAGTTTTCTGTGTTTCAGTACATTTGGTTTGTGACAAGTCCTTAATTCCTGTGGTTGGAGTTATCTCACAACTTTCCTCGGGATCTTCTGTTGAGCAGTTGCTTTTCCCTCATTGATTTTCCCTCACTGACCTTGATAGATGCATTTTTTGAAGACCTGGAATGACAGAAGAGCCTGGATGTCAAATTCTCAGAGAGAAGATTGGAGAGAAACAAAATGATATATTTTTCCAAATTAGGGGTGAATCCTGATGTTAGGTGATCGGAGCCAACACCTGATGGCTAGGGAAAGGGACTGCATGGAGATTAAGCAGAAGTACCTGGCATGCCGAATGCGGAAGGGACGGCCCCGCTGCTGGAGCAGGTCTGGGGTGAAGGCTCCGGTCTCTGCGCTGCTGGCGACTCTCAGTAAACCCATTAACTGTGAATCAGGTTGCTGATTCCCTGCCAACTTCATATTGTTGCTGCTGCACCACAGATTTTTTTACATGGGATCCATTCTTCTGAGTGCAACACAGCACTGTCTGCTCCGTCCGACCAAGGCTGTCACAGGCAACCTCAGCGTGGGCAGCTCTGCCCTCCTCGGGGCAGGAGATGCCAAGGGATGGCAGAGAGCAAGCCAGCTATGGGGAAGAGATAGGAAGGATGAAAGTTTCTTTGTTCGATCTGCTCAGTAAAAAAGCAGAGAGCAGAGCCTGCAATGTCCTTGCTGTCTCAGATGTCATTGAACTGTGCACCTGAGTCCATGAACAGAGCTGAGCTGGGACGCCCTGTCCGTGCACTTCTTGCAGCAACCGTTACGCACAGCTGGAACTGAGCTGCTGCCTAGCTGCTTCTGTGCTGGAGACTTGTACATGGTTCAGGAAGACAGTCCTTGCACGTAAGTGACACTGAGTGAGGAGACTTTAAATCCCAACATTTTAGTGTAATAATACAGTGCTCTATGCTGCTTTGCCAGGGTGTGAGATCTTGGAACTGTTGATTCTGAAACATGCTGCTCATTTTCTGTGACCCGTTTCCAAGTTCTGCTGGAGGGTCTACTCTAAGAAACTAGATCTGGCCCTGACAGCACTTGATTCCCAAAGTATTACTGAATGTCTGTGGGCCTCTCATTTTTCCTCAGCAAAATAAATTAGCAAAATATTAGCAACATTGTTGCTAATAGCAATAGAAATGGAGAATAGAATAAAACCCTATGTTATTTTACCTGTCTTGTGAATTAGGAGTGTCCACTGTATAAAGTAGTGTGGTCATTTTTTTCCACTCTCTGTCTGTAGGCCTGCATTGCCTTCAGTGGTAATTGTGTTTTTATTGCCATGTGAATAACATCAGTCACTGGAAAGAATTTTTTACAGCAAATGTGCTCTATGTCAGTTAAGAATTATTTAACTACCAAAGCAGATTATGCTGTATTAAATGTGATGTTTATCTACTAGATGACTAGTAGATGACTAAATGACCTCCTAAGGTTCTTTCCAACCTGAATAATTCTACAGTTCAGTGATTCTATGCTGTAAATTAAAATTTACATATGAAATGTGATTTTCATTTATAATTTAGATTATATTTATTGTTAAGTAAACTATTAAAAATAGAAAAAAATTAGTATCTTATCATAATGATTAATATATTTACCCTTTAGTTCCAGATTTAAAATTGTCTCTCTTTGCACTAACGTGTATTTTGCTATCGAGATTAAGGTGAAAAATTCAGGGTAAATGATGAAGTATTAAAAAATATATAAAAATTATGTATTGCCTGATAGGATTTGCTGAAGAAGAGCAAATTTTAAACTGCTATATATTTATGTATTACTGCCTGGTGCAGTGCGGATTACAAAGAAATAGCTCTCCCTAAATGTATGAAATGCCAAATGACTTTCTCCATGTCACGGCAGTGAATCACCTTGCAGTACATTTACTCCATTGTGTCAGATGCCATCACAATACATAACAAAAAATGACATTCATTTAATATAAACTTTGGCCAGGTCATATATAACTTTTTACATTACATTATTTTGCCTTTGGTAGAATAATAAGTCTGGGCTCGATCGTTTCGAAGAGCTGAGCGTATGTGTCTCTCCTTGGTTTCACTGAGTTCAGTGGTCCTGGGCTGAACCTCCCTAGAATGGCAAGTCCAGGACAATATGGGAGCCATCCTGATGGTCACCAAAAGTGTGCCTGGGTCATGCTGACACTTTACTAACAATTATTCATCCAGCAAGTTACTGTCTTGTGCTATTTAATAGGCCAGTCACAGAACAGTGTGTGAATCCAGCA
The DNA here is from genome assembly GCF_036417845.1 of Apteryx mantelli. Taxonomy (NCBI): domain Eukaryota; kingdom Metazoa; phylum Chordata; class Aves; order Apterygiformes; family Apterygidae; genus Apteryx; species Apteryx mantelli. The sequence goes on from NC_089978.1 coordinate 26,929,189, forward strand.
GTTTTAGCAAGGAAGAGATACTGCAGGCTCTTCCGACATACAGGCTGGGTGATATGTAACCACCGACAGGCAGATGGCACCAGCTGGATGTCTAATTTGTAGATAAATTGGGATTTGTTACTATGAAGCTGTATTATCACATACAGTAATGGTGTTGTGGCTCGTAGAAATAACACAGCTGCTGGTGTTCTTCCCTTCAGAAGAGTTTTTAAATGTCACTGCAGAACAGTAACCGCCTGAATCTGGGTGCAATAATTTGCCAAAGCAATCTGCTAACACTATTGTATGTGCAAAGCAATGTATAAGTCGCAGTGAATGAATTCTACAATGATAGGCCAGGCAAAATATGGGCCTCTCTGATGGAGGTAATGGTATGGTTTTGCCTCAGGAATCTACTTGATTATATGTAGTCAGGGTCCAGCATGAGTTTCTTGTCAATTTTCTTAGGAAAAAAACACCCCACTACTAACAACAAAAATGCCCTTGAATAGGCAGAGATTAGGTACCTGTCCAAAGCGCACTGCAGTGTGCTTGGGCAAACTGATTCGCTAATCACCTCCTGTAATGAGGACGCGTGCCATGGGGCATTTCTTTCCTGCGATACCTATCTGTGAATGATGATCTGGCACTTCTCTGTGGCCATCCGTGCATCTCGAGTAGCAATGCCGACAACAGCAAAGATTTTAAACAGAGAGAGCTCCATACTCAAAGTACAAAAGCAGCTCAAGAGAGCATGTTTTTTTATTTTCTGAAGAGTCACAGGAGTATGCACGTGTAGTAGTGGGTGTCAACATGCCATATGATAAGTAGACTCATTTCTTGGTTTTAATTGTGCTTCTAGAATGTATCGTTGTTGCCAGTTTGCTCAGTGCTCCAAATTTAGCAAGTTGCAAAATACGAAATTATATTTTTATTCAAAATATTTTTGTGACATGAGTGCAGAGCTTCTGTTTTATTTCTTGAAAAAGATTGAACAATGAATGTTAGGAGAATGCCTTGGCTAAACGAATGAAAGAATTGTATATTGTTTTTATACAATCTGAGAAATGAAATAAAGATACTGTACATAACAAATTGTAACATGGTCTTCATTTTTAATCTCTCAAGTTTTCTGTTTGCAACCAGAAGTATACAGCACCTTAGGAGAGGCTCTTGTGGTAATGCCGTAAGGAGTTTGTGCTGCTGTTTGTTTTTCCAATGCCGCATAAATAACCATAACTTTTGTTGGGGATTGGTGGATCCTAGGCCTGTGTCTAAATGGAGGTTTTTGCAGCAGAACTGTGTCACTGGGGCTCTAGAAGGTTTTTTTTTTGGTTCTTTGTTTTTTGATGGTTGGTTGAGTGAATATTGCTAGCAAAAAAAAAACCTGTGGAAGTAACCATACCAATATAAAAGTGTTTTGGTGCAATAGCTTATTCCATTAGTATTACTGCAATAAGTTTTACAGCTCTTCTATTACAGTAGAGTCAATCACAGCCTATCAGGATTTTGTCAGCATAGTAGTGGCACTAAGCAGGCAGTTTGTGGCATATTTATTGAACATCCTAAGGAAAGTAAATGTAAGGGTTAAAGGAAGTGGGAGCAGAAAGGGAAAAAGACAAATGAGTCGGACAGGGGCCATACAAGTGTCAAAATCTTTAAACACACAACTTGTGATTCACTTTTTCTTGTGTTGTATTATTTTGCTTTTGAGTCACTTAGCTCATTCTGTTCCTCCTGCTCGCAACATCCCTCAGGTGAGAATGTCCTTATTAAGGACAAATAAGTCAGTTTTAGGTGCTGTATTTCAGCTTCAGCTAAGAAAGTTCAGTCTTGTTCCTTCATCAGTCACACAAAGCTGAGAAGAGGAGGCAAGGAAAAGAAAGGGAAAAGCTGTTCCTGCCTTTGATGTGCCACTCTTAGCTTGCCAAACCACTCTTGGCCAACCACTGCAAGGTTAGGCTGGTGCTATTTTGTTAAGCCTCCCCCTTACCCTCCCTTTTAGAAGATTAAAAAGAAGTAATAAGCAGAGATGAAACTGGCAGAGTCAGATATATCAGAGACTTTTATTTTGTTTCCTGGGTTGAACAAGAACACCACTCTTTGTGTCAGGCAGTTATAAGAAAATTAAACTCATTAAGAAACCAGAAAGTTGAAATAATAGCAGTCTGCAGCCAAGACACTTGTCGGTGGTGACATTTTGCTGGCTATTATTTTGTGATGCTCTGTGTGTTTGTGAAGGAGAGGCAAAAGGGCCAGAGAAGCAGAGAGAAGCCAGGGGAAAAGTTAATGAAGCAGGGCAGAAAAGCCAAAGGCACAAGAAGACGCATGAGAAGACACGTGCGGAGAGCACGGACAGAAATATCCCCCGGCATGTGAGGGCTGCTGTAATGGGCCATGGGAATTTGAATAGTCTTTGTCAAAAAAATAAAAATAAAAATAAAGGATATAATCTGAAAAATGCCTACATTCATCATATTTGTCCCTTAATAGATAAATGCTATATGTGATGAATTTTACTGCAGGTGAAAAGGCTTTTTCTTGTCTCCAGAATTACTCAGAACACAACATGACAAAGCATCATTATCCCATTCCGGCTCTCCTGGTCTCTGCAAAATGTGTTTCTGGCCCAAGTCCCAGGAGGCCCTCAGGTGTCTGAGGTGCAGGGGGAAACTGGGCACCGACAGGCCGAAGTGATCCTCCGACGGCCAAGTACAGTTCATGGGGCCGAGGGGGCGAGCATGTTTCTGGAAAAAAGCAGTGAGGAAGTCGCAGGTGCATCCAGAGCCGGATGTGCGGTGCGGCCCTGAGGAAAAGCAGAGATGAAAACCCGTCTCAGCGGGATGCTGGCTGCAGGGAAGGCTTGGCGCTGAGCACAGAAAGAGCTGGCTATTGTCTGATTTCCTCTGTGTTCGAGGCACTGCAAAGGACTTTCTGCAGAGCTGTAAACTCGCAGGGCTGCAGAAGCAAAACACCTGACCCCCAAATCTCTTTTTTCTCCTGGAAGTAACCACGAATTGGCCAAGTGTTTAGTTCCTGAGGTGCAACAGTATAAACTACCTGTGCTGTAAAGTTTTATGAGGTGACAATGTTTTGTAGCCTGGCAATGGGGAAGGCAAAGAGGTTCTGGAGGGCAGCTTGTGCCCTGCTGGGAACGGGGAAGGGAGCAGCCAGGCAGCGAGCAGGCTCCCGACAGGCTGCAGCCCACTGTGCTGTCCCAGCAAGCGTGGGAGGCTGCTACTTTTGCAGCTTGTCACAGGTGTAATCCAGGGGTTTTAGCACTGGATGGAGAATGCAGCAGTACCAATTCCAACTCTGTCACTGCCTCGTATTCCCTCTTCGGGCAAGTATTTACATTTGGACTATGGAATGGGGATTGAAATACTAAGGTATGGCACGGGCAAGCCAGGATGTATAGTTGATTCAGAAGATAAAATGCTGTTTATAGGCCTTATGGATTTTTTTGCTGATAGTTACTACTTTGCAGTAACCCTTCTCCATTAGGATCAAATGTTTCTTGTTTCCAAAAGCTGAGAAAATAAATGCCCCAAAAGTGAGCTGCCGGTGTTGCAATTGCCTTTCTCAGCACTAGCTGAGCCTTTAAGTCCACTCCTAATGGATGTTTGTGAATTTTTTACACATTTGTAACTCATTTATCAGTCACATTGCTGCAGGATATGTGACTGGATATTGCCTTTCCTTGCATCTCATACTGGGAGGTTGCAGGGTCCTGTGCTGTGCAGCACATGGTTGCTCCTACTTGGTATTCACCTGCACATTCCTCCAGCTGGTGACGTGTTATTATTGCCCTGGAAGAAAAAAATGCAACCAAGCTCTTATTATTTTCTCCATGTATCTGTTTGGTCATATTAATGCGGGATAATCATTATATAAATGCACAGGAGACAGTCAAGGACATACTCATTTTTAAAGTCCTCCAGTGCTCTTGTACTTCAGTCATTCATCTTCTGTCTTTAATTACAGCAAGTGATCTCAGAGGCACTTAAAAGATTAAATTACTCAATTATTTGAAAAAAACAAAAGCAATAACTGTATCTCTTTTCTGATAAATGCAAGCCATGGCTGAAAAAGGTTGCCTGCAGCACAAAATACTGGAGGCCAAGAAGGCTATACGGGAATATTTTGGCTTAGCCCAGTGTTACCCATTTAATTTTTCATTATTTGCAATAATTATTTTTATTTGTATCAATAATAACAACAAACTTTTCCATCCTGTCCTGGTGATTTCAGCGGTGAGATGAGTGTCACTGTTCAGCTATTTACAAACATCTGGCCACCTCTTCAAGGGCTGAGAGAACTGTACAGGACAACTGAAGGACAACCCCACCTGGCTCTATTACTGTTTCTTTGTCCTCTGATGCCCTTAACATTGGAGACATTGAGCAAAGCAAGTCTGCATCCTCTTTTATGGTGTCAGGTTTTCCTGAGCAGGTACATTTGGCAGCCTTGCTCCTCAGGGATGCCCCTGAGCCAGATCTGTCCCCGCACCTGGCTGCACGGGGCACAGCCTGAGCAGTGCAGTTCTTCACCCAGGAGGTCGGTGGGTGGGTGGGTCAGTCAGTGGGTTAGTGGGTGGGCTGATCGGTGGGTAGGTGGGTGAATTGGTTGGTTGGTGGGAGGGTTGGTTGGTCAGTCTGCTGCTCTGAGACCCGTCACACCAAAGCCTCTACCAGCAGTGCTCCATCTTGCAAAGGAGAAAAAAAAAAACAGTCCTGCTGGAACTAAGCAGAAATACCAGACTCCCTAAGAAGCAGATACGACTTACTAAACAAAGTATTTAGTAAGGAGATAGTGTGAGAGGTTGTCCCTCTTCCTTAGGGCAGGTGGTGAGGCTGGGTCAGCCCCGTAGGTCCTGCTAGTAATCATTTGCACGATTTAACCGCAGACTTGTCCTAAGCCCTGTTCGACTCAGTGACCATTCTGCACCGTGACCTAAGGGCAAGGAGGAGGAGGGAGTGATCGGTAGTGTGGAAAACCCAGAGGTGGCCTGCAGGGCCTGGCTTCTGGCCATGCGACACACAGGCCGTGTTGCGAGTGCCACAAGACCGTGGCCAGTGAGAGCCCCACCGTGAGCTGCAGGTGTCACCCCGTGTGGGGACACAGCTGTCGAGGCTGCAACGGTGCGGCTGCAGCAGCAGCGCTTGTCTCGCCACACAGCTGAGCTGCTCAGCAGGGAACCCCAAATACAGCTATTGAAGAAAAGGGAGGTTTTCCCAAATCAGGCTTTTTCCTCTTCAGCAAAGCTGCAAAGGTGTGATGAGGACAACGCTATTGAGCCAGAAAAGGGTGCAGGCTGCAATGGTCCTTTTGTTCCCTTGACCTGGAGAAAAGGGATGTGACTCTTTAGGGAAACTGAAAGCCAGAATACAGAGCTAAAAGCTTGTACTCTCTCTTTATAGGCCTAAATCTGAAAAAACATCCCCTCAGAGCAGGCAAACACTTGGCAAAAGATTGCAGCCACCTCGAACGCAGAGAGGCCTGCATGTACAGTGGTGGTGGGCTCCTTCGGGTCTTGTTTGGTGACATGCTGACAGTATTATACATGAAAGGGTATATGGCTGTTCATAGTCAATCTCCTTGCTTTCAGCTAGGCCCCATGGCAAATCTGAAATTTCTCTAAACCAAGTGAGTCTGGGAAAAAAAGGAGACACTGTTTTTTGTTTTTTTTCCAAGCCAGACCAGCTGCGGTGCTGCAGCAGAAGACAAGGCACCCTGGAGCCTGGAAGGTGCAGCAGGCAGCCAGGCAGACTGAGCAGCACCCGGCTGCCTACTCGTGTCGGGCACTGGGTGTCGAGCTGTGCGTAAGCACCTAACCAGCATCTGTTTGGCACATGCTGGCAGAGTTTACTGCTGGTGAGCAGATGCTGCTGGTAGGGTTACTGTTGTCTGGTCTGCCACCTGTGGTTGCCACATTTATTTAATTAAAAAAAAAAAGTAATTTGATACGCAACCTCTCAAGAAATAGGAGTTGTTCCAACAAGACTCTGGAGTGGGCCTGGCATGGTTTGGGGAGGGACAGATGGCCACGCAGCTAACTTGCGCCCATAAATTGCAGGCTGTTACAAAGCCTCACTGTGGCAAGTGCTGGCTCCGTGTTTGAGCTGCTACAAGCAGGTGAAAAAGAAAAAAGCAGAGTCTGCAGTTTTAGGCTGAGTTTCCCTAATGCCCATTTGCAGAATTGACTATTTTGATTAAAAAATAAGCCCTAATCCTCTAGCTGGCATGTCTGTGAAGCTCCATGCAGCTACTCTTTCCAAGCAGGGCAGTTTCTTGTTGCTGCAGAACGAGGGATTTTTCTTGGTGAAATGCAGTCACAAGCTGTGCACCATCCTGTCTGCTTGCAGATCAGTGCCAACAAACTGCATGCAGGTGTTCCTGCTCAGGAAAGTTCAGGTAAAGAGTAGTTCACTGCTTTCAAAATGCAGCTGTCACCAGCCCCCCCTTGTCACAGGACACATGCTCTGTGGCAGAGGACTGAAGGCCCTGACTTATCATGGTGGTGGGACTAAGAGAGGAGCATCATTGCTCCATGCAGTGGTGCAGGCTCATGGTTGCTCCTGGCTATTTTCCTGCTCTTGCGTTCTTGCCTCCTTGCAGGAGAGAAATGGAGACAATTGCTCCTCATCACGGAGCTTTGTCTCTAGTGCAGTGCACAGGACACTTGGCACATCATGCATTCAAACCCTGGCTGGCTGGGGATGCCCAGCTTCCCCATATTGTAGCCAAAGAATGTGACCATTGACAACATGGCCATGACCACCCTACCATGAACTATGAACCCTGTGGACCTCTGTGCAGTCTTGGGGCATGCTGGGACGGAGTGGGGGAGAGAGCATGTCGAGTCCAAGATCTGGGCTTAGACAGTGGCAGAGTGCAGTGGACAACAGCTACCTGTGGCAGGTTGGTAGTAGGGTTGAGGATACGGACTCCAGTTTCAGGGTCACAGGGGATGGAAGGAGACAAGTGTCCAGGTTACTTTTTATGCAAAAGATGCCAGCCTTAATCAGAGCAATAAAGAGTCTCTGGAGCTTGGGTTCCCTTCCTGTTCCTCAAATCCTCTTCTCATTTCACCATGGAGTCTGGATGGTATCTGGCTTAACCTTGTTTTATAGCTTCCTTCCACATTAAACAGCAAATTCAGTGTATTCCCCCTCCTTCCCCTCCTATTGTAAGTGTCCAAGATGAATCACTCCCTGTTGTTACTATTAACTTTTCATGGATTAGGAAATATATCTGGGAGTGTGTGTAATCTTCCCCAACATCAGCCTATAAAAGATAGACACATAGTTATCAGCAATGTCTTTATATTTTCCCAGTTGTTTACTCATTAACCCAGATACATTGTTCAGTTTGGTGTTAGTCCCTGAGTTCTACATATTTATACATTTGCTGAGCTGAGTTTATTCACATTGAAGCAGGACAGACTAGAGCTGCATGGTGCTACATACGGATCTGCTCTGCATTCATTACTTTTTTGGGGAAAAGTCTTTGCTATCTGCATACCACATCTGAGTAACTCATGATGTTGAGAGTACTGGGACTACATACCTCACAGTTTAAATTGTACATTTTAGCAAAGTCCAAACACCCGCCTTGTTCTGAATCTGGGGCCCAATGCATATTTCTGGTCCTGGTGCAATGGCAGGTGTAACAATGTGAGCAGCTTGGTCTAGCAGTCACCTATATGAAGCCCTTGTGCAGCCCATCGGGCAAGGAGAGCATGGCATGGACATGCTAAATCCCCATGGGACTGTGGGTTGTTCATGCCGTATAAGCACTGCTTTTTGTTATTATGTCTGGCAAGATCTACATTTGTTCACCAGCTCTTCCATGTCACTATTGAGCTGAAGTGGTAATATAATTTTTCAACCTCTCCTATTTGATTTGCAGGCTCCAGCAGTCTTTTGTATATTTCTTCCAATATTTTCATCTCACAGTCATACAATGTGTACATCCTGTGCTCTTGTCTAACAGCTACCTGACATTTCTAAGAACATCTCTTAGGGATGCCAAGATCCTTGAAGGCTGACGTTGATTCAGCAGAGCAAGCGCCTTGTTTGTGACTCCTGCTGGGGGTTACAAGGTGGATGGGTGCCTGAGAACTCGGCATTATCAAGACTGCACATACTAGGAGTGGAAACACCAGTGCCGTTAGTGTTAGGACAGTCTATTTGCCCTGAGATTGCTGAAGGTGGGTTGGAGGGAGAGATGGGAGTGAGATCACATCACATACTATGCTTTCTTGCAAGAAAGGACGGACTAACGTAGATGTTCACCTGTGCCGTGGCAGAGACTTGGAAAAAAGTACTTCCTTTCAGTCCGAAGTTAAATACTTAGTTTTCCCTGAATGGTGGGACAGAAAGGCTTATTCTATCCTCTCCTAACAGCTGGCTCCCTGCTCAGTATCCTGTTTTCTGAGACACCTTTTCTTTCGATATTTCAAAGGGAAACTCATTTGATCTGTAGATATGTGTAAGACAGGCCACACGAACTGCTATCCTGATGTTATCTCTTTTTCTCTTCTGCAGTGGTTTGATGGGTTTGGGATGGCTAAGGTCTCATGAGGTGAACCCAAACATCAGTACCACGACTCAAAAGTCACTCTTGTAAATCTAGACTTATATTATTGACAAGAATGCAGATACAGAAATAAAGATGAATTCAATGGGTCAGGTGCCTAAATACTGCTGAAGACCTGAGTTTACCTTTCTCAAGTCAGCAATTCTAACTTACTGGCTTCTTTAGAAAATATAGTCCTCACATGTATTTGCCAAGAAGCTCTTTTATACTTAGGGACAATATAGGATAAGCCTAATAGACAATAATACATCATTTTGAGCCTAAGTTATTTTTTAAAGTCCCATATCAGAACAACTTGGCATACAGCAGGTTGTAATAAAAAAGCAAGGGCTCAAATGTACCATGTTTGTTTCTTGTGCCAACAGATGAAACGAACACATAAAGGAAACATGATTCTTTAGTGTATGCAAATTTATTCAACTCTGCAATTATTTATTTACAACTAATGACTGATACCAACAGATGAGGTAAAAATATGAGGTATTGATATGAGTATAACATTTAAAAATGTAAGTATCATAACGTATTCTCAATGGCAACGTAACAATACAAAATACTGTGGTAGCTGAATGGTAGACATGGCATAGGGTACATTTTAAAGGAAAAGTATTTCATTGGTACATGGCTTAGAGCTGCTGGGAGTACATGACAAAGATTCGGCAACATCAGGAGGGCAAAGCTACCTTGCTAACCGCGGCAGGTGGCACAGGGTCCCTTCCAGCTGAGTCTGCCAAGATAAAACCACTGCCCAGGTTTTCCCTTCATTTCTTTAAGAAAATATTTAGTGTCAGGCAAATGCCGTTTCCAGTGCCTGAAATGCTGTGTCCATTAATCCTGAAGCACTACTGTATTCATTTATGCAAACTAATGTAGCAGAAGGGCTCTAATTGCTCATGTTTTGGGAAACAGCCTGCTCATCCTTTTTCCGAGGGAAACCTGCTGCCATGGCTACGGGCGCTGAGGGGAGGAGGTGCCGGTTTCGGGAGCCGGTGGGGGCGCTGGCAGCCGGCAGCAGAGCGCTGCCCTGGCCCCGCCAGCTCGTGCACCTCGAATCCTGCTCGAGGTGGGCAGCGCAGACACGCAGGGGCTGGCTGCGGCCGTGCCACCTGGGGAGCACCCGGACCTTCTGGCCGTGCAGGTTCACCAGTGCTCACCCATCGCGAATACGTCAAAACAGGCACTGTTTGCACATTGCTGGCTGCAAACACAACATGAGCTCACAGGCACCCGACCTCCCTCATTATATGAGTCAAGCAGCAAAACATGGGCGAGTCGGAGTGAAAGAGAAGGGCAGTTCACAGCGGAGAGGAGACAGAGACTTCCCTGGGTCCTGCTGCTCCGAGGCAGGACAGCGCTGGGGGACCCTGCCTGGGTCCCGCGCCAGGGGGTCCCGTGGCGCGGGGTCCTGCACTGGCTCTTGCGCCCCACACTCTCATGCCAACCAGGGCACAAAACTCTGCAGCTTCCCGTAGGAAAGCCCTCTCACTTAATTGACCTCATCCTAAATCTCCATGGGTTTTGTTGGAAGGTTTGAACTCAAACATTGGCTGTGAATGACTCAGCTGGTTTATGCAGCAATAAATAATGTCAAATTGAACAAATGTGATTAACGAAGAACAGTATTAACAGACCTGTACATTCTTATTGACTCATAGATATAATTTCATTTTTGGTCTTAGGTTAGTTGAAAACAAAACGGAACCCTGTCTCAAAGGTAACGTCAACAAATTATTATTATTACTTTTAAAGCATTCTTCCATTAGCAAATAATAGGTCCCTGAAAATGAAATGATGTAATGGGCTTAAATGGCTCTTACTCCTCATAGTCAGGGCTGATCCTGCTCCCACCAATGCCATCAGAGGCAGGATCATGCAGATCAGTGCAATATAACATGAAAATGCTTGCTGTTATTACAAAAATGATCTTCCCATGCATAGTCTGCATTTAATATTTTAAATCTCTGAGATGTGTTTAAAAGCTTTAAAAAGTTTAGTTATTTTTATAGCAAGAGTATAAAAAGGCATGGTATTTATCTGCACATCTTTGTGGTCATCAGATGTGAAACATCTGCTTTAGAGTTTCTTAATAATTAGCCATCTCTATGGAAGAAGGAAAGCACAACACAGAACCACTTACTGGACAAAATGCTAAACAAAAGATTTACAGCTTAATAACAGACCAGTTTGACTTCAGACAGGGAGGTCACCTGAGGTCACCTCAGTACACACAGTATTATCTTGTATTTGCTAAGAATGAGCAGTTACTTTGAACACTGCAAGTAGTGAGGTTCTCTAGTGGCAAATATATCATTAATTAAGGCAATAGGTAAGTATTCATCACCTTGTACTAACAGTCACAAACCTTCTGCAGCTGAATATAAATTGCCTTCAAAATGTCTACCTCAGTTACATTTCCATTTGTTTTATTTGGTGATACTGATCCATTCCTCATCATTTTTAAACATACAATAACATCCCTCCTCCTTAGTTCTTTTAATTCTTCCTACATCTATTTCCAGGTACCTCCTTATAGCATACACAAACACGTAACAAATTTAAAAACAGGTGTTTCTGTTATCACATGGATTATGTCCGGTAGCCTTGTGATAATAGCAAACACAGCTTATATAGCAGTGTCACACTAAGAAACAAGTGACAGATTCACTTAAGGTCCAACTGATGCAGGTGATTTCTTCTACAAAGCACTGAGTTATATACAAAATAATTAATTTATACATGTATATATATATAGATATAATATAGATATAATATATACATACTGTACATAATTTATTTACAATTAAAATATGCTTCTTAGAAGCCTTTAAATACCAGGGTTATGTAACACACAAGTAATGGTAATAGTCTAATTTTAAAGTAATAATGATAAATTCTCTTCGAAAAAATGTTTACTTCAATAATTGAAATTAATGCAGAAAGGCTGTGGTGGGGGGAAGTGAAGTCTCCAGAATAAAAGAACTTTCCTATAAAATTCCTGTTTCACCTTTGCTCAGACCCAGGTCTAGTCAGATTTCTATTGCAAGTAGCTTAAATAAGGTCTTTGCTGTCAGTCCTTCTACTCTGCCATACCCTGATTTACGTTCACACACTTTCAGGAACACTTCCTCAGATTTTTGTTTCTGGTCCCTCGGCAATCAGAGGCTGAAACGAGTTTCTGATCCTGGCAACTTCTGCTGCACACAGATGTCCAAAGCCTTTGTTGTACCACTCTGGGGAATGTCCTCTGAAGAAATGAAAGGACACGATTATTGCGAAACCCAAATACCCCAGAGATATGCTCCACAGGAATGGGCCTGCCATGCCTCCTATCCCTTCCTGCCCATGGTGGCGCTGAGAACTTGGCATGCATTGTAAGCATATTCTGAGGTTTGCCTTTGCAGAAATCAGATAACCAGATTTTATTTCTATGACCACATCATCTTAACAGTGGTGGCTGCTGAATAGAGAAATGAGCTTGGTGGATAGAAAAGACTGCAGAAATTCTCCCTCCAAAGCAGCAAAGCTACATTAAGTGTGTCCTCTGCTCCCAACACCTCCCCTCCCTGAGCTGGAGATTTTTGCCCTGGTGAATGGGCATCTGCTTTCTGCAGGTGGGACACTTACTTTAGGTCAATTCTGCAGATATGGGTTAGCCTGGCTTTTCCTGAGCCACACGGCTCGATTAGGTACTGGGAGTCCATCACGATGGCTCGCACACCTCCCATGAGAGGGGCCTCCTCGTGCTCCACAGAGATGGCCACCAGCATACACATCCCCTTTGGTAAATCGGCCCTCCATGTCCTGCAGAGACACATTCAAGATAGAATCACTTTAATAACTAGACTTTTTTGAGTACTTGAATAACAAAGAACCCGAACCAAAGTTGCAGTTTGTTTGCTTATCACTGTAAGGCCGGAACACCACGTGTCAGACGGCTGATGAGAGAATATTACCTACAAATACAAGCAGGGGAAAAGACAAGAGTGGGAGAAGAGACTTATTAAAATTAAAATACAGTGCTGGCACAAGACCATGGTATAGACTGGACAAGACCGTAGGCTGCAACTGCCAGAAGTATATAGCCATGAAACCCTGGAACAGCCCTCCATGAGAAATAGAGAGGGTAGGAAAGCTAGCAGTTTTCAGAGGGAAATTAACTGATTTTTTCTATGGAATTGTTGCCTATGATGTCCCTGGACTGTCCTAGGAGTCCTTGGAGGAGTCTTGTGTCTCAAAGTGGTTGGGACTATTGCTCAAAACAGGCCACAGAAACCTATCAAGCTGGGTTTTCAGAGCTAGACTCTCTTCTGTAAATGTATTAACCTTAACAGTGGGTACCATAGCATTTTAAGAAGTGCTCAGAGGCAGGGATACACTCGTACAGCTGGGGACAAATCCAGGCCCAGAGCAGCCCTGGCAGCTCAGACCTTCAGAAGTGACTCAGGGAAAGATCTTGCTATGTACATTATTTTCCTGAATGAGAGTTGAAGATTCCACCCCAAAACCCACCTGATTTTGGTGCCCCCCCACCTCAGCTGGGGATCCGACCATCACGTGGAAGGGCCACTCGTCAGCTGTACTGCCGGCTGCAGGCAGAGAAGTTTTGCTTCCCCCCCTCAACCACTTTGTAACCCCCCTGCATTACAGGACATGATACAGCCTTTTGCAGACAGGCAAGCAATCACTCTGCCCATGCATCTGACCCGCTAAATGCTAATTAACTCTGCTTCCAAACAAGTTTGGTCAGTAGAGGCCTGGGATATCGTAGGACACGCAGTGCAGTAGTGGCTGGAATACAGCAACACTCCAACAACATTGTAAGCCTTTTGGGCAGGAAATGGCCCATTTCCAGAAAGTTTGGAAAGGATATAAAGGGAGTGCTAGCCATCCAGCAAAGGCTGAAATGTTGCATTACACCTGTGCAGAATGTAACAGAACAGCAAATGAAATTTAGCACAGCAAAAAGCCTCATTACTACCAACACTGACTCCTGAAACTCCCCAAACATGTTTCAAGGGCATTTGAATTAAATAAAAAAAAGTGTCCTTTCATGACAAGCATTTATTTAATCAACAGTATTAACATACAATACTCTTGGTGATGATAAGTATAATTGCAGCACATTTTAATAGGACATTCTGCTGCTAATATCCACTGACACACAGCTGCTGACAGTCTCTTCAGATGGCTGATAGTGTAGTTGAGGTCTGCTTTCTTAAGGTGGGCTTTGGTTTGATAAAAAGCAAATATCTGAACCAACTTCCTTGCCAGCTGTCCTACAAGGACTGGTCACCCAGGCATCCACAAATCCATCGGTTGTCCATTTGTTTCACTGCTCACTGAAATGCTAGAAGAGGTCACTGTTCAGAAAGGGTCTCCTCCTTTCAAACTCCACCTATCAAGAACTCACAGGCTTTTGCAGTTCATTCTAACATAATCATGGGCTTTTCTGTCTCTTCTCCTACAGGATGTATGTTTTATCTTTTTTTTCCCTGAGAGGAGGAAGAGTGGAATTTTCTGGAGCACAGAACCACATTTTCTCTCACCAGCATTACACAACTATTAAGTTAGTTTTACTTGGGAATGAGTACTGCATCTGAAATTTCACAAGCCTGTCATCTTATTTGTCAGTTAGCCAGTGACAGGTAGTTGTTTTCTTATTACCAAGGTGTTTCTTTTCACAAGCAGTCAGGTTTTGGACTGGCCTGTTAAGATATATTTTTATTTTGAGCACTGTCGGTCATTTCATTTTTTCCTATCGCAAGTTTCTAGCCTCTCTGACATTCTGCAGAAGTTTTTTATCAGGTTCAAGAGACCTACAATCAACATTTTTTTTTGTTCTATTAGCATTTTCTACATATTCCAGTGCCTCATATCTTTCCTGTCTGCCTTGAATTTGTAGCATGTTGCATGTTTCCTGTTTGGCAAACTACTGGGCATAATGTTGGGCTTAAATCTCACAGGATAGTCTATGATAAATTCTCACTGTGAGACAACGTGTATCATCTTTCTGCGGACTGCCTGACATTGGGACTCTGCTACTTCGGAAAGCATCATGCTTTGGTAGGTAAGCTGCTTTCAAGGACTGTTGAAATTTGAATTTCAGCAGATATTTTAAAATTCTGTATTTTGGATATGAAACTCTGGGTTGCAGCTATTACTTGTGTACAGCTGCTATTCAAGAACATACAGAAAGACACTAATTTCAGAATGTTTTACATGTGTACGTGCATTAATAAAAATGATGAGCTATGTCCGGAGATGAAACACATGGACAGCGAGTTTAAAGGTTGGTAGGAAATCATGCCTCAAATATACTACGAACCTCTGAACCATTAACTGCCCAGTAACCATCTTCTCTGCTTTGCTGTGACTGTCATTTTGGTACCTAGGTGGCAATTACTTGGGTCATTTGTGAAGTAGAAAACTATCCATACCAGAGACTGCAGCAGACGTAGAATTCCTATTCCTGGTTATATGGATTTAGGCCAGTCACTTTACTTCTCTAAATATCACGCAGTAGTAAAAACGGGCATGACACCCCAACTCACAGTGATGCTATAGTACTTAACCTTAAACACTAAAGGAATCTTTCATGAAAAGTGATGCACGTGCAGGGCAGCTGCGAACTGCTCCAGGTCCTAGGCAGATGAGACGGGGCCCTCCCCTGTCCTCTCGCCCTTCCAGTCTCCTCAAGGGATTTCAATCTCCTTGCTCTGATGGTCCGTTTAGAAGAAAGAACAACCAGGAGCGTATTCTTTCACAGCCAACAGTTAGATTGGGAGGAGAAAATTGTTGTCTGTTAAAAGATATTTATTCATATCCCCAGAGGTGAATAATAATTTCACTGTTCAGTTCCCACCAATCATAACATATCAAATTGACTGCGATATCACTGGCTGATCTTGCTCTAGACTTAATGATATAAATTAGGAGAGATAAACAACAGAAACTGACAGATTTGCCTGATGGCTGTTTTCAGCCCTTAAAAACCCACCAGGATTCTGTTTTATGACATATATTCCAGTCCTTGGGGGTCATTCTGCCTGGGTTAGTGAAAAGAATGAGAACCTGATGGCAAGATTTTTCTTTAACTGATGTGATTGCACAGTGGGTCTTTAAAGAACATAAAATACCATGAAACCTAATAGTGAATTAAGTGCCAAATAAGAAGGCAGAATTATGGTCATCAGAACCCTCCCACGGCTCCCAGACAATCTTCTTGGTGCTATGCAGAGGGCCAAATTTATCACTAGTGTAAATCAATAATATTATATGAGAAATTGATTATAAAATAAATTAATTTAGCCCAGTATACTGTGGGCTGGCAAAGGATGTAATGTGAGGACTAGTGTTTTCAGATTATAAGGAACTTGCAGAAATATTTAAAAAATCTTCCCCAAGAGTTCCAATAAGAATTATTCCATCAATGTCTACATGTTATTATTCTGTAATAGAAAACTGAAGTTCATAAGAGGGATGTACTATTTTATTTTACTGGACTCATCTTTTACCTTCAATCTTTGTTCCCTCTAATACAGTTCTGACTCACTGGACTATTTCCTTTGTCAAAACTGCTTATTATTTGTCTGGTGCATCTTTTCAATCAAAGGAAGCAGAGATAAGAATGGAAATGCACAAAACCATCCTGAAATAAATAACTACAGGATTGACTCCACTGTGAGTGAGATATTTCAGCAACTCCACTATCGCTCCTAGCAAGCAAAAGGCCAGGGTTTCAAAGGCAGGATGTGCATAAAAAGGAGTTTTATTTGTCTGTTCTGTATGGGTTCGTAGGCAGTGGCAAAGCTGGGGTTCAATCTGGAATGTCAACCTACAGCTGCACATTTATTTGAGAGATCTCATCACCTGCAATACAGTCAGAATAGATATCTAATACCTCTTTCTCTTCATTTCCACAGTAGGATTTTTGCATTAGCAAAAACATTTAGCATTCCTTGGTCTAGAAATACTCCAACTGCAAATCTAATATAAAGACTTATATAGTGACCACATAACAACCTTGGCTTAAAAACATCACTGTCTTCTCTACTAAACATTTGGCTCTTAAACATCAAACATTCCCCAGAGAACGGCAAAAGCAGGGTAAAAAACAATTGGGTTCTGTTTGCACTGTTTTGACAACAAACAAAGCTAAGAGAACATCAGCTATTATCAGACATCTGTTCTAAAGAATAAATGATATTTATGGCCTCAGGAGTATGTGCTGCTCAAATTACATCAGAGAAAAGGTCAGCATGCTCTAGGTGTACAATTTTAATTCAGTTTGAGAAATAAACACTGCTGCCCAGAAGTAGAGTTCTCTAAGTACAATTATATGGATGCTAAGGCTGAAATGAGATAAGAACAGATCTTATATGCATTGCAGGAAGTGAAGATACTGGAGAAGTGCCTTTAGCTTACCTTAGAACAACAAAATCTCGGATGGGATGAGGTGCCATGCTGTTCAAAACATACTGGTAAACTTCTGTCTGCTTGTCCAGGCTCTCAACAATCTTCCACTGCAAGAAGTCCTCATCCCAAATGTGGCGTTCTCTCAGCACTCGGTTCAGGACAACTGATGGGGGAGCTTCAACTTCCACGGAGGCTTTCCACAACCTTAGGGGGTTCCCATCCCCAACCTAAAGCAGAGCAACAAAAAGAATAAAACCTCATGATTCATAAGCATATGCTCCGTGAAGGATAATTGAGGACAAAATCTAGGAATGGACAACTGACTTTAGTGTAAGAAGTGAAGTCGCAGAGCGTGCATATTTCCCTGCTATTCATTAGTATTATTGCTACATTTGCTGCTGTTTTGTATCTAAAGACATACACATACTAGTCCTTGATGGAAAATTGAAGTGATACATTACTTCTGCTCTCACACCAGTGTAAATTTGGACTAGTTCCCATAGTGTCAGTGGAGCTGCTGTAGTATTTCTGGTATGACAGACACTGTCTCAAGCCCAAAGATCCTAAGTGTAGTGAGGAATATGTGAAGTAACAACAGATGAGTGGAGAGACTGCAACCCAGTGCCAAAACAAAGCTACTGTCTCAGGCAATCTGATGTGTTATCTGGGACTGAGGATTGGCTGTGCCAGTTAATCAGTTGAAGAACAGAACATGGAGGAGCAGAAGACATGATGATTCACTTTTATGCCAGATACATAGATGTTTCCTCATCAAAATAGCTGCAAGAGTAGTACTGGGAAAATAGTTTTCAAAGAAGAAAGACACAAATTGCTTGCTAAATCCCATTAGCTCATGGATCCTGTTACTTGTTACACCTCCACAGTGTGTAATAAAGGGAGCTGCAAGTGCTGGGGTGTGTGCAAGATGAATATCCTAAATTCCAGAGATACAGCAATTCTGCCTGGCTTTAGAGTTGCCATAACTGAGGCAGCAAACAAGCTACTTTGTGAGCACTGGATTTTTTAAGTCTTGCTTTTCTAGCCCCTCCCAGTCCTGGGGTCCTCACATACCACTCTAGTGTCCCAGGAACCTCCAACACCTCCCACAGACCCAGGATCATCTCCCCAGAAACTCAGCTCCCACCTCTCTCATCCTAAATTATTTTATTTTATTTTATTTTATTTTATTTTATTCCCCAGAGCTCTCATTTCTCCAGTCCTCCTGCCCGAGAGCCTCAGCTGCTCCTAATCCACTCTATAGCCTCACCTGCCCTTGACCCCAGACCTACACATGACCCTATTCCCTCCCAACCCTCTCCCACATCCTACTCCCAGTCCTCTCAGCAGCTACTGCTGGTTTGCAGGTCTCTGTTCTGCCTTTGTATTTCCAGCAGCCCTGAACTCCCACTGTCCACAGGGACCCCACAACATCCTCTGCCTGGGTACAGTGGTCTGGCTTTCCCTGAAGAACTGAACAAGCCTGGGACAATTTCAAAAATGTTGATAAAGGTTGCAGTTATCAAAAATTCACCTGGAGCAAGAAAAAGAAGATCAAGGATAAAAGTGGACATATGGCTGGCCTGGCCAAGTAAAGCCTGAAAAAGTTTTTTCATACCTACAGTTTGACAGTGTTCTGTGAACTGTTAGCAAACAACAGGATACAGTCAGAAACTTTGCCTGTCCCCCAGCTGGAGAACTTACTCAGGCAATGTCATCTGTTGTTAACTCTCATCTCTCTCTTTGGTTGCATTGTTTCCTCTATCACTTACTTGATCTATTTTTGGAGACCTTAGTTTGCTTCTGCATGTCTTTCCCTGGAACGTCATAATTGAATCACTATCATGTTACATTTTTATTAACTACTTTTAGTGATCTTAAATAAAAGCTATCTGCTTCAGCAGATGGAAGGGTATGCATTTCACATTTAGCCACATAAGAAGTCAATGATGTGCCCCATAGGTAGGCTATATTTTGATTTGGTTTGTTTACTGCTTCTTCCGTGTCTCCTGAAATTACCTTTTTGTAGGCAAGTTCTGTGTTCTCTAAACTGGAACATGTGACCCATCCTCTGAATTTCTCTTTTGCTTCTTTCTGGAGAGTCTGCAAGAGACTTTCAAGGTACATCTGATAGTTCCCTCCTTCTTCATCCACTTGTTTCCCTAGTTCTTCCAGGGTGGGAGAATGCATTTCAGCATCGACATATGAGTTTCGAGACTGGGTGACCATCTCATGTGGGACCTGCTCCAAAGAAAGGAGGTAAAGCACAGAGGAAAAATCTCCTGCTGAGAACCTTTCTTAAAGGCAATGTTTACTAGGCTGCTGGGCCATTTGCTACCAAATCACAATGAACCTATCATCTGGAAAGCAAATATCTACTGTTATCTTTGTTTATTATACATGGTGAGCAATCAAGATACTATATTGAAACAGTCAATGGGTCAGCATAGCACTACTCATGCAGAGCAGTATCAACTGTATGCCAAAAATGCTGATCAACTGTATGTCAAAATATCTGTGCTACTGATAGGTTACTCCTCTAGCCCTCAAAGATGTTGCCTTGTGCTCCTGGGAAAGGGACATATGAGCACTCTCTCTCCTACACCTGCAGTGGAAGTAGCTCCAGGAAGGACTCTTCCCCTATGTGATTTCAACTTTCTTCCATGACACAAAGAAATAAAATATGTCAACTTTCCTTTTTGAGATGGATTAGTTTTAACTGAAGTGCTAAAAGCATATAATAAAATTAAATATTAAAGTAGAAGATTTTGATTTTAATTAGACTAAAATTTCCTAATCCTGTAATTTGGGTTGAAAGCTGCCACAGAATAATTACCTTGCATTTTTAATAGTTGCATTTTTGAATACTAGAAGGGAGCAGTCAAAAAGAAATAAGATAAATAAACTTTAGATGGAAGAAGTTTACAAATAAGTGAAGCACCAACAATCTCTGAGCTAATACAAGACAGAAATGTAAGCATAAACATAAATACTTCAAAGGATGCAGCATTATGTGTCCATGAATAATGCTGTTTGAGTCTCTCACTCACCTCAAAAAGTTTGTTGCATTCCATTATCATGTGAGCAAGTCCTTGAGTAGCTGCCAGGTTTTCACTGAGGTCCTTCTGATCTGGTTTACCTGTTGCGTATTTTTTCTGTATCACTCTGTAATTGAATTCAGTGTTTCAGGTAAAAAGAGCTGAATCTTTTTAATATGAAGGCAAACATAGTGGCAGGCTGTTCATGAGAGAATAGTCTGTCCTTAGTTTTCATTTATCAAAAAGATTGTTCAGACTACGTTGAGCCTTTTTTAAAAGAAAAATGTTTACCTAGAATATTGTTGAGCCAAAGGTAAAAACAGGAAAGATTACATATGTCCCGCATTAGGTGTGGTACATTTTGGAAGGGACTTCTAACAGCTACGATGCACAGGGTTTTATGTCATTACTGGTTAAAGTGCTTGCTCTGACACTGGTTGTAAGATTGGCCATGAATCTGAGTGTATTGCAAATAAGATGGGAAAAGAGGTCAGAAGGGACATTAAGCTGGACAGTAATGTTTAGCAGGGTCTATGCCCTGTTTAGTCTATACTCACCACATTATACTCATCTTACCGTGGCCTGACATGAACTCAGCTGTCCAGGAGGCAGAATGTAGCCGGAGAATCCACAGAGTGACCAAACATAAATACACTCAGTGGCAAAAGGGGGGCTGGGATTTCCTGACCCGCAGTCCCATGCTTATCTTGCTTGTGTCCAATGCCCCTTCAATAAGCATTGCACTTCCTCCCTGGAAACACCTCCTGGCTTCCGCAAGGATATGACTTTACACCTTGTGCCCCTCACTGAAAATCTACATGTTAAAATCCTTTGAAATGTTTTCTCTCTTCACTACATCCAATCTTTGACTTCAACCAGAGCAAAGTCAGGCCTTTTCCCATTAGAAGCCAACACTAGTTATACAAAACTCACTTGTGCCCCACTGAAACTTTGTACGAAAAGCAGGCACTTGCATATTCTCAATAGGCAGACAGAAACACCCTGCTGGGCTTGCAAAAAGGCCTTTTGTGCATGTACCAGTGTGTTTTTGGCTCTGTGGTATTGGCTTTACCCTCTCCGTGCGCTTCCTAATGTGCAGCGGAAAACAGACACTGCAGAAAATTTTACTCTTTGGAAACACTGAAAGCATCATTTTGTATTAAGCTGAGGATATGACTATCTATAGCATTAGGAAGAAACTTACCTTGGGGAGCTTTCCTTCTTCACTATATTAAGGTGGAAGAGGGAAGGGGCCAGGCAAACGGCAATGTTCATGGGAGTCATCTGGTTCTCCTCCACAGAGGTGACGTCGCTGAGGAAGCACAGCAGCGTCTGCAAGACCTCCCGGTTCTCGTCCGCCATCAGCATGACGGCTGCCTGCGCCGCCTGCAGCCGCTGCTCCGCGGGAACATCTGAGGAAAGGCACGTGGTCGTCAGTGGGGTCAATTGTAACACCAGATAAGGAGCCTGGTGCGGGCTAAATTTACCTAGAAATTCACACTTTGGGAATGGCTTTTTAAAGAGGCAGATGAAGGGGCTGAGACCAACTGACTGCTGGAGTGCTGTTGTGTTTGCTCTTCCATCACGCATAGCGTGCTTAGCCAAGTTTAAGACATTTCTCTGTTCCTTATGAATTTAAAAGGTTGTTCTCTAAGCAAAAGACTGAACTTCATTTCAAGTTTATGAAGTGAGAGTAATACTCACTACTTATATCTTTCAATGTTACTTTTCAGGTTTCTTTTGTCCCTAGGGAAGACAGTTCAAAAGTCTTTGGAAAGCTTTGGGAAAATACTAACACTTGTGTCTTAGCCCATAAAAGCGTTTAATGAAATCAGTAATGGATGTGCTTAAATAGCATCTAAGATGGATTCATTTCTAAAACTACCATAAGTTTTCTCAGTTTGGATTAGGAGCCCTCCTCTGGCTATTACGCACACTCTATATAATCGAACAAAAGAACAACAAAAACATATTTACAGCACAGGGAACAGCCAGCTTTTAAGCTCTTCCTGTTAGGCTTGTGCAAGCACTTTATTTTAAAAGCTTTCAAACATAAATGACAAACAGAGCACAGTGCCATGTTTCCAATTATCTACAAATGGAAAGGTCAGGTCTTTCTGAGAAGTTGAAGAAGTCTTTGATAAATATGTGCAATGTGTCTTTTCTCCCCATATACACTCCTTGCACTCCCTCACCTGTGTTCTTGTGCTGGCAAGTCTGATGCATACAGAGGAAGACCGGCCAGACCTTCAAGTCATAGGCAAACACTAGGCAACTGAGGGTTTTCAGGAAATGGAGAGAGTTTCATCAAGGCTATGTCATATAGAAGATCTCACTAATCATCTCATCCCCATTCCTGTGTGTTATGACAAATTAAGCCATTCCAGATACATGAACAAAATCCTATGAATCCTAGAAGTTCAGTGACATCCAGAAAATCAAAAATCCCTTGCCAATATGCTAAGAGAGGAAAAATCCTTTCTAATCTCACATTAGTAATCTGTTAAACAGAATGAATGTGAGGAAAATCTCTCAGCTACAGATTTATTTAATTGCAGACATTATGAAATACAATTGGTATCCCAGCAATTTTCAACATTTTTCTTTCTGTGAAAGGGGTTCTGTCAGTACTGTCTGAAACAGAAAAATATATATGTTGTTGGTCACATAGAAGAAAATACTGCTACTTGTTTTTAATCCAAAATTTTGTTCTCCAGTGTCTAGAAAGCCCATCTTTTCCTTTTGCTACCCTGGTTTAAATAGACCCATACTCAAGTCTTTCTGATATCCTTTAAAACACTTGCGCAGTTCAAAAAAAATCTTTCCTAGCACCTTCTTTCTCCAAACAGTGAGCTCTTCAGACTTCCTACTGCCGTTCCGTCTCAGGTTACAGGGTCAGCCCATGCCCCTCTTCACAGCCTTTTTTGTTGGCTGGTAGAAATGTTTCACTGTTCAGCCTTTTGGCTGTTGTGAATCCTTATGCCAGGCTCCTGCCTCAGGAATGGGAATTCCTGCCGATAACAGGCCTGACAACACTGAGATCTGCCTTGTTGCTGTCTCTCTGGCAAGGAGACAGTTTGCTTGCAGTCACTCCTATGCTGAGACAGGACATTCCCAGTTTTGATCAAGCAATAGTTTAAACCTGATTTGCTTCCAAAGGTATGTACAATATGGCCTTCTAGCCAATAAGCTTCTCCTGGCTCACTTCATTGATGGAAACTACTGGGACTGCAATTTTATTAGTACTGAGAATTCCTGCTGCATTTCCGAACATACTCACTGATGCATGTGTAGGTAGATGTGGCTTGCAACCTGTGAGAGTGAAAGAAGAGGGGAAAGAGATGGTCCAAGGCTGGGCACCAACTGTTTCAGTTCACTGGTGTACCAAGACATCCTGTACGACCAAATCCACTAAATTTATTTGTGATGCCACCCCTCTCTGTGAAACCAGAATCACACTTCTCTATCACCTAGAGACACAATGATGTTAAATACTCCAGGGACTAGGTCCAACAGACAGATTTTTATGGTAAATGGAGGCACAGAAGTAACTTAGATTCTTTAACACTGGGCTTGTACAGTGTTTAAAAATGGCTTTCTTTGTTATAGCTTCTGAAACTTCTGCAGCTGAGAAGACTAGACACACTTCTCTTGAGTGCTTCCAAATAGCTGGCTTAGGTTAGCTGGGTATGCTTTTCTGTATCTGCCAAAGCATTGGCTGACTGGTCTTCATTCTGGACATTCTCAAGAAAACTCTAATTCCTCTGGCTTTTCAGTGTTTTCCTCATTGTTTATTGTTTATTCCTCCCTCAGTTTGGACAAGAAATACATAGTCATTTCCTGATTTACATGGATTTTTAGCATTCTGATGCATTTGAGTCTCAGATTTTGCTGAAGACTTCATATGCTGAAAAGAAAAGAAGAAACCCTCTGTTTTTTTTCTTTTTCTATTAGATCTTTACATTAAATCTACGTTTAGGAAGTAAATGAAGACAGCTGGTTTCTTACATGTCCATTTTATGAACTATAATGAAAAGACAAATAACCAAAAGTCCCAGTTAAGAAGGGAACGGTACAGGTGCACATTCTCATGGTCAATACCACTTTTCCATGCTCAAAAGACTCAATTGTATTGATATGTTTGCAGGAAATGGGCCTGAAATTTAAAGAAATCTGACAAAAATGAGAGTGTCTACACTTTTTATGTCCATGGGCAGCCTATCCTCCCAGCTTTTTTTCAACAGAAAAGCCTGATATTTTGAAAGCTTCTTAAGATTTAGATACTGCCTTTCCATTAAAGTTCACGGCATTTTGACACTGAAACCTTCACGCAGTTCTAAAAATCTCTCAGCTAAAGACTCTGGGGGCAGAGAAACTCTTTTTAGATAACTTGGTGGTGAAAAGAAAGAATACAACCCAGTGTTAACAACATGTTTAAAAGTATTATAATACTTTATTATATAATACATAATAAATTATAACTATTTATAATAATAAAAGTATTTCAACTTACACTGGTAGATGTGTAGAAAGGTCTCTCCTAGCTTACTTGTGAGGAGAGGTTCTGGCAAGTCCCTGAAAAACTGCTTTACCATGTCTGCCACATCATATGCTGACTGGTCTTCATAACTGACATTTTCCGGGGAGCTCTCATTCATCTGACGTAAGGCCTGGATTCGGGATTTCACTCCAGATTTTCGAAACAGACCCACCTAAAAAGGTGCCAGGTTGAGTTGGGTAAAAGGACAATTTACTTAAAGAACATAAAAAATATTTATTACAGGAGGCTTCGGTTATTACCAAAGTTACAATAGCTTATTTTACTCTAGGCAAGAGCAAGAGAAACATGTTTTGCAAATGCCACAGTCCTAGTTTGCCTACAGTCTCATAAACAACTACATTCTCTTGTGGTAGGACTGTAAGAGTTAATAATTCTGCTGTTCTATATCAGATCGTAGACAAAAAGTTCAGAGTGCATGTGGTTATGCCGTTGCCTGAAGAGTTTAAGCAAGATCCTTAGCTGATAAAAATCAGCGTGGCTTGCTTGGCTTCACTGTCTGTCTGTTGATTTACTCCAGCTGAGAATCTGGTTCCTCGTGTTTATTTGGGTATGTATTTTGAAGACTAACAAGAAAATATTATGTTTAGCTATGTAATAAATGCTGTGGCAAAAGATTAGTACATCCTGGTAGACCTTTAAAATCAAGACCAAATCTATTTTTTCCCCTTCCTGTTCTCTGCTTCCAACAGTTCCCCCAAATTCCACTAAAAAGCTCGGTTAGAAAGCAGAGGCCACAGAGAGATTATTTGTGCAGTGTCACCAAGATACATTTTTATCTTGTTTGCTTTCTATTCTAAAGGAAGTGGTAATTCTTAAAATGAGGCCCCTTAGTGCCTTCACAGCAGTGCTGCCCTTTTACAGTAGTTCTCATAAGTGGAATTCCCCTGAGGTGAATTCCTGAGCGTGAACCACTTTATTTATTCCCAAGTGAGTTTACAGTGTTTCATTTGGGAAATATTAGCACTGTTTTCCTTCAGTTTTGCAGGGGAAAAGGTGAAATATTGAGAAAGATCTATAAAAAGGCATTTTTCTGGTTTTGAATTATAGACTTTAGTTCCTCCACGTCTGCTGTCTTGTTAACTGTCAGTTCAGCTTACTGCATGGCATAGTCAACCAACAAAAAAAAATGCAAAGGCAAGGAAATATGCCTTTCATCCTTATTCCTCTTACTTCTGCCAGCACAGAGTTTATTCAGGTCTATCTTCATCCTGAACTACCTCTCTAGAATGCTTTCCATGTTCATCTGTAAGGCATTTAGGTTAACTCATATATTAATAACACAGATAACATAAATCATACTATATGCTGTTCTGTGAGAGGACGTATTCACTTATACGGGGATGAACTAGTATGCCAGACTGAAAGCAGTGGCTGTGAGCTGCTGTTCTTCTGTGTCCTTTTATTTATGAGTTCAGTGTTGCTCATGATCTAAATATATATGTAGGAATTACAGAACTGGAGCTTGCCCTGTGTACATCCAGGTGCATCGCATTTCTGTTCACAGGTGAAGCTCTCCTTAGTTTTGACAAGAGAACCCAAGAAAGAACATCTGCCTCTTTTTATTTGTTTTTCCCTTTCCCTTTCTCTTTTTCCTTTTAAATAATTTCTCCTCTTAAGTTACCTGTGTGCTGAAGACACAGGACAATGTTAATTCTATCCAAAAAATAAAATTCTGTCATGTGGTAGATAAATGTGATAGCAAAAAGCCCAGCTCTGCTTTTGATGGAAAGTGTCCTTGCTGACATTAAGAACCTTTAAAAGCTTACAGCTCAGTCTGGTTTGAGAGGTCAGACATCAAATCTCATCAAAGCAATCTCCTGTTGCACATCACTCTGTTACTCCCAATCATCTCCCTTTTTGTTTAATGATATTTATTCAAATTCTTATTTTTCTTTTTTTGGAAAAATACATAATTAATCAAAAGAAGACAGTTCTTCACTTTATAGAGATGTTTTAGGTTCTGTTCTGCAATATTACAGACTCATTCTGTAAATAAAACGGGACTACAAATCCAGTGATATATCAGAGACTAGTTTGGCCCAGTCTCTTTATTTTCCTCATGCTGTGGATCATCTGCTCTGCAATCATCCATATGATGCATGACAGAAGTAAACATGCAGTTGACAAAGGCAAAGCAGTTTCTATTTTGCAAGCTGCAACTGAATAATATATCCTACACATAATGGTGAGGATCCTCATATCATCTTAGACATCTCAATGCTGGGAGCCAGACCTTATAACGATTTAAAGCAACCTGAACTTTACTAAGGGTATGCAGTAGCAGCAATGCACAATTCTGCAATGCACAGAAAAGATATACAAACAAGATGCTGGGGGAGTCTGGAGGCTGCTCAGACCTCTGAGCCAGGCATTATGAGTCTTCAGATTAAATGGGAACAAAGGGAGTGACTGTCAAGCAAAGAAGCTGAATTACCTGGAGGTTTTCAGCCCAGAGCTGAGTGGAAACATATTTTCAATGTTCCCAGTCTGTACCTCTCCTTTTTTATCTTCTATTTAATTTTTTTCCCCAATTTCACTTTAGCTGACTTGAACTGGTACTTCATGTAGCTCTGATGCTTCCCAACAACTAAAACCCTCCTCTTGGAGCAGATACTTGTCTGAGACTGCCCATGGATGCTCCTTTTGACTGTGTCAAATCTGTTAATAGCTTTTTCCTTCTCTTCTGTTTTTCCTTCCCCCTTACTTTCTCCCGCAGTTATTTCCCCTTTCTTTACTCTTTTTCCCTATTGCTCTGCTACTTAGCTGACAAATCCATCCCTATCTTTGCATCTCCTGTTCCTCATACTTAGGTAAGTGTCTTCTCTTCCAGTTTCATCACTGATTCCAGGTCTGCTGCATCTTTTTTTTTTTTCCACTATGTTTTTTCCAATTCAATGCACAAACCCAGATTACCACAGAGATAACCATAAGTGTTAGCTACTGCATACATTGTTTCTACCGTCTCTATCCATCTTTCCCTTCCATCCACTGTTAACACATTCTCAACAGGCTATTCTTCCAACTTCTTAACTCCCGCACTACATACAGTAGGCAGAATTCATCTTACCTCATTTTAGACATCTGCAAGTTAGGTGTCAAGGTCTGGTTACTATACTTGACTTTTACAGTAAACGAGAGAAATGGTGGGAAGTGCCTATGTCTTCCCACTGGCTGTAAAGGGAGTCTGCAGTGACTCACAGCAAGATGTTTAATTTTTAGATTTCTGTTTTGGGGACGTTGCCTGTCACTGAACACAACAACCTGAACAGCAACAGAACAGTGATGAGAAATGCAAAGATTCAGAACAGACCACTTCCACCCTTTTTGTGTGCACAGAGCTAGGAAAGCAGAAAAGTCTCTAGAGTAAAATGCTGGTTGCTCCTTTTGAGCCTACAGCTATCTGAAACCAATTACAGAAGAGGTCATATGACATAATGCTAATAACAGTAGAGGACTGAAGCCAGTGAACCAGAGGGTTTCTCCCAGACCTATGTTCATAAGGATACATATCCTTATCCTTAGGGGAAGAACAGTAAAAATATGATTGGTTTGTCCCTGCTCAGTAGCTAAAGGGAAGCAAAAAGTTTGAAATACTTTGAGCATGTACACCTCCCTATTGGCTTGCTGCAGCTAACAACACTGTAAAAGGAAACATACGGTAATGGCTTTGCCATTGAACCCCACTGACCTAACTCTATCTGGGTATATCTGGCTTTGTCAACAGAACACTTGGAATATTTTGCTGAGTTTGCTCTCTATTCTTAGGTAGTTCTTTCTTTGTCAAGTAAATAAAACCTTTTGTACCATATCTTGTGAAATGATGAATGTGTTTAACTCTCACTAGCAAGAGTCAAGTGTGAGTAGTGTGGATATCAGCAAAAACAGAGTATTAAGCTCTTCCCAGGACTGATTCAATAGATGTGAAGACTCCACCTCATTCTTTGACATATTCTATTGTATACAAATCAGTAGGACTCTTATAGCTACAAGAATTCAACAAATTAGCTGAATGCAAATCTCTAAATGGCAAACCATTGGTATTAGTACCAGGTATCAAATCACCAGAGGAGATTTGGACTGATATGAACAACATGAGATATAGCAATCTTATTCTGCTACTAGAAAGGTTCACCACTGCTTGCTTAGGGTAGCTTTACAGTCAATAAAGTCCCTGGAGTAAAGTTCATACCTGATCTAGACAGGTGCTGCGTAAGTAGCGTAGTGCTTG
This sequence comes from Apteryx mantelli, assembly GCF_036417845.1. Lineage (NCBI taxonomy): Eukaryota > Metazoa > Chordata > Aves > Apterygiformes > Apterygidae > Apteryx > Apteryx mantelli. The sequence goes on from NC_089978.1 coordinate 26,958,008, forward strand.
CTGTATGCTCTGGGGAAGAGGCTGTCCAGTTCTCTGGACATGAACTATCAAAGGCACACCAAAGACGTTCTTGTCCTTGTAGTCAGGGACTTTCATCCTCTTCATGAACTTTGGCACAGACCTGAAAACCGACATGAACAGATTGCAAGAAAATATCAGAATATTTACACAGTCTTTCTGAGTAACAGTGCTGGGAGAAATTGGTAGCTGGGAAGACCTCCTGTTTTATAAAGATGGTCAAATAATGTTAAAGGCACGATACATGGACACTTTACAGTCTGTACAATTTATGGTTTTCTTGACCACTTTTATAGGTAGATGGCCTCTGGCTCTAAGATATAGCAAAACAATCCATTCTAACAAAAGAAAACTGTTCAGTTGTCATCCAGCTGAAGTCAAAGTGGTTTAAAAGATCCATTAGGAACTCAAAGGAAAAGCACAGCAAAGTGTAGCAGAGAAGGTAACTGAGAGAAAAGGAGGATCAGTCCTCTAACATGCTGAAAGATTTTTCATCTGTTCAAACTATCAGTTTCATGATTTAGCATTTCTGTTGCCTAAAAATTTAAAGTAAAAATGATATTGGGAAATCCTTATGTGCCAGGTTGATCCCTGGTGTTACCCAACTGATTTCTAGTTAAGTTGCTTTAGTGAAGCTGGTGAGTTTGCAAACTCACCATTTGATGGTGCAAATGAGAACACTGGATTCCCTTTGTGGGAGTCATGACTGCAGTGGGATTAAAAAGATGGATGAATATGACCCAAATATGATCAAGATTTTCTCTTCTGTGTAGGAAGGAGATAAACCTTGGATTAAATGACCTACTGAAGGAGTACAGAATACAACTTTACAGCTATTTAGAATCCCACTGCTTATAAATCCTTAGAGACAAACTGAAGAAATATTTGTCAGGAGGGAAAACCTTTGTACAAACAGCAGGATCTACCATTTGCTATATTCTAGTCTGCTTATTTGGAGTTGGTTAAGGTGAGATTTATCTCAGTACAGACAGCCAGAGGAACTGCACCAAAGGAGAACAGCAGGCTGGGGGTTCATCTTATTTAATTTTAGCTATGTAAAGGACATTTAGAAAGAGTTAGCAGTCCCAGCTGCCTCTATACCCATTTTGGAGGGAGGCACTTTTGGAGGGTGACCCAACCCCTCTATCTTGAGTAGAGTAAGTTGCCTTTGGGGTTGCCTGTCTTTTTCCACTGACAACAGAACCAGCTGACCTGACTGGCTCAGACTAGACTCCTAACTTTTTGGAGTGGCTGATGTTACTGAAATGGGTCATACATGCAGTTCCTTACATCTATTTTTTCATTTCTAAAAGTAAACTTGCCTTATCTAGCTCACAGCATAATTCAGTGTGATATTGGCAAAGCACTTTGAACATGGAAAGCACAATACAAATGTTAAGTCATATTATTTTTGGACTTAGTGTCTCTGATTACTTAGGAAAGTGTCTATTACCTTTTTGGTTATTTCTCAGATACTGATAACCTCTTATCTACTTTCCAGGATACCTCAGTCTACATGGCCCCTCAGGGTTAGCATACTATTAAACAGGAATGCTTCTGTAGCTGGTTGCACTCAAAGGAGACCCATTGCCAGCCTTCATGTCCATCTGCCCTTAACTCTACAATCTGAGTGCCCAGGTAGCTGTTACGTCTGCAAGCAGCCTGTAACACAAATCCAGACCTAGGCTAAAGCTTGCATCTTTTGATCTCTAGAGAAAAGTCCTCTTATGCAGTTCTAACTATTCTTTTAAAGCACAAACAAGGCAATATTTAATATGTGAAGTACTATCAGCAGCTGTTTCTTTTTGAATCACAAAATGAATTTTGGGGAAGACTTATTTTAAACATTTCCTCCTTTTAATCACTCTCACATACTCCTGTTTATTTTTCTGGAACTTGAATGTTGTTAGAGAGGCTGGGGTTGTCTCACTGTTAGAGTGCAGGAATGAGGTCAGATCTCTAGGATCTATTTCTGACTTTGCCACTGAGTCACTAGGCAGCTGTGGATTAAAAGGGACAGTTCCAAATTCTGCAGTTAAAGTAAACTGTTCCTCCTAACTCTATTTATTGAACTTACAATTAGAATTATAAAATTAGGAGAAATTCCTTTCTTCTAAATGTATCTCTTTTCCAGTTATCTATTGTACTCACCAGGTCCAGCCATGCTTGTTTGACATGGAGTATTTTTCCATGATGGCAGTAAGACGAAGTAGAGAGAATTTTTGTAGCAGATTCAGTTGGGCTGCTGACTGATTACTGATGTGAAGTGATGCTATGGAGTGGCTCAGGCAATGAGAGATTTGGAAACTATGCCACCGTAACCGCCTTTAGCAAAAAAAAAACAATAGAAATTCAGACAATTAAGTGTTTTAACCAGGCAGAAAAAGGTAGTATACTGTGAGAAAAGACTGGGCAATATATAAACAAACATACATATATATACACACTTATGGCTCATGGTGTGTCAACTGAAAGAAAATGTAGCATGGAGGCAAATGAAACAATTTGCTTAGTTTGAATCTCTTAATTTTGGAAATGGCCAAGCTTTGATTTTTTTATGCTAGATTCAAAGGAGGTGTGGGTCCTTTTTATGCACACAAGGAAGCAGCGTTGCCTATTATGTTCTTTAGCCCACACATTTCCAACAGGATGTGGGAGATTCAGATTCAAATATTCTCTCCCTGACTCAGAACTGGGACTTGATGCCTGATCCCTCACCTCCCAGGAGACCAGCCTGACCACCAAGGTATTTGGAGATGACGTTCTCTAAATCCCTCTGTTATAAAATTGTTGAAGGGTTTTTTTGTAGCAGGGTTTGAACGCTGTGTCTCTTAGGCAAGAACCATAACAACAGGGCTATTGAGCTATTCTCATCTTCTCTTTACCCCAATAAACTTTCTCTATGTACTGGATATATTGGAAACAACTCATTTCAGTTTCTTGTTTTGTTAAACATGAACTTTGGCTCAAATCCTACAAACTTTGGCACTGCTTATTTACTTAGTAGTTTCCTCGAGTTCACTTGCATGTGATGGTGATGAGCAAGCATGGGCGGAAGTAAACCATGGCACAGCAGAATCTTGTGTGAGGACGTGACAAGACTGACACCAGATCAAAAAGGGCCAAGTATTTTCTCACTTCTTCCACATATATGAACTCACCCTACCCACAACAGTACAGATCAAGAAAGTACTTTACCCAGAACAGTGCTCAGCTGGAACTCATCCCTCTATTTCATAACAGGTTTCTAAACTATTAACAAAATCCTGCTTTCCACTTTTATTAACAAGTTAATTGTATATCATCATTTCATCCAGATGTGTAAGGGAGTGAGGGAGTGAGGGAGGGTAGGGAAATTCTCTGTGAGAACAAAGGACCACAATTTTAAAGCAGATCAGTGCATAAAAGCATGCATGAGGCTACTGACATATACATACTGTCTGTAATGTATACAGGGTCTTCTTTTATAATAGGATGAACCACGGGAGAAAAAAATATGGCCTAATTTACACTGTTTCTGATTCCACATAAGAATTTCGAAAGGAAGATGTCCCTTCCCCAGAAGTACTCCTTTGCCCTGAGAAGTCCTCTTCCTCATACAGGACAAGTGCAACCATAGCGATATCCTACACTTTGTGATGGCTAAGCCAAAAGCCTCTTCTTCATTATATTGTATTTCAAAATTTATCATTTTGTTAATAGAAGAAAGATGGAATTGTGTACAGAATCTTGTTACCTACCTGCTTGGCCTTGTGAGAGATGCTCCCACTCCAGAGTCTCTCCTGTCCCTAACACCAGTGGCTTCTGACTCATTCAGGGATGTTCCATCTCTGTCCATGTCACTTGGTGTGGTCCGGCCGTCAGAGACGGAGTTCCCTTCAAAATCAAGTGTGATCTGTGTGGGTGACTGGAAAGGCAATGATGGCGATTCCTTCATGGACATGTCATCAACTGGCAGACCTGGCAAAACATTCTTTGACCAGCCATCTACCACCTCCTGGAGTCCATTGACATGCTGCAAAATGTCATCTAAATGAGGAAAAAGGACATCTTTCTCTAAGTCCAGGAGGTCCCCAGTACTGGCATACAAGTGGGAACCTGGCACATTGTCATAAATACTAACTCTGCTCTCTTTGGGACAGCAAGCCATCAATCCAGCCTCTTTTGGAAAAGAGCAGTTCTGTTTTCCCAAAGAGATGCTGCCTGTCCTCCAGTTTACATTATTACTGTTGTCTGTAGGTGAAAGGCTTTCAATAGAAAGTGCCTTTGGGAAGGTCCCTGGTTTGTGGTCCTTGGGAATATGCACAACCAAGTTCTCTTGGGAATGAAATTCATTTTTTCGGTTTTGGTCTACCACTTGCCGTAAGGCTGTTCCTGCCAGAACATCTAGGTCCTCCAAGTACATCCCACCTCTCTTGTTTGCTTCATGACCTTTGCGCTCCTTCAAACACGGTGTGCTCACCCCACTGCTGCTGTTTTCGGACTGACTGCTGTCGCTGCTGGATTTGGCAGAAAAGGAGAGTCCTCTTTTGACTGAATCTTGTCCTAAGTTTTGGAGATTGCCATTGACTATCTGTACACAGTGCATGTCTTTCAAAGATTTCGGCTCATACTGAAGAACAGGTCCACTTATCTCTAAAGGACCTGTTCTTCCTGAGCCTTTTAGCTTTCCATGCACACCTTTTGCTTTTAGTGTCTCCATGCGTTTCAGAAAGGTTTTTGCTTTTGTTCGTGTTGGTTTCTCATTCTTCAGGTTGTCCTTGGGGGCCAGGGCAGTGCTTAATGAAGTGGAGTCTTGCAGAAGTGTGTTTTCTACATCATGCTGGCCAGAGCAGTCGCAGATCTCCCTGACAGCGCTGCTGATGCCGGACTGACTCCTGTTGTCACTTCCCCCACTGCTCTCACTGTGAATAGATGAGACCTCAGGTTCACTCAGATCTGTAAGGACACTCTCACTGCTTGTTGTATTTTTCATTTTAATGTCCCCAGAAGACCCATGTCTGTCTGATCGGTGAAACAAAGCATCAATGTTGTCCACTCGAGACCATCGCCTGCTGGTTCTTTGGAAAGTCCATTTATTACTGATAGCACAGAGGTCTTCCTCATCTGAATCTTCACTCTGGAAAACAGCAAGTAGCACATGTCAAGGGCAGGTGCTTTTACTCATTATTTTGCATTGAAATGACTGTACTGCTCAGGAGAGAAACAGGTGGTAATGGCGCCATGCATCTAGTCTTGTGGGATATTGGTCATCAATCCTTTCATTCCAGCCTTTATCATTTCACTGTAAAGACTGCAGTGAGCATGTTAATGAGTAAAGACTAAATCCCTGCTCTTTGTTATAGAGTTCACGAGTGGACTGGCTGTGCCATATTAGCGCCTCTCGGCTTCGGTGGGGTGGTTTGCCTATATGCTAACCTGGGCAGGGCTGATGCCTACAGTGACTGTTCAGAATAAAGAGAAGGTTTTGAAAGGTGCTCGTAGGTGGATCCTGACTTGCAGGGATGGTGCTAAGATACACACAAGAAAGACTGGGAGGTAGCTGGGAACTAGAGCAATGTGGGCCATTTAAGCACCCAAGACAGTAAATATCCTGTGATGCACTTACTTTTGCAGTGAGAAGTAAGTAAACATTTCCAATACCAGCAATAAACCTCACAGATCATGTAAATCTTACAACATTTATATTTCAGGGACCTAACTACAGACACATGGCCACAATGCTTAAAATAACAGCAAAAAATTATATATTTGGAGGTATTACTTTGGGTGGATGAGGGGTAAGGCAAAGGAAGGTGACAAAGGCAGATGACAGCTGGGGAGGAGTGGGCAGGGGAAGAGGCACGGCTTAGTCCTGCCCAGCATGTGCCTATGGAGAAGTGTCCACAGTTGAGGGGAGCCCTCCAGCAGGGGCAACCTCTGTCTTCATTGCCTTTGCCAGCAGGATGCACCCCAGGACCGACAACCCTGGTGCTGCCCCATGATCCCAGATCTTCTCCCACTTTCCAGGTGCAGCAGAAGCAGCACCGCAGCCCTCCCCGGCTGTCTCCTGGCCCCAGCCCTTGGCCTTGGGCACGCAGCTTTGTGCTTATGCAGTGCCAGGAGTTAATCTGCAATGCAGACAACACCTACCATGAGAAAATATGGATAAAAAAGCTCCTCCTATGACATTTTTCTCATCTGTTTGCCCAACCGAGAAAGTACATCTTCAGCATGAAGCGCACAGTTGTCAAGCTCACGGTTCTCTAAGGATGTGAAGCCCCCAGCTGCTAATGAGTATCCTTCCCTTGACTTTGAACTGGGTTTATACTGCATTATTCCCGTACATTTGTTTTAAGGCAGAACAAACTAACTTCACCTACATGACATCCAAACAGCTCTTCACATTCTTGGAAGCAGTATGAAGGCAGTAAAATATGACAGGCTGTCAGACTAAAATGAGGTGCTAAACCAAAAAGACTATTTTGGGACTGGAAAAAATTCTCATTTTAAGGGTCTATTATTAGAAATATTTTTCTATGAAGTTTTGATGGTAAAGTTATCTTCTGTCTCTGACTAGATCTCCACTGGCTTGTCTAATTGAAAAATGTAAAACAAATTTTAAAAGAACCTTCAAATCTTAAATAATGCTAAACCTCAGAAGATGAAGACTGTGATCAGTAGTGTGTCAGGTATCCCTAATACCATAAGCTTTTGCCAGTTTATCACTTTAAGCTGGGCAGATGTTTTAGGTCTTGTCCAAATTATAAAATAAAATATTGCCATGAAGCAAGCAATTTTGGGGTTAGACACTGCTGGTTTATGTGTTATGTCGAGATGTGCAGTCCTTCTTCAGCTGATGTTAGCTCATAGAAATGAACGGATGCCTTAATTCTGCTGCTAGCTACAGAAAAAAATTAAGCAGCTTGAGAAACAGCAGGAAAGGAGCTAGAAATGGCTAATACTACTTTGGTCATTTTGTCTGCAGGAAAGAGCAGAATACTAGAGAGCTCTACCTTCTGCTTCAGCCTGATGGTTTGCTGCTAGAATGAGTATATGCAGGAGGACTGCACACACTCAGACACTTAAAAATCCATCTACTGTGGTCTTTATAGTGCCACAAAGTGGATATTTTAAAAACCGCAAGGGCATGTACTTTTAAATATTTAGCAGTGTTAATTATATCTACAAAGCATACCGCTGCTGAAGCACTGATGGCACCAGCCAATAGGATAAAAATATTTGTTTTTATTTATTGTACCTCCCCAATATACTAAAAGGACCCTAAACAAGATTCTTGGCTGACACAAATCTCTGTAGCTGCACTGACATTACTGTATGAACTGACAGGATTTAGCCTGTATTTTCTACAAGCTGGAATAGATTAAACTAGCCCAAGTGCTAGAAACATTGTGAAAAACACCAAAAGGAGAGCAGAGAATAGGAGAAGACAGAAATAAACATAAATTCTGTGGTGAATCTATTTTAAATTATTTTTAGAGGAAAATAAGTTTTAAGATTTTTTTTTAAAGTAGGTAGAGATGAACAGAAATGGGTATTGGTATTGAACAAACTGTGCATCTAACCACAACACAGGCAGGCATACATTCTGCCCAAGAACCAGTCAGAAAATACAGAGGGTTTTCTCTGTTGAAATTTCCAGTTAATATGAAAAATAATTTTTTTTTTTTTTTAGGCAGTATCTATAGTATCAATTAAAAGGTTTACTTGAGTGAATGTTCAATTCCAGCCCCAATTTCTAGCTTTTACATTGACCTTTCATTTTCTCTCATTACCATTCTCTCCTGCCTCTCCTCCTCCCTCCCACATCCTCTCTGTATCTGTTGTCCCAAATCTCAGCCATTTCCTCTTTCTGTGCTCTGGTTCTCTCTGGCCTCATGCATGTAATGGACCCAACTAGCTTCTGTTCCACTGAATAGGTAGTGAAGTAGGACAGTCTCATTTCCATAGCAAAATACCAGACTTCTGCAAGGAGAACAGCTGATGGTTTCAATCCATTCAGAACAGTGAGGAGTGGCAGCAAGTTTTAGTCAAGGCAAAGATAACAAGAAAATTCTCCCCTTTTTTTCCTGATATAATCAGGAGCTCAAAGAAGCAAGCAAGCAAGCAAACATACAAACCTCCCAAGAAAACCAAAATACTTGTTGAAGAGAAGGACAGGAACTAACATATAAACAAAATTTCCACAGGACAATCAGCATTCATGTGTATGTTGCTTTTTGCAATTCTGTCCCTTGTACAGCTCCAGTTTCTCTGCTTGAACTCATGTACATATGCACATGCAACAAAAAGGAAATCACTCCAAGCAGGTCAATGATACAATAGATTTAGTGAGTTCACTCTTGCTGAATGAGCTTAGTCTCTTCCTATAGTGCCTGCCTGCCTACATTATAAAGTTAGCATTGTAGTTAGGGGATTTTACTGTTCATTCTGTCAGGCGTGATGTGGGTATTTGATGTGGAAAGTATTGGCAGTTATCAAAGACACAAAAATCCATCAGGTCTGAAGCTGTGAAGAGATGGGATCCCTGTGGTTTCACTGAATGGACAAAATGCATGCTGAAGAGGTTACATACATAGAAGAACAAATGGGCATGTGCAGAAGGTGATAGACTATCCAGACACTAAATCATTTTTGTCTGAGTTCCCTCACGTGCTGAATAGGGTATAAATAGACTGAATTTGCAATGATACCAAAAATGCAACTCTTAGAGGTAGTTTTCAAAAAGCATTAGACAAACTTTCTAAGGAAGGGAAAACATATACCAAGATTTCTCAGAGTCAACGATTACCATTGTACACTGCTGAAGAGCCTTGGGGAATTTGTGACTAGAAAACCAAACGTTCAGCAGTTCTACTGGACATGTTACAAAATTCTCAAAATCAATAGGCAGTTTCTGCATTCCTCCCTGAAACCCTTTAAGCCTCAAATAATTCCCATGTTACACAGGAGTTTGTAAGGATGACAGGGTTTATCTTCATATTCTTAACTGGGAATAAGTCAGTACAAGAAATAAAGAAAAGCTATTGTTTTCATTTGAGGAGCTTTCACTTTTCCCTAGCAGGATTTTCCATTGTGTACTCACATGGCATTGGCAAACAAGCCAGTGTAATGAAAATACACTGGCTTTTCACCCACTAAATTGCACACATATAAAGTTTTAAATACTGCATGTGCCCTTTAAACACACGTAGTTTTGTTCCTGCTGTACTAGTCAGTTTTTTCTTTTTTTTTGTATATTCAAGATTCAGCAAATTTTTGCCCTTCCAGAAAATGCTGACACACATGTTCAAAGTCAAATATGCTTAACTTTTAAGAGCATTACTGACTTACAGCCTAATTTGGGGAGCTCTTATCACAAAACTCTGAACAAAGCCAGCACATTTCATGACGTTTTCTTACCTTTTTTCTTTGTAAGTTCACATCGAGTTTCATTGAGGCGCACTTGTTCAGTGTGTTCAGTCGTCTACAGGGTAAAGCAAATTCAAAAGATTAGCAGCCTGTGATTAAAGGGCACGACTTTTCGTAATTTCAAAAGCTTTTCTCTTATCTGCCTGTAGGGTCCTAACTCCATACAACAAGCTTTAGAAAACGATACTGTTTATTTTATTCCAGGCGATAAGACCACTGCTTTAAAAGGGCATCTTACCTTCACATTGCTTGATAGCCAGCTTTTATATATTGCTTTCTAATTAGTAGACATTTAAGTACTTAACAAAGGAAACAGATATAAACAAAACACTTTTTATGGATGGGGAAATGACCAGAGAGTGAGGAGATAAGTTGCCTTCTGCAGGAATGTAACATAATTAGTATAAAATGATTTAATGTAAATGCTAGGGATTTCAAAGCACTTGGCAGAGAGAAAAGGAAAAGTAAGTTTCAGATTCAGTGCCTCACTTCAGGCAGTTAGTACCTCCTTTAAAAAGCTGACATAAAGGAGAGATTGTAGTAATTAGTTAATTATTTCTTCATGGCCAATAGTTCCTTCCCTAAACCTATAGATCTTATAGACAGATTAACACACCCAAAATGCAACAAATTTAACATCTTCTTTAAATAAACACTGTTTAGTTATTTTAGACTATGATTTTCTTGTTATGATATTATAAGGATTTCTGTTTGGCTTCTGCTCATTAAATCCAAGGCTATCCCACGATGATACTGGGTTGAAAGGACAATCTGATAAGCATGGAAAGTGAACATTTGCATGTGTATGTGCATCCATGTGCAGAGAGAGTCAGAGCACTGCAAAATGTGCTCTTTTAATAATGAAAGTACTATGCTAATCATAAGTGCTTCATTTTTATTTATACTTTAAGGTCCTGATTCATGAAACCATCCATCTTCCAAAAGCACACAAAGGCTCAGAGTTAAATATGTTCAACTTTAAATGTTTTCCTGTTTTAGGGCTGAATTTCAGAATGAGGAAGGGCAGAGTTAGAGAGGCATGCATCCACAATACTCTTCTGTAAGTCTTCTGTATCTCCTCTTTGCAGCAAGAGGTTCCCCTTCTGCTTTTGGGTCCAGGATGAGAGGCTGCAAATCTATAGAACTGGCAACATCTGAAATGTATGTGATAAATTTCAAGGGCATGTGAAAAAAACATCATGTCAATAATAGATTCTCTCATAAAGCATTAGAACATTAGATTATTAGTATACTCCTCCCTGGGACTTGTTCTAATGTCAGAAATACTTTCTAATTGCCACCACCTAAAAAGAACCAGCCTACCAAATGAGGATCTTCCTTACAAAATTTCCCTCACAAAATAACACCTCCTCATTTGCAGATAAAATACTCTTCCCTAACTCAAGCCGATAAAAATTTATGCCATATCAGAAAATCCTGTGTTCATCATATTAATGTGAGTGTAATGTATGCACAAGCACACCCCACATGCATGGTAGTAACGTCCTTGTAATAAATTGCAGGCCTCGTGGTTCTGTAACTATATCTTCAGCCTTCTGCCCACAAATCCTCCTCCTCAGGGATTATATCTATCATTGCAAAACTCATCTTTTGCCCAAACATGGAATTTCTCAACCCAAAGTTTCATTTTGTTGGGGCCCTGGCTGAGTAATGTTCAGTGCTTCTGAGTACAAAATGTTTAAATTTGGATATCTATACTGAATCCAAATATACAGAGGCACAGATGCATTTTCAAAGGACTCCAACTCAGCTTTCTATTCGTGGAGACAGTTTCCTTCAAGAGGTGAACCAAAGGCCCAGATCTGAGTTCCTGCACCTCCTATTAGTATTAGTTGGCTTGTGCTAGAGAGACAAGTTTGTAGAAGCATTTCTACATGCACATGCTGTTGTGTGCACCACTGCTGGGCTTGTTGACTGTCAGAGCACTCATGTCTGCATATGTAAATCAAGCTGCTAACACTGTCCTCACACCTTTAAACTGGATAAGTCAATCTATTCTGCAAAATGAGCCTTTAAAAACATATCTAGATGTCTCTACAGCGGCACTTAGATTTACCTGAATGCTGTGGAGTCCCCTTAGTTTGTGTTCCCTGTTAATGTGACTGAGATCTGGGACTGCCCCGAGGTCCCATCTGGGCCTCGGGGCTGGGTTTCTTTTCTCTTTCTGAGAGAGTGGGAGAGAAAGGCTATGTCTGTTGGATCTTGTCTGACTGCAGCATCACAGCATGGCTGGGGTGTTTGGCCAGACGAGGAAAGGGGAAGTGCTTCCTGGACATGCCCTGTGAGGCTGAGCAGGAGAAAGGAGTTGACTAAATTCATGCCCAGAGACTCAGAAATTCTGAAAAATCATTGCCTCCTTTGAAGTTGCACATCAAATCTGAAAATCAAGCCATTAACTTCTAACTCCCTCACCTCTATGAGAATGAGCACTGAAGAAACATCTGCTGAAAAACAGCACTGCAATATGGGCCTTGTGTCTTGACAACGGTCCCTAGCAGGTGATTTATGCAACTGTTTTCTCAATGGTTTATAAAATAGCCCTGTGCTTATTGCTGGTTTGCAGTTGTTCTTGAGGAGAAAATGTAGAAGAAAACATTTGAAATATAGGAGCCAGAAAACCTTCTTTTATTCAATATAATGTTGCATGCCTTCTAAAAGCAAAGGAACAAACAATGCCTTTTAGGAACATGAAGAAGAGAAAGTGGCAGCCAGTGACTTATACTTTGCCCTGTTTGCACCCAGGTAACTCTGCAAGTGCAGCCAAAGCAGAACGTGTCACGGCATTTCTAAAAAGGGGCCTCATCTTCAGTGTGGAAAGGTGCAGAAATCACAGGGTCAAACAAATAAAACAATCTGAAGCAATCACTAACTGCATTAGAGAGCAAGAACATTTCAGTAGAGAACTGACAGGTCAGTTCTCTAAAAGTGAATGTCATTACTTAGACTGGAGCTTTAAAAAGCTAAACCATTATCCCGACTGCTTTCTAATCTGCTTTTTCTACGAAGAACCCACTCCATCAAAAACAGAACTACTTTTTAATGGGAGCCAGGGGCTCGACCTCAGCTTGTAAATTTATCCATCCACAAAATAACGGCATGCTTTCTGGGGCTTTTTCAATACTGTGAAAAGATTTGCCAGTGAAATTAGAGAACTAATGATCAGATTTGTTAGCTTGCCTGGTACTAACAACTCCAATCAAAGCCAGTCTGTTTCAACTTTCTATATCCTGGTGATGTGCCAGTGGCGGCAGAAAGCTTTTCTCATCTGCTTATAGTTGTTAGATGACTGACAGCCAAGCCCTCAACAAATCTTTCAAAAAACAAAAAATAAAAGTGTCTGGCTACAAATGGCTGTCACCGATGTCCCAATCAAGTGAGAGAAGCCATGGAGATGCTACCTACGCTTTTATGTTGCTATTTAGAAACATGGGAAAAGACTGCCTGTTTCTAACAAAACCTAAACTTGAAGGAGAGGCAGAAAAAAAGTAAAATAAACTACATCTGTATTTAACACAGGAGAGGTGGGCTGTATAAGAAAACAAATCATCTATGGATGCTTTTGAATGCTTGTCTGGAAAGCTGTGCAGTATTCAGCAAAAGCCTGCAAAATATTTACTATAGCAAGCGCTTCACTGATGTTAACTTTATTTCTTCTCCACGCCATGAATGTGAAAGATGTCCACTGATACAATACTTAAACATCAGAGGAGTAATTCAGGTGCCCAGGTAGAAGTGTCTAGTGCTATTTTAGATCCCCTAGAGTATCAAGTCTGGCCTTTAGCTGCTGTAGGTCCTGTGTCAGCCAGCCCCCGGGGAAGTCTCGGATATCCTAGGAGATTTAAGATGGCATTAGATACATGCATTTAGGGCTCTGAATCCCACTCACAGTGGTGTACTTGCTATCCCTTGTGATGGAAGTTCTTCAGGAGCAGGAAATCTCTAACTTTTGCATACTGTACAGCACCAGCAGTGTTTACAAATAAGCACAAACTTGTTGCAAAGAAGAATTTTATTAACTATGAAACCTTGTGTCTGGCCTGTTGCCCTGCTTAAAGAGCCATCCAGATACTCTGAAGACAGCTTTAGAGTGACTTTGAGCTCCATGAATTCCCCTGGACCTGTTCTGCAGCTGCTACCAAGCTGCTGGTGGGGAATGCAGCCAGTGGCCCTGGAGGGCCATGCAGAAGCTTTTCTGTCAGGAGGCAGTAGGGCCAATGGGGTGAGGTGGCATGGACAGCACAGTGTCTCTTATCTCTGGAGACTGGGTCATCTTCTGTTACAGATCAAGGGAACACATTTTATGACTCCCTAAGCTCTTCCCTGAGGGAAATACTACACTATTTCTGTGTTTTATCATTATTCCTAGCCAAGCTTAGGTGCAAAAAGAGGATGCATGCCCCCAGAAGGCTTCTTTTGGTGCCGTAGAATATGTGAAAAGGACATCTGACTCCCTGTGCTGGGCTCTGCAGAAGACTCAACACTGAATAAGGGTCCTCCCAGTATGGGCAGGACTGGAATGGGAAGCTCGCATGGCCACATGCCTTCTCCACCAGTTTTGTGGATAGAGACTATGTCATTTTCCAGTCCTGTCACTTATTATTATTGCTGCAATAGGCTGAGCTACTTCACAGGAAACATGTTCACATGAGGTGAGTTAACTCTCCTTGAGATCAATGGGAGCCTTTCTACTGACTTCAAAGCAGGGCTTTCTGTATTGCAAGTGGAGATCCAGGCTTATCTCTTAACGGCACCTAGAGCAATATAACCCAACAGATTGTACTGACTGTCTAATAAATGTTTCAAAAAAACCCACAGTATGATATACTGTATATAGCGACCTTTGGATTACTTACAAAGTATCTAAGAGACATTAGCTATGGAAAAAGAGGCTGCTGGCTGCTTCCAGTTTTCAAATTTTAAGAGCTTGGTTTAGGGGCCTAAGTAGGGTTCTATCAGACTAGTATTACATACTTATTCTTTACATTCTTAGTTGCTGTATTTACGTGAATACAAAAAGTACAACATGGCTTGACTTTTCCTTCTCACTCTCTTATCACAGTGGCCACAAAAGTTCCCAGAGCAGAATCTGTTGACTGCTATTTTGGAAATGACATAGAGATCCAGCTATAAAATTTTCATGCCCAATTATTGTTTTGGCAGGCTGACAACATTTGCCTGCAGAATGCATGGCAATTTTCTATTGTTCGTTACTCAATAAAATCTGAATGGAATCTCATGATAGGAAAAAAGATATGCCTCTAGCCAAAGGCCCCAGATTTGGCCTTCACTCTGCCAAATTTTAAAATGATGTTGTAAACAGCAGGAGTGTTAGACTGTCTCAGAAAGGTCACTGAAATCTTTTACAACAGGGAGTTTTAGGCATTCTGAATAAAATACTACCAGCTGCCTTAAAAATAAAAGGTTTCTCTGCATTTGTGCCTCATATTGTTTCATATACTATAATGTCATAAGAAAAACAATTATAAAATGAGGTTAAGAGTCTGATTTCAATCCACAACAGCAGAGAAACTCAGTGTTTATTCCAGAACAATTATGGTTCGGAGTTAAAACTCTGCTCAAACTGATTATCTGTTCTGGCATTCCAGCTTTAAAGTCATCCTCCAAATAAAAATGAGAACTCCATTTTGCTCAGTATTATGGGCTGAATGCCCTATTAATCTGTGTGAAGGCTTGGTCATGCATAGCTTTGAAGGCAGTGTGAGTTTTGGGTGTTTGAAGAATTGAAGTTTGGGACTCAACACAGTAACCAGTACATACAGAAATCATAATCAACCTCTTTTTAGTTTTCTATTTCATGAATGTGTGTCATAGCCTTCGTCTCTTGTGTGATATCCTGGCAAGTACCTTGTAGTGATGCCACCGCCGAACACAGCAAAAGTAGAAAACAGGCCACAGTGGTCAGTCAAGCTGTGAGGATTTACTGTTCACTGGCAAACTTGGAAAATGCTAGTTTGATAGCTAACACAGTAATGATGCTTGTACTGCAGGCGTGGCTGACACTGTTTCTGTTTCAGATGAACCAGAATCTTGACATTTGGCACAATTGCTTTTTATGGATTACTCTCAGCTAAAGATTTGGAGCTGCTGAATTGTAGCAAATTGTCTGCAGTCTGAAAACATTACTCTTCCATCTATTTAACCTGCATGTAATACTTCTTTTTCTACCTGACTAGTATATGAGGTGTTTTCTCTCTTTAGATCTACACTATCTAAAAATTCCCAACAAAATTTAAAGCAACAGGTGTTATTTTCTGATTAAAATCATTGCAGAAAAAGTTACTGGACAGTCATAAAAACTTTTATCTTTGAATAGAACCATTTGGAAAGATCTGTGTCTATGCTTACATACTACAGACCTTAGCAGTATTGCTACATTTAGGCTAATATAAAGCATTCTGTCACATCAGTGCATCTCTACAGATCCTAGTTTCTTCTTCAGAATCTCATCTTTCAATAAAAGAGAAAAAAAACCCCACACAGTCTCTAGCTGTTCTACTCACAAAGAAATCCTAAAAAAATATAAACCTAGAGTAACCGTTGAAGGTATAGCTGTGAGTCTGCAGAGAGTCTGAAGCAGCAACAGGTGAGCTGATCCCATATAGCTGCATAGATGTTGAATGCCTCATGACCATAATTTAAGTACCTACCCCCAACCAGTTCCCAGACTATACCAAAGCATGTCTCTTGCCATGCTAACCTGAAGCAGTGGGATGGATGTATATGCGGGAAGAAGGTTTGTTAGGCATGAGCATAGAAATCCCTTCCACCAGGCTGTACAGAACAGCAGTGGGTCATGTCTACAGTTACTCTGCTCCCTGGCATCCTTGAGAGCAGTCACTGAAGGATCCAGGTCTTTCCTACTGATTTCTTATCAGACACAGAGAAAGAGAATATTCTGTTTTCTATATCCATAATGGACAAAATGGGAAACCATAGGTATAGACTGCCAGAAAGGAGTTTTGGGGAAGCATCCTAACAGTAATCCCAGTAATCTCTTGGGAAGGCTCTGGATCCTCCATTAAAGAAGGCATCTCCTGGGATGGAGAGGTGGATGAGATGAACTCTCTTCCAGCCCTGTTTCTTACAATTAGGAAATCCTCTCTGCAATCGTCTATCATGGACTCATTAATCCCTGCATGCACAGTGCAGTGGAACAGCATATACCCTCTGTTGTCTTTAGCTATAGTCACAGAAGGGGAAATAGATTTTGGTCTAATTATCTTGATGTTAGTGTTGTGAAAGTTTCCATAACATGCAATAAAGCCTGTTTTGCTGGGGGCCAGATGCTCCTTTGTCCTTACTGAAGTGGAGTAGAATCCAGCTTGAGCCGAGCACAGGAGAAAAAAGAGGGGAACAATGCCTCTGCAATGTGGTTTTGCAAAACTACCACAGAATTGCTGCTTCTTAAATCCTGGGGGACTGTACTGGAGCAGTGTAATATTGTATATTCATCACAGGCAGAGCATAAGAAGCTAGATAAACAGCAGACACAAAGCTTCTAGGAGGGACAGACCAGGGACTATTTGTGGTAGCTGTAGTGTTCTGGGGTTCTGGGCCCACGGTTATTGTTACTGGTGTCAACAGGAGAGCACCAAGGGAAGCACAGTAGCATGAAAGCCATGTTTGCTGACAGGGAAAGTACCTGCTGAACTCTGTACCATGAGGTTTCATCTTTTCTGCTGTGCTTGGACATAGAGTCATTCATGCGACTCACATGTGGCTCCTTAATTCATTCAGGGTTTTCTTGTATTACGGCTAGTTCTTTCTTAAAAGGAAGGTATTTCATATCCAATGGATTTGGGACCTTTTTAAATCTTGTGATGTTTTCTAAGAGTGTAGTGGGCCCTGCTCTAGGATTTTCCACATGACAAATGAATCCAAAATATTACCATTTATTTAGAAAAACTAACAGAATCATTGCTTAATTCATATGGACAAGCAAACACCTCTTCTGCTGGGCTGCTTTACTAAGAATAACAAATTGGCTAATGTTTTTAAAGTATCAGAAGAGAAACTTCAGGTGTTATTTACCTGCAAAGAGGTTCTACAAGGTCCTTGTCAAGAAAATCATGATCTTTCTTTACTGCAGCAATATCAATGGGAAACTGGGAATCTATAAAAGGAGACACAATATTAAGACAAGTGCTTGCTATTCAGCTGAAAATACATTGTCTACATCTAAAATGCTTTGCAACTGTTTAGTCACTGAAATGCAGTATGACCCCTTTTACTCGGGCCTGATTCCCTTCCATATCTGTGCCATATCTGTGACCCTTTCAGTTACTGCATTTTTTTCTTTTGGAAGTTGAACATCTTGTGCACCAAAGAGACAGCAACATCATGTCACTTTTGCTTTAATAAGATATTAAATTATTAGCTGTTCTTTCTACTGTCTAGAACAAAAGAATGAGATCAGAAAATTACCAGCACACTTTCACTATCCACATGGGCAACAAAGTTCTCTGTTCCCATCACTGTGACTTAATGAATTATTTGCTATACAGACTTTTCCCATGAAGCAGAAATGTTTTGAGCTTTTTGTTTTTAATACAACCCCCAACAACAATGATTTCAAAAAAAGTGTTACTCAAATAAGAGACACAAAGAAATGAGCTCACTTAAAGCCAGATTAGCATGCTGGAAGCTGACATTTGCAGTGACAAGTGAGGCGACTGCCACACATGAGTGGGCTCCAGGGCAGTGGGAGGGATTTCAGTGTTGCGGCTGCCCCCCAGGTTGCTCTGCAATGCTCAGGTGCCGCAGCAGGAAATGGGGATGCAAGAACTGCGGCCACCATCTTCGGACACCAGGGCTTACCGTTTACATAACAGATGCCTGCAAAAGCGACCTTGTGTTCAGAGACGCAGACTGCCTAGAGTGCACATTGACTGCAAGGGAGCTGTGGGAGCACAGCACCTGCGAGCCCGGAGGGAGACAGTTAGTAAGCCTTGCTGGAGCTCAGCAGGCTGTTGGGAGCCTCGGATGAAGCCCAGGCATCGTGCTCCCTGACACTTTCGGGTCCCCAAGGGTGGATCGACAATGCCTGCATTGGCTCTCCACAGAACTGGCTCCGATCTGCAAGGTTTCGTGGCTATTGCTCCCTGCCAGCGTAGCTGTGCTGCCTCCAGACCCACGCTGACCCTGGAAGCAGCCCAGCGGGTTTGGCAGAGCTGCACATAGGCTAATAAGCCCTAGCGGGCCTGAGCTGGCTGTATATCTCTGGCAGAGATAATCTGCAGTGTGGAAAAATGAGGATCAGCTACAGTTTCCCTCTCAGCACTGAGCTGAGAGGAGTAGAAAAAAACAGTCTCAGTCCCCAAACTGCTCCTGAATGCAGCAGCAGGGTAAGCAGCCCCTGCTTATCTGAGCATGACTTTTCAACCACTCACTCCAGAAACAAAAAAGCAGGGGAAATGGCTGGAGGGAAGAATCCATACTTGTTCCCAGAACTGAAAATTTTGGGACAGTGATTTGACACCCATTTGCTTTGAGCTAACACCAAAATATTTGCTTTTCTTGCTTTGCAGTGAGAGGAGAACGAATGAAAGCACAGCTCAAATGATTCACTTCTAATATCTTTGCAGAGTATTAATATTTTCAATCTTATTTTAGACACAGTTCAGGAGATTTTAAAAAAGAGACCTATGTATTTGGATTTTTTGTATTTGTTTTTGCTAATTGTTGAGGTTTACACAAACTATGTCCCCCTGCTTTCTTCCACAGCTGTGAGGACTAGAGTCTTACTTTTCCTTAGGCATTCATGTGACTCCGGCAGCTGAGGCTTTGTGAAAGCAGCCCACCATTGCAATACTTTCAGTCAAATGTAGTGCTGCCAGACTGTAAGCTCTCCTGGCAAGGGCACAATGCACTTTCAGTACTTCAGAAATAGGAGAAAAACCTACTTACCTTCGTAGAACTGAGCATATTGGGGAAATCCAGCTGCACGTAACCAGTCACACGCTTCCTTTGCTTCGATTTCTGAGGAGAAAGAGAAGAGCAAAAAGTTCACACTTTGTCATTTTGCATTAGAAGCTCTTTTAATTGCAAGGAAACAGCAGAGACTTGGTAATAGCTGTTAGCTACTTAAAAGCACTGTCATCATTCAGCAGCAATTGTCGATAGCATCAGGAAACAAAATATACATCCCTCAAAGAAACCCACTTGTCTCTGGGGGACGCTGGGTTGTCCAGCTGTTTGGTGACTGAGACAAAATGATAACCATCTCCACGTGGAAGGAGAACTGCTTAGCCAGGCTGAGGCCCTGTGTCCTGTCCTTCCCCAGAACCTTACTGAAAGGACTTTGCACAGTGGAAGCTGTTAGGACGAAGTGAGGAGGTAGCAGGGTGGAAATGGGAAGACAGAGGACATGCACTGTGTTTTCTCCTGCTCCAACATTTCTTGGAGAGAATAATCAGTACAGACATAGAGGGATATCATCTTTACGCTGTCCCCAAAGAGGACTGGAAGCCAGTGAAAGCTCAGCCAGGAATACCCCTGTGTAGGTATAATGCTACTGAAGGGACAACTGTGAAGGCAGGATGCCCTTCCCTCCCTTTAGCTACTTAAGGCAGTTATCTGGACTCCCTCTACAGTCAAAGGAGAGAGAGTTACCACCACAGGGTGATTCATTTCACCTTAAGATATCTGGAATAGGTGGGATAAATCACATACTGAAAATGCTTTTCTCTTGTGACTGCTAACAAAGAAAGGATAAACAGCTACAGGTATGTCTATGCAGCTAACTAAAATACAGACAAGCAGTAGCTTCAAGCACTGGACCACAGATCACTCACTGTTTTTAAACGTTAGTCCACTTTCAAGCCTGTTTTGGGCTGTTTCATCTATCTCTCCACAAGACAAATCTTTCCCTGAGAAGGCCAGTACTAAGCAGTGGGGCGATGAACCAATCTGCATCACCTTGTCCCTGGCTCGCCGTGATTTATAAGTATAGGTGTAGTTTATGCTGGACAAGATTTCTACTTTTAAACAGTCTTCACTGAGTAAGATGTCTCCTACTCCAATAGAAGAGGTGGGGGAATCATCAGCTGGACAAGAAAATAGTCCCTCCTTATTTTGGGGTTGGCAGGTGAGAATGGGGAAAGGAAGAAAATCCTGTCCCACAGGGGGGCTACATGAGACCCTGCTCCCAAAGATTTTTGCATAGGAGAGGCAGATCGAGCCTGTTCAAATACTAATCAGCAGTAAATAAATGGCAGCTACATAAAAACAGAGAATAAATTTTCAGGTCTCTCCAGTGAAACAGACTTTGTGCATTTCTACAGTCACACACATGGTTAGTCCCCTGAATGCTGAGATGACCTATGTGTGTTGACAGTGGGGTCACTCAATTTTTACCAAGCTCCATGGGCTAATTCTACAGAGACTCAAAGGCAATGCATCAAGCCCAGCGCTGCCCGGCCAGGCCGGCACCCACATTGCCTTCATGATGGGGACTCGTGGGTTGTAGCTGCTCCCAGGGTGACTGGAAGAACAATGAAAAATAGAGATCATCCACAAAAACATGGATTGTTGGTGAAATCAGGACAACATCACAACATTTCCATGCTGTCCAAGTATAGATTAGGGTCTGCCTTTTGAAGAGTCCTAATTTACATGATTAAAGCCAAAATGTGCATGTGCATTTCTTATATTTGCAAAATCTGCATGTATATCAGCTAAGGAATAGTTTGTATGTGCTGAAGAAAGCAGACATTTAAGTTCCTTATTATTCAACCTGAATGAACCAATGAAAGGTTTTGGCACGTTTGTAATTGTAAAATCTAGGCAGCCATAATACAAAACCCTAAACATAGAACAAGCAATGGAACTAGAAAAAGACAAACAGACTCGCTTGCTCTTCTGCATGTTCTGCCTTGTATGCAAAAATCCCAGCTGTAAATTTGTTATGCTAAAATGCATTTTTAGAGATATGAGATGCTGGCATGAATTCTCCCCCATGTAATTCCATTCAGATCACTCATTATTCCCTAATGACTTTACCCACTGAAGCTCACTATAAAGCCTGCTTTGAATATACCCTACAGTATGTGACCCATACACCTTTCTGCCCCTCTGAATACTGAATCACACCAGCAAATTTTGTTACAGAAATAAAAATTCAGAATATAGGTCTACTTATCAAAAGCACAATTTCCCAAAGACAATTAGACAGCCAGTAACAGCTCGGTGATGGCTACAATCATTAGCAGTGCTGAAAAGGATTTACCACCAGGTCTTCATTTGCTCTGACATTACTTCATGCCAAGGCCAAAAAAGGAGTATGAAAGTACATTCAGTTCTTAACACCGCACAAAAGAATGAGCAGCTTACATAAAACGTGGCTCTAACTACTACACATCTGTGTGCTGAAAGCACATCTCTATTATGTTCCAGTGAGACTGAATATTTTTATTAAATGCTTGCAAAAAAGACAAGTCTTTGTACTTTTGCTTTTGCTTAATTCAATCTCATGAAACACAGATGAATTGATCCTATTTCAAAATGTAATTTACAACTCATAACAGCTGTGCATTCTAGCTTCATCTGGCCTGGAAGCACAACTAACAGAGGCTGTGGGTGATGGAGAATGCTACTACTTAATGCTCTTATATGCTTATCATATTTCAGTGTGTTTTTCAGTTGGCTGCTCAAATCAGAGATTGCTAAGAAATCTTCCTGAAGCCCAAGTGAGACCTAAAAATCTCAGCTTGCAATGGGTGAATAATTGCAAGGAACAACTAAGGAAGTAAATCTCACCCCTTTTTTGCTGTTGTTGTTCAAAGACTGTTCATAACATACTACAACTCTCTTAAGCTTATCCATTACTCAAAATGATTGTCAGACTAACTCTGGCTTCAAATCTTTGGCTCTAGCTCATACATGAAGGCATCTATTGCGAGTATTCTCATTTTCTGAACTATCACCTAAAACAAACAGATTCAGCCTCAAACAAGATTTGCTAAATCAGCCACTGGGACACTGGATCTCAGACATGTATCAGTGGGACAATTTCTCTCCCTTCTCTCTATTTTCTTTTTGGTCTTTTTAAGAGGACAGCAGAAGGATAGAAATATAATGTGCTATTGACTCAGCCCAAAATATGATTTTGCTCATAGCAGTCTGTTTCTACTGGTTAAAGGCACCTGTTCCAGCTATTATGGGCACAACCAAGTATTTACTCCTCAGCAGAGATGGAAGGTGATTTCTGCTATCTCACTCTGGGCATGTAAGCCAAGTTATAGTTCAGAATGCAATACATTTTTTTTCATTACTGGATATTTTAATGCTTAAAGTATAATTTTAGATGCTTAATTTAACATTTGCCTTCAGTGTATATACTGGATACTGTATATATACTGTATATAACACAGGTGTAAGAACCAGCCTACAGCAGCTGCACTATCGTCATGAGGCAAGCAGGCTACTGGGGACAACCAAAGTTAGGACCAAAAAAGAGGAAGGAATCTCTGGGACTGCAAGAATAAAAACTCACAACCCATCCATGAGAGCAAATTGTATTTCCAAAAGGCATTAAAGGTTCAGGAGATTGTGGGTGCTTTTTAGAAATAAAGCCAGTAGCTTGTCTCAGTTTCTGTAACAGGGACTGGATTCTTTCCAAAGGTTTGTTTCTCCTCAAGAAAACCTACTCATGTGAGAATATTGAACTTTTCAACACTGTACGGCTATTCCTGAAGGGAAAAAGCAGGTGAGTTACATGAATTGCAATCTGCAATACAAAAAGGTGTGCCTGCTGCCTCCTTGAGAAGAAAGTACTGCAGAAGTCAGGCAGAAAATCTTAGGAGAACAACTGGAAGTGACCGACTGAGGAAAAACTCACCCTGGGACCTGTCTATTTTTTAAGCTGAGAAACCAGGCGTTCCAGGACACAGTCCTGCAAAAACATGTAAAGCTGCTTGTGTTTGCAGATGGCTCCCCAGAACAGAGAGGGCCTGTCATGCTGAGAAGAGTGATGTGAGAGAGGAAATGGCTCCCTGTTTTGAGTTTTATAGCTGGCAGGAGCTAGAGCTTCTCCCAGATGCATGCTTCCCCCCTGCCCACCTATTGGCAGTGTCCGCCTCTGAGACAGCTTCTCCAGACTCTTGTTTAGGGCATCTGGGAAGGCGAAATTCTGGTGTGGCCTGACCAAAAGGCTGCTGACCCTCGTGTATCTGATGACTGGCTCATGTGTAGGCACTGCTAGCCTGCTCTATTGTCTGAAAAAAGTCATGGATAATTTACTTAGCTGCTTTCCACTTGCTCGAGCAGCAGTTAATGATAATCATTAATTATTAAGGCTAGATAATAACTCAGTTGCAAATATTGACAAGTGTCAGTATGTCTAACGGCACTGGAGTTCTCAGGGATTTTTCAGTTTTTAGTTGAAATAATCATGTGGCTTGACAGGAAACAAGTTTCTCTTTTCCACTTCCCTTCTCCACCAGTAACAGGTTCTTACTGAGGCTCATATCCTCAAAAGTCCTTCAGCAACATTTCTGAGGAGATCAGGGGTACTTCATGGTCACCTGCACCCCTGTCATGTATCAGCTTTTGCCAGGAGGTACGTACAAAGCTACCTATGCACAGATGTTTCTTTAGAGCTATGGAGCTACCTCAGGTCTTGCCTCCAAGGCCCCCAAGAAGTTCCCTGCTTGCTTCACCAGAACTTTTCGGTGCACATGTACAAGCAGGAACCTCAAACTTTGTCACCTCTTTAATCAGCCAAATCACTGGATTTTTTTCCTACAGCACTGTTTCTCAGTCTTTCCTCTTGAAGTTGTCACTCTGTATATTAAATTAAATGCTTATCAGAGACACTGTTGCTGTAGCCCAAGTATGTATCGCACAGTAGAGATTGAAATGCAAATCTCTGATCCTACACTTTTTATTTAAGAAAGTTAAGTAGATTAAAATAAGGAGGGAGAGATTCACCCAGCAAACTTCACAGGTGGTCAGAGTACAGCTGGAATATGTCTTCAAGTCCGTGCTTAACATTAAGCAGGTTTGAATTTGTCTCCCACGTGTCAAGTGAGCACTCTGGATATGCTGGGGCTGGAGTGGAGAGGGCTGCTCGCAGTCTTACTTTCTCATTACTTTTTCTGATTCTTCACAAACTGCTTCAGTGGTGCCCAGCACCAGAGGAAGATTCACATTTTAAGATCCCAAGTGGGATCTGTGACTACAGCGGTAAGCTTTTTGACACCCTGGGCATATTTTGGTGAACCCATTTTTTAGCTACAGAGAATGCTTGGTTTACCTTCTGATCAGATCCCTTTCCCAGTCCACTTTACCACTTGTGCTGGTGGTGGATTAGCAAGCCGATCCCTGTCATCCAGGGGTCCTGTTTAGTCCACATAAACTGCATTTTAATGAGCGCATTCTCTGAAACAAAGAAAACTAAACCACTGGGACAGTCCTTCTTCACATGAAAGGAAGCAGCAGAACTGTCTAAGAAGTTGTTTTGGGGGATATTATTCTGTCAAGAAAAATTCATATAAGTAAATTTATTTTCTAGCACAGGACCATATCACTGTCCATGAATATCATGGACACATATCACTGTAAGATCTAGTTACTACCGTCTTTTCCCTTTTTCTGTCTAGACATTGTAACTCTTATCTTGTTTCTGCCTTTCCAGTCTTTCTTGTTCTGTCTCTTCTATCTTCTGTTTTGTTGATTCTACTTTTTTCTACTATAACTTTATTTAAGATTCAGATGTCCCTTTGCACAATGAAGTGAAAGAAATAACAGCTAGAATAAATAAGGTACATAATTACCTCATCTATTGCATTTATGTCAATTTTATGTTTGATAACCTTTATTCTTCATCTTTCTGTAACAAATGGCTGTGTATGCTCTCCTTTATATCCCCACTATATTGCACACCATTTAAATCTAACTTTACTAGATTTAAGATAAAATATCTGGGAGTGTTAGTGAAAATGATTAATCAAGTCATTGGAAAGGACTATTTTCCTGTGCAGCCAGGCCAGTAAGCTCTGATGGCAGATACAAGCTGGTCTATTAGGCAGAACAGGATTCACTTTACCAAGTGTTACTTGGAAGTAGAGTAATAACTTGGTTGCAGTTCATAGGGTTTGGACTTGGTTAGTTTGGTGCTATGCTTTACATTAACTTTTGATCCTTGTCTTACTCTCTCCTTCAAGAGGAGGAAAATTGTTGGGAGGACAGAGTTTGCACTGCAGCTTCCAGAACAATATCTACCTTGCGTTTTAAGGTCAGTTTGGAGATTCAGCTTGACCTTGGGTTTAATAACACCCTTTACTCTCAGGAGCCCATGTGGACCTCTGTTAAGGGTGAACCAGAGAGCACTTCTGAGAAGGAAACCTTGACAATATCTTGTACCTGAGACACACTCAAGGCAGCTGCATGCATGTGTGGGTGAGCTTCAGTCTTGCCTAGACAATCTTTGTGTTTGTCCTATAGTCCTGTCATGCCACCAACAAGCCATGTCACCACCCTGACGTGTTTCTACAGGAGCCTTAGTGAGGGCAGATAGGGTTTGTAGGAAAGCTGAGTTCAGGCTGCAGTTGTATTAAAACAGGTCCAGGAAGTTCCAGCTTGTTCTTGCAGCCCTGGTACCAGTCTAAGATATTTTAGTGTCCCCCCCATTATCCTCCTACTCCTACATCTCATACTCTTCAAGATATTTATCCATGTAACTATTATTCTTATTTTACAGATGATGATCTAAAGCACAGAGGCCCAGACAGAAAATTTTTTAAAAGTGCATAGGAAGGTTAGAGACAACGTTGGCAGGAACTAGGTGCCTGACTCATTTAGCTGCCTATAAAAATATGACTATGTCACTCCTCAAGTACTAATACCCTTAGAAATCTGGTGTAGAGAGACCAATGCCAAATTTCTGAAGCTCTTAGACACCTAAACTATCACTCCGTTGTCACCCAGACATTACCTAACCCTAAAGGTTGATGGGTTTCCTTCGAATGGCTTTGCAAAGCTACTTCAGAGCTAAGAAATGAACCCTTCTATAGGGTTTAGGTGCTAAACTGTAATGAATAGGAACATATTTATAAAAATGTGAACAGGTGGCATTCCAAGGTCATGTAAGAAATTCACAGCAAAACAGAGCCTCACACCTATAGCTTGCAAGGCATAGATTAGAACCCCAAGTACTAGATTATCCACTCTCTGCACTACTGCAGGCAGTATGCTGTAGATCATGGAAAAATATAAAGTTTCTCATGTTCCCTATGGGAAATGTCCCATGCAATTTAATAGATACAAGTTTCTGCAACATTTTCAGTTGCATTATACCCACCAGAATTATTTAAAAGGGAAAATTCTTGAATTTTATTTATAAGATGGTATAAATTTTTGTGCAAAGGATACTAGTGTCTCTGAAATTATTTAGACTTTTAGCATAATTTCCACAGAACTCCATTTAAACGAAAGCTTTTAGATAGTACTCTAATGGTTTACTTTACTTCCTTCTATTCTGTAGGACTTTTCCTGAATAACTCCAATAATAACACAAAGGTAACTACGCAGTGCACCCATAAAATTTCCATTTATAGTACAGGTCTATCATAGATAAAATAAAACATAAGCATACAACAAATTTATATTATTTTACTATACTATGGTGCATACTCTTCAATAAATCCAGATAATAAGGTTTTCAAAGGTGGGATTTCATTGGAATTATTTTATACCATGCTGTATAATTACTATTAGAGACAGGGTTATGTTTTGCAAGCAAAAAACAAATAAAGCTGTCAAAGCATTATTTTAATAGACCTTAAGCTTTTGCAGAATACTGTGGTACCAGTAATAATACAATAAAATATGGACCTTTTAAACTACTGTGGCTGAAAATAATTCAAACAACAATAGAAAAAAGATCTTTTCAAGCTCATGAGCAGTTTCTTTATATGTAGCTCTTTCCACTTCATGTATAATAGTCAGATGATATCCATTCATGCTTTTGATTTCTTAGAGAGGTTGCAAGTGAGAATCAAGATTATTTATGGACATGAAAAAAATCTCATATGGTGAGAGATGAAAAAATTCGGACTGTTTACCTTGGAGACCAGATGAATAAGGAAGGGTTATGATAAAAGGATGCAAAATAATGGGTAATATAAAAATAGGAAATTGGAAATGCCTATTCTCTTTGCCTTGCAGCACACGGACAGGGAGATTAATGAAAAAGGAGGAATGAAAAAGAAAGAAAGCAATCTGAACTGGTAAAGAAAATATGTTTTTTACACAATCTATAAAATTCATTGCCAAAGGACAGTGGGATCAGGAGATGAGTGGGCTTAAAACTGAGCTGGAGTTTTATCTGACTACTTGGTGCTAACACCATAGATTTGGAAAAGGATGCATCATTGTCCAGAGTGGGAGAACAGAAACCAAACTACTGACAGTGTTAAGAGATTTTTTTTTCTTCTGATTTCATAAATCCTTATACAGCTTTTCCTCTTGAGCAACTGACGTCTCCAGCGCTCAGACATAATCTGGGACTATATAAAATACTTTTTTGACCCCCTATGACAATTCTTTTGTTTCTTATGGTAACCAAATTCTCCACAGTCCAGCTGGGACACTTCTGCTCATCAGTCTTTTATCTTGAGCTTGGCTGCATCTCCCAAGACAAAAGATGTGTTCTTCCGGCCAGGAGTTAGGAACTTTACTCCCCTTTGGGTGAAGGGATTATGCTTAATTCTTTTCCTAAATTAATGGGATACTGGTAAAACTGCTAGACCTGAGATTTATAGCAGGTTCACCAGGCATGAAACTCTACGGATCTGGGAATACTGTGTCTATATCTAGATCTCATCAGCGCAAGGAACATAGCACAATGTTTTCACTCATGCTAACATGAAGGAAGCTGCACAAATAGCACAACAGGAAAAACACTAACAGCTTGCAGTGTAGAAAAGATCTTTGTATAATGCGCTACACGACTCTTTAAATTAAGAGGTGACTTGCAGGGGCTATTAAAGCAGGAAGCAGAACAAGCCAGCAGGGACACAGGCATACACAAAGACCTCAGGAACAAGAAATAACCTGAGGGAGTCCCATTCAGTGTAATTACCCTCCCTTCCAGGCAGACATCAGTGCCTTTAAGAGTCTTTAGTCTTAAATCGGTTCCCCAGGGAATTCTCCCATGATGTGGATTTCTAAGTAGACTTGCTGTGCTGAGATACTGGGGTGGGATGCTCAGCACAGTCAGGCACCTAAGTACTGTGGGAATGTAATGAGACTTGGACAGTAAGTTCTCTTAATATTTGAAAGTCTTAAGACATAACATTAATAATCAGGAAAGATTTATAATAGAGAAAACAGATGGTGGAAAGTCAGATCCACTTTATGTGGTTCAGCTACATAATATAAACAAGAGATTCAGGTCTTCCTTTGAGTTTCTTCTCCATGTCTTTGATTGCTGGTTATCATCATGATCATCTGTATTTACTGATGATTTCACTTTCTCCTTATCTTTCTATATCTTCAGCCCCAAAGTCACTTAAAACTAACTCTATGCCCTCCATTTCTCTAATATTTTTGCTCCCCAATCTCCCACAGGTCCACTCAGTTTATGCATTCTTACTCAATGCTAGATTTTTTTTTTCCTTTTTTTTTTTTGTCATCTTTCTTTTACATTCCTAATTCAGGACTTTAAATGCCTTCTAACCCAAAAAATCTCTCCCTATCTTCAAGCATCACTTCGAAAGCACTTTTCTTCTTAGCTCACAATTGATTTGTACAATGCAGCACTTTGTGATGACACTAATAAAACAATAGCTTGCATCCCACATCTCATCTCGAGGCACTTTAAACGGTTATAAAAACTGATGTGAAAGTTATATATAGGGATCACTTCATCCCTGGGTGAAATGCAGCTGCATTAGGATGAAATGTGGCAGCTGCATAAAAGAACGCTGCAGCAGTTTATGACAAGAAACAAGAAGAATACTTTATCCAGCTGAAACTACAAAGGGGATTTATGAGATAGATAAAATTCAAATAATATATATATATAGGGAGCTGACAAGGACACCAGGCCCTCCTCCCTCTAGTCTGAGGGAAAGTACGCTGGTATTGCTAATGGCCAGAAATGATTAAAAGCTCAGGTCCCTTCGTCACCCCCCCTAAGTAGGATTTATATTCCTTTTATTGACTTCTGACAGCATCCATGAGTATTGGTTCAGCACAGATTTAGAGACCAGAGTAACACCTGCTCATTCACCAGTATTACCCTGCCCATCCCATCTATTGGGCCTGCCAATCAAACAGCTGCCAAATGCTATTGACTTGAGAAATAACAGGGCATTGATACATAATTGTGCATGAGTACTGTACATCCACTGAAAAATGTGCTTGGAAAAAGGTATGGAAACTGTGAGTCTTTAAGGACGCTAATATAAATTATATTGTATTTTTAATGTGGAAGGAATATTATCAAATAGGTAGAGAAGGGGTAACAGTCACGTCTCTTGGGAACTACTCCAAAACTTGCAGTGACTCAGTGTGACTATAGGCCAAATTTTGAAAGCAGCCTCTCATTTTATGAGTTTCTGCCTTTGGCTTCCCAAGTTAAGAGATAAAGGCTGCATCTAAACTTCTATGCAGAATAGTCAGAGAGTGGCCTGAAGACCAAAATAGCTGCTGAGCTCATATTTAAAAGGGAAATTTTGAGTGCAGCTGGTGTTTAGAACACCTTCGAGCACATGCCCACTTGCCACCCAGATGTGCTGTAAAGCAATTTTTATAGCATACCAGTGATATTGCCGTAACTAATAGACATTAATAATGAGTCAGCAAAAGATTGTATCTATATGCACCTACGTATATGCATACTATGTATCTTCTAATGGATCATTATTTTTGAAGAGTGAAAAAGCAAGTGAGTGGTTTATATTAGGAAAAGTACAAAAACAACCTCAAGCTGACCCAACAGTGAGGAGGAAGAAATCTCCACCGGCAACATCATACTTCTCCTGGTGCAGAACTTCAGATGAAGACTTGCTGAAAGCTCCTCTACACCCCTTTCCTTCCTGAGGAAGACTAGCATCATTGATTTTAGGACTCAGGGAGTCATAGGAAGGGTGAGCATAATGTCAAGGAGAGGGGTAGATAATAGGAAGTATATGTGTATTAGTTCCAACTATACTGCTTTCAGGAACTAGGCATAGCTGAACACTTTGAACTAGGAGTGTTATCATCTTTATTATTGGGCTAATACTAACTCTTTGATTAGATTGCTAATATTTCAGTGACCCTAGCAGTAAATTCGTGGATCCATATACAATATATATTTCTTCAGTCCACATAAAGTGTGTGAGGTGTTTGCTCTGGTACTATGCCCTTGAGACCAGGTTTTAATTTGTATGCAACAGATGGCCTCAGCACTACATGCAGCTTTCAGCTACCCTTT
This sequence comes from Apteryx mantelli, assembly GCF_036417845.1. Lineage (NCBI taxonomy): Eukaryota > Metazoa > Chordata > Aves > Apterygiformes > Apterygidae > Apteryx > Apteryx mantelli. Next base: position 26,988,900 of record NC_089978.1, read on the forward strand.
GTCCTTCCAAGGGTCTGAAAAATATCATTTCTTGCAAGGTTAGAGGAGATTTGCAGGCAGCTTTCAAGCTGCCTAAAAGCTGCCCGAGGTCTCTGGAGTGGCCTGACATTCAGAGGGCTCTCAAGAGGGTGTAGTGCTGGTCAGAGCATTAGTTTCAGTTACCATGGGTGCTCATAACTCCTATTAAAGACATAGATCCCTGTCTCTGGAAGTCAGGACATTCAAGCTTAGTGTCCTAAAGTGGAGGCCAAGTCTCAGACTTCAACATCTTGCCTTACTTTTTTCCACAATACCCAATATGGTTTGTGTGCGTGTGGTACTGAAGTTAATTGGTCAAACAATAATTGGAGCTCCTAAAATGAAAGGCGCTAAGAAATGCAGGAAAATGCTTTATGTTATAGTCTGAATGAAAATGAAAACAACCCCCCAAAAGACAGATGTTGTAATAGTAAACTTTCTCCCTGAATTATGCAGATAAGTAGTACAAAACATAATTCCTTATCACTATATTAATTATTGTTTGATTATACCCTTCACATGCTGTAGATGTTCAAATTACATGTGGGTAATCAGATATACATCAGAGAAGCTCTACCTACCCATCTGAGGTGGTCTTCATGCTGTGAATTTAAACACTGAACATTAATATAAAACTAACTCCCTTTGGAGATAATGCTTTGATGTATTAATAAAAAAGACTTCTCAGTTCTTGTTTATCATAAATTAAGATTAAAGCAATTTATTTTGGAGTTCTGAGTGAGATGAGTAATTTATAGTGCTAGGACCATTGATAAGATTCAACACTTAAGGAAGAACTGATGCTCAAGACAGAGGTCCAGGTCCTTGGCTTGTGCATAGTGACTGTAATACTAATTGCTGAGTTCCCAGATGGTGTTATCAGTATTACCTGTTATCAGCTGATCAACACTACCAGTAGATCTGCCTTTAAATCCCACTGTATCTTTATTAGCTGTTTTCTTTAAAAAGCCCATAGGGAAAGAGGTTCTGCATATTTCTTCTTAAAAAAAGCAAACCCCAAACAGCAGAATGTCCATAGTTCACAAAATCTGGAAGAAGCTGTGATCTACATACAGTCCAATAACAGCAATAGCAGACCCTCTTGACTTTTTCTCCAGGTCACAACCATATTGTAATTATTATCATTAGAGTATATCAACATTATTAACATTTCATCATGCCTCAAGACTGTTGGTGAAGAATAATTTATAAAATGACAGTTAACTTAATTAGTGAATATCCACTTTTTTTTTCATTTCTGAGAGGATTAAACATCAAGCATCCATATCTGTTTAACACTTGTTACAGCTGCTATTTATTACAAGAATATCACTAATGAGAGCTTCCAGGGTGTCTTCTTACCACTACTGTATGAAGAAATGAAAAATCAGTAAATATGAAGCAGAATCTATTTATTTTTTAACTGAACATTCTGAACTTGATCCATCTTCCTTTTTGGAGTTAGACTGAACCTATGTAAGCATAAGATGTGATGCGATGCGATCTAAGTTGGCTCTGCCATGAGCTAGGGTGGACCAGAGGCCCCTTCCAGCCTATACTATCCTACGGCTCTATTACATTTTTTAATTATTATTTCATGTGATTGGAGAAATAGCAGGTGTTCATGTAAAATGCTAGCAAGAACTAAATTTTACACCTTGCTTTGACTGTACAGCGCTGTTAAAATAGTGGAGTCACACTAGTGTTTGTTTCACTGAGCTCTCATCCAGAGCTCTTAACTACATGACTGTGCAGTGATCTTAACAGAATCATGAGGAACAACAAAAAGATTAAAGGATGCAGTTACTTGCTTACTAAAAAAGAAAAATCTTTCCTCACTGTCTTCACAAAGACATCCATTTTCAAGAAGGTGCCATACAAAAGCTTTTCTCAAACACAAAAACAGTACGAAATGTGGAAAAGTCAAACTAAAGGTTCTGTTTTACAGTAGCAGTATAGCTACTGTTCAGACAGCTGGACAGTTTTCATCATCCATCCCATGATAGGTGCTTTGTTTAATTTTATTGAATAGATATAATTAACTTAATATCAAAATGGTGAATTCAAAGGCCAGAATTTTAAGGATATTTAAATTTTCTAACTGGTAGGCTGCAGATCTTCAAAGATACTTGAAGTATTTAACTCTCATTTGCCTCCTCAAGCACCTACGCATCTTTGATTTTAATTCATCTGATCCTGCCATTCTAATACCAGGTGGCTACAGAAATGATAAATTAGGATTGTAAGAGTTGGTTATTCTGCACACTTTGGAACATATGCATCTAAACGCACTTAGAAGACACAAAGAGACGATTATAGAGCAGAACGACTTTACTACTCAACTGAAACAGCTTTGATATCTGAACTAAAATGCTTCCAGAAATTTTCTTCACAAAAAACATAGTTTTCTTTTGGTCAGTTCCCTTTGCAATGAAAGCTGCACTTCATACACAGGAACATACAGAAATCACACTAAAGCAATTTCTACATGATAGCTGTACATAAACATTTATTCATCCATATTGGAGGGAAGAAGGAACAGACAATTTGGCTATCTTAGTATAGTTATTATTTTTAGCATTTTGGCTGAGGTCTCTAGTCTCCTTTCCATACATTTTTTTAGAGAAGGCAGTGGGGGGGTTATATGCTCCTTCAAGTAGAGAACAGACTCTTAATGTACTGAAAATATAGGTTTTCCATTCTGCAGCTCACCTGGCTCCACTTCCAGCTACTAAAACAATAGTACAAAGTAACTGTTCCCGATAATACAAAATTCTGCTATAGCAGAAATAACACTGGGTATCTGTAGTACTGACACTTCTCATTTCCTTATCTGTGTTACACCACAGAGCAAATGGAAGCCAGATTCATAGGAACCCTGTAATTACTTGACAGTAATCATTGCCAGCAATAAAGCAGAATTAGCAAAGAACTAATTAGCACACCACCCAGGACTACAACAATCCACACTTTTTTACTGTTATTTTTAGCTACAAGCAGGAAAGACATAAATTGCTCTTTTATCAAATAGCATGAAAGAGCTTAGGTAAGTTAGATGTTTGCCGTTATCACTCTATAAAGCTGGAGTCTGCCCTTCAGCTATGCAGCATATATTACCCTGGCAGAAGACCGCAGGAAGGCTGGAGGCCTACCAGTGCCTGCTCCCTGCCGTTACAGGAAACGGGGTCTGTGGGGTAGATGGCAGGAGACACTAAAACTAACAAAGTACAAACCTACTTTTTTCATGTAAATGTCTCTAGCAGAATAACGCGAGGAAATACAGAAGGGCTGGTTCCGCAAATGTCAGTGAAATACAGAGCCTGGCACTTTTTAACTTGCTGGCTGAATTTCAAATATTTCTTAATCTTTAGTAGTTGATGGGAAATCAGCTGGAGAGTTTCAGTTGCCACCTCACTGGGTGAGTCCCTTTGCTCTGGCTCCTAGATAGCACAGTCTGACCGCTCTGACTTCTTGCTTGCCTTAGCTACAGGCAAAGAGGGTTTGTTCACCTGACAGTTCTACTAGCTAGATATTTGGAAAAACTCCCTGATCAGCCAGACTTTTGGTGGGAAATGAGACATGTCACTGAACACCCAGTTCAAAATGGGAAAAACTGCCCTTAGGAAGAAAGATTGTGAGGCTCACTATGTTGAAGTGCTCGAAGTACCTGAGGACCACATAGATACCCCGCATGAGGTGGTCTTCCCTCTTCTGTGACTTTGAAAGTCAGGTGGCCTGGATATCAGACAGGAGATTTTTTTGTGCTTTTATGCATTTGGTCCAGCCCTCCACTGATTCCTAGATTTCTTTATGTCACAGGAGTGTCTGGCCATAGGCACGTACAAGACATTTGTCCTTCTTCGAACACATATTTTCTACATTTTCTACATTTAGCTACAATGAATTATCCTAAACCATGATTTGATTCCTCATCATTTAGAGAACGTTCACCAAAAGATCAATTAATATAACTCCATTTTATAGTCTGAGTTCAGTTTAGTTCAAGGGAAAGTTTAGTGCACTAAAAATGAATAAATAAAGATTTTTTTTTTAATAAAAAATGAAATGAGCGTTGAAGTGCATACCTGAAATATTTCCTCTGAACTCTGCAGTGCTGTTAGCATGCACATTGTAGCACTTGGTGCTCATTCAGCATGTGCTACGTGGATGCACCAAGATCTGCGTACATCATTTGCCAAGCAGAATGACAGGAGTAATGTGACTATTTCTGAAAAATGAAGTGTTTATGGCTTGCTCAGTTTCAGAATATGTTTCATAATCTTCAGCACTCACAGTGTGTCGCTCATGGGCTTGCAACATACTCCCTCTGAACAGAAGCTGCTTTGTGCTCACCACTGAAGAAGCATGTGCTGTGCGAGTGCTGTACTGTATTTTGGCAGTAGCTGTTAGAAGTAAATTTACAGTGGATTAGGGAGATGCAAGGCAACGTGCCTGGTAGCGTAATTCTGGAGAGCATTAAATACTCTGTTTAAAGAAGAGATGAGAGATGGCTCCTATTCAAAATCTTGGGAATTGAGGTTCAAATTGTTGGGCAAAATTTCCATTTAGTTTCTGGGAAAATAAATTCCTGAGCAAGAAGCGCGAGCGCCTGTCCCCATGTCCGCATGTGCTCCACACGGAGCAGGATCCTTGGGCAAGGGCTGCTCAGGCTTCATGTCCCCTCAAGGCCAGGACAACCCGTGTGTTGAGGACAGGAGCCATTTTTGTCTGTCCAGTGCTACACTAATGGGATATATAGATAAATGCAAAGATAGAAAACTGGTTGTATACTCTGGGAAGGAAAATAAGAAGTACTTCTTTTTCCAAGCCTAGCCTTTTTCTAGACTTGACCTGGGATTGAACTTTTAAGATTCTGAATTTTTTTGATGGTTTATTTCACTTTCAGATTTTGGCAGGGGCTAGTATCAGATATGCCAGAAGTATGATGAGATAAATTGTTCTCCAGACAGAAACAGAAGCAGAAAGCAGACAGTTGCCTACAAAAGATGGTCTCTTCTATGGATTTTACGGTAAAAACTGCTGGCTCCATTTTCAAAAGAAGAAGCCTAAATCTGACAATGAAATCTCAGCAAAAAGAAATCAAAAGATTCTAAATAAGCATTTTAAGAGTCCACATGCTGCTCTGAAACCACTGGTTAAAACTGAACACACAGTGAAGGTATTTTGGTTTAGAAGTTGGTCTCTGTTTTATGATACCTCTTCACTCTGTAGTGGTAGCTGGAAATCCTGGATCCACGGTAGCCTGTGGCATTTACTACTAAGTAGTCACACTGGGGAATGGAAAATTACAGTTCTTTACTTTTTGGTAGGGCTCTATCTTTAAAGAGAAATAATAACCCAAACAAACCAGTGTCAACTCCACTGATTTACCTGCACTAGAGAACGTGGAGGGAAGGCAACATTGCCAAAAGGTGAAAACTGCAGCTGCGATGCTCTACTGTCTGACTCCTTCTGATTTGGGGAACAGAGCTGGGGTTTCCATTAATCTTTCTGGATCTCCAAAACGAAGCCAATCACTAAAAGGAACCTCAAAAGAGAGTCTACAAAGCCACTATTTGTTTAATGTATTTCAAAGCATTTCCTTCATTCATTGTTTACTGATCTGGCTTTTCCTAATCAGGAGTAGAAAAACATAATGAATGCTGATCACCTGCAAGCTCTAATCCCTTGGAAAGAACTTTTTCAGGAAAATGTTGTTATGGTGAATGCTTTCAGGGAGTGCTGGAGATTTAAAGTTTCTCATGATGTTTTGCATTCTTCTAAATGAACAGGAAAAAACTCATCTGGCTCTCATTTGAATTCTCAATAGACCTTAAAAAGGAAATTCCAAAGAGAAGTGTATTCCTACACCTAAAATCTGTGAGAATGATGCTGTAAGCTTGTCTCAAACCAACACCAGCCTGGAGATTCAGAGCAAAGGCTGGTCCTCTCTCAGGAGCGGACCCAGTTGTTCCACACAACGTCAGGGGTCTCAGCAGAGGGGTTGATTTTATAAATGAGACTTCAACAGGAGTCATCTCAGAAGCTTAGCATTAAGCATGTGCTTAAATATCTTGTTAACCTGCCTTGCATGCATAGCAGATGTTTTGTCATCCATGTAAACTGTTTATTTACATATGTACAGATTTCTAGACACAGAGTGGGAATCACCATACCTACAACCAACTACGTGCGAACTATTCACCCCAGGTACCCCTTAAGTACACGGAGAGAAGGAGGCACTTCCATGAAAATATTCATCTTATCTTAAAGTAAATGTCTAAAGGAAGTCAAATGCATTGTGCCAGAAAAGTGCCCATTCTTCTCTAGAGACTATATAGCAAATTTAGGATGAACAGGCATATAAAGCTAGAGGCATTTCCAGTAAGATGAAGTGAATTCTTCTTTGAGACATCTGTTAATGCACTGTGTGACTTGAGGTTATTAATTCCATCTCTTTGCCCCTGCTTTTTTCCATTTGCAGTGATGGCATAAATGATCCATACCCATGTTTGTAAAGGAGTTTGAGATTTATGTAGGAACATTCCTGTGTAGGTGACCAGTGTTTACCACAAATAGCATATATTTCCCACACAAAGCATGTCACTGAGTTAGTATTACTTGACCTCAGAATCCACTAATCTCAAACATAAGCAAGGAAGTAAGTGCTGGAGTTACTCACCCCATGTGTATTCTATTCATCAATTCACCTGCTCAAAATGCATCAGCTGGTTTCCTTAGGATATATCCATGTCCCACTTATCAATTTAAGCAGTGCTTATTGAGACTGTCCCTACAGTTGATACTATACATTCTTTGTATTCAGGTTTTCTTTTAGTATTTTAAGCTTATAAACAACTCCAAGCAGTTTTGCTTTTTAGAACCTGTCAGAAGAATGCTTTTCTTTTCCTAAAAATGCGCTCAAAGCACAAGGCCAGCATATTTAGTTCTAAATTAATTTGAAGGAGAAGGCTGGTCTTCCCAGACCTCTCAGAAAGGCAAACATCTCTTTTCCAGTGCCATAAGACCACTGTTCCTAGCTCTCCTTAGATGTATCAAGTCAATCAGTTGCTCAGTACACAACACAGAGGCTAATGTGAGAGCACTACACTGGCAAAACTTCACCAGAGGATTCTTACAATTGATGTGAAGACAATAAAACTGATTTGTTGACACATAACTGTGCACCTTGCTCACTTTATTGGTTTCCTTCAGCTGTTATTGATTGCCTTCTTCCCTGTGTTTTTCATCTCTTTCAGTTTAGAAACTTTGGGAAGAAACTTTTAATAGCAATTTGTTTGCGTCATACCTACTTGGCATGCTGCGCACTACTATTACACAAATAAACAAGGAGCACGATGCAACACCGCAGCAGCAGATTTAACTAAAGATCCAATTGTACTTGATGCCATCTGGATTTGGGAAGAATTTTGCCTTAAATGAAAAACCTAATGTTGGCTCTCCTACAAAAAACAAGTTCACCCTTCACAAGTATGTACCATAACACTGGACAACACACCAGCTTTGACTTATGACTTCATCAGTAAGAAATTGGCCTAGCAGTGGTATTTCTCCTCCAACAAGCAGACACACTCTCTGTTATATTGTTCCTTCCACACAGATTTGAATTTGGGGTATCCTCCACAGTTAGTATGAAGCCACTGTTTGCTACGAAGTAGTAACCTGTCATACCATCACCTCTCAAATAAATTACCTCTCGCCAAACCACCAATGTTAGGATGGCTCTTAATTTGGATTATGAGATTGTCAGCAGCCAAAACAAATAGTTCAGATTTCCATGCACAATTTATGATTTTAGCTATCTGTCTTAGCCATTTTTAATGCGTTCATCACAGCAGAAACCCAGTGACAGTCTGAGTAAATGCTTTGACTTGTAATACACAGTCACCTAAAAAATTAATGATGAGTTATTTTCCCATAAGACTTAAGGATGGAAAAATTTCCAGCACTGGGGCCTCTAAAGAGGAAATACCTCAGGAGAATATTGTTATTAGGTGACACTGAGCAACTACTTAAGCAGGAATGATTGAAGCGGACTTTGTATCCTAAGGATTTAATGAGCAGCTTGGAGGAGTTGATGTCCTGAGGCACAGCCTCAGGTCATTAAACTTCAAATGGTTATTAATCCCCAGGAAAAGCTTTCTGTCAAGGTCATTAATGCTATTATACAGTGGAAACTGAGGGTGTATAGAGAAATTAGCATATAGTCTGTTTGCAGGAGAAATGCTATCAGTAAGCATGGGCAGGTCATTTCTAGAAGGATACTGCAGTGAGCACTAGCTAGCCAGCTTGACTGAACTTCTGTTTAACTTTCTGTACCATTTCTAAGCTAAGTTGCTCTTCTGCAGAGTGTCACCACAGGAACTTTATCATGTACTTAACAGTTAAATTGGAGGCTCCAATAGCTAACATCAGCAGAAGTCCCTCCTGCTGAGGAAAGATACCTTAACATATGTTTTTACGTTGGACTCTTGCCCTGCTATTGCCTCTTTTTATAATAAAAATAGGAAATCTGATTCAGCTGATGTGTATACTGTTTCGTGGTGAATATAGCATTTGACTGAAGACTGAGACTGTATAGGTGTTAAGATCATTACCCTTTTTTCCTGCCAGTTTTCTAGGATACAAGTCTTCTTCCATCTCACTGACTTCAACAGCAGAAATATCTGGAACCAGAAAGAAAACAGTCACTGGTCCCAGCCAGCCTCTGCTAATTGCATGACAGAGAGATGGGAGCAGAGCAAGGACAGCCACAGTGTGCCTCGATTCCCCAGCTGCTGGGAATGGGGCCATGCTGCCGGGTTAATGTGAACAGCCCGACTTGCAGGAAGGGGATAGAAGTACATGGTGATACCCCAGGTAGAGGCCACCTTCCTGGACACGTTCTCTGTTCTGAGTGCCTAGTGAATGAAACCACAGTTACAGACACTCCTATTACCCTTCCATGAATTGTGGAAATTTCTGGTGGACAAATCCTGTGACTTTTTGTAAGTAGGCTCTAGATTCAGGCAGTTATTTGCTTACTGGATTTTGTGTAGCTAATGGTCAAGACTAGAAGCCAGACCTATTGATTTTTTTTTCCAGATTCTGCTGCTGGTTTATGATTTGATTTTGGCAAATAGTTAAATTATACCAGCGCATCAGATTTTCCTCCATTAAAAGGGTTATAAACATACCTACCACAACAGATGTTCGGAACTTTAATTAATTAGATCTATTTACAAGGGACCTGAAGATCTTTGGTTCCAAATTATATTATAATGATCAATGTTTGATTTTTAAGGCAATAGCACAGACTACAAATGCCTAAAACTGTTCATTCTGCTCTAAGCAGGGAAAATAGAAAATTGTTAGTAAGATCATTCTGATTACACCCTTGAGGATTATCTAACACCCCAATTATGCAGCTGTCCAAATTAAGAGAAGAAATCTTTCTTTATTAAAGACTCTGAGGAGATTTAGAATGTTATGGTTTATTATCTTAAGTAAAAAGAAAGAACAAAAGGACATTATGACATATTTAATTCTTCTGACAATGTCTGCATTAAACGATCAATCCTTAAAAGTGCATTGCTATTTATTGTTTGATTAAGCGCCCTACCATTCACTGGCATCAGCCAAATGTATCCTTACTAAATGGAATTCATGCAAATGTTATTTCAGTTAAATGTATCAACACAGGTGTCAGTAACACACCCACCTACGTGGAACCTGAGGGCAAATTCACTGTTTTTTTTTTGTCTAATTGGTTTCATTAAATGAAATTGCTAAATTATTGGAGTACAAAAAAGTACATTTACAACGGTATTATGAAAAAGAACCCCTTTGTATGATACAACTACATAGTTTTTGCAAGTATTTGGGTCCTTGATTTAGTGGAGCATATAGTAGTTATGTTTAGAAACTGATACCGTGAAAAATGTAAGTTACACTTTTAAAATATAAATATGACTGATCATTTCTAGAATGAAACTTTCACTTAATTTATATGTTATACATCACTCCAAATACCTGAGGAAGAACTGAACACAAGTAACATTAAAGAAAATTTTATTTGGCAGTACTGGCTTAGACATGGCTGTGAAGCCATAAATCAGATATAAAATAAGTATGTGGGCACTAAATTATCTTCTGGGCTTGGAAAATTCCACTGATGTTATATTTTTATAGCAGTCTGTTCCTGTAACCTAAGTCCCAATCGAGGGATACATTTAAGTCTTTTTCTGAAGCAGAAAAGATGAATTTAAGCTTCTACTTTAAGGGAGGGCAGTTGCATAGTTTAAGCACTGTCTTGAATAAGGTTGCTTTCCTGGTCAGGATTTTCAACAGATCCGTAAGTGTCATTGAAATCCATGTCCCTAAGCAGGTCTAAAGTTTATCTGCTTGCTTGCTTTGCTGGATTGTACCATAAGGCATGCACAGTGTTATTGACATAAGGAATAGATCTGAAAAAAAGAATCCTTCTTAATCTCTCCTGAATTTTCAACATAATAGAGAATTCCTTACTGCTGGGCTCTTTCTCTATTTAATTTCCATAAATACACTTTCTCTTCCTGACTCCCCAACTGTTATTTTTTTGGCTTCATTTCCACATCTGTCCCACTAATGATCAAGATAGTTCAGTTGGTCTCTGTCCAGTTTCATTCTTCCCTTTGCTCTAGTCAGTGAGCTAAGAAGAAAGTTGAACTACCAAACTGCTGCAGTCACATTTCCTTGAATGGATCTTACACAACACACAATCAGGAATAACTAGCTAATACTTCTCTCTGACTTGCATACTTTGGACTGATAATAACTGTAGCCATATCCTGCAAACTGACCAGTTTAAAACAGATTTGAGATGTCTTTTTCTCCTCCACAAAATGACTGGGCTTGTTTTTATCTTAAAAAGACATCATTGTAGAACTTAAAATTAACCATAGAAAATGAGCCCAAAGTGGACAGTGAAAGTTCATCTAATCCACTCTCTGCCCAAACCTGCAGGACTAATATTTACTCTTCCTTAGAGGAATCTGGGATTCAGAACAACTCCAAAAATACATTCTTATATACACCTGACCAAACAGGTTGCTTTGGTCTCAGACCAGCTAGGTGACAAATTTACTACTCTACATCGAAGTAGATGTTTTTGTGATTCAGTTCCGGCTCTGTTTTCAGATGGAGATTTTAACTGAATCAGCCTTCAGTTGCTGCTGCTGGAATGCACTGCTTACTTTTCCAGTCCTTGCATTTAACTGCCTCTGCACTGCCACATCTGTGGCTATTCAGCAGAAACTCAGTAAAATTCTCCGCATTTTCTGCAAATGTTACCTTACATTCCTCCAGCGCTAGCATCTTAACATCATTTACATTCCTGCTTACAGAAATGGTGACATTTTTTACAATGCTGCTTTTGACAATTGGTAAGGATTACTGGCTGGTAACATCAGCTGCAGAGTCCAGATTTGTTAACCCTCATTTCTTCTGATTAATACTAAAGAACAGTCCTCTTCAAACACCCACAGATTTGTTAGGATGAAAGGCCTGCACAACTATGAATTTCTGAAGGTGGAAGAGGAAAAATGCTGGTGAATGAAAAGATAAGAATATATTCCAAGCTGAAACATGGAAGAGAAAATTGCCAATTTCTCAAATAACATTGTTTATTAAACAGTTTCCTGTTGGGGGGAAACTAGGCAACTACAGTGACTAAGAGTAACTAATGAGTACTTACGTCATAATAATGTGACGGATTATCGTGACAGCCTAGTGTTGAAAGAACAGTACTTGTGTCAGGCAAATACTGCACTTCTAAATAACCCATGGTTATTCTGTACGTGGCATACTGAACAAAAAGCATGTCTGATGCGTCAGAAGTATATTCTTTTAACTAAAGAAAATCCCCAAATTACAATCCTAGTAACAAAGACCTCTCCAAAACAATATCACACAGTGAGCACTACACTAGATATTCTCACTATTGATAACATAACCCGAAGAATGAGTTGCTATTTAATATCAATGAAAATACCAGAATTTAGCCCTAAAAACTTTTGTATACCAAGTCTTATGAATAGTTCATCGATAATGATGACTGATTTTCTCTTCTTCTGCAAAGAAAAAATACTCTATCAAATAAATATTTATTTACACATAAATGTTCATAAAGATTAAGATTTGAAGAACTAAATCTCTCTCTCTGTATATAACCAAGTGCCTATATTTAGATGATGTCTCTGCAATGCTCAACCTATATATAGTAGAAAAACATTTAATTATTATCATTCAGCTGTCATACTATAGTTTTTCCTCAAACTAAGAGCCTGAGCAGTACCAGTCCCCAACGACCTTTTAAAACAACAATGTAGAAACTGCACACCTCCTCACATCCTTCTTTCTTCTATTTCCTTTCATTTAAAGTTTGTCCAGTATGAACTTCAAGCACATAGAAAAGATGACATTTTCTCTCTCTTCCAAAGCAGATAGGCTTTGAAGCAATGCAATAGGTCTACTCCAGAAAAACAGTTTGTTACATTTCATTTCACATGTTGGGTGTGTGTGCTACTGAAGGCAATTCTTGTACTACTAAACTGTGACATATCTGCATCCTTACTTAATACCTGTTGACTCAATTTTATGCCTCAATTTACAGCCTGTCTTGGTAGTTCACCCTATGTGCAATGAACAGAATCCAACTAGATTTTGCAGGGAATTGCATAAAAAAAACCCCTCAAACCCCAAAGAGATTAATTTTAGTTTTTAGTAATGTTGTTTTCCATTTTTTATGATAAGGCCTGTTGTTCTGTACTGACAGTAGTTAGTCATTTGCCTTATAAGTGATGATGGTATGGCAGTAAAACAGTTGACATTTTGGTCAGCAAGGAGAGAAATGCAGATGCAAAAGGAACTGTTTAAGGAGGTAGCCCTAGGAAAAGCTGTTATTCAAGTGTCTGTCAGGCAGATCAAGTACAGCTGTTCTGCTCCACTAATTTTTAATTACATCAAGCAACCAGTCTCAGAAGTCTCCAAGACTTTATGATGCCTTGAAATGAAAAGACCAAAACGTTTTCCTTCATCATTTAGAAGGAACCAGAGCATTAGCATCTGCAGGAGGCATTAAGACCCTTCCAAAGGGTCAAAGGGATAAGACCTGTGTGCTAAAGGGGCTGATTAAAGTAAGTGTAATAGTCAATAGCGAGATCAGTAGTACCAGCTAGTCTTTACCACAATGATACCGAACCTCCAAGGCAAATCTGGCTTTCAAGAGATGCAAAAATAAAAAAGGACAGCACCACAAAAGAATCCCAAGGAATGTTAAGATGGAAGATGGTCCTTAACTGACATACAATGCATGGCTTTACTGTGGGTTTTTATGTTGGAATTATCTAGGAATTTATTTCATAAATATTTCATCCGTAACTATACAAAACTTTGTAAGATTTTTATATATTTCCTGCTAGCCCAAGGAAAATTATTTTCTGCTGGAAATAGAAAGGCTGTAGTAGCCATCAGGAATTAAAAGCACACAGTACCCAGTATCTACCTCAACTCCAAGCTGTGATATATGCAGCATTTTGTTGTGTATCTCAAAGTTGCATGCTTTCACAGTAATTGCAAGGAGCTCCAGTTAGGGATAATTTCCTTTAATATAAAGCATGATTGGGTATATTTTGAAACAATTTTATTTTCCATCCTTACATTTTTCATAAAATCATAAATTCTAACCATGGTTGGAATCCTCTTCTAAAAAGCAGAGCCTTCAGCTACAAAAGCTTTTAGAGGCTCACTTTACAGTAATATTACACTCATCTCTTCCTTTGTCCGTTTTGGACATTTTTACTAAAATTCTTAAGTATGGGGGGTAAATCTTTCATTTGCAATTAGAGTGTGCTACCCTGAGACTACCAAGTCTCATCCTCTCTTTAACCACTTCCTAAAGATGGTCAGTTCAAATTGGAAAATGTACACCTGCAATAAAATATAGAAATTGTCTTTTATAAAACTTGTCTTATAAAGACAAGAGGGCTAAGGGTAAGAGACATCAAAAGTATTCAAATTTGGGCTCATATATGAAATATGCCCCTAATTTGAAGATATTTTTCTTTAAGGTACTTACTAGTTCTTTTTAAAATCTCCTTTTTAAAATCTACTTGTCTTTAGATTACAAGAGACTCTCTGTCTAAAGTATTTATGAAAACATACACAGTGCTTTACCTGTGAAATTCCTCACTCACACGTATTTCTTCATGGATGAACATTCCGCTTCTCCAAAATCTCTCCTATCATTACCCACCCCAAGAGAAGTTACATTTTCAAAAGCACGATTTAACTTCTGTCAGGAGGAATAACAATGGTATCACTTTTTTAATACTGTGCTCATTTATTCAGAAGGGTTATTTTGCTGTCAGTCTAGGAGATCAGTGCTGAAGAGCTTTCAGATTAATGCTTGGGGCCTTCAGGTTATGCTGTTTTTTAAAGAGTGCTCCCTAAGGGCATCCTGTGAGATAAGGGTATTACTTAGATCGCCCAAGATGGTGCTTACTTAGCATTTTCTCCTTGAGGAGAACCCTTCTACCCTAGAAGGATTTTGCAATGGTAACCGACACTATGAAAACACAGTAACTCTTATTTGATAAATAATAACTATGGGTACATTTTTATTACTGTTCCCATGCAGAAACTTTATATCCTGCTGTGCAAATACCTGAGGATGCTCTCCTGGAGATTAACATTTTGGACCAACCTTTTCAAGTAGAGATTTCCTTCCTGAAATGTACAGGTACACAAGTCCTACTCAGTCCAGTAGGAAATCCATGTAAATTGCTGTTAACTGAGAACTGAGATCATTTTGTACATGGAGTAAGACACAGGACCCCTTCCACAGTCCTGTCTAATTCAAACAGTTGTCGTGGGTTAGATACATAATATGCTGAGGGTAAAACCTTCAGAGTGACAGCGTGTTTCTAGGCTAACTTTAGAGTAGGGAGTTTAAAATTTTCATGTCTCCGTCTATAGTCAATGGAAGGCGAGAGGCTACAGAACAGTTAAAGCCATCTGATGTGAGGCTTTTGCTCTGAACGGTGTCTCCCTACTGAATATATGGGGAACCTGCGGAAAACAACCTTGCCAGGCTGAAGTCAGCCTTTGGCTACTACTCTCCTAATTCTCATTTTTAGAAGAGATGAAAGCACTGACTATATCCTAAGCCAAATGGGCATTTTGAAAATGTATCTAAGTGTATTATGGTGGATCACCACCAATTGAAGCAGGAAAATGATTATACAGACTCAAACACACAAAAATTTCTAAAATAGCTTTGGGAGGAAGTTGCCTGAGATCCAAAAGCAAAAGATAAATCCGAAATTATTAACACTTTCATAGGCTTCACATGCAAAACATTTTAGACACAGTAAAATGATTGATTTCTGTGGCTTTTATTAAATAACTTGTATTAATCTGATTTTCAAGATTAAAATTAATTTTAAAGAGTAGCTAGTAAGAAAGAGTGTCTTCATCTCTGGGTGCCTTTCTTGAATTGTCGGTAACTGAATTGCTCCTGGATAGTTCAAGACCAACTCCAAATCAATGGGAAAACTCCTGCTCATTCATAGTCAATCTTTTTCTTTATAATTGGAAGAATGAAACCAGATGTGGACTATGATGTTTTTGTAACTGAGGACAGGGAGATACAGAAGGAGAAGGAAAGTTCAACATAGCATTGTTGAACTTCTAAAACTCTCCTTGACTGTAAATGCATTTGAACATCATTAAAAATTTTATATGCAAGTTTATTTCTCTTTTAAATGTTATTTAATAAAAGGTACACAGAGTTAATAATACCTTCAAAGGTTTCAAAGTAAGAGTTAACTAAAATAACTGTCATTTTATATGTTCAAGGTACTGATTTAACTTTAGCCATCTATAAGCTATATAGTTATTTATTATGCCTGACCAGCTCAGACCAAACTCATCATTGGATATCCATCTGCTGGGCTCAGATACATTAGGGATGAATTGACACTGTGGCTCCCATATTTTCCTTAAGGTGAGTTACTAAACAATTTTTCACTATAATAATTTAATAGATTTTAAGGCAAACCTAAACATGCATTCCTTTTCTGACTGTCTTCACAAAAAAATCATAGAGCTTCACCTGCTAATTTCCACATAATGCCTGTAATTTCTGCTTGCATTACAGTGTATCTGTGCTATGACTTCCTAAGGAAATAAGATTTCACCTGTCTCTCTGGGATGTCCCACCTGCACCCCAGTATAATTTCAGAATCTACTAGCCTGTTTCAGTCAAATTTGGCAGGGAAACACAGATTTCAGAGGCAGTAAGTTTTATAAGAGTTGGTGTGGGTAGAGAAAAGCACACAAATTAGTATTCCAGTAAGGAAAAGGCATTTGTAGAATGATCCATTATCCATGCTGAGAAGCAGCAGACAGTTGGCGGAAGAGTGTGCACGGCCTAACAACATACATCACTGTATCACCTGCAGCACAGGTACCGCTTTCCCAGACAAATATTTAAGGGGTATGAGACAGATCTGGGGAGCAGTGCGGAATGAGGGAAGCAAGGACTCTGCAGACAATGTGGTAGGGGGAAGGAATCTGTTAGGAGATTCAGAATCCAAATCCATAGGAGACTAGTTGTCATTGATGCCAGTGCTCAGAAAGCAACTTGTTTAGCTCAGTTTTACAATATTCTCTACAATGGAAATAAAGGTCAGCTACTACTCATCACTGGGCTATGGGCTGCTCCAACTTTTGGCAGATCCAGAAAGATTAACACGAGGAAGATATCACTACTGCCTTTGTCACCAGTGTTGCAGGAGTGACTGAGTAATGCACCACATTGTCCTCACATCCCCGTCCCTCCCACTGCTTCCTTCTTCATAAACTCCAAGAGAATAAGATGTTAAGGGGCTGCTGCACTGAGTAGGAGCTCTACAACCTACCTCTGCCCTGAGCTATATACTTTCCTAGATTCAAGAAAGTTTCTAAAACAGTCAGTTGCAAGAAAGGATCCTGGAGCAAGGTATTTCCCAGTCCTAAAGATCTACTAAGCTCCAGTGCAAACCTCCCTGGAAGAGACGAATAGAAATGAGGAGATAGTCATGTCCATAGAATAGTAACGAGAAGCCACTCCCTAAATACACAACAAGTTCAGTATCACTGGAGACTCATCCTCTATTCCACCAACCATATTGCAGTCAAAGGCTGTACAAAGCCTGTCCTCTACACATACCAATTAAAAACATATTATGCACCTACCAGGGCAAAGCTATTCAGCAATTTTTTGTGGTGTGAAGGGAGAAACATGCACAAGTGTTACTGTTACTTGTATTTCATTACAAACCTCAGCCAAAATTAGAACCTTGTAACAGTCACTGCTTCTCAAGCATGCAATTACAAATAAGCTGTGTCCTTAAAGAATTTACATTCTTCATAAATAGATAGAAAAGGAAAGCAGAAGAAACAAAAGCATGGAGACTTACGGCTGGTCATTCTGCTAAAGGCAGGAATTTAGCTCCTCTGAGTTAAATGTGGAATATGTGAGCTCAAACCACACAGACAGTGTAGAGCCCAGGACCTCCTGCCTCCTGGGTGAGTGCTCTAATTTTTAGGTTATTATGCAAAAGGAAGATAAGTCACATCCATCGTCAAATGAGTAAATGGATCCCAACTGGTCGGAGGTGCCAGCATTTATTTCCTATTGTTCCTGTGTATTCCCAATGGGAGGGGTAGTTACTTTAATGAGGCAGACTGAATCATCCTTGGGTGGGTAGATGGACGGAGAGAGGGAATGGTCTCCTTCTGCATGTCTTCAGAAGCAACTGCCACTCTCCTTAGACTGTACAAGGAATTTAAGCAGCTATGTTAAATGGACTGGATCATCTGTTTAACCCCAAGTACCTAAAAGCTTGAATTAAATGGACTGGGTTCTCCACAAGACACACTGCCTCTCTAACAAATGCCAGCTTTTCATGATTTTTCTGACAAATACCATGGTATTGCTAATTATAGTCAGCCTGACTTCCATCTGGAATAAATTAGTGTTGTCTCTGTTGAAGACTGGCCCAGAAAATGCATGTAAAACTGCAGGATCCTTGCAAAAAAATGAGGCTCTGTGTTAGGTGGAGCCTTGTTGCTAAGAAGGCCTGTTGTTGAATGTTTTAATCCAAAAGATTAAAAACATGATTTCACATTATGGTCTCTGACTTAGCATGGTAAACAGCCTAGAAAACCACAATCTAGCTACAGTGTCTTTGTCCCTGCTTGCCATCAATGGCAGACCCTTTTTTTCTTTCTTTTTTTTCAGTTATCCACAAAAATAAAACAGAATAAAACCAGAAACCAAGCATTTTTTCAAAGGTAGAACATAATTTAATCTTGAAAACAGAGGACAGAAGAGCGTGGGTTTTCTCTGACTGTGGACTTCTTGTAATTTAACTGAAGATAAATATTTAGATAACAACCAATGGAATATTTAATTGTCAGCAACTATTATAAAAGAAAGTGCTAGAGATTTTCAGACTTGTTTTCCTATGTGTGTTGACAACCCATTCCCATCATTTACGGTCTGTATGACATACGAATACTATCACTGTTATAATTTGTAAATTGTTAATATTAGGATTCTAGTGATCGCTATGCTTTCAGCTCTCTATAAAAAAGACGTTTTTTACATCAACATTTGGCTGAACATCCATTACTTTCCCATCCATTATTTGTACACTGCCCCCTTCTTTTCCTCCGTCTTCATAATTTTTTCTCATTGTTCCTCTGCCAAATTCCCTGCCTGATTTGATCTGGGAAGCTGCATATCCTGCCTACTCTTGCATGCAGTGATACTTGTAAACCATGAAATAAATAAATGAATGGGAAAAAGGACAAAGCCAAAAGTAGGAAGCTACCTGATAAATCTAACTATTTGGAACTCAAGTTGTGCGGGTAATCAGGCAATGGCACCGTCTGAACTTACAAATGTTACCCCTCCTATCCTTTCTGTCCCATTCCCTAGTGCTTGTAACATTACTTGTGTCTTGGTTTGCGTGAAAATGTAAGATCTTCAAGTCTGCGCCACGACTTCTCATAGTGTACAGCACCCACAACAACAGGACTCACAAGCGGACAGCAGGTTCTTTGAATACTACTGTGATTAAGTCAAGAACTAAATATTAGACCTGACAAACCTATAATGGATAGAACAAGACTAGAAGGTTTTTGTGTTTCAGGAGCTATTCTCACCACTGTTTCAGATTTACTCTGATTTTAAGGCAAGTTTAAAACTTTCTGTATCTCGGCTTATCTATGTGTAAAATAAATTCTATAAGAATAGTTAGTTCAAAGAGATTATGTGAAGCATTATTAAAAGGAATTTGAAATCTTTGGATGAAAAGCACTACATAATATTTAATAACTAAAACTATACTGAGAGAATCTCCAGTTTGTTCACCAGATAAGACATACTAAGTTAAAAAATACCACAAAAGGACTTTGAGAAGAAATATATGTATCAGTATATAATGTGTATAACTTAACTTTATAAGCATATGTTTACCAAGCTTTCTTGGATCTTGTTTGTAATCACAGAAACTCCTCCAAAAGGACTCAAAAGAATGTTTCTTCTCATATCAGAAAAATAATTTTACTCGGAGAATAACAAAATGAAACCACTTCTCCAAAAGAAAAAATGAACATGTAAGGCAATGCAGCTCTGATACAATTTATATATATTCTACTAATCAATAAAATACAGTTGCCAGGGTAACACTGACCTCAGAAAGTGAAATACAGAGGTCTGTCTTATATAAACACATACACACACCAATATGTTATGTGAACTTTTGCAATCTAGCAGTGACTTCAAGGAAAAATATGTTTTTACAAAAGAACACATATTTTCCCAGGCTTGATAGATTCTTGAGCAAGAGCTTTTATGAGATTTTAGACAAGTTGTATTTTGTTTGGTAGTCTTTGTTCTTGTTCTTTTCTTACTGGAGACAAGGAAATGTTGGGAAAAATTTGCTTTCAATGAAAATTAATTCTCTCTATTAAAGTGACTTCAAACAGTGACAACTGGATGGGGAGAAGAAACTCTACCAAAGCACTAGAATATAGATCCTGAGCATAGTTAAGATTAAAAAGTTTGAATTATAGATCCTATTTGTATTATGTGGTTCTCTAAGGACAAATTCTCAGTAGCAAGACTGTAAATGAGAACAGATTTTTTTGCACAGCACCTATGTTCTAATCATATCTGTGTTTAACCTGAAGGCTTAATTCTGCCGCCTTTATTAAAAGATCTTATAATCCCATTGAACTGAGTGGAACTAATGACAGAATGAGATTCTGTTGAGGGAGATTTAAAGGTGATACCATCCAGCTCCATCTAATCCCTAATTTTGTATTTAATATGAATTGAATTTCAGATTTTACTACCAGAGTCTCTCAGTGCAAATGTAGATTTCTGGTACAGGGTCTTCTCCTTATACTGCAGCTAAATAAAGCCCAGGTTTCACAACAATATAACACAATAGTGTTCAAAATTCCTTGCCCATTTTAGCAAAACCCATGGATAATACCTGTTACTTTTAGGATACCACCTCATGGCTCCCTAAATTACTCCTCATGTTTCACCCATCTACAGCCGAGTTTGTGTGCTCAGCCACCTGGAGCTGGCAGATATTTTTCTAACTTTGATGCCACAGCAACCAGGAATGAGGAATTAAGACAGAACTATGGCTGTCTGCTGAATTTAGGCTGGGAGCTTGGATGAATAATATAAATGTATTTATATTCTTTATATAGTTTAGTGTGTTTATACAGTATAATGTGTTTATATAGTTGTGAGAGTGTTCCACTGCACTAAAAGTCTGTGGGAATTTTCATTATCAGTACCAAGCTTTCAAGACTATTTTCTGAGAGATGATTTTCAAACAAATTTTCAAAATGTACTAGTTTAGCTCTTTCAGCACCTAAGTCTATTGAAAAACTCCAGTTGAGATCTCCCAATAAGATTTGGGTCACACTCCTAATTTTCAGCTGAGTTAAAAAGTGAAGATACCTCATTATGCAACTGTCTGAAATATTCTCGTAACTGCAAACTCACTGTGTTTTCACAAAGAGCTGAGAACATGGAGTGGCATTTTCAGGTATGTATAAGCAATTAGAATCCAGACAAAATAATGTCTTCATTCCTCATTGGGTTCAGTGATGAAAAGACTGACTATTATGTATGATTACCTCTTCTGTTAATTGGGATGTATAAATTAGACATGTTTCTACAATGGAGATCTAATGCACTGTGTAAGCATTAAATATTAGTATGCATCTATTTTTTTAATTCAGTGACTCAGAGGCACAAGAGGGGTACACATCATAGTGCCTGTATCTATAACATTCGTTCCTTGTCATTGGTATGCATATTCCTACGAATAAAATTAAGAGGATGGAGCTACCTAAATAGGTCATTAGGTAGATGGATGTACAGCTGTGGCAATGAAAGGTCTTCTAAATGAACAATTTGCTAAATACTTTTTCTTCTACAAGCAAGGACCCATTTCCTTTCTGCAACCATGACCTGCTCCATGCGTCTCAGCAGGGACACATGGACACAGAGGAGACAGAAGGGAGGAAGACCGCCTGGATGTTATACTCCAGGAAGCTGGAAAAAAGGAGCAAACATGCTTTTTGGAGTGTGAGTGTAGGGTGCAGGTGTGCGTGAGGGGGACAGGGAGCCTGGAAGACTGGGGAGAGGGACGGCCACTGCTGCGAAGAGGGTTTCGGTGCGGGAGATGGGTGCCAGGAGGAGCAGTACTGCTGGAGGAGGCCACAGTGAGCGTCGCAGGAACGCGGTGGTGAAGTTGGTGGTGGCAGCAAGACGTTAGCTGCCAGGGAAGCTCTGCTAGGACAGTGACTTCCATGCCTGCAGAGAAAGCTGTGAAAACTCTCTGAGAAGCTGAGCCTCCAAATATTTCCCCAGAATAAGCGTGGTGTGACCATTTTGTGCCTTTTTCAAACATAATCTAGTGCCCATAAGACCTCCAATTTCATTTGTAATTAAGTAACTTAACTGCAACTTTGAAAGGCAGCTACCACTGTTTTTACCTGTAGGTGGAAGACCATGTCCACAAAAGTCCCTTCAATCAGTCCTTTCCTTTTGTATATAATGTGCACAGATTTAATAGAAGTTTTTATTTTACTCAGTATGATTATGTTTTACTGAGTCCACTTGCTTTCGAAAGCACCAATAAATCAACAAAATTAAAGGTAATTACTGAAGGAAAACCTGAAAAACTGAAGGAACAAAACAATGCTAAGGGTTTGATTTACAAAAGGCTTTGATATACAAAACCCAGAACATTCAGGACTCAACCTCAGCCCATCCTGTCTGTCCTTCTGTGTAAAAATGTTCTTCACACAGTGTGTGATCTTAGCTTGTCTGAATGTGTTCAGTGGATGGAAACTGAGTCTAATGTAACTCCCCTAGCTTTTATCTGCTTAAATCAGAATCTTATTATTATTTTAGTTTTACAATCACTTACTTAAAGCAATGCCCTAGCCAAAAAAAATTGCCTGGGTGGCCTGAATATTACACCGCCATGTTTTTTATGACCTGACCTTTCTGCTGAGTTCAAGAAATCATGCTTGATCACTAGGTTTGGGTGGGAGTTTTGCTTGTGAGGATTATGAATATGTTACAAGCAAAGCCTACTTGATTTATGCATAATTTTTCACTGAAACTACAAAACAAGTAGCCGTCAAGTTAATGCCACTTAATGCTGATGGCTTTAAAGGGTCACACAAAGTCATCCTTTTTATGGTAATAGCAAAAATTCATGATTCTAGGTTAGAGTTATAAATGAATAAGTAAATCATTTATGCATTTCATTCAATTGGCCCCTGCTCCAAACTCATTTAGTATGTAACAGTTTTGCTGTTGCCCTATGTCCTGCATAGAGATTCAATGAGAGATTGTATAATGTTCCATTGCCTACAGAGCTTCCTGTCTGGTGTTTTTGTTGTTTTTTTTTTAACTTTAATTTTCTGTTTTTAACAACATCTTGGCTTGATCTGACATGAAAACAAGAGGCAGCTCTAGTTCTAGCACCTGGCATATGTTTGTTGTACACTGTATCTTAAAGTACAAATTGATGAAGTTTATCAAAAAATAGGATAATGGACAAGGTATGTATGTTTGTAAAATATATTCCAAGATATTTTACCTGTAAGAAGTAGCACGTCCAGGAGTGCACCTTTGCTCTGGTCACATGAAGGATGTTTCTAGGTAAGGAAGAGACTTAAAGAGGCATTAGGCCCTTCATGCTTTCTGCCATACTTATGAAACCTCTCAACACACTGGTGTCACTGGAGCTAAAATATGTTATGAAAAGAATGGTTTAGGTAGATAGGGGTTTGTAACCCATTAGGTCACAAAATAGTCTTAAGTTAGGTCTAAACAGCTAGGGAGATCTCCCTGGGCAGAAAGCAGTTCCAGGCTGGCTGAGACCTGACAGATCAAAGTGTAGGGACAGTGCTGGTCGTAGCAGAAGTGGCTGGAGCCTGAACACGCTGCGCCTCAGGGACTGACAGCTCACACAAATCCTTCCAGAAGAGGAAGGGACGGGGGGCTGTGGCTCCCCAATCCTGCTCTGAACTACTCAGAGAATGCAGTCACAGTGGATGAAGAAAACAAGTTTGTATAGGCTTTGTCCCCTTTCATGTCCTCTACCAAGTGCAAAATTAAAGGAAGTCAGGGAAAACTGCGTATCAAATGCAGCTTTGTTAGAAGAGGAAACAAACTGATAAAATGGAGTAGTGTACTTAATTAGCTTAGAGACAGAATGAATATTTAATTTGGTTTTAATAACAATATACCACACACTTACACTGTATCTTTTTACCAGCATTATCTCGGTAAGAGTCCTCTCAGTGAAGAGGACAGTTCCCCTCAAGAATCCTATGATAAACGTAGATCTTCTAGAAAAGTCACAGGGACATTAGATTTGCTCTGTGTCATATGGCAGCTCAGTGGCATATCTGAGAGAAAGAACTGGGATCTTGAAACCCACGGCACTAATCACGTGAAAACTGCCCTCCTTGATTAAATCTGCCAAAAAGCAGGAAAGACTCAAATTTAACTAATCAAGATCATAACTGGCCACCTCACTGGAACAGTCCCAGCAAGAAAAATGCTCAATTGGAGGATAACCAAAACGTGTAGTAGTTTAAAAGAAGGATGAGAAAATTAATGAAGTAGGAAAGGTTAAGATAAATCTAAATTCCTGCAAACTTACAAATCAGTGGTCAACACATGACTAACAAAGAGATGTTCTGATAATCGTGAGTATATCCTCAACATATAAATAGACACAGAAAATGAGCACACGTGAAGACAGTGTGACAACCAGTGAAGACAAAGAACATCAACGGACCGAAAGACACCAAAGGAAAATAGCATAGGAAGATGTTCAGAAGGGTTTATTTTTGGGATACCGTTAAAACACAAGACTTACTGGGTTCTATCAGTCTGATAAAAATATTTGATAAATATGTGAAGCTTCCTTGGCTGTTGGGGTAAAGTAGGGCATTTTTCTTTCTTTCCCACTCTATCAATGAATAATGTGATGGTACAAAGTGGCATATATGGGAAACTGGGTGTGATGGGATAGGTACACTGTTCTTCCCTTTCTCCAGGTTTTCTATTTGACCTTGCATGCACATGACATTGTGACCATTAGTAGAGGGCCTTGTGAATAGATTTCTGGGTATAAATTGAAGTAGTGCTGTCATCTAAAAAGTCTAGTTTTCCCTCTTTTTGTTAAACCTCAAAACAGTAGCAGTGTATTGACTAGTAAATGTATAACCCCATTCTTCTTTCATCATATGAAAATGTTGGCACTGATTCCCTGCAACATGAAAGTAAATGTCTGTAGATATGCCTGGTATGTAACAAGCACTGTGACTGTCATGCCATGATGTGAGACTAATTGCTTTAAAGGCAAACACCTTGACAGACAGGCAGGCAGAACACACACAAAAATAACAGGAAAGTAAAGGAGAGACACTGTGGTACAGCATAACCCAATTGTCTGTACTGTGCTTGACAAGCCTTTTATTCTTTACAAATAAAGAAACACCAGAAATTGGGGCTATTTTAGCAACAAACGTCAGAAGAGAACTGTATGATCATCTCAGCGTACAGAACGCATGTGCCAAAGCACGATGAGCTATTTCAGAAAGTCCTGCACGCTAAA
Source organism: Apteryx mantelli (assembly GCF_036417845.1). NCBI lineage: Eukaryota > Metazoa > Chordata > Aves > Apterygiformes > Apterygidae > Apteryx > Apteryx mantelli. The sequence goes on from NC_089978.1 coordinate 27,014,183, forward strand.
AACAGACTTTTCTCCACTGGCAGGAAATCTCAGTTTTTGTCACAAATTCTTTCCTCTCTCTTCAATAACAGTGCCCACTGTCAGCCAAACTACTGACAGGCTACACAGAACTGTAGCAATTTCTGTCCATTCCCCTTCAGACTTTTTGCAAATAATATCCAAAATTTATCCTCTGCTGTCAGGAAAAGGGCAAAGCTAGTGAAAGGGCTGGGAAGCAGAACCCACAACTTTTGGCTCACTGAGACCAGAAAACAAGAAGCAAAAATCTGACAGGGCATAGTAGAAAAAGCAGCAGCAAGATGTATGGGATTGCCCAGGATGGTACGGGCTCCTTTAAAGGTGCCAACAACCCTAAACAGAACAGAATGTCAGGATAATGTAAAGAATCCACATTTTTTTTCATTTGTCCCCGTCATCAGTCACCATGCCCCCTCCCCCTAAGTAAATGAAATCAATCAGCAGGGATTTCTGTAAAATACATAAAACAGTCATCTTCCAGACTCTACCAGAAGATAAACGGTTCCAGACATTGGACTGCAGCCATTTTCCCACACATGCTACGGTGTTTTGTCATCCATATTGGGCCATAATAGTGAGTCTTTTTTTTTCTTTTTTTTCAGTCAACAGCCAATGCTTCTACTTCTAGCACAGAGCAACTAGTATATTAAAACCATTGCAACGAGAGTAATTTTTCTGTATGATTTGTAATAGAATTGTTTCATTCCTAATCATACAATCTTCTGGGGTCTTGTAAGGCACTTTCATACTTATCTGCTATACCTAATATCACCTTATCATTGCCAGCTGGAGCTTCACAAACCTTTCAGAATTAAAACACATCACACCAAACACAAGCCACTGAACTGAACTGAGCATGAAACTTATAAGCAGTGTAAACCTTATTTGAGAACTTTCTAACAAGAAATAACAGGACTGCTTACAATGTCTCGTGCTGGTTTTTGTACTCATTTCAATGAAGGACACAAATACATGACAAAAGATGTATCACGACATGAGTTTACAATTAATTTTAATGAATTTTAAAGCAAGTCCTTAATAATCTGTTAACATAAAATATACTTTGGAAAGAACCACGGGGTTTTCTCTTTATTAAGAAATGTGCAACGAAATTCTATTCTTAATTAAAACAGGAGTAATTTTATTAACTGCAGTAGACTTAAACCTGACTTACCTCAGTGTAAGTGAGGGTAGAATTTAGCCCCGGGGTGTTTATATGCTGTAGTTCCAGTTAGTTTAGATCTATTTGGGTGGGAAATCCTTTCCCCTTTCCAGAAAAAATATTCTTTCCTACCCTTCTTCACCTCACATGAGGCCAAAGCAGGCTTTTTTTGGAAGATATTTTTCAGAAAGGTTACAAACAAATCTTAGCCTAGACAGGAGATGACCTTATTAAACAAAACCACCCTCTGAAGTGATGGACACCAGCAGTTTTAAAGTTTGTTTACAAGTTTTCTAAACAAGCCACCTCACACAGATAAGCTTATTTACATCTTAAAAATAAATAAAACCTCTAAGTAAAAGCTATTTAATAAAGGAGATACTTAATGCCTGTTTTTAAAGCTGAAAAGCTCTTCCAAACAGTACTAGCTGTTGTATTAAACATCACTGCTACAGTATAGAAACTTACTGTCTACAAATATCCTTAGGCTTCACTGTACCTTTGAACCAAAATCACTTTCTTCTGTACTTCATTTTCTGGTTTCTTGCAATCTGAGGCTCAGATGCTGACAGATGGCTTCTCTGTCACTGAGTGCAGCTTCCGCCTTGTTATCTGTGCCAGCTAATACTTCCACGATGCTTAGCTGTTGTCTGGGGAGCTGTGCTCTACATCATTTCTAGTCTGATCAATGCTCTGCTTGGTTTTAGGTTGGTTTCTAGTCCCGCCTCCTGCTCTTGAAGAAACGAAAACTCACAGCTGGATTTTCTATAAATCATCCCTTTTAACAGTGGCTGAGCAAGTATGGCAAATACTACAGCTAAGACCTGCTGCTCTATTTGAAACTTCAAAAACAATTCCTCATCTTAATGATGCACACATGAAAGTTAATCATGTACTAAAATCACTAATACTGAAAAATAGTGGCCAGATAATTGTGACCTTCAGGGCTTAGAAGCTGATTAATGTAACACAAAACTCTTCTCTATTCCACAGGGAGAATATGGTAAAACATATTGCCTCAGTGGATTGTTTTATACAATGTTTTGCTTTGAACAGGGGCTTGTCATTCTCACAAAGATAAATTTATGTTTACAATATAGAGCTTTTTTGACAGACTAACCCAGAACGCATATTGTTTGGGCCAGTAGCCCTTAGTTAGAAAGAGCCTTTACTATCAGACCAGGTCTTTTGAAGTGTAGGCAGGAAATACTTTTATTTTCTGCACAGCACTGAATGCACTATACTGCACTGAACTCATTAGCATGTTTAACAAAGAGTAAATGCAAGGTGGTACCATAAAAATAGCAGTACAAACTTTGTTCGCATGAACAAAGCAGAGCTGAGTGTTTGTGAACTGTGCAATGTTTCAATCCTCCACCCTCCAGACCAACTCAAGAAACTGTGCTGCAGAAATTAAGAACTACCAGGCAGACCTGGATGTAATTTGAATGAGCTGTTAAGTCCAGAGGTTCTCAGGTTCTTCTAAAGTGAGCGCCACATCCAGAAGAAAGTGTGTCTGAAGGGCACTCTGTCCTCCGACTGATGATTAAAACAGTCACCTTTCTCATTAACGATTGATCATGTTCCCGAGGCAAACACAACCCCTGGACTGCTGTCTGTGGCTAGCTCAGCTGATGATCATTGAAAAACAAAAGAGCTGCCATCATAGACTTGATCAAGGATCCATTTAGGTTCATCTCTGATAGCGGCTTAGGGAAGAGGATGAGACTGGCACATGCTGCAAGTGGCTTTTCCCAGGTGCGCCCCTCAGCTTCCAGTAAATAGGGATTTTGGGGCTTCCTGAGCCAGTTGATGGGGAAGGACTACTGTGTTCAGTACTCACAACAGACTAATCTGCTATGAATGGTCGAGTCCCTTTTTGAACTTAGTTATACACCGGCACTCGATTACACTGAATCACAATGAGTTCCAAAAATGTAGTGGAAAAATACGAAAAAAAGTACTTCTGCCTATTCACACTTACTGTCAAGCCATTTCATTACATGCCCCATAATTCTTACAGTTTCAGTTTTTCCACACAATAGATGATTTCACAGGCTTCTAACATATCTCATTGAATCCTCCTTTTTTCTAAGCTGAAGAATCTCATCTATTTAGCGTCTCTGCTGATCAGCCTTGTTGCCTTTCTCTGTATGTACTACTGCTCCCACTAAGAGATATAGTTAGTCCTTTAGTTCATATGGTAGAAGCTGATACTACACCCTCCGTATTCAAACCTTGCTCCCAGTCTGTGATGGCAGTTTTGTGGAAATGTGAAAATGTTTTCTGTTTCCTTGATTACAGTTTTGCAGATGGTAACTGAGGAGAGTCAGATGTGATCTTGTGATCTAATAGCTCTCCACAACCAACAAGAATTTGAGGACAACTAAGCCAGACAAATTTCCAAATTGTTACTAGCCAGGAAGAAAACAGCACAGAGTAAGTAGCCAGGAATGCTCTTAACCGGAGGCAGTGCAACTCTGATGCAGCTACTGCTCTCTCAACTGGCAGCCATGAGACACGGGCCCTGGGCTCTCGGCCAAGCAGCTGTGACTCAGATTTGAAGTGCTGCAACGACAGTGCTCTCCTGTGGATGTACGAGCTGATCAATGCCAGTAGCTTGATGGTGGAGGGTGAAATGAGCAGAGCAGAAGCACCATCCCTGCGCCTGATCCAAATATGTAATGGCAAATATAATTAATCTGCTTTCCAGGCGCTGTTGTACATTCGATACTTACTTATCAGCTGTCAAAACACACATGACTGATTAAGATTACTTGTTTGACCTTTAAAATGTACTTGAAAATCCATAAATAAGACCAATCAGTAGCACATACCCATTTGAATAATAACAGAATTTTGAATCTCTAGCAAAGGTTGTAAGAGGTGACGAAAGGCTTAATACCGCAATGTGATGCGCATTATATATACCCAGGATGGGGGATCTTCCAAGGACTTTTACTGAGTATTTTGTCTACTGGCTAAAGTAATGTTTATAGCACACACAGGACAAGATCTATTCTTTCTCTGCCCTGAGACTTTTGACCATCACCAGAATAACAAGGAAGAAGCATGCTGCAGGTGAAAAGAAATATATTCACTCTCCTCCTTTTTGGTTTCAGACAGCGCGCTGAATTCCTTCAGGATGAAACTAAATGGGAATATCTGCTCCTGCCACTAATGAGCATTCAGTTCACAGGATCAAACTTGAGTAAATCCAAAATAAAACACAGCAAAATGTGGTAGTATGGATTTCATTTATCAGGACTGTTTCACTCTACAAAACTGCTCTTCCTGAGCCACACTATTTGCTAGTTGTAGACACAGCCCTACAGTAGTATCCTATATATCAGTCTGGCTGAATAAAAGACAGTCAGGGAATAAGCTCAGGTACTGGAAGCTAAATCATCTGCAGTGCTTATTTGCAAGCTATCTGCTAGTTTTTTCCCTGGCTCTGTTTTAGACCACTCCAATTAACTTTCTCCAAAGAACTGTGGACATGAATCGGTCCATGCTCCCTGGCCTTGGGATCCCTGACCCTTCTTGGTTTAGCAGTACAGATGTAGTACTATGGATGAAGGGCAGTAAGATAGTTCCTCCTGTCACTCTTCTGCAGATACTGCAGTTCTCACTTCTCTCTGCTCTTGAGCTAGTTGTGAGATCTGCTAAGATAGGATACCAGATCAGACCTCAGTAAAAAATCAGAGACTTCTTCCCAAACTGTGACTCTGAAGGTCAGGTACAAGAGATTATGTGTTACTGATTACTCTCTCTGTATAAATTACCATTTACATATATCTTATAAATTGCCATTTATAAAGAGTAGGTACCTTATAAATGGTCATGTAAAGTGAAGGACTTGGAGATGTACTGATTTGTTCTTTTGGTAATGTGAGCCACAGGCAAGAAAGATCTATGGGCGAAGAGATTATGGTGCCCCACAGAGCTTCATTGGGGCCTTCTAATCCACTAAGTGTCTCTGCTGACTCTTCGGGAATCACCAGAAGAAATGTGAACATACATTTTGGTGGACAGGCTTCTGTCAAAGAAAGACTTTGAACCTCAATGTAAAGAGCTCCTTTTTAAAGAGCTAGGACTCTAGCCAGGGACCTTCAGTGCTCACAGAGTCTGTGATGGAAATATGGTCGAGCTCCACAGGCTCTGGTGAAAGTTTGCCCTACCTGGTCCTTAAAAATGCTGAATCATAGAACCACAGGATAAATCAGTTCAGAAAGGATCTCAGGAGGTCTCTAGTCCAACCTCTTTGGTCTTCTGGCCATTTTGAAATACCAAGTTCACAAATAGTTGCAGATTCTCACAACAGCAGTGGAGAGAAGGAGAAGGGGAGAAATGAATTATTTACCATTTTTGCTCCAATTACCTGTAGAGAGAAAAGATCTCCTTTTTCAGTGTATCTAGGATGGCTGTGTCTGCCTGTCCCAGGATTCTGTTTTGGAACTGAATAAATTTAATACTTTGAACCTTCTACCATGATGCTGTTAAGGGAGAGGCTTTAATAGTTTAAAGGTACTCTGTAAAATCAGCTTTCATACAGTACAATGCATTTGCTCATAATGTGGCCAAAAGAACTAACAGAAATTTTATATTTCGCATCTCAAAACTAAGATGCTTAAGAACATATTATTTATTCATATTGTCAGAATTTGCTTTTGCAAGACAGCATTTAGGAGCCACTAGTTAGATTTAGAAATACCTTGAGCCTTTTGAGAAGAAAGAAGAGGTACAAGCATACTGTGCGGGAAGGATCAGCAAGCCTCATCCCCAAGTAAGGCAGGTGTTCACATTGTACCGTCCTTGCCATTAACTCATCCAGGTCCAGACCGACACCTTCTCCCTAAATCTGCTCTCGGGAGGCTGCTCTGGTACCTTCCTTCTCTGATGATCAGGAATTTAATTTTCCATTGAAGGTTGTTCTGTGCCAGGTTACTCACATCATTCTTTGGCCAACACTGTCCTCCAGTTCAAAGAGTTTTTTCTTCTCACCAGTGTTTACCCTCTAATTATAGGTAATGAGAACAGCCCTGTTCCTCTTGCACTTTGTTCTGCCTGCTGACAGGAGACTAAAACACAGCCCACTGTTTTAGTCTCTTTTGGTAAAATAAGCTATTTCCCCTCCGATTCTAACAGCCTTTCTGAATCCACAGATGACAATTAAATTCAGTCTAGAAGATGGGGAACCTGAACCGAACACAATATTGCAGATGAGGCTGCACTGTGTCACTTGCTTTGCTTTCTTGTGAGAATACATTGCCTGATAGAGCTGAAGGTTCCACTGCCTTGCTACGCCACATTTTGTGAGTGACTTGTAATTATTTTCTAATCTGCAAATACATTCAAGCCTTTGTTCTCCTCTGTCATTCCCAACTGCCAACCTCCCAGATTACGCCAGATATTTCCTGCTGCTGTCCTTTAATCATGCTCTCATGCAACTGATAATCATGGTACTACTGCAAATTGAACTGCTCAGAGAGGGTAAGTACACAGAGCCAGTGCCCCATTCTGCACTCAGGCTTCTGCCCTGCCATTTGCCAAATACCTTTGATCCCTTTTTACTTTAGTTTAGGCTTTGCACGTCCTGATGTAGCCCGAAGTCTCTGGAAGACTCTGCGTGCCACCAGGACTATGCCAACCCCATCTGGAAGGTGCATCTTTCAGTGCTGGAGACCACTGACTGAGAGCGCTCTCTCCCTTCTACACCAGGTTTAACACTGGGGCCAGGAAACGTCATCTCCTAGCTGTGGCTGTTGTAACATGTTTCAGAATTAGAATTGGTCTCTGAAATCCTGGATGCAGGAATATATATATGCATGTATACATACATACATACACACACACACACACACACATATATGTATTATGACAGCATTAACAATATTCACTTTTGCTTTGCTGGAGTTCAATAAAATTAAAAAAAAAGTCATGTGAGTTTGGGCTTTCCCTATAAACATGTTTTCACTTTTCCTACAGATTATGAAATTTTGAAAAGTTACAGAGATGAGGAAGCTGAAAGTGGTGGGTAACGTGGGTATGATTTATCCTGTCACATTTAGCAAAAAAAGGAAGAGAACGGGGGGAAAGGAAAAATAATATCCTTGCACTTGCAACTCTGCACCACAATGGATATTCAAGGCAAAATCAAAACAAGAAAGTAATTTGAAAAATACCTATCTAAAGCAGAAAATTATAATGATAATTTGTTGGGTTTGAATTTTATTCCTGGGCAGTTTTCATGCTCTAGATGTCCTTACCTAACACTGCCATTTTCCCAAAGGCATCTTGAGCTATTTGCCATTCATTTACTATTGCAGTGGTTATGTAAAGTAGGATAGCTGTACTATCACCATTTGATGAGCAAGCCATACATTTTTGCATTTTCATATAAAATACCTCCTTTGAAGGATTAAAATATGCGTTACCTAACTTATTCAAGAAAACCTCTCTCACTTATACTTGGTACTCATTTAGCTTTTTAGAGTCTTTCTCCTAGTGGAAAACGTCTCTAGTTTACATGGCATATCTCTGTGTCACATGTGTTCCCTTTAATAGCCAATATAAATGTTTTTCAACTCTAAACTCTACAGCTTGAGTCTCACTTATGTAAGTCAAGCTGCTTCTCTCTGCTTTACTCATCACACTACAGAACAATTGCTGATCAACCTACTTGCCTCGCTGCAAGCTCAGGAGCTTCCTGAGCTGAGCTGAAAGCAGCTTGGTTTGGTTTGATTGAACTGGGTGATGAATCGTATCCCATTCCCCAAATGGTTGTTTAAAATGTTCTTCAGCAAGCTCCATTTCCTGCCACTTCTCCTTTCCCGGGGACCAGCGCTGCCCGTGTTGGATTTAGCGACGTCTCCTCTTTCTATCTGTGCTCTCTCAGGCTTGGGAGATCTTGTACTGGTTTCAGACCTGCTGGTGGCTGTGCACCCCTCTCCTCCCTGCACCCTTCTAGCTTGTGTGGCAGCACATTCCTGCTAACCTAACACTGTGGAATGAAGGATCTGTGAGTACACTCTAGAGGCCTTAAAATGCCACTTTCTATATCTAAATGACATAAGCCTAGTTTAACATGAAGTTCAGTCAGTACGTGGCAGAGGCACAATACTTCATTAGTTCGTTCAGATGCTTCAAAGAGCTCAGAAATAAAAATTCTTGGAATTGCTGCATGATTCAAACTTTTTTTAAAGTTGATATTAAAACATGAATCACTGGTTTGCTTAAGGGAAGGAAAAAAAAAAACAACTTGTTTTCAGCAAAAAGTTAATTGGGTGTCCTGAAAATCAGTAATTAAAAACACCACTAACAGACAATAACTATCTGGAGTGCTAATTTCTTCCTGTACATAAAAGGCTTAAAAATGACACGGTAACAGAGAAAAGTTCAGCATCAGCATTTGTCTCAAGACCCAGTGCACTCAGGGGCTGGCTTAGTAGACCTCCTGCTGAGAAACAAGAGCTAGAAAAGGGTTTTTTTGTTCCTCTGAAAAAAAGTTGGATTTCTGAAGCCATATGCACATGCAGTTTTTAAAATGACCTCAGTCACAAGTAAACTACTAGCTAAAATGTCATTCTGAGGGACATCATCACCATCACTATCTTCCACAAAGCATAAGTCAGATAGAAGTGCCACCTCCTTGGGTAGAAAACAGCTGCTATTTAGAGTGTGCAGCAGCGCTATGTAGCAATAAAAGACTGGAAGCGAAGAATATGGTTTCCAAATTAAACAGTAGGAGTAATTTCTGCCGACAGGAGGTAATTACTCCTCTTGTAAAAGAACTGGGGAATACTTAATGGTTTCAAGCACTAATACCTAGGGAAACAGAGCGTTCCCTAAATACCCAGCCAAGTGCTAGGCTGACTTGGAGAATAGTAAATCTTTGAGAAGACATCCTGTACTACCTAAAACTTTAAAGGCCTGATTCCAAATACTGCTCTAGCTTGACTGATTAGTTTCTGAAATCAGGTATAATCGTTGCCCAGGGTGCAATTTCTTCAGTATCTCACAAAAGCTGTAGTTAATGTCCTGACTGTGTGGTAGCCCTAAGCATAGATTTTCCACCATCATATCTCAATGCCAGGTCTTTGACTATTTCAAGTAATTTATCTGACAAGACTACTATATTCCCAAACATCCTGGTTATGAACACACAGGATCTGAAACTACATAACATATATCAAGGTAAATGCAGTATGATATATGGTATCTTAAGCATTTACATGCTTCTGATACTAATTTTCTTAAGGTCTGACCAAAATTTCCAGAACAGAAATAAGCAGCATCGAAACATAAAAATGTTTTAATTATGGCTAAAGCGCTTCTAGCATCTGAAAGCTTCTTTGTTGAAAAAGCATTGAGTGAAGAATGCCAGGCCTTAAATACCCTATGGTAACTCCAACTCTTACATTTATATGCAAAAATTCATAACCATACTTATGAAAACAGACAAACAGAACTCTCCACAAAGCAGCTATCCTGCTACAAGTTTCTGACTAGTTATAATAGTGCAGTCTTGAACTCTGGAGAAAGCAAGTGTCCAAGCACCTCCTCTTTCACTTTTCCCAAAAGACAAAGTTTTCACAGAAGAGCCATTCACCTAAGACCTCTAGTCTTCTTCTGCAAAACAACCAACTCCGAACAAGGCTATTGGTTTACCTAACCTCTTGCAGCACATCATGCATTTTGCAGAGATTTTAAGGTGTGTGTTCATTAAAACAAAGGTGCTACTTACCACAGGTGAAGATTATATCTAAGCAACAGGAAAGAAGAAGTTTTTCTGCACAGTCGTACCTCAGTCCTCACAAACAACGCCAGAAAAAATGCTGATATGATGACAATTCATTTGAGGAACTGCTTTGCAATTTAATTATGCTGTAATCAACACATCTAAGGTTTATTTTGAACAAGCAGTCGTAAGAATGGACATGAATTCTCAATGTTAGCAATGCCAGGGAATAAATGATTTTCCTATACTCATGCCAACCAAAGAGAGAGCAAAGGAATTTGGTTTGTGATTATTTCATAATGCAGCATTTCTTTTTTGAAATATGTAGCGAGTAGTATTGAGCAAAATTCAGTATGCTTGTGGTATGAAACCTTGTCTCTCTGACCTTTCAGAAACTCAAAGAACTAATGTTTGCTGGGTTTGTAAGTTACATTATTGACAATTTTTTTTCTTTCATCACATGCATGAGTGCACACACATGCACAAAAAGGTTTACTAATCATATTTCTATCACCACAATCCTCCAGATCTTTCAGTGTGCTTTACAGAGGGGAAAAAGACAAATTAAAGAAAAACAAAAACTGACAGTATGGGAATATGGATTCTCCCAAAGTTGTTTGTTCCAAAGTAAGATTGGCTTTAAGAATCTCAATTAACTATATTAGTGCCAGAAAAATACCCAGATATGTGAGGCTATCATTTACAGCTGATGCAGCCAAGGCAAAGGATTTTAGAAATGAAGAGTCAGAATACAAGGGAACAGAGAAAAGGCATTTTTCTTAAGAGTCAGACACAATGAGATTTGATTTCATTTACATCATTCTGCTATCTTGTAAAATGGTCCAAACTAGGCCTATTTTTGTGTACCAAGAGAATACAATGCCAAAGGAGGTTTTTCCTCTTGGAAAAGCAACAAAGAGTTCCTAGCACAAAAAGGCCACACTGTTGTTCTGTGTTTTGTTTTCAAACATCACTTCTAGGAAAAAAGACAGAAAGAAACCTCCGCAAGATATTCTGTACCCAAGTACAAAGCGAAATGGTTGAATGTGAGTCATTTTCAACCTTCCCAAGCATGGCATTCACGGTACGAACTCAGAAAAGTCATTACCAGTAATTCTGTCATTTCAAGTGTTTATAACACATGAGAAATAAGTGCTCTTGAAATGAGAAGTTAGATCCTAACCACTTCATGGACACTTACAGATCAGCTTCCAAAACATGAGCCGTTTCACCACATTTAAAGAATTTTTTCAGATGTTGTAAGTAAAGCAAGGTACCCAATGTCTGACTTGAAAAGGGGATCTTCGAAGGAAAATGAACTGCTACAAGAAGTGACACAGATAAAGAAGGAGGCACTTTCCTCTCATTTGCATAAAGGAATGCCTGTTTTGTTGGATTAACCCAAAGTGAGCCTCTAGTCCAGTCGCATCTTTTCTCTCTTCTTTACTACAGCCAAGCAAACAAGAAGGAGAAACGGTACCATGTGTACAATCATTTTTCAGGAAAGTTTTTTTTCATCTTGAGTAACCTAAAGGATTTATCCTGTACAATTCCACAGTCAAAAGAATATTCATAACAATTTTCTTATTAACATACGGGGACACCTTGTCTGAACTCTCATGAAGAATCTATCTATGAGCTTCATTTTTATTTGCTATATTTTAATGACTGCTGTTACAAAGCAGTATGAATGAGAAAGCTAAAAACTGAAAGAAAATATAAGAATCCAGGTTTCTTTCAAACACCGCTTTAGATTTATAAATAATGAAGTAGGAAATATTCTGTAATGGTATGGGCAGTACCAGCAACCTGATTTGTCTTCCATCTCCATTCCCAATGGGATTGTCTGACAGTGTCATATAAAAGGCACAATCCTCTTTGAGGCTACACTAACCACATTATCAAACAAAATTAAGGGTCAGGTCTTCTATGAACACACGAATTAGCCTGATTTACAATGGATTTCCAAGCAGTTTTTTTCATATTTGTAATCTCTCTCCCATGCAGATATTTTGTTATCTCGTACTGTGTGAGGTTACATTATAATAGCCTTTCTGTTAGGAAGAGTGTTAAAAGTTTCTCCTTCACTCAGACACATCTATTGACACAAAATGTAAAGGAACTGTTTTTGAAATCTCAGCACCTCTGTCAAATTTAGTTTAAATCAGGCAACAGGCACCAAAGTTACTGAAGGGTGGGAAGTGGAGACAAAGCAAAAAAAAGAAAGATCATTTTCGTAAGCCCTGTTTCCATAGGAAAACAGGGAAAATGTATACTGATTTAAAAAAAAAAAAAGTTTCCACAGATTTATTTACTGGCTAAAAATTCCTGCAACTCTAGCTGTTGCCCACTAGAGGCTGTGAAGTACTTACATCTCTCATAACCAAGATTTTTTCAGAACCAAATAAAAAGGAAATGAGAAATGGAAAATGCATTAAAACCTAAAATGAGAAATGTTATCATTGAGCATTAAAATCCTAAAACCATGTTCTTAAATCAGCGTACTCCATCCGTGGCAGGCCAGTGGGACCAGCAGGAGGCATGGTTGGCAGCCAGCTGTTCTCGTGTGCAACAGGAAACTTGCAGGGTGACTGGGATGCAGGAGGAGGAGGAGGAGGAGGAGGAAGAGGAGGAGGAGCACGCAGTGCAGCTGACTGGAGAGAAGCTACTTGTTCCTGACAACACCACCATAAACAATGAGTAGTGGAACATAATGGGCCACTTTTAAAAGTAATTATTCTTTTTGAATATCACATAACCGCATTGGAGTCTGGTAAGCTTAACAGTCCCCCCAAAGGATGCCAAGGGTGAGCAGGATTTAATGAGCAGAGTTATCTGGAGAACAAAAGCCGCAAACACATATACACACAAAAAGCATGGTGAAGGTTGATGTGCTGAGAAGAAACTTGAGGATGTTTCTTGGTACCCAGCGGTTTGTGTAAGAGCAAAGTGAGGGAAGAGCAGATCCACCTGGTCCAGCAGGACGGGAACAAGCTGTGCAGAGAGAGGAGCTCAGGGAGAAAGAAGGACAAGGAGCTGAGGCCAGAGGAGCAAACCGGAGAATGGACCAGGACCCGCTGGCTGAGGGGGCAAACCAGTACATAGGGGCAAGCTAGAGGACACGCATATGACAGGCAATTTACCCATATATTACTCAAGGGCAAAACATAAGAAATTGCGAAAAGTGAGCAACACTTTGACAGCTGTGTTTTGCAAGAGACCAGCGATCAAGCAATTTGTGACCAAATACACAATTTGGATGGTTCTGGGCTGTAAGAACTTCTGTTCTTGCATCCCACTTTTGCAAGGATCCTTGACTGGAGCTCTTGGTAAGTACTGAAGTCCAGGAGAGAGGGTGTTTCAGAGAGACCCCTGCTGTTGGCGTTTGCCGGGGGCTGGCAGCGGCCGTTGCCCTCCCTGCATGGGTTGCTGGAGGCCCCACGCTGGGCACGTAGCTCACCCCAGCCCCGGCGTCACAACCTGATCGCCAGGGTGGCCCTGTGACCATCGCTCTAGAGCCAGGGCCCGAGCTGAAGCAGGGTGCAAACAGGACCTTCAGCTCTTTCTGCAAGTGCTCCTTTGTCAAAAAAGGCTAAAGAAATATTAGGCAAATGTGACTGCATTCGGGCAGACAGGTTTTTCCTTGTCAGGACTGTTACTTTGCTAGCACAAGAAAAATGTGGGAAGCGGTGTGAGTCTCTTCCCCATTAAAAAGGAGGCATGGGGGGTGTCTGCAGATCTGGGGGTGCCTCCTCACCCCACACTGCCAGCCTGAGCTCGGCTGAACACCGTGCAGCTCCTCTGGGCAACACTCGAGGGGAAGCCGGGATGTTATCTCTTATTGACTTCTAATATATTCCAGTTCTTGCAGGGCCCTGAGAACAACCACAGGTGTTCACATACTCTTTAATCCAATTAGGGCTCTTTTAAAGAAAGTTATTTTTTTGTTGTCACAGAAGTTACACTTAATGGGTTTGCAGTTATTAGGCAGTTAGAAAAGTTATTTGCACTTAGCAATTTGCTGCCAGAAATGTAGCAAGAGACAAGCACTGAAGTCCTTGTGAATCCCACAGCTGCCATGACTTTTCCATATGAGGAAGGAGCAGTTGCCTAAGGCATTTTAGAGACATGCAAGAACACAGAAACAGTTTATTAATACTGGAAGTGAATTTGCAATTATTGAGAGCAGATGGTCAGTTCGCACAGGCAATGAACCTTAAACTATCTAGACTTGCAGGACTACTGCAAACAATGAAATAGTACCAAATTCACAAACAGATATCCTGCACGTTCAGTCAGAGGTTGCCTCAGATTTGCATCCTAGATATAGTGGCTTAAATCCAGATAAAGCTGTCAATATTAAATTGAGTCAGAGTTCCAGCCCCTTTTTTTACTTGCATAAATTACTCTCACAGCAGTCAAAGCTAATCTTAAATAATAAGGACCTCAATAAAATAATTATATGAGCATCATTAATAAAGCAGGGAATCAAATTAATCCTCCCTTGCACCACTCTACTCTATTGTATCAGAGGTGTAAGTGACAGCAGCATTAACAGGAAGGAAATATAGAGCTGAAGTCATATGAATAAATATTTCATCATTCCTATAGTCAGTTATCAAAAATAATCATATACACATTGCAATAACAACCTTAGCTGTGATGCACTCTAGAGCTTTTGAATTCTTTCAATGCACACACTGCTTGTAAAGATTTTATAAAATAGCTTAACAGAGATATGTATCTTGAAAGTACTCTTCAGTGCAGGTCATGGACCAATTAGAGTTATTATTACTATAGACCTGTAATAGTGTGTATATGTAAAGGAAAGTACTTCCTTAACACTAGAAAAGAGCCTACTGCTCTTTGTTGGCCCAATCAAACAGGAGTGTAATTACTGGGGGGAAGAAGGGAGGCTTCAGCCAAAGAGGTCGGTTGTGTAACTCTTCCTGTATGTGTCCAGGGAGTGAATCCAAAAGGCAAATCAGCCCCTGAGTATGCCATGTAGTCCTCTTCCCAAAATTCATTTTTGGGACATGAAGTTTCAGCATTTAAAGTTTCAGCATTCCAGCTAAGTATATCTGGACTGCAGAAGGTGCATGATTATGAAGGTTAATTTGACCTACAATTTACAGGACTTTGTAAATGGTTAAAACATACTTGAACTTTGTGTGGCAGCCAAAAGGCAGCTAATGCTGAGAGTCTAGCACACACCTTATTTGCCCATGCTTTGAGTATGGAGGGAACTGCACACTGGACTGCAAGAGAGCTCTGAAGACCAGCCAAAAGGTTGCAACAGCATGAATGGCAGAGACAAGCCTTATATATGATGGAAAAGGGATGGCAATTCTGTTTTTGGGAGGGCAAGGGATGTTGATTTGGTAGCACTAGCCATCAGTGCAACTTGCCTACGAATAATGATAACTTAAGTCAGATCTCTCCATTCCAGATCAGCTGCTGATAAAACACTTAGAGATCTTGCCTGATCTTGGGGGCCCTGTCTTTGCTTATCAGTGTCAGTCTCGTAAGGTGCTAACTACACCCTTCTGGCTTTTGTCCCCGTCACAAATGAAACAGCCACCCCCTCAGTGGAAGTCCAGTCAGGAGGACTTCGAATCTTCATCGTAAAATCTTCAGATTTACCTGAATATAGGCACTGCATTCTTTTTTCGTCATGAATGCTTAGGATTTTTATTTGTGATATTATGCTTTTTGTTCCTATTAATGATATCTACCGTAGATATTTACACAATGCCAATTATTGCATCAGCTGTGCATTTCATGGCCTATAACATATCCAGTCCTGCCATAGCTTGCTCAGGAACACAAGTGTTTTTATTTCCTTTTCACAGCAAGGAATTCAGGTACAGACAGACATGGGACTTAAGAACCACACACATGGTCAAACAGGGAATACAGGAGCATCTCTGTCAGTGCTGGCTCCCAGTTCCTCTTGTACACATCCCTGTTCTTAACCCTGTGCTTCTGTGAATGTATTGCCTATTCCTCCATCCATAAGAGCTCTCTTAGTGTGTATCTTCCATGGAGGGCAGTCATCTTAATACAGTATGAGGACCACTTTTATTTCAGAAACCAATAAAATTCCTGCATTGCTACTTTTTATTTTAATATAATTTATTTTAATTTTTATTTTAAAGCTTCTTTCCTTTACTGCCCCTTCAAGAAAACTCACATAACTAAAGTTGTATGAACTTTCACTTGCAAAAAGGATAGAATTTACATTTTCAGGGATGTGTTTATGGCAGAAAGATCAGTTTTGTATTGTGCAATTGACTTTATTCTCTTATGCCAGAAATCAGCATAGCGGGCCAGTTTGTTTCCAGATCACTATATAATTCAGCAATTTCATGTCTGACTTTGCGGCACAATGTGCAAAAATACACTGGTGCAAGTGACGAGCTTTCACAGCCAAAAGACTGTTCCAAAACCTGCAAGCAGGAAAGGTTGGAAGTGTTGTGGCCATTTTCAGAATCCTTTCCTTTACCCTTGATTTTTTAACACTTAATCTGGAAATCACATGATACTTTCAGAGTCCTACAGTGCCAGCTACAACATTGTTAGGACATTGGTATTTTGGCTCAAAACCTCAGAACTGCTTTAAAGTTTTCCAAATGCTTAAGAAAGCAAAGTTGATATAACAACACTTGGGATGACCAGATTTGATCCAGAATTCTGACAAAATGTGATTTACATATGTATGTACATGTTGAAACTTAGTATAAAAAAACTGTTCACTATAAAATATCTAGCAATATCTGAATAATACTGGTTATTCTTGGAAATATTTTTATATTTCCCTGAAAGGTATGTGATCCCACAATGATTTTTAATAGTCCATTGCTATTGCATATGCCATGACAATTCCATTTAGCATTGTACAAAGACTTCCTGACTTTCTAAAAACGTATGGGCCCAGTTCTGCAGATGGTTTTGGTCATAAAAAAATTAAACTGAAATTCTGTTTCTTCAGCCGATGCTCATCCCGATGTACATTGATTAAATATGTGGCAGCAACTTCACTGAAAAATCTAAGAATGCTGCATGAAAAGTCTGCACTATAAGCAGTCTTTCTATTCATGACTAAGCACTAACTACTCGGGCCATACACATAAAATGTAACATAAATGTAAAACTCAAATTTGCAGAGCCTAAATACACCAAACTGCTTAGCTTGTATCCTTCTGAGTCCACCAAGCTATTATGAACCATTTTATTTTTCTAGAAGGTTGTAAAAAAAGTTTTACTATAACTGCATTGAGACTGAGGCAAATCTGAGGTATCACTAGACAAAATGGGGATGTAAAATGTGATAATGAAACAGCTGCCTGAACAGAGCATTGGTACATGCACCTTGATAGGCCCACCATTTAAAATTTTTTTTAGGTTGTCCTCATTAAATATAGGTAACATTTCTTTTGTGGGGTGCTCTAGCATTAATAGTCCTGTTGAATGAGAATACAAAACAATAACAACAGTAGTAATCACACTGGGGTTTTGGCATCTGATGTGGTAATTGTGAGGTTCCTGTTGAGAACGGCCACTTGAAAACTGTCATTGTGATCGCACAGTACTTGGACCTCTGTCCATTAACGAAGAAAGATTTGGAGCAGACACTGCCTTATGTACTCAAAGATCTCTGATTTCCAGACACATTTCTAATTTTGTATAAACCTTTTTTTTTTTTTTTTTGGTCTTTCTAAATCTTCATTAAGGGCTGGGATTTGGAAAAAAAGCAGAAAATCCCACAGGATTGAAAACAACAGATGTTGTCTGTTTTAAGCTTCCTTTATTCCAAATTGCTGAATTTAGTGCTTTAAGATTTTTCTTCCCCTCTTTTCAGAGGCCTGTGATTTGCTATTTAAATGGATTTTCAAGAGGCTGCCTCTGACTGGAATGTATGTGAAAAGAGATTTTCAACTAAAAATGTAGCATTTTTCAGGGAAGTTACTAGAAGCACATTAGAGATATGGCAATATCACTGTGCATCCATACTTGAGCAATAAACCTGATGCATTAATACCACAGCAAATGGGTGGCACATGCTAGTCACCTCCCACCCAAATGCCCTTGTACTTCCTGCTCCTCCATTTCAGCATCACTGAATTGTCAAGCTCAAAATATGCATCCTGCCTAGTGACTATTGCAATAGGATTTTCAATCTTGCCTTAGAACCAAAATTGTTTTTTTGTTTTTCTCTTAATCGGTAACTTTCCTGTATCTTCCCATCTGCCCTCCATTATCACAGCTATTGCTGCAGAGCTCCTGCTCACAGCTGAACTGCTGTCTTCTCCAGGTGACCCACTGCAAGGACATGGATATGGACACGGACATGGACATACTAAAGTGAGTCCAGTGAAGGGCCACAGAGATGATTAAGGGTTTGGAGCATCTGTCATACATGGAGAGGCTGAGAGAGCTGGGACTCTTCAACCTGGAGAAGAGAGAGCTGAGGGGGATCTTATCAACATGTATAAATACCTGCTGGGGAGAATAAAGAAGACGAAGACAGACTCTTCTCAGTAGTGCCCAGTAACAGGACCAGAGGCAACGGGCACAAATTGAAATACAGGAAATTCCATTTAAAAATGAGAGAAAACCTTTTTACGCTGCTCCAACCCTGGAACAGGTTGTCCAGAGAAAGGGTGTGGAGTCTCTCTCTTTGAAGATATTCATAATCTGTCTAGACAATGTCCTGAGCAACCTGCTCTATCTGACCCTGCTTTGAGCAGGGCAGCTAGACTAGACGATCTCCAGAGGGCCCAATCTCAACAAGGCTGTGATTCTGTAATTCAAAAAGATGCTGTGACCATGACTCATCCTATTTCATTTTAGACATACACAAGGCAATTACGTTATTGCAAGATGACTTTGAAGATAAGTGTGGATGTTTTAAAGACCAGTAGATTGGTAAGAAATGATAACAACAGACTGATTGGACTACTGAGCTTTAAATGTATTTTAATACTAACAAATGCAAAATTACAAATATAGGAAAAAGCAATGTTGACTGGGCAATGGCATCCTTGAAGTCAGTGATTCCAAAAAGGATTGAGAGGAGAAATAGCTGTGTAAGGCTGTGGAAGAAATAACTGTGTAATGTGATCTTTGGATATATATCAGGGGAATAATACTTAGGGAAGGATGCTGGAGACAGTTTTGACTTCCATTTTGAACAATTTGAGAGGTTTCCAAAAACAGCCACAGAAATTATTTGAGCATTCTATAAATTATTGTGTAGCAAGCAGCAGTAGTTCTGCTCATCAAAAAAGAAGTTTGAGAAATAATTTTATTACGGTGTAGGGGTACCAGACAGTAAAGATCGCTTCATTCCAAGAAAAGAGCATAACAAGAACCATGTTTGGAATGTGAGGACAGACACATTCAAATGAAAAGTTAAGCATACTTTTTTCATACAGAACTTAACTCTAGATCAAACTACCAAGGAATATGGTATATTCTTCATCTTTTTTTGTCTTCAAGGCAAGATTGGATATTTTTGGGGGAGGGATGTTTAAGCTAAACAACCAAACTCTGTTCTCAGTAGGAGGTATGAGATATACAGGAAGACAGGCCAAATGAACTAATAGGTTTAAAATTTATGAGGTCAAATCTTTCTGTTAAGTGTCAGAAATACTATGTTTACAGTGATTATAGCTGTGGTCATTAATAAAAATAATTGGAAGTGACTATCCCTTTGATTTAATCAGATTTGCATTGGTGCAAGTTCATTGAACTGTAAATGGGAGAAATATTAAACCTCATCTCTTCATAGACAACAATATTTTAACAATGCCTTCATTAACCTTGGATTCGTATTTTATCCCTTATATCTCATTTTTTTACAACAGTACATGTGGGACAGAAGTAAAGGAAATTAAGTTCTAATACATTTTTGTCGGTTGCCAAGCCTGAATGGATGCAAACATCAGTCCTTGAGGAGTTCATGTGCTATGAATGTTCTTTTACAAATAAAACTCTGTTTTGAGGTTAGAAAAGAGAAAAAAATATCTGGTCTCCACTGCAAACCTCTCTGCTTAATGTTCTACTGAGTTTTTGTTCCTTCTGAGATTCATGAATGTTAGTTACTATTATTTCTCACATTCTTAGGCTTGCTCTGGGGTTGTTGAGCAACTGGGAAGGAATGTGAATATGGCATCTGCCTCATGCAGGAGATGTAGAAAATCAGTTTAATTTTTATTGCAATCAAAAGTGATTTTGCTAAGTTTTCTTTCAAACTGAAATTGAAACATATTCTCCTTTCAGAAATATAAAGAAAGAGTGTCTGAAAAGAAACATGTTTTGGCTCTGGCCTTTGCCAATGTCTCTTGATTTCATGTCTGAAGGGGAAGGATGCAATGACACATTCTTTGATATGAAATCAAGAGCCAAGTCACTGAAAACAGTAATACCAGGAGCAACCAACACCTGTCATGAGCTCCAGGCTCAGCAGCTTTAAGGTCTAACCTTGCTAGACAAATTTCCAGTAAACTAGGATGGCTTTCTCTCTGGGATGAAGAGGTCCTGGCCTTGGTCATGTGTCTTAGGCCCCTGGACTCTGAAGACCTTGATATAAGCAGAAATGCCCTGAACTGCATGTAAGGAGGTCTTTACCAAGATTTCCAGGCACCTGACTAGAGCAGAGAGAATCTGGAAACCTGAACCCACACCAGCACAAGGGACCCTGAAAGCTCTGGGTGCCCCAGCAGCCCACCAGCTGAGCTGTTGAAGGAAATCGTTGTTCACCAGGAGCCTGTCAAATCTGGCAAGCTTTTACTAAATGTTTCAACTCCAATCACTCTCAGCTTTCCAGTGTCACCATAAAAGGCCTGAAAAACTGTAACAGAGAGTTTGAGTAGTTAAAGAATATTAGGTCCGGTAAAACTTCAGCATGTTTTATTTGGAATGAGCGGCTGGGACAGCTGAGATGGCTGAGGTGTTTGAGTAGCAATGGACACGAGAAGGCAACTCAGTACTTATGGGAAAAAGATTTCAAAATTGCATTGAGTGTGAGTATCTAGACTACTTAGGAAGGAGAAGTATAAACCCAGGGGTGTCTTAGAATACTACCAGCAATGGAACAGCTAAGGAGGTGGCTAAGGAGTCAAGAGAGAGGAATGAACAAGAGAAGAGTTTTATATTGCCTTGAATACCTACTGATAAGGCACTCCAACTAATCTGCAAATTTCAGGTTTTGACTAATGACTAAGGAAATTCTTAACTACATGGCAGTTCAGCTAGTCACCGCTACTTTTTTACTCTAAAGTGCCTACTAAAAGTGTAGGTAAATTTACCAGGTAAACTGAAATTTGGAAAACTGTACAAAATCAAATATTGAAGCTCAGCACATGCTAACACATTCACCCCAATGGCATTTCAGAAAGGACTGAAGAATTTTGACTTGTTCCTTCTTTTCAACCTTTTGTTCTCAAATATAAAATTAATTTTCATAGCTCTGTAAATTTACTGACAACTCAGACCTGTAAATTTTAAGCTGCAGCTCTGAAATTCCTAACTTCTTACCGCTTGGTCTGGACTATTTTATGTTTTGTGGAATATGTGGCAGTTTAGGAAACGGAGCCATGTGCTGATGGCGATTTTGTTTCTCTGGCACCTGCTCCCCAAAAAACTTTGTGGAAACTACACTTATGTCTAACAATCTATGTGGACAGGACTGATGTCCTGTAAATTTCTGTGATTTAATTTTATGGAAAGAATGCAGCAACTTAATAAATAGTAAGGGGGAAATGAAACTGAATTAAAAATACGTCCATCAGCTTTAACAAACTCATCTGAAGAAGTCAGCTACTGTGAAAAGAGACAAAAGGTAACATGTTTTAAAGAAGCAGCAGCAAATTCCACACTTCCAACACATTCATGGGAAAACCCTGATGAGTGCAAAGTGAACAACTGTGAAACATTAAACATGCTGCTAATGTGCAAAGCCCTATGTTCTGGGAAGAGAATAGCATTCAGCCATAATTGAATCATTCAGGGTTGTACTCAGTGGATACCCTAAGGTGATTATGTTCAGAATAGAAGCTTTCAGAATGTCATTTAGTAAATGAAAACAGAGTTGGATGCCAGTAATAAACCAGTGCCCTCAAGCTACTCATTTTTTATAGCAACTTAATTGAAACATACAAATCATTTAATGCCTCATGCCTAGGAAAGGGGGCAGTACTGAGACAAAAATGAGAGACACTGAAATCAAGTGGTAAAGTACAATTTTGGTTCCAGTAAAGAACAGTTCACTGATACAATTTTCTTCCATCAGTGATAAATAGGAGCATCAGTCTGTCAGATTCTGAGTGCTGGATTCAATTCCCCAGATAAATGCTGGGTATCTGTTTGTTTTCAACTTTTCAATTGCTGGTGAATCCAGTAAAGTGAAACCAATAGCAAAATCTAGTTTTCTGCTTCTTCATATAACAAGAAAGCTGTTTTGGTCTGCATTAGCTCCTTAATTATAGGATTTCTATTAGGTAATTTGCAAGAAATAGGACTGCATTATCTTTAAAAAATAAGCACACATTCAAAGTGTGCTCACACTATTATCATTTAAATGATGTATAACCATTACATTTTGGATTCCTGCTTTTTTACATACATTTAGTAATTTTTTTGATAAAATTCAAAGAAAACTTCAGCAAGATTTATTCAGAGTTTTTCAGATCAGTACTGCTTCTTGTAGACAGATGTCCCTAATATAGCTGTTTTATTAAACTGCACACCACAAGAACTATATTGGCTTCGGAAATACAGAATTTTTCTAAAGAAAAATTACTAAAGCTTAAGAAGATAAAGCATTTCTTTGAATGTAATAAATCATCAGTGAGAGTAAAATAAGAAGGAAGCCTTCTTTGCTTCAGTCTTTACTGCTCAGGCCAGCCCTCAGGAACACCAGATCCTGGAGGCAAGAGAGAAAGTCTGGAGGAAGGAAGACTTTCCCTTGGTGGAGGAGGATTGGGTTAGAGATCATTTAAGCAAACTTGACACCCACAAATCCATGGGCCCTGATGGGATGCACCCACGAGTGCTGAGGGAGCTGGCGGATGTCATTGCTAAGCCACTCTCCATCATCTTTGAAAGGTCATGGAGACCAGGAGAGGTGCCTGAAGACTAGAAGAAAGCCAGCATCACCCCAGTCTTCAAAAAGGGCAAGAAGGAGGACCCAGGGAACTACAGGGCAGTCAGCCTCACTTCCATCCTGGAAAGGTGATGGAGCAGCTCATCCTGGAGGCTATCTCCAAGCATGTGGAGGAAAAGAAGGTGATCAGGAGTAGTCAGCATGGCTTCACCAAGGGGAAATCATGCTTAACCAATCTGATAGCCTTCTATGATGGAATGACTGGCTGGGTAGATGAGGGGAGAGCAGTGGATGTTGTCTACCTAGACTTCAGCAAGGCTTTTGACACTGTCTCCCATAACATCCTCATAGGGAAGCTCAGGAAGTGTGGGCTAGATGAGTGGACAGTCAGGTGGATTGAGAACTGTCTGAATGGCAGAGCTCAGAGAGTTGTGATCAGCGGTGCAGAGTCTAGTTGGAGGCCTGTAGCTAGCGGTGTCCCCCAGGGGTCAGTACTGGCTCCAGTCTTGTTCAACTTCTTCATCAATGACCTGGATGAAGGCACAGAGTGCACCCTCAGCAAGTTTGCTGACGATACAAAACTGGGAGGAGTGGCCGATACGCCAGAGGGCTGTGCTGCCATTCAGAGAGACCTGGACAGGCTGGAGAGGTGGGCATAGAGGAACCTCATGAAGTTCAACAAAGGCAAGTGCAGGGTCCTGCACCTAGGGAGGAATAACCCCCAGCACCAGGACAGGTTGGGTGTTGACCTGCTGGAAAGCAGCTCTGTGGAGAAGGACCTGGGAGTGCTGGTGGACACCAAGTTAAGCATGAGGCAGCAATGTGCCCTTGTGGCCAAGAAGGCCAATGGTATCCTGGGCTGCATCAGAAAGAGTGTTGCCAGCAGGTCGAGGGACGTGATCCTCCCCCTCTACTCAGCCCTGGTGAGGCCCCATCTGGAGTACTGCGTCCAGTTCTGGGCTCCCCAGTACAAGAGGGATGTGACACTACTGGAGCAAGTCCAGCAAAGGGCTACAAAGATGATTAGGGGACTGGAGCATCTCTCTTATGAGGAAAGACTGAGAGAGCTGGGCCTGTTTAGCCTGGAGAAGAGAAGGCTGAGAGGAGATCTTATCAACGTGTACAAGTATCTGAAGGGAGGGTGTCGAGAGGATGGGACCAGACTCTTTCCAGTGGTGCCCAGTGACAGGACGCGAGGCAACGGGCACAAACTGAAACACAGACAGTTCCATCTGAACATGAGGAAATACTTTTTCACTGTGAGGGTGACAGAGCACTGGACCAGGTTGCCCAGAGAGGTTGTGGAGTCTCCTTCTCTGGAGATATTCAAAACCTGCCTGGATGCAATCCTGTGCAACGTGCTCTAGGTGACCCTGCTTGAGCAGGGGGGTTGGACTAGACGATCTGCAGAGGTCCCTTCCAACCTCAGCGATTCTGTGATTCTGTGATTCTGTGATTCTGTGAAGCCTCTCTCTTCCTGAGAGCAGAGGATACTCCCTCCCTTTCTAGCAGTGTGTTTCAGGACACAAAATCCAGCCTTAATGCATGGTTCTCCCCATCAATTGACAAACTAAGAGCTCAGCAGAGTGGTGAGAAAGATTTGTACCCAAGCCCTAACATGAGTTCAGGTCCTGCCACTGCTTGCACAAACCTGAATTAAGTCATGCTGGGAGGGACACAGGCATCAGAGAACAACGTCCTCTGCCCCCAAAGACAGAAGAAGCACCTCCAGCTGGCCCAGCAGCCTGGCCTACCACCATGGGTTCCCTCACACTGTAATTTTGGCTGCAAAATTTCGACAAAGGCAGAGTCACCGGTCAGTCTCCCAGACTCTTTTCTTGCCTATTCTCAGCCCTCTTCTCCATTCTTGAAGATTGAACATACCACATGACTGCAACTACAAGAGGTTTTTGCAGCCTGTCTTTCCCATATAACAGAACTTCATCGTTTTGTGCAGCAGATTAGTTAGTATTAGTAGCTTTGAAGATAATTGCTCAACAACAAATTCAGTTCTTAACCCTCATTTACATTTCCTAGAAGTTCTGCCTAACTAGTGCCTTTGGGGGGTCAAGCTTTCTGTGCTTAATCTCAGCCCAGAGGTTAATTTTCGTACATGTAAACATAAATTCAAACAGTTTACCTATTCTCAAATCAGACACATGTATAAGATATTTTTCCCCAGGAGCTGCACCCAAAAAGCTCCATAATTGCTCAGGATTAGAAAAATATTTCACAGATCTCATTGAGCTCTAAGGAATAGGCCAGGTTTGAAGAAAATCTAGTTTCAGAGACATGAAGATATGAAGGCAGAAATATAATTAATGCAAAACAAAATTATGTTGCCTGATTTTCTCATTTGAGTCAGCTCAGCAAACTCTAGTGACACAGGGTACCAGAAGCAAATAATTAAAGTCAAGTCTGAGACTCTCAATTCAGTCCAAGGTCTCTCTGCTGAAACTACAACCACCTCTATTCTGCTCAGCACCTGCCACAGCGATACCTGAATACTTGTAACTATCAAAGCATAATGCTGTGCTGTGCAGCATCTGGGTCCTGAGATGTAAACCTTGTAAGGGCAGCATTAGCACCAGCTGACATGGGCACCAGCCTGCTCTGTCACCATATCTTGTCAGACAGCCAATATTAATTACTTGAATTTTCAACAATTCAGACCCAATCCTGATACGTATGAAATGAGTTGGGATTTAAAGGGTAAAGTCTTTACTTTTCCTAAAAGGTGGTAGCTTGGATGAAGATTGTGTGCTTATTCATTCCACATCAAAACCTGAATGCTATTATTTTTTCACACTCAGGAGAGAGAGTCTTAACTTAATGGCAATTGGTGTGGTGAAACTAATGATCATCAAACATGGTATAATATAAATTCATACTTTTCTGTCTTTCCCAAATGCTCTATTGCTGGATAGTTGTTTATGGTTATAGTTCTCTCATCCTGTGAATATTAATAAGGTGGTAAAGACTGGATTAAATATATCAAAGGCTTGGAAACAAGGATCTTGTTAATGTAGGACCTCAGCAATAATGTATTATAACTACTGACAAACTGATTTGTGGGATGCTAAGTAATACCTTTGGTCTAATACAATCCTTTGTTTCCTGTTCTGATACTTGTTTACTTCTGTCACCTTTTATTAAAATACTATCCTGCCCTAATTAAAAAAGACAAGACAACAATAACCTTTAGTACCTCTTTGCCATGATAAATGAGGTACTTTAACAAGAGATCAGACACTTGACAGACGAGTATAAATGGGGCTAAATTCACTCTGATTAGCTGTGTGATGGATTCTTACATAAGTGAGACACAATAGAGAAGCAGGTCATTAGAAATTACACTGCAATAAGATGACTGGCATGTACAGCCTTTGCAATCCTATTAAGCTGTGGCCACCAAACGAAAGCACCTGCTCATTACAGGGTTAGTGAAGAGATTTTGTATGTATCTTACATTGCTGGCTACATGAGCCTGAGACTCTGTGTTTGGGTTAATACACGCACTACTTCACACAGTTGGACTCTGAACCTGATTCAGCCTCTGTGGTAATGCATATATTAAATTAATTTACAGACATAAAACTATTAGAAAATGGAGTTAATGCTGAAAACTTGTATCACTGAAGCTGTATCCGTTCCACTATATTACATTATTATTTAATAAATCCAGGAAACTCAGAATTTTTGTTGCATTTAAAAGAAATCAGAATGTGTAGAGGTAAGGACCAAATGAATAAGCAGCCTAAATGGTTTAAGGTGTACATTACAATGCCATCTTAAAGCATGGGCCCCTCAGGGCCTAACAGCAGGACCCCAGTATGAAAGAACCCCCAACTTGCTTCAGCCAATACTATTTGGGATGTCAGATGCTGCATATGCCGCATATAAAGCGTATTTGCTATGGTATCCATGTCCCATACGGAAAGCGTAAAGGATGTGACTTCTGATTTTTTGTAGCCATAAGCCAGTTTTCAGACGCCCAGCAGCCCAGACTGTGCTGCTCAGTGACCTGTGCATGCAGGTTTATCGGTCCAGGACTTCAGGCACTCCCAGTCAGCACTGGGTGTAGGGTTTCCGCAAATATTTAAGGCGATCCTACTGCACTACAGTAATATAATGAAATAACCATACAGTTATGACTAAGGCCTACTGGTATTTATGACCCAAGAATATCTTTATTCCCATTATGCCATTACAGGGCAAAGTGAAGACAAAATTTACACGGTAGTCTCATTTTACCATCCAATACAATTATTTACTGCTTCTTACGTGATAAACCTAAATTTCCCACCTGACAGTTATGTTTGCTTTTTTTTCAGTTACTGAACGGTGAAGAAACACATTATAGGTGCATATCATAAGCCATATCTACATATCATAAGCCTCTGGCCTTGCTATGCCAACAGTCATATCTTCCTTAGCATGTGCTCCTCCTGTGTGCTGCAGCGGACTGTTGTCTCTAACCCTAGACTTAGCTGGAATCTCACAATGACTCTTGCAGTCGCTCACTGCAGCCTCCTTGGTTTCTGTGGAACTACACACAGTGTATAAAGATAAGGGTAAAGGCCACGACCCTAAGCTTTTTGAGGCAGGAACTGTATTTCATCAAATGTCTGTTGAAAGCCTGGAACAATGGTGCTGCAGTTGCCCCTGCAAGGCAAATGCACTGTACCCCGAACTGCCACGGGCCAAGCTGAGGCGTCTCAAGGCTTAGTCACCCCGAGCAGCTTCTCACTCCACAAGTAACTCCAGACCTAGTGGGCAGATACGATGCTGTGCAAATGAAATAATGGCATTGTGAAGTAAGTCCACAAACCAGCAAGTCAGACATGCACGTCAGTTAGGGGCAGGTTTCTAAGCAGATCCCACTCACGTAGCTGGATTGTTCCTTTAACTGAGTGGGCTCTTCCTGAATAAATACCATGGCTGTGTTTCAGCCCTTACGTTTTGGACTTTTCTTCCTGCTTCACTGGAAAAATAGGAGAAAGTTCCCATTTATAAGCTGAAATTCTCTTCTAATGATTATAAGCCAATTGCTGTTTCTCATTTAAAGCTTGCATAAAACGATGTTAAGGAGATCTAGTCCAGAAAGACCTCTTCCAAGGGTGTGTTTGTGCAATGTATTTTTAGCCTGATTTCCTAAGGAAATGACGCTCACAGGATCGTGCCTTCTGTGTTGGTCTGTCTGCTTCCCCGTCAGCCGCTCCTCCTCCCCTCCCCCAGCAGCTTTTGGACCAATTGGCTGATTTGGAAGAGAGACAGATGGCTCCAAGGTATTAAACTCTTACAAGTTTCATGAAAAGAAGCAGCTGGGTAATGGAAAGAGAGCCTCTTAGTGGCCCACTGTAGAAAAGGCTTCGGCATACATTCGATCCTTATTAAGCATAAGAAAATCCGCACGACTGCTCAGCCTCGCCGAGCAAACTCGCAGCAAGCAAGCCTTCGGGGGTCTAGGGTTCATGGAACTGGCTCATGTTATCTATTGCTGAGCAAACTTGGTCATGTTTACTGTAGAAATAGCAAGTTAAATTTTTAATAAGGACACTGCTAAGTGAGTTACTGTGCAAGGCAGTGATACTTACTAATAAGATACCCTAAGCCATGAGGCTTGCTGTACTTACATACTGCCTAACTTTGACAATGAATTTGAGAAAAGTATTACCACAGCATTTAGGGCTCCGATTAAACGTTAAGATATTTGACACTGACAAGTGCATATAATCCCGCTCAGTCAGTTTTGCATTAAACAAACAGCACTCAGCACTAGCTGAACAGGCCCTTGCACACTCCCCCCACAACAAACACATTGTCCTACAGAGAGTCGAGGTGGGGAAAGTCTGTACTTGAATCCAACATGCAACTTTGATCAGACAAATTACACCAGGCTTTTATGTGGTGTTCCCTGTTCTGCCAACCATGTGCTTGATGGCAGCATCCCTGCTGGAGACTCCTCTGTCATTATCAGCAACTGCTGGATGTTCACCTTCCAGAGGACACTGCACTTTTCAATTTCCTTACCTCTTCCACACTATTTAATTGCTACTAGAATGCTCGAAAAGTTGGTATTTTAATGCTTGCTTACTTCTTAATTAAATGTTATGACCCTTAACTATGCCAATCTCTAAGAGCTTAATGAAGAAAAAAGAGGCACAAGCCTGTATCTAGAGCTTTTGACTCACGTTTCAGTCTCATATATGACACACAGGCACTAGTAAATAAATAAGATGCCAGACTGCAACTTTATACAGCACTGTATTACCAGCTATAGTGGTACCATGCAGTGTCATTAGGACATAAGAACACAGGACATCTCTTAGTTCCCTTTCTAGCCTACATGCACCTACAGTGATGAAAACTGCACTTTCTGGTTACCTGTGCGTTCAAAGACATCAAGTGCACTGGCACCTAACAGGTCTCATAGGCACCACCATCCAGCCTTCAGTCAGCCAAATATGCATTCTACCAGTCAAACCCATAATGCTGTTTCCTTCCTCTGGATGTGGTTTCATAAACAAGAGCAGCAGGGGCCATCTGTAGATACACTAAGATAAGTATGGTCCCTGACACTGAAATGATAATTATTCTCCTCGGAAGAAATGGAGATTCCTTCTCCTCAAACAGGCAAATGTCAGATCGTCTTGTCATTACAGCATCGTGCACATTGCTAGTAGATCCTATGCTGCGGTTATAAATCTGCCTTTGTGGCTACTGAACTCTGCAATCATTTGTATTGACACATGCAAGCGCTCCTCAAGGCAAACAAATAATGCTATGTGCGTGCCACTAGCAGCCCAACACTGCTGAACTAACTCTTCTTGAGGCAAATATTATTTTACATACTAGCCATGTTCACCATCCCTGGGTCCTCTCCCAAATCCCCACTATGACCCTACTAATTGACTTCGAGCACCAAGGCAGCCACTTATTAAACCTGTCACTCTTTGAGGAAACAGTTTAGGGATGGTGACTAACTTCTGGACTGGAATGATGTCAATATCTACATCTACAAGGTTGCCTCTAGCTAACCTCAAATCTGCTCCTAAAGCCCTTCCTGGTTGTCTTAATCTCCGTGCCTGTGCAATGCCATTGCCGCAGTGTTCACTCTGCACCAGACATTCCTGTCTGCACGCAGCAATGCCACAGGGATTGCAACACGCAACAGCTGTCTCCCAGGCGGTCGTGTCAGTGCTCAACATGCAGGAGCTCACCATGCCCTTCTAGGGTCACAAGCCATTTTGAAATACCCCACAAATATCTCCTACACTATCCTGCTGCACTGAAGGCACAACCAACAGCAGACAACGCATCTTTGTGGGCTGGCTCCATACCTGGCCACAGTCAGGAGAGCTCCTCACAGAACGGAGGAGCATGCACAGCCAGAGGGCACAGCTTGATAGGGATAGCCACAGTGTCCCACAATAAACTGCCAAACATTTTACTGCAGGATCAGGTCAGCAAGGCGCTAAGAGCCTGGGGATACACCTGCTGGAGTGCTGTCCTTGGGCATCTATGAGGCAGAGCAGAATTTCCCACCTGGGTCTGAGCTGTGACATTCACAGGTGGAACCGGCAAGCCTTGAACCAAACAAACCTGGCATTAGGGAGATGAAATAGATGAGTGATGTTTTGTTGCTGGAGTGCTTCCAAAATTCTCACATACAAAATCAACAGCAGAGAGTTTCTTTCATAGATGTGTTTCATCTTTTCTTAGATGTGTGGAAGTCATTCAGGGCATAGTGAACTTAGCTGAATCATGGCTTAGTATGACAGTGTCTTGCAACATGCTAGTGACAGACTGGAATCTTTAAATGCAGTCTACCTTATGTGAGATTTAATACCACATTTATTAATACAGCATCTGAATATCTAACATTATGGTTGGCAGCATTCAAACATAAGACACGACAGCATGTGGCTCACAAGCAGCCATACTCCTATAGGTATGATCTCTTCTTGTACCGCTTCAGGCCAAGGCCACATGAACAAGCTATGGACACAAAATCACAGTTATCTAAAGGAAAAAGAACTGAGAACACCTTGAATGAAGTAAATCACCCTAACCGTCTGAAACTAGGAAATTGTTCTGCTGCCTGTCTAGTAATTTCCCCCTAGGTAAAGCCATTTCTCAGAACAGTGCACAGCCACCCAGACAAAGCCACTTCCAGAGGTTTACCTTGAGTTTCCCTCTGTCAGGAAAGCTGTATCAGTGTTGCCTTGCAGACAGTCCTCCTTTCCCAGCTGCAGAGGCATTTGTACTACAGCCTCCCCATACGACACTGACTTGGAAACACTGGTTATTTTTGCTCCTGAGTATATCTGTAGACACGTGTTCGTCTCTCTGATTTGTAAATGTTTAGCAAAGTAGGCTCCCAAATATAAAACTACAGATTTTTAGCTATAGTGAATATATAATGGAAACATTCCAAATCTGTGATTTTTTTAATGATCAGCTTAAGGGCATATTTGCATTTCATTTTGTTTACAGAGTTGGGAGGCAGGCGGAGAAGAAAAAGGTGAATGGGGCAACTATACAAGAAAGCTCTGTGCAGCCAAATTAAAATATGCATAAACACTGAAATAATCTGTACATAATGGAAAAATAAATATGAAGCTTCTGTTTAAACAGCTTCTTTTTTTACTGATCAGTGATCTTACACACAGTAGAGTTCTGTTTTAGACATGTAAAAGTACATCTGTTAGCACACTTTGTAAGGAGATTTGGAAGAGGTAGCATGTGTGTAGTGTGATAAGGAAGGGAAAATATCAAAATGAAAATGGCAGCTACAGAAAGTTATCTCTGTAGACAGATGCAAAATATAGGGCCAAAATCTGTGTTGTTATTTTTTGTGGTGGAGAGTGATAAGGCAAGAAAGTAAGCAAACAGAGGAGAAAAATCAGACTAGTAGGAAGATAAGCAATTAAATCAAGAGCTTAGACCTTTTCTGAATCTATGCAAGAGTATGCTCAAGAGTACTATGATATTACTGGCACATCACAGCCTCCTACCTGCTGATTCACATGAGCTCCCAATATATTTCTTTTAGACAAATGCCAATAGCATCTGGCTTTCCTCTGCCTAAGCACTGTGTGCTTTGCTTCCACTGATCTCTCTTGAAATGTCAACTTTACATTTCCAATATCCATGAAGAAATTCTTAATAAAAAGATATAATCTGCATTTCAGAATGAGACCTTTAAATCCTTTAGCCATGCCAGCTTCCAGGGAACTTTTGTTAAGAATGATAGACCCTGTTTAATAACACTTCTTTCCAACAATAATCAAGAGAGTTGCAAACATCAGTGTACCACAGATAATAAAGGGAGTACAATCCATGTAACTAGCACTTTTGGAAATGGCTCAACAATGAAAAAAGAATTTTTTTCTGGAAAAAAAATGCATGAACTAGCCCCAGTCTTTGCCCCACTCACTCTCCGACTCTAAACCATTGCTAATATTGCTGCCAGGACAAGAAGCAGTTTCCTTCAGGTATTTAACAGAGATAACTGTGGCTATGGTTTCAGTTAAGCTGCAAGAAAAAGAAGGGCTGTAGTTTTTAAGAAAGGTCAAGGCATGCCCCCGAGGTCCTCAGTGCCAGATACCTGCCTCTGACTGAAAGCTTCTTACTGACATGCATAAATGTTAAGCACCTAGTGGCTGCTGCATCTGTCACCTTGTTGCTGCCATACCAGCATCTTTGCTGATTACTGGTAAAATGTCCCGTGAAATAAATGACATTATTTAAATGCTAAAATGACTTTTATGTTGTTTTCTTTTCAGGAAAATTAATGTGATCTAGTGCATTTGAACATGGCATTTGGGAATCTGGAATTCTAATTCTGTCTTTATTGCTCTGTTACCATCTATCCTTCATCAAAAGCTCTTAGCTATGTTGTGTCCATATTCCCATCCTTAAAGTTACTAGTTATAGATCCCACATTACAGAGCTACTGTGAAAATAAACTGGCACAGACCTGTTTTCAAAGGGTGCCGAACACCTGTCACTTCTATTTACTTCAAATTTTTTAAATGGTTGGGGAGGAGGGTCAGGAACTTTCAAAAAACACATCTTTCAAATCATGCTGCACTTTGAAAACACACAGCACCACCTCTAATAAATGCTAAGCATTGGTGTTACTGCATTTTTCTTTTGCTTAATTAATTCTGCTAGCCAGTGGGAACTGTTTCTAGTTTTTGATGTGGTAAGAAACATTCCAATTAAGAGAAGACTTTTGTGAGTTTTTCTAGATGCAGAATCACAGTGGACTCCTTATAGTCTAAAATCCTTTAGGCTTTTTTAGGCCCAAATCCTTTAGGCTAATATTTCAGAGCTTCTTTTTTTAATGAGTAACTCACTGTATTAGTAAAGCCTTGAATGGTGAAAAGCAGTAAAACTAAATTTCAAAAGACCAGTTACCTAGATCGTAAATAAAAAATCTTGGATGAACTTTTAGATGTTTGCTAGAAGGAATAAGTAAGCAATTTTTTTATGTATTTGTTAGCTAGGATTTTTATTTTTCCCTATGCTGACAGGAATTGTGGCATAGGACATAAAAAAGGGTAAGTAACAATAATTAGATGCCTATTTTTAATCCAAATTTTTCTGTTTTCATAGGAATACAGTAACAGGGAGATTCATTTTCTTATGTGTGCATGCTCTCTGCAGTAGACTTGCACATACTTGCCCTCATTTATCCGAGTCATATTTGTAATACTGAATATGTAATGGCAGTTTAAATACAACTCTCCATTGCCACTGGCAAGAATAAGACTAAAAAGTTTAGGTGAAAAACAACAGTTCAGCAGCTCTGGATATTTCTGGTCTCCTGCATTTGGCATCTCCTGCAGCAGTGACAATAGTGACCCACCTTCTGTGTCTTCTTAAGCCGCACCCAGTCTTCTGTTCAAATCCCTACTCTCTTTCTTGTTTCTTTCCCTCTTTTGCTTTTTTTTCAGATTTCCTTCCTTTGTTTGACATTTGATCTCAGCTGTGGCTTCTTCATCTACTTTGTTGGGGTGGCCCCACCTTATGCTTTCCACTGGAGGTGAAGATATTGTGAAGGGTGGAACAGCCCTGCTGCTCCCCTGTTATCTTGCCCTGGAGCCCTCCTTTGCCCCATATTTTCCTGAATTAATCTGCAGCTTCTCCGGCTGGTATAAAACAGTTTGAGGCAAATGGCATCAGCTCATTGGACTTGACTGAATTGACTATGCTGAATATGTATCAACAGCTTACCAAGACAAATCACAACTAAACAAGACTGCAGAGTCAATTTGTTTTCCTCTGCTTTCATCATATTTTCCTATTTAAAGATGACTGCAAAGGAACTGCAAGTTATTTTCATTCTCAGTCTTACTTGCTCTCATTCAATGAATTATGGATACAATATGGAATACCTTACAGAACTGAAAGGCATACAGAGATTGACTTCGCAGCTTAGAGCAAATGCTAGTAAAGGCAGAGGTCCATGTTCAATTTTGTGTGTTGACATATAGTTAATTATTTATACAAAACTGAACAGGACAAGAGTAATGAGTGAGAAAGGTTCACCCTGGTATAAGCAATAGCATGGGAGCATGGGCAAGATCTTGAACTTAGGTCATTCATAGACATGGTATGGTATGGTTCACCATAACCAATGGGCTATTCTCTGGTGGTTTTTCTGTCTCTGAAAGGAGACAGAAAAAGCAAGTTTATCTTTGACGTGGTCTCCCATAGCATCCAGATAGCCAAATTATGTAAGCAGATAATAAGGTGGGCAGAAAACTGACTGGACCACTAGGCTCAAAGTTTGTGATCAGCAGCACAAAGTCCAGAGGCAACAGACACAAGTTGCAACATGGGAAATTACAATCAAATATAAAGAAAAAAATTCACCATGAGGGTGATAAAATACTGGCACAACTTGCTCAGAGCAGTTGTGCCATATCAGTCCTTGGAGGTATTCAAAACTAAACTGGGCAAGGCCCTGAGCAAGCTGATCTAGCTGCATATGCTTTGAGTAGGGGTTTGACTCTCAGTTGAACTCCAAAGGTCTCTTCCAACCTGAGTTATTCTGTGATTCTATGATGTCTTTGGTCTCTATGCCTAGGACACTCTTGTTCATTGAAGCTTTGGAAGTTTTAATAAACTTGAATCAAATAGACTGTTATCAAATCAGGAGTCATATTTTCTGAACATCAGACTACAACCAGAATGTAACTCCTGCACTTTGTGATGCCCCTGCACAGGTTATTTGTCTATAAACTACAGTTCTTTTGTTTCAGCAAAGTGGTTTTTTCTTGGCCTCCCTGAGTTGTACCAACAGGCTTCTGAACTTTGGGTTCAAACACATGCAAAGGTGCAGTACATGAGATTTTGCAGGAGAAATGGCAACTGCCACAATGATTTGAGTGGAATAAAGTGCAGTTTAATTGGAAAATAGTACAAGAAAAGAGTTTCACATTTTTCCTCTATTAGTAATAATAGATAAAAATCAGGTAAATCATGCTTTATCATAAAGATAACAAAAATAATAGCAATTTACATTTCTATTGCTTTTTCTCAAAAGATCTCAAAACATCTTGTATTGGTGAAATAAGTCCTGTATAATCACTCTGTGATATCAAAGAAAAATTTATACAGCTTCTGTGAAGACAGTATGTAGCCAGATTTACACCACCTATTTTCTAAGAGTCAATGTCACCTGAGTTCTACTTAAAACCAGAATTTGAACCATATTTCAAAACTATATCATTTGACGTAAAAAACAGATTGGGCAAAAAGCCAAGTCCAAAGGCAATAATTTTCTCGGTAAAATACAATTACATGGAGTGAGATACATATTTTTAATCCATATTGAGAACTCTGTAAAATGTGAAAAGGCACTTTAAGCCTCAGAATAGAAACCATCACATCTCAGTCACTCATGTCAACAAGAATGAGTCTAAAATTGCCTTGGTGCAAATAACTAAACAAAACATTTTACAGATTGCCTGACACCTTGTGTACTTACTCTGCATCAGTGCAAAAGTAAAGGAGATCACTAAGAATTTAAGGTAACAGAGAATCAAGTTCATCAGAAATCTTCGCATTTGGAGACAATTCAGGCTCTAGATATATTGACAAAGAATCTATCATACCTATATTTCTTTTTATATGAAAGTGAAGTATAAATGCTGTATGTATTTCTCAGTGTCTCGGATTTTGAAGAATATGTTAATGTCATTAAAAAACCAAACTCTTCTAAATTATGAGTAAACAAAACCACAACATCAGATCTGAAAACAGCCACAGTCATAAAGATCTGGACTTCTGCTAATAGAAGGATCACATATAAAAGATAGAGATTTCTGTTTAGTTCAGTAAGTTAATTTGTATCTTTTTCATTAGAAAAAAGCTGTAGTAATTGCTGCCCAAAGACAGAAGGTACTATTTTACATTTATACAAATGCTAAAAGCCTTACAACAGGGAATTTGATGCTTTTTAATAAGTTGTTGTAAAAAATAGTACGATAAAATATTTTCAAATTCCTATTTGCATGATATTTGCACCTTTCACATGAAACATTAATCATGATTTCATATGATTTTATTACAGCTTAAACAAAGATGTGAACTTTATTTCTGTATGAATGACATCAGTAGTTAAGCATCTAACAAGAAATGATCATCACTATAAATCTATTTTACATTTTACAATGATTGTTTAAGACAGCTGAGACTCATATGAGCTGAAAGAGTATGTCAGCCTACAGCAGCTGCTGATAATAACCAGCATGTGCTGGCAAGAGCTTTTTGTTTTCAGAAGATAATTAAAACTTGCTATAGTTTTCCAGCTGCTACTTAGTCAATAAGGAGTACTTTTAAAAAATGCATGGTGCATTTTTGATTCATTTTAATGCATTGTGACCATGTCTACTGAACATTGACATAAAGATAATTTTTCTAAGATTTCAATTCTTCATACATTTTCTACAAGACAAACTATATGGCAATAGTTTGGATCAAACAACTGTTGACTACCAGCTTCAAATGTTCGTGAGGAAACAAGCACAGTAGTGATAGAAACATTTTGCTAAACAATAAAACATTCACATATAACTACTTTTATCCTTATCCTTCAATATCTGTGTAATCTGTATTCAGGTTGTAGTTTAAAATCTATAATCTCTCTTCACTGGGACCAGCTTTTTTTGAAAAACCTTCTGCTTTCAGCATCATTTATGTAGCTTTATAAAGCCTTGTCAGTGTGGGGAGGTAATGGGTCTGCAGAGCTACAATTAAAATGCCAGTAATTTTTCATTGGCCTCATTAAAGCCCTATGATGTAATCTTCCCTGGCTTTCTGACTGCAGTCATCCGCTAGTTCTCACATAATTTCATACACACTGGCTGGTGGAGAATGATGTCAGGGCACGATTACTGCAAAATAACATTATTGTCAAGGGAGCAGGGAACACCCCCAAATTATTATCAGAACTGTTATCAAGTAATTTAAGGAATTTCTGTAGCCTCTCCTCGGCAAGCAGGGACTAGGAAACTCCTAAGGAACTCTTCTTTCAATACCACACCTTTTGCAGGCTGCCTTTCGTGGAGCCAGTCCAGACGAGCAGTGGTCCTACCTGGAGCCTATCAGAGCGCTAAGGAACGCAACTTTCTAGAGACCAGCTCCCACAGTGCCAGCAAAGTGAAGACAGGAGTACTGTCAGAATAAAGCAAAGCAAAAGGGTGAAATTATAGCTGCACGGGGCAAACTGTTGTGCCTGTCTTGCTGGCCCAAGATTTCTCTGCCCTGCTCCTGAATTCTCTTGGGCTACTCTAAATCTGTTGAGGAACAGGCTTATTAAAATATCAATTTTAACCCAAAAAACTCCTGTATAATAATTTTTATACTTTTTGAAATATTAATTTCTCCATGAATCAGTTAAATTACTCCAGAATTGTATTTGTTGCTCATCTTTAACATTTGTCAGAATATCCTGCAGAAGGACAAAGCTTTATAGCCAGATCTGGTACTGAACGGCACTACCTATTCTCATCCATTCTGAGTGGATGAGAAAATTCTGGGTCACTGTAACCTCCAGCAACTGTGAAATATTCATATCTTTTTGTACTTAAATTGCTTGATGCCCTCAGAAATCTAATGTTTCAAGCTTATAAAATTATATAAATATACACAAAAATATATACAGATACACACACACATATGTATATGTACATGTGCATATATAAAAAAATTATATATAATTTAAAGTTTATATATGTATGTGTGTGTGTGTGTGTGCACGTGTGTGTGTAAATATATTTAAATATATATGAAACAGGCAAACTCTGGATGCTCGGCTTCTATATCACAGTCCAAATAGCCTGCATGATCTTACTCTGCTTTCATATGAGGCATGTCTACACCTCTGGTACTTCATGTCTAAGGTAAGGTAGCTGGGCTACGTTCCCTGGCTAGGGTGGCTGCCAGTAGTCACGGACCCGCAACAGTACATTGTGGGTGGGTTTCAGGGCGCGCACAGGGCTTTAGGCAACCACGTCTGTGACAGGAGTGGCTCCTGGGCTGGCGACTGCAGGAGATACCACTGTACAAATTGGGTAACTGGAACATCTTAATATGCTTTGGGAGACATGGCCGATGACAATAAGAGGCATGATAATATAGCAACTCTGGAAACATGAAACCATTTTGTAGAGACCAAGTTGCTGGGATGTCAGGGCAGTGAGGATAGGTGTTGTGCTGTAATAAGGCAGAAAACAGACTTTGAAACACAGCCAGCCGTGCTCCTTAGGCAGGCAGGACACTCTGGGTGAGCGCTCAATGTGCTGCTTTAAAAATGTGTTTCATTTTTATGTTCCTTTCTGCATCTTCCTCAGTAACAGCAGCTCTCGTGAGGGAAAAGGGCAAGGAGTCCCATTGCTTGCCTCAGCCTTCATATTTCAAATCTTGAAATATGAAAGAAAAGTAAAGAACAAAAGAGAAGGGGAGGTGTCAACGCTTTATGCCTGTCCATATTCACTGAGCTTAGCCGACCAGTCCAAGGTGGGACCTGAAACATATGTGCAGTGAGGAAGGAGTTTACATTATTACCTGTTTTTCATACATAATGAAATAGCCTGGAAACAAAAATCTCAGTCATGTCTTTGGGCTCAAACTCTGCCATAAGAGACTCTTCCTGAGACCTTCTGACTGCTGCCAGCTTACCATGAACACATGAGGTGTGAAGGCTCTCTCAGGTTAAAAATATAATCCAAATAATGGTACTAAATTTCCCTGAGATATAATCCAGTTCTCTTACCCAGATAAACAATTCCACTATGGATGTCAGAACCCAGATTATTGCCTTAAAATATGGATCATCTGCTTGGTTAGTCTTAAATAGACTTTCAGAACTTGGTATCATAAAAAATAAGTATTACTGACAATAATTTTAATTTAAAAACATTTTTAGTAACTGAAATTGTTTCCTCTTGAACTTCAGAGGACAGAACTAATGAATTGATCATAACATAACAGGCCATTTGAAATAATAAGACTTTCAGCAAATAACACTGCCATTATGTGACAGTGAGCTGAAACACTTATTATGCAATTCAGCTAAAACTCAAAGACACAAAGCGTTTGACATGACTGGCAGCAGGAAAAGTCTAAAAATAGCTCAACATAAAAGAGAATTAAAATGTCACCGGAAATCTTTTCCTTGAAAATAGAGCTGCTTATGAATGGATCATTCTGGGTTTGAACAGATAAAACCCTGTGCACCCTGTGCGCTGTGTGTGCAAGGGCAAAGGCACCCTGCTGCCTTGTGTAATTCACTACGACCCGGAGTCCGCCCGCGGATGAAGTCAGTCCTGTGAGCTACTGTAAAGGAATGGCCTCAAATAACTCAGAGATGAATTAAAGCCCCAACCCCAAAGATAGCCAAGCGCTTCGGACCGTAGTAATATTCACATGATGTTTTAACTGTCATTAGTTACCAGCCCCCATTTGTTCAAGGCAGAAGGAAGACAGCTCTTGCTTTTGACATGAAACGCAGAATGAAGAAAGGCTCCAGCAGAAGCCGTGAATCACCGCCAGTATTATTCGATTCAAGACACATTACTCAGGCAGTGGTATGAAATGCCGCTTCTGCTGCAATGGCTCAGATTTTTGCAGGGTTTAACGCCAAATGAGCCGTCTGGACTGTGTTCTGAACATCTCACCCTGTTAATTTTGATGGGACTTTTAAGCCATATATAGTCCAAAGCTTGCTGAATTTAATAGAAAAGAAACTCCTTTTAACTTTGGATAAGACTTATACAGAGGACTACTCTTTTTAACTAAGTGAAGTTGGTAGAACTGCAGTTTTTTAAAGTTGTCGAAATATAAATATAGCTATAAAAATAAAAAATAAAAAAACCCTCAAGGACTGACTGTCTCATTATCCGTGCCAAGAATTAACTTTTGGATTTTAGACTATTTCCCTCAGATAAATGTTTGCAGGAAAAGAAAGCCATTATCTTTGAAGTTACAAAAGGATTAGAAATTCAGCTGCTACCATCAGATGCAATTAAAGAGACAAAACAAAACTTCGCTTCATCCAGTTTGCCAAATGCATTATGAAAAAGCCACATTGTGCTTAGGAGTCCTGTCCTGTCCAGAATCCCACTCCCATACCCATTGGAGACTAGAAAAAACTAATCGTTCTGCGATTTCCTGAAGTGAAAAGGACATAACAGCATGATGCCTTTTACAAAAGTTCCATGAATGGGTGCTTGATAATGTTGCATTTATTAGGAAATACAATATGCTCAAATTATTTGGGGTAGCCTTTGCTGGTCAGATTCTGATTCTACGCAAAATTTCATTGCTAATTTCAAAATAATAAGAATAGGGTTGTGGTAGCTAATGTGAACTGCCTGCTTTACAGTACGAAATAATGAGAAAAACTTTTAAACAATCAGCTTTTTAACAGAGTTTATTTCTGCATTTCTGCAGGAATGGGAAGGCAATTCATGATGAGATGTATTTCCTTTTGAAAAGCCCTTCAGAAAGTTTTAACATTAAAAAGTATATTATGGCAAGAAGCATTTACCTTTCTTGGGGTAAATAGTACAGAAACACTAACATTTAGATTTTTTGAGCTGTGGAGCAAGGATTCTCTTCATTTTGCATCTTTTGTGGCAGTGGAAAGAGTGGTTATGTTTACACCACTAAATGAAAGACAGACAGATTCCTCATTTTACAGTCAAGTGGCATCGCTTGGCTCACGTCCCCACTACCTAGGATTAGTCCTCTCTCCAATAAATTTGCCTTAGGTGGAGCTGGCTGGAGAAGGCCAAAACAGAGCCAGGGAGTCATCTATCAGGGGACCAGTGTAGACAGTCCAGGATCCAATACCCCAACTCACCTCCCATCCCTCTAATTCAGCAGCACAGACATATGCAGGAGTTTTGCAGAACTGGCAGCTACCTTGTATAAAAGTGTTAGACGAGAGCAAAAAACTGTACTGTCTTCTTAGCTTCCAGATATATTTGGCAGTAAAAGCTGTACTGTAGCCCTTAAGGAAATGGCTTTCCTTAATGAAAGGGTGTAATATTTTCCTGCAAGTGTGACTTCAAGATGGAAGCTGAGAAATCTCACAGAAAGATGGCAGATTTTGAG
This sequence comes from Apteryx mantelli, assembly GCF_036417845.1. NCBI lineage: Eukaryota > Metazoa > Chordata > Aves > Apterygiformes > Apterygidae > Apteryx > Apteryx mantelli. The sequence goes on from NC_089978.1 coordinate 27,055,850, forward strand.
GGAATTTTTTTTGGGGGGAGGGGGAGAAATGAACAAAGTGTATAAAAGTTAGGATTAACTCTCGAGACCCACTTTTGCTAAATGTTTTTTTCCTCTCAAACTGCTCAAATGATGGAGATCTAGAAACAAGCATGATACAATCAATAAAATAAATAAACCATGAAAAACACTAGTGACACATTAAGGGAAAAAAAGTCAGTACCCTTTAGGCCATTAGGACTGAATGAGTGAGAGAACAATAATATACAGATTTTTCTTCCAAATCCTGAAAACTTTGCCCGTACAAACAGAAGTTCCTCCATCCACAATCCTATTAGAAGAGAGAGCAATTATTGATGAAGGTATGTAATATTTAGTTCATTAAAACACTACCAGTTGACATTATTAGGATTTATTATTTTGCTCCTTTAATACAGAGGAAGATTCATATGAGTAAGCTGATCTCAGAGCCGAGTCCTTCTTTGGCAAAGGACTTAGTGGAAAGCGAAATGTCTGGTATGTCCCAGCAAGGCAGCTTCTATGCTTGGCAGATAGTTACTTCAACATGCTGTCTAACTAAGTTATTTCTCTGAGTTCACAAAACTTATCACAAGGACATCAGCGGGTGTATGTTTGTCAAAACCCCATGTAATCTGAAATGTTATGAAGTGCTTCTCTTCTCCCAGTCGAATTAACCTCCTCAGCCCTGTAACAGATCAGAGACGAAAAGCCACATGTTTCCAGGCTGAGTCATGCACATTCTTTTCAACTAAGCAATAATGCTCCGAAAGTCTCTGCATCGTGCTGTCTGCTCTTCAATAGTTGCAAAATACTCTCGCTCAAGGTGGCCAAACACTCCTCTCCCCTAGTATATTGTAGTGTACGTATTAGTGTTGCAGTGATTTGCTCTAGTAACTTCAGCTGACCTGGTGAACTGAACCTGAGAGGAGAAACTCAACAGGTTTTTAAGCAAAAATGTACACATATGAGGCAAGCAGATGAGGGTTTACTGACTTGCACACAGTCAAGTACTTGTATAAAAAGTGTAAATAAATAAGAAATGACACAACTGGCAGATACTGGATCAAGCCCACAGGCCATATAATTCAGTATTCTGTCCTTAAAGTGGCTACTACAAGGTGTAAGAAACTCAACTACAGACAATTGTGTAATAACCTAACTAAAAGGCAGCTCCTTTCCTACTCTCTTCAGTTAGAAGCTTAGGCACTAATCTAAATACATGTTATACCCGATATGAAACAGTTCATATAATTGTGCAACTAAGAGGCTGAGAACTAATATTGTATGATTGAAGTAAGATAAGCACAATGACTATGGCTAAGATGCTATCAACAACTTCATAGTGCTAGCATTTGAACCAAAGCTAAAAGAAAAAGCCCATAAGGATCTATTGCCCCGAGAGAAAAATATTATCTAGCTGGAACTTAAAACTGCAGAATTTTTTAATTAACAGTTATGGTGCTCAGGGCACAAACACTGCACTTTATTTTCAGGGATTTATGTATAAATGCACTCATGAAAGCCTCCCAGTAACAAAAGTGTCATGTTCAGGTTCTCTTAATTAATCTATTTTTATGAGTAATTTGTATTTTACTTCTGTTATGTAGCATTTTATAAACCCCAATGACTTACCACTTCCTCTAAATTTAAACTAAAAAAAATTATTATTACACTAATGATTCATTTATTGAGTGTACATCTTGCATTTATTGGATTACACGTCTTTTAACACTGTTGGCTCCAATTGTACAACAGGGCTAATTTGAAAATTAAAAATCTCCTCAGTGACCAATACAGAAGACAGCAGATAGCTACAGCTGTTGATTTCATCACAGCAATTTCAAAACAAAAATGTCTCACGTTAGGTTTCACCTTGGCTGAAATCCTGCTTTCAGTGAAATCAAGAGCAAAAGTCCCCTAACTTAAAAGACAAGCCAAGATTTCCTTCTCTGTGTTTAATCTGCATATGTCAGCAAAACTACCCGTCTCAATGACTGTTAAGTTATAAGGCCAGAAGGGACCATTATTATTATTTAGTCTGATCTGCTGTATCACACAGGCCATAGAATTACAGCTAGTAATTGGCATCAAGCTTATCATTTCTGATTCAGCAAGTGTGTATGATCTTCCAATTTGTCCTAACTTTAGTATCTCTTGACAATTTCTGCTTGCTCCAGTGAAGGTTTCTCAGTCCTTCCCTTTAAAATATCCTGTTTTCTATGAAGCACCACTTTGCAAAACTTTAATTAGCTGGACTGAAATCGTCTCCATTGGACATTTCTATTTTTTTATGTTATAAACACACTTCGGGATGTTTTGAGGTTTTAAATACCCCTCAGGATGTTCTTATTTTTTGTGTGAAAAAATCAGCACAAATACTTCAGCCATTTCTGAATAAAAGTTTATAAAAGTTTAGAAGGAAATTTACCTTCTAGGAAATTCTACAATTCTAATGAAAAATTCTAGTTTCTCCATGTTTTAGGGAAAGAACTTGAGCATGAGACTTGGAGAATGAGAGTGTGTCAGGAAGGAACAAAGATGGGCTTCATGTGATGTAGAGTGTCAGTTTTTAATGGAGTTTTCAGATACTGTAAAAATATCATTTTTCACAGGCTTAGTCAAGAATTTGATAGAGTCCAACAGACCCAAAGATGCCATCTGCTGTGGGCATGCTCCTGCCTCCCCCACATGTCTCTTACACTGGACCGTGTATGTGCTACCTCCACAGAGCAACTGGCATGCTTTGGCTGCGGATAGCAAGGCAGCTCTGCTGCTGAAGATGTTTCTTCTGCTGGTTTGGGCCACCCTGGACCTGGCAGCAGAACTAAAGGGAAATGTCTTCTGCCTTTTGGCGTGCTGAGTTGGAGTGGAGTGACGGGAACACCGTGAGCTCAGGCACTGGGGGTTGAAGGGGATCAGAGGGCCCAGGGGGATGAGGTCCAGAAGGTTTAAAAGGGAGCACACTGGGACAGGCCAAATGGGCAGTAAGTCTAGAACCATCTGAATATTTTTCCATTCCCCTGCCGGCTGCTGCCTAATGAGTAACTGTCTACACTTATGAGTAACTGTTTACAAGCTGTGTCTCCTTGCACTTCTAATGGTTCATAGGTAGGAACTAAAAACAACTATTGCCAGTAGCTACTCCACCAGCTTGAGAAGTAGGAGGTCAATATCATAGGTCAGAGATGACTTAAGTGAGGTTTTGTATCATTAACATGATGGTTGAGTCTTGTTGGTTTTTGTTTTGCTTTCTTGTGTTCAGACAATTAGGTTACAAAATGTGAAGGTAAAGTGGCAAGCATCCAGAACGTGAGAGACGCTGCTGTTCAGGTTGTCTGAACAACCACATTCTGTCCTCCTTGTATATTTGAACAATACTGCAGACTTTAATTATATAATCATATCCTATTTTCCATCTCCAGTGATGAACAGGTATATATACCTATATCATACCCAGAATGTGACCCAGGTTTTTTAATGCAGATTAGGACTCCAGCATTTTCACTATCATGATTTCAAAGTTCTCATTTTGAGCACTGTATGGGACTATATTATAGCTTATCTATTGCTGTTCATGGTATTTGATTTGTCTTATGTGAACAGTTCAAATTTAAAGTCACCTAAAACACACAAATTTTTGCCAAGTCACTCACACCCCTCTGTAACAGTCCCCATAAAATGCAGTCATACTTAGAAAAGAGATGAATGAAACATACTGAACTAATTCCAAAGGGAAGCATATAGATAGAAAAACTGCACTTGTTTGTACCTCTAAGGCTCACTCAAAACAGACGAACACAGGTGATAAAGAGGTAACTAGTCATAAAAGATCAATCCAGAAATTACAACATAGAGTACTATAAAACTTCTGCTGAACACTGAACAGAGATATTGTCTTGAAAAGTTCTAATGTGCTTTGAGACCATTCTGTTGAAAGACTTATACTACTCTTGCCTGTGGATGTTAAGTGAGAGAAATCATAGAGCATTTCTCACTGTGGATAGGAATTTACTCACTGACAACAGGAATTCACCTTAGTTTTACTTTGTCTTTATACTATTTTCTTACTGAAAGTTCAGGCTAAGAATCAAATTCTGCTGTAGATGAATGTGGACAACATCCTTGAATTTCTTTGACAGTGATGCCTAGCTATGCAAGGGTGGAATGTGGCTTTGTTCACCTTGACTTACGCTATACTTATGCTGGACAGTCAATGATTTCAATTTAATATTTTCGGAGTACAGCCTTAATTCATCATTATTTTTTGCCTACAACTATTTTTTAAATTTTCTGTTCTGCACTTTATTTAGCCACGTACTCTGAAAGAAGTAACAACTTTGTGACTCGCGTAATATAAATTCTTGAGAGTCACCACCTTATTTATTTAAAGAGAACATGAGTAATCATTAATGAATTCTCATACAGTTACTGCATACACAGTTTGAATAAATACTTCAGACCAAGCGTGCTACGCCCTGTTCCTTTATGCTGAGGCATGTGTCCCCTTCAGCATGGAAACTAACGGGCTTATAGGGGAAAGGGAATCATCAAAGGTTACATTTTGAAAATACCTATTTAATATCAGACAGATAATTACTACTCACATTCACAGGCCACCACATAATTCTGCCTTAAGGAGTCGGTGGTGAACATAAACCAAATATTTAGGACTTTTAAAGTATGATCTGATTAAAATACCAGTCTAGTTCATTTCATTTCCCTTGTGGTGGTTTTCTTTTTAGAAATGATTAAATAACATAATTCCTAGAATGATTCATTTAGTTTATTTTTAACTGACACCAAAGGAAAATACAAAGGAAAGCTTCTTCAGCAAATATGTTTTTAAAGGAGGAAGAAAAGCTGTATTGCACAATATGATAGAGTAATTCAGCATCATTTAGAAAAGTACGGGCACTAATGACTGAAAAGCTGAAAGTGTGTGCAACACTTAGTATTACACTATATTAGTGAATCAGGCTTATATCCTGGAACAGAAGTTTTGACTGCTTCATATATATTTTTTTGTAAATCATTTCTCTCAATAAGGAAAAATATCCCTGATGTAAAATCTTTAGTATTTACTAGTGTGGGTGCCTGTAGTTTGAAATCCAGCAACTGAAAAATATCTGCACAAGAAGCAGGGAGCAGCTATTCAAACAAGCCCCAAGGCAGCTTAGCGCTTAAACATGTGGCAGGTCTCTTCTCAGCAGAGCAATTAACCATACAGGATTCACCATTTCAGTGATTTTAAGATGAAGAGTGGATGTTTTTCTAAACATATGCTACAATTCAAACAATGATTAGACTGGGGAGGTCCTAACACAAGAACTGGGGTAGCAGGATTCAAACTGCATTGTCTTCACGGTGTCTTCTGGCCTTAAAACATGTGATTCAATGCCATATGAATTCAGGGAGACTAAAGAATGATTTCATGCTTTACTGAATTGGGCCGCTAAAAACAAGTTTTGGTTTTCATCTTGCATCTCCTGATTTACTTTTAAATATATTCTTAGTAAGTTGTTCCATGGCACTCCATTACCAACTAATCACTCCTGTCAATCTGGTCAAACTCACTTATCTCTAAATGGAAGGGGTGATGTCTCAATCCATATTATAGTACCCCACCTAAGCAGTAGCATTTCCAGTTAATTATGAATGACTACTGCACTGAGTACCACAAAATCCAGCCTGTCCCAGCCTCACATTCCTTGCAGCCTAAACAGGGCAGCACAGAGGGTGACACGCTGACCCAGAGAACCTCAGGGAAAGTCTCATCAGTGACTCGGATGGACCTAAGATTTCATCCAGAGTGTAAACTGGAGGTTTCAGGCTGAATTACACTAGCTAGACTCACTTTTTTGGTATTCCTAACACAGATATTTATACCAAAATTATTATTCATTACTTGGGGCACTGCAGAAAAAAATGGCTACCTTGTCTGTGATTCCCTATTAGACGTGTACATTCCTGCATAGGGGCTCAGACACATACATCGGCATCTATTTGTACATATAATTTCATTTTTGATAATGAACTGACACTTAACCAACTGTGGGGACTCTGTCCCCAGTTTTCTATAAATTAAAGAAGTGAAGGAAGCAACAGTATGTTCCCAGTAATACTGAAAACACAAATCTCTTTCCTATAGTGTGGGTACATTCTGAACTGTAACATATCACATCATCACAGCACTATACAAATAATAATTCCTGCAACTTTGTATAGGACATATTGGAAAACTGCAGCAGAGTAGCAGATTTTTTTCACCACATACTGATCGTCCATGTAACAAAAAAGTTAGGACTTAGAAATTCCTGTTTATCCCACCACGTAGCCTCTCAAGCAATCTTGGTATTTACTGCCTTCATTTTCAAAAGTGACTACAGGACTGAGATATCTCCATCACCACATGATCTAGTCAAGGCTACGTAAAATGATCAGATTTTCAGAGTAAGTGTATGTAGTACTTCAACTAAAGCCTCAATTTCAGTGTTACAAGTTAGGCACCTAAAATCAACATAGCTTTTGAAAACAGCAGCACTGTTGAAAGACTTTTTGGCAGCCGTTGCTCTTTAGGTACAGCTGACATGCCTACGAGCTCCACAACAGAAAGTTATACAGTACTGAAGACAGGTAAAGGAGGTGTGCTAAACAATTTTATCACTATCTGATGCTTGAAAATTAAGTTGGTTCTAACAGTGCGCCTGAAGTATTTTCAAATAAAACTGAAGAGAAATAAATTACCTTTTCTTTCCATTCAATCAAGGCTGTACACTGGGTACACAGAATGACATAATATCCTTCCTGAAATCAGAGCTGCAGTGAGGACCAGTATCCTTCAAACACGACCAGTTCCTGAGACCGCATTGCAAACAACAGCATTTTTCCTAATTGCCACAGAAACTATCTTTTTCATCTTTTTTAAAAGCTGGCCAAAGCAATATGTATTGTTTTCTTTATAAGCGCAATAAAGGTTTCATGGTTTCATCATTATATTCCTGTACTTTTGCCAGAGTTTGACAGCTCCAGATACAAAGAGTCTTACTTGAAAGCAACAGACAGAAATAGCCATTCTGTTTAACTGCTGTGGTTTAGAAGCTCAAACTAACTTCTGCAATATATTCCAGATACAGACAGTAAGCGATGTTAAATCTGTGACTGTTCCTAGTTAGCAGAATCAAACGTATTTCTGTAAGCTGTCAGCACAATGACTGCCTGAGAAATTGTGATCTTCCAGGTTGGGGGGGGGGGGGGAAGCAGGTGAGAGAGGAGGAAAAATGCATTATATTTTCTTTCTCTTTTTCTGTCTGTAGGATCACAACTCTTTTGGAAACAGATATTCTTGGAAACAGGATTCTACTATGTATTGATTTGCTTTATAATCTAGAAAAATTAGCACAGTTGGCTTTTATTTTTTTATCTTTGCTTTACAGATTCTCTAGATGATTTGCTTTTAAATTGCATATACAGGCCAAAGCATTTGTCTTGAGGCCAGTCTGTATTTAGGTACTTAGCCTTAGCACTGTAGATACATATTTCAGAAAAAGAAAATCAATACGTCTGTAATGGCTGGTTGGATAAATGTATAAACAGTTTCAGAAAGCCAATTCAGCAATTATCTTTAAGGACATGTGACAAGTTTTCTAATCCCCTGACAGTTACACACGCTTGTTTCCAGAGAACGCGGTCGGAGCTGCCTTCTCCCAGCCGGTCTGGACTTCTGCTTTGTTTGTAACCGGATGGTCCTCTCCTCTCTACCTGTTACTAGAGGCAGGTTTTACCTGCAGCAGCTGGAGCAGAAATACTGATGGCAGCAACTGCTAGTCCAATCAGAAAAGATGAACTTCAGCACCGAAGCTACCGCACAGTTTATGATTAAAAGATAGTAGAGTTAAATGGCTAATCATGCACTAGCATTCACTGTTCTATTCTCTGTGTATATGTGCATACGGACACTGCATAGAAACAGAAAGTTATGAATAACTTTTTCAAACTATGGCTTTAGTCAGATTAGTTCAGAATACAAAAAGGAAAAGAGTCCGGACTGGAGGCATTAAAACATGTTCCAGTTTGAAAACGTGGACCTGCAGATATTATAACAGGGAGAGGCTACTAAGAGCTGCTGCCAGTAACTCACCTTGTTGGATTTTCGTCAGCAGATGGTGACGTGCGAGAATCCTACTCATCCTGTAGGGAGGGCGCCTCGCTGTTTGATCGAATCGTACGTACATCTCCTGGCCCTCAGGTGACATGGAATTTAGATAGTAGCAGCCTGCGCCTGGAGTCCTGGACACCTGCTTAAACATCTCTGCTCCTTTAAAATCGCTCCTTCGGTCTCCTGTATGGCTATTCCAGATTATAATCAGGGTAATGAAAGGAGGGAGGCAACAAGCCCTAAGGAGCCGAAAGGAGCAAGCGCTTTAAAAGAAAAAGGAGTGCCAAAAGCTACAGCTCAGGATTCCAGCTGCTCCCACATGATCCGAGAGGGCCAATCGCTCCCAGTACAGCATGGGAAAGTGCCTGCGCCTAGCAGGGACACAAAGTCTGCCAAGCACTTTCAGTCCCGCACAGCCGCGAAGGCAAAGGATGAGCTTCTGAGCTTACTAAGCACTGCCTAGCTGCAAAGGACCGTTTTGGAAAACAAAGAAGAAAAAGTTCAAGCCATTTAGGAATATCTATTTTAGACTGCAAAGCACCTTATTATGCAGGGCTGTGGAAAACCTTCTCCTCCTCTGCTCCCTGCCACACAGCTGCCTACTCATCTCTTGAGAAGGTGCCCTTGCTAATTTTCTAAAAATCATACTGCCATTTGCCAAGAAAAAGTCTGTTTAGGGATGGGCTGTCTGAATCCCAAAGCCACACAGTACAACGAGCACTGGAACAAACGAAGCCCTTTCAAAGGGGAAAAAAAAAATAGCTTAGCGGCAGGCACACAGCAGTAGTAAACAACCCCCAAGATTCCCTAATATTAGCCTTACTGGGAACTGCTTGCAATGAGGAAGAAGGGAAGAGGATAGGGAGGTTCTTTGTTCTTCAGGTTCCCCAACATAATATCTTTTGTTTTTTAGCAGACAGAGGGGCATCTGTTTTTATTCAGTTTTATATATCAACCATTGCATTTGCAAAATTTGACATTTCTTCAGCTAAGGAAATGGAAGCAGAACATTGCCATTTTTATCAGCATCCAGGTAGCAAATCTGAGTGAAAATATACAAAGAGTAATACAGAAAACACCCTAGCATGTCAGTCAATTAATTTTTCAAAACATTTTAAAATATCAGCATTTTGGTCTAGCACACACCTAGCACGAGCTGCTAAGGGAGCAGAGTTCTTGCCAGGGAGCTTTGTGATGGAGACAGCCTCCGACGTGAGCACTGCTGACAAACAGGACACGGCTTCACAGCGCTGGAGAGCTATTTCGCAGAATCGCAACACTGGAAATGGAAAAGACTTAATAGACCCTCTCACCCCCCTGGCTGAACAAGCTCACACTGAAATTTGTACGGGAGCGCAGAGGAAGGCGCAGGCGTGGGGAAGCACTTGCGCTGCGTAAGGGGAGACACGAGGGAGGCTGCGGGCAGGGACCCCACACCGCTTGCAAAGCACGCGGCCAACTCTGCACTGCTCCCAAACGGGCCAGTGGCATGCGGAGGGATGGGGAGCCGACCGCTGGCTGCAGTGCTGGCCACCCCCTGCAGAAGGGGCTGAACCCCTCTTCCAACCGTGGTGGCATCTGCCTCCCCAAAGTCCACCTGGTTTGCCCACTCACCCGGGTAGGTCTCCACCTGGGACAAGATGACCGTCTATGTCCATAGTGGCAAACAAAGAGGCCCGAACCTGTGCTCTGGCCTGGAAGGCGATGGTACGGCATGGCTCAGCCTCACACAACTGAGCTCTCTCCTTGCTGCCAACAAGGACCAGGGCTATGCTGTTGGTGCTTTCCCTCAAACCATACTGAGGCACCACATGGGAACATGCTAGCTCCCACAGGACAAAATGATACAACCTGTTGTCATTACATATTATGCATTTTACTCATGATCGACACGAGGTTTTTGCAATGCAGAAAAATGCAGAAATATAATTCTGGGTGCTAGAAATTTAAAATGTATGCTCTAGAATGACAGTCTCCTCTTAGCACCATCCCCAGCCACCCGCGAGCTCCGTGTTCGCTGTATGCTTTTCCTGGTGTGGCTGTGTGGTCTTTTCTGAGACATGCAGGAGGGACTTTGAGTTCAAAACAACCCAGGTTGCACTGTTACCATCTCTACTCCCAAACAGGCCTAGGTATATTTTGGTCATTTGCAGCCAGAGAAGAGGAATTGCCCATTTCTTCCTTTCTTTGCTGTGTGAAATTGAGAGGAAGGAGAGCAGCTGAAATGCAAGTGGGAGAGGACGTGACAAGTGAGGGAAGGGATGGTTACGGATCCCATCCCAGCTTGTCCCACCTGGGAAAAGTCAGTGAGTCAATCACTCATCTGCTGTCTTTTGAAAAATAAATATCCCAGGGACTCCTGAATGTCAACGATAAGCACAGTATTCATCCAAAGCGACTTTACCACTGTTAGGAGAATTTTTTATTTGAGCAAGCCACTCCTGATGGCGTTGAGTTGTTTGATCTAATTTTACTTACAAAAAGCTATTGCTAGTGGAAAAAGCAATTAACATTTCATAGCACTTGCTTTGAATTTTCATATGGATTTTCTTTTTCTTTTGGAAAATACACACATTTTTTCAATCACTGGGATTCTGCATTGCTCCTTGCAGTACTTCCAGAGACTTGGAACCAGCTGAACAGAAATGTAATGCTCAAAAAGCCAGACCAAAAAACCAAAAACTAAGGCAACAGCCTCAGTCAAGGTCCTGATTAGGGAACAGATGCACTCAGAGCTGAGCCCTCAGTGAGTCCAGTTATATCCTTGTGATATATCCAGAGCAATGCCCTGGTGCCTGTCTCACTGCCCGGCATTCCCGCTTGCTCCCGGCCACGCATGTGCCAAGGAGCAGGGACGAGCTGGGAGCTGCCCTGGTAACCCGCTGACCAGCACATCGCCCAGTCCCAAAGGGCAGCAGGAGGAGCATCCACTGCAGGGCAACACATTTCACTGCTTCCCGGGCACGAGGGCCAAAACACAATTTCAGACTGCAGGGCTGCTTCGTGCGCAGCACTGCTAAGTGGTGGCTCTTCTGAGGCTGAATTCTTTGGCTATAATCCATCACTTACATAGCAGTCAAATAAAACAAGAAACAACAAGAGTTAGCTGGTCTTTCAGGGCTCATTTTAAAGCTCCTATACTGCTACCTGTGTACAACGGAGGAAAGAAGAGGTCCTCGTTACATACTTTACAAATGACTGTCTCCTCATTCAGTGACTATCTTGCCATCCACTGTTTATTTTCAAAAATGCATAAGCCTGTCATTCAACTGAGAAAACACCTTTGGCCACCAGTCTTTCAGATGAAAAGTGCTACATAAACCTAAGCTGTTACAACTATGCAACACAGCTAATTAATATTTCAGTTGAAACCCTGCAGAGGGATTCTGGAAGACTTCACAGAGTAACGTTGGACTTCATGCTAATGCACCTCTTATAAAAGCAGTTACACGCTGAAAATTTCTCTGGGCATTTTACAAAGGCTGCAGGGGAACTTTGGCGCACGTACGAAATAGCTACCTGCTCCGGCAACAGCCCGGTCCATGAGAGGGAAAACTGAACTCCATCTTCCCGTGTCATGACTGATCCACGTGAGAATGGAGATTCTTTCATAAAAAGCACATCTGAAACCAGAATTTTTGTTTTTAATCTGAATCAGAAATACCTGCATTTGGAATTAGAGTATACTACCTATGTGTCACAGCTAGACATCTGCCACAACAAACACTAATTTAATGCATACTGAAACTCCCCGGGAGATCAGGAAGCTTTACTTAAAGGCGTATTAATATAGTACAGTGCTACTGAAACCAGCACAGGGTTTAAGTACCAGTGTAACTGACACCATGAACGCAAGGATGTGCACTTTTCACAGTTGGAATGGTATGAATATTTGATTTTCTGTTCATTAATTTTTATGTTTCTCTTCCTCCTTTTATCACTGCAATCGCATTTGGGGTGAGGGGGAGAGAGTAAACTATTTGCAGAAAAAGCCTGTCCCCAGGGCTACTCACACATACCAAAGGATCATAGGTAATACTTTAGATCCGCTTCCATTTTCCTGAAAGCAGGATTCTATAATAAGATGGAGAAAACAGCACAGGATATTCTAGAAACTCTAAAGTATATTTGATAACTATCCACTTACAATCAGCTTTTCTGAACAAAATGAGAGTGTGAGATTGTACATGAGTTTCCAACCTGGCTTTAGAATAACACTGCCCCACACGAGACAACACTACAGCCTTGGGGCAGCTGGGGGCAAACAGAGAAAAATGGCACTTTCCCACCTCTATCTACACATATAATAGGACTTACTCACTTTTTTTACAATGCACCCCTTCTAATTAACTGTGAGATAAGTTCATGATATTTATGTCATGTTCATGACATAAAGTTCTTCTGGCTTGTATTTAACCTACAGTTCTCACACAGTAATCAGTCACTTGATCTTACTGCTCTGACCCATTTCCCTCTTATTGTTAGTTACACTTATCTTGTTATATCACATCTAAGATTAAATGGCAACTTGATGGTTTCTCTTCATTTGAAAGCACTAGTGCTATGAAAACAACAGTGTTTCCTAATCACTGGAGTGGCACAGGTGTTATTAACATTAATGACATGTAGCTATAAGAAGCCGGAAACTCTGTTTTCAAGTCACAGGAAAAAAAAGGCATCTGCTTTTAACATGTTGATCTCTCGATTCCCTTCTGTAGTTCTGCAGGTGGAAGAATATTTCATTACTGGATTTTAGCCGTAACTAGGATATCCTACACAATTTCTTACCTATTTCTGCTTTTACAGATGCCTGCACAGCAGTTTATACACTAACAGCAGGCAATTCCTCCTTTTTCAAATTTAGGAAGGGAAAAAAGTCATTTGTGGCAGAGCTCAAAGCTGTGTTTGTGATGAGGGTTTCACTTAGTCCACATGTTTTGAATCCTATTTCTGCGACTGGGATCTTTAAAAGCAGAAGTTCACTGCCTAATATTTAGGAAAAATGTTTTGTCTGAACACTGGCATTCCTTGGAGAGCTGAGATGGGATTAATACAGGCTTCAAACTAGATTGTACATGGCACGAACCAGCGGGATTTCTACAGCAGCCAGAAATGCTTCGCTCTGTCTCACCGACTCGTCTAACCTCCTCCTGAGGCTGTTGCGGGGAGCCAAGGCTCTGAGGCTTCTCTGCAGAGGGACACAAATCGCAATGGGGCAAAAAAGTTTATAAAAGATTTCAACATGGCTGGGAAGCAGGATGAAAAAGGCTAATCGCTGCACCGCATTACGACAGAGAACTGTTTAACTGGAAAGCCCGATACTGACGTGTTTTGGAGCCAAGTCAGCTGCTACATCAACTGATAGTGAGTTTTAAAAATGAGTACTGTTAAACAAGGCTTTTTCTTGTGCATGAAAGAGAGGCTTCTAGATACCCTTGATAAACTTCAAACCAGGAAAAGAGCCTTCTGAATGGTACAATATATCCCCTTCCTCTGTTTTAGTGTCCCAGTTCTAGCATAAGAGGATTATGCAGTTGTATTTTAAGAACCACATGTTTAGTGGAAGTACCACTATAAAACGTATCTCCTGATTATAAAAGCATTAGTGGACTGGCCAAACCACAGAAGGCAGCTCTAATATAAGCAGAGGATTAGAAATGATATGCACGCTCAGTACAAGAGTGATATGTTTCCCGGCATAAAGGATGGCCGGGGGAAAAGGCTGACAACTGCCCCAGCTGCCACCAAAGCAAGTTCCCCAGTTTACAGAAATAAGGACAAGTGCAAAAACCCAAGAAGATGAAGTCATGACAAGAAAGCTGAACTGATTCCTCACATCAATATTCCCTTGGAGGATCTCAGGGATGTCGAATCAATAAAATGAATAGCAACAAATCTCCAGGACTGAAGGGGTCACACCAAAGCCCTAAAGGAGCTCAGATATAAAATTACCACACTGTCAATGGTAAGATTTAACTCATGCCTTAAAATGACTTCTCATCAGAGAAATGGAAAGTAGCAATATGATGCAATTTTTAAAAAGGGCTTCACAGGGAATTTAAGGAACTAAAGTCTACAGTCTATGGTGGAAGAATTGGAACAAACTATAACAAAGAATAGAATTACTAAAAGTGTACAATTATGATACAATGGTGAAAAATCAGCCCAGTTTCTGTAGAGGTAAATGCCTAAAATCTGTTTTTTTAAAACCTGTTTTTAAAAGGATCATATGGTTGATACGATGTATTTGGATTTTGAAAAAGCTTCCAACAAGATCCTCTAACAAAAGATTATAAAAAAACTCAGCTATCAGGGATAAAAAGGAAAAGGTCACTTGTGGCTTAATGGCTGCTTAAAAGATAGGAAACAAAAGCAGTAATAAATATTCCATTTTCACAGTGGTGTGAGGTTCCCAGTGGAATCCCACAGAGATTAGCACTGGGACCTGTTATATCCATCAGATTTTTTAAAGGGACTAAGTAGTAAGGTGACAAAATTTGGTGATGATAGTAAATTAGTCTGGAAGTCAAAAATTGGCTGGGAATACTCAAGGTTCTTATGATATTAATTGAGTAGGCATTAAAGCTGTAGTTTTTGAGTGCTGATAAATGTAGGTGGGGGAAAAAAATCACCCTAATGATACACAGTGCTCAGTGCACAATGACAGAATTTAAATTTAAATGACAGAATTTAAATGACAGAATTTGCGCAGCAGTGTTTGGGCTCTGACTAGAACTTGAGGATCTTGTTGGAAGTTGTGGGCTTTCTGAGGACCCCCGAGGACCTAGAAGGTGATCGCTGTGAACAGGAAAGGGGAAGCTAGGCAAGGACAACTGCAGGAGGCCTTGACTTCTGGGAAAAGCTCTTGGGAAAAGCTCTAGCTAGGAGTGGCTGCTGCTAATGAGCTCTCTTGGTTGCCCCTGACCAGAGGGAGTTGGGGCCTTTGATCCAGGTGGCCCTTGATTAGGGCGGTCAAGCACCCTCTTAGCCAGTGCTAGGGAGAGGCCTATATAAGAGCCAGGCCTAGAGCGCAGCTCCCAGAGGCAGTGAACAGATGCAGCAGTTTGTGCAGAAGGGTGCATGAAGGTACCTTTGTTTCTGATCCCTGTGGTGTACGCTTCCTCACGTATGGTTGTGACACGCTGCAGAGCGCGTTCCCCAGTGGCTGTTGGAGTTGCTGTGTCAGAGGCTGGGACCCAGACCGACCCTCTGACAGTAGATGCAGCTCTCCAGGTCTCAGGCTGCAGGGAGTGCTTGGGGCCTCTCCAGGAGGCCTGGGCTGGCAGTCAGCTCTCCTGCAGGAGGTGTGCTGCTGTTGACGAGTTGTGTCGTCAGGTAAGGGAGTTACGGGAGGAGGTCAGTAGGCTGCGCAGCATCCGAGAAGCGGAGCAAGAGATGATAGGGTATTCTCGGAGACTGTGCAGCTTCGGGAGTCCCAACCCCTCACAGCAGTGGAGTTGATGGAGGGCTCTGTGCCGTGTGAAACGGTACATCATAACATCGTAGAAGAAGACTGGAAACTGGTCACTGCTCGTGGGAGGAGAAAGGCTCCTACTCCTCCCAAAGACTTGCAGCTGAAGAACAGGTTTAGTGCCCTCCAGGATGAGGAGGAGATGGGCATGGCTGCAAGGGAAGTACCTGGGACAACAGACCCTGTGCCTTGCCGGAACGCCCAGAAGAAGCGGCAGGTGATTGTTGTGGGGGACTCCCTGCTGCAGGGGACGGAGGCACCTATCTGCCGACCTGACCTCATGTCTAGAGAGGTTTGTGGCCTGCCAGGGGCTCGTGTGAGAGATGTCATGGAAAGATTGCCAAGGCTTGTCCATGCTTCGGACTATTACCCACTGCTGCTCTTCCATGTGGGTGCTAATGACACCAAGGGCAAACTGGAGACCATCAAGCAGGATTTCAGAGCTCTGGGGATGGTGGTCAAGGGTCTGGGAGCCCAGGTCATCTTCTCCTCAATCCTGCCAGTGAGGGGGATGGATGAGAGGAGGAGGAGATGGACTTTCCAAGTTAACGACTGGCTGTGCCGCTGGTGTTGGCAACAGGGTTTTGGTTTCTACGACCATGGGACCCTGTCTGAAGATCGACAACTGATGGTGAGAGATGGGATCCACCTCACGAGGCGGGGCACGCAGGTCTTTGCCAACAGGTTGGCCAACCTGGTAAGGAGGGCTTTAAACTAGGAAAGATGGGGGAAGGGGAGAGTTGTAGTGCCAGGGTATCTGGCAAAAGACTGCTCAAGTCGGGATGCCTCCAGCAGGTGAAAGCAGCCGGGGAAGTGCGCATGGGATGTGGCTATGGAGGATCCTCTTGTATCCCTCCTGGGAAACCTGCATGCTCGATCACCTCCCTGAAATGCCTGTACACCAATGCATGCAGCATGGGGAATTAAAAACATGGAGATCTGTGTGCGGTCGCAGGGCCATGATCTCATTGCCATTACAGAGACATGGTGGGATAGCTCACATGACTGGAGTGCTGTCATGGATGGCTACGTGCCTTTTAGGAAAGACAGGCCAGGAAAGCGAGGTGGTGGAGTTGCTCTTTATATGAGAGAGCAACTGGAATGTATGGAGCTGTGCCTAGGGGTGGATGAAGAGCGAGTCGAGAGCTTATGGGTAAGGGTTAAAGGGCAGGCTAGCATGGGTGACACTGTTGTGGGTGTTTACTACAGGCCACCTGATCAGGAAGAGGAAGTCGATGAGGCCTTCTACAGACAGCTGGAAGTAGCCTCACGATCCCAGGCCCTGGTTCTCATGGGGGACTTCAGCCACCCCGATATCTGCTGGAAAGACAACACAGCTAGGCACAAACAGTCCCGGAGGTTCCTGCAGAGCATTGGTGACAACTTCTTGGCACAGGTGGTGGAGGAGCCAACAAGGAGAGGTGTGCTGCTGGACCTCGTACTAACAAACAAAGAAGGACTGGTTGGAGATGTGAAGGTCGGGGGCAGCCTTGGCTGCAGTGACCATGAGATGGTGGAGTTCAGGATCCTGCGAGGAGGCGGCAGGGCACCAAGCAGGATTGCAACCCTGGACTTCAGGAGAGCAAACTTTGGCCTCTTCAGGGACCTACTTGGAGGAATCCCATGGGTTAGGGCCCTAGAAGGAAGGGGCGTTCAAGAGAGCTGGTTAATATTCAAACATCACCTCCTCCAGGCTCAAGAGCGGTGCATCCCTATGAGTAGGAAGTCAAGCAAAGGAGGCAGGAGACCTGCATGGATGAGCAAGGAGCTCCTGGCGAAACTCAACCAGAAGGAGGAAGTATTCAGAAAGTGGAAAGGGGGACAGGCCACTTGGGAGGAATATAGGAATGTTGTCAGAGTATGCAGGGATGTGACAAGGAAGGCTAAGGCCTGTTTGGAATTAAATCTGGCAAGGGATGTCAAGGACAGCAAGAAGGGCTTCTTCAAATACATCAGTAGCAAGAGGAAGACTAGGGAAAATGTGGGGCCTTTGCTGAATGGGGTGGGTGCCCTGATGACGAAGGATGCAGAGAAGGCAGAGTTACTGAATGCCGCCTTTGCTTCAGTCTTTACTGCTCAGGCCAGCCCTCAGGAACACCAGACCCTGGAGGCAAGAGAGAAAGTCTGGAGAAAGGAAGACTTTCCCTTGGTTGAGGAGGAGTGGGTTAGAGATCATTTAAGCAAACTTGACACCCACAAATCCATGGGCCCTGATGGGATGCACCCACGAGTGCTGAGGGAGCTGGCAGATGTCATTGCTAGGCCACTCTCCATCATCTCTGAAAGGTCATGGAGGACAGGAGAGGTGCCTGAAGACTAGAAGAAAGCCAGCATCACCCCAGTCTTCAAAAAGGGCAAGAAGGAGGACCCAGGGAACTACAGGCCAGTTAGCCTCACTTCCATCCCTGGAAAGGTGATGGAGCAGCTCATCCTGGAGGCCATCTCCAAGCACGTGGAGGACAAGATGGTGATCAGGAGTAGTCAGCATGGATTCACCAGGGGGAAATCATGCTTAACCAATCTGATAGCCTTCTATGATGGAATGACTGGCTGGGTAGATGAGGGGAGAGCAGTGGATGTTGTCTACCTAGACTTCAGCAAGGCTTTTGACACTGTCTCCCATAACATCCTCATAGGGAAGCTCAGGAAGTGTGGGCTGGATGAGTGGACAGTCAGGTGGATTGAGAACTGGCTGAATGGCAGAGCTCAGAGAGTTGTGATCAGCGGTGCAGAGTCTAGTTGGAGGCCTGTAGCTAGTGGTGTCCCCCAGGGGTCAGTACTGGGTCCAGTCTTGTTCAACTTCTTCATCAATGACCTGGATGAAGGGACAGAGTGCACCCTCAGCAAGTTTGCTGATGATGCCAAACCAGGAGGAGTGGCTGATACCCCAGAGGGCTGTGCTGCCATTCAGAGAGACCTGGACAGGCTGGAGAGGTGGGCGGAGAGGAACCTCATGAGGTTCAACAAAGGCAAGTGCAGGGTCCTGCACCTAGGGAGGAATAAACCCATGCACCAGTACAGGTTGGGGGTTGACCTGCTGGAAAGCAGCTCTGTGGAGAAGGACCTGGGAGTGCAGGTGGACACCAAGTTAAGCATGAGGCAGCAATGTGCCCTTGTGGCCAAGAAAGCCAATGGTATCCTGGGGTGCATCAGGAAGAGTGTTGCCAGCAGGTCGAGGGACGTGATCCTCCCCCTCTACTCAGCCCTGGTGAGGCCCCATCTGGAGTACTGCATCCAGTTCTGGGCTCCCCAGTACAAGAGGGATGTGGCACTACTGGAGCAAGTCCAGCGAAGGGCCACAAAGATGATTAGGGGACTGGAGCATCTCTCTTATGAGGAGATGCTGAGAGAGCTGGGCCTGTTTAGCCTGGAGAAGAGAAGGCTGAGAGGAGATCTTATCAACGTGTACAAGTATCTGAAGGGAGGGTGTCGAGAGGATGGGACCAGACTCTTTCCAGTGGTGCCCAGTGACAGGATGCGAGGCAACGGGCACAAACTGAAACACAGACAGTTCCATCTGAACATGAGGAAATACTTTTTCACTGTGAGGGTGACAGAGCACTGGAACAGGTTGCCCCGAGAGGTGGTGGAGTCTCCTTCTCTGGAGATATTCAAAATGCGCCTGGATGCAATCCTGTGCAATGTGCTCTAGGTGACCCTGCTTGAGCAGGGGGGTTGGACTAGATGATCTCCAGAGGTCCCTTCCAACCTCAGCGATTCTGTGATTCTGTAAAGGAGCTACTATCACTGAGGAAATAGACCTCGGAGAGGTTTACAAAAATGCCAGTATAAGTGCTCAGTAGGAAAGAAGAAAAAAAACAAAAAGTATTTTAAAGCTTGTTGGAAAAAGTAATTGAGAACAAAACAACAATCATCATTATGCTGTTATAAAGGTGTGCCCATTACTCAGTAATTCTGGGTTCTTTTCTCACAATTAAAGAAGTAGGGAACATTAGGTGAAATGATCGTGGGGCAGGTTCAAAACAAATGAACAGAAATATTTCTTCATATTATGCATAGATAAACCTTGGAGCTAATTGCCAGAGGATGCTGTGGCTGCCAAAAGATAGAAGAGTTCAAAAAACAGTTAGGTAAACTCATGAAAGAAAAATCTGTCAAGGACTATTAAATAAAAAAAAAAAAGTGCCTGATGAAGTCCCTAAACCACATGGACATGGTAAGGCATACAAGGTATCACTATCACTATATACTTACCCTAGTGTTAGCTGTTTTCCCTAAATAGTTACTACTGGCAGGCACTGGCATGAGATTAGCTGGACCTGTGGTCTGGCTGTGAGTGGCTGTTCTGTATTCTCATATAAACCAACCAGGCTGCACATACCCCATGTACTATTTAAAAATGGCAACCTTAGCTGGGCTTCTTCTTTATAAGTGCATCAGAATAACTGCTGCTGTGGTCTGTGGCAGGTCTGTGGAGCAGCCGGTGCTGCCCTGAAGGCAGCCTCTCTGTGCCCTCTCGTCCTGCTGCTCAGGAGCCCTAAGTCAGTGGCCATGAGCCATGAAGAAGACCGCAGAGGGTGGCACGCTCTGTCTGTTTGCCCAGGGGACATGGAGGGGACAAGGCGTGCCAGTCCTGCGCATAACGCTGTGCAAGTGGTCGGTCGGTTGGTCCAGTCCCTGGCTGCTAATTTAGGCGTTACGGTCTCACTCCTCTTCGGTTTTAACCACAGCATTTTTTCTCAGTCAAACCACGCCAGCATGTGAATATAGATTCCCCTGGCCTCAGCTGAACTGTTCACGTGCTCACCTGATGCCCGAATCCAGCCAAGAATAGTCAGCATCCTACGGTATGAAGTCCCTACAGACAACGTTTCTCAACAGTAAATTAAGAAAAAAAAGGTGGGATAATAAAGAGAGTTCAAAACAGAGGTCACAGGAGGGGAAGACACTGCAGGTGACAGGCCTTCTCTGCCAAAGCACTCGAAGAGCGCTATGACAGGAATAAGCTAAAAGTAGTTTCCATACCCTTAGTGCAACTCCATCTGCTAAATCAATACACAAGTTCCTAAAACTAACCCCACAGGAACTGTGTAAATGTATTTAAGTAGCGGTGGGCTAACATACATCCTAATCACCCAGCCTCACTAACAAAGTGTTTGGATAACACACTGATAACATAAGACAGTGTTTGGATAAACATAAGAAAGTGTTTGGATAAACTCAGTTTATCCAAACGCTTTCTTATGTTATCAAAATATATTCTAAATCCCTGTACAGACCTACTGCTGGTGTAACTCTGAACCACAGGCAAACATTACTATCTTAGCAGAAGGTTCATGCCTTCTCAAAGACTTCATGTTATTTATTTTCTTTTTGACAGTACTGCAGCAGCACTGTGGTGAAATGGGCAAGAGAGAAAAGTTCCTTTTTCAGATCTTGATTACAGGGTTTTGAGCATCTGTGTTAGAGAAACAATGCCAAAGCTAGATTTTGTAATCTGCTCCCCCCCCCCAAAAAACAACCCCCAGAACAGTACCACTCAGCTACTGTTCAATTATTCTCAGTCACACAGTAACACTGCTATTTCAAACACTGCAACACAGGAACACGAAGGTTATTTTGCCCAGAAATTCTCTAGCCTCCCTGAAATCAATGAATATTCATTACATTATTTCACCGTCTGGTCCAGGGAGGCAGACTGTTCTGATGATTAGCACATAGGACTACCTGGCAATGACTTGCTAGAAGACTTCAGAGAAGACATATAACCTGTCTCTGCACAAGTTTCCTAACTGCTAATAGTAATCTTCATCTTTACTAACTGCTTTGGTATCTACATGTGAAAAAAAAATGCAACTTTCTAGCAATTTTGTTTTCCTTATTAGCAATATGAGTACACTGAAAGCAGGAAAAACCGCATGAGCAAAAGAGAAAAGAAATACTCTTACAAAATGGTCCTACACCTGCAGCAGGTTCCCTTAGAGGAGATGTTCATTGCCTGAACTTGCAGAGTGCCACATACTTCCCAATATAGTATTAAGTGCATGCTACTGGATTTTATTAACTGAATAACAACAGTGCTGTGTTTGTTGCGTGTGACTCTACAGCGCAATGTGCACTGAAAGAAAAGCTGGGTTTGATCCTACTGCTGGACTGCAGCCTAGCACAGAATTACTCTGCAGAATGCACATAAAGCACTTGTTAACCAACATTTAACTTTGTTAACCAACATTCAGCTAAAATGTCTCCTTTATTTCTATACTCTTCAAACTGTCACCACCAAAACTGACACGAGGTACAGGCAGAGGAGGCATTTGGCTAGGGCAGCAGAGTGCAGAGGAGCAGCCAAAGCCGTCACTTCGCTGGTTACTTTGCTTCTATCCGGACCCAGGAAAGTTGAGGTTTTGGCTGATGAGTGGGGAGAGTTTGGGCTATGTGGGACACCAAGTCCTGGGAGGGTGGCCCTCTGCACACGTAGCAGAGCCAATGTCTGCCTCCACTCTCCCATCTCCGTAAGAAAGCAAACTGAATTCAGCCTTGTGACAGCCAACATTTTTGGCACGGCCCAGGACTATCTTGCTTGACATGCGTCAGTCATGTGCTGTTGCTACAAGGGCAAGTGAGGGTGCTGAATGCAGCACAGAGCTGAGGTCTGTCCACCAGGCACACGGGGATGTGCTTGCCCATGCAATGAAAAACACGGCGCACATGACAGTTTCTTGCCACCCCTAGATTGCCAGTTTGGGCCTCCCAGAACCAGACCAAAGATCCTGCAAGGAAATAATATGGATGAGCGGTGAATTTGGTCACTAGCCTAGTTTTAAGGCTGACCCGCCACGTCACTGCAAGGGCAACCAAAACACTCACGCACTTAGCTAGCTATTTAATCTTTGCCATATTGGTGCCTAAATAACAACCTCACACATAAAGAAGCTGGGGGAAATAAGGGGCATACCTGTATCATTCATCCCTCACTCAGAGGTAGAATTTAGCATAATCTACATCAATTGCACTGTACATTAATTCCCCCCGAATGTCTAAAAAAACATGAATGATACCAAGGGTTTTTAATCTCAAATTATTCTTTTTCATGCCGAAAGATTTAGAAGTATCAAAGAATCATAATATTTTTTTGTCAAAAAAAATCCATGGCAGTCCTTCCACAATAAACCAGCAGTGGAACAGTTTAAGATACAAATAGATATTCATGAATCGGACAAGTCACCGATCAGGATTTTCTGTCTCCCTGAAGTCCACTGTTCTGTGCACAACTTGAGCTTTCCATTTCTGGAAGCAGTATTTCTTTGCACTCTATAAGAGACTTTTTTTTTTTTTTCACTCACAGTTTGCAATGCACTATATACACATTGTAGAGTTCATGCATCTAACTGGATAAAGTCATTCTGACCAACACACTGCAGGTGTTTTTTTAAAAAAAGTGGAAGCCTGCCAAATAGCAAGAGTCATGTAGAAGAGAGGGTTTCACCTAGCTCCCTTGCCAGCCACCACACCGCTTCTCCTGAGAAAGAGCACGTAGCCTGCTCCTCTCCTTCCACACAATCTGGCTTTCGAAAATGTTTTTAGTGAGTGGGAAGGACCAGAGAGCCTAAAATCTAATCGGTTGCAGCAGTGCAGAATGTGCGAAATATTCTCCAGCAGAAGTTCCTTCCTTCCCACCCCATATCAGCTGTACTACCTTGGATCATATTCTCTGTCTTGGCCTCTACCCTCTCTAACCCCATACGCCTACACATTCACTTGTACGTCCACCTCCCTCAGCCACTGACCACTTACCAGGGTTTCTTTTCCTCTGTTGGTTTCTCCTCTGTTCAAAATATGAAGACCAAGAGAACTGACTGATAAGGTCCATACCAGGCAGTGATTTCCTTCTTACTATCTCAATTCCAGCCTGATGAAAATATTCCTGTCTACACTCTGTTTATCCTGGAACCCTATCAAGTCACTCCACCAGCCTTCCTCCCTGTCCCACTTTTTGAATATCCAGCTCTCTTTCTGATCAACCTTACACTGTTCCTCATTTGTTCTTGTCTGCTTGAGGTGTTGCTCCATGTTTATGGAATGTAGTTTTACTGGAAAAATTCCTTGGCCAAGACCTTCAAAAGAAACTAGTCATCCTGGGTAGATTTTCCATGACACTTTCAAAGTTCTGACTTCCTGGAAGTGCCGATTTCCTCAGGCTGAACATCAGACCTCTTTAAAGTATCTCAAATGGGGCAACTAAAAATTGCAGAACTTAAACTGCACCTGACCTTTGAAAAAGGTTGGTCCTGCTTATGTTTGCTGGTATTTTTTTTCTCTTGTTCAATTAGATCTTGACTCAGCTACAAAAACATGAAATTAAAGCAAAACTGGGCTCTAAAGGCGGTCTTCCCAGGCCATTCTGCTCATGGAGGTCTTCTGCACCAAACCATAACTCAGTGATTACCTATAATTGTTCTGGATTTACACTTGTGTAGCTGAGATCAGAATTGGCTTTAAAGTACTTTGTATGCACTCTGTACTTGGATTGCAAAAGAACCAGAGATTCATGTATTTCAGTCTTTATTTTTCCTCCTTTCATGTCCTGTGGAACTTATGACAAAGAATATATTCACTGGTTCATAATATGTTACAAAACGGACAGGTTGAATGATAAATTAGAAACAAATGGAGTGCTGAACATTTTGCTTTCAAACCACTAGTAAGTCTGTATTGCTTTTAAAATAAACTTGTTCCAACTTTGCTCAGACTAGTGAAAGCTCATGTGAAAGGATGCAATTCTGGCCATGACACCTGTGAATGATTTGAAAATAACCTTTTAAAATAGCAATTGTGATGTGAGGGATTACACGTTTCCAAAAGATTACAAATGGGAAACCGACGCTGCGTCTCACCAGCCTGGGAATAGCTCAGCTAGGACACACACAGTCACATCATAAACTTCCCTCTTACTCTGTTCCTAATTGGCACTCTTGTTAACAACATCATCAAAGATCTGTTTACTGAAGCCTGCAAGCTAAGGGGTCATACCATAAACCTGTCATGTTCTTATACGCTGTCCTAAGCATCCACTAGCAGCTATTGTGAAACATATGATACCTGAGGTTGGTGGACTTTTAGCCTGACCGAGTGTGCTGTACCAAGTACAACAGCTATTTAAACATAGATAACTGAATAGTTGAGTGAACAGTGAACCTCAAAATGAACTTTAAAATATGCAGTACAAAATTTGTATGGCCGTTATCCTTGTTGCTTAGCTAAGGCAGTCAGGGAATAAAAATCAAACCATATAATTTTTATTACAATAAACACAGTATGAGTTCTAAATATGTGTAATTCACAATCTAGAATCCCAGAATTATCTGGAAATGGAAAAAGCAGAACTAAGCAAATACATTTATGCAAGGTTTAGACACACTGACTAGCTATGTAGGAATGTGTATCTTTAAGTGTATAAGTGTCACTGAAGTCAAAGGGGGCTTGTCAGCTCGATCTGCTGCTTTGCTTACTTGAGCAGGTATCTTAAAATGAAGGCAGAGATGCTATGAGCAACAATCACTAAAATTAAACTTCTGCAATGATTGTCTCACTGATTTCCATATCAAATACACTCAAGTGGCAGCTGAAGAGGTGGCTTTTTTCTCCACCTGTCACTGACACAGACACATCTTTGATGCTGTCACTTGGGCTAGGTTTATCGAAAGAAATAAGCAGCACCCGAGGACAATTCATCCCACCTGTCTCAGGCACCTATTTTAGGAAGACAGGACTTGCCTGTGGAGGTACTCATTTCTGTCCTGACTGTAAAGGACCTAGTGTGACTAACTCAATCCTTTTGGACAGCATCCCTACTATACTCACTGTCTGCACGTCAGGGCAGATAGATTTCACTTGTCTGTTATTTCTAACACAACTCAAGGTTGTGGGGACAGAGCATAACCTAATGCCTGTACTTCCATGGGCTGAAACCTAAGCAGAAAGGGTGTGAAGATTCTTCTCTCATGTATTTCTGTGATGCTGTAGAACAACTTAGCTGACTTGGCTGCTACATTCCAGTTCTTGGACCCAGCCTTGATCTGGCTAGGAAAGTGTAGGCGCAGAGAGTGCTTCAACAGGGTTGATAGGCAGGTTAGTGCATGTGGTCATCACCTGTCACATACCTCGGAAAAGCCAGTGAAAAGTTCATATATATTGCATTCAGGTTTTCATTGGCAAGCTGATTTTTAGGACATTGTCCTTGGAACTGGTGTCTTTGTTTCTATTGTTCTACAAGCATGGTCTTGACAGAGGAAGACTCAGAACTGCTACATGCTGATGAGTCCAGGAAGAATTGAATGCTAACTTTATAGAAGACTACTGTCTTCTACAACTTTTCTCCTTTACCATTAAGGGGAAAAGGACCAATTTACACAATTTTTAGCTACTGATTATTTCCTACTTACTGTATTATTGCTGACTGATTCTTTCACTTAAATTGTGCAGACACGTATGTTTTACTCAGGCATCTACTGGCAAAAATAATTGAGAGATGAGACTTCCGGTGTAAAACAATGCCCTCTATTAAAGAAATAAGTCATTAAGCAAGAGCATCCATAAATAGAAAGGGTTGTAAAAACAAATAGGGGAAAGCATGTGGTTTGCAACATCTTTGCGCTATTTGCAGTAGCTAAATCCGGACCCAATTAATGACCTGTTTATTTTCAAAAATTTCAATAAAATGCCTTGGCAAAAACTTAATCTGTCTCTGGAGAATGTCTTATCTCCTTCCATATGTTGCCTGATCTGTCACAGCAATAAGCTTATTCCCATTTTCAAGACCCCTAACAACTGCACCAACTGATCCTTTCCATAAAAGAAGGGAGAATTGTTCCAATGCTCTAAAAGTCATGATCCTTCCTTAAGATAAAGCAACATGAAGGAGTGAAAGAAAGAGGGAGGGCTCTGAATAGTAGCTTCTGTTGTGACCTAGAATCCAGAGATTTAAAATAGCTCTGTGGAGTCTCGTGTTCCTACCTAGAATTCATCCCAGCTGTTTTATAATCCTTTTGCATTTGTTAGTTTCTTTAAAACGCTGCCATGCCAGGATTATCATATATGCCTTGACTTGATAACACTTGTCCTGCTGTCCTTGTTGTTTAGGATGCCTTCAAAAGAAACAGCTCAGGCAGTTTTGTAATTACATATTTTTATGTTTTCGTAAAAAACAAAACAGATGTTTGAGTCAATTTTACTTGCCAGCATCTTTCTCTAAACTAGATTCTGAAATTTATTTGATCTCTATTTGAGTCTGATTAGGTATAGCATCCTTGACTTTCTTATACATCAGAAATATGTATGTTCTGGTGCTTTCCTGTTTCTGATGAACTCTCAAGCATCCTACTGCACTGATTTTAGAGATCATATTTTTAAAAAGGATGTGCTGTTGGTTTAGAGGTTAAATGTAACAAAACAGCTGAAGAGCCCTTCCAACTGGGTGGAACACTTAGCTATGGGTTTAAATTTATAGTGTATTTAAGTGATAGCTGAATTAAGGTCATAATGAAATTATCAGCTTTGTTCTGAAATAAAAGCACTTGGAACTTTTAGGGACAATTATAAGAGAGCTACTGTAATTACCAAAATATACATTTGCCAAGTTGATGTAATATGCTTCTTGTTCTCTGTGAATGAAAGCATCTTTATTTTCAGTAGTGATGGAGTGAGTCAAGCCAGGTTGATAAAAGCCATCATTATATCAGAATCCAGAGTGCTTCTGCTGATTTTGGAGGAGTTGCTCTATATTTTCACTAGTATAACTGGCAGAAAAATTTGGTCGTAGTCTTTAACTGATTAGGAAGTTATAGGTGTTCTTCCCAGGAAGGAAACTGGGCAAAAACCCAAACACCTCACCATGTGGCAAAAATTCACGTAGAGGTTCAGAGTACGTATGTCAAATTATATATTTTAACTGAGATTATTGACATTTTGAAAGCTGATTGGGGTTTTTTGGCCATGTAATTTCCCAGTTTGTTCAAAGGTAGCTGACGGGCTCAATGCTATATGGGGCTTTGAAAAATCTCAACTGAGACAAATAATAGCAGATTTGGTACAGGTGGATGAAGTAATAAGTGATCTGGAAAAGAAGAACCAGTTGCCATTTTTACTTTCCTATGATACCAGAAATAGAGAGATGTTCGGGTAAGTTTTAAAACTACAAATCAAAGTCTGAAAAAATGAAGAGAAATACTGTGTGTCCTGCACTGGTTTTACTTGAAAGGACATGATCTGAGTCACTGGCTCTACCACTGCACAGCAATCTTCCTCCCATCAGTTTTCTCACAACTCTATCAACTTCTCTAGTACTTGCCCATATTGTATCATTTTGTTCTATTTCAGCTACTTTATTTAGAGAGCTAGCCTGAAGACATGCCTTTACTTTCTCTTGGTGACTTCTACGAACAGAAAATATTTTTGTTTCCTGAAAAAAGTGGCACCAGCTGTTGCTGAAAATACTCAGTCACTGCAACTATAATGATACCCACCCTCTAAAACTGTCTGTTCATCATTCAAATCCACAGTATTGTAAAGACTCTTCTGTTTTGTGCCTTCAGACAGACAATTCTGTATTTGTTTCTGAAGCACCATTTGCAAGTTGGGATTGCTGCAAAATATTTGCTAAAAAAGAGTGTGAATAGTTCATGGACTTGTCAGAATCCATCTGCTTGAGTCTATTAATGGGTGCATTCCCAGCTGTTGTCTTCACAATGTCATAAATAAAAAAGGTTTCCTTCTTACTACAAATCCAATAGCTGAAATCTCCCTGTAAAATTGATTGATCTAGATAAAATCTGTTCTTATGTTAAAAAAAACTCTTAATATGAGCAAAAGCAAAAGGGACTCAGAGAACAGAAAGGACTCAGTCTCAAATAATTTACATTATTCTTGATAATCTATTAAATAGCATGCCGTTCAGATGGGGGGGGGGGAGGGAGGAGGAGGAAGAGGTGCTTTTTCCAGAGTAATGAGATTTGCATTAAAAATAACCTAAGAGTAGTATGTTGGGAGAGATGTTCCGGTCCTCTCTCCTCTAAGCAGTGATTCCAAAATAAACTCTAACATGTTTGCAACACTTCTGGGAACCCTCTGCTATGATTCAATTGCAAGTTGCTCCTAAATCTTTAGGAACCCTTTTTTTTCCAATGCTAAGTATAATAATTGAGTATTTTGAATAAGGAAGGTATCATTTGCAACAGTACAGTTTTTACTTAACTCTTTCAGCATTCCCTCAAGCTACCCTCTTCCTGGAACTGGCAGTAATCGGGATTTTCTTCCTAAACTGCAGTGATAGAAGGTCAAATACAAAAGGATTTCAAGCTACTCTCAGGTCAGATTCAAACATGCTTCTTAGCTTCCCAGGAGCACCAATGCAATTCATTTATCTCTAGCAACAGGAGAACCTGATTATCCTTGCTTTATCTTAGATCTGTGACAAGTGAAGTTATCAAAATATTGATGGAATTAAGAGTTAAAGCTATTTTTGAATTAGTGAACTTAAGTTCTTTACGTTCAGACTTCTGAAAGTATTTACAGAAATGCCACAAAGGTATTCCTGTGGTGCATCCACATATATGCACAATCTAAAATTTGGGCAGTCTCGTAAGTGAAGAGGATTCACTAAGCAATACCCATTTGACCACGTTTGGCAAAGGCTACTTCCACAGGCAAAGCCTAGGATGCCTCAGAGTCCCGACCCGCTTTTGTGGTCAGGTGGCTCCTTTGGGGCTCTCCCAGCAAACCTGCAACTTTGAAAAGCAACTATGTTGATCCTTAAAATCTTAATATGCAAACAGTCAAAATTTCAAAAGTTCTCGGGCCTTATACACTTAAAAGTGTTTTGTCCTGCACCAGTTTAGCTTGTTTTCTGATGTAATATAATCTCATAAATGCTTGAAAATAATATATTCAGGTCATTTCAAAGGAGAGTTTGAATGCCACCTTTCAGATAATAGTGTGAGCATTAGTGCTAGAGAAATACTTGCAGTTTACACATTTTTTCAACTCAGCATAAATTTTTAAATGGTAAGGGTTTTGAGATAGATTAGGAATCAAATTGTTTCAGTTTAAAGAAACAGAATGATTTTAAGGTTGAGGGCCTCCTCTTCCACTGTATTACAATATGTTGATGGATCTGTAAAAATCTCAGGACACAAAAAAATTCTGTGCACTTACTGTTCAATAGCACCAGAAAAAAAAAAAAATCAGTATCAGAATGAAATTATCTGTTGAAACAATTCACTCTGTCTGACCACTCTATATACAGGAGATTATGTCTTAGTTTTGCTTTGCATACTAGCTGAAGGCTTCTCTTTTTTTTTTTTTTTTTTCCCTCTCATGAAATTTGGACTACTTTCACTTTGCTAAATATATCCATGCAAAAGCCAAGTCAGGACTCCAGGCCAAGCAATGCCACGGTGCTTTGCCCACACTGCTCTAGACTAGCACCCACAGAGGAGAGCGGCTACATCCACACTGGGGTTTTGGACCCCATATGATCCCTTTGGGATCCTTAACACATCCTGTTTGGTATGGTTTTCTTGCTTTAGGTGTCTGAAAAGATGTGAAGGCTGTGTTACAGTCCCTCAGGCAGGGGGTTTTATAGCATTACACTGAGGGCATGCATTGCATGCCTTTGCGTATGGCATCAGGGCATAGGGAAGTATTTGATGCAGTTTAGTGAGCTGGGTACAATCTGCCTAAATTCTAGTGCAATTAAATATGATTAAGGCCTGCTGCAAAAGTACAGAAAATTGATCTTCTGGATGGCACTCTATACTTGATTTACTTAGTATGCCCTGAATATTGCACTATCTTAATAAAATTGGTTACTGTGTCTACTATTTTGTGATGCATACTGTATACACATACAAATTTATATTACTGTATGTAAATTACTGCCCTCTACTGGAAAGAGTGGCAGAATATTTCACATGAAATTGTTTATTAAATAAATTAATTGAATTGGTTTTTGAGTTTTGGGTTTTTTGGAACCAAGTACCATGCATTGCAAATGTTCCTGATTCTTGCTTGTACAATAGCTACTTATTGTTCTCGTATCTGTGTATATTCAAACTTAGCTTACTTGCAGTATATGCTACATCAGGATGGTCTGATGTCAAAACATTCTCAGTTATGAACTATAAACAGGACTTGCAAAGGAGCCACTAAAGTACAGTGCTCCTGTGGATGTTCTAATGCCAGGGGAGGAGCCTCTTACACTACCATTATATTCTTAAGCCTGTAATGCTCAAAAGAAGCCATCACAAATTCTGTATTATTTGAAGATAACATCCCCCAAACTAAATTTTCAGGAATAAGACTGGTATCACTCCTCCAAACTCAGGAGACTGGCTTAAACCTATGACATTTTATAGAAACAAAAAATTCAATGTTTTATCTTTTCAGAATTGGAAGTTCACATTTTCAAGCTCTTCTTTATGAACTTGAGATTAAAATATACTTCACTTTAAGTGAAAGCTGGGTATCTCAATGAATTGTGACTCAAAGAGTTGTGACTCAGAGAGATGATGTTTTAAAGGAATTATGATATATAGCATTGCAGGAATCGGCCATGCTATGAAACAAAAAATGAGAAAACAGGAAGAGCAAGAGCACATCAAAGAAATCTGAGAAATACAAAATAGAAAAAAAAAAAACAAACATAAATCAAAGAGTCAGACTTCTGCTCTGAAATAAGGCCATTCTGGTACTGCTGGCAAATATTATGGAAATCTGATTGTTAAGTCCTTGGAGTTTTTAGAATCCTTAGGAATGACTATATTTTAAAACAATAAAATGTGGGATTTTTTTTAAGAGGCTTTTTTCATTTGAACAAAAAGTGATGACATAAAATTCATTTCAAAACTGAGACTTGCACTGCTTACGCTGATTCCTTAAATTAAAAATCTCATCCTACCGTAGTCTGGAAAGCAGGAGAGTGGGAGTCCAATCTTCAAGGCCTTACTGAATCCAAGAATTTCCTATGCTTAGGAATTTGCTGGCCAGTTACCAACGAGGCTGTTTTGATGCAAATTATTATGGTGTTCACTTAAGAGCTAAAAGTTTATTGTGGTTATAACTGCTCTATATAAATATTCTGGCAGAGTTAGTATTATAAATAAATTCAGTTGCATGGGGATATGAAAAGTGGATTATAGAATTAAAGTCATACCAATAAATACAAAAACACCTAATAGGAAATGAATGAGAAATAATATAAACCAAAGCAAATGATTACGATTTTCAGGAATGGAAGATACAATTCAGTATTCCATGACTGATATTAAGAAGCAATCTTGGAATGGAAAAATGTCATTACAGTTTAATGTCAGGCAAGTAAGTTAAACATCTACATCAGTCTATATGAGCTCCAATATATCATAGAAAAATATGAGTACCAGTAAACACATCTGTCTAAACATATAGGAACTTATACAACATTGTATTATACACACTGCTTCTGGGAAAATAGTACTATAATTTGTTTCAAATATTATGGTCTGCAGGCATCAGCACTAATTACAATGCTTACAGGAATCCTCCACAAAAGCATGCTATAGCATACTGACACAGTATCAGCATTCTTGTATTCACACAGGAAATATCTACAGGTGGAATGAACTGGGGGACTTGTATATATGGACAGAAATAAGGAGAAATATTGACTTCTGAGAACTGAAAGAACCAAGTGGATGCTCAAGGAACCATATGAAATCAGTAGAAAAAAAATAAAAAAATAAGTTGTACTATAAAAAGGACCAACTCAATAACTTTCTAGAAAAATTACGTGTGTATTCTAAAGACTAATGTGCCATTAAAATCAGTGAACAGCCAAGCTCCAGTAAGAATGAGATTTATCAAGGATCTTTTCTAAATAACTATCATGTAGAAAAAGACTGATTCAAATGTACCTATTCCTATTATCACAACTGATTTACCATCTTATCAGAAGAACTTCTTATAAGGTTTGTATCTCACAGTGTTTGGAAATTAAGTAATCAAAACTGATTTCTCTTACGAAAAAAAATCTCTGGTACACCTCTCTGACAGAAGTAGGACTTGTTCAAATACAGAAAATATGTATTCTTGCAAAAATAAAAGAAGAATTTTCTTGTCACCTTCAGAGCCTGTGCTGCATTTCCAGAGTTGTTCCCCATGTTACACGGGAAAATGAGAAAATCAGAACTGTTCTCTGAATTTTGAGACAGTGAGGCGTCCTCCATCACCCCCCTTCCTAGTCTCATGCTGATACAGAAAGACTTGTCATGGTGAGCATATTGGTATTTTTGTAAATGTATTTCTGGAATGAACTTTTTGTTCCCAAGGGTCATGAGAATCCAGCAGTAACAGAAGGGACAATGGTGGTATTTTGCTGGCATCACCCACTTTTCAGAGTCAAACTACTGGTCTTCAGGGAGCGTCTAGAGAAGGAGAAGTAAATTGCAGAATACTGATATAATATACATGCAAAGAAGAATATCTATATTTTTAAAGAAATTCCCTTTAAAAAGTTCCTAACATTACTATAGAATATATAGCATGATTAATATAATTAATGAGATTAATGACTAATTTTTCAACCATTACAATGTATTTTAGGACTGATAAACCACAGAAAATTTCCTGGCACGCCTGACCAAAAGAATCACCCATATGGCTCTTTCTTTCTTCCCTGCAGCACTCCATCCTGAATAAAGAAAATCCTTCATAACGTTCCTTTTTGACAAAGGGCAGTCTTTTCCCATTGACGGGGTAGGTTAGGGGGGAATTCACACATATACACCTCATCTACATACCTGAGAATCAGCATCTTATACTCTCCAGTGCCTTGGTTGGAAAACAGACTACATCTTTACTTTGCTTTCTGAAAACATATGTGTATAATTTCAAAATGGAACATAAGAGTATGCACACCAAATACAAGATTTTACATACACATCTGCAATCCCTAATGAAAACTGGCCTTGCAAAATTCTTCTATAAAAGAATTTACTGTTTTATTGAACTACTTTAATTAGATTAACTTGCTATATTTGCACTGTACACTGTCTTAATTAAGACTAAATCTCTATAGTAAGATGCAGCAGACTTAAGGTTTGCCCTATATCAGGATTACAGCCTTTACTCAGGGGTCCTTCGGAGGACGTGGGAGCCTGGGTACATTCATTTCCTTTTGGTTTCATAACAGCGACCTCAGGATACATCACACACCAGAAATTAGGTGCCTCGGGAGGGATAAATTATACATAAACAAATTGCCTAATGAAGTTTCTAAAAATGTTTAATTTTAATTGAAAACTAAAAACTATGAGCCACCCATAGCACTTCAAGCTTCTTTAATTAGTCTTCAGAAATATGGTTGGTCTCGGCTCCGTACATGCACAACCAAAATGCTAAAATTCATATAATATTGGTTGTGACTGCTAGTTTAAGAGCCACTTTCTCTTCCAAATCCCGCAGGATCAACACCTCAGCTTGGTGCCAGGGAGCACTGTGTTGCCCGAGGTGCAGTCACTAACCTATGTCTGATCATTTGCACTCAGTAAAAACCAAACAACCCACAAACAAACCACAAGTTACTTTTCAGCAGAGAAGGGGCATTGCCTTCATATCCTTGCCAAATTCTGAACGTGGTAATTACTTTCTGCTTACAATGCCTTCCTGCATTTTCAGCTGTACAATTTATTTTCCATTTTCTAGCCTACTTCAGCTAATGTTCAGTTTCATCTCTGACATAAATGCATTTTGAAGAGACTCTCGTAGCTGCAAATCAGTGTATAAGATCCTTCTGAATGGTTAAGGATACCCAAACAGTAGGTTTTCTGATCCCTTTCACTTGAAGATCCCAATTTTGGTTGCCAAACCTTAATTGTCCAGTCTAAAACTTTCTTTGCCAAAAGCCTGCTTCATGATCCTGGTTTGATTTTTGATGCTGCAGGCCATCCATTTCCAAGATAAAATTAAGCCATGATATGTTGTCCCATTGCAAATCTAAGTGCTATATCATTGAGAAACTCTAGTGCTTCATCCTTCAAAATGGAAACCTGTAATTTCACAATGAAGGAAAGTCACTCTAGCTCTAGTTAAGGTGCTCTCCTAGTCAGTCACTGAAGAAATCTGTCCAAATTTGTGCAATTTATAAATCTTTGAAAATGGCAGTTTGAGCAAACCACTGAAAACTTGCTGCCAAATTCCATTAGTGCAGAAGATGGCCAAGCCCAAAACTGGGTGGGAGCACCTGAGCAGATCCTTCCCCAAAATCACACCAAGCATTTGCATCAGAGGGCTCAGGGATAGTCTAGCCCGTACTATCAATGTTCCCTTGTCAGCAGTCAGGACTTCAATGCAGAGAAGAGGGGAGCTGTACCTGAATGGCTAGAGGAAATCAAACGGGGGAGAGACCTAAAGTCTTTGAGAACACAAAACACACAAAGTCTGTTGGGAGAAGAAGCTCAAGTCAGAAGAGATTTGGCAAGGACTGAGGGTACACCTACACTACAGTCATAGCAGTGGCTGCCTAACAGTGCAGAAATCCTGACAGCAATTTATCCATGGATAAATTCATCCACAAGCTAAACCTAAATCAACCCTCCTCCCATTATGAACAAAGTCTCTCCCACATCACATGCATTTCCATTGGATCCCTGTCCCATGATGGCCAGTGATCTAGTAATGTATCAGAGTCACCTCGTTAATTAAGCCAATGACTGTAGAACTGCAGCCTTTCTTGCCAAAGTTGGAAGGCATATAGCAAAGGGTGGGAGACTGAGCGGAGGAAAAGAAAACAGAGTTTCTGAGACTATGTCAAGTAAACAGTAGCCTAGGAGCTCTATCCCTACCTCTCTGGTGCTGAGCAAGTCACTTCAAACAAGCTGCAACAGACAGCCAGTAATTGCAAGTTACTTATTTCCTGGGTGACAATTAGAGGCTAGGAGCATATTTGCAGGACTGCTGTGCAGCAGGAATCATCGAGAGCAATAATTTGAATAGTCAAGCATTATACAAGGGGCAAAAAAAGTGAAAATTCAAGTTCTAACACTCAGAGTTACTGATACTCCTGAGTTTAATCTCATTTTTCCCTATCTGTAAAATGGGAACAATGTAACCTCACAGCTTCTAGGGATACAGTTAAAACATTAATGGTATGAAGTACTCAGACTCATACGCGCCACAGAAAAGCACTTGAGGAAAGATGTAATTCCGCACTCGGTCTAGGATTCGAGAAGGCTGCAGTACCCCAGGCCCTAGCTTCATGCACTAAGCAATGGGGATCTTACCAGCACATCCTTATGTGCTGAATGAGGCTGAAAAGTTCAGTGGAAATAGAAAAAGGGGGATGTGATCATGTCGCTGAAGGACAACACTACACTGCAAGGAGACTGAACAACATGGCAACCTTCCCTCTGGCATTTCCTGACTTTGAAGTACTGAACTTCAAAACTTCAAATATATCTTAGTGTATTTTTTTAGTATATGATAACTGCAAGAATGCCAGAGAATGGGTGGCACTCTTCAGTTACATACAATGGAAGTAACAACTATAGCTTGTTGTGTTTTACTATTACAGGTGATCATGATTTGAGCAGGGATCTCAGAAACACCTTATGGTCATTACTTTTAAAGAGTCTGTTAAATATATAAGTCAAATTCCAAAACCAAGGGATTCCAGTAACATCTTCGTAGCTCAGAATTACCCCACCATTAAACAACAATGTTTTATACGACATTTCAGATCAATAAAGCCCCACTCCAACAACGGAGTTAAAACTCAGATTCACTTCATGATCAATTATTTCAATGGGCTGAAAGCAGATCCTTTATCATGGCCTAAGTTACTCTATTCTGTTAGTAGTAAAAAAACCCCAAGACTCAGTTCAGTGGGGATTTATTTAAACATGCAGTCAACTGAGGATTAGGACTGAAGATTAGGACTGAGGATGAGTGTACTAGATACCTTTTAACTTCTTAATTTATTTTTCCAATCTTGAACTAACACAAAAATAAGCATGCTAAGAAAAGGGATGTGTTCATAAATTCTAACTTAAAATGCAAGCACAGCAGGAACATAACTAGAGTAAAAACTACCTCTGCAAAAAGTATGAAAAGCACAGAAAAACTAAGACTGGCATTTTCATCACTGTACTGGGTACGCTCACTTATTTAAAAAAAGAAACAAAATCCAGGTCAGTGAAACAGAAAGTATGATCAAGAGCTGCTAGGCACCACAGATCCGTCCTGAATAAGAGACAGTATAAAGTAGTCCTGACCCAGGAGCACACCAGGAACTAAGCCGCTTGCTCATCACTTCTGCTGTGCAGGACGTGAGGTGGGGTGGAGGGACAGAAGGAGCACACTGGAGCCGTCTTTTTATGCACCGCTTACTTTCCACAGCAACCCATCACTCTTGTCTGCTGCTTTGAGAGGGACTGAGCCAAGGTTCAGCTCTCCTCTTGCTCTGGCCAAGGTTCAGCTTCTTGCGCCAGCTCATGCACCCATAGCCCACCTGTGTCTGCGTGGGGAAACAGGAGCTGCTCTCTCCTTCAGTACATGGACCATCAATGCAGAAAAACTTCCCGAGGAAATCTGGAGAAAGCCCTGAGCAACCTGGTCTGCTCTGCCTGGTGCTGTCCCACTTTGAGGAGGTTGGACCAGAGACCTCCCAGGGTCCTTTCCAACCTGAACAATCATCTGTTTTTTATGAACTAAGTGGTGGCTGCCTTGTGCTTACTTTCTTTACAGGTATATGTTAGGCAACTGGTGTCTGAAACCTATACAAATAGATAAAAGAAGTAAAGTAGGCTGAAAGAGTAATGGGGTAAAGAGCCGACAAAGCAGTCATCACAGTCATCATTTGATCATAAGCCTTCATTTGGTGTGAAGGTTGGAATATGACAGCAGACTGACAGTTAAAACTGCTTTTTGTCTCTGTCATTCTTCTTAAATACTAGTTAACAGTTACACTGCTGCTCTGACTGTCATTCAGGGCTGAACCACAAATGTCAGCTTTGGGGAAAAGGGAAATTGTACAAATATCTACCTCAGTGAGATGTGATTTATTGCAATGTATAAGAAGCTGGTCAAGCAAACAGCAAATAATGACACATGTAGATCAGCTTAAATTCCATTCCTTCGCCTTAACGAAAGCTGGGAAGAAGCATAGAAATGTGCACTGCAGCCACACAGGCCAGTGAGACAAATAAATATATAAACAAGGACTGAAATCCCAGAGACGTAAAAGCATCTGAACAACAGAACATCTTTGGAATCAACAGATGTTATTTGTACACATTCTACACATTTTGTTAAGCTGTCAGATAACTCATTTAATTAAAAGGCACCTGTATGGCAGTGTCACCAGCATGTTATGAACAGCATTTAAATTATGGCAGAACTTCAAACCGGGACTATCCACCTTAACTAAAAAGTCTGACTCCCTCAATTTTAATCCACAGGCACTTGAAGAAGTTGGCTACAGCTTCATGGCAGCCTGCCCAGGTCCTTTGCTCAATCAAGCAATAGTTGTCTTTGACCAAAAAAGAAAAAAATAGTGAACAGTATCCTTGCTGAATGTCTATTCGCATTTACTTTTAATATAGGAATAAGTAGATTACATGTGAAGACAAATTAATATTTTGGGTAACCATAACATCACAAAATTAGCAGGTTTAGTAATTCATTATTGAAGCTACCCACTTTAATTTTTCAAAAATTACCATGCAATTTATATCCATTATTTTAACTGCGTGCACATATGAACTAATGTGCTGCAGACACAATTTAGACAGGTCTGTTACACGCAGTGTACCTTAATATTATACAATAGCAGCATGTCACAGCGCCCCAGGCAAGGTCACCAGGTTGCCAGCACTGCCGCAGAACCTGGCGGAGGAATCTGTCTTCGCCAACGAGCCTTCGTTATGCATGATTCTGCCCATAAATCTTGGCGCTCTGTGCTCCCGTATAACTCTATCTTGCATTTGCACCCTCGGCATCTCTGAGTTTAGGAAGCGTTTTACACCTGTGCACCCGGTGTCGCGCGTGCGGGGCGAAGGCGCCGCTGCCACCGCTCCCGGCTGCGACCTGCGGGCGCGCTCTGCCTGCGCCCTCCCGGGCGCCGCCTGCGGCCAGCACCGCTGCGGGGCAAGATTTGGCGAGCCGAGGCTGGGGAAGCGCCTGACACGAAACAAACCGTTTCTTCCAACGGGGGCGAGCGTCCGCCGCAGCGGGAGCCCCGCAACCCGCGCCTGCACGCGGCTCGGCGGAGCGACTGAACCCCAGGCAAGCCCGGTCTCCCGAGGCGAAGCTTTCCGCGACGCTGCTCCCTCGCCAGCCCCGCGCCCCGGCGCGACCCCAGCGGGGCGGCCGCGAGTGCCGGGCGCCCCGCGGCAGCGCCCCCCGCCCGGCCCGGCCCGGCCCGGGGCACCCCGAGGGCCGGCGGGCACCCCGGCGGCGCGGCGCGGCGGCACTGACCTGCCAGCCGTGTCTCTCTGACATTCCTCCACAGCAGGTCCCAGGCTTTGGCCGTGGAGTCCCGCAGCTGCTCGCTGAGCGACCTGCGGAGCTGCGGCTTGGCGGAGCGGCGCTTGCTGCTCATCCTCGGCCGCTCCGCATGCCGCCCGGCGCGCCGGGCAGCCCCGCTCAGCGGCGGCGGCGGCGGCCACATGGGGCCGCGGGGCAGCCCCGCCGCGCCCGCGTCACGGCGGCTGCGGACGGCCGCGGGCGGCCACTGCACCTGAGCGCCGCCCGCTGCCTCGCCCGGGCGGCAGCCTCGCCGCCAGCCTCCCTCAGGGTCCCGGTTTCCCCCCCGCTCCCGCCGCCGGGATAAGGCGGCCGTGGAGGGCGGGGGGGCGCGGCCGGCCGCCACCCGGGGTCCCCCCCCCCCCGCCCGTGAGGGAGGAAATGGCGGCCCCTGCCCTGCTGCCGGGGCCGTCACCCCGCTGCCGGCTCCTGGGCCCTGCCGGCCGCGGGGAGCTTGGGGGCTGCCGCCAGGTCACCTCACAACAACATCTCTCCCACTTCTCTTCTGCTTTCCCTGCGCTACCCCCTGGCCGCCCTGCCCCTGCTCCATCCCTTCCATGCCCGTCCTCTCATGGTCTCCTTTGCTCCAGCACTCCCTTACCCCCTCCTACAAGGTTTCAGATCTGAACTCCGGCGGTCACTTTTTACACACATTTACAGAATAAGAAAGGAATCCAAGTTCCTCCGTCCCTAACATCAGGGCTCTTACCCCATTTTGGAAACCAAGGCTGGGCCTCCACTTCCTCAGGGATCTGGGGGGTCCTGCCGTAACTATGGCTCTTTCCCTGCCCTGGCCGCCCGCAGGCTGGGTGGTTCACAGCCTCGCTGGCAGCGGGGACACTGGTAGTGGAGAAGGACAACGGGGGCTTCGTTTCGCTGACTTACAGACCATAATTTATTATTATCGCAGAAGGTCTGTGGTGTGCAGTGAAGAGGCTGATGTCACTTAAAGTGAGTGCCATACACCAAAGCAGCTGAACAGCCTGGTGAAGCTGTCATCTTAAACATTATAGATATCCCCGTCTTGTTTAAATTAAAATTGAGGCTGTAATGCCAGCAATACCCATGCAAACTAAAAGCAAACAAACAGATGTATTCCATGTTACCAGTTTTAATAATGTTGCGTGCTCACTCTCTGATGTGAATTTGTAAAGAAGTTTTTTACTGTCCCTGTTCTTAAAATGCTGAAGATTCATCTTAATCTAGTACATTTTATCTGATATGGTGAAGACGATATACTTGTAAAGTACAGATCTTGTACAACAATCTTCCTTCTGCAATTTTGACCACAGTGTCCTGCAACTGAGTGGACAAACTCTTACGAAAGAAGGTACGCCTTCTGGGGCCAGATGCATCCGCAATCTGGAAGGGGGACAGCGTAACTGTGCAAATGTTTCCACATCCCACGCTCTAGAGCTGATGCTAATGGGAGGTGAGAGAGTTGCAGCTTCTTCAGTCAGCTCCCTGCACCCCCCGTCTTCTTCTGGCCTCTGCCTCGCTTTATTTAATTCTCTGCCAGCGTCGCCAATACCAGTATGTAATACGTACGATGCTTGTTTTCTGTCATGGGCTCCTGTCCATTTAGGAGCGAGACTGAAATTAGCAATTCCTTTCTGATATGGGACTGAACTGCCCTATAAAGATCAGCAGTGTCACAGTCTAGATGTGAAATTATGGCATCAGTTTTGAAGGGTATGTATCATATTGCTGTGTCATTTCCCGCAAGTATGGGTCAGCGCCAGTCAGTACTGTAACCTTCAACAGTGCTCTTCTGGCAGCAGCATTTCAATGAGCAATATGTCTTCATTTCTTCAGTTGCTTTCTGTGATGGTCAGAAGGTACATAGTAATGCAATAACAGATATTCTCTTCCCTTTTAGACCTTTTTTTTTGCTGCAATTCTTCCAGATAATCTTTAGGATCATTTTGCTATTCAGGTTATATCAAGCTTTTCCTGTACTTTCAATTCAGTATATTGAGCCATGAAACTCATTCAGAAACACTTATTAATCTATAACATACCAAAAAAAAAAAGGGGGGGGGGGAGGAAGGAGCGGACCATTCTACAAAGGCAAGTAGCAGAGATGCAGAGGCCATAACAAGGAACATGTTAATATTAAGTTTGTGAAAAATAACTTTCCCTTAATGCATCAAAAAAAAAATTCTGTAGGAGCACAGGACTTAATCTATCAGCTTCAGAAATGTTTAAAATGTCATTTTAAGATGTTACTTTAAGTTACCCAATATGTTCCTGGCCTAACAGGTTTAATGAAAACAACCTTAACAACGCAAATCAAATTAGCAGTTAGATATTAGCAATTGGCAATATCATATTATCTCTTAGCAACCGGCGAGTCACTAAGATAAACTCCAGTGACATGGCTGTATTTGATAATCAGCAGCAGAACGGAACTGGCAAGCCCAGTCCAAACCCTGTGGCGGGCACTGACAAGAACCGGACTGGTTTCTGGTACTTGCCATTACTGTGGAAAACAAAATCCAGGAACAAGGCCAGATGCTGGATTTTTTCTCCCCACAGAAGACAGTACAATGGAGTAATGAGAATATATCCCACACAGCAACTAGCCCATTCCTGTTTTATGCCTTTAATGATAGTCAGCTGTTCAGAAGTCCAGTTGTCAAGACAGATATTTTTGGTGTATTACGCCCAATAGTAGCAGTTACAATAAAGAGTGTGCTACATAACCTGCTCAAAGAAAAGTATGTTAGAGACCATTCACAGGTCAAAGATGTTTCACTTCCTTTTAGGATGTTAGAAAACATGACTAAGAGGTAAAGTTTTGGACCTCCTCCACACATTTTCAGCTGTTGGTAAGGGCATAAGGAGCCAACTGATCAGTGCTCTTGTCTACAGTTTAAAACATTCTGGTATCCTGAACAAGACAGATAACATTTCTGGGGGAAAAAGAAGGAAAGAACATTTTCCACAGAAACAGCAGTTTTTCTGCTTCATACCAGTCATTCTAAAATGTTATTGTGTTCAGAATAATAAAAATACTGTACATGATAATCAGAAAAGGAGAAAATGCCCAGCTGCCCTGAAAGAAGTTGAATTGCAGTATTTGTCTTTTCTTACTGATAATAGAATACTAGCAGGAATGAAAGTGGCATTTGTCTTCCTTAAAATCTTGCAAGCATGCAAAATTTTAGGAAAAAAATCTAAACTAATTATACTCATGCTCTAATGCCATTGTGGCACAAAAGTCTGATGTTCTAATTATATATTTAGCAATTTATAGTTCCTCCCAATCACCATGGTAATTAAATGCCAAGTTAATTGATAGTATAGAATAATCTGGCCTCTAATTAGCACTATGTTTTTAATTTGTTACAGGTTTTATTATGTAGCCCAATCTAGTCCTAATAAAGTCATTGTAAAAACTCCCATGCTTTTGATAAGAAGAGAAGCAGGCCTAAAGAAAGAGAAAGATGGCAGCATCTTGGTTTGCCATTTGTAAATTACTGAAAAACGACAATAAAATTAAAATTGCTTTCCTTTTTTTCTTCTAATCTTTAGATACGGAGAGTCATGATTTTTTAGTAGTATAACCACTTCAACATATTTTTTTGCTTGTAGAAGAAAAAAAGAGCATATGTTTTACACAGAAAAACAGCAGAAGAGTACAGCCTTGGTTATTGTATGCTATTTAGGGGACATAAGCTCCTTACACTTGCATCTCTTAAAAAGAAATAATAAAACAACAGAGGAAATCAATTTGCACTACAGTATCATTGATGCAATCTGATGCTAATCAGTGTAATACCAAGTTTTAGAATATGCCTAAGGCTTCAGGAGCTGTGTCTAAATTAATGAAGCTTCCTGATGTTGCTTTTACAGTTTCAAATAATAGCTCAGACAGCCTAGATATAAATACATCAAGTAATACTTATAACTTTGGCAATGATCTTTATCTCTTTGGGGGTCCTAAAGCTCGGAATTTGTTCTCTTTCAGAGGCCAAATGTCCTGAGTCTGATGTTCTCTTTCACCATTTGAAAGCAGGGAAAATTTGTAAGTCTGGGACACCACTGGAAGGGAAGAAAGGATTTGAGGTTTTCACAGTTACTTGGTTTCCTAACGGCAGAGTGAAGTGAATTGCATACTAATTCTGTGTTTTGAAGTTATGTGAAAAGTGCCAAGGGCATATGGGTAGGTGCCCTCTTTTACATCTAAGTAAACAAACAAACAATTTAGAGAGAGTAAAATAAGAACCATTGTGAACGAGGACAAAATGTCCCAGCTTGTTCCCTGGCATGCTCTTCTTGCTTGTTATTTACATATGCAAATTATCATCATTTTAAGGTACCTTTTATGGTGATCAGTTATAAAACAGCATCACTCTTTCCTTTCTGATCAAGCGATTGGCACCTATCAGTCCATCCTTTTCCATTTCAGCTTTATAAAGCTCTAAAAAAGGGTCACTCCACATTTTGCCAGCAGCAGAGTACTGAAAACCCTTCTCATGCTGTCTTGCATTAGTTGGGGGCCAAACTTTTTCAGTTTTGTTCACAGTGATTAACGCTGAAATAAATGGGGCTTCTTGCAGTATGCCATGTGAAAAGGCTCTGATTATGCTCAGATACAGTGTACAGTAACAAAGTATCTGCTGTTTTACAGTACTCCATCTCCCTTTCTGAAACTGGGAAAGGGGGGAGAGAGGGCAGAAATAAAGCTTTTCTTCTGTTCATATGACAGAGGATGGTATATTATTATTAATAATAAACTGCATTATCAAAGCACCTGGAACCAGAAACTGGATGGAGCAAAAGTATAATCTGTGCCCTTAGGAGTTTACACACTAAATATAAAACAAGATGCCAGTGGAGAAAAACAGCTAATTGGGGTAGGAAGGGTGGAGCACAAGAGAACAATAAAACCATATTGGCCAGTCTAATAACTAATGGTGTTAACACACAAGAATTATTTTTTGGAGGTGCTGACGCAAAAGAGAGTTAGCAAGAGGGTCTCAAAGGAGGTTAATGTGATATCCTCATATATTGAGAGGATCACCTCCCAAGAGTGTTGGGCAGTTTTAGGGAAAGCATGCAAATTTGTATTTGAAAATTTAACAAGTAGGCAATGAAGACTGGCATCCTGTACAAAAGGTCCGTGGGAGTCAAACTTTTAATGTTGAATAAATGATAGATAGGTAGGGAAAGGGCCTTCAGCATTAAGCCATTAGCCTCCACTTGATGCAACAGAAAGGGAGATTAACAGAATCAAAATTTACTGAGAGAAAATTTATGTTTTTCTGGCAAATAACTGCCATTTTCCTGATTTTACCATGGAACAGGATTTCCACATTCTGGTCAAGTTTAACTTGGACTTTTCTCCACGTCTTACACCCCAGTTG
The DNA here is from genome assembly GCF_036417845.1 of Apteryx mantelli. NCBI lineage: Eukaryota > Metazoa > Chordata > Aves > Apterygiformes > Apterygidae > Apteryx > Apteryx mantelli. Next base: position 27,100,362 of record NC_089978.1, read on the forward strand.
TATCTAGTTCTTACAGATTCTTTTTGAATAACACCTCTAAGATATATACTTCTTTTATTTTGTCTCCTTAACTGAGCCTAAGCTGTAATGGGAGAATGGTGAATTCCAGGTGAAGGCCCTATGTGACAGGTAGGAGAATGGTCTTTTCTAGGAGAGATGTGAAAAGGGGGATAGGGAGGTAATTGTAGCACAACTTGTCACTGGCTGAATTACTGTCTAAGTAAACAGAGCATGTTTAGTGAATGGTGGAGGACAAAGCTTATACTTAAGCTGAAATTTTCTCTGAAGAATTGTAGCCACAGAAACCTTTGCACATCTCTCTGATAACAGAGGAAAAGAATGGACAGAATAAACCACGTGCCAATAACATTCCACTTCCTCTGGTAAGATGATCTCTGGATATCTTTAAAATACAGTGTGTTTCAGGTATGAAAGCTTGGGATGGGCAAAGCTGGTCACTGTTAAAATAGTCTATCCTTCAATGATTAAGCAACTGTGTGGAAAAGTGGGACACATTTTATGTTTGCAGATACAGGGTTTTTTTACTGGAGCAGAGCTTGAATTTTGAGGTGATTAATATCCTTGAAAAAGTGAACAGCTATGCTGAAACAAGAAGTGTCTCAGCACAGAAAGTTGCCCCTGTTCTTCTCATTCCAGCTTCTGCTGTCTGATTTCTTTTTTCTTTTTTTAGTTGCTTAATAAAAATATGTTATTCTAAATTACATCTTTCTTTGCTCTCAAAGTACTCATTTCCTTAATACCATATTGGGACCTTGTCTAAACTAGGATTTTTTTCCCTCAAACTTCCAACTGTTATTATCATCACAGTAGCAGTAATGGGAACATTTGGATAAACAAAAAGTTAAAGTGGCAATTTAGCACATGCCGTGTCTGGATGCTGGTTCAGAGACCTGGGAGCTTGTTCTTTTTTTTTTTTATAACTCTCCTGGATTACATGGAAAACATGACCAGTCTTGACAACAGGTTCTAACAACAGTGAAGCTGAATTGTTGCCAAAAACACTTTAATTGTAAGAGTAAGAACTTTTTTCAGATATGCAAACGCACATGTGTGCACACACTTTCCCAGTAATCAGGCTACTGACTGATGGAGTATCTTGCCAAATACCAATATATTGCAAGCTGTGGATTTTTACAAGCTTCCTTCATGACTTATTGCCCAGCTATTTTTTTTAACTTATTTAACAGATTAAAAAAAAATTTAATAGAACTGAAATGCAGCCATTTCTGCAACATAGCAGTTGTGTAACAGTGCAGAGCAATGCTGCTAACATTTTTGGACAGGAAATAAAGAATGTTGTGTCCCATTGCAGTAGCGGATAGAATTTCAGGGAGGCAAATTGTAACGACCAGAATCAAAATTTGGCTGAGGCCCAAGTTAACCTCTATTAGCCTAAACAGTTCTACTGGATCTTTAATGATTGCGTTAAGGGTGATTTTAAATTTCACCTGTGCTACCACGGCAAAGAAGGGCCAAACAGCTACTAACCATATTGACTGAGTCTTACTCAAAGTGAAGGGTGGTGGCTATTGAACTGTAAGGCTCATTTCCCACACTCCCATTCTGAAGGTTTCCCAGCTAGATTTGGAGTCCGTCTAAGCCCCCTCCAACACCAAGTTCTGGCTTTACAGAACTGTGTTTTAGCAGACTAAGTGATACCACAGCTCCTGCTAGTATAAGGGAGCTTGAGGTTAGGAAGAATGCTTGTTTCATGAAATTTAACATATCTGGCTATTCCCACTGAGAAGCAGGATATTCATGCTGTGAAGAAGGGGCTGGACTAGTTGGATCTACAGTTCTTTCTATCCAAAAGTGTCCCTGCTTCTGTGAGAACATTTTGGTAGCATCAGGAGCACCTGTATCCCATTAACTCCAAAAGCATTTCAGTGTTTACAGTAACCAGGAAATGTCAATGCCTGTGTTATATTAACAAGTCAGCAGTAACAACTGGAGTTTCATTTTTTAGGGCTGAGCAGAGAACAGTTTACTGTGACTCACTGAGACTTTTACTTTTTCAGTTGAATCACCAACAAGCCTGTAGTACTGTCCTTCAAACTACAGGAGAAAGTTTTTTGGGAAAAAAGAGTTACCAAAAAAAGTCCAATATTCATTTAGTATTGGCTTCATGTGATCAACTAGGCAAAAGCATAAATAGCTATAAACTGAAAGTGTAGAAAATATTTGTGACACTAAATCTGTGACTTCTTCACCTTTGTTTTGTTTATGTTCTTTCTACCTTTTGTTTTGGTTGAGGCGTTCAAAAACAGTTCATAATGGTGTAATTTCATTCAAGATTTAATATCTTGAAAACAAAGCTATGTTACATTTGTATATGGACAGTATTACATATATGAAAAGAGAGAGGTAAGCTGTAGTATGTGTCATTGTATTCTAGTTTTTACAAGAGTACCGGTGTGCTGCTGTGTAATGATGGTCTATGGAAAAGGATTCCACTGAGAGAAATGAAACAGTCCACCACTCACACCATAACTTCTTGTGGTCTACTAGATAGACTCATGTCTTCTGCATGTACAAGGCAAAAAATCTACGTTATGTACATAACAAAAAAAAAAATCTACGTTTGCTTTTTACAGAACTGAATTTGTAATAGTGACATTAAATTACTATTACATCAATAGTAACATCAAACTCCATGGGAGAAAGCTAGAAAATATAAGGTATTTTTCTTTTGGGGTTGAAAATGATACTTTGTAAAGCAACTTAAAAATTCCCAAGAAAGGCAAGGGCAGGGACCAGTCTGTAGTTGGCCCAGTGTACCAAAGGCAAACTGGCAGAGAGAGTGCAAGGAAGCGTCCCCCCTGCAGCTGCTGCTGCATGCAGAGGTGGCACCTGAATGATGACCGAGGTCACGGCCACTGCTGTCTACCAATAATGCCACCACTCTGTTTCCAGAAAGACTCTTTTTTTTACTATTATTTAATATTACTTGAAAAGTTGATTCCAGGAAAAAAAGAGCAGGCTTCACTTCTCCCTTGTGCTCCCTTGGAGCACTATGTCCAAGCTGGCCTGGCAGCTCCTCTTAGTATTGAGATACACTTTTTTGACACTCCACATACAGAGTTCCTATTGACATCAGTTAAGTGCGCTACAAATGTAGATACACATTCAGGACCAGGACCATGCCTCTAGAAGGCAGGAAAAAGTTGGAATTTTACTTATATGTATTACTGGTTCCAAAGCTCGTTTTCAGTGTTGTAATAGTTTCTAGTGAAATTGGTTTCTATGAATGATGTCAGAACATCTTTATCATGCTGCAGATACAGATGTTGTTCATATTGGTTACTTTTACTACTGTCACACAGACTCACTTCAATAGCTTTTTTGTCATTTTGTGCTGATGTAAATTGGTTCAGTAGTAATTACCTGAGATTGTTCTACATTTCACTGAATTTTTTTGAATCATTTACATTAGAAAAACACATGTAGCTTTCTTGGAGAGTAAGTGCTAAATGGATTATAACTTAGCAGGATCTAACTTAGTGTTCGTTTTAAAGAGGGAAGGTGAGTTAATTCGCTAACAGAGAGAATACGTATACTAAGTAGTCCTTGATGTTAATTTGACCAGAATTATCAGGTATGTAGTTTCGAGGTTCAGGCCTTAAATATATTTTAGTGTATGTCACTGCTAAAGGGAAAAAAGCGTAAGATGTAAATATGAAAACCATACACTAGTCTTATGGCCTCAGATTGGAGGCCGTACCAAATTTCTATTCTGAAATGTGGCTAAATGGTTTTGCAGAGATCTGAAGTAGTTTATTGCTGTCAGTTAAGTCATAAGGAATACTGTTTCAACTGGAAAACCTCATCCTCCCTTAGGACTCAAATACATTTGGATTTATCCTCCTCCCTCCTGTCCTATAGGTCATCATTTATAGCTGGGCAAGGTAAATGCAAAATGGGTTTTATGCACTGCTAAAAAGGAACAGTAGCATCTTACTTTAGTTTGTATAGCTAGAAACTACATTTTTACTGTAGAAGCGATGAAACTCAAGGTTTTCATCATTATCGCTAGGGTCAGCTTCGTACACGAACCTCTCCAATCATTCTTCAACTCCGCCCCCCCCCTCCAATTTCGACCAAGCACTGAGCACTAATGACAGCCTTACATTAATGGTGAAATTCTTGACTTACTTAAGTAATAATTATCAAAATTCCAATATGCTTCACTGAAAGATTTAATCCAGTTTGTGTACTTGCTTTTCCCTGTTCTCTCTTATGGTGCTTTTCAAGAATATGTGAACATAAAGCCTCCAGTTTCTTGCTGATTTGATGACACTCAACTGGGGGAACAGGTTCCAGCACATTAGGGTGCTACTTGTTCTGCATCTTTTTCAGTGGATGTCCCTGTGACTTAAAGGTGAGTAGTAATTTACTGTCACAACATTTTTTTATTAGTTCTTTAAGTAAAATAATTACATCTTCCCTGTATATCATTCTTTACTGCCTTCTCTGAATGTTTCTTTTTGTAGATAGTTTTGTAAGGTTGACAATGTTGAAAGTCACTGTGATATAGTTCCCTGAATTTATATGATGGCATTATAATAATATCAACACTGTTCTTTATGGTTTATATAAACTAGCATTCTATTTGCTTTCATGACTAATGCTGCAAATTGAACAGCTGTTTTCACTGAGCTGTTTTAATTAAGCTGTCCATAATGTTGCCTAGATATTTTTCTGAACTGGTAACACTTCATTAAGAATGCAGTATCAATGAATGGTTCAGATCATTCCTGAACATTACCTCACACTTAGGTAAATTGAAATCCCATCTACTTTGAGGTTGTCAAATCACCTTGCTTCGGTGATTTGAATTTGATTCTCAGAAATCTTTCTAATCTTTAGAACCCTTTGGAAATCTTGAGTTCACTATAGATTTTGCCATCTGTTCACTCACTTGTCAAGATAATGAAGCTTTAAATGATACTTGTCTTGGTCAAAGTCTTTTAGGCAACCCATTATTAGCCTTTCTTCATTCTGAAAATTGACAAGTTTTATTTGGGGGTTTATGAGCTATTTTGTAAAGTATATGTTCTATGACCAAAATTTTCTTCCCACGCTTCAATTTCTCAGGTTCTTTCCTGTCTGTTTTGAAGATTTCTGGAACACTAGTTTGGAAAGCCCAGATAAGATTTATCTCTTCCTGTTTTTCCAGCAAGAGCAGGGTTCTTTTCCTTTTACAGAGCAATACCGGATCCTACATCTGTATTCTCATCTCATTCGCTATAACTTGCTTTGTTTCTTTCAGAAACATATATGATAATTACTATGATAGGCTGCAATTACTTTTGCTGCCCACAGTGACTTCTTTTCATCTTTAAATATGGGTATCATTCTCATTGCCTAGGACAGCTGAACTGATGAGCGTATTATTTAAAAAGCTTATTCCAACACTTTCTCTTTTGACAGCTCAATTTCTGACAGTGTTTCATCTCTTATTTGCAAAAAGGACTCCAGAATGCTGTCATCTCTGGCTGTTAAGTCTGGAAGTACTCTGACTAGGCACCAAAAAAAATCATGATCTTAAAAACTGCTTCTCTAAGTTGGATTCTTACTCTTCAAGTCACTGTCTGATTTTCAAAAGTGCTTATCACTCATCAGCTACTTCTGAAGTCCTTTCTGAAAATCAGACCATTTATTTAAGGGAATAAACAGGAATCTAGAACTTCAACTTTTAGTCCCCATTTTTAAAGCTTGCTTTCTTAGTATCAGGTCAGTTGACTAATCCTCAGTCAATCAATAAAACATCACCCATGGGTGATGTCGGAAGTCATGATAAGTCCATTAACCAGCAGAACACACATTTAACCAAGAAAAAAAGAGGACTGAAGAGTCCTGGACTGAAGAGGTATGGGGCAGAGGTAACAGGAAAGGCAAATGGAAAGGAAGGAAGGAAGGAAGAAAAACCATCATAAGGCATCATGAGCAGAAGAGGAGTAACCAGACTATGCAGTGACAGTGTGTTTAAAAGGAAACTGAATAGTGAATGGAAATGACAAGGGGGAAAACTATAACTGGAGGATGCAAAGAAGGAAATAGAAAATGAACAGATATAGAGGAGTCTGGAAGATTATAATGGACAAAAATGATACTTAAGTAGGAAGTGGTGTGGAGAACTGCATGGCAATGAACAGAGTGCTTTGGATACACTGTTGGCTGTCCTGCAAGTCCAATTTAACTGAATTAACTGAGTTATATGTAATTTTAAAATGGTTGTTATTATACTTTGTACCTTAATTTAATCTGTGAATCAGAAATACTAAGAAATTTTCAAAAGCAATAGGTGTAAGATTCATATCCCTTAATTCTAGGCACTAATTGTTCAAAGAGAAAAGGAAGAAGGTGGGAGGAAGGGAGGGAGAGGGATGTCTCTCAGAGGGTGACTTATTCCACCCAAAGACAGCTGCTTAGAAGAGGTGCTAGAGAAGATCTGCAGAGGAGGACTTGCTACAGCTGAAGAAGATGTTACCTTCTGAAAATGCCCCTCTCTCCCCATTGACAGCAAAAGTACCTAGAAGATCACCTCAGACTTTAGTTAAAGCTGGAGGGATGAATTCCCATCTCATATGTTCCATTCCCTGTGGAACTTTCATGGGATTTCAGTATTTAACCATTCTAGGCTTATTTGAAAATCTCAGCTGGAATATGTTTCAGTTTCACTTTCTTTATTTTTTTTTAAAGTCTCTAACAGATTTAACAGCACATTCCTAATGATTCTCAATAGAATTTGTGCTCTGAAATCCTATAACTTATTTCCCCTTTGAGTTTTTTTAACACACGCTACTTTTTGAAGTGGAGACATTGGAATGATTTTGCTGTTGAATAACAACTTTTCTCTTGCAGCACCAGCTGTAAAACACGAACACCTTGTTGGATCACACTCCAGAAATCTGAAATGGGAATCCTGCCAAAGCTCAGGGTTTCCTTCTTGTTTTGACTGCCACACTGCTCTTGATTCTGTTAGTAGCACATTCTTACCACTTCTGTTTTTCAGACACCTAAGGCCAAACTCATTCCTAGTGTAACTCCACTGAACTCAATGGAGCTGCAACAGAAGGGAATTTGTCCCAGTATGTCTGTAAATTAACCAGTCATTTAAGTTGGAGAGTGTCATTGATAAGCAATAATAGCATGGGAGTGGTGAAAGGAAGATATCTCTAGTTAGTTTTGGACACTTGACACTAACTCCATTGTCAGATAAGTCTTACTGACTGTGGGAAAGGTTGACTGGGAAAAATCACACTAGCAGCCTGCTAACCTTAGGAAGAAGACAGATCTGGAATGCAGAGGAAATCTTGACATTATCTGTTCCCCCAACCCCTACCAGCCAGGCAATCCAAATAACTAGCTGAGTATCAGCTGCCTCTGTTCCTGGGCCAAACAAATGTTTTGTTTTGTTTTGTTTTCTTGACAGAGTTTTTTGCTCACTTTTTGGAGCAGGAGAGGAGGGAAAGAGAAGAGTCCAAAGTGTGCATGGGGAGTGTTTCCTGCCAAAAAACAGGAGCAGCTTTTCTGTATCATCTAAAAGAATAATCATGAAATAAGCTCAACACAGAGTGACTCTGCAGTTTCCAAGGACAGCAGTACATACACAACAACCCAGCAGCTCTACGCAACAGAGCTACAGAATTTTACGGTACCACTTGGCCCCTGTTGACATTGTCAATGACAGTTTACCACAGACTTTGGGGAAAGAAGAATCAAGACCAAGGGAACAAAACTGCTGGAAAGGAAAACATTTTTCATGTATCCACCCAAACTGTACATAAAGTAAAGCCCTTGCAAATGAACACCTGAAGATTAAACATATTTCCTCCCCACTGATCAAAAGACATGGGGTCTAATCAAGACCTGAGGAAGCACTAACATTACACTCACATCAATGTTCCGTACACACATCATAGCAACTTAGTGTCGTTCATATATTTCTGTATACATTCAATTACTTACCCACACGTAACTTAATACGTATTTTTGACCTCTGAATATTGTCCATATTTGGATGTTGTTACGCTTCCAAAATTCCAAGGCCGTATGACCATAGAAAAGGAGCACAGCAACAAAGGCAACAAATGAAAAGGTGCACTTTAAAATACGTTACTGAATGTTTTAACTGAGTTCTCTGATACTTCATCCAGCCATTGAACATAGTGCATCAGTTTTGTCTGTCTTATAAATAGGTGAAAATATAGCAGGGGGAGTTTAAATTTAAAGAAGTTTTAACTTCAGAAGTTTGCATTACATTTCACCATCGGTATCAAAGGAGAGTGCAGAGCGCTCTGAATCCAAGAGGTAGAGAAAGTGTTGTTGAGCAAACAAGAAGGGAAAGAGGGTGAAAAGTAGGACTAACTTTATGCACTTCGTTTGTAAAACAAACAGATGCCTACAGCAGCAGTCTTCTAGCGATGTCAAAATACCTATGGTCTTGTGCCCGTTTTGCCTACTAATACACCCTGGACAACAAAAACTAGTGTTTCCTCTTGATGGAGGCCTGGCATGGATAGTAAGGCAACTACTGCTGGGAAAGGCTGTAAGGAAGAATAATCAGTCTTGGGATGCTGTAATTTTTCCTTTCCACATTCCCTTTCCACTCCCTTGGGAAGTAAAAACTGTAAAAACAGTTCTCTGTTTTTTCCATCCCAGATCCTTCTTTCTTTGGCAGAAGTGGTCCACCAACATCCTGGGCCTTAGGCCCTCATTTTTTGATTTTTCCATACTAAGAAGCCTTAATCTGCTGCTGGCTGAGACAACGCTAACAGTTCGGATGAGCGTGCTGGCACGTAGATACAGAGGCTTGCTGTGTAACCCTAGTGCTAACATAGGTCTTCCTGGCGCTGAGCTCCGCATGGACAAAGGGCACAGCAAAACACTCCCGCTGACCTGTACGCCAGTTGGCTCCATGAAACAAAGTCTGTGAAAATAAGCTCTCTACAAATGATTAAAGTGTTGAATTGCAAACAAATGTAAATGTTTTAACAGTCACCTTTTTATATGAAAAATGTTAATGACCCCATGCAGCAGTACAGGTTGGGGGTTGACCTGCTGGAAAGCAGCTCTGCTGAGAAGGACCTGGGAGTGCTGGTGGACACCAAGTTAAGTATGAGGCAGCAATGTGCCCTTGTGGCCAAGAAGGCCAATGGTATCCTGGGGTGCATCAGGAAGAGTGTTGCCAGCAGGTCGAGGGAGGTGATCCTCCCCCTCTCCTCAGCCCTGGTGAGGCCACATCTGGAGTACTGCGTCCAGTTCTGGGCTCCCCAGTACAAGAGGGATGTGGCACTACTGGAGCAAGTCCAGCGAAGGGCCACAAAGATGATTAGGGGACTGGAGCATCTCTCTTATGAGGAAAGGCTGAGAGAGCTGGGCCTGTTTAGCCTGGAGAAGAGAAGGCTGAGAGGAGATCTTATCAACGTGTACAAGTATCTGAAGGGAGGGTGTCGAGAGGATGGGACCAGACTCTTTTCAGTGGTGCCCAGCGACAGGACGCGAGGCAATGGGCACAAACTGAAACACAGACACTTCGATCTTAACATGAGGAAAAACTTTTTCACTGTGAGGGTGACAGAGCACTGGAACAGGTTGCCCCGAGAGGTGGTGGAGTCTCCTTCTCTGGAGATATTCAAAATGCGCCTGGATGCAATCCTGTGCAATGTGCTCTAGGTGACCCTGCTTGAGCAGGGGGGTTGGACTAGATGATCTCCAGAGGTCCCTTCCAACCTCAGTGATTCTGTGATTCTGTGATTCTGTGATTCTGTGACAATATAAGGCTATAAAGGTTTGCGAGGCAAGGACTCTTATTATGCCTGTACAGTGCTTAAGTTGAAAAGGACGCTCCTCCATGTCTGAGGCCCATTGTTACTACCTCAGTACAAAGAATTTAAAAATAATAAATGACTAAATTAGCAATCTAGGTAAGTTTTAGTTTTAAGACTTTGCTAAAAGAACCATGCATATTTTATGAAAGGGAAAGCTCCTGAGCTTCACATTTCCTCAGGTATTTAGAGGAGTTATTCTATTCTGAAATAGTGTGAAAAGTGGAGGGTTTTTTTTCTTTACAGATATAAATGGATCATTAAGAAACTAATCCTACCTACCAAGCTGCCAGTGACTGCAATGGGCACAAAATTAGGCTGTACAGAGGAGGAATCCTTAATATTCTAAAAGAAAAAATGGCAAGATTCTATTCTAGAACCTGCTTACTTTTCGGAATTAAGGTGATTTTTTAAAGAAATTGATAATTATGAACTTGAAAACCATTCACCCAATCTAATAACTTCAGTGATAATTACAGATAGACATTTTCCTATCTTCTAAAAAGCAAGCATTATTTCACTGACAAGTATTATCCTAACGTTAACTGCATATCGCATGTAATCACATATTGCAGTAAGGATTAAGTAAGGAGAAATCCTTACAGCCCTGGTGAGCTATGAATTCCAGAAAATGACAGTTATAACTAGGCAATATACAATGATAACTTTAACTGTCAACATATACAGATGGGGTAATTCAAAAAATATAATCAGTCATAGCTTGTGAAAGAACTGAATTTTTAATCAAATTTGCCTAACGATAAATTCATTATTCCCTTAAATTTCCACCTAGAAGTCATACAAACTACATTTCAAACCTTACATACTTCACAGTGTATCCTTCATACTCATCAATTTGTAACTGATAGTAAAAACCTGCAATGGCAGTCAGGTATACCTATGCCTTGTACAGAGTGTGCTGGGAAATTTGCTGTTTAATCATATAGCTTAATTTTAAACCATGATTAAATTGGTGCCTCGGTCAACTCTGGTGTAAAACCATTAGTTTTCATAGAAATTACACCGGGGAAAATTTGTCCTTTTGCTTTAAAACAAACTTTCCTGACATACATACTAGCCTTATATAACAGCCTTTTTGGGAACTGAGAAATATTCAGGGTAGGTATGTACCTAATATAAACAAATTTCAAACAAAAGCTTCAAGTCATCTATGTTCTCAGATCCCATGTAAAAAAACCCACTTCACCAAGAATAGAATGAATAGCAATTTCAGATCCACTTAATAATATCCATATACAAGCCAACGTTTTTGCCAGCTGTTTTCTTGAACTTGATTTTCTTACTGCTCTGCCTTCATAGAGACACAGAGCCAAATTTCTAACTGACAAATGCCATTATATTCATGGAATTGCACATGGGATGGCTTTGGCACATCTTTTCTGTTTTGTACGCAGCTCCAGCCTCCTGCTATTGCTGCACTTCAGCAGCTGCACTTCAGTGGTTTGACAGCATGGTGGAGATTACTAATTTGTTATTGCCTTGTGCTGAGCGCTCAATAAATGCGCACCTGTAAGCACATTTCTATCATAGCAACTTGCTGGCCTGGATGGAATCTAATGCAGAGAACAGGAAGGGCAGAGACTGGATGATTTTCAGTTTAAAAGCTTGCTAAAGCAACTCTCTGATTTCTTAGGATGGTGCCTCTGTGATTGAGATTAACACTACATAGCTCTTGGTCCTCCTCTGGTGGTCCCATCATATTTAGGGAGAGGCTTATACAGTGATTACTTCCTTCAAGTTACTGTGGTTCTTACTCAAGTTCAAGGTGTTGAGGCTCATACCTAAAGATCCTGGGTTCAATCCTAACCCCAGAAACAGTCAAGGGTTTCATTACACTGATATTCATAAAAGTGGAAATTGGTATCACTGACCACAGCCAGCCACAGAATCACAGAACGGTTGAGGTTGGAAGGGACCTTTGGGGATCATCTAGTTCAACTCCCCTGCTCAAGCAGGGTCACCTAGAGCACGTTGCACAGGACCCTGTCCAGATGGCTTCTGAATATCTCCAAGGAAAGAGACTCCACAACCTCTCCGGGTAACTTGTTCCAGTGCTCAGTCACCCTCACAGAAAATAAGTTTTTCCTCATGTTGAGACGGAACTTCCTGTGTTTCAGTTTGTGCCCGTTGCCTCGCGTCCTGTCGCTGGGCACCACTGAGAAGAGTCTGGTCCCATCCTCTTTTCTCTCTCCCTTCAGATATTGAAATGCATTGACAAGATCCCCCCTCAGTCTTCTCTTCTCCAGGCTGAACAGGCCCAGCTCTCTCAGCCTTTCCTCAGAGATGATGAGAGATGCTCCAGTCCCTTAATTATCTTAGCGGCCCTTCGCTGGACTTGCTCCAGTTGCTCCATCTCTCTCTTGTACTGGGGAGCCCAGCACTGGACACAGCACTCCAGGTGTGGCCTCACCAGGGCTGAGGAGAGGGGGAGGATCACCTCTCTCGACCTGCTGGCAACACTCTTCCTGATGCACCCCAGGATACCATTGGCCTTCTTGGCCACAAGAGCACATTGCTGGCTCATGGTCAACTTGTTGTCCACCAGGACCCCCAGGTCCTTCTCTGCAGAGGTGCTCTCCAGCAGGTCAGCATCCAGCAATACAGATAAAGTGTCATGTCTTTTGTGCCATGGTCATCTTCCAAGAGCAGAGGTTCCAACTGTGGCATAAAACTGTGGTATAGTCTGCTTGTGGTCCAACTAAAGGTCATATATTGCAAGAAGTCAGAAGCTAGCTGCTTCATGGGGTAGCTTTATTGCTTCAAATAGCTTACACTAAGCACATGTTTCAGCCAAAAGCATTCTTCTGTGCTTGACTGCCTGACTTACAAACAAAGAAATAATGTAAAATCCATCTTTTGTCCCAAACTTTTCAGAGAGGAGCTTCCTATCACTCAGATTTAGCACAAGAGCTCACAAGTTACTCCTTAGGGATTGATCCTAAGTAGTTACACAGCAAAACTGAACATAGAGAATTGTTATACAAGGGAAATGTTGTTTAGTGGGGAACACTAAACTTGCTGGAACTGTTACCCTTTAGAAATGCTTACTGTGAAAGCAAAAGGTTCATTCTTCCACGTGTGTTCTCTCTGAGAGCTGTAACGCTTGGTCTGCATTATAAAACACTGAAGAGTTATTTAATTGCCTATATACTCTAAAATGTCTAATCTTTAAATGTTTGAAATTATACCTTGTAAGAAATATAAGCATATTTCTTACACTACTGTTATCAGAGAGATTTGAGGGAAAGAACTACTTGAAACAGAAAACAGATATACAAGCTTCTTTTTAGTGAAAAATTTCCAGGCACTTTTGGTACATTTGGAATAAATGTTAAATAACAAAATCTGCCATCTTCCATGACTCTTGGAAAATGCCAGCTTTAAGAAAATTGGTTGCTCAGATGAGATGGAGCTAAATAGAGCTGTTTGTTCAAAACCGTTGTCACCGGTTTAGACATAGAAGAAAATGGCTCTAGAATCCTATGACTCGATGTCTGAACTTAGGTGCTTAGGAAAATAACACCCTCTAATTCCAACAGAGGTAAAACTTTAGAGCAATTTGTCAGCCTGCATTAGATCACCATTTACTGCAAGGTTCTTGTCAGTTCTTTTTAAGTCTCACAAGAAGTTACAGACCGAAGCTCATCTATCTGTTTAGTGTTCAGCTGTCTTTAGCAGTCCAAACTATAAACAAAAAAGAGTTAAAATAGGAAAAATGTTTATAATACCTTCATTCTGAAACCTCCAATATTTTGTACAATTATTGAATAGATATTGTTTTTACCATTTACCGGTGCTAGTCTTTTAAATATTTTTCTTTCTTATTAAAAATGTTGACTAAAAATCAAAGTTACAGAAAGAACTATATAGCAGTGAAACAAAGACGTTTAGAATGACACTGAGTATTAGGATAAAATGTCTTTAAACATTACTGCTTCATGGGTAAAGTTTCTTACATAAAATACAAAGTATTCCTTAATAGATCAAGCTTTTGTCTGTAATTCAAGTATTAAAACAATAAATACACATGGTTTTAATCTACACTTCTTTTTACAACAGCAATACCCTGAAATATGTATAGTAATAGTTCTCATTTTGTTCTTGCTTCTGAGAGCTGAGGATCACAGTTTGTCCTCAGCTGCTCCAACACATCAGTAAGAGCAGAGTATCAAAGGTTTTTCCTTTTTAGAAGAACAAAGTAGGGGTCTGCTCTATTGTTTCTGATTATGGATGGAACATAAGGAGGAAGAGGCAATCTCACTGCCTAACTTCAGGAGCCAAACTGAGAGGCCTAAGCCAAGCAGCTAATTTCCCCATCCTGTCTGTATAATTCATGCGGAGAATCTGGCACCTTACAAAGGTTAGAACAAATGCCAAATGAATGGACTCTGATCCACTGACTGCAGGAGAAGCAGAAACTCTACCTACTTCTAATTAGACTAATACAGAGTTTATCACTCAACAGGCCTAGGCCACCAAACAGCTGAGTTTATTCACTATTTCACTTTTATTACACCACTGCCAGGGAAAACAGCCTGTTCCTTTTTCAGTCCAAAGTAAATGTCTGCATTTAGGTGTTGTAAACACAACAAAGTGACCTCACTCTGATTTCTAGTAAACACAGAGGAACCATTTGATCAGAATGTTTTATTTTCCCCAAAACTTTAAGGTCAAGTTCTGATTTTGGGTAACTCCTGTTGTTGGAGTAATGGCAGCATAAGTCTGGAGGGCTGCCCAGGTCTCAGGAGGGCCTGCAGAACGTCTGATCTAGCTGGTGCTCCTGTAAGCGGAGGATGGGGCAGTGGCGCTCGGGTACTCATGGACACAGCCTCAGCTCCTTCTCCCACACACTTGCTAGGCAAGAGAAATCATGCCAGGTAAAAGGCTGAAAGAGATTGCTTTCTTCAGCTCCCCACAAGCAGGAGGAAATTCTGAGAGTGACATCCATATTGCTGTTCACAGTGCAATCAACTTGTAACTCCTGTCCAGGGACTGCAGCAAAGGTCAAATATAAAAGTTTATGTTTATATGACCAAGGAAACACAAAAATATGTACTCAGTGGGAACCACTGTCTATGGGTTTGATCTTGAAATGAGTGAAGCACCCGTGATTTCTAACAAGGGCCAGATGGAGCTGCAGTTCCTTCCTGCATCCCGGAATCCGTAGTTCATATAGAGCTGCTGCATAGAGCAGTTCCAGTTTCTTAAGCTATGGAGGGCTCTCCTTGCAGTCAATTAGCATTGTGCCTGGGCAAGGAGTGCAGGATCAGGCTATTTGTTAAAGCTCCAGGACCACATCTGCCTCTATTTGAATTTTGTAATTTATCAGTCAAGGATACACAATTATCCACAGAGTACTTCTGAAATGGCCAAGGTCACATGAGGATTTTATTGTATTACTGCAGTGCACCATCTTCCTTGCCAGCCCATTGCTGTTCTGCTAGAGACTACATTACTATGCATCAGCAAATACACCAGCATGCTGCTATATTTAGTGTTTCAGACATACCACCAAAATAGACGATGTGTCAGCTTTTAATCTAACTTCAAATTTTTGTCAACAAATTAAGCTCATTTTCCTTACCAATGTTCTAGTGTGGTCTGTGTTAATCATCTTGAGCTATACGGTGCTAACTTTAAAATACATTAGGCAGCCAGACTGCTCAGGCTGAACAGAACAACTTACTAAGAGATACACTAGGAAGTATTAGGAATGCCTGCTGTCATTCAGTCAAGGTTATAGTTTGGGTAAGAACGAGAAAAAATCAGTTTCTTCTACACCAGATACATGCGTGTGCATGTACACATGCCCGTGTGCGCACACATGCACGCACACACACACACACAGATCATTTAAAGGACTATCTTGCAAAAGAGCAGGTGCTTTTAGTTGCCCATTTGAGTAACTCAGCTGCAGTCCTGGAGGGCAGAATAAAGTTGCAGGGTTTTGAAAAATTGTCTCAAGTTTCTCTACCTTCTCCTTTTTCTTTTTTTCACAATCTCTCAGTTGTACTGGGTAGTTCTGTGTATACAACATTTCTGAGGTAAGGGCCTCTTTACATATTGGAGGACAGGTTGAGATTTAGTGGGAGAAGAATAGAATTAATGTTAAGCTGGGTTTTGTTTGAAGGTCTTTAGCTCTGAAGCTTCCTGACACTATTTGAATTTTATTATCATTATTATTTTTAATGACTGTAGCATGTACAGCTATGAATCAGAGAATGATAGAAGTAAAATAAAATTAGCATAGCAAGTCAGGGCTTCTCCAGGGGACTTAACTCCAGGGGACTTTAGAGTTAAATCTAGGGGTGACTAGTTTTGCCCCTGAGTTCAGCTCTCATTTTATGATGGTGTGAGTCAACATTTATTATTGCTATCCCAATTCCTGCAGACACACAGACACAAACAAAAAAATTTTCAGAATGTGAAAACTGAACTTCAAATACGTTAAGAGATGATTTTGCCTTTTTTAAACTTGCATCCTTTGGTGGGATATGAATGGGGTTTGCCATTTCAAGTGTAGGGCACACACTTTTTAATAGTGACTCACAATAGGCTAGTTAAAAAAGTGTTTTTTTAGTGATCTCATTGTAAGAGAAGGAGTAGTTAGCCAAAGTGTGCTCTGCAGTGTAACAGCAGGCAAATTAAGAAGATCTGGGTTACAAGTCCAGAACAGGGATAACTGATGCAGATTGGTTTTGGTGTTATGTACCTGGCAATATGGGAAGAAAAGCATTGATGATGATGACTTGAACAGAGTGGTTTATTGGATAGTGATGTCATCTATTAATGACAGTGGGAATATGATCTAATGGTTAGGACCACATTATTACCATCAGGATAGCCATACTAATTCTGAAAGAAAGTATGGTTCAGTGGATGAAGCTGGCTTTTTAAAAGATCTTGATAAGGCCACAGAATAGGATATTTTATACATATTCATAAAACTTACTTATTCATATCACTGTGTACAAGGAGTAAAAGTTCTATATGGAGCATTCATGAATCATCTTCCCATCTAATACTTCCAAATGGAGCCAGCGGACAATTCGCTAACCTACAGGGTAATGGTAGGCCTGTCTAAATGAAAGCCAGCTTTACCACTCTAAGGTATATACATTCTCTCTTGTTACAGCTGTCACTTGCACTTTGCTATCTGCATCTTGAAGGACAGGCGTGCAGCTTGCTTTCGACATGACAGCAGCAATACAGTGAGTGCCTAGTATAGTGCTGAGAGCTCATCAAGCTTGCATGACACCCCATTTGCAACTTAATAACACGCTAACTTCTAATAACATAAAATTTACTTAGTAGTGTAGAATTATATACATTTCCCAGTCTTTACACATTTTCAGATTCCAAGACCTAAATTTTGATTTCTAAATAAGTGGCCTGATTTCTCAGCTGTACCAATCATTTGTACTGAAAAGAGCAGGAGTTAGCTGCAGATAATCATAACTTTGCCTCTGAAAGTAAAGCCCCAGTTTAAGTTCTTAAGGATAGTATGTTTGACCATTTATAGTAAGTTTTGTAACCCCACATTTATTTTTTGCAGTTAACCATGCTATACAAACACTTAGTCAAATTTGTAGAGAAGCCTGAACTCCAACCCCATTTTCTCTTCTGGAAGGACTAGACCTGTAACTTACTGCTGAAGTTTTTTCATAATTGTTATTGTAGGTTGGTGCAAAAGCCTGCAACTGTTATTTAGAAATGAAAACCTTACTGTGGCATATAGTATACACTTATCAGGGCCCTGAGGGCACTGCCAGTCCGAGGCCCCTATTGCAGATCAGCCCAAGACCTTCAGTCTCTGCCCTGCGATGCCGTAGCAGTGCCGGCTCCAGCCCCCCCACGGCCCTGCCCCTGCCTGGCCATGGGCCCCCTGCCCCACGGGCGACTGTCTGGCCTGGCCCTGGCCCCACGGCAGTGCCTGATGCTGGGACTGGGGCTGTCCCTGCTGCCCCCTGGGGCTCCCGGCACCCTGACACTATTGAAGAAAACAGCAAGCAGAATAAATTCAATCCTGCAGAATCACATCTTACCAGTATTCAACATTATTTCCTAATGCACAGGTTTTTTAATGGTCAGAACATTATTATCTCCAATGCATGCACAGTTAAAAATACTAGTGTTACTACTTCTGGAAATAAAGCTATGAGGCCTGGCTAGCCGGTAACAGCACTTCCAAGAGCACCGGTCCTCCATCAGCGGTTTCCCTGGGGCCCTGAGCAGGGGTGTGCAGCTGCAGCTTTCCTCAGAAAGCATTTTAAGTATTCTGATTAACATATTGCAAAGCGCTCACTGCAAATCCAGGAAATGGAATCCCCAAAATATTTCATTTGTAAAAGCTAATAAAATGCAAGTAAGAGAAAGAACAACAGTCCAAAGGGGAGTGCTTTGCCCTCTCACAGACGAACACAGTTTATGTGGAGAACGACTAGAAGTCAAGGAGAACCACACACGCGCCATCCTGGCCTGGTCAGCACAGCCTTGCTGCCCATGCCTGGGAGCATCTTCCCTTGCACGGCACGATCGCCCTGCCCTAGCTCAAGCACCACTGCAGAAGCTCCTGCTGCGCCCAAGTTAGGTGAGATGTCTCTCTCCTACCTGGTTGATAGTGTATGGTGGGGAGGGGTGTCCCACTACATTCTCCCAGTGCGCCTAAAAAGTTACTCTTTTGGGCCATGACAGTCAAGTTTGAGAGAAGAAAGAGACACCCAAACTAGAAAAAGAAAGAGGTTAGGGAAGAAAGTGAAATGACAAAATAAAAGGGAATGAGAAAGAATGAGAGGAAGTGGTAATTCAAGCAAAAAGCGGTGCAGAAAATGAAAAGAATGAGAAGAAAAGTATTGCATTCTGTATGTGACAGATATGGGCAGGAAGAGGTCTTCTTCTCACACAAGAAATCCTGAAACAGAAAAAGCTTCCTACCCAGAACACAGAGGAAAAACTCAAAAATGTTTGTGAACTGAAAATCTGGAAGGATGCCTCCCTCGCCCATCTACAACACAGATATAGCTAGTTGCATAGTTTCAATAATGTTTTGGATTTTAATCATTCCTTTTCTTTCTTTCTTTTTTTTTAACCATGACATAAGTTAATTTTCAAAGCCAAAAGTTTTAAAAATAAAAATCAAAACTTTTCATTTTGAAAACTGTTAGAAAATCTCAGGTCAAGAATTACACACCTATTTTACAGAAATGATTTGAAATACAAATTAATGGACGGCAACCTTTTCCTATAAAATGCTTCAGTTTTAACAAATTGGCATTTTCTGCCAGAAGCACTTTAATGATAAATTTATGACCAGCTCTATCATATAATAGATTTCCATGATTAAAGTTCCACCTCAGTGACCAAACTGCATCTGAAAAGTCACCTGTCATTCTTCTTTCATGCCTGCAAACATCAAATTTTCAACCATCATGTTCTGTCAGATGGGTGCTAAACTTTATTTCTCTTTCAGTACCAAAATTTATGTTATCATAAAAGAAAAAATTCAAAAATTTATCATAGTCAAAAATGGGAGTGCTGTTAAAATAATCAATTTTCTTTAAAATTTATGTGCCATTGATGTGTTTTCCTTTTCTTTATAAAGCAAGCCTTCAGTGTCACATAAAGGTTTTGTTCCAAGCAGATAAAAACAATAAAAAATTTTTGCTAAATCAGTCTTGAAACTGGTGGAATACATTTAGCTTTGGAAAAGCATAGGCATATATTTCACTGGCAAACACCAACATGGAATGCACACACATATAACTGGTAAAGCAGAAAAAGTTAATGTGCACAGAACTTGAATGAAACTACTTATATTTATACTATGCTCAACAGCCTTTATATTTGACTGACATGATGTTATGTACATGAGTGCAGAAATGCCTATTGAGACCTTGGTTTTCTAAGCCAGAGTTGCTGGTGTTTTGCTAAGTCAGCATGTTTGCCAGCAGAGCCATTGAGTGGGTGACATCGGCGGCAAAAGGATTTATTCGTCTGTTCATAACAGAGTTAAGGTGGCCCTTGGAAAGAACTGAAGATGCAATTTAGAGCAGAGACAAATGCTACTTTGAGCAAGAAGAGATCACTGAGTTAGTAAACTGGTTGAAACTAGTCCTTCAGGCCAAAGAAAATGATAAGTCATTTAGGGACAAAGTGATAATTAGAACTAAGATGTCCAATTGCTTTCATTTTAATTAACACACACTGCGTACACGTTGACTAACAAAAGACAAAGAGCAGTAGGAAATAGGTGGCTCCAGAAATCAGCTGCTTTATGATTTATTTAAATGGTTCTAGCTGGCAAACGTTTTTGTGGCAATGAGGATTCACTTAGACTTTGAAGGGATTTCTTTGCCAAACTGTGGGGCTGTTATTAAATTCCAGTAACCTCACACCCTAGGAAGCAATTTCTTTTCCCTGTATTTCATTATGGTACTTCATTACAATTTAGAAAGGTCATTTGACCTCAATTAAGCAAATCATTCAAGCAGTTGCTTACTCCCCATTGCGATGAATTGGACTTGCCAAATATAGGTTTAATCGCGTGTTAAATATGTTGCAGAATCAGGACCTCTGTGCACATAGCTGTCTATCCAAACCTTTCCTTAGCTCCTGGTGTGTAGCGTAAGTGGGATTCTGGGTATCTGTTTCTTTAACTCCACTTATTGCGCTGATCCTTGGTGACTCATAGCATGCCAGCTGTAAATAAATAATTTCCCCATAATAGTCAAGCAAGCAAATGCCATTAATATTGACAGTCACATTAACTGGCTAGTGGTCTCATAAAATGACTAATAAATTATTTTCTCGCTGTGACTCTGTTACTGGGGACAAGATCTGGGAGGTGTTGACATTTGTTGCACAGTGTGCCTCTGTAACGACCCGCTACCCAGCCTCCATTTGTGTGAGGACAGTAAGTCACTCTAAGTACACCTTATTTCAATACACCTCAAGCCCACCAATGCTATTCATAACATTTAGTTCCACTCTGACACTAATAACCAGAAATACTTCATTTTAGCCTTATTATTTCAGAATTCACTTTGCAAGGTGTAAGTCAAAAGTTGCTGAATTACCAGCTTTCCAAAGAACCAAGTAAATCACATACCACTACTTTATGAACAAAAGTACAAAAGTGTTCACAGCAACTGCACCAAATAAGTAAAACTCAGAATACCAGTGATTCCTATGGGCACACCATCAAACTATACATCTTAGACAATTCATCAAGAAACTTTTGAGAAGTAATGCAGTGTCTTACCTGCTTTTTCTTTGCATAGCTTCTGAAGCAGCACCTGTAAGAAATAAAGCAATTTTTGTTTAAAAATTATAGATTCTCTCTTCAAATAAGTTCCACATATTGGAGTGACAACAAATGTAGCTCTTAAACATCATCACCACCTTACTAAGGTCATAAAATAAAGCTCATCATTAAAGATCACTGGGGACTAGACAAGCATCATGGGGAATATCTAGCTTTGCTTGCTAAGGACAACCTTGTGCCTGTCCCCAAACTAGACACTTTGCAGATAGTGAGCTTGTGAGCAGTCTCTGGCGCAAGCAGAGCACCCACTACCAAACACATGAGATTCGGCTTGCTGGAATGAGCCCGTAAGAGCCTTGTGCTGGTGGCTTTTGGGCCAGCATGCAGGCTGCCCAAGAGGCACATGTGTGGGCAGTTGTGCTGACAGCTGGGAAACAGAGCATGCGGGGATTATAGCTGCTCACAGTCATACAGAGAGGCTACTTGTTTGAATTATTTATTGGCAAGCAAGAGAGCTTACTGCCTGAGGGATGTGGCCAAACTGACTTTCAGTGTTCCATCCTTAATATTTTTCATCTCCCTGATTCAGGTCTGCCATGCTAAATGAAAGTGGTACCATTAAAGTCATACTTGGATGCCTCTCTTGGTCCATTACTTTCCTCTTGAATAGTTTTCCCCCAATCAGGAGGTTGTCCTCACTCTGTAAGCCTGTGATTAAATGCTTATCACCCGTTCTCTTTCAGTGTGATGGATATATCTCAGATCTCTCTGAAGAATGCAGCCTGTAAATGAAGCTCATATAATAAAATGTGTCAGCTTGCACCCAATCTTTTCTTGAATTAAACAGAAGGCTGAAATGACTCTTCCAGGCAGCAGTGAGTTTACAGGTGTGAACTGTACGGAGCCTGCAGCCAGCTGAAAAGGCAGCCACTCCTGTGTCTTGCAAAGACACATTTCCTGGTCCTGTTATATACTAGTCCCCATATGGACAACCATCTGCACCTTTCTGTCAGATACATTGAACACTCCATTATCTTTTCAGTAAATATTGCCTTTCCAGCTTTGGAAAGACCCTCTCTATAAAAACATACTTTTTATTTACTTTTTATTTAGTGGAGAATTTTACTAAAATATTGAAAAATTCTTCCTCTAAGCAAAAAAACAGACTTGCATCAGCATCTCTCTTAACAGTAGGAAAAACACAGCCAGTCTAGGTGGATTAGGCTGCAGTTTTCCCTTCTGCAAGGCAATTTCATTCTAAATGAGCCTCTTACTCAGTTTGAAGGTTTCTCTCCTTGAAAGCAGCAGCTGAAGTTAGTCTGGATTTAGCCAGCAGGGACCAAGTGACCTGGTCACTGCTAGGTCAGAAAAAGCTAGTGGATGAGTCCAAATCAGGTTTTCTTAATGACCCTCTGTAGCTTGGGTTTAGCTGAGATTTGAGCCCTAGGTTCCACACACTGCTGCATGCTTGCTGGTACTGACTTTATTTGTACAGATTTCATCCAGGCTTCTTTTTGGTTTTTAATTCAGTGACAGTGTAGGATCAAATCCACACAAGGCCTGGAGCTGAGCCCCCTTTTGCCAGTGAGGGCTCTCTCTCACTACACGGCAGCAGTGCCAGGCTCTACCGTACCTGCACTGCCCCAGTGCCAGCTCTCTTCCATCCTTCATCTCAGAGACTCCACTCGGGACAGAGAGGCTGGAGGATTTTTCTCCCCCAGAGTCTTCTATAGCCAGGAAAGGGAGAATGTAGTTTTGATTCCCACCTGGCTGAAGAGGAAATTCAACTTATTTCCAAAGTCTTTAAACATTGGCCTGTTCTGGAAAGATCAGGGAGGAAGAACTATGGGCAAAAATTTTGTCTGGCAGCATCACTTTGGGAGAGTCAGTGCTGAGGTGCTTTCCCTCAGGAGAGGGCTCTAGCAGAAGCATCTCGCTTTCTGAGAGAAGTGGAAATTCAGACACACAATGTATTGGTCCACACCAGTGTGCAGAGCTTGTGGATCACCTTTCTGAGGCAAATCCTTCTGCCCCTGCTCCATGCAGGGAGACTTGTTCTAATTCACCTTGTGGGGGAGAGCTACCTGATTTTTAGCATCGTGACACTGGAGGTGGGTGCCTAAATTGCCATTCTGAATCTTGCTATAAGCACTTCTTCAGACACACATAAATGATATACAAATCAAAATAAATATGTCAATCCTGCTTGCATAGCCAGTTTCTGTGTTCCAGTGCAGCCATAAGGGCACCAGTTACTATACAATCAAACCCTGGCTATGGGTTTGATTTTATAATAGCTTCCAAAATCTTTTTAGGATGCCACACAAAAAATATGCAAATTGTTGCTGGAACAAACCCAAGTGGCATCAGAAAGCTGCTAACTAAAAGTGATTTATGGAAATAATAATGGTAATGTACTATATAACTGATTGTATAACAAAATACATTTACTGGAGGACTAGCATCCCGTCTGAGCAACATGGCACTATCTAATCAAATATATAGAAACCATGGACCAAGAGAGTACAACTCTAGCCAAAAGGCTGTTGCAGCACCTGCTGCTCTGAATAATAAAGAAATCATTTGCCTACAACTCCAGCTGTAGCAATTTTTTAAGTGGAAGTGTCAAAAAGAAGCCAAAGACAAGTACACTGTGCTGATAAAACCATGTTTTATTTGTGTGAGTATGTAAACCATCATGCAGAAACCGGGAATTTGTTAGATAGGCACGGGGCGCAGCTGTCCCTCCTCACCATTGCTATGTCTCAACGGGCCATCCAAGTTTACCTGCGTTAGCCAAGTTACTACGCTTACCTATGCATTGGCACCCTTTGCTTTATGATCACAGCAGAATGAGCCAGTCTTGTCTGTTAGACAGGCAAAATCTACCTTCAGCCATGGTGCAACTGGTTCAAACAGACAACCTGGAATTAAGTGAAGCTCAGAGGGCTCAGCTACATCTCTAAATAAAAGAAGGCCGCTGATGAGGCCAAAGCACTATAGCTGGGTTTGTCCACACTATTTCACTGTCAGCTCGCTCCCTGGCTTTGCTATGAACTGTGCTGAAGAGCCCTCTGCAGAGTGAGCTAGCTGCTGAAAAGCCAGCCCTGAGCAGCGTGGCCGAGAGCAGATGCACGCCCGTGTCCTTGGTCAATGGACTGGTTGCTGGCCCTCATTTACACTGCAGTACAGACATAGCCTCAGAGTCTGTACTATTAAATTTACAGGTCCTGTAGAGATGGACAAGTTGTATGGAGAATTTCTTAGAAATCACTACCTGAATCTGAACCATGTATAGCAAGATGAAAATAATGTCTCTGTTCAACAGATATTGAAAAACAGGCGCAACTTTAAGTATGTCAGTGATCCCATTAAAGCCCCACCTTTCTCTTACAGAGCCCTGCATATGAAGCAAAGGAGAGAAGAAAGACTGTAGATCTGTCTGGCAGAGAAAAGAGAAGATAATGCATCAGTAAAGAATCTGAAAGATTGTCCTGAAAGGTACTCTGTGTAAAAACAAATTACTCAAATGAACTGCTCATATTAAGTGGAAGTGAAGGTAGAAGCAAAACACCAGTATTATAAACTCATCAAGCAAAATAAACACATTCTTCAAAAAATTGTTTTTCCTCATGTATACATGATCTTTCGGGGTTATAAGTGATCAGGGCATGAAACTCATAAAACAACTGGATTAAATGATTTAATAATGTCCCAGTAAGCTTCTGTCACATAAAAGCTTTTTTTCTGACAAGGACAATAAATATGAAATGGTTGACTTTAACAACTTCAAAACCATTCTAATTTGCAACAGCATGGGGATTATGCAATGCCAGCCAATCCCATAATGTCATATATCACTTTCAAAAAACAAAAATGATAGTTTGGTGTCTAAAAGTCCTTTACCTTCCTCTTCTCCATCAGCTCTTCTTAGTTAGTAACTATTTTTTGCTCAAAACATAAACATTTCAAATATACCCAAATCCGTCAGTGACGTTTCAGAGTAACTGTCAAACTGCAATCATTCATTCTTAACAAATCACACCCTCAAAAGAAGAAAAAAAGTAATTAGTGTATCTGCCCAGCACGCAAATGACTCTTCCAGTGCTTAATAAAAGGCCAGAGAATTTATTCAACATAGATATGGTCTCAGTCACTGCTATCACTGCTATCAAATAAACCCTGGCATTTTGACAGGACCAATTGACATTTGATGTTAATGAAAAAGGCCTTGGATTCTGTTAGTTTATATTCTATGGGGGGGAAAATACAGCAGCACAATTCTGAAATGCAATCTTTTCTTCAGAGAAAATATGATAAATCTGGATGACTTCTTACTGATTAACTCATAAAGAAGGAAAGCACTTTGGGCTGGAAACAGTTCTGCAAAGTATAAAGACTGCAAATCCTGCTGGTTCTTAATGCCACCAATTTAATAATCTGCTAGGCTTTAATTAAAGCTATATATGGACAGTTCCAAAGGAGTAAACCAGAAATTTACATGCAAAACTCAATCACCTGATTAGCAGGTTTGTTAGATACTTCCAAAAAAGGTTAGCAGAAGAAAAGAAAATCCTGGTTACTACTTCAAAATAAAATTCTGCAAACCAGAAAGAGAAGTAAGTATAGTGATGCTCAGCAATGTGAGGATTAACTTGAAGTTGTCTGGGCCCAGCAGTGAGATCTGCAGTCTGAATTACACTTGTAAGTTCCCTAGACAGAGTTAGTCAGCTCAGAATGGCAATACTTAAGTTACCCAGTAGAAAACACTGCTGACAGTGCTATGTCTGAAATCCCATTTTGCTTCAGAGATTTGGCACCAATCTTTGTTATGGTCCTGAAACTTCTGCTGTATTTCAGTGCTTATGTTGCATCCTCAAAGGTTGACAAGTGGGCTCATAATTTTTCTTTAAAATATAGCCACTGTGGAGGTGTTTGTAGAGATCATGTTTAATATACTGCCTGAACATTAGAGAATTCACTTAAGACATGGAAGACAGATTAAATGATCTTCTTGGTCAGGTGGGTTTCAAACTCACACCTGCTGCATCACAACAGATTAGCCTCCTCACCAGGTTAGAAAGTAGGCAGAGGTGGGAAATTTTCCATTTATTTTGCTGAAGCTGGGCTATTGCATTGCAAACTCTTTTTGACTCACGGGGTCAAAATAAGAAAGAAGGAAAGAAAAAGTAAACACCTCCCCTCTCTGTAGTCCAGCAACTCCACTTGCTCATCCACAGGGGGAAAACTTGGGTCCAGGTCCCCTTTTCTACACTGCTTAATATTTAGAATAAGAAAAGGTTATTAAGAAATCACTGTTCTCAGGATGCTTCTCATCACGATATTTTAAAGCAGTGTAAGACAATAAGAATATACATGGTGCTGATCAAAGGAATCTTGTTCCTCACATGAAAACTAGCTTCAGCGGGGCTTTTTGTTACGGAATTGGACAAGGCGCATTGCTGAACTGAAGGCCCTGAGTGCATACATGAGCACTGAGCCCCTGATCAGCCACACTGTGTAATTGCTAGGTCACTCCTAGCTCTGTTTTGAACTGCTCTTAGTAACTATCTACGAGATAAAACCTTGGCATAGTTCAAGAGATTTGGCCTTCCCAAATGTCAGGATGGAGAAGGACTCTACCAGACTTGCTCTTTGCCACCCTACACTGTCCTCCAACACTATCTCAGCACCTTTTGTACCCTTAAACACCTCCTCATGCTACACTCTACAGCGCGCTGTAGACCCTCATTTCCCATGCGAGAAACCCCCAATCTCATTGCTTGCAGCACCATTTGCACATTATTCAGGCATCAAAGAACACACACACACACACAAAATAATAATTGTGTCATGGGCCACAGGAGACCACAAAGAGCACATAGGAGACCCAGGCCCAGGGCTGTGTGGCACAGACATGGTCAGTCTCCTATATGCGGTTCCTTAGCGCTCTTTCTTGTACAGACCTGTCTTAAATAACCTGCCAATATCAAAAAAGATTTCTCTATGTCAGGTTATAGCACAGCTGTCGTAGTGACAGATGGCTACTTCAGGTAGCCACAGGTATAATGATGTGTATTTTTGAAGCTGCACAGATATGAAAGAAATAACATTATTCCAGCTATTGCAAAAAGACACGTATAGTCCAAATATGTATCAGCTTACTCACTTGAAATTAATGGGTACATGTACCCCAGCAAAGCATAGATTTGGCTTGTTTTTTATAGATGTAATAATAAAAATTAATAAAATTTAATGCCACTTCAAAGGATTTCTAAGGCTCCTTCCTTTTTCTAGCATAACTCATTGAGATGTATGCTGCGCTCTGCATCCATCTGATCTGCATTCCAGTGTGTTATCAGAAATGAACCCAACCATTTGCAAACGAGCCCAAGTCTGTAGAAGCATCGCAGACACAATGTTTGCACTGAAGTCACAGACATTTTAGACCTCTCTCACTTCATCATGTTTTCCTGAGAGCTATGTAAAGTTTCAAGTGGTTGTCAGGACAGGAGTGTAAATGAAATAAACTGGGTTTTTCTGTTGCTGGCTTGGAGAAAGTCTAATTTAGAGATTCTAATTTATTTCTTTGCCTTAAATTGGCAAAATCATGTAAGTTGTTGTCTCTTTCCTGATTTCTCTGAGGATCTTGCATATTGAGCCTTTTAATCTTGTACAAAGAAAATTGAATTGTAATGTTTTTTGATGCTATTTTTAAAAGGAGCCTAAGGGATTTAAGCATCTAACTCCCAGAGGAATTCAAAGAACATGGAAATGCCTTTGGAAAACCCTATACTTAATACTGAGTTGTATTCTAAAAAGCTGAAATACTATAAAAATTGCTCACAGATATAAAAGCATAATGAGTCATTGGGTACAGCTTTAAAGAACATGTAATGAGCATCTGATCGTTATTTTTCTTAGTTTAATGTTTTAATTGGCAAAATAGACAGACTTGTTTTTTAAATGCATTTTTCACTCCAAATATTTCCTTCAAAATTTTACACAAAGATCAGTTCCAGTTTCAAAAGGACTGACACAGAAAGAAAGATTTATGCAGTTTTTTCTTCTATTTGCTACAATTCTATATCTGTTCTGTCCGTGTATTATTGACAGATGCCTAGAAATTAATGTGACATTTCATGTTGCTGTACCTTTTGAAGCTTTGCTCAAACAGAAACCTTGCTGAAAAGTATTTTAAAGTGGAAACTTTTGAATAATTTAGAGAAAAAATTACAATAAGTGGAGCTAGGCAATAATAAGGTTTGTAGTAATGAAAACCATTTCAACAATATTAGAAGTGAAATCAGAAAAAAAAAAGAATAAAAAAACTGAGAGTAAAGGAGCATCCATGTTAGTAACTATAGCTTATCACACTTAAAAATGTATTAGATTAATAAACCAGAGATATTTTTACTTCCAGCAATCTGATTACTAACATGATTTCAAAATGTCAAGAAATCATAGCACTGGTGGTTATACCTAAATTTTTGTTGAGGAAGATTCCCTTCCAACACTTTAGGAGCACTCATCTGCAGTGAGAATTAATGGTGTGGTTTTACAGTATTTTTTACAATGTTAAACCAGTCTAATTACTCATTTTGCTGTCAAATTGGAAGATAGCATTCCTTCCTCTAGCTCAGCTAGCCACGTCTGTTTACCTTGCACCAGCACTGGCCCTCACCTGGATGAACAGCAAGCTGATTCAGGAAACTAAAGCAGAAGAAAATAGACTTGATAAAAAAGTTTTAAAAGTTTCTGCTGTTTCATTCAGTGCTTTCATCAGGAGATCTCTGTTACAACGAACATTTCCTTTGCCTGCTATGTTGCTCTGGTATGATGCTTGATGTGAGGGTTTGTCTAGTATTCTGTAATATTGGTTCTCTGCTATCATCATTCTGCATTGCCTTTGCTTCTCGTGTGTGATTTCCTCCAAGGGATAACACGACACATTTTGCTATTCCTCCATGGTCTTCACGGGTGGATTCTACCACATCTGTGATACTCCTGGCTCTGCCCGATCTGGCTAAGGCAGATGAATGATGCAAAACTACCGTGCAGTTAGCAGTGGCAGACCTGAAGAGGTTGCATCTGGTCTTCTAAATTCGGCCCCGATATGGCTAGTGGAAACTTGAACCTAAAATGTTTTCTATTGCATAGTGAATAGTGAAAAATCTCTTTGCTGAGAGATGCTGGCTATGCCATACAATGTATGCAGATATGTTCAGCTACCACCACAATGTTTTGTTATGGAAACAAAATGTTGTGGCTTGCAACTGACCCACACATCCTGCGGGAGGATGAGAGCAAATGATTGATAGATTCAATAGCAAAATACTGACATTATTAAAATACTTCATTTCAATAGCTATCACAGAAAAAAAATGCCTTTTTCTGTTTAAAATGTATTTACTTTAAAATTTAACTAAGCATACTACGCTAGGTAAGAAATCCACAAAAACATTTTTATCTGGTCTTAGCCTGGATATAAGTGCACATCTGTCTTTCACTTACACAAATTCTTCATAAAACTTACTACTTTTTAGTTTTAAATAGGCTTTTATAGTAGCTGATATTTTAAAATCTAATTAAAATCTAATCTGATAGTTTGGTATTGTGTTCTTACACAGTTTGTATGAGAAAACAGAAAGCAGGCAGATGCAGACAATCTCACGTGTTTAGCCAAGGGAACATCCTGAGGTACACATACCAAAGTTTGGTCTAAACAGTGTCCTGAATTTTCAGTTCACCCTCCCTAAATCCCAAAACCCGCCCTCTGCGATCATTTCCTTACAATTAAGGATACACTTCTGCCATGTTTCAGTAAATCTGCTTCTGACAGAAACAAAAATTTTCCTCTTTACTCTATACAGCACCTGGAAATAAAAAATGTTCTATTTATGATGTTTTTTACCCATGCATGTCCCAGGAACCTTGATGTAAACATGCATATGAATACACTGCATTATTCCCCAGAATAGTTTTTTTGAGCTCTTGACTCTGCAGCAGGACTAACATCAACATGCTCAGAACTTTGCAAATACCAATTAATGCTCAGTCTTGTGTTATGATAATCAGTTATGCTGCTTTATAAACACAGACATGAATAAAAACTGGAAATAACATGTCTGTTGTCACCATATATATATGTGTGGGTCAGGCGGAGATGTGATGGGGCAGAGGTGGGAGGAAGAAAGACAAAAAGAAGAGCAACAACTTGCAAATGAAAATGGACAAAGATGAGAATTGAGAGCAGTCCCTCTTTTTTACAATCCTGGAACAACACAGTGAGTCATGCATTGCTATCATTTGTACCCTCTTGAGTAGGAAGAAGTACTGTATCTATTTGAAAGATAAAATGAAGTGTAAAAGGTACAAGAGGTCACAAAACAAAAAAGGGATGCATAAAATCTGGGAATTGTACTATCCTGCTATGGGAAATGAATGACTAAAGGAAACAGGAGTCAGCAGTAATCCATGACAGAAAACTTAGACCAAGCCCTGTGAGCTCTGGCTAGAGCTGTGTTGTTGTTCTGGTTGGCCTATAGTAGTACTTAGTTGCGAAAGAACTTCAGACTGCCATTAGCAGCAATTTTCATGTTTTCACTATCAAATGAACACAGACATGTTTTCTGATGGCTGGGCTCTAATGGACTATCACATAATCTCTCTGACAGTCAACAAAATTTATCACTGAAATGTGACCTCAGCCAAAAATGCACTTTTTCCACTAAACTGATGTATTAGCAATCTTATAATCTTGGTCAACTTTTTATGCATTTTGAGGAAGAACAAATCAAAAAGAGGTTTGTTAAATATAGTCAGTTTTCAGTTAAAAAAAGCAGGGGAAAGTGGGGAGTTAAGTATTTTATTCAAAAGAGTTATTGTAAATTACAGAAGTCATGCCTAGCAGAAGCATTCTTGATGAGCCTATGTATGGAGGAAAGTTAGGTAGCATCTCTGCTTCTCCTAGAATGAGAGCAAAGGCTTAGGAGAACCTTAGGAGAAGCAGAGATGCTAACTGGTTTACATATTGTGATTAGGTTATATTTTTCAAGCTTTGTACAAGATTTCTGTATTGGAGCCCTGCTGTACATCCCCTTCAATTTCTATTCAATTTTTTTTGCTTGCCTGTGTGGTTTATTAGTTTGCTATTAGGCCAGATTTAAAGAACAATCTTACCTATGCCTTGTTTTCCCATGCAAATGATATGCTTTCTCTTTGGAGTTCATAGTTCTCCCTTTCTAAGAAAGAATATAATGTCTTTCAGTGTCATCAGCATCAAAAACATAAAGCAAAACTACCTTGCCACCTCACATATTTACAGTGAACTCACACAAGGCATTTCAGAAATGACCACTCCATTGGAAATTTGGGTGCAGTCCATAAGAAAATGAACACTTAAGTCAGCTGTGATGTACATCAATTTATATTGCTTATTTTCAAAACGAACTCTTCAATCTATATGGACAAAGTACAGTGAATTTGTGTGATGGTTGCAAAATTAATATTTTCATCAAAAGGTATACATTTCCCTTTGTAGTGTGGTTCATTGTCTCTTCTGCTTTCAGCAAAAGCCCAGATGCAATGCAGGTAACTGCCACGTAAACCTCTAAACTTCCAACCTCTGTGTTCCTCATCATTTGCAGTACTTTATGCCTTCCCTGCAGAGATTATGTGTAATAATATCCCTATGGTGAGACAAGCTGTGTGAATTTATGCAGTATTATGAGTCAAGAACCCCTCCTGCACATGTGCACTAAGCACATGAGGGTTATAATGCAGTGAAGGACCTAGCTGGTGCACACTTTTGGACAGAAGTTGACCATTCTTGAGCACAGGAAGTACAGAGCCAAGTATTTAATAAGTCTTTACAGCACATGCTGAAGCTGTCTTTTATACCAATGAAAAGCAATAATTTTTAGACACTAATTGTGGTTTAAATGAAAACCTCTTATATCAAGCAGTCTAAGCTGGAATTCTTCAGCTGGTGGTCACATAGCTTGAGCAAGCAACCCCTTGCATGAGCTCAGAAAAAGCAGGGCATGTGGGGCCACATTTGACTCAGCTCTGCAGGAGCCAGAGACTGGAGCTGGAAGCCCCCCTAGCACACACATAACACATGAGCTGTAATCCCCCCATTTTTGTCCTCCCCAAATACACATATCACTATGCCTCTGATTCACCCACTTCTAATTTTTCCCTTTTTCCCTTCAAAAATTGCTGAAGTTTTAAGAGAACAGAAATTTGTGTGTCCATATACTGAAAGTGCTGCTGGCTTACTCTGTGACCTCCAGTAAGTCAGTGCAGCACTGACCCAGTGAATGAAGGAATGGGTGTTCTTCAGCTAGCCATGAGCATCTCCACTCCTATGAGTCCCCTGGATCCGCTGTGCAGACAAAACCCGTAATCTCTTTGGTCTGTAACTTCTTCATCTGTATCAATACTAACATACACATCCAAAGCCTACTGCAAGCCAGAACTGAAAGATGTTACAGTATCCATAATGATAACCATATTTTATCATTTATAATTTCTTGTCATACAGCTATCATAAAATGTCTGTATGGAAGCAGTAACATCTTGACTTTTCTCCATCATGGCATGTTTAAAAATATGGATAATAATCATAATGAGATATTTAGTTGCCTGCATGCATCATTTTCTCTTGACAGAAGAACTCAGAGAAAGCAGAGATTTTTAGGGTTTGGTTGGAACTCTCCCCTCCTCTGTCTCCTCACACAAACACACGCATGCACACGCACACACACATGCACTCCTGCATAGCCTAAAGCAGCTTCGAACTAACTCATTTAAATACACATACTACTGACTCAGATACTTTAAAGCAAAAAGAACACGCTTTACTCCTGGAGTTAAGGTAAAATAACTATACTCCCACAGAGGAGTTTTAAAAATTGGCATGCATTGTTTTTCAGCTGGCATGGAAAGCCAGAGCAAATATATTCACAGAACTACCTCCATATCTTTTGCTCCCATATGATCAACTGATTTTATGCTCCTCTGCAATGCAGACAAACATTTCATTTTTCTCTCTCTCTCTCTCTCTACTTTTTTTTTTTTTTTTAAGCTGAACAATATGACCTTCCTAGAAACCTTCAAGAATCCGTTAGTGAAAAGCTTCACAATCTTCTTGCAGTGGTACTATTCTGGGTAATTCAATAAGACCTCTGAACTGAATTTAAGATTATATAATTCCAAGGAAGTGACATTAGGCAAGTTTAAGACAGAATTAAAATCAGAAGAAATATTTCATAGCATTGCATAACATTTATGACAATATTTGTTGTTTAACTTTTATACTGCTCACATGGATTACAGCTAAACACTGACAAAACTGACAAAGAGTTTTATATCATCTTGCATAAAATTATGAGACAAATATCATTGTCTGTTTTCTGTTTCATAATTCAAGTAAATGGCCAGTGCTTGAAATTTGTTTTTACAGTTCGATTTAGGGCACTATTTCTCTTTTGAAAAGTACTGACTTGACAAAAAACACCATTGCTTCAGCTGGTCTTAAATCAAGGTAGGTCTGATTTATACCAGCTGAAAGTCAGGTCCAAAAAGATTAAACTTTTAAAGTGAAAATTATTGCTGTCAACTCTCAACATGGAAAAGGCCTACAGTAAAGGATGCATCTACTGATCCTCATCTATCCTCTGCATAGTTTTACTAGCCAAACCATAATGACTAAAAAGAATACTAATTCACAACACAACATCTGAACTCAGGAAATGACTATTATTAATCTGTTTTTAAAAATATTTCCTAATCGGTGTATTCCAATGTTCCAGGAGGAATTAGGTACATGTGAAACATTCTTAAAGGCCCTCTCAATGGGCAAAAGTTACTAATTAATGTAAGAAAGGAATCTCAGCTTCCTACGTCCTCTGACTGGGCTCCTGGAATCTTGTTAAAATGCACATCTGTCAGCACCCTTGGTGACAGCAGCTCTTAGAAAACGGGATCAAGACTTGGGTACCTCACCAAAGAAAAAAGAATAAAAGAAAAGATTTTAAAAAGAATAAAGCTATAATAAAAGAAATAAATAAAAGAAGGAATAAAAATATAATACACCCAATTTGCCACACTAAGGAACTTAAATGTCTTTTCAAGAAGAAGCCTGGAGTACAGCTCTACTAACTAGAGTAGCAGAGAACAGAAGGTTTCGTGGTCGATTACCATAGCTCAGATTTTAGTGGACTAGATTCTCAGCTGTGGGTATGTCCTAGGTACATTTCCTAGAAGACTCAGAAGTTGGAACAATCATTTAGTATTTCATGGGGTAATAACACCACAAGAAGAGAGAAATGCCACATTATGGTCATCCTCCCTCCTGTGCTCCAATCCACAGCTGCATGTAACCCAGGATATGTCCATACTGCAGTTGCAGCAGAACAGGACCTTTAAATAAATATCAGTAACTATTTAGCCACAGAAGCATGGAGCTTTATGCAAATGAATTTTCAAAGACTAGATTCTCCTTTACCATTTTCCACTTGACTTTTCACAAAAAAAGTCTCACCTCCTTCTCCTAGGACTAGCTGTATCTCAAGGCTGTTGGCTAGGTCTTGACTTAATATGGGACCTACCACATTCACAAGTCTTTGCAGATACCCAGGAGTAGCAAAATCCAGGTTTCATCTGCTCTGAGAATTCTGATTCTCCTAAAACTGAGCAGAATTTAATTATGCCATGGTCATGACCTTGAAGGAGACCATCAGCTATGCAAAACCAGTCTCACTCTGAGCTAATAGAGATCTGCTGTGAATTAAGTATAGAATGCCCAGAACTTTGATTTGCTTATTATTTAAGCTCAGATGTTTCATCCCTCCTTACAGCAATAGCTGTCTTAATGGCCAGTTGTATTTTTATGTTCAGGGCCTTCCAGTTATTTCTAGCCTGTCTTTAAAACCCATCTGTCACTAGAATTAGCTATTAATGTTTTACCGCTGATGAAAGAAGCAACATTCAATTAGAACATTAATTTAAATAGTTGTGTTTATACTAAACCAGATACAACAGCAGAAAATCAGAGACAAGGATGTACTTTATGACAGCGTGTTTTAGCTCATCAACTATAACAACCATGCACTGTGCCAAGCCTCCTTATCATTTACATGATTAAAGAATGAGAGTATGTAATTCTGGCCAGATGATTTAAGAGAGGAGAAGAGGCCTTACCTATAAATTCATTTGATTTGTGAGTTTAAGGAATTATCATTATTTTGCTCACTTTTTTGCATTTAGAATTCTTATTATTTCTTTAGTCTGAACACACAGCTATGCAATCCCAATCCAGGACCAAACATTGGGCATATGTATTATCATAATATTTAAGTAACCAGTACTACCTGGAGTTCCTCTGATCTTCATGCTAAACTTTCTTAAGCCTCTTTATAGAAAACGTGGTATGACTTTTTACTGCATTTTCTCTATGGGACAAATTTGCCTTCATTTTTATTCCACTGTTTCAAATGTAGGAATAAGCCTATACCCTGCCAATTTTTTTAAACTAATGCTACTGTTACAGACAGACAGACAGATACAATAAGTACACACTACTTCGTTCCTCTAAATATTACATATCGCAATATTCGCCTTCATTCTAGGCTAAATCTAATATAATTGAAATCTAATCTTAGGAAAATCTCAGTCTGATCTTCACTCCGGACTAAAAACTGTTCTTGGTTTCTAATAAGAACATTTTGATTTTAGAAAAAAAAACAGTTACACAAATGACAATACTAGGACAGTTTTAATCTTAAATGGTTCTGGAGGAAAGAAAAAGAGACTCAAATTACCATCTCCACAAGGGCTGCTCCACATTTGGTACCAGAATGTATCCGCCTCTCTTATCTCCACTAGTCTTTAAGTTCCTGATCTTGTGTTATGGTTTTGCAATATACTACCTGCTAGGTTCTTGACAGACACAGTGTTTTCTGAATACCAACTGAAAGCTTTTCTCATGTGCATTTAAGCCACCGATTCAAGACAGCAAAATGCAAATGGAGCAACTTACCACTAATGTAGTGTTATCTTTATCTATTACTTATATTACAAACCACAGCATGTTAAGGTTCCAACCAGAAATGAGATCACTTTTGTAGGGGCATACAGAATAAATGAAAAACTATGCATATTTATGGGATGAGAAGATGATCCTTGCCTCAAAGAGCTTACAGTCTAGTTGAGAGTTTCATTACAGATGCTGCAATGCAGATGATATCTGGCATGCAACTGTGAAGGAAATGGCATTGCTTGGTTGGGTGCCTGTTCTCAAAGAGTAATCCAAGCTTGGATCTCAAGTGGATGGAAGATAAAAGATGTAAGCAGTCACATGAGCTCCAGAGAAGTCTAGGAGCTCAGAAATCCCCAGTACTCACCATTTCACACCAGCCAGTTGCAGATTTCTGAGCCAGGATAAAAGCTGCATAGATGGCTCTGCAGAACTGGGCAGCTACCACCAGTGACTGTACAGGGTGTGTAGATGCCTACTATAGATCCTTAAAATTCCTGAACTGGTGCCAGCAGATACTGGTTGCAGAAAGGAGGTGATCTTTTTCCTGCAGTTAGTTTTAGCAAGTCCTGGTTCTGTCTCTTTCAATGTTTGCAATTAAAAACCTAAACCTGCCATTTTGCAAACAGAAGGAAATGTGTATTTATGGGTGATTTCAATATAGCACTAGCTTCCAAAGATACTCTGTTCCAGTAGCTGTTCTAGAG
The DNA here is from genome assembly GCF_036417845.1 of Apteryx mantelli. Classification (NCBI taxonomy): domain Eukaryota; kingdom Metazoa; phylum Chordata; class Aves; order Apterygiformes; family Apterygidae; genus Apteryx; species Apteryx mantelli. The sequence continues at coordinate 27,137,247 of NC_089978.1, forward strand.
CATAAAGCAAAAGCTTATGTAAAACAATTAGAAAAAAATCTAACCAGTTCCTAGCAAGTTTTACATTCCCCTACATATGGCCTCCCTTTCTCCCTTCCCTCCGGCAAATACCATTCATGTTTAAGATTAGATTATTTTTTTCTTGAATCCTCTTTAGTTGCCAGAGCATGACTCATTGTCAGATTGATTTAATTGCAATTACAGACCTTGCTCTTCTGGTGTTACAACTGAAAACTAGGAATCATAAAGGAAAAGGTCAATATATAGAAAGACTCTACAAGTCAGGAGATGTTAAACAGTGCCATTAGTGATTACTGTTGATTTCAATTGGTAGTTGTTACCTAATCTAAGATTTTTTACAATAACGCAACAGAAATCAGCTATGCTTCTCAACCTGAAAGGTTGTTTTAGTTTCTATGCTAGACATTATAGTTTTTAGGTCTTGGATGTAAGAGTGAAACAAACATATAATAGTTTACTTAAATAAAAGGGAGAGTACATAGTTACTGTTAGCAGAGTAATAAACATCAGTCAACCATGTATTACATGTATGTGTTCATTTGAAATATTTATAAATTAGGTAATAGATACAAATTAAGATCAACTGCTCTTCTAAAATATTAGCAAAGTTGGACTGTTTTTTCAAAAGTTGTTTGCAAACTTAATTTTTTAACATTATTACTCTGGAGATATTATAATGTAAATGTAATATTAATGTATAGAACAAGGTATATTGAGCATACTGTGCAGTATCTAAGCAATGAATATAGTTTTCATTTCTAATTTATACATTTTGAGGGTAAAACTATACTTAGAAAGAGAGAAACTCTTCCTCAGAAGACATATCTACCATTTGTCTTTAACTTGCTTCCAGCAAGCCAAAGAGAAAGGTCGAGTCTAAAGATCTTGCTTTGTTAGAAAGCTTATTTGATTATTATTAGCAAAGACCATTAAACTTGTACCTTACTGTAATAAGTATAATCATTTTCATATTTTCATCTAATTCTCATTTTGCAGAGAGAACCTAATTAGAAAGTAGGTATTTAACAGCACTGTCCTCATTGCTATCTTTATCTAACAGGCGACATTAAGCAGCTAAATATTTTACCCCTGAGAGTCTCCTCAATTTGTTTTGAGATGCTGGCATGGTTGCAATAAAAAGCACAGCTACCTTAATGGTTTTGCACAGGAAACAATTAGTAAACCAGTAACATTTGGCATTTCAGAATCAATTAGCTCTGCTGGAGGACTTCTGTAAACACGATCCTGACGCAGTAACGCTTTGGAAGAAGTTATTAATGCCAGAGGAGAAATAAATATAATCGAAATTAACAAAACAGGTTAAGCTGTTAGAGCTATTTACTGATTAAATTTATTTACTGTGTTTCATTCTGGAAAAAAAAACCCTGTAAGGCCCATGGCTGCACATAATAAGATTTTGCCTTTCCCATTTTGGTGAAGACATATTAGGTGAAAGAAGAATGAGTAACATTGTTTGTAAGTAGTTAAATAAAATGATATAATTTTAAAGGGGGGTAGGATCATAGAGGGCAGGTCTCCTGAAAAACTGTGTACTGTGAAGGAACAGCACCTGGTACCCTGAATTCTGCTGTCCACAGTAGCACGTCTGTTGCAGATTATATGGGTAGAACTTGAGTGTCCTAAGCAGAGGCCAAGGCAATTCCACAAAAGCATCTCAGCTGAAGAACAGATTAGGGCAAACAAAAAGAGGAGTTGAAAGAAAATCAGAATTTCCATTTCAGCATTTTTGTCATAAATAATGAATAATCAAAATGATATAAGATATGAGAAAAAGCCAAAGTTGGAAATGTCTAAGTGTTTCATTTTTATTTTTGACTGAAAATGAATGCTTTGATATTCCCTATCAAGATGCTACCTTTTTGCATGTGGAACACAACAAACTTGCAGTTAGTGTAATGCTAAATTGCATGGGTAGGATTACATTCATCTAGTAATAGGTGTCTACAAGGTAAAATTTACAACTGAGCCAGTCATTCTATACGGGGCATCAGTCATCCCACAAGATAAACTTCCGAATAGATCATTTCCTAAACATGGCTATTTCATCCCTTGTCTGAAAAACCATCTCCCTGTTCATGTACCAAATAAGAAAAACCAACATTTGCATCTAGTAGAAAGAGCATTTTCCACAGCACTTTAGTTATGCAAAATTTGTCTTGTCTAACCAAATAGTTCAGCGGATATCTGCTCTAATACTCTCTGACCTCACTGTAGTACAGATGGTTATGGAAGGTATCTATTAAATGCAAAAGATTTGAAACAAACAAAAAATGTAACAGCCTCGCATGATGTGTGAATAATCTAAAAGACTATTTGAAAGTAGATGCTAATATACAAAGCTGCCAAGTTGCTTTCTTCAGTGTAAATATATCTCAATTAAAAACATATGCTTGGTATCAAAGCTGTCTCCAAGCAAACAGTAGCTGTTTCTGTAAGTTTTTCAAAACACTTATACTCCAGCAGGCTGAACCTTAGAATTTGATTTATATAGCAAATATACGCATTTAAATGTATTTATTTGATCCTTAACAAGTGAATTCCTGAGGAACTGACAGAAAAAAAATGTTGAGAAATTACAATTTTGCATTGTAATGCAAAGTAATAGGATACAGGTCATTCAATAAACTATAATAAGTAACGTGTAGACACACATTCTCCCCTGGCTGTGATGTACTATCTACGGGCCATTAGCCCCTGCTATTGGGTACTATCCTCCTGACATGAATTACTGTTCCTCCCCCTCCGTCCTCCCAAGATTTGGTGTCAGAAGTGTTCTTGTGGGCACTCTGTAGCCTCTTCCAGCGAAAGGGAGGCAGGTTACCAAACACTCACCATTTAAACCATTTCAGCTAAGTGAGCTGAAACAGATTATAGCATCTTAAACGAGCAGCTCAAAAGCAAGATATGAGAAAACGGCAGGTGGTGAAGTGCAGGAGGACGTGGAAATATTTTCGGCTGGGACAGCAACAGCAGGAAGAGGACAGGTGTTTGTTTCCTAAAGAAGTGGAGTAGCGTGCCACTATGCCAGCTCGATGACGCTCTGCTCTCTGTGTCACTCTAGCCAAAAAAAGCTGGTAAGGTGTTGGGATACATACAGAGTGGAAGGGAGAATGACACTGAAAATATGACAATGTCTTTCTGTGGACTAATGTACAGCGTCACCGAGGACATTGTGGAAGCATGGGTCATCTCCTCGCAGATGCAGAATCACAAACTTGGAGAGGGTTCACAGAGGGGCCACTGAGAGTTGTCAAAAACTATGGAGAGAGCTTGAAAAGAAAGGGATGGTTTCCCCAAGGAACAGCATGGGAGAGGATCAAAATTTATAAACAATAAAAGGTATAGCAAGAACTCTGTCTTACTTAATTCATAATTCCAGAACACCCAATAAATGAATTTTAAATATGATAATAGGAAATACCTATTTTACAAAACAGGAAATTATGCTATGGCATTCATTCCCACAGGAGCTTTTATGAGCAAGAACTTAGCAATAGGCAAAAGAGCTTAAGACACTTTTTTGGATATTAGAATTATCCAGATTTATTATTTTTCAGGCCGGCACCTTTGAGAAATGAATTGATCTGAATAAACCTATTTCTGTGCAGGAATCAAGTTCTTAGGGTGGAGGATGAGACCCATACTGCTAGCAACTACATGATGCATGATAGTATCAGGCTATCAGAGTATCGATGCCATCCTCTGAAATGTCTCTTTCTGGCCACTCTTTGAAAAGAGACACTATGGATCTCATCCACATAGCAACTCCTATGCCCCCCCAAATATCTAGCAAATGTTCAAGAGGAGTCAAATGTAACACTAGAAGATACATTAAAATTATCATAAATTATGATTATGTTCTAAAGTAATAAATAAAAGTGATGAATAAAGTTCCTTAATTTTGTTGCCTTTGTTTTTTCATTTCTTTCTTTATTTACCTTAGTAGAACACTCTAGATAATCTGGGCTGTGCAACACAGCCCACTCATTGAACTAATTACAATATAAATTTTCTACTCAATTTATTTAACTAAGCATTAGTTGGAAACTTCTTGGGAAACCTTTATCAACATAGTAAAAAACTTCATTTATGTAAATGATTTGAAAGAATTTAATAAAGGGACAAATATATTGAAATTTAGCTTTTAGAAAGCTGATGAATAAGCTAATCTGTTATTGAGTGGCTCAATGTTCAGTTGTTTAAAAATGGCATATGGACAAAAATCCAGGAGAATGCCATTGTTCTGAGCTATTTTCTTTTCTTAATTAGTGCTAATGCTATTTTTTAAAACTATTCTCTGCTTTGTGTATCTTCAATCTGAACACATAAATATGCAAAATATAGAAAATAAGTACAACAAATAATTTCCAACGTTAAAATTTACTTAAGTTTGAATAGCAGTACTCAGTAAATTACTGAATTCAGGCTTCTTTTGGGATATAAATTGGATATGTTAATTTTATTCATCAAAAACAATGGCACAGTGCACATACATACAAACTCACCAGAAACAAAGGAAGGTCACTGGGCTAATCACCTTGGCTTATTTCCCTTTTCTCTACTCCCATCTGCCTATTTTCTCTGCTCTCTTTGTATTTAAAAGAAGCAACTTGAACATAGCCTAAATTTGGCCTACATTTTCTTGCTTGTTTTAATTAATTTCTTTTTTGGGCAACTTTACGCAATTTCTATACCTTTTATTTCACACACAGTTTTTCTTTAAAACAAACTAAATAATGCCATGATTCTGCCACTTCTGAGAAAATCTGTGATAGTACACTAGTGAATCATCATCTTCATGGATGGATCTTTGCATTCAGACAGTGTCTTCTACAGGATTGGCATCTGACTGTAGAGGAACAGGTTGTCTTAAGCCTACATGAAATTATAACTAATGAGACTGCAGATCAAACTAATAGAAACAGAGTGGCATATTTCAAGCACATGGTAATTTGGAACCAAATAAAAATCACGTATTCTTTTCACGTTATTTTTGCTGCACATATATTCACTTCACCTTCTATTAAACACAGTACTTTGTTCTGCTTTACCTCCTCACAGCCCTGCACAGCCCAAGTTACTTATTAATCAAAGACTGCAGAAAAGTAATTTTAACAGTAGTTGAGTACAATCATTTGAGATGAAAGAAAACAACCTTAAGTACAGAAATCAAATCAAAAGGTACAGAAAGTACTCTGCTCAGGTATCAGGGATGCCAGCCTCTCAAAGAGAGTATTTAAAATTGCTTCAGGATGGAAATAGAGCCAAGACTGATTGCAGAAACAGGCAAAGCTCTTTACATCAGTTCTCCAGGCATAATAACACGCCAGCCTGCAAAGCGGATACAAGCACTTGCTCTCAGATCAATTCAGGAGTGACTGAGACTCCCGTGACCACAGGCCAAGATCACTAACAAAATGCAAGAGGGTTCTGCTGCTGGGATGAGGAATGGAGAAAGAAGTCATGACAGAGACTGAAATGGGGAGAGATCCTGAGTTACTGCTTTTTCCTCCAATCTTAAGCCCCCTCTGTTTATTGTTTGGGATGGGTAAAGTACAAAAAAAAAAAAAAAAAAAAAAAACCAAACTAACAGAGCTTTAACAAAGATTAAATACAGGACAAAGAGAAGACCATGTAGGCAGACTTATCAGGGGAGGGAAAATAAAAAAATAAACCAAACCAGATCCTTAAAAAGAACTTATTTTAAATTTATAGGCTCCACTCAAAAATCATGGGCTTTACAATCACCAAATCCTTTTCAATCACTTCCAGTGTTTGGGAGGTAAGGTGCAGAGTGAAACAGTTTGGGTGTAATTGCCAACATGAATCTTTTGGGACCATGCCAGATTACCCTAATCACACTGATATTGCTCAGCTTTAACTTTCTGAGGTCTCTGAGAAGAAACAGGATTGCAAAGCAAGCTGGTTCAGTGAAGGTCGAAGGAACATAGAGAGCTTGGAAACAGATTAGTTCTGGAGCAGAAGAGTTGGTATTTCCTGTTATTTTTGATGGATCCATCTTATCCTATAAAAGCAAACTCGGGCTGTCTTCTCAGGCTTTCCTCCTGTCTCCACCTAGCCTGAAACAGTTTAGCTCACCTACTTGTACTTTCAGAGCTCCTGGTGGCAAGATAAGTAGCTGGCGCTGGATGCAACTTTCCAACATAAAGGAAATGCGCTAGTGTTATTTGTACCATTAATGTGGTAAAGAAGAGCTTGGCAGGTACTTTGAAGAGTGTTGCACTACACAGACATATACACCAGTTCTTCTGAGGCCAGGACCAGCTCGCCCTGAGGCTGTCGGGATGGGTTGTTGGCTGTCAGGAAATCCTCCAAAGAACAGCATGAGGGCTCCAGATGGACAGGAAGGACTGGGGGGGCCTCCATCCCTGTTCATGCTGGCAACTGGAACTGAGACTTAGACCTCAACACTGTAAAATTATGAAATTACATGAGACCTATCCCATTCTGGCAGCATGATCCCAGACCAGACAAACAGAACAGCCTGCCCCACTCTGAGAAGGGCAAAAAATGATAGTGCAGAAAAATGGACTCTTATCTCTCCAGCACACCTTCAAAGATGCTCAACTGGAGACTGTAAATGTAGTAAAGAAATACAGACAAAGAGTTTGTGACAATGGTAGCTCTGCTATCTTCTCAGAGAATCTTGTCCAGAAGGCAAGAATGTACATCCCATAATAGAGAAAACTCATATGGAAAAACCCCTCAACCATAAACTTCATGCCATAAAGCAGTCCTATCTCTGTAGTCACAGAACCAAGAATTTTCTTTATAAGAAAAAATGCATCGAACAGTTGTGTTATAATGTGGCACACATCCAGGACAGCCTACAAGACAAATTTGGAAGAGAAGGTTTTTATCCTTGGAGAGGTAATTTCTTCCATCCTCTACATAGCCATCTAGTTTCATAGGGCATGAATCCTGTCCCAGACAGCAAGGCTTGTGAATTTACTATTCTCTACTGGAGAACAGCTAATAAGCACAGCCTAGATGTCTGGAGTTCTTGCCAAATTGCTTGTTTATTTATTAAGAAATACGATTGCTCCTCATACTGACAAGTTGCAGCAGCAATCAGAGAGGCTGCTGTAGAGGGGGACAAAGAGCAAATGTGAGTCACATTTGGCAGCATCTGTCATTACATGTAGCAGAAGCTGCACTTAATCCAGTGCTTGCTAAAGCAAACTAAGGAGACATACAGTCTTATTCATCAGTATCACCGTATAGGTCAGAGCAGGCAGATGCAGAATATCAATTTGACCTGGGACACTCTCCCAAAAGACCTCAGGAAATCTTTCACAGAACAATTCCAGTAACTCTAGAAAGGCCCCAGGCTATTCAAACAGAGCAGCAGATGTAGGGATAGATGATATTCCTCTCAGGTACAAAACAGAGAGCATCTGTTGGAAATGCCACTAGATATCAAAGGAGAGAAAGAGTGAAATCGAAGCTGTCCTTTCCCTTCTTCCTGAGAATGCAGCATGGGAGGTGGGGTGCAGATCTGCAACCAGAGGCATCTTTTCTTTTGATGATGGAAGACCCAGAGTGACAATCTGGATCACAATCCAGTCTGGATCCAGAGTCATAACCTGGAATCTGGGGCAGTAAAAAAAGGATCTACTTAAGAGAAATCTGTAATGCTCCCTCTGGTGCTCCTCTCCATTCCCAGGTTTGAAGCCTCACACTTGGAGACGTTGTTTACTTCACTCAAAAAAAGAAAAGATGCTTTTACAAAAAAAAGATTAAACCCAAAGAGTGCAACATTTAAATGCACAAAACTCAGCAAGGAAAGACAAAAAGTGACCAAATTCATGTCCTTCCCTTAATTAAAAATAAGACAAAATAAATCTAAGATCAACAAACCACCATCACCAAAAAAGATAACATAAATGAAATGGCAGTGAACTAAAAGAAATTCCAGTTCAAGTCAGCAACTGAGAACTGAGGGGCACGGTCTGCCCATTTTTATGTAACATCCAGAAAACGCAGCCAGGAGGGAGAGGAGAAACAGGTTAAAGTGTATCTGGCTACAATTTGAAGACATGCATGGGTAGTTCTCTGAGGTTCCTCCTCCCCAAAACTTCTGCTGCTTCTCAGTTCAAACATTGTCTGGCTACAGTGGGAGTAGGACCAGGTATAATCTAGCCCATATTTCAGCTTTTATCTCTACAAGGATAATACCTTGCACTAACAGTACATGAAGCCCTTGAATGTGATATGCAGCAGCAGTGATTCTAGCACTGTTTTTTTACAGAGATGTGAGGCAAGAGCTACTCAGTTATCTGGCTGCAGCCTGCTACCTGAAGCAGCAGCTCCCGGGTTGGTCACAGTGCTGTCAGTAACCGGCAATCCAGGGCGCACTCCTTTGGCTCCGGATGCAGGAGCAAGGCGTAGCAAGGAGCACAGTGCTAGTGTGGTGAGGTGCAGCTTATGCAGACGAAGGGCTCTGTGTGGGGGCCGGTCCTCGCTGGGCAGTGCTATGGTGCAATACCGGTGAGTGGGAATTACCACTGTGTGTGGAGGGTGCAGAGAGTAGGTGAGATTGGAGTATATGGCTGAAACCCAGCTGTTTGAGTTTGGGAGTGTGATATAAACATAAGGGTAATAGCGCTGGGTCCTAATTTGGTGCTGATGGAGATGGGATCTGCAGCAGATAGGTGTTGGAAGGGCAGGACCTATCTGGGGAAAAGCACATACATTAGGAGAAAGAGAGACAAGGAACAGAGAGATGGGTTCTTAATCTGGAAGGGATTCATTAATACATAAGGCTACCTTATTTCTGTTTGGGAATCCCTGGACAGAAATACGTATACAGGTGCTGTTATCATATATCAGTAAAATAGGTAGCATCGGTCCTACAGTACACACAGTAAATTTGACACTCTTGGGATGCATTAGGCTTGTGATTGAGTGAGTGAAGACGGGCTGTGAAGCTGATTGATGTAGTCGCAGTAATGCCCTCTGAACAAGACCAGAGTGATTGTGAAGCTTATGTCCAGTGTCAGGTTACACATGCACTGTCGTCGGTGGTACTGCGTGGTAGTAGTATAGCACAGGCTGCCAGGAATCCGGGATAAACTCAAGCCATTCTGCCTAGACAGAATTTCCAGATGGAAAAGTAAGTCATGTCCAGAAAAAACTTGGATGTGTGGCTGCCCTCTGGCTTGGGCAGCCTGGAGGGAATGCTGCTCTTGCCACTGGTGGTATCTGTCACTGCTGATAATCACAGAGAAAGTAAGTTTGATACTTTCAGCTCAACACACTCAAGTTCTGCTTGTTTTTCATTCACACTAGCTACTTCCAAGTAATCTACTTTCAACTGCATAAAGCAAATTCAGTTTTATTGATGTCTGATTATCTGATGTATTTATCCATACACATATTTATGTCATAAATGTCATGTTTACTAACCATACATGTTTTTTATCTATATATCTATATTTGTATGTACGTATGCATGAATAAAGGAAAATATAAATATCTCCTGGCCTTGCTTCCAGTTATGCAACGGCTAAGCCAGGTATTCAACTATTACCACTGTAAAACTGTTGTTCTGCTCCTAGTTCACTTACAGTTTGTTACATCTTGCTTTCATTACACAGTAAAATTAAGGTAGCAGAGAGGAGAAAGGGTGTGAGAAAACCATTTGTATAATGGAGCAACCCACAAAATTGTAAAAATATTTTATTCAGCTCTTATGGTAGGAGCTATGCGCCGGTGATAAGATAATAAAGGAAGTTTTTGCTCTCTCCTGTTGGAATGCTCTTCTGCAGCAATTCCACTAGGAATGTTCAGTTTATTTATTTTTACACACACAAACACACAGACAAAGAGAAAGAAAAAAAGAGAGAGAGATCAGAAACAGTTGCTTGATTTTAAATGAATATAAAAATATATCAAACCAATTAACCATTGTACTGTCATAAATATACTGCTGCTTTTATGAGTATCATATCTTTTGTGGATTAAGTGCCAAAATCTCTTTTCAACCATTTCATTTCCAAGACAAATTGTCAGTATTCCCTGTGGTGTGTATTAATTTATAGACGAGCAGGATCTTCATGGGATTTTCAGCTGCTCTTCACATTTACATCTTCTGCCAAGATAACCTTTCATAATGTTTTCTTGAACCACTCAATTACACGGAAAACCCTCAGTAATGACTGGGCCTTGGCTCACCTTGCTCTCCTGTGAAAATACTGTAACAGGATACTTCTATGGGTTGGAAAAAATACATTAGGAGATACCAGTCCTCTCTGAAATATTTTGCTCTTTGCCCAGTGGATCTGCATGAGGCCATATCTCTGTAGCACCTTGCACACATTGACCAGTATTATTTGTATTATCATATTAAATACTGTCAAAGCTATCGTGTTAAGTACTTCACATGTGAGAAATAAAAGATGCTCCAAAATGCTTTCCTTGTAAGTGCAAAAGAGACATGAGACAACAGATGGATATAAACAGGAGAGTACAAGGAATCAATACAACTGTGCTGGGCTGGTGCACTAGTGTGCTCAGCACACAAATGGCCCAAATCCCACTGAGATTTTCAGAGACTGAGTTTTAAGGGGATTTTAAAAGGAAGATTATCACTGAGCTCTGGCTGTTTACGAAGAAGTTTTCTAAAGCACAAGGATCCAAATAGAGAAATCACAAAGGAGTTTCCTTAAATTTAGGAATCAGGGAATTGGGAATAGAGAGATGGAAGGTATCATGGTATGCTAAGAAGAGAAGATGGTGAGAAAAGAATAAGAATGATGAGAAGATGGTAAGAAAGGATGATTAGAAAGGGCTGTGAAGGAATTTAAAAGTGAAAACAAAGAGCTTATATTTGATACAGTAGAGAAAGTAGACATGGCCCACTGAATGCAGAAAGAATATGACTGAAGTGATGAATTAGGAAAATGATCTTTGCAGTAACATTTGGTAGATTTGAGTGGCCAGACTGCACTCCTTTCTCACACTGTGGCTCTGCTGCATCCAGAGGGGTTACTTTTGTGAGTAATCAGTCACCAGGGTCTGACATAGATCCAAGAACTTCAATGTTCAGGACTTTTTGAACTTTGACTATATTCACCTGGAGCAATCAGTATTGGGTAGTGCATGGCAAAAAAGAGCATGGAGCAGAGGAGAGAAACAAAAATAATCAGGGACCTAGAAAACATGAATTCTAAGGAAATTTTGATGGAAATGGGATTGTTAATTTAGAAAAAAGTGGGCTGAAAAATGAGAACAGTTTTCAAATATGTAACGAGTTGCCATAAAGAGAAAGGAAATAATCTTTTTTCCATGTCTGAGGAGGACAAGAGGAAACAAATTTGACGTGCAACACTTCAGATTGCACTTTAAGGAAAAGTTTCTAATGGTAAAACACAGTGAAGCACTGGCTGCACAGTGATATTGTGGAGTCTCCACCATCAGAAGTCTTCAAGAATAGGGTACACAAACATCTCTCAGAAATGACCCAGATCTAGCTGATCCTACACTGTTGCCAAAAAGACAAAGTATACAGTTTTCAGGAGTCCCTAGAAGCCTTTCCCCCCACCCATATTAACTTTCTAATAGTCCGTTTTAAATGAGCCTGTAATATAAGGTGTCCTTCATGACTTGGTAAATAAAATGAGATATTTATACCATTCTTGAATTTTACATCTGCAGCCTCACTTATGGTATTGCTTTATTAGCCCAAATACTGCACTACACTTTTTCAAGTGTCTTTCACTGATTGGAATAGGAATCAGTTAGAGATCTGAGCCATGAAATGGATATTTACTCTTCATGCCTTGTTTTACAACTACTTCCCACACTGACAATGGGAGAGGTGGGCACAGAAGTTTTCCTTACAATAAGGTAAGCAATAAAGGTACAATTCCTGGAACTGTGAAAGAAGGGGATAGCTAAAAATAAGATTATTACTTGGGGTCAGTTCTGGTCCAGGGAGTAAAATGAAAAAAGTACCAGAATAACTCTCCAGCAAGATGAACCACTCTCATAGTAATTGTTGCTGGTACAGAACTATCACCCTTCTTATAAATAAAGCCAAAATGCATATATAATTGTATTTTAATTTAAACATAACTTTTGAAAAGCTTATAAGCTATCTGGTTCCTAGGCATACTTAACACAGAAATTAGACTCTTCTCATCATATATAAATGTAACTTTACATTCAAATTCTGTGGGCACTGCAATATTTTCAAGATGTATAAAGAAGTTTCCTGGACAGTTGGAAGTGGTTAACTGATATGATACTTTGAGATTTTAGTGGGGCTGAGGGACTACAAAAAGCAAATACCAAAGGAGTGAAATTTGGGAAACACTATTTCCATTCATGTCACCAAACTCACAACAGACACTTGAAATGCAGTGATTAAAAATAGCTAGACTAGATGCATGTGTGTCAAGCTGCAAGTGTTCCCAGAGGATAATCACACAGATGTCCAAGCTCACACAACGGAAATTACAAAGCAGGGTGCCTGCCACTAAAGAGACATTTTTCCTTCACACAGAAAGTGGGAGACAGTCTTCAGAAAAATGCTGATGCCTTGTTCACATGTATAATACATTAAAGTCCCTAAGGCTCCTTAATCTAGTGAGAACTATGAGATAAATATAGACAGAGTATCTGAAAAGAAACAGTTATTCCAAAAAAACAAAATAACATTATTGGAAATCTAAATACAAACAAATCACAACTGAGGTCAGGATGCTGCTTTTAGTTCCCATGCCAAATCTTCCAAAATCAACAATGTGGTTTGGCTGTATGTTATCAATAACTGCTTGCCATGCATTCATGTGACATGACTCACTGACACTCAGCTTCCTTCCTGTACTTCCTTTGGCTCTCAAACATAGCTCTGTATTCAAACTTCATTAATAATGATGTCACACACACTCCTCTCGGACTAGCACAGAATCAAGGCCTTTGATAATGCAAGCAGAAGCCTACAAGTAGGTATGGCCACTCGAGCTGGTAGTGTGATTGACTTTTGAAAGTTTGCCCGTGAAACACAGAAATGCATTAAGCTATTGAAATTTGATTTCTAAACTAAATATTAATGCTGGCTAAAAATTGTAAAAGTGTCTTAATGACTGAAGCTCTCTGTTCCATTTCCAAGTGCACATATGCAGCTTGGATTATGAGTTAGTAGTCCATGTGGCTTAGGTACCTCAACATTTATACTTGTTTACTTGTTTTATACTTGTTTATACATATTTATACTCGTTTACTTATTGTTTTATTATTACTATTGTTTATTTATACTTGTTTACTTGTATACTTGTTATACCTCAACATTTATACTTGTTAACTACACAGTAAGTCTTCAGCTCTCAAATATTCTCAAATATTTTCATATAATAAAGAGCAAAGTACTGCCATTTTTTGTGTTTATAAGAACCTCAGACTATGCTCCAAATGGAAGCTTTACATTGTTTCTTTGAAAAACAAGTAGGTATCTAGGAAAGCTTGTTGGAACATGAGACAGAATAGGATGAAAGTTATTAACTGGATGTCTTTGCCAGTCTTCAAGTCTCATTATTTTGGCAGGCTGGTGATGCTAAGCTTTAGCTGTTTAAAAAAAGGGGGCAAAAAAAGCAAGTTACTGCTGAAGATGCCAATGCAAGGCAGCTGCATGAAGAGACAGGAAAGGTATGCTACATTTTCTTAATACTGACTTCCAAGCTACTTTGCTGTATGAATGTTATCGTTCGGGATAACTATTTATTACAGACATGTTTACCAGAGATGTATAGCAAAGTTATTATATATAATATAACAGCAAAACAAAAAAAAGGCTGCATCACAATTTCTATTTCTGGAAATAGCTTTGAACTGACTTTGCTACTGCTAAATGTTTTATATCAAAAGCTTTTTGGGTTCATAGTTCTTTGCAAACACAAAGTAAAAATAGACATTTGCCCTTGAGCCTTAAGCCAACATAAAATATTTACAAGGATGGCATGACAACCAGTATGCTTCAGTCTCTGTAAGAATTTGGAATTCCCCTGATAAGTGGAGCCTCTGTGAAGTGTTATTACACTATTTATACCAAGTGTTATAAATGAAATTCTTCTGTTGAGGTACATGTATCCAAAGACAATACAGCCTACTTAAATAACATTTTTACTGTTAATCCTCACACAAATTAACTTTTTTTTCATCTGCCAGCAAATTCTTTCTTATTGCTCCATAATCATTTTTTATTTCTCTGAAATAGCACATTAACTACACAGAATTAAATAATTTTCCTCTGTGAGTAAATTGACTCCATGTTTATAAAAATATTTGAAATGTCGCTAAAATGTCGAGGACTCTTGTTCAGAGTTTTTTGACAGATGAGGTAGCTCTCAGTGGTGATGCATGAGCCATTGCAGACGAAGCATGGAGAGTGTATGAACAAGCTCTGTCAGATCTGCGCAGACACATGCAAAGCCAGCTGGGATGTCTCTGCTCTACAGTCCTGCAACAGACCATATTACAGCATTGTGCAGAGACACCCCTATGGCTCTGGATGGTGTTAGGCAGATAAAGTCAGGTTACGATCTCAGTCTCGGCCCTGGATCTGGCAGCAAAGCTGGCAGTGGAGAAGTAAGGATGAAGGGTGGATATGATGGCAACCACAAGACAAGAAAGATGATAGAGGAGAACTACTGATAGACCTGAGATAGATAGATTTGAGTGAGGAGCTGGACCAACAGGACACAAAACATTACCAACGTTCTCAAGTGAGGGCTCACCTACCTGAAAGTTGGGAACAGACGTTCTAGATGTTTCTGGTGCTGCTGAATAGGGTTGCTGGCTACTTTCCCCCAGGCATAGTGCTCTGAGGTCTTGAATCTATTCCTGTAGGATTGCTACTGACCTCAGTGGGAATAAAAGTATACCCAGACCTAAAGGACTGGAACTACAACCTTCCTTCACACTGTGTCTTCTTGCATTGTATTCACAACACTATTCTCAAAGACTCAGGTAGCCACAATTTTGCCTGATTTCTCATTATAAGCAAAGCAGTTGTAAGTTGTGAACATATGCCTTAGTTCATTGGTCCCCAAAGTGAGCCTATAATGTAGCCATGATTTGCAGAACACTTGCTGGGAGCCATCAGAGAACCAATTAATGATAGGATATTGTATAACCTGAACATATTCACTCAGAAGTCATGGATCAAACAGAAAAAACAAGATGCAACTCTGACCAACATCTTCATAGGGCTGAAAGCAGGGAGGCAGACAGGCCTTGACAATAAATGCCATTCTGCCTAAAATTCCCTGGTGAGTCTTTTTGGCTTTTAATACACAAAGCTCATTAAGAGTTTCTTGCATAAAGCAGGCTAAACAGAGAAAATAGGTGTCTTCACCACATGCATCAGTAGAGTTGCTGCATTCTTCAAAACTCTAGCAATTGTGTGCCAAAGCCTGTTGGAGCTCACCGGGCTTCTGCAGACACTGAACTGCCTCCAGGAAGCCACTGTGCCTTATGCTCTGTCAATCCCCCTAACAGCCTGCATGTCTACTGCCTAGCTATCTGTATCAGCATAACTGAGACTTCAGTCTACTATCACTGAATAGTGGGTTTTGATCTTCACAATGTGAGATTCAGGGCATTATTCTTCAACATAAAAAGCAGCATAATAGTACATTGGCAAAATGTCAGGTAAATACATAGGAATAAAAAGCAGCTTGGGCTCATTCCCATACTTTGCAGCACTATCATCAGGAGAATTCTAGGGAAAGGAAATGCTGAGAAAGGAAACTCAGAACCAGAAGTCATCAGGGTCATAACTCATATGCAAGACAAAGCAAAGTGTTTGCTTTAAAAATTATTTAAAGTGAGATACACCTAAACACATCATTTCCCCAGTGACAGCAGAGAGTCTCTGGCAAGTACTTAAAAAATCCATACTCCTGGGATAGTGTTTTTTGTAGGCAAAATACTACTGATATTGATTAGGATGAGATGGAGGAGCTAATTAGTTTTCAAAAGCACACAGTTTCTCAGAGTTCAAGTTAGTAAAGAAAAGCAGTACTATGTGCCAAAAGCTCAGATGAACATTGTTAGGGGATATGGCCCAATCTTTTAATATTCTGCTAGAATTTAACAAGAGCAGAATTAGCAAAAAGATACGTTAGTCTGAGTAATTTTCTATGTGAAAAAACAAGAAGCTTGCAAACAAACAAAAACCCCTTGAATCCCAAGCCATCTCTTCTCTTTTGTTCCTTCCTTTTCTTATTTATTATGCATGAACTGCACAATTCAGAAAAGTTTAATAATTCAGAAATCAGAACCCGGCTTTCCCATTATCAGCTGTAACTCAGTCTTGTTCTGGATCCTCCCAGAAGGAAGGACCACAAGGGGTCTTTCCCTCACATAGCTCTCCCTCAAAGCCCACTGAGAGTTTCAATAAAGGCCAATCTGAATTTCGCTAGGTATCTGACACAGAGCATGTGACATGGTCATTTTGTTATTCCCAGCAATCTATTGCCCTTACTTAGGGCTAGATCTGTCTCTGGCTCCTTCCCAATTATTTTAACTATATTGTTGCCTCTAAGACCTCAAAAATTCCCGGAAAGATTCCATAAATCATGAATGTTCTGCCTTTACTGGCTCTTGCTCTAAAACTCAACCTTTTTTGCATCTGAGGAATTGTGGAATCTGCTTTTCCCAGCCCAACTTCCATATATTCATTCTGCAGTGGCTGTGCCGAGCTGAATGTCCAGATCATGATATGGAAAATCTAATTATATAGTTATAGTCTCCTTAAATGGAAAGCAAACTTTCATATGCCTAAGGGGAGTGGTTTAACAAATTTATATGCAGATGGAAGCCTATTAAGAGCAAACAGCTAGTCATTGACAGAATAAAAATTCCCACAATAAGTATATAACAAGGAGTGAGGTATAGCGTGCAAAGCAGATCGCTGATCTGTGCAAATAAATGTGCAGGTCCCAGCTGCCTCAGTTAGGCTTGCCACTTTCCCTTTGTTAGACACCTCAGTTTCTCTAGAGAATGAAAAAAACAGAGGAAAGACCAGGCAATTTCAGCAGATTAACTGCTGATGCAACTGAATGAGAACTGCCAGATGATATACACCGGGAATCAGGATGCCCCAGGATCCACTCTGTTGAAATGCCTACCACAGATGTACAGTTTTCAGTTAAGCCAGGGGAATTGTTGCCCTTAAGAGCCTCCGTGGTGTACTCCAACCAAGTGAGGCATCTGGAGCCCTTCATAGTTGCCATAGTACTTGTTTTGCAAATGCAGCTTTTCCAGACAGAACAGGGTGTAAGCTAGGAGACTCTTTGATCTCAACCATGTTATTGGGAAGCTGAGTCACTAAAAAGTGCAAATACCCTGATTTTACTTGGACATCTGTCGACATCACCCTGAGTGCCTCAGGCACCAGGGTTCAGTAGTTTGAAAGAGTAAATGGCATTGTGAAGAATGAAAACAATCTGGTATTTTGTATATTCTGGGCTAGGTAGGAAGGAGCACAGCTAGTAGTGATGGCAGTATACAGGAGAGTTCTGCAAAGAAGGGAAGACAATCTTGTGACTGATGGTGCAGGACTGAAGACCAAGACTGAAGGTCAAAAGATCTAGTTGATACTTTAGTGCTGCAAGAGACCTCATGTAGGATGTTGGCCAGTCATTTGCATTCTGCTCTTATGCCTTCCAGTTGCAAAATGAACATAATGGATGAGACATATTCCTTTGATTTTGGTAAATATGGTTTTAATTAATATTTTAGACTTGCCATATGGTACATATTCCCACATAATGACCCTGAGGTCTTCAGAGCTGGAGAATGTCTGATACCAGTAATACACTCCATAACTAGGGGGACCTTACTAATGTAATTTTTACTATCTTAGAACAATATGTAACTAAGAGAAAAACTTTCCAGTTTGACAAAAAACAATGTTCATAGTCGCTTCCAACCTATTGACTGACCTCACTGTCCAGTCAATAGCATTGCTAGATGAAACCCACTCACAATAATGGTTCTTCTGTGCATTTATATAAAGCTTATGCTTACCAGAAGGAAATGAAGCATCTGTGATGGTGCTACCAGGGAATGGATCTACCACAGAACACACTTGCAACCCCCACAGACTTGTTTGATATACGTATGATGATCATGCATGTGCAGTTCCTATTAATGGCCCCCCCAGACTGGCCCAGAGAACTTTATTGTGAAGGAGAGGCCTAGCTGGACTCCCCTAGTTCTTACCACAGCAACTTGCAGGCTTTCAGCTGAGTCTGAGACCATGGGTGAAGCTATGGATTCATGTCTGGATCTTTACTATCACACAGAATTGAGACAAGAACACACAGAAGTGATCAGCATTACCGTGGGTTCAAATCAGTAGATCTAGGGTCACCACTGCTCTTTCAATCCACTGATCTGCAGACCAGAGTCCAAGGTAATGGCTATTAACATGGTCACCATATTAGCAAAGGTGATCATTATGTGCACGACCTGATTCTGCCCAGCAGCTCCTGGGAAGAACACTGGACTAGTGGAAAACTTAAGACCCAGGCTAAAGCACTACTGGTTTTACATCAAACCCACGCATATCTCCTTCAAAGTCAGAAACTAGAAGCGGGTGCCAAGAAGCTGAACATGATTACTCCCAGGTGAGTCAGAAAAATATCTAGAACTAAGAGGGTACCAATGGATAAGAACAGCAAGGCTGGACCTGGCAGCAAAATTAGACTTGTGAGAACCCCAATAAAACCCATGTAGAAGTTCCATCTGCTTCTGTCCCAGAGCTCATCTGCTTAGTGGACCATTCAGAAGTGAAGAGCATCTCTTCTCTGCCTTATAGCAGCACAAGAGATGGAGGGTTGGAAGTTATGAGACTTGCTGGATTCATCCCTAATGTGCAAATTCACTGCCTGTACAGGCTTCCCCCCAGCGACAACACCACAGTCATTCAGATTACCATGCAGGGGGGCCGTCTGGAAAGAATTTGAAACACAGACAGCAGGAGGCAAAGAAAAAGTCACACACATTTTGGGCATGAAAGCACTATAGGCAATAGTTACAGAAGACACTAACCCACTGAAAGATGGGAAGCCCACTCCTTGCAGACCAGATTGACTTGGCCCTGCAACTGGACAATAGACAGATTTGAACAGGTGACAAAGTTGTTTAAAAAAAAAGTTAAGACTGTGGGATTATGTATTTAGAAAACGATGTGACCAGCAATGACTGGATTTGAAGCCATCACTGGCAACTGAGGGATACAGCAACAAACAGAGCTTAAACTCCAGACAAACATATTACCAATCACAGAATTTCTAGGTCTAGAAATAATGCCCTGCAGAGAAAGAGAGAGCTGCTTCCACATTCTGGGTGTTTGTCCAGCTGTGCAGGACACCTACATTAGGAAGTCATGCACCTCTGGGCCAGAGGTTAAGAAGAAAGACTGTACCTTGAACCTTACCTTTCAGATGAGCAAAATGAACTCCTGAAACCTGACCTGATATTTGTGAAGGATAATCTGGTCCTAACTGTGCATGTAACCACCTGCTACAAGAGCAAACCAACTGAATTCTCAGATGTGGCCACAGAAAATGTATGAAGTTACTAGAATCTCAATGAACAAATCAATACTTGACACAGGACACACACTTTGGTGCCCCCATCAAAGTCAGAAGAAAATGGTACCTTGTCAGCCACACATGGTTTACAGGGAGTAGACATGGTTGAGTTGCAAAGCTACTCAGCAGACGAATCCTGAGTTTTGTTGATATAATGAACATCTTCAAGAATAAAGAGCAGACAGGAGGCCAACAATCTACTGAGCAGAGATTAATTTCCAGAACTTCTTTTTCTTTTCTTTACAGCACCACCACAAAGACTAGCACTGGGGTGGACCAGACACCCATAACCATCCAAACCAGGTTCCCTGTAAAAAGGGGTTCATTAAAAAGATGGGATACATTCCATATAGTGTTTGTTATACCTCAAGCTTAAGTTAGTTGTCTAAGCTCTCACTAAATTCACTCTGTGAACAAACTGACTGACTGATTGAAAATCCAATGTAATAGACTCAGGAAATGGTGTGTATGTATACGGGGATTTGCATCTCAAAGTACTCAGACTTTACAGACCAGAATCACTACCAGTGTAGAAAGATAGTTCTGTCTGACATCAAACCACAGTTGTCATAGGACTGCACTGCTAGAACAAAAAGTAAAGAATAATTTACAGACCTCAAACTATAAATAGAAATCTCATTAGGCAGATTATCTGAGCTGAAATTTCAAGAACCTTTGGTAAGCTATTTTTATACATGAATCAAGGCCAAGTCCACAAAAAACTAGCGATCAAAAGAGGTCAAGGCCTTAGATTTCACACTGTATCCTGAACTCATATTTCAGCAGACTGATGCTTAGTGTCTTTCTCAGATTTTGATTTACCTTGCTACTGATCCAGAGGGAAGAGTGCCACCTACTGAGTCACTTGTTACACTTCCTGTAGCTTCTGGCTTTCCTTTCATGTCCCTATCATGCTGACCACATCTGATCCTCCTCTGACTGTAGCTTATTTTAAAGTACTCCCAGATATCACGTGCCTACCAACAGCAAAGCTTTCCTGCTGTGCTGTAATTACTGAAGGGAGCTAGGAGGCATTCAGCCTGGGAAATTAAAAGTGAAGCTGATTCCCTTTTCACTTATGCAGGTATAAAGCTAGCAGGAAATCCGAATGGGGCAGCAGATCTCACGGGAATCACTGCCTGACAACAGCTGTTTTGTTAAATTTTGTATTTGTCTGCACAGAGATCCTTTCCATAGTAGGTACAACCATGGATCAAGTTTGGTCAATTAATACAGACAAACTACAACAAATACAGACAAACTACTTTTATGACATTCTAGGACTAAGGACATGCAGGCTACGGGAATCAATACCATTAATGTGAAACATGTAACTTTTGCAACAGTGATCATGGGGAAGATGAAATTATACCCAACACACCCGAACACTAAGAAACAACATACTTTTTGTCAGTCTGGTTTCTTTTTTTCTTCTTTTATTATTTCATTTCATCATTTTCAGGAAGCTTTCACCTTTGTGCTGAGAAACAAGTGGCCTTCTTTCACCAAAAAGTTAAAGATTTATTCAGTTATTGGATTTCCACACACTTAAAGAGTACTGCAGATGTGTCTTCAATATGGACAGACATCGAACTGTCAAGTTTGCATGTCGACATATGAAGACAGTTTGAGTTATTCCTGGATGGGCCATCACTGTACAATCCCCCTATGAGTTCCAAATAACTTTTTTTTTTTTTCTTAGTATTGGTGATTGCTGGCATTTGGAGGACCATATGTAACTCTACATTTGTATGTCTATGCAACTCACTGGTCAATATGTTTTACAAAGAGTCCAGATTCTGTTAGGGCCTCAACTGCAAAAACTAACTTGTTAGATCAAGCTGAGACACGTGTATCTAGCTCTGGACATCCTCAAATTAATATTAGGTGTGCAGTTCAACATACTAGATGGACCAAGGAGTCTGGAAACCAGGACCTACAAGTTAAGGCTAGATGAACTGGACTGACCTGAACAAGAAAGGCAGAAGGGAAAGAAAACAATTTGTTCTGCATATTCTTGATGAATAAGTGAAGACAATTTATGGGAAGAAAGAACAGTAAAACTCTCTAATGCTAAGTGAGGCACTGAAATATATAATTTGAAGAGGCTCAGTAGTCTGTCAATGGGGATCTTAAAAAACAGGGTAGACAAACTTTTGTCAGGGTGACATAGGTATAGCTGATACTGATTTGGACAGGGGAATAGTCCCCAAGTCCTTCTGGTCTCTCAGACCACAGATCACTCCATTTCCTCTACGAGTCTGCTAGTTTTGTTGCAGTCCAGATTCCAGTCCTAGATGCAAAGATCAATTTGTTAGCTCAGGCTGTAAGACATGCAAGTAAGTTGGGAAATCTTGAGTTCAATTTGCAGTGTGCTGGCTAACATACCACATTCTCAAGCTCTACTTTAATGGCTCGGCTAGGACATTTTGCAATATAGAAGCTTTGGGCATATTATTTGCTGACCACTTTGGTTTTATATCAGGTGATCGGTCATTGTAATACTTAAACCATGTAATGCCAGTTTAAAGAAGGTCATAATTTTGACACTTGGCTGCTTCAAATAATGTGTGACCTTTCTTCTACTGTGGATTATCAGCATGCCTCATCTAATGACTAGCAGTTCATTTCAAAATTAGTACTTTATCTATCAGTGTTCAGTTCTGGAAATTTACCAAAACGACATCTTAACAGTAGCTAGATAGGAACCTTCCACAAACAGTTTTTTTGCAGTTGTAGTTCCCTCCATACACCAAGAAATGATAGGAGAGAACTTCCTTTTTGAAGTTTTGGACATTTTCCTATGTGGACACCAGGTGATGACAGTAGCAAGACTTCCACGTCTGAACTTTTTCCTGCCCAAAACAGGAAAAACTGGCTTCTGTACAATCATGAATGGGAAAATGGAAACATTAGAGAGAGTTATCAATCGACTTTCTCATTCTTGCTATGGATTTTATTGGAAAGGACTTTCTGTTTTGCTTAGATTTTTTTTTTCTTTCAGAAATGTCATTCTGAAAAAACCCAAACCTTCAACTCACTTTATATTCTCAGACCTATATGCTTCATGCTTGGATTTGCTAAGCTGCCCCTTCAGGAGCCTTAGCAGCACTCTCTAGTCAATGAGCTAGCTGGTGCATTTACTTGACCCAGCAGGTATTTCTCTGTTCTGTATGTAAGTCTCCTGACCATAGAGAGCAGCTCTTGACTGATGCCAGCTGAGGAGCTGGGAGCATCTGGAGCTCCATGAGAAGAATGATGGAGGCTGCCGAGGAGCTAGGTTCTCACACTACATCTAAGATGTAGGGCCTAGAAGTCCTGCCTGTCATCTGGTTCTGGATGTGCTTCCCGACTTTCTATCAATAGGAGACTCAGGCGAGGACCACTGCTCCATACTCTCTGATTTCCATGGGGCAGACACATGGGCTCAAAGGGAACTACAGCTTCCTCTAGGCAGGACCTACTCAGGATGGATGGTGGAGAGATTAGGACCCCGAGAAGCACTGAAGTACACACCTGGAGTGCTGCCAGCGGGAGTCCTGCATAGCACTGATCCCTCTCTAAAAGAGCTGAAGCCCTCCAGAGGCCTCTGGAGAAGCTATTTAAAGACAGTCCACTGAGGCAGCAGTGCCTGGTGGACCAGCTGTCAGAAACGTACAGCCAACTACGTAGGTACAGAGTTACTGTTAAAAAACTGAAGTACCCCAGATTTTTTTTCTTTATCTTTTTCTTTTTCTTTTTGTGATAAAGCAGGAAGGGTTACAGGAACTAGTAAGAAGAATCCTGGGAAATGATAGGGTACGCTTACAGGAAAAAAAGGTGCTGCTGGAAAAAGCTGCTTACGTCAAGTAGAATCCTGAGCCTTCCTGCCCCTACTAGCTTTAGCACGCATCACTTACAAAAAGGACTGCATGATCCTGTTTCAGTACTGTGAGATATTCTAGGATGAGGGGGTGGCAGTTAGGCAAAGATGCTTCCTCCCAACAGAAGCACAAGAGAAAGTTGTACCTTGAGAGGATTATCTCTGTTAAAGAGATGGGATGCACAATTTGCTATATTCATTTGCATAAAAAATGCTCTCCCTATGCATTGTGCTGGCCTCTGCCTCTGGTCTGTTATAGATAGAAGTCCCTTCTTCTCTAGCGTGGGAAACAGGAGAGAGCAGCCTAAAAGCTCTCCAGAGTACAAAGAGCCTGGAGGCTTGTATTATGAGAGACCTTTGCACCGCTGCATAAGTGGGACTAGAGGTCCGACTGTACCCAAGCTCCAAGCCACCACACAAGCACTTCTGCAGTCCAGACAGGACACATTTTTAATTTTACATCTCCGGTAATTTTTAAATCTCTCCACTTTTTTCTTTCTGTGAACAACAACTATTGTAAAAGTCAAAGGATTCAGCTCAGTTCTGTGCACAGTTCAATCAACATGATAAGCAGCTGAGAGAATCCTGCCTGAATAAGAGTGAAAAAGTCCCCAAACAGGGGCCAAGACTGTGAAATGATTAATAGCTGCACTGTAAGAGAAATGGCTCTGAAAAAACTACATACATAGAACATTTTCACTCATTTTTTCCATTCTGTTGTAACAAATATACTACAGGACCAGAAAGACAGTAAGCAGAAAACTGACAGTTAGACAAATAAGATAGATAAGGTATGATTGTACATACGTCCCAGCAGAAAACTGTGTTCAGCAAAACCCACAAATAAAAAAATACAACAGACAGTCTGTTAGGGCCCAGTGCAGCACATGCCCTCCAATCTCACTCATGGGAGCTGGTGTACTCCATAACCTGTTCTTTTCTGTGACTGCTGCAAAACACTCCAGAAAACTGCACTGTCATCCAATTAAATAAACAACATTTGGCATCTAAAGGCATGAGCCCAGCTGCTTGCATAAAACACGTGAACAGATGAAA
This sequence comes from Apteryx mantelli, assembly GCF_036417845.1. Taxonomy (NCBI): domain Eukaryota; kingdom Metazoa; phylum Chordata; class Aves; order Apterygiformes; family Apterygidae; genus Apteryx; species Apteryx mantelli. Next base: position 27,161,835 of record NC_089978.1, read on the forward strand.
AGGGAGATAAATTGTTTCCCTTTTGCACTTCATTGAGTATATAGCTATCTATAAGGAAATAAGGTTATGTGTTTTTGCATATATAATTATTTATTCGTATGGTTCCCGATCTCCTCTTGTTTGGGTTCATAGAGATTCTTATTTGACAGCTTGCATCCCCCATCTACTGACAGAGAGTCTAATTTCAGCCTGTCCTTGAAAAGCAATGCATTTCTGAGGCTGTCCACTAAAGCTGAAACGTAACTCAGCAATTTTAGTGTCTATCATCCATAATACTGCATTATTATGAAATGTTGTTGCATTCATGTGAACAGTCAGTGTTATCAGAAATACAACACAAAAAATAACACTGAAGAGTACTGGTACCTTGCATTAACAGAGCAAGGAAGATTCATCCTTATACAGGCAGGGAACATGTATACAGTCTGGACATATACAAGTCTATGGGTCCTGACAGGATGCACCACAAGAGCTGAGGAAGCTGGTTGATATTATTGTGAGGCTGCTCTCGATTATCTTTGAAAGGTCACTGCAATCAGGAGAGGTTTCTGATAACTGAAAGAAAGCAAATGCCACTCCAGTCTTCCAAAAGGGCAAGAAGGAGGACCTAGGGAACTACAGGCCAGTCAGCCTCACCTCCATCCCTGTGAAAGTGGTGAAGCAGCTAATCCTGGATACCATTTCCAAGCACATGAAGGACAAGCAGGTGATCAGGAGTAGTCAGCATGGATTCACAGTGGGGAAACCATGCTTAACCAACCTGATAGCCTTCTCTGATGGAGTGACTGGCTGGGTAGATGAGGGGAGAGCAGTGGATGTTGTCTACTTTGGCCTCAGTAAGTAAGGCTTTTGACACTGTCTCCCGTAACGTCCTCATCGACAAACTGATAAAGTACAGACTAGATTAATGGACAGGGAGGTGGACTGACAACTGCCTGAACTGCTGGCCTCTAAGGGTTGTGCTCAGCGGTGCAAAGCTTAACTGGAGGGCAGCCACTAGCAGTGTACCCCAGGGGTCGATCCTAGGTTAAGTACTTTTTAACATCTTCATTAATGACCTAGACAGTAGGACCAAGTGCACCATCAGCAAGTTTGCAGACAACACAAAACGGGGGAGTGGCTGATACACCAGATGGTTGTGCTTCCGTTCAGAGGGACCTCAGCTGGCTGGAGAAATGGGCCAACAGGAACCTCATGAAGTTCAATAATGGCAAGAGAGAGCTACTCTCGAATGGAGAACAGCTTTGCAGAGAAGGACCTGGGGGTCCTGGTGGACAACAAGTTGACCATGAGCCAGCAATGTGCTCTTGGGGCAAAGGAGGCCAATGGTATCCTGGGCTGCATTAGGAAGAGTGTTGCCAGCAGGTCGAGGGAGGTGATCCTTCCCCTCTACTCAGCCCTGGTGAGGCCACACCTGGAGTGCTGTGTCCAGTGCTGGGCTCCCCAGTATGAGAGAGACATGGACAAGCTGGAGTGAGTCCAGGAAGGGGCCACAAAGATGGTTAAGGGATTGGAGCATCTGTCATGTGAGGAAAGGCTGAGAGAGCTGGAACTGTTCAGGCTGGAGAAGAGAAGACTGAGGGGGGATCTTATCAACACATTTCAACATCTGAAGGGAGGGAGTAAAGAAGACAGAGCCAGATTCTTAGTGTTTTCTGGTGAAAGGACAAGAGGCAATGGGTGCAAATGGGTGCAAATACAGGAAATTCAGTTTAAAGATAATAAACTTCTTGACAGGGATGGCTGTCAACAGGTTGCCCACAGAGGTCTTTGGAGATATTCAAAATCTGACTGGACAATGTCCTGAGGAACCTGCTCTAGCTGACTCTCCTTTGGGCAGGGAGATGTGACTAGATTATCTCCAGAGGTCTCTTCCAACCTCAACTGTTCTGTGATTCAGTGATTAAAGAGTTTTTGCAAAAAGAAGAAAATCAGAAGATCTGAAAACTAACGTAACAATAAATGTAATTCTAGAATATTAAGTATTTCACCTTACATATGCTAAGTATGTCTAGAAAACCCAGGTATGAGATATGTAGGCTTAATTTGGGATGCATATATTAATGAATCCATGCCTGCCCACAGCTCTCGGTCCATCACTTAGGCTTGGACCTAAATGACAAATCTCACCAGGTGAGCCTGGGATAGTTCATATGGGACAGGGACTAGGCTGGCTCAGAAAAGCACTGACTCAGTGTATTTCACAGGCAGTCTCTGCTCATGGGGTGCTAGTGAAATCACTACTAAGCACAGCTGCTCTGCTGCTATTACAGTCACTGGTAGGACTGCTGGCTGCCCTTGCAGTGGCAGGTCACCTCTATTTCACAACGTTTCCCTCAGTTGCTAATTCTTTCAAAGCTTTTCTTACAACATAAAAACACATTATCACTCTGAACTGTATAAACAGCCATGTAATGCAAAGCAATAAAAATAACCTATTTTAGCCTCGTCAAAAACATATTTGGACTTTATACACCTTTTGCACTATATCAAATGAACTCTACTCCAAAATAAGTTGGAAACTTCCATTTTACTTTATATTGTACACAAACAGTGCATATAAATCATCTTGTCCATATCCACGTACAAATAAATTAGCATGAAATTATTTCTCAGTTTTTTTATATATAAAGAAGCTCTCTTTACTTTCTTACACAGATAATTCACTGTGTATTAAAAAAAAATACATAAAACATGTCCCCTGCCTTCAAATAATCCGTATGAAAATGAAATGAAAATAATGAATCTGATGCAAAAAAAGTGTGAGAAATGGATATTGTTAATGTAATTTAAAATTAAGTAAGCATTCTCAGAGATTGAGGGATTTAACTGTAAAAGTTCAAGGTAATATTAATTGCTATATAGCTACATTAGGATTATTGTTTTCAGATGACTTCAATGACATTTATTGTCAGTAAAAACTGGAATTGAGTAAATAATTAAGAAAAAAATTATGTTAAATATTTTATTTAAGGAATGTTGTGAAATTCACCAAACAAATTATTTAGTAAATACTTTTAAGTCAGTTCTGAAACATGCCAGAATTTGTTCCTAAATAATCATAATGATCCAATATATTTTATTTACTTGGAACTCACACTAACATTTCAAGAGTCTCATCAATCAAGAAGATGTGGTCTTTTCAGTCCATTTGGAGAACTGCTACCATGAAGAAAGAAAACAACCCCTTCTCTATCCAACCATCTGCACACAAAGCAGTTACAGTCCAAGAAGGTGTTACCATCTCCTCGCTAAAACACTGAGCAAAATTTAAAAGGTATGTAGCAAATCAGAATAAATAAATATAATCTATAAGAGTGCATATGGGAAGGCTTTCTGGGCTATATGTGTTTGGGCAGACTTCTATTTCTTTAGTTTGTTCTTATTCTAATAAAAACAAGTCTACCCCAAAACACGAAAGAAAGTAAACTCCAAACAAAACAACCTCATTTAATTCAAATTAGATTAATGCAAAAGCAAAATGTCAAGGTGAAGTTGCAATAAAAATAACAGGTAACAATCCTTAGACATTGGATATATTAAGTGTCAAAAGACATTTAATAAAAATATGAGAGCATTTATTACTATTACCCATACACACTGTAAAGCCAAGATCCATTTTAAAATTTAAAAGCTTTGTTAAAAGGGACCAACTGCTCAATATGCCATTTTTTCAAATGAAAAGGCAGTGGCCTCCAAAATGGCCCTGTGACTTCTTTCATTCTTGTAATCTCAGGAAATAAAAGAATAAAAGTATGTAATGAAATGAAATAAAAATATGTAATGTCATGGGCTAACACTGATACACACAATAATTTTATACTGTTCACATACCTTTTCTAACTAAGGGCCTTGTTCTGCCACCATCAGCAGCAAACTCCTGAGGCAAACCATCACTGGCATTAATGCTACTCAGATACTCTATCTGTTCAGTGAGTTATATCTAAAGTTTGGCATTTTGGTATTTTTACATCTCCTTATTCAAAAAGGCAATCCTATTTTCATTGATGTTTCAATCTTGTAATTTTTTTTCTGTAAACATTTGAACTTTCTCTTCAGGAAACTACATGTTTAAACAAAGATGACCTGAAGGAATGGTAAGACTGAGCTTCACACAATTTAGGATTGTTTAGAGAATGTATTAGATGAGATTTTAATCTGCTAGGTTTCCTTTCACAATTTTTTGAAAGTTTATCTATTTATTTACAAAAATATATTGAGCAAAGCTACTACGCTACCCCTGCCCCAGTTCTCAGGCACTCGTCATGGCGTCATACTTCAGCGTAATGTGTAAGGACATGTTGTCTGGTTCACAGACAGTTTTGTGAAGGAACTGATGGAAGGCTGATGGCTGATGGGAGGAGGGAATAAAGACAAAAGGGAGAAGTGAAGGGGCTTCGATGCACTGGTACTTTTGCAAACACTCCTTGTTGGGAGGGGACTTTTGGCAGAGTACTGTAAAATGCCTTGGTAAAACAGCAGATGAGAAAGCCTGCAGTATTATTTATTAATTTCAGAATATACAGGTCACTATGTTAAAGGTGGACACGTGTACTGTAAGGAAGTTGTTTGTTCTAGATTCCCTGTTAGGTTGCTTGTTTTTTTCCTGGAGCTAGTACAGGCTTTTCCTGGGACATCAAATTCTTCTATACCAAGAAACTAGATCACCTTAAGGAAGACTTCTGTCTATCAGGAACATTTGATCTTCTCAGAAATGTCTGCAAGTCTGGAGTGCTCCTTGACAATAACTGTAATCTCACAGTGTGGGTAGATCAGGGAAAAAAGGGAAATACAATCATCCTATTCAGATGTGAGAAACCACCATAACGGGGTATGGCTGGAAGAAGAGTCGGTCGCTTTGCTTGACTGTGTCACCATGCCTCTATCCCAGTGGGATACAGGTCATATTATTTACCAATAGCAAGAAGAAAAATTCTGCTAAGACAAAGTTGCAGGCCATTTGCTTCTATACTGGAATTTCAGAAACCTAATTTGTTTAACATGATTAAGGATAAATAGTAAAACAATCCATATGACTAACAACACATAGTTTGAAATTTGTTTTTTGCAAGAAGGGGAACAACTGGAGTTAGCCAGTGTTCTTCATGAGGAAGGATGGTCTTGTAGCAAAAACACAGGCCCAGGTTGGAGTATAGGTTCTCCTCTTGAACATGCTGTAACCAACCAGCGTGACTTTTAGAAAGCCAACTAGGACTTGATTTCCGCAAAGATTTCTGCATCTCTCATCTGCCTGAGCTACGCTACTTGTACACGCACATTTGGCTAAAGCATAGGCAGAAATCCTCAGCTCCATCAAAGCCAAATAACCATGTCTTCAAGCACACAATTGCGTTGTGAAAATGGAGCACCAAACCCTTTGTCTTCCTCCCTCTGGTCTAGGCCTCTTGTTTCAGCTTCCTTTCACTTCATGGGGCGTACAAAGTGGCACAAAAACAGCCACAACAGAATGGGCAGAGCATTCGCTGAGGTAAGAAATCTTTAAGCGTGCCCAGAGGTTGTACAAGTCTTCTCGGCACTTTACTATTAACTTTTTCAGTGTAGGGCAAGGTCAGAGTAAAGCATGATCTGCCGAATCTTCACCTACAGAAACACACCCTACTAGACAATGGACATAACTGCCACTCTAAATTGTACCATGAACTGATATATTTATGACCATGTCCATAAATGATAGAGTAGGAAACATATTTCAGAGCCAGGTTATATACAGCTATCTCCTAATCTTGGACGTAAAATGAAGACTATTCTTACATATTTCACAGGGAAATGAAGGATTAGCCTGAGGTTTGTAAATATGTTTAAGATTCCCAAATTGCAAAACTGTGCTAGCAGAAATGCAAACTGTTATCAGTTGTCACAATATAACTTCACTTCTGCATCGAATGCTGTCAGCTATCTCATAAAACGCTTGTAACACACACTCACTAATGGAATCCAGGGGCAGCAATACAGAACACACGATGCATGAGAAACACAATGATTTTGCTTTTCCTTTGGCTGTTTTTACTTTTGAATTTCTCTGGCATCAAACAATGTCAGAGGATCAGGCAGGCATCACATTGCCTACAGTGAGATAATGGCTACTATAGAACTGGATTATAGCATTATTAGTTATATATTTCTAAACAATGTCAAAAGATATCAGATGTCTCTGGAACCCCTGACCTAAGCTCTGAAACAGTGTTTATAGCATTGACTAGCATTTCTCAGCAAAAATGAATAATCAGTATCTTCTTAAAAGAATCACAAACACTTTTCAGTCATGTGGGTTACAAGGCACTATTTTGCTTCCCATTTTCTGTATTGAGTGGCTAACACAGTTAAGCTATAGTTCTACAAACAGTTTAAGCTATCATAAGCGGGCACTGATGCTGAAAGAAGCAATTCACAATCTCATCGCCAGCCACTCTTTCCCTCTCTTGCACCAGCACACATATTCATGTGGCTAAGCAGTGAATCAGATGCAGAATTCAGGTTTAAAAAAGCCCCAAAGTTATAAAAGCATTAATTTTAACCCTCTCAGTTTAATCTACTCAAGCTATTTGAGGAACTAAAGCATGAGAAATCAAAACTGTGCTAATCAGCTGTCCTTAAATAGAAAACATAAAAGCAGACTTACCACAGATAAGGAGGCAGGCACTTCCCATCAAACACAAGATCATAACTTACACACCATGGGAGGGATTTATCTCACCTAGCTTTGAGCACCTACATTTCAGCCAGTCACTCCAGGCTCTTTGAATACTCAAACAACAAAAATCAGCACTTTCAGGGCATAAAGCACTTGAACTGGATGACCTAGATTTAGGTGACTACTTCAGGATGAGACGGATCCTGCTGTAGGAGTGCCTGTCTCTCTCCACTGATTATTACTGCAGTCTAGATGTTGTAGACATGGACTTGTGATATTTGCATTTGCCACATGAAACTTGCTGTTATTTTCTTCAGTGCCTCACAAAAAGTGTTTCCCGCAGTAACTCCTTGCCTGCATTTTTGGTGTATTATATTAAATATCCTCATGATAGATTCAGGTAAGTCTTTTCTAGCTTCCACAAAATGTTTCAATGGAACAACCTGTTTGCGGGGGGATGCGTGAATGACACATCATTGCCCTAAAAACATATTTTCATGTATTATTCTGTCAAATTGTTGTAACAAATTTGAGTAATCTTTTAAAGGCATATAAACAGAAAACCGACTGTGATGTAAATTTGCCAGAGCCACTTCACTGCATCTCTTAGGCTGTCAGCATAGCTGGCATCCATGAAAGCGTGCAGTTAACATCCTGCCTTATACTGAAAATTGAACAACTGTGTCCTGCATAATTCTGTGCATATTATTCCTGAATTACAGCATCCTTGCTAATTCTAACATTGGTCTCTTGGGCTAAGTTTGCTAATCATGACAAATTGTGGAGTATTTGGTTTTCTAAATGCCTGGGTGTATGAATACCTGGGGACTGAGCTGAAACAGATAAGCTCTTTCTCACCTCATGACTCATCCAAAAATTGGAAGAGAAGAGAAACTAATGGACCAATACCCAACGGATCTGATTTATCTTTGCGTCACTCCCAAGATATGTATTATACCACTGAGGTCATGGGAGTTAAATGGATGCAAACCTAGTGTGACACAAAAGGAATTAGGCCTTTTATCATTTGGATCCATCCCTTTCATTGTAATAAAAGTAACTTTGGTGTGTCCTTTTTCAAAAATATGGAAAAGTTTGTATCTTAAGTAACAAGAGGTAAAAATTCAGTTATTAGAGAGACATGACAGAAACATGCAGAAAGACTATCTGGATCTAGATATGCCATTATTCAAATTAGACTGTAAAAAATTTGCAAAACCAAGTTTCAATATTTATGTCTGATTTACAGCACTGGCCAATTCCAAAAAAGACTGTTAATTTTTAAAAAAAACATTTGCCTTCAGTAGGTTTTTAGACTAGACTGTACCCTAAACAACAGTAGTGCATTCTGTGCTACACTGCTGTTACAAGAATGCTTGATACAATACATAGACTGTACTGATGAAGATTTATGGGAGTGGTATTTGCTATATTAGTATTTCCTGAAGTTCAACAGAGAAATGTAGAATTTAGAAAAGAAAAATAATCCTAAAAATATTATTTCTCTGACTTCTCTCCCAAACAACAGTATTACTGCAACACTTCAAAATATTTACAAAATATTAGTGGGGAGGCAGTTAAACAAAGATACTTGTACATACCTGAACATTTTGCTGAGGTGAAAAAAAAAATAAAGTTCAGTCAAACATCTCACTTTTTACTGAATTCTACTATCTATTCTAATTAGAACAAATTCAAATACTTGTTCTAATAACTTGTTTTATTTGTTGTTTTATTAAATTATTTGTTCAAATAATTTGCTTTTGCAGAATTGAAAAATATTTTTAAGTATTTTATTTTCTAAGGAAAGGTGGGCTAGTGGGAAGACAATTAGTAAGCAAGCGGATCCCACCTTCAAATTTCCATTTCAGGGAACAGGAGTAGGCTCATTTAATGAAATACAGAATTTGCATGGTAGCACACACATCATTCTGTAGTAGCTGGCCAATGTGACAGTTTTAAAGATGCCTTTAATATAATAGATTTTGCTTTAACCAATATTGCATAGATAACTTGAAATAAGTACCTCATTAGGAGAAAAAGAATTGCTGAGCTATTAACATAATGTGTAATTATTGCTAAAATCTATTGGCTTTGGTATCAAAGGAATGGAGGGTGGCATACGTGATGCCAATATTTGAAAATGACTCTGAAGCAATTTGTGGAAAAGACATGAGTAGGACTGATATCCATGACAGAAAATTTCTAGAAAGTATGATTAAGAGCAGAGTAAACACATGGATAGTAATGCAGGCTCATAGGGAAGTGTCAGCACAGCTTTTGGATGTCATGCTTCACTAATCTAGTTCATTTGAATAATCATGTGGATATGGATGGTCTGGTTGATACCGTACATGCCCATTTTCAAAAACCTTCTGATAAAGTTGTCTATCATAGGCTCTTAAACTAAGCTGTCAAGGAAAAAAAAGGTGTTAGGAAATACAAATTCCCTTTCAAGGCTGACTAAAAGACAGGAAAAAAAAGGCTAGGAATAAGCTGGGGTTTTTTTTAATTTTACAGTGGATAGAGCTTACCTGGTAGTCTCACCAACATATGTTCAACATACTTATAAATGGTCTGGAAAATGGGGGAATGAAAACAGGCAGTTTTCTGATGATATTAAATTTAATTTAAAAAAAAAGAGTGCAAGTTGATGCAAAAGGACCTCATGCTACTGAATAAGCATAAGATAAACTGGCAGATAAAAGTCAAAATCAATAAATACATATTCAGACACACTGGAAAAAAAACAGTCCTAGTTACTATTCACTACTTACACGATTCTTTGGATTCAATTTTTCATAGTACAAAAATTATAGGCTAACAAATGAATTATCCGGTAGCAAATTTACAACAAGAAACAGGTGTTTTTTCACATACTTCACAGTTAAACTTCAGAACTCATTGCTACAAGATGCTTTGAATACCAAAAGAAAAAATGAATACAAAAGCAATTAGCCAAAATTAATGGCAAAAAGACCCTAAGGGGCTATCAATTACAAAACTGCAATATAGCTTCTAGCCTCAATGTGTCTATACCATAAATATCTCAACAGAAGTTGAGACGGCATACCATCTCCTTACCCTGTTCTCATACTTCTTCCCTGAGCATCCAGTGTTGGCCACTGTCAAAGACAGGATACTGGACTAGAAGTACCTTTGATTCAAACCAGTGCAACTATTCTCATGTTATTTGATGTTCACAGACACTACCGGCACCTAAGTAATTTACAACTGAGGGATAAAAACATTTGCATTTGGAACTAAGACACTGATCCTGAAATAAGTTATTCTTATATGCATAAATGTAACAATATTGAGCTGTTTAGGAACTGAACTAAAGCCTGAGGAGAAATCCTCTGATGTATTTAACACACTTTGATCACAGCCTACAGCATCACATTGTAAAGAAACAAAATAAATATTGCTATTATTGATTAGAAATAGGGCTCAACTAAACCTCCAGAGCTGAACGCTTCCACTTGCAAAGAATTCGGGGTGGAATTCAAATCTGGGCCTAACAAATAGTCAAATTAAAAATGTAAAGACTCTAATTCTAAAATAATCAATGAAGAAAAAGATGTAGTAGTGACTCTATGATGCCTGCATGGGATCCATCTCATGTAACTTCCAGATAAGATGAATTATTCTTTAGACATGGCTATTTCTTTCCAAGGAGTCCAAGTGACTAGTTCAGATGTAGCAGTCTACATTAGAGGTATCTGAAATCAGATTAGATGAATCCCACTGCCCTGGAGTCTTACTGAAGACTGACCTTTTATCTGTACCCATTTTGCAGTTAGAACTCCTCCATGCACTGCAGTATTTGCAGAACAAATTACTTGAAAGAAACACAGAAATGATTTTAATGATAAACAGTAAATTCTGAGATTACTGGTCAAATCAGATTATGTTGTAGATATGCAGTAGCTACTCACATCAGTTTTTGGTCGTGCTCCAGCTGACACTGGGCTAGATGAACAATCTAGATCCTGGTAGCCTGCTCTTCTATTTTTCCAAGATCTCTTTCCTTGATGATCTCCATAAAAGCCAGTCTCCACTTGAACAGGGCACTGTAAAAGAATTTTAAAAACCCTGTAAATAAAGGCAGGTCATAAATATTTTTTTTAATGTGAGCAGCAAGATAAAAACATTGGAATTTTATTTTTATCTTTTTAAATGCTTTTTTTTCGATGTAAAGTAAACATTTGGCCTCAAACTTTTTTTTTCTTAAAAACATCTGCATCTTTCTTTTTACATTTTGCTACATTAGACATCCAGATATTTTGTAAAGTGGTTTCCTTAACAGCAAGTGTACAACAACTGGAGCACTATTAAATAGCAGTATGTCCTCTTCAGTATCAAGGAACTGAATCCCCTCTACCTCAGAAAGAGAAGTGATGTTATTCAAATTATTTAAAAATATATTTTGACTTTATTTCATATTCTTTATCTAATTTAAATAGAGATACAGCAAACTCTGTTTCAAATTACAGAACCTGAACATTCCAAATCCGCTTTTCCTTGTCCCCCAAACCAGGGGAAATCTTACTCAATTGCTCCCTTCTCACACAATTTTTTAAAAGATACATGTCCTAATTCTGGTCACCATATGCACCAGGCCACACTGAATTTAATGCCAGGAAGAGACCAGCTGCACAACACTCCCCCACATATCTTGGTTTTCTTCAAAACAAGTGGGTGTATGAGCAAGGAGAAAGTTGTATTGCAATCCACCAGGATCCAAGCTGGGGACAACCAGGGAACTAGGATTGTGGGTGCACTGCAGAGTAGTCCCAAGCTGTACATCAATCAAAATCAGCCCCTTTTCTGGCTGCTTCTCTTCACAAGAGGAAAAATTTGCTGCTGGTCTGTAACAGTAACTGCCTAGTTCCTAGTTAGTATATTCCTAGGACTGTGAAAAGAGGAGGCAATGCAAAGCAAACAAAAGAGTCAGCATGCGGCCCAAAGAAATCCGAAGATAACATGCTGTTTCAAAAGCATTAAGAGGATGTGTAAGTTAAAGACAAATTTTGTTCTATGAAAATTATCTCTAATATCAGACAGGGTATTTATAATCAAACAGGATTTCTATGTCACTATTCATGAATGATAAAGGACTAAAAAAACTTAAAAATGCCATTCTCATCTTCAGATCTGCTGTTTTTTCTGTACTAACACTGGTTATTAGACATTAAATGGAAACTAGGAAGATATATTAAACAATAGTGAAACACACTGTTTACCAAAAGGCTTTTTAATCATTGTTATTTCATTTATAAACTATCTTTCTTGCTAAGAAAGATTTTTTTCATAGAAAAAGAACAGGTTTTTGAGGAGCTGTACTACTAATTGCAGTTTTTCAAAACTAGCAAATTTGCTCTTTTAGTGCATGCAGATAGCCCAGTTTCCTGTATTTATAGCATGTATTTATGGCATTGGTGAGAATGTTTCAGAAAAAAATATGGATGACAGATAATTTTTTTCTGATATCTTTACTGGACCAGATACTGAGTCAGACACCCAGTGCTATTGCCCAATGCTATTTCCCAATAAAAATTTGACCAGCTGTAATTTGCAGTTTACACAGATGTAAAGACAGGCCAAGGCAAATTAAACCTAACAGCTTATTTTAAGTTAATGAATGATTTAGAAAACACCTTAAATTTGTTCCCCAAAATACTGCTAGACCCCTACTCTCACCCACTAACTTCCATAAAATTCATTCACCCAATCATCTATTTTCATTAACTAACAAGTATTTAGATTTCTTTCTGCAACATTTTTATTCAATAGAGTATTATTAATGAAAAATATCTCCACAACGGGAAAATATAAATAATAATAAAATATCAAAAAGTTACTTCAATTAGCAGATGAAAAACCCTTCACTAGAAAATAGACTGTCTCAAGCCAGTGATTAAATTATAGGTATATGCTTGAGACAAAGCATCTGTCACACAAGCACTGGGTCATCCGTTAAAAATTGCCCATGCCCTCAAGAGACCAATATTCAGAGCAACGGCTCCAGCAAACATGCTGCCACTTATATAACACAGTCACCTAGTTCTGAGACTTTGGATCTGTGACTTTGAACTTGCATCTGTGAGCACTTTTCCCAAAATGGCTTTTCATTCATAATTTTTTGCTTCAATTCCCAGTTTATATAATGAAAACAGGATAAAAACATATGAAGAGTCCATAAGTGGTGCACTATTTTATAGATGGCAAATTTACACATTTACTAGTAAACATGTCTGAGATTGATCTTTCTATTCAAGTTTCAATGTGAATGACAATGATAAAGCATTGGATGTGTGTGGAACAAATTACAAGCTATATTAAGAAATATGGACCAAATGGGATGAATTGATAAAAGATAAATTACTCATACAACTTGTATGAAAACAACAGTTTGTTCATTTTTTTCCACAGCAACTGTCACTTTGAGATTTACAAAGTCTGCTTCTTCACAGTAAATTCATGGAAGATTTAAGAGAATCTATTTCTCTTCTTTGCCTATACAGGAAGACTGAGGTCAACTCATTTTGAAACTACTAATTCTTAAATGTTTACATTAGGGCAGATGATTCCCTTGCTCAGAAATGGCTTGATTACAAATACCTTTGCATGAGACAGCAAATGGTGTCCTACCATCAGTTCCACAACAGATTGTTCCTGACTCTTTTGGCCTGATGTTGCTGGTCTGGGCAGGAAAACCTTTGTGGTACATGTCCTCTCCATCTCTTGTAGTGAAATTGGCTCTTGGATGTCTGAAGGGCTTTTTCAGTCTATCAAATAAGACCACAGTAAGAATGTGGGCTGATTTACCTGATATTTACCTGTCCATAGACAAATAAAGCAAAGAAAGTTCTGCTGCTTCAGAGTGGGAAGAAGGTGTGACCTGATGAAGAGAAAGAGGAGTGTAATTCCTCAAACATCATATTGAGAAAAATGGTGATTTTGGCACTATATTAGAAATATCCTTGGAATCTTTCTGGATTCATCTGAGCAGAAGTGAATACTGATAAGGAAAAAAAATGGTGCCAAGACCAGTGAGACTGGCTTGAAGGTGAGTTTTATCAACATGTTAACCATGGCCAGCTGTATTGCTAGCACAGGCTTTTCTCTGAGACTTATCCCTGGAAATAGGCTGTACCTGAAGTCCTGGCTTCTATACTCAAGACATGAGTCTTGCCACTGGGCGTCAGTAATAGAATAGTAAGCATCTGGGATGCTGGTATTGGTGTTCTCTATGCACAACTTTTGATGTTGATGTCATTATGTATCAAAGACATTTGAACACATTGACTATTTGGACTTGGTTTTCACTGTCTGAACGCCAAATGTCTTTCACTGAATGCTCCAGCCATGGATTTAATCCAGTGTCCTATGATGTTTAGATCTTCATAGAAAAGGAATGATGCCTATTGAAACCATGGCTTTTGCCTTAGAATAGGCACAGGCATAAGATGACAGATGTTAGGATCACTAGTTAGCAAAATCAGACTGCCTCACAGTGGGAAGTGCTTGAACTCTGATGGCTTGAATTTCACTTTCAGGCAGAAAAGCCAGCTACATTGCCATTGTACTTTGACAGATGACATTGAGCAGTTTCCTACAAGAACACTGTCCATTAATAGACAGACAAGTAAAGACAAAGTGAATAATAAAAAGAATTCAGTTGGACAGAGCTGGTTCTGACTTGCTGACATGTACAGTAAGAACAAAATGAGAGATGGTTATGGATACTCTGTTGCTTACATTCTCACTGCAGAATATGAAAACGGATATAGCAGAAGTGCAGCACCCAGAGATGCAAGATTTTCAACTCTCCAGTCTGACAGACATGAACATCTATGTTGTGATGCACGCAGACACGTACTCAAAAAACTTACTTTTACAAAATGCACCAGCCTTGAAACATCAGAGGCAGCAAGAGCATTCAAGTAAACTCACTTTCCAGGAACTTCAAGCTAGCACCAACATTCAGAGCTGCAGTTCAACGTAACTCTATCTTCAGAATTGACTTTAATCATAGATTAAAGCAGAGAACAAATACCCCTAACTTCTTATACTGTTCCTTCTCCAATTACTTGCTTCTATAAAAAACCTTGTTTATTCAAAAATTACTAAAATTATATTATAGCTTCCCAAGCCCATTTGCCCTCAAAAAATATCTTGGGAAATTGCATGTCATCAATTTTTGACACCAGCTATCAAAAAATATTCTTAAATATATGAATGCAACTCTAAATCAATTACTCATATAAAATAAAAACAAATATTAATTCAAGTCTTAATGAAGATATATAGTGTCTCTCTTGCTGTTACGTCTTTAAATAAATACTACAAGTGCAAATAGGCTAACACCAGAACTTCATATTCACAATATTCTATAATGACGAACTGTATCAAATGCAATCACCTGGATCCAAATTCCCCTCTAAAAACGGTATTTTATGAATTTAGCTCAAGTTGACAGAAAACTTGCAGTCTAATCCTATGACATATCTGTTCATTTGGCCTGCAGGAGTTCAAGCAGCTCATGAGATTTCATTATTACTGAGTCAAAACTGTAACTTATTTCATCCTTATAACTTGTTCCTCATCCTCTCCAGAAACACACCCAGATCTGAAAACCTTTACTTCATGAGCATCTGATAGCTAAATGTTAGCAAATGTATCATATGACACACATTCTTACCGGTAGCTTGTGCCTTTTGGCAGAAGGAGTACTGGAGGGAGAAGAGCCAGCACTCAGAGCTTCTTCAATATCTAAATTCAATTCCTCCAGTTTTTTCATAAGACATGACATAGAGTCTGACCATTCAGATTCTTTTCCTGGTTGGGTCTAAAAGAAATCAAACATACACGAAATCTTAAAACATTCAAACTTTTTGTGACTTGAAGACTCATTTTTTTGACCAGCTCTCAAGAAAAAAGCTGACCAGCTCTTTCCCTATCCTTGGGTGACTTTCTCCATTTAGAAATCTTCAGCAATCACTCCAGTCCTGATGACACATACTCATAGCTGCTCTTCGTACCCAAACGATCACACTCCACCTCTGCATATCTGAACGGCTTTCTAACACTTCATCTTGGACAAACCATTGCCAGTTCAAACTAAGCATGATCAAGACCAAAACTAAAATAACTTTAATGTCTGCTTCTTAAGCCACTTCTATTTTAACATCTCTCCACTAACTGCTCTGTCAATGAGGATCAGAAATTGAGGGTCATCATGAGTGCCGTTTTTTTTTCTTTATTACATGTCCAGGCTTAATCAAGTCTTGTAGCTATTTTCTGCCCATAAGTTTGGAAAATGCGCCTGGATGGCCAAAATACTTTGTGGGTTCCAAGCATTTTCTGTTTTAATGGATGTATTTTTCCCCTTATATCTAACCTGCTTCACTCTATAGCAAAAATTTTAATCCATTTAAGTGCAGCTGCCAAAAATACTTTTCTTATTCCCTAGTTTCCTCAAAAGTCTGTTCCAGTGACTCCTCTTAAACTTCTTTCCACAGTAGTCCCTGTGCATGCTGCCACAATATGCCTCATTTTTCTTATTCAAATCACTTTTAAAGACTCATGGCAAAAGTACAGTCACAATGACCTCCCTGCCATCAAGGGCAGCTCCAAGTCCAGGGTTTAGTCTCTATCCTGAAGCTGCTTCGCTTCTTTCATCTTTCTTATTTTTATGAATTATACGTAACTTTTGCACAGAGATCATTTTATAGCAATCAATTTTAATAGACTGAGCACACAAACACTAATATTACATTGCCATCCTTCCAAAATCCCTAAGAGTATCATATCAACAGTCCACAATACCTAGGGGAGCTAGATAAATACTATTATTATTCCTCACCTGATAAATCTTTGTGGTAATCTGTTTCCTTCTGAGGGGTTAGCAAGTGGGACATGGAGAAAATCATAATTTACGCACTATCACAGAACAAAGCTGTACAAATAGAATCCAGGAAGCTCACACCAGTACTATACTGACATATATTATTCCTCATAGAATTGCTCATCTTCACCAGAATTAACCATGAGGTCCCAGATCTTCAGACTCCTAGTCCCATATTACCCACAGGACCATATTCCCTCCAAAGGGGATAGTTTGGCTTAATATATAAAATTTCATTTTGGAACACAAAAAATTAAATGTCCACTCTTTAGTTTTCTAAATCTTTATCATTTTCAAAATTTTTCCAATCTAAAACTGAATATTTTTTCCTGGAATGCTGTTAAAAGAGCTAAGCTCTATTTCAAAAGCCTATACAATTATTTAAAACACACTCTGCAATTACTTTCCACTGTCTTCCAAAACATTTTAAATTAAAATATAGAATGTTCCACAGAAAGTGAATATCAAAAGATGCTTTGCATGTTGAATCCTTTCTGAGTGAGACGATCTTTTACAGGAAATGTACGTGTTGATATATGTCTATAGTACTGATTTCTAGACAAAGTAAACATTCTACATTTTGCTTGCTAATGTACTGACCTTTACAATACTAAAGAATGCTCAGAAAAAAAAACAAATAAATCAACCCAAGCTCCAGCAACAATCGGTGTAGCACTCCATCAAATATCATATGAAGCTTCTAGTTCTCAACACTATTAAACTAAAATTTGACAATAAGGAGCTATAAGAACGTGTCTTCTTACTAATCAGTGGTAATAAATTCTGAGATAATGATTGCATATGGAAATGAGTAAAATATGTTTCACTTCAGTGATATATGTAAAAACTGTATTTATGAAGTGACAAACATTGAAGGTTAAATTAGAAGTTTGGATTTAAAGTTCCATAAAAAGTAGGCTAGAAGAGATTTCATGAGGGCAAATGGGCCATTTCCTGTTCCATGGCAGAAAGCAGTAGTTAATATCTATATTTGGGGTGGGGGTACTTTAATTCAGTGTTTTCCGAAGAAAACACGAAGATGAAAGTTCACAGAGTCTTTAAGAAAGACTGAATTCTGAAGACATTCCACATGCATGTAATAACACACGTATGATATAATGCTACAATATACAATACAGCTGACAGAACGGCTGAGGTTGGAAGGGACCTTCAGAGATCATCTAGTCCAACCCCTTGCGCAGGCTGGGTCATCTAGAGCAGGTAGCTCAGGACCCTATCCAGACGGCTTCTGAATATCTCCAAGGATGGAGATTCCACAGTCTCTGTGGGCAACCTGTTCCAGTGCTCAGTCACCCTCACAATAAAAAAGTTTTTCCTTATGTTCAGACAGAAATGCCTGTGTTTCAGTTTGTGCCTGTTGCCTCTCATTCTGTCACTGGGCACCACTGAAGAGTGTCTGGTCCCATCCTCTTTTCTCCCTCCCTTCAGATGTTGAAATGTGTTGATAAGATCCCCCCTCAGTCTTCTCTTCTCCAGCCTGAACAGTTCCAGCTCTCTCAGCCTTTCCTCACATGACAGATGCTCCAATCCCTTAACCATCTTTGTGGCCCCTTCCTGGACTCACTCCAGCTTGTCCATGTCTCTCTCATACTGGGGAGCCCAGCACTGGACACAGCACTCCAGGTGTGGCCTCACCAGGGCTGAGTAGAGGGGAAGGATCACCTCCCTCGACCTGCTGGCAACACTCTTCCTAATGCAGCCCAGGATACCATTGGCCTCCTTTGCCCCAAGAGCACATTGCTGGCTCATGGTCAACTTGTTGTCCACCAGGACCCCCAGGTCCTTCTCTGCAAAGCTGTTCTCCATTCGAGAGTAGCTCTCTCTTGCCATTATTGAACTTCATGAGGTTCCTGTTGGCCCATTTCTCCAGCCAGCTGAGGTCCCTCTGAACGGAAGCACAACCATCTGGTGTATCAGCCACTCCCCCGTTTTGTGTTGTCTGCAAACTTGCTGATGGTGCACTTGGTCCTACTGTCTAGGTCATTAATGAAGATGTTAAAAAGTACTTAACCTAGGATCGACCCCTGGGGTACACTGCTAGTGGCTGCCCTCCAGTTAAGCTTTGCACCGCTGAGCACAACCCTTAGAGGCCAGCAGTTCAGGCAGTTGTCAGTCCACCTCCCTGTCCATTAATCTAGTCTGTACTTTATCAGTTTGTCGATGAGGACGTTACGGGAGACAGTGTCAAAAGCCTTACTTACTGAGGCCAAAGTAGACAACATCCACTGCTCTCCCCTCATCTACCCAGCCAGTCACTCCATCAGAGAAGGCTATCAGGTTGGTTAAGCATGGTTTCCCCACTGTGAATCCATGCTGACTACTCCTGATCACCTGCTTGTCCTTCATGTGCTTGGAAATGGTATCCAGGATTAGCTGCTTCACCACTTTCACAGGGATGGAGGTGAGGCTGACTGGCCTGTAGTTCCCTAGGTCCTCCTTCTTGCCCTTTTGGAAGACTGGAGTGGCATTTGCTTTCTTTCAGTTATCAGAAACCTCTCCTGATTGCAGTGACCTTTCAAAGATAATCGAGAGCAGCCTCACAATAATATCAACCAGCTTCCTCAGCTCTTGTGGTGCATCCTGTCAGGACCCATAGACTTGTGTATGTGCATTTTACTTAAATGATCCTTAACCTAGCTCCATATGCTATGAGGCACACTTGGCCTTTATCTTGACAAATATTTTTGTATTGTTTCAATACTTCTTTCTAGCATTTGTCAATACTCTGCAGTACAGTATATATAGATGTGCCAAAACCAACAGTTCTTATCTTCTTTTTCTATAATAGAACTCAAATCACAGTCACTTCTTACAAATACAAGCTTTAAAGAGCTCTCCCAAACTAAAACTCCCCTAGTTTCCATTAAATTTTGTCTTTCTAGTTCAGTAAGATTCTAAATTATGTCTATTAAATTAAGGGGATGAGGAAAAAGATGGGTTTTCATTATCCTTCAATACAAAGCTAAATGGGCCTAGTTAACAAGTGACATTCATTAATTAGAAAATTGGCACAAAAGCGACATCTGGAACAAAAGCTGATTGGCTATTATTTCAAAGGTTGCCTGAAATTCCTGCTGAACAGCAAAAACATGCTACTTACATTTAAAAATATAGAGCTTGCACAGTAGGACTTCTAACATGAGAACAAATTCTGTCAAATTCACTTAAAAAGTACACAGTTCCTCAGTGTTTAGTTCAAATAACTAGGCTGGATACTATGAAAGGGTGACAGATAGGGTAGAACAGCTTTTGAGTATCAGTGTATCTTGTCCATAGCAACTACAGAGGCAGTAGGGCTGGAGCATCTTTGGAAGCTTTTATATACTCTCCTTCAGGAAGAAAAGTCGGAGTATGAAGTGGCTACGAGTCATGGACTGTTTTATTCATTGTTTTCCCCCTTAAAAAAAAAAAAAAAAAAAGGTATATTGGGAGAACAATCCTTCCCATACACTCAAGGTCTCCCTTATTGTTTGAGCCACTATCATTCAGCAGCGCATGGGAACACTGTCATTTTCATCTTTTAAAATACCAGAAAATCATGAAAATAGAAGTGTATTACAGAAACACTTTTTGCATTATCTTGGAATACCCTTAACATGAGAACAATAGAGGAAAATGAGACAAGAGAATCCCTTGTTAAACAAAAAGAGAAGTGACCTTATCTACGAAGATCATGTCATACATTAGGCAGAAAAAGAAGTACTGGTTTTGAAAGAGAATTTCCTTGCCATACAGATTTGTCAAGCACCATATATTCAGGTTAGACATAAAGGAATACAAATATTACAAAACATAATTTTATATTTAGCACAGAGAATAATGCTTATGTTGTATGTGCTTCCATATAAAGCAGTTACTAATGCAGCTGTTATACAACTGGGTTAATTCTTCAGATACAACAACTACCTAATGTGTAATATTTGCTGAGACATATTTAGTGATCAGCCAAACATAAAATTTAGTTATAGGTTGCTGTTTCCTACAGCAGTTGCAGCCTGTTCTTTTAACAGCAAATTTAATGTTTTTGTTATAAGTACACATGCAAACTCAGATTTCATTACTACCAATTAACAAAGGACAGAGGTAAAAAAGGGCACAAGATTGCAGCCCATCATCTAATCAATAACTTGTTCTTTTCCTCAGACTGAGAAGTAAATACATTCCAGACATTCAATTATTTGTGCCTTTTGGACCAAAAGCTTCTGCACCCTGTTTTTCAGCTTTCAAGTGTTCTTCACTAATCTTATTCAGCAAAAACATCTGTGATAAAAGCCATGTTTGTTTCAATGTTTTGCCCATAAAGCTTGCTGCAATGGGTGTAATAGCTGCCAGCAAATCTAAATTTAAACTGAAAGAATGTGGCAAAAAAAGTACAAGCTCATATAGAACACTCAGAGGTCAGGGTTAACCTTGCTGCCAGACCTCACCATATACTGGAAGCAGAAAGACTTCCAAATGAAGGGTTATGAGAAAATTGCACAATTCTAAATTTATCTGTTATCTTATGGCATTCGCTGCAGAATTTTTCAATAGACTCAATTGTTCTAATAACTAATATAATGTAGAACTGCTAGTGATAAATTACTAACCTCCAAATGAAAAATATCAATGCTATTTAACCCTCCTCCCTAATATTAAACTGGTTTAGATAAAATTCTTTGATGTGCTGAGTAGATACAAAAATAATGATTTTTGTATTGCAGTGACCAAATATCATATTTTGCTCTTGCTCCACTGATGGGGCTCCTCTGTTGCCAAAAGAAGCTCTGTGCAAAAGAAGTTCTCAGCAACCATTCATGGCTTTGCCCACAGGGGCTGATGGAGGAAGCCAGATTGGATCCATATACAAAATCCTGCTGAAAAAAGCATTTAAAATACAAAGGATTCTTTTATTCTCAAAATAGATTTGTGTGTGCACTCTATACTGAAGATAAAATACTTCCAAAGGGAATTTTGCCACATACTCCCCAACAGTGCTGCCTAAATAAAGAGGCTTTAGATGGACAACTAATGTGTGGCACCTTTCCCCTGGAAAGCAGGTAAGGTAAACACTCTAGTTAGAAACCTTTTTACTTCTAAGAATAATATTCCTACCCATCTGAAATGATTAGGGAAAGTCTTTTCAATCTTGTAAGTCAGCAGGCAAAAACATGAGCATGGCTAGGCTGCTGAGAGGGAGGCAGCTTATCAGGGATGTCTTGTTATAAGGTTGAGAGAGAGCTGGACCTCTCTTATCCCAAATATGAGGAAGCATTTACTAAAGATGGACTACTAGGATCAAAGTAGCTTCTCCAAAGCAAAGGTACAGAAATACTAACATGAAAATAGTGTTAACCTATTTTAATGGAAATACCTGTTACAGGATGAACTCCTCTCCTCCAAACCTCTGATATATACACTTAAATATGGCTGCATGGAGCTTTGTTTTTTCTTCCTTCTCCTTTCTCAGATGTGCTCCTTTGCGCACATCTGCCTGAGGGTGTGCTGTCCCAAGCTATGCAGTTCTTCAAGCAAGTTTTCAGTAGTGACACAAGGCATATAAATCTGATTAAGCCTTGTACACATTTGCTGGTCTACACCAAATTAAACTGGTTTTTGAAAACACGTAAGGTTATTTCTGCTCGTAGTGCCACCATAACACTGACTTCATCTTTCAGTAGCTTAACTGTACATTTCTATAACCTGCATGTTTGTATTTTAGTAAACTGTTAGCTACATCTTTGCGAGGCAATGCTTAGTTTGAGTACAATATAAAAAAAATTCTGGAAATGCTAACTTCAAGATATAGAACAATCAGGATATACACTTTTTCCTCCCTAATGATTAAAAGGTTCAGAACATGGAGGAAAAGGGAACCCCAAAAGGTGGTACCATGTGAAAATAATGGAACACAACCCCTATCTCAATTCTAGTATTTCACTTTTTAACGGCAAACTCATATTAGCTTAGCAAAAAATTCACTCAGTATTTGTAATAGCTTTTTATCTTTTGAACAACGAACTGGTAAATCTGGTCTTTAATTTGCAGTCAGCACACTCATTCTGCATAGTGATAATGTCCATTATATAAAAGGAGGAACACAGAATCCCCAAGTCCCATCTCCCTTTAAAGGGTTCCTGCATCAATTCTTAAGAACTGTTGCTCTCAGCTAGACAGTACAGAAACAGCATTACCAAAGGAGTCTTCCAAATATTTATTAGTTTACAGAAATATTTCCCAGGGGAAGAAACCCGAATTAATTTCTGGGACTGAAAGCCATAAGCAGTATCAGCATAGCGCCACACCCAGGACAAGAGAGAGATGGAAAGGAGAGCAGAAAGGAACTCACTTGAAGAAAGGTCAAAGGCAAAGTGTTTTGAAAAACAAATCACACACTACCTCGGAAGTTTTAAAGGACAGTGGCCCATTGTTCCAGATACTCTAGTACATAAACTCTGCTGCAGTTAACTTTTAGTAAAGGCAACCAGTTTTGTAACGGACTTTTAATTTTAAAAAATGACAGCATAAAATGACATGTACTGTTTTTAACACAAAATTGTAATACCATTTGGTCAAATGATTAAAACTTTTTCCTCCAGTTCACAATACCTACAGCAAAATTCTCCACCTTCTAACAAATTATTATGTCAGGCAACACTGAATTTCACAAACAGGCTGTCTGACAAGCCTGCACTGTCGACACATGCTACAGATCTGGCACCCAAAATGCCAGGCAAGCTGTCTTAATTGACATCTGCTTCTATTTCAGCATACGAATTATCCTCTTGGGTTATCCCATCTTCAGCTGCTTCAGAATGGATGCCAGCTCATCATTTATCTGTTCAGAATTAGAACATTTCCTCCACCTTCAAACAGTTAACTGTGCTTCTTATATGCCAAATCACACCTGCTCTAAGTTGCGGTCAAACTTCCAACTCTGGTCTATTTGCATTTGTTTTGGCACCATCTTCAAGAAACAGTGGTTGTATCTAGTGATCAAGAATGCCAAAATAGCTTGCACACACAGGTACTAAGATGCATTTTACTTACACTTTACCAAAATTATAAACTTCAGAGTAGCAGTAACTCTTACAATAACTGCCTTGAAAAATACAATTAACCTGTGTCTTGTTTATAGAAGAGTATTTTTCAGCAGTGCTTATTGACTTGCCATGCTGTGTTTCAGACTGTGATTCACAAGAGGTGATGGGCTCTCATGCCGCTAAATCCAAAAAGAGTTACACACAGTACTGTGTAATTTACAAGTCCTTCTCCCCACTGTTTTTAGTTGTGGCTATAAACTGTCTTTTCAGATTGGAATAGGACTCTGTTTTTTTAAGGCAGGGTTATCTCTTCATAAAAACACACTGGTTAGAGCTATCCAGGATGCTGAAGAGCTGGGCTCAGTTTCATCTTTGGCCTAATGCAATTTATATCATCTCTCCCATAATATAAAAAAAATGAGCAGTGAAAAGAAAAGTAGCATCATTTTTGCTGAGAACTGCATACAACTGACTGCAAATAGTTCCTTCCCTCCTTCTTGCTGAAGCTGTGTCACTGCGTGGAAACAATTCAGGATTAGTTAGGCCAAAGAAAGAGGAAACAAGCATGATAATCTAGTGGCACCTATCTTGAAGGGAACAAATCAGAAGAGTTTTGAGAGTTTTATCCAGCAACTATCCTCCATAAAATATATGAACAGTTCTACAAAACTAGTATATGGATCTTCCTAGTCCTGCAAACAGGACTTCATCCCCAAATTATGCATTTGAGTTCCTTCTATCACACATACTTTCTCTTATTTGTCCAATGAATCTCAGATTATTTTTGCACAAGCAGAGCTAGAAGAGAAACTATCCCCAGAACAGCTTGTCATCAGAAATTATGAAAGATAGAAAACATAGGCTAAAGGCTTCCAAACAGCTGAGAAACAGAACCCTTATCCACTACATTTTGGAGAGGACTAATCACTTTTTTCCATGAAAAACGGAAATACAGCACCTCCTTCTTTTATGAAGAAAGTGGCAGCCACCATTGCATGTTGTAGAAATCCTGATGCTCTGAAAGTATGTGTAGGCTCTATGGACACCAAAGTGACTCAAGAGTAATCAGTCCCACCTGCCTGCCAGCTCCTGACTAAGATCTGCCTCAAGACAAGCATCATGTTGCTTAGCCCCAGTATGAATGGTATGATTTTTGGCATACGCAGGAAAAAAGCAGCTGGGAGAACTTAAATTGAGACAAGCACTCCAGAAAATAACAAAAGAACAGCCACCAGTAGGCTTTACTACTGGATGGGAACACTGGAGCCTCAAGAGAGGGAAAACTGGTGCCTTGCACCTAAAACAAAGTATTAGGTATTATACCCTGATTCGCAGCATGGTAAGCATGACCCCATCCTTAGCAGTGATTTGAGCCAACATGGGTGGTCTCCCCCAGTCACCAGCCAAGGGAGTAGCTGTGGAAAGCACACAACTGTTAATGGGTCATTTGTGCATGTCATTACTTGTTACTGTTCAAGTAGTGTTTTGTTTAGCACCACTGCTCTACTAATTTTTGTTAGTTTTATTAATCTTAGCTAATGAAGTAAGCAGTTGTATTAAGCAAGGGTTCATCTATTTTCTTGGCACTTCACCACCCATGCTAATCAGTCAACTGTCACAGCACACCTTGACAAAAATTCAGTGTTTGGCGTGTAGGCAAAAGGTGTTACAGGTACCAAGAGCTGTGAATCAATCTCTGCATCCCAGTGCCATGGCTGCCCTGACAATGTAACACAGAAGTTATGTCATTTTCTTTGAAGTCAAAGAACTCCAGAGCAGACTCTGAAGAGATGAAGATGTTTAAGAATGCAGACAGAGCTTTAGTAAGACTTTGGCAAATAACTAAACGTAAATAAAGAACGTAGCTTGAACACCTTTAAAAAGAAAAAAACCTGTCTGCTCTCTATGTAGGTAACAATCTTACTATAATTTTTCTTAACACACCAACATTCTTATGTTCGCAATTTTCAGTTATTTTAACAAAAAAAAAAAAAGATAAACGCAGTGATAGAATTTTCCAGGAAACTGGTACTAGAGATGTTCCAGGTATTATGGAACTTCAGCCATACAGTATATTTTGGATTAAGAGTCATATGGAACTTCTGTGGTGTCTACATTACATATAAAAACATAATTCAGAAAAACACTATTGATAAATATGAAACATGTAAAATGATTCCACTACTGCTATTAGATTTGTGGCAAACTATAATGAAAAATAAATACTGTACAGGATTTTAAAAAGGGACACAATTTCCACAATTCACAAACATTCACAGGGTTCTGTCAAGTGTGACCTTGCTCCCTGCCCAGAAGTTCTTACATTCAACTATCAAGAAGAAATATTAAGGTTAGCAGTCCACTTCTAAACAGAAATTAGAAATTAACAGAGGAAAATAACCAATGAAAGGCACCTTTATGAATTCAAAAGTACTCAAGGACAAAGAAAAGAAAGCTTGGCAGAACAGAATATATTCTTGATGATTAAGAATAGGTGAAAATAGGGAAGAAGACGAAACATGAATTATGAGGAAGCAAAATGATAAAAAAATGAAATAATGTAAAACTTCTAACTATATCATGAACTGTTTTTCTTCCAGCTTACAATAAAGAAAGGGCATTCATCCCAGATCCAGAAATGTAATTAGGCCATATTTTCACTAGAAGTTCAACACCTAAGTACCCAGGTTTAACTTCTAGGACTGCAGTATTATCCAAACATAGGTTAAGTTCCATCTATGGATATGCTGTGAGTTAAGTATCTATTAATATATTTAAATACATTTTAAAGAAAGACTATATAAACTACTCTTGAAACTCTTGAAATTTTTAGAGCAACAGAAGTGACAAGTTGTGTAGCCTTTATTTATTTATAAGATTACTTCAAGAACTTATAATACTGATATAGAACTCACATATCTATTTTTCTTAAGTATATGCAACTATAATTAAGATATCTCTATATTATTTCAAATTATTTAACTTCATGCCAAATCATGCTAATCTGTTGAACTGAAGTATCAAAGGACATTTATAAAAACATTCAGTATGTATGCTAATGGTAATAGCCTGGGCTGAGCTTTCCCATACTATACCAACATTAACTACATCAAAGTCCTTGTGGTTGCTGCAACATAACACAGACCTGCCTGTATTATAATGCCTGGTTATAAAAACACCAAATTAAAAAGTGGCATATCCTTTAATTTCTGTGCATTTATGACATACACACTCGTATCACCTAAGAGTCAGATGGCAACCTGCTTTCAAAATATTAGCTCTCACAGAGACCCTCCCTGTAATTTCAGGGACACAGCAGAACAACCTAATGCCCAGTAAGCCTTTTTTCCTTTAAGGAACCTACAGCAGAGAAAGAACAAAGAAAAGTTTTCTCCACTTCAATTTAAAACCAGATCTGGTACATTTTGACCTTATACGGCAATATGAGGCAGGCCACCAGATTTCACCCAGGTCACCTCAGCATTTAGCCCTAAAATAACTTCAATTTGGCTAGGGCATACTTAAAGAAAAACAAGCAAAGAAAAACAACAACAAAAACCCCACACAATCTGTTGCTCTTTCCACCCTACACTTCTAGGAGGATTTATTTCATCAAAAAAAACAGTCACAGACCAAGTTGTGCTGTCTCTACACCCTTCTGCTCAAGGGCACGGTACGATGCCACCCCCACCGAGTAAGTGGCAAGGGGCAGGAAGGCCAGGCCGTGCCGCCGCCCGCTCTCGCACCGCCTAAAGCCCACAGCGCGGAGTCCAGTCCCGCTCCCCCGGCCAAGGCAGCGGCCGAGCGGGCCGAGGTGAGGGGAAGCGCCCGCAGGGCCCGCTCCCCTCCACCCCCCGGCCAAGGAGGGGGGAGTCAGGCTACCTCTCGAGGCAGCCGCGCCCCTTCCCGCGGCGGCGGCGGCTTCCTCCTCCGGCGAGGAGCCATTTGGCAAGGGCAGCCGTGAGGGCCCTGCCCCCCCCGCCCAGCCGCCAAGCTCGGAGCGGCCTCCCCGCCCGGCCGCGAAGCACGACGCGGGGCAGCGCATAGGCCGCAGGGGACGGCGCCCCTCTGAAAGGGAGGTAAAAGGCTCGCCGCGCCGCCGCCGCTCCGCGGGGCGCTGGCCTCGCTAAACGGCTTCCCGCGCCGCGGCCCGGCCCGGCGCCGCAACAATAGCCGCAGCCGGGCCGCCCGCGCCCAACGGCGGCGAGGCCGAGCCCGCCCTTTCGCGGGGCTCGCACGCGCTGAGGAGGGAGAGGGGGCGAGGGGGCGGGGCGCCGCCTCGGCCAGCGCCCCGAGGTGCGCGCGCAGCCCCCCCCCCAGCTTCCTCCTTTCTTTCCGCTCCGCGCGCGCGCCGCGGTGACGTCACTCGCGGGAGGGGCGGCGCGGTCGGCCCCCGCCGGCTCGCGGGGCGGCAGCGCCACCTGGCGGGCGGCGCGGCCGGGCGGGCGGGCCGAGAGCGCGCCCTACCGTCCCCGGAGGGAAGGGCGCTCCCGCCGCCGCAGGGGCGCAGCTGCCGGGGGGGGGGGGGGGGGCAGGGGAAGCGGGCGAGCGCCTCTGTCGCTGGGTGAGGGCGCAGCGAGTCTTGGGGAGCCCCCGGCGGCTCGCTCCCCCGGCGGCCGTTGGCGGGGCGCAGCCCTCACAGGCGCTCCCTGAGGGGCGGCCGTGGCGGGGCGGGCGGCGCCGCAGCCGGCGACGAGGCGGCGGTCCAGGGGGCGAGGCTCCCGCCGGCCTGAGGGGAGCCGCTGGGCTGCCCCCGTTGTCGGGGGGGTGGCCCGGGGGCGAGGGGGCTCCGAGGTGGTGCCCGCCTCGCCCCTTCCCCGTCAGTCTCCCTCGTGCGTTGTCTCCGTAGAAAAGTGCCGATCACAGCGCGGTCAGGCCTAGCTAGCGTATAAAATGCGCTGCTTTCCCTGGGGCTGTGCCTCAGTTTCCACAGCATAAAAGGGCACAACTGCCCTGCGCGAAGACCCTTTCCCAGCACAGCCAAGCGCGCAGAGCCTGTGACGGCGGCCATTCCTACAGAGAGCTGGAGAAGACTTAATCTACAGCAAACGGGTTTTTAGAAATGTTTGTGCAATTAACACACACTCATGGGAAGATACTGCTCTTACGCTCAAAGTTTCTGTCATGCAAACATTGTACTTAAAAATGGCTAATTCCATGTCTAGGTACTTATGTACACATTTCTGAAAATTAAATCTGTAATGCTTTTCATGGGCAGTCTGCCCTTCTGTGGTAATTGGAAAGAGATGTCAGAATAAATAAGGTTGATTTAGTCAAGACTGATTCTGCTCAACTGCAGGAAAATAATTATGTCAAATCTGAGATTTGATTAATTTGACTTGATTTAGATGGTCTTCTCTTATGAATAACAGGAACTGAATGTATAATTTCTGACATTTTTAGTTACAATTGTAAAATTTATCAAAATTCTCAAAGCTAGGCCACACTGGCTGTCAGAGCTACACTGCTCATTTTGAGGTCAGAATTCTGTTTGAACCATTTCATTCTACTGTGGTTTGCCTTGGTTATAGTTGATTACTTTTGTCAGTGGTCAGACAGTCTGAGCTGAGCTCTGGTATTTGAATACAAAAGGTGACTTCAAGCAAGAGATAGAGTTCTTCAGACTCCTTGGATTTCAGGACACAGTCAAAAGAAACGTGTCTAAAACAGCATTTCCTAAAGGATTTAAGATTTACTTATTTATTTGGTTTGACATATTAAACAGAACCTTATTGGGGCAGATTATTTTTGACAATTTCATTTTTTGATCTTTCTGGTGATATGAAATGTTTTTTCTTCAAAGTTCATTATATTTGGGATATGAAAGGGAAGGATATGAGGCAGGGAGGGAGGGAGATGTAGATCCTGGATACTGTAAGCCAAGGACAGGCCATAATCGTAGTTCCTGTAATTTTCAAGAGCGAGGTCTGGCAAAGCATCAGACCGAGATTTGGAGGCTCAGATTGCTCCTTGACCTCACCACACAAATGGCTCTCAGGAGAAACTGGTAGAACAGAGAATCAAGACTTTGAAGCCTGGATTATGCTACTGTACAGCTCCTAGTGCCAGGGGATCTTAATTGTGGTCTTTGGTGACTTGATTCAATACATGTCATAATAAGTGAAACTTCAGTTTCTGTCCTTCTTTAGTAAATAAAACTGAAACATATTGGACTGTATCATTCAAAATAATTTTAAATAGTTTAAAAATCAATTCTCAGTTTTTCCTTCAAAATGATTTAGTTTTATTTACTTCTTGTAGTAGGCCTTTTCTAAGTATTCATTATTTGAATTTATAGTCTTAATTAAAATGCTAAATGTATTTTAATCAGTTTCTTCCATTGTATTTATTGATAATAGTATTTAAAGTAATAATACTTTAAAATAATGCTTTCATATTTTCTCTCTCTTTTTTTTTTGGCCTGGTGTCTTAAAAGAACACAGTTACACTGTTCTGTCCTCAGGTTGCTCAACTGCTGCGGCATTCCCCCTGTAACTTTTGAATCTTTTAGGTAGTTTCAAGCCAGTTTGAAAGAGGGGAAGAAATTTCAGAGAGATCCAATTTCAAAGTTTAATAAAAATTTGTGGCTGGATAGCTACAAGAGACTCAAATGACTTCCCACGATAAACTAAAAATGAGGCGATATCAGCCCATATCCACTCTGAGCAGCTGCCAATCAGCATACGCCAGTCAACTGGCCAGTCAGCACAAATATAGCTACAGCTAAAGCATATGTTTGTCTCTTGCCAAGTCAGACTCATATGGAAGGTCCAGGGACATTCTGGGGAAAGGGAAATACAGGAGACATGGGAAAGTGTGGAGAAAGTTGTTAAAATGGAAACTGGAGATTGGAAAGAACACTGGGAAATGATTGGAATACCATCGGAAAAGACGGAAGGATTGGGGAGCAAGAGTTACTGAAGTGCATGAATCAGGAGGGTACAGGACGTCAGGGTTCATTAGTTCTGCAGAGTGTCAGTTGTGGTCATGTTAAGTTTGAAAAACACTTCGGAGCAATTCTTGGCTCTTCCAAGATAATCATCCTGAGATGATTAGGTGAATTCTGAAGAAACAGCAGGACAATAAATTTTCACTTCCTACACTCAGACACTTGATTTAAAAGAGGTTTCTTTATAAATGGCAATTAATTCCTGATCAAGAAATGGAAGAAATATACATTGTGAGGGAGGTGTTGGGTTGTTCATTTCTGATCTGCTGATTTTATAGGATTTGTGTCTCTCATTCTGTACTGTTACATTCTTTCATAAGGAGGAAATGACTTCTGTTTAAGTGTCAGGATAAGTACATCATTGATAACCTTTTGTGGAAAAAGATCATTAGGGATGAGGAAGTAGACTAAAGGTATCTGTAACTAAAGGTACAATTTAACACAAGCTATAAAAAAATTTTTTTTTAAAGTTATTTGGTTGTCCAGTATTAAAGGGAGGTGGAAGTCGGTTTGAGTATACTATTGAAATCAGAAATACCACTGTACTTGGCAACTAGATAAAACTAGCTCCGAATGTTATTTACAATGCATTTACTTAGTTCTGTTTTGATACTTTGTATCCTCTGTTTTGAGAGGGCTTCAATTATAAGAAGCTTATCAAAATGACGTAATGACACTGATCTGACATTGAGTGAGTGAGATGACTGAAGAGGCGCATTTTTTCTTTTCATTGGCTAAATCTCTTAAATGCCTATGCTTAATCAGATGGGCTCTCCCTCTGGAGATTTTCAAAGACACCAGCCTCTTTTCCTCTAACTGTATAAGGAATTTAGGTGCTTGATTTGACAGATTTTGTATTCTATAATGTGAGCACTGAATGCATTCCCTAATGCCCAGATCCAGATAATACTCTGTGTATGTCTTAACTCCATGTTGAGACAAGACTTGGTGTGCACCATCTCCACTCCCATCCCCTTTTGTCTTCCTCTTCCTCCCCCATCCCTAGTTTCTATGGGAAGGAAATTATACTATGAGAGCAGCAAGCCCACACCACCAGGCGCCACCAGAAACCACACATAGTTACATACCTAAAATTTAGATGAAAATTAATTGCCCAAATTATAGAGATCTGATTTCACTCCTCTCTCACTAAAGCTGATAAATGTATTTTTCTTTACAGATTTGCTTGATGGAGGACTGGACGACATTTCTTCATTAGAAATAATAGCTAAAACCGGCAAAAGCTTTCAACCTAGAGAAGTATGTTGTCCTATGGATAAAGCTGTTAATGGAGCAGTGGCTCTACCAATGACACTTCTTGCAAATCACCTCTTTGCATTTTTCCCCCCACCCTTTGGTAAACTAAGATGTATGTTCCTGGTTCTGCTTATGGTAAAACCCGCAATGTCATGAGGGCTACTGTAGTAATCTGCTGCAGTTTATGCTCTTTCTTTTTCCTCTGGGAAG
The DNA here is from genome assembly GCF_036417845.1 of Apteryx mantelli. Lineage (NCBI taxonomy): Eukaryota > Metazoa > Chordata > Aves > Apterygiformes > Apterygidae > Apteryx > Apteryx mantelli. Next base: position 27,193,859 of record NC_089978.1, read on the forward strand.
AATACTCATGCCTTATGCAGGAACTAAGAAGCTGAAGGAATTATGTAGAGTTTAAATGCTGAATTTAAGATCATCACCTCATGTGCAAGAACAGCCATCTGTCTGTTTATGGATATGTTCCTTAATCCCTTATTAATTTATATAGTATATATTTTGGCTTATATTTTTAATTGTTAATGGTAGTTACTTGTCCAAAGATTTCAGAATTTTAACAATATTTCTTCTTTCAGAGATGAAAAACACAGAGGTAAATACCATTTAAACAATCAAAACAACTTTCATGATATATGTAAACAGTTGAAGTCCTGTCTTGCTAGAATAAAAATAAATAGATATGTAACAGCCACATGTGTGGTAATGTACCGTTAGTACTGCATGATGTTGACTTACTTTGCTCCTCTTGGATATCTTGCTTTATGGAGAATCATTGCTTTTTTTAGTCATAACTGGGAAACAGAATAGTGGTTATAGATTTTTAACGTGTCCTTTTTAGCTTGGGAAAAAGATAACTCAGTTAAAAACTATAAAAACATTTTCCAGTAAAAAAACAGTTTGATCTCAGATGTGAAGAAAAGTTACTTTGATAGAGTAGACTTAGGCATCATTCTTGGAGGAAAAAAATCATTTCTGTATCTCCAGAGCATGTAAATGTATTGCTTATACCATGTAAATATTTTAATATAACATAAAGGTTGGAGCATGTGGCTTAGAAGCTTAAAAAATACGTCACAGGTTTTTCAGTTTTATTTTAAAGAGTACAATGGGCACAAAATAACAGCTACTGTTGTTACAGGAACCTTAAGGTTCAGTTATGTTCCCTGTGCCTTACTTCAGATATCTTCTGCTGGCATGAGAGGGGATGAGAGAGAGAAATGATCTGTAACAACTGATTTTATAAACCCACAGGAGTTTTGCAAACTCTTCAGGACACAAATGCTCATAAAAATGTTTTGAGACATGAAAGCATGAGCCTGTCCCAGTGTCTGCATTATCAAGTAGAGGTTTAGCCTAACCATTACTGACTTCCAGTTCTAATATGCTTTATATTGTGAGTAACATTAAGTAATACTGGCAGAGCACTTGCCTGGCTCTTCGTGAAGGCTAGTGCAATAACTGAAAGCATTTAATAATTCTGTTAATCCATGGTAGGATATTTGATGCCCTGTATTAATATTTGGAAAAGTAATGGTTTTTAAAATGAACAGGAAAACACTATTATTTGGAGTTACGAAGGGGATTGTAAGAAAGAGGAAAAAAACCCTCCAGAAGAACGATTATTTGTAGTGATATTTTTTATAACATTTACATATACTTCTGTTCCATGTGATAAGAAACAATTTAACCAAAAAAAAAAATCGACCACAAAAATCCAAATAGAAAAATCTGTTGACATAATTCTGGCAAATAAAACAAACGATTCCTGGCCTTATTCAAGATGGCTAGGATTTCACTCAGTTCCTCCAAATATGTACCTCAAGCAAGTTTTAAAAAGTGTATTTTGAAATGCAGGAGACTTACCAATAGCAAAAATATGCAAAATCTTCTTATCAAAACACAGTATAATCTAGAATTGTGAGACATGCAGGTTTAAGAGGAATATTTAGATACCTCCTTGTGGAGAAGGCCTTATGTGCTGCATTAGCACTCATGCTAAAAATTCTAGAATAAAAGTTGGAAATATAATAGTTTGTATTTTAAGATGTGTCGTAATGTAACACTTGAAATTTAATCTCAGAAATCTCAAAAAATAGGAGCAAGCTCTCCCACTTCTTCTCCAGTGCTGCCCACCTCTGTATAGCCCCGTTGTAATAATGCCAGCTTTTCAAAAAAAAGCAGGAGGAAATGGGCTAGAGCACAGATACAGTGAGAATGTGCCTAAACTGATCAATAAATAGTTGTGGTGGTGTAAAACTGGACCGACAAGGTAGAAACCAACCTAGTGGCTACTCACCCAAGATATGTTCGTATTTAAAATTTAAAATGCCAAAGTGATAGCAATTTCCTTGGAAGTGTGATTTTTTTCCAAAAATAATTAATTGATATTTGTCAATTCATCAAAATTGAATTACTTTTCAGGGACAATTTAATTTTGACAGCATTCCTTTGGGGAAAATACTTTTAACTGTAAGCTGTACATGCTCCTCAGTAGTCTACCTAGCAAGCTGCTGGAGGCTCCTGACATAGCACTGCCAGGCTGAGGAATCATTCAGTGTCATGGAGAATTTTGAATCTTTGTGAAGTTTTTTTCTGAACTGGAGTAAACACAAATTAAAAAAAAAAGCAGCTTTCTTTGCAAATCTGAAATGCTTTTATTTGCCTTTCTTTTGAGTATATACTGTCATTTTTTTCCTCTGATGCATAAACTAAATTTTCCTTGTTTAATTTTGTCCTGTTTTCAACTTCACACTTGCTGCTCTTACACATTCATTTTAAATGCTGAGTGCCCTGAGCTTCTTGTGTGACCATTCATTAGCATTTGCAAGCGTTTGAGCACAACTTCTGAATTAGAAAAGAAGTGTTTGATGGGGAATACTAGAAGGTCCAGTCTTTATTTTCTTAGCTTAGATATCTGCATTCCATTTAATGCAACTTAAACTCATCATCTTAGTAAGAACTTTGAACAAAAGTGGAAAAGGAAGTACATACGAGAAGTTGACCTGAGTTAATAACTGTAAATGTGTATACATCCCAATAGCAATTACTATTCTTGTAGAGTTTGCCATTATGAATTGTTTGTATTCATGGTAAATTCTTTCATTTAAAATATTGTTATATGAGAACATTCCAGTGGCAATTTTAGTTCTTGCTGTTCTGACATTCACATGCAAAATGCATGCTTTGTCTTGTCTGAAGTTTGGTTTCAGAATCACTTTCGGAGCATGTATAATGCACTTTTGCCTTTACTTCAGAAAGACCTGAGTTTGTGCCTGCTTGCTTAGAGTACTAGGGGTTTCCCACTGAGGCTTGATTTCTCAGTTTCTTTTAGCATTCTTTCTTTTTACCTCAGTGTGATTACCATCTTATATATGTGTTCCTCAAGATAAGACTAAAAATGTTCAGTCCTTACAGTCTAAGTTTTTCAAGGCTCATTCAACTCAAGATAACCCTCCATTTTATGTTTTGTACAGTATAAATCACATGTAATTGCTTAAGAGAGACATTGGAACTTCTATTTAAAAAATAGTATTGGAATTTTTATTTCAAAAACAGGGTCTGTGAAATATTTTTGTCTTCAGGGGTAATCTTTTATAGTTTAAACATCTTTTGTCTTCCAGACATGATCTTAAGGTGAACTCTCAGAGGATAGCAGGCCTCTTTCAACCATTGTAAATGTGTTTAGTTGCACACGTACGTAGTGCTCTGTCTTCTCTCAGTACAGGCACTAATCTTGGTCAGACATGCTGTTCACAGAAACCAGCTTACTGGTGCTAACTTTATATTGCTGTTGTGGCCTTTCTTCAAGTTACTGGTTTTGCATACCTTGCTTTTGGTTTTGATGTATGATGCATGTATTATAGAATGAAATTAATACAAGTTGCAGTTTTGTATACTGTTATTTTTTGGTAGTTTTAGGAGTTTTTTTGACATTTTAATTTAAGTAAATCAGTCCCTAGACTAACTGCAGAGGCTTTTCTCTCAGCGCAAAAACCTCTTTACAGAACTAGTGAAATTTCAGCATTTTACTGTTTGAACAGGAACAATAAATAACAACTGTAAAAACTTATAATAGATTATATAGCATATCACTAGGTATTTCATCACAAAGATTAAATTAAGGCCAGACAACTTTTTGCTGAAAAAACAGCATAAATATGCTCTTAAATCTTCAGAACTCAAATGCTTTCTTATTCCAGACCCAATTTCTGAAACATTGGATTACCAGACTAAATGTCAGGGAAATTCAGAATCCACAGAAAGTATGAATAAAGAGAGTCTAGTAATACAATCCAAAAGTCTGGCAAGATTTTACTAAAGTTAATTTCTGGAAGAAAAATGTTTCAAATGCAGCAGCTATCCTCAATGACCTGTCCTTTCTATTTCTGGAAAACTCCAAACTACTTTAGAGGAGATTTGCCTTAGCTGGACTGCAAAAGTCTTGGTTTTGAAATAATTTAAAACTGGGCAAGGCTTTTAATTTGGACAGCAGATGAGGCATCCATAGTCCAGGAAACTTGAACAGGTAGGAGCAGTCTATTCTCATTTTTATTGCAATTTAAAATATTCAGTAACTGGAGCTATCGGTAAGAAAAGGCTTGAGGCTGAAGTCATTCTCTCCTACAGAAAATAAGCACACAAAAATGTCTGAAAATGAAATCTCAGATCTATCAACCTAAATTTTTCTATGACGTTTGCCACATTATCTTAGTTCTTAAGTTTCCCTAAATTGATTTCAAACATGGACCTCACAGTTCACACAGAGAGCTGGTTACATGAGTGCTAGTTACGTGGCAGGACCAAACGGATCAGTAGATACCTGGACATGTCAAATCATATGACAGAGCCTGTGATCCCATGGTACTACCTGGGAAATATGCCTTGTAATACCAAGCTAACACTATTTAATTGGAATTCCACACACAGCAGGACTGAGGGGTCCTAAGTGTCTAACTAGAATGTTGCTGACTGTATTGACCAGGCAAATGTCACCTAGGAAAGACTTTCAAAGCACCAAAATGCCTTAGGTAAGTGCTGTGGATTTTCAACTGGACTTAAGTGTATGTTGAAATTTGTAACTCACTTTTCTTATTCCATCCCAAGAACTTCACCATATTATGAAATATAGTTTACAATATACGAAGCCTATGAAACATAGACTGTTAATTCAGTTGCATTCTATTTTGTTTTTCTTTTTATACTGCGGTTCTATTGTGAACCTTAAAAACATGCAAAATCCTCACCTACCAGGCAAACAAGCTTGAAAATGCAACCCAACTGCTTCCCCTCACCTTTTGCACAAGTTTCCAGTTTCACAAATTGTTCTCCTTACAACCCATCCCACAAATTATCCAGAATCTCCATCTGCACTTTGAAGGAATATCTTAATTTCAATGTTAAATAGATTAACAGATTTCTACATGTTTCTCTTGGTTCCCGACACCTAAGACCCAGTCTGTAACTCTCGCAGATGCCTGTTCCCATACTGCCCCACTCTCCCATGTTCTACCAGAGGAATGTAGTTCACCAGCGTCTTGACTTAGAAAGGGCTTTTTTCCTGTTGACTTTTGCTCTACTTCTGTAGAGATAAATAAAACACTTGAGTGGTCTCACATGGCACAGGCCCGGATATTTTCAAATATTTGTAAAGGAGAATCCTGATAAACCTCTTTCACTTCATGGGCTTAGTGTGACCGTAAGTACATCATCTTTTTGATGTTTTCTTGTAATAGCTATAGTAACACTACTGTTTTCCTACGATGGCCATATGATTCTGAAGTACTGAAATACACAACAAATGAAGGAGCCTTAATATCTGAAAAAATCAACCCCCCAGCTGCATATGCTGTATAGTCTCCCCTCTGAGTATAATCTTATATTTATGTTAACTATTTCTTCTCCTGAAGTTTTAAAGATAAGTATAAAACATGTACTAATACTTATGAACAGGCTAAAGCAGGATTTCCCAAAATTTTGTTCAGAGAGGGCCTCTTAATGTGTGGGACATGATGCTGGGGCCATGCAACAAAATCCAACTGCGGGACAATATATTCCCAATCAAATAGCTACCATTAGAATGGGCAACATAAAACCTTTGTCAGACACTAGTGGCAAATAGCCACACTTTGGAAACTGCTAGCCTAGAGAGCTTTCATAATATTATGAAAACTGTGTAAGGGCCAAAGTTGTACACATTAACTTGAATAGACTGAGGGTTTCACACTGTGCAGTGTAACTCACATAATCTCACCTCCTGTAGTTTCATACTGCTTAATTTAGCACTAGGCTGCAACTTATTTTGTTACTTTTCTGAGGCAGTTCAAAAATCTAGGTGAGGCTTCTTTTTGATTGCATTGCCTCATTTTCTTTTTAACATTTCCCTGGCATTTTAACCTTCTCAGAATCTTACTATACAGGTAATATATACCATATTATATAATTATTATATACCATATCAATATCAATAGTATATGTGCATGTAGCAGAGTGATGATACTCTGCACCACAAATGACTTCAAATTGCATGGGAAGAAGGTCAACTGCAAAAAAGCTCCTCTGAATCTTTCGAGTGCTGTTCCAGCTGAAAATATCACATGGATGTTTGCTTATGGGCTTTGCTGAAAGAGGACAGACTTTGTCCCCTCTTATTACAGCTTCAGGAGGCTCTTGGCAGAGCGCAGGTTAAGATTGCTGAAAATAGTTTATAGGGTATTTTTTACAAAAACAGAACACGTGATGCATCCAATCTCAATCCAGCAGCCATTGATGCCTGCTGAAGACAATCCTGTGATTCGAAAGAGATGTATCTACTGGTGTCAGAAAGTGCATTTTTTCTGGGGGCACATAAATTTTAATTTTTTTAATTCTCTGGTAATGAACAACAAATCATACATGCTTCATAAAACAGTTTTTCAAATACTCTTTGAGCACTATACTTTAGGCAGCATGCAAGTGTACTGAAGAGATAAGAGAGAGTCATTTTGATAGTATCTACATGCTTTTGATAGTATATACATGCAATCTACGTGATTCCAATATGCCATTTCACATTGATATCATCTTTCAGTATGGCGTATCCTTAAAATATCCTGACTGTATTGGTATTTTCCAAACTGCCTATAATTTTGTTATAGAAACAGACATGCAGCTAATTTCTACTTTAGTAAGATGCAAATTTGAATTTATAGCTCCCTCCAGTCATGTTAAGAACCATGACACAAGATTTGCCATATCCTAATGGAAAATGGCTACATTATTAAGGATAGCAGGATTAGAGAAAAACGTACTCTTTACAAAATGCTATGTTTGTCGTTAGTCCTTCAAATTTATGGAATTAATAGAAGGCTTTTTTTTCAATTCATAATTAGAGTCCATTTCTGAGCCAGCATTTTTCTGACTTTTATTAGTAGTTGATTTTGTTTATTTATTGACTGATGATAATGCATCATTGCTAAAATAAGCAACAGTTTTTCTCCAACTCCTTTCCCAGGCAGGCAAAAAACAAGCATAAAGGCTAAAACTTTGCAAAGTTCAACTCACAGTGTTTCCATCTATCAATTCTAGAGCATGTATAATTGAGATATAGAAAGTGTGAATCCCATAGACACACAAAGGAAATAAGAATGTACAAAGCTCAGTCCTCCCTGGCAACTGTTACTTCAACACTCAGCTCTCCTACCTGGGTAGACATCCCATGTCTGCGGAAGATGAACAAAAAGGAGGTAATAATAACTGTATTATTTCTCATAAAGAAGTCATCACGAGTTTGCAACCATTCGTCTTCTCCTCTAGGTTTGCAGTTACAGTTTAATAGGGTAAAGAGAAGAATTCCCATCCCTCCCAAAGAATGGGAGGAATGGGAGAAGGAATCTGTGCTTCACTCTGATATGTTCTTTACTAGTTTTTGCTCTTGTACGGCTGAATTAGAGAAGAGACTATTTCAGAGCAATTTTCAGATAGCTTAAATTCCACCTAAGTTCCAGTGCCTCATTAATGAAAAGAGCAAAGTACCTCTCTAAAAAGTGCTTCAGAGTGGCTAGGGAAGGCACTGAGCAGGAATACATGAGGCACAGGGACTTAGCACAATTGAAACAATCTAAATATATCTATAAGAAGCTACTTTGGCAGGCCCAATTACTGATTATAATTGTAGGCCTGACTGCAACTCTGTTTTGATCATTTATATTGAATTAGCTCAATCTAATCTGAATGAAGCAAGTTTATTCATTGTCAAAGACTTAAAATTTTCTTATTCCTTTTTCATTGGATATGATTAGTTGATTAAGATATTTATAAGTTACACAGAAGAATGCATGTCTTTTAAAGAATCAATTACTAACTTCAAAGACTGTGGCCTTTGAATAAATTTTCTGTGGATTTATCTTCTCCTACATCTGCTTTCTCTGTTTGTTCCTTTGGTGAACTTCTGGTGTTTGTGAAAAGAATGAAAACACAGGCTAGAATCAGACAAAATATAGGACAGATACCATGGAAACTTCCGCATTACATCTCAGCAATTATTCTAGCTGGAATCTGAACTCACGTGGTCTAAGCTCATACAGTGATTATCAAACTTGTCACTCCATTATGGTTGTATAATGAGGATGAATTCATCTAACTATAGTACAAGGATGGAACAAGCAAATTAATGAAAATAAGTGAATCATCAAAGAAAGAGAAACTGGAAAGACAGATCATCCATCTTTCTGCCAGTAAAGGGCTGTTTTCTGTGACCATTTCCAGAGTTCAGCCAGTCTAGCTTTAAACATCAAAAACAATAGAGCTTTCACAAGTCTACTTTAAATGTCACTTGTGGTGAAACACATTACAGTTTTACTTAAAACAGGTAGGGGGTTACTCAGAAAGGAGCAAACCATTTACTCGTGGCACAGCTGCCCCATGAACACAACCCAACACTGTGCACAGATCCTGAGTCCTTTGACATTGTACTGAACATGTGACTGTGCAGTCCCCTCCAAAGGTTTCTGCGTTTACAGTCTTAAGGTCAAATCCTGACAATTTTATTCATTCTGAATACTATCTTAAATATCTATTTAGGTCATCTTGTCTCCTGTACTCATGGGGAGCGGTACGTCACTCCATATTTGTCCCAGCTGAAAAGTAAGTATTAAACCAACAATCATATTGAGTTTCATCTTCCTCCATGCAAGGAAGGAGGCATGGTGTGAATCTGTGTCCCATTCCAGACTCTGCAAGGTCTCCCAGGTTCCTGGGTAAGGGCTAACAGGTTTGGTGCTTTGGGCTCTGCACCTTGCTCACCAGCCTACACAGCTGAGATAACACAGGGTAGCGGAAGATGATATGACAGAGACTCATTTAGCAGATTCCTTTAGAAATAGGAGGGACTCGTTTCCTTAAAAAGAAATTACTTTTCTTGGATTCTCCTGGAAGTTGCATCTATATGCAAACCCATATTGTAGATAAAAATGTATAAACATAATCCTCAGAGGAAACTGGACCCAGACAGACAACGTTTGCTGGTGCCAGTTAATGCCTCAGCCTTCGCAGATGTATTTTAAATAAAGATGCCTTTGCTCCATCGAGCAGCAGCCTTGAGAAGAGGACTCCTCTGGAGAACTCTGAATGTCCAGAGGAGAGAGGAGCCAGTGGGCAGTGCTGCCACAGACATGGGGCTGCCGCCACGGGGTTGCTAGAGCACCCAGCATGCTCTAGCAGTTACCTCTACGTGGGTCCCCTTTCCAGCCTCTGGGCTTCCTGGCTGGCCTTAGGATGCCCCTTCTCCCTCTGATACTACAGAGAGCGCCTTGACACCCTACTTAGGTGCCCTAAGTAACGTCACTAGAGACAGAAACCTGTGTTTTGTGTGTCTCAACAGCTAAGATGGGTTCTCCAAAGGATGCTTTGAAACTGCCCCAGAGAGGGTTTCTAGTTTGCTGCCTTGTTGATGAGACTATGCTTGCCTCACTACAGCAGCCACGGGCATGAGCAGGATTTCTGTACAATCACTGAGATGAGGGAAGATGCATGATTATTCACTTTGTCAATAGTAGGATTTAATAATCCTCTTTTTTTGCCTAACACCTGTCAAACACCTATTTTTTTACTTGACTGAAATTTACTCCTGAAAGTAACCCACATTGTTTTGAGACTATGTAAGAATAGATAAAGATAGATTACTAATGTAAAGTTGCATAGTAGTTCCTGATATGATGATCGATTGGGCCCAGCTCAGTACAGGTTTGAAAAAGTAGAGATCTAGAAACGTGCTCTTATGTTTCAGAAGCTATTCTGCATAATTTATTGCCACTGCATACTGAGCTGGTTATAGGGACAAATAGTGTATGTAGTTTAATATGAAGACATATAAAAAAAAACAAGCTAGGAAGAATAGCCCAAGATACCACTTCAGAGCTGCTGAGAAAATATTTGGACAGAACAAATCACAACAATCATAAATAATATCAGGAGGACATTAATGATTTAAAAAAAAATCTCATTTTCAAGATAAAAGGCCAATTCTGCAAGGGAGGTGGGCAGAGGAGAAAGGTCTGTAATAAGGATGCAGAAGCTCACTAGCATGTTTAAGGAAGTCAGAATCTCTGTAGTGCTGTGTTAGCGATGATGTCACCTAAACTGCCATCAGAAAATGAGGAATAACCTGGCTGATATTTCAGACATGTACACAGACTTGTTTTTAAATGTTTAAAATTTTTCTCCTTCAGTTAAAATAAAAGTTCCTTTTAAGAAAGATATTTGGGCATTAAATATACTGCTGATTCCAGACTCCTGAAAAGAAGACACTGTTGCCAAATTTAAATTTGATGAGAAACCACAGGAAATATATATGAGACTGGTCTAAGAATGAAAACTGAGGGACCATAGTGAGTCCATAAATTGAACAGAGGCGTCATTTATCTTGTACCATATAGAACTGAAAGATTCTGTATGCCTTTAGAAAAGAAGGAACATTTTTAATAGACACCATTGTATGAATTGTTTTCAGCAGTGTTTCTTCCACTTGTAATGGCGTTGGCAGCATACACAAGTTGTGTTTTTCACCTCTTCACTGTACTTGTTTACTGTTCAGTGTATTTGGAGATTCTTCTCTGCTTATTAATTAGTATGAAAGAAGAAGCTCAACAATTATCACTTGAATGCCTGTAACAGCTATTTAAGACCAGATTTGACGCCAGCTTTGCTCTTTGTGACTGCCTGCAAGGGACAATGTTCCCCAGAGTGCAGAAGGTGACAGATTCTCCTGTTTCTATACATAAAATAGGCGATCTGCTGCAGTGCATCCCTCTGCAGTCTGTAGCATGTACATTTACTTAGGAATGCCCCTGCAGGGCAGATTCTAATCACCGTTTCACTGTGAGCTGTAGTAGCAAGGATTTAGCCAGGGTATCAGTCAGGCTGTTACGTTTGATAGTCCATATCTGTATGACCAAGGTGATTTGTTTATTATACTATTTTTAAGTCTGGGGCTTAGCAATAATGGTTGCTTTTGACAATATTTTTACTCCATGCTGTCTTTATTTAGCTAATTCCTTTCCACTGGAAAGATTTCTCCACAGCCCCATTTCTAAATAATAGTATTAACTTGACAATGACACACATTTGCTTAACATGGGTTTGAACTAGAGTCATGGGGAGAGCTTTTATTCTGAATATTAATGCATGACTGCTGCTGAAATTTCAGAGACAAGATAGTCCTTTTTTTTTTTTTTATATTCTTGGAGGCTTTCCTAGAATGATACGTACCTATTTACATAGAAGAAAATCAAAACCAGGACTGCAGCATTGCATCTGTACAGTTTTTGAAATGTTTTGACACATTCTCAGAGATTTACTAGGTAATTTCACATGCTTGTCTGGCAATTTATAATCCATTATTTTGCACTACAAGCTGCATCCTTGAGTTTATTTTATGACATGGACATAAAGTAAACTAAATGACAACAGCCCCTGGCCTTTCCCGTTTATCTACACGAATGACCTTCAGTAAACAGAATCCAAGGGATGTTGTGCATGCATCTTGGTCTATATTTACATTAAATGGAATGTAGGTATTACTGTTCATGAGTACATGAGGAAGCAAGCCTTGGTTATAATAGCAATGTAATTATTTAATAAATTGTATGTCACAAGAATATCTCTGGGTCAGTATTGCATCAAAAGGTGCAATGTTTTGGAAGAATCTTTGGGCCTAGGTTTTCTAATATTAGCTGCTGTGAACAAATCATAAAAATCTGGCTTATTTCTCTGTGAGTTGATGGGTTTCCTCAGTAAAGTTGGGATCAGTGTGGAAGACAACTGCGAAACTCCCACTGAGTTAGGGGCAGAATTAGTCTCCCAAAATTGGAGACAGATTAAGGGAGAGAAGTAATTAAGTATTATATATCACAATTTTCATGTTAATTTAGACATTATTCTCCCACTTCTACTCTTTTACTTTGATTTAATCAGACATTAGTTAAGCAACCCTATATTATACACACTAGAAGTAAAAGGAGAACTATAGGTAGAGAAAAACTGGAACACACTGAATAAAAAACAAGGCACCACACAGAATTTCAAGCCATAAAGCTGACTTACATGGAAAATAATAAAAAAGGAGGAGGGGAAGAGAGAGGAAGGAAAGGTATGACTGACCTGGCAGTTCAAGATTAATTTGTGCCACAAGTTCAGGAATGTTGGAATTTTAAGGGTTTGTTTTCCCCATTATTTGGAATCACTTCTTATTTTTGTACCAGAGCTGAACTTCTCCAAAGATAAACATGTTTAGCTCCAAGCATTTGGTTTGTCACCAGCTGGGATCAGGGGAAAGCTTTCCTTATTCTCCAGACTAGTGAGAACTCACTTGGAAAGCTCCTATTCCTCCACTTCCAAAACAGAGCTAATTTACTCCAGCCTGTTTTTCACAAAAGGTTATATTATAGCTGGATGATTCTTATTACAGAGTGGTTTTGATTTGTCCTAAACCTTCTTATTTTCATTTTGGGCATTAGTCTACAAAGCATCATGATGTAGACCAGTATAGATATAAACAACTTGCTTGCTTTATTTTATTATAGACTAGATATTGTCACCTATCCTGTATATTATTTTAATGAAGTAAGAAAACAGAAGACACTGCTGTTTAACAGAAGCAGCGCTGTGGGTTAGAAGGAGCAGTGCTGCACTGCCACTACACTAAAAAACTCCAGTATTCATCGTGAAGAAATATACTCTGCCCTCACAGTACACTTAGCTCTATCCCTTTTGAACTGTCAATGGACACAGGGAATGCCTGGGAATATGTGCTCTATACGGTGTGATATACAGCCTTGTAGGAGCAGAGGAAACTGAGCCAATGTTCCCATTTTAAAAAGAAAGAGAAAATAGAAAACCAAAGTTTGAAGTTCAGACTAATGGAAACATGGCCAGTCTGAAGAAATAGATTGGTCTCATTTAAAAGGCTATCATTACATTTTTAATGTACAGTATATTTTACTGTGAGTTTATATTCTTGATATATAATTTGGAGAAAATACGGCAAAAATCCTTTGACTGGTAGAAAATCCACTAGGTTGTAACTGTATTTTCAGATATTTTCTAACATCAGAGTTAGTCCTGGTTTGCACAGGAGGTTGGACCAGATGATCTCCAAAGATCCCTTCCAACCTAAATTATGCTATGGTTCTATTTACATGTTTATTTTAATTAACAAACATATTTATAAAGTAGAGGAATTTAATTTTTGCAAGGTTTTTTAAATAAAAAAGGATTATTGAGTCAGATTGACTGGTGCATTCCAACTGCTTTGTTCCACTCTGATTCTGTGAAGCAGCCTTAAAAATATCTGAACAGTCCAGTTTACAGCTGCTTTTCTGTTAACAGTGCAGCAGAAACCAGCATAAATGATTCTGATGCATTTTGCTTTATTAGTAAAAATTTACCACAAAAAAGAAGAAAAGGATCCATTCATGGAACCCCCAAAGATTAAAATAGAAATGTTATGTGTGAGGGACAGACAAACATATACCCTATGAAAAGCAGCAGAAAATTATGTTAAAAGATTGTGTACTGTAATCACCATTTTATTTTAAAATGACCAATTATGTTGAACAGTTCTGTTCACTTCAGCTAACCCTGTATAATAACTTGTGAAATTCCTTCTCCCCCACTAACCAAACTTAAATGGTAGTAAGTAATTAAATTATTTAAATTAAAGTATTAAGTTATTTAAAACATGCTTGGAACAAAAGAGTAGCTTTGTATTACCTCCAGCTCCATGTGTTTTTCTTCCTTGCCATAGTCCTTCAATTCCTTTTCGGAATGATCACTACAGTCTTCTAAATGACAGATGTGTTGATATTTGGTAGGTTCATGTTTAGCTTGTTTTCTTTGGGAAACATTCCTTTTATGAAGACCATTGAAAAATGCCTCATACCTTGGCAGTTCTGTAAACACATCATCACCACCTCTACCACCTGCTTCTTCCTCTCCAGATGAAAAATCTACTCCTTCTGCTACCTCACAAATATGGAGTTTAGTGTTAGCTTCATGTGATAAAAATTCAAAATTGGAAAATGTGATAGCACTTGGTTTGTGTTTTATGACTCTGATCTCATAACGTCTTTTGGGTTTCCAGTCTGAATTTTTTTGTGGAAGGAGTGGGCATTCTGTGTGTGAGGGAAGGTTTAAAGGATCTTCCTTGGGCTTGTGCCCTGAAGGACTCAATAATTCTTCACAAAGCTGCTTTGTCTCAGGCTGATCAGGGGTGCTAACACAGCCGGCAACCACGCCAGGTTCCAAGGATGTCCTGTTGTAGTCTAACAAGGGTGATGTAGATGACAAACTCAACTCAGATTCCAGTAAATCATTATGAAATGCAGATGGACTTTCCTGTTCTTCTGTCTTTGTTTGGTATTCTTCATACTTGGCTTCCTTTGGAGTCCCCAGGCACTTGGCAGATGTAAGATAAGGTGAGCCTAGTTCTTCTTCATAAATGTTAGTTTCCATTCCAACAATTTTCATCCATCAGAGATCAAAATGACTTCATTCTTGGTTTTTTTAACATAACTCCACATATGTAGCCAGGAAATACCTTCTTATTTTTTCAAAAACATGATCACACAATTATTATTAATACCTGGATTCTCGTACAAATGATCTGAACTCTCGCTGTTCCTGAAAATTAAAAAAAAAAAAAAAATTATTGATGGTAACATGCTTGCTTTGGAGTGCATCAGTGAGAGTGATACTAAAGTATAAAATTCCAACATCAAATTTAAACACAGCTCTTCTTCAAAAATATTTGATATATGCAGATTAAATGAATTTAAAACCTGAGAACTTTGAGTTGTTTACCTTACAGATTAGGAAAGAAGTGGCAAATGCAGAAATGTTTTTAAATATTGACTTTACTTTGATTGCTGACACAACGGATTGGACTCATTCAAACTGATATTTGTTAGATATGTGTTTGTTACCTAAACATACTTCTGTTCACTGTATTCTTATTGTCTGTTAAATCATTGAGAACTCATACACTGTTGTGGTAAAGCTATTAAAATGTCATAGGGAAGAGCAAGGAGCCAAATGAATGGACACAAAACAAAATACATTTTAATATAGTTATAATTTTCTGTCTCTTGGTTCTCTGAATTGCCAGTGGTTTGTAGCACTTGTCCATTTCCAATACATTTGGAAACCAAAAAGAGAAGGCTAAAAATACAAAGAGCTTCAGTTCTAAATTAAAGTTGGCTGTGTGTCTGATCTGGATCAATCCTAACTTTTGCGCTCGCATCTACTCTGTGGACCACCAACGTGTGGGAAGAAACGTGCATCTGAAGAACTGATCTTGCATCACTGAATAGCTTACATTGACCCATATATGTAATTTACTTTTCGTGACAGATTGAATATTGATAGCATTTATTTTAATGATTGTTTCAGGACTCCATCTGTGAGACAACAAAGCAGAACAGAAGCTTTTCAAAATAAGAAGAGAAGCTTAAGCCTTTGATGTATGTGGCAAGCCTGTCAGTGATGAGAAAGACATGTCAGAAGGCAGCACTGTCATTGTCAAAGCAGTAAGCAGGCAAAGTGAGATGCTGGCACGTGACATGCTTGTCACTGCAAGCGCCATAAACTGAGCAATGCATACCAGCTAGGCATATTTTATCGTTGGTCAGTATACATTTTAATGTTATAGAAAGAATGTAACAGAAAGAATATTGTACATATATAGAAAATCCAGATTCATTATATTATCTTTTGTCATTTGAACTTCAGATGCAAAAGGTGTGAGGATGCAGATATACATGCTTTAGGTGGACTTCCTCTCACCTATTTTCAGCCATTTAAAAGTGACATGTTATTGTAAATTAACTGTATAGATGCTTGCTACAGTCTGTAGATACAGAAGGATGCTTCCAGAAGGTAAATCCTCTCACTTATCTTGCTTACCTATTTTGGGATGGGATGAATCTCCCTCCTGGCATGACTACCTTATCCAAAACTTTGAAGGAAGTCTAGACAAAAAGCTTACACTGGTCACCAGCTTTTGCATGGGTAAATAGAAGCAGAAGAATCTCACCCCCACATCTTTGTTACAGTATTAATAGATTAAAATGTATACATGTGAATGACTAACCAACATTTGAAGCCCACATTTTTTCAGGAGCTTCCTACAGTTAGCCACCTAAATAGAAGTGACTTCAGTTTCAGAAGTCCCTGAACACCTTTGGTTCTCCCTAACGTTATAGGAATTGGGCATAATGCCTTTGAAGTAGAAAACACATTATTTATAGGGAACAGTTGGAATAACTAATATTTCACATAGTATTTTTTATACTTTAGGCACAGTGAAAAAACTTCCTGCCATCTGAAGTGAAAATTGAGTATTATCTGTGCCTCTATGAGCCATTACCTTTGTTTTTGAATCCACTGGCAACCAGTACCCTGCTAGGAGGCAAGCTGCTAGCAACCACACTTCCAGCCTGCCATGCAGAGCCAGATGTAAGTAAGTGAAGGAAATTTGCCTCTTGCAGAGGACTCCCCAAAAGTCAAGCAAAGAGCTGTGGCCTCATTGCTCACCCTGGCTTGTCTGGGGCTGCTTCTGTGGCTATCTAGGGAGAGGATGGGATGTGTTAATCAGCCGTCACTGCTGGTCGTTGCCTCTGTTCCTCACATCTTGATAATTCCAGCAGGAATAGCAATCCTCAAGTTTCCAAGTCTCCCCCCAGACTTTCTTTCCCAGTTTTGCCCTTTTTTATTGTCCCTTTCACTCTTCTGGCAGAAATTGCCCAACTTTGGCCTGTTCCCTGGACCCTCTTCAGTTCAGCTGATGCTGCCGAGCAGACTCTGCTGTAATGACACCCTGTAGGAATACAGCTGTGCATTCATAGGAATATCTTTGCTGTAACAGACTAGTGTTAAATGCTCCAGAAGAAGCTACAAGAATTCTGAAGTAGGAAAGCATGGGTATTTTGTTTAATTCCGATATTTTAACATGATGCTTTAGATCCCAAACAGGAGTTAGGATCCCTGCAAAAATTTGTATTATTAGTTATCTCTGGATTTTCCTAGCATCCAAAATAAATGTCCAGTTTCTTTTTAAATTTTGCTAAGTTCTTTGTCTAGAATGATTTCCAGTTTTACTGTGTGTGGCGTGAAGCTGTAATTTCTACAGTTTAATTAAAAAAGGCATGAAAAAGTTTTTCCTTTTATTAGATTTGCTTACTCCACTGGACTCTTGGTTGTTTTTTTGTTTTTTTTGTTCTTCCCTTGTGATGAGACTGGGACAAAGAAAGAACCCAGGAGCAGGCTGGTTTTGTGCAAGTGTGGCAAGAAATCTATGAACAGGCAGTGAAAAGAAGATGGAATGTGAGTTTACCCGTATTCATCCTGTGGACCATATCTCTTCACTCAGTGTTGCAGTGACTGGAAAAAAAAAAAAACCTCTTATACAAAATATCAAATTCCATATCTTATAGAGATTTACTTATACATTTATAGCTTCTAAAAATGGCATATATTTGGCAGAGCTGTGGACTTGGAAATCTTTGCCATTACAAAATGAGTAACTCACAGAGGTCTATACATTCAGAGCTAAATTTGTCCTTTTAGTAAAAGGCCCATAACTCAGACCTTCAAAATAACATAATTATCACCAAAACTGTGAAAGTATGCACTTACAAGTTCTAAAAAATAATAATCTTTCTGGAAAAGTTCTTCAAAGCTTTATAAATAAGGAAATTCATTTCTTGTGCTTAGGTTATTCTAAATCTATACTGTAGCATTAACTGTACTGCTAGGCACTAGTGTAGGTAAAGATATTGCTGGAAAATAAAAATCTCACAGGCATTTGTGGGCTTTTTTCAGAGCGGAAGGGGCAATGTAGGGTATACCTCAGTTAACATTCAACTGTCCAGCTAAAACCGACTCCAAAACAACTTTAGGAAGAGCACCAAACAAAGCAAAAAAGGAATTTTTTCTAAGGTAAAATGTACAATGTAGCATCCAATCAACTACAACTTTTTACATATATAGGAGTTTAAATCTTACAACCTGAATTTTATTCTCTAAGGAGAGCTCCTTACAAATCAGGAATAAATTAATAAAGATTTATGATGTAGCTAGTGAAATGCTATGGAAAGAAAGTTCTCTTATGATCTGATAAAAGCAAATGCATATGTGCATACTCTCAGATTTTTGTGCATCATGATCTGTTGGCCTGATTCTCCTTTGCCCAGACAATGAAAATTTGTGTTAAAACTCATTAAGTTTTGGACAAAGATCACACAAAAAGCACATACTAAGCTTAGCCATTAAATAGGAGGATTTTACAAAGATTTTAATATTGATAGTCTCATTTCTATTTTATTGAGAATTGTTTTCTGGGGCAAATGATTATGCTTTATTTCATAAGGCTACTATAATAGCAAGTCACCTAAACTAATTTTGCAAACACTGACAAAAGTAGTACATTTCAATACCCATTATGTATTTTGGCATTGCAAAGCATGTGAATGTGTGGAATTTTCTTACTTTTTATTAAGTCAATTTAAACTTGAACTGACATAGTAAACTAGCATATCAAGTCCTGATCTTGGTTGAAACAGTGCAACACCACTCATTTAAAATAATGAGTTTTTACCCCTTTGCCCCTAACGCATTTGCTTCCCCTTTACAGTAACTTTGGTTAATAGTTTCCATTGATTTAAACAATCTTGCCTTGACAAATTAAAAAAACAAGCCAAAAGAATGTGAGACACATAGACCAATTAGGAATTAGGACTTTTTTCCTGCTTATAATTTTACCTGTTTTGCAAGGTAACCCCATATTTTTCAATTCAGTTAATTTCCAACAGCGTAACAACTCAGTTAGTAGCCAAAAGATCCTCCAAGCGTTGGGGCAGAGCAGAAAAAGAAATGAACAGATCCTTGACAAAAGGCATTTCGACTTGCTTGCTGCACAAGAGCTCTGTCAACAGAAGTATGTGTGAGAATCCCTGGGGCTAAAATAGCCTCTGCAAGCACTGACCAAATTGTTCACGGAAGGAAAGAAAGAAAAAAGAAGAGTGAGGAAAAAAAAAGAGAGAGCGAGAGCATGCTTCACAGGAACACCAAGCACTTCTAAAAAATACAGTGTGCCCTCATTCTTTGCATTATGCCAGATTGTGCTTTACTTTATCACCTGAAGCCCCTGGATTCAGTTTCACACAGCGCACCCTCTACTTCGGATGCTGTCAGCTTTTGAACAGGTAGGCTGTCAAATACCTTTTGATGTAGTACTTCCAAGCCAGTATAAAGGAACACCAAAATTAGGTTTCCATGTCACTTGCAAATTCTAATTATTATTTGTCTACATTGCTTCAAGACTTACATTTGCTGCCAAAATTTCACAAGCCTTCCTTTATATGTATGTATAGGATCATAGCTTGCAGACAGACTTCTGCATGTACTGCAAAGTGTAGCTACAATGTAGGGTGCTGGGCATGTGGGTTTCTGGGTGTGATTGCAAATCAGCTATTTGCAAATCTAGCCTGGAAAGGGAAAGCGTGAATTGTCATTGGAAATACAGGGTGAGAAGACTGCTGAGTCACAGTTTAATTTTGGAAGTGTTTTTCTATATTGCTTTCGATTAGAGCAAACAGCAAAATGGAGAAGCTGCAATACCCTTCTACTCGGGTAAGGGATCCTGCATTCTACTAATACTATATGATATTTCACCTTGAAACATCCAGAAGTACTCAGAGAGGCTGCAAGATCTACATCCCTGCTGACTCATTTCTGTGAGTAAGATGTTGAGTTCTCTTATGCTTCATGCACCTGATTGCCTTTACTGAGGTTAACTAGTATTTAAGTCATCAAAGAATTTGGCATATTTATGAATGAGTCACTCAGCAGATGAAGCCACCTCTTGAAGCAACCATTTTACAGAAATTACTTTATATGATTCAGTAAGGCTTCTCTCAGCTTTAGATATGTTTATTATCCCAAAACAGCTTTACTAACAGCCCTCCCTTTCAGCTTTGCCATGTCCAGCCTCACCCCCACCCTCCCACCAGAAGCTCATTTTACATTGTCAAGGAAAGTAAAATGTCTTCCCAAATAGAATAAATTAAATAGACAAAGGGACATTTTGAAAACATAGCTGTGCCTATATTCATGGTTTTTCTCTGCTGCAGCTCCTAGTTACAGATAAGGTATTTTCCAACCACCTTCCTCACTGATGCACCTATGCCAGCAAAATATTTACCTCTGGGCCTACTTGTAATATTTAGTGGGGGAAGATTCAGGTCTAGGAGGAATCATTGATGCATTCAGTTTAGTTAGCTGAGCTTGAGGTTGATCCAGCCAAGATGCTAACATCCTGCCAGTAATAAAATGTGTCCTGACTGAATTGTGTTTTGGTCTAAAATATCATTCTCAACATCGCTGTCATTGTCATCTTACCACCATACAGGAACGGTGGTTTAATTGCAACTAAGGTGGGCATTTGCAATAGTATTATTGATGCCATTTCTAAGAACTTAGATATTTGGGTGATGTTTAGTCCTAGTCAGTTTACATAATGTGGGCCTTGACTTTGCAAATAATTCTGCTATGTGCAGCCTGTGCATTGAATGGTTACGATCCTGAGCAAAATCAAACACCAGGAACACGTGAGCATCAGTAAAGCTAAGGACTAGACATGGTTCTTCACACCTGGAAAAGTCTCATACACATTGCATACCTGATTCCATCCTATGGCCAGAAGGTACAAAAAAGGACTGAGTTATGAATGGGGAATTTAGAGTACATGGCTTTCAGCATGATTCTCAGCATATGAATGAAGTATCTTTAAAGAATAAGAACTCCTCTGGCTTTTCTTCTGCCACGAGGCCTCTTTTAGCATTGTGTTCAATGTATTGCTTTTGTATTTGCTGTTCTACTTCACCATGTTTTGTCTTCCACCTATGAGATGCAGCATCAAGCTCCTGATGAGATATAGGCCTGAGGTTGTTGGACTACATGTTTTTAGAAGGCAATTTCAAGTGATTTAAAATTACAATGTGGACTATAGAAATTAAACCTGATGTGAAATTGCTGAAAATCTTAATATTCAGTGGAAAGAATGGGTGAAAGATGTGTGTGTCCATATGTGTATTTAAAATTGTGTTATTAAATAAAAAAACAGATTTTTTTTATATTGCCCTAGAATACTTCCACTTTGTTTTTCTATGAATGGTGCGATGAACATGAAACTGTAAGAGCAGCCAGTCATACTCAGACCCTGCAGAGGCCCCAGAATGAACTGGCATCTAATAAATATTTTAAAACTAACACTGGGCAAACCAAATAGGAAAAAAAGGTCTGTCTCCCTCTATGGTGAGGATCTTGGCATTGTTAAAATCCTAGCTCTTCATCTAAGCAGCCAGTCCAAACTACAGTCAAGACACAGCCTTGCTACAAGCAGACACAGATGTATGAGCTGTTTTTTCCCTCCAGTCTACATATTACTACCGTTTCTTTAGACTCTAAAGTGAATTCCATTACATTTGTTCATGGGATGCTCAACAGACTGGTTGGAAATTAATCTTTACTTTGCATGAAGAGATAGAGTTTGGAAGAAACAATTTTCTCATATTAGAGGATATATATACAAGATGGACTACTTAAGGGTCATACCCATATCTTTATTTTTTTTTAAAGCTGATGAAAGAGAAATGGCATAGGACAACCATGTCTCACTAATTAGGTAAATAGGAAGCAGTTTTGGGGGGTTTGTTTGTTTTTTTCTGTTTGGTTCTTGTCTACTGAAAGTTGTATATCAACAGAGTCATCCTTCACAACAGCCTGCCAGTGGGTGTACTTTAGATGGCTTCCAAAATTACATACATCCCACTGAGAATTCTCTGCTGGACCAGTGACACCCACCAGCAGCAAAAGACACCAGAAGATGGCAGTTACCTTGGCACTTCACAGGGGCAGAGGCTAGTATAGACTTGTGTTTACTGTAAAGTTAATTTTTCTCCTTTCCATGCCTTGCCTCTCCCTTTGCTTCAGCTCTCTGTGCTTGCAAACTGTGTACGTTGACTGCAAGGGTGAAAGCCCTAGCACAGAGGGAAAGAGACTTCTCAACAGCTGGCCAGATCTATTGCACTCAGCTCACGAGAAACCACAATAAATATAAATCTCACTTGCTGTTTTCTGAGCAAAGTATAAAAAGAAAAATAACTCATGAGGAGGTAAAGATCTGTCAGCAAACCAGTTTTTCATGGGTTTAAAACTCAGGCACTATAAATCATACCAGGCTAAAGTCTTGGCATATTTTTGTCATGCTAGATGCAGAAAGGTTTTTTTAACAATGAGGAATAATGACCACATCAGTAATTTTTAGTTAAAAAGCAGAAAAACAAGTATGTATATATAAATATATTTGACAGTTTCATTAGCTTTCTGGTTAAAATAATGGTAGAATAAATACTCTCAGTTTATGAGCTCTCCTCTCCCTTTCTATTGCTAACTAATTATCCATACAGATTAAGGTCAAAGTTTGGGGTATGCTCAACATAAAATATCTTACTGATCTTCAAAAAATCATGGGCCTCCGCTTTTGAAAAATATCAACTACTTTTAAAGTGTACATGACAGCGTGCATCAAAATCACCAGTCACATCTGAAATAAAAAGATCTCCCCTTTTTCCTCTGTACATCTCTCTTGTATGTGTACAAAGCCTACACCTTATATGCTTTGTCTAGTTTCTTGCAGTCACCTATTGTAGTCCTACTGCTTGATCCTGCTGGAATTTGGGATAAATCATTATTCTTCAAGTTCCCCTTATTCTGAGAATACAAAACATTCACTCATTCACAAATGAAATCATAGAATAATTTAGGAAGGGACTAACACTCACACCTGCCAATCTTCTGCTCTCATCTTTAGCCTCCTCTTAGACATGTATGATGTTTCCTCCCCCATTTCTTATTATCTGTCTGGATCACACCATTAGCTGTGTTAAGATCATGGGTTTATACTTCTTTCTGTTCCCTGCCCACTAAGCCTACATCTATTCCAGTAAAATAAACAGGTCCAGGAATGATCCTGAGCTCCAGCTGGCACAGAGCTGTCCATGCTTGTAAACAGCCTTAGCCACTAAAACAGGGTAGCTGCAAGCAAGCTTTATCCTAGGAGTGGTCCCCTGACTGTTATAACTACCAAGCAGTGCCCAGGAATTGTTTCGGGGATGGAGGGAAAACTGTTGATATGGCAGGGAACTATTTACCAACGTGGACCATTGTGTTCCAGTGCCTGGCATGTTCTTTGAATTTATTAGTATAGATGCAGCCTATTTGCCTCCAGACTAATAGGACTATAAATTTCCTAGGAGGATCTACAAAATAAAACCTACTGAGTATTTCTAAGCAAATATACAGGACTGGCCTAAGCTATATTAAAAACCATTTCTCAAAGTAAACAGCTTCCCCATGTTCAAAACATACTTGTTGTAACATTCTTTTTCTGATATTTATTAAATTTCTCAGCAAAAACCCCCCAAAACTTCAAGATGTGATGTAACATGTAACACTTTAGGCAAATCAGATTATTTTGTGGAAAAATTTGGGGAAATATAATTGTCTGGAAATCAGGCTTTTATCAGAGAAGTAGCTTAAATCCTGACTACAAAGCTATGACCTTCCATAAGCTAATATGGAAGGGAGGGAGGGAAGTTTTGGCTGGGGTATGGGGATGGAGAGGATGCATCTACAAGAACATGCGTAGGGGAGAAGAAAATAAAAATAGACTGAATTACCCTGGGGAAGCAAACAAGAGAAATGGAGAGTTGAAGGGAAGTGAGAATTATAAAGAACATTGCAGGGAAGATATCTAGGAGAAAGTCTCAGTATACTCGAATTAGTATATAAACAAAAAAAAAAAAAAGAAAATTTTCACGTCCAGGTTATTAGTTTCTTTTCACTCCAGATGAGCAATGATCTTGTGATGAAGATACTGCTGGTTAGTGGTCTTTCATGGTCAGTGGTTTCAAAGTATTTCCCTTTGAACTAGTAACTACACCGTAAAACCACTGTCATCGCCATAAGGCTTCCTTCTCTAAAATTTGTTCCCTAACCAAGTTCATAAATGTAAGATTTTCATTCTTCTTCTGCCAAAGGCCTTGAAAGCCAGGTTTGCTGATGCAACAGTGGAAGGAATCTTCCACTATTTTTACTATTCGCTCTCTCATCTGCCAAATAGGTGTTAATTTCTGCCTCTAGTGCTGTCAGTCCAGTACCTTTCCATGGGCCCCGAGCCAGCTATGATATAGAGCAACGCAGGAGCGAAGACTGGGAAAGAATGATATGCTAATGCTGAAAAGGCTAGAGAACCACGAAAACGGCTGAAAAAGGATCAGGGAAATCAGCGAAAGGTAGGAAGCAAGCAGCAAGCTCTCGGGCTCATTTGGGGATAGTAAAACAGCGGTGTATTTTTATTTAACAAGTTCCATGTCACTGTTGTATAACATTCATATTTTTGAGTTGAAATCTAAATGAACGGGAAAGAAGGAAATCAGAAACCATATTCTGTCTTATAACATGGGTGCAGTTCATTCACTATGAGTGACTCAAAAAAGTGTTTTCAGACTTTTGGGAACTTCTGAACCACAGAAGAGTGAAATGGCCACCAGAAAGACACTGAGGTGCTCTCAAATCTTCCAGCCACAATTCTCTAACAGAGCTCTGGGAAGAGCAGAGCGGATCCTGCCCACATTTTCACGTGAGCCTGAACTCGCAGAATCTGAGTACCCAATGACTCTGAAGAGATCATTTGTGTAATAATCAAAATTCTGAAATGACATGATTTCAAAACATCAAGCTCTCTTCGTCATTTTTTTTAAATCATGTTTTAGTCCCCACTATTCTGAAGACAGGCTTAAAAATGTAAGAGACTATAATTAATGCAGCGTTGGCTTCCTGAGCCAGAGTGATGACAGAGTGAACTAGTTATGTGAAATATGGACTGCCCTGTACACCTCAGCAAGGCATAATTGCAAACAGCTCAAGCCAGGAACTCTGGAAATGACAAGAAAAGAGGAATATCACCAACTTCATTCACCCACACAACCAGCTCTGGCTGCTGGGCACTTACTGCTGACCGGTTTCTCGCTGCCACTTCTCTCTTTCCTAAAACTGCAGTAAATGAACATTGTTTGTGGGTTTGGTGGATGGGGAACAAGGAATTGGTCTGGTTAATCTTTCATCACCACAAGTTGTGTGAACACTTGACAGTGCCTGGAACCACAAAGGCACTGTGTATTTTTAGCCATAAGGCTGTATTGCTTTAATCAAGCCCTACTTTGCAAGATGGTGCCCAAAGGCAGTGAAAAGTGAAGTTACTCTCAGGCTTTCTCAAGAAGAAGAGAGTCCTATGTAGGAAAGAAAGCAAAAAAAGTGTGGTAAGTGGGAAATGAGCTGTGCCGCTTTCCAAGAACATACATCCTCAGGGCTCTAACAAGCCCTGCAACAACCAGGACACTGCAACCCGAGTGCACAACCATGTTCTGCACTTAGCAGCTGCACACAGTCAAGCAGCTGCTAAGCAGAGAGCAGATAAGAAATAAATGGGCACATGAGGATTAGTACTGATTTTAAATTTCTGTTTTTCCAGAAGATGAAAATTAACTAACTAGGTTGGGGCCAGATTGTGTCAGATTCTGTACAGATACACAGAAAATTACAACACTTGCCTGAAATTGCTTTTGGTTTGAAAGGAATAAAGCATTTATATTCACAGCTTAACATTTTTATTAGCCTTCTTCCACTTCATTTTAACTTATCATTTTTATGTTCTAAAAACCTGAAATCATATACACTAGATGGAATATTGGCAAATACATAAACACTGACATAGGAACTCTTCTTATTAGAGAGCCTAGGAGGTACTCTGCATATGTTTGTTATAATGCACTACTTTCATCATCCCTGTAAGTTGTAGGAAGAGCTATGGTGATTTTAGATGCCTAGAAGTTTCCATTTTTATGACTGATCAACAAGTGACAGACTGAGAGTTGTCTACACAACTTCACCTTGGTCCCATTGAAAATGTACATTATGATATATTTTTTTAATTACATGTTCCTACAACTTTATAGCCTGCTATTTCCTGCTTCATCCTGCGCATGAGACAGGTGACAAAGGCAGTGTCAATACAGCAAGGCAGTGGTAAAACTAGCTGTGCTAACTTTTGACTATATACTCTGATAACTAATCGATGTTGCTTTAGCATGCTTGTGTGTGACATATTTATGTGTGTTTATGTAATTGTGCAAATGGCTAAATTTCCCTTTGGTGTTAATATGGTAACTGGCACTGTCACATTTTTAGTGGATTCTTGTCTTCGATAACCTTCAGTTAAGTAAAGAAATGTTAATTTACATAAACAATTCCAAAGATATTTGAAAGTATCCTAAACAAACAGTGAAGGTACAGGCAAGTAGAAGGTTTTTACCAGCTTCTACCTGAAGTATTGCTGAGTTTCCTTTTCTCAGAGCCAGAGGTGGACTGCCAGTGAGTTTACATGCTGTGTATTTACTGTTACAAAGATCCCCAACTACTCTTCATTTCCCTATGCAAAGGGGAGATATGGGAGAACAACGGTGTCCACTATTCATTTGCACTAACTAATCTTATAGTTGAAGAAGGTGTCAGTATTTGGCGTGCAACTGCAAACTAATTCTGCTTTAAGTGAATCCTGTTTCCCTCCCTGTCCCTTTATGACCTATGAAATGATTTTACTAAATTGCAATAGGAAATTTTAGTTCTTTCTGCTACTTGGTGATTCAGGTACTTCCCAGAGATACTGTATATTGACGTCTCTTTACTTAATAGATATGACTTTTAGCATTTGAACCCCACCCTGTGAAGACTCATGTTGTAATTTGATTTAATTTAAACATTTAGATTAGGCTTGAACAAGCAACTTCTGACTGTAAACTTAAGCTTATTTTCAAGATGCGTAATTGTTTCTATATTAGCTCTCCCCAAAGGAGACAAAACATAAAGCTTGTGTTTCAGCTTCTTCCAGTGTTGCTTTTTATGGGTCTGGTGCTTTACTAAGTCAAATGTAATTGAGAGTTCTGGATGATTTTCTTTATTTAGTTTTACACATTTGCTCAAGACAGTTATTTATAGAATGGCAGAGATTTCAATTTCTATGTCGCATAAGCAAGAGAGTTTAAAGAGTCTTAATTTTCAATGAGGCATAAAGCTGGATAATCGGAATCACAGGGGACTCCAGCAGGAACAGAGATGGGATTACCAAGAAGGAGCACATTAATGTGTCCCATATTTATTTCACTAATGACCATGAATTCACATTGGCAGCTAGGCAGAAGAATCAGCTGAATTGAAGGCAAATGGCTGGTGACCAAAAAGAGATTGTTGACTATCTAATACCTTCCCCAGTAGCTCAAGATCCCTTGTATTATTTACTGGTCCAAATAACAATGGACCAAGATCATATTCTTTAAGAGTCCCAGAGACTATCTGTGAACTACAGCTTCTAATACTATAAAAAAACCCTTAACTCTGTTGATCACACACACAGTCCACACTTTCCAATAGAATCTCCATAATAAAAATGGATGTAATTTGAGTTGATCTTAATCTTGATGCCAAAACAATCCTAGAATTAGCATGTTGAATGGAAGGATATCTTCACAGGCAAGAACTTTATAAACCTCAAAGACCAGCTCTGCATACTCTCATGCAGGCTAGTTCCTGTATCAGATATATTTATGTGGTTCTCTTTTGATCAGCAGAGGAATTTAAATGCTTTATTTTAAAGTAATAATGTTCTTTATCAGCCAATAATGTGACTCAGCTAAAATAAATCACTATACATAAAAAAGTTTTGCATTCTATTCAAAAGAGCCACATTTAGAAGCTCTGGAGGTATAATAGAAACAAACAAACAACAGTTAATAATTAAGAAGCTTGTCTTAATTTTTTTCCAGATCCTTCACATGTTAAATCCTAACATGTATTTAACACGTTTCATAATATATCAACTGCAGATTCTCACTTCTCACTTAAGTGAGCAAACTCAATGTGCCATAGAAGTAATATATTCCTTTAGACATTGAGACAAATTTGATAGTCTTTGCTGAGAATTTATCTAGGAAAACTGTCCTACTGGATTATATTCATTACTGTGAAGCAAGTCCAAAATAACGCTTGAAGTTATGAGCCTCCACCTATGCAAATAGGATAAAATGCTGGCCTACTAATTTACAAGATTTGCCTTGAAAGAGTTTTTACCTAGTGTTTCAACTGAGACAGCAAAGTATTGTTTTACAGAGAGCTAATTCATACTAAAGAAGTTGCTGGGACAGAGGACTGGGGAACACAATTGCATATACATGGAGAGCACAGTGCATATGCATATCTTGCAAAATGATGTATCATTTTGGACACCAGGTACAAAATTAGCTGTGATTTGCACATTCAGGTTCTTGGAGGGAATGTGTCTATTGTGCATAAGTGGTGTCACTGCATATGGAAACAGTACTTCAAAGATGCTTTAAATGTTACTGTAGAAATGCACATCATACTGTGAATGTTGCATTTTAAGAGATAAGTAGTGTTGAAAAGACAACTAGGAAGGTTCCCCCAGATGTGTGTGTTCTGTTTATGGATGACCAATTACTTACCGTCCGGTGTAAATATTCTTTACCAAGCACCATGCTATCCCAAATTAACTTTTGTGTGGCAAGATTCCCTTTTGCTCTGATGGATACTTGACCAGGTACTAAATAGCATAAGAAATAAAATGATGCCAACTTCAATTCTGCTCTTACATTTGCTTCAAGAAAACTTTATAGCTTTATTTTGTCCAGCATCTTTCATATGGGGTGTGTTCCATTTGCACATATTTCAGGAGCTTAAGATACACAGAAGTAAGACAACTTAGGATAAGCAGTCACATATTTGCATGCTTGTTACAAACTCAGCAATGCTGAGAGTGCCTCTTACTATCTAAGATCTGGTATGACTCTTAGGAATTCCTAAACACTAGATACTTCTATTTAATCAGGAAGAGTGACTAAGGCTGAATTAAATGCATTCAGTTTTTTTCCTCTCTCAAAAGATGCGTGACAAATCACTACCCATACAAGTGCAGAGAAGCTTAGAAACCCCTTGAAGGAGCACCTGACAGATAGAAATGTCTCTAGCCTGGGGAACTGTCTGGGATAGCAGAGATTAAGTGACCATGAGTGATGCAGAGAGAGAAGGCAAACATCTTCAAAAACTAAATTACAGGTGAAAGATGACATAGATTGTATGTTAGGCTTTCAGTAAAACTCATTGTTCTTGGGAGTTAAAACAGCTAGAGATGTTCCAATGTGATGTTTTTGAAACCTTATCTTTGGTTCCTGTACATCTCCCTTGGTATTTCTCACTCTCTCATCCAGACTAAAAACCTTTCAGATTGAAAACATTGCCTCTGGAAATTCAGGAAATCTGAAAATATTGATCTTTCAGAATAAATTTAAATAGCCTGCTACATCAGAATGAATAACTGGTTTTAGAGCTTAATTTATGCTGTCATTTCTTCTGCTCTTTGCTAAACATTAGCTTTCCCTCTTTTGCAATGTCTTTTTCTACAGCCTAGAAAACTGTAGACATGACAGGTAGATATGTACTAAATACTGAAAGAGACTGAGATCTAGCAATATTACTGGGCTGAAGACATTGCAGTATAGTATCTAATAAAGTTAGCTGAAGTGGGAATTCCAGCTATGCTGCTACCAAAGTAATTTCAGATGCTGAGAATAAAAAGGAGACTTCTAAGGGGAAAGTTTGGTGAGGAAGAGAATAAAAGTAATCATTATACAGTATCCCATCTGTCAAATTACTGAAAACTTCTATCTATTTAATAGGCTAGTAGATCTCAAGCCATAGAAATTGTATACCTTTTCTGTCAATCCTCTGAGGCCTCTAGAAAGTTTTTTCTATATGATCATGAGTATTTAACTGTCCTTTCCTACCCTACCTCTTCCCAATAACTAGCAATAACAGTCTCTGCTCAAGAGAAGGTTTTAACCAGAAAAGCGAAGCTATTTACGGTGGAATGGGTTATGTCAGTAAATGTAACCCACTGTCTGCTACAGGAGTATGAACAGAGTCAGAATAAAAGAGGAAGAGGTAGGGTCAAGCACAGTAAGAACTAATTCCAAGCTCTTCCCAAGGTTGCCTCGGACAAAATCTAGTTGTTCAGATCTACTTGCCCACCCCACCTCCTCTGCGAAAGACTGTTCTCTGCCGGTCCTCAGTGCACCAGTCCCATTTTTTTCCCCTTCTTGTTCTCTACATGACCTTGTGTCCTACCTATTTCAAATCTGTTGGCACTATAGATATTCCCTTTTCTTTGGATGGATGCTATGCAGTGAATGATACCTTGTAGACATGGACGTGACTGTCCTCGTAGCCGTGATTGGGCTGGCATGAGACAGCTGCCCCGCTGCGCGGTCCATGACCTCCCGTCAGCTCTCAAAACGCCCCTCGCAGGGTGCTTGCAGACCGGCTGTGGGCAGCCCAGGCAGCAGGACCTTTCAGCAAGCCAAGCTGTCTCGCTTCAAGCTTCTGTCTGCTTTGGGTACTGACTCTGGATGTGCATCAAGCTTGCATTTGTAAGCCTATCATACACAAACAGCACAACTGGCATTAGGCCTTTTGTGCCCCTGTCTTGACAAGTAAAGTGAGAATAAATGTTAAAGGAAAGAACTTGAGGAGTAGAATTGTCTACTACAGCGAGAGAGGGCCTAGGGGGAAGGCGCACGTGGATGGAAATGAAGGCACACTCCTCCAGAGAGCAGGAAATGCTGCAGGTTTGGGGTGAATGCTCTGAGATACATGTTACCCCAGGGGCACTGACACCTCAGTGCTCTTAACCGCGCACTGATCAGAGAATGGATGAACTCATGCTCTGTAGATACATGCGAAGCCATAACTCAGCCCAGCTTACACAGACTTTTGAGTCTCACTGTGTCTGTTCTGACAAATAAAATGCATAAATAAATAGGAGCAAGGAGCAGGGCCTGGGACTCTGCCTTCCCAGGGAGGTTTCCTCGCTCACCAGGCTAAGGATCCCAGTACCATCTTGCTTGCCCTGTGAATCTCATCTTCCTTTCTGCAGTGTTTGGCGCCAGCAGGAGAACCATGTCATGTCAGACGACGCTGTAGCCTAGTGATTGTTGGACTTTCCTAAAAAGTAGCAGCAGTGGTTTCAGGCTGAGGGCCAAGAAAGCAAATGTTGCAACCCCTGGGCAGATGCTTCGTGTAAGCACTAAGAAGCCTCTTCTGCTGCTGCTGCCACCAGAGCATTATCCCAGAAGAGATGATCTTCTTGCGCCCTTGGAGCCCCTTGCTGTAAATGCCATTAATGCTCAGGGCAGGCAGCTGGGAGGGTGGTGCCAGCGGATGGGGCAGGAGGATGTGGAGGCGGATGCAACGCCCCCAGCTCCCACACTTTTAAAGTACTGTGAGTGAGCCTGAGTGCCGGTTGCTGCTGGCAGTAGCTCAAGTTGTTTCGCTAGTCAGGTCTGAGTTTCCACACCAGGCAAGCTAGCGGGTCCATTTTTAGCCTTGGGCCAGGACACAAGCCAACACATGGCAGTGTGGGTAAACCAGGGGATCAAAACAGAGAACACATAGAAGCTGAGCTAATCGGACAGTGCTGACAAAAGCACAATAAAAAGATACGGCAACTGGACAAGAAAGAAACTGCAGAAAAAGGCTGAAGAAGTGAGAGTAAAATACTGGAAGCATATTTCTCCACAACCTGGTAAAATCACTGAAATTGCACCTAAGTGCTAGCAGCTAAAATGTAGTGAGATAACGAGGAAAAGTAAAAAATCTTCTTAAAATAAAGCTCCAGAAATGAAGATGATATGATGTAAAAATGACTCAGGAGCAGCACTTTGGATTTAGCTGGCATGCATAAGGAGTTTCCGTATTAAAGGGAGCTAAAAATTTGTCAGTGCCAGAGGATTATTACAAGAGAATAGTTGCTTTAGCCCCAAAATGCTGTTTTCTGACAATGCTGTGCCTCCTGATAAGGGAGCACTAAAGCTAACTCAGAGTAGACTTGGGACTCTGCCCAGAGGAATAACATGAATCATCTAAACCACTCTTACAGCTCCTTCTGTCAATTTACTCAAAACATCATATCTGCAGTTGCATCTGTGGTTTAGAAAATGTGGCCTAAGGCAGGGTTTTTTTTTTTGATGTTATGTCAATGTATAACGAAAAAAAGATCCAAAATGTGTTTAATACTAGATGAATGGAGATTGAAAAATATCACCAGCATTCTCAAAATATAATTCTTGCTTCTCTGGATAATGTCTCACAGGAAAACATACTTCAAAAAATGTGATTTTAAAGGGATGAGATCTCTCCTTCTTCACTGCTTCTCTCTGTGACTCCTCCTTTGATGTCAAAGGAGTTGCGCCAATGTGAAAAAAAAAAGCTATTTATATTGTGGCAGGGCCAAGGCACCATATAAAGAATCAGTTCTTTCCTGTGCTAAATGCACTAAATACACAGGAACCTCTGAACATGACAGAACACAAATAACTATGGATACCACAGGCAGCCATACAGAAGGAGAGATCATGATTAGCATGTATAAACCAAAATACTGGCCAGCCATCTCCTGAGGCTCATGAGGCTGGCTAAAGTCTGTAGAAATACTGATGGGCCACACACTTAACAGAACATCTTTTAAAATATACTAAAATGTTCTGGATCTTGCGTCATTACTAAAAAGACATTAGGATGTTGTGGGTTTTTTGCCACCTTAAATTCAGGTGGTATCAAAAAGCAGAGGATAATTAAAAATATAGGTCAGAATATTTTCAGTGATCTTGCTGGAAAAGCAGTCAGCCAATGGTTGGTCTTACACTTTCTTTATAAAAGTTGGACTTATGGAAGTTTTGAGATGTCTTGCTCATCCGAACTACTTCAGACATCTAAAGTACGTATTTTTAAAGTGCTGATAGATTAATGCAATCCTACAGTTTTCTGTTGTGTGTTTAGTGTCATTCTTTCTTCTAAGTGTATTTTCAGTCTGATGTTTTAAAGATTAATGAGCCATTTATTCTCAGCCAGAAACTAGTTAAAACACATTGATTCAAATGACAATAATTTTGACAAAATTGACAATAATTTTAATATATCGTCTATGCAAGGCCATGTGCTCCTCTTTTTCTGAGGTTCCATGAAGTACTAAAAAGATGAGGGAAAGGTCATGTAGGAAATGAGAAAATACATATGTGTCTATGGTTTCTAGAACATTTTGCAGTTTAGAACTAACTACAGAAACTTCTGGAATTAAATTTGACATCAAATTTAATGACAAAAGCCTGTGCATTTTACACTTCATCTTAACTAGCGTGTTGCTAGAGACACATTACACCAGGACTGATTTTTTGCCCCAGAGCATTTCATGGAGCAATTCTCAGTCTGTCACCATGTTTACCCTTAAAAAAATAGCAGAGTCCTGGAAAACTGCCCTTCAGAGAGATGCAGTGTATTTTGGCAAAAAAGTCTTCAACAAACTTCTTTTGCTAGCATAATTTAAGCCAATTTCCTGAATGAAATAAGCTATATAGGCAAAGGGAACTGTTTGCTCTAATAACTGAGTCCAGAATTTCTTCCATTAGAATTCTGTTGATTAGAGATATGATTTTCCTCTATTAGCTTCTCTGCTCCTATTTAATGTAGTTATTTAAGTCACTTCTTCAGATTATATCACACCAAATGGCAACAACAACGGATTAAACCCAGTCGATGATTTGCTCCAAATGACTGACCAAATCAGAACAAAACAGGCTGCTGAGGTATTGGCTTCTGTTCAGACTCACGCAACCCTGGTATGGTGTGTTTACAGCTGGGCCATCTAGTTGTATTTTGTTAAAGTTGATTAATATAACTACACTGTATAGATATATCATCTAATAAAGCACTGCACAGCAGTATTCTGAACCTGTTATAAAAAATGCCACTGCTGCATTATTAATTTTATTGACTGTTGTGCTTGGGGAATTAATCAATCCGAGCTACAAAACAAAATAAAAAGTATTTGTTTTGTTAGTAGCTAGAGGACCCAGCTGAGGAAAGATGAGATTCCCCAGAAAAAAAACATTTTGAAGCAGGAAAAATTTACAAGTGCTGAAAGAAAATTTATTTTTATGTACCACTACTCTGACATGTTCTGGTATGACATGAAAATTGACCAATTACTCTAATTTTGATTTTATTTTAGAATTAGGAATTTTTATTTTATTTTAGAATGTACAGCAGCCTTTTACTAGTATTGATAAAATGCATTTTATGAAATAATAAAAAAATTTGAAAACATTAAAAACAGTTTTTAATGTGAATTATATCAGGATTTCTTGTTCTGAGAAAATTAACAATGCTGTTTCCATCCTGATCTAGAGTAAAATATATTTTAAAATGTTAAAATTTCTTACAAGATATAAACTATGGTTTCTAATCTGCATTAGTCCAAACCCATAAGAAAAGAGTCTCTAGTCTAGAGAATTCACATAAATGGGAAAAATAGATAAAGAAGTATTATAATGCTCATTTTAAAGATCATTTTCTCTGTCATAGATACTGGCCTAAAGATACACAGATGAAAAAAAAAAGAAGCTTGTGGATTCAGTCCACTTCATCACCAGTATGCCCTGATTGTACGGGAAGTGTAAGAAGCATAAAGTACCTATAAAGACAGCCTCAGTGTTACTTACTGAAGCTGCCTGAGGATATATGTGGAAAGGAAAGCCCAGGAGAAGACAAACCTGTTGAGTTTGGGTGCCTAAAATTCTGGCAGTTGCAATGTACCTTTCATAGAGGTGCAAACTTAACTTGTGAAAGGACCCCAGGAGAGTGTCTAGTCACCCCAGACTTACTCTATAATTAAGATTTGCTCTATAATTAAGAAGAGGCCCTGTTAGGTGCAATCCATGTGACCCATTTTTGATGTTTGCACCAAAATGGACTGGTATTAGAAGAGTTTTCCTCTCTCCACTGAGGGCAGAGGGAGCACAGGATGACCACTGTGATAGGTATTTGTGCTGCCCAGATGAGTCTCCCTGGGTCTATCCATGCCAAAACCACACTTTCCAACAGGAGAGCTCTGGAGTGGTCTCCTGGGAGTGTCTGGGTCAGCGAGGAGCATCACCATTGCTCGAGGGCACCAGTATAGCGCTCTTACGTGCCATGAGAAGCAATTGCAGCCCCAGGACTTCGGTGGGGATCTCTGGAGGAAGTTGCAGTTCTAGCTGTGCCCCCTCCCCAGTTAACCTACACGTGCTATAGACTCATGATTAGCCTAATCAAACATGTTCATAGGATGTTTCCCATTTAAAAAAAAAAATCCACAGAACGTACACAGAGTGCTGGCAGAGACAATTGCTGCCTTACTCACTATTTTCTTGCACTTCTGGTGGAGTAAATAAATCAGCTCTGAGCATTGTTTAGGAAACATGAATGTAGACTGTCTAAAATAATAGCCTTTTTATTGATGCTCAATAAATTCAACTTAAAGTTCTCATTAACCTTTTCTTGGAGCAACTTTTTCATTAGTAAGTCATGAAGTGACTGGAAATGGGTGAAAAGAAAGAAGTGACTACTCAGCTTGCAAAGGGACAGCCAAATGTCCCAGTTGCCTCCATGTGTCCAGACATTTTTCAGGAATCAGAAGTCAGCTGGTTAGAAATACCAGCTGCAGTTGTGCTTCCCCTTGCACAAACTTATTCAAAGACTTAAAACCAAACCATTGCAAATTAGTGGAGGGAATACAATTTGTTTTTAAGGCAGTCTAAGTTCACACTTCACGTGCTCTAATCAGCTTCCAAATTAGTTCTTTTATTTTCCCTCTGCTATACATACATGAAAAGAGTGAATGATGGAGAATGTCCACTTATGTCAGTATTATATTAGTTTTCTGTGTTACAGAATCCTGTGTTTTCCAGGCTTTTTCTACCTTTTCAAAATAGCTTTAATCTGAAATAGTTTCTGTCAACCTTCTGCAGTATTTGCTATGTTCTTCTACAGCACCACACCTTAGAAGGAGTCGTGCCATTTTGCAAGATCTACAATACTATATACCTGAACTTTCAAAGCATTTCATGAAAAAAAAATAGTTACATATTTCTCATAGTGAGCCCTTAGATTTTCTCCATTTTTCACCCCAGGAATCTTGCCATTGAAAGAACCCCCTAAAATTGCATGATAGAATGAAACACTCAATAACACAGAAAAAGAATCATTTGTGACTGAAAAGAACCACCAGTAGGGC
Organism: Apteryx mantelli; assembly: GCF_036417845.1. NCBI lineage: Eukaryota > Metazoa > Chordata > Aves > Apterygiformes > Apterygidae > Apteryx > Apteryx mantelli. Next base: position 27,230,337 of record NC_089978.1, read on the forward strand.
AACCTATTCACCCTGAAATAGTAATAAATAGATTACTGTACATACTACTAGCTTCCATCACCTTGTTTGCCAAACTACTGCATATACAGATTAGCCTTCTGCTGAGGGAAACACACTTTAATTTCAGCCCATGACCTCATATTTTACCTTTTCACTACAGATTCAGGCCTAGTTCTTTGTTTGTCCCCTTAGGTATTTGTACAATATAATTAAATCCCATCTCACCTGCTTCTTTTTCACGGCCCAACATGTTAAGGTCTTGGAGCCATTTCTTCAGAAGACATATTCTCCCATTGCCTAAATTAGTCTTGTTCCCTGGACTCATTCCAAATCTTCCTTAGGGAATGCACCAAATTACAAACCTCTTGAAAGATTTAGAGGTCCAGCAGGGCTGCACATGGTGCAGTAACTGGGGGAGGCTGGCTTGAAAGGATAGGGCTGGGCAGGTTAAAGTCAATGGAAGTTCAGCCCATGGAAAGATTAGAGGATCAAGGCCAAACAGTTTGAAAGCAGAACATGTCCTAAAGATGTTAGCATGGATGCAAGCAGCATGTATTCAAATCCTGTATTTAGTGCTACTTTCATTTATGTTTGTGTACTTTAATACCAGGTGATTCAGACCCTTGGCTGCTGTAATAGCTATGGCTGTGGTGAAGCCCACGGAGTAACTGCAATTTGCGCTAACTGGTGTGTAGCTGGAGACGCCTGAGCATGCGTATGATGCTGAAGCAAAGGCAGAAGGAGTTGGGTCGTGGCCCAGGAGGGCAGGGGGTGGCAGAGGGAGTCCTCGTGGCTGCTTGGCTCCCACCCCAGCTCCCCTTGGCCTGGAGTCTACGTCTCTGTATTCAGTGTAAAACAATTCCTTTGGATGCCTAAATGCAAACAATACATCAAATAAATAAACTGTAAGTGTAGCTTGACCTGAAAGCAGAAGAAATGTTGTGTTTAATGATGTCTGGTTGTTCAGTGATTGCAGTGAGCCCAGTGACAGTTACAATGATGTACGGGGTTGTTCTGAATAGTTTCTTAATAATAGCTGTGTGACAACTCATAAATGACATTTATCATAAACAATACTTGATAGTGTCAGCTTTACTACATTAGTACACCCATTTCTCTAATATCTAGCTCTTTCTGATACCTGGAGAGTGATGTCTACCTAAAAAAAACAAAATAATTTTTGTGCTATTTGGCAGAAGACCTTGATTTTTGTTTTTCATTGAAAATGGCAATACTCTTTTCTGTGTGATAGGATAGGCTTAAGCCCAATAGGAATATAAAACTTTAAATAAAAAATAAAGGTAGAAAGACAAATCACAGTATTTGCCCATTTATCCTATGTAAATGGGTCTATAAAACAAAGTTATTTTTAAAAGCAATACTCAAAAGCTTTCAGGGAGTGGGTCACAAAGTTCTGAAACGTGTTGTTCAAAGGTCTTTCCCATAACAGATGGACTTCTTGCACTAGACAGCACATTTCTAAAAACTGTAGAGCTCCGTGAATGTTACATATCAACAGAAGGAATATTTCTTAAAGTCCTCAAGTGCATATTCTGCTAGTGCTCCCTAGAAAATATATATCAAATCCAATATTGCATGTATCAATCATGCCTCCTTTATGAAAGAATCTTCCACGGATCAGCTAGTCTTGCTTAGTCTTTATAAGACAAGTATATCCTCAAACTTCTAGAATCACTCTTTTCTTCTATCTTTTATCTTATTTCTTTCTGTGTTTTTTATTCTTTCTCCTTCCCTTACACTATAGGCGAGAGGAAGAAATACAGTGTAAGTAAGTCAATACCTGTAGACATATTTCCTTCCAGAATCCACACTGAAATGCTGCTGATTTACCTGTGTTCTCTTACATTTGGCAACCGGTTAACTACATTTGATTTTTAAAATGTTAAGGGAAAAAGTTCAGGTAATCAAACAGAGTCAAATTAACGGGACTAATGTCAAATGGTTAACGTCTTTGCAAAGTACTAACACATGCATTTTGTTTGTGTCATCCTTCTTCAGTACCAGAACTGGCCTTATTTATATCTTTTAGACAAACACAGAGATAACTGTTGCAACCGAGACATGATTGGTAGTCACCATCGGTTGTTTGTCTTACAATAGGACCACACAGCTCACAGACTCCACAGATCTCTGGTGAGAAATGGACCCTGTCTGAAAGACCTTGCAATTTCAACATGCAAAACAAGAGCTTGGAGGAAAAACAGAGTCAGAAAACTCAAGGTCAAGCAGTAGGTATGTGATAAAGCCAGCAATTACATAGATCCAAATCCTTTTCCTGTTTGGTTTCATTCAGGGACTCCAAGTCTTAGGTTATTTCCACAAGAGTACTAGCAGGTAAGAAAAGTGGTAAATAAAGGCAGCCAAAATAATTATTGCCAAAATCAAATGGAATATTTTCAGTGATTTAAATGAGTTTTAAACAGACCTTGAATAAGCTTTCCAAGATTACCTAGCAAGTCCGTGGCAAATCCAGAAATATAGTTTAGGAAGTCTGGACTCCATAACACCACATTCTGCTGGTGAATTGGTCTCATTTCCACTTTCTTAACCTTTGTCTTTGCTGCTCTCTCCAGCTTAAATGTAGGATTCGAAAGGACAGGGGTACAGTTGTATGCTATATTTATATTAAGCTTTCTTCCTCTGATTTTCTAAAATAGCATTTTCATTTCTGTTTGCTAAAAGAAAAGGCTTTATGATTAAATCATCTTTTTTAACAGACAAGAAAACATGTTCTGTTAAAAGATTCCTACAATGTATGTACAGACTGTTTAAATAACCTTTTCCCCATCTTCTGTGCAATCAGTGCATTTGAATTCTAATGCAGCACATTCATGCTAGAACCTGATTATATCCCAAAGCTAAAATCCTGAGTGGCATCAGTCCATGATATCTGACGGTATTTGCCAAAAACATGTCAGGACTCTCCTATAGTTCAAATCACCCCATAAGTTCTACACTTACACAACACTGGTGACCTCATAGTAAAAGCATGCCTTAATGATCAAGCAAGTAGAAACGTTCAGTAAATACATTGAATGTTTGACATTGTTATCAGTGGGTGTTCCCTGCATCGCTTGTGAAACAATCCCAAGATTAATGCAAGGCCAAGAAGTGTCAGCCCACTGAAACCCTTAAAAGTTACTTAAGAAATTTAAATAGACAACAGTATTTTTCTATACTAAAATTCAGCAAAATATTTCTTAAATACAAGCAAAACAAAAATGTATTTTTGAACAGTGAGTCATCTTCATTGCTTGGACTGAGCTTATTTTAAGTTGCTTCTAATGACATTACAAAGCTGGCAGAACTATATCAGCTTGAAAAGGAGTTCTGAGAAATTAAGCATTTAGAAATCTGCAAAATCTTTGATAAAGTCTGTCAGTCTTTCAACCTCCCCAAAATTTCTGCCCTTAGAAGACTCTAGCAGAAAAAAAGTTTGACTCCAAAAAGCATCAGTGCAGTGCACTCTTTGCAAGTGCATGAAGGACTGGGCTACATCTGCTGATTTCCATGTCAGCAGAAAGCACAGGTGCGCTATTGCGGTATAACAGAGGGAGAAAGAAATAAAAGCAGAAAAACAGAGGAATAAAAACAGTCTTTTCGTTTCTCTGCCCTCCCCTTTAGCAACTGTACTGACAATACCTATTGTGCGCTTTTCCATGCAGAGTATAACATGACATCCTATCTCAGACCTCTAATGGCCCACGCTGACAGCAGGGTTTATCCACATGGCTTCAATGGCCTGAGTAGCACATAGAAGAAGAAACAATTAATAACTTCATGTCACAACCACCATGCTTATCATTGCCTTTCCTTTATACCCATATTAAGTATTAAAATCCAATCCTGTAAACATTACACATTCCTGGTTAGGGACCTGATTAGCTCGCTGAAGTGAATGGGATGACTCAAATGCTTTAAGCACATGTACAGAGAACATACAGGGCAGGGGCTCAGTGTGGAAACTTCATGTTAATGTATCTCATATCAATAGGCAAGAGACTTAAAAAAGTCCCATAACTAAGCCTATCAACAGCAAGAAGTGCAAAATGCTGATTTCCTGACCTGCTGGCTGGCACTTGTTCAAAAGCATTGCCTGGTTACCTTTGCACTCAGACTATCTCCATCAAATAATTCACATTCATAAACTAAAGAACATAAATGGAACACCACAAATGACAGATTTGCGATGGCCCGAGCTGAAAGGAGCTTGCTGCCAAGGATTACAGGTACCTGTCTGACCCTACAGGTTGGCTATAATCCTGTTCGAGGTGGTGGTAAAAGTGATGGATTACAATCACATGTATGTGTGCTACATTACTGAGTAATGAGCTGCACTGTACTACATTTTGCCTCCAGGAACATCCACTTATGTCATTTTTTGTATTTTTTCTTTTTGCAGCAGAACATCATAGTTTGTTAACCAACATCTAAGGTTTGGGGCGGGGTGGGGGGGAGGGATGTGCAGAAATTTTAGTCTCTGTTACTGTTTAAAATCAAGTATTGAAATCAAAATAGTCCAAGGATTCTACAGTGCCCCCCCCCAAAAAAAAATTAGGTAGCAACATTGATTAGCACAAATTTCCCACTTTCCCTCCTTACTTGTGGAATTCAAAACCTAGCCACGTCAATGAGAGCATTCACAAATAAACACGGAAATGCAATGCAATACACCTCCCAACAGTGCTTGTGTCCTCAGCTGTATTATACTTCTTGTGTGACCTTAAGCTAATCTGATGGTCGGACTTTGAACAGTGTCGAAATGCCTAAAAAACCAGACGAGCATGTAAGGGAATGTTCCACGTACCTAAATAAATTAAGTCCTATTGCAAATCAAGAACATGACTCATTTATGTAGACAGTATGATCTACATACGCCCATTTGTAGCTTTAAGCACACCATCTCCACGCATGTGGAGGAAAAGAAGGTGATCAGGAGTAGTCAGCATGGCTTCACCAAGGGGAAATCATGCCTAACCAATCTGATAGCCTTCTATGATGGAATGACTGGCTGGGTAGATGAGGGGAGAGCAGTGGATGTTGTCTACCTAGACTTCAGCAAGGCTTTTGACACTGTCTCCCATAGCATCCTCATAGACAAGCTCAGGAAGTGTGGGTTAGATGAGTGGACAGTGAGGTGGATTGAGACCTGGCTGAATGGCAGAGCTCAGAGAGTTGTGATCAGTGGTACAGAGTCTAGTTGGAGGCCTGTAGCTAGCGGTGTCCCCCAGGGGTCAGTACTGGGTCCAGTCTTGTTCAACTTCTTCATCAATGACCTGGATGAAGGCACAGAGTGCACACTCAGCAAGTTTGCTGATGATACAAAACTGGGAGGAGTGGCCGATACGCCAGAGGGCTGTGCTGCCATTCAAAGAGACTTGGACAGGCTGGAGAGGTGGGCAGAGGGGAACCTCATGAAATTCAACAAAGGGAAGTGCAGGGTCCTGCACCTGGGGAGGAATAACCCCATGCAGCAGTACAGGTTGGGGGTTGACCTGCTGGAAAGCAGCTCTGCTGAGAAGGACCTGGGAGTGCTGGTGGACACCAAGTTAAGTATGAGGCAGCAATGTGCACTTGTGGCCAAGAAGGCCAATGGGATCCTGGGCTGCATCAGAAAGAGTGTTGCCAGCAGGTCGAGGGAAGTGATTCTCCCCCTCTACTCAGCCCTGGTGAGGCCACATCTGGAGTACTGCGTCCAGTTCTGGGCTCCCCAGTACAAGAGGGATGTGGCACTACTGGAGCAAGTGCAGCGAAGGGCCACAAAGATGATTAGGGGACTGGAGCATCTCTCTTATGAGGAAAGGCTGAGAGAGCTTGGCCTGTTTAGCTTGGAGAAGAGAAGGCTGAGAGGAGATCTTATCAATGTGTATAAGTATCTGAAGGGAGGGTGTCGAGAGGATGGGGCCAGACTCTTTTCAGTGGTGCCGAGCGACAGGACGCGAGGCAATGGGCACAAACTGAAACACAGACACTTCCATCTTAACATGAGGAAAAACTTTTTCACTGTGAGGGTGACAGAGCACTGGAACAGGTTGCCCAGAGAGGTGGTGGAGTCTCCTTCTCTGGAGATATTCAAAAGCCGCCTGGATGCAATCCTGTGCAATGTGCTCTAGGTGACCCTGGTGGAGCAGGGGGGTTGGACTAGATGATCTCCAGAGGTCCCTTCCAACCTCAGTGATTCTGTGATTCTGTAATACTTTTGCAAATATGGCACCTCATTTCCATTTCTCTTCCCCTTCCCTGCACTGTAAAATGCAGGTAAAAATATCTTTACATCACAAGTGTTCTGTGAAAAAAGCTGTACTGATGCATGGCAAAAGCTAGTGATGCTTGCTTGCATACTTCTGGAAAAAGCTTGCAAACCCTGGCAGTGAGGGAAAACTTCCTTAGGAGCAAAGGGGCTAAGAAATGAATTGGCTGATATTTGTACCTGTGCTGAATCTCAGGGCACTGAAGAGGATCCTGGTGCAGTTCTCTGGCCTAAGGCTTTTTTCTCAGCAAAGATGAAGCTTATTTTTGTTTTAATCCCAGTTTTTCGGCTAAGGGTTTCACACGGAAAACACCTTACTGGAAATAAGTGATACCAGCCATTATATGAGAGATTGTAATGACTCAGTAATGATTTTTAATGGGGGTAAAAAGCTATATTTTAATAAACAGAAAATATGTTTAGCCTATTATAGCCAATGCCAAGGATAAAATCCTTTGCGACTCCTCCGCACACACACACAAGCCAGATGATTGCAGGTTCAGCTGCAGTCTCCATTTCACCAGTTTATCTGATTCTTCTTCAGTGAGTAATTGCATCTTGTCTTGTTTCTAATCTAATTCCATCCATTATCCAGGATGGATAATTTCCAGGGATGCAGTACAGGGAAGGGAATGTCTGCAAAAAATAAAAAGCATGCAAATCTATTTTCTGATACATGCAACCCACAATTCTAATGCCTGCACTTCTTTCATCTGAGTGTGTCTGCATGTGCAAAAAAGAGGAAACCTAGAGGCACAAGCCACTATATGAATATCTGAATATCTGAATTTACGCATCCCACATGGTAAAGGAGAGTGTATAACCTGCCTTTGGTGATGGTGTGCTAAGACCACTGCCTACAGCATGACGACCCATATATTTGCTTCTGCTCTGTCTGTCTCTGTTTCTTGTCTCCCACTAGATGGGAAGCTTGTCTATGTTAAGAAAAGCAGCCTCGCAGGATCAAATTAGCCCTTTTTGAAGAGGCAGAGCTGTCCTCTCTTCAGCACTCCTCTCTCCCCATCTTTGTCCCAATAAAGCCACCTGGGACTGAAGGATATTTTAGCAGCTTCTCAGTAAATGCCCTCCATCGCAGCATCTAAGGACTCAAGATTCAGCTGTTTGATTTAACTGGCTAGTGACTCCACTTGGCAGGGAAACTGTAGGAGCAAAAGAGAAGATAACTCCTTGTCTCTACCAACAGAAGAGCATAAATGCAAACGCAAGGAGTCCTCTTTCCAAAGGCATAAATCAGCCTTTTAAACTCACAGCCTCAAGGGAACTGCATGTGTTATCCATAAAATCAGATTGTTTATGAAATTGCCTGTTTGTTTAATTCATTGGTGTGCATATGCCTTGCTCATCATAAATCTTAATATGTAAATCACCTACGTACATAACTTTCAACCTCTTCTGAATCCACATTGATTTCCATAAAGGGGACATTAGAGAATCCCCAGTTTAGTCACTAGCGCTGTTTTAAAGGATATTTGCAGAGCCAGTAAGGTGTCTCTCGCGCCTCTGCCAACGGCCTCAAAGGCTGCTGGACGGAGGTGGGTCAAGAGCCCCGGGGGCTGCACGGCAGCTGCGAGCCTGGCGAGCCACCGCGGTCCTGCCGCCTGCGGCCCAGCTGCGGGAGGAGCCGCGCTCCACCATTGCTGTGCGGCACATGCATGTGTTTCCTGCAAGCCCCCGTCCCGGCTTGGGGGGCTGACCTGGAGCGTGGGTGCCTCTGTGCCCACTGCTGGACCCCAGAGGCACTCCAGTGGCTGTAGCGTGGGGAGCAGATGTGCATTTAGGTGCTGCAAGGAGGATCAGATGGAAAAGGAGACTTGAAGAGCCGGCAGCCTTGGCCAAAAGGATTCTGGCTTGTTCTCTGTGACTTAGCAACACAAGCCCACCCAAGTCCAAGTACCAAAGCAGACGGCACAGAGCTCTTCTCTCACAAGGAGTTTGTAATGCTCGTTTAAGTAGTTTAAGACTCTCAGAGTCAGGACACTGTTGCGCTCATTTATCTCACAGAAAGCAGCAGCATGATGGATCGTAAAAAACAGACAACCGACACAAAAGCAGACTGAGGTTAATTTAAAAACAAAGCTAAACATCTGCTCCAAGAACCAGCTTGCTAATGCATAGATGGGAGCACTAAACTTTGAAACGCGACAGAGTGTTTAACCAGTACCACACCAGCTGTTAGAAATTTTTGGCAATGGTGCAAATATTATCTATCTGGCAAGTTCTCCCGAGCAGCTGACAAGAATGAAGAGTGACAGATATAAGAAACAGAAAATGCCAACCATATGGCATGAATATTATGCTAATGTTTCAGGTGTCAAGCAGTAGTCAATTGTGTTTAATTTGAGTGCTCAAAATTTATATGGATTTTAATGAATACACAATTACATTTCCATTTCCATATTGTTACAACTGTAATTTTGCCATTTAACAGTAATAGAGCCTGCACTAAATTTGTTCACTTAGGAGCTCAGGCGATGTTGTTGTCTTTAAAACTTCAATCCCATTTTTCCACCTCACAGGTGTAATATTTATTCATACGAACAGCGCCACTGCGGTCAGCTGCATGCCCTTGGGATCCAGACTGCTGGACGTCGCTGGTTTACATGGTGTCTTTGGGTTGTTTGGTAAAGGCCGACAGTCTGTGAGGATTGCAGCAGTTGGAGTGCTTACGGGTATGTCTCCAGCAAAGTCAGAGAAGCTGACTTGGAGCCTCGGTCCCTTAGTGTCCCCCATCGATGCTGTATTGACTGTGCTTGTTCAAAGAAAGGGTCAGCTCTTGCTTTGATCAGGAAGGATTCCCATGACAGACTGGACATCTGACTTTAGACAGTGATGGTAGCTCAGCCATGATGGTTCTCCTTAGGTGACTTGCTCCTAAGCTATTTTACAGAACATGAGCCATGTCGCAACAGGATTTTCTCCCTGCAAAGAGGAAGCAGCAAAGCTCAGTACCCTAAAAGCCTGCGTCCTGCTTGCTCTGCATCTTGCATCTCAGGAAGCTCAGCTCGCCCTTGCCTCCCAAGGCAGTGCTTGAGACTTTGCCCTGCATACAACCTGCTCTCAACCGCAAAACCTCCTCTCCTGCCCCCGAGCCCCTACCCTGGCCTCATGCAGCAGGCGCCTTGGCCGACGCTTTCTGCGCTCTCTGTCGCCCGCCTCCGCTGGCCACGAGCGGGGCCAGAGGCAGCCAGCACTGCCCAGCCAAGCAGAACCAGCCTCTTAACCTTCCTGGCGGCCCTAAGAAGCTGTCTTGGACACCTTTGTGTCTCTGTTGCATCATTAAAAAATGGCTGAAGGGTTAAAAAAAAAAAAGTTATTATCAGCAGAAACATGCTAATGTTGTAATCCCATACCCTAGTTGCCTCAGAATATCAAGTTTATATTTGGCAGAAGTTTGGTGATGCAAAAAAAAAAAAAAGAACATATGACAACCACATAGTGCATCTAAAGTTATAACTGGAAATGTAAGAGGAGGATGCAAACTGACAAAGGAGTGTTCTAAAGCTTAGGGTAGCCCATTCAATAATATCGCTTTGCATAGCATGGCAGCCCTTTTCTAGCATGGAAGTCAATGAGAACAGCACATTTGCAGAACGGGTAAATTTGGTTATCCAGCTATATTGATAATGAGGGCAGAAATGTAGCTCAGGAGCTTTGTGGAATAGTGAGTGCTAGCAAAGGCTCAAAAGAAGTTAAAGTAAAAACTGTCTGAAGCGCTGGGATTGTGAATAACTGGCTCACATAGACAGACAAGGCAGAAAAATACCTGTTTGGGGAGGGCAAACTTGTATGATTTCTCATTTTATTCTGAGGCTGCTTCCACTGAAGTGACTAAAGCAGTACGCAAGACTCCTGACATCTGCGCTGAGGCCAGGCGCGGCAGCTTAGCTAATTGAAGAGAAGGCCAGCACCCCCCTCTGGGTTTGTTTTACAGAAGGAATTAAAAAAGAATCTGAGAAAATCCCTAACTATGTTCCTAGATTAGGTAAATTACTAGATAACAGCCACTTTGAAGAAAATTTAAATTGTGGGGTTTTTTTCACCTGAATTATGCAAAATGAAATGATTTAAAACATGCTATTGACAGTCAAATCAGCATCAAAAACATGTGCTGGAAATTTTCTTTTCAGCAAACTCCCCTAATAATAATACTTGAGAGCTGCAGCAACATCATGGAAATGGGAAGAGCCAGAGAAGGAAAGAAGGGTAATTTCTATTTTCCTTAGATGCAGGTCACACTTTCCAGGTTCTTTGGAGAAGAACTTTCCATGTTCTTTCCATGTTCTTTTTCTTCTTTCCATGTTCCACACTTTCCATGTTCTATTTTTTTCTAGCAGGCCTTGGAGTCTAGCAAGCACTGGAGACTCTCATGTAAGCTGTCACGGCATGCTCGGGCCCTTCACTTTATTATCTTACACCTCCTAATACCACCTCAGTGCCTGCATACTCCTGACTGCTTAACTGCTGCTCCTGATGAGCAGCGCAGGGCAGAGCAGCTCTCTGAGTATTTTTATTTCCCTATCTTTCTAAAATAACCAAATATTTTCATAAGTACAGTCTGGCTTTCTTTCTCTTTGAAAATCTTTGGGCCAAGTATGCATCGCATCTGTCTTTCCTATACACAGTACTGCACTTCAGAAAAGTCAGCTCACAAAGTTTTCAAAGCAACGTGTAATTCATGTTAACACAGGACCGATGCTAGTCCACGCACCCAGTGTTTAGGCTAAGCTCTGGAAACAGCATTTTTGTACTCAGAGGAGAGTTCCTTTCACACTGCCAAGTGTAATAACAATTAGAAGGAAAAACAATGCCCTCCAGTATCTCCCTAACTACTGCAAAGAAAAAGCAAGGGTAGTGTTTAGGCATGGCCAGAAACGAGCAATAAGCCCCATAAATGGAGGTAGGATGCAGCTGCTTTATAGGATGTCTCTGTACTTTCGGTTCAGTTCCTTGTCAGCCTTGCTGTTGCACCCAAAGATAACTTATGTCCCTATATGAGATAGCAGTGATTTAAGTTAATCTGTTTCATTTTGCTCTGAAAAGGAATGGAGTCATTGGGTCTCAGTTTGAATGTGATGACCAACAGTTTTGCTGGTGGCAATGACTCAGGTCTATGGTGAAAAAAGATGAAAAGAAAGAAGAAATTTTCCAAAGTGCAGCAGAAACAGCAAGCAGCGGAGGCAGGCAATACTGTAGAGGATGGGAACTCGCAGATTAGGGGAGTCCTGCGGAGACGCCGGCAGGTGGGAATCAAGGGACACGAGCCCTCTTCCCTGCGCTGGCACTTGCTGCTGGGTTGCCTTGGGGAATTTGTTTCACATCTCTGGGTTTCTCTTCCTCCTCCCACCTTTTGTTTGTGACATTTTAAGAGCAGGACTGTCTCTTGCTACATGTTTATGCAGTGACTAGCACGATGAGGCCCTGATTTTGCTTCAGGCCTCTAGGCACAACTGTAATACAAACGATAAATCATCACCATAAAACAGGACTGCACAAAGCCATAACGTCTGTCATAACTCATGGCTGAAGTGTCAGCAGCACACAGGCACATGGCAAGGTCAGGGAGACCATTGAGGGCCAGAAGAAGTGAATCCACTCATCAAAAAAAGAGATGCTGAATGTCTTTGAAATATTTTTAATATCTGTCACTGTTGTACCTGTATCAGTTCACAGCTCATTTCCTTTATTGATGCCACCTCCTGACAGCAGAGATGTGGCCCAGAAAAGGATTGAGCCACATATCACAGCTGAAGATGACAGTGGTCACCAGGGTGCAGGCTACACGGAAACCGGCCAGCGCTTCAGGCGGGTATTGCCAATCCACAGCTTCTGTCTGGCTGCGTCCAAGCTGTACTGATTGCATCCAGTCCCTGCAGTGCCACACTGCAGTAGCAACGGGAGCATCAGTGAAAGCCTGTCTTTGCCTTTTAATTACTTACCAGGTTTATAGACCCTTCTTTGTATCCCTTCTCTTTTTCCCCTGTGCTGGGGAGGAAGGCTGCGTGGTTTCCCATGCAAAGCAGCACTTGAGACTCTCCCCTCCTGCAAGCCGGCGCAGACGTCCACCAGGCGGTGCCAGCCAGGGAGCTGTGCCCCATCAGGGCAAATTATGGACCAACTGTTGCTCAAATGAGCACCCATCAACAACATGCTTTGCAAAAGCTGTCATCACAGCTCTAGAGTTACACATTTTTTCAGTGTCCCCTAACCTGTAGAGGCAAGGATTCTGGGAGACCTGGAGCATAACAGGAAAGAGGTTGCTGCAGGAATGTAAGGAGCTGACAGTACAAAACTCAGCAGTTATGTCCATTCAAAGCAAGTCAAGTAAGCATACAAATATTTTTAAATCTTGTATCTGGCAAGAAGCCACCCTGTGTTTTCAGCCAAAGTGTGATGCTTTGAGAAAATTTAGCTTCACTGAGCTGAATATCAGATGAAAATGAAGCGCTGGGGAAGGTTCAAGCTAGGGTGTCCCTCTGTTTAACAGAAAAATATTTTCATCTTGATGAACTGAAGATTTCACTCTATTCCTTTCTGTACCTTCACATCTTCCAGATAATAATGACCATGGTCTCCATTTTATTCCTGAGATTAGAAGTTTCAAAATATTTCTGAAATGTTTCAGAAGAATTTAGTCTTTAAAGTCATCTTCTCTGCTGTAGGCCTCTGAAGGCTAGCTTGTTTGTCATGTTGGTTTAATGATGTACACAACAGCAAATATTATCATATATCAAGTTATGGTTGTCTTGTCAGGAGCTTCTTTAACTGCTCCTGTTTGCCAGATGACACCATTTTTTAGAGAGACGATAACAATAAGAAGCTTTCTTTCAGAATCCATCTCACTTTAAAAATTTTTAAATGTGATGTTGTGTACTCTAAAGGAAACCAGATTATTATTCAATTATATTGCCAAAATCGTGCATACTATTGAAAGAAAAATCAGTTCCAGATTCAGATCCTGCTGTATGAGTAATACCAGAATAACTCCTCTTACTCCATCTTTGCGGAGTAAATCTCCATAAGTCAGATGAGAATTGGGCCAGATATCTTTGACTGGCAGAGCTGACAGTGTAAATCAGATGAACACAGAGAAGTAAGACAATGGAGCAGGAAGGAAAAAGGCAGGCAGAGCTGAGGAGCAGCATCAGATAAAGGAGATGTGAAACAGATGCACTCAGGCCTCAAAAGGATGCGCTTTGGCATAAGCGAAACAGACAGCAGCGCTGGAGGCAGCTTTCCCTGGAGAGCTAACTGGCTGTAAAGCACTTTTTAAAGAAGAATTTGAATTCAGAGAATATGCCATAGTCAATATGATAACACATGCATTAGGCACAGGGAGAGGGACAAGAGAGGCCAGCATACAGAAGGATCCAGAGGAAGAAGAGGACCAAAAATATTCAAGCCACTGGCAGGGCAGAACAGAAAGTAGAAGCCTGAGAGTATTGCAGGAACCAGATTTGAGAATGCTAGACGCTACCTTGAAGGCAAATGGCAGATCAGTCTTCCTAAAGAAAATTATTCAAATAATTTGGCCCTCCCTGAGGCGTGATGTAATTGGGCTAGTGATATGCTTGAAGTTAGGTGCAATGTCACTAAACTGTTGCTTGGATATTCTCTGGTCCGTCATTGTACTGCTGCTGTGACAAGGTGGCCACCCACAAGGCATCACCCAAAGGGCTCCTTCTCTCTAGGCTGACTATGCCTGTATCTTGCTGCATGAAGGTCAAATCTTGGCAATGTTAAGCTACCAACGCAGTTGGTATCCCATCCTCAGTGCAATATTCAGCTGCCCTCTGAATGACTTCATTTAAAACCATTCAAAATGTATCTGTTCTCACCTTGGTTTCCAAAGATCAACTTGTTGTCCTCTCCCCATCCTCCTCACGTACACAGACAGGTGGTCTTCCCCGTAAGGCCTTCCCTTTTGAACTCACCTTATTTATCAAATCCTATGGCTTAAGACTGACTGTGGACATTTTGCCCTGCAGAGAGCAGCAACTTCAATTTCCAGTCTATCTGCTCTTTTGCTTTTTTTCTATTCACAGGGTGTTAATACAGTCTGATCTTTAAAATCTCTCCTTGAAACCTACTTCTGTTATGGTGCCCCACAGTTTTGTGATCATTTGACACTGGTTAAGTGAGTGAAGGACTTTTGTCTCTACATCTGCACTTACATGTTTATTTTTTTGTTGTCATTTCATCTCCTCAGCCTCAGCACAGTCAAATCTGGAACAAGGTGGGGCTGTGAAGCAGCCTGGCTGTCAGTGCCATCACTGCAGCGAGGAAAAGACCTCCTGACATAGAAAGTCTCATCTAAGGGCAGGGCTAGGGACTATTTTCTCTCATAACAGTCATCTCCAGGAAGGCTAGAAGACATCTGTTGAATGTTGAAGGTAATAGCCCTGACCTCCATTTGCCCTTCGTCTTTCCAGCTGTAGAGATCCACCCTGATCTCTCATTAACAGGGTGAAAAAAATACTGTTTTGTTTTCCCACCTCCAGCCAGCTGCAGAGCCTTCCCTGTCCAGCCTTAAGCCACACCTCTTGGTCTCCGGCATCCTAGTGCTGGGAAATCTACCAACGGCCTTCACTTGTAATCTGTGAAAACCAGCAGTTTCCCCGGTACTCTGTCCCTCTCAGCTAGCTTAATCTGGGAGCAGCAACTGGAAGAAATGATATGGGCTGAACTCATGGCAAAAGAATGCAAGGGAGAGAGCTGCTGTGGCAGAGGAAAAGGCTAGACACAAGGTTATTTCATTTCTCAGCTGTATTGCTATTCTAAATGAAGACTAGCATTAGTTATCCTCCCAATTCTGAATTCAAGTGTTTCTGTTTCTTTACTGCACTGGCGTACAAGGCTTGGATTCCTCAGAAGGCTTTCCTTGGCTGGCTCTGCTGAACAAGCCCTTGACACTGACTCAGTCCTAGGGCTGCTAGCCAAATAATGTGTCTAAGCTGAGCTGGCCTCCTTGGCTAACTTGGCCAGAGACATCTCCCATGTGGAAAAAAAGAGATGTGGGATATACTTATGGGTGCAACTCTACCAGAAGAACTAGGCTAACGCACTCTAACAGTTATGCATGTTTTCTAAGCCCTGCCTTACTTCTGAGGACTTCGTGTTCCAGTTCTGTCCCTACAATGTCTCCTGCACATGCCAGTTGTAGTAGCTGGAGGAAAGACATGGAGTTGGCCAGAGCATGGGGAATAACGTTCTCCCAGCTCACAGTCACATTGCCTAAGTGTCCCACCATCAGGCAATCTGGTGGAGAAAGGGGAAGAGGGAATGGGAGTCAAGCCCTCCCATATACCTCAGAGCTGTGTCCACTGACAGGTATTGCCTTATTTGCATCATTTTCTTGGCAGTTTGGAGGTTCATCATCAGACATGATTGCTGGTGGCCAGATCCCACACTGATGCCAGAGCTCTGCAATGCACTTGGGGGCAGAGACCAAGAGCTCCCAGGCCCTGCTCCTGCTGAGGCCAGAAGCAAAATTCCCATTAGCTTCAACATATAGCAGGACACGACCTCAAAGCATAACTTTTTAAACATTTTGGAAAAACACAGATTGCCACACATAGACTTTGAGGTAATGTAAATCTCAGGTAAGGATGAAAACTCTGTGAAGCTAGTTTCAGGGAAAGACAATTTGGCCATATCTGTAATCTTGAGATTGATTAAAAAAAGAAAAGTTTCAGTGACAAACTTCTACCGGGTCTGAAATATAACAGGGTATTAAACACACAGTCCAACAGCTGCAGAATCTGACAGAGACATTGTTCTCCCTGAGCATTTGGTAATAGAGTATTTCACATGATTAAATAGCTAATAAAGTCAGAGTCATTGCTAAGTAGATGGATACCAGCAATACTGCAAAGGTAATTACAGATTTCTATCAAAAAATTCTTGACTCAAAATATTTATGCTCAGATTGAAGCTAATATGCTGGTTTCAGTTAGAGAGAAAATATTCTGGCCACTATTAAAAGGTTTCCAATTTGCTCCACAGTAGCGGCTTTCAGTTGCAACTGGTTTCAGATTATATGTTTTCAGGCTGAATTTCATGTTTTCTTTTTTCAAACTAAAGTCTCTCCAGCTGTCACATGAAACTATTTCTTCCATTAAATTGCTAATCATCATCTATTCCTTTTTTTTTGGCAGCATGGGGATCTGCATCCTTAGGTTGTTTATTTCCTTTGCTCCTTCACAGGCATTGGTCAGTTGGAATATCCGTACATCTCTAAAGTTGCAGAGTAGTAAGAAAGGGTCAAATGAATAGAAAACAGTATTAGGGACATGTGTAAGAAAACTGCAGAGGAGTCCTGAATGCACAAAATAATTAATTTGTGTCTTTGGTGATAATTCAGCCAGTCTTTTTTTCTACTGATCTTTTAGATCCTTGGCACTCTTCCTGTGAGGGCCATTAGAAAACCAAGATATTTTTTATGTCTTGCATACACAACTGTGTTAGCTAGTTCACAAACTGCAACAAAAAAAGTTCTTTACATCAGTAAATTATCCCATTATCAGGAGGAGCATGCAGCAGAGCTTGTATTTACTCTGAAGCTAAATTATCTCTGCTTACTATTATTTCTGCCTGGTTTATAAAAGTGTAATAGATGCTCATTTCCATTTAGTTGACTGAAGACACATCACATCCCACTGCCACTGCCTGTTTTCCTCTGCATTTCTTGATGTCAGCTCCTACATCTGCTTTACCTATCCCACACCTGGCCTTAACACACTTTTTCCTCTTTGAAGTTCTCTCTTGAGGCCCATTTCTGTTGTAAAACTAGTAAGGAATTAGAGAGTAATGGCTTGAATGTAGAGCAATCAAGAACATTTTTAAAATATACAAATAAAACATGCTATTGCATTCCACTCTCTGAACATTTGGGTAGCACTGGATTTCTTAGCTTGAGCATTTCTGAGGAAAAGCTGAGCGTTTAGGGATGTGCCTATGGCACCTGAGCTGGAAGAAGAGTGCTGAAGAGCAGCACGTTCCTGTAGCAGATCTGAATGCCTGTAGCACCTATGGCTCCAGTGTCAGCTTCTGCAGGGTAAAAGGACAGCCCATGTTCACCCTGCCTATATGCCCCCTCTGCCCTTGTGTAGGAATTAGCATAGGAATTTGGAGGGTTTGGCCTTGTGCTTTGGCTGAGACCAATCTCTGAAATGCAGTGTGGAGATGGCTGTGACTGCAGCAGCATGGGTGGCTTAACCTGCTCTGATATTCTTAAGAAATGCCCTCACAGATTTCATGGCCACACATAAAGTCCTCTAGTAAAACACATATGCCACACCTGGAGCTCTGACCCTGCAGGAAGATCAGGTGAGTGCTCAAGAGGAGACTGCTGTTGTTCTGTATCATGCTGTTTGGACATAAAAATAGTCATGACCCAAAACATGAGCAGGAATGTCCCTTAGTTGTCCTTTATTCAGAGGAAGATCAGTCCTGTGAGCTACCTGTAAATAAGGGATTCCAACACTGAGTAAATGGGATCGCTGCACAATCGGATGGGATGGTTGTGCAGTGGATGCAAACACAAAGTGCGTTACAAATGAATAAGAGATGCAGAGCTTATGGCACACATCTGTAAGGACAGTCTTTGAGTGTGCAGGATCCAGCATGCTTTGTATGCTACTACAATCTATATTAAATCACTTATTTTTCTGTATCTGAATAAAGTTGCCAGATAGGGTCAGAGTTAGGTCCAAGCCAGAAATCTGCATCAAAATCTCAATTTATATGACAGTGTTTGAAGAGCCTTGCATCCAGGCTTTTTGTATTGCCAGCTATCGAAAGAAATCATAGCTGCTAAATATAAATTCTGCTTAGGTTTTCAAGTCAATTACACTTGATGCTGTGGTTGTTTCTAGGGTTTTGTTTTGGTCCCATTTCTAGTGAAGTTTGAGTGTAAAAAAGAGTATTTCGACCTCTATTTACTGCACTGACCATCAGCAAGCTGGATCTTTTGTTCCTACTGTTGATGATGATTACAAATTGGTGACAAAAATGACTGTTGTGGTTGTAACTGCAGTGTTATTTATAAACAGCAAGATGCAGAAAAAATGCAATTTAAATTTCATTGTGAGCAATATTCAGGCCTAGAGCTCCTTAATGCACAACTCATAGCTGCTTAAATTGTAGTCATTACTCTTATGCTGCAATACTGTTTGTCATGATAAAGGGAAATTACTTTTCTGTCAATTACTCCTGCAAGATTAGTTAGTATACATTTGCAAATGGTATGGAGCAGCATCTCAATTCCATAGAGATGTTTCTCAAAAGCATTTGGCAATTTCAGGTCTGGGGGAAAAAGTAAATGGAAGTCAATTTCAAAATTAAAAAGGGGACAAGGTGTACATTCCAAGGTCTTTGCACCCCAATGGACAGCAGCAATGAAGAGTAAATATATCACTTGCAGACTGCCAACTTCAATGTTGCAGAAAATTGTATTTACAACCTGGAAGAGGCATGCCTCTCTCTGCTTCAGTACTGCACAGTCAAGCTGGCAACACTTTGAAATCACTGTTGCTCACCATATATAAGTCGTGCATGCAAATAATCTATATAAAATATCCTACCATTTGGGATCCCATTTTCCCCCTTCTTTTAATATCTACATGTTTGTTTAATCCATGTTTGGATGATAGACATCCAGGGCCAAAAACATGAGGAGGAATGTCACCTAATTATTTTTACTGACTTTGAAATTCTGGTTGAGTTTTAGCATGCCTGACTTGAATACCCACCTGAGGCATCACAGCTCCTGATCCTAGCAGCATAATTTAAGGTGTTGAAGTTTGGCACCTGAGTTCCTCAGTGGGGTGATGGAGTTACTGAGTGAAATGGTGTCCAATGCACAATGCAGGGTTCCTCCACCATGCCTGAGAAGCTGCTTCATGAAGGAGTGCTGTATTTAACACTGTAAGTGGGCAGGCTAGGTTTCCACCTATTCCCACCTGTGCAGTGGGGTAGGTTTGCTTAAAGCACCTCTCAGCTGAGGTCAAAGGGCTTTTTTGTGAGTGCAGCACAACCTGTGAAGTACAGACATGCCGTGTAGGTGTGCTACCACTGCCTATGTGCAGCTGGCACAGCAGAGCCTAACCTCTAGATGTTACTGCAAACAAAATGATGAAATTCTATCAGCATAGGCATGTTAGAATATGTTGATACTGATATGCTGATCACACGTTGGCATCACAATTCCCATGGCATTTTGCAATATTTTAGATGTTAACCCCTGCCAAATTCCAACAAAGCTAGTCACATTCCTCCTACCCACGATTATTCTCTTGAAACGACAGGGGATAGAGTATCCTTGTCCTTCTTTTCAAGCCTAAGCTGTGTGCAGTGGTACTGTGCTTCAGTGCACAATGTTTCAAAGGCAGAAATTACACAGAAAAGAGTTCTCTGAAGACTTTACAAAGTGTTTGAGGGCACCTCAATTATACATTATTTCCATTCCCATTAGCTTTAGTGGATGTGCAACACTGCCAAACCCCAAACTTCCAAAGTCCTAAGCTGGACTCTCTGCTCCAGCCACCCTTTACACAAAGTGCTTAAAAATCATGAAGGTTTATGCTTCCTTTAATTATTTCATTTCAGTTGCCTGGATTTTCTTTTGAGATGCAACTTCTTGATTAACATAAAGGCTAGACTCCTACCTTACAAAAAAGGTAAATCCTCATTTACTTCCAAGAATCAGTGTTTTAATACAAAATATCAAATTTAATACAAAGTATCAAATTCTGTTGAACCCATTATAAAATGGTAGAAGTTGTCAATACTGAATAAGCAACAAATAAAAGTAGGAAATACTAAGTGATTCACTTAATTCTCTGCCTTTCTTCGGATGTAGGTGCCATAAATGTAGGTGCCACGTTATCAGTAATAGATTCTTTTGCTTCAGTTTGTCTGATTTCCTGTTTTTTAACTTTGAAAATCCCCATTTTTTAGAACGGCTGTCAGAATACCTCTGCCCTTTCAAAACAAAAGCACTTCTCAGTAACTTGTGAGTATATCCATGTGTCTCTCCTTTTACTGTGCTTTATCAGAAGAATTTCTTAAAGATACAGGCGAATCAAACTACACAACAACCCTCTAAGAAAGCATCTCCATTACTAGATACTTGCGAAAACACCTGAGGCATAGGGAAGCCAACTGACTTGCCCGCACAAGAAGGCTGTAAGAAATCCAGGAAGAAAACTCAGACCTCCTGACTTCTAGTCCTGTACTAGCCATTATAACTTAGTTTTTTTCCCCTCTTTTGAATAAAGCTTTGAGTATCTTGGAAACTATTTTTCAATTCTAAAAGCTGAAAATGTTTTTGACATGCTATTTAATATATTTGTGTATAGACAGACACATATTTTTACACGTATACATATGGACCCTCCAAATGATATTCATTTAGAAGTCAGAAGGATTTTTTTCATTGTTTTTTTTTCATGGTTGTCAGTATTTTTCTTGTGATTGAAGTTCTTAAGTGGCACATGCACATACACTACCTATATGTAAAGATTTAAATACTGAAAGGAAATATTAACAGAACCTAGAAGTTATAAATTTGTATCAATATAGACATATATAAATATGTATATTTATATATACACATATACAAGCTGTGTTGTGTTATGTAACCATTCGTGGATAACACTGTGTAACAAACAAAAAAAGAATGACTCTTCCTAGGCATGAAGACATCATGGATACTGGAGAGGAGGAGAGGAAACAGAGGAATTTGCTATGATGGATGGGTAGGTAGAAATATTTAAATGAAATTAAAGCAACCTTCAAATAAATCTCATTTTGAGCATCCTCCACCGGCTCTGTGAACAGAAGGCCTAGCACAACAGCAATTTTGGTGACAGTCGTTCTAGTGACCACTCTACTCATTCAGGTCCAAAACCCTTTCTTGGAAAGTTACAAATTCATTAGTTGTGTGTACAAGTCGAGCACATCATGGTATGGGATGTCAAAATTTTGCTAACAAAGCAAGAGCTTTGAATTTATTTCATTAGAGAGCAATGTATAAAGATATAGACTGGATTTTTAAAAGTTTCAGCTTGAAATTATTACAGATGATACCCAAAATGTTTACCAGATCTTTTTTCTTTGGCCACACTGGAATATTAGAGTCAGTCCCACTTGTTTGCTCACACACTTAAGTCTTTAAACACACCCTGTTTATAATGTGCTTAATTCCTCCATTTGTGTCATAGCACTGATAAGCCAGGGAAAGGGCTCTTAGCCCTTTCTCTATGGAAGGACAGACACATCTTAAACCATCTGAATTGCTGCCTCTGTAAGACTTGTAAACTGTTACTCTTCACCATTTGCTAGGCAAGGACATGGCATTTCTTTTTCAGCTATGTCTTTCTTGCTCACAGACTCTGGACATGTGCAAGCCACACTCTATGGTCAAGAAGCTATTTTTTTTGTGCTGGCCAGAAGTGCAATTCACACTACTGTAATTTCAGGATAATGTGACTGAAACAGGTTTTTAATAATGTAGAAAAATTCAATTATGGCTGTAAAGGTTTTAGGATCAACTGTTTTAGGTCCTCTAAGTTTTCTGGAGTTCTGCCTTTGGATACAGGGGGCCTTCCCCTCAGTTCTGCCCAGGCTGAACCCTGCAGTAGGCTGGGAGAGCTCGCGGCCTGGGTTGCTCAGTGGTGCAGCTCACTCCTTCCCCTGTGCATCCCTCTTACAGCTGTGTGAACCCTAAAGATGTGGCTACCTTTGGCACATACATACACCTTTTTTTCTGAGAACCCACAACCAGCAATTTAACTGAGGTAATTTAATTTGTCTTCAGAACAATGTATTATGCATTAATTAAGGTAACTTAATTTGTCTTCAAAACAAAGCATTATTCATTCTCCCCAAGGCACAAAACTTAGCACAAAGAGTAACAAACAACATCAAAGGTACATGATTCTTATGCATACCTTCACCTTTCCCTTTGCCAGTTTTTGTACTTTCTCGTTTTCAGCTTCAAGAAGCACTTGTGTAGTATTAAAACAAGTCTATTTTTTTCCAGGGTGTTTTCTCTTGCCTGTAACTCCCTTTCTTTCACACAGACTCTGGACAGCTTCTTTCAGGTCACTCAAGATCCCAACTGCACAAAGATTTTGTGATACTATAGTGTTACATTTCTTCTCAGGCCTTGCAAAACAATAATATTACAAGCGTTGCAGCCAAGATCTCTCTTCTGTTCACAAACCTACCAGACTTTAAGCACTTTTTCAGATATGCTAGGTCACAGCTTCTCTTTTTCTGCTTCATCCCTTTCACAATCCTTACTGACTTAACTTCCTAACAAATATCCCATCTCACAAATGTATACATGGAAACAGACTATTCATTTTAAAAATTAAAAAAAAAATCAGATGGATATTTTTCCTCTTTCTTACTGGAACTACTTATTCCAAGATGAAATGTTGGGATACATTCTTGTCATCAGCATTAAATGCAACAGAATAATAAACATGAGAGTGGGTTTACTCACTTTATAAATCTTAATAAAAATTTTATAATTAAGATGCATACATCATATGAATACTTTGTGTTACAGGTAAACCATGGGTCCATACAGAAAGAATTGAGTACTTAGTTATTTTGGAGTAATAGAGCGCTATTAAGGAGAACTTGCCCACATTGCACAAAAATATCTAAGTAATGATAAAATGTACTTCAAAAGAAACTATTTTAGCTATAGTGGAGGTGAGCCTCAGCTTCATATCATCCCCAGTAAAGTGATGCATATAAATATATTTCATTCTAGGAACTTGTGTAGTGCCATACTAGAGTAGGGACTCCTTCCTGTCAGCTTAGTGGGTGTTTTTTTCTTGGTGATCCTGAATATTTAGAGACGCGAGTGTCATCGGTAATCCGTCCAGCAGATAGCACTTGTAGTGAACTCCTTTGAAATCAGAGCATATCATTTTTGTTTCCTGTTCAGAGGAACCAGGAAACCAACCTCACACCAGATCCTACGTAGAGTCCTCCCTCTAAGGTCAGGCATTTCTTTCATAGCTTTGGCATTTCAGACTAGCAGAGATGCATTGTCATTGGTACAAATATCAGAGCATTCAGTTTGTTAGCCTTTCTCTGACCAGCAATAGAATTATAAACCGCCTCTCCCATCTGAAACACAGCCAATCTATTCCTTTGGGATAAATTTCATGAGATAGGACAGAGTCTCCAGATAGCCACACAAAACCTCTGCTGCCTTTAGGGCAGCAGCTCTGGAATATCCTCGCATGCAGAACAGGGAAATCAAAGCCGTCATTAGGAAACCCCACCTATGGTACAAAATAATCACGTTAGTCTCTCCACGACAAAGACCTGGGAGTTATTTTGCTGTGTAGATGGCTATGCGAACAATGCAGTTATCATCACAGAGCAGAAGAGGAAACAAAACTTTCTTCAGGAATCTGGAAGCAGCTTCTAGAAGATCCCAGAATACCACAGAGAGCAGCACTTTCACAGCAAGAACAAAGCTTCCTAAAATAACGTTACCAGTAAAGAATAACTGAAAATGAAAAATTACCAAGAGAAAGCTAGAGACTTTCTGAACAGAAGGAAGGAAAAATAGAATAACACATGCACTTTATTGATTGAAGTATATGCCCAAGGTTTGGGCAAGGTATGACAATAACAAGTAGTTGAATTTAGCACCTTTTCGCAAAACTGTTCATGATTTGAAGAGACAAAAGAGACAAAAGAGAAGGAAATTTGGCATAATACAGCTGACATTATGCTGTTTAATCTTTTCTTTTGGAAGAAGCAAAGGTAGAAGGTAAAAGCACAACTGGGAGCTAGCAGCACAATAGCAGTACTTCTGCTAGCAAAATTTATAATTGCAGTATCTCTTTGTTTACCTCTTAGTCTAGCCTGGCACAGATGCCAGCTGGATGTATGGAGCAGCATTCCAATTCCGGTCACACTGGAACGAATCCAGGGTAATGTTATTGACTTCAATGAAGTTATTCTTTATTCATACTTGTGTAGCTAAGAATCTGGCCCATTGTGTGTAGGTAGCACTTACTAGCAGAGAAAACACTGCCAAATTAAGGGAACAAAAGAACTAGACCATATCACAGGAAGGGGAAACATTTTACATCATAAGGGTTATAGAGACCCTTTAGTTTAGGGACTTTATTAGCATTTAAAAGACATGCAACTGAAAAGCATTTCTGTGAGTTCTAGTGTTTAGATTTTTTTTACACTAATTTGCTGTTGGAGAAAATGGAAAAAAAATTGATAAAGAGAGATTTGATTTTAACATTTTTGAAATAAAAATACTACAATTTGTTCAATACAGACTACTAATTCCTTGAACATTCTTTAGCCGTTTGGGTTAAGACTGCTTCCATTAAGGATTTCCTCCTCACATCAACTAGGAGGGGCTCTCTGGCTGAAATATGTTGAGTTTCATGATTTTCTCTGCAGGAGTATTTTTGTGTCATCACCAAATTCAGCTTTTGGAAAAACACTGTGTTTTGGTTTAGTAGACAAAGTCAGGGTTTCCTTGCTATAGTGACCAAGAAAAAGATGGAGGAAAGGAATGAAAAGAAGGGAAATTTATCTTCATTGTATTATTTCAAATAAGCTCAGATTCACTCAGTGGTCTGATGATGTTATAAATCTGACTTTAGGGATCTCAGTTCTGTAACAAAAACTTTGCAAACACAGGATGTAAGATCACCAAGGTGATACAGATTTACTGTAGCAGCTCATTTGGTAAAGAAATACTGACATTTACTTTGTACCACGCAATGAATTGAATTGCCTCTTTCCCAGCTGTACAAAGCTGTACCAACCACCAGAAATGTAACTGTACACCCACACCTCATCTGGATGATGTTTGTGTTGCTGCATGATTTGGAGGTGCCCCGACCCAGGACTAATGATTGTGGAACCAGTGTTGCAGGCTGGGATCTCTGCAGTACCAACTTAGCAATACCATGCCACTGATTTTTCTTTTCATATCACCTTCGAATTTCACCTTAGTCTGACAGAATATAAGAATACAAACCAATGTAATGTACTTGCCAAAGCACAGAAGTATGAAGGTGGTCGCTTTTTATGGAAAATACATGTCAAATTAGGCAGGGTGTTGAACTGTTTTGGGTAGCTGGAGAGAGCTGTGGAACAACCTTGCCTGGATTAAAAACTTTATAAAAGCACATATCTCAGCTTTTACTAACACTCTACTGAATCAGAAAAGCTTCAAAATATACCCTTTTTTACTCAAGGTAAAATAACATTCTAGGATTGTATCGGTCTTTGGACAGTTCCCATAGGAACCTGAAAATATCACAAGTCTGGAGTCCCAAACTGTCTACTCAGTGTTATTGGCTTGGATTCTTGAAGTGGGTGTCAGCCCCTTGAGCTTTCCCAAGGCAAACGATTTCATTATTCCTATTTGCACACATGCAAGAAAGAGCAGGTTATTAATATTTCAGCTACCGCAATAATTCTCCTGTACACTCATAAGTAGTATGTAACCTTTTGTTTAAAAATATTGCTATAAATCTACATCACAGTGGACACTAATTTCCCGCGATCATCATTAATTGGCCAGCTTGCTAGCACCTGATACCAACAGATTTTTCATCTAGTGAGCGCAGTGCCACACAATGGTAACAGCAGATTTTAACCTAATCCCTCTTCATACACAAGCAAACACCAAATGACGCTCATGACAAAGACACATAGACCAGCCTGGCATTTGCTGATATCTCCCAGGAGATCCTCCCTCAGCACAACTAGTCCTGCTCAAACACATTTTCCAGTGGCATAGATAATTTGAAGCCATTTCCATCTAGACTAATTGCATTCGCTGAGAAGAGCATCCTCCTTCTCAGTATACATTTATTAGTCCAGCCACAAATGCAGCTAACACTTTGTGAAGTTTTCCAAAGCAACAATTATTTCATCTTATGAGAATGTGCAACAGCTTGCTTGATAATGAAAAGTTATTATGCAGATATATACACTTCATGCAAAGTTGTACACTAAAAAAAAATAAACAAAGTAGGAGTTTAACTGATGTTTAAATTCCACTCACAGTTTTGAAGTCTAAGCATGAAACTTCTTGCTTTGCAGTTGTAGCTCCAAGCTGTCTGGAAAGATAATGCAGTCCATCAGATATCCTGGTTTGGTTTTCTTGCATAAAAATATAATCTGTCATAGACACAGAAGCTGATTTCCAAGGACCAGCCCCCTCTGCCGAGATCACCAATAGGAAGACCTAGAGAGCACATGTGGAAAGCAGCTTCCCTGCAGCCTGTCACAGGCAGCATATGCTCTTTGTGACCGAGGTGCCAAATTAATGCTGGTGGTGGTGAAACAAAGCGCTTCAGCGGGGCTGCCCCCGGCTGGGGCTGCCCAGCTCCTCACCCTGCCTGGGCCGCGACAGCAGGAGGCAAAACGGAGGGCTGGAGGGAGACCGCCACCTTCACCACGTGAGCAAAAAGGCACAGCCTTTCACAGACCACACCACTGCCGTTATTTCAGCAAAATAAGCCCTGAGCACTCCAGCACCTGAAGCCAAGAACTGTGCATTCCTTCTCTCCTTTTGGCTTTATTCTTTAAGATTTTAATAGAAATGGCTTAATCTCTTTTTCCATTGTATTAAATATGTCCTCACTTTTTTCTTAGTTAGTAGTCTAATCCCATTTATGGCTTTTTTTCCAAACTTTATCCTTGCAAAACATGCATGTGGAAAAGTCCTCTGTACCGTGCAGGCTCTCATCACAGCACGCAAGGGCCTGGCAGTGCCAGTGGACTCACAGAGTCGGTTGTTTTCAGGGTTTTCCTGCCTTCCCCCTGATAGCTCACGCTCCCTCTGCTCCTCGCTGGCAGCTGTCCCCCGTGCTCCCTGCTCCTCGCTTGCCCTCATTTTCTGCCACATCCAGATTTCCCTGCTTTGCCGAACAAGCTCCCTGCACAGAGCTTTGCCGTCTGCCTGTTAGTGAAAGCAAACGTTTTTTCTTGAATCTGTTTAACCTGACGACATTTAAATTCAAACTATTTAGAAAATATATCTAGAGACATAACATCCACAACTTTCAGGCTAGCCCTGTGCTAAGCCTTCATACGTAACTAGAGGTTAGAAGAATGTGTGTACATTAATACAGGCTGAAAGCGTAGTGATAATAGTGTACAAAGTCAAAAATCAGAGCATACAGGCGTTAGCATGATGAACTAACATCTGTAGATTTGTTTTTACTTCTGGAAGCTTATTTACAAGTCATAACATGCTGAGAAGGGAAAACAGTAAACACAGTGCTAAAGCCATGCCTTTCCAAGCTGAAGTACAAGACCTAAAGGCCTTGTCATCTCACTACTCTCACGCTAATCTCAGCATTACCTTTATTAATGCACAGTATGAATTTTACTTGAGCAAAATAGCTTTCTTTCGCAGACAGGATGTAGAATACAAACTGGACTGGCTATAATAAAAATACTTAGATTTAGTGTATGAATAACTTGCTGTTTCAATGAAATTAATTTTGTTTCTAAATTCTAACTTAGCAGACTAATAAGTCACTAAAAATCATTTTACAATGCTTTTTTAAAATGGTGAATATAATTAGGCTGATTAAACACTTTGACAAAACTCAATTTTCAACCCCCCAAAAGCCACCAGTTTCTCAGAGGAAAAAAATCCACAGAAGTAATATTGATTTTGACAAACTTCTGTCAGTAAAATAAGTTCTCACCACTTCAGGGTGAAATTCCCCATTTAAAAAGGCAGAGGACAGACAGCCTAGAACAGGAAGTAACTTTTAGTTAATAAGAGCCAAGAATCGTGGTGGAAATAGTTTCTTTTATAACGTACTGTTTGGGTGAGGAGGAGTGTGATGGACCTTCTTTGGAGTGCATAAGGTCTTTTTCAGTTCTGGAAGAAAAAGCAAACTTATTTCAGGTACATGGTGGGAACATTTTGTTCTGAGGTTTCACAGCTTGGAGAGGCCAATGCAACGCTGGCTAGAGGTGTTCCTGCCCACTGCCGTGGCTGGGCCAGGTGAGTGTTTTTGGCATCAGGTTGACTTACCTGGCTGTGTACACAGGGGCACTGGTGTGCATGAGAGCTGGCACAGCAGCGAGGCAGAACAAATCTTTGCCCTCTTTTGCTGCTGAAGAAACGCACCATCCAGCAACACTTTTGAAGGGAGATGCGGAAAAAAAATGCTGTGCCTCATAAAATGGATATTTCTGCTGAATCTGTGCGTTTGCCAGGAGTGATGCAGAAGAACCTGGCCAGAAACTTCCCTTGCAAGCTCAGGGAAGAGTCTTGATCACAGACTGCTGGCTCTGTTACTCTCACGCTGCCTCGCTGGTTTTTCACAAGTTTTAAAAGGACCTGGTTTCAATTTTCCTTTCTATATCCTACTCAAGATAAGACTTCCAAAAGGTATGCTTTTTCCCCATTCAGCTCTATATCTATACTGCAGCTGAAAAGCATGACTGCAAATCCATGCTGACATACCTGAGAGCTGGCTTTAAGCTCTTGAGTGTTGATACCAGTTGTAGCCGTGTAGGGGACAGTGCAGCCTGCAAAACTCATGTAGGGTCTGGGAAATTCTTAGGCTGCCAGCCTCCGTTAAACACATGTAGCCAAACCAGCTATTTAAAGCTAAACATATATACATTAATAGCTTAATTTTAACAAGTCACCTTACAATCACAGCAGTTCAAATCTTGTCATATCTCTCAGCCTATTTACTTACCAACACAAAGAGGGTCTCCACAGGACACATGTGCCATCTATTAATTCACAAGTCTATTACATCTCACTGGCAAGTCTTTTTTCTCAATTCTGTACGTATATTCTTTTCCTCTCCTCCTAGTCCTGATTATGCCTGTGTCATACTAAATTCCTGTTCCTCCTCAGTATTTACAGCCTACAAATATTTGTAGACTTATTACATCACCCATGAGCAACTGCTTAGCCAAGAGGTGTGTATTTTCCTCCTCATTAATCTGTTCCTCTAGTCTCTCTTTTGCTGATCTTTTCCTACATAGTTTGCACTTTGTTTTGTCCATTTTTAAAAGTCAACAGAGAGAAGTTTGTTTTTTTTCTTTTAAGAATGGCAATAGCTGGGTGAAAACAAAGGCGTATTAAGGAAAGTTTAAGGCAAATTTGTATTTGAGCTGACCAACTTTAAACTTCATCCCTGATGGGATGCACCCACGAGTGCTGAGGGAGCTGGCGGATGTTATTGCTAAGCCACTCTCTATCATCTTTGCAAGGTCATGGAGAACAGGAGAGGTGCCTGAAGACTGGAAGAAAGCCAATGTCACCCCAGTCTTCAAAAAGGGCAAGAAGGAGGAGCCAGGGAACTACAGGCCAGTCAGCCTCACCTTCATCCCTGGAAAGGTGATGGAGCAGCTCATGCTGGAGGCCATCTCCAAGCATGTGGAGGACAAGAAAGTGATCAGGAGTAGTCAGCATGGCTTCACCAAGGGGAAATCATGCCTAACCAATCTGATAGCCTTCTCTGATGGAATGACTGGCTGGGTAGATGAGGGGAGAGCAGTGGATGTTGTGTGCCTTGACTTCAGCAAGGCTTTTGACACTGTCTCCCATAACATCCTCATAGGTAAGCTCAGGAAGTGTGGTCTAGATGAGTGGACAGTGAGGTGGATTGAGAACTGGCTGAATGGCAGAGCTCAGAGGGTTGTGATCAGCGGTGCAGAGTCTAGTTGGAGGCCTGTAGCTAGCAGTGTCCCCCAGGGGTCAGTACTGGGTCCAGTCTTGTTCAACTTCTTCATCAATGACCTGGATGAAGGGACAGAGTGCACCCTCAGCAAGTTTGCTGATGATACAAAACTGGGAGGAGTGGTGATACCCCAGAGGGCTGTGCTGCCATTCAGAGAGACCTGGACAGGCTGGAGAGGTGGGCGGAGAGGAACCTCCTGAAGTTCAACAAAGGCAAGTGCAGGGTCCTGCACCTAGGGAGGAATAACCCCATGCACCAGGACAGTTTGGGGGTTGACCTGCTGGAAAGCAGCTCTGCGGAGAAGGACCTGGGAGTGCTGGTGGACACCGAGTTAAGCATGAGGCAGCAATGTGCCCTTGTGGCCAAGAAGGCCAATGGTATCCTGGGGTGCATCAGGAAGAGTGTTGCCAGCAGGTCAAGGGACGTGATTCTCCCCCTCTGCTCAGCCCTGGTGAGGCCCCATCTGGAGTACTGCATCCAGTTCTGGGCTCCCCAGTACAAGAGGGATGTGGCACTACTGGAGCAAGTCCAGCGAAGGGCCACAAAGATGATTAGGGGACTGGAACATCTCTCTTATGAGGAAAGGCTGAGAGAGCTGGGCCTGTTTAGCCTGGAGAAGAGAAGGCTGAGGGGGGAATCTTATCAACGTGTACAAGTATCTGAAGGGAGGGTGTCAAGAGGATGGGACCAGACTCTTTTCAGTGGTGCCCAGCCACAGGACACAAGGCAACGGGCACAAACTGAAACACAGACAATTCCATCTGAACATGAGGAAAAACTTCTTCACTGTGAGGGTGACAGAGCACTGGACCAGGTTGCCCAGAGAGGTTGTGGAGTCTCCCTCTCTGGAGATATTCAAAAGCCGCCTGAACGTGATCCTGTGCAATCTGCTCTAGGTGACCCTGCTTAAGCAGGGGGGTTGGACTAGATGATCTGCAGAGGTCCCTTCCAACCTCAACCATTCTGTGATTCCGTGATTCATCCTCATTTCCTTTTATGTATTACATCTGTTTGGATAACTAGAGCTTTACTGAAACCCTAATATTGCAAGCTTTTGCATTCACTGTTATCAAATACAGTAATAATTCCTGGTCTTTGACAAACCCATTGACTTTTGGTGAGGCCACCCAAACATGCAGGTAAATGTACAGGCAAACAGTTGTACAGTGACAGCCTCAGGACCAGACCTATGGAGGTACCTGGGAATCCAAGTCCCTTGGATTAGTCCTTGCTAGAGAGGTGGGAGTTCTGCACCCGAAATGCAGAGCCAAGGAGGGCTACAAGCATGAGAAGGCTTCAGACCTGCCTGCAATACCAGCCAAAGTGAGTGATTTAGGACCAGGCTCATGGGTCAGTGAAGCTCAGTACCTGCAATAATTTCTGTCTTCAATACTTTACCTCATGGCCAACGTAC
Organism: Apteryx mantelli; assembly: GCF_036417845.1. NCBI lineage: Eukaryota > Metazoa > Chordata > Aves > Apterygiformes > Apterygidae > Apteryx > Apteryx mantelli. Next base: position 27,261,781 of record NC_089978.1, read on the forward strand.
AAACAGGCATCTGAGTAAAGAGAAGGCATGTTGCAATATCCTTTTAATATTACATGTCTGTCTCCAACCTTTGCCACTAGACATTACGGGGTTGCCTATGCCACAAATAGTACTTTACTCTGCTAAAGATCCCACTGGAATCTCACTATACATGCAAATGCTTAGTGGGAACTGAGGGAGAACCCCCCCCCCCCCAAAAAAAAAAAAAACACAAAAACCAGACAGTTTAAATAAAGATTGATTAGTCCTGGGAGCAGCAGAGGAATGTTAAAATCCTCCTGGGTTTGTTGGGAGCTTCTAGCATTGCATTAGATTGCTGTTTTCCAGCCTCTTCCTTTTCTTGGATGCCCCTAAATTCAGACTGTAACTTTAGATAAGTGAAATTTCTGTATAGACAATGAAGGATCAGAGGAAGATTTGGAGCTCCCCTCAGTCTGGTATATTTTGAGTACTTGATGGGGTTTTAGCTCCTTCCAGACCCTGGGAAAAAATGGGTAAACCTCTACCTCCTGTACAACTCTCCATCAGAGGCAATTGCCTTTGGACTACAGTCTGGCAGTGTGATGTAGAAAGCCAGAGAGAATGGGATCTGTAATTTTATTTTGGTTATATTAGGGCATTTTTTTAATCACGTGAACTACAACTAGCTGTAATGGTTCCACTGATATCACTTCAGCTGCAATGTTTTCTTTATGGCTCTTTTACCATTCAAAGGCAAGCAAAAGCAACCTAAACAAACACAAGATAAAGGCATGGAAATAAGTGCTTTAACAATGATAGCTAGTTGTTTTTGCAGTAATTTGCAGGGCCCAGTGGTTTAGGCCAGTTTTATGATCCTTGTAATTTCATAAAATTTGTGGCATACTTTCAGTGGTTTCTCCAGGTCTTGAAATAGCTGACTTCTTCGTAACAAAGATTTTTAAGTAATACCTGAACATTGCTCTAGAGCAATTTCTGTAAGACTGTGAAATGGACAAAAGTATTTTTATCTAAAGTTCATCATAATTCCTACCAGCAAAAGGCAAGAATGTCTTCTAATAGGTCTAATTGACATTTAATATCTCATACACTGCTATCAGCTTCATAAATATATATATATTTTTCCCCTAGATAATAGCTGTTAGTAACAAGAAGTATTGTCCAACTCAGAAATTAATTCTAATAAGTAAACAATTACTGAGCTCCAGTTTCTTTCAGAAACTAAGGTCTAAGTTCTGGTCTGGAAGATTTTCATTATTTCAGTATGGTTAGTAGGTTTTGGGCCCAGAAAAACAGTACTGTGAGAAGGAATCCAAATATTCTAAAGAGAACTTCTGAGGGCAACTCGTTATATAAATCAGCTCAGCCAGTTCCCCTTAACAATATAACACTTGTGAACATGATAGTGCCTTCCATTTTCCATTAATATGTAGCTATCAGTTGGTGAGTCACACTATAAAGCATTTAACAACTGTTCTCATAAATACCATACACCATCTGTTAACTGAATCAAAAGGCTACATGCCGATTTTACATTTGGATGGAAAGGTCTGCTTTAAAATTACTCCAGCAGACTCAGAGTGTATGGATATTGTAAAAAATGAGTATAGAGACATGCTATTCCATTCAATTCCCAAAGAGCAAAGCTGAGAAAAAAATATTTTTATCCAGTGAGATACTTTGACATTTCACCATTTGTTCTTATTATAAATCACAACTAAAGAACTTAAAATTTTCATTATTCATGGAAGGAAACACTAACCTGCTGTCTCTTTTTCTTTTTCTTGTTTTGAAACTTCTCTATATTAGGTTTCTGACTAATTTAGATTGCAATGAAGTGTTCTGACACACCCAAAATACAAAAAAAGTTTTTATATTTGTTTGCTGAAGTGACCTGAAATATTGTGTTTCACATCAGTTCAATATAAAATTCTATTTTGTTATAATGGCACATCACCTTAAAGGAATGCTAGCTCAAGCCGTTATTCAGTCCCTCAGGCTGGACACTGATTAGGTTGTATCTTCTTTAATACATGGAGTCACGGGCATCCCCTGATGCCTCTTGCAGCTCACTCAAGGTTACATTATGTGAGATATAATAAGAGGTAGCTTGGGCATTGTTACTGCATTGACAACCATTACACAGATGGAATTCAATTTCTATAAAACTCAAGTATCTCATATACTATGAGGTTTATTGTGAATCTATACAACGTTGTTGTAGCCATGATGATGTAGATGCATGCAGTAAGAACACTTTAGTGGGAAAGGGCTTATATGTCTAAAAGATGTATTAATTAGTATAATAGAATGCACTTGTCATAACACACTTTGCCTCTGTTATCCATACGTATGCCAGGATTCAATTTTTAAATGAAAACAGCTATTATCTACCCCCTTTACTGAAGCTGCCTCCACTCAACAATAGAGGCTGAACTTAAGCCATTTATACTCCACAGGTCCTAGTTAGAAGACAAAGAATAGTGGAGGTGATGGAGAGTCTGAAAGTGACTGAAATGTCACATGGGGAGCTTGAGGTTAGGATTTATTAATAGTATGTGGGCCCAAGGGGGAGACATGTGGGTCTGGGAGAGGTAAACAGCAAGAAATTAATATTTAGCAACTAAAAATTAAACCCTGCCAAATTATGTATTCTCTTTCATCAAGTGAATGCTAGAAATTCATTCAGAGAGGGTTCCCTGTGCGTGGTCTTAGAACAAGGGCTATAAACTGTAGAGAGAAGAGAACTGCTCTTCTGCTTTTCTGCTCAGAGGTAACTGTTACCTTCTAAGAGTAACTGTTACCTTCTGAGAGTAAGCAGAAGACAACCTCCTAAATGTCATCGTTTCTCCATCCTCACCCTATCTCCCCATAAGCTGTCTATAGTGCTATCCTGCTTCTAGTGACCAGACTGACACAAAAGATATTTCATGCACTTACATGTAACAGCTTTCCATCTCCCCAAACAGAGAATTTGGAATTTCTTCTTGAGAGGTGGGCCCCATCTGGCTTGAACAATTTCACAAGACAGGATTCTAAAAACAGTGGGAATGTTTTCCAGAAACAGATGTTTTAGAGAGAAATATTGAAAACTTAGAATGAATTCCATAAAGAAATACAAAAATTAAGCAATGTGTCTCAATAGTTATAGGTAGTCTGATACTGGTGATGTTTCTTTAATTATAAAACTCCAGATAGTAACATTCTTGGAGGTTTCCTTTATATGCACTTTTTGATGGTTATGGTTTCTTGATCCACAAAAGCAACAACATACATTTTGGCTTATTTTAGATTGATGGCTATAGCAGTAAGAATGAATATAAGGTCTAAGAGATCCTACTGTACAACTGTGAACAGAAAGGACAGCCATTTTATTCTCAATCTCTTCACAAAGTAAAGCTCTTAGAAATGAAAGGAGGGGCCAGGACACATAAGAGAATACATAAGAGGACACATAAGAGATGTCATGTTTCTTACCCAGTCTAATCACAATAGTTATAGTGAAAGGACAGGTGAGATAAAGTGTTTGCGCAGGACCTACAAAACAGGGCTCCAACATCTGTGAGATCCATACTACACCAGTTCTCTACCACCTCTGGAGGGCTTATATTATTGTTCTATAAATTCTATAATCTACTTTTATTCATTATTGCATTTTGTTCCTACCTCTTACAGCACTAGCTTCTGTTTCTAGTAAAAAACACGCTGGAAGGTAATTGGATTAAAAAAATCACTTGACTCAATTGAACTTATGAAGTTCTGTATCTATTCATCTCCTCCTTGACCTTCACTGTCCCAGCACAAATGAATCACTGTTCCTTGTCATGTCTCCACATACTAAATTCCCCCCAACAGAACAGCTTTGACCCATCAACCTTCCCCCCTAACCTAGACTTTCTTAGGGACAGACTTTTAACTTGGTGCTCAACTTCCTTCAAGTCCCACCCACAAAGCAAATGCTCAGTTGCAGTCTGGAGTTTAATTAACAAGCCTCAGATTGCTGCTCATGTGTTCCCTTGAGAACAAAGGCAGCAGCCATATGCAGTGCTATTGAAAGATCCTCATTCTTAGAGCTGGATTTCTAATCATATCACAGATTCAAACAAAATTTGCAATCCTCGCATGTGGCCGTAAAACTAAAATCTCCTCATTGTATGAGTGACAGTATTTTAAAATTACTGAATATGTACAGATCAGTCTCATCACCAGTGTGCGTATTGTGGGCAAAGTTTGTTCTAGCTGTGCTCTGAACAGAACTGAGTTATCACTGCCTCTGTTCCAAGTGAAGGAGAGAAAGTGGATTCCTTAGCAGAGTGCCAGCCCTAGGTTTATATTCTCTGCTTGCCAAGATTATATGGCTTTCTTTTTTGGCACTGAGTGTGGCAGAACATGCTTTTCTCTTTTTGGCAAGTGGACACATCTCCTTGGCAATGGCACATTTCAGGCCTGTGTCTGCTTGCAATATAAAGGGAAAATATACTGCCCCATCACCCTCAATGACTACTGGTGGAAGAATAACTCTCATTTTTTTGCCAGAGGAGCACTTCTAGGGAGAGATCATAGAATCACAGAAATGCTGGTTGGAAGGGATCTCCGGGGTTCTCTAGTTCGACCTGCAGCTCAAAGCAGGATTATTGCCAGCACTAGGTCAGGTCAGCCATGCCTTCTTCTAGTTGAGTCTTGAAAACCTCCGAGGATGGAGATCCCTCCACTGCTTTCAGCAACCTCTTCCAGTGCTCACTAGTCTTCCAAACTATTTCCTAATGTCCAGTCTGAATCTCTCAAGGCACAACCTGTGGCCATTGCCTCTTCTGCCACTGGGCATCTCCCACATCCAAGAAATATTTGGTTCCATAGTCTTTGTAACACCCCTTTGTGTAGTTGTAGGCTGCTATTTGATCATTCCTTAGCCTCCTCTTTATCCCAGATACCTTGACCTCTCCTTTAGGTAATGTGCTTTAGGCCCAAAACTGGACACAGCATTCCAGATGTCATCGCACCAGTGCCAAGCAGTGCCAAGCAGAAGGGGGAATGAGGAGTTCATAACGTTTCTGTTGGCCCAGGCCTCAAGTTTCTCAAGATCATCCTGAACTGAAGCATGCCAGTCAACGTCAGCCATTCCCCCTTGTTTGCAAGTTTGCTAGGGGTACGTTCTGTGTAAACCTTCAGGTTATTATGAACATATTGAACAATATGGGTCCCATTGCCAACCCCTAAGGTACTCTCTATGTTACCAGACTCAAGCTGCACATCAAGCCATTGATTACTGCTCGACAAGCCTAGTGGTGTACCCAAGTCTCAACCAGTCTAACCGTCTGCTCTTCCAGCCAATACATCCTCAGCTTCTGAATGAGAATGCCATGGGTATCAAAAGCCTCACTAAAGTTAAGGTATATCACATCCACCCCATTCCCCTTATCTGCATAAACTGATGATAACTTGACACAATGAAAAGGGCTTAAAACTATAGAATCTACACTGTGGTGCCATGCAGAGGAACTGGCAGCTTTTTCTGAACAAGGTGGTTAGGGCAATAGAGGCAATATAACTGTGTTAACACAATATTCCCCCAGAGCTCATTGGCTCTGCTTAGAAGAAAATTGTATTAGTCTCAGGAATGGTGGGTGAGGGAAGTGCACCAATATGAACTTATTACTGTTAACACCTTAGTTAGCTTAGATGTTCCTTTTGGTATAGCATTGTGCTGCATAAGCATATGCAAAAAGTTGAGTATTAGCTTTTCATTTCACCACCAGCTTGCTTCTTCTGAAGTTTTGTGTTAGTCATTTCAGAGCCAATTTTCAGTGCTGACCATGTAGTGCTAACAATTCCAGACTTCAGCTGGTATTTGGGGGACTTAGTATCTCTGTAAAAGCTTTTTTTTTTTTTTTTCTGCAAAACTGAACTGTTTTATATTATAAATGAGCACAGAATAAAAGTCTAAAAAGATCTGTAAGCTGGCTAATTGTTTGAACAGTTTAAAGTCTTACAAATTTCAATGTTTATATCAAAATGCCAATAAAAACAACAAAACCAAGATGAAGATGAAAAAATACATTTTTTTGAAAGAGAAAAAATGTATTCCTGAGAAAAGTTAACACTGTGTCTTAGATTTCAGTCCTCAAAACATTGTAGAAGAGGGATTCTAAAAGCATCTAATGAGACTTTTATGCCTTTATATCTGTGCAATGTCATTATCTTCAGATCATATGCTCAGTAGTACCCATAAAGGAATCTGAACATTAATGACAAGAACATAATATGGAGATGCAGGTGTTTCATGAGGGTGGCTGAAAGTCTGATTTGTGATGTGCAAGCAGAGAGACATGCTTCATTGTTGGGGTCCTTGGTGAGTTCGAAGGACTGGCATTCAAGAAGAGGGATAAAAAGAAATTGTATAGAGAATCTAATGAGGTAGTCTGAGGTAGAAGTCCACAATATCATACATTCAAGGACAGAGTCAAAGTCATTTGAGCAATACTACCTGTACACTTGTACGTGCTTGAATGCTATAGTCTTTTTCATGAAGTATAACCCTAACCTGGAATGTGAGTGTGTCACAATATGCACTAAAATATATGATACCTTCATTGAACTTTAAAATTATACTAAAGAATTTTATTATTAATTTACACTCAAATTTAGTCTCAACTATATTTCCAGCATTATCGCTGCAAGACACTTTTGTCAGTATAGTCACATTTATGGAATCCAATAGATGGTGAAATAAAAATGGCATCATCATTAACATCATCTTTCCTATCAAGTAGAAAACATTTTGTGCACAGCTCTTTCCAGTGCTCTTATCCACAGGATAAGATTACAGAAAATACAAGTAATTTTTTCCTTTAGCCAGAGAAAGCGTTTCAAGAGAAGACAGCATACGCTGTCACACTGGTGTTAAAACCAGACTGGGGCAGTCATAGAAATAAGCAAGGCTATTGATGAGAGAGAAAAGCTGCTTTGTTCTTAACATGTTTCCTTTCATTTGCCAGAATGCCACAGCAAGTTCAAACTTTCTCTGTATTTCTTTGAAGCAATGTTGTCAGCTATGGCCACTGCAGTCATTTCTTTCTTACCATTCTTGTACAAGTTAGTGCTATTTTTGTTTGCATGCATCTGAATTACTGGTGCATGCAGTGCAGACAACAGTATCATTTTAGTTCATGCCTGATTTCACTGAAATGATACTGAAAAATTCAAGAAGCAGCTAAGAGCTGGGCATGCAGAATCTGTTGAAAACTCAGAGCACTAAGATAATCACTAAACATATGAAGAGGAGAGATTTTCAAAGAGAACCAGAAAACAAGGACTGGTTTCTATTTGCTAGTTTGTAGCTTAAAACAGTAGATCATTGATGTTATTACAGTACAATTCAGAGCTCTTAGTAATGTGTTATCTCCTGTACAAAATAATGTCTATAGGATACAGCCTACTACTTACAGTAAAATGGATGTACCAAAAAAGGGGGATGCTCAGAGAAACATGGAGCAAGAGACATTCAGTTCTCACTCAGGTACACAATGAGCTGCTCCCACAGTGACCTATTCAGTAATCTAATTGCCTTTATTAACTACAAGACTGCTGTGTGCACCAGTCTCCTGAAATAGCAGCCTCATTATAATCAGAGCCACCTGCTAGATTTGTAGAAAAAGTAGATGTTTTGTCATCTTTAAAGATAGTCCCAGAGCTTCTTTCCCCATGTACAATCCCTCTCTTGCTCTCTGAGATATCATCTTTACAGGAGATAACAATTTCTACAGTCCCAGTATTAGACGTGTATGTACAATAATAAAGGACCTTTGAGATATCACAGATTCCTTAATGTGCCCTCCTGACAGCCAAGAAGCTTTGGAGAAAAGACAATGGTTAAGTGAAAAACAGAGAAAGTAAAACACAAACAGAGTCCAGCTTGGGTAAAAAGATGAATACTTTTATTTAAATGGGACATATTAGATGAGTAAGAGACAGTGGCAAAGTATTTCATTTTGGAAAGAAGAGTGGTGGGATCAGCTTTTAAAAAGGAAGGAAAGATATACCTAGGTACTTAGTCTACAGAACAGATCTTCTGGGTCTAATTCTCTTCCCACTGGAAAATTACAAACATGAAAGAAGCATTCAGCCCCGTTTTTATGATGTCTGCTCAAGAGAATGTTTTCGATGATGAACCAGGAAGAGAACGCTCAGTATCGTAAGGTACTTCTGCTGTGAGCGTGCAGTGTTTAATCTTTCCTTAAACAAGGATGCACTGGCTAGCCATCCCTGGAGAGCCTATTCTCACCAGGCATCTCTTCTGATATAGCATGCCTGTGACGTTACAGTGGAAAAAAACCACAAATGGTGCTGTTTAGTTCAACTTGTCATATTTAGCCCAAGTTTCAGTGAGAGACTCAGGCACCTCAAGTGTTGGCTACTGAGCAATTTGCCATAAGTACAACAGCACCACCTTGTGATACAGAATCACAGCATGCCATTGAACAGGAGCGTGGCAGGAATGACTGGCCTTCTGACTCCATGCGAATTGCCTGCACCTTGGACAATCAGCACCACCCACACCTGGATGCACACCCTTTTCACTGCTACCTGCCAGAGGAATAAGTCTGTTACATGGACAAATGTGTAACAATGTACCACAGAAATTTGAGTTTGGGGAAAAAGTAGTACTGTTAATATTTTCTGGAGTGTGTCTGGAAGCAGAACAACTTTCAGCGTAAGTACTGTTGTATGTTACTGCAGGAAGATGTGGCATTTGTAGTAATAAATCACCTGGATATAGCTACACAGCCCATACAGCACAACAACATACAGGATTTATTAAATTGGACACTTGTAAAACAGGTAAAAGCTTCGGTTAGGGCTACAGATTTATTTCTCTGTGTTTTCAAGTATAAGACTGGTTAGACTGCACAGTCTTGCTCTGGAGAGCTGACCAGCATTTGTCTTTTTCTGTCTCTTCAGCAGACCACTACAACTGCAATCCCCAAGTTACAGCTCTGGGTTCTAATGAAAAAGCTTCACATGAGACAAAATAAAGCAAGCTGAGCAGCACATTCACTTAGAGCTGCCTTTCATGCTCATGGCTAAATTCACATTGCTCTGGGAAATCTTAAAAAGGTAGCAGCTGTGGGTACTTGTCAGGCAAACAAGGTGTAAACATCCCATATAAAATGCAAAACAGTAGCTAGATGTGTAATGTCAGCAAATGCTGTCTGTAACAATACTCCAGGAGAACAAAAATCCAGTCTTCACAAAATCACAGAATGGAGTCACAGAACAGTTGAGGTTGGAAGGGACCTCTGGAGATCATCTAGTCTAGGGGTTGCTCAAGCAGGGTCACCTAAAGCACATTGCCCAGGACCCTGCCCAGACGGCTTTTGAATATCTTCAAGGAAGGAGACTTCACAACTTCTCTGGGCAACCTGTTCCAGTGCTCTGTTACCCTCAGAGTAAAGAAATTTTTTCTTATGTTCAGACAGAAATGCCTGTGTTTCAGTTTGTGCCTGTTGCCTCTCATCTATCACTGGGCACCACTGAAAAGAGTCTGGCCCCATCCTCTTTACATCCTTCCTTCAGATATTTAAACACATTGATAAGATCCCCTCTCAGTCTTCTCTTCTCCAGGCTGAACAGTCCCCACTCTCTCAGCCTTTCCTCATAAGAGAGATGCTCCAGTCCCTTAAACATCTTAGTAGCCCTTCGCTGGACTCTCTCCAGTAGTGCAATGTCTCTTGTGTACTGGGGAGCCCAGAACTGGACACAGTACTCTTACGATCAAGTTCACAAAAGAAAGAAGTTGACAAAGAAAATGTGAAGGAGTCCTAAGATATTGGCTTAAATTTTAATGTCATTTGGTGTATAACCACGGTCAAATGAATGTAAGTCATGGAAGAGACTGAAAATGCTGGATGTTTTTAAATCCTGTTCTGATAATTATGTTGAGAATATGAAGCAATACAGAAAATTTAAAAAATCACCTCCTACTCACTTACATAGCAAAATAAGAAGCAATTTGAATCCTTGCCATATTCTTGAACATTTTTATAAATTCAAATAATTTAGGAAAAGATTCCAAAAGCCTTAAGGTGCCTACAGCACAGCTAAAACAGAATTTAGATGCCTGAATTTAAGTCAATGAGTCACAAAAATTCTGCCTGTGGCATGCATACCTGAAAGGCACCTAAGCTGTCATCAGTAAAGTTATTTAGGTACCTAAAGTACTTCTAATGCATATTCCCAGAGGCCTTCTTATTTTGGATGAGATGAGTGTCTCAGCAGATATTTTGCTTCATGTGTGTTTAGGCATTCTCAAAGTAATTTTCCAGATACCTAAAATCCTTTGCAGATTAGGCCTAGCCCCACCATGCCTACCCTATACCAACAACACTGAGTTCAGCACAAGGCAGAATTGATAGTCTACTGTTACCCTAAAATTGTTTGAATCAACATCCCTTTTGGGTGACACCCATCACTTGCACTACATAAAAGGTGCGGAACAGTATCACTACTGCTAGACATTTCCTTTTAAAAGAATAAACTCATTCAAACTGAAACAGCAATTAAGTGTCTAAGAAGGACTTTAGAGCTGTAAATCCTCCTCTCTCATAAGCACCTAAATCCCAGAGAGAGAAGGAATTTCAGACACATCCCTTATTTCAGCATTTTCTCTGCATCTGTCTGCTTGGCCTGCTGGCTGTTATAAATCCCACTGTCATTTGCCTCACTCTTCTCCTCCACTGACTAGGCTATTTAGGTGAATAACTCAGGATACCAAATTTCTGCCTTGGAGTTGGGCACCTGACACTCAGGCTGAATGTCATCAGATGTGGATTCCTGTGTATTTGGGCCTTTATGAATTTTTTTTTTTCATCCTATCGTATGTAATTGTAAACCTGGATTCTGGTAACCACTGATCCAGAAATGCTAAATAAAGGACTGTCCTTGTATTGACATTCATTCTCTGAAATAATTTTGCAGGTCTTAAAAAATATTGTATGTATGAGACTTTATGATCAAATTAATAAACTGAAACACTGGGCTCTTATTAAAAAAAAAAAAAAAAAGACAGCTTCTCAAGCACACCCCTTTTTTGTAACAATAAAAGACCCTAAATAAAGGACACTAGATCATCTTAATCTTATCTAGTATTTTTGCTGCTATATTGAAAATGTCCCTATGTGTATGAAATTATTGTTATGATGTTTTTAGTAAGGAATAGTATACCACACAGCATGAAATTATTCTCTATAAGTGTGAAATATTCTAAATATAGATCAACACAGCAACCAGCAATACAGAAAATATGACTACAATGAGAGCCAAACACTGCAGAGCATCTTTGTACGTTAGCATGTCGGCACTATGGATAGGAAAGACCAAGTGGACTTTTGAATATGCAGACCCACAGTATGTACAGTTAAAGGAAGAAAAAAGTGCAGTTTACATCTGTCATTTGACATTTTAGGATTAAAGGTTTTTTTTCTGTTTCGGAATTAAGATAATATGTCCAGAAATAACATATCCATAACAGACAATTTAAACAAGTATGTAACTTTGTAAATAAATGTTCATGTCAGCTGGCCAAATGTTTCATTATATGAAAAAGCATATGCAAAACTGTGCCCCAAAACACCACCTACAGAAAAGGTTCATCAGTTGCAGGCAAAATCTGAGACAGAGTAAAATTAAGTTCATTATTTCTTTACATATCTACTGTAAACAGCTAGACACCTGTTAGATCCTTTTATCTCTGTACTTAGAATTTACCATCACCAAAGGAAGGTATTTCTTCGTGATCAACAGAAGTAGCAAAGAGTAGCAAAACACTGGTTTCCTATCAGTTAGCATTCTCTGGCTTTGCGCTTGTTACCTCAGCAACCCCAGTCCTCCCTGGTGCTGCCACATGCTCATGATTCTCCCATGATTTCCCCAGTTACCTTCCCTGTTACTAACTCTTGGCCAGGCAGAGATTTGCTCAGAGCTTTGTACCTGCCAGGCCAAGCACCACAGGTACCTATAAAGCACGCATCAGTTTTCCCTCTCAGTGAGGGATGGAAGGAGAAGATTTTTTTTTTTTCTTTTCTACCTTGATTTTAATGCAGCTGCTAGGAACTTATTTATCATTGAGATCCTTCTTTCTGTGCCAGATCTGGCTAGAATCGACTACAGATAATAAAGAAAGGAATGGACAGACAAACAAATGGACAAGCAGGTAGCCAAACATCATAAAACTTACAGCCTCATGAAACCGGGCTAATTATTGGAATTGTTAGATATCAAAAAATGGTCCTCCTTGTCAAGGAAAGGCACCCAAAGGATTTTTAAATGTTTGTATGAAAATAACATTTTAAAACATTTGTAAGAAAAGAACAATGAAAAGTGAAAATACAGAGAAAATCAGAGAAGTACTATCAGTATTTACCAGTTAGAAGAAAAGGAATAACAGCGTACTGCAAAAATAGATTTTTACCATCATGTTGCTATTGCAATCTTGTCCATATTCAAACAGCCAACACACTGAATGTCTGCTCAGAAAATCCCTTCCTGTGTATCTCAATTAATTGAAAGTTGTTCACAAAGGCTGAGGCCCAGATCTTTAAAAGAATTAGAATCCTCACATCCTATATATGGGCTCGCCTCCCACTGAGGTAAATGAGGAGACATACGTGTGACTTGGCATGTAAGGAAGAAAGTATTTGAATGCTGGTCAGCTGCAATATCCTTGAAAATTTAAATACTGCCAACAATATAACTAACTAGCTGTTTTGTCTCATTTTGTTCAATTTGGTGTCCATCACTGCTACAAAACTGAGTGCGTGTGGCATTGTTCCTTTTTCACATTGTTTCCACTATTTGTTTTGGAATATTTTACCCCCTGAGGGCCTGCTCACAAGAACTCAAAACTATCTCATGGGCAGATCTCCAGCAGCAGCCTGCTTCACCCTGTCTCAAAACCCACAATCTTCTGGTTGATCCTCTTGGTAGTACTACCGATCCCAGGGTACTGATGCACAATGCTATCCTCTTGAGAAGTTACTTTGACAAGCCTGCCTACAGACATAAGATTTAAAGTTCCAGCTAATGTTAGCAGTGGCACTTGGTACTTTAAATACTATGCTAATTATAACTCTGTGCATATCCACGTCTTGGTGGCAGTTTCTAGAGCTCTTACTGCCATTAGTGCTCACAAATATTCAGCAGAAATGTCAAAGCCAGGAAGTAAAATGCTACAACCACAATTCTTTGTACATTATATTTCACTTTCATTAAAGTACACCACAACATAGAAAATAGCCTCAGTTCATTTAGCTAGTTAGAGAAAAATGTGATTTTGGCTTATGCCTTCAAATTAATAAACTGGTAAAAGTTAGTTTTGATAGCTATTATGTTAAAGAAAGCATAGTGAGTTTGGGAAGTTTTGCTTGCAACATTCATTGTCATTCACAGTTTTGAGATAAGTTTGACTGCTAAATATCTCTAATTATCCTAACTCTTACACTGATTTTTCTCCTTTAGCAGTTGATGCTACATTTCATTTCTTTTTCAAAAAGTGAAATTGCTAGCTAAGAAATGTTTGCAGTACCTAAACAGGCATTCTCCGTCTGTCAAGGCTTAAACAGATGTACAATTCATGAATTGAAACTACATGATATAACAGCTCAACTATTTATTGACTTGATGAAGCAAAGCTTGTTACTAACAATAACCTATTCAGACCAATCCTTTTTTGACAAACACACTAAAACAAGAAACTATTTGGAATTCCCTTTCTTGAAATGCAGATGAACCCACTTTAGTTCTTATCATAGATGTGAAACCTATTGGGTGCTTTGTTCAGATAAAATTATCTGAAGTTTATCTGAGTTTAAAGTTTTACTTTTAAAATGGTTCTACAGCTTTTTTTAGAGAAAGATATTCTAGAGCTACAGAAAATATTTTATATCAATTCAGATTCTCTATCATCTTGCTGTTTTCAAGGTTATAACAAAGTTCATCCTAAAATGATGTCAATAATTTATCTCAGTAAACATCTGTGTTTCTAATACACTGAATAGTTCATAATACACATGACTCATATTTAAATCATTCATTCCAAACCTTTGAATTATCAAATGGAAAACAAGAAGAATGAAACAAAACTACTGAAATGTCTTAAGAGAAAATTGAATTTAAAAAACTGCAATACTCTGAATAATATCCTAATTATTTCAAATGGCAACCAGCAAGAACAAAAAAGCAGTATATGAATGTAATGTTGTAAACAGTACTGTAATCCACATTAGACTCAGTGATACCAGAAAAATCTGTATCCTTACATATGAGCAACGTACATGTTGAAAAGTATGTAGTTGGATAAGCATCAGTCAATATTCATAAATTCAAAGAGATTTGGCCTCCTGATTTTACTAGCAAAACCAGAAAAATTGTTCTTTCCTAATACAACAGTTACAGCAATGGACTTAATTTACAGCCTTTTAATGTCTGCTGTGGATGTAGTATTTTAATGAAAAGCAGACACTGAACTTCTTCACAGGCTTAACGGGCATCTTGTGATGGATGCAGCTGCACAAACTAACAGCACTCAGCCAAATGAGTCAGGAGGTCACTGCCGCAGAAACGTGTTTGTATTTGCGTAGGAAGCCATTATACGTTAGGTAAAAAAGCATCATAAGAGGAAATGGAGCTATTGATTTCCATTTTATTGAGTATTTAGGTACTTAATGCAAAAGTGGAATAGCTCCAACAGGAAGGATTGGTGCACACCGATAGAAAACCACAATGTATTTCAGAAGGGAGAAAATTCTGTTGGGAGATCCCAGTACAAATCCACCTGAATATATGGGATGTATCGAGATTTATATCAAAGTTTTTCATTTGCCTGCAGACTAACTTAGTTACAAGTTTCTAGATTCCCCTCAGATGGAACTCCTTTAGTCTTTCCTGTAGAACTTGGTTCACTTTGTATGACATATCTAAATAGACACAGAAATGAGAGTGTGAATGTTGGGATACCTCTCTAGCACAGTGGGTTGGATATTCTGGAAAGCTGCTGCCCTGGGTCCTCATTAATGTTTCCAAGTGAAATGATGTCAACGGGAGAGAAAGACTCCTTTCTCCTTCCCACTTGCCACAGTTGGTTGTCCGGGATAGTAGCCCAGAGTATGGGATGATGTAACCTGGCCCCACACCCAACATGAGCTACATGCCGAGCCACTATGAAACAAGTCCTGAAACCTTTGGATAAATTCAGTCTGATCAAGGTGATATAAGTGGTTTCCATCCCATGAGGCTGGCTTCCTGCACAGCCTTGCAAAGGCTGGGTGAGTGGGGGTCCGAAATACCAGTCAACTGACCAGGCTGCCCCAGCGCAGGAGAGCAGCAGTGGCTCTCAGGCCTGCGCGCTGCCCACTGGGCCCCTTTTGGGTGCTGTTTCAGGTACTGACATTGATTTGTAACCTCAGCCACCCGTGGAGGTTCTGTATCCAGCCCCTGTCCAGGTACAGCTGCAGATGCACAAAGGTACAGTGCCTGGTTCGCTGCACACTCTTGTTGGTTTGTGCTGCTCTGATGGCATGGACCTGCCGGAAAATTGCTCTGCCTGCCTGAGGATTGTGCTTGCATAACAGGAATACTCCAGGAAACAAAAAGCCAAGTGTAGCCCAAGGCTCCTCAAAGTAGCCACTGAGGACAGACAAGCTCTAGGATGGCATGCTCTACCTGCTGCTCTGACAGCCAAGTTCAGCCACAAAGCTTCCGCTAACAGTCACTAAATATGAACATTGAGAAGCTAGAGGCACAACCTTTCAACAGATGCTGGGATTATTTCTCTTACTGATCCAAGAGATCAATTCTGTTGATTATATCCTCTGGATTTTTGATATGGGATTGCATATATTTTGTGAGGAAAATCTTTATAGTCCACATTAGCAATCATGATTGCTTGCCACTTTCCTTTAAATACAGCATATAGACTTTGAGAACTTGTAATTAGATGCATTTTATAAAATTAGATTGTAAGAATGTCATTATTTGTAAGTGGATATTGCAGAGAATATGTGGGTACCAAGGTTAGCACATTGTGACTGCAGATCCTGTACCAATTCTTATGTTTTCATAAAGCTCCCAGAGTATTACTTCAAATTATTATTGTTTTCTGCCTTCATAAGTTCATGAAGGCTCAAAAGAGCTAACTAAATTTCTTTTGAAAGGAATTACAAATTCTGAAGAATCAATAAATACAACTGTATTCCCAGTAGAACGTTTTTGTATTGTGCTAGACAAGGATGAAGATGCATTTCCTGTAAATTTAGTTATGAAAAAGACAGCTCAGAGACTACAATTTAATTACTAAGATATAACAAGACATCTGGGGAAATTGCTGGATTGGCAGCTTTTGAAAGAGTTTGCAAAGTGATTTCACAGAAAAGAAAGAAAAGCCTTGTTTTTTAGGTCTAGGGTTTATTTATTGCTGTGGAACTTTAGATGCCTATGTGGAAAGTTTGCCAATATTTTAAAATAGGAATGTAATAAGATTAAAAAATAAAAGCCAGATATGCAGGTAGTAGAAGTATGCTACTTCACAAAAACAGAGGATTTCACTCACAAACATGCATTTGTTCTTCTTTTATTGTATGAGTCAACAGACTCTATACCACAGTGTTTATTAACATGAAGTACTAACAGTAGAAATTATCACTCTCTTAGCCTTTGAAAAATTCGCTGAGGAGCCAGTTCAGGACAAATGATACCTCCATATAAAAAGCCTTGCTGATTTTTTTAATCTAATCATTTAATAGCTTTCCACGTTCCTACTGTATTTACTTTATTGTCAAAGATGAGCAAATTAACCTTTGATCTAATTTTCTCTTTGAATTCAGAATAACATTTTTTTCCATTGTGTTTGTCTAGTTCAATCCTGGTGAAATTCCTTGAATTTCTGGGCAGCTATTCTGCTATAAAACTGTATAGTAGAGTATTAAGCTTTTCTATTCAGCTTTTCTTTTATCACCTCAAATAAATATGACCTTTTATAGAAATACACTTTTTTTCTTCTTTTTTATAAAAGCTCCCATTTGCCTAGTTTGTTGTTCAGAAGCTTTTGTAGATGTTTATCCAAAGGTTGGGCATAACAGTTGTTCATTCCACACGGACAGACAAATAAACTGCCACCAATTTCCATTATCCTCCAAATTCACTTCCATTCCTCAAAGCCTGCAGATACTTACAGGCTTTGCATCATGCCCTAAAGGTTGCTTTGGAAGATGCATGTCGCTGGCCAGAGTTACTAGCTCAGCTTGCAAGAGCTGTACAGGTCTTTGCAACAATGAAATTATGCGCTTTTGTTATAAGAAGCACCAGTATGCAGCCAGATTTTCTTCACTGCTTTCCTCCAGATACCAGCAGTACTTCAGGCTTCAGCATGAATGAAGAGACAATCAATTGATTGTCTTTCAGACAACTTTCAGACAAACTCCAAGCTTGCTGATTTTTTTCTTTTCATACAGCACCAGGAAGGCATGAAGCTCATCAGCTTACTAGACATGTTGCACTCAAATTCTTGCCATTAAACTCATGTTCCCCTTCATCAGTGCTGTGGCTTCAGAAGTCTGATGACCCAAAAGAGTAACAATATAAAACCCAGTCACATCCAGGGACAGCCACAGCCATTACCTGGATTATATCTGTAAGGGAAGCATAGTACCATACCACTAAGGAATAATTTTACTCCTTCATTATAATAAGAGGAGTATTATATAATCCAGCCAAATCCCTTTACTGGTGGTATCAAAAACTGTGGAGACCATAGCTAACTATGCTCAAGTGAAGACATGATTTAGGAGGGGCAACAGCAGCTTTTCAAAGCCTCTGCACTTTCCTGATTCTGGGACAATCCAGATCTTGCTTGAACCTCTATGGCACAAACAGGCTTGACCTGTTTGTCCACCAGTGGCTTTTTCCCTACTCAAGCAGCATCCCTATGCAGCCAAACAAGAAAATTTTCCAGCAGCTCTGTACCATCAAATTAGCACAAAGTGACTAGAATCTACTGCTGAATGAGGCAGTCTACCCCCTTGCCTGCCCAGATATAATTTTGGAAAGATGTGATACGTTAATTACTCACATGATATGTGTTACTCATTCTGAGTATAATATAGTGAGTGTTGCTCTGTATTAGGATGACTACATGTTTTGTACTGACACTGTAATAAATAGAATGTTAAAATAAATCTTCTTTGGCAAGAGTTTGTGTCTCTCAGTGACGGTATCACCGTTAAAAGCTAAGTCTGCTGGTTTAATCTTTGTGGACCTTTTTTTTTTAGGCTGGCAGTCTATTCTGAAGTCCACTTCCTTGCTTGTTACATTATTATTACTGACAAAGGGAGAATGGCTCAAACATTTACAAACAAATCTGATAAGACAGTCCCTACCCTGAAGAGAGTGTAATCTAGTTTGAATACTGACAAATTAATCATTTATTTTGAACTTTTGTTTGCCTCTTGTAGTTTTTACTCCCACTGGTGTGCAGCCAGTAATGTCAGACCTACAAAGCGGGGGCAGAGTGGGCTGTATCCTGACCTGTGAGGCGGGAAGGGAGATCACTGCGCTTCCAGCCTTACACCATGGATTTATTTTCTTATCCAAAGGCAGACCAATAGGAATATAAAAGCAGTGAAGGGAGAAAGATCCCAGTATCTTCCCCTACCACCTGCACTCCCTGTGTTACGTTAGCCTTCACGGCCTCTGGGTCTTACAGCTCTGGTGTGCAGTATCATGGCTTGAACAACAAGGGTGGAAGTGTCCTTTTTACCTGTCCCCCTTCAGTTTACCTGTTAAGGCTCTCTCATCCATGGTGGGAGTTGTGGGCCCAAACCTTCTGAGGCACAATGAGCCCATAACTAGGCCTCCTATCTCCTGAGCTTGTGCTCAAATGTGCCCTGTTAAAGAAAAGGGGGTGACATTAGCTTTGGTATTTTTGAATGGATCTACATAGTTCTTATGGAAGTGCTTAGCTAATCTCAGAAATGAAATGATTGCTGCAGTGCCCTTCAGATTAGAGACAAGTGGAGAACCAGGATTGCTGCTTGGGACTTACCAATGACATCCTACCCTCTTCCAGATTTAAGAGTTCAGCACCTGTTCCTGCCTGCTTTTCAAATTGAAACAGGTTCTGTTTTAATATTTCACCATAAACTGGAATGAATTTCTTCATCTACAAAATATTGTTTTCTTAAGATCTGGTGATGCTGACCTGTTGTTGACCTTCCCCAAAGCAAAAGGCATTTCTAAATACATCAGACTTTTTGAGGAGTTGAGAGTGATCCACAGATGAGTCATATGATTTTAGACTTCCGTACTGGCAGAGAAAGATATTGGCAGGGAAAAGTAACCTCCCTCTAACCTTGTAGTTCAAAACCTTTCTTATATGGCTGGCTTCATTTCCAAACAAGTTTTAGAACAAGAGCAAATAAACTTAAAATATTTGATGGTAACTATCAAAAATGCTTGGAGTTTCTGACATGCTTTCACATGTCCTTCTTGGCTGCTATGAACAGCAGGTTAGTGTCAATGTGAGTTTCCCTGTCTTGTTGCCCTTCTGAGTCACCAGGAGGCAAGACACTTCAGATCAGCCTTACTGAAGGTCACATTTGCTCCTACTCATGTGTTCTGCAAATACAGAATGCAGTTTCATGCGGGTCAAGACAAGAGCAGTAGTAAATGTACATGTTCCACAAAGCCTGATGACCTGTTAAAATACCTTACTGTTCCGTTACTATATTGAGATTTATTCTCTCTGTACCCTAACTAATCAATCCACTTAGAATTCTTTTCTATTTTCAGTTACTGTGATTTTAAAACTATACAGCCTATTTGTATTTCCTGCATACTTGTGACAGAATAAAATTAAATGTTATTTACAGGAAGGCTTAAATGATTATCCCAGACTCCATTTGTTCATGAAAGGCTTGAAGATAAAAGGTAAGAAGAAACCTTTTGCCCTTTAGTAACTTTCTAACTATGATTGCACAAATATATTTTGCTGATGCCATTGCTTGTCCAGGCTCAGAAGTTCAACCATTTAAATTGAACATATAAAAGTACTGGTGCAAACACGAGCACCTGCAACATGCAGGTGCAGGTATAAGCAACTGAAGTTTTAGGCATGCATAAGTTAAGGCCAGTGTTTGAGCGAACAGGTCCCACTCCTCACAGAGTTGTTACATTTGCATATTCTGACAGGCTTCTGACAGTAGACAGCTAGAAGTGATGAGCTGTCTCAACAGATTAAAATGTAAATTCTATTGAAGAAAACAACATACAAAAATTATGTTTCTGTATAATCTCTGTGATTAAATGTTGCTTGTTTCAAAGCTAATGCTTCTGTCACTTTCAATTACAGCTTTTGGAAGCTTTATTCTGCATCATTTAATCTCTTTAAATAACTCTCCTGTTCAGCTTTCTTACAGGGATTGGCACACTTCGTATGAATACTGCACTCCTACTAACTCCTACAATAACATTCTCTGACTCTAATTTAGAATTATGTTAATCATATCTGCTATCCCTTAATGTCTGGAAGTTGAAAAAAAGGACAGGAACATAATCAAATGGAGTCACGCTCAATCACTTTTTTATTGGTCAAGTTATACTGAGTAGACTATATAGTTTGCTTTTCTGTGATGAGCAGATGAAAACTTTATCATTTCTAAATAATGACAGATACTTCTGGCTGGAGAATGGTTTTCAAAACATCCTAAATATTTTGGATTTATTATTCTAGAAGCTGAAGGGTTGAGCAAATTTTCCATTCAGTGTAGCTGTTCACATTTTAAAGTTTTCAGACAAACACTGAAATAGAGTTAAATTATAAAGGAGTTTAATTACAACTTCTTCAACTATTTTGAAACTCTGATGAGGTAAACACTTAAAGTTAAGCAGAAATGCTTGTTTTGTTGAAAGAGGAGTTTTTGAATCAACAGCAATGTAAAAACTCCTCTCTACATCCACATTTAGCTGACTATTTTTCCTTTATTAATCTAAGGAAAATACGATTTATGTGCAAAAGAGGAAGCTACACTTGTAATTAGTGAATACGCAGAATAATGGGGGGGAAGAAGCTTTGCTAGCAAAAATGGATTTTGTCATCAAATGCTGCTCTCCAAGGCAAGCTCTGCCACCTCGTGGGCTGCTGCCCTCTTACAGAGCAGAGACTGGAACTGGCGGTGGGGAGCTAAGAGCAGCTCATGGGAGAGTACAGAGCAGTACTGGGGAAAAAAAGGTCTGAAAAAAGAGATATTTTTAAAAATTGTAGAAAGAATTTCTTCAACATGATGGGTCTGAATACTAATTCTTAAAATTTGTCTCTCCTGTTATAAAGGAAACAATGCCATCAGGGCAGTGAGGCATATTTTTCTAGCTGATTTCTAACTGATATTACCAGACTCTAGGGTTCTATCTCCTTCCTAGGTAAATGTCATTAGGATTTAGTGGGGTTATTCAGTGTCTGTATTACCAGACCTGGGAGTGCTTTTCAGTTCCCAGGTCCATGTACAAGGTCTGTCTGTGTCCCAAATCCATGTAGGCACAAGACCTGCTGTGCTCCAGCCTCACACCCTGGCACTCTGAATTGCAAGTAAATGAATCAGTACAAACCTCAAAGCATGACAAGTTACACCCTGGCAGGCAATGCTAGATGCAGCTTTAGTTTAGTTTCATGACCCAGATATACTTCTTTTGCTGATGATACAAGCTGAATTTTTTTTTTTTTAATAGAAGTTCATACAGCTATGCAAATCACTCATTTCCAATTTGCTGACCTGAACAGAAACCTGAATCAAGTTACAAACAAACAGGCAAAATCCATTTTTTCTTGTTAAATGAAAAGCTGGAAAAATGGTTTGGATCAATGTACAAATTTCTTTGATCTAAATGGAATAACTTTTTTCTTTAAGCAGTTAAAAATATTAGTTTTGTGATTTTCAAGCTAGAAATGTCATTTAAGCAATTTTTTTTTTTATGTTGAGGCACTTTGACTTTTCTTATACTTTCAAGAAGGAATAAAAATACTAACAAATTAAGGCAAAATCAGCTAATAGTTTCAGTTGCCCCCAACTTTTAGCAGGTATGTTATTTAACAGGTCTACTCAAGATGCAAAGACAAATTTTTGCTTTTGACTTTTAATTTCTAATTGCGAACTTCATGGCTAATAATACCAAATTGGGTGGGATTACTTGAGAAGTATGTAGAGACCCATTGTTGTACAACTGTTTCAGTGTTATCTCATGTCTCTGGCTTCCTGAATTTGATTAGATGTAAGTATATGAGTTACCACTGAAATAAGTTACTAAGCCTTGCAGTGGAGAAAGCATGCCTCAGTGCTGCATAGCGTGACAGACACCCAAACAACGAAGGCATCCTGTGACAAATTCAGCTGTCCTCACATGTCCACAGTTTCAGCCGCATCATCTAACAGTTTGCATGTAAACTATCAGAACAGGAAGAAAAAGAATTTTTATATTTGATTTATTCATTTGAACTGAAAAGCCACAAGAAATAAAAAAGAGGAGAATGTCTATGAAAATGCCACAGCTAAAGCGATAAATTTTTGTATTATGGAGCCTGACTATTCTTGGCTAGATAGACATGCTCAGCTCTTAAAGGAAATCTTCAGGGCAAAAAGTAAGATTGCAACCCCGGACTTCAGGAGAACAAACTTTGGCCTCTTCAGAGACCTGCTTGGAGGAATCCTATGGGTTAGGGCCCTAGAAGGAAGGGGGGTCCAAGAGATCTGATTAATATTCAAACATCACTTCCACCAAGCTCAAGATCGGTGCATCCCTATGAGTAAGAAGTCAAGCAAAGGAGGCAGGAGACCTGCATGGATGAGCAAGGAGCTCCTGGCAAAACTCAACCAGAAGAAGGAAGTATACAGGAAGTGGAAAGGGGGACAAGCCACTTGGGAAGAATATAGGAAAGTTGTCAGAGTATGCAGGGATGCGACAAGGAAGGCCAAGGCCCATTTGGAATTAAATCTGGCAAGAGATGTCAAGGACAACAAGAAGGGCTTCTTCAAATACATGAGTAGCAAAAGGAAGATTAGGGAAAATGAGGGCTAGCTGCTGAATGGGGTGGGTGCCCTGGTGACGAAGGATACAGAGAAGGCAGAGTTACTGAATGCCTTTTTCGCCTCAGTCTTTACTGGTAAGACTGGCCCTCAGGAATCCCAGGCCCTGGAGACAAGAGAGAAAGTCTGGAGAAAGGAGGACTTTCCCTTGGTCGAGGAGGATTGGGTTAGAGATCATTTAAGAAAACTTGACATCCGCAAGTCCATGGGCCCTGATGGGATGCATCCATGAGTGCTGAGGGAGCTGGCCAATGTCATTGCTGGGCCACTCTTGATCATCTTTGAAAGATCATGGAGACCAGGAGAGGTGCCTGAAGACTAGAAGAAAGCCAGTGTCACCCCAGTCTTCAAAAAGGGCAAGAAGGAGGAGCCAGGGAACCACAGGCCAGTCAACCTCACCTCCATCCCTGGAAAGGTGATGGAGCAGCTCATGCTGGATACTGTTTCCAAGCACATGAAGGACAAGGAGGTGATCAGCATGGAGAAGTCAGCATGGATTGACCAAGGGGAAATCATGCCTAACCAATCTGATAGCCTTCTATGATGGAATGACTGGCTGGATAGATGAGGGGAGAGCAGTGGATGTTGTCTCCCTTGACTTCAGCAAGGCTTTTGACACCGTCTCCCATAACATCCTCATAGGCAAGCTGATGAAGTATGGGCTAGGTGAGCAGACAGGGAGGTGGATTGAGACCTGGATGAATGGCAGAGCTCAGAGGGTTGTGATCAGTGGCGCAGAGTCTAGTTGGAGGCTTGTTGCTAGAGGTGTCCCCCAGGGGTCAATAGTGGGTCCAGTCTTGTTCAACTTATTCATCAATAACCTGGATGATGGAACACAGTACACCCTCAGCAAATTTGCTGATGACACAAAACTGCGAGGAGTGGTTGATACACCAGAAAGCTGTGCTGCCATTCAGAGAGACCTGGACAGGCTGGAGAGGTGGGCAGAGAGGAATCTCCTGAAGTTCAGCAAAGGCAAGTGCAGGGTCCTGCACCTAGGGAGGAATAACTCCATGCACCAGGACAGGTTGGGAGTTGACCTGCTGGAAAGCAGCTCTGCGGAGAAGGACCTGGGAGTCCTGGTGGACACCAAGTCGACCATGAGCCAGCAATGTGCCCTTTTGGCCAAGGTGGTCAATGGTATCCTGGGGTGCATCAGGAAGAGTGCTGCCAGAGGATTGAGGGAGGTGATTCTCCCCCTCTGCTCAGCCCTGGTGAGGCCCCATCTGGAGTACTGCATCCAGTTCTGGGCTCCCCAGTACAAGAGGGATGTGGCACTACTGGAGCAAGTCCAGTGAAGGGCTACAAAGATGATTAGGGGACTGGAACATCTCTCTTATGAGGAAAGCCTGAGAGAGCTGGGCCTGTTTAGCCTGGAGAAGAGAAGGCTGAGAGGAGATCTTATTAACGTGTACAAGTATCTGAAGGGAGGGTGTCGAGAGGATGGGACCAGACTCTTTTCAGTGGTGCCCAGCAACAGGACGAGAGGCAACGGGCACAAACTGAAACACAGGAAGTTCCATCTGAATGTGAGAAAAAAAACTTCTTGACTGTGAGGGTGACGGAGCACTGGAACAGGTTGCCCAGAGGGGTTGTGGAGTCTCCTCTGGAGATATTCAAGACCCACCTGGACGCGAATCTGTACAATCTGCTCTAGGTGACCCTGCTTAAGCAGGGGTGTTGGACTAGATGATCTCCAGAGGTCCCTTCCAACCTCAACCATTCTGTGATTCTGTGAAATAGGGTTTCTTTGCTCATTTCTCTGTGAGAAAAAGTGAGCTGGAAGAAAATTCTCAGATACATCTATATGGCTCTCATCCCTAAGTCTCATTTTCAAAGCAAGCTGAGAACTTAAAAAATTAGAAGCTTTCAGAAATTGTAACTTGTTATATCATAAATCCCTGAATTTCTAGCAGTTCATGAATTGCTAATGAAAGCAAGCAGCTAAATGAAATGTGTGCAGAAGATACGGTTTCATTTTGTTTCTCAAGTGACCAAGTATATCTTTCTAGATAAATTACCAATAGACACATCTAACTGAACTGCTGGAAGTCATTATGATAGTGAAAAAATAAGGAAAAAAAGTAAAATAAACATGTATTTTAATACATTTTAAGAAATGTAGTAGGAGCAAAGATATACATATTTGAAAAAGAGTTATTTAAGATGATAGATTAATCAAATATACTGAAGCCAGGTAAGCATCAGAGATTTTAGGCAATTTACAGGTGACTTTGCTATTGCAGTTAATTTTTTATAGAAGGCATATACAATAGTTAAATAATTTAACAATAGTTAAAGAGTAACAGTAGATAAGGAAGATGTGATTCTGATTCATTTATTGATGAATCATATGCTACTATTGTGTTCCCCTCATAGGGTCCAGAAAATAGCCATACTTCTAGGATGGCATAATAGGTAACTATTTTGTAAACATTTTTCAATAAGCCATATTTTTTAATAAAATACTCATATAAATTCTTGTGGTAAACCAGATTCTGCTGTAAACTGTGGGGAGTTTAGATGACAGTTCTTTACATTTTTTTAAAATGTTAATAGTATTGGATTAGTGAGATGGTTTTGAGGAAAAGTAAGTAGCCTGGATCAGGGTCACAGATCTATTATTTACTATTAGCTAGTGGCAGCAAGAATAAAAGTCTCTAAGGTGATAAGGCAGAAGGTTTATGATCTTCTGTAGCAACTGATAAAAACTTATAATTTGTTTCCATGTGATGAAGAAAAAAAGAACATTCCTGAAGAAAGCTGAGCTCTTTTCTTTTCTGAGATCATTAGCATAGCATGTTATTATACATCTGACTGCCACTGGTATTTTTTTACAGCCATTACACATCTTATCTGAGGGAACTGGGATTTAAGCCAGGGAAATAATCTGACCTGGATAGCTCTTCAGATATATGGAGGTAGCAGGCAATACAGTTTAGTTCTCCTTCTTCATTCTGTCAGTTGTCATGCTTCTACTTTTCTCACTTAGGAAGGATTGGCTGCTCTAGAAAATATGATGGACTGGACTCTTCAAAATGTGGGTGGTAATCACCAAGATTATCATAATAACCATATCATGACAAAATTAGCATAAATCTTGATAACAGATGCACAGCAAGGTAGATTATTTGCACTTTTCCGGGGTGGTTAGGATCAGGAGCAATCTAGTTCAATTTTCTTGAAATATGATAGTTCTCTGATGTTTTTAAAAGGAATTTGACTATTTCCATTGGTAGTTGACAAGAATACACACCATAAAACCCCAAAGTCATAGTAATCCAATGTCTTGATCCATAGAAAGGACAGCAGAGCAATACTATAAAGGAACTCAAAGGGCATAAAACACTGAGCCTTCTCATATTATTAAGATGGTCTGCCCAGTTCAGGCTTGAAGAAGATATAAGGCACGGCTTATAAAGGGAATGCTAGAGGACTAGAGGAACACGCACAGTTGCAAATAGATTTGCATCACTTTCCATATGGGGAAATGACCTGACGATTCACGCAGTGCAATAAAATCTCCTGCTGTTTTGTCCTATATACTGGTACTTTCATTTTTGTTACCTTTTGAATCTTGCCACAGGAGGAAGCTGCTTGTGCTGCATATTATTCTTGTGTTGGCCATGATTAGAAAACATCTGCTTCCTGAGCTTTTTATGAGCAATAATTTCGTTTAAAAAATAAAACACATTTGAGATTATTTTTAAATGAAAACAAACCTGTGAATATGTGAGTAGCAATAGCTATAGTAGAAGGAGCTAATTTGGGTTTCTCATCCAGAGCCTCGTGCAGTGTCATTTTTCCTTTTCACATCTCTGTGCAGTTCAAAACACCAGTTTATAGCACAACTTACAGGGCTTAAAAATGCACTTTCCTAAAGAGTTTGGTGTATGTTCTCCTAAGGCCCTCGAATGATTACAGCAAAAAATAGAAGCATCAATTGCAATCTATTCACACAGCATGGTATTACTCCTGCTGAGGTTTTAATTTGTCCTGAGACTGTACATATCAGCAGTTTTTCAAAATTACATTGCCAACTAATATTTCATTCAGCCTAAAATCCAGATTTTTTTCCTGTTGTACAAAGGCTTTGCAGACACTGAAATCATTGTGGTTCCCAAGCTCAGGGGCAAACAGTTTGGGATTTAAGGATTCAAGAATTGCCCAGATTGGGAATTATGAAACCTTCTCAGGCTGGAGAAACCACAAGGGGCTAAGGACCTTCCTCTGTACATAACAGAAATACCTCCCAGAGGAAGTAGCAGAAAGTATTATAGTTAGCCTACAGAATTTATATCCTGGGATATGAGCAAAGAGGATTGGGATGGAGGCTGGTGGAAGAAAAGGTGGAAAAAGTCTCCCACCAATATCTCTGTATTTTCTCTTTGCTCTCTGGTCTAAGTCAAATTTTTCAAAGCTATCTCCTGTTCCCAGCAAAATCAGTGGGAATTTTACTTAACAAAGAAACCCTTTTCCATTGAAGCCAGACACAGTTTATCAAATATATGGAAAAATCATACTCCAAAGGACCCACTATATAACACATGTTAATAACAGTGACTCTAAGTGGGATCTGGAGAAAGCCACATCATACAATACAAAACATAACAGCGGAAAACAGCCATATTGTTGATTTTCTCTGAGTCATTTTTCTGAGGGACTGTTTTCTGTGTGGTTTTCAAGAAGTTTTACAGAGCAATATTGAAAGGTTCCACAGGCCGCTATTTCACTGAAGTGATATGGCAAACTCTTTTCTGAAATAGAGTATTTGACTATAGCAACACGGTTTCTAAGGCTAAACATTGCTAATGGAAAGGTTTTAAAATTCAAAGCATCCTTATATGACATGTAAAAATCAAAGATGACATTCAGCTAGATCAAGGATAAAGCAACTTTTAAATAGAACAAACTTTGAAAAGGAAAAAGAGCCAAAGAGCTGCTTTAAATTACTTTAAATAGTAAAAATAACCCTTATTACTTCCCTAACACTTACCTCCTGCTGCATAGCTTCAGCATGTTTTTATGTAACCTTGTAAGGAATTTTTGCAATGCTGACAAAGTGTAAACAATGGCTAATCACTGCAACTGGCCTCCTTGTTGGCAGTCCTAGCAGAGAGATGACTAAATAAATTGCAGAATAACTTTATCCTAGCATGCTTTGTATATTTCTTAGTTACCTACAGAGTAACTAAAAGGTTTAAAGGAGAAGGAATTCTAAGTTAGACAATGGTGTGTTTCAATAGATCAAATCCTATTTCAGACTTTGATCAATTTCTGATATTGCAGGATGAAGAAAAAACACTGTTCTTAACCATCCACCTATTTATCAACTTCTGCATGTGAAGAAAGACATTCTTTCTGACCTTTACAGGAAATCTGCTTACTCTTTGAGTCATAAGATTCAAATAGCTCTATTACTACCTTAGCTTATAAATATAATTAGTAATTAGGTATACATAAAAATTAGTCCACAGTATTTGATTGTTGCAAACAAACATATTCTGGACAATCCCTTTATTCTGAAATCATGTATTTGACACTAACATGTACAATAGGGGAATAGAAAGCAGGGGTATTATACTGACGAATGATGTCAAAGATTTGCACCATATGGTGCTCAAGGATAAACTGAAGTTGATAAAAAAAAAGGAAAAGGAGAACAGTGGCACTTTGCCTACAAGTGCTTCTGTAAAAGTCAAAAACTTTTAACTGAACAGCTGAAGAGCTGAGAAGAGTATTCCACTACACTACTAACATCTATTTTAAAGTCAGTAAGGTTTTTTTAAATCGAGTAAATCAAAGTGGGATTTCATTGTGCTTTCCTTCAGCATTGTAAACAAAATCCTGAACCTGTGGAAAACAACAGCAAGAAAACCATTTCCTTCACTGTGAGAAAAATCCTAGTACAAAAAACCTTCAACAATACAATATTTTAAACTTACATATCTTAATTCTTAGGGAGTTCTTTGACGGTATAGGGCTCACACATAGCCAAGTAGCCAGGCAGTGAAACTTATCGGATGCCTACTGAAATCAGTGTGTGTGGTGGGGATCAGGGTGGGTGTCTCTGAATTATTTATAAGAATCACTGATAACCAGATAATTAATCAATTATCATTCAATTGATAATCACTGAATGGAATCACTGAAAAACAGAATTCCTAGGAAGTGTACTTCCTAGAATGAGATTAAGGCTTGTTACAAATAATTTTCTGTTTATATCTTTAGTGTTAATAAGGTTAAATAAGGCCACTAAGGCAGCCTTGGTAATGTGATTCTGAATGTACTTCCATATCTACATCTTTGTTTTCTTGCAAGTTGCTCCTACCTCATGAAAAACCTTCCTGGATCTCTTACGAACCTTTTTCCAGCACTTAGTTCTCCTGCAAGGCCTGCAGAAGCTTGTGAGTAATATTACACTTGTATCAATGCTTAAATAAATGCTCATATGTGGTATTGCTATAACTCATTTATCCTTATTGTGTTCTCTCCTTGCTGTTTATTAACTCCATTTGTTATGTTGTATTTAAAATTAGATTGGGAGATACTTGGGGAAGGAATCATTAGCAGGTTGCAATCAGAACTCTAATTATGTTGCTACTGGAGGGTGCTGAGGAAGCCATAGCTGAGTGAACAGATGTACTCATTTTTAATAGGGAAAGTCATGTCATAGTAAATTACTGCTCTATTTTCTAGAATATTGGCCAACTGAAGGACATGCAGGTAAAAAGTATTAACAAAACTGAATTTGGACATACTATGCTCAGACACTTTATACTGATGCTCAGACACTGTACACTGCTGCAGAATGCAAATAGACTCAAGACTTCTTCCACCAGTTACCAACAAAACAGCAGAAAGGCAGAGTTGCTGAAAAAGATAATCAAGGTGCTGACAGGAAAGGTACAAGAAAAAAGAAGGGTTTATTGCCTGGAAATGTTAAAGCGTCACAGTAGCCTTTTCTGGAGATGAGATAATTTCCCAGCAGAGGCACTAATGGCCTAAAAAGCCAAATTTGTGTTTTCCAGAAGGAATAGTCTGCTGTGCCCTAAGTGGAAGAAAGACAGATAAGATATAGAAGTTAATTAAGAGCTTACTAAGCTAAGCAGGAAGCTTAGTATGACAAAAGGGCCTAGGTCTGTTGGTTGTGAATAAATACAGAGAACTTGATCCTATCTGGACCAAATAACCTCATAAAGCAATGGCAAAAAAAAAAAAAAACAGTCCAAGCTACAGACAGACACTGTTTTTCTGAGTTCACTAGGCACATGCATGGTGATGGAGATGAGACTGAAGATAAATGTGGGAGAACACAGCAACTGGATCGGACAGCTCTAGTTCAGGATCCCGTCTCTCAAAGCAGTCAAAGAGGAGGCACAGGACAGAGTGGAAAAGCAGCGTGGTAACTTCTCTGGACATTCTCCGAGCCTACAAGAATTCTGTTCGAGGGGCTGAGGCAGAGGTAGTTTCCATTATTTACCACAATGTAATAGTTTTCTTCTGTGAATTTATGCAGCCTCTTCCCTGAACTCATGTGAACTTTTAGCATCCAGTGTCCTGTGACAATGTAACTATCCCTTCAGTGAAGAACCACCTTCTTTTCCTTGTGTTGAACCTGCTGAGAGCTACTTTTAGTCCATGCCCCTTAGTTCCCATAACCATCATAAACAGTCAGTCTCTTATGCTTCTTCTCCATGTCACTTAAGATTTTACAGGAGACAGTCAGCATGACTGGGCAGTGAATAGTGAGGCTAGCACCAGGAAGTCATACAATAATCATGTTTATTTATATTGTTAAGTGGAAAAGGCCAAGCAGTGCATGTCAGCACTGGACCATTGATCATCATGCTCCCCAAGAGTGAGCGCATTTCTTGGCACAATTCTGGCCCATTCTAACTAATACTCAGGTGGAAGGGATCTGCTTGGTCCAAAAAGATGTGCTGGCATCCCAGAGACAAGATATGCAGATCTTGCTCTCTCCCTTTTTAGCTCTTTCCTATACAGCTTGTTAGCTTATGTATTGGCCACGAAGAATTCATCTCAGTTCTGACCTTTAACGAAGACTTCTAATTAGCCACCACACAGGGAGATTACAAACTGCTCTAAGGAAAGATGTGTAAGTGCAGAGAAAAAAATAGAAGAAAAAACAGGTTCTAGAAGGGAAAATTTTGTAGGAGGAGTTTAAAAAGGACATTCTGTGCATATGTAGTTTGAATGCTACCCACAGCTGTGGGATCTGTGTAAATAGCTGCCTTAATGAAGAGCTTAGAAAGAAGAGTTTAGAAACAAGGAGGTCACTCATCACCCAGATGAGAACCCATCAAACAGCGATCATTTACAAAACCATCAAGGGTGGTCTTGGGCCTATATACAAGAATGAAATAAAGTTAAGGATAGGACAGCACAAATAGCACCAATTCATTATTCTGACAATGCGGCTCCACAAGCTTTTAAACCAATCGAAGTTGCCACAGTTGGGGTCTTGCCAGCCCCTTACACCCAGCTTACTCTATAGCAGAAATCCCAGGGATCTAGATTGGTGGAAGATGACTCCTTTTATTGCCGATTAAGCTTGCTAAACCAGCTTCTCATGGAGTTAGATAAGCACAGTAACAGAAAAGTATAAATGGTAGAAACCTGTAGGAGGGGAAAGACAGAAGCATGGCAGCCATCACTTAGGTCATTTTAAAACGTCACAGAGTGCCAGCCCATGCACCTTTTCTTGTTTTTCAATCACAAAACATAGTGCTTTTCACATACATGCAGCTAGAAAAAAGTACATAAATTTTAACAGCTGTATATCTCAAGGATGAGCTTAATGGTTCTTCAAGGCCTGCATATGCTGATGGTTTAAGCTGATTTTTCCTGAAGATAGACACCTAAGGTGAAATGAAACAGCGAAAACCTTTGCCATGAATACAGCAAATTATTCATATGAATTCAGTCTTACTTGCATTAAAGTTAAAGAGGCTCTCTGCACATTTGAAGATGAATTCTTTACTTCATTGTATGGAACTGTAAATTCAGACAGATACCTGGAGAAGCTGAAGTATAAGAAAATGAAGAGAAATAAAGCAAAATAATTACTTAATCTATTATGTCCAATGACAGAAGTTGTTCTTCATAACTTTTTCTTAATTTCAACAGCATAGCATTCTGTTCCTAAAGATGTGTTTAACAACATTTAATGCTTTCTTCTGTGGTAAAGTTTGCTACTTTAACAAAACCCACTAATTTTAAAGTGACCTTGCCTAAGATAAGAACCAGAGGAATAATCAGATGACCTTGTGACATAGGTTTCCTTTTTTGTCTGACAATAAAAAAAGCAGCAGAGTTTCATCACTATAGAGCTGTAACATCACAGAACAGGAACTCAGTCATCTAATCTCAACTGATAAAGATTTTCAGCCTAAGGAGCTCTGGGATTGTGATTCATTCCAATTCACATCAATAGTAATATAGCTGTATGAAGACATATCAATACTAATAGCTTTTCAGACTATGTAGCACTCTGGTAATTTTCCAAGACCACAGTTATGTAATAGTGTTATGAGCACAAGTCTAGTGTTACTAAAGGTAGATAAATTTGTGGTAAACATCTTTCAAAATTTTTTTTCATATTTCTTTTGTCATTATGTATTGGACTTTTTAATGTATAAAAACAGGAAGTATACATTTATTCTGTATATACCTTTAATTTTAAAATTATAGCATATAGCATGATGTAGTATGTTTTGTTATCATATATTTGATTGTAACAGAAACACATGTTCTCATTGAGGGTATGAGAATAATTATTTTTAATTGAAAAGGAAGGTGTGAGTACAAATTGTTGTTGGCCATATACCCTGTGTTATTCTTCATCTAGATTACAGAGAATTGCTCCCATGCCAGTAAGCAGAGATTACACCTACTTAAATATAAGCAAGATTTGGGCCCCAATTAGCTAACATGGTGAGTAAAATGTCAAAACTTGAAATATTAGCAAACTTTCCTAAAACCAACACTGAACATCAGATAAAAGCTCTTTCTGAAAATGAAGTCTCAAGAGAAATCTTGGAAATTCAAAAGCTTCTGTATGTCTGTTGATCCAACAAAAACTTAATCTCCCCACAAGGAAAAAGACAGATTAGGAGACATGAAAAAGACTGTTGTGGCCCCCAAAAAGAGATCTAACACAGATAATTGGATATCTATAAGAACAGTAAAATTTTATGGGAGATGGAATTACGGTAGTCAAGTTCTGAAATGTTAGTGGGTTTATAAAACATACTATGTACTATAAAACCTTCCCATTTCATTAAGTGTATGGAAACTATGATTAGGGACAACCAATGTATTCTGCCAATTGCACAGGATAGATACAATTTTGGAGAACATCAGATTACAGCAACTTTCTTCATAGGAATGCAATGGGAATCATATTTTTATGTCCCACATTTATTGTCACCTTTGGAAATACACCAAGAGGCAATCAGAGATGTCTGGATTTCATTTGTTAATATTCTATGAACCTAAAGGAGCTGGGCCATTTATCATCTGGAGGAAAGGTTTTTTTTTAAAAAAAAAAAAAGAAAGAAAAGAAAAAAGTTATCAGATCTTAGAAATCCAAAATGCACTTATCTGAGCCATATAATTTAGAATATTACAGGCAGAACTAGATAGGAATTGTTTGATGTAACTTCTTTCCTCTTGCTTCATCTGAAATGTCCAGTGTCAACGTTTTCACAAAAATAACTCCTAATTGCAGGTCTAGCAGCAATATTTTTTCATAGGTTTAAATATCTGAGAGAATGTGATTCTCCAAATTAAAGAGCTTCTTAGTTTCCACATCAGAGCTTGTGCGTCTTATTTAAAATACATCTAGAAAAGAATGTTTAACATTTCTTAATCTAATGAGACTGTTCTAGAATACCTATAAATTCGAATCTGCACTCCTAAGTGGACAGAGCTTCCTTTGTTCCAGTTCTTCCGTTATTACAAAATGCAGGTTGAAGGAAACAGAAGAGTATAGTTATATCTCTTAGTCAGTGATCTTGTAAATTTTAAGGGGAATGACCTAAATTAAGAATCACAGAATCACAGAATCACTGAGGTTGGAAGGGACCTCTGGAGATCATCTAGTCCAACCCCCCTGCTCAAGCAGGGTCACCTAGAGCACATTGCACAGGATTGCATCCAGGCGGCTTTTGAATATCTCCAGAGAAGGAGACTCCACCACCTCTCTGGGCAACCTGTTCCAGTGCTCTGTCACCCTCACAGTGAAAAAGTTTTTCCTCATGTTAAGATGGAAGTGTCTGTGTTTCAGTTTGTGCCCATTGCCTCGCGTCCTGTCGCTCGGCACCACTGAAAAGAGTCTGGCCCCATCCTCTCGACACCCTCCCTTCAGATACTTGTACACATTGATAAGATCTCCTCTCAGCCTTCTCTTCTCCAAGCTAAACAGGCCAAGCTCCCTCAGCCTTTCCTCATAAGAGAGATGCTCCAGTCCCCTAATCATCTTTGTGGCCCTTCGCTGGACTTGCTCCAGTAGTGCCACATCCCTCTTGTACTGGGGAGCCCAGAACTGGACGCAGTACTCCAGATGGGGCCTCACCAGGGCTGAGTAGAGGGGGAGAATCACCTCCCTCGACCTGCTGGCAACACTCTTTCTGATGCAGCCCAGGATACCATTGGCCTTCTTGGCCACAAGGGCACATTGCTGCCTCATACTTAACTTGGTGTCCACCAGCACTCCCAGGTCCTTCTCAGCAGAGCTGCTTTCCAGCAGGTCAACCCCCAACCTGTACTGCTGCATGGGGTTATTCCTCCCCAGGTGCAGGACCCTGCACTTCCCTTTGTTGAATTTCATGAGGTTCCTCTCTGCCCACCTCTCCAGCCTGTCCAAGTCTCTTTGAATGGCAGCACAGCCCTCTGGCGTATCAGCCACTCCTCCCAGTTTTGTATCGTCAGCAAACTTGCTGAGGGTGCACTCTGTGCCTTCATCCAGGTCATTGATGAAGAAGTTGAACAAGACTGGACCCAGGACTGACCCCTGGGGGACACCGCTAGCTACAGGCCTCCAACTAGACTCTGTGCCACTGAGCACAACTCTCTGAGCTCTGCCATTCAGCCAGTTCTCAATCCACCTCACTGTCCACTCATCTAACCCACACTTCCTGAGCTTGTCTATGAGGATGCTATGGGAGACAGTGTCAAAAGCCTTGCTGAAGTCTAGGTAGACAACATCCACTGCTCTCCCCTCATCTACCCAGCCAGTCATTCCATCATAGAAGGCTATCAGATTGGTTAGGCATGATTTCCCCTTGGTGAAGCCATGCTGACTACTCCTGATCACCTTCTTTTCCTCCACATGCGTGGAGATGGCTTCCAGGATGAGCTGCTCCATCACCTTTCCAGGGATGGAGGTAAGGCTGACTGGCCTGTAGTTCCCTGGCTCCTCCTTCTTGCCCTTTTTAAAGACTGGGGTGACATTGGCTTTCTTCCAGTCCTCGGGCACCTCTCCTGTTCTCCATGACCTTTCAAAGATGATGGAGAGTGGCTTAGCAATAATGTCCGCCAGCTCCCTCAGCACTCGTGGGTGCATCCCATCAGGGCCCATGGATTTGTGGGTGTCAAGTTTGCTTAAATGATCTCTAACCCACTCCTCCTCCATCAAGGGAAAGTCTTCCTCTCTCCAGACTTTCTCTCTTGCCTCCAGGGTCTGGGGTTCCTGAGGGCTGGCCTGAGCAGTAAAGACTGAAGCAAAGAAGGCATTCAGTAACTCTGCCTTCTCTGCATCCTTCGTCACCAGGGCACCCACCCCATTCAGCAAAGGGCCCACATTTTCCCTAGTCTTCCTCTTGCTGCTGATGTATTTGAAGAAGCCCTTC
This sequence comes from Apteryx mantelli, assembly GCF_036417845.1. Classification (NCBI taxonomy): domain Eukaryota; kingdom Metazoa; phylum Chordata; class Aves; order Apterygiformes; family Apterygidae; genus Apteryx; species Apteryx mantelli. Next base: position 27,297,755 of record NC_089978.1, read on the forward strand.
TTGTTGTCCTTGACATCTCTAGCCAGATTTAATTCCAAACGGGCCTTAGCCTTCCTCGTCGCATCCCTGCATACTCTGACAACATTCCTATATTCATCCCAAGTGGCCTGTCCCCCTTTCCACTTTCTGTAGACTTCCTTCTTCTGGTTGAGTTTTGCCAGGAGCTCCTTGCTCATCCATGCAGGTCTCCTACCTCCTTTGCTTGACTTCCTACTCATAGGGATGCACCGCTCTTGAGCCTGGAGGAAGTGATGTTTGAATATTAACCAACTCTCTTGAACACTCCTTCCTTCCAGGGCCCTCACCCATGGGATTCCTCCAAGTAGGTCCCTGAAGAGGACAAAGTTTGCTCTCCTGAAGTCCAGGGTTGCGATCCTACTTGGTGCCCTGCTGCCTCCTCGCAGGATCCTGAACTCCACCATCTCATGGTCACTGCAGCCAAGGCAGCCCCCAACCTTCACATCTTCCACCAGTCCTTCTTTGTTTGTTAGTACGAGGTCCAGCAGCACACCTCTCCTTGTTGGCTCCTCCACCACCTGGGTCAAGAAGTTGTCACCAATGCTCTGCAGGAATCTCCAGGACTGTTTGTGCCTAGCTGTGTTGTCTTTCCAGCAGATATCAGGGTGGTTGAAGTCCCCCATGAGAACCAGGGCCTGGGATCGTGAGGCTACTTCCAGCTGTCTGTAGAAGGCCTCATCGACTTCCTCATCCTGATCAGGTGGCCTGTAGTAAACACCCACAACAGTGTCACCTCTATTAGCCTGCCCTTTGATCCTTACCCATAAGCTCTCGACTCGCTCTTCATCCACCCCTAGGCACAGCTCAATGCATTCCAGTTGCTCTCTCACATAAAGAGCAACTCCACCACCTCGCTTTCCTGGCCTGTCTTTCCTAAAAAGCACGTAGCCATCCATGACAGAACTCCAGTCATGCGAGCTATCCCACCATGTCTCTGTAATGGCAATGAGATCATGGCCCTGCGACCGCACACATATCTCTAGTTCTTCCTGTTTGTTCCCCAAGCTGCGTGCATTGGTGTACAGGCATTTCAGGGAGGTGATCGAGCATGCAGGTTTCCCAGGAGGGATAAAAGAGGGTCCTCCATAGCCACATCCCATGCGCACTTCCCTGGCTGCATTCACCTGTTGGAGGCATCCTGACTTGAGCAGTCTTTTGCCAACTACCCTGTCACTATAACTCTCCCCTTCCCCCATCTTTCCTAGTTTAAAGCCCTCCTTACCAGGTTGGCCAACCTGTTGGCAAAGACCTGTGTGCCCCGCCTCGTGAGGTGGATCCCATCTCTCGCCATCAGTTGTTGATCTTCAAACAGGGTCCCATGGTCGTAGAAACCAAAACCCTGTTGCCAACACCAGCGGCGCAGCCAGTCGTTAACCTGGAAAGTCCGTCTCCTCCTCCTCTCATCCATCCCCCTCACTGGCAGGATTGAGGAGAAGATGACCTGGGCTCCCAGACCCTTGACCACCATCCCCAGAGCTCTGAAATCCTGCTTGATGGTCTCCAGTTTGCCCTTGGTGTCATTGGCGCCCACATGGAAGAGCAGCAGTGGGTAATAGTCCGAAGCGTGGACAAGCCTTGGCAGTCTTTGCATGACATCTCTCACACGAGCCCCCGGCAGGCCACAAACCTCTCTAGACAAGAGGTCAGGTCGGCAGATAGATGCCTCCGTCCCCTGTAGCAGGGAGTCCCCCACAACAATCACCCGCCGCTTTTTCCGGGTGTTCCGGCAGGGCACAGGGTCTGTTGTCCCGGTTACTTCCCTGGCAGCCATGCCCATCTCCTCCTCATCCTGGAGGGCACTAAACCTGTTCTTCAGCTTCAGGTCTTCAGGAGGAGTAGGAGCCTTTCTCCTCCCACGAGCAGTGACCAGTTTCCAGCCTTCTTCTGTGATGTTATGATGTACCGTTTCACACGGCACAGAGCCCTCTGGCAACTCCACTGCTGCAGGGGGTTGGGACTCCTGGAGCTGTACAGTCTCCGAGAATACCCTGTCTATCTCTTGCTCTGCTTCTCGGGTGCTGCGCAGCCTACTGACCTCCTCCCGTAACTCCCTTACCTGACGACACAACTCGTCAACAGCAGCACACCTCCTGCAGGAGAGCTGACTGCCAGCCCAGGCCTCCCGGAGAGGCCCCAAGCACTCCCTGCAGCCTGAGACCTGTAGAGCTGCATCTACTGTCAGAGGGCCAGTCTGGGTCCAAGCCTCTGACACAGCAACTCCAGCAGCCGCTGGGGAACGCGCTGTGCGGCGTGTCACGACCATACTTGAGGAAGTGTACACCACAGGGAACAGAAATGAAGGTCCCTTCGCGCGCCCTTCTGCGCAAACTGCTGCGCAAACTGCTGCGCAAACTGCTGCGTCTGTTCGCTGCCTCTGTTCGCTGCGCTCTGGGAGCTGCGCTCTAGGCCTGGCTCTTATATAGGCCTCTCCCTAGCACTGACTCACAGGGTGCTTGACCGCCCAATCAAGGGCCACTGGGATCAAAGGGATCAAAGGCCCCAACCCCCTCTGGTCAGGGGCAACCCAGAGAGCTCGTTAGCAGCAGCCACTCCTAGCTGGAGCTTTTCCCACGAGCTTTTCCCAGGAGAAGTCAAGGCCTCCTGCAGTTGTCCTTGCCTAGCTTCCCCTTTCCTGTTCACAGCGATCACCTTCTAGGTCCTCGGGGGTCCTCAGAAAGCCCACAACTTCCACAAGATCCTCAAGTTCTAGTCAGAGCCCAACCACTGCTGCGCAAACTGCTGCCTCTGTTCGCTGCGCTCTGGGAGCTGCGCTCTAGGCCTGGCTCTTATATAGGCCTCTCCCTAGCACTGACTCACAGGGTGCTTGACCGCCCAATCAAGGGCCACTGGGATCAAAGGGATCAAAGGCCCCAACCCCCTCTGGTCAGGGGCAACCCAGAGAGCTCGTTAGCAGCAGCCACTCCTAGCTGGAGCTTTTCCCACGAGCTTTTCCCAGGAGAAGTCAAGGCCTCCTGCAGTTGTCCTTGCCTAGCTTCCCCTTTCCTGTTCACAGCGATCACCTTCTAGGTCCTCGGGGGTCCTCAGAAAGCCCACAACTTCCACAAGATCCTCAAGTTCTAGTCAGAGCCCAACCACTGCTGCGCAAACTGCTGCCTCTGTTCGCTGCGCTCTGGGAGCTGCGCTCTAGGCCTGGCTCTTATATAGGCCTCTCCCTAGCACTGACTCACAGGGTGCTTGACCGCCCAATCAAGGGCCACTGGGATCAAAGGGATCAAAGGCCCCAACCCCCTCTGGTCAGGGGCAACCCAGAGAGCTCGTTAGCAGCAGCCACTCCTAGCTGGAGCTTTTCCCACGAGCTTTTCCCAGGAGAAGTCAAGGCCTCCTGCAGTTGTCCTTGCCTAGCTTCCCCTTTCCTGTTCACAGCGATCACCTTCTAGGTCCTCGGGGGTCCTCAGAAAGCCCACAACTTCCACAAGATCCTCAAGTTCTAGTCAGAGCCCAACCACTGCTGCGCAAACTGCTGCCTCTGTTCGCTGCCTCTGTTAGCTCCGCTCTGGAAGAAAAAAAATGAAATAAAAATAAAAAAAATAAAAAATAATAAAAAAAATAATAAATAATAAAAAAATAAAAATAAAAAAAAATGAAAATAGCCTGTATTTTTTATTAAAAACATTAGTAAAAAAATAAGCATGTATTCAACATAGCTGTAGTTTGTCTGAAGAATGAATTTGTAACTCTATGTGTTCCAGAAAGGATGTTCGAATTTGTCTGAAATATTAAAAAAAATTAAACTCTCACTCTATTGTGATTGCAGTAAATCCCGCTTAAATGAGTAGTTTGACAATCCCTATTGATAGGAAAAAAGGTCTTAGCTTTGCACAGCTACACACATTTGAGGCCACAAAGAGCTAAGAACAGCAAAGTATATCTCATTTCTTTTTCTTCTAATTCTCCTTGCACACTAGAGACTGGGGAAGCTGAGCAGTGTCTGACCCTTATCAACAGGAGCTGGACCATGAAGTACTGATTAAATCAGAACATTTTATAAAATTATCACTTGTCCTGAATGCATGAATATGGGGTGATTTTGCCTTTTTTTTTTTTTAAATACACCTATTTCTTTCCACTCTTCTACCTCTTTAATGAAGAGCTTTGCTTAATCTTTTCCAGATAGACTGATGTACAAAACCTTTTGCAGAAATGAATGATAGGCAGGATGTGTGCTTCAATTAAATGATCTCTCTATACACTTTTCCAGAACGCTCCTTCTAGGGGTTGTGAAAATAAGCCTTCCTGTACCTTTCTAGTTTGCCTCACCCTGGCATGGAAAACTTCGGTGTTATTTTTGTTAATTTACTTTTCCAGACCAAATAAAGGATTGCAAGATAACCCATAAAGAGCGTCGAAATAGTAGGATTTCTTGGTTTTACAGCTTGTACAGAGAAGAAGCTTCTTTAGTGCTGCCAATCTATATGGGATGTATTTGTTGTTGTTTTAGATTTTTATTTGGCTATCACTACTAATGTTGTTCTCTCCACTGTCATATTCAATCTGCATGACATCAGCATGTCACCAATAGAACAGATGTTGCTTTATTCTGGTCGTTGTCTTTTTTTTTTTTTACACTGTAATTAGTGATCTGGTATTTCTTGACATGCCACAATTTACTTGCAGCGATACACATTCTGATGGGGACAGGGTGATATAACCTAGAGTGACAGCCAAAAGAGTGGCAATAATCTACTAAAATATTTGAAACTGAAAAGAAAATCCATCTTGCTCAGCTCAGCAGCCTGAAGGATCAAAAGATGCCAAACAGTTTTCTATCTGAAAAATATAAGTTTGTTGAACAGCAAAGTGGTGCTTGGACTTGCTAATAATGGCAATTGGATTGCTAACAGCAATCATGCTGTACAGATATTTAGGTGGTCAGAGTAATAATGCGCTAATTTGTTCTAACACTGTTTCAATAATTGGTTTAAAACTGTTTAAAAATGAAATATTTAAACACTGGATCTAGGTTTTGTAATTTTATTTCAATTTGAGTATATAATGGAGTTTCTTCTATAGTGCCTGACACTGTCGCTTTCTAAGAGCATGACTGCTGGTGGTAAGGTGCTCAGAATGTCATTTGTAATTAAAATCTCTATTTTCAGATACATTCTCTAGTTTATTCATGCAGAGAAGACATTTTACCTTTTGAACTTTCTGCTGGACTGAACAAAACAAGTGAAAACATATTTTAACAGGTCTTATATTTGAGTGAATTGTGACTGTAACTGAAATTGCTGTATTCCCATGCATTATTCCTATTAATGTTTTCGTAATACGCTTGGCCAAACCATTCCATTTTTGACATTTACTTCTTTTTGTTTAGAATTATGCTGAAGTAAAAAAATAAATGAAGTAGAAAATCAAAGCCTAGAGTGTTTTAATCAGATAAACAGTATCACAACTGCAATGCTTCATGAAGTCCAAGTTTTCAAAATGGTAAGATTTTTATTTAACAAATTAAATTTGCTCATCTGTTTAATTACTTTTTACAGCAAGGAACAACTTAACTGAAAGCTTAAACTTAAGTCCATGCTTAAAAGGTTTGCTGAGCTAGGGCAAAACTGCCAACATTTTCTCCCTGGGTAAACAAGAAGTCCTAAGGAAATTTATTGATGACCTAAAAATGCAAAGAGCTTAGGGCCCTTTCAGAGATGCTACACCTCTTCGTTTCTCATTGATTTCATTGGGAGCTGAAAGCATCTAGCAGTCTTCTGGACTGAGTCCTACCTGTTTAAATCTAACCTCATCTGCAGAGGATTTGTTTTCATTGGTACTTTCTAAAGCCTGGAGAACCTGTCAAAGCACTACCTAGAAGCTGGCATGAGTTAGTAAAAACAGTATCTCTGGGGCTGGAACAAAGTAGCTTCATGACGATGTTGTAAATGATATTCCTGATAAGGAATTATCACAGAAGCTGCAATTGAGTTTAGCATAACATTGATAGACACAAGAAGAATAGCACATCACTTAGATATTATTAGTCAGGTTAGTCAACAAAGGACCTGGAAAAACTTGAAAAGGCTGGTCAGAAATATAACTAACCAAAGAGAATACATAAGGAAAGTAAGCACTCATGGTAAAATCCAGAGATGACTCTGCTGCTGAGAGGAGAGAGCAGCCACACGAGGATCATTGTAGACCTACAAATTTTAAATGTAGAAATGGCAGCAACAAAACAGCCACTTGTGGTGCTGAGTAGAACAAAGGGACTCAAAGGTAAGCACTGTGTAAGATACTGCTGCAGCAGCTTTCGGACTCAATCATGTGTAAGGACAGTGCTGACAAGCAGAGCAGGGTGAATTTGCTAATTCATGGCAATCTGCAAATAAAACTCATTCATGAATGCATATGACAGTAAGTAATGTAACTATTTCAGATAAACAGATAGTATGTTACCAGTTGATGTGTTCTCTCTCTGCCCCCACTAGGTTTACGGGACCTTTAAGAGGAACTTGAATGGCTAGGTTAATGAAGCTATTACCTGCATTATGGCTGTCTGAGTATGTAAATAAATGTTGACATAGAGCTGACACAACACGATTAGCCAAAAAAATCTTTTATCCAACTGCATATTTTTCACAAAAATTGCGTAACTAAAAAAATACTGATACATTTCAGTGTATTCATTTGTATACCCATGTATTACTACTTTTAGAAATTTTATTTCTATTTTCAAATAATGTCATCATTTATGCATGATGCTTCATTTATTGGTGCTACCACAAAAAGCATCAAAATAATTTTCTCTATGATATGCATACTCTGTTTCTAATAAAGTCATGCACATAGATAGGGGCTTGCAAATTCACAGTGTGAGACATAGATTATGGGCAACCCATTGATCCATAATAAGGCTGCAACTCTGGAACTGCACCGAGACAAAGAATCTAAGGACCATATGCTCTCCTGACACAGAAAACTGGCCTCTTTTTGCCAGCCATCTGTAGAGGTCAAGAGATTGACTGCATCTTGATGAATCCGGTCACAAGCAGGGAGGGATGATCAGGTACCCCTGCAAGGCTCTTTTTTTGTCTGACTCTTCCCACTTCCTTCGCACTAGCTCAGGCTCCTGCCATCAACCCACAGAGGCACTGCCGGAGCTCCCTCAGATCTCAACTCTCTTGTCCCACACACCTTCTGGTGGCTGCGTTGTGGGAGGCCTGCTCCCGCCATAATTATTGTGCCCCCTCCCCGCCATTTGCATGGAATACTTGCATATGATTTGTAAAAATAATACGTTCGCTGCCGATAGCAAGAGACGAGGTGATGTAAGCGAGAGACTGTGGTCCCTGGCGTTGACGGTAGCATCGGGGGTGTGCTGCAGGCCTGACGTTACCCCTTGGGGTTAGGTGTATATCCAGCGCCATCACTGTCTTTTATAAATTACATACTACAACGCTTCATGAACATAATCGAATATAAGATCTCATGATGCTCTTCCATCATTTAAAAACATGTAAGTAGGTAGATAGATAAATAAAAGAGCGCGCGGGCCGCGCAGGCGCAGCGCGCCAGGCGCCGCGGCTGAGGCGCGACAGTTAGGGCAGCCGGGCCTGTGGGGGCGGGGCAGCAGCGCGGCTCCGCTCCCTCCGCGCGCCGCTGAAGTTTGTCCCGAGGCCGCCACCGTAGGAGCCGCGGGCCCCCGGCGGGGAGGGCCGCGTTCTGCGCGCGCGCGCCGGAGCGGCAGCGGGCGGCGCGCGCTTTTCAACCGCCATGAGCCTGTGGGCGGACAAGTACCGGCCCGGCTCCCTCGGCCGGCTGGACTACCACCGCGAGCAGGCGGCCCAGCTCCGCAGCCTGGTGAGGGGCCGCCCGCGCCGTCCCCGGCTCCCCGCTGCCCCCCGCTGCCCCCCGGCGGCACTGCTGCGGCCCCCCCGCGCCGGGGCCTGCTCCTGCCCCCCCGCGCCGGGGCCTGCTCCTGCCCCCCCGCGCCGGGGCCTGCTCCTGCCCCCCCGCGCCGGGGCCTGCTCCTGCCCGCAGCGGGGCTCCCTCAGGGCCCCTAAGGCCGCGCAGCCCGGCTGGCAGGCGGGGGCCTTCCCTCGGTTCAAGGAGAGCCGCCTCCTCCTTCTCGGGAGGCGGCGCGCCCCGCTCAGTAACGTGCCCTTTTTGCGAAGGAGAAGGGTGCAAGGAAATCGCTGGCTTGATTTTTCAGGAGTGCCGCGCATCTTGCGCTTCCTGCTGCTTAAGCTGAGCACGCTCGGTATCTCAGAGGGCAGGGGTTTCCTCACGGGTGGGTGAAGGTTTAAGGTGAGTCGCTGGGAACAGAATTCGGGACTTTGTAATTGCCTGGGTCTTCAGGCCCTGTCCCTAGCTGTGCTGACTCCTCTTCAGGAGGTGGATTCACTCTCACTGTTTCTCTGTGATGCTTTGTTATCTCTGACTAACGTTAACTCTGCCTGCAGGGTTTAGTCAAGCATTTTCCAGCTCTTGGTATTTGGCTTTTCCAGAAACAAACTCATAATTTGATTTAAATACACTCTGCCTATTACTTGTTTACCTAAATTCAAGACTTGTAACTGAAAAAGCACAAATTTTTTCTTCTGGTTTAAACTTTGTTTTGCCCCCTTTTTCCTGTGTGTTTATTGCAGCTGTCACTCTGGAAAATATTTTGCATGCTTGATTTGGGTAATATAAGTTAGCTGTGGACTTCATGTAAAGTCTGGGTGAAAAAGGAAGGCAAGTATTGAGCCAGCGATGAACACTGTATTACAACATAAGGAAAATATTGTTGTAACTAACTAACCTTGTTGCTTTGTGTTCAGGTTCAGTGTGGTGACTTCCCTCATCTGCTGGTGTATGGACCATCAGGAGCTGGAAAAAAGACTAGAATAATGTGTTTGCTAAGGGAGCTGTATGGTGCAGGTGTGGAAAAACTGAGGATTGAACATCAGAGTATAACGGTAAACCCCCCCTCCCCAAAAGCAATGCTGATATTTATATGCTAACATATTTCTGTTGTGAGGCATGTGGTTTTTTATGTCTTTTAGACACAAATATATATAGTGCTTTTCATGTTCAGTATCTTCAAGCTCATGTATGTAATTAATCAGACTGGTTTGGTTACTTGAACAAATACTTTTGCCAGATATTCTAGTTCCTGAGGTCTGTGCAGTTCTCTTGGGTAGTTTGGACAATAGTATGCCTGATAGGCTAGCTCTCAATTAATAGAATTTAATTTCTCTGTGAAGGTAACCCTTATTTTTTAAATGATTAGCACCATTTTTCTCATATATACAAGTTATAATTTGTTTATTCATTCCCATAGTGACAATTCCAACATTAGGGAAAAAAATTAGCTTAATTAAAAGGCTAAGATCAAGGCAGGTGGAGTTGTGTTATTAAAAGGGATATATTTTCCATTCAAAATCAGTATTGTGGAAGGCTTAATCAGCAAGAAATTCTCTATTCCTGTTCATAAATAGGACATCTAATGCTTATTTTCTAATTCTCAGCAATGGAATGAACATAATAGTTGGACTGGAAATATCTATCTGTTCAGACCCCGATTCAGAGGTGGCATAAATGTTGTTGTTTTCCTTTAACCAAGTATAGACTTGTAATCCTTTGCCAAGAGAAGTACACTTTCCCTTGCAACCCTGAAGAGGCTGTTTATTATTGGAAAAGAAAACTTGTCTGCAGGCTTTTCCCCTAAAACTTGTTCTTCAGAAAGATTGCTCCTTTTGAATGACTGATTCCAAAAATGCGATTACTTGCTATAAAACTCAATAATGATGATTGGAGTACATAGCAATAGGCAATATGTATTACTAATATATCATAATAATTACTATTATTATTCTAAAGGCTGGATGATGTATCAGTATTTCTTTTCTCAGTATCTCAGTGATTGTCTGCTTTGTGAAACTGGTGACATGCCTGCTACCTAGCCAGTTATAATCCTCAAGATCAATTTTTGCATCTGATTTTAGAACACCCTTTCTGAAATCCTATATACTTACTTCCTACATAGGCACCTTCCAAAAAGAAAATTGAAATTAGCACCATTGCAAGTAACTATCACCTTGAAGTAAACCCAAGGTAGGTGTATAGTAAAAATGTCCCGATTTTAACTTATGCCATTGGTTATATTTTAAGTGATTTCAATTCAGGTTTATAAGGGCCTGACTGCACAAATTCTTGCTTGAGCAAATGAGATAAGATTTGCAAGTTTGGGCTGCAAATGAGGGTAGGGAGAGGATTTTTAATTGAACAACTCTAAGTGAATGAACATTGGATTTCTGTATACTAAATACAGTAATGATCTGTTTAACTAGCCACATAACCATGCAGATGGTGAGGACTGGGTATCAGAAACAATTCTGGATTCCTAAATTTAGCCATTTAAGTTGAAACTGAAAACTTCTATTTGAACCAAGAACCCCAAATCATTTCTTCTCTAACAAATGAAAAAATAAAATGACTTGGAAATAAACAAGGTTTACCCAGTGACTCTTTTAAAATAGAGAGTCTTGAGCACACGAACCCTTCCCCCTCTCCCCCAAATGGTGGGAATCCTGTCACAAGTGAGGGCAGATGTTGATATAAATGTCGGAAGACATTCAATACACTATTACAGCTTGACTGTTGTGAAATTGCTGGTGATAGTTCTCTGGCCCAAAGTAAGTACAAGTATTTACCTGAAACCCTTTAACCTTGCTTTAAATCACATGAGAGTACCTGTCATTCTGCAGTGGTAGGCTTTGGTTATGTTGGCTTTGTTGTCTGAGTTGCATTTACAAGACAGTAATGTACATCTCGAAGTAACTTTTAACTTTGTGCTTATTGCTAACACTTTTTTTCCTCATGTTACTCTGTGCATTTTAGCAGCTATTCTCATGTACCATGTCTTCTTAAAAAACTAGTTCTGTTAATGTCTATAATGATTAGTGCATATCTACTAGTATTTTAATATGGCCCTAAACAAATAAAGCTGAGACTTTTTTTTTTATTGGTAATGTGCCCTTTGAATATGTAATTTTGGTGATATACAGTATCTGACAATTCAGTTTTCTACTGTGATAACCTTATCTTCTAATACTCTCTCTAGAGTACTTGTGGCTTGAAAGATATAAAAATAATTATATCTTTAAATATAAAAACCTAAAAGTATAGAATCGCTGCTTTAGGTATAAAATATTGTGCTGAGTTCTGATTAAGAATTAATATGTTGATTCACAGGCTTTAAATGATCCAACTGTTTTCATGTGTGTGTCTGACCAGACGATGAACTTGTCTGTGTTATGCTAATGTTTATCAGTATGGTCTGCAAATTCTGATTGAATTAGAGTACTGTGAAATTGCACGGTGCATCTTGAGTAACATGGAGCATGGTAAATGGCTAACGGGGAAAGGAAATTAACTTCTGGGAAGGGATAGGACTCTGCAGACATTAAATCTATTATGGAACTCTTATTAGATAAAATGTTCTATTTCCTCCAAACTATTCCTCTGAATTCTGGGGCACTGCCTGCTGGTTACTTGGCTTGCCTGGGTAGATACTTTAAAATGGGTTCTCTTGAATAAGTGGGTAGCAAGAGGGTAAGGAACAACAAAAAGTAAACACATTTGTGTGATAATTCTATATTGTTTACTGTTTTCCTGGAATGTTTGATGCAGTCACATAATATCGGGGTAATCTGCTCTTTCACCATGAAATTACAACCCTGGGTTCTCTGTTACTGTAGAGAAAGCTGTATCTTTAAACGCTGGAGAAAGCTGTATCTTTAAACGCTGTCCTAACTCATAAGCAGAAACAGCATTTTTTTTGCTCTAATAACAAGTCTGCTCTCTTTGCTGAAAGACAGATCTCTTAGATTGCAGCACCTACTCAATCCCAGCATAGTCTATACAGCAGGTTGCGGACTGTTGAACTAATAGGATGCTTCTGTCTCTTCTGCTGCCTTCTCCTCATCAAGAATGGGGACAGTCTGGTCAAGTGGTGACTTGAACAGGACAGCCAAATGCCTTTTTCATTTGCTTGCCAGTTAAGTGTTGCAGAGCTACTGCTGCCTCTGAAGGCTGTAGTCTGGGGAGGCTAAAGGCTGTCTTTTTTTTTTTTTTTTTTTTCCTGCTTCAATAATCTAGCTTGCAATTTAGTCTCGTTGGTTGTCAAACCTGAGTCAAGTTGGTTTAGCTGTTAACCTGAGGGCTGAGAAGCTGTGCAGTGATACTATAATGGACCATAAGGAGTAGAGGAAGGAATGAGATCTCCTAGTATTATTCAATGATTTTCAGCCTCCTGGAAGAAACAAGCCAGTCATCTGTGTTGTAATAGCATCTTGGTATCAGTCTTTTACTAATAATTTTTGGTAACTGTGTCTGCCGTTCAAGTTTACGTTAAGCCTACAGGTTGTTCATAGTAATATACCTAGTTAAAGGAGCAGGGGGGAAAAAAAAAGAAAAACCACTGTGCATTTACATCCGTCCTTTTGATGACTCAGACATCCTACTGTTTGATTACTTGCATCCCAGCAGGATGCTTTAAGTCTCTGGCAAAAATGTTCCTGGTAGGTGTCTGCCCAAATTGCAAGTGACACATTTTGAATGATCTGACTTCTCATACCAAAAAAATAGGGTTTATTTTAAAGAGTTAATAAAAATAAAACAGTTTACTGTGGTTGTTTCATTGCTTCCTAACAGAGTGCTGTTAATCCCCTTGTGCCTGCATAAGATATGAGGGTGTGGGTTTCTTCTGTTGTTTTTAATAGTACAAAGGTAAACTTCAACAGTGTATGTGTGTGGAAGATGGGTGAAATCTACCCTCAACTTCTGAATTCTTTTGTCTTTTTTTTTTTTTTTTTTTTTTTAGTTATCTGACTAAGGGGCTGTTTAGGAGGATATATTTTATATATGATGTAAGGTTGCTTTAAAACAAGTTTTATTTAAACTCATTGTACAGTGATGCAGGAAACAATGACCGTGTAGTAATCCAGGAGCTCTTGAAGACAGTAGCACAATCCCAACAGCTTGAGACAAGTACTCAAAGAGACTTTAAAGGTGAGTAAAAACAGTTAAAGCCAATCAAAATACTGGAGAAGAAAAATACTGGTGCATTCAAGTGATTTCAGATGCTTCTTTGTTGTTGTCTATGCGTGTATGCGTCATACTTGTGGGCACATACGAACCTTTCACAAACTCAGCAGCTTCACATACTTCTTGCAGTGGTTTGCAGCTGCTGTGGAAGTATTTTGAGTGGTTAAGTACTCAGTACAAGTCTCTTGCATTGGTTTCTTGAGAAAACTGGCTGTAGTTGAATGAATATGGCTGGGGATGGGAAGCTTAGATTCCTGCTCTCTCTTTCCAAGCCTGCCTCTGAAATGCACTGTAACTTGGTTTACTGAGCTACAGTAGTATTTTACTTATGAGATATTGAGGCTTAATATTGAGTTGAGGGGCAAGATAACCTTATGGTGAATGGTTCTGTGTAAGTAGGTGTTAGTTGCCTATTTGTACAGATTTTGGGGATGATGACTTTCAGCAGAAAGTTCAGAAGCATTTTATTTATAACGTACAGAAGGAAACTGGGTAAGAAAATGAAGACATCTTTCTTCAAGTTTTTCAAGACACGTGTTGTTACAACTGCTTTTTTGCCATGGCTAAAATGAAAGCAAAACTAGAGCTACTTTACAAGACCTTGAAGGAGAGAGAGAGATCTTGACAGAGTAGAGCAGAAATTATTTGAAAGATGTCTTGGATTTAGTACTTCCTGAAAACTGTGAGGAAACAAAATGCAATATTACATTTCCTCAAAGTTGCTAGACTTTGTTTGGGTTCTACCAGATATTGAAGTATATATGCCTACAGCTGTAGTCATACCATGCACCTTGGAGTGTCTAAGTTGACTAGCCTCTTTAGGCTGCAAATAACCAGGGGAGAAATGGGAGAAGAGCAATGGACTGACTTGTTCCTCCAGACTGTTCTTAATCAGCAATTCAGCGTACTGAAATGAGCCATCTCTGAATTGCCTGTGGAGGAGCCTGCAGAAGATAGCTAGTTAGGTTACCTGCTTCATATTAGGTGTCTCCTGACTGTTCTGAAGCTAAATACCTTTCCCCCCCCCCCCTTTAAAAGACCATGGAAAGTCCCTCCTGCTCCCCCCAGCCATCATAACAAGGCAGCTTTCTGCACCTGCTTTGTTAAACTAAGACATGTGCTTCTAAATATAAAATGTATTGAGGGCAGTCTTCAAGAAATTGTGCTTCTTGATATGTCATTATGCCATAAATTCATTTGATTACTTAAAATTCCTTTAAAAAGTTGTTGTGCTGGTTATCAGAGTGAAAGTTTCTAAATCTACCTGGATTATTTTTTGGCACTGAAGTGTTAGGGGCCACAGAGTGTCAAGAAATTGACGTTCTGGTAAATGAATATAGGATGTGATGGACCAGCCCATTACACAGTGAAAAAGGAATGCAGGTCATCTTAATCTTACTCAGTTTTCCTGTCTGTGGGACTGTACTGCCTCTTGCTTGTTGTATCATTCATCTTGGTATTCTCACACATCAAAGTACACGTTTTATTAGAGAGATCTGATATTTTTAAAAGTGCTTTTTTTTAACTGTTTTTCAGTGGTGCTGTTAACAGAAGTTGACAAACTTACTAAAGATGCTCAGCATGCTTTGCGAAGAACAATGGAAAAGTACATGGCCACCTGCAGGTTGATCCTGTGCTGCAACTCCATGTCAAAAATTATTGCACCGATTCAAAGCAGATGCCTGGCCATCCGAGTGCCTGCTCCCAGCACAGAAGATGTATGTTGAGAAGGAAACAAAAAAGTCCTTTAAATCTTTTTACCAGATACCTTCTTGCTGTGGATTTATGAATTACTTCACTTGCAAAGTGACCTAATTTTTCTTTGTGGTGGCTGACTTGCCAAGCACCTCTTATGAGAGGCTAGTCTATCTCTGGTCCAGAAATGTTTTAAACTGGAAAATCTGTAGGTGCTAAACTGTCTGCTGAATGTTGGCTATACTGCTGTGCTATCTGTTTCCCATCTAGATCTGTCACGTGCTGTCCAGTGTGTGTAAGAAGGAAGGCCTGACTCTCCCTCAGGAACTGGCTCAGAGGCTTGCAGGGAAGTCTGGCAGGAATCTTCGGAAAGCATTGCTTATGTGCGAGTCCTGCAGAGTACAGCAGTAAGTCACTACTAAAAATTAATACAGGTCATACTCTCAGACACATAAATGAATTTACTTCTGAGTCATTGCTAGAAGAGGTGACAGTTTTCTTCTTATGTAGGTATCCTTTCACTCCTGATCAAGATATTCCTGAGATGGACTGGGAGGTATATTTGAGAGAAACTGCAAATGCTATTGTCAGTCAACAGACACCACAGAGGTAAGTGGATATATTTGCCTGTTTCTGTAAACTATATTATGTTGGAGTACTTTTGAGCCTAAAAAATGTTTTATTTAAAAATGTGGCATCTTTACTTTAGTTACCTGTGGTTTTCTGGCATTTGTGCTAGATCTGGTACTTTGCAGCCAAAGGAGCTTTAAAGCTACCGGAGGAGGCTGGATGAGCTTCAGGCACTAATACAATTAGCTTATGTCACAGAACAAATATGTTCTCCTTCAGAACATGATTAATGGGGTTGTGTGTGTTGTGTGTTTCTCTGTTTTGTTTTTGTTTGGTTTTTGATACACCCATTTGCTGTAAGTACCAATCAGGAAATCTGGACTTCTGTGCTATGTCAAGATACATGTATTTAAGATTTTAAATACTGTTGCGCATAGTGTTTTCATAAGCAAGTGAAGGAGATTTGGTCTACAAGAAACTGCTTTGAGGACAGGGGATAAAAATCAGGTTGGAAGGCTATACTGGGAAAGTATTTACCAATGGCATGTTGTCATTGTAGAAGAATGCGTCTGGGGCACCTTACGCGTTTGCGCTGAGCTAACTCAACCTGATATTTTCATTAATGATTTGTGTGGTGGATTAGAGAATATTCTTTATCATAATTTATCATAATACAAAGCTAGGTAGGACTTCAGTTAGGCCGGAAGATGACTGAAATTCACAATGCTTTTAAAGTTGGAGAAAGCTTAGAAAAAATAGGCATTGCACTTTGATACAAAGAATCAAATGCATGTTGAAGAACTGATTAGTAGGTGTTTGACAAAGTAAACTAGGGTTTTTAGTTGAATACAAGTTGAACACCAGACAGTGTTATGTATTTGTAATCCACTAAGTTTGCCATCTCTACAAGATTAGAAATACAGCCTGTATGACAGTGGTGTACGTCTCTGCTGTTTATGCAGTGTTAGTAAGGCTTCTTTTGGAATGCTATATCCAATTTTGAGCATCGCACTGAGATGTCTTAGGCAAACTGAGAGAATCTGGAGGAGACTACCAAAAATCAGTTCTAGAGAACATGACCTGTATGGAAAGAATGAGATTTAGCCTAAAAAACAGAATGAGAAGAACAGAGAGATTTGGAGAGGGAAGGAATAACTTTTTTCATGTCCGCGGTGGGAAGGCGCAGAAATAATGAGCTCAAATTGCAGGAAAGTTTAAATTGGATAAAAGTCTCAGCAACAATGGAGTGCCTTAAACATAAGTAGATGGCCCTTCAAAGTCTCTTTTAACATTTTTGTTTATCTTGGATTCTGTGGTTAAATCTGAATGCTTTCTGGTCTGTTTTGCTCTAATGGTGAACTATCAGCTTCTCTGCCACTTCTTTAGAAAATATGGCAGGTTTTGCAGGGTGTTTTTTTGGGGGGGGGGGGTTTCTGTTTTGCTATCCTTTTTTTTCCTAGCACAATGGGAGACACCCCCTTTATTAGTCCATCTCAGCCTGCTGCTTGTATTATATGAGGAGTCATTTACTGTATTTAATTTAAATGCTTGTAGCCTGTGGTGACCTCCTGATATCAAAAGTTGAGAATTGATAATTGCATCATTTTCTGCCACGTGATCATCTTGCTTGCGCTTGTAAACAATGTGGATGGAAAAGCAACTTAAATGAATCTCTTGACTTTAATCATTTTTGTGCTAACTTCTCATAATTCTTGGGCATGAATAGTAAGAATTTAGAGATGAAGAGGAATTAGAGAGGCAAGCTGGTGACCAGTACTAGTGGCTCTGTAGCTTCTAGATTAACTGAGACCACAATAACTTCAGTATATGTAACTTATGGCCTTTTATTCAAAATGGTAAGATATATAGCATGTGAATCAAAACTGACTTGTGCAATGCTTTTGGTTTATTATTTATTATTTGTGGTGACTTTCCTACAGGCTTTTAGAGGTTCGTGGACGTCTTTATGAACTCCTAACACACTGCATTCCTCCTGAGATCATAATGAAGGTAACTTGGCTATTATTTGGGTTTTAATGAGTTATAGATATTAACCCTATGACAATCTCAATTTGGGGTTTAAAAAAGACATCAAAAAACTTCCTTCAGTATTTGGATGATTTATGTCCTTTCCAAATAGACTTGAATGAACCCACAGTGCTTTTCTGTTTCCTTCTACTAGAGTAACCTAAACAGCCCAAGTTCACTTTAAAGCAGTAGCTGAAGTTAAGACCTTGTTCCTGCAAACACTGATACCTGGCATTCAGTACTTGGGATAGTCAGTGGATCTACTGAGTGTTTAGTTACGTTCATGCCTAAATATATTTTGGATCATGGCTTTGAATTGTGTGGATTTTGGGAGTGGGAAAATTCTATTCTCTAATTTGGAAAATGTCTAATGTGTTTTATCACAAGCTTCCTTGTCAACACCTCTGAATGGTTAACTAAAAACTTGTTCTATGATCTCCAACAGCATCATCATAGCTGAAAACAGACAGACATGTTTTGTCCCCCTAAAGACTTCTCAGGCCATAGTCTGAGATATGCTTTAGGCTTTTTTTGTAAATGTTTTGTAAATATATTTGATATTTGCTATGTCATATTGGAAAGACTTTGCGAAGGAGAAGCTAGAGCAGCAGGTCTCTTCAAAGACAGAAATGAGCTTGGGAGAAGTAAACAAATGGGACATACCTGTTTTTATTTTAGGTAGGATAAAAGGATGCTGAAGAAAACTAGCAGAACTAAGATTAAAGCTAATGTTTGCGACTCTCCCTGGGTAGAGACTGCCATGATGCATAATTACAAGATAATAAATTTCTTGTTACATAACTGACTTCTGCTTTGTGAGAGTTTCTGTAGTTAGACTTTTCTTTAACCTTCTTCGCTCACGGTGGGTTAGTGGATTCATCCTTGCCCTGTTTGAAGACTTTTGTCTTCAAGATGAAGGTGGATATCCTTTACCCACTTCCTCTTCATAAACTTGAAATGTTCTAGAGCTACTTCTCCCTTAATCCTGGCTGTTTCAGTAGGAGTAGATTTGCAATGACTTTATCACTGTCTTGGATCTAAAATAGCAAGTCTTGTTTTTTGGGAGGTGTTTTGGTTTTTTTGTAATGACTGAAATATAAAGTATCTTGTGTCCGTATATATGTGCACACGTGTACATATAATTTTAAATAACTTCTTTCCTTGTTATTTATTAATAAGCTATTTATTTCTGTTTGTGCTCAGTGCTGTTGTGATAGGAAATAAGTAATCTTACTACTCTTGCTCCTTTGTTCAAAGTTTCTTCAGGGCTATGTAACTACATGGTGATTAAGGTTAATTTATTTGCTTTATTAAGGCAGAAGTAGTTCAATTATGTGTTTTTTCTCATCTAAGGATACAACAGGTAACTTTTGTCTTGACCTGAGGAATTTATCCTGAAGGAAGCTTCTGAAGAGACAAGGTTCCATAAATCTAGTTCTGTCAGATAGATGGTGTGATAATTCTTGAACTTTTCTGTTCAATTCTCTCTGAAATTCATGCTGATGATTCTTGCTTAGTTGTTTTCAGAAAAATGAGGTTATCCTCTTATCAAAAGTATATAATTTTTCCAACGCTGTCCTGTTTTTCCCCTTTTAGGGCCTCCTGTCAGAACTTCTAAATAATTGTGATGGACAATTGAAAGGAGAAGTTGCACAGATGGCAGCCTTTTATGAACACCGTCTGCAATTGGGCAGCAAAGCCATTTATCATTTAGAAGCATTTGTGGCAAAGTTTATGGCAATTTACAAAAAGTTTATGGAGGATGGACTAGAAGACATGATGTTCTAACAGTGATATCCAAAGTTGTATATAGTAAGCTGTGTCATGATGCTAACGACTTTGCTAACAACATGGCCTACTTGTCTGTGATTGCATGTGGGCCTTGTTCAAAGTCAAATATTTTTATCTTGTTATTAGTATAAAACACAGCGAACAGTGTTTGTTCAGCTTTAGAAACTAGATGAATTGTTTTTAAAGGCAGCAAATTAATCTTTAGATCTGCGGAAAATGTGTTAGCCTGTCTGTGCTAGCCTTTCAGAAGGACAAGTTTCTTTGGAAGATATATAAGATCATAGTCTGTTTGCAGTATTTGTTAGCTGATGTTAAAAAAGAATGAATGCTGTGTGCTGGCTTTTTGATTGCTCAAGGGTAAAGCTGTAAGCAAAAGATAGTTTTTCCATGTTGTGGTAAGTTCCAGTGTGAGCATTTATGTTCTGCCTACCCATTTATACATCTCCTTTGTCTGAAGTTTGTGTGTGTGTGTGTGCGCGCTCACACGTTGTGTTTTTTCTTTTTGCAACAATGTAACTTTGCAGAGTGCTGACACCAAATTTTTTTTTAATCTTGTTTGCAAGCAGTTGCATTGAATTGTGGATGAGTAATACTTTTGTATTACTTATAAATCAGTTTGACATCATAGAACTTTTTTTGTTTAGAAGAAATATGCCCATACAAAGAAAGGCAACTTGCCAGCTGACACTTCAATATACATAGAGCTGTTCATGTAAAGACTTTTTCCTTTGACTTTTGATCAAAACCTTACTGTTTAAACTTTTAATCTCCTTTACACTTCATTTTTAAGAGGTGAAGAGTACTTGTTAAGAGTAACAGAATAAATTATAAGAGTAGGAACAAAAATGAAGCACTGATTTAGTGTTACACCCTTAATGGAATCAAAGGCATAGTATATTTGTTTACTTTGATGTAGACTGGCTTTCAGAAAGGTGGGACATACTTACCCCTAGTGTAAATCTTCAAAGAGCCATTGAAGTAAAGCACCTACGCCAATTTAGGTTGGAAGTCTTCTGTGTGTTATGCCTATGTACTGTGTTACCCTAGAAAAGATCAAATCAATGCCATTTGTCACTGTGCTCGTTTACACTGTTCTACATTCTCTTTTTGAATTGAATACTGTTTCCCACCCCCCACCCCTTTTTTTTTTTCAAGCAGGAATGGGTCTGAGTATTTGGGGATTTTGAATCAGAGTTAGTTTATACATAATGGCATTTGTTTGCAATCTAGGGGCTTGTCTTCAGTAACTGATATGGAAATAATATCACTACTTATAAAAGGATAACAAGAGTTATTACTAATTTTTAAAAGGCAGCATGAATCCTTCTCAAAGAGCTAGTCATTCCTTTTTTTTTTTTTTTTTTTTTGAAACTTTACCATCTGCGGGTTGTTAACGCATAGCTTGCCTTCAGATTCATTCTCAAAGAAAGACAGCACTGGCCTACTTCATGCTCTAACTAATTAGTAAGTAGCCATTCACATATCCTCTCCCTGACCTTCTTCATTTCAGCTGGTCTCCTTGAAACTGAAGAAGTCCAGAAGATGGACTTTCTCTCCCATCTTCTCTTCCCCCTCAAATCCACAGAACTGGTAGTTTGTTAGAGTGCAAGTGTCTTGTTTTTTCCAAGATCGCTGACAATCAACATTATTTTATCAGTAGAGTCAATTCTGAAATAGATTAACTTAGCAGAGTCAATGTAGTGGAAATGAATGCTTAAATTGTTGCCATTCTTGTACTCTTTCTTGTAATGGAAAAAGGGGAGCATAAGTAAGTACCAGTTGCCTGCTGTTTCTGGAGCCTGGTCTATCTACTTGTTTTCAAAAGCCAAACAAAATATTTCACCTTTTGCCTATTATAATTAGGGAGTGTGATGATGATGGTAGGTGACACCATTTAAAAGTCTTTGCCCATTATTTCTTTTAATCAGCTGTCCCTGGAATGGGTGCCAGGGAGAGGATATGAAAGGCATCCTGGACTACTGGAAAACTTCACAAAAACTGCCTCCACGTCACTCTGGCCTGCTCTCCCAGAGTTATAGCACCTTTCTGCTCTCCATCACTTCTCTATCTTGTTTCAAAGTTCTATCACTCATGCTTTAACACCATGCTCTGTGAACCATTATCATTCTCATACCTGAAACATCTGAGTTCAGTGGATGGTGAAGCATTATTTTTCTCTGTAGGAATTTATGTAGGAGAAAGAGCATGTGTAGGGATTTATGAAATGCACTTCCGATATGCAGGGACAGTATTAATGTGGAGGATGGAGAGGCAGGAATAGGATCATAAGTTTGTCAGTTGGAGGGGATTACTGCTGCAAAAGATCTCAGCTGCTTTGTCTAGGAGACTAAACACCCCACAAATCTCTTTGTGGGGGTGTTCTTGCTGCCTCTTCTTGAACTGTTTCATTTTTATTGTGCTCTGCCTCCGGTGAATCAAGATCAATCAGGGATTGAAAAATGGGATAATGATCGGGCATCATGGATAGATGAAATGACTATCATGGTTCCAGAAAGCCATCGTTTCCTTCTGTTAATGATGTTATCCTGCTCCTAGCTCTTCATCTTTCCACAGTGTGGAACACACAAACTTAAATCCCCAGGGACGGTATCTCATAAGTGTCTGCACATGCTTCCCCCTCCCTACAGTAATTCTTAAGGGAAGAATTGTCTTAGTATTCATCATGATCATTAACTGTTGTACTTCTGGGGAATGCTTCCTTAGAGACTAGCCTTTTTAGATGCTGCTTTCCCTTTTGGCCAGCTCTGTGTGAGTATCACTTGCTTTGTCAGTGTGGAGCAGAACTGAGTGCCTGGGCCATGCTGAAGGAAGCAATGGCTAGTACCACCCCATTCCTTGTGTTGTGCATTGAGATGGGTATGACAGAGGTGATGTATGAGCTGATGGCTGTAATAGCACAGGGCAGGATAGCTTTGAATTTGACTGAATCCAGGCTTACCCAGAATTAAGTAGTTGTGACAAACAGAAACAGATGTCTAAGGCGATTGCTATTTATGTGGGGAAGGTCCTGAAGGCATCTAGAGTACAGGCATTTGAGCAAAGATGGCTCTTGGTCTGAAGAGCATCAGTGAGAAGGGGCTAGAAGCTGTGGTACAGACTGTAAAGGAATGCAACAAGTTGGACTGGATAGGAAATTGGACTGTAAGGTGTGTGTGTGTGGTGGTTATATCGTTTCCCTTAAGGGAAACAAAGGCACTACAACCAAGTGCCTGGAGGTTTGGGGCAGGCTAGAGAAGAATAATGTCAGGGAGGAGGAGGTCCCAAGTTTACTAAGCCAGTGCAACTCTATGAAGTTTGAGAATCACTGGTCTGTCATTCCATCTCTAATCAAGGGTGAGAGTTCCTTCAGTGCAGCTTCCCAAACGTCACACCACTCTTCACACTTCAAAAAATTTTCACTGCTGGCTAATTTTCAGCCATATCAAGCTCATGATTTGTTCCTCTTTTCAAGTAACTCTGTAACTATATCCCCCACTTTCCTGTCCTTGGTAGTTTTGAAACAATGAGTTGTGTCCCTCCAAAAATGGGTAATTATCAAGGATGAGATGGGGCAGAAGTCTTGTTTTTGACTGTTTTCCGCTTTGAGACTACTACATAACAACACCATATAAGCCTTTTACCATAAAAGCAGGACCTTAGCTTGGTAAGCAGTGGCCTCTTGGGAGGGGCACAGGCTGCCTGCACAGCTTGTATGTGTGCCACATCCCAGCCACAATGGGTGTGCTGGGTCTATGCTGAACAGTGCCCACCTGCTCTCTTCCACAGATCAAGTGGGAGAGGCAGTGCGAGTATACTTTTAAAGACTAAATAGCACAGAACCAACTAACTTCTTGATGATCTGCTTCTTAGCTGATTTCATCTTTTAAGACCTGCTTAGAGTTGCTTCTGGATCGCATGCTTTTATCCAGCATCACCTCCTGCTAGATCAAAATGAAAACTTCAAGCTACTTCCACCCAGGTGGGACTTAAGCACTGAGCAAGTCTAACAGGTTGCAGAGGAGTTGGTTTCGTGCTAGCATTGAAAGCCAGAGATGAAACTGATTTAAAAAAAAAAAAAAGAGTAGAAACAAAACCCAGCAACTATTCTATTTAAAACTTCTGTTCTGCAAAAATCAGCTGTGCAAAGGGTGAAAGATGAATTCAGACTTCTTTATTCCCTGTTTCTGAAGTCTGTGTTAACTCCTGTGAGAAATATTAAATATTTTCAAAATCAGGTTTTTTTCAGGCATCTGAGGTAAAGTAAATAGCACTACTCGCAGCATTAATCATAATAAGAATATGATCTGAGTGGAAGGTTTAAAGGTATTTTATTAAATAAGTTCATAGGAACAAAGCTGACATGAGAAATGTCCCCTTCTCTACCAGAAAGGCACCCCGATTATTACAGGTTAGAAGGTAAGGTAGATAAGACAAGAGTTCATTATCACAGATTTTCCTTCTAATGCAGGAAATTCAAGATTATTACAGTTCATTGATATAAAATAATAGGAGTAATTTGTCTTGTTGGAAAGAGTTCTGGTATGCCTGAGCAATCTTTAATCCTTCTTGCTTAAGCATTTTTTTGCCTGCACTAACAATTAGTGCTGCATGAATTTACTGCATTGGATTTCAGTCAATGACCCATAACAGAAAACCCAAAGTTGTAGTCTGCTAAATAAAAGTTGCCTTAAGATGACAGTGAAATATGATTCTAGTTCTTGAAAGTCTAACTATTTCTCTTGATCTTTATTTTTAATATGGAGGGAAGGAATGTAAATGTTAGTATGCAAAATAAATTAACCTTTATTGTTGAATATGGCCTGCAGGATAATCATTAGTATATCATGCATGTTGCATGTCAGGAATTAGTTATTTCATCACAACATCATTAGTCGTAATCACAAAATGACCAGGATTAAAGAGTGTGCCATTAACTTCAATAGGTCGAGGAATTCTTCCCCCCCCCCCCCCCAAAAAAAAAAGAGTGAAATTGTTCTTTTGTTCTTTCCAAGTTAACTAGGACATCTTGACTTTTTTTATGTATTTGGATGCTTTGCTTGTCTGAAATATGAGCGGTTAAACATTCCTTTAAATGGATTTTCTTCTGCATTTGTGTACAGTGTTCTGGAAGACATGGCATATTCTGTTTCAGTAGTCTTGAGTAAATAATGTCCTAGTCATTTGAGTGTTAGGTAATATTTCAGTGGGGATGGATTTGGTGTCTCTTAAATATGAATGAGACATAAGATGAAATAGGCAGAAGTCCCTGAAGTGTCTAACTACCACTTTCATTGTCCAAATCAAACTGATACCACTGAACCATGTGTCTCTTTTAGCAGAGGTGCTGGTGCACCCATAACCCCCTATGTCCTGACAACTTCTTGGTGCTGATCTTTAGCACTGTTCTGGGTGATAGATGTCAGTCTATTTCACCACTGGGCAGGTCTCAGGAACAAGATGCTGGGTAATATTATCTAAAATGCATGGCAACAGCTAATGTTGCTGTGCTCTGCTTCCCCACAGTAACACAGTGCTGGGAGCATCCTCTCAATTGTACTCAAATGATCAGTTAAAACCACTCTTGCTCCAGTAGCAATGTGTGGGTGGTTCAGCAAGAGAAGTGTGGCTGTAGCTCAGAAGTGTCAGTTTTACTGTGTCAAGAGAAACCGCTGCCTTTGATACAATAAAGTACTTCAGGAATGAGTCTCTCATAGTCCTTTATGTGACTTTCAGCTCTTAATTAAAATTACAATTTCTTAGCCCTATGGAAGTCCTGCAGTTACTTTTAACCCTTTCTCTGGCACTATCTCACAGAAGTTCAAAGATGATCTCAGGGACCATCTCACAATATTATTTTTCTTCACAGGTCTGTGTTATTCCTTAAGTAGTCTCATGTTATAATGATAATTACTAGAGTGCAAGTTCTTAGCTCCACTCTTGAGCAGAAAACAGCATGCACAGGGTCACTTCAAACCATATCTGTGCTGCCATTGAGATTTCTTCTCCCCTTCAGGTCCCCTTCTCACCTGGTTTGCAAGAGAAGTTGAAATAGCTAAATTAATTTTTTTTTTTTAAGAAAGAAGGAGGGTGGAAACAGCAGGAGCCAGTTTGAGTGGCTAGGGGACAGGAAAAGGAGGTACCTTTGGAGATGGCCTAGAATTAGCTAATAGAAGACATGAAACTCAAGAGAGGGGGACTTCAGACACTTGAAGGACAGCTATGAGGGAGATGCCTCCACTGCTTGGGACCCATCTGACTAGGTAGGGATTTACTAATATTCTGTGGGACATGAGCCCATGCATGAGCAGGGCTCATGTTTTTCTGAAGAGTGAAGGACAGCTCTTCCCTGCAGAATAGTTCGAGGCTGGGGCACTTGGCCAAGAAGTGAGAGACCTGAGTTCTGTACTTGCTTGATCTAAGGAAATTAAAGCTAGGGGGCTTCATTTCATTTCCAATTAATAGGTTTATTTTAATATTACCTACTAGTGCATTTGGCAGAGAACTTAAGGGTTAAGAATAGCTGTTAAAACTCTGCCTCCTCCATGATGGAAATAATTTCTATTTTGTTGCTGATCTGTTTGATGGCATTCCTGCCTGCCCCACCCAGCTGCTCATTTGAAACTCCTGCAAGATTTGCTCGATTACTGGTCTCCGTGGCTGTGTTTTGAGGAAACTGAGTTTTTGTTTTTGTTTTTGTTTTTGTTTTTGTTTTTGTTTTTGTTTTTGTTTTTGTTTTTGTTTTTGTTTTTGTTTTTGTTTTTGTTTTTGTTTTTGTTTTTGTTTTTGTTTTTGTTTTTGTTTTTGTTTTTGTTTTTGGTGAACAGGAATACAAGAATCTCATAAAATAGCAGTAAAAGGGCAAACTCGCTATAATTTCCAAAAGTGATGGTCAGCGAGCTAGTTACTCTCTCATAGTTGTAATTCAAAGCCAGCTCACTCACCTGTCTTCCTGTCAGTCCATGGGGTAGGCAGGGCTCAGGAAGGAGGGGCTCCACCCTTATTAACATCCTCCACTGCAGCAAAGATTCAGGGACTAGGAAAGCAAGCAAAAGAGCCTGGTTTGGTGCATGGTAAGGCATGTGGGAGGGTAGGAGTCCTACGATACATGTAGGGCTACCATATGTCCATGAGAAGAAAAGGCACTTTCTCCTCTGCATGTTTCCATACTCTGAAACAGAGTAGTGAGCAGATCCTCAGGTAGCCCCAGCACTTCTGCCTCTCCAGGCTCCTGCGTTGATCAAAACTTCCCACTTTACAGCCAGCAGTACCTGGGTCCTCCTGCTCTAGCATAGGCAATGCTTCCCAAGCCGGAGCTGCTATCTTCAATTCCTCTTGGGTCCCAGAGCTCTTTTTTTTTTTTTTTTTTTTTTCCATGAGTACAACCCAAATTCCATAGCTGTAATCACTCAACCCATCTTAAATCTTCCCACGCTCAAACTTCCCCACAACCCTCTCTCTGCCAGTCTGACTTGTACCACAGCTTCTCTTTTTTGCCCATCTCCTGCATGTCTGACACCTTGGGAAAATTTTAGGGACCTGAAAATGAAAAAGAGAGAAAGACATTGGTTTTATTAATACTTCTAATGGTGATTGTCACTGGTAGATCAGAAATGATATTAGAGACACTCAAAGCTTTTCTGAAAGTGTGCCTTGGACAGATGAGGCCTCAAATGACCGTAACTTTACAGTGGTAGATGCTGTAGAGGAGTTGGTCTAGGATGCTTCTTTTTGTCTGTTTCCAGCTTAACAATGAAATTTGCCATGTGGTTCCTACAAAATAGGGATATGTAGGTAGCACTACTTGGTCAAAAGGGGGTTGGGGGAAGAATCTGTCTGATTTTACTGTTGTTCATGCTCATCAGTCCCCTTTTTTCAGTTAAAAACTTAAACAATTCTTAGGGTAGGACCCAACTGTTCTAACTTAAGCATCCAAGAATTCAGCATCTAAGGCTAACACTTCACCCTAAGCTCCCTTTGTAAGCAACAGAAAGAAGCAAGCAGGTGCAGAACATGTGTTCTCTAATCCCAACAGCTGTCCCCGGTATATTTCATGACTCATCCTCTAAAGGGGCTATCTCTTTCCATTAACTCTACAAGCAATATAGAGCACTGAGCTAGGTTTAAATATCTACACTCCGGATGCCTAAATTAGGCCGGAAGAATTGTACCCTTCTATTCTAAAATCCAGCTCAAAAAAGCAAAGTGTATGAAGAGCACAGGAAGAAAACAAATAAGGGCTAAGCACTGCTGTGCAGTGCAAGTTAGGAGGGCTTCACATTACACCAAATGCCAGCATTTCCCAACTATATACCCTATCAGCTCAAGGTAGCACCTACCCTGAGGACTACAGACAAATGCAGGCTGTGATGTAGAAATAAAAGAATGAGCTCAGAGTCCTGGATTTGCTACTGACATTCTAATTAAAATGGCAATTTCAAGTAGAACGTATGGCTTTGTAACATTTGTGAACGTGCATCAATGTGAGGAAGTACTAACACATTACCTCTATCCTTCCAACCAAATCCATATTGTTTTTACTTTCCTTCCTTGCATAGCTATGGCCCTGTCCTGTGGCAGCTTCATTTGCAAGAGGCTGAAATCTCTCTGATTTTGGAAAGCACTCTGCACCTTTCACGGGCAACCAAAATACCGTCATGTGTGGAAGCATGTCCAACCCACGCCTTATGTAGCACTCTGCTATGTAAGAAGTGGGCCTGTTACCGTTCTTGTTCTTACCGGGGAGGCACGGGGCCTTCCCCCAGACCCCGGACCATCACCACACAGACACCAATATGAGGAGTGGCAAAATGGCGTTTAATGAAGCGTGTCCTACTCTATTATAAAGCTGTAAAGCCCCGCCTTCTTTTCCGGCAGCAGTGCTCCGCCCGTTACGACCTTCCCATGTTCCGCCCCGCAGTGCCTCCCTGCTCATCCTTTTTCCTCCACATCTCCCCCTCTCCCATCAACAGTGTTTCGGTAGATCGAGCGGGACGCAACAAAACACGCGGAAGTGCGGTGTGTCTCGATGGGACCGCCATCGGGTGGTTCCTTGCATTAGTAGCTTCGTGAGCGGAGCTGTGTGCTGCCTCCCCTTCTTCCGCTTCTTAACACAGGCGGTGTCCTTGTCTTCGTCGTTCAGGGAAAACCTTAAAGGCATAGGCGGGATTGCTCATTTCCAACAGACTATATCCCCCCCCCAAAGCCCAGCCATTCCTCCAGAATTTCTCCTTCTTGTTTTCGAGCAATCCAGACTTGGCCCGCTACTTTCAGCAAGGCTTTCTTAACGCAGCTCAGTACTACACACAAGCATAAGCCTATAATTATGAGGATTAGCAAAATGCGCAAGCCTTCAGCGAGCGGTCCTGTTAGCCACTGTGGTAGATTGCCAAACAGGTTAGTTAGCCATTCGTCTAAAAACCCATGGTTCTGGCGGATTCTGCCTGTGTGCTCCTTCAACCACCGCAATTGTTTGTGAATGGATTCACTATGATCAGACAAATTCATACAGCACATACCGTCAAACTCCTCACAACCATGGCCTTGGGCTAGCAACAGAAAGTCAATTGCAGCCCGGTCTTGCAGGATGGCATGCCTTAGGCCCTTTTGGTCTTCTAGCAGGCTTTCTATCACCTGCGTGGTGACATTGGCTTGTTTTTCCGCCCAGCAGGCTAAACGCCCGATCTGTTTCAGGGCGTCGCCGGCGGCTGCCCCGGGTACAAAAAGGGATAGAAACACTCGCTCTGTGGGGCTTAACAGGGACACCCTGTCATCACAGTCGGGGGATAAGCCAGTAACAGCTCTCTTGCGGCGGGTAGCAATCTTCACACTTGTGACACTCTTCCACCAATTGGTATCCGGGGCCAATAGTGTCAATTTTCCCAGATAGCACGGTCCCCCATACACATTCCCAGGAATGCCCTGCCAAGCTCAGTCCCCACATATAAGAAATACTCCAGGCGGTAATGCCCTGGGGGGCCCTATATTGTATGGGCCCTGGAAGGGTCTGTTCTCGGACCCATAAGCTCCTAGGGGTTTTTTGGTGGGTCCATCGATGCCGCGAAAGGCGCTTAAGTTTTGATAATGCTCGTCCATAGGGCTGATATTAGTCCAATTGCGTGGTGTAATCCTCTCTCTACTTCCTCCAAAGCCCGGGCCCCCCCCAAAGACCAGACACGTTTGTGTCCAGTTTTTGGACGAGTTTCCGATACGCATTGCCCCGAGCAGATCTAATTCTTGCGGGTTCCAGGGCAGAGTTACGTTTAAGCTATTAATGAGTGTAGCACTGCAGGTAGCGGTTGAGATACTCTTTTTACAATTGCTGGTAGCAAAGCCCGAGAAAGCCGCCGCGCTAAAGCTTGGGACCCCTACTAAACACGTTCTAAAGGGTCGGGTAGCTGAGGCCAGTGACAAGCAGAACGCTTGCTGGCCCGTCTCGTTCGCCCAGGTTACCCACATGTTGGGCCTGGGGTCAATCCTGTGAAGTGTCATTACCACTGGGAGCAGTACCCCCAGCATCAGGTTTCCCATCCTCTTGCCCGTTGGACGAGTCATGGTGAGTCAAGACAGGTTTCGCGTTCTTGCTGGGTACCTTCACTGGACCACGATCTGCGGAGACACATATATAACCTCGACCGTTAAAGGCAACAGGGGTGGGCCCAGTGCACATTCCGAAGACGGGGGCAGTCCTCTGGCACTCGATGGAGGGCGCGGTAGCACGGCCTGTAGTTCAGGTGTCAGAGTTGTTTCGATGAGCTTCTAACTTGCGTAAAAACGGCCTTACCCATCGTGTGGGGACCCACCTCGCGGTCTCCAGGCCCCCTTCCGCGCTCGCGACCGCAGCATAACCTCTGCCCTGCGTTAGTAGTCTCCACCCGGTCTCCCATTCCCCCGTCGTGGGATTCTTGACCCGTACCTCGGGACCCTCCGTTGGGCTCGTCCCTCCCCAATGCTTTGCTACCGGTTCATGACTATTCTCCCCTCGGAGGTGATGGTTTAGGGCGTACAGTGCTTTTTGTAAAATTTCAGTTTGTTTCTCTCTGGGGATGGCTGAGTGCTCGGGGATGCCCTCCCCCTCTCCCAACACATCAATTTTCTGTTTAAGAGTTCTGTTGGCTCTCTCGACTATGGCTTGCCCCGTGCTATTGTATGGTATGCCGTGGACTATTTTGATTCCCCATCGCTGCGCCCACCCTTCGGTGCTCGCCGATGTGAATGCGGATCCATTATCGGTTTTGATGGTCTGAGGTAGCCCCAGCACAGCTATAGCGTACGCCCAGTGCTTTTGGGCCGCTCGGCTCGTGGTTTTCCTGTGCTGCGTGGCTACAATCATGCCGCTGTATGTGTCCACCGTGACTGCCAGCCAGGGATCTGGTCGGAGCCTCTGACAGAAAGTAAAGTCGGTCTGCCAGACTTGATTCGCCATCAGGCCTCGGACGTTCGTCCCTCCCTCCTGCAAAGGCCGCCTGCAGCAGTATGGGCACGTGGCGACCACGCCTCTGGCTTCAGAGATGGGGATGTGGCAAGTCTTGGCCAGGGCCTTGGCTCCGACGTGCAGCCACTCATGGAGGTCCCTGGCCTCCCGCAGGGTCATCACTCTGCCGGCCGCCTTATCGGCTTCCGCGTTGCCTTCTTGATAGTAGCCCGGTATTTTGCTGTGGCTCCGGACGTGCGTAATACAAACCGTGCCAGTCCGCGCCTGCAAGGCGTCTTCTAACATTGTGGTGATCGGCGTGCCCGCCCAACCCCGCGTGGCCATTTGTCTCACCAGGTTGTACGTGAAAATGGAATCTGTGGCGATATTCAGGTGGTCATCAGGGAACATCCTCAAGGCCATTTCTACAGCCTTGGCTTCAAGGTACTGAACACTGACGTCTGCCGCTTGAAAGGTGGCCTCTTTCCATTCTCCATTCTGCTGCCAGGCGACGGCCGCTGTCTGGGTCTTTGAGGAGGCATCCGTGAAAACGGTGTTCCCCGGTTTTGGAGTAGGAAGCACTCGAGCAGGCCCGCCAACCTCTATAATGTCCAGGTGCCTCAACGGCTGGAGGCGCGGGAGATGCTGGATTTCTCCTGGAAATCCTTCCATGGCCATTGCCATCGCCGTGGCGAAGGTCTCTGTCTGTGCATCGGTGCCCTTCTTGAAAGGCAGGGCAATCGCGTCCGGTTCACGTGCGAATGCAGAGATACATGTCTTCCGCCCCTTAGTGATCATTCGTGCTAAGAGGCTGGAATGCGGCACAAACGCTCCAGCCGGCCGCGTGGGCGTGACCCACCAGATCACTCGCATCCGCTCTGGTTGTCCTTGTCCGAGCACAGCCATGCCACCTTGCCGGTTCAGCACTGGGTAGAGCGTGATCTTATCAGCAGGGTCCCAGCGCTGCACCGATGGGTGGCTCAGCATCTCAGAGATGTTCTTCAGAGTCTCCTTGGCCTCTGCGGTCAGTCGCTTCTCCTCCCATGGGTTCCTGCCCTTCAGCATTTCGTACAGCGGTTGCATCTGGCTCGGTGTTATGGGCACCATATTCTGGAGCCACTGGAGGCTCCCCACTAGCGCCTGAGCGTCATGTAGGGTGCGGACGTCTGGGTTCAAAGTTATAGGCAGCGGCTTTATCTGCGAGTGTCCAATCTCCGCCCCTAGGAACTTAATGCCTGGTCCCTTCTGGACCTTTGCTTCGTTTATCGCCAGCGAGGCCGCAGCCAAGCACCGCCTCAGGTCAGCAGCCATTTCCTGCAGCACTTCTGCGCTGGGTGCTGCCATCAAGATATCATCCATGTAGTGGATCATGACCCCCTTCGCATGTTGTTTTCGTACCGGGGCTATTGCGTCGGCTACAACGCGTTGGCAAATCGCAGGTGAGTTCTTCATGCCCTGTGGGAGCACCGTCCATTGGTATCGCCGCGCCGGCTCCTGCTTATTCACCGATGGGACTGTGAATGCGAATCTCTCCCTATCTTGTAAGTGCAGCGGGATAGAAAAGAAGCAATCTTTGATGTCTACGGCCATAGTTGGCCAATTTTCAGGAATTGCTGTCAGTACCGGCAGTCCCGGTTGTAACTGTCCAAAGTCAAACATCTGTTGATTGATCCTTCTCAGGTCATGTAATAGCCGGTAGCTGTCCTTAGTCTTTTTTAGGATCACGAAAATCGGAGAGTTCCAAGGGCTATTGCTGGGCTCTAGGTGCCCTTGCTCCAGTTCGCGAGCCACTATCTTCTGCGCCGCTTCCAATTTTTCTGAAGTCAGGGGCCACTGGTCAGTCCATATTGGGTCATCACTTTTCCATTTTAAGGGTATAGCCCTGATCTCACTAGCGGCGGTCCCAGTGGCCCCCATCAAAAATTTCTGATCTTGATGTTGAGTTGGCTGAGCGTGTCCCGGCCCAGTACCGGGTCAGCAATTTCGGTGACGTAAGGTGTGATTGTCGCCTGTGTTGGCGCGCCGTGCCGTTCCGCGTCAGGATCGTGCAGGGTGAGTTTCAATGCGAACCGCGAGCGGTACGCCTTTGCGTTGCCTCCCACCCCGGTGAGACTTCCTCCCTGGTCCGTCGGCCAGTTTTTCGGCCACATGCGTCCCGGGATGCAAGTGACGTCAGCCCCAGTATCCACCAACATTTTGAGCCGTGTTTTCTGGGGATAGGCCCAGGGGTTCTCCAGGGTGACCATGGCCCCGGGCCTGTGGTTGCAGTCTAGTACCAGGGCCACTGCTCTGGGCTCTCGCCTGTCGAGCTTCCCCTCTCCTCTTGGGTATACATTGCGGCCGGGGCTTTCCTTTGAGGGTGGGGAGGGGTCCCCGACTGGCCTCCCCTCCTCCCGTTTCCCGGCGCCGCGCGGCGACACTCCCGTGCCCGGTGCCCCGGCCTGCCGCAGGCCCAGCATGTCATCTGTGGGGCATGGGTGGTGCTCGGACCCTGACGCGCCTTCGGACAGGCCGCCCTGATGTGGCCAAACTGGCCGCATCCGAAGCATGTCTTTGATCGTACGACCGCGGCCTGTGCCGCCATGGCTGTGGCGACAACGGTTCGGATCTCTCTCACGGGCAACCGGTTCTGTTCTTCCAGCACGTACTTCATTAACTGGGTAGGCCCCAGGTCCCTCGGGGCTCGGCGGATGATCTCTTTTATGTCGTCGTTGGCCTGATTCTTCAGGCACTCGAGCATCAGTGACGCCTTCACCGCTTCGGGGACTTCAGCGTTCTCAATGGCGGCATAGAGTCGATCGCAGAAGGCAGAGAACGACTCTGTCAGCCTCTGCTTTACTGCCACCCATGGGTCCGTCTTTGTCACCACGTGCGCTAAGTCTTCATACGCTGCGCGCGCTGCCGTTGTGATGGCTCGTATTTCACCGGCCGTCAGTAAGGCGGCCTGCTGTTGCGAAGTGGTCATGGCATTATCACTCCCCTTCAGGCGGTTCAGGGTCGACCCGTAAAGTGGATGATTCGGATCGCGAGTTCCCAGAGTCAACTCCTGATGCAATCGGCCAACCCACATGTCCTTGTATAGGAGAACCTGGGAGGGAGCCAGTACTGCGCGTGCTAGCATTCGGCAGTCGGAGGGGGTCAGGGATGCTGAGAACACCGTGTCTAGTGCCGCTTGTGTGTCCCGGTGTTTCAGGCCCTGCTCCGCAACGCACTTCGATAGACGGTTCACGGCCTTTGGGTCGATGGGCGTCCATTCTATGAGCCCTCCGGGCGCCAGGCGTACCGGCAGCGCCGACGGCGTTTCAGGGGGTGCCGTGAGTTTAAGACCCCGTAATGTCACCGCCCCCGCTGATAGTTGCCAAACTGGCAGGTATAACTCGGCTCGGGGCTTTTCGCCACTGGAACCGTCCTGGGATCGTGTGTCGGCCAGTCGCTGCAGCATCCGCTGTTGTTTTTGTACTTCTCTCTCCAGCCTCCGCATGAGCCGCAGCGCCTGCTCCAGTCCTATCTCCACATCCTCCTCCACCTCCTCCGCTCTCACGCCTCCCTCACGCTCCCCCCCCCGATAGACTTCTTGAAACCGCCTTGTAAGGCTGTCCATCTCATCCTCGCTCACCCGTTCCCTCCCACTGGCTCGTCTCGTACTATCGAAGGTGACTCTCCTCCGCCCTCTTTCTCTGTCCCCGGCGCCATCTTTGGCCGCTGACTCGCCCTGATTCCAGCTCTTATCAGGTACCATGAGTGCCCCGGGGAGCCACTCATTCGGTGTTCGTATTCTCCCTCGCTCATTCTCTCGCTCATTCTCTCGCTCATTCTCCCCCCTTTCTCCTTCCCCCTCGGGCTCACTGGGCGCAACGGGGCAAGGTTGTCCTGCTCTGTCTGCCTGTCGCAACTCGTCCCAGGGGTAGTGTGGTGGAGGGGCACGCGAATCCTCTTCTCCCAGCCCGGCTGGCATCACTAGACCTCCGTCCCGTTGTTCCTCCCCTTGCTCTTCGACCCGCTCCTCTCCCCCCTCTGGTGCCGTTTCCTCCGCCCCCTCCGCCGCTCCCTCCGTCTCCGTCGACCCCCCGAGTACCCCACTCCCTCTAAGTGCCTCTCTAGCCGCCTTCCACGTCTCCCGTTCCTCCCTCGCTCTCCGCAGGAGCATTCTTATCAGCCCCCACACCTTTAACTCCCTCGCGGATCCCCCGTTCATCGGGGACTCCGCCAGCGCTGCTGTGCATTGCAGCCACAGTTCCTCCCGCAGAATCTCCATAGGAGAAGTAATCACTCCCTCCTTCACGAGCCTCTCTACACACGCTCGTATCGCGCCCGCCTTCAGCGGCGCCCGCCATTCCTTGGCGCAGGCCATTACTACCTTACATATGGCCTCCATGGTTCCGGATCCGGATCCCTTCCTCACGCTCCCGGCGCCTGCGCCGGCCGAGCCGCCTCCTCGGTATCACGTCGGGGTCACCACTTGTTACCGTTCTCGTTCTTACCGAGGAGGCACGGGGCCTTCCCCCAGACCCCGGACCATCACCACACAGACACCAATATGAGGAGTGGCAAAATGGCGTTTAATGAAGCGTGTCCTACTCTATTATAAAGCTGTAAAGCCCCGCCTTCTTTTCCGGCAGCAGTGCTCCGCCCGTTACGACCTTCCCATGTTCCGCCCCGCAGTGCCTCCCTGCTCATCCTTTTTCCTCCACATGGGCCTTTGCTGTTTGTTTCATTCAGAACAAGGACATTAATTCCTTGCTGAAAGGGACAGTTGTTAGAGCCACTGACAGTTGCCCCAAAACTAAAATTCCTTCCAGTTAGGCTACATACTCTGTGACATGGATCTTGTTTAGGAACACTTGTGGAGCAGGAGGATGCAGGAGGATTAGCATTAGCAGAAATCTAGCAGTGACTTACCACGTCCTAGGGAAGAACTGGAGATAATGAGCACCATTTGCTCAGTTAGTGCTGGAGCAAGCTAAAGCTTTAAAGGGGAACAGTCACCTTCAGTTAAAATATCTGTGTTAGTTTCCAGGAAAACTAAACATCAGGTGTGCTTGAGGGCAATGATTGGTTGGCAGCTACAATCAAATATATTTTTCTAGTGTGTTCTGTGGGTTAACAACCTGTTGAACACTAGGAAAACACATGATGCGGAAGGTCAGACCTGCAATGTGCTGCTACTGTTGTTTAGTACAACCGAAAGTTGCTTTAAAAAATAGGGAAATCTATCAAGTCCTCCTGACAATGGAACAAATGAATAAAATGAAGGGAAGAGTGTGTTCAGATTAGAATGGCAGCAACATTTGATGACTGAAAATTATTTTTTTTCACTTGCACAAAGATACTAACATTTGGAGGAAAAAAAGGAATACTGCAGAGGCAGTCATTACAGATGGAAGAGAGTGATTAGCTCCCCCAGCTTTTCCCCCTGAAAATGCAAGATGTATGATACAGATGACATGAACTCCACAGGAGGAAGTAAAGGAAATGTGATTACAGATATTATATCCAAATTGAATTAAAGCTGCATTAAAAACTCAGATTAGTGTACAGTTCCATGCTACTTTTGAAAATGTGATATGCATCTCTTACTGATAGACACATAAAGAATATGCAAGGGCATATTTCTCAGAAAACAAGATTGATCTCTGACTTGCTGATTCATGAATCCACAGAAACAAAGGTAGGAAGTTAAATTATGGACAGACCTCCCTAGCACAAACAATCATTAACAACGCAGGCATGGTGCTTGGGTTTTTTGTTTGTTTGTTTTTCTTTTAAACCTTTATTCCATTTTATGTGACCTTAAGCAAAGTTATTTACCCCAGTAAATATACCCTAGTATCTATAAAAACTCGATAGTGAAGCTGATTTTTGCAAAAGGCAGACCCATAGATAAAAGCATTATTATTGCATGCTGATGTTAATAAATATTTTCTCAGTTGACTAACAGTCTTTGGAACACTTTTCTGTGCTATGCTCATTCACTGTACAGATTTAAAAGAGTTATTAAATTCTTATGACTTCTCCAAGTTTTGCTGACAGTGAGAAAGAGGAATTTAGTTTGAATATACATATTGAGCTCATTTTCAAGACTGATTTTTTGGGGGTCATGTACTGGCATATATGGAGGCAAATATCTATTTGCTTTCTTGGATGCAACTGTTACCAGACAATGAGAAAAATCTCTAGACTGTGTAACAGCGTCACCAGTTACTGTGTCTGCTAGGAGAACTATATATGTACCATATATATGGTAATTCTTGTAAAAGACTGTCTGTCTAGTATGACTAGAAGTTTCATATATGCTGACAAAGTGAACTGTAATAAAAAAATGCATCTTTCAATTACTTCCTGTGTTATGTTACATCAAGTGGCAGAGTATAATAAATTCTAAAATAAAAATTTGACATGAATGAGTACATAGTTATAAATGAGCAACAAAGATTTTTAATATACACATAAAAAACAATCCAGCAATCCACTTCCAACTGTATTTTACTTTTCTTAAAGCAAAAAACCACAGCTGGCAGCTATTTATTAAAAGGGATCAGTGTGCTAAAATGTGCTTAGTATGAAATAATACCTCCAGAAAAAAAATATTTCAATAGAAATATATTTTAAGAACAAAATCAAAGAAAACAAAGTCACAGAGCCTGAGAGTTTCAAAACACTGCCCTCCTCATACTTCCCCCTTGCCCCCGAACAAAGTCAAGGCTTCAGGAAAGATTTTCATAGGCATTGAGCTTTCAAAAGGAAGAAAGCCCCTAAGTGTTCTTTGTGCCTTTCAATAAAAAAAGTTCCCCTAGATCTTCCACACTTTGGTCTTTTCTGCAATCACACACCAATTTGCATGGTCAAAGTATGAATCAATAATATGTAGTTCAGGAATATGACGTTCTATCAGTTCAATCAACTCCCCTTCTTTAAAAACATGGTAATACCGTA
This sequence comes from Apteryx mantelli, assembly GCF_036417845.1. Taxonomy (NCBI): domain Eukaryota; kingdom Metazoa; phylum Chordata; class Aves; order Apterygiformes; family Apterygidae; genus Apteryx; species Apteryx mantelli. Next base: position 27,335,247 of record NC_089978.1, read on the forward strand.
GACAGGCCCCATTAGGACCCTGCTGCTGTCTGCTCTTTGTGCTCGGGGCACATTCTTGGACTGTTTTCTGTGGAGAGCAGCCTCTTCTGGTTTTGTTCTGAGGTTCACAGAAAGCTCCTTGTTTTGGGTGATGATCTATTTTAAGTTGTTGTCTGACAGCTAATTCTTTCTGATGTGAAATCAGGTCAGGTAAACACACTCTGCTGCAATTGTGAGTAGTATCTGCGGCCATAGGGAGCTGTATAGTCTCTTGGCCTAATTCTGAGTAGCAACTTCTGAATGCCTTGGAGCAATGTGACATGGGCAGCATAGGTTTAACAGCCACTTCAAAAGCTGTTGTATTTTCAAAACTCTGTTTGCAGTGTAGAAGAAAGTTGGAAACATGTTTCAGAAAGCCACACTCCCTGTTTTTTTCAATTCTCTTTTTTCTGTTTAATTCATTCAGCTGAACACTGTAATTGCGATACCTAACGAGCTCTTCTCGGTGCCACTGATTACCCAAGTCTAATACTGAGTCAAGTGATCTCGAGAACAGAGACCATCTCAGTGATTTATCAAACACTGTGCACAGGGTTTTCTTCCCCCCTCCACAGGAAGAACTTCTGGCTTTCCTGTATACCTCTAAAGTCTCATCCAACTTATGGCAGCACTGGTTCAAAACCAGCTTTTTGTCCTTGTGAGGAATTGATCTTTGTATTCCAGGTGAACATGGATCACCCAAGGAGCAGGAGGGAGGTGAAGGATTCCAAGGAACAAAGACATCTTGCTTTTCGAATCTTCTTCGTTTTTGCTCCATTGCCCACACATATATCATTATCTGGCCTCCTACTCTCAAGATGCGAGCCATCTCCTTTATCGCTCGCATGCGCCTCTCTTTCGTTGAAAAATGGTGAATCACTAGAACAGAACAGATGAGGTGATTAAGTATCCCTCAAGACACTAACGAACACAGAGTATAAGGACAAGTACTGGTTCTGACACACTGGCAGCCAGTGGTTTGAACCACAGGAATTGATCATTTATCTTCTATTGTGCTACATGTTATTCTCTAATGTGTGTTATCTCTAATACATGAGAAGAGTTCATAATAGTCTAACTTATTTTAAAAACAAAGTAGAATTTAGAAACACACTGACACAAGCAACAACTTTCAGGTCAGCAATAAACAGTACAACAGCCTCATTTCCTCAATAAAAAGTTAGCACCTGGTTAACGGCAAAGCAACCTGGCCCTTTTTAATCCTCACTTAAGGCTCATCTGTAGTCTGAAAGAAGCACTTCTGCAATCAAGCCCATACATGGTCTTGCAACAGCAGTGCTAGTGATTCTGCTGAAGATACTAATAAAAAAAGAACTAAACTAAAACTGCCTATCCATTTCTCTTTCTTTATTGACAGACATCAAATAATAGGGCAGTAAAAATGACCAGTCACGGTTGGTCTAGGATACATTTAAATCATTAACATAAGGGTGAAAGACACTTAGCCAATTAGCAGTTGTCTAGGTCTGCCATTTTCATGAAAATTAATAATTAGATAATCCCATTCTTGCTTGATAGCCACATACACCATACAAACATGCCTGGTTTGGAGAATGCCTCATAATTATGATGGTAAAATTCAAGTAGCAGAACTTTTCTTGAGTCAGAAGCGAGTTTAGATTTGACTCTAATTTCAATAAGAATTTTTGCCCTCAAAAGGGCAATTGGTCTCAGGATTGGAAGAAATTTGCCTAATGGCAGCTCTACAGGTAGGCTCCTGCCCTCAGACTGAGGCAGTTCTGAAGCAATTCAGAGCAGACAGTGAGGTTGACCAGGTCTTGGTGCACAGCAGGGACTTCAGCAAAATTTTAGCTGTTCTAAATGAGTGATGCTACATGAGAAATAAGAGTATTAAACAGTCCTGGGTTAGCATTGGAGAGGATGAATATTAAAGATGCTGAAACAGAAAAGCAGTAGAACCAGTTGTACTTCGCCAACCCTTCTCTTACATTTTCTTCAGTGGAAATGCCTATGCCAGATCCTGCAGGTATTTCTACATATAACACTTCAGGGTGCAATGATGAAATAGTTTTTGGTTACACTATTGAGATGCTGGTTCCCACAAGAAAATAAAAGCTCCTTCAAGGAAGAAAAAATGCAAACTTTCAACTCTTTCTAGAAACGTAAAGTATAGAAAATGCTAGCAGAAGCTGTGTGTGTGCAGCATGTCTTGTCTGAGTCTGCCAGGGTGACCACCATTCACCATCAGATCCATTTTGCTTCAGAAAAAGAGACACTTTACAATTACAGGAATAACAGCATGAAATCCAGCTGAGATAGGAAAATCTTTCTTTACATTAAATTCCTTATATGTTGAAATTGTGCTTAAACTGAATAATAAGGTGCTATTTCAAAGACAGAACTACTCACTTTAGCTGACACTGAGGTATAAATATTCACTTAGGGCCTGATTTCAATCCAGCAGCAAGATGAACCTGCTTCTCTACTCTCTTAAACCTCAGGATCTGCTTTAGATTACCCCATCCGTATCTAACGTTAATGAGCCAGCCTGACAACCTTGGACCACGCAGTAATGGCTCAAATCAGCTTCTCCTGCAATGCCTCCCATACTGGCAAGTAGGAGGCACTGGGGCTGATATGTCAATAATCTTTCATTAGCTTTTTGAGGTGATTTCACACCTTCCAAACAACACAAAACAAAGGTCTATAGGCCTCCAAGTGCATTTGTCATAACGGCCAGAACTTTAAATGAAAATTAGTTTTGTTCTAAATGGGAAGATATATAGAGGCTTGCAGGTGGTGAAAATAATATCAGAGCAGGGGAAGCTATCATTTTGCGTTGGATCAAAAATGCATCCAGCCCCGGACTGTGGCAGCAGTCAGCACCAGATGTTTGGGGAAAAAACAAGGACAGAATAGTGGTCCCCTACTCGCTGCACTCCCCTGGCTTCCTGCAGTCGGCAGCTGAAGAATTTCCTGAATTAGAGGCTGGATCTTATATCTAATAGCCAGTGATGGATCTGTCCTCCAGGATACTTCCTTGGACTCACTTGTACTTCTCATTACACAAATTAATATGTCAAGGGGATCTGCAACTTAATTATATATATATATATATGTATATATGTATATATATATATATTTAAAAATAGTTCCTTCTGTTTTAAATCTTCCCTGTGGTTCTCTTGTCATAAGAGACCATGGAGATTTGCTCGCTATTCACTAACTTCCTATCAGTTGCGGGTTCCAGAATGCTATCACTTCTCTCTCAAGAGTGGTATGATATATACACCTCTTTTATATGATACACCTCTTTTCTCAGGTGCAGAACCCTAGCCTGTTAATCTATCCTCATACAGAGACAGTTCATACCTTTGATCAGACTAAGAACCTTGACTAGTGCTTCTATACCCTTTTAGAGAGGGAAAAAACCTGAATTTCATGCAATATTCAAGATACAGTTGCACCAGTTATTTATCTTGTGCCATAGCGATATTTGCTGGATTGTTTTCATTTTTTTTCTTAGTATTTGAATACTTTTATGACCAGGTTTGAACACTGAGCTAATGTTTTCAGAGAACCGAAAATTACTCTGATAATTACTTCAATATCTCTTTCTTGAACAGGAATAGAGAGTACCACTGTGAATGTATATTTAGTTCTTTTTTCCTATGTGCATTTCCTAGCATTTACTGACAAGTATTTTTCTGCAATTTTGCACCCAGTCATTAGTTTCACATGAGACTTTTTTGAAACTCTTTGCAGTCAGTTATCCCGAGTAACTCTATGTCATCAGCAAACTTTATCAGTACGCTATTCATTTTGTTTGTAGGCACAAATTACATAGAAACCAGTAGAACAGCAGCCTTTTTATGGGTGCCATACACCTACACTAAACATTCAGCATTGAGTCTTTCAGCACTTTCCATACTTGTCTGCTCGCATTTTACCCTTCTGGCTTTTCCTTTCAATTTTCTTTAAGTTTCTTCATTTTTGGTAATTAATTCTTATGCAGTGTATTTTCTTAAGCATTTTTTGTTCCTGTTAGGAGATTTGATTATGGCCACATTACAGTCAGTGTGACTCTTGCACCATTTCTTCTTGATGTGGGTCTGATGCACGGCTTCAGACTAAATAAGAGTTTTTTCCTTTTGTGGCTTCTCTGATTAATCTTTCCAAGAGGTGCCATGCCCCTGTGTATCATTTGCACAAACGACACAGGGATAATTGTGGTTTCCTGATATTGTGTTTTCTGCCCTCACAGCTCTTGCAGTCTCTCTTAATATTTTGTTGTCATTTCCACCATGTTTATCAGACAGCTAGTGATATATCCCTGTTATTATACTGTTCTTTTCTGTAGCTTTTTGCCCACTATCCCTTCATCCAGAAGGTTATCCTCACTCTTTTTCTACAGAACATTCAGTGCTTTCTAGCTCCTGTGCAACACTTGTATACTCTCATAGCAATAGCTAGAAAAAGAAAAAAGAAACCCTTAAATTCACAATAAAAAAGGCTTTAATGAAGGACGTTCATATGATCTTGATCATATGAACCAATACCCTGACATGGATGTTAGGGACAAGTAAGAACACATTCAAATTTATTTAATATCCAAACAAATCATTGCAAAAAAAGAAATCTAAATGCAAAAGTATTTGGGGCGATTTAAAGCATTCATGAGGGGGGAAAAAAAAAGATGATGCAAAATAATAAAAAATGTCACTTTTTCAGGAAGTGATTTATGGACAAAATTAAAATCTGGGCGAACTGGTACAGCAGTGTTCAGCTTCCCAGCTGTCTGCTTAGAGGCTCTTGTCAGTCTTGTTTTCTGCCTGTAAAACTGCTCCAGTAACAATTGCTGGCCAGCTCTGCCAAACACGTAAGTAGTAGGCATCAATCAGATTCTGCAGAGGTGCTTGTCCAAAACCACTGACAACTGTTTGCAGCAGCAAGACCTTACTTTGTAGATTAGCAGTTGTTATAAATTAAACATTCCTTTTCATTTTGGCCATACATTCCCCTAGTATACCTAAAAGTCAATCCAAATTACTTTTGTGCACGCATTGTTCATTCCTGCCGCTTTTGTTTTAATGGAAAATTGAAAGGTTTTCCATAACTAAAAAATACATATGTAATTTAGATTTTGCATGGAGGGGGTGAGGAAGAAGGGAGAACATTTCAAAGATTTTTCTCTTCTTCATTTCATAAGAATATAATTAATTGTTCCTTCTCTTAATTTAATACTATGACTAATCCTACTAAAAGGGATTATTTAGAACAAGCAGACAATGTGAGATACATTTTTATGTCTTTCAGCTGTCTTCAGAGAACAAAACTGAAAGCACCAACAACTTTGCCTGAATTTTTTTTAGAAGTCATTTTCAAAATGAGTATTTTAGGTCAGTGATTCAATTTAAACCCTGTTAAATGGCAAAGAAATCTGTGTAATCAGAAATTACTTTTCTCTGTCAAATTTCTGTACTGAAGTTAAATCCCTTTAGAGATATTTGGAAAGTATTTAAGGATCACAGAATCTTTATCTCAGAGCCTCTTTTGTATATACTGTATATACACTTCAGATGTCACTTTATCTCTGTCAGTTCTAATAATAGGAACAATTGGAACATATATAGAAGGCATGATCCTAAGTTAAATGTTATTCTTTTCATTAGGCTGATATCAAAAATAAAAAGAGAGGAAAAATACTAATATACCAAAGAATTATTTAAAATAATTACTGAGTAAACTTCAAACAGTGTTTTCATTAAAACTTTTTTCTATTAAAAGCATAACTTCTTAATTACTTAGACTGCAAAATTTTTGCCTTCTTTAATTTTCCCATATGTATAGTTGGCATTAGCAAATGAGGATACCGCCTTTATAAAAATCATTATAATTATGGAATTTAATTAACTTATTAAGCCCTTGATTAATTATATGCTTAATTTTAAGCATCTGAGTAGCTACACTGGTTTCAGCGGGTTTACTTATGAGTTTATAAAAAAGATAATTCTGAAAAGCTTGTTGCAGGTACATAGAAGTGGGGACACCTGTACCTAAAATCAGCAGAACGGGTTTATAAAATATGGTCAAGTGGAGCAGTGCTCTTTAAGCCTTTCCACTCCTTTGCTTTTTTCGATCCTTGAGGCCCCAGTTCTGAGCTCGAATTCCTCCTCCCCTCTTCCCACGAACTGGGGTCTGGCTGGAGAGGACACAGCCCACGGCAGTACTGTGGTGGCTCAATTACTGGACTGAATCTCTGGGATTCAGAGGGCACCGTCTTTCAGTCTTGCTCAGGCAGCTAGACAAGAGTCCAGGGTTACTAAAGCTTAATGCAGAACATACATTGATGGTGCTGGTTTTAAAATGTGTGAGCTGGAGATGGACGAGAGAAACAAGCACTGAAGGGATTGCGCCTCTCTCTGCACAGTGTGTTTCTGTTGTTTCTCAGGCAAAGCTCATAGAGAGGCTGAGCAGACATAACAGGATCCAGCTTTACAGGGATTCATATGGTTTACTTGAGCACCAAATATAGGATTTAGGTAAGATTTAAACATCTGAGTAGAAATCAATGAATCAGAAAGTCTGCTCTCTAGCACCACTTAATCTTGCTTGTGCATTTTCCACTACATAGTCATTGTATATAAGAAATAATGCAGAGAGCAGGGTCCTTCCCTCCGGGATGTGTTCCTACATACTAGGCAGAGGACTGGGCTCCCTCTGCTCAAGCTCCTTTTGCCTTTTTGGCTGCAGGTTCTAATGGTTGGTGGAGGTTTTCCTCACCCAACCCAGCCATTTTTTGGGTGGCTGAGACATGTTCCTGAATATTGGAAATGTGGGCTTGAAACCCCTCAGGCTGAGGAAGGAACTGAATCTAGCTCTCTCACCTTCTGGATGAATGCTCTGAGTACCAGGCTACACTGAAAAAAAGAAAAAGCAAAATCTCTTCTGGACATATTTAAAACACACTAAGCTCAGATTCCCGCACCAAAGGAGGCCATGGCACTCTGGATCGTCAGTGAACAAATGTTCAAATATGCACTTAACTTAGATGCATGAACACCAAGATGTGTCTGTTCAGACATTCCCCAGCTGTACTTAGTGTTTACTAGAGATTAATTCCAGGCAAGGCCCTGCTCAGTTTTGTAGGAGCACTCAAAACTTCTTCTGGGAGCACCTTGCTCTCCCCTTGCACTGCACACGCACCCGATGCACCTAAACAGGCATCTGAGGCACTGGGCCAGGCATCCACTTTAAGTGTTGCAGCTCCATACCTATATACTCAAAGCAAAATCTTCTGAATTGGGATCGTAATGTCTTATTCAGCAGGAGAATAATTTTGCTGTATTAGACAATGAAAATTCTGTGCTCAGTTCCCTGGAAGCCTGTTGAGTGAGCATAAACCTGCAAAAAAATCCTGTGGAAGCAGCTGAGCCCCGAGTGCTGTTCCTCATTTCAAAACCATGGCTGTGTTGCTTTGCATGCTGAGAGACCAGAGGACAGCCACATATTAAAAAGTTGTGCAGTGACAAGCTGTCACCTCTTTTAATGACATAGAACAGCTGGTCAAGACCTGGTAACCAGGTAACATATTGTCAAGAACATGTAGCTAAGATTTAAAACAGATATACTGTCAACATGACAAGAGTAATAAGACCACTGATGGCCAACTGAGGTCTAAAATAAACAATCACATTTAAAAAAGCTTAACAGACTGTTGACTACTAATGTGAAAATTAAACAAAACGTAAGGCTATATTTGGAGTTTGCTCCAGTTCTAAACTTCAGTAACCTGTAGCAACAGAGGGGACCATACGAGGCAGAGCTGGGTTTTTTTGTGATGTACATTTTTCTAAGAAAAAAAGATTAAGTCAAGTTTTCTGACTTGGCCTCATCCCAGGATAACTATACATCATCCACTGGAAATAAAATTAGGATATTTTTGATAAATCAATTATAACTTGCATGAATATATTAATGCTAGGAACATGAAGCTCCTGATCTAAGTAAGTGAGATAAAAGTCAGTCTCCTTGCTGTTGGCGAGAATTGCACTAATACACAAAGCTGCCAGCTGACAAGCACAGTGAGAGAAACAGGATGAATTACAGATAAATCCTGCAAATCTCAACCATAAGCTTCAACTGTCATGTTGGAGCTTCTCTGCATCTGTAAGAATTTGCCATAGCTTATTTAGGAATAACTGTATTATTTGTATTAAATAAAACAGTAACACTGATGAGCCCAAACTTGGAATCAGGGCCTTCAGATGTCTCAAAAGAAGCAAAGGTACACTGTGGGTCACCTCATCAAAACCAGAAAATCCCACTATGGATGGCATTAATCCTTTGTCTCCGAGCCCTTTTGTAATATTCAGACTTTATTAGTATTTTGCACCTCTAACTTTCATTAGGGAGGAGAGTTGGCTGCTGTGAGAGGAGCTGTATTAACATTAAATAGCAATAGGATACAGGACAGTCAATGGATTTTTTTTTTTTCAAAAAGACCAGGTGGCCTTTAAATTAAAATAGATAAAGAAAAATAGACATAGTTCATTTTCTGGCTCCAAGGCAGAATTAAATACTTGGCCAAATCTGACAGATATTGGTCTAACCCGGCCTTAAAAGCCTCTTAATATCTGAGGTAAATAACCTTTGCTGCAAGTTAAGATGATTATTTTTTTTTCTTTCTTATGTAAAGGAAAAATTGGCTTTCTGTAAAAATCACTTATGCATTTGAAGACTATTACGTTTCCCTCAGCCTTTTCCTTTTTTTTTTTCTTGACTAACCAAACCCAGTTCCTTCAGCTTTCTCTCCTAATTCATATTTTCTAAACTTCATTTGTTTAAAGTGTCTCCATTTTGTGTGCAAGCTCGATCCCCCCAAACAGATACCATATTCCAAGTAGGACCTCAAAGGTACCAAGCACAGGAGAGTAACTAGTTTTTCTGTCTTCCATACAGCAGTTCTGTCGCCATCTCTCAGAATGATATTGGCCTGTTTTTCTAACAGCATCATGCCACTCACACCTATTTGGCCTATGGTCCATCTTGCCTGACCCTTATTTCTCATTTTATTCATTTAAAGTTTCCTTCCCAAGCATGATACTTCCTTCTTGTTGTTTTTTGTATCTCATCTTGTTGATTTCAGACAATCTCTCCATCATTTGGATTTCAAATCCCATCTTCCAAAGGAACTGCAACTCTCCTTATGTAGGAGCTGTTCACAACTTGTTTAGCACACTCTCCAGCCTGCCATCAAAGTTATTCGTTAAAATTTTGAATAGAAAAAGATGTAGGGTGGATCCCAAGAGGATCCCACTTGAAACGCCTTCTGATTGGACAGTGAACCACTGATCCATTCTGAGAATGATTTTGCAATCTTATGTGTTGCCATATTCTTAACTATATTTACTTACAGTATTTTACTTACAATGACATGAGAATCAAGATATACCACGTCTATTCCTGCTATCCTGTCTGTAGGGATAGTACCCTGTTGCAGTATGTTGGCTATTTTGGCTGTTTCCCATTCCCTTATTATTCTGTAGGCTCTTACACATTTAAATTATTTATTCTAGTATCCTTGTAGAAATCTAAGGTAGGCTGGCTTCTTCTTGATGTCCTTTTTCTCCCTTTCAGAAACATGTATTATGTTTGCCTTTCTCCACTTTCTGGAGATCTTAAAGATAATCTGCCAATTCAGAGATTGCATCAGCTATTCTTCAAGTAGTTTAAGATGAATTTCATGATTTCCTCACAGTTTGTATTACCTAACTTATCTAAGTATTGTTTAACCTCTTATTTCCTTTTTTATTCTAAACTCCGGTCCCTGGTTAAAACTCTGCTAATTAGCTGATGACCATAATTAATTTTTCAGGAAGACCAAAGAAAAATGCACTGGCCATCTCCAGCTTTCTCTCTGGCATCCATTATTTATTCTTCTTTTGAGGAATGGACTCATATTTCATTTGTTTTCCTCTTCCTTGTATGCATTTATAAACCTTTTCTTAGTGCTAATTCATGTTACACTATAGCCATCCTGATTTTGGTCCTTCACACTATTCCTTATAATTATTGCTAGCCACATGTCCCTATCTCTTCTTTTTACAAGATTTCTTCTCAATTTCTATGGCATTAAAGAATTCCTTATGCTGCCATACCAGACCCTAATTACACTCTGCTTTCCACTGGGATAGGTTGTTTGTTGTGCCTTTAATAGTGCTTCTTTTAGGGAATATCATATTCTACACACATTGTGTTTTTGTTGGAAAAAGTTTTTAAAAAAACCTGTTAAAATGTATTCCCAAGTGATCCTTATGTGAAATGGAATTTAGGAGAGCTGGCAGTTAGTAATGATGCACCTATATGACAAAACTCAGTGCTACGCAGAAATATCCAAGGCTGCACAGAAATAGTCTATGGGGTAAAGAAACAACATAACAATGGCATTGCAATGTTACACTCATGTTAATTGGCACAATAATGCAATATAACACTAATATGATGCTGCTTCTGATACTAACACTAGGAGTGTCTCATTGAATTTTGCCATAAAGACATAACCTTATAGAGTAAGCAAACTCTCCTGAACCTTTTATTTGGATTTTTGTCCCAAAGAGACTCTCCAACCTTGTAAACTATAACAAGAATTATATTATTTGTAATTATACAGACCACATTCACAGACAGTGTAAACTGGAAGACTAGACAGTTTTATCTCCCTTAGGTTCCCCTCACTTTCTCTGTTAAATTACTATATAACTAAAAGATCAAGATTGAACTGAAGTTAATTTTCACATATTGGTATTAACACCAAGGAAAGCCATCTGATGCTATTCACCATTTTTTAACACTGAGGTGAAGAGACTTATCAGATATTTCAGTAATAAAAAATAATTTGACTGACTTGAATATCTGACTCCTAACAAGAGAGGAAAATATTATGTCTTTACCTTTGCATTTGGAGAAAAGAAATTACTTATCTAGATTAACAGAAAAATCTTTCTCTTGTCCTTTACCTATTTCAGAGTCCAAGAACTCAACATACAAAAGATTTTATTAACACAGAACATGATCTTGCCAGGTAAAAGAGAAAAACATGTCGTCAAAGGTAAAGCTACACTAAAAAATACCAGCACTGCATTGTGATTTGGAGTAATTCTTTAGCCAGAGTGGAAACAAATGATTGCCAGTCCTCCTTCCATTATCGTTAGTGGCAAAAATACTGATTTCAATGATATAGGAATGGCTTCATCATGCTAACAATTACAAAGCCATCAGTATACAGCAAAAGGGCTGATTTCTGTTGTTTGGTGATATTCATGAAATCTCAAATAAGATTATACTATAAATACACTGGGAAAGTGACTACGATTTCTTTCTAAACGCAGTGAAAACATAGTGGAATGAACTGCATACTCATGGGGCAAATTTGTCTCCTTCAACAGAAAGTTAAGCATTTGAAAGTAGGCCACTTTAAAATTTTGCTGATATATCATGTCTAGATTTGTTTCTAGTCAGTATAGGTTATTCCAGTCATGGAACTGGCAAAAATACTTCACTATATATGCATATGCTATAGCTGTTGAGTACAGAAAAATCATTAACTTAGGCCTGACACTGCTATTCTGCCAAGACTTCGTACTACAGACCTGGCTTTAGGACTCTTACAGAAATTTTTTGCCTCCCTAGACAATCTACTGAAGAATTAAAAAAACACATGCTTACTCAAACTAGAGTACATATATACTAATATATATAACAATTTAATATAATTTATAATTTATACTTTATAATCATTAATATATAATGTCTGAGTATAATATACTAATATACATTATAATTTTATAAATTATTTGAAGAAATGTGAGAATACCAGTATTTGCGTTGCTGACAGGCCAAGCACTTAAAAATGATGATTCGTGTTTTCAAAATTGTTAAGTTGGTTAAAAAATAAGAAGTATGTAATTAAATCAAGGAGAGGTTCATTTGCCTTTCTTGAAGCTTTATAATGCATCTGAGCCATATTTTCAAGCTTTTTTCAGCAATAATAAGGAATTGTGATCTTTGGTTCAGGACCTTCTATGGTTCCTGCATGATCTGTGATGGCTGTGTATGTAACAGAAACAACTTTGTAATTTGCAGCTACGTTATAGTCCCTTTTAATGCACACTCCATAACCATCTGGTTTGACCTGTAAGTGCCTTCCTGGTTCCTGCACCGCAGCCATGCAAACAGGGCTTTCAGCTTTCTCTGGATGGGGAGATCCACAGTTCGTCTGCAGTAACCTCACCCCAGCTACCCTGCTTTTGTGTAGGCTGTATCTCTTAAGTAGTCCTGGGGCCCAGAGATGCCAGTGCCTAGAAAACTTTTGAACAGTGCTTACCTATTCTCTTCAACTAATTCGGCTTGTCCAGTGCTTCCTTACCCTGGATTTCTTGAGAATGTGAGATCACGTTTGGGAACACACACTGACGTATTACTTCAACAGAGGAAGTGAAAATCTAATAATAAGGACCGTTAGCTATTGGTCACTTTTCTTAATTCATGACTGAAAGGTTCTCAGACAGTGTAGTTAAGCACAGTTCAGAGTCCTCTAGAATGATGTACCAGAGACAATAATGCACTTTTGAAATTCCACCAAATGTCAAATTATATGACATGGACCTGGACTTGAAAAGTAAAGTTCCCCAGGGCTTAAAGAAAGGTCACCTGAGACATGGAGAAGAGGCTGTGTAAGACTACTTGCTAACTTCAAGAGATGTGAGATATTAACATTTCACTTTGATTTAACAAGGCTTAGAGCGCTTCACTCTCCTTAGTTTATGAGAAAAAGAAAATCAAGTTTGCTGAGCAGTGTAGTTTGTTTTATTTCCAGTAGTGTCCTACTTTTAGTCAGTATAAGTTTAGTACCTGACTTGTAGGTGGTGGGTGAATAATTTCAAGACTCCCAAAAGAAGAGAACCCTCAAAATTTAAGAGGAACTAGCAAGGGGTAAAGCCAGAGCCACGGCAGCATTCAAAGTCTGCTTTAAAAGTGGCAAAGACAGATCGTTCCTCTATCATTAAGTTAGGTTGAAAAGGGCAAGCAAACAAAAAGGAAAAATCTTAAAAGACAAGGAAAGAAAACTGAGGTTGTTTGATGAACATTTTAAGGTGGCAGTTGAAATAAGCAGTTCTGCTTGCTTTGCCACTGGCTCCTTGTTCTTCTGCATTATCCCCTTTCATTGTGCTGAAACAAGATCTCTGCAGTGAAGCAGTGGGTAACTGATTCAGCTAAAAGCAACATTTTTATTTTGCTGGGTTATTTTCCATCCAAATCAGTGTCATGCTCCTCCTACCTCATAAGCACAAAAATGACCGTGTTGGCCAAAAGGAGCTGGAGTATGGGAGTGAAAACAAGTGTCTGGAAAGGTGCAAAAGGATGGCTATAAGGGGATTAAATACTGAGCCGGGGATATGCTCCAGGCTAGCCCTTACCGCAGTAGTTTCCATTACAAGAAATTCCCCAGGTGTTCCTAAGCAAATTTTATTACATCTTCCTCCTGTCAGAGCCAACATTTCAAACTTGTGCCATGTCATAAAGCATAAATAAGGCTCTCCTTTCCTTTTTTTCCACATTGTAGTTTAGCTGTGCTTTCATGAGAATAAAGCTCATCTCATCTGTGTGTAACTAACTTACCCATTTTGCAGTTTTTCACTGTGAGTTTGCAATAATATAAATTTACTATGCTAATATAGATTTCCCTGGTCTACACAGCCCAAAACATTCTGTTGCTTGCTGACAAAAAGCCTAAAAGGGGCTGCAGAGGCAGCCTAAATGCTTTAGATCCTTTAAAGGTCTGGCCTATAGAAGCTGACAGTGCACAAACTTACCAGCGATGGATAAGACAGCATCAAAGCACTCATTTCGATATGGCAGACACAGGCTGTGACATACCATTACTTCATGGCCTTCATTTCGAGCTGATTCCACCAACGGGAAACAGTAATCGCAACCCAGTTTATAGACTTGAGAATTGATATGAAGGTATTTGCCATTTCCACAGCCTGAAGAAATAACAAGGAGGAGAAAGAAAGGAGGTCATCTGGTGTCCGTGCGAAAGATAATGTGCTCCTGACATTAGCCATGATGTATGCCCTTGAATGGCCTCAACAGTTTGAAATTCTCTACCATTTTAAAGAAGATCTGATTGCAGTGGAATTCAGATTGTTTTTTGCCATTATAGTTCGATGAGCACAGACTGCTCCTTTCTCTCTGCTGCCTGACAGGAGGTGTTCAAGTGGGATTGCTAGAGAGCATTTACCTTGGCCTTCCCACCACATACAGAATCAAAAACATTTATGGTAATGATGCTACTGCAATTCTACTTGTAATAGTCACAAAATGCTAAGTGAAAGCATCATGCGGTGGGAGCACAGCGCTAAATTATTCCTGTGTATTGAAATGCTGATAGACAAACTAGGAGGCTAAGTAATTAAGTCACTATTAGACCAAACCATTAAATCCACTGTTTGCTGTTTAACTGCTGCTAATTGCTGTCACCATGACAACAGTGAAGTTCCTTTTTCTGGTGTCTCCATGCAGTTTCCTCTTCATGATGGAGTTTTGGACATGGAAATTTACACCTTCCCAATTTGAAATACTTCTTGTGTTGAAATAAAGGCACACATCTTTAGATAAGAGCTATTTTATGTCAGTAGTAAAACAGATATTATCTAAAATTTTGATAATTTGTTTTCAGAATTATCTGGATCTTAACACAAAATCAGTGCCTTTTAAAGTGGATGATCAATTTTAAAATCTCCCTTTCTCACTTGCGTCATAAAAATCATCATTCAGATTAAGATCAGGGAGGCAAATGCATGGAACTAACATAATATCATTTACCTTGCGCAGATCTTAGTTCACATCCTGTTTATGGCTACGCTTACATCAAATATTAAGCTTGGGTCAGAGCCCAGATTTTATTCCTAATTTAATTTTTTTAAAATTACATTTATTTTGGAGCCTTCTAAATGTTCAACCCCTCTGTTTAGGTTACAGCCATCCCATAGTACCTATTCTGAAACCCCATGTGGGTCCCTGCGTCCAGTCCAGAGCTTCCCAGTCCTGTCAATCTGTTAGGCCATTTCAGTAGGAGATGAGCCATTGCCAAGTTGCAGGTAGAAGTCTGCTCCTAACTGCTTCTCTAAGATTAACTGCTGATCCTGTCTGCCAGGAATGGAAAAAAGATACCCAGAAAATATCTGGAGATCTTGCAGTTCTTTTCATAACTTTGAAATAGACTCCAGTATCAGCTGAGAAGAGGTGTTGTTAAGCCGTGTCAGTCATTGGCTAATATTAGACACTATTTTTTGAGGAGAAAGAGAAGAAAGAGGACTATCCTGGAGCTCTGATTGGAAGCAAACTCCAGGACTTTTTCTACTTTTCACTTCTGGAGGGAAAGACTCCAGTATGAGCCAACAACAAATACTACAAGCATCTCTACTAAACTGATGCCAGCGCCTGCTCCCCAGGCGTGGAAAGACAGGGGAGAACTCTGCAGGTTGACTCCTCTACGGCTGGATGGCAGCACTGTTGGCAGCTGTGTCTCACATGAAACTCATCTCCGACCACGGACACAACACCACGTAAGCAGCCTCCATGGGCCAAAGCCCAGGAGTCAAGCCTGAGCTTATATTAAAAGTCTGTGACATTGGTAAAAATTCAGTGTGGTGGCTCACAGTATGCATTTGTTTGTTCACATTGAAAACACTGTGAAATCTGCCAACATCTGGTATGAACATGGTGCCCAGCATTTTGACTGCAATAAACCAGAAAAAACATATGGTAAAGCTTGAAAGACACCCAACAAGATAATATGATTAGCCCAACCATCAGATATTAATTTTCTCTTTCATGAACATTGCTATCTTATACTTAAAGATAAAAAGTAAAAGGGAGGGGACTATACATGGGTGTTGCTGGAAAGGATTACAGACTGAAAAAGATGTAAAAAAGCTATTTAGAGGTCTAGGCTAGACATGTAGCCGTGACAACATAGCCATCTCAGATCTCATTTGGGCAACCAGCATGACTTCCACTTGTGGAGTGGGTGCAGAATATGCAGGCCTCCCTACCATAATTTAGGAAATCTCAAACTTTCAGGAATTAAAAATGGTAACACATTATTCCCCAAAGCACTAAGGACAGTGTCATGATACTTGATTCAACTTGGCCAGACACAATACCCATTGTAAGAGCTATACAAGACTTAAAATTCTGGAATTATCATGCCTACATACAAACATTAGTATCCACTAGCGACATCTTAAGAAAATTAACAGTGGCAACATTTGCTACTGGGTACTGGGAAAAGTGATGCTGTCTTCCTACACCTATGAATGGTGGAGAAAATCTGAGGCAAATTTGATAGTCCAGCCATTTTGATACACAGGTTGCAGACAAGCTCCAAACTCTTCTGCCACAAATATTGATTGACAGACAGAGAAGACACCTCTACCCTCTCATTAGCAATATGATAAACAACCTCACTCACCAATGTCAGCAATCAGACTGCCTGGTTCCTGTTCTGAAATGAACTGCTGCACCTTTGGCCATGCCTTGTAGCGTGCATCATTGAAGTAAGGAGCAATTTTCTCATATACACTGTGCACATGGTCCCTCTCGAGCTGGCTTGCCTCCTTCTCCATCCCGACAAGGCTAGACTAACTCATTGAAGTCAATGCAACTGTCCTAGAGAAAGTAAGAGGAGAAAAAGAAGTGCAGAAACTCTTGTTACCAAAATACATTTCTGTAACTAAAGCAATAAAGTATATTTAGAAAATAATATTCCCAAATGCTATGTTGCCATTAAGGAGAAACTGCTGAGGCTTTTAAAGAAAGAAAGATAACCTATTCTATGATTTTATACAATGTATAGTTTTCTTATAGAAATTTGAAAGGGATTTTAGGACCTGCAACTTAGTGTTTATTAACTTGCTTATATTATTATACTTTTGAAATATGATAACTTTTGCTTTATAGAATCTTTTATCTTTTTTCAGTCTCTCCTTGAAAAAGGTACATTCTAAGTTCTTTATTTACAGATGCATCTTAAAAAATAGCAGCTTAACATGATGAATAGCAAAATCTGCTCACAGTCTGAAACAAAACCTCTAAAAGGCGTGATCTCTCCTTCTCTGCTTCATTCAGTGCCCTGAAAAATCCATGCTTAAGGACTTCCCATTGCACAATTCATTGACACCATGTGCTGCTGTGGAGAAAAATCTTTCAAGCTTTCCAAGAATCACTTTTTGCAGCTGTTCTGGATTGGCACGCTGCACTGATATTCGCAAAGCCCAGAGGAAAACCCTGCAATGCAGTGAATAGTATTCTCAGTCATTCTGATCATTGTTCAGTTCACCATGAAGCTTTGTAGAGCAAAGGATTCCAGCGGAACTGATGAAGCTGTACAAATCAGGAACTTAATTTAACATATGTTGCCCATGCCAGCATTTCTACTGATTTATGTGAAGAATCGGACCATCAAGATAGGCGGCTCCTCCTCCACCCACATGCTGCAAATAATTCCTTGCAGAAGAACTTCTCTAAGTCAAAAGTATTGATGAAGACACCTCACCCAAGATGTCTGCACTGTATGTTGGCCATTTGTTTGACCTGAAACAGTCCTTATCTGGTTCTTATTTTCAAACCTGTAAGCAGTTAAAGTCCCATTGACTCAAAAGACTATTATTCTGGGATTTCCTAGGCAATTACATTAAAAAAAAGCTGGAGCAGTCTAAGCTCAATTTCAGTCTTGCCGTAAGTAACAGCAAAAAACTAACTATAGAGGGTTTTGTTTATGTTATTGGTTAATCTCAGAAACTGTGCTAAGATTAAATCCTGTAGCCTCTGGTTTCTGCCATGTTTGATATTCAGTCAGTGTTGCTGTGAAATGGGCCAGACCATTTCCTGGAATAAACTGCCTATGTCAAAGTGATGATGAGTATTGGAGTGGGGTGAAGAAATTCTTTGGAAGATCATCATTGTACTCTCTATTATGTGTGTAGATGTCTACATAACATCCACTTTAGAAATACAGGTAATAAATAAATAATAACAATGACTGAGAATCGTCTTGGTCTAGTCTTTCTTGCACAGCAACACGTATCTTTTTAGCTGCTGGTGAGATTTAAAGCCATCGCCTTGCAAGCACTTACACAGGTGCTTAACTTTATGCGTGCAAACAGTACCACTGAACGTGATTTCAGTGGGGATACTCCTGGGCATAGAGTTCACTGCGTGCATTAGTGCATACAACACTGGGTCTCCAAGGAAGAAGGATTTTTTTATTGCTCTTCATAATAACCAAACTCTGCTGTAGAAGCCAGTTTTTAAAAAATGTGTTAAAAAAAACCAGGTTGAAATAGTTGAAGTGCTCTACTAGGGATCATTTCAAGAGGAAGCTGATGTACTATCACATATACAGGGAAGGGCAGAAAGAGGGGAGCAAAAGAGAGGGAAATTGTTCTTTGGAAAAGCTGCAACATCATTTCAAAGCTTTGCTATTGCTTTATTTGACAAGAGGAAATAATAACTGGTAAACTGATATAAGATCACAAGAGTGAAGAGAGGAGAACTGTTTCTGTTTAACTCCAGGCTTACAGTCAGTATACCTCACTTACTCAGGAGCAGGAATAGCCTAGAAGTTGCTACCTGCTTGAGACACTTAATTACTGGTAAAAGAAAGAAGGTACATATGACATATCTTTAGCAATAGAACATGTAGAGTAAGATACTCTTTCAACCTTAGGAAAAAAAGATTTCAGTGCAAAAAACCCATCACGAGTAGTGTGTAAAAATGGCCTCTCCTCTAGAATAGGAGCAATAAAGATGTAACAGGGGCTATGATTAAATCCCACCTAGAAGAAAGAAAGACATAGTACCTTTTGTTTTAAAATGGTAACTTGAAGAGTGGGGGCCATGGTCTGGTTTCTCTGAAATTTAAAAGCCCAACTCCACAGGGCACTCCTAAAATAAGTTAGCTTTTTATAAGGTTCTTATAAGAAAGTGAGCCTTTGTGGGGGAGGCAGAGGAGAGATGCACCAGGCAGTTCGGTGCCCAGGAACCACAATCATGCTACAGACATTTCTGACTAGAGGAGTTCAATGAATGTCTGTCTCATATGCTTATTAAGCCATAAAACACAAAATACTTGCCACCACTCCATTTAATACATTTAGTACAATAGACTGAAAACCATCTAAAATACAGTGTACCAAAGGAAGAGAAGGCAAAAATAAATGAGGGCATAGCCACTAAGTTTATTAAGCAAAATTGTTCAGATAATCCTAGGAAGCTAGTTATAACGCACATTACAGAAACAAGCAAACTGAAACCAAAATGCAAACAGAGATGCCCATCCATCTGGCCTGGGGGAAAACTCCTTTCTGGGGATTGGCTCAGGTTCAAGCATGTGATTTATACATGCCAATGTGAACCTGAAAGATTTTCCAGTTTCTGTTGGATCCCCAACATCCTTCCCCTAGTCACTGAGAAAGCCAGAAAGGACTTTGAAAACAAGCTGTGCATCAGGAAGGCAAAACATTTTTCTGCCCAGCACAAAATCAGATACGTAGTGATGCAAATCCTGAACATTTGCATTTTACATTGGTATTGAAGCCTTACTCATAAGCAGGGCTTTTGGGAATGTAAACATTTTCTTTTGAGCACACTCACCCTACCTTTATGCAAAATAAAAAAAGAATTCTTTTCACCAGGAGCTGGTAAGAAAGCAAAATGAAGAGGTGCAGAGCAGCAGCTCAGCCTAACTGCCTGTCACTTAATCCTTAGCTAAATTTGACACAACGTGATTGAAAGCAAAATTAAATTTGAGTTTAAATTTCATTATAAACTTCTGAGTTCATAAGTGATTATTAACTTCCTAAACACTGAGAAGCCTCTGACTGTTCTTGTGCAATGCAAGCCCCCGTGTCAGCTGCACAGCCGTACCTTGCACCACCCCTGCCTGGGGTTACGACGGGCAACTGCTGGTGGGGGGTGACCCTTGGATCCCGAGCAGAACGTCACCCCTTGCACGTGGCGGCTTCTGCTGAGTTAAGCGTTCCTTAAATTTATTTTTGAACTCAAAAACATCGTTTGGGAGGGGAAGAGGTTTTCTAACCCTACGTAACTCCATGCTGTTGGTAGTGCCCAATGATGTCAATTTAACTCAGCTGCTCTGTGGTTTAACCTACTAGGCTACAATAAACTGAATTAGTAAGAAGTTTCTTTTTGACAGGGAAAGTCTTCTAGAAGGGCATGTCATCAGAGAGCTCCCAAATGTAATAAGTAATTCCTAATTTTATAAAATGCCTATTCATTCTCATTGCTCCTTAAACACACCCCCGTAAGGGACTGCTTGCAGCCCAGGGAGAACATTGCTGGGGCTGTGCAGCAGCTCTCGGGCGAGCTCCTGCGCTCCAGCCGGGCTGTGCTTAGAGAGCCCCACTAAGGGTCTCGTGGCCCCTCAAGTGCCACGCCGTGTGCCCGGGCCCCAGGGAAGTCGCGCGAGTGAAGAGCTCTCGGGAGCAAGGAAGGAATGAAGCTGGCTCAGGGACACGTCCCAGCACCAGACGTCACCACGGGAAGGTGCCTCCTGCCGCCAGCTGGAGAGGGCAAATCACAGCTCTTTTGCTGAACCGGAGCTCTTCAGAAACATGATTTCCTCAAACCTTGCAGAAATTAGTGCCAGCAAATGATTTAAAACCTGGCGTAACATAGCTGAAAAACCAAACCAACAGATCCATGAGCAAGCTATTTTTAAAATCTATGAAAAAGATGGCAGTTATTTCCTTCCCTCAGTTAAATGACTACTTCTGTGACAATATTTTTCCAAAGTTTGTTTGATTCTTCCCCGTCTGTGTCATCTGCACCATCACCATTCCTGTCTTACACACAAATGTTAAAAAAAAATATAAAAATAATCATGTTCTTATGAGGATGGTTGTGACTGAAAAAAGGCAAAACATCTAAGTCCCATCTTCCCATTTCTGGTTCACACTCCTTTGGCTGCTCACTGATACCACACTAACATACTGTACTTCACTGAACAGCAGGGTTTCTCTCTGTTAGCTCTTGCTTTCCCATCCCTCTATTTGCATGCATCTGTCAGGTTAGCGCTGCAACTGCGTCAAAATAGCTTCTCTGTAAAGCACCTAATCTGTGTCTGAAACTATGCAAATAATCCGGCTGGTCATCAGTAGTGTCCCTTGATCCATTACGAAAAGGGGCTTCAACAAGTTTTTTCTTCCACCACTGTCTCAGACTGGTTGCAATCACAACTGGCACACTCTGTCACTCAGAGGAACAGTCCCTACCCTGACAAGCAGATAAGAAAAGAACAAAAGACGTAAAACTGTAGAACTGGCCTTAAAGTCTTTGACTGACAGTTCCCATGAGATGTCAGGATCTGGAGTAAGACTGATTAACGGAAGGGGAAATACAATCTGGGGCACAGAGGGGCTAGCAGAAAATAAGAAATGAAAGAAGGTACATGGGAAGAAAATGATAAAAGGGAATTTTATAAATAATAAAAAGGGAAAAGGAAGGGCAAGGAAGGGAATGAAAAGGAAGAGAAAAAAATTTGACAAAAAGGGGATAAAAAAGCAAAGGCATATAAAAAAACTCCAAGTTAGTATTTTAATTAGTTTTCCGTGCTGCTTTTTTTCCCAGATACCATCATTCTCTGGCACAGCATCATAATTCAACAGTCAGTCAGCCATTCGGGGGCTCATCAAAATGCTGTATTAGTATTATCATAGCATGGCAAAACTGCCCTTCCTACACATCCCCAGTTCCTGCAGCACATCCTACTGGCCCTATCTGCACTATTTTATAGTGGCTGGATGGCAGCAGAAGTGCATCCTTAAGCTTCCTAAAGCCATGGGCAGCTGCAGCACAAGGAGGTGTGTATGTGCCTTTCTGAATTCA
The DNA here is from genome assembly GCF_036417845.1 of Apteryx mantelli. Classification (NCBI taxonomy): domain Eukaryota; kingdom Metazoa; phylum Chordata; class Aves; order Apterygiformes; family Apterygidae; genus Apteryx; species Apteryx mantelli. The sequence goes on from NC_089978.1 coordinate 27,357,222, forward strand.
CTTTGCATTGCAGGTGCTGTTGGGGAGGTGGTCATGTGGAAAAGAGAAGCAAGAAGGAAAAACTAGAAGGGAAGGATGGGATTTGTCCTTGCTTACTCAGAAAAGCCAGAACTTTGGAAAACCAGACACGGGGACAGTCTCACCTAATCCAGAAAATTAACCCTCAAGGGTAGTCTCATGAATTCCCAAATAACCAATACTGCTCCCAGAGCTGCAGAAGCAGGCAGGGAAAGAAGCCTACCTGAAGAAGTCCAGCATATTTTGAAGGAAAAATAAGGGTAAAGCTAACTCTGGAGGGGCAATGGTGACACTTCCAGGGTATCCTAACAGAAGGCAGGAGTGTGGAGACTGATCCATAGCCATGGGTCTGGAGTGGAACACAGAAGTGGGGGCTAATGCAACTGGAAAACTTTGTGGCCCTTTAGCCTAAAGAAGGTAACCAAACCCTGGAGACTTGAGGTACATACCAAGGCCCTCTGACACATTCAAGATCTGGACTTTAGTTCTGACATAAAAAATATTTTTTCCCGTACTTCAGTAATAGAGGTGGGCATTGTTTATGAAATTTGAGACACTGGATACCTGACAAAATAAATATCAATCCATCTTTGTGTTAAGTATTAGTGCTACATTCTTGGACTTCTCTTTTGTTTCTGCAGTGGTTGGGTTACCCTGACCTATCAGTGATAATTGGTTATAAGAGTCCTCTCTATCTGTTCTTATTGCTTTCAGAGAAATACAGAAAGATCTCTTCCATCTCGCTAGCTTGGATGGCATTGAAATAGTGTGTTGATTTCAATCCTTTGGGGATGCTGCATTGCTACACATTTTTTATGAGAGGAACCCATCACAAGTGTCTAAGTAAATGTAATATATGGAAGGAACAACAATCTCCTCATAGCAAACTAGGAAACAGGCAAATTTAGAGCCTTAAAAATAACAGAAGCCCCTCCATCAAATCCTAATGTAGAGCAAAAATAAACTTCATACTCCTAGAGCTGAAAAAATCACTGGTGGGAATGGGGATGTCACCTCTAGAAGCAGTGTTGCAGTGCCTGTTTTAATATACTCCCCTTAGCTGGAGCTGTGACAAAAATTTCATGGCTTGCCCAATTCATCTGACATCCAAAGAGAATTTTTACAAACACAGGTTGGCAACAGCTATAAGTAATAAGCCCAGCTTACATCATCATACCTTGCTCTTCCTGACACAGAGATGTCGCTGTAAGGGGGACTTACTTACACAACTGAACTTCACCTGGCAACACATCTTTGCATTTCTGAGAATACCAGTGCTGTTCAGGGTTGTGTATCACTGTGACTGGGGACAGAAGAAAATTCCCCAGAAGAGCAGCTTCAGTCTGTTCTCACAAACCAGCCTGCAAAGGAATGCCCACGCCGCTGCAACGTCTCCTTCGAGCGTGGCAGGGTAGGGACATGTCTTCCACCAGGTAGTCCAGTGCCATGCCCTGGCGCTGCAGCACGGCCTGCAGCAGGTGTGTACTATTAATGGTAAGGAAGTGAGCACAAACATGCGTGCTCTGATTATACTGGTTTCTAGTGTTACTTAATAGCAGCATGGCAGACAACATGCAAGCATCAAAACCCAAGAGAACAAGTGCAGAGCCTTGGGGACACCACTGTCCAGCTGAATCAGTCCCCAAAATGCACCTCCATCAAAACAGGCTGGTAGTTGGACTTGCAGCATTTTGTGAAACCACTGATAAGAATCAGCTTCTTTGTCATACAAAAACCCACGAGCTTAAATTAAACTCTGCATGCTGGTATATCACTCTCTAATAAGTCAAGCTTCAGCTGTTTGAGACATTGACAAATTTGCTTGTAACAAGTGCACTCCTTTCATTGTTTATGAAATAACTTTTTAAAACTATCATCTCTTTCCATATCACAGCACTGATATAGTCTCTCAGTAAGAGCTACATAGGAAAACACAGGCAAAATATCACAACATAACTTACTTATGGTACCAAGTGTATATGCAAATCCATATAATCAAACTTGGTGATTTTTTCCCTATCTAAGAATAAGACATGCCTGAGAGAGTGAAATAGTAACTGGATCATGCTGGATTGAATGTTCTAGTGCTACTTATGCCATTATAAAATTGACATGATTACACAAATGGAAAGCATAAAATCAAAACTATTAAACCAAAGTTCTTATGAATTTAGTACTTCCCTCTCCCTACTTCAGAGACCTTTAAAAATATATTCTGCAAGCTGCATTATGGCTGAATCCTTCCCATTATTCCATCAAGCCTGAAGTACTAAGATAGGACAGTACTGCTGGGAACAAAGAAAAGGAAAGTTATCCAGTATTGTGCTTAAGGTTTTATGCATACAATTTCCATTAACTGTGCTAATATTTACAGTCTTCACATTTGAAGAACTGAAACATATTCAGAAAGATAACAGTTTATAAAAAGTCAATAACCAATGAACCATATTTACATTTTCAATGTTTTACTTAAAGAGTTATATAAAGGGAAGAAAACAATAAGATGAGCCTCTGGCCACTGAAGACTGAATCATTTTATAGACATAGATGCAGTTAGTCAGCTGAACAAAACAGTACATGACACCACTTTACAGTTCACGGACTGATGGGGACAGAGGCATCCTGTGAAATAATTTTCAATACAAAACTTTCTGTTGAAAAGCAAAGAAACAAAAAAACAAATTATGAACAAAGACAAATAACCAGATAGTCAAGAAATGACATATGTTGATCACTGCTCAGTGAGCTAACTGTTGCAATCTGAATGCCTAAAAGATTTTCCATCTACAGCATTTTCAGACAAAATGTGTTTTCAACACTTCTTTCCCCCAAAACTCAGATAATTTCCTGACTGCAAACCAGTAGCCGGTTTTACAATTTATAGCATACAAACAAAAGAGATCAAACCACAGAACACAGATTTAAAATACTTCACTGAAATTAACCAATCATTAGATATTTTTCTGTACCACAGCATCGGGCATGCCATCATGATACAAGCAAGTCAGAATGAATTGCCTATATGTTGTAAGTCTGAAAAGTCTGACAGTCTGTTCAAAGTAGCCATGTGTGTGCTTGGAAACACATCAGTTTGTACCACCGTAATCCCCATACCTTGCAATTTGGGTTAGAAGACATGGCATGTTGTTATTCTGTTCTTTTCCATCCTCACAGACTCTACAGTTAGAATAAGGATCATAAGTAAAGACAGATGGGGTAAAGACCCTTACAAAGGGGTCTGAAAAGAGGTATAGATAGGTTTGTTTAGATTTTACCTAATAGAGAATCCAACACAGGCACATCTTCCATAGAGAATTTTTTTTTCCTCTGGATCACCAAAGTTTCACATCTCAATACTTTTCCCGTTGCTTAGAATTTAAGGATACAGTGTTGTGGAAGAGTGGGACTGCTAGCCTGTCCAGCTCATTAGAAATCTCTGTGAAACATATTGGCCTTTGTGCACTCTCTGGCCCATGAGATGGAGCAGGGTGGGCAAGGCAGCTAGACTTCACAGCTTCCTTACTGACATGATGTTTTACGACTTCGCTTCCCCTTTCTCCTCCCCAGCTTAGGCTCAAAGCAGCCATAAAAGAGAAGGGTTAAAATACTAGTTCACATGGGAATAGCTCAAGCATTTTCACTAAACTAGCTGACAACAAACTAAAGCAGGAAAATATGGCTAGTTGCTCATATTAGTGACATTCTCTCCTGCACTTCCATATGCTGTGTTTCACTGTCCTCCTGCTGTTAGACTGCTGTTAAAACACCACATTCATTTAGAAATGGCACACTTGCCCAGCTTGGAAGAGCCATTCTAAAATGTTGGAAGAGTCTCTCCCTATTCATGTTTCTTCTAAACTACAGTGTTAACAGCAGAGAATCCAGTCAGAAAAGGTAGCCAAGAAGGATGAAATGGCAGAATGGCTACCTGGCAAGCATGTGAGAAAGAAAGAAAACTGTATGCATAAACACAAAACAACATCAACAGACTAAAGTCTGGGAGAGCTGGGCAATCTAATCTGTTTAAGGCCACAAAAGAGAAAGCTATCCAACACATTAGGGGGAAAAAAACCCACCCAGGAGCATTACTGCTAAAATTTCGATGCTATAGAAATCCCGAAGAGGACATGGGTGTGATTCTGAAGGCGGTCTGGGGAGAGCTGTGTAGCAGCACAGCCACTGCATGTGCATGCACATGCTGCAGCAAGCAGGGCTAGTGAGCAGGCCACTGACCCTCTGCCTACAGTTCTGCCCCCTTTACTCAAGCAAATAAACAAGGTTCCCGTTGGCTCATTTCCCCAGACTGTTGAGGACCCTCTGAATGGTGGCACAACCATCAGTCCAGGCTAGACAGATGTGATCTCAACTCAAAGTTCCCCTCAGAGAAGCCTGAAATACGAGATCTGATCAAGGCTACAACCAGTCTCAGCTGTTGTAACATTGCTGCTTCCCACATTCAGTATAACAGTTTAATGCTGAGAGCACTGATCAGGCCCTGTGATCTCTTTAGCCCACAGAACACTCCATCCCCACCAGCAGGCATGGAGGAAACAGAGTGTAGAGGGACAAAATACTGTATACTCCTGTGGAAGCTGAGCCACCATGCAGCAAGAATGCAAGAATCATGAGTCCAGCAGAGAGCAGGCAATCAACTGATATCGAATGCTAGTGATCTGAGCTAGAAACCACTTGGATGCACACTTTTCCAGGGATGGTTTTTGTTTTTAATTTTAATGTAAAATGCAAACACTCACCAGAGACCTGGGCCATGAACCCCAGCTTTGCTTCTTTGTAGCTGAGCACCTTGACCACTAGGTAAGAGTCATGGTTTCACTTGTCTTACCATCATCCACCCCATGATTCTCATCTGCCAAACAGCAAATAAAGAGGTCTGTCTACACTGCTAAAAAAAAAAAAAAAGAGGAAGGCAAACAGTAACCTCAGTCACTGGACCCCTGATAATTCAGAATGCTTTGCTGTTCACTCCCTGGCTCTTCTTTGGACATCTCAAACTAGCTTTCTCCATGACAAAACCCAAGGTGCAGTTGGGGGATAGCTGTTCCAGAAACCACTCCCAATAGGCTGCTTGGACAAGACCCAACCAAGCTTCCTTCCTCTTTCATCCACTATCTCAGCAGGCTTTGCAACCTCAAATCTATCCCACTGCCCTTATACAATACTCCAGGGCATGCAACACATACCTCCTGCATCATGCTACATAAATGCTGTTCTGGAGGGCTGCAGCACATTGTTCACATTACTATGGACATGCTGAACTGATAAAAACACACAGAAGTAACAATTGTGGCTTATAGTCACAGAAACATCACCTGGGACTCAGAAAGTAGCTAAAGCCCTACACTGTGTAGAGCTAGCCCTAAGCAGTATGGACACAAACTGGCCTGCGCCACTTGCCCTATGGGTCAGGGACCACTGCCTTGACCTGTTCTCTTTAACAGCGTAGATATAACTTTCAGGTACATCCATGCTATGTAACTGTTAGCTCACTCCCTGGCTCTGGGTTTCAGTACTCTAACTGGTTTTCTCTAAGTCACACCCGCTATAAAGAGGTGGCCCTTAGCAGCAGGGATACAAACCAGTCAGTGTTGGAACCAGGGCCACGGATCAGTCCTGTAACTTTTATTTAGCGCTATAGATACAGCCAAGATTTCAAAAGGCACAGTGTTTTCACCCAGGATATCCTATTATCTTGCCATTAGGACACACTCTAGAGCAGAGAGGCTGAGCAGAGCCTGGAGGCCAGAGCCATCATCTCTTTGAACAAGTGCTCTGAAAAGTACTTAATTGCTCTGCTTAAGTCAGGCACTGACACTTCATTCTGCCGTGCAGTCACCTCAGAAGGAGGGTCCTGCAGTGTGGATTCCAGGGAGATGGAGACAGCTCACATTCCCTTCTGGCTCCAAGTGCTTTCAGTTGAGAGAGCCAAACAACAAATTTAAGCAGAATGGATCACCCTGGGAGGTGGTGACTGGAGAGCATATTAAGCGATGCAATATTAACATGGAAGGAGTCCCATTTTCCCTGCACAGTCAGTGAAAAAAAAGAGGCACTGAAGTTAGATAGAAAGTATCTCCATATGAAGGTCTCGAGAGGAATCCACTTTTCCCCATTGATACTGTAAGAAATTTGCAGTTCTGTTGAGTAGACTGACCCATTCTCTTCTTCCTTTTTCTGCCTTACCTCACAGCAAGCAACATGAAATTTTGGTGTAGCAGTGCCCCAGTTAGGCAGGAAGGATTTCAGCATAAGCTGCTAAAGCCCTCTGAAATAAGTAAATGCAACTCCATTGAAGTTGGCAGGAGTTTTCATAATGAATTCCAGTTATAGCCTCCTCTAACTGTTTTTACAATCCTCATCTCATAAAATTTCCAGGAGCAGTATATACAACCAGTAATATTCCCACAAGATAGCCACAATATCCAAGTAGGGCTTCAAATATTTCTAAATTTGGTTTCACAGTAGATTGAATACAATTTATACTTGAGGGAAGAATGAGACAGAAAAGGTAGAAGACAATACAAAATAACATACAGCCTCACAGAAAGGATCATGAGAATTTGAACTGCAGTATTGAAAAGTCCAGGCAGAATTTACTAACTAACCACTGGCTATAAGACTTCCTCTCTTGCAGCTGCTTTCAATAGTAAAGTCTCAATGCCTATTGTTTTGTTCCTTACATACAAAAAATTCCAAGTGGTTGCTTTAATTATGCTGAATACAAAGCTGCCAGATTTCTGGCTAGAATTAGTTTTGACAAGTACAGGACTTGTAAAGGCCCCAACCTTGCAGGCCTCCAGAATTTAATGTATCTACAACTAGCAGTTTGCATAGGTCCAAGGTTCTTCTTGCTGGGATGAAAACAGACAAAAGCAGATCATCATTTTGCAACACGTTTCAGCTTAAAAAAAATAAAACTTAAAAATCCCTTAGAAATCCAAAGAATGTGATCTCTTGTCTGCTAGCTCATAAAACACAAAGAATGGAACTGTAGTCTGCTGGCTTTTTTTTTTTCCTTCAGAACAAAACCAAAGCTTCTATAACTGTCTTTGAACCAAAGAAAAATTACCAAAGGCTGTGGATAAATCCTGAATTATTTCCTTTAGCCAAACCAAACAAACTTGATATACAGAGAACAAATGAGACAAAAGGGAATCCATAAAAATTACAAAGCAATATGGAGCTGCTCATGAGTTAAGATTTGATCTGTGTCCTGATAATGTAATGCCAAAGTAACTCCAATGACATCAACAGAATTACTCTGGCTTTATACCAGCATGAATGAATTCATAATCTGGCACCAAGTATATTTTTATTAAAGCCATCAGTGCTGTTGCTACACTCCTCTGTTTTACAGATATTTTAAAGCTGCTCAGTGAGCTATAGTTATTTCCAGGATATGGATATAGTAAAAGATACCAGCCAAAAAGCTATGGGCCAATCTTAAACTGCTGCAAATTTGTATCAATTACTGACTGACATGAGCTGTGCATCTAACCTTCTGTACATTGTGTATATTATTTAGGAAAAGACAGACCTGTACACTGTTCTCATCTCCTTGCCAAAGTAGCAAACAACATAATGAGAGTGGTCAAAATTAATGCAAGGTCATTGAAGACTCAGCTTGGGACTCTGAATATCCAAGTGGCATGTAGAGGGAGAATCCTGTCCTCTCTCATGCACCTAAGGCTAGCTTAAGTTAAGGACCATGTTTTGCTCAGTGAGCTTATGTGATTTCCTGCACTTCGTGCGGCAGAAACCTGAGCTTGAATCAGAAGGTCCCTTCCCTTTCAGTCCTGTGTCCCTCTGGCAAAGAAGCTTATATAATTCCAGTGTATGAAAGCCTTGGTTCACAATAAAATTTGAAACTATGCAAAATTTAGAAATTTGCTCTCTGCAATAAGGAGCCACGGCCCTGGCTGCTGCTGCGGGGAAGTGGTGGGGGGTGGAAGTGCAATGAGATATTAGGAGGGGTGGAAGACAGGACAGAAAGGTAGGGGAGGGAACTGTGGGAAGGAACTGTTAGAGCTCTGTTTCCGCATCACAGTTGGAAGAAATAAATCCATTTTTATCATTTTTAAAAATTGCTGAAAGGACCTGGCCTCCCCGCAGTAGGTTGGCTTTCAAAATCTCTAGGCAGCCCCAAAGAATCAGACGCTTCAGCTGCTGCCGAAGAACGCTCACAATGTCTTCATCTCACTTCATCTCCTCATTTCCCCCCCTAAACATTCAAACAGGAAAGTTCTCTGTCACCAGCTGTTAACTCCTGTTCTCTCTAATAAACCTAGTTTGGTGAAAATCAGCCCCCCAGCGGTCATTCCCTAACGTGGACTAACTTTGGCTGTTGTTGCACCATTCTCACTGTCCCTCTCTCATCTGTTCACCGTCTTATTTTCTAATGCAGTTAATCTTACAATTTGATTTCACATCCTACTTTCCTTCTAACATGTTAATTTGTTTTGGTAGCTTTCCACATGACACCTGCCACCTTTGGAAGATATCTCTGCTGTCTCAAGTAACTTCATCTGGAAGAGAAACGGACAAGGAAGGGCTACTGATACCTGTTCCCAGCAGACTAGGGCATGGCATTCCTGCTCTGGAAGATACAGTCTGTGGTGTGTGTGTGTATATACACTGACACACAGATACACCTTCATACTTACCTGTCTGCTGAGTCTTTCTCTTTAGAAAAGGATGATGTGTTCTTGCTACAGAAAAGGGTCAAAATCTCTCAGTCACCTTAGCAGACATTTGAAGCAGGCAGATTTATCGCGCTATGAGCAGAATTGGGCTCCAATTACTTCTGAAGTAATTTTTAGGAAAAAAATGTATTTTACAATAGAATACAACAGGAAAAGCATTATCATTATTTTCAAAATTATTCTATGAAAGCAATTCATTTCCAATTATTATTTTTCACTCCTGTCATGGTCAAACTAGCTAACATTCTTATGTTGGCATAAAATCCTAGAAAGTGCTCTCCATCTCTTTACTGCCCAAATCAGTGATGTTGGTGTAAAATTAGCCTGAAAGATAAACAAAGCAGGTCGTCTATTTATTGAGAAGTCACAAAGTAGTCCTTATAGGTAGGCAAATATGATATGATCAATAAAAATATTTATTAGTTGGTATATGAAAACAAAAAGTTGCAAGCCATATTGCACTATAGCATCCTGAGCATTAAGTTGAAAGTCAAATTAATGTTTTAAATAGGTTTCAATATACAGATCTCTAAACAAAACAAGCCTCACAACAGGAAGGAGAAAATAATTTGGTAGAAGTTATTAGCAATTTATTTCTTCAGTGTGAATTTGCTAGTGGTTGGCTATTCACTTTATATTAAAAAATATAAAGAGATTAAAAAACTATAGTGTGCTATAGTTTATTCTGGAATAAAAATGGTTTTAAAAATCAAAATAAGGAAGGTTCTTCTGAAGCCAAAGGAAAATTTCCATGTCCCCAACAGGACTATAACTGATGACAAAGAATGGTAATGCTCCTGCCTGTGCAATCCATCCTATTCAGTGTCCCTGGCCTAGGGGATGAGATAACATGCAGGGTGCCAAAAATTGAGTAATGCTATATGCTAAAATTAAAGGAATAATTGGCAAAAGAAAATCTCTCACCATTTTTCTCTACATTTTCCTTTTCATTGGAGTAAGAAAAGACAATAGAATGATGACCAGTTGGAGAATAAAGAGGTCTATAGCTTCTTGTATGGCAAAATAATCAGAAAAGTTCAATGTCAAAGAGTCTGCTCCATGCTGGATGACATCATTCCAGGGTTCTAAGGGAAGAGCAAACCTTTGCTGCTTGGACAGATATTAAAACTTCCTGGAATCTGAAATATATATCCTCTATTAAAACAGTCATTCGTGCTTTTCAGAAGAATTGTCTCCTACGGTAGCTCTTAGATGAAACCAGGACAATTGCAAATGTCTGTAAAAGATGGACACTTTTGATATCATGACCTATAAGAGCTTGATAAGTCAATAAAATTTTCAGAGTCCACTCAGGAGATGAAACTCCTGGTGAGATACAGCAAGACAAGAAAAAATATTTTTGCAATAATAGAATATAGAATATTCAGATCTTTAAGTCATCTGAAGGGTTCTCATCTCTGTTTAAAGGACTCTATTAAATAAGAAACTAAAAAAGGAGACTAGAGCTTGGCCTTTTTGCATGAGGGCTCCTGTGAGCCGTTTGACACCACCCTCGTGGCTTGGGCAAAGGAAACACGCCTAAGTCTTTATGTTTCACTGCATCTCCCATGCCAAGAATGACTTTTTGGGGCCACACAGGACACTGATTAAAGCAGCTGCAGAACCAAATAACTTATGACAGAGACTGACCAATTCTCAGGACTGTAAGTCAAAGAGATAGAACCAAGTTATCCTTTTTCCACTCCCTTCTATCGATATTACAGAAAACTGCTTTTATCTCTTAGCAGTAAAGATTCTAAGACACATGGATGAATGGATCTGATTCCACCAGCACAGTACACTAGCACTAGTATGCATGTAAATTAGAGTTAATTACAATACATTCAATCTTTCAGTATAAATCATATCTTGTGAGGCCAAAAAAATTATTTCATTGAAAGTAAAGGTGCCTTTCTTTTAATTACAAACTCAAGTTATGCATTTGGAAAACTGAAAAACCTTATAAGCCCAGTTATTCTCTACTGACTACCAAATTTTAAAAGATCATTAACTGGAATAGATAAAACAAGATTAATTTAGATCACATTATATCAGTAATGGCTCATAAACATTTCTGCAAGCCCAAGTTTTATCCCAGAAACAAAGCAAGTGCTGCACTGGCAGAGATCAAAGGTTCTTCCTGTTTGGAGGTCTGGCTCTGACTGCAGCATATGCCAGATACCTTAGGGGAAATTTGTATGTGACACCATGACAACTGTGTGCCCTTCAGGACAAAAGAAGAACTTGTTTCTCCAGTGTTCCTGGTAGTGATAATGTCTATCATCATCAGTTAGAATAAATTTGGCATCATTTTTCTCCACCTTCCAGTCTGAATGAAGCGACAAACATCTACAGAAAGACATCCACGTTAAATGCCACAGAATATGTTTATCAACATATGTAGTATATTAATATATAAGTATCTTATATGTTTTCTAATAAAAATGAACATTTTCTTTATTTGTTTTAAAAATGATACTACTAATTTTAAATTAGTCCATTTTCTTTTTTTTTTTTCAGACTGCACAATTGTTCAGTCTCTTTTTCAAAAATATGTGCCACCTCTGTACAAAAACTGGCTACTTCTATTTTAAGGAACATTTTCAGTTCTTATCTTGTTATTCTATGTGACTTTTGATTGTGTTGCATCCTCTATATCTTGCTGTTCTATTCCTTTCTGAAATACCAATGCCAGCTTTATTAAATCCACTGTGACACCAATCCTACAAAGATGTATTTGGGGCCCCAGTCTGATCTCCTTGATGCCAGTGGGAAAATATTTGTCTTCTAAGTTAATAAATGAATGCTGGCCAGGCAATATGCTTGTCATGTCAATAAAGAGAAAGTAATTGTCCATCTGTTAAATTTAGACTGGTAAGACGAAGAGAATTCTAACAATTTTCCAGTTAACTCACTTTTCACCCACTCCCATCTCCTGCCTGTAGGCCTGCAGTTAGCCACTTTCCACCACAAGCCCTTCCTTCTTAGGCAAAACAGGCTGCCTAAGCGGGGTTAGGTCCAAACCCTCACAAAACAAACTAGTCAAACAAAACCCACTCTTCTGACAGGTTGTATGGAGACAGGGCACATAGTGACTGACACAGTCTCAGATAGTGACCAAAAAACCCCCAAACCTTTTACCCATGAATGTCCTACTAAGAATTTGGCTTATTAGGTACAAATATAAACAACAGTAGAGGCAATCCTGCATACCACCAAAATCAGATTAAAATGTTAACTGAAGTGTTTAATCTGCATTGCTGGCCAGTTACCTATCTGATAGCTTAGATTTACTTCTATAACTATGTCAGCATATTTTGCCTACGACTATTTAACCTACGTATACATTTACTATCGTTTCAGCTCACTAGTGACCTCTAGGACACTGCACTATGAACTGATCTGCCTGCCTAGAATGGACAGTTCATTACTGCATCCATTTTATTTTCCACATATTAGCCTGCTTTTAATCCATGACAAGACCTTATCTATTACTCTGTGGTTATTAAGCTTAGTAACAACCTCTTGTAAAAACTTTATCAAACCCTTTCAAAAGAGAAAAATTATGTCCATTTGTTCTTCTTTATGCACTAGTTTGAAGATGCTTTCAAAGAACATTAGTAAGTTTGAGAAACACAATCTTTAGCAGCTGGCTGTGTTCTGGTTTTCATTTTACTATCTGCCACTACTCAGCAAAGATTTTGTGAGCTGTGCTTTCCCCCTCCTGAATGCACATGCTGTGGATTGCAGGTGGGTGATGGTGCAGGAGGACCTGAGAGTATACATCATGAAAAGCTTAACTGCTGGCCAGAGATTATTATTTTTCCCTGCTTTTCACACAGGAGAGGCCAAATGAGAATTCCTTGGGCTCCAGCTGAGATACTTGCTTTAAATGGTTAGACACCTGCATTTTTTCAGCTGGGGTAAATTCTCCATTTTCCCACTGTAAAATGATCTTAGGAAATTACGTGGCCATGTTTGGATTGCTATGAAGAAGTCTCTCTGAGCAGAAACGAGTCCAGCTTCTTCCACGTCCTGCTCCCATCTAAGTCTGGCTATGGACTCGCTGCCTGAGTGGGCTGATGTACTAAGATACTGAATTAAAAGGAGGCAGCAAGGGATTGCAAAGAGGGTCAAGCGACTTCCCAGCCTTGTCCTTTCTCTCTCACATGCAGCATGCCAGCTGAAAGCCGGGAAGCGAGTACTGAGTCGATCTGGGCACCACAAAATGCTAGCCAAAGCTTAGGCTACCATACTGAGGCTGCCACACTTCACGTCTCACTGTTTCCTTTCCCTTCCCACCTGCCAGCAACCCTGCGTTTTTTCTTGAATCACAGTCCAGGCCACTTTCATGGTAGACACGAGCACACCACTCTCTGCTCGTGTTAGTTATAAAATGTTCATTCTGATTGCAGTTATACGATGGTAACACAATTGCACTGGAAATGGTATAACTGCATTAGCTTTATTCAGAGCTGGTGTAGTTTTCCTAATTTGGGCACAGCACCAGGCTGATACAAAAAACAGCCCCTGGAGCATGGCCATTCACATTCGCATGCAAAAGACTGTGAAGATGAATTGTAAGCGCTTTTGTGCATTGCTTCCCAGTGGCCTGCGCGACAGGCCCCAGTCCATGACCTGGCACCCCAAGCGCCCCGAGAGCTGCTCTAACTGTGCTACAACAACTACTGCCTGCAGCAAGAATCATCCGTTTTAAGCTCTGATTTTATACAATGTACTTCTTAATCCTATTTTTAAATGATTTAGAAAACCTAAAATCATACCATTCAACCAAAAACAGTTAAAACAGCGTTCAGGTATCTTTGGTAAATACAGGCAAGAGTCTGTGTGGACAGGAACCAACACCTAAAAGTTCCCCTGTTAGAAAAGCGGGGACCCCACTCGAAGGATGAACAGGGTCAATGTTCCCCAAAGTCCTTGCACTTTACCTCGGAGATACTGCAGAGCTGCTCACAGGCTGTGTGAACACACCGAGGTTTTATCTTGACAAATTGACTGCCTGACAGCCTCTTCACAGAAGCCTAAATTTCATCTGAATACTAATGCTGGCATTGTGTTGACTTTACAATGCAGAGTTCTCCAACCCACACTCTCAGCTCAGCCACCGTACAAATTTCCTTCATTACCGCTGTGGCCTTGCATTCCAAAATCCTCCCTTGCAAGAAATTACATGCATTTGAACACTGACAACAAAACAGATCTGACAAGTAAATACTCTGCTGCAATGGGATTTGAAATCTGGACTCTGAACTCTTTCACCTCCAGATAATATCGTATCATTGGCAAAGCTTTAAAATTGTGTGTCCCCTTTGCAAAGCCACAAAGAGAATCACTAAGGAGCGTGAAATTTCAATTATCACTGGCTCCCAAAAGTTAAGCCAAATAGAGACAGAAAAAAAAATCAGTGTATGCACCTTTTCAGGAGACTGAAGATTGGAAAATCTAAAAAAATACATTTTGAAAGATAGAGAAAAAACTACCTCACTGTCTTCTTAATTACACTAAGGAAAAGCAGGAGTACTGCCAGTGTTATTCTAAGAGTGTTAGAGTTGCTACTTCAAGTTGTAAAGCTAACATGAAAACAAAATTATATAGAATTGATATCAGCCCTATCCTCATTATGCAATGATGAGAATTTATCCTACACAACCAAATCCAAATGCAAACTCTAATTTGAGAAACCATCCAGCTTGTTATAGATGATATTTGTTGGTGCTTTATAAATACTGAATGCCCTTACACTGGGGAGCTGGCATCTACCACAGTAAGGAAAGCACGCAGCTGGAAAGTGCTGTGTTTTGCCAATCCCAGGCTTACAAAACTTCCCTTTAGGGTCATGGGATAGGTTTCAGCAGTTTTCAGGCTGTAATGGACTGCAGAACAAAACTATTACTACTACTATTAAAGCTAGAACTATTACTGCCCCAGCATCAGGGAAATGCAACCTACTCCCTCATGGTCCTCTGTTGTTTCTGCAATTTAGCACCAATTCTAGGCAACAGAAGAAAATTCAGCTCTATGAAGTAAATAGGCATAATTTCCATGTTTCAGACCCTTTCTGCCATTACTCTGTGCCCTCATGCTGACAAAACGCTGACAACAGTTTAACAGGCGGTGAGCTGAGCCCGAACTGTATCACAGGGACCAATATTGTCCCACGCTTACCTTGTGCCCTCTTACCTGCTTTCTCTACCATTTTTTCTGACTCTAGTCCATGCATTTGTTCATATACACCTGCTCTATCCTCTTGTATGCTTCAATCGCTAGCAACAAGCTTTTCACTCTGTATTTCATAAGGACCTCATCCTTTCGGTGGCCTGTGTGCCGGCTGCCTCACAACCACGCGGACTCCCGAGCCATGGCCTCTCACTTCTGTGCTTCTCCAGGCTGCTTCTCGACGGATTTGTTGCTCATCTGGGGCAGAGCTGTACCCCAACCGGCAGACAGCAAACACACATGGTATAGCCAGCTTGTCACTGCCTTTCAACAGGGATAAAAGGCTGAACTGCAATCACCTATCCCTTGGTGGGTTTGGATCTCTTTCCTCTGTCCACACGCTACATTTGCCATACTTGCAGGAATATCCTATTTCTGAGCCTGGTACCTGCCATTTTGGTTAAAACCAACCAGCATTTTAACAAATTATTGGGTAAAGGGTTGACTGGCAGACAGACAACATGGCTGCATGAACTGTGTATCCTCTGGAAACTCAGAAATGAAATAAGTAATTGACATCTGTAATAAAGGATTTTGCCTAAGTGAGTCTCAATAAATCCAAATGATTAATATTTGTGAAAAGAAGTAAGGAAGGAACTCATGATCCCATTTATTTTTCCTCTCCAAGTATCTGCTGCCAGCACAGGTGTTTCTCCTCTCTTTGTTTACTGCTGTTCATTTTTTCTTCAGGCATGCATATATTTTAATCTGAGCTGCTCCAGAAAATTTCATAGAAGTTATGGAGTTGCTGCAGATTTTCACCAAGGTAACTGAACTCAGAAGGTGTATAAATATATATTTTCTCTTTTTATTTTGCTTGTTTTTCAGTTCTGTGCCCAGCCTTTCAGTTCTTTACATCTGCATTGCTGCATTGTCTCCACTTCACAGGAATATTCCCCAAAGTCCCTGTTCCTTGAAACACAATATTTTCTTTAAAAGGCAGAAATGACTTTGGGTCTGACACTGGAATACCTGAGGGATTTCTACTGAACTTACTGTGTGAATGTTGACAGAATCAGCAGGAGACAAATAGAAGCTTTACTCTTCTAAACAGGGTCATAGAAATGCCACTGTATTTATAATGGAATGCATAAACCCCAAATCCCTTTGTTCATTGTTCTGCAAGAGCTTGCTTAAACTAAACTAAACAAAAAAACTACTTGTGCAGCAATTCTGTTAGACTATACCAACAACAGAGGAATAAATGAATATGCTAGTCACAGTCTGTAGCAGTACCTCTCCAGAATTCCTTGTTTTCCATGGTACTGATTTATGTCTAATGCAGAGGAATGCTTATCATGCACTAATCATGCACAGGTGCATTAATAATGCTATATTAGAGCTAATATACAGCAATGTCTGCAATAATAAAGCAGTCAATGGACTCTGGCTGACAAAATCAGAAAATTCACTATTTGTGTATTTGACTTCTCATTGGCAGAGACACCACCAGTGACTATGTTATCACAGGGAGCTCATGCTCCAGTTGCCGCTAAAATACTCTAGTTTCATCTCCATTTGGAGTGCACTTTAAGAGAAGGGGTAAAATACACTACAGGTGCAGCAGAGCCACATCAAACTCTATTCCTCCTCAAGCAATTAAAAAGCAGTGCCAAGCAAAACCTGAAAGACTCAGAAAAAACTAGAAAGTATGGGTGGAGAGAGGGTGAGAGGACAGGCCCAAGTGAGTAAATAATTAAGATTAGATCAGGATAGATTTATTCCTCATTCTGACCCATTTCTCTTTGAAAGTGGGGTGAATTACTCTAGACGTGTTCTAATCATCTGTGTGCACACTGTGTCATGTTGCAGGCTCTCCTCAATCTTCTTTCTTCTTGGAAAGAAGACAGACGCAAAGAATGAAAGCAAATGTATGCTACTCCCCTCTTTCTCAGAGAAAGGTCATAGGAGATATAGAGGTATGTAAGACCTTTACCATTCATTCTTCTCTGGTGACATGCCTAAATTTGCACTTGAGATCTATCAGCACAAACAAATTGAGGACACAGAGGGCAAAGATCCAGCTAAATACAAAAAAAAAAGGGGGGGGGGGAGGAAGATGCAGAAGCCAGCAGTCCTACAGTTCTGAGCACTGCAATAAGGAAGGGTCACATGATACCTCTTTCCCATCCCTTTCTGGGATGCCTGTATAAAAATATCTAACCCATTTCTGTTGTTTTGATGCAAACAAGTTTGCATCAGCGTAACTGAGGGTATGTCAACATGGCATTTAAAGGCATAATTGCAGACTGTGTGGCTATACCCAAATTTTAAAATAGCTACTTTATGTACTCAAAGTACTGTAGCTGTGAATGGAGTCCAACACACATCTTCTGGTAATTTTGCCAGAAAATGTAAACTACCGAAATTTTGTCCAAACTGGGTCACCGCACAGGCCCCACTGAACTGCATTTTCTTGCCAAACCCAAGATAAACTAGTCACAGATATTTAAAAAAAGATATAACTCTTTATGTGGCTGATCAGAGTGCTCTGAAACCATGGCTAGTGGTTTCAGTATTGCAGCCAACAGCAGTAAATCAGACGTTTGGGACTGTGCTGGCACTGGGGCCAGCTGGGGCACAACAGCCCACTGAGACAGAACAGCCACACAGAAACCTGTTACCCCTCAGTATGGGACGGCTGCATCCGTACTGCCGACTGAGAGAGTCCCCGGCCCTTGCCTACTCTGAGCCGCGTCCAAGGTTGGTTGATGAGCACAAGCATGGTGACAATTGTGCCAGCACAGTGCTAAAGTGAGCCAGGGACCATGTTAAAGGACTGGACCTCTGATCACCCACACTGCTTCACTGCTAGAGCATGTGTTGCCTGTTTTGGGCTACTCCACCTAGGTCTCTCCAAGATACCCAGGGACAGTTTCTCTGGTACCCGTCTCTGCTGTCCATATGAAGAGACCAGCTGGAAAAGGAGCCAAGACATCCACCCACGAGTTCCAAGACAGCCTCTATTTTGCAGATAAGAAGCACGAAATGTGGGCTGCATTGCTGTGCGTTATGAAGAGAGATACAGATGGTGTAAGACAGCTCACGTTGTTCAGAATAATTGAGGGGGATCTCAGGACAGACCTTACATATCAATGTAGACATATTAAACTTCCTTTGCAGATGGCACAGACTGAGGCATATAGATGGACCAGAAGCTGTTCACCTTCACAAAAGTAAAAGCTGCATGCCTTTTAAATAAAAATATGCACAGCTAAAATGAGGCAATCAATAAATCTTGCCACTATGTTCGTTGCTTGAGTTTGACAATGCACCTGACTGATCTAAAAAAAATATATTGTCTCTTCAAAAATATTGCCTACATTATGGACGTGAAATGATTTTAGTCTTGTTGGATACACAGAGAGAGGATTTCCTTCCTCATTTTTGAATGACAACTGGGAATATTTTGTTTTAATCAGTTAAAGTCTGATGTTGCCACAGTACGATCAAAATAAGAAATTCTGACTATATTATACTTTCCCCCCTTTCCTAAGCTGTTTCTACTTTCTAGCTATAAAATTATTTTTGCATTTCAGATTTATACAGAAATATGTATAAACCAAATGAAGAAAAATGAAAATATATTCATGCAGCTGTTTCTGCCTATCACCTTTAATCTTTCATGCACTTTAAAATATGTGCTTCCCACAAAGGGAGAGAGAGATCTATTTTTGCTTTATGTGAATATAAAAGTAATTTGTTGCCATGGCAATATTTTTCCATCCAAATGTTCTGAACACTATAGTTGCTTCAGGTTTTGGGCAAACTGTAACTATCCAAAAAAACATGTAAAGCGTTATGCTTCAATAACTTCCTCAGTTCCATTATAATCACATCTTTCTGCTAGACATTATTAACAAAAATTAATTCAATACAGATGTGTATGTCTATACAACCTTACTCCCAGAGACCAATTTTGAAATCATTTACTTGCATCTTGCTTCATTTCAATTTGCATCAAATTTCTGTAGAACGGACTGAAAAAAAACCCCAATCTCTATTCAGTGGGCCAAACTCTGAAGCCCAAAGGAACTGTGCACGTGATTCTAAGGAAAGATTTTAATCCCCTACATGCTGTACTTCCTAAATTCCACCCCATCCCCTTGTATAATGCTCTTTAGTAGGCTTCTCAGTGATGTTAGTCCTGTTAATTTCCATAGCAACCCACTCCGCAGGAGTGGAACAATTTGTGGAAATTGTTGGGATTCAGCCTTTGAAAACAGCAACACTACGAAGCCCGAAGCCTGGCACAAGAAGCCTCCCAGAGCCTGGGCTAGGAATCACAAGGGCACCAGGTTTTCACCTTAGTTTTGACCCAGTCCTGGGTACAGTAACTTCCAGGGTTCTATGACGATATTTCATGCAAGTCAGAATTATGGATCATGGGATCCAAAACACAGTGCCTGGTTAAGACTTACTGCATATTCTTATTGCAGTGTTACATAATGTTTAAATAAAAACAAATCAGGCACGAAATGTATATTCCTCAAGATCTTAATAAAAAAACCCAGAACACACAGATGTTGGCAGCTTTCCACTCTCTTCCACCTACACCTTAGGAGAGATTTCACAGCATAGGGGAGATTTGTATAAATTGAGGCTGACTGTCTTAGCCCATTGACAGCGCTCCTGGGCATGATGCCACATTAACTCCATCAAAACCTCCATCACTGGCCACCTGGTGTTCATATGTCCTGTGAAGTTCTCCAGATGTGACCAAAGTTGAATCACTACAATTCATTTGAAAAGAAGGCACTGAATGTGTGCATGCATGCTCTTACTATTTCTGACTGGAGAAGAATTGTGCACTACCTTTGTTACCTTGCATACATGTTCCCCAGCCCTGGACTGCTTGTTTCTTTTGCTACATTCTCTTTTAGCCTGTAAACTCTATGGGAATATTTAGTATATATCCCACAGGGCCTGGCAGAATGGGGCCCCAACCAGATAAGCTTCTCTACAAGACCACAATGCAAATACTAAATAAACATGACTGTTACATGCCAGACATGCTACTAGAATATCTTATTTCTTATGAAATCAAACATAGGTTTTCTTCATTCAGATGCAAATCATGGTTTAATGTTATATTTAAGTTGTCACAGTTACATGTAAAGTTGATACAAAATAGTATTTTTTTTCACGACACACTGTCATAGCTAACCTGAAATGCGATATGCATTTTACACTTCAGAATGCAATTGACTGTGGTGCAGACAGCCCACTCAAAAATGATTTCTGTCACATCCCTTCTTTCGTGCACGTATTTGCACCAGTAGTATCTGCATGAGTCTTTTACCTAGCAGCAGAGAGAATGCAAAGAGACGATACAAAACAAGCAATGTAATTGTAAGCCCATGAAAAATGATCAGGGAGTCCTCAACAAATACTTTGCAGTATATAAACTAATATAACATACTTGCCTTAAAGTGAAGCTTCGTGGCCAGCTTAAGACAACCTAAAATCACATAGTACTGCAAAAATGACTGCTACTGCTTTC
This sequence comes from Apteryx mantelli, assembly GCF_036417845.1. NCBI lineage: Eukaryota > Metazoa > Chordata > Aves > Apterygiformes > Apterygidae > Apteryx > Apteryx mantelli. The sequence goes on from NC_089978.1 coordinate 27,377,700, forward strand.
TCTCCTGCCCCAAGCTGCATGTTCTGCCCACTCCCTTTTGCCAGCATTAAAGCTAGACTGAGGAGCTCATCTAGCCGAAACTGTTATTGTTTTTGTGTTTTGCCAGGTTAGTTTTCAGTCAGATCAGTTTCCAGATCTGACTGCTCATGCGACCAACCACGTAAGCCCTTGCGCAGGAGTGAAATTACCCCTTTCAATGGCACCACACTCAGTGCAGATGCACGTCAGTTAATGCCTATTGTGAAAGAACACTCTTTGCAGACTAGATTTCATACTGATAGTTTTCGCTAAGGGATAATGCACAAAATAACTATCAATCAGTATGTGCCTCTTCAGGTTACTGCCAGAGGAAATGACTTACAGTAAACAATGTTTCTGGAAGATAGGCATATATTTAGATCACTATTTTACCTATCAGGAAAGAAATTGAACCACATTAACCTATATCCCTATGGTCAAAGAGAAAATACATAAAGCAGAATATAAGGAGAGATCCTCTGCCTCTGAAGCCCAGTACCTTAATTACAAGGTTACCTTTCCTTATATATACATCTTTTGTGTGTGTGTGCACACTTATACATATAACCTATGTTTCATAGATATGTGTAAAAATAGAGAAAATAACTATAAAATTGTTTAAAGAATAACAATGCTAATTTTATAAGCTCTAGTAAATTATAGGAGCAATAGAGAAAATTAACAAGCAGAATGAGCACAAAAAAGTGTCATACAGCATCATATATAGTTGGACTTGGTTCCCAGTAGCAAATTTGTTAACTGGTTTGTACACCTTGGAATAACAATACAGAACTGTTCCATATTTTATACTGTTGACTTCTAGATGTGTTTTGACATGCCCTTTTTAAAAGCGAAATTTAAATAACTTTGGTTTACCAAGATCAACAGGTGATAACTTAATATCATTGCATCAAGGCACGGTGTCTAGGACTATTATTTTATTATTAAGTTCAACTAAACACCAATTAATAGAGAACACAGACTACTTTAAAGACAATGGAAGATCAGCTCTAGTCTTGCCACATAAACATCGTAGTCAATTTTAGAAACACTAGCTAAAAGTGAGTTTTATTGTATTGAATGGGATGGGTGATCAGGCACTGAATTCTTTTTCCTTCCTGCAACCTACTTTCTCTCTCCTCAGTCAGGCAGTTCCACAACTGGCAATGCTCCAAATGCAACGGGGATTTATACATGCAAATATCTACGGAAATATGCAAACATTATGGATCCGTGTGTCCTGAATTACACATTTTCTTACAATATAGCAATACAGTTTCCTGATAATACATAATGACATCTGACAGCTCATATTCTGAACAGGTTTCCTTCTGGAAGAATAGTAAGTGGGGAAAACAAACAAAGGTATGTGAGACAGTAAAATAAGGATGTTTAAATGAAAAAATAAAATGCAAGGGCAAATATAAACCTCCCCTTGTGTCCATCACGCTACAGAAGCTGCGGGCAATCTTGTGGTATACAGTAGAGAAGGTCTGTTTCCCCAAGCCACACACGCAGGGCTTGGAGACGTGGGGAAAGCAGGGGAGTGAACTTGAGAGCAGTGTGTGCCAGTGCATGGGCAAGTGTGCGGACTGCCCGGCCGAGCTCCTCTCAAAGGGAGGCCGAGCAGCCGTAAAGGTACTCAGCAGGGCAGGCACAGGCCCCGCAGACCTCTCCCGCCCGTGGCTCATTTATCACGCTCGAGGTCACGGCTTTGCCCTGCCTGAGGTCGGGGCTTTGCTCCTCCTCTCATACGGTGCAGCATCCATCAAAGCTGAGCAGTAAGCGGCTTCACCAGATGGAAATGATATGCCAGAAAGATACTTTATTTATACAAGCGAAACACTGGGAGGGCTGCTCCTCAGAGTGGCATAGCTGCCCTTTACTCGCCCTGACAGCCGAGGGCGGAGACGCGGCCCCACGACCCGGCGCAGCGCCGGGGCCAAAACCGCGACTTGCCCTTGAGGAAGTGGAGCGCAAGCGGCGGCCGGGCCGGGCCCCGCCAGCCAGCCTCCGCTTGCGGGAACTTGCTGGGGCGCCCCGAGAGCCGCCTCCGGGGGCAGCGAGCGCCCGCCCCGCGCGCGGGGGGCTCCCGGCGCCGCAGCGCCGCCCGGCCCCTGCTGCCCCGCGCGGCCTTGCGCCTCCGCGTGCGCCGCGGCGGGCGCCTCCCTCCCCCGGGCGGGACGCAGCGCCCGGCCCCAGCGGGCGCCGCCCGGCCCGCGGCCCGGCCCGCGCCCCCCGCCGCCGCCGCCGCCGGCCCCGCTCGCCCTCCCCGCCGCCGCCGCGCCCCCTCCCCGGCCCGGCCCTCGAGCACTTGCCCCCGCACCTCCTTCGTCCGGCGGCAGCGGCCCGCCGCACTGCCCGGGCCGCAGGAGCTCCCGCCCGGCCGCGCCGCCGGCCGCCACCCACCTCGCCCCGGCCGGGTGGCGCCCGCCTTCCCGCCCGCCCTCCTTCCCTCCCGCCCCGGCTCCGCGCGGCGCCTCTCCGCGGCGACGGCGTCGCTCGGGTGCCCCTGGGGAGCCGGCGAGGCTCGCCGGGCCGCGGCGACAGGGCCGGCCTGCTGCCTGGGCCTGGCGGCCTCCTGCCCGGGCCTCAGCAGCCTGCTGCCCGGCCAAGGCCAGGCCCCGCGGCTGCCGGCATCCTCACACCGGCCTGGCGCACTAACCGTCCTCCCCACCAGCTGGGGAAGGTGCTCACAGAAAGCAGCCGATGCATCTGCTGATTAATGCAGAAATCTGCATTAGGCTGCCTTCGGGAGCCTTGAAGTGGGCCGCCCCCCCGTGAGGATCTAGGTTGCTTCCATCATTGTCATTGCTCATGCCCACAAACCTCTGCTTAGTCCCTGCGGCACCGCACTCTAAGGACCTGAAGGAGGAAGGGCCGCAGGCTGCTCTTCTGGCTGTAAATGCCAGCCTGGCTCCTGCCCTGGCACAGATTTGAGCGCTGAGGACGTCCAAGAAGCCCCATGGCTACGTACACTTCTTGCCTGAACTGCCTGGGAGGTGGTCTTCCTCCAGCTGTTCCCCACTTTCCCCCTCTGAAACTGAACTCTGAGAACAAAACCCTGCAAAAACCCCTCCCCATCCCTGTTCATCTCCCTTCATAATTGAAAGGGAGGGGAAGAAAACATCAGGACAGTATCACTATATCCCTCATCTCAACCCACACCTGATTTCTGCCCTCCAGACTGCCCTAGTGTGGAGATAGGGGTGTGAGCGCACAGTGCAACACCACCCTGATATGAAAAGCCCACCTGCGACCTTAACTAGGGATGGCAGATCCTTCTGGTCTGTCCCGGTGCTCCTCAGCCTTTGGGAATGCTTATGAATATGAAGTGGACATTTTCTCAGGTTTAATATACAATGCCAGAGTTTCTGTAATTCTGATAGACTGTTTCCAAAGAAGAAGAAAAATCAGTACATTTCTTCAAGATTTTCCAAACAATGCAAAGGAAGGATGCAGGCCATTGATTGTGGGTACAAAGAAAAAGAACCTGTGGGAGTGGGGAATAGCACCATGAAACAGAAAGTTACCCTCAGACCTGACATGTTTTATGAGATCAAAAGGAATTGGGAATTGCATAGCTCTAGCTAGCTCTGGGTTCTAGTCACAGTTTTACCACTGACTTGCTGTACAAAACTGCTCTGAATCATTGCATTTCTACTTGCATTTCATTCTGTTCAAAATAGGGATAACAAGTTTTACCTTCCTGTGAGGTGCTGCAGTTTCCATGGCAGAAAACTGATATGTATGAATTTTCTTGTTACTTAGACTGTAAAATCTGTGAGGCAAGGTCTGTCATTTTGTTTTATATTTGTACAGCACCTGGTGCAATGTGGGTCCTTGTTTTTCACTAGGACTTGCAGGCCAGCAGAAATATAGAGAGCTAATTGTACAGAGACATGAATGTATGAGGAAAAATATTTTTTATAAACAGCAGTAAAGAAATATTCAGGATGCCTGTCTCCTAAGGCAACCTATTTGCATCAAAACACTTTAAAATAACTGAAAGAAAAAGCAGAGTGAACACAGCATCTGAAGGAACAAAAATAAACTGTCCCCAAAAATATACTGTCTGTATGAGATGTACAAACCACGATCTTCCTTATAAAACTAAACAATTATACTAAAAATGGATGATGTTTTAATTGTAGCATTTTTCAATTAATTATATGACAGCATGGCAAAAAAGCAAGAGATGGCCAATTAAGACCCCAGTACTATAGCTACATATATGTGAGGGATTTCTGATTTAGTAAGTTCAGACAATCCATCTGAGTTTGAAGAATTTAGGGATAAAACTGAGTTCCTGATCTGGTCAATTCTGCAAATCCTTAGATGAGTAGTCCTCACTCATCTGAGATAGGGTTTCTGACTACATTTTCATTTTTTTCTTCTATTTTTTCTTTCATTCTTTCATTCATTGTTTGTTGTTTCATTTTTTCTGTCTCCCACTTTCTTCACTTTTTCCTTTGATTTCTGCTCTTTGAAGTGCCACCAGTCTTTACTCCTGGCAGTAGTGTGCTTTACATAGACAGAGAAAGCTTGCTTGTTTGAAAGGAACAGACTTACATGGCAGATTTGAGTGGAACTGGACATTTGTTCCTGATTTGCTCGTGTTTATGAGCAATAGAAAAATGATACTGTTCTTGATCTTGACAGAAGGTAGTGGGAGCTAGTCTCTGTTACAATCCACTGTGATTAATATAAACGCTTAGGTGGCAGTCTAGTCCTTCTAAGCATCCAAGTTCCTTTTCTAGGCAGCAGCACCTCTGGCAGCCTTCGAAAGTGGTACAGTCCACCTAAGAGCCTGACTTAGCTCCTTCTGGATCTGGCCCTGTCATTTTACATTTTAAATCTTTGTGCTTGGAGTTTTTACTTTGACAGCACTGTCTTCTACTGTGTGCTTTCTTCATCTCCCTGGCAGTAGAGAAACTTCTCTCTCAATACCGCAGCTTGTGAGTTTAGCAAAAATGGAATTTGTTTTGCTGAGCATCCAAAGGTCTTTCAGAAGTGTCTGCTCCTTTATACACCAACCCCACTTAAAGCTTGAGGGCCACATGCTCTGGGTACATGAGTAGAGCTCCATTAAATTCAGTGGGCCAGGGCTCCAAGTCACCCAGAAGACTGCTGCACACAGCTATCCAACCCAGGAAGTCATAAATAAAACAATTTAATAAAAAATGATTTGGTAAAAAGTCCTTCAAAATGGTGTCATCACATAATTTTCAAATAACTTTGATATACTTGATATACTGTTAAGGGATGTATTAAGACTGCCGCCTTCAGTGGGCTCCAGGACCTGGGGATCCCTCCTGCCTGGCTGCTGGAGCCCAGCCAGCTGTACCTGGGAACCTGGAGGTCTCTCCATCCACTAATGGATGCAGCTACTGCTCTCCCATTTCCAAGCTCAATCAGTAGTGAGGCTGAGTGTGTATCCCAGACACCCCTCCACGCAAAGGACACTGACAAAGCTGGCTACACTGCGTTGTCTTCAGCAACACCCTTATATAACACTATCAGAACTCACATAAAATATATAGATAGCCAAGTCCCCTTTCTCCTCTCCATCTAGTAAAAACAGAAGTAGACTAGTGAAAGCACACACACCCTCACTCTCTAGTTGACAAGCACACACACGCTTGCAGACCCCTTGAATATCAGCATGCCCCTTCTATCTCTCTGATATCCCTGCCCAGATCCTGAGCTCCCTTACCCTGCTATGCAGGCCTCCTACTCAGTGGCGAGTCTAGCTTGAAGTTTGCTAGTGCATTACACACACGCACACACATACACACCAGGCTAGGGGAAAATACAAATACTCTGGCCCCTGTGGTGATGAGGCACAGGACTTGGCTAGGCAAGCGTACTGACCAGTGACTGACCAGTGACCTGCACTTTTTATACTCCCTCCTGTCTATTCTCCTCTTTGTTCCTTAGAAAGTTTTGCATAGTCCTTCAGGTGCCCCTCTTATCTAAAAATCCTCATGTTCTTGTTTTCCTCTTCTTTACAAAGTCCAGCTTGGCCATTTCTGCAGTTTCTTAATGGCCCATCAATTAGTGACTGGAGACTTTTGGTCTCGTCATCATCTCTGTTATCCCTTGTCTGTCAGGTTTGTGTCTCTTTGTGTTATGTTTATGGCTTCCTCCTTTGCTTACTATCCATTTTGTACTGAAAAGGTCCTTGGTCAGATAACCTTAATGGAGCAACATGCTCTCACATTCCACACACCCTTACATATAAATTATTTGACTTAAATGTTTTGGGAGAGGAAAATCCTATGGTATTACAATATGAAATTAAGCAAAGGATCCTGTCATTTCTCCACTGACATATAGTCTTTCATCTTTCAGTATAAACACTGTCTAACCAGTGTTCATGTTGGCCCTTTGCTTCCTCTGGCTGTGCACTTCTGCCCTTACTCCACAAAGCACCCAATTTACCACAAATTGGATAGTGAGAAATGAAACTATTAACAGGTTTGTAATCTGAGATACAATTAAAACACAGGTCAAGTATATAATTTGCATGGCTGGAAAAACTTTTCAACGGTATATTTAGATCTTACAGCAGTGACTGAGAACATTATCAAGGAGTAGAATATATTTTCCTGAGGTAATTTTCACTAATCTGGGAATTCTTTTCTTTGGAGAAAGAGAGGAAAGACATTAGGAATTTTGGAAGAGTGGTTGCAAGAATTTTCTTACTGGTTCAGAACTGAACTCAAAGCCCGTTCCAGTCAATCAGGGAGCTTCCACTAACTTCTGAACTGATGTTCAGAACATAAAAATGTATCTTTACCTTGTATAAAACATTACTACAATGTGTAAATATCTTCTCTTTTGTATCCTGAGAGATGTTTAGCACATACAGGTTCTGCTGTAGCCAATTCCAATACAAAGTGTAAGCAGTAATACATTAGAGCCTACTTCCTACTACCTTTCATGCGAGAAGCTAAAAGCAATCAGTAAACTAACAGGACAGTCTGAGCTCTGGCATCAAATGGCTCATACAACATATCTTGATATATGTTACAAACTGGGAATATGCATGGATGTATCATGTTGTTTTAGTATTTTAGCATTTAAATGATTTAATAATTTAACCAGTAACAGCTGATGTGCTGTTGTGTTCCAGTTAATGCATTTGTGTTAAGTTTTATTCAAAAGCCTTTGTAGTGAGCTAAGAAACCAAAGTTACTAGTGAATTTTCTGACCTCTCTTAATACAGGAGGTGATTACATTCTTAGCGAAGGAAGTGGCTAGCAGACACCTAAGAATCCTAAGTATACTCAGTGTTTCAACAAGAGAAAAGTGGTAAGAAAACCCAGTTTTGTAGATCAAGCAAATAATATAGTATGACTTTCTCATGTCATATTTTGGATTACAAGAGGAAATTTGATGTTTTATTTATTTTGATAAAATAACATTTTATTCTCTATAAAACACATTGATAATAGAATATTTTAGTGATTCTCAGGGTCTGAGAAAGTCACAATGACTGCACCAAACATAGTAAACAAACATCCTAATAACAAATTTGGGATCCCAAAATGACATAAAAGATTTTATCTCTTTGATTTCAAAGAAACTGCACCACTTCAGAAAGGCAGAAAATTCTACACATTAGTGTCGATTCTAGCAAAATAATACAGATATCTGGCCTGTTATTCCAGAAATCAATTCGTATTATTAGGTACCCAATAACTGATGCAACCATTACAGCATATGTGAAAATTTTGGTGGTCCATGGTAAAATTAGCTTATATTGTAACTGATGACATGTCAATAGGATAAATTAAAGTTGACACATGTGCTAACATTTACTATAAAATTAAGAATTTAGCCACATAAAGGATGAGGTTCAGTTGTTTATGAATATGTTTTTCAAAGTGTTACTTTTTCAGCTGAAATTTGATATTCTCAGATCAGAGATAGTATTTTTAAGGAAGAACTTGTTAAATTATTTTCAAGACTGAAATAAGTATGTGAGAAGCTGGGAAAGCTCTTTCTATTCAATCTTCATCTGAACAGCTCTCACATGGCAATGAAAACTGCTGAAAATTTGAAATTTGTCAGAGACATAGTCCTGGAATGTAGATATGCCTTTCATTGGTCTGCTGAAAAATCAGATTTAAGGTTATAGTACTTTAATAACACACTTTATACATGGGTAGTAAATTATATTAAATGGATAAAAGCAAAAATCTTCCATTTTTATGGCCCTATACTTCTGTGAATATATTAAATAAGTGAATATTGATTAGATAATGTTGCAGGATTCCATTAGATATGAACATGCAAGCACAAAAACGTGGATGGAATTTAATACTTATTTGAGAACTACAAATAAGATCTGTGAAAGGGAGTGTGAATGAAGTCTGGGTTCCAGAAAATTCTTCTTCTTATTGCAGAAAATAGAAATATACATACAGAACGATGCAAATGTTTCTGCTATGGTGACAATGCATTAAGCGTTCTGTGACTGGCTATCAAATAATAACAGAAGATTTTTTTTTTGACATTTTAGAATTCATAGATAGCAAAAGTGGAAAAAATCCCACAAATGTTTCCCAATAAAACACTCAGAAATTAGGATGTGGTGAGATGAGTGTTGCCTCTGGGGCTTAAACTTTCTACCTCCTTTGTCATTTTCCAAGGGTTTGAGCTGCAGGGACTCATCCCTGCTCTGTCCTCCAGTTAAGGAAAGCCACCAGCACCAGCAAGGAGAAAGCTGGGAGTGGTGGGGATAGTGCAGGTGCTCCAGTTTTTCCTCAGTGTAGTCACCCAGGGAGCCAGGGACTGCAGGGTGCACTGGAAAACACATCGTCAATGGGTTTATTGTGTAGGAGAAACCCCTTCCACCATGGCTGGGCTGGGTTTTCAAGGAAAAAAACTCTCTAAAAGTGTGGATACAGCATCTGCACAGAGCTCCGTACTACGCTGTGATCACTTCTGAGTCACTGAGTCTACACTTGCAAATCAAACAATGCCAGGACATGGCCCCAAATCAATATCTCCTCCGTTAAACAATTCCTGGTGCTATTTTGGCCTGAGTCAGCTAGCAATTCCTAAGTGTGGTTCAGGAGTTAGCTAACTCCTGCATCAGAGACCATTCCTGATAGGCAGTTTAGACCTGGCCATCCTGTCTTGGAGGCTAAAAGAGCCTGATAGTGTCAGCATGGCTACAGCATACCAAACTGGCATTGTGTAGTTAATCAGTACAGATTTTGTTTAAAATTCCTAATTAATTCCTAAGAACAAACTAATTTCAAAGTCTTGGATTTCAGGGCCTTTCCTGGCTTCCAGATTTCTTCTTTCCAAATACAGGCACTTAGATAGCCCAATATAAGCATACCTACCCGTGGCTGTGTAGTGTAGCCCATTAGTCATGCCTGGCTTAAAAGCCTGTTGGTTCTTCTTGGCTTGTGCAGATGTAATATACTTTTCTTACTTCTGGTAACACATCCTGGTGGAATAAGCCCCCTTCCCCACACCATCACAAAGCAACCTCATGCTGAGTCAGTTCTTCAGTGTGATCTCTAAACCCTTTTGAAATTAATGCTTTCCTGGGTATATCACTCAGTTCTGGGGTACAGCCTGCTTCCCTTGTTCCTAGCTGTTGGATCTTGAACTTGATTTTCTTAAAACACAGTTTTTAAGGGCCTACCTTATAAATAACTCCCATGGCTGCCCTATACTCATTATATATATATATATACCACACACATATAATATATTATATTAATAATTTCCTAATATTTTCCAATACTATCCCAAGAGATCACTTTAGAAACACTATATTTTATTATGATTTCTTACTGATCACTATTTTCTGAGATCTGTCAGGTAGAGAGTTTCCAATCCTTTTAAACTGTGCTTTGCTAGGATTTTACAGCACTCCTGGTACTCTGTATTCCTGTGGAGGCCAGGTGACTGTGTTTGCTCTCACTGCCACAATATTTTTTTAACCTGTTTATGATTTTCAAGCACATTTGCAGAAAGATAAATATTCTAAGGATAAACAAATTTCCTAAAAGAAGCTAGTTGTAGGAAAAATACTAAAGGTCAAATATCATTCTCAATAACTTCTGATTCTGTTGGGTAGTTTCTACGGTTAAAGATGGCAGCCTGTTTGTCATTTTGAAAATACTCTGCAGCAGGAAATTATAGCTCTGTGTTGATATATGCAGAGTAAACAGAAAATCTAAGTGTGATACTGTTGAACAGTCAATTAACCAAGAGAGACACAATTCCCTAGAAAGCCAGGCTTTGTTAGCTCACAGAACTTCTTATTTAATCAGAATGTCTGGTGATACTAAAGCAAATAGCTTACAAACCTCTGCCACACATCCTTTAGCAAATAAAATTTCAATACAAAAAAAAAGACTGGTTTGACCAGATTGATTTTGCATCTTTAAATTCTATTCCCATCCTTTGTTATAGATTCAATCTTTTATCAGTTTTTCTGTTATTGGGCCCAGGCTGACCTCATGCTGAAAGACCTATCAGCCGTTACACTAACCCTTTTTGAACACTGACATAACATTAGCACTGTTTTTGTATTCTTGAATTTCCTTAGTAATCTGAGATTTATTAAAAATTAACCTAACTCATTTGCTCTCTAATGCCCACACCTAACAGGCATTCAGCTTAACATCCTTCTTTACTACAGATGGACTGGAAAGTACTTCTTTGCCTTCTTATGAAATTAGATATTTATTGAGTTCTTCTGCCTTTTCTACATCATTATTTAAACATCTTGATATTATGTCTTATTAATGAGGCCAGTGTCAAAGTGCTTCCTGAATTATTCATGGAAGTTTGTGGTGATGAAACCATGGAACATCAGCAGAAGATAAATGATTTTGTGGTTAAGACATTATCTTAGCATTAAGAGATCTAGGTTTTAGACCCGAAGATCTCCAATGTGATGTTATCAAATTACAACTCTGTCTCTTCATAGGACTACCACTCTCTGGAGCTGGTAGTTAAGAAATCAAAACCTTGCCTGTTTTACTGAATCTATTCTCTGTACTTTCACAGAATCACAGAATGGTTGAGGTTGGAAGGGACCTCTGGAGATCATCTAGTCCAACCCCCCTGCTCAAGCAGGATCACCTAGAGCACGTTGCACAGGATCGCATCCGGGCGAGTTTTGAATATCTCCAGAGAAGGAGACTCCACAACCTCTCTGGGCAACCTGGTCCAGTGCTCTGGCACCCTCACAGTGAAAAAGTATTTCCTCATGTTCAGATGGAACTGTCTGTGTTTCAGTTTGTGCCCGTTGCCTCTCATCCTATCACTGGGCACCACTGAAAAGAGTCTGGCTCCATCCTGTTGACACCCTCCCTTCAGATACTTGTACACGTTGATAAGATCTCCTCTCAGCCTTCTCTTCTCTAGGCTAAACAGGCCCAGCTCTCTCAGCCTTTCCTCATAAGAGAGATGCTCCAGTCCCCTAATCATCTTTGCAGCCCTTCGCTGGACTTGCTCCAGTAGTGCCACATCCCTCTTGTACTGGGGAGCCCAGAACTGGACGCAGTACTCCAGATGGGGCCTCACCAGGGCTGAGTAGAGGGGGAGGATCACCTCCCTCGACCTGCTGGCAACACTCTTCCTCATGCGCCCCAGGATACCATTGGCCTTCTTGGCCACAAGGGCACATTGCTGCCTCATGCTTAACTCGGTGTCCACCAGCACTCCCAGGTCCTTCTCTGCAGAGCTGCTTTCCAGCAGGTCAACTCCCAACCTGTCCTGGTGCATGGAGTTATTCCTCCCCAGGTGCAGGACCCTGCACTTGCCTTTGTTGAGCTTCATGAGGGTCCTCTCCGCCCACCTCTCCAGCCTGTCCAGGTCTCTCTGAATGGCAGCACAGCCCTCCGGTGTATTGGCCACTCCTCCCAGTTTTGTATCATCAGCAAACTTGCTGAGGGTGCACTCTGTCCCTTCATCCAGGACACTGATGAAGAAGTTGAACAAGACTGGACCCAGTACTGACCCCTGGGGGACACCGCTAGCTACAGGCCTCCAACTAGACTCTGCACCGCTGATCACAACCCTCTGAGCTCTGCCTTTCAGCCAGTTCTCAATCCACCTCACTGTCCACTCATCTAACCCACACTTCCTGAGCTTCCCTATGAGGATGTTATGGGAGACAGTGTCAAAAGCCTTGATGAAGTCGAGGTAGACAACATCCACTGCTACTTTCTTCATGGCACTCTGAATTCCTCGAGACTTTCTAGTCTTTTTCAACCTCCCTTCTTCCTAAAACTATCATAATCCACTCTCCAGTCTTATCAAAATACAATGAGAGAGGGTTTCAGACAAGCCCCAAGATCTCATGCATCTTTGGAAATCATCTTTGACCTTACTGCTTCACCTTGATTGTCTTCATTTCTCAGTTTATCAAACATGTTGCATAGACCCATTATACTGAATTATCATTTATCAGCTTTCCCATACACAGGTCTGAACTCCCTCCACCCTGTGTTCTCTTCCCTTCCCTCCTTCACATCTTCCTTGGCTACCATGGTTATCACAGATGGGAAATACCCATTTCTTTATTTCTCAGTTTCTTAGGTTTCAACTTTTACCTGTAGCTTCTTTTGTTATAATTTTTTGCAAAGAGTTTGGTAACTAAACAAAATAGGAACTTTCAAGAGCTAACCACATCAATTGCTATTTTAGTGCTCTTGTCTGATAATGCCAGTTTTACTCCTTTTAACTGATAATGCCTATATGCGTACCTTTCTTGCATTGCAAATAATCTTGATAATCATAAACTTTCTTTGACTAGCTTAGTGCAAGATGTAAAAAAGTTCACTGACAATCCAGTAGGTCAGATTTAATCATAATTGAAGCTGGAGAGGATATTTTTGCAAGCAAGACTGGTTTCATCAGTGGCAGTGTTATATAATCATTAAACATTGCTTCTGGATGAGTGTTTTTGGATGACAGCACAATGTGCTAGTTATATGTTCTGGTTGATACAGATACCCCCTTCCTATTTCTTTATGTAATTGGAACTAGGTGCAGCCACAATTAACTACCTTTGCCAGGTGTTGCCACTAAAAATCAAAAGCAAGGTGCTATTCTTCATGGCCTTAGCATATACCTGGACTTGAGTACAGACACCACTATTTCTGAAATTCCCTGAATTTATATTATGATCCTTCTATGTTCTATCCGTTGGCTTCTTCCAGTTGTCCAGTTTCAGGAAGGTTTATGGCTCTTGACAAAACTGTATTCATCAGCTGAACAAACTAGACATAGCTAATGCTTGCTGTGGCAGGTTAAAGATAACTTACCAGCACATAATGCATTTATCTGAAAAAGTACACAGGAATTAAGAGTTCAGCACTATGTGTAGATCAAGCACTTGAAGTATAAATACCCTGGCCTAAGCTTACAAAGATTCCCAGTTTGCATTTTTGCAACAGGCGGTATGAACAAGCCCTACTCATCATCCAGAGCACACAGCCTTTTTCTCCCCCCTACCCTACTTTTCAAACAGGTGGGTTAATACAGAAGATGATCTCAAGAAAGAATGCCAGGTTATGACTACAGTTAACATGACTACAGTTGCAACCAACGAGACTCAAACGACTTACTAGGAAAGTTGATCTAGTAGACGACTTTGAAAAAATGGAAGACTTATATAGAGACAGACCTGGGAATAACACTAGGACCCAGGCAGAGAAATGCAGTGACTTGAAACACATCCACAGTCCATTAAGGCCATCCATCCTATTTATTACTTCCTGTAAGTACACATAGTAAAAATAAATATTTGGGAGAAAATTCCTGGGTTTTGGCCAATGCGTTTACTGATATGGGAAATATTTCATTTCTGGTGTGTGCACAGTTTCAGTTAAGAGCAGAAAATATAAAGTGACTTTTTGTAATTCATTTTCTGTCTCCTCCTTCCAGCTATATCCCCTCTGATCTTGTATCTTCACAATGGCAGGCAGGCAGAGGAAGAAAAATTAAACACACAATCCTGCCTGTTTCATAAGCATGCCTTTGCAATTTTTACCATGATTATAGAATTATTTTCATAGCCTGAGTAGGGTTTTTATATAATTGGTTTCAATGAGTGGTTACATCAGTCACTGCTGATTTTTATGCCTTTGCTGGAAAAGCACTGACCAGTTATTATGAGCATATTGGCCAATATAACGTGCAAAAAGGCAATAAGTGCCAAAGTCTTCAGGCCATAGCTTTAGTCTGTCCTCCTCATTTTGGCTGTTCCATGGGAGGAGTTCCAGAGGACTGATATTTCTTGCCCAGCTGATAGTAGGCCTCGGTAACCTAAATATGCTCTGATTTAAAGAATCTGAAAACAGTGAAGAACTGAGGAATAAAATTCTGAGGCATCAGAAGAAGGAAGGTTAAGAAGGAAAAGGGTTCCTATTTGTCCCAGCCTATACATGCCAGGCTTCCTCCATACCCCAGCATTATACATCTTGCTGCTTCTTCCTACACTGGTGTTAATGAACCTGCCATTAAGACCACATACCTTGCAGATCCAAGGAGAAGTATCTTTTGCTTCTGACACTTTGGTTCCTCCCTCCTCAGGACAAACCCTGCACATACCCATGACAACAGAAGAATTTAAGATTTCACTGACTATAAGATATTTTCCTTATGCCATCCAGCCATCCACTTGCTATATGTAAACCGTGGTAAGATCTCACAACAAACTTCCAGCAGTTGACTGTCCAGTACCAAATTTGTTATGCATTGACCTGTGCTAGTCTGGTTTATCCAGCTTCCAGAGATACGCAGCCATCTACTTGTGCACTACTGTAGTCACCTTTATTTGGAACTGGGACAAGGTTACTCTAACAGTTTCAGGAAAGTCTGATCCTTCCACTGGGGGCTCTGCTTCCACTGCTGTTATCCAAAATAACATGATCCCGTTCTCTAGCCTCTCTCTCCTGCCCAACATGTGCCAGTGGATGCAGTGGAATTGCACAGCTATTGCATTATTTTTGAATAAAAGAAATTTAAAAATTATTCTTGTTGTCTGCTGTGAATATGCCATATTTGTTCTCCAAGCTTAGCAAGCCATCAACTGTATTTCAGAGTATCTGTTCCCTAATTAAACTTTATCTTGAAAAGAGGACATTCCATCTAAAGTTTGGACTTCCACTTGTAACAGCAAGCAGCAAGCTGAAGTTGTGAAGAAAAGGCAAGATGTCCCACAAAACACCACAGGTTAATTCTTAAGGATCATACTTAGTGACTGTGGGAAATGTGGGAAATGTGCATCATGCACCCACAAATCTTAGCACTAAGATTATATATGCTAAGCATATATACACAGAGAATCAGTGTAGAAATAGGTATTTGAGGTGCAGATTATCTACAGCAAGGCACTATACACAACTGAGGACAGAGCTTGAGCTCATCTGCACGGGATGTGAGTGCTCACAGCGTGGATGAAGCCTTTGATATGTTCTGTAAATCTATCCCTGCCTTGAGCCTGTAGAAATGGTAGGAAAAAGTCTCAGAAATGTCTTCACACCTTGATCACTTTCTGATTTGTCTACACAAAGATCCCTGTTTATACCAGAAGTGGTTTTTAGCATATTGCCATTCTCCCACTCCTAAGTTAAATGAGTAAAGAATGCTTACAACACTGACAGAAAGCTGAACGCATAAGAACTCAGACTGCTAGAACTCTTACCTATTTATCAGAAATTTGCCTTCAATATTGATGGCTAGCAACTGTGAAATGAAGAAGCAAAGGCATTGCACATGCAAATCAGATCTGATCTTTAAAGTTCATAACACATTGCTAAAATGATAGAGAAAAGATTTCAATATTAGGGAAGTATTTTCCTCAGTAGAGATTTCTCTGTCCTTTTCATTGTTGACGATGTAGTGGAGTCCTCAGACACAAAGAGGTAATCCAGTTACTATCTTACTCCTTCTCCCGCACTTTGATGAGTTCACTGACTTTCAAACAGCTGCCTCAGAGAAGATACTCAGGGTTCTAGGCATAAAAATGAAAAATTGCTGTTTGATTTTAGGGATCATAGTCTAGTATGATAGTGTGCTAACTAACTTGTATGTCAACAGCAACAACAAAAAGTCAAGCTTGAATTTTTAAAAATATCTCCTTCTGATACGATGCAGCATATAGGTAAATGTTTATATGTGGAACAATTCTGTAAATTACAAAGCTGTAGCCAGCCTGACCTCTTAGAAGATGCACCTTCTCTTATTCAACGTGAAGGGAAAGACAGCTTTGCTGTTAAGAACACATTCTTTCATTATCTTCATTATCCTTTAGGCAGTGCTTGCTATATTGCAAAATCATTACCCCTCTGCGAGTAAGCAGCCTAGCAATCCAATCCCAAGACATAAGCTAGCTGCCAATTTTAAAGCACTCCAAGCAATAACACAACATGGTATAATAACCTTTCCTGGAATTTATTTTCAAAAATGATCTCTGCTTTCCCTAGTTTTCTGTCTTGCAACAAAGGAAAACTCAGAAGTAACCACAATGTCAGTGAGAGTGAAAAGCCCTGATTGATGATAACTATTGTCAGGAGCAAACCGTATTGAACAACAACCACAACTGCCCTTTTAAGGCATCTTGACTCATTCTTGAAATTGTATCCCAAAGGAGTGCAACAGAGAGCATGTTTGACTACAGAGTGTGCAAACATGCAGTTGCTGAAACAGAATTCAAACCTCAGCATAGACACTGAAATCAATGTGATTGCACCAGAGTAACTGAGAGCAGAATGTACTATATGTTTCACAAAGTCCTGTCATGAATCAAGCAAAGAGGAAATGTATAGCACACAGAAAATGTAACACAACTAGTAGAGAGGAACTAGCCATTTTCTGTAATGGAGTTTCAGAAATCTTTTGTATTCTATAAAGAACAAAGCTTTATTTTAAAATATTGTGACTGTTGTACACGGCACCACTGAAACTGTATAACTGTTTGTTAACAGTTATTTTTCTTTCAGTCATTGTAATTGATTTACTTTCACTACAGCAGTAGCTAGAAGCTGCAGCACGGATTGAACAAAAGTTGGAATTTCCATCCACTTTGGGACAAGAAGTCAAAATACCAACATGCACTGTGGAACAGAATGTTCTGAAAAACACGGATTTGGAAACAATTGAACATTTCATCTTTTTCCCAGCTGAGCACAAAAGCTGCATATTTGTACAGTGTTGCACTGCCTAATGGGATTTTGGAATTTGAACCGCCTTTTGTCTCATTCTGTCCTCTCTGGATAAGACCGCTGGCTCGGGCTGCATCTCCAGCACTGCATGAAAGCCATAGAGATGACTGTGAGAAGAGTGATTGTATTGTGCCCTTGTAAATATAGTCTAATCAGGGAGTTAGTTAACCACAGGAGATAAAGGAGGATAAAACTACAAGCCCGATTATGCAATACAATGGCATTATAGAATTCAGGTTCCTATTGAACTGAGTTAAAACAAAATATCTTGGATCAGAAAGGTCATAGAGCCAATTTTCCTTGTATAAAATTCTGTGGAAACTTTTTCCCATGAGAAAGTAATTCTGATAGAAAGCAACCAGATGACAGTTTTCTCTCTTGTCCAATGGTGTCAGAGGCTGTACAAACCTAACTAGACAGAACAGCATAGTTTTAGAGAAATTCAGTATTCCTGTCTCCATATTGCAGATGCAGGACTGAAGCACCATTATCAGGTATTTTGCTCCCTCTCATGTGGCTCTGTCTACACTAATAAACTCAGGCTGGGCTCCCCAGCATGATTTTGGCCTGCACCAATTAGCACTGTCTAAAATAATGTCTGGGCACAGTTTGGGAGACAGCACTGATCCAGGTAAGCAGTATGGATGCGGCTGCCCTGTTTGGGGGAAGAAAATAAACATATGGGGTCCATATACATGCAGACCTTGCCTTGCCTTTGCCCTCAGGGTCCTGTCCGTGACCTGTTTTATTTGCTTGTGTGGACATCACCAGATGGGGACACGGACTGGCCATGCAGTGACTCAAATGGACAGCAGACCTGGGCTCATATGAATCTTTTTTTTGCCGCATCACTTTTAGTCCAAATCTGTCCACCAGTCCTATTCAACATGCGGTTGCCCATCTGCTTGTGCTGGGACATAAGGGGAGGAGCAGACACTTAGTGACAGAGGGCAGGGAAAGAGTTGGGCTCCTTTTTTCATTGGCAGTGTTGGCTTAAAATGCTTGTGAACCTATAGCCTGAAATTCAGAGCCATGGTAGCCAGACCTAACTTTAAGTACTTAACCAAAGGGGCTTTTTTTAGAACTATAAGTTACTGAAGACCAGCTCTGTCTTCCATGGCAAGAAGCAAACATCTCAACTGAGCAACTCAGATGTCATTGCACAGACTTCAGTGAGTTTAGGGTTATGAAGCTGTCAATTTAGGACTTTCACTAAGTGTCCTGGGTCGGGCTGGATGAGTCATTTTGTAAGGGACGTGTGCAAAAACAAAGAGAAAGTCTGTGGCAAAGCTGTAATGCAGTCCAAAACTCCTGAATACCAGCACATATGATTTCACCATAAGAACATATTTCTCTTCTGAGAGTGGTTTGTTTTATTAATATATTCATTTCACTGAATATTTCATAACTGATCCCAGTGCCTGGAAATGGATATGAAGTATCCATATGAAGTTAAGTTACAGTGTAGGTACTTATGAGTTGAAATGAGAAATTCTAGCTGAAAAATACTTTGCTAAACCTTGTTTCTCTAGTGAAAATTAAAGGGTCGTTAGAACTGACTGCCTTCTGCTTTTGCTATGAAAGGGTACATCAGATGTTGAAGTGAAGTTAAAATCTAGTGGGCCAAGTTTTGCAGCTAATAAAAATTTGCATAAATTGAGTTCAATGGAGCAATATTGACTTTCAGCACCTGAGGATCTAGTTTTAGCTTTAATTTTTTTAAGTGCTCCTCCCCTGTGGCAGGAAGGGAGAAGAGGTGGAGAGAAGTGGGTATGAAAGAGGAAAGAAGTACATCTTTTATACCTTACAAAAGCAAAGGTGGCCAACAGGAAAGTGAGGTCTTTAATCCATGCTAACCCCAACAGCAGTAGGAATATATATATATATTTTCTTTCTTTCTTTCTTTTTTTTTTTGGTTTGTGCCCATAATATAGCAAAAAGGATCAAAATACCAGTCAGAATTGAATTTTGGACAGTCTGTTAAACAGACATTTTTAATCTGTGTAGACATATATGATTGTGAGATTAGCCTATTTAGAAAATTAAAGCTTATTTCTTATTAAATGAAAGAACGATTCTTCCCTCATTTATCATTACTTTAGGTTGGTCCTGACCATTTAAATAGTAGATACAGCTTTAAGTAAGTTGACCTGCACTTTGACATATGCGTCCTCCTTGGGGTCTCGTAAATGGAGCACACCACCTATAAGTGCATGTGCAAGGGACTGAGAGACTGTATAGAGTACTTATTACTGTGCAAAGTACTTAATTGTTCTGGTCCATTTATAATAAATATCTATGGAGAAAATGCAGTTTTAATGTCAAAATTTTTGTCATCAAGCACTTGCTAAATGATGCTTTTGTGGTACTTTTTCAGTAGCAAAGGATAATATTTGGTATTATTATGAAGTGACAGCTGCACATGACTATTTTTCCTCTTTTCTAGAGGATAATCATTGCACAAAACAGTTTTGATACAGTGTATGTTGATGAACTATTAGTGAGGATTTGGGATAGTTTTCATTAATTTAAAACAACGTTTTATCAACTGTTGGCAGCTTCTACAGAGCAAAAATGTGCCCCATTTTAAAACCAAGCAAATGAGCCTGCCTTTGGAGTTCCTGGGCATTTACAATTCCTTTTTCCCCTTTCTTTCTTCCCCAGCAATTTTCTGTGGCTGACAATGCCAGGAAATTCAGCTCCCACCTTTGTCTGGTTCGGTCTTTGTGCTGGGCTGTCTGCCTCCCTCTGCACAACGGTAAGGGGTGATTATACATGTTCACACTGAAATGTAGGCAAGTGGGGAAAGAAAGGCAAGCTGGATGAAAGGAGGGGGAGAGGTTGCTTTGGATGCTGAAGAACAAGCTGCCCAGCTTTCTTAATACCCATAATAAGCAATTGCTGAAAATGCTGAGTCTAAAGGAAATCTTCAGTGGGACTTCCTGGGCAAGTAGGGCTTATTTCTGTGTGTAATGGTTGCTGCTGGGTCAAGGCTTGCCTTTGATCTAAAACACCACTGCCATGTAGATTCAGCAAGGCTGTGTAGGGAGAAGGGATTGTGGGGATTAGTAAGGAGAGGAAACAGTTGTTTTTCAAACAGTGAATTTTAAATCTATAATATCTGTATAATCATCTGATCATTCATAGAAAACAATAAACCTTTTAATGGAATCAGTGTTCTAAAACTACTCAGAGACAGTAAACAAAGAAAGGGGAGTGATAGGAAGAAAAAAAAAAAGCAAGTCTTTACCTGCTACTACCATCTAGTGGTAAAAGAGAATTAAAGAACATGTTTGCAGAAATATTTCTATGGGAGGGATAAGATTGGTGCACAAAATTAGGAAATTAGAAGGTTGTTTTCTGGTACCCACTTGCTCCCCCCAACTGTAGGCACATGTTTTCTTGCACTCTGCTACTGCTAAATCGTGCTCTGCGCACTGAAAGCAAGCACAAAACCAGAGCCACGAATAGAAAAGGTGAATCGGAGAAACATGTTCCTCTTTACCTCAAAATTCTCATGTTTGCTTGATAGATGACTATGATTTCAGATCTTCAAGCATGGTTATCATTTCATTCATGAATGTGATAGCTAACAAAATAGGATTGAGGTCTTATCTATCCACTGCAAGAAAAGTATTGTCATTTACATAACCGCATATTGCTCCTTTTCTGGGAATTGTACTTGACAGAGGTAGGAAGTTTTGTGTGATTGTCACAGCCTCCCCAGCACCAGCTGTCCCCGCGCTTGTTGCTGAAGGTCAAGGGAAGCCCAGCCACCCTGCCACGGCAGGACTCTCCCCTCTGTGCTGACATCTGACCCCTCCTTGCTGACCTTCGATCTGGCCTTGCTGCACAGGGGAGCAGAATGTCAGTGCCTTGCAGGGACTCCTGGCTGGCAGCAAGAGATGGTGCCTGCCCGTGTGCAAGAGAGCCAGGAGTCCTTATCTGTGTTGCTGCTTCTTGGCGATTGGAGTACTTGCACTTCACTGGGCCCTTGGAAACTGCCATTATACTAGGCAAACTTTTACCTCACAGGAAAATAAGTTTATCTGATTGAAATGCAAAGCTAAGAATTCAGTTACTATATTTAGGAAAACTACAGGGAGGAGAAATAGTAATGGACTTTGCAGCTACCTTGTGCACCATTTTGGCTTCAAGCTGTGTTCCCTTCAGCTTACAGATGAGCTGCTTCTCAAGGTGACTGATATCACTTACAAACCTGGTGTCCAGTTCTTCCAAGCTGCTTCTGCCCCCCATCAGATTCTGTTTTCCCTCGACTGGTGATAACTCTCAGCTGATGGGAAGCTCAAAAGAAAATTTTGTAGTAGACTTGTATGTGTGTCTATACATGTATAATGCAATGGAGGTTTAGAAGAATAACATAAAAAAGAAGAAAAGTATAGGTTGTTCACTATTAAGATAATACTAATAAGTCAAGATTAATTAGTTGTTATACATAAGAAGACAGATAAAATAGTCATTACTTTGCAAAGGACCTTGCAGTTTTCTTCTATGCACCACTTTTCTCACTTAGCCAGAGTTGCAACATGCCTCTCTGTGCAAGCTTGGGGTTAGTCCTACTGAGTGCTATCATGCAGGTGCAAGACCTCTTGAGAACTCATGAATGCATTGAAGCATTAGTGAAATACACACACACACACACACACACACACATATGTATGTATGGAATTTGTTATCTGTTATAACTTGTTATGTATTCTGACAACTTTGCTTAGAAATGTGGCAACTTGGGCTGAGTTCAAAGAGGGGTTAGTAGGAAAAAGTTATAAGGACCTTTACACAGTAATAGCCATTTCTGTATTCCAGCGTGGAAGAACTAAATATGCTTGTCTTGCTACTACTACCTTGATAATGAATAACCTACACTGTTCTTGTTTTCTGCAGTATTCTTCTTTTAAGCCTCCACTCTGTTATGCTACCACAACACGTCACTGCTAAGACACAATGGCAAAGACAGGTTTTAGTGAGGTTCACAGAGCTCTAGTGGGGTTGGAACCCACTCTCCACAAGAATACTAGGAGCTCCCTGCGATGCAAAACTGACTTGAAGTGAAGTCATCTGCTGCTCTCCAATATTTCAATAGGGTTCCTGATGTGTACGTATTTATCTTTGCAGCTTCCTGCAAGCTTCAGTAATTATTTCAACAAGGCATCAACTTATGTGTCATATGTAATTGGAATCATGCATAACACACTTCCAGGCGTCTGTACGTTGGGTGTCCTTGGAGTGGCTCTTCCTCCTGGCTGAACAGAGACAGGATTCACATGTAGTTGACTGTAATAAATATAACTATACAATGCAAACGTACCTTTTCCTGACAGGCATCTCTGAGCATAATCAAAAGTTTATGTACCTAAGGTCAGAGCATACAGGTACTGTTAGGGCAAGATTAATTTCAGCCTTAAAGTCAATGCTTAAAACAAATTAGAGAAATCAAGTGCCAGAAGGAAACTCTAAATAAAATCCCCCAAACAAAAGCAGAAACCAACCTGGAAAGGCATGTTTTATTTCAGACTTAAGAGTTTCATACTCAAAGTTGAGGCATATAAAAGGTCAATCAACCACTGAAAGTACTTCCCTCTATTGCCTCTAACAGAAGTTGTGAGTGACCAACAGTAGTGCAAGATTTGCAAGCTATGTGGGGTGAATCTTGGTCTTGGAATTAGGTGAGCGGGAGTTTTCACTCCTGATGGCACCTAAGAGCAGAGGGAAAGGGCAAAGGAGAAGTACCCTGCTGGGCATTCTTTTGAGAAATAAAGCACCAGCTGGCCAAAAACTTGTTCTAGAAGAAAAGCTTGACATATGAAATACTGCCCTGAAAACAGCGCTGTGGGCTGGTTGGATCTCTGTTTACATCCAAATGATATGAGATCACGGAAAGGATCATCAATGTTTTACCATCATTATCGGCGTATGTTCTGATCCTTCTATCAGTAACATCGAACTCTACCGAGTTAGGGGGACAGCTCAGGCCCATGTCCCAGCAAAAAAGCTGTAGCAGTGACAATGATAAATAATTCATGATCCATCTCCTTTCCGTCTTGCTGGTTGCATTTCCTACAATCATTTATTAGAATGATGCTGTGTCACATTTATTCAAGTATCTATCGCTGAGAGACTTGAGAAAATAATAGAAAAATAATTATTCTTCATCAGGATGCAGTTGCATTTATATAAACATTTTCTATATTTATAGAAGTGATATCTACTTAAATAGTTATTCACATAAGTTTATATGCTAAGAGATTCTGTAGTATTTATAGTTAAAGGAAATAAGGAACTTTAAATAAAAATGACATGCATATTTGTCTCATGATCATCATTTAGTTCTGATAGAATTTGCTTTTGCCATTGGCTTTATTTAATTAATCTTTTTATTTAATTTATTTCTTAATTTATTGCCTTACCTTCAAATGTTCTTTCACTGGCCAGTTGGGTACATTTTGGATCATCCTTTGTATTGATACTTCTACATCACTCTCCTCATGAAGCATCTAGAAGTGTGTTGATCCTTCACAAGAGAACCTCAAAGGCTTGTTTCTGACCGAAATGTTTAGACTTAATTTTCCACCTCCCACATACGATTAAAAAAAAGTAATGAATAATATTGAGGTCCCCTAATTATTCTGATTAGACAGTTGGCATCCTGATGACTCAGTTAAAAGTAGCTTTTGCATTTTGTCTGCAGAAATATTAAGCTTTCACTTTAGGATTTAGTCCTGTGAAGCTGGCACTCTCTCCTTTTATGCGTGTTGTTTCTCTCTGTTTTCCCCTACTGAATAAATTATATCACTTTTTAGCCTAGTTTCATTAAAAAAAAGGCTAATAAGATTGTATTATGTCCCCATCCACTAGCTCCTCTTCTCTCTTCTTGCCTGTTTTCAACAAATTTTGACAGAGGCCTCAAAAATTACAAAGTCTTACAAATTTGGTGGTAATCAGGGAGTAAGAAGAGGAGACTAACCCTATGAATGTTCCTGCTGAGTGAAAGGAACAGAGAATTTGATCATGACTTCATTCTGATTAACAGCAGTCACCTGGACAACCAACACGTGTGTACTTTCTGGCAGTCAACATGTCCACAATTCTGTGCTCTCTCTTTTGTGTGTTGTCCCTTGCCCAGCCCGCAGGATGCAAGGGGTAACTAGGGAAGAGGTATATGGGGAAATGGGGGTACCGTAGTGTAGGAGAACTGGGAACAAAGCAGGGAGGGTTGTATGGGCAAAGCCTAAGAGACATTGGAGAGAGTTATGTGTATTGCAGTGGGAGTGCTTGTAGATATATGGAGAAAAGTTTTTGTTCTTGTGATGAGAAGGTGTGATGTGAGCCATACAAGACACAAATCCATATGGAACAAGACTTCATTAGCTCCACTGCTCATGCACTAACTTGTTTTCCTTTATGGTCAACTTTTGCTATTATTTCCTTCACTTTTCCTGCTCTGCCATAGGTCACAGAGAGCTGAATACCTATCTAGTCAATAATCTCTGTAAAGGACATATTGTTTGGTTGCTTTTCAGAACTGCATTAATCCTTTCAAATTCTCCCCATCTACCCTAGATTCTTTTTATAATTTCTTTCTCATGATCATCATTTTCTGGAGTGAAAAGCTATTGAAAGTAAACGTATGCTTCAGCTTTTTTTATTGCTTTCCATTTACCAAGAGTATTTTTTCTTGTGCATAAATGCTTTATGTCACCTTTAGTTTTCTTCATGTTTATTTTAACTCCCCATTTCTTGCTTGCTACATAAAGATAATTTATTAGCCTCTTCTCTGTGGCTGCTGGATACTCAAGAAGTGCAATGTCATGTGCAAACTGTATAAGTACTTCTCATTTATTGTCTAATCTTACTGCAGTACAGCTTTCTGAAAACTTTCACCAAGCACTCATAGAAAAACGTGGATGGATAGAGTTGCACTATTTCAAACTTCTTTCTTTTATTCCTTGATTTTTAAAAATATTTTGGTGATGTTATCTTGTAATTGTTAATATGGGGAGATAAGCTCTATTTTAGCCCCAAATTAATGAACTTCATGTGTCAATTACAAGGTGGAATTTCATGGCCTATGTTATGCAGGTTAGATTAGATGATTCTTCTGGCATTAAAATTTATGAATCTATAAATTTCTGTTTTTCACTTGTTCTCATAGTGAGTGAAAGCCTTCTATGCATCAAATACCCTAAACTGAAGTAAGTTATTCTGTATGACCTTCAACACTCTTCTATCATTTTGGGTCCAGCCTTATAGATGTTGTGTCTCTAAAGCTCTCAGTAGGCTAAGAGGAGTTATGGGTGCCTAAGGATGCCAGGCATAGCTTTTGATATACTGCATTAGTGTGAAAAGTTGGGGGGATTGTCCTAGGCATAAGTTGCTTGCCATGTAAAATCCATTGTAACTAGCTAGCTTACAGGCGTAAGCTATTTATAACTCTCAGGAAACATATTTTTGTGGATACATTATGCTGATAGGAACAGTAGATTCATATTTATGTATTTAGGAATTTATTACATTTGTTTGTCCTCTGCAGTCTCTATAGCCCCTACTCTAAGCTTTCCCCTGCTTCCCAGCATTTCTCTGACCGTGCACCAGGACCCAAGACCCAGCTCTGATAAGGCACAGCTGCATAACCGCAACCCAGACTGCTCAGAAGCTGTGAGAAAGTCTGTACAAAGGCAAGAAAGGTAAAATTGCAGTCAGAAGTAGGATTGCTGAGATAGCATCAGAAGTAGCTTGAGTATTCAAATGGGAAAACAGCAATGTGAAAAGATACAAAAACCTGAAAGAAAAAAATAAGAGAGGCTGGTCAGGCTAGTCAGGGGCCAGTTGGGAAGCATCAGATCATCAGGTCAAATCATCAGCATCACCAGTTATGATGGAGCAAGTGGAAGACTCAGTGACACTGAGGACCAGCTCCAGGGAGCTGTGGAGGCCAGCTATTCCCCTCCTGACTGATGTCTGCCCATCCAGCAAAAGCTCTTGAGGTGCCTTATCAGGGCTGGGGAACACACCTATGCTTAGCCTAGCAGCTGGCTAAATACCAGCTGTCTGTTTCTGTGTGTTAGCCACTAAATAATTGCCTTATGCTTTTAAGTTGTGTGTATACTGCTTGCAGAATCCTTTGTACCAGGCTAAGGATGCCCAAACAAACTGACAAAAAAGAGGGACCAGAGCACTTTCTTTAAACATCAAGTTGAAACAACCCAATGATTTTGTTATATTTACAGAATTTTTATGTTGATTAGCATTTTCTAAGTCTTCATTCTAATTTTCCCTATTGTCATGACCTTAATGAGTGCTCCTGACCCAGCTTTCCTCTGCTTATATCGTGTGTTGTATGACTCACTACCTTGAGGCTGTTATAGATTACTTGTTTTTTTTTTTCCACAAGGAATGCTTGCAATGTCTTAAAGTGAAAGTTTAAGATAAGAAGCGGGTTTGATATATAGACCTGCAATGTACTTAGACAACATAACCTGAATTCTTCATAAAAATCTTTTATTTGTCTATATTATCAGTGGAGTGTGTGTCTGGGCTACAGGACTAGATCATGGAAAATGACAGATGTGTTTTTCACTGCTTGGCAAGCACAGATCTGACTTAAAGTTGCCCTAATCAAGCACTTGAAGATTCTGCAGAAGGGAGGAAGGAGAGGATCTGCCAGTGAAAGAAAACTAACAGAAATCAACCCTCTACCCTTTCCAGCCTGCCCAACTTAGAGGGCTGTTTTCCACCATTTGCAGGTGGCTAGACCCACGGGTTAGCAAAAATTAAAGCCTCGAAATCATTAGGAAAACCTCTGCGAGACTGCTGAAGAAAGGAGTTTCGTATTCATCCTAAGTGGCAGTCAGCCGCACAACACTCAGAGAGACCAACCAACCATTACAATTAGGTATAACAATCACTAATAACTTGGCAAGGTAGCAAACTATTCTCTTCAGAACTAGCCTATCAAAATGATTTTTCTAATGACTGATCTATACGGAAATTTTGATGGGGTGGAAACACACTGAGGGAAACAAAGAGACCTAAGGGCAGATCCCAAAATAGACCTGTAACTCAGAAAACTATTGAAAGATTTTCTTCCAAATTTGCTGGGGGTGCGGAAGGGAAAACACCTTCAGGATATACTTAGTACTTTTTAGTTTAAGCCAGCATTGTTAACCAAAATAGTATGGCAACTGATGGAAAGGGGCTGTTGTAATAATTTCTAAAGACAGCTACTTTCACAACTGTTGGCATAAACACAAGGAAGGCAAAGACAGTACCTTCATAATAGGTTTTAACAGCTTTTTTGTAATACTGAGAAGAAAAATCCAGCCACAGAAATATGACATACTTGCATGGGTTATTAGTTTTTGATTAAATTTCATTGTTGCATCAAAAGCTTTATTGCTTGCTAATGAAGGATCTTTTTTAGTAAACACTTTTATTATTATATATTATGTGTATTATTGCAGCATTATGGTTAACACTGAGTACTAAGAAGTCATGAAATGAATTAAAATCTCAATATTTCAGAAGTACTGGGTTATCTATATTTGCTTTAATGTTCGTGTTCTAAAGATTTCTTCCCCTAACCCCAAGCGCTAAAAACTCACCTCCCTCAAACTCTTATTTAATTGCATCAACCCAGGAGCTGGAACTTTAGGAAAAACACCAGATATCAAAGAAATTCAAATAAAAATGCTTGGGCTGACAACAGTAATAGTTCCTTAAAACATGTACAATGAAAGATCTCATTGTACATTTGAAGAGCAAAACACCCTGAAGGAGTTACAGTCTAAATAAGCAAAACAGCCAAATGGTTGCAGGAAAGAAGATATTCTGACAAAGTCTTAGCTGTAGATTCCATACAGATTTCACCTATGGAAACTTTATAAAATAGAAGACAGAAATCAATTATTTTGTAGTTTGGAGGAAGAGAGTTTGCAGCAGATTTCAGTTCATGCATATTACAAATATCTCTTGCTCTGATAAACCTTGCTCTCCAGGCAAAACTAAACCCATTTGTGACTGTACTAGGTAGGAATATATTGAACAACAACTCCCAAGTAAGAAAGTGATTCTTTTATTATTTTAATTAAGAGGAAGATGGTCGCAAGACATTTTTTTTAAACCAACTGATTTCTGTTGGTGGTCTAAATAACATTGGATCTTACATTACCTACATCTTTTATCAGGGTATTCACTTTTCTGATGTCTGAGACTCTGCAATCCATCCTGTAGAAGAATATAGAAAAAGTCTATTTCCTAACCCAAAGAGAGAGAGAGAGAGAAAAGTAGTACAGGTATAAACATTAGTTACTGATTTTTGGAAGCAGATAAAATTAATAGAAGTTTCCCCACCTCAACAGTTAAATCTATATACCCTAACTAAAACCTTTCCTTCACTCGGAAAGCAAAAGGAACATGAAGAAGTCCTGAAGATTACTTTCTTTGAACCAATTAAATGAAAATACTGTCCTTCAGAGGAGGCTGACATGGTATTTGCTTGATGAGCTAAAATGTTTCATTTCATTTAGTCCCTTAGGGAACTTCTGACCCAATAGCATTCTTTTCTTGGCTTGGTTTTCTAGATTTTTACAGCTTGGCTTGACTAGAACAGACAAATCATTGTTGCTGAAAAATAAAAATACAGGGTATAGGTAGATAGTTAGGTATGTATACCTATAGAAGCTACTTTGTAGCAGAAGTGAAACTCAGTTAATTTGGAATTTGATAATTTTAACACACATTTTCATACCAGGAGTCCCTTTTACTACCTTGTACTTCTCACAGATTTAAGGTATATTTGGCAGGTATAAAAAAGTCTTCAGGAGAAGCATCTAAATATTTTCTAAGATTATTATTTTTTTCACATACAATGTAGCTGCTCAGTGTTATGAATGTTAGATTCATCATCATTTCTTTAACATGTGATAATGAATCCCCACTCCTTTCTCATGTCTACTAATGTGAGACCTTTCCTTGCACTTACCAAGACAGTAAATGACACTGTATTACATTCCTATTCATTGTCTTTTTCCATCTATGCTAAAAAGTACAATCTAATAAAAAAATTGTGGATTGCCATCTGCTATGAAGATTCTCTGTAGAAGTGTTCTCTGTGAACAAGATCTGGTATCTTTTAGGTGGCTTCCACTGCCTTTATCATGATTTCTGCTACTATTTCCCATGAAGTATTTTATTCTATTTTCTCAGGTGTTTCCTTCAAAGAATTAGAGAATTTTTTGTCTGTTTCAGTATAGTAACACAGAACTACTCCATGCGGCCAGAGAAACAGCCAGGGGAGTAGCTCCCAAAGTGTCTTCCCATAGAGACTAATCCTGTTGAGAGCAGGAGCCTGTGCAGGTCCTCCCTGATGCAGTAGTGCTCCCATGGGGCACCTGTGTAGATAACTCAAGCCAGAATAAATCCTGTAGCATAAACTGAAATCTGTGTAGCATTTGCAGGATCCCTGAGCCACAGGAACACAAGCGTAACTTACAGGTGCCCCTGCTTCCTGGTCAGAGTGTATTTTTTTGTATGGGCTTTAGTACTTTGCATAATTTGTGATGGCCCACATGCCATGTCAGAGAAGCATCAAAAGAGGCTCTAATGGCAGTAGGAGGCAGAAAGAACATTTGCTGTGCAGGTCCAGGCTACAGAAATGAGTGGCTGGTTTCAGCCCTAATTTTTCTCTCAGATCCATAATTACATCCTGTAAAGTTTTAGGTGGTGACCTTCCAGAAATGAAGTCTCTGGCTTCCACCTCTCCTTTAAAATTACTGTTTCTGTGATAGAGAATTCTCCACGGGTAAAATTTCACTGTAAGAGATAAATGATGGGATATTTAACTGACTAAAATAAGAGCAACTGGAAAGCATTTTTTGCTGGACTTTACCAGAGCTTTTTACCTGTAGACCAAGTTGTCATTTCCAGGCCCCATATAGACCTGGGCCAATAGTTAAAACTTTATTTTTCTATCCATTCTTCATTCTGCTCAAAATTACTGGTCTTTCACTTGTAAACAAAGGGTCATTTATCATTATGGCTAAAAGGAATGGAATTGGCCCATCGTAAATTCAAGGTAATCTGTTTTTCCATTATTAGCTTTGGTTCAACAGCTAATGAAGTCAGAAGCCAGTGCGTTAGACAACTATTGTAAGGTGACATTTTAATGAGAACATAACTTTTGGGGAACTAAAAAAGGATATGCAGCTGCAAACCCCACTAGGTTATTGTAGGCTGGCCTTACTTTCTTTCTTCTGAGGCAAATAACTGCCAGAACAACTTTGTTTAAACGTCTCAAACTGGCTGTGTTTTCCATGCATAAAGAGCAGGCAGTGCGATTCATTAAACAGAAAGAAACCAATGCCCCCATTCAGGTCAGGCATGATTGCTCACTAGTGCTTCAAATCTAGAGAAAAACACTCCTTACCTGAGGGTGGACATCCTTTATCATTCACTACTCAGCAGCCCCCACACCTGTCTTGGCAGAAAACTGCAGATGCATCCCCTGGAAACCATGGCCATGGGCAGATTCTTGGAGTCACTGTGCTCCTTCCTCATCGGTTTGGAAAGCTGGGGACAAATCTATGGAGTTTCTGTGTCTTTATTGGGCTGCATGTTTCTTATGACCATTTTACTATAAATAATTCATGAAGAACATTTCTGAGTTATAACCAAGAGTAAAAAAAAATCTGTATATGCATACAGCCAGATACATATGTACATACATAGGTGGTGCTCCTATTTGTAAGTGCATACTTATAGTAAGTGCATACATATAGACTTATATCCTTAACCCAGTTGCTATGTCTTATTTATTCTGCAGCTGAATTTCCTTTGAGTTTGTGACATTAAGTACGACAGTACTTAAATAAAATATCTGTATTTCTTTGTTTCCAGCCATTACTTCGACAACTCTCCTTCATATTGGGTGCTCAAGAAAATATTCTACAGTTCCATGCTATTTCCAGACAGCAGCTACCTTTTCCTGTCAAAAAATGCCATATTTCTTTAATTAATCTCTAATCACAAAAATGTGCAGACAGTTTGGAGGGGAATAGTAAAAATGACAGCAGAGGAGTCAAAGAGAGGAGCGTAACTCCCAGAACAGCGTAAAACAATGATTTGGGGGCTGTATCTGTGGAGAAGGCATGCTTCTTGCCTGGGGGGACAGCATGTATGCTGTCCTGATTTCTCCAGCTAGCAGTAGGCTTGGTCAGCAATGTCCCTCTGGAGCTGGGAAGCATCATTATTTCTGTTTCAAACCAAGGTTTCCAATTTCCAAATTCAAGGGCTAAAAAGTAGGTTTAAAATATTGGTCCAAAATGGAACCTGGACCATCTGCTGGATTTTTACATATGGGGTTTACTGGCTATTGAAGTTGCAGTAGCCCCTAGAAACCCAGCCAGGCTGGAACTGTAGCCTTGTTGTGGTATCCTCAGCCCAGTGAGACCTCCTGCACAGATAAACTGTAAGGCTGATTAATCCAGGGTGCCAGCTGCTTTCTACCAAAAGACTGGCAGAAAGCAGACGCTGTGGGGCTAGGGGGCTTGCTTAACGAGTACAGGCTGGAATAACTACATGAGGCACGAGACAATGAGCAATCCAGCCCTGTATGTTGCTTGGACTACTAATATGACATGATTGCTTGTAATATCAGGTGACTAGAGTCAACGACCCAGGAGGTCCCTTTCAATTCTATGCTAACATGTTTATTATTGCTCTTTTTTCATAGAAGGAAATATTCTTTTCTTTTGCATCAAAGAGATAAAGGCCCAGAAATATTCCAAGAGCTGTGCACTTTGTTGGCATCAGCATTGTTCCATGAAAGGATGCTTCCTTCCTCATGCCAAGCTCTAGCATAGACAGCTGCAGTGCATACATGAGGCGGAAGCATGAGCTCCAGAAGTTGGATGGTAGCTTGAGTTGTGGTATGCTTGAGACCCGGTCCCATGCATTCAGATGACTTCCACTGAGTTTAGTAAAAGACAGGTCCTTTAGAAGGATGTTTTCAATACTTGCAGTGTTTCAGCAGGCATAATTAGGCCAAGATCTCTGTGAAAAACTGGCCTAAATTAGCAACAACATTTAAAAATGTACATTTGTGTGATAAATATATTTGTCTTCCGAATGGATGTTAGAACAGAAAAAAAGTAACCTGTGGTGCTGCAAATTAAGTTTAAAAAAGCGTGTTGACTAAAATATATCTTATTTTAAATGACAGTGTTAATCTTAAGGTTTTCAATTATAAGAGAGAAGAACAAGTGCAAATGTCTTTGTGAACATTATATTCAAATGCAAGTAATTGAAGAAATGAGAACATTCTGTCCCTCTGTGGAACTGCACAAGCTTTATAGTATTTGCACAAATTTAGATAACATAACAAGATGAATGCAGCTCACATTGCAGTTACTAAGAAGTATTATTTTCAAAATCAAAAGGGCAATTATGAATGAAAAAAGGAATAAAATTACACGCTGCCATTTTATTCTAGTATAAAAATAGAATCGATGAAGCAAAGTCAAGCATTTCAGAATTTAAAAGAAATCTGGATAGCTGTTATTTAGGTTGGCTGAATATTTATAAGAGTGGCTGACAGAAATGGAATCCCAGAAATGCTCCTGAAAATATTATTTGCAAAGTACAGTTCTCTGTTTAAACTGAGATTTGTGCTATGAGTTTTGCATATAGAAGGATGCTCTATAAATTAATAGGAATTTTTATTCGTTTCCAAATAATCGCACAGCAAGGAATCATAAAAGTAAAAGCTAGAGAAGTCCTGCTTGGCCTTCTAGTCTAGGTCATTTGTCAGAGGATGTCTTACCACATATTCTCTGGTGCATTGTTCAGCCTGGTTTTGAATTCTCAAGTGATGATGCTTGCAGTTTTCCTTGTAAGATAGCCTCAGAGTTCAGGTCTGCTATGGAGCAAAGAAATGTCAGCAGTGTCCTGGTTTGTAATGTAATGATAGAAGTTCCAAGATGCCCTATTTTGGAACACAAATACTCCATCATTGTAGCTCCAAATTTCAAGAGATTTTAAAAATAAGCTTCAAATGACCCATTATTTTCTCAGCACACATCAACTCAGTGACCATATCATTTATACACCCTCCCTGGTTCACCCCCAGAGGTGTGGGTGGGAAGGCAAAGTCTGTGCCCTTCCTATGGGACACAGGGGTATATGTGGCTTACCGATGCCTCAATGCCCAGCAAGGTTCATTGCCTTCTAATGCAAGGGAATTCTGGTAACAGACGTGCAGGCCTCTGACAGCTTGTTAGACTTTCTCATGGCCACTTTGGTTGTTGACACTCTCTGTGCTTTGACATTACAGGAAGAAATTTAACCCTACAATTGACTTCTGACAGAAGACTGACAATGTTTGCCTTGTGGCTGTGGAAGCTGCGGATGAGGATGGTTATGCTGCTGTACAGCTCCTGTGGCAAAATAAATAATTTCAATTTTAATTTTAATTAAAACAGTGTCACTATGACAGCTGGAAGAATCCATGTGTAATCTAGGGATTTTCTTTAGTTTTTTGAAAGTAAAGTTCTTCAAGTTTAGGGATCTCAACCCTCAGATTCTTTGCATGAAATTGGACACTCTGAGAGAAGCTACAGACCAAAGTAAGTTGTGACTGTGAAAGCCAGGCTCTGACCAAGAAATAGATAAGCTAAGGAAAATCCCGAAAGCCAAACTGAAAAAGTCAACCTGTGGGAGTGGGAAATCCCCCCAAAAGTGGTTAAAAAAGAGGAGGCAACTGTCTACCAAAGTGAAAGGGTTTAGAAAGATAGCAAATATTTGGAATAAAAGAGGAGAATGAGAGTGTATGTTTTTTGGAGGTGCTGGGAATTTCTCTTGGCTGTGGGACCAGCTAAGGTCAAAACAAGCTGCCATGAGCATAGAAAAGACTACAGCAGCCTGACTGACTCTAGTATCTGAGTGAAATTGAAACCAGGCTCCAATGGGAGATTGTGACTGCACTTGAAAGTGTTTAACAGCGTATTGTCCGCAGGACACGAAAGGTCCATATGACATCAGAATGTGGTCCACAGAAAAATTACGTTTTTAAAAGAAAATCCCCAAATACACGCATTCCTACACATACAGAAACACAATGTGGAAAAATAAAAATAACAAGTGAGTACTTGAAATTTAGCTTGATTTTTATTTGGGCTGTTAATAAAAAGCAGTCAAAAGATGTTTTCACAAAGATTTGGTGACTCTTGGCTTAAAGAAAGTTGCAGAATAATATCTAAAGCAGCACTTCTCCTTGGCGTGTCTTATTGTTCGGTTTTTAAGAAGAATTTGTGAAGCTTGAAATGCCTTTTGCCTTCTCTCATTCCTTACCAACATAATTCAGCTACCTATTATAAAGGGTCTTGAAGAAAGTTCTTCATTTATTGCAGTGAAGCACTTGCTAAAATAAAATTGAGAAACTGCCCTAGATGGCTGTGAGCAAAGAGCATTCAAGAATGGTAAGAAAACTGAGGCAAGAAACAGCATCCAGCTCTGTTACAGTCTTCACTTGGATCTGTGTGGCTTCTGTGATGACAAATATGGCTAGTGATATTCTTAGAAACTTCATATAACTGCTGTGCTGGGATACCCATGCTGACTACATGTTCCCCTGAGGCCACAGGAAGACGTAGCCCTGAACTGCTGCTCCTGAGACCATGGGAGGGGTAGGAAGTCAGGGCTCAAGAGCCTGAATGGTGTCCAGAAAGGTTGCTCTACTACTGTATGAGTCATTGCAACCAGGAGTCAAGGATTTCAAAGTTGAAAATTCAAAATTGTAAAAAGATGCTACAAGGAAGGATCCTTTACCTCCAGCTTTGTCCTACCTGCAGCTACTATTATTGCATTTTTACTGTACCTTTACATCCTTCAGACATCTGTATAATGTTTTGATGGGCTGTTTTAATTCAAGCCCCCATGTCTCTTACTCAGAAAGTTTCATGAGCTGGTTTAAGCACTTTGTTCTGTTTCCCTTATCTAACATGAAAGCTAACTGAGCTCAAAGTACATTTGGTCTGCATGAAAAAAGAAGAAATGAAAAATTCAACAGAGATGTCGTTGCTACTTATATAATAGCTGCCATCTTGGGCTAAAGCAACTCTGCACAATTTTCCCAAACAAAATGTAATGTCATTTCATATCAGGACTTACATCTTGTGCCTTGAGGGGAGGTATTAAAAAACTT
The DNA here is from genome assembly GCF_036417845.1 of Apteryx mantelli. Taxonomy (NCBI): domain Eukaryota; kingdom Metazoa; phylum Chordata; class Aves; order Apterygiformes; family Apterygidae; genus Apteryx; species Apteryx mantelli. Next base: position 27,413,148 of record NC_089978.1, read on the forward strand.
TGAATATTTGCTTCATTCTCAGCCATCCAACTGATGAATAACACTGTGAAACTGTCTGACAAGACATGTTACTCTGTCACTCAGTTTATGGCAAAGATGTGATAACTTTATACCTGCATAAAATCACTTTTCTTACCTGAATACAAAGGTATTCTGAAAAGGCGGCAGGAGGTAATGCAACCAAAGATATCAGTAACATCCCAGTGACATAATCAGTGCATGCAAGAAAGTCTCAAAGGAGGAAGCAAAACTCTTTGTGGCAGAACCTACATCTACATTACTAAGTAATGCAACCCAAGAGGAAAGGATCTGTAAAGCAAAACAGTTGCGGCTGAGGGCCTGGAGTCCAGACTATCTGCATATCAGGGGATCATATTCTGGGCTATCTCTAACCCTCGTCGGTGGACTGAATGCCCATGAGTGGTTGGAGTGTATTAGGACCTCTCCTGAAATGCATCTACCAATTTACCTCCCTCTGAAGGAACCCAGCTTGTACATTCTGACTCCACTCCATGATGTGAACCAAAGCGCAGTAAATGGGGAAAATATAGGAGACTTCTTTTGAAACTACGCTCCTGTCTCAGACTAAAATGTTACTCTAGATGCAGCCTGAGTAGCATGACCTGAAAAAAGATTTGCAGTTCCATTGATTGAGTCACTGGACACGAGTGAACCCAATCAACTAATTGCAAGTGTTTGCTCTGTTGCTGAGTGATTTTGTTTGTTTGTTTTTTCTTTAAGAGCTTCCAGAATGAATAACTAAAGAAAGATAATTCTGTGAGATAAATTGCTATGGTATGAACAAGGAATTCTTCTTTAGGCAAGAGATATATTACTGTTTGCATACATAGAATATTTCCAGTGGAGTGAAGAGAGATTTGTTTCACTGCTTCTATTGATGACTAAGTGGTTTGATTCAGAGAATTCTTAGAGCAAAAATGCTGTCCAATGAACTAGGAGACGACATTGGCTAAGATGAAAAAATAGGTGCCTACATTTTCTGCTTCACCTTTTTGCCTTATTTAGAAAAATGGGGACAGGGTACCAGAGCTTACAATTGCATACATGGTTCATCTTTATTGGGCCAACCTTCTGGCATAGATTTATAAAATAAGAAATGGATCTGAAATCCTTTTCAAATTGAAGGAGTCAGTGTTTGTTATGCTGCTGCCCATTCCGATATTTTTGGCCTTTTGAATCACATAAACATAGGTAGAAGGATCCAGACTGAAATTAACATTGTGGAGGCAACAGATGGATATAGGAACATTGAATAAACTACCATTTTTCTGTGACTACAAAATGGACACCTGTCAGTGACAGTAGTTTCTGGCCACCTCACCACATTTGAAGATCACTTGCGGACTATTTTCAGCCTGAATATGTTTTGAACAGCTGAAAGCCCACTGGTGCATGAATCTGCGCAAAAATAGTCACACTGTTCAAGGTGCAAGGTCAAGATCATACCTATTGTAAAGGTTCAGGATGGTACAGTGGTATAACCTAACTGAACGTCTAGAAATCTTACATTTTTGCACAGAGATCTGGGTCTAGAAGCAGGGAACTGACAACGGATAAGTTAAGTTAAAGTTGCCTCTAAAGAAAGTCTAACCATGAATCATGTTAGGGTTGCATGTTGCAGATGGATTGTTGTTATTGAACTTTGCTTTCTGCAAAGTCTGGACCAGCGTACAGTACAAAGTGTGAGAAACAGCAGGGTTCAGTACTCCTTCTGCTGCAAGTGGGGCTGTGTAACCCTACGCAAATGTTTGGATTCTGCATGCTCACACGGCTAAATTCAATAACCTTCCAATATGTGTTTAAATTCAAACTTTGGTCAGATCCCTTTTAGAATAATTTCCTACTTCTTAAAATGGAAATGCTTACAAATTCCTCTCCATCACCACACACACATATAAATATAATACACCCATATGTATGCACAAATATGCCTCAGGTTATTTGTAATTGCTGTTAAAAAACATTTGCTTTTAACAAATGGTTCGGAATCCAGCCCCCAAATGACAGCTATTTTCTGTCCCTATCACAAAAGCTACTGTCTGGATTGGCTCACTGTAACAGTCTCAGCAAATGGAAAAAAATTTAAGCATGGACTGAGCTATACACTCATACTTGAAGTTGTGGTTTCAGGTCATGGCCAAGGCACATTACAGAGGATAGTGTGCATAAATTAGTAGCTGGAAGTTCATAGAATCTGGATCTAAAAGTTAGGAAAGAAAGAATGGCATGGCAGGAAAATTCAGTTTTTACTCAAGCCTTTCTGAAACAAAATGTATGCATATGTTGTTTGAGAATGGAGTTGCTATGGTAATTTGTTATTTACCAGAGAGGAGTAATTGAACAAATTTTTTTCATAACTGGTTTATGAACAAGTCACACCTGTTCCTGAGTGGGTTTAAGTTACTCACCCTTCTTTTCTATGCCAAACTTTTCATGTTCAATTGCTTTGCTATTTCGAATTCCATACACTCCTTTCACTGATGACTGGTGCCACTTCTCATTTGCGAAATTTATTTTTTCTAACAGATCTTAAAGGATAAAAAAAATTACTTTTTTTCATTTAGAACCTGTATTTAGCTATCCACAAATCTATAAATCCTGCACATCTATCATATTTTCATTTACATATATATGTTTATAAGAATATATACGTAGGTATATGAATATGCACATCTGTATTTCACAGAAACTCAGGTAGGTACCACTCTTTATTAGATTGCAGAGATTTAATATTCATTAGTTTTTCCTCTGCAAACTGTGCTCATGCCAAAAGAATTCTCTGAACAGATGAAAAATTGGATCCACAGAAGAGAGTGTATAAAAAGAATTTTTTTCCTAAATTAATTGATTTTCAACTTTACACAGTGTGGTGTGCATTAAACCAGTTGAAGAAAAACATGTAGAGGCAAATGTTATACCTACTGAATTTTAGCGATTTTGAAGCTTCCTCTGCCATTTAGTGTGTATGCAAATTGAAACTTATTTTTGTGTTAAGCCCCTGCACAACAGTAAGTTACACACTGAAAAAGCAGCTTACTTTGTAGCAAATCTCTTAGTAGGTTTAAGTGTCCATTAGTATCACTTGACAAACCCTTGCCAGAAGGGAGGAATAAGATCAGCAAATCATGGGCACATTATGATTTGATCCTACTGCAAATTCAATTAGATCAAAGCTTACTAGCTCCAAAAGCCCATTTTTAATTTTATAGCAATGCCTCAGGGCAAAGAAATGGGTGCCATTGCAGTCATGTTCTGTGATGATAACTGAGACATTTAAGACTCAAAATATTCCTGATTTTAGGGCTATAATGTCAGCTTTAAGGATTTTTAATTAACACCTTCTACATGCATTAAATATGTGCCTTTCAACCAACAAAGATTTTTTTTCCTCTTGAATTCTCTGAAAAAGAGTTTTGCTTCAGGTCTTTTATCACTATCAAGAAATAATAGCAACCACCACATTAAAAAGAAATTACCCGACAAAATGAAAGATTTGCTTGGCTGAGAACATGAGAGAATGCGTACAGTTGTGGGTTAGCTCTTACTTATTATTAACTGTATTGCTGTGTTCTCTGGAGGAGGAAACAAGATGTTTTAGTCAAGATGGTGGGGAATCGTAGGGTGCCTGTAAGTTACGGTGAGGGGGGTGGACAAACACAGAATTTGCTCCATAGAGATTATGAGCAACTTTAATGCTAAACATTTAAGTACCAAATACAGCCCAGAAAAATGTTGTATCTGCATGTATAGAAATCAGTGCTTCTAACTAGTGCTGTCCTGGGTTTCTTGCGAATCAGTGAACTGTTCCCTTCCTGACATGTTGGCCTGCACCGCTGAGCTGACCACTAAAGAGACCATTATCAGGTTACCGTGATGCTCCTCTTTCAAGCCAGGGGTGCCAGGGACCCTTTTTGCTGCAATCATGTCTTGCTGCTTCGTCATGGATACAGAACCATTCACTGCTCCTGTATGCAGGGAGTCTCATTGCCTAAGTCTGAGGTCACTAGTGTCCAGAAAATGTGTCAGGTTCTCCAGGAAAAGGTGATTTCCTCTTTAAACGTGTAAGAAGGATTCACTGGTGGCCAAGAAAAGCTAATACCTCCTTTCCTTATTTTTTCCCACCTCTTCTTCCCCAGCTTCCCCACTTTCTTGCACAGATATTGCTCTTCTTGCATTGCTGTCTTCTTACTTTTTAGCTGCTGTGTTGCTTCTCGATGCCAAAAGCATGTGAAGCCCCTCATACACAGTGTTTGAACCTCTTTTCATTTAACTGCTCTGGAACGCAGTCCTTCTTTTCCCACTCTTCCTGATCACTGCACATTACAATGGAAAATTGATTTCTTGGCCTCTCCTTTCTTCTCCTCTCATTGTTTATGCGCTTTTTTCTCTCTCGTTGCCATCCCAAGAACTTCCGATTTTGTGTGTTCTTTGTGGGACTTCAAAGTGCAAAGGCATCAGAAATTAATAAACAAGTCTGAAATCTGAGGCTGCTCTTTTCACATGTCACACATTTCGCAAATGACCTTATTAAAATCCTTTTCCTCACCTCCCTCAGTGAAGCTTCAGTGTCCACTTCTTGCCAGCATGGCTCAGGGATGATTTGAGAGAATGCCTGATAATTAACATATTGGTAGAACCAAAAAGCTGACAAAAAGCTTAACAATTCATTACAAAAAGTTATTATTTAAGCATGCATATCACCTCATATTATTTACTATGCTTTACTGACTTCTGCTCTAGCAGTGCCTCTCTCAGTCTCAAACACATTACTGTACTAGGTATTAAAGGAAAACAAAGTCCCTGTCTGGGAGTATTATAGTCCACAGCATTCATATGGTTTCAGTATGATTCCGGTCCAAACTTCTTCACAAGATTAAGACCCTGCAGTCTTATGGTCTTATTTATGCATGACGTGTCAGCAGAGAGACCTGTGATGTGCACCTCTTGGCAGGATCAGTAGATGTTAAGCCAGACCCTCCATTTGTAGCTTTTGTAAATCTCTTACTGTTTATAACAGTATGATCTTGATGACGAGATAAAAGAAAAAAGATTTGCTCTAGCCAATGGCTGGGATTTACAAGTGAGATGGATAAATTGGCATGGCTCCTCCTTGGCACAGAAAGCTCTCAGCAGGAGGAGGAAGATGAAGCTGGAGCAACAGTGAAGATTTGTTATGTTTCATGCAATGCCATGTGCTCCAGCTTAGCGACACTGAAACACTTTCTTGATCAGTATCAGCACTCTTTTCAAACTTTAAAAGAAACAACCTCCTCAGCCTTCCTGCCTTTATACTGTATTTTAAAACAGCTGCTCTTCTCAGATGCTTTTAACTCCTTATAAAACAATTCTGAACTTTTTACTCCCAAGGAAGTGTGCTTTGAATGCCTGTCCTGTGGCCAAGATCTATTTCCACTGCAAATGCCCTTAACAGTGGACTTTTTGGAAAGACTTTGTGTCTAATGACAGCCTTCTAGAAGAGCCCAGAACTCAGCCAGGGTCTTTCAGGTACCTTTCCCTCTAGGAATTTTCAGTCTATTTATAGCCTAAAAGACTGAGTTTTCTTCCTTTGTTTTTGATATTTCTTTTCAAGCTGACAAATATGAATTATGAAATAACCAAAAATCTTGGAGTTTAAAAAAATTCAAACCTGTCTGGCAATGCAGATTCAAAGATTCATAACTTTTAACATTTGCAAGAGCTACTGTTATCTTATCCTCTGCCTGAATAATAAAGGCCCATGACACAGACTTTTATTTTGTGATTGAGCTTGAATATGTTTTTCAGATATCCACACTTGATTTAAGGATTTGAAGTGATGGAGAGTCTAATACATTACTTGATAGATTATTCTGATAGTTCGGTATTTACAATTCTGATCATTCATTCCTGCAAACAGTGGCAATTTTTTTTTTCTGAATTTGCCTGTTTCAGGTTTTATCCACTCCCCTTCCTTTTGCTCTTACCTTGCCTGTGTCTGTTTGATACAAGAGATATCACTATCAGTAATATTCCTCCCCTCTTACAATTTACAAACTGATGAAATCACCATATGAAAGCTATAGTTCTGGATTTGATTCCTGGCTTGCTCACTGACTTACTGAAAAAATCATGTAGGGCTGTATCTTCAAAGGAGATTTCTGTGGGGGGAGAAGGGGCTTTCCTTTCAGACCCATTTGTCAACCCAGATCTTGAATTCAGAAACAGCCGGTCTCAGCCACCAGGCCCGTTTGAAATACATAAACTTTATTGTCGATGTGTCTTTGTTATTCTGCCTATAAATCCTCTGGTTTATGAGCGATTGCATATGCAGAGCTTCAACACGAAGGCCCAATTCTGTCCCTTTTGTGCTGCATAAATGGTGCTGAGGGCCCTTCTCCTGGCTGCAGCTGCCGTGAGCAAGCAGGGGTAGCAGCCGGCCCATTGAAACAGCCAATTTTGGGGGCAGACGGGTGGTGGCAAGCACTGCTCTCCTGCAGCCCCTGGGCTGGGGTCGAGGCTCCCCGTCACACTCATTTAGTAGTTATGGGAGTCTGACTGGGAGAGCTTATGATTCGGAAGGATGATGACCTCTCTGCTTTCTGTGGTCAGTCCCTTGTCGGCACTGTGCTTTCTTGGCTAGTCGGCATGACAAATGGTGTGATTACACACCAAGGTTTATCCGTGCTGTGAACCGACAAGTGACAAAGCGAATTCCTCTCTTCAAAGTCCATTTTTGCTGGTATTGTACAGGCAATAAACCGGAATTCGCTTTTTCTGGAGGGGTCCTTACCATGTATACTTCGGTCAGTCCAAGCCAAAGTATTATGCACAGATCAAAACTAAAAATTCCTCATAGTTTTGCATGAATTTGTCAGATGTCAATGTGAGTCCATCTTGAACAATAATGGTTTTTACATTTACTTTGGTCCTAGAGATAACCAGCTTCCAGCAGACACATGAAAGAGTCTTGACCGTTTCATTCTGCCTACAGAAACTTCCCCCTGCAGTTTCATTTTCACACTGCCTTCTTTCTAAATTGATACTTAGTATTAAGAGGCATCGTTACATTGGCTTTCTTTTATTGATGGATGAAATTAGTATTTTTTGAAATGTAATGTTAGTAAAAAATTGTGCAATGCTGTCTCAAGAAAAATATAGCATTTATAGCAATTTATTATACTGAGTCATTATGCAGCACATCTGGTGTATTTATAAGGCCTTCATTAGCACAGAAGTCAGTCTCTTCTGATGTGAATGGGAATTTTACTATTGACTCCAGTGGAGCCAGGATTTCAACCATCATTTTAAGGGTTTTATTATAGAAGGAGGTTTACTGAGCGATTTTACAATTTGAGGGAAGAAAATCTGTCCAGCTTCCTGTCTTATTTTTATACCTATAGCTCAGAAGCAATACCCAGACAAAATCTTAAAAAAAAAAAATTCTTTTATAGGCAATGGAAAATGTACTGAGTTGAATTTAGCTTGGTTGTATTTGATCAACTCTTTCTGTGACTGTGCATGCACTGTCTGTGCACAGTGAGTGCATGGCCAGCCTGCCATAAATCAACTGTGCTGGTGGAAAATGTAGAGGAGAGTAATTTTCTTGAAATATCAATAACACCAAGTAATGTTATATTTAAAACAACAGGCAACACATGGAGGACCAAAATGAATGAATTTTTTTGACTAATTTTTGGACCAGCGTGAACATAGGGGACTTCAAAGTTCAAGTCATTGGGTCAATGTGTTGCTTAGGAGAGGCTATATAAAAAGGAGTATGAAAAGGACAGGGAGTAAAAAATTCAATGAACTCACAGTATATAGAAGGAAGAAAGAGAGCAGATGAAGAAACAAGTACAGAATGAGCACAGCAGAAGAGAGACATTCAGAAAGGGAACTAATGAAATATTAAATTCTCATAAATAGCCAGTGAAACCTGTATTGTGTAAAGCAACATTCTTATTAGGCCAACTCTTGAATTAAGAGCCATCTGCAAAGAATTCACAAAAAGCCTGTGTATAACTCTTCTCTGTCATTAGAAGATTTTTGAAGCGACTGGTTTATGTAAGTCTTTGATGCAGCTGCATAAAACATAAAACATGCCTTACACATGATAATACCTTGTGCCAACTACCCTGTTGTTTTTTCCCTTGAACATTGGGTTATGAGGTGTTCCATGATGACAGATATATCACACAGGATAAATAAATATGTAAGATCACTCCCTCCCCTCGCAAGTACGGTTTTAAAAGACAAGGAATAACTTGCTGGAACTTGCAAATCCTTTGTAGCAGTTTTTGCTGTGGCCACTGTATACAATACAGGTTTTGTTGGACCACTGTACTCAGTATGCCTGCTTGGATGAAAAGTAATTTTCTAGCCATACATTTTGGAAAGATTTGTGATGGGTATTCACATGACTTGGCTTATTTTACTGCAGTCAATTAAATGTAAGGTTTTCTTGGGCCTAATCTGTATTTCTAGCTCTGTGGTACAGACTCTCCTTCAGTGGAGTGCTAGCTCTAAATCTTTGCATGTTAACCAAGAGTTTCAGAGCCAGGTCTTAACCTGAGAAGACAGTGTACCTCATCGTTCGACAGGGAAGTGTTTCCCCTCAAGTCCCTATTTTCTTTGAGAGCTGAAGTTGAAAAAAAATAAAGAAAAAAAGGCTCTTATGTAGAGAAGGATTGTTTCCTTTGGAGGTTGCAGGATATCTGCATATATGAGGAATGATACTAGGTTTTTACAATAGTTTCTGTGTATTCACTCATGGGTGGAAACTTTCAAGGTCACAGCACGGTATATCCAGAAGAACTGATCTCCAGAGGGAAAGGCTCCCATAACAGTGCCAGGACCCTCAGCACTTGTGGGGGCTGGAGGCAGGTGACCATCTTCGAGACGTGCTGGGAGGTTTGCGCTCATGAGAGGCTGCAGAAACTCTGCCAGGGAAGTGCAGCTTGTGCTCCTGGGGCATCGTCTCGCACCATTACCCAGGCAGGGGAAAGATGGGGTGAGTGGACGGTCGCTGCTTCCCAGCATCGCCCAGAGAAAACTGCAAGCTTCAGTGTTTCCTTTTGCCTCTTGCTCTGCAGCAGCGAAGATGGTCAGGCATCCACTACCTGCTGCATAGCACGACTCATGGACTGCAGCCCAGCTATCATCTCCAGAGAAACAAATGCTTTGGAAAGTGCATTACTCTATAAGCATGGCATTCTTAGATTTACCTTGCCAGACTATCCCACTGAATGCCAGCTGGAATAAAAATAGCTGCTCTTGAACCTGAGACATAACACAATGGCTGCCAGAGCCTTCTGGGAGAACAACATTGTTTGGTGGCAGGCATTTAATTTTGCTCAGCTTCCTTCAGAAAGGCAGAAGCCTTCTCTTTTATAAACTACATGGTAGGTCCATCTGAAATGATTTTCCTCTTGAGAAATTGCTCTGAGAAGGTTGTTTATAAGCTGTTGATCTTTAAACAGCCTTCTTGTTGGATTAAAATGGTACTTGGGTATTTAAAGCCCCAGGTCACTTTCACTTTTAATTGTGCCTTATTATTCTCCATTGTTACAGAATGTTTCAGTCAATTTGACTAGAAGGGAGACTCATATGCTTTCCTTGACGGGCTGAATTTGGGTCATAACAAAATGAACAATTATCCTTGCTTATTTTATTAATCTTAGTCTTGTCTCATTTACTTTTAAGTTCAGGCAGAACTCCTTCTGAATGCCGCTGTAAGCAGAGTGTGTTGCAGGTTAGCAGGAGAAAGTTTGCCCTGCTGCTTTGGGTGAGAGAGAGCTAAGGGAGAAGTGTAAGACTTTAATGTCACTAAGGTTTTGAAATAATTGCAGGGTTCATATATTTGTGTCAGAGTCAAGTGGAAATTCATAAAGCCATAGTTTTATATGGCATTTAAACCTGACAATATTCTTCCAGTATAGATACAAGCTTGCTGAGCAAAGCGTCAGCTTGTATTCCTTCCTTTCCAAGCTTTACTAATTAGGCCATAGTGATAAAGTACTAGACCTTAATATGTATGAAATTATGCAACTTCCAGTTAACAAATGTGATTATAAAACACACAAAACACATGATGGTAACTTCAAATGCTCTTTCTATAATACATTGGCAGAGCTCTAAGATGCCAGTCAGCTTGCTGGCTGTGAGCTTTCAACACGAAAAGGGACCGGAGTATATTTTTAATTCTCTCTGATTGTTCTCATTTTCTCCCACTCCATCCTAATTCTGCCTTTCTCTTCTTACACCCTTTGGCTCCTTTTCTTCTCCCACTCTATCCTTATTCAGCTTCTATGTCCTTCTAGCACATTGTTCTCTATTTTTATTTTAAAAGTTATTTTATTCCAATTGCAGGATAGTTCCTATTTCAAATTATATGAAAACTCCACAAAGGGATTCTGCTCTAGAGCAAGAATCAGGTGTCTCAATTTCTCCTAAGTCCAAAATTTCCACATAAAAAACACCTATCCAGTTGCCATTAAACTCTGGAAAACCTAAACCTTCCCTTTAAAGTTCCCCTTTATGCCAAAATTTTCTCCAATCTGAGCAGCTTGTAGCTAGCCAATGCCTTAACCTGATGACAGTCGAGACACTAAGCACCCTTTTGCCTTGCTCGTCAGTCCTCAATGCAGTAGGCATTCTTAGAAAACGTGTACTGCACGCTACAAAGAATTGATTCCTCACAAAATGGAATTGTGGTTACTTGCCTTTAAAACAAGGCTAAAGGCTTAGTGTTTAACCATACTTGCCTAAGAGGTGGGAGATCTGATTTCTTCCTCAGCCTAAGTAATTTAAAACCTTTATCTCCTGTGTCCTAGAAGAGCACTCAAGCAACTAGAGGTAAAGGATGAGGAGAAAAATTTGTGTTCCCAAACCATTTTATACATTTTGTTTAATGACTTGGGAATAGGAACTAGGGTCTCATCTTTTCTCCTTTTTGCTCCCTCCAAATTTTCTTTCTAAAGGGAAACTTCATCAGGTTCCTTCTTGTGCTCTCTCTCTCTCTCTCTCTCTCTGCCCTCATTCCCTGCTGCAGCAAGGCTTCGTTCCAGCAGGATTTTTCCTCCATCTCTGCCATACACAGGCATAGACTGATGGTTCAGGAGACTGTCGGGGATGAAGGAGAGCTTGGTAGTTCAGTCTTGGATCAAAGAAAAGAAATAACTCCAGGTCTTCCATTTCATAGCTGATGTGTTTGTGGGGTGTGTGTGTGTATGCACCTGGATCTTACTCTGGTATCAGGCCACAGTCATACCAAGGCCTGGGCACTGGATAACAGCCTGAGTCCCACAGTACAGACATAGCCTGAGAGTATCAGCCTGACCCTGGATGTAGGCAGAGGAAGGCCCACTTGCTTGGTTATGCATCTCAGTTTTAGTGAATTTTCCCAGCTCCTTTTTTGCCACTGCTTGGCCTTTGTGCTGCTGACCAGTTCCCACATAAAGAAATGCTGGAGACTGACCTAATGGGGGCTTAATGATACTTTTGGTGTACTTGTGGTAGTCTAAAAACATTGGCAAAGTAAGTTTTATTGGCAGAGCTAATAGTTTTTACTGGATCAACTATCACGGTTGAAAAAAAGAGATATGCTTTTGTATGCACAAGCATATCTGAAATAAAACATACCCAGGACAGAAGCAGCAAATTGCTAAGCTCTGTGCAAGGTGAAGACTGTGCAGCACCTACCTGCACTTCAGTCAAGTCCAATTGTTGCAGCTGTCAAAGCATGTAAGTGTCTCATTTAATGGTAGACATCTAATATGGTTGTTTACATCTGAGACAGATCTCCGTAGGTGCCCTTTAGAATTGATGGAGAGAAACAGCCACTTTTAGATACCTACTTTAGATTTAAATGAATTGCTCTGTAGAACTTCCTTTCCCCTTCATTAACTACGAAGGGAATGTAGATAACTTGGTCACACTAGGTCATTTACTCTTAGATATCTACATTTGATCCAACAAATCTCACCCAGTGAGTTTTACATGTAGAAGGATCACGTGGTGGTTGGCAAACTGAATTTTTGGTGTGTATGCCAGATGACAGATTTTGCCAGGAATCAAGCAAGGACTGAGGGGCCTGAAATGCTAAGCACCTTCTGCTCTCACTAAGGGGGGTTAAGAACACTCATTCCCTTCAGGAACTCATTCAGGAATGTGTGCAAATCAGCAAATGCATGCCTCAATAAGAAGCTGTTACAAACAGTTTATACAGCTTAGTGTGTTAATATAGGAAATAGATTAATGCTTTAAAGTCATAAACTTTAAAAAGAACAGTAGCGGCAGAGGAGTTATTTGACTCTTGTGTTTTGAGGGATACATTAGTTGAACAATGACATGACTGGATGAGACTATTTTAGGATCACAGAAATTGTCAGAGTGAATCAAACCAGTAGTGTGTGAAGATTTGTACTACAGAGGATGAGAAACCATTATAGGCAATTATGTACTGCAGTAATTTGTCTAGGATGGTAGTTTCTTTCTAATGGCAGGAATTTTACTAACTTACATCCTGAAACACCAGAGTTTATAGCTAAGGTAATGTTTATTCTGTATTTAATCTAACTGTGCAGGATCTCTTGGTTTTGGCACTCAGATGATACTTTTTTGGCCCTCCTAAATTCTTAGTCTCACTGATTGCATCTATGTTGGTAAATAAAACAGACCTGGACCCATTGTCTGGCTGGGTCTAAGTGATGTGGCACATTTCATGATCGTGGAAGGGCTGGGAACAATCTCTGTCCCCAGGACAACTGGTACCAGTTGGCTTGCACTCACCCTGCCACTCTGGACTACACTACAAGGGCTTGGCCCAAAAATTCCTTAGGGCCTAAATGGTGGTCCTAAGTCATAATAATCATTTTTTCTATGATTTTTTTTTCCTACTCAAATTATCTGAAATAATGTTAGCAGTGTGTCACAGTCTATGAGAATGTCATTCTTGCAACATGATACTAAGGACATATAGTTCATGTCCTGGAATGCATCTGGCAAAATCCGGTCCTTAAGAATATCATTGGAGGACTGTACAGAGAGGAAAGAGACAAAACTGGTGCATTATTGTCCATACTGACATCTTGGAGCTTTCCCAAAGAGAACAGCTCCCAGATACTGTTTCTCAGAGAGCAAGCTGGAGCTACTGAGAGGAGAGCCAAGAAATAAGATGACAGTTAAGCAATGCGAATGACCAGAGGTCCAGGGTATGAGCAAAATCCCTGCTCCTCTTTTTACTTGGCAGTGCAGATATTCTCCGTGACATCTCGTAAAAGAGAATTCCAAAGTCAGTTATGTTTCTCTAGAAAAACAGGCATCCTTGTATCAGTTTTTACTTAGATCCTTGTTGATTTCATTGAATGTTTTAAGCCTCTTGTGTAATGAGAGAAGACAAAACAGAGCACCTAGTCTATACTTCTTATACTGTTTATTGTTCAGTATACCTTCGCCATTTCCCCTCTTTGATCAAAAACAGAAAACATGGGCAGAAAACATCTCTGTGTTATATGCATGTGGGTGTATAGCAAAAAGAAGAATCTGACCATATTAGAAATCATGAATGGTGATATTTTTTTTTAGTGACTTCCCAAATCAAAATCTTTACAGCTTTCTGATTACTTCCATTACCTACAATATTTTTAGGAAAAAAAAGAAAAAAAAAAGTATGAGCATAGAAAACACTTTTGGTCATTTAATGTTTTGCATTAATTTTATGAACTACCTTTCACTAAGGCAAAGTCTCCCAATATGGCTGCCCATAGTAGGTTTCTAGATTTGTGGTCAGGCATAAGGTCCAGTTTCCATAGATATGAACACATGCCACTTCTATGTAATTTGGGATGTCTAGGTCTAATGGAAACCAGGCCACTATGAGCTGTATTCTAACACATGAAGCTAAAAGCCTAACTTTGAAATTCCAAACTGGAAAATATATTCCTAGCAAAGGGGTTCAGCTTTTGAACTGTATTTTTTCATTGAAACAATAAATCACACTATTATTGTTATATCCACCACTACCCCCCAGTGCCTTTATAGAAAATGTCCTAAAAATTCCAGAGAAAATGAGCCAGTAGCTGTTAAAAAATAATGCAATGTTGAACTGAGGTGTATCTCTGACTGACCTGACAAAAATGTTGACCCACTTTCAAGGATTTTCTTTCCTTAAATCTTCTCATTGATTTAAATGAGTTTATCTTTTAAAAATGTTTCTTTTATTTTATGTTATAAATCCTTTACATATTGACCTTTGCCACTGCAGTATGGTGGCATTTGCAGCTTTGATTATACAAAGCATTCTGGTCATTCTGGTTTAGGAAACTGGAAAGGTCTATTTAGGGTCTATGAGTGAGAGGGATTACATTGCAAAGTGCTAGATATTGTGTACTTCAGAAAATCCAGTGGTTAGTTTTCAGTTCTGAATTGTATTTGCTAATAATGACAAACTATTTATATACTCAGCATAATCTATGCCTACCTTGTTGCTTTACAGGTGCCATGTGGTCAAGTTACTGTTGCTTGGGGGAACAGTAATATGGATTTTTCCCCCTCCATTATCTGTTTATGAGTTTCACATTTTGTGTTGTGTCAAGATTGAATTGCAAGTGCCTCAAAACAGGATCCAAGATGAAGAATTGTTTTTGTAAAGTAGCTAGGACACTTGTTTATTAAAAAAAGAATGGACTTCTAATCTTTTTTTTGAATTTTAATTATCAATTTACATTACTTTTATTTTGGAATCAGCATTTGCATAGTTGTTTTGCATTGAAAATCCTTTCTAAAAATACTTGAAAGGGAAAGGCTCATAAGAATTTTAAGAATAATGAGAATAATTAAACAAAGAATATTTTTAATTAAGAATAAATTAAGAATAAATTTAAGAATTATGACATGATTAAGAAAGGAAAGGAGAAGAAAGTGGGAAAGCAGAAAAGCCCCCAATATTCCATCTTCTGGGACTTCTACTCTGTGTTGCAGTCCATCCCACAAAGATAACACAAAGCACTCAAAAGATGAAATGTAGTGATGGGAAGAACAGCAGAAAAACTTAGTGTATCCGATGGCTCCAACCAGTGCCTTCTTAGAAACAGCGTTGTGAGATTTCTTAAGGAATTGAATAATTTACTCCAGTTTAAGAAAAGACTGAAATCACATAATAATGGAACAACTGGGGTTGGAAGGGACCTCTGGAGATCATATGGTCTAAACCCCCTGCTCTAGCAGGGTCACTTAAAGCGGGTTGCCCAGGACCATGTTCAGTCAGGTTTTGAGTATCTCCAAGAATGGAGACTCCACAACCTCTCTGGGCAACCTCTTCCAGTGTTCAACCACTCTCACAGTGAAGAATTGTTCTCTTTTGTTCAAGCGCAATTTCCTGTGTTTCAGAAAGTGCCCATTGCCTCTTGTCCTGTCACTGGGTACCACTGGCAAAAGTCTGAACCTGTCCTCTTTATACCCTCCCTTAAGATATTTATACACATTGATAACATCCACCCTCAGTCTTCTCTTCTTCAGACTAAATAGTCCCAGCTCTCTCAGTCTCTCCTTGTGAGAGAGATGCTCCAGCCCCTTAATCACCTTAGTAGCCCTCCACTGGACTCACCCCAGTATGTCCTTGTCTCTCTTGTACTGAGGAGCCCAGAAATGGACCCAGCACTCCAGATGTGGCCTCACCAGTGCTGAGTAGAGGGAAGAATCACCTCCCCTGACCTGCTGGCAACACTCTTCCTAACACAGCCCAGGATAACATTGACCTTCTTTGCCACAAGGGCATACTGCTGGCCCATGTTCAACTTGGACCAACTCATCCACCGGGACCCCAAGTCCTTCTCTGCAGAACTGCTTTCCATCTGGTTAGACCCCAGCCTGTACTGGTGCATGAGGTTGTTCCTCCCCAGGTGCAAGACTTGGCCTTTCCCTTTATTGAACTTCATGAGATTCCTCTCTGCCCAGCTCTCCAGCCTGCCAAGGTCCCTCTGAATAGCAGCGCAACCATCTGGTGTATCAGCCACTCCTATCAGTGTTGCATCACCAGCAAACTTGCTGAGGGTGCATTCGGACAGGTCATTAATGAGGTTGTTAAACAGTTTGGGCACAAGTATCGAGCATTGGGGGACACCACCAGTGACTGGCATCCAGCTGGACTTTGTGCCTCTGATCACAACGCTCCGAGCCCAGCAGTTCAGCCAGTTTTCAGTCCACCTTACTGACCACTTATCCGGCCCAGACTTCATCAGCTTGTCTATATGGATGTTATGGGAGTCAGTGTCAAAAGCCTTACTGAAGTCAAGGTAGTCACCATTCACTTTTCTCCCCTCATCTACCCAGCCAGTCATTCCATCATAGAAGGCTACCAGGTTGGTTAAGCACGATTTCCCCTTCATTGATCTATGCTGACTACTCTCCTCCTGTCCCTCATGTGTCTGGAAATGTTTTCCAGAATTAGTTGCTCCATCACCATCCCAGGGATCAAGGTGAGGCTGACCTGCCTGTAGTTCCCCAGATCCTCCTTCTTGCTATTCTTGAAGATAGGAGTGACATTTGCTTTCTCCAGACCTCAGGAACTTCTCCCAATCACCATGACCTTTCAAAGACAGTCAGGAGTGGCCTTGCAATGACATTAGCCCACTCCCTCAGCACTTGTGGGTACATCCCATCAAGTCCTAGGGACCTGTGTTTGTCCAGTTTGTTTAAGTATTCCCTAATCTGATTGTCTTTCAGCAAGAGTAAGTTCTCCTTGCTCCAGACTTCCTCTCTGTCTCAGGGACCTGAGATTCCTGAGGGCGGTCTTACCAGTAAAGACCTAGGCGAAGGCCAGTGCCTGTGTACTGTGTGCTTTGGCCTTTTCCATGTCCTTTGTCACTTGGGTCCCCGCCCCATTTATCAGCTGGCCCACATTTTGCCACTCAGCAGGGTCTTCATTTTGCTGCTTGTTCTTCTTGCTGCCCTTCATGTCCCTCACCAGATTCAACTTCACATGGGCTTTGGCTTTCCTAACCCCATCCGTGCACACTCAGACAGTATCTCTGACACTGATATTCCTGCTGTGTCACCTGTCCCTGCTTCCACCTCCTGTGTGCTTCCTTTTTCTGTTTGAGTTTAGTCACAAGCACCTTGTTCATCCATGCAGGCCTTCTGCCACATTTGCTGAACATTGCCTGAAGAGATATAACAAACATGAAATGATGTATCTTCAGCCCACCTTATATGCTCTACTTCAGTTTAATTAATTTTATTCACCTCCTTATGTAAAACTTAGTCCCCCATGAAAATATTGGCAGCCTTAGAGAATGAAATTGTCTGTCTATCTGCTGCGGTGCAGTGGATTAAAGAGAGCAGCACTTCAGTCTTCTCTGTGCTACCCCGCATTTCTGTGATTCAGAAAATAGTAGAGCCTCCTTCACAGCTCCTTAGTTTGTATTTGCATATGTGTGTATTAGCCAAGAGTAGAATAGCATAGCATAGCATAGCATAACATAGCACAGGACAGGACAGGAATCGGAAGGCAAAGGTGATGATTATTTTTCTCCTTGTATTCTGAAACTGTTCTTCCTGACACTCTGTGTAAACCAGTGCAACTCCAGACCTGTCCTATTCTATAAATACTACCTATCTGTCTTACTACTACAGCTGACACCAGCCCAGACTTGCATGCAACCACACTGCATACTGAGTTGTGCTGCCAAAAATTAGATACTACTCTGCTTAAGTTAGGACTCCACTCCCAAACAGCCTAAACCCAGTACTGGTAGGTTTCCCTGGACTGATGTCTAGGTGGACACCAAACTACCAGGACAAGCTCATCCCCTGTAGCTGGCTGACTCAGAAAAAAATAAATAAAAAGGATCTTTCTGCACTTTATTCCCCACCTTGAATAATTGGAATAGTCTGGAGTTTGACAGACACAAGCAGCAATGCCTGGTGAAGAAGTCATTCAAGAGGCTGCAGAGGCCAGCAGAACATCTGCTGCTGTTATGCACAGCTGGATGCCACACTGAGTAGGTATTCTTTACAATTATTCTGCAACAGGAGCTGCCAAGCAGTACCCATTTACCAGCTCCCATCTCCAGTGTACCCTTGAACATGAGGCAACCTGAAGCAACAAGCATGAGGAAATGTGAAACTTAATTTAAAGCAAGACTCAAGCTTGATATCCACAGAAAAGTGCCTTAACTGCTTTCTACCATTTAAATAGGAATGGACACTTTGCAGTTTCAGAAGAAGGAAGTCAAAAGTGCAAAAATAAAGGAGCTTATTGAGCCCTCTAGTATTAAAGGACTAGCTGATCCCACTCTATGTAAATCAAACAGAATTTGGTGATAAGAGTAAGGATGGAAGTAGTGTTGTATGTTGATTGCTATTTCCCTTTCATTTTCTTTGTCCTGGCATAGCAGCATTAGATCCAACACTGGATGAATCTTCCTGTGGATGGTTGGCAGAAAATGAGGTCTATGCCACTCTGAGCTGCCTTTAGCCTTCTCTGGACAGCTGAAATCCTTGCACATGATAGATCAAGCTAGGATCACCACCGCTTTTAACAGTTTTATCTATTAGCCTATCCTTACGTGGTTGACATGGGATGCTACATAGTCTACCATCTCCATCCCCCAAACTCTTCAGTTCTACTGAAGAGCCTTGCCTGTATGCAGCAGACTGGAAAATACTGCAGCTCCCTGAAGGAAGAGGCCCGGATCACAGCCTGAATGACTTCATATTTTTATGAAGATCTTCATTGGAAAAATGCCCAGCATTTATCTTTGTTATCTTTGAGAACTGCTAAATCACTTAACTGCCACATGCTGCTGGATTTATCAGGGCTATGGCAGGATGCTGCTGAGATGTACTGCCCCCACACATGCTAACAGCCTGACTTTCACAGGGAAGAAGAACTATATAAGGGAAGAAGCTCCATCTTCTCAAGAGTTCAAATCCAGATCTGTGAAAAAAAGGAGTCCAGGAACACATGCTAGATAACAAGCAGAAGGTCTGGCAGGTGCACAGCTTCTGAGATGGCAAACACAGGCAGTACAAACCTTATGGAGCAAAATATCAATTAACTGAGGAAATTTCACCAGCTAACATGAAAGGTACATGGAAAACATATGCTTTTAAAAATTCCTTCAACAGAAGAGCACCTCAGGATGCCCTCAGATTCATGTCTGGTTCAACATAAGCACTGTCTTCTTTCTTTCCCTTCCTCCACACTGTAATCTCTTTATTTCTTTACTTTACAATTATTGTGTAAAGTAGTATCAATCCCTGGTTTAGGCAAGCCCCTGAATGACAAATCTCTGAAGCCCATGAGACAATTTCAAGAAGTACCACTGCACGGTTACACTCTTTTTATAGTCTCTTCTAGATACATGCTATTAGCTACTTTTGGACACAAGATGCTGGACTAGGTAGAACTTTCTACCAGCTGTTTTTACCTCAGCATGAATGTTAGTTCACCGTGATGCAGGATAATCATAAGATTTCCATGATGTGATTCAGTATCCAAATTAGTAGTCCTTCTCTACAACCTTTCTTTGCTGATGTACAGCATAAACTTCACAAATGACATCAGCCGATACATGATTTATCAGGTGATATATGACTTCGTAACTCAGTGGAGGCTGGGAGCTCAAACCTGAGTTGTCATTGCAGCTGTCATAGGATTATACCAAACAGATAAGATTTCTGGGACTGTTAAGAATGCCCTTTCACTACAAAGATAAAAATAAGTTCCAAGGTCCTTGGCCATGCTCCATACTGTCCTGAGCATGTCTTCACTCTGGGGGTTTGGCTGCTGGGCTCGGGGCCCCCATCCCATGGTGACCATAGGGAGAGGCTCCTGGACAGTGTGGGGACCTGTGGGACCAATCCTCTGCCTGTGGGAGCTGCTTTCAGTTGAGGCTTGATCGCAGGGCCAGGCTGAGCTATGGCCCCGCTGCATCGCCACCATGCCTGTGACCAGCCATGGGTCCTCTTCCATAGCCCTCTTCCATAATCCAGCCGAGAGTCTTGCTGCAGGGTGATCAAAAGTAACTCCTTCATTATTATTTATTGCCCCTCTTTCCTCCTTCGATATTAAGATAAAAGTGATGGCAGCCTAAGTATAAACTACTGCATGACATCACTTCAGTATATCTCAAGGTACTAGGCCTAGCAAAGAGGAAAATTTAGTACCTTCCAGGAATTACACAGTTACAATGTACAGTTGACAATCACATAAAAAGCCTAACTGGCCTCCTCTCACACATGTTTAAGGAAAAGTTCCTCAAAGGACAACAGAACAGTTTCCTCTAAATTTCACTTATTTCATAAACATTTTCTTCCATCTGTTGATAGCTGTTTGGAAAACATTATTTTACGTGTTTCTATTAGCAGTAAGAATCTAGCAAATGTATGGAGCTACACCAAACAAGAACTTGCCCTTCTTTTTCTTCCTTTCTTAAAAATGTGAAACAAATCCAGTCTCGAGTGTTGCCCCAAAATTACAGAAACATAAAATATTCTAGACACATTTGTCCTACAGATATGGTCTCATACAGGGTAAGGTTCAGTTTCAAGGCACAGTGTATCAGGAGCATTAAACTGGCTGCATATAAACACATATTTTTGATCACATACTTTACACAACATTAGGGATTCAACTTACATTTGCTGTAACTGTTAATTAAGAATGAGCCACAGATGTGTTTTCAGATATGAGTTTCACTGAGATAGGATTGCTATAATCTAATATGCAAGGTATGGCCTTGTGTCTAACAAAAACATGCTCAGCCAAAATTAGTCTTGTTAAAAAAACCCTAAGACTCTAGATCTAAATCTAGCTTGATTGTTATTCATTATTATTCTGCAATTTCATTCTGCTAATTGTTAGGCATGTACTTAGTAACAAAACTGTGCAATGGCATACCTTTTTCTTTATATTCTGTGAAAATATCACATGAAGGAGTTACTACTTAGGAAGAGAAGGGAACTGCATTTCTATGGGGTACTTAGGTGCTTGTTGGCACTGTAGTTCAAACGGTAAATTTTCAAAACCCTTCCTGTCTGCAGAGGTATACAAGCCACTGTGCTACAGGTTACATAAAAAAGACCAATATAGTTTGGGTTTCCATGGTCAGAGAAAGTGAATTTTTGTAAATCACAGAAAGAGATAGGTACATCTGTCCAATCTGCAGTTAAGCACTTTTTTTTTGTGGGATATGACTTAAGCCACAGTTCAGTCCTTGTTATTTCCTATTAGTTTGGTGCCCTACAACCACCAGTGAGATGAGTCACCAGTGAAACCCAGCTGGGCCCGTTTCTGAACAGCAGCACATGTTCCAGATACATCTTGGCACTCCTTATAGAGGTAAGTGTGAAAACACCAATTTGAAAGACTGGAGGGAACTTTCCATTGGCATCAAACTCCCATGGACTTAAAAAAACTTATTTTGTGCTTTTCAATTCTTTCCTGAGGTTCCTAGGCAGTTCCAGCCAGAGAGCTCTAGTGGGAAGACTTGCTGGAATTAATGATTTAGAATGTGGTCTCCTCTGCATAGGAATGAAATTGCATAAAATGCTATAAAAGCAAAAATAAAATTAGCAAATAGAAAATATGAAAGAAGAAAAGTTTATTTGGTAGGCAGAAAGAACTATAAGTTATTTACGACAGACATACTGCACAAAACATAGCTCTATTATCAGTATGCAGACAATAATGTTTCCCTAAACAAGTGTGAGAAAACCTTTAAAGACCAAACAGTGGCAAATTGAAAACCCAAGACTTGCCTGCTAAATGGCAGTCAGACATCTCAGAAATAAGGAGAGTCCCATATCAGTATGGTAACATTCAAAACAACAGAAGAGTTTCCATTGACTTTGGTGGGCTTTAGTTCAAATCTTGTTAGTCTGAGTCAGTTCGTCCTCAGAAAAAAAGACCTCTATTGTTAAGGAGCAACTGAAGAAACTCTGTTCTTGATATGTCCCCCTGAGGTGATCATCAGGAGAAAAATGTGCCGTCCTTTCTTTCCCTTAGGCAATCCCTAGAGAAAATGTCTAGTTCCAGCCACCAGTCCCAACATATTTACAGTTTACTTTCCTTATGCATTCATGAATTAGACCTTCGTGTCAATGCCTTGTATTTTTAGTTTACATAACATTATTACTGTATCTATTTACATCCTGAAGAATCGCTAATTAATCAAATTATCCATCTAGTCTGATTACTAGTGGTAAGTGATCCTAGAGGTTGATTAATATATTCTCAAATTATTCAGGAAGGCTCTTGAAAGAGCCTACAAAATTTACCCTTTTTGCAACCACAAAGTGCCTTATGAGGCCCACAGCTGCCTGCGGGTTGAACATAATCAATAATCCATAAAGGTAATTGTTCCCACATGATTGGTGAACAACCTCAAGCTGAGTGCATAAGGGCTAACACAGTAATTGATGTTTTTGTTGGGTTTCTACACTTAATGCAATTGGCCTTGAACAAGCCAACTCATCTCTTCTGTTGAACAGTAAATATAGATTTAAGCTTTCCTCCTCCTGTGTATTACACATACAGGGAGAACATAGTTTATGTTGTGTTGTTAGTTAGAAGCCTGAGTTTGGCAAAATTTATACTTTAATTGCCCAAGATATCCTAACTAATAACACTAATACTTTACAGGGATATAGTAACTTCCATCTGAAATGTTCTTCCAATTGATTAACTCTTTGAGGCAGTTAATTATATTTATCCCCATTTTACAGATGAGGAAATCATTACAGCCAATGCCAAGTGTTCAAAAGTCTTGAGTCAGGACTAAAAATTCAGCAATTGTCTTGGAAATGCTAAGATACTAACTTTTAAATTGTTGATTATTTTAGTAAGTTTTTTGTGTTTTCAGCTTTTAGTGGGCTCACAAGTCCTAACATCAGGGCATTCTTCACAGCTCTAAGAGGTAGAAACTCCAAGAAAAACTGAACATCTTCCTGATATCATGCAATCTGAAGCTTTAAGAGAAAGAACAAATATGATGGGGCTCACTGTAAAATAGTGAGAGGAAAATGATGTGCCAAAATCATTCACAGTCAAAATGTGTCAGAGTAAACCACAACTCATGTCCCTCAGCAATCATATCTTTATTTTATTCACAACTTCCTTTCTACAGAATTAATGTCATGAGAGTACAGCTTATCCTCTGTTTTGGTCCCCTGGACTTTCCCCATGCTCTGGAGGAATTTCAGCAACAGCATTTCAGTTTTTAGATTTAACTTTGCAAGTGCAGCATGCATAAAACACAAGCAATACCATCCTCAAGTCCAGTACTCAAACTGGGGTGCCTGCCGTAGAGCATGAAGCTGGCCAGGCTGCAGGGCTCGTGCCGGGGGTGCGGCGGTGGCCTCTGCGTCCCCAGGGAGGTGCCAGGCAGGCTGCGCTGCAAGCGTCGGGGCTGCCCCCGGGGACTCAACTCAGGTTTCTCAGCCTGGCCAGGGAACTGAGTGGCCGGTGGGCACATCAGGAAGTGAAATAAGCACAATTATTTAAAACAGTGCATATATGGCAATTAAGCGCTCAGTAATCTTATTAGAGCACAATGCTTCCAAGTACCTTAGCTAAAATGGTGCTTCCTCATACCACTGCTGACTGCAGTACATGGAGATAATTCCTGAAGCTGTTTTTCTTCGGAGAGATCCTCAGAGACTCTAAGAGATGCAGAGTGACAATGAAAATAAGTAACTTGTGGATGCTTCCTCTTTCTGGAAGGAATGAGAATCATAAGTGAGCACAGAAAATGTTATTAACCCAAGATTCAATTATTATCAAATAAACAGGAAGTGTTCCCAGATTATTATGGATGTACTAAAACCTTTAATTAAATATACATGTTCAAAAAATAAAAAGAAGAAAAAAACTCACAAGAGACCAGCAAATTACTGAAGCTTGGTGGCTTTTGGATGAATACAATTCTGATGCTTCTTGTTCCTCTAGCATTTTTCTCATCCTACACCTTTGTCTCTTCATTTCCACTTCTTGAAATTTGCAGAGATTAATGTGTTTTGCTCAGACAATAGCTCATCATGTTTAATAGAGGAGAAAAAGGTTTCTGCTTGACTTTACCAGTCTTAGGTGAAACCACAGTCCCAAAACTTTTCAAAAAAATTTTTTTCAAACATAACTGTCTTTTTTCCTCCCTCTTTACTCTTCCCCAAGAGACCTCCCTCTCAAGAGTACTTTGTTGCTGCACCTTCTGTACACTGGTCAAATTATAATAATAGTGGCATCCACATGGTTCCCTTCTTGCTCCAGGTCTTTGCAAGTCTCTGTGCTGCCTTATCAGATGGTAGATGAAATATGTATATATACACTATATATAAAAAAAAAATATAGGATGTATATGTACATACACACACACATATAAACATAAGCATTTACATATATACGTGTGTGTGTGTGTGTGTGTATGTGCATATATATATATATATACATATATAAAAATATATTACATGAACATACAGGAGCATGTCCAGCAAAGGGCCATGAAGGTGATTAAGGGGCTGGAGCATCTCTCATACGAGGTGAGGCTGAAAGAGCTGGGACTGTTCAGCCTAGAGAAGACTGAGGGTGGATCTTATCAATGTGTATAAATATCTGATGGGAGGATGTAAAAAAGGTGGAGCCAGACTTTTTTCAGCAGTGCCCAGTGACAGGACAATAGGCAACAGGCAAAAACTGAAGCACAAGAAATTCCACTTGAACACAAAAAAAGCACTTTTTCACTGTGAGAGTGGTTGAACACTGGAAGAGGTTGCCCAGAGAGGTTGTGGAGTCTCCATCCTTCGAGATATTCAAAAGCCATCTGGAGACAGTCCTGAGCAACCTGCTCTAGTTGACCCTGCTTGAGCTGGGAGTGGGAGTAGACGCTCTCCAGAGATCCAGCCCCAACTATTCTGTATGAACCTACTAGCCAATTCAACAACACTTCATGACCAAAAATGCTCCACATCAACCAGTGATGAAGGTACCTGTCAGAGAAACAGCATTGTCTTTCAGGCCCCTGAAATACTCAAGTGCCCTTAAAACCCAAAGGTGAAGGATTACATCAGCCTTCAACAGCAACAGCAGAGCTGTGCCCATCTTTGAATTGCACACCACCAATCCAAGAGGAATAACATTTCTGTTTATCTCCCCCTGCAGTTACAACTCAAACACAAGGTGGAGACTGCAGGCCCTTTTGGCTAAGGTAGCACCCAGCTGGAATCATCCAGTGCTTTCCTATGATCACAAATTCTGAACTGTTTTGTTACCATCTCAGCTTTCCCTGTTATCGTTAGCCTTTAAGCTGTCCAGAGGAGGTCTGTGTCATTTTATTTATTCTATAGCATGCAGAGCAAACATTGTAGATGCCTTTTGTGGCAAGAATTAAAGAATAATGCTTGTTGCTTATTTTAGTAGTTGTGGCCACAATTTTCATAGGTTTGGAATCCTTGCTGCCCTCTGTCTTTATATTACTTTGCCTTCTAGATGTGGCAGAGATTTTTAGCCTGTGTAATTATACGGGAAAAAAATCCACAAAAGCAGATGTAAGGTTTGAACTAATTAAGGCCAAAAATATGACTTGCAATTTTCCCCAGTGCTGTCACCTTTCTGCTTTTCAGCACATAAGCCTATTTAATTGCATGTCAAATAATAGGGAAGCCTCCTGACTATTCTATTCCAAATATCTACTGTAACCTCTGTGATAATTTAATCACAGATTCTTTTTTTCATATACTACTAAATTTGACAATCTGAAATCAATGGAAATGTTTCTCAACCACCACGAAGATTTTCAGCACTGTCTTCAGGGAAAGCCATAATATCACAAGGTTCATAAAGGTGAAAGACATACATTTTAATAAACACGAATGATGAAAAAGAAAATTTTTGTTGTTGTTGTTTGAGAAAGTCAGTACTTTCAAGGTAAGCTGGGTAGATCTACTGATGTCCTTAGATCTCCAGACTTCATTGTAATTTGTTGTTATGGAAAAGAAGTGTTTAGTTTTGCCAAATAAACCAGCATATAATGTTGAGCTATTTCCTTATCCCAAAATAAAAGCTATTTGGAAGAATATAGGAAGTCGCACTCTTTGGAAATTCTGATCCTTGCTATGACCTGTGTATTTTAGGCAAAATAGGCATGCCTAAACTGGTCTTTACTGGTGTACCTTTGCAGGAATGGAAAAACTAGAATTAAAGGGCTCTTCAATCTAGTGAAGGAAAGAAGAATGCAAGACAGTTCCTGGAAGATGAAGACAAGAAAATTCAAATGAGAACTATGGGATATCATTCCACTGCTTAAAAGTAATTTGAAAAACAGGAGTCTTCTCATCAGCCCTATAAATTTGACTGTCCTCTGCAAATTACCAGTCAGTCCTGTCTACTCTTAAACACCATCAGTTCTACCCCTTTTGTCCTGCACTCCCCTCCCCAGCTTTTAAATAATTTATTTACCCCTGCCAATAACCTTGTCTGTGCTTTTCCTCAGTTTCTTTTCTTCTCCCAGTGTTCCCATCAAAGATTTCTGCTGCTCTGCTTCCTACACAGGTGTTGCAGCACACCTGAAGCACTGAACCACTTCTGCTGGGATGCAGTGCTTTTTCTATTTCTTGGATGTACTCTAAAGGAGACTAGATACCTCTGTGGAAGATACATTTTAACTGATGGAAGCATATTAAACAGTGGTAACTGGGGCTTCTATCATGAAGTGATGCTTTCCCCTAATACGATCCCAGCTTCCAGCTGTTTTCACCTCAGTGTCTCCCTGAGCTAGACATGATAGGTATTTAGGAATTGTCTGTGGACTTCTCTTCTGTGAATTTGTCCACATTGCCTTTGAAGGACCATAGACTTTAGCACCCATAATGGCCACAGGCACCTAGTTCATAGTTTGACTGCCCACTGGGTGAAAAAACACCTCATTTTGTTTGTTCCAAACCTGCCTCCTATAATCTCTGTTGAACGTTGCTATTACTTGTATTGGAAGAGGCAGTGAATAAAGTGACCCCTAGCCTCCTCTTCACACCACTCATGATGTTTTGGACCTCCTTATCCTTTCCTGCACTGGTATCTTTCCCAGCCTGAACAGTCCTCGCTTATTCAATTATGGTTCGGGGGAAGTTGTCGAATACCCATAATCCTCTTTGTTGTCCTTCTCCAAACTTTTTCAGCTATACTGTATCCTTTTTGAGATGAGGAAACCAGTGCTTTATGCAATACTCAAGATGTGGGCAAACCATAAGTTCATACAAAGGTATTATGACATTTTCTGTTTTCTTCTCTATTTTCTCCTAATAATTCTTAACATTTGCATTTGCTTCTTTGACCAGTATTAAGCACCGAGACTGACATTTTCGTGGAAATATTTATTATAACCTCAAGATTTTACTTTTGAGAGGTAATTGTCAGCTCAAAAGGTCATCATTTCATATGCAAAGTTAAATCTTGGCCTGTGTGCATCACTTTTACATTTATTTACATTGAATTTCACCTGCCATTTTATTGTTCAGCCACTCAGTCTTGTAAGGTCTTTCTGCCACTATTTACATTTAGCCCTTATCCTTGTTCATATTCCTGCTATGAATAATTTTGCATCATCAGCAAGCTTTGTCATGTCATTGCTTGTCCCCTCTTCCAGATTGTTTATGAATATGTTGAAAAGCCCAGGTCCCTGCTCAGACTTCAACCATTTACTCTGACTTTTGGTTTCCTACCTTTAAAACAATTAATCGGCCATGCAAGCACTGTCTTTTTTTATCCCATTACTTGGCTTAAAAGCTTTTTGTGAGAGAATGTGTTGAAAACCTTTCAGGACTCCAAATGGGACCTGCCAACCAGACCATTGCATCCACATTCTTGTTGTCTCCTCTAAGGAACTCCAGTTGATTTCTAAGGAGAAGCTTCTCCTTACCAAGGCCACATTGATGCTTCTGAAGTAGACTGTATTTATCCAAAGTGTCCACTAATTCTGTTATATATTGTACTTTGTATTAATTTCCCTTGTGCAGAAGTTAGACTTCAGCTCTGTTACTCCCTGGCTCTCCCCAGGAATTCTTTCTGAAAGCTGGGTGTCAGTGAGATCCTGGAGGTTAAGTTAGATATAATGTAGTGATCCTCTCTCCCAACACTGTATGAGTCTGTATGTCAATAGTCAGCTCTTGACAAAAGGAAACTCAAAAAACTACCTGTTCTATTCTTTTCTACTGCATAGAGATGTTTTGTATATCGGAAATCACTAATGCTTAGCCCATTGCTTTTGGACTATAGTTTGGAAATATGCATATATCTTAAATATCTTTACTAGTGAATCCAAGAACAACTTTTTTTTTGTCTTGTAAAAAGCTGAACATTGATACTTCACTGTTATCCAAGATCAAAGGCCTCACCTATTTAAAAAAGCCATTTCAGTGTGAAATTTGTATATTTTTCACCCGGTGTTGAAGAAAACTTATTATTACACATACAACAGCACTATTCCTTATGTTTACTAGCAGATGTGATAAAATACTCCTTGGAGCAGGTCTAACAACTTGTTAAAAACAATAGCTAAGGGTGGTAGTGTACCAAGCAGCTGTGTACTGAAATGTCTTAATTTAAGCAATCAACAAGGCATTCACTATTATAGCATGCACCTGTGTTTGTATATTTTTGTTCACCTCTGCATACTTTATCCTTAAAGATAAAACTGCTAGTTAGTAGGAAACACATTCAGATGCACAGACCACAGCTTGCAGTTACCTGAGAAGGGGAAAGTTAGATAACGTAATGCAAGCATTAGGGCTGCTTAGCAACAAAAAATTATTATCAACACAAAATTCTGTTTTTAAATTCTTCCTTAAAACTAACAGATTAACAGAAATTTACAGAAAATTAAGACTTCTGAAAAAAATCATTTGGGGATCACCAAAAAGCTCTGGGTTGCTCAGAATTCTGTATTTCAGTCATGCTGGTTGAATTATTCTTTTTTTTTAAACCTTAATATTTGACTAATAGTGAGATAGGCATATATGAAATTATATATACCTATGTATGCACTATCTAACATAAATATATTATAGCCACAAAAAGAACCAATAAAAATGTTTGAAATAAAATGTTTTTCCTGTTAAAAGGTTCACAAAAATCAGCACTTTCCCATGAAGCATTCTAGTATCATCAGAATGGAATTTTTCCTCAGAAAAACATTCTACAAAAAAAAAATGTAACCTGAATTTAATATCTGATGCACTTAACGTGGATATACTCACTTTACTATCTGAGCACATCACAAACATTTCTTTTCCCTGCTAGCTTTTTTTTCCTACCCATCACAAGCATTTTTCTTCCTGTATTTTAATTACTGGAGTCTTCCATGAGGAAAGGAAATCCATGTGGGGAATACTTGATCTCCCAGAAAGGCAGACCAAGCTTACTGCAGGAGTCCCTGTTGCAGAAGAATTTGGCTAGGCATCTCAGAGTGGAGATGGAATTAATCTAATCCAAGCTGGTCATTTAGAGTCATTCTTTGGTGAATGGAGAAAGATAGACATTGAGGAGCCAGTTCATCCCACATAACAATACATTTTGGGGTGGGGTGCCTAGCTGTCTCCACTGAATAGAGAGAGGAGCCTACACAATTATCCCAGACGGACTGCTCTAACATTAAACATTGGATGGCTCTAATGAGGTGGGGTGAAATCCAGATGGACTGGCAAGTACCAATTGCTCCATTAATTTATAGAGGAGTTGCAACTTGGAGCACACCTGAATACCAAGCCTGGTGCTGTCCCTCCACTCCAGTAAAGTGTCTGCATAACACTGGTGAAGAAGGGACTCAGTACTGCTCTGACTCTTAAATTAGAAGGCAGCTAATCCATGAAAAGCACTGAATCACACCTAGACTCACAAATTAACCTTTAGGAAAGGAATAATTTCTGTTGTATAGAAGAAAAGCCTTCTGTGAAACTGGGAGGAAAGCCTAAACTATGAAACTCTAAATTTCCAACTAACATGGTGACCTTTGGGTTCTAATAAATTGAGGAGAGTTTAATATGACATGTGGCATTTTTTAACCTTTGAGGTTTTTTACTGGTAAAATTCCTGCAATATGTTAAAGATGCGGGATTTTACAGGTTAAAGGGCTTCACTAGAAAATAACATATTCAAGATTTAGTGTTCTTGGAGCACCACAGTAAGGAATACAGAATTGTTTTATAATGGTTCAACCACATAAATTGCTAACTCTGGGTTATGCAATTTATTTTTAAGACTGGAGTTTATGATTACCATGGCACTCTTCACACCTTTACAGTTAAAGCTGTATCAGTGGTTTTATTATAAATTGTGTTCTTCAAGGCTATATTATTTTATTTGGTGGTAGAAAGTCACTAAAAGGAGAAGGGAGGAAGATATTTTACATTTCAATATGCAAGCAAGAAGATCACTGACTTGAGATTACATAGCGTGCATGTAAACCTCACAGGAGTGGATGAGGAAACCCTCTGGAGCCTGCCGATGCTGCTCTCTCACACGTCACAGGAGTCATCCCAGGAGGTGAATGTTTCTGCTGACTACCTAGCTGGCCCAAAACATTGTATTCATGAGCCAGTTCTTTTACTATACTTGGGTAATCTCTAACTCTTTGGAATTAAGGGAGCAATTCTGACACCCACATCAGGAGGAACATCTATCATACCAGTGTGTTTTGCAGCTGTGAAAATATGGAAACATGGAAAGTTTCACCTCCCTTCAGAATATGCTATTATGCAGAACGTCAGGAGCCCCGGCTTTTCAAAATGCCACAGCTCCTAAAGGAAACTATTATTTTTTTTAACATCACAGTTGAAAGAGTTTCTACCTCCCTGTAAATAATATATTCACTGGAAACTAGGGGGGAGGGACTGTTCCTGGAAAAGCTTCCAAATTATGTAGCTAACACATTTTCTTACAGCTGTCACTTAATAACTTTCTTAACTGAAAGGTAGCTTGTTCCTGTAGAGCCATGCTAGATATTCTTGAGAGAGTACAGGACTGATCTTCAGGAAATTCAAAATGACACTGTGAATAAATTCAGCCATCAGACAGGCATACTGTGTGTTTTAGTAATCCATTAACGATGGCTCCCATGGGAGCGGCCAGGCTTTGGGCCCAGCTTTGTAAGAAAGGCCCTAGAGCAAGTGAACTGAGAAAAAAAGTGAGCGAATGCCTTGGTCTGCTGGGGTTGTCCTCTGTCTATTCCCCTGCCTTTCCCAGTCGCCCGTGGAAAAGCGCAGGGCCTTTCTCTGTTCACTGCTGTCTCCTCCCTGTCCTGGGGCAGGCCTGAGAGCACCTGGCAAGGGTGCTAAGTGATGCTGACACCGCTGATGATGGTGCTGTCTGGGAAGACAGCCTGAAGCATGCACAGTAAAGCAGCCTCGATAGCACCCTGTGATTGGAGGAATGGTAGGAGCCGAGTCGTTACCCTCCCCGCAATAAAATCTTGCTTGAAGCCGGTGTTCTAACATGCAGTCATCTGTGTTTAATTAGAGAAATAATCAAATAGGTACTGTACCTAAGATTAGCTCTAGGATATTCTTGAACAGGCAGAAGTTTAGAAGTAAAATGGTTGCATGCAGTTAGTACAATTTGTTCTGACCTAGCTGTCTGAACCAGTCAGTCACAATGTACATGAGCTGCCAAGGAGCAGCAGAAAATAGAAACACCAATTGATCAACAGATGGATTTTGTAAGCATTGAGAGTGAGATTCTCCTAGGAAAATATATTTGGGACTTAGCACATCAGCTGGGCATCAGGTCTCATTTCAAATCCTTCCTTGCCTGTGGCTTCGAGTGTGGTGGAAGGACAGATTTCCAGATCATTATGCAGAAGGTTGCTGTTGAGGAAGGTGGCTGTGGCAGGAGTGCAGAGCGCGTCTCGCAGGGTCCAGCCGGCTGCACAGCAAGAGGGAGGCAGACCGCAAGAGCTGCCCAGAGATGGAGAGTGTAAGTGGGGGGAGGCTGGCAGCTTTAACAGCCCCTGGCACACGCTCCAGAGCACTGGCAGCGAGGACAGAATTTTTGCTCTTGATTTTGCCAGTTCCAGGTCCCCACGTGCATAAATGCATGCACTCCCAGCAAACACAGAAACTGGTACCATAAATGTGGCTTTAAGGGAAGCACACAGAAATGAGGGTGAGCATGCTGTCATATGTGTTTGAAGACAGTTATATAAACACCCGTGTAGCAGCGTTATAGATGCAATTAGTAAATGTGCACTGAAATTTTAACACCCATTCTGTGATCTCCTTGAACTCAGTTATTTTAGGCAGTAAAAACATTCTGGCTCTTTAAGGCCAGTGACAAAATTCCCATTGTTTTCCATTTCATGGACCAGGAGCCCCTTCCTTTCCCACAGTCCTGAGTGCCACAACTGTCACCTTTCACATGAACAGTAGATTGCAGTTCTGTGTAGAGGGAAATATAATGGCACAAAAAAATTAGGACACTGCATTCACTTTCTGATTTCTCCTTTGCAATGTGCCCAGGTACCCAATATCATGCAGCTCCCATGGACCACATAGGACTCCTGCTTCCTGAACGTACACTGATGACAAGTGTCTGCAGCTGTCCTCCCAGCAGCCTGTTTTCTAGAGTTATTCTGCCCCTTGCCTGCTATAAACGTATACGTGCCAATAGCACTTTACAAAATATGATAATAATGTAAGCGAATGAAATTCTTCGTGACTGAATGCCAATAAAATTTATGTATGAAAAAAATGCATATCTACCCTATTTTTAAGGTCCGAATGATTTGTATGTTATATTTAACAGATCTCAGGTTACAATATAAGATGTGCACCACTGTATCTGAAATTCTAAATATTTGGGTGGCTTCATATTTGCAGAAAATACTGACACACTGATGATAGAACAGAATGTGAAAAGCAAGGATTGATGATTCAGGAGGAATACAAGAATATGAAACATCAAATTGGCCTCCAATGAAAAGGAAAAAAATCAGTGGATAAAAAAGGAGTATAACTGTTAAAGAGGATGTCTACTCCTGAGACTAACTGCTGCATACTCTTGAGGACCGGGAAGATAAGATGGAAGCAAGAATCAAGGCTATATGAAAAGGAGAAGCTTTGGAAAAGCTAAATAGCATCATAAGGAGCAAGTACCCTCTTCTACTTGAAAAAAGAAAATATAACTTTTTTTATACTGCTAATGGTGACATATGGTGTAGAAATAAAGTGACAATACTGATTTGCATTTGTGCTCAGCCATCTCTGTTGTATATAAAGCGCGGGTCCTACAGCTGCAACTCTTCTGCGAAGTGTGAAACTCTGGGATGCTCCTCCGGCATCGGAGGCGCCCGGCTCTGTCTGATATCCCTGCTGCTCCGCCTGTGGAGGCAGCTCAGATCCTAATGAAAGTTCGTGCACTGGTAAGCAGAGGAGGCAAAGAATCTACAGAGACTTTTGAAGGTTAGAAAAATACTTTGGATCAACTAGAAATAAGAAGCTGAATATTTAAGAAGTATGGGAAGTGGCCTCCTGGCACAAGCGTCCTGATGCTTCTGGAAATAGGGTAAAGATCCCAGGCCAAAACAGTGTTACAGTACCCAGGCAAAGGGAGAGGAACAGTTTCCAGCCTTTTTCAATAATAACCCAGCCAAAGTGAATTTTGAAAAATCCTCCAGAAGAGAAAAGAGGAAAAGAAGGAGGTAATTACAGGCAGCATGAGGTGCTTTGTCCAACTCTACATAGAGACAACCCCCCATGGAAATGGATATTTCTGGGGCTGGACCAACTTTGTAAATATGATGAAATATTTTTATCAATGAACGGTGTACAAGTATGATTATTCATACATGGAATTGCTGCATATAAAACACCTGAATTAAATTATAACAAGTATTAATCAAGTATTTTGAGTTCAGTTATCTACTCAGCCAATTGGACCTGTAAGTTATTTCAAACCCCAGATGTCTTCCCTAAAACAATGGTTGATCTTTGTGCAAGTGTTTTTGTTTGCTACCCCACAGAAACATGATACTTTAGAATCCACATTGTAAAGCTCATGAAAACCTTGAGGAATCACTAATCAAAGAACAGAAAGCAGCAAACTAATTTTATTTTATTACTGTCATTTATAGGCCTCAGCTGAAATTAGATGTCATTATACTAGTTGCTACACCAGTGTGTAGGAAGTACTACTCCCCTCATGAAGAATTTACCGTCTGAGATGATAAGATAAACAAAAGATGATATTGATCTCATGTAATTTTAGCCATCTAAAAATGAGGATTGAGATGCAAGACAGGTGGCAAGCCTCTGCCAGTGCACAGTGGAAAGAGAGAAACACTTCCAGAGAGAAGCAGTTTACTTCACCCATCTCAGACAACCTCCCTTAAGATGCAGTGTATTATCCTCTGGAGCTCTTCTGATCTCTTCCTCCTCTTCCTGTCTCTCTTCATCAAATAGAGAGAGAGAGAGATATATCTAAGGTAAACCAGACTCCTGGCTTATCAATGGCTAAGTTAGGGGAGGTCCAGAATGACTTTCCCCGTGGTTACGAAGGGGGTTAGTAGCAGTACGGAGACGTGAACGCGGGTCCCCTGCAAGGCAGGGAGGGACATCCAGCCACGCAGCACGCAGCTGGTGAGCAGCCTGAGCTCACACCAAAATGGAGATTACACAAAACTGAGGCTAAAGTTTGGGGGCCTTTGCAGGATGGGTGGTTAGACTTACCCAAGGTGTCATTGTCTGACAACACTGGTGTCAAACACGGCAGCACCTTCTTTTGACTTCATAAAGTTGCCATGCTGTCGGGGCAAAAGTGTCTTCTTTTTGTGACACAACTTAGCTGTCACTTTTTGACTTGGATCTTTCAGCACCCCTAGAGTAAATAACACATTTTACAGTTATAATGCTAAGACTCAATATCCATTATCCAAAAGTGGGAAAAATGAAAAGAAGTATCAGGAGGTAAATATGTAAAACAAATTTTAAAAATTTTCAAGTGTGTACAAATCCAGAAAGTTCCCCCTCCTCAAACTCTATAAAAAGACTGGAAATCAAAGAAGACTATCAAACAAGCTGAAAACATGGAAGAAAGCATGAGTTAGGTTCTCTACTACCTAACTATATAAGCATCACTTGAGATTGGTATAACATGATGTCTGAGAGTAGCTGTACAAGAAATGTTTTCTTAAGACTTTTTCCAGAGCTCTTAGTCTGAAAGAACAAAGAGTAGGAGAAGAAACAAAATGGCATATGGTTATAATTCAGAGATTTTTATCTTTCCATGATTATAAACATATCTATTTTCATACCTTTCCAGATAGTTTAGCTGTGTATTTTCCTACATACAGTTAGGGCAAAAGGCAGAAAAAAATTATTGAAAATTTGTAAGAGTTTTGCAGGCAAATCCAAATCAGGAGGTCTGCTTGAAATCACAGATATAATAATTAGAAGCATTTTGTTTCTCTTGAAAATACTTGATAACAAAGATCCTACTGAGAAATGGAAGGTTCTGAAAAGCGAAGATTTTGAGCTCTGAGCTCTATTTAGCATTTGTCTAAATATTTTTAAAGAAATGAAAATTCTTGACAGATTTCTGGTAATAAGCTTAGATCCTGTATCCAGTAATGAAGTAGCAGTAGTAGCATTTTTCCTTTTATTTATGCTAATTTGCCTGCGAGAAGCTTTTACCCAGTCCCATCTTCCACAGCATGATACTACTGTTTCATTTTGGGACGAGATGCGTGCAAAATGAATAAAATCAAAACATCAGTAAATAATTTAAAGAATCAATACAAAAATTGCAGAACTGATAAAGCACAAGCTTAACAGCTGTTGCCCCGCAGTTTGACTGTACACTGTTTCATACAGCATTTCCCCATATCATCTTATTGCTTTTTCTAAGGCC
The DNA here is from genome assembly GCF_036417845.1 of Apteryx mantelli. Classification (NCBI taxonomy): domain Eukaryota; kingdom Metazoa; phylum Chordata; class Aves; order Apterygiformes; family Apterygidae; genus Apteryx; species Apteryx mantelli. Next base: position 27,449,035 of record NC_089978.1, read on the forward strand.
TTTCCTTGGAATTTAAGATCCACAGGACTGTTGAGCTCTATGGAGACCTTAACTGGCAAGCTCTTCAAGGCACAGACTTTGTCTTTATTACCGTGAGGCACACAGGGCGCTATCAGAACTATACAAATATTAACTGAGATAACGTAATAATAACTCCCACATAAAAGCTGCGTTAAGGTGGAGTTAGGGTTCTTCAAATGTGTTCCATTACAATGGACAAACAAGTAACACATTAAGCAATCAGTTCTCATCCCCCACAGGACCAGCCTTAAGGGATTACCCAGTGCCATCACATTTATCACTGACACCAAACACTAACAACATCACCAGCACACACGCACTTTTGATTTGACAATGTTAACACCACCCTCAGTGCACATATCAAATAGCTGAAAAGGACCTGCTAGTCATCAATACATAAATGTGCTTTGCAACATCAGCCTGGGTAATGGAGCGCCTAATCCTGGCACTGCTTCTAAGGTGATAAAAATCTAAGTAACGGAAGAAATGTATTGAGTAAAATAAAGCTCATGGTCAAGAAACACCAAGGTTCTTTATTTGTTGAATTAAATTAATCCTATTGAATGACAAAAAGCAAGGAGCTCATCTAGTTCAGTCCATGCCTCGGGCCAAGTAGGAGAAACTCAGAGACTGAGACCAAATCAATTTATTTTCAGCCAGGTCTAAATTTTTGAGAGGCACCTGGATCATGATTGCTCTTCTGTGTGTACAGTTACTCTCACTTTATTGAATACTATTAATCCACAGGCTTGGTGCAGTGCACAATGGAAGGAAAGACTGTCTTTCCCCAGAAAATATGCTTTTCTCAAAAGACTCACTTGTCTGTCTTTTAATCCCACTTTAAGGCCTTTTTATGCTGTCTTGGTGTGAAAAATCTGAAGGAAAATTGGAGTATTGCTGTCTAAATTAGACAGGCAAACACCAGGCAAGTGGAGGTGAGGCCCCATCCTGTATTCTCACGCACCAAAGCTGCAGGCAGGTCTTGGGGGCAGACACACTCGTGCAGGGGTGCAAAAGACGCTCCCTGCTCTCCACACAACCACCAAGCTGGCTCAAGGGATGCCCCTGCCCCAGCAGCGCAGCTCAGGGTTCACCACTGTGCTGCAGCACCAGGGCTGGGGTGCTGCAATGCTCTGTAAACCTGCATGGGGACCATGAGGTGTGGAGCCTCCTGAGGGACGTGGGCAAGGCCTGCTCCTGCCAGGGCCTTCTGGTGGCACTTCTGGGACTCTCTGAACCTGCTGCATGGGCAAAACTTCCAAATCCAGGGTCCTTCAAAGCCCAGAAGTGACTCTCCTGCATTTCATCCTGCTGTGCCTTGTTCCTGCCTGCAGCAGCCTGTGCCTACAGCCAGCTCTGTGCAGACACCTCAGTTCCTTCTCTTCATGCTCTCCCTTGCACAGCCATGGAAATCTGGATTAACTCCATTACATCAGTGAAAGGGCAGCAGCATAAAACTATCGTGAATGAGGTCAGACTGGCACAGCACTCAGCTAACGTGTAAAATGCACACTTGGTTTCATATCATTGATTTGATCTGCCATTCCGCAATTAACAATTAAACCTTTTTTTTTAGAAGCCTGACATCCGGACCCAATGTTTGCATATTTAAAATCAGGAAACAAAATACCATCCAATCATATTAAAGAAATGGAGATCATGAACTGAATCTTAATATCTAATTACATTATTAATATACACAATATACATTCAGATTATAAAAATCGTAAACCACTAAAATACAGTTTAGAAGAAAAGAATCCTATTCTCTGCTTACTCACAGACTGAGAAACAAGAATTTTCATGTGGAAAGAAAGGTGTCACACCGTATTTGTATTCAAACAATGAAGCTGGATTCTGCATCCAAAAAATTCAGGATAAGCATTAGGTCCTCCAATAGTCTGTGCAGGAAAAAATAAATATAATTAAAAGAAAATAGAGAAAACAGTGGAAAAGATCCAGCCCATCCTCTTTACACATCTAAGTTGTGGACTGGAATACGTGTAACTGGGAGTCTGACTTGCATCAGAGGAATCCAGACTGCTAAGTTAGGCAGCTAACTCCCTTTGCCGTCAACGGAGGATATAAAAAGTGAATGAAATAGTATATATCTGAATGTGCCCTGTCCTATAGGTAGTCAACAGGAAATGTCGGTGAGGATCTTGTAAAAAATCTGCTCCCTTTTTGGAGCTTGGGGCTGCTCAGGCTGACACCAAACAACTCTGCTCGGAGAGCAGACATCCTGGCGAAGAAGAGGCACCCAAATGCACAGGGCTCACTTATTTTAAAAGACAGTCTTGGAAAGAGCAAAGGGGAGGGAGGCATCACCATTTTGCATGATGACCCTGGTAGGCAGAGTGATCCCCAAGAGCTGCCACCTTATGGGGTTTTGAACCTCCAGTCCTAACTGTAAAGGAATGGCATGAAAGCACCAGGCTTTAGGGGCATTCAGATGGGGGAGGGAGGAGAAATATTCTTGCTGTAGATATTGCTCTTCCAGGCAGCTGAAAAGGCATATTCAGAAGCCAGAAAGACCTCGAGTAAAGGACTGTGGCCCCAGCCTAGAAGTTAAGCGAGTTCTGGTTCCTGGCTATGCCTTTTATCCAATAAAGATCTAATATAATATGTGTAAGCAGTCCCGGGACTTTTGTTGATCATTGTCTTAATTGACTAAAGTGCAAGGATTCTGTTCGGAGTATTGATTTTCTAATCAAATTAGTGCCTACCCTCCATATGTTTATTTCTGTGTTGCGCAAGGTCCTCCATTGGCCCACAGAGGCAGTATTAAACTTAAAAGTTTATTGTCCAATTCTCTGAATATGCACACAAAGCGCCATGCTCTGACTGTCTGGTAATCATTAATAATCAACTGAAGTGCAGAATTTTTTTTAATTGACCACCCTAGTTATAAAAATTTAGCCTTGGATTTAGAGGAATAAGTTCCATTATTGTTTACACTGCTTCAAATTTCCTCCCTGACCATATGAAAATGGGTAAGTCTGTCTGTGCCTCAGTTTCCCACGGGAATAAGTGAGTGTGATGAAGATGTCAGAGTTTCTAGACCCAAGACAGCAGTGATGTGACCATTGAAGTCTCTTTCTGGTGCAGAGCAGGCTGCAGGTTCCTTGTCCTGAGAAGCAGTTCTTGCTTCCTCTGACTTGGAAGGTTTCTCCATCAGGTTCTCCATTTCCTTGACCTGAGAAATGAATCTTGGATTTGATCCTAATGAACCACGGGAAAAAAAGGATTATATACATTTCAGAAGTATCTCATAATGTGAATGAGAAAAATCTTGTTACAGTGCACTCCAAACAGCTCAGCCTATTCAGGTAATCAATCACATTTATATTTATTAAATGAGACAGCATTCACAAAACGTCAGCACTGCAGCCAAGGCATAAACAATGTTACCCAAGACATAGTCCAGAAGCAACAAAATGGTTTATGACACTTTATGTTTTCAGCATCCTCTTTTCTCATTCTTAATGATCTCTAATAAGAGGATGTACCAATGTACATTCACAATGATTTCCAGGCTAGCTGCTTCATATAAATGCCTTTTTCAATAAAGGAAACACCATGCAAGGTGTCATATTAAAGATCAATGCCAAATTTTCTGTCCCTATAATTTAGTTAGATTGTACTCTAAAATAGCATTTTCATTACCAGTATTTTCAAATGCTTATTTTTCAGATGAAAAAACTTGTAAGTAGATGTAAATCAACTTCTTCTGATTATTTAGTGATTTATTTAGTGAATTAAAGGTAAAAAGAAGCAGATCTAATCATGTGGATCTGATTCAGTTAGAGGTTTTGAGGAACCAGGCTGCAGTGGTTTCCTTTGCATACAAATTGTGGATAGAAAACAATCTAAACTGAGAGAGCAGTGCAAAGGGGTTTCCCTCAATGCTGGCTCGACTGAAAAGACAGGAGGCAAAAGGAATTTGGCTTTCTCTCGTTCAAAAAACAGCAAAATATTATGTCTGCAAATACACTCTTCGATTATAATTACAAGCCCTAATATTCCAAGATCACTAAGCAGATGTATCAGTACTCTTGGAACAAGTGATTAGCAATGTTTAGATCTACCTGATCCTTCAAGCTTTTACATATGCACAAGCCTTATCTTGTGCGAGTGCTGCACTGACTACATGGTTATAGGTCATCAATCACCAAAAACTGAATCAGATCCTTAGCATAAATCAATATAGGATTTTAAATTTCTGTATTTTGTTCATGGAAAAATCCATGAAAATATACACATTCCTTTTCAGCAAAATACCTATGCTGGGCTTACACGTGTTGTTGAGTAAGGATGTGCTTCTAAACCTCAGACTGTAAACTGCTTTGGGGCAAAGGTTTGAAAATGCGTCTGAAAATGTCAATATACCAGCACCATGCTTGAATGAATTGTCTGTTTGTACAGAGACAGGTGAAGAACAGTTGCTTCAGGATTTCCAGACACACGAGCTCAAAGACCAAGACTAATAAATTTTAGGCCAAATAATCTACTTGAGAAAGTCTGGAGTGACAAAAAAGTAAGGTTATACCAGAACCTGGAATTTATCCTGAGCTACAGTATGTGTTTAACAAAGCCTCTTATAATCAAAATTGAAACAACAAAGTCAGCATTGCCCATTAGCATGATGAGTACACAGGAAGACTGAAAGTCACCGAGGGAAGCAAATAGTTCAGCATGATGTCATTTAAATTAAACTTATAAGCAACAAATAAATAAATAAATAAACCTCCTTCCCCAAAACAACACCTATAAGACTCTTTAAATGATACAGAAATGTCTAGAATGACAATTATTTTGTCAAGATGCCTACCTGTTTTCTGTAGTGTTTTACATATAAAAACACTTTCCTTTCTAGGCTTCAAGCACTTATTTGTCTTCCTTTATTTTGATGTGGCTTCCAAGAAAGACAAGGCATTGTAGTCAGAGTGCAGTGTCAGGTCTGTAATATGCTCTGATGGGCAAAGCATTTCTGCTGTGTTGGTATCAGAGACATTTATTAATGGATGGGTTAATAAAGCTTATTACATGCCTGAAATAACCTCAAAAGAGCCAGCAAATACAACTGGAAGTGAACAGTGTCTGCTCTTCTGAGGGTTTCTTAGCAATAAATTGGATTTTCAATGCAAAATATATCACTTTTTTTAAGAAAAAGCAATCAGACCTTTGAGACTCTACTAGCTGTAGAAAGTGATAGGAAAATGAGTAAAGGCACACAGCATGTCATGAAAATCATTTAATTCATCAAAGGGCAAAGAAATCAGCATCTCATTGAAACCTAGCCTTCTATATCTTTTAGTTCTGATTCACATGAAGACAGGGAATATGAGTTTTCTAGTATTACACTCTGTGGTAAGTGGGATTGACAAAAATACAGTCACATTACTCAGACAATGAAGATGAGGTGATCCTCCTTTATTTCCCTCATTAGTATTTAATCATGTACTGCAAAAGAATGTCTGAAAACACACACAGATTTTCCTAGTACCATTGCACCTTAAGATTCACAGCAGTAGTTGATGTTAAAGTGTGTTTATCTGTATCAAAATGTATGCTTTGGAATTAAATTAGTCTTTGAGACTTACCCATCTGCCAACTGCTATTTGTCCTGCAGGAGAAAGACTCCCTGAAGAAATTCAAATAATTCATGGTTCTTGAGGGCTCTGTGACAATTACTATGCCATCAGAGTTGTCAGAATTGCCATAAGTAGGTTATATAGCCTTGGCATCATGATTCCATATGGCCACACCTGAAATAAGATACTTAGGTAGGTTGTGAAGTGACATAATTTAAATACACAAAATTGTGTCTTAAGCTCAGCTACAAGCCCTAGGCCACCACCAGCTCAATAAGGAATCAGACACAGATCAATTAAATTCTGTGAACATTTTATTATCAAGGAGCTGAAAGTCTTCAGTTGAGATTAGACAAATACTGATCATCACAGACTATAAACACTGCACTCATACACTGTTACCAAGTTATGCAATGAAAATTTTCTCAAATCACAGATAAACTAACAAGAAAATAATGTAAACAGATAATTTCAGGACACACTTTGCAAATCCTGTGTTGATTCAATAGCTTTTGTACACGGGAGTAGTTCTGTAGGGCTACTTTTCTAAAAGCTACATGAGCGATTAAGTACAAATAAGGTGCTTTTTCTAGGCTTGACTGAGCAAAACGTTTCTGTGTTGCCAGACTGCATTTTTTAGTGAAATAGGTTTTGCCCCAAAACACCTACCCAGCTCTTGTAAACTCTTGCCACTCAATATTCAAGTTCACCTGATTAATACAATTTACATAAGACAAAAGAGGGTTTTTTTTTCCTCTGAGTTATTTGTGTGTGTGTGTAGTTACATGGCTATGATCTCGCTGGGATCATGGAGACATGGGTGGGATAGCCCACATGACTGCAGTGCTGCAACGGATGGATACAGGCTCTTTAGGAAGGTCAGGAAGGTGAGGAGGGGGGGTGCTCTGTATGTGAGAGAGCAGCAGGAATGCATGGAGCTCTGCCTGGGGATGGGTGAAGGGTCAGCTGAGAGCTTTTGGGTCAGCACTGGTGGGCAGACCAACATGGGTGACACAGTAGTGGGTGTCTGCTACAGACTGCCTGATCAGGAAGAAGTAGTAAATGAGGTAGTAGATTGTCTGCCTTCTTCAGACAATTGGAAGAAGCTTCACATTCACAAGCCTTGGTCTTCATGGGGGACTTCAACCACCCCAATATCTGCAGGAGGGACAGCACAGCAGGGCACAAGCAATCCAGGAGGTTTCTGGAGCACATTGATGACAACTTCTTGACACAGATGATCAAGGAGCCAATGAGGAGAGGCACTCTGCTGGACCTCATACTTACAAACAACGAAGAATTGGACAGAGGTGTGAGAGTCAGGAGCAGCCTTGGCTGCAGTGACCACAGGATGGTGGAGTTCAGGACCTGCAAGGAGGGATAAAAGCAAAAAGGATCACAACCCTGGACTTCAGGAGAGCAGACTTTGGCCTGTTCAGGGACCTGCTGGGAAGAATCTCATTGGATACAGCCCTGGAGAAAAGAGGAGTCCAAGAGAGACAGATAATATTCAAAGATCACCTCTTCCAAGCTCAGGAATGGTCCATCCCAGCAAGCAGGAAATCAAGTAAAGGCAGCAAGAGGCCTGCATGTATGAATAAGGAGCTCCTGACTAAACTCAAACATAAAAAGGAAGAGTATAAGAGGCAGAAGCAGGGGTAATACAGAGACCTTGTTTGAGCATGCAGAGATGGGGTTAGGAAAGCTACAGCCCATCTGGAGTTGAATCTCGTGAGGGACATTAAGGGCAAGAAGAAAGGCTTCTGCAAGTATATCGGCAGTAAAAGGAAGGCTAGGGAGAATGTGGGCCCACTGCTAAATGAGGCAGGAGCCCTGGTGACAAAAGGCATGAAAAAGACAGAGGTACTGAATGCCTTCTTCACTTGAAAAAGTGAATCCCAAGCCCCTGAGAGAAGAAGGGAAGTCTGGAGCAAGGAAGACTTACCCTTGGTGGAAGGGAATGAAGTTAGGGAACATATAAACAAACTGGACATACACAACTTCATAGACCCTGATGGGATGCTCATGCAAGTATTGAGGGAGCTGGAAAATGTCATTGCAAGGCCACTCCTGACTATCTTTGAAAAGTCAAAGTGACTGGGAGAGGTCTGGAGAAAGCAAATGTCACTCCTATCTTCAAGAATAGCAAGAAGGAGGATCTGGGGAACTACAGGCAGGTCAGCCTCACCTTGATCCCTGGGACGGTGATGGAGCAACTAATTCTGGAAAACATTTCCAGACACATGAGGGACAGGAGGAGAGTAGTCAGCATAGATCAATGAAGGGGAAATCGTGCTTAACCAACCTGGTAGCCTTCTATGATGGAATGACTGGCTGGGTAGATGAGGGGAGAAAAGTGAATGGTGACTACCTTGACTTCAGTAAGGCTTTTGACACTGACTCCCATAACATCCATATAGACAAGCTGATGAAGTCTGGGCCGGATAAGTGGTCGGTAAGGTGGACTGAAAACTGGCTGAACTGCTGGGCTCGGAGCGTTGTGATCAGAGGCACAAAGTCCAGCTGGATGCCAGTCACTGGTGGTGTCCCCCAATGCTCGATACTTGTGCCCAAACTGTTTAACAACCTCATTAATGACCTGTCCGAATGCACCCTCAGCAAGTTTGCTGGTGATGCAACACTGATAGGAGTGGCTGATACACCAGATGGTTGCGCTGCTATTCAGAGGGACCTTGGCAGGCTGGAGAGCTGGGCAGAGAGGAATCTCATGAAGTTCAATAAAGGGAAAGGCCAAGTCTTGCACCTGGGGAGGAACAACCTCATGCACCAGTACAGGCTGGGGGCTGACTGACCGGAAAGCAGTTCTGCAGAGAAGGACTTGGGAGTCCTGCTGGTCAGCAAGTTGAACACGGCCAGCAGTGTGTCTTGTGGCAAAGAAGGTCAATGTTATCCTGGGCTGTGTTAGGAAGAGGTCAGCAGGTCAGGGGAGGTGATTCTTCCCTCTACTCAGCACTGGTGAGGCCACATCTGGAGTGCTGGGTCCAATTCTGGGCTCTTCAGTACAAGAGAGACATGGACACACTGGAGTGAGTCCAGCAAAGGGCCACGAAGGTGATTAAGGGGCTGGAGCATCTCTCATACAAGGTGAGGCTGAGAGAGCTGGGTCTATTCAGCCTGGAGAAGAGAAGACTGAAGGTGGATCTTGTCAATGTGTGTAATATCTGATGGAAGTATGTAAAAAAGGTGGAGCCAGACTTTTTTCAGCAGTGCCCAGTGACAGGATGAGAGGCAATGGACACAAATTGAAGTACAGGAAATTCCGTCTGAACATAAGAACTTTTTCACTGTGAGAGTGGTTGAACACTGGAACAGGTTGTCCAGTCTCTATCTTGGAGATATTCAAAATCCAACTGGACACAGTCCTGGGCATCCTGTTCTAGCTGACCCTGCTTGAGCAGGGAATTTGGAGTAGACAATCTCCAGAGGTCTCTTCCAAGCTCAGTGATGCTGTGATTCAGTGATTCTGTATTGTTTTAAACAAATTATGCCCTCTTTGCCAGATAGATTTTCAGTAAATGCTTATCTGCTGGTCTGTGTAACTTTAACATTTCATTTTGGAACTCACATTGCTATGTAACAAAATTATAACAGGGCCTCAGTGAAAAGATGCCAACCTCTTATTGCAATGGTTTAAGCTCCAATTCATTTGGAGAAAACATTTCAAAATTATATATGATGGATGCCCTTCAGCTATAAAATAGGCAGAGATGCATAATTATCCAATTTTACTATTAAAATGATTCAAAATATAAGGTAGAGTACATTTGTTAACCTATTACTTAAAGACCATAAAACTGTCACCTTTCTAGCCACTGTCACCACTATATAAACTGCCTCCAGAATCTAAGCAAATGCCTACTTTTTCCAGCTGTGATCTGTGCTTTAATTTTGCTGTTATTAGGCTATCTTAGGTGCTAGCTCTTTACACATTTCAGAGACCAGGAAATAGTGTAACAAAGTTTGCCTTTCTTCTACTTGGTCAAAGAGATACAACCCTCCAGTCATTCTCTGAGTTGCATAACCATTTCCCAGGCTTGATTTTCAGAGAAGATGTCAGAACACTGCAAAGATCATTGTCAAATCATCTATTGTATTTAAACTGTGGTTAAGTTTGGAGCCCCTAGCTGAGGGCTATCGATCTAGGCAATGTATGGACACACTGTGAAAGACAGACTTTACCTGATGTTTGGACAGTGTAAGTAGAAAAAAGAATTTCAGGGGTGTGCTATGCCTCCACTTTCAACTGGCCCTGGAAGCAGTATGGGGGTGAGGCTACGGGAAGGACCAGGCTAGTTCAGACAGACACTTGCAGCTGAATGTGAAATTGTTCCTTGCCCACCTCCCAACTTCTCATCATTGTGAGAGCATGGGGAGATCACAACCCATTCCCTAGACTGAATGTCCACACTGAGCTCACTGAGCTGTGACAGAGGGAAAGGACAAGGGGAGGGGATGCTTCCTGAGCTCCATTGCTGCACCTGCTGCATTACAGGCAGGTGAGATTTACAGACAGCTTGAGACTTGGCTGTTATTCTGACAACAAATTCACCCAAATTAGACTGGACCTCTTTCAGCAAAGCCCTAAGCACTAGGAGATTAGATGATGAGCCCAGAACCAGAAGCGAAGATCACCTGCTGCTGTAATCACAGGATAATGCTTCCTCCTAGGCTTTATTAATGTGTAAGGAGAGTATTATATCCTCTTGCCATAATAGTCAGTTGGGAGCATAAGGATTATGTCCATGGAAATGGAAACTGAGTTCAAAGAGCAAATAGGGCATTGCCTCAGCTGCCTCCATGCTTGTCCTTTGAGCTGGAGAAGGAATTATGCTTTCTCACCCATAGCCCCAAAGGCAGGTCACTCTACCTTCTACTACAAACCAATTGGTGATGTTCCCAGTAGGGCTGTTTGGGCTGATCTGTAATGGTTTGTGGCATCTAATACAAGGACAAATAGGAAATCTTTCACTATATACACAGTTTGTGCCTCAGTAATTAAGTTGAGGAAACTGTATTATAATGGAATTATGTCATAAGGGCTTTGCCAGATCACATTAGTTCTTCCCCACCATCTTTGCTGTTTGAAGGTGTATTGCTGTGATTGTAATCCAATTTGCCATATGAGGGATATGAAATATAAAGTCTTAATATCATCAGTTCAGTCGTTGATAAGTCTAAGTTTATTCTTGGAGATGAAGTTGCTAACTTTCATAACTAGGCTTGACCTACATTTATGAAGGTCAGATAGCCCTTTAGAGATTCCAGTTTAATCTATATGTCTCACCAGCTGTAGCATAACTTGCTTTATTTTAATATAAAAAGACATGATATAATAGTCAGAAGTACTGTCTATGAAATATTTTCACTAGGTAAGAGTGACCTTGAAAGTAGTTCACAAACGTTGAGCACAATAACGCAGCTGCATGGGCAGATTGTGTAAAACTGTACCCATTAAGCAAAAATGTCCCCCAAAGAAAGCAAGCACTGAAACAGAGATCTAACTATGCTCAGACATTTGCAAAATAATAAATCTTTAAAAAATTCCTACCTGTAACATAGAAATTCATCATGGTTGGTTGGCCTTGCCTGTGTCCAAGCTGATTCAAAGTCAATGGTCCTGCAGTCCTGTACAGGTTGTACTGTATATCACCTGAAAGGCATTTTTTCCTCCGTTTGCAGGAAAGCTTCAGATCTGATTGAATACCTTGCTTTTTGCTTGAATTTTACCTGTATGGATTGATGACTACCATACTGTACATGTAGTACCTAAGCAAATGAATTAATTTTGCTATCATTTTATTTATGGGGCACCTTCAAGGGATATTTACATTCATTATATAATATTTACATTGTGATACATTTGGTTATGACAAATGGTTTTCCTTCAGGATGTTTACTCAGTTATGTGACTTGGTAAATATGATTTCACTGAGCAAGGAGTGATTTTGTTTGTTTGCCTCAGGCTGGTTCCTATTTGCCAAATGAAAAAATGCCTTGCATGAAAGGAAGGGTGCTGTCAGAGAGAGAGAAGGGCCAATAATGTACAAGTCAAAAATGGAAAATTATGTCGGAGTTGACATAATGGCTTCCTTTTGCTCTCTTAAACTGGTGTAAATTAGAGGAAGTTATACTAAGTCTCTACCACTGCAAGGGTACGCCCTGACTTGTGGCACCTCTTTCCCAGATTTGCTGTGTGATCTTGTCTGTTTGGACAGGTCATCATAAAAAGATACAGATGCATCTAAAAGTGGGAGGTAGATCAGGCAAGGACATATTTCTGAACCACCCCCACTAGAGGCCATCTGCACCATCCACCACATAAAAACTTCTAAGCATCTGAAGTTTGGTGTCTTGGCCCCTCAAGGATGAATGAGAGGCTCAGTTAATCACATTGGGTTGAAAGCTAGAGTTAAGCAAGGACATAGACGGTTGAGAGTCAGGTAGTGCAATAGCTTAGCTTTCAAGCTAGGTGGTGGCATTTTGTGAGGACCCTAATTTTGTTGGTGTCTGCTAGGCATGCTCTGGGGATACACACCAGATCAAGAAGCTAGCAGTGAGGCAGAGGATACCAAACCAGTTTAGGCACCGTGGTTGCAGGTAGGGTACCAGGGAATCGAAGTGCCTCTCAGCAGCAATGGACTCAAATCTGAGTGGTCTGCACAGAGCCATGGAAGCAGTGTTTGTGACAGCTGGCTGAATAGCACACGCTTCAAGGAGCTTTCTGGGTATGAAAAGAAGCAGCTGTGCTATGTATGTGGTCAAGGAGCCACAGTAACTCTTAATGACTCCTGGGATTAAATGTATAATCTGGGACTGTGGAACACAACCACTCCTGTGTGTGTGTGTGTGTGTGTGTGTGTGTGTGTGTGTGTGTTTGTGTGTTTGATGTGTGTGTGTGTGCTGGACCATGTGCTGTCTTCATATCTGGATGATGTGCCCTTTTCCTCTTCTACAGCCTCAGTTTTTGTGGCAAGGAACCTCACGGACACAAACCAGAGAGATTCAGTGGTGCCTGCTAGGAAGGTAGAGACCTTTAATCCAATCTTTAAAAAACCATGAAGTCTCCCCACAGAAGTGTCATCAGAGGGATGTAGAGGGACCTGTTCCAGGAAGGCGTGTAAGTTTTGTGCAAGAAGCTTTGCAAGGTCTTAGACTTTTATCAGTCTATTCTTATTTATATGGGTGGGTTATTTGTGTGTGAACAGTTTGGTGGACAGTATGACTTTACACTAAGTGTGTAGTCTTTGTGGTTTGTTCATGTTGTTTTTTCTGTTTTGCTTCTGATTTGCTCTTGCTTTTGTTTTTTTAAGATAGGAAGCTCACTTTGGAAATACAAGAAAGAGCAACTGAGAGGTTTTTACCCCATGGGGAAGTATTTTTCTGTACTTTTTTCTGTACTTTTCTGATTTAAACATTATCGCACTGCCAAGGTGGAAGGGAAATGACTGCGTTTTGCATAACAGAGGTGCTCAGGAAGCCCTAAAGCTTCTCCTAAGATCCTGCAAGCAGGCTGGCACCACTGTTCCCACAAGATTTGATCCCTGAACCCCACCTACTGTTCCCTGCCCTGAGCAATGCTTTTCTCCTCTCACTGTCTTTATTCACAGACTGAGGATGGACAAGGAGGAATTACAGCCACTTCCCCCAGCTGGTACGTGTTTTTTGTCATGGTCCCACTGGCAGCACCAAGGCTACCTTGGCAAACCTTCCTCTGAGGCCTCAGAAACATTGATATCACAAGGGTTTGCCCAGCTAACGCTTCAGAATAAATCAAGCCTTTATTTTCTTTTTAAGTAAAAATTTGAAATACATCTGTTTATGAATGGAGGTCACTGTAAAGAAGAACCAGGAGCTGAATGTCCTGTCTAGTGTATCCCAATTAGCGTTGGATTATTAAGTTGCCAAGGTGCTGGCCTAGAAGTAGTAGGCTGCTTTGTAACACAGCTGGGCAACACCTTAATTGTTTTTATTAATGAAGGAAGCTTCCCTTCCTCAGCTATTTTTTAATGGAATTGTGGGTTCTTCCTTGGTTAGTAAATCAAATCAAACCACATTTGCACAAATTTTTGTGATCAGCAAATTGTAGTTTGGATAAGAATAACATCTGAGTTTCAAACACAGTTCATGGATAATTAATACACATTCAGTAGTAATAATTAAAATTATTAACAATCAATACTGTATCTGACTGAAAAATATTTGCTATTAAGAATACTAGATCCAACCTTTGACATCAGCTTAGATTGTATTTATCTTGCAAAAATGATTTATAGTTCAAATAAATATTTCAACAGCTCTTTATGGAACGATGTGATGTGATTTGTAATAAGTGTGTGACACACCAAAGTGCTAGTAAGAGACTGTTATTTCTTGCACCAATCACTTGATGCAGGTGATTGTTTTGAGATTAATACTTCTGCCACATAACGCTTGCCTCTGTCTCCTGTTACATCTTCCCCTTTATTGTGTCTGTGAATCAAATGCAAATAACATTATGGTACCAGTCAAATTTGACAAGAATAAAATAGCATCCTAAGTCAATTTTGCGATGCCTCTGAAAGGCCAATAGGGATTTTTTTTTCATTTTATTAATCTTATTTAGTGATGGAATAAAAAGCCATTCTCTCACAAAGTCATGGACTCGATAAGGCTGGTGCAGATACCAGCCGACAGTGCTCTTCTGGCTGCTCCTTCTGCATCGTGGTGATGCAAGTGCACTGCAGCAAACTTGAACAAAGAATATGTCTCCATTTGTAGTTTATAACATTTTCTTGTGGTAACAGGGAAGGCTATGAACCATGCGCTAAATTAAGAGTATTGGTCCCTGAAGTACACACTTGCAAAGCCATGGGAACTGGGACACTAGGTCATGAGAATGCTAACAACTGGAACAACCTTTCCAAATGTAGGCAAGAATATAAAATACAGTATGTAGTATCATATCCTATGTGATTATAGTACTAACACTGGAGTAGGAGGAATTGTGGAAAGTTGTATCCATCACTGGTCCCATGACCTACTGCCCTTTTTATATTTGCTCAAAGGATGCACTTCACAAGATGACCAAGTGCTCAGATTACAGCATGGACCAACTTGCAACAGCAAACCGTCACCCCTAACTCTCTTCTAAGCCCTATCACTGATTCCTTTTTCCTTTCACCCTTCCTGTCAATATTGCTGGCACCCCGGCTTCTCAGAGGTGCTGGAAAAGCAGCTCTCTGCAAGAAGAGACTCATAAATGAAAGCAAATAATGAAAAAGTATTGTGAGAGAGGTAAATGAGGGAATTCCTGAAGGTTGCTCTAGGATCAGAGAGTGAGGATCTTTGTTTCCTCAAAACAAGAAGGCTCATTTTTTCAGTCCTAGATGTCTCTAACAAGGAGCGCTGATTTTTTCAACGATTATATACCTTTAAAAATGCAACTCCAATCTTGGGACATTTCATGAAATTGGGTTGAAATTTTAAGCAGAAAGGGGAGTGATGAGGAGGGAAAACTCCCAGGAAGAGGTATTACCACCTTTCCTAACACACCTGCCCCCTACCCACACAGATGGGCACACTCTATGAGGTTACAAAAGACCCAGGTTCAGCTCCCTCATTTATCTGCAGTGGTACAAGGTCACATCTCCTTTTCCCCAAGAAAATGTCCAGAGAGACAAGTGATCTGTCGGGAGGGGAGGGAAAGACCTTCTGATCTTTCCTATCAGTACAGTGTTGCCTTGCATAAATAAGCTTTAATGAAGGGACTGGAAACCAGATGTCCCCATCTGCAAGTCCCCACCAGGGCAGTCACTTGTTTTTAGAGGTTATTTCTCAATAACCCTGTGAAGTATACAGCTCCAAAACAAGTGAGTGATGGAGAGAGTCTTCCTCCAGAGCTGCAAAGCTTTTTGGTGATGTAATGCCAGGCTTCAAACCAAATACCCAGAGGGCTCGCACAGCAAAAGCAGCTTTAGCAGATGAATGTGAGGCAAGGAGTATTTTGCAGGATGAAGACCTGAGGAAGATAAGATGCTGATAGTGCATCTTTACTTTCTGCTGAGACAGTAACCTAGTTGTGACTATTCAGTGCATGCCTGCATGCATCCACATCAAACTACGCACTGTTTTCCCGTGTGTCCCCCTGCATGGAAGATCATTTAGTCATGTGTAAGTCTGCCCTGTGACTTTTTCACTTTTCTTCCTCCATCCTGGACCAGAGTTTCCAAGCAGAGGCAGGGGATGGCTGAGCAAAGAAGGACTGTTAACAACCAGTGACTTGTTCTTGGTGGTAACCTGGGAAAGAGTGTTACCAAATCATCCAAGAAACTGCTTTTCTCTGGGTTGAACTCAAATTAAAGGGATAGGGGACAATTAACAAGGTCACTCATCTCCGGATGGAGGCTTTGAGAACTGCGACATCATGGACCCACATGAGGAGGCCCTGAAAGCTTTAAGAGGACCAGATCCCTTTTTGACAGGGAGCAGAGTTAGGTGCTGATTTGAGTTCTTTTGGCTACAGGTTTGCTTGTCTCTTGTGATCTGGGTTTGGATCTTCCAGCCACATCAGTGCATTATTTGCATCTGCCCTCATGTGTCCCTGCAGGAGTCAGTTGTAACAGGGTGAGGTTTTGGGAAAAGGTGGCCTCAGTTACTGCAGAGAGGGGGAGAGAGGAGAGCAGGAGGTGTTTAGTGCTGATCCCAGGAGAGGTAGACACTGGGGTACCCTTCGTTAGGGGAGGCCCAGATATCATCAGAGGCCAGGGAAAGTGACCATGTCAGAGCCAGCAACTCTGACCGGAGCCATGCATGGGATTCAAGTGCAGGTAACATTTCCCAAGAAGACTTCAGTCAAGATGGCAGCTGTAATAGTAAGTGAGGATCTGCAGAAATATCATGTAAGTTTCTAATGTTTACAAAACAAAGTATGTTTGTCAAGAAGAATTTACTTTCTCTCAGCTCATGCAATAAGTGAGGAATATTAGACGTGCCACTTCTTCCAAATGTACAATAAATAAAATGCCAACTGCTGCTAGATAATGCTGAAAAAAAGTTCTCTTAAAATAGTTATCTAACCGGTACCTTTTCCTTTCAGCTGCTATAATTTCTCTGCCACTCAGCAGCCCAGAGAGCAATGCTCAGCATGTTTTACAAGCACTTTATTCAACTTGAGAAGAAGAATAAAAAGGTCATCTTTCTAATGCTGTGTAATCCTGCACACTGTTAAGTATCAGAGGTACTTCTCTTTTGTACCAATTGTGCTGAAAAACAAGAGTGGAAGCGGTGAGCATCTAGAAAGTGTTCTGTTGGGCATATACATGATCAAAGCCAGGAACAGTCCTTTTCTGAAAGAGACATATTAGATACATTTTCAAGTTGTAGCTCTTCTGTCATCTTGCCCAAGTGTTATGGCTCATATCCTCAGCTGTGTCCAGTGGAGCTGTGCAGTGGATTTGCCCTCATTTCTGTGTGTCTGTTATGTGTATTGATTATCTGAGCGAATGATGCTAAAGCAACTCAGTGATGTTTACCCAAATGGAAAAGATAATTGGCCAAATTCATCCCTGCTATAACTGTTCCAATCAGTCAAGTTCTGTGAAGCACGAATTTGTCTTGAGAGAGGGAGCATTCCTCATGATGTGCCGGTTAAACTTAAGCAGTTGTCAAAAATAAATTAGGGAATATAAAATAGCTCTCCCAAACAAATACATCTCCAAATCAGTGCTTCCCTGCTTGGATTCTGAAAGGCCTCAGTGAAGGGCAAGTTGCTAAGGCAGGGTGTTATCTACTGAACTCTCACGTTTGGTCTTTGCCCAAGTACTGGGGCTGCTGCGATTGCACTGATCCGGTACCCAAATGGCTTGGCCTGGGCACCTTTCTCACTATGCCTTAACCATGACAGGGAGGCAGGCAGTTGTCTAGAGGGGAGGGCATACAGACACCTCCTCACCTCCTCCACCTCTTCTTTCTCCCTGTGCTTTCATGCCAGAAAGGCTTGGAGCAGTCACAGTCCTTCACCCCATGCCTCCATGCATGCCCACGGCAGAGGAGGCAGCTGCATCTGCCCTGCTTGAGCCACAGGGTGAACCGAGATGTGGTGCAACCACTTTGAAATCAATGGGAGGCTTCTTGTGAGCCCCAGTGGCTCTAGTTATGCAGGTTTTACCTCTAAATAAAACAGGAGCCTGGACCTAGGCCTGATAGCCTCAACCAGCTTGTGCCTGTTGTGCCTCTGGCTGGTACCTTCTAGAGAGGCTCTGAATGGGAGACAGCTAGTTGGCAAGGTCAGAACAGATCCCTTTTTATTTATCAGCATAAACAACCCCTGGGAGCTAGATAAAATGTTAGCTGGGGAAAACAGACTATGCCAGCAAAAAGGATGAATCAGTTCTAAAGACAGATGCATCTTGCACACAGCTTCTGTGGCCTGCCAAACTGCCCTGCACACTATTACCAGGGAGATTCAAGCCTCTAGTATGATTTTCTAGTACTAGTGGGTATTTTTAGCCAAGTTTTCTATCAGGTTCACTCTTCTTAAATGCTAGTCATTAATGCAATGCACATTCTCTTTGTGGCATTTTATGCTCTGAGTTTCCTGGCTGGCTGGCTGGTTTCGTAATGCAGGTGACCCTAATGAAGGAATAAATGTCAACTCGATATTTCATAAAATAAAATAATACAGCTGTTCTTGGTAATATGCTAAAGTAATTTTACCTATACAGCAATTCTGATATCAATTTCAGTGTGTTTTCAAGTCTACCCAATAGAGATCCAAATGAACAATTCATTATGAATAATTTATGCAGCAGATTTGACCCACTTTTCAGTTTGCAGATTACTATAATTTCTCTGTAATGGTTGTGTTTTCCCCTCCAGATTTTGCCCTCCAAACTTAGATTGAGGCCAGGCAAGGCTATTCTAAAATAAATTTTATTCTAAAATAAGACTATTCTAAAATAAATAAGTAACTCTACCTACTGGTTGCTTCCAGGTTGTGGATGCAGCTCTTCTGTGAGCAAATATGGTATCCAAAACACACTGTGATTATTTCCTTTTTTTACTGTTCCTTGTTGTGGAGAAAAGATAGAGGTAGTCAGTTGTTTGCTAACAGTTTTATGCAATTATCACATGCATATTTATAGAATTCACTCCTCTCTGTTTTCATCATGTGATTGGTCATCTCTGTGTTATTTTTGTTGCTAAGTTGGTAACAAACAATCTTTGTAAAGAACATCTGAAAAGAAAATCGGTAACACTCTCAGGCATAGAGAGATCAGTAGGAACTGCAGAACACTGTGTTTTCCTCTTTCCAGAGCTTTGTCTATGAGCTTCAGTGCTAAAAAAAATCTGGATTGTTTCCTGACTGACGAAAGAGAAAGATATGGCAAGCAGATTTATCTGTGGCTATTTAGAAGGCCTTACATTCTTTTTTTCTGATATGCTTTAAACAATGTAATCGTATTTGCACAATCTTTCCCCTAAACTATGGAGTGATAATCTTTCTCTTTCTGTTTTTGATCAATTATTACAGCACTTAATTTGAGACTTTGGAGAGCTAGTATGTGCTGCATTCTGTACACAGTTTAGAAAAGGAGCTTCTAATTGTGCATGGAGGAATGAAACCATATGCATTTACTTTTAATAATCCCAGTGTTTCCGATTCAGAGAGATGTTTTATCTGCTGAACAGCTCATTTGAAATCTTGCAGCTCTTCAGTTTGTTCTTTTGTTTGCTTTTTCGAATACAATGTGGCAGTCTGTATTTCAACCTCAATAAAGTATAGCATTTGACATTCATCCTCTCTAAAAAGGATTCTTATCTCTTTATAAAGATGGATAGCTTGGTCATGGCAAGCAAAATACAGCCTCTGAAAGAAGTGGGGAACAATGTACAAATGAGGCAGTAAAAATAAATGGCACATTAGATTCACTAGCCAAGCAAGATGCTACAGTCTACCTAAAGACAAAGATGCTGACTTGACAGGACTTCATGATCAGAGCTTCTTCAGGCAGCAGCAATTTAAAGTTACTTGTACATTAATGATTCTATGTGTTAAGTGAATTACAGCAACACTGGTAAATCCTGTTCTCATTAAAAGTCAATCTATAGTTGGCACTGAACTCATAGTTTGCAGAAGCGTCTACATGTTGGGTCATAAAAATTGTCATTCTGGGCTATCATTTGACAAGAAGAGTCTCAGCTGAGGGCTGAAACCTTATTTTAGTGGGTGGTGTAGAGGAAATCTTTTTAAGCCATTGAAAAATCATATACATATAAGAAATTGGAAGACACCTTTCTATTAATTTTCTGCAGAGAGACAGAGGAAATAGCTTAATGATCTTTGAGTTACAGGTTCATCAAAAGTCTCAAAGTGAGAAATTGAAAAATGGAAAAGTGTCTTGGCAGAGGGTTTTGGGGATTTTATATTTCAGCTGTTGGAGAACAAATTCCTAGAATCTCTCCAAGCCTCCCTTGCTTCCTCTGTCATGGAGTGGATTGCCCTTTAGTTGTTATCCCTATATCATTCTTGGTTACTTATATCCAGGTTGGTAAATAGTTTTAGGCTTCTATTTGGGTTAAGTGCCCTTGTGATGGTAGCTGAGGGAAGAGTCTTCCTAGAGGAGAGAGCCTGGGGAAGGAGGACTGACAGGATGACTCCTTTAGTAGATGTTGAGCTAACAAAAATGCAGGGAAAATGGGGAAAGGTCTGTGAATGGGAATGGTTGAGCTTCCCTCCTCATATGCAACTAAAGAATTAGGCATGTACACATTAGGGTATAAATTTTTAGACTAGTTCCCCAGATTCTATAACAGGTAGCTGTACTTCTCAAGGTGTCCAAGCTGGGAAGTCCAATAAAGCAAATAGACTGCTTAGTTTTAGACGATTATAGCTGAATAAGGAATATATCATTGTGTGGCTTTGGAAAACATTTTCTGATCAAACAGTGGATCAAAATATATCCTGTCTTGCTTCTTGCTTATGTACACACCTGCCAGCAAAGCTCTGTCTCAGTGATTTGACTGGAGAACTAAATCTCTAGGAAATGTGAAGAGTCCCAGGCGATGTGAAAGGCGACATAGTAGGGAAGACACTATGAAGTATACATTCCAGAAGAGGGACTTGTGAGCGGGGAAGAGACTAGCTGGACATGCACCACAGCAGGAAAGAAGACTGCTGAGGCAACCAAGAGGTTCCATTCAGACTTTGTTCTGGAACTTGCAATAGATTCATGTTATTTTGTTCTTATTCATCAAGGCCTATAGATAGCAAACTTAGACTTAATTGGTCTTTTTCAGCTCCATCTCTTAAATACCTGTGCACTGTGATAATATGCCTGCTTTCTTATTGATTATTTCACAGTTACATGACACTTTATAAGAAAAGTGGCTCTTGGAAGACATGACATTTTTGAACAAAGACCCATTCTGTTTCCCAAACTGTGCTGAACTGAAATCAAAACTGATTGAAAGGAAGGTGTAGAGCGCTAGTGTGTATACAGTAAAGCACTTTTTGCCTCAGAAACCTTCCGAGTAGTTGCATAAGTAAGAGTTTTTGAGTAATCCATGGACCCAAGTCAAAGAATCAGAATTGTATTTGCGTAACTATAATCTTGAGGTGGTGTGTAAATGCACTACATTCCTTAGGGCATTACGCATAAGGACTAGGTACAGCCTCTCTGAAGGCAGGCTGTAAAAAGAGGATCTGGTACTGCTTGAGTCTCAGTGTCTTATGGTGAAGCTGATTCAACCTAAAGGCTTCATTCTGTATTGCCATTTGGAAAACTTCAATCCTCAGTGGAGTGCATACTCATTCAGGGTTTCAGCAAGCTCCTCAGAGGGGCTTTGCTTCCTGGAATCATTTCCATCTTCTTGGATTATCCTCCAATCACCCTTTCCGCAATAGCCTCATGTTTCTCATTGACATGTTGACATAATTGCAGTAAGATACCATGTAAAGAGGTATTGTACGCAGCTTGAAGGCATTGGATGTCTTGTGATTCTTCAAAAATCTCTTAGGAATGATAATGAATCCCATTGTTACTCATTCCTTCAATAGCCTTTTTTTTTTCTTAAGAAAAAGACGAAGTGCAAAATATTTTAAAATGATTATTGTAAAGTGATGAAAGTAGAGCCTCAAAATGAGAACAATAGTCTTCTCTTTATCTTGTAAGTTTAAAAGAAAAAAGGTAGTTTGAGATGCAGTTTCAGCTTTCTTAACTGGTGATCCTTATACTGAACTCATACTAGAATCAACCAAAATTTCCTCCACTGAGTGTATATGAACTACTGTATTTTTTAGCATCCACATTCATATTTTTAGTGTTCATACTGCAGAGGAACCAAATTGCCCACCACTGCTCTGTAATACAAAAAGGTAGGAAGATGCATCTCATCCATAAGACTGTTTGTTTTACCCCATGTAATAGAATAGATGAAATCAAAATTAGATTTAGAGTTTTTGAAAATCATCCAATGAAGAAAAAAAATGTGTTGCTCTATATCTGAAAGGTTGTTCTCACGTATTTTTAAACAATAGTATGATAACCTGTAACTATGGGAAAATAAATTACTCTTTATACATAAATTATACATGGATATATATCAAATCTCTAAATATTTTGTTTGTGTGTGTGTGTGAATATATATATACATACACACACAAACACACACAAACACACACTGCACTTTATATGTGATTGCACTTCAAAGACTTATTTCAGGAATCAATTGGCCAATGGTTAAGTAATAGCTTCTGTATTGATGAGTATTCATTCATATTTAACCTTCTTTGAAGAGTTTTTAAGTTCATATGGTCCCAGAAAACTTTTCTTACCCCCCTTCCTTTGGCAGAAACTTTAAATGCTACCCTTAAGGCTTTTAAATAGAAAAGTACTCAACAAAATGATTCCTTCTTTTTAAAACTGAAAACTCAAAGCATAAGACTCTGAAGGTACATCCATATTGTCTCACTGGGGCACAACTGGATTCCATCTATGAATCCCTACTTGCCTGCAAGTAGTTGCATATTTGGAGCAACTCATCTGGAGCACACTGCTGACTGGATGTGGGCAGATCTGAAGTGTGGAGGCAGTTTCAACTCAGTGGGTACTCTCTGCCCACACACACATCTCCAAAACAAACCCTTGCAATCTCATATTCCCTTCCAGCCCTCACACCCTCTTTACATACACATTTGTCTTCTTCCCTCTTTACATACACATACCACCCCCAACAGTACACTATTAAAAGCTGTTTCTGAGGAAAAGCCATCAATAGCATCTGCTTCCAGACTGCTCCTGATCCTGGACTTTATAACAGTAAACTGCCACCCACCAGAAGTTCAGAGAGCCCTGGGGAATATGCCAGGTACTCAAGGTGGCTTTAGCAGTACCTCAACTTCTGGCCCAGATCCAGGGGGACACCATCAGCTACTGGTCCACATCTAGCGTGGAAACCATGCCATGACTTGTGAGACTAGAGGAATCAGAAGCTGTTCTGTGTGCTTGTTTTGGAGGTGATTGGCTTGAGATCTCAAGTATAACAGCATTTTGTTAGTTATTGCTTTCTTCTTTTAAAGGTCTTTTTCATCATAAATCAAAACTTCACAGAAATAAAACTCATTCTAGTAAATCATGGAAGTTGTACAATTTGTGTATATGCTCTCTGTCCTTATCCTCTTTTCTTGGGAGCTGGAACTGTTCAACTGTACTCATGGCCTACAGCTGTAGCCTAGCACGGCCACTCTGCTGGGCCAGATTCGTAGAGATCACTAGTCCAGCTGTAAGCTAGGAACATCACGCAAAGGTCATGCACCCTGGTCTGTAGTTACCTACAGGTTACATGGAGTCAGCAAAGAGAAAGGGAACGTCTAATTTCTTGGGGTAAAGTTGGGGAAGAATTTATGCTTGTTCTAACCGGAGAAGGCAGCAACTTATGCAAACACACTGGACCAAACTGTTTGCCTTTTGTACTGCATTGCAGCTTGCCTTTATGCAATAAGCCACAGGTGTTTTTTACCCCCATTCTGTAAGATGGTCTATTGCACACTGTGGTGCCAGTTTGGAGGAAAATGATCTAGAAGGACCTCTCTTGTTGTGCCAGAAATAACTTTCCAGAAGCCATGCTCACAGTCTTCAGAGCCCAGCTAGCACAGCTTTTCTGACAGCACTGAGGATGCTCTCAGAGTCAGCGCTGAGGGAACCTATCTTGAGGACAGCGACTCGAAAGTACATATATTCCTTTGGGAAAAAATTGGAACTGAGCTTATGATTCAGCTTGTTATGGCAAATATTGAACAAGGCGTATGATCTCAGGCAGCAGGAGATAGATACTGTCAGCTACAGTCCAAATGGAAAAAGATGTTGCTGGTGCTTCTTTCCAGTGATGAGGGGAGGATGCCAGCCTACACATACCCAAACAGGGTAGAGTTTCTGACTGTGTGAGCACGCTGGGTGTCTGGTCGCTGTGCCCCAGATAGCAATAATCTGCCAGATGAGGAGATGATAGTCGTTGCTTGGGATTTCTGCCCACAGGAAGTGTTGTACGCAGAGGAGGATGATATTTTATGGTTCAGTCAAGGAAACTGTATTATATGAAACTCTGTAATGATGATCAAGTGGAAATAGAGGATGTTTTAGATTACTTTACATACTTGTTTGAATTAAGTGCAGCATGACCATGTCCAGAGCCTTTCAAAGACAGCTAACGCTCCTCTGGAGTGGACATCAGCAGATGTGTTTCTGAGTTTACAAACTGGTGTACACCCACATGTGGAGGTTTTCATGAAAGGCGCTGTAATTCCAGCTCCAGATAATCATGATGGTTTCTTCGATGTTTAACCAACACCATATTCAGTAGTGCTAATAGTGGTTAAACTAATAACTTTCTATATGTTTTCTTTACGTATTTTCCTAATGAGCTATCCTTTTTATACTGTGTTTCTTCAGATAATTTTTTTCTAGGTTACTTCATCTAATTTACTTGCCAGTACAGAAAATGAAGACATGTTTTTTTTAATCCACGTATAATATATGACAGCATGTGCCTTTTTCTCCAATGAAAATGGGAGTAAAAAAGAAAATAGATGGATTGGATGCTTTAGTCCCAGTTTAGTCCCAGTTCAAAAGGCACACTTAGCCCACCTCATGCATACCCCCAGTGGTGTCCAGGGACTGTCACAGGTCTCAAAACAACAACCTCAAAACTTCACACTGAGCAGGATGCTGTCTAGAGCTAGCCAACAAGAAACACGAAGAAGGAGTGAGCTGAATCTCTAGAGGCTAGAAATGGAAGTGATGGTTGCAGGGAGGCACCTTTATTCCCTCAGGCTGTAAAACACATTCCTGAACATATGTTCCTGCAGATATTCTTCTGAAGAACCAAAACACATTCAAGTGGATAACACATGTGCAAGCACCTAATGCTTTTTTACAGTAGTCTAGATGGTAGTACGCATCCAAGTCAGTCTTTGCCTTGAGGGAACTCAGACCTTTACATCCCACCTCACAGAGGAGTATCTTCACCGAGCTCTAGGCTGCAGAACGCTGGCCGAAAGGATCTCGTATTCCTTTTTGTGATTTCCCTGGTTTCAGCTGGCAGTGTGGAAAATGATCTTATCCCAAGATGGATGTTTGGGTTCTTTCCTGGGAGTGGTGAGTCTGAATCCTCCTAGCTGTGGGGGACCTAAGCCATTCACTTGTTGGCCAGAGACTATATTTCTTAGATTTCTGTACAAAAAATAAATGCTACCTATTCTTTTGGCAGTCATATTTTAAGAGCAGACACTGCCTTCATGAGGATTTTAGACTGTAAAACCAATTCTTAACCAAGTGCTCAAGTTAGGATTGCAAGTATGTACATTAAATTCAGCAGAAGGACAGGATTTCAGGTACCCTGGTTTTTGCATTTCCTTCTAGTTGGACTAGGTGTCCTTCACACAACATGCTGGTTGCTGTGACTCTCATTTCCAGATGATTAGTTCTCCTAGAAATCATAGAGGAACTGGATTTTTAACTCAGATTTGTGATTAGTATTTTCATGTCTGGTTGCCTAAATCATTAATCAGGGCCTTGGTAGCTATAGTGAGGAGTTAAAACAGGACTGAGGGGAAGGGAAATCTCTTTGGGGTGGGTCATCATCAGTGGCAAATGTGGCTGCATACTATCCTTGCTTACTGCACTTCCTGTGGAGCAAACCTAAGCAGCGAGATTCACTTTGATATTTCAGTATCTTTCAGTTTCACAGATATTTCAGTATCTCTTATTTACTTACACCGGGGCAGTAAGAAAACTAGAATAAAATAAACATCCTCTCCTTGTCTCTTGGCCTCAGTGCTGTGATATTGTCTTTATACTACAGTTTTCAGGTGGCTTCCAGTGGGACTGATCACAGACAGAAGGAGAACAGAGAAATGTTCTTTTCACAAATGGCAAACATCTGCTTAATGCTGTCAACAATCCTGTTGTGCTAAAGCACCACTTGTTACCACTTGCTGCCTCCACAGCCTCTGCCTCTCTCTCAGAAAAGGTTCCAGTTCTGGGGATCAAATGGCAAATATTACATACTAGCCATAGGCTCCCTGAAAAGTTAGCCAAATCTGAGTGAAGATTCAGTGATCCCAATTTAAGACGGTGACATAGTAAGGGGAGGCTATATTTGAGATTTTGGACAGACTAAAGCCAACCTGCCAATAAGACCAGGCATTATGGCCTGTTCTTTCACTGTCTGGAAAAGCAGAACAGCTCCTTGCAGAACAGGAAAGCCAGCGCTGGCAGGCTTTGGAATAGGTTTAGGAAGGAGCTGCCAACTCTAGATGAGATTTAAAATGACCATAGCCAAATTAGTAATTAGACAAACAGGATCCTTGGGATTCACTGCAACACCCTCTGACCTCCAGATATCTTAAGTCATTGAGATAAATGAGCCTATTGAGCATTTCCACTAACTCTGTTTCAGTGAGTACAAATACTTTATGATTAAATCCAATAGCACAGAGTGCCAGGAGATGGATCATATAGAGCTTAACACAATCAGAAAATTGTATCTATTAAAGACACTTTCTGGCCAGCTCAGCCATTAACAGTTAAACTATAAAAGCATTGGCCAGAAATGCTGAATCTAAACAAAGCACAGCAGATGAAACACATTACTTTATGGGATTATTATAGTCCTAAATCTAAGACTGTGGAGCCAAATCTCAAAGTTTTTTCTCCCTTAGTGATTTGTTGCTGTAGGAAAGGAAGGGTTCCAGAACACTGACTAAAGGTAATGCTTTAAGTACACTGACCATACCACCTACTGAAAATAATGATGATCTACAGCTTACGTGATAGCAAAGTACTTCCTCCATTGCTTGTTTTAATTCAAATTGATAGAGTCATAGAACTGGCTGAATTCTGCATAAATCACGCACAGTAATATTCTTTCAAGGGTAATCACAACATTAATATCCCAGGCAGGGCAAGAAATAATTAAAATGTAGTAGATTCCACATAGAGGTTTCCAATATTAATGTGAAGCACCTTTAGTCAATATAAATGAACAGTAGCTTTAGTTCATAGAAATGAATATTTAAAAACAATACTATAATGCATTTGCTTTCAATTGCTTTTTTTTTTTTTCTCTCACTGTCTTCATTCTTCTTGGTAATAATGGCATTTCTTTCCAACTAATATCTTTCATTTTTCTTTTATAAGAACTGCAAAGATGACACATCTCCCATATCCCTCCCCCTTCACGGAGCAGCAATAAGTAGCTTCATAGATACATCTCAAATGCATTGGGTAGCAGATTGTTCTTTCCACAAAAGGAATCAGACTTCAAACCCTTTTATTATGGGCCCAGCTCAGCTGCCCCTGTTCATGCTGAAGAGTTTGTAAAAGAACACTGAGACTCCCTGCAGAAAGTTGCAAGCTCGGGGACATGTCTGCAGCTGTTGATTTGAGCAGCACGTCAGAGAAATGCTTTCACATTCTCTAAGATTTTTTTTAATTAGCTTTGACATATAGCCGTCTCTGAATCTGACCCTGCTAATACACTAGTTACTGTGACATTTCTTTGCCGTTTACAGGCATCCACAATAGATTTTCAAACACAAAGGCAGATGAGGGTGAGCTCTGAATTTCTTACAGATTGAGCTATTTGGATTCAATATCAGGATTAATGACTTTATTTTAGATTACTTTAGATTACTAAGGAAACAACTAATAAACCAGATATTATCTGATGCCTCATGCCTCCTGGTCTGGGGAAAAAAAAAAAAAGGATGGAGTTACAGATTCTTGGCTGCTTCTTGGAATTTTTCATAGATAGAAAATGGCTATTTTGAAAATAATGGACTTGAATGCAGAGAGAAAATGAAGCTCATGCAACAGCTTTACCATTTTAAAATAAGCAATGGACTACCCAGGAATAAGCTAGTGGCACAGCCAAATGCCAGTGTTGGAGAGCTATAGCCAAAGCCAGGCTTTGCTATCTGGTCCCTCTGACTGCCAAGTTTATTCAGTGAGTGATTGCAATGGATGGCTGTGTTAAAAAAAAAAAAAAAAAAAGGATAGAGAGCTGACAAAGGATGCAAAATGGGCCACCTTTCCCTCCCATCTCTCCTCCTCCTCCACCCCCATATGTCATACTGCTAGTGAAAAGACCCATATCCTGCCAAATCAGCAGTTCAGTCCCATGCCTGTGACAATATTTTTTGGAACCCTAAAGCTGTTCTAAAACCTAAGCTTGTATCAAAGTCTAATCTGTGACCTACTCTATAGGATGTGTTTGGAGAAGAGCTCAGCAAACCAACCTTTTCAGAATCAGGTCATCCAAATTCAGTGTCATCATGCTGCTTTAAAGATGATGTTTTATACCACTCCGTTATCGCTAAAAGTCACACCAGGGCATTGTATCAGCAGACTGCTGGTGAAGCCACGGCATGCTTAATGTTACCGGCCATCTTTAATGGCTGATTGAGAACCACCGCATTTCATGTTTTGGCCCTGTGAAAGCTGAAGGTAACTCTTTTTTGGCAATAAATCTTTTTTTTAGAGTATTCATGATCCATTCTTAAGGGCTTATGCACTATAGCAAATAACTCCCATTTAGAATTTGTCTACATTTTGATGCTGAGTGAAAATGATCCGAATTAAACATAGTGATTTTAAAATTGATTACTGAAGTTATATTAATCCCCCATGCCAGTGGAAACTATTATGGAGAATGAAATTTACTTTCAGTCACTATAATTTACTTCCCTTTGGACTTTAGAAGTAAAGTAAAAGAAATTGAATTTAGTTCTGCTTTTTTCTGAATAATGGTGTCCGTATCAGAAGTTTAATCTGGTTTTACAGCTATTTAGATTAACTTTACTGAGAAAGATCGTAGAAAATGCATGAGAGAAGGTAGACAGAGACTAGAGAAAAGTCCTTTAGATCATGTAAATTCCTTCTTGTTCCCCAACACTTATTTCAGCCTTTCAACAGAAACTGCAGATTCAGTGGCCACTTTTCCTAACTATGGTGGAAATACTGAAATAACTTGCATTGTAGGACTTAATCACACTAAAACATACACACCTATGCACTTCTACCTTTGAAATCAGTGAATAATTCAACGTATGAGAGCCAGCCACCTGTGCGAATGTTCACAAGATATTGGCCGTATAGTACAAAACAGGAAAAGGCAGAGGGCAGAGGCCTAGTAACTCTGTTGTCTAAATGTTCCTGGGCTTATGGTGGTGTAAAGAGTAACAAATATCCTCCTTTTTTTTTAGCCTTTCACTTTCACAGAATCACAGAATGGTTGAGGTTGGAAGGGACCTCTGGAGATCATCTAGTCCAACCCCCCTGCTCAAGCAGGGTCACCTAGAGCACGTTGCACAGGATTGCGTCCAGGTGGGTTTTGAAAATCTCCAGAGAAGGAGACTCCACAACCTCTCTGGGCAACCTGTTCCAGTGCTCTGTCACCCTCACATGCTTCACCATGCTTAACCCAGGGATGCATGCCACAACTTCCGTAGGGTGGGCTTCGATAACTAACTGTGGACATCTGCGGTGTGGACATCTATATGTGAACTTGTCATCTAGAACTTCTTTATCATCAATGGAAAGAAACCAGAACTTCCAAAGTGCTGTTTATCTTATCTTGAAGCAGCTGACCTACTCATGCTCTAAAAGTATCTATTTTCCTCCTTATCAAGGTATCCCACAGCTAGGTCAGATGCTGGTGTCTCCTGTGTAGATACCTAAAGTCAGACAAGACCAATTTGTCCTCCCCCTACTACTTATGCCCAGGAACTCAGATGGACATTAGAAGCTTTTCTGAGAAAAGTCATAGGAAAAAGGTGCTGTCACTTTCGTTAAAAGTTTCTAGGTATGATAATGACCAATGTCACTTTTAGGGAAGTCAGAGTAACTTGGAAAAGGGAAGACGTGGAGAGAGAAAGCAGATTATGCTTGCTGCTATTCTGTCATTTGCTCTCTCAGTGCAAACTTCTTTAGGAACTTTAATTTTCTAGTGAAGACTTCTTTGCTTTCACAGACTGAAAGTATATGGTTTTTCTCCAACTGCTTGATTAATAAAATGTACTGAGCAGATTTCTTCATTCAGTAGATCATTATAATTCACCATTTGGTTCTAAGCTTTATTTATAACCACTTTATTCTTTCATCAGAAGCTCATTTAAAATCATTTTACTTTGCATACGAAATTAGTAGAATGAACAATAACAGGTATTTTAAAACTAGTTTATTCCAGTTACTTGCTTAAATGCATTTCACTCACCTTTTCTAACAGCATGTAGTGTGTCTATGCAAGGTACTCTGACCAGCCTGTGTCCTGCTGGCCATATCAAAAGTGTTATTTAAGGATATCTTCATATTAATTTTTTTCACTCTCTGAATTTTTGCAAAGGACTTTTCACAAGGCAGCCTTAGTGGCCTCATTCCTTGTTTGTGGAGGGCTATGCAAACTCCACATGTCAGTGGTTTCTGCTCCCTCAGTCTCACAGATGCCCCAGAAATGAAAATATTCATTCCTGCAGTGTGGATGGTGATTCCACAGTGCTTCAACCATTCACTTGCTTTTAAAGGAAGAAAAACAAGAGTGCCACTGGTCTGATACCACCCCCCACCCCCGCCCTTTTTTTTCTCTGCTCTTAAAAGGACTGGACCAAAATGCAAGTGCACTCTTTCTCATAAAGTTGCTAGGAATCTGATTAACTCCAAGCAGTAACAACTGCACAGAGCTGAAGTCAAGCGTGCGCTGGCCGTTCAGGCCTGTATCCCTTCAAATATGAAACACAGTTCTCTGAGCTGGTGAATCAGTAACAGACTACTGCAGAAACCTTAAGTGAAGCCATTCAGGGTGATATCTCTTCCAGACTCAAATATAGCTCTGAGATCAATGAGGTAACAAAGCTGGGTAACTGTCCACATGTTCACCATCTGCACTGTGCAAAGATGCAAGACTTCATGTAAATTTCTGGATGTGCTCAGTACCACTGGACTCTTGGTCCTGGAGTAGTTTATTAAATTAGACACTGAGTTGCCCTGTGGTGCTTCATTAAGTGGAACTGTTCAGAGGCCAGGCGGGAATTCCTCCTCTTTGAAAATGCAGTAGTACAGCATTTTGAAGAGCATCCTGGTCTCTCCATAGGAGAAGGTGCCAGATACGGTTCTCCAAGGAACATCATTGCCAGACAGTCTGGCAGTCTAGCCTGACCTCCTGAGCACAGTTCAAGTGTTGCAGTGACAGCCAGAAGAGGAACTGAACTCAGGGCCAAAATTAGAGCAATATGGAGAAAATAAAAGGATGGCAGAGGAAGGGCAAGCAAGCAAAAAAATCACCTTTATACCTCCACACACAGCTTCAGATTTTAAAACATTTTATTGTATCACTACCCTCACACTCGTATTCTGTCCAGATAACCAGTCAGCCAGATTGCATGCAGTACCTAGAGAGCTGTTGTCCTCATAGCCAGATGCACTCACACACCACTACATCCAGAACATCTGGAACCTGCGTGAGCTGCATCCATATATTCCAGAAGCTGATGACTGGTGATCACAGTCTGGGATCTCTTTTTCTGTCCTTCCTTCTAGGGATTTGTCTCATTAGAACTTAGGCTAGGTCTGGAACGGGACACTGATGTGTAAAACGGGATCAAGACACAGCTGAGAAATTTCTGAACTGTTATGGCAGAAGTCTCATGCTGCTTCATGCTGCCAAATTTGACTTTCAGGTACTTTGGGAACAAAACAGTATTTAAGAACTTCTGATGTAGCTTACGTATAATTTGATTCAAGAGAGCACTTTTCCCTTTCCTCCTCACAATGCCTAGATTGTGTAAGTAGCTGAAAGACCTGCATTTTAGTAACAAAATATACGTAAGCACCGAAAATTATGCTACTGTGCAAGACCAGAAATGTTACTACTTAGTCTGAACTGAGCATACAGCAGTTTATATCTCCCCAAAATCTTGGCTGCTCTCTTTTGAACACACAGCTGGAGATGGAGGTCCCCCATTCCGCCCTGTGACCTGCTGAAGCAGTCACTCAGGCAACCAGGGCTGCTGCCTGCCCATTCAGCAGGTCTGGCTCTGCATCTCTAACTCCAGCAGACCACTGCGTGGCTGTGTATGTTGTGGGTAAGGCCCTGTACAGGGGCATTGTGCTGGGCCCTGTACAGACAGAAATGCAAGCTTCATGAGACAGAACTATAGGAATAGGGACCCTTCTTCCTCTGTAATGATGTTACCTTCTGCAAGGCAGGGCAGATGTGGCTACTAGTCATTAGGCTGTTTATGCACTTGGATAAAAACCCAGAAAGGATCCAGAGCATGAGTCTCCAATTTCCCAGGTAAGCACCATGACTACCACACTGTCTGAAGAGCATATGCTCTGTCTTTTTGCCCAAGGAGTTTGAAGGGCTTTACCACATAGAGTGATTAAGTCAAGAAGAGGCATGGAAGCTGACCACATGCTTGCTCCTGTACTTGGAAGATGCTACTGGAAGGTGCCATTTGCAACCACACAAGCTGAAGAAGAAAGTAAACCTTGTCTTCCTACTTTTGACATCACTGCCTTTGCTGCCAGTCTATTATATAAAGGGGGCACCTCCACCTCTACTTACTTCAAGGAAGTACGGAGGGTCTCCATCTTTATCCTTGCAAAGACTGGCAGTAGCTGCCTGTTCAGTGAGCAGGACTGTGTGCTGTGGATCCTGACCATATGTATACACTTGTGTGCATATGTGCGTGTGTGTGTGGACATGTATATTTAAACATATATTTGGAGGTGTCTTCATGCAGCCTCGTCAGAGTTCAGCTCTGTTAATGGACAGGTTTTAAGATATTCTGTTGTGCTTAGTGTCTCCTAATGGCAAGACTTAGGCAGCTTCTGCTCAATGGAGCAATGTGTTGTGTCTTTTTCAGAATTGCCCTTTTGTAGCCTAACCTCAGCTCTGGATTTCACCCCAAGAGTCAGGAGCCCTGGTAGAAGCCTTGTAGAATTTTATTTCCAGGTACCCAAATCTTTTATTGGATCCAGACCTCAAATATCAAAACTGACTTCTTGTCTGCTTCTCTGGTAACCTGACACTAGGAGAAACATGAAGCTAACTCATGTTTAATGTGACACAGAGAGTCAACTACATACCAAATGGGGCTGAAAAGCACAAAAGGTCAAAAGAAAGATGTGTTCAAAATTTTGCACAGTGTTACTGTGTGCACCTGCATTTAGAGGAGAGGGGATTAAAGGTTTCTCACAGTTGGGCCACATTCTTTCCATGATTATTTAAGCATTACTTGAAGCAGATTCTAGCTCACACAAATATCTGATTAATGCAGCTAAGACTGGCATGGAGCAAAAGTTTAGTGTGTGAGGTCAGATTTCTTTTGCTGGAATCAAATGTGCATTCTAGTCCACCAGGGGAAAGCTTAGGCACTTTGATTCCTTCCTGGAATTTTTTTTTTCTTAGTGCAGAATGGTCTAAACTTCATTGTGTTTATGAAATGTCTAAGTGAAAAATGTTTGCTGAAGTAGCTACATTAGTGAGGAGTGCGGAAAATGCAATCTTGTAGGCAGTTTGTTCTGCTAAAAGGTGCCAATATAATGATTGTTGCTTAGAGATATGATGTAATGCTATCAGTAATATAGTTCCTTCTTCTTTTTTGAGCTGTGTGTTTGTTAAGTAGTTTTGGCAATCTAATTTCAGTAGTATAGACTAAGTCACAGACAGTCAACTGACCCACAATGCAGTTTTCATTTCCTTTGGAAGTCTTTGGAAACAATGGCTAGTGAATGTAGATTAATGCTTTAGTGCAGATTGGGGATACGTTTTGAAGAATATCTTCAGGTCATCGTCCCTGTGCACCCTGCTTTGGGTCATGGAGCAGTCTCAGAGCATGAAAGCTGGATTTCTCTCAGCTAAATGTAATCAAAGAGGGGTACTCCAGGAGGGCACTAAGGTGTCCCAGGCATCAGTGGGCATTTGGTCCATGGGACAGGATCAGAGCTACCCAAAGTACCACTCCCTGAAACAGGCATAGTGTGACCTTCAAATTCTTAGTGCCAGCTGTTTCACTGCAGATTTATTCCTATTGCATGTCATTTCTTACTAATGTAGACATAAACTATGTTTTGAAACCTAAACTTTGGAAAAGAGGAAAAAGAAAGTCATCTTACAGCATTTCTGTATCTCTTCCCCACTTGACTTCAATCTTAGTTTTGTCACAGAACATCACAGATACTTTTCCACTCAAGACCAAGATTTGCAGAGTGATTAGACTGGCATTAGATATTTCATTTTTTTTTATTATTTGATATCAGATTTTGTTGTCATCTGCATGCGCATTAGACGAGCATGACTTCTTGTCTCCCTTCAGGACTCTCAGCATAAGCTAGAGAAATGTTGATAAGGGTGAACCAAAAATATTTTAACTTTACTGGAGTCTCCTCTGTCTGGGGACAGAGGTCTGTGGTCTCTGTGGTTTGTAATTTCAGTGCTTTCTTGGTGCTTGTAGGGTCTGTCCCCCTAAATAAAAATGGATTATGAACGTTGTGTATCTTCCCAGAGAAGACTGCAGAGCAGAATGATCTAATGCCTTAGCTCTTCTCCCAGAGCAGAGCACTTTGGTTATGCTTAAGTGCATTTACTTCTTCAGCTAACTTGTATATCAGATCTTGATTAGGAAAATAGCTTTCGCTTAAAAATGGAACATAACCATCAGTTGTGAAGTCATTACATCCTCTTTTTTGGAAATAAACTGCCTGGAAATATGCCCTAAACTACATGAGGAAGGACAACCCAATGGTTAGGTAATCCATTGGTGCCTTAGAATTAGAAGTACTAAAGGTGAGACTGCAAGCTGCAGTTTCCAGAAGGTTACCTAATCCGTTGTCTGAGCTCCTATTGTATTCAATGGAGAGAGACATCTTCAGAGTGCAGCGTGTCTTAAACATCTATCTTAGCATGTGATGTACTGTGCTTGGGAGATGTCTCTCTTGCTCTCTCGGAGATGATTTTAGAATGGATATTTAACGTTCAGATTGCTGAAGTGCTGTGATGAATTCCACCCCAAATTTCCATTCCCTGTTCTATGTTCTCATCTTCAGTATGCCAAGCAAGATTTATGTGGGTTTGTCTGCAACATAGAATCCCATTTTTAAAACAGGGATAAAATACCTCCTCTACCTCACAGGAACATTTTTGCAGTTAACTTCAATAAACATTGTTCGTTATCAGGTACTTTGGTGCTTTGGTATAGGAGACAGAAGATCCTAAAAGATGCTAAAAATCATCATTAATCATTACAAAATTGAAAGTGTTTTTGCATGTACAACCCTACATTGGAAACATGATTCTGACAATATAATGGCATTTGTTTGTCGAGTATGTTCTTGTAAATGTCTTTAAGAGGCTGGCAAATATAAATTACACCTAACATCATTTCTGTGAGGTACTGAAAAATCTATATATTTGGACTGATTTTACACAAGGATTAACTAACTCACAAGGCATTAAATGACTTTGTTAGACAGAGGCCAGTCTACAGTGCAACACCGGGCCGTCCTGATTACAAAATCCATTACTGGTTAGATTGCTTGTTCCAACTGGAGTGGTGAGAGAAAGTCCTAGTGCAAAGAACAGTGTGACATCTTCAGCATATCACTCTTGTCTCTCCATCTTCTCTTTGTTTTTCTCTTGAGACAAACAAAAAAAAGAGTTTGCAATGAATTACTTATAAAAAATTAAAGGTCTAGAGAAGTCTGTGCTATGAGCTAAAGGGAACAATTCATGCTATAGATGGAAAAGGCTCTAAGTGTGGTGCACTTTTCTCTTTGAAATACCCAGGGAGCTGAAGAGCAGGGTATGTGAACGCATTATCTGTGCTTGCGTGGGAGTGTCTCAGACCTTAAAGATAATTTATACATCACATGAAGTAACGTTTCTTATAATAATCACACTATTTTGATCTGAAATGAAATAACTACTCACAGCAAGAGCATATTCTAGTTAACATATGATTTAATTCTGTTCTGAGCTGCTAGGACCTTGGGATCCCATTTTTGTTTCTGCAGAGTTGTTTTTGTACAAAACCTAGCTTAAATAGTTACATCTATACACCTGTACAGGTACTGCTATAAATCCCACCAAGATAGCACTTGATGACCTTAATCTTAATTTAGGTGTGGTTGCTGTCAGTGCAAACTGTGTTTTTCCTATACTTGGTATGTGCTTTAGCAATGCAGAAATGAGACAGACCCTCACATATTGAAGTAAATCTGCTTCAAGGATTTCAACATTTCTTCTGAAAAAAAAAGGAAGATTGTTAATGTAAAAGACATCTGCTAGGTAACTGGCACAACCAACATGCAGCAATGCCTAACTACAGAGAAGATAATACCCAGAGAGACGGTAGTGGCCTCTGCTGTCCAGTTTCCTAGCCTGTCTGGAAGTCATAAAGACACCTAGGGCCAATAATCCTAAATTATTTCATTTTGAGGTAGTGAGTGAAGGCTTGGGAAGCTAAACATGCTGAAATAAAATGTACTCAACTGAAAAATGGTCAGCCTGCAATTCCTTATCCACTGGAGAACTCAGGAAGAGACTATCCAGCATTTTGATTGCCCCAGGGAACTCCAAACATGTAGGACATTGAGTGGTGCTTGGAAAAGGAAGGCAGTAGATCTGGTTCTGGCAGTGGCTGATGAATAAACAGGAGTTGTATTTCTGTTTAATGCTTTCACTGCTGTCCTTACTGTTGTTTGGTTGGTACAATTCTCTCTTTAGTTTTATTTTGCAGATTGCCAATGCAACTAGTAAGTGGTGTCTGGAGAAAGGACACAAATAGATCCTGAGCCTGATATTGATCTCTCTTCAGCTGGTGCCTGCAGGAAGGCAACAGCCCTGTCATCAAAAGGCTGCCATCTGAGTTACAATTCCTGGGTGTTTGTCAAAACTTTCCCTGAGTGTTGCTTATTTCAAGAGCCTTGGCTTCTCCTTGCTCTACATCTGGCATTCAGACATGAGTAATGATAGTCAGGCACTTGATTTTCAGGTGAACATCCATATATCTCAGTCAAGGGACAAAAGAGCAGCTGAGGGAAATGGGATATGTGAACATTTACAGCCACACAGAACACATGATTTTCTCTTTAATGCTAATCACAGACTTGAAAAAGCCATACAAGGTTGGCAACGGAAAAGCATTAGTCCTGGTTTAGTATTTGGCTGACAAACAAATAGGAGGTGTATTTCCATTCTAATGTTTTCACTGACATTTTTAGTATCATCTATTCGATGTTATCCTATTTTGATTCATAAATACTTGCTGACATACGTTTGAGCTGAAAAATATATTCCATGTGTATTTTTAGAACAAAGTGACCCCAACCTTATTTTTTCCACAGGGGAACAGCAAAATGTAAAATAATAATTGAGCTTTGCTCTTTTCATTTTCAGGGAGCTTTGCGTATATTGATGTGTGCAAAGTTAGCAGTCCATTAATTGGTACAATAAAACAATAAATTAAAGTAAATATAGGATGAACAACTCTTCCTATGAAGTTATCAGAACCTGTGAACCATGCTGATCTGAAAACAACCAATCTTTAAAATGCATATTAATGAACATTAAAAAAATCTGCACCATATTCTTTGAAATAAAAATAATATTTCAGAATTGTATAAGAACTATTTGCATATAAGAGAAAGGAATCCAGTTGAGAAATATTCTTATAGCACAGTTTACTAGCTGGTTTGCCTGAGATTAGACTAATCAGCTGGCACTGAAACAGCTGGCATTTGCTTTTACTGATGCATTACAAAAGTACACTGTTGCATTCCCTGCTCTTGTAAGCCTTGATTAAGGTTTTACACTGCTGGTAGAAATATGCTGTGTTGCGGCAATTAGATTTACATTCTCCATGTCCATGTGTTTGGCTGTTCTGAATGAGAAAGGGTTGTGTCAGAAGGAGCATGATCTGGATTAAAACAGGGGATTTCTGTTTGTCAGCTCTGACAGTGGAGCAGAACGCAGCTTACCTTGGCGTCCTTAGTAAGCAGTTAACCTAAAAACAAACAAGAAAGGTGCAAGGCAAGAGGAGGTGAAAAGAGAGAAGAGATTGCCTGGAGCAACTGGAGGAAAATCTGCAGATGTTACCCAACTGTGGGTGCAGTTAACACGCTTCTGAGCATGGCTGCCATTCAGAGGGACCTCAACAGCCTGGAGGAATGAGCCAACAGGAACCTCCTGAAATTCAGTAAGGACAAATGCAAAGTCCTGCCCCTGGGAAGGAAGAACCTTTTCCAGCCATGCAGGCTGGAGATGGACTGGCTTTTCTGGGGAGAAGCTCTGCTGAAATGGCTCTGGGCATTTGGCAGACAGCAAGCTGCATATGAGCCAGCAGTATGCCCTGGTAGCAAAGGGCAACACCATCCTGGGCTGCACGAGCAGGCCCAGAGTCCATAGAGCAACGAAAGTAATTATGCCCTCTATTCAGCACTTGTTAGACCACATCTAGGATACTGCATCCAGTTTTGGGCCCCCAAGATCAAGAAAGACATTGATAAACTGGAGGGAGTTCAGCAGTGGCCACCACGATGGTTGGGGGTTGGAGCACTTGCCCTGTGAGGAGAGCTGGAGGGACAGGGACTTGCTCAAGCTGGAGCAGAGTTGGTTTTGGGGAATCCCAACAACAGCCCCCCAGTGCCTATGGGGAGGTTATTTAGGGAGGAAGGAGCCAGGCTCTTTGAAGTGGTGCATGGGGGAGGACAAAAGGCAATGGGCATCTATTGAAACAGGGAGCATCTGACATGATAAAAGGAAAAGCTTTTCCCCCATGAGAACAGTCAAGCAGGGTGACAGGTTGCCCAGGGTGGTTGTCTGGTCTCTGTCCTTGGAGGTTTTCAAGCTGCAGCTGTGCAAAATTCTGAGAAACCTGGTCTGAGCTCATAGCTGACCCTTATTTGAGCAATAGAGATCTCCTGAGGTTCATTCCAAACTGAATTATCCTATGAACCTATAAATAGCAAGAAAGGGGAATAATTCAGGCAGATGAAATAAAATTAAATCAAATAAAAATATTGGAGCAATTTGTCTTCCAAAGATTCACATGCAGAAAGGTCTTTCCTAGTCTGGATCACAATTGCTTTTTATGCAGCAGTTATGACAGCATAAAGAGACAGTGCAGCTCATCAGCAAATAGATTTTCTGGTGGATAAGCATTCAAAAATACTGCCATTCCACACTGTGAAGAAAGCAATGCTTCTGGAAGTCTCAAACGAGAAACAAAATCTGGAGAGAGAAAGTGGGAGACCCCCAAGCAGTTTACAAGTTGTGAATCAAGGGCTGGTCAGTGGATGTGCTAGTCTTGTGAATACACAGACCATTTCCTCTGTTTAGGAAAAAAAGAAATGAAACCACAACAAAAAAAGCCTTAGAAACACTGTGATTGGTTTTATTCAGGAGTGACTGAGCTCTTTGTGGGTAAAAACGAAAATCAGAAGGGAAAAGATAAAATGCATAATCCAAGGATATAAGAGAACATGAGTCACATGCTGAATGCCACAAAATCAGGTCTCAGGCTCAGAGATACCATTAAAATACAGTAGTTAAAAATCAGCATTCTGTTTCTGAAGGAAGTTGCAGCCAATTTGCTGATTAATCCTCCTTCAATCCTGTAGAACAAGTACTCTTTGGCCTATATATAAAGCATCAGAGGCTAAAGCTCCAGGGTCCTTGAATAAATTTTTTTTAATGAAGCTATTTTAATCAATGTTGAAGAATTAAATGTATGCAGGGAGACTGTACATTTTGGGTGATTGGCAATGGGTGACCGAGTCTTTCCTTTTGTGTCACTGACTTGAATACTGCCCAGGACTGAGTGGTTGGAAATTATCACTACTATCTGCTGGTTTAAGTCCAGTTTCTAGTGGACAGGTGTTCATAGCATGAAAAAATACCATCACCCTTGACACTAATTTTTATCTTTACTGAGAATCACAGTAGAGGCAAATATTTAAATGTGTATGACTCTTGAATGCCTTTCTCAGAGCCAGACATGGAGCACTAGAATAAGATGGAGGCCTCACCAGTAAAATTCCCTTTACCTACATATATAGGTACTATACTTATAATCTGTCAGGAGAAATAGTTTCCAACCCTTTTAATTTGACTGTTCTGCAAAAATTCACTTAAACAGAGGACCACATAAAGTTTACTTTCCAATCCAACCGCCTTTCTAAAGCTTATTTCATTGCAACTTCTGCTTCATCCACTGTTATTCTCAAACTATTTTCTAGGACAAGAGCTTTTCCGAAGCAAAACTGGAGAGCTGCACCCTCACCCTGCACCTCACCTCCTTGCGATCACAGGAGGTGACAGCCTGCGTGCCTCCAGAGCTCCATGAATACTCACAGCTCCCATGTCAGTGGACTGTCACTTTGCATAAGGAAAGTGTTTCAAAAGAAGGTTATTGAGTAGGACCTGGTTAATGGATTAATTTCAGGCTTCAGCAGCCTCTCGATATCTGGAACTGCAGGGATGGTCCTGGCTCCTGGATGAGCAATGGGAACCGTTGCACACCCCATCCCTGGGGAAGGCATGGTGAGCCTCCCAGCTTTGAGCGGAGCAGCCTGGGAGAGGCGGCTGTGAGCAGCTCAGTGACTTACAGGGAGAGATTTTTTCCTCTTCTTCTAAATGGACTATACAGTGAAGTAGGGCAGTTAAGACATTGGAATGAATGGATGATGATCTGAATATTTCAAGGAGTGGGTCGCACCAGAAATAGAAAATTTTCCCCTCGTCATCTCATCTCTATGAAGGTGAAATATTCACCTAACCAATCCGTTTGTCACCCTACAGCCTTTTTGTTGTGATCACAGAAATTGTTTATATGGCCTGGTGGTAATAAAGAGGCACTTAGCAAGGAGGTAGTAGAAAGGTACTGGGGGAGAGGGAGCCAAAGGGGAATCTGTAAAGTTAGGTATATGATTTTTTTTCCTAAGGTGCAAAGCTTCCATTAGAATTGATAGAACTTTTTAATCATTTAACATTGATTGCCATAATAAGGATGTATCCAGTTAAACCAATAAATACAAATATCTTCAGCCTAAGGAGACAAGTTGCCTTATTCTTCTCATTTTTGGCAGACTTTCTTCCTGTGGTTACCTTGTAAATGTGGCACCTGAGGGTGCCTAAAGCTTATGCACCCTGAAGAAATCTTTAGTGGAATTCAATTTCTGACTGCTGCTGGATGTTGATTGAATGAAAACAATTTGATATTTAGCCTCGCAGGCCCAACCAAGTCTGTGGGAAATGAAGCTTGTACTCTTTCTGCTTTGTCACCTGCCATAAACACCTAACTCTCATCAATTCATGCAACAGGAACACTGCTGCCTGGCTTTGTCATTTGCTGTTAAAAACATGACTTGGAAAACAAATGCACTGTTACATTTTCTTCATCATTGTATCAGTTGATTCCCAGATGAGTGAGAAGTGTATTCAAAATT
This sequence comes from Apteryx mantelli, assembly GCF_036417845.1. Taxonomy (NCBI): domain Eukaryota; kingdom Metazoa; phylum Chordata; class Aves; order Apterygiformes; family Apterygidae; genus Apteryx; species Apteryx mantelli. The sequence goes on from NC_089978.1 coordinate 27,490,652, forward strand.
GTTCTGGGCTGCTTTAACAGCTGCCAAGAAATTTAATTGGACTTTATTTGAGCACTTTTGAAGACTGTCTCCCTGGTGTCTCTGTAAACACTTTTGCGGTCCTTATACCAGTGTCAAAAATACTGCATGAAATGACTGTGTTGCCAAGGAGAGAGGGATTAGAAATAGTGCAAGGGTTTGAATATTTCTTTGTTGTTGCTGTTCCTTGTCCCCTTTGGCCATTCTGGATATCAGTGTTGCAAAGTCATGGACTTGGAAGAGTTCTAGAAAGTTACCTGAGATAGCTCATACATAGATCTCACAACTTGTAAAAGCTAGGCACCTAACCTTCAGCAACAACCTCAAAAAGTTCCCAATTTCTATGAGAACATGGAGTGAGACACCAGCCCACTTCCTCTGCTGAAGCTGGGCCATTTTGCAGTCATAAATGCAAGAGCTCTGGGCCAGAAGAGGGAGAAGAAATGAAAATTCATTTTGCAGCCTTTTTATGAGGGTGCTCAACAAGCAACAGGAGAGACCCTGATTTCCATCCTGACTGACGTTCTTAGTATTTGTGAACAATTGTGTCATATTTTTCATCATTTTTTATCAAAATGTTTCTCAGATTGGTTTAAAACTGTTACTACACTTTCACTTGGAGAAACAATTAACACAAAACATCAAAAATTTAGAAAAAAAATGTTTTAGAAAGGAGGTTTGTTTTTCTCCTGTATTTCCTGGAAAACCTCTGTAAGAACAATTCCGTTCAGGTATAATAGGAAGGAGTTCTATCCAGAACTCCTTTATTTTACATGAACAGGGAAGGAGATCTGAGACTGTTTTTCAAGGTTTGCCCATTTCTACTTTGTAATAGTATAAACAGGGGAGAGTTATTTTCATTGGTCATATAATTCGAATGATGAATGTACGAATTTGGGGTTGTACAAATTCCCTAATAGCCCCTAATACATAGTATACTATGCTCAATAAGAACATGATCCATCACCCATAGAGTTAAATGGAAAGATACCCATGGTCTTTTGGGCTCTTCATCAAATTATACCACCCCAAGATTAAGCAAACGTTTAGCCCCATGTCATGGTGAGAATTAAATTCAGCAAAGGAACATGTCTCATTCAGTATGAGATTTTTATGTCTTCACTTCTTTTCTTTGTGTTAGTCCAGTCTCCCACATTCTCTGCCTTTTTCTTTGCCTACCTGAGTTACAATTCACATTGAACAACACTTCCCAGTGGTTTCATCAGAGCGAAAGGGATTATGAATCAAATCACTTCTGAATTCTACAAGTACGGAAGATCATGGTAATTGTAACACCTTTGGGGTTGCTTAGAACTCCAAAATCTCAGAACAGTTTCCCTTTCTAACTGGGGAAAAATAACTCCTTCTACAAAATGAAGACTTTACCATATGCTGAGTTTCAGTGGAGAATAGCTTTCTTATTGTTAAAATGACAAAGTTTGTACAGAAAGCCTCCTAAAAAAGAACTTGACAATCAGTTGATTACAGCATCACTTGGCTGACACTTTAATATAACTAGTATTAAAATACTATTGGATATAAAAAACATAAGGAGAAAATAAATTGGACTTTTGGACCCAAGGATTTTTTATAACATTGTTTTTCAATGTTCATATCTTTATCCGCTGTTTTGATTCAAAGGACAATCACAGCTTAGTGTCATGAAAAATGTCAAACAGAGAAAGGAAAGCCATACTGCATGTAAGAAGAAAGACTCGACTCCTCCCCAGGGTAAACACAGTTTTGCCCAGACTTCTGTTTTACAACAAAATACAACCATGTAGGAGTTTGCCAGCATCAGGAGAGTATTAGTGGGCCCAAAGTTGTCAATTAAAGCATGTGTTTACTACTCCCAACTCTGATCTTCCCAAAGAGGATTTTTATGTCTTTCTGGAAAGGACAGAAGTATCTCAGAACTGTGAAATGTTTACAGCACCTTTCATTAGGAATGTCCACAGGCATTAAAAAGAAATAGGACAAACACCCTATTTTTTGGACTTTGTTTCAGAATCCAAATGCCTCTTAAAGCCCAAAGTTGGCCAGTGGGCACTAGGCAGAAGGTGCAGAGAGATTTAAGGGAGATTAGGTTGTGTGAAGCTGGGGTTTACTGTGTTTAGACAGCCCTCTCTCATGCATTACTCTTCACAACCTCCTGAGAATTTTTAGTCTCCCTACCCCATTGAAGGAATTCTTCACTGTATTTACATCTCACAAGCTTGCATCAGCACTCATCTATCTTGAGCCCCCCCAGATTTGCCTAGTGCATTAAGGAAAGTTGCTAGGACAATGAGCAGAACTGCAAAAAACAGAGATGTGACTGATTTCCAGCTGCTGCCTGATCATCTATATGTCTATGTGAGTTCACCAAAAAGGAGCAGGGAGGAAAGAGAGGTTTGGAAAGACCTTGAGAAAAAAGAGGTCCTGTCAAATAGAGAATGGGAAGACTCAACCTGATTTTGAAATCTTAAACTTCCTCTCTACTCTAACCCCAGAGAAAAGCATCAATTGATAGCCCTTGTTTGTGTGGACTTTTCAAAGGATCACTTAAAATGCTAGACTAAATTTTAATTCTTCTGAAATGAAAACCATGTAAGTGTGAAGAGCTATGATGGTGTTCCATCTTATATCTTCAGGTCTTTCCAATATTCTGCTAGCAAAAATTTATGCCAACTATCAGACCTGTAAAACTAGCCTAAATCTGGAAAGCTAGCCTCCTTTTTAGCCCTTTCTTTTTATTTATGCAGTTCAAATCCTGACTTCATTAAGAACACCATTATCTGTACATCAAGCCCACCCTGGAGTTTGTTCATCCACTGCCTCCAGTGCTTTGTGGATCTGAGATTGTAATTAGAATTTGCAAATTAGAATTTGCAATTGGCTTCATGACTGGATGTTAATAAATAGTTCTTGCACAGCTGAGCAGAAACAAAATCTAGTCCACTATTTTAGCTGCATTGGCTCCATAGAGTTAATACAACCAAAAAGTAGTAAAAACTTACTTTTGTCATAACGGTGAACAGATCTGCTTCTGAATACATTAACGTGACAAATCTGATGAGTTAGAATGTGACATTTTTACATAGTCACTTTTTAGATTAGAACTGCATTTTAAAATGTAATGTTTAAAGTGAAGGTGGCTTGTGCTGATCAGGAACACATTACATCCAAGGATGAGATAGAGCCACGAGCACGGTGCAAAGGGGATGAAGGGAGCCAAACTGTGTCATTGAACTGCCAGCCTTTATGAGTGCAAAACCTTTCATCTGAACAGCTTTGAGTTTGTTGCTCACTGTAAACTATCTTGGCACAGGGGTTGCCCACAGACTTGAGCAAGGCATGATTCAGAGCTGCCTGATGCAGGGGACACAGGCCTGGAGCACTCCCAACCTCTGCAGAGGCTCCAGTTGGAGCTGAAGGTCACTGCTTGCTGGATGACTGGCCTGTATTACCAGGGGTGTGTGGCACTGGCTGTCTGCTAGGCATGCTTCTGAGCTAGTTTCTGGTTTTGATTTGCCAAGCTCAGTATTCATTGCCATAGTTGTACTCAGTTCCTTGAATAATAAAACTCCTTCTCTGTTTTGGTGCGAGATTACCAGCAGCTCTCACTGAGCATACCCGTGCCAGGAACTTCTCCCTCCCACTCTCAGGGCAAGATTGCAGCATCCAGAGAATGTGTAATACCCAGAAGTATTAAAGAATAATCGTTTGCATGTGATTATTGGATGAAATTTATTCATGAGGTAGGAGACAGCAAGCTTAGTGCTGTGAATTTACAGTGAACATGTGTGATGTTGCAAATACCTGACCATATGTGGATGTTTGCAGCGGTACTCTACCCCTTTCCCCTTCCAATTAGCGCCCATTACATTTCTTATTCTGGAGCCTAAGGTATTGTAATGGCTACACTCTTCAAGAGCCCCCTTTCTCTGCCTCATATTGCAGCTGCATCCAGCCCTCCGGCCTCCTAATTTTCAAACAGATATCCCATCTGTTAAAGTTGTTTTCCCATAGGAGAATTTACATATGTACCCACTTAGCATACAAACAGAGTGAAAAATTGAAGGTCACAATAAAAGTCATTGAAATAATGCTTTGAAATCACATGAATAGTTTAAATTGCATTTCAGAGAAGATGGAGGGAAATGTTGAAGGTTTTCAGCAGCTAAAAAGTCTCTCCCCTTAAAGGGATTGATGACATCTCATATCCTATCTCAAAAATATCCAGAGAAACTGAATAGAACTAAGAATAAAATTGATTTTTGTAATTCACATGCAACATTTGCAGAAAATCAAGGACAGAATAACTGAACACAGTATACGTAGCAGTTGTAACGGTGGCTGAGGAAGCTCAAGCCATGGAACTACCAGTAGATATCCATAAGGACAAATCCAGTTTGCCTTCTTCATGACAATAATCCTGTTGATAGGGACTATAAATCAACACATGACAAGCCATGTCTTTTTCTTAGAAACTGCTTATTGTGTATTTGATATATTTGCAGAAAGAAGAGGTCTAATGTCTTGTGCTCTTATGCACCTTGTCTGTTTGTTATCAGATCGGAAATGTATTTCATGGGTCAAACTTCATCAACAAATCACCTTAGCTTCATAGTCTCTCCTGGGGCAAGAGCAATTTATACCAGCCAAGGACATCACAGGATATCTGAAATTTTCAGAAGACCTATTGTCTGGCTGTGCAGCTGGAGCTCTGGATGCTCATTCTCCCAAATGTCAAATTGATATTTTGAAATAGAAACAATACCTAGCAAATTACCGAAACCAGATGAGGACTAGCAGGTCTGATTTCTCATTATGTTGCTTCAGCAGGCCAATGTACACTGACATGGAGGTGAGTGAGGCCCCCAAAGCATGCTACAGTACAGAGTATGAGTTTATAAGCACATTTACCAGGCAGACTTGGTTTTTTGGTCAAACCGAAAAAAACATAAGTAGAGAAAACAGTAGATACGAGGATCTGAGTCATGCACGCTTCCTGGTGCATTTCATTAAACTTTATTCTTTAAAGTGTATTCACACTCTCAGGACTTACAATCCATGTGATTGTGTTATCATGTGGAAAGAAAGCTAACTAAATACTATTTGAAAAAGGAACATTAAGTAGCACAATATCTTGAGGGCTAATTATTTGGTGAGGTAAGAGCTGGAAGAGAAAATAAACATCACATTAATGAAACTAATGGATGATACTTTATAATAAGAACTTCAGCACAATTATGTGAATAGAAAAATCATTTCTTCAAGAGCTCAGAACAAAAGTACAATAGAATAATATGGGGCCTAATTGAGAAAAATGGAATAAACTGGGGTAAAAATGCCTAAGAGAAAAGATTTCAAATTGAGAAAAGAAACTGGAAAATAGTAGTGATAAAATAAGGTTGGGGTGACTTATCTATTTGTTAACTGGATGCCAACAATGTGTTCTTCATTGTATTAAACCAGTGTATTCACTGATGGTCTTGAAGACAGATATACACAAGGCAGCATAAACGTACTCGCAGACACACAGGAATGGAAGCTGTCCCATCTAACCTGAGCCTTGTTGTAGATATTTACACTAAGGCTTTATTCTACCACTCTATCCTCCTTCTACGGTCTGTGGAGAGAGACTGGCTACCTCAGGGGACAGTTCACCTGCATCCTGGCTGCAGCACTGGCAGCCAGCTTAGGTGAAGGATGGGACACAGCTGCTTAGGGCTATTTGAGATGCTTCAGAGCCTCCCTCCTGGCTTCCAGATGCTGTACAGAAGGGCACATATAGGTGATGACTGATCATATCTTTGGGTGTTATACTGATGCCTCTGGTAGCCTACAGCATCTCAAATGGCACTGGACATCTTCATTAAGGCTGTTAGAGTTGTATAAGCCCTGAATGACTATTACATCAGTAAAGCAAGGCAAGATGAATGCTACTCTTCCTCAGGACCTTTGGAAAGATTAGAACAATAGAGTGTACAGAAGGACAGTCACCATGAATAGGCACTTACTGCCATGTGAATTGTGCTAGCACATCCAAGGTATCCACATGAAGTTGGCAGGTATGACAGAGGTCTTACATGAGTGACACACTGTGCTGACCTGGCAGCCTGAGGCCAGGCAGGATACTCTGCAGTACTGACAGACATACTTAATGTCTGTGTTTAGGTGACTGAAACCCATCCAGATGAGTTCTTTCCCATCCCTTGCTCACACAGCAAGTGGGATGTCGGCTTGTTGTGCAGCATGGCAGCAATGGGCCTCTGTGATTTTGGCTTATAAATTCAAAAGCATTATACACTGCACATTGTTCAGTTCCAGATTCAGTGAAATGTAGGTGTCTACCTGTGAGCCTCAGCTGCCACTATAGTGGCAGAGCTAGCCAGTACATTCAATGGAGCCTTGACACCATTAACTAGACACCTACGTTTGGGCAGCTGAATAACTCTCTAGGCTCCACTGACTCACAAAGGTCAGAAGTGATTGGTACAAGCACTGCTTTGAGCTTTGGGAACTACAGACATGTTCAGAGGAGTGCAATGAAGGCTGCAAGCATTGTGAAGAAACAGTTGAGGGTAATGAAACTCGGAGACAAGGGAAAAATACTGACTCTGCTCAGTGACTGAAAATGAAGCATTTGTTTCAAAAGGCTACATGGACTGGGACACAATAAAATCTGTCCCCAGAAGGTCTCTATCCCGAAGGAGTCATGACCACAATCAAGTCGTAAGTCGCTGCAGAAGAAGGTGTCTGTCAAACAACACAGGTAATGGCTGTCTTTTTCCTGAAAGAGAAAACAGAGAACAATATTTAGCTCTGCCTCTCCAGACTGAAGAAGATATGAAATACTGTATGTCTTCAAGCAGGGATGAGAAAATATTAAACTGTCATGAATATTCATACTAATCTTTAAATTTCTTCTTGAGAAGCATTTTGTGGGGATGAAGGACAGTGTGATGTGGGCCTTCAGGCTTATTGGCTTGAAAATGAATGGAAAAATAAAGTTCAAGTAATGAATCATGCTTACAGGTCTATTTAAAAAAATGCCAAACTGGAAGAGTGCCTCCTCCTAGTTCTGACGCTTGTAAGAAGCCAAGTGGACAAGAGGATGAAGAGACCTTCTAAAGATGCACTACATTCCTGGAGACATCTTTCTCTTTTGTCTCATGAGTATTCTGAGAACAAAGCAGCACTTTGTTCAAAAAAATGGCCAGGTCAATACATCATAATCATAAGCAGCAGTAACATCCCTCAGAAGTGTTCATCCTAGTGTTAACATGCATATATGTTAAATAACAGGACAATATTTGGCATTTGGCAGCATTTTGTCTCAGTTTCTGATCCCTGTGCTGTGCTGAGTTATTATGCTGTTGAGTGAGGGTGGGAGGTGGTGGTGGGGGGGGAGACACTTAATTTGTGACATGGAAATTCTTTCAGTGCAGTCTATTTTAGCCTGTTTTCAAGTGGTGCAGTATTTAAGCCCCTTATTTTCATCTTTGCACTTATTTAACCCACTCACGATCCTTTTCACGTACTCACGTTTTGAAAAACTTGCGGCTGTGCCACGTGCATTTTCCCACTTCAGGGTGATAGCTTATCAAAAAAGAAGAAACTTTCAGAATATGAGTCATCTTTAGCAAACTCTTTAAAACTCCCTTGACTATGCCGATAGCTGGTGTCCAAATGCGATTTGTATAAATACTCATGTATGTTACCTGAGGATATTCTCCAAACACTATTTACTCATGATATTCTTGTATTGCCTGTTGTATCTGACATGGTTATCATGCTCCATATATTGCACATTGTTTACCTTAAAGGCAAGACACAGTGATGAAAATTTATCATCTTGATCTCTTGTGTGCTAATATGTCAATCACAGGAACAGTCTCCTGGATTAGATCTGCCTCCCCTCCATCTCTTTCCTGGCACCATGTAAGGACTGCTGCAATATAAGAGGATATTCTGTGACCAGAAAAAAGGTTTTTCTAGATCCTGTCTTCTCCTCCATTTAATTTCCAATTTTCCCATTTTATATGGAATTCTAATGACCCAATTATGAGTTTTGAAATAGTATTGGATGGGTTTCTATCACCCCAAGGGGAAAATGTCAATGCCCTAATTAAAAGAAGTTTATTGATGCATTTCTTTATACTCAGAATTATTCCATATAAACTTTCAGAATGTGTTTCTTTGCAAAACCACATAGATAAATAATATTTCCTGAGGGCATTTATTAGTCAGGAGATAGATAGAACATTTCTGGGTGCACTTCTGGCAGTAAGAATAATAAAATACAAGATTCTATGCACTTTTGCATACTTCTGCAATGTCCCTAGGTTAATTTAAATGTGCCAGGGCTATAGACATGAAAGACTTGATCTTCCACTGTTTTACTCCTTGTATGTTATTTAAGCAGCGGTCAAAAATGGGCTGATACGTCATATGGGCTCCATGTCATAACGACACTTCTCTAAATATCAAATATACATACTGATGCTTTTCAGGCATGGGCTGCAAGATGAATAGGCTTCAGGACTTCTAGGCTTCCAATTTGCCTGTTGTATTTGAGCTTGTGCAAACTGAGCGTCACACACCATCACCACGGTAAGTAAGTACATTATGAATTGTCACTTGGGGACATTTTGCATCCAATTTGCACAGCTTTAAGTTTTCAGTGACTGTTGGAAGCACCCAGGTAGGGAAGAAACAGGTTCACAAAATGTAATAGATTTAAGTTCTGTTATACTGATAGATCCATAAATACTAGTATTTGAGCCTTAATTATGTCTCACCTCCGTGTTCCTTTTATTTTATTCATTACTTCTCATGATTTATTTTGCCTTCTTTTTATTTGTCTGATTCAAATCCTATCTTCATATCAGAGGAAGTCCTGAATATAAGTTGAAGGACAAGCCAGCCTTTTTTTCCTATTCAGTCATATATCAGAAGAGGTAAGAACTTAAAAGGAATGGGCAAAATCATAAGATGAAGCAACTAATTTACCTCTCCCTAGAATTTACATTCCCTATTGCTTTCATGTAGCCTCACATGAAAACCAGTTGGGCTGTGCCAGAGGGTCATTCAGGGTAGGCTCCAGCTGCAGCAGTCTAGATGTCTAGTGACAATGATGCTCAGGACATCCATAGAGGACTGGCAGATATGACACGGAGCCTAACCGAGGCTCAGGTTCTTTTGAATAGCAGCTGGAGGACATTCAGGACTCCCAGGACACCTCATATTATGCTACATATATCTGTAGGTAACTGAATCCCATCCTCAAAGTCTAGGGGCTTGACTCTGTTGCCCATGCATAGATGTCTAGTACAGTCTGAAGTTCCATATGACAGCCAAGACATCTGGAGAATGCAAGTAAAAATGACACTGGATTTAATAGGAAACACATGCCTTCCAGGATTAGCAGCTGGAAGCCAGCTGGGATCCCTGAAGGCATCTCAAATGGTTCCTCAACTTGCACGTCTTAGAATCAAGCCATGTCTTTTTTCATCTTCTGCACAAAAGGTGAGATTCAGCTGCCTAAATGTAGCTACCTTTTGCCATTTTATGTGCCTGAAGTATCCTGCCTAGTCTCTAGTTCCCATTCCATATGAACATGGGTCTCCCATAGAGCCTAAGTCATGTCTGCAAGTCCCAGGAAGATTCCACAAACATCTGAAATGTCATTAGAAAGTTATGTTTAGACAATCTAACCCTGCCGCAGGGAGTCTGAGGAGAGTAGTTTCCTAACACAAGCATCTCTGATAGGCATTTAAAATTAGATGGTGCAAATCCCATAGGCTCAGTTTTGTTGCCCAGAGGTAACTTTATGTCTATGCTATGCATCTGGTTCTTTTGAGGTCCTTCAGGTATTCCACCTTGCTTCCACCAACCTTTCTAGAAGATCATCAGTCTCTCATGGGTCCTGTGTTATGCTGCATGCCTTCAGGTTCCCTAGAGCATGAAATGTCACTGGATGCCTCTGTGTCAGCAACTGAATCGAACTCTCTTCTTCAAAAATACTGGGAGAAGCCATAACATTCCCAGAATCTCAAGGATGCTTGATAAATGTCAAGCCAGTGCCATAAGCTCATGCTTAAAAAGGCAGAATGATCTTAGCTACACCCACAAGGGCTGGAATTGAGGAGGGCAGAGCTGAGGGACATCTGTATCTGGAAAATATCTGGGAAATACTGATGTTTTAGCATTTATTTTTGTTCTGAATTAGAACATAAACATCTTCATGAAAAGATCCAGGATCATATAAAATAATAGAGAATATGAAAAAATATATTAATCAAAAGCAAGACCAGGGTTTCTTTAAACAGTTTCAGTTTGTTGAACTGCATAAAAATGTTTTGGCTTTTGTTCAATTTGAAGCCCAACTGCATTCACTCTCACTGTTTCTCCTGGGAGATATAGCTGTAATGCTTTTTCTTTCCATCATATTAACTGCTCTGGATCCCCTGAGAAGTATCTTGGTCTATTTTCATAGCATCTGTTGGACATAGTGTGCAAAGTTCTGCTTGCTAATGGTTACTTGCTTTTACATATTTAGACCTCTTTAAATCTGTGAGTCAACATGTAGAGTGATACTTATGGAAAAGTAAGTAAGTTGGTAAAAATCTTGACAGAGATGAAATAATTGAGTAAATGGATGGGGAAAAGAACCTGGCTGCACTGTAAAATGACCTTCAGCAGTACACAATTAAATGTACATTTATCTGCTGAAAAGAAAAAAGAAAGAAAAATGACTAGTTGCATACTCCACAAGAGAGTATTCAAATAATTCAGTCATAAATTATAGTATTCATTCATACATTGTCCTCTGAGAAAGAAAAGCACCCTTTGCCTACATCCTCAATTTTTCATAGATTCAGGCAATGAATCACATTTGCCTTTCACACCAGCACAATCATTTGATAATCACTGCTGATATTCTGGACCACTAGAATATCACTAATGATATTCTAGTTAGCTGCCATGCCGTGTGCAGTGTTTGAACTTAGCAGAAACTTTGCCAGAGATCTGTTGAAGATACATGGCTATCACAGAAGTGGTAGAGTTTTTAATCTCACCTTTGTTACCAACTTTTTCACCATCTATTCTTCCCTTACTTGATCTGCTGTTGGTGGTGGTGGTGGTTTTTTTTTAAATACAAGAATATTGCAAATTCAGTGTTGCCAGTTTCAACTTCTTCTCATTAAACAAGGCACACGGACCATGGGCCAATGTCCCTTATGTAGAGCCTGGTAGAAGTGGCTGGTAATCAAAGAAAGAGGAATGTGCACTTAGAGCAGTGGTTCTCAAAATTGCTCATATCTGGCCTCAGCTGCCATACCAGAGACCACTGAGATGATCCCTATCCCATTTTTCCCATTCACGGGAACCTTTTCTCATTGAATTAAAGTAAGGAAGTCGTCCCTCACTCCAGTGTGAGAAATTCTGTCTTAGAATTTTTCTGGGGTCAGCATGCCACTTCATCATCCTAAATATAAGTAGAGACCATGAGTTCAGAAAGCTTGGAAAAACTTCTGATAAACATAGTTCCATAGAAATCAGAATACAGTAGCAGCATTTTGTCTCAGACCTTAGGCTAAGTCCCCACCATAAGACCCCCTTGATGCTTGTGTGACCAAGTATGTAAAGTCCCACTGCACATAATGCATGCTGCCTCCAAATCCAGGGGAAGATTTCTAACAAATCTAACTTCAAGTCATGCTCTTTCACTGGTGAAAATAGCAATATAACAGAGGTCTGCGTCAGTATGACAAGTTAAAAAAAAAAATTCTGATGAAGATTTGCAATAACCTAAAAGAAATTTCATACATCACTGAAGACAAAGAAAACTGAAAATAAAAGAGATTGGGGTTATATTTCTTTTTAATAATGTCAGTCAAAAATGTTCCAGTCAGTAGTCTGAACACACCATGGATGAGGACAGATTTACCACTTCACTTCACCAAATAACAATTTCAAAGCTTAGCAAAATCTTTGTAAGAGGAGATGGTGAAGCTTAAACTTCCTGTCAACAAAACACCCCAGACAAATAATACATTTTGATAAAATAGCTGCATGATCCTTGAACTGGAATATCTAAATGAGACAAAGGATTTTAAAGGGAGGATGAAAGGAATTTGTAAAGCATCAGGGAAGGAATTTGTAAAGCATCAGTAATACTAAATGGACTCATGTCCAGTTTTGCTGTCACGTAAAAGAGCAGGGGTAAAGCTGGGTGACACAGATAGGCTTGTAAATTCTACATAGTGGGAAATACCGGGAAACTGTATTAAAAGAGAAATGGGTAGACTTCTGACTTGGGGAAAAAAGATGAGAGAGCACAATCACCACTATAACTTCACTCAAGCTGTTCACATGATTGCTTATAAATGAATTAGAGTAATGCTGTTGTTTTTTTCCCCCTCTCCCCCCTTCAGATTGTAATAGGGGCCAAATTTCTATTACTTTAGGGTGAGGTTTTATGGTCAGCTTAAGCCAAACTAAAATAATACTGCTAGTGAAAGAGGAGACCCTGTTTTTCTCCCTCCCCATATTTGACCACACCTGCTCCACATGCAAGGGCAATTATGCTGCCAGGTGTTCAATCAGTTCTGTTCAGTTCATTGATCCTGCTCAAAACCAGTACTACAAAAATAATGACTCATTGTCTTATGGGTCTACGAGCTGATCTGATACACTGAACAGCTACAAAATTGCTGGTGTGGATAAAAGGGAGAATATAGGAGTGCACACCTCTCCAGTAGGAATAAGGTCTTACACTGACTTGACCAAACTGTGAAGTTACACCTTAATTTATAACTAACTTATCATCAATAAATATTTACTGCAGCAATACAAAGACACTTGCACATATGGATTCCTAACTATATGTTGGATTTGGTCATTTTTATTTCATACCAATTGGCCAGCTGAGTTACTATCATTTCTGGTTTTTGATTGAACAAAAAATCTTTTCAAGAGAGGCATAAATAATATCTAACAATGACAAAAGTGTTCCCAAATTCTAAGTCAACAAGCATTTCATGTTAGATATTGGAATTTTTTAGGTTTTACAACTATTTTTATAAATAAATAGGTTTAATGTCTAAGTATTTGTGAATTACAAGTATTACGACAGAGTAGAACAAATGCCATTTTATTGATTGTATATATATATTTCTCAAACTTTTTTTTTTTCAGATTGTCTTTACTGTTTATGTTTCATGAACATTCTCTGTAGACATGCAAAATGACTAATATAAGTAAGTTAATGGCAATAATAGGGATGAAGTTTTTGCATCAGTTACAGGCTACAAGAATAAATAACAATAAACACAGGAACGCATTTCTAAAAAAAGAAAAAGTGAAAGTTCAAAAAGAACACTCCAAGGACATTCTGATAACTTTTTAAGATATCTTAACTAACATATTGAATAATTTGCTAAGGTAGAATATCAAATATGTGCCTAATGTTGCGTATGACAGAAGGGATTTACTTGGTTATACTGAGTAAGAAACTGGTACCTATGATAATGAAAATACAGTAAATAACAATAGACTGCTTTATTCTTCACGTTTGGAGTTGTTTTTTCAAAAGTGGATGCATAAAGTCACCTTGCAGAACTTGCACAATATTTCTTGAAAGTTTCAGACTTTTACTGGCATTCAGAAAGTCATTTCTGCAGCAAAAAGCCTTCTGAAGTACCTGTTTTGGAATGCTACTCCCTTCTTAAATGTAAATATAGTGTTAGGTAGTACAGAAAAGTCTACCAATGAGAACCAGATCCTATCTTTTTGAAAAATAAGGGAAATTTTAAAATATCTTCCAATGGCACAGGATGGAATACATTTTGATCAATGTTTTAGTTGTTTTTTTATGTGTTTTGCATTCATAGCAATATAAATCTGAGAGTGACTGAAGCTAGTAGAGCTATCCCAGTGTGAAACCAGCTTGAATTTTATTGTTAACCCATTTAAGCCCATATTTCCTCATTTCAATATTTGTTTTCAGAAATTTTCCTTGCATTGACAGGACTTGAGGCGACTACTTATGTGTGGTTGCTTTAATACAATAAACTGATAGGCCTTTGATTTTCAGATGTTCAGGGACATATTTCCTGCCCCATCAACACTTTCCCATGAATGGAAGTGTGTGCACATCCATGCATTCATATGTATATGTATGAGAGAGATGAAGATGGGAGATGAAGATGAGAGAGATGAAAATGGGTCACTTGAATCTCTCATAGACCTGATTACTCTCAATAGCAATTCATGTAGCTGGGAGACCTGGTGGGATGAAATGGGTAAGTTCATCTCAAAGGTTATCAACCTAAAAATAACCTTTAAAAGGCTGAACAGTCATAACAACAAAGAATATTGTCACTGCCGGCACCACAGAGCAGTGATACTAGTCTCTGAAAGCTAAAGATAGCTACACAAACCATGGTAGCAAGCTGCCTCCAGACCAAGGCTTGAAAAGAGGGGAGCCCCAGAGGTGGCCACAGGCAGCAGTAGTACAACTGATACAAAAAGAAAATTTAAACAGTCTTCAGGATAGTTCTTGCTTAAAAGCTAGACTCTTAAAAGGGTCAATTTAACATGAAAATATCAGAAGGAGGTTGTGGTACACCTGGAAAAGGAAGCAGACAGCAGGGTTTCTTATTTTAAATGAGAATGAAATACAGTTACGTTAGACACTCTGTCAGAGAAATATTCCTCAGGATAGCCTCAGGCGCTTGCAGTACAGACAAACAGCAATGGGTGAGGTGTGTGGGTCTATGTGTTTTAAGGGAGTTGTAGTTAGTAATGGTGGCCCCAGAGAGGCTAAAAAGACGAGGCGAAGTGAGGGAATGGGGAAAAAAAAAATTAAACCTAGACCTCCCCCTCCTATTGCTGCTGAGCACACAGCAGAAGTGCTGTGACAGAGCAAAGGGGAAAGGCACTGCTAGAGGCATGTCATATATTATGCAGGCACTCACAGCTGTCCAGCTCAGTACCAGTGTAACTAATGATGTCAAATGTATAACGAGCGAGTGGGGGACGGGGAACAGGCTGTCTTAGTCACTGAGAGACCTCAAGCATGAGTTTCTCTATGGAATGAAATAAAGGTAGGCAGAGAAGGACCACCAAGTCCACTGAACGGTACAAACAGGCTTTGTTTGACTCCCACTGAGGAGCATGACTGTGTTGCTGCCTCCTGGTTCCCACTGCAGGGGCAGAGTCACACTGAAGGGACCAGAGGAGAGCAGAGATGAAAATTCCTCACAGCTCTGCACTGCTGCATGGGGAGGAGTGGTGCCTGCCATGTATTTCCTTGGAGACAGATGGGAGGTTTTTGAATGGGAATTGGGGAGTGCCGAGGGTGGCACAGACCAAATTTCAGACCAGAGCTGAAAACCCGTGCATTTCCCAAACAGCTTGCGAGGACGTCCACAGCCAGCTCTGCCCCTGGGGCTGTTGGAGGAGCTGCACCATGCTGCCCAGCTGAGCCAGCAGCTCCTCCACCTCTACCTCTCCCTTCTCTGGCTTGGGCTCACCAAACCTCACCTCCTGGGGGAGGAACAGGCCCCCACAGTGCCACGCTATTGCCCCTGGAGCAGCCTTCGCACTCACTGCCTCTCCTCTTCCTCCCTCCCCAAAACATGATTGATTTTCCTGTGTCACTGTGCCCGCAAAACAGCTCTGACAGGACGACGATACGTCAGTGCTAAAGTACACAAGGACTTGAGAGGTGTAAAGGTCTAACAGGTACTACATAAGAGTAATGCTTCTGACAGACAGAACTCTGCTTAGGTATCAATAAAAACAGAATCTAGCCAAGGTAAACATGAATTTGCTAGTGGGCAGTTACCTTATCTGTAACTGGTGATAAAACTCAAGAGTGATACCTTCTATGTTATCCTTCTTCCACATAAATGCTGAAAAAGCATTATGACAAACACATTCTGTTTGCAAAAACTGCTTTAGATCGAGAATTTGCATTTCTACAGCCCTAATCACACCTAACAGCATCAACCAATATATGTAAGAGGGACAATTCGGGAAGAAATGACCACAGCAGCACCCTTTCCGTTGTCCAATTTCTCCACTAAATCTGCTTCTACTGGTAGCTTCCCATTCTAAAATCCTTCTGCCCCATTGTCTTCCTCAGCAGCTTCCATGATGCCAAAATAATCTGCCAGATGACAACTAGCCATTTCAAAGGCATATGAAAAAAGGAAAATTGTTTCCACCCCTCTGAACCCATTGCCTTTATAGCTCTGATTTCTGTGATCACCCTAGTGGACTTGGTGCCTCAGAACAAAGTAAAACACGTGTGTTTGAGAAGGCTTTAAACTTGGCAGCAAATCACCTCATGCCACCCAGAGAATATTTTTCAACCTTAGGGGTTTCTGGTGTGTACGAAGCACTGGCTTTTTAGACTCCACTTTTCTTTTAGAGATATGATAGGTGGTGTGGTGGTAAGGGTGACCTCAGACATCCGGACTAGCTGTCAGCCAGAACCTTTAGCATTTGCAGCACCATACTGGTGCTCTTTCACATCAGATGACGATGAAAATATTCCCAGATATTGGCTCTCTGCCAAAAACAGTACTTCCCTTGGATCACACCTCATGCAAGGCTCTATATGAACTGAACAGAGAGATAGGTTATTGGCTTATTTTGCACAGCCTGTCTGTTGGCTTTATTGTAGCTGATGACAGCTCCAGAATAGAGGAGGCATGACTGCGTGTTGCTTTGTGCATCCATACTATTTTGCCTGATGTTCCAATTTGATTTTGTATTTTTTCATGGAAGAAGATAAGGCAAATAAAAACTACCTCATTTGTATAGTAAAAAGTATATGCCAGTTGCAGGTACCCCTGCAAAAGAAAAAAAAAAGTAGACATAGAACAAAGAGAAAATAGAGTTTTCTAATGTACTAGCAAACCAGGAGACTATCAGAAGGTAAAAAAACCTATTTAATCCCTTTTCTGTCCACAGTTGCTGGAAAAAGGAGCCACAAATTGGTGTTAACTCTGGGCAGTATCACAGAGATTACTCTACAAAGTGTCCTCAATAGAAATTTGCATCCAGGTCCTGTGGGCTTTTGAAGGCATTGCTGCAGAAGTGAGACATGGCTATCATTTGTCACGTAATCCTCTGGGACAAAGTGTCAGGTACCAGCTGATTTTAATCAAGGACAGAGCAATATCACAAGTACGGCATCTCGCTAGTAAGCCCTTGTATGGTGCTGCTGAGCAGCTACAAAGGATCCAAATAAGAATGACTGAAAAAAGTTAAGTAGGTGTCAAGCAAAAATCGTGTACTTGGACAGAAGCACACCATGAAACTAGCGGCTCCCAGTTCACTCCTGTCTCATGGCAGAGAGCAAGGGAGAGTTTTGCTGTGGTGGATCTCAGCCCCATCTGACATGGCAGCAGTGGCCGAAGGCAGTGGCCACCTCTCTCCGTTGGTGGCAGGCGGCAACCTGGGAAAGCTGAGACGCTAATCACGAGTCTCTCTCAATCTTAACACCGCAGGAAGTTTTAAATCTGTCTTATGCACCCTGATGATAGCTGTAAGATTTTCCAGTCAGATGACCAAGAAAGATTGTCCTAAGTGGCAAAAAGCAGCCCCACAACGCAGCAGATAGAGTATTGCCATGGCTAATAACAAGCCACAGGCTTCGTAGTAGCTCTGCGAGGCTTCAGAACTTGTCAGGCTTCGCCTGGACTTGTCTTGGACTGCCTGGAACTTTGCTTTAGCTTGTTGCTGTAACAGCAGTTTTCTAATGACCAGGTGGCTATTGCCTGATTTGCTTTAATTTTGCTTAGCTTTGTACTGCTGTCTCATTAAACCACATTTTTTATACAGATGTATTAATAAGCCATTATTTTGTGTAGATAAACATATTTTTGACCCTAGCCAAACAAAGTAGTGTAAAGGAATGATATCACAGCAGAGACCTCCAAAGGGGGTGACAGAGGGTGCCCTGTGGGAGAGTACAGGCATGGGATAATAACAGCAGGGCACAGCGTTATACTGGAGACCCCAGGGTTGTAAACTGCTCAATAGTGGTCAACTACTGATAGATAAAGAAATGCAGACCTGAAAATTAGGTAAACTGGTTTTAGGGGTAACAAAGAGAACAAACAATAAATATCCAAAATACGTAAAATCTCATATATAGTAAATTCAGATGTAACATGGAGCTGCAGACCAGAGCAAGGTGTACAGTGTGATATAAGTCATATAAAATGAGGCCTATGTGGTTCCTTGAGTAAGGAGGAAAAAAATTCCATCATCAACATCACAGTACATTGGGCTATACTATGATTTATTTAGACAAATGAATTGGGGACTGGAGAAACATCTACTCCAGCATGCAAACAAGGCCTTCACTAGCTCTGAGACTGCTCTAAAAGGTGAGACAGAAATGGGATATTTCCCAGCCCAGGTGAGCACTGTGACCCTGGGCTATTGGCTCTTCTTGAATAACTCTATTTCTTTTCATTTTTCTTAACTATTTTTGTTTGTTTGGGGCTTTTTTGGCTCAGTTTCATTCAGCATGTGAAAAAAAAATCAAATTTCAAGACTTCAGAATGTTTGCAGCTTTCCAGCATTACTGAAATCCAGTAACAACTTTAATTTTCTGCCACAGGTTGACTAATTCACAGTGGGAAACACAGCTGTAGTATTGTGACATTTACGATGCGAGAGATGTGAAACTATGAAAGAATTTTAACTTCTGAGTCCAAGGACTCCATGTCAGAAGTCCATTGGCTGCGAGGCCGTTAAAAGCAGCTCTTCTTCCCAGTACAGGTCACCTTGAGATAGCAAACCCATCCTCCAGAGCCAGAAGCACATGTTGCTGCTGTTTGGGCTGAGGGCATGGTGTCATTAGTTGGCACATACAGAAAACTAAACTTGTTTGGGTGGAGAGCTGCACAAGGAGCAAAGAATACATTTGGTCTGGGCCTACTGTCTTTCTCTTCTCTTCTTCTCATGTTTTAGTGATCATGCCAAAGACTCAATGTATTGATATATACACATTAGTGTAATGTGGCTGTTGTCAGGAGAGAGAATGTCAATGACAGTGTCAAAACTTTTTTTGTCATGTACTTTAGCATAGGCTTCATGACTGTTTCTTTGCTGGCAGTACCACTTAGCGGAAAGAAGAATACACAGGAGAATGACAACAAAAGTCATCTCTGGCAGGGATAAGTGTCTTTAAAAATGTTCTTCTGGTAATGTATATTCAGAGGGATTATTCTGTATCGCAAACAATGTGCTTGCAAGCACGCTTGTGATGATCGCTCTTCCTGTAAACAATAGCTTTGCTGTGTGCCCTTTTTCAGCAGTGACAGAGGATTTATGAGATCACGGATAATTACTGCTCCTTCTGCTGGGTGTCCACTGCTGACAGTTCTAGCCGCACCTCTATGTGCACTACGCATGGTCTGTAACGTAGCACATACAAGAACAAATCTTGCTGGCTTTTTATATGTCTTTTGCATTGTGTGCCAGCACAAGGTTCTAAATAAGTGCACTGTGAAAACAGAAAATGAAAGCAGCTTGGATGACTCCATAATAGTTACAGGATGAAGTATTTCATATTAATGCACATATATTTAGTATGTTAAATACATTTTATTAAGGGCTAATTATTAACACATTGTTTTCCTGTTGGGACATCAAGTTGCCACTGACAATTCCTTGCATGCTTAGGAGACAAATACTTGAAATGTTCTAAAGAAGGGAAAAAAGGGAAGTTTTGAAATTCTGGAAATCCACTGAGCGATACTAAAATCTGTCTGAGAACTGAGACTGGGATTGCCAAAGTGCAGAAGCCTCTCATCTCACTTCCCCAGTGTAGCTATGTTCCAGGCTAAGCACCCCGGGGCATATCACATAGGTGACCACACAGCCCCAGCATAGGGTGGACATGGATGCATCAGCCTGGATGCTCAGAAAACACGTTTGCATGGTCCTATGTCCAGTTTACAAAACCCTGTTTCTTAACTTGCCTCTTCAGCAGGGTGTATTAGCTCAGGCACAGCACCACACTTCAGGATAAAACTCTGAGCACATGAAAAATGAACTTGAATCTATCTACATGTACTCAGCTAGACGTATCCCCACCATTCTCAAACACATTTTTGCTGTGGTTGCCAAATTCCCAGTGGCGACAGTTTTGACAGTCACAGTCAAAATACAACTGTGTAATAAGAGTAAGTTTTCATGTGGCAGCTGTTCATAAAGTCCTTGGTGACTACACGTAGATACCAAGAGACCTTGAGAACTGCTGCTTTGAAGATGGCATCACTATGGTAAAAGTTTCCTGGATGTTAAAGTATCTAATAATATCATGTTCTACATTTCTGAAAGTCAACTCCAGAGGCTAGAGTTGCCATTTCCTATGTCCTCCTATGTCCTTCCTGTGGAAGATCGGGAAACTGATTTCCAGTATCTTCAGAGGGAAGACTGATGTGTTAACCTGTTCTTCCCCTTCCTTCCTTTTCCTCAGTAAATGAACTTCATCATGTTTGTCTAAAGACAGTTAAAATGACTGCTCAAGAAAGGCTGATATTTCCCCACCATGACACTCTCCACTGCCAGTAGAAGATTATAAAATAAAGCAATAAAAATTTAAGAAAAGTTTTAAGTGTAATTCTCATCATTCCTTTTTCTTTTGCTTAATAAGTAGCTAAAAATAATGGTGACTACTGTAGAAATAAGGTGGTGTCACATACACATAACTGTGAACCAGAGTGAATGCTTTGCATGTTATAATCTCTCATCCTCACCTGGACCTAAGAGTCTGCTCTTATCAATACAACACTCCACGCTATGATGTGTGTAGTTATTTGAAGATGTTGTGTTAACCTGGTCTTCCCCTTCCTTCCCCAGTTGCTGCATATAGCTTCTTCTTCATTAGCTATATCTACAGGCACTTGTTTATCTCATCTATCTTTTGGAGAATAAGATGTCTCAGACCTGGATCACCACTGACTATTTTAATCTCTGCAGTTAGCTGGCATTCAAGAGCTTTCTGGACAAAGAATCAGAAATATGAGTCACTGTGATCTTTTTTATTCACAGTAAGTCCAACTCTGCAGAAGATTTTCCAATAAGCTTATCAAAACACTGATGCCTTCCCCTTTGTCCTTTTCAGCCTGAGATGGTACAGATCTACTTTGCCTCTGGAGGGTCAGCTGCTTTGTACAAGGGTACACGTGCAGTCTATTCCAGTATTAGAATGGAGCAAATTATTTCACACTTTTACATCAATACAATCAATTCTTTTCTTGAATCATTTTGCTTGTTGGGGGATGTAAGCAAATGTAATGAGGCACCCCAGTATACTCCCCCTCCCCCCCGCAAAGAGGACATCTTGATACAGCTACACTGCCAAAATAAAAGGGGGGCAGGCAGAGAGACTTCTGATTGTCCACACTGGAGAACTGCTATTTTACTCCCTGTTTCTGTTTTGGACCACTCCAACTAGCACTCTCAAAGCCAATGTTCATATAGGAGTGAGTGGATACTTCAGTGCAGGAACCAGTCCCAAAAGCCCATATGGACAAGCCTGCATCTGGCTCCCCCAACCCTGCGCAGTCGCGGTGGTCCCAGAAGGCTTTGCATTCTCATAAACCTCCATGCATTTGCATCTCACGGCAGGCAACACAAGCCTCAGTTTCTTATCAGTGGGCTACAATATGGTCCTGATATTATTTCTGAACTTTGAACTGAAAAAAACACATATGAGAATAATTATATCCTAGATCCTGGACCAGTTGCTATTCAGTACGAATGTGGCCAGCCTGCTTTATGCCAGGCTAGCCCTGAACAGTGTAGACATAGGTCCTCCTACCACTGGACCTTAGAGGCAAGGACCGTTCACTGGAGTGGATATGTTTAATGGCAGAGATGTGGCCCTTGTGAGGGCTGCAAGCAGAGACTTAGGGCCAGTCTGTGACGTCCTCCCCTATTGCTATTGATTTAATAAAGGAGGTTGCAAGCAACTCTTTGCCTAAAGCAAACACCTCATATCCATGTTTGGAGCTCTAAATCTGTCTTACTGCTGATGTGAATGATATGCCCATGTCACCTCTAAACCAAACACTCATGCAATTAATCTTTCCTATATTACAGCTGGTTCCTTCAGTGAAACTCTGTTTTGTTTTTGGGAATGGTGAGATTGTCATTTTGAACATAATTTATTGATGGGGGGGGAGAAAATATGCTACAAAAACTTGCAGAAGGGCAGGAAAACTAGTAGAGAAAAACATGTGCCAAACACTCAAGGATTTAGGGCAATAGATAGCAGGGTTTTGGGGTAGGTCAGAGTTGTCATTTTTTTCACAAAATCCCTGAGTCCATTCAGTGGTATTTTTTGGCATTTTCTCATCTAGCCTAGGTGAGGTTATTTTTTATTGTGCTCTCCTTCAGCAGCTTGCAAATGTAAAACTTTCATTTTCTATTAAGAAGATTTTTTCAGTTGATCTTCTGTGATAGAAAATGAAATTTCTATGTAAGCCAGCCACTAGAGAATCTGAGGAAGCAATATCTGGGTTAACAGACTGTTTTAAACCCATTCTCTCAGGACCTTTCTCTTCCCCTTCAGCATTTGCAGCCTGGCTGCCTCCTCTTTCCCACTTGTTTCTTCAATAATCAGGCCAATTGTGATGTACTTAAAAAGGCAGACTGGATGTATTAAAGAATGTCTTTTCATAGAAGAGGAAGATTCAGAATAATGTGGCTGTAACAGAAATGTGCGGGAGAATAGGACCCTGGGTAGTGTTGGAGGAATGGTGGACTGATTGAAGTACATTACACAGAACAAACAAGAGGCCTACTAGTAAACAGCTAACTTTATCTCGTTAATTGCTCTCGAGGTAGCTGTGTAGCTTTGATCTTAATTTACAACAGTGACTGCAAAAATAAAGAAAAAATCTTTAATCTTGTAGGTGCTGTTGCCCCATATTTACTCACGTTTATTGGCCTCATGGGTGTACTATTAGTGTGTACATGAGAGCTGGACTGCCACTCTGCAGTCTGCCTACATGTGACAGGAAGGCATAGCTGAAAAAACATCAGTTGTCAAAAAATTAAAAATATGTGTATGTGCTTGTGTGCATGGATGTATTTAGTTTTGAATGTTGTGAAAGGAAGTTTCCACAGGTAGCTCTTTGTCTTGAAACTTGCAAACTTATATTTTACAAACTTGCAAACCTGCATTATAAAAAACACAGAGCCTGAGTCAACACTGTGCACTGCCTTTGATATCAGTAGCTTCTATTTTTCCTCCCAGCAGGAATGCTGGAATTCATTGCCAATAGCTTGGAGGGAGGCTGATGGTATCCAAACTAAAGGAGTGCAGAAAGAATAGTTATTTTGTGCCCAGAAAGCATTAGCAGGTCCAGTGAAAAAGGAATCCAAGTTACAGCACCCTCAGGACTTTGAAATAACACTCATGACAACATTGCATTGTATTCTGATGTACTATGATCTAACTCTTATCTGAAGAACAGGCATTTTAGATTCTATGGAGACAGAACACAGTACTTTCTAATGACATGATGATGGACTGCAGTCCTGCAAGACTATGCAGAGATCATCAAATTCACTCAGAACTTTAGGCTACATGATCAAGCGCAGCACAAATAACATCAGCTCAATTATGTGGCTTAGTCCAAGAAATCAATGCCTCCTATTCTAACTCCACATTTAGCCACCTTGTGATAGATGTAACAACAGCAGATTTCTATAAAAATAATTTTGAAAAGCACTTGAGGAGCCCTGTGTCTGCTCTTTATATTAAATCCATTTCATCAATGAACATTAGACATTAGATTTCCTTAAAATATATAAAAATGATTTACTGTTAATGCACTGAAACAGTGAAGATGATACAAAAAAAACATATCCACATTTCCTAATTTTTCTTCTTTTTTTCAGAAAGCAATTTTGTTTCAGGAACAGAAAAGAGTAAAGATTATTGTGTGTAGATATAAAATTACAGAATGTGTTAATTGGATAGAAATTAAAAGTTCCAAGTCATCCTCTCCTTTCCAAAAAAGAGGCTGATCACATCACTGTAGCCTTCAGCCCCATATTAATCAGATTAAACTTATTTCTTTCATTTAAGTATTACTCTAGCATTTCTAATGTACCTGGGAAGTGGGACACCTTTGTTAGTAACCAATAACAACACAAAATCAATAGCCATAATCTCTTATTAGGCTAGTGGATGGTGTCATGTGATAAAAATAGCAAACTAAGATTCTGGAAACTGGAGATTCTTTTTCACATGTAGCATGTGACCTTGAGTAAATTCCTTGGTGCATTTCTCAACCCTGGAAAATAATAACAGCACAGTCTTAGTTAACACAGCAGTTTCTCACCTGTATTCATAATTCCATCAGTTTACATTAAAGGGAAGAACATATTTCTGGTTTTCTTAGCTTTTCTGAGGCAACAAAGATAAATGAGTCTAAACTGATTCTATTCTTTCTTATGCAGTGTCAGTGTACATCATTCACTGCATTTGTAGGAACCTGTCAGTGCTTCAGAAAGAAAAGAAGGGTCCCTGACTTTCCAAGTGAAATCAGAAAGATCAGGCAGTACAACTCAGGGCCCAGTATTGGCCTGAAGGATTTGTACTACTCCTTCTGCTGTACAAAATGGAAAGACTCAAATTCTCTCTGGGACCCCACTCTTGGGACCCTATGGGCGGCATTTGGGAAGAACAAGCAGTTCTTGTCATCTGTCACATTTGTGTTGAAAATCACTGAGAAATGTAGGACTATTCACAGTTCAGAGTAAGTCTGCACTGTAACTGTGCTGTACCTGTGGGTGAGCTAAACTCTGTAATGACTGTTAAGTGCTTTGATGTCCTAAGAAGAAAGGTGCAACAGAGATTCAAAGTTATCTTTATTCAGAGCAACACTGCTGCTGAGCTATAGCTCGTGTTGGAGGGATGTACTGAGCATTGCACAAAAGCCATGATGTAGGAACAGCGCTGCATTCAGGAAGAGAGTGGGAAGATTTGGCAGTGAGAGGATCTTGTCTGGACTGTGGCCACACTGCATAATTCCTGCACATGAATCAAGGTACGCGCTCTTGCCAGGGTATGGGTGCTGCAGACCTCAGAGGCAGAGTGGAGCCCCAGCCCCATTACAAGCAGGGACACTCTTTGCTCTGGCAGAATGAGTCACAGGAAAGCAATCCTGGCAGGTTTTACTGTGAAAAAGGATAACCTGGCAAATGTATGTCATGCTCCTTTCATGCAGAAAGCCAGTTCTAGCATTAACTCTTGGGAATCATTCAGATAATGCCAGGACATGTGAGATCAGTTTCCCCATGTGAAGGCAAATACAGTGCTGAGATTGTGAACACTGGAGTTACATCCACAGAGACAGCCTCACAAATCCAAGTGACCCTATTATTTGAAAAGCCTCTGACTATTGGCCAAAACAGACATAAGTAAATTAAAGCTCACACATTAAGTCATTCCTATGCAGATAATGGCACTATACCATGACAAAACCAGTTTCAGAGATTAGTCCCAGGCCCTATGGGTAATAACACAAGAAGACCCAAATATATTCATTCACTTCACACCTATTCATACTGAAGAGTGTGTCAGCAACATGCAGTTTATCTCAACCCACAGAAATCTATCCATAAGGCATGTACACGAGGAGAAACACATTACAACATAGTGACTAATCCTGCACCAGCAGCACTGTTTTCTTAGTCACTTGGTGGCTTGGAACATACCCACATTTAGAACTCAATGACAACTGGAAGTGAATAATTTAATGGATGAAACCAACTTTTTCCTAATTATTTATTTGTAATCTCATGAAAACTTCTTTTCACACTGTAATTATCCAAAATTATTCTCATTTTATCAGGGTACATATGTGTGGGATTATTGAAAGTGTGTGACACAATAGTCGATATCTTTAAGTGATGACTGGTTATATAAGTAACCCGGTTCTCTATCTTTTCCCTCACTTGCTGAGTATAACTGTCAGCATTTGGACTTGAAGAGGCCAGTGCAGTGCTGAATACCTCAGAGGAAAGTGGTGTTTCAGGGATAGGTTGTAGCTAAGAGAGATAAGAGCTAAATGAAACACTTACATATTCATCCTTTCCGAACTACACAAGACATCACTTAGGCAGTATCCTAAAAAAAATCCACAAACTCCTACACCCTTTACTGGTATAAGTGCAGAATTTGAACTTAATTTTGGCTCACACTACTCATGCAAATGAATCATCCATAGAAATGTCGGGCTCACTGGCAAAAGTTATCAAAACTTGATACTTCTCCTTTGGGGCTGGAAGAGTCAACAGATCCAATATTGTCCCTGGTGACGGTATTTCTAAACTTCCCACTGCCACACTTGAGGCTGCCAGTGTGTCCTAGGCAGGGGAGCAATTAATCTAAGATATGACGTAGAATAAATGTCTGCTGTGCTCAGTTACTATATATATATATATATATTGCTTAGTGTCAACCTTATGCAGGGGCATAACTGGATTTCCCATGGGTGGAGCTATGAAGCAAGGGCATAAAACTGGGCTGAGGCAAGAAGCTGCCCAGTCAGCCCTGTTGTCTCCTCCAAGGTGGTCCCTGCCTCCTGCACAGTGCTGCCAAGGGTTAAATGGAAGTTCATATAATCTGACAAAATTTACCTAGTGCCTTCTCTGCCTCCACTCTCTTTTACAGATAGATTGTTAAAGTACCTTCCACACATTATGTAAGTTTATCTCTCCCTTTTTGGCAGGATATTGCGACATTTGAACTGAAATATCCACAGTCTGCTACCGTAACAGAGCTGCTGACATCTCAATATAACACAGCTTGGCAGGCATCCCTGCAAATACAATAGAATGTTTTATTGCTTAAAAAGTACAGTCTTTCACTACCTTGTACTCTTTTAAGGGAGAAGCCCTCATGTACACAGGAAGGAAAGGAGCTGCTGTTACCATGCAGAGGCTATTGAGGGCTTATTTTTGAGGCTACATCTCATTGCTCTTTCCTAAGAAAAGAGAGAAGTGGGGGTTGATGAACAGCTTCAGTTAAAGAAGAATAGAGAAATGGTAAATAATGTGTAAACAAACCAATGACAGGACTGGTCACTGAAGATGTTAAAGAAGTGACTGTTAGCATGGGATCTATGTAGTTCTTCATCTGGGAGAGGCCCAAATTTGCTTAGAAGTAAAGACAAGTCAGGAAAGGAGGATATAGCCTGCCTGTGCTCAGATCCAGGAATGATCTCAGCTGAACACACCTTCTTCACTTCGTAATTGATGTTGATCCTTGACCAGGTGGCTATGAGGACCACATGTGAAAACAAAGAAGAGGTAAGGGATGGTTTCTGCTAGAGTATGTCTACAGTATAATGAAAAGCTGACAGTAGCTAATCTAGGCATACCTGAGCTAGCTGTAAGTTGTCTAGCCCATGTTCTGATAATGGTGGACTCAACTAGCAATTACAATTACCCAGAGTTCAGGGTAAGATTTATAACCTGGCTGAATGCTGTGCTACTGCCGTTAAATATTTTCAGTATGTGTACTTAACCTATATTTGTATATATCTTGGATATTTAACTTGAACATTACAAGTATTTTTCTCTATATAAATAAGGAACCAGGGTCTGGTAGCTAACATCACACCACATCATGGACCCTCTTCCAACAAAGTTGCAAAGTAAACATGACCTCCTGATTTCCAGGTCCATATCTTAGCTGTAATAGATGTCTGTGCTGCTGTTTTAGTAATTTCAGATGGACACAACTATTAGACCAAGGAAATGGCTCCTTACTAAGCAACAGGACCAAGTGGGTTATGCAGTATTGTGAGTTATGATTGCACAGAGCAGGTCAGGATTGCTCTGAACACATGGGTCAGTAATTCGTTGTGACTTGGGAAGACATTGCTAATACACATTTCCATACATTCTTTGCCACCTTCACATGTCTCAAAACTGCAGGTTAAGAAGCTTTGGGTCATGCTGGGTATATGGGTCCTTATTGAAATCCTGCAGTTCAACCACTCTTTGACTGAATGCATTTCACACCCTCTTTTTACTAGCGCTGGCTTCTGGTTTCTGGCTAATCCAAGTGGGCTTGGTCTCTGGAGGTGATATCCTTTCAAAGCTGCCAGCAGCAGCTGCTTACAGTGATTCAAAACAACTTTCTAAAGCACAGTTTATTTTTTTCTGCAAGAGCAACTAAGTGGGAAACTCAGTTAAACTAGCACTGAGCTTTACCCACACTTCAGCTTATCTTCTAGATTTTATTTGTTTAGTTTGGGCATCTCCAATGTTTGGACCCAAATGGATGGCAGATCCTTCTACAGTTACTGCCTTGCTGTTCCCCCAACACTCTTTCTCCAGGTAGCTTTCACCTCCACTTCTCTTCCTCTCTAGGACGTTTTTTAACAGCTGGATGTCCTTTGATCTCAAGCCACAGAACTGGGACAATAAGCCTGTTAACCCAAGCCTGAACCAGACAGGTAGGCGCTTTCAGATTAATAGCCTACCCATTGTTCTCTCAAGGACTCTCGGTATTTCCCCTGGAGATATCTTATCTCTATCACTGAGCAAGCAGGAAATGAAACATAGATTCATAAAGTTTAAGCCCAGAAGGGACCATTAGAAGAGCTATTCTCATTTTATACATATCAGAGGTCCTTTAATTTCACCCATTTATCCTTGTAGTGAGGTCTATAACTTGTATTAGACTAAAGCGAATGCTCCTCCTAACAGATGCTCAAGATTTAAATTCATGCAGTCAAACAAAAAAATATCAAGCACATAAACTGAGACAGGTAAAACAGCCATTGAAAAATAATACAGATGTCTCCCTCATTATCCATAGCAGCACTTGTCTGTGTTTTGCTACAGCCCTGGCACTTTTTATTATGCTTTCACAAGTCACTCCAAAATTCACCCATCCCCAGCATGAGAATTTCTGAGAATTAAGATATACGTCACAGACAGATTAGATATTATTACAACTGTATTATGTAGGTTGCAAAGTACAGTATAGTGATATCAGCTCAAAAGTTACATTATACACTGTGCAGGACTATGAATGTCATCAGCGAGAAAGTCTAGACTGATAAATGAAAGAGTGCCACCACTAACGATTCTCACTGCTGGCTTATGGGGGAGTTCATTCCCCTGCTCTGTTTTGGCTCACTCCAAATCCCTGTCTCCAAGAGATATCTGCTCTAGGGGAGGCTCATCCTCAGCTGTGCTAGTAAAAGACAGTCAGTGCCGCTTGGTTTCAGGGTCAGAGCTCAGTCAAACCCTGGCCCTCTTTTATTTAGCAATGTAGACATCAGTCAGCTTAGATAGCTTGTAAAGAAGAGCTGACGCCAGTAAGGAAGTCATTACCATAAGTGCAAAAGAATAATAAGCACTGTAAGCTGCTCTGCTGCAGAGCAGAGAACACCCCAGAGATCATCAGCCTTCTCCAAATTAACCAGCCCACCTAATATAACAAGTGATCAAAGATAAAACAAGTTATCAAAGATAAAAAAAATCAATACAATTATATCTTTGGATATGTGTAAATTCTGCTGAGGCAAGGAGGAGTTAAGCCCTTTTCTTGCTTTCTATCTGTATGTGTTATGATCATGGACCTTTATGAATGGGTGTTATCATAACAGCATTCCTTCGCAGTGTTTGTAATGAGCCATTGAAAAGAGGGGAAAATGTTGAACGAAAACATACTTTCTGGTTGAGTGCCATTGCTAGCAAGTTAATAATGAATGCAAATATGAATAAAACTTTCCTTTTTCTAAAGGTATTGCAACATTTAAATTTGACTTTTTCCAAGACACTATAAAACATAGTATTTACATACCGCTATTTACTTGGTAGATTTTATACAAATACTGGCCTGCTCAAAGTTAAGAACTCAGTTCTATCTAGGTTAAATAACTTCAGGGCCATGCTACTTAGATTTATTTACTGGTGGATGTGATCTGCAGTATGCTCAGTCAAACAACATTTTGATCTGTGGCATATTTTACCATAAAAGCCTAAAAGGTCAAATCTGAGGACATTTTGAGCAGCCAGTTTCCATCAGCTTTAGAATTTGAAAATATGCCCATATGAAATAATTCAGTGAAGTTAGGTATCCTCCCTCCAGTGTAGTCTATAGCTCTGATACACAGAGCCAAGAAAGAATATGCTATTATTCCTGTGAAATCGCTGCACTACTTATTGTTACCTAAATGAAATTACCAAACCCAGAACACCGTGAGGGAAGACTGTTAAGACGATGCATATGTCCATCCAGGCAGAAGATTTTGCTAATACAGATTACAGTTTCATAACAACACTGATCTAACAAAAGTTTTACCTTGTGTGTACCAAGGCAATCATTGGAAGAGGATTCTGCTAACGCTCATGAACTAATTTATAGGAGAAAACTAGGGAAGAACATGCTTAAAAATGAAACATAGATGTGGAGACCATAAGATTCAACCTGTTTTCTGCAGGATTCCTTGAATTTCAAAAGTTAACTCCATTAAATTCTCATTTAAAAATTCATTAATTAATTAAAAACTATTTTTTACTAGCATATATGTTGTTCAATTCCAGGACTGTAGATTACAACAAGGAATGAATTTGAAGGACATTGCACAGCCTTCACTCTGACAAACAGAGATTTCAGTGATGCCTATAATTTCGAGGATCACATCCAAGATTAAATCAGCTGCTAGTTTCCAGTTTATATTTTATACCTGTGATTTTTTAAGTAGTATCTGCTGATGAGAACGTGTCCTAATCTAGCTCAGCAACTAATCTATCAGTATTAATAACTATCAAAAGACAATTAGTGTGTGCCTACTGTGTGTATTTCAACCATATAAATGTCCTATGACCCAAAAGATGTCAGCTAGCACAGTGATTTTTATAAGTGAGCTCTGTGCCCTGCTTACAATAGAAAGCTGAAAATATCTCATATTCTCAGTGTAGTTCAGGAAACAAAGGACAAAAACTTCAAATCTGGATGCCAGTCCTTTTTAGATATTTAATTTTTTTGATTTATATGCTGAGTTTAAGCACTTGTATTTGAGCATTGTATTCTGAATGGTGTCTGTAATTTTCAACAACAAAACTGACTTTCAGATTTATCTTGTTATGTTCATTGTTCTCCTTAGCTCCGATACAAATTGAGAATATAAACTTTCTGCAAGCAATAGGCCTTATTCTTTCCAATTATGCTAGTTTTACAGTGAAGTAACTTCAGTTGTTTCAGAAGAACTAACTCTGGTTTACACCAGTATGCATGAGAAGTGAATGAGGTCTAATGATTGAAGAAAAAAGCATGTAAAACTGAATTTCAATTCTGTAGTCATCATAATAGACAGTCCGGCAATTTAGAGAATGCCATCTTCTCCGTGATAGCCTCTTTTCTACACAACACA
The DNA here is from genome assembly GCF_036417845.1 of Apteryx mantelli. Taxonomy (NCBI): domain Eukaryota; kingdom Metazoa; phylum Chordata; class Aves; order Apterygiformes; family Apterygidae; genus Apteryx; species Apteryx mantelli. The sequence continues at coordinate 27,522,112 of NC_089978.1, forward strand.
GAACTATGGAAACTTTTACCTCATTACCAGTGTTTGCATGCAATTGCAAATTCATGTTTTCCTATAACTACAAAGAAATCACTGCATTTGTCTTACTACATGTATTTTTTGTCCTTATTACTTAATTAATATCATCATATTCAACAATAAAAGTCATAACTTCCTCAGCAGTCCTGCTCCTAACAGTCATTTGTGAGGAACTGGAATAATGCTTGAGAGAACATTATTATGCATATACAGAAAAACCAATCAAGTCATTAAAGTTATATCTTATTTCCCTGTAATGTTCTCACTGTAATGGCTGGTAAGTATTACAGAGTTCATTTGATTGACAAGAAGACTAAGATTTTTTATTAACTGTATGAGTGCTCTGAGTCTCCTAAGGGTTTGGGAAACCTGGAGGTTCCACTCTGAATGGACATTAGTACAGTCCCTTCCTTCATCAATAACATCATAGATGTTTACAGAAATATTAAGTTCCCAGTACTCCTTTGAAAATCTCAGCCTTTTAATTGATGTCATTTGCTGAACTTATTAAGAATGGTAAACACTGTAATGATTCTCACTGGTAAGCAAACTGCCCAAAGGGAGAATACGTGTGCTGTGTGCCACTATCAGCATGTACCTGCCCCCAGAGAGACCCAAACACTCCTCTGACAACAAGCAGATAAGTCTGCCTTTGCAGACAACATGCTGCTCGTGAAGCATTTTCTGTAAAAGCAAAAAAATGACAAAAAGGGACCTCTGCTATCACAGTCACGCTACAGAGGAGTGGTTTGTTAGGGATGCTACCGTCACTATGAGTTCGAGCCTCAGCTCACAGAGAGCTCCTTGACTCCTCCAAACTGGGAATAAGGTGTCTGAGGGGGCTGGTCCCAAGAAATCCTAAGAAGCTGTGCTGTCTTCCACAAGAGCTGGAGCAACGGCCGTGAGATTAACCCATCCCCTGGGGTATAAGCCCCCCCCACCCCACCCCCACGATTAATGACAGCCCCAGAGGTTGATGGCCAGGGAAGGCTCCAGGGGGCCAGGAGCAGCCCTCAGGGGAAAAGCCACAAACTGGTCTTTTACCTTCTTTTGGTGTTGAAGACACCATGGCAAACATCCTTAGGTATTTACACCATTCATTTCTGTCAGTCCCGGCAAAAAAAAAAAAAAAAAAGTTGGGGAGAGCCCTGGCAAAAGCTATTCTGGTGCCCCGGGAAGGCTGTGCGAGCTTTCTGCCAGACAGGAAAGGTGACCTGGTGCAACTCGCGTGGTGGGGACGGCGCTGCCAGCACAAAACAGCTGGTACCAGGGGCCCTGCTGTGACTCTGAGAAGAGTCAGTTCTTTATATGTAATTGATGATTTTGAAATATGACAGATGTATTGATGCCCTGAGAGCCTACAGCCTCTAAGGGTGTTCATAGTTTGCCTAATAATGTCCTGAGTTGCTAAGACAGATGTAGTTGCTGCCAACAGCAGGGAAAGAAATGGAGCCAATGATGAACATAATAACACTTCCCCACACTGGAGCAAGGCAGCTGCTATGCACTGCAAAGCAGCATTTTTTTTTTTTTGTAAAGGATCTTATACATGCTCTCTGCACGTTGTAGGGATTGCTGATGCTTTGTTCAGAAACTGAAGTCTCCTGTTGCCCAGTTTATTGCAGAGCAGAAAACATCCTTGCCATATATTTTAAACAGACTTTGTGGTAGATTTCCATTACCATAACTGGCTTGAGTGAACCCCACTCGGACCCCACTTAGCCAGCTTTTCCTCACACAGTACTCATCAGTGGATCAGCATGACTGGGGCACCTGTGCAAGACTGATATCTGTGTCATCTTATCTAAGGTATATAGAGTCTCTGTGGCCATGTGGTGTTTGCTATCATGGTTGTTTCCTTATAGAGCTCTTTAAATGTTTGATCTTTTACAGTAGAGGTAACTAATACTGGGAGTTCAGTGTTCAGTCATGTTGCTTTGACTTCATTAATATACTCCTTTGTACTTCACTTCATTCAACATTTGCATGCAGTGTTTGCAGTGTGCTCTCCTCCTCCCAGGCAATGAGAGGTATGGCCTCTCTTTGGTGCTGGTGGTTTACCTTCACTACAGCTTGTAAGGCCTGTTTTGCAATAGTTTAATTTTTTTAAGTAAACACTGGTGTTAAAAAATCTCTCGGACAGAAAATTTTAATTACAAAGAATTAGATCCATGCCATTAAAATCCTGGCTATAATTGCATTTAAATGCAATTTGTGGCTTGTCTTGATAGCAGTGTAGTTTTGCATAATGCCTGTTTGCTCAAATCAATAGGCAACTTGTGGCCAACCTAAAAGCTTCCCAAGCACTAAAGTTAGGCACTGTACATGTTAATTTGAAACCTCAGAGAAGGTGGTATCAGTGCACAGCTTTTGCATGACAGCCCTGTAGTTAGAGCAATCATCCAGAGGCAAGGGACCAGAAACAGAGGGCATGTTGTTTGAACTGAAATCTCCCAACCATCAGGTTAGAGTTATGCTCTTTTTCTTTTCTTTTTTCTTTGGCTGCATTAATCCTGCACACCAGGCTATGGAAAGGACAGGCAAACTCTCTGTTTCTTCCTTTCCTTCCACCACACGTTAAAGGACTGCTCTCTAATCATCTCTACAGGGCTACCCTGGGGAATGCAGATTCGAGCCCTCTCCATCTGAAGGGGTTTTGGAAGCCAGATCACCCACCAGTGGTCTAAGCAGTGTTCTATTATAAAAGTCATATGAGCACAGCAAGCCAGCATCCTTTAGAAGAAATGAGTTCAGCTTACTTGGGCAGCTGTACACAGCAGTGTGGCAAAGAGGACATATTTTCAGTCTGTATCAGAAATTGAAGTTCCAGTGAGGGTGGGAAGGGCTTCTGATTTCCATGGGTTTTTTGGATATCCTTATGCAGCATCCTGTTCAGTGTCTCTCTTCAGAGATAGTAGTTCTCTCTATGAATCAACGCATGATCTAGACTTCTAAAGTGGGCAGTCTGGGCCACCTTTGGAAAGGGGGGAATGGACTCTCATTTCTGGTTTTAGATATTTCAACTAATAATTCAAACACCTAAAGTAAACCATCTTGCACATTTTTTCCCTACATTCAGTTCCCCACCATTTCCAGAGCACTCCCTGACAGATTCAGAGGGAGTGAGGGAAGTTAGTGCTGAAGTGGATCCCATCAGGTTTTTCTGGCACCTCTGCACGGTAGTCAATAGACAGTAATTCTCCTGATGGCAACTCTGACCAAATGAAATCTATTCAAACTAAACCTTATTTTTTATTTAATATTAAATATCTTAGAGGAGAGTAAATTCCTTATTACAACCAGGCTTTCAGCATCTGGATGCCATGACTTCAAAGGCTATTTCACCATATTTATTATAGATTCTAAATAAATTAACAGTAACTGAAGTTTAATCTCATATTCTGTAATGATGCCTGAAGTTAACAAATTACAAAGACTTTATACCCAGTTATATACTGTTTAGTACCAGTACCAGTAACGTCAGCCTTTTGCTTCGCTCAAGCAAACTAGATGACTACTCACTCTGTCATGTACTGAGTAATGAGTATCATATACCCACGTAACACACTGAGAGAAAAAAGATTTAACTTTGTTTAAACATTTTTGAAGAGTGAAGACAATTTTGCCATTTTTAGATAAAGTTAGAAATAAATGTGCTTCTAATGGTGTTTTCTTGGAAGAGTTTCAGAAATTTTTAAAACTCCAGTGTTCACCTGTGCAATCCATACATTTGTTTTAATTTATAAGGGAGGCATTGGCATTCTTCCTGAAATTCCAAGGAGAAATCTTGGCCCCAGTAATTTTATGGTGATTTTACACCCTTAAAATCCCACCCACTGAGGGTGGGATTCAGCTCTGGACTGTTAACACCTAGGACGTAGTTCAGTTACCACACACAGGCATCCACAGCCATGTAAGATGCTGTAGGATGTAGCAAGGGGCCCCACCTGCTTTTCCAGAGGACACGTCTGCTCTAGGTCCTCTGCCATAGCCACCAGCCCTGTGTGAATCTCAGATGGGCTAGGCAGTTTCATATAACAAAAGACACCAATGATCAGGCAACTGAGTTGAACCCTTGGTGGTTGTGAGCTATGTATCTAAGCTCCTGTCATATCCAGTTCAGAGAACTATTCATCTCACCGTAACATCTCACGTGTTTATAGGGGACAAACACACAGATATGCGTGCACATCTGGGAGCCAAGAATAGGTGGTTCCAAGAATGTCCTTTCATTCAATATGTCGTAAGCTGTAAGTTTCTCCTATTTGTTCTCGGTTAAAGTAGGCTGGTAACTATTTTGCAGTCTCTGATATACGCCTTACCCACTAACAGTATAACAGGTTATAACAAAAAAGTGTTACTCATCATTAAGGATGTTCTGGTGTTTTCTAGTCAGACTCCTGCTGGAATCAATGGCTTCCTGTTCTCTGCTGCCCTACTATACAAAAAACACTGTCAGCTTTCTGATGTCTTGTAAAGTGTTAATTTCTGTATATCTGGCTGACCATACAGACCTCCTATTTATTTCCTTATTAATCCAGAGCATTGTAGACAAGAAAATGTGAAGCTAACAATACATTATCCTGGAAAATAATCTAAAACTTATGAGATGCAAATCAGTCACTCAAATGTATTTTGCTTTGCCTTATGGCGAACGATAAATCACATCATAGTACAATTTCAAGACTAGTCATGGGACTCTTAGCAAAAACCAAGTCTTTCCCTTGCATTCAGGTTTGCAAAGGGGCCTGAAAACACTGTGGGCTGATATATAAACATGTAAAATTAGGATTTAAGACATAGGGTAAAGACTTTTCCTCTGATAGCAAAACTCCCATCAACTTCAGCAGGGCAAGGATTTGTCCCAAGGAGTTGTATGTTCCTAGGCACTATAGTGTCTGAGTGAAGCTGCCTCTTGTAAGTTCCTATAGAAACAGACTCCTTGGAAGGATGAGAAATGTGTACTTGGTAAACAAATTAAGAGCTGTAGCAACTGCCTAAACACACCCACTACATGAATGAAACCGTCTCAGTGGTATGCTCCCATCATTCTATCTCTGCTGATAAATCTGTGCACAGAACAGCCAAGGGAGGACTACGTACTGCTGGGGGGGAGAATGTGGGAGAAGTCAGGGACAAATGTGATAAATTTTCTTGCTACCTACACATCAGATTCCTCTAATTCTACTGGAAAACACAATGCAATATAATGATTGCTATTCTTGGCAGCAGTCACCCATGAAAGCAAACCACACACCTCACAGTGCCCAATTCTGGCACTAGATAAATCAGTGGGAATTTGTTATTCATTTCTCCTGGAGAATGGCTGAACTTTGCCTTAGTAAGTCATGACAATTCTTGTGATATAAAGCTCTACCTGTACATTTATATGTGTTTACACAGATATGTGTATTTAGTCATTCATTTTCTCTACATCTATAGATTTCTACCATATTCAAAAATAGAAAATTCAAAATAAAAAGAAGATTTTTTCATCTGAGTTCAACAGGTGATACTGGAGACATATTAATAACATGAGGTGAGTTTTCTCTTTTAGTCAATTTCAAAATATTTTATAAAGGAAGGTTAAAGTTCAACTATTGTCATCTGATAAATAAGGAAAGTGAAGCATAAAAGGGGAAAGGAACTGGCTGAGGTGATCATGTTTCAGGTCACTGACAGAGCTGGGAACTGAATATAGATCTTCTGAGTTTTAGCCCAGTGCCAGCTCAGCTGAATCATGCCTCTCTCCAAGTACGTGCAGGTGTAAGCACTGACCTGACCAGCTCTACTCACCACCTGCCCCACAAAAACAGGCCCATATGGAGATATAAAAGCTTTCTGTGGCTTGCAGCAGATGTCCATTTGGTGCTCTCAGAAACCTGTGTTGTGCTTCTGTTTCCCTTATCTGTTTCCCTTTAACTCCATCTCTCTAATTTGCTGTCCTCAGTTTTATTTTTTGCCTCCTGCCAAGAAGACAGCATGTGCTGAAGAGTACCCATTTCATGATTAGGTATCAGGGGCTATACTAAAAGTGCCAACCCTCTTTGTATGCATTACTTTGTCCCTGCTTATTGCTCAAAGTGTTGGTTGCTAGGACCTGCCCTGTTCCCATATGCTCTTCAAGAAAGGTGCTAGGACCATCCCCTGCGTGCTTTGAGCCTGGAGCCAGGGACTGAACTCCCCTATCGGCTCCCTAATGGACTCCCCGGTGGTAACTCATGTATGAATGCATCCCGTCTAATTTTAGATATCTATAAGTGAGCTGTCTGGTTGTAGCTTGGTATCAAGTCTCCTTCTGTAGTCAATGAACAAAGACAGGCATTTCCAGAGTTCATCCCAAACATTAGCCTCGAATAGGTGTGATAATTGCCCTCTGGAGGTGCCTATGACTCTTTCTATACGTTAAAGGCAGCACCTAGCTAACTAGAGTAAAGGCGCCTTATGTTTAGATAGCTGTCATTAGGTGAGGTAAATTCCACCTTTTTAGTATCTTCACACCCTATTTTCCCCATCTGTTAATGGGAATAATATGGCCTTCAGTGGAATGCCAGGTGTCTGAGTTTATTAATATCTGCAATTATGGGGAGATTTTTGAATGTATAACTCTATGGAAGTATGAAGAACTCATTATTCACAAGTGTGACAGATGGTAGAACAGTTTTTGGGCACAGTTTACTGTAAATATACCGTATATTATGTATTTTAGGAGATGTAACTAGGCAGCAGAGAGGTAGGATGACTGCTTGCGCTGTCTTGACTACCACACCGAGGGTCTGGTGGCCAGTCCCACATGGAGAACAAGACTGGTCCTGCTAAGACTGCACCTTTTCTGCGAGCAGCTGGGCTAGGACAAACTTCTGGACAGCTGCGCAGGGCAAGAAAGGAGCCAGTGACACCACGAGCAAAGCACAGCTGGAGCTGGACGAACAGCAGGATCCTGAGGGGAGCAGGGGCTGGGCTTGTATAGCAAGATGAAGACCAAAAGCAACACCTCAGAAGTGACAAAAACAACCAGGCTTTTCAGGGGAAACTCTGTGAAAGTTGCAGTAGCCCAGGAAGATATTGAAAATTACTGGACTGGAAAGGAAAACTAGAAGAGTAGATGCCCCTTGGAAGGTCATGGTGGGGAAGCAAAAGATTTATTTTCCAACCTTTTAATATAATCTGTCTCACCCAGCCGTGCTGAATGAATGCCATTAAAAGAGTTACCTTGCTCTAGTTTACTGTTTTTGTGCTCTGATAAATCTTGCTTTTGACTGTGGAAGTTTTCAGGTGTCTTTCTGTGTGTGTGCTCTAAAGAAAAGGCACGATAATTTCACCTCTGGCTCATGTGGAGCCATGTCACAACAATAGTCTTTCCTCTCATTCTGATATCTCTGTTGGCAGGTGTGGATCTCTTTTCTACAAAACTGGATACAGAATCTGATTCAACTTTATTTAAGACTGATGTAAATAAGCAGTCAGTCCTTTACCAGGGGTATTGGGCCTGGCATCTTTGCATGATGTTTAAAATTTGCTTGACATAAATGATTTTAAAAATGTAAATTTTTGTCTGAAAATAAACAAAGTACTATTGAAACAAGGAGTAAGTGACAGAGGCAGGTACCATAGAGTAAAGTATTTGCCATAGAGTAAAGCATTTCCTGCAAATCAATACTCTCATTTAACTCACAATAACCTCTTCAGAAATTTATGACTGATAGGTGCAGATACAAGAAGCTGATGGATCTGGAATGTCTTAGGCCAGTAGGGAATTTGGCCCATCAGCTGCAATTAATATGAATTACCTTGAAACAAGAAAGTCTTATCATAATTAGAAACATTCTTTGAATGGTCTCAAATTACAGACAGAAGGCCAGCTTTCCTGCTCTATCATACCTAGCTCTGACCATTTTGACTTTGGCAAAAAGAATAGAAAATTCAATAGTTGTGGCAGTGGTAGAAATAACCAGCAGTATGGTTGGAAATCTAGTTAATGGAAGTGTTCACAAATATGTAGGGAGCAGGCCAGGAACCAAGCTTAATAAAGGCATATTTTGAGGATTTATTTGATCTGAAATAAGACACTGACATTGTACTGAAATGAGACAACTCTTTGAAGTCAGGGGATTTTGACAGATATTTTGATTCTTCTTTGCATTAAATATTCATTTTGGTGGATTTTTTCAGCCATCAGATTTATTGCAAGCAGTGCAAAGCAGTGGAGAGTAGGGTACACCATTGTACCGTCCTATTCTCTTTATAAACTTGATGAATTAAATAGACTCACACCGTTCTCTACATTAGATTTTCTAAGAAATGAATCCCATTCATGCTCTTCTACCTATACTGGGTTCCTCTTACTTTATCTCACAGGAATAGCATACCATTTGCACCATAATATATGGAAACTCACTGCCTGCACTTCTGTAGCAAATGTCAGTGTAATGTACAGCATCTGTTTACAGCTCCCATGAACAATTATGCTGATGCAGAGCCTCAGACTGGCATTAAACATTATCTGGGTTTTCAAAACAGTTCTTTGTAAAAAGAACAGTTTCTGTGACTGATCCAGCCACACACACAGAGCAATCCCAATTGACTGATAATTTCAGAAAGGATTAACATTGAGCAACCTAATTGCTTAAAATGTTTTCTGTTTTTTTTTTTCATTTTACTGCAATATCTTCAAAGGGAGCTATTACTGCCTATTTAAACTATTTACCTAATATAATTTCATATAGGCAAATGTTTACCCCTAGGAACTGTTCAAACAACAGAATTTCTAAAAGAAGTACGCTTAAGATCACGAGTGCCAGAAACAGAGTACAGCTTGCACTAGCAATCTTTTGTCTTATTTATGAAGACAGATGACTGTACATTCATTTTTCATATATATACTTGTCTGAAAATTGGGAATCAACCTCTGACAAAAAATATTTCACAGAAAGCTCCTGAAAAGTTCTGAAAATTTATCTTGAAAATCCACCTGAGAATATGCACAGTTTTAAAACATGTTAATTTATACAGATCTGAGCCATTCAATTAAGCTCATGCTCAAAATGGTTTCCTCTGACAGGAGCTGCCTACCATCTGTTAAGTCAACTATTTCTCTTGCCAATGATCTTAAGTTCATCGTTTATGCTACAGTGATTGAGATTCTTAATCATAAATATCATCTGTTCTTTTCCCTCCCTGTCCTCCCCCTCTTCATTTGGGTCAGGATTTTTGGGGGGCTTTCCTAATCAGCAGTTTCTGAAAGTGAAGCTGCAGGAAGAAAGTCTGAGAAGGCTGGGAAGGGGAAAAGGGATGGTGGTTTTTGCCTGCTGGTTTGCAATGATTTTTGGATGACCGCAGTATTATCAGTTTGTGTGCATTTTCCTTTCTTTTGATACACTACCATAATTAGTACGGCTGGTGACTAAAGCTTCAGGTCATCTATTTACTCCCTTTCTGCACATCAGTGTTTTCCACACAGGCAAAGACCTTTTAATTTTCATAAAAGGGTCATGCCCCTGAGGAAAAGTAAAAGGCATCTGAATCAGCAATATTTGCTTCAATAACCCCAGCTTTCTTACACAATTCCTGCTAGCCAGTCCTTGTATCTGGGGCACTCATATTCTGTAAGTAGCATATTTTTCCAGAAAAACATTTATGTTTAACTGAATTTAGGCATCATTTCAGACAAATGAAAAAGAAATGATTGTCAATGTGTCCTGTTATTGCTTTTTGGAGATGTGTAACAAAGTAGAAGACCAAAGAATTGCTGCTATTTTGTTCTATTTTGCAGTAATTTGCTTTTTTTTCCTGATTTTCTGATACTCATATACACTTACCTATTATCTTTTCTGGCTGTTGTATCCCCTGACCCATTCTCTCTCACCTGTCTTTGCAAATGAACAACTTTGCCAAGCCTCTGCCATCAGGAAGAGAGCAAGTAAAGGAGAGATAAGGACCATCCCCTTCTAACCCCACCTTCCTGCAGAGGTCCTGAAATTTCCCTTCGTGCTCCCGAGTGACACGGAGCACAGCAGTTCATGCCTAAATTCTTGCTACTAGTGTTAGAGTCTGGGACAGGAGTTCATCCTGAAAGTGCATATACATTGGCCATGCAAAGCCCAGCAAGTCTAGACAGTGCATCCTCTCTGGGGCTGCAGAAGAGCTGGTGAGCACCTGCCACCTGGGAGCCGCCGTGCCTGCATGAACAACACGGATTATAAAACTTCTTGTGGCTCATTCCACCCCCACCCAGTCTCCTGCTGTGTGTTTTGACCTAATGCAGCAACTGAGGCTTTGTGCTGTGATAAAAGATAGCACAGAATAAGAATACATGAATTATTGAGTTTTTAACATATATTTTAGGGTTGTTTTATTTCCCTTTGCCTTTCTCACTGTGGGTAGTAGGCATCTTATCTGACTATATGAAGAACTGTATGAAATTCAGCAATGAAGACAAAAGGGTTCTTATCATCTGGGTAGCAGTGAGGGTGCTATTACTCTTGCACCACCAGCTGTTTACTACATAAATGATTTATGAAAGTGTGACTGTCTGACTTCACATTAGCTTCTGCTATTTCAGCACCCCTATTAGCAATGATATTAGCAAAATTATCATTCTCCTGTGTTTGAACAAGAGTTTGGAATGTTATCTTGTTCTTGTAAATCAAACAACAACAACAACAAAATCCCAAATTGACTGCATTAAGAACAAGATACACTGATGCGCTGAACTTCCACTACTCCCATTGAGACAATGGAGTGAAGGCACTCTGCATTTCCTGGGATGGGGAAATCTAGTTTGTTCAGCACTCTGATAAATTATAAATACACAGTTGATTTTACAACTAGGTCTTGATGAAGAATATATTCAGTACTAGAACAATCAAAGAGGAATCAGAGTGGACATTATAAATTCATGAATATTTAGTTGATATGCAAAAATGAACCCATATGGTATGATCTTCTAAGCTACCTGAAATTGGTTTTGAAGGGTGTTACCATTTCCATGCCATGTTACATTTCCAGGAAGAAATACAATCTTTTGATTGTACTGTACAATATTCCACAGTCATTTCTTCACTGACACATAATTCTTGTGTACTTAAAATATGTATTGAAGCTCTAATGCGACATTCAAGTTCACTAGTGGTGTGATCTGAGCACTGAAGAACCAAGACACAACAGAGGAGATTAAACTGCCATTTCAACATAAAATGTGAATTCCCTTGGCTAAAATGTAAATGCGTTATTACTTTGCTGTTCTGACACCAAGGAATTGGAATCTAATTAAGCCTGATTTGTTTTCTATTGAAAACCCTGCTATTTAATTTTGTATCTAGTTTCTTATCAAATTAAACATTATAATAATAATATAACCTTAATCCTACAGATAGTAGGTCTTTAACCTGATCCTCCATAGGAAACTGGATGGAGTTTCATTGTATGCCATTACTGCAAGGGAAGTATGACTTCTTTGACAAAGATCCCCAAACAAACAAAGGATCCAGATCTTTAAGAACAACCATATGTAATCATGAAATGGACCTTTATTTCCCCCTCTAAATTTAGATCTCAAAATCTAGGTTGTGTTTACTAGACGTGTCTTTTAAAGTAACTAGTAACCCATAACTCTGTCACGGTTTGTGGGTGTGTTCACTCCAATGACAGCTGTTCTATACAACTACAAGGAAAAGCAACAGCAGTATTTATTATTGTCAAGAAAGAACTGCAATTTAGGATCAGATCCCCACAGCTATTTAGATGCCCAAGGCTACTGCTGGCATTTCCAGATCTGCAGCTGAGTTTCTGCTCTTCCTGAAGCTGACTCAAGTTTTCAGCCTTTGGTGTCTGTAGGGCTGACTATGGAGGCAATGCTGTTTTCACTACTGACTAATTGCTCAGAGAACAAGGTCAAGTTGAAGCCCAGAAGACCCTGAAGTGAAGTTACCGAACAAATGTAAATTTGCTATTGGGAGGAAAATATTTAGGGCATTCATAGCCTTCCTCATGTGCCCGGTTTTAGTGCCACCTCCCAGTGCCTATGCCAGGAATGTGAGTGCTACATATTCAGGGGCAGGGGGGTGGGCGCGAAAACCCTCCCCGTGGTTGTGGCAGACAGGGAAAGTGATGCTCTTCTGGGGGATGTGGCAGAAGGGATGGAGCTGTATATGTCAAGCAGTGTCTACCAGCGATGCCAAGCCTGCACAGGGGGCAGTCCGCCAGCTGAAGCCAGGCGGCTGTTACTGGGCTGTGGCAGGTCCTGCTCCTCCCTTGTGGCACCCCTGCAGTTTGAGGAAGACAGACAGGACATGGTCCCACAACTTCACACTCTGGTTGTGTCTGCTCCTGCTCTTACTTTCTTTGCCAGCCTCCCCAAATCTGTAGGTACCCTCCAAGCATAGCTGAGCTTCTGTATGAGGAGATCTAGTGACAGTCCCAATCAGATGAGGAGTAGTCTTGCCAAAATGAACACAGAAGAAGAATCGCACATGGTTTGGTTGCTAGGGCTTGAACTGCCTAAGCAGATTATTTAAAGGATATGTATGACTGAAGTGAAGGGTTTTTGGTTAAAGACTGTGAGCAGAGGACCCCTATCAACCAGCTGGCTCCATCACTTTATGCATCTAAGTTCTCTCTCTCTTCTCCACTCCTTCACATTTTGCTCCTGGTAAGGTTTTCTCCATCACCTACAAGTAGATAGGGAATCTGAGCTCAATTTATGACTATATGTACTAAGAGGTTAGGACATGCAAGCCATAGCAAAGTGGGAGTTCGGCAGGAGAGCCTGGGTACAGAGATAAAGCAGTTTCCCCATGATGAAATAAAGGTGATTTTGCTTACTTGCTCTGGCAGACCTATGAAATATTGAGTATCCTCAAGTCCTAGAGAACTCTCCCCACACAGCATTTAACCTGTAAAGTTATTAAAATTTGACTTTGGCTTTTGTCCATTATTATTACTTATTGGCAGAACTAATATAAGTACATAAGGGTTGTCTTCACTTGCCACTCGCTATCTAGAAGCACTCTAAAATCTGTTCTTATCTATTGTAGGAAAAAATCGTTGTTCCCTGGGTGGAATTTAGATGATAAAGTTGATCAGGAGAGGTTTATTTGTAACTGGATTATGGAAACAGTTTTATAATAGAAATACAAATTGGCCTTTAATCACACTGATTTTGATAAACATTGCCATCCTTTTCTCTGTGTGTATGTGTGTGCAAGTTAATTAGAAAGTTTGTAGCTTGCCTGTGAAAACTCACCTTTTTTAAAAGTAGTTTTGAAGTTGAAAGTTTAATGAGATCTACAGGAGTCTTGCAGCATTATCTACTCAAAGTCACAAGGCAGAAGAAGTAATATTACAGTCTATTTCCTGCGCTTTTCTTGACCATATTGACTTTCTGGAATATACAAGGCAATTATTAACTCCATAGATAGTAATTACCTCCATATAACATTTACTACACACCAAAACAAAAAAAGAAAATTAAAATTCCACAGTCAAGTGTTCAACACACAAAAACCACCAGAATGAATGCAGCTTGTGTCTTACTTCAGAATCCTATTTTTCAGAGAACAAATAAACTTTCTGTGGGGTAAAACTTCAAGACTCATTGCAGAGAGCTCCACCACTCAAGCTCGAGGAGCAGCTGATCATGGTGGCAGGGTGCCAGTTTTGATGGGCATAAGTAGAGGATGGATGGCATAGTCTCCTGCCATGTTTCAAGCCAGCTCTGGGGGCACAGCAGACCCCAAGATCCTTGGGTTCCACTCCCAGCTCTGGAGAGGAGCATGCAGGGGAGGGCACAGCCATATCTGCTCTTCTCCCCACTTGTGAACATTTCTGTTCAGATACAGCCAGTCCTGCCTTTTGCATAGCCTTGCCACAGTCTCAACCTCAACCTTTATCTAATCTAAGCCTAGACTTCTCATCCTAAACCTAGCTTTCTTGCATAGTTATTTCCAGTTCTCTAGTTTCCTTTCTTCAGTCTAGTTATCCAAAACCCTTTCTCATCTTATTTCATCAGCCTCTTTTCCCCACATTTTTTTCTAGTCGTCCAATCATCCTGAGGACAAATTCCCTGTCCTCATCTCTCTACTGTGACTATTGAACCAATTTCTAAAATAATCAGTTCTCCTATGGCTTGTGGCAGGTTTTCAGAGGCTGCCTGTTAAGATCAAACTCCTCAGAAAGCATATACAGGTTTCCATACCATTTATTTTTAAAAGCTGGCAAGAGGAAGAGGTGTTGACTTTCCTGCTTCTCCAGTTTTATATAATAGGCTGGTACATTGACCTGTCACCTAGGAAGTGGACTCAACTCCATTTTCATCTTGAAGCATCTAGGTCTGCGTGTTTTATTGTTTAAATGAGCCTATCTATCTAGCTTTTCAAAGGGAGTCACTTGCTATCCCACAGCTGAAACTGCTAGGGTGCAAAATAAAATTCATATTTCACTGGGAGCGAATGTGGGACAGAACATCTGTTTAACCTACTGATTGGACCCCTAGCCTGTTCTGGCACTTGCTACTAAGACTATGTCTGTATTTGACATTAAAAATCATCAAAATAAAATACAGAAAGCTTCTTGAGACTCAGGCCTCCTTTTTTTCACCTTGTGGGAACTCCAGCCACCATGCTTTCAAGACTGTTTTCTCCATATACCTCATTGGAAGTATCTGATACTTTTTCTGTATGGTCACAGAGCTTGTACTGGACTTTCACATGAGCTATTAGGTTTCCCCTTTTGCAGAAAAGACATGGGCAGCTAAACTATCTGTGTGGCAATAATTCTCCTGCCTTTTCTCTCAGTTTGTCCTGTGATCCTAGGAAGGCAAGTTCCCACAGCCCTCCCACAAATCTCTGAATGTTTGGTGGTGCAAAGACTGATTATACATTCAATATTTCTAGCAGTTTCTATAAGTGAATACAACTATCAGGATGAAGTAGCTGCAACCACACTATACAAGTACCCAGTGCAACACTGGAGGCCTAATTTGCTCAGGATTATCTCATAACTCCCTTCAAGGGTATTGCTGAAGGAATTAGGAGTCATGTGAGTGCAGCAGTTGATAAAATAGGGCAAACTCTGGTAGCACCCAGAGAGAGTCACAGAATCACAGAATGGTTGAGGTTGGAAGGGACCTCTGGAGATCTAGTCCAACCCCCCTGCTCAAGCAGGGTCACCTACAACACGTTGCACAGGACCCTGTCCAGACAGCTTTTGAACATCTCCAAAGATGGAGCCTCCACAACCTCTCTGGGCAACCTGTTGCAGTGCCTCTGTCACCCTCACAGTGAAGTTTTTCCTCACATTCAGATGGAACTTCCTGTGGTTCAGTTTGTGCCCGTTGCCTCGTGTCCTGTCGCTGGGCACCACTGAAAAGAGTCTGGCCCCATCCTCTTGACACCCTCCCCTTAGATATTTGTATACATTAATAAGATCCCCCCTCGGTCTTCTCTTCTGCAGGCTAAACAGGCCCAGCTCTCTCAGCCTTTCCTCATAAGAGAGATGCTCCAGTCCCCTAATCATCTTTGTAGCCCTTCGCTGGACTTGTTCCAGTAGTGCCATGTCTCTCTTGTACTGGGGAGCCCAGAACTGGACACAGTACTCCAGATGGGGCCTCACCAGGGCTGAGGAGAGGGGGAGGATCACCTCCCTTGACCTGCTGGCAATGCTCTTCCTAATGGAACCCAGGATCCCATTGGGCTTCTTGGCCACAAGGGCACATTGCTGCCTCATGGTTAACTTCGCATCCACCAGCACTCCCAGGTCCTTCTCTGCAGAGATGCTTTCCAGCAGGTCAACCCCCAACCTGTCCTGGTGCATGGGGTTATTCCTCCCCAGGTGCAGGACCCTGCACTTGCCTTTGTTGAACTTCATGAGGTTCCTCTCCGCCCACCTCTCCAGCCTGTCCAGGTCTCTCTGAATGGCAGCACAGCCCTCTGGCGTATCCGCCACTCCTCCCAGTTTTGTATCGTCGGCAAACTTGCTGAGGGTGCACTCTGTCCCTTCATCCAGGTCATTGATGAAGAAGTTGAACAAGCCTGGACCCAGTACTGACCCCTGGGGGACACCACTAGCTACCGGTCTCCAACTAGACTCTGCACCGCTGATCACAACCCTCTGAGCTCTGCCATTCAGCCAGTTCTCAATCCACCTCACTGTCCACTCATCTAACCCACACTTCCTGAGCCTCCCTAGGAGGATGTTATGGGAGACAGTGTCAAAAGCCTTGCTGAAGTCAAGGGAGACAACATCCACTGCTCTCCCCTCATCTACCCAGCCACTCATTCCATCATAGAAGGCTATCAGACTGGTTCAGCATGATTTCCCCTTGGTGAAGCCAGGATGAGCTGCTCCATCACCTTTCCAGGGATGCAGGTGATGGCCTGTAGTTCCCTGGCTCCTCCTTCTTGCCCTTTTTGAAGACTGGGGTGACACTGGCTTTCTTCCAGTCTTCAGGCACCTCTCCTGGTCTCCATGACCTTTCAAAGATGATGGAGAGTGGCCTAGCAATAACATTCACCAGCTCCCTCAGCACTCGTGGGTGCATCCCATCGGGGCTCATGGATTTGTGGGTGTCAAGTTTGCTTAAATGATCTCTAACCCAATCCTCCTCAACCAAGGGAAAGTCTTCCTTTCTCCAGACTTTCTCTCTTGTCTCCAGGGTCTGGGGTTCCTGAGGGCTGGCCTGAGCAGTAAAGACTGAAGCAAAGGCGGCATTCAGTAACTCTGCCTTCTCTGCATCCTTCGTCACCAGGGCACCCACCCCATTCAGCAATGGGCCCACATTTTCCCTAGTCTTCCTTTTGCTACTGATGTATTTGAAGAAGCCCTTCTTGTTGTCCTTGACATCTCTTGCCAGATTTAATTCCAAACAGGCCTTAGCCTTCCTCGTTGCATCCCTGCATACTCTGACAATGTAAACTCTGACATGGGAGTATCTTCCAAGAAGACACCCTTCTGACAACGTGCATGACCCAACGATGGGAGCATTCCTGCATCAGCCTCAGGCTGAGTCATGCCCACATGGCAGTGCTGCCGAGCTTTCCACTATTTAGAGAAGCATTGCACACATAACCAGCGCTGGTGCCCTGACCCAGCTCACTCACACTGGTACAAGCAAGTTAGGTCTGTGCTGGGGTTTCCAGGAGCAATTTCCAGTTTCTGCATGAAGACGGACCCTGCAGCCATTTTATTATCTCTTCTGAGGTTAAGATGTGGTTATGCATTGGTTGCCCCAAATTTCCTCTGCTCTGTGTGCACGCAGCGGTCGACGGATATATGGCCCCAGCACTTACCCCAGCTATCTGGCTTTGACCTATAGCGTGATCCTTTTCTCATCCAGCTGGCTAAATAGTGACATTAGTGTTTCCAAGCAACAAATATCTGCCTAGCAACCATTATATTCACCACTTCTTGGGATGTTTCGCTGGAAAAAGAATTAATGTGTCCAGTGAGGGTCCAGTGATAAAGTCATAAAAAATGTTTTTTGTTTAACAGATAGTTCTGTACCCATTTTGCCTAACACCAGTTTAGCTCAGCGTCTGGGGGTATCTGAGATGACTGTTTCCTACATAATATCTGAGAACAGATTTCCCATGGAGTATCTCTAAAATCAACATCAGCAGCATCCCAGGCCTGAGACCCACGAGCTTGTGTTGGAAACACCTGCTGGCCAAGGCCTACAGTCCCTAAAGACTGCCAGGATGACTGATTTCTTTTTGGATTTTCCTTTGAGAGAACAGGTTGCCTTATGTGCTCAGTCAGATATTTGGATACCTAGGCTGTCCTTCCCCCTCCTTCTCCCCAAAGGATCTGGCAGGTAATGACTGGAGTGAGACAAAAGGCTCCAAAAGGCTGCTTGGCAGTGCATGGGGCATGACTTGGTTGCCTGCACATGGGCATCTAGTGCCGTTTGAGATGACCTGGAGTATCCAAGACATCCAAAGGGTGACCCTTAGGGAGTCTAGGAAATTAAGGGATCTAAAAACAACACTAGACTCTCATGTTTATGCAGCTGTATTTCACTCAAAGTGTGCATAGTGCGGGTTAGTCAAGGATGGGGTGAGAATTAGGAGGAACTTGCTAAGTGGTCCATCTGAGCCCAAGGGTCTGCAGCAGAGGAGCCTGTGGGGGATTAGGAGATGGGTAGAAAACTTCACCCTGAACTGTTCTCACTGAAGTGGTCCTCAGAAAATTATTCTGAGCACAATTACTCTGAGAGAGTAATTGTAGTTGCCTGCTCCCACCTAAACTGAATTGTTCATCCCAGGAAAATTAATCAGAGCTATAGTAGCTGTGCTTTTTTCATTAACCAAATTCAGTCTTTATTATGTATATTTTAAAAAATTAGGTAAACTGGCATTTGGACATGAAACTGTGAAGAAGTGGATGTTTTTACATGTGATTGGCTATAAAATTTCTCCAGCTTGATAAATTTGGCATGGTATGACAATAACTATAAATACTACATAATCAAAGGCATAAAGCAAATGGTGGCTAAAGTGCAATGAGGAGATAACTCACATTTTGTGGAAATTAATATTAGGGAGTTGTGCTAGAACCTTATCACAGTGTTTAAGTGTGGATGATAAGCATCTAAATATTACATTAAAATTACAGTCACTCTGTAACCTATTTCAATGATTAATTATTAGGAGAGGGTAATAAAGTTGCAAGAGGTGGTATTTCATTAGTAAATTATACTGTCCATATGACATGGCTTATCATCATGATATTAACAAATTCTTGCCAGTAATTATGAATTCAGCAGAGCAAGTCCTTAATGGGACTTTTTATTGGTTTTGAAGCAGAAGTGTTCTTATGGAGAAGCTTTGGCTCTCTATTGCTCTCATGGAAGTGAAGACAGAGCTTCCATTGCCTTTAGCAGATGTTTAGTCACTATTTCTTGCTTTTCCTATGTTACAAACATTGAGGTTTCTAACAGACAATCTCCTACAGCTGTCTGTCTTAGGAATTGTTATTGTTACTCTGATTCAAACTGCCTGCTCCGCGTGGCTGTTAGATGTTGGACCTCTATGAAAAGAAGTTTGTGAAAATAATACCTGCATGTGCCTACAGCTGGTGATCTGAATATATTGTTGAGGTGCTGTGCTAGAAGACTGAAAAAGATTAATGTTTTGCTTTTCTGAATAACAATTTTGGAAGAGATGCATCCATTCCACAACAAAAATGAAAGAGAAAATGTATTTGACAAAAGTTTGTACTGGAGTTTAGGAAAATAAGTAGTGATATGCCATATATTTTTATTGTCTAATAGATAAAACACCTGCAGACTTTGAGATGAAATTTTCTTAGAAGATGCCAGTCTTATACACATGCTTGTGAATTGTTAAATTAGGCAAAATCAGAATTTCGGCAGTCAAATAACCAACTTGCTTTCTTAATGCAATTTATGTCCTATTTCTGTTATAATTATTTTCTTTGCAAAAACAAGATTGTTAACAGTAACTGATTAGTTAAGCAGTGGCCTGGGTTTTTCATTGTTTAGCAGGAGCCTTTGCATACATCAAGTCTCATGCATTTTTCAATGACATGAGTAGCAATTCTCCTGTTTGGCAGCTCCAAAATGTCATTTTGCTGTAGCACCTATGTTAGGAGTGGATACAACTTCTGTTAGTGTCTGGGAGGTTTTCCAATTAAGTGAGTTGGAGCTGACAGGACTTGAATGAGTTATTGTCTGTTTTTATATCTTGTTAAAATTTGACTACTTGATTTTTTTGCACTTCAGCTGGGTTGTTAACATAACATACTTTTTGTTAACTTCCCCAAAGTGACCTACACTGTTCCAAAAGCATATGCAGCCTTCACTTGCTGGATTCCTCAACAGCTTTGTATATCTGGGCCTGTGTTGCTACACATGTGCTCTAATTCCCATTCACTCAATCAGATTCTTTTTTTTTAGTAGGACTTAGAGAAAAGCCTAAAAGAGTGAACTGATCTTTCTACTTCAGCAAGAGAACACTGTTGCTTTTGGGTGGGAATAAACATCATCACTAATTATCATGAATAAATTATTAATTGCATCTTTAATAAATAATTTAAAATTACAAAGGAGTAAGTACTTAGTGCCAACTATTAATTACATTTAAAAAGAATCTCTGATTTTCCTAAAGCAGCATCTGTTTTAGTTATGGATTTCACAGTTTCTTTTATATTAGTTTGCGCTGTTTCCATTGTGTCATTTGCCCTTCAGAAAATAATTATCTTATTTGCTAGTTAAAACGATTCTTTCTGTGAAATGATACCCAAGATTTCTAGCTTTTCTACTCAACAGGGAAAGTGTAGAAACTGTTACCTTTCTTACTCAGCTTATTTCTGTCAGTTATTTATTTCATGCAAGTTTTTCTAACCTAATCAATTTTCACACTTTTTTTTCCAGTCAAGCTTGGAAAGTAGAGAAAATCCAGCTAGCTGAGGTGGTGACTTCAGTTAAACAAAATAAGGAAATCTTATATGCTACGATTTATTTTATCAAATGCCTACTGAATACGGGGGAAAGTTCTGCGAGCCTGATTTCTGCACAATTTACATGACAATAGCATTGGGCATTTGGCATTATTAGTGCTTTTTGAAGTCATGCCTTTGTTCATCTATTGTATGTGAGTGAGAGCTGTTTGTTTTCAGTTGGCGAACCAAGATTCCCAGTTTTGCTGTCTATTGTTTAGCACTCCGATTGAAGCCCAGCTAACCTGGGATAGGAGCATGTGGGGACATGGTCGGAAAGAAGAAGTTCTACAGCCAGGCACCAGATAGGACATTGCCCTGGCTGCCAAAATGCTATAGCTTTCCATCCCATGTGCCTAAATCCACAGCGAAGATGCCGAACCCTCACCAGGGCCACCATGGCTGTTCATTGAGCAGTAGGTCAAGGTTTTGTTTTTAGCCTTTGGAAGCTACAGATACGGACCCTGATCTTCAGAAGCCTGTAGTTTCATGTACTCTCTGCACATGGAAGGATGTCAGGAAAGCAAGGAAACAATTTAACAATTCTGAGTGTGTCAGAAACCCAAGCTCTTCTATCTCTTTCTCTTTTAGGGTGTTTGCCCTGAATGTAGCCAGATGAGACCTGCACGTATTGTTTCATGCTGGTACGAGGGTGACTCTCCAATCTCAAGCTACACTACCCCAAATCTTGACTTAAATCATTATTTTAGCTACAGAGTGTATGCTTTCTACACTCTGCAGCCACAGATGATATCAGATGGTGTCTTGTCCTAGATGCTGCACAAACACACAGCAATGAACACACAGGGAGAACTAGGGAGTGCTTTTCTCCTGAGCAGATATGACAGACACAGATGGATAGACATGTAACATGCAAACAGGGGGATGGTTTGAAGCTCTCAGTATTACCTCCACAATATTTACTTTGTTCTACAGTTGCAAAGGGGTTTTGTGTATTTCCTTTCTCAAAAGAAGAAGGTGCTCACTCTTGAAATCTGTTGGTTAACAGCAAGAAGGCTTGCTTTAGAAGTATAAAAAGGCAAAGAATAAAAGCACAGGACTCCATTTTCTCTTCAGATGCATGAGATTTTGTGGCATTTTTGTTAAACTGTAGTCAGAGTGGAATCTAGAGGTTATCAATTACTACTCTGCCTGATGTAATTTCTTCCTTGTCATTATCCAGCAAACATGACTGGAATAAGAAGTATCTTATTGCCAGTCAAATTAAGCAGACACTAGTATTTGAGCAAAAAAAGCCTTCTAGTTCTCTCTCAGCATTTCTTTGCTGTTCTTTGGGGGAGCACTTTGCTCCCTTACCTTGGAAAATCTGTCCTACTATTTGTCCAGAAAAGTTTGATGAAGCTGATTTGTTGTTATTTTATTTTGTGTTATTTTAAATATTTTTTGTCTTGGTGATTTTGGGGAAGAATTTTGTGTGGTTTACCTGCTTTTCCAGTGTTAGTAAAGAAGCCAAATGTTGAACTATAGTTGTCTCACTGGGAAGTTTACAGAGAAGTTCAAAAGATCTTAGTGTTCAGTTACTGGTAAAGCTTAATGGACATTGTTTTACATTTTTATTACAGTGATTATGATCTTTTTATAGTATTAATATTTTCACATTCACATTCCACTTTCAATTTCACCTTCAGTCATGCCAAATTTTGAAACTTGGCTGGCTAAAACTAAAGGGGCTTGTCCATACTTGAACACCTACGATGGGAAACAGTCTCCTGTTTAGAAGGTATTTATGTACCTCCTGTATTAGGTCCTTAGATAGGTGGATTTGCCTGTTCTTTCCCAAGTGAAAATAACCTAATTTTCAATGGAAGTTAAGCATGTGCTTAAATATTGAGTTGAATTAGGCTGTGATTACTTGCTGGTTAAAAATTAAGCCCTGCTTTCTGTTTTGATTAGGTTCCTTAAAAAAACAAAGGAGCTGTCTACATCTGCTAAAAGGGATTTACACAACAGCAAAATCAGGTGGTTAACTTTCTTATGCACTTTGTATTTTTCAGAATTTGTATAAACTAGGATTTAAGCCACTGTGAATACATGTGGGGAAATATAAATTATATGCCACAATGCACATCTTTTGTAAATTTGTACCCCCATCTGATACAATGCCTAGCTACTCAGAGCTCTACTTAGACTCATCCAGCTCCTGTTAGCCAAACCAGATGAAGATAAATCCTCCTTAGAGCAGGAATTCTCAAACTTTTAACATGCAAGTCATTAACTGCAGGATGTAAGACAATATGAACGATTTCTTGCAGAGAAGTTGTAAAAAGGAATAGCAGAAACGATACCTCCTCAATAGGCGGATATGCAATAACAGCCCTGTTTCGCCTGAGGCTACATATCTCATCCTGGTACTTAGGAAGCAAATGAGAAGAAAAGCATTACCCATTTTGTGGGAGCTCCAGCCTGCGATGAGGTGCAGTGCTATGATGTAGTGCACTGGGAATATTACTTATTGACCAAAGTGGGGCATGGGATAAAATTGTTGATCAACATTGGTTTAGGGGATAAGCCTCATGATATATCAGTAGAATTCCATAAACTCGTCAATTTCAGTGATTTTTTTCTTAGGGTTTTTGACGTTTTAGGGCCACAGTAGACTTTTCTACAATAACATATTTTTAAGACAATGTGAAGGAAAATTTCAATAGCCTATGAAACCTAATCCTTTGAAATTATTTGACAGTCATAAATTATAATTATCTTGTATCTACACTACAGTATATTTATTGAAATTTCCATAATCAGCGAGGTATCTATTCATATCAACAGACTTTACTTTGATTTTTCTAGCTATTCAAAGTTGAGCTCCCTTTAATGCCTCATTCCCAAAAGGCATAGGTTCAGTGTTCACTCTGCTTCAACTCTAACAAGTGCTTCTTCCACAAATGTGAGCAGTGAATATACTTCCATCACTCATCCTCTTCAAGGACCCTATTGTTTCCTCTTCAAGATTTTTCTTTTATTTTTTCCAAATGAATGATTTTGAATAGCCATTTTCATTTCCATTGAAGCTTGTCCATTATTTAAGTAAGTAGCTTCAGGAAATATTCTCATTGTCATTATTATTAAAAATATCCAGAAACATGGTTCCAACCCATACGAAAATCTCAGGGGTGAATGATAAAGTATTGTTCTGTCTTCAGTAGTCAGCAAAGTACAAGCTCACTTGAAAAGGGGGAGTTCAAAAGTTCAGCGTGATCTCAAAAGTTATTAAGCTCACTTTCCACTAGGGAGAGACAATGAGTGATAAATGGTTATACTAGGGTATCAGATTTATTAATACTTATTATGGTTCCTGAATCCATTTTAAATTATATATGAATAAATTGCACTGCTGTGACTGGGCAAATCGCTCAAGATGGTGACCAGTTAAATATGAACAGATGGGAATAGTCTTAAATCAACCAACTGGTGTCCTTAAAAGATGCACATGCGTGTACATCAGGGACTTGGAATCAGTATGTGCAGTGGGAAAATGCTGCAGACTGATCCAAAATAAAAATCAGTAACACGGATCATGAAAACTGGCAAATGGCACTGCACATTTCCCCTGGCTGTATCCGACCTTTTTTTTTTTTTCTCCTTTTCTCTGGCTATGTGGTGAAATGAGAGATACACATGCGGTAATACTTGGAGGTTTCTTCAAACCCTGCCAGAAATCATAGACTCCATTGAAACAAGAAGCTAGAAGGGGACCTCAGAAGGTCATTGACTTCATTCCCCGGCTCCAAGGCAAGGTCAAATACAGTTTCTGGACTATCCCTGACAGATGCTTCTCTCATTGGACCTGTTCTAAAAAATCTCCAGTGACAGGAATTCCATAACTTTCACAGACAACTGAATCCACTGCTCAAATGTCTTCACAGTTAGGAATTTTTTGTAATATCTACTCTAAATGTCTTTTTTTATAAATTAAGCCAATTGCCTCTTGTCTTGCTGATCACTGCCATGGAACACAGTTGATTACTGTCCTCTTTATAACAGTCTTAAATATATTTAAATGATTATAATGTCCTGACTCAATCTTCTCTTTTCTAGACTAAACATTTTATTCAACTTTTCCTGTAAAGTTTTCTAGACTACTTGTCACTTTTGTTCAACTCCTGGAGATCCTTTCTTCTTTATCTATAACATTTTTAAATGGTGGTTTCCAAAATGGGACATAATACTGTCATTGAATCTCTACCATTTGGTCAGGAGAGCTTAATAATTATTTAGCATGTTAATAATTGCCTGTATGTTAATAATTACCTAGCAATAAGCCTTGAGATTTCAGAATGAGACTTCTCTTTTGTGACAGTATTGCAAATGCTGACTCATCTTATGCGCCCCCCCCACCCCGAGCCTTGCCTACAGTGCTGCCAGCTAACTAGTAACTCTGTTTTTCTTCATTTTGCATTTATGAATTTATTTTTTTTTTTTCTTCCTGGAGAACTTTTCAATTGTCTTTATTAAACTTCATTATATTGATTTCAGATTAGACCTCTAATTTATCGAGTTCTTTCTTAATTCTGCTTCTGACCTGTCAAGTGATTGTAGCACTCTTCAACTTGCTATCATCTGCAATTTTATGGGACTACCCCTCTATTTCATCATCCAGTTTATTAATAATGATGTTGAATATTAATGGA
Organism: Apteryx mantelli; assembly: GCF_036417845.1. NCBI lineage: Eukaryota > Metazoa > Chordata > Aves > Apterygiformes > Apterygidae > Apteryx > Apteryx mantelli. The sequence continues at coordinate 27,547,245 of NC_089978.1, forward strand.
GAAAGACTTTTGTAGGGTCTTCTAATTTGTTAGGGCCTTCCATTTTGAAAGCAAATTCTTGATAAATACTATTCAACAGTATTTTCTAAATTTGCGCGTGAAAATGTCACAGGGATTGTGCCAAAAGCTTTACTAATGGCAAGAGGTACCATACCTGTTCCTTATGTCCTCTCCGGTAGGCCCTGTTACCCCCCTGAAAGAGGCACTTAGATTGATGCGACTGCTCTTGACAAATCCATGTGAGCTATTTTCCATCCTTTTAAGCATCCTTTAGGTGCTTTCAATCTGATAGCTCAATAATTTGTTCCAACAGCTTTCCAAGTAACCAAGTTAGGCTAACTGGCCTATGGCTACCCTTCGCAAAGGTTGAGACCGTATTTGGTTTTGGTCCTCTGGTGAACAAGTTAGGGAAAAGTACTTCAAGGCTCTTTTTTGAGGTCAGAAAAGAATGGGAACTCTATCAATTAGATTTCTGACAAAACGCAGGGTTTTGGAGAGGGGAACTGTGGTACTAATTACAGTCATGCTATTGCTTTCATGTGCTGACAGTCCCTGTGAACTGTATTTTCTTTCTCCATGTTGACACAGAAAAATAGGAGCCATCTGCATTCAAGTAAGGCTAGCATTCCAGGGGAAGCATTTATATTCCTGTTAATATTTTTGGTTGGTTGTCCTAGCAGTATAGACAGTTTCTGGAGGCAGAGACTGGCGGAAAATCAAATGATTTCCTGATCTCAAGGGAGGTGAAGCAAGACAAATGCAAGAAGCATGATGGGTTTATTCCTTAGGCAGTGAAATAGGCCAAATTCAGAAGACAGATATTTGGTTACAACCCTTACAACCCTTGTCCCAAATTTCCTGAGAGTCACTTTTGATAGTCCCACAATCTGACTATCTGAAGGTGTCTAAATATTTCCATCCTTTACTTCACTTTCTATCTGTAAAATGAAAGCAGTGCAACTCCATTTCTTACATGGTTTATCCCTAAATAACTTATTATAAAGAGATCTAGTTGCTTTCTGACTTATCTGTGCTATGTTTAATACAATGGAGCCCTGATACCTGAGGACGCTATGCACTGCTGGAATATAAAAATAATAATATGAATGTCAATACTGAGCCCAAGGGGAGGAAATTGTTCCTGTTCTCCTCAGATGATTGTACAAGAAATCCAGACTAGGCTAGCTGGTGCATGTACAGAACTAAATTGTCAGAGGGGTGCCAAGCATGATTATACTGTCGAAAAGAAGTATATAGAGGGAGTATGCATGGGAAAAACAAATACAAAGAGACATGGGAGCAGTGTGAGAAAGGACACACTATGACATATAGAGGACAGCGAGCAAGCAAGTGAGAGACAGAGCAAAACTGAATCCTAGCAGGTAAATCAGCCACGGAAGACAGGGGCACGCTGGGCTCCGGTCTCTGCTTTGGCAATTTTATTGCTTGTCTCTTAGCTGAAGGTTATTTACTAGAGGAGCCGTTCTTGTGAGCAGGGCTAGGCTGGCAGGTCTGCTGCTCCCAGGTGGGTGCCCGATGTCCTCCTGCAGGACCAGGTACCTCCTCGGTTGCTTTTGCGTGGGGCGAATCTTGGCTGCTTCGCTGCCAGAGGCTTTGCTGTGAAGGGAACAGGAGCGGAGTGTGCTCCTGTTATGCACATGCACAGCAGCCAGCAGGTACCCCTGGGAAAGTGGGAAAGGTGAAGTCCTTGGATGGCAAAAGAAGACTAAACCCAATTTCTCCTCCTTTCTTGGTTAGCACTCTAAATAGTAAAGGTGGACTTCAGCTCCAGAGTATAGACCCCAAAGTGGAGGTGTTTACATGTGCGGTGGGTATCTGAGCTCCCATAACATTCAGCTGGGATGTAAGTGCAATTCAGTTGCCTAAGCACAGGTGTCCATTGCCATTTGAGATACCCTCAGCTATCTGAGGTGTTCACATTGGGCTGGCAGATAGGACTCCAAGCACAGAGGAAACTCACACCTGAGGAGCTACAAACCTCCAGAGTGGCAGTTGGAGGGCTAGGACATCTCAAATAGTTTAGATACCCGCTTCACATTTTTAAGCATCCCAATTGATCAACAATCTAACTCCCAAACTCTAATGCTGTGTATGAGGTTGGGGAAGTGATTATATTCACCCTTCAAAGGATATGGGTAGATAAATGCAGAGGTTTAGCACTGCTCTTGCTCTTAACTCCCACCTAGGAAGCAGTGCTCAAAAAAGGGTGCCTCTGAGTAGGTGCAAAAATATAGCTCTAGGCACTTGAGGAGTTACAAACCAAAAATAAATGCATGCAAGGATTTATGGTACTTCCAGAATTAGGAGAGAATTAAGCAAAGGGATCTGGTGCCAGGGCTGTGCATTGGGCTCGGAGTGTGTGATGGAAATGTCCTTGCTCCTGCTCCTGCTAAGCTGCAGGTGACAACATCTTCTGGGCTGGCATGCAAAGATTTCCATCCACTCAGCCTGGGGGATAACCAGAAGAGAAACAGTTAATTCCCTCCTTGAAAAAAATACTCAACACAGGCGTCTGCATGCTGGGATTGCAAAAGAAGCCAGACAGGAGGGAGAATGACTGAATTCAGCTGTTGTAAATTACCGTAAGAAAAAAAGAAAAGAAAGAAAAAAACCCCGTATACTTATTCATTAAGGATTTCTTCCCTAGCTTCTGGGCTCATTGAAAACTAGGCATTATCAGGAGTCAGTTAGGTAGGAGGAAGTTTCCTTGGACTTAATTTTTTAGCCCTGGATATAGGAAGAATGTTTGCTCTCATTTATCTCAGCCTAGGCCCTGGCTTATTCTAGATTTAGCCAATCTATTGCCAATCTGGAGAGCAAATACTGCATATTTGATCTGAATATTTGCCCAGATCCCAAGGAATTTTTGTGACCTGATAAAATCATTTACTTTTTTACTGAAAATGAGGTATTAATCTATAGTAAAAGCTGTAGAAGACTAAGACAGCGCTACCCGTTAGGTACTTTTTTAGATACAATTTTATCTAATGCAGTACCTAACAGACGACCTTGATAAAAAAAGCCAGGTTATGACATGTTAGTTGCAGTCTGGCTGCTGAAGTACAGTCAAGAACTACACAATAAACAGGCTGTTTAGCCTGGAAAAGTGATGAGTTGGAACTTGGTAGAAATTAAGCATACAGAAGTGACATAGGGCAGTAATATTTATCTGAATTTAAGATAAGAACAAACTTACTTTCCATTATAACCCCGAAAAAAAAAAGTTTTTAGATAGCGTGTAGCTAACTTAGGAAACTCATTTCCATAATATATCACCATGTTCAATATTTGTAACACTGAAAACAAAAATTAGAAGTTAATTTGAACTAGAACAGTAATGACAGTTGAAACAAACCTCTCTTCCCATATAGACACAGCTATATAAATCTGTATTATATTTCAAGAGTGGGGAGGGAGATCCAGCTAGTGTTAATTGGTGGAGGTTGACAAACTTTTTAGTGAGGAGATTATGGTATTAATTGTACACCGAATTTTAATACAAAATCCTTGGTCATTGCCAGAGACAACATATTTATGAGATGAAAAGATATTATGATCTAGTATTCCATTTCCATGTGTCTGTTAGTGCACTAACCTGATAGTTCTGGACAATCTGGCTCTTGCTCTCACTTAAGTCATAGATGATGATTGATTAGTGGTCACTTCAGCCTATTTTTAGAAAGATCTAACAAAAGAAAAATCCCCTACATCTCTGGGCAGAACTGACATTTATGCATTCACTATATGCTTTTATCCTGTGAATTTATTATAAAAAACAAATTTAAACAAAAAACCAAAACATTCAAAACTGGCAGACTGGTTAGAATTGAGATGTACTGGAGACTTTCTTCAACATGAAGCATGTTACATGCCAGTACTACTGCTCTTCTAATATGCTATGCATGCAATTCATTCAAAATGAGATTCTAGTAATGTATTTTTCTGATAGAAACAAAACACAGATTTGAGATGTTTCTCACAAAATAACGACTTTTGAGAGAAAAGTATTTTATACAGTTGAAATTTTATAGAAAGTCAGTGCCTAGAATTGGTAGCAATTGCAAAGATTTAATTGGGATTAGTGTTGTTTTATCTTACAGAAATCCATTAGGTCTTGTCTGAAGCAAGAAATTTGTATATTTTTAGAGGGAAAATTGCATTATGCATTTTTGCTCCAAGTTCTCCCTTAATCAAAAACTGATGTTAGTCCCAGGATCCTTAAACTAAGCAATTTCCTCCATATTTTATTACTGTATGTGCTACTATTCTTTCATTTAGCCTCAACATGGCTTGCAAGTCATGGAAATAATATTATCTTCATTTTTTCATACAGGGGATTTTTCAAAAACAGAATTAAATCTCAGAGAAAATAAGTGGTTTGCCCAATCTGCCACTGGAAGGCCATGACAGGGTCAAGAATCAATCCTGAACTTTTTGCTATGTAGGATCAGAGAATGTAACAAATCCATGAAAATGTGACCATTAGTAGTATGAATGAGTGATGTGAAATTACTAAGGCAATGACATTGCAGACCAGCATACTTTTTCAGTTTTGGACTTAGCACTGGTTATTTACAAGTGGGTATTTCAATTTACACAGGTAGAAATCATATTACTCTGAGAAGAGGAGGGAAATTAGATTGGGTACACCTCATGGTATGTTGGGTAGCTGTTTAAATTGTGGTTATATATATTCTTTGGGCTTACTGTGCTTAACTCTGATCTATGACTAGTATTTTTCCTGTGAGCTCTTTCTTGGGCTTGGCTGTAAAGAATGGTATCTTCCCCCGATATCTACAGGGGTACCTGCAATACTGGCTTCTTTGTTGGTGGTGGTGGTGGGTTTTTTTAGCCTGCGGAATGAAATAGTTGTTCACACCAAGATTTAAATGATCAAGAGGCAGCTGAGTAACACCTTGCTGAGATGAATTCAAATCTCACAAAGCTATTCTTCTTGCTTTCAACCAGCTTGTGCAGTCGTGTTGGTTTGAATGAGTCACGGGTATGCTTTTTTTACAGCTGTGACAACTAGAGACTTATTTTTCACAAAGTTTTTTTGGTCAAAAGAAGTAATTAGATCATTTAGTCTGATCTGCCCTTACTGTGCATCGACTATAAAACTCCCCCGTCCCATTATGTGGCTGCACTAGTCCTGGTTGATAATTAAGTCTGAGAGTCTAAGGACTGTAACCTTGACCTCCAAAGTGGATAAAGGAGATAAGGGATATGGACATTGTGGCTCATGCAGTACATAACCAAATTACATTGTTTCCTGTCTTATCACAGTCATAGACCTCCACATGAATCATTAAAACTACCTTAAAAATGAAAAAAAAAAAGTTTAACAAAACTGTCAAATTCATATCAATGTCAGTTCCACACTGCTTATTTGGTGATTTGTTTTATTAATTGGTCATGGAAGTTTATGTAGCTCTACCTGAGAATGCCAATCCTTTTATGCTTTAACTCACTCATTTCTTTTCAAAGAGCAACCAGAGAAGAGAATATGCATGCGCTGATGGCTTTTACCCTTTGTGTTGCACCCTTCTGATTAGCGCACTTTCCCAGGAAGTGAGAGATCTAGGTCATTTTTACAATCTGGCCCTACTTCTCTTGTGAGATTGCCATAGTCTCCAGCTATAGGCGAGCTCTGTAAAGATGTAAATCCTCCTTTGAAAGGCTGTACCACTTGCTCAGCCAAGAACACGGTGTTGATGAGACCAGAAAGTGAGCAAGAGGCCAGCTATGACTCTAACCAGGTTGTAGTGGCCATCACTCAGGAGATACAAATGCCCATTTAGTTTCTTTGCTCCCAGGGCTGCTTATGCATTTGGCACCTGATAAAAAAACAGCAATGATCCCAGAAGTAGTGGTTACAGCTACTGCTGTGTGCTTCGCCTGCTCAGAGCACCCACAGTGCCTGGTTTCTCATGGAGCAAGGCAGCACCCTGCTGAGTTTTTGGATCCTACTGGGGCTTGGTCCAAAGTCATGTGCCAGCCTGCCCGTGCTTGTGTGCTTACACTCATTCCTCATAGCAGAACTGGCGGCAACCGGGAACTTGCAGGTCCAGCAGGGAAGGATCAAATACATTAGGTGCCTGCAGAGGCAAGCAGTAGTTTTCTTTGAACCACAACTTCAAACACAGCTGTCCAAAGTCTTGTTTTAAGTAGAGGCAATATCCACAAGGATCCCTGGTGTTGTAACAGTTCCTGGCAGAATTTTTACGCATGCAAAAGAGTAAAGGCACTTTACACAAAAAGCTCCTTAAGTAAAACAAGAAAGGTTTCATAATCAGATGGCTTTTCTGTGGATTGCCCAACAAGATTTCAGCATCCCACAAGTGCTAACTCCCTTTGCAGAGATTACGCAAAGGTCCAGCCTTTGGGCCTTCGCCTTGTTGTGCTGTTAGAGCGTTTACTATAGCTGGAATGAAAAGCAGCTGGTTCTTCATGTCTCCTCAAGAGCATGCTAATAACAAGGGTACCTCCTTCTGTAACCAAACTCCCTAGCCAGTTAGATTGCTTGTACTGTACTAATTTGTATGAACATGGCGATCTAAAATATAAAGCTTTCACTAATTAATTCAATCTCTGTTGTTCTTAACTTGCTCCATCTTTTAATTTGCTTAGCAAAATTGTACTTAAGGATAAGCTAAGTATTAAATATAATTTTGCACTAAGACTTAGCTTGAAAATGTGCTTCTTTTGGGTGTATATTTGCTTACTTATCCATGTTAGTAATCTGAAAAACACACAACAGGCTTATTTCATGCAGGTTATGAACATGGCAGGCACCAGTAACAGCAGTAGGACATTACAAATCTCAGCTTTGCTTTTAGATGAATATCCAAATTCCTCACAAGATGTTCTTTTCAGCTGCAGTTTAGATTAAATATACATAATTTATTGTAAAATATCTGTATTGCACTAAGCGTTCTACTGACAATCTTTAATAGATTATATCACCCCATAATACATTAAGTCATTCAACATGTTATAATTCCAAATTATTAGTCAAGCATAGTTTTGTGTTCTTTGGGGTCTTTTTTTCTTTCTTTCTTTCTTTTTTTTTTTTTTCCAGCCAGGGAGTGTGGCTAATAGGAAAACAAAGTGAAAATGACATCTCTTTAATAATATTTTCTATGCATTCTTCACACATCTGATGTGAGTTGACCGACACATCTAAATATGCTGTAAGTGAGGATGACCATATGGTCATGCCACATAAACTAAGGAGAATCCAGACTCCAGTAACAAGCAGAGGATCTGTGAGTCCAGTTTTCTAGAAGCTTAGAAAATATATCCCTGTTACTACAGGGAAAGAGAGCCATTCAGCTCATCCTTTTACACCAGCACCTTACAAAAACCTTAATCCAAATAATAGCTGTAATATGGTAACATAAAAATACATCTAATACCTTCTAGCTAACTTGCAAGAAAACACCACTTTATGACTTACCACTGTCCAGAGTGCTACAGTGACGCAGTTACTGAATCCCATGCTTTTTCAAGCCATTTGGGTCCAAACACTATTTTTAGCTCTTGACACTAAGGCACACACCCTGCAGCTCGAACCACTTGCCTGTCATCCTCTGGATGGGAGTGTGACACAGACAACCTAGAACCTGAAATTCCATTTCTTTCTGAAATGCGATCATCTCCAAGGCCTCCTGCCAGTACCTGGATGGATGTATTTTTACATGGCAGCAGAATCAGAAGAAAATCACATATCCTCTCTGCTAGCTGAAGAAATTACTAACCCGGTCTGTGCCAGCTCCTCACCACCACCTTTCCATTAGAGACTACTACACACTCAGATCTGGAGTTGAGCTACTCACACGACTGCTCTCTAACTCATTTTGGTCCAAGTGGGGTCGGCAGTCCAGATAGCTGATTTTTGTGACCTATCCTCATTTTGACTGAAATGATTTCATGAGCAGGTCTGAGGAAACAGTAGCTGACGGCAGGGGCCACCAATAAACAGCTGAGACAGTGCAGAGAAAGGGAAATTATGATTTCCTTAGCTCAGCCAGCCAGAAATGGGCATAATCAAGCACTAACACTGCAGAAGTAATCAAATCTGAAATGCCCCGTCACCAAGTTGGTGGTTTCTCACCTCTCCAGGCCAAGGCAGCTGTCAGGAGCACAGCTCAACAGGCATACCTTTTGGCAAGCTTAGACATGTGGCCAAAATGCAGATCATAATTTGTCACTGTCACAGTCACAATCACAGCAGACTGTATTCTGGCTGAATGCAGCCTTCTTTCTTGTTTATTGCAATAACGAAAGAAAAAAAACCTGAACAGTATGAAAATGAATAAAGGGAGATTGAGAAATTCATATTTTGGATGTAAAATGAGAGAGAACTGTATTAATTTGAACTTTGTCTTCATGCAAGTCGAAATGAGGTTTGTAGGTACTGATAATTCAAGACGTGAGGGGATTAGTCCTGGAAAAGGAATTTGAATTAAATCATAGTAATCATCCAAAATAGGACATAGAGGAAGGTTTAAATGTACATTTAATTATTCAAACTTCATGGATTATATAGCAAAATTAACATGTAATCACATTCAAAGGCTATGCTTTGGGTTAGCAAATTAAGTTATATTTGAAGTAGTGATAAATAGATTACAGTTCTACTGACAGAGAAAATTATAACATGCAGTAGTTCTGCTCTTTGATAGTCCCTTTTAATATGGGAGAGGGATGGGAACTTGTCCACACCTGAATAAGCTGAGTCCCATGTGGAATATCAGCCACAGAGGTGGCTCTTCTTTGACCTTCCCCTTAGTGCCTGTGCAAAGCCCCTCCAGGAGGCAGTTCAGAGCATCTCCAGTTGGGCTCCCATTCTGAATTGTCCCTGGGAGAGACCTTTCCACTAATTACAGAAGGAGCCTTAAGAGATTAGACCCTCACAGCTAAACACAGGCTTTATCAATAACCTTCCTAATTTCCTTTTGCTTTTTCTGACTACTGATTCTGTCTTACTGTCCAGAGTGTTCAAACACATTCACACATCTCACTGTGCTCTCAGAGATGCAGATGTTTCACAAGAGATATGATGTATTACACATTTAAAAAAGGAAGCACTCATGTGTTGGGAGATCTGATGTAGACAGACATTTAATTTAGCATATGAAATAAAGAGAAACCACAATAGGCTACAAGCATCCTGTTGATATCCATTTAAACAGTTTCTGGCACTACGCTTGTGTCCCTTCTATTCTTTCATGGATGAGACTCCAATTGCAGAGCAGATGGGAACAGAAAGCTCTGCAATTTAGCTTCCAATCCCACCTTGCTCAAGCAAGAAAATAACTGAGCCACAATTACTGGCAGACTTCTTATTCCTGTAGTCCTTGAACTTTGATGAACTACAAAAAAAAAAATCAGTAAAAAAATGACAATAAGGTATTTGAACATTGACTAATCAGAAATATGGAGTGCAATATATACTCAACTCAAATAAAGAAATTTAATTTTTGTTTTTCTTTATAAGACATCTTCGTCTCTCATTTCTCTCTTCCTGTGCTCTGCTCCACCTTCAGGTGTTTCCTCTTAATGAAGGGTAGAATATTTCAGAAGAAGAGGTTATGATCTGTCATTTCATTTATCTGCGAATCCAAAAGCTTGACATTCACTCTTGGAAATGAGTTAAAAAATACTTGCAGAGCTGGACATGCATCTGAAACCAATTTGAAGGTTCCAGAAGGTTTTTCTTTAATGCCACCAATTACTTCCTGCATTTCATTACGTCTTTGTTGCCCTTCACTTTCATAATTCCCATAGGCATCAGCAAATAAGGTTTAAATTGAAATCCATTTGCCTAAACAGATATTTTCTATCTCAGTTTACTTGTAACAAGCTTAATGAAATCATATGAACAACATGTACTTGTGTACCAATTAGCTTTCAGGAATTGCCAGCTTGTGGCCAAAAAAAAGTTAGGTATTAGCTTTTGAAGAGTCAAAATATCTTGAAAATATAGCAATACTCTGATTTGCAACATCATTAACTACCTACATATTAACATTATAGAATTGCTTTCTATTTCTTTGCTTCTCTGCGTTATTTGTCATGCAGCATCACTCAGAGAATGTCAGAAAATCCAGAAACTAGGCTTCATTTCCTGCTGCCCTGAAGAAACTGTGGAAAGAACAGGAAGAGCCACATATAGTATTTGTACCACATAATGCTATGCAAAAAATGGCCATGTCCAGTGATCAGCCACAAAAATCAGATTATTGATAACTGAAGTATATCTTTTTGGTATGACCTTTGCGTTTGAAGGTAAAACAAAGAAAAGGGTGAAGAGAAAGAGTTAAGCTAGAGGGAAGAATACAGTTGCTACACAAGCAAATACAGTATGTTAGCTGATAATTTCCAGGAATGTATAAAGCATAGTCTTTTCTTTATATATATACTATTTCCTGATGCTTTGAAAAATATCTCATGCCTAATACAGAGGAAATATTTTTCTGAGTAAGAGAAAGAGATTGTTTTGCCTTGACTAATGCATGAGATGATCAGAAAGCACAATACAGAGATTCAAGACAGTACCAGTTTTTAAATATACATACTTGGTGCATATCCACTGTTTCTAATTCATGCACTGGAGTGCTATAATAATATGCCTTTTCCAGTCATATGCCTTCTTCCACTCAGTGTTGCCAAATTCTCATTGGCCAAAGCTTATTTATTTTCCCTTCCCTATTTTGTAACTAGATAAGAATTTAAATGACACTGATTTCTTTTTTTATTGTGTATGTTTTTAATTGATTTTTTGCTCTGGAAGGTAAAGGTCTAGACAGGCCTATATATGCATGAGTTATTCATGCAAAATAGTATTGTTTAGAGAACAGGACTGTAATGTCAGAGGATTTTTAGAATTGTGTATCTTCATGCAGTAATCCTGAGGTTGTGAGTAGGTCAAGCTGAAGAGAGAAAGGTAAAAGTGAAAGGTCAGGCTACAAGCTAATTTTGCTGCAAGGTTTTCCATCATATGACAAATACTTAGTGTTGAAGAAGGAAAATATTTGTTATAAATTTTTCACTTGCCATGTACAGCATTTCCACACAAAAAAACCTTCCACAGAATTTTCATTTCAAAATACTTCCTCCCCGCCACAAGCAAAGATATTGCTTGTGAATTACATAGCAAAATAGTTTTTCTTGCTGACTGTAATAAGCACATCTCTGAGTGACCAGTCTGCAATCAGTAATATTTACATGACCTTTCTAAACTATAATTATTAGTTCATCATATGTCTTATAAAAAGGAATGGATAGATAACTGATGTGAAGATAACACATTCTGTAAAGAGGAATGTATGAAGTAGTTTCTAATTCCATTTATTATATTAATTTAAACTGCATTAACTTGTCTAACTTCAGAGGAGTTCTATAAATTCACTGTGGTGTAGTTCAGCATCCAGCCCCGAGCTTTTAGAAATAAATGGGTTCCATTTGTGTGATACAATGACCAGAATTTTCTGATATTCAGGGGACTTGAGAGTTAACAGCCTAGAGCAAAATCAGCAGGACATAGATCATAAAGGTAATGCATTTTGGCTTACGGAAATAATAGAGCACACATGCTGGAAGGGATCCCAGGGACTGCATATACACTGCCCTGGTTAATTTTTCACAGCATTTTGCATATAAAAGTACACATGCATCTCACTGGGTGAAAACTATTTGTGCATTTAGAAATGGCACTTCAGCCTGGAAGCCTTTGTAAGCCTTCACTTTCTTTAAATTCAAAAGCCCTGTTTATCTGAGTTGAGAAGAGAGCATCAACTGGCCTCTGTGGCCAGGCTGTGGGGTACCAGTGCAGCGATCCTCCCAGCCGCTCTCTGCTGATTCAGGCAGGCTGGTGAGTTCAGGAGAGGTGTGTTTGCGTGTGTGCGCGTGTGTGCAGGGGGGGATGTTTTTAAACTGTTCAGGAAGTTGCTCCTGTAGACCGTGTAACTAAAGGGCATCATCTCAGATACAGGCACAGCACTGTGCGCTGGCTGCCAATTCACCAAGATTCCTGGAAGCGGGAATTTGTCTGTTTAAATGTAGACATTTATAATGTGTGTGTCCTAATGATGTGAGCAAGTTAGTTAGCCTCTAGTCAGTGGAGAAAACCAGCACTTCAAGGGTGCTGGGAGTTGCTGAATCCAGTAGTCTGATGAAGGGAGGCTGCTGCAGCTCCATGTCCCCAGGTCCAGCCAGGAGCGAGGCTGAGCAGGTATTCCCAGTGGGCACACTTGCACACATACACACAGTGCATATACATACAGACATGTCTGGCCACATAAATCAACACAGACAGAAACCACAGCAGCAACCACAGCCCCAGGACTTGTGGTTCCCCTCCAGTTGTTGGCACTTAGATCTCCATACACAGAAGCTCAGATCCCCCTCACATGGGAACACAGTTAGAAATGGAGTTTAATGAGAAGATAGGACAGTCTGTGGTGACGGGACGCAGGGCATGGCCAGACAAGCATACTGACCAGCAGCCTGTTAACAAGCAACTGGCCTCTTTTATCCCCTCTTCCCTGTGTTTACGCATACTGCTTTCTCCTCAAATAACCTTGATCCCTCTCCTTCCCTGCTTTTGGTTCTTCTCCTAAGCATCCCATAGTAAGTCTTGTACAATCCCGCAGTGCTCTTCCTGGCATCCCATAATGAGTCCCGCACCCCTATAGGCAGTAGCCTCCCTCAGTCCACAAGCTGATCCAGAGAGCCTCTCTGTTGACTCCTCTTGATATGTGACAACCCCAGCCCACAGGGCTGATGGCTCCTTGGTGACAGTCCTCGGAGGAGCCGGGTCAGGGCGCTCCATTTTCTCTGGTTAGGTTATTGGGGTTCCTCTGCCTGTCATTGTTCCTCTGTGCTCCTTTGTGTTCGGGGAGACTTTAATCACATAACCTAACACAGGGTAGAAGCTACTTCAAACCTGATGTGAATGTCTCAGAAAGTTCAAATGAATGATAACATAAAAGTTTGCATTCTTCCCTTTTACTGCCTAGGAAGCTTATGCAGTCACGTGAATCTTAAACTTGGTGTTTATATTAAATAAGGGCAGCCATATTTAATAGAGAAGAGTACGGTTATTTTCCTCTTTATGTTAATTTAGATCCTCCTACACTAAGACTTTGATCCACTTTTATTACCTTAAGCCACCCCATGTTTGCTCAAAGGCAGTCTACATAGTCTACATTCATGTGTCCATCCCATGCGTTTCCTCAGCTCATCAGTATGTAAGCTGCACCAGCTCAGGTTTCCTTACATACTGGAAAAAGTTTCTCAGCAGTTAAATGAACATAGGGAAGTCCAACTTTTTGTAGACAATTATGATCAATACAAACTATCTGAATAAAGATAACAGGAGAGAAATATTGTTAATGACACCATACAAAAGGAGCCTGGGCTCTATTATTCTGTACCGTTGATTTACATTAATTAACCTAATTGCAATCTGAAAACTTGTAGTAATATATACTTAGGATATTTCAGGTTTACAGATCTATCAAAATACCTTCAAATGCACAGGAATTGTATTTCAAAGCAATCTCTTTGTTACAGAGAATTGTATTTTTTCATTATAATTTTAGAAAGTATTCCTGATGGACATTTTGGCAAACAAAATTCTCACCAGTATTTTAAGATAACATTCTGCATTTAGTCTTTCCAGATGTAGATGAATATAAATGATTATAAAAAACAACAATTATAAACATTATGGATTCTTTTAAGGAGAACAATATATTCTTCTAAGGACTAATTGTCAGGCAATTATGACCAGAAAGTAATGAGAGCTTCCTACTACACAACTTGACCTGTAAAAAGAACCTATATGACATAGAATGTAGAGCAAGTCAATGCATACACTCATAAGCCTCGTTGTACACCAGCACAAATAGATTAAAGGTAGAACTTGCTTTAATTAGAGGTGCGATCAGTTCCAGAGATATCAAGACCTTTTCACCAAAACTCAAAAATTCCTCAATTAGTGGCTTCATTTCAGCTAACTCTCATCCAGAAAAACAGTATTCTTCTGAATATGGATGGCTGAAGAAGAAAGAAATATATACTGTAATTGGATTTACTGTACTTTCACAATGATGGAATGAATTTTGATTTATACCAGCAAAAGTGAAAGGAAAATAATCCTCATATTGTCTTGGTGGCATTGGCATTGTCTTGGTGAGATGCAGTCTGAAAGGGAGCAAGGAGCAAGGTAATAATTAAGCAGTGAGGATGATGATGCATTCAGCACCCAGGCTCACTTTCTGACCCCCTTTCACTTCCTAAATCAGAGGAAGATTTCTCTCAGTGCTTCTGAACCATATATGACAAAACTCCAGCCACTGTCCACCTCCTTCTTTTCATCTTTCCTTTCTGAACGTTTGTTCAGAACATTGACATGACCTTGGTTTACAAATTACAGGTTCATCTCCTATTCACTAACTACAGTGGATCTCAGCCTAAAACTCAGGGAGCACTTCCATTTGTTATTCTCGTCTCAGGGACAGACCTACTGAGACATGTTGAGAAAGCAGGAACCGAACTGAATAAACTGAAAAAAATGAACCTTACGAAGACAGGAAATTACATTTCAGCTGTTAATTGTAGGATGGCACTGAAATAATTCAGATTAGACTATGATCCTCCTTCTGCTAGAGATAAAATGCCTCTTAGAAGAAGCTATTCAAAGAAAGGCATAATTTCTTCCCTCAGAGATCCTCAAACTCTATCCCATCCATTCTGAGAGAAGAGTACCAGAAACAGTTCTCAGACAAGCAACAAAGAACAAATGATGGCTTCCTAGCAGGAAAAAGGTTTCTAGATAGTCCATTGTTGGGCAATTTCCAAATGTCATAAATAAATTAGATAGCAAAACTTTCTTTGACTTCTATGGCAACAGGAGCATTGAATGACAAATGGAAAGGCAGGTAAATCCAGAAAGAATACTATATCATGTCTCACTGTGACAGAAAGAGCATTGGCATCTGCCACCCTGCCTGGGTATTGGGTCTTGTGGTGCCTTTTTAAAAAAAGGATTTAACTGAAATTTCAGCTACAGTTTTATATAAAAAAAATTAAACCAACTTAACTCTATTCCACCCAAACCCGAAAGCTGTTGCGAAGAGTGATTATGTTGATGCTAAGTGGTGTTTTGGGGAAGGAGAGCCGTATTCACACCCACATTAATACCTGAATAGTCATACTTTAGTAGCCCAGAGATCTGTCTTGTTTCTGTATAATCAGTAAAAACCTATGGTTTGGTAAGTCTGTAGGAAGCAGCATTTTCAAAGTGTGAGGAATGGGAGCAGAAGACAGCAAAGTATGCCAGGGTCTGGTTTGTAGGGAAAGTTCAGCTACTGTGCTGCTGAAGAAGATCAAGACTATGTTTATCTAAAGACAATTCAAGGATTTTGTTAGGAGCTGCCAGACCCTGTAGACCATTAGATGTGAGGCAGCTGCAGCTTTGTGTCCCCAGGCCCAGCCAGTAGAGAGGCTGGACACGTATTCCCAATAGGCACACATGGACACATACAAAACTACATGTATACATGGCTGGCCACACAGATCAACACAAACAAAAAACACGCAGTGCTCACACAGATATGAACGGCACAGAGGGCCTGATCCTCTTCCTCTTCTGCTGACCAGGATGGAAGTCTGCTAGGTCAGCCCTTAATCACATAACCTAACAGACTCCCATTTAGGGATGCTATTTCTGAAAGCTTTGGCAACACAGTGTAACAAAGCAGTTTTTGTGACTGAGAACTTCTTTAAAAATTATTTCTAAATCACATGCTCTACAGGTTAGGGAAAAAAAAATTCAACACAAAGAAAAACATTAGGTAGGAAAAGTCATCCTCTTAAGACCTTCCTTGAGTTTTTTCCCTTTTCCTTGCATGTTATGTGATTCCTGTACATCACAGGAGACTGCTGAGGTATCTAGCATTTCTTTTTACCTCCAATCTCATGCTCAAAAAAGTTCTTTCAATTGTATCTTAATACCAGTGAGGATAGTGATATAAGATACAGAGACTTAAGATGAGAAAATAAGGCTGAAAATAGCAAAATAAGCTTGGAAGAAATATAAGTTAATTTATCTGGGAGAAAATGGCACCAGATACAGCTTCACTGGAAGTGACATCTCTGGAAAGGAGGAGTGCTGAAGGAGGTGTAGAGGATTTGATCTTTATGTGTGTTACAGCAGAGCTTGGCTCTGACCCTTGCAGGAGTCAAATATGACTGTTCTGTGTCTTCTTGCAGCATAGCACTTGCAAGAGGCTTAAAAGTCCCCATTGCCCCAGCAAACTAGGGATAAACTTAAATGCTGTTTTAATTTCCACTAACTTGGAGATATTCCCACAGAATTCTTTTTGCTGAGGATGCACAGACCATGGAGTATTTTTTCTTTTTCTTTTGCTTTTTTCCCCCCCTTTCCCTTCCACTTTCTCTTTTCCTGTTTCTTTTTTCTTTTTTTCTCTTTTCTTCTCTTTGCTCTTTTTGTTTTTCTCTTCTGCAGGTGCATCCTGTTCACCAGACCTAGAGGAGTCTAACCAGCTTAGTCTGAAAGTGCATAAGCCCCTTCATTCAGTTCTCTCTTTTAAGTATGGGGCCAATTTTGAAGTAAATGGAAGGAAAACTCTGAGGCTCATACTGTATCGATATCTCCAACTATGAATTCACAGATTTATTAAACTGTTTAGAAACCCCAGAAAGAATGAGCATTCATTTTCTGTGAAGGGAAAGGTGGGCAATCAATTTTGTCAGGACCTTCTGTGCAGAAAATGTTCCAGTCCTTTACATAAGTATGTTTGTGACAGACCGTTGGGCCTTGCTTTAAAAAGTCAGCCATCTCAAGGTTACCAGGTTAATTCTCTTCATCTCAGAGACAGTAAAACTATCATGGTATTCATTACATCTGGAAACATATATTGGCCAATAGTTGACCTTTGGGATGCTTATTTCCCTCTCTCTTGGACTATAATATAGTGTCATTGATTACAAATATAAACTCTTCAAAGAATTATTTATATGTTTAGGTAGGCAAGCTAATATTTTTAAAAAATCTGTCAGAGACCAGATTCAGATCTTCCACAATCACTGCTGTTCACCTAGATTGAACTATGCTATAAAAGCCAGTGGAGAAATTCCAAAGGTGCATCAGTACAACTGAGACTGGGACCCAGTTCAGAGCAGGCAGCTGAAGCCTGATGCATGGATGTCGTATTTAAAGGCTAGCCAGATTCAACGCTGTTGCTCGACTCAGATAATCTGGCAGAAGGGACTGCGAAATGGCAGACTAAAGCTGCTTTAATTCCACTCATATTATTTGTCTTTAAAAATCTCTATGTGAATGAAAGATACCTTTTATCCTTTAAGCCAGCCAATCCTTATTTATGTCATTAACATTAACATTCCTGAGTCAGACAAAAGGGAAGAGTGAAGTAAGCCAAGACGACTATGAGTGCATTGCCACCTTCAGGTGAGTTGCCTTTGGGTGACTCCATAAATGTCACTTGTCTGTTCTGACTATATTTAACAACAGTTCTCCCTGTCCTAAAGACATTGTATGGATTAATATGTTCAAGACCATAAAGCACTCAGATACTAAATTTACACAATTTATATGTTCATGTTACTAAACACTCAAAAGAAATATTTTCTAACATGCCTATTTATCCACCCTACTACCACCACAAGTACTTCTCAGTTCCCCAGCCTGCATGGGAATCCCAGCTCCCTTCCATCTCCATATCAAGCTGAGACCTACACACAGTAAAGTGCACAGCTCTCCAGGTATCAGACAGAGCCACAGCACACTAAGCAAATGATTTGGGTGCTGGAAAGCCAGGGCCTCAAGGCATCATGTAATAAGGTCACAGCCAAATTGTACCAGCAATGGTATTTTTTAACCAGTTATATGACAAATGGTTTATACAGAAAGTTTCGATTGTTTAACTCCAGTGGAATCAAATTTGGTCACAATATAAATGAAATAGCCAGAAAAAATATGACTCAAGCCCTGAGCCAAATAAAAGGATTTTAGTGCTGCAGTATGGAGCACTGTATTACCTAACTTGTAAGCACCTTGTTTCCACTGCAAAATCCCAAACCCTACTTTAGGCAAGTGTATTCCTCTTATAATGACAGAGAAGAATTAGTGACTCAGACTGGGACTCCCCAAATCAATCACAGTGAATTGTTCAAGCTCATGAGGAGGGGAGCAGTGACAGAAGGGGTGGATCTCACTCCGTTCTGTGAGAGCATTGCTCAGTCCACCGGGATTTAAATACGCAGAATCTTCTCTTGCAAACGGGTATCCCCATTCTTTATTTTTTCAAGATTGAAATAGAGATCACTGTTCAGGCCAAGGAGATAATGGGCAGGCCTTGCTGGAGGATGGATTGGTATGTATACTCATTTGACAGCTTCACTGAAACACCATTCAAAGCAGTCCTCAGAGACAGCTGACTGATAGACAAGTTGTCTGTTCGAGAATGTGCTAAGTTGGAAGGGTGGTACAGGATGCTCAGTCCTGCAAAAAAAGTGTGTTCGTTGAATGGAGGGTAAACCAAGTTGAAACATGAACATCCAGCTCCAGAGGAAGGAAGAGTCTGAAACATCATTGCTTTTCTATGGCCACTGCATAAAGGAGAGCCAAAAACAATGCAACTTAGGTTTTGTACTTGGAGACACAGTAAAGGCATACATATGCTAACACCTTGCCAGACAATATATTTTTGTTTTGGCTATGCCTTGCTGACAGAAAACCCGACTATGTCTTTGCCACCAAACAGATCTTACACTTGTGTTTTATGAGACAAGATTAGCATTGAAGTTTGCAGACAGCAGGTAGGCTGGCACCAGGTTTACAGTGCTGAAACTGCATATGTACTAACAGCAGACAACAACAGCCAAAGCGAACAACATTGGTGACACAAAGGATGATACTTGCATCCCTCTTTTTGTAAAATATCTTGACAGTATGTGAGAGACCAAATTCATTTGCCTTTTTGCCTCAGTAAGGGATCTTCCAGCCTTCAGGAGCAGGTTGAGAAGTCCTCCATATGAGTATCCCTCTGACCAGTCTATAGCCTCATGGTTAGGGTAATCTCCTGGGAGACATGAATTTGAATCCTTTCAGATGCAAAAGTAGCTTCCACTTTATTTGACAGTGCTCTAACCAGCTGACTCTTACAGGAGGAGATCATCACTTCCTTCTCCAAAGAATATCAAAGGAAAGCAATCTCTACCACCATGTCTTGTACAATCATAATCTTGCATGCTCAAGCATGCTGCCTGGACCGAGTTGTTATAGGTTCTACATTGTTACATAAAAGGGTTATATAAAAGAGTGAGCTCAAACACTGACCATCCACTCTGCTTAATTCCCATTCCCGATTTAAATTGCTTCAGCTAGCTTTCTCTGTGAGAGATCTGCTGTAAAATGGCTCACCCTCAGCAGCATGGCATTACATATATAGCCTAAGGGGATGCAAGCCAAACAGTGTCTCTGGTGAAATTCATCTGCTTTAGCTTAGGAAGTTAGAAGGCAAAGTCTGCATACTTTTTCTAAGCTGCCCTTACAGTCGGTGGAGAAATAGGCACCTCTGGGGGTGCTGCAACTCATTCTAGGATAAGTATCTACACTGTCAGTTCCATTTCTCTCCCAGGTCCTGAAATCTAGACTGTCCACACTGCATGCCTTCCTCTGAGAGCTAGCCAGCCAACTCCCTCAAAAGGGAACACTGGGTGTTTTCAGCAGGGTGGTCCTCCCTCAACAGACAGTATGGCACACTGTACCTAAGGTAGCCCTATAACAACACCCTAGCAGGCTTTGCACCCTTATGTGCCCCAGCACACCCACACCCTACTCCTTTCCATGCAGCACTCTCAGTAAGTTTTACACTATGAAAACATGCCTCCTAATTATTTTGGATGTGGTCAGTTTTCACTAAAAGTAATAGCAGTGTGGACATCAAATCGTCAGCACAGCTAGCTTGGGGTTCTCTCCCCAGCATGGACTACAGAGGCAGTAGAGAGGTAGACTAAAGGTAAGTCATAAGAATCACCCTCCAGAGTGCCTATTTCTTTCTATAAGGGGAATCTAGGGTGACATGCTCAGATTTAGAGATCTTTTATATCATTATGGATAAGCCTTGAAAAGTGATTTTTCTGGACAAGAGCAGTAAAGGAGCTTAGGAGGAGATCATTTCCAACATAATAAACAAACGCATTAATCCTTACTGAGTAGCACTATACTTCCACCCATAATGCCCATCCATTACTGACTATATCAAGAAAGGTTCTTTTGCTGAAGAACATACATATATTAAAATCACTCCGAAAAACTGGTTAGTATTTATTATGCTTGTGACACCATAAGAGTTTGACTGACTGATTTGACAGCTATAGCTGATGATAGATTTAGAAGCCATTAAAGATTGGATGGCACAAAATACGTCCTTTCATTCCTCACCTAGTACTGCCTTATAAAAAAGATAGGATACTTGATGCATCTATGCTCAACATAAAGCCCAGGCCAGAACCATACTCTTGAGCCCTAAATCACATTATATGTACAGAGTGTAGGTGAAAGCCATTTTACTGTATGATGACTACCAATTCATGTACTATTTTCAGTGCAGAGTCTGAACACACAAGGTCTGGCCCAAATACCATCATATACCTGCCCTTATGACCTGAGTGTCTCTCAGGTGGGCAAATTAGTTCTGGAACCTTTATTAAAAGATCTTCGTATTATATGATGCAAGACCAGATAGGAGTTTAAGACAATGAGATTTCATAGTGCTGGGGACACATCTAATCTAACTACCATTGCCCCAAACCTTGTTTATGTGGAACTACAGGACTGGGCCAGAAGCATATGGACCTATAGCACATCTCAGTGTATAGATTACAGATTGTATACATAACCATATTTCTGTGGACTTTGTCCGGTCTTGTTTTATGTGATTCTGTACACTTTGTTTTTGTTTCACTTCCTCAAAGCAATGGCTTTAGAAATCGCATAAATTCCAGGAGGCTTCATCTGCAGACTGAGCACTGCGCTTTCGTTTGCAATGTTTGCAAATAAACCAATCCCTTCAGGCTCATGATGAGATTTGTGTTAAAAGAACTCACTGCACTATCACCCGAACATTACTGCCATCTCTGGATGATAAAAGAAACATTTCTGCAGCTTCAGAATTCAAACTGAAATAGTTTCTGAATAGCTCAAGCTATTCAGAAAGCTAGAAACTGTAGCTTGAGCTTTTCACAGTTCTGTGTGGAAGAATAGCAATACTCAAACAACCCTTTGTTCTTTGAAAAAAAGAGTAGATCCCATTCGTACACTTACATGTTACTTGAATCTTTGAGTTTTTGGGGGAGGAAAGGCTAGGTTTTGTTGCAAAAGTGAGAGCATTGATTTGAGGCAGGAAGGTTTTACAGAACTGCAGCTTGGTCATTGTTCAATAAACATTCAAGTGAAAGGCTTTGGTTTGCAAATCATAGAAAAGGTTGGAAGTGGTCTCAGAAAATAATCAGATCCTTCACCCTGTGAGTGCAAGTTTTGCAGATCTTGAGCCCACAGCCAACCTTCCAGGGCCTTTTTTTTAGTTATGAAGGGATTCTCTTAATAGGTCTACTTGGCTAACTTAAGCTTTTTTTTCCCTTTCTCCTCTGCTACAGAAGTGACCACTTTCTACATCTAACCATCACTTAGATCCACTCTTCACTTACTAATTGATGCAAGGTCACAGCAGATACTTTAGCTTCAAATGGCTGTTGAATCAAAGAAGTGAACCTTTGTTCAATTTTTAAACTACCTCCCTCTCCCTGTTTAGTTCTCAGTCCTAATTATAATCAAAAGGTTTCTGCTGGACAAGGACAGAATTTGCCAACCCATATATAAACAGCGATTCTGAGGCCAAGTCTTCTTTTCATCAGTCCTCTGTTTGCTGTGCTTTGTTTAGCTGTCGTCAGCTTGCTCTACCAAACTACCAGGGTTCACACTAGCAGTAATTGGAAGGCAAAAGCAAGCCAGAGTAATAAAACTAATGTGAACTACAGGCCAGTTAATTCCAGTGGCATTCAGCATCTGCCTCTTCTACTTGATAGATAGAAAGTCATATGATATCATTCTTCAGAGTACCATGACCTCTTCAGCCATCTCATCACACCTATTCTAGAGGAATGAAATGTAAAAATAGCTAGACGTACCCATTTTCACTAGTGTATATCAGGAAGCTGTTCAACAAACACCTCATATTATCCTATTTACAGATCAGGCAGATCTGTGAAAAACATTGTAAAGAAATCCCTGAGAACTAATTAATTAATAATTGAAGAGGGAAAAAGTGTAAAGAAATATATTGCTGTTGTCCCTGAAAGCTGACAGAGCGCTACAAATAAAAATAAAAAGGCAGAACAAACATCAGCAGCGAGAATAACAGGTAGACTAAAGGAAATTGTAACAGCCATGAAATGCAGAAATAATAATGTGCCTGAGGTCTGTTGAAATTACCACCACTTCTCCGTCAAGCCATCAGTTATTTCTCTTAGTGAGAATAGTACAAGCTTGGCAGGTCTGCATCCAACCCACAATACCATAGCCAGGGAGAAAAACATCCCTAAAAACCTCAACACAAAAGAAGCAGCTGCCTGAAAAGATAAATCAGTGCCAGAATACTCAGACAGCCTAATCAAACACAAGAAAAAGAGGTAAATACTAACAGTTGATAAACACACCAAATGAAGCAATTCATGCTCAGCTCTTATGGTATCAAGTAGTAACAGCCAGTGCGCATATTCACCAAACTACTCTCCTTTTGAAGGGTAAAGATTGCCAAGGGGTTTATTCTGGTTTCAAAAGTTCTTGCAGTGACGCTTGCACAAAATAAAAAAATGATCTCATTTTTTTCATCATGAAAAGATTTTTCTCATTTTGGGAATTTGGGATTTTTAGTATCTCTTTTCAATACCTCTTGTTTGTCCTACATCCTTGAAGTCAGTGCATCCACTCCAATGGGCTGTATTCAGCCTTGACCTAAGAGGGGAGCGCAACACGTACACTGCTTTCAAGGGGAGGGCTCCCAATTATCTTTATATTCTTAATAGCTCTGTACCTGCACCTCAAAGTGATAGCACCCTCCCTTTCAAGAAGGGCTATTTCTAGCTGTAGCTTATAAAGCTGAACCAGAGAGTGAGCTAAACTGTAGTGCACTCTCTGAGCTATGTCCGTGCCCTGAGATGACATATATAGCTTTGCACATGTCCACCATGTGCAAGGCCAGCCTGGGCTTAACTGTGCCCAAGGTATCTACAAATTTAGGCTGCTTCTGCAGCAGTCTGTGGTGAAGCACATCTAAGAAGACTCCTCTTAATGACATATCTGTGCAATATCAGCCACCTGACAGCACCACAAGTGCGAGTAGGACACATGTGGAGGATAGGCAGGACTTTAACTGGTCTAGCTGCACTGGAGGTGGGTGATATGACACTGAAGAGTAATAGCAGGCTAAGACTTTCTCCTGGAAATGTGTTTCAGCTGAAACATCTAAATCATGGTCTTAGCATAGGCTTGCATTCGAACAGTGGCTCAACTGGCAGCAACAACCAGAAGGTCAAAAAAATATTAGACATCATCAAGAAGACAACTGAGAACAAAATAGAGGACAGCATTTTGCTGCTACAAAAACCTTGGTACAGCCACATCTTGAGAAGTACTTCTGATCTTCACCTCAAGAAAAATATAGTGGAAAGCACTAAAAGAAGATGGAGGAGCTGCCTTAGGAGAATAGACTAAGAAGGCTAGGACTCTTCAGTTTGGAGAGGAGAAATCTGGGTGGAATATGATTGAAGTCTGCAAAGACATGAAAGCAGTAGGTAAGGTGAATGCAGAACTTTTATGCACCAAATTGTGCAATACTTGAGTTACAGAAAGTTACTGAAACTGGTAGGAGCTTGATTGAAAACATGGGATACGGGGAGTACAGCGGAAAATGGTGTGGCTCCTGCGCCCTCCTGAAATAACATCTCCTATTGCAATGACAGAGACAGAAAAGTGGGCTAGATGGGCCACTGGTCTGACCCAGAAAGGCATTTCTTTTGTTCTTATGTTCTTATCTTTGCTCTATCATGAATACAGACATGTGCTGGGCAATTCATATTCTGTGGACTTCGACTACTTCATTACAAATGATCAAAAAAAAAAAAAAGTCTTGTCTAACAATGATGATTCTGAGTGGGAATCTGCATTATCTTCCAATTCACGAACTACAGCCTGAAGGAAAAAAAAGGAGTTCATCAGGAAGTGAAGAAAAAAAGGAAACAAGAAAAATGTTCCTCTTTATTAACATGTTTAATTCTTTATGCAAGCTTTTGTTAGTCAAGCCTACGCAACTGTTGCAGAAAAAGAATACAGTTGTCTCTGAGATGATATAAAGACTAAAGGTGGAAAATGACCAGGTAGGAATATGATTATCTAGTATTCAATTTGTGTGTGACATTCAGAAAGCAGCAGGAAGTGAGCAAGGATAATTCCATCATTATCACATAGTGCTCACACTTTAATGCTTTTATAACGTACAGTAGCCTTTCTGGGCCTTTCCACAGTAATTGCTGGGTCGACTCAGAGTGCTATCAATATTCTGCAACTGCATTATACTGCATAATGCTAATGGTATTTAAGAATGATAGCAGGCAAATAATTACAGTGTGAAGTAAAGGGAGAACTGGGAAGGGATAGAAGAATTGGGTACGCTGTGACTCTGGTGAGGTGGGAAGGGAGATGGAAGTACTTTGCATAGTTAATATGCCCATACGTAGAGATGTAGATAATGGTTCAAAAAGCTATGCCATACAGTCTGTCACCACCAGAAGACATGATTTAGCATGCTTGTAAACACATGCCTCTCCTGAGCATGTAAACAAACCCACTGAAGATCAGGTCACTGTTTACTTCTTCAACAAGTCAGATGTTTTAATGCATTTCTATATCAGTGCATGTGAGAGTGATATTTCCAGACGTTGAAAAGGAATATAAATCCTCAGGTTTCAGACAGCTTAAAACTTCTTGATTCAACAAGGACTAGATAGGTGTTAATGATATGAACAACTACTACTGTAAACTTCGTTTAAATGTTACTTTGCTGTAGGATATCCACTGCAACCTGGACACAAGTTGACACACACAGGGAAAAATAAAATCCTCATTGATGGTTGGGGCTATTAACTGGAACTTGAAAAAGAAATCATACCTAAAATGAAACTTTCCCTTCACCAAGCAGTGGGAAGGAAGAAGCAGAGAATGCCTATACTCTTTTCTAATCTCTGTTCCTTACAAGCACAGAACATTTCTAAAACATATCTTAGGCTTTCTGCAAACAATGCATGAATTATAAATGTAAAATACTTAAACTGTTATTGTTAAAAGTTGATTTTCCGCACTTATTATTTTGCTCTCTACTAGGAATAGAGTAAGTTGAAAGATTATTATTATGAAGGGAGTGTCAAGGTCCCTTGCAGTCTTTTCATCTTTAAAAAGATTTATTTTGAGCTACCAAGGTACAAATGTTTAACTAGTGACCATAGCTATATATGCTTGTATTTCACAGAATCACAGAATCACAGCATCATTGAGGTTGGAAGGGATCTCTGGGGGCTGTCTACAACCCATCCTGCTCAAACTTGATCCTACACTGAGGGTGAGTCCTCCTTGCTCCAGACTTTCCCTCTGGTCTCAGAGAGCTGGGATTCCTGAGGCCAGTCTTACCAATAAAGACCGAGGTGAAAAAGATGTTGAGTACCTCAGACTCTTCCACATCCTTTGTCACCAGGTCCCCTGCCCCATTCCGCAGCAGGCCCACACTTTCTTCAGTCTTAATTTTGATGCTGATATACCTGTAGAAGTCCTTCTTGCTGCCCTTCATGTCCCTCACCAGATTCAACTCCAGATGGACTGTGGCTTTCCTAATCCCATCCCTGCACACTCAGACAGTGTCTCTGAAATTGACATTCCTCCTGGGTTACCTATCCCTGCTTCCCCCTCCTGTGTGCTTCCTTTTTATGTTTGAGTTTAGTCATGAACATCTTGTTCATCCGTGCAGGCTTCCTGTTGCCTTTGCTTGACTTCCTGTTTTCTCAGGATGGATCATTCTTGAGTTTGCAGGAGGTGATCCTTGAAAATCAACCATTAATAAAGGTTTTAATTATTTTTATCTTGATGTTTTTGCAGTTTTCCTACCTTTTCCCATTTGTGCCTATTTAGTGCTCTAATTTGCCTTAGATGTTTTGTATCAAAGAAGGAAGCATGTTTAGTATCAGGTTTGTTAATATTCTGAAATCCTGTCTGGTCCTTGTTGAATCAAAAGGTTATGGTTGTCTGTATGAATCTGAGGATAATATTTGTTTCCAACATACTTCTGGAGAAATAAAGCTTCAGTAGCATAAGTTGTGTTATAGACTTTCAACTGCACTATATTGTAGAAGGAAAAATAACATTAATGAATAACTAGTTTATAGTAAGCTAATAATTACAAGTACTCATCAAAACAATATCAAACTTCCTTACATATAATCACTGGAATTTAGAAAATAACACTTTTATTTGAATCTCTAGGACACAGTGTGAAGCCCATGTTTTCTCCTTTCCCATCTATTTGACTATCCTTTATTTTTTTTAACAATACATGAGGAAAGAAAAGTTTGAAAAGCTGAAATTCTTTCAGGTTTCAGAATTGAAGAAAGGTTGTGAGCTGAAAACACTATGTGGAGATTTTTTCCAGGGATGTCAGTTGGTCTTACTTTGGCTATTACCTCTCCATACAAACTTTCTTGCTTCAATTGCATTCTGTCATTGCAGAAATCCATCAATTGCAAAGTGATTTCTTCCACAGGATTAAGTTGGAGGAAATGTTAAAGAATTATTCTGAATCTGTGGAAACAAGGTAATTCATGTCTATCAGAAATGCTGGTCTGAGGCTGCTTCCCTCTCCTAAAATGCTGCAAACATCAGAGTTCCTGAGACTATGTACAGCACCATATGCAATTATGACTTTATATAGTTGAAGCGCATGTCCTCCATGTACTGCGCTACAGTAACAAACTTGATACTGTGCAGCAGAGAAACTGTGAGGACATATTTGTTAAGAACAAAGAATCTGCTTTTGCAATGAATATTCTTGTTAAATGTGTCCTATGAATAGACTTTAAAAGGTTATGTTGTTCGGCAGTTTTTAACACCCCTTTTTTACCACCTCATGGTGATGGTACTGTGGGTTTTTTTTTATTAACTTTTCTTTCCTCCAGGATTTTCATGAACTATAGGCTCTTGGGATTAAAAGGAAAAACTTGATGTAAGAGGTAGAACTTGCCACTTCTGTTAAGTTAATAGGCCTTTCTATTCCCTAAAGGAAATCACTCTCTGAGCCTGCATTTCTGCTAACAGTGGTCTCCAGTGGCAGCGTGCTTGCTGGCTGTGCTCTGTTTGCAAAAGTTAGCTCAAATGCAGCCAGCCCAAATCTGAAAGAGAAACAGAACATCTATGCCATGTGGCTATTAGCAATTAAAAATTTAAAAAACTGACTTTATGACATAAAAATTATTTACATATGAACTGAGAGCTTTGGTTCTCAATAGCAAATTTTAGTCCCCAAACACACTCCTTAAAAATAACTGAGGTGCTTTGAGTTGAACTGTGCTTGTGACACTATCTCAGGAAGATTGCCAAGAAAGTCTTGGATCTCATAAACCACAGCTCCTCCCTTGTTGCCCAGGAGAAAATGTGAGAAAGCCTTGAAAGGGTTAGTCCACATACACTTTGCCTATGCATTTCCTCCTGGGGAGGAGCAAAAATCTTCCAGTTTTGATCTATGTTAGATGAGAAGCTGTAAATGGAGCAGGCTGTGTTGGATGGGTGAGATGGGAAAAGGTGAGAGATTTTTGTTTTCTCTTTCCCACAACAGACCTCTGTTTATGTCTCTCAAAGATGAATAAAATGAGAGGTCATTTTCGACATGACAGTCCTGACTGATAATGCCATACGTTGTAGTGTTCTAGGTAATGAGTTGGTTTGCTATCTCTGAAAAAGGAGATAGAACACATTTGTCAGGGTTTTTTTTTACTTTGTGCAGTTGGAACATTGAGCATTTTGTGCATTTTAGATAGGCAGGTTGACTGTTTCTTTTATGTGTTCTCTAAAATGTTTTTTTGTGGGTAGCCCTTAAAGCTTAAATGAAATCTGCAATTTCAACTGAATTTTCCAACAGGCCTGCTAATCAATTCACAGGGAAGAACTAATATCACTGCAAAAGTTGTGGTGAGAGCTCATCTGGAATACTGTGTACAGAATGTTCATCCATGTGAAGAACATCAACCCACACTTGTGTCGAGCCTGGAAAAACTTGAATTATAAGTAGAAACATAAAATAGCACTCATTTTGAAATCAAAAGTCATTAGAGTCAATTATGAGCTTCTACAGCTTCCCTAAGTCTGTGTTAGTAAAAGGTCCAAATATTTTGGGAAAGGCTGATGTAATTGCTGCGAAAGGAGTATATACATGGAATGAATCCATTTGACTGTATGATAGGATTTTTTAAATAAAAGATGATATCTGTACTCTCCTCCATTACCTCAGCTAGACAACTGGCACCACAGCCTACAACTGAGCCAAGTTGATTTCACAGGATCACTGCTTTGCAGACTACAGAGCCTTTCTTCACAGCCCGGATTCACCTAGTTGGTCTGAAGGCACAAAGATGGTCCCTGAGAGAGCAGGGGAAATGTTGCAAATAAACAATGAGGACTATGTTAAAGAAAAGCAGTTTGGACACTCTTTCTCTTCTGTCATACCCTCAGCAACTTCTGAAGTCAAGTGCCACTGCCATTCATTGGTAGGACATCGCAATCTGATAAGAAACCCCAAAGAGATGATGATCTCCAATTCCTGGAGACACCAACCAACCATGTGAGTCAAATTTCCTAAGAAAAAAAACTGCAGAAGATCAACAATTTTTTTCTCCCAGTCATCTTGCATATTTTCCATAATGTGTATGTGGGAGGAATGCCTTTAAGAGCTTCCTGGAAGTAAACATTAACCAGTCATTAAATCAGTCAGTAGATTATCTTGAATTCTAAAAAAGGACTGTTACTCATGTTATTCATGTTACTGTGTATAATTTAACGTTATGTCTGTCTTCAGTTTGTGGAGAAGGAGGATGGAATTAAACACAGTAGTCAATAGCATGAAACAACAGTGAGAGATACAGTGGGAGCATTAAAGCTACACTTTTGCAAGCATCGAATAGCAAAGTTTCTTCTGATAAACCAGGAGACTTCACCACCTGCACTGGGTGTGATCTGTGGCAGGGGTCTTAGGGCCAGAACCAAGACTTTTGCTGGGTGAGATTCATCTCATGCTTCTGACAGCTGAAATGAAGATGTCCATATCTGAGTTAGTCTTCAGTAGTCAACAAAGGGAAATAGATATTCTAGGCATCTATTGAAGATGGATTGTACCACAGAAGTGCCTTTTTTTTCTCCACTGCCCATCAAGATAATCCACATGACTGGCTGAGGTGTAGATGTCTACACTGTAAATATCTAAAGTTATATAAGCCCTACAGTCACCAATGTTTTTCACCAACAGGCCATTTCTTCTAAGCATCTAATATACGGTCTGGGATGTTAAACTGAAAGTAAACTTGCTCCTCAAATTCTTCCAGAGCAAGATTAACACAAATTGTTACTAAACCAGGTAGGCATCTAAATCTTACACTACAAACAACATATCAGATTTCTCCCTCTTTTTGGCATTTCCTCTTGATAAGCTTACACATCCGAGTATTCATTGTGCATTCAGCCTTTTCCATCCAGCATAAAAAGAATTGTGACGCATAATTCAAC
The DNA here is from genome assembly GCF_036417845.1 of Apteryx mantelli. NCBI lineage: Eukaryota > Metazoa > Chordata > Aves > Apterygiformes > Apterygidae > Apteryx > Apteryx mantelli. The sequence goes on from NC_089978.1 coordinate 27,577,195, forward strand.
ACTGTGAATTCCATTCCTGTAATAAAACACCTAAAACACCCTAATTTCCTTTGTAGAGCTAACCCCTAAAATCCTCATGGGCATGTTCAAGAAAGGTGAATTCAGACTGAAACAGGTGCAGAGAAGAACAGAGATGATGATCAGAGAATGCGGGTGATCAGAGGAGCAGAGAGCATGTCATGCGTGAAGAGTTTTTAAATGCTCAGATAGCTTAACAAAATTAAGGTGACTGAAAAGTGATGCAATTGATTTTTAAAAACACACAAAAGAGAAAGGAAAATTATTTAATCTAAAGGCAATGCTGTTATAAGCACAATGAAAGATTGGCTGTCCAAAGAATATATTAAAACTGAATATTGGAAAAAATCTCTATTTGCTGTTCCAGTGCAGTTCTGGAAGAGCCTTAGAGTAAAACTAATCAGGAAGAATGGGGAGCATACAACTTCAAATAGCTCCCAACCATTCAATGGATTGAGTCACCCAATGCACCTGTATTGCTTGTGACAACAGAGGGCTGGAGTCAGTGGCCCAGGAATCTCCTTGCAATCTTGTTTTCTTCATATTCCCACTGCAGACATAGAGTTTTAGCTTGTTTCTTGATGGAGTCAGCCTCTAGCATTAGTGGTGTTCTTCAAATAGCAGATTCAAATGCTCAGAAAGCCACAAATCTTTGTGGGGGCTAGAGGTGCCATTTTGTTAGCACTGATAATATCACATGTTGATGGCATCTTTTTACTATTTACCTTTTATACTTAGCTACCCATGGTCTGTGCTGTGGCATGTCAAAGACCAGCTACAAGGCAAGGCTGCAGGTCTAACTGCATCACAAAGGTGGGACAGAGATGGCAAAGGGATTAAACCTACCCTCAGCATCCCTTATCAAATGTGAGCATTTGGTACAGCAGAGGCTCAGCTTCCTTCTGAGCAAGGAGCATTTCTGATCCCAGGAGCTGGTTTTAAAAAACAGAGCTTCTGAAGAGCAAAATAAGTGCTCTGAAATGTCCTCTTCGGTACTGGCCGAAGGTGGCTGGGATGTGTTGGCTGATGCCAGCTGGCCCTGGGGAAGGGTGGGGAAGGCTTTGCTCTCCTTGCATTTCATCCTGGCCCCTGAAGTGAGGAAGAAAGGAGCTGCCCCCGCTGGGACCCGGTGCTGTACTTGTGCTCAAGAAGAGGCCCTGTTATCTGCTCCTGCTGAAAGGGCCAAACAAAGTCATCCTTCCCATCTTTGGCCTGCACAGTATGCAGGCTGTGAGGCAATTCATGCCATTAAGGCATTAAGGCACTTTGACCAAGACACAGTTTGGCTCCAGGACTCTTTGACCAGCACTGATAATGAAAAATAAAACAAAGTGTTCCCTGTTTCTTCTCCTTCCTCCTTATGTGGTCCAGTTAAGTTTTTCTACCTATTCTACTGTGCATTCCTAATACCTAATTGTAGCTAATATGCTTTTAATTGCTTTTCCTGTATCAGAGATGCTCTGTTGTTAACCAAAGAATATGAAATAAATTATTAACTGTTAAGGACTGTTCTTTTCTGTAGTTTGAAACTGTAAATGAAAGAATAATAACTGTCAGGCACGCATGAGAGCATTTTGTTGACTTTTCTGGGCGTATTTGGCATTGCTATTTCCTGACTGCTAAAGAAAATGAGATTTGCATGGTCAGAACACTGTCTTCGAAGCACCATTCTTCCATGAGAAGGCAAAATTAATAGAGGAAGGCCCGTTCTAATTCCTGGGTTATAACCCAACCTAGAAGACCAGATCTGTGCTTTATAATCCAGCTTCTGTTCCCAGATGCACTATCTCAATAAAGGACTAAGTGCAAATGCCTCGCCCACTGCTCTGGCCCTCTAGAAATCAGCCCTTTTCACCAGTCACCTCAAGAGAGTCAGGATTGTAAATCTTCACTAGATCTAAAGTCAGCTCTTGTGCCTTGGATTCATTTCTAACATATAAATCACAGTAGTTCTCATAATTATCATCCTGCAGCACTTAAACCTGGATCTACACGTACAGGGACAGCCATGATAAATATGCTGCTGCAAGTACACCAGACAAACCATGGCAAACAAGCTAAACAACTCACAAAAGTCTCTCTCCCAGAAGAACTCAGATCAATTTCAGTGGAAACAAAAGCTTTTGGTTAGATTACTCTCACGCAAAAGAACTGGTGTTACATTTTTCATCTTACTGATGTTAAATGTGCCTTTTGTGTTCAAGATCATAAGCAACATATATTTAACAGCCTGATATATTTAGGCGAAAACAAGTTCCCTTTCTGCACAGCAGATGGAAATTATAGATGTGAGAGCTGGGCACAAAGCAACGAAACCTATAAATCTAGTATTTTATCAACCTATTTCAGGCTGTACAATTAGAAAAGTTATCAGTTACATTACTGCTCATGATACATACCTGCTGAAGTGTCCCATTTGGAAGGATCTATATGGCTAACACATCTTGAGAGTAAAAATGTACATCATTGAAATTACACTAATCCCAGGTCATGAGCTAGGTTATCTGGAAGCAATTTCATTGCACGTGGAGCTGATGTCACACCCCAAGGAGTGCCACATTTTACACTTTACAGCCTGTGAATGCACAAACAAAGAGATCACTGTGATCGTCCTCATCAGATTGATCATTCTCACAATCCATACCCCATAAATGACATTTTTTAAAAAAGTGGACTATGGATACAGTAGAATTAGGAAACCTCAAGCAGTCAGTAGAAAATGCCAAGGAAAAGGTATATCGGTAGCTCTTTCTCCTCCCTTGCCTAGGGCACCTATCCCAGGTCAGCAGAGTGCCTCTGAGGCACTAGGTTGGATTCCTCCCATCTGCTTTTTTAAGTCTACTTGAGCCTGTCAGTCTCCTGACTTTTACAATGAGCAGAGAAAACTGGAAATTTCAGCGCACAATTCATTTAATCTCCTTTAGACATCTACCTTAAGAGGAGTCATGCCTTAGTGCTTATTTCTCCCCCTCACTATAAAAAAGCAGCTAAGTAGAGAAACTCAGATATTATATGTATTTCGTCATACAAATTCCACCATGGAATTTAGAGTTCAAAATCCCTCCTGACCTCAAGCTTTCTTTTTTTGTAAAACAGAGTAGGAATACACTGTGGTCATTTCATGCACAAGCAGAAACATTTGGCAGAAGGGTCCCTGCACTTTTGCCTTCTCACTGTCACTCAATTCATTGAACATGCTCCCATGTCACCTGATTAACTATAGGATTCATAAGCTCTCCCTCATTTCTACCTAATCTACATTAGAGCTTAGTGGATAATGAACTTTTACTCAAAAAATGAGACTTGCCGCTTTTAGACCTGCTCCATTAGAAGAAGGCAAAGCTGAATCCATGGTTGTCTCATCCTGCAAGAGAAATGTAATTGATACTTTGGAAACTATCCTCCTTCCTGTTAAAGTTGGGCATATAGGCAGGAGTGTAAGATGCATAGGTCCATAAGGAGAAAAAAATAAAAAGAAGAGCTTGACTCCAGCCTTGGTCTTCAAGAACTCAGCCAATTAGAAAAAAAGCTGATTATGCAAGTGCAATGATTTGTGCCAAATTCATGACTATCTCCAAAATGAGGTGAGTTTTTGGTTTCCTAATTAATTTCCTTGGTCCGCTTTTCTCAAAATTAATCCTTATCTATTAACATGAGTAAAATAAAGCAAAAAAACTCTATTTCCTAAAAGATAATGCTGCAAAGAAAGCACTGCTGCAGGGAATGATGCTGTTAGCATTCCAGCTAACCAGGGCTTTAGCTCTATGGAAACACAGCATAATCAGTGCTTTCAAGAACTATGGTTCCAATTACAATGCAAAACGTATGAGAGTTCCCATGCCTTCTAACTAGTGCTGCAGGTAGTAAAATATAACTTTGATTTTTCTCTCTCCCTGTGTAGTTAGTGCAGCCTTATTTTTCTAAATGTGCTCCAATCATCCATTTTAATTATCTTCTTTTATAACTAAAATTGAATGAATGAGAAGATTTCAATATCAGAAATTTAAAAATATAAGGGTGATAGGAGGGCTATACAAGCTCAGTCTAGGCTCTAGCCTAGTGTCCAGTCCAGCAGTCAGGACCACAAGTCTTTCAGCAGTGAGCAAATACAGCCCTTCGCAGGGGGCAGTATCCCCTTGTATTGGTGGCAGTATAAGCTGCCATCTATATGAACTTGGAGTACAGCTGTCTGGGCCACTGCAAGCACAGGCAGCTGCCGAAGAGAGGAACGGGGCCACTCCGCCACCCAGATCCCCCTTTGGGGCCAAGGGACACCGAGCTGCTGATGGGCACACACCTTCTGCTCCAGCTTTTCTCAGTCCTGGCCACCTTTTGTCTATTCTGGCCAGGACTTTTCTTCACCTCCAGCTATTCATGCCAGGCAGATTCACCTCACCTCATCAGGCCTAGCCTCATTCTTCAGGCTTTCCATCTCTGTTCCCTTGACCAGACAGCCTGAGTTTTCCCCACTGAGTTCTTCAGTGTCTGCCCCTAAGCCTCTTCCCCAGCTACTTGCCCCTCTCAGCTATCAGCCTGGCCCTCGACCCCTCCACATTTGCATCTGACAATTTCCTCCTCCATATTTCCTTGATCCAGCATGGGAAAATGAGAGCAGAGAAGAGAATGTGCTCTCTGTTCCCAGTTCAGCCATGACAAAGATTATAAACTGGATTTTCTTCAGGGCGACAAATGCATTGCTGGCCCTGGGGGCGTATTTTCAAATTGTGGGTCCAAAGTATGGGACTGCCAATTTTTTAATGCTTTAACTGAAATTGTCGCCAGAATTCAGGCTGACACGAGCAGCCAGCTTAGGGTGTTTCACACTTGGTGGTTAACAATATTCCAGTAACCGGAAAACACAGAATAATAATGTGAAGTGTTGAGCTGCATTAATAATATGAGCCTATCAGCTCCACTTGTTGTTACCCACCCATGGCACCTTTCATATCTCTCTCTTTTCTCTAGCCAGGTGCTGAATTACTGGATCTAAATTTGCTTTCTTTGTGCACCAGGTTGCCAGAGGTCCTCACTGCTGAGACGGCTGCGTGCTCATTTCATTGTCACAAATGCTGTCCATTGATCCTGTTAAATCTGTGTATCTCATATGTGTGAAACTGGCATTCAAACTAGACATTCCTGTGTGACAAGATTCAAAAGGTGTATAATATTTATAATGTTACTGGGTTTATCTTTAATCTAATTTGCAACTTTTCTGTTTATCAAGTTTTATTTGTTGTAGAGATGAACATACAGACATGAACTTTTTGTTTCAAAAACAATAAATAGTGACTTGAAATAGTTTCCAGAAGACTACAGATATTGGACTCCACCCAAGGAGTCCAGTTATGATCTGTTCTGATTTACAAATTCTTACAATAAAAAGAAGCATCTTTGCCCTTTTGGAATTAGTTTTGAAAGCACCTTCCTAAAAATACAGCTTTAAGCACAAACTTCTCCAAGAGCTTTCTGAAGCTCCACTGTTCTCTCCTGTGCTGGGAGGCAGCCTACTTCAAAAATGAACAAACGCACAAACACAAAAATCTTTGAAAGCGAAGACTCTGGGGCCCTGTTCAGTTCCACTAACAAAGCAGAGGTGCTAGCATTTCAGTGGCTAATGCAAAGGACCCTAGACTTAAATCAGCCTGACAGTACTGCAGCAAAAGCTGCCAGCAGGAAACTGAAGAAATAGGTACAGAACTAGGAGATCTGAAAGTAAATATGAATTTAAAAAAAAAAAGTTTCTGAGTTATCAATATAGTATAAAGAATTCAGAAGCGATGGGAGTATTAATTATATATGTTTGATGTTAGTTACATACAAGTGGTCAGAAGGGCTAAGGTCAGAGCAGTGATGAGTGTGCTTGGCAACCTCCATCCCTGAACCCAGCATCACTGCTCCCTGGTGTCCACCCTGCCTGATGGCAAATCCGTACATGTCACCACTGCCTGCTCCATGAGAGGACATAGTGGCAAAGGGAAGGGAGGGAAAAGTGTAGTCATGACCTTTAAATTTGGTCCTTGGGGCCATAGCAGCAGGGTGTGGGTTTACTTGCTGTCATTTGATGACCCTGCACAGAGCTGTTCTCTCCTCCCATTGCTCCTTACTGACACCTTGGTTACATCTCTGCTATAATTTATTACCTGGTCTTAATCCAAACACTCTGCTAGCAGTGGCCTGAATCCATCTGCATTCCCAAGATCCGGCTCTCTGAAGCCATATCACCCTTGTATGTAAGATGCCTGTCAGTCATATCTCCCTTTGCAACAGACGTTTCTGGTCCTTATTAGGAAATAACTTCTGCTCCATCATCAGTCAAAGGCATCATTGCAAAGGCAGATGGGAACCACGGAGACTGCGCTGGGTCAGGCTCTGCGTGTTCACACTGTGGGTGAGGGTACACTTGAGCGTGTGTGTATATGCACATTGCTGTGTCTAATTTGCAAGCTCTACTGACAGTTTTTTTTTCCCCATAGGCAGACCCTATGTTTTATAATAAACCTAGTACAAGTGCTTTTGTAAATGTAAATAGTATATGAATCTGACACAAAGCACAATCTCAGAAAACAGTTCAAAGCCCATGAAATGTTTTTGACACAGAGCAAGAACAAGAACTTGAGGCATGTAAATTCAGAAATGAGAACTGCCTGGCCAGAAGCTGAAGATGGTTGGAGGTGGTAAAGTACATCGGCCTTTTACAAACAATGTAGGAATGCCCCATGGCAGTTCTGACCAGTCTCCATGTCTTTAAAAAAGGGACTATAATTGCTGGAGGAGAGGAGTGGCAGTAATCTGCAGTTCAGCAGGGACTCTCAGGTGCTGTGGTGTTCTGCGGTAGTGCTTAATGAGAGTACTGACCAGGAAGTTACCACTGTAATGAATCTTTGTTTTTAGGACAAGTCAACCAACAGAGGAGATGCTTATGAGAGAAAGTGGGAGGGAGCTGTTCAGCTCCTTATAGGCCTCTGTCACTGATTTAATTAAACAACTAAAGTTGGTTAAACAAGGGTGCTAAATTTCAGCACAGACCTTAAAGTGCAAGACATTCCCCTGGCTGCTATGCCCTGCGACAGACAGGGTACTACATCTCAGCTTCTTGCTGTGCTGGGTGACCAGTTCAGCGTGAGGAGCTGCAGCAGCTTACCAGGCGGTGGGATGTGGTCTAGCCTACCTATGCCCTCATGGGCAGCCCTGACTTTACTGGAGGAAATCCCACGTGTTAACTGCAGCCAAAACACCCTCAATACTCACAAGGTAGCAGCATCAGGTCAGTGGGTGTGGAGCAGGTCATATCACATTATTATACTACTCAGGCCCTGTAGCCATCAGAAATCACTGAGTAGCACATTAGTCTTACAGCCAGCAAAGGCAGCAAAGGGTTAAACTTTGACTTCATTGAAACCAGTAAGAAGGTTTTAGTGAACTTCAGCGAAACCAGGATATATAAAGGTTCTCAGATTAAAAACAGTTTTCAAGTCCTGGTAAATCTCAGTAAGCTTATTTTCAAGTGACGCTGCAGCAGACTACACTGTTCTTGCAACAAAACAAACTGTCTTAGAGTGGGGTTAAGCATGCCATACCCCATGCTTTTCAGCTCCATAGCCCATTGAATGGGGACTAAAAGCCATATTAGATGTGCACTGAAACCACTCACCTCTCAGAGGGGTCTTAGCTCTGGTTCTGGCTCTGGTGTTATCTGACAGGTATTTCCGGAGACAATTTCATGTGAGCAACGTGATTAAATTTTAATCCTGAGCCAATTTGTTGCACCCAATCCTCTGCAATCTCCAGCAATCCCATCTGCTTTGAGATTGACAATGTCAGGTAGGAAAAAAAAAAAAAAAAGACTCACATTCTCTGCTGGAAGGTCCATGACAGGACCTGCTGCAAAGCGGGTAGGATTAGTAGGAAGATTTCAAACTGGGCTGAATGCAGACTGCTTGAAAAGACAGCACAGATTCACAGTGCTGGGCCTCTGAAGCAGGCTCAGCTTCAGACCGCTCCAAGGAACTGTCTGGTATAATACGGACAAGTGCAATGTGGGAAATGTGAGCTGTGGATATCTTCTGGAGAACTGTAATGGTTTCAGCCCAGCCCCTAACTTTGTTTATTCTCCCAGTATAAATGAGTGCTTGGCCTGTGACAAGATGCCAGCTGTATTTGGCACTTACTGACTTTTGTTGCTGGTACCCCAACAGTGTGCTGTGGGTAAGTCTGGACTTGCTGTTGGGCTCAGACCTGCAGTACACCCCTGAGGGTATAATCTCACTGACTATGGAGCAAAAGGAAGCCCAGGTGTGATAAGACTTATGTTTGCTTTCAGATATTTCTGGGTCATCGCCCTTTGCTGGGTTTTTTTGGTCTGCTTTGATACATGCGACAATTCAATTTTGTGCTAGGGAAGTACTTGGGCTTTTATGAAATTTATAGATGGAAAGCAAAATCTATAAGATATATGCGCCACTTTGGAACAATTTTAGAAATGGATGCTTCTAAGCAATTGTCATTGCTCATTTCAGATCACCCTGAGTTTGTAGGACCTTAACAAATGTCCAGCCATCTTTGACAAACCAATGCAGAACCCATCACAGTGATGCTCTCCAAGACAAATTTGAAAAGCGTTGTTAGTCTCTTGTTTGAAACAGATTTTCTTTATCCAGAATCTAATTTTATTAATTAGTATCCAGCTTTAAAAACATCTGAAGCACAGGCAGAGAGATTCAGTCCCTTTCAAATTGTCGTCAGTATATTCATTCAGAGTTTCAAGATATGGAGGAATACTTATATGTTTATTGCTATTTTCTGATGATACTTCACTTCAGACTTTCAGAACTATTTCAAACCTTGTCAATTAATCCAGAACTCTCGTCGGTCCATTTTATTTAGCTCAAATCCATGAATTGTGTAAAACAGGAAAACAGCTGTCTCCTGGTTTTTATTTTGTTGTTTCTTTTTTTTGAGGATTTTAATACATTGAAATTAAGTCCTCTGCAGTCAGTTGCATTTTAAATGTCATTTGAATAGTTCTTGGTCCATATGCAGCGTCTTTTAGCATTTTTATCTAACGAAACAACAGTAACACTTTTTCATTGCGTGTGCTATACCTACATGTCAGTGCTTGAAACTTTTAATTCATTTGAAGCTGTTGGGTACTAACTGCCTGCGAGAAGCAGCCAAATGGCAACACCATTAATGAGGCTGTCTGAGTGATTTGTCTGGGCTGACAGTAGGCCTATCAAATGGGTCTCTGGAAGAGTTTGGTACAAAATTCTTGTGGATCCCAAACAGTTTCAAAGGGGAAATACACACTTGGATCAACAGCTCTAGGAAGATGCTCTGTTAGGCATTTACTAACTGTACTCATTGGACTAGTATCTAGCACCTGGGGCAGAGTTTATCTCACCTTACTTTTTGGGTGTCTCCAATGTAAATGAATATATCTGGGCTGGTCACCCTAAGGCTGTCTTTATAATCAATGACATAGGCCTCTTCAGGATGTTATTCATCTCACTTACCTTAGATGTGTAGATAAGAATGAAAAGAATCATTTTCCAAAGTCATCCCATTAATGACAAAGACATAGACCTACATTTGGTCTTATAAATCCCACCTTCTGCTTGATGGAAATGTTCGGTACTTATGGCATATTAGCTGCCTTATGGGGTTAGACAGGTATTTTTGGACTGCTCTCCAGAACCGAGGTGCCTCGAGGCCTTGTAAGTTTCATTTTAGCCACCTGAGGATTACTTGGACCTTGTCCTCTCAGTGTTTTTGGTGATACAGACACTGGACATGGAGAGGGATACAACAAGCAAAGCCTTCTGAGACGTGCTGGTTCCCAGGCTCTTCCACAGCAGTATGTCTATGCATTTATGACTGCAGCTAAGCCATAGCTGCTCCCAAATGTAATTTAAGCCTCCTAAAATCCTTAGTCTATCTAATCAGTCCATTTCCACTCTCAAATCTGGAATGTTTCCCATGGTGTGCTCAACCACATATCATTCACACCCTTTTAGGGGTCAAGGACATTAGATGCTCATTGTCACTGTCGTAAACCCATGGCACATCTTCTAAGAGCAATTGGCCAGATTTAGTCATCTTCTTTGAGTTCCTCAGCTACCATGGGGAGTGAAACTTCTCTCATGGCAGGAATATTTACAACCTATTCGGTCTGCTGAGGAAATCTAAAAGACTTGTTGTGTGAAACAGTTCAATGAACCTCTACGTTAGACCGATACTATAGTCATCCTGAAGGTGTATACTACACAGAAAAAACATCTGTGGCTCTTAACTTAGACTTAACTAGATGCCTCAATTAGCAGATACTTACCCCAGCACTCTCAGTAACCCATGGAGTTGGGCAGGCACCTCAAAATGGCAATTCAGATCTAACACAGGTAAAACTGCTGTTTGCATGTACTTCTCTCTTTCTGTATTTTACAGAGCTGAGAGCAATAAGATGTCCCATTTGAGCTAGGAAATAATCTAGGATTTATCCAATATTAATGGAAGGACAATGATCAGCCTGAAGCCTCTTTGTGTCCTGGGATAAATAAATCTGTACCTCTGGAAGCTGACAGTATCATACTATAGGAAGTACACAGCACAAATTCAGAGCTGTCCTAATCTCCCAGGTAAATGATTGAACAGTGAGAATATTTTGGCTGTAAGTATATTTAAATAATAAATTCTAGGTTTAAACACAAACATTAAAATCAATGCTAACACCCACCACCTAGTTCTACTAGCAATTTGAAGCTTCTGGTACATACAGAGAAAAGAGACAAAGAGAATGAATTCCATGAAGTGTATTTTATGGGGGAAAAAAAATGAATGCAAATAGAAATGAGTTTCAAATGTGTATACACCAGGGCTCCAGCATTCAACTGGCTGAGAAATCTGTTACTGAAATCCCAACCTTTTGATAGGATTTAATTTTTTCTTTGGTTCAGCAGACTCCTTTTTCATCATTATAGGAAATATTGTAGAGCATATAAAACTCTTGATAAAGTACACTAACAGTTTCAACTGAAAAAAAATTGTGAGTATGATACGCAGGATTAAGGGAAGGGGTTTTTGCTACAGCAATTGTCAGCCTCGGCCCTTGCTTGCTTGTCTTCCAGAAGACGAAACTGATATATGGAAAGGTTTACAACCAGAAATCTATTTTGAAGTACTGGAACATTACTATTGAAGAAGAGAAGAAAACAAAACAAAATCAAGAAAGCTTACTCAATTGACACTAAGGGCAGACACAAGCAAAATCACAAAACTCCAGCAGCTGTCGTTTTTAGGATCTGTTTCCTGCATTATGCCCATAACATTCTGTGGGAAGTACATTTCAACATCCTCAAAGATTAAAATTTAATATCACACCCAAGTATGAAATTGTAAAGGCTTTGAGCTAAAGTGGGGAAATTGAATCTTAAAAGGAAAAATTTGGTCTGTGATTACAAGCAAGCAAGCAAGCTCTAAAAGGCAGAAACCGAATTAATTTTCTCTTTGCAATTTCTATACTGCCAGTGCAATAGTTGAGGTTTTACCACGGCCAGTACACGAAGTAGGATGAAAGGAAAGGTACATATTAATGAAGAGATTTTACTTTAATATCCATTCCCAAGTGCAGCTCAGTAGAACAGTACAAGTAGTAGTAAGTCATGGTGCAATTAGTGACACAATCATCAGAGTGGCAGCTGGTAGGATGTGAGGTACATGAGATCCCTCATGTACCTTTCTGTGGAGGTTTATAGGAGAAGCAATCCGGACTGTGAAAGGCGGTGGTACACAGTCACCTTACTGCAAAAATAAGCTCTTTAATTTGGCAAAAACAAAAGCGTATCAATCACAGATGTTTTTGTAGATGTCTTCCATAATGTCACCTATGTGATTTTATCACACATAAGCAGAAAATTAACTGTGGTATTGATGCAAAAATTAGGTATTTATGTTCTAGTAGCATACAATAAAACCAAATATCCTTCTTGCTATTCTTCACGATGTTCATAAAGCAGTGATTTAGAGCTTCTATTTAAAGACATGTAGCAGATCCAGTAAAGGCATGTGCGTTACCTGAGGGACTTTGTCTTCCTTTCCTCCCTAATTGGTTTTTGCTTTTGTTTTTTTTTGCCCAGTCTAAAATTAGATTATTAAGTCTTCAAAGCAGGGACGCTGAACTCAGTTATCCTCTCATTTGCTTCAGTCAAAGTCACTGGAGTCTCACTAACAGCAAATTTGCAACAGTGAGTGAAGAATCAGGCTTGTCTTACTACATGTCCCAAAAGAAGTCTGAAGTACAGAAGTGAGCAATGGAATCAAATACGTGATACAGTCACTTGGGGAAAGTTTGCTGAACACAATATAAGTTGCTCCGGCTTCCCCATTGTAATTTCTGTGATTATCATGTGACTACAAAAATGTTGCCTGTAGCTATTCTTGCACAGGGAAGAGAAGTACTTCCTTAGCAGTGGGTAACGCTTATTCCACTTCCTCAGCTGCAGCTGCAGTACAGCATATTACTTTACTATGTTCTGTTATAGCTTTTGCAAACATATGCCTCTTTCCAAGCATGTTGGACTCATATTTCTAGAGCTACAAAATAATATAGTTCCTCACTATAAACCCATGCTTAAAATCCTCTTCCCAGGAAGGATTAGACTGACTCAAGCGCTGAACTAAGCTGAGAATACACAGTTATAAATCCCAAGCAGAGGGAAGAACTTCCCAGAAGTGCACCATAAAGCACCTGACCAACTGTGACAAGAAAGGGTTAGTTTGCACCCCTCCCGCCCTTTCCCTGCTTGCTAATGTACAGCTGCTCCTATGCCCATGTCCCTATGCTAACTCTTATGCATCTCCTTTTATTGCATATACTCTTCCCAATGCACAATGCAGTGGACTTAGGCATCTAACTCAGCAGTGAGACCCTCACATAGGTGGTAAGGAGCTAACAGGCACTTTTGTGGATCTAAGTTTATAAAGAGTTTCTTGGATTAGCTTTGAGGGGAGGTGCTGCAGCAACTGGGAGGGTTTGCACCATGCAGGGGTACTTTGCTAGCAGGACAGAACAGCTGAGAACAGAGTGATCGTCTACCTCTTCTCTGCAGCTCCAGCACAGAGATGCCAATGTGGAGCTGGCAGTGAACAACAGGAGATCTACTGATGGGTTTGTCTTGCACAATGACTAGTTTATTTGTGAGGGATCACCTGGGAAATGAGGATATGGTCAGAATATTCTGCAGCCACTTCAGTTGTCCTTGGAAGTGATCTCAAAGACCTTTCATGTGCGGCATGATACTCTGTCAGGAGAAGGAGGACATACTGATGTACTGGTTTCCAGCTGGAGCAGCTGCCTGTGCAACCACAGGCAAATTCCAGCTTCCTACATGTGTCCTACAGTGAGCAGCAATCTGCATCTGGCATCTGGAGACTTCGACATCTTTCTGTGATTTCTGGATGAAGCCAGCGTGGTGGCTGGGATTTTGAAAGTCTTCTGGATTCCCAAGGACAGCTTTTGCAGGAGCACTAGGAAGCAGGAAGTGTTTTCTGCCTCACTGAGAACAAAAATCACATGATGTAAGGGATAGCATAAACCTCTGTCCAAGCCATTTTCAGGTCAGTGAGACATATCACATAACAGGATGGCAAAGGAAGTGGGTATCAGAGGCACTCCTGAAAATCTGAGGAAAAACAAACTGTTTGACCAAGTCAAAGGGCACATGGAGGAATGGAGCACTTCTTTAGCTTAATTTATCTTTTCTTCTTGTGAAATTTCCTTCAATTATGTATATGTGTTAGAGATACATAGATACTGATACAGGTAAAAAACTCCAAACTGGTCCCCAAATATGATTCTTTAAACTAATTCTGTTTTGTTTATAAGTGGTATGGGTTACATACACATTCAGACATGAGCAGCATGTGTTGTAGAAAATTAAGGCATTATAAATTGCAAAAAGCCATAACGCAATCCGTTGTACTTGTGTCACTTGATGAACTAGTTGTTAAAGTATACCCTTATAATTTATTAGCCTTTTTATAAATTGAACCTTAACATAAAATGTGATGTAATGCTTTATAATGAGTACAGGCATTCAGCAAGGTGCTGCAGTATTTTAAACAGAAATTGTGTTCACCTAAGTTGTCTCAAAATGAGAACAATTTCTGCCAAACAACAATAACTAGATTCAAGCACTGTCAGTTTGAAACATAGTGAATAAAAAATAGTTAAAATGAAATTCTTCTTCTGCCCTACAGTCCTCCTGCCGTATTTATGGATTTTATTGCTGCAATAAAATTTGTGGGGGAGAGGGAATTTGATTGATTTCCTTTTTGCCACCTATTAACTCTACACTGGGTTTTGAAAGATATGTTCTGACAGGGAAATAATTAAACCAAAAATGCTCTTAAAATGTAAAGAAAATAAGCTGTATATAATATTTCAAGTCTACTTCAGTTACAGCAAGTCATAATGATAAAATTGGAACACTTTCAAAGAGGCCTTTTTTGGTTTACTTGCTTTTATTAAGCTGGAAATGTGCATTTAACATTCTAATCTAAAACTGAATTATGCACATTCTCTTATGTTTCAGAAGAATGAGATGAATTTTAAGCAAGCAGTTAATGTCAAGCCCATATATTCTGATTTTGTCTTGAAAAAGTAGTAGGGCTGACAGTTTGGTTTGTTTTTCAGAGTTATCATGAGTTTATGGGTAAAAATGAGATCCATAACATTATTCATAATATATTTTTTTCTTGTTACTTGTATGTACTTTGAATAAACAGAGAAAAAAACATACTTTCCAAAGTACGTGAATCATACATCTTTGATACTGTCTGATTGTTTGTCCAAGAGGTACTTCGTTATGCTACAGTTCTTCTATTGAGATCTTAATGGAAGTTCATGAGACTATCCATTACAGCATGTTGCAGTTTGATAGGCTGATTATTCCATTTAGATAGTTGGTATCAATAAACTCATTTCAGCTAAGACTTTAGACTGTGTTTCGTGATTTATGTAGCAAAATGTTATCAGCTTTCTCAAAGCTTCATCTAAAATTATTTGAAAAAAATTTTTTTCAAAGTAGGAAGTGCCAAATGCTGATGTGAGGTTGGCTGGGTTAACCTCTAGGAGCAGAGGACTTCGTTCAAGCACTGAATACACACAAAGGTCCTGAGGGCTTCAGCTTGCAGGCTCGTTTTTTCAGCCTCTTCCTTTGCTACCTGTAACTTAGCATCTGAACTCAGACAAGTCACTTCTCAGGGCCTCAATTTACTCAGGCTTAACTTATGATGAAAATTTTCCTTCAACACAGCAAGAATCGCTATTCAGAAAGTACTTTCAGACCCAGGATAAAAAGAGCAATAGATGTGCCAAATACCATAGTGTTATTTTTAACCTTTGAATTTTAATGTTGTCCTCTTTAGATGTATTTAGGAATTTGACTCAGATTTATGCACATTGAATTTTATGGTCTTCATTTAAACTTAACCTTGCTTCACTAATCCTTTCGATTTACATTTTCTGTGTACTTCAGATCCCTTTTTTGGTGAAACCATGCACCCAGCAGACTTTGGAGATAGTTTTTAAAACCAATTGAATATTTTATTCCCACTAATATTTAGGACTGCTGTTGTTCGATTTATTCACGTTAACAGGTTAAAGTAAAGCCCTATTAGATACCTGATTAAAAATGCTTTTTGTTACTATTAGTTCGTATGAAAAATAACAGATAGAAAATTAAACTTTGGAGTAACAGTGACCTACAAAAAAAAATTAGATTTGCTCCAGGGATGAATAGTGGTTGTTTAAAGTTACTAATAGATGTTCCAGAGATAAAAAGAGGAAGGGATTTCACAGCAACTCATTAGATACTGCCTACTACAAGTACAGAAAGGATGACAATGGCCTCAGGTACTGTAAATGAGGCCAATACAAAATTAAGAAAATGAACCAAATTCAAAAGGATGAGGGTGAGTGAAAAAAACCCATGCTGGTTTCTAGTGGGATATGTTAATCAAAGACAAGCAAGCTGCTTGAAGATCCCAATGGTTTTCTTCTTATTCATTCACAGGGAGTACTTCTAGGAGTAAAGCAAGGCTGGAGCTGAAGTTGGGGTGCCTTCAGCTTGGACACTGGGCTAGGGTGTTACTGTGTCACCTTGACTCCTCCTCATCTTCAGTGCAGAGTCCCCCCGCACCAGGCGGGAGTTGTGGTGTCAAAAACGCTTAGCGCAGGAAAGTGTCTGAAGTCCTGCTCCTCTTGGGTTTGAGGCACTTCAGCCAGACCATTCTCGATCTTGGGGACAGCGGGTAGATGCCCACTGGGGCAGAGTCCGTGCCACACAAACCACAGCTGCTGGAGAGGGCAGTGGAGCTGCCCGTTTAACCGTAACACCCAAGTTATTAAAACGTTCATGAGCCCTTGGGGACAAGGTTCTTTTTGCCCTGAAATGATTTAAACCCAAACCACAGAAGAGCAACCCAGCTGGGTAACAACCTAAGCTAATCAATTCAGGTAACTGCCTAAGCTATCCATGTGGGAAGGACCCTTTGCACCTCCTGGTGTGCTGAGAGGACAGACCTGGATAATGATCTGAATTTTCTGCTGTAACTCATGAGAGAGAAACATAAAATGCGCCCAGTGTTTTGTGGGTAAGCACAAGCGCATAGGCTGAGTATATATACAACTCTACTGCCAGACAGGTTAGATCCTGGATTTCCATCCTTACGGCTTTTACATTTGTGGCCACCTCGCAGCTCAGTCTCAGCAGCAAGGCTGCTGCACAGCAAAGTGCTGCCATGGCTAAGCCTGTAAGTGCTCTGTCCTGTGTAAGGCACAAAGAGGGGGGCATTCCTGTGCTGTGTTGTACTTACGTAGGTCTAGAGTACTGCTGCGGAGGTCACTCATTATCTGAGATTTATACCTGCTGAATTAATCTGATTTAGTCCTCACCCCTCTCTGCAGGTACTTTCTACCAAAATGACATAGCAGTAACAGCCAATAGCATAACATAAAAGTCACCATAAAAAATGAAAAAGTTTAATACAGGATTACCCGGTAGGTTTTTTTAATGCTGTTATTTACTGTTTAAAAACCAAATGTCTTTACACAAGCTAATAACCAGTTGATATCCAATGTAGACTAGACTTTTTACTTTTTGCTCTTCTATCTGACGCAGCCATAACTCAGGCTGCACGCAAAGGGCATTTTTATAAAAACACATTTTTGATAATTTCTAGTCCTGATCCTTTTTAAAGGGTAGGAGTTTCAGTACATTGCTATTACCCACTAATTTCATGGTCCATGGCTGCACATAAGGCTGTAATTTAATTGTGGGTTTTTCTGATATTACGAACAGCAAGAGTAGTGCTGATTTACATTCTCAGTATTCACTGAGGACTACATATTGTTATTTGTAATATAGGCAAGGGATTTTGCAGACACCTAGACATTAAGTTATTTAAAGTCTGTCATGCTGGAAAAGAAGACTTAATCCACAGAATGTAGAAAGGAAGGGATTACAGTGCTGGAGATCTCAAAAGGAAGAGATTACTAGAAAAAAAATGAGCACAGTATGTTGACTTGTTAAGGAAAAATCACTTGTAGGCAAGTAACAAACAGTTTGCAGTGTGCAGGCATGTACAACCAATTTTTTTAATAAAAATTATTATGTGGCTAATCAAATACTTAAATCATTACATTATAAGATATTTATAATAGAATACAGTTTCTGCATAATAATACAAGGGAATTAAACAACAAAACAATGAGGATCTCATATCTACTTGTGCTTGTTCTGGCAGATATCTATTTCATGTAACATTCAGATAAATAAGAAAGTACAATCATAAATGCAGTAGGAAAAGGTACTGAAAGATGTGAAATCAATAGCTGTCCTGAAATTGGTACCTAAAGAGAAATATTTTGCAGGGCGATTAAACTTACAACTCAGTGGGAGCCACACACTGCTGTAACACTTGATCTTACAAGAAGTTGAGAAGTCTTGCTCTGCTCTAGCAGACCACTCATGTGGATAACAGATAAAGTCCCACTGACAGCACTGGCACTACTCACGTGCTTACATTGAAACTGGTCCTTAAACACTTTGGGCTTTGAGCCAGGATACCCAGTACCTTGCAACAACAACCCCTTTAATGAAGAGTGATTAGCGGTCCAGAAAGAAATTCTGCAGTCCTCAAGGTCAATATCAAGTTTTGCTCATTCACAGTCTGTGACTCATGCTCCTTAAGGCACCTGGGTTGCATATTTAAATTATCATCACCTCACAGTCTCTACACAGGCAAAATGTCCTTTGGTCTAACTATTGAAGCAGACATTAATTCTACAGGTCACATCCTGGGCTCTTTATAGTAGTGTAATCCTTTTCCTTTACTTATTACTGTCCTATATAAATCAAGGATGATGATATGTATCACTGGCAAAGGAGTGATTTTGTTGCCACTGTCAGATGCAGCTGAATCCACGGGCTTTGGCTGGCTGAGGTAGAAGAGGAGGAAACCAAGATGCTCATGCATGGGACTTGCATCTCTTCAGCAACAGCGAATCCCACTGCTGGCAGAGCCATGCCAAGGAGGTACCGAGAGTACCACGCTTCTCTCACCACCTCCAGCTTCTGCTGCTACACAAAAGGAGGGGAAACAGCTATAAAAGGCTGAGAACAGAGAAGGCAGCCAGTGAAAGGTGTGTCCTGCTGTTGCTCCAAGGGCTGGTTTTGGTGACCCTATCCAGCCACTATGGCTTTACAGGCAGAGGAGGGCAGGAACAAGTCAGAAAAGTTGTGATAGGACTGATAGATCTATCATCTACCCATCACGTTTCTCTCGCCCACTGGAAAGCAGGGATTTGGGCATGCTAGAGCCTGCTCCACCAACATGGGAGCAGCTCCACTGCCCTCCTCCAGCCACAGGAGTACAGCTCTTTCACACCCTCACTCCCTAGTACAGAAAGTTCAGGTGCACCAGTTTCCTGAGTATAGACCTGGGTGGATGAAAAAGGAAGGAGATACAAAAGATGCTCCCTCTGTTATATACTGTCCTCACCTCACCTCACTGCTCAGGGAAGTTAATTTTATTAATGCCTACCCATGGAGTTCATGAAAACTAGGACTTGTTCAGCTAAATTAGGATCTCTTTATAATAGAGAAGGCTGGTCAATAAAGATAACAGCATTGATCTAACATCAGCAGAGAAGAAAATATTTGACTTGATATTATACACTTTGATTAAAAAACTAGGACAAGAGAAAAATTTCCCATGATAAATGGATTAAAAACTAGTGAGCTGATAGATCTCAAAAGATAACTGTAAATGAATAATCTTGAAGTGCATGTGCTGCTCGTGAGAGCCTCCAGAGATCTCTTTTTGCTTCTGTGGTGTTTAACACTATTCTCAGTGACCTGGAAGGAAACACAACATCATTGCAGATAAGATTTGTAGATCACAGTCGGAGGGAGGGAAAGAGTGAACAGGACCTGTCACTGATAAAGAGACTGGTGTTAAGCAGTCTCAGACAGGTAAAATGTGAAGGAGGAGGGAGAAGTATAAACTCACATCCAAGATTACAAAATCTAATCTGGATAATGGTCTGAAAAGATCTTGAAGCTCATGGTGGACAATCTGAATATAAACAATTATGCCAACGCTGTCCAAAGGGCTAAAAGAATCCCAGGATATATAAATAAAGGAAATTTCCAATATGAGGATAGAAAATCATGTTTTTATGTATGGCAGGAGTATGAATCCATGTGTCATGGAGTCATACTCTAGGTGTCCAGATGACTGTTGAAAAATTAGATAGAGTTCAGGAAAGAGGCACAACAAAGATTAAAGAATTGGAATATCTGTCTTACAACTCATTCTATTTAGCTTATCAAAGAGGAGGTTCAAGGATGAATAGATCACTTTGTGAGAATTTATGTGGGGAAGGAAACACTGATAATGAAAGGCTTTTTAACTCAGTAGACATGGTACACAATTTAAACATTAAAACCTGTGCTGAATTCTGAAACACTGGAGGTATTTAAACTTAAACTGGCTGTTTTGCTGAAAGAGATATTTTTATGTTTTTATTCAAATATACAATAATACAAGAAAGGACTATTTTGCCTGTGTTACATGAAACGTCAGAATACAGCATCTTAACAGTTCTTTCTGACCTTATAACCTTTGGGTGTGTATTTTGCAAAATATTTTACCTCTATAATCTCTTCTTTGAGAGCAAGTGTATCGAGAATTTTCTTCTTCCCTCTGGTCTGAGAATTTCTTTATCCAAGGGAAAACAAGTTTAATAAATTGAACTAAATTTCATCCACTGGCCTGGCCAATTTTGCTTCCAAAAGAATAGTACAAGTAAAATGTACTAGACATTTTATGCTCTTTATTTTTTGTCTCCTGAGTACCTTGCTCATTCACAGTCCCAGATGTGCAACAAAGCCAATAGGATTAAGTTTATAAGAATAATTAAATTTTCCATTTGACTGCCAATCCAAAATATTGAAAAAATACCCTCACTGAAATAAAAGCAACAAAAGAAAAATATTAAATTTAGAGTAGAATAATTCATCCTCAGGTATTTGACAGAGAAAAAAAAATAGACAGAGGGACTAGAGTAAAAAAAATGCTGGAAGTGAAAGAGAGAGAGAGAAAGGAGATGGAGAAGGTGTCTGGGTAGTTCAAACTCTCATTCTGGGTGTCAAGAAATCTGTTGAAATCTCAAAGCTCCCATTGGACTGTCCAAAGTGCAACACACTCTGCTTTGGGACCTCTGAAATCCGTTCTACTGAAGCAGTTCTACTTAGCAAGGACTGCTTAAATATTCACTCAGCCATAGTGAGAGAAGAGAAAGTACGTCACCAGAGGAGCTGTAAAAAAGAGTGACTGAAAGGGTCATCTGGCACAGGCAGTCTTTTAAGGAACTGCCAGATGAGGACACGTGGCTAAACAGTGCAAGCCTTTTAAAGGCAATAGGTCCACCCTTGTGAGGTGAGCAGGAAGCTATAGCACCTGGGGTGAGTTTGGGAATGAGGAAAGTACTAGATGTCAGCATATCTCACTGTTGCTTCTGAGACAGTAATCTCTGACAACATTCATTCTCCTAAATAAAAGAGGATAAGGACCACTGCTTAGAGAAAGGCCAGGTGGCATCAACCAGCCCGCATCCACTCTGCCCAGGCTAGTTCTCTCTATAGCAAAATTATTTGGAGAGCTGAATGAAGCAATCCAAAACAGAGCCAGGGAGGGAGCAGGGGACATGTGCCTCAGCTTACACCCTGGTCCTCTTTTATTTCAAGCTGTATGTAGACATACTCCTTATACCCCAGTCTGCCAATGTCTCCATCACCAGGATGCATGTTCTCATTGCCTCAACACACATTTAAATATATTCCCTCAGAGCAGACTAAAACCAAAAGGACAGTCTGAGAAGTAACCCAGAATACCTTAGACCATGGTAGCTAGGATCTTTTAAGCGTGCAGGAAGGAAGGGGCTTCTATCTGTCTTTCACAGCCTGTGTGAATTCTTTACTCGTTGAATGAAAATGGATCACAAGTATCCCGACAACATTGCCAAACTAGCACACTGTTTTCTTTGCTTGTATTTAGTGTCTGAAATGAAGGGATTTTGGAAATGGAAGTCTATGTAAATATAGTTTCAAAAAAAGCAAGAATGGACTGTTTTGACATTCTAGTATTTTTTGCCATTTTCACCATGAAAATTCACAAAGGCTTGAATGCACAATTGCACCTAATCTAACACTGTTTTTTGTGTTTTGTTTTTTTTGCTTTTTGTCTAACAAAAGATTAACTTAAAAAAAAAGAAACCTGGACCACTTATATCATCTATAAACTCCTAGAATCACAGAAGCTGTCATGGGGGGAAAAAAAATTGAAAGTGCATCATGGTTCCCCTGTGACCAGTGTGCCCATTTCCATTTGGCGAGAACCCAGGCACTGAGGGAAGGTGGCAGATGCACACCCAGGTCTCACTCCAGCATGGAGCCAGGATGTTGATTTGGATCCAGGAGTTTAGAACATCTTTCAGTCTAGTGGAACATGGTGTCCTATAGCAAGGTGTCACAACAGCAGTGTTCAGGGTCTAGAGAGCAATCCCCCCTTCTAGGAGCTTAGTTGGCCGTGCTCAAGGCCAGATCACTGATAGAAGCTGTTGTGCAGAAGGAGCTGGAGGAAGCCTCAGAGGAGGCTGCTGATCCTGAACTTGAGTTGATCTTGAGTTTCTGGCTTCACCTTGAACCTGCCTCATCACTACGGATTTGCTGGGTCAACACTGGCCTGCTTGGCACTTCTTTCTCACAGAAGTGAGCTGGCGCATTGGGTCCTTGCTGGTGACACCATGGCCTCTGCTGGCCTTGCTGTCAGTCTCAGCTCCCAGCTCCCCTTTCCTTGCAGAGCGGCCTGCCCTCACTGCTTCTTGACAGGCAGTGTCCTTGGCAGGGATTTCCAGCCAGTCTTTGATTTCGTAGTCACTAGTTCAAATGCAGTTTATGTCAAAATGCCTGGAACTCCTTCTCCAAGTTTAATTGCCTTCATAAAATGAGTAGTATCAAGTCAGCTTCCTGGAGATGGCTGTCTACAGCTCAATTCACACATCATCTAATCAGTGTTAGCACAGATATTCTCAGAATCAAAATGCAGGCATGGCTGATTATATGAAATCAATGGAATAACATTTGTCTGTGTGGAAACAGACCCTCCAACCCTGAGCACTTAACTTCATAGATCTGACATGAGGCACAAAAGCTCAATAGTGGAATCTCATCCACTTCTTGTGTCCTGCCTCTTATGGAGGTAGGTGGAAGACTCCAGGCTTTCTGCCTCTCAGTCTATCACCAATTATCACACAGGGAATTACCTATTAAAGTCAAACAGAGAAAGGAATTAATTAGTGAATATATAGATCAGTGGAAGTATTTGACAAAGTTAACGCAGAGATATACTCAGAGTGATATGTGGCAGAACCTCTAAGGGTTTCCCTGGTATGTAGATGCTGTTACACAGATGCCTTGTTTATGCAAAATTCCATTATATTCTATAAGCATACTTAAGAGAAACCATAGACAGGAAATTTTAAAGGTCTGAAGGGTTGAATTTACTGCTCAATGTTCTTGTCCTCATTTTTAATTCCTGACTAACCTAAAACTGGTTCCTGCTAACACACTTCTTCCCAGGACAGGAAATTTAAGAACTGCCCCAGACTCTAATTATCTGTTGACAGTATAGCAGATGATTACTGATAATCTTAGTTTAAACTGTAAGGTCTTAGAGGCAGAAGATACTCTTTTTCTCTGTCTTTTTAAAACACCAGGTAATCTGAGGTCCTACAGCATTGTCACAGAAACTAAACACCATATTAAATTAACACAACCCCCTCTTCACCTGTCCTGAAATAAATCTCTATCCACCTCCACAGCAGCTGTAGAATGCAAAATGTAACCCCCTTTTTGCTTAAGGAAATCTCTCACAAAAATGGAAGTTACCATAAAAGCTATAGGTAAACTAAAATGTCTTTATAACAAAATAGGAGGAAGCGAAACACGTTTAGAAATTCAGTCAGTACTTAGAGTGTAGACTAAGGGGATAACGAATCAAAATTTTCTGATTTTTTTTGAAGGTGAAATCTTCTACACAAAAATAAAAAATCCCTGCCCCCTATAATAACACTTATAAAGCAGTGAAATGTAAGAACAAGAACACTAAGTTAGAAAATCATACCAATGTAACATAACTACACCTTTTGTTAGATTTCTTAGGGGCTGTGATTTTCCTCAGAAAACTCATTCAGATAATTATGAATTTTATAAATTGTGCCAAGTTCTGCCTTAGCTGCAGTAGTCCACTGCAGCGAAATATATAAACCAAAACCTCACATACATAGCAAGTGATACAGAGGGTTAAACTCAGGGGAAAATTAAGTTTACAGATTTGCCCGAGCTACTTTTGTCGCTGTTGAGCTAAGTCAGAAACACCAGGGATGAAGGACTTCTTCAGGTAGCGCAGACCATGAGTAGCCCCTTAAGTGTGCTCTGAGGGGCATTTAAGAAGAAGGTCTTGCAGCCGCGCATGGCGTTAGACGGGCGGAGAGGACTCGGTGTGGATGACACTCTGACCTGGTTCCGGAGGCATGGTCCACATTGTCCTGAAAAAGTCTTCAGGAAAAATGGATCTGCAGAACTGTGTTAAACAGTATGGAGTGTGATCAGAGGTACCTATGGAGCTCTACGCCTGGTTCAGGAAGAGTCGTATACGAATATGGACATTTTTGCCCACAGGCCAGGAATTTTGAAGCAATCTAACCTGAGAACCTGTTGTTTGGTTCATGGGAATTTGAGAACACAGTGAACACAGAACACATATCCTCGTTTTTCATCTTGATTGTACTCTAATATTTTACTACAATAAACAGGTATGAATGTATACTGACAGTGAGTTATAAGAACAGAAATCGGATGAAGCTGCTGAGAACAGTATTAACAAAATTTTTATTTCCCTTACTGATTTGGGTCTTTGTTCCACAGAGTTTCAAAACACATGATTTCCCTTTCAGGAAAGTATATATATACATATTATATATATATAAAATATATATGTATATACACTTTTAGATCTCATTGGTGTTAGCAGCAGTTAAGCAAGCATTTAAAACATAATGCATCGTCAAGAATTTTGCTGAATATGAATTGGGAAACTGGGGCTGTAATCACAATTAGTACCTTGAAAAGCCCCACTGTGACTTTGGACATATGTGGATTAATTTCCAGTGGGGGCTAAATTCTTATCCTTTTTCTCATATTAAACAGCACAGGATAAAGATCCTATGCTTTGAAGTTTACTGACTACTTCAAGTGAATATCAAAATTTTATCCAAATGGACTAACATACATCTACTCCAAAGCAGGGTTTTCCAGGTAACATTTTGGAGGACCAAAATTTTTCATATTTAAAGCTAATTTTTAATATGAGAAGATATTGAATGCACTTTAGAAGGGCTCTACAGGGCTCTACAGTTGTCATTCCTTAGCTGCATGAAAAATATTATAAAAGATTTATATTTTTAACAAAACCTGATTGTTGTAAAAAGTCTGCCAAGCAGAGAAACATCATTTTACTCTAATAAAACAACACAGCTACCATTGCCTGAATTCAAATAAAATTTAACCACATTTTTTTAAATCAAGCCTGCCATTAAGTAAAGGGTATATTTATTAAATGTGGGTTTTGGATAATCAGAATTGTAGAACGGTTCATCCTAGACATCTACCTCACCTGATTCCAGTTTCCCAGCAAGTGGGGAAAGAGTTCAGTCAAAAAAAAAAAAGAAAGAAAAAAAGAGTCTCATTGCACTTGCACTTTAAAGCCTTCTTTCATTCAGGGATTTTTTATATTTGCCATAGAAGAGACTACACAAAAGAAAATAGCACAAATATCAACTTGAATAAGTTGTAAAAACCTGCTATCTTTTTTTTTTGTTTTAACTTCTGTCATGTCATAATAATGATTACTTTCAAAGGCTGCCATTTGACAGTCCCACACAGTGTAGGAGGGGTGAACGACAGCTGCTTCTTCTGCCTTCAGGCTGAAGCACACAGCAGACTTGCGCAATGGGCAAGAGCTGAGAGGATGCATATAGCATTCTTTTACAATCATTGCTCTTACAACCGTGCTTTGAGTTGTTCTTAGATTTGATTTTATTTTTCAGAGGGTTTTAATGAGACTAAGCCTCTATTGTCTTCTAACCCCAGTGAGTCATATTTTGTGCTTTTAACTATTTGCTTCAATTTTACCTGTATTTCAATTAACAAGAGGCATGAAGAACAGTTATCTTCTTCAGACAAAGATAAAACAATCTTCTATTAGGCTGGACTTGTCCTCCTCTGCAAACAGCCTACATAAAGACCCACCCATGGACATTATTTAAATCTCAGTTAAATTCTTGAAGACTGACCGTCACTGCCACTGATTTATGGCAATTTACAGAGGTGACTCTCTGATCCTTTGCTGACAAGCTAATGGAGTGCACAAAATCCTGAGTGGTTGCTCAGTTGTACTGAATTGCACCTGAAATATATGTGGCTAGATTTAAGTGTCAGTGTCTAATCTTTCAGCAAAAAGCTTGAGCACACACTTAATTTTTTGTCCATAAACAACCCACAGAAATTAAATCATTCTTGGTTCAGTTTGGAGCAGAACTAAGTGCCTTAATTTGTTCTCTTATGATTTATACTGATCATATTTTTGTTAATCAATGCATTGCATTACTTATTTGTGCTCTCAAAACATTGTCTGTTACTATTTTTAAGTGTTTCAGTTTACACTTACACAAAGCATGAATCCAACCCAACTCCCACTGAAGCCACTATGTCTGCATTATGGTTGCTATAGAAGGCAAGTGCTGAGATTTTACCCAGTCGGGTTCACATGTGTTGTGTGTCAGTTCACCCAGCTGTGCTCACACTGCAGGCCTGACAGCTCCCTTATGCTTGTCCTGACCCCTTCATTCTCCAGCTGGGGCAAGATAAATCTGGGCTTGCTTATTGTCTTCCATGCTGCCCATATGGACTATGTTGTCCTCTACCACTAGTCCGGGACTTTGATATTCATACAGTTCCTTTGTCTAACCATGAAATGCACTGGAAGCAAAGAGTGAAAAGTGTGGGGAGAAAGGAGAAGGGCAAGCAGGGTAAGGACTTTAACCCCTCCTTCTTGAATCTAAGCATTTCATAGAAGTTCTCAGCCATCTACCTGACAAACAGCTCTGAATACCCTTACTTGGAGCTTTTTGAAGAATGGGAAATGATCCAGTTGGACTCCAGTTATTTGCAGCGCCACTGGCAGAATGCATTCACTCTGCAAAACTTCTAATCACAGGTTAGAACCACACTTTGACGGGAGCGTATTGTGCTGGATACATGGCATGAACTGCAAAACCTTCATGTGCAGAGGGCCACTGTCATGACCTGTGAAGAGCTGATTCTGTTTCTACAGCAACAGCTTTTTTCCTCCCAGCAATGGAGGTTGTTATCACAGGAGGATGCAGGAGGAAGGAGGACATTGGGTTGCCTGTTCAAGAAAAGGATGGCAAGACACTTTGGAAACAGGCAAAGTGAGACTCTTGGATAACCACTTTGGAAGAGGCAAGGATATGCATTACCAGCATTGTCATAAAGACAACACTGTTCAGTATTACCACTCAGCATGGGATGCAATATGACAAACATGATGGTTGACATAACACATTCCAAAATGAGGGGGAAGTCCACAGACAGGATGTACATCTTGTTATGCCTTTTGGCTCATATGATTATTCAAATCAGAAAAACTATCACCTATCTTTCAAGACAAAGTGAATCATGGTGTTCCCACAGAAACACACTGGCCAAATTTACGAAACCCACATACCCCAAAGTCTATATGAAATGGGAGAGGTTCTGTATCAATGGAGAGTGAGTACCCTCTTCACTGTGAGAGGTGATGCTCAACCTCTCTTGTGTCTTGGCAGGCAAGGGACATATAATCATTTCAACCTTCCACTCCTGCCATGTTTTCCATGTATGCATTCAGATAGCTGAACAGGAGTTGTTCGGTCCCACAGCAAAATCAGCACTGGCATACTCAATAATAGCTACATAAATGTGGCCTGCTCAACTTTAGACACTTTCTGCAAGCACATTACTCTGTCCAGAAGTGACACTGGAGGACAGTAAACTGGTCCATGCTCCTAAGTCCATGTGTGATGTAATCTGCAAGTATGTTGCCAGAATAGCCAACGGGCCAACCTAGCAAGTCCTCTGATGGGACTTCTCTTTTCTATTCCAAAGCATATTTTTCCTGCAGTGCTCTCCTTAATAATTTCTGTGAAAATAACAGGCACAGGCTTCTCATGTGCAAACTGTAGGAACACCAAGCTCACCGATGCCTCTGCTTACTACTTGCTATTATTTCCTGCCTTGAGGTTTTTTTCTTCTCCTTACCTTCTTCTAGGATGTTGCCTATACAGAATGCAGCCCACTCTATCTTGCTACCCTGGGAGTGACCCAAATCCACAGCCCAAGTCCCAGTGACAACCTCTTTGCTTCACATGGTGGATATCAGCCATTTCAACATCTAGGTTAGTTAAATGTTTTCTGGCCTTTTCACAGCATAATATTGCTAGGATCCTGCTCTGTCCCTTCTTAGGTCTCTGCAGAATACAGGCTGTATAGTCTGCTTGAAGAGAGGGGGTACCTAAAGAAATTTGGCCTTCTGTGCTCCTAATTTTCCAGTGGCTTTACATTTACCCCTGTTTCAGAAGCCAAACTTGGCAAAGTCAGGTGTTGCTACCCAGATTCACACCTGTTGACATGCCGCACTGCTGTTCTGACTTCAATGGCATTAGTGCAAAGTGACGAGCACAGGAAAAAAGTAGCTCTATTCAGACATTTTTGCACTGACAGTTGCTAATTATCAGCAAGGAAAGATAGCTTAGAGTCACTGTGAATAGTTGGTTGAAACTGTACAAATCTACAGCTGGTCATCCCTGCTATAACATAAGAGAACTGGAAAAAGTTCAAAGAAAGGAACTGGCATTAAATATATAATATAAAAATGATGCAGAAATGGTGAATAAGAAAAATGATTATTCGCTATTCCTCACAACAACAGAACCACTCAACACCAAATTAAACTGTCAGGTAACAGGTTGAAAACAAGGAAGACAGAGAAATTGAACTCTCTAGCAATTATTCACCAACTTCATTTTTGTATAATGGCTAATCTTCCTTAGTTTACACTTCAAAATTGAGTGAGAGACTATGCCTAAGAAAATCAGCCTTAATGGTTATGTACTGTCAGAGGTATGGGTAGCCAAAAATGATGTTCAGATGACATGTGTGAGGCATCTTTACTTGCCTTTCAAAGACATGGCATGAAAAATGGAAGAGGTATTTGTTACCATCTTTTAATAGCAGGTATCTTCATCTTCAGAGAGTCACTATTTTCTCTTCTACATATGCTGCTAGTCATATCACCTAAGCCATTATCCCCCAAACAACTACATCATTAAATAATACTGAAAGTGGATTAGGAAAAAAGGAACTGAAAAAGGCACCCTCTGGCATGGAAACCAGCTATGCAATAGCAGCTGGAATGGCATAACCACAGGAAGGCTTCGGTTCTTCTCTCAGCACTCCCAGCAAACTATGGAAGTCCTATTGAAGCACTTGCTGAATGCCCAGCCAACACAGGAAAAACTGGGCCGCTGTCACAGAGGGTTCAAACTTCATGAACTGGCAAAAGTTATTGCAAGTAGACAGTGAGAGATATTTAAGGCAAAAAAAGTGATCTTTTCTGATAAAGCTTTGAGGAATCACTTGACAACAAAGGCCAGAGAGCCTGAATTATTTTGAATCAGGACAGCAGGAGGTATTTTTGTACACAGAGCAATATAACACTGTGAAACTTCGTATCCTTATTATTATTACTCCAGTTTTTATGTCAGCACCAAACAGTTATACCAAAATAATCAGAAAAATGCAATATAAAAATGATATTTACATTCTTATTACTCTTTAGTATGTCATAACAGGAAAGCAATTTCAGGGAGTATAATAATAAGAAAATGATATCAAAGTATGCAATAAAATATTCTCTTTTGCACTTCTGGGAACATACATAGTTCTCAAAATAAAACTGTCAAGCTTCTGGTTGTCAGTGGAAAATCTGCAATGGCTCAGGTTAAGTGAAATATTCCAATTACATTAAACTGGTAGAACCGTGTATCTTGCTGTTAGAAATCCGTAATGGAGTAGCAACCTTATTGCATATCAGACACATACGATACCTTGTTCTGTGTCCTGGACCATGGTAATATGGGAGAGAAGCTCAGGAGAAACACAGCAGCAGGAAGATGAGGAAGGGTGGAGTGGGTGAGAAAGATTAGGATTACAAAAGCACAATGTTTGCCAGATGAAGCAGGTTTTGGAAGAACTGTCATTAATTAAGGGGCACAGCAATAATAGGTACAATTAAAACCCATTTCTCTGTTCTACTCTTTCCTTCCTTCCCCACAGGCATGAGAAATCATGAGCCCGATGTGTGATTTTCTTTCACTGTTAATTAGAAAAAGATTATCATTTAAACAAGCTAAGAACTATCACAGCAGGTTATGATGGGAGTCTTCTGGCAGAACAGAGAAACGTAAAGTGCAGTCACCTATGGGAAATAATCCCCCTCCCTTCCATGAACTACAGAAGTGAGTCTTTGAGGGAGCCATAGATTATAAGTAATAAGGACAATAGAATTGTTCTATCTATCTTAAATATGGAAGGAAAAGGAGTAGACTCTAGTCAGAAACAAGAAATAGGATATCAGTTTCAGTATGCTGCGATGACTGGAGTCACCTTCATTGCAGCATACCAAAGTTTGACTTAAAGACAAGTGGAGAGTGACATGGTAAATGCTAAAAATGATCATATGTACATCAACAAATGTAAAGAAGCTGCTGTGGAGTGATAACCCACATTCATTTAAAAGAGGGGATAGCAGAGAGGCGCTGTCAGCAGGAAAGGAAAGACCAAGCTTCTTCACACTGGCTTTTTTGGGGTAGTTTTTCCTCTTTCACTGCCAGGTAGGTTAAGTCTTGTTATTATATAGAGGTGAAGGCACTGGAGGTAAAAACATGGCCCATTACACAATTAATAAAGGACAGTTATTGACTTCAGTAAAATCCAGATTTTACTCAAGGTCCTCAAAATGCATGAGAAAATCTCAAATCAGGGATGCTGTTCATTTTTTTTGAGCCTGAGATGCTGCCGCTGAATTCATTTTAAATTTTGTAGACAAAAACACAGAGCAATTTAATTTAAATCAGTTTGTAATGGAAGGTATGGAACAGCTCTGTAAAGACCATAGCCACAGCATATACTGTCTGCACCCTAGGTTAAAATGTAGTGGAGCTTTTCTCCCTCAGATTACAGGGGATAAAGTTAGCTGAACACCACCCATCCTACATTAGATATCGTAAAATATTTAATGAGCTGCTTGCAGGACTTTGTTTATGGGAAACAAAATAAATGCAGTATGAAATGGAGTTTTTTTATGTCCAGGCTATTTTATCAGCTGTAATGACTTCAAGACCTTTTAAAATCTTGAAACAGAATTAAGGACGTGTTTTATTTTTTTTCATCTCCACCAAAGGATTTGTACGAAACGAGTTGCTTGGTCCCAGGATGCTCATGACTACTCTCACAGACAACTCTGAGATAAGAAAAAAGATTTGTACTGTGAGCAAGAGGGAGTGCTTGTTACTTTTAAAACTTCAGATTACTGTTCATTTCTCATGGAGAAACACCAAGCCTTCTCTAGCATAAAACAATAGGTGCTGGAGGCAGCTAACAGACGCAGCAGTTTGCGCAGCAGTTCGCGCAGAAGGGTGCACGAAGATACCTTCGTTCCTGTTCCCTGTGGTGTACACTTCCTCACGTATGGTTGTGACACGCCGCACAGCGCGTTCCCCAGTGGCTGTTGGAGTTGCTGTGTCAGAGGCTGGGACCCAGACCGACCCTCTGACAGTAGATGCAGCTCTCCAGGTCTCAGGCTGCAGGGAGTGCTTGGGGCCTCTCCGGGAGGCCTGGGCTGGCAGTCAGCTCTCCTGCAGGAGGTGTGCTGCTGTTGGCGAGCTGTGTCGTCAGGTAAGGGAGTTACGGGAGGAGGTCAGTAGGCTGCGCAGCATCCGAGAAGCAGAGCAAGAGATGATAGACAGGGTATTCTCGGAGACTGTGCAGCTTCGGGAGTCCCAACCCCTCACAGCAGTGGAGTTGATGGAGGGCTCTGTGCCGTGTGAAACGGTACATCATAACATCATAGAAGAAGGCTGGAAACTGGCCACTGCTCGTGGGAGGAGAAAGGCTTCTACTCCTCCTGAAGACTTGCAGCTGAAGAACAGGTTTAGTGCCCTCCAGGATGAGGAGGAGATGGGCATGGCTGCAAGGGAAGTACCTGGGACAACAGACCCTGTGCCTTGCCGGAACGCCCGGAAGAAGCGGCGGGTGATTGTTGTGGGGGACTCCCTGCTGCAGGGGACGGAGGCATCTATCTGCTGACCTGACCTCATGTCTAGAGAGGTTTGTGGCCTGCCGGGGGCTCGTGTGAGAGACGTCATGCAAAGACTGCCAAGGCTTGTCCACGCTTCGGACTATTACCCACTGCTGCTCTTCCATGTGGGTGCTAATGACACCAAGGGCAAACTGGAGACCATCAAGCAGGATTTCAGAGCTCTGGGGATGGTGGTCAAGGGTCTGGGAGTTCAGGTCATCTTCTCCTCAATCCTGCCAGTGAGGGGGATGGATGAGAGGAGGAGGAGGAGGAGATGGACTTTCCAAGTTAATGACTGGCTGCGCTGCTTGTGTTGGCAACAGGGTTTTGGTTTCTATGACCATGGGACCCTGTCTGAAGATCGACAACTGCTGGCGAGAGATGGGGTCCACCTCACGAGGCGGGGCACGCGTGTCTTTGCCAACAGGCTGGCCAACCTGGTAAGGAGGGCTTTAAACTTGGAAAGATGGGGGAAGGGGAGAGTTATAGTGCCAGGGTAGTTGGCAAAAGACTGCTCAAGTCAGGATGCCTCCAGCAGGTGAATGCAGCCAGGGAAGTGCGCATGGGATGTGGCTATGGAGGATCCTCTTGTATCCCTCCTGGGAAACCTGCATGCTCGATCACCTCCCTGAAATGCCTGTACACCAATGCACGCAGCATGGGGAACAAACAGGAAGAACTAGAGATCTGTGTGCAGTCGCAGGGCCATGATCTCATTGCCATTACAGAGACATGGTGGGATAGCTCGCATGACTGGAGTGCTGTCATGGATGGCTACGTGCTTTTTAGGAAAGACAGGCCAGGAAAGCGAGGTGGTGGAGTTGCTCTTTATGTGAGAGAGCAACTGGAATGTATTGAGCTGTGCCTAGGGGTGGATGAAGAGCGAGTCGAGAGCTTATGGGTAAGGATTAAAGGGCAGGCTAGCATGGGTGACACTGTTGTGGGTGTTTACTACAGGCCACCTGATCAGGAAGAGGAAGTCAATGAGGCCTTCTACAGACAGCTGGAAGTAGCCTCACGATCCCAGGCCCTGGTTCTCATGGGGGACTTCAACCACCCCGATATCTGCTGGAAAGACAACACAGCTAGGCACAAACAGTCCCGGAGGTTCCTGCAGAGCATTGGTGACAACTTCTTGACACAGGTGGTGGAGGAGCCAACAAGGAGAGGTGTGCTGCTGGACCTTGTGCTAACAAACAAAGAAGGACTGGTTGGAGATGTGAAGGTCGGGGGCAGCCTTGGCTGCAGTGACCATGAGATGGTGGAGTTGAGGATCCTGCGAGGAGGCAGCAGGGCACTAAGTAGGATCACAACCCTGGAGTTTAGGAGAGCAAACTTTGGCCTCTTCAGGGACCTACTTGGAGGAATCCCATGGGTTAGGGCCCTAGAAGGAAGGGGGGTCCAAGAGAGCTGGTTAATATTCAAACATCACCTCCTCCAGGCTCAAGAGCGGTGCATCCCTATGAGTAGGAAGTCAAGCAAAGGGGGCAGGAGACCTGCATGGATGAGGAAGGAGCTCCTGGCAAAACTCAACCAGAAGAAGGAAGTATACAGGAAGTGGAAAGGGGGACAGGCCACTTGGGAGGAATATAGGAACGTTGTCAGAGTATGCAGGGATGCGACGAGGAAGGCCAAGGCCTGTTTGGAATTAAATCTGGCAAGAGATGTCAAGGACAACAAGAAGGGCTTCTTCAAATACATCAGTAGCAAAAGGAAGACTAGGGAAAATGTGGGCCCTTTGCTGAATGGGGTGGGTGCCCTGGTGACGAAGGATGCAGAGAAGGCAGAGTTACTGAATGCCGCCTTTGCTTCAGTCTTTACTGCTCAGGCCAGCCCTCAGGAACCCCAGACCCTGGAGGCAAGAGAGAGAGTCTGGAGAAAGGAAGACTTTCCCTTGGTGGAGGAGGATCGAGTTAGCGATCATTTAAGCAAACTTGACACCCACAAATCCATGGGCCCTGATGGGATGCACCCACGAGTGCTGAGGGAGCTGGTGGATGTTATTGCTAAGCCACTCTCCATCATCTTTGAAAGGTCATGGAGACCAGGAGAGGTGCCTGAAGACTGGAAGAAAGCCAGTGTCACCCCAGTCTTCAAAAAGGGCAAGAAGGAGGAGCCAGGGAACTACAGGCCAGTCAGCCTCACCTGCATCCCTGGAAAGGTGATGGAGCAGCTCATCCTGGAGGCCATCTCCAAGCATGTGGAGGACAAGAAGGTGATCGGGAGTAGTCAGCATGGCTTCACCAAGGGGAAATCATGCTTAACCAATCTGATAGCCTTCTATGATGGAATGACTGGCTGGGTAGATGAGGGGAGAGCAGTGGATGTTGTCTCCCTTGACTTCAGCAAGGCTTTTGACACTGTCTCCCATAGCATTCTCATAGACAAGCTCAGGAAGTGTGGGTTAGATGAGTGGACAGTGAGGTGGATTGAGACCTGGCTGAATGGCAGAGCTCAGAGGGTTGTGATCAGTGGTGCAAAGACTAGTTGGAGGCCTGTAGCTAGTGGTGTCCCCCAGGGCTCAGTACTGGGTCCAGTCTTGTTCAACTTCTTCATCATTGACCTGGATGAAGGGATGGAGTGCACCCTCAGCAAGTTTGCTGATGATACAAAACTGGGAGGAGTGGCCAATACCCCAGAGGGCTGTGCTGCCATTCAGAGAGACCTGGACAGGCTGGAGAGGTGGGCAGAGAGGAACCTCATGAAGTTCAACAAAGGCAAGTGCAGGGTCCTGCACCTAGGGAGGAATAACCCCATGCACCAGGACAGGTTGGGGACTGACCTGCTGGAAAGCAGCTCTGCGGAGAAGGACCTGGGAGTGCTGGTGGACACCAGGTTAACCACAGGCCAGCAATGTGCCCTTGTGGCCAAGAAGGCCAATGGTATGCTGGGGTGCATCAGGAAGAGTGTTGCCAGCAGGTCGAGGGACGTGATCCTCCCCCTCTACTCAGCCCTGGTGAGGCCACATCTGGAGTACTGCGTCCAGTTCTGGGCTCCCCAGTACAAGAGGGATGTGGCACTACTGGAGCAAGTCCAGCGAAGGGCCACAAAGATGATTAGGGGACTGGAGCATCTCTCTTATGAGGAAAGGCTGAGAGAGCTGGGCCTGTTTAGCCTAGAGAAGGCTGAGAGGAGATCTTATCAACGTGTACAAGTATCTGAAGGGAGGGTGTCAACAGGATGGAGCCAGACTCTTTTCAGTGGTGCCCAGCGACAGGATGCGAGGCAACGGGCACAAACTGAAACACAGACAGTTCCATCTGAACATGAGGAAAAACTTCTCCACTGTGAGGGTGACAGAGCACTGGAAGAGGTTGCCCAGAGAGGTTGTGGAGTCTCCTTCTCTGGAGATATTCAAAACGCGCCTGGACGCGATCCTGTGCAATGTGCTCTAGGTGACCCTGCTTGAGCAGGGGGGTTGGACTAGATGATCTCCAGAGGTGCCTTCCAACCTCAGCGATTCTGTGACTTAAGGCTTGAATACATTGTTTTTCCCAGTGACATTTAACTTGACCTTTGGCAATCAGACACTGTTTTTTCACAACCCAGAGAAAATTGAGGCTGTTATCTAACAAAATTAGAGGTCTCGGGAAATGCTTCAGTATCCTTTCTTCAAAATCCAGTTTGGAAATAGGCTAGTAACTATGGACTTCTTCATTTTGTACATTCCTTTTATAATGCAATCCTGACAACAAAAAATTTTGCTTCAGGAAAATCTCAGGTTTTTTTCTACATAAGATTTAATGCTAGTGAATATTGCACTACTGCATCTTGAGGCTGGGACTCTCTAATGTTTTTGTTTTATTTTTAGTTCCATTTTTTAAAAAAGTATAACCTCCTAGCAGTTGTCTTTCAGGAGCCTCAAATAATATTACAGTTTAGAAGCTGTCTGGACAAATTATCTTTTTACTATTAGTATATCATTTTATGCTAATTCATAATTTCAGCTTCCCTTATTTGACACTCTTATGGAGATCAGGGCCACTGGCAAATCTGTGACAGACTTGTTCCGATATTCCTGGTGGAATATCAGCTCCAGCTGAGCATTGAGACTCTCCAAAGTCCATGGAAGTAGAAGGTATCTTTCCAGACTTCAGAGGCCTTTGAAACAAGTCCCAAAGATGTATGGCAATTCTTTTTAAGGAAAAATTTGGTGTGTTACTCTGAGACTACAAGGCTAGTACCTAACCCATGTGCAAGCTGATGTTACTTCATTAATGCTGAACTTATTTCTATCAAAGTAAGATACAGCTTTGAATTCACACTTTTCATAATACATGATGTCAGCTAAGCAAATATAAGTATTCTAACCTATAATGTTGATCAAAGTTTAGCTCACTGTTCTTCTTTTCTCTCCCATTTACACATACACATGTACTTATTTCTGTATAAAGAGCTGCACACAGTGGTCATGTTATTAGATAATATTTTTAATCAAGAGACAGATTTTAATTCCTTTATTCAGGATACTTATTATCCTGAGGGTGAGGATTAGCAGACAGACCAACACAGGCAACATTCCGGTGAGTGTCTGCTATAAACCACCTGATGAGGAAGAAGAAACACCTTCTTCAGACAACTTGAAGAAGCCTTGTGTTCGCAGACCCTGGTCCCCATGGGGGACTTTAACCACCCTGATATCTGCTGGAGGGACAGCACAGCAGGGCATATGCAATGCAGGAGGTTTCTGGATTGCACTTCCTAACTAAGGAAGGCCAGGGAAAATGTGGCCCCACTGCTGAATGGGGTAGAGACCCTGGTGAAAAAGGACACAAAAAAGGCAGAGTTACTGAATGCCTTCTTCACCCCTGTCTTTACTGGTAAAAGCGGCCCTCAGGAATCCCAAGCCCCTGAGAGCACAGGGGAAGTCTGGAGCAAGGAAGACTTACCCTTGGTGGAAGGCGATAAGGTTTGGGAACATATAAACAAACTGGACATACACAAGTCCCTGGGACCTGATGTCAATGGCATCCATGAGTGGTGAGGGAGCTGGATGATATCATTGTGAGGATAGTCCTGATTATCTTTGAAAGATCATGGCAGTCAGGAGAGGTTCCTGAGGACTGGAAGAAGGCAAATGTCACTCCTATCTTCAAGAAGGGCAAGAAGAAGGATACAGGGTACTACAGGACAGTCAGCCTCACTCAATGCCTGGGAAGGTGATGGATCAAATAATCCTGGAAACCATTTCCAGACACATGAAGGACAATAAGGTGATCAGGAGTAGTCAGCATGGTTTACAAAGGGGAAATCATGCTTGACCAATGTGCTAGCTTTCTACAGTTAGATGACTGGCTTGGTGGATGAGGGAAGAACAGTAGATGTTGTTTATCTTGACTTTAGTAAGGCTTTTGACACTGTCTCCCATAACATCCTCATAGACAAATTGATGAAGTACAGACCAGCTAAGGGGACAGTAAGGTGGACCGAAAACGGGCTCAGAGGATTGTGATGAGTGACATGCAGTCCAGCTGGAAGCCAGTCACCGGGGTGGTGTACTCCAGACATCAATACTGGGGCCAATACCACTTAACATCTTAATGACCTGGACAATGGGACAGAATACACTTTCAGCATGTTTGTGGATGATGCAAACCTGGAAGGAGTGGTTGATACACCAGATAGTTGTGCTGCCATTCAGTGGGACCTCAACAGGCTGGAGAAATAGGCAGAGAGGAACCTCAATAAAGGAAAGTGTAAAGTTCCGCACCTGGAGAGGAATAAATCCATGCACCAATACAGACTGGAGGCTCACCAGCTGGAAAGCAGCTTTGCAGAGGAGCACCTGGGTGTCCTGATGGAGGGTCTTGATGGACAATAAGTTGACCATGAGCCAGCTATGAACCACTGCAGCAAAGAAGGCCAGTGGCATCCTGGTCTGTATTAGGAAGAACATCACCAGCGGGTTGAGGGAGAGGATCCTTCCTCTCTACTCAGCATTGGTGAGGCCACACTGGGAGTACTCATCCAGTCCTGGGCTCCCCAGTACAAGAGAGACATTGGCATGCTGGAGCAAGTATACCAAAGGGTCACTAAGATGATTAAGGGGCTGGAGCATCTGTCATATGAAAAAAGGCTGGGACTGTATGGCCTGGAGAAAAGAAGGCTCGTGGGGATCTCTGATGGGAAG
This sequence comes from Apteryx mantelli, assembly GCF_036417845.1. Lineage (NCBI taxonomy): Eukaryota > Metazoa > Chordata > Aves > Apterygiformes > Apterygidae > Apteryx > Apteryx mantelli. Next base: position 27,615,440 of record NC_089978.1, read on the forward strand.
GTGTCAAGAGGACAGGGCCAGACTTTTTTCAGTGAAGCCAAGTGACAGGACAAGAGGCAATACACACAAATTGAATCACAGGAAATTCCAGCTAAACATCAAAAAAAGCCATTTTCTCTGTAAGGGTGATCAAACACTGGAGCAGATTACCAGAGAGATTGTGGAGTCGCTATTCTGGAGATATTCAAAAGCTGTCTGAACACAGCCCTGAGCAACTTGCTCTAGGTGATCCTACTTCAGCAGGGTAGTTGGGCAAAGTGATTTCCAGAGGTTCCTTCCAACCCCAACTGTTCTCCAGACTTTCCAGATAACTGAGAAGGACGCCATATTGTGTATGTCCTGTGTATAAGGTAAATGAAGGATAGGAAGGGGAAAGGTTTCCTGTAGGGAATAAGTTTTCTTTAAAAGTATTTTTTTTTTCCCAAATAAAAAGCTGAGGACTTTAAAAGTAGAAATAATTAAAAAAAAAAAGGGGGGGGGTCAAGGGGAGGAGTGGGGCAGAAGCAGGGATAAGACTGAGAAAGGAATGATGCTCCATTCTGGAGAAAATAGTCACCGACAATGTCAAGGAAGGAAAAAGTGGTGACATGCCATACATCACAGTCATGTCTCCCATCACCTTTAAGTTTTACAGATTTTTCAGTGAATGGAGAAAAAAAATGTATGGGGTCTATCAAAGCCACCCTTGGACTTTACTCAGAAAGTCAGCAAAGTGCAAGTCCTTTGAAACAGCAATACCTGCAACATCCTGAATGCAATTCAAGCTTGTTCCAAGCCTAGAGCAAACCCATTTTAACACATGTAAGCAAATTGTACTTCAAAACTATTACTGGCACTCCCTAGCAACAGTATTAATTGCCTAACATAAACTGCAAAATCTTAATAAATCAGGCTTTTATTTAAGTGCAAATACATTTCAGCTAAAACTCTGGAGTAGTGTGTCAATCAATAATACAATTTTTGTGGAAGCCACTATACTGGGCAGCATATCAAAAAAAAAAACTTGTATATATACAAATGAACTGTACCTGCAGTAAATTAAAATGTGCACTTATGCTACAGTGAATCATTTCACTTCCTTTTCAAATGCATCTCAAATATCAGAATTCTACTGATTTATTCTGGTATATTTGACTCCCTTTGAGACTGCTTGGATTCAGCCCTTAGCCAGCAACATAACTGCTCAGATTTGGGTCAGTATCAACATCCTCCCACACTGGCAGCAGGGACAACTAACACACATTTTTGCAAGCTGATGAAGGAGCCAAAGTTGCCATTTCAGGATTCAATCAGGTGTCCATTTAGTTTAGATAATGGAAAAGATCACAGTCAGTTTGATGTAGGAGGGATTTACTAGAAAAGTGCTTAGAGATATAACAAAAGAACCAATTTCAAGTGCTCTACTGAAGTGGTAAAAATATTCACTTTGAAAAGGTTTACTTATGATATTTATGTCAAGACTAAAATATTTAACTCTTTAAAGCCCAATTATATGACTGTTTTTTAACACTCTCTTTGTCATTCTCATTTTTACCACAGTTTTTAATTGACAACAGATCTTCATATCTTCATGGTTTTATACCTGTTGCCCTTTTATTTTATTCACTAAAGAGCTTTTTTTGCAGCCCACACTTCTGGACCTACTTGGAGCTCTCTTCTGTCTGGACTCCACACGCTACCCTAGTGTTCCCAAGAGCTGTGACCAGAGCTGATTTCGGGGGCAAACTGGAGAAATTGTCTGGAACATTATAAGGAGTGCTTAAATAGCATTGTAAGTCACCCAGTCATCACACAGGATGAGAAAAGAGGCCTCTCCCTTAGCTTTTAAAACTGACACACCTTTTGAGCTCATTTCCAGGTCTCTGAGAAAATCCCCTATTTTTTTACTCACTTATAACTACATCCTTGGATTTTTTGTCCATGAATACCAGATCTGTGTGGTACTAGATCAACTCGTAGTACAAATTTGATGCAGTTAGGTGAGAGGACACAACTACATTTGATTTTGATTAGCCAGAACACACTATACAGTGTTTAACTGGCTTTATGCTTTATGCCAGCTGCATGAAGACAGAGGATACCTGATCTAGCAGCAAGTCTGATCGGACAAAGTTGCCCCTTGAAAAATTTTTTATACAAGTTTGAACTGGCACAGTAAGTTTTTACTACTTCAGTGCTGTACATCATGTGAAGGCAGTGTTTCAGATCTGGTATTTAGAACTCTAAAACTGAATTTATTCTTTTATAGAACCACAGCCTTGGTAGCCCCTGAAACATAGTCCGGATTTTGGGAAAGAATCCAATTCTCTTACACAGACCAGCACTGAATTAACCCCAGATTAAAGCTCATTTAAGAAAAGAGAAGGGCTGAGAAGGTCCCTTGGGGATCTTTTACTTGCTATCATGCAGTGTGCTATCACTGACATTATGTAGATGTCCATGAAAGTCCCTGTCCCAAAAACGCACAGATCTGAAGCTGCACATTTGTAAATAGATCCACATTAGGTCCAGTTGTAAAGTTAAGCATATGAGCACCAGGTTGCATGACTGGGGCTGATACAATGAACTGGCAAGTAATGGGGACATTAAAAAGGGGGAGGGCAATAGGCTGTGGGATAGACGTAAATCATAAAAATTCAATATTGTGAATTTAGCTTAACTATATATAGGTAGTTTTAAAAGTGTTAATGAAGTATCAATGATTAGAACATATGCACACATTTGTTATAAGAGGAGGAGCTTGCAGGACAGGACACAGGCCTGCTGAGACAGGGAATATGGGAGTATTTCTGCCTCACACACCCAGACTGCCAGGCTGTATTAATGGAGGTGCAGGGATGGATATATCCCTTTTGGTTCCCATGGAACATCCATTCATGGTTATTGTGATTTGAAAATGCAAAATTTATATTAAAAGCATTCTGAACTGGGGCTTCTGGAAATCTATGTATTTATTTGCAATGTTTACAGTGAATTGGCTTAAAAGCTAATTCAGAAAAACTTGTTATTTCTACAGAAAAGAAATGTGGCAAAGGTTGGAGTTTCATCAGATATTTTCCTTCACATCCATATTTTGACCTGTTTGATTATTCATTTAGAATTCCCAGGCCTTTTTATTATTTGTGTAATCCTGTATGGGAGCTGCTATCTACAGGTTTTGAATTTATTATCTCAGGCTGCACAAAAGGGCCAGAAGATAACCTCCTCCCCTACCATTCTGTCATGGCCGATAGCAACTTTAAACGCTCTAATAATGGAAAAGACCAGAGCTTGGCTGAGCAAACAGCTAGCTTTTTTAAAGAGTAGTGCAACAATCCAGAGTGGGAAATGGAAGTGGAAAGGGGCCGGGGGGGTGGGGGGGATGAAAGTCAGAGAGATGGCAGGCAGAAAATCCTTTTAGTTTAGTGCTACACTTTGGAACATCAACCAAAGTCTAAAATGAAAAAAGAAAAATTCAAAACAATTCTAGAATGTGAAGCTATTTTAAGCCAAATAGTGCCTTGGAAGGCATTCCAGCATGACTCGTGCTGACAGCGACTAAGGCTGGACTAGCTATAAGCTTCCCTGAAGCTACATTTGTCCTGTATCATATGCTTCAAGGTCAGCTGTGAGTGTCACAGAGTGCATGTGTCTCCTTCAAACAATGCACTCTTTTTTATAACTTACTGCACACATTTTTTATTTATCTCTCTGCAAATGAGAGAGATGGTTATGCCAGAAAAAAAGTGTTCAGCAGCAGTGAAGGTCAGGAGCTGAACAGATTTGTTTAACAAACCGTCACAGTACCACCTTTTTAATCCTCTGAGAGAGGAACAGAGCAGAAGTGCTGTTAAAATTCAGTCTACTTCATTATTAATTTGCCTCTTCTTCCCTCCTATTAACTCACATACTATAACACCTTCCATTCCATCCACCCCATTCAGCAAAGGGCCCACATTTTCCCTAGTCTTCCTTTTGCTACTGATGTATTTGAAGAAGCCCTTCTTGCTGTCCTTGACATCTCTAGCCAGATTTAATTCCAAACAGGCCTTGGCCTTCCTCGTCGCATCCCTGCATACTCTGACAACGTTCCTATATTCCTCCCAAGTGGCCTGTCCCCCTTTCCACTTCCTGTATACTTCCTTCTTCTGGTTGAGTTTTGCCAGGAGCTCCTTCCTCATCCATGCAGGTCTCCTGCCCCCTTTGTTTGACTTCCTACTCATAGGGATGCACCGCTCTTGAGCCTGGAGGAGGTGATGTTTGAATATTAACCAGCTCTCTTGGACCCCCCTTCCTTCTAGGGCCCTAACCCATGGGATTCCTCCAAGTAGGTCCCTGAAGAGGCCAAAGTTTGCTCTCCTAAACTCCAGGGTTGTGATCCTACTTAGTGCCCTGCTGCCTCCTCGCAGGATCCTCAACTCCACCATCTCATGGTCACTGCAGCCAAGGCTGCCCCCGACCTTCACATCTCCAACCAGTCCTTCTTTGTTTGTTAGCACAAGGTCCAGCAGCACACCTCTCCTTGTTGGCTCCTCCACCACCTGTGTCAAGAAGTTGTCACCAATGCTCTGCAGGAACCTCCGGGACTGTTTGTGCCTAGCTGTGTTGTCTTTCCAGCAGATATCGGGGTGGTTGAAGTCCCCCGTGAGAACCAGGGCCTGGGATCGTGAGGCTACTTCCAGCTGTCTGTAGAAGGCCTCATCGACTTCCTCATCCTGATCAGGTGGCCTGTAGTAAACACCCACAACAGTGTCACCCATGCTAGCCTGCCCTTTAATCCTTACCCATAAGCTCTCGACTCGCTCTTCATCCACCCCTAGGCACAGCTCAATACATTCCAGTTGCTCTCTCACATAAAGAGCAACTCCACCACCTCGCTCTCCTGGCCTGTCTTTCCTAAAAAGCACGTAGCCATCCATGACAGCACTCCAGTCATGCGAGCTATCCCACCATGTCTCTGTAATGGCAATGAGATCATGGCCCTGCGACTGCACACAGATCTCTAGTTCTTCCTGTTTGTTCCCCAAGCTGCGTGCATTGGTGTACAGGCATTTCAGAGAGGTGATCGAGCATGCAGGTTTCCCAGGAGGGATACAAGAGGATCCTCCATAGCCACATCCCATGCGCACTTCCCTGGCTGCATTCACCTGCTGGAGGCATTCTAACTTGAGCTGTCTTTTGCCAACTACCCTGGCACTATAACTCTCCCCTTCCCCCATCTTTCCAAGTTTAAAGCCCTCCTTACCAGGTTGGCCAGCCTGTTGGCAAAGACACGCGTGCCCCGCCTCATGAAGTGGATCCCATCTCTTGCCATCAGTTGTCAATCTTCAAACAGGGTCCCATGGTCGTAGAAACCAAAACCCTGTTGCCAATACCAGCGGCGCAGCCAGTCATTAACTTGGAAAATCCATCTCCTCCTCCTCTCATCCATCCCCCTCACTGGCAGGATTGAGGAGAAGATGACCTGAAGCTGAATCTCATCTTATTATTTCATCTTATTATCGTTACTAACCAAACTTCTTGGTTACTACTTTGGCAGCAGTCATGTAGGACTGATGAAAAATAAGAGGCGTGAATCTTTCTATAACTAGCCCCAGGATAAAAAGTCTTTCCTGGAGACTGTTTGAAGCTGTATTTATGCCTTGTTAGAAAAGATGCAGTGGCCTTTTGCCACAAAGAAATTCTCATTAAAACTTAGACATCAGTGAACAATCCTGATTAGAACTGATTTCTATCAATTCTGTTGTGCTTAACCGAGGAAAAAGAAGCAGTCTCAGAGTAAACTAGCTAAGGGTATTCTATTTAAGTACAGTAATATCTGTTCAATCAAGAGACCCTACAGGATGGCTTTGTGTTCTGATTAAGATGTATATCCAATTAAAGGTTTCAAACCAACTCTTTCTAAAATCAATGGAGCTTTCTCCATCAACTTCAACAGTGGTTGATCAGGCCTGAAGAGAGCATGCTCCTTCTTATGTGAAGTAGTTCCCAGATCACCCTGGGTTTTTTGGAAGTAAAATGATAGTCCAAATAGAAGAAGGAGGATCCCAAGAAAAGACATGACCTGAGAAATTTCTGAGGCAGGGAATACTTGCAAAAAGGCTGAAGGCCAGGAGCTATTCTGAGAATGTCTGCATAAGACCTGTTTCTTTTAGTTGATGTTCTGAACTGTGCACACCTGTTCTCATGGGTGTATGCATAAGCATCCACAGAATAAACAGAAGGCTGACCCTTATTTTTGCTTGAGAGTGCAAATAAATAAATAATACAGATTAATAAATATATACAGCAGAGCTCTGAAGGATTACAAAGATTTTTTCTGCAAGTGCTGGTGAAATGAAATTCCAGTAGAAAACTACAGCACTAAATTTCCCAAAACTCTCGTGACCTCTCATGAGAATGTCTGAAAACAGCTAATTTTAAGGAGTATTAAATATTAAAACAATTTATCTGTACCAAACTTCATTGACAGAGTCCTTATTAGAAAAGAAAGAAAGTAACAATAGCTCTTGGTGTCACAATGACTGCATATGAAACTCATTTACACGTGTCTTGATTAATTGGGGTTGCTTTCACAATTAAACAGCATTGTGGCATTTTAAAAGTATTGTTATGTTTCATTAACTCCCCTATAAAGTTCCTTAGTCAAATGGATGAACTGCATTCCACGTAAAGATTCCATTTAAAAAATTAACAAATACCTAACTCACAAAAAAAAGTTAGGAAATTAATTCATGGTAAGAGTCAGGCACCTAGAAATAAGATCCATCTATATATTGACAGCTATGATCCTAAGTGATGCAAGATTAAAGTCTAGGTCTTACTTTTCAGATGACTTAGGCACTTAAGCCCCTTCAAGGAGCTGAGTCTTGACACTTAGTTCATTTTATTCATTAACTTGTGATTGGTTTAAGGATCTGGGCTGTAATCTGTCCCCTTCAACAAGATGCAAGATTTTCAAAGCTTAAAATCTCTCTTTTTTTTTTTTAAGAGCATTTAAATTCTGTAGCAGAGCCAAATCAGCAAGATGAAAACCTATGTGAATTTTTGAGAAGGTCAGAGGAGCTGGGAGCTAGGAGCTCCAAATATAACTGGCTTAAAATAGTGGAAAACTGCATTCTTTGTGAGGTCACTCAGGCATATCATGCCCCAAAATATGTTTATAGTTTATAGTTTGGCTCTTTCAAAGGGAAAAATTGGGATGTAAAACTAATCATTGTAAATGATTAGCCATAGCTACAAATATCTGTTCATTGTGATGAGTGCACTACCAGCACTAAGGGGAAAAGAGGACAATGAAGGAAGCAGCTAGCAAATTCTTTAGCCCTCATTAAAATGTTAGTTCTCGTATCCTTTGGCACTGCCAGGTAGGCATCTTACTCCTGACTTTAAGACACCCACTAACTTTGACATTAAAATGCTAAAGAGATGTTTTCTCTTTTGAGTTTGTACCAGTGAGGGGAAATAGTTTGGGGCTACAGAAATCTTTCTTTGGGTGAAATAGGAGCCACAGACTCCATACATGTGCAGATTAAGAACTGAGTTTAATTTATTTATGTTAATTTTTTTTTCAGTGTTTGAGTAAGCTTTTGACAACTTGTGAAGTGGTGAGTGAATGCTGGTGAGGCTGAGAACCAGAAGTTACTTTGTAAGTGATCTTAGCAGGAAAGAGGAGAAAAATCACAGCAAAAGTCACCTGCTTAACTCAAGAATGAGGGTTCTTTAAATAGGCCATCTTTAGTCTGTTGTATTTAGGACCACTTACATGTCAAATAGCCTGGCAGCGGAACTCCTCTCTGCACTGATCTGCTCAGGGCAGGTGTATTTTGGACCACTGAGGGGGCACCGGCAGGCACTTAAGCTTGCCAATGTTGGTGAGTAGGTGTTTTGGTTTCTGGAAGGAAAATGGTCACCAGCAGCACTCAATAGGCTAACCAAGTTAGGAGCTACGACTGGCCTGATGTTTGACCTAATTTCACCCACTTAATCTGTGCTGTAAGTCTAGGGAAATTGGCCATCCTGGATTCCTTTAATTTATATTACTTCTGCAAAGCCCGTAAGTCTATACTCCTACTGCAAAGCCATTGTGTGGCTGAACAGGTGAGCTGGAATGCAACCAGCTAACCTGGAGCTTGAAGATGACTGTAGTCAGTATTGCCATGGAGGTCTGTGATAGTCATCACCTTGTACAACATCAGCTGACAGCTTCCTAGAGCCCAGGACTCACAGCTTCTGCCTAAACATCCTAGTCACTGGCTACATGCTCTTTTTCGCTTGCTTTCTTTACCTTCATGAATGCTGCATTCTTTCCTATAGTTTGACATAATGGTAACAGGTAAGCAGAAGATGTCCTGGTATAGGCTGTTGCTTTGTGATTTGGACATATTCTTGGGAGGTGAGACGTATGGGTTTGGATTTTTCAATATAAAAGGTAATTGAACTGAGGTTTCACACCTAGTGGGAAACTACCATAACCACTAGGGTACCATAAAATTACATATACATATAAAATTATCCATAAAATTACAAGCAATAAGCTACTATTATATTTTGAGAGGATGCTATATGGGCTGCCAGTATGTCCACCAGCACATGTACCTTACATGCCTCTGACAAACTTCTAGGGCTCAATAGGGATTACAAGAAATTAGGAACCTAACTTCTAGGACCAGGTAGTTCTAGACATGTGTCAAAAAAGGACATCTTAGGGAATACTCAGATTTTAAGTGAGGTATTAATGGGTTTAGAGACCTTCAGTATAAAGCAGTCAATGAGTGGGAGAATTTTAGACTGCAATTTTGAACTTTGAATCTGCAGTCCACCTAAATCCTGTTCTAGATTTTGCCTGTAATTGCTAAATGCCACATTTCTTTGCATATGTTCTTTCTCCAGCTGATCTGTCTTAATTCTGACTGTATCCAGTTTTTGAATGAGTATCAAGTGGCACAAGGATAATGTATCCCACCATTGTGCCTGCTCATGCTGTTGAATGAAGAATTAATTTGAACAGTGAATATATTAAAGAATGCCAAGAAAGTCTTGTGTTAATGCCAGCTTCAAGAGAATTAGTGGGCTATGGTGAGAAGCAACATTCTTGGCATCTTACAGTTTTGATCCCCTTGGCTAAGCCTGTTTGCTATTTAACCACTTCTTAGAAAATGTTATTCTTTTACTTCTCTGACAAAATAAGTGGAAATTATTAGTAACGTTTAGTTAAATATAGTGCATCTTTCACATTCCTCTATCTTTCATTCCTACAATTTGCATAGTCTTGCTGATTTTGTCCACCCAACTCAGAATGAGTTCTACAGTTAAAAGCATCATTCTTATTATTACAGTTATTACTATACTGCCTATGAGCATGTCAGTGCAGCATTTTTGGTGTGCACAGTGCTGTACAAAGAGAAAACAAGAATACAGTCACTGTCCCCAAAAGGCTACTATCTAGGTGAAATAAAAAAAAAGCTACAGTGCATATAAACAGACAAGTCAGCACAGAAATAGACAGTAATAATTTCTTTTTCTTTCATTTTTTTTCCTTTATCCAGATTCAGAATTGTTCCCTAGTCCTTTGTCTGTCTTTCTGACTGCACCCTTTAAAGTGCTGGCCCCAATGTCCTTACTTGTCTGAAACGGAGATTTTCAGTTCTTACCCCCTAATGCCCACATATTATTGTTGTGCAATTGACAAACTGAGATGAAGAGCATTCTTAAAATAATTTTTCGAAACTTAAAATTCTGAATATAAAATCAAGTAAGTGGAACTAAGCATCAGTGAAAATTAAAGGAATTAACAACATGCTCTCATATCTAGACCCACCTAGTTTACTTCATGATAGGCTAAGATGGATATGTTCAATTTAAAGAGGAAAATTCACGTAATTGACCTTCTCTGAGCAAGAATAACTTCATCTCTGTTAACTTCCTAGAAAACCTGTTCCATTCTCAGGGAACTCCCTTTCTCTGAACCATATTCTCCCCCAAGTCAGCATCAGTTCCCAAATATTCAATAATTTTTATATAAGGCCTGTGTGTAAACTTCTGTATAAAACATCATCATTAAGCAGTTAGATGTTTCTCAGACTTAGGGGATGTTTATATTGCTTGTTTACTCAGGAGTTGGTGTAGTGAGCCTTCTGATTGTCAGCTGTTTTGGATATTCAGATTTATATCTTAGGTGCAAGGCAATAGGAGCTCGATTCTTGCAGAAGTAGTGCTGTTTGCTGCCACTTCCCTTGTGGGACTGGCAACTGTGCTGTGGGTTTGCTTATTCTATGCTCCTGTCCAAAGTCAAACAGGTGAAGCAAAACCACCTGCACCTAAAAATAATTACACTTTAAGCTCACCTGTTTGACTTTTTATTAGAAGAGATGATGAGCAGTGGTCTCAACCTGGAGATGGTGAGCAGCAGAAGTACCTTTCAGCTGGTAGAAGGTGTGCGCTGAAATCGTTCCCTGCCTGTGGCATTTCAGCACATCACCAGAGCATCCTGACAGGCTGCGTTTGCCTCAACTGTATTCAGCAACCTAATATGCACCAGGTAATATGCCTTAATAAGAAAGTTCTAACAAAACTTGGTACACTGGAGAGAAGAATAGGTACCCATCCAAGTTACAGTCAGCAAGAACAGTATTTTGGCTTCCTGATCCTCATCTCCTACTCCCTCTGAGGGGGGGAATTCATGGAGAATTGGTGCAGCAGACAGTGTAAAGCCAGCCCTTCACTTTACCCAGGGCTTAGACAGAGACAACAGAAAATGCTGATCACAAGAAGTCTCCTTGTCCAGCTAGATGCAATACTAAATGCAGAGCAAAATCCTTCCTTACAAGAGATGAAAGAGAAAGGACCAGAGAAAGAGAAAATGACCCTATAATATCCTTGGGGAAGGAAGAAAAGAAATCCATCATGGAAGGAAAAAAGTGGAAATAGACCTGATGAGTGGAAAGAAGCCTCTGTTCTCAGTTTCAAGGATCTAAGTGGTTATTCTCCTTTCCCTAAGGTTAATCTCTAACATTATTCTCCCTTGAAAGCCACTCTGGACTCAAGTGTGCCATAATGGGTTTATATGGCATTTTGAGTCCTCCCTGACATATATCACATATATCACATGAATCCTTCATCTTGATTTTGCCAGCAATTTATTTACTGTTCTTATCCCTTCTTCTTATTTGAACAGGACGTCACTGTTTTATTTGCCATCTGTGAGCTCCATATGGTCACAGCTAATGAAAGCAAGTCGTCTAAAAAAGATGACACCATTAAATAACCTTCGTTTGAATAAATACACAATCTACTTCTTTTAGACTACCCTTCCCATCACTGGATGTTAAGACAGATAGTCTTGCAGGATCTGAAAACCACAGGGTATGGAATGGCTGAAAAAAATTTTGGCTGTCAAGTCACAGCTTGGGTGAAATTTGTTAAAACCTTTCCAAAGTTTGAAGTCCTTCTACATCTTTTTCCCTTAGATAAGATACTTTCATATTACCAGCATTCTCTTAACCCCCAGCTACATCAGAAACAAAAGGAAGCTGTTGGGCCATCACGTTTTTTGTATTTTTTTTTCCTTCTTGTCATGGAGACTCAAACCCCTCTATCCATAGAATTTATCTCAGATTCAATCATCTCCTTTACGAACCATCCGTCTTGGGATGAGCAGTGTGCGAATCCCCTGCTGTGTTCCCGGGCACCACTGTGTTTCTGAGCACATTGAGAGGAATGAGCAAGAACAAAACAACTGCGTCTCCCTCTCACTTGTCTGTCTCCTCAGCACCCTGTGCTTTTAGTAGAGAATAAAGCATTCTTGGACCTCTGTCTGTAACAACGAGGCCTTTTAGACCTGTGCAGGCTGCCTTCCCCGGAGGAAGTCTTAGCGACCAAAATAACATCTGTCAGGTGTCCCTGTGGAGCTCTCTGAGGAAGCCACTTTTTCTGAAAACTCTTGAGAGAAGAGGCCAGGGTTTGCTACTGATATATTTTTACACTTTAGGGATAAAATTATGCCCTGGCTTACATCTGTGAAATCACATTAAAGACCTGGCAGTCAGAGTCAGGACCTTTCAAGCCAGTGGGTTTCCAAGTTTGATTTTTATAAGTGAAGTTGAAATGGATGCCAGCATTATGTGGCTACAACATTGCTACTGTATACATGAATAGTGCTTTTAATGTTCTATTAAAATCCCTAGGGTGGTGGATGAAGTTTAAAATATGGTTTTATAATATATTAAATGAAAATAATTAAATAATGTATTACTTTTGCAGTGCAGCTAAAAGGCTATGTAATTAGAATGAGGGGTAATATACAATATTTAATTGTGGCCCTGGTGTTCTTTATAATGAAGTTTGAGTAATTAGTGGGATGATGACTGTGTACTTATTACTTAGTATGAGGTTTGTGTTCCATTACACAGAACATAATCACTGTTTCCCCATGACAGCTGTTACGCAAAGTTTCTGTTTCTCTCTTTTCCTGTGGCTCTGTTTGGATATTTGTAAAGTTTCCCCAATTTTTGATTAAGCTTTTCACTGTCTGTGTTGATTGTTTTGACAAGTGAGGCCAAACTCCATTTGATCTATATAATGCAGCATGAATGACTACTTAAAAGGAGATTTATTTTTTCTTTTGATAAAACTCTTTCCTGCACAAAAAGGCATACTGCAAAAATGGCAAGTTTAACAGTTTTTTTTTAATTTAGGTGTGCATCTATGAAGATTTTATACTATGCCTATTTATTACAGAATTTAAAAGACCCTTTTGTGTCAGTTGGGAAGCTTTTTCCTCCTACTTTCCTGTGTTCTTCAAGAAGTTGTGGCCTTGGGAAAAAAAGCATCATCTGAGATGACCTGACCTGATCCTATCAATGGTTTTGAAATGCAAGAAATGTGTCTTGCTTCAGTGTTTAATTAGCAGCCAATACTGATGAAATGCTCTTCTCATCACATGTCTGTTAGGAAGGAGTCTGTTCCCCTCAACATCACCTGAAGTTTCTTCTGTATCAGTCTGAACCCTATTACAATAAGGACAGGTTACTCAGAAAAGGATAGGTTGTGCGACCATCTGACAGTGTGGCCCTTCTTTTCCTGCCTAGGGAAGGGATAAAGAAGGTTTTTTGTGGTGTTCTTGACATATATATCTCTACCAAAGACATGTTAAGGAACAAGCCAGATCTGTTTTAGTGTCTGTGGAACATCTGCAAAGGTAAAGGAAGGGTTTTGACTGGCTCTCCAAAGGCTGGGCACTACTCTGCATTTCCTGACTATGTTCCAGGCAGCTGTTCTTCATTCAACACCAGATATCATGCAGGCCTTGAGGAATGACATACAGTCTAGGGCAAACAAGAAAAATGGCAGTGTCTTCTCAGTAAAACTACCGTTCAAGACCATCACACCTCCTTGCTAGCAAGCCACTCCAGAGCATCCAAATGATATGGCTGTCAATTTGCTGTCAGTGTCTAATGGTGGTGCTGAGATCAACAGGGGTCCTCTTAAACAGCACATCAGTAAAGGACAAACCATATATTGTATAGTGTAACAAAAAGAAGCTTTATCAGCTGCAACAAGCAAAGGACTGTTGTAATGGCTTAGAAGGTGCAAAGAGACGTATTCCAGTTTGGTGGTTGGATGTTAGGCTGTGAGTGGAGGTAAAGAAAAGAGCTAGGTAATTGCTGCCTGTGCAGGACTGACCACAGTGGGGAACCTAGTGATTGTGTTAATGGTAACCAACAGTGTAAAGGTCATTTTCAGATGCACGGACCTAACAGTGTAACATCATTGCAGCATCTTTCTAACACCAAGAAGAATATGGGGAAAAGGGCTTTATGCATGGATACAAATAGATTAGAACACAGAAAATTGTTCTGCCTTCTATCTTTTTCTTCCCTTCAGAATTTGCTGAAGAAGCAGAAAAAGGCTGATTTTCATAAGGAGAACTGTAGTGGGTGTTAGATAATGCACTTGGTCTGAACTCTGCAGCCTTTGTATTTTTGTTGATCTTTCTTTTCTTCTTTTTGTTTGTGCAAGAGCTTCTATCCCACATTCAAGGAACACTGAAAGAATCTTCTTTTTCAAGTATTTTCATACATGTTACCTGAGCCACATGAGACATATAAATATTATCAGCTTAAGGCATAGTTTCAGTCCTGCAAAGATGATGATTTGAAGTTGCTAGTTTGTTTGAGCTGATCAAATAAATAAGCAAGAAATTTCCACAGAAGGAACCTTCTCTGACAAGCACTTTTGCTTGTGCTCAGATTGACTCACACAGTCAATTTCATTGACTTCAAGCTAACTCTTCAAGGTGTTGAGTGCCCTCAATTCTTATTGATTTAAAACTGGTTTAAAGCATAAGGAGTAGAAGTAGCTAATGAGATATGCTATGAAGGCAGAACAGACCCAGGAAGAACATTGGAAGTGAAATGAAAAAGGATTGAAAAAGGAAAGGAGAACAAGACATAAGGCAAATTTAGTTTCACCTAACTTTAGAAACCTGAAAGTTAGATGTCTATCCTGTTCTAATTGTCCAGATTCTCTCCATAGTAAGTGAAGAGAAATAGGCACCTCCACAGAGACATTAATTTCACAAGTCTTGTCAAATTATTTTAGGAAAGGGTGAATCACCGTTCAGGGGTATCTGTCTCTCTCCATTGACTTTAAAGGGAGTCTAGGGAATAAGCTTGGACTGTTGGCAGGTGAAATGAAGCTTTCAGTAAGAGATAAATGAAAGAAAACAAATCAGAAAGAAAACAAATCATTTGAAAGAAAACAAATCAGCTGTGGAGCAGAGCAGAGCAAACCACTGTCCTAAAGATAAACCAGTTCATAAGTTGGTCAGATTTGCTGATTTCTACTAGATGCTTTACTGAACTATGATGTACAAAAGATCTGAAAGCTTTTTTGTATAGAAACACTAACAACTTTTGTTCATAGCTCCATTCATTTTTAAACAAATGAACCAAAGTGTTTTAGAGTACCTGAATGCCTATGTACAGAAAATGAACCAGCTGTTATGTGCTAAAAGCATCTCACACACAGTCATAAGCACTTCCATTATTACCACTTAAGTCATGGTAAGTACATCCCATAATGTTGGTAACTTCTTCACTGTGGGCTATAACTGCAGAACTTAAACATCTAAACCAAGATTTTGGTCAGATATAATCTTTGGTCAGATATAATCTTCCTTTACAATCTTTAAACCTCTACCCAGCTCTAGACATATTTCCTGTTTGATGTCTAACAGCCTGCTCCTCTAATATTCTGCAGAATTATTCCCATCCGAAAAATCAGATGCAATGTTCAGTACCAATAGATGCCTGTAAATAGACTCTATAAAGCTCTCTGACCACTTGCAGGTTGGGTGCTCCAATGACTAGCTTTCAGGCATCTGGACAGCAGCCTGGAATCAAAGAGTGAGAGACTGAGAAGAGGTTTAAAAAAATTGAGTAAGGAGCCACCTTGAACTAGCCACTAGGAAAGTTTTAAGCACAGGAAAACGTATGAATTCCTCATCAGAGCTGAGGTCTATGTTAGGTTGTTAGGGAGTTGTTACTGTGCATATAATATTCATAATCCAGAGACCTCTCTAGAAGGCTGGGCTGGACTCATCTTCCCTAAATTAGGTATGGCTGAGATGATTAAGTATCTCTCTGCAATTCATGCTGTCCACTCCTTTCACACTCTTCTGCCATATGGTTGATGTTTACATCTGCTAGCATCTATATTTACATAGCTAAAGATCTCCTGATCTTAGATGCCCTAAGTGTGTCTTCTATCTATTCACAACACACACACTCTTGACAAGAAGTCTTAAGGCCAGGTCCCATTACAATACATTTCCCTGGCATTTAAATCTTACCTGCATAAAGCCCATACTTCTTATTCACAGACCACAGCTAGTCCAAACTGGCAGGATGAAACTGGTGCTCCTAAATGAACAGTGGGCCTTAACCAGCAGTGAAAATAAACTGATTCCAGTCACGCTTACTTTAACCTCTGCATGAACAGGCATCATGGCTGGAGGCAGGACACCAATCAAGAACCATTCCAGCCTCACCTCTCTCACAGAGCTGTGTATTATACTAGCATAAAGCAGCTGACAGAAAAAAAACTAGGTAGGGACCAATGTGAGACAGCATCACATACAAGATTAGGTAATTAGGCAGGGGCTCCAAGATCAGTTAGGATAGGGCATGAGTTAGGGAGCAGGGAGAATGTGTTTGGACAAGGTAATGGTTGGGGAGGCCAGAGGCAGGACACAAGGAAAGCAAAATATTCCCCTGAGACTTGTTGTCATAAGAACACACACTGAGGAGGTGTGGAGTGGACTCCAAAGGAGAAGACAACCCCGAGGCTATGCCTTGGCCCTAATTCCCACACTTCAGCTCTCTGCGCTTCACATGGAGAGTTTCAGAGTGAGCACGGCTGCCTTTGGGATTTCCTCCGAGACATGCTCTCTATTGATTGTGCAGCAAATTTTCTCCCTTCTTTTAAAGTGTATACAAGTGCCACCTCTGCATCTTGGCCACCAGTCCCTTCCAGCATCTGCTGAACTCTTGATTGGTGAAGGGTGGGAGCCTGTTTCTGCTCCCTCATCAGCCTGAGAAGTTTAAACCTCTGTTTCTCACGCTCATTGCCCTAACAAGACAGGTATAGCCTAGATCGAATGAAGGAACCCTCCTACCCTCCTGTTGAAGTCACAACAAATCAATCAAGATTTCTATAACTAAAAACAGATAGAACAAATACAGTCAGGTGAGAAAGGGCCTGGGAAACTTGGGCTTATTTTTGCAGGGAAAAAAAAAAACTACTTGTAATAACTTGAAACAGTGTGTACCAGTTCCATACACTTCCTTCTTGTGCGAATGCTCTGCTTGCTAGGTAAGGAATCATGAGATTTCTTCTGTCTTCTCTTTCTGAGCCTTGAATATCTGAATTGAATTCTTAGCTGTCCAGTAACCCCTAACTATAGGACCAGGGCTATTATATATTAATATTTTCCCAGACACAACCTCTTTTGCTACCCAGAAATCTCGTCAATGAGTGGTTCAGGAAACTGGTGTTTGTTCAGGATCTCCAGCGGTGTCCTAGTCTCCAGGAACAGTACAGCCCTCCAGCAATGACAGTGAGCATGCTCAGTAGAGAGTGCTTGACCTGTATAATAGCCAAAAACACTGGAGTACATTCTGCAATGCACTCACAGTGCACACCACAATAGCTCCCATGCTTTTGGGAAGGATTAGGTTTATCGTGCATGCATCACAGTATTCACATATTCTGGACATGTGCAATAACTTTGAGGCTCCAGCTTTCTGGGCATATCCTAAATGTCACGTATGCACTGTAGTCATCCTTGATACACAGATACTGCTCCATCTCAAAATGAGCAATGGAAGGTTATATTTAGGTTTCCCATCTCAAGATACAGAAATCTTTTCATGCTGAAAATAGGCACCTAGGATGGACTTGTTTCTCTTCCAGTAGCAAGCCCTACTACTTAAAGTATTACATTACATAACCAGCATGCAAGTAAGTCTTCCTCTACATTTGGTCCCAACTCTCTGTTCTTATTTACTGAATAGTGATATTCTCTACCTTGTGCTTGCATTTATAGCTGTGCATCATGAATACAAAATGTTACTGTTCTGATTTATTGACTCTTCACAATGATTTTAGTCTGATTTACACGGGAGACAAAGGCTCAGGCCACTGCTCATTCAGGCTCACTGTGTCTTCAACTGCCACCTGAGTAACAGGATTTGCTTAACCAGATTGATTTGTGATAGTCATGATTAGTCTCCCAGAAAACAGAACATTTCTATCCCACATAAAGTCCAAGAATAGTACCATGAAGCTGTGGCCACACCAAGTGCCATGACTACCAAGTATAAGAGCAGAAAAAGCAAAATTTCAGCTCTGAGAGCAGTTCTTGTTACTCTCAGATCCTTGAAGGCATTATAACCCCCTCCAACATTATGTTTTTAGTTTTTGAGAAGTTCATAGCTTCAGAAGAAATATGATTACATGTAATTTTCCCTCTTACTGGTTTAGCAGCATCAAGGATACTAGTGCTGACATATTCTCTATCTCCCTCTCTCACAAATGCCAGTAAGATGAATTTTGCAATCCATTCTGTACTTGCACAGAAGACAGCAACTTGAGGACAAGAGGGATTGAGCAGTGACTCTGAGGTCTGCTTACTTCCCCAATCCAGAGTTTAGCCAGGCTGACTCTTCTTATCTAACACATGAGCTTGTCAACTTTGAACAGGCCTCCAAAATCTGCTTATCAGTCTGGCCTCTTACCTCATTTCACTCCCTCTTCAAAAATCACTGAAATATACAAAATATACTTTTTTAAATAAAGACACTTAAAGCACCAACATACAAAAATGCCTTCTCAAGTGACATGTTGTTTTAATAGTATCCCCCCTGTCTTTCCTCTCTCTTTCTTTTTTGTTTTGTAACTGCATTGAAAATGTTTGATCTTTAGGGCAAAGGCCTTATGTTGACTAGTGTCTTAAGTTATGTGTTGTACAAAAAATTACAGTATGATCAGCAAAACAAATATCCCCAAGTACATAAATTAACATAAATTCTCTAACCTGGGCGTGAGTTTTGAAGCATGAGTTTATGAATTAAGGTAGATTTTTCTCCCACCACCAGACCTAAAAAGGAGAAAAATGGGATGCAATGGTTAGTGCTTTAGAAAGGTAGCTCTCTTTGCTCTTCTGTGTTAGCATTAGTGATAGGTTGTTTGTCAGGACAAGCAGCTTAGAAAGGGGTGAAAGGGACAAGACTTGCGACTCAGTTCTGAAAACTGCTACAAAACAGTGTCCTGATGAAATTTTGGGGAAGTGTCCTCGTAATCCCAGAGAGACAGTCACCCTAATTCTGATGCATTATTACTCTTAAATTTGTCAAAAATATAAGACTATCTGCCCAGGAACAAATATTCCAAGGTTTCGTGATTATTTATTTATTTATTTACCAAGTATTTACAGATTTTCAAAGACAAATGCAGGCAATTTTTACTTTGGTTGCTCACATGAGCATTTATTCTTTACAACCTGTAAAGGACTCTACTCTGAGAAACTGAGAGCATGGGTATTTGTGGAAAGCGTAAGTGAAAGTCAGCCGTCTGAGGTTGCTAAGTATATTAATTTCACTTGGCTTTAAGGAGTGATTCAGAAGCATAAACATAGGTGTCTACTGACATTTGAGATGCCCAGGAATATCTCAAATGGGTTCTAGCTTCTGCTGCAGAGGGCAATGGGTGTCTCTCAGAGCGTATGCCCTATTAATCATATTCACATGGACATCTTGGTCACCTTACGGCATCTAAAATGGCACCAGATACATAAGCCTAGGTATCTTGTTTGCTCCACACATGTCTAAGTTAGTTATCTAAGTCTGAGATAGTCACTCTTCACAATCAATGGGGGCAAATAGGCTCCTCCAAAAGGCCAGTTGTTTGATCTGTTCTAGACACCTATCTGAGGGCCACCCTCTGCAGGTACCTGCTTCTCTCCACTGATCGTAAAGGGGGACTACAGTGGACAGCTCAGGCCTGATGTACAACTTCTGGACACCTGTCTTAGGACAAATGGATCCTACCTCAAATCTTAGGTTCAATCCTGTTCATATTTGGGTTAAAATATTCTTCATGAGTAATGCAACAGAAATAATAGCACGTAAGTCATCTGATTGTCAGAAGAGGACAATGCACCTCACTCTGCAAATATTAGGCAGGTTCTGCTCTCAAATACACTGGTACAAAGTAGGTATAAAACGAGCGAGAGCAGAATCAGTCCCTCAAAATGTTTACAGAGAACTGTTCCTGAGGAAGCAACCTGCACCGTGTAACATGCAGAGTTAGCTGCAGAACAGTCCAGGTGTTTCATGGCTTCCCATTGAAGGGGAATGAAACAGTTCACAATAATTTGCTAAGAATAACATTGTTTCAAAAAGTCATTTGGGGACTGGAAATGGAGCCTTTTCTTCACTGTTTCATGTGTGGAGGATACAAGCATTTTGGTAGCTACATCGTTGACCTGGTCAGAGGAAAATCCAAGTTGTGCTCTCAGTCAGAAAAGAGGTTTTCCATCCCTGGATCACTGTAAATCAAGCAAAGACAATCTGAGACAGTGCTGGTGTTGCTGACTCATTTCTTCTTGAGTGTTAAAACCCATCTACTTTACTATAATCAATTAATTAGTTCCATTTCATTCACCATATTATGAGCACAGAGAAAATATTAATGGGAGCATGCAGTTAAGATCAGACCATTTATGTGTAAATGGCAAGGTGCTTGTCACAGGGGGATTATATCTTTATAAATGGCCTGTGTTCTTAAAGCAGTTACTGAAAGGATTAGTATACTTTTGAAATTAAAAACAACGAAACTAATTAAAACCCACCCAGCAAACAGAATACTTTTTGTTTGAATCAAAATAGAAAGGATGTCTTATCTCCATCAGGGAAATCCTCATGCTATATAACTAACAAGGCAGATTTTTAGCTCTGGACCTCCTCTTGCTTTCTTGGCAATATTTTCCCTCATGGTAAGAAAACTAATGTAGTGTTTCCACAGCTTTTTGAATTATGGTGTGATCTAAAACTTGTTAAGTTGAGAAACTTCTGATTTCAGTTAATGGGAGTCAATCTTTACCTGCCTTTTCCTGAGGCATCCTTCACCAGGCCTTATTTTCAAAGATGGCATCTTGCTGGCACAAGGTTCAAAGAGAAACCAACACATTCAGAATTTTAGCTAGCGTTGACCAATTTGCTCTCAAAAATGAAAACACACCTTTTTTCCATTCCTGTATAGCAAGGCAAGGAATCTAGATATATGAAGATTCAGTTCAACTCTTTCTGAGACTTGAGATACACACAGACGAGTGCAAATGGAAATGTTATGGCAGTGTAATAAGGAATTGTTTGTCAACTGAGCTACATCAACTGACAGCATGTGTAGTCCTAGCCAATTGCAATGATGAAGTAAAGCATATTACCCTAGACTTCCCTGAGAATATGCATGATCATCCTTCATCTCAGGACAGTTGATATAGCTGACAATGTGTTGGAGACAGGTTAGATTCAGTTTAACAGGGCACATCCCATTATCCTCCTGAGTATTTTGAGTACCTGACCACAGCTGGAAATCTGGGCCATACACTTTCACTGCCACATCTTTTATTTCTTTGGCTCATTAGTTTGTATAAAACTACCAGGCAATACTAATTAGACTGCTAAAAAAAAAAAAAAAAAAAAAAGGCAGACAGAGTAAGGAAAGATTAGAAGGGTGCACTGCATCTTGTAACATTATGATCAGTTAACTGTGAAATTATGGCTTATCACCACTATACATTTTCTATTACCCCATGGACATTTTCAAACTCAGTATGTTGTTGGCACAAAAAGAAACTTTTTCAAACTGCAGATTAAAGTCAAGGTTAAGCATATATGCATGTATATATTTAAAAGTAAAAACAAACAAAACAGAAGATTTTAGTTATATTTTTAAGGCTTAGAAAAAAGCATGCATTTAAAGTCAAGATAATTATTTCTTTAAGCTGATCATTTGAATGAACAGAAATTTGCATTAGGAAATCCAGGCATCCTAAATTCTGCCCCACATGTAAGTACTAAGCAGCTCTAAGAGTGTCTTAGTACAGTGTGCAGCTTGGCTGGACTCCAAATTCTGTCCCAGAGAATGTATTTTCCAGTGGATATAAAAGGATTATATTTCTCCTTTAAGGCAAAAATTCTGCACATGATTAATTACCGCAGGGATTTGATATTGATCTAATCACAAAACTGTATTTTAGAACCAAGATTAGGAAGTGCTAATTCACAAAAATTCCAGTAAGTCATTAAAATGAAGATCTATCCAGGGGTTGTTCATGTATTTATTGTAATAACATTGATCATGATAAAACTGTGATATTTGATAATAACACAGATGACATACATACTTACACAGAAATAGTTTGTTCATTTCTGTACTGCACCACTGAGCCAATATTTTAGTGCTGCCAAATGCCTTAAGAACAAGAAGCAAACTAATGTTATACTATAATAAACATCTTAAGGGAATGAGAAAGCTAAATTTCCAAGATACAAAATTGTTCATTTTTTAAAAGCTGTTTTATTTTGGTAGCAGACATAGTAAGAGCTCATTAAATTTATGTAGCTGTACTCTAATTTTTGGAATATTTGCACGGTTATGTAAAATATTTGCACCATAAGATGTCATGATACTTTGTCATATGAATTAGCATGTAAATAACAAAAAAAATCACAATTTCCCATAAAATATCTTCAAATGATGTTAGAAGTGTCTGTATAACAACATATCCATAAAAATATATATCAGAGCCTAAATATTGTGATAGCAGGTAGCAGTGTACGGGAGGAAGTAAACAAATACAATAATAACACGTCTAACTAAAGAACATTAAATTCAAGAGTGGAATATTGCCCTAGTCTATTACTGGTCTTCATTTTTGGTCTGTTTAACTCCTGCTGAAGTGGATGAAAGGATTTCCGATGACTTCAGAGGAAACTGGATCAGTAACTGTATCCATTAGTAGAGGCACAAATTAAAATAGAGTTATTGGCATAAGCCAAAAGCCAACAGAATATAAACTAGTGACCTCAGTCCCAGACAAAATGCTCAGCAGCTCCAGTTAAATAGCAGTGACAGCAAATAGTATGTCTATTAGACTATCCAGAATGTCAAAGTTTAATAGAGCTCTCTGCAAAGAAGCCATGATGGGGCCACTCTCATACATACACCATTTAATTATATCTTTTAACAGTACAACATTCAGCATGATGTAAATTAATCAGCTTAGTGTTTTATCACACGACTTTAAAATAATTAACATGGATGTACAAACTTGGTATCCATTGATCACATGACACTTTGAATCATTCCCCTGTGCTCTTGTTTTGCTACCTAATACTCCTTGGAGATATAAGTCTATATAGTCTAACTAAATTAAATAGGGGGTTTAAACTACAGGTATATATTAGTGTTTCAGCCATGTCTTTCCACAGGGAAATATCTCACCTATTGCAACTAAATGGAGCGGCCTCATGTTCATGGTACCCAGGCTCCGCAGCACTGGATACCTTTGGGACAGGGCATCCTACAGTGGAGATCCAGCGACCCAGATGGAGGTGGGGGCTACCAACTCTAAACTAAACATAAGCAAGAGGCTTCTCTCACAGTATTAAAAGCTTTTCTCCAAAGGAATTGTGATATGGGAGATGGCCAAAAAGACATCAGAGGTATGCAAGCTTCTCACCAGATACTACAACTGGGTTTGTTTAGTCTGTTTTAAATGCTTGCACCGCCAAGTGCCCAGACTGTCTCAGCAGTGTGGCACAGAGGGATGAGCCAGGAAGCACAAATCACTTGGTACAAATAGGGCTATGGGGTTTCACCTACTGGTCAGATGGTTCTTCTGTGGTGATCAGGATTAAATGTGGAATATGCAAACTTTAGTCACAGACATGACACACTAGGGATGGAGAAACTTTTAAAAGGGCCATGTACTCTTTAAATGCGATTTTAAAGGAGGATGGAGATTATTCTGGGTAGGTAAATAATGAGAGTTACTTTATACTCTGTGCTGCGCAATGTAAAGGGCATGAGATCACATAATCATTGTTAAAAGTGACCCCATTTTATTTCTTTTGACATTTGTGCATGTTCATTCAACTGAAAGGGCAGACAGAACTAGAGCACTGCAAGTCAATGTCTAGTGCCAGTTACACAGTTGCAATTCCACTGAAGTCTTGCCAATATGCATGGCTTATGTTTTTGAATGGGATTGTGTGGTTTTATTTATTTTAGTCTTTGCAGGCCAGCAGTGGAATAGTTTTGGAACAACAATTGGAAGAAGAATTTAGCCAATATCATCTCACAGCAAATCATTGTCAGCTTGCATTGGCATCAAATGAAGCAAAGTAAAGGGAGCTGGGTACAGATCTAAAAGCTTAGATTAGTCATCCCTCACTGAACATTTTTCTCAATAAACTATCGAGTATATTTGCTGTGAAACATTAGCCTCATTCTAGAAGAAAATATTAATGTAAATTTAAGCGACACTGGAGAAAAACAGCACTGATAAATCTCTTTGAATCATGAGTATGGCCCTTTTTCTGTTTTTAATGCATTCACAAGATAATTGTGATTTTTTTTAGCAATTGAAATTGTTTGTAGTTTCTGGAATAACTTTTGAAGTGAAATATTATATTGTGATTTTTTTGCAAATAGTTCACCCTATTTATTTGCATCATCTGGCTGGCTTTCTGTGGTAAAGAGCATGATATTGTTCTTATTCCTTTTTTCAATTATTTAAGTATTGTAGGAAACCGTATTAAAATAGTATATAGGAAAAAAATTCCAAAATGGATTCAGAAACATCTCTGATGCAAATTTCTCCTGTATTTGTCTGTGCAAGCAGTCACAGTGCTTTTGTTTCCTGCACAAGTGCTCAGCTACAGAGTGGTTGCAACTGCACCAATATTAGAACTTATAAATTCCAGAACAATAACTGTACGAATTTTATTTTCAAAAATACTTAACATATTTTACTGTGTTTGCCCAACTATGATCACATGAACAAAATGACAGTTTCACCCATAGTCTAAAAATGGACTTTAAGAGCTTGAATGCACTTAGAATCGCTTCACAATTCTTAGGTAAATGTGGCAGCAAAATACATTTTAAAGGTGTAGCTGTAGAAGGTGAAAAAGAAAATGCGAACTTTACAGGAGTTTTAGATAGTGGCTCCAGAAAAATCCCCCCTACTCTGCCCTCAGAAACAGTCATTAGGCCAGAGTTGCTCTTAGAATTCCAAAAGAGAAAGCAAAGAGTCTCAACTGAACAGGCTAATTGGTCTCAGATGGAAAGTGTGACACAGACGCTAGCACTAGTCAAAAAATGGAGAAAATTGCTTTACCATTTTAAGCAAGCAGCTTAAAAACTTAAATATATTGGATGAACCCATATTGACTCTTGAATTTAATTAGATCCCAGACTTACAGGTAAATCTTGATTTTATTACTTAGGGAAATTCCTACTGGAAGGACTGGAACTCAGCAAGGACAAGGACATACAACTGAGCATTTCTTCTTCTCCTGCATGACAATAACGCATCTATGTGAAAGAACTCATTTCCAATTCATGGAGTTTCCTTCCCAATTTTCCATAAGGAGAGAAGTCTTAGGATGTTTGTCCCCTCTCTCCTCTTCCCTGCTATCCCTTTCCACTAAAAATCATCAGAAAAAGATAAGGATAAAAAAATAAAAACATTGTTTTTAATGAGTTCTCCGAAATGAAAATACAATGAAAAAAAGTTCTTTGGGGTCAGATCTTGTAAGTCTTCCATAGAAGCAAGACCAGATTGTTTAAGACAGGTTCAAGCAGCCCAACACCTCCCAGAGTGAATCAGGCCACATCTATACTCATAAATGAAATGGGCCAAGGCCTTTTCCCTGGCTGTTAGGGCAAGTGACATAAGATAGGCTCCACCCACAAGCCCACATTCCTTCTTCCCACTTCCAGACAGGGTAGCCTCCTGCGAACAGACCTTGGCCACTGCTGACCTCTGAACCGGGCATTGCCTGGGACATGCTGGTTCTCATGGACCAAAACCATGCCAGCATCCATGGAAAAAAGGACTATGGGCAACCATAGACCAGTTTGCTTGGTCCTGCTAGGTCCATGCTCTGGCTATGCTTCATTTCCTTGTATAGATGAAACCACCATGTCACACCAAAGTCATATCTAGTCCCTCATCTGGCATCTGAGAGGAGCAGATGCTTACAGAAGAGTACACTCTCACAGACTCCCAGAAAGTGTAGCTCAGAGAGGCTTCTTGAGCCAATCTTCGTATTTTGTATAAATAACTTTTCTACAGTGCAATATGCTAAGTTGCTTTTCAAATCCAAATAAAGTCATAGCAACCATAATATCCTGTAGCAAAATGTTCCACTTCCTAAAAGCATGTTTTATCAAGAAGTAGTTCCTTTCATTTCATTTGAATTGCTACCAGCTATTTTCATTTTATGCCCCCTAGTTCTTGTATTAAAAATGGCAGTGAGCTATTACTTTCTATCAACTTTTTCCATGTCATTCATGACTTTATATTACATCAGAGTTCACCTTAGTCAATTCTTTTCCAGGCAGAAAAGTCCATGTCTTCTCAATCACTGCTCACAAAGTACCTTTGATCACTCCCTTATCTTTTCCAATTCTATCAAATCCTGTCAGAGCTGGGAGTAGCAAAGCTACAAACTGTTGAAGATACTGAACGCAATAGGCATACTAAGCAGCACTGTGATGTTTTATTTTTATTCTCTATTCTTTTCCCAGTTTTTTCCTAATGACATTCTATTCATTTCTGAATGCTGCTAAGCATTGAGCTAGCATTTTCATATAGCTATCAGCTAGACAAAATACCCACACCTGGTATCTTAATTTAGGATTTTTTTTTTGTCATGACTATCACATTTTACTTGTTTACGTTGGATTTTACTTACCATTTTATCACACTGTCATTCACTATCTTCAGTCTTTTCTGAAATCTTAATCAGGTCTCCTTGTCACATCCTATTAAAACAGCAATGTAAGAAAGCTTTGTCCCTTCACTATCTTCTTTCATTTCCAGATCATCTATGAATATATTGAACCGTCGCAATGTTCAGCTGGTGACCTCTCTGTACTGGGAAAACTGACCGTTTATTATTGCCTTTGTTTTCTATATTTAACCGTGTTAGAACTTCCCCTCTTAATTCAAGACAGCTTATTTCTTTAACAGTGTTCAGTGTCCGGTGAGGACATCACAAAGGAAATCTGTGATTTCTTTTGTTAACTAAGCTCTTTGAAGATGCCTTCTTATTTCTAGTTTAAGTGCTTGCTTGGTCTCTCTAACATTTGTTGATAAGTAATAGACATTTTATCTGAACTTCCAATATGCTGTTTAACTATTTAAAGCATTTTACATGTCACTTAAGAACATTTTACCCTTTGGTTGTCCCTTTAATCTTCTTTTTAACAAGCTTCCTCATGCTTACGTAATCTCCTTTTTGACATTAAATAATACTGTTGCAGATTTGTGGGGCTTGCTATTCCTGCAAAAATGCTGGATCTAGGTACTTCACAAAAAGCTTTTCAGTAACAATTTCTGGGTGTTGCTCAGAAGCAAGCTGCAAGTTGCTTCCCTTTCTGCATGTTTCCTGACTAGTTGGTCCATGGAGCAGCCAGTCAGGTTGTCTAAAAATTTAGTTGCAGCTTCATCCCCCGCTGTGACATGTACCCCACTGACAGGAGCAAAACTGAGCGTTCTCTGTTATTCTGTTTCTTGCCCTTTCAGTTTGATGATTGCTCTGAGCTGATCACAGAAATCACTGTCATCCTAGTTGGATATTACTGTATGTTTCTTATTTAAGATGAAAATTTCTAACACTAGGGTTTCAATATTACCTGAGACAGTGAGCTTATTTATTTGATTTGACTGTAAGTTTCTTTAAGATACAGCACCAATGTTCCCTGATTACAACCCATGCTGTATTTCCTAAATCATTTGTGCCTGGTATTTCATGTCTCCCTAATTCTCTTCCTCTCGTTGATTTTTTTGTGTGGTAACAGATCAATATACTAGTTTAAAACAAGATATCTTAGTTTTTCTATTCTTACTTCTTAGCCTTTTAACTTTTCTATACTTTTTTTTATTCTTCAGTGCCCTGTTTAAGTGGGATTCCAATTACTGAGACTTTTCCTCATCACTTACGATTTTCATTTTGTCACTTTCTGTTGTCTCCTTTACCCAGGCATACACAATTCCCCACCTTCAGCTGTGTACCCTTCTGCATCTGCTGGCTTCACCCCCCCCGTCCCCCCCCCCCAACCTTTAATTTAAACTGAAAGCAGTCTTGTTCCATTTTAAGTTTATACATATATATATATATATACACACACACACACACACACACACACACACACACATATATATATATCCTGCAAGGATGACTTCTGTTCCAGAATTTTACACAGTTCCTGAAGACTCTAAATGCCTCTTCACTTCTCAATTTTCTCTCCTGAAAGTCTCACCAGTGAGGCTTTCCCTCCAGTGCGTGGCTGCCAGTCTGGAGTGGGGACTGCTCTAAAGAGACCCTGGGAAACGCTGTTGCCTCCCATTCCAGACCTGCAACCTGCCCGTTCCTGCAGGGCCTCTTCCCTGTTAGCACTGCCCAGGGGATTTTCTCAGGTGTCTTTCCAAACTGTGGCAGTAGAAAAGCAGAAAGAGCCAACATAGCCTTGGTCTGTGAGAGTCTGATGACACAGAACAATCCCAGGGAAGAGCAAGGTCCTCAGTCCTCTAATTACGCTGAGCTAAGCCTATGCCAAGCATGCACAGGGACCCTTTCCGTGATACGAGAAGAAAGTAAGTGTGCTACTAAAACACAGTTTCTATAGAATGAGTCTCCCCACCCTGTGTGCAATTAGAAGACCAAATAAGCCCAGAGCAGTGCCTAATGTAAGTGAAAAAAATGAAGATTTGGTCCTACACAGGAAACACCGGCAAAATAAAGTGTTTTCAAACATAGGGTCTGGGTGGAATTTTAACTACAAATATTTTTGCAGTTCTGAAGGAGGAACACTTTCCAATTTAGCAACAGATCTGAAAGAAGGGAACAACTGTGGCAAAATAGAGTGTGAACACAGTAGATTCTGCCAAAAGAGAAATCCTTGAGGGAAAAGGAGGATGAAGGTGAACTCTCGGAGTTTTTATTGGATTAGTTCCAGTATAGTGCTGCATGTTGAAATGTACAGCAGCAAGGCTTGAAACAATCTCTGGTCAGGAATCTGGATTTGTTTTCTCAGTTCCACAATGCTACAGATTATGTACAGCTGTTATGTCATGTTCATTAGCTGCACCTCACTAACTAACCATTTGGCTTCTATAATGATTGCAGACTCAAGTGATTTCTCTTCATTATTTTAAATCTCATTTTAACTTAACTCTCTTTAACTCTTTAAAACTATTTTAAAAGATCTTTATTATTTTATTCACTCACTGGAGCCTGAAACCCTTGACAAGTTAACAAGAGTAAAAACTTTCTTGCTTTATGTCATTACAACAACTGATTCAGAAACAAAAAAATAATAAATCAATGAATGGAAATGAAAGAGAGAAACAGAAAATCAGCTGCAGAGAAGGTTAGGTGAATTGTGTTCACGTCCTCCTGTTTTACCAGACGCCCATTGGATGGTCTTGGAGCTAGTGACAGACTGACAGACGCAGCTTCACCTTTGGGATTACCAGCATTTTCTCTTCTCCTGTGACAATGCCAGACACGTACAAACCACTGCAGAGGCAGAGCTAGCCTCAATGTAAGCCAAAAACTAGAAATCCAATTCACTGTTTTAAATCAACACCTGTGAAGAAGTCTTGCCAGATGTCTTTAGCCCTAGACCTCATTTCTCTGTCAAGAGGAAAATCCAGGTCCAGAGAATTGTGTGAGGAAAAGAGAGAATAGTGCTGATCAGTATAGCAACAGAAGTATATTTCCTTTAATATAACCTATTTAAAATTTGTAGCAGCTCACTCAAATATAAAATAGCAATTGGTAAAAAATAATAATAATGAGGGACATGCTAACTGAAAAGATATATTAAGAAAGGAAAAACCATCAGTAGACTTAATGCATTTCTATTCATCAGCTACTCAGTTTCCTCTGTCTCTCCAAGACAGGATATCAAAATATTCTCTTGCTTTTACAGTTTACATCACTTGACAAATTGTAATTTTTGGAAAATATCTTTTAACTGAAATCTCAGTTTCTGTTTCAAATTTCCAACTTAGCTATCATACCTCTTTTTATCTCAAAAGAATGAAAAACTGAGACAGCCTGTTAAACAGCTACCACAAACGTTAAGAAGATGAAGAAGCTTTGTAGGATATGAATGAAAACCTTCAAAGAAGGCTCCTTGGCTATACTGTTTGGCTATACTACACTACTGCTTGTCAAACAGTTACCCCAGCTGAAGCTCAGGCCCCCATGGCTCCATCGTCCACACGGCTACCTGTTAGATTACCTCATGAGGCCTTTTCTGAGTGAGGAGAATTTAAGCCAAAACTCAGCATCTTAATGAAAGGGTAAAAAACCTAATGCCCCGTCCATGCCCAGATATCCCAAATATAGTTCTTCTTCAGCATGGGGTGAGCGCTGTGAGCCCAATCTACAGTTAATCTAAGAAATGCACATTAAAAAAAAAAAGTATGGATTATGGGATTCAGTGTAGTTAACCTGCTCTAAGGCAGTGTGATGTAATCTCCAAGGAGATTTGCTAAGGAATAATGTTGAGAATGGGCTACTTCTACTCCTTTATGATAGACAGAGAAAGCCAGTAATATTTTTTATTAAAAATGCAAAGGATGATGTTGGTAGAGGGGTTAATTATACTTGGATAAATATTTGGCTGTAATAAAGAAAGTAGCTTAGAAAGCTATTTGGGATCTCCTTAAAGCTAGGACAGTTTTCAGGCAAAAGTTCTTTGTCTTTATTTCATTCTACAGAATGGCTGCTGTGCTTTGGGAAAGGGAGCCATCTCCTGACACCTCCAATAGGGGACAAATATTGCACGCAGCAGGGGAACAGAGAATTAATTTGGTAGGAAAAGAATATGTTAATACAGGTGTATACCATGTTTTATGTAAGTGCACTGCTGAATCATCTGCAGAATAATATAACAATTATAGAACGAGTGGGATGGAAAACCCTGGTTACTGCTGTGTAAGTTTCCATCCAAACTGCCTAATTTCAGTCTAACAACTTTCAGGAGTTATCTTCTATCAGGTTTTTCAGATAGCTTTACTGTTCCACAGTAATTTGTTTTTTAAAGTTTAAAACTAAATTATCCAATTATTTTTGAGAACTGGAAAACTAGAAAAATACTATCCCCATGGCATATAATGATAATTACTCATAATTTTGTAAAAACTCTAATGTCAGCACTGTTGTCAGACCATAAATGATATCCCACATTTGCATCTGGAGAAACACAGCTCCCTTTCTTGTAAAGCAGGGAAGATTCAAAGATCTATTGGGCCAATGCCATTGGGAAGCACACACCTTCCAAGGCGCACAAAAAGGCTCCCATTTGCCCCTGCCTAAAATGGAAAAGGAGCTTGCAGTATTTATCAAAATACCAAGTACTGGTTTTAACTCTTAGGAACTTAAGTTAGACTTTCTCGGGGGGGGGGGGGGGGAGTTGGAGGTCACATTTGCGTCACCAGCAAGACTGGCTGGCTGATAAGAGAGAGCTCTTTGAGACACCTCAATCAACCTTGGAGATCTTGGAGAAAAAACTGGAGGAAGCTCAAAGGGGGGGTCCTGTCATCTGGGAGCTGCTTTGCCCAGGGCTCTCACCCTGGATCTTTTTTTTTCTTTTTTTTTTTTCCTTGAATAAACTCTGTTAGAGCAAATGCATTTTGAAAAGGAAAAAAGGGCTGACTGATCTACTTTACCTGCCACTTTTCACTCATGGCATGCTGGGTGGAGTGCAGTTCTTCCTGCCAGTTGTCACAGGTTAATGTCACTAAAAATGAGCAACTAATCAGGCTAAAGTTAGGATCCTCCCGCATTGCCTCACCTGCTGCAGGAACCAGCGCACTGACTCTAGAGGAAGTATAGAAAGCTCAGCCTCCCTCTGTGCATTAAATCTGTGTAAATACCCTCAGAATGCGCTTGCCATTTCACCCAACATTAGTAATCTAAAGTTAGACATCTTAGACATCTAGACTCTCTAAATGGCAGATAGACAGGGACAGGCACTCACAGAATGCAATTTATCCCACCTACCTGAGACACCTGTCTCACGATAAAGCACACGGCTCCTTTCACCAGATATAGAAGGAGCTTACATGGCTAGCTTAGGCTAAAGAATAAATTGCAATGATTTGAGATAAACACTGTTTTGGTGTGTAGTTGCTGACAACATGGTTCAAAAAGTTTTGTATATCGGAATATTTTGATTATGAAAAGTAGGAGGTATGAAAATAGTCTTAAATGCATAGAAGTTAAAAAGAAGAGCATGCAAATCTGAGAATTCAAATAGCAAATTGGCTGCAGAGTCATACCTCTGTGTTATTTCTCAGTCTGTATGAATCAGAACCCTCATAAAGGTTTTGTAAGCTTTATTTTAAATAGATAGTCCCACTCCGCTAGCTACTGCAGAAGAGTAGTTACCGATGCGTTGGTTAATATATGAACTTAGAGGATGCTTTATGTTGATTTATCTTGGCTAAGCTTCTGTTCTGTGTGTGAGAGTGGGAGGCAGGGCAGCTGTCTGCAGCCAGAGGCTCTCAGGGGGATTTCACTACAAGGGATGGCAGCTCCTTGCAATTAATTACAGCAAATTAGTAAGGCAGCAGCAATCTTGGAAAGGGTTTGTTGTTGTTTGTTTTTTTTTCTCTGAAACTTCTACTGGTTAGAGAGAGATTCCTTGAATGAGAATCTGACTGTTATGGATCTCCTGAAACCACTATTGATTTTTAACTTTTAGTCTAGAAACATGAGGCTGGGAGGGACTTGCTCGATTGTCAAGAACAATAGTTTGCTGTTGTAGGCAATCACATTGTGTAATCTGTCTTTGAAAACTCACCTATCTCTGTCTTAAAAATCAGTCTTCTTTCCTGTTCCTGCTAAAAGGCTGTTCAGAACCTTTAATGTTTATTTACAAGCTTTTCTCTAGTTCCCAGACTCATTGCACTGATGTCAAATGTATGCTTGTTTGTTTTTTTATGCTCAAACTGTGTTATCCATAAGTTTAATTGGTACACTCCTCTAATTTCCACCTACATCATTAAGAAATTATCAAATAAGATCAGATTCTAAAGAATCTAAAATAAGATTTAGGGATACTGTTGGTAATCCTTCCCTAGCTTCATGCTTCCTCTTTTGGCACAAGCGGTTATCCACTCCCCCTTAACTTTCTTACATTTTTGTGCTCATCTCCTCCAGACTTACTAACTGGCATCACAGCATGTACTTTAGTGAATGACAGATACATTAATTCTTTGTCTAGAAAATCAGTTCTCTTATCAAAGAAAGAGATCATGTTAGTCTGGCATTATCTACCCTTGGTAAATCTATGTTACATTTTTGTCTCATTTACTTTCATGTTATTAGTTAGTCTTTCTTTCCAAATTTATTCTAAAGACTGGCTTACAACTGAGATCATTCTACTTTTGCTGATGTTGCTCAATATTTTCCATTTTTGAAATATGCAATTCTCCAGCCATGCAGCATGACCCAACATTTGACAGATTAATTTAAAAAAACTTGGTATCAAGACCTGTGATTTCATACAAACTTTTTTTCCTGATTCTAGGATGGTGATTGTCTGATGTGAGCATATCGCATTTCATGAGTGAGGCTTCTACTCTGCTTGTGGTAATTTCTATTTCTAAGCATAATCACCTGCCTTCACCTCTGTAGTGAATATCATGGCATTTGCTTAAAACTGAAGCATCTGGGGAAGAGGGCAGAGAGGAATGACTAAATTTTATTTACTCTCAACACCACACTTATTGAAC
This sequence comes from Apteryx mantelli, assembly GCF_036417845.1. Lineage (NCBI taxonomy): Eukaryota > Metazoa > Chordata > Aves > Apterygiformes > Apterygidae > Apteryx > Apteryx mantelli. The sequence goes on from NC_089978.1 coordinate 27,649,032, forward strand.
AGAATTTCCTTCCTCACTTTGCTTCTTAAAAATATAGAAAAAAGCATACTGGGTCAGACCAGAGGTCAGCTTCCCTCAATATCATCTTTCCAACAGTAACCATAAGCATTTTGCCATGGTAAAGTAACAACAAGGAAGGAGGAGGAGATTTCCATTATACTCTCTCAGCCTTTCATTATGTAGTATTATGCTCTTCTTTTTTTATTTACCCAATTTTAAACTTTATTTTTCTATTTACTTTAATTTCATATGCAATACCAAACCTAGCTTGACCTGAGACAAGTCCCAGTCTTCTCCTTCCTGAGTTTTCAGATGTTTTCATTCCTATTCTATTCCTTTTTCTATTCCTGATTATTCCTAATGTCTTTTCAGAGGTAGTAGTTTATCCTGTTAGAGCTAGACTCTTCATTTGCAGTTTTTTTCTTTACTTGAGGTACAAATTCTAAAGACCTTTTGCAATTTTGATTTAAAGAAATTCCAAACCAACCCTGTGCTGTACAGTCTAAATTCATAATCTAGTATCTTTAATTTTTCAGGCTTGCTCTTTTGAAACTGAGAGTCTTAGACAAAAATTGTTTTACTCATATATTAATATATACAAAGCAAGCCAACCTTTTAGTACTTATTCTAAAAATGTATTTTAAAACATTATATAACATTCTCTCTTACTCCCTAAAACCCCCAGTCTTGAACAGTACCATTTCTTACTCACTTAGTGTGTATAGGAATACATTATTGAACCAACATTTCCAGAAATAACTTGACTCTATCATTCTTTTCCATTCTATTTGTTCTCTGGTTTGTATGTGTGATGTTGAAATCTCCCATCATTACACAATTCCCACCAGTATTTCTTTCTAGCCATATTTCAGAGATCTCTGTTCAGGTTCACATCCAGCCCTTGGATGCCACGTAAGACCTCTAATCCTTAAGACTTTTTTTTACAATTCTTCCTCAAAGCAATTTTGACTTAACCAGATGTTGTTTTGTCTGTACAACCATTTCCTAATTCATAAGCATCTATAACATTATTATGATAGCTTAATTTTTATTTCTCTTTTGTTCCTGAAAAGGAAAAACCAAAAACCCTTTAACAAAACCAATCCAGTCATAACTGCTATTCTACCATGGATCTGTTATCCTGTTATATTTGTATGACATCTGTATAGTACATACAGTTCTTCCATTTTTTTTACCAACACTCTGCATTGGTGTAAAGGCATCTCATTTAGACCTTGTCCATTTTCCTTGCTGAAATAGGTATGGTCTAAGAACTCTTGGTTGAAGCATTAAATCATAAGGCTATTAATGAAATCTGATGCACTCTTAAGTGCTTGTTAAGTGTGTTTTTTTAAAAATCTGAAAAGACATGAATTATTCAATGTATTATTTTTAAATTTAATAATTATTCCACGTTAAATCTTTTCTCCTACAATGCGTACAGTCGGTCTCACAAACGCAGGTATTTGCACACCCTTCAAGAGACAGTGTTTTCTTTTTGAACTTTTACTGACAATAAAAAGAAAAGAAAAAAGAAAATTAGGAAATTTTATTAAAAAATATATTTACATGTGATGTGTGGAAAAAATCATAATGGGATACCCACTGGAGGGTTTCTGGACTTTCTCACTTTACTAGTCACTCAGACCTAAAAAGAATAAATAGGAGCTTGGTATATTTTAGAGGATGAGGACTCACTAACATCTTCAAATAAACCCAAACATACTCAGTGTATTTCTAAATTGGTTCTCCTTCAGAGTAGTTAGCGAATCACTTTGTGTTATAAAGCTAGTGTTCTCATAGTGTGGCTAGATACTCAGAATCATGTTGTATTACCCACACTGTGCCAGAGCCCCATATTGATTTGCATAATTCAAAACCTGAATGAAGAATCTGTTTTAAATCAGAAGAGGTTATTAAATCATTCTTCCTTAAAAGGGTTTCATCCTGCAGTCCTGCTCCCTCTGAGATAGTTCCTGTTATTGCCTCCTCCTCTCACCACAACTCCCTTCCCATGTCCTGCACCGAGAAGAGCCACCATCTCCACAGCCTTGTGGATCTGTCCTGTCTGGAAATAATGCAGTGAAAGATAATGCATTCCTCTTGGAATGGCATCTCCAAACCATCACACCCTACATATGTGACCATAGACAAACCCCTCAGGAATACATTTGTCCTGTACAACTGTTCAGCATTTTACTGAGACGCATCTAACATCTTTTAGTGCTTATCTCTTTTTATTGAGCAGCAAAGACAGTCCATTTCAGGGCCTTACTCAACATGCCTAAAATTATGTGTCCTGAACCTAGGACACAGATTCTGGTTCAGAGAAAAAACTACCGCATTGCCATGTGGCCTGAGGAATCTTAGTGAAGTCAATGGGTTTTAAGAACATAATTAAAATCAAGCTCATATGTGTTTTGATTAATGGAACTGAAATTACTGATACTGTGAAATTAAATATGCCTAAATGCATTAACAAATGGGAGCTTTTCCCACTCTGTGCCTCAGTTTCTCATTTAGAAACAAAAGCAATTCATTTCTTATATATTCAGACTGTGACATCTCTAGGGCAGGTGGAGCCTCTGAAAGTGGATTGGAAGGGGATCAATGCTGCCTGCACCTCTGTATTTCTTTGCAAAGTTTTTCTTATAGTCATACCTCCTGAAGCCGTCTGGAATCTTGGCTTTCATTTCAAAAAGGGAAAGCTCCTATGCTTCCTAGATATGGAGAAAAGTTTGAATACGTGTTTAAATTTATCTTGACAGTTTAGCAATCAGACAACAAAGAAGGGAAAGGTGATGGAGCAGCTCATCCTGGAGGCCATCTCCAAGCATGTGGAGGACAAGAAGGTGATCAGGAGTAGTCAGCATGGCTTCACCAAGGGGAAATCATGCCTAACCAATCTGATAGCCTTCTATGATGGAATGACTGGCTGGGTAGATGAGGGGAGAGCAGTGGATGTTGTCTCCCTTGACTTCAGCAAGGCTTTTGACACTGTCTCCCATAACATCCTCATAGGGAAGCTCAGGAAGTGTGGGTTAGATGAGTGGACAGTGAGGTGGATTGAGACCTGGCTGAATGGCAGAGCTCAGAGGGTTGTGATCAGTGGCACAGAGTCTAGTTGGAGGCCTGTAGCTAGCGGTGTCCCCCAGGGGTCAGTACTGGGTCCAGTCTTGTTCAACTTCTTCATCAGTGTCCTGGATGAAGGGACAGAGTGCACCCTCAGCAAGTTTGCTGACTATACAAAACTGGGAGGAGTGGCTGATACACCAGAGGGCTGTGCTGCCATTCAGAGAGACCTGGACAGGCTGGAGAGGTGGGCGGAGAGGAACCTCATGAAGTTCAACAAAGGCAAGTGCAGGGTCCTGCACCTGGGGAGGAATAACCCCATGCACCAGGACAGGCTGGGGGTTGACCTGCTGGAAAGCAGCTCTGCGGAGAAGGACCTGGGAGTGCTGCTGGATGCAAAGTTAAGCATGAGCCAGCAATGTGCCCTTGTGGCCAAGAAGGCCAATGGTATCCCGGGGTGCATCAGGAAGAGTGTTGCCAGCAGGTCAAGGGAGGTGATCCTCCCCCTCTATTCAGCCCTGGTGAGGCCACATCTGGAGTATTGCGTCCAGTTCTGGGCTCCCCAGTACAAGAGGGATGTGGCACTACTGGAGCAAGTCCAGCGAAGGGCCACAAAGATGATTAGGGGACTGGAACATCTCTCTTATGAGGAGATGCTGAGAGAGCTGGGCCTCTTTAGCTTGGAGAAGAGAAGGCTGAGAGGAGATCTTATCAACGTGTACAAGTATCTGAAGGGAGGGTGTCGAGAGGATGGGGCCAGACTCTTTTCAGTGGTGCCGAGCGACAGGACGCGAGGCAATGGGCACAAACTGAAACACAGACACTTCCATCTTAACATGAGGAAAAACTTCTTCACTGTGAGGGTGACAGAGCACTGGAACAGGTTGCCCAGAGAGGTGGTGGAGTCTCCTTCTCTGGAGATATTCAAAACGCGCCTGGACGCGATCCTGTGCAATGTGCTCTAGGTGACCCTGCTTGAGCAGGGGGGTTGGACTAGATGATCTGCAGAGGTCCCTTCCAACCTCAGTGATTCTGTGATTCTGTGATTCTGTGAAGGAATGAAAATCTGTAAAGCATCATTACTTTTAAATTGATCTGATGATAACTGGAGCTTCATTTACAGGTTTTGAAATGTTGAAATTGGCAATTCTGATCTCAGTAGCACAAAGGGACAAAATCTTCATTGGAATCAACCACTGTGAAAAAATGCCTCATTAGCAAAAGTACGCTGTAGTTGCATGAGCTCATGTATAGAAAACAGACATTTCTGCCCTGACGTTATCTGGAAATATTCTTTGTGCCAGATTATGGCCTAGACTCTTTGGACTCTCCGAGTCTCCATCCTCAGCTGAGGCAACTGCTAGAGTAGCCAATGACACTGAGGACAGAGGGGACTTCTGGCATTTAAAATGAGCAAAAATGGTGATCTCAAACTGGAAAAAAGTTTTTAAATATTCCCATATATGTTCAGCCAACTGAAACTGAAAAGTCAGACATCCTTGGTAGGGGCTGCTTCTTCCCCCTTTTTCATTTTAGTTTCTCATACCATCAGGAAGTCTATTACCAAAGAATATAAATGTCCAACATTTGTTTATATGTATTTCCTTGTTTTATAAGGAACCTAATTAACAAAACTACTGAGCAATCAGAAGAATCATTTAAAATAATTCCTAATTTTTCTATTTTTTCCCAATTTTTTCCCAAAGGGTTTTGGTCATTAGTCCTTGCCATACCTTAAGCCAAACAACCTTCTTCATCTTCTGAAGGTTTGGCTAGGTCTCTAGTTCTGTATCCCTTCCCCCATCCACAATTGTTTGCGTTCTGTATGAAAGTCTGGTCCCCAAGACAGCTTCAGGTATTAAATAAACTATGTCTCAGCAGGTTAGCTACTTATAACTGCAGCCACTTGAAAACAATAGCAGTAGGAGAGCAAAGTGAGATTATCATATGCTTTTGAGAACAGAACAAGAGACAAGGAAAACAAAAGTCTCTCAGTAAAATAAATACTAGAAAAAGAGTCCAATTATAGAACAAGCACATCTTATGTTCTATTTCTTCCTCTAAAGAAGAATAATAATGCTTCAGAAACCAAGGAATTTCGTATTTAAAGACCAAGTGCTTTTCAATTACTCCAAATTGAAGCTTGAAAGAGGCAAGGGTGTATTTTCCTCTTAATACATGTGCTTCAAATTAACACTAGTAGAAGTGGAGAGCAGGATCTTATGAAATACATGGAAAGCAAGATATATCCTAGTATTCTTAATATAATAGACCTCCCCAAAGCCTTTTATTTGGCCAGCCAGTAAGTGAGAGGCAAAATAATCTTTCTGGTACTTCATCTGCCTAGCACACGTTTCATTAGTGATTCAAAATCTGAATCACTACCACCCAGCTAGCCAAACAGTACCCATAACCAAACTAGACCGAATAGAAAGAAAAGAAAGAGGTTGGGCAGAAGTGCCCTCCAGAGTCACCAACTCCTCTCCAGACAACTAACGAGGGAAAGTTAGCAACTTGTTCTGCACTAGATACTATCCAGTCTTAAATAGATAAAGTTAGCTGAGATGAAACCCAGCAAAAGAAAATAGCTTGGTCAAAATGTATTTCTCATAGGAATTAAGTGTATTCCATATAGCATTTAATTTAGTTAATTTTCTATTTAATAGGAATCATCCAAAGGTTTCTTTCTCTTAAGGCTCTTTCTGTACTTTTTATAGAAATTGTCATATTTTTCAAATGAGTTTATGTCAGCCTTCTTTTTATGCTTGGCGTAGAGTGATTCCTTTTCTTTTTAAAATATTTTGCTCTTTACTTGGTTAGTAGTGGGGAAAACATTTATAAATTTGCTAGTTCTAATTGCACATTAATCTGTTAATATCTGATTCTGTCATTTGAAAATATGTGTAGCCTTATTTCTTCCCCATGGATGTTTGGGAAGAACTTTAATTCGTAAAAGTAAAACATACTTGAGCTCATACATATGCTTATGATAGGAGTCCTCAGCAAGACATTCCATCTTCTTGGAAATGCAAATATTTAAATAAGACTGGAGGAATGTTTTAAAATAATTGGGTTTTTTTTTCATACGAGATAATCCATGTCTGAATAAAAGCAGCAGTGAGGGGAAAGATGGAAGAGCAAAGGTTCTTTTCCTTAAAGCACTTACATTTCTTTCAAGTACAGTATATGGAAAAAGTTTTCAGTAATGCAAGCAGATATCAAGACGGGAGACATAAATGTTGCTGCCCCTTTTGGCCCCAGCAATTAGCCAACATTAAAGGTCCTGCTGCTTATTTCTGTTGGGAGGAGGAATAGGTGGAGTCAGGTATCTTTGATGCTCTCCTGTTTATTAACAAGCAGTGTGCACAAAGTCCTTTTTCTCTCAACACAGCAGGAATGAAAAAGCCAGAGGCAGTTTGCATGCTTGCAGCTCCAACCCCCTTCTCCCCTCGCCCCTGTTTAATAAATAGCTTCCTTTCATAGCAGGAAACTGAGAAAAGGTAGGAGTACTTCTCTGTTTGTATCTTGGCCTCCTTATTGTTTTCTTTGTGCTGAACTGCAGAGTTTTTAGTAATTTTCTTCAACATATAGCCACCCTGCTGCAATCAAGTCAGTCTGCCTTCCCCTCTTTTGTTCTTATCTGGCATTTGGGAAAACCCTGGAACCACAAGACCTCACTTAGCATTTAAGATGCTTACCTTGTTGCAAACCTAGGAAACGATTTCTCAAAAAACAAGAGAGGTAATTGAGCATCCAAATTTGGTGATGGCAAAATTGCAACATTTCTGTTGGCTGTTTTTTCTTTGGGCCCATCTCGAAGGGAAGAATAGCCAGTCAGGATCCAATTAATCTTCTTAGCCTGAATAACAGACAGCAATCTCATCCTACTGATTTCACTGAATAACGTAACTGTGCCATTGGTTTATCTGCCCTCTAGGGGCATTTTTTCACACTGAACAATATCTTTTCATCTACCGCAGAGCTCCATGGCAGCGGTGGTAGAGCCACGCCACTACCTTGCCAGGTGCCCGCTGAGGCCACCCTCACTCAGTCTCAACCCCTGGACTGGCTTCATGGCTTGACCCCGGACCTGCTATGGTCACTATGGACCCACCTGGCCATGGCTGGGTGGTAGGCTGAACTGGTGACCATCACCGGTCCTCCCCAGCCCATCCTGCCGGCCTGGGATCCCTCTCAGCTCCCGGCCCCCTAGCCCTTGCCGAGCGGCTGGCCCTCGCAGCACCCTGCAGCCCCAGGGAAAATGAGAAGCCTACAGACACCTGCATCCTACAGGAAGGCACAAGTTAAAGCAACAGTCAGAACAAATGATTGTTCTGAATGCAAATAAAGCCTGATAGGTAACCAAAAGGCAGGAGTGCCTGCACTGAAAATAGTGGGTGGCTGTAATCTTCGAGTGCATGTATCTACAGGTGCTACATGCCTTCCTTCCACCCAAGCCCAAAAGACATTGTACAAACATTGTCAGTCATGAAGCACATGATTAGGTTACATGTAAATTAGTATTTGACCCTGATTTATTAGCACAATGCCAAGAAAGTGTAAGTATATTCTATGTTGCATCTCTTTATAAAGGATGGCCTATTCATTTTAATGACATTTGGTTTGAAGATGCCTGGCTTCATTCGTTTAACAAGCCACAGATTTTAATGAAAAAAATATTTGACTCTGTCTCCAATATGAATGATAATAATTAAAATTATTTCAACTACATTATTGTTAGCGGCCCCAGGTTAAATGAATTCAGATCAGCTTCTAACATAGTTACACACATCATAAATACTGTCTTTTTTTCTACCAACAAAAAAAGTGGCTGAATTTTGTTCCAGTAATGCTTCTTGTAAGCTTTAGCTTGCAAGGAAACATGATCTCAACCGCTGTGTTTTTTCTGTGTATATATCTACGCTTTTTGGTCAAAGAGCAGCTTATAAACAGATGTACATCACAGAAGGAATAATTCTGATTCAAAACACAGGTACTTGGCAAATTCTTGATTAGCCTGTAAACCAGATATGCATTGCACCTTATACATTCCAAGTCATATCCAGACACATTCATGGTAAGTGCTGGTTTACCCTCCAAATTATTTAAATGAAATTGGTAATAATACTCAAAGAGTAAAGTGAGACCCATCATGAAAAAATAGCAGAGAATCTCATTTTCCCTGGGTAAAATTAAAGGCTGAGACTGAAAAATGCTTTGAGCGCTCAGGAACACTTTCAAGACAAAGATAAAGTTGGGAGGTAGCAATATAGATGAGAATCAGAATATAATGCAGGAAGATCTGAATAGCCCTGAAGACTAAAGAGAAATGAGTGAAATGAAGGTTAGTAGTACAAAATGCAGTGCCATGTGTGCAGACACAGCTCTGAGTATTTGTACAACAGGAATTTATATTTGGAAACTGCAGAAGAATTTCAGAGAAGAGCATGACACACAAAAAATATGTCCATCAATATGATGAGACTGTGAAAAAGGCATCTCTAAACCTAGAATATATCTCTTCTTACAGAGAGAGAGAGAAGTAGGAATAGTATAGCCCTCCGGAGGGCCCACTAGGCAGATCATATGGTTTCGGTTGCCTGTGATCATGGAGATGAATTCAGATAGGCCTAAATTCAGGAAGGATTAAGTAGACTGTTCTTGAAAATGGAAAACACATTTTATTAGATGAGACTGGCAAGCTTGGCTTGCTTAGCCAAGCAGGAAGAAGACTGAGAGGGAACCAGATTGTTGTCTACGAATATCTCAAGCAGAGAAAGAACAAGAGAGATACAGATCTACTTATGCTAAAGAGCAGTTTTAGCATATGTATGAATAGGTGTAAACAGACCATGAATACACTGAGTGTGCATTAGATTATTTCCAAACAATACAGTGAAGTGCTGAGCAGGTAGCTTGGAGGCTGAGGGAGAATACCTTAAGTATTTTCAACCTCCCAGTTCAAGAAATAGATTAATCAGTGTATAACAGGAGATGAACCTCTTGGAGCTGATGACTCAGGAGTTCCTTTCCAGCCTTGTGGAACATGGAATGACATAGAGGAAGTAACACAGATGATTAGCAAAAATACTGAGATGTACTAGGAAGAGGTTGCTGGAGACGAGACTACAATGGTCTTCCTGATCTATTTTTTATTCTATATTGCTCTGAAATACTGGAATATTTAAAGTTGTTAGAATTATTTGCTATTGTGCACAGAGAATATACATGCATTTCTATTGTAAAATGAAATTGTGAAACTACTGTAAAATTATAAAATGCTATTTTGGTAACATTTATTGGAACACCTCTCTTCCATAGAGCCATGTCTACACTCGATCACATTCTGTATTTACTGTTTACAATGGATACAGAATGGATTAGCAGAAAAGCAACAGAGTTGTCGAGATTATCCAAAAGCTACAAATTACCCTGTGAAGGGAAGTGAATGCTCTAATATTTAAAGTGATTCTCAGATTGGTGCAGCATACTGAAACAAAGCCTTTTATCCAATGGCAGAAATCAAACCTGTTTTGTTTAACATATATAATTAGGATATCTGTTACTTCAGGTCCTTGTTATCCTGCATTTCCTTCTTTGACCCATTGAAATACAAGCACGGTTTTCACAAGTGCAGGTGGTAAATTTCTCACTATGTGCTGCTGTTTGAGGCATCTTCTCTGCTATATCACCAGTACCAGAAATTGCACTGAGCTGTAGAAAATCAGTTTTATAATGCTCATGCTATGTTCATTTCTTCACTGTTTGATGTGACATTTTGTTTGTCTTCATGCCTCTCTTCATGGGCCCAATGCCTTTCTGCATGGCACTTAGAAGGAGGGAATTCTGAAATCTTAGTACTGTCAGAAAACTGGAATTCAAGCAGAGCTAATGGGGCAATAAGTGACCAGTGTCCCATTGCAGCTACCGTTATGGATTTTCACACTCATTTTGTGGGCTTTTCGAGGATGGTTGTTTAGGGAGGGTGACTTCCTGTCCAGGTCCTCCACAAGGGATAGAAGAATTGCTCTGAAAAAAGCTCAGTAGTCAGTGCCTTGTTCTGCTTCCTGCATTGCTAGGGCTTTGTTCACCATTTTGTTTCATGCTGCTGGTCTAAGCACACTCGATATCCAGCAACTATGCCACATATTTCAAGGAGTATGCCAATGATTCTTCACACATTTCTCCCAGCTACGTCTCTCATGCATGCAGCACAGCATTTCACATACATTAAAAGCCCAGCAACTACAATTCCACTGTTCCTGTTGAGTTTGGGAACATGTGTGTCCCCAGTGTGGGTGATGGCAGAGAGTAGAGTCCCATAAGGAAGTGCTATTCAATCTTATATCTATGCTGTCTTCCGTTAGATTGCTCCCAAAGGACATGCCAGTGAGGAAGACAAAGTCTGATCTTCCTTGTTCACTTCAGGCTTGTACAGCACCTTCAGACCTCTCCAGCTACGTTCACACTTCATGTTTTATGGGGAGACTTTGGCAATACCAACTCTCCCACAGGCCCCTGTGGTAACTTTTGGCAAAGCCATTTCAGAGCCCAGGTCATATCCTAGTTTGTCTTTAGTTCACATGCATTTGTAACCCCACATACCTTCCTCTTAAGGGAACCTACCTCCCACGATGTCAGCATCAATACTGATCTTACTTTGAGGCACGCTGACGCAAGCTAGGACTCACAAGTCTGGGAAACTGTAAATCCACTGCAACATCATGATGCCTCTGCATCCCGTTATACCCAGGTGACACCACATCATTCTTCAAATGGGATGGCCAAAAGTACATAATTAATTTCAGGAAATGAAAAATCACCTTCATAGACCTTTGCTATATTTTGGGGGAGCAGGGGAACAAAAATGCTTTCAGGTCCTCATTCAAGTCCAGGAGAAGGAGGACGCATCCTCTGCCTATCAGACACATTGAATCCATGGCATGAGGGTACCCAGCTACTGTGTATCCAGTCACTGGAAGCAGCACTTACCCTCTTTGTCGTGGTGCAGGCACTAGGACAGCACCAGCACACAGGGAAGTTCAGTCTCAACCTCATTCGTTACTGGATGTCTGTCAGATGCCCCTTGAGACTCAAAGCTGTCAGTGATGCTTACATCAACTTGAAGCCAGTATCATGTACTACTGTGCACTAGATTGTGCTCTTTCCTTCTTTCCTGATGAATGTGGAGGGATTTTTCCTATTTGGGAGACTGGAATGATCATTTGTACACGAGTATATCAATCACCAGCTCATTCACAGTCCTGGTCCCCTGATTGCACAGATGTTGATTTATCCCTAGGCTCTCTTTCGGGGAGGATCAACCAGTTTCTTCTGAGCCTTGGCATGATTGGAGAGTTCATTTGGGTGACTATTCACAAAAAGCAGCGTTGACAGGAATGCACCACGTTTGGCTCCTATCATTGAGCCTGACTGAACCAGCTAATCCATGTCAGATTCCCTATCCTTCTTGTCAAAACAGTTTGTTATGTGAAAAGATATTTATTCATGATCTCCTGACCTCTGAGCAGAACCCACCATGAGGTAAAACAGGCCACTTCTCCTTCCACTTGCCAAGTCCCAAGGCCTACCTTGAACTATACACATATTTCAGCCATTTCACAACCATTTTCCACTCCTTCCTGGCTCCTTTTGACAAATGTCCAGGTCCCAATGCTCTACCCTATATTCTCATTCTCTTTCCTTCCAAACATATGACTTAGGAGTTCTCTCTTTTCTATGAAAAACTACCAGCCTGCCTTAACCTGTATGACTGGCCCTTCTTCTAAGGACCAAGATATGGTACTTGGGGGATGGTCTACCTAATCCCCCTTCCCAGAGGACATTATGTCAGGAGAACCGACACACACTAAATGTAAAACCTCTTTTTTTGTTCCTCATTGCAAATAAATTTTAAGGCTGCAGATAAACAGGCCAATGAAAAGGGGAAGCCCTAAAAACCAGGCCGCAATTAAGAGCACTATGCCATTTGAAACATTAAATGAATATAGAGAGCATGTATATATAAAGGATAGCCTTCTTCTGGGACCAGCACACTTAAACAAAAAACCTCCTATACATACATAAGGAGAGGCTCATATTTTTATTGGAAACATTGTGCATTACTTAGAACCAATGGCTCCAAAACCCTTTTTTCCTAGACCCATTGTTTACTTGAGCCAGCTTCAATTAGGCAAATTGCTGTCACAGAGCAGTGACATTTCAAATATCCTTATTTACGAGAGTTGCCCGGAATCCCTCAGTGCCCCTTCAGACTAAATACACAGATGAAACACTGGCTGCAAGCAGATTATTCAAAGAAGGATGAGGAACAGGAACACACTATCCTCTGAGATATCCTTCTTCTACTGTTCAAAACCAGTTAAACGGCTGCACTGGGGTAATGCCTCCCGGGTGCATAGAGGAGGTGTGACACAGATTGTGGCGAGGACAGAAGAGCTGCAGGAGAGGAGCCATGGGAGCCCTACTCCAACTAATGCACAAGTGCTCTTCTCCAGCTACCAGGATAGTGTCCCAGCAGGGTGAGGGTGGGCCTCGTGCCCTGGAGGAAAGACATCTTTCTGGTCTCTGCTGGTGGCCCTTGCTGGCTTAGTAATGGGTCTCTAGCAAATAGCAAGTAGCTTCCTGGATGCCTGTGACAGGAGGAGGCATTCACCTATGCGCCCATAGTTTGAGTAACTTCCTGGGGGTACCCTTGGTTTGAAAGCCTGGGGGTCTGCCTCTTCCTACATTCTCCTGCCTGATAATGAAGTTTTCCCTGGTCAAGACTGCGCTAAGCATGGCCAAGAGCTCTGTAGCATCTTTGCTGCTGAAGCCCTTTTCAGAAAACCTTGTGTCTGAGGCAGGATTGCTCACCCCAGATGCTCTTTCCCACAGTGTTAGACTTTTAAGCATTTTTCACTTGAGTGTCAGAAAGATTTGGGCACAGATTCATAAACATTCAGTCTATCTGTGGCAAATTCAAAAAACCCAAACCCAGGACTCAATTCTTGAATGAATTTTTCATTCAGTTGTATACTTGACTGCACAGAAATAGAAAATCTTTGAAGAATATCTGGATTTTTTTAATATTGATTTCAATATTCTCTATCTGTAGCATCTCCCAGCATTGTGTTAACCTACAAATACAATAGATGCCTATCTTAAGACTCTGGCATTTTACACACCTGTAGAGAGACTACAGTGTGAATTACACCCCTGCCCATGGATTTTCTTGCTCTTTTTCCTTCAGAAAGTGTCTGATTTATTTTATCTTTCTTTTTCATTATTGTTGCTCCTGTATGCTTTCAAAAGGTTTGGATAAAACTATTTATTTTAGTTTATTTCCCTAGGTAAAGGGTTTAAACTAATTGTCTAAGACATCACACTTGACTAACATCAGACACCATTGTTGGAAGCCTATCATTTAGGATTTTATAAAGAGAGTGAGGAGTATAATGAGTATTCCTGCAGAGCCAAAGTAAAGTAGCTTTATGTCTGAAAGTTAAGAGAAACTTCAAGCAGCAGAGTGTCAGATAGACATCATTTTCCCCCCTGATATGCCATTTGCTGTTTGAACGTGATGATCTAAATTTAATATGAAGAACTTGGAATTCTTAAAAAAGAAAAACAGCCAAAGGGAAATGATGTCTTTCAATATATAGCAGATACATTCACCAAAGGTATAGCAGTACGCTTTAACAAATAAGAGGTCATAAGACTTAATTAAGCTGTTTTCCTCTTCCATTTAATAAGAAACAAAGTTACCATGGAGACTGACTGGATAATGCATTCTATTTTGGTACAAAAACACCTTTTAGAAAGAACATATTTAGTAAGGAATTTTCAAAGTCAGTGAGTGCTCTGAAAAAAAATCTCTACTTGTTCTTTCAAACATTTTTTTTTTCATTTGTGTGTGAGTTAGTGGTTCTGACCCTGTTGTCTGGGGGTTGTCTGGGAAGAGTTTTGTGCTCTCTCTAGAGAATGAAAATGGGGGAATGGCAATTTTAGCAAGGCCAGTCACAACAGCCCTACCTTGAGACTGCAACCTAATGGGCCAAGTTACTGGTGAACCAGATACCCCTGGCACCCCTGAACTCTTTGAACCACCATTGAGTCGCTTTCTAATGCCACAGATGCTAACTCCCTAAACATCTAAGTTGCCTTGGGTCTGGCATTTACAGCTCCTGTTCTGGCAGAAAGGCCTTCACAGGACAGAGAGAGGTATCTTTTTAGGGCTCTCTGTGTTTCATTCTTAGCAGGGGTTTGAACTAGGACTAGGGAAAAGAGGCATGACCACGGGCAGTTTTCCTCCCTTTTTTCTGTCTGGTAGACACCTAATTCAGGGGAAGGCACCCCTCTGACAGGTTTTCTACTGACACAAATTCTTCAAAACTGCTATCATATTGACAGATGGTGTGAATTGCGTTCTCAGGCACCAGTCCCCCCTTCCTAGACCATGTTTCTCCATTAATTTAGCTCTGTGAGCCGAAGGGATTGCCATTTGTTTACTATTTATAACTGTTTTGATTTTTATGAAAACACAATTATCTCATGGAATACCTGGAGACCATGAATATATTATTGTGAGTCTTTGAATTAACTATGTATTATTCCAGATTTACATTTCTCTGTAATATTTTGTTCAGGTGACTTGGATGGTCTCTTTGTTACCTGAAGGAAGAGTCCCAAAATATTTTTTGATTTGTAATTAAGTTTACCTTGACAACATATTTTTTATGTGGGCTTTCATACAAACACAACACAAATTTGCTTTTCCAGTCACAGGAAGGCAAGTGAAAACAAGTAATAGTAATCAAAAATTAAATTATTTTCAAAAGTGGTTGAATTGTTACTGAATATTTTTTCTCTTATTTACTTAGTTTCAGAATATCAGTGTTAAATATAAATTGATGAATCTTACTCAAAAGCAGGCCTACAAATGAATTATAGAATGAATACAATAAAAATATTTTGAAGGGCATTCATTATCTGTTCACAAAATTAAATAAATTTTGAAATTAAATTGCTTATATATACTAATGGGTGGAAAACAGTCCATAATGCTAAAGATGTTTTTCCATGTATTTCATTCATTTTAAATTCCATGTATTCCCTTGCATCTAAAACAATTTAACAAAGAACTGCAAATACTTCAATTTATGTATTTCCTTTAAATGATATACCACTCTCTCAGCATTTCTGTATGCAGTGAAGACCTTGGCTGCAAGTGGGCTATTTTAAAATGTCTCACAAAGAATCCTTATCTAGCAGGCGTGGAGGCAAAAACGTCTGGACAAACCTGATTATGGTCTCCAAACAGAGCAGGTAGTAGCTGTGTGGAACCGGGCGTAATCTATCATAAGAAAAACTTACTTGGGGCACTTGGTGGAAGTGAGACCATTTAGAGGGGGAGTCATTTTTCTTAAATTTATTCCTTGAAGGACAAGAGGAAATATTAAATATTTAATGACAGTGAAGAAAAATAAAATTGCCAACTTTAACTCAATTTACAAGACTGATTGATGTTGTATTATTTCTACGGTAACATAGGTGACTAAGAACTTGACATATGCCCATAGCTTGTTATAGACATACAGAATAGCAATCAAAATATTGAAGATATTACTATCTTTGATGGATATGGTAATTGACTGGAAGAATATTACAGCACATTTCTCTAGTTCACAAGCCAGATAGATACTTCCAAAATGACACTCAGGTTATCATTAACAGTGGTAATGGGAAATTTGAAGAAAGTGTTTATAATGTACAATTTTTGTAAAATATGTACTTTTAATGATTTTTCGGACAGTAAAGTCTTAACATAAGGCTGTTTTTACTATTTTACTGGTTTGCATTCAGTATTTATAGGAAATGGATGTAAACTTGCTTCTGCAATAAAGTTGTAAATGAGTAGTAAATAAGGTCTTAAAGCAGTTTAAAATATAAATCCATAGCACAACTTTTAGAAAATAAACAAGGAAGAAAAGGCATCAAAAAGTGTCAAAAAGACTAAAATTACATATGCATACAAGAGATGGCTAGCAATGTTATTAAAGCATAAAACCATATTTTCTTTCCACCAGTGTACCCTGCCAGAGCATGTAGGAGAAGACTTCTTGGGTGGAGCCATTTGTCTAACTTAAGATGTCTGCAAGTCAGGTGTCAAGCCTGAGCTAATCCCTGTAGGATCCTTTATGATCAACAAAGAAAATATGCACTATCAAAAAGGATTCATGCAACCTGTATTAGACTCTAGTCACAGGACTACATCAGTTGAGTCTTTCTCTCCACTGATAATAAAAGGAACCCAAGGTAGTGCACCTTCTAATTTTTGATGCTCAAGCTAAGGAAGATGAACCCCACCCCCTGTATCTTGTGAAAACATAGTTTCTTTCCACATTATTCTCAAATGTAGGTACAAGAACCTTAAATGTTCTTGTTCCACACATTAAGATGCGGAACAGATTGAGCATCCCATGTTTGTTTGTATATTGAATCAACAGCAAGGTTCAGGGACTGTTCATTTGTGTGTTACATACATCGCTTACCCTGATCACAGCTTTCCATAGATATACTGGTGCTTGAGTTTGTGATACAAAGTGGAGATATAAGTACATCAGCAGCAAGAGGAAGACTAGGGAAAACGTGGGCCCTTTGCTGAATGGGGTGGGTGCCCTGGTGACGAAGGATGCAGAGAAGACAGAGTTACTGAATGCCGCCTTTGCTTCAGTCTTTACTGCTCAGGCCAGCCCTCAGGAATCCCAGACCCTGGAGGCAAGAGAGAAAGTCTGGAGAAAGGAAGACTTTCCCTTGGTGGAGGAGGATCAGGTTAGAGATCATTTAGGCAAACTTGACACCCACAAATCCATGGGCCCTGATGGGATGCACCCACGAGTGCTGAGGGAGCCGGTGGATGTTATTGCTAGGCCACTCTCCATCATCTTTGAAAGGTCATGGAGACCAAGAGAGGTGCCTGAAGACTGGAAGAAAGCCAGTGTCACCCCAGTCTTCAAAAAGGGCAAGAAGGAGGAGCCAGGGAACTACAGGCCAGTCAGCCTCACCTGCATCCCTGGAAAGGTGATGGAGCAGCTCATCCTGGAGGCCATCTCCAAGCATGTGGAGGACAAGAAGGTGATCAGGAGTAGTCAGCATGGCTTCACCAAGGGGAAATCATGCTTAACCAATCTGATAGCCTTCTATGATGGAATGACTGGCTGGGTAGATGAGGGGAGAGCAGTGGATGTTGTCTCCCTTGACTTCAGCAAGGCTTTTGACACTGTCTCCCATAACATCCTCATAGGGAAGCTCAGGAAGTGTGGGTTAGATGAGTGGACAGTGAGGTGGATTGAGACCTGGCTGAATGGCAGAGCTCAGAGGGTTGTGATCAGTGGCACAGAGTCTAGTTGGAGGCCTGTAGCTAGCGGTGTCCCCCAGGGGTCAGTACTGGGTCCAGTCTTGTTCAACTTCTTCATCAGTGTCCTGGATGAAGGGACAGAGTGCACCCTCAGCAAGTTTGCTGATGATACAAAACTGGGAGGAGTGGCTGATACACCAGAGGGCTGTGCTGCTATTCAGAGAGACCTGGGCAGGCTGGAGAGGTGGGTGGAGAGGAACCTCATGAAGTTCAACAAAGGCAAGTGCAGGGTCCTGCACCTAGGGAGGAATAACCCCATGCACCAGGACAGGCTGGGGGTTGACCTGCTGGAAAGCAGCTCTGCAGAGAAGGACCTGGAGTGCTGGTGGACACCAAGTTAAGCATGAGGCAGCAATGTGCCCTTGTGGCCAAGAAGGCCAATGGTATGCTGGGGTGCATCAGGAAGAGTGTGGCCAGCAGGTCGAGGGACGTGATTCTCCCCCTCTACTCAGCCCTGGTGAGGCCACATCTGGAGTACTGTGTCCAGTTCTGGGCTCCCCAGTACAAGAGGGATGTGGCACTACTGGAGCAAGTCCAGCGAAGGGCTACAAAGATGATTAGGGGACTGGAACATCTCTCTTATGAGGAAAGCCTGAGAGTGCTGGGCCTGTTTAGCCTGGAGGAGAGAAGGCTGAGAGGGGATTTTATCAATGTGTTTCAGTATCTGAAGGGAGGGTGTCAAGAGGAGGGGGCCAGACTCTTTTCAGTGGTGCCGAGCGACAGGACGCGAGGCAATGGGCACAAACTGAAACACAGACACTTCCATCTTAACATGAGGAAAAACTTCTTCACTGTGAGGGTGACAGAGCACTGGCACAGGTTGCCCAGAGAGGTTGTGGAGTCTCCTTCTCTGGAGATATTCCAAACCCGCTTGGATGCGATCCTGTGCAACGTGTTCTAGGTGACCCTGCTTGAGCAGGGAGGTTGGACTAGATGATCTGCAGAGGTCCCTTCCAACCTCAACCATTCTGTGATTCTGTGATTCTGTGATTCTTTCCTGTAGATTTATAGCTAATTTAGTTAGTGTCTTATACATAAAATCTCTATGGGAAAATGCATTCAGAACTGTGAATATGTGTAAAAGGAATATTCAAATACTTGTACTCATTCTACATGTGCCTTGGGAGCAACTGATGAATAGTGCCACTCTTGTCCTTCCAAAAGCATGACTAATTAGTAGCCCTAAAGGATAAAGAAACAGAAGAGCAACTGTTGCCACAATATACTCAATTTATACCTGTATTGCCCATAAGCTCAATAGCATAATGTTTAAAGTAACTCAGCATTGAGAGAGCAGGAGAGAGATCATATTTGTATAATCTGTTTAATATATAAATATAAAAAGAAGTATCATGCACTGAGCTTTATCAGTTGAACTGATCTCCTAACCTGTGGCTATGTCTATGCTGTGGCTAGGCAATGCAAGACTGCCAAAGATGTAAAGATAAAATTATCTGTTGTTGTAATGAACATTATTCAGACTGGAACAATAGATATGGGGGGCTTTAAGAAGTACATCAAAGCCCATATTGCAAGATGGGAACAACAATATTTCTTAATTATTTTATAATAATATTATTAATGTTACTGAAGAATGGTGAAAAGTGTCCCTAAAATGTCAGAGAGGCCCTGTGATCCTATCTACAGGCATTCATTGGAATATAACCAATATCTTATGAAGATTTTTACCTGATTCTGGGCTTCATTTCAGTTAAGTTAGCTTAGGACTCAAAATGAGCTGGTCAGGTGGCAGCTGAGACAGAAGTCTTTTCAGTAACAGTGCAACGGAGGCATCATGAGTAGAAAGAAAAGATGTTTCTGTAGTGTCCTGTCAGTACCACCTGCCTTTACCTCTAGCCAGAGAAATTAAGCAGGTATGAGGTATGTTCCTATTCCACACTTCAAACCTCTGTTAGTAGCTGCAGAACAGGTAAAGCTATTGGGCTTTTTCCTTATTCTCTCTCCTAGAGATCCAGTCAGGGAATAAAACAAATGCACCAAAGCTTCTGGAACTTCAGTCTGAAAATGTTGGTATCTTCAGCAGCAGCCAAATGGACTTTTTCCTTCTTATGAGCAAAGTCCATAAATTCTATGATGAGACTGAACACCCTTCCATCAGGATCGACTTGCCAGAAATGGTTCAGTAATGCTGATGCTGCCCTGAAAATTTTTAACCGAATCATTTAGTATTGTCCCTCCTGGTACTGAAACAGGGATTCTTTCACTACATTGCCAATGACAAAACATACATGAGACAGGGTGCAAGTCATCCATTGAGCATCTCTTCAATGTTTTCCTTTTTCTCTTCATTTTTATAATCCCAAAAGAACTGGCAGATGTAGGGCTCTCTGAGGTACCCTGTGATTGCGAGCTCCAGATGTTTTAATTTTGCCTTTAAGGACACATTTATTTTGCTTAGTCTCTGTCTTCTTTTGCTATGATGTCACTGGAACCCCTCCTCCAAAGATTGCTGAAGAAAGGAGAAGTTAATGGTTAGACTTCTCATGCTGGTACTACTCATATTCCTACATGTAATATTTTTCTTTTCTTCTTTGCAGTAAACAAATTCATCACTTTGTTGATGAACAAGCAGGGATGTACCAAGGCATTCAGCTCAAACTGCTAATTGTTAATGATGTTATTCTTCAAGCAGGAATAGCAGCTTGAAAACATAGGGTTTGTTTTTAGTGATTTACAGAATTTACAAATGTGTTCATCACTTTAGTCTAATTTAAAATATGAAGTAAGAAACGTATTTTGCAGGGAATTTCAGCATTTGCTGAATGATCTCAGCAAGCCTGTTATGGGTAGCAGTGTGCTTTGCTTAGGAAAACAATTTTGAGAACTTTTTTGGAGTTAGCTGGGATTCTTTGATGAAAGCAACAGGAATTTCATAGATGGACAATACTCCTTTCCATCCTATAGAAAATCAGTTTGTGACATTTTAAGGATTTATAGTACAGAAGGGGGAGAATATCTGTTTTCGAGGGTTTATCTCTTAGGTTTAGACTGTAGTTCATAGAAACAATCAAACAAAAGAACAACCTAAAAATTATAAAAGATATGTATTTTTAACAGAAATAGAAATCAAACAGAAAATATGTTTGCACAGCACTAAAACTCAGCTCAGAAATTCCTGCCCTTTGAATACTAGGACTGGATTTTGTCATAGCACCTGAATTCTCTGAAAGCCTGGCCAGACTCTCCTACTATACCACTGAAGGAGAGGTGGGCAGGAGCTTATCCTCACCAATGCTCATATTGTACCTCTTCTGTACTGTTTTCAAAACTCAGTATCAAGTATCCAAGTTGTTTTCCTGAATAGCTTAAATTCAGTACAAATTCAGACTACCTGCAGGTTGCAGCTGCCCCTGTGGCTTGCAACATTAAAGGATTCCTAGAAAGGCTCTGGGCTCCCTTCAAGAAAGGACCCCAATAACTCTTTTCACCTGACATCCTCCCTACAGGGGCAAATCAGGTAGCTGGAGGAAACACGGAAGAGTCAGCCTCTATATACCCTAAGTCTGTGAGGTGGCTATGCAAAGTGCAGTCGAGGTTTCATCCCCAAAATATCAGCTGCATATCCTCCTACTAGTAACTGATATTAGTTAATCTGGCCTTGAGTCTGCCCTGTGGGCCAGCCGATACTGCAGTGATGACACAGTCGTTGCGTCTTGTAAAACTCCAGCAGGGTTTTTCTGCTCTGCATGCACACATGTGCAGAACAGAGCCACAAACCGCTGGAATATGTATATAACCAGACGTGTATAACCAAAATGTATCTGAAACAACTGCCTCAGTGAGCCTTTTAATGATGAAAGTCATTTGCAGTATTGCTTTTCATTTAAGTGTCTTTCCATTTAATCTAGAATGTAATCATTTGACCTTTTCTGTGTCTTTGTTTCTAAAGTTGGAGTGTGTTTAGTTTTTCCATCTTATTTCAAGTCTATTTTGCTTTCAAACAAATTCTGTCATCACTGATTGAAATAACTGCACACATTAAAAGCTGAGGGTTTTTTTTCAATATATCCTTGCTGGAAACACTCTATAAAAAAGAAATAAATACACATAGGATAAAATGTTTCAAAAATCATGTCTAGCAAATGGAAATACAAGTCAGAAGTGAACCATTATATCCTAAGTGGAAACAAGCAATTTCAGCTTTGTTGCTATGAAGGGAAAAGGCCATCATTCCACATTTCCCACCCAAACCCAGCACTGAGCGGTAGGTTTTTCAGATTAAATTATAGCCTGCTTTGTGGTTTGGTTTTGAATTTGTAGTCAAACTCATTACGCTCTTTGAGCACCAATAGAAGTATTTAAACATATGTCACTTCCTCCTGAAAGGAGGATAAATATTAAAGCCACCATTAGAAATTTGGCAAATATAGTGCATTTCATTTAGTGTTCAAAATGACAGCATAAAAAGTCACTACAATATGTTGAAGCAAAAAGATAAAATATTCAGCAGCCTCTTTAATTTAGAGAAAAATAAATGAAATATTGGCAGTGTGGGAGGAAAACCTGCTGAATGGGAAGAGAAGAAGCTGTTGTCTCCATCAGAACGTCTCTTGGTCTGGATCACTAAGGGAAGAGGACCAACACTACATTTAAGATACAACCACACAGCAAAACTGATATATGATGTTCACCCGGTCGTCCTCCTTCCATTTTGTCAGAGATGTCTGCAATCTCATTAGCATAAGTTAGGTTTGTGTAAGAGTCCTAACTCCTAATACTGATTGACAGCTCTATTCTACGTGTGAACCACAGAAACTTGAAAGCTGTTGAAATAATTTCTCAGAGAAAGATAATTCTATAAAATGGAAGATATTCCACTTACTAATAGCAAATTCAGAGAATAATACACATTTGGTAATTTTAGATTTAAGTAACTACTTTTGGCTTGATTTTCCCATATAAAAGTTTTAATTGTTTTACATTTTCACAAATATTTCCATTTTTAAAAATGTCTATGTATTTGTATTTTGTGCCTGTGTGTATTGTGCATATATGCCAGGGTAAGCTGCTGTTTTTCTTGACTGGACCCTTTACTTTTGTTCGTTGGTAATTTTCCAGGCCTAATAAGAATCATTTTGCCTCACAGCACAAGAACTGAGGACACTGCACTGAGGGAATCAGCAGGCAAGATGCATCCTAATACAGTAAATCCATTTGTTAAGCACTATTATTTGCAGTACACAGGAGAAATTTCTGCAAGTGTTTGTGGAAAATCTCTGTCACTAATTCTGTAATGATGAAAATGGCTTCATTTGAGGATGGAAATACTTATATGTTTATACAGTCCTTTTTCTTTAGCACTTTCCCCTTGTGCTGAAGAGCATATGTAGAATATTTTACCATAGTTGTCAGTATTAAGTGGTTAAAAACTGGTCCTATATTAGCACAGTATGTAGAGAATGTCAGCTACATTTTAATCCCAGCTTTATATACTATCTGTAAAAGCAAGCACATGCCATTTCAGTTCTTTTGCAGCAAGCTCAAAATTGCTGTTTTTCTGTGCCAAACATGGCAGTTGGCAGTTCATATCTCAGCCCATGCACTTAAATGGTCTTGGACAGCAGGCCATTCCCAGTGCATACAGGCAGGAGAGGACACAACTTTCTGGAAACATGACTGAAGAAACTGCACAACCTGCCTCAAGCTGTCTGCCCAGCCTCACACCACTGCACACTTCGCAATGCGGAGAATTTTGCCAGCTGAGGTGGGCACTGTGAGAGCCCAGTCTTCTTCTGTGCACATCACGGCAGTTCAGAGACAACAGAAGAAGAATGACTACCCTGGAGATGTGCAATTCTGCCACCTCAGTGCATGCCTGAATGCTTTCGAACCAATGGCTCTTTCTTGTTTGCAAGGTTTATGCAGCTATTAAGACTTGAACTGCCAATAGAGAAATGAGGAAACCTGCATGCTACCACAAAGTTTTATCATTGTATTGTCATGTTTTGCTCATAGGCTTTTCACATCTGCTGCTCCTTACAATAGAAAACTCTGTTATATGGTTCGCCTTGGGACTGGCATGCTGGCAGTAGTTTGGCAGTTGTATTGCTATATCAGGCAGAGAGGTCCATATTTGAACATGGCTCAGGAAAAGTGTATTTGCTCTATAGTAAATGGAAGTTTGTCATACAGAGATACAAACATAGCTATGCCTGTCTAGGTTAAAAGTAATTGGAACAATTCATAATTTTTTTTCTTGAATGAAGCCACATAATGACTTCCATCATTTTATTGCCTGAAGCAGGGAAGTAACTAGATTATTTCATCGTATTTAACAAGATGTTGACAAATTACCAGTAATTTGTGAAGCTGTAGACCAGATGGAAGACTGGTACCAGTTTTTCCAGTATAGGTCTCACATGTCTTATTTTTGTGTTTTTGCACAGCACTTATTACGGTGTTCTGATTTTGTAGGTTACTCATAATTCATGAGTGGGATTTAACAAAGTGACATAAAGCTCAAAGATTTACCCCGGTGGGGGGCCTGGACCAGGCTGTATCTAAAATGCATGAACCATCTACTTTGTCCCAAAGTTACATAGAAAATACCTCAGATAAACAAAGTGGAAAGTGATTTCTAAAAGGTTAAGACCATGTAGTAGAGAGGTACTCCTTTCTTATCTTGACAAGATGCCCAAAGGAAGAAGACCGTACCTTTGCACAGTCAGTTGCTATACTGAGTCCACCACTACATGAGAGATTGGTCATAGTAAATAATCACATGAATCAGGCCAAGAAAATGATGAAGATGCTTCCTTGCCTTCTTTGAGGGGAGGTGCTATTTTGCTCTCTTTGTATGTGCATAGGCATTTTATGTACAAGTGCACTTTTATGGACAGAAAACAGTATCTATAGAATCCTAAAAGCCCAAACTGTTAAATCTATTATTGGTGAGTGTCTTCTAGAAAAAAGAAAAAGCTATTGCATTCAGAAGCATGCACTGAATTTTATGTTTCCTAAATTTTATACTGTTATGTAGGGAGGAAATAGAGCAGAAGAAGTAAAATGACTACTTTAGCAGCTATGAGCTCTAACTAGAAATGGTGAGTGGTAAAAGAGTCACTTTAGTCTCTGTACTTCTGTAAAACTGGTGAAGACAATTTTACTGCCTGTCTTGGTTAATCTTCCTTCACCAAAGGTCTAAAGGTCCTTCACCACCTGATCAATGCCCATTTTCCAGCTGGAACACTAGTTAGACTCAAATGAAAGGAAGCAACTTCTCATTCAGCTACCAAGGCAGAACTTAAAAAAAAAAAAAAAAAAGATAATTTTTTTTGTGCCAACCTCATGATTAAATTTAAGTAGCAATTATATTACTTTGGTGACTTGATAATTTGATCCCATTGATTTATTGATTCAATTTTAATTATTACCTTGATTTAATCATTGCATTAGTCCATCATTAATTAACCTCACACAATAATAGTACCTTTAACCAGTGATATATATGTTTAATTCTAGATTAACTTGTTCTTTTAATAAATTTCATAAAAATAGTCTATTTTGGTATATTCTTTTAACTTGTAACATGCACAGTTCATCTAAAACAAAGGCATTCAGCTGAGATATTTGAGAACCAGCTGATTTTCATCTAATTTCAGACTCTTGACTCCCACAGTTATGTGCAATAATGTTGTGTTTTGATCCATGAATTGCTGCTTACTGGCACTCCCAATAAGAAGTTGTCTTAGGAAAGTTATCACTATCACCAGTAGAAACAGAATAAGCAACTGGAGATCATGATTTAAGAGAAAGCAAACTGTAATTATCTTATAATCCAAGTGTCTGTTGTCTCAAAATGAAATGTTCAATGCTCCCCTTAGTCAGGCCAACATCTTTTCATCATCCCTTTCCTCCCTAAGTAAAAATAATTATTCAATTGAATGTTTAGTGTGAAAAATATCCAGAATCGTGAAAAAAGAAACTCTACTTTGGAAGTGGTTTATTAAATTGGTAAGAGAGGATGACACACATAGCAAATCCTCACTGGATCTGTATACATGACAGGCTGTCCTAGGCAGGCCTGTTACAGCAGTGCGTCCCTTAGACATGCTGGCAGATAGCCCTGGAATGATGCAGCCGCAACAGACGTTCAGCATCATGTCCTGCTGCCTGCAGGCTGAAGCCAGTGGTTTGTCAACACAGTCAATATTGTGCTGTAGGATCAGTGTTTCTACCTGCCTCTGTTTCTGCCTACCATGTGGCTCTAATACGTACATGTGTGAGCTCCCATAGTCACTCAGTTAGACCTGCTTCCAAATGTAGCAGTGCTGCTTTCTGCTCTGGACTCCCAGGAGGAACAACGACACCAGAGCTGACGACAGATCTCAACTTTTCCCGAAACGGACACCTTTACCACAGCTCTGAAGCACAGCACTGCAATGTTACAAGGTTTATCCACCACCATGTAGAAAGAGGGCTAACCGATCTTGAAATAGGCCCTAGCCCACCTGACGGTCAGTTTGCATGTCACTCTCTTTTTTTCAGATATTAGGTCAATCATTCAAATATAGTGCTGCATAACCAACATCACATCTGGCACAAATTCATGAAGCGTCCCTCATCAGAATATTATCTAAACACAGTTCATCCCAGACTGAGAGCAAAATGTAGTCCCACCACACGGATTGTGGGATTTTCTACTGATCTTGTAATGATCTTGTCATTACAAGATCCCACAAAACCGTGCGGTGGGACTACATTTCACTTACCAGGAGGACATGTGGCTACTCTCTCATGTGGCACTTGTGAGCTATCCTCTTCTTTATCATCTTCCACTGAGTTGGGGTATGGCAGAATAACGCATATTTTGTGGTGCTCCAGTTGCTTTCAGCAACTTTGTGAAACATTTTTCTTGCAACCAGAAAAAGCTATTTTTGACACGACGCTGAAGAATCCATGCTAAAGAAGATCAGAAACTATCTATTCATAAGAAATTGGTGGGCCGTGGAAGCAAAGAGGAATTAGTACTCATTAAGCTTTCTAGCCTTTTGTAGACCCTAGAGGACTTGCGGGACTTAGCTGATAAAGGAAATTATAAGAATTTGATGTTTTCTCCAACAATCCCATTAGATGCCCACAAAGTCTCCAGGTAACACTGTGTTGTTATCTGCAATAGGCTGAAATTTGGATTAATGCCAGAAATGTGTGCCTAGAAAATAGTTGTGTTAAAGCAGTTAAGTAAACCATTAATACAGATGCAATCTGCAACAGTAGGAAAACCAAATATATGTGAATCCTTGTCATTGCTCAAAGACACAATGTATAATTAAGAAAACTGTCCACCATAAAAAGGTCCTGTATGCCAAATATAGCTGCAGCTTGATTGAATTCTTCTATCCTGTTTTGCAATATTCTTTCTTCAGAGGTATGGATTCAGCAAATAGCATTTAATAGAAAATCAAATGAAACCAAGTAATGGATAACTATGAAAAAAATCCTACATATTTTAAGGACAAAAAAAAGTCTGGGTTTTGAAATGTTATTTTCTAATATTGCAATTATCTGCCCAGTCTGAGTCTTTAGTAACATAATTTTGAGTCTTTTGCTCAGGCATGAAATACAGGAATGAATAAAAATTCACCTCTCACCACACAACAAATAGTGACAAACAAAATGTAATTCCCCCGTTTTAAAGATCGGATGAGTTAGATTATTTTAAAGACAGCAGTCAGTTTGTGCTAGGCACAATTTGTGCTAGGCACAAACCAGTATAACAGATATCTTTCATATGCTAACTATAGGGAAATCCAAGATTAGATGCTAGGAATGGAGTTTCCTTGAATTCAAGCTATGGGATGTAGAACCCTTGTCAGAGAAATTTAGACTAGGTCTTAATTTGATGTGATTTGTTTAAGATTCAACATCCAACTTTTTAGCAAAGTCTCTCCTTCCCCTGCAATGACATCTGCCCTTGACGAGTATTTGAGAGACATGAGTGGAAAAAAAAGAAATTTGGAAAAGGAATACAGAAAATGGATATTTTGAAAGTAGGCATGAGGAGTGCTGAAATAATACAGGGACAATGCCATACAGAATTATAAACGTTAAATGTATTTGTGCAGAGCATAGATGCCAAGATGAACAGTATGTGAGCAATATCAGGTATATGAGCTTTGTGTCCTCAGGTTCAGCTGTTACAACTGTGATGTACTATACTGGGGAATGCATCCATCACCTCAAAAATAGACATGGTTACTGATGTGCGCTGCAGAAACCTGTCTCCTAGCAAACATTGGCTGACAAGAGCATACTTGGATATCTGTACTAGTGGACACACAATCAAGGTCAAACATCTAATCATGATCTCAGTCCAATTCAAGGGCTTTTTTTCCCCACTATAATCCTGATGGGAAAAATGAGATACTACGCATGAGAGTGCATCTCCTGCTTGCACCTTACCTATGACAGAGCCCACTAGTGTGATGATCATGCAAGATGAGCTGGCCACCTTCCTGTCAAGATGCAAGATGCAGTTTTGTCATATTTCGTATCACATGCATATTCTTTCACATCTCAGAGACCCTCTGGAAACAGGAAGAAAAACTGGGGGAATATCAGCTAAGTCATACAAGAAAATTAAATACAGTCTTAGGGAAAGAAAGCAGATCTTTGCGCAGATTACCTATTTAGTAATGTGAAGGCACACTCATTTTACAGCAGCTAGTGTGGTAGATGGCTTAAAGGCATTGGTAATAAAAGTATATTATATCTAACTCGGATTCTAGTACAGTCACTTGCTTTTATTTTCATGAAAACAGTATTTTTCCTAGTATTCTTATATAAGCAAGAATACAACACTCATATAGCCATTTCTGTGGAATTAACAACATTCTGTAATGTAAAATAAGACATTTAAAAAATAAAAGCTATCAGTCTGAAAAATCATATTCACTTAAAAGTACAGTTTGGTCTTAAAATTCAATGGATCTGTAACTACCAGCATACTGCAGCTGATGTTATTTATAGTAGGTCTCTTTCTTAGAACCTGGAAAGTCTTATATATGTTTGACATGAAACTTTTTGAATACTGTCTTTTATACACCAGGTTTCCAACTGACTGACAGAGGTATCTACATATAGAATACTCATAAATTGTCACTCAAAGAGTCAGAAGAGCTGTTAGTGCCAAGAAAGTTATTGACACTGGCAGTTCTCCTTTTTTCAGCAAAGCAATCTAAAGCTGCAGCCAGCAATGACCAGAGGAACAAGTTTTATATACATACATAGGTGCAAATGTATACACTGACATTGGTGATGCATTTTTCATTGGAGGACCTCCAACTGGTATTCAGTGCCATAAAGAATTTCTTCATATTTCCTATTTGCATTTTATCTCCAGTCATTTTGAAGCTGCTACAACTAACCCTTACTTCTTTAGCTTTTTCAGTGCTAAGAACTAGATCAAAGGTGGCAAAAAAGATCCACCTGGTACTTTCATTTGGATTCTGTTTGTGTAGAGGCTTCTTTGGCCAACAAACAGTACAGTCAAGATTGTACAGGAAGATGAGAGTAAACTTTTTATTAATCCATTCTGACAAACCCACTTATAAAAAGAAAGTAGAATGAAAATAAATTCAGATGTAGGTAAATTTAAATGAACTGCTTAACCTAATTTAATTACAAATCTGGACATAAACATTCAGAGAAGAAAGTAATCTGAAAATAAATGTTCCCAAATGTTACTCTTTAAGGTGTAAGTCTGTCAAATTCCTGTAATATATGATTTTGGTACAGTTGGGCCATGTTGGAATGCACTCCTGAGGTCTCATTCAGCCCTATTTTCATAATTTTACGACCTTTGCTTTTCCCCACCAGATATGAGGAAAGGAGTAATTTTAATACCAAAGAAAGCTTTAGAATTCCCTGTAAGGAATTAAAACTACTTCTTTTCATTCAAAGACCTCAAATTTTGCCTACATGCTTATATACAGTTTCCCTGTATTGCTAGCACTTTTAGAAGCAGAATTTTATGTATTACCTGCTGTGACTGCATAGGCTCCCCACCAGGACTGGAAAGGGATAAAAGGGCCACCCACTGGGAAGAGGCACCACATCTGTGAAGCCTAGTTAGTTTAAGGAGCAATTATGAAAGCTAACTGGCAAGGGGAAAAGAATTCAGAGACTGACTCCTACCATGAGGAGTATGGCACCTTGCTTTCCCTTCCTGGACAAAGAGGAAACTAGGAGCCCTGTTTGCCTTAGGAGAAGAGCAACTTGAATGCATACTTAAAATGCTTAAAATGGACTCCCCACATGACAAGGTGCATTTGGAAAGACTGGAAAGATTGCTTTGCCAACATTAAGCACAAAGGGCTGTTAGTACCTGGAGACCTCAGGTGACAACTGTTATATATGTTTCTGCATACTTCATCTTGTTCAGACACTGAGTATTCCTTCTGGACATACAAATGGATATTTGTACTGAGAGTTCTCATTATTGCCTTATAGGCAAAAAAAGATCAACAATCAGATCACTGAAAAATATGTAGTATTGATGTCAAAGTGAAACTCCTCTCTATAGTTTCTACTTTTTTCTTGGAACAAAATAATTGGAAATCATTACAGTCTCATTTACCTTACCTGAGCTGATATTTTTTAAAATAGGATGAGCTAGTGAATGATGGAAAGAACATTTTTTTCCAGAGTTTCAGAAGACAAAAAATATTTTGAACAGTTTTCTGTCCAACCAATGACTCAACAGTAAGTTGTCAGTATCCATGGACATCTTTATATAGCGTACAGTGTACTAGCTATACTAGTACTGAGTAATTTCCAAGTACTTTCATGCATTAGACTATACGTAAAAATTAAAATAGACTTCTGATTGTGGTTTCTTCAACAGGTTGTTCTAAGACTTTGGTCAAGCACAAGGAATAAATCCTTTCAAGTCATTCCTTACTGCTCTTCAGACAATCACTAGGAGAAGTTTAATCTCAGCATATCAAGCTTACCCTTAGGAACTGGTAATTCAGAAGTGTGCAAACTAGTCAGTCAAAAACATATAATTAGTAGATGTACTTCAGTACTTTAGAGGACTGAACCACTCAGGAGTTACTCACTTTACCCACTCATACTTTCGAGTTACATATTTTCAAGTTATATATTTCCTAACAGAAGGAAGGTTTCTGCATTGGAGCATTCTGAAAAATGGAAGCAATCTATAGGCATGTTAAGTCTTTCCCTGTCTTCTCATTTATTACCAGGTAAGAACTATTTGGCCCTGTAGCTATGATTTGTCTTTCAAACCATAAACTAAGTAATGGAATAAAGACAAATCTCTATTAACCTCAACCTTTAAAAACAGCTATATAAATAACAATATTCATCAATTATAATTTATAGTGTTTCCATTTGCAAAAACCTATGCAGATACTAATTCATTATTGTAAGTTCATATTACAACAATGAACTAGTATCTGCATAGGTTTTTGAAACATACCACAATTTTATTAAATCCCAGTCTTCATTCTTGCTCAGTCTATAGAAAACAGTACTGCAAAAATAGCATTCTTCCAAGCAGCAAAGAAAGCCTGTTTTCTGTACTGGTATCTTTTTCAACAGCACTCATGTAAAGATACTGCTCAGTGCCTTGAATCTTCCTCCAAAATTCTTCACCCTTCAAATAAACAGTATCTTCCACAGCTCCATAAATGACCTGTGCTTTTGTTTCTGCTTCTTATCAGACTGTATTCTTATGAGATCACGACCCCAGTAAAAAAAATCTCGGAGATTTCTTTGCAGATTCAACTCTTAAACTTCACATACTGATAAGAGGTCTGTCCATCAGCTTGCATTCTCTGCTCAAGTCAGAAACTTTTCTGTTTCAGTGTGAAAATAAACCCCTCATTATGCTGCATCATACATTTGAATGTTTCCAGTTAGCAAATTATTTTCTGTGGTCCATCAGGAAAAATAAAAATGCTTAACACTCACACACTGTAGAGCTTCCCAGTTTGGTCAGGGGCAAAGCTGTTGTGCAAATACCTCCAAAAGGTCTTTCCTTACTTGGCCACCTAAGCTAGTCACCTTGACACTCTCTGCGTTAGTGGAAAGAGGCAGACACCTCTGGGATGCAATTCCCACCTGTCTTTGACATTTTTCTTAGGATGGGCTGAACTGACCTCTCTCTTTCATGTCTCTTTCCCATAAATTTAAAAGGGGTGCAGTATTATCTTCAAGGGGATGGCTAACTTTTAGAAGGCTAAATTCAGTCAAATGAATCTCCACCTTGCATATATTCTGTTACCTGCTCCATAAGAATCATATTATCATTCCTGCGTGGTATATAAAAGAAAAGGAAAACCCAGCAACACCTTGCCAAGTTTCCAATCTATCCTTGTCCTTTACTTTCTCAGTTGCAGTGCAACAATATTCTTACAGAAATTCACAGTTATTGTGTAGAAAATGGGATTTCTTGCTCACTTCTCTAAAATTACCAGAAAGACTTGAAGGCGTTTCTA
This sequence comes from Apteryx mantelli, assembly GCF_036417845.1. Taxonomy (NCBI): domain Eukaryota; kingdom Metazoa; phylum Chordata; class Aves; order Apterygiformes; family Apterygidae; genus Apteryx; species Apteryx mantelli. The sequence continues at coordinate 27,681,006 of NC_089978.1, forward strand.
AAGTTCTCTGGCTTAGGTGGGCCCCCTGATGGGTCCTAATCTGACAGTAGGGCATGACTCTGGCATATACTCTATAGCTGGGACATGGAAGCCATGTCTTTCTGATGGTGCGTTCTGGAGATGTCTCTGATCTGAAGTTTAGCAGATCCAGCTGCACTAATATTGCAGTATTCATTTGCTATTTAGCTTAGATGAACCTGAAATTCACCTTCAGCAGAATTACAGTTTCCTTCCCTCAGGTGACTTCCTTCTAGAACTTCAGGTCCATCATCAACAGATGTTGCACTGCCCACCCACCTGAAGAGAGGACAGCAGTGCAGCTGCTAACTCTTTGTCTAAGAGTGGGAGCATTTACATACAACATCCTTTAAATTAATGATCATCTGACACTTTGACATTATTTGATGGTTGGGAACACTCTTAGCCTCCTGTTGTCTACATGCCAATTTGGAGAAACAAGATGGAGAACAAAATACAGGCATACAGTCACTGCAATGTTACAATTAAAATGGTGTTCACACAAGAAAAAGGAGTATGTGCTATTATGTCAAGACAGTCCACCACAGGAGGATAGCGTTTTGCCATGCTACTGAAAAATTAATGGAGAACTTTTTAGGCAGAAAATTTTACATGAATATAAGCAGCAGACTTTGCTTCATATATAGACAAAAGCACTACATTCATCATTAAAAAAGCCTCTGCAGCAGAGTAATCAAATTATTTGATGTGAAAATTTTACCTTTCTGACAATAACACAGTTAATAAGCACAGGGCAAAAGCCATTTGGTTTCATTAACTAAATTGAACTCCTCCACAGATAATTATTTTCCCTTCAATTTTACATTTTACAGAAAACTTGCTGCACTAGAAAGTATAGTTCTCTTCTTTTTTCTGAATTTACATAAGGTTTATCGTGGTACTACAGTCTGTCATTCTTTACACAGTCACACAGCAAAAAATGAAACAGCTGGCTTGAAAAAAAATGATTCCAAGCTTTCCTTATATGGCACATCATTGGCAAATGGCTCTCATGGGTATCACAAAAATATAATTATAATGTCATGGGGTTTTATCATTCAGATACAGTCCCTATTAGCCCATTTGATTCTAGTGCATGGAACTTTGAGTCTAGACAAAACATGAAAGCAAAACATCAGCTGACAGTGCCTTTTGCTGTCTCAGATATCTTCATCAGTCATATGTTAGTGTGCTGGTATCATCTACCCTGATCCTGTATTTTATCATGAATGAAAATGTATTTTCAAACTGAGTAGTCTTTGGTACAGTGACAGTCTTGAGAATTTATGGGAGTTGCATGTAACAAATTTCTACCTCTTCCTTACAGATATATTGGTAATATAAAAGAATATGCTAGAAAACCTGTGTAAACTCAAGTAGAAAAAATAAATTAGAAACATAACCAAGGGAGTAAAGAACAATACAAAACTGTCCTGAATTCTGTGAATTTCCTTTATTGCAGTCAGTGTCAAAGCTGCACAATATGGATATCAGAGTGTTAACTGTCAAGATAAACGAATGGTCCAGTTCATTACAACTATGAGCCTATTACAATAGCAGTAAATATTATGAAGAACTCACAGTTTGAAGAAATGGTAATGTTTTATTTGCTATGGACACAAAGGCAAAATTGATGAAAACACAGATGTACTTTGTAGTAAACTATGAGCAGAGAATGAGCCAACAGACTTTAAGATCTTTCATCAGTGGGAGGAGAGGACACTACTCTTAAAACTCCAAAGGTGGAATTATCCTTGTGTCCTTGTTTCACTTCCAGAAATCTTTCTTTCTCAAACTTAAGTACTTATAATGATGTAAAGCATAAAGATGTTCATAGTCACAATATTCTACCAGACTAAACAGAGTAGAATTTCTACCCTCAGTAAAGTGTAACTTAATCGGTGCCAGAGTGTATCAACTGACACATGGAAGCCCAGGAGGAGATTCTGTTTCTTGCTGCTCCTAGCTCCCCTAGTTTCCTTGCTTTCAAATGAAAGAAAAATCTTAAGACTTCACTTACATGACACTTTTCATTTGCAACATTTTAACCCAAATACTTTAGACCAAAAATTTGGCAGTAGTTTGAGGAAGAAACTGAGAAAATTCTACTTCCATTCAATTTATTGAGGCTCTTTGTAGCAGATTTGCTTTTCAGATCATTTGAATATAGAGTATTTAAGATTTGAGATGCCAGCGTAATAAAAGACAACTCTAAATTATGTGATACACTTCAGTAATCAAGTGCAGAGACAAATGAAGTAGGCATTCGTGGTCTTAATTTTCTCAGAAGCTGAATAGTTGCTAATTGCAGTAGACAGTATTCTATCCTACTTAAAATACCCAGTGATACTGTATCTTTGTTACTAGGAAACCATTAACACATTATAGGGAACATGAAATATCATAATAATGCATAATTTTATTTAGTCTTCCCTTTTGACTATGAACCCTTCAGAATAGGTATTTTTATGTTTTTTATAGTGAAGAAAAGAAATGTTTTCTAGCACTCATGAAAGGTATCAAATTTAAGGCAAAAATCCTTTACTTACCCACATAGTTGATGATGCATTGGCAGTCCAAATTCACACAAGATGCTTTGCTAATATGCCTCACAACCTAGAACAAGCCTTTGAGGCATAAAAGATTTTTCTGGCACTTCTGTGAAATTAAAAAGGGTTACCATTGTTACCCATGGATATAACTTATGTGATAGAACCATATTTGTTGTGAAGCAATTGAAATATGCATAATATCTAGGTAAAAAATACATGCAATATCAATAATTCATATGTTAAATGAAGTCGGAATTGGCTGAAGCCACAATTCCACAATATAGTGGTTTTAGCAGGAAGGCCAGCTTAAGGAGTTCTTGCTCCTTACTTTATTCATGGATCTGAGTTTCAAAAGTGGGTTGAGTAATTTTAACCCCATATTAGTTCACAAATAGCACAATCAAGAGAGCAGCACGCTACAACATGGGGATGGAAGCAAATAGTTAGGGGTGCCTGATGTAAGAACTTGCTAAGGCAACATTGCTGCTGAACTCCTCAAAATGAGAAAATGAGGTGCTACAGAATTCAGAATAGGTTTCAGTAGCAATTATTACTAAATGTAAGGCACTGTTACTGTGCTTTCAGCAATGAACTGGAATAAATCATAAAATGTTGGAGATATAATTTTCAAATTAGGATTTACCATTAAGATTGGCAAATAATGGTGGAAAACCATAATAAATCATTTAATACAGAGTAACCATACAAGAAAAAAAGTGTTTGATAAAGCTACACAATAGGGACTCCTTGCTGGAAAGCAACAACTGAGAAAAGATAGAGGAGTCAAAGTGGACAAGCATCTCAGAATGATATCCTAATATCACTCATCAATGTATAAGCAGGGGAGTATTTGAAAAGAAGTTGGGAGATGGTTTTTCCTTCTTTATATAGCATTCCAGGACTGGAATATTTCATGTAGTTCTTGCATTTACATCCCTAAAGGGTGCAGAAAAAGTACAGTGGGTACAGGAAATATGACACTAATTATTCAGAGCTACGAAAATACCTTTTGATTTTTGACTGAAGGAGCTCAACAGGTTCAGCTTACCCAAGGGAAGATTAAGTGATTTGTGTACATGTATATCCATCTTCCTGAAGATAAAATATTAGATATGAAAGGGTTTGGTTTGGAAAAAGGTTTGTATTAGGTTTTAAACATTCTGTTCCATAAGTTGCTGAGACATTTCAGCTTCTAATGATGTTAGCTCTTGCAAATAGTCTCAGTGTCTTACCAAATAAAAATTCTTTGCACCAAAAATAAATTTAGTGGCTGTTTCTTAACACCTCTGTACTTATAGCCTGTAAATATAAGAAACAGGAATTTAGCTTTATTGGATTTTGAAATTTGATTTAACTATTCTTTCTTTCTTTAAAAAAAAGAAAAATAAATGTGTAGCTTAATGTATGTATTTAGGGATGAGGGAGAATAAAACATTTGTATTTTCATGAAGAAATAATATGGGAAAAATACTCAGTTTTATAGAAACTGATGATTATATAAAAGTCTATGCCATTCCTTAGAACACCATTTTCTTTTCTCTAACTATACAAATAGCTTTTTTAATTATTATAAAAAATAAAAAGCTCACAGACAAAAGTTTGCCAGTATTTCATTAATCAAAGCCTCCAGAAATCAGCCTTCAGGCTGATTGATTTTACAACAGCAAAATATATCATCAGTATATCAGCAAAATATACAATAATGAGAAACAGTAAGGTCTGTTCCTAACTCTGAAAAGAGAAGCCAGAAAAGAACTGAGTATTCCCATGCAAGGGTTAATTTTTCAGCTTTCCTGACATGAGAAATGGTTTCAGTGAAGATCCAGTTTGGTAAATACCATGAACGTGTGTACAAACATGCAGTGTTCAGTTTCTCAGTGTTATCCATTTGAATGTGAATTAAGAATGCATATTTCCTTTTTATTTATTATTTATTTATTTATTTGCCTAAATAAAACAAACAGAAAAACACAGGTGCAGTAGTACAGAACAACAGCATTAAGTTATTCATCTTGTATTTTCTTTGCAAAAATTATTAAAGCAACATGTCACATTTATGACATTCAGGAGAAAGGATCAGTGTAATAAACCTGCAACACATAGTGTGCTGGCAGGAGACTGATTGTTTTTTTCCTGGCACAGCTCACACAGCCTGGATAATGGCCACCATGTTGACTTTCACAGTGCAGGCCATGAGAGGATGGGATGCTAATCCTATCATGTTTGTACAGTGACTCATCTTCCACATAAGTAACAGAGGCAGAGAAGCAGTAATATCTTTGTAGTAAGTCTTTCCCCTGTAGACATTACTGGTATTGGGGGGTGAAACATGGGAGGTAGCAGGGAAGGAAGGGAAATTAGAAAATATGAGCAAATGCAGATTACTAATTCCCTGCTCTCAGCCAAGGCAAAAGAAAAGAGCAGAGATTTAAGTCCACCTAATTTGCACATTCCAGAAAAATAAGTTCTACTAGGTCTTCCAACTTTCAACTTTTCTTCGAGGAATGGTGAATGAGAGAAGGAAGGTGGAAGGATGAGCCTGGATCATGTAGGAGACTGAAAGAGTAAATGAGGTTGCAAATATCAAGGAAGCTGGATTATGGGGTTAGATAGTGGGACAGGAGAGAAAGGTAGGGACTGGTGTATGAGGGGACTCAGTGCATCAGCAATAACAGGGCAGCAAGAACTGCAATAGGACATCTGCAGCTGCTGCAAGGTGTTGGCACGAGTATACGTGAGTATATGATATTGGGTAGTGTATTTGCTGCAGATGTCTGAGTGGGAATGAGAGTTTTTTGGAGGTGGTTTTCCTGTATGGCGGGGTGAAAGGCAGAGTCATTGTACTGCAGACAACAGCATTCTCTCCCTTGCTCCATCATTACTCTTCATCTGTCTGTGTGGCATTTTCCCATAGCTGCTGGCTGTACAATCAGTGAAAGACAAAGCAGAAAATACACGACTGGAGGAAAAGAGGATGCTAAAGGAGAGGAAGAACTACTGAGTAATGTCAGCAGCCCTGTTGAATGTCGAGCATTCCAGCGGGGCTGCTAGAGATGTGAAATGCATGCGGTTTGGCAGATTAGAAAATAAATTTAAGCCTAGGAAGTGCTGTTGCCCATTGCAGGCTTTCTCTTTTAACCTACAAGGCTTTCAAACTTTTCTGTGGATGCAAGAAACAAGTAGGGGTTCAACAAAAGGAGCTGTATGTCATCAGAAGGAAGAGCCTGAGTGAAACACTTGGCTTCAGTCCTGGTGGGTGTGGAAGCAAGAAGTAATAAGAGCTGGTGTGAGGAGCATTTTGGTGATCCAAATAGGAAAGGACAAAAAAGATCGAAATAAGACTGCTGATTGGAGAATTTGGACAAGAAAGCAGGCTTGTTACTGATAATAGCAAAACTGAACTTTGCATGAACTTTAAAGCACATACCTGTTTCTTATTTAGAAGCAGCTTTGGCGACATGGGAAATCCCAAAATTGATGAGGAAATATTGCATTTCTAAGAGTGTCCAGTGTAACACCAGAGAATGGGAGCTGAGCAATTATAGGAATGGTAGGCCACATAAGGAAGGATATTTGAAAGGAGCAGCACCGGGCTATGGAGACTCATTTGATTTCAATGAGCAGGAATGGTTTGGAGGAGCCCTGCATAATGGCATGCAGAGTTATGAGAATATTGCATATATATGGAGAGAGATAAAAAGAAATATTCATTGGAGAAGGAAATTGATGGAACAATGAAAGGGCCTGCGGAAATTGTTAGGCAACAGCAGGAGAGACTGAGGAAGAATGAGAAAAAACACTGTAAGTATATGAGCAAAGAGAGGAATAGAGTAGGAAATAGCATTGTGATTAGCAAGCATGTTATCTGAAAGGATACAACAGCACACTAGCGGGAAAGGCTGGAAAAAAATTTCCAGAAAGACTGCAAAAGTGAAAGGAAGAAAAAAATTAAGGGACGAACAGCACACATTTTCATCTAAAATGTTATATAATAGTGTTATAAGAAAAACATTTAGGGGTTTGTGTGTATCTGAATGCACACGACTTTTCAGGAATAGGAATTATACCATGATTTGTATTCTGTAGAATAACTGCTATTTGGAGATCCTAGTCTTCCCTGTGGCCTCTGAAGCTCATTTTATTATAAATATTACATGGCAGTAATTTTATTACTTCTGTACAGCTACTACTAAGGAAATAATATTGCTTTGGGTGTGTTCTTTGTGTCTGTGTATATAAGATCATTTCAGACACACACAGACACACTTCACTGGATTTAGAAAATATACCTAGGGTGCTTTGGGCACCCTGCCACCAGGGCTCATACACCCCTCAAAACAAATCTGCTGACAGGTATTTTCTGGACACTGTAATAGAGGCAGAGAAGTTCTTTGCCTCCCAAGTAGCCATGAGAAAACATTTAAAAAAGTCTGTCACAATCAGCTTAATCTTGGGTCTTTCATGACTAGTATTCTAGAAACGTTTTTTCTTGCTTTGCTTCCAGAATGCCACCTGAAAACCAAAAAATTCATGCAGGACAGGGCACCAGGGTAGCCAGGATTAAAGCAGACTTGTTTTGCTAAAAGTCTGGATGAAAATTACTTACCTCTTGTAACTTGACTGGATTTTCTCTTGATTTCTGTTTGTACAAAAGAGAGCAGAATCAATCTGCATCATTTCTGCCCATGTTATTAACGCTAAACAAAGAATTATTAACAACAATATTCTTAGTCAAAAGAAATAAAAGGAATGAGAATTACTTTTACATGCAGAGAAAAAAAGAAGTACTAGAGCAAAAGAGTCTAATTAATAAATGAAGAGGAAGAAAATTAGTGATGATGATATAATTACTGAGTTGCTGACTACTCAGTTTTTAATGAGGGGGAAAAAGGGAGGGAAGTAAGTATAATTAGAAAGTAATGAAGCTTCTCTAAATACAGCTGTTGATAAAATAGAGGTAAGAGAACATGCTGGAAAGTATAATGGCTACATTCACCAGCATACTGCTTTGTACCCAAAGTAATGACAAAGGTTAGATTCTTTTCCGGTTAGACTGGTGTAAGTGAGCATCTATTCAAGGAGCACAAGGGTTATATAAGGACTTCCAGAGAAGCTACAAATAGCGTTTATCCCAAAATATCCCAAAGGGAATTGTCCAACCAACTTACTGACTTTGTTCTTAAAAAGTCATAAAGAAATGAAAGCACATCATAGATATGATTCTGGAGTTCAAAATGAATAAAAGTATTTTCTGGAAATAAGTGTTTGGTAGCTCTGCATTTGTTGTCTGCTAAAAGAACAAACCAGTAGTTATCAAAAATTTTGAAATGATGGCTCTTATATATCTGAAATGGGTTCTGTAGTTTCAGTTCATTTCTTAGCAGACTGCAGTACATCTCTGCTATCGTCCACATTACTTGTTATCTCCATTGACGTTTCTATCAGACAGGCCAAGATTGAAGTAGGTATTCTAGAGAAATTCACTTTACCTTTAAGGATGATCCTCCAAGGTCATATCTGAGGCACCTAGGAGATAAGTGTAAAGAAATTTGTAGCATTCCCTGTAATCTACTTGTATACAGGGCAGCCCCTGTATACAGTCTCTGTGGTCATGGATGAAAATCTTCTCGTGACTACAAATTTCACAGGCCATTTCTGTGTAAAATGCAACAGAGAGTATTCGTGAGGGATAAAAATGATAGCAATCCCATAAATAATAAACCGCAAGGACCAAAGCAAGGCAGAGATAATGCATTCAGCACTATAAAATTTCTGAGACATATGATGTTTAGGAACGGAAGGTAATATGGTGTAAGTTTTAAATTCGCTGTATTGGCTTCATAGTCAGTAACCAAGTCAAATAAACATCAGCTTTACATGCAAGAAAATCTAAAGGGAATGGGTGAAAAAGAAAAAGCATGTCTTTCATACCTGCTTATCTAGAAAAAAATGAAAACATTAGTGCTGCTTTATACTTAAAAAGATGTATATATGGACACAAACAGTCTGAGTTTCATTTTACACTCCCAGCTCTTGAGACCCTAATTCAGTTCTGATGTTAAACTAAACCCCCAATGTACCTAAGTTCTTCTCCATTTATTTTCAAAACTGTGTAGCTATGAAGGATACTAGAAACTTTTCTTGCAAAGAACATTTATTCTAGGAAGTAATATTTGCACAGTGCCTATTATGACAGGATATATCTCTAATTGTTGTCTCTGGCAACATTTAAAACACAAACACATTTAGTCTGCACAGTACCAAACGAAAACAGTATTGACTCAACTCAATACCAAATAAATACAAAATTAAGCAACAGTGCTGTTTATCACTATTTTCTAATTCACTGAACCTGATCAACAATATTTACCATATTTTATATCAATTATAGAATGACAGTGGAGGGAGATCAGGGATGTGAATTGAGCTGAGCCTAAATAGCTAAAACTGAAATTGAGATTTAAATTTCTTGTAGTACTCAGATCCAACCATTGCCTTGCATTGTCTTCTTCAGACACAAATTCTGCAATATGATACAGTAAGGCAGTAAGATTGCTACAATTCAGGAGTTCTACTATAATTGAGAACCCTTTATTTTCTTAAGGATTACTGATTTCAAAACTCTGAAATTCACAATACTTACTCAAATTGTCTAGAAACTCAAGCCAGTGGTTAAGGAGTTAAGGTCAGCAACAATGGAAAAGGTCTTTTCATAAAGTCAGTGTGCTACACTTATTTTATACTCAGATCAGGGGCTCAAACTTCATCTTTATTTGTTTGTGCTGCAATCCTTGCACTTAGGCCACTGAAGTTTTCCCATCAGCACTAGTAGCTTTTTCCAGCTTACTTTCCAAACCCACACTACCTCTAGTGCTCTTCCATTAAACAAGCTCTAAAATCTCACAAAAGAATGACTGCTGTAGGCTTTATTTAATTTTTTGAATTTTTTGGGGGGGGGATTGTTGCTTTTACTACTCATATTTGCTGCACTGACACCTCTCTTGACACACTACTGCACAAGGAGCCCGTGCTGCGCTCCTGTTCTTCATGGGAGGGACCCACAACACACATGATCACAGAATTCTTGCCACAGAGAGGGAATCTTGGACAGTCCTTCTTTTCAAAGAAACAAAACTTTTCTGAGTCCTCTTGAGGGCCACCTAGCCACTTGCACATGACCCCTACCTCAGAACATCCTGGACATAGATTGTCAGCCTATATTTGTTCAGACAAGATTGTTATATTCACCTTTGTTACTTTTAACAAAACTTTTCAACTTTTCCGGTTTTACCATTCCTCTCTCACAGAAACCAGTTTTTCCTGATTATCAGGAACATGTAAGTGAAGGCCTAACCCTAACTGATCTGCCATTCAGCATTTGCACAGGGCACCTACATCCTCTTTGGCAGTACTGTAGAGCAAATAAAGAGTAGGTAAGCTTAACTTTTTTGATGCGTATGAGATGAGAGTAAACTCAAACAATAGGTGGACAAATTCTAGACACCTGTATTTAACCTCAGCTATGTCTCAACTATACTTCAGAGAACTGATACGGAAAATTTTAAAAGATCAGCTCTCTAGATTAACTGTTTAGCTCTTACATGAAATATGTGTGTGTCAAAAAGGTGGAAATTCATAGGTATGGCAAACTTGTGTTACTTGTGCTGTGAGATACTGTCAGGCTAGAGGTGCAACTGTTACTATGCTCCTCTCATTACTCTCTGTCACTGAACTGAGTTCCAGCCTCTTTCTTTGACACCCTTCTTTCCCTCTTCTCCTTGCCACAATCAGCAATCTCCAAACTCCCTGAGGAAGCTCAGTTGCTCTTCAGGAAAGGAGCAATCACCCTCCAAAGCATCCTACCTGACCCAATCACTTTCTTCTTTAAAAAACAAAACAAAACAAAACAGTGCTACTTGATTAGAAGTAGGCACACCCTGTCCTTCTGCATGACACCATATTGAATGACTTCAGATCCTCTAGGTTTAGATCGAGACCTCAGAGCTTGAGCCTGTCTTTGCTCCTCAAGTAAGCTGGAATCTCAGGATCTAAGCCCCTCTTTCTCTGAGTATTTGTATCTGCTGGGAGGGGCTACATGTCTTCAGAACTGTTGCTTCCAAGTCCCAGATGAATGCTGGACACTGGAAGATCCTGCCACTTTGGACATGTCTGTGGCTTCCTTTGAGAATGTCCAAGCTGACTGGGATAAATGACTGTAAAATGAGAGAATTAACAATTTTAACTCAGAAAACTTGGAAATACAAGATTAACATACATATCACCTAATGATTTGTGTGAGGAGAATGTGTCTAATGTGGAGAAAATAGAAATGCATTAATAAGAACAGCTACAGATAAGCGCAGGGGCTGCTCTGGGGGAATTATCATAGGTACACAGGACCTGGCTTGAATTGCATCTCAGCATCTATAGCAAAGGATGTATGAAGCACTCTAAAACTTCTGCCTGTCACATGTGGCCAGTAGCAGAAGGCAATAGAAAGCTAGGGTCATCTGCATATTTGTCAGTGGTTTAGCCATACAGAAAGAAGACTAGCTGCATATGGTAGTAGAGAAGGAGGGAGTCAGCATATTACAAAAGATGGTAGAAGGAGTGAATGAATCCTCTTTCATACATTTAAAGTTAATTTAACCAATGTAGCATTTAACTGTCAACATTTTGAGAATTAGGATCTGTAATTTCTCTCCATGCCCTCTCAGCAACTCCACCCTCTATACGTTTTATACCATAACTTTTATCTCTATTCCATTATAAGAAATCATAGAGAGATTGTGTAGATGGGAACTGCAGATGTTTTTTACAGAATATTTACCTATCCACAATAGTGCAGCAAATTTATATAACTGCAAAAGCTTCCATCTGATTCCTTAGAAAAAAATGAACCTTTCTTTTCTCCTCCTCCCAGAAAATCAATGCAAAAGGTGCTAACACAGTTGTCCCTCTTGCTACTCTATGATCCAGTCTATTTAATTTCAGCAGCGAGACATGGATTCACCTCATCTCTCTTTATATATTTAGCTGGAATGCTTAGTGCCCAGGGGTGTATAGTGACCCTAAGTGTCTCTGCAGTCAGCGAAGAGAGGTATCTGCAAAGGGCGATCCACATCTTTAGTTGGCGTTTCTGAAGCTGCCTGTCACTCTGTGAGGATTATAGAGGGCCACATAACTCTAAAGTTACGTGGAATGAATCTTTGACTCAAGTCTTATACCTTCTAGCTACAGAGGCACAAAGAAGTTTTCTGGCCCAGGCGGCATTAATAAGATCAGTTAGGAAAACAGGCAGTAGCCAAGTGAAACAGGGTGTTAGAGGTCGTTCTTTAAGAAAAGATGCAGAGGTGGTAAAATTTAGCAGAAGCATAGTTATTTCTGGAAGATGTTTTTGTATGAATGTTGAAAAGATGCAAGTCAATCCTGTCTCTATAGATCAGCATTGCACATTGCCTCATCAGAAAATGGCTATTAGACTTTGTCTGACAGTATACCCGCAATTCCCTACATTACCTGAAAAAAATCAAAATTCAAGTATTGCAGGTATTTTTGGCATTGAATAGAAGGAAAAAATAAATCTGCATTTGCCTCTATCTTAACTCTGTATTTTTCTTGTTTTCTAAGGTTTCAGTTTTGCTACATTCTGGAAGGACATGAGATATAGCCAGGAAAACTTAACTCTGCATTAGCAATGATTTTTGACACTGAATAGAGATATCACATCCAAAAAAAGGATAAGCTTTCTCCTCTTTTTGCACTGCCAGAAATCATCTAGAATAATTCATTCCAATCTTAACATTACACAGATTTTAATAAAATTGGGAGACTTCAGAGATGAAAAACAAATGAATAAGATGGTGTGATAACATGTTGTTGAAAGGTAACTTTTTCCACATGTAGTGAAGATATAGAAATGTGACAGCATTCAGAAAATACAGAAAAGTGTAAACACAAGGGATAGAAGGAGTAGCTGAAGCTGTTCCAAAGAGTCTACCTTAGTGAAGCAGGAAAGCTGTATGAAAAGAACCTAACTAACTGAACAGTGAGAATAAATCAGCCATGAATAGTTCTTTAAAAGAGGTGACACAGGATTCATTGTGAGTGATTCAAAATGGTACTAGAGGGCTCATGATGGGTGCTGTAGGGAAAGGTCTTGTATTATTAAGCATAGATCTCTTAACCTGACTATTCAGAGCTGTTGGACATTTGCAGCCATTGAGAGGTCAGAATGCTGCAAGTCTCTAAAATGCAGATTGTTTGCTTGCGGTACAAATAATCTGCTGTAGCTTCAGCAACCAAGAGTAAGGTGTCTCAGTCAGAGCTAGTAACCACAGATGTTCTTTATAGTTAATGGACAGAATGCATCTCCAGTAAGCTATACAACTCATCCCTAGGCATCTAAGAAAGCTTGCATATACCACTCTCAACAAATAGTTATTTCTCTCAGTTGAATATGAATAGAACAGATGGTGACTGGTTGGCCCAGACTTAGAGGTTATGCTTCTAGACATTAAGCTAGAAGAGATGACTTTAATGACTTTTGCTCACAGTTACCTAAATATAGATTTAATTGCTTAACTAGGGATACCAACTTTTGGACATACTGGCATACGCAAGCCCTTAAGATGATTTCTTCATTTATTTCCACATTTTTTAAGTTTAGTTTTCACTAGTTCAATAAACTGTAAATTATGTCAAAGCTGGAATGTGAAGCTTATAAAACTATTTCATAAATATCTGTTTTGAGATCTTACCTAATCTGAGCTAAATTTCTTTTTCTGGAAATGAATTCACAGGGGCAGAAATACAAAATTACATATTGTAAGCACAGCAACTACAACATAATTGTTGTCAGCAAAAAGTACCATAGAACTGTAACACAATTTTTCTAAAGTTTTGACCTTTGCCTTATTCTTAGTAAAAGTTATTCCAGTAGCTAATTTATTTTTTAAGTAGAAATTTCACAAACTACCTTGGACTAATTTAAGAACAGTCAAATGAAAGCACACAAGAGTTAGCCAACATGAAATACAGTTTTTCACTGGCTTCTTCTTCTGAGGATTTATGAGTATAACCAAAGTATTTATTGGGAAGTATTGAATAATTTGACATTACTTAAAGTTTTGTAAATATCAAGACAAAATTACTGTATACATGTGTCCTGAATTTTTAAAGTACTTCTTCATTTTCTTCATGCAAATAGGATCAAACAGTGTAAAGAATCATAATTCCTCAGACAGTATTTCCCTTCATCTTCCTCCTCAGCTGAAATACAGTCACTAGCATAGAATCAACAAATCATTCAGTCTGGAAGTGATCCTGGGAGGTCTCTAGTTCAGGCTCCTGCTCAAAGCAGGGTCAACACTGAATTCAGACCAGATTGCTCAGGGCTTTGTCCGGTCAGGTCCTGAAAAGCAGGTGTGATTTACCAACAGCATATCCACGCTGGCCATTCCCAGTCACCATGTTCTCCTTTGTGTGCCCAGAAATAGCTTCCAAGCAGACTTGCTTCTTGATTTTCTCAGGGACTTCTGAAGATCCTTGGATTGTCCTTGCCATTTTGAAGACCAGTGTAACATCAGCCTTTCTCCATCAGGAATCTCCATCCCCCAATCTCCATGACCTTTCAGTGGTGACGGAACAACGACACCAGCCACCCCCCTCAGCACCATGGGATGCATCCCATTTGGTTCAACGGAGAGAGACAGACACCTGCAAAGAGCAAGTCATCTTATTTTAAAACAGAGGTGATGAGTAGTCTTCTGATTGTGCCTGTTTCTTTCTGCTACAGAAGGAGCATGGGGTGACTACCTTTGAGGCAAACCATTATTTGATGAATGTTTATTTCAAAAGCATTTCCAGCTTAACAACAGTCATAACTGATACACAAAGAAAGGTTTTAGTGTAATTCAGGTGATAGTATGGAGAGAGAAGCATACAGTAAAGATAGCACCTGTTCAAGCCAGCACTGGCAGCAAAAGAAATGCTTGTCAGACTGCATCCTTGGCTGAAAAGATTTAGGTATCTGAAGTCAGACAAGACAAATCCCACCTCTAATGTGTACACAAAGTACTGGTGGAAGTCTGTATGTGAGAAGTAGTTGAAGCTCTCTCTTTTTAAAATAATGCATATTCATTGTTTTCTCTTATTCTTTTGTATGTTATGTGTAGACAATAAAATTGTAGGAGGCTTATTATAGCTAATGATAAGTTATTTTAAAATATATACTTAGAAAGTTGGTACCAAACATATGAGGATTTCCAGGTGTGCACTGAATACAAGGTTTAATCAATAGCTATGGACTAATACTTGGAAATTGATATCTTTTGGATGTGAATGTTGGCTTAAATCATTTCCTTGTTTTGCTATTTTCATTTTGAGGGAAATTCATCATTCATTTGAGCAAATTTTATTCTAAATCTAATCTTTTGGAGGCTCAGCTTAGAGGAAATTAAAATTTGTTCTTGGTAAAAGAAATAACAGGCAGCATTTCAAAAAATGCCTATGTTCGTAAATAAATATTTTGGGTATGTTGAGTTTTCTGTATGAGCAATTCCTAGCTAACTGTCCAAGTTTAACTTACTGTTTTTGTCTTTGAAACATTTACGCTCTGCTAGACATGCTGAAGTAGCTTAATAATTCAATAAATAAATGCATTTATTAATTATTTAGTATAGTACCAGAGGAAAAGAAAGCAGACAGTGTCACTTCACAACCCAAGGATTTTCCATTTTGCTAAAATTTATCACAATAGTATTGACATTGTAACGGAAAAAATATGTATTAGTAGGGCCTGGAAAGGGAATAAATGAAAAGGGAATGTTGTGCTGCTCCTGGTGCTGCAGTTGTTGCTTGTAGATTTTTCTTCCTGCTGTTATTGATGATCTGGCCTTAGAATTTCTACTCTAACATTACTCAGAGAAATGTTAATGACTTTTCAGTCCTGCTTTTCTTTTTTATGTCAGTGTTCTAGCTAAGTTCAAGGCATTGTCTTAGAATATAGTTATGCTCATAAATTACATCTGCAGGTGATCCATGTTTAATGTTTACACTCAAGACACCTCAAGATTCTTTATCACCTAATTACATTTGTATTATCAGATTACTACAGAAAAACTCTTGGACCAGATTCCTATCCACTGCAATATATGACACTGATTTCAGTGAAGTTCCATTGAAAAGCTGATTTATATAAATTAAGAATCTAGCTCTTAATATAAGACAGTTTAGAGTTTGTGAGGAGAGGAGGATTAAGAGCACAGGGATACCTTTCTGTCATTTTTTTCCAGACTTTATTTGCTTTTTCAAGGTGGATGACAGATAGAAATTCAGACAGAACACAGCTATCTAGCTTTGTATTAACCTAGCACTTGCTTGTGATAACATCTTGTATTACAAAGATTTATAGATTCACTATTATCAATAAATATTTAGGACACAACTTGCACAGCACCACCCTCCATTAGGACCTGTCTGTACATACGCTTTCAACAGCACATTCACTAACATACAATCTAAATATTAAATTCATTTATTTTAATTTTCCTCCGTCCCTTTAATTATAACATGAGAAAATGATACTGATGATTTAGTGGAAATTCTCAGTCAAATAAGCAAATTTCTAGCTTTCCCTATGTTCTCTTCTGGATTCATTAAAAGTGCTTTTCCCACAGCAGGTTTCATAAATAAGCTGAGAAATCCTGTTTTCACATACGATAACTTGTTTCAGTGCATCATTTCTCTTATAATTTGACAAAAAGCATGTTTTAAAGATAGTATTAGTTACTTAGCAGTACTACACTGAAACCACACTTTTAACCAGGGTCCTGTCGCATTTACATTGTACAAGCAAGGAAAAAACACTGTTCTCCTGACTATCCTAAAATTTGGTCAAAGACAAAAACTACAATCAGGTATTACAAAAAGTGAAAACAAGAGAAGACAAAGGGTGAATTTAGCAATAACAGTAACAGTGACAGTAATACTTGTTATAAAGACACAAGCACAATTTGTGTGGTTCAGAATCATATTTTTGTTATGAATAAATATAAATAAACCAGATATCAACAAAGAATATAATGGTTCTTTGCTGTAATGTATGTAACAGCCATATAATAGTAGTCATCTGTGCAGAGTACATTGACATTTGAGTTATGCAATAAGCTAGAGCCATAAATCTGGAAAAAAAAATCACAGGAATAAATAAGAACAAGAAAAACAGACGTTGAAAATGAATATGGTATTTCTTCTGCCAGGAAGAACATTCAGCACTTTGATGGCAATGAAGAATTCTGTGTATTCTGGAGGAAATTGTTGCATTTAAAGGATTTTCATGATGTTTTTTAAGTTCTTTGCTCAATTGTGTTGTGTCTAGACAAGTAAATCACCTAAAGCACTATCATGAATACCTGTGACTCTAAAACATAGGCCATATTTGAAAATCTGTCCTTAAATTTCTTTCTAATAGCTATGTAGAGAATAATATCTTTGGATATGCTCAGTAATGTTTGGAGAGGCAAAAAACTGCTTACCTTGCAGTAACTGGTTCTGTGGGATGCGGGGTTTACAAAGATTCCACTCTCTTTGTGCATTTGTATCCCAGGTATGAGAAATATAATTCCTGTTTAATAAACTAATAAAAAGCATGGCAACTTTATCAGCCTCCCATTTTATTCAATAATAAAAACTCCTAATTGTCAGAACTCCAATTTGTCAAGACAGAACACGGGCTTGAAAAGCTTAATTAGAATAATATAAATTATTCTTTCTTCTCTGACAGAGTAGAAACTCTTGGTGAGTTGCAAGCAGTGTTATTTGTGGAGATGAGTAAGAGGCCTTCTGTAGTATCAACAGAAAGAGCTCTCTACCAAACCTTTTATCTGTGTAAGGGATTGCACAATAGCACAATGTGGTATCAAATTACAGACAGAATGCTATATTGTTGTTACAAATCTCAATCATAGAGATGTTTTCAAAAAAATTGCAGCAGAAATTGTATGAGTTCAGTTCATATAACATCTTATACATTCTAGGGTATACTTCATCATTAAAACAGCATGAACATATGTTGTTTGAAGCCCACTGAGACTCTTTGAAGATACCTGCCATTCTGAAAATGTCACCAACAGTTTTGGTGGAAATGTAATCGCAAGTCTAATCTAGACCTCTCCAGAAAGAAGAAAATCAGTTTAAATACATCCAGGATGTAAAGCTGTGCTTTGGCTTGAGAAGGAGGTGTAGGAAAAGACATTGAGGGAGGGATTCATTAATTTGGGGGTGAAAAAGTTGCAGTGAAGAACCTAAACTGAAGCCTCTGCATGCTTTCATGGAAATCTGTCTAGGAAGAACCACTATGAGCTCAGGAATTTCTTTATTCTCTGAGTCACCAGGAAATCAGTCTACAAGGAAAAGTGAAGAACAGAATAGGTACTGAGGATCTGCTAATCCAGGAATTCAGCATTTAGCCTGAGAAGTACAAGTAGAAAGTTGAGTCCTTTAAGCAACCTTGATAAATAGACCATGACCAAGTACCAACTTAAAGGCAGTGCTCTGCTTGCTGGTGGAGTATACATACCACAAGCTGTACAAACTGTCTATGCTACAATATAAGGATGGGGGAGTTTGAAAGCAGAGAACCAGTCCACTGGATTAAAAGAGAACATGCCAATCCTGAATTTGAAACAATAAATAAAATGTTTGAAATGTTGAAGATCTAGACTGGAGACTCTGGAGGCTCTTTGGACTCTGAAACTACTGGGAATTGGAAGGCTTTGTCTAGAAATTCTTGAGGTACTTTACCATTTCCAGATGTAGTAACAAGCTGATTTCATGTTCTAAAATCACGTCTTGAAAATTATTTCTAAAAGGTGATGAAAAAAGAGTTGTGAGGTTGTAATTATCTGACAGCAGCTGAGACTTCAGATCTTGTTAAGTTCCTAGATTTTGGAACTAAGAAATGCTGTCAGTTGTGATGTTGTCTTCTTGAAATAGTGAGTTCTCTAAAGTAACAAGGGTACTGTACTAGCTACTATATATATATTATATCTGTTTTATATACTGCTATATAAAATGAGCCAGGGGCCATTTTCTGGCTCTGAGGTCAGCTCTTGGGCATCTAAACTTCGTATTGAACTTTATACATGTATATAACACACAACATCATCTAAACATCTGAATGAGTCCAATCTATGAGGTGGTACACTCAAGTCCAAGTTTATCACCAGCAGGTAAGATTGAGTTCATTTTACTACGGTTCATTTACATCAAAAGGCAAAGAGGAGACAGTGGATACTGGTTTTTATATCTTTTACAGACAGTTGTGCTGGCAGCAGCCACTTTTTTCATAATAATCTACTTAATAAAAAACAGTCTCTTAACCTGATTTTGAACTCGTGGTTCCCACTTCCAAAGATATTGCCTCAGCCACTATGCAGGAATGATAAGATAGTGGGATAGTGCCTATCCTTTGTGCTGGACCTTTATGTAGAAAGAAGCGTAATATTAATGGGAGTGTAGAAAGAATAAACAAAAAGAGCTTGACTTTTTAGTTCAAAGAGGAGGAGGCTGGCTCTCAAGGAAGAGAGAGTCCCATGTTCTAGCTGCTGAAGGGAACTTCACTGTGAATGGAGATACTTACTGTGCAGCCCTGATTTAAGCACTGATTCAAATGCACCCTCATATTCACTGTTTCATATCAGTCAGCTCTAGGCAGTTCTTCACACAGAATACGAGAGCACTTACCCCACCTTTGGAGGCAATTATATACAGAGGTAGTTGCCTCAAATAACAGAGAAAGAGAGGTACCTCATTCGATCTTCAGAGTCACTCTTTGTTAGGCACTTGCTTTTCTCTTTTGACAGTACAAAGAGACAAAGACCACAGATGATTCAAATCATTCTGTTGTAATCACTAGACTTAACAGTAGGGAGAGTACAACGCTAAGTCTGTCAGTGGGTCTGGTCAATCAGTGAATTTCAGAAAACAACTCACAGGGGAAAAAAAGAAGATTAGGAGAAATCATCTGCCCCAAAAAGTAGTGCTTGTGTTAAGAATGAAACTGGATGCTGGAGCAAAATTATCTTCTGAAAAGGCACTGGTCTGAGACCAGAAGGCAGAGCGAACAGACAGTAAATGTGAAATATCTATCAGAATGTCTTGGATCATCAGCAAGCCAAAATGTTTTTTTTATCAGTTTTGCTAAAGAAACATTTAGCCAGAAGATTATAAGGTAATGACTCTATTTTTGCTTTTAAATGCAAGAATGAAAGTCCAATCAATATAGCAAACCATTCACAAACTGAGCTAACTGTGTTTGAAAAGCAAGCCTTCTCAGTCTGAGCTTGCTAAAACTGCATTTCAGGAGGCCAAGAATCACTTCAAATGAGCTTACATACTCTGTATATAGTATGCAATGAACAGATTATCTAAATGTTTTATGCATCTTAAAAACCAATAATTACAAAATTCTGGGCAAAAAATAGGTATGTTAGGGCAATCTTAGAAGATTAAATCAGTTATAATTTTGCCTGTGTCTGCAAAAATATAAAGATACAGGTTAGACAACCCAGCTGTGGTGATATCAGCTCCCACAATTAGTGTTATGTGCAAAGAAAGTAGTCAAAGGAGAGGGAAAAGATGATTCTTCAAAGAAAAAAAAAAGCAGGAATAAGCTACTGTGCTATGATGTTAGGCTCTTCTGTTAAACAGTGGAGAAAAATTCCATGAAAAGAGAGACTGTGCATGTAACCAATATCCAGATTGAACACTGAGGTTAAAGGCTGAAGTAAAGACTGTCTTGTTTCCCTCATAGCCACATCAAACCCAAATATATTGCAGCCTATCTGTAAAGAAATTAAAGATGGCATTGATGTGTCTACCTGAAGTTGGAAACTGTGAAACTGTAAGTAATTGAACTGTGTGGAGGGTAATAAAAAAACAATAGCTATCCAAGAAATAAGTCAAAGTTGTGAGTCTTGACGGGCCCTTCCTTTAAACACGCAAACCTTTGAAATGCTCTGTGTACAAGGCACAGTGAGACTGACAGTCTGAAGAATCAAATATAATGTTGGCACTGTTCAAACATTGCAACTCAGTTATTACTTGCCAGGTCTGCATAAACTGTAGGGAAAATAGCCCGGTGATATACTACAGTTTCATGTTAGTATAAAGAGAAATAGGTTAAAGTTATTTCAGTGTTAGAAAAAAAGAACTTTAAATAAACAGAAGTTGACAAAGTCCTATCTAGAATAAGTTGTACTAATATATTCTTAAAAGCTACCTTCCATTTACCCAAGCAAATAATAAATAAACTGTAGAAAGGTCCATTCTACAGTCCAAAAATGCCAAAGTTAAGTTTGCCTGTGCAAGTATAACTACTCCCTTGTGCTTATGTATTATGACAGCCTAATTGCTTGATCACCTACTAATATTCAAACGATACATTAGAATATCTTGCAATAACTTTTACAGCCCTTCTGAGACACATTTTGGAAGGCAGGGCTTTCCTGGAGACTCTTCTTTGTTCACTAGGTATCTTAGTAAATAAATGTTATTCATGGACTTTAACACACAAAAAACTTGTAAATTTGCAAATAGGTTGCTGAAAAATGTATATTGTAATGAAGAAAATGGTAAATAATTGTGAAACTCAAGACAAACTTGCCACATTACAGAAGTGTGCAAATGGCTTCAGTGAAGTTCAATCTACCTTATCAAAACCCCTCCCCACTATTCTCTCTCTGTCCTCTTTTTTGCGGTCCTAGAAAGACTGTGAGGACTGAACAGTAAAGACCAAATCCTTTCAAGAACAATTTCAGCTAGGGATGTATCTGCTGGAGAAGTTTTCAAAACTTCCTTCTCTAACATTCCTGTCTTATTGACAAATGTAGAATGCCCAGAAGTTGTGTTTTTCCCTTCATCAATATGTAGTAGTAATTTACAAAAACCTGACTTAGCATTTATACCTTGAGTGTATCAGAGCCAGGAGACAAAAAATGACATGAGACGTTGCCTGCCAGGCAGGTCATCTAATGTGTGCGGGAGGGAAACAGTGCTGTGCTGAGCTGCTTTTATAACTAACACCTAGGGAGTGCCCCGGCCAGGAATGCCACAAACAGCATGGAAACAGGAACGCCACAGTCAACAAAGCAGTTCACGCAAGAGGGAAAAGTGAGGGAGCTTGGACACTCTTTCTGAGACTGCACAGGATTACAAGACATCTTGACCTAGACTGAGTTCCTGAAAGAGGACTTGGCCATCCAGGTCTTGGGCTGCAGGGAGCACCTGTTGCTTCTCTGTAAGACTGAGCTCGAACAACATAAGGGTGGGGGCTCACTCTTTCCCTGAGAAAACATCACAGCTGTCAATCACACTGACAAGTGGGATGAGAAGCATCTCAATTGCCCATTGCAGCACAGGAAACAAACAGGACTGTCACAGACAGTCACAGAGCTATGGTCACAGAGCGATGACCTTTTGAGAATCACAGAGGCTGGCTCACATGGCTAGCGTGATGGAAAAGATGGATACAAACTCTTTAGGAAGGGTAGGCTGGGAGACAAGGAGGAGGGGTTCTGTTCTACACAGACAAGATGTTTGAAAGCACAGAGCTCTGCTATAGAAAGGGTAACGAGCCAGTCAAGAGCTCACGTAACAGGATCAAGGAGGAAGTCAACAAGGGGAAGCTGTGATGAGCATCTACTACAGACTTCCCCAACAAGAATAGGAGGTGGATGAAGCTTTCTTTAAACAACTGAAAGAAGCCTAGTGATTGCAGACCCAAGTTCTCATGGGTGTCTTTAACCACTCCATATCTGCTGAAAGAGCATTATGGTGGGAGCAAGCAATCCAGGAGTTTTCTGGAATGCATTGAGAATGGTCTTTTGACACAGATGATGCGCAAGACTAACTATGGAGGTGATCTGCTGAGCCTGCTACTCACAAATAAGGAAAAACTATTTGGGATATGAATACCAATGGCAGCCTTGGCTTTAGCAACCAAGTGATGATGGGAATTTAAGATCCGGAGAGAAGTGATGAAGACAAGTAGCAGAATAATGACCTTTGACCTCAGAAGAGCAGATTTTGTCTTCTTTAGGGATCTGCACGGTAGGATCCCATCAGACGCTGCCCTGAAGAGCAAGAGACCCAGACAGCTGGTTGATTTTCAAGGACAACTTCCTCAAAACACAAGAATTCCATCCTGAACTTGATGCTGGAACTTGAGCAAGTATAGCAGAAGGTCAGCTTGACTAAATGAGGAACTCCTGATTTTTGCTCAAATGCAAAAAAAAAAGAAGTGTATCTGGAGGTGGAAGCAGGGATGAGCTATTCAACAGCAATACAGAGAGTATCCTGAGTGTGCAGGGATAGAATTAGAAAAGCAAAAGCTCAGCTGGAATTCAAATTAGCAAAGGACCTGAAGGATCACAAGAAAGGCTTTTACAGGTACACTGGCAACAAAAGGAAGAGTAAGAAAAATGTAGGCCCATGGCTGAAAGAGTTGAGGGACTAGTCACAAAGAATATGGAAATGGCTGAAGTACTCGATGCTTTTTTACCTCAGTCTTTACTGGTAAGGTCTGCTCTCAAGCCTCCCAAGTTCTTGCGCCTAGTGGCAGAGTCTGGGGGAGTCAAGTGCTACCTGTGGTAGAGGAAGAGTGAGCTGGGGATGACTTAAACAAGCTGCAACATGCAAGCAGTACTGCTTAGGGAGCTGGTCAACGTCATTGCAAGGCTGCTTGCCATCATCTTTGAAAGGTTACAGTGATCAGGGCAGATTCCTGATGACTGGAAAAACACAAATGTCACAATCATCTTCAAGAAGATTGGGAAAGAGGATCCTAGAAACTACAAGCCAGTCAGCCTAACCTCACTCCCCAGGCAAATTATGGAACGTGTCCTCCTGAAAACCATTTTCTGGCACATGAAGGAGAAGAACATGATTAGGAACAGTCAGCACAAATTTATCAAAGCAAATCACGCCTGACCAACCTGATTGCCTTCTTTAATGACTTGGATGGCTTTGTGAATGAGGGGAAAACATTTATGTTGTATACCTTGGCTTTAGCAAAGCTTTTGACATCTATCCTGTAGATAGGACATAGATATACTACTGGAGATAGATAGACTGGATGGATGGACTACAAAGCGGGTGCAAGACTGGCTGGAAAGCCAAGCTTAAAGAGTAGTGGTCAGCTGTTCAGACTCCCAGCTGGGGGATGGTTATTAGTGGCATTCCTCCAGACTGGATACTGGGGCTGATTCAGGAAGCAGTTAGGGCTGGCTGCTTCACAAGGGATACTGAGCTGGAAGCCAAGTGTGATAGCAACACTGGCACAGACAGGGGCCTTGTCAGTAAGGGCTCTATAGTGTCTGAGCGAGGTGAACAGGGCTGATCTGGCTATGGTAATCAGGGTCAGACACAGCCCAGATATTGCTTGGTAAGTCCACAGTGATGAGGCAGCTCCAAGGTCAGGCCAGGAAGTCAGTCCATTAGTCAGGGTCCAGGTCTAGGTCAGTGGTACCCATGACCAGGCACATCCTTGGCTACAACACAACTGGAGCTGTAGCTCAGGTGGGGGCCAAATGGTAGAGACTCAGCTTAAAGCTGCTTCCATAGGAAGGTGGTGGTCCCTTGCTGAGGCCTTCCTGCAGAGCTGTCTGGGAGCACTCTGTCCAAGGTCACCAAAGGAAGGGGACAGCCCTCAGCTGCACTGTCTCTAAGTTGGTCCTGAGCCCAGGGAGCTAAGCCTCCAGGAGGGGGATGCTCTCAGGGCTCTTACACTGATACTGTTTAATGCCTTTATTAAGGACCAGAATGACTGTATGGAATGCACTCTCAGGTTTGTGAATGACACCACCAAGGTGAATGGTTGATAAGACGGATGGCAGGGCTGCTGTTCAGAGGGACCTCAACAGACTGGAGCAATAGGCTAAGAGGAACCTATCAGGGAACAGTAAGGACAGGCTGCTCCACAAGGGAAAGTGAGCCAGGAGCAAGGCAGGCAGGGGCAGTGACATCAGCGACAAGATCCAGAACACAGTCAGCAAGCCAGGGTCAGGATCAGGTCTGGACACAGTGATTAGGGTCAGTGATCACCCAGAAAGTCTGCAGTGACAAGGCATGTCTGATATCAAGCCAGGAAGCCAAGCCAGCAAGTCCGGGTCAGGGTCAGGATCAAGGAGGTACAAGATCAGGTGCAGACATAGCTGCTGTAAAACTGCGCTGTAGCATGGGTAGGGGCTGGCAGTAAAATCTCAGCTTAAAAGCAGCTCCCAGGGGAAAGGAGGGGCAGGCCCTCACTTCTAGCTTCCTTCACAACTCTTACCAGTGAAGGAGCTGACCTTGGACTCAGCCAGCTAAACTACTAGAAGAGGGGAATGCTCTCAGGGCCCTGACAGCACCTCATGAAATGCAACAAAGTCAAATGCAAAATCCTGCATCTGGGATAAAACAAATCTCTGCAATGGTACAGGCTAATGGCTAACTAGAAAACAGATCTGTAGGAAAGGACCTTGGGGGGCCTAATGGACACAAAATAAACATGAATAAGCAGTGCACTTTTGCAGCAATGTAGGCTTAACTACAAATTGGGTTGCATTAGAGTGTAGCCAGTGTGAGAGCTGAAATGATTATTCTCCTCTAGCTGGCACCTGTGAGATTACATTTGAAGAACTGTGCCAAGTTTGGGGCTTCCCAAGAAAAGAAAGACATTGACAGACTGGTGGAGTAAGTTCAGCGGAAGACAGCCAAGATGGTTAGAGAGCCTGAGCACAAGACATACAAGGAGAGGCCAGGAGAGCTGGGTTTGTTCATTCTGAAGAAAAGAAAGCTAACTGACAGCTAATTGTTGTCTTCAACTATACCACAGGTGGCAACAGGGACTATGGAGCCAGACTCCTTGGATGTGCACAGTGAAAAAACAAGAAGCAATGAACAAAAGTTGCAGCAAGGTAAATTTCAGTGAAGTACATAGGAAAAAAAAAAACTCACCATGAACATAATCTTGTTCCAGTATCAGAACAAGATTCCCAGAGAGGCTGTGAAATCTTCATCACTGGAAATATTCAGAACGTGATGGGACAAGGTCGCTCAGCAATCTGCGCTACATTCAATGTTGCATCTAACTTCAAACTTGATCCTGCTTAGAGACTGGGAGTTGGGAGGGCGGAATAGAAGGGAGAATTAGACAAGGTCACCTTCCAAGGACCCTTTCAGCCTAAATTATTTTATGTTATGCATCTCAATATCAGCACGGCTCTTGAGAATATCTTAGACCATATTCTGAAATCAAAACTTGGAAACATGGTCTTTATGCAACTTTTATTCTAAGATAAATGAAGAGCAGGTACTGATGGCTCACTGTCCACATGGACAGTTGTGCCATGTGTGCTTCTGCAGGGGTGACCAAGGTTTGATACTATACAATGCTGTCATTAATGACCCAGATGAGGGAACAGAGTGTGTGCTTATTAAATCTCCAAACAACATGAGGCTGTAAGGGACTGTGTGTACACTGGAGGACAAGATTAAAATTCAAAATGATCTTGACAAACTGTAAGAATGGTCTGAAAAAAAACAGGATGTTACTGAACAGAGACAAGTGTGAGGTATTACTTTTAGAAGGCATACCAAGTTGCACAAATACAGGCTGTGGCTCATGCAGCTTGTTTGTACTTCTGTAGGACAGGATCCAGGGGCAACAGTGGATCATAGCTGAGTAAGAGTCAACAATGTCAGGTTGCAGCAATAAAAGCAAACACCACTGGTATTTTTTCTATAAAAGGTGTAGCTTGCAACACATGGGAAATAGTCTTTCCACTCCACACAGCACTGTAAGGTCTCAATGGAAGTACCAAGCCCAATTTTAAGCACTACTTCAGGAAAGATGCAGAACAATTAATTCAAGAGCATGACCTTAAACATAAACCTTATTGGAATGAAGATGACAGAATAATATTGACTCACCTCCGTGCAACTGTAAACATACAAAAACACGTCCTTTTCCCTGCTGTTCATCACATCCCTTCTGTTATAGTCATAGATCCAAATGTTTAAGCCAAAATCAGTAAAATATCATGAAGGGTAATCCTGAAAGTAAGGCAAAATAACACTTAGAACCTGAGCTGGAGAAGGAACTTGTGTATCATGACTCTTTCATAAATGGCTTTTTTTTTTTTTTTTTGCCATGGATGTGAGAGGAGAAAGGAACTATCCTGAATAACACATTCTTTTCTTTTTAATGTAAGCAAACAAGCAACCAAACAAATCACTTTTGACAAATCCTGCACTTAGTTTCATTTATGAGACTTCACTGAAGTCAATTGCTTTGCAGGAATATAATAAAGACTGATTTGCTGGGTGTTTTCTTTTTAACTATTTCTAAAGTTACGGATATAATAGCTAAAATATATCTTAGGAAGACAATGTCAGATAATACTCATAGCTGCTGTAGAATCCTGGTGATAATGATATTTCGGTAATTGTCAAGTATTTATAGATGATAAAACTAGACCTTCAAATATATATACATCGTTGACATAAACTAGACTACCAATTTTAAACCGTCCTTCCATCTCTATTTCTTGGTGTAATATAAATGTTAGATCAGTAAAGTTGTAATTTAATCGTATCTGTTTGGGAAAATGCTTGCAATGAGATATGAGAGCTTGCTATAATTTTTGTCTGCCATTGTTGGTCATACTGCAATATCTAGACAAAGGTCTGTGACCAGCATCTTTTCTCTCTAAGTATTTATTTGCTTCCAAGTAGTTTAAGCACAAACATGGAAAACATGGAGAAGCATACAAACTAAACATCACTTGCCAATAAATTTATTTTTTTCTTCGATAAATACACAGATATAATAGCAATGATCAATTTGTCACACTATTGCAGATGTTTTCACCAAAATTTACTTTCCATCATAAGTTATTGTCTATAAACACATTAAAAGAAAAACATTAGAAGTAACAATAATTTAGCTTTTATATATGAAACTCAGAAAAATGCATATTTGTATCATTTTGAGAGAGCTGAATTCATTTTCTGAGAGCCACATGCTTTTAGCCCTATTTACAGTTTTGAGGTTATGAGGAAAACTATTTTTTTCTAAATATAGCTCACAGAAATCTAGTTGCAAAAAATGAACTATCAATGGGTAGTATGGCCTGATTTCCTTGTGAATTGCCCATACTGTGATGGAACTTCAAAAAGATGAAAATAACTTCAGAGGTTAGCTGTTAGTTAGCTGACAGCTTGGCACATAGTAGACAAACGGAGGCTTAACATAGAGTAGGGAATACTAGAGATGAGAGACTAACATAACTTTTCTTAAGGTGCATACTGTTGTCCAGAAAATAGATACTTACAGGTCCTCAAGCTATGAAATCCCCATTATACAAGAGCCAACAATATAGACTGAAGCATTTACAGATCAAGGTGACACAAAAACAGCAACAACAATAAAAATCAGTTATGGAGAGGTCCAACAAAGAGGTCACCTCAATACTAAAAACAACTGTAGTCATTTCAGTATTTAAAAGGTTCTTATGGTTAAGTATATATAAAATAATAAAAAAAGAATAAAATGGCTGAATTGATGAAGTAGCTCAAACTGATGGCTTTAAAGCAAGACTGGTGGATCAATCACAGAACAAACCCTTTCAGAGTCAAGAACGTAAGAGCTACGCGTTATCATAACAAATTGTGCTGTCTGCTTTCTGTAACAATGTTGAATCCTGTTATTTACATGCATGCACCTTTTACTCTGATTACACCATAATACCATACCATAATACCATATCCACTTAGCAGAAAATGACAATTAGAATACATATTTTCATTTAAAATTAAAAGAGTTATATTTAAGTGGTATAAGTGGTTCTGGTCATTATTTAACTACTTCCAAGACTATCCCTTCTTTTTACTCTAAAAGCTTACATTTAAGGAGCTCTTAGTAGTAATATTTACAACAAACATAATGTCTATTTTATTTTTACTAGATAGAAAAACAGAGAGAAATTTAATTTTGAATAATATCAATTTCATATAGATATTGTTAGCTACAAGTTTTTTAAATCACAACTGAATTATGTGGATAATCTATTGCAATAAAAATCAAAATATCTTAGTGAACACACACTGGCTTCATATGCTTTACCATGATTGAGATGTTTATAATCCCCCTGGAAGGCCTGTTACAATGTTTTTGAAATTGCACAGGGTATGAGAAAACTTGCCTCTAACTGGAAGTACATACAAGATATTTTTATTTCTTGTTTTTTCTGTTTCAAGACTAAAGAACAGGAATTATAGAGAGAGCAAGTAGAAAATGTTTAAAGCTATAGTACCAAGGAAATTCTGAGCTCAGGTTTTTACTCCTGCTTTAATGCACCCTATTGTGGGGAAATTTAAAAACAGTGAATGGAACTATTTTGTGCAATACATATACACAGCAGGGTAAGTTTAGATGCTGTGATAACCTTTCAGTTTGTATTTCCTTGCTTTTTATTTTAAGCTTACAAGAAATCCTACTTTTCAAGAGAAAGGGGCTAATAGCACTTCCTGAGCCTGGCACAGGAACAAATCACATTACACTTACTCATGAGAATAGTCTAATTAAACACAACAGGAGTCCTCATATGGACATGGTAAAGCAAGTGGCATTTTGATGCTAGTGCAGCAGATGAATGAAAATTCTGTCTTTTAAACATAGCTCAGTCCTGATCTACATCAGCCATTTCAAAACATCATTATTTTTTCCAAGATTTAGTGTAAAGCAAATATATACCTGTACCAAATAACCTTATTCATTTAAGCAGATCCATTATTTGTAGCCAAGAGTCTGTCTTCTAGAACATTATTTGTAGCCAAGAGTCTGTCTTCTAGGATTTTTTTCCAAGTCTTTTCAGTTGAATGACTACATAAGCTTTTCACCCCCCAAATCTTCTGTAGTATTGCTACATTAATTTATTTTACAATTCAAATAAACATTGAGGTAAAACTTCAAACATTTTCTAGTTTTATTTTCTCACCCACCCATTTTGTTTATTGCAAGCACAGGAACATGGATATATGTGTTTTTCTTTGTTCTTTGGAGTTATACTTGAGACCATCTTCTGGCATTTGTGGAGTACAGGCTGAGAAAATTTCAAGAATATCATGAAAGAAGCCTCCCATCTTCTATTACAAATAATGGAAAGGTATGCTCTAGGAGCAAAGGCATTGCTTTCTCTCAGTTCAATGGGGAACAACTGTTGTGAAAGGTACAGAAAGGGATGAGATCATATCCTGGCATCAGGCTTGTCTCTGTGAAGGATAGAGGAATGTGCAGAACAAAGTATCCTCCATACAAACTAACTCCTGCCACATCCAGCCCTGTGTCAATGACTGATCTTGCAAGCTGAATTGAAAATGATTATAATCTATGCAAATACTGATATTTGATACTGCAGAACACCTTGCTGGACTGGGACCCAGTTAGCCACTTCATGAATGGAATTGTCACTGACAAATTCACACTGTCTTTGTACTGAATATGTCAATATCAAGGAAAGGAGAGAAACAGAATTTTTTAAAGAAAAGAAATGAATCGTTTTCTGTAGCATTTCTAGTATACATACTCTTATATTAATTTTCAATCTGATGAGGTGTTAGAATGGAAGAAAATAAACACCAGAGCTGTGATTAGTACAGGCTTGAGATTAGTATTACAGATTTGTTGCTCTTTCAGAATGCCAATGCTCCAATAACATTCACATGAGTTGATGAATGGTTCACTCCAATGAAAGTTTGCTTATCAAAACCAAACACTGTTGATTAGGGAAGACAGCTATTCTAAAGTGTTTCAGCTTAGAAAAATAATGAGAACATGATTTTGTAAAAATTTGTAAAACCAAATACAGTTTTTAAGAATTAAAGGAAGCCTCTAATATTAAACATAATGTTGGGAATCCTTCCTTTATAAGAGCTTTTCCTTATATTATGTACTGTATATTATATAATTTCAGCAGACAAAAATGACTGTCAGCCAGTTCTAATTTAGTCCAAGTCCTCAGTTGGAAATCATATAATGAAAGATTTCACAAATACAACTTCTAAACAAACTCAGGATTGCAACTTCATCAGAAATTCAATGTGGAGGAATGTATCAATAGTTGTGTATATAATACCTGTGAACAAGTATTACCCCCAAATTTGGGTACAAGTGTAAATTATGGAATCTTCCATGAATAGTGTGACATATAGAATGGATAATAAAACAGATATCAAGCTGTATTTTGTTTTCCCCATTTCCTAGGGAGAGGAAGCTTATGTGATTGTGCTATTTGTCCATCTGTTCCATCACAAACACAAACAGCAACCTATTGACAAACTTCAAGAAAATTTAACAGTGGATCTCAACGTTACAAAGCACTTCTGGGATTTGTAAAAGCTGATGAGTGGCTAGAAATCCAAATTAATATACATACCAGTAGAAAAGCTTAGCTCCTTAGCTATTTATCAGGCAGCAGGCATCTGATGAAGTAGAACAAAAAGCCAGTCAACCAGTCAGCGCAAACATAGCTTCCAACAAGCTATACTATCTGCAGCGACATGCCCTAGCCAAATAGATATGCAGATGGGAAAAATAAAGGGGAGAGTTGCTGAGTATTAGCTGTTAAGTGTTACATTTTTTAGTGAATGTTACTGAGTTTAGGTTAAGGTTTCAGTTTTGCAAAAGAGGCATGTAATCTTGAATTCTCAAAAATATTTAAATGTATAATTAAATAACTTAAGCTTACACAAACCTCCAAACTCTAAGTTACCAGACAGGATCATTAAGCACATGAAATACTCCTTTTTTCAGATCAAGATGAAGATTTGTGGGCAGCCTCACTTAAACATTTGCATAATTTGTTGATTTGTAGACTAAACTTAAAATTTCTACATATTCAAAAGTTTTACCTTTTGAATTGGCTTTGTTTTTTATGGGAGATGGGGCAAAGTAAAACAAGCGATGGAGTCTTTCATTGACAATTCCAACTTAAGGATTTTCCCTATGTTTTTTAGAAAATACTGTAAAAAGCTTCTGGAACAGGACTTACTTCAGCCAATGACAGAGATAACAAGAGTAATTCAAGCCATACCGTTCCATCAGCTCATCATCATCCACTAGCTGGTAGTTACTGCCCCCAGAACTCATTCTTAGTGAAATACAATTGCAAGAGCTTCTCATCCACTACAGTCAAAAGTCTGTCTGGTTACCTCACATCTTTGGGGATTTAAAATAAGATGTGTGACTTGGTACCGAGCACGAGAAGTGCTTGTGTATTCAGTTTTGCTAGTTCTGCTCCGGGGTTAGTGGGAAAGGAACCTTCAAGCCCTCCAGCAGTATTAAAAGTGTTTTTCTACCCTGAGCGATACAAAACTGCCAAAGCAAGGTGACAAATTGTAAAGGAATTTCCTTTCACAAAACCTTTTTGTTTTATCTCCCATAACAAATCATTTGGGTTTTCTCCCTACCTTCTGCAGCTTTCAGAAGTGTAGCTGGTTCTGTGATTCCCAGCTATTCACTGTCTTAGTCATCTCTATACATTTGGGATATGTACACTGTCAACTACCTACAGAGCTTGCAAACCCCAAGTATATGTGACATGATATATTTACAAATATGTAGAGCTAATGTATCTAATGGTAGAGAGCTGAGGTCTTGATTGAGCTTAGAGCAGCTGCTCTAATCCTGGAGGACGTAGTGACCAAGTCCTGCTGATTCAGTGTTTAGTCAATCTTTTATCTAAAGCTTGCTACAAGGAAGACTGGCAATCTAGTCAAATTTTCCAATTTTGGGTTAAAGAAGAGACACGATGAATAGTATTCTGAGACCTGGGGACAGGATTTGTTGTAAAACCGAACCTTGCAGAGATCATCACTATGAAGCCAAGACAGATGTTTTTGAATAGGGGTGGATTAGGTCCAGCACATACAGAGAAAATACATATAACTTTATTCAAACAGTTATTGGAATAATTCGAGCTCCCTCAAAACATATCAAAGGCACTTCTATCTCTCTGCTGTAATACAGAAGAGGCTTGAAATGGGCCTCATTGCCATGAGGCCTCATCAAAACCAAAGGGCTCAGTAAAACTCCTATTGCCTGGACGTCTCCCCATGTAACAGAACTGAGAACTGAAGCACAGATATTAGTAAGACCTTTGGAAAAATGCTCATTACCGGGAGCAAGCAGCACGCCAGCCATGGGGTAGGCACAGCCCAGGGTCTCTCCCTTCTGCCCCCAAACCCACGAGGGTCGCAGCTCGGGTCCTGCCACAACCCCCAAAATCCTTGCTGCAGCTTGACGACCCGAAAACTTCCCTCAGTTCGTACAGACTCAACTTGCTAAGAAGGATAACAGGAGGATCCTACCCAGGCACCTTTGAGCCCGCACCAGCGCGGGACCCGCGCGATGGAGGCCAGAGGCCGGAGGCCGAGGCTGAGCCGGCGGCGGCGGCGGGGGCGAGGCCTCCCGCGCAGGGCGGCGCGGCAGCCCCCGGCGCCCAGGGCCCGGGGCGGCGGCGGGGCGCCGCTGCGGCCGAGGCCCGCGGCCACCCCGCGCGGGCAGCGCGCCCCGGCGGCGGCGGCGGCGCGCTGCCCTCCCTTCCCCCCCGGCAGGGGGCGCCCTGGGGCGGCCGGGGGCGGCCCCGCGTCGAGGCGGGCGGGCGCGCGCCACCCTGTCGCTTCAGCCGGCGTTGCGTAACCTCCGCGCTGCGGAGCGGAGCGGGGCAGCCCCGGCGGGAGGCGGCAGCCCCGCGCACCTGCTCACCTGTCTCCCCGCCGACTGGGGGGGCCGCGGCCCGGCCACTCCCCCCCGCGGGCTTGGCGCAGGCGCCCTAGCGGCTACCGCAGGCAGGGGGCGGCAACATGGCGGAGTGAGCGGCAGCGGTTTCGGCTCCACAACAACAGCGGCAGCGGCGATCGCTCGCGCCGCCGCCGGCTCCGCGCGCCGCTCGCCTCCGCCGGGCCGGCCGCGCTCGGCGGCGCCCGCCCCGCGGCGGCCAGGCGGCCCCGGCTGGGCAGGCTCCGGCTCCGGCTAGCGGGGCATCGGCGCCCATAATAATCGCTCATTATAGCGGAGCGGGGGAGCGGCTCCTGGGACGGTGCCTGCGCCTCGGCCGGCTCCCTGCGGCCCCGCCGGCTGCGCCTGCGGTGGATGCTCGGCGCGGCCGGGCCGGGCCGGGCGGGAAGGCGGCGGCAGGTGCCGCTAACTGCGGGGGGTAAATGGCGAGTGAGAAGCCGCTCTCGGGGCCGGACCCGCAGCCCGTGGGACTCATCTCCGTCGGGGCCGGCGGCGGAGGCGGAGGCGGCGGCAGCGGCGTCGCGGTGATGGGGGAGCTGCGGCCGTCAGGCTCCGGGTCCGTCGTGCTCCCCGCGGGGATGATTAACCCGTCGGTGCCGATCCGCAACATCCGGATGAAATTCGCCGTGCTCATCGGGCTTATCCAGGTCGGGGAGGTCAGCAACCGGGACATCGTGGAGACGGTGCTCAACCTGGTAAGCGGCCGCGCCCCGCGCCCCGCTGACGCCCAGGCGGGCGGCGGCCTCCCCCGGGGCGGCACCCGCTTCCCTGTGCGAGCCCGGAGGGTCCCTCGTCCTCCCTGCCCCGGCGCCCCGCCACGGCCCTCCTGCAGCCCGCCACGGGCCGTGCCAAACTCGCGGTGCTCCTCTCCGTGCCCGTGCGCGGCGCGGCCGCCGCTCTGCGCGTGGGGCGCGCGGCGGCGGCGGCGGCCCCTCCGCGCCCCGAGCGCCGCGCAGGAGCGCGGCTGGCGCGGGCAGGCCCCGTTCCCCCGCCCGGGCCCCCGGCCGCCTCCCGCAGCAGCGGAGCGCCTGCAGTCAGCAACGCAAAAAATAGCGAGATTAAGTAATTTGCAACTTGGAGTTCTTGATGCTGCCCTGTAACCTGGTGGCTTCTCCGTTGGAAGAAGAGTGGCGTGGATATAGTATCTGTTTTTAATTGTGAAAGATTGAAAAAGCAGCCTGAGCTGCTATCTTTTCTTGGTGGCTGAAATGTGTGAAGGGTTTAACCCTGTTAGCTCAGAGCTAGTTGTGGTTTTTTTTTGTTTTTTTTTTTGTTTTTTATGTAGAAGAAAAGGGAGAAGGAGGAGGAGGGAGATTTTGCAAAGGTTTAATACGCCTTAATATCAGTAATAAAGAGTTAGTTGTATTGCAGTATTGTACTGGGTTGCTCATGTCTTAATAATGTTGTGCTTTCCAAAACACATTCGTGTTCCCAAAATAAGTGTTGCCAATTTTGTGAAAGGTCTGTGCATTGTAAAACACTATTGTACACTGGTAAATAGCTTGAAACAAGGAAAGGATACTAAAATGTAGCTCCTTAGTCATCTGCTCACTTCATGGAGTGAAAGAGTTACTGCAGGACTGTATGACTTAATGTTTTTGCGCTACCTACACCAAAGCCTGAGGAACCTACAGAAGCCAAACGAGTGGATCTAAAAATGAATCACTTTCAATTATGTGCAATTCTGTGCTGCTTCTGAATGCAAGATTTGCTGCAGCAAAGCTTTTGAAGCAGTTCAGTCAATGAAATATCCTCTATTTTTGCATATAAAATAGGATAGGAAAATGACTGCTCAAAACTGAATGGCAATTAATTGAAACTGCCTTTGTTTCAAATGAGTTTAACACTTCTAACCTATACTCATTTTATACAAAGTCATGCAGAGAATATATCTTTCTTTCAAGCACTCTACGAGGATGTATTCCTCTGTTTGTTTGACAGTTATTTGCATTTGACCTAGCACAGGCTGAATGGGAAAGCTGCAGCATGCGGAGAAAGACATGGTTTGGTCAGATCATTTTAATATTTATAGCTTATATGGATGCACAGAGTTAAAGCCCTAATAGTTCTGTGAATATGTCAAAACAGTAATCTTGTGGATATTTCCCACTCTTCTCTACAAGCTCTTTGGCACCCAACTGAAAGATGATATGTAAATAAATATTTTTGTACAAGTATTTTACAAGTCATCATAACTTTATCAGATTATTACCCCCTTCTTTAAAAGTAGCACTCAAAATAAGGGAATGACATGTTATTTCATTAAGTAGCTTCATGTAGATTGTGACTGATACAAAAATGTTTTGTCCTTCCCAGTTTTCTCTCTCCTTTTGCTTTAGTTACTGATATTTCAGCTTCTTTTAATTCCAATTGTTAATACATCAGCAACTGGACGAACATTGGTTTGCCTCTTTAGGGTTTTAGAATATATTTTGGAATTTGGAGGATGTAAAGTGCTTATTACAGTGCTTGGCTACAAGATCTAACTACTAATTAGTTGCTATTGCTGAAAACTATGCTTATATTTAAAAATAAATGCAAGTGTGTTTAACAGTGCTCTCAGTATCAGGAGGCATACATGAATGTGAAACTGGTTGGGAAGCTGCTGCAGTAGCGTTGCATTCTGGATCAGTCGTTACTTAACAGATGGACTCTAATATACAATAGTCTGTATTCCCACAGCAGAGAGAGGTTACATTGTGTCTTCTAATCTGTTTCTTCTCAGTGCCGTGAATGTCTCAAACTTATGCTTGTGTATTTGAAGTTTAATTCACTTGCATATAAAACAAACCCAGTGAATATGGCAGATATGAAGCAAAGCTGAAGGCATATCCATAAACTACTAAATGTTTTCTGTATTATGGATTTTAATAGCAACTTTAAATAAAATGCAGTTTTGTATTTTAGAGGCATTCTTTTTTTGGGGGGTGGGGAAGGAACTAGATTTTTTTTTTTCCTCTTTAACCTTTATACTATACTATTTATGAATGATTCCTAATGCAAGTGTGATAATGAGTGGACAGTGCTTAAAGAGGTGATCTTTGTTTGATATTACAGTATGTCAGTCTCTGGCAATAATAGCCCCCATCTAACCTATACCATTTTGGATATATAAGCCATTTGGTAGATTGTTTTTTAGTTTCTGAATTCTGTATGGCACTGACTTGTAGTATTATCAGATAGTATCACAAACTTTAATTTCTGGGTTTTTTTTAGTATTATTATTATTATCTGAAATTTCTGCTGTCTTCTGTAAAGCTTAAATCTCCTCTTTATTCTTCCTGCTCTGCTTTGCAAGCAGCAGCAAATGCCTGAAACAAAACTTTGCTTCAGCTTGCCCTTGTTGTGCAGATACTCACTTTTCTTTCCTGATAAGTTTCCCTCTTACGGTTTCTCTTCAATAGTTTTTACTTGTAACCAATTGATTTGGTGGCCACACATTGTGGTCTCTGTCACTGCATTTCAGAGCCATTTGATGTGTTACCTTCTAATGCTGATAGACATAGTGATTTATTGTATCTCCCAGGTGATTAAGTACTTTCATCCAGTGTTCAGAATCTTTTTTTCCATGTCTAATAGGTTGCTGGATTTTCAGCTTTTGCCAGATGTTAACAGCTAGATCACTTTTAGCTCAGGCAGTGTTTTGTTCTTGTTCATGCTTCCATTTTTATGGGATTGGTTGTTACTCTTGAGGCTTTTCTTTTTCTTAGTGACACTTCTTTTCCTCTGAAATTGCTGTCTGTTCAAAATGGTGTTATACTGATATATTTGTTTAATCTATTGCTAGAGCATGCTCTGCTAGTGTTGTTTATATTATTTTTCATTGTTTAGCATTACAGTGCAAGACATACTGAGTAAGGGTTCAGCCCTTGCTGTGCCAGTGCCTGTGAACTGCTTACAGTTATCCTTAAAAAGACATAACATCTTTTGACCTTCATAGTATTAATACTAGCAGTTTTGTGATCTGAAGGCTTTTTAATCATAATATTCTGGAATATCATATTCTTCTTAAATTTACAGAAATTTGGGGGAAGTCCATGTCATATCATGCATTCTTCTGTGATGGTCCTTATATAGATTTTTGGTGCTTGGATTTGATGAGAATCCCCATGTTCTGAGATGTGTATTCATTGGCCCTTGCGTACTACAAAGCATCAAGTTGAAAAAGGCTTTCCTTGCAAACTATGTAATCCTCTAATTGCTCTTAGTGATTACTCTTTTGGGGTAGTTTGACACCAATCCCATGCATTTACTGATAAGCAGGCCTTCCCTCTTTGAACAGCTCTGTCAGTTTTTGTTAAGATGCTGTCAAGGATGTTATTGCTATGGTAGATGTGCTTGTTGTTTTTCTCCATAGTCCTTTTGCTTCTTTTTACCTGTGTGTACTTCTGAAATGTGTTAGACTGATGTTTAAAATGAAGTTTTGCACCATGTGCTCCAGCAAATGTGGTATTAAGTTGGAACTGGGTCAGTCTGCCCATCTGCATTGTTTGACTTCAAATGTTTGACTTCAGGTGAGTATTTTTGTTATTTCCTACTTCAGAATTTCAACACAGAGTTTTAATTAATTGGTCTATAATGTATCTCCAATGGTCCTTCCTTCCTTTCATTATTTTTACTGTCTTGCTTCCTTAATTCTCTGCTTTTTCAATATTTTAATGATCTTGGGATTTTTTTTCCTTCAATGTGTTTTTTAACTGTCTGTTTGACCAGTTTTGATCAAGTATGACTACTAAATTGCATTGTCTCCAAAATCTGTTTCTCTATTCTAGTTTGAATTTCTTAGTTTTTGATTTTGAGTTTCGTAGTGCTGATTCTGTGGGAGTGGAAAATAAGAAATATCAGCAGGCCAACTGAAACTAAAAAAGTGTGACTGCTGCTGATACATGCTGGTCATTTTGCCTATGCATCTTGAACAGATGATGCGATGCAGATGTGAACAGATTTCAAACTGATGCAGGTTTAGCTCAGCAGTGTTCTCTTTGTGCAATCTGGGGAACTTTGTTTCTTTTGTATGTATATGTTTGTCAGGCAAGAGGGTGCTTATAAGAAGTAGGTCAAACACCAGGCATAGTTCAGAAAGTCCCTTGCTGTTCTTGTTGACTTCAGCCCACACTTCAGCCTAGTTCTTCTCATTTTCTTGGCTGCACCATCCTACTTCAGTGTTAGTCACCCATCACAAGGGGTAAGCCATTTTTTAGTGTTCTGTCACACTTCACATTGCAGGAATGGCATTTGCTGCTTGAGAGCAAATGGATTGAATTATGTGAGAGCTCCTTCTGGCCCAACAGTCTTTCTGTAGTAGTGATCATGAGGAAGAGTGAAAGGGGGCATGTGTAAGACTGATCTTTCCTTTGGTGCTTCTTTTACTCAAACAGCTGTTGAGGGAGTTTGTGAGCTCAAGTTGGCTTGTGATATTTCGTTCTTTGAATCTACTCACACTCTTGGCTGCTGCAACATCCTGTGGCAGTGCTCTATCACATGTGTTGTGTGGGGAGGAAAAGCGCTTTTATTCTTTGGATGCTGCTGTGCTCTGAGAAAGAGTGGGTCTTTAGACCTTAAGCAGCTGTCATATGGCCTCTGTTCTTCCTGGGGAACTAGCTTTGCAGGCTCAAGAACTTAATTCCATTTTCTAGGTGGAAGCCTTCCTATAGTTCTAATATAATTCTCTGCTGGTGGACAGTATTATTCAGAAGAGTAAAGTTTTGGGGAATTTTAAAGGTGTTTTGTTTTTTATTTTTTATTTTAAGTATTATGGAATACTTAAATGGAAGTGGCAGTTCTTGTCCAAGTTACTGTCTGTCCCACTGGTCTCTTTTTATCCCACTCACGTCTCCACACTAAGCTGTATCTGGAAATGACAGTAGAAGGTACCAGATTCATATGAAGATGGTGCTATCCATTGTTAGAGGTTGCAATAGCATTCCATGAGCAGCGACTTAAGAATACTGTAGCAGTTCTCATTATCTAATACTTCTGTGGAAAACTTTGTTCAGATTTCAGGAGAATCTTTGAATGACTGAAATACAACAGCAATAGAATTATAATATTCACTTAATTTTTTTCTAATATTTCTGATTGCTTTTAGCTTTTTTAAATCTAATCTTTGACAGTAGGTGTTTAAGGGTGGGAGGTTTTTTCTCAATCCTTGTATCAGTCATAAAGCACTAGAGATATCTCAGCAGGTGGCTTGGAATCTGTGGTAGTTCTGGTATGATGGATTGATATATTTCTATAGGCGATAACTTTTCTAAATTTGTCATGATGCACATACCACTGAGTAATTTTTACCACTTAACTCTGAACATCTATTTTCTTCTTAAGTATACATCTTAAGTCTTCCTTAACAGGATTCCAGTTCATGGATTGTATGGGAGATGAATACCCAAGGCTTTTTTTTCTTTTTTTTTGTGTCACACCAAAATAATAAAGTTCTGAGGTAGTATCTGTAAAACACCTCAACTCTTTTCTCCCACCCCCACCGGAGACCCTGCCTATGTTTTCTCCCTTCGGATCAAGCAAAGGGTTAGCAACTTTTGCTGGCAAGATGCCATTTTTACAAAATGATGAGCTTATTCCACCTTTAAACCATGTATTTTGCAAGACTAAATATTTAGTGTATAACTGAGCACACAGTTACTCTTTCCTCTCCCCTCCATATTTTCTCCTCACTTCTGCCTCCTTGAGTTTCAGATCAGTACTAAAGGGTGTTGAAGTCAAGGAGTGTGGCTCAGTCCATTCATGAGGTTGATGTCTAGGAGGTTATGATGCAGTTTTTCTTTCATGTTAATGTGTTTCAGTGCCTCCACTCATTAAATATATGAATCACTGTGCTTAACTACATGCTTTCAAAACAAAACAAAACTGTGTAATTATCTCTGAATTTCTACTGAAGGGTCTGTTCCCCCATTCCCTTTTGCAAGACACCATACTGAATATAGTGAAAGTGAAATGAAATAAAATCTGCAATTGGATTGGTAGCAAAACTGAGACTATTACATATTGATGGCTATTGTAGCTTTTCACAGCTTTGTTAACTGTATAAGCTATCTGCGCAATTTTAAATCAACTTCTTAATCTTATTTGTTTATTACTTGGTACTGCACTTTTTTGTTTCTATATCTTAGTCTATCCCAGTAAGGCCATCATAACAATTTAACTTTTGTTGCTTTCCAGTTAATACAGCATTTTGCACATAGAACAATATCATTGCAGCAACCTTGTAAGTTGATATATGTGTCCGATTACCAAAGAGTCAGTATAGTAGTGCTCATTTATGTCAATGATGTTCCATTAATTTTATGACAGAATTTGATCCTTAATTACCATTCATATTTTTGGAAGTACCCCATCCTGGTGTTTTATTAATTCTTGCATAAAACCTTTAAGCTTTCTTTATGTCTGAGCCAAATTTACAACTCACTTTTATAATCACAGGCAGCAGATCTTTTGAAATACTATTTTTGAGTTTGACAGTGTATCTACCACTTCTCGCTTATAAAGCTTTGGCTTGCGTGTA
The DNA here is from genome assembly GCF_036417845.1 of Apteryx mantelli. Taxonomy (NCBI): domain Eukaryota; kingdom Metazoa; phylum Chordata; class Aves; order Apterygiformes; family Apterygidae; genus Apteryx; species Apteryx mantelli. The sequence goes on from NC_089978.1 coordinate 27,721,936, forward strand.
CTATGAATGATACAGCATTCAATACATAACACTGAGCATAATGATAATTAACAATAAAAAAACCCCTAGATTCTTTGCACTGAATTACATATCACTTCCTTGATTATAGAAATACCAGTTTCAACTATAGAACTAAGATGGATTTTAACTATTTGAACTGTAGTTTCATAACTTCAAAATTAGGAAGGCAGTTAACTGCATTCATCTCTAAAAGCAAGATTATTTGTTATCTGTGATAGAGAAACACCACAACTCCTGATCAATCTGATGATTGTCTCTGCTTTTTTGCTTTCCAGCAATTTATATGCTTTAAAGCACCTTTAAAGTACATGGAAAGTAATAGTCTTCAGAAAATGATAAGTCTAAGTAGTTTCTGTGTTATAGAGATTTGTATTAGTGATGCCAATTCATTTATATTAATGCAATTCAATAATGTGGATATCCTGCATTAATATAAAATTGGGTTGTTTCAACTTAAAGCTTCACTGAAACCTTGTGTAAATATGACTACTGCTTATGCTATTCTATAACTTAGAAATCTGTATTTGGAAAATGATGCTTCTTTGGCTACCCTTTTTTTGTTTACAGTTGGAAGGGTTTCTTAACTATGTAGACTAGGTATTAGTTTTTTTAAATTAACTGAAGAATGAGATAGGGCAAGCTATTCACTTATAAGTGAAATTGTTATTCTTTTGAGTGAGTTTAATCATGCTTTTTGGTACTTCATGGCTTATGTAGTAATGGGCCAGCGTAGAAAGAAGGATGGAAATAATCAAACTCCTGATTAGAGCTTTCTAAACTGTAGTACCAGCAGTATGGCATTGTAATCAGTTTTACATGATCTCACTTTTCTGGCCTTTTAAATTTTCAATATTCCGGGACAAATAGTCAATAACATAAATTTTTTTCATCTTTTATTGACTTCTGATTGTTAACTCTAAGTTGACTATTTAAGTCACTTAAACAACTTTTTCATTTTTTCTCACTTGTTTTGTAAAGAGAAAATATTTGGAATATCTGTAAATACAGATATGAATTTTGAAGCAACATGTCCATTGATTCACAAAGTAACCTGTACAAACCTATTGAAATGAAGACTCTTTCACAATACAGAAATATGGAAAACATAAGATATGCTTTTATCAACTATAGAATAGTAACCATGAATGCAGGTCAAAGTTGGGGTTCAAAGCTGAAGGAGTGAGTGAGTGAATCTGCCTTGTCGTCACTTAGGTTTTTGAATACAGCATTCTGCCTGAAATTGTTCATTAAAAACATGTAGACAACTTCTTCATAATCCTGGAAGAGAGTCATGCTAACTGCCTCCAATCTAGGAATGAACTGGCTGAAACCAAAGTCTTGAAGAAGTAGCCCCCTCTTAGATTGCTCATCACTGACCAGTCACAGTTTGCCTTCACCCTTCAGCAACTCTTCGTGGCTCACTATGTCAATAAATATTTCTACATCTGACTGAGCTAAAAATCTTTCTATGTCACTTTGTGTTGTGTTGCATTTTTAAAAAACAGATAACAGGAGAGTGTTCCTGTTTAAAGCTGAATTTGTGGTTTTGTAGCTGGCAGAATGGGAAAGCTGTCTGCCTCCTTCTATAGGACGCGTATCAAAATGTGGCTAAGGAACTCTGTCAGCTCTTATTGTGCAGCTAACCAGCATCTCTGTACTGTGAGCAAAAGTACCTGAAGACTGGGAGAGATTAAAGCAGTAAACCCAAAAAGATCTTGAAACCATAGCTTTAACTAGTGTGTCTGTGGGTGGTATGTGGGGAGAATGAACTTCTCAGTTGTCTGGAGAATGGACTGAGGGACTTTGCACCCTTGCAAAGGGGGGTGAGCCGAGGCTGTTGCTTTGCAGGGAGCTGGAATGCCGAGGGAGTGGGGCAAAACCTGCTGCCTGAAATCAGAAGAAAAAGCCAATTTTGTAGGAAGAAGAGCAGCTCTGTCCCTCTTCAAAGCATAATGTGTATCTTAATGAGTAAACTTATCATGGGGCCTCTGAATACTGTGTTGTGGGTATGTTCAGTTATGGAAGATGCAGAGAGATAAAGAACAACCTTACTAAGTGGAGTTTTTATACTTTCATAGCTGATATCTTCTGCTGTTTCCTTTGAAAAAAGGGCCTGGTGACTTTCCAGTGTCCTCAACTCCATATACAAAACTACATTTACATTCATTTTTAATTTGATGAATCTTTACACTGAAAAAAGGTCTGAAAAATTCAAAGGCAGGGATGTTGAACTGTGTAGAAATCATTGTTTAAAAAATGAAAAAACTACTCCAGGAAGACTTCTCAGACTTAATCTGTAAAGTACAGAACTATAAAATCACTCATTTGCACAGTTAGCCGGGTCTACTAAGTCATACAGTAATCAATACAATTTTAGTTTTACTTTTCAGTTTTGTTTTTAAATACACTCTTCTTCAGTGATACTTAGCTGGAAGTGTGTGTGGAGGCTTCCTGACCCCAATAAATGTAAAACTGAAATGATATACCAGTCAGATGAACATGTGGATGCTCAGAAATACACCTGTGAATGTTTTGTACAGCCCTTTTTATAGCAGTTTTTCAAATTAAAACAAAGTGGTATAATTATTTAGTTTGTGAGCTGGGCCCATAATTATGTTACAGCATCAAATATATATGTTGATAGTCAGAAATAGTTTTCGACCTTAAAATATAACTGACACAGTCATGCTTGGAAGTTCTTTTATTGTAACTTTTCTTAAAAGTTACATAATATGACATAGTACTGTCAACAAGTTAATATTGGCACTCCTTCTTTCCCTTCTATTACTCCAGTGAAACCCATAGCTTTGGTAAATGGTAAGGTGTGGTGATTCATATCTGTGATCGTTTGCTACTTGGCTGTTAATATTCACATGCTGAATAGCCAGAATTTATGGAAACATTTGTGTAAGACTACTTGCGACTCAATAAAGTCTTCCAGCAAGATGTTCTGGAGATGGAAGCCACTTCATTCCTCATTAGTTCTTTGGCCCTACGGAGATTTGTAGACCCCTGCCCCATGTATTAGTCTCTGAAGTACCAGAAGTTTCTTATTTGCCTTTTCTTCTGTGTCTTCAGCTATGGTATGTACAGTTCCAGAAAACTTTCCTCCAGAAGTTTTCTGTGTTTTTTTTTTTTTTAATGTGTTTGTTTTAAGTAGCTTTCAGGTGTTTTGAAAGGCTTCCTTGTCTACCCTGCACCCCATGGAGCTTGCACTCTCTCCTTTGATACCTCAGAAAACATTATGTGAATGCAAACATGGACAGAAGAGGAGAAACTGCTAGAACTGCATGTACTATTTAGGGCAACATTGAATTAAGTCCCTCTGAAAATAAACTTAAACATACTCTCCTAGGCTCATGCAACCTTTTTTTTTTTTTTTCCCCCCCCCCTTCAACAAAACCATGGTAATCCCTTTCCTCACTTGGGTCTCCATCCCTCTTTTTGGCACTTACACTACAAACTCCTCCTGCAACATCATTTTCAGAGCACTTCTGTAAGCTAGCAGAATCACATACATTTCATAGAAATGTAGAATAGTTGAGGCTGGACGGGATCTCTGGCAGTCTCTAGACCAACCCACCTGTGCAAAGCAGGGGCAACTAGAGCAGATTGCTCAGTGCCTGGTCCAGCTGGGTTTTGAATATCTCTGAGGATGGAGATTTCTCAATCTGTTTGGACAACCTGTTTTAGTGTTTGACCACCCTCATAGTAAATAAGATTTTACTTATCTGTAAGTGGAATTTCCTGTGCCCATTGCCTCTTGTCCTGTCACTGGGCACTGAGAAGGGACTGGCTCTGTTGCCTGCAGTTGCCATCAAGTATCTGTACACGTTGATAAGATCCCCTCAAGCCTTCTCTTCTTGAGACTAAACAATCCCAGTTCTCCTCAGCTTCTCCTCATATGTCAGATGTTCCAGTCCTTTAATCATTTGCACATTTAGGTCTTTATTTTTGTGCAACTAATAGAGCTCCATCTTCCAAAAAGTGGGAGGTGGCGTCTGGGAAGCCTTTTAATTATAGCAGCCCTTTTCCTCGTCTCACAATATGAGCTGCAATATCTACTCACAAATAATCCAGTCAATATTGCTATGCCTAACCCAACAAAGGACAATTTGCACCACATGCAGCCAGGAAAGAAAACAGACCTCTATGAACCGCAGCAGCAAATGTTTATTTTTCATCTGTTGTGCCTGCTCATTTTTAGATAGCCTTGGATGAAACACATAAACCTGATAGTGTCTGTCATTTCTGGAAATCACAGTTATGGTTGTAAGTGAGCTTTATTTCTTGGATTACAGAAATTTAAAAGGTAGCTACATTCAATATTCTGCTGAAAATATATGATGTTAATATTAATTAATTGCTTAATATGGAATTAATGAAACTTTGTGGCTCTTAATATACAGTATAAACATTACTTTCCTCAGCTGATTGGCATGAATTGGAATTAAACTAGAAGAGCTGTTAGCACAGTTTTCAAAGTTACGATGCTTGATATCCGTGTGGAGAAAAAAAAAAAACAGTTCTGGCTCTATACTGGAAGTTAGTATTAAGTTTTGCATCCATTTTGTTGAGAAGAATAGATTCATGACTCTTATGTCTAATCATTACAGATGAAATGTTTGATATCAGTGGCTTATATTGCATATAAATATATGTGAATTAGAAACTAATATATTAAGCAAAGAGGATTTTGTAATAAAATGATGTAATACAATTTTAATAGGTCATCTTATACAAAGAAAATTCTTTTGTTCTAAGTAACTTATAATGTACAAGAATAAACACATTATGACTGGATCAATGTGTAGGCATAGTCACTGAGAGGGAGTCTTTGCACAGTCTTTGACAGTTGACACAGATACAATATTTGTCACTTTAAAGGTAGTGCTCACTGAATAGGAGTTGATACTGTCTTTTAAACAGACTGTTCTTCAGCAAGTATGGCTTTCAGTCTACAGTTATAGGTATTTCATGAAACAAATGTGCAAGTTATTCCCAGTCTTCGCAATTGTGATGTCTTCCCTTATTACTAGTGTAAAAGGTTCATGTAACAAGGAGAAATTCATTATAGTATAGTTTTTACTATAATGTAAATATTTGTAAATATTTACAAAATTTGGATGTATTTGCTTTGTTGGATGTCCTGGTTCAGTTAAAAAAAAAAAAACTTTTTTTGAAGTCCATAATCCTTTTTCTCACTTGAAAATGTAGTTTAGTAAGCAAGGTATCACTTTCTCAGAAATAGAAGAGCTCAAACTAGTGCAAAACACTTATGTATTAAGAGCCTTTGGTCTAACTGTAAGCAGCAACCGAAAGGAAAGGTGGGGAAGGGAAGGGAAGTATCAACTGAATGGGGCTGAACCATGTAAGCTGATACCTGTTAGACTGTCAAAGATGATACTTCCCATGTTGAATGTTTTCTTAAAAATATCAGCACAAAAAGTGTAAGTTAATAAAGTTATTTAGGCTAAATTTAGCTGTTAAGAAATGATACCACTGAAAGCAAACTTTATATTAAAATGCACTAGCTAAAATTAAGAGTGGAAAACCCTGAGTGTGAACATGTTATCTTTTAAATGATGCAACTATATCTGCCTGCCTGGATTTGCAGAGACCTTGAAATGGCTGATTATATGGCATTTGGTTCGCTTTTGAGGTGTTTGAGGGAATTACCACCATCTGTTAAAACCAGAGGCTGAGCCTGCATATGGGCTTTGGAATACTTTAAATGTTGATTTATTTTATTTTATTTTTTATGACATTTTAAGAAATTTTCCTTCCAAAACTAAACTTACAGCAGTTAAGAAGTTTCAGAGTGTATGTTTCTTCTGATTTTTAAGACAGACAGAGGTGCCAGAAAATAGGCCAAATTTGGGGTCATTGTCGCAGCTTTGGTTTGTGGTCCCAGCCCAGGCTGCAAACGCTTGTAATTGAGTTCTACTCCTGTACTAATTAGGACATAATTAGCTTCTCAGCTTATTTTAGGTCTGTCAATCTCTGTTTTATCCAAAATTTACTTCCCCCTCAAAAAAAAGCAGCACATATAAAATACTTTATTTTGACTAAGAACAATCCTAAATGTGACTTGTACCCAAAACTGATATTATCCAGATGTGCAGAAAAAGTCATAAAAAGTTTGAAGTGTTGATGTGATCTAAATCATTTTTGGGAGGCCAGAGGAATTTCAGGAGCACCTTATTTAAATTTTCTAAAATATATCTCTCTCAGGTGCTCCTTGTGGAGTTTCAGTAGATTTTTAGCTTGTTCTTAGCAAGCAGATTGGTTAAGCTAATCTCAACCTGGACTAAACTGGTGGGGTTTTGTTTGTTTGTTTTTTAGCAGTATATCTGAACTGGCTATTTGTGGTTTTGCTATATCAGGTTTTGAAAAGCCTTGCCTCTAAAAGATTTCTTTCTTGTGTGTACATTTTCTAGTGTATAAATTGGTGACCACATACTTCAAAGCACAAGCAAGACATGATACAAGCTGCAGTGCAACCAATTTAATTTTAATTGGTTAATTTTGATTTTAATTTCTTTTAAGGAATACTCAAGTTTTTTGGGGAGGCAGGAAGGAATTGTTTGTGGTTTAAAAACAGGTTCAGATTGAAGAAAAACTCATTGTCATTTCTGTTTATTTAGAAAATAGAAATCTACCTAAATAGTCTATACTTAGCGTAGCAAGATGGGATTTTTAAAACACTACTGAAAATAAACTGAAAGTATATAAATTAGTGCTTACAGCCAAGAGAGTTATTGAGGAAAGCAGCTTTTTGTAGTAATTGTTAATACATTTTGGTACTGGTATAGCGTAAGTTATTTCCAGCCTCTTGATCTGTGTTAAGTTTCCATTGTAATATTTTTAATTGCAGATGTTTTACTCTTCTCATACTACTGCAAGTTAAGAGTAGCCATTCTAGGTCAATAGGTTTGTACTGTAAGTGAAAACAAAAGTTGACCTAAGTCTTTTACTACTGTAAACATCAAAAAAATATATATATATATATATATATGTTTTTACAATTTATCTGGCTGATCTTTGGGGCGTAAAATGTCATAGAAAACAACTATTTTATGATACTTTGTGCAGACAGTGTCTGGGATAATTCAGTACCTAGTAACTTGGGCTTTGAGGGGCTTGGGTTTCTGGGAGCTGAGAACTTACGTAGTTCTGGCCTTGGAGATGTTGGTTGTGTTTAAACGATGGAAACATTTCAAAATATAATTATTAAGGAGGTCCTGAAAATCTGTGAGTTAAATATTTTCCTTTATAGTTGTAAGTGGAATTATAGTTTTATGCAGAGATTGGTCAATGTCCAATACTACTCATTTCTGTGGCTTCTTTCAAAAAACAGCTGACTTAGCTGTTTTGCAACTTTTGCAATCTGTGGATTTTCTTAATTGGGTTGGCATTTGCAGTGGTGAGCTGTAATTAGATAAAATGTGATTGATCCTTCCAAGTGATGAACACCATGTGGTTATCCATACTGACTTTCCTAGATGCATGGCCATTTCTGGTACCCCAATGGATGGTGACTTGTGTCAAGCACTGGCGGTGGGGTGTAGCTCTGCGGTGACTTTGCTGCTTCCCCCGGAAAGGCTCATTTCGCTCTGCTGGAATCTGCTTGTTCTCTCGTAGACTCCTGCCTGCAGATTCTGTGGGGGTTTTTCTTGGTATCTCTCTCTATACATGTGAAGCTATTTAGAGACCTTTTGGGGGACAGTGTCACCAGTAAATGGCTTGTGTTAAACTTATTTTGTCATTAATCCCCCATTCCTCTTCACTGCAGTGTGGATGGAAGTATTTAACTTTAATACTGTGGGCTCAAAACTTGCATCTTGTAGGATTTGTGTCTCATATCTACATTGTGCTTTTTGAGTCATGGGCTGAACAGAAAGAAAACCAACTCTTCCTCTCTTGAAAGATTTCATAGCAATTGAATGTTTTAGCCTGCTGGGGAATATTGTAATTAAGTGTGCATTAAGGAGGTAATGAAATGTTTTCTTTTTCTAGTCTATCAGACAGCTACTATTATTTGAAATTCACTTGTATAGGAGAAAACTGTAATTTATTTGTTATGAGGGTTGAATAGTAAGTTAAAAATAGAAGTACAAACAAATAGAAACTTCTTAAGTTTACATTGGTTCTGTAAACTTTAATTCAAAATGCACCTACCTAGCTTTTAGTTAGGCATCACAGTGTTATGGCATGGCTATTGTGTGACTTCTATTTAACTGGAAGGCTTTTTGTAATTTGTTTTTAGAAGAAAGGATCAGAGCCTTGTTTGAACTTTGGCTTCTTGTCACTATTATGTAGTATTTTCTGTTTTAGTTGACTGCTAGAGACCAATGTGTATGCATTCTACCCAGAAACATTTGATTGTCTTATCTGTATTTGGTTAGTTATACCATGAATGCTTGCATAAGACTTTTTTTCTTTGTGTAGGTGAAGTTAACATTGTTTAGTGTTTTTTTTTTTCTTAACTACAAAACCCTTCCTTTCTTCCTTGCATGCTAGTTGAGACTTTCACAGATGTCTAGCTGATTTAATTGCAAACTACCACTGAACTGCACTCGCATTGGTTGGATCATCTTTTCATGTTTTAAAAATTCATTGCAAAAGTGAAAGAAATAAAATGGGATGCCTGATGAGCATTAGTGAATTATAAATGTAAATATAAGCATTTTGGAAGCACTTCTGTAGTATGAAAAAAAATCTTAATGTAGATATTGTTATCCAGCTTTGAATTGTAGGATTCTGAAGCCTTAAGGATGAACTGTAAAAGTTGGTTAAAACAGAAAAAGAAGTCTTGGATCTGTTACAGAGTGGTAAATCATGACTCATAGAATGATTTAGCATGAAAGGGTTCATATTAGCAGTAGTCAAAACTGAGAAAGCCTGCATTTGTATGTAGGCTTTGGAGGAGGGTATGACGGAACACGTGCAGAGTTAAAAATTCGATATCCTCCAAATACTATGCATTTTGTTGGTTTAGAAATACTTGCAAAGATTGGTGTTATTTTCTTTCAAAAACACTAAAGTCGTTCATTTAGAAAATGTAGCTTTATAGAACCTATAAAGTCCTCACTCTCAATAGGCATTGGCCTTGTGGCTCAGTAGTTGAATATTTTTTTTGGTGAGGTATTACTTGCAGGTGAATAAAGTTCACTTCTTTGAGATGCAGGGGTTCCCCAGACCTGATTTCAGGAAAAAGTAATAAAAAAATACATGTCTGTTTTAAGTAAGCACAAATGACTCAACAAAAGAGGGGCATAGCTGTTTAGGGAGGCACCATATTATAGTGTTCTGCTTGACATTAATAGTTGTTTTAGATATTTATTAGCCAACTAATGATATCTTTGTCATTGTTCAATCAGTTGGCCTTCACTTCTTTCAGAATGAAAATTTGAATTGATGTACTTAGAGATTCACTTTTTTAATACTTTGCCATCTTTATTAATTAAATAGGCTTGCAGTTTTAAAGTCTCCTTTTGATCTGCAGTAGTAAAGTTGACTGTAATCCTTGTCATATGTGATGTTAAACAGTGGGTTATGGCTTTACTTTCAAATTAAGTAAAAATTGGATTGTTATGGAGAGCAAGTATTGAAGATGTGTTTCAATGACTCTATCTGTGAAGTACTGGGTATGTATTTTTAGCAAAGGAAGCAGAAGCCGGGTATCTGATATAAGCTTTCTGTATGACTTATTATTTGTTTGTTTTTGAAGGCACATTTAATCAGATTTATAAATATTCTTCCTTCAGCTGCTTCACCATGCTGTTCTCTGTTAGTTCAGAGTTTATCTGTAACTGAAGTTATTTTCATTTTCAAAATTCTTAAGTCAAAATGTATGTTCTTATTTATTGAATAAATACAGGACTACCATAGTCTTTTATCCTGAATAAACAGTCTACATTTTCCTGGATTAACTTTTCATGAACATCACAAAGCTGTGCCTACTCTTACAGGCTTTTGGACTAATTGCTTTCTTATGATTTTCAAAAGAAAAATGTGCATATATTTCTAGCTCTGCTTTCCTGAAAATAAAAACATACTTTTGAAATAATCTTACAATATATGAAGTGTAAAGTATTCTGACTGAAGTATTTCAGTGAAATATGTCTTTCCATGAAAGTCTTTGAGCTTGCATTAGTTTCACTAAACTGCTTTTCATAAAGGAATATAGGAAATCATTTTTGGAATTGAATGTTTTTTGCAGGATTTCTTTAAAAAAACAAAAAACAAACCCTACAACTTTTGCGAAAAATGACAGACTAAAAATTCCAAAGTGAAACCATCTCTTTTGATTGGAAGTCATTCTTTTTAAACTTCTTAGAATACCAATTGGTTTAAATCATTTTCTTTAAGCTGAAAATTAAAGCTGGTTATTTGCAAAATGGAATGCTAAAAAACTTCAGCTAGGCTCAGCTTTGGTATGGTCTGTGAAAGTTTTCTTTTCAGATTGATTTGTGATAGATCTATGAAAGTCTAGAATTAGATTACTAAGATCATTTTCACTTGTGAATGCTGGATTTTAGACAGTATCAATAAAAGCAAAACATTAATTCGTGTCCTGTCATGGTAGATTATATTTCTACCACTCCTTATAGATTTTTATGACTTCTGAATATCAAAAAATGCCCTCAACTAAATGCCTACATGCTGTTGAAGGACAAATCAGGATTTTTAAAAGTATGAGAGATACTGTACAAAAAAAAGTTCTAATGAAGCAATCTTTGTAGCTGTGAAGTTTGGCTGCTCTGGTTTACATTTAGCTTAAAGGCACATTTTCAACTTAGGTTTTTAACTATGTTTGTAAGTATCATCTAATATAGCAAAGGGAAAATATTTTTACTTCCAAATTTATACAAAACAAGTAAATTACTATGTTGCTGTAATAAATGTATAACAGAAATACATCTTTTTTATTTTTAAAGGAAATGGAAATGTGTATAAACTGTCTAGAAGTTCTAGTTGTCTTTTCAATATGGTTTTTGGCTTCCCCCCCCCCCCCATGTTCATGAAATCTGATATCTTAGATCATCTTCTGTTAACTGTTTCCTCCAGTCATTATTTATCTTTGTATGGTGGAGGATATGATCCAAGCACCTTTTTCCAAGGTAACTCGAGCTCTTCAGCCGTTCAGTTCTATTGAGGAGGATAGATACAGGAAGGAGAGTCATTTTGAAAAGTGGGATTTATATAATTATGAAAAATCTCTTCCAAACCTCTTGGTCACCAGTATGAGAGACATCACTTGAACTCTTTCAAGTATTTCCTTAGTCAAGGAAGCAAATCTAATAGTTAATTAGTCCTAATGTTAAAATGTATCTTGCACACTCAGATTTTAAACTGAGTTTCAAATTGGTCTTAGACATTCAATATGGTTCTAAATATCTTGTGCAAACCTTACATGCATTATCAAGTTAAGCTATAGAATACAAGTGCTAATAGGCAGTAATGAAGGCCAGTGTTTTAACTTTTGTAAACATTTTATGGAAAGGAAAGATGAGAAAAAAGCAATTTTAACATTCAGTAATTTCCCAGTTCCAGGATTTAGAAAGCTGTGTTCCAAAATTGCATGGTACATTCTTGCCATAGGAAGCCTGAACCCAGCGTTGCCATGGTCATAAGCTCATTAGATTTCTACATAGGTCCTCAATTTGTGGTTGGGGGAGGAGGGAAAGAAGTGCCCTTTTTCTTTTATTGTAATTTAAAAGTGGTATTTGAGTAGCTGATTTAATTTGATATTGACTATATCATATATCAATAAGTAATTCCTGCATTGCTGTGAGGTTTTTACATCAGAGTTTTTCAACTTGACAGCAACAGTACATTCAGTAGTTCACTGCTGATGAAACTATAATAACTTGTGTTTAGATGCATGTTAGATTGGGCAAACATAATGTTGTTTTTAAAAGTAAAAATTTATAACTGCATGTCAGACTTCAGACAGAAAAGGGAATGCTATTTAGAAGCTCAACCATCTGCCAAAACCATTTGCCAAAACCTGATCCAAAAGTTTAACTGACAAATAAATACTTATAACTAAGTGATGCCATTCCAAATTTAAATTACCCTATCACTATAAAAGGCATGCTCCAAACTTCAGTCCTTTCTAGGGAGATATCAAGAAATCCTCTTAAACAGTAAGATAGACTGGATTTGAGACGTATGAAACTGGAAGCTAAAAATTATTTTTTCTGCTAGAGTCTCTCTTTCCATACCAACTTGAAACATTCCTTTCTCCCAGATTACAATGTTAGTATAATTTCTAAAACACTTTTTTAAATTTACTTTTAAAAACCACCTAAAGCCAAACTTCTTTCAAGTCTCTTAAGATGGGATACCTCCCACCATACTCCAAAGATTTTTTCATATTCGTCTGAAGGGATGTTGAGGCTTCATTATATTCTTAATGGAAATTCTGTTTGCTGAAAGGGACTCTGAAGCCAATCTTCCATTCCCTTCAGGTATCACTAGACTTATTAAGTATCAGCCTGAAGCTCCAGAAATCTCAGCTATAACCAATGCACTGACTATCTGCTACCATCGACCTTCTTTGTTTTCATCAGGACCTTCATTGCTTGGAAGTGGTTCTGAGCTGTGAACAGACTAATCTTGCAGCTAATCTTAGCTAACTATTCTGAGGTCAGCTTGGGTCAGTGAGAAGCATGGCAGCCTAAATACACATGACTCCTCATGGCAGGTATCATTTCTGGTCCCTCTGTGCCCAGAGTCTTACACACTTATACACTTCAATCATATCTTCTCAAGATCAGAATGCTTCCATTTGATCTGCAGTTCTCTGGAGGTTACTTTCTGTATGAGGTGGTGACAGGACCATCAAAGCATCTGGATGACTAAGCTCTTCCATCCTCTTCCATCTAAGCTGGCTGTGATTTATCTGCTGATTTGAAGAGCTCATTCATGTAGTCTGAGAGACATGGGCCTTTTGACAGCAGGAAAAGAAGTTGCACACCAATGTATTGTAACTTTCTTAAGGAGCATGTGCCAGGCATTTGTCTTGTGTTCAGCATTATGATGTGCAGGTGAATGACAAGAGGACTGTGTTACTTTATTTCAACAAAAGGAAATATGAGTTTGTGTCATGAAATGGATCAGTCTTTGTGAGTAGTCTATAAACATTAGATTACCTGTCTGTCAGAAGTTTCCTTTCTGGAAGTGAAGAACAGTTTCTGGCAAATGGTTACAGGCATTTCAGATGCTTAGACTATAAACAGGAGGCATAGCCCGTCCTTTATATCCCTTTGAAGATCTGGATTTACCCTGAGATACCCAGGAAAAAGGCATTTCTCAATATCCTGGATACCAGGGAAATTATTTTCTTACCCCCCACAAACCAAGGTGTTTAAATTCTGTTTTAAAGGTGCAGCCATCTTTGTCCAGAAGCTATCAAAGTTGTATTCTGTTGTGTCAAGACTTTTTACAAAACTGTGTAAGTAGATTCAGTTCAAGCTATAATATTAATGATCATGTTGGAGAGTTCTCCTTACTAGATGACCAAAGAATGCACCTGGAGCTTCCTTCACTTGTCTACGAAGCAGTGTGTAATTACAGAATACCCAGGAATGATGCTTTTTTTTGGCAGAGCAGTTTTGCAATAACTTTTTGTATGAATTCTGAGAATTAGCTCCAGTAGCTTGTGATTCTACAGGAGACCTCTTGGAATCATCCAATGTGATTGTGACTAACAGATTGACGAAAAGGGTAAATTACAAAAAGCCATCATTTTGTATATGTGACTACAGTTAGCTTATGGGTGCCAAAAGTTGGTCATTTTGTCTTTCCTTCTAAGAAAACTCTCGCATGACAAGATCCAAGATGTTTTACTGAGAAGACCAGAGTTGACTTAGAGTCCAGTTAGTCTTTTGGCTAGTGAAGTTGAGCTGCTGGTAACCCAGGGATGGGAGGGTGTTAGTGGGAGGTTGCTGAATATGTCAGGATCCTATACACCTTTGCTGATGCTTAGCTACGTGTAAGCCCTTGATTGTTTTCTTGGGACACGATTCTTGCCATTTTGTAGATGACCTTTACCAGAACAAGAAAAGATACAGTGAACTGTGGCTATATCCACTTTAGCAATTCGTGCTGGTACCAGTGGCTCTACAGAGTAACACAAGTGGTGCAAAGGACCCTGTCTCCACGTGATACACATTTTAAGGGGAAGTTACTTCAGAATAGTTCTAGTCCAGTCCCTTGGACTGAATGTCTGTTAACAATTGAAACGCACTTTGTGTTATTTTTGAGGACCTAATTTTACCCTGAGGTGAGTTTTGTGTGTATTTCTGGAGTGCATCTTTCACCTTAGATTCATTCAAAAGCTTGTGTTCTCCAGGATCACTTTGATGTGAACCAAAGCATTCATATCCAAAATGGAGAAATCTGGAAGATTTGCTTCAAAAGCACATGTCTGATCTGAACTACAATGCTCGTGTAGACACATTCTGAGTTTTCCTGTATCTGTTTTTACAGATTTTTCCATTTAGTGCATTAATTACCTACCCTCATTTTCCACGTAGTGGTTAAGCAGAGATGATGTCTACGAAGAACCTTTTTGCCTGATTACCACTGTGGTGTTAGATGTAAAGTTTTGACTGTACTTTTTCTTATTTAAAAGTAATCATTATCATTTGAATTCAATTTTGTTCTGAAATTTCTTTCATTTAATCTGCAGGCTCCCATTATGAAATTAATTCTCTACAAAATACTGAAACATTTATTTATTTATGACAAGCTTTGCATTTGACTACTTTTCACAGTGCTCCCCAGCAAACACTTACTCTGATGTTAGCACTGTCATCTCCTACAAGGATCCTTATACTAACTAAGGAAATGTAAAGGAGTGATTTAATCAGACTTACTGATGCTATAAGAGGGAGAAGCTGAAGGTCATGTTTAGAGTCATGCAAACCATACATTACAGTCTTCATTCCATTGTTTACAAGCAGTGTGATTTTTTTTTTTTTTTCCAGAACCTTCAGGATGACGACATCTTGTTTGTGGCCAAAATGAGAAAAGAGGAAATATAGAAACAACAAGTTTAAGAAAGTCTGATAATGCAAGTAGTTTGGAGATTCTTCCCCGCTCTCCTCCCCCAACTTAATTTCATTATTACTTGATTTTTTCAGTAGTAATTTAATTTTGAGTGGATGCTATATTTGTGGTGGAAAAAGTGGAAATTTTTTTTTCTACCTTTCCCTTTATACGTGGCTTCATGCGGATGACCTTCTGCATTTTTCCTCAGTAGGAGTTGACTGAATTAAACATCTGTCTAAAGTAAAATTCTATTTTTGTTTGGTTGGTTCAGTATGCATTTAAACCCATGCATTAAAGCCCACTGCAGGAAAATAAATGGTAGGAAATTGGTCTTGTCTTGACCAAATGGAATTTGTGTGTGCTCTGGAGAAATAAAGAGTCTGAGTCTCTCCGTACAATTGTTAATTCCTTGATAGAATTTTTTCAATATACCTTTTCCACTGGAAATCTTGTTTTATTATTTTGAGGTTGTAAATTTCTCTTTTCAAAGAAGAATTTTGATTGTCTTTCATTAAAAATTATTCATTTAGAACATAGTGCTTATTCCAGGTTAGACCAAAGATCCATCTAGCCCAGTATCATATTTTTCAAAAGCAGTTGTGTAGGGAAGAGTTTAAAAACAGAGTGAGCATGTAATGATGCCTTTGCAGAATGCTCCTTTAGCCACCAGCAAATCATGGTTCTGAGACTTCTTAACCAGAGGTGCTACCTTTGTACTGAATATCCCACCATGGATTTCCTTCCAGTGAAATTGTCTGTTGGGTTTGAACATATGTGAAACATAAGTTTTAGCATATATTCCTGTGGGAAGGAATTCCATAATTGGTCACATAGTATTTATTTTTAAACCTACCTGCTGCCACTTTAGCGTGATACCTTTTAGCTCTTCTGTTTCAAGAGCTGTTGGTTTTTGTATCACCCGTAATTGTATAGGTCTCTATTGTGTTTTTCCTTGATACCTTCTTCAGGCTGAAGAGTCCTAGTCTGCTTCCCTGTTTCATGTAAGAAGCTATTCCATAGATAAACAGAACAAAATATAAGTGGTAAATTGAAAAAGATTTTAGAACTAATGTTTCAATTCTTAACTTCGGTGAAAAGTGGTTTGTGGAATTATACCTTTCAGTCTTAACTACTGTTTGTTTTTTTGGACTTCTTGTGTGCGAGCTTGCTGGAACAGACTGAAGTCATAATCCCTTAGTTTCAAATCCCCTAGTTTTGAAAACATAGTATTTTTCCCCACTGCTTAAGTATGTGATGCATGGAGCCAATCCTCGTCTGTCTTGTTTACTTGCTCCTGCTGTCTTATTAGGCCTCTCTACCCTGCATTCTGGTTTTATCTTTCTGTCACAAGTGATTGGGATAACAATGCAGAGATGAAACTGTTTTACTACTACTAAATTTTATGGCCATTCACTTTTTCTTTGCAAAGGGAGTACTGGAGAATTTGTGAAGCACTGTATTGAAATTTAACTGGAAGATTCACACAAACCTGATTTGGATTGAATCTGCTACTTACAGGTAGCTGAGACTGTTGCTGCAGTGACATCCACAGATTCAAGTAGTGATGCTACCTTGATTCTTGGCTGGATTTAACTACCTGTAGATTTAATGCCCAGAAATTGTTTATCAAATGCCATATTTTGAGCTTCTGTAACTAAGTTCTCGATGGTTTTCATTTAAGCAGAAATTTTCATTTCTGATGTTCATACAGCTATGATTCATTTATTCTTTCATTATTCATTATTCATTCATTTATGATGTTCATACAGCTATGAAAGTGGAATAAAATACTGTTTCTGCTCTCTTGCCTTATACAGGGCATGAGGACCTAGGTAAGTATATTTACATATGTTTTACAATGTGCATATTTTTCATTTTAAAATGTTAAAATACCTCAAGCCCATCTGAGGGTGTAATAGCCACTGCATTTTTTTCCATGTTTCCAAAACTTAGTTCCTAATAGGAAAATTCAAAGGAGGTGGTTTTTCCAGCAAATGGTTTTCCTTGAAACTGTAAGTATTTCTTGTGGCCACTCCCTTAATTAACTCTCTGATTTTACCAAGTACACTGTACTAACAAAGTAATGGCTAGATCATCTAGATCTTATAAAATGTCTTTTTGTCCATTTTTGAATGTAGACAAAGTTGTGGCCATTTTTCAATACCTTAAGTTTAATTGCATATATATATAGTCAGATTATTGTATAACTCTTCTCAGATTTAGTCCCCCTGGTTGTGCAAGCTTTTTTCAAATTTGGTTTAGTTGTTTGTAGTAGTAAAACCTGCTTTTATGAATCGGTATCAAAATTCAGTGTGTTACTTGGCTACTAAGCAATGTGTTAACATATATACTAACTGGTCTCCACTGAGAAGAATGTGGCCAAAGACATTATGAAAAAATATTTGGATGGCACTTGTGACAAAACGGCAAAAAAAAGTTCTTTACTACGCCACACCCGCCGCGCGCCACACCCGCCGCGCGCCACACCCGCCGCGCGCCACACCCGCCGCGCGCCACACCCACGACGCACACCCACGACGCACACCCACGACGCACACCACTCACACTATGCACCGCACACGCACTGCACACTACGCCCCCCCCACGCTACACGCCCCCCCCACGCTACACGCCCCCCCCACCCCCACACCACACCCACTACGCACACACCCACTACGCACTACGCACCGCACTACACACCGCACTACACACCGCACTCACACCGCACACACTACACCCCCCCCACACACCCCCCCACCCCCCCACACCCCCCCCACTCCACCCCCACTCCACCCCCACACCCCCCCACACACCCCCCCCACACACCACACACCCCCCCACCCCCCCACCCCCCCCATGCCACATGCCGCGTGCGCGCCACACGCGCACCCCCCCACACCCCCCCCACACCCCCCCACACCCCCCCACACAGACACCCCACCCACACAGACACCCCACCCACCCACACCACACACACCACCCACACCACACACACCCACACCACACCCACACCACACCCACACACCCCACACACCCACACCACACCCACACACCCCACACACCCACACCACACCCACACCACACCCACACACCCCACACACCCACACCACACCCACACACCCCACACACCCACACCACACCCACACCACCCACACCCACACCACACCCACACCACCCACACCCACACCACACCCACACACCCCACACACCCACACCACACCCACACCACCCACACCCACACCACACCCACACCACCCACACCCACACCACCCACACACCACCCACACCACACCCACACCACCCACGCACCCACACACCACACCACCCACGCACCCACACACCACACCACCCACGCACCCACACACCACACCACCCACACCACCCACGCACCCACACACCACACCACCCACACCACACGCACGCACACGCACACCACACCACACCCACACACAACCCCCCCGCATGCGCGCACCCCGCATGCGCGCACCCCGCATGCGCGCACCCCGCACGCGCGCACCCCACACGCGCGCACCCCACACACTACACTACACACGCTACACGCTGCACGCACGCTGCACGCACCACACCACACTACCCACACACTACCCACACACTACCCACCCACCACACGCGCACCACGCGCACCACACGCGCGCACCACGCGCACCACACGCACACACACCACACCCACCATGCGCACCACACCCACCCCCCCCACACCCCACGCGCGCACCCCCCCACACCCCACACGCGCACCCCACGCACTACACGCGCGCACCCCACGCACACACCACGCGCACACCGCGCACCCCCCCACGCACACCGCGCACCCCCACACCCCCCCCACACTCCCACACTCCGCACACACTGCACTCTACACTCACTCACACCACTCTACACACACACACTACACACACTCACACTCACACCACACACACTACACACACTCACACTCACACCACACACACTACACACACACTACCCACACACACACCACACCCACCACACCCACCGCACACCACGCACACACTGCACGCCCACACTACCCACTCTACACACCCACTCTACACACCCACACACCGCACACACACCTCACACCGCGCACACACTACACACCACGCACACACTACACACCCACTACACTCACGACACCCACTACACTCACGACACCCACACACACTTCACACACTACTCACACCGCACGCACACACCGCACGCACACACCGCACGCACACTACACACCGCACGCACACTACACACCGCACGCACCCACCACCCACACTACACACCACACCCCACACTACACACCACACCCCACACCCCCCCACACACCCACACCGCACTACACACACCCACACCGCATTACACCCACCGCACTCACACCGCGCTACGCACTCACACCGCGCTACACACACACGCTGCACTGCACACGCTACGCTACACGCTACGCTACACGCTACGCTACACGCTACATGCTACACACTCGCACCACACACACTCGCACCACACACACTCGCACCACACACACTCGCACCACACTACACACACTACACACCCACCGCACCCACCCACCGCACCCACCACGCACACACTACACTACACACTCTACACACACCCACACTACACACTACGCACACACCGCACTACACACTACGCACACACCGCACGCACTACACAGTACACACTCACACTACACTCACTCTGCACTCACTCTACACACACACCCACCGCACACCCACTACACACCCACTACACGCCACGTGCCACACACGCACCATGTGCCGCACACGCGCCGCACACAGACACTACACACGCCGTGTGGCTGGAAGCATATCCAGCACTATATCATGGATTCTCTGACAGGTCTTGTACTGACACTCTGATAACCGTGAGCGTGTCGCAGGGGCGGGGGAGAAGGCTGAGCGGCGGGTAGAGAAATGAAATTGGAGTGTCGATGGTGCTTACAATGTCTAATGCGTACTAAGTTTGAGGCTGTTGTCACTGTAGGTATTCTTTACAGCTAGTACACAGAGGAAAGAGATAGAGAACTCTTCCAGAGGTGGAAAAAACACTTGAATTAGAATCTTTCTTTCAGTTGACCTTAGAAAAAGCTTTTTTTTTTTTTCCTTCGTCTCTCTCGTGTCTCTCTCTCTCTCTCTCTCGTGTCTCTCTCTCTCTCTCTCTCTCTCTCGTGTCTCTCTCTCTCTCTCTCTCTCTCTCGTGTCTCTCTCTCTCTCTCTCTCTCTCTCGTGTCTCTCTCTCTCTCTCTCTCTCTCTCGTGTCTCTCTCTCTCTCTCTCTCTCTCTCGTGTCTCTCTCTCTCTCTCTCTCTCTCTCGTGTCTCTCTCTCTCGTGTCTCTCTCTCTCTCTCGTGTCTCTCTCTCTCGTGTCTCTCTCTCTCTCTCGTGTCTCTCTCTCTCTCTCTCTCTCGTGTCTCTCTCTCTCGTGTCTCTCTCTCTCGTGTCTCTCTCTCTCGTGTCTCTCTCTCTCGTGTCTCTCTCTCTCTCTCTCTCTCGTGTCTCTCTCTCTCGTGTCTCTCTCTCTCTCTCTCTCTCGTGTCTCTCTCTCTCTCGTGTCTCTCTCTCTCTCGTGTCTCTCTCTCTCTCTCTCTCTCTCGTGTCTCTCTCTCTCTCTCTCTCTCTCTCTCGTGTCTCTCTCTCTCTCTCTCTCTCTCTCGTGTCTCTCTCTCTCTCTCTCTCTCTCGTGTCTCTCTCTCTCTCTCTCTCTCTCTCTCGTGTGCTCTCTCTCTCTCTCTCTCTCTCTCTCGTGTCTCTCTCTCTCTCTCTCTCTCTCTCTCGTGTCTCTCTCTCTCTCTCTCGTGTCTCTCTCTCTCTCTTTTTCTTTTTTTCTTTCCAAGATTAACTCTTTATTTGGGAACCAAATTAGATCTCTAAAATTTGGTAGTGTGGATACCTTCCCAATCACCTAGTGATTCTTCTTCACTTAATTTGAGATCCATTACTGCAAAATCAATATCATCTCTCTTCTTGTGGTATAGTCAATGGAACTGGCATATTCAAATCTGGGATTTAAACTTTGAACTTGACATTGGATTCTTAGAGCTATATTACAATTTTTAATCTAGGTTTTTCTGTTGTAGTCTATTTTTGTATTGGCTGTGGAAATTATTGTAGTGGTATTTGTAAAGATTTTGCTGAGCAGTTTGTTATACTTGCTATAAAACAGATCTTTAAGTTTCTAATGGAAAAGCTATGAATATATATGATTTTAGATCATATTCAGACTAAAATTACTGAAATGTCAAGTTCATTATTTTGACTCTTAAGGCATTGTGCATCTTTTTCCATGGTGTATCTATCTCCTGGATATTTGCTTTTTTTGGTTACAGGACTGCTGCCTAGTTAAGATCAATGTTTTTATTCTTGGTGTATTTTCTGTCCCAGACACAGTCGTTGTTGTGATTAACCCCCCCTCCCCCCCCCAGCTTTTATTGCAAACTACATTGCATTTTTGGCAAAGAACTCTTATCCTGTCCATTTTTTTCACCATAACTTTTCAGGTCCAAAGTTAGTAACTGCAATGAGTGATAGTGTTCCTTATAGACAGGACTATAACATTGGAAACTCAGTTTCATTTATGGCATTGTCCTCAGAAATCCTACCACTTAAAAAAAAAAAAAAGTAAGGAATAATCTGTTTTGTGTCTTTTAGAAGACTTTCATTTGTTATGTGTGAATCTGAGTAATGGATTTGGAGAACCTGAGTAATAGATTTGTAAAATAAGTATTGTCAAAGCTTTACGAAGTAAAGCTTTAAAAAGTAGCTTCTGGATACCGAAAAGAAGCAGGATAAGCAGTGTATTCTTATAGCAGTTTTATGAAAAACTGCTTTTAACAACAACAAAAAATGTTTAAAATCCTTGTCGCTAATTGTTTGTCTGTTCTGTTTTGAATACCTAGCCTAAAGCTCATATTTTGTTCTCTCTGCATCAGTGATGTTATAATTGAGCATGTCTAAGGAGACTGAGGGAGATGTTAATTAGGAGTGATTCCTAAAAGAAATGGTGCTGAACACTGGGGGGCAACAGCACTGTTTGCTGGAACCGGTTGGTCTCCACATGCAGGAGAATGTTTGCTTCCACTGGGGGCTTTACGCCTGCTGCCTCCTGCGTCCCTTTCTTGGTCTGCTTTAAGGTTCTTCGCATATGAATTACAGTGACTGTTACCGCTGGCTGCTAATGTGGCCTTTGCTTTGCTCTGCTCTTTCCTGGAGTGGAGTGAGTCCTCATTTAATCGAGCTTTAAACCAAAAATCCAAGGACCTCCACTTTTAATGAACAAATCCGTTTACAACTACTTTCTAATCAGGAAGAAATTTTCCATTCTGTATAAGCTAGCAATTCTGTAACATTAACTTAACGAGTATTTTTGCCATGCTTCCAAAAGTATAAATTTTTTTATTAGATAACGGCTTGAGATTTGTATCAAAATGAATTTATCTGGCAACTGGGATTCATTCAAATATATGAAACAGTACTTTAACACTTGTTTGAAAATAAAACGATTTTAATGGTTTTATAAATACCAAAATATCAAGCATATATGTATTAGATATATTTTTTAAAGATTTATCAACATACTGTCCCCAAAAATTGAAATTAATGAGATCAGTGTTCTAAGACAGCTCAGGCATGCCTGCAAATTCAGTTAGACACCCAGATACCTCTGAAAATCTGGCTCCACATCTTTTTGACTTTTTTTTTCTTTCTTTTTAGAATCTATACTTCTCTTATACCCCCTCTTTTTTTTTAAGACTACAGCTTTTGTGTTCTTATTTGCAACTAGTTCAGATGAAGAAAATATTCTCCTGCTTTCCATTAAACATGATGAGCCATCATCTACTTTGCCTCTTTCAAAAGCTGTTTGCACACAAGCTGCTTATCTTCTGTTGCAACACTTCTCTCTCTGCCTACTTGCTCTGACATGAGACTTGCTTTTTAATCGCGTTCTTCCTGAATTTGAATTTATGATTCAAAAATGTTTTTGCAAAGATGCTGAGAAAAAGCATTTTCTTGCTGACCTCTTTTTAATGGTAACTGTTTCTTCATGGACCTGCTTCAGTATAACCAATATTGTCTTACAGGTGAAGGTGTTTTTGTTTATTACTTTAAGTCACATGGGATAAATGTCTTAGCGTTTACATACAAATTTGATCTGAAAGAAATTTCATATACCTCATGTTTTATGGCATGTTATTTTATTTGTAGTTACTGGAATCAATAGTCATGGAGCTTGCAAATGTTCTTTAAGCCATTCTAGCAGATGTTTATGAATGTTTCAGTCATGGTACTGTCTTTGTAAAAGATAGATATTGAGGTCATGTTCTCCAGCTAAATATGCTGAAACAGCTGTCTGACCTAAAGCTTCAGTGTCTATGGTTAAAGGAGAATGCCATGGGATAATCCAGTTCTGAGATGGATTAACTTTCTGAAATAAAAAGCTCTATTATCAACATGACGTATGTGCTTGTTGGACTTGGCCCTTTGAAAGTAGTTTGTGGTATCAGAGTGCTGAGATTTGCCTAGGGCGGATTGAAAGAGTAACAGTAATGATGTGCCAAACTTTTCTACTATAATAAATAAATAAAAAGCCCTTATGTCTATTGGTTCACGAATATATGATACTATCATTAAAACTGAAAGCCTGGGAAAAAAAGCATTGTGGGAATTGTGAATTAATGAATGGGCAACAGATCAGAAAATGTAGCTATTTTAGTGGAGATGAATGGAAGAAGGAAAAGAGAGCAAAGAGAAATAAGGTGACATATGAATGGTAGTGTAAAGAAGGATTTGGAGCGCACAAGAGTCCAAAGGCATGAAAGAGGAGAGGAGAAGGCTCATGTAAAAGAAGGATTAATATTCCTGATAACATGGAAGAAGTATGAGAAGTAGTAGAAACCACAGGAAAAGACTGAAGAGAAGAAATATCTTAAGTAGAATACCTATAAAAACACAGAATTAGAATAAAGATAATCCCAAGATTTGAAAGAGGGAGAGGAGCTTTAAAAAAAAAAAAAGAGAGAGAGAACAGATAAATGAGGAAGGGACAGTTAAACACTATACTTCCTTGATTTTGACTGGAAAAAAATACTGTCTTTAACCATTGGCTGGATTGGTCCAAAGACCAGGCCTTTAATATTCAATTTTAATTTCCTCAGTTTGCAATTTCAGTTAGTATAATGTGATTCTGATGAATGACGAGGGAGTTCTATGTTGAATTTTGTTGGTCATTAAAGGTGTTTTCCAGGCTACTTTCATTTGCTTTCTGTAGATCTGTGAGTAATTTAAAGTGGAATCATTCAGTGATCATTCTGCGACCTCTTGCAGAGTTGCAGAGGCAGATAGTTCTTCCATAGTTGCATAGTCTTCAGTCTCAGCCAAGTAAGTCTCTGGTTTTGTAACAGTGCTAATCTGTTCCCAGTCTGCCTGTTTTGCTCCACTGTGTCAAATACTCACTGCTGTTTTGGAGTCATGTTTTCCATTCTCCCAGAGCCCTACACAGGCAGCTCACTGGAGCCCATGTGAAGCCGTTGGCTATGCTGTTCGGCTCTGTCCAGCCCTATGCCCTGATGCCCTGACTAAAAGTGAAATTAATCCAAATGAAGGAAATACTACCTTTAAACAGAAGTAGATGGTTTGTTGTAATTGACAGAAGATTTGTGTTAGTCTTTCATCAGGTATTTGCATTTTCCAAAAAAAAAAAAAAAAAAAAAAGCTTAAAATGTATCGTAAAGTGTTTTGTAATATATTTGGAAATTTTAACATTTTGGAAATAAATATATAGTTGTGCAACGTACAGATTGCATGTTAAACATTGATCTTCACATGCTTAAATATTTATTTCAAAATGTCTTTGTTCCTCTTGTAGCCTTTGTGGTTTATAGTAACTAGATTCAGTGGAACAGAGAAAAACTTGAGGCAGGTCCTCAGGAAATTAGATTGATTTATCTGCTTCACTGTATCTTATCATTTGAAAGTACAGTTTCAATGCTGTTGGAAATTTGGTAACTTAACTTGATATCATCTTTCCCTTAAGGTGGATCTGGTAAATCTGTAAAGCATGGAATTTAAAATGCTTATAATATCAAATTATAAAATGAGTTCTTATCTTCTAGAATAAGTTAAACAATTTATACTCTCTTATTATTAGTTGTGTATATGTGTGTGTGTATATGTAAATATAAATATATATAAATATATATATACGCACACACGTAGTCTTTTACCCACTTTTTAGCCATCTAACAACCTGGTTGAAGGAATAAAATAGTTTTTTGTGCTATAGTTGATTGCAGAGATTTAAAAAAAACACTGCTTATGCATTTACTGGTTTTTATCTTTGCTTTTTTCTTCCTTCATTTTCTTTTACTAAGGTTTCCTGATTCAATATCTGCAAACAATGGCCCTTTTAAAAGAATTAGTTTGAGCTTGTCTCTGCATGTCCAGTAAGACGTGACTAGGGTTTGGAATGGTTCTTTTGCAGATAAATCATTTAAATTACATGCATTTTGTTTACAGAACGAATTGCATACTTTCCAAAAATCTTGGTTAAATGATTAAGAGACTGATAAATTTGTAAAAGCCACAAAATTGATATTTTTAATTTTCTTAATCCAGTGTTTTTTAACAAGTAAGCCTTGTTTTCCAGGGATGTGATTCCCTTTAAAATAAAAAAGACAAAAAAGGCAATATTTTTACTTCTGTTTTTAGAATACATGCTTTTCTTTTTGCAGCAGGCATTTTAGGGAGGCAGATAGATACTGAAAGCTGTGTCAACTGCAGCCCAACATAATTTATACGGGTGCAGTTAGCTGGTTGCCAACACAGAGGTCAGAGTTGATGACCAAGGATTTTATTTTCAGATTTCCTGTTTGTGCACATCCTTGGAACAGTTAAGAAAGATGCCCAAGCACTCTTAAGAATATTTCTGCCTTTTCACTTGGGTCTAAGAAAACTTTAAACGGTGAAACTAGGAAGCTAGTTCTTGAAAGGGCTTTTTTTGCGCTCCAACTTTTTCAGGATAAGGAAGCTGGTGGCAGAATGTTCTGGAACTTCCTTGTGACAGGTGCCCCTGAGTGCACCATTGTGCTTCCTCACCCAGAGTTTAGAAGGGAGGAAGACTTTGCCTTTTCCATTCTTTCCAGCTTCTTGGGACAGTAAACTGTCAATGCTTTCTTTTGCTGTTTCTGCAGTGTTTTAATCTCGGAAGAAGAAGGTTTGGTGGTCTGCAGGGTGGTGCGTACATCGTCTAGGTCTGCAAGGGTGGAAGTGTTGCCTTGGGCTCCTCTAAAGGAGCAGTCCTCCAGAACAAGCTTTAATCCCGGTTACAGCACTGGAGCACTAGAAGCTTCTAGCGCTGGAGCACATCCGAGTTGTGTTCCAGCACCACCATGCTCCTGGGCTGGCATGTCCAGCGTCGCTGGCATCTTCCTACAGCCACCTATCATGGTAGTCCTCCTTCTGCTGCTCCAAACTCATGATATTCAGGTTTTTCATTTAGGTAGTGATGGTTGCAAGAAACTTTTTTTTCAGCTTAAAAAAAAAAAAAAAATCTCCGCTGCTAGATACTGATGTGCATACTTTAGTAAATTTAAAAACGATTACAATGAGGAAGAGCTAGCCCTGGCCACCATTGAACAGGATAGAGGAGTGAATGTCCAATCAGTAGCCTGGTCAGACAAAATGTGTAGTACCTTGAAAGTTGAAATATTAATTCATTTTGCTGGAGAAAGTTAGTCCTTTTGTTTGTGATAGCACTAGAATGTGCCAAGGACTGCCTATGTTGTTAACACTAGTCACAATGTCTAAATCTTACTCTGAGTCAATTTTTAAACTAAAGATTGATTCAAAACCAGATACCTTTATAGGTTAAATTGTGTTGTAAAGATTAGGTCACAACAAAAATGTTTGACTTCTTCTCTGGACATCAATGAGTGTAAATTAAATGGGAAAATATATATATGTGGGAATTGGGTATTTTACCCAACTTGAACAAAGATTTGAACTTAGTGAGCAGATTATTAAAGATTTTTTTTGTTAGAACTGTGATCAACCTATGGTTGGGAGCTGCATGGATTATTTATATTTACTCAGCTTCCTGAGAAAGACCACTGTATTTTGTCTGTACACTTTCTTTTGGGATTTTATTTTATAGCCATTAATTTTTCATTTTGTTTTTCTTGTTTCTTATCAATTAACTAATAGTTAAGTAATAAATAAAAGTTGCAATGAAAATCTAAAGTAAATAAGGAATGTTAGATTTTGGAGAGAAGACAAAACAGGTATGGGTAGTATAAAATTTAGAAAGATAAGTGAAAGCAGTCCTGAGGAATTGTGCCAAAGTAGTTTTGCATCTCAGTAACAGCTTTATAAAAACGAAGCAAGCAAGAAATTTTTCTGCTCACTGGGTGAAAGTATGAAAATATTTGTGGCTAAAGGTGTGAAGTATTTGGTGTAAGTCATAGAAATAACAAGATGGAAGAACTTGATGTCATCTCAGTACTAAGACGTTGTATATCCAACTTAGAACAGACTGGCATCAAATTGATTAGCAGTTTCAATGGCTAACTTTTGTCAAATTTAATATAAAACAAAGCAAGAAAGTCACTTGATTGTTTTTCATTAACTACAGCATACTGGGCTTCTTCAGTACTTGAATACCTATAATGTTTTCTTTTGTGTACTATAATTTTTTAATAGTTTATAGAAGTAATAAACATAAAAGGCAGAATAGCTATAGCACCCTGATTTTAAAAGGTGAGAAGGAAGCAAAGTATTTTATAAATTTATTAAAACAATGTGTGTTTCTGTTTCCTATTACTTACAATATGATGTTTTGTAAAATTACATCTAAACATTCCTCTGGGATAAGGTAATTATTAATATTCTTATTTTAACAGTATGAGTCTGACACAAGATATGTCAGATGTGCCTACATAAAGCTGCAATTAAAATAGCTTGATGAGATTTAATTTAGCTACTTAGTATGGTAGGATTTGCTTAAGGTCACCCTGGGTATTGGTGTTAGAGGTAGGTATTATCTTACTGGACCCATAATGAAAAATATTGGCTTAAACAAAAGAATCCTTCATGTTAGGAAAGCATACTATCTGTATACTCATATCAAAAGATGTGTTGCAATTTACAGTTTGTAAAGATATAATAAGCCAGCTGTGTGTTCAAGCACTTTTATAAAGTGTGTAAAGACAAACTTAGTATGCCCATGTATTCACAGTTTGTGGGTACATGATCTGAATGGTGTAGTCTGAGGAGACTGATTTTCAAAGTCCTGAGAAGCTTCTGTTTGGGTTTTTCTTCGCTTTATGTGAGCATAGATAAAATGATTTTAAATTATCCAGAATGATTTGCTTCTGAATTGAGAAAAACATAAAATGTTTGCCCCAAGGAGGTTTTGCAGTGGCCATTTTCAGTCAGAGGCTGAAAAAATAAAAACTTTGAAATGCCATGTGAACCTAACAAAGACATAACTACCGTGATACTGGTACTCGGTAATTCTTCAACACCAGTCAGGTGTTTCAGAGTCGCCTGCAGCCTGCAAGGTGCAGTATGATGTCACAAAATCAGACTGGAAGGGCTCCAAGCAAAGCCCCGAACGTCCTTGTGTGCCCTAACTGGTGACAGATACAGTCTTCAGGGACTGTTGTTTCCACTTGCTGATAAATGAGTACAATGTTTGTTACTTAATGAATATCTTTTTTTAAAAAAAGGGAGGGGGAGGGGAACACAAGGTGGTTTTTTGTTTGTTTTTCCCTCATTGACCTGCATATTAACCCATTACATTTTATTTAATTTTACGAAGAAAATGTGTTGTTTCATTTTGGGAGATTTGTATATGTTCTTGTACTATCAAATAAGGAAGGGCATGTCCTGCAACATGCTTCAGTATAAAACAAATTTAATTGTTGGTAAAATAAATGTGCAAGCATAAAATCATGGACCTGATTCCATATTAGATTATGTAGCAACACTTTGATTTTGAGGGAACTCTTTCTTACATAATCCTGTCTTGAACCATACTTGGTGCATGGGGTATACGTGCCTTCCAGCATTCCCCAAGCAGTGTGACAAATAAGGCATGTGTGTTTTTCTTCCCAAGGGGACTAATTGAATTGGAGCAGAACCCCTTATTTGAACCATTACATTAAAACAAAACAAAACAAAAAAAACTCGACACTGAACTATTATCTTGAGGTCTTTGTTGCTCCCAAATCAGAGATGAGCAATAAAACTGACATTTTTATTACAATTTCAGGATGATCCCATTAAAAATGTATGTATTCTGTTGAGGACCCATTGGCAGAGGGACTGCATGAATCTACTAGGGTTTGCAGAGGAACCGTTCCTTGCTGCATGACTCAGGAGTATGTTCAGGAGCCCAAGACCTTTCTTTCTTTTGTATTTGGCTGTTGTACTGCTCTATACTGCTCTGCTGACCCTAACAGGGATCTGTACATGTTGCATGGAAAAGTAATAAATAAACAAGACCAAGTGATTTTCACCCAGTGTTTCTAAGGAGTTCTAGTCTGAGGAAACTGAGTTATAGTGTACAATCTTTTGTTTAAAACTGTCTTTATACCACAATGACAATGATGCTGCTTTTTGAAAATGGTTCTGAGCAGATCAGAGAGCTGTAGATCAGTGCATCTGATATGTGTACTAGTAAGCTGGTAGAAATTACAGTGCAGAATAGCATTAGTGGGCATGTGGGAAAGTTTTGGCATGTTTTTAGTTAAGGACTGTCAGGCTTCATAAATTTAGGATTTTCTGAAGGAACATAGCATATGAAAAAGTGAGATCCAGTTGATATCATTCAAGGTATTGGGCAAGATTTGCCATCAAAGGCTCTTAAAAAAGCTTGAGCTGTCATGATATGAGACAGGGAGTCTCACATGTATAAAAAATGGTTAAAATGTAGAGTGAAAAGGACAGAAATGCACTCACATGTTTTTTCAGCGAAGGGAGGTCACCAATGGAATCTGAAAAGGATCTAAAGTGAGGTCTGCGCTCTTAATATATTCATAAATCATTTAGAAAAGAAGAGAATAATGAGTTGTCAAAGTTTGCTGACACTACAGGGTAATTTGGGGTAATTAAAAAAATCTGAGTGATAAAATGGCAGTTCAGTTCAATGTAACTAAGTATGTGTATGGAGAGATGGAATAATCCTAATTTTACATATAAACCTATGGTCCTTAAATTGATTGTTACCAGTCAAAGAATGAAATCTTGTAGTTGAAACAGATTAATGAAAATGTTAGCTCAATGCTCAGTCACAGAAGGAGGACTTTTAGGAATCATTAGGAAAGGGATAGAAAGAAAAAGAGTAGAATAGCACAGCAATATTTTCTAGCAGTTCTGTATGCTGTTCTATGCTATCCCCTTACCACCTGCTCAGAAAAGATAGTATTTTGTCCTGTACCTTTTTCACTTCTACAGCAAAGATGATCAAAGGATGATGGTGTCGGAGTGGGAGACGGACCCGGAGTAACGATGAGTCTCAATGTGAGTATGATCGTTCTCCCTTTATTAGAGCTTACACAGAGTATATATAGACAGGCGATAGAGCATGTGCTAGCAATAGCTGTATGATTGGTTTACAGTCTCTGTTCACGCGCCTAAAGCGAATACATGATTGGTGCAAAGTTGCTGTTCACGTGGAGGGGCTTGTCGGCCCCCTCCTTGACTTGTTTACCACTACTTGCCTTCCCCTTTTGTAATGGTCTAGGAATGTTCAAGGACAGTTCACATAGCCGTGGGATCCTCCCTCCATCGTGAAGACAGGATTGCTCACTTCTAAGAGATCATGCCCCTTTTCACTTAACCATTCTTCCACAATTCCCCCTTCTTGTTTTTGAGCAATCCAGGCTTGGTTCACTACTTTCAGCAGAGCTTTCTTAGTACAGCTTAATACTACACATAAACACAAACCTATAACTACAAGGATCATTAAGATGCGTGAGCCTTCAGTAAGCAACCCTATTAGCCACTGTGGTAGATTTCCAAACAGGTTAGTTAGCCATCCGTCTAAGCATTAATAAGTGCGGCACTACAATTACTAGCAGGCATACTGCTGTTGCACCTCCCCCTGCTATACTCAGAAAATTCGCTTTCATCATAGCCGGGAATTCCTACTAGGCAGGTTCTAAAGGGTTGCGTAGCAGAAGCTAGCGACAAACAAAAGGCTTGTTGCCCTGTTTTGTTCGCCCAGGTAACCCACATATTTTGTCTGTGCTCAATCTTGTGGAGAGTCATTACCACTGGGAACAGTATTCCCAGAATCAGGATCTCTGTCTTCTTGTTCGCTAGATGAGTCATGGTGAGTCAAGACAGGCTTCACGTTCTTGCTGGGTACCCACACTGGACCACGATCTGTGGAGACACACATATAACCTCGACCATTAAAGACAACAGGGGTGGGCCCAATCCATATTCCAGAGACTGGGTCCCTATACATTACTTTAAACTGTGGTAATGTTGTATTATTAAACTTAAGATTTTGGTGGTGAATTATCACCGGGGGTTCCTCACGGTCGCCCATGAGACAGAGATAATTCAGGGTGAAGAGCGCACGATGCAGCCTCTGCTGTGCGTCCGTCTCCTCACCCTTTTGCTTCCTTAGGTAGTCTTTTAACACTTGATGGGTGCGCTCCACTAGGCCCTGTCCAGTGGGTGAGTGTGGGATTCCTGTAACATGATCAACTCCCCATCGGGACAGAAACGCCCTGAATTTGTGGCTGATATAGGCAGGTCCATTATCCGTTTTCATCCGCTCCGGTGCGCCCAATATGGCGAAACAAGCCAACAGGTGTTTACACACATGATGTGCCTTTTCTCCGGGTAATGCAGTTGCCCATATCATCTTCGAGAAGGTATCAACGGTTTACATGTACATATTTTAATCGACCGAACTCTGGGATGTGTGTGACATCCATTTGCCATAATTCTAGAGCTTTCAGCCCTTTTGGATTTACCCCAAGCCCAATGCCTGGGCCATGGTTCCCGCATCTTGGGCAGGCCTGTACAATGCCTCAGGCCTCACTCTCTGTTAAACCGAATTGTCTTCTTAGCCCTTTTGTGTTCTGGTGGAATGTGTCGTGACTCTGTCTAGCTTGCTGGAATTTGTCCATAGGGGGTAAATGACACACGGAGCTAACCAGGCTGTCAGCGATCTGATTGCCTTGTCCTAGCCCTACATCTAACTGGTGGCTACGAATGTGGATAACGCAGCAAGCTGCTGTTCGTTGACCCAGCACAGAGCGCAAGGTGATGAACAGACTTCCCAACCTCGGGTTAGATGTTTCCCTTATTAAGGCGTCCTCCAGTCGTGGTACTATCCCTGCTACATACATTGAGTCAGTCACTACGTTTAAAGGAGTATTCAGCCAATTGGTTAGAGCCCAAACTACCGCAGTTAATTCTAAAGTCTGAAGGGAATCCCGAGGCTGTCCCTCCATGATGTGTTGTTTCCATTGCTCACCTTCTTTCCACACGCACGTGGCACATCGCAAGTGCTTACCCACATCCGTGTAGACAGTAATGCCATCTGAAAGGGGTTCCCTACTTACTTTGGACTTTTCTATCCATTGATTTCGCTGTAGCACCTGCCATAACTTTCCCTGAGGCTGACACGAATGTACCTTACCACAGAAACCTAACAGAGCATTTTGTATGGCCACAGCGTTTTGGAGCCACCACTCTAGGTCAGCCATGTTAACAGGTATACTGATATCGTTCGGCTCTTGACCACTGATCTCTAAGATTCTTGATCGCCCTTTGCGTATCAGTTCACCTACTGCTTCGGTTCAGGTCTGGATACTCGTTTTTGGTTGTACACTCAGGAATACCCATTCCAAGATATGAAATACATCGTTTTGATTTTTGCGTTTGGCAGTGGCATTAATCAGAATAGGGGAGAGAGATTCCCCGCTTCTGTTTTGCCACTGACAAACGACTGCATATGGTGAGTCTTTCCCATTATATATGATTAGGGATATGGGAAGGTTTAGGAGGCGTCGAGAGGACCATGCCAAATGTAATTTTTGTGTGATACGCTGTAACACAGCATGTTGTTCAGGTGTCAGGGTAATTTTGTTAGCGGGATTAGTGCCTCGCAATAGCGCCGTCAGGGGCGCAATATCGGTACTGGAGATACCAACACAATGTCGCACCCACTGTACGTCCCCAAGCAGGGTCTGTACATCATGTAGGGTGCTTAACCGCGTTGTGAGTTCTGTCTTTTGGGGCTGAATTTTAGACTCTGCAATGGACCATCCAAGGTATTTCCATGGAGCCGTGCGCTGAATCTTTTCTGGTGCAATGATAAGTCCCTTTGAGGACAGAGTGTCCATTAGCTGTTCTAATGCTTCTTTCACAAAAGGCTTCTCCTGGCAACAGAGAATATCGTCCATGTAGTGATAAATTATGGTGTCTGGCCATTTGTCCCGGAGTGGCTGCAATGCCCACGCAACGTAAAGTTGACACAGGGTTGGTGAGTTTTTCATTCCTTGCGGCAAAACAACCCATTCATAGCGCTCCGTGGGTGCAGCCTTGTTTATTGCTGGCACAGAAAAGGCAAAGCGTTGGGTGTCTTGAGGGTGTAACGGAATGGTGAAAAAACAGTCCTTCAAATCAACAATCAGTAGATGCCACCCTTCTGGCAGCATACTAGGTGATGGCATTCCGGGCTGCAAGGCTCCCATAGGTTGCATCTGTTCATTGACTTTGCGGAGGTCATGCAAGAGTCGCCACTTTCCATTCTTCTTCGGGATGACAAAGATAGTCGTGTTCCATGGACTGACAGAAGGCTTGATGTGCCCGGAGGCAAGCTGTTCAGCGACCAGCTGTTCGGTGATTTGCAGTCGCTCTTTGGACATGGGCCACTGGTCAACCCACACGGGTTCGTTGGTATTCCAGGTTAACGGTGGGTTGGGCGACTGCTCCCCAGCGCCCAGAGCTAAAAAGGTTTAGTAGTTAGTACTGCTCCAATCTGACTCAGGACATCTCGGCCAATTAAGGCCTCTAAGGTTCCTGGTAGAGGTAACACATACACCTTAAGGCAGGCTTGCTGACCCTCTGGAAATCGTAGATGGACTGGCTGTCTGCTAACATAAGGGGCAGACTGTCCCCCAACACCTGCAATGGTTGATGTTGGCAATTCTACTCGCCAGTTCACAGGCCATATGGTTCGGCTGATGATTGTGACATCGGCTCCCGTGTCCAGCATGGCTTCGATTCACTTTGATATGCCATGTTGGGAGATGACAATCTTCATCATGGGGCGTTGGTCCATTTTTGCAGAGAAGCAGACGGCAGGACCCGTAGACCCAAAGCCACGATCACCTCGACAGAGATGGGGTTGTAGCGAGCGGCACGATGGGTTGCTGAAAGCGATCAATTGCGTGATCTTGCTTCCCTTAGGAATGAATACAGGCGGACAGACGGTGTAGACCATGATGTGGATGCGACCCGTATAGTCAGCATCGATCACTCCAGGCAATACAATAAGTCCCTGAATACCGGCGGAAGACCGGCCTAACAACAGTCCTCCAACAAGACTGTTCTGGTTGACGAGAGGTCCTACTGCATTGCTGGGGATCTTTTGGACGGTGGAATCAACAAGAGTGACGTCTACTGTGGTCTCCACGTCGACTCCCAAGCTCCCTCGGGTTGCGGGTTGGTGTTGCTGCAAAAAACCTGCGTCGCTTCTCGGGGCTTCACTTGTGTCTGCATGCGGCCTCCTTCCGCGCTTGGCTTCCAGTTTCCCGTACAGGCCCTCGTGGCGTGTGTGTTCTTCTGACAACGATCGCACCATACTGTGGAACGACAGGCTGATTTGACGTGCCCTGGCTCCCCACAGCGAAAACAATTTCCGGGGGTGGGCCGTTTCGATGGTCGGGCAGATTTCCTGTGCCCGCTGGTGTGCCGACACTGTTCCATCATTCCTCGAACTGCCCCCTGGACCGCAGCGGCAACTGTGGTTCCTTGTCGCTGTGCTTCAGCTCTCTCCACCCTCAGCAGCATCTCCTCCACTCCAGCCCCCTTTGGCAGGCTGGCGAGGATCTGTTTAGTAACCTTGTTGGCATTGTCAAAGGCCAAAACTTTGAACATCTGGCCCTTCCCTTCTTCAGAGAGGTCGGGATGCTGCATGATTGCTTCCCACAGGCGGTCCACAAAGTTGCTGTATTTTTCCGTTGCTCCCTGGGTTAGGTTGCCGAATGAGGGTGCGCCTGACCCTGGCAGTGACAGGAAAGCATTCAGAGCCAGCTGAGAGGACAGCTGTAGCATGTCAACTGGGTAGACGAGCTGCGAGATCATGGTGCTGTACTGTCCTTTGCCTGTAAGCATGTCGGTTGTTACCCCACGGAGGGGATCTCCCAACTCCTGCCTGCGAGCTGCTTCGTTGGTGGCCCGCTGGTGCCACGACGAGGCCCATAGGAGATATTGCATCGGGGTAAGCAGCAGCCTCATTAAGTTTTTGCAATCATAGGGACACATGAGATCAGCGGAAAAGATCCAACTCACTATTTGCCGTGTTGCCTCAGATTTTACCCCGTAGGTGGAGACGGTGGTACGGGCTTGCTGCAAAATTTTCCAATCATGTGGTTCCCATTTTGCGGCACCGTTCTGCTGTACCACAGGGAACGCTAATGCTGCGGGACCCTCGGCCCCACCAACAGGTTTCCATTGTCCTTCTATAATGGCATCTTTAATAATGCCTCTCCATCGCGTTGGTGCTGCTCGACCTGGCGGTCTTTGTAGACAGGGCGGTAACTCCTTCTTGCCGCTGCTCGACCTCAGCTCTATCTTTTCCAGGCGCTCCAGTACTGCTTGCAACATTTTTGCAGTGGCTCCCTGGGGTGATGGTGTTGTTTTTGCGGCATCAGGCGTGTGACATCCAGATGACTCTCCAGATGCAGGCAGTGGTGGGTACTCCGTGGGCGGAGGGCATGATGGTAGTGCGGGTGGTGGTGTTGATGGTAGCGGCGGATACAAGGGAGCTGCCGGCAGCGGCGGTGGCGGGCAGCGCGGCGGATTCAGGGGAGGTGCGGTAGGCGGCGGCAAGGGAGGAGCAGTAGGGGAAGGTCGACACCTCTCTCCGCCCAAGTCTATGAGGTCGGCAAGAGGCGCGGCCTCCGCCCCTTTCGGGACTGCCCCCGGGCGCACTTCCGCTTTTGCCTCAGAGCTCGCTCCAGCCTTCGGCGCGGCAACTTCCTCTTTTCTCTGGCTCGGACCGGGGCTTGGGACGTCCTCCGACGTACCGGGGCTCCGACCCTCTACTTTCTCCCGCACCTCAGTAGCGTTCTTGCAAACCGTCCCGGACATGCCTCTGACCGCAGGCAAGCCAAAAAATCGCGCAGCGGGCCCTGGCTTGTTCTGGGGCTTGGAAGCAGGGACTCCCGGACCCAGCATCTGCGCTGCCGCGCATGCTACTTCCCTTTCGGCTTTTAAAGCCTTCAGAGTCTCTAACACAGTTCTCCAAAGTGCACGAACAGCCTTTATCTCCTTCTCCTCCTTTTCACCCCCATCAATTGATTTTTGCCACATGGTTTCCCCAAAGTCTCGCCATTCAGATACCGAAAACAACAAGTGGGTGTCTGAAAAGTGACCCCAGCATCGTCCCAGTTTAATCAAGTTGTGTAGCAGTTTCGCCGGTGCGTCTATCCCTCTCTTAGAGAGAATTCCAGCGAGTAGCGTTGCTGCAGCATCAATTTCCATAGCTGCGCCTCTGAGAGGTGGGGCGCGACCCCACTAAAATGTTTGCCCGGCGCCTGCTTCGGGCAGTGGCCTCTCAGCCGTGGTTTCCCACTCCCCTCCTCTAGCTGCTTACCGCAGTCTTGGAGATCTTAGTCGAGCGTAACCATCCTCTGCTACCAGATGTTGGAGTGGGAGACGGACCCGGAGTAACGATGAGTCTCAATGTGAGTATGATCGTTCTCCCTTTATTAGAGCTTACACAGAGTATATATAGACAGGCGATAGAGCATGTGCTAGCAATAGCTGTATGATTGGTTTACAGTCTCTGTTCACGCGCCTAAAGCGAATACATGATTGGTGCAAAGTTGCTGTTCACGTGGAGGGGCTTGTCGGCCCCCTCCTTGACTTGTTTACCACTACTTGCCTTCCCCTTTTGTAATGGTCTAGGAATGTTCAAGGACAGTTCACATAGCCGTGGGATCCTCCCTCCATCGTGAAGACAGGATTGCTCACTTCTAAGAGATCATGCCCCTTTTCACTTAACCATTCTTCCACATGATGGAATGACTTTTGTGTGAGCAAATACTATATAGATTAACCATGCATGGGAAAGACAACTAAAAGACAGTAGGGTACAGGTCTGTTGAAATAATGATGTGGAGATTGAACAGATTTGCTGTTCCTTCTAATACAAGAAGTAGGAGTTATCACATTAAACAAGCCAGAAAGGAACATTCAAAAGAAAATGAGATGCTTTTCAACTTAATGTATAGTTAAGTAGTAAAACAACTTGCCATGGGCTTTTGTAGCTGAAGCTATTAAAAATATGCTTGCATTATATACAGATATATCCACACTAGTTCAATAAGTCTCTGAACAAAATACTGGAGGCTGGAGGGGGGCAGGGGAAGAAATTGAGGCAAGTGACTTATATGGTTGCCCTATCCTTATATTCTTTCCTGTTAATAACAGATCTTTATCTAGATAGACTTTTTTTTTTTTTGTCTGACCTAGTACTGCTATTCTTACAAACTTTTTCAGTATGAAGACTCTTTATTCGAGCCTCAGGCTCTAATTAAAACTCTAATTAAATTCCTCTCATGAGGGAGAGGTGAGAGGGAAAGGAGAAGTAATATTTTTTTGTTCCAGTTTTCTTACAGTGGTAATATTAATGTACCTGTAGTCCTTTGTAAATACCTGCTGAGCCTGGTGATCTGAAATTTCTTCCGATACTTTTTGTCATATGGCTGTATATAGATAAGACTTGTTTCTGTTTGTAGTTTGCTTTTCTGTTAATATCCTAATCCCATTCTCCTGCCAGAGCACTACACTTCTAGCATGATGGCACAGCAGCTCTTCAGTTTCTCAACCCCTTGAATCACATATAGGAATTGGAGGAAGCCATAATGACCTGCTAGAATACAAGTTTGCTTCTAGCTCCACTATGGTGCAGGAGATAAGGTTTTAAGCTTTTCTTAACTGAAGACTTGTTTTGCAGGCCTATCCAATCATGTAAACCACCCTATTTATAAACACTGTTCCTCTTTCTGAACTGGGTCAAATTAGAGAAAGCAAACCAGACCGATTAAGGAAACATTATTGACCTGAATAGGAACCTGAACTAGAAGAAAACTATAAGTGTCCCTGAATTGAAGAAAGAAGTTGTTCTGCTCTGTGGCTTGCTCACTGTCCAAGGTGAAAAGTCTGTACATTGTTAGGGTTGTTTTGGGCTTGTTAAGAAACGGTTTGGTTGTTAGACAGAGACATGCTTTGGTGTGAAAATTGGGAAAATTTTTGATGATCCTTGGCTCTGATGGTGTTCCTTGGCCTTGAACTGGCTCCTACAGAAATCTCTCTCTACTATACAATAAGGGAAAAAAACTCATTTGTATGCTTCAAAGAAGTAAATTGTCAGCTGCAGCTTTAAACACAGAATTGTAAGAAGTCATTTAAAAATCAAAGAAAGAAACCGTAGAACCTTCTAAAGATAGATACCAAATCTTTTGATTGTAATACTGTGAGAAAGCAGTAAGGGAAATGGAACATCAGATGTGGTGTGCTTATAGCATTTGTTTTCTAGGCACTGAAGACTCTCTACCCTGTTATGTTCTTTTGCTGTCGTCTAGCGAGACAAGGGCAAGTTACCATCTACTAAGATTAGACTGAGTTGGTCATCTGGGTTTGAATTAATAGTGGATGCTCATGCTTGAGAATTTAGTGTCACAAAGAGGTACTAGGAGTCATGCTAAAGTATAGACTGAACTGACCTGTCTTCAACCACTTGAGAGTTCACCATGGACTGAAAATCCTTCACAATCCTTCCCTTCTTCTGTGGGGCAACTCCCACGTGAATTTTGGCTCTTCACAAAAACAGATCCAATAAATTTGTGAGTAGGCTACCTGAAAAGGATTTGAAATTTTTGAGATTAATTGTAACAAAAGAAAATGCTACAATTATTTGAAAGTCATTTTATATTTTTAAACCATTCTTTTACGCTGAACTGTTAATTGAAAAGTGCCCTGTGGGTTTATCTGAAGCACATTTCATTTACAAAAAAGTAACACTTATGCTGCAAAACTGTTAAAAGTGAGCAGGGAAAACTTCCCAACAAAGAGAAGCCATTTGGGGGGAATTTAATTTTGAAAACATAAGTATCTGGCTTTCACAGAACCTAAATAAAAATTAACTAACTTCCAAAGTAAAGATTTGGCAGACAAAATAAATATTAAGCACGGTATTTTTAAAAGTATAAAGGTGACTTCCACTAGGCCTGTATGTTTTTCTAGATATCACTCTGAAACAAAAGATGTCTTTTTGTACTTCCTGAGCATTTCCAAAAGCAACTAATTTGAGTTAATTCTCATGCTTGCCGTATTTGTTTAGAGAAGTTTACTTAAAAGCATTTTACAAGCTTACTGTTCGTTCTTGTAACAGAAGCATTTAGAACTACATTGGAATAAGAGATGACTAAGAATTTTTGTCTGCTCTTTTTTCACCAAATCTCAGAACATATGCTGCTGATACTACTATTTTGTACTACTATTTTGTACTCAACTACGTACATTCCTGAGGGTATTGTGGCCCATGGGGGACCCATGTCAGATCGGGAACACCCCTGAGGAACTGTGGCTGTGGGCAACCCACGCTGGAGCAGGGACACCCCCGAGGGGCTGTGGCCCACCAGCGACCCACACCAGGGCAGGTGTAGTAAGGAACAGAATGGCAGAAATCTTCAAGGCAGAGCATCAGAAAACTGTCACACATGCCACCTCCACCTCCTACGCTGCCCCCTGCCTTGTCAGAGGAATTTTGAGAGACTAAGTATAACCTGCAGTGAAAAAACAGGAAGTTGAGATGGGGGGGATAGATCACAATCACAGAACAGTTGGAAGGGACCTCTGGAGATCATCTAGACCCTCCTGCTCAAGCAGCATCACCTAGAGCACGTTGCCCAGGATCATGTCCAGACAGCTTTTGAATATCTCTAAGGAAGGAGACTCTACAACCTCTCTGGGCAACCTGTTCCAGGGCTCTGTCACCCTCACAGTAAAGAAGTTTTCCCTCGTGTTCAGATGGAGCTTCCTGTGTTTCAGTTTGTGCCTGTTACCTCTTGTCCTTTATATTTGCCTCTCGTGCTAGATATTTACCTATTTGTGTTCCTCTTTTTTCTTGTTACCCGAATCAGTTATTGGAGGTTTGTGTTGGCTGGCAGTAAATTAACTTAAGTGGAATTCCCCAACTCTAGACTGCTTTGCCTGTGTCAAGTACTAAGAACACTATTTGTGTAGAAATAATCTAGATTTCTGTGAGCAGTGTCTGTTTTTAGTTTGAACACAACTACAATACAAGACAGGCTGATGCATAGCTTAGTTTGTGAATACACATTTACATATCTTACATTTAGGTTTCTATTTTGTAATCTGTCTATTGATGGAGCTGCCTATAAAATATCCTATTTAAATAGTATTTTTCTATTTTTTTTAAGAGCTGAATTTTTACAGTGATACTAGCTAACAAATAAGAAAATTTGATTGGTATCTAATAGTGGCTAGTGTCTTAGATAAAGTAAAAATCAAACCTTTATGAGGAAATTGTGCCAGACAGTGTCTTAATTCCAGCTACACAAGACTACATAGTTTCAGTTATGATCACAAGCTTCTTGTTTAAAAAAAAAAACCCAAAAAATTATGAATGTAATTGAATGTGCCTGTGTAGAGAAGATATGTGCATGATATGACTTTGGCCTATCGCACATTACTTATTTAAAATTAAGTTTAGCTCTTTGGTATTTCTTCATGTTCGTTTGCGTTGGTTTTCCTGTATCCTTTTCCTGGCCTTTTTACAATTGTAGAATGCATAAGAGATCTGGCTAGTTTAAAAAGAAAAAAAAAATCTGACATGGTTTGCATGCAGTCTGAATTTGACAGTTAAACCCTAATTAATCTAAAATGAACTGGACCTGCTAAAGGCAGAAATTTGTTTTAGTTAACATTTAACTTCATCTTGATATCTTCTTCCTGTACCGAATTGTGGAGGGTGACAAATTTGTTGTCTGATGTGGTATAACTTCTTTATCTGTTTTGTTAATCACTAAAAAACAAGAGCACACTAGATAAAGCCAAATTAGGACCTTAATATTGTAAAATCTTGTCCAATACACACAAAATAGTATGTATTTAAAATTAACAAAAGCTTAGTTTTTAATTCTAAAGGACTGTAATCATCAGTGTGATAAAATTGTCAGTGTTCTGGGAATGTCTAGGCTTCTGTTAGATGACATAAATCAGTGTTACAAAATACTTGTAGTTTTTCTGGAACTTTTGTCACCTGTAAAAGTTAAGTCTAAGTGGATGCGATATGGGGTTTCCTCTTTTCTTAAAGTACAGTACCTAAATCTAAAATTAATAATTCAGCATACTTTACCTTCTCATTATTTTCTAGGGTCATGCATGCAAAGGATATGGATATATTCTAATTTATATAAACACTTTTACAGCAGACTGATGATCCTGATGGAATAAAATGCAGTTTCTGCATTTTATTTAGTGTTCAGTTATGACTGCCGTTGATGAAAATTTTTGCATTAACTCTTAACACTTTTACACTTTTATTGCTTTGGGTTTTTTTCCTGCTTTTCCCCTATCTCATGTTTCAAATCATGGATGCCTGAACAGTCGCTCAGATTCTGGCTATTTGGGTATTATGGCAAGCAGCAAGGTCACAACTCATGTTTGTGAGGGTGTGGGGAATGTGGGAGCAGCTGCTTCGTTAAGATTTTCTGATCAAGGAATTTTTCAGTGCAAAAGGGATAACAAGTAAAGGCAGGAGCCATAAACAAAACACACAGAGACACAAACCTGACAGACAAGGGATGACAGAGATGATGACGAGACCAAAAGTCTCCAGTCACTAATTGATGGGCCATTAAGAAACTGCAGAAATGGCCAGAAATGGACTTTGTAAAAAGAAGGAAACAAGACAAACACAAGGATTTTTAGATAAGAGAGGCGCCTGTGAAACTATGTGAAACTTTCTAAGGAACAAGGAGGGGAATAGACAGCAGGGAGTATAAAAAGCACCAGTCACGTGTAAGCAGTTGCTGGTCAGTACGCTTGTCCTATCGAGCCCTGCATCTCATCACCGCAGTCTATTCTATCTTTTTATTAAATCTTTTCTTAACTGTCTTTCTGTGTAATCTCACTCTCTATCCCGTGTGTGAGTGTGGTAAGGTCTAGGGGCCAGCAACTGGAGAGACAAGAGTGAGTGAATTTGGACAAGCAACTGGAGTCAGACTTTGGATGATGGTGGCCCCTGTGTCTGTGGTGCTCGCAACTGGAGCAAGAGAGGCTCCTGGTGCCAGCCACTGGCGTGGGACCAGGGGTCACAGGGCCCATGGGTCCTGCCGGCCAGCTCCTGGGGGGGCTAGAGTGAAAATGAAGTGAAGGTCTCAGTGCCAGCAGCTGGAGCAGGGACCACAGGTCGTAGTGCCCATGTGCCTGAACACCAGCTGCTGGGGGCTGGAGTGTTTGTATTTCCCCCTAGCCCGGTATGTATGTGTGTGCCTGTGTGTAATGCAGTAGTGAATTTCAAGCTGGACTAGCTTGTGAGTAGGAGGCCTGTATAGAGGGCTGAGGGAGCTCAGGATCCAGGCAGGGATATCAGACAGATAGAGGGGGTGTGCTGATATTCAGGGGGTCCATGGAGGTGTGTGTGCTTGTGAACTAGAGAGAGCGAGCATGTGTGTTTTTACTAGTGAACTTCAATAGTTAGTAGCTGGAGAGGAGGAAGGGAATTTGGCTATCTATACTTACTTTTTTGTGAGTTCTGGTAGTGCTATATATGGGTGTTGTGGTAGGCATTGCCTTGTCTGTGGCAGTCTGTGTAGCCAACTGTGTTCATGCCCTCTGTGTCCGGGACACACGCTTAGTCTCGCTACTTTGAACCTGCAAATGGGAGAGCAGCAGCCACATTCATCAGTGTGGGATGGAGAGACCTCTTGGTTCCCAG
Organism: Apteryx mantelli; assembly: GCF_036417845.1. Taxonomy (NCBI): domain Eukaryota; kingdom Metazoa; phylum Chordata; class Aves; order Apterygiformes; family Apterygidae; genus Apteryx; species Apteryx mantelli. Next base: position 27,765,261 of record NC_089978.1, read on the forward strand.
GTGCAGTGGGCTGGGCTCCAACAGCCAGGCAGGAGGGATCCCTGGGTCATGGAGCCTGCTGGAGGTGGCAGCTCCTATACCTCTCTTTAACAATATTGACCAGGTAATATCAGTAAGGCTTAATTGCTCAGCAACTAAAATTTAAGCTTACTAGCCATGGCTTCTGTTATATATCACAACATAGTATTACGTAACTGTGTCAGTGTTGTGTAGTTGTTACGTTGTATTATGTAGTACATGGCTAACTGACCATGAAACTATTTATAAATATGCAAGAATATTGTTCAGTACCCTGATGATGTGTTTAGTGCATGTATCTGCTATTTTTGGAACTATTCTGACTCTTTGGTTTCAATTTGGGTAGAATGTGTGTGTGATATAAATGTAAGTCCAAATTATTTACTTAAATTAGAAGTCTCTTGTTTCTGTTAGCATCTCAGCATCAGATGCAGTCCTACAACAACCAGCAGTTTCCCTGTTAACTGTTGTGTTTGTTTTTTCTGATCATTTCAGCCCTGGCCAGTACTTTTCCTTAGAATGAACCAATGAAAGCAGGTGCTATCTTGATAGAGAGCCATATTATTTTTCATTGGTTAAGGACAATTTCAGTATCTGTGAAACCTGTTATCTCCAATACTGGCCAGGCTTTATAGCCCACAGTATGAAGTGCAAAAGCATCATTCAGAATTGCTACAGGATATCTAGTGGAGTGGACACTATGCATGTTTACATAATAATGCTAGATAGAAATATAGCAATGCAGTGATATCAATCAACAATGCATTCATTTCACCTTTACAAAGTTTTGTATCATTGCAGTCATCCAGTTTTGTACTTAGAACTACCTCCTCAGTCTTTTTCATAGATGCTGCTGTTCAGCTATATCTCCGATTCCCCTCTTTTCTCCCTTCCATTTTGGGATCCCTACTGAAAATATGGGATTGGATTTCCATGGTTTCTTTCTGGGCATCCATTAATTTACCAGGACTATTTCCAGACTACTCCTAGGCAGTGCTGTTAAATGCTGTGATTAATAAAGTTGTTACTGTGCATCCTTCCCTAGCTGAATATGAGTGTGCCTTTATGGGAGAAGGAGGGAATAAGCACTCTTTAACACACTATTTACTGAACCATTCGATGTATGTACTGTTTTACCTCTACATCCTTTGTGTTAAATATATTTCCTCCCTAAGCATAGAGTGCTTCTGGTCAAGGAGGTCTACATTTTCCATCATCCTGGTGCTCAATTACTGCTTGTTTGCAGAGAAGTGCTCAAAAGACTTATCAAGCAAGTTGTACTCAATCAAGCTGTTTTCAATTAAGTCCTTTCAATTGCTCTTTTGGACAAAATGTTCATCTCTTCTTGGATTCCAGTTTCCTGTGCAGGAGCTTCATGGGTACAAATCTTTCATTAAAATTTTGTGTCTGGTTTATTATAGCTGGGCATCTATTAGTGTCTTGATGGATATGCCTCTAGCTTACTAAAAGATCTTATCATTTCTAGCTTGTTATACCACCTCATTTAATGAGGGTATGAAGATGGGGCCTAATTTCGTTTAATGAACACTGCACAGGAAACACATCTGGATTCTACGTAGGTCTCCGGTAGTAAGCACAACAGCAATATGATAAACACAGCTGTTTAGAACAGTTTTAATCTGGTGGAGAACCTTTATCTGATGGCAACTTCATGCTTCATAAACTTGCCAAATGTGGTAGGCTTTGAGCTGTAAGCAATTATTTCTACGCTATTATTAGATCATTCACAATGCTTATCACCTGAATAACTTATTTCAAGTTCAGGCAGTCTGAAAGATCTGTACACCAATGCACGCAGCATGGGGAACAAACAGGAAGAACTAGAGATCTGTGTGCGGTTGCAGGGCCATGATCTCATTGCAATTACAGAGACATGGTGGGATAGCTCGCATGACTGGAGTGCTGTCATGGATGGCTACGTGCTTTTTAGGAAAGACAGGCCAGGAAAGCGAGGTGGTGGAGTTGCTCTTTATGTGAGAGAGCAACTGGAATGTATTGAGCTGTGCCTAGGGGTGGATGAAGAGCGAGTCGAGAGCTTATGGGTAAGGATTATGATCTTTGCAAGGTCATGGAGAACAGGAGAGGTGCCTGAAGACTGGAAGAAAGCCAGTGTCACTGCAGCCTTCAAAAAGGGCAAGAAGGAGGAGCCAGGGAACTACAGGCCAGTCTTCCTCACCTGCATCCCTGGAAAGGTGATGGAGCAGCTCATCCTGGAGGCTATCTCCAAGCATGTGGAGGAAAAGAAGGTGATCAGGAGTAGTCAGCATGGCTTCACCAAGGGGAAATCATGCCTAACCAATCTGATAGCCTTCTATGATGGAATGAGTGGCTGGGTAGATGAGGGGAGAGCAGTGGATGTTGTCTCCCTTGACTTCAGCAAGGCTTTTGACACTGTCTCCCATAACATCCTCCTAGACAAGCTCAGGAAGTGTGGGCTAGACGAGTGGACAGTGAGGTGGATTGAGAAGTGGCTGAATGGCAGAGCTCAGAGAGTTGTGATCAGCAGCACAGAGTCTAGTTGGAGGCCTGTAGCTAGCGGTGTCCCCCAGGGGTCAGTACTGGCTCCAGTCTTGTTCAACTTCTTCATCATTGACCTGGATGAAGGGACAGAGTGCACCCTCAGCAAGTTTGCTGATGATGCCAAACCAGGAGGAGTGGCTGATACACCAGAGGGTGGTGCTGCTATTCAGAGGGACCTCGACAGGCTGGAGAGCTGAGCTGAGAGGAACCTCATGAAGTGCAGGGTCCTGCACCTGGGGAGGAATAACCCCTTGCACCTGTCCAGGCTGGTGGCTGACTTGCTGGAAAGCAGCTCTGCGGAGAAGGACCTGGGAGTGCTGGTGAACACCAAGTTAACCACAAGCCAGCAATGTGCCCTTGTGGCCAAGAAGGCCACTGGTATCCTGGGGTGCATCAGGAAGAGTGTTGCCAGCAGGTCGAGGGAGGTGATTCTCCCCCTCTCCTCAGCCCTGGTGAGGCCACACCTGGAGTACTGTGTCCAGTTCTGGGCTCCCCAGTACAAGAGGGATGTGGCACTACTGGAGCAAGTCCAGCGAAGGGCTACAAAGATGATTAGGGGACTGGAGCATCTCTCTTATGAGGAAAGGCTGAGAGAGCTGGCTTTGTTTAGCCTGGAGGAGAGAAGACTGAGAGGAGATCTTATTAATGTATACAAATATCTAAAGGGAGGGTGTCAAGAGGATGGGACCAGACTCTTCTCAGTGGTGCCCAGCAACAGGACACGAGGCAACGGGCACAAACTGAACCACAGGAAGTTCCATCTGAATGTGAGGAAAAACTTCTTCACTGTGAGGGTGACAGAGCACTGGAACAGGTTGCCCAGAGAGGTTGTGCAGGCTCCTTCTCTGGAGATATTCAGAACCCGCCTGGACGCAATCCTGTGCAACATGCTCTAGGTGACCCTGCTTGAGCAGGGGGGTTGGACTAGATGATCTGCAGAGGTCCCTTCCAACCTCAACCATTCTGTGATCTTTCCAATCATGGCCAACAGAGAGATTATCTGTTGCACCAGTTGCATTTTTTGCTTTTCTTCTACATATTGGGCAGTAGTTGTAAGTCCTTCTGGGAGAGTTCTTAAATTCCAAATTCAACACGAAAGATTTTATAATTGCTCACTTGGTGTTTCAGTATCTCTACTACAAAGTTTTCAGCAGAGGTAGGTGGACCTCACCACATACACTGAAGCTCATCCAGAGTAATTTTTTTTGGGGGGGGGAGAGATGCAGTTTACCACATCTGTTAGTTTCTTTCTGAATTACCTGTGATTTTTACTGGTACTAATGAAAACCAGAAAAGTATATCAGTGTTTATCTACTTCCTGACTCCATGTTATTAATGATTTTTAAAAAACCTTTCAATTTTGGATTTTTTTTTTAAGTGGGAGTAGGGTGAATATTGAATTGCTGTGATATTTTAAATGAGAAGGTTATTTGCTCAATAATCATCAAGTAAATAATTGCAAATGCTCCTCCTCATGCTTCTTTAGACAAGAAGTCCTAGGAAATGTAAGAACTGAGAATATAAATGATATTTGTGTTTAATTGATTGGTCTCTCCTAACTGGTGGGGAAGTGAAAAAGAAATACTAACAAACAGTTGCAAAAGAACAGCTTCTTTTTTTGTGTGTGTGACAGTGCTTGTACTAAAATAGAGTACTACTTTTAAATTCTGTGCTGACACTTACAAATCACCATAAATTATTCTGCAAAAGTAGCAGAATCCTTTGGTGATTAAAGCTGTTGTAAGACTTAATAGAAATGTGTATCCTGTATCTCTAGAAATGTGTATCTTGATTTGGGCCATTTACCTTATGAAATTTTGTGTTAGCTAAAACCTGAAAGTATTAAAAAAAAGCTGTAAGCTAGTATAGTCCATCTCTTGATTCTTGCTCCGTATTTGTTTCTGCAACAAATACTTGCGGTGAATTTATTTTATAAGGTTTAACCCTTGTAATGCTCATCTCTTGAGCAAAGTAGGGGATTCAAGTTAATATCCTGGAATATGCGGATAATAGCTGTGTCTTGTTACGATGGTGGTATATAGTTAAGCATATCTAATGCAGATCTAAGCACAATATGATAAGGTGTCTTAACTCTGACCAGGTGAAAAGAGACTTTCATTTGCCCAGATGGCACATAGAGAAATAGGTTAATCCCTATTTTGTGTATGGAACAGGTACATACTTATTAGCAGATTTCTTTTCTATAGAAATTTCAATCTGGTCTCAGTAGAGCTCTTTTCCACAGCTGTTCCAGTATTTCTTTTTTCATAAGGATCTTGCATAATGTCCAGATCTCTGTGATCAAGGAGTTATTGAATACCATGATGCATCTTCTCTTGATCTGATCCTTCATAACGCATGCTAGGTGCGAGGATGCTTTCAGTGTTGTTTGTTCTTACAGACATTCTGTTCAGAGCTATCAAAGAAAATAGTCTAACACAACTTGCAAAAATTAAGTCCTTCCCTCATGGTATGGAGAAGGGGGGAAGCTTTTCAAAGGTAACCAAGCTTGAAAGCTCTATTCTGCTTCCTTATCTTACATATTTAGACTTAATAGTTCTAGAATTTGCTGTGAAAAAAAATATATATATATGTGTGTGTGTGTGTGTGTATCCTAAAGTTTCTTTAATATGCGTTATACATACTCCAGAGAAAGTAATTCCACAGAATTACATAGGATAACATGGATGCTATTCAGTTTATGCGAGTTACTCTCTACTGTTGAAAAGATATAGCCAGAAAGACTTTAAAAGCAGAGGTGCCTGATCAGCCTGTTCCCAGAGCAATGGTGGGATATTAAGTGGAAACATGGGTTGAACCAGATGAAATAATCTGTTGTGAGCTAGCTGGAATTATTCTAGTAGAACAGTTAAGAATGTGCATGTTCAGCTGAAAGCAAGCATACTCCTTTTCCACAGATTATTGCTTCTTCTGACTTGTCAGGGGGAAAAGTAAATTGAGCTAAGAGATGAGTTTTAAAACTTCTTTTCTGAGAAAAGACCTATCATATTAAATTGATGCTTGTAAGGTCTTGGTTTGTCAAAGTTTTCTTATCCATCTGCTATAAAATTTAAGAATAATACTGCCTGTTACAAGTGTCCCGAATGGTCTCATTTATTTGTTTATTACTAGAGTGCACTCTTTTATGCTCTGATTTTATCTTTTTATTTTGGTCAGCAACCTGACTATTTAAACACATATTATGAAATGACTACAGATTCCTTCCAGAGAATAAGATAGCTGTTTTAAATGATTTAAGTGGCTATCAGTAAGAAGAGTTCACACTAACATTTTAATAATTCAAACAACAAATATTTCTAGGTCAAATGAAGTGATATTTTGAGTCTTTAGCAGATTTCAAAAATAGGAAAATTCTACCTAATAAAAGAATAATTTTTGTTTTTAAATATTTTAAAATGTGATTTCCTTCCTTAAATGATTTGTGCGTCTTCAACCTTCTAGGATATAGAGTGTAGAAGTAAGAAAAGGCAGATAGTGTTTCGAGGAGAAAGGATTACTTTTTCTCTTATATACAAGCCAGAGGCTGTAACAAACCTTATTTCAGACAAATCTTATTTTCAGCATGTAACTTAAGAAATTGGAGGCAGTCTGAGTATAGTGATTTGGTACACTTTGAAAATGCTTATTCTTGGTGACTTTTTCTTGAGGGCACCTCACACAACAAGCCTTTGTAAGTCCTTTTCAAGCTTCAAGTGTATATTTTCAGAGTACCTGAATAATATGAATTGTCCTTGGACAGTCAGTGCATCTTCCTATACTTTTGTGCTTTTTCAGTTATGTTTCATAAAGGAAAGCTCAGTGCTTGACAGCAGTTAAGATATTCTGATATGCCATCAAATAAAACCTTATTGGTAAGCTTGATACTACCCTTCTGTCAGTGAGCAGCAAAGGTAGTATTTTAGAGCTGTTTTTGTTAGTAAATGTTTTTAATTTTAGGTGTGCTGATTACAGTTCATTAAAATCAGCTTTGCATTTAGAAGTGACTTAGAAATATTAGGTGACTAAGTTGACTTCCCTGGTTCTTATGACATTAGAATTATTAGACCTTTCTATTCACTTATATTCATAAACTAAAAGGTGAAGTGGGGAAGGAGAAATTTTTTTCCCTGTATTTTTAAATTCTAGCCCTTTTCAGAAGCTTGAATGAACAGATAGGGATATAGACCAAAACTGTAGTAGACTTTAATAAAAAATAGACTAAAATTATTATTATTTTTTAATTTTATTAATCTGCAAAAGAGACTCTTGGTGTAAAGAGCTGTTTTAGCCTGTCAAAAAACTTTAGTTTCAGGCAGTTAACCAATGACTTCTCTCTGTTTAGTTACATTTTTCTCTAAAACTTTAGATGTACTCCTTAGGTGTATTGTATTTAATGCTATAATTACTTAAAATCCAAACTTATTTCAATTATTTCAAATGCAATTTTAAATAGATTTGGTTTTAATAATTGTGTATTTAAAAAAAATTGAATAATTTTCTCAAGTATTTAAGCTGTTCTTCATATGAAGAATTGATCTGAGTGACTTAGAGATACGTGACATACTCCTCTTTTGGTCTTCTTGCTGAAATGTAGGCCAGGCTTGCTAAAGGTAGGAATAATTTTTCAATCGTGTTCACAGTTTTGGTGGTCTGCGTTCCTGAAGCCTCCTTCCATAATTACTGAGACCAAGCAAAATGTTTGTTACACACAAATCCAAGCAGTTAAATTACAACAATGGAAAGAGCCTTTTGTTGCAACGAATACTGGAAAAGAGCGAGAGAACATTCAGTTCCAGTGTGTGCTAGTTGACTTTGTCTGTCACTTGGGCAATTCCTGTGCTGCTTTAGGTACAGGGCATCTTACCCTGCTGCAAGTCTTGATAATGGTCCTTCTGGGCACAGTGTCTGTAGGTGTTCTCCAAAGCAGACCTCTGTTGTCACAAGCAAGTATAAGCTGCTTCCATATCTGCTGGCCTCTCCCTTACTGAAAGGGCAAATAGCTCAGTAGTAGGTAGTAGTAGGTAGCGAGGGAGAGAAGGAAAAGGAGGAAGACCTAGCAAGGTGTCAAGGCTCTCTGCAAGGCTTGCAAGACAGAAGCTTTAGTGTAGTCCAGAACGTGGGCTTTCATTTTTAGCAGAAATTAAAGGAGAGCTGGCTATATATTAAGTTCAAACATTTTAATTAACACAATCTGCACCTTGTGGAGGAGGAGGTAAATTGTGCTAATCATCTTTATACGTGGTACATTAGAGGTAGAATTTTGGTATTGTTTTCTTTAGAGAAATGGCTCAACAATTAATTTTGCTTTGATATTTCAGAGATTTTTTTTTTTTACTGACTTAATATCCGAGTAATAAATGGCAAATTCACTGACTGCATGCTGTGCCAACTGTGGGTACCTGCAATATGTCTTTGCACTGGCTGCTGTATGTCAAAGGAGACTTAGGGAGGACCTTTTTCCACTGACTTGGTGTCCAGAATTGCTAATGCTGAACATTGCTGCCTGGTGGGGAAAAACATCCAGAAATGCATCTGAGGTGGCAGTATTGTGTGCTTACAGAGCAAACATGCCTATGCTTGACATTTTGACTTCTGGAGAAGAAATGTGCCCTATACTTGTCAGAATCTCCTTACTGTGGTAATGAGTAACCAAAAGTAAGAAAGAAAGCAAGAGAAGTTCCTTTTAGAAAAGTAAAATATTTAATTCTTGATTACAAAATTGGAAATATAGTTACAGAAGACAAAATAGAAAAATGTAGTTTTAAATCATACTTTAACTTTCAGATTAATGACTGAATCATCATTTTGCCTTTTGGTCCACTATCCAAAAACAACTGTTGATGAAGTTGTTTTGAGCTTTCTGTTCCTTTAGATCATCATGAAATGGCCTTGTCTCTCATTTTATATCCTAAATAAGCATCTCACTTCAGGATTTGTAATGCATCTGGCTATGAACATTTATTTTAAAGATTTTCATTGCTTAACAGAATTGGATTTAAAATGCAGAAGTAATAAACAGAACACTTCTACCCTATCTTATACTCTGAGATGATACTTTTCCCTCCTTTCTGAGAGTTTTATTGACTTCACATTTCAATTTTATTATTTAATTAGCTAGAAATTATAGTTTTCATCAAGACACAAAATCTTCAAGAGCAAGCAAAATTTTATACATATATATATGTATACACACATATATATACATACATAAAATTTTATGGTATATTGAGAAATGCTGATTCTAGATGCATCTCACTGAATTCAGAAGTTATAGTGTCTTTTCACATGGACCACAACAGACATGACAGTCAGTTAAACTTGGCAGTTAGACTACTTTTTCTAGACTATTCTCTCGCTGCTATAGTTTTATTTTGCTGCTATCATAGCTGATTAAAGAAATATATTGAAGTTCTTAGAGTAGTTAGATTATGTAGATGAAGAGGAGCAAATGACTATGAAATTACTAATCAGACCAAGAGGAGAAACTGCAGAAGAATATAAGTGAAGTAAATAAATTTATCACTTCTGTTTTCCTCCTGAAGTTAAGTTCAACTCTTGTATTTTGTAATGGCTGAGTCTGAAAATCTCTTTTTTTAATTAAAAAAAAAAAGTAAAGTCCAGTTCTAATAATTATTACAAAGTCTGTACCAAATGTATTTTTCAGGAATTTGGAACTGGAAGTAGAGATTTTGGCCAAAAGGGGATGCCATCAGTTTATTCCAGTGTTGAGGTGAAGACGTAATGAAAGATTTATATCACTGTTGGAAGGCCTTATCCTACCAGGAAAAAAAAAAAAGCTGAAAGAAGAACTGGCCAAAACTGTCCCTATATTGGTTAGGGGATAAAATAAAACTGAGAGGAATTAAAGCTATGAATGGAGAAAAATGTTTAATTGTTCAAAATATGATCCAAAATTCTTATTAGATAAGGATAGGTAGATTCTTTCTAATTTAAAGTTACTGGAAATTTTTTAGGCATTACACTAATGCAGATGTTAGGAAAGTATGTAATGCTCAGGAAAGTGTTTGAGATTGAAATATTTTTGCTTTGAATTTCAAAAGTGAACTCAAAGTTTGTCTCTCTAACTCACTGATGGATATATTCTTTTAAACACAATTTTATTTTACTATATGGAAACACAGATTAACATGTTTACTTAAAGTATATACAATAAAATATGGTTTTGATTCCAAAACAACATGATGCATTTGATAACTTTACTTTTAGATCGTAGCATCCTGAAATATTTTAATAAGGTGTCTACATAAGTCTTGTAAACACTTATATAAATAGTGTCCATAGTAATTAATTTTCCATTATTAAGGGTTTTGAAGGTAGGGATTGTATGCTGTAGTGTATTGTTTAAAAAAAAAAAAAGAGGGGGCATTTAAAACTTCAGGATTACTGTTTTGATACTACCATAGTTCTGAACATCAGGTTTTTCCTCAGGTGAAAACTGAAAACCATAATTTGTATTAAAATGTTAATTAAATTTGAAATTAATGCATTATTGAGCATATTATATTCTTACCGCTTCGAAATATCTTCTCAATTTTCTGGCCTTACTTTAGCTCTGGTTTGCTCAGTTAAAATGAGTAACATTTCAAGAGCAGGCATGCAGATGTAAGTTGATGATTTAAGTGTGTGTGCTATGGGTCTTTGCCGAGTAAGGCAGATTTTACTGGTGAGGTTATGAGGATATTTAAGTGGAGTTTGGTGGTGGACAAGAAACACCTTCTACACAGATTTGGTGGCTCTGTTCATTCAGGTCCAGGTACTACTACTTCACCACAGTAGTACAAAACGCTAGCAGTGCAGTCTGCTTTCTTTCCTCCAGGTAAACCTGGCAGGATGCATTCCCAGATGCATTCCCCTTCCACTCCTGCAATTTCCTCTTTTGTGACTGGAGCAGGAACGAGAGCTCGAGGCAGTAGGGAAAGGAGAGCAGCACAGTCAGTCAAGAGCAGTAGGTTGCTCCATATCATCCCAGTAATTTGCCATGGTCTCCACTGGTCAGCAACCAGCCCTCATCCTGATGTTATTCTAGCTATGACAGTCAGCTTCAACATCAGTATCATCCTGAAATCTCTGCTGTCCTCTGCCAGAGCATCATCATCACAACCACCCCCAGCCCATAACTATTTCTGGAATTGAAACAAGCTCTGAAGCGATAACTTAATCCCTTTTGCCACTCTGAATCCCCTTTGAGGATCAGTTTCATTTAGAAGTGTGTGTGGCTGGGGTGTGATTGCCTCAAGTAGTGTCGTGGGGATTGCAGAAGACTGAGGAGGCATGAGGCAAGGTGGAGGAGAGGAGGGATTTGGCAGCAGGGATGAAGAGAATCCTGGTCAGGTGAGGTTTGCAATGCTCCGCTCTGTGCAAACACCTTCTCCGCGATTTATGACTTTGTTGCCAGAAATAGCCCTGCATTAATAGCAAGGAAATGCATCCATGTCTCTCTGTTTACACAGTCTGAATTAGTTTACTCTGTTAATGGCTTTTTCTTAAAGCTAGAAATGACATCTAGTTTCTCCAGACTGTATGTATCTTACAGTAAACTAGCAATATGGAAGACCTGAATTCATTCAGAAGAGTTTAATAGGCAGAAATTTCAAGGTTAGATTGCATACAGTAAGCAAGGCTGAAATACAGAAGAGAAAAATGCTCTCACTATTCTGTTTTGATGACATACATAGGTAGCATTTTAACTGAGTAAATTTCCAGAAAGTAGTCTATGTGCAAAAAGTAGCATAAGTACTTGGCAACTCACTTTAAGAAAAGTAAAACAAAACTCTCGCCTTGTATCTCTTCAGTCTCCTCCACTTCCTCTTTACTTTGAGATTAGAAATCTTTCCCAAAATGAGTTTAATATTTTGGGATAGAGTGACTTTCTTGATTTTTATTCTAAGGGAAGAGCTGAAATTCTCCCAATGTAAGCAATGATGTGATAATTACTCAGTTTATTTATAGAAAGGAAGGGGTGGATTGGGTGTATGCAGGAGGATGTAAGTGACATTTTTCCTTTCTTTTTGTGTTGCCTAATATAAGCCCAAGAGTCTGCTAGATATTCCACCTGACAGAGGAAAAGGGAAATCTCATGGTAGAGTTTGATTTATATCACAAGTTTTATTTCAATAATAATTAGTGGGACTTTCATGTTTATTTCTTGTTAGAGAAAAAACATGGAATGAGCTCAGGTGTATGTTAGCCATAATTTGTGGCAGGATTATATACAGTAATCTTAAAACGGAGGTAATTATTAGATGTTAGGCAGTCTTTTTCATAAACTGCAACCTAAACATCAGTACAGTGCTAGAGTTTTTCTTCTGAAATTGACCCTCTGATCCCAAAATTGACGTGTGCATGCAGCAAATCAGAAAAAGTTTCTGTTAAAATAAACTTTACCAGGAAAAAGCATAGTATTAAAAAGTATGTGTAATAGTGCCACCTGCTGACCCCTGTTATAACATAACTAAGTTGTACGTGTGGATACTGGAAAAGGCATCGTAGCGAAAGTGGAACTCTAGGCAGTTGACCCAAACCTAGAAATGAGCCAAATTTGGTAAGATGTTAATGCACTTTGAGCTTACAGTAATGTAATGAAAACCGAACCCAAATAAAACTAGAAAAAAAGGATGATCACAAGTTGCTAAGAATTTGACTGGCAATATTTTGGCTTTTATGTTGACAAATGGTGAAATGTCACAGTAAATTTAGGTGAATCTAACACTTTCCTGCTGCTGAAAAGCATTTTTGACTTCTTTTTTGCAGTCAACATTAATGCATTTGCAGTCATGTGGTGAGACAGATGCATCTGAAAACTAATCATGCATGAAAGGGAGTAGAAATGTATGGCCAGAGACAAGTGCCACAAACCGCGATAAGACTGCTTGTACCTGTGGCAGTGTATTCTTAGACTGTCTTCAGTTGGTCTTCAGGCTGTCCTTAAGACTTCATTTGAAGCACCTTGAACATCTTTCTGTCATATTACCGTTCTCCTCCTTTATTTCTGAGCAACTTTCTATGAAGTTTTCCTTGTAGTATGCCTGTTCTTAGAGGAACTTCATGATCTTACTAATAGTTGTATAGAAATGTACTTATCACTTGGGTTGAGATGTAGAATAAGCTGGAGAGAAAAATACAGACTTTAGAAGTAACTAGGGGCAAGATCTTGAAAGGCAGTGACCAGGATCTTATTCAGGTCTTGAAACTCATGTTAATCTCAGACGATCTTATAGAAGTCCCCAAAACTGAGTAAACAACTGGGAAGAAAAGATTACTGCAGGCATATTTGTACGTGTTTGGAAGGACTGAGCAATTGGAGAGGCAATATTCAGTATTAGGTAAAATGTTTGTATTGGCAGTGTTTTTGTTTACATACAATAACAATAAAAGGTTATAGTTGCATTATTTCACATGGTAGAAGAGCTTTAGAAAGAGGTAAGTATACTAGCTGAAGTTGATCTTCCTTTATATTGCCCTACAATAAAACAAAGAAGCCAAACCAGTGGAGTGCTATGCTATTCTAAAAGCAATGAGCAAGATAACTGCCAATCTTCCTAGTTTTTAAGAATTGCTTTGAAAAAGTCATTGTTTAGGAGAGCTTCACCCAGCATATCACAATGAATTCCACAGAATCACTTTGCATAAGAAAGTCTGTAGGGGTGCATCTTCCAGCAACACCAGAAAAAGGTTTGGGATGCTGTAGGAATGCCAGGTAGAACTCAGGCACGGTTTAAAGATGTTTTTAATTTAAATATCTACATGTAAGCTACATATCTAAGCACTTATTTTTGACAGTGAAGATCTAGGCAATATGGTCAGCGAAATCCAGAGAACTATTCAGCTAACCACACGTAGGTCTGTGTTTGCTGATGATACAAACAGTCATCTAAATGATGTAATGGAGGGAAGGCCAGAGAGAACAAAAGGAGCTGCCTAGTCTTTTCTGAAATTTTGCAACTTTTTCCACTGCAACAAGGATATCACTTAGGAAGCTTAGCAAGTAAATTGCTCTTTTTCAACTCAACCCTCCAGGTTTTGAGACACTGAATTTTAGGTCTCCAGCTAACTATTTACTTTAGAGTCCTATTTTAATTTTTTTTCTACTTTTTACTGGTGTGCCTGAACTCTGTTCAGGGTTCTGCACTTATCCCTTTCAAATCCTGCCTGCAGTTGCATCTTCTGTTTTCATGATGAATCATAGATCTCTTTTTCGCTTTTATTAGAAATACATAGTTTCGGCATATGTTTTTCATAGTCAACAGGGTGAAACTGGCCCCCCTAATGCTCCAGTCTCCTGCCTTGTTTGGCAGTTTATACTCTCATTTGTCTCTTTTCTTTCTTCTGCAGTCTCTTTTCTTTCTCCATTGTTGTTAAAATGATTTTCACTGATAAGTGTATTTTTCCTTGTTTTCTGTCTCGGCCAACGTGCTACTTTATTACCATTGTAACCTCTGTTACCATCAGCTCTGATGTGTTAAATTGCATTCTTGAAACTTTCCTGTTCAATTCAAATGTTTTTCAATTATTCTAGCCATGTTTCGCACCATTTTGTGTTCTTTTAGTGAGTTTAGTTTTGGTTTTATTTTTTGAATATAAACTCCTCTGTTATTAAGAAATCATTCAATGATGATCCTTCTTACTCCTCATCTGTCCAACTGGCAAGCCGCCATTAATACAGCTGGACTTTTTTTTTAATTGGCCCTGTCTCTTTTTCACAGTACTATGTCATCTGCCCAATTTTGTATAAAGAGTGCCGATGTTTAAAAGTACACTGATATTTTCTAGCTTGCAAACATTCCTCAAGGTAACTTGTGATCTATCCTTTAGCCCAAACTATGATTAAAAAATACTTTAATCATGCTCATACAGTAAAAGTCCCTCAGCATATATTTGACTTATATGGGAGTTGTTAAATGAAGCCCTTAGCTTCCAGGTGGAAGATTTAATATAATTGTTATAGGAATAATACAGAAACTTGCTTTTTTTTTTTTTTTTTTTTTTTGCCAACACCTATCTGAAAGAGCAGTATCATGGAAATTTTAATAATGTCAGTTTTTTGGAGTTTTATCTTATTTTGGAAATTAATAAGCTCAAACTCTTTTAAACAAAGATATGTTGGCTTGTGCTCCCAATACATGTGTTGGCAAATAGACTAAAAGGACAAATCTCCGTGATATTTTTTGGGGGGAATTTGAGGTATTCTTTTGTAGTGCTTCCAGGAGTAATTGTTTGATATTTGCTTTGTAATCTGTGGTTGACTTTGGCCCGTTGAATTGGTATTGCTGCTTCTGATTTTCAGTTTTGCCTTTCTCTGTACTTCATTTTTTTAATATAATTTCTTGTTGTTGTTAAGGGAGTTTTGGACTGTAGCTCTTGTTATTTTACTGTCTTACACTGGGTGTAAGTGCCTGTAACACAGTTGGTTTTCTAGATTATTTTATTTTATCTTGCCAGTGAATTTCTAGGTGTTATAACTGAGTTTTACCTGTCTTGTAAAAGGAAGAAACTAGAGCTTCTGTGAATTACTTAATTTTATTGTTCAGTTTAAAGATCTATTTGTTTCTGGAACTTAGTCTTAAAGATTACTAATGTATTTCATTTATATAGATTTGAGTTATGAATGATAGATGTTTGCAAAATGGTAAGTTCAATTTTTTTTTTTTTTTAACGTGTGGCAATTGCTGTTTGTGCTTTTTTAATATCAACTGAGATCAGATCATCTTAAGGGAATTGCATCAGAATGCTAGAAGATTTCACACTTGCTTAACTTCAGCAATGGTGTGAACCTCCCTACCTTTAAATCTGTGTGTTTGCTTGTTCCATTATGTATAGCTGAATATTACTAAACTTTACTTGTATTGCTAAAGTAAAGGAAGATAGTGTTTAAGAAAAAAAAAGTATAGTTTTGGGTTTTGGGGTTTTTTTGGTATTTCTTACACAGTCTCCATATCTAGATACTTGCCACCAAAACTACCCAGTGAGCTGTAGGCTTGAATTTCTTGCTATGTCCAGCTCATGTTATAGAGTTGGAAGTTGTCCAGTACAGTAGAAATCTGAGAGGTGTTGCTTGCATGTTCCAGAACTCTAAAATTAGATGGATTAGCTATCTGTGCATGAACTGTTTATAGTCTCAGTATTTTTATTGGATGATCTTGCCCACTCTGAGATGCATATAGAGTTTGTTGTTGAAGTACAGAACTTAGTTTCACTTTCACAACTGTTCTTAATTCCTTATGATATTGAAAAGAATATAATATCCAAATATTTTATCAAGCTCTTGTATTTGAAAAAACAACTGTTTATCTGCTGTGTAGACTTCCCCCCAAAACCTCAGACTTGTCAGTCCTGATTGGTGAAAGTTAGATTCCTATTCCGTTGTTTGTGTACAAGACCAATCATTTTATCTGTACAGGAACCTCTTAACAAGCTACTATAAGACTATACATTCAAAATTTTTTCATGTGCATGATTGCCAGATGGATAGTTTTTATAGAAGAAAAGGGAAAAATCTCAACTATTGTATGAACAAGTGCGTTTTTTTTCCTTGAGGCAATCTTTTTCTCTTTCTTTAAGTAATCTTCTTGAATATATGCCTGGGTCTTCTTTCGGAGTCATTTCTCACTGACAGTGTCAGCTAAGCAAAAGCTTTTTCAATATCTGGAATCTCAGAAAGGGTGATATTACTGTTTCTCTTTCAATATTGAAACTGTACTGAAGTCAAATGAAATGCACAAATAGCAGAACCTTGAAAACCTGTTTAATGTAAACATTTAGTAAACATAGAACTTCTAATATAAAGTTATAGTAATATATTTTCATTTTGGTTTGTCATGGTTTGACATTAAAAATTCTTTTGTCTTTGAAAAGTGCTTCTCTTTTCAAATCTTGTAAAAATGTTCATGAAGGAAATATTTGTATGTTTACTAATGCATGACCATTTCTATGTAAATAGTTTTGTTACCTATGAAAAATCATCCGTCAGGTTTTTGCATAAAAATTATTTCATTCTTCCAGCATCAAGATGCTGAGGATGTGCACAGAAAAGGAGTCAAAAGCAAGCCAGCTGGGCCTGTATAAAAGGCACTATTGTCTACCTCTAGTTTTATTACATCAAGGTCATTTGGAACAGGCACAGGGCAGTGAAACACAAAGGCTTGTGGGATACTAGAGGCTCTTTTGTTAATGCTTAATAAGCGTAATGCGAGGGCAGCTGACACTGGAAGCAGGTGGAAAAGCTGGAAGTAATTACAAGCAATGAACACAGATTTGAGAATTGCCAGGATAAAAGAGAGGGAATAAATTGAAAACATAATATTTATATCTTATATGTTTTATCATTAAATTTTTTCAAAGTTAGTGGACATCTATTATAGCAATAATAGAAGAAAAGCTAAAACAAGTCTTTATGTGCTTTAACTTAAGACATTTGGTATCTAGAATCTGTATATATAGTGTTGAGTTGTACTTTGCAGTTCTATATGGAATGCATTAAGTTGACCCTATACAGTAATTTACTAATTCCTAGCAAATACTCACTTCACAAATAAGACATTTGTGTTATAATGGCATAGACTGGTTTGTACCTCTAGAAACTAAATATTGCTAACTAATCAAACTAAATCTACCTAATCAAACTAAATTGCTTAAATAAAACCAAGAAACCAGACTCAAGAGAAATCACTTTGCCAGCAGGGTTTCTTCCATCAGCAATCTAAAATATCTTTCAATACACAAATTGTTGAATTTGTGTCATTTCTCTAAATAAAACAGCACGCCTATGTGCTGGTAACTGATAATACAGAGTTTTAGGCAGGGCTATAGAATTCTCTACAGTAAGGTATGAAAGACAAAAAACAACCTTTTCCCTCAGGTCTGCTTCTGTGGACACATCTCTACAAATTGTCATTGTGCTTGTTCAACCTTTTGCTTTATTTTGTATATTGGTTTGAAATAGTGTTCTCACTTTGAGCCATTATTTGTTTTTCTTTCTCCTTAAAGCGTTACATCTCTAATGCAGAAAAGTATTTGAAGTTTGCTTGCTTGCATCATGGGATTGCCTCCTGTCGTTATCCTGTTCATCAACCGCACCTTCAAATGTGTTACTGCATACAGATTTACAGTCAGTACGGGCACGGATTATAGACTGTTTTGATTTTAAAAAAGACATTATCTCCATTACTAATGTAGTTTTCCCCATAGTTACAAAGTCAAATGCCTTAGCATGTTACATTTTCTCATTTAAATGGTGTTTTCCATTCTTACAAGAGCATAGGTAAATGGTAGTGTTCTGCTTGTCCAGTCATGGGCAAAATGGTCTTTGCTTGGGGAACTTTTATTTCATTTATTGCCAATTAACACAAATTTCTGATCACTGATTTGACTATTGAGGGAAAAAAAAAAGATGTAAATAAGCAAACACAATCACCTTTCTTCCCCTGTCCCAGGCTCAGTATATGCCAAACGCCTATGCTCCCCACTTCCTCGTCTCAACTTCCCATATTTTCACTGCAGGTTATACTCGATTTGTCCCAGTTCCTCCAGGGAGGCGACGGGTGGCACAGGAGGTCAGGATCCTTCACAGAAGGGGTTTTGCCTCCTGCTTCTTGCCACTTAGTGGCTTCCTCTGCCATGCGTTGCTCACTTGTTTTCTCTGCAGCTCGTGGCTTATTAATAGTCTCCTCTGCCACTGTCCCCTGGCGTGGGCCGCAGCCCCTCGGGGGTGTCCCTGCCCCCACGTGGGTCGCCCACGGCCGCAGCCCCTCGGGGGTGCGTGTCCCCCCCATGGCACAGAGCGCCTCCTCCCACCACGCATCGCCCACCCCACGGGCTGCAGTGCGTTTGATGGGGGCGCCGTGCTCCCCCGAGGGGCTGCGGCTGGGGCGCGCGAGGGGCGCAGGGCGGTGCCGGAACCGGCTGGAACCGGCGCAGGGCGGCGCAGGGCGCCTCCTGCCGCCCAAACCCTGCCTGTTCTGCCCGTGCGTGGGATGTTTGTAGGACTTCTGCGATGTTTATTTCCAAAGACAAGTTATGGACCGGATGCGAAGAGGAGGTGTAGGAATACACGGAGAAACCAGAGGCAATATTGGCAGAAACACTAAGTGACTTTCATGGACGTTTCAAAGCACAGCTCTTGCCCGGTGAATATTTTGCTTTAAGTTGGAGGTTCTGTCAGGAGAAATTGGAGAATTTTGTCTGTCCTCTTGAGTCCAGGTTTGCATGCGTTTTCAGTCTGCTTGGCTTCAGAAAAATTTTTTCCTTGTGTGATGGGAAATCAGTGATCACACTGATAGTTTTCCGTTTGTGACAGTGGAGAAGGCCGCACGCTCCTTCTTGCTGGAGGTCTCTACCTTGCTCTTCACCCTCGTGTGTTCCTTGCACCACGTAAGACCAAATGCTGACTGTCTGTGTCATCCTGAAGGGCGTAACAGAGAGGGGTCCATTCCTGTGGAGGTGGTACCGGATAAGAGTAAATAATGAAGGAGGGGTGATTTGGGTCTCAGTCTGAGCAGGATGATTGTTTTGTTTACTTTTAAATTTTGGTAGGAATATATTTTTTTCTGCTATGTTATTGAATTTGACCTCTCTCTTTTTATTTTAAAACGTATTATTGTTTAATAATAATTCCAGCAGTGCAACGGTAAAATTGTTTTCCTGTTTGCTGAAGCACTTTAACCAAGAAAGCCCCCACTTATTGCAGAATGTATAAAGTGGCAAGTGTAGCAGAAACAATGTTCATTGGGAACATCCCTGGGACTGTCAATGTATCTATTTTGAGTACAAAATTCTGCATTCAGTCAATTTTGTTATTCTGTGTTTGTGATAGTTTAGGCTACGTCCTTCGAAGCTGAATGTTCTAAAGTTTGAGGCGAGGAGCTGGAAAAACTCCTGTGCTGCACCTCTGCTTTGACACTAACTGCCATTTCTGGAATAGTGTGTTAATCTAGACATTCTGTGGAAAAACATAGTTTTTAAACTTGCTAGTTAGGTGTTAATTAAAATACTCTGCCTAATGTGGTAGTTTATCAGCACTGTTATATTATATGGAAATATCTGTTTGGGGAAAAATCAGTCCACTTTGCTAAATGAAATGTTCCTTTAATCACTGGAGACTAGAACTGGATCTTGGAGCATTCTTAATTTTTGTATATTTATTTGCCTTTTTTAAGGGGAAAAAAATGGTCAAAACTAATATTACTGTACAAAGTAACAATCTTCTTTATATGCTCCAAATAATATCAGAGCTCTGCAGTGCTAGATGCCATATACATTTATAGCTTCTTTCCCAATGAAAAAGCATGAACAGCCAGTAAAGGTAGGAAGGTCTTGAAATTATGTGGGAAGTCAGTGACAAATCTAGCAAATGTAGTGCAGATTTTTTGACTCCTCATTGCACAGTTTCTTGCTTTGAACAACCAAGAAATTAACCATTTGCATGGGGAAGCATTTGGATCACAAAGGTATTTTACAAAATGTACAGTGAGTGTATAGGAAAAACAGTTTCCGGTGAAACAATAATATTTCTTTTAGGTCCTAGATTTCTGGGATAGATCTTTAAGTGACAAACTGAAGGGCATACATTGACTTTTCTTTGAATGTAGCTCTTAAACTCATGACCAGTACAATTTTAATGATTATTCTGTGGTGAACCTTGAAGAATTATGCTATTTTGACAGAGATCTCAGGTCAGAAGTAAGATTTAGGCTAATAAGTTTATGTATAAAAAAATGTACAAAATACTTGAAAAAAATTAACATGATGAAAGAATGACCTACAGGACCATATTGGAATTATCTTAAATTTTCTTCAGTGCTTTAAAAAAAAAAAGAGGCAAGAACAGCAGATGTGTAGATAAAAAACTGGGCATTAACATATAAAAGACAATTCACATAAGCTTTTACTTGTATTTTTATGCATATTTTTATACATTGCTGTTATCTAAATCAGGTGTATTCAATAATTGCTGTAATTTCAGTGATTCTTCTTTTGGTATGTCTTAGAAAAATTCTTCCCAGTTCAGGAGGTGAATCAAAAAAGAAAGCTATTCTAGTATTCATTAAGAACAGAATAGATATTAAAGTTAAAACATAAAAGTTGGATTTATAAACAAATGTTGAACACTTATTTAGCTGTAGTCACAGAGCAAAAAGAAGTTGCATAACTAATGAAAAAATGAGAGGATGATACAAGGAAGAAGAAAAAGTGGCAAATTGGAAAGGAAGAATTTGGAAGGATTGTTAAGCAGTTTGGCAAAATTAAATAGCTTTAAACCTGTGTATTTGCTGGGCTAAGATGAGCCAAGAACTCTGGGATGAAATATGCTTTTCATAAAAACAAAAAATGTGATTAAGAGGGTTTTTTTGTATTATTTAGTTTCTTATATGATAACTTGAACACTGCTTAGAAGCAGAAGCTTTCCAGTATGCATTTGTTTAAATTTTTTTTGCAGCTGAAGAAGGAATTCTAAAATTCTAAAAGTAAATGGCTAGGTAGGTTTTTCTCCCAGCTCCTCTCTTCTTTTTCACTGTCTCCTGTCTGTGGCCTAATATTTGAGCATAAGTTCTCTGAAAGCGCATACTCACATCAGTTTCTCCCTAACAATACACATACCATACTTTTTTCTGTATGTTTTTTTCCTTTCCCTAGTATGCCCAGAACTACTCCACTTTTGTTCTTCTCTATTAGCCTTCAAAACTGGTTTGTTTTCTGTCTGTGGGAGAATGTTTTGCAGGGAAAGACATAAAGTTCAGTCAAATCAACTTATCAAAAAGATGAGTGGTGACTTGATTTGAAGTGTGTAGGGACTTCCTTGCGATAAAAAATTTTGTTATAAAAAGCTTTCTAGTGAAAAGAAACATAAGATAAGAACAGGTGGCCAAAAGCTGAAGTCAGGCAAGATGCACATTTTTAATAGAATAAAAAGCCACTGTAACACTTTACCCTGGAGAACAAGTATAGTATCCATCTCTTTTTATTACACATCTTTAAATAAAGAGTTTGGATTTCTTTAGCAAATCTAAGCACAGCCAAACTGATTTTTTTAGAAAGGCTTTCTAACTTGTCTAAATCTGAATAGAAAACCAAAAAATGCCTTTTTGCAACTACATGTTGTAACATGTTGTAACAACATGTTATATTTTAAGGTATTTTCCAGATAAGAACAAACTAGAGTTTTTTCAAATAAGTGATTGGAATTTTAACAGGCGCTGTTTTGATTGCAGATTTTCAAAGATATTCAGCCTAGAGCAGATGCTTGAAGAAAGTATTGTCTTGAATTTCAGCTTCAGATGCTTAACCTAAAACCGTATTAAAAGGATTTTCTGAATGGTACAATATAACCATCATGTAAGTGGTGGTCTGAACATCTTTGTGGTTAAACTGTCTGTTCTTTTTGTAGCTCTTTATATAGCTCTTTAGGATGTCTTAAAGTATGCTGGCTTAATTCCCAAAAGGATGTCTAAAAAAAAAAAAGTTGTCCTCTAAAATTACCTGAAGGGAAGATGGCTCTTCAGATTTCTTAGTCTTTGGACTTACAGGTTGTTAGAACTTGAAACTGAAATCCTGAACACAGGAAAGCTCTCATTCCACTGACTATTTCTGTTTTGTTTGTGTGATGATGTAAATTAGTTTTTGCTCACTGCTCCTGTTTTTGTTGTTACTGGCTTTGCTGTAAAGTTGGAGATATTTATGAACTGTAGCTTGACATAAGGTACTTTTTCTTGGTATTCTATCTGATAAAGCAACAACTGTGAAGACAAATTGGGTAGGAAGAATGCCATGATATTTGTTCCCTTCGGTATGCAGGAACCAGAGGAAACCGTTTGCAGTGGATAGTCTTTTTAATCTTCTTTTCTTTCAGTCCAGGAACCGCTTACTTAGGAAAAGGGGCATGAAGCAAAGTAAAGGGGTAGAAGACAATGTCTTTACCTGGGAAGGTGGAGGACTTGACAGGAATAAACAGTAATCTCATTGGTGCTTTGAATGTGGAGGGCCATCAGTTAAATGTAAACCAATGTGGGAACAAAGAAAGCTTTAATGTCTTTTTTTTAATTAATCTTACATAAAACCAATATTTATATTACTAACACTCTACAAAACGTATCAAGCCAGTTAAGGGTTTAAATTTAATTATCAAATTTATGATCAAATGAAGTAAATTAAATGTAAAAGCACCTATGTGATGCAATTTTGATTGTTTGCGCAACGTGGTAATTGACACAGGAGAAAACCCTAAAACTGGAAAGGGGTAACAAACCATATTTGGAATTCTTAATTGCATGAAGTTTTCTAATCTTCATTAGAATTTATATTTTACTATAGTGACAGAAATGGTTAAATCTGTACTACTATCTCTGAAGTGTGCAGTAAAGTATGGAAAATAATCTAGTTCCTCCTTTCCCTGTCATAATAAAAGTACAAAGTGGAAGCTTTTTATAAGCATATTTTGTAATGGAAATTTTAGAAGCCTTTTGAATGAACAATTATGTCTTTGTTTCCATGGAGCTAGCACAAAAATAGCTCAGAAGCAATGTGATGGTATTAAGAACAGAATGTTAGGGCTACTTTGGGGAACTTTCCACCTGATCTGGTCAAGGTGATTTCAATTAAATAATTTGTTAGAAAATGTCAGCTGTTCAAAAGTAATATTTAGGAAAGTATTGGTTTTGATGAAACTTTAATTGGTAATCAGCCCCCCTACACCTGCCTCTCCCAATCTTCCCTTCCACCATAGGAACTTTTTCACTCCGTAGGTATAAATACTTAGGAACTGCATGGCTATAGAAGAAACTTTAACTATGGTCTCTCACCTGCAGGTGTGAGCTGACACTTGAGTGGGATGCTTGAGTTTTGGGAAATGTTTTACTCTGTTCATTGAGGACAGTGCATACTTGAATTCCTTTGAAAAGTTTCAGTTTCATTATGCTGTGGAATTGGTGTGTGTGTGTGTGTGTTAAAGTTTGGGATGGTTAAACTGTTCTTTTTGTAGCTCTTTTTATAGCTGTTTAGGTATCTTAAAGTATGCAGGCTTAATTCCCCAAAGGATGTTTAAAAAAAAAAAATGTGTTGTCCTCTAAAATTACCTGAAGAAAAGCTGTCTCTTCAGATTACCTAGTCTGGATTTACAGGTTGTTAGAACCTGAACCTGAAATCCTGAACTTGTAACGATTTGGTATAGGATTTTAGTAGTTTTTGTCCTGATATAGGAAGGAGATTAGTTGAAGCTGACTTGTTGATACTGAAATGGTGGTGTGTTTTGTACTGTGACAGTTCAAAGGTTTGGAATGTCATAGGTTTTGTGGTGATTAATGACGTAGAAGGTATGTGCTTCTCTTGCTGAAACTTGCGTTTTATAGGAAATAATTGTTTCTTACCTTCCTTCACCTTCCCTCTTCCCCCCGCCCAGTCCTGCAACTTTGAGTAAGTCAAGGGTGCTGTATTGCACTTTAGGAGGTACCTGAGGTTTCAGCAGGGGCAGCACTTGAAAATCCTTTTTGTGAGTCCTGTTCTGTAATTGAGTAAGGCAGGAGCAAGACCTGTCTTATTCTATGCCCTCACTAGTACTTAAAGTACCTAGTTTTCTGACCTTCATCCCAGCATGCCTTTTCTTTGCATTTTAGTTTGGTGCAGCCCTTGACTTCTCCGAGCTTCCTGAGATTTAGCCCAAATTGTGTTGTGCTCAAATCTGTGGTTGTCTTGCTGTTTGAATGTAACTGGTGGATCTTGGGGTTTAACTTTTGGGTTGAGCTGCATCATATTAAACTCCTGTAGTTTAAGGAACTTCGTCCTTCTGTACCAAATAGAGAGAAGAGGATGGTCACCACCACATTTCTCAAATCCTAATTTATTTATAACAATAGCCAAACGATAAAAAAAAAAAGCCTTTTAAAATCATATGAATAAACCTGCATGAGTCAAACAGTTTTATCCATCCATGAAACATCTTGAGAAGGCTATGGGGTACTTCTCTAGTTATTTGTCTTTCATCTTCATGCCAACTCCTATGTGTTAGTTGCCTTGAATTAGATCAATACTAACATCAATTAAAAAAAAAAAAAAAGCTACATTTTTTTTGTTCTGCCAAGTAGGTAAAACTGGTTTCTAGTAGGCTTTGAAATGTGTAGCTAATAGTTTAATCACGTTTAGAAAAGGTTTCTTTCTTACCTCTTCTCATTTCTTTGGAATTCTGGAAAAAAAAGAGACTTCCTAGATTATTGTGGTTTACTGATCCTTTCAAGTTAGTCTTTCCTTGCAAACAGTTTTATATAATTTGTTTAAATGATGTTTTGAAGTTTACTAAGCAGAAACTTGTCTGTCTTGCCTGTTACAAAGGCCTGTGAATAGATTGTTTTTAAATAAAATTATGAAATTGTAGTCTTTTGATATGTAAATCAAAAAACTACATAATGTACTAAGTGTTGTTGAATAGGAGCATATATAGACTAAATTCCTAATGTTTCCTAATATTCCAAATTGTGTGGTAACACTTCTTGTATTCTGTTAGCCTCATGCTTACTCTTTGGTTTGCCTGCAGTCTACTCATGTGGCCCCCAACTGGAATTACCTTGTTACCTGTTTGAACGTTCAGCTGAACTTAACTATGAATCATAGCTTTTTGTTTTTTCTGTAAGCATCATATTGTATTTAAACTTTAATATAAATTCTGTTTTCACTTGTAGTTTACCTACCTTGAAATATGTGTACTTTATCTAGGACAAACATTTATAAAAACCTAAGCAGAACTGCAAGAAGCAGAATGTGCATGCTGTATCAAGGGAGGCATAGTAGGATAGTCACTTCCTAGACAGCTGCCATCTAGGAGGCAGCAGGTAATTTTTCATCCTGTAATAAGCCACATCAGGGGCTTTCCTGATGTTTTTTCTGTACCAAACTTGGTAGTAGTTTCCCATGTGTATGTTGTCTTTAGTTACTCAATGTTGACTTTATTCCCATTTCCATTGGGCTACCTTCTACTGAGCTTCTGAAAATAACTATTTAAAGTAAAAACTTACTTGAGGTACATGCTTAATATCTGCAGTTAAACTGCTTTCTGCATGTTGTAAGTAGTATTTAATAAAGAGCTTGAAAGTTCACATGCTTTTTGCTTCTAGCAGAGCAGTATTTGTCAGTATTACCAATTGTGAACATGTACGTTCAGAATTATTATCTATGATTGGATCTTATCATTCATAACCAGGTTTAAGGTTGCTAGTATCTGGACAGTCCTTTGCAAGGAAATCTTAATTGCTAATAGTATGTGGAATGTTTCATTTCTTGTAATTTTATATTAACTTGCTATATAAGAAACTGTGTTGTTCTTAGGTTTTATTCTTTGAAAGGATGAAAATTACTTTTCTTTCTAGGCTTTGAGCATTTCAAATTAAGCAGAAGGAAAAATAATCTGTAGCCCTTCAATGTCCTACAGTTTGTGCATAAAACAGTAAGCATCTGGCCATAACAGTATTTATTATAAAATGTGATAGATGAGGCATTTGATCATCCATGTCTTCTGTTGTATGATTCTTCCTTTCACAAATTGTGAGTGTTATGTCTACTTTGGCCATGATTGCATACGGCTTAAAATGTCTTTTCTATCATCCTTTCATTATTTTCAGAGCCTGTAACTTCTAACTGGGAACATCTTAATCTTCTTTTTCTATTGAACCTATAATTATGAGTTGATGACTGTGTGTTTGTGGTTCTGGTTGCTGTTGTTGAAGTAGATAAATACTCCTGTATTGAATGAAATAACAGGTAGCATTTAAAGTATATTACAGAAATATTTCCTTGTGGTAATTTAGGGTCTCCTTAAAGTTACTCTGACGTTACAAATATGTCCAAGACTCAGTTTGTGGAAAGACTTAAACAGCTCTTCTATGTACAAGTACTTTATGTCTCTAAAGTTCATGTGAGAGAGGAGAGCTTCCCAGCAAATTTGTAGCAGTATGAAGTCTTGAAGTCGAATAAAGTGCTTAATGTGGAAAATCTTATTTTAAATTTTAAAAAGAAAAAAAAATGTTTAAAAGGCTTAAGCACAGCATTGAGATCTTCCTAGAGAAGTAGTGGAAGGTGTGCGGTCTGGAGAGATGGAGACAGTAGTTGGGGGGTTAGATGATAGAGATCAATACATACTACTTTGCCCTGTGTTAGTCTGCTGTATGAGTTCGCTGTATCTTTTAAGAACTGGATGATGCAAAAATGTTCTACAGCTTCTTTCTGATAAAAGTTGACCCATGGCAGCTAGAAGTCCTGTAACATTGAGAGTCAGTGAACCACAAAGATACTTAGTAAGTACTTACCCTTTTTCTTATGCATGAAAGTGTAAGCTTGATTTAGATTGCAGCTCGTGTCATTCTTCGGTAATGTCTTCTTCAATGCAAAACTTTAGGAGAGGTCATAGTGAAAGAACTGCCATGTTTTTTTCTTGTAATGAAATATTAGCACATGTACCAAGCATAGCATACTCTTATTACAGCTGACTATCTAATTTTCTGAAACAAGTATTTATTTAGCTAACTCACCATTAACAGTTGATCTGCTTGTGTATATGTCCCTAGTTATTATGGTTTTAGAAAAAAAAAAAATTCAATCTGTAATTTCAGATTATTGACCTGAGAAAACTAGATTTGATGTTGCTGGTTTAATTATCTATTTTAATGGTTTTAATATGTGCTTATTACTGATTATTTTTCTTATAGACATTATTACAGTGTATATACAATTGTATACAGTTTTATAATGTAGACATTACAGTTGTGTGTGTGTGTGTGTATATATACACACTGTTGTGTATATATACAGTTGTAATGTCTTACAGAGATAACTAGAGTTGTTTTGAAAAGATAGGCATCCTAAAATAATTTTTAAAAAAGTGGAAAAAAACTTTTCCCACAACATTTTGCCAGTATTCTTTTTTTTTTTTATTCCAATCTAAAAGTGATCTGAAACATAAGCTTTAAGATTTAAATACTACTGAGAATATCAAATTATTTCAGCAGGTAGTTCAAAAATATTAGTATTTAGATAAAAGATCATATAGTTTTTTCACTGTTAAAAGTAGTAAGACTGGGAATACTAAATATTTTAAATTGAGTAAGTTTTGATGCATGTTAAAAAATGTTATAAAATCAGATTTTCTGGAAGCTGCTGCAACCTGAAAAAATTAACGGTAAAGTAATATCTAAAAGGAGCTGCATAATATCTTTTGAAAATTGTTCTGTAGATATGACTTGGTCTGTAATCTCCAAAACATGAGTCAGATGAAAGAACTACATGTACATTGCTACGCAGTCATCTAAAATATTTAAAATACCTTGAGCAGGGAGAGTAAGGATTATGGAAGTTAATAATAAGCCAGTTTCTAGCATCTTTATCTGTTTTACACATATTTGCAGTGTTGTCCTATACTGTTAAAGGTAGTTTGGATAGCGTTTTTGTTGGTGGTGGTGCGGTTTTTTTTGTTTTTGTTTTTTTAACCCCTTTAATAAAAGGAGACTGTCTTGCTTTCATTTTGTGCCTGGCTGATCTAATGTAAACCTTGCTTTACTTATATACTTAGGCTATTACAGCTTATAATAAGACTGCTTTTTTGTAAAATTTTTATTTTAATTAGAGTTGCTCCGAAGTCACTTAGAAATGTAGTTCATGTGATTTTTTTTTTTTTTTTATTGCTTGACCACATAATGGACTTGTTAAAATTTTAATTAAAATCAAATCAAATGTTATTAATAAGATCCTTTATTATGTGAAACTGGTTTTGAGTATTTGTCAATTCATACTTGTTCCCTAAATGGATAATTTTAATCAAATATCTTTTTTATTTCGTGTACACTGTATGTCCACTTGTTCCTTCACATACATTTGTTCCTTTTCCTGCATTAAAAAGTAGGAAAGCCATGGCCTTCTTCAGGTCCCTTTTCCACCAGTTGAGCAGGTGGAAAGTAATTATATTCAATCCATTATGTTCCAACCTTATAAACTTTTTTTTTTAAGGCAATATAATCTTAAGTCAGTCTTCATTTTGTTTCTTTAGTGATTGTAAATTAATTAAGCCTCTTCTTGTAGTGATTTTGTAGAGTGGTTGGTATGAACCTTAAAATAGAGTAAAATGAGACCAGCCAACAGTTACTACTGACTCCTGACTTTTCTGCATGTCAGCACATAAGCCTTTTTGCAGTTGAATTGCCAGCTTCCACGGATTCTTTCAACATGAATCCTGCTACCAGAAGCTCAGTGGGGAATTCGGCAAGCATTAAGCTGCTCTTGTAATGAACTACTTAGCCATAATTGTCAAGGGAGGAGGGAGGTTGGTAAAATGCTTCCTCTTCGAACCATTTGTATTAATGATGAAAATCCAAATTTGAAGTTCTCCGTGTCTGTCAGACTTAGAGTGAGTTAGTAAAATGATGTCCGAGTCCTCAATGGGGAGGGGGGGGAGTGTCTAAGGTAATCCTGAAATTTGCATCAGTATTTTCACTGGTAATGGACTTAATGTGATTTTTCAGTACTAGAGACAGTCCTTTTGAACACAGAGGAGACATTTAGACATTTAGAAGCTGGGTGACAGTAGCTCAGCAACTGTGTGTTTCCATACAGAACTTCATAGGTGAAGCATTCAGGCATAAACCCTCAAGTATCATTTGGGATTGAGAAACAAATTCTCTACGCTGCTTTGCAGTTGGAGTTGAGCTTGACACCGAAAGTTTCATTGGCACTTTTTGCAGGACAGATTGATGCAGATTCAGGTGTCTTCAAGTAGTAAATATTTGACACAGCCATGCTTCATTTGCAAACATTATGGTTCTGGGTAGGTGTGATAGCCCTGTAACAAAGAATTACCTGTATTTCCAGAGCGTGCCCTCTTTTCCTTTGGGAGTGCTGCTATTTGTGCCCTTTTATAATCAAAATAATCATTTTCTTCCTGTCATTAAGATCAGTCAGCATGGTCTATCTTTAAGACTGAACTCTTAAGTATACGTCTCTTCACTGGGACACAGTTGCAATGAAGCTTATTCCAGGTTCATGCACAGTCTGTTACCCAAATTCCACCACCAGATGATCAGTCCTCTGAGATGGTAACAATTACTTCTGTCTTCTCTGTTTTAATGTGTGCTGTGCTTTAATAACTGTGAAAGCTTTTTCTGTAAAATATCAGTTGGCAACGTAGAAATGAAGAATCATTCATTCACTTGTTCATGCTATAGAATTTTAAATTCAAATGTATCTAAGTATTTTTTATGTGAAACAGGTGTATATTACATATCTTAGATTAACATACAGCACATAACCATAATATTTGTAACGTACTAGTGTTGAGAAATCCCAGTAAACAGGAGAGTTCTGCTATACCAGAAAGAGTGTGGACAGAGGACTACAGAGAAAGCCCTTGCCCAGGAAAGCTTTCTGTCTCTGTCAGGATTTTCCTGGTAGTCTGAAAAATCCTGTAGAGCTGAAAGAGGTAGGCAGGTGAGGTAACAAATGAATGTATTTTAATAGAAAATTTGTTTCACTTGCTGTATAACTAATGACATAAAATAATTATCTTCAGGTATTTCAAAGTCTGACTTTGAAAAAAGATTTAAAGGAAGACTGTAATCACTGTATAAGCTTTTAAAAGCTTTTTTTTTTTCTTCTATGTAAAGAGGACAGAGGAGAAAAAATGATGTGTTTGAAAGAGTCAGAACTTACACATAACTACTAATAAAAAAGGGGTTAAGCAATGACTGTTAAAGGTAACAAAAGATGTTTATACTTAGTGGGAAAGGGTGTGTTTGAGAGTGAAAAGAAAGGAGAACTGAGAGGGAGAATTGAAGGAGAACAACACTGCTTATATGGAGACAGTGTTGGAAGAGATATTTTGTTGAAATGGCAAAAGGAGTGCCTTAGATTTATGACAGACTGGGACCACTAAGGGGCAGGACAGATAATACTGGGATCAAGAAACACTAAGTAGAAAGTAAAGAAGGGAAATGGAAAGAGGGGGACACTTTAAAATGGTTTGCAACCTTTTCTTTTTTCCCTTCTGTAATTCTGTTTAGGTAGTTATTGTGATATATATTTTTTCTTTCATTGATTTTCCTGCTATGTAAATATATGAAATGTGCAGAATATACAGAAGTGTAGAATAATTGGGAAGTGATATAGCCCTTCAGGATCAGAATGAAACAATCCAATGGGTTTAATTTATAAAAAATAGAACAACTTAGTTTGACTGCTGGAGTTCGGAATCCTGTTAGTTTTGTTATATGCATTGTTGGTATAATGAAAAGGTTTCCCCCCCCCCCCCCCCTTGATGTGCTTCTTTAGCTTTAAGGAAAAGATTTAGATGTTAATTTGAGGAGATAAGCCCCCTGAAGCTATGTATTTAAGGTGAGATACCCCAAGCAGAACTAATGGAATAATGTTTGATTAACTGGTAAAATAGTTTATTTGCACATTAAAATCTTGATTATGGCATATATTCAATAATTAAAGATAAAAGAAGGCTTGCTTTGTAATAAAAGTTCAAGGAGTATTTGGAGGGGAACACTTGAAATTTTGCTAAAGATTGTAGTTATTTTAATGACTGTGTTCTTGCAAAGATGTTCTCATCTGTTTACACATGTGGTGAATCATTGTTTAACTTGACATATTCACTTTTCATTATTATCCATGAGATTAAAGAGCAACCAAATAAATTTTATATCTAAGCTAGTTGATAATGATTTCTGAAAACCTCATTTATGAAGGAGTTTTTATGCAATATGATTATTTATATAGCTCTGCTTTTTCCATTTTTATAACTGTTCCATTTCCTGTGGAGTAACATTTTCACCTACATTGAATACTGACACTATTTTGCACAAGCAAAAAAGGGGAAAAACATATTCAGTGTTAATCATGACAAATGAAGACAATTGTCTCTGAAAATATTTGTGAAACTTCATGAATTAATACGCAACAAATATACATTTTAAAAGGTAAAAATACTGAATAGCAAATGTAATACTTTCAGACCGTTTTTCTCAAAATGTCTTTCCTGTCTTTTAACCTTTCACATATTCAAGATACAATTGGGACATTTAAAATACTTTATGCAATGAGATTAGGAAATTATTTTTGATAGGTTTTGTCTGTTTTGCATTATGCTATCAATATTTTTAGAGGCAACTGTAGCTGCAGTTTCTTTTTGTATTTTGCTACAAAGGGAGAGAAATACCTGAGTCCATCCTTTTGTGTAGACAGTGTTTCAAAGTCTTTTCCTTTGTTTTCATGACTGTTTAGTATTTTATACCCTTCCCTCAAAAACATATAGTCTGTAAGTGCCTTTAAGACGCATCAAATACCAAATTTGACTAGTTCCTTGGGCAAATTACTTGTAATTCTGTTTATTTTACCTTCTCATTTTAATTAGCTGAATGGAATGATTTTCATTGTTTTAATAAAGAAGGTCTGTTAAATTCATTTGTGTTCTAATTTCTTTTCTAAAACTTGATTGAGAAATACATATTAGGCATCTCCAAATACAATCATTTCAAATGAAAAGTATGATTGTTTTACAATCAAAGTCTTCATAATAAGATATGGCTACATAGAAAGCATGTAATTAAAAGTTAGTTCTAATATAAATATAAAAAAACCTTTCCTTACAAGCCCCTTTAGGTTTGAGTCAGAGGCACTGTCCTTTTCACTAAGAAGTTAAGAATTTACTTTTGCCAGAGTAGAGGTAAAAAATTAGTGAAATACCAAGGAAAAACTTTATCTCACATTTATGCACTTCAGCAAATTTTTATAACCAAAAAGACTATCATGATCCATAGATTATGTGAATTGAAATTATATACAGTTTATGCAGAGATCAACTAAACATAATGCTAAAGGAATAACTGTACATATCTCTAAAGATTTTCTTTTAATGCAATGAAGAACACTTGATTTTCCTCCATTGGGTAACATTTTTATTCTTGTAGTTATTAGCACTTCAATTGCAGTTGTCTTTTAATCAAATCAAATGATATGTGATCTCGGTGTCACCCAAATAAGATGATACCATAAAAAGAATATGTCTAGTACAGATGGAGCTGTCTGATCTGATTAGGTTTGCAGATAGTGTTTGAAATTCAGAACACAGCAATATTGTTTTCAAAACTGGGTCTGAGTCTTGGAGAGTGCATCCTTTGGTGTCACTCCAAGCTTCAGTCTGCATTAGATGAGTAAATGATGAACAAGCATAGTACCAGAATATGGGAGAAATTCAGGTTCCGATAGAGTATTTGCTACAGTGATATGTTGTCTTTTAACCTTATTTTTAGTTAGCACAGTTCCTGTGTTTTTTAATTAGAAACAGTGGTTCACTTGACCCTGCTTGAGCAGGGAGATTAGACTAGATGATCTCCAGAGGTCCCTTCCAACCTCTACCATTCTGTGATTCTGTGATTTTGTGTGAAGCTGTTGGAGGGGAGAGGGTTTATTATCTTAATTCTTTATTAGTGACATTATCCTTTCTTTTGAAATAACTAAGCTTAGCCATCATGCATAATTTATGATGATAATGAGGGAGACCTTTGGTGTCACTTATAGAAAAGTGTGACTGTTGCTTATATTACATATTGTAATCATATTATGTACATATTTTCAAGAACAAGTATATGGTGCAACTAACGTTTCTGGAAGCTTGTTAAGAAGCCAGTTTCCTCCATGGTCTCAGAGTAAAAGAATGTCTAATTTCATTTTGGGTCGGCTACAGATACTCTTATAAATAGTATCATAGTAATATTAGATGATTCTGTGAAAATTCATTTGATGCTCACCAGAAATCAAAAACAAATGAAATATCAGGAATTATTAATAAGGAAAAGATGACCTAAACAAAGCATTACTATGCCACTATGATGTGCCCACATACTGAATGTTGTACGTAGTTCTGATAACTTCCAGTCTCTATAAGAATATGGTAGAACTAGTAAAAGCTACAAAGAAAGATAAGAGTGATAAAATATAGATTTCAGATAAGGAATGACTAAACTAACTAGGACTGTTCAGCTTGGAGAAGAGATGACCATGTATATTTAAGATAGAGGTGAGTGACATTGAGAATGTGATAGAAAATGATTGTTCACTGCTTTTTAAAATACAAGAACTAGAGGGTTGAAATGAAATCATCCTATAGCAGCTTTTTAACATTTTTTTTTTTACCATACATAAATAAACTATGTAACTCATTATATTAATGGATGTTAAGAATCAAAAAAATTGAGAGTTCAGAAACTAATCTGAGAAATTCATGGAAGGAAATCCATCAGTTTGTTGAAACAAAGACAATATTTCTGGGTCAAGAAGTTCCTAAGCCATAGGTAGTGGGACTCTATATGGGGGAAATTTCAGTATAAGCTTATCCTGGTCTTATACTTTCTGTAGATATTTGGGGATTTGCCGCTAGGATAGGCTAGATAAACTTTTTTCCTGATCTTATGTTCTTGAACCACTTAAAGCAGTAGCATCAGGCTAACACAAATGGTGGAACTAGTAAGATACTGAGACTGTATCTCAGTCCCTGTGCTGGGACTTCCTTAAAGCAATAGTTGGGTCACATTTCTCTATGGCTTTCATCTTTAGAAAGGTGGGTATATATTTTTCAATTGGTGAGATACTTTGTGTAATAAAAGTCAAGAATGGTGCATCCCAATGAGCAAGAAGTCAAGCAAAGGGAGGCAGGAGGCCTGCATGGATGAACAAGGAGCTCCTGGCAAAACTCAAACAGAAGAAGGAAGTGCACAGAAGGTGGAAGCAGGGACACGCACCTTGGGTTGTATATAGTGACGTTGTCTGAGTATGCAGGGATGGGACTAGGAAGGAAAAAGCCCATCTGGAATTTAGTCTGGCAACGGATGTTAAGGACAGCAAGAAGGGCTTCTTCAAATACATCAGTAACAAAAGGAAGACTAGGGAGAATGTAGGCCCGCTGCTGAATTGGGCAGGGACCCTTGTGACAAGGGATACAGAAAAGTCAGAGATACTGAGTGCTTTCTTCTCCTCAATCTTTACTGCTAAGACCAGTCCTGAGGAATCCCAGACTGGGGAGACCAGGGAGAAAGTCTGGAGAAAGGAAGACTTTCCCTTGGTCAAGGAGGATGGGGTTAGGGATCGCTTAAGCAAACTTGACATCCACAGGTCCATGGGCCCTGATGGGATACACGCACGAGTGCTGAGGGAGCTGGTGGATGTCATTGCTGGGCCACTCTCAATCATCTTTGAAAGGTCATGGAGAACAGGAGAGGTTCCTGAAGACTGAAAGAAAGCCAGTGTCACTGCAGCCTTCAAAAAGGGCAAGAAGGAGGACCCAGGGATCTATAGGCCAATCAGCCTCACCTCCATCCCTGGAAAGGTGATGAAGCAGCTCTTCCTGGATGCTGTCTCTAAGCATGTAAAGGATAAGAAGGTGATCAGGAGTAGTCAGCATGGATTCACAGAGGGGAAGTCATGCTTAACCAACTGGATAGCCTTCTCTGATGGGATGACTGGCTGGGTAGCTGAGGGGAGAGCAGTGGATGTTGTCTCCCTTGACTTCAGCAAGGCTTTTGACACTGTCTCCCATAACATCCTCATAGGCAAGCTGATGAAGTGTGGGACAGATGAGTAGACAGTGAGGTGGATTGAGAAGTGGCTGAATGGCAGGGCTCAGAGGGTTGCGCTCAGTGGCACAGAGTCTATTTGGAGGCCTGTAACTAGTGGTGTCCCCCAGAGGTCAATACTGGGTCCAATCCTGTTCAACTTCTTCATCAGTGACCTGGATGAAGGGAAAGAGTGCACCCTCAGCAAGTTTGCTGATGATGCCAAACCAGGAGGAGTGGCTGATACACCAGAGGGTGGTGCTGCTATTCAGAGGGACCTCGACAGGCTGGAGAGCTGAGCTGAGAGGAACCTCATGAAGTGCAGGGTCCTGCACCTGGGGAGGAATAACCCCTTGCACCTGTCCAGGCTGGTGGCTGACTTGCTGGAAAGCAGCTCTGCGGAGAAGGACCTGGGAGTGCTGGTGAACACCAAGTTAACCACAAGCCAGCAATGTGCCCTTGTGGCCAAGAAGGCCACTGGTATCCTGGGGTGCATCAGGAAGAGTGTTGCCAGCAGGTCGAGGGAGGTGATTCTCCCCCTCTACTCAGCCCTGGTGAGGCCACATCTGGAGTACTGTGTCCAGTTCTGGGCTCCCCAGTACAAGAGAAACATGGAGCTACTGGAGTGAGTCCAGCAAAGGGCTATTAAAGATGATTAAAGGGCTGGAGCATCTCTAATGAGGAAAGGCTGAGAGAGCTGGGGAAGCAAAGACTGAGAGGGGATCTTATCACTGTATACAAATATCTAAAGGGAGGGTGTCAAGAGGATGGGGCCAGACTCTTTTCAGTGGTGCCCAGCGACAGGACGCGAGGCAACGGGCACAAATTGAACCACAGGAAGTTCCATCTGAACATGAGGAAAAACATGTTTACTGTGAGGGTGACAGAGCACTGGCACAGGTTGCCCGGAGAGGTTGTGGAGTCTCCATCCTTGGAGATATTCCAAACCTGCCTGGACACGGTCCTGTGCAACATGCTCTAGGTGACCCTGCTTGAGGAGGGGGGTTGGACTAGATGATCTCCAGAGGTCCCTTCCAACCTCAACCATTCTGTGATAAACTAAAGTCATAATACTAAATAGCAAAAATAGAGATCAGCCACATACATTCATTATTAGAATAAATCACATTTTTCCCTCTTCTTATGTAGATGTAGTTGCATAATTTCTTGTAAACCTAATTATGTTGCCTTTACCTCTGGATCATGTAAAAGGTGATCAAGTAGGAGCAGTAGTATGTTAAATGTGTATGTGCTAATAGACTTTTGAAGCTGATGGCATTCATTTGGGGAAAGCTTGAGCAATTAAGTTGTCCAGGAAGCTTCTTACAAGGGAAACCCTGTGATCACTGATGAATTATCTCTTACGCTTATTTATCTGCATTTCCTTCTTAAAACTGTTTTTTGTGGTTAGAGTTACATTATTGACTTCTCTTTTGCCACATAATTCTTGCCTTTGTTCTTGACTCTGTTCTCGTCTACTGGTTAAAGAAAAGATTTTATTGAATGAAGAACTTCATAATAAAAAAATGAAACATAATTAGGATATATTTCTGACTTTGTGAAGCAAGTGTAATTGCAGTCTTTTCTATGACTCCTTTAGTGGTTGTGGTTTTAGGGTTTATCCCTACCCAAAAAGTCTTAAATCACTAATGACAGGTAAAACTCTATGGAATACAAGCCTTAAAACATATTATTATATTTCTCTGAATAGCTCATTGTCTGTTGTAAGAGAAGGGAATGAATATTGAATAATTTGGATCAGAAATCTAGTCTTACCAATTTGAGTATCAGCAACTGCCCTTGTAAACAATGGGAGTTTCTAGTGAGGACCATCTGCTTGAAAACATTGGCTTGAAAAATTTTAAGAATTTTTAAAACACAGTCCTTGGCCTTAATAGATATCCTGCTCACTTATAAGGACAAGAAAAATGAAACAAATAGTATACGTTCTCTTAAACTTATTAAGAAAATAAATGGACTGTCTGTGCTTGAAAATTTAATTTTTATTTAACAAAATTCTGTGGCTTATCAGTTTTGCTAGCCTGGAATTATATGACCCTTGACATGGAATCTTGCTGTTAATTTTCCCAACCCTTACATCCCATAATTCTTTTGTATGTACAATGTGCTGATATCCTTCTGCTTTTTATCACATACCATGCTGCTGCAAGTTATTGTATTTACTGAGATATTCCTCACGCTTTTTGTACAAACTAATTACATTTAGTAGTGTATTGTTAGGTATAAATTAAAACTGAACTATGGCAAAATGCACTTACAGAAAGAACAAAGTAAGCTTTGAAGTGAAATCATGCTTGTTTATACATTTTACTTGGTGCTTATCTGTAAAATATAGTCAATGGGCATTTCAGTCATTAACAAGAATTAGCTAGGTTCTATGGGAAGCCTTTGTTAAAGCTCCATGAATAAATTTAACTTAATTATAGATTGTTTGTATTATTATTTGCTGGAATTTGCATAAGAGCTTTTTAGGAGAAAGAATGCTGACTGGGACTTTCTTATTAGTTGGTCTCTCTCTGTTACCTAATGGAGTCAGATGCAGAGAATTAAGTGGAACTACTTCACATGTTCAACATTTGTTTATAATCAGTAAAGAGGGATTGTACGGAAATAAGCTAGGATTTACCACTGTGCCTAAACTGGTTTATTTTTTCCCATGCTATATCAATATCGGGGTTAATTTCTGGAAAAGACTCTGTATAGTAGTTAATGCTTTTGGCATATAATTAAACATGGAAGGTTGCTGAAAGTGAACATGTTGAAACTGAATGTAGGGCTTCACAAACTGGTGATGAGAATTGCCGTTGGAATGTTTCATGATACTGATACCAAAAACATTACCAGGTAGCCCCAAATTATCTATGCACATGAGAAGAAGAGTGTTGAGAGTTATGGATACATCTTCCCCTTAAGCTCCTATTTTTCAGCAACATGGAGTATAAGACCACTATCATGAACCTTGTGATAGAATTAGTCCACTCACTTATGTATTGCTCAAGATCATGTATGCTTAGCCTTGTGAGGGCTGGGCTATCACTGTATCGTTGATCATTAATGTGTCTTAGAGCATTTTATGCCAAGAGGGAAAAATGTGAGTCCTATATAAAGGCAATTAAGTATTCTAAATAAGTCAAAGTTTAAGAGAAAGGTGGGCATGAGAATGGGCCACTGTAAAATTTGAGGTTTTAATTTAAAAATATGTAATAGCTTAATTTTTATGAGAAAAATATAAGTAATTCCTACCAAACAGCAGTGCAAGAGTATAAACATAAAGCAAGTTGGGGTAGTGGCAAGTGAGGTTAAGAAAGGAAAATGAATTGCATTGTTTTACAGAAATTTGATTGCAATATGAAAACTGTTTAGGTTAAACTTCTTTTGTTTATGTTCAAATCTTTTAGAATAGAGATTAAATCATTTCCTGGTTAGCTGCACAATATCTCAGATAATTAAATTTAGCTTGTTGATATGAAGGAAGAGGTAGCTAGAGAAAAGTTTTTCTCCATAGGTTCTTGAGAAGGATGTGTGATGTCAGTAGTATCTTAGTCATGTTAAAACGTACTGGACAGAGACCTGCCTTGTAATGAAAATCGAGTGACAGACTATGCTGGTTAGGTTTGCAAGGGATGTTGAGCAGAATGATGAGGCCCTGGTTAGAGGCAAGTCTCCCTGCTGTTTATCTAGTAAGAACTTGCAGAAGAGGTGCTAGGGGAAGGATATACAAGATGGGCTCCTTTACATTGAGGAAAGAGTGGTTAGTGGCAGCAAGCAGCAACTTCTTTGCCTTTGCATCAGACCACTTCATGGGAAAGAAGGAGACAGTAAGACAGGCTGTGGGCTGTTCATTTCAGATTTACGGGCCAAAGGTTGTCTGCTCCCGTGTACAATGAAAAAAAGCCTCTATTAGCATGTTTCTGAGATGCAATATGGTATGGAAAAAACTGTGCAGTTTTGAGTTCTGCTAGTATTGCTGTGGTTAAATGTGCTTCAAATCCTGTGCGTGTGGGCACACACTCACACACTATATATATGATATTTAGAAGAAGATACTGGGCTAGATAAACCTTTGTCCTGATGGTGCGTGGCTATTTTTGTGATCTTAGCAAAAGTATGCAGGTACAGAATATGCTGCAGTCCTCATGGTTAACTTGCTTTGCATGCCTTTCTTCTGTAATCTTTAAGCTGTGTATCCCTGATGGGCCTCGGAACCATTCCACAGGTTGTTCTGAAATGAAATCCACCCCTTTTCAAAAGTGAAATTCAATTAAATGTATGGTTACAATTTATTCAAGTCATGGAATGTTTCCGCGAGTTTAAAACAATTGCTTTGACAAGTACATTTGAATAACAGTAAATGTTATTCATGAAAACAAAAATCAAATATTTTCTTTTATTGGAGGCTGCTATTGACTGCAATTGTCTTTTAGCTTTTAAAGGAAATACGTTTAGTTCATGTGTGTGTGAAGCTGGGGAAGCAGGAGTATGTGTGTGGCTTATGTATAGAGCAACATAAATGTTGCTAGACTAGTTAAACAAAAAGAGGTTTGCGGGTTTTGTTATATAGTAAAAAAAAAAAAAACAAAACAATTATACTTCCAAAAAATAGCTACTTTAAAGGAGCTTAATGCTTAAATGTGACCAGCTTTGAAATACCACTTAAGGATTTTTCAATCATTTTCTTTTAAAAACTGAAATGCTACTATTTGCATAAACATTTTATGCCACACTCTTAGTTGTACGATGCAGATTAGATGAAAAACAATGCTTAGTTCTTGAAAGTTTAATGTTTCTTAGTTTTTCAACTTTTTTGATGATGTACTCTGGTAACTATGTTAAACCTCTGCAAGGTTTGTTTTACAAAGG
Source organism: Apteryx mantelli (assembly GCF_036417845.1). Taxonomy (NCBI): domain Eukaryota; kingdom Metazoa; phylum Chordata; class Aves; order Apterygiformes; family Apterygidae; genus Apteryx; species Apteryx mantelli. The sequence continues at coordinate 27,805,289 of NC_089978.1, forward strand.
TAGTTTGTATTACTCAAACTGCTTTTTTGGGGGAGGGGGGGAACCCTCAACGACTGGTATGTATGTGTTGTGACTCTTTCAAAGTATTTTTTTTAAGCCATTGTAAAGAAAATGGTAAGCATCTTGAAAAATAAGTAAGGAATGCTGATGACCTGTTGTTAGATTTGTCTGTGCAAGCTATAGTGGTGTAAGTTCATAATCTTATTTTTAGCAGAAGAAGATACAAAAGTAGTTGCAGAAGCCATTCATTTTCTCAGGGCACACTCAGTTTGTGGCTTGGGTAACTCAGTTCTTTCAGTTTCTCGTCTTTCTTCTCTTCTGGCTCAGAAACAAGAGAACATGGGTTAAAGCAAAAAAAAAAAAAAAAAAAATCTTGTTTTAAAATATAACTGGTTATTGAAGGCTGCCGTAACAGAAGGGAGCTGGAAATTAAGCTCAAGATAAAGATGCAAGTATAGTGTTAGCTCATGGAAGATGTAATAGGCTTTTAAAGTGAAGTTTGCGGAACTGAAGGGAGAGCCAAGAACAGCTATGAAATATTATCAGTAAATTGAATTAGGAATATCTATTTAGTAATACTGTGTTTCATACTCCTTAAGCTATGCTTATTTATCAGCATTATTATAGCCCATAAAAATCAATTTTGAATTTTCTCATTTGCAGATTTGGCAAACCTAAGTTAGTTCTTTTACATGTGAAAGTAAGTGGTTAATAAATGTTCTTTTTTTGAGGAAGGAAGGTCCCCTTATCTAACAGACTGATCTCTATTAGATTAAGCCTTGATCATGAGGAATATAGAAGAAAAACTAAACCAGACAAAATGAAAACAAGATGATTCTCTTAGTTCCAAGCTTGTTAATAGTTTTGATTTTACTTCTCTGAAACAGAACTGCAAATTCTGTTTCCTAGTCTTTCAGTATTCAGATACTACTGAACTTGAATTAGAAGCTTATATCCTGCTGTGGTCCAAAAAAATCTGTTAGGAGATAGGTATAATAAATGGGAAAAGTCTCCTTCTGGTGACTTAAAAATGCTAGACTGAGACTGACTTCTCTTTTTATGTTTTGGATTATGTATTTCTATGTAAAATAACTTTCTCAGTCTTGAGCTCCGTCATAGTTCATTTGTTTGCTGTTCCAGTTCTCTTGAATTGGCTAAAATTTATGCTGTGTCACGGCACTTCAAAACCTCACACTGGCCTCTTCCTTCTCCTGTAGGACCTTTTCTTTCAACGAGTTTCCGTCAGGCGCCGGTGAGGCTTTTAGGAGACCAGGTGTTTGAGCTCTGCTTACCCCCAAATAAAGCCTTCCTTACAGTCGTGCAATCTGAACTGCTAGAGACCTTCATGCCAGTAGCCCTCTTTGGGGTTTTTGTTGTTTTGGAGGGATTTTTTGCCCCCTCTAAACCTCAGTGATCCTTAGAAGAGGTCTGGCTTTGTAAATTCTGGTTTTTAAAAGCACAGGAGGAGAAGAGCTGAAATTCCCTCTTATCAAACTAAAGTCAAACTTTCAACCCTATCTGTAAGTTATGCAGGCTTTGTGATGTATGAGAATGTAACTGATGCTTAAGTAAATCATATTGTACATACTTGACTTTAACTGATCTACTATTGCTTTTGATGCCTTGGATTAGTGCATATTTGTATTAATATTAGTACTCAGAGTATGGTATTGCATTGTACCTAGAATGCTAATTTATAAGGTGTTCTGAACATAACCCCCCTACAATATTTTTCTCTTGATCTGACTTTTAGATCTGTGCCCCATTCAGAACAGCAGTCATGTGACTTCTTTTCTATTATATATCTTTTATTTCATTTATTATCTTTATATTTTATATTTATATTATTAGAGGAGCAAGTTAATAAGACTCAATCTGGATAATTAAGATGATTATAACATAGCATATGTTACCAATTTCAGGGTACTGCAGTGTTGCAGCATTCCTACTGAAAACAAGTATGGTTCAATACATGCCTAAAATTTGTGCTCATTTAAAACTAAGTAAGAGACTGTCATTTCCATCCATCAGGGTGAACTTTCAGCTGAAGAGTTTCAGCACCTCAGCATGCTCAAAAATCAAATACTAACCAGGCCTCAGTACAGAGAACAGGTTTGCTGAGCAGCACAAGAAAAATGAAATTTTCCCTTTTTTGCATCGAGGAGGCTTATAATTTTAAGACTAAGAATCAATGAAGAGCATCTGGAACAATATCTCAAGATATATGTAAAATTTAATTTACCCAGAAGCCCTTCATTTCTTAGGTACAGTTTATTTAAGGATGCTTCTTTTGTATGGTGTGCTGAAGTGACTTGACATTCATTTAGTTATATTTGCTTACGTATTGACATTTGCTATTTTGCAGGGTTCATGAAATAAACCAGACATACTCCTTGTGGAACTGGGGAAGTTAGAGTCATAAGGAAAGGGCTGAACAGGTCTTGGCAAGTCGGATACTTCATGCCTGTTACCATCTATAATTCTGAATTGTAACATATGTTTGTTTTCTTTGGAAAATCCTCCAAAGATGGAAGTTCACATCCTCTGTAAGCAATGTATTAGAGCTGCATTTTGCCACTTTTGCCATGTGAAGCAGCAGTATGATTGTTTAGATTACAGTAGTGTTTTTTAATAAACCATCAGTAATGCTGAAACCTCTGTGTAGTTCTTTTACAACAAAGACGGTTTCAGTTTGACGATTGTCTGTCCTCTCATGCTAGAAAATTTGACTTGTGGTGCCAGTGATACTATTTAGAACTGACCTCTCTGTCAGGAATTAAAGGAAAGTAGACAGCTCTTATAATAATTTTTACCATCTCCTCATGGTTTATGTCCCAAGAAAGCTAATGTCCTAACAGTGACAACAGGAGCACACTGATAACTACAAAGTTAGTCTTCATTGCTTATAGAGCCTTTTGTTCTTTCACAGCTTATATTATCTTCCAACCATTTCAAATAAATTTTTAATGTTTCACTTCATGCTTTAAAAGAAATATAAAATCTAAAAAAAAAGAAAAAATGTAGGTATGATCAAATCTGTTGACTTATAGAAAATGACTGTAGCTTGGAGAAAGGCGTGATAAAATGTTTTCTCTGTATAATAGTGATGTAACATACAGGCTTGTGTGAAATGGGAAATAAGCATGTTCTATGTTGTATTCAGTAAACTTTGTTTTCTGATATTCTGAGACAAACATGAAGTGTTAATTTTTCAGAAGAACTTAGCAGGCCGTACTCAAGACTAGCTGGCCTTATAGTCTCAATCAAAGTTTACTTTATCTGATTATGGTTTGATACCATGTAATTTACAGTTTTTCCCTCAGCACTGTGTTAGGACCACTTTTTAAAGATTTTAATGTTAAAGTTACTGAAGTAAACAATGCTGCTTAGTGGGCAGAACTGTCTGCGAGAAATAAACTCAAAGACAGAGGCCATGAGTTTTGAACAAACCTCGAGGTTTCACCCCCCAAACCCACCTTCTGAAAGAAAGTACTGAAAGTGAAATTGGGTGTGTTACTTCATTTATATTTTCTCTGCAAGTATAAAGGACATTTTAAATGATCTTTTTTTTTCAAAATACTTCAGTATTTTCAATAAACTTTTTAGGTAGCATTCACGTAGTGGCATACTGCTGTGTGCATACTAAACATTACTCAGGATAAAAATGTTTTGGAAGCTAAAATGAATGCAAAGGTACAGTAATGGGGAGGAATATGTGCTGCTGTAGTGATTCACATGAGAACTGATCTTTCTAGAGCTCAGTCATTCAGTTATAAACCATACTGTGAGCACACTGAGTAAGATTAATCTGCCATAACTTTAGATGTCTCTATCCAAACTAGCTGTCCTTTTATAGTCAGTGAAAAGTAATATATTCCTAGGGCAAGATTTATTTCATCCTAATGTTGCATCTAGAATGAGTAAGATGAATCGCTTCCCAGAAGCACCTTTTTCTCTCTCCTTTGATGGTAAAGAGAATGTTGAAAATTAGCTCAACTATCTATAATATGGATCTCTAAAGAATTCCATCTGAAAAATTAAGCATTTACAAGAGAGAAATATATGCCAGTTATGGAAAATACCTGCTTTAAATTTGTATTAATTTGTTCTTCCTCTGTAGTCTTACTGATATATTTAGATTAACAATGAGTACATGTGAGCAGTACACATACTGATCAATGAAAAGTTTAATTTATTTCATGTAGCATTCTAAACATTTTACCTAAAGAAATCTTCATTCATGCAGCTGAAGAACAATCCTCCTAAAATCCCTAAATTAGTTGATTAGAAATTTAGGGCTTTAGCTAGTGACCTAAAAATAATATGTTTTTATCTGCCTGGGACCACAATCTCTTTTGTCAGTCTGCTTTGTTTTAATGTTTGAACTGGAGCCCTATCTTTATAAAAGAAGCAATAGCAGTCGGATTTCACGTATTTTGAAGTCTCTCACTGGTGATGACGACATAGATGTGATGCTGTGTTTTTAAGGAAGATGTTCCAGTTTGAACAAGAATTATTCTGGAATGTTATGTGATGGTCTTTGTTATAAAGGGTAGCTAGTTTACTAATTTTCTCTTTATAACATCTAATTAACTTCGGATTTTAAGACATTGTCACTTCTGTCTCAGCTGATCATTTCTGTCTCTTCCCTGTGGAAATTTCTACCTGTTCACTTGTGGCATATGCCGAGTCAACAGTTTTGCAATGCTTAAAGTGTATATGAACATCAGGGAAAGTAAATTAATAATCTTGTTTCAGCGTTTGTTTCCAAACTGATTACCACCTGTATTCACAAGGCAAAATTGGTTATCCCAATCATGTGTGTGTTTTTATTTTATTATTATTTATTTAAATCTGAAGTTGTTCTTATAAACTAGTCTAAAATGGGTGAGAATGGTTGTCACGTTGTCTGCGATATGCCCTGACTATTCTTAGCCTTAGAAGAGGTGAGGAAAGTTGAACAGTAGTTCATGAAGACAGGAGAGCAAGGAGTGCCTTGGTGCAGATCTGACCTAGTGTAGCAATTATGCCATTGCAATGATTCAGCTCTTAAATGGCAATGGCTGCTTAATATGCTGGAATTAATAGTCTTCATACAGGTAGTCACATTTGAAAGAAACTAGAAATAAGTCCTACTTTGACAGCGCTGCACGGCAAATTTGCAGATTTAAATTTCTGGAGAGTTTGGTTTATATAATTTTGATATACATCTCTTGATCAAGACTAATACATAAAATACAAATCTGTGTTAATTTAGATGGGAAGAAAAAGGCCTTAAAATGAAAAGCTTTGGTTTCATTGTAACACCTAGCATGTGATCTGATAACTAGAATCGAACTTCATTTTACGCTGCATAAACGTGAAACTGAAAAACAATCTTTACCTACCCAAAAGCATTTAAGAAAGTAATTGATGGTTATAGAAAAAACCTTTTTCTCCTGGTATGTTTTCTTTTAACTAGAATGATATTTGAGGAAGGCAAAAACTGTGCAGAAAGTTCCCCGTATTCTTAACAGTTAAAAGTAAGTTTCAGATGTACAGATTAATAGTTCTTAAGGCTGCAGATCGGAAGATGAGTAAAGAGAAGCATATGTAAAAAGTAAGCAGAAATATTCAGTTTAGGTAGCATGAAACTTTTTCCAAAGTGTGAGCGTAGAACACAGAAAAATAGACTATTCCAAGAAATTTTTGACATTTTGTACGTCTAACAGGAAAATAATTGCAAAGCAAAACATTTTCTTTGATTTTCCTGCAGTTCGCATTTTCACATTTTATTGTTGCTGTTGTGTTTGTATTACTCATTCTTTTTTTAACACAATGCACTCATGTTTTTTCCTTTAACCAAAACAATACCAAATGCCTATAAAATATATTCTTGCATCTTGTTTAGATCATCTCACACAATTCTTAGATTCTTTATTTGATACCTTTTTTTTTTCTTTTTATCACAAATGAAGATCTGTTGAAACTATTTGTGTCTTCAAGGTCATATATAAATCATCTTAGAATAAGTTCTGACCTATTCTTTCTTTGCAGTATCCTCTATTTAATAGCATTATCACCCTGATGTTCTATTTGTGTATTTCTTCTAAGATTGCCTGCCATCTTTCCTATCTTGTGTTCATGTGATGAATTTTCTAGTTTAGTAGCCATCATGTTTTTCATTTCATTTCAATCTGCTCTTCATAACATGATTCTGAAGAATTTGGTTCTAAAGAATTCTGATTTACACAAACGTGCTAGTAATTTAATTCTGGGTGTTCAGCAGCACATACTTTATTTTTTATTTCTAGAATAGAACTGAATGTTCTGTAAACACATGTAGACAGCTTCTGTACTTTGAGGAGTATTTCACCTTTGTTCTAGGCCAAAATGGCATAAAAGACCTAAATGTTTCAGTTCTAATTAGATGCAGAAGCCTTGAGGCAGAAAACCGTTTTTATCACATAGCATAATGAATGGGAAATTCTTACTGGGGGAATGGCCACAGTGTTAAGAAAAACGGAGACTGAGTCGTGCAGCCTGGAGGGTGGCGGTGGAAGTGAAGAGAGATTCTTGGAGCAACTTGTGATGAGAGTCAACCTGTCAGTGTAAACAACCTCAGGCTTGGGAAGAGAGCCTAATTTGCTTATAACTGCCAGTTCAGTGCCATGCGTGGGAAGCACAATATTGAACATAACTTTCTAGATTGCTTGCTTTTGAACGTATTAAGTAGATTCTTCAGAGTAGCAGTATTTGTTAGCTGTATCCATCTGACTTAGAACCACAATCTGAAAATTGGTTTGCTTCTTCGTTTATTACAGCTATGCTCTGAAAGGTGCAGAATTGTTAAAATGTGATGCATAACCTTTATAGAATACAAACAGTAATTCAAGATACTTAATCATAGTGAAAGCATGTTATTTATTGAATATTAAATTTTCAATTGAAGAGTAAAACTGTTTGACAGAAGAGAAAGATTGCATTTAATATATATGTTATGAAAAGAGCATTGATATATGGTTTATGAGCTACTGTAAGGATTTATATCTTAGTGTTCATATTGTACTCTAGCTGAAATTTGTCTTACTATAGATGTCTTCTACATGTTATATTAAAAATAAGTTACTTTATGGCAGTATGATTTAATTCTTGTGTGTGTCTTTAAGTAAAAGAAGTTTCTTTAAAGTAGCAGAAAGAGCTGATCAATACCATTTACTCACATCAGCAATATTGGCTAAGAAAAACCCAGAATAAATCTTTAAAAATATGCATGTTGTTACTTGTAGGCAAACTGTTCCACTCCTGTAATCATCTTTTCTGGTTCTCTTAATCTTTTTTGAGATAGAACCAGAATTGTGCCGTTATGAAGATGAAAGTTCATTAGGAATTTATGTAGCGGCACACTGACATTTTTTTATGTGGCTTTGTTATTTCAAGCAGTAGCCATAGGGCCTCCAAGATCTCTTTTCTGGCCAATAATAGCAGATTTTAGAGCCTGTCATTTTGTAAAAATAGGTAAGACTATAATCATGTGTCATTACTTTACATTTGCTAACTTTGAACTTTTCTTACGTGTTATTGCCTAGCCACTTGCTACCATAAAAATCTTTTCAACTCTTAATAGCTGACCCTTTTTAACTGTATTTAATGATTTTGTCTCTTCAGCAATCTTCAGCAGATTTTGTCCTTTCATTAATATCCACACTTTTCAAGATCACTTGAATATGTTGGACAGAACTGTTACCAGCTCATTATCCCAGTGGTACTTTACTGATAACCTCCCTCTGTTGTCAAGACTGACTGTTCCTATCTTACTATCTAGATGGAGTAGTAATATCTTTTGCTCAGGAAATGCTGTTATGGAAATGTTGTTAGACAATTTTTTATAGTGAATGCTCTTCTGTTTTTTTTTTCTTGATTGAAATATATCTTATTTTTCACATTTTAAAGCAGACGTGGTTGCCTTGTGTATTACTTTTTGAACATTAATCATTGAAACATGCTCATTTATTTCTGCATTTTCACTTCGTTTTTGTTTAGATTTTCCTTATCTTCTTTAGACACCATTTCATGACAGCTGTTTATACTCTTAATTTATGTTGATTTTGGGGACTATTTCTATAAAAAAAACGAAACAACCCCTCTTAAATTTTTACCATCACTGTTAGTTTATTAGTTTGTTTATTAAGGAAGTTGTTTTTAATGGTAATCATGATCATCATTAGTGGCTTGGGTATGACTAAACTGCTGTTATGGGTAAATAGGCAATAAGGTACATTTTATTGTTCTCTGAGATGAAATAATAATGACTAGGACAGGATATAGATCTGTTGCTACCAACTGGACAAGTGAAATAATTGTAGTACGTACTGGATAGTCTATATTTCTAGCCCAGTAGAAAACCTTCCGTAAATCCCTTTTTAGTAGCATTCAGTGTATTTGTTGATACAGATTCTATGAGATGTTTTATATGAAAAGTTCATTATTTTTAATAGTACTAACAGTATTCCTTAAGACTGACAGTGAGCTCTATTTCACTGTTTTAACTATTACATGTTATTGTATTAATTTACATTAACAAGCAGATACATTGCAAAGTATTTTAATTTGTTAATTATTTTAGTCTGTTTTAACCATACCGTGCTAGTATATTAATTTATATTAGGAAGAACTTTACAACAAATAGTGTTTGAGGAGAGGGAAACTAGTCTGTATTTTTGAACCTGTGCATTCAGACTGGGGTATTAAGTATTTTTCGTTGTTTTTAAGTCCGTATGTTATCAGAAACAAAGGGTGGGATTTATCTCACCTAACATAGGCATCTAAAAGTTGTATTTCTAAATGTGATCTACTCATGCTAGGTTTCCTGCATTGTCAGTGGAGAGAAATGGGCACATCCAGGAGGTGCTTCGTTTCATATTAGGATGAACATCTAAGAGAAGTTAATCAAATGTCTTCCACAGGTGCTTTTTTTTCCCCTTCCATGTGTCTTTAAAATAATCTGAGAGACTGGTCCAGGTGGAGAGATATCTAAAATTAACTGAGATAACTGAAACCCATATTGCTGGTTAAGTGTGCACAGTTACTGCTGTTTCAGAAATAGAAACTCTTCCACCTCTGTTTCTTGAAAAGTATGGTGTCTTCCTGTCTAAAACTATTTCCTGATTCTAAAAAAAAAATGACTATAGAAATATTCTGGGTTTAATTTTAACAATTTGATTACTTTTGGTAAACATAATATGTACCAAATATGTGATATGCGATTGCAATTTCTAAAATCAAATACTAATCATAATTAGGATAACAGTTTTATTTGAAAGGAATTTAAATATCCCAGGGGAACTAAGGAGGTAGTCAGTTTACATATTTAGTATATTAGAAGCTTCTATTTTAGAAGGTTATAAATTGGTTATTAGTGATTAACTGATAGAGGAAAAAGTCATTTGTAAGTGGATGAAAAGTAGGGTTGAAGCCAAAGCTAATCCCTGCTTAGTTGTATTAATTCTATCTGAAGATTAGGACAGGAAGAAAAAGACACTGAGCATTTAGATTGGTTTAACTATTAGAAAAAGGTTTGCATATTATTTCATATTGCTCCTGATTTGGCATTTAATTTGAAGGCAATATAGACTGCTTTTGAATAGGCTGTGAAATAGACTTTTGTTAATAATAACCACTGAAATTATGTACCTGCAAGAAAGAGGAATTCTTTGAATATATTTAATTTAAAACATCTTATTGCAATTTTAATTACATACCTTCCTGAAACTGACAGAAAATAATGTCTTAAAATTATTTTAGAATTAAATTATTCTGTTCTTTTGCCTTTCTAAATTATGTAATGTATTTGCAGTTATTTAATACTAGTACATTCAAAATTCTTCAGGGTTACTTGGGTAAAGTGTCTAAGAATTAGACTTTGTTTCCTTCCAAATTAAAAGAAGTTTTTGCTGTTAAATGGGATTATTTATAAACTAAGTTTTATACATTTCAATAAGTTCTTCTCTTCAAAATTATGTGAGTGGCTGATTGGAATTGGTGATATGAATTCAGTGGCCTCAGGCGGTATTTGGTATTGACTATGCCTTTTGCAAATTTTTACTATTTTTTTTTTCTTTCCTAAAATATGCCCAGTAGTTCTGTTGTTTAATTAGAAGTCAGGACATTGGATAGCATTTTGCAAGCAGCCAGGTGGACAGGAATCAGACTGTAGTTCATCAATGCTGCTGTTAAATCGCTCGTCACTTGCGTGCTTGTTCCTCTCCCAGTGCTGTCTCTCCCTTACACCCGCAGCAGGCGTACATGGCCACACGATCAACTGACCTGTACTGTAGTTAAACGAGTTTTTCCGTGGTTGCTTTGGTCCACATCAGATCACTGATTCCTTTTCTGAAAATCACCATATGGAGGATTGGGTGGCACAATGCAAAGGGCATTAAAGTCTAGGAAACAAGCAGCTGAAGGCAAATGTTGGCTTATATGAAGTAAAAATATAGCTAAATAATTTTCAGTGTCTTTAATCTTCTGAGTAGGCAAGTATCTCTTCAGGGAACTGTAGGAAAGTTTCAGCTGGTTTTGAACTTTACAGATTCTGCAACTCTCTCTGGGACAAGCTACTATTTTAGTTGCTTTATGGTAAGGATTATTTCAAATATATATATATATATATACACACACATATATATATAGAAAGTGTAGTATTCGGTACTATGACAAAATTGAAGGTAATATCTTTTCATACTAGTAGGTATATATTTTTTACAAGGTATGTTTTGCATAGCATGGTTGTCGCTTTGCTGTCTTTCCAGATCATAGGCATCAGTTTCTCTATCATGCAAAAAATATTCAGTGTTGGTCAAAATGAAGGTATGAAAGACATTAAACTATGTATTGCACATTATAATGCTGTTTTTTTTCTCTCTTGTAGCTGGTTGGTGGAGAATTTGATCTAGAGATGAACTTTATAATCCAGGATGCAGAGAGCATTACGTGCATGTCAGAGCTTTTGGAGCACTGTGATGTAACATGCCAAGCAGAAATCTGGAGTATGTTCACAGCCATTCTACGTAAAAGTGTCCGTAATTTACAGACTAGCACAGAAGTTGGCTTAATTGAACAGGTATTGCTGAAGATGAGTACTGTGGACGACATGATTGCAGGTATAAATTGCCAACTGATAAGATAATTACAACATTCTTGAACTGACAGTTTTTTGTGATTATGGTAGGGTTTTGGGTGTTCTGTTTTTTACTTAAAGTAATATTTTGGTTAGTGTTACTACTGTGTCAGAAGTACTTTTTATCAATTTCAGAAAAATGAAGAGGAGAAAATATATTCTTGGTTTAAAATATATCTTGATATTATTTAAAATAATTGTTAATCAAAGTGAAAAGATAATGCTACCTTAGTGATAAAATAAAGCAATTTTGAGTGTATTTGAGAAGAGCACCTTTTTACATGTCAAACATCTTAGTTTTTAAGTGTATTGATTATTATGAATTATTTAAATATTAGAATTGTTATTATAATCCACTTTAAATATAACCCACATCTGAGAGCATGTCAAAAATTATTCATATGTTTGAATGCTGGGCATTTGGATAATATTAAATGATTTATTTGTGTACTTCATTTTATAATGTATAACTGTGCTTTCCATGTCTCTCCAGTTTTTATGCTCGTAGTTTCTAATGGCCACATATTTTAATGAGTATTTTTTTACAGCAAAACCAGCATACTTTGTTTGCTCACTGATGAGAACTGATGAAGTTGTTGCACAGCTGAGGTTTTCAGATTACTTTTGAAGAAGTCTACATTATTCCATACTACATTCTCTCAGTAACATTCTCTTAGCAATCATATAACCTTGAGTAATTTGGTTAGAGGAGCAAGTTCAGTTGTTGCTTTTAAGTATGCCAGTTAAAAGCTACATTTGATTATGATGTATCTACTCTTTATTTTTCGTAGCAAGAAATTTAAATCGAGCAGTTTCTTTTGGCTTAGTGTGGAGGTTGTTCTTCATTTTTGTATAGTTTGGGACTAATAGTAGGATACTTAAATTATGAGGCATTTTTAAAAATTGAAGAGGTTCATCTTCCATAATTGTAGCTTTAAGATTTCAGTCAAATGAACTGATTCCTGATACATACCGTGTCTGCGGAACAGTAAGCCAGTGAGTATTAGAGACCAGAAACAAGAAGATAACAGCAGCGTGAAATCTAGATGATTCAGGAATGTTTTTGTCCTTGGCTTTTTTTGAGTGAAAAGGTGTGTGTAATATTAAGTTTAATATTAATAATATTAAATATTCTGTATTTCAAACTGAGTCTTAGTGTATACTTAATTGATTAGAACTGTATATGTAAATCCTAAAATCGGCAGAAGTGTTATGTCAAATATTGAACTGTGAGATTCATACTCCAAAGTGCAACAGATCAATAGATTGATAAACTAATGATTTGCACCAAGTATGTTTTGTTTCCAGGACTTGTCAGTGTCTCAGAATAGTGTAAAGGGAAACATACTGTTTTATTCCGCATTATATAGGACATTAGTTGCTGAAGACAAACGTTTCTACCTTGAAGTTTATCAGGGTTTTACTCATGGAAATAATGTGCTTATGTCACTTAATCATATTATCAATTTTTTTTTCAATTTGTGCTTGCTAAATAGTACCTCTGTATGTGGCATATATAACTGTGATGGTACCCCCATTAGAGAGAAATCAAATAAATGCCTAGCTAATTACAGAAGACAGAAATCAAGAGAATATAGGATTTGGCTTTCAGGAGCATTTGGGAATTGAAAAGCACTCGGAAAATACAAATGCAAATATTAGTATAAATCAGGCATAGTGCATTAATAAAGAAAATTAACGGAGCCTCCAGCCCTTTTTTTTTTTTTGAGAGAGAGAGAGAGAGTGGTCACGTGGTACTTCAGAAAGAGACTTTCCTTAGAAAAAGCATCAGTAAGTTTGCCCTTCTGTATACTCTCATGGAGTAAAGGAGAAGAATCTTCTTTAAAAACAAAACTAAAAATTGGAATTCTGATGGCATTTTAGTTCTGAACTAGTCAAACAACCTGAGTAGTCTTTTATATACTGTGAGCGAGGATTTAACAGAATACCACTTTGCAGGATCTTTCTCTGAGAACTGTAAGTAGATGAGAATGTGGGGTTTTTGTTTGTTTGTTTTTTTTCCCTCCCCTGAAAATTTTCATAGAAAGTCGTGGAAATAGCCAAATAAGTAATTTTGATTTTAACTCTGATTTCTACAAGCACCTCTCCACCCTCTGATAAATGGCAACAATATTGTTAATAACCAGAAGGAATAAGTATGGTTACATAACAAGTCGAATGATATGCACTCAATGACACAAACATGAGTAAGAACTCATGCAGTTTCTGTGTTCCCTAATCTGATATGATGCAGATGTTGAGGTCATAAGTGATTCCAGATGACTGTAGAACCTTTTTGCCCCGAGTATTTCTATCAGCTGTCCAAACCCAAATGGTAAAGTAAAAAAAATTGTGGCAAAATGGTTTTTAACATTCAGTGAGAATGTTTTGAACAGGAGCCTAGTTAGCGCTCACTCCTAGGAAGTTAGTATCAGCTCTTCTGAAAGCAGTTGCTAATAATCTGTCAGCCCAATGTTTTACAGTTGTTTTTTATGATCTGTAAAGTGCAGACACTTTTTGTGTTTGTTTATTTGGAGGAGGTTGGTTGTTTTTAGGTCATCTTGCTCACTTTCTCCTGAAATGCTGTGAATAGAGCCAGATAAGGCTCGAACGGTAGGGAGAGGCGTATTTTCAGTCATGTTTCTGACAGCACTGTTTCAGGACCAGTCTAAGTCTGAAGGCACTCTTCTCTTTTCTTATGAAAGTAAGAGAACAGTAAACAAACATGAACTCAATCCTTCACATTGAGAAAAACTTGGCTCTGTTTCTCTAGGAAGACAATCAGATTCTTGAGGCTTCTCAGCACTTTAAATATCTCACTTCTTGAGATTTTACAGATGCTGTGGCCAAGAATATAAACTTAATTTCCATGACATTCTCAGTTGCAATCCAGATTGGATCATTGTCACTTGTATTCCAGTTTGCTTTCCAGAAGCATCACCTGACAGAAGTCACCTGTGTACTCAGATGCTATTCTGAGGATTATACTAAGATAAGGGAAGATTTGAGAGGCACAGCTAACAGAGGTAGCCAATAGATGCAATGGCTTGCGCAGCGGTTTGGGCAGAGGGGCTCAAAGAAGGGGTTCTTGTCTCCATTTAGAGCAGCATACACATTCTCAGATGTGATTGTGACATACCACAGGACACATTCCCCAGTAGCTGTTAGAGTAGCTGTCTCTGCCATGTTAGAGGCTTCAAACCAGACAGACCTTCTGACAGAGGATGCTGCAAGTTTCAGGCTGCAGGGAGGGCCTGGGGCCTTTCCGTGAGACTGGAGCTCACAGTCATCTTTCCTGCAGAAGATGTGCTGTTGTTGATGAGTTGTGCACCAGGTAAAGGAGTTATGGGAGGAAGCCAGCAGGCTGTGTGGCTTCAGAGAGGACAAGCAAGAGATAGGATATTCTCAGCGACCCTACAGCTTCAAGAGCCCCAACCCCCAAAGTCAGTGGAGATGCAGGCGGAGTCTGTTTCTTGTGGGACAGTAAGTGGTAACTCCGAGGAAGGCAAAGGCTGGAATTTGGTGACTTCTCGTACCAGGAGGAAGGCTCCTGCTCCTCCTGAAGGCTTGCAGCTAATGAACAGGTTCACTGCCCTCAAAGTTGAGGAGAAGCTGGGCGTGTTTTCAAGGGAAGCATCTGGGCCGACAGACCCTGCGCCATGCAGGGACACCCCGAGGAAGCAGTGAATGATAGCAGTGGGTAACTCCCCACTGCAGGGGACTGAGGCACCCATCTGCTGACCTGACCTCCTGTCTAGAGAGGTTTGCTGCTTGCTGGGGACTCGGATCCGGGATGTTGTGGAGAAACTGTCAAAGCTTATCAGCCCCTCTGACTGTAATCCTTCCTACTCTTCCATGTGGACACCAATGATACTGCCAAGGGCAACTTAGAATGTATCAAACCTGACTACAGAGCTCCAGGGGCAGTTGTCAGGGGTGTGGAGACCCAGGTGGTTTTCTCCCTCGTTCCTGCCAGTGAGGGGGAAGGATGGGAGGAGGAATAGATGGATACTGTGAATCAACAAGCCGCGCAGCTGGTGTTGGCAAGAAGATTTTGGTTTCTATGATGATTGGACCCTGTTTGAAGACTGATATTGCTTGGGAGGGATGGGATCCACCTCATTAAGTGGGGTGCACACATCTTTGCCAACAGGCTGGCCAACCAGGTAAGGAGGGCTTTAAACTAGGCAAGATGGGGGAAGGGGAAAGTTATAGAGACCAGGCAGTCAGCCAAAGAGGGCCCAAGTGGGGATACCTCCAGGAACTGCATGCAGCTAAGGAGGTACCTACAAGACAAGACTATGGGGAAACCTCTTGCACCCCTCCTGGGAAATCAGCATGTTCAGATACCTCTCTGAAGTGCCTGTGCACAAATACACAGAGCATGGGGAATAAACAGGAAGAATTAGAGATCTGTGTGCAGTCACAGGGCTATGATCTCATTGCAATTACAGAGACATGGTGGGATAGCTCACATGACTGGAGTGCTGTCATGGATGGCTACAGGCTCTTTAGGAAGGCCAGGCCAGGAAGGCAAGGAGGGGGAGTTGCTCTTTATGTGAGAGAGCAACTGGAATGTATTGAGCTGTGCCTAGGGGTGAACGATGGGCTGACTGAGAGCTTATGGGTAAGAATTAAGGGTCAGACTAACATGGGTGACACTGTTGTGGGTGTTTGCTACAGGCCAGCTGATCAGGAAGAGGAAGTCAATGAGGCCTTCTACAGGCAGCTGGAAGTAGCCTCATAGGCCCTGATTCTCATGGGGGGACTTTAACCACCCCAATGTCTGCTGGAGGAACAACACAGCAGGGCACAAGCAATCCAGGTGGTTCCTGGAGAACATTGATGACAACTTCCTGATATAGGTGATAGGGGAACCAGTGAGGAGAGGTGCGCTGCGGGACCTTGTACTTACAAACAAGGAAGAGCTGGCTGGAGATGTGAAGGTTGAAGGCAACCTTGGCTGCAGTGACCATGAGATGGTGGAGTTCAGGATCACAACCCTTCAGGAAAGCAAACTTTGGCCTCTTTCGGGACTTGCTTGGAAAAATCCCTTGTGATAGGGCCCTAGAAGAAAGAGGGGTTCAAGACAGCTGGTTAATATTCAAACATCACTTCCTCCAAGCTCAAGAATGGTGCATCCCAATGAGCAAGAAGTCAAGCAAAGGGAGGCAGGAGACCTGCATGGATGAGCAAGGAGCTCCTGGCAAAACTCAAAGAGAAGAAGGAAATGAACAGAAGGCGGAAAAAAGGACAGGCCACTTGGGAGGAATAAAGGGACGTCGTCCGAGTATTCAGGGATGGGACTAGGAAGGAAAAAGCCCATCTGGAATTTAGTCTGGCAACGGATGTCAAGGACGGCAGGAAGGGGTTCTTCAAATACATCAGTAACAAAAGGAAGACTAGGGAGAATGTGGGCCTGCTGCTGAATTGGGCAGGGACCCTTGTGACGAAGGATACAGAAAAGTCAGAGATACTGAGTGCTTTCTTCTCCTCAATCTTTACTGCTAAGACCAGTCCTGAGGAATCCCAGACTGGGGAGACCAGGGAGAAAGTCTGGAGAAAGGAAGACTTTCCCTTGGTCAAGGAGGATGGGGTTAGGGATCGCTTAAGCAAACTTGACATCCACAGGTCCATGGGCCCTGATGGGATACACGCACGAGTGCTGAGGGAGCTGGTGGATGTCATTGCTGGGCCACTCTCAATCATCTTTGAAAGGTCATGGAGAACAGGAGAGGTTCCTGAAGACTGAAAGAAAGCCAGTGTCACTGCAGCCTTCAAAAAGGGCAAGAAGGAGGACCCAGGGATCTATAGGCCAATCAGCCTCACCTCCATCCCTGGAAAGGTGATGAAGCAGCTCTTCCTGGATGCTGTCTCTAAGCATGTAAAGGATAAGAAGGTGATCAGGAGTAGTCAGCATGGATTCCAGGGAGACCTGGACAGCCTGGAGAGCTGGGCGGAGAGGAACCTCATGAAGTTCAGCAAAGGCAAGTGCAGAGTCCTGCACCTGGGGAGGAATAACCCCATGCACCAGGACAGGTTGGGGGTTGACCTGCTGGAAGGCAGCTCTGTGGAGAAGGACCTGGGAGTGCTGGTGGACACCAAGTTAAGCATGAGGCAGCAATGTGCCCTTTTGGCCAAGGTGGTCAATGGTATCTTGGGGTGCATGAGGAAGAGTGTTGCCAGCAGGTCAAGGGAGGTGATTCTCCCCCTCTACTCAGCCCTGGTGAGGTTGCACCTGGAGTACTGTGTCCAGTTCTGGGCTCCCCAGTATCAGACAGAAATGGAGCTACTGGAGAGAGTCGAGCAGAGGGCTACTAAGATTAAGAGACTGGAGCATCTCTCTTATGAGGAGAGGCTGAGAGAGCTGGATCTCTTCAGCCTGGAGAAGACTGAGAGGGGATCTTATCAGTGTGTACAGATATCTAAAGGGAGGGTGTCAAGAGGATGGGGCCAGACTCTTTTCAGTGGTGCCCAGCGACAGGACACGAGGCAACAGGCACAAACTGAAACACAGAAAGTTCCATCTGAACATGAGGAAAAACTTCTCCACTGTGAGGGTGACAGAGCACTGGAACAGGTTGCCCAGAGAGGTTGTGCAGGCTCCTTCTCTGGAGATATTCCAAACCTGCCTGGACATGATCCTGTGCAATGTGCTCTAGGTGACCCTGCTTGAGGAGGGGGGTTGTACTAGATGATCTGCAGAGGTCCCTTCCAACCTCAACCATTCTGAGATTCACAAAGGAGAAATCGTACTTAACCAACCGGATAGCCTTTTGTGATGGCATGACTGGCAGGGCAGATGAGGGGAGAACAGTGGATGTTGTCTACCTTGACTTCAGCAAGGCTTTTGACAGTGTCTACCATAACATTCTCATAGGCAAGCTCATGAAGTGTGGACTAGATGAGTGGACAGTAAGGTGGATTGAGGACTGGCTGAATGGCAGAGCTCAGAGGGTTGTGATCAGTGGCGCAAATTCTAGTTGGAGGCCTGTAGCTAGCACTGTTCCCCAGAGGTCAATACTGGGTCTTGTCCTGCTCAGCTTATTCATCTGGTGTGCTGTGTCCAGTTCTGGGCTCCCCAGTATAAGTACTGGAGCGAGTCCAGTGGAGGGCTGCTTAAATGATTAGGGGACTGGAGCGTCTCTCATGAGGAAAGGCTGAGAGAGCTGGGGAAGAGAAGACTGAGGGGGGATCTTATCAATGTGCTTCAGTATCTGAAGGGAGGGTGTAAAGAGGACGGGGCCAGGCTCTTTTCAGGATGAGAAGCAATGGGCACAGCCTGAAACACAGGAAGTTCCGTCTGAACATGAGGAAAAAATTGTTTACTGTGAGGGTGACAGAGCACTGGAGCAGGTTGCCCAGAGAGGTTGTGGAGATGTTCAAAAGTCATCCGGACAGGGTCTTGTGCAACATGCTCTAGGTGACCCTGCTGGAGCAGGGAGGTTGGACTAGATGGTCTCCAGAGGTCCCTCCCAACCTCAAATGTTCTGTGATTCTGTGATTAGCCTTTTTATCAATGGTTAAAGGCAACAGTACTAAAATATTCAAAAAAATTGCTAAAATAACCAAACAGGTGATTGGGAGATTTTTTTTTCTTCTTTTAACAGCTGCACAGGATTTTCCTTGAGACATTTAGTTATTACAGTTCTCTTATTTCCAGGTGAGGAGTAGTGAAGCAGGTCTTCTGCTCCAAGAGATTCTTTGGCATAGTAATAACTTCAAAACAGTGTAAATGGTGGATGAGGAAGTAACCTTAATTCGTGCAGAGTGGGTGCCTTTCTCTTGAGTCCCATTTAATTTTCTACAGTTCTGTTGTGGTGCTGTAGGTAACTGTTCTAAAATTGCTGGCACTGAATTCTTAAGCATTGAAATAGTTTCTTGATTTTAAGCAAAAATGTTAATATTTGGGTCTGTTCTCTCAACTGGCTCAACTGGCTGTTAACAACCATTTCTCTTTGAAATGATTTCATAAGAAAAGCTGCAAAATTATCACATTCTCCTTTGCCAGGCCATAGAAGCTGATCAGCTTCACCAGCAGAGTTATAATTCATAATTTTATGGCTGTCCATTATTAAAAGGTTAAGGGGGCATGAGGTAGTTTTCTCTGCAGTTGTGTTGCCAATGCTCTTTAACATGACTTAATTTCAAAGGCAAATGCCATACCATTCATTTTGACATGTGCTGAATGTTACTTGAGAGACAGGCAGGTTCTTTTACCATTATATTTTCTTATTAAATGATTGAATTAAACATTGTTTCAAGGTTTCTAGTGAGTTTATAGAGCATATATAAACTGCTTAGTATGAAAGTATTCAGAAGGTGCTATTAACATGAATAAAATCTGTTACATTCTGTGCATTTTTGGAATAAATTAAAAATGAGAAACAGTGCCTGTTTTCTCCTTTTGCTTTAATTTTATTTTAGGTAATCTTGTTTATGAAATGAGGTCATAGACCACTTACATATAGGATCTTATTTAATATTATAGAAAATAAAGCTTTTTAAAAAGATAATTTCCAAGTATAACATGCATTGTGACATTTGCCCATTTATATTGGTGAGTAGATAAGTGTGATATAAAAAACAGGTGTGGATTGAATCTTTTACATGAGATTTTTGTTACACAGGAATGAAGGTAAATAATAGAGTTCTCCAAGTTCTCCTCATTACCTACGGGCTTCAATCTTTCAGGTCTATTCTTTTAACCAGAGTTACATTTTTAGGGAGTTGGCCTTTATTTATCTCCATTCATGTTTTATTCATTGTTTATAAATTCCTATTTTTAATGGTTGCGGTTATCAACATCTTGAGTGGAAATATTAATTTTCCATGAAGACAGTCCTTAATTGTTAAATATCTTAAGGTAGTAGAAGGCTGTAACAAAGAAACGATATAACATATGTTCAGTAATTTTAAAAATCTGTCAGTCATTTCTCTGTTTGACTGCAGTAACTTTGCTTTCATCATTTATGTTGGAGGATTCTTTTTTTGAATGGTGTTCTGTTCTTTACCAAAAAACACTGCTTCTATACAACTATTTTTCTATTTAAAGGAAGCAAAATTTGAAGTAGCTCGATCTAAAAGCAAGCTAGGACTACAGAATAAGAATTGGGAAATTCTTAGGTAAAGATTAGAATTCACTCATGCTGATTTCCATTTCTGAGTTGTTAGTGTTACTGTCCTCAAGTTATGATCGCATACAGTATATCTGCAATTGCTGCCACCTTCACATATCATGATGGAGAGTATACAGTGACAGAGACGGATGCTTGCAGGGACTAGATGAGGAGCTGGATCATAGAATTCATTTACGTAATAGGCAAGATGTTTTTAGTTTGCTTTGCTTTATTTTACTTTCCCTTAAGAAATTCCATCATAAACATGCTCTGCCACTGATTTTAAAAGGAAGATGAAATAAACTCTTAAATAGACTGTTTAGGGAAAAGAAATAAGATATTGCTTTTATACTTGAACATTTGGAACATATTCAGATCTTATGGCAAAAATGGCTGCAAGTTACTGTGTTTTTTCTTTTGTTTTTCATGACATAAAATTTCACCTACTGAACAGCTTATTAGGTCTCCATGCACTACAGATATTTCATTCATTACACATCTTCCTTATCAGAAGTTGGTTTTGTAGTGCAACAAGTTAATAGATTTTGATGAATTTATTCAAAAACACATAACTGGGGATTTGCAAAGAAAACTTGCATAAAAGCAAAACATCAGCGCAAAGTACTCCCAAAGGATGGAGCATTTTTGTCAGCACCTCTAAGAGTCATGCTTTCATTGATGACCAAAGGGAGCAGGTAGTCCTGCATTCATGTCTTCTAAAAGTTTTATGTATTCTGTGAAGTCATTCACTGTGTATATGCACTGAATGTGACAAAGCAAAGTTTTTAATAGCAATGTTGTTTAATACTTAGGAACCCAGCACTGTTAGGACTTTAGAAGATACACTTTTATATGAAAAGAACACATTTAAAACAGTGTTTAAATAGCTAATAATGCTGAGCCAAGCTAAAGTACAACTTAGATTAGAAGTGTGATTCTCCTAGCCTATGCCGGTTTTGTTGCCAAATTTCAAGATTTCTGTCTTTTCTGTGTGATGTGTTAGTTTTCAAGGTACACAAAGGTTCATTTAAAAAAAAAAAAAGAAAAAACTGCTAGAATGGTTTGTGTGACTGTTCTTGTTTTTAGCTGCCCTTGAACAGTTTTACTCAAGTATTGCAGGGAGCAAAGAGAAATCATCTTGGATTCTATGCCAGACGGGAAATCTCTTACATTGAAAGGTGAATGTCTGATAGCATTTCTAAAAGGCCATCTGGATAAAATAGTTAAGCAACATTTAAATATGATTGGTGCTATGTGTTTCTCTTGTACAAAGTATTCTGGTAAATTGAAGAGAAATATGGTAGGAGTTAGTTATTTAAAATGTGTTCTGTTATTAGAGCAAAGTTAGGGAGAAGGGAAATTTAGAGAATGAAAGGCAAAAGTACTGTGTTTGGGAACTGGGGTGGGGAAGTTTTCTGAGTGTTGAGAGCTGAGGAGATTCAAAAGTGTGGTTAATGCTGATTCTGTTGTGTCATAGCTTACTTGTTTTGAAAACTTTGTACTTCAGATCTTTGAATTCAGTCTCTTATGCTGCATCTGTGAAGATGAGCTACTTGTTTTTCCTTCTGCTAAAGGCAGTAGCAATTCTTAGTAGTGTTGTTTATTGCAGAAGAAAGTGCAGAGTATATGGGCAACTTCAGCATCCTACAGGCTAAAGTGAGGTTCTCTGTTTTAAAATCAAGATCCAAGTACTGGCAGTAATTTTAAACCTTTTTTTTTTCTCTAAAAGGCAAGCTACATAATGCTAATACTTTAAAAGTTTATGGATTTTGAGATATTTAATGGAATCTGTATTACCTAAATTCTTCAGCAATTTTGAACATTTCTGCTTTTTGTGGTCTTTTATTGTTTTCTCACTTTGCTTTTTTTCTGGGCTTTCATTCTGGTAACAATTGGAAGCATTATCACTCTGGCAAGGCTGTAGGAACTGTATAAATCCTCAGTATAATGTATTTTATCTAAGTTAAAGAATAATGTCAAGCATCTTTTAGCTCAGAAAATTTTAAAAAATACTGACTTCAGAGGAAGGAAGAATCCCTTATCGCCAAAATAGGTAATAGAAAGGGGTAAGCAATAAGCTCATAATGTATGATAATAGTGTTATGGAATGTGGAGAATTAATTCTTGGTATATTTATGAGCTATTTTGTTCAAAATGTAAGGCAAAATCTAAAACTGCATATGTAAAATTATTTTAAAAATAATTTAAAGGTGATAATATGAAATTCTGTATGAAATATTTAAGGAGACTTAGTTTGATTTTAAAATTTTTTGTATGTGCTTACTTTTAAAGTCATTAGCTTTTTCAGCTTTTTTGTCAAAACAATGAAATTCAGAGTTCAGAATAACTTTATTTTCCTTTGAAGATCTTCTAGTTGATATGTTGGGGGTTCTTGCCAGCTACAGCATCACTGTCAAAGAGTTGAAGCTTTTGTTCAGCATGCTTCGAGGCGAAAATGGAATCTGGGTAAGCTCTGATCAGATAAAGCATTAAGTGTCATTGCATTAGAGCCTGAAGTTAACATAAATTGTCTCTTGGGACATATAAAGTTGAATTTTCTTCATGTTGATTGAATGTATGTTTATAAATTATTTTTGTTAACTACTTGAGAATTAATTTGCTGTGTTGTTTGAAAACAGTCCAGTATCCAGTGTAGCCTAGAAAGTATAAAAATGGTTGTATTGACTTTTCTGCAATTTTCTTGTTTTCACAGCCAAGACACGCAGTTAAACTATTATCAGTCCTTAATCAGATGCCACAGAGACATGGGCCTGATACTTTTTTCAACTTCCCAGGCTGTAGTGCAGCAGTAAGTTTTCAACTAATATACTTCTACTTGAGGAACAAATACATTGCTTCTTTGATTGCTCTTTCTTTATTTTGGTTTTGGAAATCCTTGAAAAGGAAATGAGAGGGGAAGTACATACTTCTGTAGCATAAACCTTGCCTTCCATAGCTGAAGTAGCTCAGCAGCACAGTTGTGCTGAGAAGTAGTTGTGAGGATGGATTATCAAATAGATTTTTAAGTAGGAAAATTATTGTAAAAGTGAAAACTGAAAATTACAAGGAAATAACAGTATTTGATTTGAATAGTGTAATTGATATTATATTACATAAAGCAGGGGGTTGAGGAAAATAGAGGGACGCAATTGTGCATGTCATCGCAGTTTACAGTAACAGCTTAGTCATAAATTTTATATGTTTTTCTTACCATCTGAACTTGATAAGCTGATTCTCTCAAGACTTGAGCTGGTTACTCTCAAGGCAGTGATTTAAACTTACAATAGTTTGGCTTTACTATTTGAGATAACTCATGATCAAATTGTATTCCTCTTAAACCTTGTTAAATAGGTATTCTGTCTGCCATTCAATGTATGTATATTCATGCAGATCCAGGTACTATACACAGATAAATAAACATGATTATTAATGCAGCAAGTACAAATGTTCTGAGCTGAGAAATCCAGATTTGAGGCTCAGTATATGTTGGTGTGGAATGGTATGGGCTCATGTTCCCCTCACAGCAGAACTTGGAATCTTTTGGGGGGCAATGATCCTGGGATCCTTGAGTCTTCGTGTCAGAGCTTCACTTGGACTGTTTATCTGCATGCATTTCCTCAATAGCACTGATAGATTTCTTCAAACATAAACTACCTTATCTTTTTTTTAGTACAGCTCTTTGTGTGGCAGATTACATCAAGGGAGTAATCTGGCTGAAAATAACTTTCTCACCTTGTTTATTTTTAGCTAGATCACTTCCCTGGTTTTGTTGGCTATTCAGCTGCACAAGCACATGTGTCAGCAAAATGCAAAGGGTGGCTTGTGTAAGGATTAATTGCTGAGTTTTGAAAGAGATGGTTTCATTTGCTGCTGCTAAGTTAAAACCACAGTTACCTTCTCCCCAAAGTATATGCAGCAGCCAGACAGCTATTGCAGAATATGAATGTCTACAATGGCACATACTGCTTTGACATTTCTGGGCTTTGGAGGCAAACACTGATGAAACATCTCTCTCAAGTTTAATTTTCTATTAGAGCATCAAAAAAAGTCTTGCAGGGTAAGAATTTCCTATATACCTCCCTGTACAAAGTTGGGAGGCATTTTGCATCAGTTATTGGAAATCGTATTTAAAATCCAGTTTTCAGCACTGACAGTAGTATACTAGTATAAAGTTTCTTGATTGAAATGTGCAAATAAACATTTCTCTTTTCTTGGTTATGATCTTGTGGCAAATAAATGTTTCATATACCACCCATCATTGCCCATGCCCCTCCCTAAATGAGAAAATGTGTTTCAAATATACATTTCTTGAATAGTTCATGTTGGATTACAATATGCAGTTTGGGAGAGAAGTCATCCTCTGAAGTGGAACAAGGGAAATTACTTCTAAAATGTCCCAAGCACCAAAGCACTTCCCTTAAAGAAAAGAAACTGGAGAGCACCTAGTCTGCAAGTGCTGGGTTCGAGTTCCAGTTGCAATGCACACAGCTAACATCAGCCTTACATCAATACAGAGCAACAGCATAATGTTCACCTGCCATGATAAATGCCAGATTTGCCCTCTTTAAAGCTGTTGCATGTTCCTTGTATAACCAAGATTTTAATGGTAGCATTAACAGGACAAAAAGGCTGCTGCACCAATATTGATCTGCTGCTGAGTTGCTTCAGCGTGCCAACACAAGGGCTCTTCCTAGTACTGTATTAGGTCTCTGCCAGTCTGTCTTCGTAGCATCACACCGTTAGTCTTTCTGTTAGGCGGACACCATGTGATGGTGGTGCTGTTCCCCAAGTACTGCTCCACTTTGTCATCAAGCAGCTCCTTTCCCATTTCAGGCCAGGAACTCTCTCGGTAAACAGGGGTGATGCTCCAAAGGAGTTGCTTGAAATGTTTTGCACTGAGCATTTAGTTCAAGGCTGATATCAGAATCAGTGTTATTTCTTTTGTCTGGTGGAATACTAGCTTAATCTGAGCACATTGCTATATCTAATTATCAAATTTACTTTGAGTTCCCTATCGTTCTCAATTACCTGTTTCTGTGCTCCGAAAACTCCTTCACCAATTGCCTCACATGTAAAAATTATGAGAAATCAACCTTGCTCTGTACTGTTTTTAATGTACTTTATTGCATTGTCATAGAATCTTAGTTTGGTTATTCTGAATCTATTCTGATCAAAAGACTTGTATCCATTCTGATTTTAAACAATAAGTGAATTTGCTGTTCTTTGTCTTTTGTATGAATCAGGACTGTACAGATATTAGCAGCCCTTTAAAAGTATTTCTGGTAGTATAACTGAAGAACCAATAAGTATCAGTAATAGCTTTGCCAGTGTAAACATGACTAACTAGTCTTATCTTACCGGAACTGAAAAATATCAATTAAATACATTTAGAATTAACATGCTATAATCATTCAGAAAATTATTTTTGTCTCCTCTGCTTTCATACACAGCTTCTGTCAAGAAGTTGTATTAAAGGCTGATATTCCTTAACTACTTCGGTCTAAAGTATTCTATATTTTTTCTGGGGGGGAAAAGAATTTATTGTAATGAGTGTCTACCAAAGTGATCTGTAAGTTATTATAAACATTTAGTTTCTTAAAATATTTTAAAGACTTCATTTTGTGCATAGTTGTCATATTGAGAGGGAAAAAAAAAAGATTTTTTATCTTTTAGTGGTATCTCAAATTTACAGAAAAATGTATTTTGGAGGGGACCTCTGGAGTTCATCTAGTCCAATATCCTTGTTACAGATAACCTAACTTCAAAGTTAGATCAGGTTATTCAGGGCCTTGATGAGGTATAAAGAAAAGAGAGTTCTGTGAAACCTCATTGTCAGTCTCAGCCCGGAAAAATAAAACATCAAAAAAAAATCAAATTTCTTCACAGCTGGGCCTTAGTATTAATTTACTTAGCTGAGAATGGGGATAAGATTTTCAATCTTTTGCCTTACAGTTTATAGAAAACAGATCATATCAAATCCTCAGAGAAAAACTTTTTGTTACACTGTAGTTTTAACAGTTAAGTTTTATTGTACTGTCTGTTGGGATTAATTTGATCTTAACATTTAAGTCTATTGATGAGATGAGTAGTTATTGAAAACTGAATTTACAGTTAATATCAGCATAAGTAGTTTTTCTCCTTTCTTTTCTTCTTAATATTGCCCATTCAGAAACTTATATTTCATGTCCTCTATTTACGTAGTTAAAAATAAAAATCTTGTAAAGGAAGAATAATGTATTTGTTCAAAAACATTAGTTGAAGTTTTCGTGTGTTCTTCTTTAATGTTTGAATGTTAGAGTAGATCTGCATATTTAGAATGACCTAACTTTAGAAAGGCATTCTCTTTAACAGTACTTTTTGTTCAAAAATTCACTTTCTGACTCACTTTTTTCTTTTTCTGTTTTTTTTTTTTTTTTTTTTTTTAGGCAATTGCATTGCCTCCTATTGCTAAGTGGCCTTATCAAAATGGTTTTACTCTTAACACTTGGTTTCGTATGGATCCATTAAACAATATCAATGTAGATAAAGATAAACCCTATCTCTATTGGTAAGTAACTCATAACTTTACTCGTATAATTTCTTTTGGCTTCCTAATGACAGTTAACCTTTTCTATTTGTTTTTAGTTTCTGACCTACTTTTCACCCCAATATCTGCAGAGTTTAACAGTTGCTTACTGTATATAAACTCTTAAGAGATCATCTGTGCTTTTTGTTTTGTAATTTATAAATGCACTGCCTTGTGGATCCTTGTAGATGAATCATAATTTTTTAAGGAATTTAAAAAATATATTATTTCTTAGAGTTAAAACTTGAGAATGTATCTTTGTGTTATCCTATTTTCTGTTTGATATTTAAGATTCTGGGCTGATACCAGTACTATGATAGAAATTGCTGTACTCAACCACACTGTTCGCAAATTAACTAGAGATAATAGAAAGCAGATCTGGCAATATAAAAATGGCTTGCCCATCACCGGCTCACAAAAAAAGCCCTGTTTTCTAATAGATTGCAAACAGTGGATGTTAAAAGCAAGAAAGATGATTTTAGTTTACTTAGTTTTGCTATTGTAATAAAAATAATAGTTACATAAAGCTCAGATATTTAGAAATTATGGTTTAGCAGTTCATGGTCACTCATGAAAATAAAAGTGTTTTTTACTTCAAAAATTAAACATGTATCTACACAAATACAGTTGTCTTAGCTGAGTGGAAAGGGATGAGGGAAAACAAAAACCTCATGTTCTGTAGACAGAACGGTTTCTGCTTCTCCATTCTGTATTTATTTGCTATTTAGCGTGCTTACCTTTTCTCATGCTCTTAAAAGGTGCATATATAAGTTGTGCAGACAGATAAGGATTGGATATTAGCAAGAATCTATCAAAATTTATCAGTTCAGGGAAACAGGAGTAGCACAACTACTGGGGGAAGTAATGAAAAGTAACGTTTTCCACTTTGTAGTTATTCCAGATAGGCTAGAAAGTGAAAGTTTGCAGTAGTCTGCTGAGAAGGGTGCCAGTAGAAGATGTGGTCTTAGGATGTGTTTTTCTTGTACTGTGAATACATAAAAAAAACCTTTTTTTTTTTTCATTCAGTAGAAAGAACAAAATTGTT
Organism: Apteryx mantelli; assembly: GCF_036417845.1. Lineage (NCBI taxonomy): Eukaryota > Metazoa > Chordata > Aves > Apterygiformes > Apterygidae > Apteryx > Apteryx mantelli. The sequence goes on from NC_089978.1 coordinate 27,833,176, forward strand.
TGTATTTTTTACAGAGCAAATATCTGATTAAAAATAATAATTGACATTTATTGTGAAGAAAAATTTGATAGATTTTCCCTAAATTGCTCTCTGAGATGATGCATTTTCATGCATCCCTTTTCTCCTAAGTGTTTCTGGTTATTTTACTGTGGTGGGTTTTTTTTAAGTCATAAGCCACAGCTAAGGATTATTAGTATGATCTTTATATTATTTATTTTTTCAGGCTGCCAAGGACAAGCATAAACATAATTACAGGAGTGAGCAGCCATACAGAATTTTAGCGTGATCTTTTGTTTCTCAGTCAGAATCTACGTTTGGGAATTGGCAAATTTAGGTGATGTAATTGGTTTGAGGATTTCTTGTTGCTTCAGAACAGGAAACGCATACTCCAAAGAAGCACAGCCTGTGTTGTATGTTGCTTTTCTTAGGGATATCAGTGTAGAAAAACATTTAACCTGAATGATGAATATGATCCCCTTTCATGCCAATATAATGCACAAGGAGCAATTGCATTAGGTTTGAATAACATCAGATGTTTGATATTTATATTTTTTGCTGTGATATAGTTCTGATACTTATTATGATGTCATTACAGTTTATATTCAATTTAGTGTTTTTGAGTATACCATTTAGAACATTTTTTACACTGAAGTAATTTTAAAACATCTATATGTTAAGCTGTCTTGAATATTTCTGCATACTTCATGTTTTATCAGAGGAAATTTATTTCTAGTTCCATTTGTTTAAGTATATTAATTTAGACATTCAAAAGCCATCTGGACTTGGTCCTGGGCAGCCTGCTCTAGGTGACCCTGCTTGAGCAGAGCAGTTGGATTAGATAATCTCCAGAGGTCCCTTCCAACCTTAACCATTCTGTGATTCTGTGAAAAACAGCCTATATTCACTTTGCTACAAAGAAGCGATATATAGAATAACTGTCATTTATACTCAAACATCTGTCTATTAAAGAGATCTTGATTTTATTTAGAGTATTTCTTAAGCATGTCAATGAATAAACCCCACAAAGCTGTGCTCTGAATTATCAAAGAATATCTGAATTTCTTCCTTCAAAACAGAGTTCTAGGTCTCACTTTAAAAAGCCACTCTAAAGAATAGTTTTTAATAATGTACATCTTATTAGCAACAACCATAACACTTCTATATTTTCTTAAAAAATTTCTGCTGGCAGTATGGATTACCTACAGCAAGTAACTTACTATAATATCTGTTTATTAGATTTATTGTAATAAAGCATCTATCTGGGCAAGAAAAGATTTTTTTCTACTAGTTTGTCTGCCTCCATGTTCGATGTTTGTTGTTTTTTGTTTTCATGAAAATAGTCAAGAGCATATTAAAATAACATCTTCTATATGTTGTTGTTGCAGTTTGGAATCTTAGGGTGTAAGCAAGCATAACCCCAATACATATGGAGCTTCAGCTTCCTCATTGTAGCATTTAAAAGATAACCTGTGAATACATACATGTATTTTGCTACATCTGCACGCTTTTTCAGTAATTTTTGAGCAAACCCGCGCTAAATGAATGAGATTCTCAATAGGGTTCCTGTTTGCAATTATCTGGAATTCAGCCAGTTGTCAGAACTCTACTGGCTGATAATCATCCTGAAGGCTCAGAATGGCTTGGCGTAGTTTAGAAATAGAGTATAATTTGATTCAGTCTTCCTACCTAGCTTAGTGTGTGATTCAAGTACATAGCCCTTAACTATTAAATCTGTTGTTATTACTCAGACCTCTTCTGTTCCACCTTTTATCAGGCTTGCAGGAGTGGAAGAGTGTCCTTTAATAATAATTAAAAAAAAAAAAAGGAAAATTAGGGAAAACTTGTTTACTTCAATCTTTCATCTTGGAAGGTTTTCTCATAAGAGAATATAATGTACTTAACTTTTTCTCTCTCCCCCTCTCCCCTCCTCTCTCTCTCTCTCTCTCTCTCTTCCACCATCTCTCCTCCTTCCCCCTCCCTCCCCACACTCACTCACTCATTCACTCACTCTTGCACACTCTCACACTCACATCTTTGTAATTATAATTTAGTACCTTACTTTCTCATGATATCTCTTGTTATGGTATATATACATAAAAAGAGATTATTTATCAGGAGTGGGAAAGAAAACTTCTGTGACTTTCAAGTTCAAACTTGACGAGTGCTTTATATGAGCCACAGAAGGAAATGAATCTTAAAAAAATCAAATGCCAAATTTGAGTTCATGTAAGTGTATTATATAAGAGGGAACCTGAATATGCCAACTTCAGGAGGAAATTGAAAGCAATAGAAATACTTGCCATTTTTACATAGTGGTTTAAGCGAAGCAGTAAGTAATGACTGAAAACCAGGAAAAATATTTGAACTAGATCATCCATCTAAACTTCTTTAGGCAAATCCTAGATTTTGTCACATGATAGGTAGAGTCACAGAGAGCCATCACCAGGAGTGAGACACCAAAGAAAAATTTACTGTCTTCGAATGTGCCTTTGGGGCATGTTAGATCTTTTTTTGTTTAACTAAGTGAAAAATGTTTCATCTAAATTAACTCTTTCTTCATAGTTTCTTGCTAAAAAATGTCTGCTTTGTCTTTTGAAGAATCTTGATTTTAAAAGTAATAAGTGTCACATAAACAACTTCAAAGAGAACTCTATGATTTTGAAGCGCAGGTGCTGAAAAAACATGTTCTGTTTTTCTGACCACATATAACCTCACCTCAGTCAAACGAGATGATGCAAGTTGGTAGGAATAGTGGTCATAGAGCCTTTTCTAAAGTCAACAGCTGTTGTTAGAGTGTTGAAAGCAACTGTTGTATACCTCTCTAAGGTCTGTAAATCAAATTGACAATTGTATGGAAGCTTATTAGAATCAAAAAGCAGAGAATAATTGAGGTTGGAAGGGACCTGTGGAGACTGTCTTGTTGAAATCTGTTGCTCAGAGCAGGGTCAACTAGAGCAGGCTGCTCAGGACAAGTTAGGTTTTGAGTACCTCCAAGGACAGAGACTCCACAACCTGTCTGGGCAACCTGTTACATTAACCAACAGTTACAGTACACCAGCCACACAGTAAACAAGTTTTTTTTCTCATATTTAGACAGAACTTCCTGTGTTTCTGTCTGTGCCCATTGCCTCTCATCCTGTCACTGGGCACCACTGAGAAGAGTTTGCCTCAGGCTTCCTTACTCCCTCCCATCAGGTATTTATACATATTGATAAGATTCCTCCTGAGCCTTCTCTTCTCTAGGCTGAACAGTCCCAGATCGCTCAGCCTCTCTTCATATATCAGATGCTTCAGCCCTTTAATCATCTTTGTGGCTCTTTGCTGGACTCACTCCAGTAGCTCCATGTCTCTCTTGTACTGGGAAGCCCAGAACTGGACACAGTACTCCAGATGTGGCCTCACCAGAGCTGAGAAGAGGGGAAGGATCACCTCCCTCAACCTGCTGGCAGCACTCTTCCTGATGCACCCCAGGATACCATTGGCCTCCTTGGCCACAAGGGCACATTGCTGGCTCATGGTCAACTTGTTATCCACCAGGACCCCCCAGGTTCTCCTCTACAGAGCTGCTTTCTAGCAGATCAGCCCCCAATCTGTACTGGTGCATGGGGTTATTCCTCCCTAGGTGCAGGACCCTGCATTTCCCTTTGCTGAACTTCATGAGGTTCCTCTCTGCCCATCTCTCCAGCCTGTCGAGGTCCCTCTGAATGGCAGCACCGCCCTCTGGGGTATCAGCCACTCCTCCTGGTTTGGCATCATCAGCAAACTTGCTGAGGGTGCACTCTGTCCCTTCATCCATGTCATTAATGAAGATGTTAAACAGTATTCGTTCGAAGAGTAACTAGTGACTGGCCTCCAACTGGACTCATGACGCTGGCAAAGCTTTTAGCCCAGCAGTTCAGCCAGTTTTCAGTCAACTTTGCTGTCCACTTAGGCAGCTCATATGATGTCTATGAGGGTTGTCTATGAGTAGTTGTCTTTGAGTTTATCTGTGAGTATGTTATGGTGTTGAAAAGTCTAGCTAAAGACAAAATAAACAATATTCACTGCTCTCCTTTCATCCACTGAGCCCATCATCTCATCATAGAAGGCTGTTAGGTTGGTCAAGTATGATTTCCCTTCTGTAAATCCAAACTGACTACTCCCAATCACCTTTTTGTCCTTAAAGTGTTTAGAAATGGCTTCCAACAGAATTTGCTCCATCACCTTACTGGGGACTGAGGTGAGGCTGTAGTTCTGGATCCTCCTTCTTCAAGATAGGAATGATATTGCTTTCTTCCACTTGCCATAACATTTCAAAAATTGTCAAGATTGGCCTTGCAAAGATATCAACTGGTGCCCTCAACACTCATGGGTATATTCCATCAGGTCCCATGCACTGTCGAACATCTAGTTTGTTTAAATGTTTCCTAACCTGATCCTCCTCTGCTGATGGTAAGCCTGCCTTGCTCCAGGCTTTCCTACTGGTCTCAAGAGCCTGTGGTTCCTGAAAGTAAACCTTACCAGTAAAAATGTGAAGAAGGCATTAAGTATCTCAATCTTTTCCTTGTCCTTTATTACCAGGTCCCCTGCCCCATTCAGCAGTCGGCCCATGTTTTTCTTAGTCTTCCTTTCGCTGCTGATATACTTATAGAAGCCTTTCTTATTGCCCTTCATGTCTCTTGTCAGATTCAACTTCGTGTGGACTTTGGCTTTCCAAACCCCATCCATGCACAATCAGACAGTGTCTCTCTATTCCTCCTGGGTGACCCAGCCCTGCTTCTTCCTCTTGTACACTTCCTTTTCATGTCCAAGTTTTGTCAGGAGCTCCTTGTTCAACAATGCAGGCCTCCTGCCACCTTTGCCTGATTTCCTGCACATCGGAACGGACCATACTTGAGCTTGGAGGAGGTGATCCATGAAAATCAACCAGCCTCCTGGACCCCTCTTCTCTCCAGGACTGTATCCAATGGATTTTTTCCAAGCAAGTCCATGAGGAGGCCAGAGTCTGCTCTTCTGAAATCCAAGCTTGTGATCCTGCTTTTTGCCTTGCTTCCTCCTTTAGTGATACTGAATTGCACAATCTCATGGTCACTGCAGCCAAGGCTTCCCCAGCCTTCACATCCCCAACCATTTCTTCCTTTTTTGTGAGTATCATGTCCAGCAGAGCACTTCCTCTTGTCAACTTCTCAGTCACCTGTGTCAGGAAGTTGTCATTGATGCTTTCCTGGATTTCTTGTACCTTGCTGTGTTGTCCCTCCCACAGATATCAGGGTGGGTAAAGTCTCCCGTGAAGACCAGGGCCTGTGAATGTAAGACTTCTTCCAGTTTGTTGAAGAAGGCCTCATCTTCTACTTTTTTCCTGATCAGGTGGTCTATAGCAGACACCCACTGCAGTGTCACCCATGTTGATCTGCCCACTAATCATAGCCCAGAAGCTCTCAGCTGGCTCATCATCCTTCCCAAGGCAAAGCTCCATACATTCCTGCTGCTGTCTCACATAAAGAGCAAATTCTCTTCCTTGTCACCCTGGTCATTCATAAAGAGCCTGTATGCATGCACTGCAGCACTCCAGTCACGTGAGCTATCCCACCATGTCTCTGATGGATCAGTGAGACTGTAGTCCTGCATCTGTACACAGACCTATAATTCCTCTTATTTGTTCCCCATGCTGCCTGCAGTAGTATACAGGCACTTCAGATAGGCATGTAGTTGTGCTGATTTCCCAGAAAAAGTGTGAGATTTTCTCCCATAATGCTGTCCTGTTTTCAAGGTATTAACTTCTAGTATGTCTTGTGCCATTTTATCTTCATTATTTCTAAAGCTGAAAAACAGCAGTGTGAAACTGAAAATTTGAAACTTGACAAATTCATTAATGCTGAGAGCATTGCTTGAGCAGGGCTTAAAGACTGAAGGTATCTTGATTAGGGCTTACTGTGCTCTTTAAAGATAGCTGGCAGGTTGATTTTTGAAAAGGAAATACTAGCGCTGTGTTAATGAGAAGTATCCCTGTAAACTTTTACCCATAGCAGTAGCACAGGTCCATCTTGCTTAGCAGCATTCTTTGTTCCAGTCTTTGATCGCAATTTTCATCAGTTTCACAGTTTCGTTGCCTTGTTAGTGTATCCACAGCACTAGCCAGTCTGCAATTAGTTTGGTCCTTCTTAATTTTAAAAATAAAAAATCTTCATAGTTAAAACTTGCTGTGGGGTGAAAGCATTTTTTTCTCTTGTTTTCCCACAACTCCAAAAAGTTTCACACAAAATCATGTAGAATGTGTAATAGACAGAAATGGTTTAGAGTTCAACACAGCAGGAACTTAGGGCACAATTTCTCAAGGTGCTGACTTAAGAGCTTGCTTATAAAATGCTGGCCTTGTTTCCATCCATTTGCCTGATGCCTTTCTCTCGTAATTAACCACCCCTCTAGTTATACTAGTAGAAATTACTGTGGGGCTGCATTTTAAATGAGACTTTGGCATGATCTAGACTTTATATACCACTGGATTGCAGAAAGAAGTGGCCAGAGCAGGAATGTCCATACTGGTGGGAGGGTGCTGTTAGATCAGCTTGACCATAATGTGAAACCTTATGCTCAGAAATAGAGAAGGAAAGTGAGGGAACTGAAGGAATGCTTTCATGTTTGACAGATGTGAAGGACAACTACTATGGTTTTGTAATCAGCTAAACGCTAAGTGCTGTTTCAAGAACATTAAGCCAAGTGTTTAAAAAAAAATCATTGTAGTTGTGTCTGTGTCTAAGGATGGTGTTGGGCAGCTGCTATGTGACAGTCTGTTAATAGTTGTGTATTAGAACAGTATTGTAGCTTTCTTACCACTTACGAAATGAGTGTTAACAGTCCTGGAGGAAAGTTAGGAGTCTTTTTGATGGCATTTTTATGGGTGATAAATAACGACAAGGAAAATACTTTGTTACAGAGCAATCAGTTTCAAATGGTAGGATAAACACAGTTCAATAGCACAAATTTTAGTATAGCCAAACAAATACCTAGGAAAAGTAATTATGAAAGTAAAGCAGTAATTATGAAAGGATATTAACAGTTATTGTAGGTAACCAACTAACTTTAAACTGCCTTTTCATTGCTCTAGCAGAAGGAGCTAATGTGATTTTTTCAAGGATAGTTTGAACTAGTAGAGAAGAGAGTAAAGGTGTAAAATCACTTCCTGAAGTTTTGGCAAAAACATTACTAGAACACTGTCTACAATTAAGAATTGCCACTTCTTTTAGGAGATTGCAGAAAAATTGGATAGAATGTAGAGAACACTCCAGAGCGAACTGTGCTCTGGAAACCACATTTTATAATGAAACTTTCCAAGAAAAAACTATAATGAACTTGAGAATTCTCTTTGACTTCTGCTTTCGGAATTTATGCAGATTCTGATGTTGATGGATTGTCTGAAATCTGAAATCCAATGGATGGACAGTGAAGTAGGAAAAAATCAAACTTTTGGACAGACAATACAGTGATCACTGAAATTACCACAATTATACTAAGACACAGTGTGATGATAATCGCAGTTTAATATATCATTGGAAATGTTCTGTCAAAAATGAGGTGCAGATTCTCCATCATATAGGCAGTATAAATTCAGGGCTCACCTAAAGCATTCAACTGAGAAGTCTGCTCTTTAGACTTGTTTCTGCTAAAGGTGGTGACACCTGCTAGGGTGACACCACTTCTAAGTAAGGCCTGGAGTTAGGTAGACTCAATCCAGGTATTAATATTGAATGTTTTTTAATAGGTGATTTATTTCAAGTTGCGTAATGGGCTCTATATAGGAATTACAGGGTGAAACTCAGGCTGAATTGTCGTAACTGTTTCTTTTTGTCCTTAAAACATCCAAGTGCTTCCACAACCATTTAAGTTAATGGAGCAATGGCTAAAACTTTTTTACAGATATAGAAACAAGAAAAAAGGTACTGAAGAAAGCCTTCTAGACTTTTCATTCCCTCTCTGGAGCTAATAATAATAGCGATAATGCAAAACAGTTGCAAAAGCAACATAATAGAGCTCCAAGATTAGCAGAAGAGAAACCCTTTTTTTCCCCAACAAGAATTAATGTATTTCCAGTCTCAGTACTGTGCTCATATCTTAAATTGCTTATAATATACTGAGCTAAAGAAACTGGAATCATTCGGCAGTGGATGTGAAATGCTTACCTGCTGTTGAAATATAATAACATCCAGTAGTTGCTTTGAGAAATTGGCTAAAACTAAACTGATAACTAAAGCACTTTTATGATCTATAATGAAAGCATATAGCAGCTGCTACGGGAGGTAGTTAACGGCTCAGAAATCTGCATGGGTGTTGACAGAACTGCTTTTATTGTCTTTTCTGTACATTTCATCTTTGCATGCAGCAAGTTCTGCATGTGTAGGTAACTGGTGAGAGGTGTGCAGCATCCTAGAGAATAGCCCTAGCCTACTTTACATTTGGCAAGAAATAATAACAAGATTAACATAATCTGTGTATTATAGTATTGAGGTGAACAGAGGACATAGTTCTGTTCTCAGTTTCTCAAGTGATCTTACATTAGAATATTAATTCATGGGGAAAAAAAAAGGTAAAATCTTGTTGCCTATTGGCTAGGCTTCGTGTTCAGAAAATTATTCTATTCCAAGATGGAAAGAACTGTTCTGCTCAGAAATGAGCTACGATCTCAGTATTTCGGTTCTTTCTTGTCTTCAAATGCAAAATTCCAAGAATGTATAATGGAAGGATAATTCAGTGTTTAAAATTTCAGGAACAGTACAGTTTGACCGTAATGGTGACAAAATCAGTCCAGTAACTGCAAAAACTAAGAATAGGAAAAATTTTAAAAGGTGTAGACATTTCTTCAAGAATCCAATTACTTTTCTTAGTTTTTTTACAAGTGTTCTCAATGTGTAACAAAGTATTTATTAGCTCTTACTCCAAAGTAGTAGGATGCATTTTATACAATTTTAATAATGTTTTTTATCGGATAAAGATATGGAGGTACTTACACTGATTGGTTATTGCTTGGTAATTTAAAAAAGTAAACATTTAGTTTGACATCTCTGAGCAAATAATACTAAACCAGTATGTATGAATATAGTGAATCTGTATATTTTATTTAATATCCTTCAGAAGGGAATTCTGGTACCAAAGCTATTTTAGCTTGTAGAGACAAGATATAATGTTCAAAAACAAATTTGGGATTGTGGGAGATGCAACTCCCTAGTTAAAAGTTCTCTGAGTTAAAATAATGCCCTAAAGCCCCAAGGAGGTAAATAAAATTTTGAAACTAGCCCATAACATGTCCAGTTGTTCATATTGTAAAAGCTATATTTTGCATGTTTAATCTTCATGTTATTGTGCAAAATCTAGTACTGCGGTAGTGCAGGTTATATGTGTACGTGGGTAATGTGCTGCTCTGAGGCTGTTCACTGCTCCTCTTGTAGGGCTTAGCTGTCTGGGGGGGGGGGTGTCATTGTGTAAGGCAGATCAGTGGTAAAAGTAACCCTTCAAAACACTTAGGGGAATTGCAGAGTTTTACAGAGAGAAGTTTTTAGATGATATGTCTTCATCATTCTTTAGATGAGTGTCTTCACTGTTGAAGTCAGCTGGGATGGACAATATCTATTTTTGTCTGTTCATTCATGGATGATACGTTACATTTATTTTAAAGGAGGGGGCCCTCCAGGGCACTCCGAGGAGGGTTGTGTGAAAGCCTGTACAATGGGCTGGGGCAGGGGAGGATGCTGCTTTTCAGGCCTGCAGCTGAGTGGCCTGGAGAGGGAGAGAATTCAGTATCACAGCCTGAATTTGGGAAAATAAAGCTTTTGCAGCACCTTAAGATGCCGTGAGAGGCAAAGAGCAAACCAAGCCATGCCTCAAGGCTGACAAAACTGCCTCGAGGACCAGAAATCATGATGCAGTTTGCTGTAACTCATAAGTTGACTGAAATCAAGACGAAGTAAGGATCTCCATGCAAGGACCCTGTGAGGAGGAGGAGAGTTGTCTATAGACATTATTAATGTTCTTTCCAGCTTGATCACTCATTTTTTTTTCCCATTTAAAAGAAGTATTCTAAGTATTAGAATATAGAAGTATTGTAACAAAAGTTTCTTTCTGGAATCTTTTTCTGGTCTTTTTTGACCTCCCTAAGAAAAAAATTCCCTCACAAGAGAACATTTAAGCTCTGAACACCTCAGGGTCCAGTCACACCATCCTATTTTGTAAGGCGCTAGTGTTTTTCCGAAGGCAGTGGTTTATCAGCTGTGTTCTTGACAATGAGGAAAGAAGAAAGTCTGATTCTTTTTCAGTAATGTACATATTGACATTTAACTGAATGTTTTTGAAGATGGAATCAGGTCTATAGTTGCACATTTTTTTCTGCATATTAATATCAAGATTGTATTACTATAGTCGGATAGATTAAAGATGGAGAATTTCAGCAGCTATTGAGTAAGCTGAAATCTGAACTTAATATTTCCATGTGCCTCTTGCCTAGAAAAAAATCTGGTTAAAGTGTTTGATGAAATGTTACGACAGTGAAACCATTTAAAATGTCATTATTGTAATACTATGAAATTATTTTAAAAGTAGCCTACATTAAAGAAATGAGAACATGTTAATTACAGGACTATAAGAGTACATATATATGTTCAAAATTAGTAATGTCTGTTTTTTATACTTGAACAGCTTAATTACAGCATTTATAGATGAAGTTCACCATTTAGACCTTGTATTTTAACTCTTGGTTATTTTTATAACCCAGTTGGTAACAAGTTAAAAAAAGGTTTCAGACTAAAAGGCTTATTAAGTGTGCTCCCTATTAATGATAGCAGACTTCTTTTTATTGTGCTTTCAGAGGGGAATAGGTGACATAATAGTAGTTTTGGACTTAATTTTTTTAAAGTGCTGTGTGTGATTTGATTTATAAATTTCCACCAACTAACTTTGCAAAATGACATTTAAGAACTCCAGAATTTCTCTTTACAATGATTTTGATTTAAAATATAAATATGAAAATATATGTTTTATGCATTATCTGTCTTTATGATATTGCTCACAAAAAAGTTGGAAGCCCTTTTCAAGGTTACTTTTTTAAAATTATAGTTCTTTATCAATAAAGATAAATAAAAAATAAATCCACAACTCAGAAGATTAAAGCTTCATAGATCATTATCCTACCTAAATCTTCAGTCCTGAAAAAGAAATCATTCTCTGGCATAGTAATTACCCTGCGTGTAACTTGTGTTTCAAACTGGCCGCTTTGTTCTCCCAGCTCCATAAAACTGCAAGGCATTTTTCAAAATGTAAACATGGCATTTGGTTCTGTGATGGATTTTTCATTACAACTTAAACCAGATTTACTATTTTAAGTAAGATGAATTAGGAAACTAAGGGCAAAACCTGACAGATATGAGATTTGCCATTTTGGATTTCTGGGAACTGAAGAAAAACCCTCTGATTTTTAGAATGTAGCCTGGAGCTAAGTTAGTGATGAAGGTTAGTAGCCTTGAAAAGGGCACCCAAAGAGAAATGGTGGAGAGAGAGAGGCTCTATGGGAAATTATGTTGACTGTCCAGATACTAATTTCTTTTCTTTCTAACAGCAATTTAAAATAGTATTTGAACCTCATTTTATTAATCAATAGTTCCCCTTTTTACAGTTGCATTAATAACTCTTTCTTTTCAGTTTCCGCACTAGCAAAGGTGTTGGGTATTCTGCTCATTTTGTTGGCAACTGCTTAATAGTTACATCATTGAAGTCAAAAGGCAAAGGTTTCCAGCACTGTGTGAAGTATGACTTTCAGCCACGTAAGGTAAGCAAAGTAGTATTCACAATAAAGAATAACATTGAGAATGTGACAGAACGCTTCTGGAAGGAAGAAGTAAAATTCCTTTAGTGCTATAGTATTATTAATAATCTATAATTTTTTACTTATAAGTAGTTTCTCTAACTGTCATGCATACATCAAGGCAAAAATCAGGTCAAGAAAAATACAATCATTTATGAAGTAACACTTCTATAAAGCCAACTTTTTTTAAAAAAATACTGCTCATTTAGCTTTAAATGCAGAAGAATTTAAATATTTGTAAAATGGTTGCATTTTATTTTTAAAAGTTCTGTACGTTATAAAAGTCATTCTATTTGTGAACATTCTGTACGTGGTGAATTTGGTGCCGATGCCTGGGATGATTCTTCTGGCAGTGACTGAGGTGCTTTATCTGTTGCTGGGAGAAATAAGGCTTTGTGCTTTCTTCTGTATCAGTGGTGTTTTGCGATGTCTCATTTTTTTTAGTAAATGTTGATTATTTCTCTAGAACATGTTAATGTTCGTTTCTGCTATATGCCTAGTACTCCTAGCAAAACAATGATTCTTTCGGCTTCCAGCTTTCAGTTAGTTGGCTTAAGCGCTGGCTTTTGCGTGGAGCCTTATGTATTTGTCATTGATATCAGCCCTGTATGTATTTTGCTGTGAAGTTCGTTTCTTTTTTACTGCCTTATAATTGTGTATTGAATTTTAGTGCTTGTTTTGTTTTGAGAAACCAGTCTTTTAGGGAAGAAATACCATTGTTCATTCATCAGCATGATGTTCTTCTATTTTTCTTGGTTCATATTTCTGATTCAAAATCAGTAATTCTAATTGTACTTTGTATATTCCAGGATTTTTTTTTTTAAACAAATAACTTGTTTTTCTAGCATATTACTAAGGGTTGTATATAGCTTTATAAACCCATATCTGCTGAATGTGTTGACATCAGTAGATTCTGCATTGCAAGTTTTATTTAATTTTAAAGCCAGAAAAGAGTTTTGATGACAGTTCAGTTCTCTTTTGAAGTAGCATATTTGATGCTACTGATAAACACTCAACCTAGGAACAAATTAAATTGTTAGCTTTGGATTATGCTGTTAATAACTCTGAACTCAGGGTTCTGTTCTGTGAGTTAGCTGATCATTTATTTTCTTGTTGATACAGAAGCAGTCTTTCATATTTTAGCGAGATATTCTTTTGATAATTTTTACTATGAATGACTGTAGTTTGCTTCTAATTCTGAGATTTCTTTATGCCATCACTGGAAAACTTTAGTTCCTGTTATTCTATTTAAAGTAGTTAATTCTGGAATCCTAGTAACTGTATATCTCATTATATGAATGTCAGTTTCAAATTATAATCTGCTGATTTGCTGAAATATATCAAATTATAACTTCCATGCTAGTTTCATATTTCTCAGAGATTGTGCTTCATACCCTTGGATCATAGTTCAGATTTTAGAAAGTATTTAAAATAAGTCCTTTAGAATATATAATGCAAGTGGTTTCAAAAGATAGTTCATATGAATTTTTCCATTAATAATTTTTGTGTGCGTGTATGTGTGAATGTACATGAACTATAACGGAGGAAGGAAAACCTGTCAGATACAATTCTGGTCTCTAACATAAGTCAAAACATATCCTTTTTAAAGAATACATTGATTTTCTTCTTGTTGTTTGGGGTTTACATTGGTGCCACTGTTCGTACATTGGATATATAGGTATGTATTCAAAAGATATAGCCATTTACAAAGCAGCTCATGGTCTGTCTATGTTTTAGTTTTACAAGTGTGATTTGGTCATCAAACACATATTGTTTTTCTGGCCATTCACTTACAGATCTAGGCATTTCAGCAGTAGGTTTTGCCAGAAACATTGTCCTCATTAATCTTCTGAGTAATGATTGTTTTTATTTCTGTTGTCGCAGTAAATTTATATACTCAATCTGCCTAGTCAGACAGCTTTATGTAGGCAGATCAGAAAAATATTAGGTTTGTGTGAAGATCTTCCAACTTTTAACTGTATCTTTTGCCACCACTGACAGAACAATATGTAATCCAAATATAAAAGTTTAAGATGCATATTAAGCAATGACTTTAGGTTTTAATTACTGTATTTTAACAGCATCATAAAACAGAGACAGTCAGTGGGCACACATTTCAAATGGTGCATAATTAAGAGTGAAGAGATGGGGAGATCTTATCACCGGAGAAGTGATGCCCTGTATTAAAGAACACTTAGTCTAATCAGATAGGTAATTTTATTGTAACATTAAATAACAGAATTTCCATGCACTGAAATTCAGTGACTAAATAGGAGGAGCATACTATTTGAATATAATTCAAGCACATGATGAGGATGGTTGTAACAATTGCTGTGTACTGGGGAAAATCAGAAGAGCTGAAAATTAGAAAGTATAGTAATAAAGAAAAGCTTGCATTACTTTGATATTGTTTGGGTGGCATGAAATTTCAAACTCTTAAATACCAGAAACATTTGTGGTTTTTCTGTTCTTTTGGAAGCTGTTTGAGGACTCAAAAGAGTTGACTCTTGCTTGGCTTTTGACTTGAACAATGCTTGGATTTGCAGGATTTTTTTTAAAGAAACTGCAAAAAAAGTGGGGCAACTTCTTAAAAAAATAAAAGGAGTATCTAAAAGGTGAAAGTGTTTGATAGTGGTAGAGGTATTGCTTAAAGGCAAAAGTGCAAAAGGCTAAGAGTAAATAGACCATTCTTGGAAAAAAAAGGAAAAAAAAAAATTTAAAAGCTTCTCAAAATGTATCTGAGCACGGATAAATAGTTGAGTAGAGATTATTCTAAGTAAAAAGAAGTCCTTCAGAAGGTGGAATTTGTATCAAAATGAAGAAAACCTAGAAAAGTGTAAGTTGTAGCAAATTATATGTAAAACAATAAGATAACGGTTTTTCTTTCAGTCCAGAGGGGCAATTAGATGACTAAGGCTTAATAGGGGCCCTTTAAGAATATAGCATCATAACAAAAAAGCTAAATGATTTACTTGCATCATTGTTCACTGCAAGAGGAGACTAAATATGAATGAGTCAGAGGAAGTATCTCAAATTGAAATGTCAGTGGAAGAGGTATAGAAATCGATAAAAGGGATAGTAATTAGTTGTCAGGACCATGCAGTAGTCACCCCCAAATTCTAAAGGAATTTGAATATGAAATTAGCCAAACTCTTAATTGTGGTATATAAACTATTTTGTTAAAGACATGGTTGATGGAAAATGGTACAAATTTGAGGAAGGAAAATAGCCTTCATTGATGTTTAGAGGATTACCTAATGTTGCGTCTGATTTCTGAAACATGAAAATGGGTGGAAACAATTAAAAAAATGGGAAGGAGGGGTTAGTAAACACATAGATAAATACAACGTATCAGGGACAAAGCAATGTCCTATTTTACATGGCAGTTTTGTCTCCCAGTTCCATTGAGTTACGTGAAGGATTCTTACTGTGCCTGAGAACTGTGTTTGGGAACAGGCACTCTACTACAGGCACTCTACTCCTCTGAAAGCTTTTAAAGAAATTAAACTATCATGGAATAAGAGAACTGATATTGGTTAAAAGACAGGGATAAAAGGATATGAATAAAGTGAGCAGGAAGCTCAGAAGGACCTTTATTTTTCTATTAATGAGGAGGCAATACAGACTTTAACACAGTGGAATATGTCATCCTGTATTGTGGGAACTAACTTTGAGAAGCAACGTTGATCATTTTATCTAGATTTATATTAGTTACAAATATGACACAAGGACTAAACAATTTTTTAATATTTTCACCCAATAAAAATAAGTAACAGTTTAAAATGTAAATTTAGTTATTTCAAGTGCAAGAGGCAAAAGAGCAAAATAGCAGATTTTTTACTTCAAATGGTTCTGTTCCTGGTGTGTGCATGTGTGTGCGCGCACACGTGTACCTGTACATAAAGAAAAGGTAGGTGCTTTTTGGAGAGCTTGCCTTGCAGGTCAGAGTGTCCGAGGTAGATGGTGCTCTGAAATAGCAGCTGTGCTAGAGATTCCAGCCTATCGCATGAAAGGAAAGAGACTTGTACTGTTAAGATATGTGATGTTAAAGATATGTGTTGTTAAGTAAATCAAAAGCTGCGTGCACAGTGAACGGTGGTTGACATGAGAAAAGATAGTCTCTTTATAGATCATATCATTTTGCTAAAGTTTGACATGAGCTCCAACACTATCCGCAGGAGTCTCTCTTGCTCGTTTTGGTTTCTTATAGGGTCTGCGGACAGGGCTGCAACAAATGATTAATGAACTATTCATTTCCAAATGAATGAGTTGTTTATTAAGTTTAAGCTGTACGCAGGGGCAGGTTTACCAAGGTAGTATGTTGCCAGAAATGCCCTTAAAGCACTGTAAAAGAAAAATCACAGATAGAAGATAAATGGATAAAACTTGGGTCTTATGGTTGTGAGCCTATTCCTGCTATGAAATATCAGAACTGTGAATATGTAAGTACATAGTTATAAAAAGTACAGCTTTTAATATTACCATTGCAATGAATACCAGCTGTTGGGATAGAAGTATTTAAAATCATCTGCACTTAGTGGAAATTAACCTTTGAAGGAAAGAGATGGCAAGGAAATTTTTCTTCTATGAGATTTGTGTTAGGTAATATGGAAGCTTTGAAAAGGAAGCACTGATTAAAGCAGAGCTCTAATCGAACACTATGCACCTAGTTTCTGGTTAGCGTAGTTACCAGTTAAGCTTCTGGACTGAGTTATGAATATTTTGCTGAATTTATAGTGACTATTCCTTTCTGAAGTAGAATCTGTGAAAGAAAATTTGCTTTGTGGCGGGGGTTTTTTTGGCTTGCAAAAACACTTTGTTCATTGTTTCCTGAAAAAAAATTAGACTGGCAGTACATGACTTTAGAAGCCAAAGCCGTAGCAGTATGTCCTTAATCTAGTATTCCCAATAAATCTATTTACTTGGACACACAAGAAGTGAGATAGTCTTACATACTGTTGTCTGACTAGTAGAGTTTTTTTTTTTCCTTTCTGATAACTGTAACTTTTTAGGAGGAAAAGTGAAAATACATTTTTTTAAATCTAGAAAATAAATATGAAAATAATCTTTAGAAATTTATTAGCATACAGTATAATTTGGGGGCTACTGCAAACTGCAGGATTGTTGGCAAAATACATTTTGCTATAAGCTTTTTTTTTTTTTTTTTTTACTTATTCTGTGCTTCTGATTTCAAAATCAATGTGTGAAAAACTTCTTGTTTTTATTTTCTCTGATACATAGAGGTAGGTTTTTTTATATTAATAGGCTCTGTGTCTACTTGCCTCAGCTCAGGGAGCAAGTCACCAAGTAAATCTGAAACTTATAGCAAGATACTGTCTTGAGAAGTCTAAAAAGAAATTGGATACTAATTAATTGGGTGTGTGCTCAGTTTTTACTTGATGAGAGACAGAAGAGATCTAACAAGATAAGGTCAGATTTTTGTTTTGAATACTTATTTCCCTTTTTATCAAATTAAAAAATCACCTGCATTATTTTACTCATGTTTTAATGCAAAAAGATCATCTTCAAACAGTGAAAGTGAGAACCTAGAGGAAATGATGGATTTATAAAGGGAGTTTTTAATACGTAGCATATATGTATACAGTCTTTTCTTTAAAATAATTATAGCTATCAATACTAGAATGCTTGCCCGCTCTGTAGTACTTAATCTGTTTCATGTCTGCCTTTGCAACTTGAAATAAATGCAAGAGAAAACTGCTGAAGTTTGCCTGCAAATAGAATTACTCGAGTTCTGTTCAGTTTTAGCATCACATTCTTCAAGTGGCAAGGAAAAGCAAGGCTTTCAGTATGTAACTGATACAAAGTTTAAACATTTCTTTTTCTTTGAAAGTTTAATAGCCACTTTTATTGAAAAGATTTCACTTGTGATTTGAACTTTATATTCAAGAATCAGTGTGCTTACTGCTTACACTGAAGTGTATCCAACTGGAAGAGACAGAAGGATTAACATATGCAAGGTGTCATGTTTTGAAAACTATATCTATATATTTATAAATTTTATATATATATGTATAAAAATTAATTTAATATAAAAAGAAATGTATATACCTGTTATGTATACATCTGTGTTTTTTTTTTAAAGGTAGAAACTCTAAGAAGTAGTTCAGTTTAATTATCTAAGTTGAAAACTGAATAGGAAACTGGCATTTGTAAAATACAGTCTTATATATGCTATGATTGCATTCTTAATGATCAAAAATGGTTAGGGCTGCATATTTAAATGTTACTTAGCAGACTATACCACTTACCTTGCAAGAGTAAATAAGGAGAAGCTGCCTACAGCATTTTCAACTGTATCCATAATTGCTGTGTACTGAGGAAAACAGATCAACAGGTGCAGAATATGAAATTTTTAATAAATCAAAGGGTAGAAGAAGAGAAACTTTGTACAATGCATATATCAGTCAGATGCTTCTTGTGTACATCCAAACTACATGCATTATGTAGTACTTTTTCAAAAAATTGAAATTTTATGACAAATGTAGTAATCATGAAAAATGTAGTAATCAATTCACTGTTTTATAAACGTAAGAAAGGTATGGCATATACTACAGATGATAGTATTATTGGCGTAGAAGAAAGCAATCTCAACCACTTAAAGAATGGCTTCTCCAATTTCTTGACAACTATTCTATATTCTAAGACATGTAATTGTAAAACCAGCCAAGATGGAAGAAAATTTAAATGATTGAAGATATCAGTGATTTATTGAGGCAGGTCACATTTAAAAACCCATGAATTTCTCTATTTTCCATGTTGTCTATGGAAAAACAAACTTTAATGTGGTCTCTTACCAAGGCAGAACAGGAGAAGGTGAGGTTACAAAATGAACACATTTTCTATTCACTTTTTTTTTTTTTTTCATAGTGAGAACTATCTAGATTTTTTAAATCAGTTGTTAGGAGATAAATCCTCCCTGAATGTTAGCCATCTCGACTAGTCATCTGAGGAAGAGAAAGGCATCTGCAGCAAAATATTTTGCAAATGTGTCTAAGACTTGGAGAATGGGATTTAATGCCTGCTGCAAGTGCTCATCCTGCTACACTGGCTACCTAAGAAGCCTAGATGGCCACCTTAGAGTAGGCATCTAACTGAGCCATGGTATTCAGAAATTCTCATAGTTGGGTTTACCAATTATCAGTAAATAATTGGTTTGTATTTTATCCATGAGGTTCTCCAAATGCCAGAGCACATTAGAAATGAATGAAATAAATAATACAGTTTCTGCATGAGGGACTTGTGTTGTTTTTGTTGACTTATGTGTGTGTCTCAAAGAATTTCACTCAGTTTTAGGAGGATGTGGAGCAGAGGTCCAGAGATGTGTTTAGATTTGGGATGTTGAAATGGTTTATATGAGATAGTAAAAAAGTCACATAAGATCACATAAATCAAGCTGTTGGAGTTTAAACTAGTTGGCCTGTTGCTTAAAGTGGTTAATTATGAGGGGTTACATCTACTCAGAGTATCTGAAATGCTGCTTTCTAGTGTGGTGGTTGGCAGTCAAGGTCATATAGATAAGAAGAGCATACTGTATAACTAGCTCAAGTTATTCTGGCTTTGAAAACATATTATTACTTTTGAAGACATTTGTTAACTGGGCTAAATCCTGTGGGGACATGCACCTTATTTTTATGAAAATGCATGTACTAAGTATTCCTAGAGGTAACTGAGTAACTGTCAAACAAGATAATTAAAATAATACCCCTAGGGATGCAGAAAGTCTCTGTTTTGAAAAAAGAGACTTGGCTAACATAAGAATCAAAGGCAATAATTAAAGAAGATGCCAAAAAGGAAAAGACAAGTAACTAGTAAATTACTATTCCAAATAATTAGTAAGATACTTAATAGAATAATGGCACATTTATTCCTGGTAAGTCCAATGATAAAATCTGCAAGACAGCTACTATAACTACAACAAAAAGGGAAAGATAAAAGCAACCTTTGCGATATGAGCCATTAATTGAATAAATAAAATTTTCAGTATGGCTGGATCTTTTGAGGTGCTCATAAAATGTCTTGAATTGCTAGCTGATGAGTAATTGCTCTAAATGTAGATATTTTTGATGGTGATAAATTTGTGCTTGCCGTCTATAATTATTAAAATATGAAGTAGTGTTTTCAATGCAAGTGACCTGCATTTTTTGTAGAATCACAGAATGGATGAGGTTGGAAGGGATTTGTGGAAATAGTCTAGTCCAACCCCCTGCTCAAGTAGGGTCAGCTAGAGCAGGTTGCCCGGGACCATGTCTAGTTGGGTTTGAGCATCTGCAAGGATGGAGACTCCACAGTCCCTCTGGCAACCTCTTGCAGTGTTTGACCAACCTCACAGTTTAAATAAAAAAGCAAAAAAAAACCCAAACAAAATCCCACTTTCTTCCTGTGTTTAAATGGAATTTCCTGTATTTCAGTTTGTGTCTTTTGCCTCTTGTCTATGTCTGTGGGCACTGCTGAGAAGAGTCTGCCTCAGTCTTCTTTACACTCTCCCTCAGCAGGTGTTTATATGCATTGATAAGATCCCCCCTCAGCCTTCCCTTCTCTAGGCTGAACAGGCCCCGCTCTCTCAGCCTTTCCTCATAGGAGAGATGCTCCAGTCCCTTAATCATCGTCATGGTGCTAAGCTGGCCTGTCTCCAGTACGTCCATTTTCTTCTGCTTTGTATATATTTTGAAATAATACAGACACGTGTTATACTTATGTATGAGTTGAATTGCAGATCACAAAGCTTTAAGTTCTGTTCCCAGTGTGTGATCTTAGATTAATTTGAAGGTTGGATTTTAAAGGAAACTTAAGTTTTTTTCTTCTTAAACTTGTTCATCGGAGACATAATGATTTATTTCAAAGATGTCCATAGTTGTAGGCATTTTGCTGGGTTGCTTTCTTGATTTGATTAAATAATACTTTTTAAATGGTATGACAGTTGTCCAAAATTGGTGGAGTGATAAAGAATACAGAAAGAAAATCTTATAAAGCAATCTGGACTGTCTCCTAAACTGGGCTGTAAGATTTGCTGTTGTGAATTTTTCTTTTCTTATTTAATAATTTTCTGTCAGAGAGCTATGATAGACAGAGAGATATGAAAATTGTTAACGTAAGTGAGTGTAGAACTGGATTGCAGACCTCAGCTGTGTGTTTTACATTACAGTGTACAGTGTATATTTTTTAAATTACACTTTCAGGAATGGAAGTGTTTCATCTTTTGTAATTGTATGCATGCATCTTTGGCTCTAATTCCATTAAGGGATTGAGGTAGGTACACTGTTATATTTAGATGCAGTTCTACTGACTGGACTTGAAATTCCACTGCTTGACTTTTAATTTTAGGTGGATTGTGAGGATTCATCCATTTGTATACCTTTACAAGATTAGTCATTTATTTTTAATGCCAATCATTACATTTTTTTATAGCATAACCACTGCCACTATATACTAATTTTTCATTTCTTTTCAGTGGTACATGATAAGTATTGTACACATCTATAATCGCTGGAGAAACAGTGAAATACGGTGTTATGTGAACGGTCAGCTGGTATCCTATGGTGACATGGCCTGGCATGTTAACACAAATGATGTAAGATTTTATTTTGTTCCTTTTTCATAGCTTTTCAGCACAATAGAATGTTTGATTCTAAAATAAATTGAAAAAGAAATAGAAAAGGTACTCTATAGTTATTTTCTGTAGATCTTTGCAAATTTTTCTGTAATTTTTTAACTCTGTCCTTTAATCTGTCTTCTTTAGTTATGTATTTAATAAAATATTCACTTTTTTCTTCAGACTGTAATAGGTTTTTATGTATTTTGAATAGCTACTCTAATGAAATTTGCAGAGATTTGATTTGTAGAGACTTATAGCTAATACTTTTAATATGTGGTATTGTGTATAGGACAATGATAACAATAGTTTAATATTTAGCTTTTTCCATAGGAAATTACTGTGGTGGTGGATTTTACAGAATTAGCTAACAGTCATTCTAAGTACTTCTGAAAAAAACCTGATTCATTCAGCCAAATGATTATACATGCTGCCCATACATAAGAAAATGCACATTTTTATATCACATTAAGTTTTGTGTTTGGTTGAAGAGGAGTTGTTTTAAATTGAGTTAAAGATTTCTATGGTGTTTGTGTTGACTGAGCATGAATATTAAGTACTTTTTTAATTGCTGTAGAACTGAGTAGCCTGAATTATGATCCAGAGTCCTATTGTTTTAGGTATTATGCAAATATAGTAAGAGATCATCTCTTTTCTGAAGAATTTAGTTTTAAGACAGATAACAAGGCACACAAAGATGAAGGAAAAAATTAGAGTTGGAAAAGAGAAACATGGAAAAATGTTAAGAGATTTATAGTTTTAAGCAAAGTCAACCATCTAAGGTCTGTCTCACAGTAAAAGTATATTCTGATTCTTTTATTGGTTGACTTGACATTAGTGAATAGACAGTTGACCAATATTAAAGACACAGTGCTAAGTATTAAGGAATTAATATTTAATTAATACTGTTAACAAATACAAATTAACTGCTACAAATTACATCCCTGAAATACCGAAGAATTTTTTTGAGTAGTAAACTTTTACAGAGAGATGTGCTCCTTTATTGCCTGTCCAAGCCTATTAAAAGATATTGAAAGACATAATATATTGATTTGACACAGCACTCTACAGTTGCATAGTTCTACTCATAGTTCAGCTCAGAGCAAAGACAGAGCGATGTAATGTCTACTTGTAGCACAGGCAGAAACCATTCATGTTTACCAGACGGTTAAGTATACCTGTAAGTACCCCTGAATCAGTTAAATGGACTGAGTTTAAATTGTATATTCTTAAAGGGAATGCGTCAGGCCTCAGATTGTTGGGTTTTTATATATATATATAAATTACTTTAATGAAATCATATAAATCATGCATCCTTCTCTTATCTTCTGCCTTGGAAGAGGTGAGAGGTGTACATCTCATGATGTAGAAAACTGACACTCTTTTTTTCTGACCCAAAGGTTTGGATGGGGAAGGCAGACAAAATAATCATCTCTTGTGCTCTGCCCTCATATAAGCCTGTGCTGGATGTTCAGAGGTGCTTGATTCATCAGCTTGTCGCAGTTTCTTATTTCATATTTATGATATAATACTCAGCTGGTTCTGACTGATTTCCTTTCTAGGCTAAGGAAGCTGTTTTGTACTTAGGGAAATTAATTTGTGTCATGGTTTTCCTCATCCTCCTTTGCCAAATCCTAGAGTCAAAGTTGTGTTTGAAAGGAATAGAGTTTAAATATTAAGTATTAATAAAAGTAAGAGGGCTCTGCTTGTCCGAGCTTCTGATGACCATTCTGTGTTTTCCTTATAGAACTGATACTAACAAGAAAAGGCAAAGCTTTCAGTTTTCACAGGACGTGGATTCTTCTTGGTAATCTAAACACTCTCTGATGGGTGAGAATGTGAGGTTTCAAAAGTCAGCCGAGATCTCGGAGGATCTGTCTTAAGTTACTAGTTATTTGTCAGGGAAATCTGTAGTCCTTAATTGACAAATGCTTATCATGTGAGATCTGAGTAAGATCATATAAAGCCCTTTGTTAAGTTACCAGTTTGGTGCATCCAAGTTTCAGACTAGGTTGCTTGAATTTGCACCAGTGTTGCACTGAAAATTTTGTTTTGGGCAGAAGGAAATGCATCTTACATGCAAAGCCAGGAGCTCATTGTTACTCTAATTAAAGTCTTAACAGTCTAATGGAAAAATTATGATTAGTCTGGTTACAATAATACCGACATTTATAGTTCAATTGATAAACAGTTAAAATTGTATACACAATCTACCCCCTAGTATCTACCCCTCTTTCTGATGCTGTGCTCATTCCCCATTTCCCCTCTGGGTCCTGAGGTCGATGGCTGCAAACTGGGGGCAGGTGGGTGCAGTGAATTGCCAGCATCCTAAGTGCTTTGGGAGGAGAATGATGTTGGTTTCTTCAATCCTCATGCTTGGATCCTCATGGGGTCATCTTTGCATGTGTGCTAACATGCTTTTAAATCTTGCTTTCTCCATTGGTCTGCAGTTCCATGTTACACCCAAATTTACTATATATAGTGTGTTTTACATATGTTGGATGTTTGGTTTTTTGTCCTTTTTGTGATGTGCAAAGCTGGTTTTACCCAGTTTCCAAGGCTGGATTTCTTAAAGTATCAGTAATTGACTACTGATGCATTGTTTATAGCCCTAGGGCCTCCAGTATCATGCCATATCTCTGCTCCTCTACAGTGTATCACGTGTCCGCCCTTTCAACACTTCTGCTGTCACACTAGGCCTGTATTTCTCTACACTGCATCATTATGCTATGGTGATAAATATTTCATTCCATGTAGAGTAGCTGCTTGTTACTACCATCTATACAAAAATTATGCTACGCAATTATGCAAAGCTAAGCAAAAGTAAAACAAATTAGGCAATAGTCACCTGGTCATTAGGAAATTGCTGTTACAGCTGAAGAAGCTAACGCAAAGCTCCAGGCAGGCCAGGACAAGTCCAGACAAAGCGTGACAAGTTCTCAGATCTTTGTTGTTATAAAGCCTGCATTCCATTGCTGGCAATGGCAACCCCATATTTACTGGGCTAGGAGACTACACATAGTTGTAAACTCTTGCTTAAGTTTATCCATCTATTTGTCTAAACGTCTGATTCTTTCTCACAAAGATAAAAGTCACTGAATTGTGAGTGTACTTCAGATTTGAAGATATTCTTAAAATTAATGCTTTTTGTTTTCTTTATAAATGAAAAATTCTTTATTGATGGATCTTGAGGAATTGCATTTCATTATTTAAAAATAAGGGTGGTGGAGAAGAGAAACTCCTATTTTCAGTGTTTTCTTCATTCAGAGCTATGTGGAAGTTAAACTGCTCTTAGCAGGGATAGCTAATTTATTCATGTTTTCCTCACAGTACTCCTCTCTACTTTCTCATATCACAGAGAGCACAGTCTTTTCTTAAGGCAGGCTTGGTTTACCAAGCTTTAGCCATTTTGATATAGGGATTTTAAGTTTCTAATAAGGTTTTACTTTATGTCTGCTGGATGGTAGACTTTAAGTTATGAAAAATACCAGGTATCATTAGTTCTCAATATATTTTTATAACAAAAATCTATTAGATCAGAAGCAGGAAATAGAGCAGAAACTGGGAGGGGAGAAATTTAGGGAAGATATATGAATGTAAGGGTGTGTGGAGGAGCTAAAAAGGAAAATAGGGAAGTGAATACTTGGACAATTTTGCACTATTTTAAATTAGCTAGAAGGAGAAGCTGATGTTCTACCTGTATTGAAACTTTCCTGTTTCATATGGAGCTTGAGTTTTTTAAAGTAGTGGCTTAAAAAGTCTTGAGCAATTATGCAGTTTATCTGTTATCTTCTACCTTCATGCTCTCCACTATATAATTTATTAAGTCTCATACAAGTGTGAGATGAAAATATTGTACCATAATACGCTTTGTGGGGAAAGAAAAAATTATGCAAGTCAGCTAGTCATTTCTCTTTCTTTACATCATATGTTGTGCATAACTCTTCAACTAGATTTTCCTGATAGATTTAGAAATTCAGGTTATAGAAACAGATATTGATAATCCAGAAAGGGAAGATATAGGTAGGAGTTGTGTATTGTTGTCTGCATGTATAGTTGGAGGTCAAAGTGCATCTTACTCTTTGCAGACTTTTCTTATATAAAGACATTGTAAGATAATTTGACAGGCAGTTTCATTGTGGGTCTTAATTTTGAGAATTCGGCAAATCTGTGATTTTTCCAGGGTAAAAACTTTGCTGTATCACAGAATCATTTTTCCAAGTGTCACACAGTTCTTGCCATCTTCAATGATATGTATACATAAAAAATACATTTTTTTTAGAAAACATTTTCCAGAGGAATTTTTTTTTTAATATTTGTAAAATTCTTCTCATTAAAGACATTCCAAGCATTTCTCTTAACTGTGCTAAAATTTAACCTTAATCCAAATGTAAAAGATCCCTCCAGGTCTTTTTTTGTAATACCTCTATTTCTTCTTTCTGTTATTAAATCTCGCTGTGTTACTAATTAGATGATCTGATTATATCATTAATATTTTTATATATAAAACATAAAAATAATACTACAGCTAATACAAGTGAAAGGACATATACTTTAGGAAATATACTTTATCACAGAATCACAGAATGGTTGAGGTTGGAAGGGACCTCTGGAGATCATCTAGTCCAACCCCCCTGCTCAAGCAGGGTCACCTAGAGCACGTTGCACAGGATCATGTCCAGGCAGGTTTGGAATATCTCCAGAGAAGGAGCCTGCACAACCTCTCTGGGCAACCTGTTCCAGTGCTCTGTCACCCTCTCACAGTGAGAAAGTTTTTTCTCATATTCAGACGGAACTTCCTGTGTTTCAGTTTGTGCCTGTTGCCTCTCGTCCTGTCGCTGAGCACCACTGAAAAGAGTCTGGTCCCATCCTCTTGACACCCTCCCTTCAGATACTGAAACACATTGATAAAATCCCCTTTCCAGGCTGAACAGTCTCAGCTCTCTTAGCTTCTTCTCATAAGAGAGATGCTCCAGTCTCTTAATCTTAGTAGCCCTCTACTTGACTCTCTCCAGTAGTTCCATATCTCTCTTGTACTGGGGAGCCCAGAACTGGACGCAGTACTCCAGATGGGGCCTCACCAGGGCTGAGGAGAGGGGGAGGATCACGTCCCTCGACCTGCTGGCAACACTCTTCCTGATGCACCCCAGGATACCATTGGCCTTCTTGGCCACAAGGGCACATTGCTGCCTCATGCTTAACTTGGTGTCCACCAGCACTCCCAGGTCCTTCTCTGCAGATCTGCTTTCCAGCAGGTCAACCCCCAACCTGTACTGGTGACTGGGGTTATTCCTCCCCAGGTGCAGGACCCTGCACTTGTCTTTGTTGAACTTCATGAGGTTCGTCTCTGCCCACCTCTCCAGCCTGTCCAGGTCTCTCTGAATGGCAGCACAGCCCTCTGGGGTATCAGCCACTCCTCCTGGTTTGGCATCATCAGCAAACTTGCTGAGGGTGCACTCTGTCCCTTCATCCAGGTCACTTATGAAGAAGTTGAACAGGGCTGGAGCCAGTACTGACCCCTGGGGGACACCGCTAGCTACAGGCCTCCAACTAGGCTTTGTGTTTCTTGTCTTAAAGAAATATAAAGGAGTATTAAAAAATGTAAACTTGAAAAAACAGTGGAATTAACTGAGGGAAATACCAGATTAAAAAAATTGAAAAATATTTCATAATCTTGGTACAGCTAAAAAGCTAATGTTCATTTGAACAGAAACTGAGGAACTCTGTTGTTAATTTGGGGTCAGTTTTTGAGGCAGATACAGAATATGAAAAAAAGTTCAAGATAGTGTTTTGATAATGGAAAGAAGACTTTTTTTTTTATATAAAGAACAGTATTGTCTGTCACTGTGGAACTAGAATAAAAGGAAAATGAGAACAGGTTTTCTTTCTTTGTGAAGTTTCATGTGAAGTTAAAAATGTACAAATCTTTTAACAGTTCTAATGTCACAGATTGGTATTTAAAACATTAAATATAATGAAGATAAGACATTTCATTGTCATTTCAGTTGTTCACTGTGTCAAAACTACTATTTAATAATTCATGTTGATTAAAATATTTTTAGATTAATAAAATGCTTACTGAGTTTAAAATGAAAGGACTCAGTTGAATTTTTTTTAAGGATAAGTTTTGTCTTGATAGAGCCTATGATTTTTTTTCCCAGATAGATCTAACATTACCATTTCTCTTATCTTTTCATGTCATTTTTAAATATCTGAAATTTACTGCTTGTATCCAAACAAGAACTGGAAATATCTCAGTCTACAATTTTAGGGTGTACCCTGGAAGACACTGAAATAAAGATGCAGGTGACAAACTCCTGCCTCTTTAGACAAGAGTCCCTTTTTCCTTGTTAATGGCTTATCCACGTAGATTGGTGGCATTAGCAGTTAACCATTTTGACTCCATTCTCCAGACTGATTAAAACTTTTATTTGGGTGAATCTGAGTAGCTGAGAGAGATGAGAAAGCGGGCTTCCTAATGCAGATTCTACTAGTTGGTTCAAAAAGTGAGGCCATCTATGTTCCATGTTTTTGTTAAATAAAGTACATGTGACACAAGGAAGCTGAGAGAATAGCCTTGCAAACAATGTAGTGCTGCTAATGTAGTACTTTGTGCTGCTTCTTGTTTTGTAATTCACCAGATCTTTGTTCTAGACAGTTAAGTTCTAAACTTTGTTTCATCTGAAAGCTTTTTTTTCTTGTAAGCACCAGAAGAAAACCTAATTTCTATAAAATAAATTTAATCTGAAAGAAGAACACCGCTGCATGTAGTGAGTAATAGGAAATGGAAAGATGGAGAATTACAGGAAACCTTTGTGCATCTGGAGGGACAGTTGTGGGAAGGAGGAATGGAAAATAACAAATCTTTTGACTGTGGAAGAAGTCGGAAGGGGAGTTTAAGGTCAAACAAAATCATTATAGGCAGTGGTCAGGGAAGAAGATTCTGCACAAGTTGGAAACTAGAGATTCATACTTGTTTTTCTGCTACAAGTGTATCATGTGATCTTGGATAATGATTTCAGATATGAACCAGCTCTGGAGTAGGAGCTGTTTAGCTTTGTTGGCACAACAGTGGGGGAATAGTGTATTTGAACATGTTCTTTGTTAACTTAGAAATTACTCAACTATTTGAGTAGCAGTGATAGTTCTGATTATAAGGAAGCAACTTCCAGCTTTCATATTTTCTAGATGGAAATAGGGAAGGTTATTTGATACTTGAATGTACTGTTTTAATTTTCTCTATTATATGGCAAACAATAAAAACAAATCCTACTAGTCAGTCTTAACAGAATTATAATACTGAGCACATATATACCTGTATACATATATAAATAAATGCTACTATATTCAAAATGAAATTGTTCACTACAGGTAATCAGGTATTGAAATATGAAATGATTGATTTATTATCTTAATTACAGCCTTCCTTATATTTTGCTTCATTAGCCATACATACATATTATTTCATTGTATAGTTTGTATAACTGAAGTTCATTAACATTGCCTCTTTTTTATGCAGAGCTATGATAAATGTTTTCTTGGCTCTTCGGAGACTGCTGATGCTAATAGAGTGTTCTGTGGCCAACTTGGAGCTGTATATGTATTCACTGAAGCACTCAACCCAGCACAGATTTTTGCAATACATCAGTTAGGACCTGGATATAAGGTAATAATGGATCTTAAAAAGCATAGTTTTTTACAACTGGAAATGTCAGAAAATAATTGGTAGATATAGTTGGAAAGTTTGTGTAAATGTAGATATTCCTCTTAGGATTTTCATGTAGAGCTGTGTGATTTGTTTTCAGCAAAAGATAAGAGTTTTTTCAAGCTTTGTACCTAATCTTAAATTCCACCAACTTTTTGAAAGATGCAAGGAATTTCTTTAAAGCATAGTTGAAACATGATTGTATGTGAGTTTTATGAGTGTGAGTCATAATCAGATTAGGGCAATTTTGTATTTGGTGTACTGAAAACTGGAGGAACTTACCCCTTGTCCTTTGTTTTATATTCAAAACTTAAGTTAAAAGAGAATAAAATTCAACAAAGCATAATAAATTTATAAAAATAAAAATTCTATTCAAATACACAGTTTTGAACTGTTTTGCTGAAATAAGAGTTGAACTTTTTACTTATGCTTTGCCAGTGACGCTTCGGGGACCATTTGGACAAATAGATGGTGCATGCATAAATGTGGATCTTTAATAAATACAGTCTCAGTTATTTTTTGGGATGCTTATGTGTAGTATTTCATCAAGAAAAACAAAGCAGATGTTTTGTTGAAGTCTGTGGAAACTGTCTAAGAGAGAAGGCTTGAAAATGAATGAGCAAATCTAACCTTTGCTACAGACTATTGAATTTCTACCATCAATTATTCTCCAGTTTTCTTTTGCCGATTTGTGAAATTTGCAGTATCATCTGAAATAGACTTTCAGTTTCTTAATATGTACTGTATACTTTGAAAATATAAGCTTAAAATTTTAATGAGTAAAAATCAACATTTAGATTCAAATAATATTAATTTGATGTACTTAATTGTAAAAACAGATGACACTTGAATGACAGTGCCAGCTGAAAATATCTTTTATGCTCTGTATGTAAGGTGAATAGGTAAGTATATTGTTGTGCCCCAGGGAAGTGCTCTGGGAAGTTCCAGATCTCTGTAAGAAAGAGTGCCGACTCAAATCTTTAAGTATAATAGGATATTTAATCAGAATATTCAAAGATAGGAGCCGAATAGAAGATTAGCGATTAAATCGTGCCTCTGTTCTGATGCTGGGAACCCCACGATGTTTCAGCATCAGACAAACCTTTCAATGAGGACACGGCACACTGCGCAGATCCTGTCTGTGGAAGGGTTCACCAGCTTTTTGGTCTTTGGAGCTCTCAACAGGATATTCTTAGAACAATTCTATTCATCAGTCATACTGGCAAGCAAAAGGATGTTCATGTGAGAACGTGCTGCTTTGCTTTTAGATAAAGCCGAGGACCCCCCCGGGTGTCATAATCACCAAGTGGGAGCTGCATTACAGGCTCCTCCGTTGCAATTAGCCATCTAAGTTTATCCTATGGCCAAGGGGTATGTGGAGCACAGCACAGGCCTGTGCCTACTCAGCTTAAATGTTATGTGGATCACTGACTCTTTGATGCACAATAGTCCTGTGGTGAGGATCCCTACGTATATGTAGAGCTTGCTTGGAAAAGAGGAAATCTGTTGCATATGGCTGATGGTTAGAACCTTCCGTGGAACTGAAAATGTTCACAGTCAAGAGAAGCATATCACCTGTGCAAATGAGGAGCACTTTATTCCAATCTTAATACTGTATTTTGTTTGGACAAAGACTTTTGCAAATGGTTTTTTTTGGTCATACAAAAGAAAATTAAAGTATCCTTATCCTTCTTAATAATAAATGTAATAAATCTTTATGAATTTAATGAGTTCCTGGATTTGTAGCAGCATGCTAAAGTGATATCAAATACAGATAAGCAAACAGTTTTGTTTGTTTCAAGAAGTGAAAGTTATTATGTAATGCTTGGTGAGAGCTTAAGGGGTTCACACAGTACACGTTTTCATGCTAAATTACATTTCTAGTAGTTATTACACTACCCTCATTACAATGTTGTCAAATTACCTTGTTTGATTCATAATCTATCATTAACCCACATTTTTTCACACCTGTGGCTTCTTACTGATTTGTGCATAATGTTAATTAGATGGAATTTAATACTTCAGGAACATTATATTTTTAGGTGTAGAGTGAGTTAGAGCACAGTTAGTGCCTGATTCCTTCATGAAGTAGTTTCCTTCCTTGACTAAAAATCTGCAAGCAGTTTGTACTAATAATGGTAAAGATGTTCGGTAATACTTTTGGTTCCCATTTCTCACTGTAGAAGCCTCTGAGAGGTTAGTCAAAATAAGTGGCTAATGTTTTGTCATATAATTTTATAAGACTAGTATTCATTAAAGACTAGTATACTTACTGTCTACAATGTGTTAATACGCATTTTCTCTATAATGTTCATCTGCAGTCAGCTACAACATTTGTTATGATCAGTCCTCACTTCTGAATGACCTTAAACGCCTCATAGTCATTTTAGCTTTAGCTGCAGTTGAATTGAGTGTTGGATACAAGAAGCTAATTGGACTGCACTCTTCTGCTGTTTTCTGTCTAATTTATTAAGTTTTTATTGCAAAAGTTGCTTTGGAATGTGGCAGTGCATACAGTGAAATTAAAATTTAAGCTGTAAATATGAAATTCATAAATTATGATTATTATAAAGATAATCTTGCATTTGAGGGGAAGTTTTTAATTGCTTTTGAATAGTTTGGGGCAATTTCTTTTATAATTTTAATGGTTACAAAAAAGAAAATTGACAATTTAAATTTTTGTTAATTTTTTGAGTGCTACGATCATAGTGTGAACATTTAACAGATTTATCTCACACTTCTACAAGGTGCCCTATGTGTATACAAACAGTTTCAGCTGTTTAACTGGTTGCCAAAAGCTTTTTTTATTTTTTAATTTTTATTATTGATTGTAGATTTAAAAATTGCAGAAATATATATACTATCTGAATAAATTCTGATACCACTATTTATTTCCCCCCCTTTTTTTTAAATTTAGAAACCTGAAATTCAAAGTTCAACTTAAATTTCTGTAGAATATGTAAACTAACAAATAAGTGTAATGAACTCTGGAAGTTCATGCATATACATTGTATCTTCCTGTATATTCACGTGGTATTTGTCGTCTTTATGCTAAATGAATGAAATAAGGCTTCTCAGTTTAGTTCAAGGGTAGCCTTTAAAGGTTGATTAAAAGTTTTGTCTGCTTATACCAACAGATGAAAACTCTGCAGCCTGGCATGGCAATAGCTTCTCTTACAACTCTTTGTGATATCTTTTTCCTTCCTAAGTGGTCAACAGAGTATAGTTATGGAATAAATAATTTTAAAAAACTCTAAAAGTTTATTTCAGTTTTCTTTCTATTCCTAAAAATATAGCTTAAGCCTTGACTGAAAGCATCATACCTTATGTTATCAAAACTAACTAATTTAGACCATTTTAATCATACTTGTTTGCTCATCATTGTCAAATACTGTTGCTCATGGTGATTAGGAACATGGTACAAGTCATCCATGTATCCAGTTATAGCTACAATAGATAGGTGACACTCTCCTATATACCTGGAAAAGCTTTAGATTAATTTTTACATTACTTTGTTATAAGTCCTCTAATAATGGTTACCCTGAGAAAATACTAAAGATATGCAAATTCACATTTGTTTTGTGTTTCTAAAGTCTGTGTATTATATATTGAGAACAAGTAGAAAAATAATGGCTAGAGGAATATATCAGGGGTTACTTTGTGATTGTTTTAGACTAGTTGCTTCCTTGATTACAGCCTTGAGGCTGCCACAGAGAAAATCAAAGACATGGGTTTACTGTCAACAGTCAGCTACTCAGGACAGATTCTTCTCAGAAAACTAAGGAGTGCGGTCCCAACAGTGGTTTTTTGGGTGTTTGTAAAACAAGCATGTAGCAAATAATTTCAATAACAGAGGGAAAAGAATCTTTCCTGTGCTTTCTCAGCATCTTTGGAATCGGGCTCCAACAGCAACTTTGAAGAAGGTCTCTAAACCGTTTTCAAGTCCTTCCCCCTCATTTGACTACTTTATCCTGCTGCTCTATGTTTTCCTTCTGTTCATTGAAGGTTAGACGCCATGAATAAAAGTCATTCTATCCAGTTAGGTAGTAGACCACTTCATGTCCTCTCCTTCCTTCCTTCACAAATGAATCCCAACCAGAGATCTAGGAAGGTGTAGATTCTTTCTTCATTAGGCAAGCCAAAGAGCAGTTTCCACAGGACTACAGAAGTAACATAATTTCCTTCTGTAATTTCCTTATTTTCAAAAAATGAGACAGAAGAGAACCCTTTTTTTCTCCTCCCCGAAATCTACCCACAACCAAACCAAACCAAATCTACCCACAACCACAACCAAAAGAGTGAACTATCTCCCAGAATTTAGAAGTCTTGGAAATGCTACTGATTGTTGGCTTTATTTAGTTTATGAAAGCCTGAGACGTGCCTTTCACCTTGTTTGCCTCTTTCATGTCACAGTAAGGTGTTATTTAGGTAAATTCCTTCAGATTCTGTGCGGGGGCAGTGAGCCATCAGTTCAGAACATTTCTGTATGGTATTTCTTAGTCCAAGGGGGGAGCCTCAAGCAACATGTAGCTGGAATTGCTGGACATATGAGATCACATTCTTGCTTGTATCTGACTTGTTGATGCAAGCTGGCCTTTCGGAACCTTTTCCTTTAGTCATTCATTAAATGTGTTATTCATTCTAATTTTGGTACTGTTAGTTAACTGGAGAAATCAGCTGTTCAACCTTCCCAAAAGTTCAGCTATTCTAGATACTTTCTGAGCTCCAGTTGTGCCAAAGCTTTTCTCCCAAAGGAGAATTATTCAAAATACTTGAAATTTTTTGGAGAATGGTGTCATACAGTTCTTTTTTTTTCTTTTCTTTTTTTCCGCCATATGACTACCATCTGTGGTAGTTCCATTGATTTACAATATCTTCTTTAGCCCTGTATGTACCAGGATTCTTAATGTTTTTTTTTTTAAGGAGAGTCACCATCCTTTATTTAGTACTCTGTTTGCTTTGCTTGTGAGAATAGACTGTTACTTGGCCTTTTATTCAGCTGCCCACACGATCGTTCATAATCGTTTTCAGTCCGGAGTGGCTCTCATTAAGGCATCTGGCATCCAGAGAAGTCTGCATGCTCCATCAGTGTTCTGGGGCTCCGTGTCAGTGAAGCAGGTGCATAGTTGTGAGTATGTAATGTTGTAAATAACACTAAAGCCGCAAAGTTCAGGAAAAGGCAGAGCTTGTTCTACAAAGAAAAGAAAACTGGTTCTGTTGCATCCCAACCTTGATCCACTCTTTTTCTATGATGCAGGTAGAAGCAAAGAACTTTAGGATTAACTTGAGAAGTCTTTAAAATCATCTGTTACCTTATTACACATTACATGCTTATTACAGAATAGTATAACATAGAGACAGTTGATAAAGTTCCTGTGCCAATCTTGTATCTGAGATGGTTTCATATTACCATCTAACTCAATGTATTAATATAAAAAACTGATTTATTAAGATTGTTTACTTTGAGATACTAAATTTTCAGTTGTAGTACAAGGTCTAATTTACGCAAATATTTTTGAACAAAAAATGTTTCATTTACTGTATGAGTAGCAATACTAAAAAGCTGCCACACTTGGTAACTACTGTAAAGAAACGACATGTAATTTATTTATTTTTTTAAGAGAGGAAGGGAGGAAAATATACTGGCAATAGAACAGTGCTGTTTGCCTTTTCCTTCTGCAGTCTTCCCAAATTTGGCCATAAACATCTTATTATTTTAAATCCTATTTAATAGAAAACTGTTAGAATTCAGTTGTTGCAGTCTCAGGTCTCCTGTGTAATGAGCATGCTCACTTTGAGTCCTGCAGTTGCTGAACAAGGCTTCCACTTACTAAACTGATGCTTTCAGTTGCTAGCGGTTGCCATGAGAAAAAGGAAGCAAGAGCAGTGTTCCTGCTCTCCCTGCTCTTCTTCTGCCCCCCATCATTCTTCCCTGGCAGGGAGGGAGGGAGAGAAGCGGGTCCCAGCTGCAATGCCGAGGGGCTGCTACCACTGAATAGAGTGGCAAGGGAGATAACGTGGGAGGAAGAGAGGCCTCTCATAGCAATATTTTGGTACTATTTACAAAGAGAAGTTTCAACACACCCCTCCTAATAGTGCTATGAAGTCTGTGCCACCCCCCTTAACCTCCCACACAGGCTACAAAATGAGTCCTCAGATTGTTCTGTGCATTGTTTGCCCTTGATCCGTGCTGCAGCATCAATCGCTTTGTCATGTATGCAGTTTGGAGCAAAAAACACATTCATGCATGCCCATATGAACACATGCACAAAGTACTCTTTAAAATTCAAATTCACGTAATCTGGTTATAAGTGCAAGATATTATTTTTTGTATGATTGCTGAACTTCTGGTAGCAAAATGGGGTGAATGGTAAATCAAAAAGCAGCACTCTTTTTCTGATGAAGGGGGAAACTGCTGGCATTTAAGTAGTGGTACTGATCAGGCACTTTACTGGAGGAGACCGTGCTGGAATAATTCTCTCTCTGTTCCTCCTTTGTTTTTATTTTTGTAGGAGCTACAACCTACCTTCTTACCTTCTTTTTTTATCCTATATTTTTTCACCATGTTTGGAAAATGTTAAATGGGTACATGTTCTCGTTTGCTGCTCTTATGCCCTTAGGCAGGTTCTGTGCAGATCCCAAGGTTGCATTCCTTCAGTGACCATTAATTAACCATTTGCAATTTGAGTTTATACACTGGGGGGCCTCTGCTATCTTCCTGTGCTTGTATTCTCCCAAGCCCTCACTACAATATGCTTATACTGAATTTCTTTTCTCTTTGTATAGAGGCCAGTATTAGTAATAAAGGATTATTATTTATCTGAATTTATAGCTTTTCTTTCTATCCTGTTATAGTAATCTATGGGCAGAACTCAGTATTTCCAGTTTATGATCACTTTCGTTAGGTTATGATGGCAGATTTCTTTTGTCTTTTTTTTTTCCCCAAATGTGATGCAGTGTTATATTGATTCCTAGCTTATCTGCCTGACTTTCAAACAACGATCTTGGATAAACTCTTGAAGCATTGTAAACTCTGAAAACTAGGCGATAGAATAGAGCTTAAATCTGTTGATAAAACTTTAATTTAGAAAGTTGCAAAATTTCATGGTAAGAAAATGATACAAATTTTGTGTTGAAACACTTTTCTCAGAACTTTTTCATTTTAAGTATGTCAACTATATAAAAATAAAACATTCTGAGCTTTGGAATCTGACAAACCTTATGGTCATGAAAAAATTTGGTGGATAAGAAGTGTTTTCATGTGGTAAAATAGCAAAGTATAACACATGCAGAAATGCACATATTTTCTGAAATCAACAAATTCACTAAACTTTTTCTGTCTCTGCAGTATGTGTGCAGAGTTTCATCTATATAATTACAAGTGCCTTTTGGGGCAAAGAATATCCCTTTCCTCAGAACAAGTCTGTAATTTGTAGCAGTCATTTTCTGATAAGTGAGATGTAGCCAGCAATATCAACAGAGAGTCAGCTCTCAAGCTTTAAGCATTAGGTTCTTCTCTTTGGATATTTCTACTCCAGCAAGTAGTGTGGCACGGGAGGTGTGGAGTGAAAACAGTTGGTGCTGAGGGCTGAATGTCCACAGTGCGTGCATTTTCGGGGTTTTACTTCAGACTGGCTGTAGTCTGATCCTGCGGACTGAATGACTTTTAGCCGTTGGAGGACATTTTCTAGTTTAGTTTCGTCTGGAAGGGATCCTGTTGGGATGGTTCGAAAGTTTTGCAATATGAAGAAAGGTGCAGCAAGAAAGGTTAGTTGGGAGTTTCCCTCCAAGATGCAGTCCTGTTCCAAACTGAAACGCAAATGTAGACTTGTACACTGACTTCCCATTCATTTCCCCCCTTCACCCTTCCTACTTGTATTCCCTTTTGCAGAGCCTGTCTCATACATTTTCAGCATGGCGCTGCTGCTTCCCCATGACATCCCCACGCATTGGGCACAGCTGACTGACAGACCTGCTCCTATGGCTCCCAAGCAGCTGCAGCAGCTGCAGCAGCTGCAGTCAAGTGCCTGGTCAATTCAGTCCGCATCCTTCTTGTGACCCACATACTAAAGGGATGGTTGTCACGAGAACTTATATTGTCATGTGTCAGATGCCCATTCCCATCAATTGGCCTTAAGCAAGAGAATTTTGTCAGGGTTCCAGCAGTACTGTGCAAAAGCTGGCCAAGTTTTATGAGCTTGCATAATAGGTAGGAACTTGCAATATGTTTGGAAATAGCAGTTGATAGCCTATAAATTGCCTATTTTAATTCTTTCAGCCTGGATAGCAACCACCTCAGTGATTCTATTTTCTATCGTTTCATGAAACATAATTTCTTATAGGGTTGAGGAGGAGAGAAATGTATTTGCTGGGATAAAAGGGATGAAAACAGTTGTATTTTGGACTCAATATATGGCTATATGCAGTGAAAATGAGCAAAATGATTCATAACTAAACTCCACAATAGATTATTATAAGTTGAGTAAAGATTTTGGAAAATACAGCAGTGAATTTCATATTGTATTATTAATTGGTGATCATTTCTAACAAATTTCCTTGACTTTTATCAGTACTGTGTGTTACTACTAGTTGTCTTTCTGCCACTGTCAAATAATTGTTTCATTCATAAGTAGTTACATGCCAAGTAAATCTGACAGCTTCTTGGAGAAAGGAAGAAATCTATCTTCTTGTGCTTGAATGATTTGTCAATGCTGTCAGGAAATCTAGTTTTGGGTCAGATATGAATTGTGCTGTGTTTAAGAGTAGTGGAGATTTTCATTCAGTCTTCCTTTATAAAAGCGTTGAGAATCATTAATTTGAAATATGGCTTTTTAAATTTTATTTAGATTTTATTTAGTTTTTTTTTTTAACATAAGTAGCTTGTTTGCATATATTCCTGACTGTTAATGAAGCATGGGATTTATACTGTTTAAAAACAACTGATCCCTTAATAATAAAAATGATATAGGGTTTAATATCCTAATTTGAGTAGATTTATATTAAATATACAAGGCATTTAATTTATTCTATATTCATTATATGTTGCATGCTCTATTTTTTAATTTTAATGTATTTATAGCTGTTTAATATGACACTTCCATTCCATGTAGTTAATTTTGAAACCTGTTAATACTGATGTTGACAGGAGGTATAAATAATACTGCATAAAGTACCAAATAATACTACATAAAATAGCAAATACAATATTAACATGGTGATGTGGAGTGGAGTAAATATAAAAATGATCTTATTGTTCAGTAGCATTAAGCTACTGGAAAATTAAAAACAAAATGTAATTGATTCTATATTATTTCTCAAGTCTCATGTATTTTATACACATTTTCTGATAAGTATTTTGTTAAAAAATACTTGCCTTATAAAAGTTACTGTGTTGTTCTTTTTTTCAGAGCACATTCAAGTTTAAATCTGAGAGTGACATTCATCTGGCTGAGCACCATAAGCAAGTGCTATATGATGGGAAACTTGCAAGTAGCATTGCCTTTACTTATAACGCTAAGGCTACTGATGCTCAGCTGTGCCTTGAATCCTCACCAAAGGAAAATCCTTCAATTTTTGTACACTCCCCACATGCTCTTATGCTTCAGGTTTGTGTCATTTTTTTTAATAATCATAATTCTGTTAACTGAACTAACCACAATAGTAAAGCTATAGTTAAACTGGATGTTGCTTCTACTTTTGTTACATATATGGCATTAACAGTTAGTAAGTACATGTTTGCACTTGACATATCACTGTGTTGAGGTTATCATTCTTCTCCTTTAAAGCATCCCTTTCCCCTTTTTTGTGTTCTATGCTCTTTGCATCTTTCTCCAAGCTTGGAGAACAGCATACCATTGTGCTGCTATGGCTGTTGTCCGTTGCAAAATCTTTATATCTTAATATTCTGGAGAGGAAATTTGAGAACAAAAATATGTAGTCCTCTGAACTGTTTCTGTGTTGCATACTTAATGCTACTGAATTCATGTTCTGTGATCTCTGTTAGTTCAGCATCACTTGGATGCTAAGACAGTTCTTGTGCTGTTGTACAACAAGGTCTTTATGATGTGTTATTTCAGCTCTTAGTGCACCTGTCACTTTAACTGACCTTTTTGCTCATTTTCTAGAGCAAAAAACAATTCGTTTTTCAATAGGAAATATGTATCTCATACCATAAACTACAGTTTGCCATGATACTGAAGTTTCTCTGTTTAGCGCTTGCCTTCTATTTCAGTACAATGATAACTGAAACATAAATAATGAAACTAAGTTGGAACATGTCTCATGTAGTTTTTACTCAATTCAGAGTAATGCATTATCAAGTTATGAGATTTGTAATTGTCCTTTGAAATTGAGATTAATTGAGGTTTATTTTTTTATTACCTTAGGATGTGAAAGCTATCGTAACCCACTCCATTCACAGTGCAATTCATTCGATTGGAGGGATTCAGGTTCTTTTTCCTCTCTTTGCGCAATTAGACAATCGACAGCTGCATGACAGTCAGGTGGAAACAACAGTTTGGTAAGCTTTTTTCAAGCAAGATAAAAAAATAAATTTAGCCAAGAATATTTCCAGTTCTGTTGTGGGAAAGTTTTGTTTGCTTTCTTTTTTAAATACTATGATTTATATTTTACCTTTGTTTCTTTGAAAATGATATTATCTTTGAGAAAATAATTTACTATAGCGCCGTGTAGAATGTAGTAACCACCTGAAGAGATTTCAGGTGCAATTGGGCATAAGATTGATTGGATTAAATAACGATTTCAAGTCACTTTAGCGTCATTAAGGATAGGGGTTTTTTTTGCAGTTTTTGAAACTTTAAGATCATTAATGTACTTTTACTTAATAATGCTCAATGTATTTGATAATGCTTAGTGTTCAGTCCATTTTCTTTCTCAAAGCTTTGGCATTTGAATCCGTGTTTAATAGTATTACAAATTTAAAAAAGATATCACATCCATATTATCGCATGGGCAGAACATGGTGGCCATATTTCAATTGCAACGGTGACTATGGGCATAGCAAGAAAAAAATAAACGGAGTCGCATGAAATCTCTGCTCTGACAGCACGGAACTCACTGTAGGCTGCAAAGCCTGTACTGAAGTTGGAGAAAGACTTTGGGGCAGCCTGCATTGCACTGCTTAGCAGTCTTTCTGTACCCAGAAGGCAGTATAAGCCGACTTTTGTGTTTGAATAAATTTATAAAACAGAAGCGTAATTCAGACTACATGGATTATTTTGCTGCTCCGAATATACTCCAGTATTCATTCTTTTGAATTTTTCCTATTACATTTAATAGTTCAATAATAATTAGTTAACTGAACAGTAATTAAATAATATTAAAATGACCTACAATTTTGAAAAAAAAAATGAAAAGGATACATTGGCAAAGTTTCTCCTGAGAGCTCATTTGTCTCATTCTAATTTCAGAAATTAATCAATTTGTTAAAATTTTCTCAAATTGTCTGCTTTCCCTCTGGTAAATTACTTCTAGCTAAGATGGCGGTCAAAATAATTTTTTTTCATTCTAAATATAGTGTGAAAAAAAAAAGTATTTCATGCGAATATTTTCTAGTACAATGTTAGAACTATTGCCACAGTCTTAAAAATAACTAATTCTACTTTTAAGTAATACCGTTGAAAATAATTTCATTCAATGTTATAGATAGAAAAGCTGGTTGCGTATTGTGAAATTCACTTTTTACTAATCTGTTTTTCAGTATGTATTTTGCATTGAAGTATTAGGAAGTAAGGGGAAAGAGGAAAAAAAGGCTTGTTTTGAAATAACTGAAAAAAAAATCTGTATGTTTGTATTTACTAGCACAGCAGTAGGAAAAATGCTTTATTCCAATTTAAGAAAGTTTGTGTGTGTGTGTGTGTGTGTGTGTGTGTGTGGATAAAATATATGTTCAGTTCATTAATGAGCTGAGTCTATGATAGATGACAGAGCAGTAGCCTGCTCTGTTCAGAAATGGAGAGCTAATGTAATGTGAGTTTTAGAAATCCAGATAAAGCCTTATTCTTCCTTAGTGTGTGGTCTTTCCAGTGAAAATATTCAGAAACCTCAGTTTAAAATGTACAGAACCATTTATGGAGTTAGATGAACTGTAAGTAGGAAAAAATGTTCTGCTTGAATAAATCAATGTATTTCTTCTATAATTAGATTATTTTCTAGCAAGAGCTGGAATTCATTATGCTCTAAGATTGTACAAATGTGTAATACAACAAGATGTGATGCTAACTCAAGAATGTGTTCGATAGACTTTTAAACAAATGACTGCTTGGTGAAAGAGATGCAACCTAAATTAACATGCTTTTGGTGTATGTGTATTATTTTCTAAATTTTTAATTTAATAGGATATAGATAGTGAGACAAATAATAGAATAGTTTATGCGAACAAGGAAGTGGGCATATGAAAAGAAACAAAAGATTTCTGGGGCAAAGAAGGATGAAATGGAGAAGGGGGAAACAAAGATAAATATGTAAAGGGCAGGGGTTAAGTTTGAGATTAGTTGTTGGAGTAGATGAAGAAAAGAAGTATACTTTTTCAGTCCTTTCCTTTTGTCCCTTTCTTTTTTAGACTGTTCTCTTTTTATTTTTCAGATGTTACTTTCCTTTCAAAATTCAGTTTCTGAACTGTGCCTGATACTTGTTTATGCCCTTCTTAGCTGTGAAAATACAAGTGTATTTGCTTCAGGAAAACAAGGCTGCGCTTCTTTCTGAAAAATAGTTGGTGTTCAACTGTTACAAAATACATATTATTCTAACAATACTACCCTAAAGTAAATAACCTTTATATCTCTTTGCCAAAAACCAAAAGGGCCAGATAATACTTGATGACAGTAGACCATTACATTTGTGAAGGCTTACTACAGCTGTAGAATTTATTTCCTTCTGGTGGCCAAATGGGGGGACTCGAAAGTTGTCTCTTGAACAGCTGTGCTGCCTTTTATTTTACGTGTTACTGGGAGATGGGAAGTGTAAATGACTTGATACCCCAATGTAAGTGTCATAGGTCTCCAGTCTATTTTTCTGAGTACTTCTTCCCTCCTTCTCTCCCACATATATCAAAATCTGTTTTATTAAGTTCAGCTTCTCAGTTTTGGGGGGATCTTTTTGCATTATAAGAGCTTTGTTAAAAGGTTCAAAAGGGAACACTTTGGGTTTTTTTTTTTCATCTCCTTTATCCACCGACATCTTTAATCTTTTCTAAATTAATAGATTAGGTGTAAATAAAATTTCAAATTATAAAGCAGTTCATTGTGTATATAGCAACCTTGTAGTTAAATGCTATTCTTTGTGTATATATTTTTTTCTTCCTTGTGTATTTTTGTGTACTGTCTTATCTACATCTTCCATGAGGACAAATATTGAAATATCCTACAGTTCTGCCCTTGGAGCCCTGTAGAGATTGTTGTACTTTTGTATACTGAAACTAAAAGAATGGAAACTGAGTTCGCATCTTAAACATGTATTTTCTTATTTGAAATGATGCTTCTGCTATTCAGAAGAGTGGCCCATCAACTTGAATGCCAAGACCACTACTTTTTGTCTTGCTTCTCAATACTGCGGTTAGAGTAGAAAATTTAGCAGTATAAGTTAACAAGGTGTTTATGTAGTAAAAAGAAAAATAAGGTGCCTTTGTCTGTCATGGTACAGTTGTTATCTTTGATAATATCCGTTAGTAGTTTGATAGGAAGGATTTGTTTTGTTCACGTGTGGTCCATTGTTTACAGTTTGGAATTCATTTGGGTCTGCTGAGCATTGACATAAAGACTGATTCTGACAAGGGATTGCATGCAATATTTTGTAGTGACCCAATTCCATCACAGAGTAAAGAACACGTGTTAATTCAAATGAGATTGTTGCTTTTGGTGTACTATATTGGGGAAAAAATCTGAAAGTAGGAGAAGCTATACCTGTTTGCTTAAATAGTTTAAGTCATTCCAAGAACAAAAATGAGTCTTGGTTCTGTCTTTTATGTGCTTGTTCTGAAGGTTACTAACTGGATTTGCTAGATCAGATGCAATAGAAATGAAAACAGAAATGAAAATATCTTTACTATTTATCGTAGTAAATAAACACAGTGCCTAGGTGTATTAAGAAAGTTAAGGAGAACCTAGGCACTGTGACATCTTTTAATTCTGTTTTATTACCGACCTTATTCTGACTCTTCAATATAGATAGTCAGTCCTGATAGAAGATGTATTACCCTCCTATTGAAGGTAAAGTGGTGAAATGGAAACATCCGTGGTGGTGGTGGGAAATAACTGCAAATATTTCAATTCCTGCTTTTCATTTTTTCCTCTAAATGTTTTATTATGTGATGTTGACTTTATTAGGTTCCTTTCTGCAACTAGTAGTGTTGCTGCATCTTCTTTTTGGTAGATGAACTTGGAGAAAAACACAAAGACAGTTTCATACGAAATATGTTTTGATGTCTCAATTTTTATAAGGTTAATATGAAAAATCTGTGATTTTACAGTAATCATTAATTAATACTGCCATTCATATAACTGAATTGTCTGTAAGATCATGGTAGCAAATCACGTGAATGTCAGGTGGTATCCTACCTACCTACCTAATCTATCTTATCCTAGCATCATTCAACATTTTTCTTATTAGCCTCGTAGGCTCAGATATTTAAATTTGAGGGTGGGT
The DNA here is from genome assembly GCF_036417845.1 of Apteryx mantelli. Lineage (NCBI taxonomy): Eukaryota > Metazoa > Chordata > Aves > Apterygiformes > Apterygidae > Apteryx > Apteryx mantelli. The sequence goes on from NC_089978.1 coordinate 27,876,976, forward strand.
ATGAAAGTCATCCCATTTCAACATCCTTGCATCCACCTTTGTGCCTGCAATGGTGCATGGTCCCAGCCCAGCACTTCCTCCATTCGAGAGCTTGGAGTTTGCAGAATCAGGTCCTGATAACCCTTTTCTCAGGCCTTGCCAAGGGAATGGGGTCAAACATCACACTTAAAATTTAAGATCTCAAATACAAACCAAATGAAATCAGTTGTACTAGAATCTTCCAGAAGGGTGATGACAGGAATGTGACTATCCAAATCAGACTACCTGGGTGATAGTTTATAATGAAAATGCAGTCATTGAATGGGGTAAAATGCTTTTTAAACTCTGAAACTGTGATAGCTCTACATATTCCAGAAGATTCAGGAACTGTTAAGGGTACTGTGTTATGACTGGACTGGGTATCCCAAAGTGTTATCTCCATGAGCAGAGGTCTGTAGTGACCTTCCTGCCCCTCAAGTTTTCACAAGCGGCAGCTATTTATCTCACTCATATGTTTAGTGGATCAGTTTGGATTAAATAAATTCAGTATTCTTCTCTTTATTTTCTTTGTCATATGATATGTGGAGAAGGAATGGAAAGGGGAAAGTAGTAGTTTCCCCTTTCTCTTCAACAAGTTTACAGAAAGAAAACTTTTTTTTTTTAATTGGAAGCTAAGGAAGCACTTGGGAGAGCTGCCCTAGCTCTAGGAATTTCAGAGAATCACAGAATGGTTGCGGTTGGAAGGGGCCTTTAGATACCATCTAATCCCATCCCCCTGCTCCAGCAGGGTCACCTACAGCACGATGCCCGGGACCCTGTCCAGAAGGCTTTTGAATATCTCCAAGAATGGAGACTTCACACCCTCTCTGGGCAACCTGTTTCAGTGCTCCGTCACTTTCACAGTAAAAAAGTTTTTCCTTATGCTCAGGCAGAACTTCCTGTGTTTCAGGTTGTGCCCATTGCCTCTCGTCCTATCACTGGGCACCCCCGAGAAGAGTCTAGCCCCATCCTCTTTACAACCTCACTTCAGATATTTATGCACACTGAAAAGATCCCCCCGAGCCTTCTCTTCTCTTCTCCAGGCTGAACAGTCCCAGATCTCTCAGCCTTTCCTCATATGAGAGATGCTCCAGTCTCTTAATCATCTTAGTCACCCTTTGCTGGACTTGCTCCAGCAGCTCCATGTCTCTCTTTTACTGGGGAGCCCAGCACCGGACACAACACCCTATGTGTAACATCACTAGGGCTGAGTAGAGGGGAAGGATCACCTTCCTCGACCTGCTGCTGATGCTCTTCCTAATGCAACCCAGGATCACAGAGTCACAGAATGGTTGAGGTTGGAAGGGACCTCTGGAGATCATCTAGTCCAACCCCCCTCCGCAAGCAGGCTCACCTAGAGCACATTGCACAGGATCATGTCCAGGCAGGTTTGGAATATCTCCAGAGAAGGAGCCTGCACAACCTCTCTGGGCAACCTGTGCCAGTGCTCTGTCACCCTCACAGTAAACATGTTTTTCCTCATGTTCAGATGGGACTTCCTGTGGTTCAATTTGTGCCCGTTGCCTCGTGTCCTGTCGCTGGGCACCACTGAAAAGAGTCTGGCCCCATCCTCTTGACACCCTCCCTTTAGATATTTGTACACACTGATAAGATCCCCTCTCAGTCTTCTCCAGGCTGAAGAGATCCAGCTCTCTCAGCCTCTTCTCATAAGAGAGATGCTCCAGTCTCTTAATCTTAGTAGCCCTCTGCTCGACTCTCTCCAGTAGCTCCATTTCTGTCTGATACTGGGGAGCCCAGAACTGGACACAGTACTCCAGATGTGGCCTCACCAGGGCTGAGTAGAGGGGGAGGATCACCTCCCTCAACCTGCTGGCAACACTCTTCCTCATGCACCCCAGGATACCAGTGGCCTTCTTGGCCACAAGGGCACATTGCTGGCTCGTGGTCAACTTGTTATCCACCAGCACTCCCAGGTCCTTCTCCGCAGAGCTGCTTTCCAGCAGGTCAACCCCCAACCTGTCCTGGTGCATGGGGTTATTCCTCCCTAGGTGCAGGACCCTGCACTTGCCTTTGCTGAACTTCATGAGGTTCCTCTCTGCCCACCTCTCCAGCCTGTCCAGGTCCCTCTGAATGGCAGCGCAGCCCTCTGGTGTATCATATTTCCTCTCCATCCCTGCCATTTCTTAGTGTGTCTCTTCTGTTCTGAGGTTATTTAACCTCCAGCATTGTCAGGGTACCCTTCTTGGTTTTGTGGCAAAGGTGCTTTAGTGGCCAAAAATGAATAAATGTGAATGAATGGATATGAGTAAATTATAAGTCAGTAATGTAACACAGTAATTTGGCTGGTTTAAAACATGCACAACTGTTTGACTTAATGCTTTAGCAGCGAATATACTGTGATGAAAATTCCTGTTTGTATTCACAATCTGTTTAACCTTTTCTGAAAAATACTGATATGTTCTAACACTGAGATGTCATGGGATTCCACAGCATTAAGCGCTTTTTTTTTTTTTGTTAATTAATTTCGCTCTTGAATATAGCCAGTATTGAGTTTTGTACATTTTTACATTTTGATTTGAAATTAAGGGGTGAGTACCTTATGGAGTTTTTTGTATGAAAACAAAACCTTGCTTTTTGGTGTATGATTTTCCTTAATGACACTTTCTCTGTTTATAGTAAGATGAGTTTTCAAAAGTTAGCATACTAATAGCCTATAATGGAGTTAATCATATAATTTGTCTTGGAGAAGATGGAAATATGGATAGGATTAATTTATAGAGGATTCTTCCCAAAGATAACCAAATAGAACAAATATCTGCTTCATTTCCTTTTATATAGCCTCTTTAAATCATCTGTTGTTGATTGAAATACTTAGATCTTTGTAGCTACATGCTTGCTTCAATTAAAGCTGGGTTTTGTAATATACAGTCCAAGATGAAACTTACAGAAATTAAGGTAAAATTGCAGAGGAAATTCTCATCAGAAAGGGTAGCATAGAGAAATTTATCTACATAGTGATTTTTTCAAAACAAAACACAAATTTTCACTTTCATCCTAGCAGTGCACATTCTTAGACTGTTAGGGTATGTTTCATTCACAAAGAGCCTTTATCCTATGAATTTATTTGAATATATATGATGACCAATGTTCCAAATAGGATGCTTAGTCTATAAGTGAAATGATGAGGACTCATTTCATAAGAATAGTGTATCTAAATAGTTCAATATTTTAGCTCAAGGAAGCAATAATAATTATTCTCTTACTAGGAACTACTTGTCAATTTAGAATTTGGCAAAGAAAGCTCTTCGTTGTTCATTGATTGTAATAGTATAAAGACTTCATTAACCTGATATCTCCACTGTGAGCTTATTTAACTTTTTTTTTTTTTATCTGCACAGGTTCTTTAAAATTCCTGTAGGTATAAATAGATATAAATGAATACTTAAAATAAAATGTGTATTAAGATGTATAATTATTCTTATTCTTTAATGAAAGAGTCATATTTTGGAATTTTTGAATATTTTGAAGACAGTTACCAGCAAAAGCTTTGGTTTTTGTGGGTTACCATAGTATCACATTTTTTATTAAAGGAATAACATTACATGGCTCTAGACTGAAGATTTTAGTGTTATATTGAAACATAATAGTTTTTATTAAATCTGTAGTTCTAAATGACTGAGAGAAGCTAGGTAATATTCATAATTTCATAGTGCACATGGCGTAAGAATAACTGTCTGAATTATAAAGGTAGGGACTTCACAAATATAACAAATATAATGAATGAGTATAGACATGAAAGTATCCTTAAGAACATCTCACAGATAAGTTCAGACAGTTTATGATCTGCACGCCAATTCTGTGCTCATGTCCTACAAAAATTCTCGTTCTTCACAAAAATGGTGCATGTTTGAGAGGAAGCATGGGCAATACAGTAACAGTGTGATTAGTCTTCAGGTTTTTACTGTAACAGTATTCCACAGACTTACTATCTCTACAATGTGCTAATTATAGAATAAGAGGTACAACAACCATTGCAAATATAGCATCTTCATGTTTAGGGCTGCAATCTTTTTTCTGCTGTTTCTTATCAATGGAAAGCTGCTGGAAAAAATTTCTCCTGAAATTAACCATATTTTCAGTAGAAATCATAATCTCTGTATATTTTAATGTTGGTTGACATGTTTGCTTTCCGCTGTGTATCTTCTGTATCTTAGCTGCACTGAAGACAGGCTAATGTGTTCTAGACAGGGCATGGTAAAGAGCAGATGTAGGAATGGGCTGAAGTATCCTTTATATCTGCCTTTGTATCTAGGGGAATTGGAAATAGGCAAGAATGGAGAGAAATTTTGTATGGCAGTGCACAGAATTTTGCAAGTTTAATGTGAGCCCTGCAGCAATCCGATGCATTTTAGTTACTGGTAAGTTTTTTAAATTCTATTTGAAAAATTGTTCATCTTGGAAGACAGTCTTCTAATAAATTTTACTTCCCCTATGTCAACGGTAACCTTTTTTAAAGCATAATTTTGGCAACCTGATTCTGCTGATACAAATTTTTATATTTAAATTTTCACATTTAACTTATTTTTCAGGGGCTGCTATGATTATATAAATTGACTTTTTTGATAATATGTTAAAAATTATGGATACAGTCCTCTAAATTAGGCTGTCAGTTCTCTTGAAGAGCAAACCCTTAGAATTCAACACTGAGGAAAAAATATCCATTATGTGATTATGGATTTATTGCTGTATATACACCTAAATGCTTGTTTGAGGTCAGTCTGAACATGTGGGAAAGGACACAGTTTTAAAGATATTGGGAAACTATACCTGAGAATTGTTGACTGTTGGGTCTCTTCAGGCAAATTGAATGCTCTCTAGCATAAAGTATATATGATAGATAACAGTACATGTAAAAATAGTGTTTTGTGCAACAGCTGTTGTTTAGTGCGGTTTCATTCCCTCCTTTCCACTCAAAAAAAAAAAAAAAAAGTCACACCTAAAAGAGATGTAAGCAAGATCTCTGGAAAAATATCAGACTAAGCATGTAATCTGTTTTCGGTCTGTCTTTTTGATCATTTCCTTCAGGCAGCAATCGCTTTGGTGCTGTATGTGCAATGGGAGTTTTAAAAAACTTCCTTTTTGATTTTACAGTTCTTGCATCTGTTAAAGCATTAGAGATCTTTCTAATAGCTTGATTTTCCTGCATAACTTTGTGGAACATGACGCTAGTGAAACTCCTAGTTATATTTAATTGTTGTGCTACTATTCAGCAATACTCTTGTCCTATACAGTATTCACCTCCAACTTTGTTGTGCTTCTACGTGAATGTTAGGTGATTTTGCTCAACTGCTTCTGTCTCTGGTACTGGGAATTTTTCATGTATTTGAAAGTGTAATGATGTATTTATGTTTGCTCTGCCAAGATTTGAATTAATATATATATCAGTCAAGTCTCTGTTATTTATGATCATGATCTTGGATAATCCAGGAGGAAGTCTGTAGCTAGAGTTACTGCTTGCAGATCTGAGCTGACTTTTGCAGAGCTGGCTTGTGGCCAGCTTTACAATACCTGCTTCCGCAGATGTGCAGAGCCAGTTTGGACTTAGAAATAGTATAGCTCATTCACAGAGGTATTGACTGAAATATCTTTTTCTGGTACTAGACACATTAGCAATCACTTTGTAGTGACAGTTAATATGGCTCTGTGCAGAGCTAATGTGGTCAAGTAGTTCAAACGTACCCCACGTAAGAATGGTTAAAATCTATAAATGTTACCTGGGCTCTATCTGCATCTGAACTAATAAATTTGCTGATTCAGTCTTCCTTACGTAGAACAACCTTTTATGTTTCTGTGGCAGTGGCATGGTTAAATGTTAACTGAGTTAATCAGGCTACTAATTATTTCTGAGTTGACTGGTGTATTTTATGCCTAATTTAAAAGGAAAAAAGGAGAGAAAGAAAAGACTTATTATTATGGTGTCAGCGTGTTTTATTATTTGTATTTGTAGTCCTACCAGAATTTCTAACCGTTGCATAGAGAGTGTATTAATATGAGATAAGAATATCTCCAGCCCATGAGTTTACCTCTAAGTAGATAGGACAGACTTAATTAAGTTTGAATTAATTGCAATACAGAGAGGTGGGCTTTTGGGAAATCATTCATAGAAGTGGAAGTAGAACCTTCTAAACTTAAGTATAGTGCCATGTTCATGGTACAGCACTCTTTTAAGTCCATTTTAAGAATAATTTCTGATTTTTCAGTATGATATTAATAGTATTCATTATGGTGATTTGGATTCTAATCCCTCAAAGAAGTATGTTCCTTCTTTATGTGTAATGAGTTGTCCTTCTGAAGTCATAAGGTTACTCATAATGGCTGACAAAGCACCATCTATATGGAAGTCGTCTTTGACCTGTTCAAATTTTAAACAATTGTTTCTAAATATAATTCTTCAATTTTGCATGTGTCAGTTCTGTAGAACCTTTAGCATGAGCTTCTTCTGAACTGCCATGGAGTAAAATTATTGTTCTTCGTAGATCTTGTACTTTAAAATGAATATCTTATTATTTTAGATGATAAATACAATGGAAAGTTTCTATCAGGGTAAAAAAAAATGATGCATATAATCTGGTTTGAAATTGATGTGACAGTTTGACAAGCTGTTTTGATAAAAGCTTTGGAGTACTGTAAATGGATGTTATCTGTGTTCTTTTACTACTGACACTTTGTGGAGAATACTGTATGTGATTTTAGACTGATTATTGTGACCATACAATAATGAAGCAATACAAGGCACTATTTTCTGTTCACAGCATGTACCTTGCCTACACTGTGTACTTTTCACATGGCAGCCTGGCTCACCAAAAACAGAGTATGTCTTTTTTCCCTCATCCCATTGATAATTTCTCGGTGCTGGCATGGATTATCTGATCTCAACATTTATTTCAAAGTAAAGGGTTGTATTTGGAGAGCAAGAGAACCTTTAGCTGACTAGATACTGTAAATAAAATAGAAATTTATAAAATGCAGGTTGGACATTTCTTTTAATTCACATTTTCAAAGCTGTGAAAGCCACAGTTTCCACCCCTGCCTGAATCCACCACCTGTGTGAGAACCTTTATGGTTGCAGATATATGTCTGTATGTTTAGCAATTTTTCTAATTATTTTATTTTTTTAATAATAATAATAATTTTATATATTCTCTTTTTTAAGTCAATACAATGCATTCATTCATCTACCTTTTGAGATGTTCAAAAGTTCACCTTTTAATTTTTTTTCCTTTCTGACATGGATTATTTTTTTCTTTTTCCCTTTCTTCTGGGTTTCTCAGCAACAGATGAATTTATATTTGTTTCCCTCTCATCACCCAAGAACCAGTCGTGATTTCTTTCTCCCACAGTCCACGAATCTGTCTTGTGTTTCCACTGTGTGTTGGTTTTCACAACATAGTTTCTCTTTCTTGCTGAGTCTGTCCTCTGAAGTCTCTCATATGTCTTCTGTTTCTAAACTGTAACCTTTAGTGACCACTCTTTTCTCCCTATGCTTTCTGAACACTTCACCTACAGATAGGATTTGAACAGTGCTGGGCTGGACTGCTGGGTGATTTTCTTGCTTCTTGAATCTCTCTGTGCATTCCTAAATGGATAAAAGTGATTGTCAGCCTTTATTTGGCCAGGCCTAGATTTTTCTCCAGTCTGGTCTGGAGAAAGTGTGAAGGAAACTCTCCACCCTGCTGTTCCACTGTGGTCTGTGATGGGCATTGTTGCCTACATGCATGTTCAGCCATTTTGTTCCTCATTTTTGTGGTAGTAGTGACTATAGAGACTGAAAGTGTGGAATGATGATGTACCTAGTGGCTGCGAGTTTTGATGTTTAGCATAGTACCTTTCTCTGGATGGTAAAATTGTTGACAGGGCCCCTGCCTGCATCATTCTAGCACTGCCAGCTGGATCTCGTTCATCATCTCCTGCCTCTTCCAACTGCAAAAACTTCGGCTAGAAGTGTGAGTTGCAGAACTGGATATTTAAAATTTGGGACAGTTCTGGTCAAATCAGGAGAGCTGATAAAATGATTTTCCACTTCTGTTTGAATACGAACTCTCAATCCTAGGACTGGAATATATAACAATCATTGGAGAAATTTGTCAAAAGAAAATTTAAGATTTATGTTCTTTTAAGAATTTGTTCACCAGCTTAAGCCTGTTTCTGCTCACTTAATATCTGGTGAATATTGAGAATGTAACAGACTGATTCTTCAGCATTTATAATTGATAAATGTGTGTTCTTTACATGCAGTGCTACCCTATTGGCTTTCTTGGTTGAGCTTCTTAAGAGTTCCGTAGCCATGCAAGAGCAAATGCTGGGTGGAAAAGGCTTTCTAGTCATTGGCTACCTCCTAGAAAAGGTATGTATTTTTTTATCTTTGTTCTTAGTATTTCTACTGTCATTCTGAATATTTTCAAACCCTTAGTTCAAAAGGCTAATAGAATAAATATATCTGTGATATAAGACATTTTCAATTTGTAATGTTCATAAGCTGTCTACAGGAGTCTTTTCTCCCCTTATATGTCAATATTCAAAGAATCAGTGTTCTCCTTCTCAAATCTATTATACTAAGATCATATTTGTCCTTAAACTGCCTTTGACAAACTGCTTGAAGATACTCCTCAGTCTTCATGGAAATTTACCATCTTCCAGACATCAGTTGATTGTCTTCTGAGGTCTGCTGCTCAATATCTTGCTGAATTCTCATAGCTGAGACTATGAACATGATCTGTGGCTGCTCAGAGATATTCTGTTGTCACTAAAAAGCAACAACAAAGCAGTCTTACTGTTAATGTCACCAAATACATGGCTTGCTGACAAAGGACGCAATGTTTAAGTTATCTTATAAAAAATGGACACATATAACCTATTACTAGCAAAATAATTTCTTGACTTATTTTATATTCCAAGAAAAAGAGGCATATTTGGTCCTCTTTAGAAACTATGAGGTGTTAAGATGTTTTGTCCCATATTTTGCTACATTAACTACTGCTCCCACAGACCTCATCCAAGATGCTGCCCCAAGGAAGACAGTTTAAATTGAGGCCATTAGCAAAACTTTCAAAAACCTGAGCCTCTGTGGCCACCCTATAAAATACAGTTGATATGTTCAGAGGAGATACATCCTGTACACAGGTGGGTTGGTATGATCTTTGTCTCAAGAAGTGGATGGAGAAATACCCCTTACAATATTAAAGTTGAAACCTATTCAGTTTAAAATTTCTTCTTTAAAATAAATTTAACCGAAGAAAAAGTATTTGATTATTGTAAAAGAATGCACAATGGCTAAATTAGTCACTGAAATACTATCATGTGTGCTCATCATAGACTGTTTGATGCCTCAGTAGCTTCTGTAGTGTACAAACAGCAGAACTGTGACACACTGCCTGTCATGTTAGAGTGAAACATTAGACTAGGTCAATACTGATATTCTGCCAAGGGAAATAATATTCTGACATTGGTAGGGAAGAGCTAGTGGGATCAGCAGGTGCCATACTAAGAGCTAGAAGGCTCCACTATATCGAATCTCAGGTGGTGGAAGTCACATTTTTATGACATGGGATGCTCTGCCTAGTAGCTGCTTGTAAAAGATAATGCTGTGGAGTTTTCTGGGGTAAAAGCTGACAGTTGTATTTACTCTTGGTTGCTTATATACTGTGGTCTTGGTGTGGAGCTCTGTTTGGACAGATCACCAATCTTTTGTTGACACAGGCACTTCTGTTGACCTGGAAGACCTTAAAGCCTATTGTGTGAGTCACTTGACAGATTCAGTATTGTTAGAAATACAGTCTTCCTTCTCTGATTAGTTTTTCCACATTCACAGTGGAATCAAAGCTAACTGTTTTATACTCAAGATAACCCAGTTAGCAAGGAACATACAGGATTATACAGAATTCCTAATACAATTGTCTCACCAGAGACTTGTATAGAAAAGATGCAAGGGGTTTTTCACTATTGATCAATGGCTTCCACTTGAGAAGCTGGTATTCTGCTTTTACTGAGAAGTGTATAGTTTCTGTAATAGTTTCACTACTAGATATTCCCAATTAATCTAGACATCAAATCCAAGCTGAAATTGCTAGAGGAAGCAGAGAGTAGTATTCTCTCTGTACCTGGAAGATACATAAGGGCTGTGATGCCAGATCAAATCTTTGCAATGGCAGTATGAGGAAAAAGCTCTAATCTGATATTCAGAGGAGGGAAGGAACAATATAGAAACTGCCATTTCTATGTTCTTGTGCTCAGCAGCTCTGTGAGATAAGCTGACAAACATGTACATGACAAATGTGACAATTTTTTTTTTTAAATGGGTATCAATCTATCCAAGCCATTGTTCTTCCATGGTTTGTGTTTTCTCATAGTTATTATTTTTCTTACTGTAATTATTGATGAAGTTCTGCAAATTTCAATTTAGTTTTCACAGAATTTAGATAATAATATGTGAAACAATTAGATAACAGTATGTGAAAGGATGGAATATCATTTCTACACAACACACTTGCCTTTAAGTATCATCTCTGGAATGGCATGATTATCTAGTGCTTCTTAATTTTACATTTTATTGGGTAATGGAAGAAAGGGATGTTTTTGATGCTGATTTCTTGATAGTAATAACTGCTAGGTCAGTGATTCCAAAGGAAAATCTCACCCACAATGCAAAACCATTTTTCCTGTGTACTTGAATATTTGTTCATTCACTCATTCACTTAAAGATTAAAATTTGGGATGTTTTCTCTAAAAGAGAATTCCACAAATTTCTGAAATATACCTGTTTTAGTTCTGTCACATTGATAAACCTTTAGTATTAAACCTATAAAATTATATCTATCCACCATAATGCCTTTTCTGACTTTTTCTTTTTATTACACACGTGATCACACATGCCAAAGGCAAAGATACTGATGAAACCTAGGGGAGAAAAAGAAGTAGCATTAATATTTCTGAAATGTTGACAGCTTTCTTTGCAGCTTTCTTTGAAACTAAGGCAGGTTGATATACTAACCAGAACAGATTAGCCGGGGCTGTTTTCTTAGCGCAGAAATTGGCCAACACATTCATCTTCAGTTTTGCAGGTTCAGAACGATACTAGATTATCAATTTATCTTCAGTTGCAGTCTGTTCTTGTATCAAAGATGATGACTTGGTGTTTGAATCTGTTTGTTTTTCATACCTTAACATAAAAGTTTGCATGTCAATAGGGAAATATTTTGAGTTGACCCTGTTTGTCCAATTTATGCTTTTAAATGTATTTTGTGTCTCATTTTGCAAACAATTTTCTCCACTCCTCACCCTCAAACTCTTCTCTAGCAAAATTGTATTGTTTGTACGAACATGTCACAGACATGTCATAGTTTAGGTCTAATTTTCTTTTATTTGTTGGTAATAAAAATTAATTTAATCCTCTGAGGCTCAGTTCTGAAATAATTCCTCCGTGCTTTGAAAAAGAAATATTTAAAATAATTCCACTCTTGAAAGGAATAACTGCAAGGGGCTTTCCCTTTACTTGTATGCTTTTAGCCATTATAAGTAGTTTTCACAACATTGAGGTTTAGTTCCAGTGCTTTTCTAAAAACCATCATCTGCCTCCTGGCCCAAAGCCTTTGCAAGGCCTGTTAGTATAATTTAATGACCTTAAAACAAACTACTGTGAGCTGTACTAAGATAATAGTACTCTTACGATGGAATCTCATTGCTTTAACATTCTTGAATATCTGCTACTGTATTTTTCATTAGCATATGGTCAGCATAATAACAATCATTTGAGAAGGAGTTATGATTAGAGTTTCATGTCTTGTGGTGATCAGACTAAGTTATGATAACCTCACCCTTAAAAATGTACTGAACTTCGAAGGAAAATGATAAATAATCTCTCTCATTCTGCTTCCTGTGTTTTTCTAGCTAGGGAAATGTATTCTTATAATAGAAAGAGCTTACCTTCACTGAAGAAGTATGACCTGAAAGAGGATTATTTTCTGTGGTTATACTAAGCAAGTGTGATTTAAAATGTCAAAGAACTATTCTAAGATCTTTTTTCTAATGGTAGGTTTTCCTATGGCATCACAAGAATGAACTTACAAATCTCTTAGCTCCACTTCTGCAAGTCGTGTACAGGCAGGCTAGTGATCCCACATGGAGTCCCTTTGTCTTGAATAGAGCATGGTGGTTTACACACATCGAATAATTTGCAAGATTGTAGTCTATTTATTATGTTGTACAAGAAATAAAAAAGTTTGCATACTGTTCTAATTAATGCCTGCTCCCATTTTAAATTTCATCAAGTCAGAATCCTGTTTCTGAACTTGAGAATTTTATCGCATCATTAAACTCAGAGTATGTCAATATTTAAAGGATTTATTTTTGATTTCTGTCACAACATAATTCTTGCAGTGTATGCTATTTGGGTTTTTTTTTGTAATGCTATATTCTCCTTAGTTGCAGTTTTTCAAAAGGATGTGTTTTATTTTTTCTGTGAGTGCTTATATTCAGCTAGCATGTATGACAGGAAGAAAACCTTTAGTTTCATACCCAGGCTCTATTTTATTATTTGTAGATTATCTGCTGTTCATTTGTATGTGATCAAATACTTTAGAAAGGAAGACAGACAGCTATGTTTTTTTCTGACTTGAATATCAAAAGATCCTTTTTGTTCGTATTAGTTGCAGACTATTTATTGTGGATTGTGATGTACAAGCCAAAGGAAATTCAATATCCAGACTGAGCTTATATTATTGACAAATGTACTTCACTTCTAAAAATAACTAATCTGCACGTTGCCAGACTATATTTATAGCATTAAAAGTAATCAGAATGTGTTTTGTAGGGAAGGCGAGGGGAGGGATGTTTAATGGTTGTTTCTATTGGTTCCTTTTGTTAATTTAGTAGAAAGAAGTTTGTCAAACTCCGCATGCCATATTGCTGCATAGAAATAGGACTCAACAATGATTGTATAGTATATGCTATGAAATTTAAGGACTCTTTTAAAATCTGAGGAAACCCTGAACCCAAACCCTTCAAACAGTTACTTATGTTTAAGAAGAAAAAAAAAGAGAGAGAAAAAAAGCAAGTCTGCAAATAATATTACATATTGAGAAACCCAATTTCAGTAAGATGTGTAATTAACTTATAACACTGAAGAAGAGTTAAGGACTTCAGATGAGGTTCTCAAAGTGCTATGCCACGAGATGTAGAATGCTGACTGGAACATAATAGAAGGAAAAGAAAACAAAATAAGGAAAAGGATTTAACCTTAGTTATTGATGAATATTTTGAATTTTTAAAATGTAGCCATTTAAAAGACCATTAATATTATTTATTAGGAAATGTAAGTTGTTGATTTCTTCTTTTTATTTTCCTTTTGTATCCAATGCAATAAAAGAGTATGAGGTTGCATGTATTTAGTAAAGATGAGCCCTGTGAAAATATTGTTTAATATTTCTGCTGTAAGTGCATTAAGGAAGACTTTTTAAACTTTTGTTCTTTCTGATTATTTTTTGCCAGTCATCTAGAGTTCATATAACTAGGGCAGTCCTGGAACAATTTTTATCATTTGCGAAATATTTGGATGGATTGTCACATGGAGCACCTTTACTGAAGCAATTATGTGATCACATTCTTTTTAATCCTGCTATCTGGATACATACTCCTGCAAAGGTAATTGTGCACTTGAAGGATGTTCTGTCCTTCCTGTCGTGAGGTGAAATAGAAGTAGTCTTTTATTCTGTGGTGCTTAGGTTTTTGTTTTTTCTTTAAATACATGGTACTAGCAGAGATCTTTTAGATCATGAAGTCTGTCCCCTTCTTGACTACATCCTCTCATGCCTTTTACACATTTTTAAACAGTTACATTCTTGCCAAAGGGTCTGGTTGATTCTGTGGAAAGACTGTTTATAGATACCTAGTTCATTTTTTAGCGGTTGCATTACACTGTTTGCTTAGAGATTAAGCAAAAAAAAAGAATATTTTTAATTATAAGCAGAAGGGTACACGTTCACTTAAATTTTTTTTTTAATTTAAATTATGTATTCTCATTTGATTAAATTTTAGAATTTTTTCATTCTTTGCAGATAATAATGAATTTGTCATTTTCCTAAGTAATCACAACTGAGCGATGTGGACCAAAGTGAAAGTAGCATGGTCATAAAACCTGAAAATATATGTTTTAGTATCAAAAGCCAATATGAAGCAAACTAGCACATCTATCATTATGTAAATTGTAGTATCATAGAAAATTTAGAGTGGAAGGGACCTCTGGAGATCATTTAGTCCAGCCCCTGCTCTCAGTAAAGTTATTTGTAATTATTTTTGTTTATTTTTTTATATCATATCCAAAGTAAATTCTAACAAAACTTTACAAAGTAAGGCTATTCATATTTAACTTATATTTATGTATATAATTATTTAATTCTTCAGGTGCAGCTGTCTTTGTACACCTACTTATCAGCTGAATTCATTGGAACTGCTACAATTTATAACACTATACGCAGAGTAGGAACAGTATTGCAGTTAATGCACACATTGAAATACTACTACTGGGTGGTTAATCCTGCTGATAGCAGTGGCATTACTCCTAAAGGATTAGGTAAGTACAATGCATAAGAAAGGAATTATAAGCATTTCTTGCAAAGGAATATTCCGTATATTTATGTGTATTCCCAGATTTCTATTTTGATCCTCCCTCACATATCATATACTTATGTGGGGCATGTTTTAGAAATACAGAAAACTCACTGATTTTTCTTTTTCTGTACCAGAGGAGAAATATTAAGCATATCTCATATGCCAAAGAAAGCTTTGCAGGGTTTGAATATCATAATGATTAATTAGTAATATTAAGTGTCCTGACAACCATGGGGACACTTTTTGTTCTCACTGGTAAGATTTCTAAAGCTGTATTTCCAGGTCAGTAATATTTTTTCCTTTGCCCTTATAAAATAAAGGTTGATTTAACTTACCTTATAGTCATCTGTTTAGTTTAGCTTAGGAAGCATTAAATGGCAGGAACAACAAAATACAAGAATACATACAGGATAGACACTGCATGTAACAGATGTGTTATTAACCAGAGCATCAAATCATTCTAATCCTATACACTCCAGCTGTAATGTCATTACATTTAGCAGACTACTTGTGTAAAGCCAGAAGGATTTGGCTGAAAGTTCCTTAAAAACTAATTGATATAGAGGCAACTTATTAATTGTCTTTATTCTGTTACTATCCTACTGAGAAATTCAGAAAATGGGGTATGTTCTTTCTTCTCCTGTTCTTTAATGATGTCACATACCCAAAAATTTAAGAATGTGAAGAAATACATGTTATTGGAAAACTCATCAATTATCAGTGAGCTATATGCATAGAGTTTTCTTCAATATTTGTGTTTACAAAAAAAAAGTGGAAGGAACAATTCTTATCCTACATTAGGTGTTCTAGCAGACAGCGGAATTGTAACTTACTGCAGCTCACAGGAAGAGTTCCTGCTGGAGCTGGTACCTCATTCATAGTTGTTATCTCAGAGCATATTATGAAGCTAGCTATATCCTTGAGGAAATTATTCAAAATTATTAAAAAAAAAAACAAAACCACCTAATGACAACACTTTGTGCTTTTGTTCTCTGTTCATTTGAATGAAAAATTCATAATAACAGGTAGTGAAAATTAACCCTTGGAGTTACTCATTTAACTTGAAATTTTTGGCAACCATAAAAATTACTTTTTACTGATTATTTTCTAGGATCTCTCTGTCCAAATGTATTTAAGCTCACTTCATCTTTATTGTGTACAGTGTACATGTCTATATCTGAGCTAGACGTCCAAATTATAGGCAGTGGAGTGCAAGGTTCAGTTGCTTGAATATGGATTTCTAGCATCATTTTAGGCTCTGTGGGGCATCCTACCTGGCTCTAAGGGCCTGCTTTAGAAGGTTGCAGGCATCCTGTCCATCCTGCATCATATCTACCAGCTCTCTGTAGATATCTTGGGTATCTTATGGCATATCAAATGGCACTGATGATAATATTTAGGAAACTGTGCCCCACCCCTAGTCAACAGAGCCAGTAGAAAAGTATTTAGTTAGAAAGGTAGATGCTTTCTAGGGTCTTCTGACTGTATTGATTAGACCTCCATTGACTTCAGTGGAAGGTTAGTTGCCAGTCTTTCATGCTGGCAAGTACACTGTAGACATTTAAAATTAGGGAGAGCCGAATGCTAACCTAGGGCTGACTTTATCACAGAATCACAGAACAGTTGCAGTTGGAAGGGACCTTTAGAGATCATCTAGTCCAATCCCCATGCTCCTACAGGGTCACCTAGAGCAGGTTGCTGAGGACCCTGTCTGGATGGCTTTTGAATATCTCTAAGGTGGAGACTCCGCACCCTCTCTGGGCAACCTGTTCCAGTGCTCAGTTACCTTCACAGTAAAAAAGTTTTTCCTTATGTTCAGACAGAACTTCCTGTGTTTCAGTTTGTGCCCATTGACTCTTGTCCTGTCACGGCACCCCTGAGAAGAGTTTGGCCCAATCCTCTTTACACCCTCCCTTCAGATATTGAAATGCATTGATAAGGTCCCCTTATTCTTCTCTTCTCCAGGCTGAACAGTCCCAGATCTCTCAGCCTTTCCTAATATCAGAGATGCTCCAGGCCCTTAGTCATCTTAGTGGCCCTTTGCTGGACTCGCTCCTGTAGCTCCATGTCTTTCTTATACTGGGGAGTCCAGAACTGGACACAGTACTTACCAGGGCTGAGTAGAGGGGAAGGATCACCTTCCTCAACTTGCTGGCAACACTCTTCCTAATGCAACCCTGGATACCATTGGCCTTCTTGGACACCAGAGCTCATTACTGGCTCACGCTTAACTTGTCCACCAGGACCTCCAGGTCCTTCTCTGCAGAACTGCTTTCCAGTAGGTCAGACCCCAGCCTGTATGGTGCAAGGAGTTATTTCTCCCTAGGTGCAGGACTTTGCATTTCCCTTTGTTGAACTTCATGAGGTTCCTCTCCGCCCACCTCTCCAGCCTGTCCAGGTCTCTCTGAATGGCAGCGCAGCCCTCTGGTGTATCAGCCACTCCTCCCAGTTTTGTGTCATCTGCAAACTTGCTGAGGGTGCACTCTGTCCCTTCATCCAGGTTGTTGATGAATAAATTGAACAGGATTGGACCCAGTATTGACCCCTGGGGGGACACCACTGGCTACCGGCTTCCAACTGGACTTTGTGCCACTGAGCGCAACCCTCTGAGCTCTGCCGTTCAGCCACTTCTCAATCCACCTCACTCTCTGCTCATCTGTCCCACATTTCCTGAGCTTGCCTATGAGGGTGTTATGGGAGACAGTGTCAAATGCCTTGCTGAAGTCAAGGGAGACAACATCCACTGCTCTCTCCTCATCTACCCAGCCAGTCATTCTATCAGAGAAGACTATCAGGTTGGTTAAGCATGATTTCCCCTTGGCCAATCCATGCTGACCGCTCCTGATCACCTTCTTGTCTTTCCTCTGCCTGGAAATGGTATCTAGGATGAGCGGCTCCATCACCTTTCTAGGGATTGAGGCGAGGCTAACTGTTTTGAAGACTGGAGTGACATTTGCCTTCTTTTCTTTCACTTGTCTCTATTAAGGGTATATTATATTCCTTTTCATTTATATCATTTGAAGACAAGGGACATCTTCTGTTTTCCTAAGGTAGGCAACCAGATGATACCCTGAAAGTTAATCGGATAGTGCAAATTAGCAGTTTGTTCAATGTAACAGCATGACAACAAAATCATAATTACTAAAGCCTGCATAGAGTAGTTGAGAAGGTGTTTAATAAACTGTGAGGGCATATATATATATTCAAAATACATATTATTATCCAGTATCTCTGAATTTCCTCCTTTTTTCATTAGCTTTCCAGATAATCTTTTTTACCTCTTTTCAAGGTTAATTTCAACTTTCCTACCTGTTCCACCATATTATCCTGTTCCTTCCTCCCTGTTGCTTAGACCACAGAGAACCTTATACATTTGATATAATAGTGTTTTGCAGTACTCTCTTTCCTGCCTTTAAACATGGTTTTCATTGGACTGAGTTGAAGCATGTCAGCTTATCAGGGAGGAAAATCAGTGAGATGGCACTGTGCTACTACATTCAGCATAGCCATGGAATTTTCTCCATGCAAATCAACAGGAGTATTTCTTTATTTGTTTTACAGGTAGCTTTTGCTTCTAATAGAGCTGTAATAATTGCGATGATTTGCAAGCAAATGACTGTGGAAATAAAATAATTGCTGAGGTGATAGGATGCTAAATTTAATTTCATGATAACCAGTTTTTTTATCGACTTGATATTAATTGCTTTCATCAATTTCTAAAATTCCTGAAACCTTCTGAAAATGTTTAATTCTCTGCATATTACGTTGCTTCTCATCAACACACTCTCTTCTTTCTTTTAACATTAAGTGCAGTCTGTCAAGGTGATGTGCAGTTCTGGTTGATTTAGGTTTATAATCTTAGAATATTACAAGATGAAGAAGCAGAAACAGTTATAGTTAGTACTGCTTAATGCTTTTGTCTTTCAAACTCTGTTTGCAGCAACTTTTAACTTTGCCAGTCCTACTAATTCAGAAAAGTTAACTGTTCCAAGAGGTTGTTTTTGTATTGATTTTTGTTAGACTGCATACATCCAGTACTACCAAATGTAGCCTGCAGGTTTATCATTTGTTAAAATAGATTGTAAAAAGAAGTTTGTAAAAGTAAGAAACTCACACTGTAAAAGTTCAATGATATGAATGTTAGAGTTGCTGCGTTTGAAGTGGCATTTGATATTTCAGAATGAACAAGAACCTATTGTCTATGAGCAGTAATTTTACCATAAGTAACAGAAAAATGTCATAATATGAGAAATGTCACATGATATTTCATTATCAGAGACAGCTAAAGCTCTAAGCTAAGTTGACATCAGACTTTTCAGATTTGGAGAAGGCTTTAATGGAAAACTTGCCAAATTTCAGCAGTTTCTTTGTGTATTACAGTACTTTCAAATAATTTGCTGTCGTATTAAAATATAAGCTTATTCATGAAGACATTTTAATAGCCTGATGTTTTCTTGTCTTACAGGCATATCATTTTTTTATTACACAGAGTTACTGAAACACTTTTTAATATTAGTAGTTTGATTTACTGTTACTTGCACACAGTTACTCTGGTTCAAAGTTTTATTGCCTTCTTGTGTCTTAATGAAGCAGAAAGTAGGTGAGTTTTTTTGTACTGACAGTTTACTATGCCTTGTTTAGAGCCAAAGTGTCTCAGGATTGAAGCTTTCCATAGCATTTAGCTAACAGTAAAAACTGTTAACAAGTGGAAGTTCACTTGTTCCTTCTCCTTCTCTTTGTCTTTTAAAATAGATGTAAATATTTTGAATTATTTAAAATGCTCAATTATTGAATTATTTCAAATTTGATTTTGTATCTGCTCATTCATTATTGCTTTCTTATTTCCTACTGGTATTTCTTCTTGGATTCAGTATATTAATTATATATTATTTGGTTATCTTCTCAAATATTAGAAACATTTTTTCAAAAGCTGTACTTATCAAATTGCTTGAAAATTATTTTTAGTAGATTGTACTTTTTGGATATAGATACACATAGTGGAATCAAATTTTCTACATAAAGTCGTGGGATTTACTTTCTTTGTCAGTGTTTTTTAATTAAACTACCAGTCATAAACAGGTTGCAGGACAAAAGTGACTTGTGTTTTATAAAGACCATGTTAAAGCAAACTCCTGAAATAATTCTGTTGTCAGGAATAGCAGCAAAATTTGAATCAATTTCTGTGGGGAACAATCTCCAAATTTTATTTTACTTTACATTTTACACTATGGTTATAAATTTTTTTGATTTGCCACTTATATGTTTTTGTGTTCTAAAAACTAAATTTGAGCATTGATTCATTTTGAAGATTTCTTCTATGTTTTTATGAAAGCTATGAACTTTTTGGAAAGATTGGTATTAGAGATATAGCAGAAGTTTTAAGAGATATAGCAGAAGTTTTAAGCTATAATGTTTTCCTTTAAATTGTTAAAATGTTTTAATAATTAATTTAGAGCACATCTTTTACTTTCATCTTTGGGTCACCATTAACTGTTGTATTGGATTGTTTAATTTTTAAATTATCCTTTTTAGAGAAAAATAAAATATTTCTTCACTTTTTTAAAAAAGTGCATGTTCTCCATGTACCTGGGTTTGACTTAGTTTTTGTGAATTTAAGCATAATATGAGAACTTATTAAACCCCACCAGGATAGTTATACCTTTAAAATATCTTCTTCAGAATTGTTTAACAACTGCATGGCGTCTCTGAAAATACTTATGGACCAATAGTGGCATAAAAAATGAGGAAAAAAATAAAAAGAAGAACATAGGCAATAGCAGAGAAATAAACTTAGTATTGTGGGTTTTTTTCCTAAGAAAAACTGTCTCAGGATACTCAGTGTTAACTCAGAAATTTATTCTGCTAAAGTAATTTTGGACTCTGTTGCAGAGCATCTCTTTAAATGCTTACGACTTCGTCAATGTATGAGAGAATGCGCATCTAAACTATAAACTACTGCCTGAGTAGCAGAGTCTAATCTTCAGCTGTTGGCCTTTTACTCCACTGAAGATTCCTGGGTTAGTCACAGCTCTTATTCTGAGCAGACCTTCCTGAGCAGTATCTTGCCTGCTGCTGGAGAAAGCATGGTTGTTAATGCCCAGGTTAACTTATGTGTTATATAAGGTTTCCAAGAACATATTTGATATCCAATATTTTTGAACATGAGCTTGTAAAAGCAGGACTTATGCAAATGGTCATAAGGAGATAGTAGCTATAATCTTTCTTTTTGTGGATAAAAAATTTGCAGTTATTTCAAGAGTTGGTTTGGACTGGAACTCAATTCTCATTTGCTTTGCCCCAACAGGGTGAAAAATAGGTTCTTTTGTGATCTGCATAATGTGGGATGCTTATTTATGTGTATATGGAGATTGGATTCTGCTATCTGTTTCTTCTTTTATTAATTCAAAAGGTAGAAAACCATCCTTTTACATAGAAAAGAAATCCAGATGGAAGAATTTTGCATTTTGTTGCTTATGTAACTGATACCCAATATTTTATTAACAAAGCCAGGATTAGAAATCATTAATTCTGATATTCAGAGCTCTGCATCGGTGTTTTACACAGTTATGGGTTGTGCCTTACTCTGTGAACCAAATCACACTGAAGATTACAAACATGTTTTCTTCTCCCCTCTTAATTACTTGCACAGTTATGTTTTATGCCCCTGTAATTGCTCTATGCTGAAAGTATGGGCTGGAGAATGTTTTTTTGATTTTTGTCTGGACAAAACTGGCCAACTCCCATTACAAGTGTACATTAAAAAAATGAGGCAAATAGATGCTTTCTGCAGTTAATAAATACATAAAGATTCTAAAAGTGGGAAGTGATTTATTGACTCATCTTGGCGAGGGGTAAGGGGGCATCCTTTGTCTTTACTAATTTACCTGAATGTGGCTATTTTGTAGAGGGGCTCGTGGCTTCTGTACAAGATCTTAACATAATAAGACTCCTTTTTTTGTTTGGTTGGTTTGGTTAGAGTTTTAGTCTTTAGCGCTGAGCAAGCTCCCGTTGCTGTTATCAGTTTCTGTGTAATGGTGACACTGAATTGTCCATATCCAGTGATAGGCACAAAGATGAAAAGATAGTGAGGAAAACTACTGTTAAACATCTGACTTGAAAATCAAGACAAAGTGCCTTAGTTTTTAGGCCTGGGTTTTAAATGATTTGGATCCCGATAAGGTATGGGGGAAAGAGGGAGAAGTGTGAAGATTCTGATTTCTGTGATGCAATTAGAAGGGTGAATTCTGCATGTGCAGTAAGCAAAGAAATAGCTGTTGGCTCAAAGCATGTTACTGCTATAAAAACTCATGCTCTTTTTGGTGTAGTTGTAGTTAATACCAAAAAATGCAACTTGGTTTCTGTTTTTACAATGGGAAATACATGTTTCATGGTGCCATTAAAGTTTATTTGTATAAAACTGTTTCTGTAGTTTTAAAACCTATATGACAGGTTTTCACAGCACTATCCTCGTTTTGAAGTACTGAGGGGCAGGGTTTGAGATTTACTTGCTTCATTCTGAAGAGACCTCAGTTCTCCTTCTCTCTCCCTTCCAAAAGAGGCAAGAAAACGTGAAAGGACCACTCTTCCTTCCTGTTAGTCAAACAAATACAACTCACTTTCAAGTTTGCAGTGAGCACAGACCTAAATTACTATGTGTAATGCATTGACTTCACTTCAAAGAAAGAAGTCAGACTTAAAAAATAAATAAATAAAAATAAAATGTTGAATTTAACTGGTTGGAAATAATACGCACTGAACCCTTTAAGTATACATGTCTACAATGTAGATACCTACTAGGTGTTTAAACTCCCATTACACCCAGTGGAATTCCACTCAATATAGTCAATAGAACTATTCATTTTCATCCTGAACTGGGCACTGACTAGGGTCTGTTGAGTGGATCTAGTCAATAAAGAGAGTTTTTGCTTACACAAGGATTTTCAATTCCTAGGTCACATGGAGACATCTATAAAGCACACACTTTCATTTAGTTACATGAATGTAGACCTGATTTCTACCCTTCGTGTTCTTGTGTCTTCATTTAGAAAAATAAAACAAAATATTTGGATTTCTTTTTTTGAAACTGAAACATTACATAAGGCATATTGATGTTATATAATATGATTCTGAAAGGTTATAAATGATATCATTTGCAAAAATGAATTTTTATATAATGAATAGAATACTAAATCTATAGTAGGAACTGTGATTCCTGAAAAAACTGCGGTCACTAAAGGAATCAGGTTATATTTAAAAGTGGTATATTTTGCTTCTTCCAGATGGTCCTCGTCCATCACAGAAAGAAATCATATCACTGAGGGCATTTATGCTTCTGTTTTTGAAACAACTTATACTGAAGGTAAAACAGTCTATTCCAGAATGTAACATTGATGAAAATCTTTAAGATCTGTTATATAGATGTAATAGGTTCCTTCAGAGCAGTAGATATGTAATACCTATCAAATATTGTATCTGTTTCTGGTTAATTTAATGTTGATGCACATACTTCTTATATTCAATATAAATGTAGTGAATTCATACAATACTTCTTATTAGCCTCACCAAACTGCTTATATATATTTAACTAAAAGCACTGGCAGAAATAATATATGACACTACAGAAACCTCTCATGTATTTGGGGCAGGTTTTATATAATAATAATCTACTCTTCTTGACTGACCAAATAAGAAGGTAATGGTGGTTAAGTCAGTTACTGCTTTATTCTTGCTTTAGTCCTACCACTGGTTGAAACCATCAAGGAATCTGTCACTGCTGGACATTGGTCTTTGAGGAATAATCTGCTCTTTGAGACTCAGCTGAAAACCAGCATTTTTTGG
Organism: Apteryx mantelli; assembly: GCF_036417845.1. NCBI lineage: Eukaryota > Metazoa > Chordata > Aves > Apterygiformes > Apterygidae > Apteryx > Apteryx mantelli. Next base: position 27,900,454 of record NC_089978.1, read on the forward strand.
CCTGTCTTATTCTTTCTGTTTCTCTGGTCTTGTACCAGGGATTGGAGGAAAGGAAGTAATAGCATCTTATCTTCTGAGAACTGCTCATACTATAAAAAGTCTTCCTAGCAGGAATAGAGGGCTGATTTTAGTCTGTTTTTGTATTGCCAGTATGGTAAGGAAAAGGAATGGAGTGAAAGAGAGAATTTAGTCCTTTGAGTTTAAACAGTAAATTCATAGGATTACTTAACTCAGTCCAAGTCTTTAAAAATATCATGTAGGTAGTAAATTTCATCATTTTTGTTTTTTTTAAACCAAACTTAATGTATTCTCTCTGAAGAAATACCCCTTCTTTTTTAGGATCGAGGAGTGAAAGAAGATGAACTGCAGAGCATATTAAATTACTTATTAACAATGCATGAGGTACATTTCTGTAATTACCTGTCTTTTACTGTAACCCATTGTACCAGCTCTATGGAAAGCCTGCTTTTGAGGCTAGTTTGTAGAATAATGTTGATGCTTGTCACACAGGATGAAAACATTCATGATGTGCTGCAGCTGCTGGTGGCCCTAATGTCTGAACATCCAGCATCCATGATACCTGCCTTTGATCAAAGAAATGGGATACGGTAAGATAGTGAAGTGAGAAAATATTTTGGAAGTAGTTCTCTGGGATCTTCTCTCTGCAGACTGATTCTTTTTCACATAAATCTCATAATTGTTTTCCTTTCAAAGTACAATCTTATTTATTTAGGCTATATTTTTTTCAAAAACAAGGTATATTTAATAGCTCAAAAAGAATATTTTTTAATAGCACTGAGGCAAAAATTTTCCCCTTGGAATTCACATTATCATATCTGAAGACAAATGTACTGTTGTACTTGCTTCTCAATCTCAAATAGAATATGTAATTAACAAGAAACATCAAAAAAGCCAAGTATATATCTGAGAATCACTTTGAATATTCTGTCTTTGGATGTTTTACATAATTTGGAGGGGAGAGGAGAGAGATGAGAGAAATCCTGGGCTAATCTCTTTAAATACTCTCTAAAGACTTAAGTATCTGTGCAATTCATATGTTTATCTGTTTGTCAGTAAATTTAATAAATTATAACTGTCGGAGAAGTGGTGTTATTTTGGTGTTTTCTTACATCTAATTTGGTAATGCAAAGGTTGATTTTTTTTTCCAGAGGATAAAAACCTTTTTTGTATCTATTTAATGATTAATTACAGTGTTTTATTTTGTGTTGTTCTAAAAATACTTTAGAAAATGCAAGAGGCTTTCAAAAACAGATAAACAAACAAAAGTCTATCTCATAAGTTCAAGCAGTTTATTCCATAAAATATTAAAAGGTCCATGCAACTACTTGTATTTAAAACTACTTGAATGGCAATGCTAGTTGATACAACAACAAAAGCATAGGAAAAATTGGGTTAAACTTTGAGGCCTCTTTTATCCAGGATACCAAAACAGAGTGTGGGGTTTTTTTCTACTTTAAACTGATGCAACAATCATGTGGCTTTATAGCTATAAGCATTCTTTGTGTGTGCGTGTGCGTGTGTGTGTGTGTGTGTGTGTGTGTGTGTGTGTAAAGTATTGCCACGTTTTGCTTTTGATAAATGACATTTCAGTGTGAACCTCCTGTTATTCAATGCAAGTGTAGAAACGACATTGAGTAGTGCTTTTAAGAAGGAAAGGTTTTCTAGTAGCATCCAGAAACATCCATCTAATAAACTGTAAACTACCCTGACTTCTCCAAACTGCTTCTCTTGTCTTGAGCTACAACTGCTCGGGCTTTTTCATTTGATTGTTCCAAGTTAGAAATGTGACAGAAAATTGTAGCTTTCTGCTATGAAACATTAAACTGAACCCCAAAACACCGTGTCTCTGACCTATATTTAGACTAACAGCCAAAACTGTACAGAACTTTTGGCTTTGATACATCTCCTTTGGTGACTGCCTGATGTATTTTCCTATTTTTAAAGAATTCATATTCAAACTCTTAAGCTGTACTTAGTGTTCTCAGTATATCCTTCCATCTTGTGTAAAGTGTTAGTTTTTTCATTTTTTTTCCTAACTTTATTATGAAATTTCCCTGTTCAGTGAAATATAATCTAAATGTGCTAGTAATGCGTTAGTAATAAACTGAAAAAAAACTGTTGAATTTGTTTCTCCTTTTTAGAGTAATTTATAAACTGTTGGCTTCCAAAAGCGAGAGTATATGGGTGCAAGCTTTGAAGGTCCTTGGATATTTTCTTAAACATTTGGGTCATAAGTAAGTGTAGTTTTAAAATTATTACACTGATGTGTTTAAGTTCATAATTTTTGTCCTTTTGTGCTTATTACTGTCTACTATATGATAGTCTTTAGGAACTCCTTAGAATATCATTGTTGTATTTTCTGATTAATAATTTGCAGATTCTGTTACCTTAATTGCATTGGGATAAAATAATTAACTTGCTAGTTAACTTGTTACTACTGTGAAATTTGAAAATAAATAATGATTGTCTGCCAAATACACGCTATGCTCAAATTTAAGTCTTAAAATGACCTAAAAACATTTTCTCAAAATGCACTTATAAAGGTATGTTTCATGTTCCACTATACATTATCTATGCATGGTAGCAAACATGAGTATCATCAAAAATTTTTTGTTCAGTTGCTGACATTTTCAGTGTCATTACAATAAATGTGTCAGGAGAGTAATTTTAAAAAATAGCTTTTAAAATGGGAGAAAGAAATGAAATAGAAGGATTCAGAAGGAAAGGAAAAGCAAACAGATTAATTAAATGATTGTAAACGAGGTAAGAACATACCTACATACCAAAGGTGGCAGGAAACAGTCACATTTAAAATGAACCAATGTGGCAAAATGCATGGACTTAGTCTCATCTTCCATTATTTGGTGCTAAGGAAGAATTAAAACACATGCAGTGCTGTGGAACGTGCTGCTACCCGCATTTCCTCTCCTATGTAGATTTTCCAGTCAGAGACTCTGCAGTATGAAATTAGCAGTGTACTTCACGATAGAGAGACTTCATCATGTAAAACCTCATTAGAAGAGAAAGACGCTAGGAGTCCAGCCAGCGTGTTGCTGTGAAGTGCATTGCACTTTTTTCAGTCAGATCAATAAAGTATGACTGCATAATTGAGAGACAGTTAGCTCAGAACATGCTCCCAAATGAGATTTTTCTTTTGGGATATGGCAAGTGAAATAGTGTTCTGGGAAATAATATAGCAAATTCATAATCCACTCAAGAATCTCAAAGGGCTTTTCAAACATAACAGGTTAAAATTCTTCAGATTCATAGGAGTTGGATTAAGTAAGATTTATTTCCAATACAATAATAGATATTTTGACCAGAGGCCTGGTGTGTGTCCAGTTAAGTATATTTGTTAAAAACATTCGTCATTTACCCAATAATCTACGTAGCAAATTCTTTTTTAGTGGAGTATTACAGAAAAATAAAAACATGGTTTTTGGAAGTTGAGATCTCCTTTTCTGACCTTTAGGATATAATTGTAATTATGGACGTATCAGTGGAGTTTCCATTGTTGACTGAATGTATTTTTCATGTAATTGAAGTAATTGAAATCCACTTGAACGTTCTGTGGAATTTTCAGTAATTTTTTTTTTTTTTGAATTTTCAGACCCAAGAGCATCTGTAAATGCTCACATTTTACGTAGATTGCAGCAGCTAAAAATGCCTCCTAGTTTTCATATTTTATAGATAATGCTTGTGAGATATGTATTTGTGCACATATGTATGTATGCATATGCATGGTTATATAAAGTTCTGTTCAACTATAGGAAATTGTAAGCAATTATAAAATTGTAAACTGCATAAAATTATAAACCACTTACATGCATAGATTTGTATTTGACACTAAAGGAACAGGCATTCTACTGCCATTCTGTTTTAATACGCTAAAGCAAAATTGCGTAAAGAGATGCTGTAATGCAATTTAAGAAATGTGCACCAATACAGTATTAATAACCAAACATAGAGATAGAAAAACAGTTACCACTGCTGTAGTTCACAGGCATTCTTTGCAGGTTAAGCTATAGGTGAAGGTAACTGATTCATAGACGAAGTGATAAGTGATGTGTTAGATGAGAGGTTGAATATCTTAACTGTTTTTTTGTTTGTGATGATAGGCTAACTTGTTTAACCTTAAACAGTTGGCAAAATCCTGTTCTTTCCCTTCTCTGCCGTCCCTTATTCTTTATACTCTACCACCAAAAGCAGTTCTACTCAGGGTTATTTAAATGTTTGTTTAAATCTGCATGTTTGAACCTTCCTAAAACAGGAAAGAGGTATTATGTATTTATGTACGTTTAATAATTTTCTACATGAAAATACAGCATATCTCAAATACAGCAACATATAGCTACACAGATATATTAACCTGTAATATTTATGATGTTTCTTAATATTTTCTTTTCATAATGATTAGCTATACCTGTGTACAAGTGTCTCGAAAATAACGATTTCTTCCTTTCTTTAGAAGAATTCATACCTTATACATTTTCTTAGAAAGTACATCCATCTTTAGGAACAGTACAAGTTGAACCTGCTGGTTTAAGTAAAATTAAGCGTATTTATTCCACTAAATTTTCACTTTAGTTGCTATATCATAGCTCACAAGGTTTAGTTCTTTTAGTTTTTCTTACAAGTAACTCATCGACACTTTTCTGTGCACTGAAAAGTGCACACTGTTACAAGATGTTACCACTCTCTTTTATGGCTACCTGAAAATTATAATGTATTCATTTCAAAAGTTCTAGAATGAATCTGTGTGGTTTAAATCTCTGTTATTCATTAATTCATTATTCATTTCAACCTTTGTTAAGCATTAATCACAAGAAAGGGAGTTTCCTGCTTTTTAAAAACCAGCCAACTTTACTGTACTTTTTAAAATTCATGTTGTTTTGGCTCTTTCAAATAGATTATTAATTATTTTGAATATGCTTTCTGATTTTCTGTTTATTACAGTAGTAGATAAGTTTAGAGATGCAATATACAATAAGCACTCTTAATTTACATTGTTATATGCACTTGAAAGAGAATATTATTATGGGACAGATGAAATTCACTGATGTTATATTTGCTAACCAGAGGCACTTTCTTCTCTGTTTTTTAAGATTCTAGTATGTTTTGATGCTAACAGTAAAATGCTAAGTTATGTACCTCAGTCTCTTGGAATTTCATAACTCTTCAGTATTTTTTTATTTTGTTTGCTTTATAAAATATAATATGCCAGGATTTAATTATTTTGACTGCATGAGATAATGATATATGAAGACCCTGACAGTTTTGATAGTCTGTAAATGTTAGTATATATGTTGGAAGATCTAAGGATGAGTAGTCTTGAGCGCTTGAGAGAGCGACAAAAGATATGTTCCCCAGTGATCACATATTAACCAGCCTATGAACATCATGAACTTCCCCAGCCTGAGAAGGATAGAAAGGAGTTACTTTATTGTTTTCTGCCATGAAAATGATGGAGGATGAGAATGGTCTGCCATTTGTTTTATACAAAAGCCCATCCCAAATACAAAATAGCTTTCTGAGAACCTTTGTGTATACTACAATAATATTCATTTTGAGAAAAATCTTAAATGATTTTTAAATCATAACAGTTAAGGAATAACAGGTTTTAAAACATTTTAGTACAACATCAAAATATATGGCTTTTGTGTTTTTTGTATCTACTTAAAATCTTCAATATGCTTTGCTTTTTTTTTTTCTCATCTAGGCGAAAAGTTGAAATCATGCATACACACAGTCTTTTCACTCTTCTGGGAGAAAGATTGATGCTGCATACAAATACAGTGACTGTTACAACGTATAACACACTTTATGAGGTACAAATTAATTAAGCATACAGATTATGATCTCTGTTGTAAAAATTATGACTTAATTATATTTTTATGATCTTGTGTTTTAAAATATCTCAGTTCTCCAGACCCCAAGAACATTTTAATTAGCAATTCTAAGATATGATTGCTTGGTTCAGAATTTATTTTGCTACATTTTGGATAGTTTTATAAAGAAAGTTATACTTTTTACATATTCTCTGTAAAATTTTCCATCTATCTATAGCATTGCAAAAGGAGATAGAAAACATTCTGCTATTTAAGACGTTCATCACTTTCCAAAAAAAAAGTTACTGCAGTCTGGCAGTTGCTTACTCCTCCATTGTTTGTAATGGAAAGTGCTGGAGCCAAAGAGGCACCTTTTTATTTTTTTGTGCAATTCCTTTGAAGCTTACAAACTTCTGAAAAGTGCTGTTTTTCTTTTTTTACTAGTAATGTTGATAGTAATCCAAATAATAACTGAACACAATAACTTTGATGTATTATAAACTGCTTGAGGCAAGTGAATATGACCTGGAAGTATTCAGTTATCTACCAGCCTCTTGCAGAAGTTTTGATGATGAGCAATTCAGTTAAACCAAAATATTATCAACATCAGGTTGATCCAGATCGGTGTCCTCAAGCCTCCAAACGAATAAAGGTCCTGTTCAATCTTCAAATGTTTTTTAAAATAGTGACTGAGTTGAATCTTCTATAGTTTTTGAGCATCTTATATACTAGGAAGATTTTTTTCTTTTAGACACAAATAGGTGTAATGGCTAGATACTGAATCTTGGATCCAAAAAAGACATAGAAGACTAAAATGGTACTTGGTATTTATGGTTCTGAGCAATGTAGAAAACTTTTTCCTCTGATTGTCATAACCTGAACATTGTGTATTTGCCAATGACTTTTTCAGATGTCAAAATTTATTTTTTATTGCATGTATGTGAGGACTTCATTGTCTTTACAAAGCTTGCCCTGTGTGGTTTGACCATTTGGATTTCACAGTCTAGATGCATGCAGATTTCCTGAGAGCGTCTATGATTGGTGTGCTCAGAAAATACCTAAAATTCTGTGACAAAATTGAGGTCATCACGGAGTGCAGCATCCACAGCCATTTACATTCCAAAGACCAGCCAGAGGAGGAGAGAGGAATATAGTGCCATGTTTTATAGCATGCATGTTAGGCCTCTCTGACCAGCAGGCTTTTAAGGTACTCTGAGATGGGAACATGTTGGAGCTCTGCCTCTATGCAAGCAAGAATGCAGGATTCATGAACATGTAGAAGGAGCAAGCAAATCTGAGGGTAGTAACTAGATTCCAGGTTCCAACAGAGGTGTTTACGCTCTAAATTGTATTTAAAGAGAAGCCACACCATTAAGGAATTCAGTTAATTTGGTTTGTAACAATAGCTATGTTTGTATGTGTGTCTATATATCTACATTTATGTATATATTTTAAGAGATTTGTGTCTCTGGGAAAACAGAGAGTAGTAACTATTAAATACCTTTTCTTTGAAAGCACTGCTGCTGTCTCTTCAACCCATGTTATAGACGTTCCCCTGTTATACCACATGCCATAGAGTCTCCTTGCAGTCAAATATTCCTTAAGCCTCTGTCTGTCTGACAAGTGTTAAACCTCATCTTTACTCTGTTTTTCTGAGGTACGTCTAGGATGACAGCCTGTTACCTTCCCCCTTACCTTGATCCTTTCCTTAAAGGCAGTTATCTTAGTCTTCTCTCCTACCATGTTCCATCTACCATTTTCAGAAGAAACACAGCCCCCTTCTTTATGGATCTCTGTGAGGGGTTTTATATCTGCAGCTGCTTTTCAAGTTACAGTCCTGGGACTTTCTGAATTAATGCTAATTTATTATATGCAATAGGAAAATCCAATCAAATCATTGGACTAAAGACCCTGTATGAAAGACTTAGCCAAATAATCATGTAAAACATGAGTTAATAGAAGACAGTATGAACTTTATAGGGAAACAGCTAAATGTCTTCTCACCAGACTCACTGAAGTCATGTGAACCACAGATGAGGAATGGTTTGCAGCAATCCAGTCTCAATTTGTATATCCTCCATATTCTCAGTTGAACCACTAATAACTGAGTCATAGACTTCCATCCTAGTTAATACAAGACATCACATGATGTGACCTTTAAGCAGCATGCTAACCTGTTGGAGATTCCAGTTGTGGTTAAAATAACAAACAGAAAAGTCATCCATTTAGTGCTTGGACTTTCTTCACAAATGAATTTGCCTGGTTGAGGCAACTGAGTCAGGATAATTGATCTCCTGTACCTCATGGTCAACTAGATCTTTTGGCAAAAGGCTAGCCACTTTTTTTCTTTTCTTAAAGCATTGAGAAGAGTAAGCAACTTTTTGAAAGGAGTACCCAAATGCCTTCAGTTCTTGAAAATCAGCAGTTTTCTTGAATCTTCTTAGGATCTGTAAGCGTAGTATTTAACCTTACTGATCCTTAATATTAACAGTTTCTATCATACTTAGAAAATTTTAAAAACAAATGATGTCAAATGATGCTGCAAAACCCCTCTTTACCTTATAGAATAGATTAAATTTATTTGAAAACCAGGAAGCTGTAAGAGTGGCTAATTGAAACTAAAGAATACTTTTAAAGTTACATGTAAGTTATTTTCAGATACAGTAGCTTCTTGCAGTCAGATCAGAGCTAGGAGGCTGCAGAAGTACAAACTATTTGCCCTATGACTGATGCAGATATTTTCCATGTTCTCTCATAAAAAGCAAAGTCATATTGTTATTCGATTTTCAATGGCAATATGTAAACACACATTCAAAGATACTTCGTTTACCTCTGAAGTTAGTTTGACTATTGATTAATGAATGAGCTAAAGATATACTTTGCAATAAATATAAATTACTAGTGAAATACATTTGCTTAAATATACTTACTGAAAATCCAGCATTAAAAACCATTTAAATTTTTAGCTTTTTCTTAAAAACAGAATATCATACATAGAACCACTGGTATCTATCCCAGTGTAAAAAGGTCTGTGGTGTTGCCATAATACAGACCAATTAGTTTGTCAGGAACAATTCATGAAATTGGAGAATGATCTACGTTGCTCGTTATGTGAAGTCACAGGATTCTTCTTGTGGGATAATGTATGTGACTATTTCCCTTCCCTAGTTGGGGAAAACAGAATCCAGTATAAAAAAAGATACTGGGTTTGGTTATGGGTGTAATGGATAAGAATAACTTTTGATGTAATGCATCTATGAAAGAATTTTTGATGTCTGAATATATATCACTATGAAAAATGTGTATGAAGGGCACTTTTTAGAAAATGTATTTTTTTTAAAAAATTACACATGATTAAATCCGCTTCATGATGAAACTACATTCTTACAGTAAAAAATAATAGTTAAAATATAGAAAAATTAGGTTGGAAAGGACCTTGGGAGGTTGTCTAATCCAATCTTGTGCTCAAGGCAGGGCTAAGTTTAAAGGTAGATCACGTTGCTCAGGGTCCTCTCCAAGCAAATTTTGAAATCTCTAAGGAATGACGATACCACATCTATTCCAGTTCCTAACCATTTATTTCCCCTAACCTAATCATTCCTTCCACTGGGATGAATTTTTTTCCTTCTCTCCAATTGGATTTTCCTATGTTGCAGCTTTTGACTGTTGTCTCCTGTCCTTTTCTTGTCTACCTGTGAGAAGAGTCTGGCTTTGTCTTCTCTGTAAACCCTCACTTAGCTGAAGATGTCAGTTAGATTCCTCCCTTACCTTTCTCTTCTCTAGGCTAAATAAACCCACCTCCCTCAGCCTGTTCTTGTATATCATGTGTTCCAGTCCCCTAGTCATCCATGTGGTCCTCTGCAGGACTGTCTCCAGTTCTTCAAATTTGGGGGGCCCAAAACTGGACATAGTATGCCAGATGTGGCCTCACCAATACTGAGCAGATCATGCAGCAGCATACAGCTCAGTAGGTGTCTACATCATATGCAATAATATTACACAGTTTACACACTTTATGTTAAAATAATTATATATAAATGTATAATTGTATTTTGTCTTAATTTTACAAGGTGTTCTGCAAACACTCTTCTGTACATATAGGACTGACTTTTCCAAATTGCTTAGTTACAGGGATTTTTGAAAGTTATGCTACAAATGTGTTTTCATATTCTGAAAGTTTCAGAGCAACTTTTTGATTTTCACACCTCTTTTAGATCTATAAGTTTTCATTTGACTTTTGAGGATTCCTGTTAGTGACATGTTTCTTAATGCAACATCCAAATCTGAAGTCTTCTGAGGAGTGATGAGTATTTTCAAACTCTTTAAGAATCATACCCCAGATTTAGAAATTTGTACTGCATTTTCATGTCAAAAACTCTTAAGTAATCTACCTACTGATGGAAATACATTTTAGTTGATTGATACCAAGTGTTGGTATAGCAGAGACAGTTACCCTGCTTTTATTCCAGTTTTTGAGAAGCCTTTTTAACACCCAGAATATTTCAAGTAACATAAACCAAACTTTTTAATGAATTATGCCTGTATTTTTCTTACATGTCCCACTGTTATTCCTTAATGGATCTTAAACTTGAATAATTTATTGATTTCACCAGCTTTGTAGTTAAATAGCCTTAGGTCAGTTTCTGCAGATTTATAAGGAAGCTATTTGCGGTTCACGGCAAAATTTAATCAATTGACTTAACTTTTAATGCTGTTTCAAAAAGCTTCCAGAATCTTTGCTTAGTTGTCAGTATATTTAGCCATAATTGAGTTTAAGATATAAAATGAGACATTCTACTTGTGGATCTCTTAAATATAGCTGATGTCTTTATTCAACACCTGTGTTACAGTACATGTACTTAGAGGTGGAGTAGCCATTTGGCATACCTTTGGATTGTTTAAAGCAATTATGGTGATTTTACTTACTGTAGCATCCAAATATCAGTAGTGCAAGCAACAGTAAATTAAATTTGATGATAGGTATTCTGGTGACACAAATTACTTCATTAGGAAAATGACAGGTGCTTCAAATAAAACTGTTTCCTTTTCATCTTTGGCGGCCTGTTCTTCTGTGGGAGAATTTTAAGGAGATTAAGATAAACATGTTAAGATCAACATGGAGTTGAAATAGGATCTTAGACAATTCTCTACCCATTGTTAACCATCTTTGTTCCCAAGAAATACCATTTTGAGTCAAACAGCAACTGTCACATGTAAGGTTTTACCTTTTGTAATGTGTGGCTTACACAGACCCATATATTTAAAACACCATTATTGTATAGTTAGCCAGTTAAATAAAAAATTAGATAGCCAACCATATTATATGTGTAAAAGTCTTGCTCTTTGCATAGAGGAATTTCCTTGTTTCCATTCTTGGAGGAATAGAAATATTTTACCAAAATTTATTATATGAAGTTATGGTGTAGCCATGGTAAATGTTCTTCTTAACAAATTAAAGAGTAACAAAGAAATTTTATGATGTAGAGTTTAAGTAAAAAATGGTAAAAGGAACTTAATATTCTGTCTTTTAGATTTTGACAGAACAAGTATGCACTCAAGTTGTTCATAAACCACATCCAGAGCCAGATTCTACAGTGAAAATTCAGAATCCAAGTAAGGACCGTATGTATGTTTATATGACAAAAGTATTGGCTAGATTTTTTTGAAAGATGTTTCAGAAAGCAAAAGAAATTCATTAGAATATCTCAAATACGTTTGAGGTTCACTTATTATTTACATTAGTTCCTGTCAGCAACTTTTTTTTTTTACAAATATTTTTAAATTGTGTTATGTAACTAATTTATTTTTTCAAAGTGATTCTTAAGGTGGTGGCAACACTGTTAAAAAACTCCACACCAAGTGCTGAGCTGATGGAAGTTCGACGTTTGTTCTTATCTGATATGATAAAACTTTTCAGTAATAGCCGTGAAAACAGAAGGTATGTTACTACATATAATATTTTCTCACTAGTATAAATGTTAACCTTGACTTGGGTGTAACAGCAATTTGTTTTACTGTGTGTAGAGTTTTATACCATATGTTAAATGGAATATATTAAAATAAATGGAATATCGTTTTGGTAACACTTCTTAAGTCAGCAACTAATATTTGCTTCTTCTGTTTGAATATACTTTAAATTGTTTTATTGATCCTAAAATATTTAAAGTCTGTTATTAACACTGGATTCATGTTCAGAGGAGACACATATTATTTTCCTCCTATTTTAACAGTCTCAATGTCAAAATAAAGAAGCTTCATTTGGATATATTTTGACCTAATTATTTCACTTCAGATGTTTACTTCAGTGTTCAGTGTGGCAGGACTGGATGTTTTCTCTGGGATACATTAACCCTAAGAACTCTGAAGAACAGAAGATCACAGAGATGGTTTACAACATTTTCCGTATTCTCTTGTATCATGCAATAAAATATGAATGGGGAGGATGGAGAGTGTGGGTGGATACTCTTTCTATAGCTCATTCCAAGGTAAGAAGTGGTTCGTGGAAGGGTTTTTTTTGATCTTAATAATTCCCCCAAAGTGGCTAGAAATAAAGTGGACAAGATTTAAAGTGATTTAGTGCCATCTGGTGGCTATCAGAACATATGTCAAGGTGGCATTTTTTATCATCAGTGTAGGTCCTTTGCTGTGAAACATTCTGTGAGCCATATATATTTAGTATTATGTAGTTAGGATTCTTACCGGTTTTTGTCAGACTTAATGTATATATTTGTCCACCTAATCTGTTCTTTTCTTTTTAAGGTCACATATGAGGCTCACAAGGAGTACCTAGCAAAAATGTATGAAGAATATCAAAGGCAAGAGGAAGAGAATATAAAGAAAGGGAAAAAGGGGAATGTGAGCACTATCTCAGGTCTTTCATCTCAGACAACAGGAGCGAAAGGTGGAATGGAAATTCGAGAGATAGAAGACCTTTCACAAAGCCAAAGTCCTGAAAGTGAAACAGATTACCCTGTCAGTACAGATACCAGGGACTTGCTCATGGTTACAAAGGTGTCAGATGATGTGCTTGGAAGTGCTGAGAGACCAGGAGGAGGAGTACATGTGGAAGTTCATGACCTTTTAGTTGATATAAAAGCTGAAAAGGTAGAAGCTACTGAAGTAAAACTTGATGATATGGATTTATCACCGGAGACACTGGTAACTGGAGAAAATGGTGCACTCGTGGAAGTTGAATCTCTTTTAGATAACGTATATAGTGCTGCTGTTGAGAAACTCCAAAATAATGTTCATGGAAGTGTGGGTATTATTAAGAAGAATGAGGAAAAAGATAACGGTCCATTAATAACTCTAGCTGATGAGAAAGATGAACCTTCTACTAACAGTACCTCATTTCTCTTTGATAAAATACCTAGTCAAGAGGAGAAACTTCTACCTGAACTTTCAAGTAATCACATTTCTATTCCAAATGTGCAAGAGACGCAAATGCATCTTAGTGTAAATGATGATTTGGGATTGCTTGCACATATGACAGGTAGCGTAGATATAACATGTCCTTCAAGTATAATAGAGGACAAGGAGTTCAAGATTCATACAACTTCAGATGGAATGAGTAGCATTTCTGAGAGGGAATTGGCTTCGTCATCTAAAGGATTAGAATATGCTGAAATGACGGCCACAACTCTTGAGACAGAGTCTTCTGGTAGCAAAACTGTACCTAGTGTTGATGCTGGAAGTATAATATCAGACACAGAAAGATCTGATGATGGTAAGGAAGCAGGAAAGGAGATAAGGAAGATCCAGACAACTACCACAACCCAAGTAAGTTTCAAGTGCTGTAGCCTTGTATGTGTCTGATGTAATCAGTGTTCTTTGCTGCTGGGTAAATTATTAGTATGAGGTCTGGCAGGTGCTTAAAGTACATTTCTTTAATTATATGAGAGGAGTCCATCTTCCAAGCCTATTTGCTTTCAAAAGGGTGATGCAGTGTAAGACACTGTGAAGTCTTTTATGGCTGTGTAGAAAACGTATTGCAATTGTGGATGTTTTAATTTAAAAACTTAGCTAAGGGAACCTCTCATCCTTTCCCCTTATTTCTTGTAGACAGATTAACTAATGCTCTTATAATTCTGCCTTAGGCCTCGAGGATCTTGTTTGCATATTTTTTAAGATTAGTAATATCTATTTTTTTTATTTATTAAGTATTTCTTACTCTTGTTTTACCTTCCTCAGTATGTAATTTTTATTTACAGCACTTCAATGCATCAATGCATCTTCCAATACAGGAATGCAGGCATAAATGACTCCCATATTACTGATCTAGGCACAAGAAAAGGAATGGTTTAGGAATAATAGAAGAAAAACTGTGATTTGATTTTCCAGACTGGAGATCTTTATTAAAAGAAGAGGTATCTACCTTCTTCTCAGAGATCCTTTCCCGTCAAGGGCTGTCTCTGAAAATCCTACTACTTAATGTTTTTGTGAAAGACACAGCATCCTTAAAATTGAAAGGTCTAAGATAGAAACTTATTCTTTCAAAGAGTTTGTGCTCTGTATAGGCAATAAAAAAATGGGTTCTTTTTGTATTTTTGGAGCACAGAATTAATTTCCTCACTGTCATTGTTCTGAGACTATAGCATGTACTCAAAGATTGCTTGTAAGGATGTTGTCAGCTGAAAAAAGTGGCTACCTTAAAGATTTGACTGCCTTACTACTGTCAGATGGACTAATATTGATCTCCTACAATTCTGAAGTCAAGCAGACTTCCTGAGACTGTGGTGGAAGAGCCAGGGCTTACAAAAATTGCTCTGCCTAGTACTGTGTAGTGCACACTATGTCATCAGAAAGAGTTTCTAAGATACCTTGACACTCAAAGCAGATGTCTGATAAAAGAACACAGATCAGCTTGTGCGCGTTGTTCTTCAGAAAGAGCTTTCAGAAATCTCCAGTAAATGTAATTTCATGTACTTATGGAATCTCTGGTTTCCATTACACATGCTTTTTCCTATTAAAGGAAAAAAAAAAAAAGGTTATTCAAACCAGTGGGTTCTGACAGCCATCTAAAAACTGCTCCTTTGAAGAGAAGAGCAGATAGTGCTTAAAACTTTATATTACCTAGATAGATATGATAAAAAAGTTTTCGATTCTCTTATGCTTTCAAACCTGAGAAAATTCTCATAAAACAGAATATCAAGCATTGTGTAGGGATTCTTATATTTAAAAGCATTCTGTGTAATAAAGAACAAACACCTAAAACTCTTGAAAGGAAGAGCATATTTGTTGCTATCAATTCCCAAACACTTTTGTTCTCAGTCATAAAATTAGGACTGTTCATATCATGGAAACTGATAAATGGGCATGAAAAGAAAAGAGTAAGAAAAAGGAGCAGATAGTTTTTGTTTTGAAATATAGATTTTGTTTTAAAGAGCAAGAAGCAAGTGAAATGCCAGTATTCACTCACTATGTACATATATGCACACATAAGCACAGTGAATTTGTAAGATAAGTCTTTAATGAAAAAATGATCTGACTACTGTACTTACTGCTACCATATAACATCCTGTCTCTGTAATTTGGGACTTGACTGTCCGTTAACCTCTTTCCTTGATGAAATTCACCTATAATAATTGAATTTTAAGAATATAAAGTTATGAAGCATGTAATTATCTGTTAGGATTAAAATCATATATAAACCTTAAAGAACTTTTATCAGATCAATGTAAGATAGGATCAATGTAAGACAGGAAAAAATCTTGTTGCTGTTGCTTGTGTATGCTGTGTTTGGTCTCTCCTGTAATATTTAAAGTGAGGAACCTAAATGTAAAGAGTCAGGGAATACCTGAAAGTAAGGCAAGCCATAGGCCCCAAACGCAGATTGATTTGAGTTGGGATATTTCCTTTATTGATTGATACTACCCATGCTGGGATAACAATATCTCCTGTCTGTGCTTGAGTTCAGTTTTAACCAATCCTTTCTCAAATTCTTTTATCCATTCCTAAATATAGTACACAATCTTAACACGATTTTTGAACTTCTTGTTAACGTAGGCGGTGCAGGGTCGGTCTGTCACCCAACAAGACCGAGATTTACGCGTTGACCTGGGATTTCGAGGAATGCCAATGACAGAAGAGCAGCGACGACAGTTTAGTCCAGGTCCACGCACAACTATGTTTCGTATTCCCGAGTTTAAATGGTCTCCAATGCACCAGAGGCTCCTGACAGATTTGCTGTTTGCACTAGAAACAGATGTACATGTTTGGAGAAGGTAGATGGTTGCTTCTTATTTAACTCCTATGGTGTTTCTGTCAGCAAGGAAAAATTAGATGGCCCCTGTGTTGTACAGGGGAGGTGCTGAGATATCGGGGGAGGGGAGAGGGTTACTGTAAGGTGAAGTGCCCTCTGTATCTTGTATCTTCTCTTTTCAGCCCTTCCCAACCAGCACCAGCTCTATTTCACAGGCAACAATTTCTACTTTCTTCAGAGACTGTGTAACTCATACCTAACTAAGCTGAGCTGCTGTCTCAGCTTATATTTAACATTAGAATCTGCTGCTTCTGTTTCAGACCTGAGGAAGACTTGTGGGTCAGTAACTTGCCTCTCTTTCAGTTAGTCTAATTAAGAGATACCTTTGAGACAGACCTTATAAATTGAAAACTTTCCAGGAAATAGTTTTTAAGGAATCACTTTTTCTAGCTGATAATTTTGTTTATTTTGCATGCCAACTCCTGACTGTAGTTAGCCTTGGCAGTTATATTGCTGCTTTTGACAGCAATGTGATTTCCTATTTTTTGTATGCTTTAAAAGAAATAAGCAATAACTTCTTGTTATCATAGCCCTTAGGTATAACAGACATTATTTAATCTAATTTCCAAAATGGAATAAGTCATTTTCAGAAAACTTTAGCTTAATGATATCAAAGGACCAATTTATATTAGATTTAATTTCCAGTTTCATGAACTATTCTGTGGTAGTCACTAGGAAATAGAGAGTTTTAATTTTCTTTTGGTTTTTTTTTGCCAAACATCTTTTACTTGTCCTCTGTGTTTTATTGATACTTGGAGATTAGGAGTTTAGTTTGCACTTGTTTCAGTTTAAGCTGTTAATTTTTGTTTACTGGCTGGCAACAATGTTGTTTGGGGAAAAGAACATATCACTAGTAGGCCAAGTATTCCTCAATATTCTAGCATTGTGATTTATATTTTTAGGGAGCGATTGTTTCATGGGGCAATTTCTCACCAGTATGGAGTTACTGAGATTTCCATTAACCATATCAGCATCTGTGTAAAGCTATTGCTAATGCTTAAAGTTAATATTAGGAAAATAGCTTTAGGAAATATTAGGAAATATTTTAGTTTTCTCTTATAAGAATTTACTGGATGTAGATAAGGTCAAGGTATCACCAGATCATCAAGTTACTCTTTGAAGACACTAGCAGAAGGTTTCTTTGATCACTGGCAGTCCAACAGATCAGCCTGTAGGAATGACAGAGAAAAAAATACCAACACCAAGAACACTTGTGTAATTTCATTAAGTGTTATCAGGGCTGCTTTAAGTGACACTGTGATATGATGAACTCTATTAATATTGAATATGAACTTCCACTCTGAAGAAACAGCCCTATTGCTCTGAGTAGAGCTGCCTGTGAAGTAAAGTACTGATTGCTGGGACTAAAAGGTTATGAGCCATTGTTCTGGGCTGTGTATCTGCAACTAATCCTGGTGTGAAATTAGGTAGCTGTGAATTCATGCATTAGACTAGTTCTGTGTATATTTTTACACATGTAAAGTCTTGTAGCAAAGGTTTTGTCTTTGTATCTGAATAACATTCATGTTCCAGCTGCAAAGAATGATTTAAACTTTCATTTTAAATGTTTGTTTTTAATTCATCCATTTTTCTGTTCTTGCAGTCACTCCACAAAGTCTGTGATGGACTTTGTCAATAGCAATGAAAATATTATTTTTGTACACAACACAATACACCTCATTTCCCAGATGGTAGACAATATTATTATTGCTTGTGGAGGAATTTTACCATTGCTGTCAGCAGCCACATCCCCAACTGTAAGTACAATATTTCCACCTAGTGGTCATATTAGAAGTTACTGTATAAAAAATAATATGCACCTTAAACTGACTTTTTTGGTTTTAGTGACTCCCCTCCCCTTCCTGCTAATTCCTTCCAAAAAAATTGAAATTTATGATCAAAACTTTTAAGGTTCAGTATACATAGTGTTTATAATAATTTGAAATGTTAATTTTATTAGAGCAGCAGTAGTAAGAAAAAAATATTACTATTTCATAGGTATGTAATATTTCATTTGAAAGACAAGACTGTTAGAAAAATGGTTACTGTAACAAAATTACATGCTCTATCATGCCTAGTCATTGATATTCATAACTCTGGTCTGCATGGCCACCATTTGCATGCCAAATGATAGAAGTCATCCCCTCACTAGTCCTCCTTTCAGTAGGTCCTGACTTTCCCTTTCTTTATCTCTTATTGAAGGAAACTGATAGTTTTATCCTCTCCTATGTGGTCACTTCTTAGGTGATTGCAGTTCAGGCTGGTAAAATAGTCTAATGGAATGTTTTGTGAAAGAAGGGAGAGATACTTTGTATATATTGCATTACTGTCAATAAATAAGTGCAGCATTTTGTCTGTGGTGCCTTATCTGTACATATAAAATAGACAGTCATCTCTTGTGTGCTAAATATTTTATCTCAAACATCCCCTAAGGTTTTGCAGTTAATATTGTTCTTTGAAAGGGGAGAAATGAGGCACAGAGGGGTGAAGAGACTCCCCTAAAGTAGTGCAGCTAGTAAGCACTGGAGAGTAGAAATATAATTAGCAATATAAGCTCAATTTCTTGTTATAGCCATTCAACAACTGAGATTACTTTGCCTCTGTTAATACTTCTAGTTAGTTAATAAAAAATATTTTTCACTATTTTATTTTTATTTAAAAGATATGAATGTATGGACTAGCAATTGTCTAAACATTAATATTACCCTCAATCAGACAATTAATGGTTAAATGCTGTATCTGTTTTATTTTCAATGTGTAAAATAGTAAAGAAAATTATTTGCTATGAACAAAAAGTGCAGGACTCATAAGAAGGACTTAAGTTCACTGTAGTCACAGGAATGAAATCAAGTCTGTTGAATAAAAAATTTTGAGAGTGTTACATTAAAAAGAATGTTGACATGTATGAGTGAAACCACACCAGCCCATCTTGAGATGAAGGCTATACTCTGAGTCTTTAGAAAAAGGTATATTGGGGGATATTTCTGAAAACAAACCTTTTAGGCATTGTTTGACAATGAAGATGTTTTCTTTGATGTCTTAATACAAAAATATGAAACGAGCACCACTTGAATTAGAGTATAATTCCATCAAATGGTGTTGATGTCTTTAACTTTTTTATCCTGTTTTTTTGACTTTGCAGAGCCATTGTATAGAATAATAACTTTACAATTCACCATTGGCCTTTATTTATTCTCTCTGTTTGCTAGAAATCTAGTTCGCATGTGAATACTACAAGCAGACAGCTAACCTTACCCTGATCTCTTACTGAATTTCATCCTGTTTTATCATCCCAAAATAAGGATTGGGTGGGAATACGCCAGTGTTTATTGTTTGACCTATAGCCTTTTTGCCTTTATATTTCATTAGTCCAGATCAAAAAGTGAATGAATTTTTAGAAGTACATATACATGTACTACACCACAGATATGACTCACTAGGAGGAAATAAGTAAGAATTATTTCTTTAAAGTTTCAGAGTGAGTCCAAAGGGTCTTCAGTAGGAATATTACACATGGTTTGAGAGTTGTCAAGCATTAAGGATGAGAAAGGAATAAATGAGGTAAAATGAACTCATTCTTGTTGATATGAATGTATATAATCTGCAGGATCTACAAAATGGGAGGGTTTTTGACACCCTGTTCAAACAGAAAAGCTACACAGAATTGAGATATGGATGTTCAGAGGTACTTAATGGCTTCCAAAAACAGACAGACTAAACAAGGTGAAGACTCCACAACTTCAAACAGATGTACTGGGAGATATGACTGAAGTCTACAAAATCATGAATGATATGGATAGGAAGAGAAAAAGTGACTAACCATTCTTTTCATAGCATAAATAGTAAGGCATATAATGACTTTATACTTTGCAGCAGGCTTAAAAAAAACAAAAACCAAGAAGTGCTTCAAAGGAGCACAATTACTTTGTAAGATTCATTGCCATAGGATATGATGGAGGCTAAAAGTCTAAATAGGTTCAAAAAAATTAGATAAGCTCTAGAAGTCTCTCAGTAGCTATTAAACATGATAGACTGGACACCCTCTATAGCTCTTAAAATACTAAATGCTGTAAAGGAGTATTGGTAGAGTGATCAGTATGCTTGCTCAGATTTCTGTATTCTTCCATAAACTGCAGCCCATCACTATTGGAGGCAGAATGCTAGACTAGGCAGACCCTTGGGCTGCCCCAGGATGGCAGTTAATGTATGATGTGAACAGCTTTCTCTTGTAATAGTAGGGCAGTGCTGTTTGACTGGACTCTTAATACAAGGCCTAAGTTAAATTATATTCATGAATTATTTCTTTCCCGCAAGTTATAGAGTCAAAATTTTGTGTTGTAGCTCATGAATCAAATGTTTTCCTCAACAGTCTAAGATAATTTCTTTTTCTAACCATTTTTGGTAATAATTTTTAAATATACAAACATACCACAACAATTGAGAAACTGCGCTGTGTTCCCTTCCTTGGTGAAAGAGTAGCACTGTGACATTTTCTTTAAAAAGAAGTCTGTTTGGGGAATTTTCCAGTTCAATAAGACTTTTTCCTTTGCATAGTTAGCATTTGTACTGAGATGGCAATTCTAATGGGCTGGGTAGAAGATTACTCTATGCACCCCTGGTCTGCTGTGCAGTGGGCAATCTTAATTCTGGAATTTCTTCGCTACTGAATGCTTGCAGTAGAACTCTGTCATATGCCTTTTGCCTAGCTGCTTTTTTTTTCTTTTTAAGGTATATTCCTTACATTAGCAGCCATATGTGTGGCCAGCTGACCATGTCTATCCATGAAAGAGAGTAGTTGAAATTTCTAGTAGAGTTTTCTGGTGTTACAGCAAGAAAGAAAATTTAGTCATTTGAGGCTGCATTGGGACTTCCATCAGTAACCACAATGAAAAAAAGGAAATTCCCTGAAGTATTGAAATCTATCTTGAAAAGATGTGTAGTTGTTTATCCCAAATACTTTAGATTTCAGAGTATATTTTAACTTTCAAATTATTTATAAGAATGAAATGAAATTCTGATAATCTATCAGAGTAGTTAGGCTGGATCTATTTCAGAGAAAAGTTGGAATGTATTACAAATATTTTGCAGATTGTATCAGGATAATTTGAATAGCACTGTGGATAGAGACCATTAAATATGCATAGGAAGAAGAAAAAACCCTATGTTTTCATGCATATAGCCTGATGCATTATCTGTGAAAACAAACCAAGAAACCCCCAAATTTGTGACTGACTCAAGAGTAGAGTGAAGATGATACATTTTTATGGAACACTTGGGGAAGCTTACTGTAATTCTCTGAAATCTATTCCCAATATTTCAGTATTCCCCTTGGTTTCAATTATATACCACCTCTGTCTCAGAGTCTGTGCAAGGACTTGCTTCAATTGCTGGTATTTTTAAAGAGATATAAATTATACATGTGAAAAGAAATTAAAAATAAGCAAATACTAACAAAAAATATAGCCAGATCTGTTGCCTTACAATAACCTGGAGGATGTTCCACTGTTGATTCTGATGTTGTGCTTATTAAATTGAGGGTATTAAATAACTGCCAAAATTACGGGGGCAGAAGGTTTATAAAATATTAAGTACAGATTTACTTTGTTTCTGTGTGGAAGGTCTTTGAGTTTTCTAAACTACAAGTATAAGAAAGACTTTCTTAAGATGGTGTGGAAGTGTTAAATAAGCATATTTGGGAAATTAGAAGGAGTAAGGTTCGCAGAAGATGTCTTCTGTCAATAGCAGCAGCTGGTTGACAGAAAAAACACTTTGTGTACAAACTAGGACTGTGAAATAATCGTTTGTTACTACAAGGGTAGCAGCTGTGACAAGGACTCGAGGACATGGAGTGTGGCAAAAGAAATACATTTGAGGAGTTGAAATAACTCTGAAAATTGAGAGTAAGTTTCTGGCCCCCTTGAAATTAATTTGTTTTTCCATTGATTCTATGAAGTCTAGAATTTTAATACTGGCTACAGCATTTAAAACAGCAGCTCTTAAACTATGGTCTGAAAACTGATGGTGTTATATGAATATCTGTATGCAAAACTCGATAAAACATTTAAAAACAGCCTTATTAGTTCTGTGGATTAAAAGCGAGGACAGAATATTTTTCTATGCATTCAGTGTACAGCGTTAGCCTTATGTTCATGACTCATGTGGTGGCACAGGTACAGTGTGATCTATGGACAGTTCTGAGAATCAGCAGTGGTATGCTGTGATCTAGTAATCTGGAGAAAACAACCATAGGTTGATCCTCAAGATGCGACCAGCTATAGAAGAGGCAGACCTATTAAAAAATGGCTTAAAGCGATCTTTTCTGTTCCAAAAGGAAAGTGGTTTGTTTCAGATTCTCCTTTCTGCCAGATCAGATTTTTCCACTATTTAAATTACAAAAACATTGAAATACTCTTGAAAAATCCTTTTATTTCTATACTTTTTTTGGCATTTGGGTTTTTTTCTGTGATTTTATCATCAACCATACTGAAGATATTTGGTGGTTTTGAACAGGGAAATATTACAATTATTTTCAGTACTAGAGAGTGATAACTTGATGATAGATTACATTTGGAACTTTCCATGATCAGTTTTCATTTTCAAATCATCTTGTAGTGTAGATACCATTTTCTTCTGTCTTTCTTGTTTTCAAGATAGTAAGGAGACAAAATTTCTCTTTTTTATTAACTCAGGTTTTACTTAAATATAAACTGTGAATACTTAAGGAATAGTTTCAAGCCTGTTGTAGTAAAAGAGAAGGTCTTTCTACCCAAAATAAAAACATGAAATTTAATGTGACTGTTTAACTGTGAACATTGGAATTTGAGGACTAGCCCAGTCCCAGGGACTTGATAAATCTTTAGGATTTTTCTGTGGTTCAAAAGCATTCAAGTATCCAGCATGGTGTTGATTTAAGTTGAAGAAATCACACCCAAATGTAATCTATGGAATGAGCTATCTTGTGTTCCTTCAAATGAAGGAGCATTATGCATGAAGAACCAGTTTGCTTTTTGTGATTTTTATTTGTTTTGTCAAGGCATTTTAAACATATTTGCCTCCTCAAACAAAGATTAACTATTTTATTACATTTCAGTTGAATGGTTTGTTGTAGAATGCTCGTTTTATTTCTATGACTTATATAATCAATGAAAACACTACTTTGGTCTACAAAATTGCTTCACAAAATTGCTCTATGCACTATTTAAAATATGTCCTTTGGTTTGGAGGAATCAGTGTTTACATGAACTCCATAATAATGCAAGATTTACGGTTTTTCCTTTCTTGTTCATAGCTGTCTGTGGAAGTCTTTATTTGCAAATGTTCATGCTAAGCTGAAATATCATGTTATTCTAATTATAAATTAATCAATGTATAATTCCAAGATACTAATTTGTTTCAATTTTACATTGTATTTTTAGTTAACTTAAATAATTTTCTTTTTCTTTTATTGTTGTGATCTGTTGTCTGTTTTGTCTGTTGCATGTCCAGGGTTCTAAGGTTAGTATTGCTGCTGTAAGTTTCAGTTTTTGCATTTTCAAAAATTTCTTATTTTTCATAATTTAATATTTTGGCTTCTTAATTTATTTTCTGTATCACATAGTGGGATGTGAGTAGGCATATTTATTAACTTTTCCTAAAATGTTCCCTTTCAGTAACTTAATGCATTGTCAAGTATAATGCTTACTGTTAACTACAAAACTAGGCAGGTTGACGAGCTAATTTGAGTTATAGATGTGGTTGTCAGTAGAAGAAAACTTTAGGCTCTGAGCATGTAATTGTATGGGAGACTTCTTATTGCTCTTAAAATAGGCAGAGTAGGCATGGGATGGTGATCAGCGCATTTTATTTAAGCGTTTTTAAATCACTTCAATGTATAATATTGCTAATATCTGAAGGCAGCTTGATCAACAAGGGAACTTATTTTAAATATTGTTAGAATATCAATGTACTGTACTTATCAGGTAGAATTGATGGTAAGTTTTGCCATTAAAATGACTGTCTTTTTTATTTTTTGTTTTTTTCTCTCCCAGCAGAATTTTAGGGTGATTTTAAAAAAGAGATACTGATTTTTTTCTGTTCAAAGTTTGCAAAAATCCTGTTAAAATACACTAAAATGTGATATAAAATAAATTTATTTCATAACTTGGGAAAAATAAAATAATAGATATACTGAGAAGGTTACAGAAGTCATCCTCCAGTCACAAGAGTGTGATTGATGCAATACAGTTAATGCTTGAGAAGAATCTGCAGCAGGCAGTCAGTAGGCTGCTAGCAAGCGTCCCTGATGTTATTTCAAGTATGAATTCAAAGTACAAGTTTCTGTAACCACCTTTTCTAAGTTTTTCTAGCAGGCTGTTCACACTATAGATTTTTACAGTTTTATTGTCTTTGGATAAATGCTTGTAGAAGTTATGTCCCAATCTATTATGAAACAACAACTTATTTTTCCAAAAAGTAGGAAAACAACCTGTGCAAAGCAAGGAAGACCTGTCTAAAGAGAGACTAGTAATAGTTCTGAGGTCTAGTTGTCCTTTTACTGTTTGTCTGATCTTGCCGGGCAGATCCGACAGGTGACAGCCCTTCCCAAATCACCCATGTAGCTGACATGTTGCGTCCTTACAAGAAGTTAAATGAAGTGTTATCTGCCGTTGGGATGACACATGCCACATCATATCTTGCACATTTCAGAACAGTTGTTTTCTTAAACTGTGTTGCACAGTTTGCACTGATGATATGTAATGATCTAAACTATTCTAAAAAGTAACTCTTGAGTGAGAGCACTCATTTTCTAGAAATAGGGAAATCAAGGGTTTTTAATTTTCCCCTATTTCTTTTTCTTTTGAAAGAAATGTCCTTAACAGCACAAAATGTATTTTAAACTTTTTTTCACAGAACAAAAAAAAATAAGGAAAATTAAAGTAATACTTATAAGTAATACAATAAGTAATACATATAATACAGTGTAAGTGGTAAGTAATACAAAGTAACTGAACTCTGTGTTCAGAAGAGGTTTGGGATCTGAAATCTTGCTGACAATCAGTAAGAATCAGGCATCTACAGACTTTTTAAAACAGTAGTTAGGCATACAAATGTCAAGTCAAATACTAATCACAAATGTCACAGTCAGGTACTAAATCTGGTTTTCAATTGTGCCTAGCTCCAGAGGTAAAGGTAAAGGTTAGCTACTTACGCAGATTTTTTTTAATTAAACATACTGTTTACTCACTTATCTGCAGTGTTAGACACCTAAATGCTTTTGAAAACATGTCTCTACCCATTCAAGTATCTTTTTGGAGAAAAACATGACCCCCTTTTAGATTTCAGAAATAATGAGCTCATTCACCATTTTTCTGTGGATTCCTGTTAAGGAGAGTACAACACTACATTAGAAAGAAACTTGTGGTTCTGTGGGAAATGTAAGCTGCATGCCATATAACTTTGTCTCATTTTTGCTTCCTCCTTGTCACGCTAGTGAGTAAACATACTGTCTTCTGATTTCCAGAAGAATTGAACTCTGTCAGGTTGCTATAGGGTAGTAAGCGTTCCCAGGGGAGAAACAATTTGTGGAAGCAGAGCCAAACTGGTTTTCCCCACTCTCAACTTCTTATATCCACTTATTTGTGTGAAGGATTGCAGGAGCTATACAGAGTGTAATTACCTTCATGTGCTACCAATGTGCTATCAGTTTGGTTAGCCTACAGAAGAACATAAGAGAATGTTGCACCTGGTTATTCCTTGCACTGTTTTACTATCTGGCCACACTTGTCGTTGTGTAATTGCTAGCAATTTTCTCATTTATATTAATTTTTTTTTATTCTCTAATAGAGCATGTGAATGTAAATATTTTTTCTCACTCTTCATGCTGTCTTACTTTGAATTTCACTCATAATTTATGTTAATGGAAATAATAGGAGATTTTTACTTACTTTTTCATGTATTTATCTACCATTAAGTGTAACAATTTAGATTTTAATGTGTATGTGATACCTTTATATTTAATTTGTGTTCAAACTAAGTTTAATTTAATTTTCTCCTTTTAAAGACGGAATTGGAAAATATTGAAGTGACCCAAGGAATGTCAGCAGAGACAGCAGTAACTTTTCTCAGCCGTCTGATGGCAATGGTTGATGTACTGGTATTTGCCAGTTCTCTAAATTTCAGTGAGATTGAAGCTGAAAAAAACATGTCTTCTGGAGGTTTAATGCGACAGTGCCTAAGGCTTGGTAAGTCTGCAGACAGTGTGCTTAAATAATTACTTACAGATCAATGAACTAAAGCTAGACCAAGTAATGACACATGCAGGAAATGACCTTGTACTGACTACGTTGTGATTGATCAAAAACCCCCAAATTATTACTGACCTGATACTGTGTTAAGGTTGATTCTATTCCAACACAAAAATAGATTAAAACAACATGTCCAAAATTATTCTTACTTATGTTCTTCAAGTTGTACATCCTTTTTAGGGAGTTAAAATATTAAAGAGAGGTAAAAGGTAACAAATGTTCTTTCTAAAAATTGCTCTGCTACACATCTTTTGCAAAATTCCTTATCCAAGTCCCTGTAGATTCGGTAGGCTACTTACAGGCTATGTCGGATTAAAAGCTTGGAATGTTAGTGCAGACTCTGCAGCCCTCAGTATATGTTGCAACAGACCTATCACCTGTCTTCGCTCTTTATTTTATTGTATATTTATATACTGTATGTACTATGCCTGTTAGAGTTGTACAGTTATACAGCTTTTGGTTTGGTGAGCACGTTGTTCGAGATGTGAACGTTTTGAATTGATTTATGTAGATATCATATTATTCTTCATTCTTTTCCCCCTGTCTGTTGTACTGAGCGGAAATTCTCTGAATTGTATAAAGCTCAGGACGAGATCTTTGCTATATATACAGTTGCAATTAATTTAGGACATTTAAAGGTTCTAGAATAATTTAGACTATTCTGTTCAACCTACATGACCTTATACCTGTGAACATTTAATTTGGTCTGTCAGCATGATGTGCTTTCCCTAGTCCCACATACTTTCTTACCTTTCAAGTGCTGAATAATTTTTATATTTCAGTTTTGTCCTACTATTACTCTTACCACCTATTGGGTTATTGATAATTGTTATTATTAGTATAAAACTAATTAGTATGAAACTTATGGTTTGTCCTCAGTGATCATTTTTCATCAAATCATAAATTAATCCTACTATTTTTCCTATTCTAGCCATACAACCCTAAAAGAATACTAGCTATACAAAAGTGCTTTCAGGATCTTAACTGTTGATAACTGATGGCCAAGATAGGAGAGCTCTATTTCAGGGACCAATGTTCCATTTTCAAATTTTAATCTGTCAATATAGCAGTTATATAAAACATAAATTTGTTCAACTAAAAGAATGAAATGAGAAAGTCACCATAATGTTCGCTGAGTATCAACAGAGAGTCTAATGTGAGATATGTGTTGCAGTTACTGTTTGGGCATGATTATCGACATATCAGACTAGAGATGTATGGATTACTAATTGATATTCTGAACATAACTATGAGAAAATACCCTAATTTGCATCATTTTATAACTTCTCTTTAGTGTGCTGTGTGGCTGTGAGAAACTGCTTAGAGTGTCGGCAAAGGCAGAGAGAGAGAGTGAACAAGACTTCACTAATCAGCAGTAAAACTCAAGAGACTCTTCAGGGTGTAACTGCATCAGCAACAACCAAGGTAATGCAGTCTTCGGTCACAGCAGCTTTGGCCAGACTGTACTGAATACAGAATAATTGTAACTGCTTTCTAAATACTTGTTGGCAAAAGCTTAGTTTTTTGCTCTTAACTGATGTAAAATGAAAGGGTTTTTTATTATTTATTTATTTGAAACAAAAAAATGTGAATACAATAGTATGACTGGAGCTGTTTTCAAGAGCTATGTCGCTCCTGCCTGGTCTACTTCAAATGATCAAGTTCCTTCACTCACATCTGGCCCTGTGTACCTGCATCATTTTTTAATCTCTCAAGGCACCTGCAATTCTGATAAAATTCTGCAATGATGTTTTTGTAAGTGGAACATCTCAGCCCTTGTAACTTCAGTAGAACTTTACATGCATAGAGGAGATCAGTATTTTCAGTATGATTTTAAGAATGAAACTTGTTTAATACACACATACTGCTTAGTCTCGCCAGTTTCATTGCTTCATTCCTCATCTTTTAGTTCTCTCAAACTTATTGACAGCTTTTAGAATTTGGGAGTCCGTAACACAGCCCGTGACTAAAATATGACATGTAAACTGACATAATAGAATCACTTTTTTGCTACTGTATTTTCATTACTAACTGTAGTGGGTTTTTTTCTTCTCTAAAGCTTTTTTCAGGTAGTGTTTATAAACTCACTACATTGACAATATTATTTCATTAAATCTCATGAAAATACTGTATTCCTTCACTTTTTCACATTTGGTGCAAAGCAAATAAGGGGAAGGAGACTTTTAGATGTTTTGGCATCATTTGTACTACATTGTCATTTTTTAAAGCATCCTACTTTACTGTAGTTAGTCTGTAATAATAATTCTCAGAGTAAAATGAAAATGAGCTGGTTTTGACAATATTTCTGCCCATAGTTCTTAAATTTAATGCACATATTAGAAATGCTTTATTGTACTTCTGTGAAACAACTATAATCTGAAATAACTTTTTGTGTGCAAATTAGTATTTTAACTTCTGGGAAGAGATAAAATTGTTCTGATGTATTGGCAAGATGTAAGAATTTATATCTAAATATTTATTATTAAGACAATAATTTAAAACATTGCTGTATTTGTGGAACCCTTGTTTGAGTATTATATTGGAAGTAGTCTAGTTGTAAAAAAGCATTTAAAATTGATAATGGTACCTAAAAAAGGTATCAAATTAAGTTCTAAAAGAAATACTTTCAATTAAGATATTTGGAGAAAAAAATTGTCACAATTTTTTATTTTTAGAATCCCCTTGAAAATGTCCCTGGCAATCTTTCTCCCATAAAAGACCCTGATAGACTTCTTCAGGATGTCGATATTAATCGTCTACGAGCAGTTGTTTTTCGTGATGTGGTGAGTAATATGTGCTGTAGTTCTTCCTTCTGCAAAATCATCACTTATATTTGAAAGAGGTTTTGATTGTACCAGAATTAAAAATATCTTCATGTGTCCCACTTCGTATAATATTTGAAAAGCCATCCGCTCATGGCTTTTTAGCTCCTGGCCACTTTCTGCACTTTAAATTCATAGTGATAAACTATTTGAGATCAGTAGATAACTGTGCTTTACAGTCAGACTTCCTCTTAACCAAATAATCTTAACCAGAACACATATTGATTGAAAGTGTGTTACTAATAGTGTCTGCTATTTGTCCAACTAAAGTTGGAGGAGGAATTATTGTACCTATTGCAGAACTGCAGCAAATTTGTTTATAATGTCAATTTTTACTTCTGCTAAATATAAATATGTAAGTATACAAATACATATGTAAAAAATCAATTGTTGTTCAGGTTTGTCTGCAGCTGTTTTTAGCACAAGACCATGCCACAATGTGTTTGTTTTTGAAAGCAGTACAATAGGAATTACTTTGTGTGTGTGTGTGTGTGTGTGTGTGTGTGTGTAAATACACACAAAGTAATTTGTATTGTACTGCTTTATATAAATAAATAAATAAATAAATTATATATTTATATATGCAAATAGCGCTTTAGAGATTAGACTCTCCAACTTAAGTTTAAGTGAAATGAAGTGAAAACTGAAGTTAGGAGTCATTTAAGTCAGAAGAAAGTACAATTTGTGACAAAGAGAATTTATCTGTCAGACTGACCTGATCAGAACAGAGAAGCGAACAGTGAAAACATTGTTTCTGATGTTTCTATGAAGAACTTAATAAGAGGATTTCCAATTATTTTAAAGGGTTATAATGACGTGCAGCCAAATTAAACAGCAACCAGAGGAACATGGAAAGCAAGCACTGGATTTATAGTAGAAAATGTGTATTTGTGGCAGTAATACAATGCAAAACCACTATACAAGTAAATAGATACTGAAGGCTTAATTCTGACCATGCTGGTTTTTATATTATAATAAAAAAAATACATTTCAGCTGAATTACATCAACTTAAACACAATCAGAACCACATCTAAGCATAGGTAAAATAAGTATTTGCTAGAAAACAGCAGACTATATGGAATGGGAGGAAAAGAAGACAGCAAAGGTGCTTTGGTCTTAGTATTTACTTTACTTATATCAGACCCCTTGAAAAGTAGGGTTGCTGCTGTGGATCCAGTTGAAGAAGAAGCCAGTATGCATGAGCTGGGATTTACTGCTGGAGGAAAAATGATGGTTGTAGCCTTCCTGCCTCCGTGGTACCAGAACACACATGCCTGCTGATTTACCCAGTGTTAGCTGACACAGCATCAGCAAGCCCAGTTTTCCCTCTAGGCTCCCTGTAGCGGGAGCTTTGGGATCCTTGTTGCTGGGGCAGCAAAAGTAATTGTCCTCACTGCTGGGAAGACTTGAACATGCTCTCATGTAAGAGCAGAATCAGGCCCCTCCTCTGAAAAGCCTATTGCCTTCACAGTCCCAGAGATGTGTGTAACTGCCAAATTGCCTGTAAAATTCAGTTCTTAATATGGCTACTTTGTGTATTGCATATGGATATGCTGCATACATGCTATCTGCTTAATACTCCACTGAAAATGCATTAAATCTTTTATGTAATCCATTTGCTATTATGTTAATGGATATAACATCTCAAAAAGTTATTATTTATAAAGCTTCGTGATAAACTTGTGTGAAAATTTTATGCAAATATCCGATATTACAGGTCTGTTCCTTTTTCTCTAACACAGGATGATAGCAAACAAGCTCAGTTCTTAGCTTTGGCAGTAGTATATTTTATTTCTGTTCTGATGGTCTCCAAATACCGTGATATACTAGAACCTCAGCGAGAGACTGCAAGATCTGGGAGCCAGGCAGGTAGAAATATCAGACAAGAAATAAATTCACCAACAAGTACAGGTACATCTGTTTTCTTCAAATGTTATTTTTTATTTTGGTATGTGGAAGTTTTTTAGAACTGTAATTATTTTACTACAAAATATTTTTAATGAACAACTTAATATTCTAACAGGAAATAACTTGTTACTTTGTTTCTCTAAAATCTTTTGACACTGGCATACATTGATAGATTTCAATTAGTTTGTATATTTGCTTATTGGGTTTAACTGATATTCATTTGCTTATTATGTTTTTATGCTTTCTTTTTTTAATTTAATTGCGATTGAAAAGAAACAGGGTGCTCGATGGAGTTAAAGTTGTGAAGTAGAAGATAGTTGATCAGCACAAGTTCATAAATCTGTTATTTGTTAGTAAGGGCAGATATCTTTAACTCTATACCATGTGAAATGTATAAGCGGCAAACACAAATTTTTGCCCACGTGAACTCCTTTTGTTTGAATAAGGAGGTTTGTGAAAGAGTAGTAGTGGAGGACTGTACTTTCCTGAGGTCCTGCTGTATTGGTGCCTGCATTTAAAAGCCTGTCAAAACAGTATAATAAAAAGGAAGTGTTTCTGTTGCCTTCTTTGACTGATCTGTTTGTGATTTTTACTATTATTATTATTTACTGAAAATGTTGTTCAGCCTGAGAGGGAGGGAAACTGTTAGTTGAAGAACCTGTCAGAAATTAGGGATCCAAATTCTTCCCCACTTTGTTTCAAATATTTTATATTGGCAATTCCATAGATTCTTCAAGTCCCATTGGATTGTTTATAACTGTACCTTCTGTGTTAAAAGAGGTGAAAAACAGAAAACAGTAGCTACATCCCTCCATGATGCTCTTCAGTTACATTTTTCTTCTAATATTGAATTTGAATTAATTTCTTCATTTATGGAGTTGCTAATTTTCATTCTTCATAGATTGTATCTTCCAATTTGTGTCATATTTACATTTAGTCATTATTTTTTGATTCATCATTGTGTTTTAATTTACATCTTATACATTATTTTCAAAGTCCATGTGCTTATAGGCTTTCCATTTTAAATAAAGCTGTATAAACATAGTCAATTATGAGCGATCATAATTTGATGTGCCTTCCTGGTTATGTATTATGGTTCTGCAGTAGGAGACTGCTAGTTTCAGTGAACTGCACCCATGACTGTCTTGTGTGTATATATTTCTGTGTCTTTTTTTCCCCCGTGAATGTTGCTCTTGCAGTACCCAACTAATAGGTATGCTGTTTCCTATCTCTTGATACAGAACTTGTTTTCTTCCTTTAGAAATGCATTTTTGTTGATAATACCATATTTGCATGTTTCAATGAGATAGGACTTCTGTCATGGATCCACAGTGGACCAGGCCACACATGATTACTAGCTGGCTCACATCTGATTCCATGATTTTCTCCACAGTTGTGGTCATACCATCTATCCCTCACCCAAGTTTGAACCATGGATTCCTTGCCAAGTTAATTCCTGAGCAGAGCTTTGCCCACTCATTTTACAAAGGTAATATTAAAATCATCTCCTAACCTGTTTGGGTGTTCTTATTTAATGTGATGTAATTCAAGAACTAACTGTGATGTAATTGTTGATAAATAAGTAGACGCCTCAGGTTACATGGAGATCAGACCTGATGATACCTTTAAAACTTTAACTTCCTGCCTACATTTCTCTATGAAATCTCTTTCCCACTTTTACTACCATTTATTAACTTTATTTACTATGAAATAAAAAAGAGAGCAGTGAGGAGGAGGGAATTGAAAATTTTAAATGCTTTTGGTCTGGGGTTGTTCTGCTACAGTATTAGGTCCATAAAAATAAAACCAGGCCTATTTTAGAAACATTACATACCAAATGAAATATATAGTACTTTTGTAATATTCCCTTTCGCCATACCTTTTCCTGTTATTCTTTTTTCCTTCTTTTCTTGTTTTTTTTTCTTGCCTTCTTGATGGTATGTAAACCTTTTATATTGTATGTACTGTGAATTATTTTATGCCTGTTAGTTAATGTGCTGTGCTGTGCTTTTCTTAAAAGAGACCACTTTTGTGACCAGAGAAACTATTACATGTTATAAGCCTGTTTTTTTGTTGTTGTTTTTAACAGATACTATCTAAAGTAAGGAATGTGTTTTTCAGATGTCGTTATCTTAAAATGAAAGGGATACGTGAATGTAACTTTAGCCAAGTTTGCATGTACATTTCCCCATTTATTTGCATGTGCCATACTGGGAATACAGAAATGTCATAGAGGTTAAAAAACTTAATCTGATGAAAATGTTCTTTGTATCATTTTGAAAAACCTCAATGTGTAAAAAGACTGATTAAAAAAACCTAAGAAGAGATTTAAAATTGCATCCTCCTGTTTATAACCAACAGAGATAGTGAACTTCCTACTTTATGAATAATGCAACTTTTATTTATCTTACACTATTCTCAAAGCATTATATTAAACTTTTCAATAGATCAGCTTAAAATATCACTGTGTTAAGCTGGCATTTCTTGAACTTTGTTTTGTGTGTGTGTTTTGTGTGTGCGTGTGTAAATTGTAAAATGTTTTAAGCTCTAACAACTAGTAAGCAAGGACTTATCATTTCCCTTCACATAAAGACTATTGTCCACCATCCAAAGAAAACAAGTTGTTATTCTGGATCATTCAATTTATGTAGTTGCTGACTCAATTTGCTGATGTGGTATTCTTTGTTGTGACATTAGTATATATATGATTTAATCCACTGTTGATAAAAGGAATCATTTGCTGTTAGTTCAGCAGAGTGCTACAATACTCTGTAGTACTACAGAGTAGTAGTAAAAACTTAACTATACCTAAAACTTAATTGAATCTTGTTTTCTCATCTTTTTTTGCATTTAGAACACCTTTTCTGTATCATACATTAGGATATTTTATTTTTAACCAGCTATGCTGAAAATTGGGATTGATTAGACTACCTCAAAATACAGTGTGATTTAAAAACATTTAACTTTTTATTATATTGTGTGCAATAAAAGGGAATTATGCAACATAAATGAGATTATATTCTTGTTTGTATGAAGCGTGACCCTTGAAATGATGGTTAGCAAAAGGGGAAAAAACAGATAGTTTTTCTTTTATCCACATGCAGTATTTGAAATAAAATACACAGCAAAAGCAGAAAAAAGTCTAAAAGAGAATGGAGGCAGCCATACACATGCACCAGAATATTTCAGACAAAACATTTTCTGTAATAGATGTGTCCTCTATACTGTCATCTATAGTACTTACTCTGACTCGAGATCAAGTAAAATACAATTTGGGGTTTTTTTACTTAGTTGAATAGAGCTATAGTAAATGTGTGGGCAAGATACAGAAGGAAGGTATTTTGCCCTTAGAAAAAGAATATTCGATAAAGCACATGTTATCTGTGGCTAATTATTTTACTTTTTGAAAACCACCATATCCTTTCAGATTTTAAATCTATGAGGTCTCAGTCTCTTGCTCCTAACTCGGATTCATCCATCACAGAAGAAAAAAGTTTCTGCTTTTTAAATTTTGAAGCCAGTTTTTCAGTTTTGAACAACAACATCAGGAATTAAAATGGAAAAAAAAAAAAGTTGCCAACACTGTCAGAAGAGACTAAAAGTCTCAAAACTTATTTTATCATTTCAGGAATTTTTGGTTTCAGTGGCTGGTGATTTCTATAATCATTTTCTTTATATCAAAAAATGAATATGTATTTATGTATAGACCTTGGTAAAATATTCAGTACAGAAGGTCTCCTGATCTTTTCTAAATTTTTCCTGAATTTTTTCATAATACAAGCTTGCTTGGAAGGACACAAGAGAATGGCAGTGCTAAAATTCTGGAAGAAGGAATTACATGGTCATGTATTAAGAAAAAGCTTGTGAATATGTTGCTGAATATATGGGCATCTGGTATGGCCATTATGAAAAGATGTGCAATATTCTGTTTCTGAACCATGAGAAAAAGAAATCTTGTATGGGTTATCTGAGTTTTAACTAGAAATAAATTGACAAGTCTGGGATATTGTAGTTTCTGAATAATTGATAACATATGTAAGAAGTAGGATTATTTGCTGGGAAAAGCAAAGGACAGTTTATAAATTTCAGGTGGTAGTACACTAAAAATATAACATAGTCCTGGATTCCAGCTTTCACCAGGTTGCTTTTCTTATAATTATCCTTAAATTTAATTCCAATTATTCTGGATGAGATAGATCTCAGCTAAATCTAGATATCTGTAGTGAAGCTATGTCTGAGCTAGTCATCTTAGGCTCTGTTTTTAATTGGTGGAGAGAATTTAGGGCACTTTTGGGTGTAATTCATCTGGCCTACTTCAGACATCTGCCTGAAAAGGTCCTAGAATTCCTTACATCTTTCCAGTCACTATAGATATCATTGTAGATGTCTGAGTTGGTCAGATTAATCCTATCTTCTATAACTATGCTTCACTCAACTCCAAACATAAAACTTGCTCTACAACAAAAGCTAACGTGAAATTCCTCACTCACAGGCACTTAATCCAGTCTACTGTTTCCTTTGTTATCTCTGGAGTTGCAAGTTGTTTTATTCTCAATATATCATAAATGGACAATACTTCAGTTTGATTTTATATGTCATTATGCACCCCAAGATGAGACCAAGTGTAAGAATTATCCAATTAATTGAATACTTGAACAGAGTGGACCTAGTGATGTTACGTGCCTTGGTAATAAATATTCTCATCCCAAAGACAGCTGTAATTTGTTACATACATGTTCATTTGGCCATATTCTTCTTTACTAGCACCACATAGATATGATCTGAAAGCAGGAACTACATGTCTGTCCAAACAGTTATGTAATGTCTTCAAGGTAGTGCTTGGCAGGCATGTTCCCTTTGTAACTAGCCTAATAAACCTAGGCAATGCGTATCGTTGTTCCTCGAGTAGTCCCTTACTTCCTCTCCGCCTGCCCATCAGTGTGCCATGAAGCACCTTCCTCCATCAGCTCATTTGTTCTGTTGTGTGCGTGTGGGTTTGGGGGGGTGTTGTTTGTTTTTTTTAAGTATTCAAGTTGGGGGGGTTGGGGACCTCTTTTTTTTTTTTTTTTTTTAAACCTTCTGAGTGCTTAAGATCCTCAAAGGAAAACTATTCCTGGCAGTCTGAAGTTCCAGTAAAGCCCTTTTATTTAATCTTTGCCTTTCATCTTCAGCAATAACTCCCACAAACAACTTCTGTGAGAAATCTTAGCAGTGTTGTATTTAACAGAGAAGCAGTGCTAGGGCTTAACTTTGACTCTTAATGCTTAGGGATGATTTCAAGTCCTTTGAAAAGCTTGGAATGGCAAATTCAGGAGGTTGAAAGTAGTCCCTGTAAGCAAAGCTACCTCCTGTGGGAGGCAGACAAGCTCCTTCTATCTCATTTTGCAAGCAAATAGATGAAATTGATGTCAGAGGATGTTTAGGCCTTGTAGGAGGTTTATCAAGACTCTTACAAAGCTTCTGACTTAATGGCAGATTCTGAAAGCAGTGGGTCTTGCCAGTTCCAAAAGCCATTTTAAGATAAAATCTCAAGGGTCAAAACATCATAATGGTCTTTACCTTTGTCCCCTTGGTCAGCAAGTGCAATCCTTATGAATACAATGCAAAATTCTGTAATTCTTATTTTTAGAATAGCAGCAATTGGAATAACTTGTAATACAATGTGTTCTCAGGTGATTTCTCTGGTAAATTTGGCATGTTTTCTTAAAATTGGTATGAAAATACCTGTGTCATGTCAGGAAGGTTGGGGAGTCGAGACTGAAATATTTAGGGCAGCCCTTTCTCCTACAGGGTAGATGGTAATCAGTACATCTTTTGAGAGTATAAACATTGAATCAGTTGAATATGACATAGTTTATCCTCTTAATAGCAGCTGATCAGCCCTATTATGTAAAATTAAATCATCTCTTTAAAATATACCTACTAATTTGAAGTGCTTTTAGTTACAGTGGTCAGGATCACTAAGAGGAGTGTTCTCACTTCTGGTCATTATTGAAACTATCCTTGCTTACCTTCAAAGTTTATTTCTTTCAATGGTATGTTGTGGATTAGAAACAGTGCTTTCATATCTCTAACAGCGGAAAGTGAAAATAATCTTTTCTACTCTTTCACTGGCACCCAGTTTATTACTGAGAACACAGTTAAAGTTAAGCAAATAATGGAAAGATTTTTTTTCAGCCAAATAATTAACATTATCACTTAACATTCAGGAGTGTTTGCAGTTGAAAGCATTGCAAAAATGCAGCTCACCATATATCATACTCCGCAAAGAAAAGCAGTCTGTAACTTACCGTAACTTGTTATCAAAAATGAGTTGGCTTTTCACCTCTCTTGGTACCACTGTCTGTATTTTTCTCAAAGCATTATAAACAAAGTGTTATCGTAAAGGTATGTGCTGCGGATGGGCTGGAAGCTATTGATTTTTTTTCTTGATGGAACTAACTTTATTAAAATGTTGCAAAAATAGCTTTTTCTTCAAAGACAAGTAAAGCGTCAAGATATTCTCATCTCACAGGTGTACAGTCTTCTGGGTATTGTATATTGTTACACTATTATCTGTATTGCTAATGCTGTAGCATGCATATTTCCCCTATTTTAAAACTATTTTGCGTAAGTGTGGGAGTCTAACTATGCAAAGTTAGACTGGAGAACTAATTTACACTGACTCTCAAAATATCCTTTGCTTCCACAAAGTCCTGATAAAATTCCTGGCTCCGTCTTCATAAGAGTCTAGTTGTACATATGGTTTCAAGAAACTGAGTGAAATATTATAAGAAACATGGATGATAATCATGAGAATCATAAAAGTCAAATTCTACTTGAATTTCTGAATTTCTTGCTCAAAATTATTATATGGCTTTCCTGATGAAATATATACTGCTTCTGCCAACTACTTGTCAGAGGAAATGCTTTGGAGATCTTGAGATAATAATGAATACATCTCAATTTAATAATTACTGCCCTTCGCTAGCTATTTAGGGCATCAGGACATAGGTTTGCACATATTGATTGAGCCACTATTGCATACTTATAAAGCAGTTGCAATAAATTTTATTTTTGTAAAGTAGCATTAGTAATTACTTTGTACCAATTATAGATGTTTTAGAAGTTCTTTGATTTTACAAAGTAGTACTTTGTATAAAACAGTTTAGTATAACTTCCATCATTTCTGTGGAACATAACCTGTTTATTTTCGGGGCTAGTTGGTGGTAACTCAGGTGATAGATTTTTTTTCCAATTAGGCAGAAAATGTCTACCCACCAAAAACTCAGCTTTCTCACAGGGTGGGTCAGAAACATAGCTGTTAACATAGATGACTGTAAACTCATCTATTTTTCTTTAAAAAAATGTAAGAAAAGAGAAAAAGAAAATGTGGGCACAAGGTGGAAATCTGCAATGTCCAACACACTGAGACTTGCACCTTTCGTCCTCTTCCTTCTTTCTCCACACAAGAGGAATACTGACAAAAAATAAGGAAATCCACCTAGAAAAATAAATACCTTAATTCATATTGTCCTTAATTTGTATTTATGGTTTCTTTCTAACACAAACAGCCTTTTCCAATGCTGTTTTTGTACTCAAAAACTAAAATATCTTTAATGTAACTTTTCACTTTCTGGAATTTTTTTTTCTTAAGCCTTTTTTTCTTAATGCTGTGGTAAGCCTTGGCTGAATGATTTTAGAACTGTTGGCATTTTATTTGGCAATAAAGTATTAAATCAGTCTGATGTGTACATGTCTTACCAAGCAGTGAGTGAAAGAAGTTTGATAGTATCTCAGAGCAGTAGTAAGGAAAGAATCAAGACATTGATTAAAGATTGAATATACAGATCAAGAGCTTTATCTGTCATAAGTGGCTCTTTTAATATTCTTTCTTTGACCAAGGGAGAAGGAGCTGCCTTGCATGCCTGCCCGAATCCAGAAATGACTGGGGAGAAAGAAACAAGTGATAAGACTTATGAGGAGTTTGAGCAAATGGAAGCAATTTCCAGTGAGCAGAAAAAGAGAAGATGCACAGTTACAAGTGTGCAGTTGAGAAAAATGACTGATGATAACTCTGTCATCTGCCATGCGGGCTCTTCATCACTTCCCAGCCTTCATTTCCAACCCTAAGTTTCTCCTGCTCCATTTCCCGCCCATTTCAGAACCTCTCTGTTTTCCCTATTCCAGAGCTACCTCTTTCCACCTCACAAATCCACACTGGTTAAAGGGAAACCCCCAACCCTCTGTCTTAAACCAGCAGGAGTCCTGTCTCAAGATCTGCACCCTTCCTGTTGCCAGCCCACCCCACAGCCTTTCATGCCTGACCTTCCCCAGGCACCATGCCCTGCTTGTGGCTTTCACTCTGCCTTCACCGCTGCATGCACACCCATTACTGGCCTTCCCTGAGCCACCACAGACAATTGAATTGGCACTTCTGCCTTACTGTCCTTGCAGGAGCAAAGTGCTGCCTTTTGCTCTGGCAGGAATTTCCAAAACCTAGATAAATAGTTTGTCTAAATAATGGGTAAACGCAGACTGCGTTTATCAAACATCTTTGTAGATGAAAGCCTGATAGTGCAAGTGTTACAAACAGTAACCCTAAATCAGGCCCTTTTACCTCTTTTTTTATAATCAAATTCACAAGGAACCTTTTTAAAAGTAATAGTTATAGCAGCAGATGAATTCTGCAAAATAAAAATCTGTGTTGCTAAGATAGCAGTGCCTCAGAAATGACAGAGCTCCATGAACTCCATTAGTGGGACATAGCCAGATTTGTGCATTTTAAATGTATAGTTGCTACATAAAGCATAATACTGGCTAGTCTGTCAGTGATTGCAAAATGAGTACAGGTTATGTTGTTGAGCCATAAGTAGGGTCACTAGGCAGGGAATTTTTACTGCAGTCTGTTATAACTTCCACGTAGAAATAGAAGTGCCAGTAGAAGAAAAGGTACTGAGTAGATATAGAGCAGCTTGACAGGTTAGTATTTCTTTTAGTGTATTCTCACTGTTGTGCTTCAGTCTCTGAGTACATTTCCATTCCAATTCCTTTTTTTTTTATTCCTTACAATCTAATTTTAAATCAACCCCTCATTCCTCTTTGATTCTGTCCTCATATTTATTTTCTCATCTCAGTATGATGTTGCTGCTTCTCATATACTAGTAGATAGATGTTGCTAAGAAGATTTTTTTTTTCACTATCTCTTCATAGCATAAAGCTCAGGAACTGATTAATTTGACTCTGACACTTATGGAGGAAGCTGTAATATCACTGCCTTGTTGCTTCGAACATTTTTTTAGCCTGTGGTGTATGGATCCCTCAAAGTTTGTAGAATACTACGGAGTCTGTGAAAAGCAGCTAATAAGGTTATTATCAGTGGTTTAGAACGGCTATGCAGAAGTCCATGTCTACGCATAAATTTTCCAGTGCACATGCAAACTGAAAATTGGCAGCACCTCCTAGGTCAAGACTGACCAAAACTTTCCACTGCCAGAGGCTGCTGTATTGTTTGCAGCAGAAATGTGACAATGAGCAGGATGGCCCAGCTTTCAGATAAATTTCTTCATG
The DNA here is from genome assembly GCF_036417845.1 of Apteryx mantelli. NCBI lineage: Eukaryota > Metazoa > Chordata > Aves > Apterygiformes > Apterygidae > Apteryx > Apteryx mantelli. Next base: position 27,941,127 of record NC_089978.1, read on the forward strand.
GGGTGCAAACTCATATGTTCAGCCATATTTTAACCAATTAAAAATATAATTTTCATATTTTTTACTTTTGCAAATTTTCATTTTTTTTGTCTAATAAGTGATTTTAATGTATTGAAAAAGAAAAAACAACATAATTCCTCTCATACACACAATTTCTCAAAAATTTTTGTTTAGGTAAAGAGAGATTAAAAGCAGATAATTATGTGTTGTCAATTTTTTGTAATAGCAAAATTGTGTATATTTACCACAGACATGAAATGCATATTTATTTAGGTAATAAAAATCTATATTTTGTTTTTTGTACTTTAATTTGAGGAATTTAGAAGTACTGTGAGAGCTATTTAGGTAACTCAGTAGGTTAGAAATTACAATACACTTCATAAATCACAAGCAAACAAGATATTTTAGGGAAGGAGTGTGACAGATGAGGTCACCAGATATACAATATGTCATTTACTTAACTCAAGTCCATGTTTTTCCCATAGTGTAGTAGATGATTAGTTACAGTGAGAAGCAGTAAGAAAGAGGCATCTGGCTTCCAACTGCCTATTTCTGACAGGGTTAAGATCACTAAGTCCAGTAATATTTTTGCTTTGTCTACTGGCCCTAGTGCTGCAGCAAACTGCTGAGGTTTGCTGAAAATTTACAAGCTTACTGTCAAAATGTTATAACGTAGACAGATGTAATCAGTTATGTTTTTGCTTCTGTTCGTCTTTAAATTATCATTTAGCTAAGTTGCTTTGAGTATTCAGGACTTCTATAAAAGCATACACGTTACAAGTTTAAGATGTTTACTAAGTAATGCTGTGAATGCAGTGGTCAGTACTGGTTCTTTATTCCTGAATTCTGAAGTCAATAGGCTACAGAAGTGCTATGACACAGTGTCAATGAAAATAGAATAAAATGTGTTGATATGCAGTGTTGTAACTAAATTGGTTGCTTTCTTTGGCCCTTGTTCAGGAATTTATAATTTACCTAAAATAATGATGATGATAATTCAGATCCAGAAGTTTTTATAACATATCTTTTCAGACATACAGATTTCACAAATAGTGCTTTTCTAGTATTTTTATTTGAGAGGCAGAAATGTAATCAGTTTTATCCATTCTGAATTCATTTTCCTTTGATTTACAAAAAGTAACTTTGATATGGTAAACCCATATTTATTTGGCTTGCTTGATATTTTGAAAAATTAGATTTAATGCATGGAATTCAGGTAGTTTGTAGAGATTGCTATTCATAGTGATAAATCAGACTAAGCTCAATTGACTTAGTGCCTTGGCTTCTTAAAGTAAAGATACAAGTCTGGTTTCTGTGGTACTCAAGTATCCTTACACTTATCTGTATGTACAATAACTTTTATTGGTCTTTTTATTCCAACATAATTTTAATTAGTGTTATATATCAGCGTGTCATATCTAAATTTATATCCACAAATACATCAAATTTAATCCTAAGCTGAAACATGCCAATCTTCCCTAATAAATAGTGCAGCTTTGTTTTTGGCTGTTTCTTTCATGTTTGTCTTACCATGGTATTGGTTGTGTATGTGGTTTTATTTTAAAAACATTTTTATTATTTTATTCTTTCATATATATGTAGTATGACATATTGGAATTGTTATGTACCTGATTAGAAGTGGTTATTTCTAGATCTAGTAAAAATTCAATTTTCCTTTAATTTTTAACTTCAAACAGTTCAGTCCTCCTGGGTATTTTATTCTCATTTGGGACCAAAGGAAGACAGGGGACCTGCTGAGTAATTAAGTTCTGTCCCTTATATTGGAGGCAGAACATATAAGACAGTCTGTTTTCAAACTCTGTCTTGATACTAGTTATGATTTTTGAACTTGCTACTCTGATTGGAAGGCTATTCCAGAACCTTAATTCTATATTGATGGCTGTTGCTTCCCAAACTAAATTTGTTCATGGGGAGTTTACACTCAGTTTTTCTCATGCCAACTCTTCCATTTAGCTTAAATCCTTTTTCTGGAGTTTGTATCCTGAAAATAAATGTCTAATGGCAGTTGTATTCTTTCTCAGTAGTAACTTTGCTAAGCCAAACTCTTTTTTTCTGCCAAAATAAGACACTGTTGATCTCCGTAGTGACGCTTCATCTTTCTCAACTGTAACTACACATACGGTATTCCAAAATGAAACCTACCAAAGCCTTCTGCAATATCATTAATACATACTGTTGCTGGAGCTATTTCTCAGGAAAGTTTGGACTCACTTTTACCTTTTCCTTGGCAGTGTTGTTTTGGTAGCTGAATAGTTACCCAGTGATTGATGTATTGGTTGTGATCAGTCATTTCCAGTTCATGAATTCCAATTGTAATGGAAATCCATGTGTTAGTCACTGAGCGCATAGCTTTGCACTGTTAAATGTAATTTGCAGTTCTGTCAAAATTCCTTCTTATACTCATCCTTCTATGCATCAGTTGTACCTCCTAACTTTGTAATCAGTAAATTTCAGCAGTTACTTTTTTTCTGAAATCTTTATAAAAATTTTAAACTGGGTAACTCCCATGGTAGTTTCCCACAGTCTGATGCTTTTTCTTTTGAAACTTTCTGGCAACTGCTTGGCAAGTTTCTTTTCCACCTTCTGTTAATTCTCAGTTTCTTCAGATTGCATTAATATCTTCTGTGACATTGTACATTATTGAAATTGATTACAGTGGCCATATTTTCTTTGACCGATAAATATTAAGAAAGCTCTTAATTTTTTAGCAAACCCATGTTGTATTCAGTCTTGTTTCTCTCCATTACTATTCTTTACTTGAAAATAAATCCTGAAATCTTGCTTAGTCTTGTAATTCCTCCCCTTTCTTAAAAAGAAATACTGTGCCTAGTATTCTCCAGTCAAATGTTGCTGTCTCAATTTACCTATTTGGCCAAAATATTTGTTACCAGACCAGCAATTCCACAGACTGTGTCTTTCAAAATTGGGTTGAAGTCCATTTATTCCCATGTTTTTAATACCTTAAAATCTATCTTCTGGTTTACTTAAGGTATTTGCATTTCCATGACCTCATTTCCATTATCCTTACTGTCTTTAGTTTTGTGTTCAATATTGTTGACCTTAATGAAAATTGAGATTAAATGTTCAAGTACTGTTTTGTCCATATTTAGATTATGCTCTACTATATCTTCACCATATACTAGACCCCCTTGTTCTTTCCATGTCCTCTTTACATTTATATAATAGCAGAATTTTTTTGCTATTTTACTTACCATGCATCACAATAGTGAGCTTCATTTGATTTTCAGTAATTCTCATTTGCTGTCCACTTCTGGACTTATAACATAGCTTTCTTTGCTGATCATTCTGTTTTTCCTTCATTGCAAGCTGTTTTTTAGGATCAAATTAGATGTTTGTTTGATTTCTTTTTTAACTGTGCTTAAAACAACTGTAGTGGTGATCACTGGGAAAAAAACCCTGCTTCTGAGAGTTTATAATTTCAGGGAGTCTTTCCCTCAAGCAGCAGGGATCACAATGCTTAATTCCCTACAGCTACACATGCAATATATACATTCTTTTTTAACCAGTAAAAATCAAATTATTGTTCATCTTTTCAAGCCATTCAAATCTTAATTTGAATAATAATAAAGTGATCACAAGTTCTTCTACAATGTCCTGGTTCCTGTGACTGTCACTGAGTGTCAGCTGTAGATTTCTGCCCTGGCTTCTATGCTGGTGAGCTTGCTTTCTTCCCAAGCAGGTAGGATATTTTGTGAAGAGATGCAGTTCTACTGTAAGCAGGGCAGCAATTTGTTTGACTGGATCTCTAGTGGTACTCTTCCCAACAGCTCAGAAACATTGTCTTTGTAGGGATGAAGTTTAAAGAAACAATAAAACAGAAGATTCAGTAGGATCATTTTGTGGATCAGATTGCTTTCACAGTGTCCTTCTGTGCCAAATATAGGTAGTACTGTACTAAGCAGATACGGATTTTTTTTACTTCTTGATCTGACAGATGCTGACTGCATATTATGCAGCTCCTAAATCCAGTTTCTACTTCCTGATTCACAAAATAGGGCTGATATCTGTTTGGTAAGATGCGGTTAAGGCATCTAGGAGAAAGAGAAGAAGAAAGTGGCTTCAGCATTTGTGGCTGTTTGAAGAAGAAAACTATTCCTTATGATAGGTCGTTCTGCTTTGTATTTTTATAGCCTCTTTGGTTCTCTCTTTGTCTGTTCGTTAACACTGTTGTATATGAATACTTTTACAGTACCTTTAGGTCAAACAAATAGTCCATATAGATTTTTTTTTATGTACACACACACACATGCACTCTTATGCACATGTTGTAAATATGTAGGTATTTTACAGGTGATTGCTGATACAATTGATAATAAGTTACGTGACTGATATTGAAATTACATTGTTGAGGAATGTTTTCTTTGGAATAGTTAGTAGGGCAGAACTTCATCTAAGTATGTTTTAAAATATTTTCCAGAATATTTAAACTTACTACTTTATCAGAACCACCCCAAAAATAAAAAATAAAAAAGTGGCCCTAATTCATTCACAGGCCAGCTAAGTTTTTTAATCTAGACAAGTGACTCAATGTAAATAAGTTAGTTTGAAAAAAGAAAAAAAATCTGTTTGAATAAGGGCTTTTTGTCATTAAAAATAGCCACAGTCTCCAGCTCTGAAAAGTGTAACCAAAAGGTTGAGTATGTAAGTTTTTCATTACTTCGGCTAACTTTCCCCTAAGCATAAGGAACTATTTTTGTTTAATGAAGTTGTTGTGCCTGTTTCACTGCTGTAGTTAATAAAGGTACACTTTTCTTGGTTGCAAGATGCTGTAGGTCCATTTCAATCTGGAAATGTTCCAAACTCGACATATTTAATTTGCCCTTCCCTATAAGCTGTGTACTACAAGTCAAGTTGTGTTTATTTTATTCTTAACTTTTGCCAGAAAGAATTACAGGATTTTACCTTTTGTGGGGCAAGGGACAATTATCTGAAGAATGAACAATAACACTCTTTTTTTGTTTACGTATAAATAAATTTGTTTTTAAGATACTTATATACGTGTTTGTGTAAAAATGCATATAGTATGCATTTTAAATTATTTTTTGCAAACAAAAGGTCTAGCAGTTTCATTTTCTTTTGAATGCAAGCTTAAGATTTGCTGACTGCAATAGCAATCCTAAATTTTATAAAATCCTAAAGCAAAGCGATTGTGCCTTGTTTTTCCAATAGCCTCACAGATCATACATATATACTGTCTATAGGCTGTAATTGTTAGTGTGTTGTTCTAGGCAGTATTCCGTTATTTGATTACTGTGTAAATAATGATCTGTAATTTTTAAATGTCACTGAGCTTGCAAATGCAACTTTGGGCTCTGTCTTACAAACTTTACATATGCAAAATAGCTGTTGAAACCAACATATGCTTTATATGTAGAAGGAGCTTCTAGATGTCACCTACTAATATTTATGGACTTTCTAATGTTTTATATTTCTGTCTTATAAAACCTCATGGTTATATTTGTAAAGAAAAAATTCTAATTAAATTATAAATATTGTTCATAATCTCTATTTCACTGCAGAGACACCAACTGTATTTCCAGATAGTATCAAAGAAAAAGAAACACCAACACCAGTTGAAGATATTCAGCTGGAAAGCTCTATTCCTCATACGGACTCTGGAATTGGAGAGGAACAGATGCCCAATATTTTGAACGGGACAGACCTGGAGGCGAGCACAGGCCCTGATGCTATGAGCGAGCTATTATCCACTTTGTCTTCTGAGGTGAAGAAATCTCAGGAAAGCTTGACTGAAAGCCCCAGTGAAATCTTGAAACCTGCATCATCAATATCCAGTATCAGCCAAAGTAAAGGCATCAATGTCAAGGAAATACTGAAAAGTCTTGTGGCAGCCCCTGTTGAAATTGCTGAATGTGGCCCGGATCCCATCCCTTACCCAGATCCTGCACTGAAGAGAGAAGCTCAGGCAATTCTTCCCATGCAGTTTCACTCATTTGACAGGTATATGGCTGGATTGGTTATTTTATATTGATTTAATTCAGAAGTTTGAGGGATTTTTGTTAACACACTGATTCTTCTATTAGTTTGTATTAGAATGTGTTAAAAAAACAGCTGCATTACTTTTCCTTTTCTGTTTTACCAAAACAGACCATACAGACAAAGTAAATCACCTTTTTCTTCTCTATTAGCAGTGAATAAAACTCTAAGTGGTACTTGGGAAACAAGTCTGTTTTGAAGAAATATTTTGGCAATAAAATCTTTTCTCCTTTAAAGCAACATTTTAGTGGGAAGGAGGGGTAATATCTGCTGATATAGAATAGGCTGGCTGAGCGGAAATTCAGTCGAAAATTCTTCCAAAAGGTGTGAATCTTAATTGATCTATCATTGCACTTCTTTTCTGGTGCTGAAATGCTTGAACCATGTCAGATTGTTTACATGGTTATAGTGGAGAGCAGTTTCCTTTTAGGTCTTTTAGAAGTAAATATGCGCAAAAGTGAGTGTTTAAAGATAAACTGTGAACATTTACACAGGGAGTCCTTTGTTTCTCTTGTTAGGCTGTAACTTCCCAGCTTCTACTGAAAATAGTTTTCTTTAAATATCTTGATTATCCTGAGCAGAGAAGTTGTGATAAGATGTACAATTGACAACATCCTTCCAGAAGACAGTAACTTACTTCATTCTGGGCTCAACCTTAACCTGTAAAAGAGCTATCTCTTATGCATGTTGACATTATTAAATTTTCCAGTATGACATGATACCTGCAGGTTCTTCGTTAAAATGTTAAAAAACATAAGGAATCAAAAGTCAAGTCAAAGATCTGTTAAAACATGTCTCAAAATTTTAAGCAAAGTTTTAGAAAAACATTAGTTCTTTGTGTAGGTACAAGAGTTAAAATTCTGAGGGAAAGGAAAAAATAAAATGGGAAAACTACTATTATGATTTATGAGAAAAATCCCTCTGCATTTATAGAAAACCTACAAAAATTTCAGAAATGTCTTAAGTTTTAAGAAAAAACAATATGTGATCAGCATAATGTAAAGTGCAAGAAGATACATAAGAATTTTAGAATAAAAGTGAAGAAGCACTTTTTCATTAGGAATTGCATAGGAAAGCTTTTGTCTATATGTATATGCTAGTACCAAGGCTACTTTTCTGAAATAATTCAGTAAACAATGAGATAGCATCTACTGCAGCAAAGAAGATTGGTTTGAGAAAGGAAACATGAAATATGACTTAGAAGCGACAAATTTTTCCCTTTCTAATAATGTTTTAGGTCTTACGGCCATTTCATAGAAAGCTTATAGCAACTGTTTTACTAAGAGGATATTTTTTCATTCTTCAAGCTACGTGTTGTAATTTTAGAGTGATTTCAAGGTGACGTGAAAAATTTTTTTTCCTATAAGGTTATGGACATTGTCTTTTAGTCTCCTTTAGTCTTTAGGAACCACTACATTCCACTTCTAATAATTCCGATTCATATTCCACTTCTGATAATTGCTTTCCTGTAGATTTAGCAGTATAGAAATTTATGCTTATGTAGAATTAACAGCACCTAACTATAACCACCAAAAGGTTGCTTTAGTCTAATTTATTCAGCTAAATTTCTGCTTTGGTCAGTTAAGAAAAATACTCCACGCAGAGGGTTATTAATTCACAGAATACTAGGCACCTAAATTAGAATGGGGCAGTTCACCTCATGAAATGTCTCTGTTGCCTTTAGAGGGAACCTAACTTCAAGGTAGCTGGAGAGAGTAATTTTATTCTTGTATTTCTGAAGTATAATTTTGTAAGAAAGCATTAAAAACTCTGAGAGACCTGCAATATGTTGACCATAACCCGTATGTAGTGTGATCATCTACGTAGATTCTTCTTGAAAGAATGTGACTGCTTGGACATTTTGAACATCGTCATAAATAGTTGCAAATATACAATTATGGACTTACATGAGAGGTATTGCATGTCTAGAGTTTATGGATTTTGATAGGCATTTCATACTTTATTAGCTTCCTTAAGAGCTAAAAAACATTTTTTTTCCTGTCCTGTTGCTCTACTGCCCAAGATCTGATTCCATTGTGTCCTTTCCCTTATGTGGTATTTATACTTTTGTTTGTCTTGTGGTAGCATATGTTGCATCATGTCAACCCAATTTACTTCTTTACTGGAGCAAGGAAAGTGGTAAATGTTAAGGTATGGGCAAAAACAGATCCATTTGCATCAATTCTGTTGAGATATTTTGTTTCTCTTTAACAGATGGTCCTACTATCTGATTTTATAGAAGGATGTAGGTCATACTTTTTAAATACATCTAGCAACCATGAAGGGAAAATTTGCAGCTTCAGGCTGGTTCTAGCAGATCAGGAAGTATGAAATGCTTACCTGCAGCTAACCAGACATTATTGAGCTGTGGGCATCTAGAGAAAAATAATAATGTTTTTAGTCCGCAGGACCTCGACTGACTGATCGCACCTCACTGCTGTATTGTTGAACGCTGCCTGTTGTTCGGGCAAATACTTCTTTCAGCTCATGTTTTCAGAGTACTTATTGGACCCCTAGGGTGCTCTTTGGAGGCAAAAGATGGGTGGTTTTGTTGCTGTTCTTTTTTTAAGTTGTAAAGGAGAAGCAGACTGAGATTCTGACTCTGTAACTTTTCATGGGGGAACTGAAATATAAAGGTTGGGGGAAAAAATTGAATGCCATATTAAAATAATATAATTAAAATATGAATTGAGAGAGCAACATGGATTTTAGGTTGTGATGGTTTATGAACATTTTCTGGTGCTTTTAGGATCCTGGTTATCTTTGAAAAATTGAAAAAAAGTTGCAGCTTGATTATTTGCCCATGGTTATACCTAAAGCTTTGTTGTAAGATGTAAATATACTTGTGTTTACCAACTTAAACTTATAATCAAAAAACACACATTGCATATTCTTTAAACCTAACACTATATCTGTGATCCATATTTCTGTAGGTTCTTCTGTTGCTGTAGTTTATGCAGCTTTTGATACTTCGCTGAGCAATGTGACTATTGGCCATGTTTATTCTCTCTAGGGAGAATCATAAGCAGCAGAGTGTATTGTTTTGTCGAGTTTTATTTGTTTTAGCTCAGTTTTTTGTTTGCTTTTGTAAAATACACAGTGATTTTGTATTTTTAAGCAATTCAATATTAGAGAAATGTATTTTACACTTCAATCAAAAGATTATCTAAGAAACAGTCCTTGGAAGATTATCATGGTTTGGGGGGGGGGGGGGGCTTTTTTTTTCCTGCATTTGGGTGATTGTGAGTCTTGTAAAAGAAGACTTAAGGTAATAAATAATTACTAGAAAAATAATAGATTCTTTGTTATTTTAAAGCTATTTCCTTATCTATAATCACTCATTTTATACTCATGTAAATGCCATATGAAGTAAACTACTGTAAATAGAATTCAAGTTTAGAATTCTGTTTTATCATTTAAAATGATATGTTTTGTTCTGCATATTCTTTTATTAATTGTACATTGGTAGCGTGTTCAAAGGAGTCATTGTGCAATGTACTACAGTGTATTACTACTTAGAATTTTTGCATCTATAAATGAAATATAAAAGCACAAAATGTGTCCAAGATATTTTATCAAATAGGACTCCTGTGCAGCTAATGCATGCAGCAGTTCAAGTACTATCGAATGTAAATGATGAGGTGATATTGATGAAAGGAGGGGATTGAGGTCTCGGGGGGCGCAGATGACGGATTGAACAGAAGCGGCCTTGCACCGCACGTAACTCAAGTCTGTCGTCTTCACTGCTCAAAGCCGTAATGGGAGGTGGCAGTCTGAAATGAGTTGCCACGGCAAACAGTATTATTTTTGAAATGCTTTCACACAAATCACTAGGCCCTGCATACAACTTAGTTTCATGCTTTAATGTCATCAGGAGGCACAAATTGGTGTGTCTAATTGTTTGCCACCTGCCAGCAAAATGAGCTGCCAGCCAGCCAGACGGGTTTGATTGTCTGTCAGCCATTCAATAGATTGAGAGTGACAACATCAAAAATTTCACTTCAAACTCTGGAGCTTTGAGCAGCTTTTCAGAGACCTCTTCCCCACAAGTGCTTCTGGACAACTGCATTTTTCAATTAGTTTTCAATATATTGCTGCCTTCTGCCTCATCTGTCTTAAGATAGCTGTAATTACATTATGAGCTATATAAACAGATTTCTGGGACACTGGAGCCTGGATTCTCAAAGTTATGATGTCTTTTAATGTCAGACTGAATTCCTTGAAAATAGCATCCAGGATGGCATTTTTAGAAGCACACACAAAGGGTTAGCTCTCCTATATCTACAACTAATGGCGCATAACCCACCAATAATTCCTTTCTGCATTCTCATCTTTTGCCTGACAAAAACCAGTCCTTGCTATTGATTTTAGGGTTTGGGGTTTTCATGTTTTGGGGGATTTTGCTGATGTATATTTGTCCCACTGTAAGGGGGAGAGTGTGAAATTATATGTGATTCTGCTCAATACTGCATTCTGAAGTTTGCATTTGTTACAATCTACCTTTTTCTAGGAGAGAGTTTTTAGAGTGAAACTATTATGGAAATTCAGAGCGGACTCTTGTTTTTGTATCTCATTTATTATTTTTGCAAAATGCAATAATTTGCATATATTTTCTATACTTAGCAGAATTATTTCAATAGGAAGCATTCTTGCATATGCATAAATCCTTGAGTTCTTGGAAGTGAGATCAGTTATTTTTGCTGCTGTTAAACATCCTTATTCACTTCTAATGTTTTACAATTTCATAAATTGGAATATTATGGGTTTGCATGGTTTAAATGCTCAATAAAGTCTTTGCAAGCATATTTTAAAATATCAAAAGCCACTTTTTGAAATATTTTAGTCTTTTTTGTTCCCTATGGAATGTCCTTGGGGCCAATTTTAAAAATATGCTACAGAAGGTGGACACTCAGTGAGATTCCAATCAGGGCTGATACGTATAACTGCCATAAGTACTGAGAAAGAAGGCATTTAGAAAGTACTTTTAGATACATAGCTATATTTTTTATATGTAGAAGTACTACTCAGAGTCTCTGTATGTTTTACTAGAATAAACTTTGTTTTTTACTGATTGACAGAATGGGAAAAAGACAAGAATTCAAAAGGTAAATTTAAGATGAAGAGTACTAGAGAGGAAGATTATCTTCTCTATCTTAACATGGATTGAGAATGTACCATGGATGTAATCATATCAACTAAACAAACTTGCTTGAACGCATAATTATGATACTTAGCATGGGTCTTCTCTAAGAGTTTTTTTCTACCACTTTAAGAAGGAGCATTTAAACCAATGCTAAGAATTGTGGAAAATCCCATCTTAAAACTTCTTTACTGTGAGGGCGGTTATATACTGGAACAGCTTGCCCAGAGAGGTAGTGGAGTCTATCCTTGGAGATATTCAGAACCCAACTGGACTTGGTCATGGGCAACGTGCTCTAGATAGCCGTGCTTTGAGCAGGGGGATTGGACAAGATGAGCTCTAAAGGTCCCTTCCAACCCCAACTATTCTGTGATTCTCTGATTCATTATTTATCTGTTCTATTATTGTGCATCTTTAGGAGATCACTGTTTTACACTGGTCTACATCAGTCATTTAAGTGTGGTATCTAAATTAGGAGACTACATTCACAGTATAGTCAGTAGAGTCTCCAAAAGATAATAGCTGAAAAATAGATTTCATTTTCCTGAAAACTAAAACCAAGCAGAATGAATTATGAATAAACAGTTTCTAATTTTCTTTTCTTTTCTTTTTTCTTTTCTTTTTTTTTTTTTTTTAAGTTTGTGATGAAAAATAATTGGAGAAGGCAAAACACCTTTCCTGTGAATCAAGTTGGGTCAGTTAGAGTTGAAGTTTCTACCTGGAGAGGCATTGCATTCCCCACTACTTTGATTATCACAATAGCTGGTAAACATAGGAATGAAAAACTTACCAGTAATGTAGGAATTAAGTGATTCATCTTGGATACAGTTAGCTCTCAATAACTTTCATGATTTTTGTGCAATGGAGATTTGGGTCCAAGGCAAAGAGTTGAGAGTTCCTTTCCAGAATATCTTTCCTAAGGTAGCAGTTAAGATACACTCCAGAGAATGGGAGATACGTTTTTGGATCCTGTTAGACAGAGAAGAGAGCTGAAGTTGCATCATTTGAACTCCTAGTGAGTGTCTTAACCACTGACTTGCTGAATACAGCCAGGAAAAAAAGGTGGAAGTACACCTTCATCTCAGCTGTTTATTTAGAGAAAATTCATCCTAAACTTATGAATAGGTTAAAGTCAGCCAAGGTGGGGTATATTAACCCTCAATTTTTTTCATCAAGCTGTATTCTTATCCTCTTTGTTTATCATTTAGCAATCTGTAAACTCTTCTGATAATCTTTGTGATGTGCATCTTTTCATATTCAGTGCCTGGAGCTGTAGCTATATCTTAAGTGAAGTTTTATGTATGTGTTATCAGGAGAAAATCAGCATCTCTTTAACATGATTAACTGGAAGTACAGCTGAAAATTACACTGGATTTTTGTCTTGCTTAGACCCCAAGAAGTTTTTGTAAAATCGCTATTAAAGCTTTATTGACTTTAACAGAACGGCTGCTTTTCAGCTGTTGAGTTCTGGATTTTTCAGCTGTTGAGTTCTTGATTTTTTTTTCCCAGTAGATACAGGATTAGGTTCCCTACCCATCCCCAGTTTACACCTCATATTCTTTGTTCCTTTGCAATTTTTTCTTTTTTCAGTCATGTTTGTGGCACATAATACGTGACAATTTAACATATATTCTGTTCACCTTCTTCTAACTCATTAGATTACCAGTATTTCCACTGCTGGCTATTCAACCAAGACCATTCATCTTTCTTTAGAGTTAGCATTTCATATCATATAGTCTTTCCTTGTTTCTTGTTAATATTTAAGATCATTTTAGGTGCTTGAGCTAATTTATCCTGAATGCAAGGGATGTACTAGTGCTTAGAAATTTCACTGAGGTTATAAATATTAAAATTCACTCTCTTACCTTAATGCAGTCAACCTTATAGAGGAATGTCTAAAGTAGGGTTCAAAATGTCGTATTAATACATGCTAACAAACACTTGCTAAAAATACAAATCAGAATCTGGGGTAGAAGTCAGGAAGAACAGTGAATAATCAGCAATGTGCATGTTTTATAAAGGACTGAACATTTGTATAAGTATGGAGAATATGCATAACTTTTAGACAAGATTTATTAAACCTTCTTTTCAGAGGTTGGATTAATTTAACTGTAGAAAGAAGGTGAGATGTAATATCAAACTATGCCCCATTGGTCTACTGTGATTTCTTCTGAAACATCTGGCAGAAGTTGCTGCTTGACATGGAATGCTTCTGTGAAAAATTTTCTCGAAATCTGTACTATTTTTGAAAAAGTACTTATTGAAAATTCTCAAGCTTTCTGCTGCTGTGGGAGGAGGAACAGAGGAGCAAGAACGTTAATTCAGTCTTATAAGGTTTCATGCATCCCAGAAAAATGTACAGTAATTTTAATGTAATTGCCAATGCTCAAATAGACAGTACACGAAATCCTGTATTGAAAGCCTGTCTCTGACCTCTTGATTGACCAGAGTGACTAAGTTTGAGGGCCTTTGGATATTAAAATGGATAAAAGATTGTGTTTGAGGGCCTTTGGATATTAAAATGGATAAAAGATTGTGTTTGAACTTGCAAAGAGGTATAGAATATGGATCAGACTGAAAGATTTTTTTTATTTCCACTTTCTCTTTTTACAGTTCAATAAATAAATAGTATTATTTTCGATCTCTATATCTCATGTGAATTACTACTACCACCCCCCCCCAAAAAAAAAAAAAAAAAATTCTGTAAACATTTGCTGAGGGTAGTTAATGAACCAGCAATGCCCAAGTGGTATGCAGGTGGATCAAACACTCAGCTTAAACATGATTTGAATTCAGGCGTGGGTTTAGAATTTGCGAAGGACGCTCACACAGCAGCAGGCTAACAGTGAGTTGTCACAACTCATGTTAGAATTGTAACTACCAGATGGACAGAGAAGTAAAATCAGTTGTTATTGTCAATTATTACTGAGCTTTAGTTGACTAAATCATAGAGGATCATTTGGGACCATGATGATGTGATTCAGAAAAATGTGGATCTGTTTGGAACATTTTTAGAAAACTGAAGCATGTTGTATAAAACAAGACCTAAAAGGAAGTTACAGAAATATGTATGACCTTTTCATCTAGTCTGTAGATTTTTGTTCCTTAATGAAAGAAATATCTGAATGCCCAACAAAGATATATGTACAGCATCTATCACACTGAAGTCTTCCATTCATGTTGTCCTCAGGTAAATAATTATGCTTCTTACAAAAAAGTTTTGTTTTGATTTGCGTGTTGTTCTCACTGTGTATACTGTTGGAGTGGTTTGATTGGCTAAAGAAGGTTTGTGGTTTTTTTTTTTTAATTTGAAAGCAGTCAGTCATTCTCTTTCACCTTTCTTGTTCTGCTGCTACACTGATCGTTTTCCACATTTTTGTCCACCCCACTTCATTGTTCATATAGTTTCTTAGCCTTCTTCATCTGGATGTCATTCTATATTCACTCACAGTATTTTGTTTTATCACTAGGGATGCGAAATTTTGACAAGATTACCATGTATGACATCATAAAACTGCCTTTTCTTTCAGGCTAGAACAATAATGTCTCACTCATTTTGCATATTCTTATTGGAGAGATGTTTCTCATGATGTTTTTTATAATTTGTAATTTAATGGCATCTGAACTGTCTTAATATCCTGATTCAGACCTACAAAGGAAAGTCAAGAGTATGTAGAGCCTTAATATTTACATAATATGGGGGGATTGTCCATTCTTCCCATGGGAGCTGATTTTCAGCCTCAGACTAAACTCTTAAGAAAACAGGCTGTAAACTTTGCCTTTCTGGGAGTCTGGCCCATTGTGTCCGGGAAGTGAAGCTAAACATGGTCTTTGCTTTGGAAAGTTCAGTGATGTTTCAGGTACTCTGAAAGACCATTGAGCTTTTTGAAGATAAAGAGGAAGACCTTGAATTTAGCTTCATATTCTTTGGAAAGTAGGAAATACTTTTGCAATATTTCATCAGCAATTTAGCAGATACCAATACCAAATCTTAAAGGAGGGGAAGGTGATTTTATTTAAAATAAAAACTGAAACAAAAGATGTTTCACTTGCGCTCTCACAGTCTCACATTCACAGGCACTAGAATGTGTGTGTGTTTAAGGAGTCCGTCCAGCAGTCAGGCACCAGTGCAGGGTACTCAAGCCATCCATCCAACAGTCAGGCACCACAATGCTTGTGTCCAGATGTTATCCAGGAACCATTGCAATGACATAACAAGGAACGCCAGCTGTCAAATCCTCCTCATGTCTCTTGGGTTGGATATGCCTTTTTGTACCTTTTTGGAACTCACAGTCATCAGTGTCTCCATCCCGTCCCACCTTTGTCAATCATCAGGATTTGTTCACTGTTTTTTGTCTCCAGATGTGGGTATCTTGTGAAGCTATGCTTGTGAAGCTCATGTTCAGGTCTTGAGAACCTGCAAATCTAGATACCATTAACATGGACCATTCTGAGGGCCTTTTTCGTGCTGTGTGTTCCTTCTTGTGCCTCAGCACCAAGACATTTCCGTTCATTCTCCATTCATACCAATCTTTGGCTTTCTATTGCAGTTCTCCGCAAAGATGCTGTAGGTAGTGAAAGATGGTAATTTCCTTGCAATTAATGCAATCAAGAGATGCTTCTGTTTAAGATTCAAGTCCTGATTTCTTCTTATGTTTTTATGGGACTATAAGGGACTCTATTCTTGAGTACTCGGTATTGCTGAATACCCAGAACTCAAGTATTTGATTGAAATATTAATTGAGCTAGAGATCTCTGTGTGTGCATAGAAGTTAATTTTAGGAAATTTCGTAGTGTTAAGGAGCAGATTAATCTGTGTATTTAAACCTGGCTATAATTGCCTGTAGAGGCTGCCATGTAAAATCTTCATATCAGCAAGGATTGTAAGAGATTATTAACTACAAACCAAAACAATTATTTTAGGGTTGCATATCTTAATTAGTAGATTACTGTGCAAACTCCTATTTTCCTAATGTAAATGGGAGGTGATAGAAAACCATCACTATGCCTAGGATAAGCTTTCTGTAATGCAATGCTTCAGGGTCCTGGTGAAAGCCATCGTTCAGAATATGGGGACATTAACTGGTGCTGTGATCCTCCCCTAAAAAGAGTGAAAAAAATGTTTATGGCTCATTTTATACACTGTCATCAAAATAAGCAGAGATCACCAAAAATGACATTTGTATGTAATCACAATGGCATCACCAATGCAATTTGCATCACCAATTACATCTACCTGGAAGGGATTTAGACTAATATTTGAATTAAAATCCATGGAAATGAGAGGTTAGACATATAGAAACAAATTACAGTACTATAAAAGGTTGTTAGGCACCTCTTGATTCATGGTAATTCTGAGGTAATTTATGTTGTTTTACTATTGCTTTGAAAGATTATTGAAGGATATTGAGACTGATGCTTCCTTCAGTGTCCTTCATAAAAAATAGCCTACTGTCCATGTATGCTTGTGTTTGGTATAAACAAATGCTGATGTCTAGTAAAAGCAACTGATGACATAATCAGTTCCTCCAGCTATGACTGGGTATGTTTTTAGCTTCCAAGCTTCCAAGAAGGTAGCAAATACACAGTTTCTTGCAAATATCTGTCCACATTCTTCATTATTCTTGGTTGTGCTTTGTTTGGAATATGGAAAAATGTCTTACAGGTTATACTACTCTGATAAATATTTCTTTATTATGTTCTTTTTTTTTTTTTTTTTTTTTTTTTTTTTTACTTTACCTGTACCTTTCCCAGAGCTTAGGGCTAGAGCTTCATTCTTCTTTACAGTCTAGTAATGTTTTTAGCAAAAGCATTGGAACTCTTTAGATTTAGATTTAGATTTAATATTTATCAGTTCAGATAAACCCGTATGAATTTATTCCTGTCTTCATAGAATCCTTTTCTCTCTTTTGTTAGCTAACTGAAAGAGTTCCTTTCCTGAGTGATTTTTTTTGTTCCAGTCCCTCTAATTGAGGTGAAATGTTTAAAACAAACTGGGAATGAGACTCCTAGTCTCATTTGTTTAGTGAATAAGGATAATTAAAGGAACTGTGTTGCAAAATGTGTCCTTATTACCAATGGTTGCATTTTCTTGCTCTTTTATTTGATCACCTGATTTCTTTTAGTTTTAAAGAAAGTGTATCTGCTAACTTGAAAGCATGTGTGTAATGATGAAAATATATTTTTGACATTTACAAAAATTATCTGTTTCTGGTTTGGTTTTCACTTACGTTTTCTACTGAAAGAGTTTTTAGTAATAGGTTTTTTGTGTAATAAAGAAATGGAAATACTGAATATGAAATAAAATCCTGAATACATGTAAACATACCTGTCTGACCATCACAGATGACCGTTGCTGAAAAAGTATTAATTAAATGTCCCTGTGATCTTTTCCTTCTTCTTCTCTTTTAAAATGTACAGCAAGTCTTTTGTTCTGAGATTTGAAAGAAAAGAATAGTTTAAGATTAAATGAAAATGTATTTGTCTAAATGCAGTAGGTCATATATTTTTGTATGAAAGCCCTGTTTTCTTCTTAAAAGCTTACAAACTCAGGACTGCTTTTTAAATATTATATTAAAATGAGAATAATATCAATATTTTGCAGCTAAATATTTACTATATTGCACTTTGCATGTTCCATTTACATCTGCGTGTTGTTGAGTTAAATGAATAAAAAAGTTTTCCACAAGACTGAGTGAAGAATTATGTTTGATAATCAACTGTATTTGGAAGTAGAAAATATGCAAGGAACTGAAGAATCAAGTACTGTATTTAAATGTTCATATGACTTTAAAGAACCCTGTCATCTCAGATAGCTTTGATAATACCATCAAATGGCTTATATTCATTTAATACTGCACATACATATACTACTAGTATGCTACCATCGTTTCAACACTTAACATTTTCTGTGCAAATCTAGAACACAAGTGCTAATAGTGGTCTCAACAACATACCAATCAAGTGGTGTGGTGTTTCCATTTTATGGGCGTTGAGAGAGAAATTGAGTGAGTTTTTCCTAATCACAGGGAACTGCAAACCATGCATTGGAATATTAGACATGTTTCTTTTCAATAGCAGTATAACAGACTGGAAATCTATAACAAAAAAAAACTTCTGGTCACTCCAGTGCAGGGTTTTAGTAATCTGCTGTTTCTTTTCAACAGGAGTGTGGTTGTACCAGTGAAGAAACCCCCGCCAGGCAGCCTTGCTGTCACCACAGTTGGAGCGGCTACAGCTGGGGGTGGACTGCCACCGGGTAGTACGCCTAATATATTTGCTGCAACAGGAGCTACACCAAAAAGTATGATTAATACAACAGGTATTGTCCTTAAATATTTTTGTGACTCTCATCTTTTCCTGTTTGTTTTTTGTTTTGTTATTTTAATGGTTTTTTTAAATCATCTTTTCTGTGGTTGTTCTTGTACCTTTAAAATAAAAACCTAGAAAGATTAAGTCTTATCCTTTATTAGAGATGGTGTTTTCTGTTGGTGTATGTTTATAATCTTCAGTAGCACAAATTGGACTTGCAAAGCCTTAAATAAGTGAATAAATACCTCTAATATTGTTTATAAGCATAGTTTAGAATGGAAATGAATTAGCTTCTCCA
This sequence comes from Apteryx mantelli, assembly GCF_036417845.1. Taxonomy (NCBI): domain Eukaryota; kingdom Metazoa; phylum Chordata; class Aves; order Apterygiformes; family Apterygidae; genus Apteryx; species Apteryx mantelli. The sequence goes on from NC_089978.1 coordinate 27,959,912, forward strand.
GTGCTCTGCAATAAGGGATATTAGTATGATTAAGGAGGGATATTAATCCCTCCTTAAATGTCAAAGAAAGTAAAGACTACTAGCTACTTGTGAGTATATCCTAGATTGTGGAGAATTAATATTTTTAGCAATTATTATTTGTCAGTAAAAACTGTTATATGATTTTGGGGGAGTCTTTTCAGTAAGATCCAACTTAAATTAACAGTAATCATGTCTTATCCATAGTTGTTCATTAAGTGACCTATACAAGGAGAACAAGTCTTTCTTTTTTTTTTAATTGTTTACAGTAATGCTGATAGGATTGTCTATCTTGAAAGAGTCTGTAGATCATGGAGACTGTAGAAGGTTATATCAGAAATGAATCCTTACTGGGAGAACAACTGATGTTTACTTAAATGCCTTTTAAATTGCTGGCCATGGTCTGTTTTCTTTCCAAACTAAGCAAAAGCACTTGAGAGAAGAGCTCTCTTCAAGGATATCACAACTTCAGTCAAAGGTTGAGGAAATGAAAATCTCCCTGGGGTTGCAGAAAATGGAGGGGGAAGCTTTTGGCATCCTTCTACTTCATGGAATAAAATGAAGATACACTCGTTTTTTTTTTCTTTCCTTTTACAGATTACCTTTAATACCTGGTAATAAAACTTTGATTTTTCTCAGAATAAAAAAATCTAAAAATCTAATTATCCTGAGGCAGATGGGAGGAATGAATGCGCTGATTAATGTTTTCACTTCTATGAACAGTTCCATTTGTGTAGCCACTTCTGTTAATCTTGAATGGATTTCCTTTTAGGTACTTTTATATCATGCAAAAAATATGCTGCATTGACAATCTTTTTTTCCAAATGATATTGAATAGTGTAAGATTTTCAGTCTTCTCAGTGATTTAAGATTTGAAGTGTTTAGCTGGAATGTAATAGTAGTTCTTTGTAAGTAATTCCCTTTAAAAATCAGTCATTTCCCCAACAATGTTCTTGGTAGAGGACAGTATTGCAGATACCATGGAATGTTCTTTGTGGATTAAAGTCATGATTTTAGATCATGTATCTTTTTTTTTTATGCAACCCTTCTTTGTCTCCTGCTCTATGGATTTCCTTGATTTATGAGAAAGTATTGATTAGATGGTTATTCAGCAAATATCAGATTTAATTACTCAAAATTATATATGTACTGAACTCCTTTACTGATCTTATTTTGGAAGGCCCTTTATGCCTGAATTCATCTGAATGACTTTATTGATTAATTCTCTTAAGAAATAGTTTAAAAGCTGTTTCCCGTCCAAATTATTTTACAAGTCTGAATTAGATACCAACATTTTAGAAATGCTAATTGCATTGATGACAGTAAAAAGCAGTATCACACTGGAAACATACAAATATATTTTAGTTAAAAATGCTCAGTTCACAATTTTTAATTAGGCTATGCCTACAGTAGTTAAAACAGTGATCATATATGTCTATTTCTGAGATGTATACATGAAGTATACAGAAGCCATCTGGTTATATACTTGTAAAGTCTGTAAAATTATCTGGATTATTAATGATGTTAAATCAGTATATAGAATTTCATTAAACAACCCTTTTTTATGATGGTTTTAAAAAAAAAACAGTTTACAAATTTTTAGAAACACTGGATGTCCCCCCAAGCCCTCTATGTACAGTTGTTTTTACAGTATGTCGCAGATATTCTGCACACCCAGTTTTGTCTTTGAGGTGTGTTCTATGCTGCAGTTTTGAGAGTGGTGTTTTGGGTTATTCTCTCATGGATTGCAGTGTTCACATTCCACCATCTGCCATCACGGTCATGGTCGGTGTCACTGTCCCAGTGTAATGAGATGCATGTTATTAAAGCCCTTTTAGTCCTGTGAATTTATCTCTTGGGAGATGGGTTTCCTTCCTTCCTCTCTTATTATAATAACCTGTTTCTGTAGTTTTTAGAGTTAATTTCTGTGATTCATATCCTTGATTCCTTCTTCTATGTTAATCCAGTAGTTCTAGGTCTGTTTGACCTTCTCTTCTGGGAGCAAGTGATTATAGCTGGTTAAATAACATAGCAACTAATTTTTTGGACAGAAACCTTGCTGAAAACGGTTGACTGTGAAAGAAAAAGGGAAAAAGTAATATATAATATGTAGCATCCTTTTATGAATATAAATATGTAAATAATATACATGTGCATGTATACATATACATATGTAAATACACACACACACACACACACACACGTATATATATAAAATCTGTTCTCCTCTATATGAAACCTTAATGCTTCTATGCAAACTTTTGTAAGCTCCCCCATTTCCAGCCAAATTTTGTGGTTCCTAGCTTGAGAGAGATTGCCTACTGTATGTTTTTGTGTTTCCCTCTCAGTGTGTCTGGGTACATTTTACAGTTGTATTTAGTCCAAGTCAGAAGCCTAGATGTCAGCCATAACCCAGCTCCCATTGACGTTATTCAAACAGCGGACTAGATCAATTCCTAGTTGAAGGCCTGAACCTCACTAGCCTCTCTAGTGGTCAACATGCCCAGCAAATCCTACTGCATTTCTGTATTGTTTTGAGTGTAAGTTTACTTAAATGGGCCAGTCAAAAGTCTAATCTACACCTTAATTCTTTCACCAGCAAAAATTTATTCAAAGGGAAAACAAAAAATACTCTTCTCTGCTGCCAGAGAAGGCATTTGGCCTCTCTACTTCCTTGTCAGCTGGCTGCTTCAGCAGCTAAAAAAACACAAAGGCTTTGTAGAGCTTTATTTTTTCATTTGTAGGAAACAGAAAAATAGCCTCCCTGTATGATGTGAAGGACAGTGCAATGTCAATTGCTAAAACTGGCCAGCAACAGGGAATTAGCAGTTATCATTTTTAAACAGTAGTATATTCGGGAGTTGTCCACCTCTCATTGCTACATTAGTGAAAGCTTCCTCGCTGCCTGCCTGCCTCGCCTCTGGTGGCACTGCATTCCCTTTCGCTTTTCCTGCCTGCTGCAGGACTGTTGGTCGATACCTCTGTTGCAGGGGTGCATTGCGCAGTGGTTGCATAGCACAACAGTAGCGGCATTTATCACAACGCTTTCACTGCTGTTCGTGATCACTATATGCCTTTTCTGTGTCGCTTCAGAGAGTCTGAATTCACAGTGCTGTTTCAGCAAACAAGAGAGATGGGCACTCAGAGCCTAAGTTTAGCCCTTAGCTCTGACCCAGATCACATAAGTATAAATGTACACTCTGTCTGCATCTACCTCTGGGCAGCTGTTTGCAACCCATTGAAATCAAACCCCAACCACCCCCCTACTTTTGAGGTCTTAAAATTCTTCTTGACTCCAGGAAGGAATTTGGAAAAGTAACGTTAGAGTCTTTTCGGAGTACTAATATTCTTCAAACACTAGTTTCTGCCATTATTTCCTGAAGAACTATAAATTTGCTATCTTCACTGCCTTTTTTTTCATTTCTGTTTTATTTTCTGCCTATAGTTGCAACTATGCAGCCAAGAAGTTTGTATATATAGAAAAATAAAATAGTTAACTCCTATTATCCACTCAAGCTCATCTTAAATATACCTTTATTTTAGAAAGATCTTGCTTTACAGGATGATGTAAAAATGTTTTCATCTTTGGAATATGATTTGGGAATAATGAAAATGAGGTAAGGATTTATTTTGCCTGATATTCAGTAGCTACTTAAGTTTATTATTGTTATACTCACAAAATAAGTAATTAATTTATATGGTATTTGTATACCATATATGCCAGTGCTGTTTTTAATTGTTTTAGAACAAGTAAGAATATCTATTTTAAAGTAGGCGAATAAGGAAAGGTCTATATTAAAAATCTCTCAAAGTTACATGTTTTCAGACTGAATTAAGACCTGTATTTTTTGGGGAACAGGTGCTGTAGACTCAGGATCTTCTTCTTCCTCTTCGTCATCCAGCTTCGTGAATGGTGCTACCAGCAAAAATCTCCCAGCTGTCCAAACAGTTGCTCCAATGCCAGAGGATTCAGCTGAAAACATGAGGTACCTAAGTTGTATCTTTTCATATTAATTATAATTTCTCTTCCGACAACCTCATACATACAGAATAGTATAAAAAGAAAAAAAAATAGCTTATTTAATATGTATTATTGTAGTTATTTGTATAATTCAGTATGTATTTATTTATATGTTCAGTACTAAGAACGCACATACTAAAATAACACTTCACTGAGCAGTCTAACTTACTAGAATTATGCTGGACACTAAAGCTTCATTAAAAGTAATTCTTTAGTTCATGAGCTTTTTACATCTTTCAATAACGGTAGTGAGAGTTTTCCTATCAGGATGGAACGCAAGCACAACAACCTACTCTTGGCAACAGAGCATCAGCAAGTAGCAAGAGAGGCCCACGCAAATTTTTCTGAGCAAACAAAAGCCCTACTGTAAATTGGAGGGGATGAAACCAGGCACGTGTATTCATGCAGTTAACTATATGGTGCGCTAGATCTGAGTTGGTATAGCAAGAGACACATGCCATGGAATGGTTAATACCTCTCTTATACTGACTGATAGCCAGGAAAATACCCTCTAAAATTACTATTACATTATTTGTTTAATAGTTTATGACGTTTTAAAGATATTCATTTGTACCAGGGCAAACATAAAAGACAAATTTTGGACCTTTTCAAAGTGCACCCATATCTGCTCTAAAAATGTTGCACCAGGTATGGTAAGAAGTTGCCAATCTCCATTAGTTGGCCAGACACTTTGAGGTATAGTCTTAGGAAGGTGGGAATTGAGACAGCAACCAATCCAGCTGCTCACAAGCCTACAAGCTGTGCAAGTTCTCTTTCCATGGGAGAGTTTCATCCACTAATAAACTAGAATGGAAGTAAACTTAAATCAAGGACCCTAGGTAATCTGTAAAGAAGTTATTGGTGTTTTAGTGGTTTAACACACAGTACAGTACCTCTTTTTGCTCATCCTCTCTGAAGTCTCAGATGAGTGATGCAGTTGAAATCCCAGCAGTGGGTGTGGGACCAGTGTAAAAGTATGAGGGCTCTTGGCTACACTCCAAAAAGGTATGAATGATCAAGGAAAGAATGATGATCGTGATTTTATTTATTGCTAGGCAGTGTTACCAGGCAAGTTAATAAAATTAAACCACTTGCTTTGCCTCTTGTCTTCCTCATAGATTAGGAATGTGCTCCTCTGAGAGAGAAGAAGCGGTGAAATCTTTTTTAAAGTCAGATACTGAACTGTGCCAAAATTAAATTGGATTGAATTAAATTTATTTTTAAATCATTTTAACCAATGCAACATTCATTTTTTTCACAAGTATTTCGAAATGTTTTTGCCCCAGAAGTCAAAAAATCTTCATTTGCAAAATTTGTGTTTCAAAATCAAGAATTCAAATTCTGAAGTCAGAATTTGAACTCAGAAGTCATTGTACTCTGAGTAGTGGCTGAAATTAGTGGCTGAAAAAACTAATATGGAACATTATATTAAAAATGTAGATAATCAATTTAATCTCTTTTGTGGGGGTATCCTTACCCCCCCTTTTTTTTAACCTTTTCTTGAAAAAAATCTAGAACTTTATTTTGATACTAGATAATTTTTGTTTTTCTTGCTTTGGTTTTGTTGTGTGTCAACTTTTACATGATTAAAAATCAGAGCTGTTTGTGGGGTAAGAGAGCATGAAGTGAAAGGCAACTTATCTAAGCCTTCCGTTGTAGCAGCTGCACAGCAAAGAAGGTGCTTATGGCTGTGAGCTGAGCAGGCAAGGGTGAGCAGGAAAATGATCCTGGACTCTTTAAATAGTCTTGATTTGGAGGTAGAGGTTTGGTCTGCAATAAGACTGGGAAAGTAGCATACTTGGAATTAGGAGAGTATGTGCCTAGACCTCAAAATATCTTCTCACAACCCTGCTATTACAATTATATATGATATCTAAGGTTATGGGTCTTATTACTTGTTACATTTGATACTGCATAATGTTACAGAAATTGTATAATAGTATGGAAATTAAACATTTTGATCTTGACTATGCAAGCATTTAGTTTTCTCTAAATATTTTTAATTGTCATTCTACAAAGAATTTTGCTTTTTTATTCTGTTTTTTTATTGTAAACAGTGTATTTTAATGTTAAAATAGAAATGCTGTTGTCTGACCAGCTATGATTCTTATAATACAATTTTAAATTAAATTCATAAAATTGAGAGAACTGTTTCTTTTCTGCCACTTCAGAATAATGCATCCAGCACTCTACCAGTTCAGAATGATAATTCTAAGTGTTTGTACTGCTTCCCTGAATTTCTGTCCTTCTTATGCATCCCATGATATATTATCATGCTTCATTTCAAGTCTTTTAAGAGTCTTTAGATATTTAAAAAAAAAAAAAAAAGTAGGCATAGAGAAGTTGTATTGATTTAGTTCCAAAGAGCTGAGTGGCTAGATTGCTGGACAAAGAACAAATTGATTCTCCTGTCATTTTACATTCATAGTCATGTTACTTTTGGCAAGAGGAAGGGAAACCTATAGAAAGTATATTAGCATGTTACTAGTCCTTTTGAGGATAAAATCCTGCTACAGATGTAAGTCAAAAGGTTCAAATAACAGCTTCACTGTATGTTTTTAAAATATTATTATTGTGTTGCTTTTTACAGCAGGGAACATGAAAATTTCCAGAATTTTTTGGCTATTAGGACATAAACTGATGGTTGCGCTCTAGAGTAAGTTTTTTATTGAAAAAGTGAGAGTTTTATCTGGAATTTTATCACTTCCATTGAGAAAAAATACTGGTCTTTAGAAGCTAGGTTTTTATTTAGTTCTAACATCACCACACCAAGAACTGTTTCAAAAGAGCTGCTTTGGTTCCTTGAGGTTTTATGCTGTATAAAACGGTGCATTTAACAAAACCTGTTCTTGCCATTCTTGATAGGTTTTGTCTTAACCTCTGTTTTCACAGATTGAAATAAACAGGTTGCATACCAAAATCTCTCACTCAGTAGAAGTAAATCTCATATATTATTTCTTTGTGATCAACTGAAGTAATAAGTAGTAAGAACTATCCACAGAATTATTTGTTTTTTTCTCACAGTTTAAGAAGTAATTTTTATCTGACTGTCTTACTGTGCTCTTTTAATCTTCCTAATCCCAGTTTCTCACCTTTATGTAATTTATTTTCTAACATGTGTTGCTTTTAATCTGCAAAATAAATAATCTTGAACTTGGAAGCTATTAAGAGTTTATTTATTTGCCTTGAATGTCCACAAATTGAAAGGAAAAAACACAGTATTAACTGTTTACAAAAACTTCTTAAAAGCTTAGTTCACTCATGAAAACATTAACCCCCATAGGATGTTTAGAGAAGTCTCTAGCAGCAAAAGCTTGGGTAGATTCATGCAGCAAATGTAAACCTCTGTCTAAGCTAGTCACCTTTTTTCAGGTGTAGTCAATAGAGGCTTTAGCATAGTGAAATTTGCTTCAAGTAATCATCTAAAACAGGTCAGATTCGAAAGGTTAGAGAGGTGAATCCCTCCGTAGAATATTAGAAAATCAGTGTCTGAATACAAAATAGGAGAACGGCACATTGAAAGCAAATAAGCTGTATGACCTCCAAAAAATCATTTTAAGTTATTGGAGGAAAACTTTCAATATGTTCATAATGTCAGCTTTGTTTTTAAATGGAGACATCTTCATGTGACCTGTATCAAGAGGTTCACATTTATTTGTAGTTTATACGTAGTAGATACCACTGAAAATTTAAGTGTCAATGTGCATTCTCTTAGGTTCTATCAATAACTGTGACTTCGTCCTATAATCGTGCTTTTAAATGCTGATAATATTTTGGTGCTCTAATTCAAGCATGAAGAAAACATTCCCCACCACAAGCAGTCTGAGAAAGAACACCAAAAATGCTTGGTAGCCCAGAATGTAAAGTATGTCATTTCATTTATACTTTTGACTAATAGTTTATTTCTTTGTGGTAACACACGAAGTTTTAAATCTTGGTGTAAGACTTTTATGGAGAGGAAGAGTTACGCTCTGTCAAGTTTTGAAAGGGGAGAGGGCAACTGTACACAAAAGGAAGCTAAAGTGATACAGTCTTTCAGAGAGAGCAGCATAGCACAGGCTGAGGTTTTCATGCTATTGCTAGACTTGGGTCCTCAGATAGAGTAGTATTATTTCTAGTATTTAAGAATCAAACAGAACTCGCAACACTGCTTCTCGTTGTACACATACAAATTAAGGAGCTTTCCATGCTTCAAAGAGTGTATAGTCTCAGCAGGCAGAGAAGTAGAAATAGAAAGGCAAAGTGACTTACTAGGATCATGTTGCCTCAAAGTTGAAAAATAGAACATTGGTTTTCTTGGTTCCTGAGCTAGTATGCTGCCTTGTCTAGCATCTCAGTGTCAGATGTTGTTATCTGAAAGCTTGAACAAAAACCCCAAAATTTTAATGGTTATTTCAGATGAAGAAAAACTTCTCTTTTCATGCTTGCAAATGCATATAAAAGGATGAGATGAGTATAAGCTGAGATAGGTGCAATAGATGTGTACTTGAATATCTGAGTTTCTTCTTAAGTTATTTAAAAATGAGAAAAAAAATTATCTGTTTTGGAGTATTTATTAAATATTTTAAAACTTGTGAGGCTGTCAGGCTGGTGATTCTGACATAACATTTGCATAAGGTGTTTTAAACATTGTAAAGTTCATCAAATTATGATCATTCTGTTTTCTGAAGAAACTTACAGCATCTGTTAAAAGCAGATATGATTTGCCATTGTTTACTTTTTTGATAATTTTTCTTCCACTTATGTTCTCTGTTTTTTCACAGTATCACTGCAAAGCTTGAAAGAGCCTTGGAAAAGGTGGCCCCCCTCCTGCGAGAAATTTTTGTTGATTTTGCCCCTTTCCTATCCCGTACATTGTTGGGCAGCCACGGACAAGAGCTGTTGATTGAAGGTACTGTAACTGTTATAAGATCATAATATTTTGGCTATTAGTCATTTGATATGAACAGGAAGTGAATGTGTCATTTTAACAAGATTTTATATAACTATTTTTGATATATAAATGAATCAATTGTTAATGTGTTGTGATTTCACTTCCTTACATTTAACTGAATTTAAAGTAATTAAAAGTGATGACTCTCCCCTTTTCTAAGTGATAGGCTGCATAAATATGCATTCTGTCATCTTGGAATTCAAAAACCTCTCTATAATTTGCTTTTTCCTCAGAATAATTATATTATTATACATCTTTCAGACTGACTTTGAGAAACTGGGGGAAAATATAATCAATAGTGTAATCAATTTGCTTGGATCAAAGGAAAAAGAGAGTGGTCCAGAATGGTTGATACATGCATATAGGTTTGGTAGGGACACTATTTGCTCGGGTGGATCAGTTGAATTCACACAGGCAGATAAGGAGTTATCCCTAGAGGGGAATAAAAACTGGTGTTTCTTTTAAGAAAAATATCCTAGAACACTTTTAAGGATTTTATCATTTTTTATGTATTGTCTTTACTACTTCGTGGTTATAAAATTTGGGGAAAGTAGTGAATCCTCCTAAGTGAAGCAGTAAATAATGGAGAAAGAAAATAATGGAATGCAGAAATCAGTGCAAATGAAGTTAGCTAGTGCACCAAGTAAAGAATCAGTGCTAATACAACTAAAATGGTTATGGGGGAGTTGGAACAAGCATGCACTGCTCCCACATCGTATACCCGGAGGAACGTATTCCTTCCTGAATTATTTTTATACACTATATGCAAAGAGCTAGTGTTTATTGAGGGGAAAAAAAAGTCATTCAGGCAAAGCTGATAATGTGTGAAGATATACGCAGAAAAAACACAGCTTTGTGTTCAAATTCTTTGGGGAAAAACTCCTTCTATTATACATACTTTTTATCTAAATATCAATCTTTCTATGGTCTAATTATTCCCTGCAACGTGGCCCTGTTTTATTCTTAATGATAGAAATATTTGCACTTTGTAACTGATATCTTCTAACTAGCCTTTTCCTTTTTTGTCTATTTATTGTTTAATACAAGGAATGGTATTGTAGTGTGGTGGTTTTCAGAGGCTTCAGTTACTTTATACTATTTATTTTATAACTACAAGAAAGTTGCTATTCTCACTTAATGACACCTGAAGTTAATGAGTTGGGTGGATTCCATTCTTAAGTGTTTTATTTCAGTAAGGTTAATTGCAAACTTTTTAGCAATATTTAGCAATATATATGCTTTTTTGTTTGACAATTGTTTAATTGCACAGTAATTTTTGTACAATACAAATAAAATTGGCTTGGTTTCACCTGAGCTCTTTTATAGATATAAGCAATTCTTCACCAGTGCTATTACAACTCTTTTGGTCATAATCATAGTGTGAACAAGGCTCCAGCTGTTCCCAGCATGTGACAAAGCTAGAGGCAACAGGAATCTGATCACAGTATGGCAGTATGATCTTTTGTCATTGCCTGTCCAGGTAGAGGAATGATGCTGTAGCCTGTAGCATTCTTCTGATGCCCACTTGGACTGCCAATCCAAGCTGTGTCCCTTTTAGGACTCAGCCATTCAATTCAGTCTCAGGAGTAATTGCTAATGAACCAAGCACTGAGTTCCAAAGAAAGCACCATCTTTCCAATCACTTTTCCTTAATGTTATGTCTAACCATCCCTTCAACTGCTCTCTTATTCTTCAGTTTGAAGAACCCGTGTTTTGTACCCTAGAGGTTGAAATAGCGACCTGTAAAAGAAAATCCAAGCACAACTTAGATTTTAACACAGCAGGCCTCAGGACTTACATTTCTGCTCCTTCCTTCTAAAATATTTAGGCTCTTTTTTGTCTTAACAGGGAACTCTCAGAGCTGCTGCTATAGTCCTTGTCTACCTCCTTTCCTCCTTTCTTTCTTCATGGCCTGTGTGAGACCCTTGATCTACACTAACTTGCCTAGTTAAGTTCCCTTTAAAAGAGAATTCTAAATTCTCTGCTGGTCCATTACCTGATTTACTTTGAGAAATTTCCTGTCATTCTTTACTGAAAGCTAATGGTGATCTTATCCCTTGAAAGTGCTTTGTATGTAATGACTCTGCGAAACAGAGATTATTAGTGGAGTGATTCAAGATGTGTGAGTACACAGAATTCCTGTGGGGCTTTGATGATTTAAACTTATTTTATTCTTTGCGAGCAGTAATTAGCTTGGAAGTTTTATATGAAATAATTTGTTGCATTGTTTTATTTGCAAAGATTTTAGTTATAACAATTATAAAGTAGCAAATAAACTTTATTTAATCAAGTCTGGAGTTGCTGTCTATTTTTCAAATTGGTTAACATAAATATATCTGTTGTATTCTATAAAGTATATTTTCTTTTGATTATTCAAGCTTGAAACATAAAAATACCTTCATTCCTCTTGCTGTCTTTGAGAATGTGGTATAAAGCATTTCCCTGTCGGATTTTGCTAAAATCTGAATACCTTGAGGCATCTTTGATAGCAGATGAAGTTGTAAACTTTCTTTGGTGATGCTTCCTTGTGTGTGCGTGTGTGCATGTGCGTGTGTGTGTGTGTGTGTGTGTGTGTAAAAATTACTATATAATTACAGACTTCTTAAGAATATGAACAGTTCTATAACTTAGGTTTTTGCATATTGGGGAAGGATCCCAACAGAAAAGGGAGAGGAATAAAATTAATTCTAATACTTCTAAAATAGGTTAATTATGCCACCCTTCTAAAAGATTTGATGCTGTGAGACAGGTGGTGTTGATGTATATTTGGAAGGAAGCACACCACTTAGTTATGGTTTCACCTCTTTGGAACAGTTGAGCTGTCTCAAACTTTTGTTGAAAAAACTTGCAGTCATACCATGCCACCCTATTTTCCTTTGACTTGTACTCTCATTCTGTCCCAATATTTGGCTGGTTTACTGTTTAAGAAAATAATATTTAATATCTAAGCTGTGTCCTCTTAACTTCTGAGTGGAATTGAAATGAACTAGCTACAGTGTCTGGACAGTACGAGACCAAAGACTGGGAGCTCTCTCACCATTGTTCATTTTCAGGTTTGTTCTTGTAAATTCCCAGACATAGCAGAGGAACCCTATCAAGTAGTAATCTGATATTGCAAAAGATACTTATTGGTAAAACTTTTTCATCTACTTACTTTCTGAAATAATACTCATTTTTGCTCCTTTTCTCCAAACCAGTTCTTTCTTCAAAGAAATGTCTATATTGTTTATATTTCAGATGATTGACCAACATCCTTTATTATAAGTGAAAAATGTCCTCAGTGACAGGTTAAAAAATGACTGACTTGCAACTGAATGCAAATAGCTTCAAACAGAATATACCAAAACCAGTTCAATACTTCTGTGGTTCATCAGCTGAGTTTTTTCAATACCTCAGAGAACAGAAGTTACAAAGGTTAAAATTACCCATATAGAATCTAATTGGAAACAAACATGCAGTATGTATAGGTCACATATTTAAGCTTAGGAATGCTCATTGTGGAGTTCCATTTAGCACTTGGGCAGATATGTTTTCACTAACTCCATTTCCATATGGTCTGCAAATACCTTCCATGCAAAGTGCATTACAGCATTCTAGCTTTTAGGTGAAAATGTTGTGGGCAAGTGTAAACTGATCCATATCCAAAAGAAAAGTTATATCCTCTTTTTGTCAAGCACAGATGGGTAAAAAAATTTTTTCACTGCGGCTAGTCCTGGCGTGTCTTAAACTGTAACAATAGGTCTAAGTTCAAAACTTAGTCTCATGCAATTCTTTCCTTTCTCTTTGGTGAGATACCAAAATGAACTTTACCAGTTCTTTTCCTTTTGCTGTATCATTGCCCAGCTGCAATGCCAGCCAGGTAGCCCTTCTCCAAGTGAACTCTTACAAATTCTTTGCTATACATTTGGTGTGTTTCTGATACAGGCACAATTCAAATTGGATGAAACAAAATGTTTTCATGCTGATAGGAACAGAAACTGTTCCTCCTCATTAACTCACCACGTGGCCCTATGAAAATAATCAATAGAAGTGGTGATGGGCTAGGCCCATATTGGTATGTGACAGGAGACTTCTTGAAACAATTGAAAAATTGCCTAAAACATTCCTTTGAGAATCACGGATAGAACTTGAGTGCTAAATGGCTCTGCTTTTAAAGCTCCCAAAGACTTCAAGTGTGTCATCGCTTTGTGAGTAGTGGTTATTTATAACTGCTAATTAATCAGCATGACCACTTCATTGTAGCTTCTCTTCTACAAGAGAAAACCTGCCAATATTGACACAATTTGTGTCAGATCTCAGTCTAAAATCTTGAGCAACAGCTTTGTGGTAAGAAAAGCAGAGGGTAACCATTTTCCTAAGATACTGTAGTAACCTGGAAAATCCTGTATATACTTTCTGGAAAAACAGTACTTTTCGGTGCTCAACATTGCCTTTGGCTTTCTCTTAGAAACTTTTTAGAGCTTGTGTATTATTCTTGTGCTCAGAAGCACAGATGCTGTAAGGAGGGAAAAACTGCAGGATCCTTCAGAACTTATTTTCCTGTTCATACAGTTCTGTCACTTTCTTTCTCTCACTCTGCCACATCCAAAATATTTGTTTTGTTCCTGTGTCCAAGAATGTTTTCTTTCAACTACTCAGACTTCTGCTAATTGCTTGCCGGTCAGCAGCACAGCTTGTGATCAACGTTCTGACCAAAAAAAAGAAATAATGAAAAGTCAGTATTAACAGATAGAAAAGATTAAAGAAATACAATATTATGTTTTTAAGACTTATGTTAAAAGGAATTAGCAGCACATAAGCAAAAAATGGAGCTATTTATTGTGCAGAAACCCCTATGAGTCACCTTTTGAACCTACTTTAACATACTTATTAACAGCCTTGAATACAGTGCAGGATTGTGCCTGGCAAAGTTACCTGATTAGACAAAGGTTGCCTGTGTATGAAATGAGAAGCAAAGGCATTCTGCTGAAGAGATGTGTGAATCATTTTGTGGAATAGCTACAAGCCAAGAAAAAGCAAAATTTCAATACAGCCAAATGCTGAGTCCGATACCTAGGAACAAAAAGTATAGGCTATGCCTAGAGGACAGGAGATGAGGGAGGCAGCAGCCCAAAAGAATATAGGGATTGTTATAATAATTAACGTACTCTGAGCTCTCTCAGCTCGGTGCTGAGGCAACAAAGACTTGTCCAACCCGTGGGTGCTTAGAAAGAGGAGATAAGGAGGTGATTTCATTTGTGTGCACAACTTCAGTGAAACTGCTATTGCCTAGTTGTGTAGTCAGCACTTCAAGAAAGGTATGGACACACTGCAGGGGGAAGAAAAGAGCAGGGTGCAAGAATGATTGAGGGATGGGAGATAAACTCGGTGAAGTAAGATTTAAGGACCTTGATTTATTCAGTGTACCAAGGAAAATAGAGAAGTCAATTGTGGTGTGAAAAAGAAGTTAGATACTACAGGATGTTTTTGTCTTGCTATCAGCAGAATTCTGGGAATGAGCATATATAACATTGGAAAAGTTTACTAGGTTTTACCACCAAGTGTCGAGATCATCATTAGTTGTAGTCTTTACAACTGATTTAAGTATCTTTTTTAAATACAGTCTTCAGTCCAGCTTCTGAAGAGGAAAAATAGGATGTATTTGCTGAATGATTCTGGAGCTTCTGTGTGACCCTGGAACCTGTGAATCCCCATTGCCTCTGAACTTGAGCCATGCAAGAAATGGTAGTCTGCATTGACCTTAATTTGTTCTAACATTGTAATTGCTGAATTTATTCATATGTTCATATGCAGATGTGCTTCAGAGTCAGCTAGCCACCCGCAGGGGTCAGTAGGAAAAGATGTTTTTTCCTTGTTCTGCCATTGGCCAGATGCAGTCAAAATGTATATCGTCTTACTTTGAGGCATCAAAGATGGTCACTGTTTAAGCCACTGTGTGAAATAGATGTTTCTCCTGAGGTGGAAGAGGCAAGTTTTTTCTCATGTAGGTGGTTGCCATGCTGTATATGTATATACATAAGCAAACTGATTTTTATTTTTGAGTTAAGAAGTTTTTCAGTCATCATCTTGAAGGTCATTTTGGTATGGCTTCTGAGATATTTTCTCCTTTCTCTGTATAATGAAGCTTGTCTGTTCAGGCAAGCTTCATATAAGCCTCAAATCAGCTATAGTACGATCCTCAGATTCCAAAGAGAAAATGTGTAAATGCACAGCCATACATATACTTTAATGTGGTTTCTTGCAGTTATGAGACTTATGTGATAACACTGGCTGAGGAGCATCAGTCTCTTGCTCCTTTGATAACTTTTGAATGTGTTGGTCAGTTTCGATTAGTTTAACAGGGGAGGCTTAAAAGATGATATTTTTCTACAGTTTTCATGAAAATAGGTATCTGGGTAAAGAAAAAAGACCCTATAATATCTTGGCTGAGACAGTAGTTACATGTGTATTTCATCAGCTTAAATATCTGCTCTGCGCCATCATTTGAGGTATGCAAGCACAGTTCTATCTGTGATTGTGTAGGGAATAAATGGAAGGAAGGATTTGGTTGAAAAGTGACTCAGGAGTTGCAGCTGTGTAATATACTGCGTTGGTACAGCATTATGGATAGTGCAGGAAAAGGAATAGTAAGAAAACTGATTTAGCAGCACTATCATTCAATGGGTTACTGCAGCCTAAGAGAGAGTGCAGTATGAGTTCAACTCTATTAGGCATCAGAAAACCCCTGTTAGAAATCAAAGTGAATGTTAAAAATGCTTGCGTGGGGAGACTGTCATGAATGTTCAGCCTGGTGCTGTTTGTACTGTACCTCACTGAATGTGGTTACTCTGGTCAGTCAGGATCAGGAAGCTTACGGATTCTTTGGGTTGTACCGGAACATGGACTCGGAATTGGTTTTCAGGGCTAAGGAGTTCCTAATACATTTCTTCTCTGTCATTGCCACCTCCCAATCCTTTCTTCCCTTCTGCTCCAGTTGTCTCAGTGTACATTCTTCTGTCTAGTAAGAGATCATGCTGCCAGCTTAGGACAGTACAGTTAAAGCCAATCAATCCTTGGCTGATCCAAACCTTTGAGTTTGGTTTTCTTAACTTACGGTGCTTACAGATTAGTTGGGTGAAGGAGGTAGAATTTCTGTTCATAGATTTCTTTTTATCTTTCAACAAAAACATTTGCAAAAAGATCCTAGTGAAATCACACTGCTATCTGAAAACTTTTAAAATGTCCTATTTAGATAATTAAGTTGGAACAAGAATGAGTTAGACATGATGCTTTATTTTCAGAAAGTTTAAAAAACATTCATTATCACTAACACTACATTGAACAATTTAATATTGTTACAGGCTTTGAGTATTTGCACATTTGCTCTGTGAGGATGCTCTTTGCTTATCATTTCCATTTTTTAGTTTATGGATTTCTGCAAGTGATGGAATTTGTAGGGTTTTTTTTTTTTTTCACTGTGGAGAAAACAATAAATAATTTTTAAACAGAACAAGAAATCCCTTGAAATCCTCCAATGGATTTTAAATACTGCTGCTGGTTGAAGTCCAACCTGCACCAGGTATAATCCCTTCATAAATAGAAAACAATTGCTTAATTCAAACTGCTGCTTAGAGGCTGTTGGAATTTGATACGTCAGTTGCGAGAAATTCTCTATCTGTGACTAGCTCTTAAAGTCTTACTGAAAGGTTTCCCAGTATGCTTGTGTTTCTTCAAGCACTTTGGGACTGAAAGTGTTTGTTACTAAAGAACATTGGTGAGTCAGATATATAGAGAGACAGAAAACAACAGCAATTTTCTGGAAATCTGGATGGTAGGAGCAATGGAATGATGAAAGATTAAGTGGATATTCAAATCTGCCTATTTTATTTCCACGTATTCCCGCAGAGTCAAGGTTTGAAGCTTTACAACCTCCATACTGTTTTTCAGAATATGCTACTAGTACCAAGACAAATCCCAATATTTGCATTTGGAGGAGGAACTGAAGAACAAGTACCAGAACAAAAATCTCTGCTGTCTATCCACAGCAAAATCTTCAAACTATAATAACCCACACACAAGTTACTGAACATTTTTCTTTCATATAATATTCATTTATGAACCTTTAAGGGGATGTCCTGTAAATACCAGAAAGTGGAGAGGATACACATACATCTGATTTTGGAGATTTAACTCTTGAGTTACTAAAGTTTTTGTGCACAAAAGTATGTTCTGAGCAGATGTTTAACACAGCAGGAAACATTATAGATCAGAGATCCAGATAGCAACTAGAAAATGCATAGCATCTGGCACCTTCTTGAAAGTGAACCTGCCAATAATTAATTACACGTATGAGCCACTCTATCCCTGTCTAATGAATTGGACACTTACTAAGATATATTAGACTATGTAACAGAGGTTAACTGCTCATGCCCTCTCCTTTGTCTTTGGCTTGTGTGGTCCCAGTGTAACTTAAGGGTAGAAATGGTTGTTGGCACTCAGATTTTATGCCCCATCATTGTTACATTAGTTAGTTATCAAGACATCTTTACAATTCAAAATGTAGTAAGTCCTCATTTTCTGTTTCTTACCAACAGAGAAAAAAATGACTGAAAATGTAAGATTAATTTTAAAATTTAGAATCAACTACATATATTGAGCAGAATATGTTAAGATGCAGCAGTAAAAAAATATATATACTCTTAGGAAAACAAATGCTGGTAGCTAAATAAAGGAGTAAGATTTGCTGAAAAGAAATTTTGAAA
Source organism: Apteryx mantelli (assembly GCF_036417845.1). Lineage (NCBI taxonomy): Eukaryota > Metazoa > Chordata > Aves > Apterygiformes > Apterygidae > Apteryx > Apteryx mantelli. The sequence continues at coordinate 27,977,625 of NC_089978.1, forward strand.
GCTATCCTTGAGAATAAAGAAGCCGCAAAATGCTTGAAATCATTAATTTAGTGTTAAAAGTGCTACTATAAAAAAATTATATCACTAGGAAACCAGCAATGCCAGTAGTTGTTCTTTAAAGCGCATGAAGAAGTGCACAGAATGTTGGAGCCTGTAGAGAATGAGAGGAGGAGCTGTTTGTGGTCCTCAGATCACACTTACCTTCAGCCATATTGGCACTTTCTCACATTTTTTTTTTCAAGCTAGTAGCTTGTATTCCAGTTTCAAGCAATTAAGGCCTAGAAAGGCCTTTTGGCCTTAAAACTCTAGTAGAATACCCTCCTTGACTTCATATTCTTTCTCCTTTGTCTTAATAACATCAAGGTCAGATGTCCCTCCTTCATACTTTTTGTTCTACCTGCAGTTTTCATGCAAAATCATTTTCTTTTCTCTCTTTTTTTTAGGTTTGCCTCATTCTTGAAAAAAAAATATCAAGAGAGCTATTTAATGTTGCTTCAAGCAAATAATTTTTAAAAGATTCTTGAGAAATTTCTTTACATATACAAGCACTACTGTAACATAGCCTGTAGGTGGACTCATCATATCAGACATACAGCAGTGCTGCATAGTAACATTGGACTAAGTTGTACAATTTTTTTTAGAGCAGCCACCTTTTTTCCCCTTATTATTTTCTCCTTTACTGTCCAGGTCCAAAGAAAAACGAGGTGGTATGCCAAAAAGGTATTCAGTATCTACAGGATGTTCATGCTGCGACTGAAGCTCCCCACAGGCAGAGGTTCTCCGGTTCTTATTCCACTTAATTCATCATTCAGAGCTCAGCAGGGGACTCTGCCTGATTTTGGACTTGAAACAGTTAGGATGGTATTTGCCCCACCCTTTGTCCTCGAAAGGCTTAAAAATGGAATCAGTCTACATTATTATCCCAGCAATGTTTTCCAGAGAACTGCCTAACTTTGATAAACTATAGGGTGCAAATAACATCTCTGTATCAGATTTTGCCCTGAAAGCTGTATTTCTCATAAGGCATAGTTTAATGATTCTTTTCTATCTAGCCTGATCTCTGCATCCAGGTTCTTTACAAAACTAATCTCATTAGGGCTGGTCACAGATTATCCTTCTATTTTCCTTAACTCTGTGTCTACTTGTCACCTGCTCTTATGACCCAGATTGAAACCTTTTAATTGGTGGCCAAGTTTAACAAAACTCCCTATACTTGTTCTGATGATTTAAGGCACATCTGCAGTTCATCCTTTTGGATATGGATGTGCTAGTTTCCATACCTTCAAGGCATAAACAAAGAATATTCTGCAAAAACTCCTGGATGAATTACCTTGAGAAGCTATTTCAATTGAGAGTTTTTATAAATAGGTATTTTTTAAGTTTCACTTTTGATAGAAAAAGGTGTTATGATAGCATAAATGTTAATGAACCATCAAGCTTGATTTATCTAGATGTTAACAAACTCCCTACAGATCTGGTATTATCTTTGCAAGGATCTGGTATTATCTTCACAAGGACTGAAAGGCACTTAAAAAGATGATGTTCTTTACTGTGTTCTGTCTATCTTTATGCTAACATTTACTTTAAAAAAAACCTGCTAAACTTAATATGTTGTCTTATATTATGTCTTATTTTTGTATGATGTTATGTGGAACTTTATGATCAAATCTTTTTATACTAATAGTGATGTCTTGCAGTGGGAAACCCTCACACTGAAAGAATTTGTCAGACCATAGAGACAGTTGTAGTATGTCAAATTAAGATGGTGAAGTGATGTCAAAGCAGGTCTAGGGAGAGCCCATAACAATGTTACTGTCAAGGAAATAAAGGAAACAGAAACACAAGAAATGCAAGTTATTTCAGAATATCTGTAACCGTGATACAGTTTTGTGTTTTGAGAGAGATTGTTTTAGAAGGATTACCATTTGTCGGTAGGGCTTAAGGATAAGATTGAGATCTGATGGCTGTCAACTAAGGTCAGCAAAATCCAGCATGGAAATGGAGCTTTTTTTCTCTGTTACCGAATTCTCAGATAGCAGTTATCACCTAAACAAAATACTAGTTCACCATAATTTGCTCAGCTAGATACAAAAGTTAGACCATGGAATCCCCTGGCTCAGGCTTATGCTACTCAGGAGATCAGATCTAGTTAAAATAATGATCCTCTTGGCCTTAGAAATTTAGGAAGTTGCATGAGTTCTTTATATTTTTGTTATACTTCCTATCTGCAGCTGTGCTGGTTCCCTCACTGATCTCTTAGTATGGCCACAAGGTTGCCAAAGAGAAGAAACACAAGGCAGGAGGGAGAACAGGTAAAGAGTAAGTGGTTGTACTGCTGTGCAGCCTATCCTTTTCTCCCGTTCCTTTTTTGTCATTCACCATACATGCACCATTTCAATTGTGTCCAGACATGATGATAATAATCCCCCTGATAATTGGAAAGAGTGTAACCGAAAGAATAGAAGGAAGTAGTAGAAAGAAGGAAAGAAAAGGCAAACCCTATTTTTAAAAGAAAAGAAGAGAAGCCAAAAAGAAAGAATGGTGAAGCAGAGAAAATATGGCATCAAATAGGAATGAGTTACAGGCTGAAGCTAAGACAAGAGCTGATAAATTTCAGGAGGAAAGTAAAATCCCCCACTTAAGAGAAAAGGGGGGGAAAAAAACTTAGAGCAATACATTTGAATTACATTCCTTTATTACATTTTCAAGGAAAGCATGGTATTCTTGAAACTGTAATTTTGTGTCTTATGTATTATCCACCTGGTCTAGGATGTCACTTTTGGTAGCTAGAAAAAGAACTGGAAGAAGTTCTCGAGATGAGGAGAAAGCATCATAAGTCTAGTAAAGGTAGAAAGTGTAAACAAATGCTAGCGTTAGTGTGCAGAATTAATGTTCTGATTTCTGCTTGTATACTTTGAAAATAATTCACTGTTGAAGAATTCTTTTCTGTAACTTACTTGAGGGGAGGAGAAGGAAGGAGAAAAAAGAGAAAGGAGGGATAGACATTTCTTCATTTAAATAAGAAAACTGTGAGACATTAATAGAACATAAAATTTCAGAATAGCTGATTTTCTTCAGATTTGTTCAATATATAGCAACTTCTTTGGTATCAGTTGTTTTTACTTATTAATTTTTGTTCACATTTGGTCACAAAATGGCAACTTGATCAGGAAAGGAATGGCATCTTGAGAGGCTGCTGCATGACAGAACTTGAAAAATCTTTTAACTTTTTTACATTTAAAATTAATTTTTAAATGGCTTTTTCCATTCATTTTTTCTCACTTCATCCCTTGAAACAGAATATCCAGGGTAACAGTTGTGGTAAAATTTTAGCCACAAGCTTGAGCGCACTGAAGAGTGATGTCATAAGAACAGAGGGGAAAAACAGGAGACCTTCAGGATCTTGTTTTCATTTACGCAGTGGACTGATGGGTGTTTGAAAACAATTTGGAATGGCCTCCACTCAGATTTCTTTTAGATAAGTAAGGATTTTCCAGAAATTCTGACTGAATGCAGTTTATTTTTTAGTTTCTTCCAAGCTTCCACCCCCCCAAAAGATTTACAAGCTACTCAAGTCTACCTGAAACTGAAGCAGACTTGAACAGAAAAACAATAGTTCAATTTTATAGACACTTTCAAGGTTTCATGTGTTTTAATTTGATCAGCTGCAGTGAAGTGTGATCAATGGTTTTGTTGTTTTGACCTGTTGTCTAGAAGAGGACTTTAGAGGAGATGGAAACACATTTGTTTTCTAAATTAAATTCTAATATATGCTGAGTACCATCTTGTTCCAAAAAATGTCTGCTGCACTTAAGAGGGAATTGGTATCTTATAGTTAGCTTTTATGTTTTATTCTTTCATATGAAAAGAATAATTTTGTGTCATTTATGTTAATTAGAGCCAGTTCTCAGTTGATACATGATAGATTTATATCAGTTTTAGATCTGGTCTGGTATATCAATTGGATAAATGTATTACTTCACTATGTCAAAACAGATATTTGAAAAGCATCCAAAGAGATACTATTTTTAAGAGAAGGGCAGAGAAAAAACAATTGCGGATATTGAGTAAATCAGAAAAGATTGCTGGCTGAGTGAAAAATAACCAAAGGTGCTAAATGATAAACAGAATCAGTTTTGAAAATCTTAGTGACACAATAAATGGAACAACGGTGGTGGGCTTTGTTTTGTAGATTAAGCGATTTCTTTCTCATTTGATGAATGAGAATTTGTTTGTGCATCCCATTAACACTAATGGAAAATTAACAAAAATTCCATATGTTGCGGTAAGACTAGGCTCTTCAGAGTAATGTGGCACCAACATCAGTTTTGTCAATATTACAGCTCATGGGATCATAATATAAAAGTCCATAATTTTAAAAAGTAGATTATGCACATTGAAATAAGTTCCATTTCTGTGGAAAACTCTCAAGAGTTTTTCCACTCTGTACTCTATCTGGACATTTTATAGTCCTCACTTCAATTCCTTTTAGTAACTAGAATGGTGAAAATGTATAGGTTGTCTTACTTTGAGAAAATAATTTATGAAATTGTTACATAGCATTACGATGCTTTTTATATGATCCTAGTATTAAGATCTCTTTTATTTTACAACTTCAACTAAAATGATCCAACAGTTTGAGCTGGGTTTGAAAAAAATTAAAATCTATTATTTATATTGACCTATTGGTGTTCATTTATGGTGTTCATCTTAAGATGCAAGTTCCAAGATTTCTGAAAATATTTTAAAGGTAATTTGTTTGATAACATGAATGAATACCTTTTCTAGACATGGGGTAGCCAATACAAACAATATTACGTGAGTTATGCAGTGTCTCGCACCATAACAAAAAAATATATCAGCAATATAACAGTCGACCAACTGCAAAAGCACTGAATCAAATTCACATTCATCTAGGTGAATGTTCTTCTGTCAATCTCTTGCTCTATAAAGGAGATCTACCCATATAAAGGATGGGCTGGAGTACTAACACAGCCATCTTTGTGGTCCCTAGAATTAGTTGTGTTATGTAGCAACCAAGGCTCTTAAAGAGAATTGTTAAATCCATAACCCTGACTATTGTTCTAATAAGTGATGTTCTTTGGAACAGCATCTCCTTTCCTCTAGTGTAAGTAAAGTTGTAACTATTTTGCATCTTGGCTGTGATTTCCATCTGCAGACTTTGTGCAGTTCCTGATTATTTGCCAACCTTTGCTTTTCATAAATTAAAAACACTGAAGTAATTTAAATGTCTACAAAATATGTGATATAAGTTTGATTCTAAAGCCAGTTTTGAGTGTAGTCTTGCAATACGTTATATTCTGCTTCATACACATCTTGCTTTGGGAGGAATAATCCTCTTTTGGAGGAATAATCTTCCTTCCTTCCCAGTTCTTGATATCTCCTTCCTTGAGAAGAATAGTCTATCAGATTTAGGGTTTCAGCAGTTTGCAGTCCTTGTAAGTCATTTGTAAGTATGCAGTGTTGTAAGTCATCTGAAAATGAAAAATAGTGTCCATTCCTTATTCCTTATTGCTAGCTGCTAAATTAGATCTTTTCCTTCTGGAAAACTGCTTGTTTCTCTCAGTTTAATGCAGTTTTGATACATCTTTATTCTTCTAGGAAAGGATCATCACCCCTGTTTTCTAGTAATCGTTTTGTTTGGGCTAAGAACATCTGTCATTTCAGTTAATAATTTTATGTATGTAGCACTTATTTCCAAACTTTCCATCATGGTCATTTTCCCTCCATAGTATCTCTTTTCAGATCTGTAGTGATCTCACCAGCAACTATAGTCGATGAAAACCATAAATTTGAATCCAGGTTTGGATTCTTACTTGCCATAAGATTTTGATGGTAAGAGAAAGACATTTTGCAAGAATTTAAAAACTTGAAGGAAAAAATGCCACTTGAAGGAAAAAAACAAAATATCACAATCATTTTTGTAGATCTAATGCTGTCAAACCCAAAACATGCTTCTGTTTTGTCACCAGAATGAACTGTCATTGAAACTTTGTTGTACCATTCCTGACAAATGTTGAATAGATATAATAGAAAGCTTGACATAAATATGGTGAGTGGTAATTACCTGTGGAAAATTTCTATTCTGTCTCTTGACACATGAGGCAGAAAAGATTATGGAAAGATACTTTGGTACTAGTTACCAGTAGTTACAATGAACCATTTAAAACAGTGCAGGTTTGTTTAAAGAACATGGAAGGCTATATCAGTAGGAAATGGAAAATAGCCCCTTTTATGAAAGTAAAAAAAGAGTATATAAGTAAAAAAGAGAATGTTAGCTTTTCCTGATTCTTTTTCATTAGTTTTAGGACATTATGGTCATTTCTAATTAAAGTTCATGCACTATTCATATCTTAATAAAATAATGCATCTAGCAGCATGTCTTTATTTTGCTATAAGCATTTTTTTCCATACAAAACTCCTGTCATTTTATGACATGTCACAGGGGAGTAGTAAAGGTCAAGTTTTCTTTGTGAACCAGGTTAAATTGAGTAAACTTTCTCAAGCTTTTTGTTTAGCCATACCTGAGACTTCCAGTTAAGCAGAAGCTATAACTGAGTGAAAGATTTTTGCAGGCTGTAAACTATAGTTAATTGCATCTTTTTTTTCTAACTTCAACAGAGGGTATAAAACATTTAATGTTTGCTTTTGCTAATATTACAATTGATTCCAGTTCCAATAAGGGTTTAAGTTAACACAAAGTAAAATCATTGAAAGAAAATGCAGGCAAACCTTGATAAAGACCAGATGAAATTGTAGTGGTATTCAGTTAGACTCATACACACATTGTATTAATAATAATAAAAAGAAGTTCAAAACCATGATCTTATTTCATAAGGATTTTTTAAAAATTGATTTTATCAGCCTACATTTTATTTCTTCAAAATAGAAATTCACATTGACTGACTAGTTCAGCATGGTGACTTTGAGGTTTTGAACCTGTGATTTCATTAATGCTACAGGCATGACTAAAATAGTAAATTTGAAATTAATCTTTTTTTAGACATTAATAAGTCATAGTGAAAAGAAATAATTAGCATATCTTTGAGGCAACAGAAGAACACTGAAAAAGAAGTCATGTAAACCAGAACATTTAAAGATAATTGCCAGGCATGCATCATTTATTCCGGATTAGCTAAGGTCACGCACTTGATGCTCCCATTTTTTGCATCCATATATGTGGTCATTGTTGACATCAAATTGCTGCATTTTGATGGCTATATTTAATGGACTGAGAATAGACCATGAAGAAAAGTACTAAGACCAGCAAATATAAAGAGCACGTACTCTATCCAGTTAAACAGTGACCTTTTTAACCTTGCTGTATGCAGGAAATATCCACTTGTATTTTAGTAATTACATTAGCTTCCTTAATGGCATTTGATACAGATGGTATAGGAAGAACATATCTGCAGCTGAAGAATGCAGGCAACAATTTTAGTTTGAATTGCAAATACTTCTATCACTGAAATTAAGTTGGGGAAAAGAGAACTCGAAATAGATTTGTGTGCTAGCCTCAATTAGAGAAGCCATTATTTTTCAAAGCTTGTTATCATTGTTTTTTCTTATTATATTAAAATTAATAAAATTTTGCACACTAAGAACTTCTACGAAATTCTGTGAAAATACGAAGAGGGAGAATAAGTGCAGTTATCAGTGCAGTTGGGGCTTAAGAAGTTGATTGTATTCTGATTTGTGCTACAAATTCTATTTCTGATTTTGTGAAAATACCTCAACCAATTTTGTGCCTTCTCTTTTGTCTGTAAAATGGGAACAAAATATTTTCTTCCTCCTCCTTTTTTCTGCTAGAATATATGCAGTCCAAAGAAGGAAGTTATTTTAGTGTCTGTGCCAAGCCTAAAGCAGTGGGGCTCTTAACATGGGTTGGACTTCTTAAAATAGAGGATCACGCATATTTAAAAGCTAAAGATTATTAAAATGATCTTATGTCTGACCTATGCGTGATAAGTCCAATAGGACAGGTATGATAATTCTTCCTTAACTTATTTCTACAGCTTTTGATTATGTGGGATCTTCATAAGCCAGAGATTGCATCCTGACAGTTTTTCCTAATAGGCACAAGTGAATCTGTCCTCTATGAGTTTTGGTCTGTTTTTATCTGTTTAGACTGCACTGTATCTTGTGACAGTAAGCTCTGAAGATTCATTGTGTATTGTGTATCAGAAAAAAATCTTTCTTCTCTTTATTTTAAATCTTTGCCTGCTTAATTATGAATAGGCAAAGATGGGAAGAAGCACAAGGGACATAAAACCAGAACTCTTGGCAGCTGGAAAGGAGGAAATGGAGCATAGGATGGAGGACCCACATACGAGTCCCTCGTATGATTTGAGTGGATGGAGTCCCTGAAGTGCAAGTGGGAGGCTGATAAGCAGGAAGCTTATAACGTGAAATGGTGGCGCTGCTATGAATGTTTCCTTTTGCTTCAAGTAAAACAGAATGCAGAAATGTATGATATGAATACTTAAAGGAAAAAAAAGTGGTGAATAGAGTACACTATACACAGTGGTGTTTCTGTTTCCTTCTGACTACCCGTCAAGCAATTTGTGTTTCCTCATTTTGTGTTATGACTGCTGCTATCTTTGCTTATTTATAACTACAGACCTGCACGCTTTATTTCTGCTTTAGGCTGAGCTCTCTGCAAAGGGTAGGAATTCCTTGCATCCATCTTTGTCTCCGTGAGCTACTTTTATGAGGCCTTCCTAGCTCCCTCTCTATTTTCACATGTGAAAACTGTTGCATTTTGGGGTTGTTTATTTGTTTCTTTTTGACCTGAAGACCAGCCTCTTACAACGTCAAATTTCAAAAGCGGTTGGTGATGAGAGACGTTAATGGCTACCATCAATGGGTTATTTGATCAGCAGGCATCTAAGAAGCTGGTTACAACTAATGGGTGTGCTGGTGTGCTAACCAGATGTCAGTTCCATATCCTTCTCTTTCTTTTCTGAATTTCACCAAAATCAGTTTGATTCTCCCTTTTCATGCTAGAATGTTCCATCCAAGCTTGCCAGTGATTAGATGGGATATGCAAAAAGTTATCAAGTGATGTAGAGACAAACAGAGAAAAGCCATCAATTTTAGGTCAAAGGATTGTTCTACTCAAGTTGTAATATAAGCAGGCTTTTAAAAAGTTTGGTATAGTGTATAAACCATCTTATTATCATAAACAGAAAATTTTGCACTAAGGTAGTTATAAGTTCCTTCAAACAGAGAGTATGGTTTTATTGTGTGTACAGCATTTCTGTCAATAAGACCAGATCATCATTGTTACCTAGGTGATACCAGTGAGTACTTATCCTTTTTGTTTGCCATTTTAGACACGTCCATTTTGTTCCATGCTCCAAACTTCTTCCACATTGTCTGAAACTATGCATGTGCAATTATTACTACCAAGTGTCTTTGAGTGTTAAGAACTTTTAATTCAATGAGTAAAGCCAGGAAATACACATTATGTGCATTTCTTTAGAGTGTACATTTTGCATCCAATTTTCTATTCTTCTTGGAAACATGTTAAAGATGCAGAGAAATTGCTGCTGATGCGTAAGACTTCTTATGTAATTTAATTGGTTTGTCTTTATTTTTCATAACTGTGTATGATGCTTACTCTGGAGACATTTGGTTTTTTGGTATATAAATAGAAAGTAAAGATATTTGCAAATTTAGAAGACTGTAGCATGGGAATATGTTTCTAAGAGCTTTGTTTTGCCTAAATCATGCTTTAAAGACCTACAATCTCATTTTGAAAAAGGTGTGTGACAGAAAAGGTGTTTTGTTTTGTTTTGTTTTTTAGTTTTACAGAATGTGAGGAGGATTCATAATAGCGCAGAGAACATTCTATGGTAAAATATTTCATATATTCATGCTACCTGCATTGGCTTAACTGTAGAGTTTGGTCTTCTGTTTAGGTTTTCTTTGTCAGCTTTCAAACAGTTGAGGTAGCCTGCAGGTTGATAAGTATCCCATTAATCTTTTTGATCCTCTAGCACTTGAGCATGAGAATAGCTGATCAATTACAGCAATTGTCTCCCTAAATGAGCTTTTCACATCTGCCTCTTATTTCATTAGTTAACTGTCTGCTCATATATCTGATAGAATGGAATCCTAGAGGCTTCTTACAGCTTGTTCTGTGTTACTGTACAATAAGGATGGGGTTGTTAGCAAAATGGGCACAAAAGGGTATTTATCCACTACCCGCAATAAATATACATGCTATTGTGTAGGAGTGCTTTTGTCTCTAATCACTGTTTGTTGAAACCTACTTAAAGCACATCAGTTTGCTTTTCAGCCTCCTGCTTAGTCCTTAGTTGTAAGCTTTATAGTTGTGTATTTATCATTTTTATAACACAACCAAAATGTTTCTATGCCCTAAACCATCATATCAATGTGTTGCCTACACGATTTTTGAAAACAGAATCTTCCATATTTAAAGCTAATGATAGAAATATAATTTCCTCCTTGTCTCTTTAGAATGCATCTTTTATATGCGTAGATATGATATCCTTCTCTCAGAAAGTAAATTTGCATTTCCAAAGCTGTAAACAAGTATTAACAGTAGTGGTAATGTTATTATGATTATTCAAGTTAAGTACAAAATGGTGAGCAATGATTACATTGTTTAATTCAAGGTTTGTTTTAAGAAACACAAACTACAAACTATAGATTACAAATTATAATAGAAAACATTTCACACAACTGCCTCTTTCATTAATGCTCAAACTTTCAATTACAAGAAAATCAATTACCAGAAGAAAATGTAAATAATTTCTAAACAAAGGCCTCATTCACTATCTGTTAATATCTGATTAGGTTATTCTAAAGAATTTACAGCATTTCATTTCCAAAGATTGTCCTTTTATTTGGCATTTATGAAATTGCTTTGGGCAACATTGGTATTTGGGGGGGGGGTGCTAAAAAGTGAACAGAGCTAAATGCCAAAAAGACTTAAAAAACATTCTGGCCTGCCTCTGGTGCAGATTATTCCAGGTGATTCTTTGATGCTTCCTGAACATTTAGGTGTGTTTGAATCTGAAGTGCTCAGGATATTTGTGCTTGAAACTTGTTTCAGTGAGTTTGCGTGATGGAAAGTATACAGTACAGAGATTTTATGGAATTTCAAAACCATGGAGGTATAATAACTAAATATCAGCCATCTTTTAAATTCACTTTTGACTGTTTATTGCAGGTCTGGTTTGTATGAAGTCGAGTACTTCAGTGGTTGAACTTGTTATGCTGCTTTGTTCACAGGTAAGACATTCTCTGGTTTTAACTGTATTAGTTTCTTTGCATAATGATAAGTTACTGTCAACCTAAGAATTGAGTATTGCTTGTTTCATTCTTCCATTTCAGTATAGGAAAATACAAATTCATCTCTTCCAATATAAGGTGTATTTTTTTCATATACTGTATAGTATCTCTATATCCATAGGGTGTACAAAGGATATATGCATTTATTTTTTGAAGTGTATGAAAAATGTATGTTATTCACTTTTTCTGTGTATGAACTCTTTTTCAAGTCAGTTCTTATTTAGAATATATGAATAGGATGTTGTTTTCATAATTTTATGTTAAAATTGGTCTTTGAATTTGTAACTTTTAAACACCTTACTTTGTGGTGATTTTATTACTTGTGTTATACATGGCACAAATTATTGCATGTTTTATATAGGAGTATAGGAACATGATTTCAATAGCCCTCAAGAACTCGCAGATACAGAATATTTCTATCTTAAAAATGTTTTAGTTATAATTTTTTAGCATACCAGTAGTTATTTTGTGAAAAATCAGAAACAATTAAGATTTTGTATTGATATCACAATTAAAATAATCAAAACTAAAACACTTTATAGTGTTTTGATTGTTTACATCTTAATTTTAATTTCATTTCTTTTTAAAAAAGTGTTTTTAGCTAATTTCATATATTTATAGCCTTTCACCTTAAACTGCCAGTAATAAGTTATCAACAGACATTTTAGAATTTTGCTCATTTTATATAAGGCAAATAATTGCCTAACAGTTACAGATAACTTCACAATTTTTTACACTTCTCTAAAGACTTATTAACAGTATATCACTTACCAAGTTCCTCACAGATTTAAAATAGCAGTTAAACTCATACCAGGTTAGTATATAAAATGCCCAGGTTTATTGTTACATTATTACCAAGAAAAAATACTTTATAGTTTCTGTGACCATTCACTGTGAACATTGAAAATATGCACCAAAAATGTACTAAAGCCCAACGAGTTTCTAGGGGGGGTTCCAACTTACCTGCTGTTTGCCAGTCCATAGGTTGCATTTCTTCAAGCTTGTGTCATAAGGAAATCATTAGATCTTGTTTTCCTTTTTTTTCCTTCCTTTTTTTTTCTCTTTAGCCAAGATGGATATTGGTTAGGGAAAAGTAAAAGAAAAATACATCCCTGGCAGGAATCCTCAGTGGGGTTTGAACTTCAAACCTTCTCCTGCAGGGCATTTGAAAAATTTGTTACCTAATGGGCGAGTCCTGGGTTCCAGGAAAATTCCAAAAGAAGGCTTTTAAGCCTTATGGTCATGTCATGAAATTTGTTTTTTTTTTTAATAACAGCTTTTGAAATCTTTACTGTAGGGGAGGAATAACTTACAGTCCTTTCGTTCTTAGCCTTTGGTTTTACTGCAGTTCTCAGGGATAAAGTGGAATGTAGCATTAGGGTCTAGTGTCTTTGATGGCCTCATCATCTAATCATAGGTTTAACATTACTCATTTGCTGGCTCCAGGAATTCCTGCCATTAAGGGCCCTAGAGATGAAACTTTGCCTCAAATATTGATTGAAAGGAAGAGAGAGAAATTTAAGCTCTTTCTGCAATGCTTTTTTTTTAAGACATCCCAGTAAAGCTATGTAACAAATGTAGATAAATCAATTTGTATTTTTATGACTCTTATGCAAGTTATTTATTGTTTCAAAATAGCCAAGTATTTTGAAAATAAGCTTCATTTTATACCTAAAATAATGTGAAAAGCTTAATCATTTTGAAATTTTGAACATTTATTCAGATTCTCTAATGTTTGTGTGGGAGAGAGCTCTTTTCCATCTACTCAATTACTTGGGAAAACTGCAATTTAAAATTTTTATACCCCATCTGATGTTTTACGTTTATTTCCTTATCTTCTAAATATGGAAAAATTTGTACCCTGCTGCCTCTTTATTACCAAGTACTTAAGAAGCTAATGCTATAACATTGTTGGTGGAATGATACTGAGTGTTTCTATAGGAAATGGTCAATAGAGGGCTGTAGTGGTGCAAATTGCCTTCTTCTCCCCTCTTTACCAGCTGTAAACAAGTTGCTTTTGTAAATTGTATCTGCACAGGATATTGTATTTCATCCTATAGGTGCACCAAGCAATCAGGTCTGCAGTTCCATTCATCTGCATGAAAAATTTAGTTAAATCGTCTATTTCAATTTTTAAAACTAAATGTCAAAAGAAAACACTAGGTAAATGCTACAAAAATACTAATAGGACATGATTTATAACATAGCTACAAGAAAAGAGAATGGCAGACAGGCAAACGCCATAATCCAGTATATAACTAACAAAACCGGGAATTAGGAGATTAGGAGTTAGTGTCCTCAGGAAAGGAGATTAGCTCATTGGTATATAAAAACGGACAGGGCTTACCTGATCTTCTCCATAAGATGAGTTGAGTACTGCAGAATGGAAAGACTATGTATACTGTGTTTTTTTAGTAAACCTAATGTAACTGGGGCTTTTCTTCCTGACATGGGTAAATCCTTCATATTCAAATTGAATGACATTCTACAGGTTATGTGGGGAAGTTTGAAATGTGTGTCATTCAAAAGATAGATGACGGTATTAAAAACCTTTGAAAAGTACAATTTTGTGTGCACAGAACAGAGTAACTTTAGACATTGAAAAGGAAAGGGAAATGCAAAGTTTGTTTTCCTTTCATTTGCTACAGCAAATTAGATGCTTTTATGCTCTTTATGTTGGAAATTCCATGTTAACGACTACAGATTAGCAAGGATGTCAGAATTTTTTTTCTTATCTGAGCTCCTGAATAAACTCAACATTGCCAGCGGCTCACGTCCAAGGTATGGTCTAAATTTACATGAAATATCACATTACAAATGTCTGAAGGTACATGTCATGGATAATTCAGTTCATATGGGCAGCCTTTTAGACTCTGAGGGATATGCAATCAAGTCTTTCCCCCCAAAGGAATTTGGAGTTTCTGTGAAAAATACATTTTAAGTTTTAAAGGAACTCCTGTAAGGATAGTGCATCATTTGTGGGCTTGAAGAAGAAAAAAAGTTCTACTCTGTATTTTCAGACCATCTCTCATACCATAACTTGCTTCCCCCCAACCTTTTTTTGTTTTTCCTAGTATCACCCATTTCATTAGACTAAAAATGAGATTAATTTGAGGGCTTCATTTTCTATTTCCTGTATAAACTAAAAGCATACATTCCTGAACTTGAAATATGTTTTTTCCATGAAATTTATAGTAAACATGGAATGGTTTTCACTTTCCATAAAGCAGGCATTTTCATTTGGATTTAGTCTATTTTAACATAAAATGGATGAAGATGTGTTATGTTTGACAAGATCTGTGCTTGATTAGCTAGTCTTTGTTCCTTCAGCCTGGTTGTGCATGTCACAGCTGTGTTGCTGTTTTGTGCGGCAGATTTCTTAAATAAACCATACAATTAGAAAAAAATACATTAATTTTTGCAGGGCAGTTCCTTTTCAAAAGCAAATTTAGTTTTCAGTAAACTTTTTCTTAATTTTTTTCCCCAAACACTACAATAATTTATAATTACTTCCAGATCTTCTGCAAATTTTCCCTTTGGAGATACAGCTTCTGCAGAAACAGAGTGATGTTATCCCAAAGGAGTCTTGTCATATACCACCTTTATTTTTCTGTATCTTATCTATTAGCAGGGAGAAATGCTTGATCAAGAAGTTTGATCAAGATCATAATTCAGGAGTCTCCAAAGGAAATATCAAAACTAGAATGAAAATAATCTGCTCCTGAATCAGTGTATTGAGGAAAAGTATTTCTTTTGGATGCTATCCATTGTAAATAGGCATTTACAAAAAAATTATTTTGGAAGTGAGGAAAAGGAATATTGCATGTAACCAAGAACATGTTTTATTTAAGACTGGCAATTAAAACCTGTTAGGAGATTCTCAAATAAATGATAATGCTCAAATGATCCTTCTTATAATTAAGCTATAAGTAGCTTCTGTAAATATTTTTATTTTCATGAAATTATTTTTATGAAAAGTTATGGAAGTGTCTTAGAAAACAAACTATACTAAGACTATATCCATAACTTTACATAATTGCATAACTAATACATAATTGTTGGATAAAGTGGGCATTAGCTAAAGCATTTCAAACTTTGGTTAACAGTGTTAGCTTCACAAATGAGTCATATCTGTTCAAATTGTCTTTTCTTTTAACCTGGAAATTTAGAAACTGCTTGGGTTGAATCCAGTCTCTCCGTCCATATCGCAAGCAGCCGTGCAGTACATACTTAGTCAAAAAGGATCTGTAAAAGATCTAGTCCCTTGCAGCACAGTCCAGAAAACACTCTGCAGCAGTTTGACACATGTAAAACTTAGTAGTTATGTACTTCTATACTGTTTGCCGTCACAACTATAAAATGCCAAAATGAGAGGAAGATGGGAAATGAGTACATCGCCAGTTGTCCTAAGTGAATATGGCAAGAAAAATTTTGAAACAGTATCAAGAAATTAATCCCATTCCAATGAAAATGAAAACCTGATGTCCCGTGCCAGTCAGAGTTGGAAGGAAATTCTCACTGAGCAAATCTGTTGATCACTTTAGCTCTGAGAACATACACAAGACCCACCAACCAAGCATTGGAGAGATTTCAATACTAAAAGCACTAGTATGTTTAAATGTGCATCCCACATCAAGGTATGGTGTATCACTTGGGTTTCAAAGGCTGGCAGCTGCCCAACACAGAAACCAAGCAAAAAAAAATCCCTTCCTGGTCCCTACTGCTCACCAGCAGAAGCTGCGAAACATGGCATTCATATGATAGAAACACAGTGCATGCTTTTTGTTACTAAACAAATTATATTCAAGGGTCTCTAGACAAGCTTTAGCAGGAGTTCTCCAGCTCTGCTCTACAGTGCCTTCTTATCAAGCACCATCCTAACAGGTGTCTTATCAGGTTCCATCTTAAGACAGTTAAGCTTTCTTTCTGTACTACGCACACGCATGCATACATACCCTATGACTGTTTCAGGGATGCATTTTTCCAGCATGACTTCACAAAGTCACCTCTGTACCAGTGCTGGCATTCAACTGACCCCTCATAAGCCTCTTTAACTCACAAACACAACTGAAAACTGTACAGACTTTTTTTTCGTGGTTTAGTGAGTTAAGCTAGCATAGGCCCAAGTCCAAAAACCATCAGAACTATTCAAAGGGAAGGGTTCATGGTTGCAGAGAAAAGAGAGAAAACACTGTTCATGTTTTCATGGCAGCAAGCTGTAAATTCAGATCTTTGCTTCTAATGGAATCATATTTTTGATTTCAGTTTCAATATTCAGCTCATACTTATCTCTGATCAAACTGACACTGGCAGAGGTAGCATGCCCTCTCTCTGCTTAGCTGCATATTCCTCCTCATTCCCTTTCACCAATACATGCAGTGGTGGAAATAGTCACATCAGTTTACAGATCCAAATGAAAAGTAATCCCATAAAAACAGTAATTTTCAACTGATTGTACTTCTAGAGTAGCCGTGAAAGCAATAACTCATAGCAAGTGGCAGGTAGGATAGCCGGAGCTGTAGAAGAGAAGGATTGCCCTGTGGCAATATCAGAGTCTTAGATCAGATTAAACTGATCATGAAACCATGCTCTTAGGCTTTTCTTTTTTTTTTTTTTTTTTTTTTTTTTTACTGAGCAGGTGTGTGGAACCATGCCCTAGGGGAACCTCTTATTGTGGTTTAGCTTAAGTTAATTACAAGGAGGTTTAAGATAAACATAAACTAATATCCACCTGTTTACTCTGGATGAAGTAAATCTGTTGTTTAAAAATGAAGTTAAGTGTAAACGTTTCAACTTCCATCATACGCAAGCTCTAATAAGATTACAAGAAGAAAGGATGTAGGAAACTTGCCCTTTTCTGGCTCCATCAGTGCCAACTGAAGAGGTCACTACCTTAGTTACTTGTCATTCCTTTTCCTTTGGAAATTACTGTACTCCCCCCCTCCCCCATTCTGTCATCAGGGTATCTCCTGAGATTTTCCCTAACATATTTCAGCCAAAATTAACTGAGTTAATTTGAATGCTTGAAATAAGATGTACCTAAGTGAGTGAGCTACTAGTTCAGAGGAGGTAGCAGTCACTCATAGAGGATTGCATTGTCAGCTGGCACAGCCACAGCCAGAAAAACACATATCTATTCACCCAAAGACTTCAGTCCTTTAAATATTTGAGCATATGATTCATTTCATCATATAATATACATAAATTAAATATAAATGATTTTATTCAATTTTAAGCATATGCTTAGGTGTTTGCAGGATTGATCCCTAAGTATATAATGAAAAGAAACATGGTAGTCATTAATTTCTTTAAATAAATATCAAGAAAAAAAAGAGAAGTTTTGACATTTGATGGGAAAAATAAGTTAAAACCCCCGAAAAACCCACAGATTTTTGTACATGGGGCAAAGTTCTAGAAAGGTACATGAAAACAGTCTGTCACCTAGCTCCAAACTGGGATTTGTAATTTTGCTTTTTATCAGTCTAAGATTAGACTTAACTCAATAAGTCTTGTGACTCAATAAGTCAAGTCTTTTTAGCTGAAACTGGCACTGTCTCTAATATTGTCAAATATTCTGTAATATTTATATTTGGACTATATAATGGTCCAGACAGAGAGACAAACCATTTCTTCTGTCCTTATCCATTACCAAATATGGCACAACATAAACATCTGCTTTACTTATGTGCTGGTGTTTATTTTGGGCTGCTCATAATCCACAACATGGCCTCTACATAAATATATTGATATACACACTAAGTGCAATTACCAAAACCAGAAGTGAATTCTAACTAATACAACAAAAATAGACTATCTTTAGGCCTACAGGGGAAGTAGAAAACTCTTTTTCCTTTAAATTTTCTTGTTCTGGGAGTTGAGTGATTTCTTCTCAGTGTTTCTCACTTGCTTTCTAGAATTCTGAAAGTTTTCCAAAAGGTCATCATTTTGCATTGTCTTCTTAAATTAAAGGGGTGTCAGAGAGTTTCCTTGCATTAATTTCTCGTCCATGTGTGGAATGTCTTCTAGCCCAATCTCAGTCTTCATCTCTTCTCCATCTGCTTCTGATAATATAACTTTCAAATGGAAACCATCAGTGTATTCTTTTCTACTTGTTGGGCAATTTTATTTTCTTGATTATTCTGAGAGATGTCTTTCCAGATCCCTCTCCACTCAGAAAGGTACACCTGTGCTTTGCCTTTAGTAATAAGCAGATTCTCTTCACTCTCCAGTATCTTATTTTTATATCTGGGTCATCATGGAACATCTGATGCTTTCACTGGCGAGTCCTTGTCAAAGACTATTTACAGTTATTACAATTAGTGAGATGCTGATCTGAACCTCCTCTAAATTTGTGCTAAAACAGGCCAGATCAGAACACTGTAGGAATTACCTCCCCCATATCCTAATATGTCAAGGTATCTTCCCCTGACTTCTCTATGAAGTTGCCTACAATTTAGGAAGGTCTTAGCCCAGATACCAAAACACTTAGAAAGCCAGGAGTCAGCTGGTATTTTGTGAAGGACTGAGAGAGGATGCAAGAGCTCATTAATATACAATAGTTCATTGTTTTTCATTGTTCATATCACGGAGACAATGTAAACAGTAGTTTTCAGAACATCAAAAAGTGTTCACTGTACTGGTGTGTTTTGGAAAACTTCAGATCTGTATGCACCCCTAACATCAAAAAGGTCAAATATTAACTGCACTGGCTTTTAGCATAATTATCCATATGTAGCACCACAGGTTGTTAATGATAATTTTAAACCTCTTAATAACTACTTTTCCTGTCATGAAGTAAACTGGAGAAGTTATGGAGATGTACCAGAATTTCTACAAAGCAGTTAAGGTTAATATTCTATCGCCAAAATAAATTTGCCCTTTTCTCTAGTGTTCTGGATAATGTAAATGTTTTTGCAATTTGGGTATTTTTTTCTCTTTTTGTTTAAATACCAATGAAGTGTTCCTCTGAGCACATTTGACTTCATTTTGGAGAAAAATTGGGTAATTATTGCAGATGATCTGAAGGGCAATGGTTTTATGTGTTTCCAAGAAAGAAAAAGGTTAATGCATTACTCCAAGTCAGGAAAGCACAGAAAAAAAGGAGACTTTCACCGTGTGAAACTGAAATCTAAATACCTTTCTTATACCTTTGCTGCCTTTTTTAAGGCATGTTCACATAAATTGTGTTGTGAAAGTTTCACATTCTTTTTCTGTTCTGTGATTTGGCCAGAAGCCCAGTGGATTCCAGTACTTGAGATTTGCCTTGCAGGAGGATGTTGTCAGACATTCTGCAACTTCCTTATTATGGGAAATAGTCATTTCTAAAAAAGAATGACCTATCATAGAATCCTAAAACTGACCTCAAATTCACTTGAAAGAGTAGACCAAAAATACATTTCATTTCTAATCTATCGGCAGGGTATATGTGAGTGTGTGTGTGTTGCAGAGGGGAAGGCAATAACATTGGAATGCTTAGATCTGATTCTTCATTCCAAACAGTAATGGAAGGCTTTAAGACTCCAATTCCTTTACTCAGTTCTTCTAGGAATGGAAAGAACAGTCCTATTAACCTTAAAATTGTACAATCTACTTAAAATTTTATAAGTCTGTATCTTCAACTCAATTAAATTTTCTGCTCATACCTATTCTAATGATTTTTTTTTGCAATAAAGAAAAATTTCTTTGGTCTCATAACATTTCCTTTGAATCTTTCCACTTAACCAAAGTAAAGCAAGTTATTGGTGATTTTAGGAGGCAACTTCACAACGTAGAATTCAAACGCAAGGTAAAATACAGGCATGTTGTGAATTGTAAAGACATATATGTAAAGAAGTTTCCTCTCCCTTATCCCAGTGAAAGGTTGCATATATATAGCTCCATACAAGACTTTTCTCCAGACATTTCAAGGATCCAGAAACAAGAGAATCAATGTCATAGAATTGCATCTGTGTCAAGAAAATATGCTTAAAATACAGTAATTGAAGAACCGAAGTATTAACTGAGTTCTTAATATCTAAGGCTAGAAAATTCAATATAGATTCAGTAAGACAAAAAGAAGAAAAAAAATACTCGGTAAGTGTAAGACATGGAGAAGAGAAAGTTCCGGAGAAGCTAAAAGTGATTGAGATTGTAACTCTTGTAGTGGAAGGAGAGTTGTAGGGTATAGGGTGACCATGAATCTGTCTCCTCACTAACTGCAGTTTGTTGAAAAACTTATAAATTGTGAAGCAATTTTAGACTTCCTTATAGAAATTGAAAAGGGTGAGAGCTCTCATGCAGACTATGAAAACCCTAAGGATAACTATTCTTTTTTGTATAAAGATATTTCATGTCAAATTAGTTATGTAGTTTTAAATAGTATCACAAGATTTTATTAAAAAGTTTTTCTTGCTGATCACCGTGAATATAGATCCAAAAAGGGATTGTAAGCAAAGGTTCATTTGGAAGGAAATACCATATAAACCGAAAAAAGGTTCTTAGGTTGCCAGGCTTAGTTGTTCGGGGTTTTTTTGGTCTTTCACTGTTATTTTTTGTCTATGCAATTTTTCTGGTATCAGTTTAACATGCTACACAAATCAGGAACACTAAATTTGCAAATATTGTCAGGCCTTTATTTTATTGTAATAGGGACTGGAGAATCTTAAAGAAATAAGCTAGGAAAATACAATCGTATAGAAAGCAGACATTGTAAGAATATCAGCAAATAATAAAATACAAATCATGGATTGAAAAAATAAAACTAAGTTTGAAGTAATATCTGTACTGAGTTATAGTTCATTATTTAGGAGTTTTAGCCTTTTACTGTCATCCCAGTTTTATTCATCTCCTCTCCTCCTCTGCATGGGCAGTTTCATAACTGGATTCACTCTGAACTTTCTGTCAGGGAATCTGTACTGGTGCTTTCTGGATGCAGTGGTGCTTTTCAAGCAACAATATCAGAAGAGAGGAGGAGGCCAAGTTAGGTCTGATTTTTTTTTTTTGCCAGAATCCTAATCATTTTCTGTGTGTTGTCTATAGAAATTTGCATAACAAAATATTTCTAACACACCCATACTGAACAGTAATGTAATTCAATCTCTAAAGTTATAATGGTTAGTTATTGTGAACAAAGGCAATTTTTGGATTTTTTTTCAACAGTGGTAAAATTAAAAATGAAATTTAATATCATCTTCCTGATTTTAGTACAAAGAAGTAGTAAATGTTGTTGTTCTTCAACACTTAGGTTTTTAGACAGTTTTCAAAAGTGTCTCTATCCCTAAGTCTTCTGTACCCTGCTTGTGATCAAGAGGAATTCCTTATTCCTTGCGCTTTTGGCAGTAATGGCCATGACCATCCCCACTGCCCTATGAAGTGGGAGCATTTTCCTAAGGGAAGAAAGGACAATGTACTGCTGTAGAAAAAATTTCCTGGTACAGGCTTTTGGCAAAATCTTCCATTACTTCTGTGTGTAATTGGCATGAGCAATTTTGGTGCACAGCAGAGTCTCCCAGCTCTTGTTTTAAGACTCAGACGATGCATAATACACCAAAACCGCCTGGGATGTAGTGTAGTTATTCAAGCAGTTAGCTGCTAATAACTAAATGTCCACACTATGATTCTACAAATTTTCCAAGCACCCATCACTGCATCTGTTACTTTCGGTGCATATCCTTGAGTTTCTTGCATCTTGAGGGCCGGACAGACTTTTTATGGAAACTAACATATTATAATCCAATTGCTTCAGATTCTGTGAGCACATAGCTGCCAGTCTTAACCCAGTTCTTAAAATTCATGCAGTGATCTGAATTTGGATTGCAAAGGCAATTTTAATGATAGCATTTCCAATCCCTCTAAGTATTTCGCTTTTTAAAATAGTATAGTGTTTGGCTCTTCTAAAAACAAACAGGAAAAAAGAAAACCGGGTGTCTCTTCACAGGTTTAGTTTGCATCTCAGGATCATGAGTCTGTTGTATTAAATTCTGCCTAACATTGAGAAGAAAATGTAGTAGTAATAATTATTATCTTATTTGTGGATCAGCAATGAGAGGTGGGATTTATAGTGAGTTCTTTGTGAAGCAAGGTGTGAATGAGGAGTCCTGGCTTCTTTGTGGTTCTTCATTTTTATTTTTTCCACTAGTTTTTGATAGATAGCAGACAGGTGGAGTTTCACACACCTTTATCGTGAAGAACTAATCTGGCTAAATTGGTGAGATTTTCCACCTATGGAGACATAGGGAGAGATTCATTAGCTTCTGCATCTGATGCTATTTGAGGCTGAGATATGACACCTAAAATCCAGTTAGCCATTTTGGATGTCCTGAAGTGTCTGAGACATTGGCATGAGGCAGAAAGATCTGATAAAAGACTTGCAGGAATCCCTTGATCTCCTCCAGACACAGGTAGATAGGATAACTGAACGTACTTAAAATGGCACTACACAGCTATGTTTAGGCAACTGAATCCTTTCCTTCTTAGTCTATCAGAGTGACTCTATGTTATACCAAAGAGACTGAATTGCTTCCAGTTAGGCTTGCCTCAGTTGCTGGATTTGGAAAAGAACAAAATCAACACCACTTAACAACGGATCTGACGTAATGATTTTCTAGCGCACAAGTTAGTGGCATGAGTGCAGATACTCCATCTTCCCTAATCAAGATTTCTGCTGAGAAATGGGTTAAGAATATGCTCATTATTTGGGTATTTTAGCAGTTTACCTCTCATAAATCCTATCATGAGTACAAGAATATGGTTATTTCTTCCAAAGACGTGTGACTTGGCCAAATCTCCAAATTTCTATGGGATCAGCAAGAAGAACCTTGCTGGTTACTTAGTAGTTTTCACAAGCATTCTTTGAGAAAACTTTCTAACCCTGTGCAAAGCAATTTTACTGCTTGAGTCAGGAAACAAGCTTTGGGAATTTCTGCCTGAATTTTTAGGCCTGGAAAAAGGAAATGTAAAACAGAATAGTTCTGTAACTGTAACTCTCTCTACCCATTTTTGCTTATGGTCTGAAGTCTTAGACTAGGAAATTTCTTTCTGAAATGTAATCTAGCTAATGTGTCTTGATTTCTTCTCAGTAATCAAAAGGAAGTGTTTATTACACTTAAAGAAAAGTTGTAAGGAATTATCCCAAAAGAAAGTTACCTTTACTTGCTAGAGAGATGTCCTGACCTTTTTTATCTCAACTGTCAAAAATCTGTTTGTGGGATAGAGATGGTAGGTTGTATGGCAAAAAGCTGTTAATTATAGATTGAGAATTTTCTCTTTAATCCAGTGGTGTATGATATAAAAAGTTGTTATCATTTAATATCTATTAAATGGTTTAAGTCAGTTTCAAAAGTTGACCTTGGAAATCCATATTAATATTAAAAGAATTTAAAAGTCTCAGTTTGTTATTAGCTACTATTTTTGTTTTCACTCAAAATGGGGAAAAAAAAAGAATGAACTCAAGGATGGATGGATGGTACACAGATTGCCTGCTTATATCCTTAAATGTAAACAGTGTAACAGTGGAGTAAAGTGATGAAGAAACTGATACCACTGTACTTTGTTGCACCTCATATACTCATTAAGCAGCTGTACGAATTGGAGAAACAAGTTTTTTTTCCTCCAGACAAGGAAAACAAAGTTTGCTTGAAGGGAGGTATAGAAAACATGACCACCTAAAATTAATTTGCAAATCAGAATGAATTACAGTTTTTAAATGATCAGGTCTTTGAAAGAAAGACCTTTGAAAGAAAGAACAGCATTAAATTAAGAAGTTCAAGCTCAGTTCAAGCTCCTTAGGCAGTTGTCCAGGTCAGTTTCAGAAGCACTGTTTAAAATCCTTGGTTTTTGATCATGTTATGTTTTATCTTCTTAGGAATGGCAAAATTCTATTCAGAAGAATGCAGGACTTGCATTTATTGAGCTCATCAATGAAGGAAGGTAATTAATTTTAAAGCTTTTGAACAAGTAGTCATTTTGCATTTTATTCCATTGGGTGATAATACTTTCTCACCATCTGTTCCAAAAAGATTGTGAAAAGGCCATTTTAATTAAGAGGTTTATTGTTTAGATACTTTGCGTAACAAATATTTAACTTGGAAATGTATACGTTCTTACATTTTTGTTTATTGACCAAAGAAAATAAAGCCCCTGTGAGCTGTATATGGCTCTGGATTTATCTGAGAGTTGAACTACCATCTTACTGAGCAGCAAGGTTGTTTTACCGAGACAGTCTAGGGAGCCCAATCTGTAAATCCATCTGCTGCTCCATCTGTTTTAGGAGCACAGCATTCATTGTACGGATGCCCTTCATTATATTATCAGTTCATAAGGAATTATTTTATCTAGAATTTCTGGTCCAATTCAAGTCTTGTGTAACACACAGAACATCACATTTATAAGAGCTGCCTTGCTTTTGCAAGTTGTTAAGATGCTTTATTATCAATCCTCAGGTAATTTTAATGCTGTGTCTGTTTACATCTTCTACTCTGTGCAATACTTGACAGTACTTTCAGCCAGACAGCTGGGCAATAATGGGGCACTCTTTGGCCTTGCTGGTAGTGGAATGCCAAAGACAAATGCAGCCACTTGTGTCATGTATGTCACTTTCATTGGCCAGGAAATTAGATCCATTTAAATCTAGATTTCTTGATATGTGCAGTTGAATAAAAATATTCATAGTAATGTGCCCATTGAAGAGATTTTGTCATTTTGTGTGTGATTTGTTTTTTTTACTGATAGTATGTCATTACCAATACTGAAATACCAAATCATCTGTTGTCGAAATGGTCTCTTTTTTACAGTAGGATTTTTTTTTTGTCTAGCTGTTATTTCTATCGTGAATCCATTCATTTGAAAAGAAGACTGGAAAATATCAGAGATCAGGAATATAGGAACACTGCTATCTGGAAAATAGGAATGTGTACCTTTATATCAGATTTTTGGTTGGTACAAATTCTCTTAGATTCATTGCAAGCACTGAAGTTACATTACAATATACTAGTTGGAAGTGTAGTCCTTTTAATTGGAAATTCTTGCTACAAAGTAGCATATGAGTTTACACAATAATAGGGCTCATCTAAGTAGGTCATCTACTGCACATTATTATACAATAAATGTTGCGCAATAATAGACTGAGTAATTATAGTAAGCTCATGTTCTTGGATGGTAATATGGAAAGCTATTCTGCCCCTTTTTATTTTCTCAACCTTTTTTTTTTAAGTGGAAAGTTCTTGTAAACTGTTTTTGCTTACAGTAGCACTGGATAATAAGATCAGATATTATTGCATGCTCACTGTTGAGAAAATGCTTGTTCTGAACAAATCCCATATCTGCATTTTTTTTAGCTCAAGTATTAAGTTATCAGTAGACTTTCTACTCCCTCTAGCAATAACTTTTCAAAAGGTAGTAATAATTAAGAACTGCTGCTTAAATCCAGTCAAACAAATGCCTAATCAAACTGCCCTTAGACACATGTTCCTCCATATACTTTTGTCATAAACATGTCTTAGAATAAATGTGTGAGCATTAGTAGAATGTTTGCTCTTCTTTACAATCAGCCCATCCGTTTTTAATTTATCCTTTTGGGAATAAAGATAACAATCCTTTAAGTGGAAATTGTTATAAATATTTATTCTACTTAATAGCTAAACTTGTGAATGCAATTCATCAATCATAGCTAGAGAACGCAATTGTGCAGTTGTCAACAATTAACAGGACATAAACAGTTGATGAATGTGCAGCTGAATTAAAGTGCTCCCTAGGATAACCTGAAATTATAAACTGGATCATTTAAAGGAATCTAACAAAGGATCTTTATAATTAAAACAAAGCAGGGTTAATGAGATGTAAAATTGCATATAATCGCTGTGCAATAATGATTGAATTTTAAATTATTAAAAGCAAAATGAAGACTAAGAATATTTTGAAGGATTTTCTGGATAAGATTTTGAGAGACATAGGTAATAAATCAACAGTTTTAAGTGATCTTTTTCGTTTGGGGTGGGGAGGAAAGGGATTAGATGTTATGTAGAGGATCATAATTTTTAATATTTTCAGTTACACATCTATCTTTTTTAATATATTGGCATTATTAGGAGATTTTCTGAGTATCTTAATTTTGTTGTTTCTGCATTAAAGCATTTGAATGCCTTTCTGATCGTTGACTTTATTAGAAATGTTCTGAAACAAAATATTTCAGTTCAGTTGCATTTAAAAACACATAATATCTTTGTTCCCATCACTTTAAGAATTTGTGCTTTCATTTTAAATCAGTCAATTTATTGTGTTTGTTTTTGTTTTTACTCATTTTAGATAATGTTTTGCTAGGAAGGTCTGAATGACCCAATTGTAAAATTGAGAGCACAAATACTCTGATAGAGTTTTCTAAAAACAGGAATTTGGAGAAGGAAGAGAGCTGGAATGCCTAAATTTAATCCTGAGTTTGTTCTTAACTGTCTGTGAGTTTAAAAAGTTACCTCTGCATCAGGTTTTATCATCTATAAAATAAAGAAACTAATTGCTGGTATGAGAGTTTTGTGATAAAAATGGTTTGCAACATGAAGATGAAGATACATTATATGATTACTAAATTTTATTAAAAAAACTCTATTATGACAGTTTTCCATATAACAAGAGCCTCTGGCTATAGATTTAAATTAATATTTTAGAGGAAAATATGTGCAAAGATATTTAATTTGGGAGTGGAGAATAACAGTCAATAATAAACCTGAAGGGTTTACAGAGACATTCTGCTTATGATCTTGAACTTTATGCTTCTTTTTAATCAGTCTTATACTATGAATATCTGTTATTGAGGGTATCACACATGTCAAGAGCTCCATTGACAGCAGCTTAATTAGGATTTCAGATTTATGTTTTGGCATACACGGAAGTAGTCTTCTTAAGAGTTAGATATATCTGCAATGTTAGCTGTAAAAGGGAACATCAAAAGAACTCTTTAGGAATGATGTGGGAGGGAGACTGCAACCTGCAGTTAAGCAAGGTAGTGATGGGTAAGGTCAAAAGCAAAGGGTGCAGGGTGATGAGAACAAGAGAGTGAAAACAGGAACACCCACCTCAGGTGAACATGTACACAAACTCATGCAGCCTGAGAAACAACCAGGAGGAACTAGAGCTCCATGTGTAATCACTAAACTACAACATCATTGGAATAAATAAGATATGGTGGGATAGCCTGCATGACTGAGTGCTGTGACGAACAGGTACAAGTTCTTCAGAAAAGGACAGGCAGGGAAAGCGAGAAGGTAGCATTGCCCTCTGTACAAAGGAGCAGCTTAGATCTATGAAGCTCTTCAGTGGGACTCTTGACAGTCTGGCAGATAGTTTGTGGGTCTGGTTGAGAGGAAAGTAATGGTGACAAAATGGTGGGAGTTTGTTACAGACCACCCAATCAGGGTGAGGGAAAGGAAGAAGCCTTCTTTAAAAAAAATCGAGGAAGTCTCTGCATCAGAAACCCTAGTTCTTATGGGGGACTTTAGCCTTCCTGACATTGGCTGGAAGTGCAAGAAGGTGGAATGCCTGCAGGCAGGATGATTTCTAGAGGATGTTTGGGATAACTTTTGATACAGGATGGACCAACAGAGATGACACATAGCTGGATCTGCTATTCACTAACAAGGAAGAGTTGTTTTAGGATGTGTTAATTAATGGCAACCTTGGCTATAGTGACCATGAAATAATGGAGTTCAAGATTCTGAAGGGGTGAGGAAGGAGAATAGCAGAGTACAGACTTTAGGAGAACACATTTCAGCTTATTCAGAAAATTGGTAGTTGGGATCCCATGGGAGAGAGCTCTGAAGGTTAAAGGAGCTCAGAAAAGCTGGCAGACCTTTAAAGACAGCATCCTCCTAGTACAAGAATGGGTCATCCCACTACTCAGGGAAAAGGTACATGTATCAGGAGACTGGTTTGGCTAAGCAGGGAACTTATGATGGAGCTCCATTGCAAAAAGAAAGTATGCAAGAGATGGAAGCAGGAACAGGCTAGTAAGGAGAAATTTAGAAACCTTGTCTGGGTGTGTAGGGATGGTGTCAGGAAGGCCAAGGCTCAACTGGAATTGAGACTTGAAAGAGCCATCAAGGGTAACAAGAAGAGCTTCTACCACTTCATTAGTAGTTAAAGGCTGAACAAGGAAAAATGTGGATCTGTTGCTGAATGGGTGGATGATAAGGCTGATGTACTCAATGACTTCTTTGCCTCAGTCTTCACCTACAAGATCTCTCAAGCCTCTGTGCTTAGTGCAAGTGTCCAAGGAGGAGAACTACCAGCAGTGGATGAGGATTGAGTTAGGGCTAATGTGAGAGAACTTGACCCATACAAGTCCATGGTACCTGGTGGGGTGCATCTGATGGTACTGAAAGTCCTTGCAAGGCTGCTATCCTTGTCAGGCTGTTCTCTGTCATCTTTGAAGAGTCATGGAGATTGGGGAAGGCCGCTGATGCCTGGAGAAAGGTGAATATTACGCTCGTCTTCAAAAAAGTCCAAAAAAGCCGGGGAGCTTTAGGCTGGTCAGCCTCACTTCTATCCCTGGGAAAATCATTGAGCGAGTCCTTTTGGAACACGTTTCTGGCCATGTGAAGAAGATAGTGACTGAGAACAATCAGCATGGATTTACCATGCCTGACCAACCTGACTGCCTTCTATGACAAAATCACTAGATTTTTAGACAAGGGAGAACAGTGGATATCATTTACCTTGACATTAGCAAGACTTACACGCTGT
Source organism: Apteryx mantelli (assembly GCF_036417845.1). Lineage (NCBI taxonomy): Eukaryota > Metazoa > Chordata > Aves > Apterygiformes > Apterygidae > Apteryx > Apteryx mantelli. The sequence continues at coordinate 28,006,677 of NC_089978.1, forward strand.
CTACCACAGCATCCATGTATCAAAGTTAGAACACTGCAGTCTGTATGAGTGGACCACTAGATGGTTAGAAAACTGGCTAGACGATTTGGCTCAGAGGGTCAGGTTAATGGGTCATGCTGTACCTGGAAGACTGTGACAAGTGAAACACCACGAAGTTTTATCTGTCTAAGAGACAGATGTTGCAGATATTATCTTTCAGAATTGGATTACTATTCTCAATTCACTTCCATTTCATTCCCCCTTTATGTTTTCACTACACTCACCTGTGAAAAGGGATGACCTTCTTGCTTCACTTAAAATAGTTTTGTTTAATTATTGCAGAATTTCCTCATTTTGAATAGCAGGAGTAGTCTGATCACAATCTAAATTTGAGGAAGTACAGGATCATATTTCATCTCAAATCTCAAATTGTAGGCTTTGTTTCTGTAATTCTATCTCTATATCTAAGTCTGATTTCTGCCTTTAGCCATGAGAATACATACTTTCGTATATCCACCTACCTGGACCTCCAGATAGACTTAAGATTCACAGGGGCCTTCATTTTTAAACTGTGTTGTGTTGAGAGTGTTCACTAATTTCCCAGAAAGAGTGACAGAATGTTTAAACAGACTGAAAAATTGTTTTTGTTTAAATGTAGATGAATTCCTGATTAAGTCCTCAGCTAGGACCGTTGGTTAACTGCAGGAAGTTTTCTTTTTGAAATCCTCTGTTGCAGTTTGGCAAGAGGTTCTGCTATGTTTTGTTTGTGGTAAATGAGCTCATAGTCATTACTCTCCTTCTGTAGTATTTAAATGTTCAGGCCCTTTGCTGGAAGGTATATCTATGGTGCTGTTCACCATGTTGGATTTATGACATGTGTGCATGCAGTTGGATCCCTAGATACCACTTGGAGAACTTGTTTGGCTCTTGGATCCGAGCATACATGGAGAAAGGATGCTGTTTGTGGTTCCTCTCTTGGCAATGAGCTTGATCACAGGAACCTTGAGGTCAGAATATGGAGCTCACCTGAACCACTGAGAAATGCAAGATATGTGGTCTTGAGACATCATGAATATTGTGTAGATGTGGGCTACCAGAACAACTTGCCAGGCATGCCTGTCTGACATGCAAAACCCAATATATGCAAATTCTGGCAGAAAATAGCACTTCGCCAGCAATAGTACTGGGATACAATATGTAAGTAAGAACAAAAGTGTTTGATCATTCTCTCTTTGACAGATGTAGCCAAATTCTGTTGTATGTTGGGTCATTTTATAGAAAACCATCCTAAATGTCATCTTCCATCAACAGAGGATTCCTATCATAAATATTTTTGTCAAACTGGGCACTGAATATCTGTATTTCTGCTCCAGCTGAAGCATGAACTTGAAGTCCCTATTAGATGTGCTTTTTTCTAATTTCATATTCTTTATGGTGAGTGTCCTTGTCCCACCTCCAGACTAATAGTCAATTTGTTTTGGACAAAGCATGTGTTGTTATAAAAATCTGTCTACCTATAGGGCTAGTACAGCCCAGTTCTTAGATCTGTTACAGGTTTTCAGTCGTCCTCTCACCTTCTTGCCTTGTCTGGTCAGGTCATATCTCAAAGCTGAGGCTGATTCTGAGATACAGGATATTGTAAATGAATGTTTACTGGGTAAGCACTATTTCAAAGAGACAGTTTCCTCTGGATTTAGAAAATTCTTAAGCAAAATAGGAAATCTTTATTAGGAATGGAATAGATTCTTTGTAGTCAACTCTGAGTTTCAGTGAGTCTGTTATAGCTTCTGTGGTATTTCTGAAGCATTTGCAGTTACCTTCCATAAAGTTTATCTTGCCAATATGTTCATGTTGTACTCCAGTAGCTGATCTTTGCGTACTGTACTTTCAAAATTTTCCCTAGTAAATTCTTCATCACTGCCCTTTTGCCAGAAATCTTATGCTACACTACTTTCCAAAGTTTATGGGAATTTTCTTTGAAAGCATTTATAGCAGCACCTCATCTTGTAGAATTTGAAGCTCTTCAGATCAGGCCAGTTTATGCATCCTGTTATAGATACCAGGTGCCACAATAGGTTTCATTTCTTATGAATGCCATTAATAATTGTAAAAACAACTATGTTTGGTGAAAAAGTGGCAAATTTCCAGGCTGCTGCTTGGAAAAAATTTAGCTGTGGGCATCTGATGAAAGTAAGTCCGAGAAACATCTGTTTCCCTGGACATGTGAGTTGGCAGAACTTCAGGAATGAGTAGAGGAAGCAAGACCTTAGCTAAATTATAACAAATGTTCATTTTATAATCTGTTTTGAAAGTTGCTGCTTGGGAATGGTCTGCTTTTTTAGATTATCTCAAGTGAAAGAAAGATTAGGCAACATAAGCACAATTATTTTATCTAGTAATATAACAGCTAAGAGCCCTCTTTCTCTGTGTGTGAGATTGTTACTAGGAAGAACTGACTGCAAGATAGCAAAGTCAGATAAGACTAGTTAGTGAGATATGAATTTTAATCCTTCAGTTTTGATAGGAAGACAAATAGCACTGCTTGTCACAACCGATCCCAACCCACACCAACACACATCTAAATGTATTGTAAGTGTTTTATGCTTTTTTACATGTTTCCAAGCTAGTCTGGAAATAATCTTATCACTAGCTCTATTTTCAAGACTCCAAAAAAAAATTGTCCCAGGCTCTGGCTTCTTATCTGAATTATTTTTCAGAATCTGGAACTTCACAATCTAACCTTTTCAAAACCCTGAAACACACACAGGCTTCTGATTGCTTACACATGCTTTTTCACAACTTCCCTTAAACTGTAAGCACTCTAGACTTTTAAAGTAACCCTGCTGAGGACAGCATTCAGGAAATCAAGCCACACGGACTTAAAATAGCTCCTTACTTACTCCTAAATAATATTTGCAGATAAATCATCTTTATGAATCAGCAAGTCCTGAGACATACTCTCACCCAGTCTGCTGTCAATCCTACATCTGAAATTCTTGGATTTTTAGGTGAGGGAGAAGCTGCTCTGTACACTTATTCCTTCAGATACTTCAGCCCTGTCATGCTTATTTCAGAACAGCAGCATATCTTAATTCTAGTTTTTTATTTACATTTTCCATGTGTTCAGGTGGAAACTTCATGCCTATCTCTATAGAAAACTCATTTCCCCATAGAAATATAGCAGGATTTGAACACCTAAGTGATCTCAGACTGCTTTGTTGGTGGATTCTTTACTGAAAGTCCTTTGATTAGGACTAAAAACATGTCAAGCCCATTTCTTAAGGGAGCTTTAACTGTGGGTCACAAATTTGTGGGCATTTAATAGAAATCAAGTCTGTCTTGTAGAGAGAAATCATAAGTTAACACATAAGTGTCTCATCTTTTCTTTATATTGTAAGAATTGCAGCTCAAAGAGGTAGGAGTTTTGCTGATCATCAGCTCCTGATTGAGATCAGCTCAGCTGGGGAAGGTCATAGCAGCACACCTGACTTCCAGTTCTGGCAGGGGTTTCGGTGGTGCAGCTACAGGAATTGTCATGTAAGGTCAAGCCAAAAGTCTTTCTAGACCAGTGTGTTGTCTCTTTTGGTCAATCGCATATGACTAGAAAACAGTATAAAAATTAGAGCAAGCCTGTGGTGATGCTTCTCAGACAACTCCCTAGCCCTGCAGGAATACAATTTGTGTAGAGATTAATAAGCATGACCAGAAGGCCAGATTCGTCACTGTCTCAACATCAATCTGTCTGCTATGTCTTTTGAGGGCGATGCTTGCTAGGGCAGGATGAGGATTTACAAAGGTGAGAGAGAACAGTGGGTATATTTTAGTCACATGAAATGTTCAGTTGTCAATGATAAGGAGATCTCACTAATGACCGTATGTTTTATTTCCAGAGGAGAGTAAAAATAATACTCCTCTCAAATTTCAAATCTTCCCCCTGTTTAGCAAGTATATATACATTTTTATGCAAGCACCTTCTTATTGGATTGGTTCACTCCAATACAGGACGATGGTTTAGGAAGGATGCAGAGAATAGACTTTTCCTCAAAAAGGAGCATTTTGAAAAACCCGAGGTTGGGACACATAGTTGGGCAGATGACTGGAATACCAACCAACATAAATTTCATGGGTTTCAGACTTGGATTAGTGTAAATATTATATAATATAATATGTTATGTAAATGTTATATAACATAACAGCATGAAACATGGAGTTCATGCTCTTGAGAACATATGCTAGAAACTATCGGTTCATCATTTGGAAATGCCTGAGGATGTAAAAGACCAGTCTATTGTCGGCATGTTTGTGTATAGAATCATAGAATATAGGACTGTGCAAGAGGAAAATGCTATTCTAGACTTGCATCAGAAAAGGCATTTCCACTGAGATAAGAAGCACTACTGTTACTATGCAAATACTGGTGGGAACTTGTCTAGAATGCTGCTGACAGTTTTGGCTATGCACATTCAGTAAAGGTGAGTTCAAACTATGTTTGACATGAGTAAAGACCCACAAGGCAATGTTTTTTTCTAATTAGTCTGGCATACAAGGATAGAGAGATCTGGTTTATTTAGCCTGGTAAAATGGGGGTTGAGATGGAATATTAGAAGGTCAACAGAAGCAACAAGAATTATGTAAGCCTAAGGGCACCACTGGCATAAAAATGAAACAGTAAACACTGCTGAAGGATACGTTTGGATTGGAAAGTAAAAGAAGGTTTTTAACCTTCAGAGGTTTTGGAATGACCTTCCAAAGCTGTGCTGGAGGCTAGAATCTCGATCACATTTTTATAAACTGAAGATATATTTCATGCACTAAATTTCATACTTTTCATAAAGTGATGATAGTTTCTGAAAGAGTTCATATGATGTAGCTGTGTGTTGTAGTGAAGGAGAGAAGGTGTTGACCTAGAAGTCTTCTTTGTTCCTATCTCTTATTTGCAGTGCTTGAAGGCAGACTCTTTTGATGTGTTGGCAGCCTTTGATACTACTGAGTGTGAGATTTTTCCTGGTTTGCAATTCTTTCTGAATCAATTTCATGTTTTTTCCTATGAGAATCTTCTATGAGAAGTTGCAAGACTTGTTCTAAGGCCAGAAAAGTCTGAGGTTTTGTTGTTTCTGTTTTTTCTTTTCTTTTCTTTTTTTTTTAATCTTGTGCAATGCATGTGATAAGGATTTAGATAAGTAGGAATGTATTCAAATGATGATGACCTTACTGTACGTGTTCTCAGGTGTAACCCAGTTAGGACAACATGCTGAATTATGCAGTGTCTGTATGATTTCAAGATTCAGTTAGAGTTAGCTGGATATGATTTAATCCAGATACAACAGTAGTAGTGATAACACTTTAGCCATCTTTTGCTTACTAGAAATGTATTTTGAGACTACTGGACAACTTCCTGTTAGAAGCAAAAATCAGTAACAAAGAATTCAATTTTTAAGTAGAATTTTTAAATTTGAAAAGGTAACAATTTTCCTTGAACAAGTATACTAGTATCTGGCATGTAGGCAAGTTCCTTTGCAAAAACCTCTGAAAAAAATTTGCTTTGCTGACCTTGCAGTAGCTGCCTTTCCTTTCAAAGCTAAGAGGACATATTTAACTGCTTTAATGTATTATGCTTCTTTTTTCTGCCCCACATCCTTGTACTTACAAATCAAAACATCCAAGGCTTCCTTTAGATGCAGGCAAGATTCGTAAATGATGGCCTAGATTTTAAATAAACTTTCTCTTGTTTTAAAGTTTATCTTTCTGGCAATGGATTTTAAAGCTAGTATAATTCTTAATAGCCTTCTAGAAGCAAAAGCATATTTTATCTGTTCTTTGAAGTTCTCTCTCAGGTGCTTGTACATAAGTGAATCATAATATATCCTTTATGAGCACCCATTGTTATAATATTATTTAATGCTTATATGGAATTAATAAATAGTGGCCTCACTTTTGCCATAATCCCAATGGGCTAACCACCATACAAACAAATTTTTGTCTTTTTCTTGAAAAACATGCAATCAGTGATAGAGATATGAGAGTGCATGAAACAACACATTTAAAATAATATTGAGATATTCTATAGATGAGATTTTTGACAGAAAAATTGAAAAAGTACAGCTGTGTCTGAAGTTTTAATAATACTGAATAGCCTGAACTGGCCTGTGTTCATATAGCTTAGGGTCACCCCTGCTAGAGCAGAGCATCTGCATCCATCCTGCATAGCACTTAGTCCAGCTCTTCCCTGGAACCTATACAGCACCTCTTTCACCCTAAGATATCATTATTATTTTGTTTGTTTGGTTCAGGGTTCCCGGAATAACATGAGGGCTGCATTTTACCCATTAGAATGGTATGTTCTGTGTTTGCTGGGGTATGGCAACATGTGTTCTTGGATAGAGTTTAAGTTGATTAGGTTTCATCCATGTGCCTTCAGTGGACTGTCTCTAGAACCATGCCTAGACATTTTCAGGATGGGAGTTAGAGCAGTCCAAAAAATGAGCAAGGGGAAAACTAATAATTTGAGTGCTGTGGACAGTCATGATGCAGGCATGGGTGCTCAGGTGTGTTCCCTGGTCCTTTATTATTTATCATTTTCTTGACTTTGGAACTGCGGTCCCTGAAGATTTGCAGCATTTCAAGGTTACCTAAAAATCTGTCTCAGTTTGCTTAATGTGCTGTCTGAAAGCTACAGCAACTCCAAAGTTGTTTCAGGAATGGATCAGGCTTCTCAGCATCTGAAACAGAAAGGTCCATCAGAGGGTTGGGAGAGACAGCTGGGGTTGCCAGCAGTTTCAGCCATCTGATTTGAATCATCTGCTGCATGTCTATAAAAGTTCTTATTCTCTGTAAAGCAGCCAGAGACTAGTGTTGTCAGATTTTTTTTTTTTTTTATCATCTCCTCCCTGACTATTGGCAAGCAATTGATTTATGACTTGTGGAAATTAACATTCTCTAGCAATCCATTTGAAGTGCCCTGTAGGTGTTTTAATGCATAAATGGGCACTCAGAGAATGTGAAGAACACATCTTATTACAAATAAGGACAACTAAGATGAAGATGGTGTATATTTTTCTTTGCCTGTTTGGGGACCAGCTCATGGACAAATGCAGCTTAGATGTATCTATTGGGCCTTAAAAGCTATGCACAGGAGTCCCAGCTAATAAACCCAATGAATCCAAGTTGGTTTGGATCTTTTCTCACCAAATTTTTGGTAGTGGAGAGTGTCTAAAGAAACCTATTTATTTCACCTGAAGCCATCCTGAACTGGAAAGCCTGCCTAGATGAAAGCTGACTTAGAGACATTGAATTTGCCCTGTGCTCCATTTATTTACTAACTTATTTATTCAGGGAGAGATGTCCAGCTAGTAGGCACTTGAAATCTATCTGTGTGCTTAGTTTTGAATTCCTGTTTGACTCCTGGTCATTAAAAAAATTTATGGAAAATTTCAAGAAGACCTGTGATGTAAAATTTTATTGCAGATATTAGATGCTCACTTCTAGCGTTTTCTCATTTCAGAGAAGTTTGTTAAAGTCATGAATGCTCACTGTTAATCCATATCTGAATGCAGTTCTGTGCTTGCCTCTTAACAACAAAAATCTGAACACTTAACGGTAATGAAATACTAATGCATATTTTCCAACAGGATAGATTTAAAAATAAAACTAAATTTTGAAGAGTACAATGGAGGAGACTTTAATATTCCAGCCTGTAAAGTTTGCCCAAAATTCTTTATTTTCAAGAACAGTAGTGAAGGGTTAGATTTGAAAAGACTTATTAAAAGCTTGAATATCCACTGTGAAACCTTGATCCAAATTTGTTTGTCTTTGTCTGTAAACAGAGACCCCCAAATTTATGCCCTCCTGTGCCACACTTTTCCATATTAAACATTAGCTCAGGGTAAGTGTTTTCCTTCCTTCACGGATGACAGAACACACCAAGGAAGGGAGGTTAGAAAACAGTTCAAGTCTTTCCCCTCTTATTGGTGTAAGGCCTAGAAAATATAATTTTCATTTCCTTCTAAGATCTGGTGCTCCTAAGCAACAGACACCAACCTTAGGGTGGGATTTGCTAGTAATTTCACATTCTTAATAAAAGAATGTCTGAAATGAAGTGTGTTTCCCTGATGCTGCAAGAAGGAAAATCCCAGACTGTGTGCCAGTTTGGCACAAAGAGAAACAGTTCTTCTGATCCTAAACAGGCAGTCCTGTCAGATCTTTGCATCCCGAACGATATCATTTCCTCCCGACTGATAAGGAGAGCAAACCAGGTGTGAACAGACTGGGCAACCTTGGATATGGACTGTAGGGAAAAGCAGGCAGTTGGTTCCATTCTTCCTGCCCAGTAAGGCAACAGCATTGTTAAAAACAGTGTTGCTTTTTGCTGCAATTTTATTATGCATCTCACAATATTTGGAAATCTGTTTTTCCAAGAATCTTAATTTAAGGTCTCTGATTGAAATCCTCAACCTCAATCCAACCTTAAATTATTTTTCTATTTCTTTTAAGTAAGTCTATTTCCGATGCCATAACAACATGGAAACATGATGCACCTCTTCCACTCTAGTATTTAAAAACATATAAGATATATTTATATTACTTTGCAAATTTAATAGAATTTTATATCTTGGGTGGTCCCACAATTTTTGAATATTTTTAATATTTTGAATATTTGAGGTTCTCATACTGAGACTGCTGTTAAAAACCTACTGGAACTACAATACTTCCATAAAGAATTTTCTCCTTCAATAAGAAATAGAAAGCTTTTTCAGTATAACCTGCCTTGTTTGTGATATCACAAATGCATACAATTTTAGACAAATTGTATTTTTCATGTCAACTAATTTGGCAATTTCATTACATTAGTTTCATGAATTTTCATTTTTCCCATTTTAAGGAAATTTACTGAAATAATTTATTTGAAGAAAGTCAAATATAAAGGTTGATTTTGATTTTTCTTATTTTAGATTATTATGTCATGCAATGAAAGACCATATAGTGCGTGTTGCAAATGAAGCAGAATTTATTTTGAACCGACAAAGAGCTGAAGATGTCCACAAGCATGCTGAGTTTGAGGTAAGCCTGAGAGTTGGTGTAGTCCTGCTTTTCTGGTTTCACTCAGTTGTCACCTAGACTGACACTCCATACAATAAAGATTTTTTTTCCAAGAAAAAAAATTACATTGAAGGCATTTCAAAACTAGTTTTTAAAAGCTTTGGTAAATGTCAAACACAGGGAACTAGTTTAATTTCTCATCTATTCACTGAAATTCATGAACACATTTACAGCTTGAAGAAATCTCTTAATCAGAATGTCGGCTAAACTGATGTGGCAGACCCTTTAGCTTCCCAAAGAGCTTTTCTGATTTATTGCAAATAGCAATGCAAATCACATTAGTAATTATTTTGCTGGATTTTATCAACAATATATATGAGTTTAGTAAAAAAGAAAAGTAGTTAGTACACTTCAGGTACTTCCTGAAAAATAAGAAATATAGATGTTTTGTTTAAAAAAAAAGTATTTTTAGGATAATTGTGCTAGAACATTTTGGATTTTTGAGCTCTTTAGGACATTTACTTGCTAAAACTTATATTGAAACATGATATTAAATGTCTTTGCTACTTGTTAAGAATCTTTAAATACTGACAATGAGACTATATTTTAAATGTCTATTGTCTTTAAGTATTGGAAAAAGTAACTCTGCAGCTGGATCTAATAACCCTTTAATGTGCGTAATTCTTACTCCTAAAAGCAGTCAACATTTAATTGCTTTTTTCATCAGTAAGTGTTATAGTATGCAGTTCAAAATACGTTATTTGAAAATGATACAAATTTACAAAAGCTATTTTAAAAACATTTGTTTTGTTCAGTATTTAATGGGTTTTTGATGATTTCTCTAGGATTAATTTTATTCCTGTTCAGAAAGGTAACAGTGGTGGAATAAAGTTCAAATTTCATTTCTAATGTGACTTTATCGAGTATATTTTCATGTTACAGTGTTTTTATGGTGTTTTTATACAACATTTCAGTGTCAGTGTTTGTTATCATTTCCAAATCTGCCTATGCTTGCACACATTTAGATATAAATAAATAAACACACACACACGCACACACACACACACACACACACACACACACTTGAACATATTTTAAAGCTCAAGTGACCTAACATTAGGATTAAGATAGACTGACTTAGTAGTCTTGATAATAAATAGCTGTATCAATTTATTCATCTGTCAGAAAATGTCAACAAGCACCTGGTGGCTAGAAATAGGATCCAGTAATCTTAGTTTTGATGAGGTTTTTATCTCATTGAAACAGCTCTCTCAAACGTACACTTTGATGTACTAGCTTTTGTGCTCCTTGACCTAGCTGAAAAGTATGAGACAGGGAGATATCTGTTGTCATTTTGAATACACATAACCTTTGCTTCAATTTGTCAGGCCAGACAGCAGACACTTGTCATATGGGATTGCAACAACTTTATTAGCAAGCATATACTGGATATTTTGAACTTAGATAAAATCACATTTACAATTAAGTGTGTGTCAGAGTGAAGTTTCATATTGCCTCAACAATAAATAACATTTGATATTTATCAGAGCATCATGCAGTAACCTAAGATGACAATAGAAGATTGAGTTATCTGCTCTTTGAAGAATACATTGAGGTATAAGATCTGTCAGAACTCTAGATAAAATGAGAATATTCAATTAACTTCCAGCTTCTGTTAGCAAATAGGATTTAGAATATTAACTAAATTCCCTAAAGGAATAACCTTAAGTCAATCTTATTGTCTGGTAAAGAAACCAACACATTTTTCAAATATGAAAATTTTCTTTATATTTGTCACATGAAAAGCCTCAGCTACACTTTTAGATGAGTAAGATAAAATCTGCAAGTCAGAAGAAAATTATGAAATGTAGCCTGTGTAAAATATGAATCTTAGATATACTTATCTAAGGTTATGTTTAAAATCTGAAAGAATGTTTTCTATATTGTCTTTAATAATCTTGGGTAAATAACTGAACATTTTATTATTCACCTTACTTGAAAGTGGTAGGGACAAAGGGTTTTCTGGTAGTTTTCTGCTGCATAATTGTAAATCTGTCACTTTGTTTTAATAAGCTGTATTGGTATATGTTCTGGGGTTTAGTACATGTTAATTGTTGCTCTCAGCAAGAAAAGTGAGTGTCTATTTTATTTTTACCTTTTAAACTTTAATTGAATCATTATGGAAGCAATTGTTTTGCCCCAGTTGCATTCAGTTACTGTGGTGCCTGTGGAGGGGGGAGGCCACGGACCAGCATGTAAATTTTGTTCTGCAGCTACAGTTGCGGTGGGTGCAGGGGAGGTTGCTCCTAGAATGGCTGCTTCACAGTTAACTTTCATTTTGTTAACCTTTGTAATTGTTCGGGAAGAAAAATGAAAATTTAATTTTACTGTTCAATGAGCTGGTGAAATATTAACCTCATTACCGAGGCAGATCATTGTACTAATTGGTGCTTCCCTGTACAAGAAGATAAATTGAAAAATGAATTAACCCTTTATGAATGAGTGTAATGATTGTTCTTTTCCAAATAGATTACTGGAAATAATGACTTTAACATAGTAGAAGGACCACTGTGAAAATCTTACCAAATGCTGATGTGTAGTAAAAATATAGTGTGCAGACATATGAAGAATAAACTTCAATCCAGTATGAGGTTAACTTAATTTTAGCTGCTCTTCTGAGTACAGGAATATGGTAGTCTATTCAGCATTAAGTGTTACCGTATTGAGTATTGGCTAAACATGCTCTAAAATGGTGTACAATAATCTGTGGGTGCAAAAATGTATGGTCTCTCTCTTAAAAGGTAATTTTAAAATGAGCTGTTAACATTATTTTAAGAATAATCTAGCTTTTGTAATTTATATCTTAGAAAATGATACTTGTAGTGGATTTATTTTAATTGCTGTGGCTGCATTTGCCTTGTTTAGACATTTCAAATGGATCTTTACTAGGAGGAGAAATTAAATTTGAACTTAATGTGGTTTTGAAAAAAGAAATGGCAAAATTGTATCATGCCAATTATGCAAAAAGTTTTATCAAAACTAAAATATACTATAGTGTTTTGACAATTTTAGAAACAAATCTACGTGAAGGTCAATAGCCACAGCATTTATGTCTTAAAGAAACATGATGGGAATATTAGATCTTTTTCAGTTGAAGAGATGAGTGACTTTTTAAACGTTAGAGTTTTTTAGAACTTGTATGTAAGTTGTGAACATTTTTCATGTTGTGACATAAGACTGAAAATATGCCTCTTAATTTAATAAAGGAGTTTCTCTTTAGTATCCATAATAATAAAATTATGAATCTGATTATTAATTGTAAATCTTACAGCATTTTAAAAATCAAGCCAATATATATAATATTTTTCTGCAAGACAAATCGTAAGTTGAATATACTGTATTGATTAGGGTGCTATACCTGAGAATACTTGAAAATTTTACAGGTAAAAACCAACTTTTAAGGCATACTTGAAGACACACGCATACTGCAGTTCTGTTGTCTTTGCCATTGATGTTTCTGTTTCTAAATGTTATTAATTGAATGAGTACTTTTTTGTGTGGATAATATATAATAATAGAACCAATTCAATTGAAGGGTGTGTTCTATTCCTTCTTTAAGTATTTTAATGAGCCTGTTGGTTCTTGTCATATGTAAAGATTTTTAGGAAATAATTATTTTAAGGTGGTTCCTAATTAGCCTATCTTTTATAAAATAAATGTACTTTTTATTCCTAGTCACAGTGTGCTCAATATGCTGCTGATAGAAGAGAGGAAGAAAAGATGTGTGATCATCTTATCAGTGCTGCTAAACATCGAGATCATGTTACAGCTAATCAGTTAAAACAGAAGATACTCAACATACTGACAAATAAGCATGGTGCCTGGGGAGCTGTCTCGCACAGGTAAGAGGCAAACATACAATGCATGATTTTTAAATGTAGTTTTCAAAGTTTAAGAGAAGCAGTCATTGCATAACTGAAATATAAGTGTTAGAAGCTAGTATTGCTAAAATGTATTTTTTCTGTTGTTAGTCTTTTCCTCATTTACGTTTTTTGAAAAGATCTCTTTACTAAAGATTCACAAAGTCCTTTACAGATTGCAGACATAATATTTTATCACATTTTAAATAAATTATAATAGAGTATTTTTCAGTTATAATGCAGCCTTACTGTTTGTATACCAGTAGTTTTTGAGGCACCAGTAGTTTTTGAGGCTCCAGTATTAGGATCTTTCTGAGCTAAATGCTGCAGATGAGACTGTAAGAGATAGTTTCCTATATAGATATTGACAGAGGAAGGCTGTGATAAAGAACAGAGAGGCAAGATAACTTGTTTGCCCTGTCTGCCAAACTGGAGGCTGCCAAGTCTTTTTCTTGTGTTTGCATACTCAGCAATGAATACTTGGTTATTTATTTAAATGGAACAGCTAAAAAAAGATTAAGGAAGATCTGCTCCCAAATATCCAGTTTTTTATAGTTTATTTTCCTATTCAAGTCAATGCTTCGAATCGGGCAAGCAGAGCAGAAAGTTCTCTTTTAGTTCTGAAAAATCTTTTCAGTGAAAATCTAATTGAGACTGATATATTGATGCAAAATCTTTTCTACAAATAAATATTTCTATCAAAAATTCTATTTGGGTGTAGTTTGAATATGTATCTAGTGCTTAAGCTTATTGGAAAAGATGTTGAGTAGTAAATCTGGCACATAAGTAATAATATTTAATAAATACCATTTATACTGTTCATTCTTTTTGTCATTCTGTCTAGTTGGCTCTTGCAGTAAAAAAATGTAATTTTTCATGTTCATCATCCTTATATCTTCCACAGAAATCACTATTTCCTACCTGATGGTGGAGAAGTATTTATTTTTTTAAGGTGGTAGAAAGCATAGAAGAAATTCAGTCTCTATAGAAATTCTGTAGTCTAACATCAGAGAGGTTCTAATGGAAATTATGAAAATTACTTTTAGAAGTATATGATATGGTTAATTCAAAATACCTTAGTCCGTAGTGGAGACTCATCTCTAGATGAGGCTTAAAGCTGTTTATCTGGAGCCTTGAACCTGATTAAAATATGTGAAAGTTTCAGTCCCTTTAATGTCTTCAAAATTTTGAGTAATGTTGTTGCTCAAGTTCATGACTGGTTGGAGACACTTTGCAGATGCAGATCAGTTTCTCTCCTTGTCATTGGTCACTGATATTTGAAGGAGACCATCTCTTCTTTGGGCCTGACAACTTTCCTCTCCTGTATAGTTGAAATGTCCTAAATGGCAACAGCTCACTACTGCAACTTATTCTGCACCTTAGTCTGTGATAGTTTCGACAGACCAGGAAGCAGCTTAATACCTGTGGCAAATCTGTAAAATTTCATATACCAAGCAAAATACACTTTTATTTCACTCCTATCATGCCACTTCCTCTGTGTGCCCGCTTCTCATTTAGTTGCTCATTTACTTCTTTCCCCTATCAGCACTCTCCATGTTAGATGCAGCCATTGGCCTGGTTGTTGTTTAGCTGCAGGTTGGCTATGGCTGACACTTAACCTGAAGTGGGGAAGTGGTGACCAAACAAGATCTCCAAGTTGGGTTTTCACATTCACAGGAGCCAAATAGAAGGCAAATATCTTTGCGCTGCAGGCCCTCTACCATGTGTCACATGGCAGCTGTGTGGTCTAGCACACAAATACACTGTCTGTCATGAGACCTAATGGGATTTTCACGCATCTGGACTGTGAGTGGAAAGGACTAGGATGGGAGCAGGCACGAGAAGATGCACAGTAAGAGACCGTATGGGCCTTTTTAAGGACCAAAGTCCCTGGTTCTCAGTGAGCAGATTTAAAAGGCTTGAAGTTGAGGAAGTAGAGAGAGGGCTCAGGAACTAATTAAGCAAAGAAGGCAAAAACTTTTCTTAATTAGGTAGTTTTCAATAGTTTTTTATATGATGGAAAACAAAATGGATTCTAAAATTTTATGTTCCTGTTGTCTTAGCTTGCAGAAGACGCACGTTTAAGTTTCCATTTTTAATCTTCAAGGAACAGCTAGTGTTAGCAATCTCATTATAAACTGATGCATTACAATTTGGAACTTCTCTGTGCCCTAGAAGATAGAGCCTGACTGGAATACAAAGAAATTATTATTTTACTAAAAAACAATTTGACACTTATGAAGGCCTCTATACTGCATCATTTCTGGCAGGAAGTTTTTTTACAGTTCTGAATGCATACTGCTGATTTCCTGTCCATCTCCTGAATTTGAAAATGTTCTTTGAAATTGTGAATTATGGAAATTGCTAACTGGCCCAGGAAGGGCAGGTAATGAACTGGATAAACAGTGATAAAACTTGGGCAATCATGATAAAACTTGGGCAATAGCAATGCCTTCTGATACTCAGAATGGATGAGATGGGTAAGAAACTTTTCTGAGAATGAGTGTAATTCTAAAAAGCTTCTATCTTCTATCACATACACAATCCACAGCTACTGATTTACTGATAATTGTAGTGTATTGTACATATATATATGTTTTTATCTCTCTGTGTTTATTTTTTAAGTAAAGAACAACTTTTAAGCTCTTTAACGCAGATGCTCTTGATATAAAATACTAACACCTGATTTTGTGAAATTTGATCCAGCTGTAGAGAAAATTTTTCCTTGTGTTTAGAGTTAAATACAATGAATTTGTAAGCCTTCCCATTTTTTGCATTGTTGTACGGTACTATTATACTGTACTGCATGTGTTGTTTTGGCAGAAAACAACAGCCAGCATTTACTATGCTTAATCTGTAGGTGTCCCAAAATTCACTCTTTGTTCATTTATTAAGAAACAAAGAACTAACTCTGCTGCTGGTAGCACTGTGAGTACTGGGAGGAAAACAAGGGGTCCGATGAGTGAATTCTTACAGCATTTACCAATTATGAACTTGGAATATATTATCATAAGCTGTTTTTGAAATGTCTGAAAAATGAAAATAATATTGAACGATATGAGTCAACAAAATACCATATGAAACTTTCAATTCTAAGCAGTGACATATAGCCTGGCCCTGCCCATACACTTGCTAATCTGTATGCTTTGAGTTGGTCTGAGAACATATTTATTCTTTAACCTCTCTCTCAAAATATGGTAAATAACACTGTTTTGAAAATCCTTTCTTTTATACCGCTTAAGTGTTACCTTCTTCTCTGCTTCACAAATATTTTTCCCTTCACTTATTAGAGTGAAAACCAAATATGTTTTGCTCCATTTCTTGCAGGTATGAGCATCTCCTCTACAACAAAAGGAAATTATTGTATGATCTTATTTTTTCCTACATAGCTCAGTCAAAGAATAATAGATTTAAAAAACATCTTTTTAATCTGTTGTAAATCCTGTTTCTGTCCTTAAACTGAACTAATTCTGTTTTCCTCATTTTGGCAATTTGACACTTTTAGGTATCTTCATAATAGCTTACCCTAAACATAGAGTTTTTCACTTTTTTAATCTTAGCATTTAGCCAAAATTAGAATTCTGCAGATTTTTTCCATTCAGATGAGAAATTGATGAGTTGGTTATTTCTTTGATGCATTGCCACTTATTCAGAGTGAATATGCAACATCCTATTTCCTTGAACTCAGGAAGAATCAAACAGGGTATTTCATAGCTTATCGTTCAAAGCCTCTTTAAGCCAGCACTTACCCTTAGTTTTTTTCAGGGTTATGGTCTTCATGTCCCAACATATGTTTCCTTCAGTCTTCTCTGTCAGCTTCATATGGTGCTTTTCTTCCTCACCATCTGCTTCTCTCCCCATAAATATCTATCTTTTAAATAAATAAATAAATAAATAAAGCTTAATAAAACCTGTCTATACACACAAGTCAAATTCCTTGCCAACCATATGTATGCCTGTGTTTTGGGTAGTATCCTGTGATCAAGTTTGTTTGGAGGGTCTTATTTCAGCTGCTTGATTTAATCAGATATCACAACTTTTAAAAAATACTTTTATTTAGGATCACTGTATATGCCTTACAGCTTCAACAGGTTGAAGACAATCTAGGGCAATACAAAGAGTTCTGAGTTCCAGTTTGAATTCTAAATCTAAACATGAAATACTTGTCACAGATATTTTCATGTTATCAGTTCTGATATACTCAGGAGGATTACTATAATGAGAAAAATGACATTTAAAAATGAGACTTGGTTCCCTTGCTTTTAATGATTTGATGAAGGAGGTTCCACCTACACTAAAGCAGCTTTACCAAACAGCAAGTATACAAGGGCTCTTTCTGTTCAAATCCATCTTTGGTTAAACTAGACACCCATAACAAATTAATCATTCGTGGTGGAGGGCAGAGCTGTCAAACTCATTCTGTGGTGAAGACCAAATTCGTCTAGGGAAACAGGCTGGAAAAAAAAAGTTTCTTGCCAGACAGCTAGTTTTGCCTCTCACTACAGCATGTGCTTCTGCAGACATTGGGGTTCTGCTGGATGAGGAGAAAAGAAGAGGGTTGAAAGAGGAGAACGCCCCTTTCCTGAGCCTATGGGGTTTGGCAGTTAAATAAGGTAATTCTGGGAAGACACTACCTGTAAACCAAATGTTTCCAGTTTACAGCAAGAGGGACCAGAACACAGGAATTTACTAAAAAGGAGTTTTCCTTACACCCAACTTTTGGCATGTTCCTACTCCATCACTATACTAGCTGCTGTCTTGGGAAGTTCAGAGAGGCAGAGAACCTATCCTGTCCCCCATTGCAAATCAGCTTCATCTGGTTTAGGTATTCATCCATTTCTGGCTCATTTTAACTGCTAGATATAAATTACAAAGGGAGCTTTAGAAGAGTGGAAAAGATGTGGGACCAGATCCAGCCTACTGGATCCAGCAATATATTTGACATGCCTGTTTGAAGGCCTGTTTAGGTTCTGTGTTTTTCCACATATTCTCTAACAGCTATGAATTTACTCTGTTCCTAGAATTCTTGGAGTATAATTCTCTCTAAAATAGATCTTTCCCCAGGTTAATCATGTGGAAGCTGCACTCCTTTCAGCTTATTCATTGGCTGTTTTGGTTACAATTTCCAAATATTTATTTCCAAGATTATTTTATCATGACAAAACATTAAGATGTTTTTTTCTGCCTTCCATTGTTCTTACTTAATTGCACTACTCGAAATAACATGAGATCAGCAGATGTTGTGTCAGCATTTTGACATACCCTTCTGTATCAGGGTTTAGCCATAAATGTGAGCGTTACTAGTCCTCTAATCTGATCACTTTTTTGTATTACTTTACTATTTCCAATCCCTTTCTTCTCTTTCTCACCACACTTTCAAGTTTCTGTTGCTTCTGGTGCTTTGCACCAATTGTATTACATCCACTAGCCATCCTGTACCCTGTTGCTTTCTCCTTCCCTGATTACCACTGTGGAGACAGGCAGACTCTTTGAAGGAACTCTTGCAAATGGTGCTGTGACATTTGAAGAGCATGCTGGATATAGGAGGCTAGAAGAATTCAGTATCATTTCTGAAGGATGGGAAGTTAGATGTGGATTGCTATTTGTAGCACAGAGACACTTGCCAGGAAAGGAGTCTTGTATAGCCAGAGACAGGCTGTGTGAGTACATAGTTTTCCTTACATGAGACATACTCAATTCTGTATTTGTGCAAGACTTTTTTTTTTTTTTTGAACTGTAGTGCTTATTATTATGGATTTTCTCTGATTAAAATGTTCTTTCTGGAAATAGGTAGTATTTTCCAATGTTGGGAAAGGCAAGGTACTCAGGGAAAAGCTGTTCATTTCCAGAGAAAGATCTGTTCATTGCTGGAAGTACAGCACGTTTTACTGGACACTAAAGAAGGAAGGCTTCTTTGTTTTCTTTCACAGTATTTCTTCTGCAGTAGACCATTAATTTTTCTTCTTTACTCTTTTTTTTCACTTCTGTTTATTGTGTTCTCCATTTGTGCCTAGAATTTTTTTTCCTTTTATTCCATGACAAACACAGAAGAAATATATGCCAATGTTGTTTCTCTTCAAGCTTTACAAACAACAGATCTTTTAGATGTCAGTAGAATCTTCAGCTGAAACAATCACAACAGAAATCCAAATTACATATAGTTGACTTACTACTGAAGTAAGAATATATATAGTAACAAGGGAATTTTAAAGTATACATACATCGAGAGAAAGGCCAACCTTAACAATCTGAGGGCTGCTGCTCCTTCTTCACTTTTACTATTTGAAAATCACTTCCTAATTTGTATCTGTGCTTCTAATTGTTTTTAACAAAGATTGTTGTCCCTCTCTTTCATTTTACAGATTTTAGACATTGACTCCAAGTTTTTTGAAGTCATGTTGAATTATTATTCTCCTGCACCACACTTACAGTTCTCACATCTCAGGTGTTATTATGAGTTTTCTCTGACTCTGCACTGAAGGTGGTAATGAAAATGTTTAATGCAACAGAATGCAGAAAACAACCTATAGATTCTCTCACTTGAGAACACTTCCAATTTGGTTAAGGAAGTTAACTATTTCATACTAAACAAAAAGTACTTCCCTCTTGTTTTTCACGGCAACAAACTCAGATTTGCCTTGGCAAATTTCTGTGATGCCAGCCTAAGTTTTATCTGGGTACTAAGACTTTTTACTTCTGATTTCCTATGTTTCCCATTCTCCTCATAGCAACATGAAATCAGCTAAGATATGTAATAGGCTGATCCATTTTTCTTCCTTGTCTCCTGAGTCATCATACAGCAATCCCCCCCCCCAAAAAAAAAAGAAAAACAAACAATTTCAGCTTTCGAGGCAATAGTCATTTTTGCTTTTTGTGGTATGACATCATTGTCCTTCAAACTATTTTAGATTTTTCCTAAGTTAACGTATCAGTATCATAGAGTTCGTCTGATGAGAAAGAGAAAATATTTTATCTCTGCAGAGCAGGTTTTTGTTATGGAACCCAGAACACTGTTTGAGGAAACCAAAGATCTCCTCTCAGTAGTATCTGTCTTGTCCTCATCATCCGTAGCCTTCAATTATCCACAACTTTACTGTCAACCAGCAAAACACTCTTTGCTTGTGCCTATTTCACTTTATCTCCTCTAGCTCCGTCTGCAGTAATTTCTAACCTGCCTGGAGTCACATCATAGCAGTACTACTACTTGCTACATGGATAAACAGCATGGCGTGATAGGCAAGTGAGCGACCAAGTGCTGCTCCCAAGAACCGTGTAACAGGTCCTGCTTTCAGGTGATGGAGGATCTATGTACAGGAGGAACATGTTTGTTGGACACAGTGGCCAGCAGCCAGGGCCTTCTCCCTTCCTTGTTACCTTAATACAGCTTAGCAGAAAAGTTCCTTGGGTTTGGTATTTCTGTATGTATCCTGTCAGCATAGCCTGTATGTTCACAGATATTAAACTGTGAATGTGATCTTTATACAATTCTCTTTTGCTCTTCCTCAAAAATATTCCCGGTAGATACTTTTCATATTGAATGGATAGTCTAACCCTACCCCCTCTTACGCTACAGGAATATTCAGAAAGTGTTCCTGTGGGTTAAGGCCTATATCTGGGGGAGGCTCACTGGCTGCATGGGGCACCTACACTTCCAAACAGAGGAAGAGCACCAGCCAAATAGAGGACATGCTGTTTTTTTCTCCACTGTCAGTTTTTGCATCTGGAATTCTTTTGGTGTTTAGCTGATTCCTTTGATTATTCTAAAGCCAGTCATTTTAAAGCTCTTTACCCAGTCTTCTGAGTCTCTTCAAAGTAACTATTACTGTAAAAAAAAAAAAAAAAAAAAGAGGGGGAGAGAAAAGAATAAGCTTACTCAAGTTTATTCTTACTTTGATTCAGAGACCCGATGACTGTGATAGACTTCACATGACTTCAAGGAGGTTGCTCTGCTTGGTAATACTGCTTTCTTCACTGGTAAAATAGATGCAATAATGCACACTATACTTATAAAGAGTAATTAAATCATTCAAGATGGTCAGATACTTATTAAAAGTATTGGATAGGTTTAACTGTTTTTATCATTTGTTTTTACACAACTCGTATAGATTTGTTACATGTAAATTACAGCATTTATTTTGCTATGTGAATGCTGTTTTTCTTAACCTATAAGCTCTATTTTATTGGCAGTAATATCTGTTCACATAGAGGTTTGAAATATACGTAAATATATTTCTTGTACACTTACAGACATAAAATATCTGAGGGTGACTTAAATTGCAAGCTTCTCCCAATATTTGTGCTCTCTAGTATATTGATATCTTTTGTCAATAATATGGGCTGTTGGTTAGGTTGTAAAGCTCCATTGCTCAAGAGTGTTGTATTTTGAAGTCATCTGTCATGGATGTGCTGTAGAGATAGAAGACTATTTATGTTTATGGCATTTTAAGTAAGTTGGTAAGACCCTTTAGAATATACAGAAAAGGCTTGTTTAATGTCATCACTGCTCACTTAATCCTGTGACCTTGACATGATAGTATGCCCGTAAAGCTCCCCGTGGGTAGTTCAATAAAATAGATGAACATCAAGTCTAATGACTGTTTCAGCTTCAGGAATATACTACCTTATGCCATAAATATTTCTTAAACATTCAATAGCGTGGAACCATTTTAAAACACAGTAATGTAGCAAACTATCCAGTTGCCAAGTTTATTAGAAAATCCACAAAAAGATTCATGAGCCACATGCACACTTTTGTTATTCAATCTGAGAATGTTAACCATTGCTTTAAAAAATATTCTGCAGTGCCAATAGGCTAAATTTTAAATTAATTTATTTCTTAAAGTGTTTCGTACCAACTCAGTTATTCCTTTTATTATTTTATTGTATAGCTTATGCTTATACATTTATTTTTCAGGTTCTAACTGTTTTTCCCTTCTTTCCTCATATCAAATTATATTTATTGGGTAGGAATGCTTTTTTGTTTTTGTTACATTCACAATCTGAATCTAGAAAAGATTAATGTGTAAGAAATCTCTTTTAATGATTTACTAGAAGTTATATTTGCACTAATGGTAGGAAGCAATAAAAATGTACATAAAGAGGAAGCTAAATTTGACATCTCTTAGGCCCAATTTAGGAGCACCACTGAAACCTTTGGGATTTTTTGCTATAATAGGGCCTTAATTTTTATGCATAATACATCTTGTGCTATGTGAAAACAGGGAGGAAAGTAAAACATGATATATTTGCCTCATGATGAGTGGAATGTTGTTACAGCATTAGTAAAGATTTTTTCATTTTTAAGTTCTTTTAATATAGAAACGTTTAAGTTTCCAATTTTTTTTTAGTTAGGAATGTGTTATTTTCACAAAACATAGTATTCTTCTACACTGAACAGTGCTCCAACTTATATTTTTGTAAATAAAAAAAAGTTTTGTTTTCAAAGTTGATGACAGCTTAATAGTAGAGGGAATTTATCTGGTGAACTTCAAACAGCATTTTCAGTAGTAGAGTTTCATACTGAAGTATTGAGCCGGAAATCTATGAAAATGAATTGACTGAAACCGGTCAGAAAAGACAAGCTGTCAGGAGCGTGATGTGATGTGTAGCCATCGGAACAAAACTGAATCTGCTATATTTACTGATGTAACCTCATTTAGCTACCCCTGAGAAGCACGGGAGAGGGGAAAAAAAAACAATATTTGGCTAAATTGCAGGCAAGGTTGCATAAGTAAAAACTAATTTCTTTCGTAGTAGCCTTTCCATTTGAGGTGATCATGAAGAATTAAGTTATTCGATTTAATAAAAAGCTCCAAGTTCTGTTTATTCTTAAAGGACCGAAACAAAGAAACTGTATAAGTGTTCCCCAATTATCTGTTGCTTTTGATTCTTAAAGATCTTGGAATTAAAAATGCAGAAAAATTGCATTTGAATCTTGTGGGCATGGTAATCTCTGATTATGGCCACAGTGAGAACTATGCTATCTATTAATTTTTAACAGAGAAGGTGATATAAAGGTATGAAACCTGTTAGAATAAAGCAAAAGTATTTAACATTAGTTTAAGAGAGAGACTGGCGTTTATGTTCAATTAAGTAGTGATAGAGGAGTATTATCAATTGTCTTTAAAAACAAGGAAATTACTTTTTACATACAAATTATGTTTTTCTGGTAGTCTAAATAGTCTACATTAGCTCAGTTTTCTGCTTATTTTTTGGATTAATGATACTGTGTATGTTGTTCTTGTTGTCTGTTGATGAATATATCCACTTTCCTCGAAAGAAACAGACATGTTATGAACATCCAGCGGAGGTACATCTATTTTCCTAATGTGTATGTTCCAGAAACTAAAGCTACTTCTCATATATTGGGTTCTGGCTATGGTATCGCCTGTGTATCTGAATCATTTGATATTGTATAGCTGAGCTGTGAAAGGGTGTTATTGCCAACTGTGCAAAGAAGTTCAAAAGGTTCTGCTGGACGCCACTAAATTTTTATTAGTACGTGACAAAAACCTTTTCTTAGGTATGTCTTATTCAGAAAGTACTAGGATAGTTCCTGTATTTCAGTGACACAGTGATAGAGCAGCTATCTGAGCAGAAGAGCAGCTCTTTCAATGTAATATTTATTTAGAGAATTACGCTTCTTTAAAAGTAGCCAAGGAATTCTCAAATTGTTTACACTAATGCCAGAAAAAAATGTACTTCTAAATTCTTCTTCTCCAGTAGCAGGATTAGTAAAATATCTCTTTTTCCCCTTGTTTTGTTACATTTAACTTTTCACAATACCCACAATAAAGTTGTAATGCTGCTTTTTCCTAAAAGTAAAGACAAACGCTCCTGAGGAAAAATCTATACTGTCAAAATGAAAAGACCATAACGGGCATTCCCTTTCCAGAGAAGTTCTGCAAGCTGCTTTTTGTTATTCATGTTTCCCAAAACATTTTAGGGTGTTAAATCACAGGTAGTAGCATATTGATGGACCTTAAAAATTTAGTTGTGAAAGGGCAGTTGTTCAGGACTGATTTTCATCACAGATTCTATATTAGATCTGTGTTACTCAGTTTGCAAGTAAGAACAACTCTAGAATGCGTTACGGCATGTTTAAAAGGACATTATTTAGTTTGAGGGCTCTTCACCCAATACCGCATTAATCTCTGGGAGGTTTTTGGGTAGCTTTTAATAGATGATTGTTTTCTTGGGTTCTGGCTGCCTAAGTTCACCCTTGGCTCTAAGACTAATTAGAAGTTTGTGTTGTAATCGTTTCTGCCCATACCAGTCAGTATCACCAGTCGTGAAGGTTTGGCAAGACGAATACCATCTGCTGGTACTTGTTCAATCCTATTAGTAATTGGTAGCTAGTATCATCGCAGACAGTAAAGAAGTGTAAGTGTCAGTGAACAATATAATTGACTGGAAGAACCTCTTATTGTCTGGGAACTCTATATTATTAATCCTGGTTTAATTCTCAGGCCTCCAGGCTAAAATGAAAGGAAAAAGAAGGTGAGATGGAAAGCAATCTCTGAAACCCTTTTCCTTCAGACTGAGCACATGACCTGAAAATCACTGTGATGCAATGGATATAGCACCTCATGATGATCTTTTAAACTTAGTTTTCTGTTTAAAACTGTACTTTTGCCTCATTTCTTCCTCCATAATGACATAGGTGAAACAAGTTCAGAACAAGAATAAAGGCAGTTAGCCATCAACTGGTCAGTTCCAAATGTCTATATAGTTTCCTACTACTTCTAATTGTCAACTCTGTTTAACCAGTTCAATCTTAATTTAAAATCAAAAAAGAAGGAAATGGAGATTTTTTATGTCTAACATTTTTACCTAAAATTGCTCTTATAAATAAGGATCTATTGACCTTACACTTGATTCTTGTGTGGATACAATTTGTTCTAAGCTTTAGAGTAACTAATAACCTTCAGGTTTGTTTCTGTTCTGCACACAGCATGCAGGGCCATTGCATCTCTTACTTCAATCTTTATAGTACCATTGGGCTGCTTTCCATGTTGCTTATATTCAACTTCTTCAAGTAATTACACTTTCCTCATGGCAATAACTTCCTAAGTTCTAGAAATTACAGTCACTTGGAAACCTAGAGCAGACAAATAGAGGTGGAGAGAGGAAGATTTTCGTTAATACCATCTAACCGAGGACCGACCAACTCTCCTCAGGTTTCAGGGAATTGCGAACTTTGTCAGTGTGACAGAAGAACCATTTGTAAAACTTTTTGAGTTTAGACCTAGCCAACAACCAGATTTGGAAGGATCTGGAAGCATTGGTCCTTACTCTGCCGTTTTCCTGTTTATGTCTGACATCAGCAGCGAAATTATAATGTATCAGTCAAGCATTTGTGTTACTTTTTGAACTGCCTGAAGTTCAGATTAGTAGCACCTTTTTTCATTCTTTTGAGAGTAGAAAAGGAAGCGGTGAATTTTCTCCCATTCTATAGCTATGTTCATCACTCTTCACTTAGTTTTCCTTCTGATAGTAAAAAAGGCAATTAGCAGCAAAATCAAAAGATGTCAATCTGACATCAGTGCAGAAACCTTAGAGTCTGAAGTTTTTTTATGAGCTGGAGTAATTTCCAGGAATCCCAGGAAGGAAAAATTTCCTTAATGGAAATTCCAAACTCTGATATATCTTCACATTTTACAGTATGCAGCATGAAGGAGTAAAACTCTGAAGGTCGTTGCCTGAATTTATGGAGGGAAAGATTGATGGTATATTCCAACATTTACTTTATATTTACATAATGACTTCCTTACTTTTTTTTTTCCTAAACTAACCAGCAGTAACAAAGGGGCAACTTGGTTTACAGGATTTATAGTGTGGATGCTGTGCCCCCTTCCTCAAATTCTCCCTAATCATAGTTGTCAGTGTGTTTAATTTAGAGCCAATTATGTGCTTCCGTTTACAATATCTAGGTGTTGCCTATCTTCCAAAACCTTTCTGTAGACTTTGAACAGTGAAAAGATTTTAGATGACATACGTTGAGTCAGAGAGTATAGTTTTGGGGATTTTCTTCAGCACTGTGGATTAATTATCTTGAGTTTTGTAGATTATTTATTTGAATTTTTGGTCTTACAGATCATATGCCTGGACATATTTCTTAACAAGCTGAGTAATGCAGGAATGTTTTCTATGTGATTTTTTGGGGTGGTGAGGGGTGGGAGACTTGTGGGTCAAGAAAGCAATAGGAATGCAAAAATGATGTGTTATTTCCATGATCTAAATGCTCTGCAGCAGCAGCAGCTGAGCAACTCACTGTTATTCAATGCTACATTAACTTTTCCATTAATGCTGGTGCTGTAAAATATGAAGCCCTTAAGCATTGTGAAGTTGCTGTCTGATTTTTGTTCCTTTACGTGGCTGCTGTGTATTTGCATGTTACAACCATTATATGGATAATCAGCATCATTACTTTCTAGAAGGTCATTCTCTTATTCTGAATACAGTTAGATATAGAAAGCCTTAATAGAGGAAGGGTTCTTTAAATATATTCACTGTAAATGCTGTCTCTTTAGTTATTTGCTACTGTGATTCTATGATGGCAATCCAAGTGTCAAAAAGACATTTTGCTTCTGGCAACGAGACAATTGCCAAAAAAATCCCCCCAAAACAAACTAGATGCCATGAAAGCCCTATTTTCTCAAAAAAACCCAAAAAAGTGGACCAAAAAATTTGGGGGGGGGGGAACTATTTTTCAGAAATTATTGCATGTTCTTTTTGCACCTGGTTAAATTTTTAGTAAGTATTTTAAAAATGCTGCAGAATTTTTTGCAGTTGAATAATAAGTGATGATTGGAACAATGCTTATTCAAGTTTATCACAGAATCACAGAATTGCTGAGGTTGGAAGGGACCTCTGGAGATCATCTAGTCCAACCCCCCTGCTCAAGCAGGGTCACCTAGAGCACATTGCACAGGATCACATCCAGGCAGGTTTTGAATATCTCCAGAGAAGGAGACTCCACAACCTCTCTGGGCAACCTCTTCCAGTGCTCTGTCACCCTCACAGTGAAAAAGTATTTCCTCATGTTCAGATGGAACTGTCTGTGTTTCAGTTTGTGCCCGTTGCCTCGCGTCCTGTTGCTGGGCACCACTGAAAAGAGTCTGGCCCCATCCTCTCAACACCCTCCCTTCAGATACTTGTACACGTTAATAAGATCTCCTCTCAGCCTTCTCTTCTCCAGGCTAAACAGGCCCAGCTCTCTCAGCCTTTCCTCATAAGAGAGATGCTCCAGTCCCCTAATCATCTTTGTAGCCCTTCGCTGGACTTGTTCCAGTAGTGCCACATCCCTCTTGTACTGGGGAGCCCAGAACTGGACGCAGTACTCCAGATGTGGCCTCACCAGGGCTGAGGAGAGGGGGAGGATCACCTCCCTCGACCTGCTGGCAACACTATTCCTCATGCACCCCAGGATACCATTGGCCTTCTTGGCCACAAGGGCACATTGCTGGCTTGTGGTTAACTTGGTGTCCACCAGCACTCCCAGGTCCTTCTCTGCAGAGCTGCTTTCCGGCAGGTCAACCCCCCCAAATCATAGAGTTTTTATTCTTTATGTTGAAAATACACATATGTATGGGAATAGTGGATTTAATAAGTGCTGTTAACAAATCATAGCATCAATTCATGATGGTTGCTCTGGCAAGACATACCAACTGTTCCACCCACTCTCCCCTTCAAAATTCATGGTACAATTCATATGGGAAAGTGAGATTCATTGTTCTGCTATGTAAGCAGTCACTTTATGCCCCCCAAAATGAAGTTATGATCTTGGTAGTGCCAGTGAGGTGACGCCTTAACACTGAATAAATCATTTTAGTCTTTATCTATCTATCTGCCTTGCTTTCCCCATCTGTAATACGTGGGTTATAGTGCTTTGCTAACAGGGTGATTTGAGATCTGTTGATGAAAAAAAAAGAAAACCTAAAAAACTAGTGCTTAATTATGATCTTATTTTAAAAGGAAGATGTTAAATATCTAGTGCTTTTGTGTTTTATTTTTAAACATGCTCTAGTGGTATCGTTCCGCAATGAGTTTTTGCTATGCCTAAAATTTACTTTGTTCATCGTTTTGGTGATTAAAATCAAGCAGCATCTGAATAAGTGTAAGAGTTCGTGTGATGG
The DNA here is from genome assembly GCF_036417845.1 of Apteryx mantelli. Classification (NCBI taxonomy): domain Eukaryota; kingdom Metazoa; phylum Chordata; class Aves; order Apterygiformes; family Apterygidae; genus Apteryx; species Apteryx mantelli. The sequence continues at coordinate 28,034,749 of NC_089978.1, forward strand.
CTAATATCAAGTCTTTTCTAGCTGCATGTGGCCATTGTGATTGCACTTAGGAATTGTGTTTCTAGCATTTGTGGAACAGAATAAAAAGGCATGTCTGATTAGACTGGCAATTCCTTATTTGTATATTCAGTCAAGTTGTTTCGTTTATTAATCTGTGCTTTTTACTCTCAGCTTTCAGTCTCCTATCTTACATAATTTTTGTTATACTGATAATTTTTTTGCAAGTTCAGATATTTTGACTTTGGTATTATTTGATTTTAAGTAAAATCTGGAAGATCATTTTAGTATCCAAACTGTAGAAATAACATCCTATATTCTATAAAAGGACAGGTCCTAAGTCTACCAAGGAATTTTATTTATTTATTTATTTATTTATTTATTTGACATAGAAAGACATTGTCTTATAGGAAGTTCTTATAGTCTTTTCATTACGATAATTTTGCATTTATTTCAGGAATTTCACTTACCTAATATTTAACATAATCATTTAGGAGTTTCTCAGTGCTTAGTAATCACTAGTCTGAGTAGCAAGTGTTTTGAGTGTGTGCTTACTAATCTAAACCCTCTTGGGTGTTGCTTGAAGCTCATTCCTGGACTATGACCTTCCAACATAGAACTACAATTTTTCTCATTGATTCCTCATATGCTGGTGATAAAATACCTTTACATTTTTATCCAGAGTTTATTTCCTTTTGAAACCTGTTTAAAGTCTTTTCTGTAATGATGCCCTGGTTGGATATGGTACCTGTACTTGCTGGCATTCAGAAATGTTTGTGGTCCTATTTAGGCAGCTGATAAAGGGGCTTTTGGGAATGGAGAAGAAAAGGGTAAAAAAAAGTTGTTTGTTCAAGGCTGCAAATTAATTTTAAATCCATACACTTGCAATTTGTCTTACAAAATCACACAAAACTTTCTTATGAATTCAGTATTTTTATCAGTTTGAATGGACTGTCATAAAATCAGTAACTATATATGAGCCAAGTGACTTATAAAAATAAAATGTGTTTTGAATGCTTAGGAATAACAGAGCACTTAGATATCACAAAAAGCAGAAGAGATAAGCCAAAGGTGAATAGAACCCAGTGTTCTTGTCTAGTGTTGTGTGTGTAAATATAGGATAAAGATTTTTGTTTCATGAAATTGCTAGATGTTTCTACTTAAGAATTTCCTTTTCTTTTGATACCTGGGGGGGGCAAAAAACTCTTCCCTGAAGCATTAAGTGGCTCTAAAGTTGCAGGGGGGAGGTTAGTATAAGCATTTAAATATTAACTATGTCTAAATATTTTTACTTGAAGTTCTTGTTTGTCCTTGTATTAGTTAAAACTGGACAGAATCTCAATGTACATGATCAAAAAACAAAGGAAAGTTTTATTATCTTCCTTGGTATGAATCCAGTTAAAAGATTAACAGTATAACTCGGGCTCTGAAATGAAAAGGCAAAAATATATTACTGAAAATATAATTTTAACAGTGATTAGCTGTTATGTGGAAAAATAGATTTCATTTCATTCAGTAGAACACTATATTTTGTTGAGAATCATAGTTTACAAAATAAATTTTAATATTTTTTAGTATGGCAGGTGATGAATGTTCTCCCACAGAGGTTATATCAGAAAATCAATATTTGTAAAATTGAAACAGTATAGGTTTGTATTGATCCATGTGGCTAAATCAAAATGAAAGGCTTTGTAACAGCTTTCTTAGACAGCCTGCTACCCAGTAATGGCAAACTATCAATTTTAGCTTTCCACTGATAAATCAGCTTGAAAATTGGATGTCAAATTTTTTTTCACTGAAGTAGTGATTTTTTTATGCCCTCTAACCTTTCTTGATGTGTTAGATTGGTTTATAAGACTAAGCTGTGCCTTTTTGAAAGCAGTTGTGAAAACTGACATTTAGATATATTTTGAAACAAAACCTAAACTCTTAAAGCCTAATTTTATCTACTAGCTGGCTTGCTGGTAATTGTATATTTGCATCTCTGTGTAAACAAGCATGACTATATTTTTAAAACAGTCAATGACATTGATTTAATATTTCAGGTAGATAGTTTCTCTGTTTTCTGATCTCTGGAGTTCATAAAGGTCAGGTCTTCAGCAGCAGCTTTTAGAAGCTAATGCTCCAGAAACTGTTTGAGCTTTCAGTGGCTGGGAAGATTGATTTTTCTTTAATTGACTGATTTTTTTTTTATTTATTTTGTGTTGTTAGACTTTATGAAATGATAACAAGTACATCAGTTTTAGCTGCTGATTACAATGAGTCCTGAAACCTTGAGTGGTTGTTTTTAATGATAGAGAAAAGTGGATACATTTGTTTTTACTTGAAAAATAGATAGCAAAATACTTGTAATGGTGGGGGGAAAACCCTTAATCTGGGCCTAATGCTGTAGCTTTCAATGACAGTTGACAGTGCCATACCTTCATGTCTGTAGTGCGGAATATAAGTTAGCTTGAGTGGGTATTGATTGTGAAGTTTGCTGTTTTATAATTACTTTTTGCTGTAGAAAAATGTGGTGTGTATTGATCTAGATGGAAGCATTTGACTAGCAGTTTCCCTTGGCTAACAGTGAGTGTCATCTTTCAGCCATGATAAATGGTAACACTCCGGGTCAGCATAATTACCTTGTGGTGAAATGAACCTCCTGTACCCTGCTCCCTCTCCCTCTCCTACCATAATCATCTTTATCTGAAAGCCATGATTTACTGAACTAATCATCCCCTTAATAAAGTCCTTTCCCCTTCCCCACAGTATGTGCCCAGTTTAACTGTGGCTCCGTACTATTATTTTAGAAACTGAGCGGTTCTGTTCTGAAGCCACAAGTATAATTCCTTCCCTAGCTCGTGTCGGACAACGGAGACCAGCAGGAGGTCAGCTCTTGCGACAGTCTCTTAACCTTTCTGTTTAGCGTTTACGTAAAGAATAGAGAAAGATTAAGATGTTCATTGTTTTGATGGTCTACTTTTTAAGTCTTGGAATCAAACTTTATTAATGCAGTAGTAAATTCAGAGTACTGCGGTGAAAACTGCCATATTAATTTATTGTCAGTAGCCCACTAATTTTGTACAGAGTAGTGTAAATTGTGGTTGGGCTGTCTTTTGAGAACATATGAGGATATCTTTTCACAATATGCTGCTGGAACAGCTTCATTTATAATAATCGTGACAACTCATTTAATAAGAGTTTTAAATGTAAGATTTTTTTTTTTTAGTATTAGCCATTTTATGTTCCCATTAACTTCTAATAGGTGACAAACACGTTATCAGAAATAAGGAAATTGTATTTATTGCCAGAACAGAAAACTATGATGATTTGTATTGTTTGGCACCTCTTTAATAGGGAGTTTCAATTTGTTATCAATATTTCATTAAAACTTTGTAGCATGTTGTTGAAAATGGATTTGTGTTTACTTGCCAGTAGTGTAATATGGCCCTGGGGTAATGACTTTTTGTTAAGTAATGTTAGTTAAAGAAATCTGGCAATAGTTTTAGATCATTTTAAGACAGCTGTGAAGGGTTTGGATAAAGGTCATTTTCAATGATTGTGCTTAGTTAAATAAATGTGAAGGGTTTCACAATGGGAATCTTGCTTTTCAGTATGCTGTCATAAATTTCCCTTTAACACATCTGGGAATACAAAGTAAAATGTAGTTGTTTCTGCCTTGAAGGCAGTATATTTTATATTTTCCTTGCTTTGTTTGTTTTCCCCTTATAATGCTGTTTATTCACATAACTAGAGTTCAAAGGTTTTACTTTGTCATAAATTAAATCTCTATTCTCTGACAGTTTGTGAGACCCGCTGGATATAATTTTCAAATAGTTGTAACTTGAAGATTTTTTGCTGAGATTTAGTCATTAAAAGTGTTAAATTTTCTGACAACTCGGCCTCTATTGTGACCCTGGCTCATTGCTTGCTCTCTCCCTTGGCCACAGCTGGCCTCTTGCTGTTCACAGCTGAAAAGTGAAATCAATGCTGCGTCTAACAAAATGCAGATGAAAGCCATTCTGATCATATATAGTCATTTCCCGTAATTTTATCAGCCTTCAGTTTCTTAAATGATCTCTGGAAATCATTGTTTGTTCATGTGAATACAATATCAAATTTTGTGTTAAAACGTGCTGTCTTTTAGAAAAGTAACATGTTCTTAAGCTTTAGTAGTGATATACAGCTCATACTGACGTGGAATGACTTTTTAAAATGCCAGTCTGCTCCTTACCCCCTTCCCTCCTCAGAGGAAGCAGTACGTTCCAAATCAAATCCAAGAGCTGCTATCGGAATTCTGTAGATTTTGAGCCTTTGGAATCTTGTGAATTTAGTTTTTAATGTCCTACAAGCTTTGGAGCTGGAAAGTAAGAACTCTCACCATGTGTCCATCCACATTTCCATTGATCTCTCATCGTCTTTATTTTTATTTGAGCAAGATTGGTTGGAAAGCTATGTTGCGGTTATAGGTGGCAGTGTATGATGTAGCTTAATGTTCCAAAGGTCACAGAACTACAATGAGTTTGATGGAAAACAGCCTTTCTCCTTATTTTAAATGGTTCCTGCTTTGATTACAGGCATTTATTATAATTATCAAGAGATTAGTCTGTTGTTATAGAATCCTTGTAATGGAACCATTTAAAAGGAATATAATGGCGGTTTATTGGATTTTGCAAAGGAAAAGAGAACAGATAAAGTGGTGTTTTTTTAATGGATCAATGGCTGCCCTAAGCATACTGATTTTTTCTTTTGTTTAACTTCATGTTTCTTTTTTTTCAGTTTTCAGTTACATACTAAAGAAGGTCTAATCACTTTTTTCAAATTTTGAAGAATGACTTTTTAATTATGATATTTTCATAGCAGTCTAATCCTGTGCAATTTAGCAGTAAAAATATTCCTTTCATAAATGGTCTGAAATTATACATATTATAAAATGTGTATTGTCATACAGTTGTTTTATCATTTTATAATATTCACATTTAAAAAAACAGCAAAAAGTATTGATTAGAAAAAACAAAAAAAGAAATTGAAATTTCTTTATTGTCATTACTTGAAGTGTAGCTAGGGTGATTTCTATATTAGCAAAATATCATAATATTGGTAAAGCTTGGTGACTTTCTTTCATGTTTGTATTAATTTCCTATACTTCACAGTTTACAGTTATATTTACTGCACTTATTCCAAAAGAATAAATGTTAAATTGTAAATTATCTTATTGGAAGGTTACAGAATAATATTCGTGACCTGGCAGTGAATGTTAGTAGTAGATGACATTTAAAAAAATTAAAAGCTTATAAAATTAGGTTTTTGATACTAGAAGCTATATTTCAAGACCAATGAATTTCCCTTTTACGTGTAAGTATGTTTTATCTTTTATACGCACGCCGTCAGAGGTTTAGGCCAAACTTACATTCATACAAAGAAGAATTTCGCAGCTTAAGTCCTCCTGCTGAGAATGTGCTGTCCTATGTTAGTTAGCTGAGCAATGGTGTGAATTAACCCACTCCTTGATGTAGAAGAGGAAGAAAGTTAATTGCCTGAAACATAGTTGACATGGGGCAATTTTGATGGCACTGGGGAATCAGCCCAAAAATAGCAGTGGAAAATGGTATAATTGCAAACTACAAGAATCGGATCACAAGTCTGCTAGTCCAGTATCTGTTAGTTACCAGTAGAGGAGGCCTAGGGAAGAGTGTAGCATTTCCCTGGGTGTGTTTATAGTGATACTTCCCCAGTATTTCCTCCCAGCTTTCAGCAGTTTGTACCTCAGGGACTTACTGAGCCAGAGGTGATATTCTTGAGTTTATAACTTTTGGTGTTTTTTTTCCATTATGAAAGGAAATGTGTAATCACTTCTAGAACTCATGTAAACTCCTGATATCCACAATGTCCCATAACGTTATGTTCCACAGCTTAAGTGTGTTGTGTGACAAATTCACACAAGGTGCACTATTTCATTTATTTTGAACCTGCTGCCTGATAAATTTCAGTTCTCCCTGAGTCTTGTATTATGAGAAATAGTGAGTCATCATTGCCTATTCACCATCTTTGTGCCATTCATAATATTAAAGACCTCTAACATATCCTTTCAGTCATTGTTCTGTTCTTTAGCTGGGGAGGTTTAAAACAGCATTGTCCATCTTCCAGGAGACTGCCCTAACATGCTGTAGATTATTCTGGAGTCTCTGTTAATCCTTCCAGCTGGAGCTATTTTACTTTGTGTAATAGCCAGAGACAAGAGAATAACATACACGTGTACTGCTTCGCTCTCTCTCCCCACCCACCTTCCCCCATCTGAGATGCGCCAGGCCATAGGTTTATTGCCGTTAGAAGGCTAACCAGGAATGGTTAAAGCTTCCTCAACCAAATCCACACCTCTACACATCTACACTGTCTCAATAGTTTCAAAAGGAGAAAAACAGTAAAAACTTGGATTCTAAATCGGAGCAATGTGGTAAGAGCCTGGGCTCAAGCCATGTAGATGTAGTCCTTCCAGTCCCTATTCCAATTAAGGTTTTACTAGTGTCAAATGAGATAGCATCATGAGAAAAGTCTGACAACGTTCCATTCCACAGCACATTGTTGATTCATGGGGGAAGCGTGTTGTGTCAGCCAGAGCTTTTCTTGTATAGCTGTATTTATCTTCAGATAAAATCAGCTGCAACAGTCTAGGCACAGATTACTGTTGGAGCATATATTTGTGAAAGAAACTGCTTCCTTGACAAAGCCTGTTTTATTGTGGCAGGCTTTCACAGTGCGGTAAGGAACTCGGGAGACTGTAGACATAATGCTCTAAAGTGAATTGTATTCTGGTGCCTTTTTATGTTGGTGAAATTAAGAGTAGATCCATATTTCACAGTGCTTAATAAAGGTTTCTTTATCTTTTTTTTGATATGAAAGGTACAAAGGAAGAATATTTTGTTTGAAAATTTAAACACTTGAAAATTAGGAAGAGCAAACATAATTCTTCCCCTGGTGATACATCCTGAGCATTTAATGAGATAAAGTAGCTCTTGGGCAAAAATTGGACTTGGGGAGTAAAAACTACAATAATGTATTCTTCTTCCTCTTTCTGGCAGTTTCCGTATGTTCCCAATGCTGTGTCTACTGCTGCTGAATGTATCATTGGAACATTATGACTGTATTATGCTCATTCTATTTTGTTATTTTGGTGTGCTGCCAACATTCTCCTATGGAACAGAGGTAGAATACAGATTTTTTTCAAGAGTTTATATCTCGCTTAAGCCAGATGAGCATTTAATATCAGAAAGGGCAGTTTTCTAACCTGATTGTTTTTTTCCTGCTTAATTTCAAAAGCCTGCTGCATAATTGAAGGTTTTAGAGATGTTCACTAAACAGTTTTTGTAAACATTTATAATGAAAATACCAAGTATTAAAATAAATGAGCTATTTACCTGTTCATCTATCCTACTCCTCCCGAAGACTTGCAGCTGAAGAACAGGTTTAGTGCCCTCCAGGATGAGGAGGAGATGGGCATGGCTGCAAGGGAAGTACCTGGGAAAACAGACCCTGTGCCTTGCCAGAACGCCCAGAAGAAGCGGCGGGTGATTGTTGTGGGGGACTCCCTGCTGCAGGGGACGGAGGCACCTATCTGCCGACCTGACCTCATGTCTAGAGAGGTTTGTGGCCTGCCAGGGGCTCGTGTGAGAGATGTCATGGAAAGATTGCCAAGGCTTGTCCACGCTTCGGACTATTACCCACTGCTGCTCTTCCATGTGGGTGCTAATGACACCACGGGCAAACTGGAGACCATCAAGCAGGATTTCAGAGCTCTGGGGATGGTGGTCAAGGGTCTGGGAGCCCAGGTCATCTTCTCCTCAATCCTGCCAGTGAGGGGGATGGATGAGAGGAGGAGGAGATAGACTTTCCAAGTTAATGACTGGCTGCGCCGCTGGTATTGGCAACAGGGTTTTGGTTTCTATGACCATGGGACCCTGTTTGAAGATCGACAACTGATGGCAAGAGATGGGATCCACTTCACGAGGCGGGGCACGCGGGTCTTTGCCAACAGGTTGGCCAACCTGGTAAGGAGGGCTTTAAACTAGGAAAGACGGGGGAAGGGGAGAGTTATAGTGCCAGAGTAGCTGGTAAAAGACAGCTCAAGTCAGGATGCCTCCAGCAGGTGAATGCAGCCGGGGAAGTGCGCATGGGATGTGGCTATGGAGGATCCTCTTGTATCCCTCCTGGGAAACCTGCATGCTCGATCACCTCCCTGAAATGCCTGTACACCAATGCACGCAGCATGGGGAACAAACAGGAAGAACTAGAGATGTGTGTGCGGTCGCAGGGCCATGATCTCATTGCCATTACAGAGACATGGTGGGATAGCTCACATGACTGGAGTGCTGTCATGGATGGCTACATGCTTTTTAGGAAAGACAGGCCAGGAAAGCGAGGTGGTGGAGTTGCTCTTTATGTGAGAGAGCAACTGGAATGTATTGAGCTGTGCCTAGGGGTGGATGAAGAGCGAGTCGAGAGCTTATGGGTAAGGATTAAAGGGCAGGCTAGCATGGGTGACACTGTTGTGGGTGTTTACTACAGGCCACCTGATCAGGAAGAGGAAGTCGATGAGGCCTTCTACAGACAGCTGGAAGTAGCCTCACGATCCCAGGCCCTGGTTCTCATGGGGGACTTCAACCACCCTGATATCTGCTGGAAAGACAACACAGCTAGGCACAAACAGTCCTGGAGGTTCCTGCAGAGCACTGGTGACAACTTCTTGACACAGGTGGTGGAGGAGCCAACAAGGAGAGGTGTGCTGCTGGACCTCGTACTAACAAACAAAGAAGGACTGGTTGGAGATGTGAAGGTCGGGGGCAGCCTTGGCTGCAGTGACCATGAGATGGTGGAGTTGAGGATCCTGCGAGGAGGCAGCAGGGCACTAAGTAGGATCGCAACCCTGGACTTCAGGAGAGCAAACTTTGGCCTCTTCAGGGACCTACTTGGAGGAATCCCATGGGTTAGGGCCCTAGAAGGAAGGGGCGTTCAAGAGAGCTGGTTAATATTCAAACATCACTTCCTCCAGGCTCAAGAGCGGTGCATCCCTATGAGTAGGAAGTTAAGCAAAGGGGGCAGGAGACCTGCATGGATGAGGAAGGAGCTCCTGGCAAAGCTCAACCAGAAGAAGGAAGTATACAGGAAGTGGAAAGGGGGACAGGCCACTTGGGAGGAATATAGGAACATTGTCAGAGTATGCAGGGATGTGACAAGGAAGGCTAAGGCCCGTTTGGAATTAAATCTGGCAAGAGATGTCAAAGACAACAAGAAGGGCTTCTTCAAATACATCAGTAGCAAGAGGAAGACTAGGGAAAATGTGGGCCCTTTGCTGAATGGGGTGGGTGCCCTGGTGACGAAGGATGCAGAGAAGGCAGAGTTACTGAATGCCTTCTTTGCTTCAGTCTTTACTGCTCAGGCCAGCCCTCAGGAACCCCAGACCCTGGAGGCAAGAGAGAAAGTCTGGAGAAAGGAAGACTTTCCCTTGGTTGAGGAGGATCAGGTTAGAGATCATTTAGGCAAACTTGACACCCACAAATCCATGGGCCCTGATGGGATGCACCCCTGAGTGCTGCAGGAGCTGGCAGATGTCATTGCTAAGCCACTTTCCATCATCTTTGAAAGGTCATGGAGACCAGGAGAGGTGCCTGAAGACTGGAAGAAAGCCAGTGTCACCCCAGTCTTCAAAAAGGGCAAGAAGGAGGAGCCAGGGAACTACAGGCCAGTCAGCCTCACTTCCATTCCTGGAAAGGTGATGGAGCAGCTCATGCTGGAGGCCATCTCCAAGCATGTGGAGGACAAGAAGGTGATCAGGAGTAGTCAGCATGGCTTCACCAAGGGGAAATCATGCTTAACCAATCTGATAGCCTTCTATGATGGAATGACTGGCTGGGTAGCTGAGGGGAGAGCAGTGGATGTTGTCTACCTAGACTTCAGCAAGGCTTTTGACACTGTCTCCCATAACATCCCCATAGACAAGCTCAGGAAGTGTGGGTTAGATGAGTGGACAGTGAGGTGGCTTGAGACCTGGCTGAATGGCAGAGCTCAGAGGGTTGTGATCAGCGGCGCAGAGTCTAGTTGGAGGCCTGTAGCTAGCGGTGTCCCCCAGGGGTCAGTACTGGGTCCAGTCATGTTCAACTTCTTCATCAGTGTCCTGGATGAAGGGACAGAGTGCACCCTCAGCAAGTTTGCTGACTATACAGAACTGGGAGGAGTGGCTGATACACCAGAGGGCTGTGCTGCCATTCAGAGAGACCTGGACAGGCTGGAGAGGTGGGCGGAGAGGAACCTCATGAAGTTCAACAAAGGCAAGTGCAGGGTCCTGCACCTAGGGAGGAATAACCCCATGCACCAGGACAGGTTGGGGGTTGACCTGCTGGAAAGCAGCTCTGCGGAGAAGGACCTGGGAGTGCTGGTGGATGCAAAGTTAAGCATGAGGCAGCAATGTGCCCTTGTGGCCAAGAAGGCCAATGGTATCCTGGGGTGCATGAGGAAGAGTGTTGCCAGCAGGTCGAGGGAGGTGATCCTCCCCCTCTCCTCAGCCCTGGTGAGGCCCCATCTGGAGTACTGTGTCCAGTTCTGGGCTCCCCAGTACAAGAGGGATGTGGCACTACTGGAGCAAGTCCAGCGAAGGGCTACAAAGATGATTAGGGGCCTGGAACATCTCTCTTATGAGGAAAGGCTGAGAGAGCTGGGCCTGTTTAGCCTGGAGAAGAGAAGGCTGAGAGGAGATCTTATTAACGTGTACAAGTATCTGAAGGGAGGGTGTCAAGAGGATGGGGCCAGACTCTTTTCAGTGGTGCCCAGCGACAGGACGCGAGGCAACGGGCACAAACTGAAACACAGACAGTTCCATCTGAACATGAGGAAATACTTTTTCACTGTGAGGGTGACAGAGCACTGGAAGAGGTTGCCCAGAGAGGTTGTGGAGTCTCCTTCTCTGGAGATATTCAAAACCTGCCTGGATGTGATCCTGTGCAATGTGCCCTAGGTGACCCTGCTTGAGCAGGGGGGTTGGACTAGATGATCTCCAGAGGTCCCTTCCAACCTCAGCGATTCTGTGATTCTGTGATATTTGTGTGTGTGTGTATGTATATAGATGTATATGTTTACTACACAACAGATTCAGACTGTCCAAAATATGTTGTTGATTTTTTAACATCTTATTATGAATAATAAAGAGTGTTCTAATTTTATTTATTTATTTAACTGTTAGGCTCTCTCGGTTACTTAAAGAGCACAGTCAGATTTCAAGAAGCATCAGCTTTTGTTTTCAGTACTTGAATTTATATAATTTTATGTTCATTATTTCAGTTCAGAAGTACTCCTTTTCTAGTAAGGCAATTACAGTTTGAATCAGGGGATTTTGAACACTGACCCTCTGATTCTTTATTGGTATTTTATAGCAGTAAAAATGTAGCCCTGTTCTTTAAAAGAGGAACTTTGAATTTGTTTAATGTACACAGAGGGGATGATTGCTGGGGTTTTTATCTATTGTATATTTCAAGATTCCCTCTAGCAGGTCATTCAGGTGATAAAAAGGGACATCTGTGTAACTTTAGTAGTAATGTGAGATTGGGACAGGTCTGTCGACCACTTTCTCCAATTCTGTCCTTTAACTGGATCCATGTAGCCTGTAATTCTCATTTTCTGCCTCTTGGATTTAGTTCAGTGGTGTGCATTGTCTGACCCAATTCTCCCCTTGATAATTTAATACAAGTCATAGATGCACGATTCTCCTGGGAAACCCGACTTTTACTTTCTCTACTCGTGGCCCTCTGCCACTTGAGACAAGAGCAATAAGCACCCAGCTTTTGCCCAGGTGCAGCTAGTTCTCTCCATTGCCTCTGAAATGGGCTTGGGGTGGTTAGTTAAATGTCCACAATGTTGACATCCTAAGTTAGATAAAAGCAACTGAACTCACCTTTCATTTGGTATAATTTGGCAACCTAAATCTTTCAGTAAGTTACTACTGTTAATTACTAGCATGAACTTCCCAGTAACTGAAGTGTACCTCCCAGATTGCAAGGAAGGAAAAAAAAATCCACCAGTCCTTGGCCAATTGGTCCCTGCAGAAAAAAACAGTTTCCAGAAATAGGTGATAATCAGCCTCGTAGCATCTTCAAACATAATTCCTTCAACTACAGGGGGGAAATCTGGAGCAGCTGAATGAAGCAAGAGGTTCCAAAACAAAACACTGAAATTATTTAAAGAAGGGAGAGAGCAGATAGTGTTTTCCACCAAGCTGGGCATTAAAAATTGGAGACGCTCTGAAGCAGACAGGGCCTGCTCATGACTCTTAAGCCACATGTGATTTTTCAGCACTTTAAGAGAAGCTCTTTCCCAGGCCCACAAAGGGCTTTGGCAGGACAAGTTCTGGATGATCCACATTCACATCTCTGAGAAAGTAAGCAAAAAATACCTCCGTCGCTGAGTTGCCTTGAGGCCCAGCTACAGACTGAGACCAGCTCCATTTTGTCCCACTTTCTCCCACTTTTGAGCTCCTGAATTTTGTCTCTTCTCAACTTGTAGCTTGTAGTTCACAGTCACATGAAGGTTTTGATTTGTGCTTTCTTTGGATCAGGAAAATTGACTACCTGTGCTCTGAAGAGAGTGTAGCACATCCTTCTGTTGCCAGATGTATGATTCCTTCTCACATCAAAAGCCTACCACAGTGCTGATCCAGGCAGGTTTCCTTTCTGGTGTAATAAATGGGTGCAAACTGCTGTTTTCCTTTCTGATCTTCCATTCAAACTATGGCAACAGTTTTAGTAAATTATGTAGTGAACATGCAAAGGATGAAATTAGCTTAGTTAGAAAAGTTGATGATTGTAATTCCTCATGGGGATTCTATATGGAAAAGCTTGTAATTTTGTATAAATTTATTCTACTGCTGCTACTGATATTTCTTTAACTAGAAGTTCTGAGTAAGAATATGTACATTCTATAAAAGCATTCATTGTAAATATACATTGTATATTATATTTGTAATACATATCCCTATAGGAAATCATACTATAAAATATCAACTATAAAAAATATGAACAATAAGTACATGGAATATGTAAAATAATACAGATGGTCATATGTCACTGATTTTTACTACAGTTAAGGAAAAATTCGACTATATCTAATGATCATCACAGAATTATTTGACGGGTTAGGTAAGCTAAAAGGAGGAAAAAAGTTCAAAATTATAGCTAGGATAACGTATTATGAAATACTTTGTATGCAAAAATTCTTTGGTGTTTATTTCTCAAACACCACAAAAACAGAAAGATTTTTCAAGACAAAAAAACAAGGAAGTTTTAATCCGGTGTTGCCTTTTTTTGTTTTTTATGTCCTGTCTGCTCCTTCTCCCATAAGTTCTGCAGAGCTGAAAATAAATCATTAGGTCATACTGATATATTTGGGGGATTTTTACAGAAGACCTTCTATATTTCTAAAGAATTTCTTGACTGTCAGAAATAGTAAAGTATAAATAGAACAGTTTTGATTTGCTTGCCAAACTTGTTTCTTAAGTCCTACAAAAATTCCCAAGAACAAAAAAATTCAAGGTTAAAATTACTTTGCCATTTGTTTGATACTGCAATAAACATGGTGTCTATTAAAGCATTCCATAGCAGTCGTGGCTATGCCGGTTGGCAAATGTTTATTTCATCAATACAAGTTGCATTTGTGGGTCAGATTAATTGTACGCCAGTCGGGAACCATCCACTAACTGAGCCAACATGTCTTTGTTTCAGTTCTTAAGAACAGTATTAGGTATAAAGCTAGATCTGTGTGCTTTGTCTTAACATTGTATTTGTGTGCAATACTTAGGAGAAAAAAAAAAAAAACTGTCCTGAAAAAAATGGCAGAAAGTGTAATACTTTAGACTTTTGTAAATTTTGAATTCAAAGACTTCCAGTTACCAACCTTGAAACAGCATTTTGTGAAAACAATCATTCTGTTAAAATAGCGTATTATTAGACTTGCGTTTTAATAAACAGCTCTGTATGATGAAAATTAAACTAATTACTTAGGTAAAACTTGATTATTTATTCATTAGATTTTCATTACTGCTGCTGTTAGTTGATAGGCATCAAGGAAGCTAATTATTTCTTCACCTTGCCAGGTTTATAAGTTATCTGTCTTTAAGCAGTTGCAGCTTGAATAATGTGTAAAGGTTTGAAGCAGTAATTTGTTATGGGTTTTTCAGAAATAGTGTCAAATAAAAAAATAAGCTGTGTGACTTAGTTCTAGAATAACACTTTTTAAATATTTAGATACAGCATTTTTTCCTTCTTCTGATTAAAGCTTTTGAGAGACAAAATTTCTATTTGTGAATGCCATTGACTTTGACTCATGAGCAGGGATAGCTTCCATTGGGGTATCTGATGAGATTACCAGTCCTAGCTGTCCCTGCAGTTTATGTTAAAAGTACAGCTCTAGATTTTAAGACCAATCATTGCTGGTTTGCCTTGAAACCGGACTGTAAATTGTAGATTCAGTAGCTGCTTCACTAGTTGTTTCAGAAGGAGTTCAGACACCTGCGCACCTGGAACAGAGCAGGCAGTTGGGCAGCATCCTCATCTGCGATCACTTATAAGTAATTCCTACTTATAAGTCAGAGCCTTTAGTGTTTAACCTTTAAATAAGGCAACGATGCACCTATGTTTTCAAGAGCTTCCACAAGTTCTCTTACTTTGGATGCCCATTTCAAAAGCTTGGGACTGTTTTTTCAGTTGATCAAGTACAGCAACTCAAACTGAAACAACTTTTAGCTAGTGCTTAACCCTTCTAGAATTGAAGGTAAGTCAAATGAGTCTACAGATTTTTTTGAGAAGCTAAGAGCCTACTTTTCCTAGTTATCTATTTCATATAATAAAGAATCTCTTGAAATACAGAGATAATGCAAAAAAAAAAAATTGTTGTTCTTGTAAAAGGTACCTGCTCCATTAGAACACTTGAGGTATCTCAGGACCTCTGTGATGTGCTGGTGCAGACAGTATAGGAGTGACATTTACAGAAAGCTGAGGAGGCACCCGGAGATGACCTCCAGATGTGCTCGTGAATGATGCATTATCTGGCTTTCCTAATGCAATAGTATTACTGCCCTTCAGAATTCAAAGGGAAAAATGGATTTTTTATTTTTCCAAAAAGGTAGGAAAAACAAGCTACCTAAGGAATCTAATGGTGTTAACTTAACTCAGGATCAAAATATCCTATCCCTTGTAGAAACAGAGAACATAGTACTCATGCAGAAGGAAAAGGAGGGTACCTGCAAGACTTTTCAATAAATAGTTCTCTGTCTTCCTTTTTCAGTGCTGTACCTGATCCGAACAATGCAGTTCTGTCAAGAAGGGAGTCAGAGAAGGAGATACTATGCTAGAGGCAAAATATAACTACAAAACAGTTTCCCTTCCCCTCCCTTCCCTTACTTTCCACTGGTCGTAACAACAGTACTTCTGCAACCAACTGTTCACCTTCCTAAGACAGAATTGAGTCTCCATGTTTCTAACTAAAAATGCACTTTGATATTCTTGGCTGACAAGCCAAATAGAAATATTGAACTCTATTATTAGGCAAATCATGCCTACAAAATTGTTGCTGAAAGAATATTTAATGTGTTTGAAGCTCAAGATATTAACTACATTGAATATTTGATTTAAAAAAAAAGTAATTCTAAATACATGTATACAGTGTAGTATCATGTATACAATGTATTATCATAAGGACTTCATCTATTAAAAAGTTAGCCCTGTTTCAAAAAATAACATCTTTATGGCAAAATTATTATTTGCTGTCGAAAATTTTCCATTTAGCTTATTAAATCCTCTTTTTATTTTGTTAAAATTAAGATAAACAAGCTTTTTTCTGAGATGTTTCTCTGCTTTCTTAGAGGATTATACCTATCTTGCCAAAAGGTCCTAATTCTCGAGGACTCCTGTGTGTTGTGTTCAGAGGGCAGCCACATTTATTTCTATTTTAATTTGACACACAGTTTATTTAAGAAGCAAAATAATATTGCTACCAGCAGGTGGTATACTTGTACAAACAGAACAGTTGAACAGAAATTTTTGTTTTAAACCTTTTTTTTTGTCAGAAAACAGTTTTCCATTTAATCTTTCTCTTGAAAAATTATGTCAGTATAAATTTCTATGAAAATATCTGATTTTTTTGTTTTTGCAAATTAATAAAAATCTTCAAAATTTTTCATTTTGAATTTTTTTTCAAGTTACTTATCTTAACCACAGTAGGAGTGCGTCTGTTGATGTCATAGTACCTGTTACTGATGTGACATTATTATAGCAAACATGCCAGTCAAAATGTAAAATAAATAGATTTTTCCTGTAAATTGGAAGATCATTTGCAATATAGTTTTTGTTCAATTTTTATGTCAGTGAAACTTTGGGATACTTGTACATTTTCGATAAGAAGAGCTACACACTTACCCTGGGATCCATTTTACTTAACTTTAGCCATCTGCAAATTATGGTTCTAGTCTAAGCTAATCATTTAGTCTGTCTTTTTTTTTAGGTCAGTTAAGAAAGAGAGAGGCAATCTCAAAAAGCCATTCATCCCATCTTAGAGTTTGTAATACAGTGACATCATGGTAGTACTTAAATCATGCTATGTACACTACTGTGCTGAGATAGCATGACATAAATTTAACAAAAAAAGTCCTAAAACAATGTATACTATTTCAAAGCATTTTCCAAATTTGACTGTGTCTCAAATTTCCAATTATTTGAACTTAGTGAGTCAAACTCTGACAACTTAGTTTATGCATCCACCTCTTATGCTGTTGGCTCAGCTGTTCATTCAACATCATTGGTTTAACTAAAAGGAACTGAGTACAAAAGTTTAGGAAACTATCATTTCATCTAGCTGTACAATTACACTTGCATTTGGTTGGATTTGCCAAAGTTATGTCACATTTCTTTAAATGTATGTTTTATGTTAAATTTTTTTAATAATTAAAAAAATCATACTTACGTTTACTTTGTCTCTATAGACATTTGAGTTATTATATTTGTCATTTCCATTGCTAATTTTTAAGAGGTATGTGGCTTTTTTTTCTTACGCTTTTTCCATATAGCTTTATGCATGGTTAGTCTTATATCTATAAAACTACTGCTTCTTGGTATAGACCTGCTTCAGGTACTACCATAGCTAAAAGAACATCTTTATTACCACAACTTTTATTTTCCTTTATTTTCCTTTCCTTTTTCCATTATTTTCCTTTCCAAACTATCTGACTGAAGATTTATACATCTGAAGAGATTTCTCTTTTCATGTTCCCCTTTCTATATTTCATCTTTGAACTTGAATGTTCTTAAATTTTCCACCCAAATTCAGTCCTACAAGTTTCAGGAGCTGGAGGTTTTTTTAAGAATGTGTCTTAAATGCACCTTTTCCACTGTCGTAAAAAGACAATAAAAGCCACATAAATCGTTTCCCTCTTTTCTGAAAGAGATGCTACACTTTAAAACAGCTCTTAGAAAATTCTTCTCCAGCAGTTTGGTGGAATCTTTGGTTAATCTTCTGTCTGCAGAAGGTTAATCTTCTGTTTTTGCTGTCGTTTTGTTTGTAGCCAATTCTCTGTTCCAGCAGCTTTGTCCTTCATTATTAATGCAAGAACTTCAGTAACATGATAAAAGGAGAAACACTGTGACGGCAATTTTCCTCTTGCTTTTCAAACGTGACTCGTCTGCTCCTCTTCTGATGATTAGTGGTAGTTTTTACCAGTTACTTGGTTTTGGTTCATCTACGCTATCTTTCATCCATATTGCAAAGTCACACATGAAAACCGTGCCATTTAAACTAAATTGTATAGTTATATCTAATAATTCTCTCACTATTAAAAAAGTTTGATACTAGAAGTAGAATTATAGTTGATATAAATGGAGGATGTGGAAAGCTACTGAATCAAATAGTACAGAAAAATAGGTCATTTAGCATATGATCCTAAAACCCCTTCAAGTCAATGTCGGTCTTTCCAAGTATGCCACAGGATATTATTCAGGATTTCCAAGATGTATGACATCATAGGAAGTTCTGATATATGTGAAGCGAGGAAAGATCAGTCTGAACTACCATGAGATATGGTAACTTTTGTATTTGGAGTCTCATCAGAATGTATATGTGTGTGTGTATATATACATATACACATACACATTTATGTGTGTGTATGTGCATATGTAAATATATATTTAAGAAATATATTTCAGTGTTGTAACATGAATGGATAGTCCTAGCATCACTGACTTGGAAGGTATCCTATAAATTATGGTATTGGTGGCTGTAATCTGAACATCAGAATAAGAATGCGAAAAGGCAGATTGTAGAACTTCAACTACTGCAGGTGAAGGACAAGTTAGATACTGTCTCTAAGTAAGGGAAGCAGAAACTAATTACAAGAAGTAGTGCCCAAAAACAATTAAAAGGAAAATAGGGAAAAATTAGAAACATAAGGTCTCCAAGAGAGACCTGTTAGCTTGCTTACTTAGCAAGAGAGTTAGCTTACTGGGGGGAAATGGAGCAATAAGTATTTTGGCATGGATTCTGCAGAATTCCTTTGGGCCAATTTACTATAGTATTAGTTGGGAATCACCCACTGTTTATACACGTTCTTCTGGTAGTAAGTGTGAATCGATGTCAAGGGGAAAGATACCAAAGAGGTGACCATCAAGAATTTAACTTAATAATTTAATAAAGTTAGAGTTCTAAATCATTAGAACCAGTAGCCTACATATGACTTCTGAAGAAAGTTAAGCATGAGATAACAAAGCTGATAAAAAAGTGGAATGTGTCACTAAAATCACATGCCATGCTATGGAATTGGACAGTACCTGTGTGTTCAGAACTTCAAACCAGTCCAACATTTTTTCAGTAAATTAAATAGTAATGTAAAACGTAACTGTAAAACTACTAGATGCCTATAATACAATGGGAGGGGAATCCACTATTTCTGGGAGAAAAATATGACTTTCTAGTTTAGGGGAATTCTCAAAATATGTCAACAAAATAATAGATGAAAGAAATCTACAGATGGTTATAAAATATTTGGATGTTCAGAAGACATTTGACAGACTGCATCACAAGAATGGTTTAGACATCTATGTAATTATGTGAAACAATTTAGTCATGGATTAGAAGCTTCAGTGACAGAGAAGAAAAATCAAATGGAATGATAACAATAGTTAGGAATAGTTTCTGGTTTTGCATTTGATGCAAGAATTAAACCTCATTATTTTGAAGTGGTAAACATAAGATATCTTGAAATTTACAGTGTATATTTCGGATAAATACTGGGTTTTCAAGAATATTTGTTAGGTGATCAGTAATATGTTTTAAAATTTATCGTTCTGAGACTTGTGAATTTGGGCTACTTTTGCATAAAGCAATGAACTCTAGAAATCTGTGGATTTTAGGGTTTATCCGTGGGGTCAGGGATTAATTTACAAACAAAAAAGAAAAAATGGTTCATTTTAATAGAACAATGAAACACCATTATTGTAATTGGCGACGCTATTCTAAATTTCTTATGACAGGTAAAGTAGCTGAAGACTCTTGGATATCTGATGGGTTCCATGATGAAGACATTGGACCTTAAAGAACGTGAATTCAACTTCTTGTTTAACATACACTGTTAATCTCATTTTGTATTTAGCGTACTCCCTCTAGGAGAATATCAGTGTCCAAGCTTTTCAAATTATTCATCAACGTGAATAATTACTTGGTCTACAGCTGATTTTGTCTGCTATCATGCCAACAATTCATGTAACTTTTTTGAATTTCTCCTAAATTGTTCTTAATATGCCTAATCGAAGGCTGACTGGAGTTAGTACAAAGACCAGCTCACCAGAGTGAAGCTCACCAGCTTCAATGGGCTTCTAATCAATTGTTTAAAGATTCATCTCTCTGTGATTTACAAATCTGTGATTTACAAAACTCTGTGATTTACAAATTTTGGCACATACTCTTCATCCTTTTATTGAATTTCAATAAATATATTGAAGAAATTCTAGTACAGAACCTACAGCCCTCCTGTTGAAAATGACAACTCTGCTTTCAGTATACAAGACATCGTAGATAAAACCCTGGACATCACTCAAGTCAATGGAAAAACTTCTGCTGATATTAGTTAGCTAGGAATTTACTCCTTTGTGTTCTCTTAAGGTTGAGCAAATGGAAAACATACCATCTCAGAAGCAAGGGAAGGGAAGCCTAAGAAATTCTCTTTCCAAAAAAATGCCAACTTGTAAAACTACAATACATAAATACTGATCTCTGTAAGAGTTTTTAGCAGGTTTATGAATTGTTTTCATCCTTCACAAGGGTAAACAACTTCAAAACTTTTTTCTTCCTGTCCGTTTTAAAAACTTTTACCATACTCCACTCTCCATAGGGAAATTTACGGTGCAACCTATCATGTAATTTGAGGGTAAGCTCCTTCCAGGTATCCTTGACAAAAGGGAAGAAAGAGAAATCAGTTTTTCATTTTCCACAGTCTCCATTGTCTCTGCAATCTCTTCTTAATGTGGAACAGCCTTGATAATGGGCCACAGGATTTCCGGTTATAAAGGAACGTAGTAACTCAACAATTAGCAAGGTTAGAAGCAACAACTAGGGAGGAATGGAAGACAGACAGAATGGTAATATACACAAATTTGAGAGGACCATAGCAGAAGAATTCTCAGATGGGCAGAAATCTAGGGGTCTGCTGTGTTCACTCTTAGTTATCTTCATAAAAATACACTGCTCTTGAGATTCTGGTAACCACTGGTATTATCACCAAAACCCTTTTCCAGATTTTTTTACTCCATTTCTTGCAGCCTTTGTATCTGCAGATGATATTTGTTTTATTATTCATATGGACTTCTTTCTGTTCTCATCCACTTTTACAATTGTTTCTGCTCCCCTAGTTTCCATAGTTATTTGTTTTCTTCTTACCTCTCTGTTCCTTATAAATTTATAAACTCATTTTCCTAACTCAGTGTTGCTTTTTCTTCACCAGTCAAAAATTACATCTCAAGCCTTTCATCTATGCTTTTCAATTTCTTTGTCTCCCAATCTTTTTCTTTATGGTTTCCCATTTCACAGAATCATAGAAAATATTGTTGGAAGAAACATTTTAATCTATCTGTCTGTCTCATTCCCACTCCAGTAAGAACAGCTCAATGAAAATCATCTATCAGTTAGATCCTATTTTCTTTTTGAATCCCTCACTGCCCAACTCCAGGCTGCTCTATCAAGTCCTTTTCCATTCTTATTTTTAAAGCTCGACTTTGTCTACATTTCTGCTCAAATTTCACCCATCATTCCTGTCTTACCTCTCTTTTTGTTTTAATTGTTCACATTTTGGCAGCACAACACAGAAGGTGCAAAAATGCCTCTCATCTCTCATGACACTTTTGAATATGGCAGTCCTGGCATGCCCTCTAGCCATACTGCTGGGCTGCAATTCATCCGGCTGGACTGCCATGCTCTCCACGCTGCCCCCTCCAGCTGTCAGTTACCAGGACACTACTTGCAAAACAAATTAGCAGGGAGCGCCTTTGCTTCCTCTCTCCTTGCTCCCCCTGCTAGTTTGCTGCAATGGTAGCAAACAGAAGGTAAAGTGCAGGAGAATGCTAACCATGAGCGGTTGCTGGCCATCCAGCAGTCTGCCAGCAATGGCATCCCCTATTTGCCCACTGCCACAACTTCACCTGCATCACCCTCCCCAGGTATTTATTACCCATGCCCTCTCCACCAGCCTTGTATGTGCTTCTTCATACCTTGTGTCCCTGCTATTATGTCACCTCCCCAATTTTTGAACATAACTTTGTCATCATCTGATACCCTAAGCCTTCTAACTCTGCTTCCAGCAATCCATATACCAGCCACATGACTTTCCTAGAAGAAATCCTCCCAGCTTCTTTCACAGTCACAGTTGAAACTTCTCACACAAAAATATAGTCCCTTAACATTATATTCATAATAAACTTTGAAAAGATTGAATCATTCCCAAGTTTCCTTGAGTATTTAGCATCCCTCTATGTAGATGGTAAGCTCTTTTCCTGAAACTCTTTCCCCTTCTACCCTTGAACTCCACCAAATATACTGCTGCTGCTTAACAATAATAATTCTTGTGCACGTGTAATTACGAGAAATAAAACAGGTTGCTGTTAGAAGAATGCCTGAAGATGCTTTTAACTCCTATTTATAATATTTTTACCATCTTTCTCAATTTGCATTTTATTAGATGTGTCAGGTTCATGGACATCTTTATTCCCTGTCTTGATATTTCTAGGTTTTAGTATTCTTAGTATTATTTATTTAGTATTATTTTTGTTTTTAGTATTTCTAGTTTCATTTCTGGTATTCTGCAGCATGGTGTTTGGAAATCATTACAGAGCTTTGTAATTTTTGTAACTAAAAAAGTCTTTGTATGGAGTGATGATACTAGGTATGTTAATTAAAGCTTCTGATACTTGTTTCTGCCCCTATACAACAAAGCTTAATTTTCTTATAGTCATCATAACATGAGATGTGATTTTTGAATACCTGTCTCACGAGCTTGATATAACCAGCAGTCATTGTTTCTGTTTCAAGCAGCAGCCAGAAGAACCTTCAGTCTAATACAATTGCTGTTATTATCTGTTGCTATACCATTTCTGAACAGTATTTGCTTTTTCATTGTTACATAAGTCTTTACTCTTAGACAGACCTTCTGATAGATTCTGACAGGGTTTAGATTTTTGCTTGTATTTTTCAACTGTAGTAAATATTGCTTAAATAGTAATTTTTATTTTTTATTTTTCAAGGTTGGGTTTTTGTTACTTTTTCTTTTACCATTACAAAATTTCTGTTCTTCATTTTACCTTTGGGAAATATTTTATATATGTTTCCAGTATACTTTTTTTTATTTCTCAAAACGTAGTCATGATTCTGGACTGTGAAAAGAAAAACTTTTTCTTTTTTTGAGTATGTTACAGAAAAAATAGGAATAATTCTTGAAGTTATAGATCAGCAATTCCTAGTCTTTTCTATGCTGTTACACAGTATTGCAAAGACTGTGGATTCTCTGAAATCCTTCCAGTTCTGTCACCCACCTCTTTTTCCAAACAACTTTTCCCCTTCCCCCATGCCTGCAGGCTTGTTCCCCTTCATTAACATATTCAAACTTAATCTCTTCCAGCTGGCAGCCCATCCTTTGTCAGTCTAAGGATCTTTTATGGACATGTATACTGCTACTATCCACTGTTTCTATTTGCCTCTAGTTGCTTTAGCTGTAGGTGACATACAGCAAATTGCAAATTGTAGCATCCCGTAGGAAGGTGAAGGCACCCAGGCAACAGGGAATGGATTTCACAGCTATGGAGCTGCTGTCACAGATGTGCCATCCTGGCACTGGGATGAACAAAGTCTTGCTGTCCAGGACAGTTAATAATCAAAAGTACAAGAAAAAAAACCCCTTCCCATCCTCTGCTTCAGAGCTGTGGTCTAAGGAGTTAACAGAAAATGTTTTCAAAAGTCTTCTTTAACAAGTCTGAGCTGTGAAGATATTCTGCAAAGGCAGGGAGGAGTTTGCTATGCAGACTAGCTTCACGCTCCTCTAAATTGTTTTGGTGGCAGAGCACTACACTATTTCTTCTCTAAGAGAGTAATATATGGGGCTACGTTAAGCACATTGTTAAAGGTCTGTCCTAGTCATAGTGTTTGTCCCAGAAGATATGGAAGGGATGTATGGTATGGTAGCAGAGGTACTACACAGAATTGTGGGCAGCTCTGACTTTTAGAGCAACCTGCCCTTGGGAGACTTCAAAGCTGTTTGCTGTAAGTTGTATCAAAGACCACACTGGCTGTCTGGGGTAGCATAAAACCACTTTGCCTTTCCATCCCATGCTGACCTTTAAACAGCATTTTATCTTGTTAAAGTAGGAAGAAGTATACAGTGAGCTGCTAAATGGGGACAAGTGATAATAGCGGCAGGGGAATAGAATTTGTAATCCTTCAATATATGTATCGAAATAGGACTTTTTCCATTATAACATGTATTCAGAATGTGGCACACCTGAAATATTGGGTTAAGTTCACAACATGCACACCACTCCAAATAAAATGTTTAATTGTTAATAACTTTGTAAAACCACTGTTCTATACCAGCCCTTACTTATTCTTGAATTATGGTAAAGGTTTATATTAGATTATGTTACAGTTTGCAAGGAAAATACCTTCAGAGTTAAGCTCATTAAGCAGGTTTCTCTGAGTCACCTGTTTTAGAGTGCATTTTAAATAACTGTTCAGTTAAAGGGATACAAGTATATTGCTGTTTTGAAGTATGTAGAAGTAGCTCATGAATGGATGCTATGAATTTTTGGTTCTTCAGAAAATTTTCATTGCAGTATACATATCTGTGGAGTTTTCACTAGAACAAGCTTGATTCAAAATGTCACTAGTATAAGATGTGGGGGAATGAGAAATTACATATAATCTATTTGGCTATGAAAATAAGGATTATTAATAATATATAATTCATAAAATAAAGCCTGTTAAAATATTGCACTTGTCACAGAAATAAGTTACTAAAGTGACTTGATTTAGTCACGTTCTAGGAAAAAACAAGTTGTAGCAAGAAAGGATGTGGATGATTTGCAGATGTTCTCTCTTCTAGGATTGACTTGTGCCTAGTGCTCTTAGAAAGTGTAGTTCTGCTTGAGTTACTGCCACTGTTTAGAGCTACCTAGAGTCTACTTAGAATCCTTAAAAATCTTAAAGCCTGAAGAATATCCACAGGATTAGAATATAAGTATTTCTAAAGTATTATAATCTTCTCAGCCTAACAGTCTCTTGTGGAAGCAAACACAGTTTCACAACATGCATGTGTTTATAAGAGTTTTCATTAATATCTTTACTCCTGTTTCATCATGACTTACTCTCTTAGATGGAACCAAAAAGGGAATGTTGCTTGCCTTTCAAAAAGAAATCCCTGTGATAAAAAACCTTTACAATTATGTTCCCAGTCATCATTTTAAAACATAGACTTGGACTGCCAAAGGAGCCTTTAAGCTCTCTCCTTTAAACCAGAGAGCAGTTGTCTGCCCATTTTTTCATTCATTTCACATAAGAGTCAAGGAAATTTAGCAGTTGCAATAAAACTACTTAACACTCAGCGTAGGAGAAGAAATGATGGGCCGATACTTCAGACTAACATGACATCTGTGAGCAAATACTGTATGGTAATACAAGTACAAAATGGGCTATTTTACATAGCAAAAGATAATTGGTACTCAGAATAGCAAGATATTTCTGTCTCACAACATGCAGCCTGGGCCATTAATGCTGCATCTTCCTCCTGTGGGAGCCTCACCTGCATGCAAGACGCTATGAATTGCTTTTAGTGAGAAAGCAGCTCCTACAGAAGTCCTGGAGATGCCTTCTCACTGCTAGTAGATAAGTAAAGCAATGCCTCTTCTGCAATCTAGAGTAGGACCTTCAAGCAGATTCAAGGAGTATAGTGAAAATGTCATTCATAATTCAAACATTTGACTAAAAATTGATGGTATGCTGCTTTTGAAAATTTTTAAGTGGCTAGAAGGTATGCTACATTCCCCCCACTCTAGTTCTGTGCCCTCCAGAGCTGATCCAGGGCTCATGGCAGCGATTAGTAAAGTTGGACCAGAACTTATGCAAGAATGAAAAAAGTAGTTAAATGGGCTGTAAAAAAATGAAAAGGCCTGCTGTGCATTAGCATATTTCTGCATTTCCTCTGGAAATGCCTACCAGTGCAAAGCTTTTCAAAATGAAGGCAACGTAGAAAACAGTGGTTTAATTAACACCTAAAAAACATTCAGCAGAGATGTGGCTCATAGTAGTGAGTTGAAGACTGATTTTCTTCAGCTGCCTTTTGTCCACTGACACCTAGAGTTCTGCAGATAGATAGAATGAAAATCACTGGTTTACAGCGGTGGTTACCTAGTTATGGTCTGTAAGGTCATGATAAATGACTGTAGAATCATATTAAGTGTATAGTGTTTTCACTTACAAGTTGGATGATATGGGTGCATCCACAAACATTTTGGGAGTTTGATAGTGGTCCAGAAAGTTTTTAAAATGCTGGCTTAAAATACAGCTTTGCCTGAATATCCCACAGTGTACTTACAAAATTGGCCTGGGAGATGTTCTTGTTGATAGGGTCAAGAAGTAGTTAAAAATGGAATTGGTCATTTCTTTAGAAGTGAAGTTGAATTGGATACCAAATGATTGCATATTTGTGTTTTGAGTTGAATATAGATTAACAATGGCTTATATCATTCTGTAGAACTTCAATATTGCTTTTGAACATAAAAAGGCAATGTAACATGAAGATGGCCATGGTTGTTAATGGCTTGTACTAGCTGGAAGCTATAAAATCATCCTAGTACTCTGTTAGTGCTGGAATAATAATTTACCAAGACAATTACCACATGGTGAAATTTTTTTGCTGCTCTAATTCAGTGTTATTAATAATGAATAAAATTGCAATTTTCTCAGGTTGCTAGGGGCAGTGGGGAATTATTTCAATGAATATTTCAGCACATTAGTTTAATCATAGTTCCACAAAATTCAAGTGAGCAATATTTTATACTTCTGAGTTCAGTCTGCTAAGGGACCATAGTCATTAAATTGCAAACTATTTGCACTGAGGTCCATTCTATGATTTACAAGCCTTGTTAAAAACACTGTAAAAGAAAGCAAGCTGTGCCATTAATACTTGTAATTTGATGCTGCATTTGTTAATGGGCTCAGTGTGATTAATGTTTTTAGCAGCAGGCAGAACATTTTGAGACAGGCAGTGCTGAGCTTTGTAATGTATAAATGCATGTAAAGAAATGTTAGAATATTGCATGTTTTAGTAATATATGTTTTTACAAGATTGTATTCCTGAAAGAGAAAAGCAGCAGTGAAATTATACTATAATATATGTAAATACAGTTCAAGCTGTGGTAGGTGCTGATGTGTATGTTCTTTATTTCGTAGCCAACTGCATGACTTCTGGCGTTTGGATTACTGGGAAGATGATTTGCGCCGACGGAGGCGATTTGTTCGCAATGCTTTTGGGTCTACTCATTCTGATGCCCTCCTAAAAGCTGCTGTGGAATATGGTCAGTACTAACGCCTGCTTAAAAATATATATGTAATGATGTTTTCTTCATATCCAGGGATGTCTGAGAATCATATCACTTATTTCCTAAGGACAATGCTAAGAATTTCTAGAACATACTGTTATAATGGGAATTCTTTCAATCCTTATACTTTAATGAACCAGAAGACTTGAGTTTGTATGCTGTTAAATTCTCTAATCCCCAGGAGATTCACAGTATACCTCTCTAGCATTCCCAGACACTAATTTTGAGACACTGGTAAAAGTAACCAAATTTGTCTCCCCTGAGTGACAGAATGAAACTGTTAGGCCATCAAACTAATGTGTCATAATAGTTCCATTTAAAACCTCTCATGAATGAGGAATTAACTGGGTTTTTTTGAATCAGATATTTTATCTTGACATGCATAATCTCACCCCAAAGTATTTTTTTTTCTGCAAATTGTGAAACATATAAGTACTTGTTTAAAAAAGATATTTTAAGGATGCTTAAGAGCTATGTTTGTGAATCAAATAGTGTATTGACCACATAGGAACTTCATCCTTGGAATTTAAGGATTAGAAGATGTTTGATTTTCATGGAGAGACAGCTGGGATGTAAAAGAGGAGGGAGGAACATGCTTACAAATTCCCTTATATCTTCTGAAAGTTTCATGGGTTTTAGTGATCTCTGAACAGCAGACCGAACCTGAGTACTTGAAGTGTCTAA
Organism: Apteryx mantelli; assembly: GCF_036417845.1. Taxonomy (NCBI): domain Eukaryota; kingdom Metazoa; phylum Chordata; class Aves; order Apterygiformes; family Apterygidae; genus Apteryx; species Apteryx mantelli. The sequence continues at coordinate 28,062,567 of NC_089978.1, forward strand.
AGCAAATTTATTTCTCAGGTCTGGACCAGGGTTGTTCTTTAACATATGAAAGACAGGGATTCTTTTAGAATATTAAGATGTTTTTCTGACCATTTTTTTTTATTCCGTAGTATTGGAAAAAATGTACTCCTGATATTCCTTAGCATTTATGCAGGAGTAAAATTCTGAGTCATTATTATGTTTAGGAGCCACATATGAAAAACTGAGGAAAAGGAAGTAAACTTACACAAAGCAAGCTAAACCTTTTAGCTGATATGTAGCCAAAGACTAATGGTGCTGAAAGTTCTGAATATGATAGGTACAAAGCCCACTCTGTATAAGTTAGACATTTCACTAACTTTGCAAATTGATGAAGAAAATAGCTGGGATTCAAGCAAGATTAAACTTAAAATGAATATCTGCATGTGCAGTTATACCAGCTAGTGTAATTTAATATTTATTAACATGTGAAGGCTATCATATGCAGAGCTTCAGGTCATAAACTGTTCATCAGTAGGGGTAAGGAAGAAATTTTCCCCAGTGGTATATAGTATTGCACCTTTGATGAAATGGTGGAGGGATATTTTATCCACGTTCTTCCAAAACATTAAAATACATATCTTGTCAGAGATACTGTGCTAATTGCTGTATTCCTTCTGTGAGGCAAATATTTATCACAACAGTGGGCTTTCTGCATTATGCCAGCTTGAGAGTTCTTAAGAATATTCTTATTGCTTAATATTTTTAATTTTGGATTTTAAATTAGCATTAAAACAGGAAGAAATCCAATTTATAAACTAGCACCAGGTTTTATGGGTCAATACTATCTGTTTTTAAAATAACAGGAGCTTTCCATTTGCTTTGGTGGACTTTGTTTCATGCCTTTATAGTAGGAATGTTGTATATTGTCTTTGGGATAAGATTGTGCTTAGAAGATGTTGGAAATGGTTTGGGCTTTTTATGAGAATTATTATACAAGTTGCACTTAAACAGATTCAGCTTGTTGCAAGGACCATGTTTGTTAATGTAGTGTTTTGTGTTCTTCTATCTAGTATTTTTGTTCAGGTGACAGCTGCCTTGTAGTAGAGCTAGCCTGCAAGGCAAGGCTACCACCAAAAGAAAATGAAAAACTGCAGTAGTTATAGTTTCATATTTTTCCAAATAATTTCATACTACTCACCTGTTAGTGCATGAGGTATACAGGAAAATTAAAGCTCAGATATTTTTAGAGGTGGTGTGTATCAACCTTACAAATTGCATTAAAAATTACAATGATAAAAGTTGTCTTGTTTGCAGTGATAAAATAAATAATTCTGAGTATAACTTTTCCATGTATGTATTAAAATTAACATATGGAATTTTAAACCAGCATGCATTAAAGTTTTAATTCATGGATACTATCTAGATGTACTTACTCTTCAGAGGCTTAAGCCTTTGGATTTTAATACTGAAACTTTTAGTTGACCTTTCTCTGTAAGAAAACATCCTTAACACTGATGTTATTTTTATGCCTCTTGGTGTTACTAATGAGCTGAATAATTTATGAGGTTGTCATGTGAAAAGGATTTGGTGCAGTTTGATGTACTTTTAGCCTCTGGTGTTGGAATGTGATTAATAAAGAGCTGGAGGCAGATTTTTTTCCATAGGGCTTAACTTTCATTGTATTTTTTTATTAGCTTTGTTTTGATAATTTTGTTTGGAACAGTTCGATAGTAAAATGCTGCTAGCTTCCAAAACTAAGCATGATATCACAATTCAGAAAGAATTTGAAACTTTTTTTTTTAATTATACTCCATAGTTTTCCAGTAACAGATTTTTTTCCTGACCTCAGATATTTTGTTTGTGAGAAATAAACTATTCATCACAGCAAAATTTGTTGGGCTTTTGTTATATTAATAGCAATCTTTCATCTTGACTGGTACCTCTAGCACAAGAAAAGCTATTTTGAGCATCAGTAAAATAGTGGAAACATAAGTTTTTGTTATTTACGTTGACTGTCAGTAATCATTTAGGATTTTGTGCATAAATATTGCAGTGGAGGAATGTTTAGTCAAAGTCAGCAAGCTCCTCAGTGTCTACGATCAAAGGCATCATCTTAAATAGGTCTGATCAGGCATTGCAGAAGAGGGCAGGCAGTTTCAGCTGAGCAAAAATCACAGAGCAAAGATGACAAAATTAATCAGTCATTTCTTTGGCAGTAAATAATAAGATATGCTGAAGATTGCAGATGAGAGAATTTCCAGGTTCCTTGGAGATGTGCCTGCTTAACACCTGATTTATCTAAGCTTTTGCAGCTATCAAGATATGACCTTGATAAATAAGAGAGTGCTCTACAGCTACTCTAGAATTAAATCAGAGTTGATGTTGGCTGTATGGATACTGTAATTATATAACACTTTCAGTCATCAAAGAATAGAAAACCCTTGGAAATGAAAACCAGGCGGGTCTATACATATGTTTAAAAGAAGTAATAACAAAATGTTAAAAGGGAATATATTACTAACTGCAGTATCAAAGTGCAAACTCTAAAATGGGATTTTAAACTATCTGGAAATTTTTAGTAGAATTTTATAATATCAGTGGGTTTTAAACTGTTCTTATTTTAAGTTTAGATGGAGTTTTAATGTAGTTGATTAATTGATAGATTAAAAAGGAAAAAGGAAAATAAAGATTGTACAAGAGATTATAGACACTACTTCTCTTCCAACAATTTTACTATGAACAAATACAGAAGTAAAATTCAGTAGAATATAATGTTGTCATGAAATATGCAGATATGGCCCAAAACACAATGATTCTGTACATGTGGTGAAAGAACTGTCTCCTCCAGTTAATTGCTTTAACAGTTTATAGTCATTGAAGATTAGTACAGATGAGCCGCTATTGTATATCCCTGAACAGTGAAACAGAATACTGCTCCACAAAGGTCATCTTAAGAGCAAAACAGGGAATTTGTTAAGCTTTGGTCTGTCAGTCTTCAAGACTGTGTTCCACAAGCCATTTTCATGTAGGAGGGGACCAAGAAAGGCAGTTCTAGTTTGCAGTGGAGAACATGGACATGAATAAGTGAGTGCCTCCATTCTACACATATACAAATAATCCATACTGTAGCATCTGCAGTACAGATACATGTAATCATGTATCTGTATCTGTATGTAGGAGTGCACAACACTTCTAGTGTTTGTGCTCAAGAATATTTGGCCGGTTAAATTGTTTATTGTGACAAATCCTGAATGCTTAGAATAAAAAAAAAGAATGCCCTTCATAAAGTAATATGTATTGCATTCATTTTTTGAAACATAGCTACAGATATGTCTTAAATGTGCACTATGGCAATTGCTTTTGAACTTGCATATTTTAGGTTACTCATTCTGTTATATACTTGGACATCTAAATAGTATCCTCATTTCAAGAGCAGTTCTAGCTGAAGCAGGCTATATGGCTCCTTCTGGGACGTGTCATCACTGCTGCAAGTTTCAGCAAATGTCATATATGCTCATCTTTTGATATACAGGTTGATTTCAGTTATACAAACGGAATTAAAGAGCATCAATTTGGGGAATCTGAAATGTTTGAATCTGAAATCTGCTTTCATGAAAGCAGCCAGAGTCTGATCAACTTTCAAAGAAGTGCAGGCAGGATTCCTGGCAGGCTACTGAAGGACTTACAAGTCTGACATCCATGGGAACCCCTACTCAAACCAGGACTTAGAGTCTGTCTTCAGAACAAGGATCCTAGGAGTCCCATGGGCTCTAACTCAAGATTAAATTTTTGGGGATCCTGGACATTAAAGAAAAACATACCAAGATGAACTTGAAGGAACTGTGACACAGCTGCCTGACTGCCTTCTCCTGAATCACTTGGGTCTCCGCTTCCTGCAGTCAGTGTTAGAACAAGATTGCGGGAAGAGACTCTAGCAAAACGAGTAAGAAGTTGGTTTCATTTGGCACTTGCCAAGTGTTGCTCCAGAAAGCTACATCAGTGTTTTATAAACAAACTTATCCTGAAATTTTGAGGTGATAAGCCTTTTTAAAAAAATCAAAATCTCCTGTGAAATGGAATTCCTGAATTTCACAATCTCTGTTCAGAAGCTTTGCTGTAAAATCCAGTGCCTAACTATATGAAATCTGAATGCCCACCTAAAAGCTATTCTTCCTTTGTTTCAGGACATTCTGCATTTTGAGTTCCACACTTCTGTATATGACCTCGTCAACACTAATGACATTGCTAACAATGTAGAGGTGTCTTTTGTTGGTTAAAATACCAGAGTAAATTCAAGGCTGCCTGTCAAAGTTCCTGGGTAATTGTGTATTCATTTACTTTTTCTCAACTTCATAAAGTCCTCCAAATTTATTACCTTCTCCCTATCTTTAGTCTGCATTTATTGAAAGTGTTTCCAGAACGGTCCTTAGAGGTTGCCTTAACAACAGTAATTTCAGAACTATCTTAAAGAAAACAATATTTTTTCAGTAACTAATGCTGAAACTATCTAACACTTCGGTATCTAACACTGGAAGCAAATTGAAGGCAACTGATACTGGATCATCACTTATCAGAGTTTTGCTAGCAGACCCACAAGACATATAAAATCCAGTTAGTTCATTTTCCAGGCGTATCTACTCTGAGAGCATTCTCTGTGTACCTTGCAAAAGATTAAAGACCAAATTATTCCTTCAGTTTTGTCTATGCAATATTGCTTTCTATTACTGTATCTATACAACGAGCTTTACAGTCAGGGTCATGGTTGATGTTGTAGATCTTTTCATAAGGGTTTTTTTTTTGTTTTTTTTTACATTTACTTTTACTTCTAAAGTGAACCAGATATCTTTAGATATTCTTTGTTTAGCCTGGAGAAGAGAAGGCTCGGGGGGATCTTATCAATGTGCATAAACACCTAATGGGAAGAAGTAAAGAAGAAAGAGCCAGACTGTCTTTAGTGATATCCAGTGATGGGAGAAGAGAAAGTGGGAACAACCTGAAACACAAGAAATTTTGTCTGAGCATAGGAAAAAGCTTTTTTACTGTGAGGGTGTTTGAACCCTGGAAGAGGTTGCCCACCGATGTTGTGAAGTCTTCATCCTTGGAGATACGGAAAACCTGTTTGGACAGGGTCCTGGGCAGTCTCTGTAGGTGACCCTGCTTTGAGCAGAGGGTGTTGGAGCAGACAATCTCCAGAGGTCCCTTCCAACCTCAGCAATGCTGTGATTCTGTGATTCTTATTACGGAGCCAGAGCTTGAAAGTAGAGGGTTGCCGTAACTTAGTTTTAATTAACATTTAAAAAAACTAAATTTGTTAAATCTCAATGTTCAAGATTAAACTTCTTATGTAAATTATCATGGACTGAGAAACAAAATACAGAGGAAACATTTGACTGATACTACACATGTAATCCTCAACCCCAAGTTACTTTAGTCTTCATAGAATTTTGTGAGGAAATAAGATTTGCACATAGTCAGGATCATCATAAAACATTTGTAATATTAATTTGTTCATGAGTAGCATGATATTTATTATTACTGAAATTGAATTTGTTGTGATTACATCAGCCACAAAAATGTTTCTGATGACGTTTTTTTATTTAGTTAACGCATTATCCTGAAAATTAGTAACACACACAGTATCATAAAATACATTGCTCTGGGGAAATGCAAGTGATGACCCTTACCTCAGATAACTTCCAGAACTAATATTTCTTTAGGAAATGTATAAGTATGAATACAGAAGAGAAAGTAAACAAAAGCCTTTACTAAAAAGAACCCCATCCCCTCACCTCATTCGTGTACACTTAATTTTAGCTTATAAATAAACACAAGATGACAAGTTATTTTGAGCAGTTTTAAGAAGTAGCATCAACTTTATAGACAGAAAATACATAGATACTACTTGATGTTCAGTGGTGACCATTTTAAGAACATGTAGTGGTTAAATTAATCCATAACATTTCTTCCAGGTGTCATCAAGTAAGCCCCCTGTGTTCTTTAGTTTAAATGTGATCATGATGAGACAGGCATGTAAACCATTTTGCTTCACTTGGAGCACCATTTTCTTTCCATTTTCTCTGTTTGCCTGTCTTAGTCTCTAGTAGTCTAATTACCAGACAAGTCCCTCTTGTTATAACCAGATGCCCAGTGTTAGAAATATGATTTAATATTAAGAAAATTATGATCAGAATGTTGAAAACAAGGATATTCTTGACTCTCCAACACTTTCACTTGAAGTATTTTTGTTACACATCTTCCTTTAAGTACATGAACTAATTTCTACATCTGATTGTGGAATCTCCAAAGTAAACTGAAAAAGTTTGCATTCAAATTGTGTGTCTGAGGGCATCATGAAAATCTGTGTATTTTTTTAAGGTTCGCATTGGCAGCTTTATAACTGTAGTCCAACAGTGCCATCCACTGCTTCTCCAAATAAACTTCCAAATATTTCATCCATATAGGGTTTTAGGGAAAACATGACATGATAATTGTGTCCTGTTAAGATTTGACATGGTAATTGTGTGGGTGGGTGAAAATAAAATTTGTTTAAAGAAAACTCAGTCCCAGAAGGAAAATTTTCATGAGGGATCACTAGAGGGATGTGCAAAGCAAGATCCTGATTGTGATGATAATTAAATATAAAATACCCAATTTAACACAGTCTTCTTTCTAGCACTTCTTAGCCCCTCAAAAATGCATACATATATTCTCATTAAAAATATCTACCATTACAATCATCCTCATTCTTGTTATACCTTACTGTAATATAATACAAGACACTTTTAAGGTGCAGGCTGTGATGGAATACTGTTGTTTTTCTTAGTGTCTGAGCTTCTGCTGTCTGGCTAGATAAGGGAAATAGAGTTGCAATTGCATCCTAACAGTGCTTTGCAGTCTCTAAATATCTGCTCCCTGTGATCTGCCATTTTTAGCATAATGATTTTCTTAGCAGCTTTATAGTAAGCTTTGGGCATGAATTCGTGAAACAGTCAAATTCATGTCTTGAATATCAGAATCTCTATCTTTATTTTTATTCAGGCTTAATAGGTCCAAATAGCATGTGAAAACATTTTCCCCAAGACCCTCAGTGTTGGGTTTCAAATGCCTTTCCTCTGACATTTTCAGGTTATTTGGCATGACCTGGATTTTAGCTGTCGTTATAGCTCTGAGCTAATAGATTTTACTGCAGAATGTTCTGTCTTTTTACTAGCAGTTAACATAACTACTTCTGTTTCTCACTTCTTCAGCTGAAAGTCTATGACTCCGGAAAGTTCCTAAAGTAATCACATTGGCTGTCAAAACCATTTATAACAGCCAAAAATCAAAAGCATTGTCAGTCTTAGATTTCTAGCATTTTTCTCCCTTCCACCTTTATATTTACACATGAAAAGAACACACTATATATGTTTTTTTTGCCAAATGAAGGTGATTTACTTATCAAAACTAATAAATTACCATGATGTGAAATTTTTTTCAAACCCACGTGAAGAATATATTTGTTCTATTAATTCAGCTGTATTGTTAATTGACAAAGAAATAGAAGCTATTGACCAATGTGCATTCAGCAGCATCTCATAGAAACATTTTGGAAGAATATTCTGTCAGTAAAGGTCTAATTATAGACCTCCAGGACAGCTTTCACAGCTGCGAACATAGCTCTTCAGACTCTGGTTTTACAGTGTGCCTTTCTTCCTGTTTTTTATGCTTTAAGGTGCCTGTATTAAGGAATAACAGCACTTTAAATCTCCCTTGACTATAGTTAAAAGCACAGAACAATTCCGTTTTTAAATTTTCTCCATTCTTCTTATTCATCCCTTCTTGGTTGCAGGAGTCCCTTCCCCATTGTGTATACGAGCAAGTGGAAATACTTACAATTTTTGAGAGAAAAAAGTGTTTACTGTTTGCAGATATTGTAGTTTGGTTATAGAAGTCCTTAAACAAGGACTGGATGCTTTGAATACATGATTTCAAGAAAATGGGTAGGATGGAGAAATTCATCCTTCACACTGATGCTGAGCTCTGTTATGCTGAGTAAAGAAGCCAAAGTGGCACCTAATAGGTCTAAAAATGCGAGATGAAATTCTCCTACTGTCTGTACTGAGGAAGATATTTTCTGAAGACCTGGCCACGAAAGACTGCCAAACCCAAGGCTGGAATCAAGGGCTGTTTTTTCAGCAGCGCTGCAGCTAGTACAGCCTACAGTCATAAAACTTAATAAAGCAACTCACTCTCTCCCCCTTTCTAACAGCCAGTAGGAGGCATGACAGGCTGTCAGGGGTCAGGTTTCTGAGATCCTCTGGGCTATTTACAAGGGAAAGATGCGTTAGGTGGACGGTAGTAGTCTGTGGGAATCTCTTTGATATAGGTGATTCCTTGCCTGTCACAAAGCAAACAGAATAGCTCTGTATAGATTTTAAAAGTATAGAAATTTGTTTTCAGAGACAATATATATTTTAATACACTTAAGTGTTTTTACTAGTCTTTTTACATTGCATTGCTTTAAATTTATCACTGGAAATAGATTTCTATTATGTCACATTAAAATTATTATATAGGTTTTATGTAAATAGTAAGATTTGTACAAAATAAAAATAGACTTATGTGTAGGTGCACTGGCTATTACATATCCATACAGGTACAGTGAGTTCTTCAATATCACTTATTTTATGTGCACCTTGTTTTACGTTGTTAGCTTTGAAACACAAAAAGTAACAGTGTAGTGAAAGAAATTGGAAGATTTTTATGAGTTTCAACATTGTGCAAAGTAAGGGACAAGGAAGCATAAACATCTAATGAGAACACTGTATTAAAAGCCAAATACATTTTGAGGAAAAATTCTCAAATATACTGCTGAACCACATGTTCATGAAGACATCTTGTTAAGAACTCTATCAGTCAGCATATTATACACCTTTCCAGTTATATATTTTTTTCATATTGTGTGCTACATCATGACAAGACTTTTTTCCTTATACTTACTGTATGCCTAAGAAATATATATAATGCTTATATATCTCCTAGTATATTTATATAAAACTCTGAACTTCATCTACAAATAGACCTACTTTCCCAGCTGAGAGGACTGTAGGTAATGCCTGGAGAGAGTTTCATTGGTTTCTCCTTAGCCATATAACATAACACAAGTCATTCAGTCCCAGGTCCTCAAAAAAAGCTAATCATGCTGTCTAAATAGTATCTCAGCTCCAGTCTGCATAGAAAATATTATTGCCAGTGCTTGCAAATTTAACACAAACACAGCAATTTTGCAAGTATCCCTGCAGTTGCATAGGAGCTCTGCATTCTCTTATGATCTTTGCAAAGCAGAATGAGAGAAAGACATCACAAACATCACACTGCAGTTCTGTGAAAGATGAAATAAAATACTGGTCCCCTTTTTTTCTACAGCTGACTATTGCTAAGATTTCTGTGAGTTAGCTCTCCTTAATGTGCACACAGGCTTCCTACCTGGGACTGTAATTGCCATTCACCAATTTCAGAGACAAAATAATGAAGAGCTTGAAGATTATCCCTTTGAACTGTTTTGGTAATAGAGCCTTGGACTCTGATTTATCTCAACCATATCTTGTGTACTGCTACTATTTAGCTTTTCAGCTGCTACACTGTATAAAACAAAGAAGTTTTATAGCTGCAGCTAATTTTGTTAAAAAAAGAAAAAAAAATCAGAGTAAAATTCTGGTGCCAGTCAAGCAAATGGCAAAGCTTTAGTTTCAATGTAATAGCAAATTGCATTTTGGGTTCAGAAACTAGGAGCTCATGTTTTTGCAGCAGACTGGCCCTAAACAGAAGTGCTGTCTGTTACGACTAGAGCACAGTCCTTCAGCAGAGCTAAGAGCAAAACACATATCCCGGTGCTTAGGGACGCACTGCTGTCTCACAAATGTGTATACCCTACTGTATATTCTGTATATAACAGCTGTATCCAACAGCAACTGTTGTTGCTGAAGTGAAAATGATGTGTGCCAGTTCTGAAGATGTGGTGATCTCTGTGAGGGTGAAATGAAATTTGCATAGATGAAAATTGGTGCACCACAGTGAACCTGCTGGAATAATATTAAACAGTGCAATGAAGATTAAATCTAGGTGTTCTACTAGGGTTATTATATTGATAAATTTATTATTTATATACAATGGGAACTGTGCTTTTAAGGATCAGTTATAGGCAGCGGTATGTCTTGTATAGGAGACTTTGCCTGTGTACAGACTGCATAAGATGTTCCTTCTGTATGCAGAATTTCATTTGGAAAGATACCATCCCAGAAAGCAAACCTCATTCCTGAAGATTATTTCAGATATTTTGGCAAATAAGTGCCTCAAAGCACTGATGATGAGCTATTAAGTCTTTCCTCTCTAAATGAGTCATCTCAATAGAAATTAAAATAGTTACCCAACTACTGGAACTTTGAAAGCTGCTATAAAATCATTTTAATCTCATTTCCCATGCCTTCATTCTCTTCACTAGAGAATGAATTTTTTAGCTGTCCTCTTATGTCTTTGTACAATGCCTGTTTTGAAAGAGCCGACCTTGTTTGGCTCTGGTAGCAATAGCAAATGTGGTGCGGGACAAAATTGCCTTTTGGCAAAGACAATTGCCTGTGCTTTGGCTGCAGAGAGGGAGAATTCCAATATCAGAAAACAGACCACAAACTACATACATAAATAATTTTAAAATCATTTTTAAAAATACTGATTTTTCCCATGGTTTGGAGACTCTGATTTTTAAACACTGGGGAAAGTTAGAAATATTGGTATAGATTACTCCAGTATTGGACATGGTTTCTCACATGCCAGTGCATTACCATTGAGCTGCTAGCATACATCAGGAGTTTCTATTTCTAAACAACATTTCATTTCATCTCAGGGCTTTTTTAAATTAGCCTATTCTGTTAGAATTTTTGTGAGCAGAAAGCCAAATTAAGGCTAGCATATGTGGGCACAGTTCCTCAGTACAGAGTGTGCCTGTTAGAAGTCTGACAACTTTGATCCTGTCTTGAGGCTCTGCAAACAGATAGAGTCAGAACATGGCTTTTCCTGTAGAATGTGAGCTTGCTTTAAGTTTTTCAAACTCAAAACTAATCTAAAACTTTCAAGACAAAATCCAGACCTGAATGCTGAGAGATTCCACATTTATCATTTATGTGTAATCTTTAAAATATGTTTTATCAAATTCTATTTTGAAAGCATAGAATACATCATTTATGTTTAACAGAATTATTTCATTATTTCATTAGTCATACATATTTGAATTCAATCACCTTTTGCTTCTTAGCTTATTAATTAGATTTTTCTATTGAAATAGTTTGATTACCCTCTTCAGTGGCCTGTCTTAAGAAACCTTTGCTTACATGTGAATATTACGAATTAGGGATAAATGAAATTCGTTTTTGCTGTCAAAACCAAATTGTGAAAATGCATTGCATGGCTTTGAAAATCAGTACACTCTATTAGCAGACCTGTCAATATAAAAAGTGCATTCCATTTCCACCTCTTGCTCTAATAACCTTTTCTATGTTACTCACAGGCAGTTCACATAATCAGAGTATATTGTCAGCTTACTGGAGTTGGGGAAGCATGAAATGAAAATCGCGTTAATATTGATCCAATTCTCTTACTTGCAAGTGTCCTTGATGTCCTTTCCACTGAGCAATAACTGTTGGTGTGATGTAGTTATTTTCCTCTCAGCTATTACTGTACTTTCGTAAAATGGTTGGAAATACAGTTAGGAAAATTTTATTGCTCTTAATTATTTTTATTATGTATCATGTTTGCCTGTTTAAGTGATCCGTAGCATATCAGAAAATTCAGTTGCTTTCTGCAGTTTATCACAGTGCAGAATACACTGAGAGGCTACATTTCACACTGACAGGAATTTGTAAAGGTCATCAGTCGTGAAATAGGAATCCGTTCTTGCGTGTGCAAGTTACGGTGGCAAACTACATCTTAATTCAAATCTAAATATTTGACTGGTTTAAGTTCCAGTCAGAAGGACTTCTAATTCCAGTCAGAATGAAGACTGCCTTTGAGGACTATGAAGGTGCATTGCAACATTCAAGAGACTGTGCATTTCCCACTCTCTTTATGGTCAGTACTGGGTCTATGCAGGATTCTTCCTCAGATGTTCAGAATACGTGAAATCTCAAATAAACGTAACAACAAGGCTGATGACTTCTGCAAATTAATTTCATTGCCACTCTGAATCTTAGTTTTCCTATCTGTAAACTAAAAAATAATGAGTGTCCAACTTGGAAGGTTCATTTTTATTTTTGAAGTAGGACTTTTGTGTTAATATACAACATTTTGACTTTAATTACAAGTTTTTATTGTTCAAAAAAACCGTCCTTGACTTCGTCTGAGAAACATGTTGTTCATTTTGGCCTTAACCTTCTTCTCAGTCTCCTCATTAGTAAGTTTGTGTCATCAGTCTCATTTTTTACAATGCAAAACATCTGAGAATTTTTAAGGGGAAGATGTATACAGCAGTTAAGTATTAATTTACACATGACACACATAAAGAAGATCATTTGGTGTGTAAGGACAGGAATAAATGCGAGGTATTAGGTACAAAAATTAGATATAAAGAAAAGTGCTTGGAATGTCTGTGATAAAATCTGCAGGTGTTAATATGTTGTAGAAAACAAAAATTGATTGTTAACGATGTTGCTTTTACTTTAAGTAGATGGTAATTTCCAGTATGAATGTATGCAAGTTTTAATTTCTACACAATTTTCGTAGTTTTCCTCCCTCATTTCTTCAAAGATCTTTAATAATGAAAATATGATTTATATTCTTCTGGCTTTTATTAAATCTATTAGAAACAGCCTCCCTTTAATAAGTCACTTCTCTGATTCTCTAGGGAACCTAAATTATCTGCCCGGCCAAGCTGGCGGTTTCAGGAATGGCGGGCAATTCAGAGCGCGGCTCTGGCAGCGGCGGGTGGGGACGGTTCCTCACGCCATGCCGGGGCGTTGGGCTGCCCGAGCCAGCGGGCCGGTTCTCTTGAGCGGGCCCCGGGGTGCCTGCCGCGCTCTGGCCGTCGAGGCAGCGCAGCCCGGGAAGCGCCGGCTCCCCGGCAGGGCAGCGAAACCGTGGGCCGGGGGAGCGGTTCCCATGTCGATTATTTAATATTACTGGGTTTTGCAGAGGTCAGTGCACAGACTCCTGAGCAGCTGCTCTCCATAACTGTGACCACTGTGAGGGTCCCAGGGCCTAATCGAGTTAGGAGAGATTAGAAATGAAAGCATGACTTTAAACTGTTATGACGTATGAAGCAGGAAGAGTATTTCCTGAAACTTTTATAACTATTTTCAAGTATTAATCATGCTGACTTAACAAAAAAGGTAGATACCAATATGGCATTTTAAATCCGTATACGCATGCTGTAAGTTTGATTGCTCCTGTGAAAGCAGACGTTGCAGCTTGCCCGATAAACAAAAAGGCTCTTTCCAGAAAAGCTTGGCTCTTTCGAACTCGCTTGATAGATTGTATTTTAGCTATGATATCATTCTGTGGTCCACATCATCACCTATGAGGTAGTCTCTTGTGAGGAACGAATTCTGAATTCCTTTATTTAATTAAATATTGAAAACCACCTTCGATGATTAAAATACAACAAAAGCAGTGTTTTACAAAGCAGTACATGTCAGTGTGCTGTAAGGAGGAAAAAGCGACTTTACCCTTAAAAGTTTCTGAGGAGAGCAAAGCTTCACAAAAACTTTAGTTTAGATTCTATAAAAGAGAGTTTTTAATTAAATGCAGCATTTTACTGTAAAGAGGACAGACTTTACTTATGTCAAAATGCTCCTTAGAAGCCACATAAAGCCGTAAAAGACAATATATGAAAAAGCTTTCTTATAGAAAAGAAGAACACCATCCCATGAAGCAGATTTCCAGATGTTTGGAAACATTAGAATTTCCTGTCAGTATATTTAGGTAACATTAAAATGAGGTTAACTTTCCATTCTGCCATCTCTCTTCAAAGATGAAAGAGAGTTCACTGCATAAATTGCCTTATTGGTAATTCGTTGAAGTAAACTATGGAAACAACTTTATAAGAAGCAGTAGTCTCCTTTTGTTGGTTATGGTATTGCCAAGCAAACTTTTCTTAAAATTAACCTTATTAACTCATTTCATATTAAATGCAGAGAGAATTTTTCAAAGTTACATTTGAATAGGTAATAAATGGATATCAGTAAAGAGAGAACTGAAAACTCCATTTCTGTGTTCAGCTAGATTATAGTAATTAGTGTAACGTCTAGTAAAATAAATGTACATAAACATAAATATAATCAACCATATGTTATGTTTGTACTGCTCATTCATTAAAAATTTTATTTAAGGACAGTTTTATGGGTTTGGACATTCACAGTATCTTTGAAATTTAGCTTGCTTCCCAAGAATCTATTGTGACCTACAGAATCCAATAAGGAATTTACAGATTTAACAGAAAATTGAGAGGCAAAGATATAGATGTTGCAATAACAAAAAGAAAAAAAATTGTTTAAATATTGCCTATATTAAATGCTTCTAGAGGCTGTAGCTGCAAAATAACCTCGTCCTCCTGTTCATGGGAGATTATTAGATTATCAGATTTTTTTTTTTTTTTGGTCTGCTTAATAATCCCTACTTCTTTGGAAGGAAAAGCAATGTCACTGAAAGAGAGATTAGTAGATTTTTGGTGAGGGTGCACAGGCTCACTGTGTAGCTTTTATAGCTTTTCTGATATATAAAATATACACCTTGTCTTGGAACTGGGGTTTAGTACAGGACTGGTGGTTGATTTCTTTAATTTGTTTTAAAGATGAGTTTTTTTTTAGGTATCCTGAAGCTACCATAAGCAGCCAATTTTAACACGCACCTTTAAAAATGCTTGGTATGATAACAGATGTAACAAAACATGGATTTTCTTTTAAATAGTTTATCTGGTCTTCCACATACATTGTCCCTGGATATTTTTAAAGACATGGTCTTCAAGTTTCAAGAATTAAGGCACCATCTAAGCTGAACCTCAGTAAGATCTGAGTGACTTATTTCCTTTAACTTTTTTGCAAATTGTAGTTTTAAGAAATGTTTAGCTGCTTATTTCAAGGCTTCTTTGCAAATCCTAGTTTAGAAAAAAACTCTTACCTTTAACAAGGCACTTGATTCTTTGAGAACTGATAGCTTCTGGCAGTTCCCCTTCTGAATGCCCCAATGTTAAAATGTTGCTTTCTTTAAATTCTGTTTAATTTAGTTTTAGTTTTTCCTATTTTAATATGTTTGAAGCATTTTCTAATTAGATTTAGGAGCTGACATTAATATAATTCCATATTTTGCCTTTAAAATACAAACTCTTTGTGTCCCTGAGAGGAGTTTTAAATGAAATATCTGGAAATGAATTTCATTTCATAATAATTTTGCTGTGGCTTTGAAAAGACAATTAGAGTTTTGAATTTTTACAAACATGGTGGAATATCAAGTATTCATTTATTCATCACTCCTTTTGATATCATTGTAAACAATGCTAGACATAGTTTTATGTCATCATTTTTTATTCGGTTTGTTGTCTGGTTTTAAAGAGACAAGTTGTTTTTCTTTTTACTCCTATTCCAAGAGGTTCTCCTGCTTTTAAAAAACATTTTTGAAGTCATCTTGAAATATAAAAATAGAACATCTGTGACAGATCTGTTGTGCACATATTTCACATTTCAGGATCCAAGGAGATCTGGTGGTCTGCAGTATCCGCTTGTTAATTTCTTGATGAATGGGTAGAAAGGCCAAGAAGTGCACTCAGTACAGCACGTCTTCTCAAGACAGATGATCTCAAATAAATTCTATTCCCAATCAGTTTTTGATTTGTTAGGTGTTAAACTATTTCTTTGTGAGGACAGTGTTTACAAGCCTTGTAATGAGACAGCCCTGGGAGACCTTACTCTTCTTGCTGTAATTTTGATAAATGGAATTCTAATTCATAAAGGATATAGTGATTGAAGGGCAACTCTGGGTCTCGTACACTTTCATTTAGATAAATGTTTGGTACAGTACAGCAAAACTGAGGTGCACTCAGCAAAGTGATAAATTTAAACAACAGCCAAACCAGAGCCTTTTCTATCAAGACAAAGAAGCACCATTACTATATTTCCTTTAGACGAATCCATGTTTAATATTATAAACCAAAATGGATTTTAGAAACATTTATCTTAGATGCTAAGCTCCAAATTTGCCAGATTCATTTAATGCCTTTTCCTCTACCACATTTCTTACATTGCAAATATTTCTGTAATCTGGTAACTGAAACCATCATGACAAGGTAGTTAAAATACACTATATTTCAGGTTCTTCTTCTGATGCATTTTGAGCATTAGTAATAATTTGGAGCTTGGACCTTTTTTTGTAATTTTTAAAATATAACTTCAGGCATAAATAATTTTAAAGGACTATAACTAATCTAATCAGCTATTAAAAAAATAGTTGACACTGTTATTCCAAA
Source organism: Apteryx mantelli (assembly GCF_036417845.1). Lineage (NCBI taxonomy): Eukaryota > Metazoa > Chordata > Aves > Apterygiformes > Apterygidae > Apteryx > Apteryx mantelli. Next base: position 28,079,011 of record NC_089978.1, read on the forward strand.
TCAGTACTTTTGAAGTAATTCATTTGAAGAATATCACACCCTGTGAAAATGAGAAACTTTCATAACACTCACTAGAACTACCAGAAAGGAAGAGAACAGTATTTTCATTCTTCATTTCTCCACCATGTTAGTTCGTCCTGGACCTGGTCCCCTGCAGTATCAAGTGCTTCACAGCATGAGCAATTACTTGTGTCAAATGATGCTAAGCTCCCTTGTAGTAAACACAATTGTAACAAAATTCTGATTAGCAGTTAAATACTCGAGACAATGCTGATGTAATAAAACTGAAGGTTGGCTACAACACAGTACTCTTTCTTGCTTTTCAAAACTCTTACAGTTCTTGTTCTTTTTGTGAATTAAAAAAAAAATAGCTTGGATTTAATATTGAAAGCTTTTCCACCCCTCAGTTATTTGATTCAATTATTTTAAATGAGGTGACTTGTTCTACATAGTAACCAATGCAAGTGAGTTAAAGATTACAGCCTAATAACTGATTCCACCAAAAATATCAGTATACATTTCAGTGTCAGTATTGACTCAATTACTGTCAATATCAATGTGGTCTTAGTGGAGAAAACCTCAGCTGGGAAGACTAGAGATGCTGTCCTTAATTTTGGGCCAGCTTGGTGAGAAAAAAAATAGGCTTTTGTTGCTTGCTTGCTTGTCTTTACCTGCTCTGTAGTTTCAGAAATAGCAGTTGGGATAATAGCAGCAATACACAAGAGGTTAAAATTGGACTATTCAAAATGTGACGTTGCCTCAGCCTGTGGTGGCATCCCTCTGTAATAACAAAACTGCCTGACACTTAAATTCTATTCCATGCATGTATCTTCACTAACCCGTCTGCTTATTATATTCCTGTTAGTTGTCCTGTATTAATATGAGGTCATGAGTCTTAATGGGTCTTACCTCATCATTTTATGTCTGCCATAGTAGTATACATCACATAAAGTCCAGGTATTGTGGAACATAGTAGAAATCCATGCTCATTCAGTTCTGCTAGGATTTCACCCATAATTCTGTAGCTTAATAGGAAAAAAATTTCCAAATTATGTGCAGGATTTTGAAATATTATGCCAAATTGTGTGCGGGAAGGATTAGATTTGATTTCTATTTCTTAGTTACGAGAGCTGAAGATGTCTAGATTTTATACAAAATAAATTTGCATTGCCCCCTGAGTGTGGTCAGTTCTTACCTGAAAATTTTAAAAGATTCTAATTCAACTAAAAATGAATGCTAAAGATAAAAGAGCCTTTTATAAGGAAGGTGGTGCTTTTTATTTTCCATATAAATAAAAATATGTTATAATCCAAGGTGAAGATGCAGAGATTTCTGCTTAGGAAAAAAACAGAAAGCATTCCAGCCTAAGAAGCTACTACAAATCTGTTATATTGAAAATAAAACTTATAACCTCTCCCTAACTAAGAAAGAAATGGTGGGCCAATCTCACAACAGTATGTTAAAGGTACCAGAGTAGAATTAGTTTTGTTTATAGCTGCCAACCTATAATTCTTCCAGTTACCTTGCAACAGTATCTCTGTATTTCTTAAAAGTTTTTTTTTTTTATGATTCTATCATTTTTGACCACACTATGATTAATTTCTTATGTAAAGTGAATACATTCCGAAAATACTAGTAGGACCTTCCCCAAATGTAAGATGAAGCATCTTCTGCCTTAAGGAGCGGTCAGTCTAAACAGACAAAGTTGCCTGTAGGCAAGAAGAAAGGGTAAATCCTCCTGTGAAGTCCTTGTGATAATTGGCACATGTCCGTACACCAGCATTTTTATTGTGCTCCTCAAAAAAAAAACAACAAACAACCCACACAGCAGAGTTCACTCACTGTGCATGTCCTTTTCTTTGCCTCTACTCTGAAGCCCTGCACAGCTCACCTTGCTACTACCGTATCTTGAGCTATCCCATCTCTTACTTCACCATCCTATCTTTCCTATCTTCAAGACCAAAATCATGGCATATCTTGAATTCCTGAAAGCATCTCCTTTATTCAGAGAGTAGGTGGTTTGAGCCCTGAGAGGTCAGTCAGAGGCAGAATACCTAGAAGACAAGAGAAACTCCTGCTAAATTCATTGGTAGTGGAAAGCTAGTGGAACAATACAGAACATCTAGCAAATGGGAATTATTAAAAGCAGGACAGCCTTTGTGAAACAGAGCTTGTCTTTTATTCAAGGTATATTTTGAAAGACAGAATGAGGCTGCGTATTTTGTAATCCTTGACAAAATTTTAGAAAATGTTCTTTCCCTTTTTCAATTAAGATGATGTATTCTGTATTTTTTTTACTACTTGACTGTGGGTTTTTTTAATTTAAAATGTTATTCAGCTAAATTCACAACATTTGTAACTTTTGTTTAGGCACTGAAGAAGATGTGGTAAAGTCAAAGAAAACCTTTCGAAGTCAAGCTGTAGTAAATCAGAATGCAGAAACGGAGCTTATGCTGGAAGGGGATGATGATGCTGTTAGTCTGCTCCAAGAGAAAGAGATCGACAACCTTGCGGGTAATTATATTCTTCATTACAAATAAGATATGAACCCAAAGCTCTTTTAAGTTTGTTATTTCTTAACTTTTGCAGCTAGTCTGTTAATGTTGACAGCTAAGTATACAATTACACTGAGAACAGATTCTTTATGTTCTAGATTTAATATGATGTCTTACTTCCATGATCGAGGGGAATTGATTACCCTGCACATGCACATTGCACAGTCTTTCAGAGAAATAACAGTACCTCGAGTGCTCTCTACTAATTCCTGTTACTTTTTATTGTAAATTCTGTAAGCCCACTGTGGAAGGTTTCTTCTTTTGGTTGAAATGGCAATGGGGAGTAATGCCAGCATTCAGTGTTATGTGAGTCAGAGCGTGGTTGCGCACTCTCATGACTTGTTCCCAAGTGCCGTGGAGCTTGCTGAGAGACTCCTGCTTCTGCACGCTTGCCCCCCCTGCTCTCGCTCGTGGAGTGCAGGGGGCTGCACAGTAGCTCTCCCTGCCTGTCACAGCAAGAGGGAAAAGCTGCCTGTTGTAAACAGGGACTAAGACAGAATGAAGCTATAAGCAACAGATGAACTTTTTTAGTTAGAATATGAACTGGGAATGAATGCTGTGCAGAAACATTCATGAAAGATCTCTTCTTTCCTTTCTTCCTATGTGAAGATACACAGTGAGGTCTCAGCTTTGTCCCTGTGTTCTAGCGAGCTCTGTTACAGTTCTGTACTGAAGAAATACTACGTTTCCTAAGGAAGTAGTGTGGAAAGAAAGGCACATTAAAGTTTGAAAATGCAATCTCCATTCAGATGAAATAAAAATGTGAGACCTGTGAAATGCAGTATGGAATTTTTTAGATTAATTTACTTAGGAATACCTGTTTTAAATTACTCCATTAAGGGGAAATTTTGTGATGTCTCAGCATTTTTTCTGCAGAATTTAATTTCCAAAATAATTATCTTTGCTCCTGCACTTTCTTATGATGCCATAGTGGAAGTTTGTAGCAAAGATAAAATCATACTTGGATTTTTTTTAAAAAAAAGAAAAAAATGTCTAAATGGAAGTTGGTCTCATAGCTTGAAACTAAATTACAGGGGGGAAGGAAGGGGCTTTTATTTTGGAGTAATCAGCAGTATATGATTATCCCAGTTAATATGTCCATATTCTTGCTTTTCTTTATGTGGACATATAAACCGCTAACCATTGCTGAGACACTGTTATCTTAAGTCAATAAAATAGTAAGACAGGCAGGACCACTAATGTGGTATTTTGCTCTATATCCTTTTCTTCTTTAGAAATGAAAACTCAGAAGCAGCTTCAGCTAATTTCTTATATCTAAGAACAGTGCTTCCAACTAAATATATATATTGTTTAAAGGCTACAATCTGACATTAGATCTAAGTATTGATTAGAACTGCAGGGTGGTCAGAAAAAAAATTGTCCATTCTAGAAGTTCTCACAGTCCACTTTACAGTTCTCATATATGCCCCAACACTGCCATTTCATTTGAACACACAGATGCAATACAACCCTATAGCTACCTCCATCTGAAAAAACCTGATGTTTCAATGAGTCCTTAAGTATTTGTGTGCGATGATCCTCTTACCAGAGATCACTATATATATGACATCCCCTGCTCCTTCAGGACATAGGACAGTAATTCTAGTCCCTTGCTTTTATAGGTGTAGAAATTGGACAACATTTTAGATATTAGAAAAGGAGAAATTACAGAAATTAAAACATATTAACTTTTGAATTATTGACAGGAAATATGTCATAAGAATGTCAGCAATTAGCCTTTGCATTTCCTATCAACACTAACAAGGACAAGCAAGACACTTCCACATGTGGCAAGGTGACATGTTAATGGTACTGTATGTACACCAAAAAATATGAACTTCCCAAAAAGAACTCACTTTCCACCACTTCATTTTTACTATCAGATAAACTGTAACATTTGCCCCTAAACCCTTGCTCGTTTTTAGTACGAATTCTATTCTTTTGGTAAGAATAGAGGGAACGATTTTGAGAGGTAATGCTCACGCATGGTATCATATGTGATATTTTACCAATCAGTGAAAAAAATTAAATCCTTGAATACCCAGTGTCCATTTTGCTGCATGATTCTGCATAGAATGACATCACTATTTTACAGGGTTTTGAATATATACAATGTGAATCTAAAACTGGAGACCAGTAACTGATATCGAGAAAAACAGTGGGCAAGGTGGTTTTTATGCCTAAGAAAGTAAGAACTCGTAGGCTCAGAAGAGCAGGCCCCAGTAAAACCAGACTGTCATTCTTCATCTAATTCTGGAGAGTGATTACGTACATTCAGTGCATGTGATCCAAAAATCTCCGAGATATATCAAGTCATGGTATATCACAATGTCATTTATATCTAGTTACCTTTCAGAGTGAATGACAGTTAGGAATTTCTATAGTCAGATATGTCCCCAATTTAACTTTAAAGCTTAAATCAATTTAAACCTGCTTTATAATGATTTGGATTGTCTCAATAAAGAATCAGAATTAAACAAAATCATTATAAACCAGGTTTAAATTGATTTAAGATTGTCTACATTTAACTAGAACAATTTAACGTCGTTTTTTCCATGAAACTAAGGTACCTTTTAAAGAGACAAGACCTTAGTTTTTAGAAAACTTTTAACTAAGACAATATAAATATTATAATATTTTGATTTGTAAAGTTAAAACTAAAAAAGGAAAGTTCGAAACAGATTGAGACTGTTCTTACAAAGTTCTCTGTACATACCTTTTGTTCCAGAGACTCTTTATAGTTTTTCATCAACCATGTGGCACAAATCAATGTAAAGTTCACATTGATAAATTACATATGGGATGGCGAATTTTTTAGATAATTATAGTCTGAATATTTTTATTATATAGTCTTAGTATTCCATATGTTGCAATGGCAGTTGTTCAGATTTCATTATATTAAGTAGCATTTTAAGAAAATATAAAAATCAGAATCCATGTTCCTATGGAGTTCTTAGAATCATGAATTCTAAGTTAGCCTCAAAATTTGTAACTAAAGCAGTATTTTAACTATATTACAGTATAATGAGTTATCAAAACCTGTTGTTCTTGTCTGAGTATTTACATATTAAAACATTCTACATTTTTCTGTTTCAGTTTTAGCTCCCTTTCTTCCCAGACTGTTCACTTCAAGAGGCAAGTCACATCTCTGTTAGAACTGATGATTGAGATAGTCCAGTCTATTGTAGCATTTTTTCTAATACATTGTGAATCTGTGGTAATGCAATCAAATCCACTGTAGTGAGTTAATATTACTAACGCTTCTCCTTTGCTTTTCCTTTTTGATTTTCTAATGCTGCAGTAGGGCTCTTACATACTTACCCTTTCTTTTAAGAGTCTGAGAATGCAAATTTGCTAACAGTTTGTGTTCTGCTTAGTAGATGACTTTTTCAGAATGAAAAATATATGGATGTATTCTAATATCATAAACTAGCATTCCCGAAGGGCAGCATATTTTAACAGAAAATTAATATTCTTTTGGCAAACTTTAAATAACAAAAGCACAGACCTCATACTAGAATAGATCCTAGAAAACAAAACAAATGTGGAACCACTTAAGGTTTATGAATTTTACATTTTAGAAATACATTCTCTTTGTCATGAGGTTGCTGTTGGCTTGCTAAGAATTGTTTGTGCACATTTCAGAACAGAATTTGGTCTTAATGATGTTTCTGAAAGGTACGTGTTCTACAACTGGAGCACATATCATCTATTTTGTCATATGGCTGGTGGCACTAGCAAATAAGACCAGCTGGGCAAAGTAGCCCTGACAAAATCTTTTGCTAGTCTCTAAACATTAGTTTCTGGAAGAGAAGAAAGGAAAGAAAGAGGAGGATGTGAGGCTTTGGGTTATTTAAGGAAGACAAAAGGCTTTGGCAGGCATCTGTCTGGTTACTTGCACAGGCTCAATCAACTCAGAATCTGACTTCCTCATAAGCCATAGTGAATTATATCCTCACAACAGCCTTGCAAGAATAAATACATATTATTCTCTCCATTATACAAGGAGACTGAGTAAGTCATCCAAGTAAGCCCATGGTAAGGCACTAACTGACTTTAATGCATGTTAGTCTTAATGTGCCTTAGCCTTCACTGCAAAATCTTCCTTTCTTCCTGCACAGCATCTTTAGGTGGAAGAACCCCCCCCCCCATGCATATTTGTCAGTAAAGTTTTAGTGAGAAGCAGCAGCCCCACATTGCATTAGCTTTTATCAAACCTGAACTTCAACGTAGAAATTATAGAAAGAATCATTACTACCTGCTAAAAAAGAGCTAATCTTCCATCCAAGCTAGCATTGCTAGCTAGTCCACATTAACATGAGGGCTAAATGAGATAAGCCCTCTCTCCAAACTTCTCTGTAGTGTGCCGAATGTATTGACTTACTGCCCTGTGCTAAGAAGCATGTTGTGTCATGGGGATTTGACAGCTTGTAGTATTATTAATGAGATATAAGACCTTTCACTTCCAGGTCATCCGTTTGAAGTCCAGACAAGATTGGTGGTAACCAAACGTTATCAACATCTGTTTTGTGGCCTATGCAAAATGAACTTTTTGTCTCAATTCAGACAAACTGACAGAAATCACCGCTATTATGAGCAATTTCCAATTGAAAAAATATTTGATATGGTCTTTATGGGAAATTGGAATAGTGCCAAAAGTTCTACTATATAGAACTATGGTTAAAACTACATAGCAGCACCTCAAATAAAGAAGTAAATCATTCAGCCCTTAGAGGATATTTTCTATTTCAGGTTGTAACAAAGGTTTAATTTACTTTTCTGATAGTATTTTGAAGCCTTGCATAGGGCCAGATACTGTACTAAAAACTGTATCTAGCTAACACACCAAGCAAGTGCATCTAAGGCCACAAAAAGCTCATGGAATAAGTATTTGGGATGGAAAACTTAAATACAAGTGACTCATGTTTAAATATATATATGTGTGTGTGTGTGTGTGTATGGATGGATGTATATATAAATCAGAGACTGAATTCTCTTTAGTAGAGTTGACCATTGTAGATTCTGGTAAGCTGTTAGCAGCTTTTTCTTAACTATTCTTAAGGAATAATGTAGGGGCATTTTTTTTTCCTCAAAATGTTCTCAAACACTCTCAAAACACTTCTAGGGTATGTTAGATCATTTCCATGCTCATTGTTACCGGATTTAGACAAAGAGTGGATTTTCTGAAAGTAAAGAACAATAACATGGGCCTCTAATGAGAAGGCAGATTTTTGGATTTTTGGATTTTGCAGAAAAAAACAATCATTTTCTTTGGGGCCAACCAGTAAAAGTTTTGTTAAATTATCTGTTAGAGTAACATGACATAATGAGTCAAAAGACAGGACCAATAGCCCATTATATTGTCTCCAGGAGTGACCACAGCCTACCCAGGAATTCGTAGAGAAGAGGGGAGGAATCATCTTCATCCCTCTCAAGCTCCTGGAGGGCTTCGTGTGAGAACTGTGTCTTGCCTGTCCTGGCCAAGGCTTCTGCTCCCTCTGTGGAGCACCCGCAGGAGACTGCTCTCCCCAGGAAGCCATCTCCTGCAGGGCCACAGGAGCCCTGCCTTCCATTGCATGCTCTCCTCCCCTGCCGTGGTCGCCATCTGTGCACCAGCAGCTCCGAATGGTGCTGGAGTCTGGAGGGATCCTGCAGGGGCAGAAAGCGGCAGCCACAGGGGAAGCTTGGGAAAGACTATAACAAGTGTGTGGTGATGCTTCCTACTGATTCTCTCCAAGCCTCCAACTGTTTGCATCTCTGCGGCTTCCTGAGTCAGGGGTAGTATTTATTCTCTTTCTTTCTTTTCTCTCTTTCTCTCTCTTTCTCTCCCTCTTGCTCTCTCTCTTTCTGTCTCTTTCTTTTTCTCACTTTTTTGCTCCTTTTTCTTTCTTGCTCTCTTTCTTGTTCTCTCTTTTTTTATTTTCTTGCTCTCACCCTCTTCCTCTCTTCCTCTCTCCCTCTTTCTCGATCTTCTTCTCTCTTTCCCTCTTTCTCTCTCTTTCTCCATCTGAAGGTTGCTAAGGTACCCGAAGCTTTTCCTTGTTTTAAGTTTTTTTAAAGAAAGAGTGTGTGTATGTGTACACACAGTCACGTCAGTTGGACAACCAAATGTCAGAGTTTCAATAGAAAATATCAGAACAAAATGTTTTGATATTTCTCCCAGCTTTTCAAGTTTTTCAGTGTAGACTACTCACTGAATTCGACATGCACTCCTGAATAGTTTTCTCCCCCCAAACTCCATTTTTCTTGCAAATTAGCATTCAAGATAGGAATTTCATTGGAGGAGGGGGGATGTGGGAGCAGAGTGATTCTTTTTCCCTTTTTATGGTAGACACGTAACTACCCAAACCTTTTACTTCCAAACATGGAAATTTCATTCAGCCAGATATCCATAGTTTCTGCTTATTATATATGCAGATTTTGATCCTCAAGTCTAAGTACAAAAAGGAAAAACATATTTGTATGAGTTTAATTTAGAGTACAGACTCAGGCATAGACTGAAAACAGTTATACTACTGATATGTAGTTGGCTTTCACATTGAAAACAACAAAAAAAGCCCCACAGTGTCTATAACATTCTATTTTTAGACATCTCAGTGTTATTTTAATCATTTTTCCACATTACTATCCAAAATAGCTTAGTATTTTATAAGGTGGTTGTCAGTCACGTATGACAGAGCTCCTAAGCACAGCTTTGAAAAGCTCTTCTCTTTTTACCTTACTACACCCTGTTCTAAAACTGAACGTCTTTGACTTTTAAAATGGCAGCTGTCTTTTCTGCTTTCCAAACTTCTGAAATGACGCAGTTCAAACATTGTTGCTTTGTATTTGTGGAAGGCCCTGAGAGTGCTTCACGTGCTCAAACTATCCACTCACACCAGATTACTCATATTTCTGTTTTTCATAAGTTGCAAAACTTTTTTTTTGTTTTGAAATCTCTGAGACTGCAGAATTAGGTTGCAGTGGAGGCTAGGAAGCGCACGCTCACCTACTGCAGAGCTCTGTAGCTTCTCCCTTGTCCCAGGGTACCACACACGAGGTGCAACTGGTTAGCTGATCAAAGATCAAGCCAACTGGCTCTCTGATACATAGGAAACAGTAGGACAGATGCCATCATATGGCACTACAAAAATAACACACCTAGGCCTAAGGAGCTAGTTGTGTGCGATTCCGTACTTCTGGGTCTTACTTCATCTTCACTATGCAGTTATCAACATATAAAAATCCCTGTTCTCCAAAATCTTTGTAAGACCTACATAGATTAGCAGTATATAGGAATATATGGTATCTAGGAGTATATCCAGAATTGTATTAACACTATCTATATTAAATTAAGCACCTTCACAGACCTATGGACAGATTTTTTCCTTTTTTTTTTTTTTTTTTTTTAACACTGGTATGACAAAAGTAAGCTAAAAATCAGTCAAGAAGACAGTTTGGTTAGTCCTGGTTTCATTGGTCAGAAATTCTACAAGTGGCAACCTCATCCAGTGCATTTGAGCAGTCCTTGCTGGTACCTGTTAGGTAAAGATTTTTAGCTTGGCTTTTTAAAGAAACAAAGTTTATGTGCGAGCACGCTCTGTCAGCCTTTATCTGTGTAACTTCTGAACCTGGAAGCCATTTTGAACAAAATCTAACACAGGACTAGGGATTTCAGAGGCAATAAAATTCCTATAAGGAAATCAGGTTGTTAAGGAAAAAAACCCTGCATGACAGAGACTGCAGCATCAGTTCTGATTTTATTTGATACCACAGTGTGAGAGTCTTTAGAAGTTCCCTCAGTGTGGGAAAACAAAACATGCAGTCAAACACTGTTTACACTTATATAAGAAAATGGTCTGTATTAGTTCTAGTGTTGTTTAGAGATACTCTCTATATTTTTGGATAATTTTGAAATAACAACTATTGCATCTTAGATGGTTCTTATAAATATAACAAACAAGCCATATGCTAATTCAATAACTTATTTCATTCTTCCAAAACACACGTACAAGTAGCTAACCAAAAAAATGAACTTAAAAATGTCACAAGCTATCTGAACAGAGTATTTGCCTTCACTACAGTCTCAGGAAGTATAAGGCTTTCAGTTTATCCTGAAGAGCTTTTCCAGAATGGAGACTACAAGAAATGAAACCTGAGGGCTCACATCTTTCATTTCATTTCTAATCAATTGAGCTCTATTGGCATGACAAGGTACACAAGCTGGACTGTATAAGATACCTGTCAAGTCTGGTGCACTCAGACTTGCAGTTGGGATTTGATCCCTCATGTTCCTGTTTCAGTGTATATTGCATAGCATGATGCTATCTCTGCTTTCAGATTTTTCTTCCAATATTAGATATACTTTTCTAAGGTGTGTTTTTTCTGTTTATTTTTTGATTAAATAGCTCTAGTGGTTCTCTGAGAGAGAAAAACTGTCACTTATGTGAGCATGTTCGGCATCACTTAAGGTTTTCTAGGTTGAAGACAGTACCTTAAAATTCACCTGAAAATGAGGAGGAAGCCAGTGCAAGTCATAAAGCATTAGTATAATATACTCACATCTGGATACACCACTTAACAATCCAGCTCTTAGTTTCTGAAACAGCCTAAATTACTTAGTAGTTCCAAGGTATAGCTTCAGGCAGAGCGCACTGTATGAATCTAATTTTGAAGAGGTAAATGTATGCATTGCAGTAGTGGAGTGCCTATCTCAAACGTTCATGTATTTCTGGCCAGATGTAAATCATTATGGGGAGTCTTGATTATTATTAATACCTGATCATCTGCCAGGTTGGAGCTAGCTTGAACATGTCCTAGAACAATACTAAATCCATAGAAGCCATTTAGTTATAGGACCTATGAGGTTCTCATGTATGCCACAAAATGAATTGGACTTCACCTACAAAAGGAGGCAAAATTTGATTTCCTAAATTGGTGTAGGTTGTCTGTTAGACACACAGCTAATTGTTCCATTGGACCTTCAGTGAGAAAATGCCTAATAAGATTGACTTTGGTAGTGCTAAGCTTGTCTATGCACGTTCTTTAATTTTATTCTTTATTTTATTCTTTATTAAGTGGTTGCTTTCTGTTATATTTTGAACAATGTAAAGAGATATATATTTCTAGGAATTCTGTGAAACCCTTTTTTTTCAGGAAGAAGTACTATTTCATATTTTTCTTTTAATGTGTCCAGCAAGGTATGCAATGCAAGTAATAATTTACTTGCGGAGGTGCATGTGTGTCTTCTTTTCAAATGTATGCAAATTATGCATATGTTTGAGAGAAAATTCCATTATTTTTTCTTAGGTGACGCTATCTTTAAGCATTTTTCTCAATCTCATCATAAATAGGTATTTACTTCTTACTGTTTCATTCATAGTAGTAATATGTAAAATTATTTTTGTTTACATTTCATTTTCTTTTTAATCAAATGCAATTGTTTGCAGTTATGGCACCACTTAAGAGAACTTGCTGTAATTGTTTAGTTATTGTTGTTGAAAAAGACCACTGGAGTAGATCTTTGGTGTTAGTTTTAGTGTTATATGCATTCTAGAGGAAAGGGGGGAAAAAGGTGTGGAAAATTTTGGAAAACAGGGCCTATCCACGCTGTCAATGATATCAAACAAACAATAAAAATCAATCCCTCCCTCACAATATGAAACATATGATTGTGAAAGAATAAAATACCAACAAAGTAAGCTTGGGGATCTTTGAAAACAAGGGAAAGGAGTTGGGGATGTTACTTAAGGGGGGAGGAGAAAAACAAGACTGTAGTCAAGTTTAGACTTAGATTCTGTTTTTTTACAATCAAAAAGTTTTGTAAATTATTCCATTTATTGAAACTGTTGAAAGTGATATGAAAAGGGAGCTATATATATACACAGTCCTGTAGAAGCCTTGGTTTGAGTGAAGGAGTTACTCGCTGTATCTGCTAATGTGGAAAACAAATGGGGGGCAACCATCCACATGTAAGTTCAATATATTTATTGCAGGGCTTTTAAAGGCTGCTCTGTAACAGATTTATGATGACAACAGGAACAAACAGGCTAAATTTGGACAATTTTTTTTTAGGAATCTAAGTTGTTTACTTGTTATTTACATGGCAGTGCATGTATAATAATTATTTTTTTTTTAATTGGTTGAAATATTTTTTTGCTTTCCTGACCACAGCACTTTTCACAAAGCTTTTGGTGCCTATAGCTGTTTCTGCTTTTATCCTTGTATCTGCTTGTATCACATGATTTATATTTTGCAAAACTGAAGGTTTTTGTGTGTGTGTGTGTGTGTGTGTTGTGTGTGAATTGTTTCAAATATATGCACTTCTAGTCATTCTAAATGCAAGTCAATGTCAGATACACTTGGCATTAGAGTTAGTTAAAGTGCTGGATTAATTTCAGTTCTCTTATTTCAAAGAGACTGTGAATGATCTTTAATTATTATTTGTATTATTTGAAAGTTTTGCTTAAGTATATCAAAGTACAAATTTGGGTTTATACAAACTATTTTGCATCATAAGGTTATTAGTTTCAACTAATCTGGTTTGTATTTTCCGTGTTAAACAGTTCATGAAAAAGAAATTAAGGTGTGTGTTTTGTTTTGTTTTTTTTTTAAGGCAATGTCATCTAAAAATCAAACATGACAAAATTCATCATGTTTTTATCAGAATGATTTAGAGTAGATTGTAAAATTAAACTGGCCTATATGATTTAATATGTTTTCAAAGAATTTGTTCCTCATCGTATTTTCCATCTATAAATAATCACCGAAGTATTTTTGAAGTTAGACTCATAAACCTGCAGCAGGTAAAATTGCGTGTTTTCATAATTTAGTATATAAAAGCATATATCTTTTCCTGTTTAGGAATAATTGTGCCCAATCATTTTAGCAAATATACCTCCAGTGTAATTTCCAGTCTCATAAACATAGCACATCTGTAGCTCTAGCAATTAAAATGGACAATTTATGAAAATGAAAATGTTTGAAATAGCTTAAAATATCACTCTTTGGGGGCTTTAAGACCAGAGTTATAATTTTATCGGTATTGCTTTACTAGGTATCAAGCTCTTCAGCTGATAAAACTTTTCACTTGCACTGACTTTCAGAGTACAAGAGTTCAAGTCCCTGTTCAGCGCAAATGAGCAGGGGGCTGCTACATTCTGCTTTTATTCACTGGAACCTTCCAATCCCACAATCATTTACTTTTGGAAAGGAAATATTATTTTAAAATGTATACGTGAAGTCCCGTTTGTTTTAGAAATGTAAATCACATGTGCCGACCGCAGGGCTCAGTCGAAGTGGAAAATTCTGCATTTGAGCAGACTGCAGAACCTGTGGATCGGAAGTGAATTCTGGGCTGCTTTGGGGGCCGGCGCGTCTCTGTCAGCAGAGCGCCGCTGGCTGCGGCCGCCCGCTCCTCCCCGGAGGGCTGGGAAGGGGCAGCGAAGTGACTCCTCACGAGAGGTGCTCTGGTGGCGGCCAGCCGGCTGGCAAGCCCTGCAGACCCGCGTCCCGTCCAGAAACCCCGAGCCGCCTGGCGCAACGGAGCCGCGAGAAGTGCGCTTTCCCCGGGGCGCACCTGGAAGTGTCCGCGGGCTCCGCGGCTGCCCTGGGTGCGCGCAGGGAGCGCTTGGCGGGATCCCTCCGCGCCCCGGCGGGGCCCCCGCGCACCGCGGGGAGCCGCAGCTCGGCGTCCTCCCGCCGGCGGGCGGCTGCTCGGCGTCAGGTGCGCCCGGCTGGTCTCGCGGTGGATTAGCGATTGCGTTTTGGAAGAGGACCCAAAGCCTCCCGGTACCTCGGTGCCATATGGAAAATCCGCAGTATTTTGATGATGCGTTATGTAAACATTTTAATATCGGATCCTTAAAATCCAGAGACTCTCCCAAAGGGGATTAAAACATAATCCTCTCTCTATATTGCTGTAGTGGATTAATTTCGTATTCTCTCAGTGGCTGGTTTGCTCCCTGAAGGCTACAACAAAAAGACTCGGTGCTCCTTAAACATGCTATGGAATTGGAAGTTGTAATTGGAGATTTCCAAAGGACAAGTGTAAAATTGACACACTGTTAACGCAGAATATTTTCCATTTTGTGCTTTCAGGAGAAAAAAAATCTACAAAGATTTTTTTTAAACTTGGTTTGCACCCCCAGCCCCCAAAATCATCCCATAAATTGGCCAGTGTTTAGAAAATGCTTTCTGCTTTTCTTTGCAAAAAGAAAAAAAAGAGAAAAAAACAACAAACGAACGTTTTCTCGTCTGGAAAGCACACTAATGCTTACTCCTCGTTGCATTTTAATACCTTTGACGTGTTTACATTGCAGCAAATCCAGGGTGTCATTTGACTAGAAGCCAGGGCAGATGCCAAGGTACCGGTCTGGGAGCCCGGAGTCTGTTCTCGAGAGGGGAAGGAGGAAGCCAGAATTCCCTGATTTCCCCTGCCTTTAGTAGCAGGCTTAAGAAGTGAATTTCCCTTTCTCCTCCATACCCACCCCCTTCCTCTGCAGCTCTGCCCCCTCCTCCCGTACGGGTGAGTGTGTTTCGCTAACACCCCCACGCAGTTACTTGCCGGGTGCACCCATTGTCTTCTCCAGGGTTTGGTACTACGGGTCTGGCCTTCTGGCCATTAAATCGTGGTGACTTTATTTATATTTTAGCCACACAACACCAGGGAAAGGAGGTAATTGGATTAAATTGATGGTCGTCCTTCTGGGATTCAGGAAAGCCCACAAACGCCTCCTTAAAATGATAGAATAGCGGTTGTTTCCAATACGCATCCTGTGAAGGCGGATTTCTGCTCGCACAAAGGCCCTGAGCCGGGTGCCGTGCGCAGGGCGCAGGGGGCGAGGGCGAAGTGGCTGCTCTCGGCGGCGCTGCTGGGGAGGCGTTAAAGGAGAGGTGGGAATGGTCTGCTGCAGAGGGCAAGTGCTTCTGCAGGGCAGGGAGCCGCTGCCGATCCCCCTTCTGTAAACACAAAGGAAGGGGGCCTGGGGAATAGAAACCCAAATCCACTTGTAATCGTACAAGAGAATCGGGCATAATTACTTGAGCGACCTAGATGAAGATTGATGAGCCTTTAAAGCGGCGTTTCGGATCGATGTCGCTGCCCGGCGAAGGCCGAAGCCGGGCTCGGCGCGGCTCTCCGCAGGGGCACGGAGGGAAGATGGAGGCGAGGCAGGGAGAGCAGCAGAGCAACCCGCGGCATGTGATTCAGATCAGCTGACTAGGGTCAAGAGGCTACCCTGGTTTATTAGGAGATGGAAAACAATAAAATGAAAGAAAATAGAGTTTGTATCAATATTATCCAGCTGCCACGCTGGGCTGCTGAAAGCTGTCACTGAAGCTGGGCGTTTTAGCTTCCCCTTCTACACGCAGTAATCTGTGCCTCCCTCTTTATTTATTTTGCAGCGTAAATGACAAAACATTGTGCAATACAGTCTCAAATTGGGTGTTACAGTAAAGTAAAACATTAACAACATGACAGTTAGATGCGCTGATACAGGACTAATTTGGGCTAAGTGAGTAATTTGAAGTGTTGCTTGCAAGATCTGGTAGTAATGTGTGTGTGCAATATTGGGGGAGGAGGAGAGAAAAGGTTGCCTCTATGCCTGTTAGCCTTGGTGCGAACTGCAGCCCTGGGCTTGCCTTGTCTTTGCCGGGCCCTCCAAACACGCACTGCCTTCCTCCCCGGAGAGACCAGTGTCTGGGGACGGCAGCTGGGAGCGTACGCAGGCAGTCTGCCGTCTGAACAAGGTCTTCATTATTGTACAGAAGATTTTAACTGCACAACACAGCCAAAATCTCTTTAACGTTCACTGAGATGATCAGTTTGCCAGTTTCTGAAAGGTGCGTCAGTTAGATGTTATACCGAGTTTCTCAATACTAAGACTTTTGTTGTTTCTTTTTCGTTGTCAGATGTGTGTTTGTGTATGCATGTATATGTGTGTATGCTTGTGTATATAAATTAGCCTACACGGTTTAGTGGCTAAATCTAAGAGTGTGTTTTATTTTTAATCTCTTCTTAATTAGAGCGAGTAAGCTTCCTAAACACTGACACTGTCCGCCTCCTAGTAGATTGCATTCGTATTGAAGATAAGATGGCGAAAAAGTGATACCCTGTAGTGTCCTTTGCATTAAAGCAGAAGTTGTTTCCTGATTAAAACCTAACAATTTGTGCGGAAAAGGCTGCCTTTTATAATAGATTTTCCCCTACCACCCCATCTTTCAATGGCCCTGCAAGTGCCTTGTTAAGGAACATATTTTGAGTGAAGTGTTGTTACAGTAATTTTAAAAGGATTAAGTGACAGCAAGTCGAAATAAAAATTATCTTGCCATAAATACACTTAACGATGGTAGCCCTTGTGTGTGTGTGGTATTCAAGTAGCTCCAAAAAATCATCTTTTGCGATACTTTCGGAGTTGAGGTCTGGCTGGACCCGGAGTTAAACGTAATGCCGCCAGGTTTCGCTGGGAAGGTTTCTGCTGCCTGCCCGCGGGTGCGGGCCGCGCCGCTCGCCGCTCCGGGGGCCGCGGCCAGCCCTCGCCCGCTAAGCTGCGGCGCCGCTTCACCGAAACTGTGCGTAACGTGTCACTGCTACCGCAGCCTGCCGCTCATAAACAGCGATAGCCGTTAATGAGGAGGAAAAGGGCACGAGGAGTCAAGGAACCTACTTCTGAGAGGCGGCTATTTTTCACTCTAACTCCTCTGAATTTTGCCTCTCGTTGATTTATCTCGCAGCCCTTCGCCCTGCAGCTCGCAAACTCTTTTCCGTCCTGGCTGCGGAGTTCAAAGCGCTGGCCGCGGACGGGCGGGCGAGCAAGGAGGCGGCGGGCTGCAAGCAGCGCTTGCCAGGGGGACCGCGGAGCGCCGGCTTTGCGGAGGGCCGGGCCGGGCCGGGCCGGGCCGGGCCGCGGGGGCCGCCCGGGCGCCCTCACCTGACGCCGCTGCCCTTGTCTTGCAGGCCCCGTGGTGCTCAGCACGCCGGCTCAGCTCATCGCCCCCGTGGTGGTGGCCAAGGGGACGCTCTCCATCACCACCACGGAAATCTACTTCGAGGTGGACGAGGATGACCCGGCTTTCAAGAAGATCGACCCCAAGGTGAGTGCCGCGGCCGGCCCCGGGCACACGTGCGCCGGGGCCGTCCCTCCCCTCCCCTCCAAACTCCGCTCCCCTCGGCCGCCTCTCGCCGCGTTTGATCCAAAAGCGCAGTGTGTTAATGATGTTAAATCCTCTATTACGGCGGTGTGCACATTTTTCAGCAGTCTTTCGCTCAATGCCTTTGTATGAACATGGGCAGATTTAGTAGTTAAGCCAATTGCTCTGAAATCCCTGGAGGTAACAGCAGTCCCTGACCGCGGCCTTCCTAAGACACAGCGGAGGGTTTTACCCTTTTAGTGGATATCGGAGAATCCCTTTATTTCAAGAAAGTTGGTTTCCATGTAAGAAAATACTGCTTGTTTTAGTAAACATGCTGATTGCTGAAATCCAAGCTAATGCTTATTTTCTGAGGAAAAAAAGAAAGAAAGAAAAAGAAATGGCTATCGCGTGGGCATGTACCCAAGGCTAGATTCCTGGGAAAGCTCTGTTTTTTCTGAAGTCTTTTACTACTATCAATTCCCCCCCCCCCCAAAAAAAAAAGAAGCCCCAAGCCAGCCGCAGCAGCAGTAGGGGTGCGTGACTCGAGCCTTTGCGTGCACCCGTCCCCGCTGGATCTGAGCAGAGGGGTTGGATCCGGGGCAGGAGGGGGCTGACAGCGCAGGGCATTTATTGCAGGGTGCTCCTCTCTCCTGCGTTTTTTTATTCTTATCGTTGTGCTTGCTTTATTACTTGATTATTGTGCTAGAAGAATGTTACAAGCCTCTCTTTAAGTGAAAAATAGGAGAGAGACTTTTCAAAAGACCTTGGGATTTTTTGAAGAACTATCACAAATAATTTCCAAGAAAAATGCAAGTGAACTCGTCTGAATATAAGTATGTTTGTAATAAGGTGATTTCTGTATTGACGAATAATTTCTGAAAGTCGGAATTTTCTTCGCCGTGCTGGAAAAACAGATTCTTTCACAATAGCTTAGTATAACGGTTTCGCTAAAGTACACCCACTGTAAATAGTTGCTGTTTACATCTAGTGTTACATAGGCGATTGGCCTCTTTCAGCACTTGTTGACTGTTAGGGTACTAAACTGTTAGGGTGTTGTTATCTTATGTTTTGATCTTAAAGTCGCTTAAAAGAGAGGCATACTTAGAGCAGCCGTGTGTTGGAGTAGGAACAGGCAATTTTAGGTCGCTGGCAGTTTGGTGCATATGCACGTTCGTGCCCTGCGAACGCAGGGTTGATTTCTGTGAGTGCCACTGGCAATCTTATCACGTTCATAACGGATTTGTAGGTCAGAAGTAATATTGTTGTTCACTTTATTGGTGCAGGCTTGACCCTTTCACCTATAAATTTTACTTTCTTCTTTATTACTACTTGCGCCTAAACGTTAGTTTTTGTAAGGAATCAGGTTCAGTATGCTGACTCTGCTTGAGGGATATGTTGTGCTTCCTCAGCATTGCTCAAAGCCGAGCAGAAACACATCAGTGCAGTATAGTAAATCTTTTGAAACTAGATTTATTTTCTGACGGCTGTAAATGGTTACTGTATTAATAATTACCTCAGTGTCTGACAGTTGCTGATGGTCATCTGGAGCTAAATTCTAGCGTATATTTACCACCACTGTTTCCTTACCCTACAAAACTATTCAAAATGCAAAGTCAGAAGGCTCCCCTTAAGTTTACTGCTTTACGGGGATTTAAGCAACTATCAACAGAAAGTCAAAATTCCAAAAACATAGCTGCCCTTCTGATTTTTAAAGTAGAAAACTTGATTCGGTATTGAAACGCTTACCCGTATGCATTTTACTTCATTTATTAGCTTGTAATTAAATAAATCAGCAACAGAAATTAAAATCTAAATCACAAAAGGTAATTATCCAGTGTATTTCAAGTGCATTTTCAAATATATAATTCCAATATTCAAGCGTTATTATATAAGCAGAATCCAAATTTCTTTTGAATATATTTAAATAACATTTCAAGTATATTTATGGAATGTTAGAAATAGAACAAGCAATATATATGAAACGAAAAATGTAAACTTGTTAAGTTCAGACACTTCAAAAGACAATTAACAAAAGTACCATGATAAAATCTACCTTTTTAAACGGTATCTTCTTTAGCAGAAAATGTCCTTGAAGTATCCAAAATGGCAATTTAACTTCTGTTCACCAAATCACAAAACACCAACATCCACAATTTCAAAGACAATGTGAGATCACAATATTTGATACAAATTAAAAGGTACATTAGGGTTTGTTCAGGTGGCATATCCAAATAGTTTTTACTCACAGAGGGATTACATAAAAATACTGGGTTTTGTTATAATCCGTTGGTACCGCTTCTGGGCAGAATGGTCACAATCATGTTAAATTACAGCCAATTTTGCTTTCCGGGTAACATTTTTTTTTTCTCTCACGGGGAACTGCAAAACTGTGATGAAGAGGAATGATACTTGCTGTTTTTATTTGTTTTTCTTTGTGAAGAGCCTAAGCTATATTCCCTTTAAAAGAGAATATTGTTAGCATTGTCAAGTGGAAATATTTGACTTTTCGAACAGGAAGCTTAAACTTCATCAGGATATAGGCAGATGTACCGGTTAGGCCCGCTTTTTATTAGCCTCTAAAGTTTCTCCAAACTTTTCGGGTTGGTAAGTATTTCCCTAGCCAGTCGCCACGTTTGTTTGGCCGCGTTTTCCAGGGCCGAATGAGGTTTGCCCTGAAACAGGTCTAAGTTGGGCAAGAAGTAGTGTGGGCATCGCCTGCACTGAAGGCAGGAGATGAGCTGCAGTAAAATCCCGTTGAGCCGGTCGCCCAAGCAGGACTCGTCCCAGTCCGATTCTCGGGGGTGCTTCTCGCACTCGTAGGAAACCAGAGTCTTCATGTGGTAGTTGTTGAGGGGCTGGCCCGGCAGCTCCAGGTGCCGGTCCCGCAAGGTTTTGAGGATAGAGAGGCATTTCTTCCTGCAGCCGCCCATCTGCAGTCTGTTCTCGGCTTCGGCGAACTGCAGCACCCAGGCATCGCTCTCGGCCGAGCTCTGCTTGCCGGCCAGCGAGTGGCACTCCTTGGACAGGAGGTTGAAGCCCTCCGCTTTGACCTCGGCCACCCGGTTGGGTCCCGGCCAGGGGATGTGGGGAAGCGGCCAGTGGGCAGCGCTCCTTGGCCAGATCCCCGTGCATTTGAAAGCCGGAGTAATTTGCACGACATACCGATCCCTGATTCTCAGCTTCACTTCGCTGGTGTCTGCTACCATCTTTACCACGTCTCTGTAACTGCATTTATCCACGGCTTGAGCCACTAGAGTCTGAAACCGGGAGCGGATTTTGCGAGCGGAGAGGTAGCCAGACGCCGTGATGAACTCCACCCAGAGCGACATACTCCTCTTGCGCCCGTCGCTTAACTTTAACACAGCGCAGCCCGGCAAAGAGCCGTCGTCCACGAAGTTGAAAACCCCCATTTGGTTCAGATAAAGCACCACTTCAAACTCCGTGGGGGAGATGACTTCCAGCCCCTCGTAGCGGTTGTCCATCTCGTTCAAGGAGCTGATGAAACGCGGCTCCTGCACTTCCACTTCCTTCAGCACGTCCGACACCACTTTGCAGACTTCGCGGATCGTTTTAGCGATGGCAGCTTTCCTGGCTTGGCATTTCTCGTTGTAGTATTTATTCAAATGATACACCAGCTTGGCCTGGGCCGCGATCATGTTGGGGCAGAGATCCGGGTTGTATACCGGAGTCTCGCAATAGGCTGTGGGATCCAATGCGGCTGCTAAGGCTGGAGCCAACTTCAGAGGAGAAACAGGCTGCTGCACTCTGAAATGTAACAAATGTTTTTCAAAATGCGCTGGGGCTGCTGCTCCTCAGATGCTCTCTTCCTGCTTTTTTAGATCGGCCGTCTTGAAGTGTGTGTGGCGGGGAGGGGGGCGGGGGACTGGAGGGGGCGATATTTTTCCTCCCTCTTTTTTAAAGGGTCCGTGAGTGAGAGGAAAGCACCGAGAGCTGCACCTTCCCCAGCAGCAATAAAAACAAAAGTTGAACTGAGACACAGCGAGGCTTCCAGTAGTCAAAATAATAAAACCTCTTCGTATTTATTTATGTTTTCCTGTAGTAATCACTGTGTGTGTGCAGGGTGGTTAATCAGATGGTGGGAAAAGTGCCGTGTGTGTGTGTGTGTGTGTGTGTGTGTGTGTGTGTGTGTGTGTGTGTGTATGTCAGAAGAAGCTGGCTGTTGGTTTGTATAAGAGCCCAGATGCACTCGTGTGGAAATTATAAAGGCAGGGCCAGGCAGGCGGGCGGCCAATCGCCACTGGGCTCGTCACTGCAGCCTCTTTCAGCTCAAACCCGGCTAATTAATCCCTCTCTAGGAGATAGATATGTATACACACACACACACGCATATATACAAAGGTAGAAGGTTACTGGCAGAAAACCGCGCTGGTCATCCATACGCTCGGAAATCAAGAGAAATCGCTCTCCTTTGGGTGTAACTTGAAGTGTATTGACATTTTGAAGGGACTTGGCAAAACTGTGCTGCTCTGCACTGAATCCCTGTTTGTCTCCTCATGGCTGAAACGTGGATGCAGGTGTATTAATGGGCATCCATCAACCAGGGAGCCCAGCCGAGGGCTTACTCTTACAGCGGCAGCGGCGCAAATTCATTAACTCACACTCGGCGTCAGACCGCGCCGTGATTTCCTCCTGATAGTTGTCTGTAACTGCAAGTGAGAAGTTTTTCTCTCATGAACTGGTCAGTGCACGAGGCAGCAGATTCACGGCAATTTAGTGATCTCTGGAATAAAATATTACGCCAAAGTCCGCGATCTGTGTTGTTTTAAAAGATCTTCTGACGGGGTGTAATCGATTTTAAGGTTTAATGCATTTCGGCATCGTCTCTGCGTTGCTTTTTGTATTTATGTCTTATGAAGGGAGAATCAATTGCTAAACGTATTTGTCAGTTCTTTTTCGCGTTCCCTCCAGAAATCAAGTAGCAGGTATGAACGGTAAATCTGATCTGCCAGTTCTTAGCTTCGTTTTTATATTTCGGTATAACTCTCCAATATATTGTAAAGAATGTACGTTCGGCTGTTTTTCTGAGACATAGTTCCTCTATAAGTATCTCCTAATTTCAAACCTGGACGGTTTATTGTGTTGTGAGCTCTCCTAGCAAGCTGTGTTCAGTAAATACGCGCCCGGGAGGGATGCTAGCGACGGCAAACATGCTGGCATGCTACTAATCCGGCAGTTTGGGTTTTCGCGTGCGATGTGTAATTAGCAAATTTCTCCTTCAGTACCTTAAGTGTTAGCAACGGGGACTTTCATTTGCAAATAAGCTCGAGTGACAAACTCTTCTGCTTTGCAGCATTTACTCAGCTTCGCTTCAAGAAAACTCAAAGTTGTTGGTTTTTTTTTTTAGGGGGAAAAAAAAACCCTTTTCGTCCCTTGTCTTTAAGGAATCTTAATCTACCGCCCATTTATTAATTCTTAAAGTAACTGTCAGGGGCATAGCGAGCGCCAGGGAGAAGTCATAACGCAAAGAAAATTTCACGACATTTACTCAACGTATTAATGCGACCAACTTTATTGCATATAGCGAGGAATTCCTGACTTTGCGCTTGGCTCGCTCGGTCTAGCGTTTACACGGGCGTTCCCCTTGCAGAGCGCAGGCTGCTTCCTAGCAGGAACAATTTTCCGCCCGTTAATAAAAGGAGGCTGGGACGTGGGGCTCCCCGCTGACAGCCCGCAGGTGACAGGCCGTCCCGAAGAAGCTGTCCCCCTCTCGGCCGCCGCGCCCTGGCCGCCGGCGCCGGGGCGGCTGCTTCGGGGGCTGCTCCGTTTCCAGCGGCTCCGCTGCTCGCTGCGGGGAGGCTCCCCGGCGCGCCGGCAGCCCGACACGTGCCTCCCTCCCGCGGCCCCGCAGCGCGCCCTGCCGCCGCCGCCGTCCCGCGGGGCCCCGGGGAGCGCGCAGCGGCGCGCAGGCCGGGGCCGCGGCCGCTGCCGCCGCCGCCTCCCTCCGCGCGCGGGCGCCCGCGCTGCTCCCCGCCGCGCTGCAGGAAGGCGGCCGGCCCCGCCGCGGCCACATCCCCGCTTCGCCCGCCCGCTCCCGGGCTCCCCCTCACCCGGAGCCGCCCGGCCCGGCCCGGCGGGCGGGAGGGGGCAGGCGCGGCCCCGCGGGCGCCCCCGCGGCGGGACGATGCCTGCGAGCCGCCCCCGGCCCCGGGAGGCGGGCGGCAGCGCGGGGGGCTGCAGGCGGCTCCCCCCTCCCCGCGGGTCCCGGGGCTGCGGAGCCGCGGGGCGAAAGGCGCCGAGCCCGTGCTCGTCGGAGGCGGTTTTCGAGCGATTTAAATAAGAAAGGGCTCCGTCCCCGCGAGGCTGCATGCCAGCGCGGCGTAGAAACGAAAGTTAAACCGCGCGGACAAAAGGTTGTCTCTTCCTCCCATCTTCATCAAGGGGAACAGCCGCTGCCCGTGGAGATGACGCACAGTCCCCAGTTCCTCAGTGGGACTCGCCTAAGGTCTTTGCATTAGCTCCATTACACCGGGACTGCACGTTAAAGACGGAAATCTCGGTGGCAAGGTTTTGTTTAGTTTTGCCCCCTAAGTTTTAGCTCAGTAACTCCAGTTTCTAAGGGTGAAATGCGATAGCTTATATCTTAAAGTTTCAGTAGTCTGATTTTCATGATTTAGCACAATTAATTGAAATGAAAATTGCATTTGATTTTCTAAATCAGTGTATAATGTTAAGATTAACCTAAAACATCAAATAATGCAGGTTATATGCATTTATTGTAATTTGAAGGTTATGGGATATATTGTCCATATTCGACTTAACCCTAACTGGGTTACCTTTAGCATTAAAAGTTGCTCTTAATTTCGCTGCATCATTATAAAGTTTCATTTCACACATGCAGAAATAAACATATGATAGTTTGAAAATGCATGGATTTTGACATCTCTGACACCAGTCAACAACTGAAATGAACTGTTTTAAGCTGACCTGATCGTTTAAAATGACAAGAAGTTGGTGCTTTGGTTTGAGATGCTGAAAATGGCGATATCTCAAACTTTTCATAATACAAAATATGAATATTTTTAATGCTTTTGACCACTTACTGGCGTTAGTTTTTCTTTGCAGTTATTAATGTGTGCTTACTAAATTATAAAAGCAAAGAATGCCTTTTCATCAGAGAGCTTTATTTTTTATATGTGTTGAGTTGTTCTGGAAAATTGAGATTAAAATCACCTCATTAAAATGATGACTGATCATTTGTCATGATAATGTTACCATAAGATATTGGTGACTTTTACCAAATTACTTTTTTCTGAATATTTTCCCCTAATTAGAATATTATAGTTGCATTTGTTGAACTCTACCTGATATTTCAGATATTTCACAATACAGTGCCTTGTCGTGTTAGTCTCTTGTTAGCCAAAAAGCCAAATGGCGTTGAAAATGTGTGATTGCAGGTACTCGCCCATGCCTGCAAAATGTAATTTGGAAAAAAAAAAAGAAGTTGCTAGATATAAATTTCACCAATAATTTATTTTCATATGATGAAAAGTATCAGTTAAAATGCACATGTAGATGCCCAGGCACACAAAGTGCTTATGTTGATATCACTTTATATTTTTTCTTATATAGTGGTAATTTTTCCACACACAACTCTTCATGAATTTTAAAGTTTTGTTTTTTAATATCTGCCTATTGCACTAGGGAGCTAGGAAAAAGATGAAATTGAGTTGATTAAATTATTTATCCCTACTGCTGAAGTGAGTTTGAAGGCTCGTTGAATGTATCTGATTTCTTGCCTCCTCTTTCTCCCCTTCCCCCCTCATTTCATCCTGGTTATTTCATCTATATCATCTTGCCAGCAACAATAAATTTACTTTTTCAAGTAGGAAAACTAAGGACAGATATTTTTAGAGAATGTGCTTTATGTGTCACATTATGTGAAATAGGCAGTATCATTTTTGTGAGAGATCTTGAGGATACCTGTAATTTTCTATATACTTATTTGTATTTTAGTTTGCAGCTTCACTTTCATATTTAGGAAGAAATGAAAAGGTAAATTTAAAGGTGAGTCAGTTCCTATCATGTTTGCAAAAATTCCATTTTAATGACATTACTATACACCTCACAACTTAGATTTATGCATAGTTAGATATGGAAATATTTTTCTTCAGTTACCTATAGATTTCTGCAAATGCCTTTTCTTTTTTTTTGAAAACATATAATCTAGCTCCTTTTTGCAATACACAGTTAGCATTTATTGGTGCTAAACTTAACACATTTATGTATTCTTGTCCCATTAAAAATAAAAACATTAAAAGTAAGAGTTCGCGTTAGTGTTGGACTTTGTCATCCTAGGTCTTATGGATGAACTGTTAATGCTTTAAATTCCTCTAATATGTAATCTGTTAAGGGAAAAAACTAATTGATTTGTTTTCTTTAAAATGTTACATCTGAAAACATAGAGCTTGCACAACTGCAAATTGTAATTTTAGCCAGAATCGCAGAAACATTCAAGCTGGAAAAATGCGTTGAATTATTCATTTGGTTCACTTCTACATCAGCTTCTCCAAAGCCAGACATTCCTTAAAGTACAGCATTTTATTTAAGCAGTCCAGCACAATTTTTTTAAAGGTCTTCTGCTTTGAGTATGCTCTTTTCTGCTGAACTCAGAGAGGGGTGTGGAATCAGTGGGGATTAGCGCCTTTTAATCTACTACATCTGTAGTGGGTCATCCAACACTTCAGAACTCTCATTACTGTTTCATGCTGTATATGATTAAATGACTGAAAATATTCAACATTGACCTTGAAAATAAAGCTGTACGTGTTGGATGAGCAGCTTCCTAAGACTTCATGTCTAAACTAACCTTTCCCTTTGGTAACTTGTATCCCTGAAATACGTTGTCTGAGGAAAGACTGAAACATTAGAAAATGTGTGCAAGTCAAAACTGAAGCGTGGTAACATTTGAAATATATTATTTTGTAAATTATGGCATCATTCGACTTGTTCATGCTATGTTTTACGAGTAACCCAACATCTATTAGTCCAGTGCAAATGGAAAAGTGGTATGCCTAGAATGTACATACCTCTGTACCTGGTATTTTTTGTAAGTTGGTTTCACATCGCCTAGCAAATTAAACTGCAGCCGAAGTAAATTTGTATATGTAGCTGCAAGAGCCGTTGAAATCAGCAGAAAACATATTGCTTAACGCCTTTGAACACTAAGCAATATACAGCTATTAGTAATGCACCATCTTTTCATATACCTTTTGTCATATTATGTGCTTATTGCTAATTTTCTCACTGCCGATAAAACAGGCAAGTTAAGTCGCGCTAACTCAAAACTAACCTGTTCTCTCACTTTACAATAGCATGGGTATATGGTAAACTACCTATGTAACTCATGTCATCTCAACTTAGGTATAAAAAGACATGCCTTACATATTTCAATGTAGTCTTGTGTTTTTTAATGCAGTGTATAGCTTTCAGGTATTTTCTTTCAAAATAACAGTGAAGGTAGGAGTTGAGTGAGTTAGTCATGAGTGATTAATATGTTTCATTGAACCTTATGAAGGCCCTGATCCTGCCAATGCAAACGTGGTTAACTAAACATGCAGCTGGCTCTGGTGAGGTCAGTGGCTTTGGTAGGCTAAGTGCGCAGGCAGTTCTTTGCAGAATCAGGGCCAAAGTGGGATAGCTCTTGAGGGTTAATTTATGAATAGCATGAACTATGGTATGTCTTTAAAATACTTTAAAAATATCAATTGCATGCATTGGTGGTCATTATGAGGAAAAGTATTTTTGGCCCAAATGTATACTCTTTTGTCAAGCAGAAATTCCCTCTTAATGTCATTGCATTTTAGCAATAGTGTTGAATTAGCTTCTTGAGAAAGGGTGGTGCTGTTTCGTCCATATTTTAACAGGATGCTCCCATGTACATACAATCCCTAATCTGCTTTAAATCCTTTACAAGGAGGTGAGGTTATTCACAGTAATGCCTGAAAGACTGTGCTTTCTAAATCTCAAAACTGTATGTTTCATATACTTCCACATGTTCGAAACTATTTCTATAACTCCCTAAAAGTACAGAATCTTTTAACAGACTTAAATATAAGCAACCTACTTTCTAGAAACACTTACTCATTGTTCCGAAAAATATTCTGACTCTAATGGTAATATAAACATGTCATCCAATTTATTATTTAAGTAAGGAGGGGAGAGATCTCTTTAGAAATACTGGGTACTAAAATCTTTTTGCCTTTAAAATGTATTGATTTTCCCACCACCACTGCTGAACATTTTTTCTTAATTGGTGGAAGGTCGTCATTGTAGAGTGTAATATTGGGGGGGGGGAGAAGGGGCAGTGGGAATCAAGTCTCTGTTAGAGCAGCAAACCACTTGAGTTCCCCTCTTACTTGCGTATGGAAATTTAACCTAGATCACCTCCTGTCCTTCCTACTCTTCCCTACCGTTTCTTCCCACTTAGCACTAGGATGGGATATACAGAATTGAGTCCTTTGCAGCACAGAACCAACATAACTGATACGAGAATGACTATAGAAGTAACATGTAGTCTTGTAATTTTGTAAATCTCCAATACAATTTTGAAAGAGAAATACTGGGAGTTTACAGAAATATCTGTGTTTATCTCATAGGAATATTACTGTGAATGTTTCTTAATTAATAGAAATAGATTTTGCCATTTGGGCACGTTGTAGTTTATAAAACATTAGTGCCATTGAAAAGAAAAGAATTATGGTGTATCCGCCATGATAGTGATAATGTTATCTCTTAGGTCTCCTTAGTTTTAGATGAGGAGGAGAAGATACCTTTATTACTTCCCTTTTTAAAATCTTATTTGTTTACACTTTCAGTTGATTTGGAATAATTATTTTGTAAAATTAAAGGAAACTTTGGGGAAAAATTAGATTTCTGTTCTCAACACTGGTTTTAACGGAGTGAATTTACTTCTGTTGTGTGATGTATTCATCAAAAATAGATCGTAAATACATTCCTTCCTATTTTTTATTTAGTCATTACACTGGTAATTTTAATGTTACGCAACATGTACAGACCTATTAGGAGAGAAGTTACAGCAATCAAAATGATTCTGTCTTATTTCCAGTAAATGTTTACCATCTCTGTTTCTTTTTTCTTCTGCAAATTATTTTCAGGTATAAAGAGGCTAATTTTTGCTTATATTTTTAAAATAACCTTTTAAAGGGGAATAATTAATAAGTGCAAAACTCTTACTAGCGCTCTAAAGTACACAAGAATATATCAAATTTGCTAGATTTTGCCTTAATGCTTGCAATTTTCAGATACACTTCAAGAAATTGCTTCTTTAAGTAGGTTAAAATGACGGCAAGTATGATGGACAACAGTTTTCTCATTATATTCAGTGACTATATTCATTATGTATTATTAGTCTTTATTTGTAAAGATAAAATAATATAATCGTTTATCTTGGCAAACCCATTTATAACCTTACCTTATAAAATTGTGTGGGTCTGCACGCATGTTTCTTTAAACGCATACTATTTTGCTAGGTCTCTTTTAGCTTTTTTGACCTAGGAGATGAGAAAAAACTTTTCAGGTTAGATTTATTACTAACTTAATCCACTCTTGGTAGGCAAACTGTGTATCTCGATGGGGGGAAAAGTCCTCCCCCCATCCCCGAAATTCAGTTCTTCATTTGTTTTGTTCACCACGCTGCATTAACACAGTTTTCCCCTGTGTGCATCTGCCAGTGTACAATTTAGCCACGGGCATCTGTAGACCTTGTGGTGATCAGTATTGCAGGCAAAAGCCATATGTGTTTAAATAAAAAAAAAAAAATCTCTTTATTTCATTTGCTGTTTTAACTGGATGGATAACTTTTGTGCCTCAAGACAGAGGAAGAGAAAATACAGAAATAATTAATTGCCTCTATTCTTGAAGCAGTTTCATTTTCCCTCTCCAATATGGAATGCTTGTCAGCTTTCCTGATAAATGACTGCATGTATTTGCATAGATTTTACATTAACACAAAAATTAGTTTTATTTGTGAAAAACTAGTTTACATAATAATGCAAAATCTAGCATTATGGATTATGCTTCCAAATTTGGAAGAGTGTAGAAAATTGTGATTTTTTCTGCTTTTTTAATTCTGTTTTTTTTAATGTCAAAGCATATTAGTTTCTAGCTGTATATTTTATATTTTGATTCTTTAAAAATAACCAAATCAGGGCCCTTTCATGTTTATAAATGATTTCTTCAGTCTTTCCTAGATTGAATAATTGCTGCTAGTATGAAATGGACTTCTCTTATAGACTTCTACATACTCAACTTATTAAATATACTCTTAAATATGATTACATTTTCAAAATTGCATGGAACTGTTTTGGAAAGCATATTGCAGCAAACTGTTAAGTACACACTATGAACATGTTTTGAGTTTCTAATGCTGCTGCTAGAATGGTGCCCATTAGGTATTTTTTCAAAGCTTTCGTGTACCACATTAACTTGTATTCCAGTGTAGGACTATCTTTTTTCCTATATCTAATAAACTGTCTGTTTTAAGTGATTAGGCATTCCTGGCTTGAAGTGACAATAATATACCTGTAGTGAAAACTGTATTTTATTCACAATTTGTCATGCCCCAAAATAAAATTTACAAATCAATCAGTCTGAAATATCTTTGAAAAAAACATACTGCCCTAATTTTGAAACAATTGTAGTCATTTTCAAGTTCCATGAATTGGATGTTTGTTCACATTGTAAACTTGGTGTCTTGCTGTCTAAAGGCAACTGCTAATTTTATGATATCTGCACATTCCCCATGCTGAAGAAAATACAGATGCATTCACTGCTGCTATTTCATGCTGTATAACAAAAAGAAAATATTGCTCCTTATGAAGTATGCTATACTTAATGGCAACTTAAGCTAAAAGAGTGCCTTTGCCACTTCTTGAATCTGGGACGCCCTAGGTGCCAGCTGTCACTGCTCAGCTAATGATGACAAATGCCCCTCTCTATGCAGATTGCAGAGCTTGCAGGCTGCTATGAAAGGCAGCCAGATTACCTTTCTTCAGATAGTAACTTAACCTTTTAAACTCAAGTGTCAGAATGAAATTATTAGCTGGGATAGTTTCAATATCTGTTTCTTTAAAAAGGGGGGGAAAAAAAACAAGAAAAGAAAGGGAGAGGAAAGCAGAAATTTCAGATAATACCTTACCAGCTCATATTCACAAATTGTTCATGCTTCTCTGATGTTTTAAAAATAGGAAATTGATGCCACTGTGCCTGTGAGCACTGTATGGAGTTTGCCAGCAGTGAATGCATGAATACAGTAACTGACCTCTCGGTTGGACTACACGGAAATGGGGACAAGTGGGCCAAATTCTGCCCTTGCTTACATCCATGCAATGTTGCTGATGCACAGATGTGATAGATCACAGGTTAACTGATGCTGTTCATAATGAACCTTAATTGAAGTTACATATTGTGGATATACTCAGTTCTCTCCGTGATATTTCGTGTTATCATTCTAAGTCTATGAGCCAGTCTATCAAAAAAATGAGTATTTACTTAACTTTATGGATATAAGCAATTTCACAGAACTCAGTGTCACTACTGATGTGGTTAATGTTAAGGTACTAGTTTTAATATATTCTTCAGTCAGAATTTTAGAGCTAAATTCTGGGTTGTCTTGAAAGTAGTCAACAGATGTGAGAATATTACAGAGTTCTTTAACAGCACGTTAAAAAAGTAACACACTGTAAGCACTGTATATGTCCCCTAAAGATCTAGAATGCTTTCTGAGTGTGTGTATGTAAGTGTGTCTGTATTTCTATATGACCATATTGTATGTGCTTATATACCTGAATATGCCGGAAAACAGATGCATATACATTCATATCAATATATGTACACATGCACTAGCTTACACATGTAACATCCAAATAACATCCAGATATTTCAAAGTTTATGTTAAAATACTGACATATATGAACATGTTTAATTTGTATGTTATGTTTGGCATTAAATCAGTCTGTATGGGAAACAGTATATGTATATGAATATCAACTTCCCTCTGAGTAAATCACAGGTTTATTATAGTAAACAAGTACTTCCTTCCAGTATTTTCACATGATGAAATCCCCGTAGCAATGGGAAATAAGAGAAAACCACAGAAAACATGTGGAAAGGCATCTTAGTGAGAAGACTAGGAACAGCACAGGATATGGGTACAAAAAACTAAAATGATAAGAAAAGGAGAAAAAAAGTGCATTTGGTATGAGATTGGAAATCTCAGACAGAAAATAGTTACTATGATTGGCAAAAAATACAGAAGGCAGGAAAAAATGAGCTTACAGAGTGAATTGAAGATGAGATCAATGTTGCAATTATTTTAACATATTTGGTCCTGCAATAATCATTAAAGGAAAGGTAATCTAATCAGTGAATATAACAGTAATTAATATTCTTTTCTCCAGAATAGATCTGATTGCTAATACATGTATTCTCAAAGAACTTCAGTCAGTAATTGCCTGTTTTGGTAATAAGATGTATGAAATGGATATGCTATTTAATATACATTAAAAACATTTTCTATTAAAGTTTGGGGATAGATGTTTGTATTTGCCTGTGCATAAGTATGTTAAATTTATCATTCCGGTTTCGTTTTGTTTTAGTTTTCTTTAAGTTATTATGTTCAAAGTACTTAAAGCTATACACGTTTCATTATTTCCAGTGTAGCACAATCTGGGAAATAAAAAGGACAAAGATCTAGTGTTTCATACTCAGCTTTCTCAGCTTGTTGGTTGAATAGGCATCAAATGAAGTCCAATGCCTATACAAAAGAAATGTTCCTTGTTTGGATTTGCCCCATCTGTGTCATCTGGTGGCTTATGCAATAGGAGGTGTTATCACATGAATCCAAATGCACAAGCCAGTTGTTTTATGGACTCTTTCTGTGCTTGGAGGAGTTTATAAGTTGCCCACTCTATTGTGTGTCACTCCCAGATGACACGTGTGCATTCTGCTGAGCATATTTGGGGGGTAATTATAACTAATGAAGCCTGGTACACAGCTTGTTCACAGAGTGATTTATTCTGCTCCTGTCTGATTCGTGAGAGTTCTGTAAAATGGTTATATTGTGCATTCCAGTTTGGACATGTATGGGAGCATGTGTTATTGAGTCAATCTGAGAAAACTGAAATAATTTGTTTTTCAGTATACCACAGACTAATTATGAAGATATTGGATGGGTGCATCTGTTCAAAAATATAGGAAGGAATCGAATTTATGAACAGGATCTGTAAGTTAAGGCATACTGACTTTATTATTGCTGTTGTGTACTCTTAGGAGACTTGCATTAACCCATTTAGACGTACTGTTAAATTGATCAGAGTTACTATGTACCCATCAGTTAAGTTTAAGTTCCCTTTATACCTTTCAGCAAAGCAGATTTTGTAATGCAAGTTAAGTGTTAGTATCTGATGATATTTTGTGGAAAGATGAATTTAAAAGTAGGAAAGAAAATATCTTGTAACTTTATAGGTGGAAAGCAACAAAACAATCATTACTGAAGCCTGGGTGTCAGCCTTTATTTAACCTTAGCTATACCATGCATCCTAATTTGTCTTGACTTATCATCTCTCATGCAAGTAAATCCACTGACATTAGTGAGGCTTGGCCTCTCTACAAGAAGAACTCATACATTTGTTTACAAGGACGTTTTTTAAAATCTTTTTTCCAAGACACTAACATGCCTCTGAAATCATGAGACTGTGGAGTGCACACGAACTGCATGCTTTGCCACTTCACCTATTGAAATCACAGATATCCAGACAGGCTGGATGTTATTACAGGGATCTCAACATTAATCTTCAATAATAAACTTTGTATCTGCTTTTCCCATCTTCATCTTCTAACTCTGTATACAGATTTGGAAGCCTTTTGCATCTTCTCTTTTCAGTTCTTAAACAATTTATTTTTTTTCTCTACAGAAAAGGAGAGATTAAAAGTTGCAATACTGCCTGTAAGGAATGGGAGAAGTGAGATAAATACTTATTTTGGTATGGGTATCATAGAAGCATTATTTAAGGATGGAAGACAACTGTGTAGAAAATACAGTGCACATCCTTCTTACTACCTGCATGACTAGAAAACAGTTGCAATGAGAACAAGTTGTTGTTAACACCTGGTTTTATGAAGACAGCCTAGGATGTGCTCTGGACAACATTAACAATGTGGTGGGGGAGAAGATACCGCTTGTTCTCAGAGGTGAATCATATGAGATGACATTCATCAGTCAGTGTGTTAAGCAAGGGGATGTGGTCACCTGCAGATCTGAAGTTTGCTTGTGACCTAATCTGTCCATGCAGTGAAGTTCACAGTATCAGTACCATTTTTCCAAATCACTGCATCCACTGGAAAACAAAACAAAACAAAATTTCTACCTGATTTTTATCTCATGAAGAGAATAGTGGACATGTCTGCCAGTGACTTCATTCTTACTCCTAAATTTGTAAGAGTTTGTAGAGCAGTGTTTTATACCTAAGATGATAACCATCGGAAGGTAAGAGTATTGGATAAAAGCTTTGTGTATAATGTGTGTGATTATATACTCATATATATTATATAGAGAAACATACAATTTGAAAACTGATTATTTCATTGAGAACAACTGTTTCATAACTTAGCAGTTATGCTAAAGTTGTTTTAAATAAACAGAACTTGTTTTCTGGCTATGGCAACAGGGATGTTTAGTTTTATGCTCTGTTCTGGATTTCCTCCATATGTAAAACTGTTCTCTGGATGCAATTTTTACATGATCATTTACATTGCTATGAAATCTTTGGTTTCGGGTTTACTACTAATACAATTGTGATAGGTTTTAACTTTTGGGATAACACTCATATTACCTACTCACCTACACTGTATGCCAGATACATGGAATGGGGAAATGTTTATAAGGAAGAGTAGGTTGTATTACAAGAGATTTGCTAAACTGACAACACATACTTATCATAGAATTCCTTAGATGGGATTCACTTCACAGATGAAAACCAGTGTTTTGCACATTTTACAAGGTTTTCTGGGTTTTTGTTTTTTCTGTGTTAAAGGACCATGACAAACTACAGTGATTGGTATACTAGAAAATGCTGAAGAATGAGCAGTTATTTTACTTGAAGAAAGATTGTCACGTACTTAAAGAATGTTTGGTTGGAATTATGTTTTTGTGCAGTTAAAATACTGCGGTGATTAGGTGTCATTTTGTTTTCTAATCTACTCATGTTTAGTCAGAGTACATCTGTTATGCATCACTTTTAAACGTTTCATAAAGTATTTAAGATTAGGTGGCCAAATCAAGTACTATGTTAAATGATGGTGCTAATTGCATCAGGTATAGTTGGGTCAGTGAAGTTTGCATGTCATTCTTTTGCGGTGACCAAACTTCAGTTGTATGAACTAGTTTCTCATTTTAGTCAGCCTCTTCAAGAGCATTGCACTTTCTTATGTCAGCGCAGAGTTTGGTCCTCTGAAAGTTGGGAATTGCAGCTGTAGTTTCATCCTTTGTGCTACTTTTCATTCTTCTGTAAGCTGCATTTGTTTTAAACATTTTCATTCCTTTACCACTCTACGTGAATTTTTGTAAAAAGAGTGACTATGTCACTACTGAACACAGAAACTTTTTAATGCTATGCTATGCTAGATGCAGTGTGTATGATTTGCTCATTAGTTGCGGGTAGGTGAAAATCATTTTTCATATCAGTATCAGATATAGTAATAAAATAGTACTCATTACCTATGGTGATAACCATTTAGCAGAAACAGGAACCAAGAACCATCCACCTTTTGAACAGCATATTCTTATTTCTTACGCCCACCAGTGATAGTAGTAGATTTTCCTTTTTGCTGGTAGCCCATGTCCTTCCGCTGTTACTGGTGGTGTACCAGATTTGTGAACCCTGGCTGCCCTGTTCTGTTTTTTAGGAATTCTAAAAAAGCATTGACTGAAGAGTGTCTGCTGTACTCTATCTGTGCAGGTCACACAGTGGAGATGTCAGACTGCTTATAAAACAAATGCTTGAGTTCGGTGAATGTATACAGAATTTGAACTCCAACTTCACACCGACCCTGTAATACTGTATGTGATGATGGATTGTGCAGGCAAAAGGATAGTAATCTAATTAAAAATCTGATCTTTATATCAATTTAGTTAAGTTCTGAGCAGCTTTGTGGAGTGGGAGAAATAAATCAGAACAAGAAGAGAACCAAGAAATTATAAGGTGTTTGGCATTAGAAAAAAAGTGTCTGCAAGGGTTGAAGAATGCAAACAGATCAAAGAAAATGGGTTTAAAGGGTAGCCATTAGAATTTTATAGGAAAAACTAATTTGAAAACATCTGGTAAAATTTGTTTCATTAGAGGGAGGGAACTAAAAAAAACAATGTAAAGGATCAATTAGGGATGATTTCAAGAGAAATTAGAGGAAAAATTACCAAGGGAGAAGAAATAGATCTTTGTTTTAAAGAAGTTTTGAATTAAAGTGGAAAAGTGAAGTTTTCTTTATATAAGGGTACATGCCATGATGAACAGTGCCTTCCTCCTAAGGAATCTCTGCTAGTGTGTCTAAGCGTAGTTGGCCCGAGTCAGGACTCTGGTATTTTGAATGATGCTCGAGAGTGTCAACGTTTCCCAGGTTTAACCTTGGCTGCGTTGGAACTGACCCAGCCTCAGTGTAGTTGCTGCTTTTGTGGACAGAAGTCATTGCTTTGTGAAAGCCAATAAGGTGGTTCTCCAAGAGCTGTTCTCCGGTGCCTCGGACAGTGAAAAAGCAGCCTCTCCAGCATCCTTCACTGACCTAGAGGTTAACCTGTCCAGAAGGTTACGCAGCCCATGCAGTAAGGGATCGCTTTATTAGAATGGGAAACAGGGTGTGTTTGAGAAGAGTGAGACAACAGAGAGATTCCAGAAGTTGAGAGAGAGCAAGTATAATGAAGTTCATGTCATGTCTTTTAATGAGCAGATAGTAATACCAACACCTTGGGCAGTACTTCCTTACCTACTAAATTAACTTCTAATGACTGAGGCTGAATTAAATCTTTTTGGGTGCACAAACTGCTGAATTTGCTTTTATTTCATAGTACTATATGTTCTTAAATTAATGTTACTAAACATGGGACTTACGAGGCCTTCATTCACAAGCCTACATTATTTGTTATTGCTCTTGTTTAATATTTATAGAGTGACATACATTTCCATGTTGCCTTAGAGAAATAAAAATTATGTGATTCTGGCCTCATTTTACAGTCTAATTTTGACAAATGCAAGAAATTATGACAAAAATTGAAAGAAGGGATAGTGGAAAAGGGAAAAAGATTGTAATAAATAATGCTGGCTACTATATTATGTAGGAAGCTTGCATATCTGAATTTTTTTAAAGACAGGGTAAAATGGAATTTCAAAAAGGAAGGTAATGTAAGGAAAGAAGTTCTGGTTAAGGTTTAGGACAGGGAGAAGCAACAGTTGAAAGGCAAAGGCAGAAGGTCTGAGAACTGGATTTTCAGTTGATGTGATTTTGTCCAGGTTGGTTGAGGCTGCTGAGGATTTGATCAAAGGTGTTTGAACAAGATGCAATGGCTAGTGCAGGTAGAAATATCTCACTGTCCTTGATCCCAGATCGAGTGAGTAGAACACCAAATAGTAGGAAAACTGTCTGTTGTTGCCTGCTAAGCAAGCTGACTGAACCAAACAGTAGCGTTGTTGTTGAGGTTTCCCAGAAATGCACAGTTCAGTGCCTGAATACAAAAAATTCAGCTGCAAAATTTACTTGTGGATAGGAATGTAGGCTCAGTTTCCCTCCCAAGAACACCTAACAAAAAATCTTGGCAATCGCAAGCAGGAGGATGATGGCATTTGTGTAACATAATAATATGTTATTTTTTAGACATGGTTGCAATAATGCCTTACATCACCTTGTTGCAATATTGGGCCTGCAATGTTATTTTCTTGCTCCTTTTGAGCACCCCACCTCTTGCAACTGAAGGGCCTGCCACAGGCCTGAGTCTTCTTTTGTGAATCTTTGTAGACTTGTTTGTAAAAATCACCATTTTAACCAAATACTACCATTCTAATGTTGTTTTTCACTGATATTCCAAAATGCATCAGATATTTCACTCATATTTTATCAAGTGTTGAATGAAAGAATGACTCATCTTATTAGTCATATAGCTTGCAAAAGTGCTTAGAGCATTTCATAGTTGTTCAGGTGATATTCTGTCTAGAATACCTCTGCTATTTCGGGAACACAGAATCAATTACGTAGACCTTTGAACTGGTTTAAAAAAGGTGTTCTCAAGTCTGGATTTGTGCCTTTAACAGGAACAAAATAATAATTAGGGTGGAGGTCTAAAGATCTAATCATAATAATTAGGCATAAGTCCCTACAAAGATTTAAGTATATAACATCTGTACAACTGGATGAAATTATGGTGTAAAAGCTGACCAGTTTTATGGCTTTTGTAAGATCTTCATACTAGGAATATGTTCTGTGTAGGAGGTAATCAGTTTTGCACAAGCACAATTTGTTTTGGTTGAGGTGTTCTACTTTTCTTGCACTAGTAAATAAAAATATATAAACTCTTTTCATTTATACACATGAAGCAAAGAGGTTGCAATGGGCATGATTCCTGTTATTAAACCTGTTCATTTAATAATGTTAATTAGTAGGCAGTTGTTATCTTAGCTAAAAAGGCGCGCAAAGAAAATAGTTTTGTGATAAGAAAGCAGCTTTGTCTCAAATAAGGAGAAATGGATGTAATGCTCTGCACACTGTATTTTACAGAAACGCATAGGATCTGTTTACCTGGTTGAAATTCAAATTGTTTTATTATGGTGTCAATTCTTTGGTTTTGGCAGCACTTCTAAAGTGTCTATACACAAAAGGACTACCACAGTGAATGAATGCTAGTGTTGACACCACCTAACAAGCAGGGATTATGTGTTTACAGAAGAAGTAATATGATAGGTCAAGTATAAGAGGCACTTCTCAAGAGCACTTCACCACATAATGAGTGACTGACTAGAAAGTGCGGAGCTGCCACTCTTTGGCTTCGTTTCGGTGTTGATGCCTGCCTCTCTCCTCCAAAGCCCTCTTGATCATGTTCAGCTGCTCTGTTCTCATGTGGTGAATAATAGTAGAGTAAAGCTGCTTTTCTGTCTCATTTTTCTTGCTAATTTACACATTCAAGCCATTTTTTGTTTGCTATCCTTATTTGCTATTCCCTTTTGTCAAGGCACTGTTCTCTTTTTTGCCTCAGGCCTAGGAACTAATTTGAGCTTCTATAATTACTTCATGTTTTACACCTGTCTGCATATCATGCACCCCTTGTCTCTCTACTTAAGCTGTATATTTCCATGGAAAAAAAAGGCTAGTTTTCATATACAAGGAATCCCCAAGTTTCTCCTCTCAGTCTTCCTACAGCAGAAACACAATTAAACTGTTGAGATGTTCTCAGCAATGCAGCTGACCTTTTGGGTTCATGAAGGACAAATGAATGCTGTCTGTTCAGACAGTTTGTGTTAAGACATTGTTGAGCAAAGAGCCCTGAGCTTTGTTCCTCTTGAATGAAGCAATGGTTGTAGTCATTTTAAAATCATTAAGACTCTGAATGCACAGTATCATTCTACAGTGTTTGCTCTACAGCTGCTCTTCTGCTTTAATAGCAGCTTATTAAATTTGGGTCAAGCGCACTCTGAAGAGTATCACAATGAAGAAACTGTTCAAAAAGTTACCTGTTTAAAATAAGGCAATTGATTAGATTTTTAACTTAAGTGACAGCTGCAATTCATTGCATGTTCTTTGTGGTG
Organism: Apteryx mantelli; assembly: GCF_036417845.1. Lineage (NCBI taxonomy): Eukaryota > Metazoa > Chordata > Aves > Apterygiformes > Apterygidae > Apteryx > Apteryx mantelli. The sequence goes on from NC_089978.1 coordinate 28,118,498, forward strand.
TCCTGCAGCCCGAGTGGAAGCCTTTTGTAATTTGGTCTTCATTTTGTAAAAGCTTTCTTGAATAATCCAGGGTTGCTTTCCACTCTGAGACCGCCTCAATCCAATTAGGAGTTTAACAAGGGTCAAATTAAGGAGACTTTACACTTCATGTTTGCATCATTAGCCATAAGACTGTTTTGTGTGTGCACGACTGTGTGTCGAGGGAGGAGGGGAGGCTGCAGGACGGGGCAGACGCAAAGCTGTCATCCACCATGTGGTGCATCCCTTAGCTGAATGGAGGCACAGCGGGCTAGGAACAACATTTCCAGTTGTCTTTTGGGGCCATCGTCATGTAGATTTTAGCTGGTACATAGTTGTTTGGAGGTTACAGGTGCTAGCTAGGGCTGATGAAGAAGAGAGTGCTCCGTGCCTAGTCTTTCTCTCCCGGTAGCCTATTGTTAGCGGACAAATGACTGGGAAGAGACGAAGTTAGAAATCTCCTGAGCATTCATTATTTTTGATGAGATGACAACTACCCCAGTTCCTTGTTCTCACTGCTTGGGCTGTTTCCTGTTATTTTTTGAAAACATAATTTTTCTGCATGTTAAGTGTATTGTACAGTGTGAACTTTTTTATACAAGTAGTTTGTTAGCTGCCTTTGGAAAATCAGATGTGCCTGTGGAAGACTACAAACATGTGGTAGTATTTTCTACAACAATAAGTAATCTTATAAAAATGGCACTGGTTTTACTTATGCGATTTTTGACTATGAGTACATTCTTCTAATGAATTATTTATAGAAATTGTTGAAAATTAAAGAGAAAAACATAAGACCTTCTTTTCTGTGTAAGATTGTTCTTAATGACAAGAAAAATTCTCCTGCTAATCAGTGTTTAGATGTGTGGGATATTGCTAGAGAACTGTTGCAGTGTCTCTTTAGCAAATGCTTTGTGCTGCTACATACAAAGTAACGATTTATCTAAAAATAACACTTGCATTGTTCCTCCCCCCCCCAAACCCATTAATAGGTACTTTAGTATCATGTGAGTTTTCATAGTTTAATCCCTTTTCAAAAGCTTTTCAGAATAAAAGCTCTAAATGGTCCTCAGTATTAATTTGATGTGACTTCTGTACAATATGGTTTGAAACTCTCAGAAGCACATTTTTACAGCTTACCCTTCTTCACTGGATCAGTGTGTGGAAAATACCAGCTAAATGTTTCATGGAGTCTCTGCTGTAAGCCTTTTTTGTTGTCTTGCAGATGCTATAGCTTTCTAGTGTTTTTTATTTAGTGCCATCATTATTAGATAATACTTAAGCCAGATCAAAAACTCTACATATATTATTGTTTATTGAATTTAAATTTTAGGAAACACCACTTAAAACATAATTTTAAAAAAAGTTTTGACCTGCCTCTTGAGTCTGATTTGATGAGAATTCAGCTTCAACAGTAAACTCTGCATAATAAGCGGTGATTGAGTTTAATGTAGTCTGTGTTTGTAGTCAATCAGATCTTTGTTTACATTTAGACAGGAATAGCTAGCTTTAGGGCTTTGAACACCCATAAATAATTACATTTTTTAAATGCTCAGCTCTCAGTGAAATATTAATATGATGCGCCTGATGGAAGTAACAATAAATAATTTCAAACTTGTTCTGTCAACTTCTTTATCAAAATGGGAAGGTATTTTCTGTGTGGATGGCAGTATGCACAGTGACTTGTGAAATAAAAATCTTCACTATCCAAATTTTTTTTTTCATAATATGTATCGCCTGTAGCGATTTTTCTCTCAAAAAATACTGCCCAACACTGGAATAAGAGACTTACAGCAGGAATTTTTTTCCCTGCCCCTAGTTTACCTAATTTTAAGGCTTTTGCATAAATTAGTATCACAAATGAATGAAGTGAATGTAAATTGTATGATATCAGCCTGCTTGAAGATGTTCAGGCTGTTCTGAGCTCTGTATATCCAAGAGGATCAGAATAACACTTGATTCAGAATGTCACAGGTTTTGGTTCTTTATTACTCTATTGCTTTAGCTCAAAAAGAACCCTGCTACTTAACTCTAATTGCTGGTACTGTTTGCCATGCCCAGGTAAAGTAGGGTATCGACAGATATTGGTATATTAAAGAAAGCTTCCCTCACTGATTTGTAGTATGCTGTGTTCCTAACTGACAACTAAGTGTATATATTCCACACACAGCAGGTTATTTTATTTAACTTGGTTACATTCAGAAAGATATTCCATTTTATAACCTGAGGATACTGCAGCTTGGAGAGATGCACTTTGCAAAACTGTAGCAAACTAAAATGCAGAATTTTACTGGTTATGAAATAGCTACTGTAACATAAAATGTATTTTATAGTCTGATATTTTGTGATTGATAAACTGAAATGTGCTTTATTATTTCTTCAAAAGGAAACTAACGAATGCCTTAATGTACTGAGAGAAGACCCCTCTGACTTCCTGCTAGAGCCTTTTATTACAAATTTTTTCACTGTGTAGGCTCTGGAGTACAGCTGATATTCATGAAAAAAGAATGGATTTCACAGTGCCAGAATTTACAGGTTGAAGAAAGAGTGAGCTTCCGGCTAATAACTGGTTGGTGACCTTCCCTAGCAGTTAATTCGTATTTATCTATCAGAAAACACAATGACAACAAAAATATTTCAGTTCTGTATTTCAGTAGGTTTTTTTGTAAATATGTATGGAAATTTATATGTAAATCAGATACAACCTTTGGGCTCTTGGGAAGTTATCAGAGCAGACCTTAGTGTCACAAACATCCTGCCCTCTCTTCCGGGATTTATATAGCCATAACAGGAGAGACAACAACATGATTTATGCATCTGTGTAGTTTCTGGGAGATCACCCAGTCACAATTTCGTGCCAGTGCCACAGAGATCTGAAGGTGGGAAGGGTAATCAGGCTCTTCAAGTAAAGCCACAAAATTTGTCAGCTACAAAGGTTGGAAGTTTAGATAAACAGACTCAGGACTTACATAATGTCAGAAATTAAATATTTCTTCTCATTTACAGTGAGTCTGTACTGCATAAATTCATAAGAGCAATGAGCTACTAGTCTGCAGTTGCAGTACTATTGAGATTCCCCGTATCAGTGTGTAAATTTTTGCTAGTTTAGTGTTATATAGATATTTTCCTTATTTTTATTTTTGTATTTTCTCCTGTGAATGTGTTGATATGAAAAATACAGTCTGTGTATATTTAAATATGAAGTTATATGGATTCTTTTTATCATGAAGTCACCATACACCTTGTTGCTTTAGGTTTTTTTCTTATTCTTAACATACAAACCCATTTACTAAAACTAGTTTTTCTGTCAAAGCGACTTCAATCTAAAATTGATTACATAGTTATCCATAGAAGGATCAGATGCCTGCTTTATTCCTTTTAGAAGGGTTATCTACACTTTTTGTGTATAATGAATTTAGTTCTCTTGAAAGATGCTGGATTGACAGCCCTGAAGACCAAAGTCCTTTATTTATGCATGAGCAGCACCAGTCCTGGCTTTCCCACACTGCCCTCCTGATAGGCTTCACCCATGACCTGAAGGATCCCCCTTAGGGGTGACAGCTTGGGAGCCTTCATACCCATTCAGTCGGCCCGTCCTCTGCGGGGAGTGCCAACAAGAGTGCCAGCCTGGTGGTGCTTTTTTGTTGTGGATGCTTGATGACTGCATTTTGGTTCGCAGCGGACATCTCATTTTACTTAGATTATTGAACAGCAGTCGGAGGGCAATAACTTTCAGTCTCTTCGGAGTAATGGCAAGGGAAAGGTCTTAGGGTAATTAAAGGCAAGACTAGGATTTGGTTCAATTATTGTATATAGTCTAGTAAATTAGAGTCAAGTTCTCTAGCCCATTACCAATTTCCTGAGTGAGCCAGACTTCCTAGGACTTTTTTTACAGCAGTACTAGCCTTTCTCAGACCTGCTGTTTCACTCACTGAAAGGAAAGAATGCTTTTTGCAAGCACAAGTCACAAATAGCCCAATTTTCCTCTGGCTTACAAAATTCAAAGCATAACTAATTTGATAGTGGATTGCACCAAGTTTAATTTGCCTCAAAGACCTTATGGGCTAATTGAGTATGTTTGTGATCTCATTTGTGGTGAAGTAAATTTGGATTCCATTTGAGTTACGCTAGATGTACATGTGTGCATATGAGTAGTGCTTGGTTCTCTGTGTATAACTTCCATATTAGATGTAATTAGTCCTTAATGAGACATAAGATAGAAATTAACATGCAGAAATAAAATGAATTGAGTAGGTATAGTGCTAATAGAATCTCTTTTTCCCGGCAATAAATTTGCTTATTGTATTTTGCATCAGTGATACATTTATATTGTAAATTTGTGTGTTCAGTGTGGCTGAACTGGGATTCGGTTGCCTGCCTTTGTGTATATATTCCAGAAGAGTGTACCAGTAGCGTGATTTTATATTTCTAGTTGTTGCAGCAAGGGAGCATACATGCATTAAAATAAATGTAGGACATTAGAAGAAGAAGGAAAAGAAGTGCTGTTGTTGTATACTAAATGGGCATATTTTCAGTACTCAGTATGATATTCAAATATTCTAAGCCCTAAATAAGAGAATACGTAAGCTTGCGCATATGGATAGCTCCACATGTGAATTTATTTTAGGATCCTTAACAGAAGATTTAAGTGTTTGAATAGTAGGATAATTCAGGAATGTATACATTAAAACCATGAAATGAAAAACATATTTTTATATTTCAGAATATGAGGGATTGCATTGTGTGTACGTAGCTATGTGCAAAGTCCCCATTATGTTGTTAAAGATTATAAATGGCTTTTTGGGGGAAAATCCTTTAACTTCAATCCAGTTGTTTCATATTTGTCAAAACAATCATGTTTGTAACAAACTGTATTTAAAATAAGCCAAATTTTAAAATGAAATTATTTTTAAACAATCCAGTTCAAATGTGGAAGATATTTTTCATTTGCTTAAAATATTTTAAAACAGCAGCCAGTCTCTTTTCTGAAAAAGTTATTCCATCAGAAAAGGTAGACAACCCCCCAAAATAATTATTTCAAAATGTTATAATCACCTGAAAAGCACATTTAATTTAAGAACATTGCCTCATAGAGTTCTTTATAATACTGGGTTATTTGAGGAAAAGTATAAAATCTTACATAATAATGAAATCACATGTCAGCATTATAGTGGCCATAAGTTATTTTTCATTCCCCTGTGCTCATTAACTGAAATCAGAGGAAAACTCTAGAAAGAAATCTCTTCCTCAGCTTCTGGATGCCATGCTTTGCAGGAAGGAAATGATAATAATAATAATAATAAAGTGGATTTTAATTTTATATCAAAGAAACCCTTGAGGTGGAAAGTTAGAGAAAGCTGCATGGGTTTGCAGCACACAAAATGTCGCTTGGATTTTGCTGCTCAGTAGTTTGATACACTCATTTGCTGATGCGAAATGACGAGGGCTTAGAAAGCAGGGTTTTGTTTTTTCACTGTCTGTAGAGCTAGTGGGGCCTTACAGAGCCCAGTCAGCAGGTCATTAACTCTGGAGAAAACAGCTTGCATTAATATGCTCTAATCCGGTATAATTAGTCAAATTACTGCACGCTGACCGGCTTGTCATGTGTTGTCAGATTTGGCATGCACGCCGGAGAGCCAGGTCCCGCTGGAATGCCACCCTGGAGCAGGGAGAGGGCTCGTTTGTAGTACTGTGGGTCTCCTGGTGAGGAGAGCACACCGAAGCGGCAGCCGCGGGCTCCCAGCCCCGCAGGCAAGGCTGGGCTGCTGGTGCCTCACGGAGAAGCTGGGGCTTCGTGCTCCAGCAACGATGGACGGCAGCTATCTGCCATGCGGAACGGAAGGTGTTCTGTCGCTCCTTACAATTTCTGTGTATCTAACAAAACTGGAGATCCGCTGCACTGTATAAGATTAGCGTTCATGAAAAGATTTAAAGTAAATAATTACAAGAGGATCAGCCACAAATTACCTACCACACTGTGACACAGATTATGGAGCTACCAGTGTGTGTAGGCGCGTGCGTGTGGGTATGTGCGTGCTTGTGAGGATGCATGTGCCCCCTTTTTCCTGTGGGGGGAGGTTATTAAACTATAAAAGGGCCATATTAGCATAAATTTACAAGAGCTTTTGTTCTGGCGGCATGATAAAAACCTGTGTTACCTTTGCATTAACACTGAATTGCTTGTTGTGCTTTTGGCAATGACAGATAAGTCAGTGTAATTCCCCATCGCAACAGAAATGATGCTCCAGATTCCAAACGCATCCTGAAGATGTCACTGACAATAATCTTCAAAGAAGGGCCAGTGAAAGTGGGCTGTATGTTTTCAGGATGATATACTGCAAATGACAGGAAGAATTATGTGAGTGAAGACGAATCTGTAACATATTATTAAGCAATTTCATGAGAATAACAGGGATAAAAGGATAATGGATGAGGGTGTCATTATTACCTTCATGTAGAGGGAAAGCAAAAGCAAAGGTAGAGAGACAAGATTAATTGAGGAAGGGTGAAGCATTCATTGCTCATCAGCTCTTTTGTACTCTCTGCTCCTGAAATTCCAGACAAAAAAAAAAAAAAAAAGAAAAAATTGCTCAGGGCTGCATTTTAATACAGCTGGCAAGACAGAGCAGAAAACTGACAGGGCACTTTTTAGTCACCTCCCTGTTTCCATAAACACACAATGGCTATTGCTCCTGGAGTACTCCAGTGGTCGTAACAGTAAACTGGTGGGATATTCTTTTCATCACAGCTACTGTTTTTAATTGTGCTTTCAGATTAGGCAGCTTTCTCTGTTGATGCTGAGGCAATGAACAGGTCTTTCTGTACACACTGTTTGCATTGCACAACTGCAAATGTAAGCAGACCGTGCATAACAGATGTCCATAAAAGAGCTTCTGTGTCCCGTAATATTAGTGACAACATAAAATTATGCTGAGGTATCAAGATTTTACTGTTGTTTAATATCCAAGATGAAGAAACGGAAAGCGATTTGGCAGCTGTACAGACCAGTCCTGCAGTTTTAACTCAGATACAAGTCAAGTTTTGCCTCCTAAGAAAGCTATTACTGGTTCAATAATTTCCATTAGCGTTCTTATTTTCTATGCTTTCTCACAGTAGCAGCTGACCTTACTGCAGAATATATTTTAAAAATATTCTGTGTGCATTTAAAGTTTTGATACATGGTAATTTTTAACTATTTAATGCCTTACAGATGTAAAGTATTTTCCCCTGATAATGGTGTTACCTCTGTATACATTTTAATTTCAAAAGGATATGGACCTTGCTAATTAAGAATATATAACTCTTTATATTCAGAGAATGGATCCTGGGTTTTAAGCCTTCATAACTTTTTAAAAACTATGCAGTTTCCTTGCTGTTTTTCTATTCTCTGCTGATTTCAGATGAGGAATGATTTTGATGGACTATCCAGAGTTCTTTTTTTTTAACTGATAAAAATTATTCCAAAGTTTTGACACAAAAAGAAAGGGAAGAAAATCAATTTTTCAGCTGCTCTTTGTAGGAAAAATGAGGTCTTCTATGAGCTTTAGTACTAGAAGGGTTACAGATGAAAAACTGCAATCTGATAAAAAAAAATGGGGAATGTGCCTTGATTATTTGTTGTTGTTTCTAGTAGTGGAAATTGGTTTTGATTTAATGAAGTTGTGTATTTTTTAAACTGAACTGTTTGCATACAGTAAAGGGCATATCCAGGATACTGTAGGTTTCAGAAAGAATACTTAAGGTCAGTAGCACAGGATCATTCACTGACGGAGTTTGAAACCTAGACACTGAGAGAGAAGGCATTTTTCAGCTACATCATGCATAATAGCAAGATAAACAGAAAAGGGAGCAGACTGAGGGATAGAAAGGGTCAGGGGCTGGTTTAGGTTGGGGAGGCTACATTTTATTACAGTAGGTTTATTGATCATTGACAAATATGAACGAGAACAGAGTAGACAGCAATTTTATTCAGTATTATGCTTTGCTTTATTAACACAAGAATATGAGAAGGTTGCTTCAGCAGACTGAATGCTGTGCTGCCCGGGACTCAGATGGTGCTTACAGGACCAGAAGGCTCTGGTCAGGTTCATGATACAAATTTTCCAAAAAATATACAGGTTCTCATGCTCGGATATCTATCACAATAACCTGTTCAAAAACTGTGACTTAGAAACTGGGTCCTCCTGCAGGTAGGACACATTTCTGTGCTTGATAGTTCAGATCATGTTCTTTTTCTGTCACTTTTTCTTGTTCATAGTATACAGTACAGCATTATGTTTAAAGGTCTAGAATCATTGCCATCGTTGGTGTCTGATCAGACAATCCTTGTGAATTTTGCTGTTTGTGTTTACAACATTTGTTGCTAAAGCAAATTCAGATTGAAGGAGATATCTGACCGCAGAGATTCATGTCACTCTTTCATCTCATTTTTATTTTAAATTTAAATTAAAAAATTTAGGTGATTTGACAACAGTGGTAGTGATTAGACTGCTTAAAATCACCAGTATCTTTCCCCAGAGCATACGGTCAATTTTTGTCTCTGTGCGAAGGTGGGAGATTCTAGTCCTAACTCAAATCTCTCTTGTCCTGAGGGAGAGAAGTCAGTCGGTCCATCAGTCCTATTTTTCCCCTAGTTTGGCCTATTCTATTTCAATACCCTACAGCATGCTGTCTTGCAGTAAATCCCTGCAGAAATGACTAAGAAGCATGGAGGAAGTGGGAATCTAATCGTCTTCCCATCTTCCCATCACTGTTCAGTGTAACATTTGTCTGACTTTATTGTACCTCTGTATTAGAAGGGGAAAGGAGGTAGAAAGGAAACCATTTTGCCTGCGGAGATTATATTTGGCTGTGACTAGTGATGCTCAAAACAATGCAGTAGAGTTTTTCATGTTCCTCTCTCTAACCTAAGCTTTGAAGAAATTTATTTAGCTTTGCAGGCAAAATGCAAACAACAAAAACAGATTTGCATTTTTTCCCTACCAGTTGACCTACCAGTCCACTGAAAGGTCTGTACACCTCAATTTTACAATATCAACATATGGCATACGCCTCAGGTGGCTTACAGTTCGCTGGTGATTATGTGCAAACAGGAAAGACTCCAGCTTGACACTGAGAGTCTCGGCCCAGTTTGCATGACTCATAGTTATAAAATAAATTCTTTCTTTTACACCCAAACTGATCACACGTGGCCTGAACTAAGTAAGATGGAGCACACTGACTCTGCAAAACTGGCTTTCTAGCAAATTTTGAGCAAGTATCTAAACTGATGTGTATTCATACTAGACTAAAGAGCAATTCTTGCCCAGGGAGCCAGAAAATCCTGGGATGTCCTGACAAGACACAGTGATGGCATGTATGCCATTGTATGGCATCACCACCTTTCAGCATCTGTTTACAGAATGCAATGATGTAGTAAAAGATCAGGATAGTGTAATTATATTTTGTCTGTCCAACATCCCCCTCTTTCTTTTATCGTCTAATCACTTGAATAGGGTGATATGTTTACTTTCTTTTTCTGTCTCTCTAATTGGGCAAGTAACTAGCAATGTAGGTGCTTCTCCCCACACTTTTTATGACAAGCAGTGAAGGGATGTTTCTGTCACCAGAGTTCCTCTAAATCCAATGGCATTGAAATCAATGGAAAGACCTAAAATGTTTTTGACGGGTTTTGGATAAGGCCCACTATGACTAAAATCAAGCAGATTTGCAATCTGAGCAAATCTTCTGCAATTAAATGTCCATGAAAATCCTCAGACATTACTGGGTTCTACAGATACAAATTACTGCCATGCTTCTCCAAACAGGGTAATTTATCACAGAAGACAACTCTTATGGTTTATGAATGCAGGTTCCTCCTAACTTTATTTGTGTTCATATTATGTGTTTTTTTTAATAATACCAGGATTTTTATTTTGGTGATGCTTCAGTTCAATATTTTAATTTTCCACCTCTGTGCCCTCTAGTGGCCAAACCAGCTCATTAAAATCAGAGCACTACACATCCGGTATTGAAATTATCCATGCGCGTATTTATTTTGTTAGAAGCAAAGTTTTCATATAAAATGTGTCTTGGAATGTTTTTAATCTTTAGTTGGGGTCTGCTTGGTTTGTCTGTATTTATGTAGGAAAATGTTACTTCCTGGTATTATTTGGTATAAGCTTGTAAAATATTGGAATCTTTTTAGATATATTATCCTCAATATCATAAATTCACATCCCAGCAGGACCTGACTGAAACTTCCCATATTCTGAGTTTTTAATCATATCTTTGAAAAACCGTATTTGTTGAAACATTCTACCATTATATGACAAAAAGTATTTAGAGAGTTCAGGTTTTTATAGAACTAGTTGACATTTTTCAATGTAAAAAATGTATGTTTTTTCATAAATATTAAAAGTACCCAACCTTTTTATGCTGCTTGAGCAAGCAGTTCCAATAGCAGCCAACTGATTTTTAAAGAACTTTACCAAGAACAATTCTCTCACTAAATGTTTTTAAAATATACTTTTACTGTTTTATTTTCCATTACTAATGTGTTAAAATTTAATAGTACAAGACACTCATGTTAATATTGTATAGTTGCATTGTAAGATTGAAGTATCCAAACAGTGGGTCTCTATTTTCATTCACTGAGGTGTTTCACAAATTATTATGGCATTGTTTTGCTTATGTTTTGCAACCTTTAAAAGTATAACACTGACTCTTAAGGATAAATGGTTAACACCTGGAAGGAGAAATGTGCATATCTAAGCCTCCTCCTGAAGCAAATAGATGTTTCTTCTCAAGAGTTCCTTATGGGTAGGTAAAAGACCCTTTCAGGGGAAGAGCAAGTAAGGTCACTCAAGAGCTTTTTGATAGTGGGCATTTATGTATAAAATAAATGTGGACTCTCCAAAGTACTTCCAGCTTCTGCTTCAAACCTTTAAAGGAAGCAGCTGTTGAGAGCACTCAACATTTTTACAAGCAAGTTCAAAATCAGTATTGGGATAGATAGATAGATCGATCAATCGATCTATCAATCTCAGGTATAATAGCTAATATAGCTTATTTAGATGCTCTTTCAAGAGAGATAAAGTGAAATTTTCTCTTATACTTATTTTCTGTGGCATTAATGTTTTAAATTATTTATAGAAATTTATATAAAATGGATTTTCCTGTTTTCAATACTGATACAGCACATTCAGTGAACTTGGTGGGATAGCATTAAAATAAACGTAGGAAAAAATTACCTCCAGTTTAGGCTTCCTCTCCCTAATTCTACTGTAGATTCCTTTTAGATAATGATTTTTGGCAGAAGAGGCATGACAAGTGATTGGGGTGATTTTGCATGCTGTTGAGTTATTTTCAATGCATAGTGCTCTCTTCTGAAAGTATATCCTCAGACCTCGTCTCAGATTGCCTGTTGTTCTTTCAAAGGAGGAGCAGATCTGTTCTTTCAAAGGAGGAGCAGATCTCTTAGTTGACATTTAAAGTACAAAATATAAAAAATGTACTAGTGTGTGTTTTCAATGTGTACAAAAGTGGTCAAGTGTTACTGTGTTTCAAGAAGATGTATGGATTTAAATTACTTTCGTGTGTATGACAGAGGCAGCTGAAAGTGAATGTAATATTATCATAAGATATGGTGGTTAACATTAAATTTGGATAGAAGAAAGTTGGATGCTTATCATGATAGAAAAAAGGTTAATATTTTGAAGTGAGGCTAAAGGTTGACAGGAGAAAAATTGAGTTAGTTTGCAAAAAAGAAATTTGTTTCTTTAAGTGAAAATTGGGGTCAAGAGGCCAGAGCTCTCTTTGCTTCTACATGAATGAAATAAATTAAATAATGCTACCATAAAGCAGCAGCGTATAAGCTAATGATAAAATAGTACATGGTGATTTTGAAAAAGAAGCTGTCTACTAGAAAAATTCTGTAGAGAAATGCTGTTTCAAACCAGTGGATTTTTTGCATTACTATTGTTTTCAAATAGAGCAGCTTTCTATTCACTTGGAGACATCTAAATTTCTACAGTACCTTTAATCATTAACAAAGGTGGTAATACTGACGTTCAGAACAAATTAACATTTTAATAAGTGTAATCTGTCTACCAGAATTTCCTAGCAATTCAGAGGGGTACAACTTTCTGTACCACTTCATGACCTAAGCTGTTGTGTGGTATTAGTTAATGTTCAGCAGTCTCAAATCAACAAGAGCTACTTGCATTTCCTTGGGCAGTATGTGGTAATTCCTGTTCATATGAGTAAATATATAACATTGTATCAATCTGTAGCTGGTCATATGAAAATGCCAAATATAGGAGCTACAAAAACCTATCGGTATCATAGCCCTTCACCATGCCAATCTATGCCTTCAACAGGCGGAGCTGGTCAGCTATATTTAAAGTCATCATGACAAGTGTGGTGTACCTTTGCCTCTTTCTAGTAATAAGCAACTTTTTGCCTGTTCTCTTTTTCAACTTAGTCAAAATAAATTAAATTCCTAAAAGAAATTAAGGTTTCTAATATCTTATTTCCTGTTCTCTGAAAGATTGTTGCAGTCTAGGTTTTCAGAAAATTAGAAGATTGATCAAAATATTAACAGGATTTGTGACAATACTTGTTTCTCTTGTCCCATCTTTGAGATTTCCAGGATGGTTTGGGGATTTTAGGTTGAAGCGTACGTACCTTGGTATCTAGGTTGCTCACAGAAATGCATTTGTATCTCAGCAGCTCATAGAAGATGCTTCCGCATGTATGCAGTAAGCCGTTTCTGTTTCTGCTTGGCATCCCTATCTGCAGAAGGATTTGGGGTCCTTGCAAGGTGCACTGTGTATCCTTCCATAGGATTGTAAAGGCCAGTTCCCGCACGCTGAGGGCTCGGCTTCGGTGAAGGCTGAGTGCCACCAGTTCTCAGCGCCGTTGGCAGTAGACACTGCAGCCAGTCTCTCTCTCTCTTTTTCTTCCCCCTTTTTTTTTCACAGTTGTAGCCATAGTATTTAAATTGTGAAAAGATGATCCCTTCTCTCAGGAAAGTAAGACAAGACTTGACTTTCTTATATCTCAAAATGGGAACATTTTCTGATCAGTCTACAGGTAAAAAAATTACTTGCTTGGACCATCTCATCCATATAGAAACATTGGGGTGGCCGTGGCTTTAGTCAGCTTATATTTGACAGCTGAATCTGGATATTACCGTTCCGTCTGGAGCCATAGTTTATTTTAAAAGAGTTATGTATGAATTTTCTCTAAATTGTAGCAGAGGGTCATGAATTAGTGTCTAAATGTGGGCTTGACAAGATTATTATAGTCTATTTCATGCCAGAAACAAAGATGGATAGAGATAGCAAGCTTTTAAACAGACTTTCTGACATCTATAATGTCAGCAGAGAGTGAAATGAATGGCAGGATGCAATAACAAATCCTCTTTTTTTATTATTTTATAGGGTTTAGATGGACCTACTCTCATGCATAATTTCTTCCTAAAATCATTACTAAGTTTTACATGCACCACTCATTTTCCACCCCAGTTACCTTTCAAAGCCATGCAAATTGTTTACTAACATGTGCATATTAAGGTACATACACTAGATGCTAAATCACCTTTGACTTACATTTAGGTGTGGATAGGATATGCTTAGTTAACACTTTAAACTTTTCTTTTAGCTGAAATTTTTTAAAGCAGTTATGCTTGTTTCTAGACCTAATAATTTGTTCTAGTGCTTTTTGTGGGGGAATATTTTTTTGTTCTTTAAATAATAATTTTCAGCCTCTCTTTCTGTGGATTTACTGATTATTAAATTTCTGGAGCAGAGATCTCTGTTGGCAATTGTTTATTTTTAAATATCTGAAGTGGAGATCTGTGTTGGCAGTTTTTGAATGAGGAGGACAGGTTGCTCACCAATTGTTCTTTCAGTATAACTTTGAAGATATATGTTCAAGATTTTCATTTTTATTTCTTCATAGTCTTTATATAAATAGGAAAGACCGGGGACTGTATAACTTTTTTCATTTTTTATTCTTAGGTATAAATATTTATTTCCATTTAGGGAGCCCATACAGCCCCACAATTATTATTCTGGCAGTTTTTGACCAAATGATAATACAAGTCCTAGGGTGGTAGATATGAAGAGGCATAATACTCAGCAAACCTGCCTTCCTTGAAATGATAAAAATTGCATACCATTAGTCATACATTTTTATAAGTTTAACTTTGCCAATGGGTGCAAATCTATTCATATATATTTATATATAGATAACGAGTGTGTATTTGTAGTAATAAATGCAGCAAAAGTGTATCCAGGTGCAGCAGATCCTGTCTTATTTTTACTTCTTCTGTAGCTGTTGGCATTAATGTTTTTATTGGTCCTCCTTTTTGCTAAAGAAAAGGCATAAATAGAGTTCCATTAATCCAAACTAGGAGGAAGCACTAGTAGCTTTCAATTTTTTTTTTCCAAAAAGATGTTTAATTGAAGCAAAAAGCATTGTTTCCATCCTATTTTTTTTTTTTTTCCTTGAGCCCATCCTGTCAGGCTGAAAGCGTGAAAGTTATTTTCTGGTGGTGTGATTAGATTGGGGCTGAACTCTCCAGCTGGCAGGCCTGTCTATGACTGGCGGCGGCCTGTCCCCAGTGCTTGTCATTTCCTGACATGCCTGACAGGATGGGGACAGCAGCCCCAGACAGGTTCATTAGATGGTGTTTTCTACAGCTGGGCTAAAAATAAAAAAAAATAATAATAACAAAATAAAAAAGGCCATGCTTTGTCAAGGCCCAAGCTGTAGGGGCCCTTCTTGTTGGTTTAAACCCAGGCCTTGTTTTGACAAATTTTGATCCGTGCAGTTTTTAGATTTTCTGACACATTTTTGCTTTCTTCCCCTTTGGCCTGCACTCTTTGCACTCTGCCTTGTTGCTGCTTCAAAATCCTAACGCTACCTTCCCACGAGAGCAAGGAGCATGCTTATCGAGTGCTTGAAAGAAAAATAGAGCACTACAGTAAAATAGCAATAATTGTTCATTTCCATGGTGATCAGCCCAATGGCACAAAAAACAACCTTGGGACTCTCAATAAGCCAATTACAAGAAAGGTTAAGAGTTTTATAGTGCCAGGAACATGCCATCTACATGAGAAAATGGTATCATTACTAGCAATCTACACTGTTAAATACATTACTATCCGGTGCTGCCAGAAATTTAAGCTGTTTATTTTATTTTGGTTTTTGGAAGATGCTAGTTTTCTGGTGGTATTGTCAGGCTCTGATGCAATATATCAAAAATCTACAAGATTGTGGTTTATAATACAGCTAAAACCAGTAATAAAACAATTTGAAAACATTAGACATACTGAGTGTTGTGAAGTTAACTACATGGGTTCAAACTCTGAATTTCCTATAGTTTCTGTCAGATCTTGGCTTTTGATTTTTATCATAAAGACAGAGTATGCGTACATCATAACTGTTTAAAAATCTCTTATAATCTATTTTCGAAAAGAAAAAGCCCTTAATACCTTATTTTTGCTATTGTAATTAGAAAGTACCTATTGACTTCTTTAATTCCCAGCCTGTAGCCTGTAGTATGACTGCAAGGTTACCTGCTGTTTTTCTTAGGGAAAGTCACTTGATTCCAGATATAGTAGCTAGTTAGAAGACACTAGTGTGTAAACCATCTCTTTAGTTATTGCGGAAAGCAATAAACATTTTTGCTCTTTGCCTTACTTTGCTCCTCTGCTTGGAGTTGCAGAGAGCGTCACAGCCCTTTCTGTTCTCTGCATTCAGCTGCTTGGAGGGTAAGCAGTGCAGCTGGAAACCAAGCCCCTCATTCACAGAAATCCTGCCTTACCTTTCCTTTGTATTGTTAGTTACTGCTGCTTTAGTTCATGGTCTCTATGACAACTGTTTAAATTGGGATGGGCAACTGTCATCTGGAGTATTACTGAGAGAAAAGTGTTAGTGAGCACACAGTTCCATAGATAGAGCATTTCAATATAATCCAATTTTAATTGAGCTCCAGAGACTTTGATGTGCTGCCGAAGGTTGGGAGAGAGCTATTCCAGGGAGAAATTAAAGCAGCCCAGCAAGGCTTCACTACTCCAGACTGTCACCATTTTAAATAAGCATTAGCATCAGACTTAACCTTCCCCTATGAAACATTTCACTTTTTTTTCCAGCTTTTTGCTTTTTTTTTTTTTTTTTGCAATAAGTATAGAGGCAGAGACACTTTCATCTTTTTTATATACATTTTTATATTTCCTTGATTAAGTTTGAAAAGCATGTGCTGGACCTGAGACGCATCTGAGACTGTCTGTTGGACCTTGTATTGCAGTTCATAGAAAGAAATAGAAGCAGAGTGAGGATTAGTTTGCAGTAGTCTAAAAGCATGTGTTGGATTTTTTCTCTAAGACTGCTCTAAAAGTAACCTGTCCTTGTGCTAAAAAGTTGAGGGGGGGATTAGTCATTATTTTTAGCTTTGTTTCATCATGAATTTCCTTTAATGTAAGTGAAGAAAAGAGTATATTTTGTGGTAGACTTATTTACGAACAAAACTGTATTCTTTCTCTAGCCACATGCCCAGTAACATTTCTGTGCATACAGTTGCAATGACTGAAAATAATCGTATAAGAATTGCAATAACAATTAGCAATCTTATCCCTATTTTAGCACAGTGAGATTAGGAGTAGATTGTAAACAGTTGAGTTCAAATCTCTTACAATTGATTTTATTTATTTAATAAAACTTTATTATCCTTTTGTACCATTTTATTTTTGTCTCTAAAACATGTGTATACATACAAAAAACTTCTATAATGAAAGAATTTCATGAGAATAAACCGAAATTGAGGATCACTCTGTGCTTTCCAATGTCATCTTCAACATACATTGGAGCACAGCCTTACAGGTTAGAGAGCTAAGGCACATTTTAATATGATTCCTTTTCCTTGCATTTACTTTCCTTTTTTTTTTTTTTTCTTTTGGTCTGACTTTCTTGTCTTTCAGTAACAAAAAGCAAATCTGCAAGATGCTGAAATCACCTTTTATATGCTCAGTACCCTCAGCTTCCACTGAAAACAGTAAGGGTTGAGATTCTCAGCTGCACAGAAGAGATGTGTCTTGCAAAATTAAGTCTATCAGAGATAGACTTTTACGTAGTATGCTTTTATTCCTTAGAAGGAATGTGATATGCATCAAACCTGGGCTTAATGGCAGTAAGTAGAATGAATCACAGCATAGGCAGTAATCTGTCTATACAAGTTAATAGGGTTTATTGTCTACTGAAGCAATTAGCCTGTTACCCACACAAAAGAAAGGTCAAAATCTGAACTAGCAGCAGAATTAGCACAGTGGGCTTCTGTTATCTTTAAAAAAATGTAGAAATATCTAATCTCTCGATAAAGCTTGAGGTAAAATTTGTTTTAGTAATAATTTTCTTATTTAGGCAAATGTTAAGAATAAATCAATAGAGCCTGTATGAGGGAACTGTGTTTGAGGGTAGACTGAGCTTGGCACACTTCCTCGTAGCTGCACAGTACACAAAAAGTCCGTAAAATCCGAATGTCTGCTGTAATGGAGCAGCTTATAGTGGACAAAAACAGGCAAGCATTCACAAAAGTATCTCTACATGCTGACCGATGTTGCAGTAATTTCATACTGGGAACCTAGAGTTCACCACAGGAAAGACTGTGAGTATGCCCAAATTTATGAGATGCAGGTTTGCAATCCAGTTGGCTAGAACTCTAAAAAGGAGGGAGCTGTATGCTAAATCTGCTAAATCGCTTCCTCCCGTAGCAATAATAGACATTGAAAGACTGTATGTGTGCGCTGGAATCCATTTTAGGTGGATAGCTAAAGATTATTCCCACAGACCTCCTAATGCTCCTCCTAGTTTCCACGAGAATTCTTTTTTGAGGATTAGACCCTCCAAAAAGTTGTACATATCTATCATTTTGACCTTTACCCTGCTCAAATTAAACAAACTGATAGTTAGTTATATGAAAGTGCACGTAGAATCTACAGACTACACATAAAGAAATTGTTGTATAAATCTTGCTCCATTTACTGAAATAAATATAAAAATAATTTATAGGGTTTCTACATGCAATTTATATTTGATATATTACATGTTTATTTCTGCAGTTTTTATGTTCTGTGCTGATTTATTTTTTAGTGCTTATTGTATCTGATACAAAAAGCATGCCTTTAGGCAAGTATAGAATACATATGTGCTTTTCTGTAATATTTAAGCAAAATATCTATAATGAAATGCAAAATAATTTAATGATTATTTAGTTACAGTAGGCAATTTGCGAACTTTCCAAGTTAAAATTCTGAGAAGAAAATATTGCTGTTCTTTGCTAGCACAGACTTAGTAAAATGAGATAATGTTCCATATATAATAATAAAAAACATATTAGAATTTTGGTTGCTATAGAGCCATGGATCAAGTTTTATTCAATGCTATAATTCCTTGCCTTGCTCAGCAGTGCAAAAAACCCTCATCTTAAATTGGAAATTAAAGAATCACTTGGTATGGCAATATATTAGGAAGGTGAAGATATTTTGATATATACTCACCATGATTCACAGACAGTTGTTCTTTGGGGCATTTAGTAGTTGACATAAGGTAGAGCAGCTCCGAAGCTGCTCTATATTACATCACTAAATTTAGTGACTGGTGGGAGAGGGACATATGCTACGTTTGGAGCCTGTATCACAGCTCAGCACGTGGTTGCTGTAGAATTTTGAATTTCTTGAGGATCATGCTAGTCCATTACAAACCATAATACAAAATGTTTGGGGGTGGTGAGGTTGTTTTAGGCCTATATTAACTGTCCCTTTATAAATCAGTATTTTTTTATCATAAAAATTAAATTTTAATAATAACTAAAATTTCAGAAGTAGAAATTACCCCAGCTGTATTCCCAAGTGTTGGGTTTAATGAAACAAGTTTTGTGTATGAAGCTAAAAAAAACGACAAAGTGTAACTGATTTATGATCAATCTTGTATAAGAAAAGATATCAGAAACAAAAGCTTAAAAAAATTAAGTTCTGCAGCAGAAGAAAAAGGCTGCCTTCTAATTACTTTTATAGATCTCAGCTCTTATGGGTTATGCACTGAATAAATCAAATGTGAAACTGTTAAAATCCAAGGCTCTTGCACACGTCTTTTGTATGACATTGAGATTACATCTATAAAAAAAGGGACAACCTATCTTTCTACCTGTCATTTGATAGGAAACGGGTAAGGTTTCACAAAAAGTTATATGCTTTTCTTAAGTCCAATTACAGCTGCCTTCAGTTATTATAATGTTAAGGATTTGCATCATGGTACATTTGAGGCTTTAGACATTCCTCATTGCAGTGGACTTTGGAATAAATGTATCGGTATGCAAGTTCTGCAAAAAAAAGACCCTGAGGATTTTATGATGTCTTTATTCTTGGGAAAGAACACATCGCATATTTGTGGATACCATAGGTTCTTTATTCCTCAAGCTATTTTTTTTTATGTTTTCACTGAGTCCTAAAACGTCGTTGGCTCACTGTTGGCTCAATGTTGGCTCTCTGCAAGGGAAAAGCTATTAAACATGAGGGTGGAGTTAGCACTATAGGACACAATTTTAGAAGGCAGAAGAAGAACGTAAGGTTCTTCTATCCCTTCCCAATACGGGAGTGGTCAGCATGGTCTATACTGTCTCAGCGCCTCCTCTGCCTGCCCAGAAAAGTGTTTTCTACCATCCTTCCCCCGTTGTTTCTAAGCAGGTCCTGGCATAGGCCAAGTTCAAGATAGCAAAATAGGGAAATGGCAGATGCCATTGGGAAAATCAGCTATTGCCTAATTGATCGTACATGTGTAGGAACTTGCTGGTAACCGCTTGCTGCTGCCTTTCCTTGGAGAAACATACAGCTCACTCTTGCAGTGCTCATCCTGGACTAGTGGGGTGCACTTCTCCAACTGTGAACTGCTCATTTATGGCAAAGAGGTGAGCTGGAGCAGACAACGCTGGTCGGGAAGGGTGTGATTTGGGTTCACATCCTTTTAATAGAGAAGGGAACTGAATCTGAGCACCTGTCCCTTAAAGCTTCCTGCTTTAAGTAGCAAAGAACTTCCTTTGTGTTCATGCTGATTTTTGAATCCAGCCCCACAACTGTTTTCAGCTTAAACTCTGACAAGTTCTGTCCAAATCCACTAATATTTGTAAGTTAAATAAAGTTGCATTTTTCTGGCAAGTAACTATTTAATAAATAAATGTCCAGCTTTAGTTTCAAGTTACAAGCATTAATCAACACTGCCTTCTCCCACGTCCTTTCTTTCCATTGCTTTAGTTTTCCTAAAAAGGTCCAGAGTGATTCATTTGTAAAACAAACTTTCCATTTTTAATGCTGAAAAAAAAGTTTTCTGTTTTTGTTCAATCATATCAATTTTGCGTCTTATTTTTTGGCTTGTCCACTCAACTGAAAATGTAATTTGTGTAGTTGAAAAAACTCGATTGTGTTTCACTGAATGTAGTACTGGAGCAGAATTGCTCAGATCAGTTTGAGTGTAAATACTGAGACCACCACTAGCCTGTTTGGATTAATCTTTAAGCACTAGATGTATGGTCAGAGCTCAAACAGCAGACCTATTAAGAAGCAACAACTTCCTGTTCTTGCCAACATCAACACAAGATCATCTTAAACCCTGTGAGTTAACAGGCACGATCTACTTCAAACCTACTATAAACTAGTACTAACTGAGCTTCTCTGCTATGTATTTTGCCCCAACAGTTTTTTCCTCAACCTCTTTGTTTTGAGTTGGACTGTGTCCCAGTATGGCTTTCTATGCCACTAGATGAATGTATTTGTCTTCTGCTTATACACATATGCTGTTGCCCCAGCCAGCACAATCATCTTTATTCGTGCTTTCAGAATACTTCAGTCAGCTGAAACATCTGCTTAAAACAGTAATTGTTGGAATTTAATTTGAAAATAGAGCCTCAAAAGGCCATGTTTCCCTTTCTTAAGGTGGTGATGTCTGTATCTGCTGCATCTTCATGATGATAATTTTTCCAAGAATTTAAATCCATAACAAGCATTCCAGGAGTTGCCTAAATTGCAGAGAAGGAAAACAGTGCAAATGCACACAGATGTGTATCACGCATAAAATAAGCTATAAAAATAATTATTTCAGAATTCACTGTTTGCAAAGGTAATATTTTCCTATGTCAATAACATTTATCTGTGTATATAAAATTATGCATTGTTATTTCACAAATGCATTTAGAAATAATGCATTTAGAATACTTGAGATACTCTCTTTGGATTATTTTGACCAGGGTGTTATCATTTAGCAACTGTGTTTCCCTATCTAAGAGTTATTTTTTTATTCCAATAAGCCTTTCTGCTGCTCCTTCTCAAGAAATCCCCGAATCCTTTCCATTACTTTCCTAGAACACAAAATCATAACATGCAAAACAACCTGACCAATAAAGAGAGGAAAATGGCCTGAAAATGGGCCAACTTCACATAATTTTTCAGATGACTGAAAACGAATGTGGGAATAAGACTGTCAGTTACTGCCAGCTGAGTGGGCATTGTTTTAATGGATATAAAAGCAGTATGCTGACCATAGAAATCAAATTTATAAAAGGCTGGGGAGAACAGAACCTCATGTTTCAAGAAAAAGGGCCTCTTGAAAGCTTAAAAAAACATTGGAAGTAGAAGTATAAGCTGAGAAAATTTGGCAAGGAAGTAGAGCCCAAAACCACAAAAATAATATCTGCATTTTTTAGATCCCCAAAGAGGAGAAGAAAAATGAAGCAGGAGTGCCAATATTTATTTAAAAAAAATAAAGTTCTAAGAAAGATTTTAAAAACTAATGTGGACTGCGAAATTATAATGGCACATACTACTCAGCTCATCCTGCAGAACATGGTATATGACAAGAGCCTTTTGGAGAAAAGCTTTTAAAGCTTGCAAATACAGTAACATTTTATACAGAAACATGTTGTAAGTAGGGGAGAGTGAGAGGTTAATATAGAGAGAAATTGAGAAAGTGTTCTTAGACTGAAGTATGCAGAGAAAAAATGATAAGGTACTTTGGTGAGATTTTAGACGTGTTTACTCTTATATGACTATAGGAATTGAGGAAGACAGAGGATGATCTCAAAGTGGATCAAATGTATATGAAAACAGAAAATAGTAAGAAATCAGGGAAACATTAGTATATTAAAGAAAACCTTTATTCATTTCATTTGAATTGTCCTTCCCATCTATTTACATTCTCTATTTCCCTTTTCAGGAAAGCACAACACAAGCTATTTCATCATTTGAACTTATCTGTTTTGCAAATTTCTTAACAAACATATTTTTTTTCCTTATACATCTACATATCTTGACATGACATCCCTCTTGTTACAGTATATGTATATTTTTCCTGATAAATCTAGAAGTTTGATCATATTCAGTACTTTGTAAAACATTTTGAGATTTTATAGTGTTTATTCAATATGGTATTTCATAAACCCTAATAGTCTGGTTCCATGCCATTAGTGTCTGTCATTTCAATCTGTATTTAGAATACATTAAGCAATCACACAGACTGCCACGTATATGCAGACAGCTCCATGTTGTTATGCGAGTCTGGATAAGATTTGCATTATGTGCATGAGAGTCATTCTTTTAACCTTTGAAGATCCGCAGTCAGAATTTCACATTTTCCTTGAAGCAATTGGTGATGTTAGTAAACACATGAAGGAGGGAAATCCAAATCCCTAACGGTGAAGAAAATGATTTTCAGTAGCAGTTTTCCTTTGGCTGGAACTTCCAAAAGCACACAGAATGGTGCTAAACTATTTTATGAAAACCTAATGTGTAACTGAGTCAGGTGCATAGCATATTTTTGTAGCTGGCTCTGGGTGGCTCCCTGATGAAATAGCTATTCACCGTGATTTGTTTTTCAGAAGTACTCTGTTTTTTATTGGCAAGTATCTAGTTTTTAAGTGCTGAGGTTTCAAAACTGGAGGCATCCAGTAAGAACTGATCTGGGGAACATACCAGATAAGTTCCTTGAATTTCATAGTTAGCAGGCTGTTATGAAATGGTTAAAATGAAATTAAATACTGTTTTGTGACTGAAGAATGGTATTGTTTGTTACTTCCATGTAACTCTTAAGGAGAGTAGTTTTTTCCACAATGTTACTATGTTTTTGCCTTCCTTTCCTTGGCATCCTTTTTTTCCTTTCCTGCCTATCCCCATACAAAGAGATGAGGTGACCACAAATTTGGCTTTTAGCTTTTCATTATATACTATATGCCTGTTAGCTCACTTTATACAGAAAGCAGAAGATGCAGTTTCCACCAGAAGACAGGAAAAAATTCCAAGCAGAAGTCTCTTGGGTGCCTATGAGGATTAGGGTTTTTTTTTTTTTTTTTTTCGGGGGAGAGGGGAGAGAAGTGTCAGGCTAACAAAAACATTTTTATTTCAGTTTACAACAAAATTTCCCTTGAAAAACTACCTTCTCAACCTTAGGGAAATTTAAATGTTCGTTTGACTAGGGTAGACTGGATAATCTAAGGAAGGAGTTTCAGTGGGCTTCTCTTCTCTCCTTGGCAACTGCATTCACAGAAAAGCCTGTCATGAGAAACTGTGCAAGCTTATGACCTGGAAGCCTACAACACCAAGGGATGGGAATAGGGAAGGCACTGAGAAAAGACTGGGAGACAGACACTATCGGAGACTGAATATATGTGTTCTTGCTAACTTACAGTAAGAGGCCACCTGCTATAGTTTTGGAACGTACACTTAAGGCAGTGGACTCATACGCTTTCTCTGCAAACTCAGTGGTGACATAAGATAAGACACAAGTTCTCATTTGCCCAAAAACCAAGAGAAGGGAAAAGTGGGGTTGCCCTTACCCTTTTGTAAAGAATTGCAGGGATAGGGGAATTGTGAATGATCATCACCTCTTTTTTTCTCCTGAACTTTTTGCAATAATTTGTTTTCTATTCATCCTGGAAAATTGAGACAAAGAAATTAGATTAATTCCTTTCTTCCTTCCTCCAGATAACCTCACTAATTTATCCTTCATTCCCTATTTCCTTTTCCTGCTCTCTCAGTCCTTTTTTAAAGGGCAAAACAGGACATTCTTGCTTTTGTTCTTTTTGATGACATCAGTGTGGGGACCATGGTGTAACTGAAATGGTTTCTTCTTCCTGTCTTTTGTTTAAGATTGGTACACATAATAAATAATAATAAATGGTATTGCAGGTAGTCTCTCTTCCACAAGTGAGTGATGACAGATGAAGAATGAAATATAGACCAAAACCCTGTTCAAACTGAAGAAGCACTATATATGGGGATGACAAGGGCCTATTTTGTATTGGATGGAAAATCAGTTCAGCAAGCCTAGTTAAAAACAAAATGACAAA
The DNA here is from genome assembly GCF_036417845.1 of Apteryx mantelli. Classification (NCBI taxonomy): domain Eukaryota; kingdom Metazoa; phylum Chordata; class Aves; order Apterygiformes; family Apterygidae; genus Apteryx; species Apteryx mantelli. The sequence continues at coordinate 28,142,886 of NC_089978.1, forward strand.
CAAGGTACAGTGCAGAGTCAATGCATAAAGAAAGTAGTTTTACTCTTTGTAGATATAGACTCCAAAATTGCCAGTGTTGAGGAGGTAATGCTGAGTTTGGCAAAAATTGCAACCCTAAAGACCTAACTCAAAACACTGTTAAAAATGGAAAATAGGGAGACTTGAAAAAATTAGTAGAGTTAGTGAATACACTGGGGGGCAGATGGTGAATATACCATGTTTTGAAATATAGATCTCCAAACCTTTGAATCAAATAAAATTAAAGTGAAGGGATGCATTGGTTTGGGCTACCAGAATGCGACAGAAACCCACTAGATATTACTCAGTTGTAGTAAAGCTGTTCAAATGTCAAGTTAGTATTTGTTGAAATTTAAAAGATTAAAGTTGAAGAAGTAAGAGTGGTAAACTTGCAAGGATGAAAAAGGATAAATTCATAAAAGTTTTTTGCATCTCCAGAAGAAAAAAAGAAAGTGAAATAAGTACTACATGGCAAAGACAATACTCAGAGTTGCCAGGTTACAGAGTGTACTCCATGAGCCTTCTACCAGACAGATGTGATTTTGATGTCTAAGCTAAGGACATGCCAGAGCTCTTTTTTTAGTGTTCTAACTAAAATATCTGTGTCCAGGTTAAGGTCAATAGTAATTAGATTTGAGCAATAAACAAAACTGTCTTCACAAAAGAAAAACGCATCTTCAGTACCAAAATTAGAGCATTCTAGGAACCCATTTGGGTCATTGATAAAGGAAGAAAATTCATTCAGTCTCAGAAAATCTCCATTTTTATTCAGAATGTTGGAAAGCATGATTCTGAGGATCATTTTCAGAAGCTGAAGAAAACAGTCTATAGGAACACTTAGGAATATGTTTGGGAAATGCAGCAAAAAAGGAGCCAATACTATTATACATAAGTACAAGGCAACCATGTCCCTTGTAACTTGTGTTGTTTGACCTTATTAGTGCAAAAGGTCAAGAATAATAAAGGAATTCAGGGAATAAGTGCATTGAAAATGAAACAAAAAACAAAGTTACTTTACATGCTAGTGATTATAGGCATTTAGTATTAGATATAAACAAAGGTTGGCCAATGTTACAAGTATCAGTTGATACTTTTGTTCAGGAATCAGGTTACAATTAAAATACTCTAACCAGAAATCCGGTTCAAAAAGACAAACAATCAATTCCCACTGATAGTGGTAGATTAAATTCAGATGTATAGGCGTTAATGAATCACCTAAAAGGGCAATTTAAAAAAAGTAAATGCTGAGGAATAAGCAGCAATTCTTTGCAATAGATTAGAGGAGTGAACATTGTCTACTGTAAGTTTAGTAACTGAGAATAGATAGGACTTGTACAGGCTCCTTTCCTTGTTTTTCTTATAACACTTCTCCAATTTTGTGATTATTTCAATTCAAAAAACAAGAATCAAAAGAAAAGGGTCAGAATATCCTTTTGAAGTGCTCTGACTGGTGCTATGAGATATTAAAAAATGGCATAAAGGAGTAAAAATAAGCCTCAATACTGAAGTGTTCCTCCAATGGAGCTAATCTATCAGGGATACTAACAGAATGGAAACCAGTGCTTCTGGTCTCATGATTTATGTAATAGTCCAAAATTCCAGCTGTTAGTTAACAATTCATAGTCAATACATAATCAATACATAACATAATTAATAATTGAAAAATTACTAATGTAAGCTTAATAATTGCGTATGTCATGACACCTACCTGAAAAAAAGAAGAGATCTTGGTTACAACAAAAATGAAATTAAATTAAGGAACTTTCATATTTGGTCCAAGTAAGAAAGAAGGGCAGTAACAGTTCTTTTTCTCTTCTGTAGAACTTTCCATCTGAACATCTCAAACTACTTTACTAATCTAATTTAAGTAAGTGTCACCAATAGATGTTATTCCATATTACCAAACCATGAGATTTAGGGATTTTTAATGCCCATATTCAGGTGACTATCTCATTTTACTGCAATATATCCTAGCCCTTTTTCCTTCTTAATCTATCATCTGACCAGTGGACCCATTACTACCTTTAAAAAGTATTCATAATTCTGAGTAAATAAAAGAGTTTTACAAGGACAAATAAACTTCAAAACAAATAATTGCAGTTGATATTAAAAAAAAAGAGTGCACTTAATTCAAATGTAGACAGGGTTTGTTGGTGTTTGATTTTTACTTTATTAAAAACAGCTTATTTGGGCTGTATCTAGATTTCCATGCATAGTCATGAAGTCTCAGCTGTCAAGATATGTCTAGAACAAAAAGCTTTCATGACTGTTTTTTAAGAGACAAACTCATAAGACTATCAAAATAAAGAGCATTGACTTTAAATGGAAGCAAGAGCAAAATATTGGATGGAGCACATGTAATTTTTGGCTTTAAGACTAACCAGATAACATAATTTCAATACTTTTTGGTGGACAAAGTGTGTATTTCCATTTTTTTATATAATGAAATGCACACTATGTGCCACCTGTAAGAAATGTAAAACAGCCAGGCCCTCATTCATATGATATGAGAAAGCAAAATGCAAAAAATACATTTTAAATAATCCTAAAAGAAAAAAAAGTCTCTTTAAAGGATTCAAACTGAGAATGAGGAAGTTGCTTTATATTGGCTCTTATAATAACAGCAAGAAAGAATCCTGCAGGAACTGTCAATATTTTCTACTTTCTGTAGTTTTATAGATACCCAATAATGGAAGGTTTAACACATCATTTGAAAATAGTGCAAGATGAATGTTATGCAAATTGACAAAAATGGATAATAGTGTGTTTTGGACAGGAGAACAATACAACAGAAATACTGAAATAATTGAGATGATTTGATATTGACATGATAATCTGATATTTGTAGGACTAATAGACAGTTAAGAAGAGTGTAATTGGGGACAGTAATTGAATTATAGCCTCCTTCCAGTTCTCTGATTTTCTGACCTTTTTACTGTTTTAAGCTCATATAGAGTGGTATCTTAAGTCATTCATTTTGTAGTGGGATGAATGTGCCTCTCTGAATTTTTCATTTCTTTATACTTGGGTGGAAGAAGAGGGAGAATAATGCAATCTTAATGTATGGTCAGTATAAAATGTGCTGATAATATTCATCTATAATAACTAAGTTCTGGTAAATATCAAGACATTGTAAATGAATTACTGTGAATACTCTAAAATGTTAATACTTAGGATCTTATCAGTATTAAATGTCTTTCATTTGAAAAAAGCAGGACAACTTGAAGCATTTTTGAAACAAAGAGTGAATTCCTGAAGTATGGTGTTTTGTCAAGGAACTAATTCTTTCACAAATCTGCTGGCTGCTGTAGAGCTGATTGCGGTTATGTACATTTTACATTTCAAACACCAAATAAAAGAGTGTTCTAGTTATATTAACTAATCTCCAGGAGACTGATGTAATCTTGTAGCTTTTTAAGCTTGAGAATTTTCCTCTCTATTTCCTCTCTGTATCTTAAGAAGCTGCATATTTACAAACACTGCATATCAGATAGTAGTGGAGTACATTCAAAGAAGGATGATGCTGGAGTCTTCCAGACTCATTGTTCTTAATCATCTGGATTTCCATGTACATGATATCAAGTGTATCCTGGCATCAGATCTCAATGAGAGACCAAAGGAAAACTTGGTTTATTTAGCTTATCAATGAGAAAGTTAAGCAGTAACTTGATCACAGTCCCTAATTACCTACACAAGGAAAAGAGACCTGATACTAGAGGACTCTTTAATCTACTAGACAAAGGTGTCACAAGATCCAGTGGCTGGAAGATGAAGTCAGCAGAATTCAAAGTGAAAATGAGGTGCAGATTTTTAATATGAAGAGTAATTTACCATTGGAAGAATTTACCATGTGATGTGATAATTCTACAGCTGGCCTGTGATTGAATGGAGGGAGCATATAGTCTCTCGCATGTATATGGAGGACCTCCAGACAAATCAAGTCCCTTCCCTTCTGTGTTTATTTAGTGTGGACGGCCAAGGTGAATGAAACAACACTATCAGCCACAATATTGTTCTGACTCTTTGTAAATTCTTCCTATGTAGACGGTAGAGGTGGTTCGCTGTGTTCCTCCCGAGTTTCCATCAAAGACAGAACTCATATTTGAAGACTCTTCAGTATGCTGAGTTTTGTTATCATCATCTCTGAAACAGACTTATTATGTAATGGAGAAAAAAGTTTAAGACAAAGCTATGGAGCTATATTAACACAGTGTGTGTAAACTTAAACCAGCTTTTTTATGTATGAAGATGTGTTACTAGCATGAAGCTACACCAGTGAAAAACTGAAGGAGTACGATCTCCATTACCTCAAGCATGGAAGGACATTGGCAGCCACAGCAAAGGGTGATTCTTTTAAGAGCTCCCTGTTTAGAAGTTGGAAGAGGTCATGATTATAAAAGGAAGGACTTCAGCTGAGTCAGTAAATCACTGCAAGGTGGTAAACCCATGGTTTCTATGTACCTGGAGTATGGAGAACAGAGAAATTGCATCTCTCCATCCTGAATCCTTCTTTTGGGGATTCTGTTTAGTGAAGGTGTTACTTGCATTCCTTTATTTGGAATGGGGATGTCACACTGGGGATGTGACTCTCTTATGAACTGAAATCTGGGGAAAGGCCTAGTCTACAGAAGGTGGAAAATGCAGTTGGGTGTGGTGAGGAGATGGACGTCCATCCCAAACTACTGAGTCCTCCTAGGAGGAAGGGCATCAGGGTCTCAGCGGTAGGCAGGGACCAGCTGGGCAGAGGTGGAGGGTTGAAGGTAGCCCTCCAACTGATGAAAATGATTGAGGAAGGATTATTCTACACTGCATGAGATATTGCTGGAATGTTCACGGATGAGATAGGTTAATAAAGCTGGTACCTAATTAAATTGTGTCCTTTCTATCTTGTCTGTTTTTCTGTACATCCAGAACAGTGAAGGAGGAGTGAAAAAATTACTTAGTTATAATTAACATACTATCAGCTAGTCTTGGAGTGGCGACTTTAACAGAGAAACTGACAAATTAGAAGAGCAATGCTGTTTTTTAACTATTTTATTTTAAAATATTTTCACAGTTAATTTAAAAATGCAAAAATAAAATAAATTATATTTTGTTCATGATTTCAGATATTAAATATTCCTACCATTAGAAAAATTATTGTGACAACATGTTGTTTTATCTATTTTTCTATACTTATTAATGGAATGTAGAGAGTTCTAATTTGTGACCCTGTAAGCTGAATTATGGGTGTGAATAGCAACTTATATTATTTTGGTTGTACCTTGCACAGCATACCCGCAGAATTAAATCTGTTATCTAAAACTGACAACTTTGTCTCACGCACACAGTTGGAATGAAATACAGCTAAGCATAATTGCAACTCCGTCCATTATTCTGTGCTTGATTATAGAGTTTGAGTTTGTTTGTTTTTTTGAGGAAAGTAAGTTGATTTGACTCATGAGAAGCAGATATAAGTAGTATAAAGTACTGTTTAGTGATTCTTCTCCAATGGTTATATGTTGTATATTTAAAAGCTTCAGTTCCTATTTTAGCTCTTACTTTTTAAGTGTTTAAGAGGTAAGATAAAGTAAACTTACCTGTAGTTCATTGACAGATAAAACCTACTATGTTTTCATGCAGTATTTTGATAAAAAATTTCTTCCAGTACCTGTCACCTTTATTTTATCTTTAAAGGTCCTTGCCTACACGGAAGGTCTTCATGGAAAATGGATGTTCAGTGAGATTCGGGCTGTTTTTTCAAGACGTTATCTTCTCCAGAACACGGCTTTGGAAGTGTTTATGGCGAACAGAAGTAAGTCTTTGTTTATTTTGTTTGCATAAAAGCATGCTAGTAGTTATTTTTCATGGTATTTATTAATCTTTGATTTTAAACTCTGGGCTTCCTTTGCAAAATGTTTATGTTTCTCTGCAATAATGCTTACTTTTGCATGTATTCATTGCATTTTATATTAAAATATTTGCTGGCAAGCCATTAATATGGGATTTACTTTCCCGGCAGTAATGAGATTGTTTTATAAAGACAAAACATTGTAATTGGTAAATTCTTCAAATTTTTGATAGGAAATTTTCTTTTTTGTGATTTTACCCCTCTCTTCACATTTTCTGCAAATATTTAAGTGAAATATCTGCTTTTTCAAACCTTTTCAAAACAATAAACACAGGAGTGAATGATTAAATACCTGTTAAATTTTTAACTGCTTAATTAATAAAGAATGAAATTTTTATACTGTATAACACCAAAATCTCTAGGTAGCTCTTTTGCCTTATGAACAGCTAAATTTATTATTAGCAAGAAATGCCCATTCACACAGGTATATCTTTCTTTATGTAAATATTTGTTGCCCACTGGAACTCTTACCTTCCCAGCTCTTGGAGCACATTTAGTGATCAGTAGAATGAATTAAGCCTTCTTCCTACAAATGAGGTCTCCCAGATAAATGTAGTAGAATTTGAACATGTAATGACTTCATCACTGAAGTCTAGCACAGCTAGTATTTAACAAGGTTTTCTACCAGATGCCACTGAATAAAGGAAAAATAAACCCAAATGACAGTGCTTTGTCAGTTTCCTGGGAAGGAATTTTCCTTTTGCAATTCTAAATTGAGTTAAACTAAAAAGGACCAATTCAATAAATAGTATGCATGGATCCAGACAGTTTTCTGTATGAAAACATGCTACTTTGAATCAGAATCGAGTGCTTGGTGAGGTGCGTCAGCAGACTTTTGCCCTGAGCAGTTCTGGTGTAAGGTTTTATTTCAACTGGAAAGAGAGAGAGAATTAATCAATGTCTGTGCTTGTGTGTTTTAATCTACCAGTTATCAGACCAAATATTCAATCTACTGAACAGCTTCCTGGCCTGATAAGAGATTATAGTTAATGGTAAATCATACTTCTTCTGAGGTATACCTCACTGCGATCTTCTGCAAAACTGGAGTGTTAGTGCCAAACATTAACCAGCTAATGTTTCATAGTTATGAAGCATGGCAGGAGTATCTGTTCTGACTTGGATCTCCAGGAGGATAAAAGTGTAACTGAATTCTCTTCCAAATAAAATCTAAAAAGCATTTTAAAAATAGATTCTTGTGGATAAACAGAGTTCTGCAGATGGCTTACTATTCCATAATTTCTCTTCTTCTTATAGCTTCGGTTATGTTTAATTTTCCTGACCAAGCAACTGTGAAAAAAGTTGTGTACAGCTTACCACGTGTTGGAGTAGGAACCAGCTATGGTTTGCCACAAGCCAGGTAATTTAATTAAGATATTGTATATTCGGTACTTATTATATTATATAACTGTAAATTATATTTAAGGTATTTTAAAATATGTCAATGGTAAAATATTGTTCCTGTCATAAATTTCTAGATTTTCTATTTTTAGGGTAGTTGGAAAAACAATACTCTCCACTTAATATATAGTCTGTTATTATGTAATAGAAATAAAAATATTTTAAGTAAGAATTTTTAAAATCTTTGTAGGAAATAAGTACCTTCCAGTGAAGGACCAGAATAAAATGTATAGCTTATCTCTTCAATTTCTGGGTTTTAGTCATGGACAAATGGTCATTGCTGTGATTAATTTCATGCAGGATATGGGAGTAAACTTGACTGGAATTTGTGTTTGCTAAATTAAAATTATTTTTGTTTGTAAATTTTCTCATTTGCCTTTTGTATGAATGTATGTGGATTTTATTTCATTGTGCATCAGCATAGTGGTTATTTTGCACTTTCCAAATTCCTTCCATTCTTTATTAGTATGATGATTCATCCGCTGATTAATATGGTGCTTATTCCTCTGTTTCCAAAATTAAGGTGGAAATACATTTTGAAAAACACCAACTGAGGTTCACATTTAGAGATTTTCATATTCTATGGAGAAATACAGTTTTTATTTGATATCTCATGAACATTAATATCAAATCCACTTATGGTCAGAAATATGACTGGGAATTTTCAGATCCATTGCTATAAAGGCATTTATATTTCAGTGAAGGCTAACATAACCTTCATGTGTACTTCACAGAGCTGAGGGAAAATTTTCTGCCTCCAAATGTTTTGTTCAGAAATGTCTATTCAAAACTAAAATAGTTTTTGAGAGTGCATCACCAAACCATGAAGAAAGTTTTCTCAGGTTCAGGATGAATTCCTCATCAAAATCAAAGAAAAATAGTAACAATAAGAGAGAGAACAGACAGTGGGAAGTTCTCAGAATATGATGCCTTGGGTTCAGATGTCTGTTTGGCTGGACGTGACCAAAGGCCAATGATCTAATCATCAGTGTGTTGCCTGGGATGTGTCTTTCTTTAAGTGGTTTTCTACAAAGTAAAACTTCAAATTGTCTTTGTTTTATCCCAGTGCAGAATGTGGGAATATTCAGAAATGTCAAAGCATTTATAGGACTGGCGAACGATTTCTTTCCCAGGTGAACATGCTTCCCTGTCATGAACTCAAGAGTCTCATGATGCCTAAGGCTTGATCTCCTGAATGTGCTGAAATCCTCAGGCAAACTGCCAAGTTCCTCAAGTTTTCACTAAGATCAAGGGGAAGTTGAGGCATCTCTTTGGAAGGTGCATCTTGTTAACATTTGCACTGCTCTTCCAAATACTCAAATTAAAGCTAAATGGAAAGTAATAGTATTTTTTTCTGAAATAAAAATGGCCACATGTTCTGGAAAAAGCAAAATGCAAATCTCTCAGTCAGATTGTGTGACCTTTTTTACTTTTGAAATTCATATCCTTTGTGCATTATTCAGTGAATAATTATCAAAAAAGTCTGTTGATAAATAATTATTTAAAAAATGTACAGCTTCATTATTATAGGCAGTTATTTCTATACCTTTTTCATAAAAGCTCAGTTTGAATCAAAAAAAAATTTTTGGAATTTCAGTTTCTTTGCACCCCAGGTTTGTAGAATCAAATGCATTCAGTTTTTTATCTTTATATGTATATCTACTTGCTTGTTAACCTTCAGATTAAATCTGGCGTATGGTAGTGAAGTTGTTTTTCTTTCTCGTTTGTGCCTAATCACTTTATGATTTATGCACAGTAAAGATCCTGTAATCATAGTTCTGCCTTTATTTCTGTCTACGTACTCTTATTGTCTTCAGTAGGATTGCAGAGCAGTAACTGATGGAAAAGCTGGCTCAGTAACTGCTCTGTAGTTAATATTTTGTTGCTATTAGAATATAGTTTCCCTTCCCATTAATATGTTGGCTCTGAAATGCTATCAGGAATTTTAAAATTATGTTCATTTGTATCACTAATGTAAGGAGATACTATGCTGAGCTGTTATATTGAGTAAAATGCTACTGTTTTTAAATAACCAGTTTTTCAGACTAAACTGTACTTAAAGAATATTTTAACAAAAGCAGACCTTTCTGATTGTTTTGCTTAATTACTTAATTAGTTTTATTTTAGTAAGTAATTTTTTTCTCTGATGTCACTCTGATAAAAATTTAATCAAAAGTTAATTACATTATCATAAAGAATTGCAATTCAAGATAGAAACATTCTGAAGGAGTAAATGGATTTTAATGAGGTAAATGAACTTTAAGTGCATTTCTGTTTTCATGGAGAAATCCTGTGTTTAACAAAGATGGAAGAAAACACAAGCAAAAATTAATATTTATGATCTCCTAATAGCACAGAGGATCAGAGCCAGGAGAACTGGTATCTCTTCCTAAGACTGCTACTGACCTGCTGGTTCGAGCAAGTCCCCAGTCTGCCTGTTTGCTACCATTCCCACTCTTTGCCTATTTAAGGCTTTGATTCAACAAAGTATTCAAGCATATGCTTCATATTACATATTATTATAGTAACTGCTTAGATTCATGAAATAGCTGGGTGCTTAAAATTAGTCACATGTCAAAGTGTTTGGTCTGGTTTAATAATCAAATTCATCTAACTCTGATATACTCAGTTCTGTTGTTCCTGAAACATGTTGCATTGATTGTAGTGTCCTTATGACCCTGTCATATGATACAAGTGAGAAGATAGTATTGTGCCTTTTATTTAATTTATTTCTGGAGTTTCATATGATTCTGTGTAGGTGGAGTAATATCCCCATTTTTACAACACTATCAGAAGACCATGTTTTTAGGGTTTTAACAACTCAGGTGTGATTTACTGATACATTTTTATTGAAGTTAATGCCATGGCCTGGAAACTGTTTTAACTCTTTTAATACCAACCGTGAGCTGCCTAATTGTTTTGTAAGCGTACAGAGATCAAAATATTGGTAAAAGTTACAATTACAGTGTCGTTCTTCACTATGATACATGTGCCAGTACCTTGTGCTGAAATTCTGTGGGCCATTAATGCGTTAGATAAAACGATGGCTCCAGTTATTGAAGGGGAGAAATACAAACGGTGAGGCTGCTTGCTGAAGGGAAACCTGTATTTGAGCTGGTGTGGTGACTGAAATCAGTGCTGGCTCGGCGCTGCGGCTTATTCCACGTTAGCAGTTGGGTAATGCATTTCCATGCCTCCGTCTAGCTGGTTCTATAGGCTGGTTTTGAGGAAGCCAGAGGGCTGAGAAAATGAAGAGTTGATGTCATCAAAGCATAAAACCCCTTTTAGAGCTTTGATTAAAAGCGAATATTGGCTAGTCTCATGCGAGAGACTATCCAAAGCCAGCGACTTCCAAACCCTTTTTTCTGAACGTGAACAGGGGCTGCACAACACAAAACATCCAGCGGATGCTAACATTTTTATGAGGTACTTAGAGTTTCTTTGTATGAGATTGGATTGTGGCTAAGTTAAAAGTGATTGTGAAAGGAGGTGGGCCATATTCCACACAGAGGATATATAACATCCCTACCCTCAACTAAATGTCATGAAGTGTTTAGTAAACATACTTAAAGCATATAAAACTTGAGAAATTGGATTATCCCCTTGTACATCAGAGGGTTTTCTGCTGTTTCCATATGGAGTTGGTATTTCACAGTTCTCCAGAAGTGAAGAAAGCGCTTTCATTTTGTGCATCTTCGTATTTGTGATGCCATATGGAAAGAGAGGCATGGTTTGATCAAAGGCGGGTGGATTTAGCAAAACACAAAACAGTGGGTCTTCCTCTGTTAACTGAAACAAGCAGGTGTGGAACCAATTTATTGTGCATAATTTTTTCCAGTCTCTGCTGAAATAACTGAAAATCTTTCAACCACCTTAGATATAGAGAAAATAAGGAGCTCTTAAAAATATTTTGATTTTCTCTAAAGTTCACTCAAATCAGGAATTCAAATGTAAAGTCCAGCACTTGACAATTTATGCAGTTTTAAGACTCCCTGGGAGATTGTGGGCAAAGTCTAAAAGCAGTTACTAAGTTGTACTGATGCATAAATGTTTCATCACTGGAGGAGCAAAAAGGCTATGACAGAAATGCTTTGTAAATGTAACTATCTTTGTTAATGGTACTAATTTCTGCATTTATTATTTTGCATGTAGCTTTAGTCATAGTTTACTGGGAACAACATATCTTTGAGCATTCCGCTGTAAAACTAGTTGCTAATCTATAAAGTGCAGTATAAAGTATGATTGTATATAAATAATTCTTTAGATAAATTGCTCAGAAGATGCATAATAGAAACAACTTAAAAAATATTAGTATTGTCTCTTGTGTACTGGTAAAGTGTATGCACTGTTGGCATCTTAGAGTTCACTGAAAAATAACGATAGGCAAACTGGCAAAAACTTATGCTTTGCTGTTTTGGGTAAGTATAGAGATGAATTTTGGGTAAGTATACAGATGAATTTTGAGAAATTACTCAGTATTCACAGTCTAGAAATATTACACAGTATGTTAGTGGGCATCTGAAAGCTGAAATATCTGGTGTCACTAGTTACTCTTAACACACTACATACATACATACATACATACTATTATGTATATATGTTTTAAATCCATGAATAGGATAAGCTTTTGGGATCCCCTTTTTTTAAACAGGTATAAACGTTTTCACTAGTTGGATCACTTTATGTTTCTGTATGTTTCTTATGTTTCTGTAAAAAAGTGCCAGAGGAGAACTTCTTCCAAAGATTTCCCCTTTCTTTTAAGCAAGGGCTATTTGCTCTAGAAAAGAGTTGTGAGCAGTGAAGCTATTTCTGCTTGTTTTTTTGCAGATGTTTTTCTTTAGTGCATTTTAAATGCATGTTATTTTACCAACAAGAGGCTGTGTATATGATAGGTAATCTAGAATTTGGTGCATGGTATTTGGTTATGGTGCTGTTTTCAAACTGAATATAAAATAGCTGAAATTTTGTGCTTTTATCTTCCTTGGCACAGTGTTTGGTTCTTTGTCCCTTACCCAAACATACGATTTTTACAAAGTGCGTGGAAATTATCTTTGAAACTTCTACTCCTCTTCCAAATTCAAATGAAATGCAATTCAAAAGTTATTACGGAGAGACAGGCAGATGGACATGTGAGCAGATAACTGAATAAACCTTGTTTCTTTCGGAAACCAGGCTATAAATAGAAATCTTGGAGCTTATCGGGAGATAGGAAGGGATCAATGGTAGCTGACCATGGAGGAGGTGCGCAAATTGTGGAGTAAATGTCTTCAACCCATGTGCTGGAAATATATGGTACTTTAATCCATCTATCAGTCACCTTAATGAACTTATCTCACTATATCCTTTTGAAACAGGGAAATGGTATTCCTCTTTTATTTCTGTTGGACAGCCCAGGCACCAAGAGGTCTGCAGTTTCTTTTGCTTCCAGTCTTTTAACCAGATTCAAAATAAAATAAAACACAAAAAATATTGTTCTGAATTATTACAGTGCTGTAGTATTGGTAAAATAAAATACAGATTTTAATTTTAGTCATTTCTCAAGTAAGCATAATAGTGTCTTCTTGACTTCATTAAATGAAATAAAAAAGCCTCTGAGAGAATCTGAAATTAATCACACTAATAACATTGCCCTACATCTTAACATTTAATGAGGCTCTTAAAATAATCATTCTTTAAATGTATTTCTAGGAGAATCTCTCTGGCCACTCCCCGACAGCTTTATAAATCCTCCAACATGACTCAGCGCTGGCAGAGACGGGAGATATCTAACTTTGAATACTTGATGTTCCTCAATACCATAGCAGGTAAGGCTTCTGATTCTTTAATCCTTCATAATATGTTTATGTTTGTCAAAGTCTTGAGTAGCGTGACTTGATGGACTACATTTATCCCTCCAGAATTCAGCTGTAGCTTTATGATAGATTCTGAAACATGCACATTAAATTTTATCAGAAAATGCACAACCTATCACTGAGACTTTAGATTCATGTATTGTTGTGGAGGTTGTTCCTTGCTCTCCTTCTGCCATTTCCTCTGCTGACAGCTTTGTCTGAAACTTTATTGGAGTCAACAAACCATTGCCAGAGAGTGTCTGGAAATAATAATGGGAAAATGTAATTTCACTACTTCATCGTTCTCAGCAACAGCAACTAGACAGCAGAATAACAACAGTATTCTGCCTAGTACAGATGTCACCTGGATTGTGGTATGATTCGATTATAGCATCTTTTCTCGTTTAGTTCTTTGAACTGAAATATAATATCAGATTAGGTATTTAAAATGAGAAATAACTGCCACAAATCCATTCTTTATTGGCAAAAGAAGAGTTTTTCTGGCAATTGCCGTTAATTAAACATTCACAATGGCATTTTTGTTTTCTCCTTTCCCTTTACTGCAGAGGTATTAACCTCTGCAGTAATTTTAAGGGTAAAAAGCAGCAATTTCTATACTATAGACAAAGATTTCTCAGAGTTGTCTAGTATTATGACTCCTGCCTTTAGCACACATGCTGCTCATGAGCCTGCCCAGAAAGAGATTTTCTCAGACATCTCACACCAGTGAACTTTACTTTGAAGCCCAAATTAAATTCCACCAGGCATCACTTTGTACTCCAGTGTTACAACTCTCATCTTTACCTTGTCCTGACTTTTATGCTCGAGGTTATCCTCAAGCCAGACATAAGACAAATGTATGCGCAAAACCCAAAGGTAGCACCCAAATATTCTGTTACTCTGACCAGTGTGGACACAATCACGGCACTCTTCCCAGTACAGCAGGGGCAAAATTCAGTAGCTGTCAAACCAATCCTTCTTTGAACCTTTCAGCTTTTGCCTCAGTGCTTATATGGTAGTCATCTTCCACGTATCTGATCTCACAGACCTTAATAAATGTGTCATCAAATTATCCCTGTGTGATACAGAAGTGCTACCGCTAAACAGCTGGAAATCTGAGAGCGTGTTTACCTTGTGCAGTGGAGCACGGAGCAGGGTCCCTTAAGCTACCAGAGACCTGTGCTGGAAAGCCCCTATGGTGCAGTCCCATGCAGGCACACCAGCTTGGTTCCTGAGCATTATAGCCACAGTCACGCAGAGTCCTGCCTAAGGAATGAGTCCTGCTGAGAGTTTATTACCTCTGGCGCAGTGCCACAAGAAAGCCACCATCCTGCTTCTGGACACTGGCCTAAGTGCAGCCGCTCTGTGTCTCTCGCACATCGCTCTGCAGTTCTGGTTCTGGGGAAATGCAGGCAGAGCCTTGCAGGCTCCCTGAACACCGCGTTGGAGAGTTTCCTGGAGAGCTGGGAAGCTAGGCTAAGTCCCCTGAGTCCTTGTGCAGTACATTAGCAACGAGACTGTCCTTCCCTTGTAATTTCCTTTTTGTGTATTCCTTGCTTCTGTAAGCACTGAACTCTTTAAATGAGAGTAGGCAAGAGCTGAGCCAATTTTTGATAAATTACCGTTCATTTTTAATCAGCTCATTTATTTTTAGGTACATCACCAATGCATCCAAACATGGAAGATACCATTATGTCTGAAGTCAATTAAGAATTGCAGTGGTGCTTGCACTAAAGTATCCATCAGTAAACAAGCTTCATCCATAAGGGATCACTTCAGAGTATCTCAGAGGTCTCAAATTAAATATTTTTTGACCTGTTGTTAGATATTAGTGCTGCTAGGCAGGCTTTCTAGCCAAACACTTGGGTAGTCACATAAGGCAAGTTTCTCTTAATGTCATCTGGTGTTAGTCACCTTCCTTATAACAGGATAGCCTTCCATTTGCATTCCAGGTACCACCTGCTATGTGCAAAATTTGGAGGATTACTGACTTACTTTTCTTTTTTTGAAATATTAAGAAGGCTGCAAACCACCTCTTGTCTGTGAGCTCGTACTGTTTTTATTGTAAAAGCTTGCAGCAGCTTGGTCAGTACCTTAGCAGTGTCTCTGTGACTCAACACACCTAATTTCTGGCAGATTTTTTCATCTCAGTCTCACTGGTAAATCTCATTCTCTTCATGTAATCTCACTGTTGTTTTTCATTGTATAAACTCATTTTTTCATTTTCACAGCATTACCTGTGCTCTCTATCAAGCAATACATAATCAAGTTCAAATTCACATTCAGATTTAGGTAAAAGTTCATTCAGAGGCCACATTTACTAAATGAGGGGGAGATAAATTTGAGTCTCCAAAAGAAATTCAGCCTAACTCTTTATCTCTATCTTTGATTGACTGATTTATTTTGTAATATCATTCTTCTTTTTGATGTTTTGAAGCCACATGGATTAACAAATACATGTTTTCTGAAGGATGAGCAATATGCCGATTTTTAAAAGTTTTGGAAGTGCCCAAAATTTGTTATATAAAAGTCAATACCCATGCACACTGTTCTACTAAGATGCGAGCAAGGTTTTGAGTAACATTTGGGGAACTTCTCCTTATCACAAAGCATATCCGTTATTCTGATTGTTATTTCAAACCTGTCTGCATTACTTGGCTAAAGGATCCTTCCAATTTCTGTATTTTCTATTCCGTTTTAATTTTCCAAGAAGGGTTTCCTTCCAAGACTTCCAAGAGCCATCATGTAAGGTTGGGAAGAAAGTTTCACTGTACTATCTCAGAAAACATTTTGCAGGAGTACCTAAGAGAAGGTGAGGTTCTTGGGTGCCATGGCAAACTGTATCATTGCAGCGCTGTCAGCCAAAGTGCTGTCATGTCTAATAATGTTCCAGCAATATTAGTGAAATAACAGATCCTGCTAAAATCAGCTATGACTACTCTATATAGTGCAAATTTGTTAGGAAATTAGAATGGCCTTAAATGCAAAGAGCTTGTAAGAAAACGATTGCTGTGCTGTATTGTGTATGTTTGATTTCTGCTTCTTTATTTTTGAAATTTGTTTAGTAATGAGACTGTTAACATAAAAAATATATTTCAGTTGCTAACATTATTATAACATCTGCCTTCACTGATGCTGTCTCACAGAATCTCATGATGTTTTGTTTGAAAAAGAGAATAAAATTTATCCTTGACAGCAGAAGTCACTGCCAACTGTACCAAAAACTGAACGAAAGAAACAAAAGAACAAAAACTCTGAAAACAATATATGAGAATTAATACTGCCTGAAACCCAGTAGGAAATTATAGCCATGTCAATGAACTTTTTATTCTAGTTTTGAACAAAACCTAAAATTTCTAAGTTTTTCACAGAAGGGAAAGTCCAAAAATTATTTTTTGGAAAGTCAGCCTTTATTTTTAGCTGTAATAAATTATGTACTTCAGCTAGGATGCTGACTTCCCAAAACTAAGGAAGAACTTGGGGAAATGGCAAGGAGTCTCATCATAAAGTTGATGGCAAGCCAGTGGTCTGCCCATCATGCATATGAGCTCCAGGCCCAATGACAGTGGGGAGAGCTTCAGAACGTAAATGTGTGGTAGAAAGCCACAAGCTGTTTCCGGGCTCCACCATCATATGGCATGATTTGGCCAGGGCCTGAGGTCTTGGAATCCGCAGGACCCAAAGCTGTGAAGCAGTCTGAATGGCACGACTGCTTTTACAGCTGTGCCTATATTTCTGTAAATCTTCTGTTGAAACAAAGATATTTCTCCAAAATTTTTACCTTACAATGAACAGGCATTGTCACCCAAATATCACCTGAATATCTCTACCAGAAATACACTTACACTGCTGGAAGCAGAGTACCCCTACTTCATGTTGCCCTTTCATTGAAAACATTGGGACTGATAACTGTCCAGATGTATCTGTGTTAAACAGAAGAAGATTCTTATATCTGTTATAGACAGGACCTTCAGCAGTCAAAAGAAAATATATGTTCTATTTCATACAAAAGCTTGAAGTATTGAATATATTTATGACACCCTTCGGTAAAAAAGATATACTGCCAAGTAAAGACATGCCATGTATTTTATTTTCTTTCTTCTTCTGGAAATGCAATTTCCAAATACACTTTTAATTATACTCCTTTATAATGAGATCCTATAAGAATTTTGTCTTTAAAAGGTACAACCTCTTTGCCAGTAATTGTTTGTGTCAACAGTGATGGTCTAGTTTTAGACTATAATCATCTGTTTAAGCAACATCATCTTGTTTAATACCATTATTTTTACCCATTGAGAAATATGTGCACCAGCAATTTTTTATCTGTGTCATCATTTATCTCGGACTGGCTTATTCAGCATATCTGAGCCGTAGCTTAGTCACTTAAGAAATGGGGATGTTTGCCAGATTATTTCCTGGTAAGTTATACATAGCTCCCTCAGTTGTTTTTTCTTCTCTTCCAAAAAAAGTAGAGTTCTACTAAAAAAGAGTTTTAGTATGCCTTTTGCCCATTCTTTGTAGCTTCCTTTCTTTCTACCATAATGTTTAATTGGTGTCTCACCCTTTACAAAATAGTGAGAAATCATTCATGTTTTCAGGTGATCCTTTTTTGAAATTATTCAAGTAGTAGCCTTGAGAGAGACACATTCACAAGTGAAGCTTCTGACACCAGCTCATTTCTTTTTTTGTGACATATGCAACTGGGTCCTTTCCCACAAGAAGTCCCCTGCCTGCTTGCAATACTGTTAATTATACAGACTGGTTGGGCTCTGTGCAGTAGAACCAAATATTAGAATCTGTCCTTTACACTCTCCCTGGTTGACCAATATGTCTGTCTTGACAAACATGGCTCCTAGCTATTCTATAATATCCTTAATCAATGTTTGAAATACCGACGTGTCCCCTTGGACAAATTCTTCTTTCTGTCACCCTTTCTTTTATCTTTACATCAGCCTGTTGCCACCTCTGAAACATGGCCCAACTTCATTTTTGTTTAACTCTGTTTCTGCTGTGATCCTTACTCATAACTTAACCGCTGTCTACTTCAGCTATTACAATTCTCTCTCTCTAAATCACTGCTTATCCAAGGATATATGATTTCCATCACTTGTGCTGGCCTCATGTCTCATTGTAATTTCAATTCAAAAGTGCTCTCTCTATTTTCAAAACTCTCTAAAGTCTTGTTTCAACCTGTTTCTCTGGCCCTCTAGCCAACTATTTTCTTGCCATCCTATTCTGTTTCTAAGGTCTTCACCTCTTTCTTGCCCTCTTTTCTGACTTGAGTGTATTTCATCATGTTTACAGCTTTGGATTTTTTTCCCAAAAGTAAACGCTGCACTCTGCTACTTATCAATCAGTCTCAGTGTTACACTCTCTGTGCCCCTGGTTTTTGTCCTGGTTCTGCAGACATAAGCCTTTCCTGGCCAGGCTTCCCCCTCCTCCTACCTCCATCCTTCTCAGCGATCCTTTAGCTTTGAAGCCTTGGCAAGAACTATGATTATATTAATTGTCCCTTCTTCAGGCACATAGGAAAAGGCCAGATTACATGCGAACAGCATGTGTGTCAGCTAAACACTTTGGATGATATAGGAGAAAAAGTAATTTTTATTATTCTCAGTTGCAAGGTTATTGAAAAAGGTACTTAAAAATTACCGCACCACAGTAAAGGAATCAGGAAGAGTGGGGACAAGGGGACAAGCAGTCATTTTGTAATATGTTTGTAGTGCCCGCTTTTTTGGTTAGAAGTCTAGTTTTGAAATCTATTTCCCTGTACCTAACTGATTTCTGCTGTTTTTTTTAACTGCAATATATTAAATATATGTTTGCATTTGTATTTACTGGAATTTTAATTCTTTTAAATCCTACCTGCCATAGCTTTTAAAAGAAGTGGAGAATAATTATATCCATAATTTTTATAAGTCATTTCTTGTAGTGGAAAGGGATTATTTTTAAAGGTTTGTGGGAAAAAATGACATCTTCTGGTAATAAATTCAGACCAACTTCTGCTCCCTCCTTTTTTTTTTTGCCTGTTTAGCATTTTCCACTTTTTTACTCTGTGATGTACAAGCCCTCACTGGTTAATTATGTATATATTTAGCTACTGCATGTGTTGGGCTTATTATTGTCATCTAATTAGATGTAACTCGAACTACTTGCTTCTAGAAAAATCATTAAAAATTCTTTCCTAATGACCTAGAGATGACAAAATGTCTGTAAAGTGTGAAGAAGCAGACAAGCACAGGAACATCGCTCTTAAAGAGTGTTAATCCAGATGCTGCAATCATCTAATTAAACAATATTTTGCTGTCATTAACATTTTCACCAAGGAATTGCAGTTATAATTTCTTTGTCAGCTGTCTCTAGCTCACTTTACCTTCAAAACTAAAGTGCCATATAAAAACATTAAATTGGATGGTTTAATTAAAAAGTTTTTTTTAATGAAGAAACATATCCAGTATTTCTGAGATCTCATTTACTGTGCCTCAGTTTTATTGTTCAAGTAGATTAGTGTCATAGGCTTGCAATATTTAATATTCAGCCTTTAATATTAATCTCTGTAAGCCTAGTTGGTGAAAAATCTGAAGCTTCTAAAAAGGTACAGTGACTACCAATAGCAGTACAGGTTTATGTTTTATATTTATTTAGCTAAGGAAAGAAGCAAAGATTCTTGCTAGATGCACCAGGCAATTAATGAGATGGCCAAGTACGTTCATCTCTTGGCTTTTTACTCTGAAAATAATCATTGTAAAGTCAGGACTGATCAAGAGAATATTCCTTATAAAGTTAAAACAGTAATATTTATGCATGTTTAGCATTGGGGATTTGCAGTCCCATAATAATCCTAGATGACTGTCCTCTGCTCAGATAACCATAAATATGTGGTCCTGTCACATCAGGTACATGTTTGGTCTCCTTCCACATTTTACACTAAGGCTTATATTCCTGACTCATTTTTTATTTGTGGATATTAAAAAGAAAATTATTGAATTAAGAAAAATAAATGACTAACTTTTTCCTAGACAACTTAATGGATATCTTAATAGTTAATCTATTCATAAATAAAATGTAGTTTATAAATTTTGAAGTAGGAGAGAAGTACATACTTTGTTTATTTTATCATAAGACTGTGACTGTATTTATCGAATACATTACCCCTAAGGCTCCATATTATGTAGCTTATCCTAAGCTAAGAGATAAATGACTTCAAATTATTTCTCATTGTGGGGTAAGAATGTGCACCCAACAGGTACCGCAGTGTCCTCACATGCAGTTAATTCTACACAGTAAGTTGTTCATGTGTCCATACTGCACATAACCTATCAAAACCACATAGCAAATCAGAACTTGTGTAGTATAGCTAGGCTTGAGGTTGTTTTTTTCTTGTGCTAGGCACATATTTGTTATTTTCCCAATATGAAATAGGAACAAAAAGTCTAAATCTCAGTGATTAAATATTGAAAGGAAATTAATGAAATGAATATCAGAATTAAATAAAATCTCAATATTAAAAATTTCAATTTGAAATAAAAAGTCACTTTGGACAACCTAAAATTTCCTTTTGAAAATGTTGCAAAAGGATGTTTTCACCTTTACAGATGTTTTTTCAAACTATTTTTAATTCAAGATCTTTTTTACTGTGAACTCTTTCCCTAAAAGTTTTCTTGATTCTGAAGAATCATATTTTTTCCTTATGCTTTGCAACAGACTGCCATCACCTCAGTCATTCTTTTCCTGATTCTCAGATTTTTTTTTAGTCTGCTGTCTACATTAACATATGTATACATGTCCACTTGTATATAAAGTAAATGCTTCAGTAAACTATAGGAGAGATAAATGTATACCATAATTAAAATTATTTTCTTGCTTCCAAAATATTATGTGGACTTGTTTTTTCTTGTACTTGGATCACTTTTTAGGAGAGGAATATTTTAAAGGTCTTCATTTATAAAAGAACAGCAATGTATTAGAACAGGAATACAGAGAGTTCAGAAGAAAGCAAGAGGAAAAGTTCTATCTCTGTCCCAAATTCCTTTTTTTTCTTTTTTTTCTTTTGGAGATGTTTTTGCACACTCTTCTATTAACTTAATTAGAAATTGTGATAGTGAGAAAAACGTTCATTGTATATATTGCATATATTTGTATAAAGGCCATATTTTAGAAAATCCTAAATTTGACAATCTTGAGAAACTTTACAAATTGTATATAATTAATGCCTTGCTGAAGGAGAAAATATTATTCTGATTTGACAGACATGGAAAATGTGGCAGCAATATCTTACTTCAAGATTTACAGAGCCAAAAAAAATAGACAAAACTATTAATGTTTTGCCAGATACCACCTTTCTTTTTCCTTCTTCTCACACATAAATTTTGGTCTACTTCTTGAATTAATTATTTGATAAATTCTCATGCAGTCCAAGAATAATTTTGAATTCATTCATTGTTGATATTGTATGAGAAATATTTTTGTTTCTACCTGTATTTCTTTATTTGTATGTCATACACAGTGCTGGTATTACTTTTTTAAACTAAGTTGTACTTGCACCTAAATTACTTGTTTTATATTCTTGTGAACATTTATGTGTTCAAAGTGTAAAAATGCGAACACAAAACCATTAACAATATCCGCTTTTTCTGTTTTCAATGAGGCTCTAGGTACAAAATAGAAACATGCTGCTTGTTCATCAAATCAGCTTCTATTGAAAAAATAAGGTGTTTGTAGAGCAGTGAAAGTTTCATATTTCATTAAAGCAGAGCTGATTTTTGTGGAGAATTGCAAAAGCTACTCAGAACAAGGAAGCCTGTGTTTTCCTGTGCCAGGTTTCGTACCCCAGGAATCTGTCCAGAATCTGGAAGGAAGCAGTTAGTGAGACAGGGCTGTAAATCTGCTGCAGGACTGGGAATTGTTAACCTGGGTTATTTCAGTCTGCTAATTATATTATATAAATACACACATACATATATTTATTACCTGATTTTGTTTTTTTAAGCTTCATGTTGCATATTGTGTGGTTCTCAGTAAATCATACGGTAGATGGCTCTGTAGTGAGCAACGTCATTTGTCTTATCACAGAAATGTTAGATAGTGCTAAATACTGGTTGACACAGAAATAAGGGCCTTCCCGCACACACTTTCCCCTGCCAATGAATTCATGATTTTCAATGAATTTTAGTTGCAAATTGTTCTTTCAGAACTGTATCTAAAGCTGGCTTTCACACATTTGAACTGCTGGGATAGTAGTACTGATTCTTTCATTAAGCTTGGAGAAAATGGCCTGGGGCAGTCAGCTCTGCTTTTTCAGGAGTGAAAAAAATGTGTTTTTCAATTTTCACAATGGTTAGGAAGTCGTGATAAAGCCAACATGCCTTCTTCCACCTTCAGTTCCACCACTGCAGTGAAGTCTCACCAGTTCTTCAGTGCAGAAGAGCCTTGGGGAGCAGTGGATTAATATGCTTCAAATTAGACCTAGATTTGCAGACCTCAAATTTAGCCTCTTGTTGTGGATGAGTACTTGATCTTTGCCAACTGATCATACTGCATACAGCTGACAGAGACAAAAATAGTCTAACAGTTTTAAATTTCAACATTCATGCTATGAAAGTAGCTTAATGGAAATTCAAGAGAGGCATATATATTTTAATTGATTTTGAAAGTTATTTTGCTCTTCATATTATGCTGATTTCTGTGAATGTTGACTTCTGATTCAAGATAAGTGCAGCTAAAGGATTACTTTGGTCTGTAGATTTATAACTGATTCTGTCAAGTAACAAGAATTGGGAACATGTGATGCAAAAAGCGTAACTGCTAAGTTGTTTTGTAGCTGGAGAATTGGACACTATTTCCTATTTCTTAAAACATTTTTTTTCTTAATAGGACGAACATACAATGATCTGAACCAATACCCTGTATTTCCATGGGTTTTAACAAATTATGAATCTGAAGAGTTAGACCTGACCCTTCCAGGCAACTTCAGGGATCTTTCAAAGGTATGGTTCAATTCTGTTAAAGAAAGTTAACCAGCGTTTTTAACAATAATTTTTTAACTGTTAAGGCTCTTTAGCTGATCTTTTTTGACAGATTTTATCTTGTATTGTTAGTTTGGTTAATAAGTAGGTATTTATCTTAAGTCACAAAAGTCTGAATTACACTTTTCTATTTTAGAATTATTTTATGCTGAATCTCTACATTGTGCTATTTCCGTGTTCCTGACTGATCTGGATTCAAATATGTAACTTGTTAGCACCTTCTGACTTACAGATCATGAGCACTACAGTCCCCTTGATCTTACTAATTATCTCCCTTAGTTTATGAATGTTGATCCTTTGGAAATAAAAAGCTCAGACTAATTTTTCACTTTGTTTTGCAGTGACTTGGCTAGTAATCTCTCAATATAATAGCAGCACCTCCTACTGGTTTAATAATTATTCAATAAGCAAGTATTTTTGTATTTTGGGTCCTGGAGTAACTGATCCCTATCACTATTTGTGTTTTTTGTCCTCTGACCAAACTTGGGAAGTTAGTAGAGACTGGGGAGAAAGTGTAGTCACCCGTCCCTGCCTGAGCAAGCATCTGGGAGGCTCTGCTTTTCACCAGCTGGAATAGAGAGAGGTCTGAAACTGAGCTGTGGAAAGCATCTTTCCTGGCTCCTGTCATCCAAGAATGTATATGCACTTTCCTACCAACGGACGGCTGGTAGCCTCGCGCCATCCCCAGCTTTAGGTTTCTGTTGTCCAGGAATGACAGCTTCCTTGCATCTTTCCAACAGTTCCTACCAGCCCAGAGAGAGAAGCTCCTCATACCAGTTGAGTGAGGCGCCAAACTGCAGGAGCGTGTCACTCTCAGATTTTAGGAATGAGGCTGGGGAGGGTAAAAATGATCCCAAGGCCCTCACTGAAGCCGCTGCTTTCCCTTCTGCTGCTGGTCAGGGATGAGGGTTTCCTAGTGCTTCTGCCTTTAAGTCTGATTTTCTTCTGCTTCCTGCTCACACATATTCTATGCAGCAAGTGAGAGATCCTGCCCTAGATATTTTAGAGTCTCATTATATCCCTGTTGGAAAGACAAAACCTTCAGTACCTCTAGATGTAATCATTCCTGAAAGCCTGCTTTTGTGAGACTTCCAAAATAAGTTGAGTAGTATTTGATTGCATTATAGCAGATGGACAGATCTAAGTTTCCTCTCCCTTTTTTCTAAAAATAAATAAAAAAATAAAAACAGAAATTAAACTATTCTGACAGTATGCCTCAGACTTAAACAAATGGATTGAGACTACTTACACTGTGTAGAACTTTTGACCTTTCATAATATTATAGCTATGCTTTACAAATGTGTTTTTCAGTTGTATAACGTTATTGTAATACGTACCAGGAAAGATAAAAGAAAATCTACAAAAATGAGTTAAATAAAAATCAGTAGTAGTCATGTACCAGCTTGTTCCCTAGCATGTAAAAAAAAATTGTTTTAGCATTGTTTATAGTGATAGACTTTTCAAGACCCTTAAACTTCTCAAAATCTCTAAAATTTGCTTCTTTCTAGTATTAATAGCAGTATGTATGGTGAAGTGCAAAAAGGTTAGTCCGAATGAGTGCTTCATTAGGTAGTTAGTTTTGGTTGACTTCAAATTTTTATGGCAGCCTATTAAAGTATTCAGTTGCTGCAGGAAGTAGTGTGATAGCTGAGTTGATTATTTTTCCTTATGAGTTAGTAAGAACTCATTATGGAATTAGAGCCTGTATAGTTTATTAAGCATCACTGCACTCCTGATAGTGCTCTTCTTTGAAAGGAAATGAAAAATCAAGTCCCTGATTAGTTGTATTTCTTCAAGAATCCATGCACTGTGCACAGCGGTATTTTGCCTGGACCTTTTGTTACCCATTTTGGGGAACTGAATTCTCTTATTCTAAAGTTACCAGTGATTTCCACTGAAAAAGCTGGAGGTGTTGACCACTCTAAAAAAACCTAGACACAACTAGTTAAGCAGAATGGTCATTCCTGTAGGCAAGATCTAGGCTGCATTTATCCCTCAGATGTATGTGAAAGCACATTTGTAATCTGTAAATGTTTTGGGATCCCTCAGAATCAGAGGAGTGTAATTGTAAAATTTCCTCACTGTTTCTTGTAATAACATCTGCTAGCAGCTTCTTAGATTTCTTTTCACAATGAGTTTAAAAGGAAAAATAGATTAATGACTTTTTGTAACAGACAGTGGGCAATTAATATGAAATGTCATACTTGTACACTATGACTCTTATGCATTTTTTGCGTCTTGTTTCCCTGTGTGCATTATCAGTAGAAATCTTCATAGCTGGATCTTACCTGAAGTATTTTCCTTGGCAGTTTTGTTTTTGTTTTCCATATTGCCAAGTATCTCTAAGCAATCCCTTTTATTCCTTGTTAGGGAAATGAATCCTGAATAGGCAGAAGAAAAAACAGTTAGTGGTTTATTATTCACATTATTGAAACTCAAAGTGCCATCAACCTCCGTCAGACTCTGGGGCAGGCATACAAAGTATCTTTTCCATGAGGAGCTATTTCCTTCTGTCAGATTTTACTGTACAGTGGAGAAATGTTCCTGCAGATTTGATGCCATATCGCAATCTCCAGCTAAGCTGTTGATTGATAAAATCTCTTTGCCCCTTGCTGACCTTCTATCTTCCCACAAATTTGCCCTTAGCTTTCACAAAAGTCTCCGTCCTTAATATTTTATAATTAATACCACTCAAAAAGTCATTTGAAATGAATTAGAATTCTAACACTATTGCATACATGGTGAAAGCCCACAAAAACACTGAAACTAAAAGTGAGCCACCTATCCTTCATTGTTTTGTTGGTTTAAAACAGCTTTGGTAGTTGTGTGTATACTAAATCTAACTCATTTCAGAATAATTTGTTTGTGTATTATCACACAAAACTCACACAAAGCTCCAGTGTAATTTATGACAATTGACTAATCAGGATATCATATACCTTTTGCATTTATCTCATACTTAAATATTTCCATTTCTGAAAAACAGGCTTGAACTATAACACGTCCTTTTCTTCTATTCCATTTTATTCTATTTGCATGTAACACTTTATTCTGGTAACTTTGCATTTGAAATCACTTGTTCTCTTAGAACAATTATATTTAAATATTAGTCTAAAAATACCCATACCCTTTTCCTTTGTGGTATTTGGACTTTCCCCTTTCAAGGCTTTTTTTCCCTTTTACATATAATTTGAGACTTAAAAACAAGGCACATGGTCACTGAAGATGCTGTATCAGTAGGATATATTGGACCTCTCATTTGATTAGACAGTGTAGGCTCAAGTTTTATTCATTACATATACAAGGTTAAAGGTTATATTTTTTGTTTGACAGGATGAAAAGCTAATGAAATAGGCTGTCATAGATACATAGATTATCTTTTCACTATCAAACCACCAGGTGATCTGCTTATTTTTACTTTATTGAGATTTCCTTTGGAAGAATACCTATGGTAGTGAATATTAGTGTGGGAAATGTGTGTGTAGCTCTTACTGCACACTGAGTTTTGGGTTTTTTTGTTTTCAAGCAAAACACTTAAAATGTAATATAGTTTGTTTGTGCAAAATTGTATGACTTTTACTCCTTATAGTGAATGCATGGGTTTGACATGCTGCATTGTCCCTGCTTATTAAAGTGTAAATGGGAATTTCTCCTCATTTACTTTCAGTCATACATCCTGTTAAATAAAATGATTTCTTTACCAGGCAAAGTAATACTAATATTGACATGTGTATGAGACATCACATGCCCATTCACTGAGTGGAAAAGATTATATTTTGTTAATATAGAAGGTGTTTGACTGACAGGTGGTGATAAGCATAACCACTTTTCCTTATTACCGTGCCATTTCAAGAAAAGGAAGTAATAAAGCCCCAAGGCTTCTAAATGTAATAATGCAAATGAACGCACTGAAGTGTGAATATTTCAAGGCAAACCACACTTAATACTTCCAAAAATGTGTATGCTATGGAATGGAGTTTATGGGTTTACAAGAACCACTCTCACTGGAAAAATGAAATCAGTTTCCGTAGCTTAAGCTCCTCTCTTTACTACATGCAACCGTAGCGTCAGGAGGAAAAAAGAGTTTGATTTATGGTTTGGTATAAGCCATACAATTAAACATTTTCTTTTCCTAAATGAAAAGTTAATTTATTGGATGAAACTCCAGTACTCTGAATCTGCCAGAACTGTTATGCTAATTGATAATGTCAAGATTGATATGCCAACCAAAAAGCTGTTTACCTATTTAGATAAATTTAGAATTTATTTTAACCTTTAAATTACTGTACTAAGATGTCCTACTTCAGTTTTTTTTCTTTAATAAAAAAACAAGCTGTAAGTATAACCTCAATCTGTATTCAGCCACAGCCAAATAAACCCATGCACAAGATTTCTTTTGTACCTAGCTACAATTTTGTGCAGTACATAAGAAAAAGAGATAAACAGATAAGGTAGCTGCTGCATGAATTAGAGTCAAGATAAGCAGCAGTATTTCAGTGGCCAGATAAATAGGATGCTACATTCAGTTCTGCTCTCATGAGAGAATGTAGTTCTATGAAGGTAGCTGGCAAAACAGTAAATATTACATGAGCTAGCATAACATGTCCAGTGGATATAAACACTAGATGTATTGACAATACACTGATTCAAAGGCCAGATGTCTAAAGAGATTAGCCAAATAAAAAAGAAGGACATAAATAGCAGTGTTTTTGATGTTAAAGTAAATACTTACTTGATTTTTAAATGGAAGAAGCAACAAAAACTCAGACAACAGCTTTAGTGCATCAGAAGTGAAATGGCTGAATAGCCTTTGTCATACAGTGAGTTGTTTTGCTTGGTTGTAGAAAAGAAAGAATATGTTATAAAACCATTTTATGAATAGTTAATAGTATTTGATATGAGAGTCCTTACAAAGGGTTTTTTAATTTAAAAAAAGCAAATAATGTGTTTGGAAAAAGAATTTTTTAAAACTTTGTAGAAAGAACTTTTTTGTTTAAGTTTCAAAACAATTTTGTTTGACTCAAATTCAATTCCTGTACTGGTCTTATGGTTAAGATACGGCACCAAGACTCAGTATACGGATTCAGCTTTGCCTTCATATTTTTTGTGCAAGTCATTTTAACTAGTTTGTATGTCTGTAGCACCTCAATGAAATGGAAATAAAAGTATTTTCTTCCATTACATGAAAATATGGGGTTAGATCCATAAATAGAAGTTATGTCAAATTTGTAACCATGGTGTCAGATTAAAACTATATTAGTTGACTTTGTGGACTGAGAATGGCATTGTAAGGCTGTGGAAACGGGACCAAAACTCCCTATACCCTTTGAAAGAATAGAAGCAGAAGTATCTCGTCCACACAGAAAGGAAAAGTGAGAGACGGCGGCTACTTTAGAAATTGTCACCTAGCAGGATGCATGCCTTATCAGAGTAAGTACTGGGTAAGGTGCTAGTTTGTACACCTGAGATTTAAAGTCTTTACAGAAAAGACATGTCTTTGCTGAAGGATGAACTTTTTTCAGTTTCCTTGAGGAACAGCATTTTGCCACATGGACATTAAAAAAAAATCACAAACGATACCAGCAGCAGACTTGGAATTCACCTATGCTTGCTATTTTATTTACTGAAATCTTCGCTTCCAGAAATTGTCTGTCCATTTTGTACACACAAGCTAATTTTTTAATTGATAAATTGATTAATCAGCAAGACATTTAAACAACAAAAAATGAGAGATTTGAGCACTTTCAGTTATAATTTTTCATGTATATTTTGTCCTGCATGGGGAGCTGTTAAGTCCTTTCCATTAATGTGTGGAGAAGTGGTTCACACAGGGGCTTTTCCATAGCTGCACAGAAGAGGAGAAGCATGGGATCAGGTGATCCTTGTATTTGCTTGCAGCAGGACAGAGCTAACTGGTGTAATTCTGAACCAGCAGTTGCAAAGTTGCGTGAGCATAGTGCAGCTCCCAACTCTCATCCATGTGCAGTGCTACATTTACACGCCTGCACTGCTTCTGAGATTTGGGTTGACCATCTGTGCAATTGTGCTGTGTTTGCACACTGGCCATCCTAGAGCTAGCTCAGGGATTTCTAACACACTTCTGCATTGCAAGCTGTAGTCATACCTAAGCAGTTTACCTGAGAAACACTAGAAATCTCTGGAATGACAGAAATGAACCTATGTCTCCTGAATCACCATCTACTATCCCGGTCACTAATCCATACTTCTTCCAATCCAGGACCTGTCCAGAGAAGTCAAGGGGAAACCTTCTACCTGGAGACATGCTCCATCTCACCCCCTCCTTTTTTTTTTTCTTTCTCTTCGGAACAAGGAAGGGTAATTCTCAGAAAAGATTCTTCCCAGAGATTTTCACATGAAAATTTCCATACCATGCAAGAGGAGAGATGAATATTACAATATTTTACCTAAAGAATTCATTTTATTCTGCATATATTTTGTGCATTTCAGCATTTTCCTTTCAAATGAATCCTAAAGTAATTGAAAGAAAAATGGATTCTAACTCTGAAAAGAATATTGATGAGGATGAAGGTAATCTTCAGAATACAGCGTCTTAGGTTAGGTTAATCATTTAATAAATTGAACACATGTCTTCTGAAAGTAGATTATTTTAGCTAGTTGTGCATGCATCTTTTACATGAAAATGGGAATGCACAATGTTACAACCTTATATCTTTTATCTGCTGTTAAATTGAAATAGCACTTCTCCATAAAGAACCTTGAAAACATGGTGGTGTATTTGCATTAGTGTTTTGTGTGATTTGGGAAAAGTATTAACAAGTTCTAGAGAGAAAATATCTTTTGCATTAAATGCAACTATTTGTATAAGTTTGCAAAAAAAAAGTTATTTAAAACAATAAGTTAAATCCTCATTAAAAATAGCAATGATATTTTTCCAGTATATAAGATAAAATATGTCCTAATTATTTTTAAGCATAAGTTATTGTAATTATTCCCATTTTACAGGGAAGGATAAAAAACTTACAGATTATTTGATGAAACATCTGATCTCTTTCAAATATATATTAAAATGCCTGGAGTTTTGGTTTTCGGTCCTGCATTAATCATTGCATCCCTTCAAACATATATTTACAATAACGTTATGACAGATCACACCTTTATCATTCATAGCCTCAGAATTTATTGTAGCATAGGATATGTGCAGTGTCACACTGGAGGGAAGAAATATTCTCAGGGTGTTTTTCCATTGCAAAATACAATTGCACTGAATTGTCTGCTGTTTTGTCTGTCCTTATGGCAGGGGGGAGTGGTGTGAACGTTTCCTGTTAACAGACTATGATGTGAGTTACTACTTTAGCTTTTGAAATGTTTACTTGGAGATTGGCATTTTTTCTGTTAGAGAAGTGGGTGCATGCTACCCTGAAGAGGGTGGTATTGGCAGGTCCCATTCAGTCCACAAAGCAGCCCAAAGCAGCCCAGAACACTGGTATAAATTAGTGAAGTGCGCATAGGTCTGCACAGTTTGTCAATCCCATAAGAAAATAATGTCTTCTAATAGGTTACTCTTTCAAGAAAGTGGTTAAGCCATGATTTTTATGTTTTAGCAATTTACAGGCTGTAATAATGCCTGCATGTTTCCTGAGAGTGCCTGAATATGTAATGAAACTGAGCATATCAAAAATGCAAATATTTATTTTACTATTTTTCCAGTAGTTAGGAAACAAGCCTGGAAAGTGTTAGGGAATGGCTCATACTTCTCTTTCAAGAATGTTTTGTGAGGTCTTGCAGTGCAATCTGCATCAGATAAGGCTGATCCTTAGGGATTACTCATACGTTTTACACATATGAGAAAGCTATTAACATCTCCATGACACAGCAAAGTATTAAGCATCCAGAATATTTCATGTGAAAAATGCGGAAATAATAATGTTTTAAAATGTAACTGTTCATCAAATGCTCCTATTCAAAAACAAGCTACAGTATTTAAAATTGGAAAAGAACATGTTCTATGTCAGCCTTTTTAAAAGTCATCTCAATAAAGACAGAACTGCTGAAGGAATAAATATTTGTAGCTTTTGAAATGTTCAGTTACATACATAGTGTAGTGAAATACCCTGATTTGACCTTATACTGCTATTTCCATTACAAATGAGTGTTGATTTAAAGTCAGTTGGAAAATTGTGCTTGTGAATGAAATGTGAGAATATCTGTTAGCATTTTGAAAAGGGTCAAAGTCCTGGAGAATATTTTTATTTTTAAATTGTAATTCCCTTAATAATGTGAATTTATAATAGAAGTTCTAACTTTATTTTTAATGCAAAGGCTGTGCAGTTCTTTGATGTAGAAATATATTCTCCTCTAAATATTAAACTCTTTGTGTTTTATTAATTTTACTACAAAAGCTAAACTTGAAGATTGTTTGCAGAATGGTAATAGATAAATATGCCACTAATATCTGATCTGGAAAAACAGACTTAAGATAACCTTGCATTTATTCATTTATTCAAAATTTTATTTACTTCCTGTTGTATTTTATTTATCCCGTGCCTTTTATATCACACAACAATAACAAATACATTTTACAGAAAATGATGAGATAAGGTGGGTAAAATAATCACAGAAAAGCATGTCTCTCTAAACAATATGTCAAAACCAACAGTTCCTACTACTTCCTTACATTTCTTTTGGGGTTTTACCTAACTTTTATGGACTGTGTGTCAAGTACACTCAGAATGAGCCTTGACTTTGTGAATAATTTCCATATTCTATTGTTTTTTAAGTAAAAAACTTGTTTACTTCTCAGTAAAAACTAGCTTTGTTCAGTCAGAAAGTAGATCCTGTCTTGCAGGACTATGCGTGGTTTTTAAGTATTTCTGCTTAGGATCACCAGACACCATCAGCAGTTCTATGTGAAATCTTTTCATCATGAACTGTGCATTACAAAGTATTCTGTGTGAGCAAAAGTCAGTTTTCATTAGCTGTGTGATTATGGTGAATGACAGCAACAGAAATATTAGTTTGGCCTCAGTGCATTTTAAATGCAGTTTTAGAAGTCCATTTCCAGGACAATGTTACTGAATTAATTGAGAAACAACTCATACTTCAAGAAGGTCTTGAAACTTTGCAGATGTGGATCACTTATTTTTGCCAATTAAAATAAGAAAAGTCATAAGACTTTTTGTATACAGAACCTTTGAAATAAAATTCCAGAATTGCAGCAACCTGAAAGGATTATTACAGCCTGGAATGAATTTTCTCTACTTGGTTGCAGAATTTCATATATAGTGAATCTTAATGTAGAATTAACCTATGACACATAAGACATTGCTGCCCTTCAGCTTGTAATATATTCAATTTCTCATCCCTTTGCAGCCTATTGGTGCTTTGAACCCAAAGAGAGCAGTCTTCTATGCAGAACGTTATGAGACTTGGGAAGATGATCAGACTCCACCTTACCATTACAACACCCACTATTCTACATCTACTTCTACATTGGCCTGGCTTGTTCGTATTGTAAGTATTTTTGGATCCTGATTTTCATTACTTACAGCATCTCTTCTGTCATTTACCAATATTTGGATATTTTTAATGAGAGTACCTTTCCATCAAAACCTTCAAGTTCTTCAGTAACTTAAAAGTCTCACAAATTCTCTATTCATACTCATTTGTAGTGATCAGGAGGTCCTTCTTACCCAAACAATCTGCAATATGTTTAGACACAAAATTGTGGTGGCATAAGGACAGGTAAACAATATAATGAAGAAAACTATCTAAAACTAAATCCATCTGAAGAAAAGATTCTAGAAAATACAGAAAGCTGATACTACCCATATATACATTTATTACAGCTAGAGAGAGATATATACAACATAAAAAAAACTTTCACAAAAATCTCACTACATTAAGCTGTGTCAGACTGAGATGTGAATTATAGTTTTATATTAAAGTAGCGTGAAATAATATTTTATGCAGATGAACTATGCTTCTCAATGAGTTAATAACTTATAATTTTCAGAAATGTAAAAATGCATATTCCATCTTATTACTGTTATTTCAATTCTGAAAACCTCATATTTAAATCCTATTCTCAGAAACAGGTTAAGGGTTGGCAGCCAAACTTCAGAAGCAAAAAGAATCTGAATTTTCTGTACAAATTAGCACAATGAATTACAGAAAAGGAAGTGTTGATTGGACACTTAAGGTTTCCGGAAATCACAAAGAACTGAATCACTATATAATTACCGAACTAAGACTACACCCTGTCAATAACACTATATTGCATACAGTGCATTCTGAACGTGTCTCCTACACAACGAACCAAAGCCAGGCTGAAGTTCTGGCCCCTTCCATGCACAGACTTCCAGCCATGTCCTGTTTTTCTGCTCAGAAGGGAAGAATTCATGTGTCTACAAGTTCAGAATATACTTCTTAACCCCTGGGAAAGCAAACGTTGATTACACTCCTGTTTGGGGTGATCACTGTACTCCTCTTAAATGTTGCTAAATTATTCATGTTCTGTGAATACATTTTATGGTTCACATGTGGTTCTTAGTCCCCTTAAAGTGTATTAAAAGCAGTGGGTTTATTTGCATGTTTATCTATTAATTTTGGCTGGTATTCAACAAAAGATACCCTTTTGCTACTCAGAAAATTCTTAAGTCTGAAGAATCTGCTTACTGGCTGAATGTACAACACACCAAGGAGTATTCATTTCCTGTATTAGCCTAATGCTGTGTCATTTTTACTACTGTTGTTTATGTAATACTATATGTGCTCTTGCTCTCTTTCTTTCCTACACTAAAGAGTGAGAGAACAAGGTCTCTGCCATGATGGCCTTGCAATATAGATCTGAAAAATGGTGTTTGTTAGAGCAAACAAGATATTGTGAGAGTAGAAAGCAGAAACCAAAAGGAAACAGCGCTTTCCAGGGAAGAAATTAGTGATGGCAAGAGGATGAAAACGACCAAGAAAAATTTAAACTAGAGAGCACATCTAGATAGATATTTTAACTATACTTTTAATTGGGGTGACCAGCAAAGAGAAGCAATTGCAAGTGGGAGAAGACGACAGAAGTGAAAGGGAGACAACAATGAGGAAAGTTTAAAGCTCAGAAAAGGGAAAAAAGAAATACATTATGAACTTGGATAGGGCTGTATATAGAAACACAAAATAAAGATTTGCAAATGAGTGTATAAAGAGACAGTAAAAGAAGATTATAGCTATGGGGATTATAAAGTCATAGTGCTCCTTAGGAAGATATTTTTGGCTACAAAACAGTGCATAAAAAATACTAAGGGAGAAGATTATGCCAATGAAGTTGGTAGAGAAGGCTAAGTCAGAATTCTGGAAGGTAAAGTAGGATTTCTTGCTGGTGAATTTTTGGAAATAGTATTTTGGTATGAGTTTGTGAAGGATAATATATAAGAACATTTTATTAAAAGTAAATTGCAGTCTAGTGCAAGAAAGGGAAGGTGAAAATGAAAGATGCAGAGATTTAGAGAGAAAAAAAATCTTTCAGTATTTTAAATGTTTGGAGAAGACTCATGGGAAGAGATGTTTTAAGATAGAGCTTTTTGCAGAAAGTGACAATAAAATTAAGAGAGAGAAAGAGGAAGTGGAAAGTAAAATCATGGGAGTAGATTGTGGTGACCAAAGAATAAAAAACAAAACCAAAGAAAGAAGAGAAAAATGGAGAGAAAAGAAACGAACAAACAAACAAACAAGAGTAATTGCTAAAACTATGCTGAGAATGAGACAGTCCAGATAGAAGCAGAACAAAAGAATACAGAGTAATGGAGATCTAGGGGAAGAAAAAATCTCATTGTGGAAGAAACAGCAGTTGCAGTAGAAAAGGTAGTTTCAGGCACTCTGAAGTATGTTTATATAGAGTTGTGTAATTGCCACAAAATCTTTAAAAAATTTTTTTGAACCTTGTGTTTTGGCTTTGACAGATGCAATCTGTTTCCTGTCAGTTCTCTTCAAAACATTGCTTGTAATATCACCTTTCTGAGTCAGTTCTGTGATAATCTGCTCCCTACTGCTTCCCCTTCCCCCCCGCCCCCCCCGCTGCTTCCCTTTATCTAACATATCAGGCTACTTTTATGAAAGGCACTTTATGCTTTAGCCTCACTTCAGTTCTGTTTAATAGATTTTGATGTCATCAGTCTCTGCCTCTGTTTTGCCATTAATAAATTGGTTCAGTGGTAGTTCAGTTTTCTCTTGAGTCCTATTCTGTATTAACAGTGTCCTGTAAAAATCCATCTTTCAAACTAATGTGTTTCATTTTGTTTTCAAAGACATGACAGTGGCTATGCATATAACATGTTGAGGCTAATACAATACCAGATATACCAAATATGATTAATTTATTGTTATAATTCGTGTTCTTCTTCCACCTTGCATTATATTTAATAGAACAGGGCCTAATCCTTAACTGAAGCTGTGAGCTATTACTGCATCTGCAAGGCTTCTATTTGTATTTTCTGTGACCTGTTTGTACAAGACCAGATGCGCTCCAATCTCTTTTGCAAGAACTCTAGGAAAAAAATGAAGGCAGCTTCAGGATAGGCAATGGTTCAGCTTCGCCAGGCCTTGTCATGTTGTTTACAGTTGCTGTTAAGGGTTATACAGCTGACCCTGAAACTCTCCCAAAGCAAAATAATGCATGCACTCTGTCTGTACACCCCCTCCACACACATGGGTACCCACACATACATGTATATAACTAAGAACTGTTACTGCTAAGCAGGCCAAATATAATGATCTGAAGCACCAAACTGAAGTTATAATACTTAATTAACCTCTACATGTTTATTTAAACTAACACATTGTGCATTTCCAACTACATCGTGGTAACGTTTTGAAAGATCAGGAAAGAATCATCTAACTAGCTTCATCAGAAGTTAACTGAGCCACAGCCTAGAAATATTTACTGCTACAATTACAAATGAATCCCACGTGATCTCCAAAAATATTAGGTCAATATGCAAAATCAAATCTTTTGTGAAAATGATGAGCATTCTCTGTAAGTTGAGGGGTAAATTATTATTCGATGACCACTTTACACGGATAGATAATGAATGTGGAAGTCTACTCTGTTGTTCAGTCAGGTTAATAATGATGATAAAAGCTAACATTGAGGTTTATATAATACTGCCTCCTTTGAGGTGTTACTGAATTCAAATCACAGTTAAAGTTTTTTACACTTTACATGTCCTTTGATATTAATGCAAGAAATTCATGTAAATAAAGCATAAAATTCTACTTAGGAAATCTGAGACAACATCACCCACAAGATTGCTCCAGCAAACAAAATAAAAGGTATTCTGGAATGGGATGCACTGTTTTGTTGACATAGTTCCATTTTGTATAAATGAAATTAAATATTCATAGTTTATGGATAAGTGACCTTACTGCCTGGTTCAAGAGTCATGTTTTTCATGTGCTTTCCATCTGGACCAGTGAATAGTTAAACTGCAGAAGGCAGAATAGTTTAAACAAAGGTAGTCGCAGAATGCTACAATAGAATGCCATAGACCCTAGTGACTTGAATATCTATCTGAAAAGTAGTGCGGAATTTTGACTTGATTGACTTAAATGTGAATATCAGCATTGGTTTCACGTTTTTTAGGTGAAATAGGCTATAGAGGTGGTACAACTGGATTCTCTCAGTAGCTGCTGCTGAAGAAGTTGTGTTTCATGTAAACCAGTTACATCTTTGTTGATACAAAGACCAGTATGAGAGAGCAGGATTCACTGATGTGGTGATCAAGAAAAAACTTGTAGAGAAGAACAGTTAGGTGCCAGTTTCTGTTACAATGAGTGTTTCATTACTTCTACAAGGTAGAGCAGATTCTGGATTTATTGCGAGTCAGGTTTGATTGAGCCCAAACCAGTTTAGTGGTTAGGGAAATCACTTTGGAGTTTCAAAGGTAGGGAAGATTTTTAAATCCTCTTTGCAAACAGAATGAAGTGAATCTGGGTCTCCTACTCCACAGGTTTGAGCAGAGCAGCCCCAGATGTATCAGATAAAAGTTGTGCATCTCTATGACAATATTCCAAACACTGTCTTTTTCCCCCCTTACAAATGGATGAAATTACATTTTTGTTTGACATAAGATGTCTCAGAATGACACATCCTTTCCTCTTCTCTCCCCTACCCCGACCATAAATGATTCAAATGGGACTAGGCTTTGCTAGGAGGGGGATGGAGGGAGAGATGTGCTCTTGAAAGGAAAAAAATATTTGTTCCCACATCTCAAGCCTATATTCATCATAATCAAGTACCCCACGAATTTCTCGTCTTGTTGGCAGTGAACAAGACATGAATTTTATTCAGAATATTAGGAATGAGTAGATGAGGTTATAATGAAAACGTTGTGCAGCTTTATAGCTTTCACAGCAACAAAACCTTTACATGAGATGACAGTAATCGGTATCATAGAATAACAGTATTTAAATGAGTATATTGAATACAGATATGAACTGTATTTATGTGATATAAGTACTTGCCTTTTCAGAGAATAAAAATTACCTAAAATTATGTGAGAGGTCTGAGATAAAGCTAGTGAAAGCTCTGAATTTCTGCTAAGGATTAAAAAGCCAAAAAGATAGGCACAACAGGTCATAGTAGGATAGCATAATAGGGCACCCTGTAGTGCTCAACTATTAAAGGTTTAATCCTTGATTATGAATTTTATTGCTTTTGTATATTTGTCTCAGATGCTTAAAATAATGTTGTCATGGAATTTTGGATTCATGTTTTTACATAATTTATTGTAATTACATCATTTTTCTGGTTTCTGCTTTTTTAAATACATCAACTGCTTCTGATTTCAGAACCTCAGCAATGACCCACAGACTGTTTCAAAATGATATTCGCCACAAATTACACATATCTTGTAAAGAAAGAAGTGATAGGAAGGGGTTGGTAGAAGACAGAATTATTTGTACTCAGGTCAATAATATGTAAATTTTTTCATTATTGGTAAGCCAGAAAAATAGCATAATTTGCAGAGTTTCCTACTGCAAATATATACAGAGTTTTTGTTGGGGGGGACTTAATTAAAACCCAAAAAAATCCAATATTAATAGAATTTAATGTTAGTTGAATATTAAATTGTAATATTAATAGAATTTTAGCCTAAATGAATATAGGCAAACTCCTGTGTATATTGTTTTCATTTGGCTAGGTCTGGGTCTTCAAAGTTCTTTGCTGATAGAGTCAAACACTTAGATGAATGTAAGCTATCTGAATAATGCCCTTTTTTGGTTTATATTTTACATGAAGATCATTATATGAAGCACTGTAAAATCTAGGTGTATAAAATCTTAATTTTTCTTTCTGTATTTCAATTCATTGTGATACTTTTATGCTGTTTACCACGTTGAGCTACTGTTAAATTTCAATATTCTATTCAGCCTGTAAACATCTTCCTCACTTGCCATGCACTCTCACTAGTTAATATTCACAAGTGAGAACAAAGTCACTATGCAGCTGGAGTTAGGGTCCTCCCAAAAAATGATATTGTGACACTTTTTAATTTAATTAATTTTTTAGCGTATATTAGGTTTTTCTGATGGGAAAATATGCACTGCTGAAAGTAAGGTATTTCTTAGACTGTTGCCTATTCTTTTGAATGTATTTTTTGTAAATAAATTCCTAAAGTTTTTAAAGAGAAAAGGTAAGAACAAATTCCTCTATTCAATTAGACAGCAGTAGAACGGCTTGTAATATTATCATGAAAGTAATGCATTTGTTTCGTATTTGCACTCACGGACACTAAAAGTAAAGGTACTGTCCCAGGCTAAAAAAGAAAAAAAAAAAGGAAGAAAAACATCTTTGCTTAAAAATAAACATTTCCCTTAAACTACTTTAAAGCTACCAGCATATTATGATGACAATAACAGAGATATCACATTCTTCCTTCTCCTCTAGACATGAGAAATATACAGTTCTCTTCTTTGAAGGAAGGTGGCCTGTGTTGACTGCTGTGTGTGATAGAGAAGATTAGTTGGGAAGAAATGAGGAGTAGAAATTAGAGAAACAATGGTCTCAGGAAGTCTGAATTCCCTCGTCTTCCATGTTCTTTTTTGACTCTTTTCCTACCTTTGCACCCATGCTTTTCTTATGTATATTTAAATTGTTTTTAAATGCTACTGAAACTGAAATACTTCAGTTCTGTTTAATCTTGGATAATTTAGACACAATGTGTATAAGCATCATTCCCTCAAAATTTCTTCAGCAACTGAGGAGTTCCCTGCTTTGTTCAAAAGTTTTTGAAGAGGAAATAAAGGAGGATATATACAAAAAAAAGTACATGGGTAATACTGTAATGTCAATTATAATCTGGTGATTATAAACTGCCTTGAGGCATAACATAATTTCCAAATGATCAGGACATGCAAAAAAATAAATTTGGGCATGAATTTAAAGGAACGGACATATCTTTTTAAATTATTCGCCAGGGGACATGGAAGGAAAGGTGGAAGTCGTTTCCATCCATACAGACATATTGACAAATATTAATTGAATCAGAGAGCTAATGGAGTGGTGCTGGAAAACCAGGGAACTGGCAATGATCTCAGTAACCAAATGCTGCTGTCAAATTTAGGACTGGATCCACTGTCAAATCCTTCCCTGTTGTGAAAAGTGATGACATAAAATGGATTCTCCAGACCAAGACTTGAGCTCTTCTTGCCCAAAAGTTAACAGCTGTTGCCAGTTACTAAGTATATGGAATATTGTTTCAGCTACAATTAGCAAAAGAAAATTCTAAATTTTTCATCTCTGTGTCTCTGTAATTTGTTTGTATACTTGTCCTAAAACCATGGTATCTGGACAAAGAATAGACAGAATTGGGGAAAAATGGTAGCAGACATTTGGCTGCCCCAATATAATGATAGAGCTAGATATCCTGTAACAGTAGTCTGCCTCATAATGCCCACACAGCCATTCTGCCCACCATGAGGAAAAGTGGAACATCCTGAAGTCTTCTAAATTAAATGAAAACAAAATGAAAATCCAGGCAAGTAGATTTTTTGGGGTTTTATTTTGACATACTGTCTTAAAAGGGACAGGCAAAGCATAGTAACATAAATAACACAGAGAGTGTTTACAAAGGTTGCAGTGAAGTAGGCAACCATGGTGGACTAGAGCTAAACTACATTGGTCTGCCACATATGGCAGAGTGAATATATAGCATAACCTTTCCTGACAGAACTCAAGATTTGTGCGTGCAAGATATGTTAGCACTAATAAATGTGCTAAGATATTCAGTACAGATAAACATGCATAGATAAAAGTATGAGGTACCACTGTGATTCTTCCTTAATTCTACCTTTATAAAGTATTTTGGTTAGCAAAAGTCATCTGCTGCATGATTCCTTCTGCCGTTTTCTTAATCGGTCTTCATTTCATTGACTACAGGAGCCCTTTACAACATTCTTTCTAAATGCAAATGATGGCAAATTTGACCACCCAGATCGAACCTTCTCCTCAGTAGCAAGGTCTTGGAGAAACAGCCAAAGAGATACCTCAGATGTGAAGGTAACATATATATTAAATATTAAATATTAAATATTAAATATTAAATTAATAATTGAGAATTTTCTTTCCTTTATGCTATGCTGTTTCATGTAGGAACAAGAGGGTTTTATATTTCATATTGTTATATTCAGTACACTCTGCATATTTTAAATAAAAGGTAGATGTTGCTAAACATTATTGCCGTAATAGAAACAATCAAAGATTCTTTGAAGTTGAGTGGATAAAAGGTGTTTTGTTTTTACAGAACAACCTAAGTGATCTAATTTAGATCAGATAATCAGGAGACGGAGAAAAGCCCAATAAATTGTTCTTTCCTGCTGTTAACTCAATATTTGGCCCACTCCATAAAACACAGCAGGAATTGGATTTGACCTTAAAGTGTCATATTGTTATAGCTTGCCTAGCTCTGGGTTTGCATTGCCTGGGGCAATTAATAAAGCATTAATGACAAGACCCATTTAAAATGTTGGCTTTTCTGTACAGCTTTAGCTTTTACTTGACTGTGCCTGGGGATATTATGCAACAATACACATTAGATTAAAACAACTTCTACAGGGTATACAGAAACAGCCGGAGAGCAGGGTGATTTTCCTGTTGTTATTCCTTACCTATTGTTGAATAGAAAGGGTTATTGTTCATATGCCTGGGACTTTGTTAAAAAGAAACCAAAATCTTACAATATTATGAATACTATGGTCCTTTCCTGATTTTCATTTTCTAGTAATAAGGTTTTAGGCAAAGACTGTAGTATACCATTAATTGCTTTTTTTTTTTGCTTTATTTTTTAATTAATATATGTCTCTTCTACTCCAATACCGCCATATTAAAGGAAATACTAAAGTCAAGGTCACATTGCCATTATGTTTTTAACTTAACTTGACAAAAGAAGGAGATGTAAATTTGCTGATTTATTTTTATTCCAGAGCCTCTGTTTGCATAAATACTACAACAGTCTCAGAAATCTGTGTCGACAAACCATGCTATTATTATTCAGTTTCTACTTAGAAAAGTAAATTAAAAATTGTATTGCCTTCTTAACATATGGAAGAAATGCTTTTCAAAGAAAAGAAGTTGACCTAAACCTCTTAAAACACATTCCATGTATTTGTTTATATTTTTGTTGACCCTCTAGAAGTCGATTGTATTTTAAGCATTATCACTACTATCTTTGTAACAAAAAAGAAAGAAATACAGAACTTGTTAGAAGGAATTCAAGTTAGTGTCTGCTATATTTGAAATGAAGTAATTTCTTCAAATTCACACTGAAGACATTTTGATTTTTCTTTTCAATAAAATCTATTTTTCCTGGAACTCCACCTGTATATCCGTGAAAATGGCCTCCCAGGAATGAGGCTGAGGATAAGAGCTTTAAACTGAGGAATAAGGGAAGACAGTTGGAAATGACTGAAATCTTGTCTGGCTAAAGTACATAGGAGGAGGGCAGTTATATGCATGAGGGCATAGCAAAAGATAAAGGAGTATCTGTGGACAGAAGGAGGGATGGCATTCAAGTAGGGTATATAATTAGTGAAAGGATTGTTCCTAACCTAACAACCTTATGAGTTATCAGCAAATCAAAGAACCGAAATGTTTGTATGAAAACACCCAGAGTCTGGTGAACAAAATGGGGTAATTTAAATTGCTGCTGCCAGAGACTGTGTTGTAGGGATGCAGGAATCATGGAGGGATGACAGTTACGGTTAAAAACCTTATTTGTATTTTAAAAAATTACTAAAACAGAAGACATATTAAAAAGATGTTTAAAAGGCATCTTTGAAAAGGTACTTGCCTTCAGGAAAGGAAGGCAAAAGATTAAGATATGGGGTAGCTGTGTACTTTGATGTCATTGAGTTTAAATAAGGGAGTGGGAGATAGCTTGGATAAAATAGTAACGATTAAGGGTCAGTGTCGCACTGGGAGAAAGATTGTGAAGTAATTTATTCTAGAATGCATTTGGGAGTCTGTTGTAGAGTCCCAGGGTCAGATTTTTATGTGTGTGTGTGTGTGTATATATATATATATTTTTGTTATGTCATTAGAAAAAGAAGTACTATTTGAAGCTAAGTCATTACAGAAAATCTAATATGGCACAGATGAGATATGAGGGCTGGCAAGGCAACTAGAAAAGTTCTTCAACTGTCTAAATAAAAAAGAATAAGTAAAAGTACGGGAATGAGAGGAATTTTGTTGATGTATTTAATATCAGCATTCAACATATTGCTTAATGAAATTCATTTATTATATATTGATAGAAAGCCACTACTGGAATGAGTATGGAGTTCACTTCAGTAGCCTCAGTAGTGTATGTAAATACATTGCTATCTTGTGTTCAGTTTAACAAGTAAACTTGAAGATCAGCGGGAAGCTTGTAGTGAGACCAAAGCTACACGCTCAGCATTATAACAGCTAAAATATCTCATGGCATCTAAATTCCACGTTAAACAGTCTGTTTTTTCTTTCATTTGTTTCATAACTCTCATATTCTTGGAGAACACAAGTTTTTGTTTTTGCCTTGCTCAATTTTTAGTACATATTCATGCTGGATAGAGCAAATCCTTAGTGCTGGGAACTTGCTAGTGGAAGTGTATATTCAAACTGGAGTGAGCCATAAGACTGGTAGACTGATTTACAGGAAAAAAAAAAATGTGTGTATGCTTGGGGTAATTAATGTGTAAAGGGAAGACATGGTAACATAAACTCTGTGAAATATGCAAACCTATGAAAGGGAGAAACGTTTGTCAGGGCCAGAGATACGCCTCAGAGGAATGGGATCAGAGTTG
Source organism: Apteryx mantelli (assembly GCF_036417845.1). Taxonomy (NCBI): domain Eukaryota; kingdom Metazoa; phylum Chordata; class Aves; order Apterygiformes; family Apterygidae; genus Apteryx; species Apteryx mantelli. Next base: position 28,186,355 of record NC_089978.1, read on the forward strand.
AAAAATGTTCACCTAACCATCAGAATTTGAAAAGTTAAAGTGAAACTGGGTATTCTCTGAATTTAAATATCCTCACAAGGAAAAGTAATCAAATCCTTATTTCTCAAGATTCTTAGAAAAGTAGACTGGCAAAACCCTGCAAAATGAGTATCAGGGACAATCATGAATTGGCAAGAGGATGCACTAGTTGACCCTTTTGGCCCTTTCCATTTGTACAGTCTGTGTTTCTTAGCGATAAATCAAGAATGAGTATAGCAGCTAATTATTGCTGTTGTTTGTTGCTTAAGATCTTAATGAACTGCATTTCTCAATGCCATGACATCAGGGCCGACTTTTCCCTGAGGCCTTGGAGTTCATCCTGCAAAAGGATGAGAAACTGAACTATTATTAATGCTAAAAATACCCCGTTTTTTTTCAGATTAGTTGTGCTACTGCTTGGAATGCCTTACAGGCTTTTTACACATTTTAATTAAGTTTTCAGGCACTGGAAAAGGACTGGGCTTTGGGGAGTCACCAAGAAAGCCTCTCAAAATCCCTACCCGTTTTTCCCTCTCTCCTAAGAACAACAACCTCAGTCTTGCACAATAAAATAACTGCAGCTGTGTGAATGTGAAACAACCAGAGATTCATGTTCAGCTGTCTGATAATATCTAATATTTATATAGTAGTCCTGAAACTGAAGTGCGGTGAAAGTAGATACCGTGCACAAGAAAAGATGTGTAGTGCTTGCATGTGAGTACAAAACCTTAAAACATGTTCTCTGTCAGTGCTCTGCATATTTGTGCAACTTCTTCCTGGCTGCACACGCAGTTATAAATGTGGATCTTTGGCAGTGGCACGTGAGTGGTATGCCATGCAGTATACACACTATAAATGGTTTTCCCACCTGGAGGTTTTATGAGTCCTTCTTTTAGTAAATATTAGGTGTGTGGAATATGGACAATCCATCAAAACAGCAAACTTTCAAAATTGTTTAGAATAGCAACTGTTCATTCGTCGTGTATTCCCTGTCATATGTTTTAAGTTCATCTGAACTGCTTTAAGTACATTTTATCTCTGATCTCAGTAATCTCCTTAATTACTGTGGCACAGGTTAGGAAATAGTTTAAAACAGCATGGGTAGTGAATTGTTCTGATATTTTCAAAGTTGTATCTTGTAAGATGGCCACAACTTTTTCTTCCAAATATTGTATTAAATAAAGATATGCGTTCTCTTAATTCTTTATTAACATGTCTAATAAGAAGCCTCCTTTTCAAGTTAATTCTTTTAGAAAAGCAAAATCTATGTTATGATTTTTTTGATAGGTTATTGTTTAAGAAAGTGGACTATGAGCTGCTGTATTCTTAAGTCATTTCTGAAATGCAACAGCCAGTTTTAACTTGTAAACTGCGATTTTTAAGCTGTGCAAAACACTTTTGGTGACAGCAGTCTTCCACAGCCTCAATATATTTTTTGAAGAAAACTTCCAAACCACTTTTAAAAAATACTCCATTCAAAATTAAAAAAAAAAACTTGATATTTGGAAAGGCATGTGTATCTGTTTAAGAAGATGCAATTCTGTGGGTCAGTCTCAATTTTCGTATCTATGCATCCTTTTTCACACATGCTCACTCCTTCCCTCCCTACCTCCTTCCCTCCCTCTGCATATGTGTAGTCTCCTCTGGAACTAAACTGTTTCACATTGAGATAATGAAAAGAAGGCTGTGGCGGTAGTTTGATCAGTCTGTAAAAAGCAAGCCATAATTTGCACTTAATCCGCTCCCTGGATTGTGACAAAAGGTACAACATCTTTGAAAAATGTAGTGTACGATAGGTTACAGCTCAGTGGGTGATTAAAGGTTTACTCAGACAGTTTTGTGCAGTACATTTGTGCAGTTCTGGTTCATTCTCAAAGAGACCTGTTCACCTATACTGGATGAAGCGGAATGAATACAGTATGTGCTGTATTAGAGTGGTAACACACAAGGGAGAACCTGGATAACATAGTTTATTTTATTGTGTCTCCCTTTATCAACATCGACCTTCTCTCGAGATAATCAGTACAAGCTGGAAGAAGAATGAATGTTAGCGGAGTGACCTTTGAGGAAACAAGTCACCCGGAAATGACCATAACTTGACCAGTCAGCTTTCACATTTCTTCCCTCCCTCCCCCCCTTTCAGGTTTTTGGTAACATTGACTTTCCAGAGAACCTACTGCTCAGGCACTAATCTTTCCTAATGCCTCTCCAACTTGTTATATTACTTCTTGAATAGTGCGTTTAGAAGTAAGAAAGGTAGCTATGACAAAATGTCATTAAGGTGCCATAGTGTAAATTAACACAGTTAATGGAGCTACTCATGACTGACTCATTGACCCAGTACTAGGCTCTTGTGGAATTAATGGATGCCAGGGGATCAGCCTTTGGGGAGAAAAAGAAAGAAAGAAAAAGAAATGGCAGCTTTAAAACCTTGAAGTGAATTATATTAGAAAAGTGAAAACGTCTGGGTTGGATTTGATTTCACTGGAAGGCCATAAAATGGTATACTCTTAGCAAAACATATTAAACAGAAACGTCAGATTTGATGCAAATGGTATACAATTATGATAGTGTTAATAGTGGTCCTCTATCACCCCAAGACATATTTTTAAAGTTTAATTTCTCAGCAGCTTGGATTTGTCACAAGCTTGTAAATTAGAAAATGTGTTGTGGGATGTTTTCTCATACAAAGACACAAGGCATATAATACTGTTAACTATACCTTGGGGTTTTAGTATAGCTATTAAAATAAACTAGAGATCACATTTACAGACAAGAAATGTCTGTTATAATATTCATTTTGCCTTTTTTTTTTTACACCCCTCTGTAGCTTTACTGCATCGTTCTTCACCCGAGAAGAGACAAGTTTCTCGGTCAGTTTAAAAGGTAGCTGACTATTAAATGATAGAAAGCTAACCTGTCTTATTAGAAGTGTGAATGAAAGGGGAGCAGAGGAGGTTACCAGCTTGTGAAATGTCAAGGACAACTAGACAGAAATTACTGCAAATGGATTTAGATCACTAGAATCCCTATTTTTATTAACTCTTTGAACTCTAGATATTTATTGTGGTAAGATATTACCCATGACAGGTTATGTAGTGTGAAAGATTTATGTGGATCCTTTGATATGTTTTGGCTACAGCAAAGAAACCAATAAAAATCACTGAATCATATTAATTTATGCAAAATTATGTATCAGCTGAATGGAATACAGTAATAATAACAATATGTGTGTGAATTGCTTACTTGGCCAGTGAGTATTTTAAAATATCAGACTTCTTTTTTTTCAACATTAGTCTTTTTTGTTTTATTTCCTTGCATTTCCTCATTTTGTGCCTGGAAACTGATGTAACTTCTAGGGAAGTTTATTTTGTGTTGTTATTCATGATGTTTTCCTTTACATCTTGATTTACGCTGGCTGACTAAATGCCTATAGTTTAGGAAGATAGTATTTTGAGATTTTTATTTCATGAACATTTGTAGCTTGAAACAGAAACTTTTCAGAAAAGAAAAACTTTCTCAAAATCATGGTAACTTCAAACAAGCATTGCTTTGCATAGAGCAGGGTTTGCATTGGCCTTTAGTTACAGTAACTATGAAATAGGAATTGTAAAGACCCACTTGTCAAGTATTCTGTCTGTCAAGCAGAAAACAGATTAGGAGACAGAAGATCCTCTGTGTCCCACCCACTGGTGCAGATATTATCAATGAGAGGCATTTTTCCTCTGCTAATTTCTGAGTCTCCTAATCCCTACCTCAAGGGTGAGTTTAACAATGATCCTTTCCAAAGTGTGGAAATTGTGGTTTGTAGGAACCTAGGTTATATGGCAAATTACACTGTGCATAAAAATGAATGAAAAAGGCAGCTACTATCAGAAACATCTGCAGTCTTAATCTCTGATCTAAAGACCACTGAAGTTGATAAAAATGTTAATTTCTGCTTCTGTGTGATGAGCATTTGACAAAATATAACAGGGCCAAAGCATGTAAGAGTAAATTATGTTATGCACTGCTTAGGAAAAATTTGATAAGGTCTTCTAATAGTTAGGTATAATTAACCGAAAGTTTGGCCGGAAGCCTGGGGAGATTAAAAAAAATCTTTCACATCTGTAACTAAAACTTAAGCAATATAGCGATGTAGAAGGTAAAATCATTGTCATTCATTTGGACTTTTAGAACTTGAAAACGTGTAAAGCTGACATTACAAATGTGTAATAACCTGTGTAAAGACAAAAAGAGTAATCTTTTCTCCATATGCATGATAGATTGATGGATAGGACAAAGTAAAATGGGCTGAGATCGTATAAGGAAAGATACAGGCCAGGCATTAGGTAAAACTTCACATGAAAAATACTGAAGTCAGTTGATGGAAGGATTGTGGAGCTGCTGTCATTCAAATTCTGGGACAGCAGGGTAGACAAGCATCTGTCAGGTAGTAGGTGTAGTTGAACCTCTTTTAGACCAAGGAATGGGCTAGATCACCTCTTACATGTGATCCTGAAGAATCAGGTATTTGAGATATTTCCTCCCTCTCCTGAACAGGAAAATCACCAGAAGAGCTTTGTCTCTACCCATATACTTTATCAGAATATAAACTGGAGCAAACCCTCTTTTGAAATAGAGAAGACTCAAACTTTGATTGAGAAAAATTTAAATAGGTTTTGAAAATAAGCCTAGTGCTTGCTAGTGTTCCTCCTTGTGCTCATTCGTGCAACTTTCAGTGGCTTCTTGGTTAAAACAATCCCTTCTGGGCCCTAGGAAAGTTGTCCTCTTTCCATCTCTGCCGTGGTTTCCTCATGTCTGCTCTCTGCTTTCCTCAGCAGTCTCCCAGGCTCTGTCTTTGCTGCCTGCTCTGTCCCTGCTGTCCCTTTCTCTGTGCTTCTCCCAGGTGGTACCTCTCCTTGCTAAGCATGCTCAGGTGCTCTGGGCGAAGGCAGCATTCGCCTTTCCTTTTTCACCCAGCATCTGCAGTTAGCACAAGGTAGAACAGACAGCTTTTTCCTTTTTCAAAGCAGTGAAGTGAAAAAATGAGCAGAATGAACTGTGAACAAGTAAACCTTTTTATCACACTTCTTTAGGTTCCCTCTTATCTTCTATTTTCTATGCTTCTAAGCATCTGAAGACACATTTTGAAGAATTTTCCAGTGCTAGCAAGTTCATCGTGATGGGATGCCACAAGATTCTGTGACGGGCCTATTTTTTAGTACATATTCATTCATTTTCTAAAATTAGAAGGGGATGGATCTATCTGAATTATTTTTAAGTGGTGCTGTTACTTAGTATAGTTAACAGTGGAGGCAACAAATTTTCAAGAGTAGTTAAACAATACCAAAGCAAATTGAATGGTTAATGCAAAATGCAGGAAATATGTGAGTATCTGAGAAAAGTCACATGCTACATTGTACATATCTCAAGAAAAGGTTCAATTCATACTATGTAGTACTCAAATAAGCAAACAAAATTGTAGGCTGAACTAAAAATAGCATTGAAGGGAATATTGAAACTAGTGGTTTTATTTAATTTTTTGAAATACTATGTTTAGTTTGATTAATCTGACTAAAAATAAATTAACAGAATGTGTAACTGAAATGATTCGGGTTCTAGAGAGAGTGCCAGAGTGTCATTTGAAGAGGATTTAGAAGTCTGGCACTGCTTAGTTTCCAGAGCACAGGAATAAGACAGGTCAAACTAAACATATACAATATAATAAATCTTATGAAGAAAGTGATTCGTATTCTTTCTGTTTACTCTATTGCTATTTATGTTTTCTGCTATCCCAGATAAGGGAACATTAAATTACACTGAAAGCAAATAGCAACAAAGATAAAATTACTAGATGGAAATACCATTAAAAATATTCAGTGACTTAAATCCCTTTGTTTCAAGATACCACTGAAGTCAAAAGGTTAGTTGAATTCAAGTAAACACTAGATGTGCCTCTGAATAACACAATTCTTTCAGATACCTTAAACGTAAAAGTTCACAATTAGAGCCTCAGACTTGAAAATTTGAAAAAGAGTCTATATATCTTTGATAGAATAAAAAACTTCCTTGCTATTTGACGTTATAGGTTAGTACACCATCATATTACATAAAAAGTTGTACTAAAGTAAGCAGTGATATGTGTTTCAAGGATCTTGTTCAAAATAGCAATAAACTTTTTTTAAAAAGTTCTAATTTCTTTCCTTAATAAATTGTGTTTCATTTGAATATGATGCTTATGTATTTTGACCTAATAAAATTTCTACATTCATAGGTTCTCAAGAATTTGGTGTTTCTTTGAGACAATACTTTTAGTTTGTCAGTCAGTAATTTGTAGGTGTAATTTGCACGTGTTGCTTTGTGGCCAGCCCTTAGTCCAAAATTAATAGTAATTTGTTGAGCTCTAGAAAGGTTTCTGTCTAGTTTTCTCCAACTGGGGGGATTGTTCATTCTTGTTAGATAGACCAAAGGGCTTCTTCAGGAACCTGAGTAATAATGAGTCCTGTTTAGAGGAAAGGGCAGAGGTTTGTTTTTTGAAATACTCTGAATAAATTAGAGGTATATAACCAAACTTAAGATTGCCAGTCAAATAATCTGCTTTCTTTTGACATTGTAGGATATTCTGGATTGCTTTTTGTTTTGCTTTGGTTTAGCTGCTGTTTTACTATTTACTGTGTGTAATATTTTTAAATATTTTTGGATTTTTGAAATTACATGTTTTATAATGAGCTATTAATTCAAGCTCAGGCTCAGTTGGTTAGTATTTTGCGCTAGTTAGATATTGATTGGCATCGTATTTTAGTTTAATCTGGATTCATACTGTTTGTAGTATATTACAAATGATGTAAATAACCCAAGCAAATTGCCTCCCTAAAAATACATAAAATTTTAACATAAATATTCATATATTTGTTTTTAGTGATGAAACTTGAAAAAACCATCTATGCTTTAACTGCTCTATTCTCTATGGAGTTGCAGATCAGATTTAATTAGATAAATTAGTGTCTGCAGTGATTTTTTTACGTTCTGCATGTCTGCAGTCTTTGAAAGGACCACAAAGAGATTCAGATTTCAGGTGCTGTGTCATCGGTTTTGATCATGTCGCACAACTGAATGCCATAATGCTTTTAACAACTTAATTTAGTGAATTTAATCCATATCTGGATATTAGAAAAGAGATGGTGGGTTTTAAATCTTTTTTGTTATTGCAGTTCAGTACTTAAATAGTAGACGGCAGCAAATGGAGATATTTATTATGTCAAAACTATTGCATTTCTATTTAACTATCCTAGAAACTGGGAAAACTTATCTAAAATGCAAGAATACACTGCAGATGATCTTTGCTACTCAGTTAATGAATGTTCACAGCTTAAATACCATGTATTTATGTTTTAAGGGCATTTGCTGAACTGACATTTTTCTTTCCATATTTTTTTCTTATAGTAGAAGTAGAGGTGAATTTTCTTAAAGTAGAAAAGTTCATCCACCCTGAATTGCACTTCCTTTTGTATGTAGCCAAATTGTCATCTTTTCTTATGCAATTAAAGCATATAGAGAAATAATACCAAAACAGTGTTATATTAGCAACTTTTTTTTCCTTTTGAATAAGTTTAGCTAAATAGTGATTAAAAAACCCGACATATTTATAGTATTGAAGGATCAGCATGCAGTTTTTTGTATGAATTATCCTGATCTGTTTTATTGATATGTACTGCTTTTCCAAAATTATGTTTTTTATGAAAACAAATACGGGAAAAGCAGATATTGTCTAATATTTCATTATGATATGTATTTTTGAACTAAAGTACAAGAAATAGATTATAAAATTTCACAGAAACATGAGACAGACACAAATGTTTTAATGGCTACTACAACAGAGACTGACTCTAGCAGCATCATTTAGCATCTCTGTGTAAAGGCAAAGTTACATGGTATGTTTTCTCCCTGCTAGGAGTTAATTCCAGAGTTTTACTACCTACCGGAGATGTTTGTCAACAGTAATGGTTATAATCTAGGAGTCAGAGAAGATGAAATTGTTGTGAATGACGTTGAGCTCCCTCCTTGGGCCAAGAAGCCTGAAGACTTTGTCCGTATCAACAGGATGGTAAGCAACATTTTAGTTTAGCTGGAGTAGTGAGGTGTGTGTTTTAATGAACTAACCTATTGCTATTTTTTTACCTCTTTAGAATTAGGTTTAAAAAGGAAAAGAAAAAGTGAGAGAGAATTTTCATTCTGTCTTGCTTGACAGAACTATTTTACAATGGATTTTCCTTTAATGTGCCCAAATAATGGAATTTGAAATTCAGTTATTTCTTCCCTCATGAGAAGGCATCAGATGGGCATCAGTTGAACAACACAGGACATCCTGAAAAATTCAGGCTGTTCCTCCTGACTGTCTTCTACAAGAAAAAAAAAATTGTTTTAAATGCTTGTGTATAGAAAGAAATGGTATGTTCCTTACTTGACCAAAGCTAGGTACTTCCTGTTCAAAAAAGATGAACAGGAAGTGCAGAAATACAAAGTTAAACCAACAACTGTTATCTCTGAACAAATTTTGCAGAAGAACTGCTCTGATGTAAATCACCATGAAGTTTGCAGAATTTTAGCATGAAAAACATTTATCTATATTGTATATTTTTGATAATTTTACAGATAATGTGGTAATAATAGAATTAATACATAGGCATGTTTCTAGTCATTTTTAGGAAAAACAAGGTATATTCTGATGTTTAGGCCAGCAATAGCTCAATTTCTAGTTGTATTTGGAAATGAATCTTCCTTAAAATGTGTATTACCTGCATTGCTTATACATTCTTTCAAGCTATTTTTTTCCATACAGTTGCAGAACTGTTCAGCTTGTACATTATTCCCTATAGTGCTTTTGTGGTAGCACTGTAAATCTACCAGTGTTGTTTTTCTTATGATCAGTTTGGCGATTTAATTTCAAGAACTGTATATTTAAAGGAAATTGTTCGGGAGTTGATGGAAAAAATAGCCATATGAAGTTCAAAAGAATAGCAGAATATTATAAAAACAAACTTATTCCTAGATGTCCGTGATTTAGAAGTGTCCTCTATTTAGGACAGTAAATGATTTGGCATATGTACAGCAGTCTCCTAAGGAAGCGATGGCAACCTCATCACTTGAGACATATGAAATGCACAAAACAAAACATGAGGAATGTTTTCCAGGGAGTAGTCCTTCACTGGCAGGAAAAAGCTGAACAATATTTTCCTTCTTTTTCTTGGCTGGTTTCTCTCATAGCCGCATGTATTGTAACGTTCTTTATAAAAACCAAGTAATTGTCACAGCTTTCAGCATTAAATTCAGGTGCAATATTCTTAGCAAAAAGGAAGTGGACTAAAAGGGCTGCAAGCCTCGGCTAGCGTTCTTCAGGGTGACAAGCACAATCACAGGTAGGTGTCTCTGGAGTGCCCATGTCACTGCGTAGAGCCCCTTTTCAGACCGTGGCTGTGGCTAAACCAGTACAGGGCCCAGGAGTAATTACACTGAAGTTGACCAGAGGTTTAGTTTTGACATCTGTGAGAACAGAGGGAGATACATTTAGTGTGATACCTTAGTGAAAAAGGATAAACAAACTGCCACCTATTGGGGAAAATAATGAGATGCATACTAATGACACCCTTTGGGAAATTTTATAAAGAATGCTCCTTCTTGTATCCTAAATTGTGTTTCTCCATCTTTCCTTTTATAAGTACAAAGGTGGAAAAATTAATATGAGGAAAAAAGGCACTTTGTGTTAAGAGATCACTTGAATATATGCATGACGTGATGTTGATTTCTGTGGTGCAATTTCTGCTTTTGAGAAAATAGCAGAGGGAGTTCTCTATGGAAGAGTTTGGTGCTGGGATATTTACAGCTGCTGAAAAACAGCTGCTTGCATGAATTTAGAGTGTAGCATTTATACCCCTTCAGGACTATACTTTCAATAAAGGATGGTATTTAAAAGCTGGAAATGCTTTTTAAATATTAAGCTGTCAGAGCACTAACGAGTGATTCCATATGTGTGTAAGTATGCTCAGATTGCCACAGGATAGACAAACTTATGTTAAGATCAGAGTAGTATTAGAACTACTGGCTTCAACTTCTTGAGCACTCCTCAGTTCCTAAAATCAGAAATGATCTCACTGACATATCATACCCTTCCTATTCTTTCTTCCACCTGTGTCCCCACAGATGTGAGCATCATGCTGTTATGATATAGTTTGGCCTGGAGGCATTTTCTGCACGGCCTTTATTCATCCCAGCATCTAGTCTTAGCAAGAGCGTGATCAGTAGTTAAAGTCTGGCTCTCCACAGACCCATGCTATCTTCAAGTGAGCAGTCTGATGAAGTTCACAGATGATATAAAGTTGGGAATTGTTAGAATTAGGAGAAAGAGGCATGCATTTATTTGAATTAGGTGCAGAAAATACACTGAAAATCACCTTGGGAGAAAAGAATTATAGGTATTCAATAGAAAGCAGAAATCTGGAAACAAAAGTAGTACCAAAAGAGAGCAGAAGCAAGGGAAGGGTAATAATGAGCAGCAATTACATTAGATAGCACTCTGTAATTCTACATGGCACCAGAAAGAACAAGTGTATTTTGAGGCCATCTATGGAGAATGATTGCATCACAGAGGATGTAAACAGTAGTACCTTTCTATGGTCCTTTTGAGACTGCACCTGGATTATTGGATTCATTTCTGGGCAACTAGATGGCAGAAGTATTCAAAATTGGATGGAGTTCAGAGAATAGAAACAATGTGAATAACTCTGGACTGTTTAAAGAGCATGATATGTGAATAGTTTTTTATAAAGCTTATTATATAGAAGTAGCAAGTAGCTAAAGCAGGATAATCCCTTTATGAAATGTAGATAACGTGTAATAAGAGGTAATGGAATTATATTTTGAAAGGTAAAATGTGTAATAATTTATCAGAAAAACTTCCTCACATAGGGATCTATTAGCACATGGAACAAACTGCTTCTACCTTCTTGTTTTGGGCACTAAAAATAGACTGGACAAAGTATGAGAAAATGTACTTTAGGGAACAAATTGGAAGGTTTAACATTTGTTACCTCATGTCTGAGTCCATGTTTTGAGCTGGTCAGCAGATGTATTATTCAGTTAGGTCATCCCTAGGCCAAGCTTTGTGTGTTGCACAAGAATCTATCTCAAGAAAAAAAAATTGCATGGGTGTGGTGCGGAGGTGTAAAATAGCAAGTGGGTGCACATTGGGAATTTCCACGTGGCTTAGCAAAGCAAGCAGAGAACACGTTTACAGGAAAAGGCACAGAAAAGGGAAGAATATTTCAAGTGTGAACCTGATCCATTGTCTAATGAAATCAGTGGTAGTCATTTCCTTTCGCTGTAAAGCATCCTATGTGGTAGCACAGAGGGGGCTCTTGTTTTCCTAGCTGACAGTATTCTCATATCTTCATATGTATTTTTTGCTTGCTGCAGTCACACATGATGTGTAATTTTACATGGGAATAAATACAAATCCGTATATACAGCTTACTTACACAATTATAAATGTAAACATTTTCTTTCAATAACAGCAAGAATTTCAGCATACTGAGACTTAGCAAAGCAAGCAGAGGCTGGCCATAGAAAACATCATAGAGACATAATGACATAAATTGACATAACAATTTAACCAAGTAGTTAACACACTTTACTAAAATTGTGTTCAAACTAAAAAATGTTTTTTTGGGACTGCTTTGTTTGATTGTTCGGTTGAGTATTTTACATTCCCAAGTAAACACAGAAATAGAAATGAAAATGGTCCATCAAAAGTGATTCCACTAAACTCATGAAAATTAAACTTATTTAGAGCCTGGAATCAGGGATTGTTGTAGCAGTTTTATTTATCCATACAAAGCTAGACTGATTACACTGGACTTACTCATGAAACATTAATAAAGCCCTATGTTCAATGCTAACATGATTATGGTCTGACCTCGGCGATGTCAGAAAGGACAGAGGCAGAAAGTGTCCCTGATAACATTACCCTAATGCTGGGCTCATCAATCATAATCTCCCAGTTTACCAGAAAAAAGAAAAAAAAAAAAAAAACGCATAAAACCTTCCACAGATGTGCATCTGTAGTCCTACTCAGCCTCTCAGTCCCCACAGACTTAGAGCAGCCCTGAGAGCCAGAAATAGAACATATTCAATCAGTAAGTCAAGCATGCTAAATCAAGGCAGGGAACACCACTGTGAAACACTGAAGCAGAGCTTTTATAATAAGCATTCTTTAATTTGGAAACAAAAGATGCAATATTGTGTAATTCAAAGTTAATTATAATGATATTTTGATTATGGCTTATGCACATATTAAATTACAAATTACAATGTTGAGTAAAATGCATTCACTATAAATTATATTTCTGAGAGTCTAAATGCTGTCCTGTTTTTGTAATACATATTTTGTCACTATTACATAACTCTGTTATTAAGATTGAATTTTCTTTCTTTCTATGAAGTGATTTATTTACACTCTTCTGCCACCAGTTATATTTTTTGTACTATTCCCTGGCTACTCAGAAGCATGCATAGTATTTCATAATTAAAAAGCTTCTTGAATAGTCATTAAATACATATATTATTAAATCTCCATGCTGTAAGGTTCTGGAAGATTTATCTTTTTTCCTCACCATTCAGCAGCAGTTGACATTCCTTTTTTACCAGAGAAGCAGTAGATATGATTTTGTTTTACTTCATCAGTAGTAGTTTGTTTGATTTTATTTTGTGTATTGCAAGAACAATTGCATTTGTTCTTAATGCAATTAAATTCATCCACAGCTCATGGGGGTTTCAATCCAATTTGGAAATTGCAGCAATTTTTTTTTTTTTTTGAAACTTTCAATACTGCAGAAGAATCTACTTACATCATAAGCTGCATGTGTAAAGGATCAGTTTCCCTGCAAACATCCCTAAACAACCCAAATATGTAGAATGTGCTTCTGCTTCATTTTTTAAAAGATTGTTTTGTTTAAACAAACAAAATGAATTTCAGATTTCACTATTTCCTGTTTGATTTTATGGCAAGAGATAAAGAGTTTACTCCAACAATCAGTCCAAGAAATGGCAAATGAGTCACTGAAATACTAGGCTGAGAGAATCTGCACAATTCATGGCTACTTAGGTGTGCGGATGTAAGAAGAAACAAGAAAAACCCAGATCACAGGCTGAGACAGTAAAGTAGCTGATGCTTTATTAAAGCAGATCTGCAAAACCAAAGTATCTCAGAGTACTTCTGAAGAACTATTTTAAACATACTGAATTTAAGTCCTCAGGCACCTCTCCTGTTCTCCATGTCCTTTCAAAGATGATTGAAAGTGACCCAGCAATAACATCCGCCAGCTCTCTCAGCGCTTCTGAGTGCATCCCATCAGGGCCCGTGCACTTGTGGATGTCAAGTTTGCTAAAGTGATGCCTAACCCGATCCTCCACCACCAAGGGAAAGTCTTCCTTTCTCCAGACTTTCTCTCTTGCCTCCAGGGTCTGGGGTTCCTGAGGGCTGGCCTGAGCAGTAAAGACTGAAGCAAAGGCGGCATTCAGTAACTCTGCTTTCTCTGCATCCTTCGTCACCAGGGCACCCACCCCATTCAGCAGCAGGCCCTCATTTTTCCTAGTCTTCCTCTTGCTACTGATATATTTGAAGAAGCCCTTCTTGTCCTTGACATCCCTTGCCCGATTCAACTCCAAATGGACCTTGGCCTTCCTAGTCCCATCACTACATACTCGGACGACGTCCCTATATTCCTCCCAGGTGGCTTGTCCCTGCTTCCACCTTCTGTACACTTCCTTCTTCTGTTTGAGTTTTGCCAGGAGCTCCTTGCTCATCCATGCAGGTCTCCTGCTCCTTTTGCTTGACTTCTTACTCACAGGGATTCACCAATCTTGAGCTTGGAGGAAGTGATCCTTGAATATTAACCAGCTTTCTTGGACCCCTCTTCCTTCTAGGGCCCCATCCCATGGATTTCTTTACACAATATATGCTGTGCGTTAAAATAAAAAACAATGCCTCCTCCTGGAATTTCTATAAAAATAATTTTAGCACCAAATTGGGATTGGAGGAGAGTGTGCAGCATTCACAGAATCACAGAATCACAGAATCACTGAGGTTGGAAGGGACCTCTGGAGATCATCTAGTCCAACCCCCCTGCTCAAGCAGGGTCACCTAGAGCACATTGCACAGGATTGCATCCAGGCGCATTTTGAATATCTCCAGAGAAGGAGACTCCACCACCTCTCTGGGCAACCTGTTCCAGTGCTCTGTCACCCTCACAGTGAAAAAGTTTTTCCTCATGTTAAGATGGAAGTGTCTGTGTTTCAGTTTGTGCCCATTGCCTCGCGTCCTGTCGCTCGGCACCACTGAAAAGAGTCTGGCCCCATCCTCTCGACACCCTCCCTTCAGATACTTGTACACATTGATAAGATCTCCTCTCAGCCTTCTCTTCTCCAGGCTAAACAAGCCCAGCTCTCTCAGCCTTTCCTCATAAGAGAGATGCTCCAGTCCCCTAATCATCTTTGTGGCACTTCGCTGGACTTGCTCCAGTAGTGCCACATCCCTCTTGTACTGGGGAGCCCAGAACTGGACGCAGTACTCCAGATGTGGCCTCACCAGGGCTGAGGAGAGGGGGAGAATCACCTCCCTCGACCTGCTGGCAACACTCTTTCTGATGCAGCCCAGGATACCATTGGCATTCATACTTCACAAGTCTTGGCATTTTGGGGGGAAGAGTTTTAAGTTCTTTAGGCAAGATTTTCAGCTGTCCATAGCTTAAAAGGTTAATGTTACTGAGGAGTGATATAGAAAATTCCTGTATTTTCTCCATAAATTAATTTGAAAATAGCTGTAGTACTTAACGCTGTCCAATGGTAACTTGGCTAGTATTACCTTTAATTTAATTATTTTACGTACATACATATATACATGTGTGTGTGTATAAACTTACTAATACATATTTATATTTTATAACAGTTTGAGATCAGATTTTCAACCTGTGGAATGCATGTGCTTACCCTTGCATGCAAACACACAAAAAACACAGTACCTTCACTTTAAAATATTTATTTGCCTTCCACTGGACACCTAATACTGCTTACAGTTTAGTATTGACAGTACAAGTCATCTTACATTTAAAATAATAACATAAGAGATTCCTTACTCAAAACAAAAACTATGAAAAAGTACTGTGACTTGAATATTACAATTTGAAAATGAAGCAGTAATAATATATAACAGTGGTCCAAACAAGTTCAGTTTGAGAGTGCCAAAATATAACTCTAATTGTTTTCTGTATATTTTAATTAAAATAGAAAACAAGCAAGATATTAGCTCATTTCTGTTTAACAGTAAGAATCTATTAAAAGCCTTAAATAATAATATATATTTATATAAGTTAGGGGTTTTTTTATTTTCTTAATTTTCAGATTGAAAATACTCCCCAAAAGTTAAAAGCCCCCCAAATTTTTTAAAGTCAAAATGTTCTCAGAAACTCTGTTCTGCAAGGCAATAACCAGCCTATTTTAAAGATCTTATTATTGTCTTTTTCTGTATCCTGTTGCTACTGTACCTACAAATTATTTTTTGCGCAGAAAATTCCCTCAACCTATTCCTTACTGAGCATTGCATATCCTTGAGAAACCAAACCATGTCCTGTTGACAGTGAACAGCTCATAAATTTTCAGGAGGTACTTAAAGAGAGAGGGAGCAGTCTGTGCATTACAGCAAATTAGGGCAAGGATCCTATAAGTATCGAATCGCATGAATAGCGTAACAGAAGTACTTGTGAGCGGTACCGGCAAGCCAGGTAGCAGACCTCACGTCAGTGGCAGGAGCTTTATCCTGACTCAGCCAAGTCCGGGTTGGAAAGCGCAGGTCAGGAGCCTGATCCCCACCAAGGGCTGTGTAGGTCTTGGCAGCCTTTCGGTGGCCCAACTGCAAGTGCACCCTATCACTCAGGCCCAGCCTCACTGACAGTAATTCTTTGGATTTCTCATTTTGTGTGGAATTCTGAAATTTTTAGTTTAAAATAATTAAATTCAACCCTTGAAAATTTCCCCACATCTTTTATTGCATTTCAATGTACAGACCTTTAAAGAAGCATAGACTTGCACAGTACAATCAACCTGCTTAAAGAATTGGAGATAGAAGACATGACATGCTGCTGTTAAAAGATAGCTCGTTTATTTAGGAAGTTATTAAAGAACAGTTCATCCGTGTGAAATAGAAGTTCTCCAAAACTGCCAGTGTCAGTAAGACCTTCCCTGGGATGACCAGCTGCTGAGTAAGGTCTGGTCATGCAAGTTAAAACTGCCTCAGGGAAACATAACGTAGATATTCAACTTTCTTAACGGGGGGAAGAGGATGTTAGAGAAGATAATGTGTGAAATATGCTGATTTGACCCCAGCATTTATTTTTACAACTTTTACTGTCCTACATTTAAATAGCACCTACATCCGTCTAAAAATTTAGTCATTTTCCTGAAATGTTCTGCATACTCTAGAAGTAAAGGTGGTCTTTTTGACCAAAACAAAAACCTAACATTTTTCTCCATGAATTACTTTATTAGCAAATAAATAATAGGTATGGATGCAAAAAAAAATGCTTATAAATATGCAGAACTCAGAGAAGGAAGAGAACAGCTAGGCTGCCAGCTATGAGTTGGTCCGAGACAGATGTTGGAAAGACAACAGGCTTTAAACTGTATTTTAGATTTAATTACATACAAAAGAACATTTAAAACTGAGCATCTAAAAATTAGGAAATGCTTTATTTATGATGGTCTTGGCACACTTAATTTTATCCTTTCATGCTAACATCCTGCATGCTGCATGAGATAAAAGTGCTTATAGAAAAGATTATGTGAGATCATGTAATTATTGACTACATCATGTTACACGCACTCAGTACGCTATAATTAAGGATCTGGCATTTCTTAATTTATTGGGAGACATGCTTTGAAGCTAAATAGTATTTTAAATAGTATTTACTATTAAATAGTATTAATGCTATTTAAATACTATTAGTCATAATTTGCATATGATGTCCAATGATGTTACATGGTTCTCTGCAACATTTCTTTATAGCACCTTGTAGTCTGCTGATCTTAAGCCCTTGAAAACCGAGTCACAGATCAACTCTTAAGACTGATCCTCCCCATCCATTTTGCTCAGGAATAGCATTCCCTGGGATGGGCAGACCACGGCCGAGTTTTCTCGCATGCCATAGAGAGTTCCTCTTCCAAGTGGAGCTTTAGAGGGAAAATGTACTGGGAATCACTGATCTGGGGAGGCAGAGGGGAGAGGCTGCCCTGCGTGCTGCTGCCCCGGCGGTGCTGGCAGGGGGCTGCTCCCCATGGTTACTGCATCGCTCGGCCTAACGGCTGATGATTATTTCTGCAAGTGGCTTGAAACTGCTCTTTGCAATGTAAATGAGTAAAATGAAAAAAAAATTTTTTCCCCAAGGTTTATCTCCCTGCAAAACTTAAAATTTCCTGGAACAGATATGAAGCCCTGTCCTAGCTGGAAAGGATTTCCTTTGAGTAGTGGCAGTATGCTAGAATTTCTCGTAAAAGAAAACAAATAAACCACACAAATCTTTGAAAATGAAAAGTATTAGATAATATAATTTAGAGGGTTGCTGCTAACTCTTCCTGCCTGCAGTGAGTAATGGTGGACTTGACATGCATGTTTACATAATAAATTGTCTTAATGCTGATTCTATTTTTCAGAAACGTTAATACAGGAGCCCAATTTTCTACTAAATGCGCAGTGAATAAATACCTTCACTTTAAGAACTAGCTAGATAACAGCACACTTTGTTGAATTCTAGCTATGTTCAGAAAAAACAGTTTTCATACCAGTGTGTTACAATGTGAGAAGTAGTACCTAGAGGTACTTAGCAAATTAGTATTCCTGAACACTACTTTATATACCTCTTCAGAAGACCTTTCAGATTTACTTTCTTCTTTTGGAATAAATTATAACATGTTTGACATGCTCAATAATAAAAGCTGTAATAAAATTCACAAAGTATGCTGTCCCCACACCACCTAATTTTCTGTTCTCTGATGCTCATAACTAGATAGTATTGATGCAGCACCAAATTCTCTATAAATTTTAAAAGTGAAATCAGTGTAAATCAGGACAGCGCTTCACTGTAGGCAGTCATCTTACTGTGCTTCTAAAGCTCTATTTCTGCGTATGGGCACAAAGGGATCCTGTGTTCTACAAACGCAAAGCTCAATAATCATAAAGAATGTAAACTACTGCAGTAACAAAAGATCTGTTAATCAAGCAAGATCAGTCTACTAATAGCTTAATTTTCTGTGTTCTAAAAATGAATGGGAATTTAGTTCCCAGATCTAAAACTCTCCCTGAGTTAGGGGACACTAGGTATATGACACAGTACAAGACTAGGACTGTGATGTAGTTCAGGCAAGGACACACATAAAAACCTTGATAATGGAACAAGAATCCTCATTTTAATATCAGTTCCCATTTATCACAGTCCTTCTCTTAAGGGAGTTTTAGGGAAGACCAAATGAGTGTCAAGCAGTGATATCTAATAATGCAGCCAATAATGTCTAATAAAGGCAGATTGTTTGGATCAGACTCAGTAGTAACACTATCATGATTTCCTCTGGCTAGAATTAATTTCTTTCCATATGCTGGGCAAAGGAATAGAAATCTTTGAATTCATTTTTGAACTAGCTAGTCACGGCCTGTCTTTTCTCTAGTAAATCAACCTAATATAAAAAATGAATGTGAAAAATGCTTTTTGACTTCGAGAAATTACTCAGTAAGTCACAATTCACACAGAGTTCAGAATTTATTTTTGCTAATAGAGCTTTTTAATCCATAAGATTCCATTTTATATTTAAGACTGATTAGAACTAGTTGGAAAATGAGTTGGAGGACTGGGTTTTTGAAATTGTTTTCTTATTTCCATCAATTTTTCCGACAAATTACCTAGCTTACTTGTCAACTCCAAAAACTAATAATTAAAAACCTTGCAGCTAGGAGAAACCCAGTAGCTGAGATGAAGAAGATTAACTTGATATAGAGTTGAATAAAAGATGAAGAATATGTTTTTAGTTTTTCTCCCAATATAATTATATCTACTTTTTAATGTTTGAAGGATTTCAAATACATTGGATAAACCTAAACAAGAAATGTAATCATGTCCATTATGTTTCCTCAGTTAATAGGAGAAGATAAAACATAATTTAAGCGTGAAATTGTGAGTTGGAATTTAAGACCTAACTCTGAATTTCACTTGCAGGCCCTGGAAAGTGAGTTTGTATCATGTCAGCTTCATCAGTGGATTGACCTTATATTTGGCTACAAGCAACGAGGACCAGAAGCAGTGCGTGCACTCAACGTTTTCCACTACCTAACATATGAAGGCTCTGTGAACCTGGACAGTATCACTGATCCTGTCCTCAGGGAGGTAGGTGTTTACTGCTGTTTCATTCTAAAAACTGCTGTCATCTCACAAGAATTGGTTCTTTTTCCATCTTTCACTGCTGGAAAAAATTGTAGTGTGTGATTTGATTCAGAACTTAGGACCTAGGTGACTTTAGAAGTATTCATAAGCTAGCAAGAAAACAGATGTCCCACAGTATTTTGTTTGCTTGAAATTACTAATATATTTAATGGGCAGCTGTGATATGGGAAATTGCAGTGTAATGTATATTCTGTAATATAGATTCTGCTACTTGTTATAATTTACTTTTAAAGAATTCAGTTAGTAGAGCTGAAAATCTTAAACAAAACATTGTCATAGTCATAGGGAAAAATTCTAACCTTTTCAGTCAGAAAATGTAGGAGAGATTGTGTATCTGAATTAGAATAGAAATGGAATAGATGGAAAATAGAAATGATTCAATTACTTTGGTGTTAATTATGTAAAGTAATCACAATGTCACTAAAATGGAAAATGTTAGCTAATAGCTGGAATTGTGTGCATACAAATATGTGTTTGTGTAAATATGTGTATAATGTTTATATATGTGTATATATACAAGTGTGTTTTAAATTTTATGCGTAAATGTCAAGAAAAATTCTACTAGATATCCTGATAGATTCCAGTCACCGTATTTGTTTTTAGTAAGACTATTAATTTGAATAATTATTTCTGTAATATCATCCATTCACTGGATAAAACAATTGAAAATAGGTGAAAAGTGTGAAGAAGCAACAGCTGCTAGATGAGTACTGCTGTGATGAAGCTGTACACACAATCTTCCATTCCCCCAGATAGCTACCATCTGCTGTATGCAAAACAGTAATAATTTATACATTGCCAGGCAATGGGTTTTTGTTTGTTTGTTTATTTGTTTGTTTTTAAGCCTTGGAGATGTGAATCTACAGATTTTAGAAAGATATGGATTCTAAAAAGCATTTGTATTCAGCTAGATATTGGGTTTTGTCATGTTTTTTCAGTAGTGCATTGTGTGCATCTTTCTACATTTTATGCCTTATCAGGGGCAGAAGAACCAAAAGAATTCAGACCAGCAGATTGTTATGGCTGGATCTTCACAACATGCACTATAAAGCTTATATTTTGTAAACAGTTAGTACTTGCTTGTTTTTGAGAATGAGATGAATTGCATTGATTCCAATGACTCAAAAGTTTAATGTTAACATCTACGTAGTTGTTTTCTGGATTTAAAGACTCTGAGACGGAGAAGAGTCAATAAGGTAAAAAACTGTGTACACAAAGGAACGGTGTTTTTTAAAGTCTAAAACAGGTGTCAAGAACCATGAATACAAGGGATTTGCATGGCTTAAGGTCCTGATTTGCATGGGCAGACTCCTATGTCTTGACTTTAAGGGTCTGCTCCCACAGGGCAGCTTATATGATTGAGGCCTATCTGTCTATCTGTGCACCTTATTTAACATCTTATGACATGATGAGACTCTTCAGCTCTCCTGTGGCTCTACTTACATGCATAACTTGTCATCAGAAATTTCAAGAAATTTATGGAGATATTTTTGTTCACTCACTTGAACATCTAGCCCATACCCTGTCAGTCAATAGCAGCATATAAGCCTCTTCTTATGCTTTTATTTGTGCTGTAAACTTCTAAAAGCACAATTTTATCTTCATTTCCACAAGTTGGATTAGTAAATAAAATTCATTTTTAGTGACGAGAAGACAAAATGTCTAGTAAAAAATGGATCCTCTTAATTTTTATTATAGAGAGATTTATAAAATTGTATGTTTGTGTATAAAAATAATATGCTTTCTCCTCCAAGAGAGTTCAAACACTGGTGGTCTGTGGTTTGGTATAAATGGGTTTAAAAAAATACTTTTTAAACATTTTTATTCAGAACTTACAACATGGTTGTGTATACATAGGCAGATTTAGAGCCTTTTTCATTTCTCTGAACTCTGTTTATGAAACTAGCAGACATTCTCTGGCCAGTGGTGAAGCTTTTGACATCTAGATCATCTAGAAGATCAGGTATTTGGATGTCATGTTTCCGTTATAGTCTGTTCTATTTAATCTGCTTTGTTTGCATAATTTTCTTTGTTTTTTTTTCTTGCTTGTACTAGATATTCCAGAAAATAAATTATAAACAAACAAACAAACAAAAAACTATGAAGACCACTTAAAATTGCAGAAATATCATTATAGGCACACCAACAGTTTTAAAAATGATGATTACAATTGTTCAGCGTGCTTTACAGTGGCAGGTGTTGGTGCCTGGCATTTTAAGTTGGAAACACTGTAACTTAAAATGAATTAAGGTTTGCAACTATTCAGGAAATCTTTTATCTCGATATCAAAATACTCCTGAGATTTATTTTCTAAATAGACTGAAACATATATTGAACATTCTCAAGAATTGATTATAAGCAAATCAATGCAACTTTATCAGTAGCAGCCCCTATCAGACCAATGAACTCAGATAAATTGGTAGCCTCCTCAAACTGTGGCCATAACTAATTTCATACTGAGCTGAGTCTCAGTAGAACCTGTCAAATGAAATAAGGCTCCAAGGCTTACTGAAACACATCATTTAAAAATTCAGATCCCAGTGGCCTATTCACACTATTCCATGGCTTTTTCACTTCCACCCGTTCCTTGACCACCTCACTTGAACACGGAGGAATATATTGTTCTTAGCTTTCTGTTAAGAGTGGTGTAAGAGTAATTTCAATAGCTATCTGTCTGAAACAAAAATATTTTCAATGATGGGATAGTTCATCCCTCCCATTAGTCACTTCTTTCTCATGTGCACAGGCTGCACAGGCAGTCTCTTAAGAACTGTCGTCCATCTAACACTGGAAAAATGTCCTGTGCATTTTCCTTTTGACCTGTTCAGTATAAGAGAATCACTCTGGCCTTCTTAGAAGTTATTCCTTCATTTTCTATTCTGCAATTTCACAAAGGGTAAAACTGGAATGCTGCAATAGCATTATATTTTAGGTTACCAGAGTGTATAAAATCAGATATTTCTGTTCCTGTAATAGGTCTTTGGGAACTTAAGAGCTGTAGATGGTTATACCGATATATACAAATATACTGATTTCATTTAAAGATACTGATTTTGATATTTCAAACAACTTTGTGATTTTCTGATGCCACAAAAATATGTGATCACCTTAATATATTTCAAATAGTGATGAGATCAGAATGAAAGTCTTGACTTGCTGTACAGAATGTTTAAAGATAATTTTGTTTAGATCATTTCTGATCAGAAATTTGGAAGCTCTTCAATTCTATCAGTTCAAGTGGCTTCTTATTCTGTACATTCCAAAATTGTTTTCATATTATAATAAGGAGCAGAAAAAATGTGTAGCAAAAAATAAACATTTTTCAGCCCCCATATTAATTATTCTTTTATTTTTCATTGCAATCTTTTGTATTTTCTCATTTGTATATTTGTCTTTTTTGAAGAAAAAGCAGTCAGGTGAAAACTAAAATTCAAAGAACAGCTTAATGATATTGATTCATTCTTACTTGACAGGTGAAATCATGGTTGCAGCACTAACCACAGCAATTACAGCATTAAAATGTCAAGAAATTAGAGGTCAGAATAACAGATAATTTTCTTCCTTTTGTCAGATTAAAAATTGACATTCTTTGACAGCACAGGATCTCTGGTTGAGAAAGTTATGACAGCTTAACTCATCTTGTACTTGTAAAGCAGTAATTGATAATGAACTTTACCATGACAGTCTTCTCCTGTGGAGAAACATGACAGAACATCCCTGGTACAAAGCCTGTATCTCTTTTTAATATGTAAACAGTAGTTACGTTGGACATTAGATGTTATTTGGAATTGTCTTTACTGTTAGTTTACATCATAATCCAAATCCTTTCCACTACACAGATTCAGTTGACTTCAGAGGATTGAAGCTAAGAATGCTAATGTGTAAAGACCAATATCTGAAACGTGATCTGTTATGATGCTCCTGTGTTATTGGCTCGTTTCTTTAGGAAAATATAATTCCATACACTGATCAATAGAAACTCTTCTGGCTTAATTCCCCCAAAGTGACTAGAGATTTTAGGGGCCTCTTTTTACCCAATTTCTGTTTATCCAACTTAAAATCCCTGGAAGAATGTTGGGCTTTTTGCAATTACCAAGCGTCCAGACACCTCAAAATGTGGACACTCAAAGTCAATAAATAGTCTTTTTTTAAGTTAAGAACTTGTTTTGCATGATGCAAAGTGTTGTGGCTGAAGAGGGCACAGCATAGTTACACTGTTAGAAAACCAACAAAAGAGCTAAAATTGTTTTTAGTACTGCCTTGCAGATTAGGCTGAAAATAATTAAATGGGAATGTTCAGTTAGGTTATAATAAATTAATCACATGGAATATCCAAAGCACATTTTGTGTTTAGCCTCACAGAAAAGTAATATTTCAGGTTCTCTGTAGTTTAAAATTATTGCTGGTTCTCTGTCCACTTTTTTTAGTTGTTCAACTTCTTTGTGATAAGACATGTTTTAAAAGACCAAGTGGCACATTATAGTACACAGTTATTGGTTTGCACTGTACTTCAGGCTAACTTTTTTGTTTTTCGTGTGCTCACTGTTGGTTGCAAATCCAGAGAGGCTGTGCAGTACGGTGGCTGTGCTGCGTGTATGCTGCCCGTTCAACGAAAGCTTGCGTCCCCTCCGCTCCAACAGGAATTGTCAGTGCGCAGAAAAGCAAGCCTGTATGAAGCTGCTGGCCGCAGATATTTGTTCTGAGCAGACACCTGTCAAAATACCTGAGCATACTTGCAACTCACACAGCAAATTGAAAAATGATTAAAATTGCTAGTGTTTGACAGTCAGGTGCTGCGCCCATAAAGTAATCCTAGTAGGACAGTTTTGCTGGCAGCAAACAAAGCATATGGCCTATGCAATATTTATTTCTTTGGTGGGGACTTGATATTTAGCATATTTAAATGATTTGAAAAGTCATAATGATGTGGTAGTCTTGCAGTGCTTTTCAGTTACCCTCATTTCTGGGTTTTATTTTTCCTATTATATTTTCTTCTGTTATCTCTTTCTTTGATCTGACAGGAATAACAAAGCATCCCTCTGGATCTGCTATAGTGAAATATGCCCACAGGAAGCAGAGTAGATCACATCAGTTTTCACTTCTTTTTTTTTTTTCTTTTTTTTCTCCCTCCCCCTTCTTGCCGAAACACTCTTTGCTACTACAGAGGGCTGACATGATAGGGCTGTCAAGACTCAGCAAGATAGATATATCTTTAACAAAGGGAGCTGAAATGCTAGCCTTTCCCTGGTGGCTGAACCTGGAAAATTTATGAGGAAAAAATTAACATGCTATCCTAATACCACTATATAACACTTTCAAGGTAATGCAAGCCCTTACGCCATGTGCTTGTTCTTGCTCTTGCTCAGAGTTATTCCTTATTTATTCTTATTTCATTTATAACTTGTTAGATCTTTTTTTTTTTTTCTGTGCTCTGTTTCTTTGATGTGACAAGAATATCAAAACCACCCCTATGGATCTGCTTGATTGAATTGTACCCACAGCACTGGCCACTTACACGTTTGGTTGTGCTTAATTGCCTCCATACAAGGGATGGTCTTAGCTTCCTCTCTAGGAACAGTCGTTGTTAGACATGAATATGGATAGTTGTGAAATAACTAGGAAACTGCGAGTAGTATTGATATCTTCTTCTTTCTAAATTAATTGAAGGAATCTGTGCAGCAAAAAGAGTTATTCAAGAAAAAGCCTTAATCAAAATAGAAATTATTTTCTTATATGCTAAGGGCTCTTTTCTTCTTTGAGAAATGTATACTCAAATTCTGTTGATTTTTGTCAAGAACTCTACACCTCCTTCACTGCTAAATGTTTTCCAGGCATACAAAAGAGAATTTTTTTTTTTCTGAATTTATACCCAGTTTATTAGAAAAATACCTCAATTAGTTTATGGTATTTTTGTTTGCCTGTGAGTATATTCTGTATGTGTGAAGAGATGATCAACAGAAAACTAAATGGATTCTTGCATGTCACTCTGGGAGTGTCTGTGTGTATAATCAATTTTATCTTTCCAGACTGAGTTTCAGCGCTCAGTCTCCTCTCCTGTTAATGGAAAGAGAAGAGTCTTTATTTGCAGTTACTTTGTTTTGATAGCTCTCTGTAGATCAAAAAGGAAATTATGGGGATTTTTGAGGGTAAGATGCTCATTTCTGTAGGTAAAGATTCTTATGGAGGGCAGTGAATACAGAAGGAGACACCTTAAATGAGAATATTCAATACGGAATTAGAATATATTGCATCAGGTCAGTTATCACACAGTAACTGCCGAATATACAGGCTTTTATTTAGAAATTAATGTGGGCTATTTTACATGTTTCTCATTCAGGGGAAAGGGCATTCTGAAGGTGTTTGCTGTAGAATAGCTGAAGCATTTTACCTATGCTTCCTGTTTTACTACAAAATAACTTTCTGTGAGTCCCTACCCTAAGTAGCACAAGCTATTTATGACAAGGAATCAGAAATCATAACCTGGTGCATAGAATTCGAGATGAAAAACATCCTTATACCATTGTTAAATACTAAGTCCAAAGTTAAAATCTGTTAAAATCTAACTACAGTTAGATTAATGTTTGACCGTAATATCTCCAGGTAATTCATGTATTAGAAGTTGTCAGGTAGAAAATATGGCATATTTTAATGGATAGAAGTGCTGATCTGATTTCAGTATAATTCTTGGATCATGCTATTATATGTTTATAAGAATTCAGAATCTTTAGATAGTCACGAAAATACACAGTTCCCAAAAGTTTAACAAACTGTGGCTCACGGATGGTTTTTTGTTTGATTCAAAATGGCATACAAGAAGGTGTGAGATTTATTTATTATTCATGATATTTCTGATTAAAAAGTTTGCCATCCAGACAGACCTAAGCACTGCCACATGACATATATGACCAACTGTGAAGAACTGCAGATAACTTATTTAGCTGACAAGTCTTCATCCAACCTATTTGATAAATATTTCAGATCATTAATTCATCAAAGGAATACTAGGATGAGTTTGTGAATGATTCATAGCCCAAAAGATGTCTCAATCTACTCTGAGTATTATTTGGAATAAATTGTTTGACCAGTTCTCATATACATGTTAGATACTTCGTATACATTTTTGACAGAACAATCCAGAGTCCTACCCAAAATGAGTTTAATATTTTGACCCTATAAAAAGCTCATCATTAACCACAACCACTCTCTTTTATTACAGAAATATGAAAAATGTAAGTCTTGTATATGAACCTTTCTACTTTAGTGTCTCTTTATTTTGTTTTTCTCCATATGGCTGACAGGTACTAATTACTGGTTTTTGAAAATAGCAAGAAGCATTTTAACATACACTTAAAGTAATATTTTGTGTATGTGAGAGAGAGATGGGATGAAAATTACTGCTGCTGATTGTAACAGAAATAGCTGGAAGAGGCTTCTTTTTTTCCTATTAGCACAGATTTCACTTATATTACATTGTCGTTACCTCAGCATAAATTAACTATTATTCAAAACATTTCACATACATCAGTTTATTGGAACAGATATTACTCAGTATAAGTATCTAGTCATTCAGTTAGAGAGATGCAAAGCTGAGCTTTCTAAATGTTTTAAACATATTGATAATGTGCCTCTTTAATGCCATGTTGAAGCCTGTGTACAGTATATCTATATTATTGTTTTCAATTTATGTCAAGAGCAAAGTAAAGTTTTGAAGAATGTGTTCTGGGAAATAATACAAAGATAATTATTTCTTTATAAGCTAAACTCTCTGAAAATAACTGAGGACATTTATTTTAAAGCTAACAGTATAACCTATTTCCAAAAATGAAATTCACCACAGCTTCACAAATACTGTATGTGACTCACCTCTCCTTATGTATGTTTTACCTGCTGCCCTGTCAGTCCCTTTTCAGCTTGTAGTTTTGAAGGTTTGCCTGTTTCCTGAGATAGTTTGTGAGTCCTGCAGTGGATAAATTGAAGGCTGGCAGATGTTTGGAGCCTCATCATTACCACTACATTTGTAGTAAAGAGCATGTGCTTTGCAAATCTCTGAGCACCTTCTTAGGATGGCTACAAGCCAGAGGATTTGTGAGAGGAAGATGAAGCTGAGAGCAAAGAGATAATCCAGCATTTGCTTTCCGTTCAGTATACCTACAGTAATTATTCATAAGGCAAAAAGTCATATCTTCATTACAGTTTTTGTCACAAAATTGAGAGGAAAAAAAAGAAAAACCCTAATTTAAGATCATCACATTCTTAACCTAATGCATTTTATTTCATTATCAAGGAAAGGTTTTACTTGTGAATTGTGCTATTATTTTTTGACAACCAGGCAGAAGTTGAACACAAGCTCACACTTTAATTTTTTATACTTTTGTATTTATAAAACAAGTAAAGAATAAAATATGGATATTATATACTTCAATTTACTGAGTCTGTTCTGCATTCCAAACATTAAAAAATGTTTTCAGTGATCATGTTTTATTTCAATAATAAACCAGAAGAAAAAAGGTCACAGCTAAAATACATTCTTTAATGATTAAGTACCCTTTCCTCTTTTATTACTGCAAGATTTCAGAAGGCCTGTTCTGTTATTTGCCTCTCTGTTTGCCTGCTTTTCTTTTGTTTTTTTCCTACAGGATGTGTTCTTAATTGTAAAATAAGTAGGAATAAATATGGTATGTATTTTCTCTGCAATGGCTTTTTGAAACATGTGCAAGTTATCCTTCTTCTGGCAGTAGAGATTACTCATTAGTTTAGCTATTAGTAATATTTATTTTCCACTAAAATAATAATCCCTAGACCTGATTCTATACCTTCATTTATTTTTTTTCTACATCAGAAGACTGCAGTGTCCCAGTAGTTCAAAAGATTACTTGCTTATGAACATCTGAACTGTTGTCAACTACTGGCCAAATTGCCATGAGACATGAACAGTCGCTAATAGACCCTCTTTCTCTCATGTTTTGGCTGAACTTACTCTTGAACACTGTATGCTATTCTGTATGCTGTTTTACTAGAAGGTTTTGAGAGTTCAGAAAAGAGCATCCTAGTGATGAGAGGATAGAGAAGACTGATTTATGAGCAGAATTTCAGAGCTGACAAGAAATAATGGAGTGAAAGGGGACATGTAGCAGAAATCCAGGAATATGGAGGGTTGCTCATGCCAACTGAGATAGGGAAATTGCCTGGACTGGTACCAGATTAACTAGCAGTTACAGGATCAGATTCAGACAGGAAAATTTAGGCATAATGTCAAAAGTTTTCTATAGTCTATATGCTGTTAGACTGTATAAATCTCTTAAGAAAACTTTTAAAAGCCTCATTGCATGGGTCATTTCGAACTAGAATGGGCAAACAGTAGAAAATACATTGTCAGGAAGAATGTACACTACAAGGCAGATAGAAAAACTGAGACTTTTCCATCTGTATCTTTTATTCTACGTTCTATTAAGGAAATAGCCATGAGCATAACATGAACCCAACTACTTTGATAGTAATTCTGCATCAGTCTGCACCCATTATTTTTACATTAACTTCCATCATAAGCATCTTTTTTATTTCAGGATTATCTTTGTCATTTGTTAGATTTTGATAAATTAATAGTTTCTGTAGGAATTTGTTTTAAAAAATGGTATATTATGGGTGGAAATTTGTCAGTAGTGTCAGGTTAGCATTTTAAAGTTCTTTATTGTTCAGTTCCCTCTGCCTGGAAAATTGAATATTTGGTCCTCTGCTGACTTAAGTAGACTAAGTCATTAAATAGGTGAAAAGAATGTGGTCAGTGTTTGTGCTGAGCAGCTACCATGTATAGATTACTATCCAGAGCCTTAGTTTGCTGTACTTCCTGCAACCAAAGCAAATTGCGTGTAATTTAAACCAAGTGATAGTAATTAAATACTAGCCTAAATATTCACCTTCTTCCTTTTTTATTTCTTATATTGCCAATTTTTGTCAGAGCTTTGCATAAAATATATAAATATGTAATAGTTTTGCACAATTAAAAAACAAAGTTTATTAATGCAAATGTATGAGAATTTCCTAACATAGAAAAAGGACAGTATTCAGGAGGGAAGTGTAGACTGAAGAGAAGAAGACAAATTGGACTAAGGAAATAATGTGAGGCATTTTTTAAAAAAAGAGAAAAATTCAGTTGATGGACAGAAAGATAAGAGAAGAGGTGGAGGGATTTAAGAGCTTTTATGTTTTAAAAAGTCATTCCCTTCCCAAATAAACTTGTCATGCAGAAACTTTACATTTATGGTTGACTTTAAAGTATTTAACTGTGAATTTTTAAAGCTCACAAGTCAGCTTTTAAAATAAAAGGCGTAGTTAAAACCAGCTGTAAGCATGTACTGTTAAAGTTCTTAGGCACCAAGAAAAAATAAATAATTAGAAAAGAGTGGGTGAAGTTTCAAAGTTTCAATGAAACCTCCTGCTGATATTACTGTTGCATTTTTATGGATAGGATGCCTAAGCTGAAGGGCCTCTGTGCTCCTAAAAATGACAATTAAAAACATATACAGTGTCTTAAACAAAACCAAAGGCAAAAGGAGCTAATAAATAGTATTATACCTGATGTGGTCCCCAACAAATTCTCCCCTCTAATAGCATACAGTAAAATTTCACTAATGTGCAAGAAGCAGAGCCCTATTCAGATGACATCAGCCTCCCTGAAAACCATGGGAAGTAGCCCAATGCTACTTTCTTGGCTCCACTCCCAATTACTCCCTAAAGCACTTAAAAAGTCTATGGTGCTTTGTTTTTATTCTCAGCCCGGCTAGTTCTTCCCTTTGTTCCGACAGCTGTTCAGATAACAGCAAAGCCGGGCTCTTTCTGCTTCTCTGACCTTTTGGCATTTGGTCACGCAGCCTGAAAGTCAGGGAGTCCTTCAGAAGTACTCAGTGTCTCCCAGTTCCCTCAGAAATACCACTGCCTTTTCTCACCGAATGCACTGGACTGTCGATCGCTGTGAATGGAGGTAAGGTGGACCACTTCTGCTTTCCAAACCAGGCTGCAGAATAAGGACAGACGCACTCAGTTTTCCTGTTTTGTCCAGGTGAGGGATTGTTCCGTGTCTCTTTCCCCAGGAGTTCTTCATCAGCAGTAGACGCTTATTCTTTGCTGTCTCAATGGAGAGGAAAAACAACAAAAGATTTTCAGACTACCCTCACTATTTTATAGCGTTTCTACTCCTGGACAGTATCTGGAGCTTTATGTTTGTAGGAACGTAAAGGTATCGTAATAACATTGTCCTCACTGCCACAGAATGAGTAACTTCTGCTTTCAACTCAGGGTTCTGGCCAGTATAAATAATAATCACTGATGCTTCAGTTTGAAAATTATTTTAAAATTATTTTTAAATAAAAAGAAAACCAAAAATAACTCTAATTTTCACTCAGAATAATTCCCTGCATGTGTTTAACTGAACAAACCAGTGTGAGCAACATCTCTTCATGTCTGAAGAAAAGAAGTAAGAATGAGGGATGAAGTGTGTGGGGGGAATGGAGTTGCATGGGAAGATGGGCATTTACACCTGTCTTCTTGTGGGGAGAGAGAGAAGGGGGGAGAGAGAGGCCAAAACACAGTGGGAGCTTGAGAATCCAGGTGAACACCGAGATAGGAGAACAGGAGAGAAAGGACACCTGGAGCTCTCGACATAGAGTAGGAGGAAGGGAAAGGGCTAGGAAGGCAGTCCTTGGGAACCTCATAAAAGCAGTGAAGGAATTGCCATTGGAACAGAGAGCTCTTGGTATGGTCATTAAAGCAGAGAAACAACATTTGCAGTTTTCCAGAGCTTTATGGGACTTCTTAAGCTTGACTTTTTGGACTTTTTTCATTAGTGTATTCATTGTGATGTTATATAGTATAATCTAGTTAGGAATTTATATACAGAAAAGGCTTTTTTTTTTAAATACTTCTGACTGCAAAATTTAGCAGGTTTCTAAATGCAGTGAGTGCTATTTTGAAAAATACTACAGGCAATTTTTAGCCCAGCACAACTGAAACTTCAGGCTTTCTGGCTGCTGCTCACTGTTTTTCACATGTGGAAACAATTGTAGCATCCCAGACAGCAGCAGTGGTTTTTTAGAATGCCTGTAAATTTTAGTGACTGCCAACTAAGGGATGCAAATGACAGTTTTCATATAATTTTTTTCTTCCTTTTCTTCCTCTTTTTAGACTTTGTAAGTCTTCAGTGGTTCTACTCAAAAGAGAAGCTACATTTAGAAATTCAGAGGATTTTTTTTCCTGCTTTTATGCATATAGTTATTCAAGCAAATATAATAGATGTCTCTCTGTTTTAGAAAAGCCTTAAAATAATCTTTCATTATTTGAGAAAATGCATTTGGATTCCTAGGAGCCTTTTCAATAATTTTGATGTCACAAATTTCCTTAGTTTTAACAAAATAAATTTTCCATCCCAAAAGATCTAAAAACATAAATTAATATTTCAGCATCCTGGGTTGTATTTCATGCAAAGCAGAAAAATAAATTAGTTAAAAGAGGACATAATGGAAAGAAATGGGAATGCTTGACTTAAGAGCAAAAACTTCTAGGCAGAAATGGCAAGAAGTGAGAGGTATGATGAACATAAGACTCCAGTGGCAGAAAAAAATAAAATAAAAGAGACGATGCAGGCGAGGATAGCTTCACAGGAAGTTTTGGTAGTGACAATAAGAACTTGAATTTCATGGAACTTGGAACTGAAAACAAACTAAGGAGGAAGGAAGCAGTTTGGGCAGAATAGAAGATAATGTTCTGAGCAAGATCTTTCAAGAGCTAAGAGCAAGGTACTGACAGGACTGCTGCAACAGGAGGGACATTGAGGCAACAGAATTGGTTTGGTTTGGTTTGCAAATACTAGATAGGACACATCTGCAATTCTGGATGTTGTGATACTTTGATTACCATCACATAAAGGAGTACTATAAAGGAGTAATATCAACAAATTCTGTGTTGCAGGTGTACATTTTTGTAATTTGCATTGCAGAATCAAGATGTCAAAGAGAAGCTGGTTCCATAGATTTAAACACCAGATGGGAAATATCTTCTAGACTGGCCTCTCACCCAACAAATCACGTAGAGCTTTTGTCCATGTAGCCTTTTGAATGTAACTATAAGTGTTGGTGCCTGAATAATGAAAAGAGGATATTGAAGTGCTTCCTGACATGGGTACAGTTTGGGTGATGAGAGGTGATTTCAATCAGTCACCTCAAATATTTATCATCAGATAAAAAGACCCCAACAATTACAATATTTTTAAAAGTAGTGAGGGAATGTTTTCAGAAAAGATAAAATTGCTCATCAGATTGAGAGGCATCCATGTTTCTGAAGTTGTCTATTATGGAAAGGCTATGCCTATGTCTAATAGGAAAATGATTTCAGGGCAATTATCAGTCATCTAAAAATAAAAATATTCTGATAGACCAAGCTTCAAAATCTTAACTGTTCTTGACATGAAGTTACATATTTAATGAATTATTGTATCATGCTATTACATCTCTCACAAAAGTAACTTAGCAGTAAAATCTTTTCTAATGTATTGTACTCTGCAACTTAATGATCAAAGAACACAACGTTTTCTGTTATAAACTTAATACAGATTTGGGAGGATGATGACAGAGCAATAATTTCATTTGGCATAACATCAATGAACACACAAGAGTTTCAGTAAATGTTACCAGTCTGTATGGGACAGGAATTATTACAAACATCAGCGTAAGAAATACATTAGTTCAACTGAAGAAAATAATGACATAAAATTAAAATAGTAAGAAAATGCTTTGTATGAAAGACAAAAAAAATTTTGAATGGAATTGTAAACAAAAATATGCATGACTCTGTTCAGTTCCAGCCTATGTTCAGAGTTTTGCACAGCAGTGACTCCACAAGCAATGGGATTCTTTCTGCCTGCCTTGCATACAGTCAACCAGCAGGGAAGCAAATATACCAAAATTGCCATGGGCTGAAAACTAAACCCATACTTTTAAAAATTATCACCTCTAACTATAAAAAGAAAGTGATGAACTGAGCAGTGTGGGCTGAGGAACCCCTATAACAACATAAACCTTGTCAGAGGAATTGGGAGGTAAAACCCTTCCTTCAGTAATGCAGAATGGAGTTTGTTGTAGTTTTTAGTGTAATTTAATGATAGAATTTCATTGTATCAGTAGTAAACTCCATTGTTGCAGGCAGAGTTGGAAGAGAAATATGGGATATAGAGGAAATGTTTTTTTCCCTTCTGACATAGTTAGGAAGAGAAGGGAGCATTTCACTCCTTGACAGTACTCCTTTTTAGTGTAAGGATGTTTTCCAAGGTTTTCAGGGGAATGGTCAACTTCTGAAGTGAAAAAGGAAGTATTTGTGCTCAGAACTTCACAGAACCTTGTTCACGCATGAGAATATGCCTGAAAGAGGGACAGACCTTCTCAACTAAGCCTGCACAGGCTGTGGGGTAGCTTTATATTATTTTTGCTTTACCTTCTCTGTTTCTGTTTGTGAGATGTATTGCATTCGTTTCCTGTTTTCAGCATCTTTAATTAAATGTGTGCTTTAGGATTAAGCTGGCAGAGTATTTAAAAGATTTTTACTTTACGGACTATAAGGGACAAGATTGGGAGTACTATAAGGGTAAAAGAAGAAAGAACTAGGTATCACAATTAGATAATTTAATAACATAAATAAGGTAATAAAGCTTAATACAGTAAATGTGAAAGCCAAGAGGCAGCACTCCAAGAGACAAATAAGATCACTGATGTGACACATGCCTGTAAAGAAAATGGGAGATCTTAATGTTCACATTCTCATTCCTTTTGTAGCACTATTTCCTTTCACAAGGGAATGAGAAAAACATTCAGGGGTGGACTGACTCTTGGAGGAGGCTGAAGGTCAGCTCTGAACTGTTGGTCTTCTGATGGCAAACCATTTAATTGTACACTGGATCCAATGAGATACCTCCTGTGAGAGGAAGGAGCTTAAGATTGCCCCTCTCCGTTGTTAAATTAATAAAGTAGTGACCTGCAGAGAAAATCCATTTCTGTGCCCATCTTTCAGTCCCTTGAGTATCCTGATTAAATAACCGACTGCATCGAAGCCTCCAGACTAGTTGAGTCATTGCTTGTCTTTAAACTACAGCACTTCTTTCCTCCAAACATACAATAATAAAATGGAAATCAATATTCTTAACCTAACTTATCAAAAGTCCTGAAGATATTGATGCCATTTAACAGCTGTAGATGCAAATAAAAAAGCAGTATCTCATACCATTAGTACAAAACAATAACATTTTCAAGCTGCTTATGCTACCCACCAAAGGGCTGTCAATCATGTTTGTTCTGAAGAAGGCAGTGCTGGGGGCTGTTAAGTGTGCTGGCTGCATGTGCAGGAGAGCACATTAAGAATTCCTGTATTCACTTGAATACAAAAATGAAATAAACTTTCATGGAAGACAGATTTGAATGAATATCGCTGTGTTGCATATTTCTGAAATGTACGTAGGCTTTGGTTTTTCCCTGGGCTCCGTCCCCACGCACAGGGGAAAAGGGGTTGTAGAAAAACCTGAATGTGGTGCACTGCAGGAGCAAATAGATCTTAAAGGGCAAAATTGCTGATTACACACCAGTGTTATGGGAATTAACAGCTAAAAGACTGGATATAACAATGACAAATAACAATATAAAGAAACCTAGATAATATATATTTTAGAAAGTTTAACTTATTATGGCAGTAGTCAGTGAAGATAAATAAAGCAAAGTCATGCATCAAGGTAAAAGCATTTACATAAAAGTAAAAACATTGTCTTATTATCTCTAATACAGTCCATTTTCAGAAATTCCTTTCTTCCCTCCATGAAACAAAGTGCAAGCATTCATGTTTTTGTTTCTTGTGTTATGTAGTCACCACATGTTACTCTAAGCAAAGGAGGGGTTTCCAAATGCGATAGACTATTAATTTCTTCCTCTGTGATTTACCTGCATCTCTAAAGAACTAGCAAGAGAAAGAATATGTTAAAAATAAACTGCTTCATGGCTTATACCTTTAGCAAAGACATACCAAAGAGCAAAATAAACCTTCACTTTTGTGGTGTTTCAGATGAGTCAATTTTAGCCTTTTCTTTAGATTAGGACTGTGCTTCTGAAGGGAATCTGCCAGTCATCCCTATTTGCCATGCTTTGTTTCACACTGCAGAGCAGTTTCAGAGCGTGTGAGCTGGCTTCTAAGCTAACTAAACAAGTGTGTTGCAGGGGTGCAGCTAACGTAGCTTGGTCACTGAAGAGCGTGCAGCCCACAGGCCACGCTAGAGCCAACCTCGGGGGGAAACCCTGAAATTTATATAGTTGCAGTGTGGGTTCCTTAGGGGCAGCTCTTCTGCTCTAGAGGTCTGCTCCTGTTGGGCTGCACTGCTTGCTATTGGAAACATTGCTTCTGAGCATTAACAAATAGCTTTCTTCTCAAACCTAAAGAAACGGATTACTTATATTACTTAACGGCTGACTTGATTAGTGTTTCTTTCAATCTATTGAAAAACGGAACAGAAATAATTTGGTAGACTGCCTTATGAGCGAAGCAGACACATTTGACTCTCTGTTCTTCAGGAAGTTGACACTAAGGACTGATCCTACAGGTTGCAGAGCAGCATCCCAGCATCCTTGTGAATGTGCAGTCTGCCTTTAAACATAACAGTTGGAACCCAAGAATTTAGTGCCTTTGAGCAAAATTTATTGCATTTAGGGTATCACTTACTGTAACTAAGATCAGTGTCATTCATAAGATTGCATGATTTTATGTATTTATTTATTATATGAAATATACATAAACATATAATATGAACCTCTTTATGCTATTTTTAAAAGGCCAATATTAAGTGCTATGAAGCTGTATTTTTCTTGATTGCATAAACAAGGATATTTGAGATGAATGCATTTTTAACTTTGAATTGCCAGCAAGTTAGTAGATCTTTTTCTTTCCTTATTCTAGCCTACCATTATCAAGGAATAGGCTAAGACCCATTTTATCTTTCTGCAACACATGATCATATCCTAACAAATACTCCCTGAAGTGTCTGGAGTACAAATCTCATTTTATACGTAGTAAAAACAGTAGGGAATCTCAAATCAGCCCACTAAATAGCTTTCCTGCAACACCTTATTAAGAAAGTGAAAACTAATATAATTGCCATTTTGCTGTTCCAAAAGCATTAAATCTGGCAGTTACTGCTTTACAACCTTATATTGTTTCTACATGAAGGGCATTTGAAGGTGAAATAAGAATAAATTTTATTTAAATAGATATTAAATTGACTAGAATGTGTGTTTCAGGGAGTGCTGTAGCACTTTGCACAGAGTACTCAAGATTTGATGGGAGAAAAGGAATTGATTAATTAGAAGAAAATTTTAAGACCATTACATAAATCTAAAGTTTAACAGTATACAGTTCAGGAAAAAATGTGGTGTACATTTACCAGTTTTCAGATTAATTTCACATGCAGCAACAGTCCCCTTATAAACAAATCAATATATTACATTATTATTCACAGGTCTGTTCTGTACCTGCTTTTCATTTTGTGTCAAGTGATCTGACAGGGCTCAACTTTGGGAACACCCTTGGGCCAGTCGCTGTATCTCTGTATGCGTTTGTTTGTCTCCTGTGTAAGTTTGACAGGGTTTTTATATCCTTTGTAAGTATTTTGAGATCTAGAGAAGAATAATAGTTGCAGTTGTGCACAGCTGTGTTGTGCAAACTCTGCTCTCAGTGCTGTAGTTGAGTGCTGTTGCAGGTATTTTTATGAATATTTTTTCATGTTGTCCCGTTTCCTTAAAACTTCCAAGAGTTGTCATTTTTACAAATGGTAGTTTTGGAAGAAAAAGATAACATTACTAGTCATAGAGAGGATGGGGGCAGGGGAGTTGGCTGTATAAGTGCAAGCCAGCAAAAATATTAAATATTCCCTGAGTGTCAAGTTCTTGATTCTGCATTTGTTCTGATTACGGAAGGACTTGGCATTAACTAAAATGTTTTAAAATGTAAGCACATAAAGTATGTAGGTGAGTTTTTACCAGGACATCTTCAGCTGTAAAGTAACAGTTCCTTTTGACAGTTATGTTTTAAGTGTCCATTCCTCATCATCTGAAAAATTCGTGCTGGTTTCTAATAGTATTCTGTTTCTCTCTTTCAACCCCTGTTACTGTCATAAATTGCCCTGAATTGGGAGGCAAAGCCAGTGAAGTTTATGTGTACAGAATTTATAGCCAAACAATCAGGATTTGCCAAGACTGGACAACATGAAAGTGTATGTGTAAATTAGAATTGGGCTGCACTTAGAAAAGTGTAATAATTCATTCCAGTGTGCCTGCAAAAAAACAGAAGTATCATTTATGAGAACACTGTAAATGATGGTAAAAGAACATCTGTTTTTTTGTTCAGGATTGCTGCCAAATACAATTCACACCCTTATTTCAACACAGAATTCTTCCAGAAATTAAAGGAATAACCTTGATACTTATTTGAAAAAAAAAAAAAGAGATATGGAAATTACTTTCCTCAAAATATTATTGCCAGATCTGTGTAGAAGCATACATCGTGCAGTGCCTGATATTGTTGATTTTAGTCTTTGTTATTTTAAAAATCAAATTCACAGACAAGGATAGGTATCTTCCCTCCCTTCCAACAAGAAAATCAGTTATGGAGTAATTGTCTTAATAGAAAATGTTACCTTCAATTTGATTTTAAGTTAATTTTATTTTCTTACATGAATAAAGTCTGCATCAGTGAAGGTACCTACATAGCATGTAAAGAGATGCTATTTACATGCTCTATAAATATAGATATATGCTAAAGGAATGTGTACACATGTACACACGTACACCCACAAAGATAACACATTGGCTTTGTGTAAAATTACTTTTTGATCTTAAATACAAAGGAAACATGTTTGATCATTTGAGGTGTAAGGGAGATGATGTCAATAAAAACCGAGATGCTCACCAGTTCTCAAGAAACACTCTGTTGCTTGGAGAATAAAGTCCACTCTGAATTAGTCAACAAGACAGAAATCACCAAAACCAAAATAATTATATCATCAAATGTGCTAGGGCTACAATCCATGGAAAGTCCTTCAGTGTTTTTAGAGGACTTTGCATTAAGTTTCTTTTTTTGTCAAATGTTTGTGGTATTCCATTATATACCTGTCAATCTAGGGCATCAAAATTGGCAGACATTAGTGACCTGTTAGGAAATGCCTCTGTAATGTCTGTTCTTGCATCTATGCTGTGAAGTGAAGGAAAAACACAAATTGCCTTGTAGAAATTACAAAATGCATAGATTGAAAGAGTTCCTCTATATCCTAAAGTGTTTATTGTGCTTCTTACCATTTTATTTGAAAGAAATAACAGACTTTTCCACGATAGTCGTGTTTTGGTTTTTTTTTTTTCATGTTGGTTGTATGGTAGCAAATGAAAAAGTCATAGAACTTACAAGAAAAATATTAAGGGTCAGTAGTGCAGGGTACAGTGTATATATAGTACATAATGCATAGTGCGTTTCAAAATCTGCCACTTTATTTTTACATGAATGCTTTATTCTGCATTTTACAAGATGGACTAAAATAGTAACTATCTATTTGAAAAATAAACAGTGTTCTTACACAGTATTGTTATTATAAACAGCAATCTTTGGCCAAAGTTTTTGAAACTGTATCTTAAATATAGTTTTGTTTGAATGAACTATTTGAGTAGTTGAAACATCTCAGTTTATGGGCTCCCTGATGAATTACTCTAGATTTATTCTGAAAGTAGATTTAAACCTTGAAGAACAAATTGAAATTGCTAAGTTTTCAGTTCAGAATTATGATGCCCAAAAGGCCATGAAAAAATACAACAAAATAGAGAACAAAATAAATACTCAGTGAATGAATACTACTTGGGTAGATTTTTACAGTAGTCTGGGTGTGCCCTGGCAGGATTCTTTTCTGGCATTTTTCATTTTAACCTGTTAATGGTGTTGTTGAAATAGTAATTATTTTGTTTTTATTGTAGATTATCCATGAATTTTATTTCTCCCTTTGCTTTTCTTTCCCCTGATTTAAGATTCCAGAGGCTTATTTTATTAGAGATCCTCATACTTTCCTCCTCACAAACGACTTTGTTCAGGTATATGTGTACTTTTTAGTGCAAAACACTCTCTCAAGATATGAACTGCATGTCCTCACAGGTTAACATTTTCACATGTAACCCCAGTTACTGGAAATAAGAATGGTTAGTTGGTTAACTGAAGCATGCTTGAAAGGAGAAGCAAAGCTTGTCTACAAAATACTAACACTTGGATGAGTCTGCAGCCTGGGAGGAGAGCACCGGGTGAATTTTCTGGACTTTTTTCATGGCTGACTTGGGATATGCTTGCATTGTCACACAGTGTGTTGACCTCTCTCCTTGATGCATATTGCTTATGACAGTCTCTCTCCCTTCCCTGCAGGCCATGGAGGTGCAGATACACAACTTTGGACAGACGCCATCTCAGTTGCTCATTGAGCCCCATCCACCGCGGAGCTCTGCCATGCACCTGGTGAGACATAACTGCTGGCTGGGAATTCATTTCCTTTGAACCTGAGGAGCCTTTATAGGTCATAAAATACCCATTTAAGCAATGCTTAATGCCCTCTGTTGCCCATATCACAGTACTTTCTTCTCTGCAGAAATAGTTCACGGTGCTCTTGCAGAGCAAGATGGAAGCTTGAATAGCTTCAGCTTCCTATAATCATGACTTTTCCTGTCTAATATTGTATGAAATGGCACTATCTTCGTAACTATACACTTGATAAGTATATCTTTACATTCTTATTTCTGCAAGAAATTTCTTGGAGAAATAAGAATGGCTGCAGGCTTTTCTTACAGTGAACATGTTGTTTTGTTTTGTTTTAAAGGATACATTGTTAGGGATTGATTTATGAACCCTGGATACTTGGCAGAAATGAAGTATTGTAGTTCAAATCATGCTGGAATCCTCCCGCCCATTCCCCTGGGAGAATACAACGTATATTTCTAATTTCAGTTTGAACTTCAAAATTCATTCCCAACACATTCTTCTGTGTGCTTCTTGCAAAGAATTATATTAGACAGCCAGACTGGATGAGGCAGATCTCTGTGCCCCTCAGTGCCTTTGATTAAATGCTTGGAACCAGAAATTTTCTCTTAAGTTTTGTAAATCAACAGTAATACATGCAGTAATTGTAATTATTTTATATGTCCACAAGGAAATCATTCTATGCAGCTGCACACTGTGGAAACAAGAGTTGATCTGGAAGTGTTAGTTTAGCTATGTTTTTTTAAGTAATGTTAGATGTCAAACATACATAATATTTATTTTATATTCTTAAGATTTAGATAATATATTTAAAGTAACAATTTAAAGTGGTAAAGAAAATGAAAGGATTATTGGTACTTCTAGAAATAATTCTATTTGTTATAACAAAGGTTGAAAAAAATAACATTAAAAACAGTACTTTATATAATGCCATTTATGGTAACAGTGTTGTCTGTGTAAAAATCTGTCACCTGTAGAATCAGCACGCTGAGTTATAATTACTTATAGACTCCCTAATAAGTGTATGCTTTACATGGAATTAAATTGTCAGTTTATGTTGGAACTTTTGCATTTCATATCAGAAGTTCATTAAGGAAAATTAAATACCTATGAGTTTTTGAGTCTCTCAAAAATTATTTTTCAGTCATTATACTTTATAACATTTATATTTATGATGTAGATTGTCTGACTTTTTTATTTGACTTGTATCTATATTGTACAAATGTTATCTGCTCTATCATTTTACATTTTGTTATATATTAATTAATACTATTTAGTGACTCATGGTCATTTTGCACCCTGTAATGATAACCTAGTGGACCCTTATCATAC
Organism: Apteryx mantelli; assembly: GCF_036417845.1. Classification (NCBI taxonomy): domain Eukaryota; kingdom Metazoa; phylum Chordata; class Aves; order Apterygiformes; family Apterygidae; genus Apteryx; species Apteryx mantelli. The sequence continues at coordinate 28,227,793 of NC_089978.1, forward strand.
CTGTTCTCTGCTTATCCTCATGTAATGATCCAGTTATAGCTTCTAATTTTGCTCTCCCACATCACTCGTTTAGATGCGCAGGTAGCATTGTTTTCCCTGTATGTGCACATGCTTGCCTGCTCTTTTTTAACCTTGTTTTCCCTCAGACCTCCTCACTAATTGTGTTATCCCTTCTGTTTTCTTCTGCTCTCTTCTCCTTTCTACTCAACAGTGTTTCCTTCCACAGAGTCCACTCATGTTTAAAGATCAGATGCAGCAGGATGTCATAATGGTGCTGAAATTCCCATCAAACTCCCCTGTCACACATGTGGCAGCCAACACGCTCCCCCACCTTACCATTCCTGCAGTGGTAACCGTCACTTGCAGCAGACTTTTTGCAGTGAATCGATGGCACAACACAGTAGGTAGGTTTTCATAGGTGCATTTAAATAAAATTTAAGGATCTTAACAGTGCACCGTCTAATTGCAAGTGGAGTTTAGCTAGATATGGGTTAATCTCACTCACCTGACTGTACACAAATACGTAGGAAATGTACTGTTTATTTTGGTTTGTGTCGAATAACCAGGGCTTCTGTTTTCTCTGGTGTCATTCCTAGGAACGCTCTCTCTAACAGCAGCAGCACATCACCATGGCAGACAATCGATTTGTGGTTACATCAGAAGCAGCCTTTGATATAATGTTTTTCAGGAGAGTGCTGCTGTTCTTGACACAGCCTATATTAGTATGTCCCAGGCTTCAGGAGTGCATAGTAGTATGCTAGAGGGTGTACATCACTGTCTGCTATTTGAGAGAGATTTCAGGTCTGTTCAGGAGCTTGTCATAAGCCTTCCCCTGGGTCACAGTAAAGTAATGTGGGACCCTAAGCAAGCCTAAGCAGCCAGACACTGAAATGTTCTGAAGAGAAGTTCACTATTCCCTTCCAAAAGCCCATTCCATGGGGTCATCCTAAATCTCCCTCCCAGCCCTTCTGCTCGCATCTCCATATTGCCTCTAGGTCTGTCTCTCTCCTCCCCGGACGTGTAGGTGCTGAGGTTGTCCCAGGCACTGCTTAATAGCAGTGGTGGAGCATGAGCTACCGCCCCACTCACAAACAGGTCTCGTTTGGTGACATTTTCTAAGGTAACTTGCTGCTGTGATGGCCCTTATGCTGCAGCACGTGGAAACTTATCAAAGGTTTCTTACAGCTGTGAGAAACAAGCTGCCTCTTGTTGGTGAGAGTGTGACTCAGTAGCTGACTCAGGGACTTTGTAGGGACCAGGCAAAAAAGAAAAATCCTCCCCTCTTTACAGCACAGGAGGACCCCCTAGTGAAGAGAAGTGGGCACTTCTGGAGAGGGACTTGTGAGATTTATCTTAGATGCCTACCTCCAGTAGACATAGAGGGATTCTAGATTAACTTGGGATTTAACTAGCTTAAATGTAGACGTCTCCTCAGTAAATGATTAAAGTTAGGTGAAATAGATCCCACCTCTTATGCACAAGGCTGGCCATAGACTGATGTTGCAAGCAATGCAAGCAATAATTAGAGGAATGAATGGGAATTCCTTTATAGGCATCCATTAGAGGAACTATCAGAGTAGATAAAGCTAATGTTTACCACTGTGAATTCTGCAGTAGTAATACTACTTTTAATGTGACTTTTATTCAGAATGTTTTGCATAATGTTAAAATAAGTATTAAAATTTAACATTTATTCAGAATTCTGTGTTTACAAACTGACTTCACAGATGTCGCATGGCTGTTCAGTGGATAGAACAGGATATCGGATTCCCTTTCATAAATCCGTTGATTTATGATACTCCATCAGGGGCAACTGCAGTAGATGTATAAAATGTTTTGTCCATTTCTTTCAAATAAGATTATGTTAAAAAAGAAAAGAAACCAATTTTTTACATAATTTGTGTCCTTGATGAAGACCCCAGTGTCAGAAACTATTCAAAGGTACAAAATGTAGAGACCCATGATATTTTAATACTCTTGACCAACATTGGTTGACTAATCCCTAATGAGTTCCACTGGATTTTTCAGGGGTGCTGCCCAACTACTCTGTCCCTAGCAGTAGGCCCTTTCATTCATATCTCCTCAGTTTGTTAGGAGGCTCATTTAGTAAATGGCTACCCACTTTCTCATCAGGACTGTGGGACTGATGGAAAACCCTAATTCCTACCTATACTTTACTGAGGAGGAGTCAAGGTCACTAGTACTGCAGTAGCCTGAATCTCATGGGTTTCCTTTAAATGATGGTGTTTAGTGGAGTCAGGTAGTTTAGTAGAAGTCATGAAGGTCTTTATGATGCATGTGACTGCTGGGTTTTAGTTTTTCATAAAAACTTGCATAAAACATAAGCCACACTGCAAACATGCAGGATTCAGGTTGTGGACCAACCACGAACTAAATTTTGCACCATTTATTTAAAAGAGATGAGTACTTTCTGAATATATAATATGGGAAACAGACAGGAAAGCAAAACTGTTCAGAAAATTAAAATTAATTCTAGTGATGATTTTACCTTTTACATCCCACCTGGCAGTGTCCTTTATTTTGCAAGAGGCTAATCTGGGACAGAGTATGAGTTTGCTAATAATACAGTAATATTATTTTAGTAAATCACAACTCTGGCATAAATGATAGATTCATCAGCAGAAACCTGTACACACGGTACACTACAGAAACCTGTAAACAGAGTTCTTTTACTGTCTTAGGTTGTATGTACAGCTTTGTCTTTCTGTAAGAGTTTATACACAGAAAAGGGCATTTACATACCCATCTCACAGTAGAATCAAATGAGTCTAATATCACTAAAAATCTGTCCCAAACTGGCTTGGTTTTGAAAGAAGAAAGAGAAACTAGGGAAGGGAAAGTTCTTAGAGCAGTCTTTTTCAGAACCTGGCAGGGCTATCTATAGATTCTGTTTTCTTTTAACTCCTCCAGACATCTATTGTTGTAGTAGAAAATGACAATTATTACTGAATATAAAGGCTGTTAGTGGACAGTTCCCAATGTGTAATATAAGGCAGATACGTTTAAAATTAGTACAAGCTGTGCTCTTGGGCATTTGAGTTTCAGCATAGTCAGGAGATCACTCAAGCGCCTTCTCACTTTAATCCCTTCTATATGGGGATAAAGGTAGATGCCATATAAAGTCTAGCACTTCATCTCCAAACCTTCATCATTATCTTTGATCTGTTGAAAGCAGTACAGTTAGACAAAGCATGAACTAAATCTCACAGGTGCTGAGAACGCAACAGTCTCCATCATGAGTTTGTATATGTGTCAATTTACCATTTATTCTCCAGAAAGCTGCATCTCCTCATATGGAGGATATTCTTGTGCAAAATGGCATTTCTTGACAAAAATTATGCTTTCAATAGTGATTACTGTGACTTACACAGTGGGGGAAGTCCTCAGAAGAGCCAAAGCAATGTTCTCTGCCCTTGAAAGTGGATAACACCATATATGCAGACCTTAATGCAAATTAGAACAGCTTAAGGACTGCTCAATATAGAACCAAATAAGAATAGTTGTGGAAAATTTACTGTAGTCCACAATTACCAAGCTTAAAACTCTCTAGATAAATCCCAGAAAAGGTCCAAGTTTCTGTCATTTACAGTTTCCCCTACATAAGAAACTCATAACTGTCTATTTAGTCCAACTATTTTTCTTTTCCGTGCTATTATAAAATCTCATCCAGTGTTCAAATGTAACAAAATGCTCTGTTAAACTATTTTAAAAAGTTATTTAATGAATATTTGTGGCAGCAGAAATCGTAATGAATTAGCACTCATATTTATACATTTATAGTTACATAAGTGAATAATTAACATATATTTCTGTAGCACAGAGGAAGAAATCTTAATAGACGTATAGAACAAGAAATAATAAGAAGTTATCTATTTTTTTTGCATATAATAACCCCACAGTGCAGTTTTAAACTTGAACAATCATATAAAAATTTCGGGCAACAAGGTTTCCATGTACTTTATTCTTCCTTTCATTTGTAGGCCTTCGGGGAGCTCCAGGATATTCTTTGGATCAAGCCCATCATCTTCCAATCGAAATGGATCCCTTGATTGGTAGGTCAAGATGAATATGTAGCGATATATTTGAAAATAGCATTTTCAAGAATTATTGATTAAGCTATATTTGTATATTATGCTTCATTTAACACAGAAGATAGGAAAATATTCATTCTTGTCAGTCCTGGAGAATTAAAAGCATTAGCAATTGATGTTGAATGAATTACATGAGTACTATTTGTTACTAACATCACTAGCAATTGGTATTTAAGAAACAACCACCAAAGTCAGTCACACTGTCAGCCCATATCTATAAGTCTGTTCTCTTATCAGGTCACATTAATACAATAAAAGGTGAAGCTCTGATAGAGTTCACATACTTTCATTTTTTACCACTAGTACTGTACTGCGTATATCACTGCAGATTTAGACTGATTTCTTTTCATTCGATTTGTGATTAGGATTGTTTTAGTACGTATTATTAAATTAATAAAGAAAAGATTGGGTTTTAAATTGATGCATGATTCCATTTTTTTAAATCTAAGAAATACTTGAGAAAGTAAAGTATTCTGAGAAATAAGCATCTTCTAAAAGTGTTAGAGTTCTATTAAAAGAGATTATAGGAACCTGTATTTCTAATGGTCATTATTTCTCTTTAACTGTAACTATTTGGTCTGGGGTTTTTTAGGAGGTATATTTTTGAGACAAAAATTATATATAGGGAAGATTCTTAGAGCCGTTTCTGAAGCATCAATGAGAAAAAAAGGCATTTTTAAACATCTCCAGATGAGAAGGTACCTTTTCTCTCTAGTCAGTATTCATGGTTGAAAGACTTGTATACAGGTATCTCAGGAGAGTTAGCTTTCTTGTTCTGTATACTGCATTTGCTCATATAATGACAATAGTTTTCTCTTCAGATTTTCTTCTCAAAAGCTAGGGCACAACTATTGTACCACCTCTTCTGGAATTCTGGGTAATTTGTTGTTTACTACCTTTTAGTGGATGTACAGAGAAGACCTGGAAATTTAGACTTGTGCTCTTGGAATGTGCATAAAGTTGGTATTGACTTCTGTAAGCAAATTTGAAATAGGACTGTTTTTTCATTGAGTTTGTTATTTCATACAATTATGAGCAATTTGAGTGAAATAACCAAAAACAGGGACAAAAGGAATTTCAGAATATTAGCTGCATAAGTTCTGTTCTTACCAGTAGGAGAAACATGTCTTTCGGAGTGGCTTTTATCTCAATTATCTGAATTCAGTTGTCTAGATTCCCTGCATAGCTAATGGAGAAAGAGAAACTGTCCTCTGGAGTTGTCCAGCTTACTTCACTTGGACAAATACTATAGGATGAGATGACTTACCATGTGCGGTGATGTCTCTCTCCAGTCAGTACAGAGGGAGCCTAGATAATTAACTTAGATTATATACTAAACTTTTAGAAGCTAATATTAGGTGAGAGGAAACATAACTTTACTGTATTGCAAAATTCTGTCTTTAGCATCATGGGGAGTAAGGAGCACGTTAGCTGATTATGTCTAGTCCTTCCTAACAGCTCTCTTTCACAACAGTCAGGATGGTCAGATTCTGCAAGGACCATTCATTCCTTTTCCTTCCACCTGGGGGATTTCCAGGTGACATTGCCTCTTTTGACATTCCTGGCAGTGGCCTGGCTCCCTGCTTGATGAGTAGGCAGTGTTAAGAATATACATTGGATTTAAATAGCTTCATTGGTTGAATCCTTATGTCTTTGATCCAATTAAGTGTCTGCAGTTGTGGAGGGTGGGAGGGGGATGCACAGGTCACACAACACAAGCTGGATATAATCCTTAGGAGAGGTAGCAACCACCAAAAATTCATTCTGTGAAGTTTTGTTCTTGTTGACTTGGTATTGTAAATGGACTTCCATCACCATCACTCCATCACTTCACTTTCCCTCACAGTTTAGTTTGTTTTTTGGAGAGTACTTCGGCAGAGCACTTAAAATATTTCCACATATTATACAGTGCATCAGGCACTAAGAAATTGTCATCTCCTGTAAAATCTTTTGTCTTATTCAAAGGGAAACAAGGAAACTCATAATAATTTCATATTTCTGACACCCATATAGACAGCTCTAAAGGTTCATATTCAAAATGCTTACTCAACAGCAAATTCACAGTTCATTGAAAGTTAAATGTATTCATTTTCTCCTGTAAGTGTATGACAGGAAGGTGTTGGAATGACACTTGTAAAATGTGTTCTGCATTTCGTTACAGCCAATAACTCTGGTGTGAACAAGCGGCAGATCACAGACCTTGTGGATCAGAGCATCCAGATCAATGCACATTGTTTCGTGGTCACAGCAGATAATCGCTACATTCTCATCTGTGGTTTCTGGGACAAGAGCTTTCGAGTTTATTCTACAGAAACAGGTGACCCTAAATACAACCACCTGTTTCTTGTGTGCTCTTAGGTCACAAATGGGTGGTTGTCTTAATACTACCATATCTAATGCCTATGCTTACCCTTCAAGACATAATAAAGGGCGGTTTAGAAAATCCTTCGTTATTATCTGCTTATAATAGCTTTAGGATGCTTTTTTGAAGATAAAGGAGGTAATATGATACTGGAAGGCATACAGTTTTGTTATTGGCAACTTTTCAAACCAATCAAAAAGATGAACCAAAACTTTTATTACAAAATTTTAATGGCTGTATTGATTTAGTCTCGATTTATTTGATGTAATAAGAAAGGCAGTTGCATGGCCTGCTACCAGTAGCTGATATTTTGTTTCTTTGTCTTATGACCTAGCCTGATACCATTCAGTATATTGCTAAAAACTGACTGCAATATTAGAAAGAGATGATGTTCATAATAAACCTTCGTTTGACATTAACAGAACAAATATACATTTTTAGTATACTAATGTATCACCATTATGGAAGAGTTCATATGTTTTCTATCTCATGCTTATCATTCGTGAAATTCTCAAATAACATGTTAACACCATTTTTAAAATACTGATGGAGAAGTAACTCCACTTAATATTCAGTGACTGGAGCACTGACTTGATTTTCAGAGATAAGACTTGGGCTGTGGATTGATGCAGAGCACAGACCTCAAAAGAAACATGGAAAGAAAAATATTTTAGTTTTATCTTTGTGATTTTTCACTTTATTGTCATATACAGTGAACTCTAAGGGACACTAGGCAAAAGATATATTTGAACTGAATATTTGTTAATGCTAATTTTAATTGTACCAAAATGCTTCAGATATTCAGAAAAATTGAATTTGTATCACTGTGCACTTCCTCCAGGAAAATTAACTCAGATTGTGTTCGGCCACTGGGATGTCGTTACTTGCCTTGCCAGATCAGAGTCCTATATTGGTGGTGATTGCTACATCGTGTCTGGGTCTCGTGATGCTACATTGCTGCTTTGGTACTGGAGTGGCCGACATCATATTATAGGTGACAATCCAAATAGCAGTAAGTATATCCTGTTAAAAACACCTTCCTGAGAGGTGTGATCATTTTCCTGATCATTTTTAGAATTCCTCTGCTAGCTTCAAAAAATATTACCAAATGTATCCATTACTTCACTTATAGATTGCAAGTATCATATAAAAAGGGCATCACATGCTAAGTAATTCATTGAGTACTAGCCAAATAAAACATTTAAAGAGCTCGTGCATGGTAACAGATAGTAATATGAGAATATTTCTTAAATTCACAATTGTTTTTATCTCTTATAGCATCATGTCATCATAAACTAGAACAAGACAATTTTGGCCTTTAAGTGACAGGATATATATCACTATATTCTGATTTTCCTTTCCCCATAAATATTTTTTGTCATTTTCTATCAGTAACTTTTTCTTTTTGTGGTACTGCATGCTATTTCAGCTCCTTGCCTTCTCAAAAAAGAAATGTCTCACATATCTTGGAATTAAATTAGTCTCTTTGAGAAAGGTCTTTCTGTAGCAAGTAAACCTTTGAAGAAGCAATGTGATTGAATAAAAATAGAAAAAGATAAAATGTCAGGAAGAGTTTACACTTCATTTGCAGAGGACTTACTATTAACGCTTTGTATAGTGAAGGGGACCCAATAATAATATTAATTTATAAAGAATGACACTTAAAGTGCAATACTAATTTATAAGGTTCCTTCACCTAAGCCAGAAATATGATCACAGCAAAAGACAAAGGAACTTTTATCCATATACTATAGCTGTTCTGTACAAGACTAAATCCATGCACATTTTTGTTTAAAGCATAGTTTTCGAATTCTGAATGTGATGATCTTTTTCAGCACAATGATACTGCCTCTTTGGATAAGCATCTAACAATGCATTACTATCAGTTTTGGTCTTTGGTTCAAGTACAGACTGGAGGCAGTTGTAGACACGTCAGTTATAGACGTCTAAGTGAAAGTGTTTCTTCAACTGCATGTCTCATAGAAAAGTGTTTTCTTTATGTGTAACAAAGTATATATTTTGTTAATTTGGCAGCAGCAGTAATTTTGTTATGTTTTCATTTTCTTCCATTTATCTGTAACCAGAGCAACAAGGAGACAGATAAAAACCTGACTTGCACAGCTGACTTGCTTTTGCTTTTATGAAAGAGAGAAAATGGAGGGGGAAAAATACAAAACTGTGTTGTCATAACAAATTTCTCTGACATGTCTGCATAGAAATATTCCTTTTTTTTTTTTTTTTTTGGCACTTACTTCTCAGATAGGAAGAAGGTCTGTCTGAAGAGTTTCATTTCAGGGCACTCTGTTTAGCCTGATGATATTTTGCTTACTGAATGCCTGTGTGGTTCATATCAAGTATTGGTAATTTCTGTGCTAAGAATCAAAAAAAGTAAGAGCTTGCTCCCTTCACTGAGGGAAAAAAAGACTTTTTCTTGTACTTCCTCCAGTTGTGGGGGGCTGGGGCGGCCTTGCCATTAGTAGCTCTTTACCAACTGATACAAACATCATCCCCACTTCTTTTGGAGACAGATTTATTTTAGTTCAGATACCTTTTTGTCATCATGAAGATAGCTGAATGTGAAAAGGTGGCACTTCTTGGAATCCCAGGTTTAATATCTCGACTCTCTATCTTTGAAATTGTCTCCCTCAGAGAACCTGTAATTTTGTGAAAAGAAAGACTATCAGTCAGCTAACAGAAACCATTGATGGAAAACAAAACCAACTGTATGATTTGCTCTCAGTCTCTGCCTCTATACTGATAGGGCACTATTTCACTTAGGAAAAAGCCCCATAGTCAAATTAATAGGAGACTCTGCTCCAGGTAGTCATGTCTGTACAAATGTAGCCTCACAGGCGCAGGTAGCAGCACTCACAAAGATTAAATAGCCAAGTCCAGTGTGCCAGTTTCCCAAAATATTGATCAGATTCCTTACTATTCATGTTGTGCCGTATCATCACTATTATTGCTATCTCTACTCATTGTATTAAAATTGAGAGGCATATGCTAATAATGTATTAGTACTGTGCTATAACCAGAACTTCATGTGTTGTAAACATACCCAGAGAGACCTTTTCATAGCCCTTTTGGCTTTTGGGAACATACACCAGGAAGAATAGATCACGTTAGTGATAATATGTAGGGAGGATATTCTGCCTTTTAAAACTTCTATAATTACTAAATATTCCTTTTGAAGTAATAACTACTAAATTCTGGTCCCTACCATGAGCAGACATGATACCTTGTTGTAGAATTGATTCCCTATATACTAATTTTCACGAGTGAAGTATTCTTAACAATCCTTATGAAGATATTTTTGAAGTTTTACATAGCTATTAAGTCACTGAAGTAGTTTTATAAAGAAATATTTCTTAGTCTACTCCTCTTCTATATTTACTGGTAGAAGATCAGGACTTATCTTGTAGGAAAAATGAAAGTGAGATGTTCACTGTAGGTTAAATCCAATTAGTTAACATCTTTAGAATGAATTTCTAGAAAGATGTGGATGATATTTTCAGGAAAAAAGAAAAGGGGATTAGTTTCTTAAAAGCTGTCATCTGGAGACACAGATAAGGTATTTTATATAACAGACTGTAAGAAGGTGAAGAATTCAAAGAAAAATGTCAGGTATAGTAATTATCTGGGTTAGATGCTTGACTTTATAATGATCTTTTAAGCTGAAAGACAGTTAATTATCAATTTCGGCTTCAGTGCATCCAATTACCAGGAGGAACTTTAGTTGTTTCATAAAACAGTAAGGGGGAAAAAAGCAAGCCCCCAGTCCTAAACAGTTTATATAGTTTAAAATGTTGTATATATGAGATATATATTATTTCTTTAGAAAACATGGCAATCACTATTATTTATTGTGAGCTACTCTGTGGCAAAAGATTGTCAGAATAAAGTCCTTAAAATTTCTGCTAAATTCCATTTTGCAGAATCTGTGAGTTAGATGAAGTCTTTACTAAACAACATATATGTCAATAATCTAACATGTCAGACTTGTCTAGAAACCTTTAGTAAACCATCTGTGTATGTACTGTCCTCAGAGGATGACCTCAGTTATGTCTGTGGGAAATACTGAATCAGCTTTGGTTTAAATAGGAGAATAGAAAATAATTGTGGCTTGGATAAGATTCTTGCTGTTCCATGGCTGTTCCAGCTCAGTAGTTGAAAACTTGCCTACTAGAGTATGGTGAGCTTCTTTACAATTTTAGAATTGTTCCATATCAGTGCATTCATGAAGTTATCACTTTTATTCTCTTGCAGTCCATAACAAAGGGGAATTTCTGGTTCAGTCTGCATTTCTCACAGTTATTTTCCAGGCTGTGAGAAGAATGAAATTTCACCAGATTTTAAATAAATTTTTTTCCATAAAATAACTTCAAAAAATAGCTTGCATAATAACTGTATGGTTAGAATATTTTTCCGGGAAGTGGGAGTTCTCGGCTGAGGGAATTCAAACCAACTTTTCTCATTTTCACAAGAATATGGAGGAGGTGGCCCTGTGTGTACCTCCAGCTTTGATGGAAAGTATCAAGCAAAATTCTTTTCTCTGCTTCTGATGATTGGAAAAAATAGAGATAAATCAAGAAATCAGGAACCAAAACTGCATACCTTCGACAACAGTATGTAGGGCATACCATCTCCCTATTTGTCCTTTCTCTAGTCCAACAAAAATTGGTTTCATGGCTATATAATGGCTCATTTGTAATAGTGGTAATAGAAAATACCTTTTCCTAGCCTAGACTGGAGGTTGGTGCCTGGGGATAATCCTGGAAAGTTAGGGATGTGGCATGAATTGCTTTTGACTAAGGTGAAGTTGGATGCAGGTTTTCTTCTTCCTGGAAGACAACCACCATGTTTTGATGTATGTTTGGACCTGTCTTACTCCTTTAGGCTTGCTTAGATAAGTATGCACCTTTGGAAAAACAGTGAATTGAATGTAGCTGAATCATCCCGCCAGGATCAAATACCTACTTATACCTACTTTCTATGCCAAAACTGGCCATCTGAAATATGTAATCTGAATCTGTACCTTATTAAATTGATGACCACATTATAAAAATCTGCTGCAGTTGAGAGAACAGTGAAAGGAATCCGTTTTCTTTTAGGAAGACACAGCACATACAAATGATGTAATTTGCTTATAAACAATTTAGCAGCAGAGATTGTTATTCTTTTAAGTGATCTGGCAAATGTAAATCTTTGCAATTCTAAGAGACTGAACAGAAAAAATATTGTTACAGACTTTAACGATTTGGATTTTGTTTTTTTTTTCCCCTTCTTATGATATGCAGGGATTTGTTTTAGCTGAGCGCTAATTTGTATACAGATTTCTTCTCACATAGCAACTGTATTAGTCATCATAAAAAGGAGCAAAGAGACTACATGATATGCCCTGGAGTTCAACATGTATTGTTATAGTTGTTTTATTTTTATATTTTATGATTGCTTTATTGAATGTCTCTTTCCAACAAGTGACTTTGAAAATGAGAATTATCTCAGAGTCTTTGAACAGATACCTAAGTAGATGATAGAATTGCAGAAAAGTGAGGGACAGATGCTTTCATCTGAAAGAGACACAAATTCAGAAACTAATTTGGAAGTGATAAAAATTAATTTGCACACTTTAATTGGAATCAGACTCCTGCATGAAAGAAAAGAAGGAGGGTAGGCAGCTTGTGCTAAAAGCTGATTGAATTTTTTGTCAGGTAAGTGTGTTGGACTTGGCTGCTTATCCTCTTGAGCCTCTCTCTGCAATATATTACATTCACCCTCTGACTGGTGTTCTTTAAAAGGATCAATGCTATTCCTGTTTTGTCCCTAGAGCCTGAAATTTCATTGATCTGGGGACTTGACATTTCTCATTACCTATTGTAGCTTCCAAGAGGATGGTCACAAGAGGTGTGAGAGTTAACCCTGCTTTTTCTAACTGGAGTTGCACTGACCATTGTAAATGTATTGTATCTGTCAGCCCAAAGCTCAGTTTGTTTAGCGTTATAACATAGTCCTCAGAAGTGCTAACTATTCCTCTTATCCCAGTAAGTGCATTCTGTATATACTGGAAAGACAGGATGAGTGCTCCCCTAAAGGAGCTTTGTCAAGTTAACCTGCACTTTTGCTTAAGTCTGCAAAGAATTCCACAAAAGTGCACTTTTATTCTTTCTTTTCAGAGATAATATTTTTGAAACAAAATTGCTTCTAGATGAACATCCCAGTTTTTGTGAGCCTGTATCTTAAAAGAGTAGTTATTTTGAGCTCAGGATATTCACTGTATTCTTTTATATTCCTCTACATTTTAATACCTTCTGACATGCACTAGTTTAACCTTGAAAGGGCAGCAATTTAAAAATAGCCATCAGTGTGTTCTGTACCAGGTGGATGGCTATCTAAAAGCCCAAACAAGCATTTTTACACATATGCAATCTACTTTGCGTGTTTAAAGAGTTATAACAATACTTGTACAATTTAGGTATTAATTTTTAAAATATGTCATCTTGGCACTATTCTGCCAGTGTGGTTTAGCAGAGAGTAACTTGAAGAACTTCCCATGAATCACTATCCCCCCTCACCCTCCAAGAATGACATTGCTAAAGCTCTCTGAAAATTAGTGTGTAACTTCTACTGCCACCGTCTCTACTCTAGTAGGCAAAGGCATCTCTCTCCCAAGACTGCTGCACAACGGCAAAAGAGCCAATAATCCATCTGAACTAATACAGTTATAGCTTGCATTTTACCAACAGATCTCTGTGCATGTTTTGCTGCATAGCCAGTGGGGACAAAGCAAGTTAGTGGCAGAAATAGGAACAGACGCTGGGAATCCTTACTGTCATCTCCTTCATTGTATTCTTCCTTTTGGGGCCTGGGTAGTTGTAAGATACCTAAAAGTCTACTGGCCTTGGTGAATTGCAGCTATATACAGTGCTGCTCACATTGCTCGGCAAATAAACTAGTTCTGCCAAAGGTGAGGTGTTGTGGTATTTACCTTGAATATTTTGCTGTCAGCAATCTTTTTTTTTTTTTTTAATAATTGCTCCCTCATGTTGTGGGCATTGTGGTTGGCTATTTCCTATTTTGAAATCAGACTTTTTGGATGTAGCCTGATCTTTTCATCAAATCCCATGCATGGTTTTATCTGACAGTAAAAATTAAACAAAACTGTTATATTTTCATTTCCGTGAAAGCTGTAGCATTTTCTAAGATTTTGTTTTCTGAGAGATATCCTTTCAAAAAGTGTTAATAGTAAAGACTCTGTATCGTAAATGTGATACTTTATTTCCAACAAATAGTTCAGCTGTAGCCTTGTACTTGCTTCCATCAAAGTCAGCAATGAAATGGAAACTGGAATTTGCCTTGTGGTCTCATCTTTCTTTGAACAGAAGACTCCAAGATGTGTCCCCAGAGCAATCTGTACATAACTCCTGAAAAAGGACAACATGAGAGAAATAGTAATACTGTTCATCCTTTTTCTTTTTTTTCCTTACCATGAGAGAGTGCCATCTGTTACAGGAGAACCTTACAATGATATTAAGCATTATATATTTGAGAGAGAAGGAAAGATATATTTTGTTTTAGACTTTCTAGAAGAACTTATTTGTTTGTAAATACAAGACAGGTTTTTTTTTCTTTCTTGCCCTCTAGTAATTCAGTTCAGAGGTGCTCCTTTGGGGAAATTATAGGGAGTTTACAGTGATGGTATCTCACTTCGTAGGTAGAATATTTTCACCTGCAATTCCCTCAGAGCTACAGCCTTTGACCTCCGGCTGTATCTGTCAGTGGTGATGTGACAGTGACAGAATATTTTGCTAGATTTTGAATGGTTCCTCGAGTTCACAACTTCTGTTCTTAGCAATAAAATGTAATATGATTAAGGTACTCTTCCCCATGCCACAGCTTTTCCTGTAGAAGATATCATTGAATACATTTTTCTTTGAGCCCTAAGGGGGAAAAGTCCTATTTTCAATTACTATCTGACTGTGACTCCTAATAATGATATTCTATTATTAATTTATACTTACAGGACTCAAAAGTTCTACGTTTCAGGACAGTTGTTTCTTATAAGCATTTATTTTGTAAATTGAGAAGTCCATCAAATATGCTCATTTTTCATATTCTTACATTTTGCAGTTCCATAATATTATACCATTTTCTAGAAGAGAGTGAGGAAAACGTTCTTTTGAAGATTGTGTTCTTTTTTTTCCCTTTTAAAATTTCTAACCATCTAATCATTTCAATCATTCACTACTGCCAGTTCCCTTGTAGTCTGATGACCCTGCCATGTGCACCTCTGCAGTCTGTGTTTAAGGCAAGAAAACCCCTGGGCATTAGTCCTCCTCCATAATTTCCAGGAGGACCCACAGAAGAAGGGGAAAAAAAAAGAAAATGGGAAAATTCAGAAGTTTGTTGCATTATGTGGGGTTTTTTTCTGTATTAGGCTACTGGAGAAATAAAAACATCAGAGGAGATGGGGTTCACAACAGAAACACTGAAGGGGAAATTACAACAATGTAAAACTCAAAATACAGCTAATCTTGAGTCAGATACATATAGCATCTTTCTCTGTTTCTTCCAACATCCCTCCTTCCTAACAGTAATGCCATGTTTTCAATTCACATCTTTAATTTCCAGGCCTAAAAGATTTTTTCTTACAGGCTGGGTTAAAGACTGTGATACTAGGATTTATTGGGATAGCTATTTTCAGTAGAGATAGGAAAGTGTTAATGTCCCTGTACAAAGCAATGATGAGAGCACGTTTGGCCTGCCCTATACTACCGGATGCAAAACTAAGGTCTGTAAATTTGATTAATTTATTAAATGGTTTCTGTGGAGTAAATCTCTACAATAAAGGGCTAAACTCACTGACCCACAGAATTCTATCCCAGCCTACATTCCTAAAGCATATCTTTCAGAAATGTGTGCAATTTTACCTTAGATACTCCAGTAGTTCCCTTATTAATTTGTTTTAGTGTTTAACTGCTTTCCAGTTAGGAAACTGCATTTTATTGCAAGGTTGAAATGCGTGTAGCCATTCACCCATTGGACCTTGTTTTGCCATTAGCTGCAGGATAAATTTCTGAGCCATCGGACTTCTTTTATACCTGTAACTCACCAGCTATGGCAGTTGAGTCACTGCTCTGCTTCCCGTGCAGTGAAGATAGAGAGCACTTTAAACATTGTGCGGACTCCTATCCTACTCCCTATATCAGTTGTATGACCCTCCTTTGAGCTCAGTTCTGTAAATACGGGTACAAGACTTTAATCTTTCTTGTTTACAGTGTCAGGATAATTCCCTACTCCTAGCTGCTATTTTAGAGCATCGCACTGAAAACTTCCATTGAGGCAGTTACTCACTATAAACTCTATGGACTATAGACTATAAACCCTTCTCTGTCTCGCTGCTTTCCAAAACAGAATCTCCTCTCCAAAAGCAGAGCTTGTGTTTATCTGTCCAGAAACCTCAACCTTCCATCTGACTGCAATCAAAATAAATAAAATAAATAAAAAGCATTTTGTTGCATTCTTATTATTAAGTAAGCAATGCAGAGAACTTTATAATAATTACTTTCTCTCTTCATTAGACAGTTCCCCATGAATTTTTGTATCAGCTGAATATTACCATACCTTACCAGCAAAGGTTTTATATTATCCTGTAGGTAACATTACTGATCAGTATTTGGTCAAGAATCATACCCTCCTATTGCAACAAAATTATATGGTCAGTCATTGAATCAGTTTCTGAACCATCACAGGGTCCTCAATGTGCTCTGCGTAGCACAGTTTTTAAATCAAAAAGTTGTACTACTAAGTCAAATGCCTTGAGAAAAATACATGGAGGCCATTTTAACACAGCCATCTTTATCAACTGTACCTGTCGTCCTGTCAAAAACAGATAACAGGCTTTCTTGACTTTCTTGATAAGATTTCCATTCCAAGACAGCATGGTGACTGGCATTAACGAGATTTTCCCCTCTGATTCTTTGTTGACAGAATTCTGGATTAATCATTCTGTTATTTTGCCTAGGATTAATGTCACAGTAATTCATCTCTAGTTCCCTAGGTCATTTCTTTTATCCTTTTTAAATATTTGAACTGTACTGGCAGAGCTCCAGTTCTTTAGAATTTCCACAGTTTTCTGTATTTCATTTGTACGAAGTAAATATAAACAGATGAAATCT
This sequence comes from Apteryx mantelli, assembly GCF_036417845.1. Lineage (NCBI taxonomy): Eukaryota > Metazoa > Chordata > Aves > Apterygiformes > Apterygidae > Apteryx > Apteryx mantelli. The sequence goes on from NC_089978.1 coordinate 28,244,442, forward strand.
CTGTTATCTAAGAAGTTGTTAATTTTTTGTTGCTGTTTAACTTTTCTTTGCCTGGCAAGGTGATATCAGATACTGAGTAATTCTCTACTGCATACAGGAGTTTCTCTGTTAAGGTATCAGCATCAGTTATTATTAGAAACTATAGAAATGTTGCTGTTTGTCAGCTGATGTTCCATAAATGCCCATTTGCTTGAATCCACAATCCATGATAAAATAATTTTTTCTCCTGCATAGAGAAAATAAACATCTAAGGAGTAGTCTATCCTACTCTTTAATAAAATAAAATGTCATAAAAATGACATATATACCCACAGTGATATATATAAATTGTTATATATCCATAACCATCTTTAGTTATAATTTTAATCTATAAATATTCAGTGTGACTCTGAATGATTAATGTCTATGCGACAGTAGTGTCCTTCTAGTAGAGTACTTTTCCCCTTCTGTCCTCTTCCTACCCCCAGTTAGTGAGACAAATTATGGTCATTAATATAGGAACATCCTCAACTCATTCTTTAGGTTCTTAGCTGAAGTCTAGAGACAAATATGTTCAATAGCAGATCTTTACACTACAGCTGCTTTAAATACCATCACACTGTGTGTCCTATAACTGACATTTAACTTTTTGTTATTTTTAGATAATACAACAGATCCGTAATGCGTTCCTGTTATCCTTGTGTATTGTTATCATCTATGCATCCGTGCATTGCAAACAGCATGTAACCCATTACTTCTAATACAAAGAAGCTTGTTTTTTGTTAATGTGTAAATTAATGGATTGGGAGACTGTGCATGATATGATACCTGAATGCATTTTGCTCAGAAACCCAAGAAAGATATTTAAGCAGATTGTACCTTCCTTTGATACTTACTGATTTAAGGCAACTTATAGCAAAGTTCTTTTGTTGTTAAAACAAGTTTGGTTCAGAACTCATCGGTTGTTTCCTTTTTTTGTTGTTGTTGTTCATTTTTTTTAACAGGTGATTATCCAGCTCCTAGGGCTGTGCTAACTGGTCATGACCATGAAGTTGTCTGCGTATCAGTCTGTGCAGAGCTGGGACTTGTTATCAGTGGTGCTAAAGGTCAGAAATCTTTTTATGATTTAAGTCTTAACATTTTTAGAGCCTTTCTTAATGGTACTTCTCAGTTTTCCCTCAAGCCAGGTATACTTTAGTTACCTAAAGTCTCCTCTACCAAGATACGTTGTAGTTCTTCCAGAACTGGCAGCTGCTTACTCTGAATGTTAGTACTTACTACCTGTACATAGGAGACTTAGACACAAATTAAGTTGATCATTCCTTCCAACCATTAGCCTGCACTATGATTCCCCACAGATTTGAAAGAGTAGTTGATAGAAACTTATATAATAATTATTAATGACATCTACTGATTATGAAGAAAACTGCTAGTAGAAAACTGTATTTAGGCAGGGGGACAGCTACAAATTCTTCACTCTGATCTAACTGAATTAAATGGCACTTTGTGGAACTGAACTCAGTCTCCTTGGCAAGGGAAGCAGAGTGAGTTTGCTTGTTTGGGGATCTGTGGACAGCATTTCATCCAGAAGTTTTTTTTCAGTGAGCAGTACTGCAAATAATCAGGACTTTTTTACAGTCTCTTCTGATAAAATCTTTTTAGTCTTGTGTTCACACATTTTCCCTGTTACTTATGTATAGAATCTAGAGTATCCAAGTTGCTAGTATAAATGTTCAAAATACCCTTGCAAACCTGCAGCAGTCTGCTATATAACTCCAGTAATTGATGTAAATAAAACACTCACCTAAATGAGTGTTTGCTTAATCTTTCCTTATTCCGTTTCTCCTTCATTTTTGTCTTTCACTTGTTCTGCCCAGCTTCTCCTTTTCCCCTTAATTGCATGTCCACTTCCCACCCCACAAACTGCCTTCTCTCATTAAACTTTTTTTCTCAATTTTACAAACTGCATGCTTTTTTCTCTTTCCTTTTTGTCTCTCCCTTCTCCAGGTTTACTTTCCTTTGTGGTATGTTATCTCTTCTCCCTTCTTTCCATTCTTTCCTTTCTTTACATTAACCTTGTCATCCCTTAAGGTTCTTCCTCCTTCCATCTCTTCCTATCCCATTTCTACTCCTCCAACCACATCCAGCTACTTGCTTTCCCTGGCTGCAATGATGCCTGTTTTATCCATCCCCATGGATATCTTGTACTCCTTTTAAACAAGTTTGCTGCCTCTGAGGATAAGAAGGACTTGATGTTTGTTCTGCTCTTCTGTTCGCAACTAAGCTTCCTGGTTTATCATCTTTTATACTGACTTGGCACTCAACATTTGTTTTCAAACCTACGTATGAAACTTCCAAGTGAAGGCATTATTAACAGGAAATGCTGATGAGCCATTAACTCTAGTAACAGCATCCTATGGAAGACTGGTAGGCCAAATCAAGACATTTATGAAAAAAATGCACAGTGACGCTGAACCTAAAGTTTTGTCTTGCAGTGGTGTTATTTCATATCTTGTAAGGCAGCTTTATTTACTCTTACTGCCGTAACGCTGTACTCTTTTAAACTATATTGTTGCAAACTGCCTCTTATTAAAATAGCTGGAATTTGTACTCAGCTATCTTCAGCTTCATTAATTATGTAATACTTGGGTAATTTATATATTTTTAGAGGCGAAGGTTGCTGGACAACTAAAGACCTTCTCATCAAATCCAGAGTATATTTGGAATTCATGCAGAGAAATGAAGTCCTGTTCTGTCAGCTCTTGTCTCCTGAGTTACTATACCCATGTTCTTCCTTTGCAAACTCTATTCCAAACATAAATACAGAGAGAAAAATCGCATTTTTGATTGTGTTTTCTAGCATATGCCTCTTTTAAAGCTTCTTATCCAGTTTCCTTTCCAGTGTCTTTGCATTTCACCACAGCGCTGCATTGTTCTGCCTTCCTGCCTGAAGGCTGCACACACTGCCTTGCAGAGAGTCTGCCTCTCTGGAGCTCTTTGTGTCACTGCGTTAACACACGCAGCCCTCTGGAGAATGTGCACTAAGACAGGGAGACAGCATGGATAGGGCTTCTCGGAGAAAATCCGGTGTATCAGGTTGATGTGTGCACGCTCTTATCCAACAAAACAAGAGTGGTTAGTCTATATGTCTTTACACTAGATCCTAAATCAGAAGATTTTCTTTGTGCCTTTTTTTTCCTGTCCATGAACAATCAGCTGAGCTAAGGTAGTGGCAGTTTGTCAATGTGCTTAAATATGAAGGTATCATACTTTTATTTTGAAGTCTAACATGTTAATTATTCTAAGGGTAGGGGCATCCACTTCTCATAACATTCTGGCACTTCAGTGTTTCCAAAGCTAAGACTCAACTATTTGAGAAGATAAATTATTTCCACTGCAGTTGTATCCCATTGACCCAGTCAGGCTTGGGGCCTCTCTCTGTATAAGGCTTTATGCAAACATGGATGAAAACACGTACCAGAGGGCTTACACAGAAATACACAGGCTGTGATTCATCCTACCTATGCTGCTATGTGAATCTCAGAGCAGTTAGAAAGGCTTAACATAAGGTGGCTGGGTCTGCCACTATGAATTTGCTTTCAGGGTCATAAGCCAGTTGTATAAGGAAATGATTACTGTGCTGTCCAGGAGTATCCTATGATTCATAAAAGAAAATGTTTAGTATTTAGCATGACACATTACACTTATCACAGAGGCGATTCCTTTTCTTAGGAATACCGATCCCACTTTTGAAAGAGATTTTCACATAGATCTTAAAATGGAAATGGAATGGTGTTGCATCTAAAAATATTCGCTGTAGATTTCATAGTTGAGTTTTTCTTTCATCGCCAATAATAAAAAGATATTAAAATATCATATTAAAATTTATCTGGAGTAAATGCATTTATAGTATGTTCTCCGGAATGTTCTGATAGTCCAGATATCACAGTTACTCTGTTGGCTGTCTGATTACGTCCATTGTTAAAACAAGTCGGGACTGAAATCTATGTATGTATTGCATTCACTGGGGGAGAGGACCTACAGGAACTGCCACTGACTGTAGGAGAAATATGCAGTGATACGATTATATGCCCTCTGGGAGTTGCTCCTACTATGCACTGATAGGGCCCCATCTGTTTAATGTGAATGGGCAAGCTAAAGAGAGTTCGTGTTTTTTAAGGAAAGCCATAAGACTGAGGCCTCTGAATACTTGGAAAGAGGAAAGAATATTTTAAAAGATAGGTTAATGATAATTACCACTAGTCAAGTCAGTAATCTGACTTGTGATTACTAAGTGATTACTATCACTTTCAGACATATTATATCTATTTTCTTCATGTGCTAGCTCTTGCATTTTCTTTTCTGTTGTGTATTTTAAATTATTTATGCAAGGTTTGCATCTTTTTATATCTATGCAGGACTAGTATGATATAAATGTATAGTATACATTGTCTCTTTGCATAGTGTATATAGTTTGTATAAGCAGCAAATGTATTATATATTATCTTTTCATATGCAGAAGGTCCTTGTCTGGTACACACAATTACTGGAGATTTGCTGAGAGCCCTGGAAGGAACAGAAAACTGCTTGTATCCTCGCTTAATTTCAGTATCTAGTGAAGGTCACTGCATCATCTACTATGAACGAGGACGGTTCAGCAATTTCAGCATTAATGGCAAACTCTTAGCTCAGATGGAGATCAATGATTCAACCAGGGTAAATCTAAATGCAAACAACCATTTGTTATGTCTTGCTTTTATGTATTAAAATAAATTGAATTTATCTGCATTGTCGTTTAAAGGAAATCGCACACGTAAAATTGCCATCTCCTGCTTAAGTCATATTCAAATACAAATGCTCTCATCTCCATCTCCAAATGCAGAAGTGCACTTGAGTTTTTTCAGAATAAATAAGAACAATTTATGATCCCACACAATTCCTGGCATTTTTGTTTGGAATTACATATCAGTGGGAAATATGTCTTTAAAACAAAATACTCTGAAATAAGCCCATTCTTCATTTATTAGCCAAGACAAGAGTTCATGCCTTCAGGGCTCTGCTCTGTCACTAACACTTAAAACAGCATAAGGAATGCAGATCCCTGCTCTGCTTTAGGTGTTAGTGATGGCATTGAGTATTGTAGGACAAACACAGAAATGTTTTCTGAATTCAAGTCTTGGCAGGTATAGTTAAAGAGCTTTTTGGTTCACATGGGAGATATACTTCCATATAATTTTTAAAGCCACATAAGAATTTTATTTAAAAGTTGCAGATCCCAAATATTTTTTTTTTCTTTGGGAGAAGGAGGAGTGGGAATCTTTGTTCAGTTGATTAAACTGTAGTAATATTGATTAGTTTCCCTAAATGCTAAGTGTGTGCATGGTTTTGTCTCACTCTTCTGAAGGCCATCCTCCTGAGCAGTGATGGGCAGAACCTGGTGACAGGGGGAGACAACGGGGTAGTGGAAGTATGGCAGGCTTGTGACTTCAAGCAGCTCTATATTTACCCTGGCTGTGATGCTGGCATTAGAGCTATGGATCTATCTCACGATCAGAGGTGAGTTTGTCATTAATATTTTATATAAATGTTTAAAAAAAGGATGAAGTGTAGGTCTGTGTTAACTTTAAGGTGTGAATTCGTGGTATGTACTCATATAAAGGGTATGATACAAAACTGTGACCCTGGTTGTTACCTTGTTGATTTATATGACTTGACATTTTGTCTGATCCTTAAGTCTCTTAATGCAAGTGCTTAATATTAAGATGAGGTGTTACATCATTGAAGTCAGTAAGCCAGATCCTCAGCTAGGAAAATAATAGTAAAATTATATTAACTTAAGAACATAAGAGCAGCCAAACTGGATCAGACCACAGTAGTGCCTATTAAAAAATACTTAAGAAAAAAGTACAAAAGTTTGTGGTACATTTCTGTTTTTCAACCATGTATTGTTTGAGAACTTCTTCAGGTGGCATAAAGACCATAATGTGTAATACTCTTGGTGGATCTGTCCACCAGGCATAAGTGTAGTCCTTTCCTTTGACCTTCTCTGAGCAAAGGAGATGCTGTGTACATGCCTGGATATTTGCAGTGATTACTGTAATACTGTAGCACTAGAATATGCAGTGTAAATGTACAGGCTATACAAACCAGATCCCTCAGTCTTCTAATTTAAAATGATTATAATGTAAACCTTCATGTTGCATTTATGCAGAGTTATGAGTGGATTTGCTCTTTACATCATTCATCAGTCTTGTATTTCTTATTAATATATAAACTCAAGATGCAAAAAATACATAGGATGTTAGGAAAATCACAGCGCATTCATGTCAGCTTATTTTTCTTACACTTTTCAGAATTGCTATGCTGTGTACCCATTTGGTAAAGCAGCAAAAACACTTATAAGTCAAATACCCACCAAATTTATTCATATATGAGTAGATGACATGAAACAAGATTTCTGTCTCAAACTTAGTCTAATCAAAACTAACTTACTGGAAAAGGCCTATTTGCTTCTGGAACTTTGCCATTTTATGCATACAGTACTGTGCTGTGTTTGAAGAGATTTATTTATACTATGAAAAGACTCTGCTAGCCTAATTTCTCTATCCCTGGTTTTAATACTAGGCTGTGAGGCCCCAGCTGAGCAAAGTACTTTAAGTACCTGCTTAGCTTTAGTTGCATAATTAAGCAGAGAATGGATTTTGTATGGTTTGATATAAGCGGTGATAGATACCTAATCCAATTTTAGAATTCTGGTAGCTGAATTAGAGGGCATATAATAACTGGAAAATCATCTCAACTATTTCCACCAGAACTACATAAAAGTAGGGGTATATTTCAATATGAAGCTATTTAAGGTCACCAAGTTGTGATTAGCTCATGATTAAGGGATCAACTGAGTTGTCTTCACAGAGGCATCCAATTACATTTGAGAGGCTCCTGGATAACCCACCTAAGCCCAGCTGCCAGTGCAGAGGGCAGAACTCTCCACAGGTTTGGTGTCACAGCTGCCAACCAGTGTACATGTGTCACATATCCTGGGGCATCTCAAATGACACCAGGTGCCTATAACTAGGCAACTGAACTGAATTCTAAAACATCTGAATGAAGGTGTTTCTGCATAGGTGTCTGCATGCACGCTAAGGGAATAAGCTGCCAGAATAATCAGTGGATTTGCTCACTCCTGCCTGTGGAGTCTAGAGAACAATTTAGCTCACCCTATATTATATTCCTGGTGACCTGTAAGGAGTTGGCCTGTAGGCTGCACTCAGGAGGTTGACTTGGTTGCCCACCTTTAGCCAGCTGGTACTGTTTGAGATACCCTGAAATATCTGAGGTATGTACATGGATGGCACATAGGACAATGGACCTAGTTAAGACCAAGCCATCTAGAAAGGCAGTTGGAGGGAAGGCAGGACACCCAAGAGTGTCTTAAATGGCACTATGCTTTCACCTATGTGAAGGCAATTGAATGGAGCTCTTGATCTCCATCATGGGCATTTAGCTTCTATGTAGACACCTAAATTTTGTGTCTCCATCGCAAACTCAATCCCACCTATAAGCTTAATTTTCATACAGCATTGCAAAAAGTGCCTCATTTTAGCTTTTTTACTGTTTAATGTAACCCACAGTTTGAGAAGGTAAAAGAGAATTAACAGTTAAGTAAAAAGTAACATGTATCTAAGGACCACCTTTTCTGTCTTCTTCAGAACTCTGATTACTGGCATGGCTTCTGGCAGCATCGTAGCCTTTAATATAGATTTTAACCGGTGGCATTATGAACATCAGAACAGATACTGAAGTGGAAGGAAGAACTGACAGCCCAGGTAAAGCTGAGAGCACAAGTGCTGCAATGAAAGGTGTAGTCTCTGGTGGAAAAACACGTCTGCATTGACCTCCGTTGTACATTCCATTACACCCAGCAATAGCTGTACATTGTAGTCAGCAACCATTTTACTTTGTGTGTTTTTTCACAACTGAACACCAGCTGCTGAAAAGCAAGCTTGTATCATGTAAATTATACGAATTAGGAGATGTTTTGGTAATTATTTCATATATCTTTGTTTATTGAGAAAAGGTAGTAGGATGCGCCACAAGAGACTTTTGAAAATTCTGAGGAACCTTGTGTCCAGTTGTTTCAATGTTTAGGCTATGAACCTAACATGCATCCCATCTCCAGCCTCTTTTCAAGCTGAGAAAAAAAAATACGTTTGATACTTTGTACATGAGATGCACATCTTAACTTTAAAGGGATACTTTTGTAAAAGTAAAACCTTGTATAAAGAACAAAACTGTTTCTTAATTTTATTGTGGAGTTACAACTTGCATGTACTTTAAACCTGATGTCTTGGAGGAACAGGTGCATTCACACAAATTAAACTGGAGATCTGTCTAAGGGTACAGCTTGTAGTAAAGGGTTGAATTTGGGTGCAAATAGTAATTTTGACATTTTCACCAAAACATGTTTTTCACTTTTTGAATCTAATCATTACCCCTTTGAAGTGGAATTTTGCTCATGAAACATTTGGATAAAAAGCCATCATTTGCCATATTTATACTTTATACTGTAGAAAATAAATTCCTCCCTTTTAAATTCAAAGACTAGCAGAAAGGGAGCAAAGAGGGGAAGGGAAGTTCAGTTTAATGCTCTGTAATGCTTAATGACTCCCAATGCATAGAAAGTGCTGTACTTCCTGATTATTAACATTTGGCATAGAAACCATTGCGGGAGAGAACCTCAAATAATTTTTTTCCCTTATTTTTCCTCTGAGCAGCTTGATTTATTTAACAGCCTTAGCTTCATTGCAAAGGTGACTGAGGTTATTCTTTTTGATTCTTCTGAAAAATCTCACCTGAAGCCACACTCTCAGACTAAGGCACTTCATGTTTTACAATACTGTAATGATAACTATCAGAATAATTTTCTGCACATTGTACTGATCAAATTACACACCCAGGGGTATATACACTTTAATTCATGTTTCTTCTTTGTATATTTGGTGACTGTATTGTCATAGATGTACATATTGTGTCGGTAGGGCTATGAGGCATGTAACAGGAATGTAATTTTCTCAGAATTTACACTCACTTGCAGTCATTTATTTAAAAAGATAATGGATTCTTTGTATTGGCACTTTGCACCAGAAACATATCATTATTTATTGATGTGATTACTTATTTGTCATCCACCTTGTGTTAGTAAGTTTAGCACTGAATTTCCTTCTTCATTGTTGTTTGTATTTATAAGATTCAGAAATCATGGGGATCAACGTAATGATTAAGTTATTCATCACCAGTCTGTAAGCAATATCTTGAGTTTGTAGCTTAGAATTGGGAGAATATTGAACATCTGGAAGACAAGTTCATTTCATCTTGAGATCATGGTGAAATATTTTGGATATATAAATTCCATAAGCTATTGTAACCATGTTTTATTGCAAAGATGTAAAATATGCCAGATGTGTGTGAGTTGGAAATCAAAAAGAAAAATAAAATATGCAAAGAATTCAGTGATTGTTTTTCATTTCAATGAAATTTTCATCAAAACAGTCACATTATCATTAGGAACAAACAATTATTAAAAAAAACCCCTCTTTTATATTCAATATGTATGCCAAAAATTATGCATGTCTGGGTGATTGCATTTCCTGCGGTCTCAGGAAATAAAACAGAAGTTACAGAGTGTGTTTGCTATCCTTTTGATTGCCAGTACATAAAGAGAAGCTACTAAAGATACTCTGATCAGCAGAAACAAAAAAATCAAAGCCTTTGAAAGGATACTTAGGATCCTGTGAACAGGCAATAATCTTGTATAACAGACCTCACAGAGAGCAAAGATCTGATGAGAGCCATTCTGCGTATCTCTCAATATCTGGTAAGATGGAATTAATTTCATCTTATTTTAAGATGGAAAGTTAGGTATCTGCACTCCCTGTATAACAGAATGAAATAGGTGGAATAAATTGCCTTCTGGAAATGCTGAGGTCCTTACAAAGGTTTTAGCAGATAACTGTAGATAGATAGCTATCTAAATGTTAGATTTCTCATTTAAGGTGGCAAAGATAGGCAAAATGCTTTCCTCACAATTAGAAAACTATTTATTGCCTTAAAAGCAGAATAACAGCCAATGACTAAAAAGCAATTTGTTGCCCCACTCATTGCCTCTCCCTTTAGAAGCACTGTTCTTTAAACAGTTATGAAGGTGAGTAAAAACAATACTTTAGAACCTTGTTATAATACAGTATATATTTTTTAAATCAATTAGCTTTTGAATTGGATCCCCTAACTTGATTGTTTTGGGGCTTGAGGGGTGATGGGAAAGATGATGAGAGGATTGGTATGTTAATACTGGCATTTGGAATAGTTTTGTTGTCATATGTCCCAACCACCATTCCATTAAAATATAAATATCACCTCCAATTTCATACTTTATGGAACAAATTGAGTGATGAAAAAAAAGGCATCCTTGTAGTTAAACCCAAACTGAATATTAATGTAATCTTAATTAATACTGTTGATCGCATGAAGTATCTCAGCTTTATGTAAAGTACAACTTGAGTCACAAACTAGAAATTTTTGTGCCCAAGCAAACCTGTGAATGACAAAGTGGACCATAGGATACAAAAACAAAAAAAAAAGGCTATATTGCATTCGTATATAGGAGTACCCACACAAGTCAAACTCAGAATAATAAAAAATGAAAAAAGCACCATCTCCATTAAGTTATAAAAATGGAGTTTCCACAAAGACAAAGGACAAGGAGACTGTATTAACAGGTTGGTATGGTTATGTAGACCAGCTTGACATAGATTTTGTGGTGTGTATGTGAAACTGCTTTTGGCTTTTACCCTCTATTTAATATATTTTTTTAAAAGAAAAACCATGTTAGGCTTCTGCCAGAACATTTTAATGATATTGTTGTTTTTGTTATTTCTATTAATTATATTATTATGCACCTACCTGTTGCAGAGTCCCTTAATGTAGAAAGATAGTATATATAGATCTCCAGGTTATGTCACAAGACTTTTCCAAATCTTCAGATGCCCCATTTCTTTCGCACCATAAAGCAAGACTGACTACCTTTATTTCCTCATAGACATGAGAGTTATTGATACCAGGGGATCTCCAAGAAAGCAGCTTTGACCAGTTTGGTTATATAAGACCAATCTCAGCTAAGGGAGACACAGCATTATGTATACAACTGTGTAGCTAATATATAACCACAAGGAAAATAATACACAGTTAATGGGCTGTGTTCCTGCCAGTCAGTCCTAAGCTAAGAACTGGGCTATAAGCTAATGCTGTACCTGGAGCACGATACAATAGCTATGAGGCTTACCCCTTGTCCAGATCCTACCACTGGTGAGGAGGATGCTGCATTCCCTGTAAGAGGAAAGATAAAAGAAAGACAGCTTCATTTTACCCCCAGGAAAGACCAGTTAAACTCAATTTACTGGAAGAGCCTGAGGTAAATAATGATTATGCTGATAGAGAATCTCACAGGCTATGCTTGTAGAGCTAAAACCCCTGCTTGTGAACAACTGTTGTGGCAAATGCTTGCCTTAATACAGTGCATCAGCCCTGTTGACAAGAAAGCAGGGTGTTTGAAGCAAGCCCTCTTACTGCCAGGGATAAAGCTGTTGGACCAGACACACGGAGCAAAGGTCTGACTTCTGATAACATCAGGAGAACCACCTCCTGATGCAAAACACCTAGTACACATAAATATTTTATTTGGAGACTCTTAGCTGGAGTTTATGGTCACATTTTCCAATGGATTAATTGTGGCTGGTTTTATTTAGTGTTTTTTTTTCTGGTACTTGCAAACACTAAAAATGAAAGCCCTAAAAATGAAAGCCCTAAAAAGCTTGTAATTAAAGAAGGAAGGAGGGATTGGAAATTCATTACATCATTATTACATTACAATGCAGAACAGTTTATAGACTCTCTAACCCCTGTGATTAATTTTGCAACATCTACAGTTAAGTTTCAAGATCTATAACTGACAAAAAAGAAATCCGGAGATTGTTTACTTGCAAACTGTATAAGCTGCAACCATATAATTAGTTTAGAAAGGGACTTACTTAGAGGAAAAATGGCCAAACAGATAAGTCAGTTTATGGTTCCCTCTATGGTGATATCATGCCTAAGCAACGGTACAGCTCAGCATCATTATCTATAAGTCCTTCTCTGAATTTCAACTCATTTGCACAAACAAGGACATGGATAACTAATATATTAACTAAGTACCTACCTGCAAAGTTATGTGACTGGAGCAGTTTTTACTTGTTAAAGACTTGGCGTAAGGGACCTGTGTGCCTAAGGGTGCCACAATGCGATGCTTGTGTTGGACCAGGGTTTCTAACACAAAGCAGAGAATAGGCCCTTATGTTCAAAACTAGATACTCAGAAAAAAATGTCTTTGGTGGCAAAACACTAAGGACAGATAAAAACCATCAGTACTGTTAAGCACTGTTAATGCTTTGAAGGGAGTCAGTCTTGTCAGGATGCTGCAATGACCAAGCCCTGTGGCAAAGCCAATCCTAGTGTCATATCTGTGCAAATTTAAGCCATTATATTGCTGGAAAAGGCAGCAGAACAATTGAAACTGGTCTTTCAGTCTAGGCCTGTACAGCTATCCATATAAACCCAGTGCTCATGGTTGTTCGGACACATTACTTCTACAGAGTTATCAAGCAGGAAATAGAGTAGTGCCTGGTAGCAAGAGTCTGCTTCAGTCAGAAGTCAGCAGGACTCCAGGCAGGGGCCTGAGATTTGGAGAAAAGTCAGAAGGCAAGGACCAGCTCTCCTCATCAACAACAAAAAAATGGGGCTGTTTCTTCCAAATAGACCTGAACAGATTGCCCCAGCTCCCCTCTTGCATTGTCCCTCCCCACCCTTTCCTCCACTCACCCTGCTATTCCTCTTGGTAACTCACCCTGAAAAGCAGCCTCTAGATTAGGTCTTTTGACACTGTGTCCTTTCTCCCTGATAACCATCTCATGCCCCTCTCATCCCCTAACTGCCAAGAAGAACTAAAGAAGACTCATGCACACATATTGAGGCTCCAGAAGGCCCATGCAAATATCTTTTCCAAGCTCTTGGCTGTCCCAGTGATGAGTTGTAGGAAGCAAAACCTGAAATGAAAAGAGAATCTCTACAATTCCTATCTTTCAGCTGTCTATTCAAGCAGAACCAGCAGTCATATGGGAGTATTATTCTCCTAGTAAATAACATAGGTCAGGGCCCATTCACTGACCCAAAGGCAGTTGCATGACACAGCTTCAAGCCATGCTGCTTGACTCTCTGGGACCAGCCCTTAACCCACCCTAGCCTATGCACAGTGCAGGGCAGTATCAGGTTAAAGGGTTGCCAGTTAAGCAGTGTGATGAATCTGGCACACTGCTCAAGCCTGCAACTTTTGTTGCTCAGGCTGTTAGCGCAGATGTAGCCAAGGCATCTAAAAGGAGTCCCTTGGACTCTATGATCAACCTATCAACCATGCCACACAGTTATAACACGATAGATGGGGCTTGGGACTCAGTAACAGCATCCCCCTGCTACCAGTCTACACATGAGACTGCTCGCCTCCTCTGAAAGGAACCCTCACCAAGCCCTATACCCTGACACTATGTCTGCTAGGCTACAGCTATATAAACACTTATTATTGCAATAACTTATGCCTAAGCTGCTCAGTTCTTTAAGAACTTACTACTTTTAGGCATGCTCAGAATCACTTCCTCCTTGAGGGCTGCCTGTATGTACCTTCACATGAGGCACTATCAGTTTTGGCTGGAAATTTTTTTTTTTTTGCCTTAAGAAATATTTTAGTGCCATGTACTAGACTCTTCTTCATGTACATACATGCAGTAGTGAAGCAGATACTACTAGCTTTCCTCTCAGTTCTAAGCCTCTTAGTGAGTTGGTCTGAACTTTCATGTCTTACAGAGTTTGTGACACATCATAGCAAACTTTCTGTCATTGGTACAGCTACCTTCAAGACTCCCTTAGTCATTGCTGCTCCTGACTTCACTTACCTTTTGATGTACCCTTGTACAGTTTCCACTCTACCTGTACACCTCAAGAGGCATATGGTCAAGACTCCTCCTTGGCCATTCCTCCATCAAGACCATTGATGTCAAATTCAGATCCATGAAACTGGGTACCTTAGAAAGAGGTAACAACCCCTGGAGAAAATTACAAGGTAATTCCAGTTCTGCTATGCCAGTAAAACAAAACAAAACCCCACATACAGAAGAAATCTATATCTCAGTCAAGGGCAGCATTGAATTACAGGGCTGATCCTCAACCAAAACAGCAGGTCCCTATCTCCCTTTCTTCCCAAAGGTAGCAGCTCCTAAAATGCCATGGTTTATCAGAGCAGTGGAACACCTACTTCAGCACCAATATGAGCCCAAGATAAGCACTGCAAACATGTATGTCCTCTCCTCCTCTGGAGGAGTGCTGGGCTCCCTAACACTCCTTCTTCATTTCCACTACCCTGCAGAGCTTTATTAATACCTTACATGGTGCTGAATAACTTGGCAATGTCTTTAAACCTACCATTGTCATTGGTATTGCTTCCTCTGCTGTCAGTTTCTTCATCAGGCTGGTGGGACTTGAGGCCATCTATGCCTCCAGGGCTGAGCATTCCTCTTTAGTTCCCCAAACTCATAGGGATGTGCAGTCAGTACATCAAGGAAAAGAAGAGACAGATCTTAGCACTGCAGTAAGATTACAATCACTAGGTTTTCTTCCAAAGATTTATATTGGAAATCACAGCTCTCATAGGAAAGACCAGAGAGCAGACTGACTTGGGATCCAGCAACAGGGTGTTTTGTTGAAAGACCTGCCAGTTAGGCAGTTTTGTCAGGCTGATAACAAGATCAACCAGAGGTCTGAGGACTTCTGTTGAAACCATCTGTGTTTCAAGCTGTTAAACACTACCTTCATCTAACACAAGATTTCACTGAACAACTGGCTTCAGTGCTCCCTATCCTCACCACCAACCATCAGCCCTCTTTGTCAAAGGTATCACCAGTAGTGGCCTGAAGTGTTTGTTATCATTAGACTATTTATTAGACTAGACTCTTAGAGTCTAGATTGTTTATATATTAGGGAATAATTAGATTATTTTCTTAGCCCTAGGCTTCATTTTTTTTCCTGGGAGGGCCAGAAGATGACCCTTTTGAAAGGAAAGGCCTCTTAGGATGCAGACCACTGTGTATCAGGTGGAACTCCCAAAGGACATTCAGTCTTTGGCACAAACCCTTATTACAGTCATATCTTCTGCTTCAATGTCAGTATTTACTTCAACAATATTGTTTGTGGTCATCAGGACCAACCTTGCAGCTACCAATGGTTGGATCAGCATGGCATATTCTAGCACCAAGGCAGAGATCTTAAAATCATAGAAAGGAGAACCTTACTGCTCTTCTGTCAACCAAGTGTCGTCCTTTGGTTGCTTCCTCTCATGATTCTTACATGTGTGGCAGACAGACAGTCCCCTCAGACAACTGAGTTTTTGCCAGCCTTTGCCATGACTATTCAACCTCCTCTGATACAACCCAATTCCCCTTTCATATTCCTCTGCAGAAACCCCTTTCAAAGCATTGACTCACACTTGGAAAGTAGAACTGAGCCCAGGTCTCCTCAGGAAGAAGCGTATCAAAAAGCAAAGCAGACATATTCTGGACCTAAGGAAATTCGTTTGGACATTAAGGTTCAGATAAGTGCTGTGAGCACTCATAATCTTTTTGCTTCAGTGGGAAGACTGTTTCAGATCTCTTGACTTGAAATGTGCTTACTGCCGTGACTCAGATCTGTACTTTGCAAATACTTACAACCCACAATGAACCAGGACCAACCTGACTAGTGGTTCCTTCTTTTATTGGGCTCTGGTAGTTCCAAAGGTTTTTATGAAAGGCTTTGGGCCTAGCTGTCACCTTCTTGAGGAAAAGTGATATAAAAATACATGTAGGTGTTTGGGTCATTGGGACATATCTCTAGGCATAGCATAAAGAATAATAAATATCAGTCTAGTCTTTTTACATGTCTGGAATCTTAAGTCCCAGCTGAATCCTTCCCACCTGGCATTCATAAGTGCTACAGCAGATGTCTGGTTAGCAGGCTTATCTCCTACATGATAACTTCTTACCCCTGAGGGATTTACAAAGTTAGGACATAAACCTCTGCCTAGCAGTGCTAGGTCACACAAAGAAAGCATGCATATAGTTTTGAGTGCAAGGCTAAATAGAGATTCTGCGTAGGAACAGGCTACAGATAGTTTATGCATATAAACATCATTCCATGCAGGCTAGGATTAGCGTCCCAAGGGGTACTGATCTTTCTCCTTTGATGGATGATCTGGCCAGTACACTAGTCAGGAATACCTTCTGATCTCCATGTCAGTCCATAATGAATGTGAAGAGACAGCACTTGCACAACTTGAGAGCCCAGGGGTTATGGTTTCCTGCAAAGTGCAATCCATTAATTGAAGGAGGGGTGAAAGGATGGGTTTGAATGTACATAGAGACAAAACCTTGAAAGTAAGATCACTTGCCTATAATGTTTTTTCAAGATGAGATGCATATGGGGACATTTTCAGCTACTGCTCAACCCCATCTCTCTCAAGTCCCTTCATGTTTCCGGGAACTTGAGAATTCCCTTTATCATCACGTCTGTGCCATGGAAAGGGAGGGGGCTTGTGTGCCTTCACAGATACGCTCACAGTACAAATGGATACGCAGGCCTCTGTGTGTGCATGTGCATATGCAAGACACCTCAATTACGGATTGCTCGTGTTGCTGCTTAAGGAACATCCTAGCAAAAAACAGACCAAAACAAACAAACAAAACATTAAATCTCATGGTCAGACAGTTACAAGGAGCAGAAAGGGAGTAGTAGAGATTCCAGTTTTGGAATCTCTTTAAGCAGAAGCTAGGAGCCTTAGTCCTTTTTCCTTATCGAAGGTAAACACTCAAAATGGAATGTGGCATCTCCACTAACAATCGTAGAAAAGACTGGAGATGTGTGTAGGAACCTTTCCAGATTAAAAGACATAGCCATCGACAAATCAGGGTTTGAAGGGTAACACTTGCATCTGTATTGCCTCTACTTAAATTTCACTGAAATCTCACTTTAAGAACCTAATCTCTCTGTGTATCTGACCCACAGAAAATCTTGGTGGTAGAACTGGTACTCCTGGAAATGTCCATTTCTAGGCATTTCATGCTTATCTACATGTAAGTGGATTTAACATTTTGTCCTTATGAGGACTCTGTTTTTCATTTGACATCAGTGTTTGTTGTAAAATGTTTTAAACATCTTTTCAGTAAATGTCCTCTTCCTCCTGCTTAACAATACTCTTTTTCCACAACACTTAGCTAAAAAGAGTTCTCTACTTTCTGTAAAATTAGCTCTCAAATACAAACAATTCATATTTCAAAGGATAAGAGGCTGAGAGAACAGGGAAACATAAGCAACCATTTGCCTAACTACGAAACAGACCCACTAAAAACTCTTGCAGAAGAATGCATATGTAATCCTGAATCAACAGTAAATTTATGAACTCAGAAACAAATGCATTTTTGACAGGAATAATAAAAAAATTGGGATCCTGCACTGGACATATGCAGGACAATCAGAGTGTCCTCTTTCTGTATCCTTCACCACCTTTAGCCTTTGGAAGGTGGTTTCTAATAGAAAAGGTTTCTTCAGGACTCCACTAAAAACAACTATATTTTGGACGAATGTGATACTATGACCTGCATGTGATGATTATTTCTTGCTCAAAACATGATGCAAAAATTAGTCAAATGTTTTTTGCAACACTTTTATTCCTTTTAACACATTTATAAGCTCATCAAAAATATGTCGAGTCTGTCTCTTTTTCACAAGTTTGTGTGAAAAGCAAACTAGCTTGATATTTTAGCTCATCTGTAAATTCCTATTAACCATTGTTTTGCATGGAATCCTGTCAGGATGATGGGCTTATAATTTGGTTCATTTTACCTCTTAATATATTGGCAAGTTGTGTGTGTGTGTGTGTGTGTGTGTGTGTGTGTTCATCAGTTCCTCAAAAAACAAAGAAAAAAATCAATAATCCGAAAGACACCTCACCCAGATCCTTTAAACTCTTGAAGGCAAGTTACATAATACATTGATTTGAAATATCCCATGTTACCAGAATGTTTAGCTTGTACTTGGAAATTAAGAAGTCTCTATAAATTTCTTTGAGATTTTTTTCACTGAGAGACAGGTAAATAAGTTGTAGTGTTTGCACCAATATGACTTTTTCTTTAAAAAAATCCTAGAAGGTTATAATGCCATCTTTGCAGTCCTGCAGCTTATTTCTTTGCCTCGTGTAACACCTAATGTTAGAGAGATTTCTACAAGAAGTCCTAACATTCCCTTTTCATTCCACAGGATCAAAATCCAGGGGAGAGAATACATCAATTTTCGCCTAAATTTGAGCATTAGTGTCTTTCTCTGGTGTGGATAATTTGTAAATGGATGGTACTTAGGCTGACTGATTCATGAAGCTGTTGTGGGATAATCAAACAAGACTTTTAAAGGGAAAAAAAGGTGTTTCCCCTGTGTATTGGCAGATGTGGGACTTTCTTCTGTGGAGAATTCTTTGTTCTGATTAAGTCTTTCACTACTTTTCCTAAATGAGGGAGAAAAAGTGGGGAAGAAACTGATTCTTATACAAAGGGGAGGAGATGGCATCCAGGACAACGTGAAATGCCACCAAGTCTGGAGTGGACAAAGCAGATATGTGGGGCCTTCTCCCTCTTCTGACGCGGTTGGTTTGCTTTTTAAGGACTTTACTGTCACAAAAGGCTAAACAAGAGTTGCTAAAGTCAAACTGAATCACTTTTTCTCTTTCTCAGAGATTATGTTGATCACATTGAATTCTGTCAGTTCACAGTTCAGAGGCATTCAGGCTGGTTATCTTCAATTAGCAGGCCTGAAGTCCCTTCTTGCTGAGCACTTGCTGAGCATAGCAGTTTCATGTTTTTCTTAATAAATCTGGGGAAGGGTTAGGCAAGGATATGCAGATTTTAAATGAGAGGGTTATGATGGGACACAGAAGATTTATATTAGATGGACTGGAAGTCAAGAAAAGCTTGTCAAACGTGGTTGTAGTCTGCAATTTCACATTTGTGTCCCACACGTGCTCAGTTTCCAGGTCAAAATGAGGAATTGCCTACTTACTAACTCAATTCCAGCCTCCGCAATTCAAGCGTCACTTCTACCCATCTTCCACACGGTCAGTAATAGCAGTGCCGCAGGCCAAATTAGGTGCTCGGTTATACCTGTGCTCCCCCTGCCCACAGGTTAGGCTTGCAGTGATACGGGTGTAATCCCTGAGCCACGGCGGGGCTGGACGGGTGTCGCTGCCTGAACTTATTAAGTGATTATGTTGATGGTGCGTGAGAGGCACCAGCTGCTCCCTGCCGAGGTGGGGCACCAGCAGCCCTCGCTCGATGTGTCCCCCATGTTATGGGGACACCTTGCTGCCCCACCGCAGCCACGACCCCCCTGGGCAGTAATGCCCAACGTTGCCCAAAGGAGGGAAATGCAGACTAACCTGCCTGTGCTAATAAAACCAGAAAATGCTGTACGTGGCGGTTCTGAGAAGCTCCGGTGCAGATACACTCCTAATGCAGCAGTGAGGAGAAAAGGTATTTAATTCCGCAAGAATTTTCCAGTTCACTGTGCTTTGGATACTAAGATTTGGAGCCAAAACACTCGAGTTAAATAAGATTATTTTACTGACATCCTCTCTGCTCCTTTATTTGTATCTGATTTCTAATCCAATTGCTGTTTAAATTCGACATCCTAAGAGAAGAGGGGGATAGGAGCCGCGGGTGCAGACCCCCTGAGGAGAGCCCCATGTTCCACACCAGGCACCGGAGCCAAGCTCTGCAGGACCGGCCTCTCCCTGTCCTGCTTCTCTCCAGACCTCAGGGCAGCTACATAGATAGGGGGAGGCCACTTGTGCAGAGCACAGCAATTTTGAGCATACGCTGGGAAGATTTCATGTGAAAAGCAGGTCCCTTTTGCACTGGACACTTCCAGGGTGAGGCAGCTGCTGGGGAAGGGAGTGGGACAACGCCAGTGGGCCACCTAATTCTTCTCGTGGAGCTGGCCCTTTCTCTCTTTAGATCACAGCAGTTATACATTTCACAATGCAAACCTTGAGGAGGGGGTCTGGCCTTTCAACCGCATGGGACAATAAATAATAAAAAGCAGCTTTCATGGCTTTACAGGCTGCTAGCTAGATCGTGCAATAAAAAATAAAGGGCTCATAGGAACATACTTTGGGGTCGACTGGAAAATAAATGACTGAAGAGAAAACAATGAAGATATAAAAGACAATCTTATAAATGTCACTGCAGATAAATATACAACGACATTTTAGACAGAAGAAATGTTACTCCAGAAAGGAAGATATTTCCCAGTTTAATGAGTGTCCTAAGTGCTGGGGATGATATATACTGACTGGAGATCTTTTGCATATGCTCTGGGAATGTCCAGTGTAACACAAGATTGGCAACAGATGTTAATGAGCAAAAGCATACAACTCCTTTGCATTCTGAAATAAAACTACTCATGTGCAAGACTGATGTATCTCCTGAACACTGGTTCAGCAGACGCTATGCTCTTCCTATCTAACGCTTTTTTCCTCAGGAACTTGAGAATATTTCACCTTTAGTTTTTCAATCTGATATAGATCCCAATGTCTTTTGACATTTACAGAGAAGGAGCTTTAAATAAAAGCTAGGTTTTAAACTACAATAGAATCTGTTAAATAATGAGATCAACATAATGTGGTAATAATAGTGTAGTAAGTAAGTGGATCTTCTGTAACAAGTGGACCTTCCTTAAGTGTGAAAAAAGTTTTACATATAAAAAATATTTTTACATATAAAGACACCTCTGACCAAACTTCATGAACCTAAAAGGTGATTCTACAGAAATATCCACTACTCATGTATGGACAACATGTAAATAAGGATTGCAGGGATGACTGTGGAAATACATAGTTCATTAGTAACTATATTTTTATGTATACACCCATTCATATGCTATCTAGAATCCTTCCATCACTTAGGCCTAGGTCTGTAAACTATGTCAAACAAGGATCCTGTTCTGTATTTGCCCCCAGTGCTCGAGCAACTCCAACAGTCACCTTTAGCTCAAAAACTGGTTTTGGCAAAGCTAGTAACTTTTAACCTCAAACTCTTTTAAAATTGAAAGGTAACCCTTTCCTACCTTTTTGTTTTGGTTACATATGTTTCATGCAATCTCATTCATAGTTATGTAATATATACTATAAAATGGAGTAAAAACAGAAACAAAGAAGTTATGCTCTAACCTACAGCTATTATTGTATAAAACGGTTATTGCTAGAGAGATTATATCTAACAGGTGAAACTCAAATTTCAGAAACAAAACTGAAAACAAAAACTAAGGCATCTTTTTATATGAGAAAGTCTTCTAGACTTGGCAAGCCACATCATAAACTTTTGAAAACACTTCAGACCATGTTCCCTATTTTTAATAGCCATACACATACAACTGCTAAGGTGCAAGTAGTATGAAATTTGTTGTGAAGCAGATATATTTAAATGGTACAATTATAAGTCACTAAAAACACAACTCTTCATGGCAAAATGACCGAAATGTTATAAGATCAGAAAGTCTAATTACCTTCATAACTGGCAGTTGCACAGAGAAAAACCAAAGCAATCTAACTGATTTTATCATGGAAGTGCAGGGAGTGATTAAATGCTGCTACATTTGTGCACAACTATTTGGTATGATCTTTTTTCACTATGATATGGTGATGGCAATGGACCAGGAAAATAAGACAAAAAACTTTATTGTAGCATCCAACAAACTACTCAGCAAGGATTGTCAGGCAGCAGGCAGATATTTTATGTATCTCTGATTTCCAGAGAGGACTAGATGTGCCAAAAGGAAGGACCTGGGGCTGTGCAGATCTAGGACATATCAGAGAGAAATCAAACAGAGGGAAGGGGAAGCACACAATTGGATGGTCACAGCATGGCCACACTTGCCTCCTGCTGTGCGTTCTGTCAGAGTATATTGGGACTTTCTTCCCAAAGTCATATACAAAAGAGACACTCCATTTTCCCATGGGCTAACGAGAAGAGACAGCTCACACCCAGGTATGGCTTTTCAAAGCTTTGCTAAAAGGAGCATCTCACCCTCTTTTCAAAGCAGAGGAACCAAGCCGCCCTCCTGAAATCATATAAAATGCTGCTGTTCAACATGTTGTTCCTCGAAGTAGGAATATCTGGATGAAAGATGCTGGGAGCAGCACCACCAGCGTCTGAGTAACAAGAGTGCCCCCAGCTTCATAACAAGGAAAGCCATGTTGCTGACAAGCACCCTATTAGCTCTGTCTTTCAAAGTCTTATCTAGGGAGACTGCTGTGAAATCAGGAAAGAAAATACGAATACAGCTGTCATAACACCCTGAGTGAATCACCTGAATGAACTCTCTATCTTCAGAAACCAGTCACTGTAACCGTGAAGCGGAGCAGGGGAGCCCACCTTCATGCCAGTTCCAGCTGATAAGTAGCAAGTGACACTTGATAATGTTAGGCTAAATGCTTCTCAGAAAGTCCATACCTGAATTAAGGAAGACTAGATGCATTCCTTGATAAATTCCTTATCTATCCATTACACTAAAAATCAATAAGTAATTGAGAATGCAGAGGCTAAAGGAACTCAACACTTATTACACAAGACACTTAAGCTTAGTGCTATTAACAGTAGAAAACTACACTTGCCTACAAGTTAGTTGTGAGTATCTTCTTCTTTGAAACTTTGAAAAATTGAGTGTTTCAAAAAACTATCATCACACAGATCTTGAAAAAAAAAAAAGACTGACGGGTATTTAGTTATAGAAGGAAGACATTTCAAATCAACTCCACCACTACTAAATCTAAAGTGATACACTGGCTTCCAGGCCTGGTTAAATTCCAGAGGAATACACTTCTTGGCAACATTTATCTGTATATCATGCTTGACACTTAATTTATCATAGTTTTCTCTGTGTCTTCCAGGAGAGGAGAAAACTAGGCTAAAGTCTGACTTTCTAACAAAAGTCTGGTGCGACCCCTGAATTAAAATATCTGATTCATTAGCGTTTGAAAAGTGTAACATCTTGTAATGACATCCCCTGAAGACTAACCCTCAAAGTTTACCAGTTTTAGTCTGCTGTGTCCCCAGAATGGCTGATTACCTTTGGGACAAGTGACAGTTTGGCTCCGTGTTTTTCATTTAGATATTTACCAATATATACATTGAGTATCAAGCTCAATGGGTGGAGGACACTCAGCACTGAGATGAACTCACTAAACCTAGGATTTATTTTGCCCAACTCTTCAGCTGTCTAAGATTAGATACCTAAATCTGAACCAGTCACCCCACTGTCAATGGAAAGATAAAAATAGGTACTTGTGGAGAGCAAGTCATCTGAACTATTTAGATATGTATCTTAGGATGAGTGAAATCCTGCTGGGGTAATACCTACTTATTTCTCTCCAAGGCTAATAAGACGACCCTGGGATGACCGGCTCAGACTTAAATATCCAGCACCTGGGCAAGTGAGGCTCTATTTGACAGGCGCTTCAGCTCAGTGCTGGCAATCTGGCGCCTGCTCGCCCATGGTCAGACCCCCGGCCTCCCTCCCTGCTCGGCTGCCTCAGCTTTTTCTCCCAGTGGCATGGTAAAGTGGGTCAGGGTGTGGAGCAGGCTGAAAGAAGATACCTCTGACTGCCTTTTTTGTTCCTCCACTGGGTTCATTTTTGGCTGGATCAGTTCCCTGGACTGATCCAGAAACCAGGTACTTGGTGAAGCCACCCTGCAGCTGCAGCCCCTGGTTAAATCATCTCTGCCACGCTGCCAAACCACCCCTCTCTGAGCAGCGCTGAAGGTATCATCTCCAAGTGAGTGAGAGGGAAATAATGTGGGGGAAGGTGAGAGGCAGAAGGGGAAGGAATACAAAGGAGCCCAGGAGAGGGATGGGCTATAAAGCCCGGCATGCCCTCCAAGAGGGATTTCCCTGGGGAGCACAGCCTGTGACACTGGATGTGCACAAAGAAATATGTCAGGGAAGTGCCAACCGCCAGGCACCTGGATACAGGGAGAGGGACCTTTGTGATGGGATCCCAGTGCTTCTTTCTGAGCACCTGCAACTATGATGTCTATCAGCATACTGTAAACAAATAAACGGACTTGCATTTTACTGCATCCTGATTTGAATTAAGGATGATTTCACATTACTTGGCTACAACAAGGATTTCCTTAGGGTACAGCAAATCTAAACCACAAGGCAGTGGCTATGTGAATAAGTGTCAAATTCACCAAAGCCGTGTTTGAAGGTATTCAAATAAGAGCTTAGCATAAGCTATAAAGGTGTCATAAAAGGTGCACAGGCCAGTCAAAGATCTGGGGATCAGGCAAAGAAGTGTCTTCCAGACACCAGTAATAGTCACAAAAAATCGCCGGTATCTGTAGCAGTATTTAAGGGGCATGCTTGGACCCAGAGACATAACTTTATGTTGTGCAATTGATGATATTTCAAAGCATTTGTCGAAGGGTATGTCTTTATTAACAGACTGGGGAGTACTTTTGTGTCCCCAGCTGGAGTTCGCAGCTAGCCCCATTGTCCTGGTGGAGGAAGGAAACAAGCAGGAGAGAAGGCTCAGCATGCTTCAACAGGTCTCTGAGCTGAAGACAGGAGGCATATCAAGAGATAAGAAGCAAACTTACAGTACCGCGCCCTAGTAAGAAGGCAGAAAATAACATCCGTTTCCTCAAATTTCATATCTGCCTTTTAAACTCTTTTGGCTAATGAAACATACACCTCCAACAACATCCCATTTTCTGCTCTTTAGCTATGGAGCACAGACGCAGCAAACAGTTAGAAACAAAGCAGAATTAATTCATTAAATAATTTAACTAAGCATGGTGAGTTAAATAACTTCCCACTAAATGAAATTCACTATAGCAAGAGGGCCTTATAGATAACGCAACACCTGCATGAAATACCTGGAGAAACTCCACATAGAAAATTTCAGAATTTCCCATGAAACTAAAAATTGTCTTGTATAAACTCTTGTGCATTTTGCATGCTATTTGTTATACTGAATTTATTTTATTGTTGGGGAGGGAAAAGAAAACCAGTTACTGAAAACATCTGAATTCAGTCCAACTTTTTCTATAATTTTATTTTGTCAACAGATGGGGGCATATCTACTGAGCATATAATAGGTTTATCACTTCTCAAAAGGAGCTGCTGCCAAATCTCTAAGGTCATATTGTTCTCTCAGCTATAACACTGTAAAATCCAGAACAACTACACTGAAATCCACAAATAATTCTTATGATATTTTAAATGAAACTAAATTCTGTAAAATTAGTGTATTTGTGCTACTGCCTAAGTGCTAACTGGTAATTAGCAAGCAGTATCACCAAAGCAGAATTGAGTTCCTGAATGGCTTTCAACATTTGTTCTTAGCTAATGCTGAAATGCAAGTGTATAAACTGACCAAATGCAATATATCGTAATTTCTAAGATTGAATTATATTACTGACATTTTATTACACAAATTGGGCTGGCTGGCTTTTATAATTTTATGTACAGTTTGTTTTGGAATGGAGGTCATTTCTGTGGCTATACATTAGTAGTGCAGCTTGGCTTTTCTCACTTCACTGTTACCTCAGGACACAGCCGAAGAATATATATTTTTGTTTGATATTGCCAACTTTGAATTTATAGGTGCACAGCTCACACCACCAGTTGCCACAGGCACTCATAAACCCTCTCTCCTAGCACAAACTATCAATATATATCCCGATCACGAGTGCACAGTGAAAGCAATGGCTCTTTGTTTCTCTCTGGCTTTCAAGTGCCATTGCTGGCCACGTAGGATTTGGATAAGAGGAAAGCAGCAATAGTTACTGTGCTCTGACAGACTGCCTCAGCAATTTTAACCTGCTGATATACAATACCATAAAACAGCCCTACTAGGAGCCTCTCTATAGAGAAAATCTGGCCAGAAACCATGTTTGGTCTGAATACGATCAGAAAGACTCATAGCATCTATCTTGGCATTTGGAAGTGGAGAAGTGAATTTGAAGCTCCTCCTCCTCCTCTACTTAATCGGAACATTATGGGCAAAATGAAGTCTCTTCTCCAAATCACATTTTTTCAGAAAAGTCTGGTAGAAACATCTTTCCAAACTGAGTTTTCACCAGAGAAAAGAAGTCCACAGCTGTGTCTGGAAGGTGTTGATCTGGGATATGAGGGAATCCTTAATTCAGAACAGAGTTTTAAATGTCAAGACCACTTTGAGGAGGGCTGAGCAGGATCTGACTCCTGGGCCAGTACTTCTCTGCATAACATACCTATGGAAAGAGTTTGCCCCTCAAACAAAATTTTAAAAAGAGATTTTATTGAATTCCCGTGGTAACAAAAAAACACTCCTAAACCACAGAAGTTATTAAAAAAGAAAAAAACATGGCGGTCCTTTATTCAAATCTACTACACAAAGACCTCTGCAGCGTCAGTGAGAGTTCAAATAGGCTGCAGAATAGGCACTGTGTGGAGGGGAGGTTTTTAATGAAGGCATAAAAGGAGAATGGATGCTAAGTATGACGAACATCTGACCGAGAACAAAGCAGGTGAAAACCGTCTTCATCTGCCCAGGCCTATGAAAGCTGCCTGGGCCCTTCCTGCCATAGAAACAGGACACTAAAGGCTCAGCTTTCACCATCTCCAAAGACGTGGCCAGAAATGTGGAACAGTTGAAAAATACTTGAGACTGTATAATTTAGGAGATCATAAAACCAGTAGGAGAGTTTGAGAATTATTTAGATTTATGAGCTGATGGAAGTTATTCAGACATCCACACAGTCAGAATCTTTTCCATGAAGTCAAACTGCTTAAAGATCAAAGTATCTCTATCAACATTATCACCAGGCTTCCAAAAAAAAAAAAAAAAGAAAAGAAAAGAAAAGAAAAGAAAAGAAAAGAAAAGAAAAGAAAAGAAAAGAAAAGAAAAGAAAAGCCACGACATACAACAGATGCCCCCTCTGTCTGCCCTCAAATTGTCAAGAGTTAGCAATTTTCAGTCCTGTTGGGCAAGGCAGACACAACATACACATGTAACATAGAAGGGAGAGGCCTGGGGGTTAAAGGACAAAAACATTGTCTATTAAGCATTTGGATGGAACACTAAAAACGATCAAAATTTGTACATGCGCTTGCTGCCTTTTGTTCTTTAAGTTTATCTATAATTTTTATGCTATACATATCATTGTATGTAGAAACTCCGGATGTTAAGAAGTATGCACATTTCCAGCAGGGGTGGTGACCAACAGGCATTTCTAAGCTGATGCTGAAAACGAAGTAAACTACTAACATGCCTTTAGAGGAAATGTAATAACCATGGTTTATATTAGAAAATGAAACTCCTGCAAATTACACCACTTCAAATTAACCTCCATAACTTTGTGGCAATCACACAAATACATATTGCTTTCTTCTCTACTGTGGCTGTTTACTTGTCCATGTTCTGATGCCAAATTTCTGAAAATAGTGACTAACTTGAGGCGAAATTAGTAATCCATAGTAAATTCTGTACCAAACTATTCACTTTTTTTTTTCCAATTTATAAGTAAGTTCTCTAAAATTTAGTGGGCTTTAGCATTCTAAAAGCCACTATTTCATATACAAGGAGAACCTTAAATGTGTACGCATCCTTTGCCTTCTTAAAATAATCTGTTGTGCAGAAAAGTTCTGTTGAAAACAAAAGCTGTTCCTTGCAACTGAATGCTCACCCCACAGGCTGTAGTACTCCGCTGACTCCAGAGGGAAGAAGAAGTAGGGCTCTTGTGGCAGCCAGTTTTGCTGAAAGGCAGCAAGTGGTAAGCCATGCTTCAAAGACCAGATCCACAAAAGCAAATATGACCGGACTGTGAATCTATTCTTCACTGCTGCTGTTATGCAGAAGCAAAGCCCCGGTATTTACGGCCCTGCACCCTTGTCACAGCCATTCTCAAACCTGTAGATGTTAGAGCTCTTGTAGCATCTAGGTTTCCACTGCTGAAGTGCTCCTGGTGCTTACACGTCTGCTGTTGTGCATACAAACAAGTGTCTCCAAAGAGTGCTGAGCTTCATAGCACCTACCTGAGTCCTAAACCCAGTCTGATTCCCAGACTAGGAAGGAAAAAGTCTATCTCAGTAGAAAGGATCAGTGGGTCAGAAAAACTCAGTCACTCTCCCCACCAGCAACCCAATTCTCACTTTCTAAAATGTGGTCAAACAAGACCATGGGTTCTTTGTCTGAGGAGTTAGATAACTTACCCCAAGTGCGGGAGATCACAGAATGGTTGAGGTTGGAAGGGACCTCTGCAGATCATCTAGTCCAACCTCCCTGCTCAAACAGGGTCACCTAGAGCATGTTGCACAGGACCCTGTCCAGACGGCTTTTGAATATCTCCAAGGAAAGAGACTCCACAACCTCTCTGGGCAACCTGTTCCAGTACCCAGTCACCCTCACAGTAAAGAAGTTTTTCCTCATGTTCAGATGGAAGCATCTGTGTTTCAGTTTGTGCCCGTTGCCTCACGTCCTGTTGCTGGGCACCACTGAAAAGAGTCTGGTCCCATCCTCTTGACACCCTCCCTTCAGATACTTGTACACATTGATAAGATCTCCTCTCAGCCTTTTCTTCTCCAAGCTAAAGAGGCCCAGCTCTCTCAGTCTTTCCTCATAAGAGAGATGTTCCAGTCCCCTAATCATCTTTGTAGCCCTTCGCTGGACTTGCTCCAGTAGTGCCACATCCCTCTTGTACTGGGGAGCCCAGAACTGGACACAGTACTCCAGATGTGGCCTCACCAGGGCTGAGTAGAGGGGGAGGATCACCTCCCTCGACCTGCTGGCAACACTCTTCCTGATGCACCCCAGGATACCAGTGGCCTTCTTGGCCACAAGGGCACATTGCTGCCTCATGGTTAGTTTGGTGTCCACCAGCACTCCCAGGTCCTTCTCCGCAGAGCTGCTTTCCAGCAGGTCAACCCCCAACCTGTACTGGTGCAAGAGGGTATTCCTCCCCAGACGCAGGACCCCGCACTTGCCTTTTTTGAACTTCGTGAGGTTCCTCTCTGCCCAGCTCTCCAGGCTGTTGAGGTCTCTCTGAATGGCAGCACCACCCTCTGGTGTATCAGCCACTCCTCCCAGTTTTGTATCATCAGCAAACTTGCTGAGGGTGCACTCTGTCCCTTCATCCAGGTCATTGATGAAGAAGTTGAACAAGACTGGAGCCAGTACTGACCCCTGGGGGACACCACTAGCTACAGGCCTCCAACTAGACTCTGTGCCACTGATCACAACCCTCTGAGCTCTGCCATTCAGCCAGTTCTCCATCCACCTCACTGTCCACTCATCTAGCCCACACTTCCTGAGCTTCCCTATGAGGATGTTATGGGAGACAGTGTCAAAAGCCTTGCTGAAGTCAAGGGAGACACCATCCACTGCTCTCCCCTCATCTACCCAGCCAGTCATTCCATCATAGAAGGCTATCAGATTGGTTAGGCATGATTTCCCCTTGGTGAAGCCATGCTGACTACTCCTGATCACCTTCTTGTCCTCCACATGCTTGGAGATGGCCTCCAGCATGAGCTGCTCCATCACCTTTCCAGGGATGGAAGTGAGGCTGACTGGCCTGTAGTTCCCTGGCTCCTCCTTCTTGCCCTTTTTGAAGACTGGGGTGACACTGGCTTTCTTCCAGTCTTCAGGCACCTCTCCTGGTCTCCAAGTCCTTTCAAAGATGATGGAGAGTGGCTTAGCAATGACATCCGCCAGCTCCCTCAGCACTCGTGGGTGCATCCCATCAGGGCCCATGGATTTGTGGGTGTCAAGTTTGCCTAAATGATCTCTAACCTGATCCTCCTCGACCAAGGGAGAGTCTTCCTTTCTCCAGACTTTCTCTCTTGCCTCCAGGGTCTGGGATTCCTGAGGGCTGGCCTGAGCAGTGAAGACTGAAGCAAAGAAGGCATTCAGTAACTCTGCCTTCTCTGCATCCTTCGTCACCAGGGCACCCACCCCATTCAGCAAAGGGCCCACATTCTCCCTAGTCTTCCTTTTGTTGTATTCCTTTATATTTAAAAAGCCCTTCTTGCTGTCCTTGACATCCCTTGCCTGATTCAACTCCAAATGGACCTTGGCCTTCCTAGTCCCATCCCTGCATATTCGGACAACATCCCTATATTCCTCCCAAGTGGCCTGTCCCTGCTTCCACCTTCCTTCTTCTGTTTGAGTTTTGCCAGGAGTTCCTTACTCATCCATGCAGGTCTTCTGCCCTCTTTGCTTGGCTTATTGGGATGAACCGTTCTTGAGCTTGGAGGGGGTGATCCTTGAATATTAACCAGCTTTCCTGGACCCCTCTTCCTTCCAGGGCCCTCTCCCGTGAGATTCTTCCAAGAAGGTCCCTGAAGAGGCCAAAGTTTGCTCTCCTAAGTCCAGCGATGTGACCCTGCTTTTGCCCTGCTTCCTCCTCTCAGGATCCTGAACTCCACCATCTCATGGTCACTGCAGCCAAGGCTGCCCCCGACCTTCACATCTCCAACCAGTCCTTCCTCGTTTGTAGTAAGAGGTCCAGCAGTGCACCTCTCCTCATTGGCTCCTCCATCACCTGTGTCAGAAAGTTATCAGCAGTGCTCTCCAGGAACTTGCTGGATTGCTTGTGCCCTGCTGTGTTGTCTCTCCAGCAGATATCAGGGTGGTTGAAGTCCCCCATGAGAACCAGAGCCTGTGATCATGAGGTTACTTCCAGCTGTCTGTAGAAGGCCTCATCGACTTCCTCTTCCTGATCAGCTGGCCTGTAGCAAACACCCACAACAGTGTCACCCATGTTAGTCTGACCCTTAATTCTTACCCATAAGCTCTCAGTCAGCCCATCGTTCACCCCTAGGCACAGCTCAATACATTCCAGTTGCTCTCTCACATAAAGGGCGACTCCCCCTCCTTGCCTTCCTGGCCTGGCCTTCCTAAAGAGCCTGTAGCCATCCATGACAGCACTCCAGTCATGTGAGCTATCCCACCATGTCTCTGTAATTGCAATGAGATCATAGCCCTGTGACTGCACACAGATCTCTAATTCCTCCTGTTTATTCCCCATGCTCTGTGTATTTGTGCACAGGCACTTCAGAGAGGTATCTGAACATGCTGATTTCCCAGGAGGGGTGCAAGAGGTTTCCCCATAGTCTTGTCTTGTAGATACTTCCTTGCCTGCATGCAAATACTTGAGATATCCCCACTTGAGCCCTGTTTTGCTGACTGCCTGGTCTCTGTAACTCTCCCCTTCCCGCATCTTTCCCAGTTTAAAGCCCTCCTTATCAGGTTGGCCAGACTGATGGCAAAAACACTTGTGCCCCGTTTAGTGAGGTGGATCCCATCTCTCCCAAGCAGTTGTGGATCTTGAAACAGGGTCCCATCATCACGGAAACCAAAACCTTGTTGCTGACACCAGATGCACAGCCAATTGTTAACTTGCAGTATCCATGTACTCCCCTGCCCATCTTTCCCCCTCACTGGAAGAATCAAAGAGAAAATGCCCTGGCCCCCACACCTTTGACCACCATAAGGGGCTCAAGGCTTTCTCTGCCTAAGGAAACCCAGAGATGCCTTCAGAATGCCTTCAATGAAAATCTGAATTCTTGCTTCAACTATAACATGACCCTATGGGGTAAACTATGAGTGAAAGGGATTAAGCTAATAGAAACCTTCTGGGTTTTCTCAAGCCTAGAGTTACTGAGGCTAAGATTCATCTTCCAGGAAGGTACACATAATCAGTGTCTAGGAAGTATACCAGACAGCTACTGTGTATCTGACACAAAAATGGAAGGGAAGCCTTAAAGGAAGGAGAATAGAAGTCTCAGTCTGTGTATACCCCACTCATAAGGTGTACATATATGTGACTAAAGAGACCCTGAGAAGTGTCCCCAGGTAACTCCAGCTCTTTCAAACTGACATCCACAAACACAGTGTATGTAGGGAGAGCACAGAGAACAGATCCTACACAATGATGCTGGATTTCCATAGGGGCTTCACCAATTTCTCTTGCAGCCCTCAGTTTGAAGAAGTAAGCCTCAAAAGCTTCTGCCTTAGAAGCACCCTGATTAGAAGCACCAAGGTCTTCCACTTGAGAGCCTACCTTCCCAAAAATCTTCCTCCTAACCTTGTCCTTCAGCCACTTTGCAACCCAGAGCTGTCATCTCCCAATGCTTTCCAGTTCCCTTATTTTACAGGGGAATCTTATGCATTCAAGATGTTCAGTACTTCCAGGCTGAAGCAAGAGCAAAGTGGAAACCACACTGAGCTCAGCTCAGAAAAGAAGGCTATTTCAGATAAGTGTGAAATGGGTACCAGAGCGGCAACCTCTGCAGACCATAGCGACAAACTACAAATTCTCCCCTCCTGCCTGTACCTGATTAAACAAGACAGAAATAGAGTCAAGAACTCTGCTGGCAGGGAGCCTTGTGCAGGGTCAAGAGACACGTGTTTCAGTTCTGAATGACAGTCCATTGTAATATCTCTTGCAGGAATGTTTCCAAAGTCTCTTCCCAGTTGCCATGAGAAGCGGGTTGCTTTCCGTGTGCTAATCGAGCTCATTGATGGTTTCATTGTTCCCAGGGACACAGCTGCTGTGGGAGAAATCTTTGCAGGTAATGGGGTTTATTCCCAAAGAGGGATAAACATTCTGAAATACACTCTGAATTTAAAAAAAAAAAAAGAGTGAACACAGATAACTGAGCCCAGCGGTAGCATGTTCACATTAACACGTTACTTAGTGG
The DNA here is from genome assembly GCF_036417845.1 of Apteryx mantelli. Taxonomy (NCBI): domain Eukaryota; kingdom Metazoa; phylum Chordata; class Aves; order Apterygiformes; family Apterygidae; genus Apteryx; species Apteryx mantelli. The sequence continues at coordinate 28,277,322 of NC_089978.1, forward strand.
ACAGCATGCTACAGTTGCATCTGTTAGAGCTTTATCAGGGTGAGGGTTTTTTTTCCCTCTTGATAGACTGAATGGCAATGATTAAATACAAAAATGAATATGTCATTGTGCTCAGGTCTGTGTTTGGTAGAACTGGGCCACTCATAAATGGACACAGACTTTAAGACTGTTGTTATCTGGTAACAAGTTGCCTTAGAGGGATCTAGAAGAAACTCAATCATCCTGTAAAATAGATATTTTGGAAGAGTTGCTTTCTAATCCTAATGGTTTTATCACAGTTTTGATGGAGCTGAACTCCAGCCAGTTGCCTTTTTACATAGGTGTCAGTTCAAATAGCAGATAGGGAAGAGCCATTGACATTTTCATTTGTGCTCAGTCATCTTCTCAGATTGGCAGGCATATGTGGCCAGCCCTACCCAAAACAGCCTATATACAGCTAGCTCAGGCACGGATACATGAGCTGCAGCTCCATTTATGACTGCTATTCAGACATAGCCTCCAAGAGTCATCCTTCTCATTACAACGTCACTTCTCTACATTGACGGTACTTTGCACTACAGGGGCACCTTCAGTCTCTACAACACCAGACCGCTTATGAATTAAGCCTTGCTTACTCTGGCAAGCAATTCCTGCAGTGAATGATATACCCCTTCCAAAACTCTAAATTCATGAATCTACAGAAATCATCACAAAGGATACATGGGATCCCTTGCTTTCCCATCCCTCCTCCTTCCCTCCCAGACATGTGAAGTGTTGATTATTTCATTGAGATAAATTATATTTAATAAAAATGTAGATCCACACGTTTTTAAGCATACTTGCTCTACATTACTGTGTTGATTAAATAGTACAACTGAAGCAGTAGTTCATGGTTATTGCTTGGCTCTTTGTTTTCTAGCTTTTTTGATAAAAAAGATGCTTCCCTGCAAAACCTGACATTCCATAAAAATTAAGCTTAAGGAAACAAAGGGTTATAAAACCATTTAGAGCCCTGATTAGTGAAAAAATCCCAAAAGAATGAAGTTCTTTGATTGTCAAATTTCTATGTTGAGAGACTTCCCAGGAAGCTCATTCTCAAATCAGCAGCATCCCAGATATCCAGAGAGTAAATGAGCAGGAACTTACTGCAGTGCCAGACTTCTCTCAGCCATCAGAGCAGAAAAGATTTACAGCACAAGGCTGTATAATAAACCATTTTATGGTGATAAATTAATTCTGAAAAAAAGGAGATGGGAATGAGTTCTTGTGGGGTTCTGCAGTTAGGGCACTGGAGTAGAAGTCAGAAAAAAAAAGGATAATATTGAAGATACTGTATAAGTGATGGTATTGCTGTGTTTCTAGTTTGCACCAGAAATGGGGGTCCATGCCCCAGCCTTGGCCTGAAAAAGACTTTGAGGGTTTGGTTAGGATTAGGGATCTGGTTGAGAGAAAGAGGAAGCCTAGAGGCACTGCTGGTGTGGGAAGGGGCTGCCAAAGAAAGGTGCGTGCTGCCAAGAGAGCTCTGTTGGGAGTAGTTTCTCATCTGGGCCATCAATGGGGGTCAGTGTCCCAGCCTTGGCCTGAAAAAGACTTTGAGGGTTCAGTTAGGATTAGGGATCTGGTTGAGAGAAAGAAGAAGCCTAGAGGCACCTCTAGGGTGTGGGTGTGGGAAGGGGCTGCGAAAGGAAGGTGTGTGCTGCCGAGAAAGCTGTGCTGTGGAGTTTCTTGTCTGAGCCAGAGATGAATACACCCCAGACCTGGCCTGAAAAAGACTTAGATGGTTCAGTTTAAGGTTAGGGTGAGGGTTTGGGTTGAGAGAAAGAGGAAGCCTAGAGGTGCCGTTGGCGTTGGTGTGGGAAGGGGCTCCCAAAGGAAAGTGTGTATATGAAGGGAGGGTGTAAAGAGGATGGGGTCAGACTCTTCTCAGTGGTGCCCAGCGATCGGACGGGAGGCAATGGGCACAAACTGAAACACAGGAAGTTTCGTCTGAACACGAGGAAAGACTTCTTTTCTGTGAGGGTGTCTGAGCACTGGCACAGGTTGCCCAGAGAGGCTGTGAAGTCTCCTTCTCTGGAGATATTCAAAAGCCATCTGGACAGGGTCCTGGGCAACGTGCTGTAGGTGATGCTGCTTGATCAGGCGGATTGGACTAGATGATTTCCAGAGGTCCCTCCCAACCTCAATGATTCTGTGATTCTGTGTTTCTGTGAAAGAGACTTTTAGGCTTAGTTTTAGCTTTAGAGTTAAGCCTGGCCTGGATGCTTTGTATGGGTGAGCGAGGGTTTCCTCTCCTGCCATCATGCTGCTCTCTGCAGGGCCTCTGTTTTCAACATGACAACACCCATCGCTTCTGCTAACTTGGGAGTTGAACTGCTAAAATGCATAGGGCCTGAACACTCAGCTTTGTGTGTTTGTAATATGGGGACACTACGTTTGTAAAATCCTCTTCCTTATACCTGTGAGGGTGAGTTCGTCTCTGATCTCAGGAGGGGTATAGATCAATTCATTGTGGGCCATCTTCTTACCAGCCATTTTGTTTATCCCATTATATTTTTTTTTCTTCTGATTTCTTTCTTTGTCTTAAGGTACCACACTCTCTTTCTTCAGGTCAGTGTTCTGGTTTAATTTTCCCATGCCTGCACTGTAGGGCCAGTTTCATTCAAAAGTTGATTACCATTAGGTCTTCCATTTTAAATATATTGGCATGAATAGGAAAGAGATGCACAACCTGAAGCATTAGAAAGATCTAACAATCTCTTTTTTTCTTTGGGAGAAGTCTAGGCAATTGTATGATCCCACTAGCTATTCTTCTCCTTGCTAACCTGTTCTTTTCTGTTTCTACTGCTCTATTACAAACCCTTTTGTAAAGGAAGTTTGAGTTTTGAAGAGATAATTAATATATTCCATGGTTCACTGCTGCTCTCAAAATGATCTCTATAACTTAGATTAAATGATGCTGCTGTCCTTTCCTTGTAGCTCTCCCATTCAAGTTCCCTGGTACATGTGTTTATCCAGCTTGCACAAAGGCTGAAGTATGTGACAAGGGGAAATGTATATGTGTATGACAATAAATGGTTGTCAGTGCTTTACCCAACTAATGCAGGGTGAAACAGAATGAAGAGACGGGTATTTGGAATAAGGGGTTGATGTTTGAAACACTTCTTTAATGTAAAACAGAGCAAACGAGCGTCAGTGTAGTAACTCCACTGATCTATCTCTGTATGCAAAACTAGCTTAACAGTTTATTAACTTTCCATTCTAATAAAGCTGCACATTTCTAGTTAGAATATTTATCTTCTTGTAATTATATGGTGGGAACCTTCTGGTACCTTTTTATCTTGGTCCTACTCATTTCTTTTTTGCACTAATATGTTTATTTTTCCATTCTCAAAACCAGTCTGGGGGGGTCAGGTTTGGAAATCAGAAGACCAGTGTTTGGAACTTCACAGTGTTTACAACAGACCCTTATCTTGGCACACTTGGCACAACTGAATGTGCAATTGGCTAAATATTCATTTTGCTACTGGTATGCACATTCAGTTCTTCAACACGGCTGTTCAGTCACTGAGCGTGTGCAAACACATCAATGTAAAATTGTGAGTTTGGGGGATTTTGATTTTTTTTTTTTTCCCCTAAGGAAAGCCACTGACAAAATGTCCCAATCTATTTCTAAATAGAACCACCTGCTGCGTGGGCCTTTTAAAAAAGGCTTTGGATGTGATTATAAAAAACAACTTCAACCAACTGAAGAGTGATTTGTTTTTATTAAAAGTTAGGTTCAGCACAATAATATGCAAAAGATGGAAAGTGTGACAAAGCTGGAAAGTTTCATAAGCTGTACGTAGGAAGGATTTTCAGAATTTTCTAGCCACTTTTAAAATCAGTGATGTTCCATGTTACATGACCTTTAACTGTGACAAACAATCAAAAATAAAAGTAGCTGATAATTGGAAATGAGAGCACAAAAAATAGTTGACAGTTGTTAGACTCTGAGACACAGGACAGGAGAGTGTATAATAGGTAAACATTTAAACTGCAGCTTTTGTATCAGAGCAGAAAAAGAAAGTAGGATACATATGTCACACCGTGCAACAGCCACACTCATTAGTGAGTGAATTTATAGCCTGAACTCGGATGGGCTGCCTGCAAACCTCTGGATTCAGAGCTGAGCTGAGGCTGAGCGCTGGCACTGCTGCCGTGCCAGCTGAGTGAGCTCCAGCTCCGCCTCAAGTGACAACCTCACGTGGAGTAGTGCTGAAAAATGCATGGAGAGGGCTATTGTGATACTGTCCTCTTCGATGCAGTCAGGCCTCACATGTGGATGTCACAAGAAATAACTGCTTGGTGGGCTTCCTTAAGAGGTGGAGGGTGCTGAAAATTGAAGCTCAGAAGCTCTCAGGTGCAGTCTGAGGACAGAGCCATACTGAGAACCACACAAGGAAACATACTGACGTGGGACTCGTGGGCTGACTCGTATGTGTATGCCTGGAGTTCATATGGTCGGTCACTTCCTCAGGCTGGTAATTCTGCCATTGTTTCCTGCAATCCCCTTCCTTATACTCTAAGTTCCCCAGGTGGTCTCCTGGGCACAGTTCTGGCTAAAGTACATTTATTTTGTCTCTCCAGTGCTGCTGCTGTGAGTCAGCATTTTATTTCCATAAAAACAAATTAGTTCCCATTTACTCTGTGTGCAACAATTCAGCTCACTGAAAACTGAAATTAAAGTTAGTTCCAGGAATTTTAATTTACTCTAGTTCTCAATGGCCACTACTAACTTTAGTTCCACTTATTAAAGCAATAACTCAAGCCATTTAATAAAACTTCTAATTAGACGCTGACTTCTTTTAAAACCTGGAAAACAGAACCTGAAGGGAGCTCAAGAAATGGAGCTTTCCACAGCTCTCTCCCAGGATCACATACACTGAGGCAAACTTCTGTTAGACTTGAGCTAACCTCTCCTGTGTCTGCAGTTTCAAGGCTCTGGTAGTACCTTGGTGCTCAATGGTTTGCCCTTTCGACTGGGTCTGCCTTTTCCAGCAGAGAGCTGGCAGCACGGGTTTCAGGAGGCTTTCTGCAGCCAGTGAACGTGATAGGAACTGTGTTAGATCAAGCCTGAGGGACAACCAGCCCGGTGGCAGCCTCGCGCAGTGGTCGTTAGCTGGTCATGTTTGTCATATTGGCTGACCTGCTAGGTATAGTTTTATGCTAGTGCTGCTAGAGTCTTGCGGACGTTGCTTGGTTCCCTGCTAAATAGATGTGTGGCTTTCAGGCCTCGTTCTCGTTAACAAAAAGGGCACTGCTGCAAGTTCAGCTGTGTTTTCCTGCAACTGGAGGAGCCACATGCACAGCATCCTTTGGAAGTCAGTTGCACATTTCGCTCTAATCCTAGCCCAGTATATTTTGGACCCAACGTTTTGAACTCATGACTACTGTTGGATCTCCAGCACTGCTGATATAAAAAGTATATGCTGCACCACTGCTGCACTGTTTCATCACTCCCAGTTCTGAATGGACAAGTGAAGTAAAAGTTGCTGGCACCTGAACCAAACTCCTGCTTGCTGGAGTTTTAGGGGTGGAGGCTTTATTTAGGAATGCAGCCCCTATTCTTGGCAGCTATCCCTGCTTGTGCGGAGTAGCATCTCAGTGGAAACACTTTAGTAAGATCTATAATGAATGACTCTGTCCACTGAATATTTGATCTTTGAGGATTAAAGGTAAAGTGTAGAGCTTGGTTCTGGAGTGATGCTGTCCCACCCAGTGAGAGGCTTAGCTCATCTCTTTGCCTTGCCATAGCAAAAGGAGCTATATGTGAGGGGGGAGGAGAGGGGAACATATACTTTAACCTTACTCATTTGAAGTTGTACCTGAGATATATATTCACGTGCACCTTCAGGAGGATGGAGAAGAATTTTTAAATCATCCTGTGCCTTCCTGATTTTGGATTCAAGGAGTGGAAGGTCTTGTCCTGAAGAACCATTTAGACAATGGCAATTTTCCTAACCTGCACCCACCTGATAAAACCCCCACCTGATGCCCAGGCATGTGCACCGGTCCTGCTGTTGGAAGTCAGGCTGGGTGGCACTCCCCTTGCCTGACTCCTGATGTTCACGAGGCAGATCTTATTTTTCTCCACTGACTGTAAAGGGGTGTTAAAATGATTAAAATTAGGTGAATGACACCTGATCAGTCTTGTCTGTGTAGTGCTTGTTCAGGGTCAGTGTCCTCCTGGTTGTATTTGAGGCTGTTACACTGTGTGGAGGAGGATTGGACACTGGGTGCTCTCAGTTACACTCAACCATACTAGAGAATTTGCTGATTACCAAATATTGCTGAGTCACAGAGTACAGTTAAAGATAGAAAGCTCATGTACAAACACATTTCTTCAATGGCGTATGTATATAATGATGATTTGGAGATCAGTTGTTCAGACACATAGCACTCTACTTGGGAAGTTACATATTTTTAAAGTAAAAGCTTGAGTCTCAGTAAAAGGCAGGTAATCACAGAAATCTGATTACATATAGACTTATTGCAGGCCACCTGCTCTAAATATTTTTGTTCCTGAAGACTAACAAACAATAAGAAGTCAAAAGAGAAATCAAGGACCTGTATTCATTTACTCTTGCTAAAAATGAAGAAATGACTTTGCTTTAAGAAACAACCATTCTGATCTGATAGCATGCTTGAAGGTTTCCTGGGAGGTAGGGTGGATGGCAGAGGGGAAAATGGTGATGAAAAGAGCTGATTTTTAGGTAAAAATCTAGAAAATGCTTTAGGCTGAAACTTAGTGTATCAATGTATCTCCTACTATGCTCTGAAAGACAGTTTGTGGAGGATCGATAAACAATGCTTGTAACAACTCACTAACTCATCTTGTCTAAAAGAGCTTTCAGGAAACAGCCCTGAAAAAGACCAGACTCAGAGCTGCGAAAACTGAGTTCTCACTACTTCCTGCTATCCTGGCTTACCCGCTCAATAGTCAAGTCCCAAGCTGGAAACTTAAAGCTATCCACAAAAAGCAACATTGAAACTTGACTTGGAACACTGATGTTTTCCTTGAGAGCACTCATATTTGTAGAGAACAAGGATATACAGAAGACAACCATTTCCCCTCCCCCCCGCCCTTTTCTTTTTCTAGTTGTCCAGCATCTTTTTTCTGTTAGGAGTCTGTAGGCTCACAGAGCAGTTCCCCAGCAGGGGCAGAGACAGGTTTCCCACCTTCCCTGTTAGAGAAGGTTGAGTGGCCACCTCAGGTTTTCAGTAAGATAGAAATTTCAGTTTTGCAGATCAGCAGCAAAAGATTATCATTCAAAATATTTGCTTTGGAAATTGTGCTACTGATCATGTAACTGGATGTTTTTGTGGCTTGCTGATACATGACTGAGAATTTGAAGCCCCAAATGATAAAAATAATAAATCTGAGAGCACCCTGGTCTTCTGCCAGATGTAATGGGATGGCTCAGCATTTGCTTACTCAAGAAATTTCCCTATGCAGACAAAAATATTTTTAGCAGCATTTTAACTGTAAGTGTTGGAAATGGTTCACATATATTGTACCACTTTTGTCGTGTAGTGATTAGATCAATGGTTAGGCCTATGATCAAATATTGAGATATAATGAACAACGTAATGTGGAAAATATGTTTGACCCATTAAAAAAAACCGAGAACTGGATCTTTCAGCATATGTCCACTCACTGTGTTTGCCTAGAGCAAACAGGCAGGACAGGGAAAGCATTCATGTGGAATGTGGATGAAAATAATTCAGCAAGAGTTACCGTCGAAAAGTGTTGGTGAAAGCAGATTAAATTTCTATTAGACAGGTCCCAAATGCTGTAACACTAAGGCATAAAACACAGAGAAGAAACAAAATAGTTTGGTTTAATAGCCTTGTGTATACACTAAGGAAGAAGTATGTCTTTCCACTGTCATAGTATCTTCAACAGTTTTCAGAGCAGATAAAGAAGCTCTTTTCACAGTCTTCTTTCAGGGATGGCAAAAATTCTTTATAAATTATCCTACACAGCTTCTTTCCAGCAGAAAAGTACGTAAGCTATTTTTCAACATGAGACAGACATCTGTTCTTTTTTTAGGTTCCACAAAGCCATTGCACTGGATTTTTATAATCTTATATATTTTCTTTTATATTTAGCATTTATATATTTTTAATATATTTTATATTTCCAATTAGCAAGGGGAAAAATGGGTATCATTGCACTATTAGAAAAAATTATGCATATTTTATTCATTTTATAACAGAAAATATATAAAACTCCTTCTCAGCACACAGAATCTGCTTTAATTCTCATTTCTGTGGAAGAGATTTAGTTCATTGCAGTACCTTAATTATTTCATGTACCAAAGGAATTGACTAATACATGTTTTTGCTAGGGAAATGATAGAATTAAGTAGCATTACTAGATTCTTTATTTGAAGACTTACAGATGCTACATGGGACTGGAAATATTCTTCATTTTTTAAGAGAAAGAAAATGGTTTTGACCAGAGTCCTTTGTTACAGAAGTATAGCAGATGCATTGGGGCAGTGATTTTGGTGCACCTACTCCATGCCTGAGATGCAGAATGCTTCCTGAGGGCACACAAGGGCTGCTTAGTGAGACGTTGTGCTTTATAGCACAGGCCATTGGTGGAAATAAGCCAGCCGCAGCAGACCACAGCAACTGTGTGAAAACAAAAAATGGTGGGCATCAGCTCGTGTTTATAATTTTATTTTCTTAATCTTGAATACAGTACATTCTCCTTATTCTCCTCTTTACACTTTTCCTTTTTTCTGCTTTGCTTCCTTTATCTGTGTTCCTCTACATGTAATTTTAAAGTGAAAACATACGAGTTACAGCCTAACTCTGTCCATTTACTCAGCTGCACCTATTTATTCAATTTAAATTGGAAGGAGAGTTTACCAACTTTCAAAAACAAATCCAGGACCAGTGCAGAGTACTATATAAACAAAGGTCTAATTTCATTTCTGCTTCTCAAAAAAAAAAAAAAAAAAAAAAAAGTGTGGGGGGGAGAATTTTACAAATGCCCTTCCATTAAATAAAAAAAAAAAGAGTAGAGCATGGTTGTTCTTTACGTGGATTCTTCCTCTTCTAAGACCACAACAAAATTAACAAGCCCTGAAACAAAACTGAGAGTTTAAATTAATGGCTTCTGGCAAACTGTCAACTGATATTAACTTTATCATTCAACACAATGTCAGTTTGAAAAGCTTCAGGATAGGGCATTTGAATGTTAGAATCCTGATTAGCAGATTAAATGAATTCCACTTTATCTTTCAGCCCAGTACTGCAGACCAGGACACCTGAGTTACTAATCTTCTCCAACTTTTGGGTAAGTATCACTGACTGCAGCTTGGACTCAGACCACTGTAAGATGGATGAAGACAGTATGGCAGATAGTTTAGCTGCTGTTTGCTAGCAACTGTTTTGTTATTTTGGCTGGCCAGTTTAGATCCCATTAATGCTAATACTGGAATAAGCTCATGACACACAATCCTAATCTATGTTTCATGTGGCCTGAATTTTCTTGGAAGTAGAGATTGTTAAATATTTATATTATGTTAGCACTTAGTGTCACTAAGCTCCACAGGCCCATCTTACTGTGTTCTGTAAAAATATTTAGTTCATGCAACCCTTCTAAGGCGCTGCTGTGCTATGTCGATGGCAGAGTACAGCATGCTTTCTAGCCTAGTCCACTGACCAGTTTATTAGTATGTGCTCATTCCCATTATTAAATCTGCAAATTTTATAATTTGTACCAGCAAATTTTATTTATGCCATTGTTAAGCAGGCATTGCTTTGTAGGTAACATGGTAGTGAGGCTTGCAGTTTTCCTGGGGATTTATTTTTGTTTAAATAACAACAGCCATTTGCAAATTCCAGCACCCTTAGAATTTCACATGCTCCTAGACTTCAGATGCACAGTTCAGTCTGAGGTTTTCATACTGGCATATCACTAACTGGGTGCACAAAAGCAAAAGACCATATTCATGGCCCATGTTAATATGTGCTTGGAACAGGGACATCACTAATGCTGGAAATAATAGCACATGGAAAAGATTAAAACCATTCTGATTTCCAGACAAACACACACCTTTGTTTGCAAAACACTATTCTCAGATTTCCTTTCTTTTAATGGACAGGAACTTTCAACAGCTTCACTTTGGTAAGGAATGATTATGTTGTGGAGACAGGTATCATATTATGGCAGGATGATTTGTAGAGGAAATTTATCTTGGGATGAATTTGGGGATGGAATTCCCCTTGCCTAACATAAGCTGTCTCCATTTGTGTTAGTCATCCTGAACATTCTTTATAGACAACAGAGAAAAACAAGCATTTTAAAGGAGCAAATCTCTGTTTTAATTGTTTGGTTTAGAATGAGAGGAGCTTTACTGTGGAAATTCTTATTTATCTACTTTGTCAATAAAGTCAGCCAAGGACAACTAGCTTGGCTGGAGATGTCCACAGTGCATACAAGCTGTGCGAGTCGAACCCACTGGGCACCCATTTAATTTCTTGCCCCGTTGCCTGTTCCCAAGGACGGATAAACAACAGTGTATTCTTCCCATTTACCTCTTCTTCCTGGACTGATCAGTTGCTCAAAGCAACAGAAACTTGAATTTGTTAAATAGATATTCCCCACCACTCAGATTTGTCTTTGGCATCTCTGGTAAGCGGGATCTTCATTTTCATCCATGACAAACTTGTTGGTTTTGCTGTCTGCAATAGAGCTTCTCTTTCAGGAACATGCGCCTGAAATGCCGTTCCTTTTTAAGAGGAAGGAGGGTAGCTCCAAAGAGGGTAGTATATGCTGGTGAGGCCAGGACAGCTGATTAACTTCTGGTATCAGGATGTTTCCTCTATTCCAGTTAAGTCTCTTGCGGACGTGTGGTTCCAGCTTACCACATCACTTTGAAGAAAGCTGCATTTCGTTCTTTGCTCTTTTGATCATTCTTCACTAGAAATTCATTGTTTTGCTTTCCCCAAGAAATGTATATTGCTCATTGACCATGTTTCAATGCTGTAAAACACTAAAATATGGTTTAAACCCTTTTTTGCCTAATCAGAAAAGCACTGCAGAATCGTGCTTCTGTAGCACCTCCCACCTAAGGATGTCAAAGTGCTCTGCAGGCATGAATATGTGTGAAAAAGGAAATATCATACTCACAAGATGGACAACGTGGGAAAAGGTTACACGAATTGCCAAAGCGGCATCCGGACAAAAAAGCAGTCGTGGTCTGTAAACTGCCCAGCCCGTGGTAGCACAGCATCAAAGCCAGCCTTTGAAACTCGTCTACATCTGCACCTTTCCATGTGGAAGCATGCTCAGCTAGAGCCGCTACCGTGGCCGCTTGGCCCGGGCAGCTCGAGCTGCCCTCCTCCCAGCCCTCGCTCCCGAGGCAGCCGCTCAGTGCAGACGTGTAGCCCTAAAACTGAACAGAAAATGCCATTCATAAGGAGGCATTTGTTACTGTTACACAAGGGCAGTTTTCAGTTATGCAATGATATATATATTATGTATATCATTTCCATTTCTCCCCACACATCATTGGCGTTATTTGAATTAAACTCATGTTACTGATCTCTTCCTCAGAAGCTAACGGAGCAGATGTTATTTGAAACATACTCGGTGGAAACACGGCACGTATTTTGTTAATGGACTATGCAGATTTTTGTGAGACAGCACTGAGGAAATCAGCCCATTGCTATTCCTGGCTTTGCTGGCCGGATGTTTTTAGCATAATGTTTGGACCCAGAAAAGCCAAGAACTAGGGCTGCGAAGGCCAGCACAGCCTGGCGTTTTGATAGTGCAGGCAGAGGGCTGGCTGGGGAATACTGCAGTGAACAGAGTGAACAGTGGACGCGGCCATGCTAGGATCTAGATTTTATTCCCACCTCTGCCAGACATTACTTTATATAACCTGTGCGTTACATAACTCGTAAAATGAGTAAAAGATATTTGCCATCCAACCGGAGAACAGAGGCATTACAGAGAAATAAATGTTAGGAACAACATAGAAATATGGATGGCAATTGGTAGAATGCATCAATTTACAATCCCTTAGTTCCCAGCCTAATGCAGCTTTTTCTAAGATACATGGTCTCCATTTCTCTTAAAGTGGTGGGGGAAGGCAGAAAGGAGCTCTTACAGAAAAGGTATATATCATGTGTGATTCTCTGAAGGGCATCTACACAGAGATAACTAAAGGAATGTTAAGTCATCTGGATGCCATCATGTACCATTGTGGAGACATGTAGTATCTTTTACTAGACCAGCCAAAGAAAACAGATGAGCTTTAGGACATACAAGCCCTTTTCAGTACGAAAAGCAGTCATTAAATGTTGACCTAAGCACCAAGTGAGAACAGCAGCTCAGCAGTACTACTACAGGATCAACAGAGAAACAAAATAAAATTCACCGATAGTATACCCAGACACAAACAAATAAATAAATAAGTAAATAAGAACTTCAGCTGTCAATAATCATCATCATCATCACAGGATTAAGGCAGTTAGTGGTTGATTTAGCAAAAGAAATCTTCTGCTAACATAGTTCATAGACTAAGCTGGGACAGCGAGTCTGAATTAAAACACCAAGCACTTGGGATAAAGCTCTTGCATGTGTGCAGAACTAAAGATGTTACATTTGAGAGGTAATGCAAAAGTTGTCAGTGGAAACAAATCTTCAAGCAGGTTGGTCTTGTCCCAGTAAAGTCAATGGCAAAGCATGGCACTATGATGGAAGGTGAAGATGAAACATGAATTTAGGTAGGTAAAACAGAATTCAATTTTGGATGAAGGTCATGGCTTTTTCAGTGTCCATAAGAATGCTAAAACCATCTTATTTTGCATCTCTTCCCAGTAACAAGGACTGAGAGACTGAGAAGCAGGGTCTTGCCCTTTAACCAGCCCTTTAACTGGCAAGTGTTCGATGTCAAGACACCCAACAGTGATTGTCATGTCAAACAGTTATTTGCTGTTTTTTTTTTCCTGGCAGCCACATTTCAGATAACTCTCTGTTTTGCTGTCTAATCACTGGCTACTGTGTTGAATTGCTCTCTTGATTAATCTTTGCTTTCACAGAGACAAGGGTGGAGATTTTTAGATTTGGCTTGCAGATCAACTCTGTCTTTGCTCTAGAATCCAGTGTTTTGGACTAAAAGGGACTGTGAAATTCAGCAGTCAGTGGACAAGCCAGTCATGTTAATATCAAAGGTTTCCAAGTTATGATCATCCAGTGCTGGGACAGAGGGTTGGACAGCAAGGCGCAGGCTGATCATATAAATCAAAGAGCGGGGTATCAGACCTAATTCCATTTAGAACTGCAAAAATGAGTCTGTCCCATTTATTTTGCTTTCTGTATTAATAAAGCTGCATCTCATTATGAAAACCATATGCTATGTCCTCAGTTGGGTGGGTTAATGAAATCCTCTGAAGAGGAAGGCTTGATTTTTGCTGTTAAAAATGGGAACTCTTATACTAAAATTCCTTTATGCCTCTTTTGCTAATTTCTATTTGGTCACAGTTTCTTCAAATCCACTCCTTACTCTTCAGTCCAAAATGTAACTAAGGATTTCCAAAAGGGCAGGGCCATGGGGGAGGGGAGAGTTGACAGGAACAAGAAATGATTTTCTCCAGCATTTCACGATCATTTTTAAGTACCTCTTTTGATTTCTCTTCCTTACACCCACGTAACTTCCTTGTGTAAGCAAGAACAGATGTTGCAACAAGCAGAGTTCACCCTTTGACCCCAAGATCTCACTGCTTCTTTTCTATGGTGCATGTTTGGATTCAGAGTGAGAACTTTACAAAAATGTATGGGGGGGGGGAGGGGATGAGATGTGAGGCAGGGGAAGAGTCTAATTTTGGAAGGTCTTCCCTTTCAGTCCCTCCCCAAGCTCTACTTGTCTCACTTTATTTGCAAAAGTCTCAGTTCCAGAAGCTGAAGATGTCCGAAATACACTTGGGTACGACACTGAGTGGTATCATATCAGAAAAGTCCCCAAGTGCATGAACTGGATCGCCCCCTCTAAAATTATTTTCAGAAGACAGGACCCACTGCCATTCCTATGGAGAATAATGCACTGCAGCAGAAGGCAGCCCCTTGTCCACATTATCCCCATGCACACTCTCCTCTGTAGTGAGGTATGTCTTATAGATGTGCACCTCTTTCCTCCACACACACCAAGATCTCTTACTGACCAACAACAACACCCCACCACAATTGCAATGCTGTTGCACCCCTTCTTGTTTTCCCTATTTTTCTCCCATTCTTTGCACACAGATTCAGGGAAAGCTTCCTCCCCGGCCTCCCTCCCGCTCCTGCCCAGCCTGGGACACCTCCACACCTCTGCTCAGTGCCACCCTCTGGCTGGCTCCCCATCCTGGACGCACGCATCTGGCTGAAGGCAGGCATGGGGAGGGCAGACGCCCAGGCCAGCTGCCTGCATCTGACAAAAACAGCTGGCAAGGACCGAGGAGTTTGCTGCTGAGCAGCTGCTAGTCACGCTGCGCAGGGCTGCTGGCGGAGAGCGCGGCGCTCTGCGAGAAGCTTTGAAAACCTAGCCCTGTCCCAAGCAGTGTGGGACTCCCCAGCGACCTCCCTTCCCAGCTGTTTGCTGTGGCTGCCCACGCGCTTTGGGTGTTTCCCAGCTAAGGTAGACCCTCTCCACTCCCACAGCTCTCTTCTCATCGCTGTTTTTCCTCTCTGGCTGCTGCACTCGCAGCCAGAGCGTTGAGCCCTGTCAGGCCGGGAGAAGAGAGGACTGCACCCTGCCATGGCCGCTGGCCCCCACTCCCCCTGCGCGGCTCGGCAGATGCACATGACACTGTGGGGTCCTTGCCCCTGCCAGAGTCGTCTTGTGCTCCCTAGAAAAACCCACTCCAAGAATGGAGAGAAAGAATAACAAACCAGAAAACCAGTGCAATTACAGCCATTATATCTCAGCACATAATTCTGAACTTTTTATAGCCCTTTGTCTGGCCTGGCTTTGTTTGTTCAGAGGACCTTTCCCCTGGGAGATTACTTCTCAGCCCTGTCAAAACTTTTCTCAACAGCCAGTTTTCCACTCTATTGGTTATTTTTTTCTCTTTATGCTTCTTTTGAGATACCTAAAGTACATGTCTCCATTCTTCCTCACATATATATCTTAAAGTATTTGTAGATCTAAGGTATCTATCTCCATCCTTATGCATCTTCACCTTCCAAATATCTTTTGTTTTCTTACAACCAGAAGATAAGAGCTGGCTTTATAAATCTTGAAAAATATAATTCTGCCAGGATTTCAAGCTCTTTAGAGTAAGTGTTATTTCTTTATATGTGTGCCCTGTTAAAAAAATAAATAAATAAAATCAATATTTAACAGATGCATAAGGGTACTTTGGAAACTAATTTTTTTTTTAAATAAAAGAGCATTTTTTGAGAAAGGAGCAAATACTGGAGGTTAGAGTTGGCAGCTTTCCATTGTGTGACCACTTAGTGTCACAGAATCCAGCAAGAGATGGCTCTTGCCATTTCCTTTTGTTTTCTCTGTGTAAATCTGCTCTCACCTAAAGCTTGACCACATGACAGCACATATTCACATTAAACTCATCATTTCTGTCTAAGCTGAGTGTAGAATAGGCACTCAACTTCCACATAAAAAATGTCCCTTCTGGAAATACCACCATTCACTGCAGAAGGAGATGTATTTCATGTTCCTAAGAGAACCCTACATTTTATATTAACTTCTTGATGATAACCAGGCAAAAGACAGTTCAACCTAACATCTGTGTCAGATGTTGATTAAAATGTCTAGATAAAATATCCAGACGCACAGATTAACCTAAAAATGCGTGAGTTTCAGATACTGCAGATCAGATTAAAATCTTCCCAGTCCTAAGAAATTTGAGCCACTTACCACAAACTGTGTTCACAAACTTACTGAAATAACCTGGAAATAGTTTATAGTTAACTAAGCTCCACCACGATGCAGGGGAGGAAGACATGATCCATGCCCTGCAGAACTGGCATTCCCCTGCAGGTAGAGTGCAAGTACAGAAAGTAAAAGCAGACAGGCTGGCACAGGGGAATATCCTGATTGCAGAGATTTCTCACAATGATGACTATCCATCCCTCTTCCTGGAGATACACCAGGTGTCTAGAGAAAAAGCTGAGCAGCAGTGCATCTTCAAGGTGGGGTTATAAGCAAGCTGGATTAGTTTAAGTACTGAGCGTCCTGCTGGTTGATTCAGCAAGTTATCTCTGCTGTCCCCTTAGAGCAACAGAAGTATGGCTCTCTTTCCTCATTTCTCTTAACCTCACAGCTGTTGGGTCAAATGGTGCATTAAATCCACTAATCAAGCAAAAATTTATAGCAAAACCCAATATCAGATGCATTTTTTAATCTATTGCAGAAGTTGCTGACATCATATAAATGCAGGTTTATGGGGTTTTATTTGGAAAATTAAGCTACAATAGAACAAAACAGATAAAGCAGTCAGAAAGACCAAGTATATAAGCAGTTGTAGATTTTCAAGAAGGCAAACATATTTATACCATGGACATGACTTAAAATGATTTAGAAAGTCTTATTAAAAAGAACAGGATGCAACATTTCAAATGTTTCACCATCTCTAGCTTTGGGATAAAGGTTTCAGGAATTCATAAAATTAAGCTGTTTGCATTGTTGGTTGCACGTCATCTCTGAAGCCACAAGGAAGTACCTGTCATCATGTTATTTGACTTTCCCTCTCAGATTTGTGGTATGCTGTTGGACTGCACACAATAATGGAGTACAGAAACTCCCATAACTATATACAAGTTACAAGCGTTTCTGAACAACCCAGAGGTCTGCATACATAAAAGTTATGTGCCAGGATCCCCTGTGCTAGGTGGCACACAATCAATGACTGCTCTGGAAAGATCACAGACCAAGTAACATAAGAAACAGTGCTTGTATCCACACAGCCGAAGGACTACATAGAAATAACAAGACGATTGGGGACAGCATGGCATTCAATGGTCCCAAAAGAAGAACCAGCAAAAAACTTATAGAGCCAGGAGGAAAAGATTTTGGGAGGAAAGGGGAATGAGAAGGCAAGCCAAGGGAAACACAAGTCATGTGCCTTTTTTGTCAGCTTTGAACAAAACCAGTGAAGACTGTGGGGCAACAGGAGAAAAGTGCAACAGGAGCAAAGCAGAAGGCCCCACTGAAGCAGAGAAAAAGTAGCAAGAATAGCAGAACTGAACAGCAAATAATTCTCCATCACTGAACTCGATGGAACAAGAAGAATTAGCAGATGGTGGATTGCAGGCAGGACTGGAGGGGTTATGAGGGAAAGATGAGCATGAGAGACATGACTATCGAAGGCCAATAAACCACCCCATGAATGGAAGAGTGGAGTAGAGGCAGATGAGAAGTAAGAGAAATGGAGACCATGTATCTTAGAGGCAGGTTATATGCTTAATGGGGGCTTCTCTTAGAAGTCCTGATATATTTTTTTAAGTGTTAGAAAAGAAGAAAGACCTTCTGCATTAGTCTAAGGGTTATTTTCTGTGCCATGTGTTCTGCCAGCAGGTATGTTCTGCGGACACATAGCATATTAGGTTCTGCATGTGAAATAAGTGGGGAGGACTGTAAAACGGTTTTTTCTTCTTCACTTGATTCCTTATGGTTTCACACTAATTCCCATCTTGTTTGTGCTTCCATAATGAGCACAGTAAATTTAATTTCTCGCAATGGAAATTTCTCATTTCCATTAGCCATCCCATCTTCATCATCTTTCTGTTTATCTTAATTTTTGTTGCCTTAATATTCATTCTCAGTCAGGCTTTATTCATTCAATGACTAACTCTTCTAGAATGCCCTCACCGGTTACCAAAATCAAGTTTAAAACAGTATTAGCTATGTTTAGATCAATGAGCATTTCTTTAGAGAATACAGTTAGCTATGACACAAAGGAATATCTGGACTGCTATCTGTATTAGTCTGGAAAACAAATGCTTGTGTTTCTAGGAAGTCAAGTCTCTGATGATGCAGTTCCCAGGTGCACTTATTTCTCTAAAAATACCAATATTTTTATGCATACTAGACCTACAGGATGACTAGAACAATCTTAGTAGTACCTCAACAAAATCTTCTTTTTTATGGTATTTTTGACTCACATGGTTTTGATTCAAATTTTACCCATGCTATCATTTCTTATATTTTCATTTTTTACCATATCACCATATACAATTTATCCCTCTAGCTTCAGTTTTGCGTCTGTCTCTTTGAATTGTATGCACCCTTCAACAGCTGGCTTAGGCAATGTAGCCTGTCTCTCTTATTCCCCTATAATCTGGCTGCCTATGTGACATTAAGAGTTACTTTTTTTTCTTTTCTTGTTTGCTGAATTTTCAAATTTAGGTGTATTAAATCTAAGCATGGAGATTATAAAAGTGCTTGCTGAGTTTGCTTTCGTATTTCTAAGGTTAGAGCTTCTAGTCTGAGTCCCAAAAGACTGAAATCCAGTCATTTAAGAGGAGTCCACAGAAATGCCAAATATCTTTCTTCTATGAATATCTCTCAATGGTCAACATCATAAAACTTCTCTAAAAATTCAAAGCTAAATACTGTCTTCATAGTTTCATCACACTTTTCCCCTGCTTCTCTATGGAACAGCATGATTCTACTGAGAATCACCTGAGTTTCCATTTCTTTGAGTATCTTTGCCAATCCTGGTAATTCTCTTTCCTCTATTTCTATGAGAATCTGGGAGAACCATTTGCCCTGATTTGAAGGCTGACCAATAGATTTTCTTACCTAATCCTTTGCAGCCTTGTGCATGTCCACAGCACACCCTTTCCATTCTCTGCATCTGTTAGTGATGGGCTTATCATCTCACAGTAATGAGTTGTCTTTTGGTACGCAGAACTTCTGTTCTCTGTGTTCAAGCAATTTCACATTCTTCTCTAATGGATTTCTTTCTGTCCTCACATCGTTCTGTCTTCTCTTCTCTCTCTGTATCACAATTATCTGAAGAGTATCTGTCCTCTTCTTTATACTTCAGTCTCAGATTATGTACACGGTCTTATTTTCTTTTTCTGCTGGGACTGGTTTCCCTTCATGACGTATCTTCTTTCTGTTTTCTCTGCCATTCTTCAGCACAGCAAACCTCTTCCAAATCCATAGGCCTAGCATCTCCTCCATCCACTACCGGGGCATTTCTTGACTAGGAAGTGTGTATTAGGTACCCTTTTTAGAAGAATGTAGGTCACCACTTCTGCATTTTCCTCTTTTTTTTCCCTCAGATCTATTCTAGCTCTGTCTCAGTAGCCACATCCCTTTCTCTTCCTAATCCCTGCTCTTAAAGCAGAAAAGAAAATCTCACAAATCATTTCTTAGAGTTTTTCAGATATATAATCCCATTTTCTATTTTCTGTATGCTATCTCATTAAAAATGTATAATCTGAAGTCACATACAGAAAAATGGCAGTTAGAGCATACAAGGAGCATTCTTTTAAATGTCACAGCTGAGCATTTAGAGAAAACATCCACATTTCTATCATTTATAAATACCATGTTTATCGCTATCTTGTCACTGTTATGATTCAAAGAAAATAATTTCTGAGATTTTTCACTCTTATGGCTTTCCTGCTCAGAGGAAATGTCTATGTAAATTGCAATCAGGATAAAGAATCCTTTTTCTTTCCAGTTCTCACCCTCATTTGCTGCATAGTACTGTGTGCTGTTCAACTCCTAACGGTTTCCACACCAGAAGTTGCTGCATTTCAATTTTCTCATCCACATAAATGTTTTCAACCGCTTTCTCTAACGTTTGAAAATTTTCCTCCTCAAAGCTTTTTATGAATTCACTAGCTTTATAAGGAGATATTTATATTGGATCTACTCCTTAACCTCTACTTATTTGATTTTACCTTATCTGGCATCTTGTTTTTCAGCCCACATGTACATATGCAAATCTGTTAAGAGCGTTTCCTATTTTTCTATATTTTTTAGTTCCCACAGTTACATATCTTCTACAGATTTATTCAACTCCCTATTCACTACTGACATCTTGACACTAGCAAACAGCCGTTCACTACAAATCTTTTCCCATGACTTAACTTGGGAATCAGTTGTTCCCCATTTCCTTTGTTTCCCCATAAGTTAAAGCACTAAAGACTTTCCTCTACAGCAGTCACACTGGTCTAAGCCAACCAAATTAGCCTTCTTCACATCCTGCATCATGCATCCTTCCAACCCAGAAACTAAGAGGAAGCCAACCCAGGCAGTAGATCCTGGCACAAACCCTCTTCTGCTGAGGCAAAAAAATCAAATGAATCGAATCAAATGACTTTGAAGTCACAGTAACAATCACTGTACATGAAGGGCCTCATCAGTATTTCTGCTATTTCACAGTTTATTTCTTTCAGACTCCTCAGATTAATACCATCTGCTCCTGGTAATTCACTACATTTGTCTTTCTCAAGTTGCTTCATAACTTCCTCCTGAGAGACTGCAATCTCTCTTAAGGCCATCGTCTGATTTCCCATAGGAAATGCCCTCTGAATAGCACCTTCCATGGAAAACACAGATGCAAGAAATTTGTTTGACTTCACTCTTAGTTAAGCATCCTTTCCCATTGACTCCTCATTGCCTAATGGTGCACAGTCACTCATGCAGCTTTCCAAATACTAACAAGTAGCTGAGAGTTTCTAACCTGAAGCTATTTTTAGTCTTCATAGTGTCCCGTTCTGTCATAATATTTATAAGGCACAAAGTCTCCCAGTTTCTTTACAGTGTTTATCCCTAACATTTACCTGGGTAGAGCAAGAACATCAATTAAAAAGTGAATGTTTCAGACAAAGAATGACTGAGAAGTCTAATAAATATTTTCCTAATTTTTACCCATCTTTCTGTATGTTCATGACCACTGTGTTTCCCTGGAAGAATTTCTATTGATTAAAAGCAAGTCTAGCCTTCTACATTCCTCACCTCAATTAACTCCTGCAATTACATGATGAATCTCTTCCTTTTTCACAGTCTCCAAAATGAGTTATCAAATAATCAGTTACTTATGCTCTCAGTAAGCTGCTCCAATCTGCCATTCTGCAAAGGCCAATAAGGTGAGGCACTAATTACACATCCCTACAGCTGACAGTTTAGTAAATCTCTTACAAAAGAATGGCTTTGGCTAAGACAATTGTTTGGATTTGAAGGTCACGTATGGGTGTTGCCTGCCCAAACAGAACCAGTAACATTACTTAAACCTCACTGAATCAGGAAAAATATGGAGAGGCATGCAAATTCCTCTATCAAGCCAACAAAGCAAACTAACTAGGACACAATGAGATTAAAAAACAGGAAAAAGATCTGTGATCAAAGAATCCTTGTCAGCACCTCTCATGCACCAACAGTCATTTCTCTTGCCAAATGAGCTGTATGGAGATACAAAAAGGAGGAAGGGGGAGAAAGATTATCAGGAATGTTTCAGGTCAGTGGCAACTATACGGAAATTAGGCAGGTAGAAAAAGCAGTTGCCAGGAAAACCAAAATCCAAACCACTTGGGGTTTACAGCATCAAATACAACTCCTTATAATACTCCTATAAACAGTTCGGAAACTAGTAAACACTATGGAGAACTTATGGCTGCAGCGGATCCAACAGCAGTGAACCCTGTTCCCAAAATACTATGTGCCAAGTGGCTTAATCAGTTTGCAGCCTTTATTTTTTAGCCAAATGAAAGCAGGATTGAATAAACAATGAACAAAAGGTAGGAGGGCATTCTCTGAACAAAATAATCCAGAGCTAGGTAATGCCAAACTGTCATCCTGTCATCAACATCTGAAAATTACAACAGTGAAAAAAATCAATCACAGAGTACTTTTGTGAGATTTAGAAATAACAAATTGTTTAAAGATAAAAAAAAACCTGTGAATACACTCTTGATAACACCAGGTAGTATCTATAGGATTCCTTTTCTACAATTTCAGATACTCTTTATAGTGAATTCTTCACTCTACAACATTGGATTCAAGTGTGTCACTCAACAATTTTGCTGAATTCCTTGGCTCACTCAGTTTTCATTGGTTTTCTGAAGACAGGTGAGGCTGAAAAGGATCATGTGGAATTTGATCTGCAGGTAGGAAGGTAGATACCAGCCAGAAAGACACAAGAAACTTTCCAGGAACCAGTCATGGCCTCACTTACTGGCTTCCACGTGACATTCATTTCTACCTTCCACTATTTGAAAATTGGCTCATGCTTTGAAACATACATGAAAGTTAAAACTTTCATAGAAATTATTTTCTAGAGAATTTCAGTCATTTCTTTAGAAGCTTTCTATTGTATTTTAGATATCCTTATGTCTACAAAGTCATTACAGGCTTTTTAGATATTTCACAGCTGTGTAGAACAGCTACAGATTGTGCAGCAAGAGAAAATAGTTTTTCATGTCCATTTGAAATGTACTGCTTTCCAATTTCATTGAACACACAATTTTTATATTCTGAAAAAGGGTAAAATGATAGTGCTTGTTCACTTGGTGTTTATTGCTTAGTATGTTTTTATTATAACCCTTCTCCCTCTCTTTTGCCCTAAAGGAAACAGTCCAGGATAAGAATTAATCGTTCTCCTTTTTCTAAATGCCTGTCACTGATACATCCCTTCCTGATGAGATAACCTGAGGTAAACATATTATATAGCACTATTTCTGGTCTGAAATAACTACTGATATATGTAGGTGGCTTTATAATATCTCTGAAATTATTATCATCCCTTTTCTAAAATATTGCTGAGGTTGTTTTTTTTTTACTGCTATTGCACATTGGATAGAAGTCATAATTACGTTCTCCATAATGGTACCCAGGTGTCTTTCCTGAGTTAATTTAGAATTCAGGAAGGTGTATGACTAATTAAAACTTCATTTAAGAACCAGATACTCTTGAGGGCTGTGCATAAATGACTTTTTATGACATTTTTTAAATGTACAAAAAATGAATTGTGGGATGAGTCAGCTGCTCCAAACCTCTAATGTCTGATAAGCAAATAATTTTTAAAAAAATATGCCCTTCTTTATCTCAGACTTTTGAGTGTATAGAATGAGCAACAGATGAGAAAAGCTTTTAAAAAGTGTAAGAAAAATAAATGAAGAAACCATAGCCCTCACTCTAGCATTAGTTGCTCTAAATGTGGAGGCAAATTTTACAGGAAAAGGCTAGGGAGGTGATTATGCAATATGGATAGCTAAAGCCAACTGGTCTTGGACACGATCATTTGATTCTCTCCTAGAGACTCAGAAGATTCCAAACCCTGCAGGTAACAAAACATAGCTCTGGATTTAAAAAGCAGTATAAAGTTATAAATAGAAATTCACTGTCAAATATTTCCTCAGCATCAGTGAAGATGAGACACAGATGGGGAGGAGATTAAATCTACAGGAGACCCGGGGTATATTAATTAAGTGTCTGACATTACAGAACACATGTCTGGGGTGAACATAACCAATCTCGTCTTGGTGAATTGATTTGCTGATAGTGTCTTGAAGACTAGTGGCCAGTATCCTTGATAAAAATCTTTACATCTACATTACTTGGTGAAATCAGGAAGTAAGCATCACATTCTGGGCATTTATTAGATTTAGCTCAAATTCTAAATTCTTGCATGGCAAACAGCCACTTTCTCTAGAGTTACTGAATTTATTCTCTATCAGATTGAAAAATAACTGTGAAAAATCTTTACATAAACCTGCTGTGACTCCATCAAAGCCAGGTGTTTTGGCAAGAGAGAATTCTTCATCTGATCTCCAAGTTTCCTAAAACATTACTGCCTCCTCTGATACAAGATAGAAGTTTCAGAAGAGACAGGAACTGCTGTTTAGCTTACTAAAAGAAATGGAAAACAGAGACGTGCTGGGCACCATAAGACTGTTTTTTTTTTTTATCATGCCTTTAAAAAGATTTAAACATACATAAACCTGTATTAAGCTGTATTAAAATAATTTTACTAAGCTTGCAAACTCAAGTAGCAAAAATAAGGAAGGTCAAGGCAACCTTCACTCAATTTCTCTTGCACTTGTGTATTATCATACAGCATAACTCTAACGCAATACATGATGTAGCCCCATTATAAGCAAAAGGAGGTCTTTGGAAAACTTGGGAACAAAAGCAAAGACTTATCTACTCGTCACAATAGGATACATATAGAGACTTGACATGCATGCATACAAACACGCGTTGCTAATTTCTCCTTTTGCAAATTGCTTCCTCAGCCCTTACTTACAAATGGACCTTTTTTTTCCCAGCAGCCTAGTGATTTCCCTCCCTTTTGCATGCAGATAGGAACTGCTATAACTTTCCATCCCTTGTGCACTGGTGCAGTGAGGCTTTCTGCTCTTATCCCCTCTCCAATCTCAAATCATCTCTCAGCAAACGTATAAAATCAATGATTAACTTAAATTGATTTGTCTTATTGTACCTTAAAAAGCGCTGCACCAGCAAAAGAGAACAAAAAGAGAACCACTAAGAGATCCAGGTTCAGATTTTTTAAGTCTAGAACCCTGTCTTGACAAATATACCAGGAGGATGAGGCAGGAAAAGGATGCAGTGGAAAAAGCTGTATGCGAGAAAAAGAAATACGAACAAATTATTGCATGGTAAGCTGAAATCTCAGCTCCTTCTTTCTACTCTCTCCTGTGCTAAGACTACTACTTAAATACACAATAAAATGTTCATTTTACAGTTACCTCTGGCTTTTCTAGAACTCAGTCATGAGCTTTTTATTCTCTTTTATAGCATCTACTACAATTGCGTTCTATTTGTGGTTGGTGCTTCTGTTCAATACTTTATGATGATAGCAAAAGTTTCCCATTTCAGATTTTCTTCAGAGGATTTTTCAGGTTTGGAGCCTGTGAAATAGTCAGGAGAAGGAAACCTACTACATTAATAGTATTTGTTTAGCTAATGTAGCCAACAGAACAGCCTGGGGAACATTATGGTTTACTATGTGAAACACAAATGTCTCCCCTCTATTCCATTTTACCTTCTAGTGGCCTCCACAGTCTCAATGGAGGACACCTGTGTATCATGAGCAGAAAATATCCTTAAGTATTTAATCTACTCTTTAGTATATGCTAGGTAAGGCTACACGTCTTCTGGAATACAGCCATTTAAAACCTCCTCTGAGAAAGACTTAGCACCAAAAGAGTTAGTACCAAAAGAGCTTTTGTCAGCCCAGAGTCATACAAAGCAGTGTGTGTCTGAGAGGAAGCCTTCAGAAAACTTGAGGAATTGAAACAAGTTGCTCAGCTCTCCTTTTTTCTACTTTTGTAGATGTCACTGATCCATAAGCAGCCCAAGCGATGACTGAAAAGGGTAAGCAGATGACGGCTCAGTTGTTCAAAGTATGAATTCAATGAGAGTCATGCACTTTATGAGTATTAAAGCTGAAAGCTTTGCTTTCCTATCTCAAAATTTGTGCTGCATTGATTGGTATCTGCCCTGGTCTATGCAGGCTGGCTCATCAATACCTACCATGAACTTCTAAAGCTAATCTTTAGGTTTTAATTCCAGAGTTTTGCCAATCTACTTAAGTAGAAAGACAAATGCATTATGTATATATATGTATGGTTTTGTGCATGTGTGCGTATGTGTGTAAATATACACACATTCATAAATAATATATATTCATTGCAAAGGAGCAACAGGTGCAATGAGTAGAAGATTTATCCTCATTTACTTTTTAATAAATAAGGCCTGGAAAAGCTTATGGAATTTGCTAGAGCAACACTGAACTCAGCATCAGTATTTCACAGCTATTAGTACAAGACCTTGTTGTGTTTCTCTTTCTACAGAGGTCATGAACCTTATAGTGTTTTGTTTTTAAAGAGCTTCAGAACTGAACAAACCAGGAACTAAATTAAACTCAGTTAAAACCATTGTGGTTAATCTAGGTGTGAAGCATGACTTCATGAAAAACAGAGTTTTGCCCAATTTTCACATGAATCAATAATCAGCCATGGCTGCCTCACAAAAACCGGACCATGTTCACCAGAAACTGCCTAAACGTTATTTTCCTTATGGAACCAGTCTGGTTTTGTGTGTGTGTGTGTGTGTGTGTGTGTGTGTGTGTGTTTTTTTTTGGGGGGGGGGGTAGGGGTGTGTGTGTGGTTTGTTTATTTATTTATTAAAAATTAGATCCAAGAACAATTTATCTACATTTTTCCAAATCTCCTAGTCTCTTAAGAAGGATTATAAAATCCAATCTTCTCCTTTATGTTTGGAGATAGAGGAGCAACCCAATCTGAAAAAATGACTTTAACAGAGACCAAAAAAAAAAAAAAGGAAGGTCTCATAAAGAAAATTCCTTTGAAAACCTCAGCCTTGCACTAAACCAGATGTATTTCAGTTTATTTCTCAATCAGAAGGTACGGATTCAAAGTTTTAAACTGTATTTCAGTAACTGAAGCAAGTAGATTCATATCTCAGCTTTAACAGTCAGTTCAGTACATAACCCAATTCTTGTCACAAATCAATGTATGTTCCCCTACTAATTTTTATACTAGTCATACAAGGCCTATGTCCAGAGGTCTTCCCTTTCCCTGAAACTATTCGTAACTTTCTTTTAAGTTTACATGTATCATTTATAGTCTCTCTGCCCTCAATGACCAGCTGATCTCATAAAAATAAGTATGAAACAGATGACTCTGAAATATACTTTTGTTACATTTCTGTAATGAATTACAGTAATACTGTAAAATTCTGCTACGGTGTGTGACAGACAGTATTTGGGTTTCTCCCCCAGCACTTGTCCATGATTCTTCAATATACCTGTAAGAAGACTGTTCCGGGTGGGACTCCCAGGGCGAGGAGAAATTGTTGCTCAGCGAGGGAGCATCCTGAGGCTTTGGCTGGCACGAGAGGAGTCATGCCAGGAGCTCCAGAATAACCTCATGCCAGTGAAGTGCCTAACAACATTTTTTTAATGATATTAGTTGGCTAGATAAAGATTGTATCTTTCCCAGAAAAAATGCTGCAGTTATTTCTTTCTCTCATAGTAACATTAATGAAATGTGGAGTTATTTCTTACATCTTTATGGCTACAGCATTTATTTTTTGCTTTTGCTTTCTTTTGCCCCTCCCAACATGGCCCATGAAGGGAAATACTGGTAGTTTTTGTTCTATAAATCCCTTACCCAACCCCTTTCTCTCATGAAAACCTCACATGTTTTGTCTCCTTGTGCTGCCCCATGCTCACAGTCATTATGATTTGTAAAGGGCTTTGTATACAGGTAAAAAGCACAATTAGAGAAGGAAAGGTCTTCAGAAGAGTGGAGGAAGAAAAATGGAGCAGAAAAAGTCACCATTTGGATTAGAATGGTAATAGAAGAAATAGGACAGTAGAGATGGAGGTAGGGGCTCCAGTCTTTAGTGGGTACGCCATAGGAGCAGGAGAGAAGGAGGGAGGCCACAGGAGGAGATAGAGGGAACACTGTGCTGTGCTTTGAGCCATTTAATAACCTCACTGTCTTTATGCAGAAAAACTTGATTCTGTTGTTTCACAGTGCAATGCTCTCTGCCACAGTGATGCTTGGGATTGAAGGATGTTGCCCAACATCTTACTGTGTACCAGAAAGCGTCTATGTCACCAACAGGGAATGGATGGTATTTCTGCTTTCCTGCGCCCAGTGTTAGCTCTCCATTTGGCCTAGCCAGTTCAAACGGGCCTGCTCTGTTGGATCCTTTGAATCCAGCGGAAATTTGCTAGAGAGCATTTGTTGAGGTCCTGGATTTACAGTTTTGCCACACTCCAGGGAGAAGAATGCCTTGTTGTTAACTAGTGACTTATATACTGTTTTTAGCCAGCTATACTTAGATCAGACTAAGCAAAAATACAAACATGCATTTATTCATAGTAGTCAAAACAGACAACACAGTTAGAAGCGTTTATAAAAGATGTAGGCAGAAAAATAAGAGCAAAAATACACTTAATCTGTTTATACTAAGGTAACATGAGAAAGTTTCCTCTTTCCATTCTTCAGCTGATTTGCTCTTCACCTCCTGATGAGATGATAGCCAAAGTTTCTGCCTTTGCCTATACATTCTTTTTGAACGGATAGCTTAATTTTATAGCCAACAGCCCTTGAAACCTACTAAAGGGTGAAGATTGGTTTCATCTTTCATCCTCAAAGTGCTTCTTTTTGTGCCTTAGGTAGGAGACAGTCTGCTGACGCTAATGAACAGAATGAAGGTTGCTTCCCAAGCACAGCAATGTAATGGTCTGTTGTTGTGTTTGACTGCTAACGTGTTAGATCAGTTATAGCATATTAGTAGTTATATTAATAACTTACTAATATTTTAATAATGTTAAATTAGTAGTCACCTCCTGTTCTGAACTGGTTAGTAAAGGACTGCTTGGCTAAATAAAACCTAAATCTCTTGTTCCTCTCCCTTTGACAGCATGTCGGTATGACTTCAGTGAGGAATGCATCTTTCATTGAACTTTGTATTCTCTATCATTTTGTACAGAGAACTGTACACGCTTGTAGCACTCTGGTTGTATATAATTTATTACTAGTCTTTTGAGTGAGCCCGGACAAGACAGCAATCAATCACAGTGAGGCAGCAACGAGTTTGGGGTGACTGGTCCCTGAACCTCCTCAGCAAAATATGAGGAACAAACTGAGCATGGACATGAGAAAACGGAATGAGAATGGTGAAATGATTCTTCATATTTTGAGCTTTGTATATGTTAATGGATTTAGAAGAAAGAGGAATTAGTTTGATCAGTTATTTGTTTAATTTTGAGCAAAAAGCTTGAACTTCTTAGTTATTTTTCTTCAGTTCGTAGCAAAGCTGTATTTTGCTGAAATACTCCTTTAATTATGAGTTGAAAGGGTGTATTCTGACCTGTCACATGCCAGAAGATCACAAGACAGGCACCGCAAGTGCATATGTGTTAAAGACCATTTGTGAGGGACAGCAGTTCTTTGCTTAGAATGGACTAAGGGCCAAAGTAGATTTTGTCCACTACCTCAGATTAGGCAGGTAGACCAATTCACACTTTCCTGAAGGTAGCAGAGGGGCACAGAGGTAAAAGACATGCCAAGTTATACAGCTGTGAACAGACCCAAACACTCCCAGCTCTGCATTCTCTACCTATTGGACCAGGCTTACAAAAAGGAGGATTACCTGAAAGGCAGGGGAACAACTGTTATCTAATCAATCCACCAGCTGGTCGAAGGAAACGGAGCGAAAAGGTCCACTTGTTTTCAATGTAACATCACGTAAAAACAAATAAGCAAAAAAGTATTTTAACTGAAAAATCATCAAAGTAGCCTGACTCATGCCAAACTGAACTGGAGAGTAATCTATTGGCTGGAAAGAGTTCAAAGATGTAAATATTGGCAGTCTATTATCCCAAAATAACAAGGCAGAGTTATTAATATTCAACAGTTTGCTTTTGAAGCTTTGGATCATTCACATTCCATATCTGGTTTTAGCCATATAAAACCAACTGAGACCACTGGAGAAAGATCGAGTTACAGGACAAGCTAGATAGATGACAAAGAGAACAAATGAAAGGTGAAGACAATAGCATTTCTTAAATTTTAAGTTCTTTCACATGAAAAAAGGAAAAAAACATGCTGCTGAAGTTAGGAGAACAGAGTAAAGAAAAGAAAGAAACCTCAAATAGGAATGATGCAACCTATAAACCTGAGGGCTCAGGAGGAAAAGCAAAGAGACAAGAGAAAGACATAAACTTAAATTTAAAAAAGAAGAGATTTAAACTGGATGACAGGGGAAAAAAAAAATCCTATTCAAAAGGTTATTGGGTTAAAGACCAGGCTGCCAAGGGAAGTAGTTCAAGATACAATTATCAAAGAATTTAACACTGGAACTGAAGAGCATCTAGACACTAATAACATTTCTATATGGGGTGGATTCACCCTGATAAAGCCAATGGCCCAGACTAGACAGAGCTGTGATTCTCTCCAGTCAAATTTCTCCTATAAAAACAGAGCAGAATTCCTTTCACTCATTTCCAGTAAATTAAACCACACCAGACTTAATATTTTTACTTAAATGCTGCAATGTGTCTGTCCTCAGAGTGTTTGTGTTGTGCCTCAGGTTTACAAGGTTATTGCAGGTTACAGCTCTGTCATCTGACACGTACACATTAATGGTCAGGGGTGAAACATTATTTCTGTAAACAGCAGTCGGTTGGGGCAAAAGCGATTTCTGATCTGAGTGCCAAAGAACAATGCCAGCTTCTGCTGCCATATGGCACAGGGACAAGCAGCAGGGTCAGCATTTCGCAGTGTGTCGCCTGATTTCATTCCTCAGATTGATGAGCATTAGCCAAGGAACTGTTCGCATAGGCGTGTAAGGCAGTGCTACTTGCATAGTCAGCTTGGGTGAATTCTTTTAAAGAATAATTTTGAAGATGTGTAAAACATTAGGATTTTTTTGCTCCATGATCTTCTTTTCTTCTTGGTAAGGGATGAATAATAACTTCTAAGGAAAGCTAGCTGGAAAATCAATTTTTGTTCTGAGAAGAAAATTAGAGTTATGAAATAAGGGAAATTTTTTTCTCCCCAAAATTCACAGGACTGAAATATTGAAAGGGTCTGTTTCAATGAGAGCCACATGCACTGCCAAAAGGTTTCAGAGCAGCACATTTGTTGTTGGGAAGATCAAAATGATACAATTCCAGCTAGAAGAGGAAGCCAAGGAGCAGCCATTTTCATTCCTAATTTCAGTGCATCAAGAGAAAAAATGGAAGGTAGAAGGGCAGGTCTCCCTCTTGCCCCTTGCTGCCCAAACCAGCATCCAACTGGCTTTGCAGCCCCTGGGCCTGCAGCCCCTGCCCAGCACCCAGGCCCCCTTCCAGGTAGGTGGGCAGATGTGACAAGCTGCTGCTGTTGGTTGGGTCTGGGAGCGCTCAGGAAGGCTCCCGTTGGCATCTCGCTGGCACAAGTGCAGACAGCTAATCTGGGCTTCCCTCGGCAGCCGAGCTGCTGATTTTCACAACGCTTGCAGGTACTTAATTATTTTTGAGAATTCTGCCGCTTCTCTCCAAATTGGTTGAAATCAGCCAACAGATTCAGAAGTTGTTAAGGGAGGAGTGGGCGAGGAGTGGGCTGATGACAGTGGGACAAACAGAGAGGAAAAGAGGTAAGACTTTAACTAATGGTGCTCTGGCACCCAAACTAAGAATTTTTCTCTGCAGATGCATGCAAGCTGGGGAACGTTGACAGCTCTGTGGGCAAAGGAGCCTCATTTGAGTGTAATTTAAGACATACATGAAAGGCAGCACACATGAGAATGAATGAAAGCCCTTTGGGTGATTTTCTTACACATTTGGACTTCAAATAAGTAGTAAAGTAAGAGTTTGAGGCTTGACTTCTGCTTAAACGCTGTCACTCTGGGTTGCGGAGGGGAAAGTCAGTTACATTTTTCTCCTGTTCCAGTAACCTAAAGAGTAGGGAAAAAGCCAAAAAGGCATTATGGAGGAAATGGCAGACAAGCAAAAGTAATATCTTGTGTAGCTCTGAATCCTGTGGTCGGGTGGGAATGTGACCAAAGTTGATACAGCAAAGACGCTGACTGCAGAAGTGAATGCAGACTGAAATAGAAAGCACTTGTGTTAGCAGTGAGCAGCCCGGTGGCCGGGACCCTCCGCGCTCTGGGAAGGGTGAAAAGGTTGCAGGAGATGTCTTTTTTCTCCTGCTGAATTATACCAAAATTATAACCATTTACTCTCCCATTGAATTTTCTGACTTAGCCCAAATTTCCATTAGCTCATTTACATCATAACTTTTAATAAGTGGAAAGGTAAGTTTGCAGCCCCAGTAGCCTAGGGAAAGAGTTGGGGTAAGGCAGCGTGGAGCAGCAGACAGCACGGAGTTTGTTTACCTTTGGTGTCTTCGCACAGAGCTGTGTGGCCAGTTTGTCTCCAGGTGCTCATTGCTTTCTTTCACTTTTTCTCCGTGCTACTTGTCTTTGTTACCTTTCTCCTCAATAGCTCTCCTGGCTCAGTAAAACTTTCTGGAAAAGTGGTTTGAATTTATCCTCTTTGCATTGTAGCCCACACGCACGGCCCCTCTGCCCCCTGGGCTTTGGCCAGCCCCATGGTTAGCAGTATCTGAAAGCGCTCGGGCTGAATGGGCCTTGAAAGCTTTGCACTCGTCTGATTTTCTTTTCATTTCAGAAACATGAGAGCAAAGAAACACTCTCCTTCTCCTCTCCCTGCACTGGCAGTGGTGGCAGAGAGGGGACAGCACAGAAGGGCTTAAAGAGGAGCAAACTTTTAAAAAGGGGCAAGTGACCATTTGCCACTGTCCTAATACAGCCCACTAATGCTGATGGCTGCCCAAATCCCTGTCCATGCCAGCCCAGGCATGGGTGCCTACAGTTTACCATTGCAGCATTAGTCTGTTCCCTTCAATGGACACCAGCCTTCGGTGCCAGTGTAGGCCAATGTTCCCCCTACTGCCTGAGCTATATTTGCTAAAACAAGTGTCTGTGCTTCACTGAAATGTGAGGAATGGATGTTTCTTTGGTAGCTGGTCACAAAACGTCTCATCAGACTCCTTTTTCTCAGCTGCTTATTGCATTGCTTGTTGTGACAGGCCCCGAGTTGGTCACAGCTTTGAGGTGGCCCTACTAAAACTTTTCCTTTTCAGGGAGCACCCCTGAAAAGAGCTCTCAAACTCCACAGACAGGTTGCATTAGAACATAAGCTTTGCCATCCAGGTCCTTCTAAATTCAAAGTGATCAGGTCAAACAGAACAGAAGTAAAAAGAATTTATTAACAGCCCCCACTCC
Source organism: Apteryx mantelli (assembly GCF_036417845.1). Classification (NCBI taxonomy): domain Eukaryota; kingdom Metazoa; phylum Chordata; class Aves; order Apterygiformes; family Apterygidae; genus Apteryx; species Apteryx mantelli. The sequence continues at coordinate 28,310,114 of NC_089978.1, forward strand.
CTGCCCATTGGGTCCTTACAGACAGATCCTTTCTTTCAGGCCTGGTTGCAGACAACTCAATGGCTTTTTGGTTGCAGCAGACTCTTCCCAGTCCATTTTGTTCCTCCAGATGCTCTCTCCATCAACTTCAAGCTCGGGCTGGGTCGATTCCATGCTCTTTTCAGCAGTTTCCCTGTTTCTGCTGGCTCCCGCCCCGCTGCCGCCTGCCGTCTGGCAGCTTCTCAGCGGAGCACACTCCCTGCTCCAAGGAGAAGGTGCAAGCTGTCTTCCTCCCCTCCAACCAATCAATTGCTTCTTAAAGAACACAACACACAGGCTAAAAATTAACAAATAAACCAGATACTGGTCATCACATATGCCTTAGCTGTTTAAACTGACAGTTCATTTTCTCTCTCCCCCACCATTATTTCTTTGAAGAGCTCTAGGACCTCTGTGGTCTGCTGCAAAGACATAAAATGTGCCACTACATTGATGTTGGGGTCAGAGAGAGGCCACTTGCTGTTGCTGTGATTTGGGCAAGTTGAAAAGTTTCTAGACGCTGATATTTGCACATGCTCACTAGAGGTTATTAGAGCTTTGCTTCTAAAAATCTTCCTACGTTTGATGTGTTTCAGGGCTTCCTACACGCCAGCTGCAGCGAAGCCTCCCCTGAGCAGACCATAATCCTGTAGCGCAGACACGGCATCAGAGCTGCAGACAGGAGGTTAAAACAATAGCAGCTGTCACCTCTTCATTTGGCCTAAAAGAAAATCCACTGGTTTGGGAATCAAGCGGAAAACATGAATTCTCATCTTTTGACCGGGGCCAGCTTGTACCCCCACGCCAGCACGGTGCTCAGGCGAGTCCAGCGCAGTCGGTGTGCGCAAGCTGCCCATTCCTCTCCCAAGCACTGCACGTTGCCATCACAACATCATTTGCATGCTCCTGCAGCATGAAATGCTTTGCGGCCCATGTAGCAGCCCTCCTCTCCAGCTCTTGTGTCGCAAAAATACCTTTTAGCTTGGGAGTCCCTGAAATCCTGCAGTCTGCAGTCTTTTCCTTGGTTCATGGTGTGTTGGGCTTTTCTGCTCTCTTTTTCAGCTCATCACTCTTCACAGGGTTTGTTCTCTTGATTTGTGAACCGCTGGTCTCTAGGAATTCGAGTGCCACATGGTTATTTGTGGCTTGGCTCTCTCTGTCTATCGGTTTATATATATCTAGTCTCCATCCCGTTCCAGCTTCGAAGACTGACTGAGTCCTCAGCCTCTCCCTGGGTTTTACAGGCGGCCTGAAGGCAGAAAAAGCCAATTCCTGCCAGTCTGCATTCACACACAGGCATGCAGCCTTTTATTAAACCTTTCCAATGGTCTCAGGAAATTTCCACCTTCTGCAATTATGGTACCTCAAGTTGCAGGCAGGAACCTACAAGCCTCTCTTCCAAATATAACTGCTCTAAGGGGTAAAAGGTGACATTTTAATGGCAACCACCGCATATTTTACACAAATTAGGCTACTGAGTACATTAATACATGCAGTCAGTGAGTTAGCTCCTTAACTGATCAATTTGGGTGAAATGAGAAAGACTTCAGGGAAAGAGGACCAATTTCTCCTGACATATAAAGAGAACAGGATGACACTTCCTGATCTGCTACAGACTCACTCTTAGAAGAAAATATTATAATTAAGTACCCACAGTGTTTTCACAGTAACAACAAAAACACCAAAAGTGTAAGTCTGCGCTTCTCCAAAAATGAACATAGAAATAACATGAACCTTTTCTGCTACACACTTGTGAAGGAAGAATGGTATTTTTAACCGATGCATAGAAAACTGTAACTACATTATTAAAAATCCGGATTTTTTCCTCCTTGAGCTGATAAGCCAAAGGAAGGGAAAATATCTGCAGAAGAGCAAGAGAATGATTACATATCTTTCATGGCTCTTAAGCCCAGCATTTCTGTAAAGTGAACAAATTGCTGTGCCATAGCAGCAGGATTGTGGCCCACAACACTCTTCCTTCCTTTGTGTAGCTGCACTCAGCTGGAGCGGGAACAGATCATGGGGCCCCGGCACCTCCATTTCTAACTTGATGGCCACAGTATCTGCAGGTAGAGAGTGCATGTGGGGCTCTGCAGACTTCAATAATTAGATGTGCATTAATAAATGATTTTAAAGAACAATAATAAAAAAAAAATCTACACCAAAATGTCTTCATTGGTTGCAGCTTAATTTAACATTGCCTAGTCAAAAATGAGATCTTTCATATTCTTAAAAAAAAATGGAACTGACAAATTCATTACCTAATCAGAATAATCTAGTAAATTAAGAGGTAGTTCTGAAGAAATAATGAAAACCCTCTAGTGGCATATTAATTATGACTTTCTTTTCAGCTATTAAGAAAGGAGGATTATGGAAGTGGCCAAGAGTAAAAAGAGATCTATTTTCAGGGTCAGTGGATTTATCTTTTCACAGGCCTAACAACTCAGAAAAGAATAAATTGATGTCTCTCTATGCAGGTGGTTTGAGAAGCCTTGAGCAGAGATGTCTTTTTTCCTACACTGCATAATTAAACTTGATATATTTCAAAGTTCATTATCTAATTAAAAAAAAAGAAGGGAAATAAACCATTTTGAGCAAAAATCCAGCCCAACAGAATAATGCCCACCTCTGATACCAGGCAACCTTTTCAGTACTAAAAATTTAACTTCCTAATTGTAATGTTATTCATTAAATTTGCTACCTTTGTATTTGTTTATCCTTCCCAGACCTGTAAAAGTACCCTATAAAAAGTTGTCTTTTGGGGGGAGTAACATGGAACATGGTGTTGTCATAGATTTGACTATGTGGCAATTGCAGGTAAAATAGCAATACCAAACTCCCTACTTTATGAAGAGAAATAGAAAAGTGAATCAATGAGGTTTCTCTATAGGTGATTTTTTCCACCTGGAGTGCAATATCTCTGTGCTTCAAAATAAGCAGCTGGACATAACCTAGTTCTTATCTTCCTTGTCTGCTTGTTACCCAAAGAGGAGAAACACAGTAAGATGTGGATAGTCTTTGAGGTAATACTGTTAATCTTTTTATAATGTCTCCAAAGTCCCATTTCCCTGAACATAACAGAAACAAATAGCAGGAGGCTGTTTCCTTGATCAAAAAAAACCAAAAACAAAAACAAACCAAAACCAAGCCCGTCTGCTTTCCAGAGAATACTTGATTAAGTATACATGGCCATTTACTATTGACTTTCAAACTGTCTGCAGGCTTCCTGTTTGCTTGCTAATGCATGGCATGTCCTTGCAGCCAGTACAGATGCAACAAACGAGCACTCCCATCTCTGCATTTTCAGTCACTTTGCAGGACATGTATTGGTGCATGATCAGATTGTAGACTACCACCTTGCCCTGAGGGACAAAGGTGGCCCAAACCCGGTATGGGTATGCAGCCACGGATTAGCTGAAGTGCACCCCATGCCAGTGCTCTGCTTCTATGGTGGCTTTAGGATGGCTGCAGAAGGCTATGAGAGCAGAGAGGCAGGATAACATCAGCATTAAAGGCTACTGTCACAGCATTTCCTCACCACATTTTCAGCAGGCTTGAACCACCAGAGTGAGATTATATTGGTTGGATGCTTGGAGACATATCGCAGTAGTGCTGTTAAGCCCCTATTAGTATTGATGATATGGTTGAACACAACTTTAACTTTTGGTTGAGCTTGTCTTGCTGTCCTCCTCAGACAGCAGTGTTTATTGATTTCAGCGTCTTTCAAAAAGAGGATTTAGCTGGCCTCCATTTAGTTGGATTAAGTGGTGCTTAATGCACCATCTGAGCTTGATGACGACCATGAAGAGTGTAAGGGTGCGGAGGAGCCTCATGGCTGCTGGCACAAAACAGGAGTCCCAAGGACGCCTGGTGGGCACCGTGTGCCAGGATCAGATCTCCATCTACACTGCAGCAACTGGAAAGCACTGCCTAGCCAGGCCAGAGCAAAAAAAAGCTACGACTGGGGCAGTGTCTAAGCATAACATTTCATGGAAAACTCAGAGCTATAACTTCATGAAGATTAAGTGGAAACAAATAATAAAGCTATGATGTCATTTATCCCCTTGGAGCAAGTGATTGCAAGATAGAGTTTGTGCATATCTTCATTATATTCCTTTAGAAAGTATTGGAAAAAACCTAAAATGTATAGACTATCTGAAGGTAAAACATGATGCTTTCCTCATCATATATTCCCAGTTTAAGGAGTGCATGCAAAGTTTAAATATAAATGATTGTGTCTCAACTTCCTCCAATTCATTCCTCTTTTGTTATTGCAATATTTTTTTCAGGATGTCACCCCCATTCTTTCAGCTTATTCAAAAGAAAAATGCTTTTAAAGATCCAGATATAAATAACAACAGTAAATTCAGGTATAGAACTTGATCTCAACAGTCAAAACATACACCGTTTAGACCTTCGCCCTTACTTTCATTTATACTTTAAGCCACCATTTCTGTTGAAAGCAGTCCTACTTCCCCACTACAGCTGTCACTTTTTCCTACCCTTTTCCTTGCATGCTGATGTATGGGAGCGATGAACAGAACCAGGGCATTAATGCAGGTTAAAACTTTTTTATTCCCCTGGAGCAGGTTCCCTGAACTGTTTTACCACATGGATGTGCAACATTTGCACTGCACAAGAGAAGGGAAGTGCAGGACGAAGAAGAAAATGAGGGGCCTGGAGGGGCTGGGGCCCTACGAAAGGGAGCACAGGAGAACGGAACTGTTTCTTTTGAAGACAGTGAAGGTTTATGAAGGGTTCACGTATTCGTGAAACATTAGCCCTCATTTCAGGGCTTCAGGAACGTGTGCTGTCAGGATGATGTAGAATACACTCTTTGGGAAATGGTGTCAAAAAAAGGAAGTTGCAGTACCACATGTCTATAACCCTGTTGTCAGTTTATAATATCTGTGAACATGTAAATTCATCTTCTGGAAAGATTGAAAGATTAGTCTTTAGTTTTGCAGTTATCTCCCGCACCTAGAATACTTCTATGAACCAGCTGTTAAATAGCAACTATTAACTTGTAAATGAGAGTGGGATATAACACATGCTTTTATCAACATAGATAAAATAGCACTTTTTATGCCTTTCAGCAAAAATAATCAGAGAGCCCTGGTGGGATCTCATAGTACTCAGACTCCTTATTTGTAGCTTTTACACTCCAGCACACTTGCTGATAATGTATGAAGTATGAAATTAAAACTAAATCAATTGTCAGAACAAATGAAAAAGTACACTTTGCAGTGCATTATCCTCTGGTCTTTTATTGTATTTCTTCATTCACCTGATAATTCCCAAAAATCCAGTCATTTACAATGGATCTTCCAGTCATTAGTAGAATTTAGCAGGGTTCCACTGTAAAATAGTATTCACATTTCTCATGAGAATTGGTATGTATAGTGTTGAAGGGCACCAGATACAAAAGCTGTCAGTCCACAGCTATATTTGGTTTCCATATGCTTATCCAAACTCACCTCCTGTGCTGGGAAATTAACACATGAAGTGCAAATTTTTTGAATAGTTTTTTTTTTTTTTTTTTTTTTTTAAATCACGCTCATCAAGGCTCACTTTGGTGCGGAGGTTTATGTGGAAAAACCAGGATGTGGTTGCATGACTAATTTTTAAAGCCTGTGCACAGCCTCTCAGGAATGCAGCTGGATGCGACTCCATAGTGGCTTGACTGTGATGGCTATAAATTGAAATATATTGTAATGCTTCTCTGCTCAAGAAACATGAGCTTATTAGAAGTTGAGACTATAGATAAAGTATTAAGCAAAGTGATTTGTCACTTTCTACTCATTTTCGGCATTTGTGTTTTACATAAAAATAGGCAAAAACTTTAAAAATGTTTATGTTATCACATTAAAATGATAATATCAGACCTCATTCCTGTTCATCTACATTTAATAGCATAAATGGCAGGATCTGAAAAATGCCATTTGGCTTCCTGCCTGCTTTTTGTGGCAATATGTAATGTTTAAAAATTATTGAATTAGTACCTGGAAATTTAAATTCTTCTATGTCATTCAAACTACATAGCAATTTATAAGTTTCCTATTTTTTAAAGGAAATATTGAAAAAATTTCTAAATTGAAATCACTCGGAAATAATTTAACTTCTTTAAAGGCAATCAGTTCCTTAGAAACCTTTTTAGCATGCATGAGAAAAGTGCTATTTAATTTCACACTCAGCTAATCCTTTAATAATTTTCTTTCAGGCAGAATATAAAAGGTTATTATTAATTCCTTAATAAAATCAAAAATAAGTTATGGCGGATATGTCTTTAACCTTGGACCAGTTGCAGTAATTTTTCCCCCCTCAGAGAAGGTACCAATCAGCACAAATGGCAAATGATAAATTGGCCTTTGAGAACTGCTCAAGAGTCCCCCCCTCCCTTTTTTCACATAGCCTCTCTCTGGAAATGACTCTCCTGAACTCCTTCTGTTTTTTAGCATCTGTCAGTCAATTTGACCTCCCCCTCCCTTAACTATCAATGGCAAAAGTTGTCAAGATCTGATGTTACTCACCTTAAGTTTCAATCCCCAATTACACTAAAGTTATTTCACAAAGACTACACCTAGTTAAGATTCATGATCTATGCCAAATTGTCAGAAGTTCAGTTCATATCTCAGAAGCTTATTTGCCTTTTCCTATGTGCTTGAACTTTGCTGAAGAGAAAAATCTATCACTCTCCTTTGCAAGATAAAGCACCGGGAATTCCATTTTACATCCAATCCATTGCATTTATAACTTGCAAATAATCCTCCTTCTCATTCTCATCAATCCTCAAATTTTCATCATATTATGGACTCCAGAAATACTGCTTGAATAGCTCTGGGAATCCTGTTTAAAAATAAAACATATACATGCTATTATTTATCCTCTTCTAGTCTTACTAGCAGATGTTGAAGAACATTCTAGGTACCTGAGATACCTGCTTTAAAAGTAATTACTTCTGAATGGCAATAGTAATAGTAGTAGTAATGTCAGCTCTTCTTGTGAATTCCTCTGGACAAGTAAGCTAGGCTTCTCTTTCACCACCCCTCTCTTTTCTCCAGGCACCTAAAATTAGATGGGCATGAATAACTCTCATCACTAACTTCTTTAAAATCTATTAGGAACGTAGAAATAGAAGGGATCTTTTGGGTTTCTCACTCCAGAGCTTTTCTATCACAGGAGACGCATAGCAGGGCATACCAGAAACATCTCAGGAAGAAAGTTGCTCATAACAAATCAAATTCTACCTGAAAATTGCTTGGAGTTTCTTGACTCCAATGCTCCTATTGGGGGGAAAAAAACAAATCTAAAATCTTTTTGATCAGTTGGCCAGAAAGCCATCTTCTAAATGTCAGCTAAATTTATCATGACTAATGCTAAATTTATATGCTTTTTTGCTAGCTCTCTGCTTTAGCATAAACAGTTATTTTCCCAACCTGGTATTTACTCGTGGCTTGCCAGAACGTTAGGAAGTGTTCATTGTGCCCTTAGATCATTTTGTAGGTGCTGTGCACCCAGGTTGGCCGACTCCAAGAAAAGGCGTCACTGTGTCCAGCCCCCCCTCCCCACCCACTCAGGTAGGCTAAACACTTTTGGAAATGACCAAGCTCTGTGGTTCATGACTCACGTCAATTGCTAGGAAGGGTTAGCAGGACATCACCGTTACTGGTGGGTCATTCCCTGACTCCTCATTACATGGATGGTTTGTTCTTCCCTCCGGACCAGATCACTGTTGAAGAAAGCCTCGCAGATGGTATGGTATGAACCACAGCCTCAATATGGCAACTCAATTCTTACTGAAGGAGTTTGGCATGGGCTATCCAAGTGTGTACCCAGACAAAGATAAAACACATAGACATCACTTTTTGAAAGCTGTCATTTCCCAAAAGGAACCATTAAAGTTGAAGCATGCTGTGAAATTGGTATTAAAAGAATTAATTTACACTCATTTTTTAAACACCTAATTTCCCCACTAGCCTGTATGTAACACTACTTCAAACAGCTACACACGGTCTCATTTAGTGAATATATGAAGCAGAGGTCTGCATTATGTTTGCTAAAAGAACTAGGAATTCAATTCCATCTGTTGCTGGGTGTGTTTGATTTGTATATTAATTATGCCTGTTTGTAGCTGTAAATTTGCTCCAGATTAGTAGCTGATTGGCTCCGCACATGGATTCATTATACTGAGTGGCTCCCTTGCACTTTTATAGTTTTCAAATGACTCCATACTTATGCCTTTCAAAATGCTTTTTATACCTCACTTATTCAGTGTGAGCTTTCAATCCTGTCTTATTCAGACATTTTTTTTCCTCTAAGAGAAAACATGCTCCTTTGATTCTTCTCTTTCTGGATACTTTTGACTGGTGTAACTTCAGCTTTGTCCATGGTGCTACTCTAAAATGCAAGAGGAAACTACTTCCTCTCCTCATGTTACAGAGAAATCCAGCATATTCACATTTAGCATTTGCTACATGGAATGACTTAAACTAATGGGTTTAGGAATTACATGAGCACTCAGCAGGGTGTATATACATACCTGTTACTGAGCAAACTTTAAACTTACCCCGTGGAAATAAAGCTATCCCACATGTGGAACATTTTTTCCTCTTGATAACTGAGTTTTTCAATAGTTTTCAAAGTGCCCCAAAGTTCCAAGCTGCCAGCTTTGTAGCTAAGATCGCTAAGATATGCTTGAAAACCTAACACATTTGAAATGAGTGTAAAAATGGCCTTTGTTTAAGTTACTGCTATTTGTATCTGTGGGTGTGAATGTTTGTGTACATTTAGAAAATAAATGTCAAAAAGGTGGAGCTGATTTCCCCCATATTTTAGGAAAAGAATCACTCTGAGCTGAAAAATTGTATGTCAAGTTTCCGCCTGAAGCAAATTTTTACTATCAAATTAAAAACCTTTGAGAATAAGAGTTTATAATGGAAATACTAACACAGCCTTAACCATGGCAGCACTAGCAGGCACTGCAATAATAATAGGAAAGCTCTCCCTGCCCACGATCTAAACTAAATAAAAAAGATGCCATTTTCTAACATATACCCCAGGCTAGCAAATAATAATGATTTAATGTACTTGCCCTGTGGTAATATGGTAGCGCTGCAAACCTCTGAGCCAATTTTTCTTTTCTTTCTTTTTTTCTTTTTGAACATATATGCCCCATAGGGAAAGGATTGCAATTTAGCTCTTATTTGTGGATATATCGCTTTCATTTCAACAATTCTTGAAAGCCTTCCTGCTGTCACACACTACTGTATGCAAGCACCCAACTGAATAAAGACCCACCAGGCTTTTTCAGGAGTTTATTCACAGGTTTGGCTTTGCTTATTGTAGTATGCACCACATTTAAATTAGATGAGGGCTACTGTAAAGCAATAACATTGTCAATGACTGGAATCTCACTTTCCCCTCTAACAGTCTGAAGCAAATTAATGTATTGGTTGTTCATTAACAAGTAAACAGTTTCTGCTACAATGTCAAGGAAAAAGAATGTGTTCATTAATATGAACGATCTTCATCTACAAAGATGATTTACACAATGCATGTCATGAGATAGCTTTCCCCTAACTAGTACACTACCAAACTGAAAAGCTGATTCTTAGGACTTTCTTGAAATTACAATATTGTTTGTTTATCAATAAGAAAGACAGTCTCAGTCACCTATGCCACCATTGTAAGCTCTATAGTAAGTACTTAAAAAAAGAGAGATTTCTGGAATCACTTGTGGAATTAATAAAATTGATAACTACAGACTTACACTGCATCAATGATACATATTATTCCTGTGATAAGTTAAACTAAAAATAAGATTAATTTGGTTATAGAAATTCCTTTAACAACAACATTTAAATTATTTCAAACTTGAAATTTTCCAAGAATTTTCTGAAAAAATCAGCAAACACCGGCTAAAAAAGCAAAGCAGTTTGGATACACCAATGTAATCAGCATGCCTTGTGCTTTTCTGTTAACCCTCTGAGTATAACCACAGTATTTGGGATTTTTTGTACATTTATGCTATGAAAATTATTACTAACAGAAACATTACATACATCATCACTTAATAAATCATGTTCTAAATATATTTAGGACAGGCACCTCATCTAGTGGGTGCTTCATCCATCCTAAAATTTTAATTATCCACTAGAGAAGCCAGTCTCTAGGAACTGTAAGGGAAGCTTAAATGACTGGCTTAGAGTAAATGCCTAACTCTTGGATAGATACATTTAGATGAGATGAAGCCCAGCACACAACCATTTAACTAATTCTGTGCTATCACCTACCAGTTCTACATTTTAGTTTCAAAGCTTGCTTACTGCATGTAAGCTCACTAGAATATTGCACTTAGATTGCAGCCCCTGTTACTCCCACTTGCATTTAATTGAGAGGAACTAAGCTGGAAGCTACCCTACTCTAATCTCTCTTTAATAGTAAGTTCAGACTGACAGGCATCTCCAGAGACCAAATATTAGATGACCTGAATCACCCTTTGGAAGTGCTTCTCTCTATCTCCTTGGTGACAGACAGAGCCGACAATGTCTGCCATCCTTAAGTGCCCTAATTAACTACCTAGACGTAGGTGGGAGGAAGTTGTCCTTGTACACGTAGTAAGCATTAAAAAATATATTCCTGTCACATTTAGCATCAATACGATGCAATGATCTGAAAGGGAAACAAAGAAAAAAGTCAGGAGGACTGGCAAGTATTACAGTTAAATGACCACAGTGCGCTCTATGCTTTCTCAGATTATCACATCAGAAATAGTCTGTTATCTTGGATTCCTTTTTTCATTGGTGTTTCAAGTATTTTTAGGGGCATGTTTTCTTTCTTCACTTACCCCCAGGAATTCAGAGGTTAAAAAAGAAAAAGGGCAGAAGCTGGCAAACAAGCCTAAACCATTATTATTTCCATGAAACCATACGTACATACATATATATAGATATGCATACATACATATATATATATGGATATATTAAAATCATCATGGATACCTCTTTTAAAATAGTTTAAATATTCCAATACCTTTCCTTGAAGTCTAAAAAGGGGCTATCAGCAATTTGAAACCCAATCCCTCACAGACCTAAAAATAAGTTAAAATAAAGATTTTTATAGTTATGTTCATAAAACATGAACCAAAGATCACAAACATGTAAAACATTAGGGACGAGTAGGGATTAGGATTAGGATCTGGGATTATTTTCACATACATTTTAAGTAGTACAAGATGGTGAAAGATGAAGGAGCCAAACATCTAATTTTAATGATGACCCTGGATTCCAAGGCAAAGCAAAGGTGACAGGAAAATCCCAGACAGGTTTTTGAATAATATTTTGCATGCACAAGGTGAAGCATGTTTCTTTTTTTTTATTATTTTTTTCTCCTGACTTCCCTCTTTAATTAAGAAAAATGAACACTGGCATTTGTTTTAAGACTGCCAAATTTTCCCAATAGTCAAAGAGCATGTGGTATTAATGGACAACTTTTTATTACCAAATATATGTCTTGCATTTACATGGTTGAGTTGTGTCTAAAGGGAAGGCTGTAATATAATGTGGGAAGGGCAAGGTTGAAAGAATGTGTGCCACATCCCAACCTACTCTAAACTGATGTAAGTAGGTGGCAAGGGAGAATTTACTTTGGCTGAGGGTTTGGTCCCAGGGAAAAAAAAATCCTTGTCCTATCCGAATGTTACCAGACTAGAGACATTAACATCACAACGACTGTGGCTCTGCCCTGTCTACTATGTGCCTCTAAGGTTGGCTGGGCATGGTCAGTGATCTGCCACAGATGCAGCCCATTCCCAAATCCTGACATTTGAGTACATTTGCATTCCTTCATCCCTTCACCTGTTGCCCCAGTGGAGCTTGCCAGCAAGCCACCTAGTTACTTCACTTGGGTTAAAATGTTGACCTTTAGCCAACAGCCCACTGTTAATTACACATTATTCAGCCATAAACACATAAACCCTACAACCTGATCCAGATTCATACTTTACCTCAAGTTTTAAATAAAGTAACAGAGGCCATGCACAAGCACAAAGCTTCTGCCCATGACATATGTTCAGAGATTAGAGTTTCCTAATGGCTTAGGGTAAGATTCATTTTACTAAACTTAATATTCTGAAGTTTGGTGTCTGATGTAAGCTTCCACCGGTAGGCTCCTTCTACAGTAGGGTGAGAGCAGTAGGTGTCTCCAAAGTATGAGTATTCCTAAAATACATGTCTGTGATAGATGAGATGAATCAAACTTGGAAATGCCCATCTCTGTATTGACAAGGAAGTCTAGAGATTTACTTTAGACTAAATGTCTCACTTCTAGATTATTAAAGTTGGATGAAATCAATTGCATTCTGTGTGAAATTCTTGTTGCACTTGCGTAAAGATTCACAAGATTGAAATTCCTGTATAAAAAATCTTCAAAGCTTTTAATATATAAACTCTTATGTCTGAAGAAATGAAAGATGCATTTTGAAGGATGGGGAAACAAAACAATTTCAATATTTCTTAAAAGATGGTTCAACTTATACTTGAAACTAGAAATGAAGAAGAACATTATACTGAAGCCAACAAGCTGCAGGTACACATTCAGTGCCGCAACGCTTTTAGCAATAGTTCTGTGAGTAAACACAACTCAGAATAGAAATTGCATCATGAGTAACTTGCCCTGCTCCTCCAAACTTTATTTATACTTCCCAGAAAGATCAGCAAAATCTGCCTCTCTGTTTGGGCGGCACATTGATAAGATACGAAAGAGAGAGAAAGAGAAAGAAAGAAAGAAAGAGAGAGAGAGAAGGTAAACCACATTTATGTGACAAAAAATACCATGACAAAATGTTAACTTTAGAGGAGAAAACTTCAAATATGGTCAATCTTATATGAGTAATAAGAGAAAGAATAAATTTCATAATGTTATTTTTTATTTTAGAATAGGATTTTGGAAGTGTGCCATTTTTCTTTCAAGTGAAATTCTGAGTGAATTTATAATCATTTTTCTTTCAAATTATCATATTTGAAACCAAAATTTACAAAGCATAATATTTCTGTGGAGGCCAACTTTACGATAATGATTAAATAATATACTACAAAGCTGTCTTGAGGTTTTAACAAACCAGAAATATATATACTCTGCGTAAATGCCCATTTTATTAAATATTACAAATAGACTGGTGAATCGTTCATTCTAAGATGAGACTTTCACCAGTTCAGTTTAGAAAAGGCTTTTGTCCACAGCTCTAAATATATTTTAAAATACTTGCTTTTTCCTCAATTTAGAAACCCTCTAGCTATTTTAAGAGTAATTCTCATTAATGTTAAACTTTAAAAGTGACTCTCACCACAGGAATACCTGTGGCTATCTATGGAATAATCAGGTCATGCTGAGAGGCTGTCTGTACCTTTCTGAACGTGAGGCAAAGGAACCAGGAACTTTTAAACTAGATCATTACATACTATTACATGACAGAACATGTCCTCGAGCCATTTCCCAAGACCCTGCACTGTCATTAGCAGCAAATGATATGGAAGCAACCTTTTGCGGCCATCATCATGTTGTCTCCTGTAAACTATGAGACTGCCCTAAACTGAATTTCCCATTTACCCTGCATAATATCTTCCAAAAAGAGTCACTCTTCTATGGAAGTATGAAGCAGGTTTACAATGAGCTGCTGTAAAAGATACTGTTTGTTTCATTTTATTTTTGTTTTAAAGCCCATATTTGCAGCCCGTAAGCAATAGTGTGTTTGATATTGTTTTGGCCAGAAAAAGGCAGGGAACTTTAGGGTACTATAAAAGATATGTGCGTATAAAAGCAAAAAAGCCAGAATAAAACCCTAGTGTGGGCTGTCAAGATTAAGTTGATTGTTTACTCAGAGGGTTAACATGTGCTAAAATTACATACTGCAGTTCCTAGCTTTACTGATGAAAACATTCACTGCTTCTATCTTTAAATAAAAAAGCAAAATAGCCTTAACCCTTTGAGGATCATATTAGCAGCAAGTTGCAATCTAAACAGAGAACAAGTATTTCAATCAATTAGGAAATTATTCTTACAAAGATTCTGTAAACACCCTTTTGTATTCCACCATTCAAGCATATAGCACTAGACAGATCAGATGTAATCACTTCACACAGGTCTGAAGGATTTCAGGGCTCAAAGGGTTAAAGCCAAGACTTTTGAGTAAAAGTGTTTTATTAAAAGGGTGAGTTAGGTGAGCGAACAGTCTCGGATGAACTTGGTGAATAGTCTTCTGATTCGGAGTTGAGTTCAGGTGGAGCTTGCTGTGCCTTATAACGTCCCCTCACATCCTGGTTGCATCTTCGTCGGAAAACCTGCCTCTCCTTATCAAGAGCGGTGGTCTGGCAGGGGCATAAAATAAGAATAAATGAAATTAGGCTGTGTGTGAAATGCAAAGCTAATGAAAACCATGAGTTTGTATGTGGCCTGCAAATACCAGGGATAATAAATGTTCAGACCAAATTAAACCTGTTATGTTTCAGTCAGGTCTGAAAGGTTTAGCCCACAACATAGCTAAATGCTTTAAAAAGTGCATTTCCCAAACCTTAAGAGGTAGCGTGACATCATCAAGCAGATACAGTACCATGTATATGGATGCCATATGTTCTACTTCTGGATGCTATTAATTTCATACTTTAACAGATTCAAGTTTCAAGCCAAATACCAACTGACCTTCCCCCCACCCTTCTCAAAGTATAAATCTATTTCTACAGGCAAGGCAGAGATGTACGCTTGTCTTTGATTTGACCTAATGAAGGTTGATACACACTCAGCCATGTGCAAGTCAGTGCAATTGGTTAACAAAGATGGATTGTGATGAAGTTGTCAGACAGGATAGAGAAACAAACAGCAAAGGAAGCTAGCCCAGCTCTGCGACACCTCCTCATGCCAGTCAATGGATGTTCTTAGGGAGAACACTGACGAGTTCTTACTGAAGGACCCACCGAACCTGACCATCCTGCCTCCTCCTTTTAACCAAGGTCTATCAAATTAAATATTCCATTGATTCTGTCTCAAACTGGGAAATATCTAGAAATGGGAAAGGAGATCTTTTACTTGATGACCTTCATTTTTTCCTCAGTTTCTGCCACTGGTGAGAGTATGGATCTTAAGGCGGCTGTAACTTCTAGCCACGTCCTTTCTTCTGCTTCGTCTGACACATTTACAGGGTGAAACTGTAACCCAGGTAAAAGCAGTATCAGTCTGGTCAATAGTTTCAAATGTGGGACTGGGTTTCACTTTGATGACAAGATATGAGACTGCAGTCCCTGAAATTACTGGAAAATTACAAGTTCAACAGGATGGCCTTGATTCAGCAAGAGCACTTTGACACATACTTAACTGCTTTCTGAAGCAGGGCTGCCTTCTTAAATCATGGCCCATGATTTTGGGAAAAAGCAAAAATGGAAAAGGCAGGCAGCTAGTAAGATGACCCACAAAATGTAATCAAATATCTGATCGTGGCATGAGAGCCAAAGATGACTCAGACAACTGAATAGCTTTAACTGCTAAGGCATGTAAATTTTTTTACTAGTATGAAAATCTCCATTTAAAAGAATGCAGCCAAGAGGTTCTTCTGCTTCAGATGCTTTATTGTTTTCTCTTGAGATAAATACGACTGATTTCTCTAGAAAATTTACAGTTATAGTGTGAGCCTCATCAGAGAACAGATATGTTTACAGCCAATGTATTTTTGAGAACAAAATGAAAACTAGATCCGTCATACTAGTGCAGAATAGCATTATAGCAATCCGTGCTCCAAAATAATGCAATCAGCATTCAATAATGATGTAATAGAGACAGAAAGATGGACAAGAGTACAGAGCTACTATAGCAAATGGATTTAGTTAGGCTAAATTGCTGAACTATTATTTTTGTGTCCAGAACCTAAAAAGCACTACATTAAAGGGGTAGAATAATTAACTTTGATAAGTTCATCCCTGTATTTTAAGTAATGATTGCTACAAAATCCAACACTTATCATCTGCTGAGAATTTCTTTGTTTACTGCTAATCTTTTGATTAAGAACTCTAATTAGTATTTTTCAATGCCTGGTATGTTTCTTAGCCTTGAACCAACTCAGTTTTTGATTATATTTTAATGTGAAACAGAAGAATACCTAGATCTTTTACACATAGTGAATATACTGCATACAGTATGTAATTCTGTGTGAAAATTGAAAAGAATGGCATATATTACCGTTCTGTAAAATACAGATTTCCATTTAAAAGATTTTTTATGCTTACAGGAAATAAGCATTATTTAAAGTTTAAAACACATCACATCATCTTGTGGTAATAGATACTCTCCTCTGAGAAAGTTAAACATTTCTGGTTGAATAAATAAAAATACTTGTATTAAATTAATTTTTTTTTTTTAAATCTGGTGCATGAGAGTGGTAAATGCTGAAAGTATTTAAAATTAGGTAAGTTACAAAAAGTGAATACTCTTGAGTAAAACAATCTTTTTGAAATTTAAATGAAGATATGTTATTTCTTTTTCAAAGACAAAGTTATAAAATTGCAAAACGAGTCAGATAATTAAATACCATGACACCATTTTAAAGATGTCTTAAAAAATAAAATCTAAGATACTGCTTTTCTATCATTATTAGGGAAGCTTTTGGGGCTATTTGTTTAAATATACCTAAAGGCACTCACTGTCCTAAGAATCAAAAAAGTTAGAGAAGGCAAAAAAAATTATGATTCCATCTAGTCCAACACCTTACACTGTAGTTTGTAGGACCAAATATTTCTGGCTTCCTAACCATTCAGAAACTTCCTGGAATATTATTGAGATGACATTTCCCTTTACATTTTTGCCCAAAGTCTCTCTTGAATTTGATCTTTATTTATAAAGACGTGTTTGTAGACTCAGTGGCACTATGTGCTTACTCTCCTGGGCTGAGTGACATACAAAGTATTTTCTCACTCAAAACGCCTATCAAATAAAAATGTGTAAGGTCAGAAAGAGTCAAAGAAGGGAGTATTTATCTAGTGAAAGCAAAAATACAAAGATTACCTCATTCTAATAATTAGTGTTTAAAATGTTAGAACCACAAAATGGGTCAGTTCTTGGGACATATGGAGCACTCACAATTCCTACAGAACTTTCACGATTGAGCTAATTCCTCCCATTGTCATGATGGGGTGTTTTGCACTTCTGGTGTCTATTACACTGCCATATAGTATTGCCATTCTGCATTCTGCACAAATGTTATTTTTCATTTAATGAGGCCACAGTTGTTTCTTACCTCTAAAGAATTTCAAAATATAATAGATTAATCCTTTGGAAGGTGGGGAGATGGTAGTGTACATTGGAGTATTGACTGCATGTGTTTCATAAATGCAATTTTCATCTACCATACTCTGTGCACATATTCCAAATGTGATATTATTGTGACAAAAATCAGCATTTTAATTATTATTACTATTTTTGTAACAAAGACCTCTCATATTCATTTCCTTGGTTTAATAGATTTATTATTTCATCTACTATTCAGCTGGGTGGTTTGCTAGTGCATGAACCAGTCCATTATGGATTTTCAGGGCATATCTACTTTAAGCTACTCTTTCAATAA
Organism: Apteryx mantelli; assembly: GCF_036417845.1. NCBI lineage: Eukaryota > Metazoa > Chordata > Aves > Apterygiformes > Apterygidae > Apteryx > Apteryx mantelli. The sequence continues at coordinate 28,327,734 of NC_089978.1, forward strand.
ATAATAAGAGGATCTGAAGTGCACTTATGCTTCACAGGGCTGCAGATCCCAGATTTTCATTATCACATTTTGACATTTTTTTTCTCAGCTTGAGGTGAGAGAGTGAGAACTTTGAGGACTATATGATAGTAATGGCAACTAAATGCAAGTATAGCATTTTTATTTAAGATATGCAGATGTCATCTTACAATCCATATGAGGAAATGTAGAACTTCTTATCCAGTAGCAGATAAGTGGATTGCCTTTAATAGTTTGGTGCTGATGGGTCTGAAGCACTTCATTAAGCACTAATGTATTTTGCATCAACATTTAGTAATCCTGACACCCAGTACTAAATGGTTAACATGCTATTTTTGGAAACATATTTAATTTGAAGTAACAGAGCATTATTGTAAAATCATTGTTTCTGTCATATATATACTAAAGTGCAGTTAGCATTTTTTCAGGATTTTACCATAGGGAGTATCTTTTTCCTGATCTCTAAGCCATGATGTTGCAGGACAACTGAGCCATGCAAATTCTTTGTTTCTTGGAAAATGTTGAACTCTGTGCTTATGAGCAGACATTCAAAAACTACAGCTGCTTTGATATACATGTTGGATTTGCAGTGGGAAGCGCCTTATTTTAGCTGTGGGTGATATTTTCTGTCAGGTCAGTAATATTAGATTGAAGTAACTGCATTTTATGAATGCAAGCAGAGACTGTTTTTCTTTTCACTTGTCTTAATTTACTGCTGGCCACCAAATATATATATATATTCATTTCATTAATAAAAGAACATTATTGTGCATTTTGCCTCTTGGTCCATCCATTATTCATACCAGCTAGGAGACTGAACTGGGGATGCAGCTGTTCACGCATTAATCTAAGAAACCCTTCCCTTCACTTGCTTTCATTCTGCAGGAACATATTTGCAATTTGTTTGCCATTTTGGTGATGCTTTGTTAGTATCTGGAATTAAATGGACATATCTAACAAAAAATTGATATTTTTCTTCCAGTGCATTGTTTTATACACATGTATGTGTATGCATGTATTTAAATGTTCACACCTACATAATCTTATCCTATTATTTCTTTAGTTTCTGGTTAGGGACCTTGATATGTTGAGATATGCAACAGCAGATTTCCCTATTGTAAAAGTGACCAGTGAGCAATAGCAGCAGTTTCACAATGCAAGGCACGAGGGCATGCCAGGCAGCCTTCTGCTCTGGCACTTTTTGTTTCCATGGGCTTCGCAGGTAATATCATTAATTCATGATTCAACGCAATTTGGACAGTACTTCAAACTTAGCAATGCATCTCAGGGCCAGAGTGAAAGACACGTTATTTTTAGTCCCTCTAGCAAAGCTATAATTAAGTCAAGTTACATGGTGATTTGGAGATGTGCAAATGACCACATCGAGGAGACACATGAACCGAGTGGATTTGAACCTAGACCTCCAAATACAAAAGGCCAGTGCTTTGGTGCACCATGTAACTTCTGGCATGGAATTAGCTAAAATGAAAGTAAAAAGAAATAAAACCAAATCATTTTGATGTACGCTTTGTACTGCATTGGTGAGTGAATACAAAGATAAGTATTCTACATGTATAACTGCTGAATTCATACTACTATATTTAAGTTTGTGTTTACTCTTTGACATCCCTCATTTTTAAAGACACAGTTCCTCAACTGGTTTCAATTACATGTGGAAGAGACTTAGTGCCAAGTTGTTTGCATGGGTGAATTTTATTTATAGTTTGTAAATCAGTTGTGGTTTTCTTAGTCAAAGAGCAGGAAAAGAGATTTTAAATTAGTTTAGCTGTTTGTCTGTTTTTACCAGGATTAAGTTTACAGAGGGTTTTACTATATTAAAAACGGCACTTTACAGAGAGTGAGCCTCATTCCCAACTACTTTGCCCATTATCCAGCCATTTGGCTGTAACTTTTGACTCAGTAGTGCATTGTACCCACTTGGGACAGTTGTAAGTGACTTGACAGATGCAAATTAATGGGAATTAGGTACAAAACACGTAAAATGGAACTATGGATTTTCAAAATGAACTATTCAGATACTTTTTTAATTTTGACAGTGAGAATTATATTTTAAAAAGCCAGTATCCTATGAATTCAGTATTGGTAGGATTGACGATTTCATTACACATCCATGTAATTGGTCTCCTTGCTATTACCATTATACAGATAAGGCAATTAATGACTTTCCCACACATTTCCTGTTTATTTTATTGCTCCTTTAGCTTTTATATACCGTCTGTGGACATATCAGAAATAATGCACACTAACATTTTATACTAACATTACATATAGTGACATTAACTAACATATTACACTGATACTTTGCATTAGATTTATCTACTCTGGCATATCTGATTCAGCCCAGAGAAAGCAGAAAATTCAGGCAATCCTGTCAATAGCAGATTAAAATAATTTTAATATTCAGACAGGAATGTGAGACAGTAACGAAATTCAGGGTCAAAGAAAACACTGGTAGGTTGTCCAAAGTATTGCCATCAAAATGAGCTGCCATTAGAAGGAAAAGGTAATGCAGCTGAAGAAGGCTATGTACTGGACACTGCAGCACTTAGGTTCAAAGGGAAGGCTTGAAAAACAGGAAAATATTCTTAATAGTTAGTTAGGCTTAGTTACATGGGGGCCAGAATATGTCACACAAATTGTTAAATGTCTCAGTTAAGTAGATCTAAAAAAGGGAATTTTCTTATAAGAAAGTAAACCTACCAGTTATAATGTTTCTTGAGGACAATGTACGTGCCACTCTATCCCTTTGGATTTTTTGTGGTCATCATTGCTAAGTTCCAATAGAAGGTAAGTTATAAAAAATGAATCCATGGGTTTTGAACCTTTTACAAAGTGATCCATTAGCGAATGGGCTTTCTTAGGAGAAAAAAAGATCCGTAACAATCTATCTGCAGAGAGAGGAATATGGGCGATCTCTGCTGACTTTGACTTGAGCTGACATTGGTGATTTGGTGTGAATGAAGCTGTGATTGCAGCATAGGCAGACAATATCTACCTAGCCCAAAGCTGGCTTTCTTGTCTATCGAGAACAATAAAGTCTCGGCAGCCTCGGTTGAGGGCAGACGGTGTGAGTTTCCCTGGGACCTTGGGGTATCATTCCCTATTGAAGCTACCTTGGCCTTTTCTGCACTTCTGATCACAGAGCTGATGTTCCAACGACATTATGTGTCATTGCTTTTAAAACGTGTATCATCTTTGGGTCCAAATGATTTTACTGAATTGGCCATTGTACTTTTCCTGTTCCTCACATTCAAAGAACACTGAAAGGTCTTCCAGACATCATATCTAACAGCTATTGCTATAAATAAAGTGTGTTGTATTTTAATACCTCAAAAAAGTCACTTCACTTAAGAACACTTGCACATCTTATCTTCCAGCCACAGATTAAAACTGGATGCAAAATCAGTGCTCAGAAAATTACTACTTTGAGGCACTTTTTAAAGAAGAAAGTCTTTCAGGTAGAGAAAGGAAAAGGTTTTCTTGTTGATCGAAGGAGGAAATAGTGCCATTTAAAAAGATATCTTAGAAGACTACTAGAAACTAGGGATGAAAATGATCAAAGGAGTGGAGAAGAAATGAATAGTTTAATAAATATTAACAAAGGGAGTATTACATTTTACTTTGGACATGCTTTCCCATATTGCTGTACTTGTGAATTCGGGTTACTTTTCATGGGCCTGTGATAAATTAACTGTTTTATATATGGGAGTTGATGAACATTTCATATGCTTTGCATTTGGGCTTACAGTCACTACTAAAAAGTAAACTACTGCTAAATTGAGATGGTTTTATTTATACTAAAATGTTGGTCACTACAGTAGTTGCTCTGTAAAGCTTTTGTTTCTTGGAGAGGAAAGAAGAAAAACTACAGACCAGTGCCTCTTCTGAGGTACCAAGTGTTATAGCATTTCCTAATTAAGCATATACGCCTATGAGCACCACTTTCCCAATTTGCCTTTGCACACTAGGTGCACTGTTTAGAAAGCACTAACTATAAACATTGTTGTTACTGCCCCCAGCTGGAAAACAGAGCAGTTTATGTATGAATAAGAGAGATTATCGCCCATCTGCTCCAGTCCATTATTCAGGGATGTGTCATTTTGTATGCCCATGGCAGCCATTACTAGTGCTTTAGTCAAATGGCCTTTTTTATAGCGTTTATTTATTTACCAACTTGCAGAATTAGAGGCTGCCCCCCAACCCCCACTCCCCAAGATGCATATGGTTTGTTTCAAAATCTGGGCTTTGCAGTTAAACTGAGTCAAGGCCAATCTGAGAGGAGACACTCTCTTTTATCACAAACTCTTATTTCAGGTGGTCTGTTCCCTCTGAAGCTGGATTTTTAAAAGATCTAAATACTGAGTATGACAAATGGAAAGACAGTATTGAATTCGTCGTGTAAAACAAAAAATAGTAAAGTAGAAAAGGAGTATAAGCTGATAATGGATAGTAATTAAACTCTGGAAAGACAAATCAGCAATAAAGCTCCTATGAGCTCTCCTCTGTTTTTACAGAGGAAATATTAAATTTGCAACTATTTGACAAAGTTCTACTTGACAAAAAAAGTCATCTTTCCTTAGTAAGTGAAAAGAAAAATATTTCCAATACTACCAAACCCACACGTAGGTAAAGCTGGGCGCTCAGGACCCACAGAAATGCTGGTGATTCCCCCCTTCTTCAAAAAGAAAAAGCACAGATGCCGTGCCGCTGTCTCCTAAGTCCACTATGTTGTAAGACTAGAGTTGTGTGAAGCATGATGCTAACTGACACAACAGACAAAGCACATTTAGCTATTTTTTACAAGTTGCAGTAGGAATATAGCCATGAACACAAATGCAATAGGCTAGAATTACAGATACTCAAACACATTAGAACACTTGGAGTGAAAGTGTTTCTCGATTATTTTTAGCCAGCATTTAATTCATTGATGGATGGGAACTACTTTTCTACTTCTTGTCTGAAGAGGAGATTTTTTCTTTTTTTTCCCCCAGAAGATCCATACCAGAATCTACCTAATTCTTAGTGTGCGCTCAGGGAACCGCTAGGTTTTATGGAAACTGTGCTGTAGTCTGATTCATGCATTCAGTGAAATGATACAGGGAGGGAATTTTACTTTCCTGGAAATACTTGCAGTGATCATCTCTGCTGTTTCACTAATGTGGTTAATTTGCTGCATTTTTCCAAATACCTCAAAGGTAAGTTTTTAAAGGCTTCAATAACTGCAGCGTTAGAAAAACTCAGGTTTCACGAGGAGCTTTTAGAAATTTCTCGAGCTATCACAAATGAGGTCTAGTGAGTAATAACAAGGAGAAAAGCCAGCAAATAACCACTTGATGGAAATTGCAGGGTACTCGATTGATTGAGGTGGTGTGGGGGCCTCCCGTGGGCTAGTAGAACAGGATCCCTCCTTGCCCCTACTCCAGAATAACCCCCTCCTGCCCAAGGTCCCATTTTTTCATACAGGTCAAGCCAACTAATGACAACCCTGGCACAGTCACACAATGAAGAAAAAATATATTAAAAAGAATCATGCAGTATTAAAAGAATAAATAAAAAGGAATAGGTATCAGAAGGGTTTTGAAAATAAAATAGAAAAAATGCACTGTTAGAAACACAAGCTTACCAGCACACACAATGCATTGTATTTCATTGAACTTCGGAGAGTTTCTACGTACTATGTAATGCAAATGCATTGTTCAATCTAAGGTAAGGATTGTGTTTTGTGGGTTTAAAATGACAGTATATAGCTCTACATCTCACATGGAAAAAGAGGAAAATATATGCTGAGAGCCTGTTGCTGCTCCATGTGTTTAAAAACAGGAGCGCACAGGAAGCAGATGCCTTAACAAGCAGTGAGGAGGGGGAGGGTGCATACTTCAGCATATCTAGCAGATTTTCTATATACACTGTCCTTTTAACTCTAAGGAAAATTGAAACTGAGCATGTGCAATGAAGAGAAAGCTGGCGATGCCGGTGTGGATAATGGGTGAAGAAAGGGAATGAGGGGGTGTGGCGTCTCAATCAAGATTCAAATGAAACCGATAAAGCAGCATATGGACTGGGTAACAAATCAAAAAGCATGTTTATCCACCGAAGGAACTGGTTAATGGAGACTGCCAGCACGTTGCCATGGAAACACTGACTGTTGGAGCTGCACCATCTCATACCTTATCCAATACATTCCTGGTTGTTGGTAGTAGTCCAAAGACCCTGATCTCTTGATGGTAAACCCGTGGTCCAGCTGAGCAGAGAGAAACGGGGCAACTCAGTGGATCGACATAATGCTAAAGAATTAAGACTCCAGAGCAAGCTGTTCCTTATTTAGTGCATATTTACGGTTTTCACTTTCAGAAGGCACTTATCTAACAGCCTAAATCTACGCACTGGAGACAGAAAAAAGAAAAAAAGAAGAAGAAAGAAAGAAAGGAAAAGAAAAAAGAAAAGAAACAAAAGAAAAAGATACTAACTAGGTTCAGTTTTGCTAAATTAGAAGCCAATTTATTCGAACTAAAATGTAGTTTGCGAAATAGGTTACCTAATGCATAATGCATTCATTTAAAAGTCTGACAAATATCCTGTTACCTCCAAAGACAGAAGTGCCCTTTTAAGTTGCACGTACCAGTAATGGAAAATTATCTTTTGCAATTAAACTGAGAGGTTTAATAATTTTAAAAAATGCAGTGCAACCATCACAAGGAGCAGGCTAGACAGACTACACAAGGCTTAAATTAGGCTGCTTCATAATCATGGAATGTGCAAAGATGAAAAGAATCAGGTTTTGATACCCCATCAATCATGGTAATTCATTTTTAAAAATGCATTAACCTTGGAGAGTAGGACCACTCAGAGCCATGAATAACATTGTTTATCATTTCAGCTTACACCTCATGCTCAAAAAGATAAAAGTTCAAAACTGTTACATTTAAAATTGCACCAATTAAAGTCAAAATGGAAATGAACTTAACATTGTGTCCAGCAAAGTGCGCTCATGATATAATTTAAGAACTATAGATCTTTTAAGTTTAAGCTTATCGCTAGCAGAATTATGTGTACAGGAACAAAGAAAATGTGTTGTTTTCTCTAACCCTTCTGTGCTGTACTAAAATATGGTTGAGAGAGCATTTAACTGAGTTAAATAAAATTTTAGGGGAAAATATCTTGAGAGAGACACTCTGCCCACTTTAATATTGGAGATTGCAATGATTTTCTCATTGTGCCCTATGAAGAGAAAAGGCCATTTTGTGCTTCATTAGGAGTGTGGCATATATTTCCAATACGGATGACAGTTACTAATTCTAAATTCAGAAAAGCACTTCAACACATTCCTACCTACCAACTACTTTAAGTGCCTTTAGGATCTAAATAAATTTAAAATTTTCTTGATGCCTACATTGCAAGTCTAGAATTTAATAATTTATTCCGTTTGGTTAAAACAATGCCTGTTTCATTTTATTTAGAATTATTTAAAGGACGTTTCCTGTTTAAAAACATGAGAACCCTGTACCTATAGTTAATTTTCTGTAGGCTTAACTACACTGGTCTACTATTGCCATCTACTGGCTGCCTAGTATACTGCATATAAAATACACAAAAGGACTGTTTTTTTAAAAAAAGACCAAAAAATACTGTTCAGAAATCTAATAGACAAAAAGAAATACAGAGGAAAATCGAGGAAATTAGATTTCTAATATGAGGTCAAACAATTTAGTCACCGTGGAAATTATTCTAGGAAAAAACTGATTATACACAATGATCCCAGAACAACACACACAGCTGCAAAGTGACATTTGAGTCACAGGTTCTTCTTTAAGCCAAACAAAACTAATAGACTTGGCTTCTCTTCCTCACCACCCAAGAAATCCTGCTCCTAGAAATGCCACTTGTGATATGTGATTTTATTTTGTAATCAGCAGAAAGCATGGAAATGCCTCCTCTGCTGCCTTCCCCTCCGCCAGCATCAGGTGGCACCCCGATTTGCGTCCTCGGCCAACTGGGGTGTTCTCAGCTCTTAGGAGGCAAAAAGCTGCCAGCTGCGAAGCCTGCGTTCCCATCGCTGGACGTACTGCCAGGCCATTGGCTCTCAGAGAAGCTTCTCTCTTTTTCTTTCCTACCTGGTTCGTGTGACTCTCAACCTGGAATTTACTCCCATTGCCAAGACAGAGACCTCATAAACCCTTAACATAACACTATCATTAGTCTTTTCTTCTGTCTTAATAATGGCAAAAATACAAGCACAAAAGTGACAACATACAGGCAAAGCTTTAACACTTCAGACAAGAACACAAACTGAACAATGCTCAGTTAATATACAGAATTACAGCACACCTCTGGATTGCAAAGCATTCTTAAAAATTTATTTTGGCTTCCTCTTGCTTACTTTAGATACTGTAATAAAATGCATAGGGCACTGCCACATGGTATTGTTTAGTGGCCAAAGAAACACTGGGATGACATACTTGAAGAGCTGAATGAAAAATTGTATCCCAAACTTTTAAAAAGTCTATTTAGTAAATACCTGGTTTATGTTTTTTACTGCAGTAGCTTTTATAAACACCACAGTGAAATTATAAAATATTATTCCTGTTGGAAAGTTATATGAGAAACCTGATCCTGCAAATGTTTTGGCACATAACTAATAGAAACATGGTTGTTGAGAGACAGGCCAAAGGGGCACCTAATCTAGCAGCCTGTCTTTGACAGCGACCTGTAGTAGATGCTTATGAAAAGAGTTTAAGAACAGGGCAAGAACAGTGATCTTTCTCCAAAATACTCTCCCATCAGCAAGCAATGTTTTTTAGGGCTTTCTTAATTTTACAGCTGTTTTAAAAGCTGGCTCTCCAATTAAATTTTGCTGGCAAAGCTATGTTGCTTTAAGGGAATGATTGATTTTTTTGACTGACATATTGATGCTGGCAGAACTTTTAATGATGCTTTAATGTACCAAAACCCCCTTCTCTTTGCCTGGATAGTTACTTTGTTTGAGGAATCATCTTCAGCTACATCAGCAAAGGAACTGCTTTGCCAGGCATGCACAGCACATTCATTACGGTAGTTTGTCCAAACAGACAAATCCTTTTAAAGGTAGACAAACTTTAAGTCTGGACACGCGTATGAGAACTCGTAGTATGTGTCTGGCCTGAACAGTCAGAGCCAACTTTTACTGAGAATTACTATGTAAACAAAGCAAACGTTTACCTGAACAAAAGGAGTAAACACAATGTATTGGAACATTGCTGAAGGAAGCAGCAGCCACAGTACATGCATGTAAAATACATGTGGCTTCAAACTTCCAGCCAATCATGCTGACCACAAACACATCCTTATTAACTTAATTTTCATATTAGTTTTAATTGGTGCATATGATGAATATAGCTTGAGATCTGTGAGGTGTGTTACTTCTTACCACAAAAAAAAAATAGGCATATAATATCATACCAGTGTGAGGATAAATTAAGAACTAAATACCACAGATTAGCTCTGTCTGTACATAAATGAAGTTATAAATTCAAAATAATGCTAAGATTTATATTTGATAATATTAAGTAATCTATATAAATATATGCACATATTAACACATTTTCACAAACACACACAAACACAGATGTGCTATATAATATATAGAATTCATCATTATATATTATATACACAAGCATTCTCTCAAAAAGTTACAGTAAACATACAGGCAAGCACAAAAAACCTGTTCTTTTAGAAAATATACTTAGTGCACTCCTTTAGTGCTGAACAATATGTTACAGCATCTGTGTATACTTTGAAAATTCTAAATGTAGAGCAGGCTTAGTTAGTAAGATTTACTTCTTTGATATTTGATATCACAGTGAAAAGGAAGATTCCCAAACGTAAAACTCTAATGACTAAGCATGTCAAATCTATGTTACACATGCTTTTAAATGCAGCAACAACAATTAAAGGTTTTGTTGTTTTGCTTTTGGCTTTATTTTACTTATTAAGTTAGTTTTGTATAAAATAAAGGTAATTTATTCTTAAAATCAAAATTATCCAGCCTTCTGAAACATTACCAAAACACTAAAGGTATTTGTACTTCCCCAGCTTCTCCAAGTTTTTAGAAAATAAGTGCCAACAGCTAACCAAATCACTTTCTGAATTTTTTAAAATATTCTGAACATTTCTACTTTATAGGCAAAACTGCAGAATTCATCATGCCAAAGTGTGATGTTTACCCATAGAAGTGACCACTAAAAATAATTTGTTAAATTTTCAAATACTAAAAAAAAAGCTGTTAAAGAATATAAATTAACATATACATGTATATACATATTTTTTCTGATGTATAATGTTTTTCAGTGGAAAGATTCGCTACAGTGCCTTTTTTCATTACTCAAGGGTCAAACGGATGTAAACAGTTCCTTGCCAGAGCAACTGGGGCAAAGAAAAAAAAGAGGGTGGGGAAATTAAAAAAATAAAGGAGGCGAGGGATGGATGAGGACAGAGGCATCATTTCTTGCTTCTAAGCTTTGAAATCATTTGCATAGAGGCTCTGAGCAGTAATTCTCATGGACAAGCGTGCTGGCAGTCCATTCGAACAGAACACGGTTTCAACTAGTCTGTACAGAACATACCTGCATTTCAGATGAGCAATGGGTATGTGATGTTTTAGTTGTGGGAGAGCTGTTGCAGTACTATTACTTAAAAAATGAACATAAAAAATGCTGACTATGTTAGCTGATGACTGAGAAAACCTAAGAAAAGCATGAGGGACAATTTGCTTCCATGTTGAGGAAATTTAGGGTTGGAAAGAGTAAAAAAAAATGAGAGAGGCACAGCTTGAAATTGTAAGTACTTATACCAAGTAACTTTGAGAGAGTATCCATTTTGCTGCACAAAGAGATCACACCTGTGAGCCAGATTGCATGTGCTGAGCTGAGTTTACTTCATGCTGATTTAACTCACCACTGGAGGGGCTAAGCTGAGAAACATGAAAGTGGAAACAGTACAAGAAAGTGTACATGTGCAGTCACACCACCTGCAATTTATGGAAGCTGGGAATGAACACTGAGTAATCCGATATGGGAATGGTTATGTTTAATGTGTCACTTATTTTTAGTGACTATCTGGAGCATTAACATTACCATGAGTAATAAAGAAAAGCTTACAAACACAGGCAGATGCATCGAAAATGTAAAGGATGTACATGTTACTATTTAATGGCATTAGTATGAATAATCTCATAAAATGCTGAATATATTCCATGTGCATATATATCTAATACACATGTTCATCTTTGGAAAAAAAAAACAAATGTATGTGATTTATGCTGCACTGAGGATGCCACTGAAATCTCAGCAGAGCTTGGTCAAGAGTTTGGTCAGGCTTGGTTTCAGAAGCTCCAATACATTCTAACTTGGAATACCTAGACTGTACAGAAGGTAGCAAGAAGATTTATTAAGTCTTTAACAAATTTAGTCCTTCTGCCCAAAAGGGAAGCAGCTAGTGAGCTGTATGTACTTGGGGCATGTAACCGAGTAAAATGTTGTTGCTCAGCTACATCTGAAATGGCTAATTAGTATAAACTATGAAGGCAGCACTTTTCAGCATGCAGTGAATCATCATAGCTCTCTTTGGTATCTTCAGAGAAGAGAAGCTCAGGTTGCTGTACAGATTTTCTGTTACAATTTTAGAGTGATTTCCACTCATTGTAAAGTGCTGCTGTCCTTCTTCTACAACCTCTGTGTTGCCTCAATCCATGTGATGATTCTGCTGCCAAGTAAAATGTCACGATCCCACAGTTTAAAATGCTGAATTTACATTGGCGTTAGCCCACTGATCTTCTGCTAAAATGTAGAAGTGTGCTTACTTTTTGTTATCCTAGGGCTGTTAAATAACAATATGACTCACAAGGAGAATCAATGGAGAAATTGTGCACAATATCAGACTAAATATATTAATTAAATGCTAGAATTATCTATAGATTGACCCTCTCTGGTTTCTCTTGGTGGCATCTCCTAAACACACACTGCCTTGTGGTCACATATTTAAATGTTTCAGCTGTGTATTTCAGATGCTTACTGCTATGACAGAAACTCCAGCTGCTGTGCTGTTCAGTTTAGGGCCTGTGTTGAAATGCTTCTTTATCTTCCCAGCTACTGATAGCTGATGTTCATTCTCTGGAAGGCCATCATCCTGCAGAGAAACAAAACAAAATAAAACTTCAGAGAGAAAATGCGGAAAAAGGTATTGTGAGGTGATTCTGATAGCACCTGTCAACGCAGAAAAGTTTAAGAAAAAACCTGTAATGAAGTATTTGACAGTCATTGTCCCCATTAAAATATCTAAGCTATTTGTAAGATGAGCATCATATTAGACCATGAAACCAGCCTCTCTCGTCTTCTTTACCTATTATCTCCCTCTCAAACTTTTGGTAACATTAAATAATAATAATTATTAAATATTTTATTCTTATTTCTACCATCTTAACTTCCACTGTCCAGTTGTTTTTATGGCCATGAATATTTTAATGTGTGATAAGCTTGGACCCATTCCTTATTCTGTTGACTCATCAAATAAATTTAAAGATAATGATCTCGAAAGTAGAAAGTGCTCAAGAGATTACAGAAACCAGAAGTCCAGTTTTGGTAGGAAGGAGAGGAAGCCCCGTGATACACCATTTGTGGAGACACTCTGTTTTAAACAAATTGTCTTTCAGTAAGAAAAAAGAGGAAGTTCCCCTGTAGCAGTGTGAGGGGAAGACTTTAAATCTTGAGGGAGCTTGATACAAGCACGTACTAGATGTTTGTCAAAAACTGAACTGAGATAAGGCAATTTATAATTCCTAAATGGGACCTCCACAACCCAGTCATAAAGATTAGGAACTACTGGGTTGAGTGAATGTTCCTGCTAATGTTCCAGCTCTCACTGAGCCCCATGGAGAGGAAATCCAGGCAAGGTGGGAGCTGAGACATGTCTCAACTGAAACCTTCACTGTGGGTGAACACAGGACCTCACAAACAGGAGGATATATCATGGTATACCTCTGCAAGTCAGTTGAGGTGCAGGCTAACGACTTGCTATCGTGTTCCCTGGAAATACGAATGACAGATAACCATTTGCACAATTGCAGACTGTGATTTTACCATATTAAAACTATAGCTAAACGAAGTCACCTCTGAAACTTGAGCTTCCTTCACAGAAGTCTGACTGATAATCTGTAACAGTAAGCTTCAACAAGGTACTACAACTCCCTCCCCTGTCACAAGACACACAAGCCTGTGATGCTGTGGCAAAACAGAGCCAGAGGCACACACTGCCCAGGCAGGAAACAGAGAAGGTTGGGAGTCAGCTATGGGCGGCCTTTGCTTCCTTGCCAAAAAACACATGTTCTCAACCTGAGTTAACTTGAGGTAAAAGTAGGCACACAACTACATGGCCAAGTATAGGTAGACACATGTTCTTCTGCCCTGTGCACCCAGCTAGCCACCTGGGCGATAGCTTCAGTCCAGAAGCTGCGCAGCTGGGCTAGGGAGGTGCCTTCTCCAGGCTACTCTTGCCTGCTTCTCAGAGCGAACATCTGTATCTGCACCGAGGCACATGGACATGCTCCAAGCAGAAGCAAAACCCTAGCAAAAAGAAGGGCACTTGCAGCCATACACAAGTCAGCAGTTAAATTCAAGCCCAAGAAAGTAATTATTTGGAAACTGAAAACAAGGCCTCTTGCAACTGATTCAGAAGGCAGAAACCAACCAGTATGACTGGCAGGCTGCTTGGGAAGCAGTGCAAAAAGCCACTGTTTGGTGAGACTTTCTCCCTAGCAGAATATGCAGGATATCAGGCCACTGGTATCCACAATGGTCATCCTGGGGTATTACTGCTTTGTATCTGTAGCTATCAACAGTTGAAAAAAGATTTTTTAAATCCACTTAAATGGACTTCTAGCAGAACATACATAAACAAGAGACAAGATCAGAATATAGTGAGGTCACAAGCATTCATTTTTCTGGCTTCCCAGCAATTCTGAGGGCACTTTAAGAGTTAGACAGTTGCTGCAGTAAATCATGATCTCTGTGAGCACATGGGAACTTTAGGGAGGTTGGTTTTGGTTTGTGATTTATTTAGTTCAGGGAGTTTGTGTTTAGAGATCCCTCGCTCACCCCTTAACGAAACGTCTCAGCTGGCAAAATATGGTCAAGTGCACACAGCTGCAAAATACAAAACAAAACAATACAGTACAGTAGCTGATTACGGTCTAGCACTGGGGAGTCTTGGCTCGGTGGTATATGACCTCTAAAAATAACCTGCATTCTGCTGACCATGCCTTTCCCAGAAGAAAGCTAGTCTATAAAGTGAACTCTTCTTCACAGGAGGAAAAAAATAAAATTATTCTCTTGGCTTTCTTGACATGAAAGCTTGCCAAACTTCCATGTCATCTTGTCAAAAGACTAAATTACAGAGAAGACAATACTTACCAAGATTGTGGTAATGTTTTACTGGTGAAGCCCCCCCACACACACACACACATTTCAGTGACAATATGCCAGAGATGCATAGCATTGGCTCCAGCTTTTAGATAATATATCTTCCAGCTCAATTTAAGATGCCACATAGGTATATATGGGAATTATTCTGTCATTGTTAAATTTTCTAACTGCTATGGGTGCTACCTGATGTTTACTAGATATCTTTTTTTATTCCAAAGTGCTTTATAAACAAGTTAATTTATGTACACTGGCTCCTGGAATCACTTCAACCAACACTAAAATAGATAGATATTGAGGGTGAGAGATGACAGCTGTTTATCTACATACAAAACAAATTGCTCTGCAGTTTAAAAAGGCTGGAAGTGAAGAAAAACATCAGATTCACAAGAATCAGCAGGACAAGCTGTAGAATGGCAGAATAGGCTTAATATTCCTGACAAGAATTTCATCAAGATGCTGTAACGGGAAGAATGTCAGGCCCTAAAGAGATTAATATTGTTTCTTTCCTCTACTTTAGCCTTTAGCTGTATGAACTATTTCTTGCAAGGGGTGATGATCACAGAATTTCATCTTAACCTTTAGCAGTCAGGACAAGATCTTTTAAAGATGACTAGCAGTTTTTGGTGCTCAACTCTGTGAACTTTAAAGAGTCATGAGCTTCAGGAAATGCTGACTGCTGACCCTCTGGAAAAAGAGCTCTCCTTAGCATGTTTCAAAAATTACACATCCAAAATCATTGACCATTTCAAAACCCTGGTCCAGAATTTGATTTTTCACCTGGACCCTGTTCACTGCTTGGGATCTTGAGATCTTTTTTCACCAGGCTCCGTAAAATACCTTTTTGTTCTATTTGCAAGTATTAAAAAAAATGAAACCCCATAAAAATGAGGCAGAGGGTTCTGACATAACTTGAGTATGCAATAAGCACTATTCCATATTTGCATCATTCTATAAGGCAGGACACATTGCCACTCAAAGAAAAAAAAGTGTTAAAAAGACTGAACAAAGTTCAGGATTCCCAGACTTCTACTGCCTGAAGCACTCAGATCCATTTCACAAGCTGGTCACAAGAGGTTTACTTTCCAGGCCTAAATGCACCAGATGAAGAGGTCATTATATAAATAACAGCAGAAAAATAGGGCAAATAAAAGTGTCGGAAAAGCTTTTTGACTCTGTTTCCTTTAAGGACTACAAGGAGATTTTTCTTTGGGCAGTGTCTTAGGGTGTGACCAAAAATACTGCAGCTGCTGAACAAGAAATGTCTTTTGAAATTAACTTCCTTACAAATGCTCACTTTATTACTATTTGCTGTTCGGTTATTCATTTATTTCACATTCAAATCTCCAAGACAAGTATGGTTAAGGAAATATTTTAAAGCTAGTTTCCCTAATTCTTTTCAGGCTGGGGTGTACAATCTTACTCCTCCAGCAACAACACACCACGTTTTAGATTGATTAGTTTAACAAAGAAGGATTTACAGAATGTAATCCTTCTCTTTCAGCATTCTCTGATCAATGCTGTACAATAAATTAGAAAATATTTACTACTCATCCAACAAAAAGAGAGTAGATTTGTCCCATAACTTGCCACTAGCATACTTCAGGTTATATATTACCAATGTTTAAAATGCCAGACCTCAAGCTTCCAGCCCCTTTATAACTCTTCGGTTTTGCAAAGAATTTGAGCAGGTAAAGGAAAGAGCTGGGGTCCCAGTAGGGAAAGTATAAACTGATGGATTTGTTTCCAGGTCTAAGTGTACTGCATATGAGAGACAAATCCAAATAAACTAAATGGAGGGGGCAGAGAACTGCTGCTGAATTGCATTTAGAATCCAAGATCTCCATCTGTGGCAATGGCAAGTAGCCAACATCTTTTCAGGTTTTGTTTTTTGAATTGAAAACAGCTGGGATATTATTGACATAGGAACTGTTTTACTGGTCTGACTCTGACCATAACAAGTTTTGCAGTTTCCAAGAGGATTCCAGCTATTTTTATAGCAAAAACTGAAACTGAAATGAAGGTTGGCTCCTATTGAAGCTGTCAAAGTACATTCCAGGAATCTCAGCAATTTACCAAGTAATCACATAGTAAGCTGCTATAAAGTAGAATGGTTATTTACAATCTACAAAATGGTTTAAAACAGTGTAACCAGTTAGAACACTTCTATCAAAGTTCTGATCAAAGAGAGAAAATGTTTCCTTAAAATTGTCAAAGAAAATACATGCCTGCTTTTCGATCCAGCTATCCTATCCAGTATTTTAGCTGCAGTTTCACTAATCTTACCACTATGAATAGGTCCAAAACCAAAATAATAAAAGGAAAAGTAAGTCCATCATTTGGTGCCATGGAGAAGTATTTAAACAGGAAAATGGAGTGTTACATGAGAATTCCACGAGCCATTTTTCTTTTGGACAGAAAAAGACAGTATTTTACAAAAGCTGCAGAAAATTGCTCAGGTAATTACGACTCATAGATCTCCAAGCATTTTGTAAATATGGGGAAGTGTATTCATTCCCTGTTTAGGAGAATTAATTCAGGGAAGTGACCCTTTATGAAAACATTTATGCACTTGTTTCAGCTCAGCCATGTTCAGATTTCTCCTGAAGTAAACCAGGCTTTAGAACAATCCAGTTAATTTTATGCTTAATGTTAAGCATTTCCATGTGTGATGCCTTGAAATACAAGCAAACTTTGAGATGTGCTCAAGTACTTTCCTGAACTGGTCCCAGTGCTAGTCTTTCTCCTTCCAGAAAAAATATCTGGAAGATGCATACGAGAATTAAAAAGAGGTTTTGATCTGTGTTATGAACTGTCATTAGCATATTGCTGAAGACAAAATACTGACTCCTCTCAGTTGCTAAGAGCAGTAATTGCACAGAAAAGAAGAGATTATAGAACTGTCAGGGAATACTTGTTTGAGATATTTATGCACAAAACTGCTACAGGTTTTGATTGCAAAGAATTATAATCAACATAATCACAGAATCACAGAATCGCTGAGGTTGGAAGGGACCTCTGCAGATCATCTAGTCCAACCCCCCTGCTCAAGCAGGGTCACCTAGAGCATGTTGCACAGGACCCTGTCCAGGAAGGTTTTGAATATCTCCAGAGAAGGAGACTCCACAACCTCTCTGGGCAACCTGTTCCAGTGCACTGTCACCCTCACAGTGAAAAAGTTTTTCCTCATGTTCAGATGGAGCTTCTTGTGTTTCAGTTTGTGCCCGTTGCCTCGCATCCTGCCACTGGGCACCACTGAAAAGAGTCTGGTCCCATCCTTTCGACACCCTCCCTTCAGATACTTGTACACGTTAATAAGATCTCCTCTCAGCCTTCTCTTCTCCAAGCTAAACAAGCCAAGCTCTCTCAGCCTTTCCTCATAAGAGAGATGCTCCAGTCCCCTAATCATCTTTGTAGCCCTTCGCTGGACTTGCTCCAGTAGTGCCACATCCCTCTTGTACTGGGGAGCCCAGAACTGGACACAGTACTCCAGATGTGGCCTCCCCAGGGCTGAGGAGAGGGGGAGGATCACCTCCCTCCACCTGCTGGCAACACTCTTCCTGATGCACCCCAGGATACCATTGGCCTTCTTGGCCACAAGGGCACATTGCTGCCTCATGCTTAACTTGGTGTCCACCAGCACTCCCAGGTCCTTCTCGGCAGAGCTGCTTTCCAGCAGGTCAACCCCCAACCTGTACTGGTGCCAAGGGTTATTCCTCCCTAGGTGCAGGACCCTGCACTTGCCTTTGCTGAACTTCATGAGGTTCCTCTCCGCCCACCTCTCCAGCCTGTCCAGGTCTCTCTGAATGGCAGCGCAGCCCTCTGGCGTATCAGCCACTCCTCCCAGTTTTGTATCATCAGCAAACTTGCTGAGGGTGCACTCTGTCCCTTCATCCAGGTCATTGATGACTAAATTGGACAAGACTGGACCCAGTACTGACCCCTGGGGGACACCGCTAGCTACAGGCCTCCAACTAGACTCTGTGCCACTGATCACAACCCTCTGAGCTCTGCCATTCAGCCAGTTCTCAATCCACCTCACTGTCCACTCATCTAGCCCACACTTCCTGAGCTTCCCTATGAGGATGTTATGGGAGACAGTGTCAAAAGCCTTGCTGAAGTCAAGGGAGACACCATCCACTGCTCTCCCCTCATCTACCCAGCCAGTCATTCCATCATAGGAGGCTATCAGACTGGTTAAGCATGATTTCCCCTTGGTGAAGCCATGCTGACTACTCCTGATCACCTTCTTGTCCTCCACATGCTTGGAGATGGCCTCCAGCATGAGCTGCTCCATCACCTTTCCAGGGATGGAAGTGAGGCTGACTGGCCTGTAGTTCCCTGGCTCCTCCTTCTTGCCCTTTTTGAAGACTGGGGTGACACTGGCTTTCTTCCAGTCTTCAGGCACCTCTCCTGGTCTCCATGACCTTTCAAAGATGATGGAGAGTGGCTTAGCAATGACATCCGCCAGCTCCCGCAGCACTCGTGGGTGCATCCCATCAGGTCCCATGGATTTGTGGGTGTCAAGTTTGCCTAAATGATCTCTAACCTGATCCTCCTCCACCAAGGGAAAGTCTTCCTTTCTCCAGACTTTCTCTCTTGCCGCCAGGATCTGGGGTTCCTGAGGGCTGGCCTGAGCAGTAAAGACTGAAGCAAAGAAGGCATTCAGTAACTCTGCCTTCTCTGCATCCTTCGTCACCAGGGCACCCACCCCATTCAGCAAAGGGCCCACATTTTCCCTAGTCTTCCTCTTACTGCTGATGTATTTGAAGAAGCCCTTCTTGCTGTCCTTGACATTTCTTGCCAGATTTAATTCCAAACGGCCTTAGCCTTCCTCGTCACATCCCTGCATACTCTGACAACGTTCCTATATTCCTCCCAAGTGGCCTGTCCCCCTTTCCACTTTCTGTATACTTCCTTCTTCTGGTTGAGTTTTGCCAGGAGCTCCTTGCTCATCCATGCAGGTCTCCTGCCTCCTTTGCTTGACTTCCTAAGTCTGTAAGACTGTAAGAAGTGCAGCGGAGCTAAACCAGAGTGAATTCAACACAATATCCCATTTCCAACAGAGGATGGTAGTTACCATTTATGAAACAGTGCATTTTAAACAGACAAGTGGAGTTTGAACTTCCCCTGGTATATCTTCCAGTTTCTGGCAATCAAGTGTTTCAGAACTTTCTGAGCCAAAAGTTTTATCCAAACCACCATATTTAATAGGCATCAATGGACTCATCCTCCAAAAATGCATCAAACTCTCTTTTGAATCCATTTATACTTGGCCCCTACAGCTCTGGCTCAGGGATCTACATTTTAACTTGCTGCATAAAAATGAGAAATTCCACAGGGTGCTTCAGTAACCAAAGCATGCCTTTACTGAAGCACTGGAGTGTTAAAAGATTTTAGCCACCTGCCCTGTCTTCCTTCTCTCCCCTTCAGGAGGTACTAGCCAGGACAGGGAGTTTTGTCACACTCATGTCACCTGCGCTGGGCAGCACCACACTCCTGACAAAGAGCAGCACCTCTTATTCTTAATGCATCTTGCTGAAATGGCTTCCTAAAATATATCATGGTGTAACTGAAGTGGAAAAAAAAAAAGGAAAAAAAAGGGGAGGGCTAACAGTTCCAATGTATTTTTTACAAAAAGAGGAAAATCAGTGGCCACATCCTTCTGTGGTGTAAACCAGTGGTGTTCCAGTAACCTCAGCAGAAGTGCTTGGGTTGACACCAGCAGATGATCTGGCCTCTCTGAGGCTTCTGATCAGTAAATTCCCTCTCTGCCTCACCAAGTTTCCAAAAATTTCCACCCACCTCTTCTCCTATGAGGAAGAACAGATGCCTCAGTAACTAAAAGTCATTATAAATTGTGGCAGAACACTGTGTCCAAGGACAATACCTGGCACCAAGGAAAAAATACTACTTCCGCTGCTTGAACAGCAGCTTAAAAAGATTTTCATCATACACTGTCCTGGATCCTTGCATTCTGTACATGGCAGAAGTGCTCTGCATGATAATAGCATTTACAGAAAGAAAAAAAAATTGGGGCAATAAGTTAGCATCTAGGACTAAGGTGTATACTTTGTAAACACTTAGAGGTCACTGCTATTCTGGGCTATACAGAGGACATTTTTTTTAAAAAAAAGATTATCCTTTGAGATTATTGTATATTTAAATTTTTAGAATAGTGCTCTCGTGAGAAAAATCTGTTGGATACAGCAGCCAGGGGAACCTGTTATCTGAAGGACAAAGTAGTATTCCAGGGAAGATTATATTCTGCAGCTTGCAATGTGCAAAATGAAACATTATTTCTTCCTCCTTTAATTTTTTTTTTCTTCACTGGTCCCAATTGTATTTCCTTTCTCAATCTTCCTTTCTGAATTTGAATCTGGATTTTCTCCAATTTTTCTTTCTCTTGTCATCCAAATATTTTAAGACATATTAAGTAGTCTGAAATAATTAACTAATATTAAGTAGTGTCCTTGTCTCAACATTAATTAGAGACAAATCTCTTTATTCTCTGCCAGAGTTATCCATATACCACCTCACTGATTACCACTTTTATGGCAAATGTCCAGTCACTTAGAGATAAGCCGGGATATATAAATAGATATTTCATGGTAACTCAGATTAAATGGATATGGCAGCACATAAATATATGTATATTGCAACATCAGAAGTTAAAATATGATCTTATAGGTTTCTCTGTTTCGTGCTGGATCAAGTAGGCTTAACACCATGGACTATATTTCAATACCTCTTAATCATGACTGTCAGATTTTTGAGGTCATTTGATTTTAGGAGAACAAAATGTGTTACTGAACCCAGAAGCTCATTCTTAAAGGTATAAATTTGTCAAGTGCAGTTGAGATGTATTGAAAGTCTGGCCCAAAATATTTTAGAGAAAATGTAGCTGAGCATGCATAAAGTAGTGAAGACTCCAAGGTATGCACTATATACTAAGACTGCATGTAACTCAGTTTATTTCCAGCTAAATCTGTAGCATTTTTAGAATGTGCTGGCTCCAAAAGGGCATAGGAAAGACTTGACAGAGAAGAGCTTAAAAGTGCCAAATTACAATCAGCATCTACAAGCCTGAAATTACTTACATTAACCCATGGATGTTCAAGAACTTGCAAGGCTGAGAATCGCAGATCTACATCTACTTGTAGCATCATTGTGATGAGTTCCTGAGAAATGGAATACTGGGTCAAATTTAAAGAACACTTTCAGAAAGCAAATCAACAAACTTAATTCATTAAAGTGCTCTTCAACTGATTATACAAGAGTGCTCAAAGACAGAATGAACTACCAACTGCAGAAAAATATTAAAATTATTAAAAAAAAGAACAACTACAAACTGCTGAACTTTAAGCTGAACTTTTAAATCAGTATCTAATGGTACCTTGAAAAGCTAGAAGACAGTTCTGAGTTACAGTTCTGTAGCCACTGTTTAGGAGAAAAGCACTCAATACATAATGTACAAAACAGATGGTCACATGAAATTAGGTTAGCTTCCCATTAAGAAAAAGCTAAATTCTCTCTAGGAAAAAAGCCAGGAAATCTAGAATTGTGTTTTAAGTGCTTGTATAAATGATGTAGAAGATATTTTTAAAAATCTTAAAAACATAATTTTTGCTGTTTTGATTTCTTCTGGTACTGCCTTCCTATATCTTTCAGCTAGCATGTAAATAAACAAATATCTAATTCCATCAGTGAACGCAGTGCACAGAAAATAAGATGGCAGTATGATGGCAAATAAAGGGATATCACCAAAGACAGAGGTTAATAGTTCTTAGTAACAAGGAGAAGAAGTTAAACTAATAGGCCTATGCTTCGAGACGGACATTTTAGAATGAACTAGTCAGAAGTAGGAGTTTCACAGGAGAAGACCACTGGCAAAGGACCTATGGAGTTCTCATTAGTGATGCTATAAAATAAAGCCTGCTAGAAAACAATAAGGGGATTAAAGGACTTCTTCCAGCTCTGTGACTGTACCCCATTTGTTGACTTCAGTTTACAGATTAAAATCCTATTCCTTATCAGTCTACACATTTCTGTAAAAGAAGGATGGAAATAACTGCACCAAAAAAATGAGATTCAGAATTTAGAATGCTATTTTCTTTCCTCACATCCAGTTCAAAACATCATAATTGTTCTGTGATTAATTAAACACTGTCACACTGAAAGAAATAGGAAAATAATTTTGCATGAATTTGCCCTACAGGCTACAGAAGTGAACTGAAAGAACACTCACGTATTAGGGAAACTAAGTATTTATCTATATGCTAACCAAGTCAACTTTCTAAGTACATACACACATATTACCTATCTACCTCTCTCTATATGAATTATAATGAATGCCGAATCCCTAGAAAGTCTGCAAGGTAAACTGTCGCTCTAGTACACTAATGAGAGTTAAAAAACTTGATCTACTTTGTAAGTATGTTTAACTCTGTCAGGATCTGCCTGAGAAAAGTGTGTTTGCATCTGCCTTAGCACATCTCAAGATCTAACTCTGTGCCATTTGCCAAGAGGCTATAAGCAATGAACCACATGGGCAGAGCAAGCCCATATTTCATACCTCTCTGGCAACAGTAAGGAGTTAGAGCCAGCGCTAGGCCTGGATCTTTGCCAGAAAGAAATGACAGACATATCACCTAATGGGATTAATAGGGAAACACTCTCCCCATAATATCATTATATAATACCCAAAGGCTCCAGGTTGGAACCTGGTCCTCATCATAAATACATACAAAGCAGAGTCCTGGGGAGCTTTCAAGCTAAGGAGCGTATATCAAGCAAAGTTACTGGAATTTCTTCTTGATCAGGAGGGGTTGCTGGTGTCTCTGCTGCATGAGACCCCCACCTAGATGGTGGTCCATTTCAGTTGGGAGTCTAACAGATGGACATTGATCCATGAAATGAAAACATACTTGGTGACCCAGAGGAATTTACAGGTGTAGCAGGAGATGTTACGAGACATGTCAAATAGAGCACTGTGGAAGAATAAAGTTCATTATATACTGCACTGTGAATAATAGTGCAGAAGCAAGTATTAACTATATAAACCTACCTTCGCAGAGTCAGAAACATTGTCCCAATATGGAGATGGAAAATCCACCTGTCCCATCAAAATCTGATCAAAAAGCACTTCTTGGTCATCTCCACTTCTATAAAGTAAAGAAAACAAAAACAACAACAAAACCCACATAGGAATTATTTCAGAGCTGGTTTTAATAAGCTTCTTGAAATTGCTTTTTATTGGAGATCCCTTAGGATGCTTTTGGAAGCTGTTTATTCTCCCCAAGCACACAACCACAGATATGAATTGTGAGATCATAAAATGCAGTGCATTTCACAGAATCGCTGAGGTTGGAAGGGACCTCTGCAGATCATCTAGTCCAACCCCCCTGCTCAAGCAGGGTCACCTAGAGCACATTGCACAGGATCGCGTCCAGGCGGGTTTTGAATATCTCCAGAGAAGGAGACTCCACAACCTCTCTGGGCAACCTGTTCCAGTGCGCTGTCACCCTCACAGTGAAAAAGTTTTTCCTCACATTCAGATGGAAGTGTCTGTGTTTCAGTTTGTGCCCGTTGCCTCGCGTCCTGTCGCTCGGCACCACTGAAAAGAGTCTGGCTCCATCCTCTTGACACCCTCCCTTCAGATACTTGTACACGTTAATAAGATCTCCTCTCAGCCTTCTCTTCTCCAGGCTAAACAGGCCCAGCTCTCTCAGCCTTTCCTCATAAGAGAGATGCTCCAGTCCCCTAATCATCTTTGTAGCCCTTCGCTGGACTTGCTCCAGTAGTGCCACATCCCTCTTGTACTGGGGAGCCCAGAACTGGATGCAGTACTCCAGATGTGGCCTCACCAGGGCTGAGTAGAGGGGGAGAATCACCTCCTTCAGCCTGCTGGCAACACTCTTCCTGATGCACCCCAGGATACCATTTGGTACACTGTTTCTGAGGTAGCCTGCTTGTCTTTAGGACTGACAACAACTTTTCAATTGGTTTGAGGAGAAGAAAAGATCTTTAAGATAAAAATTGAAACACCCTTATTAAGTGGCTTACATTTTAATTACTTTTTACTGACCACAAAATATGTTGTATTTGATCCATGAAAGAAGATGCTTATTTCACTGTGTATTTTAAACATCAGGAAAAGGCACCCACAACCCATAACCGAGGCTCTTGTTTTGTAATGCAATGAAGTTTAAACTAAAATAAACAAACATGAGACAGAGATTTCACAGTAAAATCACAGACATTTATGGCGTGTAAATTACTATACAGAGCATGGGAAAAACCAAACCCTATGAGCAGAGAACTTTTTCCAGTGGGAATCTTTGTGCTTAAGACAGAAGCAGCACAGGGACCATTCACAGAACAAGGATGGTTGAAGAGATCAGAGTCCATACCCACGGAACGGAGGAAAACCACAGAGAAGGATGTAAGTAATCACACCCGCTGCCCAGATGTCCACCTTCAGGCTGTATCTAGAAGTGTGAGAGATATGGTTAGAGAAGTCACAGTCATATGAACTATAGTACAAGAATAGAAAATACATTTTCAGGATTACTAATAATTTCTTATATATTCTGACACGAACTTTCTCTGTGCTCTACCTATTCTAATTCTGCTTTCAAATTCAAGACAAACATTTACATCTTAAAACTATGTCAGATCAGAACGTATGGATGTACAGAAGAAACTGTGCTGTTATCTTGAATTGGACTCTGACCTTTACTGACAGAAAGCCTTCAAAGGTAAGACAAGTTGCTCAAACCAGTGTGTATTTACTCTATAGAACAAATCAGAAGAAAAGGACAATGTGTGATAATGAAATAAAATTAAGTGAACTATTAAAATTACTTTTATTGTATGTGTAAATGGCTCGTTAGTATCTCAGGGTTAAGCTAAGAGCTTTCTACTTTGAGGCTAAGAACTGGCAGAGCAACCTGATGTAACTCCAAAGTTGACCCTGCTTTGAGCCAGTTTGGACAAGACAGACTCCAGAGGTCCCTTCCAGCTAAACTGTTCTGTGGGTCATGATTCTATATTATACCCAAGTGAAGGCAGCATAAAAATCTTAATTGCAAAAACTCCTAACTGACACACTGGTGAGAACATGCTCCACTGTGTACACATCAATGAATCATCACTAGAAGTGATTTACCCAGTTTCAGCAATGATTTCTGGAGCTACATATGTTGGGGTCCCACAAACAGTATAAAGAGGTCCATCCACAATTGTTGCTAGGCCAAAGTCTCCTAGTTTCAGAGATTTGCTTCCATCTTGGTGTTCATAAACCTAAATCAAGAATAAAATTCAAAGGTTTAACATAGTTCTATCAAGGAAACTACTATATCATTTACTAACTGCTTGAAATGTTGCTTCTAATTTACACTCTTCTTTCTCCCCCTTACCTACAACATACAGAGAAGCATGTTTTGAAATTTCACGACCAGGACAACTTCCCTTAAATGTACCCAATGTGACTGGGAATGTAGACTGATGTCTTATCTTGCTACCTGGTTAACAAAGGACATCATAGATATTTCTTCTTGATAAAAGTTAAAACCCAGAAGCAAAGGTCTGACCTTCCAGCAATGCAGTTCCTAGGTTAACTCCCCACTGACAGCCAGTTCTCAGTGTGGGCTTTTTTTTCTTTTTTTTTATTTACACAGAGCTTGAATGCCTACACAGCAATTTCAACTTCTTCTCAACTTCATCAGTAACTCTACTGATAGTAACAGTAGAATCTACTTCTCTGTGTATTGAAGTGACAAGATGCAAACCTACCTAGAATATTTCACCTAGAAACACTGTCCTCTCCTTGAAGGACTGTTAAACACCAGTATCTTAGTGGTATGTTTTCAACACCATCAGTGGATGTAGGCTGGGCTGCAACACTGCACACTCGCAAATCCTATTCGAAAACATGGTCTGTACACCAGCAACGTGATCTTTTTGTTTTCTTTTTATGGGTGCAAAGGGAGATTAAGATATAGTCACAAGAAAAAGCTAGAAAACCCAGTAAAAATCCCCACAATTTTAAAAGCTGGGCCAATGCAAAAGAAAGAGCCCAAACCTGCAAACACTGAAAATATATTAAAAATGCTTAAAGTAAAAGAGCAAAATTTATCTAAATTAAATATTAGAGCATGAGTCTTTCTTTAAAGCAACCGTCGGTTTGGGTTCTTGCTTCCCATTTTGAAATTGTTTATGATGCGATTTAATGCTTTTTTTCAAAATGGCACCTTAAAAAATTGAAACAGCCTACAGAAGGGCATCTTAAAGTGTGTATGTATCACATTAGTTCTTTGCAATCAATCCAAAGCTGCATGCAGTCTGGCTCACCATCAGTGATACCATGACAGCAATTACCTGGCAAAAAAAGAAGAAATCATACTTCACAATAAAAAAGCAAATCGTGCTTAAGACCTATCCTGAATGGCCACTCCTATAGCAGAAATCACACTTAACTACAGCTGTTTGCAAGGAGAAATCCTAGATTTTTTCTTACCAAAATGCAATAAATTCTACCATCCCTTTAACAGTCCCTTTAACAGTTCACTTGCAGCAAAAATGAAATCTAGAAGTCTCTCCCCACTGTTCGCTACAGATCTTCAATAACTCATAATAATTAGCTATATTATATAGAAAAAACAACAATTCTCCTTTGTTAATGCTAGCCGTGTCTAGAGAGGGAAAGAAACCCCTTTCAGTCCTTCTGAAACACTGCTATCAGGTGCTAGAGTTATGAGCAGACATTCAGGATTCGCAAAATTCTTCTTCTTTCCTTATGGTGTTTGTTTTTAATGATACAACTGGATCTTTAAGAGGACCAGCAATTTGATATAGATTCACATTCTCTGCTACTAAGCCAAAAAAAAGATAGGCTTATAGAAAAGCACTGGAAAAAAAGCAATTATGGTTTTATTAAAAACACAGATTGTTAAATACATCTGGTTCCTGAAACTAAAGAAAGTGCTCTCTGAAATGGCAGTAATAAATCTAATTTCAACAACATTTTTAATTAAAGACTAGAGACTAGAGACTTTAAATATTCACTTGCTGAAAAATGTAAAGTGTTCACTTAGACATCAGGAGCTGAAACCAGTCTAATTAGCATCTCATATTCTATTTTATGCAGTTATTTTTTATAAAGCCTTCTTTGAATTGTGGTAACCTTGTGAATGTTTATAAATTTCCTCCTTTAGCAGGCCTTGTATGACTTATACATCCAAGAAATTAATTATGAAAAAGGCTCATTTGGCAATATTTGCTAATGAAGATTATTTGGTACTCTGCATTTTCTAGTATTTTGCCCCATCTGTTTCCAGGGATTCCTTTCCTTGGAAAACTACTTCAGTTGACTTGTAAAGCTGAAGAAAGTAACTCTTCCTCACTCTGTTACAAAAAGGAGTCCAATGTGAAGCTGTGGTATATTACTTGCCAGTCAAGGAAT
Organism: Apteryx mantelli; assembly: GCF_036417845.1. Classification (NCBI taxonomy): domain Eukaryota; kingdom Metazoa; phylum Chordata; class Aves; order Apterygiformes; family Apterygidae; genus Apteryx; species Apteryx mantelli. Next base: position 28,355,685 of record NC_089978.1, read on the forward strand.
GTGAAAGATAATTTAATGCTCATGTTATTCAGAACAAACACTATATATGTTCTACTAAATTTAAATACTGAAGGGCAATTAAAGAAATGGGGATTAGTGCAAATTACCCACTCTGTAGTGCTTTCACTGTTTTAACTAAGCAATAAAACTGTGTAATTGTACAACACTAATTGAATGCAGCCATACATAATTGTGTGCTGCCATATGTATCCTATTACTATAAAGACTGTCAGTATTTTCTAAACTGCTCTTGTGATCACTGCAGATGGCAACAGTCAGAGAAGTTGTTCTCTAGGGTTTATTATATGGCTATAAAGACATCCCATGACTTGACAAAATAAATGTGCTAAATAGCAGCAATTATGAAAAATGTTCCAATTAAAGCATGGAAAACACTCTCTAGAGAACAGAAAATGTGTGTGCTGGTAAAACATCACAGATATTCAGCATACCCTAAACTCTTGGCCAGTTGGCTGTTAGGTGGACTTTGCAAGTCTTGAAGATAATAAGGAATATTTAAGCACTCCCAGGAATGACTGTTGTTTCACAAAGGATGTTGAGATATGTTCAGACGCATGAAGGTTTTTCAGCAGGGTCTGTGGCTGATGGTGTGCATCAGGTCTAACAGAGAAAGTTACTTTTGGGGAAAAGTAAAAACAAAAGCAAGAGAGAGAGAAAAGGGAAAGGGAAAGCTCTCCCATGGCCTGCCGGGAAGAGATGTGATGGGAAGGCCCCAGAGGGGCATCCTCCCCTGGGTGTCCCCTGTGCAGCAGGTGTCCCTCTGGCCCCCATACCTTTCCCGTCGTGACTGTATAGGTTTTGTCAGGCCCCGCTCAGGCTGCCTGGTGGTTGTTCCCGCTGGGGAGGCTGTGAGCACTGACGGGGGCACGCGTTGATCGGGACGGGTGCTGCACGCTGGTCGGTTGTTAAGCTTTGTGCGGGCCTGGTATTGGCTCTCCTCCTGTAACCCAAACACTACGACCAAGGGGTAGGAAAAGGGTAGGGGGAAGGGCTGATTCTCTCGCCAGTGGCAATCGCTTTGCAGGAGAACGTTCTCTAACAGCACTGCTGGGCTTTGCAGGTGCAAGGCCCTGACAGCAGCAGCATGGAAACAACAGCATGCGAACAAGGGAAAAATAGTGCCATGACAGCTTAGGCAAAGGGTCCCAGAGCAGCCAGCAAAAGGCAGGCTACTGTATTGCAAGCAGAACGCCCTTGGCAATAGAAAGGCTAAGGCCCTACAATATTGTATAAGTGTTTTATAAATGCCAGGAAAATAATCCTAATTGCCATCTTGTAACATAAGGAACAACCATCACATTTAGCAGATAGGATGACTAAAGTAGAAAGGTCAAGAGACACCTAAGGCCAGAAGCAGTCAGTGTCAGAGACAGGATCAGAACTCAGGTAAGGCTGGTTCAAAACCACTCTCCTAAAACAGTGTTCACTTTTGGCAAAGACTTGATAAACCTTAGAGGATGAGTATAATTTGTGAATCAAATACTGGCTTTCGAAAGTTGGGACACTGCAAGCAGTACAGTCCTGTATATTCATTGCTTAGTATCAGCAGTAATATATGACTTTTACTTGTGCACTACACTGGAAAAATCACTTGGAAACAGTTCGGCTACAATGCAAAACAATGTGATTGTACATGTAGGCCAGTGAGTATTACCACAGATGGGTGGGTAGGTAAATTTAACCTTCTCCCCACTACCCTCACCTTCCTCCCTTCCCCCAAAAGCTGCTTCTACTACTTTCAGACTTTAGGAATCTAGGGACATTTCAAGACAAAAGCAGGGTAAGCCTTCCCCCTGAGACAGTTCTGCACTTCCCAAGTCACACCGTTAATGAATCCTGACGTGACTGCTATAACTTATGCATGCAGCCACCTATGAACGCTAGCATTAAGTCTGCTATAGGACATGAGTGGTTGGTGTCTAATGAGTGTTCTACCCAACATGTTTTTAGTAGTTTCTGGAAAACCAGGCCAATGGCTGCTTTCTCACCCAGAACCGTACGGGCAGCTGTCACTAGAGAGATCTCAATCGTAAAAATTGCGTTCCCTGGAAGTTCATTAAGATCTGCTTGAGTCAACTTTCCTGTAACACCTCTTCAATGTCAAGCAGTACTAAATGTGCTAAGTGATGGCAGACAGCACACAGAACTGATATTCTAGATATCTTAAATACTGTTGTATGGTTGCAGAACATGCAGTAACTGGTACATATTGATAATAGAACATGTCAGCAAATTAGGGAAAACTCAGAGAGCAGTGAAATAATTAGGAGACACTAATTTCTCGGAAGAAACAAAACTCTCAGCTGGAGAACACAATGGCTGCATTCAAGGGTGCAAAAGCCCCAGAAGAAGGACTCACTGTCAGAGGATCTTTTTCATTGTCTTCATTGGTTGGGACTCATACAGATTCAATCAGGAAAGGGAAGATTTAAGCTGTCTATCAAGAAAAGTGTCTTAATAGAAAGTGCTATAGGATTATTTGGGAGATGCAGCAGGGACAGGAAGGACTCTAAAGATCTCTTCCTGGTTCTGCCCTGACACACTGCATGGTAAGGGTCCGTTGCTTACATCCACTCTGTTTGTAAAATTGAACTGCTGCTAATTACTTAGGGAACTGTGCTGCACTGCAGAGGTACAGATTGGTCTATTAGGGGACATAACACCTTTATGTTTATGAGAAGCCTGGAATTATGTTGCAGCACAACAAAAGATCACTTCTAGTGGCCACTGAAACAATTCTGTCCCTGTGTCCCAGGGAGCAGACTACACATAGCATCTGATGTTACTGCACTTTTTGTGATAGCTGTTATTCTTAGATGGAGCTTTACAATGCTAAGGTTAAAATTAAAAGACCAATGACTTAGAAGACTGAAATAAACCTGAAGGGGGGGGGGGGGAAGGAGGGAGAAGCCCAGACACTCTCTCATGCATTCCCAAGTTAGCAAGAACAATACCAAAAGCTGAATTTTCACTTACCAGCAGATTCTCAGGCTTGATATCCCTATGAACAATGTTCAAGCTGTGAAGATACTTGATGGCACTGGCCAGATTGTAAAGCATCCCACTGGCATCCCGCTCTGTGTATTTGTTGGTGGAAGTAATAGCATCAAAAAGATCTCCTCCCTGGAGCAAATGACCATGGCACATGAGCAACATTTACTTGTGAAGTGACTGAAAAATTTAGGGAAGATCAAGGAGCATCATTTATGGAGGAGGAGGAGGAGGAGGGAGGAGCAGCACAGTTTCCTTCCAGCTATAAACTTCGGGTACTGTGATGACATCTCCCCTAATGGAAGCTGAACATACTATTAATACAGAACCATTTGTCATGGTTTAGCTGGTCAGCCAAGAGGCTGAGTTCCCCTTGCAAACTGTTCCCTTCTGCTGCTTTTGTAACGTTTGGCAGTACTTGCCAACCTGTGTGTTCAGAGCCCCTCTTGCAAATTTCTGGCATGCCTACATACTTGCCTGTTACCGTGCTGGATACCAACCCTCACTACTGTTTAGTATAATCACAAATAGACTGACATCAAATTTTTGCCCAAAATCTGACAACTCCGCAAAGATGAAGAATTTCTGAATAAAACTCAAAACAGCTACCTGTCATCACTGCTAGTGTATTTTAAAAGACTGTTTCCATCTTGTAAAACCTTGAAACATGGATTTTAGAAACTGTTTTCTCTCCACAAGATGTCAGGTTTTTGGTAATGTGAGGTTCTTCTCGCAGCTAATACTGAAGAACCCTCCAGCATATATGGTAGAAAATCATACTGGAAGACAGCTAAGAATTAACATCACTGTTTCACCACAGCTACAAAGATAGGTGGCTACTTGTGCCATTTCCAGATCCTCATGCTGTTTAATTCAGCTAAAAGCTACTGCCAGTGAAGAGAAACAATGAGAAAGGAAGGAGGGAGGGAGGGAGGGAGGAAGGAAGGAAAAGAAAGGAAGGAAGGAAAAGAAAGGAAGGAAGGAAAAGAAAGGAAGGAAGGAAAGAAGGAAGGAAAAGGAAGGAAGGAAAAGGAAGGAAGGAAGGAAAAGGAAGGAAGGAAGGAAAAGGAAGGAAGGAAAAGGAAGGAAAAGGAAGGAAGGAAAAGGAAGGAAGGAAAAGGAAGGAAGGAAAAGGAAGGAAGGAAAAGGAAGGAAGGAAAAGGAAGGAAGGAAGGAAAAGGAAGGAAGGAAGGAAGAAGGAAAATTAAGTGGAAGCCCTCTAAATTGAAATGATCTTGTTTGCCAGGATCCAACGCAGCCATCACATTTGGACTATAGTGCCCGAGCTGAGCAGGCAAGTGGGGAGAGGAAGAACATTTAAGTATTTGGAGAACAACAGAAAAAATAGTTTAAAGACGAGATTAAGGAGGAAGCTGACAGAACAGAGGGAAAAAAAACCCATCTTTTGAGAAATACTACTCGGAGGTATTGGGCTTTAGGCCAAAACCAAAGCAGTACCTTAAAGGAAACATAGAACAATGAAAAAAGAAGAAAAGGACAATTCTACAAAAACAAACTGTTGCAGTCACAGCAACAGGAGAAAATATACATCACAGGAGTGATGTATTTAAAAGGAAAATTAGGTATTTTCTGAAGGCAACAGAGGAATCCCAGCTTTGACAACTCTTATGATTTTATCAACAGTCTCAGGATATTTGGTGGGGGGTTTTAAGGCTCAGCTTCCGAGTAAATGAGACACAGTTTTCACTAAGAGAAAGAAGGAGAGGAGAGAAACAAAAAAGACTTTTTTCCAGGAATCATGGCTACAGAGAAAAAGGTAGGAAAAGATGACCACTAACGGCTCAAACCTGAAGAAACAGACATTACTTGTTAAAAAAATTAAAAGCCATATAAAAAAAAAAGAGCATTGGCAAGATGCAGCTGAAGTTTGCCAGTGCAGGTTTATTCCCACTGTTGGTGCAAAAGTCCAGCTTTGGAAGCTGCTTGCAGACACCACTGTCAAATCTGGACCACATTAAAACTTTCTGCTCTGGCCGGTGACTGATCAAGATACCTCAAGGTGCACAGTGTCAAGGAAAAGAAGGAAGAAAAGGCCAAGCTAAACCAGAGAGAGTATTAGAGGGAAAGGCCAAATATTTGGAAAGAGGTATAATACTGTGTACTTCGTGGCATTAACTGATCCCTAAGTATTAGATATCAGCATGTGGCAAAATACGTGGGATAAATTATCTTCCTCAAGCTCCCTCCTCTGAAGCCCCTGTACCAGCTGCTTTTTAACATGAGGTAGTGGATTAGACAGATTTTTGGTCTTATCTAATATGTTCCAGATGCTCAACGGAAGTGTCAATAACATTGGCAAAGGATCTGCCTCAAAAAAAAAAAAAGAAAACAATCTGAGGTGAGATGTAATGGTAAAGAAAGCAAGCTGATGAATCTTAAAACCAAAAAGAGTAGAAAAAAATACAGCCTAAAGTCAGAAGAAAGAGAACAAATATTCATGTGCAAAGGAAATCTAAACTCAGGAAAAGATAAAGGATTCAGAGTACATTAACAGAAAGTCAAGTCAGTCTGAAGCAGAATCATTTTCTCCCATTAAGTAGTCTGCTTTATCCAGTAAAGTTTCTTACCAGATAGTCTGGTAAGAAAAAAGAGCATATACTTAGACTATAGGATTCTCTGCAGTTAAAAGAAAGGTGATACCCTGGAAAGATTTAATATAGCTGACAACTATATCAGGCAGAATTGTTTTCAGACTTTCCTTTCCCTAAAGAGCGCTTTAATCTACAAGAATCTGCTTAGCTGATTCACACAGCAGGTCACTATTATTTATTTAGGCACAAGGAGTGAGTTTAGGTTGACATTTGAGTCTTAAATCCCCTGTTCTGGAGTGAAATCAGACCAGCAACATCTGAATGCAGTTTTTATCATCTGTGCACATGAGGAAGTATACTTGGTACAGTAACCAATTATTTATTTATTACCTTGTTATGTAAATGATATAATCTCTCTTTTCTTCTGCAAAAGTGAAATCATATCCTAGAGCAGTAAAGGAAACTGTGTAATAAATCTTGCTTGTTAAATCGGCCAAACCCCTGTTAGGTTTGAACAACAATTTTGTTTCGCTGTGTAAAAAGGCAACTTGCCAGAGACCAGGTCCTTGCTTCCTTTTACAAGCACCACTTGCAGTGTGTTTATATTTGTATTTATGAAGTGCTTTTTCTTACACTTTACAAAGCAATGAATGGCCTATCTGCCATGAGGTGAGGGCAGTATTTGCAGCAGTCACTTATGTCAAACATGTTACTGTGAATTAATGCAGGGTGGTATTAACTGAAACTGTGCTCTGCAGCATCAAGCCTTTTCTCCTTGAATTTCTTTCCTATCTGTAAGTTTGATTTAAACTCAGGTCTTCAGAAGTCAGTCGATAACAGATGGCTAATCAATTCTAACAGTGCATGCTGTGAAATGGTAGCAGTCAGCAACTGGTGAATTAACAATTAATGTCTTTCCAGAACTACCTTCCTTGGTGCCCATGGAGTATAACAACTTTTTTTTTTCCAAATAATATAGATGTTTGTTTCAGAAAAACAAAGTTAACTTCCCAAGATTAGGATATTTCTTCTAAATTTCTTCTATTATTCCATATAAAACTAAAAAAATTATTAAATAAATGCTTTCTACGATATCTTAACTACACAGATGTCTTGAGAAGCATAACTGAAGCCATAAATATCTGAGTATTTGCAGTGATTCTGAAGAGTGAAGGAGAAAGAGTGGGAGAAAACAGTTTTTTCCAGAAAGTGACTAAAATGGATGGTTTTCTTTATATATTAGGCTAGTTATTTCGTAAGAGTTTTTGGTCTTCTCCTCTCTTATTTAGCTGAGTAGGACTTTGATTAAAAATCTATCAGAAACTATCCTTTTCAAGCATAAATAGCACAGTAGGTTGCACCCATACAACCAGCTATATGCTTAAGTCCTGGCATGTTAGACAAGACACAGTTTTTACTTCTTAGCACACCTCATGGGACCAAGATGAAGGATTTGTCAATACAAGCTGAAGCTGTGGCTTCATTACAGACTGCAACACAATGCAAAAGTACTTGATATACCTTTAAACAAGTTACCCTGGATACTGAAAAAAACCTACAGTAGCATGGATTTCAGAGTGAGCTCATGTCATATAACATGGCAGGAGTTATGATTAAAATGGGGTTAAACAGCTTATGGTACTTGATCTAATGCTGTGCCAATTCACACTGCACACCCAGGTGCCAGAGAGGGCTGTGACTATGACAAAGGTGGGACAGTTCCTCCAGGGCCAGCTACAGAGAGGGACTCAGAGTGGAGGAGTGCCATTACTTTGCTTTTTTCTTAGGATTTAACTTCGCATGCTGAGACTGCACTGAGATAAACGAGGGCTGCCAATTAACCTGTGTGCTCTTTGCCACCAACATACAAGGAGACCCCAGTGTGTTTACCCAGAGCTCAGCAGCAGTAGACAGCAGGGTTAGCTGGAGCATAAACTCCATAGTACAACTCAAGCCAAGTGGGGCATTAGGCAGGCTCAACCTCTGTTGCCGTTTCCTGAGCTGCGGAGCATAGCCTGAGCCTCTCAAGGATAACGAGGCTGTCTCGCTTGCCATGGGGACAGGGGGAATCTGTGGCCACCCACCCACGGGCCCCACTTGACAGTCTCTCTCATCTGTACAGCACAGCAGCTTCGCAGAGAGCAGGGAAGGACAGCTCCGTGCTGGGAACATGGGTTGTGTCACCACTGCCGCCAGAGAGCACAGGGCTCATGGACTGAACACAGCACCTTTAATTCTCCTTGTCCTCCTACTCTCCTCAAACTTGAGAAGCTCTTTAAGAAACATTGTGACCTGGAATCATCCTATCTAACATCTGATAGCTCAACAAGGTCCCTAAAGTAAGAGCATTCCCTAATCTCCATCTGCAACCAGTGCGAAACACTGCAGAGAGCAATTCTGCCTGTTAAAACCTCTTTCTCTCACCATCTCTGGTGGTCCCTTTTTCTCACCACAGTTCACAGAGGATGCCTACTGAAGGAGAGACCATGCTTTGATTTAAGATAGGTGGAACTGATCTGGGTTTCAGGGTTTAGAGAGCCTGATTTACTCACAGGTGTTGGGTGTGCACATACAACATGCCTGCGCACAAATGCGACTGCACAGCTTGAGCTTCCATATTGCAAAATTTGTCCTTAAACATTTAAATCAATGGATTTCTCAGGCGTAGGCCTGAAAGGCTACCCAGGGAGAGTTTGCTGATCAGGATACGAGAATGAAGGTGGCTGCTGGAAAGATTTCCTACCTCCACAATAGCTGAAGAAGGAAGAAGAATCACTAATGCCACAAGTAAATGTGAAAAAACAGGTGTATTCTGTTAAAATAATTATGGAGGACAAAATTTCTGTAGTGGTTTTCTGTTCTAATTTGGATAATTTACTCAATTTTTGGATAATTTCTCAAATGTATTTTTACCATCTGTTATGCACAGTGACATACTTGTGTATTTTTGACAGAATGGGGGCAAGAGACAACCTGGTCTGAGTTTCATAATCCAGTTTGAATTTGTTGCTCCATCAAGGAGGGAAATTAATTCATAAGATCTGTAAGTTACTATAAAGAAATAAATAGGACCCCAAATACAAAATACTTTATATATAATTTTACTTTTCAGAATATAACCAGGCTTTAAATAGCAGATTTTTCTCTTTTCCTCTCCTCCTCCTCCTCCTCCAGATTAAATTTAGATTATATCAAGAATGGAAACCTGACAAGGGGTCAGTATAAATCAGTGGGGAAAGAAGACAGTTAATATGGTTTTAATTTAACATAAACTAATAAAATTTAATTAAAATGTATTTGTTATCAAAGAATATTGAATTTTGAAGACCAGTATTTACAACTATTCAGATTGGATGTGCTTTCAACGCATCTGAAGGCAGAAGCATTTTGGGAGGTAAAACTTTTTTAATCAGAAATTTTTTTGGTGCAAATAAAATTTGTGGTCTCCAAAGTACTGTCCACAGAGCACTTCTGAATGTGGCTTACAAAAAGTTAGATGAATATTTGAAATGTTTGAAAGCTAGAAGACTATTTGGCTGTGAGTTCCACATCTTTCAGCAGGGAACTGGACAAGGAGACCTTCAGAGATCCCTTCCAATCTAAAGTATTTTATGATTCTATGATTTTAGTAAGCTTTAGGATCAATGAAATTTCTGAACATGTTTGAAAATTCTTAATTAGCAGCTTATCTCCAAAATACCTACCTTTACAAGTTCCATGACCAGGTACAATTCAGTTGGCATGTCCATCTCCTCAATCAGAAGAACAATATTGGGATGTTTGACTCGTCTTAAAATAGATACTTCATTCTGGATCATGTGTTCCTGTCACACAAGAGAAATCTTTAATGACTATGGATTGGTGGGAAAAACTCACACCTCCATTGTGCAGTGGAAAAGGCAGAGAGAACTGGGACTTGTATGGATTCATCAGGATTTTTTAAAAAGGTTACAGACGTTGCCTCCAGCAATACGGAAGGAACATGTCTAGAGACAACATCAGTGTGATAACTGAAAAAAGAACAGAGAATAGAACACTGAAAAAGAAATGTAGGAAAAGAGACATGCTTCTGATGCAGAGAAGAGTAAATCATGGAAGGTTTTTCATTTTTTTCTCCAATGCAAAATCTTTCCAAAGCATTTAAAAATACAACTGCATCTTCTCAAAGAACCTTTTAAAATTTTAAAAGCTAAAAGAAATTCCATTAGTATAAAACTGATAACAATTTGATTAACCTCGTGATACTGATTAGATAAACTGATTGGTGTTGCTAGAATTATCTAGTATTACATTGCTGTTTTCTATAGCATCTGGGATTATGAAAGCTAAAGGACATAATTACAAGGGTAAAGAGAAAGAGGAGCAAGTGCACCCGCACACTACTAACCAAATGGAGAAACAATACATGCATCTTGAAAGGCATCTAAAGTAATTTAGAAAGTATCTAAATTGATACTCTGAGGGTCTTATGAGGGCAGACAAAGGCTTCAGCTGAAAAGATTCTGACACTTGCCAGGAAGGAGATAAACACCAACAGATTCCCAAACTGATCTTGTCTTTCAAATATTTATTGAAAAATAAATGTTTTGCTCTTATTTGAATTTTTTGTACTTACTTTTCCTCTACATTTACTTTTTTTGATTATTTTCAGAGCATATTCTCTACCAGTTGATCTGAGGAAAGAGGAAAAAAAATTATATGTTCAATCACATCGAATATTTTTCTCAGTCCAGTTCATATTTGTCATTTGAGCACAGTATTAATGACTAGGTCTGGGCAAGAATTCTGTTCAAGTATTTGTTTTGTCAAGAAATGAAGCTTGTATTTGACTGAAATCGTTTGTGATTTTCAGCCAAATTTATTGAATACTTGTGCCTGAGAAAAAAACATTAAATATGTTTTGGAAAAACAAAGACATTCCAATGTTTCATAAATGACATCATTTGATTATTTTCATTTTAAAGTGGCATTTGTTATTTCTTCTGCAGTTTTGTCTAAAAACATAATATAGTATTAGAGATTTCAATCTTCTCAAAAATTAAGTTTTGTTTCCTATCAAGCAAAAGCTATGAGCCATGGAAAATACTTATTTTTTATTTAGAAGTTTGCACATCTACACTCACAAATCCTAAGCTAAAAGTCAGTCCTTGGAATAATGTTTTATGTATTCAACAAGTATATGAAATCTAGCAGTTAAATATGATATTTATGGGACAGAATAAGAAAGGTTCTAGAGATAGGAAGAAATAACAGAGAATTAGTTCAGGATGAGAACACTTCTCTCTTTAGATGTTTTCTTTGGAAACCATATAATATCTATCAGTACTACAAATATAGGTATTTATTATAGAATACTAACATAGAAAACTCAGCTTGTAGACAAATTCAAGATATTAACTTACATTTCTTAATCAAGTTATATAAGCAACACATGGCTGCAAGGATAAACCAAGAAACTCCATTCACAAGCTCTAGTTTCATTATAAGGTGAAATGGAGGATGGGCAATATAAGAGAAAGCTCTTATCAAAATGTTTTCCTTTTGTAATTAATATCTAAAAAAGTTTACAAAAGTTACTACGATGCCCTTAGGCAGGATTGGTTGAAAACAAAGGAAAAAAATGACCCCCCCAATATAGGGTATAGCATATAGGGTAATTTTTTTCATTCTTTCTTTAGCATAACAGTTAAATTGATATGTAGTAGCTTTATCTATTAAACTGATATATAATAAGTTCCATAGAGAATGCTATGTGAATGTGCTACCTACGGCCTAAAAGCATCCACAGCTTGTCAAGTGGGAGATGTAAAGTGAGTCACACACTGAAAACACTGCATTAGCAAAATGACTGGGCATTTTCATAGCCGTATTTAAGCATGGAGATGTCTTCTGGCAATGATATACCACTAGGTATTAATTTAAGAACCGATGGGGATTTTGGTAAAAAGAAAAGAAAAATTCCTAGGTCAGCAGGGATTAAAGACAGTCTGTATTAATATATCAGTTAAAAGATTGTGTAAAGAAATCGCATTGGATTATGATGTTTACAACTCAGAAAAAAATACAACAAGACTGCTTAGGACTTAAGCAAAGAAAAATTAAAAACTTCTCATATTTCTGCTTCCTGACTAGAGGGTTTAATGCTACAGTTCCCAGAAATGCACCACACTCCACACAGGTGCCCCTTCCAGGTGCCAGTGTTTGGGGGGGTACAGCTCCTGCTCAATGAGGTGACAGGCAGATGTACCAGCACTTTTGGGGGGAACGGAAGGGCGAGGTAGGAGGAGGAGGAGAAGGAATATTAGAAATTAAGATACTTGGGGTTCAAACTTGGATAAAATATATTCCTTTTCAATAGAAGTCTCATTCGAGCTCTTTGGTTGCCCTAGGAATGCTTCCTTTCTGTCACAAGAAAGGAAATTGATGTTTTTTGTTGGCCATGGGAGACTCCATGTACTCCAAAACACTGGGAAACATGAGCTAGTGAGGAAATGTCAGAATTTGGAAGTATTGGATATTATTGCTAGGCCACTCTCCATCATCTTTGAAAAGGTCATGGAGGACAGGAGAGGTGCCTGAAGACTGGAAGAAAGCCAATGTCACCCCAGTCTTCAAAAAGGGCAGGAAGGAGGAGCCAGGGAACTACAGGCCAGTCAGCCTCACTTCCATCCCTGGAAAGGTGATGGAGCAGCTCATCCTGGAGGCCATCTCCAAGCATGTGGAGGACAAGAAGGTGATCAGGAGTAGTCAGCATGGCTTCACCAAGGGGAAATCATGCTTAACCAGTCTGATAGCCTCCTATGATGGAATGACTGGCTGGGTAGATGAGGGGAGAGCAGTGGATGTTGTTTCCCTTGACTTCAGCAAGGCTTTTGACACTGTCTCCCATAACATCCTCATAGGGAAGCTCAGGAAGTGTGGGCTAGATGAGTGGACAGTGAGGTGGATTGAGAACTGGCTGAATGGCAGAGCTCAGAGAGTTGTGATCAGTGGCACAGAGTCTAGTTGGAGGCCTGTAGCTAGTGGTGTCCCCCAGGGGTCAGTACTGGGTCCAGTCTTGTTCAGCTTCTTCATCAATGACCTGGATGAAGGGACAGAGTGCACCCTCAGCAAGTTTGCTGATGATACAAAACTGGGAGGAGTGGCCGATACGCCAGAGGGCTGTGCTGCCATTCAGAGAGACCTGGACAGGCTGGAGAGGTGGGCGGAGAGGAACCTCATGAAGTTCAACAAAGGCAAGTGCAGGGTCCTGCACCTAGGGAGGAATAACCCCATGCACCAGGACAGGTTGGGGACTGACCTGCTGGAAAGCAGCTCTGCCGAGAAGGACCTGGGAGTGCTGGTGGACACCAAGTTAACCACAAGCCAGCAATGTGCCCTTGTGGCCAAGAAGGCCAATGGTATCCTGGGGTGCATCAGGAAGAGTGTTGCCAGCAGGTCGAGGGAGGTGATCCTCCCCCTCTATTCAGCCCTGGTGAAGCTACATCTGGAGTACTGCGTCCAGTTCCGGGCTCCCCAGTACAAGAGAAACATGGCACTACTGGAGAGAGTCTAGGGAAGGGCTATGAAGATGATTAGGGGACTGGAGCATCTCTCTTATGAGGAAAGGCTGAGAGAGCTGGGCCTGTTTAGCCTGGAGAAGAGAAGGCTGAGAGGGGATCTTATTAATGTATACAAATATTTAAAGGGAGGGTGTCAAGAGGATGGAGCCAGACTCTTTTCAGTGGTGCCGAGCGACAGGACGCGAGGCAACGGGCACAAACTGAAACACAGAAAGTTCCATCTGAACATGAGGAAAAACTTCTCCACTGTGAGGGTGACAGAGCACTGGAACAGGTTGCCCAGAGAGGTTGTGGAGCATCCTTCTCTGGAGATATTCAAAACCCGCCTGGACATGATCACAGAATCACAGAATCACAGAATCGCTGAGGTTGGAAGGGACCTCTGCAGATCATCTAGTCCAACCCCCCTGCTCAAGCAGGGTCACCTAGAGCACGTTGCACAGGATCGCATCCAGGCGCGTTTTGAATATCTCCAGAGAAGGAGACTCCACAACCTCTCTGGGCAACCTGTTCCAGTGCGCTGTCACCCTCACAGTGAAAAAGTATTTCCTCATGTTCAGATGGAATTGTCTGTGTTTCAGTTTGTGCCCGTTGCCTCGCGTCCTGTCGCTTGGCACCACTGAAAAGAGTCTGGTCCCATCCTCTCTGGATGTCTAAAATCAGTTTGATAGATTGTCTTCAAGGGTGACTGCTTCTCCACTCTTCACAGGCACCCGAAGAGGTTAGATTTTGATGCCTACACTGCAGAGTCCTAAAGTTAGGTAGGGTTCATATATTGGTATAAAGCAAGCAAGTGGGAGATAGACACACAATTTGTTAAAGACAAACACAGAAGAAGTTACTGCCCCACATTAGATGGTAGAATAGATGGATCTAAAGCTACCTTTTGGTGCTTTCCACCACCACTACTACACTACACATGAAACTTCCTGTCATCTTTACAGAATGCTGAATGCTCTTAGATGTAAAATGTCTCACCTGCCTAGAACAAAGAGCATGTTGCAAGAATACACTGTAAGGAAAGATGTTATGTCAGTGCAACAGGAAAGATTTAACACAAAGAACTGGTAAAACCATGCTTAACACAGCAGAAGAACATATCAAACCCACAAAGAATTAAATTCATAGATTGTCCCTTGGAATCAATCCTTTTTCACAGGAGAGAGTATTAGTCTAATTTTTCCATCTCGCATTGAGACATTACCTTATTCCACATGTTCTGTATTCTACAAATAAAGACATGATCTAGAAAACCATGACATTAGTGACTGCTTTTACAGTAATAAGTAAATTATCCTTCTCACCTTTCTATACACTCCTTCACAATAGCAAAATTTCCATCTCCTATAGTCCTTCCAACTTTATATCGCTCTGCTATTGATGCTGGAACTTGGAAGCCTTCCTCCAACACTTCTGAAAGAATCATTAGTACATTTTTATTGTTAGTGAAGGAAACACAGATGTTGCACATAACATGCATTTTAAGTCTATGGTTTAGGAGCCTGGAAACCATTCGGAGTCAGTATTTCACTTACTGTACAATGAAACCTTGCTGCTGACATTGTATATACTCAACAGGTTTCATGCAGATACAATAATGAAAAATAAGAGTTCTGGGGGCTCAAACATACCACCATTTGAGTATTACATAGTTTACCATTCCCGTTGCAATATGCCCCCAGGACAAAACCAAAATTGTATTTTTTTAATTATGAAAAGGCCTCTGCGATCTGCACAAGCACAGACCAGTCTCCAAAAAGGGTTGGAACTCGTTGACACAGCCTGATTAAATATATGTAGCAAAGAAGTCCAACACTCAAGCACTTACTTTATTACATCCTGTAAACTGAGACATCCATAAAACTCCTCATGTGCTAAGTGCTAGTTCTCCCCCTCCCCCCAATATTAAATATTTAGTTTTTAAACAAATGCTCTCAATAATACTACCTCGCATGCAACCTGGGCACCAGATGTTAAGGTAAAATTGCATTACACAGTGTCTAAGCATAAGAAAAGTTTGCAGTTTCATGTGTTTTAGTGCTCATTCATCTGCTATTTTTTAAATGTATTTGAAATAGAGTATTACAAATACCTAACATGCCTCTAAAAGCTGACTGTAAACTTCAGCTGATAGAAACTATATAAATATTTTAACATAAAAAAAATGCCTCTCAAAGACATGACTCAAATTTACACTTTTCAAGACAACACTTTTGAACTATATCTGTATCTGTCCTTTGTTCCAGCTTAGTATTGAAAGTGAATGTTATGACATATGGAAGCTGGGGTTTGCTTGAATTCATAGGTGCATGAAGAGTTACTGTCAGACAAGAACATACACGCTTACGTATACGTGCATGTGAACAGGCAGTATTACAGTAGACACTATCCTTTAGCCAACTTGTTGGAAGCCTGAGTATGTATGTGGTGAGACTAGTCATTTCTGAGTAAGGACTCAGGACAGCACTATGTTCTCTACTATCATGTAGAATGAGACAAAAAATTAGTGAAATAATCCAGTCAGCACTGTGTCACCCATACAACTAATATCCAGAGTATGCTGCAACAAAAACATTTCTGAATAGGGATGTCCCAGGTACAGATCAAATCCGATCTGGAGTGAACTTGAACTGGTTCACTCACACTGACGAGCCTTCTAACAGAGAGTCATCCTGCCTGCTGCGCTCCCACCTTCTCCGGCAGGAAGAATGACTCATTTCCTACACAGCTGCTGCTATCACTACACTGACTGCTTTGAAATGTCAGCCTTCCAACGTTACCTTCTGCAGGTCCATCATTTTCGTCCATAGAGCTGCAAACTTTGGTGGATGCTAATGAGGTAGAGGAGCCACTGTGTTGGGAGCTCTGGAAATGGAGAGACACAAATGAAAACAGATGATTGTTAAAGAGCACAAGTAGCCACAGCATGTTCTTACTGGACAGACGTCCCAGAGGGGCTTCAATGATCTCCGCATAAAGTATTCAATTTTCTTTTGGGGAGGGACATGCAAGATGTTTGGGAAGAGTCCAATTTTTCCACTAAAGTTATACTTCTGGTACCCAATTAAACTGTAGAGACCCCCAATTCATTATATGCAGCTACATATTTATGTAGACTCCACTAGGAAAAGTAGTTTCTCCCTATTCCACACACATTTTGGCAGGGAAAACTGAGGAGCTGCATGCCCTCTACTGGCAGGAAACTGTTTTCTCAGGGGCATCAGTAATGTAACAGACACTAAAAGCTAAGAATCTGACTGAAGTTGGTTTTGCTATGGGCTGAATTTGTTGCTTTCGCATATTCCCCTCCAATGAAAACCTCCCCAGTTATGCTTTAGAAGAGCAAATTCATTATGATAATGTATGGAGAGAATAAAATGCAGCGTGAATAATGTTTGCTTTTTTAGAAAAGGAAGTGATTGGATACAGCCCACTTGAGGCAAGAGCCTATACCTCAGTTTTAAATCTTGTAAACTGAGTGTCTAAGAGAGAAGAAAATACCTTCATAGCCTCCAGAAGGAGACCCTGGCCACCTAACTTGGATGCCAAAAATATAGCAGGCATGGTATCAGCAGGGAAGCCTTCCAAAGCACCTATCTCTGTCTATCACTTGCATATGAAACTTAGACATGTACTTTAGGAAGACTGCTTCATTAGGCATCTCAATGGGTGAAATTATACTAACACATGAGATGGACTGGATTTCACCCCAAACTTTTATTCTGTGCTGTATTATGATTATATGAACATATCTTCATGATTCTTCCATCTTCAACAGAAACTGAAAGAAACTACAAACATAACAGTGGTCCTTTAATACTACAGTAAAAATGAGCATTTCCTCAGGTGCTCATGTTGCAACATGAGTTAGAAGTATTCAGAGCATTTCCAAAATTAAAACAAGACCTCTCTTGGGTTCACATAGTTTTCACACCGAAAGGTTACAAAGCACTGCAGCATTCAGTTACCCCCTTGAATCTATGTGTTATATAAATTATAAGCTGTACTGCATGTAACTAACATTAGAGATCAGATCCTGGCCTGTGATTGATTGCAAGGTATCTAGATGCCGACAATCAGGGTGTCAATCCACTTTATACATTTAATACACAGTTTTTTTGGAAACTATTTCATCTACCACTCGTGGAATGCAGAAGTTAACTGGAACAAGAATAACAATGTAGCGGTCAAATTTTTTGCAGAGTATGGAGATAGGGAGGATGCAATTAGCAGAGTTAGAAGCTGACCAGTATGCTGAGTTCATTTGAACAGGCTAAGTTTTAATTTCTCCCATGACAGATTAAGGTCAGATGATTTAGACCAAGGCTGAAGTTGGCCCAGTTTTTCATTTAATAACCTTGAGAGCTTGCACATGCCCTGTCTACCAAGAGATTCTTTGTCTGCTTTTTCTTTTAATCATCACCAGCTCACTCTTTGCATCCACCCAAGCATTCCTTCTTAGCTTTGACCAGAATTAAAAATTGCATTCATCAGTTTTTGGACCATATTTGCTGCCTCTCGATGACAGAAATGAGCACTGACTAATTTTATACAGCTTGCTAAGACATTACTGCCCTTGTTTCATGATTAGGACGTTTATGGTGTCATTCCTGTTTAAACTCTGCTAGATATCTCAGTAAAAACTTACCTTAATTTTCAAGCAAATGTGCAGATGAGGATCAAGGTAAGAGGAAAATGCTATGAATTCTCAGAGCTGGAGAAGTCACTCTCTAAGCCACTCTTTTTATATAGCTTATAATGATAGATTTCCTTTACACTCCTGCTTCTAGAATAAGTGGAAAAACATGCTTTTTCTACTCATTCGGCTGTGTCTGCTTCTTTTTTTTTTTTTTTAGGAATCCAATTTGTTATTTCTTTTCCCATGATACAGCATTTTCTTAAAGGAATTACAATTTAAATATGTTTAATATTTGACACATATACAACCAGGAATTAGTCTTTACATCGTTTAAAGGGTACAACACAAAAAAGGTCAGTGGAAGCACTGGATTTTCAGGAGATTACCAAACAATTACCCTATTCAGTTTTGTATTTTAAATGCTGAGATTACACTCTTCAGCAGATGCTAGGTCAAGCACTGCTGACTACACACCACTGCAGCTTTCTTTAGCGATTTGAGGATCTCTTCACAGAGTCCTGCACTCATTGTTCCGGTCTGCGAGAACGGGAGGCATGTTAAAATTGAGACTTAACTTGGTGGCTAAATTTTCTCAAAATGGGTATCTAGAGAGACTCAAATTCCTATTTGGGAACCTGATTTCTCAAGGATCCTCAGCGCTGGTTTTGATGAGATCTGTGACTGCTCAGTCCTTCCCAAACTGGAATCCTTCTAGGTCCCATTTCAGCAAAATACTTCAGTGCTTCACTTTAAACACAAACAGTCTTAATACCCCATATACATGACTCTTAAATATAAACTCACTCTTAAATAGCTGTCTAATGTATAGTTGCCTAAATATGTATTTAGACCAAGTTTAGTAACCAAATTGAAAGAAAAAGCGGCCCATATAAATTTTAAAGGAAACAAATCACTAATATGAGATCTGTTCTTTTTAAGTGCCCCTATTTGTTTTCTTACTGACACCATGTTTGCATCAGTAAATAAGAACTAGAAGGCTAAGTTGGTATTCATAACTAAAGATGTACTGAAGTGAAGCATTACTAGTTTATAGTGTATCATAGGTCTGCAAACAAAACATACACCACCTTTACTAAGAGCTGTGCGCAGAGTAGAAGTGTGTGGGCAGATGTATAGCTTGTCAATGACACAAACACAGTAGCTAAAGAGAGAGTTGATAAAAATACATACTGGGATTTTTAAAACTACTGAATTGAAAAATATGAAGAAAACATATAATTTTTATTACCTTTGCTGAACTCCTATTAAAATAACAGACTTAAAAAAAATTAGAAACTGCACATTTGAATATATTTGCAATGTCTATGCACAGACCACCTTCTTTTACAATTAAAGAGACGTTACTAGGCAAATCTGACATAGAATATTTTCTTTTTTATTCAGTCCTCCAGAACACCACACAGGCATTTATTTATTTATCTTTACTTAAGCTAGAAGGACATTCAGTTCGTTTAGACTTTAATTAGCTGGTTGTTCTCACAAGCTGAAAGCCCTCCAGGTCCAATAATCCTTGTGGTTCTTGGTGTTCCCTCCAGTTGGCTTGCCCATGGGGAGGCAGTCTGTTGTGCACACGGTTGCTCTCACAGCTGTAGACCCCATTAGGGATATTGGAGGGGGGAAAAAACAAACTCTAAGCAAGAGTATAATCTCTTCAGTCCACAGGCCTTAATGCAATTAGCTGTTTTAATTTTAAGAGATGCTGAGGTGCTTGAAATGTCATCACTTTTACACAGATTTAAAGGGGTCCAGTTGCATAGGTTGCCAGCACACGGTCATTTTTATGGCACACCTCCGTAAAAGTGATGGCATAAAAAATCAGGTCTTTGGTGTAAGGATTTCAGATCCTATTCAGGTTTATACAACAGATGGCCAACACACCATACACCTCATTGATATGAATAGAAACATTAGCACTATAGAGTTTCATCTATGTCTCACCAGGAGATTTATTTAGCAACTGTTTTGTAAATAGTTTGTACCTCAGTGGAAATTCCTCAAATTCAGTGAAAAAAAGCAGTAAAATAAATATTATTTGAATTACTCTCTCCCCATACTCACCTTTGTCCTAAATTAATCTTAAAATCATACTCCAACTCAATAGCAGGAATAACTTTTATGGACTATCAGTATCAGCAGTTATGAAAGGAAACTAACAAGTATGTCTAGAAAGTTTGTTAATGCAATTCAGATTCCTGAAATTTGAAAACCAAACACTGTATTACATTTTCCAAACCTCTCAAAACCTTTATTAGTGCATATGGAGTCTACAAAGTCCCCTGACAATAGATTTCTTTGTATAGCGTGAAGGAAGCATCTGGATGGAATGTGAGTAACAGAAACACACACAGGTGTAAAGCTAAGCTGGAACTCAAGCAGAGTTTTGCTCTTTTAGAAATGGTATTAATGAAACCAAGATCAAAATTAGTAAACAAACTGTAAGTTCAGAAATGAGGCCTAGCACAGGGGCATTTTTAATGTCTTTTAATGATGCCTCCTAAGATTTCACTTATTCCTAAGAACTCTAAAGAATTTAAAAAGCCTGGAAAGACAAAAAGCTGTACATATCAGTAATATGTGTAGGATAAAGATCAATTCAGTAAAGATAAATAGGATTAAAAACAAAACAAAACAGTTAAGCAACCACAGTCACCTCTTTGTAGCCTGCACTGTCTGAAGCATTCAGTCCGGTTATAAATAATCTTTGCAAGGTAGCCGTCATGAATTTCTGACACAGCCCATTCCTTAGCCTGAAGATCATCATGTTTAACGGTAAAATAAAAACAACAGTACAGTGCAGGCATGAGCTTCAAAGGACTTTGAAAGACTCCCAAATTCCTGTAATATATAATAGTGGCAAGAAAGAAATAAGTGAGTCAATACAACAAAATAGTGTGTCTCCAGGAAACAAAATGCTTTTAAAAGGTTAAGCAGGGGACAGCTGGTTTAAAAACAGTAAAATAAACATATCTTGATGCAACTTTTAGAAGACAAAGTCAGTTTATTATTCAATTTAGAGAGAAGCAAAGGGTTAGACTGAAACTTTCTCTCTCAACTGTCCAGTGAAAAATGTTCCTGATTTTTTTTTGCTTAATTGCTTAGATTTTTTGGCCCAGCCCACTAAGAGGGAAGGAAAGTCTTCATGTAAACAGTACAAAGTGGGCAAAAAATTACTTCACAGAGAAACATCAAATTCCCAGTCTTTGTGCTGAATGGAAGGCAATGGAATTCAACGTACAGAAAGAGAAATGATGCAGTTGTTTTCTCTTCAAATTCAGACACTACACTAAACTGACATGTAAGATCCAGATTTATTTATAAACTGCCTTCATCTGGAAAATGTATGCAAGCTTGCTACTTGTCCACAGGTCTACATCCCACACTGTATTTTTAAGACATTTCATTTAAAAGAGACCCTACATGGGGAAATGACACGGTTTTCACGTATGCAATGCAGGATTTACACAGCATGGAGAAGAGCTAAGTTCCAATGAGACAAGGGATAATTGGGTGCGTGTCATTTAGGAGCTTGTGTTGTTTTCCTTCTTGGAGGGATAGAGGGGCAAATGGGAGAGTCTGCAAGAAAATGGAGCTGACAGGCGGGAGCTAAATTTTCAAACTGAAGCACTTTGTTCTGTTAGGATTCTCTCATTAAATTGCAGCATCGACTGCTTATATACTCAGCTGATTTGTGCAAAAAGGCAATTCTGAAAGATCAAAATACTTTCTTATATAGTATTTAACAGTAAACTTAAACCTAACCTCTGTTAGCTCCTAATAGCTACTTCCAAAGCTGAGCTATAACTCAAGACTCTAGGCTCACTCAACCTTTGGCATCCTCAAGAAAAGACTGATGGACCTAAAAAATTAAATGTATCAGATTCATGGTATCGGAAGTTGACATATTGTTACTGTATCCATACTGTAGTTAACATAAAAAGTTACATGTGCAGTAGTGCAATGTGAAGGTTTCTTTTTTCCTTTTCTAAAGTTATACACAGGTAAAATTTTCCACTCAACAACGAAATGAAAATACAAGGCAGTCAAAGGAGGTTCCTATTTCTTCCATCTTATTAAGAACACAGCACAATCATCACTTTTATTTTTAATCTATTTGAGGTGAATTTTAAAAGCTTTCCTGATATTCTTAACTGGTGCTGAGTAGAGACATAAACCCCAATTGTTTTGTTACTACTTCTCATTTCTATAGTGCTGTTTCCTTTCGTGTCTGCATGTCTTTTTTAGGCAGACCTAGTTACTTATAACCAAGAGAACTTCAAAACTAGCATTTGTATCAGCTCCAGAGATCTCTTCAAGAGAATGTTTGAATATGATCTGAAGCAGCAGACCAGCAGGAGATGGAGTGTCATAAATTGTAACATCTCTCTTCCCCTGCCCCCCACCAAATAAAAGTCAGAAATAGATATATATTTTTAAAGAGTAAAAAGATACATCAAGGAAACCAGGTACTTATTTAAAACACAGCAGGTATGTTTCAGTACTCTTAGCTTTTTGCAGGCATACTTTCCTAATAATTGACTTAACAGGAGTGCTGCTAAAGCTCGTTTGCTGGCAGGGAGTTGGTACGTTGCTTTAGGTGCAGTATGTTGATTCCTCACTTCATACTTCAAACCTATCCCGTCGTGTGCACACAAACTTACCCATAACCAATTCATGGCAGGTATATTTACTGTCTCTAAAGCACCCATTAGAAACAAAATTCTTCCTTGAAGGACCTTTTACATCTACACACTAGAATCCAAAGTTTATTATTTAAAAAGGTACTGAATGCATCTACTATATAAAGGAACCCATTAGGATGCATGAATCCCACATGCTTACACTAAGTGAACTGTTAGATGGACAATGCTGATCCAAAATGATCATGCAATACCAACCACAAGTGTTTTTTTAAAGCCTGTTAATCACATTTCCAAAATAAACTCACTGAACAGTGTGTATTTTTTAAATATATTTATTACATCGCTTACAATAATCTACAGTAATGTTAAATCTAGCGAAACAACAAACTGCAACCAGGATGACATGGTCAAATATGAAACACAAGTACAACACAGTATGATGAAACAATGGCACAAAAATGAAGGTGATTTTCTTCAGCTGATTATATGAAATAAAACATTCATTGGCATTTATTTTTGCAAGCTTTACATTTTTTGTTGATAAATCAACAGCTTTCTTTTTGGTTTGCTGCATCACATTAATACAAAAATGGTATATTTGAAAAAGCAAATATCCAAGCACTTTTTTAAAAAAAATAATTGTATGCAGAACTTTGTAAAATCTTTAACTTATGTTGTAAATGTGCCAATATTTACAATATCATAGTGCAACTAACAAAATGAAGAGGCCTTAGCAGAAACATTGTTAGCTCCTCTTTCACTAGAGTTTAAATCCCAAAACACTGTATTGCAGGGAAACCACAAACTAATTACCTCTTAAAACATCAGACAACAAGTACACACTGAATACAGTATATCTTTTTTCATACTTCACTGCTGAGGATTAATTTAAGCAAATTTGAATATAATCAACATGCACAAATACAGACACTAAAATGCATACAAAAATGGGTGTGTGCATTGCATGTGTTTTAACCCCTCTATAAATTGTGCATACACAATACATGTATCTACACATCCAGTGACTTCAATGGCGAGTTAAGGGCACTCAGCCATTCTGAAAATTCAGGTGCAAGGTGAAATAGGCAAAACAAGCCAGCCAAAAAGTGTCACTACAGCAAACATAGCTCAGTGGAGCATCTGTTCTGCTCTGAAAGCATGGCTTTCCGAACACAGGATTTTCCTGTGAGGTATCACACCCATTTTGAAGGGCTGTGATAACTGCTCGCTGACTTTTATCTACATGTAAAGCTACTGCTGGCTGCATGATGTAGGATTTTTTTTTTACTTATCATTCATAGTTACAATATATCATCCCATCACTAACAGATAAACTGAATGTTAAAATTAGATTAAGAACAAACTTCTATTTGGTTGTATACTATTAATTGGATACAAGAAAAAGCACAGATGACATTAATCTAGGTATTTTTCAAGTGATGAGGTAATTTAGCACCTTACAGATTTTATATTTGTTCAATTTTCAACTGTTTTTTGACAAAACAGTAAACTTGGGTTCATTAAAGATTCTTTTCTATAGCAGTTAATTCATTTTAACATTTAGAGTTGGAGGACATTTTCTGTAACATACTACACTATATAAAGTTCACATCATAGTGTGAAACATGAAACTGTAAAAACAAATACTATTATTTATTTCAACTTTTAAACAAACCAATATCAACTCGTGTTCTTCAAGGCTGTTTAATATTATGTAACCTTTCTTACAATACACATATATGTTCACAGTGACAGATGCATATTTATATTAATACCTCCGAATTTTCATTTTGCAGCCACATAGGCCCTGTGAAAATGGTTTAAAGGGCAAATAACTAAATATAATGTGTTGTCCCTGAATAATTTTACAAATTGAAAAGCAATATTCACATTAGAGTCTGACTGTTAAAGGCTTTACAACAGATTTCTACAGAAGAACTTTCTAATATTTGATGACTTAATAATTGCACTGCAGAACACTGCACTTCATAAGGAGATACATGTTAAAAGAATATCGTTTTAACTTTATGATTAATGTTCAGTCTGTGTCAGTATACTTCCATGCATAAGGCCCTATCCTTCCCACCTTGAAGTCAATCATGATTTTGCCATTAACTGAAAATGGAGCAGAACTAAGTCCTCATTTGTACAGGAGATTTCTTAAAACTGTATATAATCCAAAGGGGAGTTGCTCAGCAAGTACAGACTGTCACAGCTCCGATCACTTTGACAGAGCTATGGCAAACCCCACCACATGAACAGCTTCCCGTAATACATTTTCCACACACACTCATTTAAAGAAGCTGCAAATGTGACATAATGTGCACAGATTTCAAAACCACTAATCTATACCTATTTGTGTGTGTGTGTGTGTGTGCATGTGCATATAAACGTACACATATACACACATACATTCTGTGCTTCACATGTGAACTGTTTGTTGCATAAAAGAAAAGAGAGAAAAATAACAGAAAGTTGCATAAAGCATTAGAGAAATAATCACAAGTATCCATAAAGCTCAAGGAGAAGCAAAGCATTCACAATCTATACAAGACTCTAGCTACATCATAATCACCTTATAGTAGGCACAAATAATGCAGCATACAGAGAACTATAAGAGGTTCAAACACTATAAAGTTGCTTAAGCTATTCTGTTATTTAATGAAGTTGATGAAATCTAGTGACAAACTAAACCCTGTGCTGTTGCAAGCAGATCTACAGTATCAAGAAACACAATTTCAGTTTCACCAATAAACTGAAACCTTCTGGTCTTGCCCAAAAGAAACATATCATTTCTGCTCATGTATAATGGGAATTACATTCCACACAAAAGGGATCTCAAAGTCCATAAACAGTGTACCTTTTCAATCTCTAAGGGACTTTCATTCCTTAGATGAAATATTAATAATACATACTGCCCCCGAATAGCCCCTTAATACAAGTCATATGTTAAAATGATTAAATGTTATGAACTAGCATACTCTTTGAAACAGTCTTGATGGAAAACTCGCTATGATAACAATGACTGATACAAGGTCCATTTTTCTTTTCCACAGCTAAGCAAAGCCATGGAATTCACATTTGCTGGCAAGCTGTGCAGAACAAACATACTGAATAAACTGCTTTAAGCAGCAGTAGTCTATAAGGAAGAGGGGAGGAAAAATAAAATTCCTGAAATTTACTTTCTTCATAGACAAAAGCAATCCTCCAGAAGTCAGTGCAGAGGAGTTCTCTGAATTTTTGGAAACTGATCCCAGTGCACCTTTACTTAATATGCATTTCTTGGGATTGAGTAATATATTTTACAAAGGCATACTCTCCTAAGAGGCAAAGATACAAGTAACTTCACAGCTGTGAACTTTTCCAGTAGAAAGGACAGCCTTTTGACTGGGGATGGGGGGGGGACTGTTCATATTGCTGGAAGCAGTTTTAAATCTGAAGTCTTGAAGCAGGAATGGCAAAACATGCATTTTAAAATGGAATGACCTAACTGCTTCAGCAAACCTGCCAGATCAATGACTTTTTCTTCAGGTGACACTAGAACCAAGTATCGGAAACAGAGAAGGTAAGTTTTGTATCCTGTTGCCCTTTTATTTTTGTAAATATTCTCCATAAAAAAATGCTAATAATACAGTGAAGCCATAGTATCACATGCCAACATTTTTTAGCTGTGGAATTTTATTATGGACAGATCAGTGTAAGTAAGTGTATTATTTCACTACATTAAAAGTCGGCATGCAGAGGCTAAACATTTTTTTCCTACTAAGTAAATTTTCCTGATTTCAACATATATTAAATCATTACTAATATCTTCTTTACAAATTTTCATTGAGGGTCAGAATCACACTGATTTCTAATTTTAAAATCATTAGTTTTTGAGATACTGAAAGGAAATGGTAAGACAGTAAAAGTGTGTGATCACTATACTATGGCCTTAAATACAACAGATAAATATTAAATCAATTTGCAACATATAATTGGAAATATTGCTATTATTATGTAAATTAGAGTAGTTGACTAAGATTTGCACAATAAAGCAGCAGAAAAATAGAATTAGTAGATATTTGTTAAGCAACTGGTTATAATGCATGATCTACTTAACACTAAAGGAGTTTTGCATATTCATGCTGTACAAAATGACCACCTCTATAAATTATGAAAATAGAGAAATTAGGTCAATAGGAGGATGATCCACAGTTCCACCATTTCTATATGCTTCCATTTTAAAATGACTGATTTAGAAACAGCATAAAAAGTCTTATTATAGCAAACAAAAAAAATGTTCCTGTCCTTAACATAAGTGAAAAAAAGATCAGTTTCTCAGGCCAAATGTGTTTTACCAAAAGGTGTCATCATATGTTTGTCAGATTGTGT
This sequence comes from Apteryx mantelli, assembly GCF_036417845.1. Lineage (NCBI taxonomy): Eukaryota > Metazoa > Chordata > Aves > Apterygiformes > Apterygidae > Apteryx > Apteryx mantelli. The sequence goes on from NC_089978.1 coordinate 28,382,485, forward strand.
GTATGCTGCTAGCCAGCAGGCCCACATATTTCCTGTTTAAGATATTTCTCTCCATATTTACTTCTCCATGCAACACAAGGATGATCAGTATTAACAGCTCTTGCAAGGTAAAACATTCATGTTGCCTGTGAATATCCTTCTGTCATCAAATTGTAATACAGTAAAAATAACTTTAACATTACTTTGAAACCATTTACTTTTTGTTCAGACACAAGATTTCTTCCTTTTCTTTTTGTTTAGATAAACAGACTAAACACTGAAAAGAATGAGATTTGAGAGATCCAGATGTGTGTATTGAGATCAGGCAGCATGGTAAAATCAGTTTAATGTGGTAGGTTTTTTCTTTTCTGCAGTTTTACCTATTCATCAGTAAAGCAAAGCATTCATTAAGTGTTCATATCAAAATGAATAGATACCTATGTTAAAAACAGAACATATAATCAGTACCTTAGATGATAAAAAGAGTGCTATTCATAAATGTGCCCACTATGGATTTGTGCGTTATATTCACCTTATCCAACCTTCATCCCTCACAGTGTGCACAATGCTGTTTTGTATTTGATGGACATATTCAATGGCTCATTCATTACAAATTCTTGCATTTAAAAGCAGTGGTAAAGCCAAAAATGCCCCCACACTTTAGAATTAATTTGGCCCCATGTTTTAAATATTAAATATGCAAAACTCTTTTGTGTGATTCACTGTTACTGTAAATTAGCAGCTATTCTCTTTTAAAAAGTTAAACCTTCACCGAATCACAAACCATAAACACTGTTCCATTTTCTCTTTTACACTGAGTCTCCTACTGAATCCAAATCATCCGAAGAGAGTGGGCGATACAGGTCCTGTAAGATGAAGTGCAGTATAGATTTGTTTATTGTGTTTGATTTGTTGCACTGAAACTGTCTTACAATCTTTTGTTACTGTGGACCAAAAGATACTTTTAAACAGTAAATACACATGTTGCATATATTCAGATTTTTGAATTTTTAATCAATAGACACGTGGCTAGTAAATAAATCTAGAGTTTGAATGTACAAAATATTTTAAATAGCAAGTATTTTCTTCTTTGATTCCTTCCTACTAAACACGATTAAAACAATGTTTGGCTGTTCTGGAGAGTCTCTTAACTGTCTGGAAACATGGCAGTATCAGTTTAATCCTTTCCCTTTTTCAAAATAAAATATATACCCCTTTTGTTTCACAAACAGTAGTAGGAAAGTAAATGTTTACCTTATAATATAAGGTAATCAACACTTGCCACTCCCTGGTCATATAGTGTGGATCCAACAACCCAGAATGCTGGCACTGAATACTGCCATTATATATATTGCACTATCTGACAGTGGTATGTCTTTTCTACTTTTTTTTTTTTTTTTTGGTAAAAAGACAGCATGTAAAATGCCCTCGTCACCGGCTCTTTCTGATGGTAGCCAGGCAACCAGCTCCTGACAGCAGAACAAGAGAATCTGAGTGTACGGATCCACTTCAGCGCAAGCACCCTCTGGCTGATGGGATAATCTGCAAATGCCAGAGGTGTCTGAGGATGCTGCGCTGCCCCATTCAGCCTGCGCAGTACAAGAGCCTTCTCCAAGATACACGACAGCGAAGAAAGAAAGAGAAAGTTCACCAAGGAGAAGCAGCAGAGGATCGAGTCCTGTCTTTGCAAGGTGAATTAAGCAAAGAGGCTGGTTTAGAGAGGTGCTGATTGGCCTGGTGGCTTTGCAGTCCTTTCCCCCTCCCCAGCACACCTTTTTACAGCAGCTTTGATACCTTTAAGCTGTTTCTGGGGATCCTTTAAGTATAAAGCATATTTACAAAATACACCAAAACATATACAAGACAAAGACCTTGGCAAGGTCTGCAAAAATACAAGAGCACATGAAAATGGAAAGGCTAATGGGACCGGCTTTACCATTGGTCTAAGCTTCCGGTTTTGAGCTTTGTGCGTTTTTTTAAACTACAGGAAGATAACTGAGACAAAATGAACAAATAAACAAAAAGACCTGAAAGCTAAGCTTTGAAACATGAACTGCTTAAAATGAATGTTTTAAAATTACAAATTTACAAATGTCTAAATAACCTATGAAGGCTTATGTTTCACTTGCAGGCATGATATAAAGGGGATTTTAATTCCTTGGATTGCTCATTCTGCACATAAATTGCTAATAGGCATGTGTATATATAGTAACAGTCATGTTAATCTGGCACACACTTCAGAAAATCCAATCTTAAATAAATCTCTGTGTGAACAATCTAGACAAAGGAAGAATTTTAAACACACAAGCCTATCTCATTTTTAATAGTAACTAGTTAGTTAATTATTAAAATTTCTTTTGTGCATATCCAGTTTTGGTATTTCTAATATGCAGTACAGAAAAAAATCTTCTGATTTGCTAGCGAGGATAACTCACCAAACTTTTGAATGATATCTTCCAGGTGACTGTTTGCTTACTCCTCTGAATACAAACAATATGTATTTGGAACTTACAAAGATGACATTTGTGAGAACTGACTTTTAAAATCTTGAGTAATTTTGTGTTTACTTTTATATCTGCATGGTTGGTCTAAAGTAAAATCATGCACAAGATCTCAAGATCATATTCTCTGTCCCTTCATACACTTTTAAATATTTGATACTTTTTTGAAAATTTTCCTTTCTGATAAAAATTTCCTTGCCTCTAATTAGCCAAACAGCATTGTTTAGAAAAATATGAGGAGAATCCATTTATTATTTTAAATGGATCAGTAAAAAGAAAAAAACACTTTCTGTATGAATAAAAGACATTTTGGACATATGCAACTCAAAAACTCGTTACATATATCAAATTCAATTTTTCTGTCTTATTAGTCAAGAGGTACCTTAAACTCAATTTGCTATTATTCTGTTGATTGTAGTTGCCAGTGAAATAGAAAAAATATATTTAAAATAATGGCAATCAGTATACTCTAACTGAAGTAATGACACCAATTACGAAACAGTGGAAAAACAAACTCAAGAACTATTACAAAAGCTAGTAAACTAAGATGAGGGGGTTATTATACATATTTATTATTATGACTGTCATGTCACCTTTTCTGAGTCCTTGCCATTAATCATACTCTGTTGCAGTAGAACTATATACATGTACAGTAAAAAAACTCTCTCCTTCAACTGCTATAAACCTGAATTGTAGATGTTTTCGTCTTCTGTGGATATACCCAATTAAGTATGTAACAACATAAAAACAAAAATCTTATTTTCTATTTTCAAAATAAGGAATATAAGAAAACCTAACTATATGAAAATGTAATTATAGTACAAAGGCTACAAGTTTAAATACTAGGATGCTGAAAAACAGAAAAGATCAAATGATTACTAGTTGACTTTCAAGTGTCTGTCTTACACCTATAAAATTAATCTGGACTATTAGTTATACTGTCAAATCTTACCTTCCTCAAGTATAGGCTAAATTTTACCTGAGATTATTGATATATAACTCCAATTTCTGGATACAACCCAGCCATGTGAGAACGGATGTCAGCAAGTGACAAAGGATGAAACTGTCTTTTTTGTTCTGGCTCTGGAGGGTTTAAAATTGTATCTGTAGGGTTACAGTAGTATCGTTTTCATGGTTACAGTATATGCACCACAGTAACATTCCTGGTCTTACTGAAGTCAATGCAAAGCCTTTTGTCAAAGGCCAGAATGTAATTTTTTAAAAAGATGCATGATTAAATGTTACTAAGTAAGGGCAGCAACCCCTATATTTAAGTTGCCTAATACATTTTATAATTAGAAGGAATTTTTTCTTTGGAAAATTCTACCATCTCTATTTTTTTTTACAGGCCTTCACTATTCACAGGGAGAAATCACTCCGTTTATGAAAGTTCCTTGCTTTTGTGCCACTGAATTCAAACCCATGACTTTCTCTCACCTGTGTTTCTCAGGAAAAACGTGGACAGCCTGCCCACACCCCTGAGCATTTTAAGAGCTAAGCCCACAGCTCCCTCATAACACTCGAATGGGGATGCTGAAGAGCTGATCTATCAGTTACATCAAGGGTAATCCGGCTATGCTTGATTCAACGCTTGATTCAATGCTTGATTCGATTCTAGTCTTCCAGATCCAGCACATAGCAATGGCACCCTGTTTACCTGGTGGCATGACAGAGGACAGGCACTCTCTAATTATGACCAGATGGAGAGAGAGCCAGAGAAACAACTAATTACACAGCTGAGCTGGCATTCCCAGAACCCAGCATCTTATTTCAGTTCTAGAGCACTAGTTCTCCCAGACTCCAAGAGAGAATACTGGTCGGAAACCCAACCATGATCTCCAACCCCAGGACATGGATCTAGCTGCCAATGCTCTTGTCCTGGGCATGGGCAGGAATACTTCTCAAGATGGGGACAAGAGTGACAGTCAAACTAGTCTTCCCTTCTCTCCTGTATACCCATCACATGACACCCATATTTCAATAATCTCCTAGGGAACAAATCTTCTCCTGTGGCTGGCTAGTCAGTTCTGCAGTTCAAGCGGTTGAAGACAATACAAAATGCTCTGGGTTCAAATTTGGTTTATGACAATATGGTACATAAAATAACTTGTTCTCTAAATAAATATTAAATGGATATGTACAAAAGATGGCACTAAAGCAAAACAAAACAGTATTTTTGACTGCTAACACAAGAAATTTAAGATTAGTAAGCACTGTTTTATGGTTGTTCATACAACTGATTTAGTCATATGAATACACATTATGACCTTTAACGACACAATCACATGGTTTTGCTCATTCACTTCACAAGTTAAATATGAAAGGACCTGAATTAAATTCTCAGGGCAACTGTAAAGTTTCCATTCCTTAACCTCGGAGCAGTGGATTTTGCAACCTAAATAACACTGTTTTAATGTATTTTCACATTTGTTTTCATATGTACAAATATATTTTGTCTACAATAAAGCCTCAAAATATAAGGTGTCATCATCTTTAACAACGTGGTTGCCTATCCTTCTTCTTCTCTTCCTCTGTGTGACATTTGGGGCTTAATTCTGTTCCCAGACAAGCATGAAATATCCCCTACTGAGGTCAATGGGATTTGATATGAATATCTGAGAGCAAAATTCAACTCTTATACAATGTCTTATCTCTCCTGTAATTTATTTCAAAACTTATTTTCTATACACTTAGCAATGTGATTATATCACCACTACACAGCCCTTTGCATCCATAAGACTGCCATTTAGTGATCCTGTTATATTTCCACATGGAGAACCTGGTTAGAAGAGACCCATTTGCCTTCCACTTCACATTTAGGAAACCTTGTGGACAAACACATCTTGTGTGTAGTGGTGCTGACCACACGGTTCCCGTTCATCCATTCACAAATGTTAACATAAAAACATTTATTCCTTGTGGGGATAAAAGCATCAGTGGTGGGGAAGGAAGCTTTGGAGGGTTACCAGTGAAAAGAGAAAGCCTTAGAACAAAAGAAAATCCACTATATACTGATATCATACATCTTAACAGACACCCTTACATCATCAATGTATAATTCATTTGGAAGACTCTTCCCTCTTCAATGACTTATTAATGACTCATTCATGAGCCTTGAGAGCAAGAGCAAACAGGTGAGGAAGACATTGCATTCAAGAAGATTTTAGTACCAACTTACTCAACTGAAACTTTCATCTTTACTCACTGTGTACCAAACAATGAAAAACATGACTATCCTGAGGCTTCAAGCTGATACGCAGTGGCTATCTCTATGCTGTAAGATCACATAGTACTTTCAAGTCAGCTTCCAGATCTAATAAGCGAGTCATGACAGAATCCCATGGCAGCATCCCAGCTTGGGATAAGACTTGGGCATGCACAATTCCTCTGCTCCCTGGTATCCATGAGAAAGAAAGAAGGATATTCAGGCGAGAAAGGACTCATGCCATGTTCCAGCTACCGCTGGTCTGGATATCTGGGGCATCAGGACTGCACCAACTGCTAAAGTCAAGCACTGTCAATTCTGCGTATAATCTCTTTCTTTCAAGAGACACAAATTATGTCTTTATTTAAAAACTAAAAAGGCAGAAAAAATGTGTTCCAACTGTACTTGTAAACAGAAGTCTGGAATATACAGCACTGCCTTAGGGAAGCTTTCTTTGAGAACAACTGATCACAGTTTAGAAAATATCAGAAGAGAAGATAAATAGATGTGTGTCCCACTGCTTTTGAATAGCTCCAATTAATTAAATCAGCATGTAGAGCTTTTTGGGTTGGATCAGTAATATTCTACTACATAGTTACAGCAGTAACGTATGTATTACCATCATTCTGGATGGTTAGGTACATTGTAGATTCTCTACATATGATGGTAGTGGGAACCTACAGCTATTAACAGCTTTGGTCCAGCAAGGTGCCTGAAGAGTCTCCTGTTGCTTTACTGCACAAGGCTGTGATATCACAGCTAAATTCCACAGAGCATTCTTTCACTTTGTTTTAAAATCAAAGCTGTGGTAGGTTTTGCAAGTGATATAATGCCTATGGCAAATTAAGAAAAAAAAAAGACTTTGACAACATCAGCATTTTCTTCCAGTTGTGAGATGCTTGGAAAAGGAAACAAAAAAAAAAGTTTTGAAATCATCCCTTTTTTTTTCCTCAAGGATAAACCAATTCCCAGCATATTTAGCATTTTGAAGGATACAGAACAGTTGTTTTCCACTTAAGAATGTTGTACAAACACAACAAGGATTGTATCCAAGCTCTTCCACCCTATAATTCTAAATACAAGGAATCGCTGGGGAGAAGGCTATCCAATAATGGCTATGTCAGATCCTACCCAGCCACTCTCAGAAATCAGTTTCCTTATTTCCTTACCCTCTGTTTCCGTAGACTTCCTGGGCTGGTGGGAGATGGGCTTGGAGACTTCCCAGAGCGGGGAGTAGAAAGCTGGCTACCAGGGGTTCCATTCACTAAGAGGACAATAAATTGAGAAAATAAATACAAGGCATTATTAAAAGCAAAGAAATAATTAAATCAACATATCTCATTTCTTCTCATTCTTTTTTTAACAGATTCATTTGCTTTTTTCATGTTTTAAACATTAAATAAGGTAATTCACAAAAGAACTGTTTCCTCGGAGTCTGGAATCTCATGAAACCAGTTTTTATATACAGTCTAAGCAAATAATGAATCTGAAGAGACTGTTTAGTCAACGACAGAGGACACTATTATGTCTTCTTAAACTGTACTGTTCCTACACTTCAAAGTGTTGCAAATCAAGCCACTTTGTGCTTATCCTTAACAGACATTTGCTGTATTTAAAGCTTTTCCTTCCATTTAGTTATGACTTCAAGTGCAACTCACCAAGAATAAAAAGCTGTATTGCTTGCAAGAACAAATCAACTACTTGCTGTCGCTCACTCACTCATTTGAAGAGATTTTTGCATTACTATCTGACCCAAACATCACCTCAGACTTAACTCAAAAGACCTTTCTAGACGCAGATGAACTGGATGTAACATCTCAAGTCTGAGTTACAGCAAGCCATCACTTTCTCAAATAGATAAGCTCATTCAAATATGTCAGTGCTTTTCATTTTAGAAGCATCTTTTGCATGCATGTGACACTATCCATTAAATTAACAAAATAACACCAGCAGAGGACAGAATTCTACTACAAAGTAATTACAAAAGAGGCTATCAATAATGTTCACACTAAAGCACTGAAAGAAATACTACAAAGCGTGTATCACATATATATGTAAATATTCTTTAAACAAGCAACTGTCGTATCACAGTCCATATGTGTCAGCATCAGGACAAACAATCAACAATTAGATTCCCAAATTCTGCATCTTAGGAGAATATTTACATACTAGGATATCAACAAGCCATTTGACTTACCTTCTATGAGTTCTAACATGGACAAAATCTTAGTGTTTAACCTGATAATAGCAAGCAGCAAAATTCCTGCTCTGTACTAAGCCAAGCTGTAGCAAAAATGAGGAGCAGTGGGATTAGTTAAGGATAGCCAGGGCTGTTCACAGAGTGAGCTGAATGCAATGCAGGATTCATAAGCAGAAGCCTTTTCTGCGTAAGGCTGACGTCTTCAAAGCAGCAGTGGGAGGTGCAGGTGCTGTCTTAGGGCTACATCAAAGGTGTCAGTTAAGCATAATGCTGCTGCTTCAGAGTGCTGAGCAACTGCAACCCCCACTCGCATTGCATGGAGCCCCGAAAGCCTAAGCAATGTTATATGCTGTGCACTGAATCATAATGAGGTGCCTTTGGGGGCAATATACCAAATGACTCATCTGAAAATCAAAATGACAATAACTCTTGTAAAACCTTGGCTGACTGGCAAACTAGCAAATGCTAAATTCTTTGGATAACACAGTGGGCATTTTTAATAGACTTTTCTTACTTTTTACATAATACATTATTCTCACTGGCTAAGGATATTGGGCCCACATATTATGAGAAAGAAACATGTATATCTACTACACTACACAGATCAATAAAACACATTACACTGCATAATAAATAATGATCACTCACTAGTGATTAGGTGCTATTACTGATTAGATCTCCACATCACTTTGTGCAAGGCATTGTTTAAGGTAAAGGTGCAATATCTTTGTATAACCATAGGAACAAGAAGAAACAGTAATTGCATTTAAATATGCTGCTTTTAAATAAAACCATTTCATTCTGCTAAGCTTAAAATTCACTTTGTACAGAGGACAACAGCTTGTACATATCAGCACTGATTCAAATGTACTAAGTGTTGGGGGAGAGTACATGCATATGGACACACTCACTGAAGTTCATATTGCAAAAGGACTCCCAAGATGTGGCCAATAGTATGATCTATGAGTAACCCCAAATTTGTTATAAATACTTTTGAAAACATTTAGGAAAAGGGATACAGGAGGACATTAAAAATGGGCTTTTTGGAGTCTCAAACATATAAAGTCTTGAAAGTTTTCTTATAAACAAATATGGTATCATTTAAAAACTAATATTAAAATACTGCTATTCACAGGGAGCTGGTACTCAACACTGTTCATTAATAAGTCTAGTGGTCTGTCTTCTCTTTAAACCAAGCACATTGTCTTAGATCTTGTTATTACTAGGAGAAAATTTAAGATAACAACTACACTTTAATAAACCTCATAAGACAAGGTACCAGATACTGTTCCTCAGAGATTGACTCCTTCCTCATAACTTGAAACAATAGTTTTGCTTAGAATTACTATTCCAGTTATTCTGTCCCAAAGACAAAGACTTGAGGCCACCAAGTGCAATCAGAAAAATAGATGCAATGCTGTATTTGACTCTGATGTGTTTCTCACATCAGGTTGATAAGTATCTATTTTAGGTAAAAAAAGTACATATTACAAACCCTAAAAATTACTCACTTGCTGCTATCAGAGAGCCCAGAGTGCTCAAGTTAATTTCCAGGGCTCTCCCCAACATCATTTTTTTAAGTGACAATTTTTATAGCTGTTGTGTTAGTGTTGGCCATCTGTAACATGTGAAATCAGAGCATAGTTAATGGATCAGAGCCTTCAAGAGATTTAAGTGGAGTTTGCTCACCTCTCTACCCATGTCAGAAACAAAAAGGAGCTAGGTACCTAAATGCTCATACCAGGTTATTTGTGAGTATACAAGGACTTCCTATGGAGAGCTGTGTAGGAAACTCTAGTATAAAAAAAAGAGATGACAACTCGGATTTGGGCATGGGATTCATTTTACTGATCTTTAGGTATCTATTATGTAGGCTTCTACTTCTAAACTAGTTTTCTAGACCTCACTTTAACCAATGAACAGGTACTGTCAGAGTGTGAGTTGTATCATCCACAAGTAACTATCTAAAATGGATCTGATGAACTGAGTACTAGAACTGTCCACTGTTCTGCCTTGCACCCTTTTAAAGTTAAGTGAGATGAATCCAACCTCAGGTGTCTATTGGATTAGAATATGCTGGAGATTAAAAGAAATCACTGAAATTCTCCCAATCTACTAATTTTGGTGGATTTTATACCAACCCCAGAATTCCATTAAATAAACTCGGATGACCGAAGTTTGTACAGGGTCAGCATCAGAATCAACCTGAACAGGGATCTGGGAGATCACAACAGGGAAGAAATAATTCCTAATAATTCCCCAGTCCATGCCAGGGCTCCTCCTTTTGGCCTTGTTGATGGCTTGTTGACCATCTCCAACCCTAGTTTCTTACAAATCATTACGCTGAATTTGCAAATAGAGCTGGTGTTAGGTGCTATGCTGCAACAAGAGACTGGACTGTTTTGGACCATCTTCCTGAACTCCAGTTATGTCCATGACCCCATTCAAACATATGCAGCTCATGACCAGATAATATGGCTAAAAATAAATGCCGATAACATCTTTAATCTTTAATATATGATAATAATAAGCTTCTGATAAGTACAAGAAAATAAAATTCCCTTTCTTGTTGGTAGAATGCATTCTGTTTGAAGCTGCACTCTTGTCCAGTATCTGCACTGCATGTCTCACTGACTGATACAGCACATGTTCTTACAGGGAACCCTGATGCAGATAAAGACACATGAAATTGGTAAATCACTGTAGCGATTAATCATTTTATTGAGTGAGGCAAGAAGTTCCTTGTCACTTTTTATTCATAAAATGGCAAGGGTCAGTGACTTCAGCTTAACATACAGCGCTCTTCCATTGTCTCATGAAAAAGATTTATCTGTTCAAAATTTCACAGGTAAAATATGTATTAAAAAGCTAAAACAATAACAACATTATTGTGGCTGCACTGAGCACATGTATGCACATGCTTAGCTATGAAATCCTTTGCTTACTGTCATCTGTTGCTGAGTCTGGAAGCACAACAGGACAGGAACCTGTTTTTTTATTTGTTTTTGCAGCACCTGGCACACATATGAAAGTAGAGAAAACCCCCCCCACAAAACAGAACACTAAAGCTGGATACCATCATCTAATGAGATACATGGAAAATAGGTTTCATATGAAGATGTTTATAAACTAGTGAAAATGTTGTAAATAAAAAGACCTTGACCATATTCCAGCAAATAAATCATTTTGATAGTGTATCATTTTATTATGTAATAAAAACAAAAGTGAGAAAAGCTGAATTACAGTGTCAAGTGTCAGTCTGAGAAGCTGCCAATGCCAGTGTGTGGTACCAAAATAATACTCTCCTTATAAAACCTGCCTGTTGATGTGTGACCATCTTGTACTCTGTGTACATGTTGGGATGACGCTGTGTGTTTACAAAAGCGGTTTGCCAAACACAAAAGAAGTGTACGTGAAAAAACAGGAGAGAGGAGACTGAGAGAAGGGAATGGTGCAGGCTTTTTCCCAACCACAACTTATTGAAGACTAAGAGAAGAAGCAGTCTAAATTAAAAAATAATTTACAGAAGTCACAACATGTTTAGGTCATGTTCAGCAACATTAATTACAAAATAGTGATGCAATATCACTACCTGACCTTGTCCCAACAACTCTCGTAGTTTGTCACTTTCCTCTTCAGAATAACATTTTTGCGCAAGGAAGATTTTGCAATTTCAGAGTAGCTGGGGAACAAAACATACCTTGTCTTTTCTTTCCTTCTGCATTTGTATTTTAACTATATCTCTTAATTTTAACTATAATCCCTTAATTTTTTGTCTTCATTGCAAAAGAGAGATGGTTTGGCCAGAGCGATGATTAGGAAAGCAATCACATTATCGCTCCTCAGTGAAGCCTTTTGTAGGTTCTTCTTCAGTGCAACTAGTTGAGCTAGTTCCAGATAGTCAGTACTGCATTCATTTTAACTACTGCTAAACAGTCCTTTTTACGTTGAGTCTTTGCTAGAGTTTATGCCAGGAAGTTATCCAGATATAAAAAGAACATCTCTCTGCCACTGAAGACAAAGCTTAACAGACCCACACAGAGCTTTAATCTCATCAGCAGATTAGAAATATCAGCAGAAAGGACCAGTTTCAGGTCAGGTTTACATTCCCGTCCCAGCAGCATCTGATACCTAAGCAAACTTTTAACTAGTCATGGTAAGTCACCAGTACCCATGGTAGCCTTGACATACATCCCAAGCAGCACAGTGCTCAGCACAGATTGTAAAACCCACCCGAGAGGGGAGGCAGACCCTCACCTGCTTGGCCAACACTGATCTCCATGGACCGGCCACTAGTATGCCATCGGTAATGCAATCTGAAGATGGCTGCGGTATGCCCACACTGATAAGCAGACTAGTGCTGCAGATGTATTGTAGACATTGCAGACATGCCTGAGATCTCAGAAGACAAGATCCTTCCCTGAAAATACAGCTCCTCAGAATCCAATAGTAACTTTTTGGAGCATCAGAAGGTGAGTGAATGCCTCCTGTTGTTTTTTTCTCCCCATTTTATCAGAATGTATGTGATATCTATGAACTTGGCTGCTAACTTCATGTAGTACATAACCTAGAAAGCACCTACACTTACCTAAGACTTAGTGAAAATCTCTCTTTTGAACTGTTTTGCCTAATTAGAAAGACAAGGATTCTCAAATTAGCCTAAGGGAATGGAGTACCAACTTCAAGGCTGTTTTGTTATCTAGCGTTCAGCTTTTTAACACTTTAAGAGGGTTAAACTAGTCTAAACATCTCTATTTCCCTTATTAACTCTTGTTTTTTATTATAAGCTATAAAATAATAAAACTTAATTTTTTAATGATAAGTACTAAATATCATCAATATAAATAAAAAATTGAAAGGAACACAGGATCAAAGTAAAACTGTTTTGGAAACCCCTGGGACCGTAGGATGACTTCGTCGCTCCCATGGGTTTGTATTCCTCAGTTCAGGAAAAGTTTTGCTTCAGCACATTTATTAAAAAAGCCCTGCCAGCTGAGTATATATAATAGTGTGAATAAAAACATGTGACCACACTGAAGATAATATTATATGTCACGTTCCTTGCTCTGAGACCCAAAAGACCTTCCTCAGTCAGGTGGCAGAAGAAGGATTGTTTCTGGTTAGGGGAAAGGGGCCTAAGAATGAGCAAACTAAATGAAAACATCTTTTTACAAAGGAACATATATACTTTTTTTTTTCTAAATAGCTGAGAAAAGTACAAGCATCTGCTCTAGAGAAGCTTTCGGTAAGATCCAATTTCTATATTCTAAAACATTTTTTTCTTTAGGGGATACCTATCAGGTTTTAGTTTGAAATGTGGCTTCATGATTTCTTTGCCCAGATGCAATTTTTTAAAAAAAGCACACAGCCTTAGATATTATAACCTACTCTATAAATTCTTCACAAACATTTCCATTGTCACCCAGAATATCTGTATTATTCCAGTTACTCCTGAAAGACACTTGTTGCACTCAGCAACTGAAATTCCTAAATAACTCTTCTTAACACTAATCCTGAATCACAGTTACAAACAACATCTCAAGGACTTGAAATATTTTGGGAGATAGTTTGAGGGGAAGAGGAGGGGAAGAGAGATGAGAGGGAAATAATTCTGAAGGTGGTGTTCAAACTTAAAAAGTAGTTGTTTTCATTAAGAGCAAGTCCTGAAAATTAGAGTTTGTATTTCAGAAGCTGAAAAGAGTTCACCTGCATGCAATAACTTTCCTTAGTTTAAGGGACTGAAGGTATAATAATTCCAGCTGTCTCAAGCTGTTCTTGATTTGATTAAAAATAATGATCATGAAGAAGTAAGGGTGGCTTTCTTCAGATCTATTAGCTCTTCACCTGCACTAAGGCTGCCACCAGTGGTGTTAATTGGTAGCTGGACAGAAGTCGACAGCTACTGAATAGCCCTCAGACATTTATAATTTTCAGTCACTGGCAATGGGTTGATATGTGGCCTCACTGAAATTCAACACCTCTTTTGAGCCATCCTCTCCTGAATAATACTTGATGCCAACAAAAAATATCAAAGTTTTACAGACTTTGAGAATACATCAGGAAAATTAAACAGAGGCAGGATTATCTATTGCACTTGGAACCAGACTTCAGCACTCTGCCTGCCTGGGAGGTCAGGCTACCTTTCTCTGCTCTTGTTCCCTTGCTTTATTCCTGGTTGCTCTTGTCTATTTAGGCTGTAAGCATTTTCGAGCAGACAATACCTCAAATGCATTAGTAAAAATCAGAATGCAATCCTCCTGCAGTGAGATTTCAGTCTTGTGGTTCTGTTTTGAAACACTGTCAGATGCAAATAAAAAACTGAACAAAACACAAAATAATGTAGAAGTCTGCCCTTACCACAGATCTTCCCAGTTAGCCTATATCTTTTAAGTAGTGTTCTGTGTTTTTTTATAAAAATAGGATGCATCCGCCCTCAGAAGCCAGAGAGGCTACCAGGAAAATCTACGCATATTAAAAATATGTTGCACTAAAGAAAAAGAAAAGGAAAAAGCAAGGATGGAAGAAGGTGAACACCACCTACAGAAGGACATACTTTCCCCTTAAAAATGTCAAGAAATTGTGTAAAAGCAGATGCAGCTTTTTTGCTCATTTTAGATTGGATAGCCCACGGAAGGGTGAGTAGTATGTGTCTCCCATTCTCTTACAGGCTGACACACGTTTCCCTTCCCTCAATTAGCCAGAGCACAGGTCTGAACCTGCATGGCCCTGAGCCCCAGTGTTGTGCAGTGCTTTGGTGCTTTAGCCTTTTGTACTGCTGAGGGTCTTTTCTCCTCAACCCTGCAGCCTACCTTCCACTTGCAGCTCTACCCTTTCCCCTGTGCGGCCGTGGCAGCGTGTCCCAGCGCCTCTGAGGCATTGGTTTTCCCTTGTTCGCATGCTGTTGTTTCCATGCTGCTGCTGTCAGGGCCTTGCACCTGCAAAGCCCAGCAGTGCTGTTAGAGAACGTTCTCCTGCAAAGCGATTGCCACTGGCGAGAGAATCAGCCCTTCCCCCTACCCTTTTCCTACCCCTTGGTCGTAGTGTTTGGGTTACAGGAGGAGAGCCAATACCAGGCCCGCACAAAGCTTAACAACCGACCAGCGTGCAGCACCCGTCCCGATCAACGCGTGCCCCCGTCAGTGCTCACAGCCTCCCCAGCGGGAACAACCACCAGGCAGCCTGAGCGGGGCCTGACAAAACCTATACAGTCACGACGGGAAAGGTATGGGGGCCAGAGGGACACCTGCTGCACAGGGGACACCCAGGGGAGGATGCCCCTCTGGGGCCTTCCCATCACATCTCTTCCCGGCAGGCCATGGGAGAGCTTTCCCTTTCCCTTTTCTCTCTCTCTTGCTTTTGTTTTTACTTTTCCCCAAAAGTAACTTTCTCTGTTAGACCTGATGCACACCATCAGCCACAGACCCTGCTGAAAAACCTTCATGCATATGAACCTGCCTCAACATCCTTTGTGCAATGCCAGAGGGTGGGATATGTTGGGGTAGAGTATTCCTAATCCCTTCTCTTGGAGCCCTTCTACTCTTTTAAAAAACACTTCTGTGGTCAGTGAGAGTAGCACTTACCTGAAGTGTTTTTTATCAGCTGAAGGTGGGACTTTCAGACTGGGCAATTATGCTGCTTTTACAAGCATTGGAGGGAGGCAGGCACCTCCGAAGGGTGAAACTCATCGCGGACACGTGAATGCCACTAAGAGCCCCTGACACCCGGGTACCCAATGAGACGATGGGGTAAACGGTTCTCCAGAGCATTGGCTGGGGCTCCCCCGGGAGAGGGAACTCTCAGGATCCTTTGCCTGTCCCGCAAACAGTTGGGGACCACCACCACAAGGTGAGACTGAAAACAGAATGCTCTGCACACTAGGGGTGAGGACCTTCGGCAGGGTTTTCTCTAAAAGTGGTTTCTAAACATTACTGAATTTATCTTCAAAGCATCAGTTTTGGTAAAATGGTATTGTTCCAAACTTACAAATGGGAAACAGAGAGACAGACATTAAAGAAAAGAAAATCCGACCCGACAATTTCTGCAAGCAACTTCAGAAGCTAATGAGATGAATTTGGGGAAGTTCGTTGTTCATGCCACTATGAACAGATCATTCAGAACAATGGTCCCATTGACTTCATTGCATTTATGAACATTTAGTTTTTCTGAAAATCAGATGCTGAGTGTGTCAAACTGAAGTTTGGTTTAGTTTACTTATCACTAGAAATGCTGTGTCAAAGAAGGGAAACAGTTCTTCAGGATGGTATTTAAATGCTTAAACCAAAGAAGTCTGTCTAAATTTCCTGGCCTCATTTACACATCCATTTGTGTAACAATAGGGAAATGACCCAAACACAGTACTTTAATTAAGTATAAACATGATTAATTCCTATCAGCTATCCTGTGCTGGATGAGAAGAAAAATAATGTTAACTGAATGCATTAAAGACTGTACTGCGCTGCAGATGCATATAGGAGAGAATTAAGAGTAACTCAAGGTCATCCCCTCATATTAGATTTTTGTCAGTTTTAATAACTGACTTTGCAATTTTTACATTTTTTCAATGTAGTATTTGTATCTAGTCATAGTGTTTGTGTCTTTTGACCCATGTGGTTATCCATGTGTATTATCTTGATAAGGGCAAGAATTGATGACTGAGCCATGCATTCCTTTTGTGCAGCAAGAATGGGCAGATTTTTTGAAATGCAGCAAGAGCCAAATGAGAGGGATCACATACTTTCTAACTAGCAACACACACCTCTTTAGATAGCATTTTGTCCTAAGAGATGCTCTCACTTAGCTTTTTCTCAGGGGCACACTGCCAGTAATGCTTTCTGCCTGCCCTATAACCCTGCTTTTCTCAACCTTCTGCCTCTCTTTTATGATGTACAAATCTTTACAAAATGACAATTGAGGAAGGTCCTCTGCACATACGTGTCTTTGTTTTGTAATATATATGTATTGCCTGTGTTCTGAGCAAGGAATCTACTCTTCTTCTCAACTATTTTCATGTTTATCTCTAATGAAAGAAAATTTCCTAGCAGTAACTTAAAGATGAATTGAAAGCAGTTTGAAAGTACAGAATAAAAAAATACATATATATACTTAGCACTAACAATGTGACAGTAAAAGGAGACTCTAATACTGAGAAGATGTTTAATATATAAACAATATGGAAAAAAATATCTGTTGGTATGTGCACTAGATGGTAATTTCTATATTCTGCTGCTGTCACGTGTACATAATTATAATAATAAATAGGCAGTATTTTTTGCCTACTGGAAAGCAAAATAGTGAAACCTACGTAATATCTGCACTTTATGGGAGAATTTTGTTTTTTGTCTAACAATATTTGCTAGCTATTTTTTCCTTTTCTTTCCACCCCTTTTTTACATTTAAAGAACCAAAAGAGACAATTTAAACAATAACTATTTTCAATTAGGAGTAGACTTCTCTCTACCTTGAGACAGTCAAATTAACAGCACAAAAAGTTATCTATGTTTCAAGCTGAATGTTTGATTTAGCCTGAACCATTTCCTCTAATTTAACTGTTGGTTTTTTCAGTACAGTGTCTAATATCAGGTTGCATATTTTTAAAATCTATTCATTTTTTATGTGGTCTAAAAACAATTCTTCTTAAGCCCAAGTACCCACTCATACAATATTGCTCCCTTTTATGATAGTAATATTGAAGTAAATATTCATGTATTCAGGTTAGAAATAGGTTTCCTGGAACATTCACACAACCTGACTTCTTCATGGTTTGCAGAAAGCAAACACAAGAGATACAAACAACCAAATCAAATTTGTGTTCCCAATAAAGTTTTTACAGAAACATTTTAAATCGTTTGCCCTTTTTAAGCTGTAAGAAGTTATAGACTCCTACCCTTTAACAGGGTGTTCTGTCAGCATCCTATACTTTTCTGTAGGGCCTCCTCCAATGCCTCTTTCTAGGGAAATCTTCTGCAATACAATGTTCCAGTGATGCTGTCAAATGGGTCAGGTCATGGACCATGTTTTGACAAACTAAGATATGCTCATTTCCTGCAAAGTTACTGTTCTTAAATAAAATATGTTTAAAATAGGTAAATCTGTCATTAACATAGAATCATCTAAAATGTTTTTTAATATTTCCATTACCTTGCTTCTTTTATTATTATAACTTTAATGATATATTAATTATTATTGTGGCGTGGTGAAAGCATTGGTTTTTTAATAAGCTGTAAAATAATCTTCTGATCTTTTTCAGTGGTTAAACAAGCTATGGCATTCTGCTTAGACTAGTTAAATTAAATTGCAGGAAATTAGAATTTATTCATGTTCACTTCTCCTGTAGGTTTAAGTAAGAATGTTACCATTTATCTCACAACCAAAACTAATAAAGAAGCATGTAGCCAACATGTCGAAAATGCTGCTAGTCTCATACCTGACAGAAACATTTGTTTATGCACAGCAGGAGAGTTATTCCACACAGAAATGCACATACAGAGATCAGTGTCCATTAACTCTACCCCCAAATGAATAGTCATTAAAAAAAGAGTCCATAACACTACATGCTAAATAGTGCCTCCCTTACTAAAGTTTAATTTAACTCTGTTCTACCTACCCACAAAGAAAGCTACTTAATGTACACTTATGAAAGAACTACTCTGTGTTTCTCCCTCAGAATCAATACTCCTTGCCATTATCTCTTTGCAGGCTTCTTCATTTCTGCTCTTCTTAGGATGTGTAGGAGGCCTCCTAGCCCTGCTACCCACATCTACGCCTCCATCTCTCATTGTGTCTCCCCCAATTTCCTCCTCCCCCGAAGGAAGATGCTGTGCTGCTCTATGTAGACTTCTTGTAAAAAGTATGTCACCAGTTGACTGATCTGTACCTCCCCTCTTTGAAACCTGCTTGGAGCACCTGGGCCATTCTGCTCACCCCCTCCCTTCCCTTTAAAGACCTTATGGTGCGGGATGCAACTACAAAACAGTTCCCAATATGATGTTAGCTTCGCTGTTGGTTGAAGACTTAAGGGAGAGAGTGAGGTGGCTTTCAGACAGCTTTAATATTTGCCTCTTGCACAATCCAAATCTACAAGCAATGCTGCAAACGCTGGATCTGGTCTACTTAACTGGCTCCTACCAAGTATTATTTATACTTTCAGGCATCACCAGTGGAAAATTATCTAATGCATATTTTTTGTTTATTTACTGCTTTTCTTGGGAAAAAGCACCAGGGGGGGACTAGTCATAGACTACTTAGTGGGAGCAGCTGCAAAGGCTGCCAAAGTAAGGCCCTTCAGACAGAATCAGAACTTTTTAAGGCTTTTTGCTGTGTCTTCTCCAGCCTGTACCACTGGCTTGTTAAGTCATCTCTGACTTATCTCTTCCTCAACCATCTTTACACCTCACATTCACACCTGCAATTATCCTCTTTCTCTGCTCTTCCCCTCTTCCTCAATATCCTCATTGCCTTTAACCTATCCTTTCCTCACTGCTGACTCTTAACTCTTTCAGAATCAAAATACAAAAAAAAGATTGTAGAAAGAACGATTTGCAAATGCAGATTCTATGCTGTGCAGCTTGCACTACTTTCTACACTGTGTTTATGCAGTTCCTAGTATGATGTATACATCTTTTTGTCAGTCTTTAGGTATTGTCATAATAATGATGCAAAGAAAAAAAAGGAAAATGAACCATGATATTGCGAAAGTACAATTTATAAAACACTGAAGAGTTCTTTCACATTGGGAAGACACTTCATCTCAGATGCATTTTAGAAAGCAGGTGAATTTTTACTGTCAGCTATTTTATGCATACAATGTTTTGCCAGAAATGCAGAATCTTAAGCACTTTGCCAATTGTATCCAGGGACATTAACAGTTATTATTAAGAAACATTTCTTGCTTGCTTTACCTGAGCTGGTAGAGGCAGGAGACTTGCTGCGTCGAGATGGGCCCGGGCTCTTGGTGGTGCTCCTACGTGAAGCTGAAGCTATTTTGGTATAGGAAGTGGATTTCACTACCCGACATTCTAAAAGACAAAGAAACTGCATAAATTAGCAATTAAGAAAGCCAGCAAGATTCTGTAACAGAAAGAGCACTGAAAAGCACAAACATTTAGCCCACGCTTGTTTTCATTCATCTTGACGAGTTTTATAGGAAAATATAAAGTCTGTATAGATGGCTCCATTAAAATCCAAGTACAGTATGTACCACTGCACAGCCAAAGAATTGCTGCAGTAACCCAGACTTTTAGATACCATGGTTACTGCAGGTACTTAAAGACAGTGTAATTTAACAGTGCTGAAACTACACATAAAATTTATTTGCTTTTGAAGATTTCAACACAAGTAACCCAGTGTTTTTTTGCAAATGATCCTGTTGCAATGTAAGCATTTTTGTCAGCCTAGGCAGTCTCTTGTAGAAGAACTGGAAGGCTGCTTTTATATATCAAAATGTTAAGACTGTACAAGATGACGCAGGTGTCTGTCACTCATGAAAGGTCTGAGGAAAGTGAAGCAGGTTTGTTGCTCCTGCTTAATCCTCTGGTGAGCTACAGCCCACATTGTATGGCACACGCAATTCATCACAGGCTGAGGGAAATGGCACTACTTGCTCATAAGAGACATCAGTAAAATCAATGAAGAGGCGAAATTACCCTCCCACTTGGGAACACTGCAAGATGTTCAGGTTAGAGTTTATATACACCCACACAGCTCTGTAGGCATTCTTGCATTACGCCTGCAAAATGGTTCTTGGCCTGAGGATGAAAGAACTTAGTGTGCATAAAGTTGATGTCTTGCAGTCATAATGGATACTAAATTAATCACCAGATATATTATACAGTCAGGAAAAAAAGAAAGATTTACACTTCTTAGCCAATATACAGTTAGAAGTCTGTAGTAATGTTTATACTGTATTCACCTGACAAATCAGTATATTTCACTTGTTAAAAAATACATCAATAACAATTTATTTCTATATCAAACTTGTTCCTCATTTTCTTGCCCATGGTTAAGGTTCCTCCAAATTGGTTAAGAGAAATAAACAAGAATTTTTTTCTTGTCTCTCTAGTCAGAAAATACCACGTACAAGCCTGCACATTATTTAGTCTTCATCAGTGGAGCCTGTAACATGGTTTAGACACATTAGAGAACAAAGAAAGAAAATTGAGCATAATTAATTAACTTAAATATATCCACCAGAGAATGATGTCATGAGGTGTATTTCTCTTGGCTATCTTAACTGTTTGCATGGCAGCAAGCTGTTGAAGGAAATGGAAGCAACAACTGACGCGTTACTATAGGACTGCCCAGCACAGCTGAGAGTAGAGAATACCAGAGAAAAAGCCCTAATCTTCCCAGAGAAGCTGTTCTTCTCAAACTCTCACACCTTCTTAATGCCTAGTAGCAGCTAGTTTCTTTCTGTTGACACTTTGTGTGATTCATTGATGGCTAATCTCATTTTGTACCCAGCAATGAGTGAAAATGGATAAAAAACATTTACTCTGTTTTAAAAGGAAATTATCAACTGAAAACAGGAGGAACCATATGTAAGCTTTCAATTAGACACCACTAGGTAAGGACTGGAGGAATCTTACACTGATGCATTTGCATAAACTGCTGCTCCAGGAATTGTCTATACATGTCAAATGCAAAGAGGTTCTTTACCTTTCTTGTAAATATTTAAAATGTTCAAACTTGAACATCCGTTTGTTCTCATAACGTTTTTGTTCTTGTAAAATTAATAAGTAATCCCAGTGTGGGTCCCTATCTACAATAATCAGTATGGAACCTAACTGAACATTATAATAGTCACTAAACAAAAAGACTAAAAAAGATCAATTCAATCAAGCAAAAACCATCAGACTATACTCATTTGCTTAGTGAGAAAACTTATGAATCTGAAGAAAAAAGCCATCTACTTTCTGTAATACACTCTACTATATAAGAAGCTTTCCTCTACTTTCAACATATAAAAAACATAATATTTACATTTCTTTTTTTAATTCATGTTATGCACTAAATCTTAACTCTCAGCTCATTACGGTTAATAATACTTACTTATTTAAGCTCTCTGAATACCTTATACGCACACAGAGTTAGAATGAGTTTAGAGATAAGATTCTGTATTAGAATGTGTATTTCCCCTCACAGTGTTGGAAAAGACCACGTGGAAAATGGTATGAAGGGAAAGAAGAGGCACCTAAATGCATAGCCAAGTTATTTTTCTACCCTGCTGATTAAATCCTGTCTAGGAAAATACTCACAATAGCACTTTCACCCCATTCATTCACAGATGTCAAGAAAATCAATAATAAAAAGTTATTTCTTTTCCCTTCAGATTTGTCACACATGGGCAAGGAAAATGTGGGTCACCTGAACTGTAGCAGCTAACTGCATCCTGTCACCATCTTCCTCCTCCCTGGTCTTGTCTCCTCAGCAAGACCAGCTCCTGGTCACATGTTGGAGAGGGGGTGCTACTGTTTCTGGGAAAGAGGGAGGCTGGGAGCTGGCTTTACCCACCAGGGCATTTGGCCACTACTCACTACTGACGGTCTCCTTAGAAATGGTGATATTAGGAGTGGTCTGCAGACTGTCTTGACGGGCTACATACAGACCATGATCTGTTTTATGAGTGGCATACTATCCTACGAAGAAGCCACCTTGCCCAGCTAGCTGAACAATAAATCCCCATGGAAGGAGAAACGCTTACAGATGATCCTGTGTTGATATGTTCATTTGAGAAATGACCAGTCACCACAGGATCACAGGATTGTAGGATAATTCAGGTTGGATCTCAGGTTGTCTCTAGTCTAACCCCCTGCTCAATGCAGGGTCAGAAATGAGGTCAGTCCAGGCTGCTCAGGGCTTTATCCTGTTGGGTCTTGAATATCCCGAAGGATGGAGACAGAGCAATCTCCCTGGGCAACCTGTTCCTGTGCCTGACTGCCCTCATGACAAAAAAGTTTTTCCCTATAACCAGTCTGAACATTTCTTGTTTCAATTTATACCCATCATTTCTCATCCTCCCACCATGCACCACTGTTAAGAGCCTGGCTCCATCTTCTTGATGATGCCCCCATAGGCACTGGGGGGCTGCTGTTAGGTCCCCCCAAAGCCATCTCTGCTCCGGGCTGAAAAGCCCCAGTCCCTCAGCCTCTCCTCACAGCACAAGTGCTCCAGATCCTCCACCATCGTGATGGTCCTCCACTGAACTCCCTCCAGTTTATCGATGTCTTTCATGAACTGGGGCCCAAAACTTGGCACAGTGTTCTAGATGTGGTCTAACAAGTGCTGAGTAGAAGGGACAAATTACTTCCCTCGCTCTACTGGCTCTGCTTCTGTTAATTCTGACCAGCATCCTGTGAGTGTTCTTTGCTGCCAGTGCAACTTTTTTTTCTCTTTAGCTTGAGACATAGAAATTTTCTCTCTTTCCCTCTATTTGTACAAACCCTTTTAAGCTCAGTTTGGAACTGCTTTGGCACAATTTTCTTTTTCCTCTTAGAAATAATCTGCAACCCCTGAAGTTTTAATAAGGTTATAGTTCAGGTGAGCTAATTTTTTCTCTGCTTAAGTACCACTGTGAACCCCAAGGTAAATTTTGTCAAGTGCCGCATTTCCAGTCAGTTTGCATGAGTTTATTCATAGATCATATGGGCTAGGACATGGTCTGCAGATAAGCATACGGGCAAAACTTCAGCGTTGCACACAGCAGGGTCAGGCAACTCATGCCTTTGAACATGGTGGCAATACTAAGTAGACAGTCTGAAATGATACCAGTGACAGGCAGAATGCTACCATGCTGCTTGTTGCAGATAGGTCTCAATTCCTATGGACAGCTTATATATGCAATTCTGTTGTCACGTTTAGTTTAGAAAACTAAATTTTACTGCAGGCAAAGATCCCACCCAGTAACTGCACGACCACTGCTTGTCTCCTCTAAGACATTAGCATAATCTGCCTGTTGCTGTAGGAAAGCTATGTGTATATACAGAGCAAGCAAGAATGCACCAAAAACATAAAGGTTTTTTAAAAACGTGTTTTCCGCACAGAATCTAAGCCACTAAGGAAATAAATGCATATGCTGTCCTCATCAGACAATATTCTGATAACTATACAATGGGCACTTGGTAAGCCATGAAGTAAAATAGCATGTTTTTGCTGATATTCTTTTGATGCCAAAACTGTACCAGAAATAGTTTCCAACTCCTAACAGAAAAGTTATGCTATCTTTCTCACTCATGTGGGCAGACTCAGGCAAGTAGAAACACGAGGTGTTTCTATAGTATGTTCAGTGAGGAAAAAAATGTTTCACAAAGATTAAAGAAACAAAATGATGATATCCACGGTAACATGAAGCAAAAGAAGGTCAACTTTTAGGTCTGATCACAAGCTTTACTGCTTTCTAACTCAGAATACCACATAAATAAGAATAGATTTTCAGCCCAAACATCTTTCAATAAGATGTTCTATTGTATAACTACAGACTGAACTACAAAGTAAGAGAGAGAACCACAGACTACCAGCAATGAGAGTAACAGTGTAACATCGCAGTCCTTTTATAGCATGGAATATTACCACAGAGGTCTGAAGCATTTAATTGGCATTAGCAACAATAAGGCTGAGAAAAAAGAGGAAATATCCCAAGGCTAGGAGTTTGCATCACTGAGACATCTTAGGGACAAGATACAGAACAGAGAGTTCCTGAAACTGCAGAGATGCCAATAAGTGGTAGAAACTCGTACAACTAGTAGGAAGCCCAACACATCTACTTGTGAACTCCTGATTCTTCCAGTGGCCAAATATATAAACTGCAAGCATGAGATAATTAAGGGATGTTAACACACAGAATCACAATGCCTCCAATCTTCTGCTCTATGATGTTCTTATTTCCAAAATGTTTAATTAGCTTATATGTTCATTAGATTTTACAATGGCAAGAAAGCAGTAGAGAGTAACTAATCTGCAATAAATGTGACAGAAAATGATCAAATTTAACATGTTTCTAGAGATGATTGTGAAAAGTTATCTAAACTACTATGACATCAAAAAAGCTTACTGGTCAGCTACTCATAAGATGACTGTATGGACGTTACAAGTTCTTTCTGAGCTGAAATATCACTCTCAGCTGCATTTTGCTTTTTTTGTAGTCTGTGTGGGGAGGACAGATATTTATTTTTTGGTATCCCTGCCAATCTGTTTCTCTAGGATGAGAACATTTAACTTGGTTGCAGGAACAGCTGTATCCTGCAGATAAGCAAGGAGGGAGGATCAAGGATGTCTATGGTTGTTGGTAAGCCACTTTAAAGTAAGCCTTAGACTGGTACCTTTTACCATTGCTTAAAGATGTTAGCCTCACTAGCAATGTCCTCAGGCCAACCAATAGATCATTACCCCAAACGCAATACTAATTTTATTTTTAAATGTTAAGAGTAATTTGTTCCATGTTGCTAATTCTTAATGCAGCTAGTAAGATTTTACTTTTCAGTTGCACTCATGCCTTAATTGAAACCAGTAATCTTTTGTTTTCAGAACTAAGTTTCACTCTCTTCAACAAAAGGGAAATGGTATCATCCTCTCTAGTAGGCACTGGCATATAGTGCAGTTCATACAACTCTACTGATGAACCAGTGGCAGTTATGACTTGTAATTACAACATGTTCCAAAGGGTAACTATCATTCAGTTTCCAGAAATAAAAGGGATATACGGTGTTTCACAGAGGCTTAAGGAATTCCAAATCTTCTGCTGTCATGGTTGTGCTTGGTTTAATTTTGTTCCGCATATCTTCCCATGCCATGTGTTCCTGATGCAGATGGACAGTGATGTATGTGTAGAATAAAAAATCCTAAAGTTTTATCCCATGCACTAAGCTATTTTTTAAGACATCCTATCTTTTGATTTGATTTCTTACCAGCAACCAGCTCTCTGCTCATGATAAAGATTAGGAATACTGTCTATTTAAACTGTGTGCCAAATATTTGTAGTAGCAAATACCTAACCCCCCTTTCTTTTTCCTGCTGAGAAACATGCTTTGACTGGCATTTTGCCTCCCTATAAAGCATAAGAAAAGCCAAATTCTCTTTCACATGGAAAAAATCATTCTCCAATTTTTAAGCTGAGCTAAATATTCACTGACAAGGCAAAATTGCATACAATAAAATATGACAAGCTAACGCCATCTATGCCTAATTCTAACTCAATAAAATAGAAAATCTTGCAAACTGTTAGGAATCCAAACAGCTATACCCAACCTAAGAATGTTTTCAGATGTATGTACTGCTCCATAAATGCCTTCTAAGTTACAAACAGCAAGGTCTTCATGAATCTGACTTGAATATCATGTATTATCACTAATTTCTCATTCTGCTCTAATCCATAGCTTTCAAAGTCCTCATTTCTTTCTAAATTCTGTGAAGTCAGTCAGAAATTTTTTATAACAAACTAAGTAGATTTTTATATGATCAAAATATTGTTTCAAGTATTTATTATATTATTTTCAAACATGTTCCTGTCTACATAAATTAAAACGCCATTGGCAGGATTCAACTCATGCAGTCATTAGAGAGCTAAAAATAAGATGATTAGGTATGAACTATTTACCCTATGGTCTTTCTGGAGCCAATGGAACATGCTGATTTCTATGACCTAATACAGCAACCTGTAAGTTAGAACAGATGAATCCTACTTCTAAATGCCCAGATATGAATTACAGATTTTGAGTACTACTGAGCATACTGTAATCACAAACAAAATATTTGGGGCTGGGCTCTTTAATCAATTCGAAGGTAACACAAGCATTTGCTGTATTTCATCATCTTACTGTGTAGGAATAGATTTTATCTTCCCTACCTTCCCCAAGCGTTAACCTTTTTGTCAGAATCATCTGACACAAACATCCATGTTAATTCTTTCTGCTATACAAAGACTATGAAGTTAAATTTTACTTTTCAATGGAGAAGGAATCTGCTATCGTGAAAAAATTCCATCCTACAGCAATGGTAATAAGGAATAAAAAAATATTCTTCATCACTGCAACAGATTCTCTGACACTGAAGAACATCTAAATCTTTTCTAACTCTGCATTTGTAGGCAGCCAAAATTAGAGGATTTCTTTAAAGACTGTTTGCCTAAATGAATCTGAAATATTTCCTACTGAATTTATGTAAATGAACTTGCATGTCCAAAATACTAATTTCTGTCACTGAAATTGCATTATAAGCAATTATCTTTAAGAACAGTTGAAGACTGAATTGAGATCGGAATTTTATTTTTCTTTGGCTAAAACATACCTCTCATCACAGTTATGTGACTTATAACATGTATGTATCAGTATTGGCACAAATTCTGCTTCACTTACAGATATTTTAATTAACTTTGCTTACTCAACATATTTTACCCAAGCTGTTCCACCCCTGATTATTCATTATTCTGCCCTCATATTCAGAACCATTCCTCCCATTCTGAAGGCATACCACACCAGCTACACTGACCAAAATATCAAAAAATTACTTTTAACTGGAAATGGTTAATGACATAGACAATTGCAATCAATTGCATGATTTTTATTTATGGACTCACTGTTATTCTTTCTGAAGCAAAGAAATGTGCGCTCCCTTTGCTCATGTTTTTTTTTTTCCCCTTCTGTGACAAAAACTCATTTTTTGGGGCATGTACTATAATAGCAGATATCGTTTATCTCTAATACCTCTACTGAAGTCAGGGGAAACAATCATCATTAAAGCACCTAACTGTATCTACACTATTTGGATAGCATTTTTCCTGGCATTGTTGTATACATGAAATTGGAGGAGAAATGAGAGGGCACTACAAATTCATTAATTCTAACTTTTCTGTTCAGTAAGATCAATGGGTTTCTTGTTTAGCACAAGGAGGTAATATTCGTCATACTACCTATTACAAAATCATCTTGTTCTTTACTTTGAGAATAGACAGATCTCCTATTCAGTCCATATGGTAAATATTAACAACATCTTCCTAAGTATCAAGTACCCAGCCATTCCATAATATTTTTCTGGATTCCAGTGTAATAGAGATGAGAATGTTGTAGTCCAATAAATTCCAGTGTTTTTGGTAATACTATTTACTGTATGAAGAGTATCACTTGTTCTACACTGTCTTCCATTTCAAGTGACTCTTTTGGAAGTTTACAAGCTTAAGTCCCTTCTACAATCAGAAAAGTAAAAAGTCTTCATATGCAGAACACTGGCTTCATATGGAAAGTGAATAGAAGTATTACTGAAAAACACCCATTCGAGACAGTTAACTTTAAAAAACACATTTTAACCAAGACTCCTAAAGTTACCACTTTTCATTCGAGCTGTATTTGTGATGAAAGGGGGGAAATTATATTTAAGCTGAATGTCCTATTTATCCCTGCTTTTGAAGCTTTTCCTTGAGTAAATTTGCATATTTATAATGCATTTATCAGTCTAACAACTTTATCATGCAGTATAAAGTTTTAAAAATCATTCTTTATTCCAAGAAACAAAACCCACTACATTGGGATAAAGATTATTGTCACAAAGGTTAAGCACAAATCAAATTCCCATGACACTTACAGAGCTAATTGGTTAGATTATCAAGGAGTCTTACACAAAGAGAAGAGTCACAAATAAAAAGTAACTATCAAAACCAGATGAATCTGAGAAGCCGTGTGTTTCATTTTTTTGTTTGTTTCAGTCATCATTAAAAAGGTAACTCTAGCAACAGGGGAGTAAAACAGATTAAGAAAGGAACAGGTTAGAGAAACCTTAGGCAACATTTTCAAATTGACTAAACCTGGAGAATGTTTAGGCACATACTCGAGACAATCTTTGAGCTACTAGACATTTTTTTTCCACAATTGTGAAGGACAGATAAAGTTCCAAGGGACTAGGAAAAGGCAAAGAAAGTGCCTGTCTTTAAAAATGGGATAAAGGTGAACACTTGGAGTAGCAAAACAGTCAGACTAACTTGAATTTCCAGAAAATACAAAATAATAAGCCAAATAAATCATTTGAAGCTTAGAAGAGAGTAAAATGATAAGTAGCCTAAATAGTTTTGTCAAGAACAAATTGCATCAAACTAACCTTTCTCTGACAGGATAACGGGGGAAGCAGCTATGATAAAAGTATATTCTAGTCGGGATTTTGAAACCAAGCTCCAACTAAGGAAAATATCGTCTACAGGAATCTCTTCTAAGATAGGTATTAGAAAACTAAGCCAGAGTATTTATCAATGGTTTACTGTCAAACTAAGAGAGAATGAGCTGAGTGGAGCTCAACAGGATTTTGTTTATGAGCCTGGTATTATTCAATATTTTCATTAATAAGCTCAGTATGCATTTTAAGTCTGGAGATGATACCATCACAGGTAAAGCTGTAAGCATTTTAGAAGAACATAAATGGTATTCAGAAGAATACTGAAAACCTGGAAGTCATCTGAAAAAACATACAACTCAACCAGTCCAAAGTACTACATTCAGGAAAGAATAAGCAACAGAAACAAGGTAGGAGCCCAATTCACTAGATCAATCAGTTCCATAAATGACAAACAACAGTTCTTCAAAGAGGGACACAGATGTTGCTGTAGGTCACAAGCTGAATACGACACACACTACTGCAGGAAGAGCAACCATCATCCTGCAGGAATGAACAGGAGCACTGCATGGAGGACACCTGATTGATTGACAGTATTCTTCTGTTCTTCTCAGGACTACTAAAGTGTTAGCCAACACAACAAATCCACTTTTCTTACCTTAAGATAAGAAAATATCTTATTTATGGACAAAGGTTTCATCTTGAGAGGGCTTGAGAGAACAAGAAGAAAGACCAGAAATCTGGGAAACATGACCAATGAAGGATAATTAAAATAACTGGGATCTTTAGTCCAGAAAGAGGTGATGAGACAGGGTAATATCTTGAATATGTAAGAGACTGCCAAAAAGAAGGAAAAAAGAGATTGCCTACTTGTTAGTTCTGTCACAAATAGGATGAGGAAGAATGATCTTAATTTTACAAAAGGTAGACTAAGTCAGACAAAAGGAAAAATGTTTTTAACTGCAAGAATAGTAAGTACTGAAACAGATCACCTAGAGAACTCGTGGAATTTCCATAACTAGAACTTCATGCGAACAGGTTAGCCAGAAATCTATAAAGTCAATTTAGGGATAGCAAGTCTTCCCTTGGGACCTCTCAGATCCCTTCTACGGTTCTTGTGATTAAGTTGTCTTAGTGTGACTCATATAGGCTCCTCAAAAGCTTTTTCATTATCAGCACTTCTGTCTGGATTCCACTGAAAGATACATAAAAGGAAGAGAGGCACTCTAATGTAAAACTGACTAGAAGTCCAAGAACATTTTAGAGAGGGTAAAGTGCTTGCTTAACAGGAGAATTAAAATAATTATCATTTCCTGAGTGGGGTGACTATGGAGGTACAAATCTTTTATTTGTCTTCAAAATTCAGACTGATTAGCTTCAAGAATTTCTCTCAGCAGAGCATTAGCATAATTGAAATCCAAAAAAACCAGACCTTTTCCTTCACAGACAACTTAGAATCCTATTGGCTAATATGATCTCAAATCACTAAGATGTGTGCATTTTTTCCAAAACAACTGTATGGTGATACTTAATTTTGAAAAAATCAGTTTCTTACTGAGTTTCTCATTGTCACAGATTACAGTTTCTCATCTTCATGGATTATTTTCTTTTTTAGACTAGTTGGACAGTGTAAGCTGACTTTGTGACAGGCCAGTGAAAGCTGTAGTTGCTCATGGAGGGATTGCTCTACCTACACCTTTCACAGATTAATCTATTCTTCCTCTACACATACATAGCTAGAGATACTGCTTTTTTCTTAAACCTATATACAGGCATGTCCAAATGAAAAAGCCCATCATCTTCTGAAGTGGTCTATACCGAAAACATCTGAAGCAGGGATCACTTCTGAATAAGCAGCTGATGATTACATGATAATCAACATACAGTGGGTAGACATAGAGGGACAGGAAGAATGCTATCTATGTATCGACATACTGATATTTATAAACATTCGCTTAGGTTATAGCGGGGAGGCAATGCTTTACACTCCATCTTTTTTTTACAGGTATTATTTATGATAATATCTAACATCGTTTCAGTGGATCGTTGCTTTTCGAGTCTCTTTTTTTGTAAGATGATATCACTAGTGAATTGCACACACCTAATTAATATTAGACAATTCCAACTTGACTTGACCTGCTTCCATTAAGTGAAAGTCATTACTATGATTGACAAAGTATATTAAGCTTGGCAATGTAGTAACAAGAATAATTCATAGGGATATCTCCTTTTTTGAATTATATGACCCTTGTAGTTTTTTGTTGTGCAAGGTGATGTCCAAGAAACATCTCTAGCCCTGTATCTCTTCCATTAACTTTAAAGAAATTTAAACATAGAGCTATATCCATTACTAGATTTTTTTTTTAATAAAAATGGAATTCTACTAAGTAATTGAAGAGGGCTGTCATATTGGTTGACAAAACATTGGGCTGCTTTTGAGTTAAAGTCACATAGAAACTATGAAAGATGGAAAAATAATTAATTTAACAAGTTCTGCCATTTTATTCTTTGTGAATTATCTACACTTTTCTCAGATACGTTCTTTATTTAAAGTCTTATTTCTGTAAAACATGTATTTAGAAGTTTGGGATTATTCAATACTTAAAAGCAGGAGTATTCCCAGTCTTGGAATGGATGCAACAGTCAGAAGCTGTTTCTGAAGAGATAAGAAACAGCTAGCAGTAAAGACCTGATGCAAAGCCAATGTTTAATAACTTATTTTATATAAATATTCTCAAACAGGCACTTAATTTTCTGTCAAAAATTATTCCAATATAATTTTTTATCACAATATGTTCAAAAAGCAAATACCAAGACTTCCAAACACAGCGGAAACCAAAATAAGATGAATCAACAATCAGGTCTATTCACAGGAAATATTCCTATTTCCCCTACATAGCCTAAAAAAAATTGACTTCTTTCTTACAAACTAACTCAAGCCCATACACAGCAATGTTGATCAAAGTTACAATACATTTAATTGGACAACAATGCCAAGCGATAAAATTGAGTCTCTAAAATTTCAGGTTTCCATTCTATCAACATCTTGAACCCCCAAAGCTCTTCAAGAACATCACAGATCTGATTCTTAACCAAAATGTAGAAAAATAAAAGGCAAAATATCCTTGTGGTAACTTTCCAATTTGCTTCTAACCTCCCCGTGGTTTTGCCAGTGTCAGTTCCAGCTTCCCATATGTCTGTTCCTCCCACAGAAAAGCCTCGGCACTTTCTCTGACACCATCTCCTATGAATAGAAAACTCTCCCTGAGGTGACCTGCAAAAGGCAGCTTCCCCCTCTGTATGAACGCCTGATGATTTTATAGTTTAAATATTGCGATGGGGATGATGTAACACAATGCAAAACAAACAGATGGGCGAAAGATGTAAAGCGTGGCCAGGCCTAAACTGGAAAACATCACTGCCAGAAACATTGTTGGGCTCCCAGCTGCTGACATTGCTCCTGGGATATGTGCACGCTGAAGCTTTGCTGGCAGCTGCCTTGCTGGCTGAGGTTTGCAGCATGTGGTTCTATTTAGGTGCCACAAGCTGGGCTTTGTTTGCTTACTCCAAATTTACATGTGCCTGAATGCAAACCTGCGGAGATAAAAGGTAATCCTGGATGCCAAAACTCTGTTGTGTAGATCAGGCATGGTTTCCTATACTGAAAGAATGCTATGAACAAATGGGAGTTTTTTAATGAGGCATAGCTACTTTGCGACTGCAGTTGAGAGATCTGGAGATACCATTTCCTTAGACTTAACTCCAGCACAGGTAGCATCCTAGACACATAAAAATGGAGCTCAGAAAGGTAAATTAGCATATATTAAGTTCTCTGTTGCTGAAACAGTGCTTGATGTTTGAGAAGATTTATTCAAATCTCACATGGGCATCTCTAATATTAAACAACGGAAATTCTGTGATGGTACTGGAGACAATCAATCCAATCTCTTCCTTAATATCTACCATGCTTCTTTACATGACAGAAGGTGCAGCTTGTCAATAATATAAAAGCAGGCTGTCAGAGACATTTCTCTAAGGAAAATATCTCTAAGGAAAAGTCACTCTAACAGCAAAGAAATATTACAAAAAAAAGATGCAAATGTTATATAGATAAGCTGGCACAAGCACAAAGGTAAATCACAGGAGAACACAGTGAACTGAACTGTCAAGTACTTTGATTATCCAATCTCAACCCACCATCATACGGATTGCAACTGTAAACAGAGCTTCTGCAGCAATCACGGTCTAAAGATCCTGGCAAGGAATATTTGGCAGACTGAGCTGCTCCTTTGAAGTGACCAGCTGGCACACCTGAAGAAGAGTAGTAGTATTCTAGCTCCCTGAACTGTTTCAAACAAGCATCACGTCTTAAAGTAACCAGCCTGATGCATAAATTGCCCTCTCGCTCAGATAGCTTCTTCCGCTAATATTTACATTTGATAAACCCAAATGATAACTTTTCCATAATTTATAAGCTGGATATTTTATAGCCCTGCAAGACTAAAGTGAGGAACCTCACTGGCCAGAGGAATAGAGGGCAAACATCTATCCCTACAGTCTCAACTCAAGTACAACAAATCTGAGAGACCTATAGACATATAAGTAATATTATAGGTGGGTTCAAAGTGATTATGAGGACAGTGGAATTTTCAAGTGTATGAACACTGAATTCATACCCTATTTCCAGCAGAGTGGGATTGGGAGGAACTCAAATATCTGGATTAACATCTGGTCTGCTTTGAAACAGATGAATGCAAACAAAGATTTTCATTTTGTTCATTATTTCTTTCATTTCTACACTGAATTTTATACTTTTATGGGTTAACTATGACTCCAAAAGCAGAGATTTAAGTTTATTTAAACAGAGGTACTCTGGGGCTATTCACAAAAACCTAACTCTGTTTTAGCAGGCTTGCAAATTACATACCAATACCAAACATGGTAATTCAGTTGAATTACATAGTTGTTATTTGCAAAAGTGGTCCACTTCCAGTTATTATTCAGGTGTCAGGAGACATGAAAGGAATGGATTGATGAGGCAGGAGGGTATAATGATCCATATATAGTTTATGGAGGCAAAAGGGGTTTTTTTGGCTATTGATGCAAGGACAATGGAAAAATTTACACAAATGCTCCCAAAACTAATCACAGTCCTAGGCAGAAGACATCATCAGCCACAGTTCCTATTCACAGGCACCTCATCAATGATTTAAGATGACAGAGGGGTTTGCAGCTTCATTATCTTCTGATATTTTATTTATTCATATTTAATTATTGCATATAACAACTCAAAACTTGTCTGCATTGCAGAAGACTAGGGAAGGAATGAAGCTGTTATACAGGCTATACTAACACATCTGCTTCACAGACCTGCAGGGATTCACTGAGCCACAATATATAATAAAAATGAAAAAACCACTTATATTCTACAAATGAGTTACAAATTCTCCACATTAAAACTGGGTGAAATAAACAATGCTGTCTTAAAAATTCATGTTGTGGACATGAAGAATTCTATTTATCTTCATTATATGCTGAAAATGTTTGGGCCAAAATCCCCAGTATAGGTGAACCATGAGGAGGAAAAAAAAATGATGGCAGGGAAAAAAAAGTAACATGACGAATTAGCAGAACCAAACCTCTCCCCCAGTGGGAGGGAGAGGTGAAGGCCAAAGGGTAGATTAATCTTGTTGTAGCATATGGTCTTGATCTTAAAAATTTCTCAGCATGTTTAGCAGAAATCACATGCACAATAGAGAGACTTTGAAACAATCAGGAGCCAGAGCAGATTAAGATGAAATGGGGCCAGATCCAAAAAACGGTCAACCTCCCATCCTTTCCTGCAGACTCCCATGTGGGCCAGCAATTGTTTCATGGCTCCAAAGCGCTCGTCTGTGTTCAGCTTGTCAGTGAGCTCTCTCACTCCCTGCATCTCTTCTTTGACTTCTCTTTCCACAGAAGTACAAGCTGCAGCTGCAGACACAGGTCTTTGGAAACCCACTCACTTCATGGCCCCAAATCAACATGCAGAACCTGCCTGATTCAATCATAAAAAAGGGGATTTACACCCAATCCCCCCAAATTAGTATTTTTAAAAAGAAAATGAAAAGAAAAAAAAATAGGCCTGTTTTAAAACAGTAAGTTTAAAAAAAAGCTGAAGCAGATGATTGGGTTATTGCAGCTTACCAAATTACTGAGTGTCAGCTGAGTCACAGCAATTATCTGCATACAACCACGGTAAAAGTGAGTTAATGCAACAAGGCTTAGCTGAGCCTACAATAGAAGTAGATTAAATTATGTGCACATGGGCAAGTGCTACAGCTCAGCTGATGTGTGATAGCTTTTCAAGCTACTGAAATTGCTTGTGTATGTGAACTTAAAGTCTACTATAGCCAAGCAAAAAATTTAGAATAAAAAAAATTGCAGTTTAAAGCATTTTAAATTCACCTATTTATTTAATGAGACATGACCACAAGAAATGCTGAAGATCCCCAGAAAAGTCAAAATGGTGTCGTAACTATTGAGCTGAAAATGTATTTGTACGAGAAACTGTTTCTTGACTAATTTGCTTTCAGAACAGCTAGGCGCAATAGAGCATACGTCCGTTCACATAAATCTAAGTACAGTGTTTTCACTCTCTTTTAAGACAAAAGATAATTTGTTCCATGATTTATGATCTCATTGAGTTCCTGTATTGAATTAGGCAGCTGAAACAATCTCCACCATCCTGTAAATTATTATTAATATGGTAGCATACACACATAGACCAATTGATACATTTTATTTGAACTAATTGTGGGTGAGTAAAACACAATAATTTTACAAGCAAGCTTTACATATCTACTAATGACAAGCTATTTTGAACAATAATTCTGTATTATAAAATAACAAGATTCTTGTATAAAACAAGAAATTCTGTATTATAAAATGTGCAAAGTTTGCTAAATACAAACACTAACCTAATTCCCAATTTTACACTGGCACAATTATTTTATTATGCAACTTGAGAGAAACCTTGTATAAATCAGATACTGTGCTTCCCTCACTTCATTATGAAGAGCAATTCAATAGATGCTTTTATAGCTATTGCTATACATGTCTTCTTCAGGTGCTATTTTTTATCCTTGTTATTTTTTGCCAATTACCTAATTAGATGGCTTAAATTTGTTTGCCTTTTCAATATTCCCTTTTAAATGTCTACCAATCAAGTTATTACTCATTGAACTGGACAGAACTGTTTCTCCTCCTTTTTTTTTATTTGCAACCATGACTCCTTGCTGGTTTCCCTCTACTATTTAGATGTGTTAGAATGAAGTACTTTGGACCGTACCTAATGCAATGCATATGTTTATGGAACACAGAGTGTGTATACTCCTTTTTCAAAAGACAGAACAACAGAACAGCCATTTATTAAAGTTTTACTGTTTCTGATTCTCACTTCCTCTTCCCCTGCTGCCCCCTCACAGAATCCAAATGGAACATCTGGGTGCACTGGATTAAATAATGAATCCTTTGTTTGAAGAAAATGTACAGGAAACATTAAATTTCTCTTAAGACAGAAGAGGTGAGTGCATGGGAGGCAGGATGGGAGAAAGCCAAAGAGTCAAATTGAGAACTATGATTCTTGGGATAGCAATTTAAACCCTTCACATGGAATTGTGAAGCTCTACCACTGAAATCAAAAGTCTTACTGAAGTCTGTTAGTGGATAACCACCATGGCAGTGTTCCACTGCACCTTCTGTACTGGTGGGAAAAGGCAGAAATACAAACCCACCTAAGCAGGGAGATGTGACCAAAGAATTTCCCTTTCCATGGGAGAATTTCTGCTAGCCTTTTGTGAATGGACCAGAGCTCAAAAGGATTATAAAGAATTTGGTCTGATGTGTTATCTTTGTCTATTTCTGCACAGCTTTCCCCATGTTAATGAATTTCAAGAGGGTGTATGCTAAATTTTTTGCTCACCTCTGAGAGAATAAAGGGGCTAATAAAATGTGGAGAAGAAGATATACAAAAGATGTATATTGTTTTTCCAAATCAGCTCAGTGAGGCAGGTTTTTAGATCAGTAGAACTATAAATTCCCCTTTGGTTTAACACATCATATTGCTTTTTATTATGGCAAGTGAACAATTAATTTAATTTTAATTTGAAAGTTAGTTTAAATAAAACAGAAACTTCTGCAGAATTTATCTTAGATGTTAGCATTTTTTTCAATCTGTATAGATCTATTTCCCAAAGTTAATTGCAGATCTATATCTGGACACAATTGTATCCAACAAAAGATTTCTACAGACATAGATAGCTAAATATTTAATGGCTTCCCTAGCAATTTGAAATCAAAAATGAATCTATAAACAACAGAATTCTAGTACAGCAGTGTGCTGCTGATATCCAGAAGATTAATTTTATATCTCAAGCATAAGCTATTTTTTCTTTATGTATGTAGGGGGTGGGAAAATATGTGGTGATTTTACTGTATTGGTACTATAGATGTGGAGAACACCTACATAAAGTAAAAGCCTTATGCTTCGCTTAACTTCGTTGGCTTTATTCTACAATCTACTAAGCAACACAGGAGACAAGGGATAGTCTTATCTGTTTTCCCCTTGTCTCAGTTTACAGGTAAAGAATACTAATCAATTCATTTAAGCTGTTATCCTGTACAGGACCTAGATTCATATTATGAGACTCACTGCAAAAACTATCAGCTGCATGACCTGAAGCAAGAATAGCTGTGTACACACAATAATGAGAAACCTTAGTGAAGCCTGACCATCCCTAAGCTAAGCAACTT
Source organism: Apteryx mantelli (assembly GCF_036417845.1). NCBI lineage: Eukaryota > Metazoa > Chordata > Aves > Apterygiformes > Apterygidae > Apteryx > Apteryx mantelli. The sequence goes on from NC_089978.1 coordinate 28,420,247, forward strand.
TTCTCTAAGTTTACTGGTCAAAATCTTAGCAATTTTGCAGCTTTGTTAAAGAAACCCATAAAAAAAATGGAGCTGTGTATTTCATCTTCAAACTCCAGAAAGCAAAGAAAAGAGGCTGCAGCAAAAGATCCTTTTAGCATATGCATCGGTAAAGAAAGTTTATTCTCAAAGCATGGTATAAAAGCAAGCCAAGAAGCAATCCAGTCCTACCAGTTTTTTCCCCATCATTTTTACAAAACTGCTCCTATTTCTTCCACACATTTCTCTGGAATTTCCATAACTTTCTGCCTGTACATCATTTTGACTACCTGAAAGAAATTGGCTGAATTCATTTGGCACATAGTTAAACCTTCTTCAGTATAAAATCTTTCATTTTCATTTTTATGATTTATGTAATTAAATGACCTTGATATATTTTCATCTTTACATATATGGTTTAGAGAGTTAAATGTCTTAAAACAGAAAGCAACAGAACACAAGCTTTTTACAAAGTTTATTTCACTCTCCAAATATTTTTAGTGCATTTTTTTTTTAAACAGCAGATGTTTAGTGAAGCACACTTCAGTGCTCATTCTCAGCTTTATAACTTGATTTTAGTTGAGCTACAACCAAGGGACTATGGCAGTACATATCAGCTAATGATCTTCCTCTTGGATTGTCTTTGGCTGTATAGGAAGCTTCTAACAAGAGTTCCTATTTTTCCCGTACTTCCTTAGATGAATCATTATGAATATTTCTGCAATGATACTTTAGGTTGTTTTTTTTTTTCAATTATGGGGTTCTGATTATTTCTTTATTTACTCTGAGCAGGATATGAAAAATGAAATTTGGAAATATGTCTTATATAAATGAATGTCTAAATACCTGCCCTCTCCAAATATTCCAGATTTATAATCAAGTTTCTGTTTGAGTTTGACAGCAGTACCGCCAGCATAAGTAGGAAATTCTGGGGGTCACTCCACACATATAAGACCACCAAAGTTCAAACACGTAAGATGACGAAGATGCAATTTAGCTTAAGAGTCACGACAAGAAAAAAAAAAACATTGAAAGACCTGCATGCTACAGGATTTCCCCCATTAATGTAAATACATCTTTCCACAATTCCAGTTTCACGATTATTTCCAACAAATTAGTTTCCATCAGTAAGAAGAAAGCGGCATCAAATTTCCATGGAATAATTTTGGTCTAAAGGTCAGTGATTTCTTAAAATGAAGTGTGTCTAAGAAACAGCATTCTCTGCAAACTTCCAGGGCACAGCAGCTTTGACTCAAGAACAATATTTAAGAGTACCATTAACTCCAGTGCTCAGCTAGAAACAAAAATATTGTCTACCAGCATCTTATCACAGCTTAAGGTTTGTTCTATCACCTCTCTCCCCTGTTGCCTAGGAGTAGGAGGGGGGTTTGTTTGTATTTGTTTTTAATGATACACTGAAACAGCGATGGAGTAGGAAGAGGAACGGGGGAGAAAAATGCGTGAGTTATCTGTAAAGAAGTTAGGGCAGAATTTGTGACCAACAGTGCAGAATCTGAAAGTGATCAACGAGAAAAAGAGGGCAGTAAAGACCTTGTGATCCAGCCAGGCAGGGACAATTAGGAACCTTTGGAAAATCAGATTTTGATGGGCTGGAAATAACACAAGCAACACTGGGCCTGCAGCTGGAGAACGGAGGAAGCGATCACAAATAAGAGGATTCAAGATCATGTGAGCAGAAGAACAACAATGTCAACTGCAAGAAAGGTAGTGTTCTGGCAAAGGAGGGGGCCACAGTGTAAGAGAGAAACTGGTCCTTTATATGTCTGAACACAAGTTCAGAAAACTGCGAGCATAAAGTTTTCGACTGCTGTTAGTGTTATTTTGAACCTGCTGGGTTGCCACAGGAATTCTCGGAAGTCTACCATTAGCAATCCTATTGTGCTGGAAAACAGTCTCCTTTCATCAAGGAGCCCATTTTTATTGTTTCAAATGCATACCATGTTACACTATATATGCTGGCACTACAAGCAGAAGGGGTACTAAAGACAAAATTTAAGCAGGGGGCCAGATGTAACTTATTTTTTCAGTTCAAAGATGTCTATTGGCTTAAAAACAAATGTCAAGATGGCTTCTATTTCGTGCCTCAGATTTAGTAACATGACTGAAGCTGTTCTAACTTCTTTTCTTATTTCTACATCTTTTAAAGGCTTCTGATATCAGTGTAACTTACTTTTAAAATGACCTTTTCTTGAACAGTTAAAACATTAAGCTACCTAAAACATATTTTCTTTCTCCCCATAAACTAAAGTCATAAAATATAAAATATTTTATTACAACAGGTGTTTATTTATTTATACCAAAGCCAGCTCATACTTGTACATTTTGATAACACATTGAAAATTCTTGAAAACCTTCACAGAATTCATTGGCCTAAGAGATGTCCACTGATTTCTGCTGCAATTTTTTGTTTGTTTTTGTGGTCACAATTTATATTTTCAGACATCTCTGAATACCTGACTTTTGTGAGGACTTAGACTCTTAGGCTAACAACTGCAAGAGAAATCCTAGACAGCAGTTACATAGCTCTCTGGATATTCTGCTTAATAGATATCTCAATGTAAAACATGCAGTGTTTTATTTGCTGCTGTAATTAGTAGGACTATTTAAAATATATTTTTAAAAGAGAATAGTACTTTCAAAGTTTTGTATTTTATTGAAGTGCACGTCAAGAAATGCACTAATACTAAATTATTCCGTTCTGTGACTCATATTTACAACGTCGCCACATTTAAAAGGTAAGAGGTTTGGTGCCAGGATCTTTCATTTTTCTGCAACTCATGTGTATAATGTTGCCTAGAACACATCACCAGCCCTCCTTCCTACCGCAAAACATATTATTGATGTTACACTAAGTGGAACATTACAGCTCACTTCAACTCAACATGCAATTCAATGTTATCGTTGAAGCTACTTGATACCTCCCATTATAAAATGTTGTTTACCAGTTGCTTATGAAACTTTATGAAAATTTTAACTCTGTAGATTGAAATCTTCCAAATTGGCTGTCTGTCCTCAGGCTGATATAGTTAATTTATACGTCTTCAGTTGATTACCAAAAATTAGTGAAGGTTAGGGAAAAGTTACATTATCAGTTAAAAGAAATCAGAGGAAGCAAGGCTGGCACAGACCTGACAACATCTGATTCCTTAAAATTTCACACTGATGAAGTTCAGTGTTTCTATGTTTCAACTATTGACTTGATGTCAGCTATACAATTTACACAGCTTCACAGAAAAGCCAAAGGCTGGTCAGAGTAGAAACCTCTAACAGTGTTTTCATGTGATTAAAATACTTCTTCAGGACCTCACAGAGGTGTTCTCTGAAGATCCTGCCTGCACTGTGGAGGACCCAACTCCTCTGCAGCTTCTGCCCCTGACCGCACGATCAGGTGTGCTCTAGTGCACGGTCACCACTGAGCACCTCCTGTTTAGAGCTATCACAGGATAAGGAGGAACTTCTTTCCAGTTCCCCTTCCTGACATCCACAGGCTACAGCCACTCCAGGCAAGGAAAGGAGAGCTGGGAGACTCTCAGTTTTGTAATCTCAGTGCAGCCCTGCAAAGGATAGCAGGGGAAGGAGAAAAGAGGCAAGCTGAAATCTTGAAGGAGCCAGAAAATGGTAAGGAAAATGGAGTTCTATGGGCAATCTTAACCTCTGAATTTCCTAACATTTGTGAGCTTTACTGGCTTAATATTTGCATAATATTATTTTAACATACAGTGTTTTGGATTTGGAGGTTTTTTTTTCCTTTTGAATTTTTTTATTTGAAGCATTTATTTGGATTTTTACAAGTGCTTTACATAAAACAGATGTTCAGAAATAATGAAAGTTTACCAGATAACAAGCAGGAAAGAAAGAAATTTCTTCTGATCTAAAAAAAAGCCTGAAAATGGCAAGTGAAAACAGATCATTAAAGGAATAAAATCCCTAGGCAACAGAATCTGTATACTGGCTATTATATTTTTGTTACCATTTGTGCATGCACATACACATGCGTCTATCCAGAAGGTATTTTTAGCTCTCTCCTTATAATCTATCTGCTCTTATTATGTTCCAGTTTTAGCTATTTCCACACATCATTTCTATTTCTACCCTTCCCTATCACAAACCACACACTACCAGTCAGCTGGTTACAATACGAGGGTAGGAGAAAACAAGTGCACTAATTGATTCATTTGGAGATATTTCAAGTACAAAAAAGATAGGGTAAAAAGTATCAGCATGAAATTTCTTGAGCATCAAGCTCTTATGGCTTCTCAATGGCCTCTCTCAGCAATATGAATCATACCCTGTCCTGCAAAAAGGTGAGCCATCAAAGATAGGATAGAGTTTGCTGCTGAGTGAAGAGTTATATTCTACGTAGGGGCAGCTTGAAGTTTCTACAGGGTAGTGCTTAAAGTACATTAGTAATTGTTGTAGCACGTTTGATAATCTCTTGTCATCTTACAGCAGAAGTATTTGACAAAATAACATGGGTAAAATATGCAAGTGTTAGCAAAATAAATGACTGTTTTCAGATGTATGTGACGACACCTATTCAAACAAAATATCACTAACATCCAAGTTAACAAGCCCCGGACAAATATGTTTTTATTTTGCCATTGTCTATCTGGAAAGTTACGGTTTCTAGCTAACCTATGCACTGTTTCACATCCCCAAGGATCAAATATTTAAGTCTGAGATTTAATTAGTGCTGTATGGCTTTGAAATACATAGGAGATACATCTTACTGTTTTGTTTCATTTCTTTTTTCCTTGTTACTGGGTTTGCAGGCAGCTCCAAAGAAAATGAGGCCAACTTCAGCTATGGTAGCAATGGTAGCACTCACATATTCTGCCTAGCTAGACATTTACATTGAACACAGTATGTGGCATCTAAACACTTTCAGAGTGGGAGGCCTGACAGCAATGCTACTTCTAATGATAAACGCACAGCAAGTGCATGCTGCAGTGAGGAATACACTCAAACTTTTAAAAACTGTGTTTTGGGATGAGGTTCTTTTTTTCCTCATTTCTTTTCTCAACGCATGAAGGCTCGCTGTGTCAGATCTCATCGCATACACCCGAGAATAATGTTAAACACATGTCTAAGTGTTTACTAGTTTACTGTAGTTGTTCCCAGATATATGAGGTGCTAAGCACTCTCACAAAAACATGGAATCTTTGTGTTGAGGAATGTGTGAGTAAGGGAAAGAAGCATTATGGTGGCCAGAAAGAATCATGCAGAACTGTGTTCAGATGTCCCATATATATTATATAGATCATCATTTCCCCAAACTTGGACTGAAGGACTAACACACGGGATAAATGTGATGGACTACCTTTGAACAGACCACTCAGTCATTTCCCATTGCTTCCTATCAGCCTTTTGCAATTACAGGTATGAAAAAGCCTGTATGTAATTGGAATGCTGACATTTGCCTAAATTTGTAAGGAACCCCAAAACAGGAACAGCCCTGATCATTTCAGGTGGGGGTGAACAATGGTATTTTAAAATGTCCCTGTCATTAAAAGGACATGGTGAAGTTGATGGAGCATCAAGAAATACTTCCTAAAAGGATATAAAAACACAGAAGCAGCGTTCAATAGTTTGAGAAATATTCAGATAGGTTTTTTAAAAATAAGGAAAAAAATGCAACTTCCCCTAAGCTACACATCAACTAGTTCCAGGTGCCTGTCCTCTTAACTACATGACAAGATTCACCAGAAGAAAGATAAGGAGTATCACTGAAGAAGGATTTGAAAGAGAAGCTAGAGGACTTATGGATAAGTCCAAGAAGGACATTTCATATGTGTGTGGGAGGAGAGGACAAGAGAGCTCTGGAAAACATGGGGGAAACAGGCCACCAAAGCAAGGAATACTTGTGAAATACTTGTGAAAAAGCAGCTGACATTAAGAGCTGTTCAGTAAGACAGGCAGGAGCTCCCAAGACAATTAAAGTCAAAGTCTGTACTAAAATTATTCAGAAAGTATCCATTCTATGATTTTAAAGTGATCATGTATTGAAATTTTCCCTGTGATCTGTAGAGGAGAGAAACTGTTTATTTGGAAATCTGCCATACATACCATGCTAACACAGTCATATTAATAAGGGACATTCTTTATCAAATTGTATCCACATATGACTTATTTTCTAAACTTGCCACATAAACAGAATGCATCACAAGCTTGGACTCTTAAGAAAGCAGAAATGTTCACATGTATATAGCTATTGCAACGCAGTATACATCACAGAAAGCTGGTCCTTCACCATACATCAAGGCCTCCATTTTGAGAGCGTAGAGACCCTTTATAGGTTCCAATGACAAACAAAAACCCCACAAGCAAGGTAATATTTGAGGACATCAACAAGAACTATACAAGTTGTTTACAGTACACAGTATCCATAATTTGAAATAGGAGTTATGAGAATGCAAGCATTCTTGGAAATCTTCCAGATGGAAGATTTGCTGGAAGAAAAAGACTGCTGGACTACACTATGCAGACAAAAAAAATCCCAAAACTACCAAAACCCCAGTAGCCTTATGGAGAAAATGCATCCTCTTTAAAGTGGAAAACTCACTTACACCCAACTGCAGCAATACCATTTGAACAAATAACCATCCATGGAGCTTCCAACTCAGAATATTTGAGTTGCTGGTAAAGAACAACCCCTGAAGCAGATTCTACTTATTGGTAATATACCTGCCTCTCTTTTCGTGATAATAACTATTGAACCTCCTTATTCAGCTCTCCAACTTCAACAAGATCTATCTATTTCCAGCCTTATGAATTCAATCGGAACTCATTCTTGATGAATGGTGTGAAAGGGACTGTGATGAACACAATAATCTGCAAGGTCTCTGTGCTCTTTCATATCATATCAATTCATGCAGAAGAACTTGAAAGAATTAACCTGGCACAAGTGTCAGACTGGAAGCATTTGTCCTTCTCTTTAAGAACCTAAAGAATATTTATGAATATACCACTTGAATTCATACCAGTTCCTATTTAGCTCTGTACTCATTACTTTTACATCAAACTACTCAAAGAAGTCCTATTGTACCTTCTGTACTAGAAGCAACTCTTGCTATATGGCTGCATCTCCATCAATAAGTGCCTGTCATCTGTAAGGAGTTACCAATACTTAATGAGCACCTGGATCAAATTCAGAGTGGGAAATAAAGACATCATGGAAGTAGGAAGAGGAAGTACTCAATATTCTACCTCACTAAAAGATGAAAGCTGTTAAAGCACAATGCAATGTAAATTATATTAGAGCTCAATGTAATAAAAATCCAGGCAGTGTAAAACCTCATAGTAAAGCTGGATTCATCACTAATACAACAAAGAAATCCATCGTATCAAGAAATCTCTTCTTTTAGCTAGAAAACTATACTACCACCCCTGCAAAAGGGCCTAATCACTTTGGCCTCGGCTAGAATCAAACGTTGGGGCTGAGGAAGCTATGCTTAACGAAGGACTACGGAAAACAATTAAGATGACAAAAAAGAAAAAACAACATAAATCCTTGGGGTATTTGAGCTTGAAAACATTTTTAGAACAGCCCTGGAGTCCAGAGAAACACTAACTGATAAGATACGCAGCACTGCAGCTCATGAATAACCATGGTTCCTGTAAACATTTCTGCTGATGTTATCAGCTCTTCAATAGCTTTATGAAAGTGTAAACCCTGACAATAATTGACAAAGGCTTTGCTACTTCAGATGCTACTTCACTTTTCAGACCAGCTATCAAACACAAGCATAATGCAGCAAGAATTGTATGTCCACTAGTACGGCCAAACACTATTAGAGCCAAAAAAGCCCTGAAATTTAAATGCAAACTACATCTTTCAACCTGACCTGGACTCTAGAAACTCTAGGCATAAATATCCCTATTATAACTTACTGATGAACAGTAAGTTATATATTTAAATACCATAAGACATAACAGGAGTAAAAATACTTACACTGCATGTGTCAGGTTTTGATACTTTCTATTTTTTTTCCCATGATTGGGCACAAATCACGGAAAATTACCTATAACCGATTTTTGGATTATCTCTACAACTTTAGCAATCCAGACTCCTCTCATATTTAAATCCTCCTTGGTAATGTTAATGCTACAGTGAGTTGCAGAAATCATTAACTGATTGCTGTGGTGACACTGTTGACAAGATCTGGTAATGTAATTTTTAAGATGGTTATTCCCCTCTCGTTTACAAATTACAGTTTTCTACTCAATTTGTGTTTTGCAATAGAAATTAGTTCAAATTTGATATGGGCTCACAAAGGGTTGCTAACAAGGCAGTCTGACTCAGAAAAATAAGAAATAAATGAAAGATTTCAAAATTCTAGGAACGGTTTTAAGAACTTAGATAAAAATATCTAACTCACATAGTGCAAGGGAAATTGTTTTATCAGTTTAAAAAAGTAAAAGGGACCCTAAGTTCTGTTTATCAATCAGACACTGAAAAGCCTAGTGTCTATCAACAGGAAATTTCTCTTGTTTTTGCATCACTAAAAAAACAAGTATTGTGCTAATTGAAGACTGAATGTTTGTAAAATGACTAGGCTAAATTAATTGATAATAAAGACAAAGATATCTATAAATACAAATTTGAAAGTCCTGATGAGATTAAGGAGCCATGCCTATTGAATTTCAGTTTATAAAAGTGACTGGAAAAAGGATGAAACCTCTCAGGGCTGGATCCTCATTTCTGAAGTTTAAGGTTCCCTCACTCTTGAAGCGGATTCACAGAGCCAAGGCAGGTTGCCAAGAGTGGGGCTCACCTGGGTGGCAAGTTGTCAGGTGACGTGCCCATGCCAGCCAGTGGGACAGGGCGAGCGAGCAGGACTGCGAGCGTGGGCACCTCATCCCATTACCGACCGGCTAGGGCACTAACTTGAGCAGAAAACAGTTAAGGTCCAGGCCCCACTACCACACTGTCTACATATTTTTGCTTACAAGAGATGCTGGATGTAGATATTGTAAACAACCTTTGGAACCACGGAGGTGTTTGGTAGTGCTCTTCCTCCCTCCTATATGTCCTTATTACCAGCCTGTAGACACATACTCCTTCTTGCTTCCTATCTCTTCAGTTTCAAGAATCTTGCATTCCTACATGCATAATACCAGGGCACTTGTTTTGGAGGTGGGAAATGTGGATTAGTGCCAGTAAGAAGCAGATTATTTTAGCCTAGTAGGAAGTCACTGGTTTTAGTATCCAGTATAGCTCATTCAATATGTTGGATTTTAGGCTAATTATAAATTTGCTTATAACACAAATATTAGGTGCCTTGCAACCCTGTCAAAAGTGGTGGACATTCTGTGCTATTTTCGTATGTACCTATGATACTTACTATGAAAACACTGGCATGTTTACTCTGAATTTCTTGCAGTTTTTCCTCTCATATTGTCCTTTACCAAACATCCATCCATTTAAAATACAGCGCTGTATCACAGGGGGAAAAAAAAGCTGTAGCTTCTTTTCACACCTCTTCTTTGTCTTCCCTACGAAAAACTGTATCCAAAACCAGTCCAATCCACCAATTCAATCACACACTTACCTAAACAATGCAATTATCCCAAATCACACCTGCCTAACTGGTCTGAATTTGATTTTGGTTGGCAGGAACATGTAAGTTGGTGTGGATTGCTTGTAACGGGCATGAAAAGGAGATGAAACTTTCAAAACATTGTTGAAAAACAGAGCAGAAATTATAACAGCCATATTTTTGTTCCATTTAAAAACATGCTGTTATGTAAGTGTCCACTGCTGGAAGGTTTGGTTTTAAAGGAGTTAAACATGCACACAGCGGCTTTCTTGCAGTAAATAGACTTACTTAATGTACGTCAAGGAATTCAGAATTTTACAGACTGATTTTTCCAGTTAGTGCCTCAAATCTGTCTATAATAAGAGTATTGAAAGTTACTAAGCAATGATCTTTAAAGAAAAAAAGCATAAAATGATGCTGCCTAAAACCACCTGGCATTCCAGGGCTATTTAAAATAGGAACATTGCTCTGCATGCCCTTAAGAAAATAAGAAGAATGCCTACAATGTCAAATATTAAAGATTTTTTATGTTTTTGCCAGATTTTCATATACACAAGAAAAAAACATTCAGCTGTGAAACAAGACAAATATCAAAGTCACCCACAGCTTAAGGTGTCTATGAATGGACACAGGAAATAAGGCAAAACTGGAGATTCATATAAATGCATTATCATGCAGAGCTTCTCAACAGTGTATTTTTACATTTTTACAAACAAAATCCTCATGCACCACACAAATAAATATAGCACACTTACTAAAGCAAAAACCCTTTATATTGCGACATTAATTAAAAAAGCATTCATACCTGCAAACACGTGCCTTACACACTAAGTTGTGCTGAAACCTATGCATCAAACCTGTCTGCCATCTATAGATCCATCCAACTGCCAGCCCACCCACATTTTTGCTTCTTCTGCCTCTACTATGGCACTGCTGTCTTGAACTGCAGAGGACTAACCGCAACATTGCTTTACCTATCATCAGAAAGTCCAGAAATTAGCTTCCTATATTAAAAAATATCAAGAACTCCAGGACAGTCTCTGACGTAAAAATCCTTAGGTACCTTTTGCCTCTAATATAAACATGTTCTCCTTGACACTATCTGGCTCAGACAATTAAATTTTGCTATGATTATTAAGATAAAACTGAAGTAAACAGGCTGAGTCGTCCTGGCAATAGGCTAAGAGTGGGATATCAGGAAAATGTGGCTTTATTATGAACATCTGCTAATACCAAAATATGTACTGAGGTATGTGAAGTCTCCATAATTTTTTTTTCTGCTGACAAATTTTAAATAATTGCAGACTGAAAGATGTATGTTAGGCTGGAAATAGACTCAGAGAGCCTATGAAACCATCTTTCATTTTGTACCACATTGCACACTTCAGAGATCGTTCACAGGAGTTTTTTCAGTTTTTTAGGTGAGTCGGTTCATAAGGCTGATATCCCACCTGAAAACTCAAAAAGCCTATTTTTTTGACTATGTGAAAATGGATCTGTAAAGAAATGACGGACAATCTGTACCAATAGCAATTTCTTTTGCTTTACAGGAGGATGTATAGTGTTAGGATCCTGCTGCTTACTCAGTATCTTGATAGTGTATACAAGCTTGTATTTTCCTCAGAAATGACAGGTCTTCACTGCACAACAACATGTATTTTGCAGCTGACTTAACTCTTGCATTCACTTTTGGGATTGTAATTTTCATTTCTCCATATATTCTCATTAGACAGTGTGCTTTTCTCTCATGATACAGTTCATTTTTTCTGAATACAGGAGCAAAATATTGAAATAGTAGCTCTGTCTTTACTGCACTGTGTCTTCACTTCAGTTCATGATTTCTTTTATCCCCTCAAATGGCTAAAACTTTTATCAAATTTGATCTCCTTTGCAAGGTCAAAATAAACTCGATTTTGGCAAATGTTACCTTAAGCCTACATTTTCATGTCACTGTATTTGCTGTACAAACTTCTTTGCTGACCAGTGCTTTTCAGGCTATTTTCTGTCAGTTAAGTTTGCAGCCTTAACGGCTATTTTTTCCTTTGGATGGATGTAAACCTAAGATAGCTTTTGAGTCTCTAATTTAAAGATATTCCAAATCTCCTCTATGTTCAAGTACCTAATCTCTTAAGTCCAGTGGACTTCACTGGCTAATTTTTCAAAATATTTTAATAAAGCTTCACTAAATTTGTTTTCTTGCATGATTATTTCCATCCTAGGCATTGATTCTTCATCAGAAACTGCCTTGCTCTGTAAGTTAAATCTTTCTTTTTTTCCTAGGCAACACAGTTCTAAGTAGCTGTGAAAGATTTCTCTTTCCTATTTCAGCGTAACAGAACAAACTAAGAGATTTGAAACCCTTTGTCTTCTAACCACCCTCCACTCAGTCATAAGTAGCAATCTGGCAACCACTTTCCTTGACCCAGGTCCTTCAGTTAACAGAAAGAGATCTCAGGTTAGTTCCCCTATTGCTTCAATCAAACCTATTGCTTTAAGTCCTTACAGGATTTTTTCCATAAGAAAAAATGAATGTTACAATTCCTTTAGAATAAAATTTTAAAAAGCTCTGATCGAAGAATAAAAGAATCCAAATCACGGCTCTATGACCTACCACCTACAGGTGTTCAGTTCCATGGCAACATGAGACTTCCTAATGATTACTCAGCCTAACATTACTTTTTGCATAATATTAGCATCCAGTCCTCCTGCAGTGAGCTATGCTACGAAAAAAAGTTTATTTGAAAGTAACTGTTTACAGAAGCAACCGGAAGTGGCAGATATCATCTTGAATTTGTAAATGGGAAATTTCTGTAGCTTTTTTTTAAAAATCATAGCACTGAACCAGTATTCCAGAATATATCCGAAGAGATCATGTTTGCAGTGCAGACCAGCACAGTCGTTATACAACAGTCTTGTATTGGATGTATTTGTTGGATGGTAAACCCTTTTATATTTAATATATTTGTGCCTGTATATACAGCATCTAATTAAATATGTGAATCAAATACCTGCCACTGATGTATTCAGTTTCTGATTTTAGCACTTTGAAATATTATCCATGTAGTTTTTGACTCTCTCTCAGCTGGCGTACTGGGGTTTGCGTTTGATAAGATTAAAAAAAAAAAAGGTCTTTAATGAATATTAAGGCTGAATACATTTTCCTCATATGCCTTCAGAAAGTTTCTGCTTTCTAAAAGCTAATGAATTATGGATTTTGAGTAATTATTCTTATTCTCTTTCCAAAAGATCTTCCCAGTGTAAGAGAATCTGTGAACAGTTCTGGCCCTAAAAAGGCACGTGCACATTGACTCCAGACTTCTGACAGTCTGCAGGGATAGGGCCTCTGGCTGGCAGGAGAAGTAAAAAAACATGGTAGTCAGATTTAACAAGTTCATCTCATTTATTAATTATGAGTAGAATCTCATCTCTGTGCAAAATCTCTGATACAATGAATACTAACCAATAAACAGGCAGGTCTCTAGGGCACGTTTTAATGTAGTTTAGTAGACAGTACAGTTCATTCAGGTTCTCAAACTCAATAATGAAGCACTGTCACAGCAAGAACTACTCATCTCTAAGATGTCTCATACAAACTCATGCTAACTGGAGAAAATGAGATTTTCACTACACTGCTCAGTCAAAGGACCTCCTGGAACAGACTACAGGGTACATCTTTTCAGAAACAAATCAGATTCTAGTGTTTTCTAGCATTGGAAAGGATCTGCAAACTGTGAAAAATACAAATATAAATATACCAGCCAAGATTACTGAAATTTTATACTGCATTTCACCAAGCTAATTAACAAGATGAGGGAAAGTACACAGATAAACAAGGGGGAAAGGTAGTCTCTAAGTATCCCTGAAGTTAAACTCTTTTCGGCTTGTCACTGAAGTACTTAACAGCCTTGGAGGAGGGGGTTGTAATACACAGCTACTTTCTGTTGCTTCCATCTTCACTGCAAGTCTAAGAGCAAATAATAAATGAAAGTCTGTCCTAAAAAATATTCAAAGAACACTGACATATTTGAAAGCCATCATCCTTCTGACGGTACAGAGAGAACATAGAAATTCAATCTATGGTCTTGAATGGACCATGCTCAAAGGCTGTAAAATAAAACAACTTGCACAAAAGAGGAGAAACTAGACAGTCATATTAATAACTCAGGTGCCCACAGAACAATATGAAGATCTGTCCTTATATCTACTAAATTTGTATGTTACTCACACAGCACTGCAAGTTTGTTTATAAAACTCGTGATTAAAATTGGAATTGCAGTCTTTGTATTTAGATATACAACTAGGATGCTTACATTTTCGGAAACCAGCTAAAACTTTGTTCTAAATAAAAATCCCTTTTCCTGAACCAATCTGAATAATCTAAATATTCCCCTGGCAAGATAAAGTTCAAGAAATTACAACACAAAAATAAAATAAAATAACAAAAAGATCAAACTATCCAAGGCAATAAAAATAAATACATTCTGCCTAGTTTGTTATTAACTACATATCAAAATATTACTGCTATGAGTAAAATCTCCAGTATATAAGATAATACTGATAATGTTTAATAACATTTTTTCTTTTGTTTATAACAGGACAAAATTTTTATGTTATAAATTCTCAATAAAAACACAATTTAATTAATATGCAAATATTATTTAGAAATGCTTGATATTTTGGGGCTCAGAGTTTTTAGTATTTTTTTAATTCAAAATCAATTTTACCTTTGAAAAATGTCCAAGGAATATGAATATTCAAAATTCTTTATGCAAATAAAGTGGGAATTTCTATCAGCTCTAATTTCTTGTATGATGTTTCATTTATGCTATTTTTAACAGATATCAGAGAAAGCAACACAAAAAACATATTGAAGAACATTTGGTTCAATGTACACAGTGAATTAGCATCAACTGGAGCCTTACTGTTTGGCTAGTTTCAATGAGATACTGTTTTATAAGTTTAAGGTGATCACAATTTTTCCAGCTATACATATAGGCAGAGTGTTTCATAGAAAAAACATTTAATAGAAACATTGATGAAAAGTGATAACTGTGCTAATACACATGCATGTCTGGTGGGGAAGAGGTGGGGAAAGGGAAAGAAGAGAGAGGGACTACAGGATAAGTCTGGACTGGTAAGTATGTAGGTAATCTTGAAAGCTCTAATGCCCTTATTCCTGCTTATAAATCTGTCAGTTGGGGGGAGCAAAAGTTTATGATTGAAGTGACCAAACTTTCCCTGCACTATATGCTTAGACAGAAAGGTGAGCAGCAATGTCTCAAGTAAGTAGACCTGTGAGGCAGAACTGAGAACAGTCAAAGCAAATAGCTTGCAGACACCAGATAAAGAAATAAGCTTACATCAAGAACATATCTATAAAAAAGACTGAATGTTAAAAGAGAAATCCTGAGCAGGAAAAAGCCCAAGTTCTGTGAATATATTTTTAATGAGAACAACTCATTCGACTCAAGTGTTACTACAGATTTTATTTAATAGAACGCTATATGATATTAGAGTAACAACTACCTAATAATCATGAAAACAGTCTGTTCTTTATATTTTACTGCAGGTTAGGAGTCTCTTGTTAAGGGTATGTTGTAATCGAAGGTATGTTTTATGTCACAGAAACAAGTAAGTCAGCTATATACTACCGTATGGCCGTCTACTTCCCCACAGCCAGATCCAAGCCTTGCAAGAGAGAGAGATGTTTTTAGTGCGGCTTCTCAAGGAAACAAGCCTTTTCTGATCACCCTCTGTCTGTCTTCACAATGCCTGCCACTTCTTCCCAAACAACTCTGAAACCTGTCAGACATTTTCTACCAAGCTGGACAAAGGTAGCGGTGATCTCAGTGATATTCCTATCAGCTTTCTTAAAACTGTGGAACTGTCACCCTGCTGGATAAAAGAGACACCCCACTAATGTCCTTACTGCGAGAAAGGCAAATGAAAAAGAAGCACTCGAGTAACCAGCAGGAAGGAACTAGGGTGCTGTGGGATTGTCCAAGACATGGAGATGAGGTGGAGATGAAACTGGAGGTCTTGCAGGAGGAAATAAAGGAGGCACTGGATGGAAATCCACAGGAAAGCAAGCTTCTTTCATTTTGTTCTCTCTGAACAATTAGTTTAAATGGTATATACCGCCTGAGGACCTGTCTCTCGTGCCTTAGTTTGTTTCTGCCTCGTACACAGAATATCTGTCTCTAAGGCCCAGCAGTTGCTGACATTTGAAAATATCACACTGCACTGGAACACTTTATATTTATGCCTCTGTTGAAAGCAAAGTTATATCTCAAAGTCCCTAGAACCCACCATTATTTTCCCATTGCCAAAGCATGAGCTTCTGATGAGGGCAGAGTAAGTCAGCCAGCATCCTCTCCACTCGTAAGTCCAGCCAAAAAATGCTTCCTCCATCAGTCTTTGTCCTATAAATCAGGGCAGATGAGGACTATAACTGATTTCCTCTTCTTCCCTCTTTTAGGAAGGACAGAGTAAACAAGGTTACAGAAACCTGACAGTTATTAGCAGGGATAAACACGATACTCCTGACCTTAACCACAGTGATTGAATCAGATTTGTGTGCATGCCTCCATGCACAAAAACGTGCATGGACACTACAGGATTCAGATTTTCCTGGCAAGCTGTCTGCTGCTGGCAAGATGATGCAGTAAAACTGCTGGCACAAAGATGCTGATCTGAGGACTAACACAGGCCAGCAAGTCAAAGTGAAATTAGGTTTCAAAGATTCCAGTCTTAGTTTTCCCCTAGAAGAGAGTCATTCTCTTCACTATTTCCATAACAGTAATATGTGCTCTTGACAAGTGATCTGAAGTTGTTTTTACATCCAGACATTTTATATTGGTTACGCTCTGCTTGGAGGCAGAAACTGAATTTGGTCTGTCTTTACTGCAGCCTTTTTACATGATGCATCTCAGTATGTCATGAAGTCCGTCATAGTTAGGAGTTAGATTGTGCGACTCTAAGCTTTCAAAGCACTCAGCCAACATTAACAAAACATAAAAATAATTTAATGTTTTGAAATTTAATTTTGATATTGCCAATCTCAAAAACTCTCATATTTTACAGTGCTAAGAAAGAAGTCTTTGTTTAAGCCAAGGAGATGTTCTCATTTAGGGCCAGTTTCATGAGTTATTTACATTCCCAAATCCTACCTAGATGTCTAAACAATAGCTGATTGCAAATATTTTTGTGAATGTGGCCCTTAAATCCTAATCTCTGCCAACATGCAACTGGGGGCTACAGAAATGCACCCTCTGATGACTTCTCTTATTTGAAAACTGAATTGCCATCAATGAAAGCAAACCTGGAACTTCTGGGAAAGTTCCCAGAACTACAAGCTAACAATGCCTGCAGCAGCCACTGCCATATCCTAAGCTAAGGAAGTTTTCATCTTACAAGCTGTCTGATGTAATGTGTCTTTCATTAATAAGATTTTTTGTGCTTAGAATTCCCATAAAAAAACTCTCTATGAACACAGCATCACCACTGATTGACAAAGAGTATTTACTTCTTAATCTTATGGTCATTCCCATGCATTTTCTTGTTCCATCTGCACTTCTATTCATGCAAATGTGTATGGCTGTTACATTTAACAATTAGGTCAGGTATGGAAATGAATGCTAGAAATTATGATGGTGATGTCTACTGATCCTGTATTCCATGTGATAAACAGTGTGTTTAATATGAAAACCATCTGTACATTTTAACATCAAGGAAAAGAGAATAAAATGCACTGTATAGTGCTGACTGCTTATTATGCTCTTTGATGGGTCCCTAATTAACCGAGTTTTCTCAACTGATTGCTAAGGGGATGTGTGATGCCTCTTCCCAAAAGACATAAAACAGGAAAGGGAGACAATACAAAAAGGGAGCATATCCCCTGTTTCAAGGGTAAGTTTGATCCTGCAGTCAAAACAATGAAATCTTGAACTAATTGTTAATCCTAAAGAAGAAAAATTTGATTGGGTTAATAGCAGTCCAAAGATTTTTCAAGAAAAAGGGAATAATCTGTTTCCCATGTCCATGGATAGAATAGTAATAGTATTGGGCTCCATTTACAGCATGGCAACCTGGGGTAAGTTGGCAGAAAAATGGTAAGGAGAGTTTATAACAGAATGTCTCAGGAGGTTGCAGAATCTTCATTATCAGAAGCTTTTAAGCAGCAGCTTGGACAAGTATCTGTCAGAAATGGAACAGGTAATGTTAATCCCACATTTAGACAGGGGGATTGATTCACTAACTTCTAGACCATTTTTTCTAAGTTTCTGATTCTATGGCTTTAAGCAGGTCCTATCCTTTACTCAGAGCAAGCTATGGAAACTGTATAAAGAAAGATGACTAGGACAGTGCAGACTGAGATAGCTGTAGTCCTTTTTCCACATAGATGAGGTGGAATCATCTTATCTTAAAAGTTATTTCAATGGCTTTAGATAAACACAGTGTAGATAAGAACATCTAAGCCAGGCCTCTAGATATCCTTTAAAATCAAAACAGGCATTACTGGAGCACAATTCATCTGACCTGTTTTAAACATCTACCGTTGACTGAGAGGATGTATCGACTATGTTTCATTGACTGAGAAAGGGACTAGTGGGACTGGCTCAGTTGTAGGTGCCAACTCTCTTGGTACTTAACAGCTAAGATGATTCCCAGTATATGTAAGAGATTTGTCAGTCCCAGAAATTTTACCTCTCTTCTAGTGTCAGGAACTCTGAATCCAGACTGTAGAACAATGCCACTCTTTCTCCCTGATAAATAATTCCCTTTCACCAAAAAGACCAGAACTTTAATGGTTTAAATATTTATTTTCTGTCCTTTTCTTTCCCACCTTCAATTTCTGCTTTTCTAACAGCTTAAGCTGCACCACTACAACTGTTATTCTCATCAGCTGGGTGAAACTGGGAAGCACTGGAGAGATGTAGTGATAGAGATTGCACAGTGATGCTTCAAGCTGCTTTCTGGGGAAGCAGAGACAAGCTTTCCAAGTTGGACTAATAATTTTAATGTTCTTAGATTAACTATGAGGTACACACACATACACAGTGTGATCACACAAGCTTCATTCTCCAAGGAAAATGAGCTAAAAGCTCACTTTTCTTTTTCTTTCCTCCCCAAATCTTGCTCTTTTTACTGTGACAACTTGAGATCTCAGGGAAGGCTGATTGGACCTATGTCAGTCGGCACAACAGCTGTTAATTGCAAGCTACTTAAACAAATTTCCTGATACCAAACTTCCTAAAAAATGCACAGCAAAGATGATGCACACTCTGCAAATAAATTAGAAATATAGTTTGGATCTGGTTTTCTTCTATCAGCTCCTGTTGTCAAACACTTAATATTCACTGCAGCTCTAACTATTAGAAAAACAAACACCAAACACGTTGGTAAAGTTATATTCTCAACCTTGAGTTTCAGCTTTTTTTTTTATTTTGACTCAGCATAATATAGGTTTAAGCACAAATGTTCCAGAGAAAGATACTGCTTACTTGCAGAGATGATGATATATCAGACAAATAAAGACTAGGCAGAGTTAGGCTATGTCTGTACTTTGACATGAGACCTCCAAAAAAGAGCTATATACTTCAAAAAGGGATTTAGATGAGTCTCTTGTCAGCACCTCCCCCTGAGTCAGCTCTGGAAAAAGTGCCACAGTGAGGAGACACCATGAAGTGGCAAGTGTCATCTTTCAGATAAGATACAAAACTGAATTCTGACTATGTGTTCAATTAAAACTCAGCTGGCTCTCCTCTGAAAGGCAAGGACTGCAGTGCTGGCCATATTCTCACCTGGGCCATTTCCCTGTTGCCCAAGTATACCCCCCTTAGACTTCTAATACCTGTCCTAAAGTTGGCAAGGGTTACTTTTGCATTTTACCTTAGTGGCAACTACACCATATTTCATTATTGGAAAGAGCAAATCTAGTGCACAATTTGATTTTTGTTTCCATATTATAAAGTTTTCTAGGGGAACATATAATACATGCTTGCTTTGGTCTGTGACTGATACAAAATACCATTCCCTTGTTCAGTAGCAGATACCTGCTTTTTAGGTTTGTCTTTCAGCTCATGATATAAGTACTGCACAAACCAGGTTCTTCTGTTCCTATACAAGCTTATGGAACATTTTGCTGGATCCAGCTAAACCAAGAAGTGTTCCAGTTTCACAGATTAGGGCAATACAATTGCATCGTCTTTCATTTTGAATGTACATTTGCATCAGAAAATAGTGATGAAGTTGTGAAGTTATACAAGCATACAGCGGATGACCAGGAAGTAGCTACTGCTGTAACAAATTTGTATTTTGCCCCAGTGAACTGTCCTTTCAGAACTTTGATATTTTGAAAAAAGACACGAGGAGTTGATACCAAAGAACTGCAGAGATACCCTGGACTGAGAAAGAGTGTGGGGGGAATAAAACCTTTGCTGAGTCTTGCTTTAGACAAAATCTAGATTTAACTGGTAGCTCTTTTTTTTTTTTTTCAAATGCACAAAGCTTGTAGTTTTTTCTTATTGCTATAGTTCATAACTTAGGAATACACAAAGAAGATAGGCACAAATCTAACATGTATTTTCCTTTCAGGATTATGTACCTCAACTCAATTGTTGTATTAGTCAGTCTCTAAGAAAACAGAGAACTCACTGAACTTTCTCAGGTGACTTTGTCTGCATTTACTGATTACATTTAACTTCCACATAGAATTGTAGCTTCCTATATCATATTACCTAAGCAGCATTACCTAAATCTGGATTATAAAAACAGTGAGGCTGGGAGATTGTGATAAAGAACTAGAATAAACTCACAGAGAAAATAAAGACTAAACAGAGAGACTTTGTAAAAAAAGGAGTTCCATAAAACACATTACTATTTCCAGTTGTGTATCAAATTCAGGCTGATGTAAGGCTTTATGCTGCATTGGCTGATATTCCTCCCTTTGCAGCTTTATTGTTTGCTTTATGTTACTTCTTGTTTTCAGTATTTAGAATTTAAAAGAATAAAAATATTTATTCTGCTTCTGAAAACAGTTTAGGTGATACAGTTTGGGCTTAATTTAGCATGATAGGAAAAGCTGCCCTCTGCTCTGGTTGTAAATATTTTTAAAAGACATCTCCTTACCACTTTCATCCAGCAAGAAATCGTCCTGGTAACGGAACTTTTCTGGTCCACACGCAATAAAAATGTCATCATCACCAAAGAAATCCTGAAGGCACATCACCTGCAAGAGAAAAGAAAAGGAAGGCATTGTATGAAATACCTCATCATCAGAACTGCAAAAACAATAAATCCTTCCTTGTCTCCATCTGCATGAAAACTCTTTACATTTAATGGAATCAACAGGGTTTCATCTCCAGATAAATCACAAAGCTGTGCTCTGACCATCTGTTACAAGTGAGAAACTCTTTTATGGACACTGCAGGAAGGGCGAGATAAGACAAAATGCCATAATTGTCACATTTATTACATGATGTATCAATGTGGTATGAGGTAAATGCCTTTTGTTTACGCACAAGGTACTATTCAGTAGTTACGGGATAATTAATTTGCTTTTGGAGCTCACATTCATATTCTTTGACAGCCATGAAACTAGGTAATGGTTTTGTAAACAGTATTAAATGTAGTTATTTCAGCAAAATCTCCCTAACAGGGAATGAAACTTTTATGGTGGAACTGAGTCTCCATCATATACTCAACATCTTCGCCAGTACAGCTTATGTAAAGTCTGTTTGAAGGCACACATACGAATAATCAGGCAAGCTGGCAAGTATTCTTCTAGTACTGAATAAAAGGATAATCCCTTTCTGCTCCCAAATATGAACAGACAGGATTGGGTTGTGTAGTTTTCTGTCCATACTTGAGACTTCCTTACAATAGCTTTTAGTTCACAAGGTGCACTACTTTGACTTTATTTTAACAAAAAACAGGTTTAATGTTTCCATTCTGATGACTATTTCTTCACTAATATTCTTAAAGGAAAAGCAGCAACTTTTCCAAAACCTAGGATGTTTGATTTTTTCAAACACTTTTGACAAAATTTAAGAACAAATTAAATACCTGACTACCTTTAAGGAAAATAAAGACACTTGGTAGAAAATATTATATACTCTTTTCCTGCTTCATGCCTACAAGAAGATTCTAAAAGACTATTTTTGCTTATTTTTATATAATGTTTTATAATTAAATAATACACTGCTGTTTGAACAAAATAATTTCACAAATAGAATTTCATGTCAACACTATACAGATAAGAAAGTAGCACATAAAGCATTTATAAAAATCCACACAATAGTTGATAATAGTCCAGCTGAACTAGATCATCCCACTCAAAAAATAGGGAAAAAGTCAGCATTTACAGCCTACAAAACAAGAAGTGAAAAATTAACTAATGAGATCAGACAGACCTCTCCAGTCACTGGCATAGAAAACAAACAAATCCCCCCTCAACCTGCAGTGATTGGTATCTAAAGGTTAGAAACTCGTATCACGCTTCTTGGAAATATGCCGGAAGGCTTTGGCATCTACAAAAGTTAAGAGTCTCTATGCTAAGAAATTCTTTAGGAAGATATATAGTGGTATACATCGTGACTTTCTTGCAGAGTAAGATTTGTCATTAAATCTATTTTAAAGATAGAGCAGATTAAAAAGAAGGCAATCAAGAGAAGAACTAGAAGGAATAAATACCAAAAAAGAGACAAAGATACTCCTAAAATTATTCTTTCTTTAAGCAATGCACATAAACTTAAATTCAGGTCCACCACGTCCCCATTCCTATCCATGTTCTCATCTGACACCACATAGTACATGAACACCAACATCAAATATGTAAATATTTGATGGAGCTTTTTACTGTGTTCCTACTCAGTTTATGTTCTATTAGTGTATCAGCCTCAGCAACCTTTTTATAATCTCATTTACTTCCCATCTTGGTTTTTTTGGTCCACAAGACACATTCTGCCTATCTTCCCACCCCATACTCCCACCAAGCTTCAAACATCACTTCAGTCAAGTTCCTCTGAAATTACCACCTCTCCCACAGCATGCACAAAACTACTAATTTTCAGAATGACATTAAAAATCCTGTGACTTCCTGTACAGCTCCTAAGGTTGACATATTTCTGGGGAGAGATAACCTTTACATTTGTTTTTATATGAAGTACAGCATGAGAACTGAACAAATAATAAGGCAACCCTATGCATAAAGTTGAGCTATTTTGACAACATGCATGAATTAAAATAAAATTCGCATTTGAAACAAAAATTATATGGATTTATTCAAAACAAAAAATATTTGGCTCTGTCCAATTAATAGGCTTTAATTCAAGCAAAAATAAGACATCAAAATGGAAGTAGCAACATCTATGCAGGTGTTCACCTAAACTAATATTTAAATCATCTCAACTTCAATCAGTGCAATTTATATGCAAAGAAGAAAATGGGATTAGCACAATACAAAAATAATATGCTTTGAATGAGTGTAAAATATATTTAGATATCCTTGTTTTTCACCAGATTTTACTCATATAATTTGAAGTATTGTTATTGCTTGCCTCCTCTCCCAGTGCTGTCAGTGTGTGGTTACTACCTCAGCTTCCTTCTCTGTACAACGACACCTACCTTTTAGAGTTTCTCTTATCTCCTGAAATTTTAGTGATTTGGGAATTATAATTCCAGCTCTCAGAAAGCTCATAGCAAGAGTTTAAGTTCCCTCTGCGCCCCTTTCCCCTCAGGAATCTTACAACTTCTCCTCAGGCTTCCAGTATCTTTTTACATGGTTTATTAGAAGTCTTGACATGTCCTTCACTATCTGCTTCCTCCTCTGCAGCAGTTCCCATGCTTTCTGTCTCACCGCCCCTGGTCTGCACTGCTACCTGACTCCAGCTCCTCAGAGGTTCTGCCCAGCGGCCTCTCCAGGAGGCATATAACAAATACACAGCACTCCCTTTCAGGCTTTTTTCAAAGGGAAATCTGCAAGCACTTTCTGTTCACGCTCAGTCATCAACTAAGCAACAGGACCTGCTTTTTATTATCCTTTTCGCTTCCAGAGAACACAACTCTCACAAATCATGGTTTAGAAGGTCAAGGATTTGTATCACCTGTGTTGGACTGTGCCGGTGCTTAAGAGGCCAGTAAGCTCTGCTGCACATGATCATCTTTAAAATCAGTCAGTTTTTAAAAGGGTAAATTACACAGGCCCCTCACCATAACGTTTGTTGTTTTCAAGTCACAGAATCCTTTCTTCTTTTTCTTTTTCATAAATACATTTCTACCTTCCATATTCCACCAGGACTTTCCTCACAATAGGGAAAACAAAAGCTATACAGGAGCAGCCAAACATACAACTTAAGTAATATGAAACTGAAAAAATAAATGTTTTCTATCACACGCCTAGTACTAAATATACTGTGACACTTGCAGACAAACAACTTTGTCAGGTGATTTTTAAAGTTAATGGCATCTCTCTTACACACTCCTTCATGGAAAGGATAAATAATAATAAAACTATCAGAGGACAAGAAGTCTCAGGCATTACAATCCTTTGCATTAGTGACAAAAAAGAAGAAAAGCAGCAGCAAAGAGAACCGATCACTAGTACGGCACTGGGCAACACGCAAGCCATATAAAAAAGACTAGCTTTCATTTATTAGGAAGGTACATACCAGATGCAAAATAGGAGAGGTGGAAGAATTTGTCATGCCTAAACTTACCTGAGTAAGTTTTACAGGCTGAAGTCTGGGTCTTTCTCAAATCCTTGTCTCTGTTGTTCTAGTAAACAGCTTAAAATTTAAGAATCCCATCTGCCCTTCCAGTGGGAAATAACGGACTCTAGGAAGAGCCCCAAATTATTTCATATCTTGGAGGTTAGTCCAATGCTTTCGTTAGAAAACCAGATGGGACATGTGCAGCCAACTGGCCCAGGCCCAGCCGCAGGTATACCACTAAGCAGAGCAGCTGAAATGCCCCAGAAGGAAGACAGAGAGCAGGCCAGCAAACTTGGCTTCCAGCCTAGGCTCAGGACTGGTTTTGCACCATAGCATTGACACTGTAGGCACCTTAAAAATACTTTCACTTTTCCTTTTTTTTTTTAAACAGGAGAGTGCCTCGAACCAATGCAAAATCTCCTAACTGTTGTGGAGCCTTTTGTTTCCCCTTGACTGGCCTGAAGCATTTAAGGTTTTAATATTCACCTCTTTGAAGCTGGTAACTTTATTATGGAGACCCTCTTTCTTATATCTATGAAATATGTAAGAAATTATGCTTTCCATTTTGGAGCACAGATGAACCAAGAGGAAAGAACGGCAGTTTGTAGAGCCATTAGCTGGTTTTATTCTCTCACTACAAATGAAAAGAACAGTTAGTAGTGGTGGAGAGGAGACAGAGGGAGAGAGCAAGAGGGAGCGCGAGGGAGGGAGAGAGAGAGAGAATCAATCCTTTCTCTAAAAGTAGGAAATGAAAGCTATGGATGGAATCACCTCTTATAATGGTTATATTCTGACTGTAGTGGGGAAAGAGACCTTTTTGAATTCATGCTTTAAAACAAACACAAAAAAACACGGAACAGACCAAAACTTTTTGCATACGTCCTCTCCATCACAGCAAACTGAATACACTCCTATTGTTCTAAAGTTGGCCAGGTATCTAGTTAATACTGACTGAAAATTTTGAATAAAAATGAATCAGAAATTCAAATGTTCCTATGGTTCATAAATAGCTCATAACACAGTATCACCAGCATTACTAACTCTCATGTTTTTATTACAATTTTCATGATGCTGGGTTGGTGGAGGGAAAGAAAGGGGGAATGCTATGTGTGTTTGTCTTCTTTTAGTAATAACAACTTAATTAGAGTCATAAAGCTGAAAGCTATTTTGGATGAGCAATGAGAAAATCTCAAGCTGGGCTGCCCTGAGGCAGCACAGTTGTGGGTTGCTAGAAAGCTGGAAAGAAAAGTGAGGACAAAGAAATGAAGGGGAAAACAAGAAAGATCCAGAAGGATGTAAGGAGAACTCAAATGGCAAATGGGTAAAGAGTTTTCTAAAAAGAAAGAGAGAGATGAAAAGTAGCAAAAGGAAAACATGAGGAATAAAGGACAGTGAATGTAAGAGACGTGAGTTGCACGGGAGGGAGAGTATGTACAGAGGGTGACAGAGAAAGAGAAAGAAGCTGATGGGGAAAGAGAAGCCCAGTGGAGAGGGACACAGAGAGATCCAATGGCAAGTGCCCTTCAGACTTAGTCCTGCCATTTGGGAGGATTTAATGTGAATTTAGAGTAGCATTTTTGAACCTGAAACAATCACATGTTGTGTTAGATTATAATTCCTGTTAAAGTTAAAAAGATTTTTAAAAAAATCTTTATTCTTGGAAAAAACTCAGTGTTTAAATGACTCATGATTTTAGGATGCTGACTCATTAATTTTTTGTTCTAGAGGGTGGGCAACATTATAAAACTGTCATTTTCTAAGTTTTATTATAGAGTTTTTTTCATGTTTCTGCTACTTTTGGCTCACTCAGCCTTAATATTTAATTCCCGGGCAGGTCTCTAGTTCTTCATCTGTCAAAGAAGCTCACTTTATATCTGTTCTATTTTTTTCTGTTTTTTTTACTCTGTCTGTTTTCCATATAAAATAAAAACCCTCCTTGAGTAAGGATTTTAACTGATCTTTATAGTTTCCCCTCTATCTTCCTTCTAACCAGCCTAACACGTACTGCCACTTTTGCAGAACCTACTTCCTACATTTTCCTACTCCTGCTTCATGGAGGAACATCTCTTAGATTAGATCCTGAGGTTACTTTATTGCCATCTACTACTGGCAGTCAGTAAGAAGTTTTGTGATAGATACATATTTTCCTGAATGCTTATAAATTCACACAACAATTTGTATAGGTATTACACAGTCTTGTTTAACCTCATAATCTACTACAGTTACAGGAACAGAAGCTCTCTTACACTATTACATTCATCTCCCAGCCAGTACAGGGCTGCTTCCTTCATTACATTTGTCAATGCTTTGTTCAGTTTTGTAATATATGCCTCACTCCACATAACTTCCCTTAGCAGGCTGTGCCATGGAAAGACCAGTAAAATAACCAACTGTTACTCATTCTAGATGACTTCATGTCTTCATTAAAATCAGAAATGAATCATCACATATTGGTGTAACTGCTTTTTAGGTCATTATTGTGAAATGAGAAATCCAAACAATCAGTGAGGCTTTCAGGAAGGGGAAAGGAAAAAAAAAACATTATTTCTAAATAAATTTGCTATCAAAAACTTTTTTTCCTTAAATATATGGGAGGAAACTCAGCCTCCTCCATGCTATGTGAGCAATGGGATAATAGGGAGAAACATCTTTTCTGATAAAAAGGAAATAGACCTCAACAGAAATTCACAGAGTATCACATTTGAATATTTTTCCTCACATTTAAGGGAAGTCTATTTCCCTTCCTGTTGGCTCAGGCGCTGAGTCTTTTATTCATGCCCTTTCACATTTATCTGTCATTACGCACATGCTACCTCTTGAGATCCAGTTATCTACAAAAAATATAATTTATCATCAGTATATATGTACTTCCTATCTTAGCTTCTGGTCCAAGTTATTTCCTAAGGTGGTGGTTTAGCCAAAGGCATTGGAAGGTATCTGCTACATATTTCTGAAGCTGAACAGCACCAAATGCCTTCTTTTCTCTTGAAATGAAATCTCCATGGTGACAACTGCATCATCAAACTGTGAGAGCTTTCCAGTGAAGGAGAGCATTTTATCATGAGATTCTCATTACAAGAGTGCCCTCTGTAAATGAAGAGGAGATGTTACCGTAGGGGTTCAAGTTGGCAGAAGCTACATAGCAATACTGTCTTTACCAACTGGCTTGTGAGGCCACATATCAGACTAATGACTCTGAAATAGCACATCTCACACCCCCCATTAGAGGAACACAAGGCAGCATCACTATAACCAGCAGTCAGAAACATATGAATTTTAATGCTCAAACTCAGCAGAACTAGCTTGCTAGCCTGCTTTCTCACAGGAGCCGACCAAAAGCAAGCAAGCCTCCCCAAATCCAGGAGCAGTGCTGCACCACAAGCACATGTTGCAGCCAGAGCTGCCTGTTGATCGACACCTACTCAGAACTGACATCTCTTCATTTTGTTCCATCTGTCACAATTACAGAGGCTACCCGATTCATTGAATTCCTGAACATGTAATACCAGGTTACTTCTACAACTTCTGTATTCATTAACATCCATTTTGTGCTATATACAACTCAGCCTTTATAATCTTCATCCAGCTAAGACTTGGCAAATAAATTACTAGGAATAAAGTATTTATTTTTCTCAATCAAAACAGGCATTTCTGTCTTGATTAGTAAGGGATTTTCATAAGGACAAGAAACCCTTTCTATGCTATGCTTTATATACCAACTGTAATATCCCCCATTTTGTTTTTCTGTGTTGCACTAAATGGTGTCATATTTAAAAGAAAATCTATTTAAATTAAGATCCCAGGTTTTGCAACTGTCATCACCTTCTTTTTGAGGAATATGTAAAATTTCTGAAAAATCTTTTTAAAAACTTTCAAATTAACCCTCTAAAATTCAAGTTCTATTATTAAAGATAGATAATAGAAACTAATAGAAACTTGGCAGCTCTAATGCACTGGAAATACTATACCTGAGCCTGAAACATTTGGTGAGACCCAAAATTGCTTTGTTGGACTAAGGACAGTTTCATAAACCACATTCTTTGTTATGGATTTTAATTATGGCAGGAGTTCTTACTAAATATTCCCCAACAGTCAACTCTTGGGCTTATGCATGAATGCAATGTTGAGAAGCACTAATATTGACAGTTTCCTGAAAGGTTTCTCTGTGGGAACCACTAACATGGAGAGTTCAAACTCCTCTTGTCAGAAATTGCTTCACGGGAGACAGGATAAGAACAGTGAGAATATGGCTCCTATCCACACCCAGTAATGACTCCTCTGCAAATGTTATTTTCCTCTGACAGTTGCAGCAATGCACAATTGCATTGACTAGCTAATGTGGAGAAAGGTAACATACATTTATGTGGGAAAGAGGAAAGATGCAGGTAAAGAGTCACCAAGCCTAGGATGGGCATCTCTTTCTTTCATCTACATCTATTCCAGCATCAAATATAAACTTTCTGCCCTCATTCGATTCTCTAACAACTCATTGCTTCTTTGGTCCCCTCACTCCACTATTTAAACCTTGCAGTGTACTGAAGTTTTATTTCCCTCTGCACCTTTCACTTCAGGAAGTCTCCAGTACTGATCTCTGTTCTTGCAGTTACCTCTAAATTAAAACACTACTGTTCCCTCTTCCAAACTCAGCTCTATACACCACACATCACAACAATATTTCCTGCCCAAGACAACTCCTATCTCTTCTTTTACCAAACTCTATTTTCTTCCTGCATATGATTTCTTTGAGCATGCTCTTTCCATTCTCAGTATGCCCTTGGCACAACACTCTCTGCCAATACACTGTAATTCTCTTCCCACATCCTCCTCTTCAGCACCCTCTAGAGAGCACCACAGGCAATAACTTGTAGCTCTTTTTCTCTCCATCACTGTACTAAGGACAGTATTTGCAACTGCAAGAGCAGTCTCTTTTTGAAATGCTTTTTCCTCATTCTCATCATAACTCCAATTTACATCCACATTTATGCCACTTCATTTTCTTTGAAAATCTCCCTATTGGTTTGACAGGACTATATTTAGTTATTCTCCTACTTGCAAGGACTGTGCAATCAATGCATTTCTTGGCAGTTTCAATTTCCTCATCTTATTCCCACTCTGTCATTTCTAGCATGTTTAGACTTTGGCCCCTTTCCTCTTATTCTAAGCTATGTCCTTGATGACACTAATTAGAAAACTCCATCACATTCTGTCTTTCCAACTTCAGAGCCTACAATGTAATCCAGAAAACTCTACTGACTTGCCAAGTCCATAGTCTTAGTATGTCCCTTTTTGTCCTTACACTCTAAATTTTGGATGCTACTTTGTCCCTTTACTCCGTTTCTACCAGAGGTCTCAAACACTTTGTTACTAATATCAAAAACTTAACTCAATATTCTCTTGTAGAGATCACAGAAACCTCTTTTCCTTAAACTACTAATTTTTGCCTTGTACCATTCCAGCTCAACCAAAGTAGGTGTTTCAGAGGGATATCTCAGATCTTGCAGCTGCTAGACATGAGATGAATGAACTCCTTTACTAGCTTCCATTGCTAACAGTTGAAGACCAATAAAGTACATGAGCTTTTGCCCTTGTAAAACTGGAGTGCATTGTATGTCCATGCTATCTATATACAACAGCAGAACTCTCAGTAGAGTTTCAATAATTTCTCTGTTTTCTAATTTTCTCTAATATCTTAGCCTTAACCATAGATGTTGTCAATCAGTACCACACTCAGTGTCAACGAGTACCTGTGCACAAGATGAAAAGTTGTTTCAGTTTTGATTTATTGCCATCAATTTTATTGAACAACTCCTGTATTATGTTGTGAGGCAGTTCTGTCTACTGGTCTCTAGATAATTCTTTTTTTTACTACCTATAATTTGTCTTCCTCTAAAATAAACATGTGAAGAGAAGCTCAAAAGACTGAAGCCTTCCATGACCTAGTCAGTCATGCTCATGACATTCCTCAGACCCTTTTCTGTTACTGTTGTATTTTTCTCAAGAGTGTCTATTCTACATACCTCTGTACAGATTTGTGCAGTTTATATAGCAAGTAATAATTCTCCATCACACTTAATGCATTTTATCTTTTTATTTGGTTTTCATTTGGTTGCCAATATACATTCAAGACAGGTCTTGAGTTATCCACAAACTGACTTATCTTCTTTTTTGGGCACTTCACTTCCCCACCTTATTGACAGGTGCCACTGTTTAGTCAGAATCCAAAGTTTGTGTGCTACAGAGATTTTATTAAGTAGTATTACAAGAGATGAATTGATGAAGAGCATTGCATTAAGAACATCACACCAGTACCTGTTTACATGGTTACTCATACACAGGGTCCCACAACTTATACAACTCCAATGTAACATCCCAGGATTGAAAATGGTTAAAAAAAATCAGAATAGTAAGTTTTAATTCTGCTTCTTTTGGAGCTTCAAAATTTTATTGTTTGGCATTTCCTACAAAATGAGAATTTGTATTTCCAGCCAGGTATACCCTATCTTTTGACTGGACGTACCTTGTGGCATTGGCTACTCCTTAAACCACTTTGAAGTATCTAGCAAATCACAAACAGTAACAAACAAGTAACAACTACAGTGTACAAAAGGTCACATAGTGCTTGATCCAAATCCCCCTTAGAGTCAACAGAAAGATGGACATTTGCTTCAAGCTCTGAATCACAGCTGTACCCTATCGCTGTGTGGTCTGACAGGTGGTCCATAGCATTTTCTTGGCAGACGGAGGTACTGGCAGAAAGCAAGGGAAAGGTTGCTGCATGTCTTCTACTGTCTGCCACAGTGTGACACAAAGAGTGTGATCAAGTGATATTACCTCTTGCCTTGGTACTGAGAAAAGGACAGGCTAGTAAAGATGAACGCTCTCTTCCACCAGCAGCTCTGCTCAAAGCACCTACTGGAAGCAGCAGCTGCTACAGAAGTCTGCTGTTGTAGAAGTCAGAACTATTCTCAGATCCATAAAAAGCCAACACCAGATGTTATCTCAAAAGGTGTGAGGTGTTATCTCAAAAATGTTTTTTATTATTTTATCATAATATTACTTATTATTTATAATATTTTAATTGACTTTAAAACTATAAAACTACATTAGTGGATAGATTTCTCAGGCAAGCTAGCAGACAAGCATACTTCTAAGTAATCCAAAGACTGCAACAATTTCTAAACAAGGTTTTTGGCAAAGAAACAGGAAAATGAACCTTCAGTGTTTAGAACTCCAGCTGGATTAAGAAGCAGGACATCCATCTGTCACAAGTGCCTTCCAAAGCATTCTTTTTCCCTGTCAAATATGCAATGCATATTCCTACACCACAATTAACTGGGAGACAACTTCACAGCCACAGAGCCCAGACAATCTTGCTCATAAATGTCATACGTACAGGTCAACAAAACATTCCTCCTGAATAACTAACTGCTTGGCCACATCAACTAGTTTTCTTTCGCACTGAAGGAAACCAAATCTTGCAAGGCACCATAAAATACGATCCTCCTAATCTTCTGCAATTGCATAGTTAATTAGTATGCTTGTAACTGAAATTTCAAATAGAAGAACAAAGCTTGCAAAAGGACAGAGAGGAAACCCCCCCACACACACCTATTTTAAATAAATTAGTGTTAAACAGAGGATAGTTTTTCAGTACAATCCAACATTGAAAGAATAGCTGATTTAACAGCAAAAGGCATAATTAATGGGCCAATGAAAATGCAGTTGAGATTCTTATGGTAGAATTCTACATTTGGATTAACTTTTTTATTTGCCATATTCATACATTCTCCTGCTTCAGCTGCAATACAACACTACCATTTAGTGGTCACACACACAAAGTATGGAACAACATTGTCTATAGCCCTCTTTTTTTTTTCCAATGAGATGGCAATTATTTTAACAATAAATAGTGTACTCACGTAATTCTATTAACCAGGAAATATTATAACTTAAATTTGTGATTACTTACCAAAATAAAATTTCTTTGAATATGGGTGCTTGAATATGGCCTTGTCAGAGGTACTAAAATAGTTTAAAAGACTGGGTAAATAAAACAAGAACACATTACAATTATTTCCAGGAAAAACATGTTGTTATATTCAACAGCTTTGTGGACTTTGGCTGAAAAGTATCTGAATTTCAGAAAACGTGTGTGTGAGGGAAACAATATACACAGCTACAAAAGCTATTCTGGAAAAAGATAAATGCAATATCAGGCCTCTGTGGGTTATTTAGTTTGATTCATGATTTATTACTGAATTCTACCACTAAATACTCAGGAACAGCAATATTAAGCACAGAACAAGTTATTCATGTTTTAATGAATGACAAATTCATTCTTCATTCAGCTTGCTGGCTGAATGTTCATCCACTTACAGCAATATAGCTAATATCCTCTGCGCCAAGATGGTGCTTACTTTTATTTATTTATTTACCATTCAAATCACTGTGCTTCTGCAACTGGACTTGAACAAAAGCTGCTGGTCTTAGAGCAGTCTCTTAAACCATCTTAAGCGCTTGTCAAAGCATTCTTCAAAAAGCAGTCACTCTTGAGAGCTCATTGGCTGAAGAAGGCTATTGTATGAAAAAACCTCTCATAAATGACAAGCCTACAATTTGAAGGTCATTTCTATCACCACTTAATCAGTTTACAAGCAAAAATGCTATTTTTTATTGGTTTGAATAGTATTACTCTTTAGACTACTTTACCAGATAGATTCAGAAATGAAAATCAATTGCTTTATTATGTTTGCAATCAACAGCAGAGCACTGGACTAGATTCATCTGTCTGTGTATAAAGTTCCTAAAATAAGCAAGAATGAACAATCAAGAATTATCATTGTTCACATTTCATGAGAAATTTTAGCAGATGATTTAATCCTATCCTTTTAGTTGCTTAGAGCAGGCATATGAGGGGGCAGAGACCAGTTAGTTTAACTGAATTCATTCAGAAGAAAAATGCAGTCAGGTGCCAATTTCTGGAAATTAGAATGACAGGTTTTGAGGTAAGAAGAAAATGTCTTTTTAAAGTAAAGATAAAAATATTTTTCAGGGTAACCTTTTGGTGCTAGAAGAAATAACACATTTTACTCAGTCATGCTGACTATATTTAATAAGTGAATTACATTGGCTTGTTTCTTCATAAAGCATTAGTGGATCTGCTATTTCTGAAGAAGTTTTAATGTATTTTTCCCAAAACCTTGAAGACTTGGATTTTATTCATATGTCTCAAAAATAAAGTATATGCAATGAATATTTCTCCAAGTCTACTTTTTCCAAGCATCTACATGTCAGTAAAGCATTGTGCTTGGTATTTAGTCCTCGAACTCAATAGCATCTTATAACTAGAGGCTCTCGTTTTTACCTAAAGTGTGCAATACTGTTATTTCCATTTTACTAATGAAAAATTAAGAAGTCTACCAAACGTATGATAAGACAAGTATAATTTCTTGAATTAACTTTTAGAGTAGAAATACTTGTTTCATTCCTTACCAAGGTCCACTATATAATTTTCTAGCAGTCTGCTTATTTTTGTGAAGTTCTGCTCAGCAGGAAGCTGTAAACTAGTTCCTGCTCTGCTTTTGGCTAGCCAGATGCTGTTCTCTACCTTTCCAGTTGGGAATTGTGGCAGCAAGCTGCAGTCACTCTTTGAGACACAGGGAGATCACATGGTCTTCCTCAGAAACGTGGGAGACAGCGGTCTGAGGCAGTCTAGATAAAATTTACTATTCATCTGGATCCAAAGCCAGATGGAAATCTTGTATTTGCGATTTTGCTTTAGATACTGCAAACCTCTCTAAAACTGAAGTTGTATTATATACATCACTGACCAATAAAAGAAAAGGTTAAACTTATAATATAACGTTAAACTTATAATATATACACCATTATGAAAGCATCAAAGTTAGACTACCATGTCATCAGGTCCACCTGTTGGCATTGAAGAAGGCAGTTTCCGGAAAGCCTCCCCCAAACAAAGATTTCCTTTAATTTCATCTAATCTTTGGATTCAAATCAATCTGCTTCACAGTATGCCTTTGTTGGATGTGAGAATACTTCTGGCTTTTTTGTTCTTGTGAGAGAAAGAGAGCACTGCAGAAACAGGTAAAAACATGGAATTTGTAAAAGCTATAATATCTGAGCCAAATCTATCATGCCTTGTTCCTGCAGCAGAACCAGATTTCAACCAGTGATTCAAATAGCAGACAGACTATGCAATAACATATAGGTACAGAAAAACATTTTGAGATGGGATATTTATTTTTCCTTCTTTAAAAACATTTTAATTCCAAAATTCCAGTGCTACAATGCAGGCATCACCTTAATGTCCATGATACAATGTTCTAATGTTAGCTTATTGAATAATGGTGGACTCTGGTGATAACGCTGTAAAATGCATTTCTTTCAGGCATAAGCATTAATAAAAAGCATTCAGGACAACACTCCATCTTACACTGTCTGGAATATAGCTGAGATGTATGATGCCTTTTGGCTAGATACACATGCTAAGTTAAAGCTCAGCATGCAACACTGAAAAAGAGCGACATGGTTGACTTCTAAAAAAAAAGGAGGAAAAGGGAAAACAGACGTCAAGGTTTCAACAAGTCATTGCACACTGCAGCTGGAACCAGTACAATAACAACATAAGTATGCTGATAATGTAGCATTTCATGTAACGATAAGGGCAATAAAATAGCAGAAAATGCAAAACCTTGAATGGCTGAACACCTTCTTCAAATTCCAGAGGGTCATTTGGGCTGAACAATAATAGCAATCCTTTCAATAACCAGATCATATGATCCAACTAGTTAAGCTTTTTATGCTCTCAAAAAGTGAAAATTGAGAGCTTCTCTTTCTTCCAAATGCAGAATGTGGACAATAAATCTAAAGTGCAATCCAAACAGACATTCAGATGCACGCTATCTCATCACCATCACTCTTTAAACTATTTGGCAATAGTTTCCATTATTACAACAGATGTTAACAAGATGGATAGAGAACATGTAAAATAAACATAAATATTAATATATAAGTATCAATCTAACAATGCCACCATTCAAATGATATGCTTCACCAAGAGCATTTCTTGGGGAATTAATCAGGGAATTTGTCTCACTAGTAAATGCTGCAAATTCAAGGCAATTCCATTAAGAGAGACCGTGTCCTTCAGAAAAATTACTAAGCAATGAAATGAGAGTCTAGATTTTTAATCCATGACTGGAATGGTGGGATGATTCTTGTAACTGGAAAGTCATTATCATTGGGCTTTGGTTCCTTAGGACAAAATGACAAAAGGCAGGAAATGTGCAGAGAGAATCTAACTTTAAAAAACTATTTACAATGTGAATGAGTGCAGGCTTAAGGATAAAGAAAGTGGTGCTGAATCTGGATACAGAAAATGAAAAATAAAAGCTGGTATAGTCATATCTGTCAGATCCCTTAACAGCAGACAGGAACAATAATCACCAAAATCTGGAGTGCTAATTCCAGCTCTGTGATTTCCCACTGTCATCTTCAGCAAGACAGTTTCCTCCTTATAAAGTAGACAAAGCCAGGTCTTTACTATTAAGAGAGAGTATTTGCAACAGTTCATATTCCCAAAGCACACTGAACGTGGAGATTACATTGTTAAGTAAATCTTTCTTATTAGAACACTGACTATTGCTTTATTCTGTAAACCTTTCAGTACAGCAAGTTCTGGGACATTAAGAAATCCAGCAAGTAAAAAATCAGCAGTTTATAAATCCATGAATGTGACACGAACTTTCAGAATTATATGTGATATCAAAGCAACACCCCCCCCCAAAAACCAGACTGACACTTGGAAAAAGGATTTTGCAAGCAGTGATATAGTCACAACCGACTATTCAAAGATTTGAGAATTAAGAAGAAACCTGCAGAGAGGTAGCTAAACAAAAATACCTAGAGTCAGTTAATGTTTAAAATAAATTCAGGTCAGCAAAAAACAGAATAAATTAGGATAACAACAGGAGGTAGAGGGATCAAGAGGAGCTCTCTCAAGTACATCAGAAGGAAGAGAAGTGCCACTGAGATGACTCAGAAAACTATTCCTTCAAGAACCTTCCTCTTGCAAGAAAAGTATTTTTTTCAGTATTTAAATTGTAAACAGTACACTGTGAAAGGAGGTACCTTTATTAAAGACAGATACTGAGTTGTTAATTTTGAAGTTAAAATTGTTAAAATATATTAGTAACAATAACAAGATCATTAAAATATACTTGTTGGCTAAAAAAATATAAAGGAAAATACTTGGCTGACATACAACCCTGCTGCATTCATCATTGACCTGATGGCTGCATATTTATAGATTCAACAAGCACACAGTGTTGCATTCAAGCTTAATTACTAGAGAAAATTCATCCTCATCCGTGCACCGTTAGGGTGACTTTAGTAGAAGCTGCAACATAGCTTAGAGGAAAAATGTGGAAACACAAGAAATGCCAAAGGAATTTGGAAGTGTGTTGGTTCTTTTAGACATAATAAGATGCATTAAACTGATGTTCTGATGCAGATGCATAACCCTGCTGGCAGTGCAGTGTTCCTTATATGCAGTAGTTGTACCAAAAATATTTCCCAGATGCATTTGCAAATTATATGCAATTTAACACACATTTGAAGAATAACTGACTCAAAAATCAAGTGAAAACAAAAAGATCAAGCAGTTGGGGCTCAAGCACTGCAGGCAAATAACTGCTTGTTGAACTGGAGGCACAGGAACTTCAGCAAATCATTCAGCACTTTTGTTGTCCTTACAAAACCTTACAATCTTTTGTCTCTTGACATATATCATCTATGTTCTGATTCTACTACCTATTATGAACTCAAACTTAACAGCTTTCAGCTCAAAATAATTTACTTCTGTGATCTTACATCTTTGGGGGAATGATATGGTAAAGAAACGTGAAAGAAGTCAGGCTACAAAATTTAGAAGGCTCTGCTGCATTTGTAATTGAGGACGCTATTTGGCCCAAATACGTTAGAGAGAGAAAGACAGAATAACAGAAAACAGCACCATGTTGGGTGTTGGGAAAGGAAATTTGCACTAAAAGCGATTTCAACTGTGATAACATCCTGCTGTGTTTTCGAATTTCTTTTCCATTTCACTCACTGATGCTTTTCTTTAGCATAGAGGGCCAGATCCATAGAAGGATAGCTGTTATGAGCGCTACCCAGAAATTAAGTATTTGGTTCCAGAAGAAGAATTCAGCAAACTGAGTTATATCCATATACATTTCCCTACACATTCAACATGTACCAATATCAAAAGATCAACAGATCTAAAGATCCCAGGATACAATTTGTAATTGCCAGCATAATGAACCATAAAATGTCAGCCTATATGGAAAAAATCAGATGAAGGTTTGTCCAAACTAGTTATCTCTTCTAAGTTTGGGCATGTCTGTGAAATAGAGTCATAGCCTGAATTTCCCTCCTATGCTTGCATGTTATTTTTAATTATTATTATTATTTTTAAAATATCCTTTTGTTAACCCAGAAAGTAAAATAACTGGTTTGACAGTTCAGAAAAAAGAGGGAACATGGTACTTATCTTAACCACCTAACAAGGATGGAGCTCTGGCCACACTGGCTGTTGAAGCTGTTTCATTTATGCAGAATCAAAAAAAAAAAAAAAAAAAAAGATTTATCAAGTTGGACAAAAGCAGCAAGAAGGAACCAGCTACACAGTCCACAGATGGCGACACACTCTGATGGGGATGGAAGTAATTACAAGCTACTCCTAGTGCTGGGACTCTTCAAGGAGTCCTTGAACGATATTCACAAACATTAGGCATGTGATGGGGATAAGTACTCTCACTTAAATTCATGGCAAGGCTCCAATTATTCAGACTGACTTCACTAGTTTGGAAATGCTATTAATTACTTTCAGCAAGCACAGGTTACGCTTTAGAAGAAATATGAGATGCTTTGCTATTTTGAGAGATACTACAATAACAGCTTGCTATTGGAAGCCAAAGTTTAAGTCCTTATGTTGCTTAAAAAAAATAGAAAAAAAGGGAAGATGAACACAGAGGAATATATATCATAACTACACTTGCATAGCACTGTCAAGTCCATAATTGCTAAGGAACACTGTGCATGATTATTCTTCTTGAAGTAAGTTAGGCAGCAATGTATATAAAATGTATTTGTTTTGTATCAACTACATAATTACAATTTTCTACCAATTTATAACAAGCAACGAAGTCACTTAGATGAAAAAGACCCCACACATGCCCCCTTACTTGAGTTCTCCTCACCATTTAAACCGGAATTAATTCTTTCCACCCCAAAAGGTACTTCTTTCCATCCATTCTCATTTTTATAGAGGCAGCCTTTTGCCTTTTATCCAGGATGATTAGCATTTAGTATAATTTCTCTTTGCAGAAGCCAAGAGGTAGCCAGCATGTTATCCTTTCTTGTAATAAAAAAGATCCTGAAAGCATACAAGAGTCTTGTTGTCTATTTAAAAGCAGTAACTTGGTATAGAAATAAGCTACAGGAACACAGAATAAACTCTCATTAGGACTCAAAAAGAGGTTACCATGGAAGTGATGCATCTGTATAAGGCCACTGTCAGGACTCAGAAACAAGTGTTCTAGGTCTTTTTACTTGGTAATATATGATTTGGGCATAGCTAGGTAGTAGTATTCCTTTAAAACTAATTTATAAAAAAATAAATATTTTTCCCCCTACTATCACACACAGAGAGGAGAACGTATTCACAAAAGTTAATTTCTTCAATGGCAAGACAGACCTAAAAAGGTGGTTCAGAGCAGAAGCAAAACTGTAAGTGCTTTGAATTACCTTCAAGAAATATCTCACTCTGCTGACTGTGGGACATAGCCTCTCAGTAAGCATCTCAGTAAATACCAACTTTACTAGTCAGCCTTCATAAATGCCTTTACCTGACATCTCTGCTTGTCTCAAAATTTCCTAAATCTGGAAATTGGTGCAGGAGAGGAGAAAAGGGAGACACAGCAATGGAAAAAGAAGAGAGCACTAGTAGAGATTCATAAGAAACATCTAGAGACCTTCCAGACACCACTAGAACTCACCTCTGCAAACAGAAACTTGATCATCCTAAGTACTGTATTAATTTCTTTTTAGTGACCCAAATGTTGCAGGAAAAACATTCCCATGCTAGATGGGAGAAAACATTCACTGTTTAGAATGGCACAATGCCTCAACCAACTCAAATGCTTAGAAGAACGTAAAGCTCTGTAAATTACTACCCAGGGCATCTTCTAAAATATTTCCCATGCAAAAGCAACTGCCTGCTTTAGTGAGTTAATTAGCAGGCCACTTCAGAATGAATTCACTCTTGAGAAGGAACTGGCATTCTAACTGCAGTCTTGAGTTAGCTACTAAGTCACCGTGAATATTCAGGGAAATGAGCACTGTTTCTAAATGAGACCAAATAGTTCATTGTCCATCTGAAGTGGCTCCACTGGTTTTCACTGAATCTTTAATTATCCAGTGTAGACTTCAAACATTTTGCATACTTGACCTGATCTCAGTAACATCTGAAGAACTTGCCTTGTTTATCATGAATTTACTTCCTGTCAAAAGGCTAATAATGTTAAAGTTTAATGTTAAATAAATCAAATGTTTACTTGAAAGCAGTGATACTCGTTACATTTATATTTTATAATATTATGTCAAAAAAACGCACATGCACGCATATATTGTACATGAAAATGGCTAGGAAAGTAAGCAATCTCATGGGGTTGCTCATCAGGGCAGAAGCAGCACAGCCATCCGACGAAGCACTGTTTGGCTAAAGCAGCCTGTTCCCCTGTGTTGTAATGTCCCATTTACACACACGGTGGAGCTGCGACTTAACAAAACCCGAATCATTAGTTTGCTCACTGAATGGCAGGCGAGTATTACAATGCAGTCATTTCAGCTTCCTTTTTGAAGAAATTTCAGGAACCACCGATTTTTCGTTGTTTAACACTCCCCCCAAAAGAGACCAGTGTTTAATAATCAGCATCTCTACACCCAGACAGGCTCAAAGGGAAAGTAAAGCACAGAAGTCATTCAAGGATCATAAATGAACTGTCTCACATCCTCAAGAGAGTTTTCAGTTCAGAACTCCCAAGATCAATGACTTTTATTTTCCCCAAACTGAGAAATCTACTGTTTCTACCCAGGAGGAAAGCATTCTCCCTTTCTGCTGTTTCCAAATGCATGAGCTTGTTTTTCTGAAAACTCTGCTCATCTATGAACAATTACCAGCGTTCTTACAATGTAAAATTTGTGATTCACTTCTCCCATTTTTTCCTTCAGTTCACTTTCTCCTGTCACCACTCTCTTGCTTTTTTTTTTTTTTCTGTGCTGTGAGCTGCCTCATTTGCCTTCT
Organism: Apteryx mantelli; assembly: GCF_036417845.1. Classification (NCBI taxonomy): domain Eukaryota; kingdom Metazoa; phylum Chordata; class Aves; order Apterygiformes; family Apterygidae; genus Apteryx; species Apteryx mantelli. The sequence goes on from NC_089978.1 coordinate 28,460,920, forward strand.
TCCTATGCTATTTTCTCTCCACTTACTTCTCCTCATCTTCTGTTTTACACTTTTCAGTAGAGCAAGAACATTTTTCCTTTGAGAGGTTCCAGGAGAGGTCAGCTGCTCTGACAATCTGAGCTAACAATCAGGTCCTACTGAAGGATCTTCCATCTCTAGAGTAACATGGGACAAGAAGCACTACGGGAGAAGATAATTATCATGGCCAGCGGCTATCAATCCAGGCATACGCATACTGTGTGTAACCAGTAAACAGTACCATTGGTATCAGCACTGGTATCTGTAAGTCACGAAGCCTGCTAATATGCTAGAATGCAAGCACATGTTTAATTTGTGGAATTGCCACAGACATGGTAAGCATTCTGCAAAAGCAAGTCCAAATTGCAAATTTTTTTCTTTAACTTATTTTTGAAACTAATTATAAAGGATAATTAGCTGCCTTCATAGAGTTTAGAAGCAAAAAGCTCTTGAAGGTGACTAACATCCTGTTCCTAAATAGCTCATTCTTTCAAAAAAGCAAAAAATAAAAAACCCAACCTCAGTGTAAGTCAGTTTCTTACAGAAAAGTGAAATAAAAATTAACAACAAAACAGATTATGTCTCCATAATTTACAGGAGACAATCCTCATCACCACCAGTTCATCTCAGTTCTCCCTATGCCCTGTGAACAAATTCATGACCATCCTCCGGGACATTAAATCGCAAAGCTACCTGTCCTGATTAACCTTACTGCCAGAAGCCAAACTATGCCTGGTTTTCTTCACTAGGAAGAATGATAACTCTACTTCACCTAGCTGTGGAAGCATTGGTCTTAAACTCTGAAAAAGACAAAAACTGTTTTCCCTTCTAGAACTACATCACTTGCCCCAGTGAGGACATGCAACATTCTTGGAAAACAGTAGTACTAGCTCAGGGTAGTTCCCCTCACCTGCCTCAAAAAGCTGAAACACGCCATACACAAATGCTGGATAACAAGCCTTCAATGTTCCTTCAATGTTGCCTCTCTAAAGTTCAGAGCTTACCTGCCAACATTCAGTTAAAGGTTTAAGAGTACTAAAGATATATATATATATATAGAGGCCATCGCATTGCATCCATAAAACTAAATAATTAAGCTTGTTATGGAATGACATATTAAATAATATTTTAAGATTGGTGCTTGCACTATTATTATTTAAATAAGAACAGCATAAATTGCATGAGAGAACAAATAGGAAACCAGTCCTGAGGAAAGACACTCTAGTGGACCTTTGCACTGCAAGCCCCTTATTTTCCATTTACAGAATTAAAGGATTTAACCCAATCTCTATCAGGGACAACTTGGAAATAATTTTACTCTATCATCAATTGTCCTCACTTGCAGAAAATTCTTTCTACTGTTAAACAGCGCTAGCAGTTAAACCAGTTAAGTGTACAGCTGGCATATTACATGCAGGGGGACAGGCAGCCATGCTTTGGATGCAAAGGAGACATGCAAGCCTGTAGGCCTGAAATTACCATGTGGTCTTGGGCACATGGACCACAACAGGTGAAAATAAGATCTGCCAGGATAGCTGCACCTTTTGTTGCTCATTCTACTGCTATTTTTCTAATTTTTAAAAATAAATTGAAATCCATATCCCTCGAGGTTAAAGATTTATGTATTCTTGAAAAAAATCCCATTTCAAAAATAATACTGCATTCCTGTGTAATTCTATCATTTATGTTTGTTAAAACTGCTTCTCAGCAAAAGCCCTTAATTCCAACAATTGCTTGCTTTCTTGTTACAGTCTTAACTGCAGTGTCTTGATAAATAGATGTTTCCATGGAGATGACAAATGAATATCATCCATGTTGCAATGAGCTTCTGATTTCATCTTGAACCATTAGCTTCCAAACCACAGCTTATTCATTATTCATTTGCAGTAAGGAAATGGCTGAAACCCAGAGCATTACAGCAGATAAAAAGCTGTGCATGCAGTCTGGAAGAAAATGCATCTGCCACCACACGAAATGAAGAAAACTCACCGGGATTAAAATAACAGTTCTAAAAGCTGTACTAAATGCCTACAAAAATTTTCCCCTCAATTAATAGCAAGCATACATAAAGCATGAGAACTAAGATACATTTTAAATATTCAGACAGGGACTTTCAGAGAGGGGGGCAGAAAACAGTAGGTGATGTTCAACTTTTTGTTGCACCATAACAACAACACTAAATGCTTTTAAGAAACTCAAGACCAGGCACAAACACACATCATTAAAATTCTGACCTGCATGGCTTAACAGGAGCCTGTACATTTTTCTGCTTGTTAACTGTTATTGAGTATGAAACCAATATCTGATTCCCATTAAGAAAATGCCTTTTATTATTGTCTGACACGTGACTGCAGTCTTTGGCAGTTTGGCAGGAGTTAAAGAAGAGGGTGGAAAATAGTTTCAGTCTTCCCAGTTATTTGCAGTTATTGTAGTTAGTTTTTAAAAAGAAATTTAAAGCTCATGAAAGCTTTCTACTCTATCAGAATAAATGTCTATCTTTGTCTGCTTGACTTAGAGAAATATTTTCTCTTATATTCAAATAAATTAAAGGCAATACAGTTTTCAGATGGCTGTTAACACAGAAAATTAGTGCAATCCATCATCTGAAGATAGTTTTTCAATAGTGGGCTAGAAGGAGAACGTCAATGTACTCTTACTGCTACAAGTAGTGCTTTTTGAAAGAAATTTTCTACGTCCTGCCCTTGCATATATAAGGGCTTCACATTTCTGGTAATTCAAAGAATATACAATACCACTTCTTACACTAAGACTAGATAGTAATAATTAAGTACTGATATAAGGCCAGCCTCCTGGAAAGGAAGGAGTCTGTGTCCACTGCCTGAATAACACAGCAGACACACATGCTCTGTGGTGTCACCTAATTCTTACTGTCAGCACATTAGCTGGCATTGCCTACAATAGCATTCAAATTCAATATAATTAAAGGTAGGCAGGGATTTTCTGACTGTTTTTAATGCTGAAGGTGTTTATATGCATATAACCCAAACTACATTTTATCTGGATGAAAGTTATCATGCGTCTGAACAGGGAAACAAAACAGGACATACAAAAGTGGGACGTCCCTCACACCTGCCCTGGTTAATGACATCCACGCTCTCTCCATCTGAGCACTGCAGTAGTCCTGGGAAAAACATGTCAATTAGAATAAGTTATAACCAATTACATGTCTCATCATTTGAATTACTTTCCATTAAGAACAGACCTGAGTTTACTGAACGTATTTCATTCATATAATAGGCTTAATATCAGGGTGACAAGAAGTCTAAGGGTAACAAGAAATGATAAGTACAAGTCACTTTGTTACATGTAAAGGGGACAATGAGCAGTAGCTCACTTTTCCCACTAAAGTTACATGCCATTTTCCATACTACAAAGATTTTTACCTACTTTCTCAGATTACCATGAAGCTGAAACAGCTACATGCTCCACTGCACAAACAGCCATCTCCATACAGTCTCTTTGTATCTCACAGATGAGACTTTATCCAAGCATAACATAGGGATGAGATGAAGCAAGCAATAAAGGCCAACTCTTTTTCATGTCAAGAAATATGCAGAAAGTCTAGACAAAGCCCTGGGTTCTTCCTGTGGAGGTTGCCTCACATGGAGTAGCACCTCTGTTAAATGACCTTTCCCTGCAGAAACACACACTTAACTTTGTTGGTGCGGACGGTGGGGCAGGTAGTGGGGAGAAAAAGGAGAAAACAACTGCACAGCCTTTTTTCAGCCTCTGAGGATTTGATCCATAACATTTAATTTAGGTAGTTTTTCCACTTTAAACTCAAAATAGAAGTTTCTATTGAATCTGTCCATTATTGCAACTCCCAGCAGTTAAGGTTTAGAACTGCCTAAGGTTTGAACTGAGACATTTGGGACATGGGTTGCTGGAAAATGGATTTGTCTCTCAGACAAACTCGTCTCTTATTTGGCAGGAAATGTGAAATACTCTCTCCTCATCATGTTCTTCATTTATCTCTGAGCACAGATCCATAAAAACCACTACAACGTGTTCTCACTCACAAGCACAAATTGTAACTTTTCTAGGAAATAAAAGCAACAGGCAGATAGGCAAAGCCATGGAAACCTTTCACCACAGCACAGTCAGGATTCCAGCATCAAGCAAGATGACTGCTGGAGTGAAACACATGTTCTTTTTCCTTGATAAGAAAAACAAGAAAATGTAAGATGGACCAAGGTGTACCAGATGTACTATATCGCTGTGTACCTTTTGGTAATAGCCTAAGATAAACACACAAAAGACTCAGATTTTTGATGATGATATTGGAGCTAAAATAACTACTGTGAATATCAACTCACTGTAGAGCATGCTGGATCAGTAGAAAGAATAGTCTGATGTTTGTAAGTGTTTTGGTTGTTTGTAAATCCTTGTTTAACCTTCACTTGCTATGTCATGCATTTTTATAAACCTGTCACTGTATGCCTAGCTGCTACAGCCTTTACGTATTCCAGTTGGATATGAAGAAATAACTCCTTACACAGACAGCACAAGGTAGTTTGAATCCACTGACAACTGAACACACACAGTCCTTCAGCAAAAAAGTCACTGTGGCCATCCTGCTCCACTCGTTGCAGAAGCGAGCCCAGCTGTCTGACAACTTCCTCCACTATTATTTTCAATGAGAAGTTGTCATGCACAATATCTTTGACCCTTTGAAGTTGAATGACCCTAAATGACCCTAACTCATTGAATGAACATATCCCTATATTTAGCAATATTTTTTAAAAGTCTTACAGTATTAAAAAACCTGCAATTTCGATAATGTCCATGGGAGAATAAGAAGTCATACACTTCTGTAACTGACCATGTTTGAGGTGATAAGAGAGATTGAAAATCAAAGCACTAAAAGCCCAGAATGGGAAACTGAGATCCGAGAAGGGTTAATTAGTAGCAGTAACAGAGAAACTAATGCATTGAGTCCTAACAGGGAATAAAGGCTCATTCTTCTATAACATTGTTTAGATTTAACCCTTAGGCCTAAGAATATACTTCTTGGTTCTGTTTCGAATTGAATTTTCAGTCTGACCTTTGGGAAGCCACTAGGTGATCTGTTCCAGTTTAATCACTGTGTTACAGCTCAGATACTTTTTTTGCTACAGCTAAAACAGCATTCACGAAGTGTTCTGAAACTGGAGAACATTCAACAGATAGCATAACACAGAAAAAGAGGTTCATTTTCTTCATCTGCTGAGGGAGACCCTAAACCTTCTGCTTTAAACCTGTAATAAGACCTGTATAGCCTAGAACTGAAAAATATTTGGCCTTTATTCAATGGCATGATATTAAAGTAAGAGCACAGGACCCTCAAAAAAAAGTTTATTTTAACATTATCCCATTTCCTATATGGAACTAACTAAAGCCCCCAGAGAACACAGTTCAAATTGTTAAATTGTAAAATAATGTGATATTAAGGCAGAAAGCAGTATTTCAAGCACAGAAAATCTAATTTATTTGAGTTGATGTCACATGCACAAGGACAAATAGGCTTTTTTTCCCCCAAGCCTACCAAGCACAGCTGACAGCATGCAGCAAGACAGTATGCAGTGTCTATCGAAGGCAGCTCAAGAAAGCAGACAGGACAGCAGAGTCAGACAGTCACCCTGCCACAGTCTGAACTCAAACTCAGCATGCAGCACTATTAAAATTACAGGCAATTTCAATCAAAGTTTATAGCCTGCTTGGTAAAAAAAGTAGGCAAGGCTCAGTTATGTCCTAGTTAAGACCCTCTTAACTTACAGAAAAAAAACAGGAGAAAGATACTGAAATTAGGAACTGCTAACTTACAAAACCACACTGCAGGATTTCCTCCTCACTATTGCTATCTAATGACTGCATTAGTGCAGCTTATCTGTTTGCCTTCCTGGTTTGGGTATGTGCAGACAAGATTTCTCACTCGAAAGTTGTGGAAGAAGCCGACAACAGGATGGGAAAGTTGGGGTAATCTGTGCCCATATTGCCACTTAAGCAGGGCTCTGAAGCCCCTCTAAGGATCAGACTCAAAACCCTCCCCTCATTTCATGGGGAAAGAAGTGCCCTGGAGAGCTAGAGGAGAAAAGGCTGAGTGTGTGACATGCCTGTAAGTGCAATCACAAGCCCTCATTCACACAGGCCTTATACATCAGGCCTAAGTGGGGCCATGCATGCTTAAGCCCAGCACACAGGTTTTGACCACAGCTTTTCCTGAGCTTTAAGGCTAAGCTACAAAGCAGCTACAGCTAGCTATGCAGCAAAAAGCCCACTGTGCATTTTCAGAATGCACATATAATCTCTGCAGTTTCCAACCTTCTCGCTTATAATACCGGCAATATAGGCAAAGCTGCTCTGCTGCCTTATTGAAAGCACTGCAAGTAAGAACCCCTTTGATTTTAAATTACCTCTTCTCTTCTGAAAAAGATTTTATTTTTTTCTCATGAAAACTGCTTTTCCTAATTTCTTCTTCTCTGCAGAGGGGAAAATTTTTGCAACGGGTAGAGCTGGCTGCACTATCTATAGATATTTTCCATAAGATCATTTTTTATTATAATGTTGGGATCTTATGTCCATTTGACATTTTTCACACCAGCATTAGTCCCCAATAGCAGTAGGTAAAGCTTCAGCAGCATATTTTCAGCCATTTCTGGCTGTTACTGGCTATGATAAAACTCAAACAACTCATAACTGCTCTATATAGATGATTCAACCCTTCCATCCTTTGCAGCAGGGACTTGAAAAGTATCCGAGCAAGCTACATCATGGTCAAAGAAAAGCTTCATTACTCTCCCTGTGAAAACTCCAGCTTGGTTAAATTTTAAGGTGTGTGTGCATTATTCAAATGCACATCCTATAAATGTGCACTACAATTTGACAATTCTCTTTTCTAGCACTGTACCTCAAGAGGACAATTTCTAGCACCAGAGAGTGCAAAACAACAGGAGCTCTGATGTGCCCCTCCTGGCTCTATGAAGCAAGAAATGGAAAAAAACAATTTTTGCGTGTGCAATTGCTCCTGCAGCCACCAGGTGCTACTGCGGCATTAGAACTGAGAGCCAGGAGGCTGTGGCTGCTGTGTGCTCAATAGCCCCCTACTGGGGAACGTACATTATACAGTCTGTAATTACACCATCATATATATACTGCCTCACCCCCAGAGCAGGAGTCCTTTGGAAGGATAATGAAGAAAGCTATTATCTGTTGGACCCTTCTTCATTTGCTGAAAACGCTGGTAGCTCTACAAAGGGAGGAGGAAGGTGTCACAGCTAAGATTGCTGAACAAAATGAAACTGTGCTATTAAAAAGACTACTAAAAAGGGCTGTATAGTTGGGAGCCAGGGCACAGACATACTATTGTGGCTATCCAGAAGCAGAGGATATTTGAGACACTGTATTTTATCTCCCCATGTTTCAGTTCCTCCTGTAAAATGGGGATAACACCTGCCAACATCTTTGCAATGCCTTTTTGAGTATTAATCAAATACTAGTTCTAACACATTAATGCATTTATACGTGAACCATTAATAGCTGTAAGATCTGGCATTGGACACAGCATAGTGAAGGAAAAATGAAATATTTAATACATTAATTAAATAATTAATATTTAGTATTCAGGCAACTTTGTTGTGTTTTTTAAAAAAAAGCTAAATGTGTGCAAAACTTAAAAAAAGGATACCTATCCAACATGTTCTAAGCACCCTTGATAGTATTAAATGTTAAAAAATGCAGCAGGACAACTTAAACTCTAATCTTATTTCAGCCACATTGTAAGGAAAATTCAGAAGCGAGGGTTAAGGAGAGGTCGAAAAAATCCCAGTAAAATATCTATTAGATGGCCAGGACACTACAGTCACCACTTCCTTATTGCAGCAAAACTCTAGTTCTTGTTGTTCAGTATGGGGAAAATGATGGTCATATTCTGAACTTAGATATCTCATGGGTTAAGCTGATGGAGGCAGTCAGATGACAAGAAGAAAGAAAGGGCACAGAGGACAGGAATGGGTGATGCAGCTTATAGGAACTAGTTCAAACAAGTATCCAAATCACACCGGAATCTGAGATTTAACACTTTTAACCCTTCAGCCATTTGTGGTCCAGTTTTCGCCATCAGGCTGCAACCTCAATGCATGTCCTATAAGCTTTGCACTATCTCCTTCCTTATTTGTTACAATGGAAAACAGCACAAATTCTTAAATCTGTGCACTATCAAACTGAGGGTTTAAATCCTGCAGAGAAGGAATAATTAGAACCCCTCCAGCCCCTTCTCGCTCCATGATCAAACCTGTGCTTTTGTGTAATAGCACATGCCTGCTCACCCTGCAACGGCGCAGCAGGAAGAGAGCTGCTGTCCAGGAGGCTCTTTCTGTGGTTGCAGGGGAGGAGGAAGGAGGAGAGGCACAGGGGAAGAACTAGTGGCTGAACTTATTCAAAACAAGGTCATCTTATCATCAAACTGAAGGCAATCATATCACAAAAGCAAGAGAGAGATTCCGCTGAAGCCATTGCTTTTCCTTTTTTCTCTCTTTTTCCCTTTTTTTTTTTTTTTTTGCTTTTATCTTAGGATTGAAATGGCCTGATAAGCAATTGTGCTAAAACATTTAAGCTCAACATGCAGAGCCTATAGTCTCTTTGTATTATCTCATTTCCTTTGCACAGTGCTTTTCCTTCATCAGAAAGATGTCCTTACTCCTCCCTCTCTCTGCCACACCTGATTCTCAGTTCCTTTCTGGAATCACAGTCAGTTCACAAGCTCCGAGCAGACCTGCTGTCCTGCTGTCTGCTGCCTTACAGCAACTGCCTTCCACTGTCAGAGCCTTAGCCTTGCCTGCAGCCATTTAAGTGTATGGCACACAGATCCCTTTCCTCTCATCTTCTCCTTTTTCCTCTGTCAGAGAAAATATGAGCCTGTGACAAAGGCCAGGCTTCCCTCCCCCTCTTTTCCCTACATATTTGCCAGTTCATTCTGTACTGCAGAGCATTCAGAGAGATTCATAAAGGGACGTTGCTAACAGCATAGCTAACCTAAGCTAACATCAGGGATCTGCTTTTGTCTCTAAGTGCCTGGAGGACAGGGGTGGGGGTGCTTTGGGGGGTAAAAGAGAGGAGCGAGATGGCTGAGGATTGAGGGAGAAAGGGAGAAAGGCAGATATATCACTGTTCTAAAGCAAAAAAGGACAGAAAGACAAAGATCCTTCTGGATAATGACTGTGGTTTTGGTAGATTTTTTCCAGTGATTACTCATCCGGATCTCACTGTCAGGACTGGCTTATGAACTTGCAGTTGGTTAAAGAAGAAAAGGGCTTATCATTTTATTCTGAATTTTACTGACATTTCAAAAGATCTTTTTGAAGTGTCAGGACAGCTCTACTCCACTTTCTCAAATAAGTTTGGCAGACTGTTTTGCTGATGTAAGCCACAGCTAGTTTACAGACACAAAGGCAGATGGATGAAAGAACAATATAAATGTGCATGTGTGTGTGTGTGAGAGAGAGAGAATATGACAATTGCATCTTAATCTTTCCCCTGTATTAACACAATTATGTGCACCATATATAGAATAATTTATTGACTATTCTACTAATTCATGATTTAGTGAAAAAACATAGCATATACAAGAGTTTTCTAGTTTTGCTTAAGAAAAGCCCTAAACTAGCAAAGGATTTTTCAGTGGCTTCAACTTCTGAACCATTCGAACACTTTGCCATATGGAAAAAGTCATCAGCTCTTCACTGCACAAGCATGGCTGGAATACTCGTCCTTATTAGATTCTATAAATTCCAAATTTCCAAGATCACAGAGAAACAGGACAGTTTGAGACACAAGCCATCTGAGATAGTCATGGCTGGAACTGAAGCCAGGATAATCCAAATACAGACTGCTGTAACACTTAGTGTGACAGGGTGGCAGAACTTAACCTTTGGAGTTTGTAGTAATATAGGTGCAACTACCACAAAGAGAGCATAAAGAACTAACTATAAATGCTTGCTCCTTCCTAGGACTGGGTCAAACCAGTGAATGTTATAAGTCCTGCCAAATAAACAAACTAGCACACAATCCCCAAGACCAGAAAAGTAAATTGGCACATCACAGCTTTGTCAGATAATTTCTTGGACAAATACTGGACTGGTGCTCTGGAAACACATAATAAGAAGAGTGAAATAGTTACCTGAGAGCACAGGAATCAAGCATGAGTGATACTGATTGCAAAGACCAGCAAAGACCACCTGAAACATTCCTTCCCTGCCTAGGGACAGGTGACTAGAGGCCAGTGAAAGATGGGAGCTATTTTAGTCTAGTCCATGCAGTAGATTCTTAGAAGAGGTGAAGAGAAATTAGTAGTCAGCGTCATGTGCAGAGCATTGTATTTTACAGAATCACAGAATCACAGAATGGTTGAGGTTGGAAGGGACCTCTGCAGATCATCTAGTTCAACCCCCCTGCTCAAGCAGGGTCACCTAGAGCATGTTGCACAGGACCCTGTCCAGGAAGGTTTTGAATATCTCCAGAGAAGGAGACTCCACAACCTCTCTGGGCAACCTGTTCCAGTGCTCTGTCACCCTCACAGTGAAAAAGTTTTTCCTCATGTTCAGATGGAGCTTCTTGTGTTTCAGTTTGTGCCCGTTGCCTCGCATCCTGTCACTGGGCACCACTGAAAAGAGTCTGGTCCCATCCTTTCGACACCCTCCCTTCAGATACTTGTACACGTTAATAAGATCTCCTCTCAGCCTTCTCTTCTCCAAGCTAAACAAGCCAAGCTCTCTCAGCCTTTCCTCATAAGAGAGATGCTCCAGTCCCCTAATCATCTTTGTAGCCCTTCGCTGGACTTGCTCCAGTAGTGCCACATCCCTCTTGTACTGGGGAGCCCAGAACTGGACGCAGTACTCCAGATGTGGCCTCACCAGGGCTGAGGAGAGGGAGAGAATCACTTCCCTCGACCTGCTGGCAACACTCTTCCTGATGCACCCCAGGATACCAGTGGCCTTCTTGGCCACAAGGGCACATTGCTGCCTCATGCTTAACTTGGTGTCCACCAGCACTCCCAGGTCCTTCTCCGCAGAGCTGCTTTCCAGCAGGTCAACCCCCAACCTGTCCTGGTGCATGGGGTTATTCCTCCCTAGGTGCAGGACCCTGCACTTGCCTTTGCTGAACTTCATGAGGTTCCTCTCCGCCCACCTCTCCAGCCTGTCCAAGTCTCTCTGAATGGCAGCGCAGCCCTCCGGTGTATCAGCCACTCCTCCCAGTTTTGTATCATCAGCAAACTTGCTGAGGGTGCCCTCTGTCCCTTCATCCAGGTCATTGATGAAGAAGTTGAACAAGACTGGACCCAGTACTGACCCCTGGGGGACACTGCTAGCTACAGGCCTCCAACTAGACTTTGCACAACTGATTTATCCAATTATTGTGCCAATTATCTGAATATAACTCACATTATTATTTCTTGGCTGACTTACAGAGCTCTGCAAAAATTAACCTGAAAAGGTTTTGAGAAGAAATCTGAACTTGGAGGAGATAAGAAAATTTATGGGCAATTCATATTAGATAATTCATGTGCAAGAAGTGGCACAGACATAACCAAAAGAAAACAAAATAAACTAAGCCTGTTTAGTTATGAGCTACAGTTTCCAAATAATTTAAGAATATTGAAATGTTGGATATGGAGCCAAGCTTCCCAAATTCAAACAGCTGCAGACTTTTTTTTTCATGCTTCTATTTTTGGACCAATGACATTTTATTTGCTTGTGCTAACTAACACAGGGTTTCTACAGGGAATAAAAGTGGTGTTTTACTGCATTCATGCCTACTCTTCACCTGTTAAAATTCTACATATTTTTATTATCCAGACCTACCCATAGACCTCTCAGGTGTCTCCTCCCACATTAGATTTCATGAATGTGATGGAGGCTGAGTCAAGTGAAAGCAAAGAAGTCAGAGAAAAGCCACAACACAGTGCAGAGGATTGCAGGGGAGTATGAGATAGGAGTCAATTTTGCAAGTCGTACTTGTACAGTAAAAGACTTGACACCTCTGTCATACTCCACTTCTTTATCTCATCAGTCTGATTTCCCATTTAGTCTATAAATGGTTCAGGAAAAGGCCATACTGTGTATTGTCCAAGAACTAGCACAATAAAGCCAATACTGCTTGGCCTACATGCAACTCAGTTCAGCTGAAAACTCTTTATAACCAAACCATTCCTTAGAAACACATTCCTTTGTGCTCTCAGCTTCCTCTTCACATTTGCAGAAGTTAAATCCACGCACCCACACATCCACCCACATGCACTGAAAGGCGGGCAACTGATCCATATGCTATTACCCAGTGTCTAGGTAACAGGTACTGAAGATTAAAAGACCTCAGCCCAAGCTGTTCTGTGTTCAGTGATTGTGGGTTGCCTTCCAAAATAATAATTTAGGTTTATTTTCAAGGTTTCTTTATATAGCATAAATCATAATGCTACAGTTGCAAATCTGGAAAATAACAAGAAACACACGCACCTTTCCAAAGCCATTTGCTTGAATTTCCCTGTTGTCACTACCAAATTTGACAGCCCCACAAATTTCTCCACAGGATTAAAGGTCTCAGGTTGAATAGGAAGGGGATTTCAAATCTTTCTTCCCAGGAAGAGAGCTCTTAGAAACTTCCTTAAAGAACTGATGATAATAAGCTATCGTGACCTCACTTCATATGAAACCCAGACTGGATTCTGACTAAGCAGGAGGTTAATGAGTTGAACAGTCTGACATGTTCATTTGATAGGCAGTGATGAAGGACCATACGTCAGATTTAACTTCTTTGAAGATAAGCTCTGAGTGAAGACTTATTGCTTGCAAGTAATATGGCTGATGCAGGGCATGTGCCTGAATAATGGTTTATTTCAAACATTAACACAAAAACATTCAGTTCTGGTAGAGTACATTCACTTTCAGAAATATAAATGCAAATTTTGAAATGCTGTTTCACACTACCATTTTCTTTACCTTCCCATGTCTTCTGCATAATGAAATAATTTATTTCCTTATTTTTTCTTATCTAGCTGATATACCGCAACTAGCAGTTAAACTTATACCCATTCATAGCCACTTAAACATATTCACCTTTAACTTTTAAAAACTGAATAAAGAGATTTGGGAAAGCCTTTTTTGTTGTTGCTGTACAGTCAGTGCTTTCAGCTCTGCATATTCCCTCCTCTTTCACTCGTATCAGTATTTCCTAAATATTTTTATGCTTTACCATCATTTTGAATCAAAAACAAAGCTCAAACCTACTAAATAACCAAGATCCATAAAAATTAATTAAAAATCCTAAACCAGGCCTGTCACATGACTCAGAGTGTTACATTATTTTCTAATTGCCAATGAACAAAGAGTTCTAAATAGGAAAAGATTAATCAAATTGCCCTTACAGGATAACCAATGCAAGGAGACTTAAAAGCAGCAGCAAAGTCATCGGTGCTGATGGACTACAAGAAAAGCTGAGTGACAAGATGAAAGGCAGAAGATGGAGGGGTGATACCAAGGTGAATCAGGACAATCAGAAAGTATGGACATAGCAACAGAGAAAGTGGAGAATGTACTAAAATCAAATGAATTGCCCTTTTGCTGAAGGAAAAAGTCAACCAAGGCAGAGGTTCAAGAGAGAAAGATCTCAATCTGTCAAAAAAAGTGAGAAAGTTGAGGGAGAGTGCATCAGTGCTTGCTGGAAGGAAAAGAATGGAGAAGTGGAGACAACCAGTTACTGCTGTCTACCTGTTCCAAGGCTGGATGGCTCTGAGATGGAAAAGCCTCCACAAGGAGCACTGTCAAAGGCAGCAATTTAGAGAGCAACACAAAGATTAACCCCATGTGAACAAATGATTTGATTTTTAAGTCTGAAATGGGAGTTCCAGAAAGAGCAAAAGATGAAAAGGAAGGTAAAGTTGGATAGCCTGGTTTCACTTGCCTCTGAAGCTATTGCTCTGTCTCCTGTCCTTCTCTTAGTTCACAGAGAGGAAGCATTTGCTGACTATGTTCACTCTTGGCATTCCTGCACTCATGTCCCCATCTCCACTTTGTTTTTTGCCTCGTTATCCACTGAAATTACTCTTGCCAAAATCTCTAATGATCTCTTCCTACTCTCCTTCCGCACTCTGCACATTACTGAAGCCTCTTAATAATTCATTGCATCAAGGAGCAGTAGCACAGTGATAGTAAATGCCATTTAAAAATGGACTTTGTTTGTCAAATGGATGGTGAAAGAGATAAAAGTGGATTGGAATTTCACCTATCTTTTTTTTTTTTTTACTAGTCAAAAATGCTAAAAAGTACTTCAGTGGTTCATTAAAAAGAAGGATTGCCATGGTAGTATTTATTTTATAAAGGTTACTTACGTAATGCTGGGTACACAGATTTGGTATCAGAGAAACACCACAATGGCATTTGATCTTAGTCAGGAGTATAAATGCTCGTCAAAAAGAAGGCAGTAAGTCTTCTTGTGAGGCAAGTCTTCCTGTGAGGTATTACTCCGTGTAATGAAACTGCATGAGACCCAGTGAGAAACAAAGCATCTCCAGCGAACAGGAAGCTAACATTACACATTTATCCAGAGTTTTGTAGAGACGATTTCTCAGGGAACAGGGCTTGAATTGTTCTCATTTTGCTTTGAAAGAAAGGGCTACAGTCTTCATATGAAGAGGAAGTTCATCAGCCATTCACAATACTAGCAGCATGAAAGAAAAAATTACTGTTTTTGAAACAGCAAAAGAGGAAAAGAGAGTTGTAGTAAGTGTCCTAGGCATCATCATCAGAGTGACAAGGAAACCTCCCACTAGGCTTCACCACAGCCATCACTTCCAGCTGTTAAAGTTAACTTTTACCATGACTGTCCCTGCAGGACCCAATTACCTTAGCAGCTCAAGGTACTTGAGAGCTTCTCTCTCTAGTAGCTGGTTTCCTTATCAGGGAGGGCTTCAGATAGTTAATGGATTTAATATGCATTTCTTATAGCATAGACTTCAAAGTCATTTTTGTATTTCAGTCTGTAGGCAAAGGAATTTAATGCCCATCTGATCTCACCATTGCAATTTCCTCTGTTGGCCACCCCTCGTTCAACAAGCTGTCCTACACATGCACCCTTGCCTGTCAGGATGAACTGTCTCACAGGAAGCCACAGTCTTAGCTCTACATGCCCTTTCCAAAGATGTTTGGCTCAGTTCCATGATAAACTTTACAGCAGCCAAAGCTTTGAAAGGTGCAGGCTGCATAAAGGAGTACGGGTTTATCAATCCATACTGCACTCATTACAGGAGCTGAATTTTAAGGACAGCTTCAAAAATAAATGAAAACAACTATTAATACAGGCAGATATTTACTTACAATGTCCTACTTAACACAGAGGCACAGTGATGCAAAGCAGATAGCTTTGCTTTTTCAACAGGAATTCTTCAAGTCACATCTGAAAATACCTTATTTTTGCCTTCATCTCTAACATTGCATGAGAAGTCAAGAACACCTCGTACTGTAGTCACACTCTCATAAAGAACTATGGGAGAGTACTTCAGAAAAACTGTTAAACAAGCCTGTTATGGACTGAACTGTCACACACCCTCCACGCAGATAAAGGATTTTAACACTTTACATAGCAGTGGGAGGCTGAACTCTTCACTTGATATCCTCAAGAACTGATAATACGTTCTCACTGATTTCTGGTAGGACTTGAGATATTCATGACAGAGTAAGGGAAGTGGAAGAGGCTTCTTGGACATAAAAGGGCTAAAATTAGCAGCACCTTAAAAAACCTAAAGGATCACCTATGTTTTGCAAGAAAAAAATCTGTTCAAATACTTTTAACTTAGAAATAAAGATCACACGTCAAGAAAGAGATTTAATTTACTTGAAAAACAAATGCATCCATTTTGCATTTGTCTCAAAGGAGGCTTGAGAAGGTACCTAAAAGTTGCATGCATCCAGAAAGCAATGTTATTTCTAAACTACACTGACCACTGGGAGGAGGAAGGGGATAGATAAAGCACAAGTGGAAAAGAAATTAAAAGTCAGTGATGATTCTGAAGTTCTGAAGTTCTGAAGTTCTGCCCAGTGTCTTCTGAAGTGTATTAATTCTCTCTGCAACAGAAATTACATATCCAGGAAGATAATGCTTTCCTATCTGAAATAACAATTACCTACTGAAAATTCTTCAGTTTTATAAAAATAACCTAAAAATCTTTTTGAAAAAATGGCTGAAAGTGAGCCCTTTAACATAGATAAATCCTTCTTCTGCATCTAGTAAACCTCACTGTTTTACCTTAAAAGGTAGCAGCAAATTTTCTCAACCATGTTCACAGAGGCAAAACACACTGAGAATACAGATCCACTAGTATGGCAATAAAGCAAATCTCATCCCTGCTTTAAACAACAGTATTTTTTCTGCATCCTATACTGGCATCCCTATGCTGACAAAGTAAGATTCCATACAACACTGCTACTTTTGTCAATTCTTATCTCTAATTTCTCTCTCTCTTGCTTATGATTCATTTGTGCCTTGCCATATCCCTGATTAGCTTAATTGCCTCAGTTCTTAGGAACACTGACATCCCAAAGCCAAAATGAAAGCAGTTATGTGCTTTCAGAAATGGAGGCTTTCGTAAAAAGAAAGAGAATATTGACAGATTCTCTTGTTCTTTCATTCCTATAGCAATTTTAAGTGTTACAAGTTTATCATTCCTTCTGTCTGTAAAACAGTTTTACAATATCCTGTAAGCTTGTAATATAAGTATTTTGAGTATGTGAACAACGCAGCTTTCCCAAATCTTATTCACATGAATTTTTTTTCTAGATTCTTTTACTATAATCCTACTTCTAGTTGAAATTGCAGCCATTATCTGGATTCATTCGATGGATTAATAGTTTTTTTGTTATTATTTTACCTTTTAAATTAATATTTATTGTTTTATTGTTTATTATTCTTTTAACTGGGAGATTTATTCCTATAAAGGTTTTCAAAATCTGGCACATGACCAAAAAAATCCGCTATTTAGCACAATACTTTTGCAGATCTCCAAAACTGCAATGTTCATTAATTTTTACTGAAATTACAAAGGAGACAGTAAGAAAAAGCTTTTCTAAAAATTGAAATACAGACCCTTCTACCACTAGTGAGATTGGTCATTAAGTCACCACAAGCAATGTGACATTCTGCAAGATGCCACAGTATACACTGTATGCCAAACTCAGACTGACCCTTCTAAGGCGCCCAGATGGAGTAAGTAGCAGCCACACTTTGCACCGCCAACATATAGTGCAAAGACTCTTTGCTCCTTGGAATGAAAGATTACTCTTTCCTAAAAAAACCCACGCATATACATATATGCATATATAGAAATATATATATAAAATAATAAAATATATAAATATAAATATATACACACTGTATCTCCCCACCAAAGTATCAAATACATGAGTTCATAATTCTGCCTCTCCTGCACACTAGCTAACAGAGTTGGTCAGGTATGCAGTGGTATATTGTGAGTAGTAGGGTGGTCCACACATGAGTACTTGGACAACAACAGTAACAACAGTGAACCCTGATCCTAAATTTCTGGATGGTTAACAAAGTTCCCTCTGTAGAATGTACCATATGGTCCTAAGGGAATTTATGTGGAAAGTAGACTTACTTTGATTTAAAAAAAACAAAAAACTATATATTTATCATCCTACTGACATCTGCAAGTTACTAAAATCTGAGTGATGGAATTGCACAGAAAAATCCCTTTGCATTAGAAGACCCTCCTTGTATTTCAAAAGCATCCAACCACTGCTGGCTGGAATGCAAGGCAACTGGCATATCAGCATGATCCGGGATAATGCACTAGTTGAAATTAAGCCAAGCTCAAACATCGTATCACTAAGCTGCTGCTGTATACCAAGTAATTGTTTATCTGCAACATCGCACATAGAACCTATCTGCAAAGCAGTTCTATCCCTCACATTTGAATTAGGCTGCCACATATTTCAAGACCTTTCAGCAATGATGCAGGTGAGCAATTATTTTAGTTGCATTCCTGCTTCTAAGATGTCAGGCCATAATTAACTACCATACAGATAAAAAGTGGAGGTCACAGATACTTCTGTTGGAGACAGAAACTGGTGAAGAGATTGATAGGAAATTGGAAAAAAAAGTAAAAACAAAAACAAAAACAAACAAACAAACAAACAAATAAATGGAAGGATGAAGAATGGTGCTTATGTAACTGAGATACTATATACTGCAGCATTTATTTTAATTCCAAGAAGGAAAGAAGTGGGAAGCAGAAACAATAGTTTGTTTGAATCTTCTTCATCAATACACTGAACAGAACAAGGCAGAGCAAGGTAACTTAGCTAGACAGATCCAGTAACATCAGAAGAACGTAGCAGTCAAAAATATGAGTTCACAAAATTTCTGAATGCTTCCGTTAACATTGATATTTATATAGCCCACATATTTGAGCACGACAGCTGAACCCATCAGAGCTTTAGGCAGGAGAAAGGCCTATAAATATAGGCATTAATGACAGTACTAGTGAACTGAGTGAACAGACTGACCTGAGACTATGATATGCATGAACTGTCATGGTGTCATTCCAGTATCTATTTTACTCTGGATTTTTACTTATTAGGAAACATCAAAGAAGAATTTTTATCTCTAGAGACTGACATTCAAAACCAGCCATTAGCTAACTGCTTTTAATTGCAGCTTTATTTTGGTTGAAGAAAGAACAAAGATAGAAATGGTCTGAAGTGTAGATTTGCAGACTTCATCATGATGATGGGAAAGAACAGCTGTAGCAGACAGCCTTAACAAAATCCACAAAAACTGATGCTTTGATCAAAGATCATAACATTTGCACAACTTCAGATATGAGCTGCAGATGTCCTATTTTAGCAGAAACAGCGCAATCAAGTCTCTACAATTCAAACTGTGAGGAAAGCCCTTATGACATCCAACACATTTAGAAGCCACACTCCAGAACAGAACCTATTTAACTAACCAAAGAAAAGCAGGGTTGTTAGTTATAAATCACACTTCAGAACAGGGCTTTCTTCTTTTTTGTAGTTTTAGTTCTAGCCCATAACTGATTACAGAATATTCTTATGGGCAGCCCTGTAGCCTCAGACTGTCAGGGAGTGGCAAGGGCCGGCTGCTCCAAAGGGATGGTGAACTGGAAGCAGAGCGTGATAACACGGCAGGCAGGAGAGGACCTCACCAGCAAGGAGCCAGGACACAGAGCAGTAAGGCTGGATCAGGATCGGGGTGAGAGATAGCCATCAGGGTCAGACACCATCCAGTGATAACCCAGTTAGTTCGTAGGGAAAAGACAGGTCTGCAGCCAAGCAGAGCTGGTGGGTCCAGGATCTGGATCAAGGAGGTAGGAGGCGGGGCACAGACATACCTGCTGTGATGTAGCACAGGCAGGGGCTGGCAGTGAAGCCTCAGCTTAAAAGCAGCTCCCAAGGGAAAGGAGGGCAGGCCCTCACTTCTAGCTTGCTTCACAGCAGCTCTTATCAGCAAAGAAGCTAAACCTGGACTCAACCAGCTAAACTCCTTAACTCAGTCAATGAAACTCCTAGAAGGGGGATGTGCTCTGGGTCCTGACAGCAGCCTCCCCTCTCAACAAGGTGTGTCCCCACACTTTACAGAGGTCTAGGTTGGCTAGGAAATGAGCCATGGTGAATGACTGTTTCAGTTTCTCAAAAGCCACTTGTGCCTCAGGCATCCACTGAAAAAGAACCCCCTTCCTGGTGCATGCTGTTATAGGAGCCACAATACTGGAAAACCCTTTTATAAACCATCAGCAGAAATTGGCAAACCCTATGAACCTCTGCAGCCCCTGCACATTAGAAGAGGGCTGCCAAATTGTGATGACTTCAACCTTCTTAAGACCCATAGTCAAGCCATGAGGGCCTACCAGGTACCCCAAGAACTCCATGCTGTGCTGGTAGAACACTTCTCTAGTTCAGCATAGAGTCAATGCCATCGCAATCAGCTCAAGACCGCAAGGATGTGGTCTGTGTGCACTTCCCCAGTGGCTGAAAGTATCAAGACGTCATCTAGGTATGCCATGACATAGTTACCAAGTCTTTCAAAATATCATTTACAAAATGCTGGAAGGCAGCAGGTGCATTGCATGGAGAAAAAGGCATCACCAGATACCACAGTGGCCATATCTGGTGCAGAAAGCAGTTTTCCACTCATTCCTCTGCCTAATTCAGAGCAAACTGTATGTCCCTCACAGGTCCAGCTTTGTGAACCAGCGAGCCCCCTGCAGACATCGAAAGAGCTCTGGGATAAGAGGCAGGGGTGCCAGTTCTTCGCCATGATATCATTCATCGCCCTTTAATCTACACAGTGCTCAAGACCTCCATCCTTCTTTTTGATGAAAAACATGGGGCCCCTGTGCGGGATGAGGAGGGCAGATTAATCCATGTGCCAGATTATCCTTGATTTCCTCCTGGGCTGCTAACTCAGGGTGTGACAAGGTATAGATGTGCCCAAAAGGCACTTCCTTTCCTGGGATCAAGTTGATGGGGCAGTCATATGAGTGATGGGGCAGCAGCATTTCTGCCCCCTATTTCTCAAAGACATCAGCAAAGACAGTGTGCTCATCTGGTAGTGGCGTTGACAGGGGTCCAGAGGCTGTAGCAGAGGCACAGTCATGATCTGTGGGTGTCACACTGGACATGGCTATGGCATGAGCACGGTCCTCCATTGCAGTCCTCCCAGGGGTTGGTGTAGGGGTCTCAAAAGCATATAGGGCTCTGGCAGTCATTTGGCCAGACAGCTGCTCACATGATGTGTAGCCAGTAGCACAGGAATCTCTGGACCAAGCCACGCAGAGCACTGTGGTAGAGGAAGCAACCACCATGGCTCCTGGGGCAGGTCCTGCCTTCAGACCCTGGGTCTTCCCTTCCTGCAGGGAAGCACAAAGATCCCAGCTGCCAGGCAATGACAGGGTTGTGCTTCCATAACCAGGTCAGCCCAAGGATGAGAGGAAGGAGGGAGGTGGGCACGATGAGGAAGGACAGCATCTCTGAGGGCCCAGGTACCACGGTTACCCTAAGGGAAATGCTGTTATGAGTGAAGGGTCCCCTGTGGATTCTCCTCCCTTCTGTAACAATAACAGTGGTTGGGGTGGGTCAGGATTGGGTGAGGATCTCAGCACCCCAGGCAAATTCAGAGGCCACAAAACTACAAGAGCCCCAGAGTTCACCAGAGCATCAATTTGGAGGGTGCACCTACCAGGGAAGGCGAGGGTAAGGGGTATTGTTAAGTGGGACTTTTAATAAGCTTGCCCCTGACCATATCCCCTTTGCTGCAGTCAGGGTAAATGGTTTTCCAGAACTGAGGAAGCAAGAGGTTTGCTGGGGCAGGTAGCAATGCAATTGCCTGTCTTGCCCGTGTCTCCATCTGCATTTTTCCTTTTGGGGCAAGGAATGCAAGCCAGTGGCCTCCACCTCCATGGTCTCCTTTGCTTGTGGGAGCAAGGGAGATGGTGCAGACCATGCCCCAGCACCTATGAGGCTTTGGGTATGCGCTCTCTGGCACACTGCTGGAGTGATAGCCAGGTCTGAGAGCTGTCCCAGGCTCTGGAGAGGGTCCACCCTGGCCATCTCATCTTTGAGAGCCTCAGCCAGCCCTAACCTGTAGTGGGCTCATTCCCTCCAGTCAGTCTCTGTGGCCAGTCTCTCATATCAGATTGTGTATTGGTGGCTGGCTGGCTCCCCTGCCCGAGCTCCAGCAAGGCTGTCTCAGGTGCACTGTATGGTTGCAGTCCCCAAAAAAACACTCCAGAGCAGATAGTAAGAAGTCAAGGTCCTGGACAGCAGGGTCATTGCGCTCCATACAGGAGTGACCCAATCTAGGGCCAGTCCTGAGAGTGGGGATATAACCACTGCTGAGCAGCCGGTATCTGTTGGGTAAGGACTCGGGTAGGCAGTGAAGATTATCCACATCTGACTAATAAATTGTTGTAACCTTGCTCAATTCAGATTCAGGAAGCTGGGGGCAGGGGTCGCTCTGGGTATGGGGAACAGCAAAGACACCTGCAGGGCTGCAACCTGCACCTGCATATTAACATAGCTTCCCGCAAAATTTGGAAGTTAGCTTGGAGCTGGGGGGTGGCTCCAGGGGCAGACCCCTATGCAGCCTGAGGGCCAGGCCTCGGGGTGCTCGGCTCAGGGGAGCTGACCTTGGACTCAGCCAGCTAAACTCTAACTGAGCCAACTAATCTCCTAGAATGGAGATGCACTCAGGGCCCTGATACGGACCTTAACCGAGAGTGGCGCAGTCATGAGATTCCCCCTGCACTAAATGAACGGGCAGGCTTGTTACACGGAAAGTTGTGCAGGGGAAAAGATAGGTGGTGTATAGAAGCCCTAACATGTTCTGTCACACACTGGACAGTCCTGAGAAAAGAATTCTGGGTTCTGTACTTCAGTAAAATGCTATGCTTAGCACTACAGAAAGTAGTCCTAAATAATCTACCTCCATTACTCTTTATAAAAAATGGAATCTGAACAGAAAACAATATTCCTAAGCATTGCACAAGAACAATTACCATCAACTTCACATGCCAGTTCAGGGCAACAAGCCCATACTAAAAAACCCCCAAACAAATAGAACAGAATTGCATTACTGTGATACCTCAAAGTGAAATCCATTTTAAAGCCCTTCTTCCAGTTTTCTTATTCCCACTATTACCCGTTTACTTCCATCTTAAACTTGTCAGCACCTCTGAAAAGAATCCTTCCTGTTCCCTATCTCCCCCAAGCTTTGTTTTCTTTTCTGATCTTTCATTTTGGCTGTCTTGTTTTACGGCTGGTACTCAAACCACCCTCTCAGCTACTGGTTTCCACTTCTTTTGAAAAATTTTATAGCAATTTCCTTTTTGACTTAGCCATCTTGAGTTCTATAACATACTTATATTCTTCTTTAATTAGTGCTTAAACCTTCCACTTTCTTTACCAGAATCATTTTGTAAGAATCCCTGCATTTTCAGAATCAAAGTCTAACCTTAAATTTAGATAAACTATCAGTGTATAAAGCTTATATATCTTTCAAATGCTACAAAATTCACTGCATGCAACTTCATAAAACACTTGCTATTTTTATACTTTCTTTCAAAAAATACTAATTACCAATACAACCATCCCTCTTCCTGTAGAACGCAGCTTTGCCTCTTACAAGAAGCTTGAATAATTGAAACTTTCATTTTACTTTGAACTTCCACTAGTAATTACCATCTAATAGCACCTTTCAAAATCAGCTCAAAATGCTGAGGTCTTAGGAAGGAGTATTAGAAAAAAGGTGCATAGTATACTAGTCAGTTCATACGGATTCTTAAAAAATACCAGTGTTTCTGGTGACTTCAAATGATGTGTTTTTTTTCCAAGAGATTCAACAGCAACCACTGATACGAAGAGCTATCATGTGACAAAGCTAAAAAAAAAAGTGGTGTTTTAGCAGGCCTCACATCTTTCATGCATTTGAAAAACTGACAGTCTTCCAAGACTTTTCCGCTCCAGCTGCCCACAGTCAAAAAAAAAGACTGGATGAAATGAAAGTCTTCAAAGCTCTAAAACACAGCACTGTCTTAAAACGGATGCAGAAGGTCAGTTTATGATCAACCCCTGCAACCTATTCCATAACTAAGAGTGCAGTCCTATCCATTGCTCTTACAGCTGCAACTGCAACAATCTGAAGTCTATAAGATGGTATTAATAAATAATACCTAGAAAAACTTAATCTACAGAGTTCCAAAAATGGTATTAAAAATGCCACAGAGAATTTTTGTGGTGTTTTTACAAAAAGTGAAATGCAGTGGATTTGCACATAAAAATATTGGAGTAATGATTATTGTGCAACTTAGGTAATACCATTAGGTAACACCCTTGCTGTTGAGCTATACTGGGTGGATACCTATTAAGCCAGTCCAACAAATGTGAGATCAGTAAGACTGTTTTACAAACTGTGGCCCTCCTTAGAGTCTCTCTAAACACTATATACACAAATTATTTATGTTTCGTACCAAGGAAAGACTTTGAACACTAGTTTGAAAACCAGATGCTGATAGTGCAGAAAGTTGCAGCAGGAATAATCTGCAGCAATGTTCACTGTAGCTGACAAGAATATTAAGAAGTACCAAGGATTAACAAAGAGCTGCAGTACTGTTCCGAAGAGCTTTTGATTATCATTATTCTTTCTGTAGCCATACTGCCCGTATTTCTGACTCAGTTCCCAAACACTACCACTTGCGTGGCTGAAGAACAGCTGACTGTTGCACATGTCCAGTTTGGGTACCATTCCCAGTTCTTTCTGGAAAGTCCTGTATAAGGAAACTAGATAGCAGTTTTCTGTAAAACTTTCTGCTTCTTGTCTAAACCCAGAATATTTGTCCCTTCAAATCCAATATGTGCCTGCAAAGACAAACGGAAACTAGCTTTGGTTTTGAGAGAAAACTGTCTCATACTCTTTGACAAAGTGAACTGCAGATCTCTAGAAGCATCCTGAAGCCATAGCTAGATTTTTCAAAAAACAACACTGAATCACAGTAACATGTTAATAAAGAAATTAACAGCAGCAGAAACCTGGCATACAAAGTTACTGTCTGGAAGAATATTCTCTTGCACAGCACTTCACACCATCATCCCATATGTCTTCCTTTAAAAACTTGCCTAAGAGTCTTGCCTTCTTTCCAAACCTTGACATGCTATTTCTAAGATTTAAGAACAGTATCATCAAAAAAAAGTTATCACCACTAGGTATGTATATGAAAAATAAGTTCAGCAGAGATTTAACCCATCAAAGACCACAGCGGGAAGAAAAAAAAAATCCTGTAAAACAATGCTAAAGTGGTGTGGGTGCCCAACCTTAGTTACATGCAGGTAAAGAGGTGGATCATATTATTACCTACCAAAATCAACATGCAAATAAACATCTTTGAAAGAAAATACCCCAGAACAGTATAGAAACTCCACTAAATCTCTGGTTTACCATCAAAAAGTACATTTTTATTTCTGGGTGGATCTATTTTACCTGGCCTTGGGTCTAAGTAGGCATTAGCCCATTTTGTAGTCTTGTTCCTTTTTTGCTTTTTTATACCTTGCAAAATTAAAACCTTTAAGATGCAAGTTGAAAAATAAATAATAAAGTCTCAACAACTTCACAGGATACATGTCACCATATGGTCTCCTTACTACACAGTCAAAGGATGTTTAAAGAATTTGTCAGAAGTCCTCAATAGCAGTTTACAATTATAATAAAGTCACTTGATGTGGATTTAATGACAAACTGTGCTTGGAAATTCTCTTCTAAACACTGATAATTTTCAGTTACAGTTGCATAGTTTTGCTCCTTCTGTGGCCTGCAGAAGAACACAGGCAGGCCTGTTTTGAAATCTGTTTGATGCTTGGTGATGTTAGGGTTTTTCAGCAGATGAGATAAACATATGCAAGCAAAAACCCTTTGAAGTAGCTAGGATAATGAAACATTTCTATCTTCACAGAGGGCTTCAGCAAACACAAACAGAGGTTACTGCCACTTGAGTAACTCTTAAGATAGAAGAAATAATACGTTCCCGTCGTGGAAACCATTCACTGGCAAAAGTTTGTCAAGCAGTTATTCTAGCATGAATTTTGTTACACAGTGGCAACATGACTAGACAGGGTAAACTACAATGGTTACCTGTCAAAGCAGAACAGTAGCACAGTTTGGATTCATTTTATAAAAACATAATTGTTCTGTTTCATTTGTACTGGAATAGTTAAAACTTCAGCCTAAAGCTGCTTTAGACTTCCAGAACAGCTCCCCTTAACCTGCTAATAGAAAACTGTTGCTGACTGTATCCTTGAAGATGTAAATTATAATCTGGAAGTCAAGCCCAAGTATTTTTGGTTCATTCCTTGATAGCAAAGAGATCCTATACCAAGAACAAAAGCTAGCAATCTTTGTGGAAACGTACAGTCAAAATAGACCTGAGCACACTCTCAGCTTCAGGCTGGCTCTGCATCATCAGAGACAGGCAGCCATGCAATTCGGGAGATACCATAGCAGCAGCTGCAGGGATGTGTAGTGCTCACTTTGGCTCTCCCAGTGCATAGATGACTGGATCCAATCCTGAATTTTAACAGCCAGAAAAAAAGAATAGAGAATATATTTTTGGTCAGTAAAATTAGCAAATACAGCTCTGAATACAGCTGCCCAGGATGTTCATTAAGTGGTGCCTTCAACAGAAGCACATTCTAAAAACAGTGCTAAATGATTGTATTTCTTTCCCCATATCACTGCTCCATTGAAATTGTATAGGGGAGTGTCTCACTCTTCTGCGTACATAACAACTCCAAACACTGCTTTATTAATTTGTCTCCTTAGCACCACTTGCTTTCGCACAGGAAAAAGATGACTTAAGAAAACACACTGGTGTTTGTTTTCAGGAACACTCAGTGTATTAGTGTCAAATTATCAGCTTAAACATCAGCTCTCATGACCCTAAATTGAGTGGTAGGTACAAATGATTATATATTTCCTAACTTTCCTGAATCTTCCAAAATATACTTTTCATTTCATTAGAAAACATTTATATATTAAACTGATGCTGAAAATTTTCAAAAACATCTTCCTATGTACACTCTAAGTTCTTACACAGATGCAAAGACTAACATAGTCTGGTCATCACAGGAATACTTGTAGAACTTGAAATGCTTAGAAAAGGAAAGTGCTTCTTTATTGAATGGAAGCAAGTGTTCTGTTTTGTTCATCTATACCTTTAGTTAACTGTGAATGTTTTCCTTAAGGAACATTTCCAGTAGCTGTTTTTCTCAAGTATATATTTGATTTGAGGCAACATATATACCAAAACCATCCTTGAGATATTTTTTAGTATGGGAGACAGTGTATTTAAAAAAAAGTTATCCAAGTAATTATTTGGGAATATATCAGTGTTAAATATGCATTAAAACACATAAGCCATAGTGCAGTACTAGAAAATTCTACCTAAATGTGGACAAATTGTTACTTGCCAATGCTAGGTACTCTCCTAACAAATACTGAAAACCTATGCATAACAATGTACCTTCCTTTTGCACTTATGCTTTTAGTGTGTCAAGTATCAACAACAAAACTGAGCTTGGCAGTAACAAACTGATGTCTTGGTATGAGATCTGTTGGTCTCCCTTTGTGTAACTTTGACTAGTACCACTACATGGGTCCTGTTAAGTTCCCAGTAGCAATCAGTCATATCAATATTCTTTTACATGTATTGCACTGTATTGCATAGTTAGGGGCAGCAACCTTAAAAGTTGAAGATCCTGTTCTTGGAAGTGCTGGGTGAGCAGTTTCTAGTGTGGGTATTTGTATTCTCTGAAAGTCAAGACACAAGGCTTGAGGCCTGTAAGCATAAACATGTGTGTTCATTCATGTTTGGTAGAACATATCCTGTACTCCTGACCGGCCTTCAGACTCTGAGTCTGAAGAGTCCCCAGTTATTCATCCTTTTTGACTTGAGCAGAGGCATGGACGGGAGCAAAAAAGCTTTGTTCATAACACTGTGGAGAGACATCCGGAGTTGGGGACCAGCAGATAGGTATGTCAGAGATGAAGTTCAGGGCCTGCCCTCTTGTACTATGCTCAGTATGTTGCTGGCCAGTACCCAAAATTAGTACAGACTTATAATACGCTGCCGTGTTTTCTTTCCTGATCAAAGAAAAGACTTTTTCCACAAAATGAAGCTTTGTGGATATACCAGAAGACTAATGTATGAAAGAATGAGAAGTAACATTGCAAGAACCACAGAAGTAGAAGAATTCTTTGAAAGGTGGGTTTATGAAATACTAGCACCACAGAGTCAAGAAATGAATCAATTTTTTCCATAGTAGCCTAGCACAGCATGGAAACATAAAAGACAACACAGGGAAGGAATGGCAAAGTGAATTTCTTGGAGCTCCTTTCTCACTCTCAGGGGAAAAAGAAAGCAGAAAGAAAAAAAAATACTAAACTTTGTAAGCAAGCTGTTAGCTAGGTAAATGATACAAAACAGAGTGTTGATTTAATCATGGATATAGGGGACTAACCTGTACAGCTGGTATCGTTTGTAAGTGAGAAAGGCAACCTTCTCAAAAATACAGAAAAGACAGAAGTTTATTAAGTATTTATACTCCACATCTGTGAAAACCTAGATGAAGAAGTCACATAGGATGAAATAATCCCCCTGCCATTAGTGTCAAAGGACAATAAATAACAGCTGCTCAAGTAAGGGGCTTAGATGGGTAGATTTGGATACTTTGCATCCAAACGCTGTAAGGGGGCTGAATATGGAGCTCTGCAGCAATAAAATTGATTTTCAGCAAGTCCCAGAAGAGTGACAAAGTCCAGAAAGACTGAGAAGAGCGTATCAGTCAAATGTTCAAGAGAGCTAAATAGCGTTATATAGATAATTATAGGCTTGTCAATCTGACACTGAGCTCTAGTAAAATAAGGCAGGAGTTGACATGAGGTTCAAGCAATTAAAAGGAGGAAATCAAATAAATGACAACCAGGACAGACTTATGGAAAAGAGGTCTTGTCAAACTCATTTGATATTTTATGGATGTGGAAATAGTGGCTTTAAAAGACTTGTGCTACCTCTAATGGGTAAAGAGATAAACTTGAATTCCTGGTGCAAAGTTAAGCTGAAAAGGAGCAAATAAAGAGTTTGGATGTACAAAAAAAAAGGGATTTCAAGCAGTGGTATAGAGATGATATTATTTCCATGTTGGGTACTGATGCAAATGTTCCTTGAACGATTACTACTATAGTATAATGACTAAGTTGGAGAAAGTAGAGAACAGAACATCTGAGGGATCAGAACATACACCTTTACTAAAACATTCAAGGAGATTTAGACATTTAGCCTGTCAAAGAGAAAGTAAAGAGGACTACAGAATGAGCAGCTACACAGGAAATAAACTTGATTATATATGCATTCCAGTCTTCCTGATAAAGACCTAATCAAGGTAAATTACTGCAAGCTGGAGCTTTTGATTCACATCAAAATGTGCACCTTATTTCTCAATGAAAGAGATTATTAAGCCACTTACAGTAACTACCAAGGGTTACGGTGGATTTTTCCATCACTGGGAACTTTTTAAAAGTCAGTGTTTATGCTAGAGCAGATGCTACTCAAACATAGCTATGGGCCAGGGAGCAGAAATGAGAATAGTAAACCCTCTTGGGTTTGTACTACATGGCAGATCAGGGTAGGTGGCCACAACAGATCTTGCTTATCTTTTAATCTATGAACCTGCGGCAATTTCACCTCAATTTTTCTTTAATAGATAAGCACTGTGTTCTGTTATGGACAAAGTCTTCCTATGGGTTCACGAGGCACTCAAAATAATAATTGTTTTGAAATTCACTGCAATACTGAAGTAAAGCCATTACAGTAACAGCTCATCAGCTCAGCAGTTTTAGTGTACTTATTTCTCTGATTCTACTCCACCTTCAAGACAGCAGTTCCAGTTAGTTTAAAAAGTGATCTGCATAATTGACAAAAACAGGTCCAGCAAAAGCACCATCAGCAAGTACTGCATCTCCCATGGTGCCATGCACCATGTTCACAATGTGCTGTAAAATAATTTAGTCTCCTCCTTCTAGACCAAGACAAAGTCCCACCCCAACAAGGTCATAACAGGGCTTATGATCTCTTAATTACGAAGACTAGCAAGTGAATAATGAAGAGATCTAATAAAAAGTACATTTTTCCCCCCATAAGAACTGTGCCTCACTTAGTCATTCATCCCAACCACTTTTCTCTGGTAAATCTCTGTATTAGAGTGACATGCCGTTGGCTCACAGGGAATCTTGAAATCTCTGCAAATTTTGTAAGGAAGGACAGAAGTTTGTCCTTTATTTTTTGTCACTAAAATAGTTAGTCATTGGGAAATGTCTTCACATAGCTTTAAGCACATCTGCATGCTGACATGAACAGTTGCCTTGGAAACTAAACTGCTAAAAATGCAATAAGGACAGAAGATGTATTAGTCAACAGCTTCAGAATTGTTCCCATCATTAAACAAACACACCATTTGTCAATCTCTACATTATTGCAGTAAGTGCTGCTAAATAATTCTGTCATTAGATGTTTTGTCCAGATATATAGGAAACGAGAGGGTTCCTCCTGACTCGGCAGCTTCTTCTGTATATTTATAGGGTTTGGGGGTTGGTTTTTTGGGGGGAGGTGGGGTAGTGTGGAAGGGGAGAGTGTCAGATTCAGGACAGGCTTACCATAGTCCTGGTCATAGCTGGTCATTCAATCCACTAATATCTGGAATGGAGTAAAACCTCACAGTAATGTTTATATTCCTCATTCATACAAGATAGAGAGAGTGAGATGATCTATAAAGAATGATCATTTGCCCTATAAAATGCAGCAAGTTGGTTGACATTTTCTACAGAACACTATCATAAAAATAAAACTATTGGGATATTCAAGAAGGGGAGATAGAGGGTGGAGATCCCGAGCTTCACGACAAAGCTCTCTTTTATAAGCATCACTCATTTCAGCATCCATGATGATATGCTGGCATGGAGCAATTACAGAACACAGCCTTCACTTAAGCATTTCACACTGCATACTGTCACAGAAGATGCGTGTCCATGAGGAAACCAAATGACAGCTGCTGAGGGGAACCATTTTCAGATTTATGTATATTAAAAAAAAAAAATCGATTATTTGGCAATTTCATGGCCTTTCTCATTTAATTCTAGAAAATGTATAATTGTCACCAACACAAAAATGAAACATGAGCTTCAGATGACTGTTCAAAATATATCATGCTGGTGAATAAATCATATTTGAAATACCACCATGATTTACTTCAGTGTGGGGAGAATGTGATACATACAGCCATTGGTATACAAGACTAACCTGTGAAGAGCCATTCTTCTGACTGAGGCAAAATCCTTGGAATATCAGATTTTTTTAAAAAATTATCTGTAATACATCAAACTTGCACTAGGATTTGAATAAGCATGAATAAGCACATTAGCATTTAAGAGAAGAATTTTTGAAAGCATTCAAGGTCAACTTTTCTAGAAAACTTTTTTTCATGAGAAAAAGGAAACACTGCTCTGTTAAGAAGAGTCTCTCTGGTTCAGGTGATCTTATGTTAAATTCAGTGAAGAAGTCACTTCTATCTATGTGCTCCTCTTTGAAATATATCCCATAGCCCACCAGTCAGAGCATGGGGGAGGATGGAGAACCAAATCTGATCTTAATAAGAGCGAAGATTTCAAACAGGGCTCCTCTCTTCTTCCACAAAAATGTCATAACAATTGTGCTGCTTACAAAGGAAATGTGCTAAACTATGCACAGAGATTCAAAATTGTAAAATATTTCAGTTTTGTTGTGATGCAGGGCAGTTAAAACAAACAAGCAATGTTGTTTGTAGGATGGTTCTCATGGGGGACTTCAACCACCCTGATATCTGCTGGAAAGACAACACAGCTAGGCACAAACAGTCCCGGAGGTTCCTGCAGAGCATTGGTGACAACTTCTTGACACAGGTGGTGGAGAAGCCAACAAGGAGAGGTGTGCTGCTGGACCTCGTGCTAACAAACAAAGAAGGACTGGTTGGAGATGTGAAGGTCGGGGGCAGCCTTGGCTGCAGTGACCATGAGATGGTGGAGTTCAGGATCCTGCGAGGAGGCAGCAGGGCACCAAGTAGGATCGCAACCCTGGACTTCAGGAGAGCAAACTTTGGCCTCTTCAGGGACCTACTTGGAGGAATCCCATGGGTTAGGGCCCTAGAAGGAAGGGGAGTTCAAGAGAGCTGGTTAATATTCAAACATCACTTCCTCCAGGCTCAAGAGCAGTGCATCCTTATGAGTAGGAAGTCAAGCAAAGGAGGCAGGAGACCTGCATGGATGAGCAAGGAGCTCCTGGCAAAACTCAACCAGAAGAAGGAAGTATACAGGAAGTGGAAAGGGGGACAGGCCACTTGGGAGGAATATAGGAACGTTGTCAGAGTATGCAGGGATGCAACGAGGAAGGCTAAGGCCGTTTGGAATTAAATCTGGCAAGAAATGTCAAGGACAGCAAGAAGGGCTTCTTCAAATACATCAGCAGTAAGAGGAAGACTAGGGAAAATGTGGGCCCTTTGCTGAACGGGGTGGGTGCCCTGGTGACGAAGGATGCAGAGAAGGCAGAGTTACTGAATGCCTTCTTTGCTTCAGTCTTTACTGCTCAGGCCAGCCCTCAGGAACCCCAGATCCTGGAGGCAAGAGAGAGAGTCTGGAGGAAGGAAGACTTTCCCTTGGTGGAGGAGGATCAGGTTAGAGATCATTTAAGCAAACTTGACACCCACAAATCCATGGGCCCTGATGGGATGCACCCACGAGTGCTGAGGGAGCTGGCGGACGTTATTGCTAAGCCACTCTCCATCATCTTTGAAAGGTCATGGAGAACAGGAGAGGTGCCTGAGGACTGGAAGAAAGCCAGTGTCACCCCAGTCTTCAAAAAGGGCAAGAAGGAGGACCCAGGGAACTACAGGGCAGTCAGCCTCACCTCCATCCCTGGAAAGGTGATGGAGCAGCTCATCCTGGAAGCCATCTCCAAGCATGTGGAGGACAAGAAGGTGATCAGGAGTAGTCAGCATGGCTTCACCAAGGGGAAATCATGCCTAACCAATCTGATAGCCTTCTATGATGGAATGACTGGCTGGGTAGATGAGGGGAGAGCAGTGGATGGTGTCTCCCTTGACTTCAGCAAGGCTTTTGACACTGTCTCCCATAACATCCTCATAGGGAAGCTCAGGAAGTGTGGGCTAGATGAGTGGACAGTGAGGTGGATTGAGAACTGGCTGAATGGCAGAGCTCAGAGGGTTGTGATCAGTGGCGCAGAGTCTAGTTGGAGGCCTGTAGCTAGCAGTGTCCCCCAGGGGTCAGTACTGGGTCCAGTCTTGTCCAATTTAGTCATCAATGACCTGGATGAAGGGACAGAGTGCACCCTCAGCAAGTTTGCTGATGATACAAAACTGGGAGGAGTGGCTGATACGCCAGAGGGCTGCGCTGCCATTCAGAGAGACTTGGACAGGCTGGAGAGGTGGGCGGAGAGGAACCTCATGAAGTTCAACAAAGGCAAGTGCAGGGTCCTGCACCTAGGGAGGAATAACCCCAAGCACCAGGACAGGTTGGGGGTTGACCTGCTGGAAAGCAGCTCTGCGGAGAAGGACCTGGGAGTGCTGGTGGACACCAAGTTAAGCATGAGGCAGCAATGTGCCCTTGTGGCCAAGAAGGCCACTGGTATCCTGGGGTGCATCAGGAAGAGTGTTGCCAGCAGGTCGAGGGAAGTGATTCTCTCCCTCTCCTCAGCCCTGGTGAGGCCACATCTGGAGTACTGCGTCCAGTTCTGGGCTCCCCAGTACAAGAGGGATGTGGCACTACTGGAGCAAGTCCAGCGAAGGGCCACAAAGATGATTAGGGGACTGGAACATCTCTCTTATGAGGAAAGGCTGAGAGAGCTTGGCTTGTTTAGCTTGGAGAAGAGAAGGCTGAGAGGAGATCTTATTAATGTGTACAAGTATCTGAAGGGAGGGTGTCAAGAGGATGGGGCCAGACTCTTTTCAGTGGTGCCCAGCAACAGGACGTGAGGCAACGGGCACAAACTGAAACACAGATGCTTCCATCTGAACATGAGGAAAAACTTTTTCACTGTGAGGGTGACAGAGCACTGGAACAGGTTGCCCAGAGAGGTGGTGGAGTCTCCTTCTCTGGAGATATTCAAAACGCGCCTGGATGCAATCCTGTGCAATGTGCTCTAGATGACCCTGCTTGAGCAGGGGGGTTGGACTAGATGATCTCCAGAGGTCCCTTCCAACCTCAACCATTCTGTGATTCTGTGATTCTGTGTATAGATACGAATTTACTTTTATTTAAGCCTGTAGGAGAATTACCACTGGCTTTAAAAAAAACAAAATCCACAATACATAAATGTGGAAAAAATAATTCAGAAAAACATAGTAAGATACTGAAACAGAACTAAAAAAAAAACTGCAACAACAAATAGATATTTAAGATTTAAGGAGAAATTAACCAATACACTGTAATACTGTCAGTGACAGTATGGATGCCATGAGGGTTCAGAGAAATATCAACCCCTGTTTTTTGCTTATCGCTACTGAGGATTCACAGTGTAATTCTACAGTTCAGGTGAACTCACACTATGGCAATCCCATTCTTCTAATAATGGTACAAAGAGCTCTTTTTGTCTTACTAATGTGCTCCTCAAAAACAATTTCTTCTGCTTCCACATTTTTGTAGGTACCAGCTTGCACCTCTACAGTTCTTGGAGGAATCTGTGACAAGCCTAATCATGAGACTTGCTTAGTTGCTACCAGTGCCTGATTAAGCAGTCCAAAATGACAGTTTCCTTCCAAATCAATATTGTCCATTCTCTCCCAAAGCACTCAAGAACCAGAGGAAAAAATGTTAAACACATACTTGGAGCTTGCTTCCAGCTCATCCCCTCTCTTAAGGCTTAGATGACCCAGGATGTCCCAGAAAGCCAGCAGAGCTCTTTGCTGGCTGGCTTTGCTGGCTGGCTTTGCAGAGATCTATCCACAGTACTGCTGCTTGGAAGTAGCTCTCCATTCCTCTCTCTTTATTACAGGCCCTACCTTTGAAATGCTCTCTTGAAATCTTTGTTATATATAATTCACTGCTTATTTCCTGCCATGTTCCAAACGGTCCTCTTATCTCCCTACAATCAGCCAAAGTACTATGCATAATTGTCACAATTAATAATCAATTCTTCATGCATTTTTCCTTTTTTTACTTCCACATAAGTAAAGGCAGACTGTGAAAAGAGCCTATGATGAAGACGTGCAATGACGAGCCAAATACATGTATATTAGATGACTGGAACATGATAATCGATTCTGTGAGAGCTTCCTTTTTGTTTTTTCTGGCCTTCAGCATAGCTATGAACTTCACCTCAAGGGACACAACAGCATCAGAGAAAATTTACCTCCAGACCTTTCAGTCCGAAGCTCTTCCTGCAATTACTCATATTGAGCTGAGAAGCTTTAAGAAGCAATTTCGTAGTACCCTTGTATTAGCCTCCAGATGTTCTTTTGCCACAAGCACAGCAGTAAAAGCCCTGCTTGGTGAATCTGTAATCTGCCATGTTGACTGCAGTCACAGTACAGATGAAACCTTCCCAGAAAGGTTTCAGTGTTGGGAAAGTTGCTATAAGATGGCATCGCAGCAGGTAACTGCATTGTCTTGTGAACGCATATCCAGAATTCATGCAGGTGGTGCAGATGAATAATTCAAGTTGTTTGATATGGCAGCTATACAGAGTCTAAGACCTGGACTCAAAAGAGGAAAGGAGGTACGGATACACTAGTAGACTGCAAGCTTAGCAGACCCTGAAATTCCATGTTTATTCCAAACATTATTTTGTAGACAACTAGTGAGTGAGCTTTATTCTCTTTTAACTCTGTACCTCTCTTTACCTGATGGAACATAGGAAAACATTCCCTGTTTTTAGTTCATGCAGGGCCCCCATTGTTATATCCTATTCAGCACTTCATGTTTCTTGTGTATTAATCCCTCAACATCTCCAACTGATAGGGAGCCAATTGGATATGGATATAGCTAATTTTTATAAAACAACACTCCCAAGCCAGAAAACCCTAATACTGAGCTTTTAATACGTTCATATAGTATTAGCCTACAGATATTGTTCCCTGTGCCCGGACATCACCAAGAACAATAACAGAGACTTAAATAGAAGCACCTCTTCAAAGACCGTCAATCAGGAAAGCTTGACTACGCACAGGCCTTTTCAAAGGTTTCAGAAGGTAGCTGAGACAAGCAAAACTTCAATCGATGTTGCTATTTTCCTTAGCAAAACAGGCAGTATCAACAAATACATAGAAAATTTATATAGCTGCAATCAGATTGTTATCTGATGAATTCATTGCTGTATTTTATTGTGTATTCCATTAATGCACAACTATATATTGACCAATAAACACAAATTAAAAGCCAATCATCAACTGTGAAAGAGCTCTGTTCCTCTTGCTTACTGCCCTATAGAGTTTGAGCAAGGTATCTTAAAATGTCTACCACACTCCTTATAGCCACATCTGCCTTTTGCATATTAAAGCATTCCACGTATAGAAAGTGACAGCTTTTCAGTTTAGGAGAAAACAGTGTCATTGAACAACTTCCTAAAGGTTCTACTTCTTGCTTTTATCTACTGTGAAACCTTCTGTTACCACTTCACTAAGTGCCCCACTAAATTTGCATTCTTGTCTAATCGTGGGCCCAGGAAAGCAAGGCACTGACACTGTCATATGATTTCAGAGTGAAAAGCTAAAGAAATTTTAAAGTAATAATGTCTTTTCATGGCCTGCTAGACAAACTGACTAATGAACCTGGGCTTTGGAAAAAGAAATGCTTCCAATGACACAGAAAGAAAGGTTACAAGATCGGGGAAGCAGTTTAAAATATATTAACTTTGTGTGAAATTCAGGACAGGGAAGATAGCCTATTTAGGGATCCGACTATTTAAGTTCTGCAGTAGGAATACAGAGAGTCCAATCCGCATGTCAGCCCTGCAGACATCTGCACAGATGACAGCAACAGGGTTTGTTTTGGGAATGCAGATGATGTAATGTTTAAACAGGCTGCATACAATAAGTTGCTACATAGTTGCCAGTCTGTCCTTCAGTTGCAATAACAACCCTTGGGGTGAGCATTTAGGCTTTGCAGCAATCCTTAGAGCAGGCAAAACACTACGGCTTGGTTCTAGAGACACTTGCATTCAAAAACCTCAGATCCAGAAATTATGATGAGAGTATCTTAGTTTTATTTATATAGTCTATCCATCATCGTTATAGTCTATCCATCATAGTTATAGATAAGTACAAAGCATGTAAATCCAAAAGAGGAGTTGGGAAATTGAAAGCAACATCCAAAAGTGTTACCTGATGTCATCCCATGAGCAGAGGCAGTCTGGGCAGGCAGAGTGCTTACACCCTGGGACCCACTTATCTTTCCTGAAGACTCAGCGAGCTGAACAGAGTGCTCTCTGGCAATCCACAACAAGCTCTGCCTCATTCCTGAGGAGCCTTTCAAACGAGCTGTTAATGAAAAAACTGCTACACTTCCACAACATAGTCCTGGGAAAAGGTATATTAACTGTGTTCATTCCTTGCATCCTGTTAGTCCATCTAGCCATGTCCAGAAACTAAAAAGTAACCACAATAATGTGTATTACTGTCATGGTGAAACAGCTGTATCAAGATACTGGCTGTTGTATTATTGAAAACTAATGAAGTACAGAGTCAGAGACTTTACTAGACGTTTGCATATGGAAACACACTTTAGCGTTGCAACTTGTGTTTAGATACTGTGCAACCAAGGTAAAAACATGGAAGAGGAAATACTCTAATTTTTCTGTAAAGTCATCACTCCAACGATTCTTTCATACACAAGAAGAAAATAACAAAATAAAACCAGAAGCCAGACTACAAACTAAAACATCTTTCAGAGAACAAAGTTCTATCTGAATTCATAGCACAGTGAACAAGCTAGCCTCAAAGATTTATGCTTATAGCATCTGTTACAATATGACTGTAGAATAACATGGCAGTATGTTTCTAGGTGACATTTTCACAGTTTTTATGTAAAGACTGAGCAATAAACAGTGCTGCCAACTCTTACGAGTGCTGCCATTTCAGGTCCTGGTTTATGAGTGCTGACATTTCAGGTCCTGGTGGAGGTAGTCCCTTAATTACTCAAGAAACTCCAGAGTAAATACAGGAGTGAAGTTCTCACCAGTAAAAACCACCCACTGACTAACTACCTTCACCACTTCTGCCCTAAAGCAGTAAAGCAGGATTCTGAAGTAGACATAGTTCTTCCCTCCTTTAGAGGGAAGAGGAATTTCTTATTTAGAGAATGGGGTGGAAGCATTTAGGAAGTTCAGGGGTGTGGGTCCCCTCTTTCCCTTCTGTCTGGCAAAAAACAAGGTATATATCTTCTGATGCTCCTCCTCTGCAACAGCAGATCTGGGAAGGGAAAGAACAGAGCTTGCTGCAGCAGCCACCCAGCTCCAGAGAGCTCAGAAGGGCAGCAGAAGTATTCCAGGAGGAGCAGCACTGAACTGAGGCTACGAGGCAAATTGTTCCTGAGAAAGAAAAGATGACATAGGTACACAGGTGCTGGATTTGGCTCTGGATAAATTTGCGGGATATAATCAGTGTTTGGAAACCAACGTCTAGCTCCTTCTTCCAGCAAATAGCAAGACTTTCAACAAGAAGAAATAAGCCATCACAGACTAGAGGAACAGAGGTATTAATACTTTTTTAAAATTCACAGATGTAAATGGGAATTAACAACCTCCATCATTTTTCTTTTAATACCATGATTATTTGGATCCAACTTGAGCTTTAACTTTGACATTAACAACACTGTATCCCAAATCCAAAATATATTATTTCAGTGCTGCACAGTTACAAAAGTATGCACAGAATAAAGGCCAGGTACTACTCAAAGAAACAAAGGAACTCTAACATGTATTTCATGTTACCCATTTGCCATGATGCCAGGTATTTCTTAAATGGA
Source organism: Apteryx mantelli (assembly GCF_036417845.1). NCBI lineage: Eukaryota > Metazoa > Chordata > Aves > Apterygiformes > Apterygidae > Apteryx > Apteryx mantelli. The sequence continues at coordinate 28,499,569 of NC_089978.1, forward strand.
AAACCAGAACAATATATTAGATATTTCTCAACTTCAGGATGTTAACACCACCATATTTTCATTCTAAATCTTTGTTGAAAATTTCCATGGAGAAGAAATAAAACTCTAATACAATGGTGTAATTATAATGTAGCCAAATATTTCTAACTTTTATGAACAGAAACACACTCCCAGATGTACACTGCCTCATTGCAACTATTTCTTTGAAGTATTGGAACTGACAGGTGGGAACTGTGAACTCTTATGTTTATGGGTACATAAGCACTTCACAGGCAACTCATGGAAATACCATGCTTACAGTATTCCCAAGACCTATGTTGTGTTTCCACTATCTCAGAACCAGCCACGTTTGACTTTAGAGCATTTCTTGATGGTAACACCTTTGGGAATAAAGGAAACAAAAAATTATTGATGTGACAAGGGGAGTGAAAACTGCATGCAAGTATAAAACTCCACGCAGACAGGCAACAATTAAGTAAGAAGACTTAACCTGGTGTACACTCATCCTTGACCAGGACTGACAAGGCAGGCATTTGTCTTCCCGAGCAGAAGCTACCCAGGATGTCTCTACAGTACTTAGTCAAATCTCTCAGGGAAAGGATCTAAAACAATTAAGTGCACTCAGTGGAATATCTGAGCAACTAAGAGGAAGCACGAAAACCTGGGGGGAAAGAGAGTGTACCTTAAATACCACCTCTTCCGGTCTTAAAGGCTTCACTCCAAGCATTTATCCACAGTCCAAAGCCTTCTGATAACAGAGAAGAAACAAAAAAGTACTTCTTTTTAAACAGCAAAGGTAATAGACAATGGCAATATCCTAATGGTTAAAGGAAATATTTTCCTTTCCTCAGGAATGTGCTCTAACTACCAAGTCAAACTGTTCTGCGCAGCAGCACTTAACCCCATAAAGTAGCAGTTTCACCCTGCAAAGCACAATACAGATTATTATTATTAGTTTAGAAAGCCAGATAATATAAAGGATCATAATTTTCTAGCCTAGATATTAGCATATTCAAGAGCAAGGAAGCCTTTGGTGTCAGTCACTGTGATCATGGGTTTTTTTATTATTAATTTTTAGTTTGGTATGCCTCTGGTGCTCTGGTCATGCACAGAAATGCAACTTTTGTATGCTGGGGGGCGATCTAGGTTGAAAAACTGAAGATGAAGTGCTTCCAAGTTTAGGGGAGGCTGAGCAGGCTTTAGAATAGCCTAGCTTGTGTTTCAGTTCCAATCCTAGAAGTTCATTTTTTTGTCCCTAATTTTTCAGGCACATATCTGATTACCACACTTGCAACCCATGGCTCATCTATAAAAACACAAAAAGAAAGTCAGTATCATAACAAGTTACATTTATTTAATTATATGAATAAGTTTACCTCAGAAGTCCTTCTGCCCTTACAGTCCCCTGCCTCTGTTTGACATAGCTCAGATCTCATCACAAGAAGTTTATTTATAAGGTTCCCCTATGGGACACCTTCATCTCTCCATTTTCCTGGAACTCTATTAAGCAGTCCTTGAAATTAACTGTCAGTTAAAAACTTTTTTTTTTTTTTTAATAATAGGAACTGGCTGCTAATGAGTCACATGGACGTTCACAGCCCTCAGCATCAAGTCTACAACATTTGGCATCCACAACACGGTAAATTCAGTTGTTTTGTTTTTGTCTGAGCAAGGTAAGAAGTTGATAAAAGGCAGAAATCAAAGTGTTGACTCAGATGAGAATTCTAATTATATGCTGATTTTTTTCAAAAATTTGTTTAAGAAATCTCCAAGACTGATTTCTTTTCAAAATCAAGAGGACAAAAAAGGCAGCTGTTTTAAAACCTGCTGGTGAAGTAAAAACTGTGTTTATGGTTCACTTTCTGGCAGACATCTAAAAAAGATGGATGAGGAGAAAGAAACAATGAATGATAATCTCCAATCTTTCTAATGCCAAAGTGATACAATTTAAAGCAAGACCATGCTGAATTTTTTGGAGATACTAAGACAAGCCTTTTCCCTCCAAAGTTTAGTGTAAGCTAGTCACTGGTATTTCAGATGCCATTTAGACACTTATATACATGACTCAAAAATTTAGCACTCCTTCTCCCCTATTTTCTCCCCTCTTTTGCAATGCAACTTCCAGCAGAGACTAGCTCTTCACTACATTCACACCTATAATGTTGTGAATGTAATTATGCCAACATGCACTTCCTTTTAATCAGTTTTAGTTCTAACTATCTAACCTCATAAAGAGAGCAGCCTTAATGAGAGCACACGTCTGTTGATAACTCCTTTAGAGCAGAGGTATCAGAAGGCAGCAACTACTGTTAAAATGCTTCACCTATATTTAAGTGGGAAAGTATTGGGAAACAGAAGTGATAGTCTATAATGTCCTATAAGAAAGAAAGTCAACCTAAGATTACTCTGAGGAGGAATGTGTTCCAGCAATACTGAATGTCAAACTGAGATGGGAACTTCACACAAACTGCCATGAACAGACTGAAGCTAATAAAAATAAGTAAGCAAGCTGTGCAGATTTTGAAGTGTAGTGTCCCTAAACAGACTGGTGATGGATCTTGCACCTTTACACAACACATTCAGAAAAACGCAACGTCACGCAATGCATTTGGGAGTTTAAAGTAAGAAACTCAGAACTGTAATCGTACGAAGATACCATTGTCCTCTTGCTTTCCCAAACCTGCAGGCACTGGAAAGCAAAAGGACAATAGTATCTTCCTTTGTGTTAAGACAGATTTGGGGGCGGGGGGAGAATAAGGACAGAATATGAAGCAGATACTATCTTCCAAACTATGTAGCTCATTTGTCTATTTTTCGTCTCATTCCTGAATTAGTATACACCTGATTCTGGGACCCTTGCTTCTGAGGAGAGTTCTTTCTGTTTAAAACAAATTACGTGTTATTTCACAGCAAACGCTGTATATATTTTTGGTTTGTTCATTAACCTGAGCTGGGCATGCTGTACATAGAGAGCACTGTAAACTTGCCTGATTCATTTTTAGAATTAAAACAATGGATCAGGCAAAACAGGCAAGATGTTTACTGTCAGCAATGAATCACTCTAGCTAGTGCCTGAAAGACAAATATTTCTGAAAAATACTCTTAACACACTGAAGAGTGTGAATTTTATTCACAAATTTACTTTTAATACTAAGAACCAGATGCTGTCTTTTAGAAAAAGAATATTTAAACCAAAAGTGTCATCAGCTTGTGTACGCTATAATGACAGCAGAATTTCTACCAGATTATGCCCTTTGATTTTCACATATCCGTGCATGCAGATCTGGGTGTGGGAAAGACTTGGAGATTTGCAGTCTGGAAAAAAACAAATGTGGTTAGCTAAAATCTACTCCTGAAGCTGAGACTAGATACCTACTAGATTCTAACCTGCTTCCGTTATCCTATGCAAAAGGCACTTGTTTTCTGATCTCCAAGGCAAAACTGAAAACTCCTCACAAAGCTGTTTCAGGAAGGAAATAGTATGCTGTACACTATTTTTAATTAAACACATCTGAAGCCAATTAGCATTGTCTGAGAGGTCAGAATATGGTCACAATTCAAAATGTTCTTCTGTCATATTATCAGGGCAGAACTTACCCCACCTGGCTAATACTCAGGATGCAAAATTATGAAATGGAGGGAGCAACCTGAGTTTTATGAAATCTGTAACAGATTTTTTTTTGACACCCCTATTGCCTTGATGAGTTCCCTCCCCATCAGTAGACATGTTCAAGAGTAAATTACATAAACATATCAAGTAAAAGCTTTTATGTATCACAAAATATAATCCTACTATCACATAATGTGAACCTTTTATTGATAAAGTGACAGACCTGCCATATTTATTTTTCATTAATATATTGCTTTTATTGGGTAGCAGGGCACGTAGTGACTATGAAATATAAGGCCAGAGGAAATATTACCACAGTCTCCTAATGCACATTTTCAGAACTGACTCAAAAACTGAGGAGACCAAGTACTGACTCACATTTGACCATGTCTGACTTAGGATCCTATGCTAAAGAATTTACAACCTACAAGCCAAGTCCTCCCAACATTATATCCTTTCAGAAGGGTAACTCATATAAGCAATGAATCGCTACTTTGTGAGTGATCAATGTTTGTGGAATTAATGCTTAAAATGAAACAAAGCTTAACAAGAAAACACTGAGAATATATGTGAGAAGGAAAAAAATATTAAATTAAATTATCACAACAAAACCATCATGGTAACACGCAAGTTTGGCATGCCAACACACGTGGAAATGAGAGAGAACAGGATCATTTCTATTCATGATATTTGAGGGGGAAATTAGGGAGGTTTAAAGGATGAGCATCCTTGAGAGGAACTGAGAAAGATGGACAGGATTTACAAACAGTCAGACATTATAACTCATTTCACCCCTAAACCAGTCTATTTTAAGCTAAATGTCATGACCAAAAGGCAGATGTGTAGACAAGTGACCGAAATGCTGCAGTCCTGCTTCCAAAATCAGGGCAATCACTTTCTGATACATTCACTACAGTATACAAAACATACTATGTTAACAAGTTATTTTACTTAGGCTTGAAACTGAAGGCTTCAAAAGCAGGAAAAAAAATCTGTATAGTAAACTGTATTTCTCAGTTTCTTCCTGCTGAAATACTTTGAATTCAAGAAGGCAATATCAATATATATTTCTTTTCAATAATACTTGCAGCACTACAATATTATCTACTGCATATGAAACAGAATTTTCAAAATGCCCTGCATCCTGATGAATTCAATGAGGTATAGACCCCAAATACATAGTTTTTTCAAGGCTGGCTTTGGCCTTTTGACTCTCACTTTAATGAAGTGATGTTCAGGCAGCTGAACCTGGCTAACTACAACCAGCTCCACAGCACCAACAGGACTGAAGGCACACATTAGTTTAATGCCAATGTTGGCTGCAATAAGATAACAATTTCTTCCAGAGCTGTCTGTCTCCTACTGCCTCACCCAGCCTTGGTTCTATGCAATTTTACTTACTTATATTAAGAATATTAGAATAATTTTGTATAATCATTAAAACCAACTTATTGAAAATAACCAGGAAATTCTGAATGAAAAAACAAATGTTTAACTAACTGCCCTAGGGAATAAAAGAATCCCTGCTGACTCAGGCTATGCTAAAAATTAGTTCATTAATATCCCTACAAGTGAAGACAAAGAACAAGAACCCAACAAGACGCTATTAAATGAAAGCAGGATGTCCCCCTCAACAACTGGACATCTATTAAGTGTAGATTTCCAGTTCCAGGATAGGGTGAGGTAAAGCACAAGAGTCCTGCAAAGGTAGTTAAGATAATCCAGGGGATAGAGTTTTAGGTTTTCTTTCCATAAAGACACAGGCAATCAAAGTAAAAGGTTTGTCTGAAAAGGAAGACTACACTAACATGAATAACTGCTGAGAAGATATAAGAGGGTGCCTGGAAAAAAAATCTAGGGCACTTTTATTCAGATCATCCTAACAGGAGAACACCATGTAATCGTTTGATATTAGCTGAAGAAATAAGAACTTCTAAATAACACCCGAGTTGAAGAAACAAATACTAAACTAATTTAGTCCTGTATTATTATTTATAAAGTTACTGCTGTATGACAAATACCAATCTTGTACCTAAGCACAACATGCCAATCCAGGAACTGAAACTACATTACCAGAATGCTGCTCCAGTTAGTATCCATAAATCCTCAACATAAACTATTTCTGTAAATGCACCACTACAATGTGAATCACTTTGGTATATTCCCAACTACAGTGAACAGTATTTGAATAGTTTCAAGCAACCTGGGCAGGGTGGACTTCAGAGTAACTAATACCTTTTCGTTTATTTTCTAAAAATTAACATTTACCTTTTGAAAATTTTATGTTATTTCTACGGAATGACAAGCAAAATAAATGGGAAATAAGACATTTGGATGCATTAAATCTGATATATGGCTTTTGAAAACATAAATAGAAGTGTCTCGCTCCTAGGTTGACTTAAATAAAGCAACATGAATTTGGTTTCTTCTTTGTAATCACAGTGCAGGAATACATGTTCTTCCTTCCATGAAGAAGTCTTCTTTTGTCACTGATTTTTCCTTTTATTTTCATGAGTGATGGTTAGAAAGTCTTTATATTGATTGAGACTATAATGGCAATTTCCTAAATAATGTTTCCATTTCCTGCAATAAAATATTTTCAGGAAAAAAAACATACACATGCAGGCACATACAGAAATAATGAGGGAAAGTTACAGAACAAGTTTATCATCACATTTATAAAGGACTTTAAAAGATTTAACAAATGAGAGGTCATCTAGTTCAGTTACCCACTCCAACTTGTTTTGAAAACAATGAGGAACATGCTCTTTGCTACACCTCTTTTCCCCTGCCCACTGTATTTTTAATGCTATCAAACAGTTGGAGGGTAGGGATTACGTTCATGGGCCAAATCCCAGGTTTAACGCTGTTCATATGTGTTTTGAGGATCTCAATATATGTACCTAGGAATTACACATGAATGCAAGTGAGAAGTACCCACTTTGATCCTGCTTACAGTCCCCTACAGTAATGGGTTACACACTAACAAATTCCCAGTCAGGAATGAAGCCTCGGTGACTATTGATTTCTCCTGTTCATGTGAAATGAAATAATTACAATTAATAGGTTTTAGACTAGACTACAGACTCCTCTGGCCAATGTCTCAGTATTTTTGCAGTCTCACTCTTCATTTTTCTCAATCCTCTGCACCTTGCTTTGAGCTTTGTGGCACAAAGCAGGTGCCCCAGAGGAAAGCAGCAATCCAGCAGAGCTTATTAACGTGGGCTCCCCAGGGTGCACTGGGCACAACGTGTTTGCAGCTCCCTGGTGAAGCACTTGCTCATCTAGTGAACACACTCCTTGCAGAGGCAAAGCACTTGGAGCTGGGATCTGAACATCACAGTGGGAAATTTTCAACAGAGAAAACAACTCTTCTGTGGTGAGCCTCTAATAGGCTTGAGTGATGTGCACTGCTGGGATGCAGCAGATCTGGTCCTTGGTCTCAAGTAAAGCTGAGACTTCACCCTGAGTAACCGACATGTCTAGCAAGTGTCGCAAACAGTACATTATTGGATTTTCTCCTCTGTCTCCTCTTCTTCTCTCCAGGAACTCTAAAAGTCTAGGATTCATCCATAGGGCAAGCAGTGCATTCTCTGGGTTTTGGGAAGTTCAAAATTTGGGAGGCTGGTTATTTCCCACACCATCTGCTCCTCTTCCTCCCCTCTGACACTGAATCCAGTTATGGGCAAGTCACATAATTCTAGTATGGCCAACTATGGAAAATATTTTCTTCATATCAGAAGAGGAATTCAAAAGTTTTTAAAGCATCTGATAAGGAGAGAGGCTGTGATCAATGTCAGGTGCATTTTTCAGATCCCAATCTTTAATACAAGTAAGAATTAGCTTGCAATTATCTGCATGCTGAAGAAATAAAAGTAGGTGTCTGTCTCTCCAGACAACGCAGTCACAACAAGAACAGATACAGCCATCAACTTCTTTGTTTTAACACACACAGGAGCACAGCACACACCTTGCAAAAGAAGCAACTGCTTCCTGGCTTACTTTTTAAAACAAGCTAGAAACTGCAGGGAATAAGTGCCATAATGCTTTGGACTGAGCACCTAACTGATGCACAGCTTCAATGTTGACTGTCATCATCCAAGGCTAACTCTGAACAAAATCCTGATGAATCAGCAAAAATAACCTAAAATTATCAGGGCCACAGAGCATATACAGATGCTTTATATTAAAATCAACATCAGTATCAGTTCCCTTCATCTTCTGTATAATTTTCTTATGCAACTGGTATCTGCAAATCCTTCTGCTCATAGCACTACAAGCCCTAGATATTATTCAGAAATGAACTGGAATTCACATGGATTTTATTCTATTCAATCTGCAGTATAGAGGCTAGATGTGTACCCTCAGGATAGTTAATCTGGTCATGCCCCAGATAGCTCCATTTCCTCAGGGCAACTTGCAATCGTAAGGAAAGAGTCTTCAGGGCAAAGGCTTGATTCATTGCCCTGACAGCTGTTGCAGAAGCCTACCTGGAGACCTTCCCGCAATGCCTCAGCTTGTCCCATCACCATGTACCTGCACCTCCTCAGCCCCCCAGCAATGCCGACATTGCCATACACGCGCGGAACAACTGTGCTGTGAATGAGCAGTTAACCTGATGCGCCCAGAAACAAACTCTTCTTCCATACAAGTGCAATACACAGGGTCTGTCAAGACCTGTAAATCCAGTGTTTCCACAAACCACTGTGGCTATGCAGTGATCTTATCAGGTGGGAGGAACAGCATGTAGCTCTCCTCTAACACTGTGGGAAGGTAAACTACCAACAGCTATTGTGAATGGACATAATCGACATGTTAATCTGAAAAATGATATTTTATTTTGTTATTTCCTTATACTTTCTACATTTGAGATTTACTGCTTTATTTTGAATGGGTTGAGGATGTTCAGCAATTCATAAGACTGAACCACTCAATGCAGTTCTGGTCTACGTGGCTAAACATTTGTTACTTATCTCTAACGTGTAGATGATGATGGATACCATTTAAATGTCTACCACATAGAAGTAAAAAAGTAGAAAACATTAATGTAGTTCCAGCAATCTTATAACTGAAGAGACATAACACAATGAGGGAGGAAAAAGGAAAAAGTCAGAAGCAGGTTTTAAAGTGCAATTGCTTCATGTTTTCCATATCTATCTGGGAATTTTTCTCAGACCAGCAGGTCAGAACTGAACTTAGTCATCATTTTCTTTAGGAACACTGCAGGAAAGTCAAATATTGCAAACATGTTAACAATTCTCACTGCAGTATTAAGCATAAAAATAAGTTTTTCTACAGTACTTGGTAAGCAGATATTTACTACTGCTTCTAAGGGGATCTATAACAAAATCTAGGGTAGCACATAAGACTCCTTTTACTACCCTTCCCTTTATAAATACCAGATACTGCTAGGCACACTGGAACAGGCAAACCTCACCTCCAGTACCCTAATCCCACAAAGCTGGTTTCACAAATTCCTCATTAAAGGATGCACTGATGCGGTCTCAGTGCATGTCAGAATAAATATGCTGCCTTGCTCAATTCTGGTATCTTACAGGAAAAGCCAGATCATTGAATAATCAGATTTAGCTATCAGCACAGCAGGAGATCTATGTTTTAAACCAATTTAAGGACTGCAAATACCATATGCCAGCTGACAAAATCAAGCAACATAATTGATTCAAATGCTATCCTCTTCTGTTAGGCTGTTGTTCATTGCAGGACAATCTACCAAGCTATCCTACAAGAACAGTGACAGTTCATTTTGTCAGAGGCCACTGAGCTGTCAGGCTCATTAAAATGCCTTCATACACAGTGTGCTTGAATAAATGAAGCTTGGTATTTACCATTAGAGGTAAGTTTAGGGAGACAGGGAGTGAAAGGAGACTAACATACACCAATTACTAATTCTTTTTCCAACTGAGACAGCGTGGCAGTTTCTCTATTATGTGTTCACCAAACAGTCTCCTACACCAGAGGCAGTTTACTGGGGATGAAGAAAAGTAGAGGCTTCTGCAGGGCTTGTTAAGTACTTTGTGGTTAAAACCTGTGCTGCAGTGGCTGGAAAGCAATCTCCACCTGGCTTAAAGCTAGCTCATTATGCATATGAAACTGCAGTCACACTCTAGACTGCACTGCAGACATGGCAGGAGTCTGCATGAGTACAACCTCCTGAAAGCTTACAGAGAAATATTCAAGGGAACACACGGAAGGCTGTGACTGTTGTCACTCCTGAGCTTTTGACAATCCGTGGATTTTGGACAGAGCACATACAGAAGATGGTTGAAATTGTGAATTTCAGTTTAACAATAAGAAATCTTTAAGCTTCTGAACACGGGTTTCATAGGGAAGGTATTCCCTAAGCTTCTCCATTCCTTCAAGCTATTACAGTTTCTCATTGTAGAGCTTATGTTTGCAACTGGCTGATACGTAAGGGGTAAAGAAGCAGCATATTTGCTATCTTCCCCCACCCTTTTTTTTTTTTTTTTTAAATATGGCCATCCGGTAGAGCTGTGCACTACACTGCAGCTTTCAATTTTTGCTCAGACTAGTACAATTTCATAGCAATTTTGCAAACTTGGTATTCTTCGCGTTTCTTTAGGTACTTCAAGATTCTTTGGGCTGAACGGTGCAGTGCAAGTATAAATTAACCATTTTTATAAGTAATAGAAAATAATCTCCTCTGCAGGGAGTCAGACTGAAACAAAGAGTTTAAAACATGTAGTTCAAAAAAGTCACATTTCTAAAATGTCTGCTCCTGCCCTTCAGCACACAGTCTAAGTGCCTCTTACAGTTGTTGCAGATTTATTTATAGATAGATACATACATACATATACATACATATACATAATATATAAAAAAATACAGAGATTTCATTCTGGTTATGTTGGAGTTACACCAGCGGATGAAAGATCAGAATCAGACCTTGCTCATCTATGAGTTCATATATATCACTGTAATCACCTTTCTATTAGCATAGCATACAACTAAATGAATTTCCTTACACCACAGTACTGAAATATTGTTCATGTCATGAACAAGAAGAACAAAAGCTGTCACACAAAATTTAACTTCTGCAAGGGGTGAAGATTCCATTTTTAATATTGCATTGAAATAGCTTAACTAATGTATAGGATCAACTCTCATGTAAAACTATGACAAGAATTATAATACAAGTAACTATCTCCTTTTATTATTACAACAATGCTTCCTTAAGTATCTTCAGATACTAAAACCACACAATGAGTGAACAATTCAATATTAAACTGCTCAAACTCATTTACTGCCTTGCAGTAGGTTGATAGCAGTGATCCATCCTGCATCTTCCTTATATAAGCACAACCACAGAAGTTAAAAAAAATACCTTAAAAACATTAGACTGCACAACTGTATACCAGAAATGAGGAGGTATTATCAAGATGCCCACACATCTTTTGCAGTTTGTGGGCATTCATGACATGCAACAAATGAGTCCAGAAACCTATATGAGAGGAAATAATATGCAATTGCATAATTAAAAAGGCAGCCTGTGTTCATGCATGGAAGCTGAATAGACTTATGCAGACAAGAATTAGCATTTCTCAATTTTTGAATCCTAGATTTTGCAATCTTAGTATCGGTCTTTTCTGAATAAGGAGTTTTTCCCGTCTTTGTTTTAAAATGCAGTTTTCTGAAGATTACACATGTGTAAAGAGGAAAAAAATCAAAAACATATGATTACATACAAGTTGTACAGTAAGTCACAGTCAACAGTAGCATTTTCAACATGAAGAGCAAGGACTGCAGGCAGACTACCACAGCCATAGGCAGCGTCCATCTGTCACAAAAGTTTTCTAGATCTCTGACCATTCCTGGGGCTCACACATTTGGCTTGTCTCCAACTGTCAACATCTTTTGAAGTCTGAGGGCCCATGCAGGATACATGAGATGCTACTCCTTACTCATGATATTTCTGAGCCAGACTAGTGTTACATAAAACCATTCTGCTTATACAGCCAATGGCAATGTTTTCTAACAAGATGTTATTCATAACTCACATTCAGTTTGAAATAACTACAACTTCAAAATTATTTTATTCAGAACTGCTTATCTAACAAGTCATTCCCATGTTGTATTTGACTATTGCCACTTAAGTGTAGCATTTTGCACTTAGCTTTACAGCATCAAAAAAAAGAAAAGAAAAAACACCTTAGCATGAGATTCAGTTCTCTACATTTGGTTAAAAAAACCTGAATTTTAGTTCTGTTTTGTAACATAGCTTCCATCTCTGGTATTATTTATAGAAGAGATCTTAATTACAAGTTCTGTTGTTCACAGCATTAGTATTAATTAGTATTAGACTTCAGACAGGCTACTGCAAAACTGGGAATTTCTCTGCAGCTGAAAACAAATGAGTAAATCATACACTAAACTTGGTGCTATGTCTACTTCATCCAACTTTCAGCTAGATGGTATTTTTCCACCTTGTTCATGAGAGCATGAGGAGAGCGTTAAAAGCCTTCCTACAGTCAAAATGTATCAAATCTACTTCTCCCATATCCACCAGGCATGTTGTCTTGTCACAGAAGGAAGACAAACTGATTCAACATGACTTGTCTTTGACAGATTCATGTTGACTGTTGCTTACTACCTCACTTTCTTCCAAATGCTTACAAATTGTTTGTTCCAGTATTTTTCCAGGAATTAAAATTAATCTGCCTGCTCTGTAGTTCTGTTCCATACTTCCTTCCACTCTCCCCTTTGGAAACAAGCACTAAGTTTGTCCTTCTGTTTTCCATAATTTCAACCATTTAATGCATGTTCTCAAGTACAGTCACTAATAGCACCAAACCATTTTAACCAATCACCCAAACAATCTATCAAAAAAAAAATTATTTAAGAAAGAACACCAAACTTTTGCTTCTCTATATGCTAGGCTGAGTTCTGACATCTTAGTCCCTGTGCTGTCTGATCACAGTTAACCCTAAGTAAATTCTCAAGTAAAAGTGGCACTAACAACCTCTTTAGCATCATCGACTGGTATCTTTCTAGCCTTTCTGCCTAAAACATTGGTTCTTTCCTTCGTGATTTCTCTTGCTACTAATATATTTATAGAATATCTTCATGTTATGTCTTTGCCAGTTGTATATTGTTTTGTACCTGGCCCTTCTAATAACATCTCTGTAAGTGAGTACTATTCTTTTATACCACATGTTCAAAAGGTGACATAGTATCCACTTTTTGCACGGCTCCTTCAGTTTCAGACTACTAAAGAACTTGTAATTAGTGGCAGTTTTGACTACCTTTTCGTCTCAAAGAAACAGCTGGTATTTGTGCCCTTATAGCATTTCTTCAAGAAACCACTAAGTCTCTTGAGCTTCTGTCTTCAGATTTCCACCAATTCTTTGATTTTCTGAAGTATGCTTTTTAGGCCATTGCTTAATAGTCACTTTCATCCAGTTCCCCTTCCTCCTCAATCCTTTCCTTCCTATTAGTCAGAAGCAGATATAAAAGACTTTCACCATGAGCACTGTTCATCAAAAGGTTAGTCACCACACTTTCCAAAATTTTTCTTGACCATGCATGTTACAATCCTATTTTTTGCCAGTTGTCTGAGTAGTGGAAGTTCCCCTTAATACTATTAGGAAGATGTAGGGATGAGAAATATCCTACCTGAGAAACCTAAAGAAAATTTTAGCATCGTCTTTTTTTTTTTTCTTCCTTTTACCATTAGAGGCTTTCAACACTGCATTGTGGATTAAGTAAAGGCATCTTTAACATACAAAGGAACTTTTTTTTCCTCTTACCTGTCTTTTCTTCCCTAAATAAACTGTACTTTTCAGCACTTCAGTCATGAAAATTATTCTACTAATTTGATTATGCTAAATACGGTACAACTGGTACAATTTTGATATACAAAAATGTTTACTTCCCCTCATTTCAAATCAATAAGTCACTGCTTCCACAAGTAAGGCAGAATCCTCATGGACTGGATCCCAGGCTGAAATAGGAAGGTATTGAGTCCTTACTACCACCTGACTGGAACAGCAACACTTAATGTGATATGATGAAAGATATCAAAGAGAGAGCAAATAGAGTCAAAAAGTAATGGGAGACTTCAGCTCACTTCCCATCAGTGCAGACTGCAAATTTCACATCATATCAAGATGCAATCCAGAGATCATTTTTTGAATAAGTGACTGCTGCATGCTTGATATGAAGCCCACAAAAGAAGAGGCAACCCTTCACTTGGTCATAAATATAAAGTGGCTCTTCAGCTATAAGATTTTGAACTAATTCTGCATGTTGTAACTTCCCTGCAGGAGCAGCGAAGATGAAAAATAAATCCACAGTTGCCCTCAACTTCAGCAAGTGCAACATGAGAAGTAAGGGAACTTGTTAAAGAGGATCCAAGATGGTCAGCTAAAGAATTTAAATCTTCACAGGCACTGTGGAGATTACTAATACACATAAGACTGGAAGCACAAGATAGGTACATGTTTCCTATTAAGAAAAATCTGAGAAAGAAAAAAGGAAACTAGAATGGTTAAATAGTAGTATAGGAGTGATTCTACCCTCCAAAAAGCTGAAGTCATGCCCTAATAGAAGAAGTAGAAAGGATCCTAAGCTCTGGCAAATCAAATGTAAAAACACAGCAAGGCAGGCCAAAAAAACAATCTGATGAATAGCTGGCAAAAACTAATGATAAGCCTTTTTTCAAACACATCAGGAACAGGAAGCCAGCCAGAGTCTGTGGGACAATTCATGATCAGAGTAGGAAAGGAGCACTCAGAAGATAAAGGCATTACAGCGAATAAACTAAACAGATTCACTGCAGTAATGGTAACAGTATGAGAAGCTGGGGGAGCTTCTGTAAAGAACTGCAATAGAAGTATTAAGATTGGTAGGAATGGAGAATAAATGGGAATGTTTGAGCACAGAAATACCAGAAAAAACAGCAGAAGAGGGAATATAAAAATGGCATGTGTTGATGGCACCTAGATCAGCAAGACAGCAGCACATCTACATGTAGCATCTCAGGATAGCCAGATGAGGAAAACAAAAGTCTAATACAAGAGACTGTAATTCTTAATGATGCAGAGGTGCGACAGGATGTAAAGTCCGTCATTGTCAGCTCCTCAAGGGTATAAAGGCACACGCAAAATCAGCATGTCTGCCAACCTAAGGATCCAGAAGATATAATGAGAACTCAATAGCAGGAGTCCCTTGTCCTCCACATCACCGCAAAGGGTCCTGGACTGACAACTTGGATACCACACACCTTGCTGCCTGGATGCTAGACAGACTACTTGGACACAGGCATCTTGGCACTTGTAAGTACATATGTGAGAGCAGGTGGAATGAAAGGAATGAAGCCAGCTTTGTACTGAAATAAAATCACTTTTCCCTCCCGTAAGGTCTCACATTGAGCTTTGCCACATGCTTGCTACACCACTGCAACACTATTTTCTACAATTCCCATACCAGAACCCTTCCTGGCAGGGACTCCAAGGATCTGTTTGAAATTGCAATGACTGTATAAGCAGATAGAGAACAGATCAGCAAAACAAACATCAACAAATCGCCAGGACCAGACAGCACTCAACCCAGGAATTCTAAAGGAACTCAAGCACGAAATCAGTGAATTACTAACACAACGGTATGTAAACTCTCAATTAAGAATATTTGGGTAGCTGTGGACTGTACGGTAGCAAATGTGACAGATTTTTAAGAGACTGCAGGTGAGACCCAGGGACCCATAGGCCCGTAAGCCTGAGATCTGTGCTATACAAACTAATTGAAACTGTAATGAAGAAGAGAATTAGGAGACATCTGGATAAATATGATCTGGTTGGTAAGAGTCAATGGGGCTTTTGTAAAGGGAAGTCCTGACTTAAAACCTACTGGAGTCCTATCCACAAGCAAGTGGAAAAGGCTGAGCCAATTCCTCTGCTTTAAATTCCAAAAGTTTTCAAAGTCCTTCATCAAAGGCTTTTAAGGAAACTAAGCACCTATGAAAGCAAAGGTCCTTCTTGCACAGGTAAATAATGGGTTAGAAGACTGGAAACATGAGTGGGGGTAAATGGTCAATTCCTGCAGTCATCAGTGGAGTTATGGAAATATCTGTGCTGAAATATATAAAACACTAGGCTTCCTGGTCTGAAAAGTGGTGAGCAGTGAAGTGACAACATTCACTAATGATAGGAAGTTACTCAAGCTAATAAATGAAAAGACAAACTACAGAAAACTACTCAAAGACCTTATGAAAATGATCAGGCAATAAAATGGCACATGAAATTCAGTGTAAATTCAGTTAAATCTAAAGTGATGCACATATGGAAAACAATCTAACTTAAAATACAAAATGATGGGTTCGGTCTGACCACCTCTTAAGAGGTGACCTCTTATCTGTCTTCCTTCTTCCATGCTGGTCAGTTCCATGTACACTGCAACAACCAGTCACTGCCTCTCCACCTTCTCTCTACCGGTCTTCTGAGGCAGAAGGAAGAGGCTGCAAGTCCCAACATATGCAGATGGATGGAAATCACTGCATCTAGGGGAGGAATCCCTCCCCAGGTGCAAACCCATTTGGGGAAAGATGGAAAGATCTAGCCTCAGAGCTGGCTCAGGTAGGATGTTTTCTTTCCATTATTATTGTTTCTTCAGCTCTCACTCAAAGCTTACCATTCACCACCAGATGGACACCTGCAGCAAGCTGTTATCTCAAAACAGAACTGGATTTGGCTTGGGGAAAGAGGGAAAAAGCCTACTGCAGCTCAACTGCATCTCTGTACTTCCCACCACACTTTCACCAGCATCTCAGTAGAAGGATCCCTATCTCAAGCATAGGTATCGTGGACAGGATGCCGGAATTATATGTTGAGCTCACGAGTTAATAGATAACAATTTAAATCTCTATTACAATTTCTCTTTTGGGACCAAAACTACTATGCTCAATGGTGCTGCAAGACTGAAGAGCAGAAATCAAGAAAGGAAAGACTTTTTTTTTTCACATTCACTATTTCAGCAAACACCAAACAGAGTTTCAGAAGGACAAAGAAAAAAATTCTATGGCCATGGGCATCATTCTCTAATAATGCAAGAATTATTAGTTCAATGGCACATTATTCTCCTGAATATCCAAGGCCTGATGGACAGTTTAGAGCTTTTCTAAGGAAAGCTTTCAGAAACTTTTCATAGTAAAAAAAGTTAGGTGACTAGATTACCTTCTCTGATACTTACAATTCAAAAACAGAGTATAATTTAGTTCTTAGTAGATTTTCCCTCCATACTTTTGGCTCCTTCATTAAGACTCAACAGGATAATTTTAAGAGAACATTTCTGTTAGCATCATTCCCTAAGTCTTTACAGAACAGAAGCATTTAATAGGGACTGTTATTTTGATCCGTCTGTCTTGTCTGCATTTTCCTATCATGAGATGCACAACAGTGAAAATAATTATATTAACACATCCTGCATTTTAACAATAGCTTTTTACTGCATGTTAACAAATGTAATTAGATGCTCAAAGGTCAGAAAAACTATTAGAAAATCTAATTCTCTTGCTCTGATTAATCTTTTGAGACACAAAGTCACAGTAAATAAAAACTGAAACTTTGAAATAACTGGCACCTCACCCCCAACTAACTACTGTTTTTCCATTAAACCATAGAAGAAAACTTTTCCAGCTTTTTTGAAGTAACAAAAGCACAGCCACCCCCAATCTGCATTCTCTTCTGTTAGAGTAATTTTTTGAGTGGTCTGGCTAAAACTATGTCAAAAAGGTACTCTACACATGGCATAAAGATTAAAATATTCAGATGCTTTCCTAAGTAATCAAATCAAAATTTTTAATGGTTAAAAACAGCATGCAAATAAAGTGCTGTGAACCACACTTCCAGCATTTCTTCACAACCATAATATCTAATAACCGAGAACAAAAAAAATAGATTCTTAAACAAAATTATAAGAGTTCTGAAGCCACATTTTCAAGACAGACAGTGACTACCACATACTTAAGGACAGAAAAATTAGAGTTGCCAGCACTGCAATTAAACACCTCTGAACAGCCCATTTTGTTTAAAATTCCTCAGCAAACAGCATCCTTGGTTTTCTCTCCTCACTGCGTAACTGTCACCACTCTACTGTTGTGGGTGTACTAAAATGGTTGTTATATAACTCCCTGGTCTCTGAGTGAAATTTAAAAAACCCACTTTTTAAGGTAAGCTATGGTACCTTAAGTAGTTCTATCACTCCACGGTTTTTGAAGTGGATTTCCCAGGTAGTGGATAGTCACAGACCCTTCTTCTTCCTTTTGCCTTTACCAGTGTCCGGTATCGTGTGCTCTCCTACACAGGGGTGAAGTTCTTCCCTAGCTGTAACTTTCCACAGTGCAGACATTTATGTTTGCTCTGCTTACCTCAGGCTCCATTCACAAAGAAATATTCTTTTTTGCAGGTCCAATTCATCACATCCTAAAAAAGATCACGAGTCATGCCTCAGAAATGCCTATTTCTTTTCACTGGCTATTAAAATAGTTTGGACAATTAGCTTAAATGGAGGAGTTTCAGTTGCAAATACTTAAAGTGAGGCAAACGAATCTCACTCCAAGAGACAGACTCATGGCTGTGCACAGCCTCCTTCCCTCCCCATTCAGGTATGGTCTGCCTTAGCTCCTGTTTTCATTCTCCTTGGACCTCTGACATATGTCAGTCCTTGACTTAGAGGTACTGGGAGCAGAATTCAGATTCTTAATGATCTCCTTGCTGAAAAAATAAATACATAGCTCCTAGAAATTCCAGAATATTAACCATTATAAAGAATCAAGCACAAAAAATGTATGGATGAAAATATACAGGAATATCCATGACAGAATCAAAAACACAAGTTTCCTGTTTCGAAAGAGGAAATGAAGTAAAAATGTAAATTAATGAATCTGCTAACCCCCACTATCACAATCGCACTTTCCCACCAAATCAGTGACTTCACCTTAAACCAAGTCAAACCCCACAAAGAAGCATGAATTCACAGTCTTATCCGGGGTTTTGCTGCTGTCAAGCCAACAGTATCTACAAACCATCTCCTGCTTTGGAAGGCTTCAGAAATGACCAAATCAAGGTAAATATCTGAAAAGTTACATAGAAGTTTGTCAGTGAGTTAAGAAGGAAGGGAGAGTCCAAACAGCACAGGACTTTTCAAAGGTCTTTTCTTACACTTTCTTACACTCTTGGAGTCTGACAGCTTTCACTTCTCAGCCTCTTCTTCACTGAGTCAATTGGTGGGAAAGCTTCTCTCAACTCCTTCATTGTTCCTCTATTTCTGAACTTTATTGTTTCTCCATTAACAGATCCTTTTCTCTTATTTGTTTGTCACAACCCCACACACTCTTTCATTGTAGCTCTACCCTAAACTACTACTTCTCTCTCTGCCTCAGAGGCTCCCTTCTCTCCAGTCCCTGATATGGGAGTGAATACCACTCTTTGGCCCCTTAATTTCCCCATCTCCGATTTAGGGAACTTCAATCTCCAAAACAAGACTGTAAAATTTATTCCAAAAGTCAGAAAGATCAAGCGTACCTAAGTTAAATTTCTGCTCTGAACAGTCCTTTCTCTCTTGCCCCCGACTTCAGGAATTCATCTCCTATAGTTAGGTGTTAGGCTGTAACCAAAGCACATCAATTAAATACCTGAGTCAGACAATACACACATCCCCAACGCCTTCAGCTCTTTTACAGCTGTATAAAGATCAATGTCCAGAGGCAGCGAACAGAGGCAGCGAACAGACGCAGCAGTTTGCGCAGCAGTTCGCGCAGCAGTTCGCGCGAAGGGACATGCGAAGGGACCTTCATTTCTGTTCCCTGTGGTGTACACTTCCTCAAGTATGGTCGTGACACGCCGCACAGCGCGTTCCCCAGTGAATGTTGGAGTTGCTGCGTCAGAGGCTTGGACCCAGACTGACCCTCTGACAGTAGATGCGGCTCTACAGGTCTCAGGCTGCAGGGAGTGCTTGGGGCCTCTCCAGGAGGCCTGGGCTGGCAGCCAGCTCTCCTGCAGGAGGTGTGCTGCTGTTGACGAGTTGTGTCGTCAGGTAAGGGAGTTACGGGAGGAGGTCAGTAGGCTGCGCAGCATCCGAGAAGCAGAGCAAGAGATAGACAGGGTATTCTCGGAGACTGTACAGCTCCAGGAGTCCCAACCCCCTGCAGCAGTGGAGTTGCCAGAGGGCTCTGTGCCGTGTGAAACGGTACATCATAACATCACAGAAGAAGGCTGGAAACTGGTCACTGCTCGTGGGAGGAGATAGGCTCCTACTCCTCCTGAAGACCTGAAGCTGAAGAACAGGTTCAGTGCCCTCCAGGATGAGGAGGAGATGGGCATGGCTGCCAGGGAAGTAACCGGGACAACAGACCCTGTGCCCTGCCGGAACACCCGGAAAAAGCGGCGGGTGATTGTTGTGGGGGACTCCCTGCTACAGGGGACGGAGGCATCTATCTGCAGACCTGACCTCTTGTCTAGAGAGGTTTGTGGCCTGCCGGGGGCTCGTGTGAGAGATGTCATGCAAAGACTGCCAAGGCTTGTCCACGCTTCGGACTATTACCCACTGCTGCTCTTCCATGTGGGCGCCAATGACACCAAGGGAAAACTGGAGACCATCAAGCAGGATTTCAGAGCTCTGGGGATGGTGGTCAAGGGTCTGGGAGCCCAGGTCATCTTCTCCTCAATCCTGCCAGTGAGGGGGATGGATGAGAGGAGGAGGAGACGGACTTTCCAGGTTAACGACTGGCTGCGCCGCTGGTGTTGGCAACAGGGTTTTGGTTTCTACGACCATGGGACCCTGTTTGAAGATCGACAACTGATGGCGAGAGATGGGATCCACCTCACGAGGCGGGGCACACAGGTCTTTGCCAACAGGTTGGCCAACCTGGTAAGGAGGGCTTTAAACTAGGAAAGATGGGGGAAGGGGAGAGTTATAGTGCCAGGGTAGTTGGCAAAAGACTGCTCAAGTCAGGATGCCTCCAAAAGGTGAATGCAGCCAGGGAAGTGCGCATGGGATGTGGCTATGGAGGACCCTCTTTTAGCCCTCCTGGGAAACCTGCATGCTCAATCACCTCCCTGAAATGCCTGTACACCAATGCACGCAGCTTGGGGAACAAACAGGAAGAACTAGAGATATCTGTGCGGTCGCAGGGCCATGATCTCATTGCCATTACGGAGACATGGTGGGATAGCTCACATGACTGGAGTGCTGTCATGGATGGCTACGTGCTTTTTAGGAAAGACAGGCCAGGAAAGCGAGGTGGTGGAGTTGCTCTTTATGTGAGAGAGCAACTGGAATGTATTGAGCTGTGCCTAGGGGTGGATGAAGAGCGAGTCGAGAGCTTATGGGTAAGGATCAAAGGGCAGGCTAATAGAGGTGACACTGTTGTGGGTGTTTACTACAGGCCACCTGATCAGGATGAGGAAGTTGATGAGGCCTTCTACAGACAGCTGGAAGTAGCCTCATGATCCCAGGCCCTGGTTCTCATGGGGGACTTCAACCACCCTGATATCTGCTGGAAAGACAACACAGCTAGGCACAAACAGTCCTGGAGGTTCCTGCAGAGCATTGGTGACAACTTCTTGACACAGGTGGTGGAGGAGCCAACAAGGAGAGGTGTGCTGCTGGACCTCGTACTAACAAACAAAGAAGGACTGGTGGAAGATGTGAAGGTTGGGGGCTGCCTTGGCTGCAGTGACCATGAGATGGTGGAGTTCAGGATCCTGCGAGGAGGCAGCAGGGCACCAAGTAGGATCGCAACCCTGGACTTCAGGAGAGCAAAATTTGGCCTCTTCAGGGACCTACTTGGAGGAATCCCATGGGTGAGGGCCCTGGAAGGAAGGAGTGTTCAAGAGAGTTGGTTAATATTCAAACATCACTTCCTCCAGGCTCAAGAGCGGTGCATCCCTATGAGTAGGAAGTCAAGCAAAGGAGGTAGGAGACCTGCATGGATGAGCAAGGAGCTCCTGGCAAAACTCAACCAGAAGAAGGAAGTCTACAGAAAGTGGAAAGGGGGACAGGCCACTTGGGATGAATATAGGAATGTTGTCAGAGTATGCAGGGATGCGACGAGGAAGGCTAAGGCCCGTTTGGAATTAAATCTGGCTAGAGATGTCAAGGACAACAAGAAGGGCTTCTTCAAATACATCAGCAGCAAGAGGAAGACTAGGGAAAATGTGGGCCCTTTGCTGAATGGGGTGGGTGCCCTGGTGACGAAGGATGCGGAGAAGGCAGAATTACTGAATGCCTTCTTTGCTTCAGTCTTTACTGCTCAGGCCAGCCCTCAGGAACCCCAGACCCTGGAGACAAGAGAGAAAGTCTGGAGAGAGGAAGACTTTCCCTTGGTGGAGGAGGAGTGGGTTAGAGATCATTTAAGCAAACTTGACACCCACAAATCCATGGGCCCTGATGGGATGCACCCACGAGTGCTGAGGGAGCTGGCGGACGTTATTGCTAAGCCACTCTCCATCATCTTTGAAAGGTCATGGAGAACAGGAGAGGTGCCCGAGGACTGGAAGAAAGCCAATGTCACCCCAGTCTTTAAAAAGGGCAAGAAGGAGGACCCAGGGAACTACAGGCCAGTCAGCCTCACCTCCATCCCTGGAAAGGTGATGGAGCAGCTCATCCTGGAAGCCATCTCCACGCATGTGGAGAAAAAGAAGGTGATCAGGAGTAGTCAGCATGGCTTCACCAAGGGGAAATCATGCCTAACCAATCTGATAGCCTTCTATGATGGAATGACTGGCTGGGTAGATGAGGGGAGAGCAGTGGATGGTGTCTACCTAGACTTCAGCAAGGCTTTTGACACTGTCTCCCATAGCATCCTCATAGACAAGCTCAGGAAGTGTGGGTTAGATGAGTGGACAGTGAGGTGGATTGAGAACTGGCTGAATGGCAGAGCTCAGAGAGTTGTGCTCAGTGGCACAGAGTCTAGTTGGAGGCCTGTAGCTAGCGGTGTCCCCCAGGGGTCAGTCCTGGGTCCAGTCTTGTTCAACTTCTTCATCAATGACCTGGATGAAGGGACAGAGTGCACCCTCAGCAAGTTTGCTGACGATACAAAACTGGGAGGAGTGGCCGATACGCCAGAGGGCTGTGCTGCCATTCAAAGAGACTTGGACAGGCTGGAGAGGTGGGCAGAGAGGAACCTCATGAAATTCAACAAAGGGAAGTGCAGGGTCCTGCACCTGGGGAGGAATAACCCCTGGCACCAGTACAGGTTGGGGGTTGACCTGCTGGAAAGCAGCTCTGCTGAGAAGGACCTGGGAGTGCTGGTGGACACCAAGTTAAGTATGAGGCAGCAATGTGCCCTTGTGGCCAAGAAGGCCAATGGTATCCTGGGCTGCATCAGAAAGAGTGTTGCCAGCAGGTCGAGGGAGGTGATTCTCCCCCTCTACTCAGCCCTGGTGAGGCCACATCTAGAGTACTGCGTCCAGTTCTGGGCTCCCCAGTACAAGAGGGATGTGGCACTACTGGAGCAAGTCCAGCGAAGGGCCACAAAGATGATTAGGGGACTGGAGCATCTCTCTTATGAGGAAAGGCTGCGAGAGCTTGGCCTGTTTAGCTTGGAGAAGAGAAGGCTGAGAGGAGATCTTATCAATGTGTACAAGTATCTGAAGGGAGGGTGTCGAGAGGATGGGGCCAGACTCTTTTCAGTGGTGACGAGCGACAGGACGCGAGGCAATGGGCACAAACTGAAACACAGACACTTCCATCTTAACATGAGGAAAAACTTTTTCACTGTGAGGGTGACAGAGCACTGGAACAGGTTGCCCCGAGAGGTGGTGGAGTCTCCTTCTCTGGAGATATTCAAAATGCGCCTGGATGCAATCCTGTGCAATGTGCTCTAGGTGACCCTGCTTGAGCAGGGGGGTTGGACTAGATGATCTCCAGAGGTCCCTTCCAACCTCAGTGATTCTGTGATTCTGTGATTCTGTCCCTTAACTCTAACAGAGACATACAGTTCCTTCTCCATTTTGTAGACATTTTAGGTACAGCTGAGGTTTCAGAGTACAAATCAGTGATATTACAACATTTAGCTATATTATGATATCCAGAGTGGTTTGCTAAAGACTATGCCTCAATGCTACAGAAATCCTGTAAGTGAAAACAGAAAAACCACTCCACATTAGTATGAATGGCATCTTATTAATGAAATAGAAAAGAAGCATGGGATCTACCTTTTATATTACTTTTTTTCTCCTTTACGTTTGAATATCATGTATATGAAAACCAAGGAAAACTATAAATCCCCATGATTTGCTAGTTCACGTAAATCTCCACAGTGGTTACAGCCACTGGAACTCTGTATTGAAAAGCTTCTGACCCAGACAAGCAGCTGCTAACGGGATGAGCAGATGTAGCAGCCTTCTACCAGCTGATACAGAGGGAAGCCAGAAAAAGAGAGAACTGCCACTGTCTTGACACAGGTGGTGGAGAAGCCAACAAGGAGAGGTGTGCTGCTGGACCTTGTGCTAACAAACAAAGAAGGACTGGTGGAAGATGTGAAGGTCGGGGGCAGCCTTGGCTGCAGTGACCATGAGATCGTGGAGTTCAGGATCCTGTGAGGAGGCAGCAGGGCACTAAATAGGATTGCAACCCTAGACTTCAGGAGAGCAAAATTTGGCCTCTTCAGGGACCTACTTGGAGGAATCCCATGGGTTAGGGCCCTAGAAGGAAGGGGAGTTCAAGAGAGCTGGTTAATATTCAAACATCACCTCCTCCAGGCTCAAGAGCGGTGCATCCCTATGAGTAGGAAGTCAAGCAAAGGAGGTAGGAGACCTGCATGGATGAGCAAGGAGCTCCTGGCAAAACTCAACCAGAAGAAGGAAGTATACAGGAAGTGGAAAGGGGGACAGGCCACTTGGGAGGAATATAGGAATGTTGTCAGAGTATGCAGGGATGCGACGAGGAAGGCTAAGGCCCATTTGGAATTAAATCTGGCAAGAGATGTCAAGGACAGCAAGAAGGGCTTCTTCAAATACATCAGTAGCAAGAGGAAGACTAGGGAAAATGTGGGCCCTTTGCTGAACGGGGTGGGTGCCCTGGTGACAAAGGATGCAGAGAAGGCAGAGTTACTGAATGCCGCCTTTGCTTCAGTCTTTACTGCTCAGGCCAGCCCTCAGGAACCCCAGACCCTGGAGGCAAGAGAGAAAGTCTGGAGAAAGGAAGACTTTCCCTTGGTGGAGGAGGATCAGGTTACAGATCATTTAAGCAAACTTGACACCCACAAATCCATGGGCCCTGATGGGATGCACCCACAAGTGCTGAGGGAGCTGGTGGATGTTATTGCTAAGCCACTCTCCATCATCTTTGAAAGGTCATGGAGAACAGGAGAGGTGCCTGAAGACTGGAAGAAAGCCAGTGTCACCCCAGTCTTCAAAAAGGGCAAGAAGGAGGACCCAGGGAACTACAGGGCAGTCAGCCTCACCTCCATCCCTGGAAAGGTGATGGAGCAGCTCATGCTGGAGGCCATCTCCAAGCATGTGGAGGACAAGAAGGTGATCAGGAGTAGTCAGCATGGCTTCACCAAGGGGAAATCATGCTTAACCAGTCTGATAGCCTCCTATGATGGAATGACTGGCTGGGTAGATGAGGGGAGAGCAGTGGATGGTGTCTCCCTTGACTTCAGCAAGGCTTTTGACACTGTCTCCCATAACATCCTCATAGGGAAGCTCAGGAAGTGTGGGCTAGATGAGTGGACAGTGAGGTGGATTGAGAACTGGCTGAATGGCAGAGCTCAGAGGGTTGTGATCAGTGGCGCAGAGTCTAGTTGGAGGCCTGTAGCTAGTGGTGTCCCCCAGGGGTCAGTACTGGGTCCAGTCTTGTTCAGCTTCTTTATCAATGACCTGGATGAAGGGACAGAGTGCACCCTCAGCAAGTTTGCTGATGATACAAAACTGGGAGGAGTGGCCGATACGCCAGAGGGCTGCGCTGCCATTCAGAGAGACTTGTACAGGCTGGAGAGGTGGGCGGAGAGGAACCTCATGAAGTTCAGCAAAGGCAAGTGCAGGGTCCTGCACCTAGGGAGGAATAACCCCAAGCACCAGGACAGGCTGGGGGCTGACCTGCTGGAAAGCAGCTCTGCCGAGAAGGACCTGGGAGTGCTGGTGGACACCAAGTTAACCACAAGCCAGCAATGTGCCCTTGTGGCCAAGAAGGCCACTGGTATCCTGGGGTGCATCAGGAAGAGTGTTGCCAGCAGGTCGAGGGAGGTGATCCTCCCCCTCTCCTCAACCCTGGTGAGGCCACATCTGGAGTACTGCATCCAGTTCTGGGCTCCCCAGTACAAGAGGGATGTGGCACTACTGGAGAGAGTCTAGGGAAGGGCTACGAAGATGATTAGGGGACTGGAGCATCTCTCTTATGAGGAAAGACTGAGAGAGCTGGGCCTGTTTAGCCTAGAGAAGAGAAGGCTGAGAGGAGATCTTATTAACGTGTACAAGTATCTTAAAGGGAGGGTGTCAAGAGGATGGGACCAGACTCTTTTCAGTGGTGCCCAGCGACAGGACGTGAGGCAACGGGCACAAACTGAAACACAGAAAATTCCATCCGAACATGAGGAAAAACTTCTTCACTGTGAGGGTGACAGAGCACTGGAACAGGTTGCCCAGAGAGGTTGTGGAGTCTCCTTCTCTGGAGATATTCAAAACCCGTCTGGACGCAATCCTGTGCAACGTGCTCTAGGTGACCCTTCTTGAGCAGGGGGGTTGGACTAGATGATCTCCAGAGGTCCCTTCCAACCTCAGCGATTCTGTGATTCTGTCTGGGCTGGCCTGTCACTGCTGTTCCACTTTAGCAAGAGTTTTCGCTTGAACAAAAGTGATTTTCCTCCACCACAGATCAGTACAAAGCATAAAAAAGTAGCAATACACAAAAATCACCTGAAGACTTACTTATCTGGGCTATAAATATAAGTAACCGTTGATTCTCTTTTGATTCATTTCTTTTTGTAAATAGTATTATCACCTGAAATCAGATCGGAATCATCTTTGTCTAGAAAACATAAGGACCCAGCAAATAACAGCAAACGTCATGCTCTCTTGATTATGCCCCCATTCACACTGCAGTTTTGAAGCAGAGTCACAGACAGTCCACATGAAAACACAATTTCTCAGTTCAACCCACTCTAGAAGGAAGATACAAAAGTTTTAAAGGGCAGAAAACACAACAGCTACAATCTCAACATTTGGGCCCTAATACAGTATATCCTCTGAACTTTCTAGAAAAATTGTGTTAAAAAATGAATGTGCTGAGAAATGGCAAAGCTAAAGGTCAGAGACCAGATCCTGTATGAACTCTTTGTGAGTATCATATACAGTATCTGCAGACACATGCAGTCTTCTGCATTGTATCTTACCACTGGCTGACTAGACTCCTAGCGGTGCTCCAGGTATCACATTCTCTTGGTCCTGCTAATTCACGCAGAAGAAGATTTTTACCTTTCTGGTTTAATCTTCAAAGATGACACCAAAATACCAAGTTTTGGATCGCAAACAATTTAGATATAGCAAAACCTTTTCAAAAGTAATAACAAATATGAAAATAGAAAGGAAATTCAGAGTTTTCATAATACCAAAACCACAGGAAAATAATACTTCTCAGCAACACAGAATTTTCTCTCTTCTTTTTAAAAATAATGGCAGCATGTCCATGACTACTTTTGTAAAGAAAGCAGTACCAGAACACTAAAACATATGGCATTTTGGTATGTCAAAAAGCAGATTCTAATATACCATTTTGGACTACTGCAGTACAAAGCTAGACCTGTATATGTCCTTATATTAAAGGTCACAGACACTTGAATCTGGAGTTTTTCAAGGACCTGGATAAAAATGGAAAAAAAAGAAAAAAAAAACAATCTTATAAGGAAACAGGTCTTATACAAACACACTGCATACTTATCTCCACAAAATTTGAAGTCATTGGCTTCACTCAAATTTGACAGAGAAGCACAGGTCTCATAGTTATTTAACATATCTTTTCTTTGTGTGAAAGTTGCTATTAATAGAAAGACAATATAAAAATGACTCTAGAGAGGAAGAGGCTTCACAGAAACTCGCCTTTATTGCGTGGAAAGCCTGGACAGCAAAGACAGGTTATGGACATCCACAGAAAAAGCTTCAGTGTTTGCTTCGTTAGACACCAAGTTTATCAACCACAGGAAACTAGCTTATTCTTTTTCTCTTCCTACTTTGAAAATAGAAAAAGAAAATCTACTTGAAATATTTGTTATTTTCACAAAAACTTGAAAGTGAAGGCCTATGTGACTTTTATTATTTTGTATTTAAAAACAAACTACCTCCCCCAACCATTAGTCCTAACAAAGCCAAACATCCTGAGCAGAGCCACGAAATGTGGTTCTTTAGAACATCTTAAGTTTAAAACAAAACAAGAAAATCAAACAACCTTTTTTACCTCTGCAAAAGCAAAGACATCTAAATAAAAATGATGCTAGTAGATACCAGGTTTCTTTTGGGGCGTGGGGGTAGGGGGGAAAGCTACAGTGTTTAAAGTAATTATAATTAACTCTTGTACCTTTCATATTAGGGCAAGAAGTTTTCATCCTTAAAGGCAAAGCATGATGCTTTTTTCAATCTCCTATGTTAACAGCAGAGAACTGATTTTAATATAAACTCTATATGGCCTTAAAATCCCAAGAGGTTGCAGTAATAGACAGGGGTGATCAAATGGGATAAAAAGTAAATAATGAAAGCAACTGTTCATGTGAAAACTTGACTTTCTGTGCCTACAGTTACATGTGATTTGAAGCATACCACACTGATCTTGCTGTCAGCCAGCTCTCTGGCCAAAGGCAGGCGCTTGCTTTCCTGAATAAGCAAAAGGAATTATTCTAATGGGCTGCAAACTCCCAGAGTTTTAAGCACCATTAAATGCATACTAGTTGAAGAACTTTCCACAAGGGATTTCTGTGAAATCATAAAACACAGTTTGTCCCTGTTCATCAAATACCACTTTAGCTCGAGATGAGAACACAACTATGCCCATCTTCAAGGGCCTTTCCTGCCCCCAAAGGGTCATCTTTTTAAAAGAATGTTATCTGCTACTACACTACAATGTTTTACTTAGCACATTAGCTAATTTTAGAAGCTGAAAGGGGAAGTCAGTTAACAAACAGAGGTGGCTGTATTAGCCTGTATTTGTTTTCATCATGTAACCAGTATTTCTAAACTGAAGTTCTCTCCCCTGAGGCACAGAATGGCAAGTAGATTAATAAGCTAAGAATTTTTCAAGACTGATGAAAGGAAAAATGAAAGGCTTTTTATATAAAAGGTAAAAAACACATGACTTCACTGTACACTGAGCATTACCCGTCACATGGGAATTTCCCCCTCAGAGCTTGCACTTGGAAGGAATGAAGTTGGAGGCATGTCTCTTCTGCAGCAGGCAAAGTCTGCTTACCTTCCATACAAGAAGGTAAATTCAGTAGTGGAATATAGTTTCATCATCAAGGCTACGAGATCAATTAATACCATATCTGACCAGAACCGTGTCCTCTCCTTCCCCTCCTTTTTACAGGGAACAATATTAACCCAGTTCTAAAAATGGAAATGTTCTTCCCCAAAATTTGGCCAAGCTTGATGCATCAGGAGTTAAACTTTCCATGCCATGTATCAGTCTCACACCACCCTTATGCAGGAAGCCTCCTTAACAACAGTTTGGACCTGAACAGAATTCCTCATATTAAATATCTTTGAACTCTCATTTCAATTAAAAGTTCTTGTAATTCTACAATCTGGAGCACAGACTTGTGATTTTCTTGGAAAGCTACATTCAAGGTCATGACTTTCAAAGTTCTTGTAAAAATCCTCTTGAATTTGACCAAGTTACATGGTTCCGAAATGAACATAATTCAAATACATTCAGCAGCTATTTGCTAGGATGTGGTTTCACCACCAATTGCAGCCAACCCACATCAGTGCTGCTGTCATGTGGCTAGTCACATCCCACCCTTCCACCGCTGGCCAGCGTAGTGCTTTCTCCCCACCTCCTGCTTTGTACGGCAACTAGTACGTTTGGGATCCCAGTCAGCCAACTCTGAGTCCTAGTGCTGGCACAGGAGAAGCAATGGGAGACACAACTGCATCTTCTGGCAGCACTGCTAACAGACTCTCTAGGCCAAACAGGAAACTGCCTTCTAGGATGCTGTTTTGTGTCAGCAGCAAGTTCTGGAGACTATGTGCACTGAACATGTTAAATATACCACATTTGCTAGAGCTGGTAATAAAAAACCCTGTCTCTCTATGATGGTGACCATAAGCATCTTAAAAATAATCCTGAATTTCAAAACCAGGCAAGTCTTTACTACATTTTTAATTGCTCCCATAGCTGATCACAGACAGATAGGTACCTAATTGAAGATAAGCAGTAAAATAAGAATATGCTGAAGGGTGATAAGGATAGCATGAAGGGAGAGATGAGATAACATGAGCCAGCAAATCTATCATTACATCATCACTGCTCCAGAACTTGCAACCGTCACTGGCAGTAACCAACAAATAGCTAGGAAGGAAACCAGCAAAAATACATCATCATCCTAGTGCAATGCTGTCATGGATGTGTTAGAGAAGTACTCATAGAGAAGTGCTTATGAAGACTCTTCATTTAGGGATGCAGTTTTTAGACAAGACCCAAGACTCTTTAAGTCTCCCTGAAAAATGCACTGAATCTTGCAAACTGCCAAACATATAGCAAGAGATTTGTTTGAAACAGTTTTGGTAGAGGACTGAAGGCAGCTAGATAAAGTCATGAAAGGGTTTAAAAAAAGGAGGGGAGACAGACTACAGTCTGTGTATGTGGTCTGTAACCAGTATGCAGTAGAATTCCTACAAATTCTGTGATGTACCGTTTTAAACAGAAATAAAAATGAAAATATTTCTATAATACACTAAAAATGGGCACCAGCACAAAAGGTCAGATTTATGTACATAGTTTAAATAAGTTTTGACATTTAGTCATCTTTACAATATATATTTATGTATATGAATGTATTATACTGACAGGTCATACTAAAAAATGTCTAGCTTTACATACATTTGACTTGAATAATGAATACCAGAAACTCATACAATCTATCTATAGAACTTTAATTTGCATTGAATATGAAATAGTTAGGCTGCTAGGATTTTGAAGGGGGAGGGTTGTTGGTTTTTTTCTTTTTAAGATATATAGTTTTCAAAAAGGATGCAAGACTAAAGTTTTGCTATGGATTTAAAAAAAATCTAAGAGTCTATGCATCATGGAACATCAGTGCACCAGCATGGTGGGTCTGGTATTTTTACTTGATCCACATTCCTGAAAGTTTTAACACACATACGTGCACAAGTCTTGAATCTTTGCATTTGTCCATCCATTAGCAAGTAGAATGGTAACGTAGACCACTGAGGTCTACATGAGGGATACTAATTCCAATAAGAGAATCAATCCCAAGTATAAAAATGAGAGAGTGCCAACAGTTCTACTTTACAGATCATACAAAAAAATGAAATCTCAAGACTTTCAATCCTCCACATAGGTAAGTTTCTACAAGGCAAGCTAATATGCAGACTTTAAGATGAGCAGCTGCCACCTATCTAACATGCACAGGCACTCTCTTCCCTGAGTTAAGTATGTGATCTGTTTTGTTGGCTGTGAGCTATGGATGCACAGCACACAATTGCCATTCACCAGTTCATGACAGAAGCTGGGCTTGCTGGCTTGCTCATATAGGCCAATACAAATTAAAAATAAGATGCAACAAAATACAAAATCAAGAAGTATTCTTAGAACCACAGATATTTGGCTGGAAGGGATCTCTGGAGGTCTCTAGGCAGGACCATTTCCAAGATTAGCTCAGGTCAGCCACAGCTTCATCTAGTCAAGCTCCAAAAACCTCCAGGATCGAAGTTACACAAACTCCGAGCAAACTGCTCCAGTGCTGTACTGCTCTCCTACTGAAAATGTTTTTCCCAATTTCCAAACTGAACTTCCCAAGTAAGCCATTCCCCTTGTTATGCTGCTTCACGCTATTGAGAAGTTTGGCTCCGTTATCTTCATAACTACCCTTCAAGTAGCTACAGGCAGCTATTACATTACCCCTTAGACTGCTCTCTGCAGGACTAAACAAATCCAGATCCAACAACCTCTCTTCATACGCTGTGTGCTCTAGGCCCCCAGCCATCTTGGTACCCACCAGTGGCCCTCTCTGGTTTCTCCCCAACCCTCTTGAACTGTGGGATCCACAAGCAGACACTGAATACCAGGTGCAACCTCACTAGCACCAAGTAAAGGGGGATAATAATTTTCACTGATCTACTAACCACACCTCCTAATGTAGCCCCATAAACTGTTTTGCCTCATTGCAGTGAGCGTATTGTTGGTTCATATTCAGCCTGATATCCACTGCAACTCAGTGCCCTTCTCAGCAGGGCTGCTACTTAGCCAGTCTCTTCCCAGCCTCCACATGGTTATTCTGCCCCAGGAGCAGAACTCTGCACTTCTCCTTACTGAACCGCATGACATTTTTGTTCAGCTAACCCTCAAGTTAGCCAAGGTCCCTCTGAACTGAAGCTCTACCACCAGCCATGTCAGCCACTCCCCACCACTTTAGTGTCATCTAAAAAGTCTGCTGTGGTTGGACTCCATGCCTTCAGACTGCATTTCTGATGAAGGTGATGAACAATACTGGTGTTAGTACTGAACCCTACTCCTACTAGTCACCAGCTGGACACTGAGCGATTACGCACTAACCTCTGAGACCAAAAGTTGTGCCCATTTTCAACCCCTGTAACAGTCCAGCCAGCCCATACTTTCTCAGCTTCCAAATAAGACTGCTGTGGGAAATGCTGTTAAAAGCCTTACTAAAGCCAAGGTACATTAGATGTACTGCTTCGACCTCATCCATGTAGCCAATCATATATCATTATGAAAAGCAATCACATCAGTCAAGCACTATTTGCTCTTGGTAAATGTGTTGAGCAGTCCTTATGTTCTTCACATGCTTCAAAACAGACTCCAAGAGAACATGCTCCACAATCTTTCTGGGGACTGAGGTACTGACCAATCTATAGCTCCCTACACTCTCTCTCTTACCTTAAAAAAATATATATATATATACATAAAAATAATAAACAAAATGAGCACAACCTTAGAATTTTTTCAGTGAATAGGGACCTTCACCCACCATGATTCTTCACAGATGATACAGAGCAGCCTCACAATCAGTGTGGGCACTTCTTTTAGCACCCTGGAATTAATCCCTTGCAGGCATATCAATTTGAGTATGTCCAACTACTCAGAGAAGTAATCCCTACCCTCTTGCTCCCCCAATGCCGGCTGTTCCTCTCCCTCCCAAACCATGTTACTAAATGCAGAGGTCAGTGAGCGTGTTTTGTCTAGAAAGACTGATTTTAAAGAAAAACAACAACAACAACAACCCCGACCATACTACTTCAGCCTTTTCTGCATCACCCATCACTAGGCTGTCTTCCTCCATCCTTGAACAACCCACAATTCTCCTCAAATTTTCTCTTGCAAATATCCTGTTACCTTCTTGTTCCCTTCTTGTTACCCTTCATGTCCTGCACTAATTTAGCTCCAGCTTAGCCTTAGCCTTCCCAGTTTGGTCCCTACGCACCTCTTCTGTTATCTATCCTGCTTTCCACCTCTTTCCACAAGTTAGTTCAAAGTTCAGGCTTTCTGCTGAAATTTCCAGCCTTCCTTCACACCAGTATGGTTCATTTTTGAGCTCTCAAATAAAATCAGCCAATTCACCTGGGCACCTTTCCCCTTCATGGCTGCCCCCCAGTGGTTTCTACTTAGCAATTCCCTTAATAATCAAAGTCTGTTCTTAGATTCAGAGTCTCAGCTCTGCTGCTTACACTCCCAGCTTCCTACACACCCTCAACTCAATCACTGCATGATCACTGTAGCCCAAATGGCCATCTGTGATCTCACTTGCCACCACCACTTGCATGTTCATGAAGAGCAGGGTCAAGCAGAACACTACCTCTGGACATCCCTTCTGGCATTTATGTTAGGAAATTGTCACCACTATTCAGGATGTAAAAGTCTAATGAATTTAGTATCTTCACCTGCTCCAGAATTCATACATTAAGAACTAAATGAAGAAATCCCAGTACTATGCCCCACATTTAAACTTGAGTTTGTCTCACAGAAGCAAATGGGACTGAAAATTTAGGATACACATAGGACAATCACAGAAGTGCACAATACTGATTCTCAGAAAATGCAGAAGCACTCACATTTTTCCCTCAGTATGCAGTATTATATAATATGTTTACAAATTGGAACATAGAAGAGAGCAAGACATGAATAAAGGCTGACACATCACAGTGCCTCTGTTCTGATTTCCAGATAGTGACCTGTCCCAGTTAATTCCTGAAAAAGTTTCTCCAGCAAGCCTCTCAGCAGACATTTAAATTTTGTGTTGCTTCATTACATGGTCATGGTTAGGGATGGATTATGAATCTTAACATACTTTGTCTTACAACATTGAATCACTTCATATTTTTCCAGCCTATGTCCTCTCTTAAAAGCAGAGGCAGTTTTTCCTGGTGAAAGAGTCAATCTTATTTGACAAGTTAGATGCTTAACCTAGATCCCTTTGTATTAAGTAGCTTCTGCTGCCCAGCCCTACGGTTAATCTTTTGAAAATTTTCTTATTTCTATTATATCAGGCTGCTGCTAAGATTAGGAATCACTCATTATGCTCAGCACATTAAACAGAGGATTGGAGACAGCCCCTGCCCCTACTACAAAAATGGAGAGTGAAGGATACACCCTCATTCCTTCAGAATGTTTGAACCAGAATCAGGAACTGAACTGAAACTCCAAGGCCTGTTCATTTTCTTACTGGCCTTCCTTACTTGCTTTTGTGACCAGAAGTCTTTACGTGACTCACTGAAACAACTGTTTGACAATTTTCTTTGAGACTTGCAGATCCCACACTTGCAGAAGTTTCTCCATGAACTACACCCTAAAACATCACATCAAATAGTTCCCAAATCTATGTCCGTTTTTTTTAATACGTACTACTTTTCCTATCTCCTGCATTTGCTATCTCCTGCCTTTGTCACCAAATTTGTTTGCAACTGCTGCACGGCCTGATTGGTGTTTGTTTCTAGTATATCCTAAAATTATAATTTCAAAGAGCTTTACTAAAAATCTCTGAATTACCCACAGTTTGTTTCTGACAGGACACTAACTTTCTTGCTCTAGACAAACCTTTAGTGAAGTCCTGGAAATAGGGCCTAGTGAAAGCTAAAAATTAAAAATTAAAACTTTCAGAAATAAAGTTAAAAGAAAATAATAATTTGGGCTAAGGGAAAAAGAAGCCTTGTGAAACAGGGTGAATTGTTTTATGAGGTAAAATTCCATCAAGGGGTAAATCTACAAGAATGAGAGGGAAGAATATACTCTGTTTTCTTACCTACATTTTAAACTGCTGCAGCCTCACATGTTCTCACTTAGAGTTATTTCAAGGCACTGCAATAATACATATGGTTTTAATCTTTGCACTGCACATGCAGGATGCTTTGTTTTCCATACCATAATCCTGGCTTGAAAATGGGGGAACCTAACTCCTACCCCAAGGGAAAGCAATGCTGCCAATGCACAAGTTTATCAGGAATCATAAAATATTTGGTTATTTCCCTAAAGCACCTGCTTCTGGATTCAGGCAATTAGACAATACTTATTCAATTTAGATTTTAGCATACAGTGTGAAGTACCAGGGAAATGTTAAATATCCCCAGCTGAAAGTCTAGAAGAGCATCTGGAAGGCAGAAAAAAAAAAGTGGGGTGGAAGAAGGAAGTGGAAGTTTCATTTTTGTTTTGTTTTGTTTTGTTTTTTATATGAGAATACTGACTTGTAGCCTGGTCATGATTGTTTTGTCTTTCATTTTCAAGTCCTTGCGGTTAAAGAGACTGATACAGTTACTAGTTTGAATCCTGAGAAAGCAGCCATACTAATAAATAGCTTCTAGTTCTGGAATTATATCCTAAGACTGTTATAACAACAGACATGTTATGTTAATACATTGCACAGACACGTATTCAATCAAAATATTTTTGCTGACAATTAGTCCAAAACCAAGATTAAAAGCTTG
Source organism: Apteryx mantelli (assembly GCF_036417845.1). Classification (NCBI taxonomy): domain Eukaryota; kingdom Metazoa; phylum Chordata; class Aves; order Apterygiformes; family Apterygidae; genus Apteryx; species Apteryx mantelli. The sequence continues at coordinate 28,535,317 of NC_089978.1, forward strand.
TCTAAGACATGACACAAGACTCAAAAGTCATAAGTGCAACAGACCGCCACTGTTCTGCAACATGGCCAAGATCAGCAGGATGTTGAAGAGCTGTCAGTTTTCACTACATCCTGCAGTTCACCATGTACCTGCCAAATAATGACTCAGAGGAGAAGAATTCTCAAAATATTATACAGGAATAAAGAGAAGCATTATGGTTTGCTGTGGAAACACAAGCAAATCAAGGGTGGATTAGAGAACTCCTCTACCTAAAACAATTGATGGATTTAACGTAGAAATTCCGAGTAAAGTTCGATACAAAATGCACCAGCTTAAAATGGTTCCCTTGCTAATATCAGCCAAACAAGAAACTAATAAAAAAAAAAAATCTAAACCAAGCCCAAAAGGCATACATATAAGCCACATAGTTCAGCTCACTAAACCCATGCATGGAAGCCTTCTAAGGACAACTAATCTTAAGAACACTAGAGGCAGTGACAGATACCTTGCCAATGAACGTTCAGCTGGCTCACTTGCCCAAAACATTCTTCCATTCACTGAAATTGAAATTTTAGTTTCAAATAAAAGGACAGGCTCTGTCTTTTAGCACTGCAGTAAAAATATACTCAGGTTTGTGTGTGTTCAACAGAAAGCAGGCATTTCTAAAGTCAAGTGATTACTTTGCCACCTCCTTTGCTCTCTTCCAAAGAGAGTAAGAAAATTGCTGATATCATTTGTTGTTCTGTCAGACGAAGAGGCAGGGTTCTGGATCATCTGAAGTTCCAGGTCGGTTACTAAACAAAGCAGCATCACTATGATACCCTACACTGGAGCTCTTCCCCATACACATGCTTTAATAAACCCAAGGAGTTTAATTGAACTAGATTTAAACCTTCCAAACCAACTTTGAATCCTGGAAAGTATATTCTCCTGGTGTGCATATTTCAAGTGTCTCTAATATTAGATGTAGCTTATATGAATAATGGGCCAAAGTCATTAAGGCCTCACAACATATACAGCAAAGAAAAGTCCAAAAGGCAAAAACTGCAGAAGGTTAATACGGAAAAAAAAAAAAATCTCCTCTTGTTTCTTATCTTACAAAGGGCATCCTGATTTATTATGAATTATGTCTGTTACTCAAAAGAGGGCCAGCCTAACGCAACCAAACTTTCAGATGTCATTTAAGGCAACAGGTAAATTAGTAACAGGTAAAGGAACATAAACATTACCAGACACAAGTGATGGCAAGGCCAACACTTACCTATATGCATTCACTGGTCAGACTAGGCTTAAAGGGCTTTATAATTGTCCTTTCTATAGACTAGTTAAGAAATTCAACTCACTTTTGTTGACCACTAAATAACCAGGTGGCAAACAGAACAGATTCTCACGGCAGAGGTGTGGGAAGAAGGACAGACTCATGAGCCTTCCAGCAGCTCACACAGAAATGCAGAAGCCATGCACTGTGCCACCAAAGCTTACCAAATTTTTGATGTGACAGGCAGAGACGAAAAGCTAAGAACAGACAAAACAGCCCCCCCTAAAAGCTGAAAGAGCCCTGAAGGCCATTACGAGAGAAGGGGGGAAGAACCTTGAGTAAAGGTACCCTTTGTCAGACTGTACCAAGAGCTGAACAAAACAGCACCTCTTCTTTTCAATGCAATTTAGTGTATTTACATGTGAATCACAGAATGGTTGAGGTTGGAAGGGACCTCTGGAGATCATCTAGTCCAACCCCCCTGCTCAAGCAGGGTCACCTAGAGCACATTGCACAGGATTGCATCCAGGCGCGTTTTGAATATCTCCAGAGAAGGAGACTCCACCACCTCTCGGGGCAACCTGTTCCAGTGCTCTGTCACCCTCACAGTGAAAAAGTTTTTCCTCATGTTCAGATGGAACTGTCTGTGTTTCAGTTTGTGCCCGTTGCCTCGCGTCCTGTTGCTGGGCACCACTGAAAAGAGTCTGGCCCCATCCTCTCGACACCCTCCCTTCAGATACTTGTACACGTTGATAAGATCTCCTCTCAGCCTTCTCTTCTCCAGGCTGAACAGGCCCAGCTCTCTCAGCCTTTCCTCATAAGAGAGATGTTCCAGTCCCCTAATCATCTTCGTAGCCCTTCCCTAGACTCTCTCCAGTAGTGCCACATCCCTCTTGTACTGGGGAGCCCAGAACTGGATGCAGTACTCCAGATGTGGCCTCACCAGGGTTGAGGAGAGGGGGAGGATCACCTCCCTCGACCTGCTGGCAACACTCTTCCTGATGCACCCCAGGATACCAGTGGCCTTCTTGGCCACAAGGGCACATTGCTGGCTTGTGGTTAACTTGGTGTCCACCAGCACTCCCAGGTCCTTCTCGGCAGAGCTGCTTTCCAGCAGGTCAGCCCCCAGCCTGTCCTGGTGCTTGGGGTTATTCCTCCCTAGGTGCAGGACCCTGCACTTGCCTTTGCTGAACTTCATGAGGTTCCTCTCCGCCCACCTCTCCAGCCTGTCCAGGTCTCTCTGAATGGCAGCACAGCCCTCTGGGGTATCAGCCACTCCTCCCAGTTTTGTATCATCAGCAAACTTGCTGAGGGTGCACTCTGTCCCTTCATCCAGGTCATTGATGAAGAAGCTGAACAAGACTGGACCCAGTACTGACCCCTGGGGGACACCGCTAGCTACAGGCCTCCAACTAGACTCTGCGCCACTGATCACAACCCTCTGAGCTCTGCCATTCAGCCAGTTCTCAATCCACCTCACTGTCCACTCATCTAGCCCACATTCCTGAGCTTCCCTATGAGGATGTTATGGGAGACAGTGTCAAAAGCCTTGCTGAAGTCAAGGGAGACAACATCCACTGCTCTCCCCTCATCTACCCAGCCAGTCATTCCATCACAGAAGGCTATCAGATTGGTTAAGCAGGACTTCCCCTTGGTGAAGCCATGCTGACTACTCCTGATCACCTTCTTGTCCTCCACATGCTTGGAGATGGCCTCCAGCATGAGCTGCTCCATCACCTTTCCAGGGATGGAGGTGAGGCTGACTGCCCTGTAGTTCCCTGGGTCCTCCTTCTTGCCCTTTTTGAAGACTGGGGTGACACTGGCTTTCTTCCAGTCTTCAGGCACCTCTCCTGTTCTCCATGACCTTTCAAAGATGATGGAGAGTGGCTTAGCAATAACATCCACCAGCTCCCTCAGCACTCGTGGGTGCATCCCATCAGGGCCCATGGATCTGTGGGTGTCAAGTTTGCTTAAATGATCTCTAACCTGATCCTCCTCCACCAAGGGAAAGTCTTCCTTTCTCCAGACTTTCTCTCTTGTCTCCAGGGTCTGGGGTTCCTGAGGGCTGGCCTGAGCAGTAAAGACTGAAGCAAAGAAGGCATTCAGTAACTCTGCCTTCTCTGCATCCTTTGTCACCAGGGCACCCACCCCATTCAGCAAAGGGCCCACATTTTCCCTAGTCTTCCTCTTGCTGCTGATGTATTTGAAGAAGCCCTTCTTGCTGTCCTTGACATCTCTTGCCAGATTTAATTCCAAACGGGCCTTAGCCTTCCTCGTCGCATCCCTGCATACTCTGACAACGTTCCCATATTCATCCCAAGTGGCCTGTCCCCCTTTCCACTTTCTGTAGACTTCCTTCTTCTGGTTGAGTTTTGCCAGGAGCTCCTTGCTCATCCATGCAGGTCTCCTACCTCCTTTGCTTGACTTCCTACTCATAGGGATGCACCGCTCTTGAGCCTGGAGGAGGTGATGTTTGAATATTAACCAGCTCTCTTGGACCCCCCTTCCTTCTAGGGCCCTAACCCATAGGATTCCTCCAAGTAGGTCCCTGAAGAGCACAAAGTTTGCTCTCCTGAAGTCCAGGGTTGCAATCCTATTTAGTGCCCTGCTGCCTCCTCACAGGATCCTGAACTCCACCATGTCATGGTCACTGCAGCCAAGGCTGCCCCCGACCTTCACATCTCCAACTAGTCCTTCTTTGTTTGTTAGTACGAGGTCCAGCAGCACACCTCTCCTAGTTGGATCCTCCACCACCTGTGTCAAGAAGTTGTCACCAATGCTCTGCAGGAACCTCCGGGACTGTTTGTGCCTAGCTGTGTTGTCTTTCCAGCAGATATCAGGGTGGTTGAAGTCCCCCATGAGAACCAGGGCCTGGGATCATGAGGCTACTTCCAGCTGTCTGTAGAAAGCCTCATCGACTTCCTCTTCCTGATCAGGTGGCCTGTAGTAAACACCCAGAATCCACTATTCCATTCTTAACTTCTCCTAACACATGGCCATATCACATAGCTGATATCACTGTCTTTATTAAATCAACAACAATATAGCATTAGAGTAACTTTCACCTAATGGTACATTATTTAGATCTCTATTTAGGCAGCAACGAATGACAGCTTACCAAATGGAAAGTATAATCACCTGCAGATTTTTAGTGATGTTCCAGAAAAGGTCTCAATTCTGTTATAATATCTAAAATACTCTTACAAGGCAATTTATTCAAAGAGATTTCTAGGAAGTCATTTACTTGCTCAGCTGAACTCCTTTCTTAAGAAAGTATCAGTATGCTTACAGAATTTTCTCTCATGGTCTAGCTCCAACATGTTTTAAGCTTTAACTTTGTGAATCTGAAGATGCATTGCAAAAGTCACATTTAAATTTAGTCCATCTTCCTCTTCTCAGATACTTTGGAGGCACTATAGAAAGAGGCTATTTTTTAGCTCAAATTAGGATGTGTTTGCCCCCTATGTTAGGAGGCAGACACCTGAAAACCACCCTTCCGTTCCTTTTTGCTGAGCGTGAACTACTAGAAACTCAGACTATTAAATGCAAACAAGGACTCCCACACTTAAGGATCCAAACAAGGTAGTGCTTTGATAGTACCAAAACCTGGGAAGAATATACATTACAGCACTAAGACAGCTTTTGTGCTGACAACTTCAGAGCCATAAACAGGTTAGGAATGAAACCCTAGCAGTGCTAGAGCATCAAGCAAAGTAGCCAAGTTATAGAGCATTCCCATCTTATTAAACTTGCACCAAACTGTGCAATAAAATGGTTCCCCATTCAAGCCCTCTTCCAGAACACATCCTTTCTAGCCATTATAGAGATAGCAAAAATAAGGACCTTTTAAAAATTGATGTTCATGTGCACATTTGGCAGTTCATTTGATTTTGGCAGAGTAGACAAAAGTGATGAAATATAGGACACGCATTTTACATAAAACATTTATATGGATTTTCAGTATCAAATCTGGATTTTAAAGTCTGTTGTGTAAGAGGAGGAAAAAAATTTCCAATTTCCACAGGTTCCATAGAATTTAGATAATTAATCTCATTTAAATAAAGGTTAAGTAATCCTACAGGGAGTAGTGCCCACTACTATTTTAATGTTTTCTTCCTTCTAAATGATATTTATAATAAACAGTTTTATTCAATAAATATTTAAACAGTGACCATAGGCTCTAAAAATCAACCTGTTATCAGAGATTAGAATATTGTTACAGTTCACAGAGTATCTACACCACATGTCTATGCGCTGCCCTGTATCTGGTTCAAAAGGACAATGTTAGGTCAAATACTTAATCAAGTTGCCTGGCTTTTATCAGTCTGTGCTATAACTTTTACATTAAGTATGTTTTAGTATCTAATTGATTCATATAATTTTTAAGTAAATCATGCCTCAAGTGACTTGTAAAGCTATTTGGGCAACTGAAATTATCGTAAGTGCATTATACAGAAAGAGAATTCAATGTTCCCCATTTAATAATCCCCAAATGGTTTTTAAAGAACGTTGTAGGGCTTGAATCATGGAATACAGCATCTGAAAGAGAGAGCAAGTACAAAAGAGAGGCTGCTATTTATGTCATTCGTTAAAAGATAGGTAACTTGCTCCTTTATTTTCCAGGGCATTCTGCCTTCTCTGCATGAGGCTTTCAGATTATAGCCAGTTAGGGGCAAAGAGGGGTTTGGGGATTTCTGTGTTTATGCTATGAAACATCAACACCATACACATTGTGTTGTTGCAAAATGCAGTTAGTTTCCTTAAACTGCAATACAACATTTGAATTCTGGTATCTAGCTTACCAAACAGCGTTTTGAAGTCAAGCTACTGCTCAGTCTGAATTCCAACAGGTTTACCTGTGTTGACTGCACTATAGCTTTCCTTATGAGTATCCTCCCTAAGAAACAACAAATTATTTTATTACAACAACATGGCAAATGGTGGTGCACTTTTCCATTTATATTGGAGGGGAAAATAATAAATTTAGTAATAAAGGGGATAACAACAGTCAAAACTATACTTCATTCAGTAACCCATCAAGCTGGGAAGACTGTGCAGAGGCGCTGACTAGCTTGAGAGACTGAACTCCAGTTTTCAAAGTCCAAAGCATTTTTAAGCTAAGCTAAGTCAAAAAGAACTCCTGTAAGTTAGTCTGCAGACATAGCACTTTATGCAAGTAGATCTAAAACCGGGTGATACAGGGCTTGAAGTGTCTAAAACCAAGAAAGTAGTAGTACTTTTTGGCCACACTTATTCTAAGAGGCTACGCTCTATTCAGTGTCTACAAAAGCAGTATAATTGCAGGTAATGAAGCTTTTCTCTGAAATCACAGAACCAGGGATGCTAGCAATCTTCCAGTCACTCAACATCCCCTTGTAATTTGAAAGCTGCATTGTTCCTCCTGGTATTTTAAGTCCAAGAGAAAGGAACTACTCTCATCTCTTTTCTTACACGCTTAGGGGTAGAGTACTATGTAATAGCTTTTCAGTTTCATAGGGGTACCTGCATTTCTGCATGTAGGAAACTATTGTATGCTTTACACAATACTCACTTCACCTTCCCCGTGGATATTCCAATAGTAATTGACTCAAAAACCACTGATGAGTAGCACTTGTGTAACACTGCATAATAATGGCACTTCATTAGAGAATAAGTGAGAGGAGTAGACTAGAACTGAGCTACATATTCTACACTATGAGGAAAAAAAATATATATATTCTGCTTCTATACCAACCTCTAAGGAAGTAAGGAAGAGTCAAATCCCCTCATCCTTTCATCCATGCAGAAGCAGATCTATTAGTATGCCTATGTGCTAAATACATTTTGTGTATTATTAATTAAAAAATTCTTGTACTTTTTGAAGACCTGATTACCACTTACTGAAGTAAAAAGTAAATTAACATTCTTCTTTGAAGATACTTATATTATTTCATATATTATTTTGTAATAAATTCCAAATGAATTCCTTAACCACTCTGAGATCATGAATTCAGAAATTCAAAGCCATAAGACTGATGGCTGCAAGGCAGCCTCAAAAAAATGTTGCACTAGTTCAAAGTTATGACTCACAATATGCTCCCTCTATCTGCACTCATTTTAGAAAACTGACGAATTGATGACAGGTGTCAGTTTGTGCTTCTTAAAAGAAAGATCAGATGGGAATCCAGATTGCAGTTATACTGGAGGGCAAATAAGAAAATACTCTAGAGTTCTTAAGACCCTAAGGAGCCATTTGTCCAAAAGTATTTCTAATAAATGCTTACTTTTAATTCCACCTTTGCTATGAAACTTAGAATGACATCTAATTGATTTCTACAAGTCACAGAATCAGGGCTTTCCTACTTAAATTGTAAAAAAAATTCACTTTTTAACCAAAGAATAACACAATTTATTGTAACCACAAAAATCAGAGTGGGTTACGTTGTCCCAGAAACATGCATTTCCTAGCACATCATATGTATGCAACTATTACACCTTTCAATGGAAGTCCTGTAGCTGGGTATAAAAGGAGGTTTGTGATAACTGAATTAAAAAAGAAATCAACACCTTAACTGCATTAAAAAAAAAAAAAAAAATTCCTGCTAACAGTCAATATAGAGGCCATACTTTAAAGATTATCAAGCTTTCCACTGTCCATTAACACCAGGGATGAAATCACTCCCCAGCAGTGTCCCTGTCCTTTGTGCCGCAGAAGCTGTTCCTTGGCAACCAATGCAGACAACTGAGTTGCCAAGGAAACAGGAACAACTAATTTATAAAAACTCTGAAACAAAGCAACTGTAAAGGCAACACTAAATAGGGTGGGTATATTCTATATTACTTCCTACAGAATTCCCATCATAAAGACAACACTGAATCATAGTAAAATTGGGTTAGAGAAAGCTGTTTAATTGCATCAGCAGCGAGCCGCCCCTTTCTTCTTTTTGTTCAAGTTGGCAAATATATCTGAAGATTTATCCTGCAGTTGAAGAGGAGCATTTCCCATTTCAGACTGTAATTTCTCTTTTAGGGAAGAGGAGGACTGAAGAAAAAGGGCATGGAATAACTGTTTAGGGATGTGCCCAGAACATTTGCAAGCTGGATAAAACAAACGTTCACATACTGAAGAGACAAACTGGGTACCATAGCTCATTTGACTTAAGGAATGTTTATTCAAGTTTTATTCATTAGTAAACCAGTATTTACTAGTAGAAAAGTATTTTATCTTCTTTAGTAATTAAACCTCAGAGAGAAATGCCAGAGACAATCATCCCCTGGATGCATTTTAACCACTTTTTTTGTGTGCGTACACACATGCTGAGAGCACATGAGGAATATGTTTTTAACAGTTAAGGGGGGGGGGGGGGGGAAATCACATGCTGCATTTGCCAGGAAAAGAAACCAAAATAAAAACAAGTGTTCTCTTCAAAGAGAAAACCAGTATGTTCAACTCCCTAGCCAAGCAACAGAACTACTCAGTATGATATACTCGAGAGAAATAGAGATGAAAAAAGCCTGAGCGCATCGGTCCAGTGAGACAGAATTCCTGGTGGCAGGCTCCCTCCTGATGGGTACAGTACGTGCTCTCCCCATGTCACCTTACCCGCCAGCTCTCTTCCAATTTGCCACGACACTTCCACAGGGCAAGAGGGAGCAGAGCTGTACTCAGCCAGGAACTATTTGTTTAGTGACTGGCTGGTCAGGACTTCTGTGCTATATGGCCAGCTGGCTACTGCCAAATATAACATAAACAAACAAAAACGAATTCTCCCTGCCCTACCTCCGTAAGGGGGAAGGCACACTGCAGCATTGGGGGTGTCAATCTGAGGCTCTTTTACCCAGTCATAAAATTCCATGTAGTCATGGAAACTGTTTCAAATCTGCAACTATCTTTGAAGTTTGACTTCAGCAGACTAATAGGTTCTAAATGTATTAGGAAGGGACTGAAAGAAGATAGTCCATATATGTTCTTGGGAGACTAGACTGAAACTGAACACATCAGTAAGTTTAAAAGAATATGCAAGGGAGAATTCCTGGTCTCTTCTTGAGGCTTTCTGCAAATCAAAGAAATTAGTCATACAAAGATACTCATCCCAAGTTACTCAGTGTACTGGGAATACTGGTATTCTCACTGAAAGTTGGGGATTGTTGCCAAGATTTTCAGGTGTGTAAGACACAGTGGAGCTAAAGGAAAGCAGCTGCTCAGAAGAAATGCTGAACATCAATAAGTTATTGTGAATTAAAAAAAGATATATGTGCGTGCCAAATAAACAGTCTCCCCAGTTCTGTTAGTTTAACGCCTTACCTGCTATGTAAAGAAACAAAAAATTCTCCATGGATTCCATTAGCTTTAATGCAATGCTGAAGTAATTTCTGACCATAGGATGCTTTTAAGAAGTTTTCAGTGTATATATGTGTATTATGCACCAACAGCTTATTTTCAGCCACAGACTCACCCTACAGTCCTGACAAATGCTACTGCATAGAGATTCTTTGGAAAGTTTACAAAGTATGTATGCTTAAGTTTTAACCTCTAGCTTGAAGGTTTAGTGCATTAAATACTATTGTCTGCAAGGTTCTCTCTACTGTGAGGATCTAACAAAGTTGCAACAACATTTAAATTAGCCTTAGAGAAACCTAAGAACATAAAACAAGATGAGAAGAATCTGAGTTCCTTTAACTGGACACTGAACAGCACAGGATCTGTGAATGCAGACAGAAATTCATGTTATAGAAATGTAATAAAAAGTTACCCAGCTATCTCAGAAGTGCTTTTGTACTTCAAGTATTTGGCTATTCAGATGCCTTAGAAAAATTAGAGACATCGTCACCTTAAGACACAGCCAATAAAAGGTGGGTATCATTCCTTTCTTTCTCCTTAAAGACTGTGTGCCAGACTGAAGAAGTTTTATTAACATGTGGCTGTTGGGTCATTTCACCGAAATACTTGGTTGTGTATTTTCCAATTTTCAAAAGGACATGTGGAGATACACTCTGCACCAGGCACTCCTAGGTCTCTTCTGCTGAAGACATGGTCAGTTCACAAGTCTTCTTGAACTTCCCATGATCTCAGGAAGCATAAGGCTGTCAGTAAAATTCTACCAATGTATCTGACAGAATTATACTCGAAAGGTATGTTCAATATTGAGTTAAGTCCTGAATTCATGTAAGTAATGAAGAATGCTTACCCCATAGGTATCCAGCCACAAGAGAAAAGATTACAACTCCAATTTGTTATCAAACTATTACCTTATTGCAACAGGGTACCTGGAATGATTCATGTTAAACCAAGAGTATTCAGTTTACTGCTTACTTGAACAGCTCCTTCATTCCTAATCCTGAAACATCCATTGGATTAAGGATCCTCTGTCAATCTGAAACATAAGCAATAACAAGCATTTCCCAAGGATATCTACTTCCACATTTTTATGTAGAAGCAATATATTTCAGCAGATCAAAAGACCAGCAGCATCATTAAAATAATGACTCCACTGGTGACATTTTTTTCCACAGCTTGAAGAGATTTTAACAAATAATTTGAAGCAAGTAGCAGATTGTTTGCATATATATGTAATGGAGCAAGGTCAGGGAAGAATTACTCTGAACCTTCTAATGACATTTTCCTCAGCTGTATATGCTATTGCATATATGAAAACTATGACAGCTGGCTCTATAAGGAACTAATTAAGGGCTGGTCCAGAAGGGTTCTGCTCAGTACTAGTTCCTAAAAGAATCAAATCTCACAAAACTGAGGAAAGTCTGAGCTATACTAAAAAGCAGGGAGGGAGAACCCACCTAATAAAATAAACTAACTGGGATAGCAGAATGCCAAGTTCATGCTCACAAACAGCAATGACTGGAAGGAGAAAAAAAAAAGGGCAGAACAATTTAAATACTTATCTCACCTTGAAGAAAGCACTGTGATGGTTAGTAGTGCAGGTGTATACACACATATGCACACAAAACAACTCTAACCTGCCATTCCCAGATGGGCAAATTACTGAACAGAAGAAATTTATGCAGGTGACTCTGAAGGAATGAAACCTGAATTATGTAGAGACATTAAAAAGTCTTTCAAAAACACATTGGTCATATTCCTGTTCAGGAAAATACATTACATTTATTGGGGGAAGGGGAGCAAAAAACTCCCAAATCAACCCCTCCTTCATCCTTCCCCCCAATTCACTTACTATGAGGTTCAACCAGGAAAAGTAGAGTACGCCCAGCTGTTTTGCAGTGTTAAGTATGCTCAAAAGCAGCTGGTGGTCTTGATTCCTCCATATGACAATTCAGAGGCAGGTGAATGAAATAAAAGGTTTGAAGAGAATCTTCAGAAGGTTGGAAATTTTATGAATGAGAGCATCACCAAAAAATAGGTTAATTTAGTTTGTTATTCTATCATAGCCCCTGTCACAATACTTTAAACCTGTTAGCATTAGCCAGTTGACTCAGAATGCTATTATTCATAGCACTTAATGTTTTCTGAGAAAGGAAGTTTGAAAACATGAAGCCTAGAGCATGATAAAAAAAAACACACAAAGAAAGAAACAACTAAAAGGAAGAAAAATCCTAGTTATGGCTTCAGTCACAAAACAAAACAAAGTTAGTTTTATCAGTCTATTAAGTCCTTTGTCTGATAAAATTTTTATTTAAAAAGTCACTAACTCCAACTAAGGCTTTGCCAAATTAACTCTTGAAATACGCCTACAGCCAAAGTTTATTCAGGCTTGCTGGAGTAAAATTTACAACTTCAGCCTCACCAAATTACTAACAATTTCACAACTTGGATGAACATGATAGCCAGATCCTGAGGGCATATCTTACCTTACAACCAAACTCACTCAGACCTTTACCAGGTAAGATACACCCTCAGAACCTGCAAGGACACAGATTAATCATGCGCTCGGAATTGCCCTGGTTACTTATGCACATGCTCCACAGAGTGGAGGTCAGCTTTTTGACAAATCTGAACCAGAGGGTACCTACTCGACTTGTAAGAGATACTCAGATACATCACAACTTGTGTGGATGACAAAAGACTCTCTAAATTACTTCTTACTTTGGAATTATTTCCTCCATTTGGAAATGGAGTGGTATCGACTGTTCCAAGGTGTCTAGCATTCTCTTTCTTCTTTGGGATGCATTATTTGGAACTTGCTGTGAGACACCCGCTTCTCCCTCTGTGGTGCCCACCAATATCCCCTCTACTCCCAGGGCTCCATAGGATTTTCATGGGGCTGTAAATCAGGCATTCTTCCTGACCCACATGTAACACAGGCTCCTACAGGGAGACTCCAGGGCGTGATCTTTTAGTGCCTCTTCAGTAGCTCTGCACTGCTTTCCAAGCCCCACCATTCCACCCCACTAGCACCATCCATGACCAGTTTATATTGTCCCCTCCACTTCCATCCATATCCTGCTTCACAGGGGTCAGATTATCCAGTCTCATGCTGATCTCTACGTCCACTGTTAAATAATCAACTTACCCTTCTCTAAGTCTCTGTTTCAAAGTGATTGACACCAGCTTAATTAAGTACTAATTAAAAAGGGAAATGTGCACCTTGCTATAGAAAATGCCTCAGCCTTATTTCATGTAAGCCTCCCATTCAACTGTTATCTGGTGCTTTCTGTCTAACCTTGATTAGGACTGAGGGCAGAAGTAGAGTCTTTCTTTCTAATGCAGCAGACAAACGTATTGCACCTCAGGAAACTGTTTCAGAGCTCCAGCTTCATAAGTTGAAAATGTCTTGGCACTTTTTCTAATCTGCTTGAAGGAGCTTTTTGTACCAAATTCAAGATGACATTTTCAGGGAGTAATCTCAAATAATGCAGATAAAACTTTAGCAGAGTTGGTACAGGTTTTCAGTAAGCCTTGTTGCTAAAGAACAGGAACCATCTACTATATTTAAGAAATTATGATGATAATCTCTCAGACTACTCATTGATTTGGGACACAAAACCAAACACATCCTAGCTAGATTCTTTTGGGGAGATACTTTGAAGCTGTGAGGCTGCCTCTTGGCGATGTTAAGTGGTGACAGGCTGCCAAAAAAAAAAAAAAAAGTAACAAAAACGCTAACTCTGATGACTGCACAAAGTCCTACTGTACCGCTTCCTGCATAGTACAGCATGACATTCAGATGTTCCTCTGCTCTTCCCTCTGTAACATTTATGAGAGCAGTTCCTAGTGTATGCTGGGAAAGATGACTCGCATTCACTTGGATTCAGCACAAGAGAAACCAGAGCTTAGTTCTCTTTTCTAGGACAGTCTTCCTCCACCTGCAGATGGAAGGCTTCATTTTGACAGGGATGCTGCATTCAAAGGCTAGCCTTCTTAAAGTGTCATTGAAGACTTTTCCGAAAGGAAAGTCTCCTCATTTCCTTCACTTCACCTCCCTCCTCCCCCTCCTCCAAAAAAAAACAACCAAAGTATAAAATACAATGCTCTAGACACCAGTACCCTATAGTTAGATACCTCTGCTTAAACAAGCTTTAAATAAAGCAGCAATATAATTATGGCTGAAAGCATTTTTCAGGCAGGTGTTCTTCCTGCCTGAATATATATATATGAGATATTATTCTCCTATAATTACTTCAATACATCTTTAGCTATTTGCTCCTTTGCTCCTAAGTTTAATATTTAGTATTTTTTTTAATGAATGTTCAGCTTCAGCACAATATTTCTTACTCAAAACTTAATGAACCTGTCTGATTAAAAAATACAACTGAATTGTTTTCTGTCAAAAATTAAAGTTTTGGGAGAATGTATTCATTTTGACAAATATTTCAGCTGGAAATGTTAAAGATTTAACTACTGAATACTTATATATGACTATAAAATCTTTTCTTTTAATTCTTGTGTTATAAAAATGCAGCGCCAGGGTGACTTTACCAGACAAGTTGCTTGGTATGTCCCTAACTAAAAGTATTGAATATAAGTTTATTTGTTGCCAAATTCAAGTGAAAAAGGGCAAAGTTCAAGTATCAATGTTCCTAGTTCGCAGGCAGCTAGAATAGCCTTAGTCTTCCACTTTCATGCATTTAGATGCTATGTCTCTCTCAACCCTTGCTCACTATACTGAGAACATTCAGTTCTAAGGTTATTCTCATTGTCTACATATTTGTAAGTAAGAGGCACAAATTTCAGTTTGCCTATGCCTGATGCAAAAAGCAGATGTTACCAACTGCTTTCACAAAGATCCTAATCAACTGCACAACCACTAGAAACTTCTTCCTTACGTTCCATTCTCCTACATGTGTTTTTCCACCATTTCATAGTCATGAAGTGTTCAATACTTCTTTTGTTAAAAAGCTTTATATATCATGCTTACTGCACTCTCATCTGGTTTCTCTTTCTCCATTTCTGATGAGCCATTTGATTATTCTTTCCAACATTAACTGCTTGATATTTGTCTTATTAGATTTCATACTGATTGCAGTCCGCGTTTCCAATTCATCACAATCAAACTCTATTTAAACAGATTCTCCAGAGTATTTGCAATGTTCCTCAATCTGCCCCAGAACAGATGTGTTCTGGTTTAGAAACTGAAATGTCTAAATAACCACATTTTCCCCCTAAATCCTATAAGCTTTTTTTCTTTTTCAGGAATACACTGAACATTGAATGCACCAGAGCACAGAAGATACTTTTAAGTAGCAAGAATAAAAGAATAAAAGTATATTAGCATTTCAGATGGCAACAAGAACTACTCAGACACCAGGAAACAGAGTGCCTTTGTGTATTCCAGGAGCATTCACCCCAAACCCAAAAGCTTGCATGGAAACTTTACTACGACCATCATACTCCCATAGGGGTACCAACTCAGTTTATGCTCATGTAGCTACAATAAGCAGCGTACAGAAAAAACACCAGCTCATGCTAATGAAAAAACTCTGTAACAGAGTGTCAGACACAGTACTCTATCAGAATCAGCCATGTCATCAGCTATGTCATCTACGGACCTTTTCATGAGCTTCTGTATTTTTAACCTTTTTATTTTTAATTCCCTCAAAGAGGACTCTAAAAAATATAATAATAAAAGACAGAATTATGACCAGCATACATGCATTTATTCTCACACGAAAGCTATTCCTCCACAGGGTTTGTCATTATCAGTGTCCAGCATGCCAGGGCTATTTCCCACAACACGTGCACATTAC
Organism: Apteryx mantelli; assembly: GCF_036417845.1. NCBI lineage: Eukaryota > Metazoa > Chordata > Aves > Apterygiformes > Apterygidae > Apteryx > Apteryx mantelli. The sequence goes on from NC_089978.1 coordinate 28,550,693, forward strand.
CACTCTGCCTCCTTCTCAAAGCTATTTCCTCTCCAAGGAGTACATAAGTGTTCCACTTCAACATTCTGTATATGCATTACCTTTAACTCAGATTTTGTCTGGGCATAAGATGAAAACAAGAATTTCATATATGGAGAAACAGCAGAAAAAGGTTAAGCAAATCTTCAGGTTGGTTATAAAAACATAAGATCTACAAACAGAACCAAAGAGCTGCATTACAAAATCTGGATGCTGTGATCAGGAAACCATCTCACACACAGAACAAACTCCACAGAAAGTGACATTTGTGAGAATCTGCCAGATTTAAATCGACAGGAATTGCAACCAGAACACACAATGTAATATTGAAATACATAAGAAGTGTGGAAATGAGTAATTAGAGAAAGTGGAGGAGTCCTCTAGAAAGCCATGAGAAGCAGACAGACGATTAGGAGGCAGATAAGAAACCAAGAAAGGCAACATGAGACAGCAGGATATTTCAGGGGCAACTAGAATAAAGAAAGTGTCAAAGGTTTAACTTTTTGATGCATTCTGTACAGCAGCAGCTACAGTTTGCAATTCAAATTAATGCAAAACATGCACATAACAGCTGCAAGGGAAAGTAGGTGAAGGTATTTTCAACCACATTCTTCTATTTAAAAAGCCAGCATGTGCATTTCAGGCGATAAACATCTTCCCTCATTTTTAATCAAAGGCATTCTACACTTGCTATTACACAAGATGCCCCCAATCTTCCCCTACTGTCTGGCAGCTTTGAGAAAATCATTGCTTAAACCAAGCCAAAAAGATAATTAAAACCAGTTCAAACTGAGATTTCACCCTCCATTCACTTGATGAGTAGATGTCTCTTACAGTTTTAAGCTATTAAAGCTCAGAGGAATTTTACATAAAAGAAGTTTTTAAGATCCAACATTTAATAGAAAATCAAATCCACCAGAACAACTGATTCAGAAGGGGCAATCAGCCTTAACTACTTAACATGAGTGTTATTTTCAGTAACTTTCAGCTCTGACTCCAAAGCCCTATATTGCTTTCCTGGTTCCACCAGAAGCATACTACGGTCTTCTGTCATGCCTTCTAAAGTTAAATTTACTTATCTCTGATAATTTCACACTCATCTGTGCTCACTTTTATCTATCTGTAAAGTACTGTTCTGCCCTGCATCCCCCAAGTCCCTGAAGACTTCTTTGTTCTTCTATCTATGACTTCAAGAGCTCAATCCTATTGAAGAAGCATGAGTCCTTCCTCAGCAGCCCAGTCTCATTAGCCAAAACACCTCCTAGGAGGTGTTCTGACCTGCTTTAATAGTTTACGGGGAAAAAGTAATGGAAAGTACTTCACGAAAATTTAAGTCAGCGTGATACACACCTTGCAGTCCTTGTCACATACCATTAGCCAGTGACAGCAAAAAAAACAGTCTCCAAGGAGTTGCCTCAATTTATTTATAAACTTAAGCCCCTTTTAGAGCTCTACTGTCTGCATTCAGTACAATGGAAATATTCTAACCTACTGGTAATTGTATTAGTTCTTAAAATTGATTGAGTCTGAGCATTTTGACCTCATGAACTGGCACACAATAGTGCAGAGCTACGTTCAGAAGAGATTAAGTCAATACTTCCTACAAGATTGAACAAAGGGGTTTCAAGCTTAAAGGTGCGTTGGGGGGAGAGCACATGCCAAGCATCAGTATAGAACTTACTTAGGTACTTAATATTGTAGTCCCTAAACATCCTCTAATCAGTCCCGCTCCTACTGAAATTCACAGCAGAAGTCCTCAGGCACACAGAATAAGGAAACAAAATTGTACCTCAAACTCATATTCATAGCAGAGTTCATTTAAGAAATAATCTTTCTAGAACTGGAGACCTGAATTCATCTTGTTTAACTTGACAAGCACCCAAGAAGCGAGTGTCGCAGCCCGAGACTCACTTACTACTGAAAGAGAACCCTGAAAGGCAATTCCAGATCAAATAGACAGAATATCCCCAGAGATTTTTTGTGCTTTTTTCCAACGACCATAAGAGACAGCGAAGCACATGGCTTCAGAAGCTGGAAAGTATTGAGAAGAACTTAAGATGCTTCACAGCTGACCGCATTTTGAGAAAAGAAATTGACTTCATAGAAGCTTAAATATCCAAACAAGGCACCAAGTTGGGCAGTCTGTCACTGCCATTCCCTCCACCATCAATAATTTTTGAACCATTTGGCCAGTATCAGTTACATTTGCTGGTGCTTTAAAGATCTCTGTTCCTATAAATGGAAAAAGAGACAGAGAGAAAAAAAATAAAGGGATTAGGTGTCACAGAAAAAAATCAAGCTAGTCATAGAATATTTATGTAATTTGTCCTCTTAAACCATTCACCAAGCTCTCATTCATGGAAGAATTTTCTTCTACACAACAGCTTTGCAAAAAGGTGTTGAAATGAAGAGAAAGTAGAAAGAAGGAAATAATCAAGGACACATTTGTACTAAGTGTCAGGTGGCTGTTCAAACTTAAGTTTGATTAAAAAAAAGTTCTCAGCCTTAAGTTTTAGTAATTTAACCTTGTTAAGGAGAGATTGCAAAGATTTTTCAAGTGTTTGTGCAAAAATGATAGCCCCAAGAAGCCATAGGATAAAATTATAAAATACCTTAGATTACCAATCAATTATGTAAGTTGTAATAAGCTGCATGCAGTACTGATTTTTTTTTTCCCTTAAGAGCTGTATAATTCATTTGCTTAGGAAAGACAAACGTGCTACAGAAAATCTTGAGGAACACACTTTTCCTTTCATGTTTCTTAAAATTCTGTCAAATGACTAAAGTTTCTTAAACTTCTTGTACTAACTAAATTTTAGAAGGATCAGAAATAACTCCATGAATCCAAGATCCATTACCACTTTTTACTGCTTTACTACATCATACCACTTCAGAGAGAAAAAAATACTTATTTATTCCAGTCAAAGAAAAGTTACTGACAATCACACCTTCAGAGATTAAAAAGAAAATCATTTCAGTGAACACAACAGCCTGAAAATACACACTGTAAAGTCTTCAAATTATTGAGTTTAGCTCCTTCAGTCAAAGACATGAAACAGTATCCTAATGGGACTGGGGAGAGGAACAGACAAAGTTTAGGAAGACTACTACTTTAGAGCATAATGAAAGAGACTCTAGCTATTGACAGAGAATGTCTCTGCTCCTAAGGACTGTGTGTTACTTGTCTTTTTCAATGACCATCAGTAAACTCACTCTTTTCTCCAGCACAGCAGCATAGCTATACAGTGCCATCAGAGAAATTTGCAAGTGCTTTTAAAAGCCTTCAGGGAGGGAGGGGTCAAAACCAAAAAACCCACCCTCCTAACCCCCCCAAAATAACAAAAAAATCCTAAATTTGGGATGGTTTCCTTTTGGTTTACCACTCCTCCCACTAGTCAGCAATATGCAAATCAGAAGTTAATTTTATGAGAAACTCATCTTCAGTTATATCACGTGTTTAAAAAATAAAGCAAGTTCAGATATGAAGCAAAAGGACACTTATTCCAGTAATACTGAAAACTGAATTACCAGACAACTTCCTTTCTGCTGAGGCACCATCTGTCACACTTATGGAATATGATACTCAATCTTTGAGGAGTCAGAAATGACTCATTCTTAGAAAATGGCTACTAACTATACATGAACTCTCTAGTGAGTAGCTGCATATTCTTATAGGACAGTAACATCAACTTCTGTGATATTTAAGGCACACTGAAGCAGATGTACAAGCTCTCAGTCTTATTCAATTAATAACAGTTTGGCTTTCATGCTATGCAGAAGAGAATCTAAAGGTCAAAGAAGATGGAATTTTCTCTTCTTAATTTTCAAAGTAAATCTACAGTTCATAGGGGATGCCAATTCGCAACCCTGGAAACTCCTATTGTGAGAGGGCTTTTAGAGATGGAGCAACACAGTTGTTGGTCTCAGTTTAATAGGAACCAAAACTAGAAAAATGAACGCACACACTGTTTTCAATTAGGAATGGGCTTCTGTTCACTCCTTTACAGAAGGCTTTCTTATTTGGTTAACAATTAAAATTGTTAGTCAATGTCATAACGTGACACCAACCCAGCCTACCCACAGTCACAAGGGCTCAAGGACCTATCATTGCTCTCCCCCCACACCAGGACAATTTCAACTGCCAGCAAACTGTCTAGAACCCTAGCATGTCTCTTAATGATTTTGAAACAGACTTTGCTGCTTCTCTTGTTAAATATATAGTACAATCTGTTTTGCAAAGGAAGTCCACTTTTCTCAGTGGAAGTCAGATGGATCTTTCAAGACCCTCAGAGCCTATCACCACCAGCTGAGATGGACGATTTCTAGTCTTTTTAGACTAGACATCAAGTCTAGACAATTTTTGTTTTGTTTTGCTTTTCAGTCTGTTTTTTCAAGAAGCATCATTGGGCTTTTTCCCCAATATTGAGAGCCCCCATACTTAGGAGAAGCCCCTCATCTTTGTCCCTCCCCCAAACCACTTCTAAAAAGAATATCCCTAAGTAACAGTCACTGTATTTCATACTTGTAAAACTAATTTTATTTGAAATAACACACACAAAAGGAAAGAGTCACATGGTGACTTTTATTCTGGTATCTCTGCCACTGACCGCTAATCTACCTTGAGTTGAATACATGGCATAACGAATATATTGAAAAATAATTTGCATGACTATCTACTTAAACTAAACAAACCACCTGTTCAAATAAGCAGGTCCCATTACAATGCAGATGTTTGTTCTTTCAAAAGGGAATGGGGGTCTTACAAGGTGATAAAGCACTTCTGTCCAAATTTTAGCCTTTGTCTAAACAAGCAAGTCGTAAGTGCTTTGTATAAATATACACATCACAACACTCCTAAAAACAGCACTAATTTCACATGGCTGTAACATGTGTCCTTCATAAACATTCTCCCATTTCAGTCTATGGTGGTGTTCTACAAGTACATCAGTATACAGAAACCAGAGAACAGAGCTCATGACACAGTGACCTGGCTGTAACTGCAAGGGCAGCTTGTATCCTTGATGCTTGCATTGTGTGTCCACACATTTCCTTCATTAAACCTTATTTTAAAGGCACAAACTAAAAATGACATCTGCTAAGCGAACCAAATTCAACTTGGCGCAGCTACAGTAAAGCAAGACAGTTCAGCTTCCTGTCTGCAGAAGTACCTGAGAATATTAAGTGTCAACACTAAAAATGTCTTTTCATCCACTTAAATAGCCTTTTAATCTAAAAATGAGTAATACTGTTACACAGGACATTAAAAAAAAAGACCCTAAGAGAACACCTTCATGATCTGAATTCCTACAGGAAGCCATTAAACATACTGATTCTATTTTTGCTTTCCTTGCACCGCAAAGGTGGCAAGGAGAACACTTCAAGACCTCTGTGTGAGTAGGTTTTAATTTTAGTAATATTACAGGTTAAGAGAAAAAGATTTTTCAAACTACCTAAAGGGCTTTGGAACAGGATATCAGGGCCTGAGCTCAGAAGTCTGTTTGAGAATCCCCCATAATCTCCACAATTATCAGTATCTTATAAGGAACTGATTCTATCTCTTCCTCTAAAAGACAAACAGCATCACTTTATCGTACCAGTAAAAAATACATCCATCTATTTAAACTATTCTAGACACAATACGAAGCCTATCCTGCTTTAAGGAATCATTAGTATTTGAACTGAGGGGATATACCAAAGTAAGGCCCCAAGTTGCTGTTAGATCAGATTAAATAAAGTTGTATCTTGGGCCCCTATCTGGGCTAATGAAATTACATCCTAAAGTTTCTGAAACACTGAAGTCAAAATACAGATCCTGACCTGAATTATAAGGAAATGCAAGTAATCCTATTATTTGTGATAAATACATTTTAACAAAACTAGATTAAGTGCATAAAATCCACAGTAACATCTACATAACACGGGAAAATGTCAAGCTACAGTCGCTGAACTGCCGCTGACCCAGTGAGACAAGATCAGTCAATTTTAGTTTTTCTTTCTTCTGCTACTTCACCATCAAAAAATGGGAAGGGCTACTGCAATACACCTACCTGATCAAGCACCTCAGAGTTCTCAGAAACACCAAAGCATCAAATGCACCAAGAACTGCTAAATTCTCCCTCAGGGTGGAAAAAGCAACTGGACAGCATGGGAGAACTTTCTTCCTAACAAGTTAGGCAATTGTATCTTTTCTCAAGTACTGATTCTCCAAGCACTACCTCCATCGTCAAGGTAAGTTCTTTACATTGTCATCAGATTTTATAGGCCATATCACTTAAATTCTTTTCAATTCAGCTTAATATTTAGTAGCATTTTTAGCCATGTAACAAACATGGCTAAAACAAAACATTACAACTGACCAGTCTGTTGGAGAGAGAGCATTTAAACTCAATGCCTAGTGTCAATATGGGACTACTTCCACCTAACACAGCTGCCCAGCTAAGACACTGACTCCTACTGCTTTCTTTTGATTAGCCAGAGGCATCAAATGATAGTACCCCACAACTGTATGCATGCCAATACCCCCTTGCCCACCCGCACTACAGTATATTGGATTCCTGTTAACTTTTGTCATGGATGGGCAATTCCTGTGTTGGCCTCATAAAATAACTCGCAAGAGAATGCTGTACAGAAAAGCTTTTCTTCCAAGTTACATGCCCAAATAATAATACTAGGAGAGATTTACTCTCTTATCCTTACAGTAAATTACTTTTCTTGGCTCAGAGCTTTAAGATTTTATTGCTTTAAGTTAGTGGTGAAAGATTTAATCACAGATTTGTTAGATTTAACCACTGAACACAGGGTTTTCCAGAGCCTTCCAAGTTCCAACAAGAGCCACAGTAGAAGTTCCCAACTATAAACACTACTGGAAAAAATTTTGGATTTACCAAGGATTTCCTCCCAGTAATCATTCACAGCTCGAGTTTAGCAATAAAGAAATCCATCATCATGCCCCCAGCACCATATGGGAGCTCAGGCTTTTGGCAGAGGAAATGGAACAGCAATTGCCTCGCAGAACAGGAAATCAATGACTTTTCCCCATAGGGATGAACAACAGGTTGCTCCTGCTGAGCGCAAGATCATTGATTTCCTTTTCTGCCAACAAAGCTGCTTTATTCATTCAGTGAACAAAGCCTCCATTACAGCTGGTTGGAGAGACGCACCTTCCCCCAAACCCTGCCCTTACCAATCCAGTTAGGCAGCAGGCTATGCAATTTCAACTGAGTAGACAGAAAGGGAGGAAGAGAGGACGTGTTGGGACACCTGGTCTCTTGGGACATCCTTTAGACATAAAGCTTTTAGGCTATGAGGTATTTGACAAATGCCCCAGCACACCACTGATTTAAACTCACCTCAAATCTCATGGTTTGACAAAGGATTCAACTGAACTGACAACATCAGGGCCAGGAACATTCTGGTCGTCCTCTCCCTTCCTCCCAGTAGTAGGATAGTGCTATTTATTTTCAGCATCAGAGATCAAGACCAGCATAAAGATATTTTGACAGTATAAGCACAAACACTAGAGAGAATTGGGAAATATGGGATGATCACATCAAGAAGTAAGAGTAAGCAATAAGGGAGGAGACAAACCATACAGATACCCTTCCAGACTGAATTTCTTCATAACTAAACTACAAGAGGCTTATTTACACAGCCCAGAGAACCTCCCAGTACAAAACAGATATACACCCTGTTTTTGAGAAGCTGCAACGGAGACTCTAAGAATTGGAATATTCACCCAAGATCTCTTGTCAAGTTCACAGCAGAGACAACTTTTGATCACTGCAGTTTTAAAATCCCAGCTTTTTCCTGAGGTTTACTAGTCTTACTGCTCCCTGAAGCATGAAGTAACATAAGAAGAACAGAAGTTGAAAGGTTCCCCAGACACATGCTTTATCCTTGAAGGACTGGAGGCAAAATGAACTCCATGTACAGACCATCTTTGCCCCAAGCCAGAGTTCCCAATGAGGCCACAGAAATAGAACCATTTAAAACTTGTATGCAGTCATCAAAAATTGAACTTCAAGTCTGTAACTGGTATCAGAGGTCACTGATCATAAAATGGCAGATGGAAGGGGCTTTCAGTCAATCCAGACTTGGCCCTGCTTTGAACCAGTGCTCTGAATAAGCAGCTTGTCCATTAACTTACCATGTCTCGGATCAGAAGATATTGCTGTAGCTGTTTCCAGAGCTATGTCTGCATATTATCTCCAGTAACTGCAGACATGTTAGATGCACAGATGGATCTAGCTGATGAAGTATTTGACTATACCAACCATATTTTGCAGCCTACACTGATATGGCTGCACGTCTAGCTATATCTAGGCTCAATGACTACAGATATTATGGATTTTTAAGCTGCAAAACAGGGTTACAATACAGTAGAAATATATCCTTAAGTCTCTAGTAGCTTCTAGATTTTCAGGGAGACTCTTTGCTCATTTCTCTGTGCACATTTTATATTTGTATCATTCCTTCAGTGTAAAAGGTTACATTTGTAAACTCTGATATCTGCCTTATTTCTCCAGAGTCATCATTGCTCTAAATCAATCCAGGTCATGCTGAAATTAGTCTTGTCCTTCACCAGGTTAACCGCTCCTCTGGTTTTGCTATAATTAATATACACTTGTAGATAAATTACGACTGAAGTGAAAGACAGGAAAGAAGTAGGGTTACTCTGTAATATTTGTTCTTCTCCCTCTGTTCTCAAGTTCAACAAGAAGCCTCTGGAATTCTGACTATGCCCCAATCTGATCAGTCAGCAAAAGAGACACTGCTTGAAGATGTTTCCTAGAATAAATAAGTTACCTACAAGAGATTCCTCAATAAATGTGGGCACCTCAGAAAACCCTACCTGTTTTCCTGTGAAAGGGAAAATCCTCACTCACTGTTTCCTAAGCTCGTCACCTTCTTCATAGTCCATTCTAGCTGCAGTCCAGAATGATGAAAGTGATTCTTACAGCATAGGCCTGAATTTAGCATGGTGGAATGTGTCCTCACTGTTTGTTCATAGAGGTTATGGAAAGGTAAGTAAAATGACTCAAAACTGCTGCAAGAAAAAGCTGAAACAAGTTAACAGAAGGAGCTCAGTCTTCTTTTAATGTCCTTTATTCTAGGTTTCTGGCATGCATAGCTGAAACCACATTACACTTTTGACTGACAGATTTAGAGCTATTATTTATCATAAAGGGCAAGATCATCATTGAGGCCAAGTAATACTTCATGATACGTTCTTGAACTGATCACAGATCTGAAGTACATTTTAAGCTGTGGAAGGCCTGGTTCTACATTTTATAGAAAAATATAGTTCTAGTAATTTACACTTTTCCCCTTTAGAAAAATTCTCTTTTCTTCATGCTGAGAATGATTTGGATAAAAATTCTTACCTGTTTTCCATCTAGTGTGTACAAGCGTTTAACCACCCCTGAATCCAGCTTGATGGCATCTGTTATATCAGTAAGAACCTGTTCAAACGAATGTGCTGTCTTCTTGTTAAGCAGAATCCGGACTGCTTTACGTGGCTTCACTCCACTCCTGATGATAGTGACTAACTTAGGCCTAATGAAATCCTTATTCTCTTTCGCATCTGGAGTACCTCCTTTGGCAGTTGCAAGAGACTGCACTGAACGGGAAGTAGAAGTTGTCTTAACATTCACTGACCAGTTTGGGTTTACATTCTTCGTGTACTCCAGTTTCTTGAAGGGTTCTATTGAACCACATACATAGCTTTCCCCTGCAGAAACAAAAGCGCCAGACGAGAAAGTCAGACTGGGTGGGGGAATAATAATAAAAAATAAATAAAAACCCAAGGAGAATACCAAATGAAATCCTACTCAATTATTAAATATTATTCTTATCATTCTTGATCTACAGTGCATAAAGTACTGATCTCCTCCCTTCTCAGATGCTACGGACTTAAAAAAAATACCTTAAGGATCACTCATCAACCATTAAAGAAAATGCTATTACAAAATCGCTTGAAAGCATCAGTTTTCTTTTCAAAAAAGACCATCTGAAGTAGGGACTGCTACTGTCAATAAGTGGCATATGTAGCTAATCAGCTTTGCAGTCCCAGTGCATTATCACAGTAGTCCTCTAGCATTCATGCTTAAAGGGCCCATTCCTAACAAAACAGCAGGCCCCAAACACTTCAGAGGAAACAGTATGAAACATTATCAAAAGTGATAGGTTACAAATAATTTTCTATAAGAAATGGATGAAAGTATCATAGTAAATTTATTAATATTTATTTAAAGCTTTAAGTAATATAAAACAGGATACATACAGGCAAGAAGACTCACTGTATTATTCTACTCAATATATTACATGGGGGAAGAAGGAAGGCAAAGCAGAATAATTGCAGAGTTCCCTCCCACTAAATTTACCATAGTTTCAAGAAAAAAAAGCTGTCATAGTTCTATCAGAGCATTATCTACAACAAAAAATTTTCAGAATTAACACACCCACTTATTTCTGGGGAACTAACATAGCCAGAAAATACCAGCACATCTGCCTTCAGCGTTGAAGCTAAGGTGAAAAGTGAAATGGCATCTTAATCCAGTCCAATTGCAGGTTGCTGCAAGAAGGGCACCCATCTCTCCCATCCGTTCCCTCATGCTTGCGTGAGGGACTGCACTGCCAGCAGGTGAGATTGTTGATCTGATAGAACATAAATGCACTAATAAAGACAAAATGAATACTGAAACAGCCAGCTGATCAAGCTCACCCTGTGGCTGGGGGGGGGCAACACACACAAAACCCCGCAACACTAAATCCAGCAAGACAACACCTTTCGGCAGCCTGCAGTTAAGCTGGATTACAAATAATACAAAATCCCATCCTGAACAACACCACAAAAACATTTGAGATGTTTTAATTCTTCTGGGTTCAGTAGTTCAGCATATGCTAACAGCATAAGGATGTTTATGTTCGCATTTAGCCCAAGGTATTAAAACAAAAATGAAAGAAAAACAAAACACTACTTCCTATGCCAAACAGCATGCAAGAAGAAGAAGAAAAAAAGCCACCTCACATACACTAAAAGATAGACTTTGCTAATTATCCTTACCCTAAGAAAGAGAATTCAGCATTCAACACCTAGATTTTCTTTCTAGCATTCATTATTAAGATTTAAGGGCCCCTCACTCCAGCCCCACAAGAATACAGGGAATGCTGGCAGACACATGACGTTACCACAATTAGCACCGGGGCTGGGGGGTAACCATTGGGACATAGGGTCCCAGGATGCAAGAGGGGTTCAAGCCCTCCACTGGCACAGTTAGCATGATGCCTCAAAGGTAGAGATGAAATGGTAACTCATAATACAGCGATCACCAGAAACACCAGAAAGCCAGTGGAAGAACTCCAAGAAAAGATAAAGAAGTCAGAGCAACATGTGAAGATGGACCACTGAGCAGAAAAGAAAAGTACAATGAGATCACAAGATCAAGCAGGAATCATAAAAAGACTTTTATTTATTTTTTAAGCATTCTTTTAAAGCAGAACACAAAATACAAAGCAGGAGACAAGTGCAACATTCCAATGCTTGCTAGTAATCTTGTGAACTCAAGTGACTGCATATTTTGCAGTAACATCTTAAGTGTTAAGAAAGGAACCTAAGAGGGAAAGCTTCACTAAGTTTATAGGTAAAAGGAAGAATCTACCTTTTAGACTCATTCAGAGAGAAAGAGAGAGAGAGACAGACAGACAGAGAGAGAGAGAGAGAGAGAGAGAGAGAAACAAAAAGGCTTAGCAGCGGTAATGATCCAAGAGTGACCAAACAGGACATATTCTCTTCTTTTTTATTCATGTCCCTAGACAGTATTTTTAGCACTTACTGTTAAATTACTACAAGGTCAGAACAACATGAATGCACCCTCCCTCCCAATACCCCATCTATAATGGTAACAAATTTAAAAAAGAAATAATAATAATGCTTTGTAGAAAAAACAAAGATCCTAATATGAACGGAACTGCACTCAATACAATAAATAGCTGTTTTATAAAATATTTTGCAGAAGTCAAAAAAATCCTGGATTCATGAGATTTTAGTCTCTTCTAACTTTTAAGATAACTTATTCTTGTCTCCATTTGAGTTGTAACATTTAAAAAACACTGGCAACCTCTTTCGGGGAAAAAAATATTTGGGGATTCCATGTTACCAGAGAAATTTTCCAGTTATTTGCATAAAATAAGATTATGTCCCAAAAAAGTGACATCATATTAAAGCTCACTTCTCAAAGGTCCATCCTTCTGGATTTCAATTTACATTTCACTGCCAACCTAGTTACTCAGGAACACATAACAAATGGTTGCAGCCATTGTATCCAGAAGATTTACACCTACTTTATTAAGAATTATGTTTTGTTGCCTTTCATGAAAGGAAAATATCCCACATGATTTTTAATACCATCTATATGTAAAAGTCAGCTGGGTTCCTAGTGGATGTGTAATAGCATGTGTCAACTCCTGGTTACAAGATTAATTTTGTGTAAATGACCATGAAACAGACCAGTACAATAACTGAAGTGATGGGATTGTTTTAACATCTAACTGTCTTCCCCTTCTTCATTTCCAACAGTACTGCATACTACACCAATAAGATATTTGTACCAAGATACACTTCTTTTTTTTTTTTCTCTTGAGGGGCATCACATTTAGCTACAGAACTCCCAGAAGGTAAAAGAATATCCAAGGCCTTCTAGGATTAAATATCTTTATTAGGAGCAATTTTACATAGCAAAACAGAAATACAAATTGCCACACACACCCCCCATCCTGTCACAATTTAAGACTTAACACTTGCAACACTCTGCTTCGGGGAAGTTAGTCTGGGATTGTAGTCAACACAGATGTTCCTAAGGCCCAGACCTGTAAGAACATCAACTAAATGGGCAAAAGTCCAACACCGTAAAGGTATCTCATCTCCTCCACAATCAGTAAACTCTGTTTTATGGTGATATTCAAAGTCTGAGTACTCCTAATATTAGAAACACCTAAGTGTAAGTTCAAGTTTCCTGAATTTAAGGCCCAAGCCTCACACTGACAGCAGTCAGAAATTTCAGTGTCTGGTCTAATCCTTTAGCTCTGGTAGTGTTTGTGTAAGGAGGAAGTCTCAATGAAAAGGACAAACAGCATTCACCTTGATTTTCATCCTCACTTCTTTTTCACAGTTACCCTAAGAAAGGGAAGACTGCAAAAAATTTTTTACAGTGGGCATAACTACTTCAAGGACAGCAACAAATTGCCTCAACACTGCAGAGGATTACTAATCCAATGGATCCACCTTCTGCTTAACTACTGCTTCCTGAAGAGTCTCTCCCAGCTGCTCTGATGAGGAGGCAGGGAGGTCTGTAGTCCTTTAGTCTCTCTAGTCCTCTCTAGTCCTTTAGTCTCTTTAGACTAAAACAAGGAAGCTCCTGAATCAGGGCCTGGAATCAAACAGGCCCACTGCAATCAGAGCAAGACTAAAACTATCAAGCACAGCTCTAAACCTTTCTTTTTTTGTAACCTTTGTCTACCACTGTCTCATGGATGATAACCTCACCACAGTGATTTGTGCCTGAGGGGGTGACAGCCAACACCAGCAGCAAGCTAGTTCCCCAGCTCCAGAGCAACAGAGAAACACACCTGTGAGAGGTGTCAGAACTTGAGCACAACCAACTCTTAATCTGGGTCTGGCCTAGGCACATAAAACAGCCCCCAAACACAGGCTTTGACTAATTGACAGCAGGAGGAAGAAGGTAACCTGTATAGGAAATAATCTTCAAACATTAGATGTGTAAGAAAACACAAACATGGAGAAGGGATCTTAAGCAGAACTACAGTAGAGACAACCTACTTAAAACATCTATTAGACTGCAGTCCCCCAAGGGAAGGGAGTGAGCATTTCATAGTGCAGTCATCTGTCACTAATGAAATCTTGACTCTTGATTAGAGTATCAATAACCATTAGAATTTAAAAAAAGGGGGAGAGGACATCCAGCTGTTCTGGAACATCTGAAACCTACCTAGGAAAAAAGCATTATTAAACACTAGAAAGTACCTCTTTCCTGACAGCCTCCCTTCCTCCTCACTTTCTCCCAGCAACAGTATAAATTAAACATACCCAACTTTACCTGGTCAGAAAAAAAGATACACAAAGTTTGTTTTCCATTTTTGAACCAGTAATCTCACAATTTAAGTTGTATGAGAGCTCAACACTTAAGAAAATCTAGAGTGTAACAAACAAAATAAATCTTAGTATTCAAAGGCTAATCAGAAAGCCAGTCCTGTAGAAGGACTGGTTTGTGCTAAAAGTAAAAGATAAAATAAAGCCTACTACCTGCAGGTATACTTCTGTCAAGATTTAATGCAGCTGAACCACTGGAACCATTTAACATCAGAAGATAGTTCTTCTAGGTCATGACAGAATATCATAACATGCCTCATGTTAAAAATATAATCAAAAAAGAAAATCTGTATGCAGAGTGGGTGCTAAGGAGACACTGAATCATTGCCTGTAAATACTGGAGCTTTCCCAGCATGAATGTCTGACTCCTTCTCTCTGCTGTATTGATATTAACAGTTTATTTGTTCTCTTCAGCTTGCTAATATTCTCATTACTAGAATGTCCTAGCCACTATCTCTTAAAAGAGATTATTCAGATTGCTTTTCTGGGCTGAAAGCAACCTAACCTAAAATGGCTTATAGAGAAGGTTCCATGAGCTGGCCTTAGCAGGTAGAAAACTCTGGAGAAGGAATACAGAGGCTCTTTGAATTATGCAAGCAAGAAAGGAACAACCATTTCTTGTTGGACAGCATGACTGCCACTTCATTGTTTAAAATAGTGTTGGTTCCTCATTTGAGGACATCTACCAGGAAAAAAAGATTAATCTATAAGCCCGCAAGAGGTGGAAGAACAGCAGTAAGCACACTTTGTGCCTCCTGCTGAGAATGCTCAGTGCAACAGTCATTCATTGTGGTCCATTTTCCCAATGAATGGAACAAAAAACAGACTAAGAGAACAGGAAAGGGGACTGACACCCCTATCATCCAGTGCAACAGCTATACACATCCTTCCTCACTTCCACCCCTTCGATATCATACAAGCAAAAGACAAAGGAACAACGCCTGGGGGGAAAGGACACAATTCCGACAATCCCTCACCATGCAGGGCAGACTGCAAAAGGAAGATGACCTGAACCAAATAAGTTATTACCTGATAGTTCCCAAATGTGTTACTTAATAGAGCAATAACCTAGTTAAACTACATTACTGGTGCCTTGTCTTTCTGCAGTGTCTGGAAAAATGCAACAGTGCAAAAGAAATGAAGTATCTTCAGGAAATAAATCTACCCTACCCATTTTCACCTAGCAATTGGATGTGCCAAGAAACTTCTAGAATTTGGAATAAATCAGATCTCATATTTTTAAAAGGACTTTCTTGTATTTTGATTTATAGATGGCACATCATTCTTTCTGCTCAGTTCAGACTGAAAAAAAATATATATATATATATATATAAAAAAAATTTTTCCCCCTCTTCCAAACACAAGAAAAAAAAAAATGAACCACCACAGGCCCCAAGTAAAATGTTTCCTCACTGTTGGTACAAGCGAGATAGGCCTTGTACTTGCATAAAAATATCACTGGAAAGTACTTAGAACAAAAAAATCATGGGACCATCCAAAAAATTGTTTAGGAAGACACACTGCATATCATCTGGCTAATGGGCGAATCTTCTCAAGTTCATCAAATAATGAAATAAACAGTGCCAGAAAGTCTAACAATCCTCAGCCATTTCATGCAACAGGATTATTCAGCTGTTTATTAGACCATATAAGAATTGCAGATATTTCTGCCACAGGATCCAGTCTAAGCTTCACTAACTTTGATAGACCTGGATAAAGTCCATGCTAAATATCCAGTGTAAATCCAATCCTATGAACAGATGTCTACACAGATCCAGCTCTACTAGCATTTAAACAGACACTTTACTATTATTATTTTGATAGTGCATTACATATGTTTATGCATCTTTCCAGCCCATCAGTTCCTAACTGCTGAGGTCAGCAAGACTCAGAAGAGCATTAGCTACAGAGCACATCAGACACCAGGTCAATCAGTTCCCATGGGCTGATGAGGTTGGGCTCCTCACCGCCACTGCTGGAGCAGGCAGCAGAGGTGGCAGCAGCAAGAACAGGAAGAGGGGAAAGCAGAGGTAAGAGAAATAAGGTGATAGCGGGAGTAGCAAGCCCCCCCCCCCACACACACAAATGTTGGAAACTCTGCCACAGCCCACCGCTTTAGCCAGGAGACCCTGCTTCTGAATCCTCCACTGGCAGGCAGCTTTCCTGCTGCATCAAATACAAGCTGTACTGCCTCCACTTGGAAGACTCTTCAGTGTAGCCTCATGGGGTCCACCACCTCCTTTGGGGTGAGATTCCTATCTCCACACAGTTACTAGCAGTTATAGCCATTACCAGATTTTTTGAACTAGTACATTTGTGCTCTTTCAGACAGCTCCTTCAATTAGGATTACAGCTTTGAGATAATCCCCTGAAGACATTCATTTTTCTTCTTCAGATCATTCCTTAAAACTATTTTTACCACTAAGCCTACACAGAGTATGTGCATGCATGCAAGTCTTTATAATAGTTTGGCAGCGCACCAAATATTGACATGTGACAATACTGTTTCCTAGTACTATTTTGCCCATCTTGTGGTCTGGGGTTTTTTGGTTTGTCTTCGACTGCAAGTTCTCTGCAGCAGGGTTCATCTTTTGCGGTAGGTATTGTGGAAACCCAAAACAATTGATTCTGGTTCATACCCAAGACTGAGGTAATATTATAATGAGAAAGGGATGCAGATCTGGCTATGGATTGATTCTGTGGTCATTGCTTCATGAAGCAGGACCCCAAGAATAACAACTGTAAATAATATCCTTTATTTTAGAGTTATCTTGCTCACTCCAGTTTATTATTGTTCTTGTCACAGTGCTAAATGTTCTTGGGATAAGAACCACCAGTCCACCTTTGTCTTTGGTTTAAAGATGTTACACTAATTCTTGGAAAAGCAAATGTAATTAGTTCTTTTCTGAGACCTTCTTTACAGCTAGACAATTTAGTCTTAAGAGCAGCTTCCTCTTCATTGTTCCCAGAGGCTTTGATTACATGTTATACCAAGGGAAAAAGGCACTTCACATTTGGAAGCCATTCTCTAATAGTAAAAGGGTCCTGAACATCAGGTCTGACAAAAAGTAATCTGAACCTTTACATTCTTTCTTCAGCTAAAGTGAAAGGAGAAAGGAAGTTACTGAATGCATGGAACTTTTTACAACAGTGCATACCCTGTGTTATCAAAGCCCAAGAAATCCCACATGTCCCAGGTCTTCAAAAACATACAGGGAAGCCATTAGTTTGAAATAAAAGGAAAATGTGCTCACAGACCTCAAAACAACCAGCAGCACAAGCATACACACATGCCAGCTCTGAACTGTATGCAGGGCAGAATATTACTGATGCAAAACAGCTTCTTTACAACTTTTGTTCTGCTGGTACTACTTTCATGTAGGTCTATGCATTCAGCTCTTCGATGAAAGGCAGTGGCTATGTTTTCCCCAAGAACTAGTTGCTTCTCTGTCTTTATTCACCAGTACGGGAAGGGAGGAGTACAGTAACTTTATCATAGACATAAGAGGAAATAAGCATCATCAAATAAAGGCCTTATAGCATTTACCTGACAATGGAATCACTAACTCAGTACCTATGAAAATAGACTATTATCCAAATTCGTAACAGTCTCATGAAGTTAACTCATACAGCAAGGGAATAGTCTCATCACAAACAAAGCAATGCTTCACATTCCAATAGTTTGAGCAAAAACGTCATTTGGTGAGAGGCAAAAAAATTATGATTTTCCAGCTATTTAAACATAAAGCAGATCTGCAAGCTAATTAATGCTGTACCAGACTATCCAAGCTCTATTAAAGTTGTACAGTAAAGACTGGAAAGGGCTTACGTAAAAACCATCACTGCCAACTTGAAGCATACACAGGACAAGCGGGTATGTTCATTAGAACAATAAGGAAGAAAGTCTCACAGAAATAAAAGAAACCCCAAAGCCCTTCTTTTAAAATTAAGCTTATGCCTTGGTACTGTCATTCATTTTGACTGACTGATTCATAACCACAATATTATTATTCTCTAGGAAGCCAAAATAAACCAAGCTGATCAGGTAACAGAATTTATTTCATCCTCTGCATTCTCTCTCTCTTTTTTTTTTCCTGCCCCCCCCCCCCAAGCTGGTTTTGGCTGGCAGCAAAAGACTGTGCAAATCAACATTGATATCAATGATACACGCTTCTTGGTGAGCATACCAATCAAATAGCACAATTATTTATACAGCTAATGAGAAGAAAGTATACAAATGCTGTTTTTAAACAGATGTTGATTAATATTGGTCTATCCTTACAGAAATTGATTTTCTCCACCAATTAAATACTGCCCTGAAAAATACAGTTCTAAGTCAGCCCTGGAATTCAAGACATAGATCTTAATATCTGTTTCCCTTGTTTCACTAAAACTATGGTCCTAACCATGAAAACTCTTACTTACATGGGCAATCCCACCACTCCAATTTTCCTCTTTTAGCATCTTCATGTTGTTCTCTATTCTGCTTTTTAACACAGGGAGGATCATCAAGAACACCTTCTTTTCAAGACTTCTCCTTAAAAAGCTCTCCTCTACTATGATACCTACACAAAAAAAACCTCAGTGGTGGCTGAACACCTGCTATACCAAGATCAGCTTCTCTTTCAAGAGCCTTATTCAGCATTAACAACTTCTCTCCCCAACCTACTCTGCTTCTGATCCTCTCTCATAATATACTGATACTGAAAATTCTTTCACCTATTGCTAAAAATGAAAATCATGAAGAAATTACAATCTCTGCTACAAATCTGAATGAGTTCTCCCATGGCTATAGCCACAGAGAGATGACGCTCTTTATCAGATTACTCACATAAGCATTAACAGACCCATGCCTTAGTTTACAGGGGTTGCCCATGGCACATTGGGGCCACAGCTAAGAGGGGAGAGACACCAAAAACAAAGTTGTTCAGGCTTTACCTCCTTTCTGCAGAGTCAAAGCTATGCCCCTTATCTTCATAGACAAAAACAACTTCAGTTACAGCCATGTACTAATTAATGCTTTCAGGCCTTACATGTTCTGATGTTTTATACTAAGAGATGTTGCCTACAGATAGAATGTGAAGCCAATTACAGCCAGGAGCACTTTATGCCGAGTAACTGATAATGCTTTATGCTGCAGGTACAGGAGCCTTATTTAAGAGTAATATAAGGATGTCACTGGACCAGGGAAGAGGAAAAGGAAAAACACTACAGGAGAGAAAAAGGTTGAATCTATTCAAACCATCTACCCCAGCAGAGCCAAAGATACAACATTACTCTAACAGGTTGCCTACATTTATTCTACTGCATGAGTGGAGAGTACTTTACTTGAGGCATAATTACTTGTATGGAAGAGTTTGAGATCTTTACTTGAGAAAGACAGTCTTTTTTAAAGGGGGGGGGGGGAATCCATCAGAACTGACTTTCTTGTAGAGGTGAAGATATCTGCTGATGAGACATATGAAAATGGGCACCATGGACCTTGTCAAGTATAACTGACTAGACCCTCATTGGCATTTTAAACATGCAAGTTCAGAATAAGCAGCAGATGAGGTCTTCAAGATCTAGGACTATCACCACTAGGTTAACAGTAAACAGTCAGACACTTTCAAAAAGAGAGAAGTAAGGTAAGGCAAGAATATTTCACAGCACAATTTAACATATTTGCAATTCAAGTTATACCACTGGAAATTCTTTTCTCTAACAATAATAAAAACAATACTATTACTCATTTGTGGAAGACAAAGAAGTTTAACAAACACTGATTCAAATACAACTTTACACCTCTAAATCTTATTGCTGACCTTCTACTAGCTGGTCCAAGGAGGAAATCTTCTTGGAGCCATCAATCGTGTAGATTGTTCTCACTCCCTGGGGCAGATTCACATTGTCAGAGAGAGTTCGGGTCAGATCAGCCAGCAGAGCCTCAAAGGATCTAAACCGGTCAGGGGAGATGGCATATACAATTCCTTTGAAATACCGGTCTCCATTACGATAGAAACGAACTTTCTTAGCTTTTTTCTCAGAACTGAGGGTCTGTAGAGTACGGGTTCGGTAAAAGCTACAGTGGGCACTGTGGGTAGGGCTAGGCAAACCATTTACCCGGGACCCTCTGCCATACCGCTGCGCTTTATCACGCTCATCAAAATGCTCCAGCTCCATATCTCTCCCAAAGGACATCCTGAAGTTCAATCTAAGGGATGCACAAGAGAAGAGAAAAAGTTTAAGAACGTACACATTTTAAGAGAGCTCATTTTGAGACTTCACGTTATATACAGGACACACACAGAAGACTTCTTTCCAAGTTCAGAAAAAAGCCTGAACAAAGACATACTATGTTCACATGTTCATTTTATAGCTCTCTTGTCATGCTGTAAAGCCTAGTTTATAAAAAGTTAGAGTTTTATACACCATAGAGATACCACTCATGAACCAACTGCTTAGCAATATGCAAACATTAAAAAAAAAGTGTTCATTCAAATTCAGTAAGACCTCTGAAACTTAGGTGGCAAAGTTGAACTACTGGAAAAAAAAGAGCAAACAAGTCAGCTTTCTGCTTTTTCTCATCTTACATTCAGGTGATATTTGAAACCTATTAGAAGTGACATAACCAGTTTGCATTCTAAACTGTTAGCCCCAACTAAGCTGTTTGCTCCTCCTGTGATCTCAGAAGTTACCATCTCAGAGGGGAATACTTGTTGCCAACCAGTAAGCAATTAAGAACTTCTGGAAGAAAGATGTTGCAGGTTGGTGAAGAGAATCAGGACTGTCACTACCAGTGAACTGACTTAATGGGTCAATTCCACTATGAAAAAGCCCTTGCTTATTCCAGTCATTGGTCTCCCTACAGCCTAAGCTTTGAAACAAATTACTTCAGTTGTCCTTGTGCAAATACTTTGCATACTCTAAACCAACAGAGGTGCTCAAATATCATGAAATAAATAAGAAAGACAAAAAAGAAAAAAAAAATTAGAGGGAGTCATGAAACTAGTATTATTCAGTGAGCAAGCTACTTAAATGCTTTATAAAATTACCAAATGTATTATTAATATTCCAGGCCTAATTTTCAAATTGATCAATGCTGACAGATTCTTTCACCAGGAAAACTATCACTGAAGGAGTGATAAATTCAGTATAAGCAGGCAAATTAGCAATTTATGTCTTCCATGTTTGACAGCAGCAAGACACTTCAGTATGACCAATTCTGACCAAAATGATCCTGAGTGTTCACAGCTCACATAAATGGAAGCTCGCATTTTCTGAAATGAAACTATGGAGGTATATACTTGCTTTCCTTTCTATGACCAACGCAAGATTAATTACTACAAGTGGGATGTTAATCTTCATAAATAAAATGATTCCCCCCCCCAAAAAAAAAAAACAAGAGATCATTAGGTTCAGAACACATTTCTTCTAGCTTAAGAGCCATCTACATTTGCAGTTATCTGCAGAATAGCGAAACACAGTAAGTTTATTTATAGCACAGATATACAGACCTAATTTAGAAGTGGTCTCTCTCATTGATTTCCAATGAAAAGAAAAAAAAAATAGCAAGCACAAGCTTTTTTCAACCACTAGTAATTAGGTGACCATTAGAAAAAATCCAGACCAGCCGTGAAGCAATAAGAAGAAATACAGGAAAAAAAAAAAGACTTATGGATACTCCTTAGCGTATACAAGTTTGTATTAAAACAATGATTATACAGTTGGACCCTGATGCTGCAAAGCTGTAGGGGATGTGCTCAACAACTTCTTAGAGCTGTTCACGTGCTTAGCTAAAACAGGCACCTAAAGCTAACCACTGCAAAAGCAGGGCCTTGGCGGAAGTTATTTACCCTGGTTTGGTTACGGCTCACAGCTTATTCTGTTACACAGGCCTACAGGATCATGTGCTTATGTATACATGCAAGATTTACATTTGTAAATTCCTGGCTTTAAATCTACCTAATTAACATTTACTGCCTTATATATAGGAAAAAATAGATTCTAATCTACATCTTTCTACACCAGTGCACTCACACACACACCACTGGTTAGAAAAACAAGGAGATTTGCTCTGGCATTTCAGTGACATTTCTCTATGGGTTAAACAGAAAATATTACTTAATGGCCACACTTAGGACAAATATTATACCATCAATGTTTCTGTATAAAATATTTATTTGTAAGTGTTTGGCTTCATTTTTAATTCCAACAAGAACCATTTATTCAGGTTTAAACCATCCCAGGAGAACTCACAATTCAAAGACTATACCTCAGAAGCAACGCCCGTAACCAAAAAAAAAAAAAAAAAAAAAAAAGATTTCTCCTAGATCTGCTGTTCATTTGCTCAAATCATCTCAAACGGGGGGAAAAAAAAGGAAAAAAACAAGTTTATATGAAGACACTTTTTACAGTCTTTCAGCTGAAATAATTTTAATTATGGGGCAGGGGGGGAAAGCAGTGTGAGTCACTGCCCTTTCTTCCACTCACTTATGCTTTAATCAATAATGGCTATAATTCCCAATGAAGCTCTTTAAAACAGAAATAGAGCTCCCCTGAACAACCCAGCCCTGCCTTTCACAGACCAGGGTGTTCAAACCACAAGGTCAGAGCAGACAAAGAAATTCTAAATAATTTGATCTGATCAGATGTTTCTCTATGCGTGCGTGTGTAAAAATATACAAATAAAATGAAAAGGCACACCCCTGGAAAACCACCATGCCCGACACTTTACACCCCCTACATCTGTTAAAGGGTTATTTATAATGCAGGTGTGGGTGAGCGATTACATAAAACAATCATTCCCGCTGGGCCAAAATACCCACCGCGATATGACTGAGACCCAATTTCAGATCATTCATAGACTACGAGACACACTGACTGCTAAGTCACCGGGGGAGGAAAAAAAGGCACGAATACAGGCGACAGCGGCTGAAAACAAGGGTTTATTCTGCTGGGTAGGGGAAACGTGTTTGAAATGCAACGAGGCTGCTGAAACCGCTTACGTGAGACGAGGCGCCCCGGCTCCGCCACAGCCCGGCAGCGCGACGCGAGCCTCGCGGCGACGAAACGCGCTGCGCTTGTAGCGGGCAGCGCCAGGGCAGAGCCCGGCACGCACAGGGGCGCTCCCGCATGCCGAGGAGACACCCAGCCGCCAGCAGCCGCCCGCCGACAGCCCGCTGCTGTTTCCGAGGCGGCGGCGGCGGGTGCCGGCGCCCCAGGCGCTCGCAGCCCGCCGCGGAGCCGCCTCTCCCCCGAGGCGCCGGGCCGGGGCCGCCGCCGCGCCGCTCCCGGCGGCCGCCGCCCCACACAATGGGCACAGGTGCACCGCGGCGCGGCGGGCGCCCAACGGCCGCGCCCCAACAGCCGCCACAGCGGTCCCGCGCGCCGCCGTCCCCGCGGAGCGGAGCTGAGGGGCGGCCGGAGTCCGGCGCTTACCTGCTCTCCGGAGTCTCGCGAGCACCTTTTCCCTCAGATCTGCCGGCTGGGCGCGGAGGGAAGGCGGCAGCTCGAAATGGGAAGAGGCTGAAAAGCAGTAGCTCCCTCCCTCCCCTCTCGGCGATCACACGGCTTTAATCGCAATCGTTGCCGCAGAAAGCGGCTCGGATGCCTTTGTTACGCCTCCCCCGGCTGGAGAGCGCTGCTGGGGAGCCGGGCTGCAGCTGCTTCGCCTTTCTTCTGCTGCTGCCGATTGCAGTGATTTGCATTAGCCCGGCCCTCATTGAGATACGGCTCTTCACACCAGCCTCTCGCGGGCTCTCCCTCCAGAGGGCGGTGCCGCCCCTGCCCCCTCTCCCCTTCCCTCTCCGTCTGCCCGGCGCGGCTGCTCGTCCCTCCGCGCTGCGGGGAGCGTCCGAGCCGCCGGGGGCGGCGGGCGGAGGAGCGGCCCTCGCCGGGGCGGCCGGTCACCCCTCACGGGCCCCCGTGAGGCGATCTGGGCGCAGCTTGCCCGCCGCCCTCCCCGCCTGCCTAGCTGCCCGGGAAGCCGCGGGGAAACGTGCCCGGCCCGGCGTGCGCACGGGGTGCAGCCTGCCTGAGAGGCCTCGGCCCGACGCCCAGGAGCAGCTTTTAACAGCATTTGTTGACCAGACGTGTCCTCGGTGTTTCCATGAGGCTTGCCTGATCCCAGAGTGCTGAGAGCCCGCTGGCACCCCATGGCAGGGCTTGAGCGCTGAAGGTGGGATGGACGTGGATTTAGGTACTAAGGTCACCAGGCATCCTTATGGCCCCTGGTCTCTGGCTGACCTTGGAGGTGACTAACCTCCACAGATGCTGCAGTTTTATGCTTAAATTTCCCTGAGGATGCATTTGGCCTAAAGCATCTCAGACTTCATCAGACTAACGCTCATGCTTGAGCCCCTCAGGCCTCAGAGTGCATTTGCTGAGTCAACTTCCACACCAAAATTCAGTATGGCTGCTATTTTCTCCTCAAACGCTTGGTAATTCCCCTCTTTAATGTAAAAATCTCACTGAAGCATTCCCAAGGTGGAGGACCTGGTTTGCTTTCCTCTGTGCAACAAGGATTTTAGCTCCTGTCTTTTACTTGCCAGGTAAACATCCTAGTGCACAGTCCAGGGGGACATGGAAGGAAACAAAGCAAACACTTTCTGTCCCTTCTGCTGAAGCTTTTCTGTGCTCTGAAAGAATTAAAAATGCATTAGATCAGAGAGAGGGAATTAGTCTGTAACCTAGTGGTTATGGCACTCAGTTGGGAAGACAAAAGATGGCTTTGTGTTCCTGTATTGCAGACCGCTCGTGTATTTTACATCCATAAATCCAAAAACAAGCAATGGAGCGGGGAGTTAAGCCCAAGGTGCCTTCTCCCAGTGAGGAGGCTCCTGCTTAATCTGTCCCTTTGGGCAAATGAAGCCTTCGTTCCACAAAAACTGAGAGAGGCTCAAAAGAAGGGGATGGAGCACTTCCCTTCTTCCCTATACCCCTAGAATAGTCCACAGACAGGCTCTTAGGAGACAGAAGATTCCCTGAAGGAGAAATAATGTTGCTTTGTCTTCGGCATCCTGGAGGAGTTCTTTAATCATGAAACTATTGCATAAAGCAGAGACAGGAGTCTTCTGGCTAGACTTCCTGTTTCCTTAGTTTTTGAAAGAAAAATGACCACCTAAGACCTCCAGGAGAATCTCTTCTTGAAGAAGTAATAGCATTAAAATATTTGAGCACCAGAAAGATTCAGAATTTAACATACAACTCTGTCTTCAGCACTTTTTTAACAGCTTGCTTAGTTTTTGTGGCTCTCATTCTAAGGCACTTAATTCTCTCCATATATTCAATGTCCAGCTTAGGCACTTAACTAAGGACTGTCATTTTTCAGATACAAGTTCCTAGAAATTGAGCACCACCACATTGAGTATTTTACCAGTTATGTTCCTTTTTAGTCTATTGTTTTTGAAAATCTCTGATCTGTGTTTAGATACAACAGATATGGTGATAGTGGTAATTATTATTATACTTGGTTGGAGAATGGAAAATAATTTTTAAAAATTCTGGTAACCTTGCATTAAAATTCTGTTTTTTTAAACTGCTTCTGAGGTAGGTCAACAATGAAATTAAATGTTCATGACAG
Organism: Apteryx mantelli; assembly: GCF_036417845.1. Lineage (NCBI taxonomy): Eukaryota > Metazoa > Chordata > Aves > Apterygiformes > Apterygidae > Apteryx > Apteryx mantelli. The sequence continues at coordinate 28,576,441 of NC_089978.1, forward strand.
TCTTAAATTTTTATTCTTTGATACGAAAAAACAAGAGATCTCAAAGATTGCTGCTAGAAAAGACTACCATGGTCTCTAGGCCAATTCTCTGACAAAGTAGGATTGTTCTTAAACATTCTTCAGTGCTGTTTAGTCCAGTTCATTTTAAATGTCTCAGGTAATGCGGCTTCTACTGCTTCCCAAAGGAGACTTCACTTGGAAGTCGAGTTCCTTCAGTTATGTGGAGGTTTTTTCTGACAATGAGGTTAATGGAAAATTTCTTATGTTTAAGCTCATTAGTTCTGGCTATAGTGCCCTGTGTTCACGTACATAATTTATTTCTCCCATTGGTGTTTACATTTCTCTGACATGTATTATTTACGTCTAGCCTAAGTGTGCAAAATACTTTGCAGATGTTCAAGATAGGATCCTCATTCTTATTAGGTTACACTTTAAAATAAAAAGACAAGCACAAAACAAACAAAGGTAAAAAGGAAACAATACAATATAAATCAGTAATAAAGCATAAATCTAATAGACAAGAATCTTTTAAAATATGTGCTTATTTTTTCCATTTACAGTGTTGTGTTTGACATGAAGGTACAACACGATGTAGTATGGAATGTTTGCCTTCTTCAGGCACATTTGCCATCTTTTTATTTTTAAAGCACTTTAAAAGAACCTTCCCCTTTACTTTTTTATGTGTTTTGTCCATAGCCTAAATTAAAACAAAGCAATTCTAAATAGAAAACAAAGTTTGTGTAAATTGTTTTAATAGATATATAACCTTCCTGTTAAAAGAACTCCAATGACTTTTCTAATATGAATTTTACTTTCTTTCTTGCACAGATTTTGGAACTTTGTGTGTTTCCAGAGCCCTCCATTGTCACTTAACCTTCCTTTGGATGACCTAAGTAACTTGGGCTTTACATTTCTGTCACTGTTAATCAGGTTTTTCAGATCTAACAGTATTCCAGTAGAGCTTTTCAGAACATTTCTAATGTTTAAGCACCTTTTAGAAATGTGTGCAGTAGAATTGGATACAGTTACATCACCACCCGATGCTAAAGGTTGCACCAACCGCTTTTGGAAGATCATTCTGGGAGCTTCTCCTTAGTTGACTAACCACTATGAGCTGTAAATCCTTTTCAGAGTCACTGCTTTTCAGGACACTGTCTCCAATCTTCTAAACGTGACCTACATTCTCTGTTCCTGCTGAATGACCCTGCATTCAGCTGTTTCAAAAAGCATGTTTGAATAACCCTGGCTTACTAAGGATGTCAGTTTCCCCATAGAAAACCTGCTTTGTCTTTCTTTTATTTAGCACTCTGTGCATTTTATGCCATCTGCAAATTTTACCATTAACGCTGTTAAACATTCCTTCAGATCCCTGATAAACTTATGTAGGAACAGAGGACAGCATTTTCCAAAATGTAAGGGCTTGACCCCCAAGGCAAGAGTGCTGAGGGTGTGTTCAGAGCTCGTTCCACTTTGTGTCAGAGAAGCACTCAGCTCTCAGGATGCCAAACCCAGCCAAGGGAACTGGTGCATGCGTTGTCACGTATGCCCGTTTCCGCGAGCAGCCTGTGCCAGCTCATCACAGGGGTCGCAGCAACTGAAGCTGCACCAGCCAGCTGGGTTTGCAAAGGGCACCGCAGAGGCCGTGGGGTGGGGCAGCACAGTCCTAAGCAGACAGCAGAAATACTCTGGGAATAACTCGCACATGAAAAACAACAGAACTCTGTGGATTCTTCAAGAATTACCCAAGGGATAATGATTAGCTGTTTACAATTACTTTTGGAGATCTATCAGTTAGACTGTTTTTAATTAATTATTATCTGTTACACTGATTTTGTATAACACTAATCACTTAATTAGATTGATGTACTGCTGTGTGTCTGTTGTTTTACAGGAGCATATGTCGATGCAGTCTACCTTTATCAATCATATCTGGCAATCTCATCCAGAAAGCTACTGAATTTGAAATGCTCACTGGCACTAATCATTTTCTGTGTTGATTACATCACATAGCAGGACTTAAATTATTTTACCTGCTACCAATTCCAGAATACCTAGAATGATATAGTCAAGATCAACTTCTTTATGTTGTCCAAATACTAGCATAACAATGACTTTATCCGAATTTTTAATACTTCCTCAATATTCTTAGATTTCTTAAATAGCAACATTAATTGCTCAGGTAGCACAGTAATAAATTCTTTTTAGATTATGCTAAATTACTTGTGTAGTTTTTTTAATTATTTACATATTATTTTGGAAAAAAAACATAGCATTCATCATTAGGATGTGACTGCATTATGCAGAAGTATTCATTGAATAGTTCTGTCTTTTCTGCATCGTTATTGGCAATTTCAACTTTTTACTTACAACTTTGCTAGGATTTATTTTGTTCCCAATACTTCTTTTTAAATTCCTCATTGTCCTTAGTATTTCTGGCTGTAAAATTTCTCACTGATGATTTCTCATATATCAGTTGTCTGTATTTTACTTGTCCAGACTTAAAATAATGAGAAAATATAATAAAGTTTTTACTATATTTACTCTTCCTCTGTATTTTTAATGAGTATGTTTTTAACCAAAGACTAACTGCCCTAACTGCACAACTGGATTTTTGATTCCAGTAGAAAAAAATACCTTCCCTCAATAATCATTCACATTTTAAGGCTCTTTTTAATCTCTTTTATTCTGTCTATAACTGATTTCTTCAAGAAATTTATCCTTTCAATAACATATTGGTCAGGATTTAATTCTGTTTGCATACAACAGATGTAATTACATGCTGATCACTGGACAAGCATTTTTAAAGTTATTTTTAGATATCTGCTCACTGGGATGAAGTCCCACTATAAAGGGGACCTGAGTTAGATGTAAAATCACTTTTTGTGTTGGAAAATTGTGGTCTTTCACTTTTTGGTACTCCATGAATATTTTGATCATGTCAGCATAAGACCTCCAGCATAGCTTGTCAGACTTAATGTCTCCATTTTTTTTTTCTTTCAGATATTGTCAGTGCATGTTTAAAGAGCTGCTTGCCCCATTTGATTTGGTATTAGTTAACAACCTGAACCTAAACCTCTGTCATTTGGGATTATCAATTAGAAATCGATTATGCAGCTGGCAGGCTAAATCCTACCCGTGAAACAACTCCTTCCATCTCCAAAGTATTCTCCATCATCATGTATTGTAGCAATACGTACATCTGAGTAAACTGTTACTGTAATCTTTCTCCTTTCCAGATTGTCAAGAAGCTGAATTAGAGCAATTCTGAAGTGCAGGATCTGAGCGATCCTTTGTTCAAACTAATTAAATTGATATTCTTCGCTGACTGATAACCTTTGGCAGAAGCATTTTAAATAATTTTGAATATGTATATTCACAATAACCTCAGCCCAAGTCTCAATAGTATTGACATTCTCTAAGCTGAGGATTTGGGGACCAACTGTCTATTTCATTATGAAGGAAAGCGTAAATGTTTTATGAATATAAATGCACAGATTGTACACAGTTTTTTGAACTACTTCAGAACAGCATATGTGGTAGAGTCGTTTACTAGTGTTTTAAAAATAAGTTAGTGAGGCTAGGGGTGGGACACATGTTTTACAAATTTGTTTTTAAAAAGGGTCTGCTTCCTAAGAGGATTTGGAGAGTGAAATTCTGTGCTAATGAGTGCCATTTCTGGAGTAAATCTCCAAATAGCTTTTCTGCCATCGGGGTCTTGTCAATCAGAGGAGGGTTAGAACATCGCAGTAGCTGAGGCAGGATTTTGCGAGGGGAGGGAGAGATAGACCCTAGCTCCTTGTCAGGAAAGTAATGAGCCAGTGTCCCAAATCACTGAAGGATGTGTGAGGGCAGCAGAAAGGTAACAACAGGCAGAAATCTCAGGTCATTCAAAGAAAAGAAATGTTGTGGGAAGATGTTAATGATCGGGGGAGGTATCGCAAATTCTCCCTTCATGGAAGAAGTTTTTCCCTCTACTAGATGCCTTTTTCACGATATACTGGCCATATGAGGTAGGCAAATGGTGTCTGCTGGTTTCCACACCTTCCGGTGGTGACTAGAATCAGGTGTTTGGGGCAGCATACGTCGTTTCTGTCTGAGTGAGGTTTTGCATGTCATCCTCTCACCTACAGTTCGTTCCCCGGTTAGGGATGTAATGCACAGGCTGTTGCTTTAACTAGACTATCACCTTTCTCCTCACGCAGGTTATGCAGGAGGGATCCTGGCCTACTGCTTATGTGGTCTGAAAAGGCTCCTTTCCTGGTGGTCCTTCCACTTGACCACCATAGGGCTAAACACACCACCATGTAGGACTGATTTTATGATATTTAATTGAAGATTCATCTACGTTATGCTTGAGATTGAATATCCAATTCTCATTAATTTAGAGGAGATTCAACCGCCAAATTTAGAGGAGATTCAACCGCCAAATTATCATGGTCATCTGAAAGATTTCGGCCTGAGTGTCTAATCCTGTTAGGTCACAGATGAATAGTAAGTATTATTTTAAGATGCTGAGGAGCAAATAATTTTATCCCTAAATTATTAAAAATGCATGGTCTAGAGAAGCACTCTTTACTAAAGTCTCTGTTGATGCTAATTCAGGTATGTTGAGCCACCTGAAGTTTGTGCTGTAAGTTTCATCAGGATGAAAGATGAACAAAATGGTCACAGCTATTGATCCTAAATACCTATTGCTAAAGAAAATTGAAGATAAATATATTGGAAGCAATAGTTTCATCTCTTATAGAGCGGAGTGTTTTCATTAGCAATAATACTGTAAGAGTAGTTCTGACTCTTGTGGCAAGATGGTTCAAGATAAAATCAGATCAAAGTATAAAATATTCCCACAGTCGTCACTGATTGTCTCATTACTGCACAGATAATCAAAATAGTATACACAGAGGAAAAAAAGTTAGTTAGAGAATCTCTCTGAGATATCCTATGTAAACTAAACAGCTAGCAAATGGAGAAGGCAAGTAATCATAACTGACAGCCTTCTCCCTTCCTTCAAAGAAAGAACTCAAATGCCTCAAACAGGACTCGGACTTAAGATGCCTAAGTACAAAATTGAAATCTACCTAATACCCTGCACTTCCAGATAGTTCCAGATACCTGCAGTTCTACTTCACCAAGCTAGAATTGCCCCAAGGTGCATTAATGACCTTGAAAACTCTTAAGTCAGTTCTTTTAAAACTTCTAACTGATGATGATCTGGAATGATTGAAAACTAAATATCTTTAGGAGATGCTATTTAGCATTACTCCTCAGAAAAGATAAGGCAAAAGTTCTGGTCTGGGGAAGATAGATGTTTTCTGAAATTCTTAAAACTGAGGATGTCAGCTCAATCCTTTGATAAGAAATAGGGTCATCTTTATCTACAAAGTAACTATGTTTGTGTGGGAAGCTAATGAGCCCTAGAAGAGAACAGGGTAGCTGTCAGTTTTGCATCACCAGCTAGCTGCTTTTCTGCTTGTGCATATGGTTACATTTGGAAAGCTTAGGTGTAATCAACATGAAATACATTCATATATAGCTTTAAACATGAATTTTGATAAAAAAAAGAAGAGACTGTTTCCATTATTATCCTGAAAGAACAGAAAGAACTCAAACACAGATCTTAAGATTACATTCAAACCATTGTTGGTAGGAAGGAAAATAGTATTAAGCAACTTAATCTATGTACTCTTAGATGGTAACAGTGAAACATAATTTGCCATGAAAGTGGAATCCAGGGTCCTCTGTTTTGAAGAACTAATTAATTTTGCTTTAGTATAGGAAAGTTTAGTGTAACAAAACCCTTGAAAATTTATGAAGGGCTGTTTTGCATGATTTTACATAGACCTTACAGAATTACATCTCTTTATTGCTTTAAAATAAAGAACCTTAAATCATGCATGGTGTAAGTTTGTGAAGCTTCAGTAAAGCAAGTCCATGTGGAGAAACAGCATTTGTTAAACTTAACAATTAAGTGATGATATTGCAATAGGTATTGACATTAAAAATCTCTTTTCCTTCTGCCCTCTTGGACAGTCTACTAGACCTAGAGGGGACTACCTTCAAACAATTATTTTTTTATTTCATCAGTTTAATTTTGTCAAGGTCATTATATTTAGAATTATCTGAACAATAGAAAACCAAATTCTGAGTTTAAAATGTGGCTGGAATTTTTGCTGCCTTGGAATGCCACTGTGAAAGAAATCAGAGGTTAAGTGGAGATGTGGAGCTAGCATGGACCCAGAAGCTTTCATGGAAGCTAGCTTCAATCTTATTACACAATTATCAGAAAACTGTAAAGTATTTTCTGTTCTTTCATATGTCAGGTTGTTTTTCAAATATTTCTAATTCCTTGATTCAAATTCCTTTGTCAGAGGTCTTTCACAGTGATGTCAGTATTTCTACTGTAAAGCAAAGCTCCCTTGTAAAACAAGGTGAAAAACTTAAAACACTCATTTCTCACTCCAGTAACACTGCTGTCTAGTGTGATGATAACATCTCACTTTTCTAAGAGGCAAGTTATTTTGGGAGTTGAAGAGTGACCAGTGTCACAGTTGCAGGGAAAGCTTCAGCCTAATCTTTTTTTCAGTCACTCTGAGCAGCTCTATCCCTCAGTCAGCCTCAGAACTGAAGTACTCCATTTATCATCCATGACTTACCCAACAAATTTGAATGAGTTTGAGTACCTTTGGGTTTCAGTATCCAGTACACCTGTCTCAAGTGCCACATAGTGAAACAAAAACTGTAACTGGATCCTCTCTCTCTTTGGCTCTCTCTTACCTCATGCATTTATGAAGTGTAGCACTCTGACTGCTCTCCTGGTCTGAGACTATCGTGTTCCTGAGAGGATATTCTATCTCTGCAGTTCCCTCCCTCCCTCCTCTCAGTACAAGGTGCCAGACGCATCCCACAACACACTCCAATCTGTGGTGCTCTCTCAATGGAGAAAAAAATAATAAAGCAGTATATAAAGATGTGACATCCTTATTAAAAGCAAAGTACTTTGCAGAAGGAACAGAACCTTTTGAGAGAATTATTTTAAAACAATCTAAAGGTGTATTTATTTTACATGGAGCCCTACCATTTTGTTATGGTCATCTATGAAGCCTCAGTCTTAACCAAACATCCCAGAAGTGTTTACTATGTCTCAGTTTTGTTCTTGCAAACTTGCTATTGCCTCTGTCTTACAGGATCCTTTTTCACTCTGCTGTCCTTCTTCCAGTCTCTCTTCTCAAGCTTCAGCCCTTCTGGTCTTGTCTGCTTAGCAGGAGTCCTCAAAGCCTAGGGCTCTGGGCATTGACCTTTAACAGCTTGTATGTTTGTTAGTGTAGCTATATTGAGCAATTTTCTTCTTTCCTGCCTGCTTCCTCTGGCAGAATACTGCCAGATTAGCCCTCATACAGCAAACATCCCATTAACCAAGCCAACATACATAATCTCTCTCAGAACAGCACTAAATTTAACATGATCATTATAAAATGCTGTTAGGGATTCATCTCATAGACATGCTACCATTCCACTGACTACAAAATAAAAGACTAGAACACAATTTTGATTATGCCAAATAATTATGAGTTACAATCAGAATCTCTTAGGATGCATTTACCTGAGAAAGTGAGGGGGCACAGGGAAAGGGGAGGGAATTAAAATGAAGCTGTTAATAAAGCTGAATTTTTCCTTACTACGCACGTTACCATGTCAACATGAGTTATGCAGCACCACATTTAAAATCTTTTCAAGACCCCTTCAAAAGCTTAGCAACTAACCAGGATGTTATAGATGGAATATCAGCAGATTTTGGCTTCTTTTGTTTGATAAATGCTACTTAACCACTTTTTTTTCTGGTTTAATATCAAATACAACTGAGATAATGTTTAATTATATCCATGCAGATGGTTTATTATATAAGAGCTAATTACTTGGCCCACTTTAAAAGTACTGAACCATGCAGAAAACATGAGCCTCAATCACTTTGAGATGGCAAGGAACTTAATATAATTATTATTTCTTTCACATAGCAGGGAAAAAAACCATGCAGCCTCAATATTCTGTGTGTGTATTAGTTTCAGATGGTTTAACTATGATTCTTTTAACATAGTATGTGAATATTTCCTCTGTTCTACCTTCATTCTTGAAGTCAACATAGCTCTCCACTGCTGTCTGGCAATGTTCTAAAACCTTTTTATTGAAAACTGAAGCAATGTAAAATTTGTCAGCTGATCATTCAGAAAAACACTTTTATTTATTCCTAAGTGCTTAAATATGTATAATAGCCTTTTGGGTTTTTAGTTTGCGATTTAAAACATCTTACCTATGTTACAACAAATATTACTTCCAGTTTCTGCATCCTAGATTTGAGGGTTATATAACCTTCTCCACAACAGAAACTGGCAGATGGCAGCTGCTGAGGAATTACAATTCTTACCTGTTTCCCATGCTAGCTGAGCTACTAATGCTTTTTTTTCTTTTTAATATGATTCCAGAAACAAAAGGTGCAGGAAAAATATGTCTCAAAAAGCAAAATAAAAGTATATCAGCCAGAAATTTTTTTAATTAGCATTCTTAGTAAAGAAACTAGGGTTTTTTTTCTGAGTAAAGCACTCTCTCAAACCAACAAAAGGGAAGAATGCCAAAGATTTGATTGATAAATTCAGAAATTTTGACTGAGAAAATGATAAATTAATTGTGAAATACTGTGACAATCAATTAGCTAAGTGAAAGTCACCAGTAATTTAAAAGTGATTAAACGTAATTCATCATCAGATGCAGAAAACTCCCTTGCACTTGAGGGAGATGCTGAAACAATTTGTTCCTGGAGCAGCAGAATGGCTGGAGTCCAGTTTGTAGCACTTCTTGTCTGTGTTAATTCTTTGATATCCAATTATTAAGAATGAGTTTATTAACCTTTTCCTCAGCACAGACACAAATACCATCCCTCTCCTCTCTTCTACCCAGCTGTCTAGTTTCATAAAGTTTTAAGGCATTTAACATACTTGAGCTCTCTCTTCTTTTGCCCAACTTGACTACAATTGGCCGATGGTTGCAGCAGTGATCAGGAGGCCACTGATGTATGGCTTGATCTCCCAGGGGAGCAGGCTGGCGGTGATCATCCAGCGATTCTCAACAGAGTCTCTGGGGGAGAATGGATGGTCTTAGCACTCAGCACGGCCGAAAACATGTCAAAAATTCAGACCACAAAATTTAAGTGCAGAAGTTGCTAGTACTACCCTGTACTGTAAAGGGACTAATTTTGAGTTAAGCCTCATGAATTTTCTGAGTCTCCTATCTTTAGAAAACAAAGCTAAAACAGTTCAGAAAAAAAATCTGCTTTGGCAAATGCAGACTCCGCCAGGCACATCCATTGATGCAAAGCCTGCATGTTGATTCTGAAAGTTACCTGGGCAGCTACAGCTGGACTGCATCATATGCCCCTAACACCCCTAATCTTAGCAGGAAAATTGCCTGCTTATACTTCTTCATATTCCAAAATCAAAGCAGGACTATAAAGTAACCTAACACTGTTCTCTGGCTTGTTGAGATTATGTTATGTTTACAGAACTTGTAAATCAGATAGATGGATAGCTTGCAGGAACATAACCCTAGTGCCTACTAGTTAAGCTACTCAGAGATGTAACTCCTAGGCTCTAGTTTCCAGGAATTCCACATTTTATCTAATTCCTGTTGATGCTGGATACAGAAATAGTCCAGCAAGCAGTGGGTATCTCAGCCCAAGAGATATCCACAAGCTTTGCTTTTTATGTTTTCTCCCCTTTCCATTGGCAAAAGGAAAGAAAGAGCAAGAAGGAAACAGAAGGAAAGTGCAAAGGTGGTTTAGAAAGAAAGAAAAAAACAGAATAATAATTACTTTTTCAGGTGTATAAATAGTTTTGAAAAACATACCCATGAAAACAGCAAAAGAAGTGGGTATTTGTATTTTCCAAGGGAGCTGAAGTGTCCCTAAACAAAGACTGAAATCTGTAGTAAAGTGAATACTTGAGCATCTGGGATAAAAATGCTTCTTTCTTGTTACCCAGGTATGGTTTTGTTGTTGCTGGACATCCCTAGTGAGTCCTTTGCTTCCCCATTGTCTCATCCTGCAAAGTGCAAAGCCAGAAGAATTGCCCTAGATTCAATATCTTTTCTGTGGCTCTGTCTGTCTAAGAAGACATGAAAACTGCAGGAGACAACATGTTGTAATAGAGATTTTCCTGAACTCCCTGCAGAGTTTGTGTTGTTCACACTCTTTCATTCTCAAAGTAGAGAGGAGACAAAGCTTCTGGATGAGAAAGGATAAAACAAGAACAAAGCTGGATGAAGAAAAAGGGGAAAACAAGGATTCTGACTGTGTCTGATGACAATATTCATGTACAGAATAAGTCTTCGCTGTTATCAGTGGGAATATCTGCTCTCATATATATCTGCTATCATATGGTCTCACAGTTCTGTGCAAGATAAAATTAAAATTGTTGTGATTATAGGTTTTAAAGTGCACTAATTACTGCCCATATGCCATTCGTCGTGTGCCAACTTATAACAACAAGGTGCCTTTTCCAAACTGTAAGTAGAGCAAATTGACGTGATGATACCCTAAATAAATAATTTAGCTGCTATTTTTTTTAACATAAGACTATATACTTTTAATTACTTGCTACTTTCCCTTAGGCACAGAGGGACTCCCAGCACGTTTTCGCGTGAGTTGAGCCCAGCAGAACAAAAACTGAACAGGTATATTCCTGAGATTAATAAAAGCTAGACAAGTGTACATTCTAAGAAATAAGGACTGTATAGCTTTATAGCACAGAAAGGGATGATTGCCATGTGGGAGCTGAGAGGAGGAAACTGAGAAACAGGATGCTGTGTTGAAAACTGAGGAGGAGAGTGGTTATATAACTGCAAAGAAGAAAGACAAGGTGCTTCCTACAAGCAATATATGAGATGAAATACTTTGGGGAGAATAAGTGATAATCAGAGACAAACAGGAAAAGAGAAGTATATATACATACACCCATGTACACAGATCAGACAGATTGCAAAATTAAACAAGAGAGGTTACCTGGTTAGTGTTTGTACAGACCCTCTTATATTGTATATCCAGCTTCTCTATCCGCTCTTTTTTTGAGTTTCTTATGTCTCATCTTTTTGTTCTTGGACACCAAAATGAACTAACCTGTAGGAAATTAAACTGTCTTGTTTTTAAAAAACTAGAAACACACAATAGCATCCCTAAAAGGAACTTAGCCTATCCCCAGCAATCATAAACCTACCTCTCAGAGAGCCAGGGTTAAACCTATTATGTATGTAACATACCTGCCCTTTGAGAGGCATAGCCCATTGACTTCTCAGGTGTTCATTTGGAAATGTTTGCCATGGTGTGATCCATGCAGTACTCACGAACACATCCTTCCTATCTTAAGCTTGTTAAAGAAAAGACTGGCATTTATTTTATGATTCAGTACAGTGCAGTGAAGACAAAGTACAATGGGGCCCTTTATGTGTGACTGTAATATAAATGGCACATAACATAAATAACCCTTACAAGCTAGGGGAGAATATAACGGGCCACTGGTTGTAAGATCCACCATTTCTTCTTAGTCTCAGTTTAGGCTGTAGTTAAGGAGCTGTTAATCTTGCAGTTATTAGGTTACGTATAAAATATTAAGGCATTTACAAAGTTAATAGTTCTACTATACTATCAGTCGGTGACAAATATTAGTTGTCAATCAGACCAGTAGACTATAGAAATTTGTACTTTGTGATAATGGGGAAAAAGGGTATATCTGCACCTTTATTTCTGCCTCCCAACCCCCCGAATGACTGTTATTACAGTTGTTGATTATGAAGTTGCAAGGATTGGAGGGGTTTCCGTGCAGATAGTGTTACAGATTGCCATGAACTATTCTCTAAAGAATTTTTCTGGTTGTTTCCTTTCCAAGATTGTTTTGAAAGAGAGGGGAGGAAAGTTTCATGTTTTATCTTGATTGTAGCTGCAAAAAGTCATCTGACTGAAAATTAGTATTGCTGCTCATCACAGTAATAATAAAAAATTCAAGTCAATTCTCTTTAGACTTGGAGCATTTCCATCAGTAAATACAGAAATTCATGTTGATGTTTTGACTCTATTTAGTGATGGAAAGACTGCTTAGGTGGGGAATCTGTACCATAAAAAAGTTTGTTTTCTAGAAGTAAACGAAGAATCAGGTTCAAATCACTAAAAGACAAATAGAAAACAAATAGCAGAGGGGTGAAAAGAAAAGGACATCTGAAAAGGGAGCTGAACTTGAGAGACCTAGACTGAGTAATATAGGACAGATAATGCAATTTTATCAAACAAACCAGGATTAGGATCCAGCAAAGCATTTGCATATATGCTGATTGAAGTGCATACTTAAGCCCCATAGAAATCAATTAAACTTAAGCACTCACTTAAATCTCTTCCTTTAATGAAACTGTAAGAATCATGGAATTTTATTTTGTTTAGAAATAACACAAAATACTGTTCATGCCTAGTAGTATTAAGAAAAGTGCTAGGGAATGAAGAAAAAATGTAATTACACAGGAAAGATTACATCTGCTGCTCAAAATCCTGAGAACAGCTCTCATGAATGAGCTCAGCCTCACTAAAGCATAGCCAAGTTTGCAGAACTGAAAAGCTGTGTTTAGCTGTTCCTCTTAGCTTTACACATTTGTATTAAAGTAAATATCATCCTGACTCAGTGCATTGCTAACAGCAGCAAAATTGTTAATCATTTCAGGGGCTGCAGGAGCAATAGACCTTTTGGATATGAATGAAAGCTGAGGACATGGATATGTAGTTTATGTAGTTTATGACTGGGCACTGTTTCTCCGGATCAAAAGGGCATCCATTTTATTACAAGCAAGTATAATGTACCCAAGACCTGACCTAATGGTCATGGAAGTCACTGGACTTCAGATATTTTTGTTTCAAGGTCATGATGGGGAAGTCCTATACTAAGTTGTCTTACTCACTTAAACACTGAATACAGTTTGGGACCCAATGCAAAAAACACCCAAGTACATGTTTAATCACTGAGACCCAATGAAGCTAATTATTTGCATTAGTAAAGTAATGCATATACAGAGTGCATGCTGAAATCAGGTGTTTAGACTTGTCTAGAATATTTCCTTGGGATTATACACATTAAGGTGTCTGGATACCTCAGTTAAGTACAAAAAACTTACATGAAATATAGATTGGAACAAAGTGTGCATATGTGTGTGCAGGAGGGTGGAGTGTGGGAGTTGTGCTGTTTGTAGCTTCTTGTTGCTAACACAGTTGTGAGTTTTGCCATCAGTTGCCTAAATAATTGTTAAGGGTTAGTTCCTTTGGCTGTATCAACACCGCTAAATGCGTTCACTGCAGAGAGATCCCTGGCCCCACACCGCCATGGTGCAGAATGGCTCAGGTCCACATTATTTGAGAATTTCTGCATCCATACTATATAGCCCTGAGTTTCCTCAAGAACCTACATGGTGTCCTTCTTGCTTGTACACATAATTACTGTATTTTATAGCTCAAAGTTTCAGAAAAAATATGAGAGTCAGCCCATCAGAGCAGTATTTTTATAGCATGAAACAGAAGGCATGTATTATGTGGTCAGGGGACACACAGGGTTGCTTGAGGCTGCAAAACCTACTGAGAGTGCATTGGAAGAATGAAATGCAGAAGACAAAGCTGATACAGACTCATCCATGCAGTCTTTGGAGAATGGTTTTTGGAGTGAATTATTCCCAGAACTGCACCTTGTTTCGCAGGGAACTAAATGTTTCAGTCAGTGTTGATGATCAGGGAACCAAGAACCAGAAGAGAACTGGGGAACAAAAATATTTGGTAGTTTTGAAGTACCCTTTGAGAAAAGATAATGAATACACAGTTCCCCAGTTGTTAACTTTGGTCTAATAGCTCACTGAAAAAATATAAACAAGTCACCTGTGAAAAATGACTATCTGAATCTGATTACTTTTCTTCATTCAACTGCTGTCATACAAAATTCCTTTTGTTTTAGAGTCTCTCTCTAGTAATAAAAATAAATGCATTTAAAAGTCATTTCCATCTCCTGTTATCACAGTCTATTTTAACAAGAAATATTTCAAACAGTTCAAGCTCAATGGCTTGCTCTCAATTAATTCTTATTCTTTGCATCTTTCCTTTAACATCAGTCACATTATTTGCTATTTGCTAAATAGCACATAGATTCTAGGTTTTAATTTCATAAATTGTGTAATATATTGTAATTGTGTCATATTTCATCTCATTTTTGAGAAGCTAAAAATTTAATGTATTCAAACAAATAGGTGTGAGAAGCAGAAATTGAGATTGGTGTTAGGAGATTCTCCCTTGACACTTCATTCATAGGCACAGGAACATGCTCTCCAGTGACCTATGAAGAGATGTAATAAAGGTGCCAGAAGCCTAAAAATTTGTGTCCTGCAGCTCTTAGGCATCAGAGCCCTGTCACAGATACCTGAGCTTCCCATAAAATAAGAGTGGGGAACTAGGCACATCAGAACAGGCTACAAAGTTAGGTGAAGCAAACTTCATACTAAGTTTCTCGACCTCTGTAGGCTTTAGGTATGAGACATGCTGAGGTACTTCGCCTTGTCAAGACTTTCTTTGCACGCCCAGAAGCAGGGTATTATGGCTACATAACGAAGGTACTGCAAGCCAAAGAGAAAGGATGTTAGTCAGGTGGAGATGCCTTGGCATTTAAAAGGCAGCTGAACAGGAGTTTGCTGTGATTAGAATTTCTTGCTTGCCTCCACATACTCGGTGAGGAGAAAAATGACTTAAGGAAAAACCATTGTGACCTTTCAGGGAAGGAGTGGCATGGTCGAGGATCTTGCAGAGTTTAGATCACATAAAAGAGTACCGAGATTCTTTTAACCGCATATCGTGGGTGCAGGAACACAACTGACACTAGTCTTTGATATTGTATTTCACAGTTGTATAAAGAAAAAATTAAGCAAAACAAACTATCCTTCAGGCTCAGGAGCTTTTTAAATATTGATGCTTCCTACCATAATAGAAATGTAATCATATTAAAAGTTGGCACTATTTTAGCAATTGAGTAAAAGTATTGTTAATCAAGTCCTTATGGAGCGAATTTAATTCACATATTAAAAGTTAGTGAGGATTTTTTTCCTAATAGAATCTTATTATCAAATTGACTATTTTAGCAGAACATGTCCCCACCAGAGAATAAAAATGATTTGTTTTATAAAGGGAAGTTCTGCTCTAGTTACTCCAGAAGTATCTAGAAAGTACTAGAGCAATATATCAAATGATCTATTTTAGAAACTATCATTTCCTTTTTTTAATATACTAGATACTAGAAAAATTTTCAGGAGTTAATTGATTTGTTCCAAGAGAGATCTAAAATAAGTTCTATTTGTCCAAATAGTCTATAAATCACAGTTTAGGGCAAAAAGTATTACACATTTAGTAGCACCTTGTGAACTGTCATGCTATTATAAACTGTTTGAAAATTGTGGTTTCAGTAGATTAAATCTTCAGATAAATGACCCGCTATTGAATAACTTAAAAAAATAATTAAAAAAGAGTTGCATGTTCGGTTAGACCTTCACTGTAGCCAAAAAAGAGACAAAGGTTTCTTATTTGGTTGTTCAAGCGCCTCAGGGGACTTTGCAGTCCCAAAGCCAAGAATGGTTCAAGAACAAATAGGATAATAAGGATGCAAGTTGTGTATGATTTTATTCAGTTTCCAACCTTGTGACCAGATCTGACACCAGCAAAATGTCTATATTTCAGATTAATCCAGAACTGCAAAAAAAGGACAATGGATTAAATTAGGTGACTCAAGATACAGCTCCTTGAGCAATTGGTATCAGTTTTGGATAACAGGAAGATTATAATGTAGATTACCATAAACCCTACATTTCCTAATCATTAACATGTATTCTTCCATTATAATTTTCCTTAACAAAAGCTTAGCTTTGTTTTTGCTAACTCAGATTAATGCTCATGAGGTCTCAGTACAGATAATAGAAATTTCAGCTTTGAAAAGGATGACCTTTAAAAAATGAATAAAGAGTAGGGGTTTTTATAAGATATATATTTAAGTATTAGATAGTAAAAACTTACTGATCCACATACAACAATCCAGGTGAGCTTCATCAGGTTGAATCTGGCCTGTTGCTATTAACTAATACCCTAAACATGCTTGGTTCTGCAACAGATACTTTGGAGTTTACTGTTTAATAGGGACAGAAAAATAATTTGAAACTAATTAACATTTTGAAAGCATTTGTGCATTCCAACTGCTTTGGTTGTATAAAGCGAGTTAAAAATAATATTTAGTGTAACAGTTGAATTGTCTGAATTGGCCATAAAACTGCAAAAATCTTAATTTTGTATTAAATCTTTCAGCACAACTGTAATTCTGCATATCATTTTCTTCACACATCTTAAAAAAGCTTTGATGGATGACAGGTATGTAAAAAGGATGACAAAGTATGCAGGTATCTTCTCTGAAGACAAAAGCTAATAGAAGATAAACAAGGCAACAAACTTTCTATTTAAGTAAAATGGTTCCTGCTAAGTGATCTATAAGATAATAGATAGAGAATATGTTCCTTCAGCTTTCTCAGATTGGCAGCCCATTCAGAAGCAGCATTTTGAGGACGCTCTGCTAGTGTTGTTTTCTGATAAGACTGCAGGTAGGAGACATGGAAATAAATCTTGATATCTCTGACTATGTTCAACAATGTTGCAGCAATAAAGGACTAAAAACCCATCAAAAAGTAATAAGAAATAGATTTACTCACTAATATTGGATCCAAATTCCCTGGAACATGACAGATTTATAAGCATGCTGCATATATAAGACTCCCTCATTAGTTTCTGACAGGTAAAGCCATGCTGCCTTGTATATATATATAAAAAACCCCTTATACTTAAAAAATTATATACTTAAGAGAAAAAACAAAGCATCCATTCAACTGTGTTCATGAATTTAATTCAACTGATTTTAAAATGCATGTAATGTTTAGATTAGCCCTTAGTCCTCCATTTCAACCAGAATCTAGATTGTTGTCTGTACTTCTCCAATTTACATAATGATTTTCACAGGATTCAGTAGTGACAACTATGTACTGTATTTGTAGGTTATTTTCAGATTCCATTTTGTTGACTTTTAAAAGAACCCATATCTACCTGTGCATGAAACTGCAAATTAGCATCCACAGTCCACAGGAAATCTGCTGAGTAAACCAATAAGGAAATGTAGTTTTCCAAAAACGCTTCATTTGGATACTAAGATATTTTAGATAGTCCAGTTGCTCTTAGGCAGCTCACAAGATATTCTCAGACAAAACAGGTAAGCCTTTCACTGAAGTGAGATGAAATCTGACCAAATATTTGTCAGTCATTTAAAACTTTTGTGTGATTTGCTTCATTATATACACTTTTATAAGTTAATTATGTTAGCTTCTTTTTATAACATATGCTTCCCACTTTGACAATGCACAATAACCACATAAAACTGTTTAAAATCAATACTGAACTTAGTGCATCAGACTGATTATTGGTTCCTTACTATGATTTAATACTCCAGCACAATTGTTTTCCAGTACATTGTATGCATTATTTTAAAGCAAAACTTCAAAGACTTTTCTGCTGCAGGAAGCCATTTGCAAATTCATTCTGTTTTGACTGGGCAGCAGGAGGTCAGCAGGGACTGACTGAAAAACAGCAAAAACAAAAAAATCCTTTCCCTCTAGAAGACTCAAACTCAGCTGGAACACAGACTTCATGTTCGATGGGAAGGATTTTTTCATTATGCAGAAAAAGAGAGATGAATAAGGGAGAAAATGTAAATGATTAACAGCTGACTTCACCCTACAATAGCTAGAATTCCTCTTAATTATTTTAACCAGAAAATAATAATCATAACATTTCAGAATTTAGAGAAGTAAACCACATTTTTCTGGTACTGTTGTCTATTTTCTAGAAAAAAACACCCCAATGTGACTGTGTTACTTAAACATTTGTAAAGGGAAGAAAATCCTTTGAGTCTCTCTATGCATAGTTTGATTACCTCCTAAAAATACCAGCATCTTCACACACACAACTGATGTGTGAAAGTCTAGTGGTTAAAGAAAGAGGGAGAAAAAGCCTAGACAGTCCACCTTCACTGTCAAGCTTTTGTAATCAAATAGTAATATCCCAATTTAGAGAAGCTGAAAAGTTACGTCCAGAGTAGAAGTTAATTGAAGAAACAGGACAACAGTTGGTAGAATTGAAGGAATATTATATAACAGTAAGTAGATTACCAGTGTGCAATGAATCGGCCGAAATGAAAAATGCAAAATAATGATCAAGGCAAGGAATTCTGAACTTCATTATGAGCTAGCACATTGACTATTAATGTCTTTTTTGGTAGGTTTAATTCTTCAAAATGAAATCAAACTGCGTAGACTACTAGGCTTTCTTCAAAAAGCCCCAAAAAGTAATTTCTAGAAATCCCTCCTCCAGAGATCTGCTTAAGCTTTACACAAAAACACACTGGAAAAAGAATCAAAAAAAATAAGAAACCTATATGACAGGATTCATCTCACTTTCACAGAATCACAGAATGGTTGAGGTTGGAAGGGACCTCTGGAGATCATCTAGTCCAACCCCCCTGCTCAAGCAGGGTCACCTAGAGAACGTTGCACAGGATTGCATCCAGGCGGGTTTTGAATATCTCCAGAGAAGGAGACTCCACAACCTCTCTGGGCAACCTGTTCCAGTGCTCTGTCACCCTCACAGTGAAAAAGTATTTCCTCATGTTCAGATGGAACTGTCTGTGTTTCAGTTTGTGCCCGTTGCCTCACGTCCTGTCACTGGGCACCACTGAAAAGAGTCTGGCTCCATCCTCTCGACACCCTCCCTTCAGATACTTGTACACGTTGATAAGATCTCCTCTCAGCCTTCTCTTCTCCAGGCTAAACAAGCCCAGCTCTCTCAGTCTTTCCTCATAAGAGAGATGCTCCAGTCCCCTAATCATCTTTGTAGCCCTTCGCTGGACTTGCTCCAGTAGTGCCACATCCCTCTTGTACTGGGGAGCCCAGAACTGGACGCAGTACTCCAGATGTGGCCTCACCAGGGCTGAGTAGAGGGGGAGGATCACCTCCCTCGACCTGCTGGCAACACTCTCCCTGATGCACCCCAGGATCCCATTGGCCTTCTTGGCCACAAGGGCACATTGCTGCCTCATGCTTAACTTGGTGTCCACCAGCACTCCCAGGTCCTTCTCCGCAGAGCTGCTTTCCAGCAGGTCAACCCCCAACCTGTCCTGGTGCATGGGGTTATTCCTCCCTAGGTGCAGGACCCTGCACTTGCCTTTGTTGAACTTCATGAGGTTCCTCTCCGCCCACCTCTCCAGCCTGTCCAGGTCTCTCTGAATGGCAGCACAGCCCTCTGGCGTATCACCACTCCTCCCAGTTTTGTATCGTCAGCAAACTTGCTGAGGGTGCACTCTGTCCCTTCATCCAGGTCATTGATGAAGAAGCTGAACAAGACTGGACCCAGTACTGACCCCTGGGGGATACCACTGCCTACAGGCCTCCAGCTAGACTCTGCGCCACTGATCACAACCCTCTGAGCTCTGCCATTCAGCCAGTTCTCAATCCACCTCACTGTCCACTCATCCAGCCCACACTTCCTGAGCTTCCCTATGAGGATGTTATGGGAGACAGTGTCAAAAGCCTTGCTGAAGTCAAGGGAGACAACATCCACTGCTCTCCCTTCATCTACCCAGCCAGTCATTCCATCATAGAAGGCTATCAGATTGGTTAAGCATGATTTCCCCTTGGTCAATCCATGCTGACTACTCCTGATCACTTTCTTGTCCTCCACATGCTTGGAGATGGCTTCCAGGATGAGCTGCTCCATCACCTTTCCAGGGATGGAGGTGAGGCTGACTGGCCTGTAGTTCCCTGGGTCCTCCTTCTTGCCCTTTTTGAAGACTGGGGTGACACTGGCTTTCTTCCAGTCCTCAGGCACCTCTCCTGTTCTCCATGACCTTTCAAAGATGATGGAGAGTGGCTTAGCAATAACGTCCGCCAGCTCCCTCAGCACTCGTGGGTGCATCCCATCGGGGCCCATGGATTTGTGGGTGTCAAGTCTGCTTAAATGATCTCTAACCCAATCCTCCTCCACCAAGGGAAAGTCTTCCTTTCTCCAGACTCTCTCTCTTGGCTTCAGGGTCTGGGGTTCCTGAGGGCTGGCCTGAGCAGTAAAGACTGAAGCAAAGGCGGCATTCAGTAACTCTGCCTTCCCTGCATCCTTCGTCACCAGGGCACCCACCCCATTCAGCAAAGGGCCCACATTTTCCCTAGTCTTCCTCTTGCTACTGATGTATTTGAAGAAGCCCTTCTTGTTGTCCTTGACATCTCTTGCCAGATTTAATTCCAAACGGGCCTTAGCCTTCCTCGTCGCATCCCTGCATACTCTGACAACGTTCCTATATTCCTCCTAAGTGGCCTGTCCCCCTTTCCACTTCCTGTATACTTCCTTCTTCTGGTTGAGTTTTGCCAGGAGCTCCTTGCTCATCCATGCAGGTCTCCTACCTCCTTTGCTTGACTTCCTACTCATAGGGATGCACCGCTCTTGAGCCTGGAGGAGGTGATGTTTGAATATTAACCAGCTCTCTTGAACTCCCCTTCCTTCTAGGGCCATAACCCATGGGATTCCTCCAAGTAGGTCCCTGAAGAGGCCAAAGTTTGCTCTCCTGAAGTCTAGGGTTGCAATCCTACTTGGTGCCCTGCTGCCTCCTCGCAGGATCCTGAACTCCACCATGTCATGGTCACTGCAGCCAAGGCTGCCCCCGACCTTCACATCTCCAACTAGTCCTTCTTTGTTTGTTAGCACGAGGTCCAGCAGCACACCTCTCCTTGTTGGCTCCTCCACCACCTGTGTCAAGAAGTTGTCACCAATGCTCTGCAGGAACCTCCGGGACTGTTTGTGCCTAGCTGTGATGTCTTTCCAGCAGATATCAGGGTGGTTCAGGGTGGAATTCAAATGTCCAGAATTACATGTATACAGCACAGATATCTGTGAAGAGAGATAAGCATCATCTGAGGTGAGGTTCTTTTCATTCAAAGGGAGATGTCTAAGTAGGTCAGCTGAATCATGCCATTTCTCTCTATTGACCATAAAAATGAAAGCAGGTTGGTGCGACAACAAAGTGCAGTTGGGTGGGAGCCAAACTTTACATATCCTAAGTGGCCAGCCTAGTCTAGGCCAAAATAATTTGGGACTTCACTTGCCCTTGGCTAACTACGTGCTAACATCTATGTGGCTAACTTCATGTGAAATGAATCCCAACCATATTCTCACCTAATGCTCATTTAATGCAAAGAAAGCTTTCCCTGCTCCTGAATTTGGTGGCCTCTTGGCCCATATTCAACCAGGTAGGGAACCACATGCCCGATTTTTAGGCATGTTGTTAATTTCACTGAAAGCATCTAGGTCACTTTGGTACTTTAAAAAGTTCAGCATTTGCTTGAATATCTTAACAGGTGGAAGCCAAGTGCCAAATTATTTTATTAAAATGGCAATTAACACACTGCAATTCTGATTTCAGTAAAGAGCAGATTGTGAATCTGTTCTGTAAAGCAAATGGATTTCACTGTAAAAACCCCTCCAGTGAAAGCAATTTTAATTTCAGTCTGCTTCTTTGAATTTCTAGCCCAGAAAAAAAGTGAACATTTTTATTGCATCCAGCCATTTCTAATTGATTTGGTACAAGCAGAGAAGGAGCAAGACTGTTATGGTGCTTTTGATACCCTTTGGTCCTTTAAGTGTGCATAACAATTTCTTCTTAAATTGTTCACAGTGATGACAAATAACGTGGGTGTTACAGGATGAATACCAGACATATCTCAGGATTCTGACACGCATATTAAATCCATTAGAAAGATGTTGTATAGCAATAAAAGATAGATACTGTTTAAGTCAAAATATTCAAAATTTTTCTTCAATATTAGTAAGCAAGTCTCCTTTTACTTCTGTTAATAGTGTTGTAAGTCACACATTATAAAAACTATCACAAATATGATTTTACAGCTAAAATATACTGGTTTAAATATTTTCCCTATAGAAGCTAGTACCCATCACGAGATGTGATAATATCTGATAATATGGATTTCAGAAATGCATAGAATGAACATTAAAATTAAGGCACAGTGTTTTGGCATGTTTTTAGAGAGATCTTTGTACATATAATAGTTGCTCTGAAGCCTCCATGTTCTCCAGCAGACATGCATATCTTCACACAGATACCTGCAATAAATATAGCCATTCCTGTCAAAAGATTAGAATTATAAAGGCACACAATAATTTAGGTTGGAAGGAACCTCTGGAGGTCATCTAATCCAACCTCTTGCTCAAAGCATGTCCGATTAGATCAGATTGCTCAGGGCCTTGTTCAGTCATGTTTTGAATACCTCCAAGGATGGAGAGCCCACAACCTCTCTGGGCAGCCTGTTCTGGAGTTTGAACACCTCAGTAGTACAAAAATTTTTCTGTATATCTAATCAGAATTTTCTGTGCTCCAAGTCATGTCTCTTGCCTCTCGTCCTATCACCGTGTACTTCTAAGAAGAGTCTGGCTCTCTCATCTCTGTATTATCCAATCAATCAGGTAGTTGTAAATAGCATTAAGGTCCAAGAAGGCCCTGAGTCTTCTCTTCTTAGGGCTGAACAGACTCCCCTCTCAGCCTCTCCTCGTATGTCAGATGCTCCAGTCCCTTAACCATCTTAATAGCCCTTCACTGAACATGCTCCAGTATGGCCATGTCCTTCTTGTACTGGGGAGCCCAAAACTGGGCACAGTACTCCAGGTATGTTCTCACAAGTGCCAAATAAAGGGGAAGTATCTCTTCCCAGGACATGCTGGCTCCACTCTTCCTAATGCAGTCCAGGAGGCTTGTTGGCCGCCTTTGCCACAGGAACTTATTGCTGGCTCATGGACAGTTTGTTGTCCACCAGGACCCCTAGGTCTTTTTCCAAAAAGTTGCTTTCTAGCTGCTAGGCCACCAGCCTGTATTGGATGGGTTTTCCATCCCGGATGCAGGAGTTTGCATTTGCTTTTGTTGAACTTCATGAGGTTCCTGAGGGTTTTTTTAAATCCCCAAAGACAAATTACATTAAATACTAATTTAACTAAATTTTTCATAGATAAAAACAAAATGAAAATAAAAGCAATGAAAACAGATTTTCACTCACATGGCTCTTTGAAGCACTGCACACCTGCAGGGCTGCATTCTTCTTATCATTGTCTAATACTCTGCGAATGAAACTGGTGAGTCTAGTATCAGCCTTCAGGCTGGAGTATATGAGGCAAATAACCTTCACTGCTCCCCATGCGATAGATATTTTCAGCTAATAAAAAGTCAGTAATTCAGATACATTTTTTTGGTTTAGCTTCAAACATACCATTTTGCTTTCGCCATGGCAGCTATGTAAAGTTATTTTATTTTGGGAGGAAATGTGGGACTGAAGAAATCTTTTTCAATTATTTTTTGAAACTTCAAGTTTATCAGATCAGGCATTTTCATACTGAGATCAGACATTCTGATGTCTGTTCTACTTTGTGATACTTAGAGATAGCTTTATTTATTGCCTGTAGGCATGGGTAGCTAAAACCACTTCAGGAAAACAAGATGTTACTAGATATTTTTATTCCAGTTATGCTGGTATTACCAGTAAAATATATTGCTTACAAGTTCTCCATGGATCAAAAATGATGGTAGTCTAAACAGTCTGTAATCTTCTCATCGGCATGAATTTCACTCCTCTGCAAACTGACAGTGCTGTGCCTGAAAAAAAAGGAACTAGTCTTATTATTGCTATTATTACTTGCAGCACAGTTTCTCCTGCTGATGGCAAGGGTAATCAATGTGACGAAAACCCACGCATTTAACTCTCATTCAGTACATTAAAAGATGTCAAGAGACAAGTCCTGAGCTCCTTAACATAGATAAACCTCAGCTAAAGAATGTTGTCTGAATAATCATTTACACTCAAGAAACTCAGGCACCTAGCTGCCATTATTTTAACAAGAAATAGGTACTTCAATACACTTTTTAATCTGGCTCTCAGTTTATATTTAAGTTGGTAATGTCATAAGTAAACTGAGTAAAATAAAGAAGGCAATATTTTACCCTGCCTAGATAGCTAGTCATTTAAAGATAGCACATTTATATGATAATGCTGAAGAATTTGATTTAGCAAATTGCAAAATTTGCTTTATGCTGATAAACTCTATATACATAAGTATGTATTTCAAACTGTGTTCTACAGTGCTTTAAAGTGTTAACTGGGGAAAGATATAAGACCCTTTAAAGCTTAGTGAGAGATTCCCTGAGGAGAACAAAGGGAGAATGAAGGTCCTTGAGAGACACTTGTGAGGCATTTTCAAATGACAAGAATGCTGGCAGTCCCAGAAGAAAAGGAATTAAAGGATCTTGTAATTTTTCACTAGTGCTTACATTTTTTGTGCTTTTTTTTAGCCTCAGGATAGAGACTGTGGTTTTGTTACCATTTATTATTTCACTTTTACTCCTACTGAATTACTATTGTTAAATAATTCAGAGCAAACTATACACTACACTAGAAGGCATGGCTGTAAACCTTTCTGCATGGCACGAACTCCAGTTGAGATGGTCTAATCTGCAGAGACCATTCTCTCACCTTCTCGTGAGAACCTCTGCTTTGAAAGAGTACCTTCCTGTGGATTTCCTACCTGAAGACATCTTGTCTCCGATGGTTACAGGGAAGCCAAATCTGGTGGGTTTCAGCACTCAGGAGTCCCCTGTCCTAGTCTCAGTCCCACAGAGCAGGGCTGCTGCAGTCCTGACCTCAGGTCCAGCCAGTGGCGAGGCTGAGCAAGTATCCCCAATACACACACACACACACACGCACACGCACACACACACACACACACACACACACAAACACACACACAAACACACACAGAATAAGGAACACCCTTAGCCAGGAAAACAGGAACAGAGTTTAAGAAGGCAGGATGGGCTGCAGTGATCAGGTGCAGAGTTTGGCCAGACCAGCGGTTTATTTACACATGACCGTCCCCTTTTATCCCTCCTCCTCTCCATTTTCCCATGCTTCTTCCTCCCTGATCCACTCCTTTCCTCAACTTTGACCCTTCCCTTAAGCATCCCATAATTATTTTCATACTTTTCCACAATTCCTTTAAAGCATCCCTCACTAAGTTTTACACAATCCCACAAGCCCCCTCGGATACCCCATAATAAGTTTGCTCTTTCCCATGAGATCCAGGATAATCCTGTTCCCCCCCCTCCTTCTTACCAGTTACAAAGTCCTGGCGAACCTCCTCAAGGCTTTGCGTGGTCCCTTCAGAGGCTTGTCGATCAGTGACCTGAGTGCTCTGGTCTTTGGCATTGCCTCTTTATCCCCTGTTCCTTAGGGTTTGTCTATCTAGGTGTTTTATTATTATTCTGTCTCTTGTCCTAGTCTTATGCTGAATAGCTGTTAATGAGATATCCTTACAAATCCAATATCCTTACATCCCATATATCTACATAGTCTTTACATTCCATGTATCATTTGCCTTCCACATATTCTTTCATTCAACATGTTCTTACACAGATTTATGACTATTAATTTTGAACACTCAACTGAGTTTCCTCTACAGTCGAAGGTGAGAGGGAAACTTAGTGGAGAATCCAGCTTGCCTCAGATCAGCTTCTAGAAGCATCTCTCTCTCTTCCATAACTTGAGAGGGAATCTTAAGACTCTTCTCCTACCTTGAGCACTGATCACCTCCCATATAGGCTGATAGACTGCATAATTTGTTCAATATGGGAAAACAGAAAGAAACCAAACTTTCTCACTCTGTCTAAGGTTACTGGAGTTGACCAAAGTAACATTTTAAACATGATTTCACGTAACAGGATTTAGTCAAGAAAAGTCTATAGCATAGCAAAATACTGACTAGTTATCCTCCTTGTTCAGTGTTTACAGTGCAGGACACTATGGCCTGCAGCTGGAAGTTGTGGCAACCCATTAGTGTAGTTCCTGATCCAGGACCCCTCCATTCTTCTTGTACATTCTCATGGAGGGTCTTTTTTTCCTTTTTTTTCTTTGTTCCACTCTTCCAACATGTACATCCCAAGCAGTCTTTCTCCTTCCTGGCTTGCTTTCCTGCAGAAATTTAGCGACAGTCAGGAATGACTAGATTCAGATGAGCTAGATATTACCCTTTGAGTGATCAGCAGGCTTTCCATCTGTGTGAAATAGAGCCCCCTCCAAATTCTGAACCA
Source organism: Apteryx mantelli (assembly GCF_036417845.1). NCBI lineage: Eukaryota > Metazoa > Chordata > Aves > Apterygiformes > Apterygidae > Apteryx > Apteryx mantelli. Next base: position 28,602,762 of record NC_089978.1, read on the forward strand.
TACATTGATTTCCTCCCCTCCCCACCACCCCCGCCAAGAGTGAGTCTGGTGCACCTTAGGTTACAATCTTTTTAAAAAAGAAGAAACAAATCCTGAACAGTCCGATTTTGCCATATTCCTGATAACCATGTCATGCTACAGTCATAGGGCACCTTCACTTGTGAAAACCTCTGGCTTAGTGAGGCTCAACATATAAATATGGAGAAACAGGAAGGTTCTGCCATGTACTCACACATGCTTTGACGCTCACTTTGAAAGGCAGCTGAGAGTGACACCTTCCACGCAGGAGTGAAGGCCAAAGTTAGGATTTCCTTCCAAGACAGTCATTGAGGAAAATGGGATTCTGATGTGAAGAACTCCTGGATGAGAACAACCTGCACTCATCCACCACCAAGGAAAGAGTAACTGGTGCTCTTTTTAACTGTGACTAGTTTACTCTTTAGCGTATGTTGCCACTGAGTGCAGAGTGCAGGCTGGCTTGCTGGCTGGCTGAGCTAACAAAAAAGTAAAGATAGATAGGCACCTGTGTAAAGAAAACAAGACAGCCATCCACTGTGTATAAGCCAGCACTGCCAAGGTCCTTAGCAAGATCCTCAGGACAAATGGCAGCCCAGATCAGTGCTCAAAGCATCTTTAATCCTGATTATCCATCCCTGCTTGTTCGTGAATGAAAAACAAAATGTCACTGAAGTCAAATCTGATTTGAATCTCATGAAGTAGCATTGCAAAGTATTGACATTTCCTTGACTGCGATATTGCTAGTGACTTGCTGCTGTCTCACATTGCCTGGCTTCTTGGCATATAGCTCCTTTGGCAGCTGTGATGAGTGAAGAATCTCCCTCACTGGCTTTTACATGGTCATTTCTAACAAATTTCAGAGAGCTGTATTCTAGTGTGTGCTCCAGCTTGTTGGAGAAGGTGACAGATAATCCTCAGCCACAACTCTGGCCTCCCTTTCTGAAAAGCACTGCACGCAGAAATATACAACTGTGAGACCTGTGATGAGTACCTCCAGGTACTCTTAGCAGCGTGCCCAGGGGCTCGGCCTCAGAAAGCATGTGTGATAGATCTTCATATCCTTGGTGCCTTTATAATTACATGTATCATCATACAAACAGCCCAGATCAACAACCCAGCTTAGTGTAAGACTAAGAAAAATTACTCCTGACAAGGGACAGGTTATGCACTTACCAGGATCCTCTTCTTGTGCGTGTTACACACACCTGGCTTACTTGACAGCAAGCAGCATTGCAGTAGTTGCTTAAATGCATTAACAGCATTAACAACAACAATCACCATCATCTTGGTTTCTTTTTGTAGAAGGAAAGCAGCGCTGGCTCTTCCCAAGGAACACAAATAAGTTTTACTCTACATGCCATGGCTTTGTTTGACAGTGGAGGACTTTGTAGGCAAAATTGTTAGGCTCCTTGAAGACTGATCCTCACAGAAGTTATAATATTTTGATTAAATAGTTATTGGCAACATTTTCTTTAACTCATACAGGCATGAGTCTTAAAGTATCAGAAGTGAATGTGTCAGAAGGCAAAATAAATCCACTGTTAAAAAAAAAGTTAGCATTTACTGTCTAGAAGAATTGCTAGTTGCTTCACGTCACTTCACTTCCACGTTTTACTGCTTTCTCCCCCCACTCAGCACAATCTAATTTTTTCAAGTTAAATCAACTTAAGTGTATTGCTTCCTCTTACATGTCTTTTACAAAGGAGACACTAATATTAAACCATTCATCTGTACTGCTTACTATTTACTCTTTTCATTAGTCTGTGTTAAATACAAGACTGTATAACCAGCATTTGGAAACTTAGCAAAAATAATAACAGCCTTACCAATTATGAGTTTGAAAATCATTTATCCTTCACTTTACATGCTCCATAGTGAAGTGAGAAATTATACTCTACCAGAGACCATTCACTGTGATATATTTTTTTCTTCATCAAGACATCTTAAATATTTGAAGTTTTTTAAGGCTCATAGTCTCCTTCCACTGCCAAAGTGTGGTACAGTTTCAAAACACCACTGCTGATTTACATGACAGTACTATAATAAACTCTGTAGTGGCCAGTTATGGTGTTTTGCTCACAAGGATACACTTCTTACTAACTCATTATTGGAAGTTTGAAAATGCCTTGAAAGAAGATGCGCCTCCCCTTTTGTCCTTCCAAAAGTTAGCAGAGAAAGACTGTGTACAATTGTTACAGCTCTATAGCTTTTCTTCCCATCTACCTAAATGTCAGCCTTTTAAAAGTTCTGCCTAAAGATTCATTTTAGCAATATTTGTCACAGGAAGATTTTCAGGTGAGTTGGGTGTGGTGGAAAAGTAGATGCCAAATTGTGATTTACAGACATAAACAGATGGAGAGTGTCAAGCTGAGAACCCACACTTTTGAGTTAATCATAAATGGATTTCTTAAGAAGTTTAGAGTTTAATCCTCCATTTGTACTGTTGGTCTATTTTTATTCTGGGATGAGGGAAAAGTTTGTTTCACCTTTCAGTTCTTATGTAACAAAACAAATTTAGGAAAATGTTTACATATCTTCCTGAAGATTTTTGCTCTGATTATGGCTATTATAAAAGTGCTATAACAAGAGCTCAGAAAAAAAAGTTTTATTTCCTTTATGCTGTGCAAATGACAGCATTTTGTGCATACACAGTCTCCTCTTCTAGCAGAATTCAGTGTATTTTAAGTTGAATAGGGGACCTTTTCGACTCAGTTGGTTCTCCTTGCTTCATAACCACATTGTCCTAAAACTACCAGTTTAACTAATTGTCTGTTCCAAAAAAAAAAAAAAAAAAAATTCAAAGGATAAAGAGAAGAAAAGAGATGGAGGAAAACATGGATCATAGGTAAGGTTAGTTCACTTCTCCGTTCTTTAAAGAAGGAAGCAGAAGGCAGCAAAGGCAGAGCTGTGTCACATAAATCTTTTGTTGTTACCTTCACTTTTCAAGCTACCTTGGCTATTTGATCTCCAACAGGCAGGTGCTGTAGCCATTTTTCAGCAAGAAGCTTATCTTTATATGTCACTTTTAGAAATCTATTTCATAGTGCACGACAAGAAAAGCTTTACCTACAGATCTTCAAAACAAATTGACAGGCAAAATGGCAAGCTAACATAGTATTATTCTCTTAATTTCTCCTCCTGCGCCTCATTTTTGCCTATCAATTTTTCTTTAATCATGCTCTCTCAACGAATGTTGGTGCTACTTGACCTTTAAATGTCAAAATCCATTTGAAAGGCTTTTACTGTTAACTCTGCAACCATACACCATATATGAATGGCTAATATACACGAGAATCGAGAGATATATTTAATGGTGCCCAACCAGGCTTATGAATTCATTTTATTATTTCTGCTCCTTCCCCATCCCCATGAAAATAAATCATGCAGAGATCACATACTTTTCAACTAGCTATTGCTATTTTAAGAAGAGAGTAGGGAGAGTATATACAGGCACGCTGATTGACAGAAGTCAGCTAACTCTTCCAGCTAAAGGTCTGAGTCTGCAAGCTGTTTCTTGTGGGTGGATCTCTGTGCTTAGACTGAGAAGCCTGCAGAATTTAAACTGAAACAAGACTCAGCTAAGCTAGAAAGCATAAACGTTTACTTCAAAGGACGCCATCAAGTGAGGAGCCACTTAAAAAGTGAAGTTTCTTTACATGTTGTCATTACCACTTTCCATTTGCTCCCTATCAATCACTTTTAACATACAAGTATTTTCTGTCTTTTAATATTTTGTGCTTGTCTCACTCGGTGAACCAAGAAGGAATTCATTAACAAGAGGCATCCATGAACACTAGTGAATGACCTGAGAGTGGTATAGACCGAAATCTGAAGCAAAAAACTCTTCTTTTTCCTGTAGAAGTTATGGAGAAAGGCACAGCAAGGGAGCCAGTGATGAAGAGGGAACTGAAAATATTCCCAGTACAGTCAACAGTTTGAATCAGGCTTGTCTCTCTAATCCAAAACTCTTTTGGCAGTGATTCAGTCATAATAAAACATCCATACCCATTTCAGCTATGATAAAATAGCATATTTTGTCTAGTTCTCATGCTAGTAAAAAAGGAATTTCTGAAGTTTAATGTAACAGATTTTGAAGCCATTTATTCAAACTTATGCCTGTTGCATGCTGAAGAAGAGAGCAAATATTTTCACACCAGGCTGTCCTTTTCATTGCAAAGGTGGACTGGCCTATTTAACCCAGCTGAAGGTATTTCTGCCATTGAGAAATGAGTTTTATTCTTCAGGAAGGGATAATGATGAATACTGGTTAACTTGCCGGCATTTTATTCACTCTAGGAAACTCATTTGGTTTAGACTGTTAGAAATTTCTGTGACAAAGAAACAAGATCAGGGCTCTACTGTGCTGCAGAAGCAGTCCATGACTTGACTAGCTCACAGGAAACTAGTCATTGATAAAATCTAGATATTACATCTTGCTGGGTGGCCAGCCAATTACTTAGATAATCCCATTGTTAGGTGTACAAAAAATGCAAGTGTGTACAATTTTCACCATTCATTCAGTTATCTTGTTTCATCTTTCTGAGATAGAAGGCACTGGCTCATTTGCAGCTTTTTACCAGTGATGCCTGTCACTTGGAGATGGAGACATCTCTAGAATATCACAGAATTACAGTCCTTCCAACACCCACATGAAACAGTTGTTATCCCACCAGCAAGTGAGAAATTGAGTCACCATATCATCATCATCCCCTACAGCCCAGCTTCGTGTCCTAATTATAACATCATCCCCTTCTCAGAATCATCTTAGTAAAATGAAGCCTGAAGGTAAGTACCTAAATAGCACTGCGGGGCCTTGTTGGCACAATTTGCATCTGAATTATGGACATCTAGGCTAGATAATGACCTCCAGTGATGCCACCTCAGGAGACACTGTAGGCCAAAGCAAGGGCTGTTCAATCTTCACCTGATGAAATGTCTTATTCTAAAGGAAACAGGTCATGGTCATTTCCTGGGAACTTTCTGCCCAGCTTATGCAAAACACACTCCTCTATGGTCATTAGTACACATGCCAGCCAGAGCTAAGTAGGTTTCCTCCCAATCAAAGGGCTAATTTGATTACTTAGTGGCCTTTAGAAGGCAAATTTCAAAGCAACAATCTATTTTTGGCTGAACCACTTCTCCTTTCAAAAACATTTTCCCAAGAGATCAATTCAGATGAATGGGATGCAAGCCAATTGGGATGGTACCACATGTTCACAGAGCTGTACAGATTTACTGCAATTTCCGCTGACTGGCCTGAAGAATGTACCTGATAGTTAAGGGTATAATACAGCAAAAACAAAGAAAATCCTCACATTACAAAATGAAAAAAATAGTCTTTCAGTTCAACAGAGGTGACCTGAGAACAAAATGTAAAGTATTGCCGACTTTGGCAATACTTTCATGTTACATATATTCATGTATATATATTCATATACTATCCTCAAGTTTTCTCCTACAATCTCCTCCAAGTGGGCAGCCGTATCGGATATGCACTCCCCACTGAGTGCTACTGCAGTGGGAACATGGTTAATTGTGATGGCAATAGGTACTCACACAAAACAATCCCTGTATTACATTGCTGTACTCAGTACTGCAAACGTTACTTTCAACAACTGAAATGATGACTTCTACCTGGAAAAATCTGAAGACAGACCAAGGCTCATAAATACAATAGCTAGTGAGGAATTGTAATCATATAAGTCACTGAAAACCTCTGGTATTTCCCACAGACTTTTTTTTAGTGCTTTTTGCTGGAAGTAAAATATATATATTTAGAACTATGAGCATCAACATTTTGTATTGTGTTTCCATTTTTTTCCATAGTAAGTAGTGTCTTATTCTAGAGAAGCTGCAATCCTAGACATGACACATGCTCTCCAGGCTGACTTTGATTTTCTCACTTTTCTAATAGAAAAATCAAGCAGCTTTCCTCAAAAACCAGCTGCATTTTTTAGTTTTGTGATTGCAGTACCCAATTAAGAGTCAGGGGCCTCAAAGTAACTTTAGCATTCAACTATGCTATTGACATGTTTACTGCTTTCACCACAGTCTTAGCTTAAACTTGCAGGACAAGATGTGCAGAAAAAGAAATGACTCATCTGATAACAGTTCCATACTTGGAGAGAAAAATCTACCAGTATTTCTGCACACACTGGAGAAGCCTAGACTTAACCTTCCAGAGAGTCACCAGGTTGTCTAGTCAGCTCATAGCCAAAATGCTTTTAATACTACTGTTTTGTTAAAATTTGTCAAAATCCCTACTTCAGGCTTTTTAAGTTGTGTTAAAGGTTATTTAAAAGCAGAAGAGGGAGATTGACATGTTATATTTAAACTAATGCCTCATGGGCAACAACAACGAGGAAGAACTAACCTAGAAACAACCTAGAAACGGTCCTCCCAGGGACCGTACATACTAGACCTGTTGATTCCCCAGTGAGAGGGTGAAAAGGTTACACAAACCCTCTTCAGCTCCTCAGTGGGAGGGAGACTTTTCCATTTCACTTGCTTATGATTACTTCCAATCTTCTTGTATACATGCATATTTCATAACATAAAGAGGCATATGAAAAAAACATTCTAACACAGTTTTTCTGTTTGTCAAACACCAAAAAATTCTGGATGACTGGGGAAGACATGTATGTTGCAACATACATGCAATGGTATCGGTGATGTGTTTATTTTTGTACCATAGAAAACTCTATTAACAGGAAACCGTCAAAAGGCTGAAATGTTCCAGGACTTTTGAGGGATTTGAAATGGAGTAGAGCAAAAAATTTTCTGGTTAAAGTGTGTTTCATCATAAAGTGGTCAATAACCAAAACTGAAGCTATTCCCAGAAATAGCTTATCTACTTGATTTGAATGTGATGAAATACATTTGAAGGGAGTACTTCACCCTTCTTGGTCACCATCCCAGTAATTGGACTACTGGCCAGCTGGCTCAGGCTTCTCTCCAGTCAGCAGCTGAGCACTGCAAATCTCATCCTTTGATTTCTAACTTTCCCAATTCAATGTACAGAGAACATCAGTAACAGATTTAGCGTTCCCTTTCTGGAATCTAACTTTCAAGTCCCGTATGGTTTAGGCCCTCTTTGAATTTGTAAAGTCCTTTGAAAAATCTGAATTTTGATCTAAACATTGACAATGCATCCTGTGTTATTTTCTGATTCACCTTCTTTTTAAAATGCCCCTGAAAAATTCTCCTGGGAATTCTGTCAGACAGACAGTGTTCTGTTAGACATCTTTTGAACAGATATATTGGGCAAGTACCTCAACTAAGCCTACACTCCACATGTAAAAAGAAATGCCAATATATTCCCCTACAGGTTTACTTTAGAACATTTTCTCTTTCTTTATTCTTTCTCTATATGAAAATTCAACCAGACCATTAAACTTAAGCTTTATATTTGCAAGTAAACAAATTAGGCCCTCAGCAAGCCTCTTTTCATCTGTAGCAGAAGTATCTTCCTTGCCTCTGAGCATACTTTTAGATTTAAAATAGTCCTCCAAAGCTATTTCCTAAGTAAACCTTTCAAAGACTTTTTACAGAGTAACCTTCTGCCTCTTCCCTTGCTTTGTACCAATGCTTGTTTTAAATTGAATTTTATATGAAGTTTTGTACTATGATGTTTTATAAAAATGTTAAGCTTTCCCTCCAAAATATCTCAAGCCAAATGTTTTATGGACCAGTCTTCATTCCATAAATCTATTATTTAGATAACTTTGCACAAGAATAACATAGGATGTAGTAATGTAGACCAGCCCCAAAGAAGTGACAGATGTTTTTTAAGTACAATTTCAACTTCTGTTTACATTGTTTCCCTTCTCTACTTTTGCTCACTTTTTTTCCCCCCCATATTATTGGAGCTTTTCCTCACAAACAACTTTGTCTGGGAAAGAAGTAGGGCCTCTCCGTTGTTAGCACGTTCTCTTTTCCATTTCCTGTATCTTTGGGGCACAGACCATTCCTTCCTTCCTCTTTGGGAAATGCCATTGGCACTGTTCCTAAATAATACTTCCTTAAGACCAGATAAGTGGCCACATAAAGTCCATATAGCTGTATTAAGCAGTAAAATTCAAGTAATCTTCAGTGAAGGTTTTGATGGTGAGAGTGGGGAGAGGAGAGGATGTTGATAGTAACGCATAGTTCGACAAAGGCACAGCGGGCACCTCTGGGACCTGCGCTGGCATTAGGAAACAGATAGTGCCAGGAAATTACCAGGCCAGGAAAAAAAAAATCAGCTGCACTCTTCTATAACTCAGTCTTGCAGGTGACCAGTCTAAATAGAATGAGACTAAGGAGTAAGTTTGCAGAACCAGAAAACTGTAAAATGCTAAGGTGAGAAAGTATCTGCTTTGGGTACTGGAGAACAGAAGAATTAGCAATTACAGCAAGTAAGTAGGAAGGGGAGATTAGGAGGACTGAGACAGATATTTATACTATGGTATAGCAAGGTTTGTTGAATATCTGCCATGAAATTTGTTAGGGAATCCAGCCCTGGTGGACAGTATGAAATACTGTATCTACTGTTTTAAATCATGATATACTGCCAAATGCTGACATTAAACATTAATAGCATGCATGTAGCTGTAATTATTGAATTTTCTACTAATCTTTCACCCTCCAGGACCTGTGGCTTCAACTTACATGTGAAATCTTAGCATGAAGGTCTTGGGAGCCAGGAAGAGGCCAGAATAAGTGCATGAACCCACTGTTAGGAGATAACTCGCACAAACATGCCATATGCTAAAATGGTAAATGCTAGACTGCTAGTAACAGTCTGGGGCATGATAATCCCTTAATGAGTAACAGCAGGTGCTAAAGTGCTTAAAGTAAATCACTTCTGCATTTTAGTGAGTTGTTATTTATGTCATTGCTATCAACAAGAACAAACCTGACAGGGCTGGCAGAGGCCAGTGACCTCTGCTACCGAACGATTTCTGGTCTCTGGGTTTCCAGGAGCTGTGGAGTGTCTCTGACCTCTCCGAAGGGGGCTCTGGATGTGACACTGCCAGGTGCTGCAGGGATGCTTGCTTCTCGGGGCCTGTCCCACCACCTGCCAGGCAGCAGGGCCCCGGGGGCGGCCAGGGCAGCCCCAACCCTGGGAACTGGGCACCACCACAGGGATGGGCTGAGGCTGGGATGGGTAGTTGCCCATGGGCTGGGGTCGGGGAGCTTGTGGCCGGGCAGGGGCAGGGCCGTGGTGGGGCTGGAGCTGGCACTGCTGCGGTGTCATGGGGCAGGGATTGACAGCCCTGGGCTGGCCTGAGATGGGGGCCTGGGGCTGGGCAGGGTCGGGGAGGCCCTGGAGGTGGGCAGGGACAGGGAGGGCTGGTGGTGTCCCCAGGGCCTGGACACACTGCTGCAATGCAGACAGCTGGCATGTTTAGGTCTAAGTCTTTGAAAGTGTCCCTCGCTGCAATGATACACAGTTTAAATGGCCCCAAAGCAGATTTTGCAGAGTCCAGCAATTTGCGATGAGATGCTTCCTCTGAACCTTACAGCAAAAGCATCACACACTGGAAGTTGAAACCCATGTATGCTGAAATAGAAACTGGGACTGTCAGCGTTGCCTTCCTGTAATGCTTGGGAGACTGATCCTTTGCCTGAGAAGGCAAAGGGAAGTAAAGGAAGTCCCGCTGTTTGGCTGTCTAAAAGCAAAGCCAAACTGGATGCAACTGTTGGAAAATGGTTGTGCTGGTGAACTCACCATGCATTGGGTGATCCAGTCCCTTCTTAGAGTTCGTTTCTTCTGCTTAGCCTGCCAGTGCTATACCCGCGCATTGTCCCAGTGATTTGCCTCCATCCAACACCAGCATTTCTTCCAGCCTAAGGGTCTAAAGTTCTCAAATACCACCCAAATCAGTGACACTACAATGAAGAATGAGATAGCTCCTGTTGTCAACTTTTGTTAGCTATGACTGAAGATTGCTTAAAACTGAGTACAAATGGTTCCAGTTTCACAAATCTGGTAAAAAGAATACTGAAGTATAGAAAGCAGGTATTCAAATGATTATGCCTAATTAACTATATTTGTAGGCTCAGTTTTGTTGGAAAAGTCTCATGAAAAGACTAATGAAAGAAATGTGGTGTCCAATACCTTTTTGGAAAATTTGTCTTCTTTTTGTTTCTATTCCTAGCAATTAAATGAGTTCCAGCATCAAAGCCTAGCCATGAAATTTGAATGGTCTTTTGTAATAGGAAATGTTTGGTCTTCTAATTTTGATTGTGTTGGAGAAAGGTACTTGTCATACCAGTTCTCTCTCTGGCAAGCATTTTGTTGATTTAGATTGTTAGGAATTCCCATTACTCACCCAGTCTTGCATGTCCATAAGGGACACTCAGAAACATTTTCCACTGAAGAGGTGTTTGTAAAAATTAAGAAATGTTAGCCAAGACAGCAAAAAACACAGCATGATGCAATGGTTTTTTTCAGAGGTCCCAAGTGGATGTCAGATGTTCAGATGTCCCAAGTGGAAAACACAGCACAGAAGTGTGCTCTTTCAATTCTTTCATGCTCTCTTCTTTCCTCATCAGCTACTAATAAGACACAAGGTTCTTGCACAAGCACTCCTTTGAGCCAGGATGTAGGAGACAGAACAGAAGCAGCATTTGTCGTCTTTGTTCAGGTATCAAAGATAGACCAAGGGCTTGGCCAGAGAGAGAAGTAAATGACTTCTGATGATAGTCTAAGGCAAGGCAGATGATGTCATCCCAACATTTAAAGTGTATTTGGATAAACTTTCCTTGCCCTAAAACTATATTATACTAATGAAATTATACTGTCAGCAATTGCAGACCTGGCAGTACTTGCAAACTATTTTAATCCTCCAAGGATGTATTTGCTCAGCCAATAATTTGACTTGTCATTAGTAAATTCCTAGCTCAGCTTTTTAAGAGTCAAGAACACACAAAAAATATTGATCTTTAGGTTACTGATTCCTATCATATGATTACATCAGATTTCTCCTAAGGTGTGTAGCAAATTAATCTATGGGCTGTATTTTCCCACCTTTATATTGGAGTTCCACAGCTGTAGAGAGGTCTTTTGTTTTAGAATAGTATTAGCATTTGTTTTGCTTTCAAAAGAACACAAACTTACCAAATCTGTTTAAAGGGAACAAAAAAATAAGGTTGTTTGTCCTTGTAAGTGCTGCTGCAACATGGAAACGTATCAGTGGGCCTTGTAAACATGGTGCTTAAAGAACAGATCCTCTGTTGTGTGCTGGGCTGTGGCATGAGGTATAGATCTACCCAAGGGAGAGTCAAGTGCAGATCAATATTTCTTCTTGGCTCTGGCTCTTTACTGATTGTGGGTACTACTCTATATACAAACACTCTAAGCAGACCAAGAAAAATAAAGACTTTGTCTAGCATAGGATTCAGCCTACCTGTATTACCTGTATCTACTATGTATTAGATAGCTTATTCTGAATTTGCCATCCTCAAGACTCTAATCAGTGGAGAGAAACCCAGTTGATGGATCACCTGACTCATTTTAAATGTCTCTTAGAGCAGAAACACCCCTGAAAGTACCTATTTCTTTCCATCAACTACACTTGGAGTTTACAGTGATTAGTTCAGACTAAGATGTACGACTTTTAAGTCATACATCTAAGCTGGGACTGATGATTCCCATGCTTAAATTTCCTTCCTTTCCACTTCTGCGCCTTTTTGAAGGCATATCTGTATCCCATTCCTAATCAACACAGAGTGAGTCAAAGGGGCACATCCGTGTTGCTTCATCCTTCTCCCAAAATAACCCTTCAGCTGTGTCTGATTTCTCTGCTCTCCAGCCTGTGTTGCTCCATTAAACCACATCATTCCTCAGCAGATTCCCCACAGGACACTTGCTAGTTGTGAGGAGGGATCAGACAGCTGCAGGAAGAGGCGCCTGTTGCACAGTGTGGTAGGGTGAGCAAAGAGTGTTCCCAGCCACACCTTACATGGGAACCTTCTCTTTTCATGGCTGGCATTTTTTTCTTTGTCAAGATTTGCACAGCAACTGGTGTCATAGCGCTGGGCTGTGTTCATTGGGCAATACCCTGACATGACCATTGACTGGTAATTTTTTTCAGTAAGATGCAGCAGCAACAGCTGTTAAGTTTCAGCACCAACATAGCAGAATGTTAGTTATCCTTTTTGTGTTACAAGGAAAAAGAAAATCCATTTGATTTTGGTTGGGCTTATCTAGGCTCATTGTATCTTTACCAGCTGGCTTCCTTCTGGCATTGATGTATTTATCTCATATCACTTCCCAGCTCCAGGAACATACCGTTTTCTCCACTTTACAGATGGGTTCCTGAAGCAGAGTTTGTGGTGGCCCAGGCAACAAAGGGAGGGGTGAGGAAGTTACAGGGAGACTAGAGTGTAGGAGCTTTACCAGACTGGAACTGAAGCTATGCTGCTTAGATCAGAGAAGATAGCATCCTGGAGCCCTTTGCTATCTAATCCAGATAGGATGCTGGAGATGCTCAGACACAGGCCAGGCCATGGCACCAGAACACTCCTGGTTGCAAAAGATGAAGAAACTGCATTGCCTATATCTGGAAGCACAACTCATACTCTGAGCACCAGTAAAAACTGCCCGGGTACCCCAAGCACAAGCAGCTGGTTAGCATCTCCAGCTAGGTGCGTTGGAGCACCTGCAGTGAGTCAGTACTGTGTTTTCATACCTGTTTTGTGTTGGGTTTTAACAGGCAAAATAGTTCAGCATAGGCCGTACAAATATCTGCCTCTCTAGAGGGAGAAGTGGAGATGTTCATAACATGCCTATGCTAAAGGGACACCTCTCCCTTTTCTCCTTTCCAGTCCTCAGCTCTATACTGCGGATGGAGAGTGCAACTTCTGCTGCTGTGTTACTACCATCAGACATACCTCTTCTCTTTGCTATCCAGTGACGTGCCAACATCTCTGATTATGGTAAGGACATCTGAGAGCTAGCTAAAGGCAGTCATAAGCACCACAGAAAGTTTCTGTAAGATAACATCAAGGGCACAGCTATGCCAGCTAGCGGTTACCTGTCTTGCCAGCCAGAGAACACAAAATATATCTTAATTTTTACTTCATGAGGAAACATATGAAATCCTGATAGTCTTTTAAAGAGAATGTGATCTAGGATGCTATCACCTACACAGAATATGCCGTGTGGAGGACAGTGACTGCTGCGGATGTCACCTATGTGACAGGCATCCTGAATGGATTCAGAGCTTAAACCAATCCTAACAGCTCAGCTGTTGTTGGTTCTTGGGCACTTCCTCAGACAGGACAGCAGTCTGAGTGAGCCCCTTCTGTGGAGCGTTGCATCAGTCTGCCCTCCAAGATACACAGATCCATTGGGAAAGCCTGCTCCCATCTCCATTCTGCTGCTGTAGAAAGGAAATGGTAATTTGGGCTATGTGTAATTCTTGGTCAGTAACTTACAGGACTGATTAGGGAAGTTTAGGAGAACTTGATTCCAAGATGTAATCCACAGAACTATATACAATGTTTGTATCTTTGGAAGAGCAGGTTAAACTGACCCGTACAACCTACTGGTACCTTTGTCTGTCTACGGATGCCCGTCACTACTGTGAGACCCCTATGTAAAGAGATAAAACTGTTCCAATTAGCTGTGACTTTTATTCATGCAGTTTACTTCTGCTTCCAAACAGGGTTGGTTCAAATTCCTGATTGACACCAGTCTGGCAGCAACAGCAGCAACTGTTTAGCAGAAAAAATGTAAGGGTTAATTTATTTATTAGCTGCTCTGTTTATATTACATTTCTAAAAATGTCTGTGCAGCAGCTTACACTACTGGAAATGTGTTAAGAGTAAATTATACATCTCATCTTTACTGGTGGCGGTGGAATGTCAGAGCAATCAGTGAAGCCACGAACTGTGCTGCCTAGTCAGTTATTTATATGGAAAACCCATCTTTAAACAAAGTATTTAAGCAATGAAATATTTTGCTTATTGTTAATAATATCCTGAATACAAGGAAACTCATCACCCAACTTCTCTGGAGTCTGTGGTTGTGCTGCCTAATTACATAATAATCAACCACACAGTCAATATCAATCCAGCAAACATTTTAATTTTATTCTGTTATAGAGAAATACAGTGCTGCGATACTGATCTATTAAAAGTAAAAATCATGACTCAATACCCTCTTAAATCATGAGACTTAAAAAATGAATGGTAGTTTGGGGAATAATAAATGTTTGTTTACCAGCTTTTGAGTTTTTTAATTCATATTTTCCAGCAACAATAGGGGTAAATACTTCAAAAGCCATGGTTACTTCAAAGTCACGACTCCTCTGAAATCAGCGGACTTGCATGAGTAACCACATAAAGGAAGCATGGGCTCAAATTCTAAGAATCAGGAGATCCAATTTCTTGGTCCATCAGTTATGGGCACTTATACTATAACGAGTAGGCCAGGAATCCCAACTCCACTCTGTACTGCAAGCCTTCGACTCTGATCCTATCTTCCTGTTATCTTTAGCTCCATTCACTTACTGACCATAACAATCAGCAATTCAATTTCTCTTTTATATCTTTAGATTGTCCACTGTTTAGAATCTTCTGCACAGAGACTCTAAGAGACAGAATTTACCTTTTAACAGTTAGCAACACTACAAAAGGTTACCCTATCACTAAATCAGGGGGAAAAACAGACTTCACTACAGTCCCATCCCTAGTTTAAAAAGCCAAGTTCTGTGATTCAGTCTTCCATGTCTAAAATGAGAATAATAGTACATGCTGTGCATTGAAGGATTAATTACTCCTAAATGGGTTGAAATCCTTGTATAGAAGATTTTATGTACAGACACATAACTGTTCATTGCTTCAAATGAAAACAAAAACCATTTCATAGCACAGCGGAATAGTAGTGAGAAAACCCCTCACAAAAAAAAAAAAAAATCCAGGGATTTCAAAACACCTGTTGATCCCCCCAGAAAACAAAACAAAGCACAAACTCCAACATGGTTTGGGAAAGCTATTAGAAAAAATTTAACAGTGCGAAAGATTCATTCAGGTCAAAAGGAATAACACTTTTGAAACCAAGAACTACTTTTCTGTTGTTACAAAGAAACCTGAGTCATCAAATTTAGTCATCTGGGGTGCCCTTATGTTCAGAAAGACAAGAGGAAATGAAACGCAAAGTAGTTTAAATAGTAAGAGCACAGAGCTATGACCATTTTGCAAAGCAAACACTACAGCTGGACACATAACTAGAATGGTGAAACACAAGTTTTAAGGCTTAAGTAATTGCCATACAATTGAGTTTCAAATTCTGAGCTTGCTCTGGCAAGCTGAAACAGGAACTAATAAGTTCTCCCCAGATCATTACAGTACCAAACTCAATAAATGTCTCTTTTTAAGTTTCAAAACTGTTACCTCAGTGAGCACTACTCATGATGGAAGTGTTCAAGGCTCCTGCTGTAAGCAAATGCTGTTCTGCCATGTTTGTGCAGTTTCCAGTTCTTTCAAGGTGTTAGAGGGACTGGAGCAGAATGCATGGACTATTACATTTGATTCAGAGACAGGAGTAAGAATCTTCTGCTGCACGAATCCAAGAACTGGATAATCTTCACTACTGCAGATGTCCCTTGTCTTTTATGCCAATGGAACCATTAGAGTGTTTTTTTCTCTCCCCTTCTCCACAATGACAAATGCCAACACAATCAAAATCTGGAAACTTTCCATGTGAAAAATAGGAGCAGAAAAGTGCTAACCTAGTCAGCTGTGCTATGCTTTCAGTGGTGACTGTGGACAAAAAAATAGCCAGGCAGACCAGCCTGCTTAGGAAAGAATGATATCAGGTGCATTATGGTAACATTATAAATATCTGTTATAATCTCATGCTATGTGAGAGAAAAAAGTTGGGGTTTCCACAATGAATATGCTGTACAATACTGCAGGTCTTCTTTCCTTGCATTTTAGAATGACATCATTGATCTTTTGGTAATAGTTTAATTACAGCCTCACTTTAATGCTGCCAGTAATAAGGAACTATTAGTATTGCTCTTAAAGAGACAAAAAGCTTTATTAGATACTGCAAAGAGATGCTCTTAAAAATAATAAAAGACAGCTGATCAATCCCATTTGCTCTGCCAAGAGCTTTTAAGGTGTAACCCAGAGGTTTGAAGCTTCATTACCAAAACATTGTTTCTGCTGCCATTTAAAAAAATCCTACCAAAGTTTAGTGACTAATATGTTGTAGGTAATGAAACTGCAAAAAATATTACATGATTGAGAATGAAAATAAAAGCAGTTCTACTGTTCCTTGAAGAGATGACTTTGGACTCTGAAAACATATGGATCAGTCCCACTGAAGAATACTTAAGAGATTTTTATGGAACCCAGACTGTGGATAAAAACATTCATCTGAGATTTTAAATTTCAAATAGTAGCATACTCATATCAGGAAACATAATGTATATGTAGTGTTTAAAACAAACAACTGCTTCACAAGATATGTTCTGAAGAATCCTCAATTAAAAAATGTTTAATTTTTCTTTCATTTCTCCCTATAACTAGTGCCTAAAGTAGCTGGGAATGGCAATGTGCTTCTAAACCATGCAAACAGAAGAAGGTGGTCAACATGGGTTCTGTGGCAAGCCAGCTTTTTAAAAAGCTCAGTCTGGAGCTGGTTTGTCTTCTGTGCTGGTTTAAGAAAGCTCATGGAATATAACACCATTTTATAGTGTAAAAGGACTGTACGACATCAGGTAAGACATCAGACTGGTTAGTAAAATATGTTGTTGGCTTTTTTAAATAACAAATTTTAAAATGCTAGATGAAAGAATGTTCAGCTGTCCCACCATCAGACTCTGACAGACTCACTTTGTTGCTATACTGAATGGGGGTGCCTCCCGGATGGAATTTGTTGAGATTTACTGTTTTGGGTAGTGAGATTACATTTCAGGTTATATCACTCTTCCTTCTTCCTCTCAGTTGAGAGGTCAAAAATGTTAGAGGCTGTTTTCAGTGGTTGCCGTGCGGCCAAAGAGTCTAAGGATCCACCTGGTACATAAAGAAATTAAATGTTCTCCAAGCCTCCCATATCCCTGATGCCCAGAATCACAGACAAAAACCAGAATGGGAAGGGTCAGAGATACTAGAACGAAGAGGGCAACTAGAAGAACAATTCTATTAAGTAAAGCATAACACTTACTCTAAGGCTGCCAAGAAGACATGCCAGTCTGGGTTTGTTATCATAATATGGCACAAATACATTCATTTTCAATTCAGAAACTTCCAGTTAAATATATAAAAACAAGAATAAAAGTGATTGGAAGTTCTTGGCAAGAACATTAAATCAGCCCTTTAGTTTTGGAAGCTGCTTCACTCCTACAGACTTTTTAATTGCTCCTTTTTTGGGATCAAGCATCTTCTGGTTTCCTGGAGCACTGCACCTTCCTCTGAAATAAAATGGGTGAAGATAGTCATGAAATGTCACATTCCCTGTAATGCTGCAGAAACTTTAAGTGATAGAAATTTTCATGCTTTTTATATTAACACAACTGATTATTATGTTTAATTAAGAAACCTGAGAGAGGGAAAATAAGTATATTTCTGGTTTTGAGGCCAGCAGAGCATTTAATTACTCTGTGTACAAATTCAGTCCTCATTTTATTATACCTGACTACTTCCTATTATCTAAATGATGGCATTTGAAGAACATGAACTGAATGTTAAACATTTGCACAAAGAAAGATAACTGGCTGAGGAGCTATTTTCATCAGTTACATAATCCCCATCAAGAAATGGAAAAACACTTCTTGTAGATGTAGCTACAGTTCTCTGCAGGTACATCAGTCTGGAGACCCATGCTCTTGAGTCCATGATCTTACACGGGAAATGCTGGTAGCAGACTTCTGTGATGGTAGTCCTATCATAGACACATCACCTACATGAAGCTTACAAGAGTGGTTTTCATCTTGATCTTCTAAGTGAAATCAGTGGGAACATAAACAGATTTCCACAGGGAAAATGGTGATTCCACAAACTGGAAGGGTCATTCTCATGATGAAGCTTGATGCATCTCCACTTTTATGCAAAGCACCTTTGTTTTTCTCCCTGTTCATCACTACAGTGGACAGATAGCACTTCACATACTCTAACAGCTATATACAGGGTTTCAATATTTCTCCCAAATAATAAGGGTTCTGAAGGAAAATATATCACAACATCACCTCTTTATATTCATGATGACAGCCAGAGAAATATTTTGTTATGTGGTAGAAGCTGTGATGACGTGATCTGGGAAAGTTTAAAATTTCTGGGCAAACAGCCAAGAAAGCTGTCTCTAGGGCTTGCTAGTCCTGTTCTTGAGACTAATGGTTCCTTTGTTCCAGCTCTCAAAAGCAGCATGGTCTTGAAGGAAGAGCTGGCCCCACAGGGATATGAAGCTGATTCCACTTAAAGCTTTGAAGACCAGAACCAAAGGCCCACATTTGCTCAATAATCAATTGATTATTCAAATTCATATCAATTGATTATTCAAACCCCATCGATTAACCAAAGAGCCACGGCAGAGCTGAACCAAGCAGACAAGGTATGTCTGTGTGACACTCTGTAGGCAGCATAAGCTCCTTCCACTCACAATCAGCGGGACTTAAGCCAGCTGCAAACCAGAAGCCAGATAGTTGCTGCCCATGCAGTATTAAAACGGAGTTAACAGGCCCTGCTGTATGCCTGCGTTAACAGTAAGGGCTCAGAATGACATTAAATTGGTTGCTCAGACTGTATAACAGACATGAGGAATCAAGACATCAATGTTTTTCCACAAATGCCAGTATCCTGTTTTCCTGTTTTCCTGTGAAATACCATAAAAGAGCCTCTACTGAACTTGGCTTTTATGTTTGAAAGGCCAGTAAACACAATGCATCAAAAATTAGTGTTCATAATTACCATTCAGAAGTGTTACAGTGTTGCTTTAAAAGACAGGTCATGTTTTCCATACCTGCACCTATCATAAAAATCTAACATTAAAACAAATATTAAACACTGTTTCTTAACAGGATTTGAGACCCAGTGAAGGCAGGTGGTTTCTGAAAGGCCAACAGAAGTGAGGTAAGAACTCTGGGCAGAAAATTTTGAAGTTATTCTCAAGGACAGGTTTAATTTCAATTAGGCAGGTCTTCACTTACTTGAATTAAATTATTTCTCATTAATGTCAGTTTGAATGATCATCTTTCAGGCAGTAAATCAATACATAATTAAAAAAGAATAACATAACAATGGCTGTGTTAACCTTGTGATTACGAGTGGGTACTTACACCTAGCACTTCCTGAAAATACTAACTATGCCAAACTCCCATTCTTATGTCTATGTTGCCAACTAAGACCAAAGTTTGAACTTAAAGTTATAAGTCATTGGTTATAAAAGCCAGTGCCCTCCAAACTATGTAGTCCTTAGTGCTATCAATGACAATTAAAAGGATGAAAAATTCCCTTCATGTGTGTAAAGTACTTTGAAAAGTTAAAAGAAAAAAATCCTTTGAGGCGGAGTGGGTGAAAGGGATATTTTGTTACAATATGCATCTTCTCAGACCAGTAATTACAGGCAATTATATTTTCTTTTGTTTATTATAAAGAGAATTACAGAGACCCACTGTCATATAATTTCAGGGTAAGTAATGATCTGCTAAAATAAATTAATAAAAATAACACAGCAACAAAAAAACCCCAACAGATACTCACAGAACAGTGCTATTTCTCAGCAAATCTCAATATCTGGCTGATGGTATTTAATCTCCCCGCAAAGACAGTGAATTTTCCTAGTCCTAACTTCCTGTCCTCCTCCACAGGAGCTATGTTAAACATTCACAGGGCCAGAACCAACATACTGGTGGTATATGGGGAATGTCAGACCCACGCAGTGCTTGTTCAATACCGAGAAACTTCAGTTGCAGACATTAGCTCATATTGGACCAATATCCTCTCCTGGAGCATGAAGCTCCAGTGCTGCAATTTAAGAAATCCTGTTATTCTACAGATATAGAATATTCTGCACATAAAGAATGAAGGGATAAAGCAGGTAAGCAAGTACGTCTACACAACTTCATGTTCATAATTTTCTCACTATATTTTTAATGTTGTCAATATGTAATATGTATGCTTGTTTTAATAATACTGTAAGTGTTTGGGTTTGTCTAAGGATAATTTATTGTGACATAGAAACCACAGGAAGTCTCCAAACAGAAAATATTTGGGAAAGCACCACAAGCAAATATTTTATCTGCCTACCCTGTTTTCACACAATTTTGAGGGAAATCTGCTTATGGCCATTGGAGGCAGGATACTGGGTTCAACATACTTCTGATCTGATTCCCTATGTTCTTAGTACTTTATGTTCTTCATGTTTCCAGTTCAGTTAAAAAATAAATCACCTCCAATTTAAAACTTTCTCACAAGAATTACAACCAGAAATATATTTTATTTCTACATAGCTCCAGCTGGGCTCTGTTCATTTAAATTTTTGAACCCATATAACTAAAACCTGGCTTTGCTTTGACCAGAAATCTGTTAAACAATTAAGCCTTTACACATTGCCATCTAAAATTATTCACACTCTTATCCACAAAAAGCTTTACAACCTCTGCTCACTGAAAAGGTCCAGGCTAAGCATTTAATTTAGTTACTCTTAATGGACTAGAGGGCATAATTGTTGCACAAACTCTGCAGTAATATAGAAAAACTGATCCATTTTTTAAAAGAGGTTGAAAGGGAAGAACATCAAAAGTATTGTCAGATTCCAAAAAGACCACTTAAATATTTGAGTACTTCATCTTCAGTCTTGCAACATGCTTAATATTAAATAAAACTGACTGTAATGCAGTACCAAAGTGATGTTAAACATTAATATTTTGTCAGAAGTGATATTTAATATGAGCAGGAAGTTATAGTAATCAAAGCAAAAAATAATAAACCAGAAAACGGAGGGAATATAAAGGAAACTTACTTCAGTATCTGTTTTTCTCTCTTCCCTGTCATTGCATCTGGTTTTTGCCTTTCAACAAGTTTAAGTGTAGCTGAGGTCTGTAATAGTAACATTTTTACAAAACAAGTTAAATCCTACTTTACTAAATCCTAAAACCACAGTCACAGTTAAGGAAGTAAAATATTTTCAAACTACTTTAGACCAGCTATGGTCTTAATGCAGCAGAGTACTTTAGGCGCATATTACACTGATACCTCGTTGATTTGGGGACTGAAATACATCCAAAAATTTCTTGCTGTACAAGGATACTATTATTTACTAAAGTGGATAATCAGAAAATACGTAATTCCAAATCAGCATATTTTTGGTCATACTGCCTAGAAGTCACTAACTAAGAATAAGAACTACTTTAAAAAAATACCACAGCATGGAAATCTCTGCATATTCTGGAAGTCACGACTACAGTACTGGACATACTGAAAATCTAAAAAAGCAGTTATTGCCCTTAGTACTGCACATAACAGAGTCTGAGCAGGATTAAATCAGTCGGTTTTCTTCTTCCTTAGCTCACACTTGCTTTCTCACCCAGCACTTGCTGGCTCATCCAGCTGCCTTTACTAGAACTTCCTCTCAGAGGGACAGCTATAGCATAGACAGAAAAACAGAAAATGTAGCAAGTGTGGGACTTCTCTGACTGCCTTGCACACTTGTGTGTGTGGTGTAAGCCCCTTCATAGAGATCTGTCAGGAACGTGCAATAAATACATGATAATCATGACATGTATAATGCATCAGCTATACCAGGCCAGTGAAGATGTTTATGAAAGCTTAGAGATTGAAAGCTTAGAGACTTTGGGGCTATCTAAACAAGACACAAGGTTTGGATTATTTTTAACTTTACATTTTAGAGCATGTGTGAAAACATTCTACACTTCTGAGAAAAAACTCTGGCACTGAAAAGAACCACGTGTCTCACTGCTTGTAAGAAAATGGTTTCTAATGTGCTTCTGTGTATATAATGCATTAGGCAAGTACTGAAGACCCAGTCATAGCAAAGTCAGCTATAACTAAAGCAGAGTTTTTTTCAGAGTGCACTTGTTAAAAATGGAATAGAATCTGCATGGATTTAATTTCCTGAAGTCAAGACTAAATTGTTTGCACTGAAGGAACTCTAGTGAAGATCACAGCAAGTATGATTTACCACCTGTAATTTTATGACACATTAGGCAAGGCCTATGTTATGACTGCTTTGACAGATTTTTTATTTACATGAATATACCTTGCCAGGATATAAAATTAATATCCATTGCACAGCTTTTGCTGGCAAAGTTTATTCCAGGCCTATCCCAACTAAAATGAGCCACACTAGCATGAACAGTTTTCCAGGGGCAATATCTATAATTATGTTTGGTGGTGGTGGTGGTGGTGGGGTTCTGCAAAGCAATCTTAATCACAAATCAGACTCTACTATGCTAGTAAAAGCTCATGGTAAAAAATCTGGCCTGAGAAAAAGGTCCTTTGAAAGATCTGTTCTGGATCTTCTTTACCTGCTTCTCAAACTTCTGAATTTCTGAAAACCACCAGAAAGTGCTTTGAGGTTTTGTGGAGCCCAAATCCAAAACCCACAGTTTTTCAGACAGAAAGCAAAACAAAAAAAGCAAACCAGAATATACTACAAATCACTGCTGCCTCTATCATGACTTCCAAAGTTTGTGAAATGTTTGGTTTATTTTAAAAATATTATTTAAAATTGACTACTTCCTTATGGAACCAGACAACATGAACAACAAAAGCACTCAGAAGATACAAGTATTTTGTAAAAAAGCAGAAAAGCACATGATAATTAAAAAATATAATTAAAAGAAATGGCTGCTCAGAAGCAGTTTTCTCCTCTGCTTCTGCTGAAGGCAGCAGGAGGGATCCAAAAGAAAATGGAAAAAAATAAGAAAAGCTTTTAGAATCTGAGAATTTTAAACACTGACCAGTAAAAAGCTTCCATTGTTTTATTAAGAACTACAGAAAAGCACAAACATAATGAGGAAAAAAATGTCCAGAAAAGACAGTACATCCATTCTCTGTAATTAAGACAGAGTGTCATTGGAATATATTGTCACAGTATAACAATATCCTAGGTAATATTTACTTTGGAATGTATGGAAAATGTTAACTTATGGGTAAACCTCTCTTTAACTCAACTGCTGCCACTTGACAGCATGGACTCTAGGACAGTGACATTTTAATACATCCAAAAAAATATCTGGGCTAAACATAAATTTATTTATGCCTCCATTGTTAAAATGATCTGTTAAAAGCGAAGGCATGCATATGCAAATTTTAAAATAACATAAAAGCAACAATCAACTCAAGTTCATATAAAAACAGGACCTGAAGGGACCAGATAAGCCAATGATTCTTTTGCAACCAAGAATCAACCACGATAGGTTGACTACCGTGTTTGGATTAGCCATGTACAAGGTAAATGTCTAACCTAAACTAATCATCTAGGCTCTGTTTACAGCTCAGGAAGAGAGACAGATAACTCTGCAGGAAATTCATTTCATCTTAATCTAAAACAGGTGTGATGGTTTGTGCTTTAAACATGCCTGTCTCTCTCCACAGATTGCAGAGAATCCTTCTACAATGACTTTAGACTGGATGTTTAACATTCAGAGAATTAAAGCTAGGCAAAATGAATCTGAAGATGATTATTTTGCCCTAAAATTATTTTGAAATAATGGGATTAATTACTGAAAATGTAAGCACTAACTATCTTCAGTGTGGGTGGCAAAAGCCTAGTCCCTAATGCCCTCCCTAATGCATATTCCTCACTTCAAACAATGTCTTATAAATGTTTAAGTATAGCTGAACATAATTTAAGAATGCAGGGGGCACTCCTCTTGCTAGCATGTTCAGTAATAAAATCATTTTCTTCCTTCTGCATTTCCTGGTGTCACTGCTAATATGAAGAAATTAACAGTCATCATTGGCATTTCCTGAGCTTTTACTTGGTCTAACTTTGGAAAACTAGCTTGAGCAATTCTTTCAGATTCCCCAAAGCAGCAATGAACCACATAAGAGAATCACTCTCCTGCTGTGCAAACACATGGAAACCTTGCTAATTACAGCCTTTCACCCCAGTTAGCTATGCCAGGGATTCAGTGACAGTCATTCCACTGCATAGTTCTTGAGTATCACACTAAGCTATTACTTTTTACATTATTCAGGAATTAAGAGCTCTTTCAGAATAAGAAGTACTAGAAACCTTTACAAGTTCCCCACAATTCATTTTAACCATTTTTTATGTATCACATAATTTGCAGCAATAAAATCTAATATCTTATTTCATAAAAATAAGGTACCTCATCATTCTGTTGTAAATTTAATTCAAGTATGTAGTGTTTTGTCATTCTGAGTTGACAGGCTAACTTGTCTTTAAAAGAAAAAAAGAGGGAACATGAAAAAGAGGAAATAAAACTTAACATGAGTGTCACTTGCTAATAATTTTGTTCTGTTCATTTCAGCAAATACATTAAACAGCAGCATGATATTCTCATGACTACTGGGTGGGCAAGCAAGTATTAGACAATTGCTTCAAGCTTTCACAGTGAAGGGCACTATGACTATCCTTCCTTGGGAGCAATGAAATTCCAATTGATGCAAAAAAGAAAAATTATTTAAAAATAAACAAACTGCAAGTCAAACAAAGTAATCCTTCAGTTACTAGCTCTGTTAAATAAATAATCAGCTTTTGAGATGGTAGATGGATACAGTGATAACAGACTTTTGCCTCATGGCATTAATAGCTGCTGTTGCTGTATTAAGAGAGCATAAAGATTTTTAAAAGCTATTGAGCTACATAGTTTTTTTTACCTGTAAGATCTCTGAGAGGTACATGTGCCGCTCATCATTGGCTTTGTGGTAAGCCTGCATTTAGAATAAGGAATGCATGCTACAATTAATCAAAATATTTAAAAAGCTGAATCATAAGAGAAGAAGCAAACAAATGCCAGAACATTTTCAGTGACGCACCCTCAGCAAGTTCACAGATGATACAAAACTGGGGGGAATGGCTGATACACCAGACGGTTATGATGGTCCCATTTAGAGGGACCTCAATGTGCTGGAGAAATGGGCAGAGAGGAACCTCATGAAGTTCAACAAAGGGAAAGGCCAAGTCCTGTATCTGGGGAGGAACAATCCCATGCACCAGTACACGCTGGGCGCTGACCTGCTGGAAGCGGCTTGGCAGAGAAGGACCTGATGGTCCTGGTGGACAATAAGCAAAACATGAGCCAGCAGTGTGCCCTTGTAGCAAAGGAGGCCAACAGCCTCCTGGGTTGGAGTACTGTGTCCAGTTCTGGGCTCCCCAGTACAAGAAAGACAAGGATTTACTGGAGAAAGTCCAGTGAAGGGCCACAAAGATTAAGGGACTGGAGCATCTCTTGTAACAGGAGAGGCTGAGAGAGCTGGGCATGTTCAGCCTGAAGAAAAGAAGGCTCTGGGGGATCTTATCAATGTGTACAAATATCTGAAAGGACAGAGTAAAGAGGATGGGGCCAGACTCTTCTCAGTGGTGTGCAGTAATAGGACGAGAGGCAACAGGCACAAACTGAAATACAGGAAGTTCCATCTGAACATAAGTGAGGGTGGTTGAACACTTGAACAGGTTGCCCAGAGAGGTTGTGGAGCCTCCATCCCGGAGATATTCAAAACCTGACTGGACATGGTCCTGAGTAGCCTGGTCTAGCTGGGACCCTGATTGAGCAGGGGCGTTGGACCAGACAATCTACAGAGGTCCCTTCCAACCCCAACTATTCTGTGATTCTGGGATATCTATTGTGTGTTCCACTGTTTTAGACTGTTCGTCAGACAACGTAATGGCTTTTAGAGATCAGAGGCATACAGTGATTACAAACCTTTGCTTCTTGTTCCAGTCTAAGTTCATAGTCTTTTAGCTGGTTCTGGAGACTTTTCTTCTCTTCTTCTAGTTGCTTAAGAACCTGCTTTAAGGAACCCTGTGGTTATAGTAAACAAACCAGTATTTTACAAGTATTCCTATTCTGTATAAAGACAGTCAGAATTCACCACCACAGTCCTTACTCTTTCAGGCACTACAATCTTTGTCATTCTATTTGCTTATCATTCACTTTTTGTTTACATGATTCCTGCTGGCACATCACAGAGACGAAAGTGGTTAACCACACGCTACTATTATCAGTTATGCACTACAGATTTCCACTGTGTTAAAATGACATAAATTTAGTTTTCTGCCCTGCTGCTCCCTGTTAGGTAAGCCAAATCACCTTGTGATGACCACACAGAATTGCTCCCTACCTCTAACCAAAGTTCACTCCCATGACTACTTTTTAGTAGGAGGATTTCAGATCCCACCTGGAGATCTACTTTGAAACCACTTGCCAGGAGAGCTGATGGACTGACTGAAGAGTCACATGGCGTGTCAGAGGTAACTCACAACCTGGCTAGAAAGCAGTATGTTTTGGGGAAACTATCTGTCTTTGATGTATAGCCATTTACTTTGTCTACAATTGGGACGAGATGGAATAACAGTGGTAGAGTCCATTTTGGTTACTGGCCAGTTTTTTGTTTGCTGTGTAGTGAGAACACACTGAGAACGTATACCCAGGTGCAATCTCCTCAGTTTCTATCACAGGCAACTGCTTCTCGTAATTCCTTTCATAAATTGATCCACTCCATCCACTATATACATTCTTATTAGGAGGCTCTAAGAGTTGGCAATTTTTTAATTCCTTGCCTCAAATCATTCAGTCAGTTTACACCTATGTCTTCTTGCATTATCTTTAAGACAATTGCTCTTCTTCCCTGGTGTTTGCCACCAGGATGTATATATGGAAAACAGGAACATCTTTTTTCCAGCATTCAATTTGCTAGGAAAAATAAGCTGAACTTTAAAAAATCATCTCTCACATAACAGACTGCCCCTTCATCCGATCATCATAGCAACCCCATAGTAGCCCCACCTTGCACATAAGTTGGTTCTCATCCTTCTTAATCATGGGAGAGCAGACCCATAGATAGTACTCCAGAAGCCATCTCACTGCCTTGAACAAAGGTAGTAATACTTCTTTATCTGTATAGAGAAATTCTAGGATTGCATTTTCCTTTTCCATAGCTGATGATGGCTTACAGTCAATATGGATCAAACAGCACCTCCATATTCTCCTCTGCAGCTGTGTCCAGGTAATCAGCTTCCAGTTCATAACAGATTTTGTTTGCTATTGCCTAAAACCTTTGGTTTATATTATTAAATTTTAATCCCATTTTTAATAATGTAGTCCTCAGTGTCATTCTATTTTTACAGAGCATCTAGATCCCTATTATATTACATAATTAGTATCAGGAGAAAATGTCATATTTTGTTTCTACCATGTGTGTCAAAGTCATGAATAAAATGGTGAGAATAGTTGTAAACCTGATCCTGGAAGAACTTTGCTTGCACTCTCCCTCACCAGTCTCCACTACCACGTTCCACTTGCCAGCTCCTTATCCCTTTAACAAATCTACTAATTTTCATTTTCTCCAGATTAATCAGTCACTTCCTATGTGACATTGTATCAAATTCTTTATCAGAGGTCACAGTGAACAGAATTACTACGTTTGTCCTGTAAATAGAGGTATTGTCCCATCAAAGGAAGTCAACAAGTTCTCCCAGCATGAGCCACCTTTAATAAATCCATATTTCAGTTTGGTTTTGCCCCAATTATTCCTTTCTTTCTCCATCTTAAATCTACACAAAAGATTTGCTTTTCTCCAACTGTACGCAATGCCATCATCCACAACTTTATTAAAACTACTTGCTATCATATCAGTGACATACCAAGCCAGTTCTTTCAGAATCCTAAGGTAGAGATTACCCATTTCCCTCAGTTTGAGCATATTCAACTCCTTGAGTTTTCCTTAGGATTTGGTTACAGTCATGTCCTCTTCCTTGTTGACATTAGCTATTTCTTCCTTTGTCCTGCATTTCATTGTTTCTGTCCTTACCGAAAACTTAGGCAATATATACATGTTTAAATTATAGCAAATTAATTCATCATCATGTGACCTAACAGTTTTTGACTGGCTTTTCTACAGTGTTCTTCTAGATTTCCTAAGCCTAAAGCAGCATTCCCTCCTTTTCATCCACAATTTTGTGATAAAATGTGTTAAATACAACATCCATTGAGATCTGTGCCTCATCATTATTAATAGCACTTATTTTTTAGTCTTTATTTACAAACATAACATATGATACAATTGCTGGAAATAGTCATTTATTATATTATTTATATTATATCCAAATTCATATCCATCCAAACATTATATTCCTATCTATATTTAACTATATGGATGGGATTCAGTTTGAGGTGAGGATATCTAAATTTGGTTGTCCATATGTGAACTGAGCTTCCGCTATAGTCACAGTCAATACAATCAATGAAGCTCAGAGAATTATTCAGCTGAGCAGCTATGAAGAACTCAGTTCAGTTGCCTAAACCCAGATGACTGGTGCCATCTGAGATGCCATTGGGTGTCCACGAACAGCCATGTGTGGCTGACAGATATGACACCATGATTGCAGAAGGCATATGCCCTTCTGGACTGGCAGTGGGCTACTCTGCACTGAAATGGCTGCAAGTCCCTTCGTTTACACAACTATCCCAGCACAGATGTCTACTTGAATGAATCTAGACATGAATCCATAGGCTCAGCTGACTGTATTGACTAGACCTCCATTGCCTGTAATAGAAGCTAAACATCTAGCTAACATGTAGACATCTATACATAGAGAAGTAAATACTGGTGTCTTAATACTTAACTCATTCATATTGTTTCAATATGTATTTCAATATTATTTCCCAATATTATTTCAATAAAAATCTATTTCCTATTCTTCCTCAAGATGATTTAATCCAAACTGATGATGAAGTAAGAACTAAGTGCATGAATGTAAAAGTCTATCAGTCACATCTGCAACACGGCACATTTATCTCTGTTTTGGTCTTTCCTGCAAAGCGCATACCTTTAATACCTCTTATCACATCATGTTCCCATTATCACTATATTAGATTTCAGGCTAGTCAGGTCCTTCCATTTGTCTGCCTAGGCCCCTTGTGTGAAATAAGCGTCTGTTTCAGATTTCTTTTTTTTTTTTTATTGCTAACTCAAGCATTCTCCTAGACAGAATGGGGTGAATTCTTTCACTTTCTGCACTGACTACCTGACCATTGTCTTAGCAGTAACAGTTATTTCCTCTTACTATCCTTAATGTTTTGTTATGCCCTTATTTAAAACGTTTTCCTATGTATTAGACATGGAAAGGAAGATAATATGAATCTGTCCAAGTATTCTCTTCTCTTTTTTTTGTGTAATTTTTCCTCTACTTATCATGCAAACCCTGACTCCATATAGGAGACCATATAGTCTCTTTCTCAGAAAGCTGTTTACAAATATTTGTCAATGGTCAAAAAGTCCAAAATCAAATCTTAAACCACCTCTTGATCTTCATGTTATTGTTATAATTGTTCCTTCCATTCCTTGGTCAGAACACTTCAGCTTCCACTTTTTTGGGCATCTCTCCAGCCTGGCACAGTCATCTTTGTCTGTTCCAGAGTAAACTTGTAAATGTCATTTGTCATAACTTATATCCTTGACCTTGGACATCATCAAGCCCTTCTATTTGCTGGATCTGTGAAGTAATAGTCCTGCCAATGGTTTCTAACAGCCATCAAACATATAAATCTGCCTCTTCTCTTTGAAATCTCTAGTCTTCTCCTTTCTATTATCTGCAGAACATTCTATCTTTTATTTTCTCTGACAATCTTCTGTACATCATTTTTGTTCCTTACTCAGCTCCAAACCTTATTTTTCATTAAAAAAAAAAAAGTCTGTTACTGAGATTCCCCTAAGAATGATTTTCATTAAGGTCAAGATTTTGCAGTTGCATGGCAAAAGAGGAAGTGCTTTCAAAAGATGTGCCAGGAGAAAATAACCCCTCCCACTGATTTAAGAAAAAAAGGTGATCAAAGAGCTATATCTTTCAAGAATGCTTCACCCATGACTGAACTATTATTAACTTTAATCTGTTATAATAGACACACTGGAGACATGAAAAGCATTGCTTTTTTTTGGTTTTTTTTTCTCCTAATTAAAGCAGAAATACCTTGGATGCAGATGAAACCTTTGCCCTAATACAGAATGCTCCTACATTCAATATAGTCAGAGTTGGCTGATTCAGGGAGAAAAAGTGAACTGCAGATTAAATAGACAATTTGGCTAAATTCCACTAGAGTCATGTGCTCTTTCATTAGGACATCAGTGTCTGTACAGAGTCAAAAGAGACAGACAGAGAAGGCCTCAGCACTGTCAAGCTAGGTTACTAATTTTTTTGGCCTTCTTGACCTGACTGCACCTTAAAGATTATAACCATGTGACCTGCCTAAAACATATTTTGTATCACCACAGTAAACTTAAACACAGTAAACATGGAAATTCATGCTACTCCCATGACTTGCTCTGTGCAAACCCAGCCCCACTTACTAGACTGTCCATCAGTGTTATGTAAGACAGCAAGACCTGGCATTGCAGCTGTTAGTCATGACAGACAATTGGGTATCTCCTTAGTGATGCTATTGGCCTAATCCTTTGAGTTCTTCCACCTAAAGAGCAAATTGCTTTTAGATCTTTTTTCATTTAATCGTTTCAGAAGTGGTGTCCATTTTTTGCTGCCAATGCAGGTGGTTCAATGCAGATACCAGGGTACTGATTCAACTGTGGAGGAATGATGATACCCAAATGCAATTAAAAAAACTGTACCATTCACTGAACCATTGCTTTTGATGAGCAAGCAGATAGAAATAAGTTAATAATGTGATTAAAGTATATGGTTACCATGTGACTAAAGTATATGGTTACCATCTCTACAGTGTCTGTATGCCTCATAATTTGCAGTGTATTTATTCTCACAATACTCTTGTGAATTAGAAAGTGCAATTATTCCCAGTTTACAGATTGGGAACTGAAGCTCAAAATAAAAAAGGAACTTACCAGTCTAAATTGCACTTTAGAGAGAATTTAACATCCTATTTCTAAATAAGGAATCTATGCAGTGCCTTACGTTCTTCACATCTGGTTTTGTCATAAAACTTAGGGAGGCATCTGAACTGCTGCTACTGTACTTGCCCATAAGCAATACTAAGCTGCTTAGTTTGCTGCTGAAAACCTTTATGGAGTTTCAAAGCAAAGCTTCCCATTGGTCGTGTTCCTCATGGGACACAACCTGGTAAGCATTCTCTACCCATATCACATGAGGAAGGACTCCTCTTCTGCCTAACAGCCTAAAAATTAAGCTCTCACAGAAATTAGAAGACTTACATTTTAGTCCTCTATAACCTTAAAAGTTTGAATTCACAGCATCTCATATCCTGAGAGTGCCTTCGCCATTACACCTAGTAGGGCTGAGATAATTCTTGAAGACAGGCCACTAAGCAGTCAGGAATGCAAAATTTACAGGGATGGAGAAGATACAAATGAGAATAAACTCTCTTCTACAAGTTCAACAATGAAAGTACTTCCTAAGCTGGAAGTAGTTTAAGGCCTTTTTATATATGTCCTCTAAAGACTCTTGAATACAAAAAGCATGAGCAGACCTTGGAACCCAAAACATCATCTCCTCTTCCGCAGGGAAAAGGCCCTCATTACTACAATGCCTGGCTGACTGTGTTTGTTCTCTTTGGCCTCCTCCCATATGAAGAAAGGGTTTCAACTCTGAATAGCAGTTACCAAAGGGTGTCTAACTCATGGCTGCAAGATGATGCCTATTCCTGGTAAGAAGACAGGATTTCAAACACAACTCTTGGGAATTTCTTACTGACCTCCCACTGGCATTCCACCTCTTCACAGTCTTTTGGTAATTCCCAGCTAGATGCCCCTCTGTCAGTTAATATGTAGGAAACTTAGGCACCTAGCTCAGCCTTCTGACTTCTATGCCTGGGTCCAGGAACCTAACATTTAGATGCTGCAGTGCTCAGCAGGGCCATGCTGAAGTTCTTATGTGAATCTGGCCACATAGTTGTTCCTACTCAACTAGCAGACCTTTCCAAGTCCCCAACACTATTAAATGCTATTTCAAAAACAGACATAAAATTTTAACTAGCAAAACATTTAAAAGGTTCTGAAGACCCATTTTAGCCAGGACCGGTCATAAGTTACCTCTCACTCCTTCTATCAACGCAGAAATTGAAGAACTAGCTGAGACCTTATACATCTGAAGTCTTTAGCTGCTGCACAGCAACACAAATCAAAACATGAGAAACAACAGCACATGAAATCAGTCAAATCATTAAGGGCTGTATTCACCTTTACTGAATCTTATAAGAAACAAGCAGAAAAAATTCACCGAAGCAGATTCAATTCATGATGCTTATGGTCATGTGATCAGCTTAGTGCATAACACAGTAAAATCACAATAAAGCAAAAGCTCACAGAAGACAAAGCTTAATGCAAACAGTAACACAGATTTGTAGCAGAATTCTAGGCGTACAGAAAAGCCTCAAAAGCAAGGACCAGGAAGAGATGAAAAGAATCAGAAGGGGCTCCCTGTTATGTAGTACTGCCCCGGAAGAAGGAGTTGCCAGGAAGACTCCAGGATGAATTTTGACAGGAATTTTAAAAAGTCAGGTGACTTTATTACTGGAATTGGTTTAACTGAATATTGAAATATTGCTTAAGTTAGATTTACTACAGATTCTTCTACTAAGCCTTGAATAGCTGGACAATGTATTCCTGGAAAGGAGACATAAGCTGACTAAGGGATTTAACCTGAATTTACAATTCTTAATTTTCATTAAGTTGCCCATGTCAAGCCACTCTGAGGAAGCTGGTGAGCTAAAAGACTCACCGAGATTTTAAATGAATACTTTCTTTATGTAAGGGAATTTTGCAGGGCTTAGCAAGATCCACTCTCAGAGCAATGAAACATTATGTCCAGTGTCCAGCAGTGACCAAAGCCCACAGTTTCACAAAGGGAATCCCTCTAATAACTCTCCAGTTCTTCTGTTCACACAATTTTTCTTTTCTATATAACTTTAGTTATACATTTGGCTTAACACTTGCCAGAAAACAAAATTATGCAGAATGATACTGCGGCTGAATTTTAAAGCCACCCACATAAGCTGTTCTCATTCTGGATTCTTCCTTGCCCTTCTACTAATGTCAGCAGAGGTGACAATTTCTATCAATCATTCCCCAATAGACAAGGTGACAAATCCGTGACATCATCAAGATGCTCAAACTTGCTTTCATCAGAGCCCAACTCACACAGACTACTGATCCTATGGCAATTCACTCCTAATCCTCTTCAATTTTTTTCCATGAGTTTGCCAACAGAAGCAATACATCTGTCAGTTGTGCAAAAAGAAACAAGAAGCCTTTGCAATCTGCTCTCTTGACATTTTAAATCAAATGCAGTTTTGTTTAGAAAATAAACTCCTCTCCCTCCAAGACCAGCAGCTGATGTTTATCAGCTGATTTAACTGAATCTTTTAACATATCATTTTAAACTCACAAAGAGCAAAAAAGCAAATCTACATCTTTACTTTTACTGAAACCAAAATTGATTTTTAGTTGATATTGATAAACTTACTAATTATATATTGTAGCAATTACTGGCAAAATGATACATAAATAATTATTTAGCATAGCATATTTCTACATACAGTATGCACTCAACATATATGCACTAGATACTGTAAAGGCTTCACTACAGATAAAGAGTACTGTACTTGTTTAAATGCCAAGTGCCCCCTTGTGGTTAGCATGATCTTTATATTCAAAACCAGATTGAGAGTTGAACTACAGGAATGCTATGTGTCCTGTTTGGATCAAATGTTAGCAATGGCCATGATAAAGAAATGAGTCTGGAGACTTGCTGGAAAGTTCAGACTCCTTCAGCGTAATCAGGTGTGGGATACTGCCATCCAAATCATTATGCCAGTGGTCTCCACCGCATGGCTCAGTGCAGTTGCCTGCGGACTTGCGAAAGAGGAAGTGAAAATTGAGGCCTCTGTTGTTGTGGTTCAGATTGACAGGACAAGATGTTGTTGACTCTGAAATGCTTTGCTTAGGATCTCTCCTGCTGGGCCTGGAAAAATTAGAGGTTGCTTCCTTATGCATTTTCCCCGGGAAACACAGATATCCAGCAGTCCCAGTCAACTGCTAAGGAATTCTTAGAATTCCAACCAACCACCGAGCTGGAGAACAGCCAGTTAATAAGGCCAGATGATTGCAAGATTTTTTCCCTGATTGCGTTTTCTTTGAAATGCAAGGTGAATTTTTGCCTCCAGGAAGACCACACAGTGGTCTGAATAAAAAAGTCTGCTGGCCTGTACAACACCACCAGGAGGAACAACTAATGCCAGCATGACATGGAAAGTAAAAGAAAGCAAGTCAAGGAGTCATCCAAAATACTTGGTTGAGGCCAAATGGAAAGAATAGGAAGGGGAAGTCTGTGAGGAGGCAGGATGCAACTTAGGGCCATCAGACCAGACTACAGAGGTTCCTCCAAAATCCTTAGGATCATCACAGAAAGTCAGGTTATCAGATTCATTCATCACATAGACCTATTGGTGACTTAATCCAACAAAAGCAACAAGGTTCATTTAACAGTGACTTGCTAGAATTGTCAGCATTTCCTATGCCATTATACAATGCTGATGTTCCCTACAGGCAGTTAGCAACACCTACTGAAATACGAATTCCTAGTTGTGTGTTTTCTTAAATCCAGGATGTTCTTCCTGTTATGCTGCCAACACCTTCTTCAACATGACATTGTCAAATACTCTGCTTACGGTTTAAAACTGATGGCAAAAATTCTCAGGTTGCTCTGTGGAGGTCTCAGTTCAGTGGTCATTGTCATCTCAGAAAGACAGCCTTGCACAGCAAATATCTGGCCTCTATTGTCAGAATTTCCTAAGTTATAATGCTGGGCATTCCTGAATATGGTGATTTATCACAGAAACCTTCATTCCTTGGCTAATCTTAACTAGAGCGTTGCTAAGGCAATGATATCAGGAGTGTGCTCTTCCGAACTGATTTTGCAGTACGCTTTTCAGCATTTGCATACTAAAGCCTCTGTCTAGGGATTCCTTCTTGCAGAAATGGTGAGAGAAAAAGAGATGATTTTCTTTCTGCTTACGGGGGAAATAATGCTTATCAGAAAGCATATATTTCACCAAAACTTGTTTAATGAAAAAAATGTAAAAAAATAAAGGTAGAGTGTTTAATAGGAGTAAATATTATTCACATCATGTTAAGCTTTAGAGAGAAGGCCTTTTTCTGTAATTATTCCTGAAACATGTACAACATTTGTATTATTCATTGGGATATAAAAGAAATTACTGACTAAACAGTTTTCACAGTTGGAACTCCCTTGTGCTTGTCACTATTCAGAATATTTTTAATCCACCCTCAATACACAAAAATGATTTTCTAAACCCTGGCTGTAAAAATTTGTGTGTTCAAGTTATTAGTTCTACATTTACTATCATGTGATGCGTTCATCATTTTTAGAAACAACAAAAAAGGAATATCTCAAGTCAGTATAAGGACTTCAGAATGATAACTGTATTTAAATGGTTTAGGGTTTTTTTATAGCAGGGAATCATTCATCAGTATGATTCTAATTCTAAACGGGGAATGGTGCTAACCATCTGCAACAATTATTGCAATTTATGATTACAGAAAATCCTCTGTGCTGCTTTGTTCATCATTCCAGAATTTACATTTGTATTCTTCTGTTTCATTCAGGTTTTTATAGCTTGCTCATTGCCAGGGTCCCTGATGACTAATCTTTTTTTATTTTCTCTGTAGTGCTTGATATTGAAATCTTTTATCCCACCTATCTCTAAATGGGATGAATTACACTTTGGCCATGCTTTTCTCATTCTATCGACTATGATAGGACCCTAAATGACTATCTAAGTGAGATAAATCTCCTTACTATCTCTGAGCTATCGCCTCTGACAAATACAGCTGAAATTGCTCAGTAAGTTAAAAATTATTAGAGGTCCCTACCATAACTCTCACTTCCTTAGGAAAACAGGGTAAAAAGAGTCACAAATAATATTTTAGTTTCTAAATACGTTTCTCAAAATGAAAACTACAGTATTATTTAGCAATCAATAATAATATATTAATATCAATGTATTAATTAGTGTATAATTAATATTAACATGTTAATTAATATTAATAATGACAGTGATAATTATAATGTTAAATTATCATTAAATATAATTATAGTTATTAATTGTATTATAATATAATGTGTAATTATATTATTAAATTATATCTATATATTAATATGTAATTAATACAATAATAATTAAAATATTAATTAATTAATAATCTACAATATGCTACAATATTCTAGAAATTATGTCATTTTGCTGGAAGAATCAACTTGCTGTCTCTTCACAGAACTTCATATGCAATAGCAAGTTGAAAATACTGAACATCATAATGTAATTTTGGTTTTATATACACAAACATGATGCTTTGAGTGCTTGGCAAAGGTGTAATTGGATCGGTTAAGAGAGTGTTGGCAATTAGATGGAAATAAACACCTTTGATACAGTAAAAGCACGCATACCAGTTGATATCTGTGCTTTACAAGTTTACAGAAATAACCTTGTTTGAAGCTGACCCTACTCCAGGTTTTCTAGACCAATTTGCAGTTTTCTTTTGTCTTCAAGACTTTTCTTCAAATATAACTCCAGCTGTACTTCCAAATGAACATGATGAAGCAGGCAAATAGGATGGGAAGGATTTGGTTTTATTTTTTGTTTTTTTAATTAGCTGTTTTGGAAAACAATCCAGCCAAACTAGAAAATCCCAAGGAGTCTAGGACAGTACTAAAACTGGCAAGAACATTTACTATCTGAAGGCCAAGGATCAGAATAGAAAGAGCAGGTAAAAATTATTCACACCCTGCTCACAATAGATGATTGTTCCCACTAAATGGCATGCAGCCTCCTATAAGCTCAGTGAACTCCTATCAAGCTTCAGAATCAAAAAATCAGATGGAGATACCTCTGTGAGGACAAGATGTTCAAATAAAAAACTTTAAAGAGTCCTGCCTCGTAATTTTCAGTATTTCTGCTTACAAGACATTACGACATTTATGTCTATCATCTCCCCTATTTCTAAAAGTGGGTGAGAAGCAGAAGAGGTCTCAAAGTAAAAGATTTCAGCACATGAAAGACTAAGGGAAAAATAGTCCTGAAATGAAAAATGATTTCACTTAATTCCCTACTTCCAGTTCCTTATTGGCCAAAATATTTGCTGGTGTTTTCTTGGCATTTTCTCCTCAGGATCATGGAAAATATTATACGCTTTGTTGAAACATAGGTGCTAAAATATGAGTATATTAAATAACATTTAAAAAATGAAAACAGGTACCTTGTTCTGTGTTGCAAAAATGGTATATGTACTGTACAATGAGGAATTTTCCTGTAAAGGTATTATGCAAAATGTAACTGCAACTGATTATAAATGTTAATATATACATAAAGGTCTTATATTTTTCCATTTGTTCACAGAAATAGTTTAGATACTCCATCTCATATGACTCACTACAGGTTCAGTCATACAACCTTCACTCAGCCCAGACTTTCACTATATAATATAATCCTTCCCAATGTTCAGTTTGTATGTACCTCCTATTTATTGATTTTACTATATGCCTTATAAGTTTATAAGGAACTGCATATCTCAAACAATGAAAAAGTAAGCGGGATTGATCATTTTGGCTTCTGGACAGGATTGTTGATATTTTTGGTATGAAACTATTATATGAATTCTTTAATTACATTGTGATTTTGATGCTTGTGCAAGCAACTAAATGCCATTGTACTCACCACAGGCATTTGATCAAAGGTATGAACAGAGGATAATTTATCTACAAATAAACAAAATATGTAACCCATTTATATCATTTCAACATATAATCACTAATTCTATATAAAAACACTTAAGAATACCCATTTCTACCTGTTGGATTTCCACGAATAAGCTCCATCTTGTCTTGAAGTTTAATAATTTGTCTTTCCAGCTGTCTATTCAATTCGACTTGTGTCTCGTATCTAGTTTTCCATTCATTACCTTAAAAACAAACACAGGGTTACCCTGTTCCCCAGATTATTTCATGCTGTTGCAAATAGAGGCTACTATTTTTTCAAACTGTTCCCACTTTCTTCTGGAGACTAAGAAAGTCTCCAGTTAGCCATCCTCATAAGTAGGAAGTATTCGTTTGTATAGAAAGCAGCTTGAAAATCAAGGGAATTTTTTCCACTGGGTTTATTGTGGTCAGAATTTTAACCAACTCATTGTATAAATTCATGTTATCTATAGTTGCAATAAAAATTAACAACAAAAAAAGCTAACATGCAGCATTTAGTATTCCTTAATTTCACATTTTCAGTAACACACTTATAAAAGTCATGTTTTAAATGACAAAACTTCAATTTCTACATAAAAAATTGTATCTCTGTAGGGCCTACCCTGAAGAATTAACTGGCTGTGTCTCCTATTCAATTAGCAAGACTCTGTTGCAATTCACTTACCTTCATCTTCAATACTGTTAAGTCTTTTTTCCAGTTCTGTCACCGTGTTTCTCAATTCAAATATTGAGATTTCAAGCATCTGCCTGTGATATTTAGAGAAGTCAATTAAATGGCTATAGCATTAATCTTATTACTAAAATCAAAAGACTAAATTGAAGGTATTTTCAAATGAAGTATATGTTGCTCTTTCCTGTGTAATTACATCACCTAGCTCATGCTTTTTTAAATATATTTTCTGTAAAATTGCTATCAGTCATTAAAAAAATAGAAGTATTTCTGAAATTTTATGAACAGAATCACTTTCATAACAAAACACCACAGACATTTCTTAAAATTTAATAACTGTCTGGAGATCATCAGTGTTAAATAAACTTAGAGAACATACTGGCCTTAACTCTTCATCCAAAAGAAGATGCCTGAGAAAGGTGCTATTTGAAGTTCTGAATTCTTTTTTTAATTTTGACACACTGCTCAATGATTAATAGTAATTTTCCAAATTTTATCATATTCATGACCCACAACAAAATCAAAGCATACCATGTATTACAACTATCAGAAAGGAAAGCCAGTGATTAAAGTAAGACAGGTGTTACCAAAAAAACCCAACAAAACACACAAGCTAAAGCCATGAATTTTTCAATAACTTAAGCTTAATCTTGTGGAGAAATATTTTTTTGCCCATTGATCACTTTTGTATACTGGTGGGCAGCCAGATAACTCACAGGCAAGTTGATATGGAAATTGGACTCTTTTGCTGCCCTGGGGGGCCTCACCAGAAGCAGAAGCTAGTAGAGAAAGACTCTGATGAGAGCATGACCCACTGCAATACATTAGATGAGCTGCTGAGTGACTCTCATTCTTGTAAGGAGGAAAACAGTAGTGTGGTTTACTACAATGACCACAGAATCTAGAACACCTTACAATTGCTCAAAGAGGAAAGTACTAGTAACTAAATTATTGACAATACTTATGACACAGCCTGGTTCTTCTTGGAGGTTTCTATGGAGAAGCGTTCCTGCCTGTAAGATCTCGGGGAGTCAGCCCACGCCAGCATAGTTGCAAGCAAAACACAATGGTACACAACACGAGCAATTTGTGCTTTTGTCCCATGAAGTTAAGTTTGGAAGGCCAAGACTTCCAAAAGCAAATGATTGTTGGGTGCCTCCATTTTTCAATGTCCAATTTGAGATGCCTCAAATGCTTTGAAATTGGTATTTCAAAAGGCCTGAGGACACAATTCTGCAAATAAGAGCCTTTGGAAGATGCTTTAGAATACTCATACAAAGAGTAAGACTGGTTTTAAAATCTTAGTTTTTGTACATTAAAACATGCAAGGCGGAAAGCCATTATGTTCCTGTGCTGTCCTATTTCTTGTTTTGGGAGTATTTTTTTGTTTGTTCTTAACAGGAGAGCTATGTCAACGTGGATCTTCCCTTTCTGAAAATGTTCTGAATGAGAAATGTTCTTCAAAAAATAGTTACTGTTGGTTCTATCAGCCTCTGCTAACAGGGCTGATCACTGAGAAACGGTATCATCTGTCGTTCTCTTCATGCTCACATTCAGTTAGTGAAATTTCTTTTTCTTAGCTTGGAACATCCTTTTCCAATTGAAAGCTACAGAAGCAGAATCAGACCAATTATCACAAGAATCAGAAGAGATATGCCTGGAATGGGGAGGGCTGAGATGGCTATGGAATGTAAACAAAAGACAAGGTGCCAATAAGCAGAAGGGTAATTAAAGGTTATTCAAGTAAGTGTCCAGTCAGAATGAGACAGAAACCTCTAACGGGAGGCAGAGCTGGGGGACCTACAATTCCCTCTTTGCTCCACTGCTCATTCTTCCCTACCAACTTTAAATTAGGCAAAGAAATAATTAAAGAACTGGTAACTTGTTGACAAGACAGCAAGTTTGTGGGGTAAGTTCCAGCAAAAGACAGTTGAGAGAAACACAGGAGTCAGAAGGACAACATGCAGGAAAACCAGAGGAAATCTGATTTCTGCTGCTGATTTGCTCCACTGCAATTGGAAGAGGCAGATGGCTAGGAAGAAGAAAGACAGTCTTACAATTTTGCTGTTATCATTACAATACAAACATATGAGGTTTCCTTACAGCAGATTTCAATCAACCTCATAGGGCTTGGAAAAGAGGAAATTATGATGATGGTGAGTATTAAAATGGGATTTCAGGAAGGCAGTAACACTGAAAATTAGATACAGTTAAAGCTGTTTATAACTACAGCTGAGCTGTATTGAAATCAAATTAAATTCTCCTCATAAAGCAAATCCTTGGCTAGGTGCTTGCATGGATGCGGAGGGACAACACGGTAAGAATGAGTTCTTTAAATCCAATGTTTTCAGTTTTTAATTTCGGTTATCATTTCAAAACAATACACAATTCTTACAGCATAAGCTACATTCCATTCTTCCTTCTGCATTAGCAAAACTGCTAGCCAACTTCCAATTATGCTCCTCCTTGAGGAAGAAGTATACAAAAATGATCAACTTAAATTTTCAGGTGTCAGACTGTATTTGCTACACTGACAGAAAATCTTAATTTCATTTAGAGACTGAAATCAATTTTTTTTGAATCTAATTATTATTAAACATTACTATTCCAACAGCACCTAGAAAGTAGCCAGGTTGAAACCTCATTATTTTAGTCACTGCATATGTAGTAAATTACAGTCCCTGCACAGAGAAGAGAGATGGAAGTCATTTTGACTGACTTTGTAAATACTGCAGGTTTTCATTGTATTTTTTTTTTTCACTTGTATTTTGCATTGCCAGAGTTATTTCTAACTGTGATAGGAAGCGATGGTTCTGGCAACATGTCTGTTACTGTGAATTCAATGCAGCTATGTATAGTTGCTTGCCCAGAGACTTCATCTGTACTTTGAGAGACTGTGGAGTGATTTTACCTACAGTCTCACATTTATTAAACATAATTAGACATATTAACAGCTTGTGAGTCTTTCTTATGTCAATGGACAACTTATAGTCACCACAGTGGAAAGCACATAAGCTCTGAGACCTGGTGTTTAAGTAATCATTGGAACTTAACTGCATCTTCACATTCTACACCTAAAACAGGAATGCTCTTCTGAAGAAAAGGAGGAAAAAGCTGCAATTGAGACAAGAAAGCTGTGATTGAAATTACAAAAGAAGAAAATTGCTGAGTTTTTATGTAAGACAATTTACAGTTGTTATTTTACTTCAGCAAGACAGCCACTCAGAATGAAAGCCATTTTTCTGTACATTTTGCTAACCAGATCTGGATATCTGGTGCACGTATCAGACAAAAGACTGCCTGAAGCCATTTTCTATAGCGGAGAGAGAAACAGTGAAACATTACAGAAGCTTCAGGCAAATCTTCAGTTGCAGGGCATCAGCTCTGTAACATGTCAGACCTTTACTGATTCCTGTGGAAGAGAAAATATACAGATGCCTTCATAATCTATGAGCAAAGCAGAAACAATACCACGCAGTGCAAAAGGCACCACAGGGAAGAGAACACACAGTACTGAAAGCCCGAACTTTGAAACATTTGCAGTTAGCAGCATGCTGGGAAAATTCTACAGCTTTCCTCATCATGAAAGCCCCAAAAGCTGAAACCTCACAAGCTGAATTAACAGGCAACTCTATCAACATTACTTAGCATTTGACATGCTTAAACGTATGGCTTTGTCTCTTTGTCTACTAAGAAGCAGTGTACACTGCACTATTATATGCCATTTCTCTCTCAGAAACATTTGCTGTGAGATTTCCCAAACAAAACCTGTAACTGAATCCTGACTATAGTAATTCAATTCAGATTTACGCTACTAACTTCCATTAACATTTTTGAAAGATTTCACAGTATTAAGTCAATAATCATTAAGAATCAGCAGGTACTTAGGTACAGGCCCCTTCTGACAGGAAGGATTTTGTAAGTTTTCTCTTGTTAAGTAGAAGTCCCTTCTTCATGAGTGTTGAATGAGTGGTAGATGGGCTGTTAACAAACTGCCTAAATGGAGTAAAAATCAAATAAGCCAGTAAAAAGATCACAAGGCTGAGATTCATCCCTAGGAATGCAGACATCTATCTCCAAGCTAGCTATCCTCAGCTTTCTAGACAGCAATGGAGAGAATCAGGCACTTCTTCAACGGTGATTCATCTCATTCCAAAACAGATATCTAAAGTAGGTCAGATGAATCACGCCACCTTAAAAGGGCCTGTTTGTACTCATTGACTATAAAAGTGACTGGTTCAGATGTAGATTTCTAACAACTTTGGTTATTGACAGTTAGGTTGGATGAATGAAATCAAATATTTGACAGTATCATTATTGCCTATTTGTACGCACAGGATATACAAGGAAAATCACTGTAGAATCTGCCTGGAGCAGCAAGTTTTTTACTCTGTCTCTGCCATCAAAATAGAGGTTTTTTATTTAAAATATATTTTCCTTTGATCAGCAAACAAGTCACAACTTCATAATGTGACTTAGGCTTTGGGCCCAGTCTTGCATAAGATTCTCAGAGACATTAGCAAGAACTTAAGGTGCATAAAGATACCAGGCTTTCATTAATTCAGCCACATATATTAGAGCAATGAAACAAAGCCAATACTGTTTTGCTTTTTATCTGAACCCCTATAATATCAAGATCTTGTTTCTCGTAAAAGACTTGGTGTATGCAGAAGATAGTTCGTATATTGCTTACACTGTTACACTACTGTTCATGAGATTCACTATAAGCATATTTGATTATACATAGGTGCAAAAAGGTCCAAGCTCCTTTGTGAGCCATTTTGAATGCAGAAGCTGCCCACTTTGACTCTGTTAATATTGTCTTCTCCCTTTCCACGAGTGAATAAACATTTCTACAAAGTCCACAATTGCATGAATATTTGCAGAGAATCTCCAGTCTGGACACTGAATGAAACACTGTCCAGGGGAAAATTAGTATGGAGTAGTATGTTTGAAAATTGTACTAAAATGCAAATATTAAGTGCCTGAATTAAGGCAGCACAGAAGCTTCTGGCACATCCTAATTTTTCACTTAATATTCAAAAGGCAGTAATGTTCTTTAATACAGTGAAAAGCGTGTAATTTCCTAAGCAAACTATAAAAAACAGAATTCGACCATAAGTCATTGCGTGAACATCCATGCAAATCATCAGAACGCTGAAACATTTGCTGCTGAAGTAAGGGGCTAACTGGTAGCAGTGACAAGTAGTCATCTTCTCTGATGATCTGCACTAGTGAGGGATGAGGTGCCTTCCTATGGGTTTCAGAAATAATTATTGGTAGTAGAGTGAAATCCAGCTTTGCAGTTTCAACACAACTCAACACTATGGGAAGAAGTGTGTACAAGAAGCACCTCACTGTCCATCTGGTGGTCTTCTTTCCCCAAACGGACAGGCGTGCACACTCACATGGTCTTCTCTTGTTCCCATAAACCAGTTCTCACCCCCATACTGGGTCCCCAACCCAGGCCCATTTTCCCTGCCTGTACAGTACCGGACATATTTCTCAGCCTAGTTTTAGAGTTCTTGCCCAGAAATTTCTTATCTTATTTCTTCAGGCTCCTCATGCCAGCCCCAGGCCCACGGCCAGCTCTTCCTTCTCCCCACACTTTGCCTAGCCAGCCCCAGCTTTCACCCAGCTCCACGCTGCCCTGCTCCACAGCACCTGTCACATCTCCACCACCCAGCGCTCCATCCTCAGCTCTCACCCTGAGCCCCCACCTCCTCCTCCTCTCCCGGGCGCAGGTTTAGCCCGAGGGCCCTCGCTACACCCGAAGCCAAGGGTGCCTTGCGCCCCGGCCCCGCGTCCAGCCCACCAACCTTCGGCTCCGCCGCGCAGACCTGCCACAGGCGGCTACGCCCGTGGGGAGAGTCCTGTATTGCCCTGTCCTGCCCTGTCCCGCCCCGCGGTGTCCCCAGGGCCGCTGCCCTCCCGCCTCCCCACAGCCGGCCGCGGGCCCCGCGAGGCCCGGGGAGCCACTGGCCGCCGCAGGCCGCTCCCCGCCGCGCCGCAGCACCGGGGACCCCTCCCTGGCGGCGGCCGCCCCCCGCCGGGCACTCACTTCTTCCGCCTCTCCCGCCCCAGCTCCGGCGCCGCCCGCGCGGGGCCGCCCGCGCCGCGCCCGCCGCCGTCCCCCATGGCGCAGCTCGCGGCGGTTGCGCAGGGCAACGGCAACGGCCCGGCGCGGCGCGGCCCGTCGGCGCGGCGGGGCGGCCTCGCTCGGCGCGGGGCTGCTTCCCTCCTTCCTTGCCTGCCTCCCCCCTTCCCTGCCTGCCTCCCTCCTTCCCTGTCTCCCTCTCTCCCTCCCTGCCTCCCTCCTTCCTTGCCTGCCTGCCTCCTTCCCTGCCTCTCTCC
The DNA here is from genome assembly GCF_036417845.1 of Apteryx mantelli. Classification (NCBI taxonomy): domain Eukaryota; kingdom Metazoa; phylum Chordata; class Aves; order Apterygiformes; family Apterygidae; genus Apteryx; species Apteryx mantelli. Next base: position 28,647,710 of record NC_089978.1, read on the forward strand.
TTCCCTCCCTGCCTCCCTGCCTGCCTCCCTCCTTCCCTGTCTCCCTCCTTCCTTGTCTGCCTCCCTCTTTCCCTCCCTGCCTCCCTCCTTCCTTGCCTGCCTGCCTCCCTCCCTGCCTCCCTCCTTCCCTCCCTGCCTCCCTCCGGAGGATCCCCTGATCTGGGGAGATCCGGAGGATCCGGGCGTGCGCCGCCTGGCCCCACACCGGGAACTGGGGGGAAAGGACGATACAGCTTCGGCCCCCTTAAGCAAGAGTTTTGGCCCTGTAGGGTGAAGTTTGGGTGCGTTAAGCTTTTGTGACCTGTGGGACACAAACGTGCTGATTTTTTTTTTTAACGTTTCTTTTGGATGGAAAGTAGCACGGTTTTAAATATATGCTTTGACCCACATGTGAAGGCAGGCACAGCACAATGGGGTCTTGTCTTAAAAGAGTATCTAGCCTGTATTTTAGCACCCTTGATAATTGTAATCTGTGCTGGGCATAAACTAGTTTGCAAGTACCTAACTTGAGGCAGGAGAGAAAAGCTTGAAATAACCAGTCTTAATTGTCACGGATCAAGATACATATATATTGATTCATAGATACTAACATTCAGTATATTAAGTTGTTCTGCAGTCAAACAAAAGTGTTTCATGTTGCATTTTTCAAACAAGGAATTTCAGATGGCTTTGTGGCTTTCTCAAGGCTTCGTGAGGTGGGCTGCATTTATCTAATGGACTGCAAGCACGGCACGCCCTCTGCTAGCCTCTCCCTGCCGCCTTCTCTAGCCGCTTCTGTGCCACCTCTGATATCCATGTAACTCCTCAGTAAGCCAGTACAGCTCAGGAATCTAATAGAAAACTAACTTGGGGGGGGGGCGGGGGGAATATAGTTTCCTGCTAGTTAGTGAGCTGAAATGCCTCACCGAGTGCTCAGAGTTGACAAGTGACAGGGTGAACCTGGGACACATTAGTGTGCTCTTAAATCAACTTACCGTTTCACGGGACCTAGCACTCACTATAGTGGCTACCTGCTCACCTTCTCAGGAAGATGGGCCATAATTTCTCATTACTGTCATGCTATGAAAAAACAAAGGATTTAACTTCTCATTTACTTCTTGTGTATGAAGACCAAGTCATATGCTATAATCCTGGAGATGGTTGGGTGACATGGGTACTGCTGCTTAAGTCTAAAGCAGGGGTTATGATTTTACCATTACTTTAAGGTGGTGTAAATCAGCATTGTCATCCAAAAAGTTGGCCCTGTAATTTTGTGAATTTTAGTCCTAAGGCTGTAGTTTCTTACATTGAAATGGGCCAGTCTAACAGTTTACTGATGTTGAAATAGCAAGGTCCTGATCCTCATGTTTAGCTGCGTACATCTGCTGCTTGCCTTGTGCCAGTTCTGGCACTTGTCAGTCTTCTCTATGAGCCAATTCAATTTGCAAACCCAGCAGAAAACCAGGAGGAAAACAGCCAAAAACCTAGACTGCTTCCTTCTGGATTAGCGATCCAGCAGGATCTAGTGTATTGGGGTAGGACAGCAGGGAGGTTGAAGTTTGACTATAAGGAGAAAAATTCATTTTAATTTCATTTGTCTGATATATATTAGGACGGGAGGTGATTTCTGACAGTCTCAAGTTATAATTGATGCTATGATTCTAATCACTGAATTACCACTTGAGATGCGGACTGAATGCAAAATTGTCTGAGACACTTAACCAGAAACATAAATTTAGACAAATATTGCACAGTAACTGCATTTAAATTTTAGCTGCTCATTTTGCCCTCAGCATTTATTGAATACTTTTAAGACACATATTGAAAACACATACCACACCAAATCAGTAACTTTAGTAATGACTTGGACCTAGGTTAGCATTCATAGCTAATTGAGTATACTGCCTGCAGCGGTAAAAAAAAATAATAGCAATGGTGTTAACGAGTATTTTTTTTCTTTTCAGTTTCTGAAGCAACTGTTTCAAGATTAACTTAACCAACCTATTGAATACTTCTCAAAATGGGCATATTGAGAGAGCTCAGAAAGAGCCCTGGAATCACAAGAAAGTCTGGGAGTGGAGAGCACACTGTAACTGAGCTGTATCCTGGGCACAGTGTACTCTCTCTGCCCCAAGAGACTTGCTTGTGACCTCCTCTCAGGATACCTTCAGGTCCCAGCCTCAACGCAGGGATTACTAGGTGTCCTAACTAGGTGAGTTCTCAGGAACTAGGTCACAGAGTGCATATAAGGATGCACCCAGGCCGCATTCATCGGGTTGGCACAGGACAGCAGGTCTGACTAGGTGCTTCGCCAGATGGTTTGGGAGCTGGAGTGGGGGAGGAGAAATGTCTTGTAGGACTGAAGTGTTATGTGAGTGGGTTAAAAATTACAAACCAGCAAGATTCTTATCAATTATTGCAGTAACATAGTGACACTTACAACACATGAGAGTTTTCTTCCAGTCCTTTGTTCCAAATAAATAGGTTAAAATTAGATATATGGATACCTATAAATGTAATTCAGTTAAGACTTTTAATATGATTTTTAGGTTAAAATTTTTATTACTCATAAAAAAAGTTAGGAAACTTGGTTGCAACACAGTGTGGCTTGAGAAAAAGAAACTAAGAATCTTATACTTAAATGCATATTTTCACATTGTGTGAAGGCAACAAACACAGATAAGGAGTTACTTAAAAAGTAAGGTATACCAGTTATTGAAGGCAAGTTCAGATCATGACAGTAATTTTGACTTAATGATTGAAGATTCCTTTCAAAGTATTATGACAACTCATAAGTTTTCTTTTTTTTCTTTCGGAAGAATGCAGCTAAAAGTAAAGTTAAATAGTTACTTCAGTATCACCAGTAAATAAGCTATGATGAGTTGATAGCTGTGTGGATAAGGGGAGAGCAGTGGATGTTGTGTATTTTGAATTTAGTAGAGCCTTTGACAAAGTCTCGCATAGTACTCTTATGGCCAAACTGGTGAAATATGGACTGGGTAAGCAGGCAGTAAGGTGGTGGAAAAGAGGCTGGGCCATCAGGTTTAAAGTGTGATGATCAGCAGTGCAACTGCACAACTCGGGGATCAATATTAGGGACAGTACAACTTAACTCTTTATTAACAACCTGGATGACAGGATGGAGTGCACTCTCAGCAAGTTTGCAAATGCTAACAAATTGAGGGGAGTAGTCAGTATGCTGGAGTGCAGGGCTGCCATTCAGAGGGACCTGGACAGGCCGAAGGAATGTTCCAACTGGAACCTCATGAAATTAAACAAAAGCAAAAATGAAGTCCTCCAGTTAGGGTGAGAAAACCTCACATACCAGTACAGGCTGTGGGCCAACAACTGGAAAGCACCTTTGCAGAAAAAAATCTGGGGGGGATCTTGGTGACCTTAAACCAGCAGAGTGGCTTAAGCCCTTGTGGCAGAGATGGTCAACAGCCTCCTGGGCAGCATTAGCAAGAGCGTAGCCAGCAGGTCAAAGGACAAGTACAAGACAGACATGGACATACTGAAGCAAATCCAGTGGAGGGCTGCCAGGCTGGTCAGGGGCTGGCACACATGACATATGAGAAGAAGCTGAGAGAACTGGGTAGGCTCAGCCCAGAGAAAAGGCAGCTTGAGAAGATCTAATTGCTGTCCACAACTATATAACAGGAGGGTGAAGAGAAGACAAAGCCAGACTCTTCTCAAAGATGCACAGTGGAAGGATGAGCAGCAATGCATATGAGTAATTTTGACTCAATGCAAGGCAAAAATATTTACTATCGGGGTCAAGCCCTGGCACAGGTTGCCCAGAGAAGCTGTGTAATGTCCATCCTTGAACATAGCCAAAACATGACTAGATGCAGCCCTGACCACTTGCTTTGAGTAAGTGAGGTTGCATTAGAGAGCCCTAGAAGTCCCTTCCAACCTACACAATTCTATGGTGATTCTAAATAGCTGAACCTAGTTAATGTATTTTGGTGGAAGGCAGTTTTGCAATTTTTGTTTTTTTATTAAAGGATTACAGATTTAGTTCTTAGGGGAATATCAAGAAATAGGATAGCCCAAACTTTTTTTTTTTAATAAGCATTAAACAAAAGCCTTATAATCTAGAGACTCCTTTCAAATGCATGGTTCTAGGCTTGAGGTCAAGAACACTGTTTTTTTTTTTTACCTACAGACTGGTGGGGATGCCAGAGAAAGTAGTGGCATAGAAATGACATTGGAGGTAATCTCTATACAAGACTCAAGTCAAATACTGTAGCAGAAAAGCCTTTGAATAAACAAATTTGGAAACAGCAATGTAGCAGTTTGCTCTATAAACAGCATTAGCAAAACTACTACATCAAGAGAGATGTTCAATGTCCAAATGAGAAACAAACAAACAAAAAAGCTGGGAATGGAAAATAAACCTAAAATATGAGGCTTAGGGAGTACAGCTTGTAGAGGGTGTAAAAGGAAGGGCTGAGTTAACTCAGTATGTGAAGGCTGTTTTATACGGAAGAGGAACTGGGGAGAAGCCTATTGAGCTGTATGCTGAAATTGAAATAGGGGGGGTGAAGGAAGATATAAATAAAATACATTCCTAATGTAAATGCAATTCATAACAACAAAAATGCTTTTGCTAGTATGAAATCTGTACTACTCAAACTGGTCACATTTGCCAGCAGTGACAGATTACAGCAAAAAAACCTGTTATAATGTCCTTTTGCTAGACCTTTTTACTGTGAAATATTTTAAACTGTAATTGATGATTGGGTTTCTATTGTACACATACTCCAAGACTGTTTGTTCTTCTATTACTTCAGAAGAAATCCTAGTTTTTCCACTCACTGCTGCTTACAGTAGATTCACATCATAAGAAAGCCAAGCACAGTTTAACCAGTTTTAATTTTAATTTTATTTAATTTTATTTTTATTTCGTAAATCAGTCCAAGTTACACTTCAAGTGGTTAGCCCCTTTGTTTTACTTTTCTCACACTAAAGTACACAGCTACAGTAACTACCACAAAATGTGCTACCTGTTACTCTTCCAGTAGCTATTTGTTACTGCTTTTTTTTCAATCTGATATACAAATATCACGTTCTAACAATCATTCACAGTTATCTTCTCCCATTATTTGATATGAAGGCGAGTTGTAAATTGACAGTGTCCCATCTGCTGCTGGACCAGTCAAGACTAGAATGTATAGCAGCTTTAAAACCCACTAATGAACTTTAAATAAGCAGCAGTGAAAAAGCATCTCAGAAGGAAGGAGGACTCTTATCAGTTGTTCTACGTGGAGTTATTTCACAGTGCAATAGGATGAAGAAGCTACACAGTAGTGTCTTATATTCCATACACATCTAATTAAAGGTGCTTGTCTTCATACCCTTTAAAGACATACCTTGTGCAACTATGAATTCATTGGAATAAAGGTGCTGACTGTTAGAACTACTTCTTGAAGCAAATACTTCATGTCTTCTATTAGAAGGCATATATACTATGATTTTCATTAGAAGTAATATATACTGGGACCCTTTGTGGACTGGCTGAAAAGTACAGAATGCATAGACATTTCTAGTGGCCTCTCCAGAATTTTTACAGAAAAATATTTTTGTTTATGCAGAAATGCACTTATCCTCTCCATATAAAAATCTCAATTTCATATAATCTTTGAACATTACTTATAGTGCCAACTACAGAATACATTTTTCTAGAGATGCAAGTACCCTCTTATTAGAGGAAATGCTTCGTATCTTTGGTTTGTTCATGCTGGATGGAAAAAATAGTTTTAAAGGGAATGGCTATCTAGTTACCTGAGGTTTGTCTTTCATTTCTTCTAATATGAACTTTGGATAAGATTGGCTTTTTAGTGGCTATGAAAAGAAATTCTCTAGAAAACAAAAGAATAAAACACAAAAATAAGTGGTGCATATTAAATAATGTTTAGTTTTAGTAAAGCTTAGTTTTTGTTAAACTAACTAAACATAGTTAAGAACAGAATTAGTAACCCTATTTGTTCAGTATCACTACCTTCTTTACAAATATAAAGTATTACAAAAATATTCACAATGTTTCTATATTATTCTACTGTTTCAGATTATATTTTGAAAAAAGTGCTTACAGAGGCAAGTTTATTAACTGCAAACTCATATCCTTCAAGCTGTCAAAATCCCTGCATCAATACAGAATGATGAATTAAGGAGACTTTCATTTTTCCCTTGTAAGAACGCCTCTCCAACCTTTATATTTTCAGGTCAAATTAAGTAACAGTTGCTTGAAAAGTATAGTATGATTTGTGTTAAATCACAGTTAGCAATATAGTTACTTCTAAATAGGAAGTTTCATCTCTAATGTAAGGCTTTGAGAAATATTTCATTGTTCTCATTTTTTATCCTTTTTCTCTTTATCCAATACTTTATATTCATCCAACACAGCATGGCCAGTTTCTTTTGCAGTTCTCTTCACAACAGCTTTGATACCAATGTTGTCAATGTTAAACGCTGTCATGCCAACATTGATTGCAGAATTCATAGCATTGTCTGTAGCATGGCCAGCATCATCTCCATACCTTAAGACAGACAAGAGATTTGTAGATATATGTATTTAGCATTTTCTCTTCATGAGAATTCTTTCAAAAGCAACAATTTAAGCATAGTTATGAACTAGCATTGGGTATTTATTTTCTTAAGTGCACAGCTTAAATGTTTAAGGAGTAAAATTAAAAATTACTGAGTCATTTGAGTAAGGGCTGCTACTCTATCAGACAGCATGTTTTGAAATAATCTTCTCCTCTTTAAGGATACCAATATGCTTCTGTCCTTTTCCTCAAAACTCCCTGCCAGTCCTTTCCCATAGTCATGAAGAAAGGATTAGAAGGCTTGTCTATAAAAAATACTTTTTGCAATTGTATATGTGCAAGGTTGGTCCCCTCTCATATCCTGTATTCTTCTATTTAGTTTCTCCAGGGCCAGACCCTTGCAGCTGCTCAAATTGCTCAGTCTGTACCATGGGTAGCAGCACTGAGGAGGAAAGAGGGTGAATACTGTCATAATTGCCTTCTTCACTGTTAGACAAAAAGGGACCAGAGTCACCTTAGGCATTGCCTTCACAGCTGGTACCACCATTGCCAGAATAGTGCTTGGTTAGTACCTTTTCTGTATCACCCTTGCCTTTGTCTACCTGGCATAGTGTGATATTATGTCTGGCGTAAGAGCAACGGACACTGCAGTTCAAAGTCCCAAAAGCAGTCTCACAAGTTAGTGTACCACTGTGACCAAGCAAATTAACCCAGGTCTCATGGGTGCAGAGAACTGCTGAATGAAACAGCTATGTTCAAATGCTAGAGGTAGCTAAACTGATTTGTTGCATGGCCCCTGCAACAAATTCTATTGTGCAATGCAGACCTATCTGAAGTAGCCTGGAGTCAATACAATAGCAAAGGAGAGGAGATAAGAGAGAGAGAAAAAAAAAAACTAAACAGCAAAAGCCTCAAAGCAGAAACCTTGAGGATACGATGAAAATTACTGATACATATAACCTCTCATCTCTCCACTGGATTGTGAGGGGAAATTAGCAGTCTCATATCCTCATTAAATTAATTACTCATTTATGAAGAAAGGTAATGTCTCTGTAGTAGCAGAGAGAGCATACTGAAGGAGAGCAAGAAGTATAGTGAGAGCAATAGCTGTTCCAGGCAGCTAAACATTTCCCCAGAGAGTACTGTAATCAGACAAATCAGTCCAAAAGGAAATACTTCTGACAGCATTAGAATATCAGCAGTTAGGTGAGTTACCTTTGCCCTGCTCTTTTGATCAGAAATTCTTGGAGGCCCTCAAAGTAAGGCTAAAGAGAAGAACAGGATATCAAAGAATCCCAAATCTATCAAATTTTATCAAAAAAATCTTTCTCAGTATCAGTAGAGTAACCATTACAGGTAACAGCTGGAACCAACAATGAAACTGAATGGAAAAAAAGATAGTGCTTTTTTATTTTGTTTTGTTTTTGTTTTTAATTCTCTGATAGAGTAACAGCCTTCAATCATCAACATCTGATTTGCAGATCACAGAATTAGTCTCACAGCAAAACAGCAGTAAATATTTGCCAACCTGATTAGTCATTTTCACCTCAGGAATAATAAGCCAGTTTTCTGTAACATCAGTACAATAGGCAATTTCATTTAAAGACAGATCATGGCTCATCCAATATAGATAAACTAGTAATTTCTTAAATATTTGATAGTTGATTTTTTGCCTTGCTTATCTCAATTGCATCATTTGTAACTTTTTTTTTTTTTAAGAAAAAAGTTGAGCAGATGCAGATACTGTAGTTATTTATACCTTTGTAAAAACCCAGTAAGTTAGAAGCAAGATACTTTTGCAGAACTAGTACTTCTGCAGCTACGTTTTCCCCCCAGTTCTCACTGACTTATGCTTACAATAAACATGTCTTTATAACTCTATCAGGAAAGGTAATACAGCTAAGTTTTAGCTGAGTTTGTTTACATAAAGACACTGTGATGATGCTCCTTTAGCACGGTTTACATTAAGTGGTTCATTAAAGTACTTGGAGGGCAGAGGTCTTTTGTCACTGAGGCAAAAAAAAGATATTATGTAGAATTTTAATATATTTATATAGAATAGAATCAAAAGATGGAAGAAATCCTCAATTATCAAATATTGTAAATTCTATTGTAGTTAACTGCAGCATTTATTTACTTATTGTTTTTCACTCTTAGGGGCTGTTGATTGCTGATCTCCATATTTCCTATTTTTACATCTAAAACAAAAACATTAATATGAATTTATGTGAAAAGAGTACCAGTACAATGCCTTCTGGCAGTCCTATCAAAACCCAAACATGTTAGCAATAAAGCAGCATTGACTAGCAGCTTGCTATCTTGCCCCATGTCTGTAGTTTCCTATCTGAAATGCACTAGAACAGAACCCTGGATGTCAAACCACTAATGTCCATATTATGTTGTTTACCTTGTCATCTTGTTTCCTGCTGCTAATGGTCTGTATGTTCTTTCAGCATCCCTTTTTTAAGTCTCTTCTGCTACGCTTACCATCCTACATGTTTACTTCTCACATTTCATTATTCCTACTGCACTTTGAGGGGTGTATTTCACACATTTTGCAGTTGTTTCATAATCTTCCCTTAATTCTCCCTAGTATCTCTCACTATACACAATCATCGACTTTGTTCCTTCCATTGTCTTAGTAACATGCTCCTAAATGTTACTGTCCTCTTCCCCCCCCATCTTTGTCCAGGAATATCTGCATTTTTGAAGCTGTGACTAGTGTCTCTTCTCATTTCATCCTATTATTGCTATTTATGCTTTAGATTTCCTTACAGAAATTTCTTTTTGTACCTCCTCACTTTGGTCTGATCTGCTGATAGTTGAAGTCACTTCTTCATTTTTCTTAAAACTTAGTTAAGTTCACATAAATTAAGGATCAGAGCTGAGAGGTTTCAAACAGTAACTTTTTTCATAATGATATTATTATATTGTAGCAAAAAGATATAAATCTGAACAGTATTTGTCAACACTGCCTGAAGCTGTAATACTTCTAGAACAGAGCTAGAAAAACTTCAAAAGCATTGATTCATTTCATATTTTACATAAAGAGCACTATGGTACACTTAACAGCATGTCATGCACTGCATAACTAGAGCAAAGCAGATATTTTAGTTAACTTCCTTGCACTTCCACGAGCTTTGTTTGCCAGTATTCATATACCAGGACAACATGTTGTAGAAGATGAAACTAATAAAAACATAACTTACTTGTATTTGACAGTTTTTACAGTTTCAGTTGAAACACTTTTAGCAATGCACTTGGCTGCACTTTCTAAACCTTGCCATACTGTTGAAAACCCTGTAAAAATGAACAGCTTATTTGAGTTCATAGCACTGAAAAATAACTTATGCAATTAAAAAAAGTATAAGAAATTTTTATTACCTTGAACTCCACTTGCTGCTACCACCAGAGCACCATCAAAAGTGGATTTACCATCTTTGTCTTTCTTAAGAGATTCTGGAACTAATTTGCTGCCATGCTTCTTCACATGTGGAGCCAGCTCTTTTCCAACACAGCTTGCTATAGAACACACTCCCTCAACTATCGTAAAATAATGGCATGCAGATTATTTAATAAGAACACTGAAGATTTTTCTTTAAACATCCTTACTGTTAATTAGGAAGTAAGCTTCACTGAAGTCTAAGGTGTTACTTCTATTTTAATATGCTGATTCTGAAGACAGACTCTAATCCACACTTAAGTATCCAAAGAGTATAGAAGCAGCCTTATTTTCGGATTCTGAACAGCTCCAATTCCTAACAAACAAATAAGGTTAGTATTGTGGCTAAAAGCACTTCAGAAGAAATAGATACTTGTCGCATACTCTTATTTAAGGCCCATTTGGAATTTAATCGGGCAAGGGATGTCACGGACAATAAGAAAGGCTTCTTTAAATACATCAGCAACAAAAGGAAGACTAGGGAAAATGTGGGCCCTTTGCTGAATGGGGTCAGGACCCTGGTGACGAAGGACACATGAGAAAGCAGAGATACTGAATACCTTCTTTGCTTCAGTCTTTACTGCTCAGGCTAGCCCTCAGGAATCCCAGACTCTGGAGACCAAGGAGAAAATCTGGAGAAAGGAAGACTTTCCCTTGGTCGAGGAGAATCAGGTTAGAGATCATTTAGGCAAACCTGACATCCACAATTGCATGGGCCCTGATGGGATGCACCCACGAGTGCTGAGGGAGCTGGTGGATGTTATTGCTAAGCCACTCTCCATCATCTTTGAAAGGTCATGGAGAACAGGAGAGGTGCCTGAAGACTGGAAGAAAGCCAATGTCACCCCAGTCTTCAAAAAGGGCAAGAAGGAGGACCCAGGGAACTACAGGGCAGTCAGACTCATCTCCATCCCTGGAAAGGTGATGGAGCAGCTCATGCTGGAGGCCATCTCCAAGCATGTGGAGGACAAGAAGGTGATCAGGAGTAGTCAGCATGGCTTCACCAAGGGGAAATCATGCTTAACCAATCTGATAGCCTTCTATGATGGAATGACTGGCTGGGTAGATGAGGGGAGAGCAGTGGATGTTGTCTACCTAGACTTCAGCAAGGCTTTTGACACTGTCTCCCATAACATCCTCATAGGGAAGCTCAGGAAGTGCGGGCTAGATGAGCGGACAGTGAGGTGGATTGAGACCTGGCTGAATGGCAGAGCTCAGAGAGTTGTGATCAGTGGCACAGAGTCTAGTTGGAGGCCTGTAGCTAGCGGTGTCCCTCTGGGGTCAATACTGGGTTCAGTCTTGTTCAACTTCTTCATCAATGACCTGGATGAAGGGACAGAGTGCACCCTCAGCAAGTTTGCCAACAATACAAAACTGGGAGGAGTGGCCGATACCCCAGAAGGCTGTGCTGCCATTCAGAAAGACCTCCACAAGCTGGAGAAAAGGGCAGAGAGGAACCTCATGAAATTCAACAGAGTGAAGTGCAGGGTCCTGCACCTGGGGAGGAATAACCCCTTGCACCAGTAGAGCCTGGGGGATGATCTGATGGAAAGCAGCTCTGCAGAGGAGGACCTGGGGGTCCTGGTGGACAACCAGTTGACCATGAGGCAGCAATGTGCCCTTGTGGCCAAGAAGGCCAATGGTATCATCAGGGTTGCATTAGGAAGAGTGTTGCCAGCAGGTCGGGGGAGGTGATCCTCCCCCTCTATTCAGTCTTGGTGAGGCCACATCTAGAGTACTGCGTCCAGTTCTGGGCTCCCCAGTACGAGAGAGACATGGGGCTACTGGAACAAGTCCAGTGAAGGGCTACTGAGATGATGAAGGGACTGGAGCATCTCTCTTATGAGGAAAGGCTGAGAGAGCTGGGCCTGTTCAGCCTGGAGAAGAGAAGGCTGAGAGGGGATCTTATCAATGTATACAAATATCTAAACGGGGGGTGTCAAGAGGATGGGGCCAGACTCTTTTCAGTGGTGCCCAGCGATAGGACAAGAGGCAACAGGCACAAACTGAAACACAGGAAGTTCCCTCTGACCATGAGGAAAAACTTCTTTACTGTGAGGGTGACTGGGTACTGGAACAGGTTGCTCCGAGCAGTTGTGGAGTCTCCTTCTCTGGAGATATTCAAAAGCCACCTGGACACAATCCTGGGCAACGTGATCCAGGTGACTCTGCTTGAGGGGGGGGGTTGGACTAGATCTCTGGAGTTCCCTTTCAACCATTCTGTGATTTCAAGTGACTATTTCCATTACTTTGTTATCTCCAAATTACAGCTAGGGAACAAGCTGGGTTTTTTCCTCATATTGACTTCTGGAGAAGTCTTTCTTACAATTGTCCTTCTTACCATCATTCCAACTCTTCAAAGCAGTTTTACAGTATCCAGCACAACTGGATTTTAAACACTGATGAGTCACTAGACACTAAATCCTAACATTAATACAAATAAATAACAGAACGAATTTACTGAGAACTGCTCTGATTACTCAGCACCTTTGAACACTATTTGGAAGTCCATATTCAGACTAACAGACTTGTTTCAGGCATGTTTAAACTATATGTGCATGTGCACACATAAACACCCTCTATACTGGTCCACTGTGTATGTTAGTAACTTGTGACTCTACAGCTTTTAAAATACACGATTAACTTAAGAAAAAGAGAAGCCATTTTGAATTAATTATCTAAAACCTAAAAAAAGATGCCAAACTAAAGACTGTAAAAATACTCTGCTGTAGAAACTATTCCTTTAAGAAAGAAAAACATGCCCTCAAGGGCATACAGTAAAATTATTCCTAAAGCATGTTCTCTCACACAGGGGATAACTAGGCACAAACAACTAATCTTTGAATTTCATCAGGTCAGTCCCTTCTTTAGTTCATTGACTAAAGAAACCAGCTCTCATTTTACAGACTATCTATTCATTAAGGCAAAAATATATTAAATTATGAGACGGAATATTTTACCTAAAAATTGGCTGACTTTCACAGCTCCTCCAGTAGCCTGTTTTGCTACATGAAGCCCCTTTGCTACAGTTGGGTTGACTTCCAGAGGTTTTTCTTCCGGTTGAATGTGTTCTCGCAGTTTAGAAGCTCCTTTGTGGATAGCCTTGCCAGTATATTCTGCTCCTTTCATTAGGCCCCAGCTTACCCAAGAGGCACCTTCAAAACAAATTATTTTTCTTAATATGTGTAGAATTTTACACACTAGAATTCTGAAAGCTTTCCTTCCTCCGCTTCTCCAGCACTGACTTCAGCAACATTTCTGATTATAGTCTGCAATTACACACTTCCCTGAGTGGGCCAGCATAAATTCCTGCAATGATTTCTGCTCCTACACCATGTATATTTTTCCATCTCATTTTATTTAAGTCCACTGTAGCCAGCCTTCATCCAAATCTCAGTTTAATACAGATATTCATTTTTTTAATGGATATTCAACTCCCAACAGGGTCAACAGTAATAAAGCTGCACATCTTGAAGCTATTAGCATTCTGAAAATGTAAAAAACAATCTTCTGTCTTTGCATTAGCCCTTCCAGCAGCTTCATATTTCTTTGTGATGTGGTCATTTATGCATTCCAGTGCTTATCTGCATAAACCACAGTAAATGCACACTTTAGCATAACTGCTTATACAAGAATAAAATTGTTCCATCACAGTGGTTTGAGTCATACAGGGCAATAACCTAATTTACATGCTTGAATTAGGAATCTAGACCATTTGCTATAAACAAATCTGTCGCTGGCAGGGGATTCAAATTCACATTGTTTTAACAGAACACACCAAAGTATCTTTTAGAGGACTACAATCAGAAGTGGTGAATAACCATTTCTGACCACTCAGCCTTTACCAGCATACATGCATTTAAGTATTACTCACAAAGGTGAGTTATTTAATGTAATCCCCTTACTATGACAGTACCTGACAAGATTCCATGGGCAACTTTCTCGCTCCATTCTGGCAACTCTTTCTCTTTTTCCCCTCCTTCAGCTTGTGGTTGGATATGTACAGTCTGAGGCAAGTTAATCACATCACTAGAGGCTTCTGAAGGCTAACAAGTGAAAGTAAACATCTGAGAATCTACTTCACAAGGCACCAAGATTTTTATTTTAGATGGTCATACAAATCTATTATGGGGAAAAAAAAAAAGCCAGTGCTGTGTGTTCCTCCAACAAGTGTACAGAGTCAATGGAAGTTTGTGATTCAATCACTTTTCCACAGAAAGGCTGTATATTAAGAAAAGCTTATCAAACAAATAAGCATTTTCTGTAAACTTTCTTCAGTTACAATGAAAAGATCTGCTTGCCAACAAGGCTGTCTGGTCAAGCAACAAAGCAGGGGTAGCTGACAGTACAATTTAACTAGCAGAAAAGATAAAAATGATAGATGAACAAGTATCTTATCTTCCCAGAGGGAAGTCAACTCTACTGTTTTTCAGTATGGGAACTGCAGTCCCTGTTCTTCATCTTTGCTCAAAGAATCCAGCTGCACTAAAAGAATGAAGCTGTTCTGGTTGTTTGCTCCTCATCCTTCCCTCCCAAATTTCTAAATAAAGGAGATTATTCATTCCATGTGCTGCTGACGCTTTTGCAGATTGGTACAGCCAAGGAACATTTCAGAACTGTGCATAATACTGTTCCTCTTGGGTGGATAGATTCTGTGTGAATTCCTCTCAAACTCTAGAGTTTCTGGAGTAGACAGTCACTAGTTATTAGCAACCACGATCACAGTGTGGTTAGTGTTTCTAATAATGGTACCATGACTTTACATAGTTTGTAGACAAAGAATAATTGAACTTTAACTAGAGAAGGCAGAAAAATTGTAATAAATTTAGTTTTTAGTTAGAATTCTGCAATGTAAATATCAAAAAGTAAATGTTTCAATAATTTAAAACAGCACTGATTAGCAAGGGCTAAAAGAAAAAAGACCTTTTTTTTCTTCTAGAAGAGCCTGTATGAAAGCATTCCTAGATGAGAGCTATAAACACAACAGAAAACACAAAACAATAGTATTTGATATTACATGGAATCCTTAGATTCCCCTAACGTATTTTCTGAAAATAAAAATAGGATCCTGCACAAAGAGTAAAAAAGAAAAAAAAAACACATTAACAGGAAAGACTAGCTTAAATCTTAGTAAATTGCTACCCAGAAAGCTAACAATGTATCACTATTATTTTGTATACACTTGCATCATATTATCATTCTTTTTTTAGTATCACTGACTTGTAGTATACCATCAATTATTGCTTGACAGCGGTGTGAAATCTTGTTATCAAGATATGTTTCTGTTTTTAGCATTTGATCATTTTGCAGAAGGGGTGCAGAAATAATCTTAACATACAGAGCTATAATTTAAAAAAAAAAGGCAAAAAAAGCAAAAGAGGAGGAAAAAAAACCCACAAGGTATGTTCCAGATACAGTTTAGTTATACCAAAGTTTGGGTCACCATGTAGAAAAAGGTTCAGTGAGCCTCTGCTAAGGAGCTGAAATGGGTTCTCTAATGTGAAAGACAACTCCATACTACACATATATTACATATAGTTGTTAATTAGATTCTCAGGAATACTATATAAAACAGGTAGAGTTAAACAGCCAGCAGACTAGGCTTTGAAATGTTTTGTCCAAAGGAAAATTTTGACTTTGCTGTATGACAAAGTTTTTAAGATTCCAGAAATCTGCTACTCATTTTCAGAATTTAGAAGCCTGCAGTAATTGAACAAGCTCTAAGTTAAGGGGGGAAAAAAAAAAGAAAAGAAAAAAAAAAAGAAAAAAAAAGGATTGGGACACGTGGCATTGTGTGGAAATCGGCAGGAGCATACACTGCTGCTGTCAACCAAGTCTGGAATCTCAGCAGTTTTAAGTTGTATTTCAGTGACAATTTATATTTTTCACACACACAAAAAAATTTAGAACCACTGTCCCAGAATTTACCTGGACTTTGTGGCCAGACATCTGTTTTAACTTATCTTCAAAATGTGCTCTCTCAGTTGCTGGGAGCTCTGAAGATAACCCTACTTTCTCATGGGATCCTGGCACCTGTGACATTATATCAGGGAATGTTAACAGAAACATGGAATTTTAGGACAATACGGGACTACTATAATCTGAACTTCTACGCAGGACAGATCACAATTTTACCCAGTGTCTCCTGCACTGAAACAAATCAAAACATCACACAACTGTGTAGTACTTTTAAAGTAAAAATTAGTGGCCTCTTGTGCTAGTGAAGTCCCCTGCTGAACTCAACAGGATTTATAACACAACCAAACTCCACCCAGGTGACATGTTGCAAACCGGATCCTTCCAACTATTCGTCTGAGTCATTCAACAAGATGGTATCTTTCATGAAAAGATATAATTTTGTTATTAGTTTTTAAGTGGTTATTGATTGTTATTCCTCCTGAAATGTTGCTCCAATGCTCTGTTACAGCCATCATTAACATTTTTCACCTTATTTCCAGTCAATGTATCTGACTGGTTTGTGCCTTTGTTGGATTATGTTTTTTCTGTTTTCTCTCTGCTTAAAATTCTGCTACAGTAAGGCACCAGATTAATCTATTCTGAGAACCCATTTTAAGGCATATTTTTGAGGTATTCAGTATTTTCACAGCTCTTCTTTGAGGAGCTTAACCTTTTTAAACTGTAGACGTACTTGGGTACAATATTCCAAGAATGGTCTCATCAAAACTATATACAGAGTGCATGCATGTGCACGCATACTCACAGAAAAAATGTGCTTTCTCCTGAACAAAAATTTTCATTCACACCTATGTTCTGTTCTGGGAAAACAGTGAAAATATACAAAATGACCATTTCTTTTCTGTGCTTACAGTTTATTATTTTAAAATTTCTATCCTCCCTATCTTATGGTACGTACAGTTTCATTCCTAGGTGTGCTTAATCTTGTCTATGTTATTTATTTCACATTGTTGAGCTCACCAAACAAGACACAGAACTTTGCAATTTTATACAAGTAAATATAATCAGGAAAATATATTGATCATTTCTACCTTTTATTATTAGTTTAAAAGAGGCAGCCCTGGAATTTACCTGGATTCGAAGATCAGACATCTGTTTTAACAGATCCTCAAAAAGCTCTCTGTCAGCTGCTGGAAGTTCTAAAGACAACACTACTCCCACATAGGACCCTGGCACCTGTGACATTGTGTCAGGGAACATGTAGACTCCAGTACTGCAGCACAGAACAGGAGACTGATTACACATTAGAGGATACATCCAGTCACAAACCTGGAAAAGATAAGGACATAAAGGAAAGATTATTTCTACAAAGTAAAGGATCCTATTAACAAGAAAGAAAAAGAAATGTACCCATTAGCACTGAAAACTTAGTTTTCTCTACAGTTTAATAAGTAAAATAAAAGCCTTATGTCATCTTGAAAAAACAACAAAAAAATCCATGGTTGTGAGAATATCATCCTTGATTAGCTTTGACAGTCTAATATAGAGAAAATACTAATTCTCACAGGATTATAAGTCAGCCTGGTAGCCTCTTAATTGAGACCTAGTTATAGACGCAGATGAAGCATTCAGCCAAACAAATCAGGATGCGCAGTGCCTGTAACTTCCTGTAGATCTCAGAACAGGTTTATATGGCAGAATAAAGAGAAGCTGCCATTGGCATAGCTACTGCCAGCAGAGGTAGAGGGGAATGAGTAGAACCCAATACCACGAAGGGTTTTTCTGTTTCTTAAAGTTTCCTCTTCAAAGATAAGACCTCCAAGAGCCAAACAATCTTAGCAGCAGCAAAGAGATCCAAAGTCAGAACATGACCAGAAATGGTCTGTGTTACAGAATACACCCAAATAAGCAAGCATGGACTAGAAAATCCAAATAATGCGTCTTCTCCACTTGTAGTTCAGAGCAGATTAACATTCTGAATTATCAATTCTCCAAGTTAACTGCAATATCTGACCACTGGTTCAGACAAAGAAGCAAGTAGTGTGTAAACCTATTTTATATTGAAATGTTATAATCAATGTGTCTTCTTTATTTGAAGGAAAGGAAGTTAGTTTTATAATATGAACAGAAGTGTTAGGCCAACTCTCTTAGGAAATGGAATTCATCAAAACAGTAAGCACTCAAGAACCTGAGGAACACCTAGAGGACATTTCTCAGAAAAGACATGCAAATGTACATTAGCAGATAACCGTTTCTCCAACACGAAGAGATTCTTTCACATTCTCTCAGACAGCTTTCAGTTCAGAAGAGCAAAAGCTTAAGATGACAGCCATTTAAAATTTTATGACATTTCTGAAATATAATTAAAGGAGAAATTTTTGTTTGTTTGTTTTATCATGCTTTATTCGTTACCTGAAGAAATGCAGGTGGATGATTCCGGGCCGTCTCACTATCTGTATCCAAGAACTTCACGATGCGTAAATATCCAGGATATGAAGGAGCACTAACTTGCCCATCAGGAGTCACAAAGAATATCTGTACTCCTTGGGGAATCAAGATCAACTCATCTGCATCCACTCCCAGACTTTCAAGGGGAGGTGGCTGATTACACTTGCTGTAGTAGTCCTCACCTACAGTTGAAAACTCCCCAGAGTCTGTGCCATAAGACACAGTAAAATGGCCATTGGTAGCTTGAGGTGTGTAGGCAGGAGGTGCTTCATTTGGCAGACAGAGAGGTTTTGGAGGTGATGGACTCATATCTGGAGTTTGTCCCTCGCTCACAGTTGTGACATTTCTGCTTGCCACAGGTGGCTGGCGTGGTGCCAACAGAGAATTAGGCGCAGGAGGTCTTTCTGGCTTCTCTTTAGAAGGAATAGATGGGTATAATTTGGGCACCTCAGCAGAGGCACCTGTTGCAGCAGGACTTGTTTGAGCAGTGGGGGTGTCTTGTTCTAGAACACTGAGTCGAGCGTGAACGTTTTGGAGGGTCTCCTTCATCTTCTGTTGCATCTGCCTGGCGGACTCCCACTGGGATCCAACACACGCAGGACCCTGCGATGGAATGCTAATTCCTCGGCGCAAGTGGTCAAGTCCTTGCTTATAGTAATTTTTTGCCTCCTCCTTCTGATCCAGTTCATCTGTATTCAGTCCTTTATTGATAAATATAAAGGCTTTCCTGTACTCTTCATTGATAGCTTTAATATTTGCATCTTCTTGCATAGCTGAATCCTGCACTTGTTCCATTACTGCAAATTGGAATAAGAGTCAGTAAGATTGTTCATAGATGAAACTAAAAGTTTATCTTATAACAAAATGTCTTCTAACTGATTGCTAATGGTGTTCATACTGTGTGTATTAGCAGAAAGATATCTAGTTGCTTGGTACAAAGTCTGATTTGTTATGGTTATTGCCTATTAACCTTTAGTTTTAGAATATAAGATTCCAAGTTGGCATGGAATTTAACTCTGTAATCATCAAATCTAATTACATCACAAACATATATTTCTTAAAAGTTAAGCATCAGAAGAATACAGAGATGCCTGATATTCAACTTTCCATCTTAAAAAGTCTTAACAACAGTAGCAAGTTGTGAAGGAAGGAAAAAAAAATCTAAATTTACTTTTGATAATCTTTTCAACACCTTGGGTATTTTTTTGGAAAAGTTCAGTTAACATTCTGTATATTTAAATAAAGGCCTGAGCTTATGAACTCGCTACATTTTCACTATATGATTTAAGGGAAAGCACTTAATGGATTTAGGCAAATCTTAATATACTGATATCAACTAATATCAACACACACACAACTGGGAAGAAATACTTTGAACAGTTAAAGTTGTGCTGTACAAAATGACAACAGTAATATCTTGCATTAAGGGAATTACTGATTTTCTTTACAGTGTTTATAAAGGCAGAAACAAAAATGGCGTTCTGCCTCCCTTGCTCCCCAGATGCAAAAACCTGATGCACTGATAAGGACAAAAGGTTCTAGCTTTTGCTTTTATTTTGTAATGGATTACTCAGCCAGCTAGCCTCATGTACATTTCAACAACTGAGGAGAAGAAAATAATCTGATAGGCTTATTTGAACTTTAAAATGTGTACAATCACTGTTTTACTAACTAAAGTTCAGTCTCATCCAAATGCAGCAATATAAATTATTCTTGGACTAAGGCAATATTTACAGCACACAAAATGTAAAAGAGTTCCAATGAATTTTTCTGCTGATAGCATTGAGACTCAAAAAAAAAAGACTAGTATACTAGAATAATCAACTTGGAGAACAACAAAAATGGGATACTGCTTAAATAGGAAAGACCATACATTTTCAAGAGAAACTCCTGTAAGTTGGGAGGAAGAAAGGAGAAAAATTTAGAGGCCTTTGTCAATCACACAGTGATAACAAGTTACAAAAAGTGTGGCCATGAAAAGGTAAGTGAAATCCAAAGGAAATCAGGGAAGAAAAAGATGCTTCCATTACACATACAGAACCATTAATGCCATTGTACAAAGCATTGCTGAGACCTTACACAATGCTAAGCAACATTCAAGAAAGGTTCATCAAAACAGGAAGAGATGTAAAGAAGGGTAACTGAAATTTTCTGATGAACTAATTGCTTGTCTGCAGGGAGAAGAAAAATATGTTTGGCTTATTAAGCTAGTAAACTGGAGAGATTGGATTAGTCTCTATAAATACACTGGATGAAAAGTAAAGAACATCTGAAGAAAGTAAGCCAGGAAAGAAGAAAGGAACTATTGAATACAAACTTTTGTTAAAATCCTAAAATAGTACCTGCATTTCAGTTTATTTAATCTCTCTTCTTGTTTTATGCTATCAATAAAGCAAGAGAGAAAAAATTACAAATGGGAAAATATCCTTCCTCTACTCCAAAAAAACCCACAAACTTAAGAGGTGCAGGTCACAAAAGCAGGTGCACCAAGATGCAAGGTCTGCGTACTGTGCTCTATTCCGACATCCTTTATGAACAAAATGCAGATAGCACTCATGTGACTGAAGCATCTCTAGCCACATGACAGAAGTATCATGCAATCTGGTATGCTTCTATACTTCTACGATGTGGCAGAATTACCCTTTGTGCAAAACCACTGATGTGTGCTTTTCAGTTCAATGACAGATAAATAGCTAGAAATATTACAGGAAGCAGCCATGGAGCTTTGAGAAGGCAGCCCACACAGAGCAGGTCGCAAGCCACTCAGCTCACTTGGCTTGCAGCCCATTCCCTATTATGTAGCAGAAAAATGAACCTCGGGCTGGAGAAGCTTTTCTGGTTGACCGCAGTCACCCACTGGCTATAGGCTCAGCAACTTTGATTTAAACTGAAGAACACTGTCATAAGAATAAATGTGTATTTAATAACCACCAAGGACAAAGATTAAAAGTTATAAGTATGCTTTTGATCAGCAGAACAGCAAACAATTATACTGAAAATAATTGGAAAGAAAGCCAGCAAGATTGTGGATAGAGCTGTATTCTTATATGAAAGATTATATGACATCACTCATAAAACATCCATTGGTTATTAAGCTCTCAGGTAATGAAACAATATAGATATTAATCAAGTATACAGAATAATTTAAGATATGCATGGTCAAATCATTTGTTAGAAAAAAACATAGGGACTGCTAAACCACATCATCTTGTGCCAACACTTGTATATATTAATGAAAAATCACTTTTTTCATTAAAAAAGCACAAAACTTAAAAACAACTTTACAGTGAAGAACATCAATTTAAAAATTATCGAAAGCTTCCAAAACACAGAAAACGTTTAGGAAAGAAAGAATATAGTTTAACCTAACATCACAGTTTACTTCTTTTTGAGCAAAATTCAGTACTTTGATACTTTTAGTGGCTGCGAAACCAATTCTGTAACAAGTCCCTTACTGAGTCTTAAGGCTCTAAGTAAGCAATTCACTTGTGTGAACATGATTCAGTCCCATGGCCTATTTTGCCCCATGTGTTTGATTTGTTGGGCTAAGCCCAAGAAACTATCCAGATTTTAAGTATATCTTTTGCTTGAGATTATTAGCATAAAACAAAAAGCAACATCAAGTAAAATAAAAAAGTCACAGCTACATTTCAGTTTAAGGGTGAATTAATTTATTATTTATTGTATGCCTGTAGCGCTGTCAACAACATTGTTCTTGCTAAAGCACAGGCTTTGTTAAAACTAAAACAGATCTGGAAGAAAACAGAGATGTCAGCATGATCAGTGTATACACGGCAGTAGTGTGTGGCCAAGCATGGCAGAGATACATAAACAGGCTCAGCAGTTCTAAACAGTGGGAGTGTTATCACTCATCTCTGATTTTTGTTTGAAACACCTTGAATATGTGGTATCTGTATAGCACAGTTCCATCAAATTATGCATTTTGGTGGCAATGCACTTGGAGATGGAGGAAGGAACTCACAGTAGGCTTTAAGTTTAACTAAAGAGGACTAAAAGCCTGAAAAGCTGAATTTAATTCATTCTTATTAATTCTTTTATTAAAAGAATAGACATAAAAGAGGAATGAATATGCTAAGTAAGATAGTAAGCCACCTTCCCTGAGAAAATTGTATTTAATCTTGAGATAAATTAATAATTGGTGATAGGGAAGTTCTACAAAATAATGATGGTATGTCAAAGTAAACAAGGCAACTGGATTGCTCTCTCAACACAAGAGCAAAGAAATATTCTCTGAAAAAGAACATTTAAAGAGTAATATGTTCATATGCAGTCAAGCTCCTTGGTCATTATTTTCAATGTATGATCTTAATTAATATAGTATTTAAGTGCCTTGCATGCTTTAATATTTATCCATAAACCATTTATGTGTTATATAGCATCTTATTTCCTTCATTTTAAAGCTGGAATGAATGGCAAAGTGCACATTGCCAAACAAGAGCGAGAGAGCGCCATAAACCAACGTTTGGTCCCATGGCTGGATGCACAGATTTGCCCTGACTTGTACTTCTTAGCACTAAATAAGATTTAGAGTAACTTGTCTTTGAGAAAGCTTGTCCAAAACCAAGCTAAGAAAAGAGCTAACAGGCACTGTAGATAATCACGGATCAATCCGGTGCTCAAGCTCATTCCTTAGCCCTTTTTCATTTATCAGTACAGATGTACTCTGTGGTGCTAAGTGACTCGCCCAAGGGAAGCTACAGTGCAACAGGGAAACTTTCGTTCAATTTGATATTGTAGGCTAATATCTCAACTACTTGGCCATTGATCCTCTGAAGCAGCACACCTTAAAAAAACAAACAAACAAACACACACACACTTCATTTTAAGAACAGTTAAATTGTGGACCTCACTGCCTAAAGGTAACTTTGAAGCCTAAAGCTTATTAAAAAGATTAAATATCCTGATTGACAGAGGTCTCCAACTCCCTGTTTTTGAAGTTTGGAGGGGGGATGGGGGGAAGAAAGGGAGGAAAACAAGCAAACAAAAACCAAAACAAACCCCTTAATCCAAGGCCTCTTTCCATATGTCCATATGTCCTTAATTCAACACCTCTTCCTATACATCAACTGTTTTTCTATCAGTCACTGATTTCAAAGATGAAGAGCACGAAGGAGAACTACAATGCAGACAGAATTGTTTAAGCCTTATTTCTTTAGGGAAAGAGCAATTAAAAGAATATTAGTATCTTTTGAGAATAATGAGAACATACTGAATTAAACCAAGCATTATAAAGAATTTAAACTAGTTAGACAGTTTCCAGCTGATAAGTGTAGGCATTTTTTTCTTTTATTTAAATCAGTTTATTTAAAAGTAGTCCTGAAATTGTTCATTATGTGGTGGCTTACAGCAAATTTTTAAGCACTTAAGGCTAGATAATAACAAAGACTGGATGAAAGAGTAAGTCAGTGATCTGATCTAACATGGTAATTCCTTCTCTCTTACAATTACTGAAGTCTTCCATACAACCCCCATCTTTTAACAGTTCATTTATATCATCCTCTTAGGCCAAGAACCTACTTTCACCTAGCCAGCATATCTAATTTTTCCCTCTTGGTACTACTGCTGTCTCAAGCCTATTTTGTCCCAATAAATGCACTTCCTTCCCAACCCCGTGCTCTGTAGTCCCATCACACCCTCTCAATGCAGAGCTTTCAGGCTTTTGAGTCCTCACCTACGCTGCACTTCTCTAAAAAGGAAAGGGAAAAAACAATAAGGCAGGTAATTCCTTCCCTTCATCACCCAGCTGTGCTGCCCAGCACTTCACAGTACTCAAGTACAAACGCATTGCCACAATCTAGTACTGTATGGGCAGAAATTCAGCCAATGCCATGGAAATTTTAAGAGTTATGCAAGATAGCTATTTAACACGCTGCCATTAGCAGTGGACCTGTCCGTTTCCAACCATGGCCAGTTTCCCACATACAGACAGAAACAACTCGGGCCCAACCCCTATGACATGAATCTTTTAAGAAGAACAAAACCCAAGGAGCAGCTTCCCACGCCTGCAGGCCGATCCCGCGCTTCCCCGGACCCAAGCGCCCGCCGCCCCCCCGGCTGTTACCCGCGCCCGCCGCCGGCTGCGGGGGGCCGCCGTCCCCCCGGGGCCGCCCCCGCCCGGAGGGAGCGGGGCGGCCGCGGAGGCCGCCGCGGAGCGGGCCCCGCCGCGCGGCCTCGACGGAGCGGCCGAGTCGCAGGCGGCCCAACCGCCTCACCGCGGCCCCCGCCGCAGCCTGCCCGCCCCCGTCGCGCTGACGGCCGCCCCGCAGGACCGGGACCGGGACCGGAGACCGCTGCCCGACCTCGCCGCGGCCCGGCCGCCCTCACCGAGCCGCGCCGCCGCCGCCTCCCCCGTCAGGCGGCTGCGCGCGCTCCGCCTCTTGGCGGAGGGCGGGGCACGCGGCCGTGGCGTCACAATGCCGCCGTTGGGGGTGCGCGGGGCGGGGTGGTGGCCCAACGGCTCCGCGGTGGCGTTGCTGCCGCGCGGGGGCGGTTTCGGCCGGCCGGCCGGCGGCAGCTGCGGCGTCGCGGCGGGGTCTTCCCGCTGGGAGCGACCCGTGCCCCGGGGGGGCTCGGAAAGCTCCTGTGGCTGGTGGAGCCCTTCAAGCAGCGGGTGCCCGTGTGGGGGGTGTGCGGGAGGTACCCGCGCGTGTGAGGAGAGACGGTGCGCAGAGCATCGTTATAATATCTGCTACTAATAATAACTACAGCTTAATTAATCAAAGGGTTTAATAAATATTGGCTGTGATTTGTGTCTTCCCCGACTTAATCCCGTATGAGGAAAAGGGAATTTCCAGCAGATGTTTCAGATGCTCTCCTGCTGCTAGGGAGCAGCCTGGGAGCTGGGCTGGGAATCTGAAATGATGAGATTTGAAATTTGTGGCATCTGAAAACAGGCTTCGTGGCTGGCCCAGGCAAAAATAGCAGGATATCTTGCTGTAACTGGGGTGTCTAGTTTTATATTTGTAGCCGGTAGTCAAACGGGAATTTAAAGAAAGGCTAAAAACATCATTATGAAGCTTTAAAATCTTCCCCTTTTATGTCACGTATTTCAACTTTATTTTGACTGTTACTTCAAATATGGTCACAAAGTGACTTACTTCTTTGTTAGGAGACATGCCATGTTTGCGGAGGTGATTTTTTCAAGATGAGGCTCCTTCCTGACCGTGGGGAAGCTAAAGTAGGCTGTTTCCTAACTGTATCATCTGTGGGAGTTAGGAGCTTCATTGGTCCACTGATGTTATGAAAAAAACAGAGGAAAATGTTCTTGCTAAATTTCCAGCACCTGCCTTAAACTAGCAAGACCCCAAACTTCCCAGTGAAAGAGCTGTTAGAAATTGTGAATGTAATCAGGCAATATATTATTTACTTGCTACATTAATAATCATAATACTAAGAATCTTCTGGAATTTGACTTTAACAGAGAAAATTTCAGACCACATGATTTAAGTCTAACAAAAGCTGTATGTGTATTATTACCCTGTACATGCTTTTCTACCTGAGCTAGCTCTTTTAGCTCTATTCTGCTTGCCAGGAATGGTATAACTATTTTATCAGAAAGCTCTGTTAGAGCTAATTTACTTGCTTTCTTAGGTACAGTTATTCAGCTATGCCTATGCTAATTGTGAATCAACTTTCTCTGACATACCCAAAACCATAGATCATAGGAAACTGATAGTAAACTTTGTGTTTAGTTAGTGGCAGCCCTACTCAGCACAAGTCTTGGAAGATGTATTTGTTTCTCAGCCCCATTTAGCCCTGGAGTATTTCTAGAAATTTGTTACGCATTACAGTTTCTAGAACAAAACTTGTCTAGGAATTCTCTGTTCCTGACTTATGACTTACCTGCTCTTTCTCTACTGACGAGAAACAGAGACCAACCTGGAAGAGAGATGAGACTTCCACAAATCAGCTCCTGGGATAGTTTCTCTCTTCAAATAAGCATGATGAGGATGATATTCGTTAAAGAGTATGAGGTACCATGCAGATGAATGAGCATAATAGATGTGGTTTGAGCTGGTGGAGAGGGCCCTAAACATTGGTTTAGGCAGATGGTAGCTTGGCCTCAAGTAACTGTAGATGACATTGAATTATGTTATGTGTGTGTATATGTAAGGTTTATAAGGAACTAAAAAACAGTTTTATGATGGAAAATGACACTCAACTTTGTTTCCAAGCAGTGCTGCAAGCACTGATTATTTTATATGCATATGCAGGCATGAATTTACCTTGAAAAGATAAGAGTGACTCCAGCCCTGCCTGTTAGCATCATGTGGTGCAATTCATAAGCATTTAAGGACAGAAGAGCCTCCGTAATGGTTCAGATAAGGTGTCCATCTATCTCGGATGACCATCAGTGCAATTCCATGTCCTCAAAATTCGTCATGAAGTTCAACAAAGGCAAATGCAAAGTCCTGTACCTGAGATGGAATAATCCCATGAAGTCAATGCAGGCTGGGAGCTGACCAAGAAAGCAACTTTTCGGAAAATGACCCCAGTGGACTACAGGTTGAACATAAATCAGCAGTGTAGCCTTGGGGCTATGAAGGCTAATGGCATCCTGGGCTGCACTGGGAAGAACAGTTGGCTGACAGGCCAAGGGAAGCAGTCCATTTGCATTTACTCATTGTTTGTGAGAGCTTGTTTGGAGCACTGTGACCAGTTTTGGGCTCCCCAGTACAGGGAAGATATTGAGAAACTGGAGTGAGAAACAGTGGAGAGCCACTAGATGGTCAGGGGCTGGAGCCCATGATGTACAAGGAGAGCCCAAGAGAGCTGGGTTTGTTCAGCCAGAAGAAGAAAAGACTAAGAGAGAGCTATAGCTGTCTTCAGCTACCTAATGAGCAGACTATTGTCAGAGGTGCACAGCTAAAGGACAAAAGGCAATAGACACCAACTGCAGAAAGGGAAACTCTTAATTCAGTACAAGGACTTTTTTTTTACCATGCAGGTGATCAGATATGGGCACAGGTTGCCCAGGGAGGCTGTGTAGCCTCCATCCTTGGGGGGATTCAGAACTCAACGGGGCAAGGCCATGAGCAACTCGACGTACTTCAGAACTGTGTATGCTTTGAGACAAGGATTGGACTAAATGACCTTCAGGGGTCCCTTCAAGCCTATTTTTTTCTGTCAAATAAATACTTAAACAGAAAAAGAAAACCCTAAAACAAAATGGTGGCCATAAGCAGATACCTAGACAAGAGTAGGAACAGCATATGATTCTTCATCTCAGAGCTTTCCTACTGCAGTTTGGTTCCCTGGTTTAAG
Organism: Apteryx mantelli; assembly: GCF_036417845.1. Classification (NCBI taxonomy): domain Eukaryota; kingdom Metazoa; phylum Chordata; class Aves; order Apterygiformes; family Apterygidae; genus Apteryx; species Apteryx mantelli. Next base: position 28,675,331 of record NC_089978.1, read on the forward strand.
CAGAATATAGAAATAGATTAAATAAATCGTCTGAAAGACTGCCGAAATACAGGTCAGTCGTGGGTAGATTTAAGTGATGAGGCTTGCTTTTATTTCTTTAAGAGCACAAGCTGTGGGTAGTTTATATGGATCACTTGAAAGGATGCCTCCTAAAGAGAAAAATTTAAATCAGTCAGTAGAGAGAGCTCAGCTTTTTCAGTAGTTCAGCATCTTTCAGAAACAGTCCTAAGTAATCTCTTTTGCCATCATCATCTTCATTCTTGTTTGCAAGTGATAATTCAGTTTGTGGTGAGCTATATTTAAGGATTTCAATCTAAACAACCACTGTGGGCTTGCTTCATTTTTGTCTGCACTTTCACAAAAATGACTTTTCCCCAAATCTCTTCTTTTTTTTCTTCTTTAATAACATATAAATGTTTTGCATGAGCTAGGCAATATATAATACATATGTGATATGTCTTTGCCTCTCAAAATCTTTGAGTGATCCCAAACTGAACTGTAAAAGTTAGCAAACATGAGTCCCTGGGGACTATGAGGTTGTGAATAAAATATACAAGAATTCTCCCAAACCATTTGCCAGTATGCAAGTAAGTTTCATTGACTTATTCCAAATGCCATTTTGACTGCAAACTGGTTAAACATCTGATGGAATCATGCTGTGTAGACACAGTGCTTTAAGTCAGCAGTCCCCCAACCACCAATAGAAGGACAGTAAATCATTGTCGTGAACAACAGAATATAAAATTATTAGATAGCTTATAATAATAGTAAAAACTTTTGTCGTGGAATAGAAGGACTTATCTGTGATGCTTATCTTTTTATGAATTCAAACACCATAGTCATTTGTAGATCATTTGTCCTCAAGCAAAGTGAGGAAATGGCACTAGCAGCTATCTGTTGGAAGGTAATATTCCAGCCTTTTAAAATTAGGTCTGTTAGTGACCTTAGAATAAATTGGCAGTCTGTTAAGGTGCGAGGACCATCTTCATTGTGTCTGCTCAAAGTTGATAGGTTTGAGCTACAGGTGAAGATAATACGCCTAACAGCCTAGGCAGTAGATTAGCATGAAACAGCTGGAAAGGGCAGCTGGCTCTTGAAAAGATCAAATCTGCAATTTCACACTCCCAAAGGAGTATGGAATAACCTACTTGTTAAAAGTATGGCCCTGGGAGGGAAGAGTGCCTACTAATTCAAAGTTATAGAGACAGGTACAGGTATCAGTTGTGAATTACATTTGACTGCCAAACTGCAGCCACCCTGAACATGATTTTTTTCAGTGCCCTTCACTGTGAGCAATCATTTGCATGGGTGTAATCATTAAATGATACATTCCTAATTTGCCTTATTCTTATGCTGAATGAGGATACCCAAGGATCCAGAAAACCTTGTCCATTTTTTGGGACACTAGGTTTAACATTTCCTACCTTCAAAGATGTTACAGAAAGGCCCTCAAGTCAAGTCTAAGGGAAGGTTTCAGGGAAGGGATCGAAGTGATTATAACTCTTCATAGTGCTGTGGGAGGCTCTGCTGCAATGGGTACAGGTATGTTAGAAATAGGTGGACAGATGATGGATTAGCTTAAGTTGACTGGAAGTTCAGTTTTTTAATGCAGTGGTTCACAAAATAAGTTGACAAGAATGGTCAGAAGAGAATACTACTAGGAAAATACCTGACTCTTTAAAGACAAATGCTTACAAGACTGTGTTTTTGGGTGGTATATAGCTAAACAGATCCGTGATGTGGCATATTACAGTAAAGCTGGGCATCGCAAAACTGTAGTTATTCACGCATGTTGATTATAGTAGTAAGATGTTGCTTGTTCAGTGGAGAGGAAAAATAAATTAAAATGCTAATGGAGTATTATATCATGCTCCTTTGCGGCACTTGAAATAGTGGCCACTTCATTAAATAGGAGTTACATGTTTTCCAGAACCAGAAAAACAAATGGCAACATAAAAAAGTACAGCAGCCTCAATATTTTGTCCTAGATCTGTTGTAAAAGCCTACTGTGGATAATAACTCTTCTGATTCTTTGTGGCTGACTTGTAAAGTCTTAAAACATTTCTAAATGATAGGGCAGAAGGGAAGAAGCAAAGGGAAATGATCTGCCTTTTGCATGTTCATCCATAGTTTTGCCTTCTGAATCCAGGCAAACTGAGCTGAATTCAATATAATTTTTCCAGATTAACCTTTCACCCCCATTTTAAGAACCAAAAAAGAGGTAGCTACTGATAATAGCAGTATGGGAGAGCACAGTATTTTTTCTAATTAACTAATTGGTCAATATCAATAAAAAAATCAAAGACCTTTGCAACTTCATTTAAGTTTCACAAAACTACTTCCCATTTTATAAGTGGAGAAACTTATTCTAGCTCACACATCAAACTAGTGACAGAGGTGGGACTCAGAGTTTTGATTTCCTGTCTCTTGCAATTAAATAATAAATTCTGGAGTCACATGATTTGCGATACTGTTAGATCGCAGAAATAGATAGCTCAGATGCTTGGGTAGCTGATATATCTCAGTAGCTCTTTTTTTTTTTTGCTTTTTAGCACCAAAGGTGCATATTATGCTGCCAGAAAAGAAACACTGCAGGGGCAAGGACTTCATGAATCTGGGAGTGAAATTTTATGCAATGATTAATCCTGAATTATGAAATTTATCCTGTTACTTTGAGGGCATTACACAAGGGATTAAAAGTGCAAATTTAGAAAGCAGTATATCTCTCACTGTATCTATAATTGAATTTTTTTTTAATGCTCTTGATGTTTCGGAGAAACAAATGTTTGCATTTTGATTTCACTTCATCATAAATTAATTTCTCTGGGAACATGGAATATAACTTCTTGTTTGTCTTCTGGCTTCTTCTGGCTCATAACAAAATGAAACACTAATATGTAAAACTGAAAAATGTGTGTAGCCCTAGTGACATGAAGTGTTGCTTTTTCTATTGTTTTTCCATGACCAAAGTGGTTCAACATTTGTGATAAACTGAGTTAGTCATTTTATTATCTGTAATCTCTCTATCATTTAATAAATTGTAACTTTCATTCAGCTCTGTGTGTGTGTGTGTGTGCGCGCACATGCGTGTACACAAGCACATATACCTAAACTTCAAAATATGCTATTCCAAAAATGGTATTGGTGGAATTAGGGCCTCATGATATGCCACAGATATGAACAGCTATCATCCAGATCTTTTTACAGAAGAATTGGAAGAACATCTATTCTTCTAATGATTTAGGTGAAGCAGTCTGGGGCCCTGCATGTGGCAGCTCTGTTTTTTCTTCACATAGTCTAAGGCCTTTGTGTTTTAAAAATCAGGTGAATCTCCTATTGCTTGAATTAGGATGGATCTGAGGACTGTTATTCTGTAAGTAAAAACAGATTTTCTTACATCTTCCTTTGAAGAATCTGATATTGGTCAGTTTTTGGACTAGACAGTTTCTGTGAACTGAACCTACGCAGGGATATATGTCGCACTGTGTATCTTGTCTCCTATATCCTTACCAAACACTAGCTAAGAGAAATCTGCTTATGTAGATTCTGTCTCCTTCTCTTTTATGTTTAAGTTAAATCTATCTTTGGATAGGTTTCTTTCCTGGTTGGTGTGTGTGCTAGCTTACATAGACTTTTTCTCTTGAGATGAGAAGTCCATAGCTTTCCTGATAGGTTTGTACGTAGAAATGAGACTGGATGTAGCCCTCATTCAGTTTATCTGAATGTACAAAATGTGGAAAGGTAGTGTGGAAATCAGTTCCTCTAGTTTCCACGTCTAAGTGCACAGGACATCTGTGGCCCTCTCTATGGGGCAGGCAAGTCCTGCATATGTCCGTCAGGGCAAGTCCTGCACATGTCATCCACCTCTCAGGCCTTTGGTTACCCAAAGAGGTGTCAAATAGGATGGTTGGTGGACCAAGATCTTGAGTGTGCAATGTTGTGCAACCAAAAGTGGCCCCATGTGGCCAATGGCATAAACTCAGAGAGTACCATGTTCAGTTGAGCACTCTATAAACAGTTTCCAAACAATTCACAAATATAATAATAAAATATTTGTCAGACAAAACATTTTGTAGAACTCCTGATCTTTTATAGATGAATCTCATCCTGTTTGAGAGGATCTAGACTTCAGTTTACAAATGTGTGTTTTTAACTTATATATATGAGTTGCCCTTTTCAATTAAAGGCATGTGAAAAAGCTTCAAAAAAATAAGATCTTGCATTTGTAAAATAAATCTCTCACAAGAATAGCTTGTTCACCTTCAACTTGTACCTGTCTTTTCAGTTAACTGTCAAAAATATTATGTTATGATATTATAAATATAATATTATAATATTATTTTAATAATAAATGGTGCCTACATCCTTTTAAATTAACAGAAATGCAATTGGAATTTTTGTATCTCTATTCCAAACTAAAACTGAAGAAGTTTATATAGCAAGACTGGACTAAAGATATACTATTACTGCATAGCTAGATGGCAGTATTAACATTGCTTTAAGAAAACCTAGCGTCATTTAAAAGATTTTCAGAAAAATCTGGCTCCTATGTTACCCCTAAATGACCTGGTCATATTTTGAAATGTGCTGCATAAGAATGTCTGGATACCTAATACATCTGCGAATCTGACCACTTCATTTAGGTGTCTAAATTGGAGAGGAATAATTTGGCCCTGCAGGTAATGAAGATGAAATATAGTATTTCCCTGTTTATCTTTTTTCTGTTTATGTGCCTACATCTTTCAAAACAGGTTTATATATATAGATTCTTTTTATTTGATAATTTTGTAAATAAGGTACCGTAATAAAATAAAATAAAAATAAATAAAACACACTTTTAAAAAATACATTCAATTTCTTTAAAATTTGAGGCAATATTCATGCAAAAAATTAAATCTTTGCCATTGACTCAACAGGCCTTGAATTATATCTAAAATTAATATCTTTTAGTTGTTTTCTTCAGTAGAAAAACTCCACTTATTTAATTACAGAAGTAATTAAATGTAGCAAAGTAGAATGCACAAGCTATTGAACATGCCTTGAATAGTCAACTAGTCTGTAAACACAATGAATAAGGAAACAGATTCCAGCTTCAAATCCGAAGTTATTTTAAACAGCATTAAAGGGAAATATAAGTTTATAGTAGTATCATAAAATGCTATTACAAACTTATTTTGATGGAAAAAAATACGAATTTTCTTTCTTTCAGATACATCACAAAACACTTAACAAAGACTTTCTGAATGGCCAACAAGCTCCTTCTATCGAGCATACCAAGCTTTACATCATGCATAACCCCTCCCCTGCCCCGCCACACACACACTTCTTATTTTATCCTATAATGGGATAAGAACACCTTTGAAAATGTTGTGACAAGTGAGGCATAAACCTCCCTTTCCCTAAAGTGTCAGTCCACATGATGGTGAGCCTGGGAAGGTCCAGGATGGGGAAGTTTGGGCTGCACTGGCTCACATAGCGTGAGGTGAGATAATGTTCACTGTGAGCAACGTTGTGAGTTGGCTCCACATGGTCCTCACAGCTTTCTGGGGAATGTCCAAGATTCCAAAGCTCATTTGCTAAAAAGTCTGCTTTGCAATTAGGTGCAACCTTGGATGCCTCATACTTTATGAGAAGTAGCATTTGCTTGGACTCAGCTGAAGACCAGACTGAATTACAAGGAGTTGTGTGACAAAAAAGCATGAAGTGAGATCAAGAAGGTATGGGTATAGGTAAGGGGGATACAGGTAGATTGGGGCAGTGATTTCTGTGCAACATAGGCAATATTTTACATATCAATAAAGCCCATGCTAGTCAGGCTTTTCTTATAGAAGTGTACTCTTTCATCCTTATATACTAGTGGAGCAGAAGATGGAGAGGGACTAACTGGTGTTAGAAATGCAGTGTCATACAGTGCAAGCCTGTGCATCTACATAAATGGGTGGGAGACTGTATGTCTACAGCCGTGCTAGTTCCTCCAGTTGACTTTCCATTGATGTGAATCAGGCACTGGCTCCAGTCATGGTCTTATATGCGGTCTTTCCTTAGTGAGGCCATCACTATGGAAAAAAAAGTGGGCTTCCTTTTTTGTGGGGTGGGGGTGGGCTTTGTATTTGAAGGAGAGAGATAGTGGTTTTAGTCATAAACCTGATGAGCTATAGTGGTATAGGCAGCTCAGGAGATGAAGAAGATGTACTACTTGTGCTGCAGAGTTTAGGAAGAGGCACATGGAGTGGTGCTGGACTGATATGAGGCATATCAGGGGGGAAACAATCATCGGGGCCATGTAGCATTGCAATGAATGTACCTACTGTTGGATGTAAAATGCTGCATGGAGGACCAGTCAAAACTGTGGATCGTTTAGGTCATTTGAGGGAGTTTCTTGGAAGGTGTTAGAAGAGCTGAGCGCTCTGGAGATTTCTTATACTCTCCTGCTCCCCCAAAAGGTACTCTGAGAGCTAGACCAGATATACTCTTGGGTTATTTAGTCTTAAGAGCACTCCTGAAGTGCACTGACTGTTCTGCATGAACAGAGTTTGTTGTGAACTCTTTACTCTCATTTTAGTAGGCAGTTGCTCACAGGAACAGTTTGACTGATTTCATTGCTAACTGCTTACAAGCTGTCTGTAAATGTATGAAAAGTTATATATTTATAAATTAGTGAGACTATTTCATAGACTCCCACAGTCCCTGACATTCCTGTGCTAAGGGCTGCATAGATGTAAAGAACAAAAGGGAAGTTCCTACGCTGGAAGGACTTGCGTTCTAAGTAGGAGACTAAAGACAGCAAGCGGGTATAGATGAGGAAGTCCAAGAAAGCCACAGGACTCTTTAGAGCCATATTCAAACTTAAACTAAAGTAAAGTAAAGAGAAAAGTAAAGTAAAGTAAAGTAAAGTAAAGTAAAGTAATGTAAAGAAAACTGAGATCTGAAAGTTGGATCTACTCCACACTTTTAAAGGGCTCATGAGGGCAGGATGGATGGATGCAGACTACGTTTTGGGCAGACTGGTTCCTTGGCAGGGGAGAGAAGAGGAAAGCTGAAGCTGGGATTACAATTCACAAGAGTGGCTGTCCTCAGCTGCTAGCCACCATTGCCACGGTGACACTAGTCATAAGAGCCTTTAGGATCGCGCTGACCTGATCTGGAGGCCAAAGGAGGTCTGGGCATTACTAAGATGAGGCAGGCATATTGTCTTTCTTCTAAGCTGTTGCTGTGTCCTCAGCATTAAAGCAGGGCTGAGTTTAACCCTGTTATCACAGTTCAATTATTTATGAATTTCAGTCTCACTGTCCTTGGAGGTACCATTGAGAGAACCTTTTCTGCTGCTCTCCATACTTTCTTATCTCTAGTTTATAGACTAAACTGTAGAAAGTAGAGCGGGCTAAATGTGTAGTATGCAGAGGTGTCAGCTTGAAATTCAGTAATGCTGCAGCAAAATCAGGATTTGCTCAGAGTATGTCCACAGTGTAGACTACAGGATAGTACAGAGATACTTATACTGAGATCCAGCCTCTCTATTTGGTACCAGAAATAGGTTAGTTTGCTTCTTGGAAGAGTAAATTAGCCCATGTTGAGTTTTATGATACTGTGATTACACAGCCTCTGGAATTCCAGATAACTTATTTAAACTTATTTTGGGTATTTCTGCAAAAGCTTATACCATGGACATATCTTTTTGAGATCATTATGTAGAGTTTTAGAGTATGATTTTATTAGCAAAAATGCACCATTAAAATTCTATTCAATAACTCTAGCCTTGCAGCCCCATTCTGACTGTTCTGTTTGCTAACCAATAGTCTAAGGGTTTTATGAATTTTCTTTGTTTATATAAATTCAATGACTGTCCTTTTTAGTTAGCAGAAATGATTTTATATTTGTCAGATCAATGGAAGAAAGCTGCCAACCGAACCTGAAATGAAGCTCCGAAGTTTTCGCTAATGCATAATATCGACCAAAGGCCAGTAGTTCATTAAATCTCATAATCAAAAGCTGTGTAATATTGACCAAAGGTCAATAGTTCATTAAATCTCATCACCAAAAGCTGTAAAAGTTGGATGAAGAAGGCACCTCAAAGTTCACAGCTCTTTCATCAGTTCTCACATAGGGAACTCAGTATGAAGCCTTGGCCTTGATTATTCAGATAAACACACTAGGTAATACATTAGTTACCCATATTGTTGAATTTATATTTAAACTTGCTATAACATAGAGCAAAATGAGACCATGGTCATGCAAACTATAAGAACATCTTTAATTTCATGCACAGACTTGCTGTCTGTGGACCTATGTGCCTATGAATGTGTCCAAGTGTCTAGAGAGTTTGTGAAGATAAATCATTCTGTGCTTATCACAGAATGACAGAATCGCTGAGGTTGGAAGGGACCTCTGGAGATCATCTAGTCCAACCCCCCCTGCTCAAGCAGGGTCACCTAGAGCACATTGCACAGGATTGCGTCCAGGCGGGTTTTGAATATCTCCAGAGAAGGAGACTCCACAACCTCTCTGGGCAACCTGTTCCAGTGCTCTGTCACCCTCACAGTGAAAAAGTATTTCCTCATGTTCAGATGGAATTGTCTGTGTTTCAGTTTGTGCCCGTTGCCTCACGTCCTGTCGCCGGGCACCACTGAAAAGAGTCTGGCTCCATCCTCTCGACACCCTCCCTTCAGATACTTGTACACGTTGATAAGATCTCCTCTCAGCCTTCTCTTCTCCAGGCTAAACAGGCCCAGCTCTCTCAGCCTTTCCTCATAAGAGAGATGCTCCAGTCCCCTAATCATCTTTGTAGCCCTTCGCTGAACTTGTTCCAGTAGTGCCACATCCCTCTTGTACTGGGGAGCCCAGAACTGGACGCAGTACTCCAGATGTGGCCTCACCAGGGCTGAGTAGAGGGGGAGGATCACCTCCCTCGACCTGCTGGCAACACTCTCCCTGATGCACCCCAGGATCCCATTGGCCTTCTTGGCCACAAGGGCACATTGCTGCCTCATGCTTAACTTGGTGTCCACCAGCACTCCCAGGTCCTTCTCCGCAGAGCTGCTTTCCAGCAGGTCAACCCCCAACCTGTCCTGGTGCATGGGGTTATTCCTCCCTAGGTGCAGGACCCTGCACTTGCCTTTGTTGAACTTCATGAGGTTCCTCTCCGCCCACCTCTCCAGCCTGTCCAGGTCTCTCTGAATGGCAGCAGAGCCCTCTGGTGTATCAGCCACTCCTCCCAGTTTTGTATCGTCAGCAAACTTGCTGAGGGTGCACTCTGTCCCTTCATCCAGGTCATTGATGAAGAAGTTGAACAAGACTGGACCCAGTACTGACCCCTGGGGGACACCGCTAGCTACAGGCCTCCAACTAGATTCTGTGCCACTGATCACAACTCTCTGAGCTCTGCCTTCCAGCCAGTTCTCAATCCACCTCGCTGTCCACTCATCTAACCCACACTTCCTGAGCTTGTCTATGAGGATGTTATGGGAGACAGTGTCAAAAGCCTTGCTGAAGTCAAGGGAGACACCATCCACTGCTCTCCCCTCATCTACCCAGCCAGTCATTCCATCATAGAAGGCTATCAGATTGGTTAAGCATGATTTCCCCTTGGTCAATCCATGCTGACTACTCCTGATCACCTTCTTGTCCTCCACATGCTTGGAGATGGCCTCCAGCATGAGCTGCTCCATCACCTTTCCAGGGATGGAAGTGAGGCTGACTGCCCTGTAGTTCCCTGGGTCCTCCTTCTTGCCCTTTTTGAAGACTGGGGTGACACTGGCTTTCTTCCAGTCTTCAGGCACCTCTCCTGTTCTCCATGACCTTTCAAAGATGATGGAGAGTGGCTTAGCAATAACATCCACCAACTCCCTCAGCACTCGTGGGTGCATCCCATCGGGGCCCATGGATTTGTGGGTGTCAAGTCTGCTTAAATGATCTCTAACCCGATCCTCCTCGACCAAGAGAAAGTCTTCCTTTCTCCAGACTCTCTCTCTTGCCTCCAGGGTCTGGGGTTCCTGAGGGCTGGCCTGAGCAGTAAAGACTGAAGCAAAGGCGGCATTCAGTAACTCTGCCTTCTCTGCATCCTTTGTCACCAGGGCACCCACCCCGTTCAGCAAAGGGCCCACATTTTCCCTAGTCTTCCTCTTGCTACTGATGTATCTGAAGAAGCCCTTCTTGTTGTCCTTGACATCTCTTGCCAGATTTAATTCCAAACGGGCCTTAGCCTTCCTCGTCGCATCCCTGCATACTCTGACAATGTTCCTATATTCCTCCCAAGTGGCCTGTCCCCCTTTCCACTTCCTGTATACTTCCTTCTTCTGGTTGAGTTTTGCCAGGAGCTCCTTGCTCATCCATGCAGGTCTCCTGCCTCCTTTGCTTGACTTCCTACTCATAGGGATGCACCGCTCTTGAGCCTGGAGGAGACAATGTTTGAATATTAACCAGCTCTCTTGGACCCCCCTTCCTTCTAGGGCCCTAACCCATGGGATTCCTCCAAGTAGGTCCCTGAAGAGGCCAAAGTTTGCTCCCCTCAAATCCAGGGTTGCGATCCTACTTAGTGCCCTGCCTCCTCCTCGCAGGATCCTCAACTCCACCATCTCATGGTCACGGCAGCCAAGGCTGCCCCCGACCTTCACATCTTCCACCAGTCCTTCTTTGTTTGTTAGCACAAGGTCCAGCAGCACACCTCTCCTTGTTGGCTCCTCCACCACCTGTGTCAAGAAGTTGTCACCAATGCTCTGCAGGAACCTCCAGGACTGTTTGTGCCTAGCTGCGTTGTCTTTCCAGCAGATATCAGGGTGGTTGAAGTCCCCCATGAGAACCAGGGCCTGGGATCATGAGGCTACTTCCAGCTGTCTGTAGAAGGCCTCATCGACTTCCTCTTCCTGATCAGGTGGCCTGTAGTAAACACCCACAACAGTGTCACCCATGCTAGCCTGCCCTTTAATCCTTACCCATAAGCTCTCAACTCGCTCTTCATCCACCCCTAGGCACAGCTCAATACATTCCAGTTGCTCTCTCACATAAAGAGCAACTCCACCACCTCGCTTTCCTGGCCTGTCTTTCCTAAAAATTACATAGCCATCCATGACAGCACTCCAGTCATGTGAGCTATCCCACCATGTCTCTGTAATGGCAATGAGATCATGGCCCTGTGACCGCACACAGATCTCTAGTTCTTCCTGTTTGTTCCCCATGCTGCATGCATTGGTGTACAGGCATTTCAGAGAGGTGATCGAACATGCAGGTTTCCCAGGAGGGATACAAGAGCATCCTCCATAGCCACATGGCATGCGCATTTCCCTGCCTGCATTCACCTGCTGGAGGCAACCTGACTTGAGCTGCATTTTGCCAGCTACCCTGGCACTATAACTCTCCCCTTCTCCTGTCCTTCCTAGTTTAAAGCCCTCCTTACCAGGCTGGCCAACCTGTTGGCAAAGACCCACGTGCGCTGCCTCGTGAGGTGGATCCCATCTCTCGCCATCAGTTGTCAATCTTCAAACAGGGTCCCATGGTCGTAGAAACCAAAACCCTGTTGCCAATACCAGCGGCGCAGCCAGTCATTAACTTGGAAAGTCTATCTCCTCCTCCTCTCATCCATCCCCCTCACTGGCAGGACTGAGGAGAAGATGACCTGGGCTCCCAGACCCTTGACCACCATCCCCAGAGCTCTGAAATCCTGCTTGATGGTCTCCAGTTTTCCCTTGGTGTCATTAGCACCCACATGGAAGAGCAGCAGCGGGTAATAGTCCGAAGCGTGGACAAGCCTTGGCAGTCTTTCCATGACGTCTCTCACATGAGCCCCTGGCAGGCCACAAACCTCTCTAGACATGAGGTCAGGTCGGCAGATAGGTGCCTCCGTCCCCTGCAGCAGGGAGTCCCCCACAACAATCACCCACTGCTTCTTCCGGGCGTTCCGGCAGGGCACAGGGTCTGTTGTCCCAGGTACTTCCCTTGCAGCCATGCCCATCTCCTCCTCATCCTGGAGGGCACTAAACCTGTTCTTCAGCTGCAAGTCTTTGGGAGGAGTAGGAGCCTTTCTCCTCCCACGAGCAGTGGCCAGTTTCCAGCCTTCTTCTGTGATGTTATGATGTACCGTTTCACATGGCACAGAGCCCTCCGGCAACTCTACTGCTGTGGGAGGTTGGGACTTCTGAAGCTGCACAGTCTCTGAGAATACCCTCTCTATCATCTCTTGCTCCACTTCTCGGATGCTGCGCAGCCTACTGACCTCCTCCCGTAACTCCCTTACCTGACGACACAGCTCGCCAACAGCAGCACACCTCCTGCAGGAGAGCTGACTGCCAGCCCAGGCCTCCCGGAGAGGCCCCAAGCACTCCCTGCAGCCTGAGACCTGGAGAGCTGCATCTACTGTCAGAGGGTCGGTCTGGGTCCCAGCCTCTGACACAGCAACTCCAACAGCCACTGGGGAACGCGCTGTGCGGCGTGTCACAGCTATACTTGAGGAAGCGTACACCACAGGGAACAGGAATGAAGGTACCTTCGTGCACCCTTCTGCGTGAACCGCTATGTTAATTCCTTATTCCTAGGTGAGAATACTGTATCCTTTCCTCAGGGATACCTCATGGTTATTTCAGCTTGGCTGTCACTGTATTTATGTAGCTGAAGCATACATAAACCCCAAACTTTAAACAAAAGCTTCTTTCTTATTGTCTTTGTGTACCTCCCTAAGTAAATTATCCAGTACAAGTGTTGACAGGTTGCTATAACATAGTATAAATAAGTCATGATAAAATTACTGTTTTTTAAATTTACTCTTCTTAGATGAAGGAGAAATATGCATTAAATTTAGTGAACATGGAACTCTCCTGAAATTAAATAGGTATTTTTAAATTCTATTAATTAATTGTATTAGACATTAAAATTATTTTACTTAGGATACTTACTAGCTTTCCTTTATATACAAGGATTACTTGGAAAATGCTTCTGAGGCTAATTTAACACAAACAAATCCCAATAGCTAGCACTGACAACTTTTTAACTTAGTGGATAAAGTGTCTGTATGATATTGAAATACCAAGTAACAAGGTCATATCCCAAGAGTTATATTTTTATTTTAAATTTTTCATACCTTTTCTCTCAGTAGCTGATAAATTATCTTCCAATACAGTTTTTTCTTACCTTCAAATATTTTGTATTTATTAAAATATTTAAGAAAACAGAATATGCAGAATAATTAAGTCTAGATTTTCATGTACGTAGGTCCTGGTATGTGTTATTAGGGAATTAACCCAGTTTGAAATCTGTACTTGTAGGACCAAAATATCCTCTCACTTTTCCTCCTGCAAATTAAATGAAAGCATACTCATTTCACTCTTAAAAAGCTCAGGATTTCATGATTTTTGCAGACTAGTGGAGTGCAGAGAAGCTGAGGGTATACTCACCTTAACAGTTAAATAATGCTGGTTTAAAACCCAACCAACTAACCAACCAAACAAAAACTATTTCTCTTCCTTTGCTTTGGCAAGTTTTTTAATACTACTGATGCAGTTTATGGTAGGTTCCCATCACAGTCACATCTGCACAACCGATGGGAGGATGAACTGCAGCACGGAGGTGGGAATGAGCAGAGTGAGGGGGAGCAGGAGCTTCTTAAAAGAGCCTTGCCACCAGAACAAATGGGTCACCCAACACCTCGCTGAGGATCTAAAATACACCCCCTAAGCTATTTCTCTGGTGTGTAGTTGTTACCTAGTTCCTTTCCTTTGTAGCTTACGCAGACAATAGGACAGTGATCACCGTTCTTTATGGGAACAGTGGCTTTGCAAAACGAAGGTATCGTTTGAAAGGTACGCTTCTGTGCATAAAGCAGCACATGTATTCGGCAGATGGTGGCTTGCATTGTCCAGGAAAATAACACACCTCCACACACTCTGTTTCCAGTATCATCTGTAGCTCTGAAAGCTAAACTGGTTTTCATTACACTATGCCGTGTTCCATCTTTGACTGTTCAAATGATTGACATTGTTCTAATTTATAGAAAACATATTTGAAGATATTAATTCTCTCCAACTTTTTTTTTAACTTCTAAAATGCTTCAGATTAAATAAACATTCAATACATATTTACTCAAGTGGAACTTTTTCCACTGTTCTTGTCTATTGTGTAAATTATATAAACCTTTTCAAAAGCTGCATGAGTAAAAATATATATACTGAAGAGCGGAGTGTTGTTTTCCTGGCCTCAACGCTAGGTAGTTAAATGGCTTGTACAGTTCCATTGCTTTGTTTGAGGCCTTTAAAAAAGAAAAAGTTTCTGTAGGTGTTTTTATCTGGTAGAGATGAAAGCAGTGAGAGTATAAAAAATGCTTTTGGACTGAAATTAACATGCTAAATTCAGCCCAAACTGAGTTAATCCCTTTTGAACTGAATTCTGTATTAACAGAATTATACACATCAGAGGTGAGACAGTTTCTAGTTCTTTGCTTAGTTTAGTTTGAAATACTTAAAGTAAGAGGGCTTATATCACCTCCTAAGCAGAGCTCTCAGTGAACATGTCATTTCTTGTATTGAACCCTTCTACCTCAGCTCTTGCACTTAGGGTAAAAGCAGCTTTCCCCAATATTATCAATTATAGCCCTGTCTTTAATCTTCTCTTCTGGAAAAGGCTGTAGCCAAAAGATCTGGCAAGATCTGAAGTTCTTTTTTGTCCTTAACCCTTTCCATTTGGTTTCAAGCCCGGTATGCAGAGTCCTCTGGTCCCATCAGTCAAAAGATCTCCTTTTGGCAATGGATGTAAATGGAATATCCACATGGATTTTCAAATTTGATCCTTTTTGATGTTAAAAGTATGGCACAGCAGAGCAGAGATGATAATCACATATCCAAAACATGTAAATAAACCATACCAAATCAAACTCTGACAAAACAGCTGTTAGGCACTTTTTGTGTAGCGACTATTTCTTGTTGGGTAGATTTACAGAAGGGCCATTCAAATGCTGCCTGTGTGCTGCCATCTTTAAAAATCATGTTTTAAACTGATGACCTCTGTACTGCAGGACTTGTGCTCTTCAAAGAGTAAAATTCTTGTGGTTTAAGCAATTCCTTTGCTATGTCCAAGTTCTTTGCCTTCTTGCTGGATTGTCCCTAGAAAAGCTGATTAGCAAGGCCAGAACACTCCTAGGCTGTGGGGCTCTGGGAAGAAGGATAAATAATGTAGCAGGGGAATTCAAGAGGCCTCAAAATTGATTTTGATGCACAGGGTGACTGGATGACACTACACCATGCTCCAGGGAAGTGATCTGAGCCTGGGAGTCTGCTCAGCAGATCCAGAATTAGAAACAAGTAGATTTGAGCCAGATTTGTTTGCTTAAAAAAATGCACCATGGCCCTGAGCACATATAAAGACTCTGCAACTTCTTCCCCCCACAGTCCTTCTGACAGGGTTTGGCTGCAGGTGCTTGAGGCCTGTGGCATGGCATGGCCGTAACCTTGGGTTAGACTGCTGGGAAAGAGCTGTGTGAAGAAGAGCCATGTGAGGAAGAGCTATAGAGAAGCCTTGTCTGGGGCATCCCAGGCTCAGGAGCCTCAGCCCTCAGTTGGGGGCCCTCAGGGGCCCTGGGCCCTTGTGCCTTGCTGCCCCTGACCCTAACACACTGACTTGCCTTCCCTTGGACCTGCCCCATCAGTATGGACTTGTCTGGCCATTGGGACTGTCAGCTGGCCCTGGTTACTGTCACCAAACCTCCTGTTGGGGTACCAGGGACCTGAACCCTTGTTCATGGGTCTCTGCCCTGCCTGTCTTGCTGCCATTGTCAGCTCTGGGCTCACCTTCCTTTGCAGAGCAGCCCTACTCTTGCTGCTCCCTGGCAGTGTGACTATTCTTAACAGAATGAGCCTAGTCAGCAGGATACATTGCCATTTTTTAATAGCCAGGGGATACTTTTTGATATTTATGCCACAGATTTTGCTGGTTTAGCTGAAATTACTTGCCTAAAGTCATAGAGTCCTTGGCAGAGCTGGAAACAGAAATCTATTCTCCTGTTGCTTGATGCAAAGCACAGACTGGCCCATATGCTCATATTTACATTGATACTCAAATCAGAAACTTCTAGTAGGGCATTTATTTTGAAGATGTATTTAAAGGATAAAGATTAATTTTTCACTTTAGAATAGAGCCTAGGACATTTGTTAGAAGATTAAGTGACTGGTGAAGGATGTTTTATCACTCTCCAGACAACAATCAAAGGAGAATTCAAACTCTCAAGAAATTGTGCAGGAGGGGTATAGTAGTTACCTTTATGCCGTAAATTATTGCAGAATCACAGAATGACTGAGTTTGGAAGGGACCTCTGGAGGTCATCTAGTCCAATTCCATGCTCAAATCAGAGTCACCGAGAGCAGGTTGCTCAGGGCCATGTTCGGTTGGATTTTGAGTATCTCCAAGGATGGAGACTCCACAATCTCTCTGGCCAACCTGTGTTTATCATTCTTAGAGTAAAAAAGCTTTTTTTATGTTTAAATTTTATGTTTAATGGTACATTTCTTGTATTTCAGTTTGTGCCCATTGCCTCTTGTCCTTTCACTGGATACCACTGAGAAGAGCCTGGCTCTGTCTTCTTTACTCTCTCCCATCAGATATTTATACACATTAGTAAGATACTCCTGAGCCTTCTCTTCTCCAGGCTGAACAGTCCCAGCTTTCTCAGCCTCACCTTTTATGTCAGATGCTCCAATCCCTTAATCGTCTTCGTGAACCTTTGCTGGACTTTCTCCAGTATGTCCATGCCTCTCTCATACTGGGGAGCCCAGAAATGGACCCAACACTCCACAGGTTGTCTCACCAGTGCTGAGTAGAGGGGAAAGATCACCTCCCTTGACCTGCTAGCAATATTCTTGTTAATGCAGCCCAGGAGGCTATTGGCCTTCTTAGCTGCAAGTGTGTATTGCTGGCCCATGTCCAACTTATTTTACACCAGGATCCCAGGTCATTCTCTGCAAAGCTTCTTTCCAGCCAGTAGGCCCCCAGCTTGTACTGGTGCATGGGTTATTCCTCCCCAGGTGCAGGACTCTGCATTTCTCTTTGTTGAACTACATGAGATTCCTGTTTGCCCCATTCTCCAGCCTGTTGAGGTCTCTCTGAACGGTAGCATAGCCCTGTGGTATATCAACCATTCCTTCCAGTTTTGCATCATCCACAAACTTGCTGAGGGTGCACTTTGTCTTATCATCCAGGTCATTATCAAGATGTCAAACAGTTTGAGTTCCTGGGATACACCACTAGCAACCAGTCTCCCTGCCACTGAGCACGATCCTTTGAGCCTGACAGTTCAGCCAGGTTTCAGTCCACCTCACAGTCCACTTATCTAGCCCATACTTCATCAGTTTGTCTATGAGGATAAAAGACAGTGTCAAAAGCCTTACTAAAGTCAAGATAAGCAATGTACACCACTCTCCCCTCATCCACCAAGCCAGTCATCTCATCATAGAAGGTTATCAGGTTGGTTAAGCATGATTTCCCCTTCATAAACCATGCTGACTCCCAATCAGCTTCTTGTCCTTCCTGTGTCTGCAAATGCCTTCCAGGTTTATTTGGTCCATCACCTTCCCAGGGATTGTGGTGAGGCTGACTGGCCTGTAGTTCCCTGGATCCTCATTCTTGCCCTTCTTGAAGATGAGGGTGACATTTGCTTTCTTCCAGTCCTCAGGAACTACTCACAGTCACCGTGACCTTTCAAAGGTAATTGAGAGTGGCCTCGCAATGACATCGTCCAGCTCCCTCAGCACTTGTGGGTGTATTCTGTCAGACCCCCGGGACCTTGTGTATGTCCAGTTTGTTTAAGTGTTCCTTATCCTGGTTATCCTCCAGTGAGGGTAAGTTCTCCTTGCTCTAGACTTCCCCTCCGGTCTCAGGGACCTGGGATTCCTGAAAGCCAGTCTTACTAGTAAAGGCTGAGATGAAGAAGGCATTAAGTACCTCAGCCTTTTCCAGCTACCAGGTCACCTGCCCCATTTAGCAGCAGACCCACATTTTCCCTAGTCTGCCTTCTGTTGCTGAAATACCTGTACAAGCTCTTCTTGCTGTCCTTCACATCCCTCACCAGATTCAACTCCAGGTGGGGTTTGGCTTTCCTAACCTCATCCTTGTACACTCAGATAGTGCCTCTATATTCCTCATGGGTCACCTGCCGCTGCCTCCATCTCCTGTACATTTCCTTTTTATGTTCAAGTTTAGTCAGGAGCATCTTGTTCATCTATGCAGGCCTCCTGCCATCTTTACTCAACTTTCTGTTCATTGGGATGGAGCATTCTTGAGCTTGGAAGAGGTGAGCCTTGAAAATCGGTCAGTTCTCTTGCACCCTTCTCTCCAGGATGGTCTCCCATGGAATTCTTCCAAGCAGACTTATGAACAGGCCAGTTTTGCTCTCTTGAAGTCCAGGGTTATGCTATTTGCCTAGCGCCCTCCTCTCAGGATCCTGAATTCCATCATCTCATGGTTACTGCAGCCAAGGCTGCCCCTAACCTTCACATCCCCAGTCTTCCCAGTTATGAGGCGAACACTGCTGACCATCATACAGTCAAAACACTTGTACACTTGTAACACAGCTTCTTGTTGCAAAGGTTTTAAATGATTTTGTGTCAAGGTGCAGCAGTTGTAAAATACAAATCAGTTCTGCCATGCCCTGAAACATCTTCAGTTTTACACAGTACAGACACTAGTTTCCAGTGATATCAGGTCCATATTGTCCTTGCACAAAGTCCTGTTAGTGAAGATACCAGAGGTTGCAATTCATGATGAAAAGACACCCATTTATTTCAGATTATTGCCAGCAGCAGTGTAAGAAAGTTTATCTAAGAAAGTTATCTAAGCTTCTCAAAAAAATTTGGATGGATGGCTATAGTGATGGGATATTTTCTAGTCTGCTGTCAGTGCTTTCCATCTACAATGATAGGAGACTGTTTACTGAAGTCAGCTGCACTAAAACAGATATTTCTATTCTGATTAAGAACTACAGGATTTGGCAACAGTACTTTTAGCACTAGGCACAGTGTGGATGCTACAATGAGATTCAGGATCTGAAGAAAGCTCACATAAAGCAATACATATAGCAGGTACTCCATTTCCCTACATACATGCAGAGGATACTCTTCCTAAAACCATTCTTGTCTCTTGTAAATTTACTGGAAGTAATTCTGCTCACCTGTCACCCCACATTGATTACCCTAATAGTACATGATGTCAAGACCTATGAATGATCCTAGCCTTTATTCTATATTAAATAAATTCAAATAGAGGAGTATTATGATACAACTAGGTTGTAACATTAACATGTAGAGGCCTGAACCAAACTTTCAGAGGCTGATGGACAAAGAAAAGATGCTAATGTGAAGAAGCTGTCAGGCTGACACCACATGTAATAAGGAAATATAAGACAATGTATGATTGAAATCGTCAGTACAGTATAGATATGGTAAACTGCAGGGTTTCACTAACAGTTCAGCAATAGCCACAACACAGCACTGCCTGGGCTAGGGAAGAGCTAATGTAAGGGCTTTGGAGGGGAGAAGAGCCCTCTCCAATCCAGTGGTTAGGTACTCTTTCTATCTGTAACACAGGGAAACTTTCCAAACTTAGATGGGGTAAGGGGAAGGCTTTTATTATTAAAAGGGATGGGCCAGCAAATGTTCATGATCATTCTTGATTAATCTAAAGTTAGTACCTCAGGCAACCAACCTAGTGGGTATAACTAAATCAGATTGGCCAATTATGCTGGAAATAACCACATCAAACTAAAGATGATTCAGAAGTTCCTTGGACTAATTTTGTCATTAAATGCAGGAAAACCTAGCTAATTATCATATTATAATTTACTGTTTAAACCTTATCCATGATCGTGGGTAAGTAACCTAAACCATAATCAACAGATTTACTTTGTGGGAACACCCAGGGTTGCAGGGCTGCAGTCCCAGGGCAGCAGCTTGAGGAGCTCCCCCGTGGCTGAGTGACGGGTAGCAGCAGTCGCTTGAAAACGAACAAACTCCTTCTCGCTTGACATCTGCCAAGAGCAACATACTTGGTTCCTTTAGAAAAAGGCATAATAATGTGACATGATACCATCTTTTTCTATTGTTCAAGTTTTCTGGATGTGCCAACATTATCTTTCCCAATAGCCATCGTTTCATTGAGCAGACATAACTCTTATTAGGAGACTGCATTACAGCTTAAATTGTGCATAGCAATCACCTTGAATTTGCTTGTCTGTCCTGTAAATTCTAAGCCAGAAACCCATTAGTAATACTTTACTATATCTGATGTAGATCACCTTTACAAACAATTCAAGTATTAATAAATTAAGTTCACTCAAAGAAATAGTGTCCAGTGGTCTTGGAAATGAAAACATATTCTATCACTTTACCGTTTTCTAATTAAAGCTGGACAAACACACAGTTTATGTTTTGGAGGTAGCTAGTAAAGAAGCAATTTGGATTATGCATCCAATCTCCATTTCTGAGACTAGTATCAGCTGGAAGGTGCATATAAATATTCTACATTGTTCAACAAACAAATGTCAATAGATGCATAGAGAAGAAGACTCTTGATAAACAACATTTTATAAAAGACTTCATAGAGAAACTTACCAGTGAAAGAGAGTGGCTCTCCATATATTTGTTTTTGGTATGAGTTTCTACAAGTTGATGTGTACATGAGTCCTAATTAGCATGACTGCATATCAGCTTGAAGCTCTCTTGGTAACTAATAAGAGCAGTGCTACAGCTCGTTATATGATGAAGAAATGTGTGGTGGTCACCACTCTATTGTAATTACACAGATATTGCAGTCTTTTAGTACAAGAGATCACAGGTTAGGAGACCAGGTATTTTGGTTTTTAAAGCAATAGAAATAAAATCTATTCAGATCTCCAGGTGCATTAATAATATCTTGGAAATACACTGAGCAAAAACCTTTTTTTAATCTAGATATAGATCTCTTCACTACATAAGCTGCTTGATGAGTGCTGAAACAAAGACCAAAGGATGCTGGAGAGAAACTTATTGTAATCTTTTTGCTTCTCTTCCTCTCAGCTTCCCTGCAATCATTAGTATTCAGTTAAACAGAATGGCAAAAAGGGATGTGCCATGGGGTACTCCCCTGCCCCAAGTCCTGCTACCTACAGTGTCCAGCAGCAGCAATATGTTATTTATTTTTCTTCTTTAACTATGTGTCTTAGCTTTTCTTTGAATCTATAAACCCCATGGTTTATCCTTTGCTATTCATCAGAGGGGGAAAGCAAGAATTAAAATCTTTATTCCAACGGTGATAAAAGCGTGAGAGGGAGAGATGATGTCTTCCATTTTCCTTTGAGTCAACAGAATTCTTTCTGAGAGAATGCCATGTGCTTTAGGTTGTGTGTTTAGGATTAAGGAGGTGTGTTGGGCCAATATATGGAGGGAACATGATGACAGGACAATTTGCTTTGGCCTCCTAGCAATCCAGCAGGAAAAGATTTGCAGGAGAAAACTACTGTCACCAATGATTCATATACATTTCTATTCCACAACATCTATATTTTGGTGGGAAGGGAAGGGAAGGGAAGCAGTGACAAATGGTTCCAGATCATGGGGAGCCAAAAAATCCAGATCCTGCAAGGTGCATATCAGAATCTCCCCATGGCTGAGAGATCCCAGTTATACACCACTTTGCTCAGAGAAGTGGAGGGAAGCTTTCAGAGCAGTTCACAGGCAGGCAATGACAGCAGCTCTCCCAGCATCCTGTATTTCCTTTTTGCAGGATGAGGTTACACTGGGAAAGCTGGTGATGGCAGTCTTAGCCCATGCTGGGTTGCCTGTTCCCACAACAGAGATTTCAAACACCAAAGGAACTGTTCCCCTCACCAACAACCCAGCAATGGGGTGACCTTCTCCTCCTGAGGACTGTTCTTGGCCCATGAAACAATGCAGTTGAAGAGTTAGGGGGTGGCCACACTTGTTCTAGACAGCACTCTGAGCACGAAAAGCTCAACTTTTGCTAGAAATAGGGATGTTTTCATCTAGGGATGTTTTGTCCTCTGATGTACAGAAACATAGCATGAGCCTATAGCCCTCAGTAGTCAATACACACAACACCAAGGTCCCTTCTCAATTAAAGTATTTCTCCTTCTACTCAAAACTTTACTTTGAACTAGTCATACCTTACTTTTTCTACTTGAAGACATTCTTACATAGGTCTGCCCTGACCACTCTCCTGGAGCTGAGATGACTGAGAACAGTCTGCAATAGTCTATATGGTGATTAGAGCACAGAAAAGGGGCAGGGTTCACACCCTCTTCATCAAGAAAAAACCTGACCTGAAGTCTTCCTCCATTTCAACTTGGGACTCTTGTTAATTGAGCATCATCACCACCAGCACTAATGATTTTGTGAATTGTTGCCCATTGTTTTCTTTGCTTTCCAAATGTCCTAAAACAGGTCCTCAGTCAAAACATTTCATTTTGTACATGATAAAATAAATGCAAAACTCAGAAAATGCTTATTTTAGCTCAGTATCCCTTTTTATTGTTTTGTTTGTTTGGTTGTTTTTTTGGTTGTTGTTTTTGTTGTTTATGGTTAAACCACAAGACAAGAAAGGACATTGGCACAATCCTAGTCTGTACTACCAGGCAGCAGAGTCAAACCTTGGTGTTTTATTATTGCAAGAGTGGGGCAGTGGAGGTCACTGATGGCCCCTCTTCAGGTAGCAGGGCTCCAGCTAAGTGAGACTCTTTGGCAATATGTTCAGCTGAATGCTGAGGATATCAGTTAATATGGCCCTCACTACAAAATATGATTTTTGTTGCCTGAAAATGTCATACATTTTCCTTATTCATAATCTGTGCACGCTCTTTTCCTTTATGTTTATCAGAAAGAGACTGGAGTCTTGCTGTCACTTCTTATCAAGAATTAAATTAAGTTACATCACAAATGAGCTGGGACCAGTTATAATTAAGTAACATCAGGGATGAACTGAGACCAGTCATTTCAGATTGGTAGGTGTGATTAATACTGTTTGAGTATAAATAGTAAAAAAATAGCTTTCTAAGCATCATCCATTACCTAGATTTGAATGTGCCATTTATTTATCATACAGTTATTGAAGTCCTAGACTTCAGCTTTAGGACTTCAGGACTTTAGCTAAGTGGGCTGAGTTTTCTTGTGAATACAATACTTCAGCTGAATTGTGTCCCATTCAGTTAATTCTTTTAATTGCCAAAAGAAAGACACATCCTTTCAAAATACACCTTTTTCAAGTCCATTGTCAAAGGCATAGAGAAACAAAAGTCTTTTTCCTTAAAGATAGCATATCATATTTTTCCTGTTATGATCTTACTTCACAGTAGTTTCCTTTTACAGATTATGCTGTACATGGTACAATATATGTTAGCAGTATTATTGAAAAGGCAGGAGCAGGGGAAGAAAAATTATTAGTTTTATCTCACTATCTTTAGGAGCCTCCAGATAAAACTGTAGATGGATGTTTGCCTGAAGCTCTTCGGTTCTCACCCAGTACTAATTAAAGCTTTGTGTAAATTCGCACATCTCATGACAAGCACAGAGAAAGTATGGGAAAATTAAAAATGCAAGTTTTTCTGGCATTCATGTGACTTTTTAATTTTGCATATCTTTGCTATCTTTGTTTTGAACAAGAATTTTGCAGGGGAAGTTAATGATGTCCTGTCAGGAGAGCTTCTTTCTTTCTGTCTGTCTATCTGTATATGTTTATTACTGTACTGCACCTAGCAGTAAAGTAGACCTGGGGCCTTTTTGTCCTGATTGGAATACAAAGTTATAATAAATTAGAAATAAGTTGCAAGCATTAGGAATAATAATCAAGTGGCAAGAATGAAGAAAGAAGATGGGATATCACAAATAGCACAGTGATATACAGGCCACTGTAGATTTAGCTTTAAGCTCTTCTTATAACTTCCTATACAGAGAGCACCTGGCTGGGCAGGTATTCCTGGTTACCTGTGATATCAGGGAGAACTGGGAGGCTGCTCTCATGGGAGCTCTGCAGACAGAAGTGTTCAGGGGGACATTTTTTTCTCTTTCAAGGCCACTCTGTTTTCCCAAAGTGGGCCAAAGGAACCTTGTCTTTTTGAGAGCCGGGCTATCTTTTTTGGAACCTAACACAGGGCAGCACTGGGGTATACTGGTTTCCTGATTATTTGAAGCATCTCCCTCCTGTCAGTCAGGGCTATCTTTGATTCAGGAAGCCAATTAGAAGGTGGTTGTACTGCTCACTGGCAGGTGAGCTCTGCATGAATAAAATCTTGTGAGAAGCTAGGTGATGTTCATATTGAAGTAAATGTCTGTCCCCTGGGACCACTGGAACTCTTAAGGAAAAGTTTGCTATTTGACCTGTTTTCTGCAGAAAGCCCATTTGAGGATGCATAGTAAAGACAGATATGGTACTTAAACTGGTATGCCAGACAATCACTAGAAAAGTCATTTATGAATCACTGTGTATTAACTCACCTATAGCTCTACAGTGACCAAAATAGAAGTTGCAAAAAATTCTTATAATATTACCTGAGGTACTGTGTAGCAAATCAATTAAAAAATTCTAATCTGCTAATAACAAGTGATTTTTACAGTTTAATAGATAGAGTTCTGTGCTGAACTTAGATGAAAGGTTGTTTCAGGTGCTTAAAGGGACTACAGATTTTACACATGGATGTATGTGTTTGATTTTTCATTACTGTGAACTTTGTGTACCGGACATTGTGTAATCACATGGACATGGAAAAAATGAATGACAGGCTGGTGGAAAACTTTGTCAAATCACACCAGTAGCAGTGTACAGCTTGGGCAGCTGCAAATGACTACATGACTGGAGAATCGGACCCTCTTCTGTGAAGACAGTGGTGAAAGATCAAGCTCCAAAGCCTAACTTGGACAGTTAGAGACAGGAATAGCTTTGTAGTGATAGATTAAGTAATAGCACATTTATTCTAGATAGCACTTATTGTGGTTGATTCTGAATGTGTCATTTTAACTATCTTTTTTGTTACCAGGTCTCAACAGATCATGCAAAAAAACAAATCGTGACTTGGCAGTCACAACATTTGTCTGCTGCACATGTAAACAGACTGTTGAAAGGGAATTTTTTAACAGTTAAAGTCCAAGTGCCTGGCAAATAGAATGTTCTGCAAGAAGATTGGTTTATTTCACTTGACAGTTTTATTAAACTTTGATCACCTTCTCAATACTTACATTGTATAGTGCCTGCTGTTCCTATGGTCTAAATTAGAGACTTTTTAAAAAGATGCATATTTACTTTTTGGATTCTCAAACACAGTGCAATTCTGCTGTCTTTTGCTATTAACAGTAAATCAAGGACAGAAATTGGTGAGATAAAATGAAGCAATAAAAAAAAATTAAAGTGCTGTCAACACTAGATTTGTTAGGAATTTAATGATCTTTGCAATAAAAGGTGCTGATTATAGGTAATATTTCACAATGCCATTCATCACTCAACAAAATAATATACTTTTAGGACACAACTGTTACTGCATTCTGAAATGATGGTACTTAAAGACTAGATTGATGGGTGCTGGGAGCAGGTGCTACTCCCACTATGCTCCAGTTAAAGGCTGTCGGCCTTGCATGAAGTCCAAGTTGTCTCCTACCACTTGCTTTACAGAAAGCAAAAATAATAGAACACCTGACTTGAACCATCCCTTGCTAGCCATCCCTATGGTTTTATGCAGATCCCACATTTCCCTTATTTCCCTCCGGGAACTCAGAAGATCTCAGGATCTTCAGGGAGGTCAAAGGTTCTCCCATGCTGAAGGAATGCATTGGGCACATGGGGCTGAAGCATGTTAAGAATCAGAAGCCAACGGCATAAGATAAGGCTACTGCCCTCTCTGGCTACTTTTAAATCCCCAGCCCAATTGAACAGACACCCTTTAGCAGCCAGGCCTCCTGGGGACAACCTTTAGGGCAAGCACTATGCAATGTTTGAATTTCTGGCATAGGAAACATAGTGTACCTCTATGCCAAATAGGAACCACTCTGTTTGCTCTGACACTGCCCTGTGTACCTGGGAGCTCTCCAGTTGCATTCTAGGAAAGTGAAAAACCTGAGGAATTTACTTAGCAATTTACAGTTGGATTTTTCTCTTACTGTCGCAGCGGGTCAACAGAAGAGATAAACTTACTTCTGTGAAGCTGCAGATCTTACAACCTTTCGCAGAAATGTGATAGCTGGGTCAGATTTTTCATTTACCTCTTTTTTTTTTTTTTGATCTATAAATCTAGTTGTTTCAGTAGGTTATTTTCACTTTACACCTGTGCAGATGAGAAACAAGGTCAGTCGGATTTGCTAGATGTCACCCTCTTATTTGCATTGGTGTAACTTAATGCAGTTGCCAAAACTATAAAAACAAGAGAGGAATGAGGATCTATCAGCACAATGAGTCACACTTAATGGGTGTGCGCAAGTTATATAATGGGTCTTGCCCAATAGGGAATCTGCTTGGAAACTGAGCCTTTGTGTCCATAAAGAGCTGTGTAGAAATGAAAATCGGAATAACTAAGTAGCTGACTTCAGTGTGGAAATAGGTACTTAGAGGTTCAAAAGCTGGAAGCTGTTTCAAATGCACATGTGCACTTATGCTACTTGTTATTCTTGGCTGCAATTACACAAAAATATTGGATGTCTCTCTTGCTATCAGAGCAGGATTACATCAAAACTCAAAAGAAAAGGGAAGTTTTAGGGCTTAAAGCTATGATATGTCAATACCAGTCCTGAAAATCCTAATTCAGCCTGATCGTCTGACTCAGTCACACAATCAGTTCTTCCTTATCAAAGAGCTATTCATTTGAAGAAGGAGTACCCAAGAGTCTGAGAAAATCTCATCATCTATTATTTAGAGCAGGCTCAGTATAGCTATAAGATTCAATACATTTGTATTTCTGAAACCAAGACAGGAAAGGCCAGTTCAGCTATAAGCAAGAAATCATTTATATGTACTAGAATTTTAGTTGGTATCCAGATCAACAGAATTCAGTACTTCTGAAATACGCAGCCATTGCTTTATTGTAACTCCATTTCTCATTGATCCATGTGATGTCAAGACTTGAAAAGTAGTCCTGAGCCTATGGAATATCATGTGAGGCTATATTAGACATTCTGGGTAATCTAATATGAACAGAGGGAAAAAAGCAAAACCACACTTAAATGTGAGCATTATTGATGGGGTACGCCTTAAAGTGCAAGGAAAATTGGACTCAGCATTGATTGGTCAGTTACTTAACAATAAATGTCAGAGTAAGCCAGGTAGCTTTAAATCTGGGGCATTTTCTGAGATTCTTAGAAATGTCAGCCAGGGCATATAGACTATATTTTTGCTTTTTGAAGCATGCCAAATCACTTTTGGATTGTGCTTTGTAAAAGTGATTTTCATTTTCTTTGGGGCTCTCTGGAAAATGGTGTCAAGGTTGTGAAAAAGGTTCATTAGCTCATTAATAAAGTTCTGACCAGTAAATGCTGGAGTGAATGGGAAAACTCTGTCTCCAGTCATGGTTAAATGAAGACCCAAATCTCTGAGGATTCATTTCAAAATCCAAAATAGAGTAGCACTGTTCAGAGTCCGGTAGCCTGAAAGTTTATTCTAATCAATAGCTGGGAAGTTTCTGAGGTATCATTTCCCTTTGGACCTTCACAGTCCGTGGAAATTACCTTCTCTTTCATCTTTCTCTCATTGCACAGAGAGGAGGAGATCCAAGTTCAGTGCCGATCTCAACGCACACAACTCAAGAGACCTTCAGTTCAGCACCCACATTGCCCCGAGCTCCTTGGGGCCGAGGTGGATTCTGAACCAACTAGAAAGCACCTGCCAGTGGGAACCGTCCTTAGTAACTTCCTATTCGCACACGACAGTTACTCGGGGCATACTCCCATTGTCATTTTTCAGCCGTTTTTTTATTGACTGGGTAAATAACTCTCTTGATTACAGTAGCTACAGTTTTCTCTGTGGTTATGTTTGGCAACAAACTGCTTACATTTCTATAACTGCACTGTTAATTAGGAGATCTATGTTTCTCTTCTTGTCAAAAGCAACTAAGCTCCCTGTCACTGGAGTTTCTTCTCCTCCCTTTTTCCAGTCCAAGCGAACAGTAATCATTTGCAATACATCCTCTATATGTTACTGTGGTAGATAATGTTGGGGGGGTTATGCTTCAGTTCTTCTGTGTGCTTTCAATAAAATCTGTATTTAATATTTTGAGACAGATATTTTTTCCCTGTGGCTGAGCATATTTTGAGCACAATTTTTTAATGACAGTAAACAAAAATAAAGAATACTTAACTGTGCTCTCAGCACAACTGACATTTCTCCTCATGATGCAATAGGCTTGAGTGGCTAAGCCTGAATGTCTAAAAGCAACCAGTATTATATTTGTAACAAGCAACCTGACTTCATTAACTGATCAAGCATTGGAGGAAAAAATATGCATCTGTCTTTGACAATGGTAAAATTCAGGGACCCTGACCTTTCTGGGAATACAGGCCACACCTTTTTCTACATTTTAGAAGGCAGCACAGTTTTCGATCTGTAAATATGTATGAAGTGTATGAAAGATTTGGAACTAACTCCAGCTGACACCAAAGACAAAACTAGACATGCCAATATAAACAGAAATGAGCCCCAAAACATCACCCACACATGGGAAACTGATAAAGGTATTATTTTTAAATAGAGAGTGTATATTACTTATTGCTATCAGATATAACAGACTGAGAGTTTAGTAGACTTTGAAAAAAATTAGACACTGCTATGCTTCTAGATATAAAACAATCACAGGGGATTGTATTCATCTCTCACAACTTCTCAAAAAAGTGTCTATTCTAAAATAGTCTCCTTCTGTAGCCAAAGGAGGAAAAAGGCATCTCCTGAGGTTGATTCAGCTCATCAGCTCATCAGGCTTAGCCTCCAGTTTAGAATAAGATGCATCTTTCTCTTGCAAGAGAACATAAATTTCAAATTTATCTCAAGAGAAGATAGATTTTCAAGCAATAAATGTCACTCTTCACATCTAGACTACAAGAAAATTTTCTTGCAGATGCATATGCTACTGGTCACTATCAAGGCCAGAAGTCTGGAATATAAAGAGGATTCAGCAATTCCTGTATTCACACAATGTGCACATGAAAGGTTTTTGGGTTTTTTTTTCTGAATAATAAAGTATTGGCCCTTGCCTGAGGTAGGCTGTTCAATTAGATGGACCACAAGTCTGCTGGCAAGGCGGCCACTACATATTTATTATTATTATTAATTTTTCATATTCTTATTATAGCATTATTTTTTTAAGTCCTAAAACTGATTTTCTGGCAAAAGTCATATTTATGTAAACACTGAGTGAAAAGGCATTATAATGAACCTATCTTTGCAGTTTCTCAGTACATAAGGGGACCTCAAAACTTGAAAACAGTTAGATGCCTTCAGATCAAACTATATGGAAGTGCTGTGGTACAGACAAGGCAGTAAAGGATTTGTAAGCATTGCTGAAGAGGGCACTTGTATTACAGAATAGTATGCTTCTTCAGAGCCAATGAATTTTACAGGCATGCAGCAGAGGAGAAGTCCTACCTGGCACTTCCAGCCAGGTGCTGAGAAGCATCAGTGCACCCACAGGGGGGCTGTTTACACACAGTAAAGATGTTCAGCAGCATTCAGGACTGGCTCCAGATTGCCTTGAGTGAAAAAGCATATTTGGAGACTGCCTAGTCAAGTGTGAAAATAATCATGCTGGCACTGTGCACAGGGGAAAGCCCCGGGAGTAAAAACAGCAGAACAGCATATTTTAAGAGAGAAGGGGAAAGCTGGTCATTTATGTCCTGTTTTGGTAAATCTGGCTCCAGGGACCACCATATTTGCTCTAAAAAAATGGGTCCTCATGTCTAACTAATGCAAAAGTCAGATATTAAGCTGTCATCCATGCACAACTATACGCTGGAAAAGGACCACCAGGAAAATTTAGTGGTCTTCAAAAGGGTTTCACGCATTGCTATCCAAAGATGAGATCTGAAACCCTGAAAAGCTGATAAAAGGGCAGAAGCTCTCCACCCTCTTGGTACTAAGAAAATACAAAAATAAAAGAAGAAAGTCTGAACAGATACTCTAGGCATTAAAAGGAAATCCAAATTCAAAAAGTGAAACTGAGTTGTGTAGGTACTATTTCTGATAGTATATTATATTTGGAAAAAGATAATGAGTTGTTTCTGATTATCTTACCAGTGCCACAGTGGTAGTCTGAAAGCTAGAGATAAACAAAAATTATTTTCTTCTAGTTCACAAATGAATATTTATAGGCTTGGGCTGTTTTACAAATAAAGACTCTTCTAAAGTGGCTATAGTTCCTTCAACTTTTAGATGTCTCTCTCTTTCAGGATGGTGTGGGAGGCAATACTTTTTCCCTGGCTTTAGAGGTAACCTATGGATGCTCACTGTGACCTCAGAACAGGACAAGGTTGACTTCTGGGGTGGAAAGGAGGAAATGATGAAAAGAGAGAAGGCAGCATCTGGAGGACAGAGGAATGTGACATAAATCTCTTGGCTTTCCAGACTAGAAAGGTAGGAAAGACTTTGCAGTTCTCTTACTGTGTTTTCTGATGAAGGAACTGCTGTCAACATAGTCAGGGATGCTATAGCCCAAGTAATATACAGTTCTACAGGAACTGATTTTCAAATAAGAGCTGCTTTGATTTTAGAGGCCAAAGGTGCTGTTAGATCATGTCATTCAACTTTGTCTATTAGCAAACCATAAAAATTTCCCATTATCCCAGTATACAGTCCAGCAGCATGTATATGTTTTGGATAATGTATTTTTATGCAAAGATGTACTATAAACATTGAAAGACATCCTGCTCCCATTGGGGGTTTGCTGTAATGGGTGATCAATCTCATTGTTACAAACATTTGCTGCGTGTCTAATCGGAATCTGACTATTTTCAGTTCCCTGTCATTGGATGTTATTTATCTCTGTCTGCTAGAATAAATGGGCCTTTCAGGCTTGGTATCTCCTTCCCATGGGAGTTCTGATGCAATCCTGCCATCTTTCAGTCTTCTGTTTAATAAGATGTTGAGATATTTAAATCTCTTCCTGTAAGGCACTTTTTTAAACCTGTACTTATTTTATTTATTTTTTTTTTGGTTCTTTTCTGCATCCCTTGCTATATTTTCAACTTCCTTTTTTATGCAGACTTTGGTCTCCTCTGTTAAAATCATTATTCCTGTTTTATGCATCAAAAGATCTTGTGAGCTCTCATCTCCACCACACTATTTAGAAATTCAAGCTCTATGATTTCTAAACCTCTTGACTTCCCAAGATGTAGTAGAGATGAATGTCAGTAAGCCAAAGAGCCCAGATTACTATGTGAATAGAGCTGCCTAAATTTTGAACAACTTAAATTAGATGTACTAAATTTTCCCCTCCTCTATTTCCCCCCTCTAAATTACTCCTCTCCTCTGCTTATTAACAGATTTGCTCTCCTTTTAGTAATCATATTATTTATTGTTAGGATTTCTTTTATTCACACTAGACTTATTATCTCTCCCACCCAGAAGGTCATTTTTTTCAACTATGCATTGCATTTTCATGAGAGGTACACACTTGCAATTACAGGTGCTCTATAAATCATCATCACTGTGAATCAGAGACATAAACAAACAAGGTTGATGAAAGACCTTTTACTGCTATCAGTTATAATATAAAAAGGGTTACACAGACAAGCTGTAACCTGTGAGATCAGATTGCTATCTAGAGTTTTAATCTCTGTTCTTGGCTGTGGTAGTGATATCATTTATTACTAGCAAAGCATGCAGTAAGCAATAGGAATGTGTGAGCTCAATGACATTATATGGTAGCTGCTGAGTACCTTCATGAGCAGTGCTGTACCATACATCTGCTATAAACATTTATTGGCAATATGCTTTAATTATGAGCAGATTCATTGTTGACAACTTGAAACAGCAGAGCTCAGATGATTGCAATGGGAAAGTTTAATTGCAACGAACAAGCTTCATGAACTAATTTACTCAGATAATCAAGGGCCAGCTAAAATTACATTGTGGGGAAACAAGACAATATTCCAATTAAAACACATAAACCAAAGAAAAAGCCAGGGGAACTATTAAAGTAATGGAAGAGTTTGACTACTTCAGTTTTCTATTTTAATACACATTTCTGACCATAAGATTCATAATCCTGGTATATAGTTTGTGATTATTAGTGCACTGTTGCAAGCAGCTATACATTGTATTTTTCTTAAGTTTCAAAAAGGCAAGGCTGCAACACTCCATCTATGGTCAGTGGACTACAGCTTAGTTGCTTCACAGGTTATTGAAATCCACGTGAATGGCCCGATACCTAGAAGCTCACCTAAGGGTCCTGGAGAATCTTTTCACTGATGTCAAGAGAAAAGAGGAGAAGGGCGTCAGGGACACTAAACCACCTACAAATGGCTCCAATAACCCACCCTCTGACTGAGCACCCCTATTTCCCCTCACCAAAGTAAGGTGTTGTGGAGTCATGCAATGAAAATGTAAGACACAGAGCTCAGAGGACAACCTCTCTTCCAGTTTAGGTAAAACTGTTGCCAGACTCAAGCAATGCATAATTTTGTATGCAGAGCTAATCAAAAAACAACAGTTGTTTTTCATGATTAAGTCTGATGAATAGCTGTCATTCTGACAATCCCCTCAGAAACCAGAACATGCTTTGCTTTTTTAAATACTTTCAACAGAGATTTTTGATTTAGTTTGAAATAAGTGCTTGTAATAAATTATGAAATCTCACATCTGAAAGTTTTGGTGTTTGATTTCTTTCTATTATAAACCAAAAAGGAAATCCCATATCAAACTGCTATTCCATTAAGAAAGCTATTAAAAAGGATTTCAGATAAATATAGTGACCCATTCTGCTGACATCCTTCAGCTTACCTCTAACAAAACATTAAGGCATGAACATTAGCATATGTTACACTCCCAAAGAAGTCACCATACTGCCAGCATCCAACACAGAACATTCACACAGGCACCAAGAGCTCTACTCAGCTGAGGTCTTTGTGAACAGATTTTGCCTTCAGAACAGTATAGATGTTGGTCATTACACTTACTTTTCAAAACAACAAAAGTCAAAAATTATTTTTTAAGATAACCATTGCTATAATTTTTGGCCTTTATTTTTTCTATCAAAATATTATTGCTAATGCACAAAAGAGTCACAGGCTTTATATACTTACTCTCTTTGAATTACCAGTAAGAACAAGTAGAACTGATAGCAACAGATAATAAATAACTGCTCTTGTAATGTGCAAATGCTGCACACTAAGAACAGGCTTGTGACTTGCAACTGAGATATAAAGCTAAAGAGTCAGCTTCTAGAAGACCATCAAGTTGCAACATGGATTTATTTTGAAAGTTTCCAGCTGTCAGCCTCTGAGTAGAGATTAACAGCAGCTGTCAAAAAAAGCTGAGTAACAGATGCTGTGAGAATGGGGACCATAAATTAGGGCCCTGATTAAGAAAAGGTCTATTATTCAGCAAGGGTCTTTAAGCATGTGCTTCAGCAATTTCTGGTAGCATGGCCTAGCACTGGAGCTAGTTAGTTATCAAAGAGAATCATCTGAGCAATCCAAAAATATCTATTTCTGAATTATGCAAAACTGTTTCAAGGTTCTGTTGAAGTTATGAGTGTTTTCCTGTGTTGTTCTGAAATGAAAAGCAGGTTTGAGATATAAATGTTCTGTGAGGAACATTATTAAAAATATGCACAGAGCTCAATTATGCTATCAGCTGCCTTACAATACAGAAAAGCTTGTAAGAGAAAAAAACAAGAACTGCTGTTCTTAAAGCTTGATTCTAAGCTTGATATTCTCCCTTCACATGCAGCCATGCATTAAGGGGCATAGTTTAATGAAAAGGGAACTCTGTGATTGCATTGATACCAAAAAAATAATTTTCTTCTCATCCTGGAGTGAACTGGGAGTAACTGCAGTGGTGCTGGGTAACTTACACAGCTGCAAAACTGGCAGAAGCAGTCCTGGACCGCTGTGGAGTAGCAACCCTGAAGCTGGTGATGTTTGAGGCTGTATTCACCGCCTGCCCACAGTGCTTTAATGCAGAAACATCTCTGAGGTCAGCTCCAGGCAATTCTGCTGATACCCGCAAGGGGATACCCGCAAGTTGGATATGGTCTAGGCTTTAGACTTCACTGATTTGGTTTGAGGAAAATCACTCAGTTCACCTTCCAAATATATTTCTGCTCTCAGTTTGGGGCTGTGTAATCTGATCTCATGCACATAATGAGTAAGAGTTATTAGTTTATGCCTCTTTTTAGGAAGAAAGTTTTAACTCTAAGGCTTAGGCCTTAGAATTGACAAATCCTGTAAAGTCAATATGTTTAAAAATACATAAAAGCTTGTATTAGAGCAGAGTCCTAATATGCATAGAGAAAAAGTAATTTTGCACAAGGTGAAATTGTATGTGTGTGTGGTGGGGGTTGTTTGTTGTCTTACTCACGACTAAAATGTCCAGGGTTTCAGAGCATGAAACCTAGCAGAATTTGTTTAATGCAGAAAACTGGCAGTGTTATGAGAGCAAATTTAAAGTAATCACTATATGATTTTGAAAGGAGGATATCAAGTGTTTTCTAGAGAAGCCTAAGGAAAACTGATATATTACAAAATTAAGTTATTAAGAAACGTGTCCGTTGGAAGAAGCTACTTTCTTTTATAACCTGCAAATGAAAGAAAGAAATATTATACATAGCCTCAGCTGGCAAGAGTATATGTAGCCCCATTTAAATTATACCAATTAACACTAGATAATCAGTAGAACATGCACCATTAAATTTAGAGTGAGGGTTAGTCAAAAAAAGCAAACTAGAGTATAGAAAAAAACTCTTCCTTCCTCCAGATTTCAATGTAGTTTCCATCTTCTAGGCCTCAGAACACAGTTATTTTTCCAAAACCTTATTTTTGAAAAACAAATCAGTGTTCTGAAACTTTGATTTAAACTCACTATTTCTTCCTTTTTATCTCTTCCCTCTTTCTGCCTATGAAGGCAACAGAATGAATGATATCTCTGGTTTTCTTTTACTTTTTCTTTTGGACAAGTGCATAACATTGCAAAAGCTACGGGCATTTGGAAAAGTTACAGAATGGCAAAAGAAGAAACATGAGAAAATGAAAGGAAACCAGATGCCAGATATTATTAATTTGATTGCATCCAGACAACCTCTTTCAATTATGACCTCTTTTTGAGTTTCTGGAGGGTGCTGAACAGGCATGATCCTTGCACTCAGACACTTTTTTTTTATGCCTATATATATGCCTATATATATGCCTATATATAGGCTCAGAAAAACTTACGCTATTATGTTCTCCTATTTACCAGAACAGGGAGCCCACATGTGAAGGGCCTGTGGGGACTCATCCCTGGCCCATGCTGTCTCTTGAACTGTGCCCAGGAATTGTTTGGGAGAACGACATCTGGCATGAGCCCGAACTGCAGCAAGGACCATGTCAGGGCTGTACTAACAACTGAGCAGTATGCATGACTAAACTCCATGGCGGCATACATTTTCCAGCCCTTTTAATTTGCTAATGTAAGCAGGGCAACACAGGCTGTGCCACCCTTCCAGATGTATGTGATTTAACCTGTTAAGTTGGGTGCACAGAGCTTTTTTCTGGTGAGCTATAGAGCTTGTCCAAGCTTATGGCTCACTGTGGGGTTTCATTCACAGGAAAACCAGGTAAGCCTGGACTTGAGTGCTGGCTTGGGCCTGTGCTTAATATAGATACATAGATGTATAGATACAGAGAGCCTAAGTAATCTAACTAATGTATGGGAAGAGTTGGCGGCTGAAGCAAGCCTGTATCTTGTCATTGTTTGTA
Source organism: Apteryx mantelli (assembly GCF_036417845.1). Classification (NCBI taxonomy): domain Eukaryota; kingdom Metazoa; phylum Chordata; class Aves; order Apterygiformes; family Apterygidae; genus Apteryx; species Apteryx mantelli. The sequence continues at coordinate 28,711,204 of NC_089978.1, forward strand.
TGGCTTAGCCTACAACTCCTGAGCCTGGACTTATGCCTTAGCCCTTGGCCATTTCTCTGATTATGGTGGTTCAGAAGTACACTGGACCTCAGGATATGGATGCTTAAATAGTGTGAAATGGATTTACTCGTATAATAGTCAACGCAAACTGCAGTCAGGGAACTTTCCACAGCCCTAGGAGTCGTACCCCTCTGAAAGAAAAGGGAGATCAGGTTCTTCACTGCTTTGCCATTATAAGACCATACAGCAAAGTCCTGAGGGGACTTTGCAGGTCACTGAGGCCAGGCACTGCTATTGCTGTCAACCATATTTCATAATCCTTTTCATGAACTTCCTGAACTCAAAGACTGTTCCCTCAGCATATTTTTCAGGATTTTATGCAGTCATGTGTTAAATGTGCTATACAGTGGGACTTCCAGGGCCATTCTGCAATAGGCTGGCCTCAGAAAAGCCTGCAGCACAGGTGGAACTACTGTGTGATTGTTGGGTACATTGGTCTGACAGAACTGGCTGAATGCCAAATGTGACCTGGCCAGTGTCATAGCACTGTGTCTGGCCTGCCTGATTCAGGTTTCCCTTATGAATATTACTGTAATTCAATATGAGGCTTAGAGACACAAACTGGAAAGTCACAGTGGTCTTAGAGTAAGAGCTTCCCAGCTTGTTCTTACAGGTATTCGTAAGACAATGGCTGTGCTGCTTCCAGGGTCCAGGCCAAAGAACTGGTTAGGCAAAGCTGTAAGCCCAGCGATCAAAAAGGCACTAGATCCCTTTAAAAGGTTAAGAGGGAATGGGGGAGTTGACAGTGATCTGGTTTGTGGACAGAGAGAGCTGCAGGGAGCTGTTGAAGCAGCTGTGTCGTTCTCAAGCTTTTGAGAAGGAATATGCAGAAAAATATTTGGGGTCAAAATACGCTGTGATTTCATTTTAAAAGGCAGTTTTGCCCCTGTATGCTTGTAATTAGAGCATTAGTGAATCATATGGTTACAGGCCCCAGAGGGAAAGCATGCTCCCTAAAGGGTGACATGACCAAGATCTCAAAGGGGTGAGGGGTGGTGGCGGCTTGAGAACTCTGAATTGAATGAGGAAGGAAAAAACAGAGTGTGCTTCATCTTGCCTCCTGCTCCCAGACACAGTACCAAGCACTTGAATTTGTACAGACAGCCTTTATCTCTCCCACAAAAAAAACTTGCAAAAAGGTTGACATAGTCCTCTATCATCTTCTTCTATACCTTCCTCATAGGGGGAAGTTTAAAAAAATCCAGCTTTTAGACCTCTTTGGCATTTCTGGGAGTTCTGCTGTTGAGGCAGAAGTGAAGGTCGGGCACAGTCACTCTCTAAGGCCCTGAGCACGAACTGCAGCCTGTGAGGAGCCTGCTATGTAAAAGCTGGGATTTATGGTGCTCCTCACTGAGGAAGGAAACCAGGAGCCCGAGCCTGCTCCCATGGCATGGGATGACAGAAGTCCTGCTCCTTTTGATAGAGACAAGTGGCAGACCTGTAAATACCAACACTCAAAGCACACACTGCAGCAGCTAAAGCACAAAGAGTTAAGGAACTAGGAAAGATCCACAAGAGGACAGAGACAAGTTCTAACCATCCCTTTAATACTAGCTTTTCCAGGGCCACAGAGGAAGCAGCCTCGCCTAGACAAGAATTGGTCTGACTTCTCCATCTTCCCAGAAATCGTAATAGTCTTCAATGAAACAGCAATTACTGAAAGAAGCCCTAAGGAGTCCACGCAGGGAGGCTTTAGTTTCTTCTCACACACACACAGGGAAGCTCAGAAGTAAATGATTAATGAACCAAAGCTTGATTTGCTCTGCTGCTACAATTAAGTAGTGGCTGGCAAAGCTCACCAGCCTCCCTCAGGTGCTAATCCATACTGGGCTGTTTCAAAGAGTTGCTGAGAAACTGGAGCTTAGATAACCTCATTACAAGCTATTTGAGAGGTGTTTCAGTTACATTAATGTATTATATGATTACTGAAGATATCCATATGCTGCTTTTATATGAAAATATAAAAAACAATCTGTTGGATAGCTGAGATTCTTCAGTTATGTCTAAATGACATATGAATATGATAGGTATTTGGATATAAGGGATATTCATTAATTCAAGACATTTAGTAAATAAATTCCATTCCTGTGTTTGGCTAGGAGTGACTTTTGTGATCTTTGTACGAATGCAAGTTATGCGTTAGATCTGTAACTATCAAGTTCAGACATTTTTTGTGACAAATACCATAAAGAGACACTGAGCTGTTAGGAAAATAGGTTTGGGCAGAACAGAGGTAAGATTACTTTGATAAGCTACAGGCATTTTTCACGAACAGCATTTACCTTACCTGGAAATATGCACTAGCATAATGTTTCATCTCTCTCAGTATCATACCCAGATGCTTTTACTGAAAATGAAAAACAGCTCTGGCACCACCAGAGGACTGAAGAACCACTGATATTTTCAAAGTTGACTAAGGATGAGATACAAATTTCAAAATTATGAAAAATTAAAAAGCACTTAAAATCATTCATGCATGGAGGGCTAGGTCTACAAAGACATTTAGGAGTTTAAGTCTCTTAAGGTTAAAGGGAAGGAAGCTATGATTACACAGACACTTAGTCCAGCATAATCTGAGCTGGGGGCTAACAGGAATGGCACCACCCCCACATCTATCCTTATGCTGGCACTGCGTGTTCATAATTGCATTTGTGCTGGCCCTACAAATCATGTAGCTGTCTAGAGACCCAGATCAGAGAACTGATTCACCTGGAAAGAATATTTTGCTGCTGTTGATGTTGTGCTAATTTTCAGGTGGATCAGGTCCTTGGTTTGTCTCACAACCACACAAATGGTAGTGCCGGCACAAGGGTGGCTGCAGCCTTGAGTGGCTGGAAGCCAGGCAGTCCCTGTCGGTGACAGGCCAAACTATACTGACATTGCTTTGGGGACACAAATGTCTGTAGGAATCTGAGCCCAAGAACCATCATCTCTCTCATATTCTGAGGGAAATAATTTCCTAAGTCATTCCCTTATTTTTTGTGTTTTAACATTTTACTCTTGAATATACAAATTCTATTCTTTTCAAAAGAGATTTCGAAACTATCAACCAGTATCTATTTAAGGTCAGAAGAGTAGTGCCCCCTACTTAAAATATACTTAGAGACTGATATCAGAGTCCTGATACCCATGAATTAGAATAACATTGCTAAATTGTAATTTGAGGTGACTGAAAATTTTCACTTTGATGGAAAAATCCCATTTTCTCTTCCTTTATCACTAGAAAATGTGAGACTGGCCTTTTATCATGGATAAAATACATAGATTTCAAAAGCCCTTTGTTAAATCTGCTAAAAAAAACTGAATTAATTTTTAATTAAAATGTGGAATGTCCACACATCTAGCAATGTTTTTGATTAATGCCCAACTACTTAGACTGCTATAGATTGTATACATTTTCTACATAGGATTTTTTTACAGTTTTGCATAAACCAATCAAAACAATGGGATAAAGAGCATTTGGAGTAGCACTTAAACCTACACTTAATTTCAAAGACTGTGAGCTAAACTGATTTTTTTCAGAAATTAAAACTCTGCATGAAAATGTTTCAAGAAGTATCCCTGAGTGAAGTCTTGCTTGTTGTGCAAATCTGGAAAAAGCTTTTTTATCTTGGGGGTTTGAGATGACATGAAAGACAGAGAAGGACACAGGATACAGGGAGCATACACTGTAACCTGCTGTACCCAGGACCTGCATTCACCCCCACCCTCTCACCCCCAGCTGTGACAGCTCCATTACAATACCTGCTTATGACCTTGCTGCCGCAAGGACACGGAACTCTTCCCATGGAAAAGGAAAAGTGATGGTACATGGCCAGTAGATCAAACAGGTAACATTTTTCAACTTGAGATATATCACTTACTTCCCCTCATTTGGGAGGGGGAAAAAAAGATTAAAAAATAAAAACAGAAAGAAAGAAAAAAGTGGGAAGAAAAAAAGCTAGGTAGTCTTAGAGAAAAAAGTAAATCTAGACCTTAACACACACTGGATCGTAAGAACTGTAAAAATTAAGTCTGGCATAAGAACCTGCTTGATGCAGGCAAATTTTGGATCAGAGCTCCTATATTTTAATCATAAAATCAGAGGACTGGAGAGTATCTCAAACAGTACCACAACTCTGCCCAAGACAGAGACTTGTCTGACAGAAATTTCCCTAACTTGTCCTTACAGACCTGCAGAGAGGGAAATCCCACAAGCTTTCCTCTCAGTCTCCTCTGAGGCATCACAATCCTGATGCCTAACCTAAATCTCTTTGCTGTGGTTTAAGCTCTTACACAGCTTGACCTTCGCATTGCATTGGGAGACAAGTTAATTCCTTTTGTTTCTACAGTGGACTTTCAGAGGGCTCATGAGCCACACTGTATTTCTGTTTTTATTCATCCTAGGATAGGCATGGTGGAGCTGACTCATACTCAGTCTGATATTCACTATAACCCCACAATTCTCTCACAGAGCTGCTGCCTATCCAGTTGTTCCCCATCCTGCATTTATACAGTTGATTGCTCTGTCCAACCTTGTGCTTGATTTGGGGTTTTTTTTTTGAGTAGCATCCTACTTTTCCAGAACATTTTTCCACTATGTCAAGATCATTTTGAAATCTAGTCTTGATTCCCAGCATAGTCACAGCCCTTCTCAGCATGATGTTATCCACAAATTCAGTAAGTGTGCTCTCTATTTCGTTATCCAGATCATTGGTGAAAAACTTGATGGCACTGGACAACCCCCTGCCCTACTCTGCTTATAAAGCTCTGCATTTCCACAGGGAACTGCTGAGAACTTCTCTGTGTACAGCTTTGCAACCAGTTTTGCAATTGCCCCCTTGCTTAGGGCTTAGGCTTGTTTATGAAAGTGTCACAAGAGTCAAATCCCTACAAAAATCAACTAAAATCTCCCTTTTCAAGTTTTTCCTTCATTGCAGGAGGAACTCAAATTCTTATCACTTGATTTGTTCCCAGCAAGTTGCTGTTGTCATTTGTACATCTTCTTGTTATATTCTAGATGTTTATAAATAGTGAGCAGTTGTTAATAACTAATTATTTGTTCTCATACTTTTCTGGGATTTTAAGTTAATCTGACTTGACTCTTGAGTTCCTATTTTTCCCTTTTCAAGATGGGCACCTCTTTGCCTTTCTATTGTAACTTGCCTGTCCTGCCAGAGCTCTCAAGCTTGTATCACCAAGTTCTTTAATAGCATCAGGAGAAAATTACCAAGTCTAGCTGGTTGTTTCCTGCCTGTTCTTTCCTCATTTAAAGTTTTTTTTTTCTTTCTTTCTATTGCTGGCATCATGCCAGCCTCCTGGCCACTAGCGATCTTCTTGGTGAAAACTAATGCCAAAAGACATTAAATACTTCAGCTCTCTTGACGTCTGCTGTGAATAAATTGTTCTTTCTGTTGAATAGCATACCAATCTGTCCTTGGTCTTTCTCTTGTTACCAGTGTAATCATAAGTTTCTTCTTATTATTCTCAATGTCTCCTGCTAGTTTTACCATGTTTTGTCTTTGTTCTTTTCTTATGATTTAACCCTACAAACTATTTTAATCCCACACTGCTGTAATCATCCTGATCTACCTTCCACTTCCCACATATTCTCTCTTGCTTTTGAGGTCAATGAAGATTTAACTAAGTTAGTCTCTTACTGCAAACTTTTCTTCACCCTGGGAGAATTTGTATGTGTGCACCTATTTATGTCTTTCACTCCATTTTTTTTTTTCTTTAGATCAGCCTAACTTTGCCCTACCTATTGGTCATTGACACTTCCAGGCACAGGAATATTGGGGGAAAAAATCAGAATCCAACACATGATTTCAGCTAGTTCTTGGCAATTTCTGGCCCTGGCCACCAATTGTACAACTCAGCAGAGTAGCTCTTTTTTCATTTGAAAGGATTAGACTCTTACATATAATGGCTTTCTGTTGCTGGAAGATGTAGCTAATATCTGAATCCTGTTAATGCTTAAAATGAGACTCTCCTATTTTACTGAATAAATAAATAAACTCAAAAAAAATGCACGTAGTTCTACTGACTGCAGATATCTAGCTCCAGCTTTAAAGTAATGCAGCAGCACCAAAGATACCTAGTCTAATTCCCCAAACTAAAAATGCTGTTAGCTAAATAGACCCGGACAGTCACTGCCTCTCCAATATGTAATCCCTGCTCCGATGGGGCTTGGGTTCCTGGCACCCTGAGGCAGGCTGCTGCTGGTGTCAGCTGCATCTCCGTGCTTGGACCATAGCGAAGATCCCGGGGTAAAAGTGGTGCACCTCTGTTGTGCTCGGTTTTGTGGGGCCTTTTGGGGCCCTGCTACTGCTTACACAGAGGTCGCTCCTGGTTTGCTACCAAAACTCGAGCGCCCCCAATTCATCCTAGCACATAAGCGCTAGAAAGAGCTGAACGCGAATTTGGATGCAGCAAAACCTCGTGCAAGGGCAGGCGCGACGAGCCGTCCTTTCACGGAGACCGGGCTGCGGCGCGGCTGCGGAACAGCCCTCCGGCCGGGCGTGCCTGGCGCCCGGGGGGCTTTAGTGCAACGGTCTCCCCCAAGCTACGCCGCGTACCGCCGCCAAGGGCCGCTGAGCTGAACCCCTCTTTGTTTCCGCCCGTTGCACGATCCGGTTACAGTGGCCGAAGCCGCGGGTGCCCGGGGGGGCGGGAGGTGCTGCCGGGGGGTCGCCGCGGCCCGAGGAAGCAGCGCGGCGGCCGCGGCGGCCCGTGCGCGGGCCGGGCCGGGGGGGGGGGGGGAGGAGGCCGGAGGGGGCGGGGCCGGGTCTCCATGGCGACCGCCGCCGCCGCCGCGCGGGTTGCCAGGGCCGCGGCGGCCGGGGGTTGCCGGCCCCGGCGTCCAACTGGCCGCAGCCAACAGCCGCCGCGGGCGCCCATTGGCCGCGGCCGATATAGGGGCGGCGGGGCCGCTGGGCGGGCAGCGCAGCGCAGCGCGGCGCGGCGGGCAGGGCAGCCGGGCAGGCAGCGCAGCGCAGCGTAGCCGGGCAGCGCGGCAGCGCAGCGCGGCTCTCCGGGAGCGCTCCGTGCGGGGCCAGCCGCGGCTCGACCGGATCCCCCTCGCCGTTGTCCGCGGTCCGCCGTGGGGAGGATGCGCCGCACCGCGGAGCGGAGCCGTGCGGGGCGGCCGGAGCCCCGCGGCGCCGGCGGGCGGGCCGTGCTGGCGGAGCTGGCGGAGAACGGGCAGCGGCGGCGGCCCGGCGGCCAGGTGAGCCCAACCGGCCGGCGGGCAGCCGCAGCGCCCCGGGGCCCTGCGGTAACCGCCCCCGCGGGAGCGCTCCGTGCCGCGGAGCCTCGGTGCGGCTTTGCCCCCCACGGTGTAGGGCGGTGAAGGCTAGGTACTGCTCGCTGCCTACCCTGAGGTCCCGTCGCTGCGTGCCGCGGTGCCTGCGGGGTGCCAGCATGGCTGGAAAGCTAAAGCTCGCAGAAGCGTGTCTGCCCTGTACCCCCCAGCCCTTCTGGCATCGGCTGCTGCGGCAGAGAAGGCAGCTGTGCCAGCTTGCTGGGCCTGGAGCAGCAGCTGCTGCGTGTGCAGGGGCTCTCTGCAGTTGTGGCTGTGTGAAGCCCCTAACTCAGTTGATGGCTCGCTAATAGTAAGTGATGTTAAGGGCTGCATCCTGGTCACATGTTGTGGTCTTGGGTGTTGTGGTGGTTGAGCCCCGAAGTGCAAACTTTGGTTTGTAACTCAATATAAAATGCCTTATTTTATGTGAAGTCTTTCATGAGTCTGTGACAGCTTCTGAAAGCTTCCTTCTGTTACTTTAACTTGCTATGCTTTGAAATAGGCACTCTGCTAAAACTGCATGCAGAGCAGACCCTACACTTGATGCTGCCTGTTTCTGATGGAGCTGGCCTCACCTGGCTCACCTTTGCCATCAGTGGTGGAGATGAGGCTATTCAGGACTCACCTGGCTCCTACCTTTCAGTATATCTCACTTTCCCTGTGAGGTCTCTATTGCAGCAAGACAGCAACAAGCAGGACTTCTGAAGTGCCGGTTGTAGCTGTGTGGTTGTTGTGTGCCCCCCCCCCCCCCCCAGTTAACTTTTAGACTTTTTTGGTGCCCATGTTAGCCAATGAAAGCAGCTCCTCTTCTTCTCTAAAATAAGCTATACTATCTTCTGAATTGCCATCTTACAGCATTACCATGTACTCTGTTTCAGGGTACTACAGTTATCAGATACTTCTCTGGCTCTGAAAACTCCTTCCCTCCAGCTGGAAAAGATGAATTGCCTAGCTGCATGGTCAATGCCACATCAAAGCAAGGGTTTGCTATATATATAGATGAACCAGAACAGAAAGAAAACTGCCCAGTGGTTGAAGAGCTGGAATCTAGCCTGTGTGAACTGGATACTAGTGCAATGACATCCAATATTCACCTACTGTTGGATCTGAGTACAGGTAACTCTTCTTAGTTACTAACTGAGTAGTATAGCAGAGATCCATGTAAGGTAGCTCTGAACTGTGATGCTAGTGATTTAGCTTATGTTGTAGTAAATAATGCTTCAAGATAACTTTGATTGTGATCAACAATGTATCTGCTGTGTCAGAAACAGCAAGAGAAGGTGAAGAGGCTAATTACCTAAATGTGTTGCTGGCTCCTCTAACCTGTCAGGGTCTCCTATGCTAGTGGACACATCCTTCCAGTCCCAACCTGAGGATCAGATGGGAGATACAATAACAGTAATGACTGTGGGAGAATATGCAGAAGACATTCATCAGTACCTCCGAGAAGCTGAAGTGAGTGGCTTGTTACAAGCTTATGACACTAAGGTATTTGTGGACTCTGTGATGGGCTGCAAAGCTGTACTGCTGCCGCAAGATGACCCTAGATTGCTGCTGAGCTACAAAGGTGGAGAAAGCAGGTAGTAAAGGCCATCTTTAGAAGCTGCCTATGAATCTGGCTTCAAACAGTGATGAGATCTTTCAGATATTATTCTGCATCCCAGAAATACTCTGTTGTTAGAGTGTCTTTTGACTCTTAAAGACAAAAAGTTCTGGAAACAGTTCTTGCAGATGGGAATCAAATGCTGCAAAAACACTAAAGCAGCTGGATATGACCTCACTGACAGCTCTTGTGTTATAGTAAGGTAAAGCTCTCCTACTCTGATGCAGAAGACTAAGGAAAAGAACAGCTTTCCAATAGGGAAGGAGAAACCTGATTTGTTTAAAGTTACTTTCAGGTCCCTCTTTCAGAATGGCTTGTATGTGCTTGATAGCAAAGGCTGGACTTCAATGTCCAGGAGGTCTTTCACTATTCTGCTACTAACACACTACTCCTGTCTCTTGTTAGCATTCACTGGAGAAATAACACCTCTAGTAAGTGATTTAGTTACTAGTTAATACTACTACAACTAGTTATCAATTGTTGTACTTAAACTAGTAGGCCAAAAGTAGTTCAAAAACCTTAATCAACTCAGCCATCAATGGCTATCTTCAGATGAGTGTCCTAATTCTTCACCTGTCTCCCTGAGCAGATAAGATACAGGCCCAAGCCCTACTATATGAGGAAACAACCGGATATCACAACAGGAATGCGTGCCATCTTGGTAGACTGGCTTGTGGAAGTAGGGGAAGAATACAAACTTCGGACGGAGACATTGTACTTGGCAGTGAACTTCCTAGACAGGTTTCTCTCCTGCATGTCTGTCCTCAGAGGGAAGCTGCAGCTTGTAGGAACAGCAGCAATACTTCTGGCTGCGTAAGTGTTTGTATCCTCTCCTGAAAACTCAGCAGGCTACAACTTATTTTTGGTTTAATTTGAAGGACTGAAACCTGCAGTAACAGGTAGCTTGTCATGATGTCTTAAGATTAGCAATTTGACCAACTCTGGTACTAACAAAGTTAAATGTCTAATGTTCCCACCTTTGCATCAAGAAGACCTTGTAACCGTAAAGCTGGAAGCAAAAAAAGGGGGGAAGGGGGAACTACTGTAAGTGGCAGGCTCTTGGCTATAAGGCTATAGTAAATTCAAAGTGGCAATCTACACTTAGCCTTGAACTCTTTAAAAGAGACAGAATACCAAACAGCCTGGGAGTGTTTTGTGTAACTGGGATTCCTTGGATTTAAGAACTCGCTATTAGTCAAGAGGCTTTTTAACAGTAATGTGAGTGTATTTCTCTCCAGACTGCTCTGAGTCCGTATATACACCTTTGCTTCCCAAATCTGATCCTAAATGGTTATACATCCCGGAAGAAGGGTTGAAATTGGTTCTCTAGACAGTCTTATAGTAATGTCATGTGCCCATACTAATATGGATACAGTGGAAGACTTATCACTACTTTCAAGCTGACCAGTGTGGCTTCTGTACTCCTCTTTCAGGAAATATGAGGAGATTTACCCACCAGAAGTAGATGAATTTGTGTATATAACAGATGATACATACACAAAGAGGCAGCTGCTGAGAATGGAACACCTGCTTCTCAAAGTGCTGGCTTTTGACTTAACAGTGCCAACCATCAATCAGTTCCTCCTCCAGTATATTCAGAGGCATGGAGTCTGCATCAGGACAGAGAACTTTGCAAGGGTATGAATTCGCCTCCTTTAGGCCTGAGGTGGAGGGAGCGGGGAGGGGGAAGTGATCATAACTTACAGAAATGCAGATGTTCCTGCTTTTATCTGAGCAGACAGGTTCTGATGCTCCATCAGGTGACTATACTCTTTTCTCATGCTGTACCTCTTTTGGTACTGTTCTAGGCCTAAATCTGGATGCTTTCTAGCATGCTACCTTCAGTGTGTAGGTTTGTGTTAAGACTTCTGGGGAATCTCTCTTATGGAAATACTAAGCTTAGTCTCCCTGTCCGTTCAGGGATAATGCACTGTCTAGACAGCTAGATGGTAGAAAACAGCTTTTGCAACACTGCATGCACAATAAGTCTGCCCTGGAGATGGTAGTATTGGGTATTGATACACAATATATGTGCTAGGGATCTGCCTAGGGATCTCTGCTTAGAAACATGGCAACCATCGCTTATAGCAAAACATCTGACCTGCTGCTTAGCTGCAAAAGTCACAGGATTATATGATGACTCTACTCCAATAGAGTCCAGATTCTGTTTTTTTAGAGCTGCCTATAAGGCTCAGATCTTAGTGAAGTCTGCCTACGTGAACAAGACTGTCAGAGGAGAGGAAGAGCACATCTTTGGTCTCCTTAGACCATCCAGGTCTCTGGATAGAGACCATCCAGGTCTCTTATCTCTAAAACTACATCAGAGCTGGTTGTAGGATCAGAACTTTAGGTTATGACACAGATCAGTTAAGCTTTGACAGAAGTGCAGTCTTTTGTGTGGGTCTCTCTCTCTCTCTCGCTCCTTTTTTTTTTTTTTTTTTTGGGGGGGGGGGTTTGGGGGGCAGTGCCACTGAAACAGGCTGGAAGTACTTCTGTGAGATCAACAAGACTGGAATTCTGCTTCAACTTCATGAGTACTACTTCTACCCACCGAACATGTAACATGTTTCTTACATGAATCTGAGACCATCAACCAGTTTAAATGCCCCACGTATTGACCTGATTCCACTAGATACACTATCTTGTTTGAAAGACTTCCTTTTTTGTTCAGTATCTTGCAGAGCTGAGTCTCCTTGAAGCTGATCCATTTCTGAAGTACCTCCCTTCACAAACTGCTGCAGCAGCCTACTGTCTAGCAAACTATACAGTGAACAGGTCTTTCTGGGTAAGAAAAAAAATCTGTATGTTAATGATAGTCAAGCATTTAATACTGTCATTAGAACTAGGCTGAGAAGTAGAAAGAATAGCTTCAAAGTATGTTATCGCAAAGGCTGAAATCCTAGGATGGGTGGTTGCTTCTGAGCTTATGGGACTATCAGAATGTTTAAGTCAATCTGAAATATCCTGGCTCCTGTCTGAAATAGGAGGAACCTTGCCACTGTGCTTGCCTAAGTCTGCACCTAAGACCTCATCTATCCCTGGTTCCCAAAACCTCTTCTCACAAATAGCATTAGGGGCTTTTTGCAGGGAAGAGAGCTTGAATCTGTTTGAGCGAACCCCTTGATAGTCATGTCAGTTGTTTGGAGGAATAGCTTTAGCAGGGAGCAGAAACCAGAAGCAAGGTGGTGGATGTGACATAACTTTGCTTAGAGCAGTAGGAGCTTTTTGTTATACTTCCCAGTACCGAAGACCTTGAGTGAAGCTGATGGCAGAATACATTTGAATCCTTTCAAACTCTAAACAATGAATCTGGAGTGAGAACTGATGTAGCCAAGATGCTTCCTGCTTCTGTAGAAAATGTATCTTCTAGATGAGTGTTGCCTAAAATAGAATAACATGGGCTCTTCTCCTCTGACCAGCCAGAAACACTTGCTGCATTCACTGGGTATTCGCTAAGTGAGATAGTGCCTTGCCTGACTGACCTACATAAAGCATGCCTTGATGCTCCCCATTGCCAGCTGCAAGCAATTAAGGAGAAGTACAAGCTCTCAAAGTAAGTAACCAAGATGCTAATGTCCTGTAACTTGGAGGTCATGGGCACAGGAAGACTGTGGTTTAGTCAAGTCTCAGCAGCTTGTGCTACAGGTACTGTAACTGACAAACTTCTCATAGTGGTCAGCTTCAGGAACAGAAGCTAATGCTGGAGGAGGTACCTCTCTCAGCCTCTTGAGAGGAAAGCTCTCCTATCAAAAGAGTAGTTCCTGCCTTATCTATAGGTGTGCAGGTGTATTGGATTATAATGCTTTTGCAATGTTGCAGGATAAAATTTCTCCCCTCCACAATAGGCATTGCACAAGAATGCAGACAGGATATTTAAACTTGTCAGTCAAGCTATTATTCTTGGTGACTTTGTTTCTATTCCAGGTACTTGCAGGTGTCTCTCTTGGAGCCCCCAGCAGTTCTTCCTCTACAATAAAGATGGATCCTGGACTCAGACTATTCCCTCCCAATCAATATAGCTGGTCTAACATTTCATAGAGCACTGCAGGTCATGTGTCTGTAACCATGGTGATAAGAATGGTTTTTTAGCTAGCATTTTTTAATTAGATGCCTTTTAAAAAGGATATTAGACTATAGCTCTTAATAGTAACTGACAGCACTTTTAATAAATGTCTTATTACACTGTTTCTCTGAATCTTCTGACTCTAGTTAATATCCACAGTAACAGTGAGTGAAAAGGGTTTTTACAAGAATACTGAACAGGGCTCTTAGGCTAGTTGGAACGGATTAAGTATCAGGTTGCATTGGTTTGAACCACACTTTCATCCAAAGACATGGGTGACTGACTGGTCTTATCAGTTTCTTGCTCCTCTATGAGGCAAGATCATGAAGCCATGAAAGGAAGCTGTCTTCTGGAACTCATTTACCATGTCACAGCAAAAGCATCCAGGTATAAGTGATCTCTGAACACTGATCTGGTCTGTAGAAGTTCCATGTTGAGGTGGAAGTTGAACTTGCCTTTATAAAGGTGAATAGGGGAGATCCTTTTGCAGGGGGGATGGAGGAAAGAGAGACTAAGATTGTTCCTAAGGCTCTTGCAGCCAGAAATACTGGAGAACAGACTGGGGGAGAGAGTGATGCTAAAAGCCATAATAAAGAATCTGGAGGCTGTCAGGCCATGAAAGGGTGGACTTGAGCTGGATGGCTGCTGCTGTGTCATACTTGTTGTATTTAATAGTCTTATAGCACAGCTACCTGAGATGACATCCCCTGCCACTACAGCACTACTGAACATGTGTAGTGCTCTGCAATATCAAGAGAAACCTTGCTCTTGGGACAATGTAAGGAAGAAAAATCTGTCAGGCATTCTTAATGTAAGAGTACAAAACATCCAGGTTTTACCCTCCTGAGAGAGAGTAATCTGTACAGGTATTGTGTCTCCAAGCAAAAATATGCTTAAAACTTCACATTAACATGCAAGTCAACAGAAGCACTGTCTTGCAGTTAGATTAAGTACCAGCTGAAAAGTCTCTTGCTTTAATTTAAAATGTGATTATACAAGTGTGTGTCATGAGGCTCTCCCAGCTCCAGGTGTTTCACTTTCTGTGATATGCATAGGAGAGGGGCAGGAGGGAAGAAAGTCTTTTCTCCAGTCCAAGCTAGTGAATATTCCTAGAAGATCATACCCTTCTGCTCTCCCAGAACAGAGGGAGATGACCGTAAAAGTGATTCACTTGCCTCAAAGTAAATATCCTTTAACAAGAGTGCTCATTTTCAACCTACTCTATGCAATTCTTGGTCTCTTGCTTGAAAAAATACTTTCTAGTCAAACAGATCGGTTTTCTTCATTTACTGATATTAAGATGTGACCAAATATCCCATGTTTGTCTCTGGCAGACATTTTATGATGGGGGTTTAGTATCATCAAATGTCTCGGTGCAATGAATTTCATGGCTTGTGGATGGCCATCTTAAAGGTGGCCTGCCAACTTCACTTATGCATGCAGACAGCTTTAAAGTATGTGGCTCAATACTGAGGCTAAACCCAACAGTATCTAGTTGCAGTGGGCAGTGGTAGATTTCTTGATTGCCTGTTTTACAAGGAAACAGTGTACTAAATTGAACAGGCTCATGAGTACCTGCTTGCTTATGGTGTTTCAGGTAAAACATAGGGGGTACTGAAACACCACATTGAGCCTCACTTCTTGTGAAAGTATTAAGACTTACTGAACTGCAGTTACTGTCATGGTGAATCTTTCAGAAGCACTAATGAAGGTCTCAAGTGTAAAACCATTTTACCAGTGTAATAGCAGTTCAAAAGTGTTTGTATGGTCACGTCAGAATAGGAACAGGAAAGATGAGTTTGGATCCTCTGGACTGTCTAGTATTAGTCACATCATGTCTTATTCTGCTGGGCCAACAGGCTTGATGCTCCTAACAGTAGGAGCTAAACTGCAGGTCAGCTGACATAGCTAAATATTTTACCATGGGACATCTTCCTACAGGCCAAACTCTTTCCTTCTGTTACAGTTAACTTAGCTATAAGAAAGATACAATAGTTGCATTTGATTTTCTTGAAACTTTAATTCTCTGGTGTACAAACCTAACTGTCTGAGTTTCTTTAAAACCTATAATCTCTGAAATAGGAGGCTGTGTGCAGTATCTGTCTACTTTTTTGTCATGCTTTTGCAACTGGAATAGCAGCTTAAATACTTCCCTTTTTAGCCATTTGACAAAAAAGTAAGGAAAAGCTAAGCATTTAAGATGAGGAATAGCATAATGCTGTAGTGTGCATGCTAATGAGTTTATACAAGATGGATTAAACTTTAGTTTATATGGGACACAAACTGATCTATGATGCAATCCCAGATGAGACTTCTTTAGGTACTAATGGCAATTTGAATGTTCCTCCTCTACTCTTCCTTTTTTTGTGTTGAACTTGTCTTAGAGCAATGAAAAATCATATTGCTCTTGTACAATCATATTGTTCCTGGCTCTTCCAAGATGAAAACTGGATGCTATCTTCTATCTCATTCTAAGTGTATTATAACACTAGCCCTGGTCTCTCCCCCTCTCTGGGCTAGGCTCTGCAGCTGATAATTTGAGAAGGGAATATGAGCCCCTTCTGTTGGTTGCACTGTGGTAAAGATGGTGACATAATGCTGCTTTAGTAATATGACATGCTTAAATGCAGATGCAAAACCACTTAGCCAGCACTTAAACTATGTACCAAAAATGAAAATCAAGCATATAGGCATATGCCTTTATAAGGAGGAAGAAAAAGTTTCCCTTTGGGTTGCTTTCAGGTTTTGATTGACATGTAGCACAGGCACTACAGGAAAATAAGACGTGTGTGATGTTAGAAACAAATAGAACCAGATTTCTTGAAGACAGCCATATCCTGGAAATTAAATAAGAGGAAGCTAAAATTACATATTAAATGGCAGCAGTCTTGGTTCTTGGCCTTCCCCTTTATTAGCATGTAGACTATGGCCAAAAAAGGCCCCCAAAAGACCCAATTTCCTTTGTTCAGAAAATACTTCAATGGCTGCAGTTTTAGTGTTGTCAGGCCTGATCTTGCTGGGTTTACTACGCTATGAAGAGGTTCAGTCTTTTGGGTTCCAGCACATGTATTTCAGAGGCTGAATGCTGACTTCTATGTATGTTGCAGTATCTTCCCTCCAACTTAAAAGGTACTGGGACAGTGCAGCAGGAGCAAAGCTCACTGTTAGCACTGCAGGCCAAGCCACTGCAGCAGCTTAGAGTGCACATCCAGCACTCCTGACATAAGTGGGCTGGGTAGAAGAGAGTAGTGTGAAGGACTTTAACTTTCTGCCACATGATGTTCAGTTCAAGAGCTCTTGGATAACATTGATTAGAAACAAAAAGCTCTTTAGTTTTGTTCTACAAGTCTCTCTTACTACCAGGCTGTGACTTCCAGAAGGCCCCGAAGGTGCTGTGGTCGCATGATCCTGACTCGTACCTGTTGTAGTTAAGAGTTGCTGGTAAAAACTTAAACAACATTAAATACTGCCTTTGCCTTTCATGTTCATGAGTTGCCATGGAGGAAGCTGTTTCTTACAACTGGAAATGTTTGTGAAACTATTTTCTTAAAATGGACAAGCAGAACCAAAAGCGATGCTCTGTGGAAAGGTACTGTTGTGATAACTGGAGTCTTCCTCCCCCCCACCCCCAGTGCATTAGGAAATGTGCAAAGTGCATTAAGGATGTCTGAGCAGTAATTGGGGAGAATGATTTAACTGTAGTTAGGACAGTTAAGCTGCTAATTCATGACTGAAGGGTGTCTGCCTTGCTGGGGAATCTGACAATGTGATTAGCTAGTCTGTGTACGTACCTGCTTGTTGTCGGTTCTATAAATGACTAGAATTAGCTCTGATTACTGAGGTTGATGCTTATTTTGCCAGTGACCTTGAAGCAGCTTGTGGGGCTGCTTTTAAGGATGAGAAACAAGCCAGCAGCATCAGTGATTGCTTCCTGGAATGAAGCTTTTTAGCTTGCAGTTTTCTTCAGCACCTGCTGCCCTAGAACAGGATCATCTGCTTATATATGAGCTGTGCAATCTGTACTAGGCAGGCACAAGCTGGAGGAGGTACAGAGTCATCCCCTACCTCTCTCAGATGTTCTAGAGTCCTGAGGAGTGGAGTCTTTCTTATAAACTTCGTTACATACTCTGCTGATTATAGGCGATGCATGTATTATCCCACTGCATTAGACAAATAACAGCCTCACTGTTTTATTGAATTTTTTTTGTTTTTAGTCCTTGTCTCCACTGTATAGCTTTTCTCCTGTATGGTTAGCTCATATTCTTTGTCCTTGAATGCTTGTTCAGACTGTATTCACTTAATATAAAAAATATGGAATTCGTATGGTGAGATGCCCATAATGAACATCCCTGACAACACTTTAACTTTATTAAGTTAAAGTGAACTTTCTGACATTTCTGCAGAGATGGAAAGCCTCTGCAATGAGTTTCTGATGCTAGCTAGTCCTGACTCATACATGCTCTGTTTGGGATTTGTCTGAATGTAAATGGCAGCAGTGCAAACATTTAGGAGAATTAGCACAGGCAAAATGTCCAGAATAGTCCACAGAAAGTAGTAGATACTTTGTGTGTGTGATTCAGGTAATCCTAAACTAGATGCCTATCCTCAGCAAATTAATTTGTGTCCAAATTAAGCTAAGGCAAGAAAGACCAGGCCCCTGCAAAGGTGTCAAAATCGTGGCTCTGCCTCCTGGAGTTCTGTAATGTGCTTGTGCAGTTAAGCTGTACTGGTGTGAATAATAACAGTGGGCCAAGCAAGAGCTGATTCCTGGCCAAATGCCACCATTTGGCTTGTTTCCATGGTGCTTAGGGCTAACTCCTTTTTAAGCACATCTCTCCTGGAGGGAGATTATTGGAGCAGAACAAAACAAAGTCAGTGTGAGCAACAGCCGAACCGGGAGGGCAGCTGGGTTGAGTACTCATACTTGCTCCTGCCTCTCTTAGCAATGTGTCCAGAATGACTGGTAGCAGCAAATACCTAGCTAAACCATGAGGGAGTCCTCAGTCCTTGTCTTTGAGATGTTCATACTGTCTTAACTTGAATACAGGGGAGCATCACTGGAGCAAAGTGCTGGCAAAATGGGCTCATGATAAAGCATTAAATTCTGGCAAGAAATGGGTTTTCTTCCTCCATCTGCAGCCAGACTGTTTGTTTGTTTGTTTATTATTTTGTGTTCTGATGCATAACAACTTTAAAAATTGGGGAAAGAGCCCCAGAGCTCATAATATTATTCATCAGACATCAACAGATTAGTCATTTGGTACTAATCAGTGAGCTGCTTACTGTAAAATACTACAAGCCCTAGCCCTCCCTAGGCAAAAACTGGAGTGTGACATGTATCTCAAAACTGAATCTTTTTTTTTCTCTATATCTCATGGAAATGATTTTTCTCCTATAAAGAAGAGAAATACCTGGGAATTAAAATGGATGGTAGAAAAGAAAAATGCATATTTTGAGACTGCAGATGAGCAGCAACAGCAGAGATTACCCCAGCATTGTTCTCCCATTCGCTAATGGGAGTAAGATGTTGAGGTGGTGGAACCAGGTTCACCCCAAATCCCACTTGCACAGCATGTTCCTAGGAACAGTATATCTACCCCAGCAACATAATGTATCGTCACCTTTATTTAATGAAGAGGCACATAAAGTTCAGCCAGACAAGAATATAATTTGAGCTTTTTTCACAGTATCAGACTAGAAGCAAAATAGTAAATTTATTTATGGTTAAAAATAATAACGATCTTGCATTCTCATTTATTTGTACTCTGGTCTTGAAGAATACAACCAGGAGAGGGCACCAGCGTCCTAGGTCCATGGCTAGATGGGAAACTACTCCTACACGCTTTCCAGTAGGATGCTGGGTCAGAGCTCAGGAAGGCTATTTGGACTGGAGCTGTTTTTTACATGTTTTCAGGCAAACTAACAACAAGTAAAATCCTTGAGAGAATACTGTTAAGTTCACTTATTTTTCATCTATTGTAACTGGGATTTATGTAACTGAAGATGCAATGTTAGCTGGTTGTCTAGCTCTTATATACAATGCTTAGAGAAAACAAATGAAACTTTTTGGAACACTTCTTTCTTTTTTTCCTTCCCCAACCCTCCCAACACTTTCAACTACATTTGCTTGTCCTGGCTATACAAACCAGGCTATCTAATGTTGACTTAGACTTCTGCTGTTTCAGACAGAATAAGAACATGGTGGAAGCTGTTAATGACTGGCTTGTGATATGCAATAGTGTTCATGACATTGTGAAGTGTTCTGAAGCACGTCTGATGGAGGAGCATCTCATTGTACTGCACGTTGGGTGGATGAGGCTCTTGTGGTATTACAGAACTGGTATCAGTTGTGCAGGAAAGAGGGGAATTCCTGCCAGATGATGACTTCTCCTTTGGAGGGGGAAATAAAGATAGAAAAGTTAAAGATAGTTTTAAGCTAGCATGCTCCTATTTTTCTTTGAAAACTTCAGTGTTACACCTTGTTGTTTCAAGGTAATCTAGCCAGACGAATAATGGCTACATAGGAGGATTGTGTAATTACTCAGTTTTTGTGGTGCAAGTGTTCTTTTTGGATCCTAGTGATGTTTTCCTTGTTCTATCTATTCCCAAATTGAATTGAGTTTTACTTTCTCAAGCTGCTCACCCATCCAAACCTATACTTCATTCTTTGTCTGTGGCTACTCTTACAGGGTATTTGCTCTCAGCTTCAACTTCTAAACAGAAGAGGGTGAAAGAGGTGGCCTGGTGAAGAGTCAGGGCGGGGGGAAGTGCATCCGGAGCAGTCATCTAAGAGTACTAACAGTCTAACATTATTCAACATAAAAACTTATCAGTATTTTCCATAAGCCAAATATAGCAAATGGAAATGTCTTCTCCTTGGACAGTTATGTAGCTGAGATGTGACCAAACCCAGATTCTTTGCTATGTTTGACCTTGTGCAGATATCCTTACAAATATATTTTAAGGCAGTTGCTGAACCAGTTGTCATGTGCGTCAGAACTGTGGGTTGACTGAGGGGCCTGTGGGCATTGACTGGAAGGCAAATAAATGTTTTGTTCTGGCTGGCAGTGGCAGCTACTGAGCTGCTGCTGCCCTTTTGGAATACAGGAGGGCTAGGGGAAAGGAGAGCGTGTTTGCCTCGTGTGCATCTCTGCAGTAGGCAATCAAGCTCTCATGAACAAATCCAATTGCCCATGTATGCCTGTGCCTCTACTAGCTGAACAATGTACTTTTTTTTTTTTTGGTGCCGCATCTCGCTGCACCAAATCTTACTCTTGAAGTTGGATTACTAGCCAAAAGAGATTAAGAGCCAATATCGCTCTGCAAAAAAGACAAGCCTGGGAGAGAGAATAGGCTCTGATGGCTGTATCTTTGCAGCACGTAATTGTGACAAGCCAAACTTGCCAATTGTGCCTCACAAAACCACTTTCTACAGATAGCTTTGTTTCTTAGTAAATGAATACTACTAGCTCATCATGAAACTTATAGCTCAGCCACTGTCAGTGCTCCCAGCTTCTCCCAGAGCCCTGAGTATAGCTGTATGGAGTTGATGTACTAGTAGCTTCTGCTGTTTAATACAGTTCTTTGGGACAATTCATAGGTTAGTCTAGGAACTGCTGATCTGTGTAACTTCCATTTCTGTTAAAAGCAAATGCTGAATGGACTTAAACTGGGAAAATCCTTTATTTTTTTGCCAGATGAAATTTCCAGAGCTTTTGTAGCCACCTTGAAAAGAGAAATGGAGTTTAACCAAAAAAAAAAGTTACTTCATCCAGTTACCAAGAAGACAAAATCATTACTCTTGTATCAATGTAATCTTGCCAAGCAAATACCTTAAGTCTCCAGCACTTGTCAGTAAGCGCTTGAGATGAAATGAGCAGGTGATCTGGCTGACCCTATTGTGCAAGTACTGAACAGCAGCATGGCTTTGTCTTGTTCAGAGCCCACAAACAGACTGTACTTTTTGCTTTGCTTACTTTTGCTTGCTAATTTTTTTTCTTTTTTGTTGTAAGTATAGGGGAAATAAATAATTGTGATAATGATGGGAGAATGGTGGGAGAAACCTGTTATGTAGGTAGAAATCCGAATGGGGCAGATGACTTAGTGGTGAAGGACACAGCCTGAGGTACTCAATGTCGTCTTTTCCTTGGTCTTTACTGACAAGATTGTGCTCATGCCTCCCATGTCTCTGAGGGCTTGGGGGACAGAGGACCGAGGAGGATAAAGTTAGGGATCTGCAAGGTCACGGTGATGCTACTGAGAGGAATAGTTGATACTCTGGACAACAGGGCTGACATTCAGAAGGACCTAGACTGTTGGGGCCCTTGCGGTGCTTCAGAACAATAATCTATATGAGATATAGAGCATGGAACTAACACTGTTTAGGATTAATTGCTTAGCACAACTTGCTTAGCATTAGTAGCTAAATTTGCTGAAGCCTTAGGCCTCAGGCTATAGCCACTGCTACGTGCTTTGAAGTAGTCCACCAAGGACACTGGTGCAGCTGGAAATGATACATCCTGAGAAAGTACAGATAAACTAGCAGAAGCCAGTGGGAACCAAGGTTAAGGGTAAGATAGCTTTGCTAAATAAGTAGCAAGGTACAAGGCATGATTGCTGCGTGCGTGATCGGTGCCATGATTGGCTACCTGTGACATAATCTGCATGGTGATTGGCCTAGCAAAGTGTACGACTGCACAAACATATATAAGATGGGCAAATTGCCGAATAAAGTTGGAATTGAATCTGCATTCTGTGAGTGCGTATGATTCTTTCCCGTCACTCCCGTGGACCGCGACACTAGACAAGCTGGTGGGATGGCCTGACAGAAACCTCCTCAAGTTCAACAAAGACAAATGCAAAGTGCTGCAGCTGGGATAGAATAACCCCATGCACCAGTATGAGCTGGGAACTGGCTAGAAAGCAGCTCTGCATAAAAGGGCTTGAGGTGCTAGTGGAACCAAGGTTTCATCTTGGCTTTAGCAAAGCTTTTGCCCGGATTTCTCGTAGTATCCTTGTAGCCAAACTGGGGAGATAAACACAAGGTAAACATGACTCAGCAGTGTGCCCTTGTGAGGGTGAAGACCATACACATGCTGGGCTGCATTAGCAAGAATGTAGGCAGCAAAGTAAGGGAAGTGATGTGTCCCTTCTACTTGGTGCTTGTGAGGCTTTGCACATAATACTATCCAGTTTTGGGCTCCCAGTACAGCACACACAGGAAAAAATAGGCAGAGTCCATTCCAGCCACCAAAATGTTTAAGGGGCTGGACCACATGTTGTATGAGGCGAGACTGAGGAAGCAGGGTTTGCTTAGCCTGGAGAAAAGAAGATTAAGGGAGAACTTAATTGTCTTCAACTGTCTAAAGGAGGTTTGTAAGAAAGACAGAATTGGGTTTTCCTCAGAGGTGTGCAGCAGAAGGCTGGGGGCAACACTCATGAGTTGCAGCAAAGGAAGTTATGATTGGATAGAAGGGAAAAGAATTGCCATGAAAGTGGTTAAGTGGAAAGTGCTGGCATGCAGGTTGTCCAGAAGGGCTGTGGGATTTCCATCCTTGGAGATGGTCAGAACTCAACAGGACACAGCCCTGAGCACCCTGCTCTTTGATATTAGCACTGCTTTGAGCAGGAGGTTCAGCTGACAGCCTCCAGAGGTGCAGTCAATCCTAAATCATTTAGTGCTTCCACAAAATACTCTAATAGAATGGTGAAATGTAATTTTGGAGGGATCTTTTTGCCCTATGCTCTTATTAGCATGAACAATTAAGCATTGATTAAAAGACAGTGAAGAACAAAAGCAACATTATGTACAAAGGTTGGAATAGTTTCCTGGTTATCTGGTTGGTGAGAACCCCAAACTACTGATGTTCAAACAGAACCTCTACTCTTCAGTATGATCCAATGTTGTATGGTTGTATTATATATACTGAAGAAAAATGGTGAAGGGTTGTTTTCAGACTGCCTGTGGTCAGTGCCTGATCCAGTCACTGTGACATCTAAAGCGGAGCAAATGATGACAATTTTGGACACCTACTTGTGAGGTGTGGTAGAAAAGAGTTAGAGTCAGTAGAGAGAAGTAGTCTGAGCATGGGTGAGTTAGGCTTCAGTGGTAAGTAGTCTTCATATGGGACTCGCATGGGACTGAGCCTTGGGATGCATGGCACTGCTTGGGTCCTGGTCAGGCCAGAGATCAAACAGTAGTTGTTTTGCTTTAGCTTCTAATCATAGGATACACTGCTTTGCTGTCATACATGCCAGAAGTACATAGCCCTGCTTAATTTCATATAATGTTAGTGTTATGGAAAATCAGGTTCGCCGGCCTCCATAACAGGGTCCGACCCTAGGTTCCTGCTGAGGCAGAAGTTCGAAGTCAGATTGAAGAAAAATAAAATTTAATGACATACGTGTGGTAATTACAGCTCGAGCTGGGTGCCTCCGAAGAGGGACCCCGAACAAAGAAATCCCTGGGCAATTATACCCTTACAATCTAAATTCCCCACCCCTTAAGTGATAGTTTGGACCAATAGTAATAGTTAGGTCTCGGTTCTTCCCCTTCTTCCTTGGGCCCCTTCATTGTCTCTAGGCAGGCCGCTGCTTATCTTCAAGGTTGGCTACTCCTGCTGTCCGTGTAACTTCTTTATCCCTCCAGCTTGAACCGGCTCTGGGGCCCCCTTTTACTTATCTAAGTAAAAGTTCACAGCAAGTTCACAGCCTGAGGCCTAAGGCTTCAGCAAATTTAGCTACTAATGCTAAGCAAGTTATGCTAAGCAATTAATTCTAGACAGCTTCAGTTCAATATTCTCTAACAGTCCTCCCTTTGTTTTTATTAAGCATCCCTGCTAATATGTTAAGCAGAGTTCTCGAAGCCTTTCGAGGCGTACTATCACTCTCCATAATCTTATATACAATATGGTTGTAAGCAATAGGCATAACATGGTCAAACTTAACATAACTATTACTGGGTGCAACATGTGATTATAGATCCCTGTTGCAGTTGGTGACCATCCCAGAAGAGTCTCCCACCAATGATATTCTCCATTCTTCTTCACTCTTTCCAAGATATGGAGTATCTCTTCTGCATCATGATGAACAGTGATTAGAGTTTTTTGTCCATTATTTCGGATGCGTTTTAACAGTTGACACAGGTCATCATGTTGTAGTAGTTTCTGTACCAATGTAAGGTTCATTCCGATGGGGGTAGGTAATAAATCTTGACTTAAGGTATAATTAGATTGTATTAATTGATGAGACACAACAGGAGCTGAATAATTAAAGTCACAGCCCATAACTTTAGAAAAATTACAAACACAAATATTTGAATGATTACTTGTGTCTACAGTAATGTTATCTATGAATATAAGATTACAGAGAGTTCTCATACAGACACATCCTTTTCCAATATATACAAGTACAGTTTCAGGGGTTTCATCAGGATGTATTTCAAAATGACAAACATTTTGTTCAGTATCAAGACAAATGTCTTGAGCTTTGACAGTGTTTATCTCACAAATAAATATATATATAATTTTAAGATTTTCAAACCTTTTTTGCATACCTAGAACATACTGGGTTAGCTGTTCATCTCCATCCAACAGGCTGGTCTTAGCTGGGATATAAGTTCCTGTAGCCAATTGATGCCCAAATAAGACTTCTGCTGGGGATAATCCTACCTGTTGTATAGGGGTTGTTCTAATTTCCCACAGCACTAAGTTTAAGGCATTAGGCCATTTGAGACTTGCCTGTGTACATACCCATGCTAACTTGTTTTTAATAGTTCTGTTCATTCTCTCAGTTTGTCCTCAAGACTGGGGATGATAAGGTGTGTACAATTCTCTATGAATTCCTAGCATTTGATATAATTTCCCTAAAACTCTTGCTGAAAAGTGCGAACCCCTACCTGAATCTACAGTTTCTGGGACTCCAGACCTAGGGACAATTTCCTTTAACAAGGCTTTAATCACTGCAGCCGTATCTGCTTTGCAGGTAGGAAAGGCTTCCACCCATCTGCTTAGTTGATCAACTGTCACAAGAAGATGTTTAAATCCTTCTGCTGCTGGCATGTCAGCATAGTCAATTTGTAGACGCTGGAATGGAAAATAAGCCCGTGGGAGGCCTCTTCCGTTAATCTTAGGATAAGTATCGTTAAATTTTTGGCAAGTTGGGCAGGTTGTTGTTATGCATTTTGCAACCACATGCACTCAGGAGCTGCCCAGGTTTGTAGAGTACATGAGGCGACAGTCAATGCTCCTCCATGTCCACGATCATGATATCACCTATCTGTAGAAAGTAAATACCTTAAGGAAAGGATGGGCTTACCCCTGATAGTCCAAATTCCTTTTTCGTCTTGAACCACTTCACGCTTTTTCCAATTCTCTTTCTTCTTCTGTGGCATATACACAGTCATTGGGTGACCCAAAACTTCAGGTCGTGCTTTTCTAATAAGGGCTGCTGTAGCTACTATGCTCTGATGCATCCTGGAGTGCCTTTGATTACCGCATCTAGTTGGGTGAAGTAATAGGCCACTGGCCTACGGTGAGGACCTAGTTTTTGACTGAATACTCCACTTGCTACTCCGTCGTTCATGAACAAATAATTCAAATGGCTTACTCTAATCTGGTAGTCCTAGAGCCGGGGCTGAGACCAACACCCTTTTTACAGATGTAAAAGCTTTCTCTTTTTCTGGAGTCCAGGTCAAAGGCTCTGTCTCCTCCGTTTTTGTTGCCTGGACCAATGGTTTGGTAAGCTCTCCCAACCCAGGAATCCATGGCTGACAAAATCCTACAGCTCCTAAAAATCCCCTAAATTGCTTTTTTGTTATAGGACGGGGTATATTGAGAATTGTCTTTACCCGTTCTGGATCAATTAATCTGTGTCCCTCCTTCAAGATAAACCCCAAATATTTTACCTCTTGTTGACACAGCTGGAGCTTGGACGGAGATGCTCGATGTCCTTTCTCAGCAAGAGCGTTACATAGAGAAATAGTGTCTTTCAAACATGTCTCGTAATCTTTACTTGCTAATAACAAATCATCCACATACTGTATTAACACTGAATGTCCTGGAAGTTTGATATCTGCCAGATCATTTTTAAGTATACGTGAAAAAAATAGTCGGAGACCCAGTAAATCCCTGTAGTAGCCTAGTCCGAGTCAATTGTTGTCCCTTCCAAGTGAAGGCAAAAAGATCTTGGCTGTCCTCAGCTACTGGTATACTAAAAAAGGCTGCTGTTAAATCAATCACAGTAAAATAAGTTGCCCAGTGGAGCATCTGTGGTAATATAGTTGATGGATCAGGAACTACTGGATGCGGAGCGATTACATTTTGGTTTACAACTCTTAGGTCTTGTACAAACCGATACTCCGGATCGCCATTTAGAATCCTGCCTATTCTTTTTAACTGGCAGAATCGGGGTGTTGTATGGGGATTCACAAACTCTAAGGATACCCAGTTTTAGATAGTGATCAATTTGCTTTTGGATACTTTTCTCTGCTTCCTTTGGGATAGGGTATTGTTTAACCGCGGGAGGTAATCCTCCCCTTGTTTTGATTGAGACTGGACTAGCTGATTTCAATAGTCCAACATCAATCCCTGAAGAGCTCCATAACTTTCCAGGAACTGATTCTAAACCTGTCGGAATTTGCAGATTAGTTGACTCTGGTTCTGGTGTCTCAGCCAGAACACGAGCCCATTATTATTAATTTCATCCCTTCCGGCTGTAAGCAGATCTGAGTATCCAGGGCTTGTAAGAGATCCCTCCCTAAAAGGCAAAAGGGTGAATCCATGGAAATTATGAAACGTCCCCACACTCCTTTTCCTCCAATAGTGAGCAACAAGGGCTTAGTCAACGTTCGTTCGCCTTTTCCCATTACTCCCTGTATTGTTATTTTATCTGATGACTTACATCCTTTAGGCTCAAAATTCAGAAGAGAAAGGGTAGCTCCAGTATCCACTAAGAAGGGAATTTCTTGACCTGCTATATTTGCCATTACCTGCCCCCTGAAATCCAAATCTATATCCCATAAATTTACCCCAATTCCCACGGTGTTTTCTGGGTCTCCCATCTCCTGTCATTGTGGACTGGCTGGGAATTGCCTGGTGTCATTCCCAGTACTCGGCTGTCCCATGCCATCCCTTCTATTCCTAGGCATGCGGGGTCTCACTGGGCATTCCTGCTGCCAGTGCCCTTGTTCACCACAATAATGGCAATAATCATTAACTCTTAAGCGTACAATACGTTCGCTTTGGTTCCGCCTGTCTCCTCTGACCCTTGCTCGTCCCCTTCCTCTAGTTTCTTTAAACTCGTCTCTTAACACAGCCGCTAACACACTCACTTCCTTTCTTCTGTCGTCTCTTTTCTTTCACCTTCTCTTCATCTCGACCGTTATATACAAATGTGGCTAAGCATACTATTTCATCCATAGACTTCCCTGGCCAGTCAGGAACATGTTTAGAAAAATACTTTTTAATGTCAGAGGCCATTTGATCCACAAATGTGGAAACTATCAGAGGCCTCTTAGCCTCGGCTTCTGGGTCTATCCCCCCTCCAAACATTCTGATTTGTTTAAATAGTCTGGAGAGGAAAGCTGAGGGCTGTTCCTCAGGTTGTTGCTGACACTCCCTTATTTTAGACCAATTCGCGGTCTTTTGTCCTGCTAACCGTATAGCTTCTTCTAAGCCTTGTCTGGCTAATTGCAACTGCCTGTAATCTGCCTCTACAATATAATTCCACCCGGGGTCCACAATTGGCCAGGCTGTTCGGGCAGCCACAACACCCCCCTCTCCTGCCCAAGGATGGTTTACATCCAGAATTGAGTGTTTTTCATCTGGAGTGAACAAGGCTTCAAGGAGCATTTGTACATCCCCCCATGTAGGATCATACGCCCGCAGTATTCCTCTTACAATTTGTAACACTTTCTCTGGATCTTCCCTAAGCCTGGGAGTTTGTTGACCCCATACAACCAAATCTTGGGGCCCCCAGGGTCGGTAAATTCGCGTTGTAGCTACCCGAGGTGCCCCGTCCGGACCTGGCGGGGGCACTCCTGGCACAGGAACGACATGCAAAGGGGCTTGAAAGGCAGAGGGGGAAGGCAAGGGGGGGGTATAGAGAAGTTGAAGCAGAGGATAGCGCATAGGGTGGAGCAGTTTCCACAAGCGTTTTAGCAGCTGCACTACTTTCAATACTCTGAGAAAATTTTTCTTTGCCCAACTGTCCCATACACACCAATAATCCATTTGTCCGGGGAACCTATCCTGCAAATGGTGACGCAGGAAAGTTAACTCCTGATGACCAAAGGTTCCCTGTGGCGGCCATCGTTCTGCCGGGTTACCATCCTTTGTCAGGAATGGCCAATCCTCCTGACATAGTTGGATCAATCCCCCCCCCTTTTTTCCTTTTTTTTTTTTTTCCCTCTTAGGTTCTTGGTACCATCAACCTTACTCTATTTTTGCAGAATTTCGGTTAAGGGCGTCCCCTTTTCTATGCCGAACTTATTTCCCATATTGAGTTCCTGAAAAGTGCGTCTTATGCTGATCAGGCAGCACACTTCCTTATAATATACCTTTTTTTTTTTTTTTTTTTCTCAGCAACACCAGAATTTAAATTTTCATTACCCCCTGCAGCCAGCATGATTACACTCTTTCTCTCTCTCACTCTCTCTCTCTGGGAACCGCACTCACACCACCCGAGTCTTTGACTGCTAGGACTCCCGTCCCTTCGCAGTGGGCGGCTCTGTCAGCCGACGGGTGCCCCTTTCGGTTCCCAGGTCATACGCACTCACACCAGTCACGGTACCGGTATCCACACTCGCACTAGTCACAGCAACTCTAAGTTAGTCTTGCAGTGCACCTTACGCTGATCAGGCTGCGCACTCCCCCCCTTCCGGCCGGAGTGAGACGGGACTCGAACCCTCTCAAAACCTGGGCGTGGGACTCGAACCCACCCCAAAACCCGGGAGTGGGACTCGAACCCACTCCAAACCTGGGCGTGGGACTCGAACCCACCCCAAAACCTGGGCGTGGGACTCGAACCCACCCCTAAACCTGGTACGCCTTACGGTGATCAGCCCGCGTACCCCTTACAGTGCACTTTGTTACCAAACCAGAATTTAGAATTTAGGCAGGAATTTAAGACTCACCCTCTCGGTGCCTCCCGTTGCCAAAGATCCCAGGTGAACTCACCCGATGGCGCCAGATGATCGTTTGGAGACGAGAGGCCCCGACGGTGGTCACCTAGGGTCCCATCTGGGTCGCCAAACTGTTATGGAAAATCAGGCTCACCGGCCTCCATAACAGGGTCCGACCCTAGGTTCCTGCTGAGGCAGAAGTTCGAAGTCAGATTGAAGAAAAATAAAATTTAATGACATACGTGTGGTAATTACAGCTCGAGCTGGGTGCCTCCGAAGAGGGACCCCGAACAAAGAAATCCCTGGGCAATTATACCCTTACAATCTAAATTCCCCACCCCTTAAGCAATAGTTTGGACCAATAGTAATAGTTAGGTCTCGGTTCTTCCCCTTCTTCACTGGGCCCCTTCATTGCCTCTAGGCAGGCCGCTGCTTATCTTCAAGGTTGGCTACTCCTGCTGTCCGTGTAACTTCTTTATCCCTCCAGCTTGAACCGGCTCTGGGGCCCCCTTTTACTTATCTAGGTAAAAGTTCACAGCAAGTTCACAGCCTGAGGCCTAAGGCTTCAGCAAATTTAGCTACTAATGCTAAGCAAGTTATGCTAAGCAATTAATTCTAGACAGCTTCAGTTCAATATTCTCTAACATTAGTAACATTTTTTGTTTGATCAATGCATATCAAAGGCATTAGAATGTGAACATTGCCTCCTGCTTTAGGAAAAGCCTGATTCTCTGTAGCCATCTTTATCTGACGTATGTGTGCTTCCTGTGATTTGATGGCCTGATACTCAGAGGTTTAAGCAAAAGATGCATAGAAAACTTATTTTAATAGTAAAAATCTCTACAGCTTTGAGGGGTTTTTGTATTTTTTTCCCTTTTGTGTATACCCGGACACACAAGCGCACTCTTGTTTATTGGCTTTAATTTGGTCTTGATCGTCTGTGCGTTGACACCTTCTGTTAATTTTGAGATGCTGCACAGAGGGCTTCACTGTGATCTGGCACCTGTGACCAGTCATCAGTAGGTAGTGAAATGTCATAACTGTTTTCTTGCGCAGTCGGTCCATGGTGCTGTCTGCTACTATGATGAACAGGAAAAGACTAGAGGTTGTAGCTTGGTAATTCTGACCTTTGTTCCCTAGATGCTGAATTAAAACCGACTCACTTCACATCAGCCAGTAACTGGCTGTTAGAAACAATTTTGGGGTAAAGCTGAATTTATATCCTGGATTTGAAAGGTTCCAGGTCATTGATGCAAGCCAGGAATAGAATTTTCTGGAGTACCTGAATGACCTAGAAGCCCAGGTCTTCTAGATTTAAGGGAGACTTAAACTTATTTAGTCGTCTTTGGAAAACTGATGTGCACTGGGTAAACCCTGTGTAAGACATTTAGCAATTGTCACCAGTTACCTCCTCTGAGACTTTCAGAGCAGTGTCAGAACCAATGATAACACTTGAGTTCACTGTGCAGTTTATTTATTTATTTTTATTTTTTTGGTGGTTCCATGACGAAGTATGCTAACCAATTCACCCATTTCAAATTTATTTAACTGATTTCAGCTGTTACTGTGGTGATATTGTTGTAAAATCTGGTAATGCTTGTTTCCTACTATTTAGGAAAATCTAATTAGTATTGCAGAAGCTAAAGCATTATTAAGTACCAAAAGCAGAGATGTGGCACTTGAACTTCAATGAAGGCTTGAGATTTTCAAAGCAGCATCAGAGTCAATTGGTAACACTTTCTAAGGTGGACTCATACTGTAACTTTTTGGACACCTAATGCTTCACTAAGTAGTATGCTATTGATCTTGATTATGGCAGCAATTTAAAATAGCTTTCACATTTTGAAATTACTGTGTAAACACATTCACTCAAACTTTCACAGGAACCAGAGCTGTACAAAAATCTCAGCAGTAACCTATCAAGAAATGTCTATTCTGTTCACTCTGGGGTTGGCAGTTCTGCATATTTATACATTGGCCTTTACATCATTAATAATTGTCATTATTTTCCATTTCTGGAAAACTGAATATTGTATTAGATGTGTTGAGCAGATCAGCAGCTGCAGTATTTATATTCTTTGCCCTTTTGTGTGTTTTATGGGAAATGGCTTCAAACTCATGTTGATATTGCTTAAGTAGAGTGGCTTCATGCATTTTTATTTAGTTTCTTTATTTTTCTAGAGATATTTCATAAGTTTTGCAAAATATTATGTTTATATCTTCCTAGAAACAGATGTAATGTTTATTGATTGACTAAGAGGATTCTGAGAAGTAGGCTTCATAGTGCTTCAGGGCAAAGGCACAGGGTGGGGAGTTGAGTGCTCAGTGTTGATGAAACCTTTATTCTCATCAAAGTTGTTGGAAGTGTCAGAACTCCTAGACCTGCTCCAAGCAACGATGTGAAGCTTTTTACAGTAGGCTTAACCTCCATTCCTTAAAGCTTTTCTGTCTGCAAAAATGAAGGCAGTACTGATCCATCACAGCCATGCCAATTAAAGGCTGGTAAGAAGAACAAGACAGATGTTAATGTTTCATATAGCAGTAAAAATGTGTGCTGGTAACTCAAACTTTATTTTGGTTTGGTTTTAGAATGAGCTAGCTTGCCATCACTTCTTTCCTGTCAGTAGACAGAAACAGGGATCAAAGTAAGGGGGTAGACACCTGTGAGTATGTATCCTTCAGAGGAACATGTGATAGATGAGGTGTAGAGATGGGTTGCAGTTTGGAGCTTGCCAAGAATAAAGTCTTTGCAGTCCAGGATTTAGGGAACTACAAGGAATGAACTTAAAAAGGATGAGAGAGGCTCTTAATCTCTTTAAATAAGCTCTGTAATCTTCCATTTCTGTCTCCAGATGTCCTTACTCATGTGTGTTAGAGCTTTCAAAAGTGCTTACACAAAGTGCTTACACATCAGAAGAGAAATAAGGAGGTGGGAAAAAATAGAAATAAAGTAAAACCTCTCCATCTCTTTTTGGGCCTGATGCCAGACCTACAAAACTCAGTGATAAGTTACCTGTTGCTCTCACTGGGCTTTGGGTAAGGCTCTTGCTGAGGAAATAGTAAGGTGAGTAGAGGTTGTTTCCAGCCTTACACGAAAGTTTTGCCTCAGTGCATGTCTCTGGATAAAAGCTGCGGGGCAAAGGCACCTGCTGTTGGTGGCTTACAGGCTCAGGAACTCTGGGATTCAAACCCATCCCTGTCATGGCAGCCTAAGTTAGTTCCTTTTTTTCACCATAATGGTGACAAATGGGAGCTCAGGGGCTCAGTTCTTTTCCTTTGACAATTAGGCCTTCCATGTGGGTGGCTGATAAATTGATTTCTTGAAGCATAAAATATCCACATGCTACTCTTCTGTGTCAATTTTTCTCACCTATGAAGGTAAATCTATTCCAGCACAGTTTTTGAAGATACTCTGAGACTTTTACTGAGCAATTAGCAGGTGCAAAATTGTATACAATACAAGAAAACATAAATACATTGTTAGTGAGAATAAGAACATAAAAATACTGCTATAGGTACCCAAAGGGGAGAGAAAACTATTCCTTCACCAGTGAGGCTGGGAAGGCAGAAATATTAAATGCCTTTTCTGCTTTAGTCTTCACTAAATGGGGTGGTTGTAGTTGGACTGTTAGCTTTCATCAGTGGCAAAACGATGAGAAGTCTAGCTATAACAGATTAGATGTAATGTCAAAAGAGTCCAAGTCATTAGTAGTCCCCTTCAAGAAGTTGTGCAGGGCAAGTGATGTTTTAGAAAACTGTAAAAAGAAAAGTTAGGGTTTATTTTCAGAAGAAAGAAAAGAGAAAGGAGGTGTTAGGAAATTATAGACTACTTGGCCTCAATTTTGTCCCAGGAACACAACAGATTACAAGTTACTTGGTGCTGATTATTGTTGTTATCACCTAGACAGTAACTAAGATGAATGACAGCCAACATCATTGGTTAAGAGCTAGTAATGTTGTAAGTAAAGGAAAAGTAAAGATGTTGTTTTTCTTGGTTTTTTTTTTTTTTTGGTAAGGCTCTTGTCAGTGACCTCAGCTGCTGCTCTGGGTGCAGGTCTGGGCATGGCAGCTTAGGGGTGATGCTGAGCAATCGCTCCGAGAGGGCCTGGAGGGAGCCCTGCTGGTTGCCCACTGCATCGCTGTGGGAGAAGACTGGCCCTGCCCTTGTGGAGAAGGGAGGGCGGAGGAGGCACGTGATACAAAGTGTGTGTGTATATATGTGCATATATGTGTGTGTACATGTATGCGTGTCTGTGCAGGTGTGTGTGTATATGTACACACATGCATGCACCCAGGAAGGAGTAATCTGGAGGGAGAGCAAGGAATAATGGGTTTACCTTACAGCAAAGTAGGTTTCAGTTAGCTCTTGAAAAGAGCTATCTAGCAAGACAGCTGAGCACTGAAATGGATCATCTCAGCGAGGCTGTCCATGGATCTTTATAAGAACAGGTCAGGTAAGCATCTGTCAAGAGCAATATAGGTAAAGATGCTGCTACCTCAGGGCAGGGTATGGCAAGATAACCATATGAGAAAGCCCTCCCAACCCAATAATCTATGACTTTTATGAGATTACTATAGAACTGGTATAGTAGAATTTCATGACGTTTTCTCCTCTCATTTTCCCAGTGTATGGCCTTCTAACTACTACATCAGGGTCTTGCTGAGGGCAGCTGGTTGTTTTTGAGCACGCTGGCACCTGTTAAAACATGGTTTAGAAATGCTGCTGATGCTAGGAAAGAAAATAAAAGCCAGCTCACACTCTTATGCCTCTGGACTCAGCATTCTTCTGTGTATTTGTATTATCTTTGATACATTTGCAAACAGCCCCAAGTGCAGAACAGTCATACAGCTAATATAAATATTATCTATAGGGACTTGACCCTGTCTTACACCAAATACTCAAATGAAAATAATATTAATAATGAGACTGAGGTGAGTAAACAAGTGCATCTGACAGTGGTTCTCTCTTAATGCTTATGGAGATCAGTAATATAAAAAGGAAGCAAAACCTCCATGTAAAAGGGGACAGGTGTTTTTGCAGTGCACTGTTTGGGGAAAGTGTGTGATCTGTGCTTCAGTAAAACTAAATTTGAAGCACCTGGTGCCTTGCCTTTCTGCACTGGCAGCAGTGAAAACTCCCATGTCCTGGGCTTTTGTCACATTAAATGTTTCTAAATCGCACTCAAAAGCCTTTTCAGATGTGCTGTCTAGGAAACCTCAGTCCAGGAAATGGCAAATGATGTGGCTAGTAGTTTAGCAGTTTATAAATCACTCTATCAACCTGAGTGATATGTAGCATGCTCTGAAAGATGGGAACAAGACAGTGTGCTCAGCCTCTTCCCTAATTCAAGTTTACATTATTGCCTGTGCCTGGGAGTCTCTTCTTTAATCACTGGGTAATTTGTTTGAGGGCCTGAAGTCCCCTTCAGCAAGTTATATTAAAAAGGTTTCAGGAAAGCATGCAACTGGGCTGAGCCTGATAGAAACAAACAAAAAAATTCAGTTTGTGTGCTGTTTTTTCCCTTTCTAACTTCATTGCATTTCTTTCTCTTTGTTCTGGAAAAGAGAAACTGAAGGAAAGGAGGAGGCAGCTAAAGCTCCAGAATTCTTGACTTTGAAGACTGCTGTTGTTTAATCCCAGCCTAACTCCTCAGCTGCAACATTTCTCATGTGTGGGGGCTGATGGCTTCAGTTCTTTTAGAGGCCTGGCACAGGAACTGTGTTTCTCTGGCTTATTGAGTTCCTGCTTTTGGCTTATGACCTCTTTGTGAATTCTGAATTTCTTTCATAAAAGAAAAGGGAGATTTCTCTTCTCCTTGTCCATGTAAACCGTGAGGTGTTCATCAAATCCCAGGATTTCTAGTTCAATCTCTAGTCCAATCTCCTACTCAAAGTAGGGTCAGCTATGAAGGCAGACCAGGCAGCTCAGGGCTTTATCCCACCGGGTCTTGAAAACAACAAAAGCTGGAGACTGTACAGTGTCTCTGGGCAACCTACTGGACTTGATCTCATGGTGAAAAAGTTTTTCCTTATGTCCAGTTTGAGTCTTTTTTGTTTCAGCTGATGCCTATTGCATCTCATCCTCCTGCCTTGCACCTCTGTGAAGAGCCTGGTTCTGTTCTCCTGATGACTTTCTTGTAGAAATTTTATGGTCCTTTTCCTCTCTCCCTTCCCTTATGAAGCTAAACTTTTAGTTTTTTTTTTCCAATTTTATGATGTCTAATGTATTTGTCCTTATGTGCTAGGAAAGTGCCAATACTTCCATTTTCACAGGTTTCATTTTCAAAATTTTCATTTTCAATCTCAACTGAGTGTATTCATTTAGTTATTTAGATGTCTTGATCTGACCGTAAGGTCTAACTCAGCTCCAAATTCAGACACTTAAATTCAGGTTTCTGCATTGTGGATGCCTTCACATGAAGCTAGTGTCAAGGGTCCCATTATGGTCAGTGGAGGTGAAGTCAAAACAGCCAGTGGAGCTTAGAGAGTGATTTGTCTCACTGTTGTAGATACGTAGGTGTGCTCAGCTGTCCGGTTCTCAAGAGTTCACTAACTATATCGAGTAGATCTCCACTGGCCATAATGAGATTGGTTCACATGTAGCCATCTGCACAGCAGACACATAAGTTTGTCAGAACCTGGAGCTGAATCCCACCACAAGAAACTGGCTCAAAAATGATGCAGGAAGTCAGTAGCAGAGCATGATTTGAACCCACATCTTTCTAGTCCAGATAGGATGCCCTACGTACTGGAAGACCCATTCTTCTGTTTCAAAGGAGCTATGTGACTTTGTCCTGCGAACATCAAAGGACAGGGAGGCACAGCTGGTTCAAAGCAGCACTGGTGGCTTAGAGAATGGCGCACAAAATTTTTTTTCTTATGACTATGCACAGAAAGCTTGTTTGACAGTTCTGCAACAGCCCTTTCTATGGTCTCCAGTTCAGTGGCATTGGGTCTAAGCACTGTAATTTATTCTCTGACAAGTCATTTACATAAACCTCTGACATCCTGCTTTTGGATTGGCATGTGGAAATGACAGTGAATTCAATATTTGAGCAAAATGAATGCCTGTTACAGAGGTGAATTCAATGCATATCAGAGTGGATTAGCAGCTGTAATTAATACTTCTAAGGGAAAAATAGTTGCTCTGATCACAAAGAGCTTTAGAAATCCTAATTCTTTTTGTAGTTGTTGAGATGAGAGTGCACTATTAAATATATGAACTAAACAAAAATTACTGAAAGAGGCATAAAATAACTCTGATATTCAGAGGATTTTGCTTTCCGGTATGTAGCTGTATGTCGATATCTCTCCATTTGCTAGCTCCCCAGGCTGTATCAGGTTGCATTTCCCAACAATTGCCTCGCATCAGTAGTCTGGTGGTACCCCAAAGAGTCCATGTCTTTTAATATGAGGACTTTTATTAACCAAGCTAGGAAAATCATGAAAAAATCAACAGAAAGTGAACATAAGACACTGGAATTTGGATGCTAGTGGTCAGGAAGACTGATGGCTGCTGTTTGGAGAACTTCTGTCTTTGGAGTTTAGGTGCTTCTTTACTTCAAAAAGGCTACAAGAAGGCATAATGCAAGTCTGCTGTGGGGGTGTGGAGGGAAAACAAAGTATCTTTTGTGACATTCTGAGTGTCACAGGAAGATAAAGTTGGCAAAACTTTGTGAAAAGGAGAAAACTTAGAAATGTAAAATTACAGTATAAGGAAGGGTAAAAAACTGTTTCTTTGCTACTTCTAAAGCATCCAAGTCTCCTTTTTCTTTGTCTCCCTTTTTGTCCTTTATGACAAATATTTTGAAATGAAAAGGCAAATTTGATCACAAATTTTTACAGGCTAGGTGTCTGAAATGTGCTTGGAGCTACAGTGATTTCATCTACGTACATCTGGTTGCTCGCATTCAAGAAAGTTGAATTCTAAAGAGCAAGAAAAGGCTAGTAGGATGATCAGTCCTCTGATGAATCTATCTTGCAAAAGGAAAGTAAAAGGGCTTTTCTTTTTTTATCCCAAAGAAGGGTTAAGCTCTCTTCATACACCAATACATATTGTATCTGTACATGAGCTGGGAAACAACCTGTTGAAGCTAAGAGGCACAAAAATAAGGAGTTCAACAAACTTATACTGGAAATTAGAAGGGTTCTAGCTGGAAATGAAATTTTGGAACAGCCTTCCAGTAGGAGCAGTGGCCTACGATAGAGCTTTGTTGGATTATGAGAAGGAATGTAAAATGTGACTTCCTGTGGTAGCACACTGAAAAAATATGCCTAATTTCCTCAGTAAAAGAGGATGAGGAAGCAAGCCTAGGTTTGCCACTACTGCTTACTAATTAACTTAGCTTTTGGTATTGCTTTTGACTGCTCCAACTCGCACTCTCAAAGGTGATGTCCAGGCATGGTTCTGGGGCTGGTTTCCTTCAAGGCCTACACACAAAAAATGATATTGATGTGACTGCACCAGGATGGGTTCCCATCACTCTCCATACTCTTCCAGTGCTGTCACAAGGGCCTTTGCCGTCATAAACTTGCCCAGCATCTCAGGGTGTACAATATGTTCCTTGAGTTTCATATTCTAAAACACCATGTTGGTGGGCTAGCATATAGCCTTCACATTATTTCAGCTACTATGAACAGGAAAAAACCCCCACCTCAAAATATTGTACCTTAAAACCACATGGATATTGGGGGAGATGCAAGACTGAGTGCTGTGTAATGCAGTTATAACCAATCTTATGGAGCAGGAGCCCTAAGCATTGTGACTATGAGCCATGCTTACAATTTGGCCTGGGAGGGCAAAGTGGTTCTCCAGAACTGATACATTAGCAAATCTTGAAGAGCTATGAGTGAGATTGTTGGAATAAAGCCCTAACATAACCCTTGTTTATTGGAATTGGTGCCTGCCTTACTCTGTGAAACAGGTCTTTCTAATCTTGTCCTGCTGTCATGAAGGACAATGGCATTAGTAGTTACTCGGTGAGCCTTTGTGTGATTGCTGACTAGTGACTATGCCATTTCTCCTGCTTTGTCCCACTTCAATGTGGAGTTGTGGCTCTTTCCTACCTGGAACTTGTGTGAAAGATGACAACTTGTATTGTACTCACCACATAAGTAGATTCGTGCTGTGCACGGATGATGAACAACAGCCCTACAAGCCTTGTTAGCAGAGCTTATGTTAAGTTTATATTCATAGTACATATAAAATCATTTTGAAATGAAGGGTACAAAACTTGGCCCATCTACCTGGAATGGGACAAGGGGACACCATGCTGCTTGTGTTGGTGTGCGAGATCCTGCTTATACGCATGGGGAAAAGTTTAAGTTTCCCAGATACACCATATATGATAATCAGGCAAATGCTATCCTTCAGTAGATGACTAGTTATGGATGCTTCTGCTGCTTATGAAATGTATGTATCTCTAAGGCAATAAACTGATCCTGGGATAGTTCAGCTGCTGCTTGATTTCTTGCTGGTTCTCATCTCTGCAGCCTGTCCACTGTGTAAGGCAATGTGGGTCTCCCAAATCAGAGCCTGCATGTTTTCAGTTCCATTTAACAGTCTCCTGAGCACCCTGGGGGAGGAGGTCACTCATTTCAGATGATATAAAATTCATACTTATATCAGTACAATTATTAGAGTTCTGTTCCCAGACAGGAGGAAGAATGGTAAGAGGCCATGGAAGACTACAGGGTCTTTGGGGCTAGTGGGAAATGTTGGAGGCCAGCCAGCTTGAGTCCATACTTCCTTTAAGTGTGTGCCTCAACATCTTTCCTTGGTTTTCTTGGTGGGGGAACTATTGCCATATGTCAACATCAAGCCCATATGCATACCAGTACGTAGGGAGCAGGCTCTGTGGGTACTGAAACTCAAATACTAACCGGAAAACAGTCCAAAGTGGTCACTTAGACATCACTGGATCCCAGAAGGCTCTTTCAAATTGTATGATCCATATTCCTAAAGGTGAAAGCTTTCAAAGGGTCTTTGGGAAGCCAGTGGTGCTCATACCTGGTTCCCAAAAGTCTGGCTTCATTCCTACCTTGTTATCATGTTCAGTCTAAACAGGGCCAAGCTACATTGTGAGGAAAAAGCTCCAGAGCTTCATAAAACATCCTGGGATAAAAGACTGTTTCCCACCATTGATTTTTTTCACTTTCTGAAAATAATTGCTAGTGGTTAGGTATTCATTCAGGGTAAAACTGTACAAAGTGCCTGAGGCACCTGTGTGCTCTGCTCAGCTCAAAGAGTGAATTGTGTGCGACATCCAACCAACTGAATAGCTGCTTTAAGCGGTTCCCAGATCAGCTATTCACTCTGACATCTTCCTAAGACTGACTATCAAGAGATCTCAGTTAATGGATTCTTTTGTAAAAATTGTGATCTTATACAGCTAGTGAGCAAGAAAAGGCCTACATTTATGGGATGTCCTTGTTAATAGTTCAACAAGGCCAATGGCAGGAAGAGTGTATGTTTTATTCCATTTCAGGAAATGATATCCATATTTTACCCTTATCTCTAGAGACCAAAAATTTCACTTTATGTGGGTGCTCTTTTGAAGTGTTATGAGCCATGGGATTTCTCTGTCGCTCAGGCAAAGATGGAGCTGGAGGGCTAATGGCCCATTCATGGATAGTAAATGAGAATTGATGGAGAAGAAATGATGGGAAAGCACCTGGAAACCCTGAGTTTTTCTCTTCCTCTCACTCATTATGAGTGCTAGCTGGTGGCACTAAGTCAGAGCCTGTGGTACAAATAGTACCATGGCCCTGTGAGGAAGACCAGGAGGTGCTCTGCTTAGAGATAAGGAAATACTTGTTTGGTTTCCTGTTTACGCTGATGGAAGAGAAATGTTGGATGCTTCTGGCATGGGCCTTCCCATGGAGAAAGAGCTGCAATAATTGGGAAGCATTTGGGAAGGACTTCAACTCACTTCTGCTTGCCCTCCTTCTCTGGATGGCAGCCTGACACTTCCTAAAGTGACATGACTGCTGGTCCCATTGGCTCCTATGCAGGCCAGTGTGGGTATTGCCTTCATGGGATGCAACACTGACGTGTGGTCCCAAGTTTGGATTCTCAGTGCTTTCTGGACATAAAACAGCAAAGCTCTGACATTCTTCTGTCACTAAATAGCTGTTTTTCTGGTTGTGTCATCACAGGCATATGCAGCTGAGAAAGAAGTGCTACGGAAGTTCATTTTTGAGTGTCTTAGGTGAGGATAGCTAGTGAGATTTATATAAGGATGTGAGGTTTATAGATAACTAAATTTCTGAAAGGCTGAAGTGGAGCTTGTTCTAGAATATTTTCTAGTTTTTTTTCTTCCTTTGTTAACATACTAGTCTCCTAAAACCTGTATATTTCCTCATTTTATCAAGTCCATTTTTTTTTACTTGACTGGTAGAAACAGAAATAAAGTCAGCTCTCTCCTATGCCCTTTCTTTAAACAGTTTTTACCCTAACCTGCCCAGGAATCAGATAGCTGAAATAGAATTTTTGATTGATGTTGGGGAAAATCTGAAAATGGGTTTTATTCTTATGTATTGCTTCCTATAAGTCCCACAAAAGGAGTGGCCATTTTGTTGGTAACTCCTTCAGGACAGCTGGATGATCTGATTTCTTGGAAGGAAGGTGTGCTTTTCTTTTAGTTTGTCTTAATACAAACTAGGATTGGGTTATTTTTAACAACAACAACAACAACTAATAATAATAATAATAATAATAATGTTTTTTATACGTTATCCTGAAATTTATTATTGATTTCTTCTGTATGTTTTTAAAATCTAAAGGTCTACAGCTCAATGTTCTTCCTACAATAGATGCTTCTAAAGTCCTTTGTTCTTCCCTTCTCCTCATCCTTGTTTTAAATGAAGAAATGTTCCTTATCCGCTGATTACAGATGATGATCCTATCTAGGTAGAATTTGCTGTAGTAGCTAAATAGATTTAAAATTCATATATTCATGTCTTAAATTCTATTTTCATTTAAAGTTGTAAGGAGATTAATTGGAGAGGATGTCTGGAGTTTACAGGTTAAAAAAAAAATAAATCCACGTCTACCTTTTGTATGCTAAAGCTCTTCCATCAGTTAGAATATAGGCACTATGCAATCCACTTTTATAGCAGGATCCTTCAGAATTAGTCTGTATTTACTGCAGCATTTAATCACAGATGAAAAACATGAACCTGCTCTCTGGTTAGCTGATTCAAACTGACTACTCTGTAGTTATTAAAGTTTGTTTGGGATACTTTGAAATCTGTCCATTTGTCCAGGTATTTGATCTAATACATGAGGGCCAGTGATTAATTCATTGGCTTTTGGATTTTACAGGAAATATCTTTGGGGATTTTAATCTGATTTGAAGAGACAAGGAGCATGTTCTTGTCTGTACTCCCAGGAAGACTGAAGTAGCAAAGCCCCCACTCTTGCCTTGTCATTATATTCAAACTCACTACTCATTCTTTAATTGAATTTTTATCAAATGACTTGAAGCTTCCAGGCAAATGAACCAAGACTAAATTTTTGTGTTTATTATCTGCTAATACAAAAAGCACTCAGTTATCTGTTCCTCTTATTTTTCCTGGGCCAGTATGGTTATAATTTTCATCAACAGAGGCAAATATTTCTTATGAAGAACAGATCTCAGAGCCTAGGGGCTAATTTGTAGTATCTGTAAACCACACAAGCATGCAGGCTCACTCCTATCCTTGTGGTAAACAGAAGTGAATGTTTGTCTTTGGAAATGCTGGAGAAACAGGTCATTTATGGCAAAAAAAGGCCCTCTGAGAGGAGACGAATTGAAGCTGCATGTATGATGAGCCAATCTATGACTCTGGAGTAATTTTCTGCACATCAGTGATGCCTTCAGCAAGAACTTGACAAGTCAGTTTCCCAGAGGTGACTGCTGTGTGAAACAAAAGTGTCAGTGTTTTCCTCCACCATGTTCCATGAGCTTATTTCTTAGGGTTTTATTCTTTATTTCTGGTTCCTGCCAGCATTTCCCCCCGACAGACACACACCAGGTGTGTTAAATATGCAGGTTGGGCTCTGGCCCTCCTGAGATTTTTATGTGGGCCAACCATCCTGCAGAACCTAAGCTTTCAGGTGAATAAAGAATGTATCTCTAATGCATGCTTACAAAGTAAATCTGAAGTGTACAAGTCTTGTTTAAACTGGTTTTCTAGGCTTTGACTCTCTACAGTCAGTGGGTAGATGGGGTGAATGACTCTCTGGGGGTCCCTGTTGCTCTCTGTTCATGCTATAGGAAGCTTAACTTCCACACTTAATATTTAACAACTTCAGTGATTCTGTGAACATTTCCATTAACCATTTCATTGGCATCATGACAGAGAATGTGCAATTGCTGCAGGAAAAATATATAAGCAAGAGAAAAGGGTAATGAGAGAAAGACTAGGGAAAAAAAGGGGAAATAGACAATTTTTCTATAGACAATAGAAAAAATAGTGAAATAAAACAAAGAATAGAAATAGCAGTAGTCCAAAAAAGGGATTCATTTTTCTACTAAATGAAGTGGCAAGGCACTGAATAAATAGCAACATTTAGTTACTAATTAGAAGGCACCTTCAGCTCTGCTCATATCTCCCATTGATGTCCCTATGATATATTGTGTTTTGGTCTTAAGATTAAAGAGCTCTATACTCCTAAGAGTCTTTTCTGTTGGGTAATTTGGATGCCTCTTTTCCTTCTTCCATAGAGTGATCTTCTAATATCTCTCTACTGTTAACTCTG
Organism: Apteryx mantelli; assembly: GCF_036417845.1. Lineage (NCBI taxonomy): Eukaryota > Metazoa > Chordata > Aves > Apterygiformes > Apterygidae > Apteryx > Apteryx mantelli. The sequence goes on from NC_089978.1 coordinate 28,754,076, forward strand.
GAGTTTGGATGTGATTCCACAGCTTCAGTCTCTTGTCTTCTCTGATTTATCTAAGTCGTCCTCCTGAAATTCCTACCAGCCATCTGACACTGGCTAAAAATGTCTTGTTTCTCTTTACCCTCATAGTTAGGTCCTTGCTCCTACTTCCTGAGAAGTTAAACATCAGTTAGTCCCTTAGAAAGTAAGCGAGTCCCCCGAGTGCTCCAAGAGCTCTGTGAGGCATCAAGGTACCATAATGCCATACGACCATTTAGAAGTGATCATCCAATGTAATACACCTGAGGAGCTGACAGTCTTAATCTAAATAGGAGTCCACAGAGCTGGGATACCATGCTCATGTCACATATGTGGGAGCATGTGATTCATGGACTGTTGCTAAAGGTGGAGAGGAAAAGAGAAAGAGCGTTCTGCCCCTCTAAATTTCTCAGTAGATCTCTAACTCTCTAACCCACAGTGGGGTTGGGGAGGTCTTGTTATTTTAGCCCCAAGTTGTCACTAGTTTGGAAAATTATACTTGAGCTCTTTACCCTGAGCAAGTGATGGGCGGGAGAGGAAAGAGCTTTGGTTTGCAGGCTATTCTGGTACCTTGGACATCTGCTGTGGGTGGGTGGCTGAGCAGTGCCCAAACCTCCCAGCAGACTTCCCAGCAGCGCTGCCTGCCCCAGTGGATGGGGCTGGCAATAATTCATCCTACCTGTCTAAAGGCATTGATTTTTATAGTACTCCACATTTCAAAAAATTAATGTGCTATCTCAGTAAAAGATTTAATTATAGGTTTATATTTTTGGATCTTTATATTTTTGGGATGTGTCTTACTCTTTGGTACCTGAAGGCTTTGTTCTTTAGAAATGCTTGCAGAAAGTTTCTCTTTCACACTGATGTGGAAGAAAAAGAAATGTGTTCTTTTCCAGGGAGACAAAGTGGGTTAAAATAAGTAAACCCTCCTCACCTAACTATGCAAGTTGACTTTCTGGAACTGCTTAGTCTCATAAGCTTCTGTTCCTAGATCTTGATCCCTGCGGACTGTTATTTTACCAGTGATACGAGTTGCTGTTCTGTCTAGCTGTCAGACAGACTAGGAAGTTTCAAGGAAACGACACACCATGTCCATGATGCAAGCAAAAGACATTGTTTATTGATACAAAAGCGGCAACTGATAAATGGTAGCAGTTGCATTAGTAGGTATCTCGCACCCTTCTGATGCCAGGAGCTCCAGGGTGGTATTGGGTGGCCCCCTCCTCTGGTGTGCAGCGCCCTGTGCAGTCCTGTACTGGGAATCAGGCTGACAGCGGGGGCTTCCCCACTCTTATTCCACTACATGTTGTTTTTATGTTCCGTCCTTTGGGACAGTTTATATAACAGCCAGCTGCCTGCTGTTTATACAGAGCTACCTAGGGTTGAACATGTTGCCGGACCTTTGTTCAAGGTGATAGCTCCTTGGGATAACAAATATCTTCAGCGTTTCTGCTACAATACTTTTTAAAAAAGTTATTTTCTGCCTTAAGCATTTGTAATTTTGGATTTTTCCTCTGCAAATTTTCTTTCTGCACCTTTATAGATGTTAGTCCTGATTCAGAAGCTCAAAACATTCACATCACCAAGCTAAGTAAGATATTTTTGGATTTTTACAGTTACTCTGATTCTACATAATTTCTTTTGCATATGTGAGGAAGACAGAGAGCAAAACTCAGGCTCCGTGGTGTTCTACCATCATGGGTATCCTTTGGAAAATATTTCTGATGCCTGAACACTTCAGGAAGCTTCATCATAGTATTGGTGTACTTTGGTGGTGGTAAGAGAAGTACAAAGAATCACTGGAGGAACTGGGAGTGCTATCTGTCTTGAAGGTTTATTTTAATCTTTGTAGAAGCAATTCTGCTTCAGCATCACCATAGTTCTTCTGACATATTCACAACATAAATAAATTCCATCCCTCTCCATAGAGAGCTTTCTTTTTATCTCAAAAAAAAACAAACCTAAGCGAAGACACAGTACAATATTTCATAGGGTCAGAGTAGAAGACTGGCTTTTTGGTTGCTGCTGCCAAGAAAAAGAAAGGAAGAATGAAGAACCATTGACCAACCCCTCACTCGTTCCTCCATCTCACTAATGAGATTTGGCACTAATCTAAATGAAGTCACAGACCACTGAATCAATGCGACATTTTTGTTACAGACCAAGGAATTTCTAACCTTGTTTGCAATTCTTTGTATTCTTTTAAAAATGCAAATATTCACCAAATATGCTTTTAGATTAAGGAATCTCTTTTCAGACGACATCAGGGAACTGTTAGTTTTCAGGTCACTTCCACTCACTCTAGGTAGCCTATGCAAAGATATTTGTCTTTGTTGTTGTGCTGTGCATTCAGTATTGCAGTGCATACTCCAGAACTCAGAATTATTTTCATCCTCAGCTGCTGATAGTTCCTGTGTCAGATTAAACAGGATTTTCCTTAGCTCCAGCCGAGTTCTAGAAACACGCCTACAGCAGTACACAGCTCGTAGAGTTACAGGAAAAAAGTTGAGGTAAAAGGAGTATCTGAAAAGCTTGAATTTCTTTCTCTTCTATAAATGTGGAGCATAAAGAGGGCAGAGATAGCAAAAGGTATGCTTTTCCATGCTTTAAAATGTATAGAATTACATACCTCACTGGATATTCTTTCTAGCAGAATCAGACCTAAAGAGAAAGGAAAGAAAGGGAAATGGACTGGGGTGCAGCTGATGGCAAAGGCACAGGAGACTCACTTTATTTTGCAACATATGCTCCTGTTTCCTTTGCAAACCATAATAAAACAGGGAAAAGATGAACTACAACTATATTTATAGGAAGTAGTAAAGATGCAGGAAAAGGGACAGATGTTAGTTATGATTGTGAATGATAGTGAAGTAGGAGCAGTGCAGGAAGTCAGATAATTGACACATTGCTAACAGATATAAGGTAAAATGATCTAAAGAAAGGGCCAAAATCATATTACCTCTGTGAATCCATGCATGTGCGGGTGTTATGTGTGCTTCTGGTGTACTCCTCTCAGATGAAAGAATGGATTTTCACAGGCTTAATGAGTGAAATGAAGAAACTTGTACTGTGGAAATGGTATCTGTTGGTCAAAAGCCCAAAGAATCTTCTCAGTTTGATGTAATATGGTCAAAGAGCATCTCACAAAATGTTGCTTTGCATTGAAGGCCTCCCCAGGGGAGGTGCCAACAGCCTGGCACATTATTAGTTCAAGGCTCTTTATGTTCCCCTATACAGGCACAGGTTTCAACACTTGTAAGCAATAATGGTGAGCAATATCACCAGCTCTGTGTCCTCAGAGCACTTCCAACCTCATCTCACAGGAGGCCCAGATCAGATTGGAGCCATAAGGATCGATTTGTTTTACGTAACCATGAAGAACTTGCCTAGTTCAAGGACTGTTGCATGCTCTGTAAAGTTCCTAGGAAGGAAAAGGATTTGTGGTCTGATACTCATTCACTGAATTTCTGTTAAAGAGTGGATGTTTGGTACAAGCCAGGAGGGATAGGTTGTGATGGGAAGTGAAATGTTTTCCCTTTATCTCCTTTCTTATCTAGCCCCCATCCCTCCCGCAAAAATCCCAACCTGTATAGTAAATGGTAAGATTACTAAAATTGTAAGGATATGACCACACTAAAGATTCTGCCTGGATAACTGGTCATGCCATAGTTGAAAAATACCACCGTAGGCAGAAATATGATTTCTTAACTTGGCGCATTTACCTTATATTTCTATTATATGATCACATAGGATTTTGGAATTAATACAATGTATTAAGACACATTTTTCTATAGCGTCCAGTGGCTTCATGCAGCAGAGAATATATGACAGAGTCCTTGAAAACAACACTGTAAATTAAGCTGTACTTAAAGCATATATGCTACTTCGTCTGTTCATCACTAGGGTAAATCAGCATAACTTCAGTAAAACCTGTAGATTTCCAGCAGCAAAAGATTTGATCTATATAAATTATCAAATATAATAGTAAATTTTTACTGGTATGCTTAAGTTTGCTACGTAGTTAACTGAGCCAGGCTGCTTTTAAGGAAGCCAGCACTGCAGGTACATGCTTGGTTAAGCTGGCTTTGTGTTAGCACTCATGCTGCCTAAGACTGAGCATTTTGGCCTTAGAATTGCCTAGGCAGTGTTTTTGTATTTGTACACTATGTAATGCTTTCAAATTCAAACCCTGATGTCCAAGAGAAGGATCTATGTGTAAAAAATGAGTGGGAATTAAGCAATAAGAGTTCTAGAAGGTGCGTGTTAGGCTGAGATAACCCATACCTCAAGAATAGTTGAAGGACCAATTGTCAGTGACCCGGCAAGAGTCTTATCTCACATGAACACAGCCTTTGGGGTGTGCTGTTGGAATAATAAATTGGCAACTAGAAAAAAATATTGCATGCAGGACTACATTTAGTTGATCTTTTAAGGAGCATAATTTAAATTTTCTGTGAGAAGTGGCCTAACTGAAAATTTTAAATTTTGCTTAGGGGAAAAAATATACACATTTAGACCAGATTCTTAGAAGTATTCAGTTGCTAAACTGACAATGAAAATCTGGCCCTCAGTTCATGAGTTTCTGTAGAAATGCAAAGTATATAAGTCATGTTCTGTTCATTTCTGCATAATAACATATCTCCCCAAGGAATTAGGTTGCATTTTAATTTCCTAGCTAGAATGTTTAATCATGAAGTTTAGAGACGAGTAACATTTAATCGCCATTTGAAAAGTGGGCACTTTAGAAAAGGGATAGCTGAGCATATGGGCACTGATTGACTAGGGAGCCATCACCTTAAGGTTGCTTGTTCAAATTGAGGCCTCCTTAGGAATAACTAAGAGTGATTCCTCTCTCATGGGTGTTTTGTTGCTTAATTGAAATGCACTGGTAATCGCAGCCCATTGCCATTGCTTTGGCTGAGACCTGGCAGCTTCAGAAGACAAGCTGAGGGCTGGCTGGCTGTGCAAACTGTTATTCCCACGTGGGAAGGAGGCCCATGGTGTAAGAGTGACTTGCTCTGTTAAACTGCCCTTTCTGCAAACAGCCAGAAGACCACCAGCAAACTTCCAATGTCTCCTTCTTATTAGGATTTATTTTGTCTAAGATACCACGCTTACAATCATGGCTGTAAAAACAGATACCACAACACAATTGCTGCCTATGGCCACCCCCTCTTGCTCGTATCCTCTAATCAACAAATAGCTTAAGCCCGTGCCTGTCTTTGCCCAAAATTCTGCAAGCTTCTCAGTATCATGCCTCTGGTTTCCCACAGAAACAAGGTTTCATACCTATTATGTGTGAATTTGACTGGCTGGTTGTTGGCCAAGCCCAACCAATATGTCTGAAGGGAGTTGATCTCAGCTCTGGTACCTTCTGACAAGTTTTGTTAAAACAGTTGGCTGTGCAGAGGGGAGAAAATATAAGTGTCCTGACCATGAGAAAGGCTACAATTTTAACTCAAACAATATATTGTCCGAGAACAGAGGCAGGGATTGCGTATGAGGATATACTTCTATTTGCCATCATTCTTGAAAAGGTTCATACCTAACTCACACTTTCTCAGTCATCAATATTAATCAACCCAAAGACAGAAATCCAGGGGAAAACAAACTGCATTAGTTCTGGAGGTCATCAGCCTTCTGGCATAATTGCTTCAGTGATGAGGCAGAGGCACTTTACTTGATATGTCTGTCTATATTACATGTGAGTCACACACTGAGCTAGTTAAGATATAATAACTTTGCTTGGTAATTTAGGAATCATACTATCTAGAAATGTTAAATGCTGTCAACTGTTTTCTATCTTCAAAGGAGCACAGCATTGTCTTTTGATCTTCAGAAATAACAGATCTAAGGGCAAGTAAAACAAATGCATTTCTTTATTAATCAGTTTAAGTAAAGCACATTTTAAAGGCTCTAGAGCTGATAGTGATAGTTGCATGAAGTAGAAACATTTTAGTTCTATCTTGTTTGTATAGATATATCACATAAAATCAGATGAGGTCAGTGAAGTTAAGAGACACAGAGTGAATATGAGACAGATCATGTTGTGTAGCAGGTTCTTCAATCCTTTGTGTTAGATTTGATGCCTTTGCCCCAAGCGAGGAAAAGTAACAAGCTGAAAAATTCAAGTTATGTGAAGTACGAAAGTACTTCTAAACTAATGCCCTTTCTGCTGTAGAACTAAAATGAGGTTGCATTCATGTAATTTTAAATTCATTGCATTTTGAAGTATGGGTGAAATGAACTGAAACATGGAAGTACATTTTCTTCCATAGCACTCTGGAAAATGAGCTGTTGCAGTCAGTCATTTTCGGCAGGGGTGGTGGTGGGGAACCTATTGTGCTGAGGTTTCTTATTTGATGCCGAGCTAGTCTGCTTGGCAGAGTTAATCAAACATTGATTCTTGGACTAATTTTCACTTTACGGTGTGAAGGTGTGATAGCAGAGAGCATAATCTGTGCCAATGAGGTAAGTGTGCTGGCTTGCTCTCCCAGTCTGGAACTCTTCTCCACCTTTGCCTCTGCAAAGCTCAGGAAAGCTTTAAACCCAAGCCATGACTGAGCTAGAAGGAATTAAGAGGCAAGTTCTATGATCAGAGACAACAGATAAAACTGCTATGTGTAGTCTAGATATTTGTCATTTAAGTAGGTAGTCTGGGGAAAAACCATATGGCTTGAGTTGTTTTCTGGTGTGGGTTCCTTCTCGGGGGCTATGTGAGGTTAGCAGCTAAAGCTTTTCCTATTTACAGGAAGGAGGATGGTTCCTCCTAAGCAACACTACTTGAGATGGGCTAGTTGCAGTGGCACAGCACCATGAGGTCCCGGCATTGGCTCTTCGGCTGAAATTGTCAGTATTGTGCAAAGTCAGGTACACTTGGAGTAACCCAGGCATCAAGTCAGCAATCTCTTTTCTGGTGCGAAGCTGACCTGGGATACCTGCAGCGTCTCAATAGGTGTGCAACATTAGCCAAACATTGCTCTTTGAGACACACAAGTATTCTCCTGCTGTGAGTAATGCTATTTTCCTTTGTACTCCACAGCCCCAGCATTGTCCATGTACACAATTATCTAAACTCTTTCTGTGTTGAGTCCTTATCCTTCCCTCCACCACCTGTTCCCTGGGTTTTGACAAATCTTTCCTCTGGACTTTCCTCAATGCATGTGCAGAATCCCATACATTCAAAGAAACCTTATTTTGTTTTTCAGTGTTCCCTCGTCAAGTTATGTCACCTCTTCTGGTCTCTCTTTTCCTCTCTCTAGCTTCATTATTAACTTCACACTGGCTTCTTTTCAGTCCCCTCAAACGAGCTTGTTACTGTCAAGGCAAAAGCTTTCTTCTTCACAGCTTCTGTCCTCTGGAACAGTCTTCTTGTAACTCTGCCCTGTTGTCGCATCATTTCATTGCTTTTGTTTTATAAAACCAAATCCTTTCTCCCATCTCCCTCTCTTGGTTCATTCCTCCCTCCAAGACACTGTGGTTTTCAATGCTTTAACTATTTTTAACTACATATTTGTGGCCTGAACCATGAATCTAATATTCAAAAGCTTAGACTTCTGTCCCTCCTCAGTATATTTTAGAATCTGAAGATGTTAAATCTGAACACAGCTCTGTTGTGTCATTTTTGAGAACATATTAAGAGAGACAAATTTACAATTTTTCTTTCAGTCCCAAGACCAATAGAAATTCTTCCAAGTGTTTGTTGTATGGTCCAAGAGAGAGCTTATTTTAAAGAAATGCACATTCTCCTGGAGTGAAGACAACAATTTTGGAGCACAATACAGAATTAAGTAATGACAAAAGTGGTATGGGTATTACTACTGGACATTGTCCAAGAGGAGGAAAATTGCAAATATTACTAAATAGATGAAAGCAAAGGTGAAATTCCTTCCCATTAAAAAATAAAAGTGCTGTCACTCATGAGATTAAAGAGATGTTCGTTCTTCACCTGTCAGAGCTAATTGCCTTTGTAGTTATGAAGACTCAAATCAAGGGCTCCATCTTGTTCCTTTGTTGTAAAAATTATATGAATAGAGAATAAAGTTCCCAGTACTCTATTTCAGTGCCAATGTCTCTGTAATGCTAATAACTGTAGGAATGTTGTTCCATTAGGGCATGAGGGATTTAAATCCATAAATAACTTGAGTGAATAGAAACACGTTCCCATGTCTCAAATGACCAAACTGATTTTGTTTATAACTTACAAAGAGAGAGGGTGCCATTAATATTGAACAGGAAAAGTCTGAATGGATCTCATGTGATTTCTGCATGAAAAGGCAGCCCCTCTCCTAAGCCTGCTGAACTCTAATAACACTTCACAGCTTTTATGTATTAAGGTTAGTGGTCAGGACTAACACAGCAGCTAAGGCGGTACAGTTGGTAAGTAAGTTATATAAAATGCATTTATTTTCATAAGAAAGTCAGGGCCTTGTATTTCCAAAATTTTAATGAAATATCACAGATGCTTTAGCAAAAAAAAGTGATCCATTCCATATCATGGAACTAGAAACTGATGAAATAAAGAATGAGGCAAAAAGTATTAAGCAAAAAGTGTTTATCACACATCCAAATGTAATACAGTGTGTCTTATTCATCCATCTTTCTGGCTGTACATGAGCATGACAGAAGAGCACTACCCCAAGGAGCTGGGTTTCACGCCCTCCATACATGCAGGCTAGCTGTAACCTTGAGATGCAGATTTTGGAGGACATTTACAGGAGCAATGTTTCCAGTTCAGCTTCTGTAACTGGAGTCCTAGCTGATTTTACTTGACTGTCAAAGTTTGTTACGTGGGGTCTTGCCAGACGCTACATCAGTAGGAAAGGAGCTTCAAATGAAAGCTGAGGACATGTGCTGTATTTTTATTCTGAAATCATCCATGTGGAAGGGCAGGTAATTAATTCAGAATGAAAATTAAAAGGCATAATTGGAATCCGTTAGAGCAAATAAAAAGACTTAATAGCAGAGTTGCTGTCTGGTGGGCCTTTGCAGCTTGACACCTGACTACGAGACTGCTTCCAGTGTGGTGTCTCTGCAGGAAGGAGCGCAGGCACCACGGATACAGTGATCTGGTCCCATCGGCGGAGAGATCAGCGTGGGAACGAAACCTGCCTGAGATGCAAGATCAGCACCTAGGCAGCAAGTGCCGAACCTGTGCGGCTTCAGCCACACTCCCAGTACCTGATACAGTAGTTAGGACATACCCTAGGGACATATAAATCATGGGATGCAGCCTACTGCTGAAAATTGCCAAATCCCGACCTGCCAGCATTGGCAAGTACCCAAAGCAGTCGGTGGCCATATTCTCCTCAATGATGTATTGTGTGGCATAGAGCAGCTCCACCTGCACCGTTGACCTGAGCGAGCGCAGCAGTGGCTCTCCTGAGACTGATGGGTGCCACATGGCTGGAGCTGCTGAGAACAAAAATTCAGTTGATTGCTGCTCAGTGTCCTGAAATAGTAGATTGTTGCCAAAAGCAGATTGTTGCCAAAAGGACTGGCACCTCTACATGTTTTTGTTAATTCATAACTGAGGTTGGTTAGGACGGCATCTGTCCCTAGGTCTTCCTTTAGACCAAATCCTTCCATCACTGGGGCCAGGTGGGGCCAAAGATTTTGTTGCTCTTATCAGCCTTCCCACATTGCACTGGGGTCTCTGCTGTAAAATCAGTCTTTGTTTCTGCAAACATGAAGAAAGTTCCGCAGTCTAATAAGCAACTGTGAGTGAATATAGCACAGCACTGATTCACCTTCATTTTCAGATTGCCACTTGTTGGTTTGTTTCCATTGCTTATTTGAACGGCTGTCAGCTCTTCTCCGCAAACGGACAAAATCCATGCACCCCTACTGCTGTTAATGAAGTACAAAACTAGACTAGCTGACAAGGTATTTTCTAACTGAAGGGCGTTTGTGCCAGAGTTTTTCTTTAACATATAGTTGCTCAGAGGGTGGCCCAAAGACCTAACTATGAGTTACAATTACAAAATAACTGAAATGTCATATGAAGTGTCCTTGGAGATCTTAAAGTAATTATACCCACTAAAAAGTTCCACTTAGGATGTTACTTTCCACTAGACACAATGGGCCAGATCCTGTATCCAACGTAACACCCCTAGGCACAGCAAAGACAGCCTGAATTTATACTCCAGTAAAAGATAGTGGAATTGATATGATGATGATGATAATATAGTAGTAGTTCAATAAGGACCTGGAAAAGATTTATCCAAATTGTTTATATGGTAAACTGAAGTGAGTCGACTAAAGGCCAAAACCCGTGAAGGGCCCTCCACCAACAATTTTGATTTCTTATACTGAACAGCAGCATCACTGTTGCAGCAGGTATGTTGGATTCTGTCTATCACGTTCCCTGATGAAATTGAATTTTTTTCCACCTTTAGAGTATATTCAGGGTGGCAGTGCAAAGTGCAAATCCACTCGGTTTATTTCTGTGTAGCAGTGTCCTCTGATTCCTCAACTCTCACTATAGCCTATTACAAAGATAAAAGATATATATACCTGGATGAGAAATAGGATGGAAAGATGAGAGGAGTAGTAACTTTGGACCTGTAGATTAGTTATACACGTGTATGAACCCCCACACAATGGACAACCTTCCCAAGACACTACTGAACAGGGTATTCTCCCAGTCTCTGTTAAAACAGTTCCTGTTTACAAAGAATTTTGTCACACACATGGGACTTAACATCCGTAAATGCAGGCAGGGAAGCTCAAACATGACAAGAGGAGGAAGATGCTGGGTGATGACAATAAATCCACAGATGTGGACTCTTCTATCAAGAGTTTAAAAACTCTTCTTAGCTACATGCAGAATTTACATCTTTTCATCCCATTCAGATTTATGGAGATCCATTTGTTTAATTCCCTAGCTGATGGCCTTTCACTTTCCTTAAATTTTACTTTAGAGCTCTAAAGCTATTGCTAGTTCTAGCAGGGAGATTTTACTGTGTTTTCTAACACAGGACATGAAATATACATTAGCATCTTAATGAACCATTAAATATACTGGAAGTAGAAGAAAAAAGTCCCCATCTACTGTAACCTATTTTTATTTAATATTTGGGGCTGGATCCTCAGCTGTTATAAGTGTATAACTTTGTGATCTGAGTGGAGCTAGCCAGTTTGCATTCACAGAAACCTGTCCCTTAATTACTGAGTGTTTCATTCAGTAAAAACAAGAGAAAGGAGCCAGTACTTATTCAAAAAGTACAAAAAGAAAATCACAGCCACCTTCTGTACAAGGAGGATCTCCTCTCTCCCTCTTTTCTGTATGATGGAGCCACTCCTCTGGGGATGCTCTTCAAAATTAATTAACACTTGAAGCAAACTTTTCCTTCCTGGCTTCTGTACAAAGAAACGTAATTTCTTTATTAAAAATACAGCAAAGAGACAAAATCTGATCATGAACAAGGAATTCCAGTGAGAAATTGTTTAGGACAGGGTCTGAGAGGGTTTGTATGAGGTATATAGGGGATATCTTGACACTGCTAGACTTATACAGTGCTAGCAGGAAGTAGGCTTTGCGTGGCAGTGCATTTTTCACAGTGTTTTTGGTAAATCAGGCAAGAGTCCACCACATGCTTCATGGCAGGGCTTTAGTTTTAACATAGAAACAGCTCTATGTAGAAAATATACAAATATTAACTCTAGCTTATGTTGTACAGTATTTCTCTCCATTGCTCATGTTCTATACCTTAAATGGCACAGCATTTATTTCATCATAGTTTTATTTCATCAGAAATTTATTTCATCGTAATTATATAAGCAAGGAGAAGAAGTAAAGTAGAAACAAGACAAACAGAAAATAGACTGTGGTATTTAGGCCAGTGTCTTTGTTTCTTCCCACCTTCTTCACCCTGGAGGAAAGCAGGAGCATTGACCAGGCTTCCAGCTGCTACTTGCCAGCCACTGACAACACAGGGCTCCTCTGCTATTGCTGCAACAGCCGGGAAACTGAAACAACAAATAGTTTAACAGAAATAGGAATTGAGGCCTTGGTCTTGAGACCTGAATTAATTTGTGAGCTGACATATTACACAGTGACCCTGCAAAATGATGACATCATACCTCAGCCATACATTGTATTATTTTTTTCTCCTCATAATAGGAAAAGTTCAAACAGACTATTTTTTCTGATGGTTTTTCTTCTGCATTCTCCTATTAATGGCAACTGTCACATAACATAGTATAACACAGACGACTGTAAAGCATGCAGTGATTATGCTGATATTTAGCACATCTAGTTTTAGATGTTTCAAGGGTAGGCATCTGATCAAGATGCTAGCTGTGTGATCTATGTCTATAGTCAGAGAGCGGCTGTATCAATATTAGCAAATGGTGCAGTTCAGTAGGAGTGGATCTGTAAAGCAGCAGCATTGGTGCTGAGGCTCTGCTACACTGGACATGCGTTGGGGGTTACCTGGGACTAGCTCTGCTCTGGTCCCATAGGCTGCATGTCCAATGGCAGCCAGATGTGTCAGCTGCGCTCCCATGGTGGTTCCCATTTGCGGGCTCCAAGACAGCCCTGCAGTGCAAGGCAAAGAGCAGTCAGCAGGGATGATAGCTTTGCAAAAGTTCACTCTTGGTCCAAACTAAGTCACTGTGCAGATACATTCCTAGGCACCCCGGGGTGGTAACTCACATCATCCAAAGGTAACTGGTTCTTTCCCAAGTAAGGTGGTGTATGCAGAACATTGGTCTATCGTCCTAAGCTTACCAGAAAACTTCAACCCATTTATCTCCAAAACACACAAGCTTTCTAGCCCTATCAAGTCAGTACTGTGCAGGGGTGAGCACTGCTTTAGCTGTAGTAAGATGAGACTTGCTTCTGGCATTCTCACTAAAGTAAATGGAATAGATTTGGGTAGAAAGTGCCTGTCTTCATTCTATTACTTTGTAATCTTTTGTCCTGATTCCATCGAATATTTGAAGCACATAATGTCCATTTTGTAAATAGGATGAATTCTCAAAATTCATCCTGAATATGAAAAAAGGGACCTTTGGGTAAAATAGCTTGTTGCAGTCAACTGGAAGACTCAGCTGGCTTTACTTGAACTGGATATACAGGCAAGACTGAGAGGAGATCTTATCAGTGTGTACAAGTATCTGAAGGGAGGGTGTCAAGAGGATGGAGCCAGACTCTTTTCAGTGGTGCCCAGTGACAGGACGTGAGGCAACGGGCACAAACTGAAACACAGACAATTCCATCTGAACATGAGGAAATACTTTTTCACTGTGAGGGTGACAGAGCACTGGAACAGGTTGCCCAGAGAGGTTGTGGAGTCTCCTTCTCTGGAGATATTCAAAACCCGCCTGGACGCAATCCTGTGCAATGTGCCCTAGGTGACCCTGCTTGAGCAGGGTGGTTGGACTAGATGATCTCCAGAGGTCCCTTCCAATCTCAGCGATTCTGTGATTCTGTGATTCTGTGATAAGCAGCTCTGGTGAAAGGCAAGGTTGACCGTTTCGGGGCAGCAGGGCACTGATGAGCTGGATGATGCACTGGCAGGGCTGGCGCCTCGCATGGGTCACACACTGCCCTGCATCGCAGTGACCCACAGGGCCAAAGGCCCACGTCAGGGCACGCTTTTAACCTGACACTGCTTAAAAGCCTCTGGCACTGCAAAGACAAGCCCTCTGCCCTATAAGTCTCCCTTTGCAGGCCGGAGAAGATATGGCCAACGGCACAGTTTGTGGGCTGGGAAAGTGTAGGTGTAAGCTTTAGACCCCATGCTGCTACAACTCCCAACAGCTATTACCGTGTGTAATGTACTTTGAAAGAACTTTTAATCCTATAACAGTATTAGGTTTTCTCTCCCTCATGACGTTAAACCAGATCCTAACTGCATGTTAGCATAAGTGTGACTGGTCTGTAGTGGAACTTGCTGTTGTGATGAAAGTTTGGGGATGAACAGCAGTAACTCTGTAAGTATATATAGATATGAAAATCAAACTCCCTATCTAAATTAAAGTATTTCTAGCAGAAAATGTCAAAAAAATGGATGCACAGTCCCTTTCTGTTTTGCAGAAAATATTCTTCAGTTGCCTCTTTTAGATTCAGTTTTATTTATTTATTACTGTCCTTTTTTTTACCATTACTCTCCTTTGCTGGTGAATATGTTATTTGTTTCCATTCCTGTGAGTCTGTGCATGTACATTAGAGTGATCTTAGGATTAATTCTTAAAATGTTTGTTAAGCATGCTTTTACTGATTTAAAGTGGTAGAAGAATGTGTACTCTTCAGTACAGTATGATCCATTTTCTTTACAGTGCTCTCTTTCTCTCTATGCTGGCGATTTCTAAATTTATTTCATGGGCCCAGATACCTAACTTGTTTTTGTCTTCGTAGTTCCACAGAGCTGTTCTGCTTACAGATCTAGCAGTGATATGAAGGTTTTTGTGGATACTGTTTATGTAATGGGTCAGCTCAGAATTCTTCTGTAGGGTCTCCAGGAATCTATTTATCTAGGAATATTGCTAAGTCTTAGCCCTAGTGACACATAATGTGGCCTCAGATTGGGAGCCCGTAGTGGGTTTTCTAACAATTACATTATGTAGAAGCATTCGCTAGTTTCTGTCGGATGATAGCTGAGCTTCTACAGCACTGTGCAATAGAGTCTACAGTGCAATGTGGTGGAGTACGTCAGTGGAAGGAGCTTGAGTTTCTATCAGTTTCCTTCTCTTTTAAATTAATAATATCCAATTGCAAATCTGGCTCAAGGTTCTGCTGTTCCCTTTTCATATGAGGCGTCAAGAACACTAATTGAGAGAATTATTTTTCCCCCCTCTCGAAGATTATATCTGTTTTGGAGTCATTTCACGTGTTTGGCTAACTACCCTGCTCTGACATTGCTGTTGACCTTTTTAGTTCTTCTCTTTCATACACTCTTCTTACTGTTGGAAACCTGCAAGGCAGCCTGTAAGGCAAAGGACTTTACTCAATTTCCAAAATGCACTTTTTGTTCCATCAGAAGTCAGCTGGAGCTTAAATATGTTTCTTGCTTTCTCTCCAGGTTTAACTGCCATCAGAATCAATGCCATGGCACAATCATCCAAAGATCTTCGCGTTTGTGGGTTTATAATTATACTGATGACATTGATTTTGATATTGGAGAATCCTGGGAGGCCTGGCAAAGGGACCTACCTTACCACGGCACCCATATTTGGATGCTAATCATGGTGACAGAATAAACATGTATAACTTGCATAAAACTTATCGGTGCTTTTTTCTTCTGTCTTTTGTCAATAGTTTCATTCAGAGTCACATTTGATCTTATGAAACTGCTTGTCTGCAATTTTTGAAGTGAGTACATAATCCTTTTTGGTTTGGCTTTTAATGTTCCTTGGCAATGTATACACTTCACATTAGAGGAATTATCTGATCTAATTATTTCAGTCCATTCAGCCACTTGCTTCCTATTGCTTCCCTCACCTTTGAATTAGATAATTGCAAACCCTGACACTTGATAGCCACTAATCACCTGCTTGCAGTATTGATCTGCAGCCGTCAAGTTTCCTAGAGATGAGCAATGATCACCTAATGACTTGAATTCTGCAAAGACAGACAACTGGGAAACTTGATATACTAAAAGTGTTTTATTCAGGAAAGGCTCTACCAGAGGCTTACCTGCCTTCCAGCTGTTTCTGATCTATAAAAACACTCTCCAGAACCCCACTGATACTCCCTTCTTCAGCACTCGATAGCTGTTGGATCTCCCATTTAACAATTAGCAACACTACGCTTTTCCCCTCACAACTTTCAGAAATTTACACATGAATAATCAGAACAAAACCACTGATGTTTTTATTTGCTTTTTATGTTTTTAGAAACCTTTCATTAATGTGTTGGAATCAGAAATTCCTTTTTGCAGTTCAAATATACACCCATGTAAATAAATCAGAGAGAGACAGAGGTTCAACAGACGAACTGCCTCCCACAGAGATCCAATTAAAGCTTGCTGGGTTAGGTTTTATTCTGGAAAAAAGAAACTACCCTCAGGTTTTCACAGCTGAATCACAATCATGTACTTTTCATAAAACATATGCATATGCTCAGTCCTTTACAACCTAATTGTAGTCTTGGGTTTAAATGATTCACATGTTGCACTAAGTTTGCACTTTTAAAGGCATTTAGAAAAAAAAATCAGATTCAGGACAGACTGGAGAATTAAAAAGCTTATCAAGAACAAATTAGCACCAAAATTCTTCTGCCTCGTACCATGCATTATTAAACATTAATAAATGCCTTGGAATGTCTTATTGCCTAATTATCTGTTTTGAAAATGAATCATTAGTGAAATTGATATTTTTAGCTTTAACTAAGCAGGAGACCTTGTGGTGTGAAGACCTCTGCGTTAAGTCACCCGAGAGAGTGTTTTCGCTTGTAGTTCAGATGTAAGTATCTGCCTTTCCAATTAGTATTAGCTCATAATTTGTTTCTGCTGTACAGTCACCCCTGGGTGCAGGCCATTATCACAGGGAAGAGACAGAAAAATTGGTTCACTAGCAATTTTTAAACAAAATCCTGCTTTTGATTTCTTCCCTTGCAGCCCAGCTTTCTCTTTCCACATTCACTGGTTCTTTGAGTTTCTTTGAGAGTGGGAATTTTGTGGGTCTGGCATCTGTGATAAAAGGACGAAGCACCAAAAAATTGATGCTGTATGTGGGAACTGCTGTATTAAGTGGAACAATGACCTCACTGGCTTAATAGCTTTATTTTTTCACAGAAATCGAGCTTTGATGGAAGAGGCAAGAACATAGTGGTAGATAATTAGAGACTAATCTGCTTATAACTTTTACACACTCCTTTACCTCCACCAACTTGCATAGTAGTCATCTTGTTTAGTGGTTTAACTAAACCCCTACCTTTTATTGGGATTTTGGTTACACGACTGTAATTTGTTAGACACATGCAGTTGCAGAGTTCCCAGCACCTACATGCCATCTCATTGTCTAAATGCTTTGTTTGATACCATTAAGTTCTTTCTTCAGTTACATTTGTGGCAATAAACTTTGTGTTTAATTGTATATGTAAAAATTATCTTTTCTTCTGCCTTTGAGTTTCATGGGTGCACCCTTGGGAGAAGGTAAATAGGAGAATCTAATTTACTTCTTTATATTACATATCCTTTCATGTGTCATACCCATTTCTTATATTTCTCCTTTAGGTTAATAACCTGTATTTATTTAATCACTTTTCACTCAAAAGCCTTTCATCCTCATTGCTACTTTCTGAACCTGTTGTAGTATCTGCCAGGCTTTTTTTCAGTTTAGGGCTATGAGAACTGCTGATAATGGTTAGGTTGTACAGTGGGATTATGGAAGGATAATGAAAAACAGTGGGAGCTGTGAGACTGGGCACACCACAATATCAAAGGGGAGAGTAAAAGGAAGTAAAAGGGCATGAGGGAAGGAAAGAGACAATACAACATACGTAAGAAAACTAATGAGGGAAGTAAATCATTTGCTGCTATGTCTGTTATAACGGTTCCTAAGGCTTCCAAATGACCATCTGTGGGAGGCAATAATACCGCATCAACCCAGCCTGCCTGCACCCTCCCAAGGACTCACAGTTTAAGATTTAGATAATTTTCTGGAAGTGAAGAAGGAAACAAAAGAGAAAGGATCAGATTAGTTGCAACACTGATCACACAGTCACAAGGGGTTCCAGCCACACCACTGCCAGGTGGTAAATTAGACATCAAGAGTTGGAATTAAGGGACACAGTCCTGGGGAGAAGGATATATCCCAAAGTCTACGTGGAGGGGTTACACTGCAGTCATGTCTTCATTCTGTGTTGACCTCATGACTGCAAGCTGAAATGCATTTGCCTCATTTGCTATGCTTGCTGGGTTATGTTAACCTTTGTAGCAGCTCGGCTTGTTGGTGTGGTATCTTTTGCAGGAGGCTCCTGGTGCACTGCTCTCCTGGCAGGCAGCCTTACACCATGGGTTTCTTACAGCAGATTGCTGGATCCTGCCATGGCCAAAGCCCCCACACTGACACAAATGAGGGTGAGAGAGAACTGAGAGAAAGCCCTGTCATTGTCAAGTCTGTCATTAGTACATTGGACGTGGTCCCTTTAGAGAACTGAAAAAAAGGGAGGAAGTCTTCACAAAATGTGCAGCAAGGCTGTGGAACTCCTTGCCACAGGATACCTGACAGCTAAAAGTTTACATGGTCTCAAGGGGAACCTGAAGAGTTCAAGGAAAAGAAATCCACTGAGGGTTGTTAAATATATGGAAACCTTCTCCAGGTCAAGGAGACCCTGTGCCACAAAAGCTTGGAAGTAGAAGACTCTTAGAGGAAAATATTATATATGCTTCCCTTGTTACATTCTTCTTGGGGAGAGATGGTGTGACATGGTACAGTAGCTCACTTGTTCTGAAAGCTGAAAATATGAATTTATTCAAATGTACATACAAAGGATATTTCTTGTGATACCAAAATTTAATGGCTAGAGATATATGACCACCAGAAGAGCCAATCAGTCTGGCAGGGCCAAATACCACTTTAGCAGAATTAAATAGTACAGATAATGGATAAAGGACAGAAACATCCACACACCAGAAAGAAATGATTTCTTGCAAAACAATCAGTCTCTCTTTTATCTTTATGTTCAAGTTTTAAAAGAGACCTGTAACTTGAGGTTGGAATCAAACCTGATAATTCTAAGAGATGAGGAACATGGACTTAGAAGAACTAGTAGTTTTGTGGCACATTTGCTAATTTACATTTTACTAATTTTCCCACATCCCTTCTCATGTTAAATTACATGTATTGTTATTTTACAGAAGAAAATGATACAGTGTCTCTTTTGCTGTCTCACCAAAGTTAATGACTTTATCATCTCTCCCCTTGCTAACATCCTCCTGTACTCAACAGGTGGTAGGCACCCCATTTATTTGAATTGTCTGCATCAAATGTAAACATAATAGTTAAAATCAGTACTGTTGTTCTTAAACTGCAATTAATTTAAAGTCTACTGCTTCTGCTGCAGCCCAGAGGAAGAGTTTGTGTGTCTGAAAGTCTGTCAGTTTTTCCACCCAAATTAGTTCTAATGGAAAAATATCTCTCTCTCTACAAGCTTTGCATCAACTAAAAAATACAAAATTTGGAGAAGATACCAAGGAGAGTGGAAACACAAATCCACAGTAAAGAGAGGACAGAATACACAAGTCATTTTACACCACATTTGTTAGAGCTCTATTAATCTAAGAAAACAGAAAGGAAGTTAAAGACCAGCGTGAATGAGACAGATGACTTCAACTTGAAGAATGACAGGGATGAGATATAGTCTCCAAAAGCTCCCCAGACCACATTCAAATCTAGAGGCTGGTATTATCAAATGATAGGCAAAAAGGGAAAAACTCTCTGTTTTGAACACTACTCAGTCTTCCTGTCACAAAACAGGCAGTGTAGAACAGTTCAAATTAAGGGAGAAGCAGTATCACAGCTTCCTGATGGAAATTACAGGAATTCTGAGCCATTGGTACTTGTGTCAAATTGCTACAGTCCTGCAGTGCACTATCTCTACCGATGCCATTTTTGAACTGTGGTCTGGCCGTGTGGCCACATACCGCCAAATTCTGTCATCGGTACAAACAGATAATTCACGTGCACTTGGGGCTGTGCAGGCAGATGGATTAGGCTCTCTGGTTGCTGATGCTCTGGCAATGTAGCTGATGAAGAAAGAAAAGCAACAAGGGGATGAAAGTTGTTGTTTCTGGTTATTTCTTCAGAGCAAGTTCTCTCGAGAAATGGAGACTTTCTGAACCATATGAAACACAGAGGGTGGGTAAATTTTTCCAAAATGACTAAATCAGGAAGATGACTGAGGAGAGGGAAATTTTCTTCTGCAGCAAGTTCCCTGTATGGAGATCTGCTTCTGGGTTCAGCCAACTAGTCAGTGGTTAATGATGCCAAACAGAGATGCTAAATAATGATGGCAGCAAACTGATGAAGGCCATAGCCATGCAAATCTCCCTTCTGGACATCAGAAGAACAGCGTAATGATTCTCCTTACTGCAGAGAGACACATTGCATGATCTGCAAACCAGGTTGTGGCAGAGCTGCTGTCCTGGGGAGACTGCCACTGCAGGAGGGGTGCTGTTGGGCTTCATGGTCAGCAGTGCCCTGGCCATGCAATGTGAGAGGGCCATTCACAAGAGGTGGCTGCCTATCCCCTGCCTGCTTGCAGCACGCCAAAATCTTTGTAAAAGAAAAAAAAGGGTCTCTCCAAGGTGTTATAAAGCCTTGTTGATAATCCAGAATATGAAGTTTTTCATGAAGAACATGAAAAACTCAGGCCCGTCATTGGAAAAAGCTAGGGCAGTTTGCTCCCCTTTCCGTTACTAATAACATTAATGGAAACATACTCCTGTGCGATTCTGGGAGACCCAGTTTCCCTCCCAAGCTCTGACTTCTCTGATATTTTGCTAGACTTTCAGACAAGAGGAACGAGAACCTTTACTTCACTAGCTGAATATTGCAGTGTGTTTGGTGAGCCTGAAGAGCGGGTGGTGGCACCTTATTTAGATGCATGTTTTTAGCTACATTGTGCGATAAATGCCACTTGCATGTCCCAGCTGTGAGCATGAGTTAGCCTAAAAGGAGAAGGGGAAGCAGAGAGATATTTTGAATGTTATGGGCAGCCAAAGATAATGCTTCCAAAGTGACTAAAGCAGGGAAGCAGGAGTCAGGCATTTTGCTTTCTTTTTGAGATGAAGAATGTGAGGAATGAAAATCCTCTTGTGCTGTGCGAATGTTTTTTAATTTGATGTTTTGAAAACTGATGCTAGGGAGAGAGAAACTACTAGTCATTGATAGCATTGTCTGCATCCTAAAGACGTTCTTCGGTGGGATAGTGTCCAGATATGAGAAAAAAATGAACAAATAAGGCATGGCTTGTTGAATAAAAACATATGTTGGAATAAATGGCAATATTTTAATGCTGATAGAAGTGGTTCATGGTTAAAATGAGAAACACTTGGAATACTTGCAAACTCTTGGGGGTGATGCACTCAGAAAGAGTCTTTTCTGTCTCCTCTGTGGTTACGTGCTGCAGGTGATAGCTACTTTCTTTGCACAAGATGTTGTGTGACAGGGCACTGAGACGTAGCACTAGTAACTACTGTCCCTGACCAAGGAAGGGACTCCTCTCATCTAATTTTAGCTGACTAAAGGACGTCTAGTTCAAACAGTTGCCTACAGACACTGTGTAGTCCCTAGAGAGAAAGGCACCTTTACAGACTGATTCACTCTCTATTCATTTTAAAAATCTTTCTTACACTAGGCTGAATCATCCTCTGGACGTGCCTACCTGTCTCCTCGGCTATAGAGGGAGCATAGACAGTTAGCTTAGGCTAGAAAGTAGCTTTTAGATGACTAAACATATGCAAGGTGAATTCCTCCTTAGTCTCTAGGCAACTAGTGATTAAAATGCTCTTTTCTTTTAATTTTAGGATGCTTTTCGCATCTTCTTTCCTCTCCCTGGAGCATTTGGTGAGAAGGCCAGTTATTTTCCAAGTCGTTTTCCTCTTGCTAAAAGTTTTCTGAAGCAGAAGTTGGAGTTTGGGTAGCTGGCAGCCTGCAAAGGACAGCAGGCAGGAAGGTAAAAAGAGCATTTTCACCTCTGTAGCATGTCCCTGCGTGGGAGGATAGGTCTGAAGCAGAGCAGCTTTGAAGTGAGGTGAGCTGATGACCATTGTTTTGAAGGAAAGCACAGGTGTGAAGTTGTATTAAATTTATTGAAAAAGGGAAGGCTGACATTTTGCAGAAAGCTTTGAAGTACTAACTCATGGGCCTTCTTCTGAGGTTTAAAATAGCTCAGTATGGTGCATATCACTGTGTCCTGGTATGGAAAAATCAAATTAAATGACAGGACCAAGTAAAGAAAGAAAGCAGATAAAAATAGGAGAAAATGGGGGCTTAGGATATAGATGTAAAACAAGCAAAGAAACAAGCAAGTATTTCCAAGTAAATTGCTTTAATTTTGATGAAAATATAAGTAAGGTCTTCCCAACATAACGTGCCATGTTGTATGAGCCTCTGCAGTAAGGGAAGGGCCCAGTGTAATAAGCTGTAATGTACTTCTCTCCATAGAGGTTACTGCACACAGATGAGAAGTTGAATAGATATAGTTACTTATTCCCTAACAATTAAGAAGGGAAACATCTAAATTTTATCCCATGTTCTACAAAGCGAGGCTACAGCCCTCCTGCCCTCATTATGTCTGAGTGTAGCCAGTGCTGTGGACCTGCACTCTCCTTCCTGTCTTAGAGCCAGTCTTTAATGAATGATGTTTGTTGTTAACAAGGTGTAAATTTGTTGGAGCAGCACCAATTGCATCAGAGTGACTAAATAACCCACTAGTGGTTTTATTATGTACCAACCACACTAAGGCTCATAGTTTGCCTTTCTATCTTTTGCTTAGTTGAAACACAGCACACACACAAAAAAAAAAAAAAGACAAAAAAAGGAAAAGGCTGTCACTCCAACATACACAAATATACCTAATTAAATTCCGAGCCATTAGCATTAAACGCATTGCTGGTTCTGCCAGGGTGCTGAGAGCCAGCAAAAGTTTCAGATCTGTAGCTGTGCCCACTCCATCAGGCAGTGGAAATTTGTGCTGAAAACAGCAGCTGTCTTTGATGATGTTCATAACGCGTTTATGGATAAAACAGCCTCTTTATGATGGACATTGCTGTTAAGCATTTTAATGCAGGAAAATACTTTACTTATAAAAACAGGTTAGCCATCTTCTCCATTGGCTGAAGTGACTCATGAGGGCTTCCGAGATTATCACCATTAGTCATGTGCACTATTGTTTTTACTTTCAGATTGGTATCCTTATTACTCATGAAACCTGCAACTTTTTAAACACACTGTCTGTAACGCTTGGCATAGCCCAGAATTACTGTATATAAGCTTAGAAGAATTTAATTTATGCTGAAAATTTTCAACTTATTGTTCTGTTCCTTATCAGCATCAATTTTTTAAGGTATTATTTCCCTGCGTATGGTGATACCAAGTGGTCTTTTCAAAGCCCCCAGGATCTGAACTCATGTGGAAACATTAATACCTCTCCATAATTTAAATACATATTTCTTTTCTCCAGGTGGTAGAAAAAAACATTGAAATCATGAACATTTAAGTTTCAAAAGCTCAAAAAGACAAATCAAGACTTTGTATAGCCTCAATCACATTTTAAATTCTGCACAAATAAGCACATTTCAGATCTTATTGACAATATACTTTCCTCTACTGTATTATCTATATGTCTGTGAGTTTTCTTGTTTGAGTCCTATCATGAAAAATAAAATTACATTTGGCTAGGGTTTTAGTCAACTTAAGTTTCATAAGAAAGGAAATGGAATTTGAAAACATAAAGTGCTTTTTTGTCATGGCCTTGATTTTAATGACTACCGTATGCTAGACAGAGTACACAACACAAATATATCAGCAGTCACTGCTTCAAATTAATTAATACAAAAAGAGGGGAAAGAAATAATTCAGAATTTCACCCAGTATATATTATTCAGTTATTTAATTTACTATGTTCCCTAACCTGCAGAAGTTCTTTATGTTATTAATATACATGAAGGCGGTTCCCTGGGCTTTCTACTGACCAAGATAAGGAATGTGCTTCCCAGCTGAAGATGATGGTATTGGAAGCACCAGGAGCAGACCTTTAGAGATTTAAACCAAGCCCCATGCAGAAAGCTGGGGCCCTGGGGCAGAATGAGCACATCACCTCCCCAGCAGCAGACCCTGGGACAGAAGAGCAAAAAGGGTTGGAGACATCTCATCTCAGTCGTGCTGTTAAAAGGTTGTGTATCTGGTCCAGCCCTTCTAGACTAGGCTTCTTTGGTGCTTAGTGGAGAGAGGTAGAGGCTTACAGAGAGAAATTCTTGTTGCCACCTCTATAGGTTCTATAGGTTCCCATCTTAATCCCTCTGGTATGTATATGTTGCCTCTACTAAATGAGACATCCAGCTTTGAAGGGCTAAATGAGGTGTTGCTATTTCAAAGGACATTGCAAAGGTGTTAGATTAAGCTCCCACTCCAGAATAAGTCAAAAAATATTTTATTAGGTAGAGTCCTTTGGATCCTATCTTGATTATTGGTAATTAGTATAGTGCCTAGACTTTGGCTATTCATTTGATAAAAATAACAGCACTTCACCTCATTTTGCACGCCAAGCCCTCAGCCTAAGCTCACTTGCTCTCTCTTCCCTCTCCCACTACGCACTACTGCAGCCCTTGGGAGTTTACGAAGGATCAGCTCATTGATCTTCCCAAACTCATCCCCATAAATAAGTACTTCGGAAGTGTCTTGCAGTTGTAGCTTTGACAAGGGAGGAAATCTTTTCTATTAGCTCGGAGTAACTCACCATGTCATACCAAGGCTGACCTAGGTTTTGCCTCATCTGGAATGACTGATGTTTTAAATATTTATAAACCACTGAGTCATCTGCTGTCAGTACTTGAATGTTTTCCTTTTTTTTCAGCAAAACTGCATAGCACTTACTTGCTCTGTTTCTAGGCGCAGTGCAGACCTGTAAAGTAATCAAACAGCTGAGTCTGGACCTTGGCTATGTACATTAGGGCAGCTCTGCAAAAGTCAGTGGAGCTCTGCTGGTTGACCCCTGTCTAATGACCTAGTCCCCTGAGCCTACACCAGCAAAGATGCTGGGGGAGAATTTGCATGCTGGATTTTGGTTTAAGTGTTGGATATGTTTAGAAAGACTTGGGATGACTGTTAAAAGACCAAACCATGAAGAGAGTAGCTAACAGAAGAAATACTTGCTCACCCACCTTTTTCTTTTATCATTGCAAATCCCAGCAGGTCTTAAAAAAAATCCCTCACATCACATCTCAGAAAGCCACCTGAGTGGCTAGGGCCCAGGATGTAGGCCACCATCCCTGGTGTTGCCTAGTAGTTTCTGCCTAAGCTACCTCAAGGTTTTGCTGAATGATAGGCTCGTTGTTATGTGCTATTGCAAAGCTGTCATTGCATAGCAGTGCTGCTGTTTAACTCACTGTATCGCAAAGCAAGGTGCTTTGCTTTGGGAAATGGCAGTGCCAGTGACCTTCAGAGAATACACAAAAAGTTGAACCAAGCACAGAATTATGCACTGAGATGGGAAAAAGAAAGGATGAAAATGTCGCAGTATTGATACTTGGGGGCACAAACTGTATATAAATGAGTATAAATTAATCATTACAAATCCCTCATGAGGCTAACATTTTCTGCTTCCTCTGGGGTGCTTGAGGTCCCAGGGAATACCATTAGGATTTTGATAGGACACATATTTGGGAATGCCACTACATCATTGCAGTGCTTGGGTTTCATGGGAATCACTTTTTTTTTTCCTCACAGAATAAATTTCTCAGGTACATTTTCATGTCACCTCTTGGGCTTTGGTGTGTGACTGACTGCAGGCATCCCCACATTGGCTTTAATCACCCCAACATGGGCTGGTAACACAGGCATGGGGGCACGGCCAGCAGAGCTGGCTCAGGCCTTTGCATGCATCCACATCCCACGTCGGGACTGCATCTGGGCAGCCCGCGCTGGTACCTCCACCACCGCTGTTATCCTCGTAGGTCTCCTTGCAGCTATACCCGATTGTGCAGTCCCACCTCCGGGACTCGTGGCACCGTGCCCCTCCTGTCATAGCCGTTTGCCTAGCGGCACGCATGAGGGCTCTCCCCAGCACCGCCGAGCAGCACTCTCAGCAACGGCCCACTTCTGCCCTCTTAGCACATGTCTGAGGACAGCTTGCAAATGGCCCCTTGTCAGAAACCTTTCTTGCCTTGGAAAATATTTGGATACTAGTATCAGAGTTATTTTTGATTCTCTGTAAACGTTGTTAATTTTAGTGATTATTCACATTATGACCTGCATTGTTAAAGGTGAATACAGTGCCAGGCTGCCATTGACTGGGGTGGGGGAAGAGCAGGATGAGTAATAGTTGTTGAATGGAGACTGGGTTCTTTAATTGGATGCTCTGGCCTAATCTGACACCACAGGGAAAAGTCTCAACTGTCACTGAACTCTGCAGGAGCTAAGGAAATTGAGCACTTAAAGGACTAATCCATTTGGCATCATTCTTGCTGAGCAGGTCATCTTCCGTAGTTTGCAAAACCCTGAATTTCTCCTCAGCCCTTGGAGGGGAGCAGACACAGCAGCATCAACAAACAGGCTGACAGCTGTGATTCACACTGAAGTATTTCCTGCTGGGGTGGATCGTAAGCACTGAAAAAATGCAGGTGGCCTCTTCAAACAAAGAGGCCTCTTTTTTTTTTTTTTTTCTTTGCCAGTTCTGATATGTCCTTCCTGTGGAGGACACAGTTATTCTTATATCTTCTTGTTCACCTGGCTTGTTGGTGATTTATCTCCAATCTGAAGTCGATAATAAATTCTGTGGTAAGGGTGAGTAGCCCAAAGAAGGTAGAAGAACCCCATTTGTCATCTTTTTACTGCTTTCTGTGTTTGCTGATCCCTCCAAGAACTGATACAAAACATGACTTTCCAGCTTGATTTTGTTGGTTTATTAAAAAGTTTTTTTTTCTCTCCCCAGGGCTAGAAATGCTTGTGGCTCTTCCTCATTGGTTCTGTTTCAGGAGGTGTTTTGCCCTGTGGTAGGATTTGTGTGTGTGGAGTGACACATCCTGCTTGCACATCAGCATGGTTATATGCCAGAATCACTGTGGATTAAGATTTGTGTCTATTTCTTTCTAAGGGACTTTGGGATAGTAAAGCAGTTGAAAGGAAGCAGTCTACTGTGAACACATTCACGTAATGTCAGCTCTTGCACGGTACCCCAACTACAGTCTACTCTTTTTCATTTACACCAAAATCTGTTCAGCACAGCTGAAGTTAGCGGATGGTGTTGTCAGAGAGCTAGTCACTGCCAGCGTGCGTCAGCGCAGGGGCCCATACAGTTGTACGTCTCGCCCATCATGCCTAGATCCTTGTAATACAAGCAGTTGCCATATGTGTAAATAGTGTTCGGAGCACTCAAAATCTGTTGTATCCCACACAAGTGTTAAATTCTACAACCTCTTCCTCTCTATATGAACTACATAACTGTTTTTTTGAAGAAGAAAACTGAAAAAACAGAAACTGTATTATGTGCAAAAACAATGACTGCTTTGATCAGACACCACAAGATCCATCACCAGCACAAATCTCTGCCCTCTGAACTGCAAAATGGATTGTAATACTGGTGTGGGCCAGTCACTAAAGGGAGAAGACAGCGTATGCTTTGGGAGTGGTTTACATTGCTACCAGCAGTTGGCAAAAAGAGGCTGAGGCTGAGAAATCCTGCTTTTGTGGAAGGGGACAGCATTCTGTGCAGAACCAGGGTCCCAAATGGGACAGCTAGGATCACAGGTCTGGTGCCATCCTTCTGAAAGGCAGCTGAGTTAGGAAGTAGGGTTTGAGTCACCCATATTAGAGATTCCCAACCCCACTGCAAGCGACAGCTCACTTCTCTGCATTTGTTGGACCATAAATTGAGGCAATGATACCTGCCTGTCTCCAGGGGTTAGAAGATATCATCTTAATAAAAAGTGCTATGAAGTACTTCTCAACGAATAATAAGCAGTAAGGAGACAGAAAATTTGAAATTATCAGCTAGATCTTAGATCAATGCATTTTCCTCAAGCAGAGAGGGAAAAATCACTGTGTCTCTCTGACTTACTCTGTCTGAATGTGATTCCAGATGGCTGTACACAAGGTGAAGGCCAGGCAGCCTGGCCTCATGCTTCCTGTCTGTAGCAATCATGTACTGCAGCTTTGCACAAATTAATAACTTCCTAAATTCATAACAATTAAGGACAAGAAGGAATTTCACATCATTGGGTCTGACCAAATTTCACAGGCCATTGCATTTCATGCAGCCACCCATGTATGGAGATGCTTTGTATGCCTAAAGCGTGTCTCTCAGAAAAGTTAATAAGACCTAATCTGAAAACAGCAAAAAGTGAAGGTTCTTGCTCCTTCTCTCTCGGTTATCTGCCTTAATCGGATATTGTCCTTACTGTTAAACATGTGTGTACAATTTCCCATTGAAGTGTGTATAGCTTCAGCTTCCAAATATTGGTTATTTTTATGCCTTTCTCCACTGGACTTAAAAGACCTTCTGTATCCAGAATTTTTTTCTCATGATGATTAGGCATAGTCTGTTCACTCGCATTCGGTTTTGTGATATATTAAACGGTCTGATCCTGTCAAGTTCCTCACTGTAAAACATCTTTGGTCCTCAAAGGCCTTACTAAAGCCTACATTTAGTACATATGTATAACTGGTGCTGTCAGCCAGATTTCTCAGCCAGCATTGATTCATGCCTTTAATGAAGTTGCAAGGTGGATTTCCTGTAAACCCATGCTGAAAAATGAAGGTCAGAGGCTTTTGTAGGCCTAGAGAGCAAAGAGGTTTCTTTTGACAACTGTTGGTGGACAGAGAGAAAAGCCACTTGGGGCTACTTGAAAACTCCCAGAGGCAGAGAGAGCATTAAAAAGTGAGAAAAGTTTGTGTTGCTATTTGCAGAAAATGACCAAATGATCTGGGTCTCATTTGCTATTAATCATGTATGCCAAAATTTTGGTTTACTATACAGTTTTTAATGTTATCCTTTTCATGCAAAGAAGGACAAAGGAAAAAGAGGTTCCCTGACAAAGATGTTCTCTGAACAGTGGGGTCTGGACAGAGGAGTACAGAGGAGGTTCATCCTGTGAGCCAAGGATGCTATTAGCAGGGATATCAGACAGTGGAACAAATCAAAAAAAGCCACTGGCATTACCTAACTTGGCAAATTGTAATGGTGCTTTTTTGAAGACATTTAGAGCTGAAGTCTTTGATCAGAAACCAGTCTTTGATCATAGCTTAGTAATTGCTCTCTGAATGACAGAACACTCTGTTTTGGTGATTAAAAAAAGTTATTACAACATTACCAAAATTTTACATTTTTCTTGGTCAAAATCAAATTTTAATAACAGTAAAAATATGCATTCTCTTAAAGTACCACAAATAAATAACACAATATTTTCCCTTGATGTTAACTATTTTAAGGTGTGAGTGAGGGGACCATCCTGGCTGGTTAAACTTCTGCAATGTAGTCGTCTACACCTGAGCTTGAGAGCTTAGGCCTCCCTTGGGGCAGCAGGGGAAAAGACCCTTACAGGACACATTTCATATGGTCTGTTTTAGATAGGTACTTTAGGATGAGGTGAATCACACTCTAGAAGTACCTATATAGGTACTTTGCCATCTGGCGAGCTCAGGCACAGAAGTTTACATTTCAGATATCTGTATTTGACTACATGAACTCTGGTCCCCTCCCCTCTGCATTATGAACGGCTCAAACAACACAATTCCCCTCCTCTTCCTCTAAATCCTTACTAAAATGATCTTGAACACAATCTATGTCATGGCAGTTCTGCCTGTTAAAGATTTCTAGCTTGTAGATCTCTATGCCCTTTAATGTATTACTAACACATTCAGCGTTTAGCCAGGAATAGACACAGTGGCTTTCCTAAGATGCAAGATAGCTTCAGGTGCTGGGGAGTGAGTCATCTTCTCAATGTCCAAATGCCTTTTCGCATCAGTTGTCAGGCCAGAGCCTTTGGATTCAGCCCAGTGGATTCACATCACTAAGATCATCTTAAAGTTTTTGTGTGATAGTTTGCGTGCAGTACTTGTCAGAAGAGACAGTCTTTCTATGTTGGCATCTGGTTTGAATCATTTTTACCCCTTAGCACAGAAAAGTGACGAGCAGCATTTCTCTATGTTACTTACTGCTCTTTTAGGGATTTACAAAGAACCTGTGAATCTCTACACTTTCAGAAAGAGATTTTGCAAAAGCTCCACTGGTAGTCCAAGTTGGAAAAAGTTTGTTTTGTGAAAAAAGTCTGTTTCCTTTCCATGAGTTTTGCTTGTCTGCAAAGGCACTAACAATGTCACACCTTGAGAAGGAGTGGAAGTCCATCAATGCTCTGCCTGTACCAATCCCAATGGCTATATTACCTTATTAATATTGCAGAATCTGTCATCCCCAATGAATGTAACAGTACCTGCTGTTTGTGGTTATTCCTGTGGGTAGCCACTACTGAGATTCAGAGCACATGCAAATCAACAGTGTCTGCCTTCCTGTGAGATGATATGTGACATTTGATTTCTTCACAATGATTTTTGATTAACTCGAAGCATTGGGATCTGCACATGATATAAAGAACATTATCCTATAGGTTAATTCTGTAATTGCTCTTTTTTACCCTTTTAAATTAAGAATTTAACAAGGTTTGATTTGGCACAGAAAGGTGGAGATACCACAAAAGCATTGTCTCACCTGTTGGGGATGCCACTGTCTTGTGACCTGAACCTTTGTTTTTTGGGAAAAAAAAGGCTTATAGTGAACCATTTGGTACACCCCTCTGCACCTTTTCTTGATATCACCTACTAAGTGTCAAAGATTGGTCAGCGCTACACTGTCATGTGGTGAATTTGTACTTGGCAACCTCTGTAACTGCATTCGTGACAGCGCTCGTCTTCAGGTCCAGAATTGTTTCCTCAGTGTTGGAGCGGGCACAATTTCAGCAAGACCCACAGTCTACTTTATCCCTATCACCTAGATCTGCCATTTTATTTTTGTTGTGATCCGTCTGATGTTGCCAGCAAAGGTAATACGGCCAGGTGGGAGAGGCAGGTCTTCTCGAGTGTGTCTCTGCTTTCTGCAACAAGAACACATTTCTGCCCATTTCAGCCCCACTCCTGTCTGCCCTGAGCATGAGTTTTTATCTAGTTGTTCTCAAGCATTTGAACAAGGCCTCAAGCATTTGAACAAGGCCTCAACATATCTGAAATCTAGATATCTGGATGCTTAATCAGAAGCTGGTTTTTTTGTATGAAACAACTAGGCAACTGTCTAGTCTGCACTAGTCCCAGTGTAATGTCCAACATGTCAGTGTGGGAATTCCAAAACCTGCTTAGTTTCCAAAACCACCACCACTTGTATAACTGAAGTACACCTCAAATAGATATATGATGGAGGATTATGTGTAATTATAAAGGACTGAATTGAAATGTGCCTGGCAGTTGTCACAAGTACTACTGATATATTTTGTGCGTCATAAGAGTGGACAACATCAGGAGTATGATTATCCTGTAGCCAAGGAATAAATTGTTTCCATGCTAATCTAAGAAGTGCTTTATATATGACTTTGTGGAACAAGACTGCATGGTTAAAATGCTGTTCCTCCATTTCACCTTGGATATATCTTTGAGGTATGATGCCAGGTTCTATACATATTTCTCATGAGTCTCCATCTTAGAAACATTTATCAATAGTAAAAAGAATATTTCAGGTGGTGTTAAATGTATCCTTTGAAAAATAATGTTTTTAAATACAATGCTTTTTCTTTGCCTTTGCAATACAGATCTTGGTCGTACATGAGTTATGTTTGGCAGGACCAGTGCTCATATGACCTGCAGTGACTGATTTATCATGTTAACAATGGTTTCAGGAAAGGTGAAAGTTAAAAAAGTAGCCTGTGATAGTGTGGTTTATTAGGATATTAGTGAGGACCAGACTGTTCAACCCAGTGTCACTTAGAAGTACAGGTGTAATGTAACCGTAAATGGTGAATGTGAGCAGGTAAGCATTCAGGCTAGACTCTTCTTCTTTGCTCCATGTGCTGCTCTTATATTGTCATCCTCCTGTATTGGTAGTGTGGGAAGTCTAATGCTTTCGCTGACATAGCAGACTTGATAGAGCCAATGACATGATGTAAATTGTTTTTTGTTTGCTTTTCATGTTGTTAAGAAGTGAAAGAGATTACATGATGATTCTGATTATGCAGTGCCGTATTCCTTGTCTAATTTTGTCTCCTCAGCTGGTAACTGCCTCTGACCAAATTTAGATGACTAAGGCAGGCATTTACATCTGAACTAGCTGTCTTTATAGCTCCCTTTTATATGGAGCCTAAACACTTCCAGGATGTGATTCTTTTCATACATAACTGATGTTTAAAACAGGTCAATTTTGCAGTACCCTGATAGTGCCTGTTTCTCTCCATTGACTATAAAGGCAGCTTAAGGTGAGATGCTCAGGTGTGGATGCATACATTGTATACCTGAAGTTAGATAAGTTGAATGCATTCCCTGAAGCGTGGCAAAGTTGACCCAGGCTAGGACACACTAGGTGTGGTGATAGGTGTTCACTGTTAGCATAACTTGTTTTTTGATCTTAGTTTCTGGATACAAAGTCCCTGTATCAGTCCCTTTGGTTATTCAGTAGAACACAGAATATCTTAATATGTTTAGCATTTAAATAAGCTCCACATTAACAGATAATTATTTCACAACAAATTCCAGTAAAACGTGCTTTGGGGAATGTTTTTTTTCCTATACATGACCCCAAACAAAGTCTGGGTAAAAAAGAACACTTAATGTCATCAGCCAGGGTAGAGTAACCAATTAATTTCTTTAGCCAAGACTTCATTTGGGTAAAGTCTTCTTTTTGTTCCATTAACATTGTAAGAAAATATTCATACAACAGAAGCTGATGCATTGAACTTTGATACAGGTTAGGGAGAGAGGAATTCATGACTCATCCACACCTAGTACTTTGATGTCATCTCTCATCAGTAAAACTCTCTACTCAAAATCTCTTCCACCATCTGTTGCTTTTGATTTGGCTGCTTTCAACGCTGTCATTAGCACTGTATTATGTACGGCAAGCTTATCCATTAACAAGCTGTCTTCTTGTTGGATACGCATTAAATTTCCCTTTGTTATCATGGATGATGTGTAATACTTGTCCAAATTCAACATCTGTTTTATGGTGCATGCTCTTATTGGCTGAATCTTTTATTCTACTAGCTCCCATGTGACTTCAGAGATGCAGCTAGTCTTACCACAAAGTCAGTTATTACTATCACTTTTTGTGAAGAGATTATCTCTAAAGAATGCGAACAGTTCTTGGTATACGGCATTTTTTATGTTAAAGTATCTGACTCGTCTACCTTGTGTATTTTAACACTGTTATTGTTGTCCTCTTCATCTCTGATGTGATAACAGTAACAAAACTGATGAAAATGGGCTTCCTCATTTCTCATCTCTCTTCTGACAATGGAAAGGTTCTTGATGCTCATCTTCTTTGCTGCAGAATTTTACATATATATATATATCTGTATATCCAGCACTTGACTGCTTCTCTGTCCTTTGAACTACTTGTTTTTCTTCCGTTGGAAAATGCATTTTGTTGTACATGATGTAGACTTCTCAGCCATTTCCAAGGAGTTTCTTCTCTGCCAGAGTCATTGTTGTCTTGCTTTCTTGACAAAGTAGTGATCAGAAGTTATTTCACTCTAAAGCTGCTGTGACATTTTGATGACCGGTATGTGCTAAATCAGTTTCATTCACGTTTCTGGCAACATCAAGAACTGGAACAAACTGTGAATCCAGGCAGCTCTTGGAAGGGCATCCCTTTAATATATCCTGAAGGGACTGTTGTGTGGCACTGGATCTCCTGAAGTTGGTGAATTATGTATGTTTTCTATGTTTCTTTGGTTTCTTTAGTGCTTCATATCTATAATGGAAGTTGTCTATTTATAGTGAACTGCTCACCACTCCTCTCCTTTATTGTCATCATCATGTAAATAAACAAAATAAATAACAAACAGTAGAAACAAATGTACAAACAGAACCAAAATTTGTGACCTAACTGTTGACCTAACAAGCAAAATTGTCTCATTCCTACCAATATAGAAATGTTATCACATATAATAAAGGCTCTATCAAACCATAAAAATAGACATCCAACTAAGATTTTGCCAGGTGCCAACTCTCCTCTGATCCATGAACTCTATATAGTCTTCCCACTTGCAATGTGCAGAGCAGAGCACTGAGGCAGCCTTAAATGGGTCTTGCAGAGCTGCAGTGATGGAAAAGCAACTTGAAGACATGGAGCAGTGCTGGCAGGCTTTGAACTGTAGCAATAATCTCACTGGAGGACTCTAGTGAGGACCATGGTGCCAGCTGCAGTGCTCAAGAGGGTCTGGGAGAGCCCAGCCCTCAGGAGCCAGGTCAGACCTGCCCAGATTTTTGAACTGCCCAATTCTTAACAACAAACTGCAAATGAGCATCATGAAGGGGGAAATGTCTCATATCAGCATATATTATCTCATTAACTAAATTTTGAGAATAAGACAAAAATTAGGACAGTTTTTACACAGATCAAGTCTGTAAACTAAACTGTAGTGTTTCAGTCATGTATTATGTTTGTCTAAGGAAGAAAGACTGTTTCCAGGGAAGATTTATTCATTGCTGGTGCCACAGTGAAAATATACTTTGCAAAACTTTTCTGCATGCTAATGAAGCAACCACTCGTTTTAGCACCTTGCTAACTTTAAGCTTAATGGTGATCATAAATCTTATGACTAGCTTTCCAAAGTGTCAGGGAATTAATGTTTTATTTGGTCTTCTCTATGTGCAAGAGCAATATTTGTGATCTCCCAGTGGTGTGTAAGTCTATCTTTCATTTCTTAATGAGGGAATATGAGAGGGTCACACTGTGATCAAATCATTTGTGTGTTCTACTCACAGAAGCTGAAAAGGTGGCAGGAAAACAGTCATCCTGAAGGACCTTCCACTTCAGTTATTGTAACAGAGCCTTAGCACATGTATGATGGAAACCTCTCATGGAATCCTTTCATGGCCCCTTTCTTTTTCATCAAAATGGCAGATCTTCTTTGAAAAGCCCACATAAGAGCAAAGCAGGAGGAGATGTGTAAGCATCTGCTTTGCCCAAGTAGTTCTCACCCTGCCAAGCTCGCTCTTCCCATGGGCCAGATGTTCTTGCCCTTACAGTTCTGCTGGCTTCAATGT
Organism: Apteryx mantelli; assembly: GCF_036417845.1. Classification (NCBI taxonomy): domain Eukaryota; kingdom Metazoa; phylum Chordata; class Aves; order Apterygiformes; family Apterygidae; genus Apteryx; species Apteryx mantelli. The sequence continues at coordinate 28,789,005 of NC_089978.1, forward strand.
CTGCCTGGTTGTTGTCTAACTTGATTTTGTAAAACAGATCAATTTAAAAATATTTGACTCTTCTTTTTTTGATAAAACTCCAAAAGGAACTTTTTATTTTTAACCTAGATCATTGGCCCCACAAGTGATTATATTGACACAAATGTGGGAGAGAGGACTTGGATTAGGTTGGAAGCAAAGGGGATGGAGAAATGGGAAAAAGGTATTACTTAAGCCTGCATCCCTGCCCAGACTAGTACTACATGAAACCATATGCTCTATGATAAGCCAGACATTTCCATTTCCTCTTTCTGTTACTCTCTCCTTGAAACCTTGGTGCAAAGTTCTGTATCCCATGTGTTTATGAGATGACTAAAGTCAGCCAGTTGCACTGTTCAAAACAATGAAAGAAGCTTTATTGTCCTGAAGAAAAGTTTTCATTTCAAAGCAGCTTCTGTTGGCTTTGGTTCAGTGAAAAATCCAATAAAATAACTTCTGCAGCTGATCTGCAGCAGTTGTCTCAGATCCTTACAAGGCAATTGCGAAGAGTAATAAACAAATCTTTACGAAAAATATAGCAAACTCTCTGAGGATTAAAAAAAATTCCCTGAAGATTAAACAAAGTAAGAAAGTATATTCAAGATCTGCCTGGAAAAGATCGTTATTTTGATCAGATATGGGACTTATTCTCACAAACAAAATGACTGTGTTTATTCTTTTGGTTTACTAAAAAGAAAACCTTTCAAATACTTTTACTCCCTAAATAAAAACAAGAAGGATGCATATATCCTCAATTTCATGTGTATATCATATATATATATATATATGTAATAAGCTTCTTTTGTTACTAATTACATTTAAGATTAATAAAATGAGGATAACTTTTTTCAAATAATCTAATGTCACTATACTAGAGTAGGGGAAGTAATTTATAACAGGAAACTTATCTGATGAATATTCTTTCTCTTCAGGAATTCTCTGCAGACAAATCCTAATTCTCCCAGATATAATTGCCATTCATAATTATTTCCTCAATAATTCCTTCAAATCAATTGCAGCCGTAATTCATTCTTAAGCAGGTTCGTCGAGCATTTGAATTCTGAGCTATGATGATTGGGAGCATAATCATTCTGTATATTTCTATACTTGACAGCAGAGGCAATTGAATCAAACTTTTCACACAGCATAAGTGCTCTTTGAATTGAGATATATTTATGCGTGTGATTTAGTACCTTTCAGTGGTGGAACCAAATTGGCTGCAACCCTTTTAATCAGGTTTCTGGTATAACCTGAAACTTTTGAAGACTAAATTCTTGAATTCTATAATCAGTCTAAAACAAGCTGTATCATAAATCATCCTGCAAGTAAACTCTTTGCTGAAAGATTGCTAAAAGGCAAACCAGTGAGGAAAGTCAAAGTCCACTTTTTTAAAAAATCAAAGGAATAGTTGGAGGGGCTGTTTCAGTCTGCTATTGATAATAGCTGGTTAAATTTTTTGAATTGTCTCAAGAATATGTACTTGTGTGCTATACAGAAAAATCAGGAAAAAGCTCAAACTTTGTTGACATAATATAAATGTTACATTCTGCCTTTGATAGTCTCTGGAAGAAAAAACTTTTTTTTCTGTCCTCCATCCCCCTTCATGTTCAGTCTCAAGGATCCCAGTGACCAAAACTGCTTGTACTGGACAGAGGAAAAGTGAAAAATTAATTAATTTCTGCTTGAGACAGCAATTTAGGTACATTCTCTCAAACAGAGACAAGCTTTTATTTTTGTTTTAGTTTTATTGATTTTGTTCTTTTTTCCTTTTAATGCTTTCTATTTGCCAAGATTTGAGTTCTTATTAACACCTTTACTGCAAAGCTAGTTTATTGGCAGAGAAGACAACAAACAAGGCACTTTAATTATGACATTATTCAGCTGAGATTTGGCCAAGTTAAAAGCAGTTTTATGAGGAAGAATGAGTCCTGGTGAAGAAGTGGCACAGCACAACCACTTCTCACAGCAGCAGTGCTGGTATAAACATGTTAACATATAAACATGTGGGCTTGGGATGATCAAGCACCTATGGCCAGGGAAGCAGATCATTAAACAGTGGATGCTAAATTGTCGAACTTGTGGCAAGCCCACTTGCCTAATTTCAGAAGGCAAAGTGACTTCTTAGTTTTTGCAATCACAGAATCACAGTATAGTTAGAAAGCACCTCTGGCAATGCTCTGGTTGAATCCCCCGCTCAGAGTAGGGTCAGCTAGAGCAGGTTGTCCAGGACTGTGTCCAATTGGGTTTTGAATTATCTCCAAGGATGGAGACTCCACAACCTCCCTGGGCAACCTCCACCCGTGTTCAACCACCCTCACAGTAAAAAAAACGTTTTCTTATGTTCAAGGGAATGTTCAATGGCTGCAGTTCTGCGTCCCGAGGTCCTGCTGGTAGTGAACCTTAGCATGTATTCCCAATAGGCACACACACAAAATACAAACATAAATACATAAATACACAGAGCTGGCCACAGAGATCAACAGCCAGGAATCACCCAGCACTCTCAAAAACAGACAGCCCAGTGCTGTTCCTCCTTTTCTGCTGATCAGGCTTGAAGTCTGCTAGTGCACCTATATGCACTATATGCACATATATGTATACATGCACACACAATGTGGATCCCTCCAGTGGCTGGTGCTGGACACTCAATACATCCATGAGATAGTCCCTGGGTAACCAGGTCTCTTGCTGGTACTTGGACCTACAAACTCCTGGAGCTTGCAGCCCCATGCCAGAGGCTGGTACTCAGATCTCCTCTGCTGCACACACACACAGGGTCTCTCCACACACCCAGATGTCTTATCCCATTTGCCAGCTACTCTGGCTTGAAGCTTGCTAGTGAATTACACACATACACACACACACGTATACACACAGAGGATTGAAGATCCCTAGGAAAACATACACATCCCAGTCTCCCAGCTGGTGGCACCTCAAGCCCCATCACCCATGGCCCCAGCTGCTGTCACTTAGACCCACAGGCAGGGGCAGGCACTCTTATGGCCCTGCAGCAGTCACTGAGATCCCCCTGCCTTTGCTCCTCTGCTCCTGCCTCTTTATGGTGGTCAGCCCTTAATCGCATAGGATCCTGCTGCTGCATTACTGATATGCTACAGGTGGTAATTGGTAGCATAAATCACAGTCACTTCCCTGTTTGTTACATTTCCCTGTCCCATTTATATTATTTTTTTAATAATCCTTTTAAAACTGGTTCATATGTACAGTAAATGACCTAAATGTGACTTTGTCACTCATCATTGGCCTCCTGAGTGCCGCTGTGGGCAGAACTGATAGAATTTAAGTTCACAATTAGCAATTATTTTCTTGTGCTGGTTCTTTGATTATTATTTTTCATCATGTCAAGAATATCTCAGTGGATACTTGCTACAGGAATGAACATGGAGAAAAAGTTTAGCTCATCATCTTTAACAACAGAAGAGACAACTACAGCTGAGATTGTGAGCAGAGAAAAGCACATGTAAAAGACATCTTCCTACTAACACTACTCTTTTCTTCAAAGAGCAAAGCTGACTACAGTCAAAGCTGGAGTTAGAGGAAAATGTGGTCTATTAGTACTTTTAAAAATCAGGACATTTATTTTGATGTGAATACTCTGAATTTAGTTACACATACACACAGGTATATAAACATATATATTTTAATTTTAGCGTAAAATACTTCTTATTTTAGTAAAAGGTTATGTTTGGAAGTTTCAAAGGAAGCTGAAGGATTCCAGCTGGGGTCTTTATGCTACTGAATTTAGGTAGACCTTGAACACTGAACTTTCACCTAGCTTTGAAAACATGTATTCTTGAGCTGGATTCCCAGATACTCAAACAACCCGCTCTATGGCTGTATTGGCAATTGTATGTGGTCCTGTTTTCCTGCCCACATTCTGGGATCAAACAGGACACTTGAAATTTCTGTTAATTTCCTTAACCATTTTCCTGCAAAATGTATGTTCCTGATCAATGTGGTATTGCCACGTCTTTGTTCCCAATCAATTTGTTATTAGGACTTCTGTTTCTGACTAGCCCAAGTCAAGGAAATCCCACTCTGAAAAGTTTATCAACCAGCATAAAAAGGTGTCTGCTTGACAGTATCAGATACCCTTTTCCATTATCTTCTGTTTGCACTTCTGACAGCATTAATCCATTTTTAATGGAGGGCTGAATATGGCCTTTACTGTAGCCATTTGAAGAATGCTTCCAGGAAAAGCAAAAATGAGCCAAACACATAAGATATCAGAAAAAAAAAACCTTTTTGTTTAAGGACTTACTGCTTAGTAAACTAGAATCCTGCATTTTAAGATAAACTCATCTTCAGCAGCCTCTAACTGTTGCAATGCAAATTTACAGAGGAGTTCAGTGTGTTGGAGAAAAATGCAAACATGAAGCCTAAGGAGTCATTACTTTGGCAGATTGCTCTGGTGGAAGTATGTCCCCACTTGGGATTTGGCTAAGCTCAGTGAACATTTCAGTGAATCTTTAATTTGCCATTACATATGTGTAGCTGATGACAAGCAGTAACGACTACTGGAGGGGAAAGTCCCGAAGTACCCCTGAGATCTTACAAAGGAGCTGAGAAAGGACTTTGTGGCTTGGCTGATGGTCACTGGGACTGCAGATGCTGCTGAGGGCTTCAGCAGCTCAGAGACTGCGAGGTGCCTGATGTGATCCACTCTGGGAAGCGCAGATGGCACCTTCTGGGCTGGCTCTGCCTACACAAGCCCCAGCTGTGGTGAGAGCTTCTCCACTGCAAAGCAAACCAGAGGCCAAATTAGCAAAGGTGTTTTATGTGGTAAAAAATTCATAGGCATTTCTAAAGGTATCTAAATACCTAAAGTCTTCTGAAAGACTGCAAAATATTTTTGGAGGTTCACAGGACTCTAGCTTGGGCATTGCATTATTTGTGCCTGTGCAGCTGTGCAGGAAGATTTGGTGGTTTCTGATCACAAAGAATGTAGGCATCCTTGAACCAAGGCAAATGCCAGCTGTTAGGCTCATAGACACCCTGAAAATCCCAGCAGTGCCCACTTGAAGGATATCAGCATTTTGTACAGGTTAGCAAATGGCAATATCTGGTAGAAGAACTTCCAAAGATTTCTAGTTGCGGATGGATTTCAACTTTCCATCTCCAGATGGTCTCACAGATTTCACTATCTATTCTCAAAACCAGCCTTTGTTTCCTCCTCCTTCTATCTGTTGTTAAGATCCAGACTCAAATTCTTATTTTCTGGTAGTGTATTGCAACCAAGTGAACTCTTTTCATTAAATCCAGCATCAGAAATCTGTATCTTAATCACCAAGATGCTAAAATATGTCTAGAAAAAGTCAGTTTTTCAAGTCCAGGAGACTTTTGAGGTTTTAAGAGTCTTTCATTGAATCGTTATGCTCCTGGAGAAAAAGTTTTAAAATTAGCCAGAGATGTAATTTGTTTGTATATATGTGTGTATACACACATATATATATGCTTTTGAGTTCTGCCCATATGTTCAGTTATTCTGCAGAGGTGTGGGCATAATTCAGTTCACTGTTCTCTTGTAGTGGTCTCAATCAAACAGAATACACACTTGCCAGCTTAGCACAGGCCTTGAAACAAATCTGTGTCTGATGGATTTCTTGCTGTGCTCTGCAGTGTTTCTTTTTTTCTTGTTCCCCACTTCTGAGGAGTTACAGACCCAAGATTTTTGCTCTCTAATTGCTGATACTGCACTTTCCCTCCGCCTGGTTTTCTTTGTTCTTTGAAACCAGTTGAGCTGTCAGTCAGCAAAGAGGAAATAAAACAATAAACATTAAAGTTTACAAGAGCCAGGTGATTCTTGCTACACTAAAATGAAAAGCTGTTTTTCTTATTAAGAAACACTTTGGATACTGATTAATTGTGTTTGAAGAATATATTGCTGCTGATGCTGAATACTGATAAAGGAAGTTAATCTGCTGAACAGACTGCTCCTCTAATTCACTGACCCTACTGAAGTGCTAGTCTTCTCTTCTCCTGAAATACTGTTTTCTAATCTTCAATGTTAATAACCCTCTGAGCTTCCCAATACATACATCCCAGAGCACTTCACAGAGAAGCAGTCCCTGAGTGGGAACTGTTTTTACTTTCTCTCCAGCAGCAGGAGGACACTCCAGTATTAACTGGCAATCCTAAACCTGAAATAAATGAATACTTGCTACCAAACAGTAAAAGACCTTGCACCTGCAAAAGAAAATATGCTCCTTGATATCCTATACTTCACCCTCCCTGTCCAGTGATCATCTGGTCATCTTTCTGAGTCCCATGCAGCTGTCTGTGGAAGGCCTATAAACACAACATAAACTATCTCACTCAAAACAGGTCCTTCAGATATATTTGCCTGGTTTGTCATTTACTTTCATTTCAGAAAAAAATGTAACATCTTGGAACTGAAATCTTAGTTTCTCTTATCTGTATTCCATATAAGCTGAATATCTTGTGTGAAATGACAGAAAAAACAGGGCACTAAATTATTCAAAGGCTTGCTGAGAGGATACGGGACTTATCATAATGAAGGTTAAATCCCTGCCCTGGTTGCTACTTACTGAAAATTGCTTCTGTCTGCTTCAGCAGCTGAGGTGAGGTATGTTGATATCCTCATTGCACTGCTGAGCCTTTGTCATCAGTCCTCTATCATATGATGTGTCTATGCTGCATGATATATAGAGTTTTGTGATACCTGCTCCAGTCTGAAATGAGATAGCTTTGAACATCAGCACAGCTGTTTGACACAGGACTGGGAACTTCCCAGGGCTTGCTGGCATAGCAGATCTGCTCCCAGTGCTTGAGCTACCTTCAAGGGAGACAGCTGCTGCGCTGTGCAGCGTAGAAATATTCAGTGTGATGTCCATCTTTGTGGCTGGAAGAGCAAAGGTGAGAGCTCAGCTGGAGTTTGCACTGGAAATTTGCACATGCCTGGAGGAGACCCCAGCAGTTTGAAGCTGAACCACCATAGTGAGGTATTGCAGCTGCCTAGCTTGTACCTGTGCCCTGTGCAGTGGGTATCTTTCTCATTCAGTTGGTATAACACATTCACAAATGCCGCACTCAGTTAAAAATGGAAAAATAAAAATTCTTGAGAAGGAGAAATTCTACCCGGGATTTTTTTGCTTTTCTCTTCTGAATAAGCATTGATAAAAATGACAAAGGCTGCTTTCAGTGAATGAGGTTCACCAACCTCCTGGAGGAATGCGAGTGCAAACTGAGAGGTTGTGAGAAACATAGTGGCTTCTTCACAGAAGAATTCACCATCACCATAGCCGAGTCTTTAAAAAGAAATAATGAACCTCTAAGTAATATTTGCTCCAAAATTTCTTCCTGTATCTCAATTGTATTCTAATTTTGCTGATCACACAGTGCAACGAGATTGTATACATTTTAAGTCTGTTAGAGATACCTCAGAATTTCCTGTAAAAATAAAATTTTTTCTTGGCTTTCCTACTGAAATTTCTCTTGGCTTTCCTACTGCATTGGCATTTATAAGAAGGATGCCATTTTGGCATAGGATTTTGTCATGGGAAAGAGAGACTACGTTCTCTTAGTAGTAAAAAGGAGACTATGCCACTGACTACCAGAAGCAGAGATCACCATAGTATTCCTTTTTTCTACAGATTTCCCTTCTTCCATTCAACAGCAACAATAAGTGATGCCATGATTCAGTTCAGAACAATATCATAATTAATGTGTAGTTCAGCAGGCAGTTTCATGACTATTTTATAGGAAACATATCTGTTCTCTGGTTGGGGAGCATGGACTGCAGTGTCTATGCCTGTAAGTCCTTCCTGATTGCTCCTGCCGGGCAGGCTTCCCAGAGGTGATCCTGCCCTGGTGCCTGCCTCATGGATATGCTGTGCGATGGGTCTGCAGAGGGTGCAGAGACCGCCTGCGAATGCATGCTCCAGATCGTGCCCCACTGTAGCCAGGGCCTTCCACAGGCAAGCCTCAGGTCACCCCTGTGGAAAGAAGGAGGAGGTCACCAAAGTGTTTCCTGCCCTCTCCACTGAAGTCTGGCCTCCACCTCCTGAAGCTGCTTGGTTTCCCGTGGGAGGGAAATGACTGGTGCCCTCGGCAGACAGTTACTCTACCATTTGTGAGTTTATCTGGGGAAAGCTCTTATTTGTTTCATGTAGTCCCATTGAAAGGAGGAAAAAATCCTGCTCTTTTTAAGAGCAAAGCCTTGTGAAAACTATAGCTAGGGGGTGGCCCTGGCAAGATAGCCAGGACTCATGACCTATGTCTACACTGCAGAATGGAAGAGAGACAGGGAATGGTCTTGTGGTCTTAAGGCCAAGGGGCATAGACTAGCTCTTGCCCACATGGCTCTAGGGATTATCACAGAGCAGAGCAGAGCTGCCTACATTCACAGAACACTGCACTTGGCCTTGAGGGTTTTCGAGATCCCATGTGATGCTCTGTGGCCTGAAGACATGACTATACTTTTTTGTATGTACATTTTCTTCAGTTCAGACTGTTTTGATATTGGTGTTGCAGGCCACCAAACTGGTGTTTCTATAGCTGGAAACTGGGAATGTGTTGCCTACCCTGGGATGTGGCACGAGGTCACATGGGAGTGCTACTTGAGTGTGCAAAAGTATTTGGAATAGCATTAGAGGACTGTTTGGGGCATATGGAGTCAAACCTAATGCAGCCTCATCCAAAATGTCTTCGGGGAACTGTTTCTGGAGTGATCTATCCCCCTAATTTTGCTCAGATATTTTTCTGGAGAGAACTGGGTGAAGTAGCCCAAAACACAGTAGGAAATGAACTAATAATTAAGCAGTGTGGACGGTCAGGGTGCAGTGTTCAAGCTTGGTTCCAGGTTCGCTCTTGTTAACAGTGTTAACATAATTACTGGCTCTCTGGTTTTTCAGGTCTTCTAACAGCCACTAGTGATCTGTAGAGTTTGTGGACGTATCCTTCACTCACCCTGTGGGGATGCAACCACCATCACATGGGGAACCATGGCAGGAGATTTCCATCTGCGCTGCTTCTTCTGAGAGCTTTATGGCAGGAGGTGCATGACCTAGTGACCACTCAGGAGCCTCCTGGCTTCTTTTTCTCTCAGTATCCAAGAATTTTAGTTGCTCAGTGACATAGTGCATGATGTCCCACAGCACAATAGCTGCTTCCAGTTCTAGTAACAACCCCTTAGTGGTTCAGCCCTTCATGGGAAGAATCAGTCTGTCTCCACATGTTTGAGGAAGAAAGGGAGTTATGATTTGTTTTAGCTCTGCCATGCTTTGCCACTAGGAAAGCCAAAGCCTTCAGACCTAGCTGCCTAAAGCAGGTTGCTAACCCACTGTGAGACGCTAGAATAAAAGTTTTGCAGACTTTTGGGGGATTGGAATCAGAAGAAGCTGTTCTTCACTGGCATTCCTGAAAATATGGCCATTTTTAATTCAGTAACAGAACCTAGATCTAGGTTTGTAACTTTCAGAAAAACAAGTTGTAAATGTCAAGCCTTTCTTCTGCATCTCATTTTGCATCTCAGTAATACTGATGTGTCTTTGCGTTGATTTAGAAACCCAGTGAAAAGTGTAAGGTGACTGGAGTTGCCATAATCTCTAAAGACAACTTACTCATTTGGATGGAGAAGCTTTTAAGATTTCCTTAAGACAACTTCTCAGGTGGTTACGTCTTACAGTCCTCAACAACCTTGCATGAATGCAACTTTCTGGATTTATAGGTGCCCTAAGATGTCAAATGCTTCTCTTTTGTACAGGGAGATCTGTGAATCCTTCTCCACTGTGGCAGCCTCCTATTTCTTAGAAATCACAGGTGTGAACACCGCAAAGCCAAAAGCATTTAAAATCATCTAAGGTAGTTACATTTCTTCCAGCACCTTAGCCTAATTAATGAACTTAAGCTTATTTGCTTAACTTTCACAGTCTATTTTAAAATGAAATACGATGAAGAGAAGATAAGCAAACCATGTGGCCAAAATTTCACCTCTACTTGCATCTTGACTTTGCCGGCCTTACAATAACTGCTGCCATAATGAGTAAAGATAGCAGAAATGGGATGGAATTCGGAGACATTTTTATCATAAGACATGCTTCAGGCACAAGCTATGAAGAAAGAAATCTAGTTTATTTAGCACAGCTCGTGGCAGTTTTCTGACAAAGCTTTTGTTCTGAGTACTCTAATGTTTTATCAGCATTCACCTTCTGTTTGGTTCCCAGAGTAAGTTTCAAGTATATGCTATGGCATATACTTTTTAAGTGGCTTCTCTTGGCTTCTGTCAAGGGAGAGGAAGATCATTTTATGGGCAAAAACTGTGAGATGAGAATGTCAGTTTTAGCTCACATAAATACTGGGGTATTTTGCATTCGGTCCATTGCAGCAAGTATTATTGCAGCCCAGTAACAGAACTGAAAGATGGGAAGCTGGAGACCTCAGCCCATCAGGGATATAGTGGTTGTAGTACAAGTATTGATTATGGACTACTTCCTCCCAGCAGGAATTTAAAGCAAATGCAAACAACATTTCCAAACAAAACAACTTTAAGGTGGAATAGAATTCTGAAAAAAATATGTCTTCTTTAATTGTTGTTAATGACTATACTAAGAGAACTTGCAAACAGAATTTTATAAAGGGAAGGAAAAAAATTGTACCTTGAAGAGCCATTTTCAAGCCATATTTGTTGGAGTGAATCATTTTCATTTTACTTCAGAAGGTTTATTACTAATCAATTTACTACAGTATTTTTTGTAGAAAAATATTTTATAAACATCTTGGATCAAACTGAAACAGACAATATACAGCCTAATGATATGTCTATATCTTGCAGGTGAAATTTCACAAGCAAAAAGGCCAGATTCAGCAAACTCCTTTAGAAAAGGTTAGAAAAACCAAGACTCAATCCATTATTCCATCAGTTCTCTGCTGGAGTACAAGCCAAAATTACTAGAAGCTCTATCAGAGAAAGGAAGAGCTGCCTATATCCTACCTGGATTTTTAACACACTGGGTGCAACTCTAATTTGGTTAATGTTTTCTGCTACCTTATTGTTGGCAGGGTAAATTGGTGAGAGATATCTCACAATATATCTGTTTTTAAATGTAGTCTTATTAGAATTCATTTGTTTAGTACCAACTGAAAGACAACCAAGGTTTCTAAACTCAAATACCTATTGTTACCTTGCTAGGTCCCTATTTAAGAACTCACTGAATAATTCAAGTTTGAAAAGTTCTGAGTGCTCCCGAAGACAAGATATGAGCAGATAATCAGATCCTTGCAGTTCAGACTGCCCATTCAAGTATCTAACTTTTAGTACTCATTTTTAAAATCCTTGGCTTACACAATCGACGCTTTGCAAAGCTCCAAGAGAGTCTGCCTGAATAAACCTGAGTCTTAAAGGTGCAGTCTAAAATGGGCTGCAAGAGCTAGATGGAAAATCATGCTACTTCTTAAGTTGTACTTATTTTTCTGGGACTGATTGGAACTTTGTAATGGACTAGTTTCAGCAAGCCTAAATCAGCACTGCTCCAGCGGCTTCAGTGGAGCTGCACAGACTAACACCAGCTGAGAGTCTCACCTAATACACTTTAAAATGATTGAAGTTAGTTCTGTTTATATGGAAGTCAGAGAGGGATGTTTTTAAAATATTGTTGTATTTGAAGAGCAGCTTCTTAAGTAATCTCTATTTCATCTGTAGGGGAAGAGAGAGGGAGTGGAAGTCTTTCACATCATTACAGTGCAAGTCTGTCTAACCCTATTCTTTGGTTATAGCAGCAGTAATAAGAAAAAGCTGCAGGATCTTACTTGCACTTGCAAGCTGATTCGACCTGTATATATTCTTGAGAGTGTAACATTTGCCCAGGTGACCTATTTAGTCCAGTAGCTGCTGTCTCGCACAGTTGTGTACCAGATGCTTCAGAGACCGATGCCACAGCACCCAAAGTACTCCCCAGAGGAAGCTTCTCCCTGATTCCTCTCAATCAGTTATAGAAATCATTTATAGGATTATAGGAAATATAAATGGGGATCATTTTGGGTGGATGTCTAATTATGGGTAGGGATGTTCTTATAATCCATGGAAATTAGACCTTGGCCTCTCGCATCTCCTGCTTCACTTAATTCCACAGGTTAATTATACACTGTGCTTAAGAGAAAATACTAAAAACCTTGTTGTATGTTCTTGGAGAGTTCTTCAGAGTTCTTTATTCAGTTTTTCAGGGATTCCCTGAGAAATGTGTACCACTGTCAAAGGTCATGTCTTTTAGACTGTCCATGGGAAGAGAAACCTGGTATGGATGAGGTTTAAAATGATAACAAAGATATGAATCAGACTGTATATGGGTTTGAATCAAAACTGCAAAGGTGAATCCGGCAAACTGGGTGAGAGGCAGAGTGAAATCCAAATCCTAATCCTCATTTTGCACCTGTTCCTGATGGACCAAATTTGAAAAATGGATCCGTGCTCATCCAGGAACCTTAACCCAAATCTGCAAATATGCAAATATTCGGTCATTTTGAAACCCAGACTTTGAAGCTCTCAATATGGGGCTTCTTATTTCAAAGATCCACTCCTTCTACCACAACCAGAAGCAATGATTTAACAGCTTTTGCTCTGTCAGCAGACTGTGCTGATGGTCTGACTATTCTAGCGCTCTCTGCCACTCGGGCTAACAGATACCTTGATACAAATGCTGGTATTTCTGGTCTGCAGGATTTCATACAGCAACAGTGAAACTCGGGATTTTGCAATGGAAATTTCTTGGGATCTTCACTAGCTAATTTCAGCTAAAGGGGTTTTGGATAAATTTGTACAGAGCAATGCTAACATACATTTATTTATTTTTTTACCTTTATGCTTCTTTCTTTTCCCCTGATTTTTATACTGCTGACCAAACATAGCTAAATCTTTTGTTTCCTTTTCCTTCTCTACACTGGCACTGTGATCATTGATTATTTCTGTGTGGTGCACACAAATTCTAGAAACCTTACACCAGGAGACTGCATGCATTTCATGTTTCTCCTCTGTACTGTACAGAAAGAGAGAGACAAATTATTACACCGGAGGGCTTTATTGCACTGGTGTGAAGGTGTGTTACTTCTGATTTCTGTGGAGCTGGTCTGGATTTACACGGCTGGGACAAGAACAATTCTTTGTCTACGGTGTTTGTGGATTACATAAATTTTAGAGCAGAAGGAAAAGTACACACAGGTATGTTTATTGTGGTCACTGCAGATCATGGAATTGGCCAGCAGTTCTAGGTTACAGCAAAACATGGGTGACCCCAGTAAGGTGCTGGGAGTTGGAAGGAAAACTGATTCTGTTTTGGGGAAAAAAAAGTAGTTCTTGAAATTCAAGGTTATCCACATTTCAGTAAAAAGGCTGGGTGAATTTGCAATTAAAAAAAAAAACTGATGAGTTTCTGAGAAAAAAAATGAAGAGAAGAAAGTGAGACCTTTTGAACAGAAATAGGTTTGCCTGACAGAAATGTATCTCTCGTTTTCAATGTGAAGTTTGTCACCACTCCAAGGATAGTAGTAATTGAGATGACAGCATTTTCCAGGATGGGCCTTTTTAGGACTCTGTTCTTGGGAAGCATTTATTATTGGACTGATCCTTATGATATAGCTGCTGTCTAATACAAAATTCAATGGCAACATGGTCTCCACTCCAGAACATTTACTGTCTAGAAGATGGATGTGGAAAGAAAGTCATCAGCTAAGAAGTTTTCTTTTTCTCTTTCTGTTTAGTAGTTATCTTACTTGTTACCTTTCTGGTCATCATGAAGGAAGTAGTTCCTTTGCAAGGCTATGAATGATTAAAGGTTAACAGATGAAGACAAAGAGATCTTTTATCCCCCTGTATATGTTACAGACCACTACCAGAGATAACCACCAGGGAGAAACGTACCTTTTCGCTGAGCCAATGCTTTCGTTTTTGTGTTCTCCTATACGTGAACAGCTGCCTACAAAAAGGTATGTAACTGGCAGGAGGACAGAGGCAGGATTTAAAGTTTCATCATCAGTTAAGAAGAAAAGGTGATTTAGAAAAGCACTTGCTTCTGGAGGAATGGGATATTGGGAGGCTGATCAATATCTAGAGAGGAGGTGGAGACATTTAAATTAGCTGTAGAAGGGTAAGTAGAAATGGAAAAGAAAAGAAAACCAAAATAGTGGTAGCTAGTCTATATGCAATGTTGTGTATACATATCCCCAAGAGGATTAAATTCACTCCAATTATATCCAGTCACATCTGAAATACCCAGGAGAGTGTAGAAATTCGTGAAATCCCAACTGAATGCAGTTAACAACAGAACTTAGTTTTGTAAATTTGTTAGAAGTGTAGGAAAACAAAAAATTATATAATGGCAGAGCAGAAATTGAAGGGAATTGAAATGCTTTAAGAGTATTGCTAATTGTTTAATGGATCCTTTCCAAATTCTCCAGTTACATTATAATATAGACCAGAGAAATGGTTCTCTGTGAATTTACAGCTTAGATATTGTTGGTTCACTCTGAGCTCAAAGGGAGGACTGAAGCAGTGAACAAGGCTTTGAGGGAAAACCTCCCACTGGATTTTTTCTTTTCAAATGTGTAAGATTTCTTCCACTCAGGAATACTGTTACCTGCTCTCATACTGTATGGGGAAAAGACTTGGACTAGGAAGCTCTACTGCACAGAGAGAATAATGCACTATAGTTGGTGGATAGCCTCCTAATTGCAAAGAGACTTGGTATTTTATTGTTTGCAGACATTATTGTTCACCGTATTTGCTGCATTAGTCATTCCCTGAAAGGTACTAATAGCAGCCTTGGTACTGCTATATCTGAGATCTTCATGCACCTCCCTCTAATTAGCCACAAAACTCCCTCCTGCAATTCAGAGAAATGGTATCAGCTGTATTTCCAGCAGAGAACTGAAGCACAGGGAGCTTAAGTAACCTGTCAGAGATCACACAGGCAGTCTGTGGTGGAGCCAGGAAGTGAATGGCATCCAGGACTGTGGCCACAGCTCCTGTCTCCCTCCCCACCTCTCAGCTCTCGCCATCCACCTCTAAAGTCTTCTCACGAAGACAGAGCTAATGCACTGATAGGGAAGTGGGTTTCTCTTACAGCTGCATGTAGAACTACTGGAAGTGAGTTTATTGCTTTCTTATGGCTCAGGTTATCTATCCTTCAGTATTCATGAGGGAGCAGGCATCCAGTGAGTTGAAACACTACTGTTTCAGCTAAAGCTGAAGCACAACTTATGCAGTGCACTCGGCTTTCTCTGATGGAGAAGCAAAAGCAAAGTACTCATCCCAATATCCCCAAAGTATCTCCGAATGTGTGAAAAAACAGTCTGAAAAACCCTCTGTGATTCTCTCTTTTCCAGTCCACATTTATCAAACTTAGCTTTTAATATTCTTACTGTTGGGGCTCTTTAATGTGAAAGGTCAAATGGTATGCAAGAAATCAGAGTTGCTGTAATCTTTGAGTAGGCTCTTCTAGGGCCGGTTGGTGGGATATAATGGTCAATGTCATGCAATATCTTTGCTTTTATGAGTTGCAACCACCTTGCTCCTTTTTCTCCCTTTCTCTTCCCTACATCCTAAAAAAAAAAAAAAAAAAAAAAGCATAAGGACAAGTAATTCTCTGATAGTCTAAATAAACTGAGCACCTGAGATCAGAGTGAAAAAAACAAGGTGTTGCAGCCAGGCTTTTATTTTTCTAAAATTGGTCTGTGCTTTTGTTCCTGTTGCTGTCTCTGTTTACTGTTGATTGATGCTGATCTGTGGCCTGCTGGCCCAGAATAAAATTCATTGCTATCACCGAAAAAAAAAAAAAAAAAGGTCCAAATGACTGTTTCACTTGTTTCACTTGCTGCATACAGCAAAAATATAGATATTTCAGAGAAGGCCTTCCTCATCTGTTGACTCAGGACACTAGTAAATTGGAAGGGTTTTCCTACAACAAAAAACTGTATATCATGATCGTTGATAAAATCTGGCCAAGTAACACTTATTGATTCAGTGGAGAAAGCCTGAAGCTTGGCTTTGTTGTTCAAGGTCTACAGTGCTGAGCTCTTTGACTGCGAGAGGAGCTGTGCAAGGACAGTCTGGCTGCTGCCAGGCCAAAGGCAGGACCTATGGTCTGTGCTTCTCCTCTGTATCTCTGAAATGGCAGAGACTACAGTTGTGTTGGACGCTTTCAGGGGACACAAAAGTAGGACCTTTCCTCCTCCTCTTCATTGACAGCTGCACCCTACACCAAAGGATCAATAGCAGCAGAGGTGCACTCCTCTGTCTATGAAGGCACAAAATATTGAAAGGTGCATAAATACTTGAGTATGCCCATCCTATATGCTTTTCAGAGCTGAACCAGCTCTGGGAATTGTATAACCCTGTCACATAAACTGCAAAGAAGAGGTTCTGTCTGTATCTATCTATGGAGACAAGCCATACCTGTCTGTGACCTTGCTCATGATACATTTAACAAGCGCTTCAATCATGGTCACTCTGCTGCTTCCAATCCAATTCATTGCTTGAGCATGAATTTTTCAGGACTAATTACATCTAATCATGAGTGACTCAGACACATGAGCAAACTAAAGATTCAGCAGCAAGGCATGAGATGAATGAGAAATTGGCTGGCAAATGTAAAAAGTCCGAGTTTAAGCTATGAAGAGGCAGAATGTAGCAAATCCAAAAGAGGTACAGTGAAGCATGGATGGTCCAGCAAACTCTTGGAATATGCAGGACCTACTTTTAATACAAAAGGTAGTTATAAGGAAGGATGCTCTCCTTGCCTTTGGTTCAAGTCAGAAAGAGGACAGGGTGCAGAGGACCTTGAAGTGAAGGAGCTCTCTAACTTTGTGAGGAGGGAGGGCAGTGAGACAAGACAGGCTTTGGGGAAGCAGATTTCAATAGACTCAAGCAACTGGTGAGTAAGATCTCATGGGAGGCAATCAAACTGAAAATGGACTAATGACTGTTTCTTTAGCAAAATGTTCTTAAGAGCACAAATGCAAACTGTCCTAAAGTGGAGGAGGGATAAGAATTTTAGTAAGAGGTTAGCCTGGATAATTATTGAGCTCTTCATTGATCCAAACACAAGAAGGAGGCACACAGAAACAGGAGTGAGGACAGAGAGCAACTATAAAAGATGAGCATTAGAGTATAGGGAAATCAGGAAAAGAAAAGCACAAAGTGAGATGCCTTTTATCTCTAGTGGTATAATGATTTCTTGTTAACTTCTATAAGAACATTAGTAGTAAGGAGACAACCAGGAAATGTGTAGTCCATTATCAGTAGAGAGGGAAAGTATTGACATATTATGCTTAATGCCTTTGGCTTGCATCAGCATCTTTTTTTTTTTTTTCTTTTCTTAGTAAAAAGGTTAACTGCTGTCAAATGACTAGTTACTTAATGCCAGTGACAAAAGGGCAAGATACACCTCAGGGTGTATCACAGCTGCAGCAACTGCAGACCTGTGGGAAGCTGCTGAAGATTGTGAGATACAGAAAAGGCACAGATGCTGCTGAGCTTGTGCAAGAGGGCAAGGAAAAGCCAATTCCTGACCACTTACCTTATCTTCAGTTCCTGGGAAGATCCTGAAACAAACAAACAAGCTCTTTGGAAGTACTGAAAAGAAAGTCAGGTAAAAAAAAAGAAAAAAAAACTGTCATAGGTTTATTGAGATTGTTTAGGAACAAATATTCCTTCGCAAAAAGACACCTTGACAGAAGATGGGTTGGATTACAGTCTCCAGCTGAGTATTGGGTAGGAATTGCATGCTTTTGAAAGAGAAGTAAGGTGAACACCATGCCTAAACAGGAATATAGCCTGAAAACAAGACAAGTAATTGCCTGCTTCTCTTGGCTCTGGGCTCTGGCTTTCTATGACCAATTTTTGGTGCTGAGGAGGGCAAATAAAAAGGTTGTGGGGGGAGAGAAATGTGGTCTATGAGGAAAGATCAAATGAACTGGGATTGTTTAGCTTGTAGAGGGGAGACTGGTGTGTCAGCATGAAAGAGAGGAGAAGCAATGCTGAAAGGAAGTGAATAAGCTGTTCTCTGTGTACCATGGGCAGAGCAAGTCATGGACTTACACCGCTGCGAGGAACCGGTGAGCAGATGAGACTAGGAGGTGTCAGGAATGGTTGAGGCAGAGTGGATCCTGCCCCGAGACTCTTTTCAACTCTCCTTCCTCTGAGAACCAGCATCGTAAGCACCTGGCAGCCAAAACAGCCATGTGGAAACGTGTGGGTGAATCTGGATGGGCTGGACATGAAAAAGAGTGCTGAGCAGGGCTTCCTGATGGCACCACATCCAGGTGAGGATATACTGTGTTTAATGACTACTGTAACAAGCTGAAGAGTCTTCCAGGCTTTTCTGGTACTGTCCCTTGGAAATTTTTGTTGTTATCGATGTCGTTCAGGCAATGCAACCTCTGTTACCAACCCTCCAGTGCAAGTTAAGCACCCTGCTCCCTGCAGCAACTTTTCAGGGTGGTGGGAACAGCGTGTGATCTTACTGTACTCCCTGTCCTTGCATCCCATGCCCTCTGGAGCTTTGCAGCTTTCACCCCATTCACTGTAGTGAGTCTAAAGACTTGATTTACATGCAGCTCCTAAAAAAACCCCACTTACATAAATACCTAGAAAGACCTTGCAATTGTTTTTCTCATTTGTCATTAATATACTGCTGATGCAAAGACAGAAGGAGATGAGAAAAGTGAGGGATGTTTCCAGTTTGTGGGAAATATATATGCAGTTGAATCACCTATTGCACATGAGTCCACATGGAAATAGGCCTTTGTCATGGCATGCTAGTGCCACGAGTTTTAGCTCAGATTACTGGAGCTGAACGTTGGCAGATCAGCTCAGACAGAGCAATCACATATTTAGCAGGTAGTGTGATCTGTTTTCCTTGCCAAAGGATGGATCTCCTCACTGTGGATGGATGGAGTAGTGATGGCACAAGGCCCGTTCTGCAGCAGACACATCAGAGCGCAGAAACCATCCTGCACACCGGTCCAAAGTCTGGAGTCTCTGGAACAGTGTTTAAGTTAAGCAAAATGAGCGTGGCTTGCTGGGCAAGAGAAAGGTTGCTCTGAGAAGCTGTGTCTCAGTGAAAGTCTGCACCAGCTGCCTACAGGATGACTCCAGCTCAGGGGGATAACACAAAATAGTTCTAAACTGAATAGGTAGCTCAGGTACTGATAACAGGACAATTGTAACATTTTAGGGGTCAGTGTGGTTGGTTTCCAAAACTGTGGTGGGTTTTGGAGGATTCACTGCATTCGCTACTGCCAGTCTAAGCTGATGTCCTTACCTCAGTAAGTTCATGTAGGATCTTGTTCACATAAGATGCGGTCATCTATTTGGTTACGGCATAAGTACACCGTGAAAAGACAACCAGAATGCAGAGCAGAGCACAGTACTTGCCAAATCAGGCATAATCCTTCCATGGACACGTAGTGATAACTTTTCATTTTGGTATGCAAAGAGACACATGCATCTTGGTCAAACTGTTGAGCTGAAAAAAACATATATGCCCCCCCTCAAAGCCAGAAAGAAACATTCTCAATTTTACAAGTGGTTAAACTAAGCCTGGAGGAATCTTGCTTTCTGAGACAGGAACTAAACATTGCTAATAGGTCCTTTCCATCTCTGATTTCTCTGAAGCGATGAGACTTTGAAGTCCATGACTGACAGGCTCATTAACACTGAACCGCCTCTAATGCAGACAGAATAACTTGGTGAGCTAATTAGAGGAACACTAGAGTAAAGAAAGTCTGACAATAAAATATTTCTGACATTAATTGGAGAAAGAAAAAAGCAAGGCTGAGCTTCCCAAAAGAAATGAGAGTTCAGCCTGAGTAATCCTGCAGGGTGCTGAGCACTTGTGGCTCCTTCGATCAGCACTGGAGCTGTAACCTCACAGCAGCTAACCTTCCCAAGGAGGGTTAGGAACAGGAGAGTGAGCCCTGTTGTAACACACTGAGCGTGGCAGAGGGAAGCACCTAGCACAGGATTTGAACAGATATCTGCCTGGGAGAAAAGCTTATGAAAAAGACCTGTCTGAAAGAAAGTGATTCCTTTCTGCCTGACATTCAGGTTTTAATTCAACCAAGCTGCAAAGAAACCCAAAACAAGGAGGAGAAAAGAAAATCTAGCTCAAAAATAAGTAAACCTCAGACTAAGAATAAAGAAGAATGAAAAGTAAAGAGAGGGAGGTGGCAGGATTTGAACTGTATTAATATATGCTGCTGCGTGTCTTAACTGTCTTTCCCAGTGTTTTAAAAAATGAAGTACGGCTATTTCCCCATGCCTATCCTCAGGCTCTGTCATTGCTTCCAGCTGGGTGTCTCCAGGACACACTTTTCCCAGGTGTGCTCCTACAGCTCTACATGCTGATTTTTCTTCCTGCAGGATTGATGCTGCAGTGACAGCCCAGGGGACAGGTGGGATGCCCACCATTCTGCAGCCCATCCCCTGACGGCATATACAGACATATATACAGGCCCCTCTTGAGGGGCCTACCTAGAGAGGCCTGGTAACAGCAAAGCCCTTGTTTCTTCCTATTTCCATTTACTATTGACTGCTGAGGTCGGTATGGGTTTTCCTGTGGATCATGTGTGTTGAGCGAAGAGACAACGGGGTAATTAGTGTGGTCCGTGTCAACCGGATTATGGTAGAAAACCAGCAAGGAAGATTTCAGTGTTGCCTAAAGGCAGTCTTCAAATGCTGAATTATTCATTTAATTTGCCTTGCAAGAGTGGGCCACAGGCAAAATCCCTAGGATGAGCTGAATTAGTTCCCAGCTCTTTCCCTGCAGAGACCTCAGCTGACTGGAGCTGGGAAGGCAGCCTTGGTAGCAGGGCACGCTCAGGAGTTTGCCCTGGAGATTCAGCTGACCTGGGACCCAGCGGAGGGGCTGGTACGGGAGCCTCAGTGTGCTCCCAGCAGTGCCAGCCACAGAGGGGGTGGGCTGCAAGGGGAGCCCCTGCAGGGTTTTGCCTCTTGTGGGAAAGCTTGCCATGGTGGCTGCCCTGGAGGTACCTGCTGCCCTGCCCTGGTGCCTCTGAGCCCGGGAGACCCCAGCTTGGCTTAGCTCTTGTAGGAAGGAAGGGCAAGGATGAAATCCTCCCACCTGATCTGAGTGAGCAGGTCTGTCAAAGCCAGCAGCGTGCACAGAATGGATGGAGCATGGGAACTGGGCCAAAATATTCTCCTGTAGGTACACAGGAGGGGAGGTGATGCACACATCTGGGGGGCGAGCAGGAGCTGGACAGCTACGGAGAGAAGCGGCTGGTTTTTAAGTAAAAATTAAAACATGCAAATTATTGCTGTTTCTTTTTCCTGTCTATGTCACTAATGAGAAATAGTAACATATTTGCACATATCTTTTTTTGTTTTGAATAAAAAAGAAGGAGAAGTGTCCATAAGTTCAGGAGACCCGCTCTGTGGATGTAAATGGAGAAGTCTAGCTTCAGGCCAGGACAGCGCCCTTAACCCACGCTGAGGAGCCTGTGGCTAGCAAGGAATGCATGGGTACTATGCTCAACAGCAGACACAATTACCATGTACATCTAGAAAGGTGGTACAATTTCACCTCCTACACCTGACACAACACTAAAATGATTGTTTTCACAACTTCAGATCCTCAGTAGCTGAGTAACTGAGTTTCTTCCTCTTATCCAATAACCTTAACATGACACATATCTTTTCTAATTTTGGGCTTACACTGAAGAGTTTTCTTTTCTCATGTTAAAGCAATGGATGTATTTTTACTTATAGTGGTATTAAAATGTTCTTTTAGATGACTTTACATTTGTTAAAGAACAAAGGGTTGAATGTTACACTTCTCTGGTGTGTAAAACATTTAACTTTTCTTACAGTTCTCTATTTTTCCCATAACAAATGATTGCAGCATTCATCATAATTATTTTATGCTTATTTTTGATGAAATAGCTCAAGCCAAACAGAATGGTTTGAGTAGGGATTGGAACAGTATAAGTAAGAGAAAGTTGCAAAAAAACATTCATCAGGGAGGATGTGGGGGGTTTTTTTAGGCTTTTATCACCATCATATCTGAGCACTGTTTTTACATTTAATGACCAAAAAAAAGAGTTCTTCTCCTGCAGGACGTGATATATGTATTGCATTAGGCATTCTGAAAGCACAAGAGCTGGTCAGCCAGCTGTCAAGGTTATATTATGAAACCTTGTCCAAAGAAATATCTTCTGCATAAAGCTAAAAAGCTGGTGATGTGACAGCCTTCTGATGAGAGGGAATTTCAGAAGCAAAAACCTGTCACCTCTCAGCAGCTGCTATGTGGTCTTTCCTAGCCAGGGAAGTCAGAGCACCCTTGTCAGTTGTAGTCACTGCAGTGGAATTGAGGGCTATTCCTTTGGGGAATATAAGTAATAAATAAAACTTTGTATTTTTCACAGCTGTATATCATCAAACCAGGAAAAGCCTAGAACTCAGATGAAATGGGAACAAAAAGCTTGACTTGGGAAATTGGATGAATAGATTATGGTATTTTCATTCTTTATTCTGCATTAGCTGTTTTGCTTGCAAAGCTCTAAGAAATGGACTCTAGGTCTGAATCAGAATTAGGAATGTGGAGGTTTTAGTAGACTCCCTTCTGGGGGACCCACTGTTTTGAAATACTAATAGCAAGGTTGTTATTAAAAATGTGTAGGGGATGAAATTCAAGAAAGCATCCTCTCTTTGCCAGTGCAATTTGTGTCCATGAAATATTCTGGTGCTTCCTTGTGTTTGGGGCTTCACTGTGGGCATGCATATGTGGCCAAAGATGTGGGAGGGCAGGAGCATGCTTGTGCCAGCAAGGAGGACACGAAGCCCCAACCTCCCAAAGGACTCCTAAAGCAGATCATGCCAGAAAAGAAAAACAAACATTACATAGTCTCCAATGAAGTGCACCATAAAAAATGAGCAGTTTTGTTTTTCCCAGAGCTGGAAAGCAGCAACTGCAGGTCAATACAGCTTGGAAATGGCAAACCAGTTTGGGTGTTTAACTGTGGAGGAACAGAGGGGAAAAATGATAGAAGTCACTCGTTAAGGGAAAACTTAGTCAAACAATACACTCCAGGATTTTCAAGCACAAACATATCATGACTTCAGTCAAGCCCCAGGAGAAGGGCAACTTTAAAGAAGACAGCATTCTCTTTCAGAAACCCTAAGGGAAGGCAGGCAACAAATTATTCATTTCTCAGGTACAAGGAGGGCAGCGTCTTCACCACTGTGCAGTCAAAGCACTCTTGAATCTGTTCACAGAGAAGTAGTACCTCCATGCAGCAAAATATTGCCAGTACTGAACACTGGAATTATTTACCCTGTACTCTGTCTTTATCTTGGCTTCTTTATGTCATGATGTTCTTTTTCTTGGGGGGTGCTTCACTTTCTTTATTTTCCTTAATTTTAATGGGAATTTCAAGGGATTTAACTGGACACATTTATCGATGTGTTTCCAGCCATTTTCTGCTAAAGGGGGACAAAATACTTTTAGGATAAAATATGCATAAATAAATATCCTAGAATATGTTTTAGAAAATGATAGTCTTTCTACAGTTTTTAAACCGCTTATAAATATAGACATCTTTGCAATGAGTCCTGTCCTGTTCAGAGCCTCTAAGTTTTGCTGCAACATGAGCTGAATACTCAGGAAAGAACAGAAATCTTTTACTGACATTGCTTAAAAAAATCAATCCAAGGATATTAAATAACTATTTAATATTATAATAATCTAAGTCAATACCTATTGACTTCTTCAGACTTTTAGGATGATTTCTGTAACCCTTTCAAAATGTGTCAAAATTGCTTTGACCTCTGAGACTCTTCCATACAAGAAACCAAGGTATTATATACTAAGGTTTCCAGGTGATCTTGGTTAGGATTTCTGTTGTCATTGTTCTTCCCAGTTATGGGAAGGACACTGAAGTTCATCCATACTTTGAAGGAAACACTAAGGCGTTTCGGCTGTGCTAATTCAGTTGTCTCAGAGTTGCTGCCCATCAGGGGGCTTGCTTGGGCTGAGTAACATTTGATGTTTTTTTAGCTACCTATGCGTCATTGCAAAATGCTAGTTATCAGTACATATCAGATATAGATAGATAAATTAAGGAACAGGAGGGTAGCCAGTTTTACAAATCTGTAGCAAACAGCTACACAACTGTTTCCTGTAAACAAAGGATATATACAAAGCAAAGACACATACATGATAGGATCTCCCTCAGCCACCTTGAATTGTCAAAAAGTTATAAGAGGTTTTTCTCAGCTTAACTGAGCTCTCTATAAGGTTGTTCTAGTAAACGACAGTTGTCTGGGTTTCCTCAAGTCAGTAGAGGGAGCGAAGTACCACCAAAAGTTTTGTCACTTTGGCTTAGGGTGGGAGGAACTGAACCCTGGCTCGACTTGCCTCTCTCCAGTAGCACAACTGAGGGCTTTACCTGACTTTCCCATGGTCAAAGCTAAGTGAAAGGCTCACCCCCAGCTGTATGCAGAGCTCCCACCCTGTCCACCTCTGCTTTATTTTAATCTAAAATGACCCATTTAATCCGGAAGTGCACAAGGATATTTATCTTGCTAAGGAACATGTAAAACAGGATCTCCACCTGCAAATAAATGCTCACAGGTAAATGCCAATGGCCATTGGATTCTCTAAATTTCCACTTATTTTTACATTTGTTAATTAGATAATTGGCAGCTGATTAGGGGCGTTTATTGTACCCTGTCCTCTGCACAATGTCCTTTGTCATGTGCTACCGTTTAAGAACTGCATGATTGCTACAAAAATAACCCCGCGCTGTGATTCATACATGAAGAGTTTTGCAGGTATTTTAGCTGAGAAAAGGCTGCATAACAGGTAGTCAAAAAAGCACTTTAGGATTTCAAAATAGCTAAAGCCCAGATTACTTTGCTCCTCTCCAGACTAGGCTGAGATTAAGGAGGACAATTACCACTTTTGTTTTGCTAGGCCCGGTTCTGACCATTAGCACTGATATTATCACAAGAAGTCAGGAGACAAAGGAGACTCTTGATTACTGACATTTGAAACAGTACTTTTATAAAGCAAAGCCTTGTTAGTAGTTTGTCATCCCTTTTCTATTTGCCACTTTCTTGACTTAGCAGTGCAATATATCTAACAGATTTTAAAGGTATCATCCCTGGGAGAGTGCCAAAGAACCACTCCAGGCACATTTTCTTTTGCAACACAGAAGATGTCGTGTACATATTTATTTATCTGTGATCAAACGTTCCACAGTGCATTTGGGGAACCTCATTCCACCGGTTAAACATAAATCTATTTATATTACAGCATTTCTGCAATAAAAAAATATTGGGGTTCCGGTGAACCTAGAAATACATACTACACCACCCCCATCGCCCAAATGGTTTGTCAGAACATGTCATTCAGGCTAAACAGGTCCTAACCCAACAGGAACTTTCAGGGGACTTCAGTTAGGGGCTTTATCATTCTCTCACCTTTTCAGCAAAAATGAGCAAGCAAACAGAACTGAGTTCTTCTGTGTGAAAGAGTCTGTCTCCCATTTCTGCTATGTGGTGTATTCCTAACCTGCTAGGTGTCAGGGATGCAGATCCTTCCTGCAGGTGCCTTTAGAGTTACCAACAACCTAAGCAAGGGCAGGATTGCCAGAGCTGTCTCTCTTTGAGGTTAGATGTATTAATATACAGTGCTAATTTCCGCTTTGCTCTTTAGTAACAATTGTTGCTTTCAAGTTTCTGGAATATCTGAGCATCTAAGACCTATCACTTCCTTTGATAAAAGACTCTAATCTTAACTCTAGATATGCATATTTAAAGATGAATGAAATGAAAACAGGCTTATTGGCCAGGGGATGTTCTAATTATGTGGAGAACTCTTCCAACTAAATTTCCTGGAGTATCTTTTATATATATTGTATATATAGTGGAGGCTGAACCCAGTCCTTAGTCACCTGTCCTTTAATCTCATGTGCCGATGAAATATATGGGTCTGGATGCATATGTAGGCCCTACTAATGTGTAGGAGAATGATAATTTACTTGTCTTCATCATGGTCTTGCTGGCTTTTCTCCATGTTATGTTGCAAAGAACGTTATCTGGCTAAACTCCAATACCTGAGTCACCATTCAGGATATGGCTCTAAAACTCCATATGCTATTTTTTCTCACAGCTCATCATAATTTGGCTTGCTACCTGCTATATGAGCTATATGTCTATACAAAGCATGGCTTCCAGTGAATTTATTGTGATTTCTCATTCACCAATTAATCACTTCGTCCTCCAAAAGCTATAGTATGAAGAAAACTAGCTCCTATCCTGCTTTTCAGTCAGAAAGGCATGAAGTACAATTTTTACATTTCTTTACATTGGCTGATATAAAAATATTAAAGATAAATTGAGGACCACATTTGTCCTTTGAGAATAACTGACTTGGTTGGAGAAACTGGTCTTCCATGGCCTGTTTTTTAAAGTCATTAAAAAAGATAACCTAATAGGCTACACAAAAGGTTGTGTTAGATATTGGTATTTGATCATTTTGTGTTACTCACAAAAGTGGAAAGTTACTTGAGTGCACATTCTTGGCTGAAAACCTTGTCTTGGAAAAATGAGAGATTTTTACTGATTATTAGATGGCAGATGAAATAAATAAATGTTGGCTGGAGAAACAGCTTTTAGGTAAAGAATTCTTCTTCTAGTATAACTAAATAAAAAGGCTATGACCCAACTGATAAAAATTTATAGAAGGTCAAAAATAGTAGTGATTTTAAACTTAAGTTTTGAGGTAAGAAATACTTCTTTGTTAGCACTTTTTTTTTTTAATCTGAGGCTAAAAGGGAAAAGAAAAAAATGAAATTTTGCACAGTCTAAAATGAAATGAAAGGCACAGTAGTGCAGTGCAGACTACCTGCATGAGGACTTTGGGTTCCCAGTGTCACAAATAGAGAGAGTAACTCTAGGGAATGACTTCTTTTAATAAAGTTTAGGTGTCTGCTTTATGGCACCCTTAAAGTTTTACTACAAGGGCTGGTAAGGTTGTGTAGGCTGCAGCAGAATGAATGCTCCTAATGATACTAAAAGTTTGCCCACTTGCAGGAACTAGAGCGGTGCTTGCAAGCTGAGTGACAGAGGTAGAGGTCTGTGCCTCTAAATCATCAGTTCAAACAGTTATTGTAAGGAACTGTGTGCTTGCACCCCCAATAACCATGAAATCAGAAATCAAACAACACCTAGGATAATCTTCTTGACTGGAATGTGTCATACAGAAATCCCTGCGTTATCTGATTCATGTAGCAATTAACACCACATATGACGTGAATCCTATGCTACACATCAGGATGCCCTGTTCCCTTGGCTAACCTGTATTTAGTTTACATTTGCATCACATCACCATTATGGGTCATAATGTTACCTCTCTTAACCTTACAATAAACGTCAGGCATTTGGAGTCAAAACAGCTTGACTCCTTAAACTATCTTATCAGTTGTCAGATATAAAGCTATCTTAACACCTTAGTCTAAACAAGGTTCAGTTTTAACACATTAGCATTTCAGAGGGTTTGTTACTCTATTATCTAACTAACACAAAACATCTGCCTTTTGTTGGAATGTGAGTAATTTTACCTTCAAGAAAATCTCTTCTATTGCAGCTGTGGAAACTCCATTTCAGAAACTGAGTCCCTGTTGACTTACATTACTAAAATTGCTGGAATCTCAGTGGAGAGGAAATAGAGCCTGTACCTTAATGATGTGATAGGCAAAGAGGAGGGAATTCATTTATTTTATGTGTTTTTTCTTATTGCTAATCATGGTTATATCAATATGTAAGTGCCTACTTCTTGAGGAGTGAGGGACTACAGAGTCATTTAAATGAAGGTTTTGAAGTCTATCTCTATTTGAGGACTTAAGATTTTGGTAGAATTATAGAAATATCAAGCCAGAAGGGATATCAATCCACTGTACTGAGAATCAGGCAACCTGGAACCATATTCAAGTGATGTTTGTCAACATTTCTTTTAAGAACACCAAATAATTCCTAGGCCATAGAAAGAATGGCAAGAGCAAGAGGTGTTGAAGTATGATTAGACAGAGTCCATCTGATTTGAGGCCCAGGGACGAACATGAAAACCTAGGTCAAATTTAATTCTGTTACGGTACATGCCCAGACCTCTCTGTACTTAGGTTGAATTACTTAATCATGGACTGCATTCACAGGATGTTTTGGGTTCACACTTAGCTTTGGTATGGAAAGTAGCCAGTAGTTAACTATTGGAATTTCTCATTTTGCATGTGAATATTTGCACATAAGATGAAAGTTTTACTGAGGCTGATGAAGCACATCCTCTGTGCTAGGTACACTTAGTACAACTGTCTTTGAAAGTTTACCAGCACCTGACAGAGCTATCAAATCAAGGCGGGGGTAGGAGAGGTCTGTTTGTGTGCAATGAAATGTTTTAAGTGCCATAAACAAGTGGAGTATAAATATGATCAATCCTGAGCTCATAGTTTGGGAAAAAAGTGAGGATGTGAGTGCTGCAAGCACAAGCCCCCTTTTGGTAATGTATGGACATTTTTGTTGATATCAAATATTAATGAATATTGGTTAGACTTAGTGATTTGAGAGATAAACCCACTCATTTTGGAACTGCAGGAGTTGATAAGCCAGACAAAGTGATTATCACTTTTGAGAGCTGCCACTAGCTTGTAGCTACCAAACTGCTTAACAGGGATTGTAGCCTAACCATAAAAGGTTGCAAAAGTACTTCTGCTGCAAACATACCTATACCATACACCTACCATAGTCTAGTTGCCATGTACCTTGGATAGCTAGGAAAAAAATTATTAGCCTTAGCAAAACGCTTCTATAACTAATTGATAGAGGCTTAATATAATGCTGTGCTACTGTAATGGTTCAACTCCATTCAACACACCAAAAGCCAGGCAACAGGAAGATAAAACAAGGATATGCTCTGGCTTTACATAATCCAATGATAACAGGAGACTAGCATTCAGAATTGGGCACAATTAACAAAAATAAGGCCTTGGAATGCATTTGGTCTTCCTACACATTGCACAAAGGAAAAAAGCACATCAGAAGTGGAAGAGAAGCTGGTGGGAGGATCAGATATGTATTTCATCACCCTCAGTATCCAAAGAACCCAAATAAAGAAATGGAAAAGGCAGCTGCATTGAAGCTTAAAAGAAGAGAATAAGCAAAAAAAGAGCAGAAAGTGGAGCTCAGCACAGACTCTTGCTCAAAGTTTAAAAAAATGAAGTAAGAAAAGGAAGAGGCATTTTCTTAGATCATATGCAACCAGGAGAAAGGTGAAAATTTAAGTGGCAGGAACAGGACAAGAACCTTAAAAAGGTTTATTAGACAAATGAGAAACACCTGACTTATCTCCATGTGTAGATAAAACTGAGTATTCAGTGTGAATACTCTCTCTGGTGAACTAAAGTTGAAAAGGGTAACACATCTTCTTGCAAATAGAAGGCTGTTGATCATATATGAATGAGAGAAAAAATACTGTGAAAATAATATAATATATGTGCTAATTAATCCTATAAGCAGAGAGGCGAGTGCTCCTTTTTGCATTTAGGTATATAAGGTATATTTAATTTAGGCAAATACACAGAAATTCAAAACATCTACAGTCCAAAGTACTTTTTAGTACACAATAGTTTTTAGTATATTTTCCCTCAGCTCTATAGGATTCACCTACACTTCATGGTTAAACACTGTGACTGGCAGAGCTAACTGGAGTGACAATAAGCTGTGATACGACACAGATATCTTCCTTGCTGGAGTGTGAGAAAAGTCTGGACACAGAAATGCTAACTTAATGCCGGCAGACTTATTTTTGTGAAGAAATGCAAGCTAATTTTGTAAGTATTGGTTACAGTAGACTCATTTTCCCATACAGAAAGTTTTCTCAGTGTGAACTGGTATTGCCACACATGGTTTGTAGAACAGGTCCACAGGAGTCTACCTGTCAAAGTGAAATTGGACCAGGGAACACATTTTACAGGAAAACTGTCAGTTAATAAATGGAGTAGAACAAATTTCATATCCCTTTCTGTCCTCAGTCATCACAGCAAGTAAAAAATCTGACCTGCACCATCAGATTTTTATTGAAAAGATTTCTCATTATAAGTAGGAAGGACTGGGATTGCTTCAGTCCATGAGGCCTTGAAAAACAGAGCTATCCCAGTGAATGTGACAAGTAGTGTTTCTCTCAAAGTGATAAGGGGGTCAAGAAACAAAAATGCTTAATTGCCTGTGAGGAGAAGCACATGGTGAAGAGTAGATATTTTCTTGCAAAATGCATATGTATGTGGCAAGAGAAATGGAAAAAAAAAGAATAATTTACTTTTTATGAAAAATTATTTGAATTTAGGAGATAGTTCTTGCTTTGGTGCTCTACATTACAAAGATAAATTATGTCATTAAAGGGCTGGATCCCTATTTTCTGTTTGGGGCAAATTGAGTTCACCCATATTTGTGCACTAGAAACAAGACAAAGCAATGGTATCTGCAAAGAAATGAAGGCAATTAAGTTTTTTTTGTGGTGTGAAACACCACCCATAATGACCCAGGTCATGGACTGTTTGATGTCAAATGGAACCATCAACAAGTAAATGATCAGGGTATCCTTCATACAGCAGCTCCAGTAATTATATTTCTTGGAAACAGGTTTTATGCTCATGAAAAACAGCTAGATGTAAGTTTCACTGAACAGGAGTAGATACTGGGAGATGCATCTACAAACTTTTCTAAATTAGCTCCAGCTGATATAGGGAAATATCAGTGCAACACAAAAAGCTCCTGGGTGTTGGAGAGAAGATAGCACTTGTAGTAACAAATAAATCCTTGTAATTAACAGGGGGACCCTAATTAACCCAAAATTTGTGTTTGACACTCACCAAGAAGACATTTGCACAAGTTAGTGACTCACAAAGGGGAAAAATAATATTGTTTAGTAACTATTTATTTTAGAAAACCTATATCTCCTTGCCTATAAAGTCCTTACTCCAGATTTCTCTTTGACTCTCCATATATGAGACAGTGTGGGTCAAGCTACAATTATGCCTTTTCCAATCTCTGCAATGAATCCATTATCTAAAAGGACCTTGCTCTAAGAATGAATCTGACATAGTATATATACATATATAAATAAGCCAGCTTTTGATATAATATATAAAACCATTAGCTTTAAAGCTGAAAGTATTATTTGATTAAAATAACATCTGTAATAGTAAAATGAGCAATTACATGCATAAAGCAGAAAACACTTGAAATGATTTTGTATGTGATATTGATTTAGAAAGATAAATCTCTAACATGTGGATGAAAATTAACAGTAATGTTCTGAATGTATGTTGGTGCCTTGCACACCCAAACGCTCCGAAGCTGTATCACCACTTGGACCAGTGAAAGTTTGTGTTATTGCACTGTGCAAGTTGAAAGTGCAAGTATGTATTATTCAGATACACAGCAGAGTTTTTCAACTGAAAGTCTTTTGGTGCTAGAGTAGATTAAAAAAATATTAAATTCAAAGTATGGCGTGCACAAATTATTGTAGAAGGAGCAGCAGAAGTGGCAAATGGTTATATCTGGTGAATCAAATCAGTGAGAGATTAGTGAGCCCCAGAATAACGATACTCCACTTTTAACATAGATAATATAAATTTGCTTGTATTTCTGCAATGTGATCCAAGATTGGATTCTATATAAACTACAGTGTAAAAACAGAACTGTATTTCCAGAATTCCTTGCCCTTATGCTAAGCTTTATTATGGAAATTAACCAATACTTTAACTTTGGAATCTCACTTCTTTGCATGTGTAGATCCAGCAGAGGTACAAGATGCATCTTCTGCTAGGGTCTGTGAAGCAGGAACACCTTGATGCTACAGGAACACCTTGATGCTAGGAACACCTTGCACTACAGTTAGTGCAAAGGCCTTTGAAAGTTTGCCAAAATCTGAGCTGTTAGGTATGAATCAAGATGACAAAAAGGAGGGTGAGATCTATGAGATTGCAAAGTAATATTTCATCCAATTAAAACAAATAAATATTGAATGATTTTGAGCTGATAGTTTGAAAAATTAATGAATACATAACTACTGTAAAGTTAGCGCTCCTGTTGGTAATATATAGACTATTTTGTTGCTGCTGAATACTCTTAAATGCCACAGACTTACAATGGCTTACAATTTCTTGGCTAATGATCCCCTTTAGCTAATAAACTAGAAGTTTTTTGCCTCAGACAATTTATTACCTGTATGCAGTTATAACGTCCTCATAAAAATTTGCCTTATTATCTGCTGGGGAATACTCTTGTTCTAGAGAAAAAATGTTCTTTAACATATATGGCCTAGTTGAACTGTTGCTTCAGCCAAAAAAATCCTGTTGCATACCTGTATTTGTGTTTTACACCGAAGTGTAAGAGGTTTAAGTGACTTCAGAAATTCATATACAGTGACAATCTTGCCTATTGTGTCCTGCTTTTTCTTTCACAGAAAATGCAGAATCAGATCCCACATCACATCCCTTCATCATGTCCCAAAATGAAAAGTTTTTTGCCAGAAGCAGTTTTCTTCTAAATAGCATTTGGGAATAAAATGTGACTGATCCAGAAATAGTACTGATATTTTGAGGTATGAAGTGGCTTTACAAGGACATTAAAAAAGTAAAGCCTGACTGTGCAACACAATAGTCCCACCAGCAAGGGCCATTCACATTTACAATGACTATGGGATTAGGTCCAGCTACAGCAGAGAAAATCTACCTCCTAAGGGAAGTGAAGAAACACATCCCAAATGAATTTGAATTTCAAAGACAAGCCCTCAGTCCTGCAGAAACCTTCTCATTTAGACTCCGTGATCATGACAGAAACCCTATTAACTATCCCTAATGAAAGGAGTGCTTCAGGGCAGGCCAGATTAGAAATAGGGATTGTGTTTTCTTATAGGAATGATAGCAACAAAGGCTCTTATATTACAAAAAAGCAATTTTTACGGATTATCAGCCTGATTTCCTATGGAAGTGGACCTGACACAATGTCATCTGTCTCATCTGTGTATAAGTCCCTGTCTCTTTATATCTTTTGAATCTGTTGGCCAAATCTAGTGAAATTTTAGAGGAGTGAAAAATCTCAAAGACACTAAATCTCATTAATTTCATGCAAATTGGCAACTGGGTGGAGGGAGCAGATCCAAATTTGTTGGATCAGGACAGCGGGAAAGGCTGTAAGATGAGCTCAGTCAGGTTATCAGACAGTGGAGAAACCACATGGAAAGAAGCTTATGGATGAAGCTGACTTTAGTTTTCTAGTATAGACCGAACTACAGCTTTAATAATGAGGCACCACTGATTCAGTAAATCTCTCTCCCATTGTGACACAAAGCTATTGACACCTGAGACCCTAGAGTGGCAAATAACTAAAATTGTGATGTTCTTACCTGCATTTTTATATGCTATGCCTCCTCCGCAACAAAAAGACACACTGAGATCTTGCACTTATCTATGTTGAGTTCAGTCTTTTTAATATCACTCAGAATGTTCTGAAAAAGTAAAGAATGTGAAGCATGCTAATGACATCTGTTGATAAGGATTGGAAGAGAGAACAAGAACCACTGAAAAGAAAATAATCTGAAATTGTTGTATTCAAGGAAAGGGAGGAAATCATAAAAGAACACTGCTCAAAATGAGCTTCAGATGAGAAGATTTACAAGAGCACACAACAAAGCATGAAAGATTGATCCTTCTTGAGCAAGCAGAGCACTAGAGTGCTATACTGCATTGGAGCAACAAGGAATTCAGAGAACAAGTACTGAAGGCCTGGATAAAATCTTATGCAAGTTGAAGTTGTAAGCACAATTTATTCTGTCACTGTTAAGAAGATGTATGATATATATTACCAAAATGTTTTTGATTTGAGCAAATTTAATGTCTCTTTTCCATATATAATTGATGGAAAACACTATCAGAAGCTTCATTTTTATCTTTAAAAGCAATTAAAAAACCCTGATCATCAGCAGAAAATATGAAAGAGTACAAATTGTAACAAATGAATAAAAACAAAAATGAGCCTCCTTCAAATAATTCAAAATTAAGAGTATTTTGCAACTTCACAAATATTCATTTGATATGTAAATGCATGTGCATACAAATATAGCCATGGGAAAAGTCTCAGTATGCAACCTCTTCTTCTGGTATATAAGCACCAAAATACCTTAAAAAGGGCTGGAATGGCATATTGACATATACTTATCTTCAAGCACTACACATGTACAAATATGGATGTGTATACACTTGGACCCAGACGTGCATAATAAATACAAGTATTTATAAATATTATTATTATTATTCTATTTTTTAATTTTAAATTTTTAAGATTTGTTTTTTTGTGAAGGGGAAACATGCTAATAGTCCAAATCTTTAAACCTGTCCAGACTTTAAACAGTAGAAGACCAAACAGGCCTTTTAAGCTCCTCTGAAGCCCTGGTTAATATTTCTCAAGATTTCTGACACCTATCTGTTAGACTATGAGTTACCACAAATCTTTGACACACAGACTGCTGCTACCATGGTTTTATTTCTGGAGAGTGCTGCAGAGGGTAGATAGCGTTACCTGCAAGAGATGTGGACTACGTGGTGTCTGCTATACTGGACGCCTGTGAAAAGGTGATTAGGCCATTAAAACTCTGGAATATTCTGTTTGAAACAATTGCTGTAGGGTCAGCTGGCATCTGTAGCCCTCCAGGATGGGCACAACCACTCCTCTTCCCTCTTTGCTAATTCCCTTCTTAGATATAAGTTAATCAGCTTTTATTAAAGACTCTTTGGGGTCTGACTTGCAGTTCTCCTTAGCTACCTCCAAAGAATGGTACAAACCATGCCATCCAAAGAGCTCTACGTGCTATGAGGAAGCTTTTTAGGTTAAGCAGAAAAAAAAAAGCCCAAAACAAAGGAAAAGTCAGGAAAAAATGTCCTTTGCACAAAATTACTTTAAAGGGAACTGGAAGCAGCTAGGACACTGGTGTTACAGCTCTGATTAGACTGTAGTGTAGACACGTAAAAACCTCATACTGATTCCCAGAGGCTGATGGATGAAAGAAAAAAGCTAAAGTGCAGATCAGCCAGTAGTCTGTATAGCAGGAAGGGTAAGAGCTAATGTATAATTGAAAGAGTGTGCTAATTAGTGCAACATGGATTACAAGCCCTGGGAAATGACAGAAGAATTAGTTTCTCTTACAGTTTAGAAGCACTGTAAACATGTGCCTGAAGATTAGTAAGCAATAAATTTCCTCCTGTCAGATGATTAGTTGATCTTTGTCAGTTTTAAGAATAGGAAACTTAAAAAAATTATTGAGCATGGACATCTGAATCAACCGGGTTGCTATAAAGGTCCCCACATACCTTAAATGAAAACACTTTGGCTTTCACAGCAGAACAATAACATCATTGGGAAGAAAGGGAATGGTTCCTTTCAGAAGGAAGGTGTTCTCCATTTCAGCCCCTAGAAGCATTTAAAACTCAGTTTAACCTCAGTAGGTCCCAAATGATCGAAAGACATATTTTTACATTTTCCCACCCAGATTTTAGCCTGATTTTTAGTTGACTGCTACCTGAGTGCGTCAGTAATTCAGACTGATCCCCACATGTTAAGCATAATTTTACATCAGTGCTCTTGAGTCTGTGAGCTGCCCTTCTGGTTTCTACTGACATTTCCAAGTTTCTTGAGGCTGTGCTGAAAACATTTTTTTTTCCCCAGAAACACGACCCTCTAGACGCGGTTCAACTGTGATATCACTGTTCAGCCTGTTAGCTGGGAGCAAAAAGCAAAAAGCAAAACCTGCAGTCAGAATACGATTTTTGGCTTGATGCCAAATACATGTCAGTATTGCCAGTTTATGTCAAGACACCACCAGTCTTTTCCAGCTCGTATGCAACGTCACGTAGGGCCACCTTCAGGACTAGCTCCAAGGGGGAGCGTGCTGCAGCCTCCACCGTGGCGGCGCGCCACGAACGCGCCCCATGGCCTGCGGCAGCCCTGGGGCTTGGGCAGGCGCTGCAAAGCGAGAACCGCCGGCAGGCCCGCGCACCGCAACAAAAGCCACTCGCTTCGCAGCCCTGTGCTGGAGCACGGCACTGCAAAACAGCAGCAGCAACTGCTGCGCAGAAAGCGGGAAGAATCGATCGCTCCTAAAGCGTGGCTCCGATGGGGTGATAACTGCCGAGTCCAAGGCAGCCAGACTTATGCCCACACTGAAATAGCAGGGCGACACATGCCTCGACAGAGCTTACCACACGCGGTAAATTGGAGAGTGCGTTACTGACTAAAGAGAGTGGAGCAGGTCTTCGGGGTTTTATCAGTGGCGGAACGAATCTTTGGGAAATGCAGGTCCCCGGCTGGCGGCTATGGAGCAATGCTCAGCGGGGCTTCGCAAACCCTGCCGTACTGCGGGAGAGCAGCTTCACTGCTAAGCGGCACAGAGGGGCTGGTGACTAAAGAGCGAGAACAGGAAGGACTAACTTTGTGCCAGCATAACTTCCTGCTGAAAAACAAAAGCAAAGGCAGACTCAAAAGGAAGACACGGTTTAAAAAGTGTGAAATATGCTTTGCTGATCTACATGGGGAGGAGTTTGTCCCTTTATAAATATAAACACATAAATAAGAACTCTGCAGCACAGGAAGTTATGGTTTCCACTCAAGCACCTCTGTATTTTATGTAGGAATCTCAGACTCCTAAATCACAGCTCGCATGTCACCCCCCTCTTCTGCTAAAAGGATTGACAGGAGGAGTCACCGAATCAACAACACGGAGTGAAGCTGAGGGGAATCAGACGACAGAGAGTAGATGATGCCCAGAGCTGCCGGACTGACTCGCCTCCCGCCAGCCCGTGGCGCTCGCCGTCCCCGCTCCCTTTCACCAGGAGACTGACGGTGTGCCTCTGGCCTCCTCGGCCGGCCCCTACGTGCGCCCGTCGCAGCCACCGGTCCCCGGTCCCAACCAGGGTGGTGGGAGACTCTCTCCTGTCCTCGTCTCACTCCTCCTCTGCCTTTTCCCTCCTCCCGAAAGCCCCAGCCCTTAGACAGACAGACGGACAGACCCACATCTGAGAAGACTACTGCAGTTTGGGTGACACCCCCTTCTGCATGTAGAAAGGGTATCAGATCTGGTCTAATACCATTTTTTCCTCCAAAGTACCCAAACAACATTGGGAAAGCCCTAAAAGTAATCGTAAAGGTCTGACACATGCCCCTTTAACTGATCCAATATTTATCCCTGTGTTGCTGCACTTCAGCCTCCTCTTCCACTTCCCTCCCCACCTCCCCTGCTGTGGTCCATCTCAACAGGCCTGGAAAGAGCCATATACGATTAATAAATTAAGGTATGAATAACACTACTCAAGGAAGCAAAAGCTTCTGACAATGGCTATATATTATTTATTTGATGCCATCAGATTAATAATTGCTCTTTGTCTTTCAGGATATTGCTTTATAATTGTCTGCTGTATGTTTTAAGAAAAATGAAGACATTCATTATAATAACAGCCTTAGCACTTGTACTTTACATCTTCAAAGTGCTTTACAAGTATTACATAACATAAACTACTGGATGTAGATTAACCTCATTGCAACAAACAGACATGCATGTTTTTAGCCATCCAGAACGCATACAGAACATGGATAATATGGAGGCTATCACAGCTTATCCTTTGTTTTCATTATACTCTGGGCAAGCTGACTCTAAAAGCAGCCTCAGGCATACCCTTTTTGACTCACTTATTCCTATGAAAGGTAGAAATAATGTGTGTGAGATGGCTGTGCTCAGACATCTCTGCTCTTTAAAAAGGGCAAATCCAGGAAGCTGCCAGGGCTCACCACTGGCTCCTCGGGCTAAGCCTCCTGCTGCCATCGCCGTGCTCCCATCGCCGTGTCTGTCTGCAGCGGCGAGAAGAGGAGCCACAACCTCATCCTGAGCCGCTGCCTGAGCCGATGCTTCTGCCTGTATCAGGCACTCAGGCACGACACGGAGCGCTTTGATCTAAGAAACTATTGAATGGGTAGATTGATATTTTCCGGTACTTATGTATGAAAAACACTGGGAGCAATTTAGCTCAAAGAATATATTAATGCTAATTAGACTTCATCTCATAAAAGATGAAATTCTGTTACTGGTTCGTGTTTAACTACTGGCAACCCACTTTCATTTCTGGTGCCTCTCCCACTATTAAAATTTCCGACAATTGAAAGCAACAATGCCTCCAAACCAGAAGACCCAAAAGGCCAAAAGCCCAACATATTTTTGTGTGGAATTTTTCACTGAAATATGGAAATTTGTCCCATCTCCATGTATCAGATACACTTCCTTTACTTCTCTTTAAATGGATGGGGATTTATCCCTTCAGTTCCCTTTAAATCCAAGGCAGAGTGCATGCTCACATTACTAGTAATTTTAACATCGGCTACTATCCTGCCTTGTTTTTAAGTAAGAAAATATTGACCTATCCTGTGATCAGGCTTCATATTGGTTCCAAACTTGCAAATACTGTCAAGAGTCCTGTAACATTTATCACTTCTCTGTATCTTATGTTGCTTTCTGCCTAAGTGATGTCACCTGAGATCAAAAATACTATTATTTATTATTATCTGTATAAGGGTAGTGTTTGGAGGTCATGCAAATCTCATCTCCTATCATGCCGGCTGGCAGACCTGAAGTACTAGCAATGTATATAATATGTTGTATCATGTATTCT
This sequence comes from Apteryx mantelli, assembly GCF_036417845.1. Classification (NCBI taxonomy): domain Eukaryota; kingdom Metazoa; phylum Chordata; class Aves; order Apterygiformes; family Apterygidae; genus Apteryx; species Apteryx mantelli. The sequence continues at coordinate 28,827,780 of NC_089978.1, forward strand.
GTGCTGTCAGGTACAATGTGTTCTGTCACATTCAGCCCTGGCCATAACTTCATTCCACTCTGAAGGTGCTCATGACAGTTTCTGGGCTGCACCTAACTGCTTTCTCGGCCCTTATCAAAGCTAGGATTGCTACTCTCTCATTAGCCCCGATAGCCAAGGTTTTAACTGGGACACCTGTTGTTTGTTACTCCTTGCATTATGTGGAATGAGCTGAGTAACCACTGCTTTGTTTCTGGGAGGCGCTGAGAGCAACCAGCACTTTGCAGGACTGGCAACGATAAAAGCAAAACTACAAATCAGGTTATTTTACTCCCAATCTTATGCAGTAGCCACAAGACACTTTACCTGTGATATCCTCTATTTATATACAAATCTTACATTACTCATGGAGGAATCTACTCAGCTTGTGTAAACACTTTTTTTTTTTTTGAGTAACTGACTAATACAAGCATTCAGTGGGTGAAATTTAAGGAAAAATGTTGAAACTAGAGACATAAATATCTATGAGAGGGTTTTTTTTGTAAAACTGATTGAATCAGTTTTTTATGTCATGTAACTTATGTAAAGTCAGAGTAATTCATCTGATTTTGGCTGAGTTATTGGGGATGTATACTACTATGGCTGAGTGGATTCAAAAAACCTTTTTTCTTTCTTAAATGACACGACCTTGATGATGAACTCCCACCACCTACAGCAAATCAATAAATCTCTAAAATATGAAATCTAAATTTATAAACTTCATACAAGGCTTCTTGAAGTTTGTATCTATCCAGCTGATTATTAGCATTATTCAGAGAAGAAATTACAACTGTTTCACCTATATTCAGAAGCAGATAAATTGATCTCAGGGTTTTCAGCTGCTTCAGAGAAAAACAGCTGGATAGCTATAGCTTTCAAATAATTTTCTAGCTAAAAGGAGACCAAATATACTTCAGAGAGGAACAATGTTCAGTGTTATAGTAAACCTATTTGGTTAATAAAAGAGGACTATATGTTACTGCTTTAATAGCTCTTTTAATTTCAGACTTAGCCTTGTTCTCCTGATGCACATAAATCACCACAGTGATAAGTTGCCCTGTCCTGCTCCTCCCTATACAAACTTTGGATCACTGGGATTGTGGTTATATTTTTAGTCAGCACAGCGAAGAGTTTATAAAGAGCCTGCTGTCTGTAAGACTGGTATCAGAGCATTTCCCTCCTCTGACTTTCATCTAGTAATTTAATTTTTCTACTTAGGTGTTCATGCTGTGCTTTTGTTCTCAGAAAAGCTAATGAAATTAAGTGTCCTCTTAGAAATGCTTCAGTGTCTTCCAGAATAAGATTAAATGAATGAAAGAATATTTTAAACATATAACACAGGTGGGAAGGATAAGTGAAGAGAAGAGGCATATTCATACATCACCATTGACTTCATACAGAACCAAATGCATTTGGACTTCCAGGCTGGTTTTTGTCTTAGCTACAGACAGCACTTTGAAGTATTATAAACATTTTCCAAGCAAAGAACAGATATAGGGTTCAGAATGCCAAATACCCTGGCATGGTGTTTGGTGATCAGTTCCAGCCTTATAATCCTACCATTGGATATAGAGGAAAGAAACAGACAGGGAGAAAGAGATGAAGAAAGCAGCATTTTTTGCCTCTGGAGACCTTGCTGACCTCCATCAACATATAGGCTTTCTTCACTGCAGTCACCATATGCCCATTTGTTCCTCTGCAGCCCATGCTAAGCAATTGGCAGCATTAGTTTCTCTCTAATTCAGCAGCCTAACGAATGACTTTTCCCTGACGCCCATTTGTCTTGTTAGTGGTTTAATGCCAGCACCCAGAAACACTGCCTAGGGTTAGGACCCTGTGCAGCCAGGGCCTTTACTAACACCTAGCAAGAACCTCCTCCTGCCTTGAAGGAAGAAAATGTTTTTGTCTCCCTTTTACAGAACTAAGGCCCAGGGATCGTAATGGCCGTGTTCAGACAGTCCGCTGTGATGTAAAATATTCACTTTGGCATCTCCTGCAACATACACATTCAAGAAAATGGTCTGCATTTCTATTCCCCAGAGCTGGCAGACCACTGGCAACTACATGATGTGTTGAGAGCCTGAGCTGACCAGGGTGGTGCGCGAGGGCAGGAGGAGTCGCCACCCCGGCTACAGCCTTCCACTCATGCATGGACCTAGGAGATCTGGATCAGCAGCAAGAGGTACCTGGGGGAGGTGATCCCATACTCCTTTCACTGTGTGACAAGCACAGATGCCTAACATTTAAGTGAGAAAGTCTGATAAGATGAACCCACAGTAGCTGCTTAAGCATCCTTCCTGCTTCTATCTTGACTCTTTCCAGTGTCTAGCAATCAGAGATACTGGTGGTGCTGGTATGCTCATTTCTTTCTTGAACCTAGGGGCTGTAGTACCCAGACATACCTTAAAAACCTGTTTGAATGCAGGTCTGGGTTATTTGTCCAAGACTACACAGCATGGGCAGAGCAGGATCAGGGCAGGCACTGCGAGCTCCTGAGGTCCAGGTTCCCCAGTGCCCTGCAAGCCCAGCTGCACTTCTCTTCTGCATAATAAGATTTAACGTCTCGGTGCCCTCTGCATGCATGTGGAATTAGCTCCACTGGTGTGTGACCGAGATCACAATCTGGGCTGGCAAAGTTGTTTTCTCCACTTCAGAAGTTGGACGGTTATTGGCACATATCTGAAGGGGAAATAATTAAAGTCGCAGACATGCTAATTCAAAAGAAAAAGCATCAGTCTGAGCAGCGGGAGGCTGCAACATGAGCTGTCTCAAAACGTTCTTTAAAAATTAAAAGCTTTGGCATTTGGTCAAAGTCAGTGGATAAAGCAGTGGGACAATGACCCACGTGATGGTTGAAAGAGCAAAATAGGGCTCAGCTGGTCATAGCCAGGGAGTCACGGGGCTACCAAGGAGAGAAGTGGAATGGGGGTGAAGGGCCTGAGGGCCCTCCTTTTTCCCATTAGGGAGCTGAAGACCGGTACAGCCTGGATGCAGACAATGGCTGGGGAAGAGGGACAGACCTGCCAGGTGCTGAGAGAGAGCACAGACAGGAGAAGAGGCCTCATCCCTCATCCAGCTAGTACAAGGCAGAGCATGAGCAGGGGGGGTGTCAGAGCGTCTATCTATCTATCTGCCTGTCTGTCATTCATATAACAACCTAGGTGAGCAATCCCTTGCTTAAAAAGATACATGAAGTCCAAATCCTGGAAATGGACCCTCCGGACACATGGAGGCAAGAGGAGATGTGCAAAGGGGATGACTATATTTCCAGCAGTGTTAACTTGAGGGTTCAGATCACAGTTAAAGTGGCTTCAGCCAATATTAAAAAAAAAAAAAAAAAAGAGCTTGGGAGTGATTAGGATATTCAGTTTTGTTGTGGAAGAGCTGCACAGGAATCCTTGCTCTGCCTCACTGGGTGCAGGGATACAAACATCACTCACCTGAGGCTTTAACAAGCGCTGGCTGTGCAGGAGTTTCACCTGCCTGGACGAGAGATTTTTATACCTGTAACTCAAGGGAAGAAATAGAGGAAAATGAAGATGTTGCCCTAAGGCAGTGTTTGAAGTTAGTTTGAAAAGTCTGCATCACTAGCATAGTTAAATTTTTGCACCTGGACTCTGTACTACTTGTTCCAGTTTTAGACCTCTGTCTTTCCACTGGCCCCAGAATTGTTGTTTCAAATATATAACAAAAAGAATAATTGAAAGCAATATTTGTAAGACCAAACATGCTTCCTCTAGTATCAGTTAATTACATAGCTAACTTTGATGAATAGGAAGCCAGGAGCTATAATATCACAATTTTCATTAAAATAAAAAAAAAGGAACAATAGTTTCATAAGGATTTATTTTGTGGAAAAGTGTGATGGCTTTGCTTTAATTCAAGTTATAACTTTGAATTTTGATATATTTTTTTGTAAGGCTGTGTCTCTGACATTTGTACAAAGCATATATCGAGGCAGTAAATCAAGCTCCTAGGGAACTGGCCTTCATTGGATTATTACTCCTTTGTACAAAGTACAAAGGTACAATTTAGATCTACCTTGTGCATTTAATACTGTTACCTTTGTGAAGTGGTTTGGCATGAGAAGTGCTGTGTTAATCCATTCAACTTGGTATGGTTGATGGATTGAGACAATCTTCTTTCTGAGAGACTATCAAATAACTAAAAAGTGGTAATACTGAAGACTTTGGTCACTACTGAGCTGGGCTGAATGTGCGTAAGTGATGGCAGGGGAAAGACTCCAGTATATGCCTCCCATTGAAAGCTTGTGAATTTTCAGATTTACTTTCCTATGCTTTTTCTACCTACTTAAAAAAAAAAAAAATACACTCATATATTGGACTTCTATTCTGGAAATTCAGTATTGATGCATAGTAATAACTCTTTTGTCATTGTTAACCAATTTATACAGTTTAAAAGCAGTTACTTTAGTTTAAGGGTCAAAAGAATATTGGATCAGATCCTTCCTTCAATTGTGATATTATTTGCCGAGGACTTTGCATCCATTACACTCCAGTGTGTCCAAAAACTTAAAATTGACTAAATAGTACTCTTTGATGCTTTCTTGTTTCCTTCCTTGTGATGCTTTCTCAAGTCCTTCGCAGTTCATGTGACCATAACCAGGGTCATGAATTTCCACTTGTACTGATATTTAGGATTAGAAACCGAGAAAGTTGGCATCTTACTGTATGTATGCATGTATGCAAGTACATATATAATTATGAGAAAGCAACAGACAGAAAGAGCCACATCACAAAGAAATGGTGGAATAATGAACCCATGAAAAATCAGATTCTAAGTAGTGATGGGTTTGTTGTTGCAGAGGGTGAAAAGCTGGCACCAGCTGAACTCCTTCAATCAGTTATAAAGAACAACTTGAAACAGAGATTATCAACCAATCACAAACTTATTTTCAGTAGCTCTTCTACTAGCAATAAGAAATAGCTTGCAAACAGAATCATTTCACAGATTTTCATATTGGAAACATGGCTTAAGAAAGCTGTCTTCCAGAATGACCAGTGGGAATAAATCAGTCAGTTTGTGGATGACCATTCCTTACAGCAAGCAGTCCGGCTCTCCCCTTCTTGCCACTGGCATGGATCATTGGCTCATGAAACTGCACAGGCATAAAATTATATGAGAAGTGAATCATCCCCTGTGTGCAGATATAGGCCCAGCATCCTGGAATTGCTAAACCAATTGTATCAGTAGTTCCTTGAGTCTTGTCTTTCCTGCAATGGTGATGTGTTTAATTTTGCTCTATTTGATTGATTAACAACAAATCTTAAGGAAATAAAATATTTTTACAGCATCTTTCCTTCGAAGAGCCCTCAATAGCCTAGGACGTGAGAAATGACATTGTGGACTGCTAGGGAGAGATCTCATCAGAGACACCAACACAAATCCTGTCCTACAAGTGCTGCCTATCTTTCCCTCAACAAGGTTGGCCTTCAGTACGCTTTGGGTGATTTTTTAAAATAGCAGTAAGATTTTCCAAGCTAGCACAAAATGGTAAATGGGGAGGGGAAAAATCTAAGATTAAAACTATTCAGATTGACAAAATACAGGGAACTGTAATCAGGACATAACATAAATATGGCTATTTTAAGTGTTGCATTACCCTCTCTGTATTGGCTAATCCTGGATAGGAGTCTTGCCTGTAGTCAGCATGAACAGGGGCTGAGAGATAAACCCTCCAAATGGCTTGAGCAGTCATCTTCTTATCTTACTGCTCTGGTTTATACTTCAACAGAGCTTTGAGGTTTCAAACCTCAAAGGTGCAACAGATCAGGAGCTTGTAAGTTTGGCCAACCCTGACCTGAAAAATAGTCAAATAAAACAATAGCAAAGAAGCACTGGATATAGACAGATACACATAAAATTGGATGAGAAAGCATTCGGACAGATACACATAAAATAAGAAGAGAAGGCATAATTATCCCTGTTCTGGGTTCTCTGTTTAAAACTTGAGGAGTCACCATCAAGAAGAACCTAAAGAGGCAAGAATAAAAGAATTGTAATTTATAAGTGGACTGAAGCATGATTGCATAATATAGCACAGATTAATATAGCTTTCTTTAGAATAAGCATGTACAGAACTGCAAATCTCCACTTTGTACAAGGAGATAAGCACTTCTAGTGAAGAGTTATTTGCCTCTCTACCTGTCAGTATTATGCATTAACATCCTTGACTGGAGTAAGGGGATGCCAAAGGATCTGATGTTAATGATGTGTGTGCAGGACTCTCCACAAATATTAAAGTTCATTACTTCTCAGGACCAGATCCAAACTATTTGAACATTGTCTCAGTCCAAAAAAATCTGAATATTGCACTTGCCATTAGCATACCTGAGTTTTGGTGAAAGAAATAGCTTTTGGCCCTTTTGTATATCTTTGATGTCTCTGGCCAAAGACAACTTGATTATTTACCTTTAGTATTATCTGACTCAGAGCCTGGTTGGGAATCCACAATTTTTTTTCAGAGCTTTGAATGTGAATAAATCACGAAAAGAGGGATCAACAGCTGTTATTTCTTCACTCTTGGTTGGTGACAAAAACTGCATTCCATTACAGGGTTGAGATGAAAAGCTAATCTCTCCACAATACACGTTTCTAGGCTGGCTTGTGTGGATGCATACTCAGGAGTTGATGATAGGTTATCAGAATTATTCTATCTCAGTGCTGATGTCATAGCGTTTTACATTACCACTTTCTGAATAATTAACTATGGTCATCACACAATTCATAGATTTCCTTTAATTCTGATGAAGCCACGGCACTGCTGGATAAGGGAATGTTAGTCCCTCAGGAACAAAAAGAAGAAGCAGCCATTCTTTCAGATGCCCCTTTCAGATGCTAAAATTACCAAAAAATTTCTCTGAATTATAATGAACTTTCTTTCCTTAGACTGGTTTAAGTTTTCCTCAGCTCAGAATCTATCACTGTAAAAAGAGAGAGAAAAAAAAAAGCCTTCTAAAGAGATATAAACACCCTTTGGGAATATTTCATCTGACACACATAAATAGATGTGCTGCAGTAGCTGCGCTACATTCCCTGGGTAAAAGGCAGCTCTGTGTGAGATACATCTTGCGCTTTGGTTTTGTCTCCCCTTCTCACTGTCTCCTCTGCAACTCGCTTTATAGGCTTCAGACAGGAAGCCGCCTTGGAGATTCGTCTCTTCTATTGTCACTTCTGTTATTTTTCAGGGAGGAGATTGATCTTTTCACTGGATCATTTATCTTGGTGAGGGAGGTCCTGATTTTCATTTATGCTTAGGCCACTTTGGAGTGCTCTGGCAGTGTAATGGGATGTTAAAATTGGCTCAGATCACATTTGTACTCTCTTTAAAGCACTTCTCTGGCAGAACAGTGTAAAATAGCTGTAGAGTACATAGGGATCAGACTTATTATGTTCTGATTATATATTATGTTTTGATTAACTAACAGAGTATCTTGTGAAAATGACATCAACATTAAGAAATCACAGGTAGAGATACCAGGGTAGCCCATATATACATACATACATACATATACATATGTGTGTGTGTGTGTGTGTATATATATATATATATATATATATATACACACACACAGAGCACTCAAAAGTGGATCATCTGATATAGGTCCAATAGCAGTCACAGATATGTCAGGAATTATGCCAAGAATTATGCCTAGAAGGGCACTTAGAATGTGAATTATAAGGAAAGAAGCTCTGATATGAGAATTCATCAATAATTATTATAGAGAATAGTGTTGGTCCCTTAATTATGTGACTGTATCAATGAAAGGGAGGAAATGTACTAAGTAGTTGAAGCCAGACTCTGCAATTTGGAGGCCAAATTCAGCCTGTGAGTTGCACGTGGCAAAATGCACATACATGTAATCTGAGCACAACAACCAATTGATTATATCAGTAAATGGCATAGGTATGCACAAATGTGTGACATCGATTCACTATCAATGAAAAATAGGGTTTGTACTGGCCTATGCAGTTATATGTTTTTGGGAGAGGTCGGGATTTGCAGAGGGGTTAAAACTACAGAATACGGCTTGAGTTTTGAAGTCCTAGGTTGGCAACTGAACCACTTCTGGCCCTGCAGTGACCTCCATGTAAGCACAAAAGGTTGTCCAGATCACAGTTCACTGTCCCTGACTTTTGTCATCAAAAAATATTGGGTTCAATTTGTCATTAAAATACTTAATAGTGTTTACCTGTATGCAGGTGTCTTGTGTGAGCTGATTGCCCAAGATCCCACTATAGACAGTGCAGAGCAAGGTCTCAATCCAGGTGTTTCTAGTGCTATTTGAGATGCCCTTACATATCCCACCTGCTACCCAGTTACCACTTGAGAAGTCTGCAGATTTCCCATAGACCCATATCTACCGGCCCTGAATGATGTCTCAGATACCCTATGACATCTAAAATGCCATGGATGCCTCTGCGTGGGCAACTGTCACAGTTTATGGTTTAATCTGATTTCACCAGTCCTTATATAAACCATAGATTGCTTTACTGAAATCATGGAACTAGACTATGTGAACCCAGGGCAAGTAGCATCATGATCCTCTTCACATAGAGAAAAGTGCTATTAGACATCAGAAAAAATAAAAAAAACACACACACACTCATATGAGACTTTATAAATGCTCTGCCTGGCAGAGAAGCTTCATATGAAGCTTGCATCTTTGTAAATCGAACTGAATCAAACTCATCGATCTCAATATGTAAATCTGTAAGAAAAAAATTTTTGTAGTTCCAGTACTCATGGAGCAACTTTTTTATCATGAGGTATGTACGAATTTTATCACCTTTAAAATCAAGGGCAACTTTCTTATCTGGTTCTATATTACAGGATTTGCTGTTGGCTATTCATGCACCCTGATTTCCAGAAGCAGCAGCAGTGCCTGGACATGAGAAGACAGCGCTGGCTGACCTTAGACATTATCCTTGTATATGGTACTTTATGTACGCAACTCCAGATATGTCCTAAACAAAGAGCTGACTTATAAACATTAAAAGCATTCTATGATAAATGTTAATAACAGACAGAGCTGATCCATCCCAGTGTTTAATATCCTGGATAAGAAGAGCATGGGGTCCTTTTATTAGCAAGTGAATTTATTAATACTATACAAATGACATTTAGAGAAATGAATTACCTGCTATTCTGTAGGGCTTCCATTAAAGATGCTGCATCTCATGAGGTTATTCTGTGGCAAAGTTCCTAAAAGGATTAGTAGGAAGCATGGAGAGAGTGAATGAACTTTGCAGTGACTACTTTTAGTAAAGACTGTAGGTAATTAAAAAGACTAGAGGTATCTAGAGTATTCTAGGTCTAACGGTAGTTTAAAAGCCTGTAGCAATGGCGTCAATTGAGCTTAAAAATAATTTAAGATATTAGCTGGTCCTTGGACTATCAAGTAGCTTTTATGTGACAGAGGAAGTAGAAGTTAAATATTGTCTCAATAAGTCTTTAAAGACCTTTCCTATTTGCAAAGTTAGCCATTATTAAATAGTAATGTTTATGACAACTGCAGCACAGAAGCCTTTTCAGTATCTGAAAATGTAACTTTGCAAACTCATTAGCTTTCAGCCACTGTGTTCATGAAAATGTGCGAGAAAATATCTGCTGAACTCAGTACTGCAAGAAGAGTTCAAACACAGGCTCCAAGACTCCATGGTCAGGCTCAGGAAGCAGTCACTACTTATGGCCATCTTCTGTGAGCTCCCTGAAAAATGAGGCGAAACCCAGCATTTGTGAGGAAAGGACTATCAGTCCAAATAGCAAAGGGCTTTATTTTTATCGTGGCTCGTACTAGAACTTGCTTTCTCTGTATATAAATGTTGAAAGTGCAGGTCTCAGCTGGGAAGATAAATATCTGATTTTTGTAAAAATCTAGCATGGGATTTAGGTCACTTAACTGAAGTATCTGCTGTGTGCCTACATCTTAGGGGTGTAATGAAGCAGCCCTTTCTGTGTAAGTCCCTAAGTTCTGATAGCCTTCTGTGATGGAATGACTGGCTGGGTAGATGAGGGGAGAGCAGTGGATGTTGTCTCCCTTGACTTCAGCAAGGCTTTTGACACTGTCTCCCATAACATCCTCATAGGGAAGCTCAGGAATGTGGGCTAGATGAGTGGACAGTGAGGTGGATTGAGAACTGGCTGAAAGGCAGAGCTCAGAGGGTTGTGATCAGTGGCGCAGAGTCTAGTTGGAGGCCTGTAGCTAGCGGTGTCCCCCAGGGGTCAGTACTGGGTCCAGTCTTGTTCAGCTTCCTCATCAATGACCTGGATGAAGGGACAGAGTGCACCCTCAGCAAGTTTGCTGATGATACAAAACTGGGAGGAGTGGCTGATACACCGGAGGGCTGTGCTGCCACTCAGAGAGACCTGGACAAGCTGGAGAGGTGGGCGGAGAGGAACCTCATGAGGTTCAAGAAAGGCAAGTGCAGGGTCCTGCACCTGGGGAGGAATAACCCCATGCACCAGGACAGGTTGGGGGTTGACCTGCTGGAAAGCAGCTCTGCTGAGAAGGACCTGGGAGTGCTGGTGGACACCAAGCTAACCATGAGGCAGCAATGTGCCCCTGTGGCCAAGAAGGCCAATGGTATCCTGGGGTGCATCAGGAAGAGTGTTGCCAGCAGGTCGAGGGAGGTGATCCTCCCCCTCTACTCAGCCCTGGTGAGGCCACATCTGGAGTACTGCGTCCAGTTCTGGGCTCCCCAGTACAAGAGGGATGTGGCACTACTGGAGCGAGTCCAGCGAAGGGCTACAAAGATGATTAGGGGACTGGAGCATCTCTCTTATGAGGAAAGGCTGAGAGAGCTTGGCTTGTTTAGCCTGGAGAAGAGAAGGCTGAGAGGAGATCTTATTAACGTGTACAAGTATCTGAAGGGAGGGTGTCGAGAGGATGGGACCAGACTCTTTTCAGTGGTGCCCAGCGACAGGATGCGAGGCAACGGGCACAAACTGAAACACAGACACTTCCATCTGAACACAAGAAAAAAACTTCTTCACTGTGAGGGTGACAGAGCACTGGAACAGGTTGCCCAGAGAGGTTGTGGAGTCTCCTTCTCTGGAGATATTCAAAACCCACCTGGATGCAATCCTGTGCAACGTGCTGTAGGTGACCCTGCTTGAGCAGGGGGGTTGGACTAGATGATCTCCAGAGGTCCCTTCCAACCTCAACCATTCTGTGATTCTGTGATTCTGTGATTCCCTAGATATTCAAAGGAGAGAGATAAATGGTTTTAAACCCATCAGAGAAGGCCATGTACACCTAACTGAAGTACTTAAACTTAGATGAATAAGAACTCCCTCTGGAGGATTTCACAGTTGCTCTCCTCTTTCCATTGCTGACAAAGTGAATTTAAGCACTTCAGAAAGACTAATTATTAGAGTCTTAAAATGTGGGTGTGGTTGCTGCCTCATTTGGGTGAGCTGCATCCAACCACTTTGATATACAAATTACAGTGCAGTGGTGAGCACAAAAAGAACAGTTACAGTTATTCTAACCACAAAGATAAAGGGAGAAAAGTAGATAAAATATTCACATAGTATTTTAAATCCTTTCTTTGTCAATAGTTTCATTTCATAACAACAATAACAAAGTTTGGCTTCTGCATTGTCGAAGTCCACAAACGGTTGGGATTATTTCTACTTCTTCAGAGTTCCCCTGGCTGTGAGACACCTGAAAGGCATATTAAAGAAGAAAAGACACACCCAAGCCAAGCAGACAACATCCCCTACACACATTTGAAGTGAATACTGCATCTCTGTTGGCAGACCTTCCAGCAGAAGGGGGAATCAAGAAGCTGCTTGCTTACTCCACCACCTGCAGACTCTGAGCTGGTACAGGGGATCATTTCAAGAACCATTAAAACAATAATGATAATATGCAATTTCCCATGCTTTTCTGTATTCTGAGATAAAAAAGCCATTAAAGCCACTAAAGCCATACTGCCTTATGGAAAGCTCTGTATCAGCAAAGGTGGCACTGGGCTCTGGAGGCTTAAATGGACTAAGCATCAGTCAAACTGTGTCTACTCCAAGTGCTCTTTCCAGGCCAGAACCTCAGAGATAACCATTTGCATCCAGAGTACTCTCCAGACCTTCAAACTGCTACTCTGGATTCAAAAGCAAAGTCTGTAGCCAATTGACTATAGCTGCATTCAACCAAAATTTCAAATGACTTTGTGAGGACTTTTTCATGCCTCTTGCCATTTGAAGAATCCACAGGCATTACTCCACTTCACTGTTCCTTCATCTTTTTTTCAAATCTTCCCTGAAAAGTTCTTTTCTATCCTCCTGTTTCTCTTGCACTGTTTAATGCTCTTACTGTACTGTTTAGCTTTATGAAATGTTTTGAGATACCATCTGCATGAAGGACACTGTCCTCTGTAAGGCCAGCTCATCCTGTGCTGTTTGCAGAGAAAACAAAAAGGAGGAAGAGCAATAAAAGAAGGAGTTAATTACTTTGGAGCTGTGGCGCTTCCTACTACCACAGCATCTGCATGAGGTACTGATGCAGCAGCCAAGGTGGACTGTGATAGGCATGATCTTGCTGACAACTCCTCTAGTGCTGCTTTAACCAATGTCACTGAGAGGCTCACAGCAAACAAGCAACTCACAAAGAGCAGCAGGACATGAGTGATGTAACCCAAGCTGAAAAAAACACAAAGCAGTATCAGTGACCTCTGAGAAACACAAAAGACTTTCTGCCCCATTCTTCTCTGCTGGACAAACGCGTACCCTCTTCCAGTTGCACTGCTCACCTCCCCTTGACAGGCACTTTATTCAAGAAAAGAGTGAAAAATCACAGCACAGCTACAAAAAAAAAAAAAAAAAAATTCTCATTCATTGCCTCAGTACTCATATCTTTCTGTAGCTACACGCACTAGGATGATATGGCTAACCTACATTACTTGGGTTTAGATCGTGAAACTTATTGAATTTCAGAGATATGTAACAAAATTTAATTGGATCAGGATCTGACTTCTGAGTTTCTCCCAGAGTCAAGGATTATTAGTGGCCATGCCTCATGTTTTGGGGTAAACACATTAGGCAGTAGGGAGCAGTTAGGACTTTCCTCCTTCCTCAGTGGATTAGGGTTTGAACTAAAACACATTAAAGTGAGAAAATTCCAAGGGATCCCAATTTGTTTTCTTTAGAATGCACTGATATGATGTAGAAAGCACTGATTTTTGCCAGTGCTAGCTACTGGATGCCTGGCTTAGCAGCTGCATCATCTCTGTTGCATTTGCCTTCTCTTCTCCTCTTCTTCTTCCTGTCTGACCTCAGGGGAAAATTCGTACTGTCTGCCCCAGCTAGCAATTACACTGTTTGAATAACTGAGCTGTAGCCAGAAGAAGCCTTTCTCTTGCCTTCTCTTTTCTTCCAAGTTTCAAGCACTTTTGCTTTTGTTTTTCAAACACCAGGAAGTTTCTCCCATCTCCATAGAGTTTTGTGCCTGGGCCCCTATTTATATGAGAAAATCAATATTGAGAACTTCAATCCACCATCTGTCTGTGTTTATATCCAGTGGCAACCTGGACACAGGACTTGCACCAAAGAGCGCACTGGTCATAGTATTAAAATAAGAAAGGGTATAGCAAGTTCTCAGTATTTTTGTTAAAATGGTTGTGGCAGGATTTTTTTTGCCCTCTGTGATCTAATCCTTGCTAGCAGTGCACTAGGTATCTAATATATTTTTTTCCTTATAGTTTCAACAGGCTTTGTGTATTACTGCCACAGTAGCTCAGACATTCACTAAGTCCATCATCAAATGTGTCCTTTTCTGCAGCCTTTGCAAGTTAAACTGAGCCGGTGGTCTACTTTCAGATGAGGAATATCATAACACTCAGTGATATTCTATTCTTTCTGTGTTCATAGACCACAGTCATGACTTTGTTTCCTGGGCACCCAAAACCAAAAAAAAAAAAAACAAAAAAACCCCACCTAACGAAAACACTGACTTACTTTTTCATAGGTGAAATGTGGAAAGGGCATTTTTGCCTCTTGAAAGCTAAATCCATCTCTTTTATATGCCACTGGGTTATTATGAAGGAAAAATTTTGTTCATTCTATGGGAATGATTTTCTCTATAAGATTTGTGTTTTATTTACTTATTTATACTGCTTGTTCCTCCAAAACTGGCTTTGTTTCATGACATCCCAAGTTGCTCTTCTACTGAAATTGCATAGACTATATCAAAGAAAGCACATCTCATAGAAGTGTCTCCAAAGCACATTATGAACTGTGCAGCTCTGAAAGAGCAATTTAAAATGAAGAACAACCTTTTCCAACATCCTTTCAGAACTGCACGTGGACGTTAGCCAGACACAAGACCGAGCTGCAGAGGGTGCATTACACTCCCCATCTGCTCTTCACACTGCTCACCACTGATTTATAACACGCAGTAAAGTCATTTGGCCAAAAAATCATAGTGGATGAGACAAGGGCACCAGAGACCAGCTGAGCCTTTTCTCTCACAGTGTCCAGTGAAAGAAATGTGTCCCATCCAGCCAGTGTTTTCCCAATATTTGATTGCAGAGTATCTGCAGGTATTTCATTCTCCAAATGAACTAGCGCCTGATTTTCTTCTCAGTTACACTGCTTTATAGGCATTATCTCAGTTGGTCTTGGTACAACTATTAATTTGCTCCTGCATGAATGATGTCAAAGCATCCTTCAGGGGCTCGGCAGCTGTCCTGAAAACCTGGAAGACTTTTCCAAAGGACACCTGCACATTTTCACTGCCCGCTGCGGCTGCTTTTCCAACCCAGTCCTTTGCCAGGCAGCGCCGGGTCGCAGTGCCAGGCCCAGACCCGAAGCTGTCCTGGGGAGGAGCTGGAAACCGCGCAGCGCGGGGGGACGTGCCGTTCCGGAGGCAGCTCTGCTCGGCTGGCGGTACCCCTCACAGCCCTCTTTTGGGACAAGACCAGCCTCGGGAGCTGAAGAGCACAGCGGCAGGGGATAGCTGTGTGGAGCCCGTGCCGTGCCCCGTAAACATCGGTGGCTTTTCCCCTCCGCACAGCACTGAGATGGGGCGGGTGTCACCCCCCCGGGGCGAGGTGAGGTGCTCCCCGCACGGAGCCGGCACCTGGGGGTTCCCCCCGCTCTGCGGCGCTGCCCCGGCCCCGCCGCCGCCCAGTCCGGGCCGGGCCGGGGCGGGCCGGGGGCGGCGCTCCCTCCCCGCCGGCCCCCGCGCGGCCGCGGCGGCGGCGGCCGGCGCAGAGGCGGCGGCGGCGGCGGCGGCGGTAGGTGCGGGCGCGGGCGCGGGCCGGGGCCGCGGGACCCCCGCGCGGCGCGGCGCGGCGCGGCGCGGGGCCGTCCGGGAGGAAGGTGCCCCGCCGGCGGGCTGGGGTTGGGGCTGGGGCTGAGCAGAGGAGTTTGGCGGGATCTGCTCCTCTCCGCGCAGGGCTCGTTCCTTTTTGGCTTTTGCATTTTTTGTTTGCCTTTTTATTTATTTTATTTTTTAAAAAATTTTTTAGAGAGATTTGCACTTCGGGTGTAATTCCCACGCGCCGTTCGGCGGAGCGTGCCCCGAGTACTGAGGGTGTTTTTCCTCCCCGCGCCCCGGTGCGCTCTGTTGGTGCCCTCGGTGCGACTCCAGCCCGCGCTGGCTGCGGCCGGCGGATGAGCCGGTCCGCTGTGCACTATCCGCTCTCTCCCCGAAGCTGCCGAGCACCAGGTTTGCCTCGTTAGTCCCGAGCTGGCCGGAGACTTGCCAGCGGTAAAGCAGGTGTCTAAGCGGGTTTTAGCAGCTGGTGTTACCGTGTCTCCGTGCTGCGGGGAGACGCACCTTCTGCCACTGCCCTGCCAGAGTCTTTTGAGTATTTCGCCTTTCGTGTGCTATAATCAAGGGCATTTGGTTTTCACGTGCATTTAATGTATGTATGCGTTAGGCCTGCGTTTGATTGTTCCCAAATGTATTTTGGAAAGAATCCATTTTTGTCCTTGTTGACTTCTTGGATTGTCAAAGTGCTTGAATTGAATGCTCTCTCATTCTGGAGAAATTGCTTTTGCTTAAGGCAGAGCAGGGAGCACTCTTGAAGAGCACAGAGACCGCATCTGTGATGGCGTGGCTGGTCAGAGGGAGGGATGCTGAGAGAAGTGAGGCGCAGGTTGTTTTCTCTTTTTGAAAGAGATGCTGCAGAATGGGAGTTTGATAGTGCAGAGCATATTGCCACCCATGTGCCATTTCACATTGTTCATGGCAAGATGACAGGAAAGGAATTGCTCCCACTGCAAATAATTTATAAAATGCCTATCCTATGTACTCGGGGTAGGACTGAGCTTAGACACAACAATATGGAAAAAATAAAACAGGATGGACGTACAGGAATTTGTCCTTTCCAAACACTTTATCTCTAGCTAAAAGCTCCAGGCTGTTGCAATATCATCTTTGTAGAGGTAATGAAGTTTGGTACAGAAAGCAAGGAAAGCAAACTCTCCCAAACCTTGCAAATGCACAACAGCAGTGAGAGGGAGATTATGAAAATAATGGTAAAAGGCTGAGCATTTGCCAAATTGCTTGACATTTATATAAGCAAAGAAAATTAGGAATGCATAGTAAATATTATTAAATATAATTCTGAAGTGATTGTAGCACAATGAGAGAAAGATGAATAAAAGAAATGTGTAAAATCTGGAACGTACAGGATGTGCAAGGTGCTGGCAGTTTTATTCTGATAGCGGATCTGGCTTGAAGGTTCTTTTGCTTTTGCTTTTTGCATTTCAACCCTGCTCTTAGTCCTCCGTGCCTGAACAGACAGAAATGAAGGAGGGCCTGAAACCACCACGATCTCTTCTCTGCTATCATATCTAGAAGGGCTTGTCCCCATTAGGGTTGGTGGCTGTTAGTCATGGCTGGGTACTGACTGCCTGCCTTCCCCACCTCTTTCTTGGACTGGGTTGTGCCTATGCCTTGGGGTGGGGGAAGAGGCAGGCATATTACCCCCACGTCCCTCATGTTTCCCAGTCTTTCCTTTCTCTGCTCCGTATGTGCAGGCTTGCCTGCCTGCCGACTGCTGCTTGCTATACCAAGTATGTGTGCATCGCAGTCATCAGGAGAAATGCTCTAGGATCTTGAACTGGTGGGGATGGGATCCTGGGCTGTTTCAGCACCCAAGTCTACTCTAGTACTATCACCAAGCAGGTGAGTATAAATGTACAAATATACTTGACTTAGAAAGTTATTGCCACTTGCATGTTGTTAACCTTTTTGGATGTAAAAGGTTGACTGGGGTAGCTTGTATCTGCCGAATGTCTTGGTTCATAATTGGGTCTTATTGGTGCAGTGCAAATAATAAATTATATTCTGTAAAATTCTCCAGCAGAGGCAGGAAAGAATGTAGTTTTTGTCCTGACACCTTATCCATGCAGGAGACAAAAGAGGAATTAGCTCAACTGCAGAGTACATCTGGATAATACTGGAAAATCTGATGTTTCTGATGAATTTGGGACTTGGAATTTAAATACTAAAATCTCAGGAAATTTTCACCTCTACCTCTGATGCTGCCTTGCAAGCACTCCCCTTGTGTCTTCATGACTGCAGCCCACTCATTTTCCTGGCTTGCACAGAGGAAATCCTGCTATGGCATAGTTGATCCACAGTGCTGCTGCAAAAATCCACTTTTTAGTGACTATGTCTCCCCTCTTTGTCAGTCCTTCTACTCTTCCCCCTTCTCCACTGCATCAGGCACTTCATGTCTTCAGCGGTCTCCCCAACGTGACATACCACATCCCCTTTTTCTTTAAGACATACCCTCTGGGCTTTAATCAGACCCTGCACTCTGAATCTGTCTCCCTCAAGCTATCTCCTTTGCATTTCCCGGAGTTTTCCCTTGCACTTTCACGTAGCTCTGTATAGGTGCCTCAGCCATCACCTCATTTGTTTCCTTGATATGTCCCAGGGCATTTGCTTTTCCTTCAATGCCTTTGGTGGCTGTCTCGTAAGATGGTGAGACAAGCCCTTGCCCACGCTGCCATACGTTCCCTGCCACTGGAGTTAGTGTGGTTCTGGATTTGAGCACAGTGGTGTCCTCTAAGGCTAGGACGCGTGAAGGGTACTGTAGTACAAACAATTATATCAGTTACCAGCAGAAGCTCTCCTTCCCTAGCTTGTGACTAGAGCTAATTATCCTTACTTGTTCTTTTTAGCATTTCGGGTGCAACCCTGCCTCCTTATGCTTACACATGACAGCATGGTTCACTGCAACTCTCTTTGCCATAGTATTGTAACTCTGTATATATTATTACATACTATTTTGGAAACAGTGGAAGTATATAATATTGAGCAAACACATATAGGTGTGATAACGCCAGCTGCAGTCTCTTTGTCAAGGGAGGGCAGACAGCCTGCGTTGATAAAATAAGGAGTGGTGTCAGGGTGGAGATGCTTTTCTGATAATTCATTGAGGGGAAAAAGAGAATCTAAGGAAAAGGCCCTTTTCTTATGTCTCTTGGTAAAACAGGCTGAGGCACCTGAATTGGGAAGCAGAGTTACAGCGAGCAGAGTTACTGTGATACCACATCTGTGACTAAAATTCCCCTGACATTTAAATTCGCAACCACAGAACATAGTTGGTACTGAATCTGCTTTTTCAGGGAGAATAATTTCTGAAACAAAATGATGTCTTAACAGAGGTTTCTGTTGACTAAACTGTACAGTTTTCTGTCCTAGCTTTATATTGTGCCAGGATTTTAGGGAGATTAAAATGAAATCTGCTTGACATTTTAGGGTTTGATATGGGCCATATACTCAGTTGTTGTTTTTTTTAATAAAATATATTGAAGCCAGTGTGTCAACTAATTTTACCATAAGAAAATGTTTTCTGACTCCTCTGGGCTCCAGTTACTGGGTCACAACTTCATTAGTTGAGGACTAATGACTAATTTGACCAGCAAAGTCAAGGGCCTTTTATTGTTCAGCAGAGCCCCTTAGTAAAGTCAGGGCTCCCGAAGCCTGCTGAGAAGACGAGGCCACAGCAGGGTGGTTGTGACCCCAGGGAGCACAAGAGATGGAGGCTCTTGGCTGCGCTCACACCTGTGACCACCTCGTCTGTCATCGGGGAGGACACTGTGCCACAGCCCCAGCTGGGCTCATGGAGACCTTAAATCCCTTCACTTTTGGAGATACTGACATTTAGCCCTAAGTCTGTATTCCTGGTAGATGAAGGAGACAGTGCCTGGTGCTTCTGAGGGTTTTTTTCCTTTAGGAACTTCACCTGGAGGGATACCAAACCTGAGGGTCCAAGCATCACAAGTGCAGCGCGATAAAGGACCGCCACGTCGCTAGGACGAAAGCAAGGCCTGATAATAAGGACTGCTTGCCCTGGGAATTGCTATTTTATCTGGCCGGTTTTGTACCGGATAAGCAGTGCCGAGGTGGCCCACTGGCCCATCAGAAGGCAGATGGGGGTCAGGGCGGCTGAGTGCCGGGAGGAGCCCCCAGGTGCGTGGCGCAGCCCAGTCCTGGTTCGCGTGTGCGAAATGCAAAGCATAGTTGTCGGGAGCCCGTGGTAGGAGTCAGGCACAAGCTAACAAGACTGATTTAACTTTTGTTTGTTCTGAGGTTAGCTGCATCACCCACGCACATGCTGGTCAGCGTCTTCTCCTGGGAGTCTTATCAAAGTCAGGGGGATCCTCCACAGAGCTGACTGGTGCCTCTGCAAGGAGGAGTAGGAGAAACTGGATGACGCAACCACAAAAGGAGATGGCAAGACGGAATCAACTGAAATATTTTCAGATGCTTGTTCCACTGAGAAAATTGGGTTTTAACTGAAAATTATTTTTTCACATTCCTTTTTTTTTCTTTCATGAAAATGTTCATTTTTTTAGATAAGCAGCCCCACCACCCTACACTAACTTTTCTGTTCAAACAAAACTTTTCAGTTTGGGGTTGCAATAAAGCAAACAAAAAGTCACTCTATAAATATTGAAATTAAGAAAGCCCGATATCCTGCAGCGTATCCTTCTCTTTTTGGGCTAACTTTGCAGAGGAATTCCTTTCCAGTCTGCCATCTCCACGGGCACCTGTAGTCTGCTCCCTCACATTATTTTGGTGGTGACAGCTGCTGTGTTTGACTGCAGAAGCCAACTGCCAAGATCCAAAGCTGTTAGGGGGAACCAAATGACTGGTTGAACCTTAGTCTCTCCTCTTTGATCATCTTTTGTCATTAAACTTGAGGCACTTGATTGTCTTTGAGATTTCTGCCTGGGGTGGAATTTGGCTGAAAGTGACCAATAGGTATAAAAGTTAGTGAGGGAATAAAGCTGGGACTGGACACCAAGTAATCAAATACGACTGTTCGCTGTGGTAAAGCAGACTTAAGAGTGGGCTTTTGAATTTCCTTATTTTTTTTTGGTAACCTTAAGTTTTTTGCAGGAAATTTTCAACAAAAGTGGGAAATAAATATTTTTAGCAAACTTACACAGGAAGGAGATTAATTTCCCTGGCAAGTGTATTTCCTTTGGGTGGGGTTCAGACTTATAGTCTTGTGCGGGTCAGAAACAGGGAAGGCCCCATTTGTGGTCCCAGATGTACAGTGATGAGACCCTTTACCCCATTCACATCCTGAGAGATAGGGGGAACAGACAGGCCCCTGCTCCCCCATGTATCTCATTGGCAATGGGAATGAATACAGGCAGGTTTGTTCAGGCTGAATTTTGTGGCCTTAGAGCACAGACAGCAAAACCCTTGACTGTGGGCTAATGTCGTAACTGAGACCAGTGAGAATAGCTGTGAAGGTATTAGACAGGGTAAGAACGAAGACAAACCATGTGATACAACTGCCTATGCAAAGGGGTCTCCTGTAGATACCTTCTTGATCTTCTAAATATTTCTGTGTCTAAGTATTTCTGTGTTTTACAAAGGTAATTAAAAGCTCAGACCTCCCCATCTCACTGCGTACACTTGCCATTTGAATATGAATGCACACATTTGAAGAGCCTTGAGGATGTGTTATGTTTTGCACAGCAGATCTGGCATGTTTAATTAGCTCAAGATTTCATGGGCTCTGTTTCCTTAGCCTTGTCGGGGATTGTGGCATCATATTGAATGAAGGGCTAAATGGGCAAGAGCAGTGCTCAGAGTATGTGGGGGAGATATGCTAAAGAAGATCCTGCAGAGACAGAAGAGAGATAGAAAAGAAGCACAATCATTTATATTTGTCATATCTGAAGCTAAAGTCCCTGTTGCATAAATTCACACTTTTTCCCTGTAAAGAGCTGTTCTGAAAGAAACAACAGGAGGGCAAAGGTCCTTTGCTATGAGCAGTCAAAATTGTGGGCGATAAGATTCAGCTGTGCTACACTACCCAGATATTCCAGAGAAAAGGGATACGGGGGGCCGCTGCATCCCCCTCTCCATCCCCAGGAACACTGCCTGCCTCCGCTCTGTGCATCTGGCCATGCAATTCGGCCAAGGCGATGAGGTGCATGGCCCTCACTCCCATCCAGTGCGCGCGCTGGGTCCGGCCCCGGGGAAGGCCATCTCAGGGGCTTAGCTGCAGCCGCAGACCTGCCCTGCCGGGTGGCGAGGTTGTCGGGGCACTGTCTGGCTCTTTCTGGGTGGAACATGAGAATAATCAATGTAATCAAAACATTTGGGTTTCACCAGTGTTGACTTTAGCAGCTGTACTAAATAATTTTCTTTATTGAACTTGGACGGGCTTAAACCGTAAGTGATTCAGTGATAGAAGGGATGAAAGCACCATAACAATGCATTGACATTCATCCCCAGAGAACAGTTTCTCTAATGCAGTTCAAACCAAACGTGCTGAAAGGGTAGAGCTTTGAGAGGTATAATGATGGTGTGAGCATCTTTTTTTTTTTTTTTTTCCTGGAGGGGAAGCTCTTTTTGAAAGTGGCCCTACTTTTGTTTTAATCTGCGTTGTCTGGGATTGTTATTCATATACAATCAATTGAATTTGCTTTATTAAAGACAGTGCGGGGGCTGGATTCTTATTTTAGGTATTTGATGAATTTAGCACACAAAAGTCTGCTAGGTATCCTTGTGCATATATTGTATTCAGTTTGGGAATTTCAGGTAAGTGAATTTAAACTGCAGATTGTCTGAGATAAAGAGAATAAATATATAACAGCATTTAATCCTGAAAGACCTGATTCCCGGCAGGAGTCTTTAGGTGATAACGTAAAAGGAACTAGAATATAGATATACGTCTCCAGTGCTTAAAGCAGTGCCAGAGTACAGCAGGCTGTCAAGGTCCTGGAGCACTTTGCAAAAGAAGAGGAGATGAGTATTATAAAGGCATAGTTGTAAAGCAGGGATCAAGAGAAAAGCGTGATTTTTTCATTATAGATGCGATGCTGCAACTGGACTGTAGAAGGATGTGGCTAGCAGAAATAAATAACACACCGGGATTCCATTCAATTTGTCTTTCACTGAAATTTCTGGCACTGAAAACCGTAGAAATTCAGCACTTCTGTATTTCTTCTTTATTAATCTAGTCATTGCTAAACTCTTTGGCTTGGATTTGCTCTTTTTTTAGGGGCTTTTCTCAGCTTGTTGTCCCTTCAGATCCGGATGTGATAACAAACTACAGCCTAGGCATTGGGTATTTGGCTTTCATCTCTACATCTTCCTGCTTGTAAGTATTTTATTCCTTTTTTTTTTTTCTTGCTTTTCTCTAACTTTTAAGGAACAGATTCAACTGACAGTTTCTGGGTCTGATCCCAGGTCAGGATATATTTGCTTTACACTGATGTAAATAACTGTGTAGTGTGCAGATCATTTTCATGTAAATGATAGGTGCATTTGAGCCTATTTGAATTAAGCTAAGTGTCTGTATGGCTCTGAAAGTTTCCTTTTCTCAGTCCCACACAAAACCCCAAACAAAATATAACTTGATTTTAACCTGCAACAAAGCCATCTGGGCACTTGTCTTGTTAGATTTTAAAAGTCATAAATTGAAATCATATTAGATCATAATAAAAAATGAAATTAGATCATAAATTAAAAGGCAGGCTTTGCTTGTGACAGGAAATAGTTTTTCCTTTTCCTTGTGTGCACTTTTTTATTGAGTCAGTAGGTAACAGACCTTGGTTCTGAGGCAGAGTGGTAAAAGGATCCTGTGTTCCTGGAGGGTCCATCTATACGAGGGGAAAAAAAAAGTATCCTAATTACTTCTGGTCGTTCAATTGCTAAAGGCATTCATGCAAGAATAAGAAGTATTAAGGATCATATTCTTGTTAAATTCCAAGTGAGCAATCATTCTTTGCCTTTCCTACCTAATCATTCTACATTTTCAACTGCATAAAATGTTGCCAAATTCTTTTCTGTCCAGAGCTATTTTCTAATTTAGTTGCATGATGTTAAACTTCTACATTTTTCCAATTGAGAGTGAATTGTCTTTCAAGGCTGAAGGGTTCCCAGTGTGTAAAGTTCATTCAATCTTTTGGTATGAGCATGTGAAAGGATTTTATTAGCATTAAATGCTTCTGTAGTCGGAAAGATGATATGTGATAATATAGCCTGTATACTAAAGGAAGCAAATGTAGAAAATGAAGGTGGGGGTGAGGAAGATGAAAGAATTAACCTGGAAGCTTGCTGGCCTTCGAACATATATGAAATTAGCAAAGATCATAAGAAACCTTAATCTTTTTAACAGATGTAATGAAAACTTGCTGCCAGCTTTTGAAAGTAATCGCTATGATAACAGCACTGGTGGGGGGAACCTTTAATGATCAAGAGGTTTCGTCTTGGAACTGGCATTACACTGTCGCTTGGGTTCTCTTCTGGGAATCCGCACAATTATTCTCCTGCTCTTTCTGTTCTGATGCTGAACAAAGGAGTGGAGGTTTTTTTCAGGTCATCAGGGGATGATATCATTATCTGCTCACTTCTGGCTTAAATTTCCAGAAGGGCAAAAGAGAGCAGAGAACACACTTGTGAGTCCTTTAATAGAGATAATCAGTGTCAACTCTAATGAATGTCCTCTGCCTCTCCTCTCCTATTCTAAACAAAGAGCTGCCTGCCTAATACCGAGGAAGCAGTTGCTGCACAGATCCAAAGTACTGGCTTGCAACTAACTTCCCTTTCCTAGCCCTTTCCTGGCCAGATTATTGGTCAGTAATTTCGAGTGCCATTTGCTAACCACCAAGATCCCTTACCATCAGGAAGATGGTCCCGAGTCATCCTTTGTGGGTGTGTTGTTCCGCACTGACTATGGAAAGTCTGTCCTGTGAATGTCCTTGCTGTGCTATCGATACCGGAGGCTATTAAATAATAGTGATAGCCTCCGGTATCGATAGCACAGCAAGGACATTCACAGGACAGACTTTCCATAGTTGATGCAGAACAACAGTTTCTGGAAGAAAGCAGAAATGAATGGAAAAAGAAGATTTGATTGTCTCCTGTATGTCAGCATCGGTGTGAGGCTACTGGGAGGACTCGTGAGATGAAGTGCTAGTGCTGCCCAAGCCCTGATGGCAGAAGTGAGCAGCCACCTCTCTGGGTGCAAAGAGCAGGGCAGGGCTCTTTGCAGGGCAAAGAGGAGCCCCTGGGATTTCAGCTCTGTGCAAAGCACCATGCAAAGTCTTCTCTGCTTCCCCCTGCCTCCCAACATGTGATAACCAGTGTGGGTGTGCTTCATTAGCCGTTATCTCTGTGTCCCCCAGTAGGGAGCTGCATGTGTTTGCTTCCAATTAGTAGTAGCCATTCTTGTGAGGGGGGTGAGGGTAGGAGGGAGCATCCTCCCTAGATTAAGTTGTGTTGACATAATCAAACCTAGAGACTCCAGTCTTCTGCAAAGACTTTGCCAGGGCCATGTATGATAGCATAGGTGTAACCTTGTGGACAGTTGTGTGTTTCTAGAGCCTGAGTACTTGAGCATCCATTGGGCACTAAGGAGCTTATAAAGACAGCATTTTCCATGGGGTACCCCTTTCAGTAGCACGAAGAATTACAAGATCAGCCAAATCTCTGCAGGACTGGCCTCAAACGTTTGACCCATTGCCTGTGCCCCATGGTTGTGTGATCCCACCCGCATGCCCTGTGCTCCCTGGGACATTTACGTTGCTGACTGAGCAATGCATGTGAGCAAGGACAGGCACGGGAGCTGCGGGAGGACCATGGTGTGCAGAGATAATAACAAAGAGGGTTATTCTGCCGGCATCTAACACAGGGCAAGCTTCTCAGCCTGTCCCTCACTGGGGTCGTGGAGGGACTTCCTGTCCTCTATGGAGCCATCCGTTTTCAAGAAGATTGAAGAAACCTTGTCTCTTTGAGACATTCACCCTCTGCCTTTCTGTTTGTAGCCAAGAGGGTTTTAAGTTATTAGGGAAGGAAGGCAGATATCACTGTTGGTGTCTGAAGTGACAAGGGACCTCACTGTTGTAACTATTGTAAATGCAAATTAAGCTCTCTTCTGTTAGGACATGTTTACAATAAGAAAAGGACTTTTTGGAATGCCTTTTACCTGTAAAGAAAGAGTTGCTGGAAGATTGTAACAAAAATATTAGCTTACCTAGGACAAAAACAGTGATTTTCTTTGATATCAGTCTGCTCTCTGCTTAAATACTTTGAAGCCTTTGAAATAGCCAAAATATTTCTCAGCTTGTCATCACAAAAAGTCAGGAAGAACCAAAAAACCAAAGTGCTTATCTATGTCTGATAAATTCTAATGAAAATGAATCTGCTAGACTTATCTTCATTCCCTGTTTCTCAATTTTTAGAGCCTCAGTAGTTGTGAGTATGCTCCATTAAATTATATTTCACTGAGGCTGGAGAAACAGAGTTGTTATATCAAGATATGCAGAGAAATACAATACAGGCAACTGGATTGTAAGGGATTTATGAGACTGTGACTATCTGAAAAAGCTGTCTGTTTACTGCATGCCGTCTTGGAGAGTGCTGCAGTCTCATTTAAAATTCACATTAGACTGAACTGGGAGACAACTTCTGTCTCAGCGATGCTCAATATTAAGTTACATAGTTACATATATTTTGGTGCCCAGGGCATATGCTAATAGATGAGGCCTCCACTCCTGAACACATTTCATTTTTCTGAAGAAACAGGCTTTATGGCTGATGCCATCAAGGGAAAGGTGCAAACAGTTGATAGTTTTGGTGTAGCTACTCAGACATGATATTTCATGGCAAGCGAGGGTTTGTGGGGGTTTAGTCCTTATATAGTGATGATTACTTAATCCCTCACCTCCCCAGTTTGCTCTGCTTTCAGTGGAGGCCAGTTTGCCTACCTCCCACTTATCAGGGGATAAAAGAAAAGATGACAAACCCCAGCCGAGCCTGCCTACAGTGCCTGTCACATAGTCCTATCCTTGGAATAAGAGTAGTTATCCTCACCTATGAAAAATGAGTTATAGTGAGGAAATGAATGGAGGAACCACGCATATCTGGAGAATAATACTTCAATAGTGTTTCTGTTCAAAAAAGTGAGCATGTAAAAAGACACCATGTGTGCTGGCTTTAGGGTTCTTTCTCAAAAAGACTAGGTGTTTGTTACACTCAGTCAATTTCAATTTTGTCATAATATTTTGAAGTCAGTGACAAAATTCCCAATGATTTTACTGGGACAAAGTTTGGGCTCGATGTTTTAATGTTTTCGATGTTCTATTTAGTTTTTGGTAATGCACAAAACCTATTCCCAAGAAAGAAGAAAAAGTTGACATGCAGATTTATTGGGGGTTATTCCTTTGGGAGGGTTAGACCCCAGAAGAGCAGTCAAATGGCTATGCCATTTACCCCCTTGTCTCAGGAGAAGCAGGGACTTGATCCGAACCAGTGGCTGTAGTGCACTCGCTAGATCTGCTTGTGGAGCCCCTTGTCAAGGACTGGGAGGTCTCATCTGCCTTCAGGCAGAGGTTCATGCAGTCCTAGGGCCTCCTTGCTACATTTCTCCATCCAGAATTGCTTTTCCACCCTTCACACTACATTACCAGACAGACTCACTAGCTGAGCACAGTCTGGCTGCTTTCCAGTTTTTTTGCAAATGCTGGAGTGGCACTAGGGAACTTCGATAGGGATCTGGATAGGATTCATTTTATTTCTGTACATGTTTTATACCTTTCCTATCAATACTATTCAGACGTTAGGATTGAGTATGTTCATCCCATATGATTTTGCTGTTAACTTCAACAGGATACAGATGTTTTGTAAAAATCCTTTAGATGGAGTATGACCTTACATTTTAGGTCCATACTTTTTAAATGTGTGATTAAAACAATAAGCTTTTTTTTTTATTATTCCTAAAATAATACCCAAAGAGTTAGTTTGGCTGAAGTTACATTTTATGATAATAGTCAATCACTTATCTCATTGCTACTCAGAGTGAGGCAAGTAGGATCTGCATCATAGTCATGTGGAATCAGAGTTTACAGTGTCTCTGATCTCACTACAACATGCAATTTAAAAATAGCCCAATTAACATAGTAAGACCTACAAAGGCTCTGATCTAACAAGGCACTTATATCTCTGCTTAACTTTAAGCTCCTGATTAGTCCTATTTACAACCATAAATTTTCCACTAACTTCAAAGAAAGTCCTATGCCAAAGTTCTTCCTTGTACTGGGGCCAAAATTCTTAATAGTAAAAGCAGAACATAGCAGATTTCAAGTTTGTGAAGAATTTTAAAGTCTTTTAACTTCTGCCATGTTAAAGAATTTATGTGAATTTATTCCTTAAGTTATTGTAGAGGAACTCAATTAATAATGGATCTGCTTTTCATTATGATGAGTAATCAAGGATAAACATCTTTGATATCAAAACCTGTCTTTTAAAAAGGATAAATTAGCTATAAGATACTTAACTACTTCCAGAACATGAAATGAGCACATATCGTTCCATTAGTTAATTCTGGATCACTAAATTAAAGATAGTTCAAAAGGAATACAATCTCATAAGGATCTCTCTTTGTTCAGTCTGTTGTGATTCATTTAACAATGTATGATAAATGCTGTTTCTTGAGGTGTAAATAATATTAGGGTTATAAAATGGTTTTGGTTTAGTCTATTTTATGCATCAGTACTTCTGTACTACAAGGGTTAGAATATTTTTATCTGATATTTGCAGATGCAGTTTTGTGCTCCTGAGTATGTTTGTACTCCTGGGATGCTTGATTAAGAATACCAAAAGCTCTGCAATAAAACAATATCCAGAATATAACTTTTTGTCTTTCAAAACATTATGGATGCATATGTACTAGCATATTAATACAAGCCAGGCAATCAGCCTTTTGTCATCTCTCCTTTTGAATTATTTTCATGCTTCTTGGCATGGTTTTGGCCAGCTAGTGGTCGCCAAGCAATGCCTAGACATTAGGTTCAGATTAGGATTAGCCTAAGATTAGGATAAGGTTAGGGTTAAGACTGGGCATCATTCATTCCCAAAGGCAGTTGTGATGTGGCCACCCTGTCCTTGAGCATAAAAGGGAATTTAGCTATCTTGATGGAAAATGTGCCTTGCGTGTTGTTCTTGAGACCAAAGAATAGCCTTTTTCTGTTTTAGCAATAGTGCAGATGTAGCTCTGCACCATAGAAAAAACAAATTAGGGCTTGAAAATGTGGGATTATGCCTACTGCTTAATGTAGTCCTTGTTATTCAGGCACTTAGGGCTTTTTATGGTGTATAGCATAACATCCTAAATTTAATTTAAAGTGCAAAAGTATGGTGGGTAACTCTATGCAAATAATTTCAGTGATTGCAAAGCAAACTTCTTAGCATTTTCAGTGGGTGTCTTCCAAGGCTTCCGTGTTCTGACAGAGAAGAAACAGCATCAGCTGAACAGTATCTTACCCTTCTTAAGGATCATTAGTTGAGATTGGGGCCTTTTTGGTCACAGCTAGCATCAAAATGTATCAGACTTGAAAAAAAAGGTACTTTGCCAAGTTAGCAGTAGTAATATGTTTAAAGGAAAAATTATAAGGCAGAGCATTGCAGGGAAGAGTGTTGGAACACTTTCATGGAAACACAGGGAGATGCTTCAGCAGTTGTGTGACACACAAAAAGAGAGACTTGCAAATGGTAACTTTGTTATTTGAAGGGCCTGATTTTGTCTCTTTGACTCATACTGACAGTGTTTGCTCTCTCTACCACAATGAAAATCAGTGGGATTTTCCAAAAAGCAAGATGTTGCTCATTGTGAGTTAGACTGGAAGAATTGAATTAACCCTAAGAATATCAGCAATGAAATAGAAAAGGTTGTACTGAAGAATGCAGTGTCGTCTACAATGGCACTTGGAATCTGTGATAAGGACTAGTTAATCCAGGAACAAATTATTTTAAAGGGATAACAAGTTTTTTCCTGCACTAGGTAGTCTTTTTAACTGTCTAACATTGTGCAGATGAAGTTTGCCAAGGACATTGCATCAAAAATCCATATTTCCTTTTTTAGGCCTGATGGATTGTGAACTGGACGTGTATGAGGAGACTTAAGATTGGATGAGGCACAGTGCCTCCAGGGAAGTAGAAGAAAAGGATTGCTGTACCACGTTTTGGGTCTATGTCTTTTGGATCATTTGGGCCTAGCAAGGGCTCCCAGGTTTTCATGGTTCTCTGCAGGAAACCTAGCACTGGGGACAACATTAGATTTCAGCATCTTTCAGCTCTTGCAGTTCTGCTAAAAACTCTTCTGAGGAACATAATAATGGATGGACCAACTTGTGTTCTTCTTTTGTTCTTTCTTATGTGCTCTTGCGGAACGGGGCAAAACAGAGCCTTAAGGCACCTAAAAAGATTGCTGTCTCCATTTGACTGTAGAACATCCACTAACATAATGGAAATATGCAACTGTTAACCTATAGAACAACTGTAAACCTATTGAAGACAAATGTTAGTGAGGGAAAATCTGTCTCCCTACCCTCTGTGAAGTAGAGTTCATGAGAAGAGCTCCACAAAGCCCAGGAACTGTGAAGTACAGATATTGAACGGAGACCACAGGATGAGGCCTAAAGCGAGGTCAATATGAGAGGGACCACTCTGGGAATTAAGCTGTTTATGGATATTGTCTTCCTAGAAGGGAGGAAAGCTCACTGCCTTTCTGTACAATACCAGAGTATGTGCAGTGAAAGGTTGACCATGGATGGATGGATAGAAAGATAGCAGGTTGATAATATATGCAGAAAATAAGCTTGATTTCCTACCCATTTACATCTTGCATTACCTATTTGTATCAAAGCAAAGTTAATGGATTATGGCTTGTAATTCAGCTACCTCACAAAGTTACTTTTTACAAGCACGCCCTTATCAATGAGCCTTCTCTTATGCTTCCAGTCTGCACTTGGGGATTGGCTACGGTGCTTTAAAAAAACCAGTTTAGTGTACAATGATCTCATCCTATTCTACTCTGACCTTTGCCAGCACCAGAGCTGCCAGGTTTAAACACAAAGTGGTTGGAGGCAAAGCTTTTCCAGAGCTGGGCTCTTTTCCCCTTCAGCGTTCACTGCCCTTAGAAAGTCCTCTCACACCTGCTGAGCTGCAAGGGCTGCCTGTTTCCTTGGGATTTTGCTTGTAGGTGACAGAAGCGGCAACTTTTCACTGAAATGTGCCTGGCAGTGAGACAGTATTAGAGCAAGATGCATTTTAATCTTTGAAATTATTTGATCCATTTTATAAGTATACAGTAAGAAATCAGGTCTGGTGGATTTTCTGGTTCTGTTTATCTCGGGCAAGATGGTATGGAATAGTGGCTAAGGGTGGTGGATGTACCATCCATCCTTGTGTTAAATAGCCTTGCCCTAGGATGACAAGCTGAAGTCTTGAAAGGGATTTTCTCGTTCTTTGACTAGCTTTCATCCACCAGACGAATTTGGATTCCCATACTTCTGTCCCGCACAAAGTGCAAAGATATTTGGATTGGGCTGTTCTCAGTTAAACAACTCATGTTGGGGAAGGGTCAGTTTAAATTCACTGATAAGCAGAAATTTTCTTTATCTATACATTTTGGCAAACAAAGATATAAAGATAGTAGTTAGCTAATGCTTTACAAATTGCAGCTCAATGCTAAGAAATAATAATTTGTAACTGTTAAGAATTGGATTGTCTCAGGTACACAATTAAATCACATTATCTATTAGTAAATTAATCTTACTTTTTTTTTTCAGTTCTGAAGGATACAATCTTACAATACCCTGGGCTTGAGCAGTAAAGGATAAATTTGATCACTGGCTGACTCATCATCTCTTCATTGTGATGTAAAAATGGTTGTCTAAAATAAACCCTTTGTTATGCTGCTAAAACTGTCTTTGAATGCAAGATCTGTGGTGATTTTAAAAACACAGAACCAAAAATGTCAGAACCTGACCCTTCATCTGGATTTGTAGGAAACATGGAAAATGGGACTTTTCTGGAGCTGTATCCCACATCCCTGTCAACTTCAGTGGATTCATCTTCTGACCGTTTATCCAATGTCTACGTATATGTTTCTATATTCCTTAGTCTCTTAGCTTTTCTCCTTTTGCTATTGATCATTGCACTTCAGAGGCTGAAAAACATAATTTCTTCCAGTTCCTCTTACCCAGAATATAATAGTGATGCTGGAAGTTCTTTTACTAATTTAGAAGTCTGTAGTATTTCTTCCCAACGATCCGCTTTCTCAAACCTTTCTTCATGAAAATAAATGAAAGGGAAGACACAGGGAATGGAACGACTTTGTCTAGCTTCGTGGGGAGGTAGTGCATGCAACATTTGCCTTACAAGACTATCACAAAGAGGTGACTTTTAAAGTTTCCTTATCTTTTTCTTTCCCTCTTTAGCCTTCATTTCCTCTTTTGCTAATGTTACTTTTCATTCTGCAAAAAAGGAAAATGACACTCAATCATTGTTTCATGCCTGTAATTGTGATGCTGTCTTCTTCTTACACATTTATGTGTGTTCATTAAGAGTATTCCTGCCAAACTGTAATATGGTGTCATTTTTCTGCTGTAGTTGTGACCCCTTTTCTGGTTGTATTTCAGTAGTACTGCTGACTTCTTTTCTCTTCCCTTTTTTAAATAGATAAGGACTTCTTGATGAAACTCATACTGCAAAAGTATCACAAAATCAGCTTAAATTACAAATTGAGTCCCAGGACAATTTAAAGTTGTTGGTATTATTTATTTTTTAATTTTCATTATTATTTTCAGTATTTATTGATTTTTATAAACAAAATGAAAATCTATTTCCTGAAGAATATTACTTTTGTTTATTTGTACTACCACATCTTTCAGTATAAAGTCTCTGTATTTCAGTTTTTGAATTTCTGAAATTTTTGGTTAATTTAGTAAAGCAACTACAATAACTATGCTAACTGGTAAATGTATAGAGATATTTTTGGACCACATTGCATATAATTTGCCTAATGACTTGTTTCTCTGAGGGGGCGTTTTTTTTGCTGCTGAATCATAAATATCACACAACTCCTTTTCATCCTTCACAGATGCTGTAGCTTGTTCTTAATGAGTATCAATACAAAACGATGATTTCTTTTAGGAGATCTGCCTACTCTCACCATGGCTAGTAACTAGATACTGTATAGTTCCTATGACTGCCCTTTCTTCTAGGTGCAAGATGTTTGTACGCATGTAAGTAGGCCCAGTAGGGACAGAAATTACTCGCACTGGTGAGAACTTCATGGGCCGGATCGTACTGTGTAATTTCACAGATGCTTGCGGAGGTGGAGGGGGGACACGAGGATCTGCGTAACGGCCAGGCAGATCTGTGCTTTCATGCTCTGGAGGTGCAAAGTGCATCTGCGGAGGGTAGCAAGAGGTGGGAAGGAAAAAGGCCAGTGGCTCTGCCCTTCTCCCACATCAGCCTCAGGAGAGGCCAGAGATGCTGGGGTGAGGAACAGATGACCTTGCACATCCCACTGCCCCTTGCTATGCCATAGCCTGACTTATGACTCCCCCTACCCAAAATGTAACCCAGCACTCAATTTCTGCTGTAAAATACCTAGCAGTATTGTGTACAAGATCCTGTGGTCAGCAGTGAATTAATTAAAATCAAATGTGTGAATTAGTTAAAATCAAATGGTCAAAGATATGATTCAGAATGCAAAGTGTAATCTACCAGGCTTGCAGATTGCAGTCCCATACTGTGCTGTGTTATTCCTTGTTATCCTTACGCAGTACGTGAGCAGAGCCCGGTCCTGCTTCCACTCAAGTCCCTGCAAATTTTGCTATATTGGCAGCATCCAAGTCACTTGGGAGCCCAGGGGAAGGGTATGGAAATGTCACTGCTGTTTCTGTTGCTGGCATAGCAGCACTAGTAGCTCTGAGTGATGGGAAGGTCTCAGCAGGAGAAAAGTGTGTGACTGGTCTCCATACCTCTGCTGCCCATGCAAAACTCTTCCAGGGACACATCAGCTCCTCTCATTGCCCAGCACAAAGTGGCATGTGGGAGAATCACGTGCTGTGTTATCTGCCCAGCAACCTTAAGGGTTAAGGATAGTCAATAAAGGAAAGTCAAAAAGGTTTAAGGCCATAGTCAATATGACCAAGCTGTGTGCAGAAGACTTCCCAGCCAGATTTTTACAAATACTGTCCCTCCAAGATATCAATTTGTTTATCAGCAGGATGTGTTCTGCCATTAACTATACAGCCTTTAATAGAAAAGTTTTAAAAGTCTAGTGCAAATAGAATCATTAGAAACACAGCTATTCAGTGCCAAACAACATACAGATTATGCTGGAGTTGGTGTTTTCAATTTTTAAAAGTGAACCTATGGCATAATAAGCAGTGATGGATTTTGATGTTGATTAGCTCCTTACAAAGATCAAAGTACTTGCTGACTAATAAAGAACTTAAGCCTACAGGATCTCTGAGCCAAACTGTCTTTATGAATATATTTTGCCTCTTGAATATTTTATTCATCTGGACAAAATTTTCCTGTAATACGTTCAGTCATTTTTTCACTGGTAATTGATGATAGGCCTTGAAAAAACAGCAAACTGTTTAAAAGGCATCAGGAAACATTATTTCCTTTTTGAAAGCTGTTTGAGATCACAGATCTGTAACATAATGTATTTGTGTGTTGACTTGTAAATAAAAATAAATGAACTTGAAATCAAGATAGAGCAACTTCTCTGCTATTTTCTCTTACCTATGAGGTTATAAATTCCTTGCTTCCATTGCTGCAAATGTGGGAAACTAATCCAAAACAGAGATGAGACCACAGTTTGAGGTGGGTATTTATTCCCAGGGATGTGATTTTTCCTATTACTCATTTAAGCTTATTGATGTACAGACCTTTAATATTAAATACAGGCTGCTGAAAAGCCATTGCTGTTCAGCCAGCTTTTGTCAAACTTCACGACAGCAAAAATTATTTTTCAGTGTGTACGAAGTAGCAAAGGTGACTGAAACCACACAATCAATTTTGCTTTATAGGTTACTAGATACTATTATGATATTCTACTCTGCAGTGATGTATGGGACTACATACAGTCGTCATGATTTCAGCTGAGTTGCACCTGTTCTTCCCAGGTCAGTTTTGAGTTGGAACAAGTTGAATCCAACAGCATAGCCTCAGGAGAAACCACAGACAAAAGGCACCATGGCATCTTCTAGGATTACTAAGCACTAGTAATCCTAGCTTACCTGAGCTTGAGTTAACTTGAGTTAGTATTTCAGGGATTTTCCACTATGGCAAAATGAAAACCAGATTAAATTCTTCATATTCATGAAATTTCTGTGTTTTCTGCCTCTCTCTCTCTTCCTGTCACACACATATGCACACATGCACAGGTTTGTGGTATCCTGGATACTTGGAAAAATAAAGTTTTGATGTAAACTTCTCAGTGAGTTCTACAGATAACACGTATTTTCTTAGCAGAGTAGGAATGAAATTAATTTTAATTAATTTGCTATGTCTAATGTGCCACCTGCACATAATCTGCACAAAATCTGTTTCTGAACAATGGTTGGTGTAACCCCAGTTACCCAGCCTGAGGTAACCTTATACACACACATAGGTGTATCCCAAACAGCAGCAAAATACAGTAACAGTGAAAGTCAGTGCATGGCTTTACATTTGACCAGCACATCCAAGGCTGTTACCCTTTTCTCTCTATCTTGGAGGGAACACTAGGAATCATAATACCGTCAGAACAGCAGTCGATCTCCTCTGTTGTACTGTCAGAAAGATAGTACTCAGAGGGCCAAGCAGTGATTTTGATAAACTCCTGAGAAAAAGAGAGTATGGCTTTGTAACTCTGAAGGATAAATTACCATTGGACCGGTTCCTGAAATTTTCTCTAGCTACCCCACCAGTGACTTTAAAATATGATCCATTAGTTTTAGCTGGTTGTGTAGACCTCTCAGCAAACTAGACACTGTCCCGAAAGCTTACTGTAAGGAATAAATTTTGCAGGTGACTTCATGAACATCAGTGAGTATGGGTTTGGTGTCTAAATTCATTTCTATGGTTCCAACAGGCGAATCTGAATTCATCTCTATGTCTCCAACTGGCAAACCTAACCCCAAGCGGCCTGAGCAAGTAAAGATGCTGAGGGAGGTGGGGTAAAATGGTACATGATATCTTTGCAGATCAGGTCTTCCTAAATGTTACTGAGGCATATTTCCTACCAAATTTATCTCTGAATTACAATGAAAATTCAGAGCTGGATCAGCTGATAATTTTTCTTCGAAACTCTTTTCAATTAATGATACATTTTCATAGCAATTATTTGCTTCCCACAGCAAACACCATCCTTTTGCTGATATATTTTAGCTGAAAGTTGAAAGTCTCCTGTGACTGGAAGATTTTGATTGTATGGAGTCATTTACCCACATAGATGATAGGCCTACGAAGTAATAGTTTGGTCATCCAACCTAATGTCAGTGCAGAACCTCAGTAGCCTCTAACTTGCTGTCTCCTCTGATAGGTTTTCTCATCTCTGGAGCTAAGAAAACCACATCTCTACTGGGAGGTGATTTCACAGAATCACAGAATGGTTGAGGTTGGAAGGGACCTCTGGAGATCATCTAGTCCAACCCCCCTGCTCAAGCAGGGTCACCTACAGCACGTTGCACAGGATTGCATCCAGGCGCGTTTTGAATATCTCCAGAGAAGGAGACTCCACAACCTCTCTGGGCAACCTGTTCCAGTGCGCTGTCACCCTCACAGTGAAAAAGTATTTCCTCATGTTCAGATGGAACTGTCTGTGTTTCAGTTTGTGCCCGTTGCCTCGCATCCTGTCGCTGGGCACCACTGAAAAGAGTCTGGTCCCATCCTCTCGACACCCTCCCTTCAGATACTTGTACACGTTGATAAGATCTCCTCTCAGCCTTCTCTTCTCCAGGCTAAACAAGCCCAGCTCTCTCAGTCTGTCCTCATAAGAGAGATGCTCCAGTCCCCTAATCATCTTTGTAGCCCTTCGCTGGACTCGCTCCAGTAGTGCCACATCCCTCTTGTGCTGGGGAGCCCAGAACTGGACGCAGTACTCCAGATGTGGCCTCACCAGGGCTGAGTAGAGGGGGAGAATCACCTCCCTCGACCTGCTGGCAACACTCTTCCTGATGCACCCCAGCATACCATTGGCCTTCTTGGCCACAAGGGCACATTGCTGCCTCATGCTTAACTTGGTGTCCACCAGCACTCCCAGGTCCTTCTCCGCAGAGCTGCTTTCCAGCAGGTCAACCCCCAATCTGTACTGGTGCATGGGGTTATTCCTCCCTAGGTGCAGGACCCTGCACTTGCCTTTGTTGAACTTCATGAGGTTCCTCTCCGCCCACCTCTCCAGCCTGTCCAGGTCTCTCTGAATGGCAGCACAGCCCTCCGGTGTATCAGCCACTCCTCCCAGTTTTGTATCATCAGCAAACTTGCTGAGGGTGCACTCTGTGCCTTCATCCAGGTCATTGATGAAGAAGTTGAACAAGACTGGACCCAGTACTGACCCCTGGGGGACACCGCTAGCTACAGGCCTCCAACTAGACTGCGCTGCTGATCACAGTAACGTGTTATTGGAGAGCTGCTATGTTGCTTTGCAGTCTGTTCCTCCTGCCCACAGCCTCACACTGTCCAAACCAGCTTTTCCACTGCCCTTCTGCGGAGTGGGGTTCACATTTCACAGCAAGTTTTTGCCCTGGGCTTTTTTTTCTTTTTTCTTTTTTAACTAAGTTACTGTTGTAGCAGAGACCCATCTGATCGCAACAGAGCTGCCATTAGCTTCAGTAATATATGACTCCAAGACTGCATGGCTTTAGATAGTTGCAAAGTATACCTGGAAATCTCTATAAAGAAAAATTCCAATACAGCAGGGATAGGAAAACAACAGAAGGAGCTTCTGGATCACACAGAAAAGATATTTTGCTTTAGTTCAACAAATATGTTCCATTTACAAGTATTTCATCAAAGAGTATCTGTTGATGCTTGAATAGTAGCTTCTGTATCTAAGAGTAGACTCCTTTGTGCTGCTGGCCTCACTGGCCCTAATGCCAGGTTAACCCATGACACTCATCTACTCTTAATTTTACTGAATTCTTCCCATCTCTTTCTTAAAATAGTGTCACACTCTTTACTTAGCAACTCTTCACCTGTGAGTTTATTCCGCTGAATAAATCTCTCCTTTTAGCCCTTCTGTGTCTGCCAGCTCACTTGAAAGGTTTTTCTCTGCAAGCTCTTGACTGTTCTCCCCACACATATCTTTGAACTTGGGAATGGTTCTTACTCTTCTCCCGTGCAGCCAAGGACAGCAAAGTGTTAAGCCTGGCCTGTTGTCCGTCCTCTTTCACTGTCTAATCCACGGGTACTCTTGGTGAGACCGAACCCCTGTGGAGCATCGTACTCTGCTGTACGTGAGTCTTTTTCTTTCAGAATCTTTTTTTCAGTGAGATTACTGGGAAAGGCATCTGTGTGGGAAGGTTATTTATGAGGTCTATATACCTCCCATTTTTCTTGACTGGAGTGTTTTTGCTGCATCTTTTACGGTTGACTAAGGAAACATTGTGAATTATAGCCCAGCTGCTTCCTGAACTGAATGGCCTTTTCAAGTTTGCAGCCCCTCGAATGCTCTCAAAGACAACGGCCCCACTCTGTGGCTACAGCAGAGGATTACATGGCCCAAATTCAGGGTGCAAAAGTAGCCTGAAGATGCTGTTTTTCCTCCAAGAAACAGGCTTGCTCTGCACTGAGCCAGTGTCTTCGGCAAAGTTAGAGCAGCCTTCAAACTGCTAAATAAACTATGTGATCCCAGCCAGCCTGACGTGCAAGTGGAACTCACCTGCAAACACAGCCCACTGTCAGGTCACTGCTCGACAAAACTCGTGGCTCTGTAACACTCTTCTGGAAGGCTAGCTTGTGAGGAAACCTTGGCTGTGTCCTTTTGCCACATAATTGCTCTATTACACCAGGTACCACATAAAGCATAGAAGTAGTTAAAGCTGTGTAATAATCTCCTCCATTCCTGGCCCACCTGCTACCAGCTACACTGGCTTTAAAGCCAGTTCTCAGACATCAGGTGGTCCAGACTGGCTAAGAGGCTGTCCCAGGCTGGGGCTACACCAGAGACATTTTTTGCTGATGCAATGGGAACACCTACTTACTGCTGCTCCCTTCTCTGTGCTTTAGAGATAAAAGCAGCATTAGCCTCCTGCACATTTGCTCTCAAGGCCAGGTAAGCACATCAGTGTGGAGCACGTTCTGGCGTGTCAGCACTGATAACCATCACGCAGGCAAGCGAGAAGCGGCACCAGTTACAGAGGTTCGCTGCCCTGCACAGCGAGGCCAAGGCTTTACATGCCATGGGCTTTTTTTCACTTCTCTGAGTGTTTTCAGCATTTTAGAGCACCCACTATAAGTCTGAAAATGCCAGCAGGTAGCTATCAGCATGTCTAAGATTGCTGTGAGCTTTCACTAATTTGGGCCGGGCTCCTTTGCTCAGTTTAAATTCACCTCCTGTTCCTAAAGGACAGCAGCAAAATGGGTGAATTTCCGCAGATAATGTACTCATCAACAGATGCAGCTTTAGTACAATTAACTTTTGTGAACAGCTTCAGTTGGAAAAGTAAAAACTAACAAAATATATTTTTTAAAATACAATCTCATGTATATTTTTTTACAAACAGAAACTTCAAAAATTTTCATTGGAAAATTGTATTTTTCTCAATACATATTTTTAAAGAATAACATTAAAATTATTTGTTTGTTATTAAAAATGAAGCATTTTTTTTCAATTGATCTGAAATAAATATTATTGCCCACAAATTTTTCTAGGTAAATGATCTACTATATAAGACATGTATAATTACTCTATCCTTTTATTTCTCTGCCTTATCCTCAATAAATAGATGTAGGTGTTTATATCAGAACAATTTTGCCACACATATTGACTTACAAAGCTGTACTTGTAATGGTGAATACTGATTTGAGTTCCAAGTATGGAGCTCAGGTCATGGCATACATCGGCATCTCTTTTTTATCATAAGGTATTATTAATATGATACAAGATGGAGACTAAGCTGTCAGCCAGTGGATTATGTCTTCTTCACTGTACCTTAAATGTGCAGATCAGTTTGCCTTTTGTCTTAGAATATTAGGTACAGTCAATAAAAAATTTCCAGGCTTTATTTTCAGACAAGGCTCAGCAGTTGCTGACGAATGAAAAATAAGTGCAAAATGTCATTACTACTGTCTTGGAGGAATTCGAACACTTTTTTCAGAAATGTCTTTTCGACGCCAACCTGATGGAATGGATTAAATCAGCACTCTGGATTCGCAAGGTAAGCAGGCTCGCTGGAGCTTTTGAGGACAATGAGATGGAGGAACAGTTATAAATACGTGTCTTGGCAATCTCTCTGTACTCAACGACTTGAGAATGAAGGTACCCTTGTTAAGTGAGAGGACATTGTCAGACCAGCCTAGCTACGACTGATGTGCGAGGCTCCCTGCGGAGCTTGTTGCTTAGTGGTGGATTCTGCCCTCCAGCTCAGGCGGTTCTGCTCCAGCGCCCGGAGCGGCGCGCCTGGGGCTGGCTGCCGAGGTGCCAGTGGGACCAGTCCTGCTTTCGCAAACACCTTCATTGCGATTCAGAAGCTGCAAGTAAACAATGAGACTCGCAGACAATGTTAAACGAGGACAAGTTGCAAACACCTGCTAGGACAAAGGAATAATACAAAGGCACCTAGTGAGAACAGAAGCATGGCAGGAAATAAAATGTGATGCAGTCTGAAAAACATGCAAGTTAAAGTCTGAGGCAAAAATAAATTGAAAACTTCGTGGGTGGGAGAAACATGGGCAGCAGTGACAGAAAAGCAGCTTCTGATGAGAGAAGGTGGTGAATTAGGCACAAGTGGGCAATATTGCAGCAAAAAGGTAAGTAGGATTACCACCACCACCACCACCCCCCCCCCATGAAGCACAAGGTCCTTTTCTCTTCTGTGCTCAATATCAGTGTTGGGTGCCACATGGGGACACAGGGACCCATAATTGGTAGGGATGCATCAGGTTTAGTACCTATGCAGATAATTTCACAGGCCCATGCATGGAAAGCACCCTTGATAGCACACCCCGCAGGGCCTTCCAGGGTGTTAGCCCATCTGCTGTAGCATTTGTTGTTGCTGCTCTGCTCACGGATCCTTTATCTCCAGCATTTTTTTCTGCTCAGGGGCATGCAGAAGTCCTGCTTCTCCTCTTTATTTAGTGCTTTTTTGCTACCTCTTTGTGCCTAACAGCTCTAAAGGGTTGCTCAATGCATCACACTTCATCTGGGATGCCACCGAAGCATTTTCCAAGCAGTCACCCTCCCCTTTCACACATCCTGGCTGTTGGATAGGAACCATGACATACCATCCAGTGGAGCTGTGGCAGCAGAGCCTTTGGACACCCCCGTCATACAGCCTGCAGTTGGGTGGCCCCTGTTTGCAGAGAGCCCTCGGCAAGTCAGAAGGACCGCTATGATCAATGGCACCAACGGCCCAGCGCTGACCTCCTTAGGGAAGTGTGGTTCGACTAAATGTGGACAGCTCTAACAGTGTGCACCAATAGGCGCGTCGTCATCTGGAAATAAAAAAAATGGAGACACTGAACTGAATGACGTCTATAGTTCTTACCGCCTGCTAACTTCCCGGCTATCACACCACATACATGCGAGCTTCTGTACATGTGGAACTAACAGGGTGGCTCTTCCTGAAAAACAGTTCATTTCACATCCAGAGAGGACTTTTCTGTGAGAAATATCTTTACCCTCACAGTAATTTTTCTTGTCATTGTGACATTATTGGAAAACCCATAGGACTGTGTCTAATTTCTATGGTAAAGTCTGAAGAATGTGATTATCTTATATGTATATATTAGTAATTTTCAAAAAAATAATAAACTGCTTCATTGTTTTCAGTTTCCACTCATGTTCCAAAATTTTATTCAGACAATAATTTCTGAGTGAACATATCACTGCATCTCTGCAGGAATAGTCTTTCTTCATTAGATTTTCTCAGACAGATATTTGAGGAACTTCCAAATACACTATTCTGGATTACACCAGTACATTACATTCATGGAGAAATGGCCAGATGTGCAAGTTCAGCCATCAGTATCAAAACAAGTGCCTGTGAGGGAAAACATTAGGATCAGTTTCTGATGCCAACAGTGGGATTAAACACAGGGTTAGATTTGCAGTTCAGCTTGGTTAGGCCCAAGTGGTCCCAAAATCGTGGTGTGGAAAGAACTGCAAGCTAGTGTATGAAAGTCAGGGGTCAGAAAGCTGCAACCCCTGCTGCTGCAAAGCAAAGGGAAAGTTTGTACTGTGCAAAGGGCTGAAGCGAGCTCCTGCAGCCTAGCTGGTGCCAGGAATGGGGGTCTGGCAGACAGGCTGCCTCCCATGCTGCCACACTCACCTGGGTCTCCTGC
This sequence comes from Apteryx mantelli, assembly GCF_036417845.1. NCBI lineage: Eukaryota > Metazoa > Chordata > Aves > Apterygiformes > Apterygidae > Apteryx > Apteryx mantelli. Next base: position 28,869,602 of record NC_089978.1, read on the forward strand.
TTCTGTGTGGGGTGGTGGTCCTGGGCGGTGGTCCTGGGTGGACTCTGTCCTAGCATGGTCGCTCTGGACAGAGCATCTGCCCTGGCATCCAGGTTTGGGCAAGCCCAGGCTGCAGATGTTTAACAGGCTTTGTGACTGCAGTAACCTTTCCTCTACCTCAATAAATGGGTAGTTTCTATCTTCATGTGTTTCAAAAGGGCAAACCCAGTGAAGTGCCCTTTTAGCAGGTGTTTCACACCCTTGTCCAAGGTCTGTTCTCAGTTACTGGCATGAGGCCAGCAATGCCATTCTGGAGACACAGGCGGCAACAGGCGCAGCTTTTCATCTTCTGATGTTCCTCATAGCTGTACCTGTACTACATCTCTGTCAGGCTAACTTCTGTCTGGAAGTGATTTTTCCATAAGTGTTGGCATGCAGAGTCACATGTTATTGAATAAAGAACTGTGTCCTCTCCTCCTGAGTCTCTGATTTTTCACCTAAGAGTTTTATTTTCACCTAAGAGTTTTATTTTGGTTTCTGTATCATGAAGAAAGACTCTTACAGGTAGATAAAAATTTTAATTCACCGATGCACACTTTAGTTGACACCAGTAGCTCAACCCACATAGATGTATTGAAAAAGGACCTGGCAGAGGCATGTAATATAAGCACTGCCCCTGCCCCCCAGAAAAACATCCAGAAAAAATGTATCTGTAAACTCACCACTACATTAGAAAACTTTGTAGCTCATGTTCAAGGTAAAGGAGATGATTGGACTGACAGATTTATAATTGCTTGGATCTACTGAGAATTCAGAACAATGCAAGCTGTTTGACCAAAGGCGTTTTCTAGTGTCTAACTCATCAGTATTCATTAAGCAGAAATTGAGGCTGCTGCAATGAAAAAGCATATCAGATACAGTAACTTGAACTTTGGCAACATCAAAAGCAATTAGTTACATACTAGAGTCAGAGTGCTTCATTTGAAGTGCAAGAGAAGACAGTAAAAAACCAGCTTTGCATAATTCTGAGCATTATAAAAAATGATTGTAATTTTGTAATACAAGGGCGGTGACAGAGACAGGGAAAGTGGAAAAAAATAGCAACTAAGGCAGGCAGACAGACTGGACGTATGGATAATAAATGCATCTTGGGTCCTCCTAGCTCCTGCCATCTGAATCTATTCAAAATGGCTATCAAAAAGACAGAGCTCTGCCCTTGCTCTCTCCCATGCCCTAGTCCATCTGAATAGAAGTCCTCTTAAAATAACCCTAGTGGGAGGGACTCCTAGCCCTGGACTCTCTTCCTTTTGGTTTGTTTCCCCAGTAGAAGAAGAGCAAAAAAACACAGAAGTTTTAATCAGAATAAAAACTGATACATAAATAGATAGGTATATAGGTAATATATAACAAAGAAGAGAAAGAAAAAGAAGTTGGAAAAGATGGGCAGATTAAGAGGCTGAAGAGATGAAAATGTCTGTTTAAATTCTATCATCTGATCTTTCCATTACAAAAAAATGAAAAAAGAAAAAAGAAAATGAACGCAGAAAGACAAGAGGAAGAATGAAAAAACAGAAAAAAATATTGTTTTCTGGCATTGTCTTTAAGGAAGGCATTTCTCTCCTGACAGATATAAACCTGCTGAAATGGGAATGCAGATTAACTCTAATTGCACCAGGCAGTGTAGCCTCAGGACTGCTTGAGACTGGCTTGTCATGTCAGTAGCAGAGGACACGGTCCTTTTCCTGGCCTCTCTTTCCCTTCATGCTAGATCTGATTTACCACTAAGATGTCAGAAGAGCCTCATTCCACCTTGCAGAGCGCTAGGTAACACCGGGTTCTAAGCCCTTTTAAACCCATTAAGCACTTCATATTTACAACTAAAACCCCACTGTGCTAAGCACAGAATAAGACCCTCGTGTTTCTGCATGTTCTTATGGGAAGAGGAGGGCAACCAGTGCTTCCTCATTCAGCCCAGGGTCATTCATGCTCAGGAGCTGCAGTACCCAATGCAGAGATACCCCTGGAAAATGTCTTTTGATGTCAGGGTAATATTAACTGTATGATTAGTGGGACTCAGGTATGTGGTCACCCACAGCAGTGCAGCATTTCACATCCACTCCCTGACTTCATCCACTTGTCAGAGGAAATTATTAGCACAGAACTTTGCTTTTATGCAAAATAGATAAGTAGAAGGGTATTTAGCAAAATGAACATGATTAAGTGTTTGGGGATCATGATGTCTCCTCTGCCAGTGTGTTCAGCTGCTCCAAGGAGATCTGCCAGAGAATGGAGAAAAAGAGCCATCTCTGAAGACAAGAAGTAATGGGCAAATTGGTTCTGCCTACTGCAATGCCAGGATCCATGAGCTTTGAGCAGGGTTACTAGCAGGCCAGGATTTGCCCCTCATCTGCTTCCATCTTCACCCACCCCAGATGGTCCCAGGGACTGTCCTGGCAGCTTCAGATGTCCACATTCATGAGTCCCAACCACTGTCCCCCTCTCCCTAGCAGTCAGGACAGTGCAAGAGCTGTTCTGAGATGCCATGACTTCATCTGGGAATGCCTGCATGCACATCAGCTATAAATGCCATAGGGCAGTTTTGTGTTCACCAAAAGCAGATATCTGGCCTACCTCTTGCCTGGAAAAAATGTTTTTTATATCCCTTGGCTTTTTGTTGTTATTTTATTTAAAGCCAAGACACACTGTCATGCTATGAAGGTTCGATAGTAACGACTGAGACAGTAACGTAATAAAAAATATGTTTATTTCCTCACACAAACTCTTGGATTATTAACACCCATTAAAATAATGAGATTACTAATTTAGAAAGGATAACCCAAAACTGTCGGTTACTGCTCTGTTAACTGGAAACACTGCTTGTCCCAACTTGAAAGCTTTCTTGTTCACTCTCCTAGTGAGAGGACTCTCAACCTCGAGGAGTTACCTTAACCCAGTGTCCTGGGAAAAGGGGAGGGGGGAATACTCACGGTCCAGCTGGTCCAGCTGGAGAGGATGATTGGGTCACGTTCCCATCCCCTGCTCAAACTCTCTTAGCTTCCAAGTCTCTTTTTATACGGCTGGGACTCTGGTCAAACACTGCTTTTGCTGACTTTTGCGAGTTTCACAGTCACAGGACTGTCTGTTTGTCTGCTTGGGAGGACCCTGCTAGCAAGGCAAGACCACAATACCTCCATATTGCTTCTTCCCTCCCTGAGGGTCCATGCAGATTCCTCGGCCTTGTCAGGCGGCAGAGTTCTTTAGCCCTGTTAACTCTTCTATTCTGCAGCCTTGAGCATATCAGTCCTTGCACGTATCAGTTGGCAGACTTCTTTAGTCCTGTTAACTCTTCATTCACTCATCTCACACACGCACACACTCATACCTGAATATACTGGCTTCTGTTACACTGGTATGATCTACAGTGAATGTGCCAAAGGGAATAAAAAATAAAAGTAAAATGAGAGCAAGCCAGCGTATAGGAGTGAGAGATTGACTTCACTTTGGATCATTCTTGATGATCCTGGGATTTATACCTACTTAATCTGTACATTTTTTTTCAAAATTAAAATTTAAAGAAATGAAGGCAACCCAGAAGTTCCCCCCACCCCTCATCAGAGCTGTGTTAGCCTACACGGTTGTGTCTACACAGATGGGTGCAGGATGCTACAGGGCTCCATTTTTTCCTTGGAGCTGGGTCAGCTCTGGTCTAGCAGCCATATGCCTGCATCCCTGTAGTGCTGTCCTGAGCCTATAGGCCTGTATATCTTCTAGAGCAGACCTACTCTCGTCCATCTAGCTCAGAGTCTGGGCAAGGTAAGCTCATATCTATCCGTCTCCATCCCTGTATACACATGCTTTCAGTCTTCTTTCTATTGCATTGGCATATACATCAGGCAACAAATTATAGGTACATATTATAAAGACTGTGGAAACACCATCCTTGGAGATACTCAAACTCAGCTGGGCAAAGCCCTGAGCAGCCCTCTCCGGCTCTGAAGTTGGGCCCACTGTGAGCAGGGGGTTGGACTAAACAACCTCTAGAGATCCCTTTTAATTTAATTTTTCTATGATTTCATGATATGAGTTAGTCTGACACTAACATAGATTAAGGAGATAGATAAGAGATTAATTTAGGAATATGAACCTTGTCCATTTTTGTTGGCTGTAACACCAGCATTTACACTCAGTAAATTCTAGTTTGATATAAAACATATGCGGATGCTATTATGACTTGAGCAGTGTCTATGGGTATCTTTGATATTTCATCATGTTTTAAAAGTCTCACTGAAAGCAGAACCTGTGTTTGTTCATATACATTCTTCTAGCATAAAGTGAAGAAAACAACAGTTTCATGTCTGCAAAAGACAAGAACACCATCATTTCTGGAGCCCTGAAGACCACCAACCCATACCTTCAGTGGAGAAGAGAACTGGATTTTTGGTATGCCAGCACTCTGTGGTTTCTTAGCTGGGACACCAAACCAGTTTGCCATATGCTACTACTTTGCCTCATTGCTTTTCCAAAATACGTTTTGCATGAATATAGATGCACCAATTGTTCCTCCGCACATTACAACTGGGAGAGGTGGGACAAGAATAACACTACTTGCATGACTTTGAATCACATTTTTCTGGCTAAATAGCTAGTTTTCACTGTCCCTCATAACTTGTATTATAATAGTACTTTAGGTGATCAATGTCTTACTATGATGGACATTCTGAACACAAAGATGGGGCCCTGTCCATCTCCATGTCACCTTGGTCAAAATGATTTTGACTTAACTCATGTTCATATCTCAAATCTATTTAAAATCTACCAATGGCCACTATGCCTTTGGGTCATTATTTTCACTGGAAGATCCTATTACTATTCAATACTGTTCACTTTGTTATATTCTACTGTGTCCTTGCAGTTGAAGGCAGCTTAGAATTGCTATGTTTAAAACAAGGCACAAGCTTGGGAAGCAGAGTACAAAGCACTGGTTTTAGCAGAAAAAAGATTAGATGGAATTTGCTGAGTGTCTAAAACAAATGACGTGCAGGGAGGATTTAGGCAGTGGGTAATGATTCTGCTGGAGCTAACCTGCAAGCAGTCAAGCCTATAGGAGTGTCCTATTCAGGTATTTCTTATCTCTATCCATCTTCTCTTTGCTGAAAAACACAGATTAAATTTTACTGTAGTGAGCTTCACTCATTTCTGTCAAGTTGTTTGGGCTGAATAAAATACTGATGCTATTTATGAATTGAAATTTTTTATTACATTTTTGAAACAAGCACTCTTATGAAAGAAAGACTATTCTGAAATATATTTAAATGTGATTTAAATATTTCCGATTTAAAAAGAAGCAAAACCTGTCTGCTCAGGTCAAATAAAACATTGTTTAACATAAAAGAGCATTTCTTTCAAAAACAGAGCCATGTTTTTGTGAAGAAAATTTACTTCAAATTGACTGTGATGAATTTTTTCAATTATTTAATTCATCCGGAGAAACAAAAAGTTGGTTATTTATACAACTTTAATCTAATTTTCTCTCATGACTCGATCCTAATGCAAATTTGCACATAGACCTCCTGTTGACCTCAGTGGAAGGTATGCATATAAAGTGAAAGCAGAACCAGACTCAGCAGACAAAATTAGTGTTTTTCTAATTGCTTTAATTGGTGTTTAATTTTTCCGCTGTTTAGAGCTACAGTTGCTGTCTTTTAATGGGAAAAAGAAATGTATGCTGGAACGAGAATGTAATCAGATAAGAAAAATGGTTAACATTATATTAGAACTCCAGAAACAGAGCAATTGGTAAATGTGAATGTTTTCATTTGAGTTACAAGTACCACCGATTTCCATTTCTGTCGCCACTTTAACTAATTTATATTCAGAAAAGCACATCCCTAAAAATGTGTGAAACAACTGCTATGAGAAAGGAGTGGTCAATAACTAAATGTGTACACCATCATACAGAGACCTCCTGAGTGGATGACTTGATCATCTGCATGATGGACAGTGATTTGTGAGTTGTCCACAGGATGGGTCTAACAGCATTGTTCATTAATTCTACCTACAGGGGAAAAAAAGTAACTCAAAATAGTAAGAAATGGTACAATGAAAATATGTTGGGTTTTGGGATGAAACCACATGACAATGACTTTGACTCTTTTTGTATGCAAGTATTTCAGGAACCCCCCTTTTCCTATTTTCTTTAGTTTCAGAAATTGCTGCTTGCTGTATGTGCATGGCATGTTACGCTAAGCAATCTGAAACCCTATGGGGCAGTAACTAGGTATGACTTAACATCCTGCTGATTTACTGAGTCTAGAGAACCTGTGCAATAAAAACTGCAATGAAACAAAAAGGTAACTTATCAGTGGTAGATAATAAGGGACTATAACCTCTTGAGCGTACATTTACCAGTGCCCTTTACTGAATAATACCAACATTGTTTAGTATGCAACACAGGCCTTCTGCTGATAATAGGTAACATCTGCTTTAGATCAAAAAGGTTGGGAACAAGTACTTCTTGCAGGCAGACTCTGTTCATCCTGGTTCTCTGTAGGAAATTTTAAGTGGAGCTGGTGAACAACAAAAATGATAACTGACAACACATATTTTTAGCCACGTACCTCTCACCTTGCTGTCAATGTACAGCACATCACCTGGCTTTTGGACTTGTAACAGTAATGAAATCCCTGATTCTCCTAGTAAATTCAGTCGACCTGATGAGCCCATACCATGTGGAAAGCCTCTATTATTAAATAGGGACATGTTATAAATATAATTCGGGGCAATATGCTTCCTAGGCACGATAAAGATCAATTACTTTCAATGCTTAAAAGTGGTGTTGCAGCAATACTTTACAAAACCAATACATGAAAATGCTCTTTGGTGACATATTCTTTCACCATTCTCTAGGACTATTTAATTTCTCCAGTTCTATATTAGTCATTATTAAAGACAGCTATGTTTCCCAGGGTAGTTGCTACCCAGAAAAATCTCAGCCCTGAGTTAGGTGTCCCATCTATACACAGGCACAGGGAAAGGTACATGCTTAAATATGGCAAATTCTTTCCCTTACTGAGTGTTAGACAACCTGTGCTAGCAGGCAGGGAAGCAACTGCTTTCTCTTACAATTAGTAGCTATGAACTTATATCTGGAGGGGGGCTTTTTCCCTTAGACACCCAAAATGGCTCCAACCATTCTGTCGAAGGACGGAAATGTTGCCCATTGTGCTATCAGGGATGGTGGACAAAAGCAAAGCTGGCAGTTCATCGCCAGGCAAACACAGCTTGGCCCCATGAGCCCCTAGGCCGAGGGTGCTGACCTGCTCTGTGACGAGACTCATGTGCCTTAGTGTCAGCACATGGAAGCTCGTGCAGCGTAGAAGGACTTCAGGGAGTGAATTTGCCCAGTTTTAGCAAGCCCACAATAGTTTATACGCTCGCTGATTTTTTAGGCCTTATAACTTGCCCAAACCTGGACAGATTTTCATGGGAAAGTCCAAAGGACTATCCAAAATTCAGGATCCAATGTATGAAACCAAAAAATTCTTAGTGAAATGATTTGAAGTTTCTTGCTAACTTGGGACAAAGTAATGCATTTTTTTCCTCTTCCCATTTCTGGGAATCATTATTTTTTTCTCTCAAAGCATTGAGAAAAGATTATCTCAGCAGGACAGCTAGCAAGGAACTCTCAGCCTACACGAATACTATCTGGCAATACAGAAATAAGCATAAACAGGATTTTGAAATGGAAAGCATTGTTACTTACTGTAGTAATAATAGGGTGCTCTATTAAATTCATCTTCAGCAAAGTTTTACAACATAATCCTAATAAAGTACAGTATAATAAAATGATTAACAGCTAATAGCTAAAATATTAGCATATACTTACCATAAATTAACACTTGAGAAAACAATAGTCTTGGTTCCTTGAGGGCTTTTCATTTTTTGAGCCTTTTTTCTACTGTCCAGAGCTATAATAGAAGAGCTAAAGAAATGTGTCAGTGATTTCTATGAGACATCTGTGTCCACAATCTGATAGTAAAATTCTGCATAATTTGTATCTCTGGGCTAAAGTCCAGGAAAGGAATTGTTAAGCAATCACTTCAAAAGCAATTTCCTTTAGTACAGACCAACGTCTATGAATTTTAATAGACCCTAAGTATACACTAGCAAGGATTTTGTCTCTTAGTATGGTTGTCTTTCTCTGAAATGAAATCATTTCAGTGTATATAATTGCCAAATGCTCTTGAATATACATGAATACACTTTATGGTTTAAACGAATTCCTAGAGGCCAGGCTTTATGTGGCTAGATAACCTCAGAAATGATTCTTTCTCTTAGAACAATACTGGTATTATTCTGTAATATGCATTCTGAGAACATTATTTTCTTTTTTAATTTGTTTCAGATGCTGTCTAACTTGTTTCCATAAAACCTCCATCTAAATAGCTCTGTACCACTGTGCCCTGGTGTTCTGGAAGTCCCCCAATATTTTGTTTTTTGTGGGGTTGAATCACAGCAATATTTTAATTAACAAATCATCCTTATTATTTAGGGAGTGGGTCACGCAGCTAAATATGCATATCCCTGCAAGATCTAGTAGCAAAGTCATGGCATTAGGAAAATGTTAAAGAAACACTTTCAGTAAAGGATTTTGGTCTTATAAAGGCTATGATTTTACACAGTACCTATCACCATCAGCAATGACTGGAAAGCTTGAGTGATGTCAGCACTCTGATTTCTCTTGGGAAAGCAAAAGGTACACAAGAAGAGTGCAAACAAAAGGGACAGAGCAAGGAGCTGGACTTCCAGGAGTCCCTCTGTTTTGCTGGTGTGAAGGTGTTCAGCCACAGGCCCAGGGGTTTCTGGAGGCTCCCCGGAGCAGCCCCCCCAGAGTCAGCACAGCTCCGCAAAGATTCCTCGCCCACATAGGAATCAGAAGATAAAACCCCACAAGTAAAGGTGTACTCAAACACAGCTTTCTGCAAAAAGCCCTTGTGGAAACTACACCACCCCAGAAATTTGCTCAGGGGACTACTCTATAGCGTTGGTCCTCCCCTGCTTTGTGCATGGTCCAGATGGGAAAAAAAGAAGGGTATCTGGTGCTGCCCTATGGCAGCTCTGCAGTCACATCTTGCAGGGGAAACAGGGCCCTGGAGGAGAGACGGGGGCAGGAGCACTGGTCTGCGCAGACCAAGGCACAGCATGTAATGTGAAAGACAGGAACAATTCTGTCCTTCCCTCATTCTCCCATGTAGCCATATAGGCAAATTTACAACCAAGCCCCTAGATCACCATAAACACAAATGTATGGAAGGTACAAACTGTTGTCTAAAGACTATACATATGAAATATAGGTTTGTCTGACAGCCTGTGAATGTTTGTTGGCAATGCCAAACGAGCCCATTTTATTTATTCTCACACACACATCAACGTACGTGTGCGCTTGCATGTACACAACTGAACTCCTCTATCCTTCTAATTGCTTTTGTTGCTCTTACCTGTATTTGTCAATAGCTTCTGGAAAGATGCTCAGCATCCCACATGTTCCAGCTCCAGCCACCCCACAGGCAGGGGAAGCATTGCTGAATTACAGCTTTGCAAGGAGATACCTTTGCACAAACAGCCCCAAATCAGCCCTATCATGTGGCAGCCTTGCATTTAATCATTTTTTGCTCCTCGTCCCACTGAACCTTCTTACACTGTTCCCCTGGTTTCATGCTCCTACTGGGAATCTCTACCCCAGCTGAGGTTCCCCAGATACTGTCTTACCATTTTCCAGTTTGAAATGCACTTTGTTTCATTCTTTCCATGCTTTTTACCTATTATTATTATTTCTTTTTCAGTGGTGCTGTGAGGCCACAAAAGAGACTGGTTAGAGCCCCCTCTTTGTTAGATTCAATGTAAACATGTAGAGAGAGAAAAGTCCCTGCCTTGAGATGTTTCAAATCTAATTAGGATTGGAGGAAGTAAGTGCAGTTATCACTCTTTTTACCAATAGGTATGCAAGGTATAGAGAAATTGTTATCCACATCCTCCAAAGAATTTGGGAGTCTGAAATGCATCAGCACCTTTGAAAATCTGATGTGGAGAAAAGCTGTACAGTATAGTCAGAAAATTGAACCTGCATCCATTCCATTAACCATAAAGCTATCCTTTTTTTCTTTAGCATCTTTTCATTAGTTCTTTGCCTTCACTGTGCTCAGTTTGTCCCAGTTTAGCTTCCCCTTGGGTTTTCTTTTAATGCTCTGTTTACTCCTTCTTCCAGATCATTAAATAAGATGTTAAATAAGCCTGGATGTAATACCAGTCTCAGCAGTAAGCCACCAAGCACCAGCTTGATACATTAATGTTTATCATTATCCTTTGTTTACAATTCAGGGAGTTTTCACCCAAATCAAAGTACCTGTCAAGACAATTATGAGAGTGATATTTCATAAGTGACTATATCAAGTGCATTGCTAAAATCTAATTATATTGGCATAAACTGTCAGAGCTATCAACAAAATAGGGCATTTTACATCTGTAGAAGCTGCTGTTACATCCTCTGCCTTTCTTTCCCCTAATCTGCCTATTTAAGAAATTCTGAGAAGAACCAAGGCCCAAGAGCAACGGGGGAATTTGGGTAGTACCTGGAGCCATGAGATACTATAGAGGAAAAACACCTGGGAGAGTTAGACTTCTGCACTTGATGAGTAAAGCCACTGCCCTCCGTGGCCCTTGCTTTCATTTTATAGATCTGTGGGGTTTCCTTCCTCAGCATTTGCTCCATTACATTTTGAGGGGTGGGAGTTTGTCCTCATCCAAGTGTAATTGCCAGGGTCATTCCTCCCTTCCAGAGAAACCAAACTATATTTGATTTTCTTTTGTTCACACATGCCTTAGAGCAAGAATTGCCTCATTAGAGTTTCACAGAATCGCTGAGGTTGGAAGGGACCTCTGCAGATCATCTAGTCCAACCCCCCTGCTCAAGCAGGGTCACCTAGAGCACATTGCACAGGATTGCATCCAGGCGCGTTTTGAATATCTCCAGAGAAGGAGACTCCACAACCTCTCTGGGCAACCTGTTCCAGTGCTCTGTCACCCTCACAGTGAAAAAGTTTTTCCTCATGTTAAGATGGAAGTGTCTGCGTTTCAGTTTGTGCCCATTGCCTCGCATCCTGTCGCTGGGCACCACTGAAAAGAGTCTGGTCCCATCCTCTCGACACCCTCCCTTCAGATACTTGTACACGTTGATAAGATCTCCTCTCAGCCTTCTCTTCTCCAGGCTAAACAAGCCCAGCTCTCTCAGCCTTTCCTCATAAGAGAGATGCTCCAGTCCCCTAATCATCTTTGTAGCCCTTTGCTGGACTCGCTCCAGTAGTGCCACATCCCTCTTGTGCTGGGGAGCCCAGAACTGGACACAGTACTCCAGATGTGGCCTCACCAGGGCTGAGTAGAGGGGGAGGATCACCTCCCTCGACCCGCTGACAACACTCTTCCTGATGCACCCCAGCATACCATTGGCCTTCTTGGCCACAGGGGCACATTGCTGCCTCATGCTTAACTTGGTGTCCACCAGCACTCCCAGGTCCTTCTCCGCAGAGCTGCTTTCCAGCAGGTCAACCCCCAATCTGTACTGGTGCATGGGGTTATTCCTCCCCAGGTGCAGGACCCTGCACTTGCCTTTGTTGAACTTCATGAGGTTCCTCTCCGCCCACCTCTCCAGCCTGTCCAAGTCTCTTTGAATGGCAGCACAGCCCTCTGGCGTATCAGCCACTCCTCCCAGTTTTGTATCATCAGCAAACTTGCTGAGGGTGCACTCTGTGCCTTCATCCAGGTCATTGATGAAGAAGCTGAACAAGACTGGACCCAGTACTGACCCCTGGGGGACACCGCTAGCTACAGGCCTCCAACTAGACTCTGTGCCACTGATCACAACCCTCTGAGCTCTGCCATTCAGCCAGTTCTCAATCCACCTCACTGTCCACTCATCTAGCCCACACTTCCTGAGCTTGTCTATGAGAATGCTATGGGAGACAGTGTCAAAAGCCTTGCTGAAGTCAAGGCACACAACATCCACTGCTCTCCCCTCAGCTACCCAGCCAGTCATTCCATCATAGAAGGCTATCAGATTGGTTAGGCATGATTTCCCCTTGGTGAAGCCATGCTGACTACTCCTGATCACCTTCTTTTCCTCCACATGCGTGGAGATGGCTTCCAGGATGAGCTGCTCCATCACCTTTCCAGGGATGGAAGTGAGGCTGACTGGCCTGTAGTTCCCTGGCTCCTCCTTCTTGCCCTTTTTGAAGACTGGGGTGACATTGGCTTTCTTCCAGTCCTCGGGCACCTCTCCTGTTCTCCATGACCTTTCAAAGATGATGAAGAGTGGCTTAGCAATAATGTCCGCCAGCTCCCTCAGCACTCGTGGGTGCATCCCATCAGGGCCCATGGATTTGTGGGTGTCAAGTTTGCTTAAATGATCTCTAACCCACTCCTCCTCCACCAAGGGAAAGTCTTCCTCTCTCCAGACTTTCTCTCTTGCCTCCAGGGTCTGGGGTTCCTGAGGGCTGGCCTGAGCAGTAAAGACTGAAGCAAAGGCGGCATTCAGTAACTCTGCCTTCTCTGCATCCTTCGTCACCAGGGCACCCACCCCATTCAGCAAAGGGCCCACATTTTCCCTAGTCTTCCTCTTGCTGCTGATGTATTTGAAGAAGCCCTTCTTGCTGTCCTTGACATCTCTTGCCAGATTTAATTCCAAACGGGCCTTAGCCTTCCTCGTTGCATCCCTGCATACTCTGACAACATTCCTGTATTCCTCCCAAGTGGCCTGTCCCCCTTTCCACTTTCTGTATACTTCCTTCTTCTGGTTGAGTTTTGCCAGGAGCTCCTTGCTCATCCATGCAGGTCTCCTGCCTCCTTTGCTTGACTTCCTACTCATAGGGATGCACCGCTCTTGAGCCTGGAGGAAGTGATGTTTGAATATTAACCAGCTCTCTTGAACTCCCCTTCCTTCTAGGGCCCTAACCCATGGGATTCCTCCAAGTAGGTCCCTGAAGAGGTCAAAGTTTGCTCTCCTGAAGTCCAGGGTTGCGATCCTACTTGGTGCCCTGCTGCCTCCTCGCAGGATCCTGAACTCCACCATCTCATGGTCACTGCAGCCAAGGCTGCCCCCGACCTTCACATCTTCCACTAGTCCTTCTTTGTTTGTTAGCACAAGGTCCAGCAGCACACCTCTCCTAGTTGGATCCTCCACCACCTGTGTCAAGAAGTTGTCACCAATGCTCTGCAGGAACCTCCAGGACTGTTTGTGCCTAGCTGTGTTGTCTTTCCAGCAGATATCGGGGTGGTTGAAGTCCCCCATGAGAACCAGGGCCTGGGATCGTGAGGCTACTTCCAGCTGTCTGTAGAAGGCCTCATTGACTTCCTCTTCCTGATCAGGTGGCCTGTAGTAAACACCCACAACAGTGTCACCTCTGTTAGCCTGCCCTTTGATCCTTACCCATAAGCTCTCGACTCGCTCTTCATCCACCCCTAGGCACAGCTCAATACATTCCAGTTGCTCTCTCACATAAAGAGCAACTCCACCACCTCGCTTTCCTGGCCTGTCTTTCCTAAAAAGTACATAGCCATCCATGACAGCACTCCAGTCATGCGAGCTATCCCACCATGTCTCTGTAATGGCAATGAGATCATGGCCCTGTGACCGCACACAGATCTCTAGTTCTTCCTGTTTGTTCCCCATGCTGCATGCATTGGTGTACAGGCATTTCAGGGAGGTGATCGAGCATGCAGGTTTCCCAGGAGGGGTAAAAGAGGGTCCTCCATAGCCACATCCCATGCGCACTTCCCTGGCTGCATTCACCTGCTGGAGGCATCCTGACTTGAGCAGTCTTTTGCCAACTACCCTGTCACTATAACTCTCCCCTTCCCCCATCTTTCCTAGTTTAAAGCCCTCCTTACCAGGTTGGCCAACCTGTTGGCAAAGACCCGTGTGCCCCGCCTCGTGAGGTGGATCCCATCTCTCGCCATCAGTTGTCGATCTTCAGACAGGGTCCCATGGTCGTAGAAACCAAAACCCTGTTGCCAACACCAGCGGCGCAGCCAGTTGTTAACTTGGAAAGTCCATCTCCTCCTCCTCTCATCCATCCCCCTCACTGGGGGGATTGAGGAGAAGATGACCCAGGCTCCCAGACCCTTGACCACCATCCCCAGAGCTCTGAAATCCTGCTTGATGGTCTCCAGTTTGCCCTTGGTGTCATTAGCACCCACATGGAAGAGCAGCAGTGGGTAATAGTCCGAAGCGTGGACAAGCCTTGGCAGTCTTTCCATGACATCGCTCACACAAGCCCCTGGCAGGCCACAAACCTCTCTAGACATGAGGTCAGGTCGGCAGATAGATGCCTCCGTCCCCTGTAGCAGGGAGTCCCCCACAACAATCACCCGCCGCTTTTTCCGGGCGTTCCGGCAGGGCACAGGGTCTGTTGTCCCAGGTACTTCCCTGGCAGCCATGCCCATCTCCTCCTCATCCTGGAGGGCACTAAACCTGTTCTTCAGCTGCAAGTCTTTGGGAGGAGTAGGAGCCTTTCTCCTCCCACAAGCAGTGACCAGTTTCCAGCCTTCTTCTGTGATGTTATGATGTACCGTTTCACACGGCACAGAGCCCTCCGGCAACTCCACTGCTGCAGGGGGTTGGGACTCCTGGAACTGTACAGTCTCCGAGAATACCCTGTCTATCTCCTGCTCTGCTTCTCGGATGCTGCGCAGCCTACTGACCTCCTCCCGTAACTCCCTTACCTGACGACACAGCTCGTCAACAGCAGCACACCTCCTGCAGGAGAGCTGACTGCCAGCCCAGGCCTCCTGGAGAGGCCCCAAGCACTCCCTGCAGCCTGAGACCTGGAGAGCTGCATCTACTGTCAGAGGGTCGGTCTGGGTCCAAGCCTCTGACACAGCAACTCCAACAGCCGCTGGGGAACGCGCTCTGCGGCGTGTCACGACCATACTTGAGGAAGTGTACACCACAGGGAACAGAAACAAAGGTCCCTTCTGCGCAAACTGCTGCACTCTGTTCACTGCACTCTGGGCCTGGCTCTTATATAGGCCTCTCCCTAGCACTGGCTAAGAGGGTGCTTGACCGCCCAATCAAGGGCCACCTGGATCAAAGGCCCCAACTCCCTCTGGTCAGGGGCAACCCAGAGAGCTCGTTAGCAGCAGCCACTCCTAGCTGGAGCTTTTCCCACGAGCTTTTCCCAGGAGAAGTCAAGGCCTCCTGCAGTTGTCCTTGCCTAGCTTCCCCTTTCCTGTTCACAGCAATCACCTTCTAGGTCCTCAGGGGTCCTCAGAAAGCCCACAACTTCCAACAAGATCCTCAAGTTCTAGTCAGAGCCCAAACACTGCTGCGCAAACTGCTGCGTCTGTTAGCTGCGCTCTGGGAGCTGCGCTCTGTTTCCTGCTCTTTGGGGTGAACTCCACCGATTAACTGACAGTCCCTTTAGCAGAGACCTCCCCTTCAGGCAGGATACGTGGAATTACAGAGTTTGCTTAATCACTCTTCATCCACTTCTTCCTGGGTTAAACCACTAATAACTGTTGGAAGCCTCTTGCAAACTGTGCCTTTTCTGCACGACCCAAGAGAAGGGCCTTGTCTGAGCAGAAGCCCAGTCGTTGGACTGGGATGCCCAGTCAGGGTCTTCCTCTAGCTCAGGGAGTGTCGCTAAAACTACTTGGTATCGATGACTTCTCACAGGCACCGTTTCAGCTGTCTCTGGCTTTGCAGGAGCAGGCAGGGTGGCTGCTCCCAGTTAAACTCTACTTTTGCTGCATAAACAACACAGTCCCCACATGACCTGAACCCACTGATGTTTTTATATGGACATATTTTCCAAAAGTCCTTGCCTCATTTGCAGCTAACAGTGCTTTTATTAGGCTTATTTGACTTCTTAGATGTTCTTCTTTTTCTTTCTTGTTATAGACAAAACCTTTTCAGACAGTCATAGACAAAACTCTTTGTGTGTGAACTTAGTCCCCTCACTGATTTCTGGGTGTTTTCCTTTCTGGTAGCCTTTATCACACATGAGGTGGTCTTTGTTAAAATGTGCTATATTTTTCATTTGTCTTTTGATTACTTCTAACTATATTTCTTTGGGCTTTGCTGCTTATACCTTTTCCTTAACCAATGTCCTCTATTTTTAATCTCAGATTTTTTGCACAGCTCATTGGTGTAGACCTGAAGATGAGGATTGTGGAGTAAAATAGAAAGCATTCCTGAGATCTCACCTGTAAGCATGAAATGAAACACTTCATAAAAGGAGCAGTGCCTTCAGGTGTGGATTGTTTAGCTGTGTTACAGATAACACTAGTTCCTGGGTGTCCTGAAAACACTCAACCTTCCAGCTAGTGGCTCATGAAACCTCTGAGCATGACATTAGCAGAGCAAAATATGCAGCCACAGCTTTTATTCTGAGGGAATATTTTCTGAAATTGCTGTTAAGTGACTGAAAAAGCGTGAAAACAGCAGAAGGGCTCTGTTTTTTGCAGAAGCAAAAACTCAGCTTATCTGTTACTTCAGCTGGTATTAGACATATTTGCTATGGTAAATTCTGGTGCTGCCTGAGTTGACAGTGAAGGTTTGAATGGAGCAATTTCATTAATAAAGTGCTTTGCTCAGCCACAGTGCCTGACTAATAACTAATCCAGGGACGGGTATTTTGTTAGCTCAAATGCATTTGCCTTCCACAAGATGCCATGCTCTGTGACAGAGCTGAATACAGGAGCCATGTATTTTATTTTCCCTAATTTTAAACAAGAAGATTTTAACAGAAGATTGTCTAAAATAGTGATTGCCTGAGTCTTCCTAAAGGAAAAGTTAATAAGGCATGAGATGCTACATTTCAAGCCTGATTGATTGCAAAATTTAGGGGGAGAGGGGAAATGCTTTAGTTTTATTTTAGAGGACTCAAAATTGTGTTTTCAGATATGGGACTGGTCCCTCTTTTATCTCAGTAGCCCACTACAGTAACTTTTGAGATGATTTGCAAAGCTACTTCTTAAAAGACATGGATAATTGTTAATTCAAGCAAATTATATAAAGCAGTAATTAAAAAAAGTCTTCTTGAAAGGATTTCTGGAATATTTCATAATCCAGTTTGGGTCTCAGTGCAGATCTGAGGCATGAATGTATCTGCATAAATTGAAAAGAAATGTGGAAAGATCATAGGACTTATTCTAAGTGTTGGGTACACTGCTATGAATTGAAAGCCTACATCAAAAGGCTAATTTTGCAGTCTGTTTCTCTGTTCACCCATTTCAAAATGTAACATTTTTGCATAGTGTTCAAGATCCCACCTGCTGTACTCACGCTGTGGAGCCATCACCTACTATCAGCTGAACTACCTTGTTAGGCAGTGGAAATCACTGGCTTTCAGGACACAAAGTTAGATCTGCCATGAGATGTACCAGACCAGGGCACCTCTGCTTTATATTCCAATGAAGACATGCCCCAACATGCACAAATACCAAAATCTCTCCTCTTGCCCCTGCTTTTGGCCCAGTCCCCAAAAGAGTCTTTTGGCTCTACCATTTAGCTGTTTTATTGTACTTGTAGCCCCAAAAGAAGCTGGAATTCCAATATGCTAGGCAATGTACAGATGCACAGAAACAGACATCCCTGCCCTGAAGAAGCCCAGTCTAAACACAAAAAGAGCAGGAGGGAAAAAAAGGAGCTACTTTTTTCTTCCTTACAGATGAGGGATTAGGTCTTTCAAGCAGGAAGTTAAATGTCTTTGCCAGGGTCATATTAGAAGCTATGGCAAATACGGCAAGTGGACTTGAGTGTCTTGAATCCTAGACCAGGGTCTCACCTGGTAGGATCTCTACTTCTTTGAATATTCAGTTTCAGGATGTATATTTTCTTCCTCCTTTGTGTCCCTTAGCCCCATTTAACAAAGCAAACAAAAGTTACACTCTGTGCTAAGTGGCCATCTCTTTTACATATCAGCTAATAAAATGTGACAAAATTTCACAGTGTAAAAAGGGGCACAAGTTGGGGATCTGGGCTATCAAAATGACTTTGAAATGTTCCTCTTTCTATTATTTCGGGGGTGTGGGAAGTTGGAGACTTTTTTTTTTACTAACTCTGCTAGTTAATCCAGAGAGAGTAAAAGCCTCCTACTGAAGAAGAGACACACACAATCAATACCTACAGTGGAGTTGTTCATCTAAACATAAATTTCACTCATGCATTTGGTCAGCTGAGTCACTTTCCAGGCTTCATCAACTGTATTGACTGATTTCCATCAGCTAGAATGAGTGCCTAAGCACCTCGGTAGTTTGTAAATACCTACATATAGATCCCTTATCTGCAGGCTGAATCCCACTTTAGTTATCTTCAACGTAGATATCAACATCTGAAGTAGCTACTCTAGACTCTTGACAATTAATAGAGGGAAACAGGCTTAGTGAAACAAAACCTTCTAAGGTTCGAATCATTTGGCCTATTTCAGGTGTCTATTTTCTGATGGGATAGTTCATGATTTAGAACTGATTTTTGACTGTCAAAGAAGTCTGGAGTGATTAGCTCAGGTGTTGACACAGTAGACATCAGATGACTCCCACACACCTCTGCTCTCTGAAGTCCTAACTATCATGGACAACCTGTTACAGATAGCTTTTCATCTCCCTTTGCTGGCCATATCAATCCCCAAATAGAGATAAAATTTTTATCTTTCTGCATAAAAGCTGAGAACATTAAGTTGAGGTTTGTATTTTTTTAAAACCCATTCACTCTACAGTTCTTTTATCAATAGTTGTTTGCTGGAGCAGGATTTATTCTTTTCACATAAACTGGAAATTAGCCATTAGTTGGTTGAAAATAACAAGCCACCTGAGAAAATCAGTGATCTCCAATAGAAATATCCCTTTTGTGTTGGCATTCAGTCCCCAAATAACTATGCACGTGGCAGGGAAAAACTGTTCAGTTCTCAATCCAAATCCAATCCAGTTCTCAAACCAAATCAGGATTGAAGCAGTTTATTGATTTATTAGCGACACATATTTAACTAGCAACACATTCAGGATCGATATCAGTAATACAACAGATGAACCGCATCTCCTGCAGGAGTTGTGGGTGCTCTGGACTTAGGGGCGCACCCATGCTGCTTCCTGCAACCCAGAAGCGCACATGTCGATGAGGAAGCCCCCATGTGCTCATGTACACATGCCCTGGGTGGGGGTCCCACTTGTTGCACCCTGTACCGTCACTCTGCCTGCTGCCTGCAGACTCTGCAGTGTGTCCCACAGGGATGCTCCATCTGGCGTAGGCAGAGGTTGCAATGCTAGCAGGCAGCTTCTCCCGGTGTCAAACCACCTTCGACTGCTGCTGTTACACTCCAAGGTCTCTCCCCCTGCTACAAATTTTCACGCTTCTTTCATACTTCTTTTCAGGTTGACTCCTTCTTTGTTTCAAAAGTTTCTTTGAAGTTTCCCAGTTACAGTTAAATCTGCTGATGGTCTCTTGTCCTCTTTAACACCCTCAGTTGGGGGTTGATGGTAGTCTTCATCATTAACTTTACCAGTTTCCGGCAAATGTCCTCCAGACAGTTTTGTGTATTCGATCCACACACACACACACACTATTTACACTCACAATCTTATCTTACAAGGTGTTGTTATCCAGGCCATTTGCCAAGGGTGGGCCTTGAAAGCACCCCCACACAGGTATTTTCAAGTGTTGCAAACATTTATCTCTTCCCCAGTTCATTTTTATTGTTTAATTTGGTTTGTGGTTCAGTTTGATTTCTTTGTGGATGCTTGAAACTGTGCACTCACCTGCACACTTATTATTCATTGAAATACAGTCAGCAGCATTGCCACTGAATTAAATGCTGCATATTGCAGCTTCTGATAATTATACAAGGAAAAATGACCCTGGCCATACCCAGTGCACTGAGTGATTAAACCTACTGTTAAGATAGAGAGGCCATATTGTCATCAGCTTTGTTGCAGCCTGGTGTGCTGAGCAGACAGCAGGAAGCTGAGCAGCCCCCTGCTTCTAGACTTGCACTTGCTGTTGATGTACCATGTTATATTAAACAAATAGCTTAGGAGCTTGGGAGAGCCTGAGCTAGTACCAGCTGACAAAGTCTTCTGCAACCTCTTCAGCAGAGTAAATGGGAGTTTGACAGTAGTGGAGGGATCTACTACAACTCCAAGGGAAACCACAGCTGCAGCAGGCCTTAATAAACCCACTGTGTCTCATGCTTCCTTGTAAAACCCTGGGCTGCCAGAACTTACCCATAGCATGGGAATGTTGTATTGTGCCACCTTTTGACCCTCTGCCATCCTAAGCCTGTTTTAGGGCTCCTTTGTGCTGCTACATGAACTGACAGGGTCTCACGGATGCTTTAATTTATATCATCTGGCTTCCAACCCACGCCACATGCTCAGATTGCGTCTCCTGCTCATGCCCTGTTGGAAGACCTTCTCCTCCTGATCATGCTAGGGAAGTGGTCCCTGACTCCTCAAGCCAGGTGAAGTTCCTTTTGCAGAGCTTCATCTTAGGACAGGATTGAACTCATGCAGAATGCATAGATGATATTATGAATACGTTGCCTGATTATTTGCAGACTCAAAGTACAGCTATATCACAGTGCATCAAAGTATTATCTTGGTTTGATAAAGGGCTGTTGTGGGCAGGAAAAACAGCAGCCTAGATGAAGAATAGGCCAAGGAGAAGAGGGGGAAATTGAGAGAAAACAGCCAGCTGTTAGCTGCAAAGTGGGAATATAAAGGCTTTAACCCAAGTATACAACTGTATTACCAAGACTGAAAACTTATTAACCAAGGGCACTGAAGAGTTAAACAGACTTTCCTGAAGAAAAAGAAAGAGATGAGTTGCCAGCAAGCACTTGAGGGAAGACCAACAGAGATGATGACAAAAGAAGAAGCTATAGGATGCTTTGTTTGGGCAAGTCTTGGAGGAACCTGGGCTTAGAAAAACAGAACTGAGTTGGCATGGAAAGGCCGGGATAAAGGCTCTGCTTGTTTTAATCTTGTTCTCTCTGCTTGTTACATTTCTATGAATAAATAAATCATACCAGTCTGGGAAGCAGCTGTGCTGGATTGTCTTGAAACCAGAAGACTGGGGGGTGGCAAATGTTGTGATGCCAATTTACAAAAGACTCCAGGGGAGTTCTGAGGAACTCTAGGTCTGTAATCCTGATGTCTGTACCAGGCAAATTAATTGAAAGTGTAACAAAGAATAGAATTAGTGGACATCTGGATAAATCTGGTCTATTTGAGAAGAATCAGTATGGCTTTTGTAAAGAGAAATCCTGCCTTAGGATTTAAGGGTGTGACAGCATGGGGACAGAAATCATCAAGATCATGCTATCTACTTGGATTCAGATAAGTAAATGGTAAAGAGACAGGAAATAAAACAGGAACAAATGCTCACTTTTCATACTGGAGGGAGTTGTGTGGGAGTCTTTTTGCTCTTTGACATAATTTGTGACTGACCAGGAAGAAGGAGTGAGTGTTGAGGAGACATATACTGATGAAACAAAGTTATTTGGGGTTGTAAGAACAAAGCCAATCATGAAGAAAGACAGACAGGCTACAAGAGTGAGTGACTGGCCAATAAAATGGTAGATGAAATTCATTGTAGGTAAATATAAAGTGAAGCACTCTGAAGTGCCATCCTAGCTTTATATTTGAATTGATAGGTTCTGAGCTGATCATCTCCACTCAGGAGTGAGCTCTTGGGGTTACGATAGAGACCCATAAAAATGATGGCTTAGTGCTCAGCTGTGGTCAAACAAACAAATGAATTACTAAGAATGATTAAGAAAAGACTAGAGGACAAAAGAGTGGATATCTTCATGTCACTGCATAAACCTGTGGTATACCTGTATCTTGAAAACAGTGCAGTGCTGGTCCTCTCATACCAAAAAGGATGTAGCAGAACAGGAAGAAGGCAGTGGGATATTCAAAGGTATGGAATGGCTTTTGTACAAAGCAGCTAAGACTCTTCAGTCTGAAAAAGAGAAACTTAGGAGATATGATAGAGGATGGAGAGAATGGACAGGAATCAATTGTTAGGTCTTTTTTGCAATGCAAGGATGAAGGGAGTGCAAATGAAGCTAGTAGGAGCCAGATAAAAGACAAATGAAAGAAGGTGATCCTTCATGCAATGGGTAGTTGACAAAGAATGTGGATGCTAAAATTTACATGTTAAACCCATACAAACAACATCTGGCTAAAGAACTTTGTGAGTTGAAAATGGTTGCAAGTTGGGAGAATATTAGAGGGAATTATATTCACTTACCCTAATTCTATATCTTTCCCTAAGCACCTCCTTACTGCCACTGCTGGAGATAAGATACTGGACTCGGTGTGAATCAGTTCTTATATCACTTTCTTTCATATATGACCTAGAGAAGATCCAGACTCCTTTGGGTGGATGGAGGTAAAAAGGACTGTGGAATAGTGGATGTTTCAATATGATAACTCAGCCAGAAATGGGGTGCTGAGAGGCATGCGATTGTATGTCTATCATTTAAAAGAAAGGTCTGTAATGAGTCTGAGTGTGTCTTCCCAATTCTCTACCCCAAGGCATAGCATAGCACAGCTCTCTTTCCTGGAAGCATAAAATGAAAGCAGGTCTCTCTAAAACTAACCAGAAATAAGAGTGTAATTACAGTTTTGGCACCACTTAAACTCTGGGAATGAAACATGACTGAAAAAAATACAAAAATAAGAAAGAAGGAATGTCTTTCTGGGTGTATTTTGCAGCAATAAGCATACAGCTGATACAGAAAAATAACAGGCAATAATAATTTAAAAAAACTTATAGCAAGCAGTGTAGTAATTATTTTCTGAGAATGCAATAAAAATGGCAGCATGGGGCTCCAGGTGCATTAGTCTAAGGACTTCTCTCTAGAAGGTGGTTATTTCACACAGAGTTGAAATGTGCTCAGCATTGCATATTAGATAGTCTTGTCTATGTAGTCAGCTGTTTCCTCTTGCAGTTAAATCATTGCTTCTCTACAGCAGGAATTTTCTCCCAAATAAATTCTCAACATTCAGGGCAGATATCCCAGCGGCCTATGCCCTGCAGTTGGACCTCTACACCCCACAGAATAGTCCCTGGGGCCTATAATGAAATATATAACAAAAAATTAGCAGAAACCACTCAAATTCTAGGACTTTGTGGACAAGCTCAAAAACTTTCAAGATTCTTAGCTGACAAAGATGATTTTCATTATTTGCAGCATATATCTTATTTACCTTGGTGCAACAAAAATAGTATTTTCATATTTTCACAGTGTGTCCTTATGGAACTACCACTATCTAATGTTCACTAAAGCACCAGCTGTATTTTTTTAAGTGCAAATACAGGTGTATTTTTGACTGTCTGACTCTGGCAACATTTTGGCCAACTCCACCACTTAGGAAAAAAAATAAATAAAAGGTAGGTAAACTTAGCCGCAAAATTCAAGAGCATACAGAGAGTTTTGTAATTTATAAATGTAAATTTATATTTTTCTGTCTGATAATTGCCATTGTAAAGCACAGGCGGGGCATGCCCACTCTAACTGCTGTTCCCAACAGGAAGACTTCTTCAGGGGCTGTCAAACAGGAAAGGTCTGAGGGCTGTGCTAAAGAAGGACCCTTTTTTCAACATGACTTCAAAGGAAGCATTGTCCAGAAACTACCTTCACATCTCCAGTTCCTGCTTCCAAAAGAGTGTTTCAGTTCTTCAGTGGTTTCCGATGACCATAAGGGAACCTGCATTGACTATATTCTGCCTGGAAATCCAGATTCATCCCAGCCAGTCTCAGACACCCAGCCAGAGCACTTAGGCTCCTGTTCCTGTACAGCAACCACAGCTGATCAGTAGACAGTTCATTCATCCAAGATACAGATAGTTTCAGCTTCCAGCCCTGCCTGAGGAGTAAGAAGGAACTGTAACGAAGCATGCCATTTGCTGGATAAGTGTGAAGAGTGGTAGGGTAATATATAAAAAGAAAACCCTGCTTTCACCCCTAATGTTTGAAAAGAAAGCATTTGCTGGTACTTCATTTTGTGTAGGGTTTTATCTGGTAAGGATATGAGAAATTACCTCATAAACAGTTTCCAGCTGAACTTTGGGGTCAGTTAAGCATCTAGCAGATTAAGCACCTTAAAGCTAAAGTGCTCCTGGGCTTGCACAGAAACATTACTTTAAGTATATGGAGAACGGTGTAGGGAAAACTGAGCTGGCTACAAAGCACAGGTGCTTCATGCTTAGACACCTGCTGAACAGAAACAGGATTCAAACTGGACCTTAACAACAGCTGTGTGTGTGCTTAGGGTACAAGCATGAAGCAGTGGGACAGACCTTCACCTGGTGAACTCTAGACTCTTGTGCCTAAACCCTTGCTAGACCATTGTATCTAGCAGAAAAAAATCGCCATGATGTTGCAATTCAGTGAAGTACTCAGCTGATAAAACACAAGTGAGAAGAGATTCTGGCTTTCTCTCCTGTATACGCTTTCTACAGCTAACAGACATAAAAAGGTTCAGTAATGGCTTTTCATGACATGTCTGAAGAGCATATGCTATGTAAAAACACCATATGAAGTTAAGATGTTTATTGGTTCACAAGAAATTGTTCAGCACATGAGTTTTCACAAGGGAAAATTGATTTATAAATTATTACCTAATCACTTTTCATTATAAAACTGAACTTTCATACCTTTTCATATTTGTTTAAGTTGAAAATGGCCTGTAAACCTAATAAAAATAACTGAATTATATCTGTGTTGAGTAGATGACACATTGAAAATTATAAGGTTTTGTGAATTAATAAAGAAATGAAGCAACATGATTAACAGAGTAACCTTGCCAAAACAAGACTCTTGCACAACAAAAGGTAACACTGCACAACTACAGTTTAGCGTTACACTGTTTTTAAAAATGAAAAATGATGTAAAATGGCATTATGGGGTTCTGTGTTTGCTGTATCTTGGTTACTTTCAGAGAAAATATTCTCCCTTTATCAATAAAAGATGTTGTCTGCCAGCCCTGAAAATTCTACCTGACTTCTAAAACTCAGACTTGCTTCTCTTCTCCTTATGCTTGAAAAAGTCACATTGTGAAATTATTCAAGATTCCTCAGCCCTAATATCTTCCAACTGAGCTTTTTTTTTTCATTTGTATACAATTCCACATCCCCCGAGTTTGGTGATCACTGTGTTGAGAATGTCCTTGAATGATTCAACTCATTTAATTTTAACCATATTATGTATATGAGGTGCTTGCAGAAATGAAATAAAGAAAAGAATATTTCTGTCACCAAATAGGCAGATCTGACTGCAGTGCACACACGGAAGTGATCTGTTGAGTAAGAAGATGGCATTTTTACACATCTGTTTTCCAGAGTAGGACTACACTCTAATTATTTTTGACAATACATCAGAGTAATGTACTCAGATACATTCTGTAAAATTAATGAAGCCATAGTAATGCCAGGCATAACTGCAGCACTTTGCTATTAAATCCTCAGTGAGTGATTAATTATAGAATCAGAGATTTCATAGCAAGAACCTGTCCATTCTCCTGCTAGTGCAAGTAGAGTTTGAAGGGCTTTGGAAAAAAGTAATTTGTGGGTTAATGAAATATAAATTAACAAGATGAATAAAATAAACTAATAAGGTTCCTCTGTAATAAAAGATGGCAGAATTTTTATAGAAAGAGGCCTAATTATTCTGTTCAAAGTATGAATAAGTGTACACTTGCAAAACTTATTTGCTTGCTGTGACCTGTGTCATTAAATGCCAGCTATTTTGTTCTGTGTGACTACAGTCACAAAGGATGCACATTCATTTTAGTTCCTTCTTGGGGTCTTAAGCACATTTATTCTGCTCTTTTTAAACTCAAGAATGAGTTGTCTGCTGAGAAAGCATGTCTTACTCATTTTGGGATGCAGTTTTACTCATTTTAAGTGTGGAAATAAATCAAAATACATATTTCTTTTCTGTTAGATGCCTTCAATCCAGGAAGTAATGTTGATTTCATCTTCCTGAATCAATAAATTCCTTTCTAAATGGAGAATTATCTAATTTTGACTTCTAAGTCTCCAACAGTTTTGTTAAGGACTAATTATTTCTGAGACCACATGGAGAGTGAAGGTAAATCTTTAACTGGCTGATTGAGAACCAAAAATGAGACCTATCTAGAGCACTGGATAGCTGAAACATGAACCAGATGGCTTGACAGTTGGTAAATCACAGTGTAGACTGTAGATTCATACTCAGCCAGTCTACGTTCATAAGTTTTTAAACCTTATGCCAGTCAGTACCAAAAGACATCAAATAGACAGAAAATGTTGTCATATCATCAGTGTATTTTAGGAGAAATCAAAATCACTTTGGATTTGATATTTGAAACTAATTGAAGATAAGTCATGCTAATATCATCATGGCAGGCCTGGGAGCCAGAAGTTCATTATTTCTCTTGCAAAGTGCTGTTGGCTACAACCCCACATAATTCTGCAGCTTTGCACAACTAGGCCGAGTCAGTCCTATACACATGCTTAGCTTTTAACTCTGCAGCACTGAATGTGCTTTCAGGTATTCTCAAACATCATTATTCATTGACTTCGCCAGGACAGCTGATGATGGTAAGCTTATGTAGAAGTCTTTGCAAGAGAATGCAAGAAATTGGTGGCTGTATTGCTCACTACCAAGTAAAGAAAAATCCTTGTATTAAAGTTGATAAGCCATAGTAGGCAAATCAGACTAAGTGGAAACCAGAACCTTAAGACTTTTAGAGATGTTTAATCAAAGAAACACTTTTCAGCACTTTGGCAGTTAAAGCTGTATTCTTAAAAGCCTTTATCAGTAGGGTTATGAAAAACAGTTGGTGAAACAGAAAAAATCAGTTAATCATATTCAAACAATGTAAGAATAAATAGGTACCCTTTAACCTTATCATTAAACAAATCTTCCAACTGAGCAGATAAAATTTTGGCAAGACTGCAGAAATGAAACAAAGCAATCTAGTGATAAAAAGTTTAGAGCATATCAACAGATTTTTTCTACATTCCCTTTTGACTTCTGTAATGTTGGGGGGAAAAAATTATGGTTCTTCTACCATATAGAAATGAAGAGCATTTTAATCTCCACTATAACCAGTCTCATCAATTATATTTCTAGCAGGGATGAGAAAGCTGTCACTGAAGTAGTTAGTTATGAGCCAGTGAGGAAGAAATGGGCCCACTGTTGATGAAGATTGTCAACACTTCCCTTAGGGGTGGGAAGTTGCCAACTTCTGTTAAGGAAATTACAGTAAGGCTGCTACTCAAAATGCAGCTTCAGACATATTCTCACTAACTCTTTGTTGCCCAGTTTTTAACATTCTGTTTCTGTTAAGAATACTGGGGAGGCAGTGTGAGAAAATTTTCAGATTCACTGGTTGCCTCAGATATCCTCTGATCTTGTTAGCCTGGGCATGAGTAAGATCCAGATACACACCTAAGGTAAAGCCAGCAGAGCTGAGCTTTGAAGCTAGGTCTCAGATATTCATGATGATTTTTTAAAACCCATTTTCAATCTTCAGGGCATGAAACACAGTCTCTTTTTGCTCAGATAGATATGTATGATGAAAGGAGCATGTTAAAGACTGGCAGGGTATCTTTTTAATAGAATACTAAGTGTAGCGTAAAAGGGTCCTAAACAGATTTGCACCCAGAAAAGCTTTATAAATCCACATCAGTATCCTTCGAGGGTGAAGTGGTGATGTACAATTTAACAAATGCCAGGTCAATATACTGTACTATGTCTTAAAGATTAAGCCATTGTGGGATTGCCATTTGTCAGGCAGGCATCTGAAATCCTGGTCCTGACAATTTTAATTGTTTTGTAATTTCTCTTTGTGCAACAAAATTAGATAAGACAAAAAAGTCACTATGTATACCTTAAAATTCTTGGCCTAAATCCTATGCCTCTCATGGATTTCATGCCAATTTGCCCCAGGAAAGAAAAAACCCCAAGAACCTGACAAAGAATATTCTATCCTCTAGTAATAGAATAGGTAGTAGAAGAGGTGGTAAGTCCTGTTTTGTAAAACTGATTTCAGAAAAAAGCTGAGCAATTAAAGTTTCAGTGCACAGTGGTCACAAATACTCATCATAGCCTCATATTTTCACTTGAAAGGACCACTCAAAATAGGCACTTAGTATTTACACATCATTCAAATTACACAGCAGGATACCCAAGTTCTTTGTTTGTCATCCAAATATCTTCAGGATATCTTCAAACAAAATGAAGTCCAAAGTCATTCTATCTTCTTGCATAAGAATAAATTAGTATTGAAAATGATTAATAATTTACAAAGGTGATTGCATGGATAAAATGATCAAAGCAACACAACATAGTCATGGGAATTCATTCCCTGAAAGCA
The DNA here is from genome assembly GCF_036417845.1 of Apteryx mantelli. Lineage (NCBI taxonomy): Eukaryota > Metazoa > Chordata > Aves > Apterygiformes > Apterygidae > Apteryx > Apteryx mantelli. The sequence goes on from NC_089978.1 coordinate 28,898,000, forward strand.
TGTCTGCTTCTATTGATTTTTAAAGTCCTTTTCAGAGGTTTTGTGACTTAAATTCTGATGCCCTTACTCAGTATTTCTTCAAACAAAAAAACAATGGTGGTTTTGCCTCAGAAGAATGCAAAATATGGTTACTGATTGAAGGATTTCACAAGTCAAACATTGTTCTGCTTTTTCTTTTCAACAAATAAACATAAAAACTGGGTTGAGAAATAGATATAGCCAGGTGACAAAAGACCTTCCGAGGGCATGGCTGGACTGTACACTGTCATTAATGTTTGCACTAGTGCAAGGTACTCCCTTCCCTGCAGCTGGAGGCCTCACCCTGTCAGCTGTACTCCTGTTAGTGGACTGGATGAGGCAATTGATCCCATTTTAAAAAGATGTATTTTTTTTTATTCTTTTTTAATGTATTTTCTCATTTCCCTCAAAGGATCTATTTCCTTATCATATTCATAACATATCTTCACAAACAGCTCTGCCAGCAAAACTGACGGGGAATTGCCCACTGGGGCACACGTGAGGGATGGGGAAGGTGGCAGCACCTTAAGGTGTCACTGAACCACAGCCTCAGACATATGCCCTTTAACTAGACCCTTCAAACAAAGCACACATGCAGGTCTTTCATTTAATTAACTCATAGCTTGTAGCACTGCTTCTAGGTTTTATGATGATTTATGCAAACACATCAACAAATTCATTGCCAGGTCCTGTAACAGCAAGCTGGCTGATGTTTAGAAATCACTGTAAGTGGTCTACAGTCTGTTGGCCTCACTTGAAAGGAGTTAGTGGGGTTGATACTGTCCAGTGCTCCTCAAAGATAGGCTTGTCTGTTACATGGATACTTTTGATGTCAAATAAAGTATCCTGCATATAGCTGAGAATCAAGATTTAGTAATTCAGTTTAATTCTGGTAGGTAGAATTAACTGGAGTACTTGAAGAATGGCTCTGACATTAGGATCATGCTGATTTCAGCACCACAGTCTGGAGGCAAAGTTAAGTATCATGGCTGAGTCAACCCAAGAGTTTGCTGCTGAAAGGCAGAATTTCGGCTTCTCCCTCTTCCCTGTGCAGCACCCACATCAGGGCTGTGAGTGCATCAACAGCTTCTTCACGCCACTTCTAGGGGTCTGGCTGCCTTTGCTCAAGGCCAGTTTTGATATGGGGCAGCTGCCCAGACTTAAAAAGAGCTATGTGAGAAAGAGCTGCGAGAAACCTCTTTGGGATCGTCCCCCTTGCTCAGGACAGGCTTTTAAGCTGAGGCTCTCAGCCATAGCCCTTGCCCAAGCTACGCTGCAGCCATGCCTGCACTGGACCATGTACCTTGCTGGCACGGCCCTGACCCATGGGCCTGACTTCCTAGCTTCGTCTCAGGCCTGCTTCATCACTATGGACTTGTCTGGTAATCTGGGCTTTTGGCCCGACCCAGTCACCATCAGAGGGCCTGTTTGCTCATCTCGCTGGGGTACAGTGGGACAGGGCTGTGGGTCTCTGCCCTGCCTGCCTCGCTGCCACCCTTGGCTCCCTCCTCTCCAATCTTGGCAGTGCAGCCCTGCTGTTGCTGCTCCCTGGCCTTTCCACTGAGCCCTTGGGACTCACTGCTCCAGCAGAAAGTGATTCACACTTTTGTCAGGCTAGTTCTCTGCTGAGCATCATTATTATAACATGTCATTATTATAACATACATAACATTGACACAACCTGCAAGGTTAATGGCCATGTGTCCATGACTTGACTCTCTGCTCATGGTGCCAGATGTAGAGTGCCTTCTCTGTGGCATGGCTGGTTCACAGCGTTGGGTGGGCAGCTCCTGTTAAGACAGCATACAAACCTGAGCTGCTTTTGGGGCAGCCTATATCAGTACCCTTCTAGGAAGGATCCTGCAGTGCACTCAGCAGCCCAGTGTAACCAGCAGGGTATTTGCCTGGAAAAGAAGGGACAGATATGGTAAGTGGAGTCTGCTAATACTCAAAAACCCTTGAAAGGTGATACAACTATGCCACAGTGTGCCATAATATACACCTCCATTTCTCACCTTGCTGATTGCTTGGGTTCACATTGAGCCAGTGATTAATTACATAATTTGTCACCTTGATAACAACGTTAAGCTCTGCTTTTAGGAACTGATCTATACAATGGTAAAAAATAGGAGGCCTTAATTATGTGTTCCTACATTGAGATATCTCATCTTTATGCCAATTTAAAAATGTTTTCATTCTGCTTAATGAAGAAGTCACATTCACCTAGAAAATTAACCTTTTCTGAGGTACCCCATGTCAAGAAACCAGTATAGTGAAATGAATGCATCTGAAGCAAGATCCTTCCCTCTCTCTTCTGTTCAGTTATGAGGTAAAAAAAGATTTGCTGCTTTCTCTGCTGTGTTTGGTCAGATTGCTTTCTGAGTGTTGCAAGTAAAAAGAGAGGATCCCAGAGGAGCATGGGTACCTCTCCACAACAAAAAGACTCAGAAAAGCAATAGGTGCTTATAACACGCTCTTACATTCATCAGCTAGAGTGCTCACTGAAAGCCCAGGAAGCAGTGACGGTGGCAGCAGCATAAAAGTTAGAATGAGAAAGGAATAGTGAGGGGTTCTTTGAAGCTGTAATGCCAGAGGTCATAAGAGGGTTTAGAGATGTCCAAAATAGTGCTGAAGCATACAAAAAAATATTAATCTCCCCCCCCCAAAATTAATCATCCAAATTTGTGGAATAGGACTTTTCTTACTTAATTGGTACACTAGATATCTACTTCACAGCACCCAGGACTGCCTTTACTACTGACAATGAAACACAGGCACTCTGAGGCCACAGTGATCAGCCATTTTTAGGTATCTGCTTTACAGTGAACGCACCTATTCTCTTCACAGACCAAAAGGGAAGCCTGAAGTGGCAAGCATAAACATCCCAATCATATCTGTTGCATTTTCACAGATACTCTTCAAACATCTCCAGCCTGGAGGCTGGAGGATACAGGATACTTCTTGCTGCAAAAAATGCTAAGAAAACCAAAAGAAAATGAGGTCCACTGAGAGCAGAGCACTAGAAAGGAAATGCTGAGTGACTGACCCCTTCTTTGTGAGGACTTTTCCATGAGATTTTGAACTTTTGTTTTAGAAAAGGTTAGTGCCTTTTCAGACAACTGAACCCCAGTCACAAGGTGTCTCTGCCCTATATTGAAAATTATCTTGAATGGAACCAATTTGTCATGTTGAAATGCAGTTTGGCGGCTCATTACAGAGATTACAGTCAGGAAAGGTGCATCCAGTTCAGGTTTTGAATTAGTCTTCTCAATGATTTATAAATGTGAAATGGTCTGAGGTATCTGCACTGTGCCTAGAATGAAAATAAGGTTAGATTTTTTCAGAATAGCTACACGTCCAGTTCAAGAGATGTAAATTGATTATTTTATTCATGGACATCTGAAGTGAGTATCACAGAGAGCTTGATTCTTTACTGAATGCTGACCAAATGTGATAGATAATCCTCTTGGATCAAACAGCTGGATAAACATGTGAACACGATAATCAGTAGCTGGCATTTTTTACCAATTTAAAATGAGCTGGTTTCATTTCAAAATGACAGCGAGCAGAGGGGTAAAATACCTTGTATCTCTACAAAACATCAAAGCATGCTCTCCCAACATGAAGATTTCACTTTGGCAAAAAAACCCCTCACCTATTTTAAAGCTAGCTAAATCTGCACTACATTGCAGTCATAAGAGTGATTGTAGTTTATACCCAAAGAGACTACAAGCTGTATAGAAAAAAAGTAAAAGGGCCTATTATTGCCTCCTGCCTTTGTTCCTCAATTGAGGAAATGACCAATTAATCCTAGATCCTCAAAGATGATTAATCATGAATTCAGTGGAAGTGTTGGACTAATTATCCCTGAGGATCTGAGCCAAAGTGATTTGCTAAAGGTCACCAGGAAGTCTGTGACCATTTTAGAAAAGGAACTCAAATCTGATAAATATTAGTCTAAAACTATAACCAAACACTGCTTCTGACTTCCATTTACAGTTTTTATGAATCGTGAGGAGACCACATTGATGATAACGTCTCTGATACCTAGAATGTGGCAACACAAGCAAGTTACTAATAAGTGAGAGAAGCTGTGGCTTTGCAAAGTATTAGTCGCCCTGCAGTGACTGTTCTTTATATTGCGGTTAAGTGTCAAGTGGTTTGTGCCTCAGTGAAAACAGGTTAAGCTACCTCACATTTACCGTAGGGTGAAAACATTCTCACAGGCTCTTTAAGTGAATTAGATACTGTGTTGCAAACTTGTCTTGTGGTAACTTGTTCATGTTCATGCTTGTTCAACTCCTTCTGCTTACTTCAAGGATTAGTAGAAGACATACCCTGTAGGTGAAAAGTGGCCATCCCTTTTTTTCCCCCCATTTTTAACGATAAATTATATTAAAATATTTGGGGGGGGGTTGTTTGTCTAGTTTTGAATATGAAATAGGCTTAGTGTAATTCTCTGACAGGAGTTCTATCATTACTAAGCTGATTAGAAATCCAGGAGCAACACAGCTGAGCTCTATTACATGCTATCAGTAACAATCACCACTGGGAATTACTGTGTATTCCTGAAGGAACAAAATCCATTTTAAATCAGAATGAGAGAGGGAGAGTCAAGGAAGCCTGGAAGGTGACTGGGTAGTGTTATCAGTTAAATAGATTTTTAAAAACATCAATTTTTCAATGCTATACTTACCAATGTGGTGTAAGACCAGGCCCTCAGGGATTCTGCATCTCATCAGGGGCAAAACTTGGCAGCAAGGAAAGAGCTGGGCTGTAAATCAGTTCCTGATGGCTTGGTTCCTTGAAAGCCTGCAGCACTGAAAAGCACTGAACTTTTCAAAGTACTTGATCACACAGCTGGCATATGCTGAAAGAGGGTTCCAATAAAATGCCTTGGACATGCATTATCAAGCAGCATAAAAAACTGCTGCACATGCAGAACCCCTGGCATGAATCAAAGTGTTGAAGGTTGCATTCAGCTGACACAGAAGTTTCTGAAGTTGAAGGACATTTTGCTCTTGTTTCTCACAGATGTCTGACATCATCATCATGATTCATGTCTGATGCAGGCCAACTATACAGCACTATATTAATACGCAAACTAACTACTAACACGCCAGCAATTCTGTTACAGAAGCAATCCTGGTGGCTCTATTCTTTGAACAGGACAGGGTGACACATGGCACACAGTGGTATGGCAATGGCAGACTAGCACATGGTTGAATACAAACTGTCAGCATCCTTTCATTTGTTGTGGAACAATGAATCTAATTACTGCTGCTTCCTCCTCCTCCTCACCTTCCTCTTAATTCCTGGACTCCTGTTGTTATCTTGCTGCTATTTGATCCCTACTATGATCTTAGCCACCTCCCTGAGTGAGCCTTATAAATCCATTCTTTTTTTTCTCTGTTGAAATAGCTAAAAAAAATAGCAAGATAAGGTCTAGGAGTGAGACAATTCTCTCTCGACACAGACCACCAAAGACCCTTCAAATTCTCCATTGCTAGTGATCTGGGCCAGACAGTGCAGGATGATCATTTTTAAGAGTATCTCAGGACATGTGCTTGCTTACCTTTGAATCTAAAGCATAATGTGCTTGAAATGTATGTCAAGAGGTGATCCCAAAGCCCTAACTCCTATGGCAACCTCATCCTGGAGGTGCCTACAGCTTGCTATCCAGACATTTGCCCAGATCCCCATACTCTGGGGACCTAGATGCCTGGTTTCTATGTAAATCTCAGGATAGGGAAAGCTACCACACCAGAATTTGGCACTGACTGGCAAGGATCACTTTTATACAAAAACATGGGGGTACATACAATATGCTCCTGGGTGAGGGGAGCTGGGGGGTTGTGGTTTCTGTTCACAGGGTTACTTCTAGTTTTATTCAGTGATTCTGTAACCTGTGTGAGGGGAAGGAACCCAGGTCTTTGCTTTATAAACTACTCAGCTGTGAGATGTAGGATCTCTTTGGGGACATGTCTTTTGACCCCACTGTGTCTGCCTTCCTAGCTTCCTAGAGACTTCACGTAGAGGGAAGTGCTGTGGGTGTCCTGTCCCTCTCACCTCTACAGCCTGGAGGTCAAGGCACTGTTCTGGAAGGAGGAGTAGATGGTTTGCATCCCCTGAAATTGATGAGGATGCTGAATCCAATTTGCATACTTCCTAGATGAGTACTCTGATAACTAGATTGTTAAAAGATGTGAATGTTGCTCGATGAAGCACTTGTGTCTGGAAGAGGATGTAGCACTCAAGTTGAAGGAGGCACTTAATATAGGTTCCCATCTCTAGCAGTAGATAAGGAGTGGAGTTCAACCGCCTGCTTTCCTGTGGGCTTACTCCTGCATTCTAGTATTTAGGCTTTCTAGATTGCTCTTTGGAGATGCCCTGGCACATGCCTATGCTGTGTGAAGGAAACAGAGTGAAGCCCAGGATGCTCTTTCTGCTTTCAGGAGCCACCTCTGCACCCTAGTGCTACTGCTAGCTTAGACTCCTGCACTTGTCTCGCACTTCATCACGTGTTCCATGTCTTAACTCCACACTGTCTGCCTTGGTTCCTAACTTCGATGTTCTGGCTCACTTGCCAAGGCTAGACGGCTACTTCTTAGGTATTGTAATGCCTATGTGGGAGGCATACCACATGTGGATCTTTTTTTAAATACCTTAAGAATACAAGTTTCATTGGCTTTGGTGATGACACTAATCAACTTTGGCCCAAATTCACAGTAGTATTCCTAGTAGCATTCCTTCTATTTTCCAAGAATGTCAACATAAAAGAGATATTTAACTACTGTTGGGATCTGTACTATAGGTTCTTCAAAAACCCTGTTACTCAGCTTTTTAATCCATTACTAATCCTATGAGCCAATGCCAGGATTCTTAATTTCTTACCTCCATCACCTCTCCTGGGGCTGGTATTAGCTGCATCTGCAAGAGAGTTATGAATCAATCATGAGCCTTGACGAGCCAGGTGCCGTACATAATTAGCTGCCTATTTACAGTTTTAAAGAGACACTGATCCTGTTAGGGTTGTGGTGATTTATGAGTAATTAGGATTCCTAGGATAGGTTTCATTTTTTTCCAAGATGAGTAATTGACACAGTCAGATGCCACTGTTTTCTTAGTAAAGGCCATTCACAAGTATGTACATTCTTGTACAGGAAGATCTGGTGCTAGAAGCCAAAAGGAAATCTGTAGTTTTTAACTCACACTTGCAGTTCCAGTTTCAGTACTTGAACACAGAACTGTTTTTCTGGAGGTTTTTATACGCTCTGTTCTTTCTCACAAATGGCTCTTACAGACTCAAGGTTTGCCTATGCTCTAGACCCTGTTAATGTAGTTATCATAACTGGTAATGCTAGTTCACTATTAGATGACTAATACTAATGATATAGGAGAGTGTTTGTATAGAAAAGCTCTTTCAGATGCTAATATTGTTTTCCATGTGTTTTGCTTTAAGTTGTTCAGTTGAGACAGTGCTGACCATAATGGAAAATCTTTCACCTACTGTGGACACAGCTTGTAACCCTCTAGTCTTAATGTACCCCTTGTGGCATTTAACATTTGTTTTTTTCCCAAGTATTGCTTATGCCTTGGCTGTGCAGCTCGCTATAGACTTTCTTTGAACAATGGGAACCTTTTCTTCAAATTGTTTTCAAACAGAGGGAAATCGTCACATACTATAGTTGAAAAACACAACAGACTTCAAGCCTAAAAGACAATGAGGACATATTTTGCTCTTCTAAAATCTTTTACATTAGTGATGGCCTTAAATACTAGGGACCCAGCGAGGTAGTTACTTGTCCATCTTCTATTCCAAAGCATTTCACAGACTGACAGCTACAGACCAGCTGTGTTCCTGAGGGAGATAGCAGCAATCTGCAAAAAGAGACAGCCAAGAGTTAAAATGCAAAGAGGATGTATCTAGCGTCTGTTACAGATATGATGCCATACATTCTTCACTGCCTACAGAAACAAGTATGGCTTAGCCATGCTTTTCCCATGCCTTAACTGGACTGCTGTCTTTTGCTGGCATGTTTGGTTGCTAAAGACACTTGCCTCAAAAATCTACAGTAAACAGTCTCAGAGGGACTTTTATAAGATTGTGCACACCTAAATTCCTGAAATTCTTTCAATTATTTAAAAACACACTGAATGAAACACTGGACAGGAAGTCATGATAAACAAATTATGAGAAAAAGATAATAATACAGTATTTCCACTTTTTTCCTGTTTTTCCACTGGATCCTTCAGAATCATTTCTTTAGGAGGAAGGCCAAGTCCAAGATTTTGTGGAGTTATGCCAGCAGAAAATTTGGTCCACGGTTTCTTTCTGTATATGGTGAACTGACAGTCTCATACCTGTAGCCAAAGGGAGCAGATGTAAGAAATTCTAGTAACAATTTTGTCCTTGCTATATGCTTCAACAAAACACAAAATATTGCAAGAAAATCTTTTCCACCTATAATATATCAAATGTGGGTGTTATGAGGCCAGAGATGCCCATTTTAGTTTATATTCATTGGGAGCTCTGGAAGCCACCACAGCACGGTTTCTCAGTACCACATTCAGAATGACCAGGGCAGTAACTGCTTTGTTGCTCTTCCTCCTCTCTAGCTTCTGAAAGAGAACATTTAGCTTCTGACATTCTGTAACTTTTTTGTTATAACTCCAGAAAAATACACTGATTAGTGTTCTTGTGACTATTAATAACATAAAGCCACTGAGGTTCAGTCAGACCTGCTGTGGACCCGAAGATGTGAACTCAAGCCTAGTTTACAGACACAAGTCTGCAGGTTGCTCCTTGTTGATCTAGCTGTGATATGAGCTCACTGGGGCTGTGGAAAGTAAAATGTGGCCAGACATGATGTGAGCCGCTGCCTACATAGACTGCAATGCCCTAACCAAACTAACTCAGTAAGCTAACTATACTTTTGACCTTGATTGATACAATTGACTTTTTAAAGATACTAGGATATTAGCCATTAGCTTAAATGAACTCTTCTACAACTGCTGCTATGAGAGAGTTGACTTCAGGAAGAAACTGTGACAAAATCAAGAATAATCTTTTCCCCATGCTTATCAGAATATGAGATTGGCTGGACAGGGTCAGATCAAAGATCCATCTAGCTCAGTATTCTGCCTTCAAAAGGGGTTACTGTGCAGTTTGTCAGAGGAAGCACATGACACGTGGCAGGTTTGGCCTCAGATGCCTCAGCATAGCTATCTCTTGGCAAAGACTGTACACCTTCCAAACACATGGACTATCAGCAATTGCCAGATTCCAACATCTGGTACCAGGACTAGTGCTTCTGGAAATCACAGAATCAAGACATGAGGGCAGCGATGGATGACTGGCTCAGGGGGCTGTGCAAACAGATGGAGGCAGGAGAGGCACCTGGGGGACTGCATACTAGTCCTCAACTATGCGAAGAACACGTTGGGCTATGACTTCTATGAACTGTGTTATATGCATAATTACTCATCAGTGTGCATCCAGATCATGAGAACTCATTACCAGGGTTTTGTCCTGGACTTTTGGAGACAGCTGCTTTGATGTGCAGAACAGCTAAATGTCATGACTGTGAAGGACATACATCCCTGTGATGAATCGCTCCAAACCACAAGCTGCTGGACAATATGCTAATGGAGGTAAGCCAAGTTGCGCTGCCAGAGGCTAGCTGCCTCAGCTCCATCATCTTTTTCCAGCCATATTTCTGCATCACACTTAGGAGGCCTCAGATGGTCCCTCCACCATGTCACCTACATCCACACCTTTCATTACTTCCTCTACATCATGTACTAAGGCTGGTTCTTGTTCTCATCCAACCCCTGTGCGGAGACAGAGACGCTCTGCAACCTCAGCACCTTCCACCTTGACATTCCTTTTTCTCCCACCCACTGACAAAAGCACCATTCAGTGGAGCAGAGCAAAGCTTTTGCTAGTGCCCATGGCAGCAGCTGGACTTCAGACTTGGCAGGAATGTGTGGTGGAACCCCTTTAGTCAGGCAACTTTTGGTGCAACACTCCAGAGAGCAGTTTCTGGTGCCCAGTTGAATAAGGCAAGTTTCTCTTGAGGGAAAAAAACAAACAAACAAGAAAACAACAACAACAATCCCCAGGAAAACAGAGGTCAATATGTTTGGAAAAGGGACAAAGAACAGAACAGTCACAGTAATACTTCTTCAAAGTACTTTCATGGCATCCACGCACCAAATAATGACTTGTGGGCTTCCTGAGTCAGAGGCATTGTCACTGTGTATACTACAACTGTATTATATAATTGTATTATACAACTGTGTTATACACAATGGATATTTAAAAGGTATGTAGTATACAGTTGTATATAATACTATTGCATATAGCACAATGCATACAAGTTTCCCCTTGGATGTGCTTTCTTTCATGAATTTGTCCAGTCCCCTTTTGAAGCATGTAAATTTGTAGAATCCGTAACTTTCTGCACTGAGAAGTTCAACAGCTCAACTGAATAGTGTATGAAAATCCACCTCTTTTGTTTTTATCTAATCATCCACTAGTTTCATTTGATCTCCTCTTGCTCTTGTGTTGTATAAGAGAGCTAATAATAACAATTTCTAATTGTCTTTTCTAGCCACTCATTTCTGTAGACCTTTATACCCTCAGTTATCTCTCTGACAGTCTATTCACTTGTCTATTTATTATTTAGTAGTTCCATACCTTTGATCAACCTTAACAGTCATCTCTGTAGCCTTTCCTGTTTTGCTATCTCCCTTGAGAACTGTAGTGAGCACTTCCTAGAGGCACACTACGCCTACTATTTTCTGTTTAATTCACTATTGCTTTCCTAATAATTCTTAATATACTTCTTGCTTTTTGACCGCTGTGAATATTGAGCTGGCATTCTCACAGATCAGATTGTGGGACCTTGTTTCTGGATAGTGATGGCCAGCTCACAGAGCAAAATTTTTTAAAAGTTACAAGTTTTTTCCCAGCTGCACCAACGTTCTTTTATTGACATTGAATTTCACTTGATCGCTCATAGGAAATGAGACAGGAAGTAAGGGACTGCAATTCCAGCACAGAAGATTCAAGTTATGACAGTAGAAGCATTTTCTAGTAGACAGTAAATCATGGACATAGATTGCCTGCAGAGGTTCCAGATCTGCCTCTTAAGAGAGAGGTTAGAGCAGGTTAGGCTATCCATATTCATGCCTAGCAGATATTCTAGTAAATTATGGTTTGGGTCAGAGGATGAACTAGGTGATTCTTGAGGGCTTTTAAATGATTTCCATTAGTAACAGAGACAATGATTATAAGAGACTTCATTGGGGCTGATCCAGAGTTCATATATCGTCATCAGTTGTTTTCTTCCTGATGATGTTGGACGTTTGTGAAGCAAGGGCAACAAGTTTAATGCATCTAAAAAGCAAGTTACATTGATGGTGCTATGTTAAAAACAACACAATGAACAATATTTCACAGAAATAATATGAAAATATCTCAGATTATCTATCCCCTAGTACCAATTGGCTATGAACTGAGCTTGACAAACATAGTGCAGAAGCAACAAAGCTGCTGAAGGGGCAAAGAAGTCAGACGTATCCTCATGACTCAGATGCCAAGAAACATAAAAAGACCACTGCCTCCTAGTGAACTCTGAGGAACTGCCTTGTAAATGAGAGTGATAATGCTTTTATTAACCTCATGTTTTTCTTGATAGTATTTATTGCTGTAAGGAAGGGTTATGACATTTCAAAGGGGCCAGGATTTGAGCAGTATTTCATAATTTACAGAACCAGAAGGAGATCTAGATTAGGACATTAAGGTTTGCAGCTGGGGACAGCTTCCTAAGGAGCTTTAATTAGCTGGCAGGGAAGCTAGGACATGTGAGGGGATCAGTTCCTGCCATTGTTAGCTACTGGCCCAGAAGAATGCTCCTCCAGCAAATACAGTTTTTTTCATTTGGGAGAAAATACTTTTATGTAGTATAATTACAAAGACCAAGCATGATTTCATTTTGATTCAGCAAAAGGCCTTTGAATACTAAACTAATTCTGTTAGCTCAGTGTTTTCCATGCAGGTTTGGTTGGAGTCAACACAAACACATGGCACCATTTGGAGGACAGACATCACAAGGAGACTTCTTCTGAGAGATTCCATGGCTTGACAAGTAATTAGGGTTTGAATCTTGAGTCATGACAGACAGAATTTTAATCAGGAAAACAAGACAATGAATATGTAAAGAAAAGAACAGGGACAGATTAGCATCAAATGAATGAGACAGCAAAAACAGAACTGCAATGCTAGTGTCATCAGAGGTTTGGAGAGAAATGCTGAGCATTTCTATGGAATCCATGAGGAAACTGTGAAAAGAGACTTTTGAGAGAAATTTGTCTTTTGAGAATGACCAAGGAAGAAAAAAGAAGCCAAAGGGGATAGGATTAACGAAGAACTAGGTATCGGTGATCCGTAACATTTTCAATATCAGTTTCAACTTGATTTAGTAAAGCTATTCAGAAATGTTGACGCTGCAATGAACTCTTCAGACTCTTGGGGCTTGCTGAAGACCTGATCTTTTGAGGAGAAATTTGCGAAAAAAAAGTTTTAATGCTATGTTCACTTATTCACATGTAGTTATGTATTTAGACTCACAGAAGTTTTAACCTTTCACAGCCTCACCAGTATCCTACAGCACTCACAATTTCAGGCATCATTTTCTGAGGCCTGGCTCTTGGGAAGTTGGAAATATTTCCATGTAAATACTGGAGAACCCTGTGGTATTGTATGAAGATGACTCTAACTCCCATCCATCCATATCTTCAAATCAAGAAGATATGTTCAGTTCAGATCAAGACTAGAGTTTGCTATTTGAGTAACAGGACTTTGCAAGAATGAGGAGGGAAAGAAAAGAAACTATTTCTACAGCATAATATCAGCACTGATGGAGTTTCTGGCCTTATAGGGATTGTGGATGACCTTCCTTACCTACTGCGCTATAGTTTATTTCCTGACCTCACAAGCTCTGAGAGAAGCATATTCTATTATGCACTCAGCAGGATCAGGACAGCAATGGTACTTTATTATTCTCAGACTCCCATTTTATTTTATTGAGTCCTTTATTCATTATTGTGTTTTGAGAGGGTTGAGAGGGGTTGGTTTATTGTGTTCTTTTTTGACTTTAGATAGTTCTTTAGCTTCCTTTTACCCTGTGTCTTTAGTTTTAGCTTATTTAGCTTGTTTAACAGCTTTCATCTTATTTAGATAATTTTATCTTATGGCTCCCTTCCCCTTCCCCCTTCCCTTCCCTTCTTTTTCCTTCCCTTCCCTGCATAAGATCAAATTATGCCCTCTATCTTTTCCTGTTCTGTCCCACAGCTCTCTCTGTAATGTTCTCCAGGTGAGATCTCAATTAAAAGACCAGATTCCCTGAAGACTTTTCTGTCTCAAGCCTCCCAGTATGAAAGGAGAAGACAGTAGCTTGTGCATGTCTCAGCTAAGAAGGCTTTGACAGGACTGATCTAAAACTTTACAGTTGTCTCAAGTGGTCTTTGCAGTAAACAGCCCTTAGAGATGACCTGATATCTGTGCAGTTTCCTATACAGCCTCCCTTAGCTAGAACCTTGAATTAGGGGCGCAGAGAGTAACAGACAAGAAGGAATCAAGAGAAAACATCTTTTCGTGGGAACATGGAAAAATGATATGGAAGCAGCACAGGGAACGTCATGCCAAACTATTTGAGCTCTAAGCCATTTTACAGTAGTATTGTTATTAAGCACTCCTGTTGTTATAGGGGAAACTCCATAACCTTGCACACTGCATTTTGCTTTAATCACTAGCTTTGCACATTAGCTAGAATTAAATTTACTTTGTGAGATAGCTAGGCTCCAAGTTTAAACTAATTTGAGAAATGTATTTTATAAAATCATTTTAAAAGATATTGGAAAATGAGGAATTTTACTGCTATAGCACAAGCTGGGAAATTCAATGTCAACTTTACTCTTCTTCAATAGCTAGGTGCTACATAAAAAAAAAAGTCTTTGAAAATTCCTCTTATAGGATCATACAACAGTATTTGCTAAATACTGCTGCCTGCAGTAATTGTACATCTTGTGCAAAAAGGCACATAATATTCCTTTTGTAGTGAAAGGGAGTTTTGAATTAAGAGATCTTCCTGAAGTGAATATACTGTGCTGATGGCACAAGCTTTTATAGACATATAGTTCTATCTGAACAGAAGAGAATTCTTGGGGATTTAGGGACTATTGGACTAATCAGAAATAAAGCTCTATGTGGCATGTCAGATCTTGGGAAATGTTAACATAATGATAGTTGTTCAGTGATTGCCCAGTGACAGTACAGCGTAGACTTGGTGCCATATAGGTCAGAGGGGCATTAGATCAGAATAATTTCAACATACTAAGCCAAAAAAAGACAAACTGCAAACTGAGGTATTGTCATTGGGGCCCTACTGTTTTATGGAAAAAGAAACATTCACTGTATCTTAGTCATTATCCAAAGATAGGATGGTTTTAACTATAGTTAAAGCACAGTCTGCCAATACAATGCTTTGTTTTGATCAAGAGCTGTTTGATAGAAAACTATGGACTGCAGGTGAGAAAGAGGAGCAAAATGAATGATTTCATGTTAGAACAGTTTAGGGTGCAGCAAAAGGAGCAGTGAAAGTAAAGATCAGGGCATTCTTGATTACAGAAAGTCAGGGAATAATATTGCATTTTATTGTCCTTATTGTAAAGTACAGGTGTCCTTTCCACTAATACCTCGAATATTCATAGCCAGAGCTGTAGAAAAAGCTTTCATCATGCTCAAAACTTTCAGTCTTTAATTTCTGAACATACTCATTTCTTGAGAGGAACTTCTGTATAGAATCCGAATCAGACAGCTAGACTAGAAAAGAATTAGTTTTTATATAGTGTCTTTAATGAGCAAGTTAAGTTCAAAATTTTTCTGTCCATTTGCTTTCCTATGGCCCAGAAGTGAGTGGATTTCTTCAAAAGCTGGTAATGACAGACTGCAGGGGACTGAGAAATGTGTTAATGTATGTTACACTTCCTGGTTCCTGCCAGGCCCTCTGTAAACTCTTCAGCCAAGCCCTTATACTGGAAAGCATAAGCATGGAAAGAGCAATATGAAATGCTGTGTTTAGGAGGGGATGGAGTTTGAGATACAAAAAGTTTCAGCAAATAACCTGTGCTCTGAGATTGCTTTGTCCTTTCATGGGCAGGGCTGCCAGAACCAGAAATGTCAGGAGATAGCTATGCTTGCATTGCTGAAACACATAGGAAGGGCATAGCCAGAAATTTTGCCTGTTTCTTCTACTCTTCCCCACGTGATCTGCAAAACTTTTCCCTTACCCTGATGGTCTCAGCCTCCTGGAGTGCCACTGTAGTGGCAACCTGTCTGTAAGAAAGCCCTCCTCTTCGTAAGATCATTCAGGTAGAAGCATTGCTGCAGGCCATTTCAAACATATAATTGGTTGTATATGTATATAACTGGCGTTATTAGGTCTTTGCTGGACCTCTGTTGAAGCATGAATTAGTAGCATTAGCTGAAGTGCTGCTTTGCAGGAGGTATGTTTTGTCCCATCCTACTGATACAAGACCAGATATGAACTCCCAAATTACTGTCCAATATGAAGAAATTTGAAAATCCTGTGGAAAGCCCCACTAGTTGCACAGAAATGTGTTACTGCTACAACAGCATTGAGCCTACTTCCACAAATAAGGCAATATCCCAACTGTCCATATCCACGCTCTGCCCTTTGAAGGTTTTAGAGGAGGGTACCACAGGTAATATCTTGCCTAAGGAAACTCTTGCGAATGAGTGTAGTGAACAACTCAGGGATATAAGGGTAGGGGTGGAAGAGAAAAGGGCAAGTTTTGCTTTTGCCATAGTGAGGAAGCCATGACCCTACCTAATGGAGGAATGATTCTTCCCAGAGTGCAGTGGAAGGGAAAGAAGTATCTGCAGGACACCTTTCCACTAGATTGGGCTAGATTATAGTTAAACAATAAACAGTTTTGCAAACTATTGCAGTTAGTAGGACTGAGCTCTATAGTCCTTGATATTAATATCCTGGGTACCACTAGAAGTAAGATTAACGGCACCTGTAGCTGAGCTGAAGGTGTTTTACAGAGTTTAAAGTGAGGGGGGGAGTATTAGATCATCTGGTTCAAATCTCTAGTATTTCACAGACCATTACATTTCACCCAGTTCCCCTTTTATTCTGGTAGCTTGTGTTTAGCTAAAATACATTTTCCAGCAATTTAGCTAGGATTGAATCCAAGAAACAGAAAGATGGAGAATCCACCACTGCTTTATTAGCTTAATCCAGTGGTTAATCAGCTTCACTGCTAAAAATTTGTGCCTAATGTCCTGTCTGAATCCACCTGACTTCAGTTTCCAGACCCTGTTTCTTGCTACGACTTTCTACATTTAATTTGAATCCTTTACTATTATTTTCTCTTCATAAAGGTACTTACAATGATGTCATGTCTCAAGTCTCCTTTTTGAGTTGTCTCTCACTCTAAAGCTATCCCTGCACATTCCTCTAGCCCCTAAACCACTTTCGTGAGGCATTTTTTGGCATTTATTCCAATTTTTCTATATTTATTTTAAAACAAAGAAGCTAGAAGTGTTAGCAGTATTTCAGAATCGTTTCATCAGTATACTGTAGGGAAGCAAACTCATCTCCTGTCTCCCTATTTGTAAGTATTTCATGAAAACTTTTTCCCAGAGCATCAAAGGGGGGAGTTTTTATTGAGGTTCTTGCACATTGTGACCTTTAAATCATTTTCAGAACCATGTTTTCGCAGTAGAAGTTCACCAATGATAGTGAAGTTCATCCTTATTGAATTTCATGTTCTTAGCTTTGCATTTTGCTATTGTAAAGACTATATTGTTTGAAGGTGCCAGGGACACAGACAAGGCCTCATTGTATTTTACTGTACCATGTATCTTGCTGAGGTCTACAAATTTCATCAGCTGCGAGTTTATACTTACTTCCAGATCATTGAAAAATATCCTAATTAGTACAACTCTATGTAAAACCACACTACAATCATTCACATTGTTATGATTCCATGTGTACAATTAATCACTGATGTGTTGAAAAATCAATTCCCAGTATGTTTTCTGTATTGTCCCTTTACTGTTCATATACAATACTGATCTTCTTCAGAATGCACGGGAATATTTCCAAATTTTACCATAGCCTAAGTAAATTACATTTCATATGTTTATCAAACAAACATATACTATCTTAAAAATACAATTAAAAAAACCCAAATCAGACTTACTTTAAAAGTCCTATTTCCCGTTAAACGAATATCCAGTTCTTTAACAGCTATCAATCATGTGCAGTATTCACTATTTTTCCTGTAATTTATACCAGGGTATCTAGCATGTACTTTGCACCATTGTCCATGCTCTTTGGAATGTTGCTACAGCATTAACAGTCTTCCCATCCCTTGGAATAGCTGTGGTTTTCCAAGATTTATTAAAACTTAATTTCAACAAACATGAGTTCCACCTGGCCAACTTCTTTCATCTCTGGGTACTAATTATATAGACCTGTAGATTTAAGAATATTTTTCTTTAGCAGATGTTTAACATCTTCCTTAGTTGCTACTGAATCAGAAAGTACTTTTCATTTCCTCTTACAATGGAATAAAAGCATCATCCATTTTCCATACATTAATGAATTACTAAAAATACTTATTAAACCTCTATTTTCTTCAGTATTAATAACTTCATCATTTCCATTTAGTAACGGGCCTATGCATTTCCATTTAGTTATGGGCCAATGCAGAATTTCATCTATTTCTAATGTTCTTCAGCTTCTTGTTTTCCTATGTGATGCTAACATTCTTCCAGAATTTTTCTACACTTCATGGTTTTATATTTATTGCTAGCTATATCTCCTTACATATTTTTCATTATATATCATTTTTTATTTTAAAATCTTGCTGTGGCTTCATTACTGTGCCAGGATTGGTTCTAAGCCAAAGTTGTCCCTTTTGATAGATTGGAACTGTGTCTTTTCTAACCAGCTAATAAAATCTTCTCTAAAAAGAAAACCAAAAACCTATTTTCTTTCATACTTCTTTTCTGTCTAAACAGCTCATAATTTTTGTTTAAAAAATTAGCTCTTAGACACAAGCATAGATTATTTCCAAATGCTGTGCATGTTTATATGTAGCATATATTTTATAATTACTGTTTAGGGTAATCTTTTCCACACTGGCTGCAATTAGTCATGGTTACTGGTCCACAACTAACCACCAATTTCCCACTCAGTAATTAATTCTTATCATAATGTGGCACAAAACAGTTCTCTCATGTTCAGTACAGTATCTCTTGTGTTAAAGAATTTTTAGAAAGTTTAACAATGTCTTAGCACTGGCTTCCATGAGACTTTCCTCCTTGGTGTTCTGCACTTTTAACATAATGAGATGATGTATTTGTTATTGTATAAAGAGTTAAAAGATCAAAAGTTTTGTTGATCTGCCTGACTGGGACATGCTTGAAAGGCCATTACTTTAAATACAGTTTATTATATGGGAGCAAAGAAGCAGATAAGACTAATAAGGCTGGACATACATAGGTTAAAGAGCACCTCTCATGGATTACATTAATACACTAATTACTGCTGGCTGTCTTGCCTGTCAGCAAGCTACCAAGAAATTAAGGATATTATATACAAGTTCACATCTGATTCCAGTGGAAATAGGCCAGACACAGCTGTAATTGGTCATGTCATTGCTAGCATCTGACACTCTTATCCTTGTAACAAGAGATGCAGGTCATGGGCAAACTAGGAGGACTAAACACAATAAAATAAATTATTAGCCTTCAGGGATATGATTGCTGCCAATAGTGGTGACTGATTTTCTGTTAGTGTTCCTTTTTCTCTTTTTCTAAAAGCAAGATGAATATTCCAGACACTGCCTGAATAAGCAAGTCTTTGATATTAAGGCTTGATTCATTGAAGAAAATGTCAACAAATAAATAGTCCAAATTCTGCACTGAGTGGTATTTCCATGAATGTGTGGAAATTGGCAGGTGGGCTTTGTTCTTATCAATTTCAGGGTGGCTGCTCAGGCTTTAAATCAGAGCTGAATTTGGCAATTAACAGTCTTTCATACTAGATATTAAACAGGCATATTTAGACATAGGCTCACTTCATTAATATTGTTTTACAATTATCACAACAATAGTGCCTGTTGAAAATGGATGAGAGAGCAGACTGCAACATTTAGGTTTTTTGCATCTAAAAATCTTTTGTAATACAGGCAGTTTCAGAGGAGCATAGTGATCTAAACTTCCAGCTTGTGTTTACTATCCAAAGCTCAGCATTTGCATTTTTCATCACCACTAATGAAGTCCAAAATCTGCATCTGCGTACTTCTTACACTGCAGACTGTCAGTTATCTTTACTGTCCAAGCACTGACCTGAAGCTATTGACCCTCCTTAGTTCAGGATATGGAAGAGTAGAGGAACCTCTCACTGGAGTGTCAGTGCTGGAGAAAAGCAAAGAGGGACAGATTTATAGTTTTCAGACTTTCAGATGTTTCTAAACATCTCTAATAATTGTTTATTAAGAAAAGGCAGCTGAGCACAAATTCCCTGGTCTTTGGTCAAATTTCCATACATTCCTTGGAATAATAAAGTCTTCACTAAAACCCTTGTTTCAAGAACAATTTATAATGAAAAAATAAGGCACCACAGGAACCACTTGCTTTATTTCATATCATTGTACAACAGGTGCAATATGAGGAGGCACATTGGAAGTAGTGAGAAATTTTTGAGACAAACTAGTCTGTTGAATAAAAGATGTCATAGTTATCACCATGTTAATATATGGAGAGCTAAATAAAATTCCTCAAAGTTTTGAGTATGTTCAAATTGCATTTTAAGCTCCTTATTCTGTTTTTAACAATTTAAATGCTCTGCTCTAAATATGATGAGCAAAACAGGCTTGAAAACTGAGAGTGGAGGGTAGAAGAGTCTAGGTTGTACATTGTTCCCTTCTGTTCCAAGCATTCAATGGATGATTTCAAGATTGTGCAGTACAGACTGCTGTAAGACTGCTTGCAAAACAGTGCAAAAAAGGACACTGAATGCTAACATTTCATTAAAGCCTACAACAAGATTATCATATATTTCGAACATGAAATGAACTTTGTAATTGCATATACAAAGTCCTTAAGAAGGACTTGTCCTTACTTCCCTCAACATTTATACTCCCAGTCCCCTCAGCCCTTTTCCCATATTTCCCACATAGGTGTTCGTGAATCCCTCTACCCTGGAAGGGAGTCTCAAACCTTCATATTTAACTACTCCTTTTCTAGGATGGTACCCATGGCCCGTGAAGACTGGGGAATCCTATTTCTCTGAAAGTCACTTATTCCAGATCATTCATAATGCCTGCTACTTACTGTCAGCTCCTAGAAACCATTACATAACACTGCACCACTGCAGTCCAAACAGCCTGACTTGCCTACGCTGAACAGAATTACTGAAAATTTGCAACAGTCTAGCTAGCATTGTTCAGAGGGGACCCTGTGTTCTGCTTCCTTATGGAGGTGGTCTCCTTCAACTAAGTACTATGACTTGAAGAATCAAGGTAAGTTCCTCACAAAGCTCCACAAACATCTGCTTCATCTTGGGAATATTCTGGATGTGAAGCTGATCACCTCAAATTTATAAAGCAACATTATCTTCACTAGTTTTCCTGTACTGGAACATGGGGCCAGTAGCATTATTCATCACAGCCATTAAGTCTGCAGTGAGCAAATTAACTTCTAGCTTTCTGTATGCCAGTAGCTGTTTCTAAAATAAAAGCCAGGATCTGGACAGAATCTGAGTATCTACAAAATAGCATAAGCCATGGATCCCATCTGGGAAAAGTTCATCCAATGAATCACAACATTTATCCTTCCAGCTGGAATGAACAGATAAGAATTATGCAGAACCGGATGTGCCTCAGCCAAAGGGGGTGGCAGGCTACAGGGATTTCTGGGTTCAAAAAAGGTTCTGAAAAAATATATCTGGCTCCTTTTCCTAGAAATGGCTCTTGATGGTGAGGTGCAACAAAGCCTGTGATAATTCCCCAGAAATTCTTGCAGCAGGTGGATATAGCTTCAATGCCAAGGTGGTATAAAGATTGTGAACCAAGACAAATGCTTTAGGTGAGGTTGTGTGATGGGACAATAAACTCAGTGCTTGAGACAAAAATTTTTCACATGAACCAGCAAGCCCAGGACCATGTAGTAACCAACTAATCAGCTGATACTAGATCTCTGAAAGAGTAGAAGTATAAAGGCAGTTAGAATTAGAGACATAAACTGGTGACTATGTAGTGCTCTGCAGGCCCATCAATGGCTGGTCTCTGCTGGTTCTTGTATTTGGAGCCAATCTGATCCAGTTGAAAGTCTGGGACCTGACTCCTCCAGAACTAAATTGTTTAAACATCTGGCTTTAACAGAATGGCTTTGAAAACAGGTGGGACCCAAAGGACTTTCCAGCATGCTGTTATTCCTGGAGGTTTGCAGGCAAGCATTCAGGTCCAAATTAGACATATCCTTGGTTGTCAAGATGAAAGGCAGAGAATAGCTGTATGCCTTCAGTACAAAGCAAGCATATTTATGCTAGAAAATGTTATTCCTCTAAATACTGCTAAAATTACAAGTCTTGTAACATCAGTCTGAGAAGAGAGGGGAGAAGAAACAGTAACAGATGAGTTATGTTTTAAGGATCAAGCCATGCTTCAGTCCTCTAATAATACTCTAATCCCTTCTTTCTCCCCTGCAAAGTGAGGTATTTTCCATCTCTGGTACTCTGAATCTAATCACACTGAAGTCCCTATACATATATACAAAGTGTATATTTATTTGCCAAGAATTTCAAGGAGACCAGGAATAGGTTCTTGAGCAGAATATGGCAAAAGAGTTAAAAGGTAGCAATTTGACCACTTTCCCCAGTTTTCTATAAAGGAAAAGAGTGGAGTGACAAAGCATGTAAATGAAGAACTTAAAAATTTTATTCATTGACAATTCTTAACATGTAATTTCATAAACCAGAGTTTTGTCTTTCCTCTGTCCAGAACATTTTAAGCCTCTGTGCCTCCCTTCTCCAGGAATGGGTGCTCTCTCCTTTGCTGCAGTACAAAAAAGGCAAAGTGACTGCAATTCTCTTACTTATTTAAGAATGGTGGCTTAAACAGAACAAATCAACAAAAATCCCCCATTTCCTATTGAAAAACAGAACAGTAAAACTTCTGTATCTGCATAGAAGAATCTGTAAAGTTGTTATTTCACAGTTTCAACAAAGTGATAGAAAAGCATGCAAAAATAACTCTAGTTCTAAAAAAGAACTTCCTGTTAATTGGTTAGAGCCATCCTCATTCATGAAGGGGACTCTCAAGTGTGAAAAAAAACTTTCAGAAAAACTGGACACTTAAAAAAACTCTTGTATGTGAAAAATGTGTCATTAAGTCAAAAATAGAAAATTTAAATTTTGTTGCCCAGATAAATGTGCCAACAGAAGCGTTCTGAGTGACTACTCGGAACAAAACCTATGTGAGTAATTCTAAGATAGGAGTGACCCAAAGGTGTGACTCTCTTAGATGCATGAAAGAGTATTAGCACTAGGGCTGCAAAGGTGAGCATCCTGCCCAATCATTATGAGAAAGGGAGGAGAAGACTCTCAAATTCAGATGTATGTGTTGCTGGCATTTGGCAGTCACAGACATTAGCAATAGTCAGTGCAGCTAATCTGACATATTTTCCTGCCAACAGACAACTGCTTCCCTTATCTTGAGCTTTGCTTCCATCTAGTTTTAACTTTTTTAATCAACGAGGCTCTATTTCTACTAGAAGAGAATGTTTCATAGTTAAAATTGAGCTCATTATATTTCCTTTTTTTCATTTTGTAAATGTATCCCATTACTTAGGTTTACTGTTTCATTAAGCAAAAGTGACTATGCCTACTTTTACCACTCTAAGCAATTTTCTTCTCTGTTATTCACGCTTTCTTGGCAAAAGGAGAGAGATCTTCTAACACGTTATTTTAAAGTAGGCATGAATTGAATGATTTAGACTGAGAAGGAATCAATCTGTGAAACAGTAATCACTAGAATTAGTAGATGCTGACCTCTGCCAAGGTGGTAACTGTTCCGTATTATCATGACTCACACAGACATCTAAGGACACATTTAAGGACACTGGCTCTGCATGTGGAGAGAACATCCAGAATAATACCGATACTCCTCATGTGCTATAAGCAATAATCACCCATCCATTCACTGCAAATGGAAATCGCCCAGACTAACAAAATGGGCTCCAGATATGGTCTGCTTCAGCAACTGAAAAGGTCAAGAAAGAAACACTGTTTTGAGTTTTAGATGTGTTCCAGTAATTAAAGCTGTTGAGATCATAAGGGGCTAACAGATGTCCAATGACAAGTTCAAGGAATATTCTCTAACCCCCATCCTGCACATATTTATTCAGCTGTATCTTAATTTTTTTATTATATTGTGGATGCTACTTTTATTTATAAGTTGTTTTATTTACATCTAATTGCAAATAAATGCAAGAGAAGATTTACTTTTAGCAGACTTATTTAATGTTATCTGCTATCATGGGCCAAAGGTAACCATGAGAAATGAGAAAGGCCTGGGGAAAGGAACCCATTTCTGATGGCCATTTTACCTGTCATACATATATTAGAAACAGAACATATATCCATAATGCAAACCAAACTTCTGACTATTTAGGCTTTCTATTTCTTTGGTGTGCAAAAATAAATCAATCTTTTATTCCTAAAGGTTGATACACTTCTGACTTCCTAGTATTTGGAAGGTATTTGGAGTACTTGGGAAATGAGAATACTTGAATAGTGTGAAAAGTGATATTTATAGTATTCGATAAAATAAGCATGAAACTTTTGTAACTTACCTGAAAATCAAGTCTTAACAAACTGACAACAGCAGCTTAAAGCCATTTGCTTTCCTGTCTATTCATGGAAAGAGTTCAGCATTCATTATTGCCTGGAAATTAATATGAGAAAGCATACTGACCACTCTGTGCTTAGTCTTCCTTTGAGGGAAAATCTGTTTTGAGGTTGCTGAGATTTTGAGCATTTTGATATTTGACTTTATCACTGGGCAGTATGACTTGAACCCCAAAATCAGGGTCAGAGGAATAAGCAGGGAGGTTGCTAAGCAGTACAGGCATAATAAAGGAGAGAGATCTCTCTTACCTATATACACATTTTGATTCCTTTTTCAAATGAAGTGTTTCTAAAGAGATGTGCTTTAAAAATGATTAGTTCTAAGCTTACTTCAGCAGTTTCCATTCCCTTGTACCTTTCAAGTACCTTTCAAAGCTGTGTTTTAAAATCCCAAATGCTCTCCTTGACTTGACCTTTTCATTTTATAATGGAGCAATAAGGTTACAAGATAATTTGCATTTAGATTATATTTTCTTTGTAGGGCCATCACAACATGGGATGTACGAATTTCATAGTCCCACTTCTCACTGAAGTTCTTAGTATGGCATGTGATATTAAAATACAAGATAAAGGCAAAAGCACTTCTGTGTAAAATACAGATAGAACAATAGGCAGGCAGCCATAAGCAAACAGAATTCATACCATCAATCACAGGGAAATGCAGAATATCTATGTCATCAGCTATTTCGACAACTGATGGAGAACTATATCACAGATGGTCAAGGGTGAAACTGAATGGCTACAGGTGTAAAGAATATTCATTTACCTTAGCAATGACAGAAAAAGGGAGCTGTGGCAATTGCTGGAGGCTCAAATGGGGCCAGCATTGTTTCTGTAACAGAGGATGAACACACATTTGCAAAGAGAAAGGCAAAAACCCATGGAGACTAAGACGCTAAGAAAAATGGAGGGAGAACAGTGGGTGATCAAGGAGATCAAGGTCACTTCTGGGGCACTTCTGGGTCACTGGGACTTCTGTAAGAGTTAGGAGGATTCAGTGCCTGTAACACAGGAAGAGAAAGTAGAAGGACAAGTGAAGGTAGGCAAGATATTTGCATTACATGTCCATTTTTTCTTGGAATACAAGGTAAGACCTTTCCAGTAAAAGGGCTGGGTTACAGAGTAGAAAAACAGCTGAGATTACAAACATAGCATTCAATTACATGGCAGAAATAAAGATGTTTACTTAGGAAGAATACATTTGTAATGGGGAATGTTGGACTGGCTATCACATTTCCACCAAGATCTGCACCACATGAAAGCTGGACTCAGAGAAGTACATGTTGATGGTAAACTGGACAATAGACAGTCTTAGCTGCTCAGATGAACTTTGCGATAGGGTAGAACAGGCGTGGAGAAGAAAATACCCAAAGGAAATATTCAATACAAACCAAGGAAGGTCCATACCCAAATCAGTGAAAGAAAGGGTAAGGAGTGGAGAGCATTATTGCCACAATGGCAATGGTGGGCAGGAAGCTCTAGAGAGGACAAGTGGGAGAGGGAGCAGAACCACACACTTCATGTGACACAGTGATAGCCGGAGGGTGGGGACACAACTGCAGCCCAGGAATGGCGCTGGTGGAGGCCTGTGGCAGGACAGGACGAGGCCAGGGAGCCAGCACCCATTCCCACATGGCCGCAACGTAGACCTGCAGCTGGGCAGGAAGGCTGTGTCTGCAGGGCAGGACCAGAGCGGGCAGGCAGGTGTCACATGGCAGGACGTTGGCCTCACGCCCGCGACAGGGGGCGCGCCGCGGGCTGGGCTGGGCTGGGCTGGGCTGGGCTGGGCTGGGCTGGCAGCTGCGCCATGACGGGGCGCGCGGCGCCTCCCCGCAGCGCGGCCAACCACCTGACCCGCCTCGCCCAACGGTGGCCACAGCGCAGCGCCATGTGACCCCTCCCCGCCTCCCGCCCCTCGGCTCGCTCAGCCTGCGCACGCGCACTCGCACTCGCCCTCCCGCCGCGGCGCCCGCCCCCTGGCGCCCTGCCCGCGAGTGCGGCCTGGGCCTCGGCGGCGGCCGGCCGCCAGGGCGCATGCGCGGCCCGCGGCGGCGCGTGCGCGCTGGGGGCAGCGCGCGGCGGGGGCGGCCGCGGCGGGGTCGGTGAGCGGCGGCGCCCTGCGGGCCAGCTCGGCCGCCGCGCCGCCCTCCTCCGCCTCCTCCTCCGCCTCTTCGCCGCCGCAGCTGGCGCTGCTCGTGATGCAGCCGTGCGGCGGCGGCGAGGAGGAGGCGGCGGCGGCGGGGCTGCTGCCGCTGCCGGGCGCCGACCCGCCGCTGCCCGCTGCCGCCAGCGGCGGCCTCATGTTCTTCTACGAGCTGGGCCCCGGCGACGGCGAGGCGGAGGCGGGCGAGGAGGGCGAGGCGGCGGGCGGCGAGAGCACGGCCTCCCCGGAGGAGCTGGAGGAGGAGGAAGCGGCGGCGGGCGGCGAGGCGGCGGCGGCGGCGGCGGGCGGCGGCTGCAAGAGCTGCACCTATCAGGGCTGCAGCGAGACCACCACGCAGGTGGCCAAGCAGCGCAAGCCCTGGATGTGCAAGCGGCACCGCAACAAGATGTACAAGGACAAGTACAAGCGCAAGAAGAGCGACCAGGCGCTGGGGGGCGGCGCGGCGGCCGGCGCGGGCGCGGCGGCCCCCCCGCGGGCCGAGGTGAGGCCGGGCCCTGCGCCCCTCGGCCGCGGCTGCCGCGGGCTCCGCGGGGGCTGGTGCTGGCCGCCTCGCGTGGGCTGGGAGGTCCCGTGGTACTTGCTGCTCCCGTAGGAAATCAGGCGGAGTGAGGCCCTCCTCCCCCGAGAGAAGAAAAAACAGAAATTTCCACTGTGAGCAGGGGGCTGTCCTAGAGCTCGCGCTTCTTCTGGTGCAAGAGCACAACCCCTTTTCTCCGATATAAGTAATAACAACCTACAGCTATATCCAGAAACCCAAAGCAGAAGTTCTTGCTGCAGGATTCCTCGCTGCGCTGTGCGTGTTTATTCCACAGAAGGGAGGGTCGAAGCGTAGCTCTAAGACAAACTTCAGCCTTCGGGCACAATCGATACTGAAATGTTGTGGTTTAAGGTAGCAAAGGCAGCGAGTACCAGAACATGCTACAGACTAACATGAACCACACAGGGAACCTGAGATATCTCTCTTGTTTATTTTTTAAATAAAGCAGTGCTTAGTTAATGTTCAGAGTACTAATAGCTTGTACTTGCTTTCATATACTTGAATTTATTGTTTAGGTAGGGGACTAGAGATTGTCAGTGGCAGAATTGATGCTAACGTTCAGCTTTTTCAATAGTTTTTCGGTTTGTGAGCTAAGATAACACAGTTTATGATGGTTCTTAGTACTAATGAGTTAGATTGCAAGATTGTATATTTAGATGAGTTAGAGAGAAACTTTTACTCTTGAAGGTGCTGGCTAATTTGTGCTTGAAGGGACAAGTGTAAAATAGTGATTATCAGAAGGAAAAAGGTTGCAGTTTAACCTCTGCTTTTTTACCTGGCACAAATTGGCACTCCTACTAAAGGTACCCTTTTTGTCAGCACAGCTGCCTCTGGAGTTTTGTGACCATGACCTGGGAACTGATCTAATTGCAAGCTAGCCATCAAAAAACATTTTTCCTTTTTTTTTTTTGCCTAAAAAATAATAGTAATCATATTAGGATCCCACCAAAAATCTCTTTGCCTAGTATCTGGTCTCCAGAGGTGTCCATAAAGCAAATCCTGTAGAAGTTAAAAAAAAAAAAAATAGACAAGCATATGCGATGCTGCCATAGAATATTTCTCACAGCTTCTTTCTGTTTCAGCTCGGGAGACTTGATGAGGCAGATGTGTGTTTTTTGGTGTGTTTTGTAGCTCTCAGCAATGTCTCTTCCGTGTATTTGTCCCGGTCTCTTGTTGAACACATGTAAACTTTCAGTAGCCATAACAATGACAGTATCTTGTGGGGCCAGAGTTAGGTTCCTAACTGAAGTTTCATTTTTTATTTCTATGGGCAGGATTGAAACAAAAGATACTGGGATACATTTTTTGTTTTTGCCTGAGCCCTTTCAGGTAAAAGGGAAGTATTGATTAAGATTTTTTTTGTGATGAGAAGTAGCAGGAGGGTGAGAGGAAAAAGTTGAAGATGTCAAAGAAAGCGTTACTAAGTTGTGAATTTAATACAGATAGGATTCAAAATTATGACTGAAATTGTCAAACCAAGGGTGTTTTCTTTCCAGCAGATTCTGGGGCTTGATTGGGAAACAGTCTAATTCATGTGACTGGTGATTGTACAAGGAACAGAATAAACTTATGAATACAAAGCATGTAGATTTTATTGTCAGTCATAATGTGGCTTTGCAAGTTCATAGTAATGTTCTGAAGAATTTAAAATGAGCAAATGAAATACCAGTAATGCAGGTTTTTCTTCTTTCACCCCCCTGTATATTTATTTTGCTATTAAAAGAAAAGTAGTATTGTCATTCCTACACACTTGCAAATGTAAGATAATTCTCTTCTACAAGCTGGAAATTGGTCTGTGTTGAATGACTCAATTTTTAAGAAAAATAATCAATAAATTAAACCCGTTGACTACTTGTAATAACTTGGATAGTTTTGCAGTTTAGAAGACTAATTCAGCTGCATTTGCTGGAGTAGTATTCACTGTGACTGATGGAATAGTGAAAATAGCGTGGAAAGAGAAGAGGCTAATTCTCAGATAGATATATTTCCACTCTGGTACTATTATTTCCCTCTGCAGATTAATAAGGCAAACAGATCCTTTATTCTTTGGACTTCTCTGTGATAAAAAGTAAATGTATCATTGTATTGGACTGTGTAATCTCACTTCTCTGTTTTGTATTTTTTTAATGTCCAGGATTGTGTTGAAGGTTCAGTTTCTGTCACAAAACAGAGAACAGGATCCATTGGAGACCGCCCAGCAAGACCTACTCTTTTAGAACAAGTATTAAATCAAAAGAGGCTGGTAAGTTCTGTTTTCTTAGAGGTTTTGAACTCAAACCAATAAAGGCAGCATAAGAGCATTTCAGGCAGTTTAATGTCTGTACATTACATGTGCAAATTTTCAAATCTAAAATACACTGCACAACAGATGTGTCTCAGCCTCTACACAGAGAATACTAAGATGACCGAATTTCTTGATCGCTGCCATGTTAACTGAAGTTAAATGGGCAAAGTTGATTCTTTAAGGTAAATAGTGTTTATAGTATAACTGAGATGTTTTTAACTTATTAATGAAACTTTTCTGTAAAGTTTCAGATAAAACAGTCATGGTCTTTAGGTCTGATGTAAGCTTTACTGTAGTGTGTTTTAAAAGTCCTGCATTTGTTATCATACTTAGAATTGGATGTGTGTATATTGGCAAAACCATCTGCCTGTAAAAAGCTTACTTTTCATGTTTGTAGATGGCATGAATGGCATGTGCCTCAAGTTTTTAAATGTTTCTGTCGCTCCTGTAAGTAACTTTGAAGAATTCAGCCAAATGAAGGGAAGTAATTTGGTGCTTATTGTTGCTTTGGCTTCTTCATTGTAACTCTTTCTACTTTATCAATTTTTAAAACCTCCTTTCTCCAAAAGCTAATAGAACCATTTGCGTGTTCTTTCTGTTAGCTATGCAAAGCAATGTAACAATCTTCATTAAAGTGCTGTAGTACTCTTCAGAAATTTGAAAATAAGTCTTTAAAGAAAAGTTACAGAAATCTTTAAGTAAACAGCAAAATTTTCTTGAATGCTTTCTCAGTAAAAGCACTTATTTAATGTTTATTTCTAAAACTTTGAGGGATATCTTCAGCTGTTCAATTTTAATAAGAAATTTTTTTTTAAAACTACATAGTTTATGTTTTTACATTATCTGTTGTTCTTCATGCCATGCTTACAAATTGTCCCCTTTCCTTGCTGATCATATTTATATGGCTTTTAATTAAATTTGAAAAGTTTCTTATTAATGAAATAATATTTTTGTAGAAATATTGCAGCCAGAAGCTCTTAAAATAAGTAGGTGTTGAGACTTTTTGAACAGAGTTATGTCAAGGCTCTTCAAGAATTGAGATTTCCTTGCAGTATTCTGGGAAGTGAGATTCAGATTCCTCTTGATCTGCTGCCTCCCCTGCCTCCTCTGACTTGGTTTCTGTTGTTCAGCATTATTCCTTCTAGAATTACTTCTTTGTTTTATGTATAGCTGCACAATGCAGGGCCTGGGGGATACATGATGACCTAGAAAGAATTTCCATAGCCTGTTTGCATCCACGGCTGTTCCATGCCTGGAAAGTTACTGAAAGTTACTGAAAGTAACTTTTCAGTTAACTGAAAGTTACTGCATGTTGTTGGTAGCTGCCTGTAGGTTTATCACTTAGAAGTGCAAAGTACTTTGTACTTGCCACAAGGTTAAAATATGCACAGAAGAGACAGTTGCTAGCGTAATTAATATTTGTAACTTTTTTGTATGTTGTGTTAATCTCCATGAGGAGTGGCTTCTGTGTACGGCCCTTGTGTGCCTGGCTGTGCAACTGGGATAGCATTGCAACTTTTGCTGAATAAAAATGTAGAAAGCCAAGGCAAGGGGCACGAGAAGCAAGGATTTGTGGAGCTGTGGACAGGGAGGCTGCTGGTGAGAAGTGGCAGCTGCAGTAGGCAGTTTTGAGGGATTTGTGTTGAGAACTCTGAAGCCACCCTCTCGCTTCTGAGGCTACGACGGTTGATGGGAACAAATGGGGGAAGGTGCACAGAAATGTCGTAAAACACCAGTAGATAAAGAGCTACTTAGCACAGAACTATCCTGTGCAGTGATGGGTCCGAGAAAGCTTAGTGTAAGCTATGGAAAAAAAAAACTGCACATCTGTTCGGTAAGCCTGTTTGTTAGTAACTGTTTTCAGTGGTCCTTGCTTATTATACCTATTCAGTGCTGCTGGAAGCTTAAGTTATATGCAGAATTTTTGTTTTCACTTGTAATCTCTGCAGAGTTGTCTCCTGATAGCCTGCAGTTCTAGACCCTGCCCTAGAATTTGCTGGTTCTTTTGAATGTGAATCTGGATTTCAGAGTTGCAATACTGTAAACTCTTTGGTTGCATTAATGAAATGACTGTGCACAATGAACAACCAAACCAGAGAATTAATCTTTTTATGCATTAATTTTTGAATGGATAAATTCCCAATCCAATTTGCCATATGGCCTCACAAACACATGTGCTGCCACTGTGCAGGACTGAGAATGACCAATCAGAGCTGGACTACAGACTACAAGTGCTCAGGCCAGTTTCAGCAGTACTGCTGGCAAATATCCATCCACAGCTTTCAGCTTGTTTCTCTGGTTCCGCTTTTTGTTTTAAGAATTTTCTGTTCATTCAGTTTCATCTAAGCTGGCTTAAGAGGAGTGTACTTTTAAAAGCTCATACGCAGTGATAGTTGCTTCCATTGTCTCTGAGCAGTGGAACTTCTCAGCTGTATTTGTCTAATCAGTTTTAATCATCTTTTCCATTATAGGCTAGACAATGAGATGCAAATAGCTTTAGATACTTTTGTCTTTTGATTGAAGTCAAAAAGTTTTTAACTCATTCCTTTTGGCTGGACTAGTGTTCTGAAAGGTTGGGAAATTATGGAATGCTCAGTGAACATAAGCTTTGTTATTATAGTATTTTTGAAACATCTGCAATGGAGAATATAGAAGTCAGCTCCAAACTGAAGCATAATTGAAAGGTGTTTGTTTTCTGTATGTCAGTAGATTACTTCTATTTGCTACTTAGTATGTTTTTTGTAATGTGTATTCTTTAAGTTCTGAATCTGCTTTCAGAATGTGCATGAATGCTGCTTCTGGTTACCTCCTGATGTCATGAAACAGTTTTTGGTTTTAGACTTCTGACTTTGACATGTTTTTGTGAGCATGTTTTGTCATTTTTCAGCATTTCATTGAACTCTCCTATTGGCAATGTGCGAATTGATTTAATGGAAAGATATTATAATACAATCAATGTGGTATGTACTTAAAGTGTCTGAGTTCTTTAATGTAAAATCTGCTTTTTCTTTCTTCAAGTCCCTTCTAAGAAGTCCGGAAGTGGTGCAGTTTCTACAGAAACAACAGCAACTGCTAAGTCAACAGGCTTTGGAACAAAGGCAGCCACAGTTTCAAGGAGCATCTGTGTAATCAGAGCAGATCGATGACCTACTGATGAGTTTTGTGCCGAAGGAGAAATAAGATATGTATTTTTTAGAAATATAAAGAATATCAATGTTAAAAAGGAAGATTAAAGTTGCTGCTGCTACGTATTTTACTTGTTTCTTGTTTGCACTTTCGAGGTTTTGAGCTGCTTGGGTGTCTGCAAATTTGTGAGCAAATTTGGAGGAGTCTAATTTTCCATTCTTTTAAAAACTTCATTTTAATGTTTTTTATATAGAACTGTGTTTATATTAGTAATGTTTAGCTGTACACCCTTTTCCTACCAAAGTCTTCCACTAAATGAACATTTTTCTATATAATGATTTACTCTCAAGTCACCCTTTGATGACAATCACTGAAGAAAGTCAGTTACTTTCTGTGGAACTTGTGAAATACTCCTAGATTTAAGCCAGTCCAGTGGCATGACCTAATAGCAATTGCTCAGGGATATGAGAAACTTAAGTTCACTAAGAATCTTGCACTAAAGTTTAAAGACAAAATGCCATCCAGAAATTGAACCAGTGACTCTGAAAAGTGCAAATCAGGTGATCCCACTGCTGTATATTCGTTAGCTGCCAGTTGAGTAGGTTTGAAATGTTTCACCATTCTGCATAAAAATTTGCAGAGGGCAGTCTGTGCAGAGCATGTAAAGGAATTTGTGTTAAAAAGCCTCAAAAGGGTTAAATGGAAAAAATGCTTTTGAGAAGAATTAGAGGTGGAAAAAATATGCAACTGAGAGTTGGACCTTGCTTTGTGGAATTACTGCTAAGGACCAACCTCTTATGCATGAAATTATGTAATATAGCCTGTTTGTTTAAAAATGAGTGTCATTTTCATTTGTAAGTGGATAAGTTAAATTTTAAAACTTTTGAATGGAAAATAGCAAATGTATCCAAAAAGCAAAATGTAATTTATGTTTTTTTCCTTTATGTAGTCTTTCTCTTCTAAAAAGTATAATTAAGACTTTTTTATTAAAACAGCTGTTATCTGATCAACTCAAGTGCTGGACTTTTCAGATTTTCAGCCAGTTAAGATAAACTTGCAATTGATTTGGTTAAGAATCCAAACATATTATGTAGGATTTGAATCCCAAGGGTTTTTTTGGGGGGGAGAGGGGGGATATTAAAACACATTTCCGAATAGGGGCTATTTGAATGATTGAGGTGGTTATTAAAGTACTACTTTGCTATTGCAATAGTTTGGTCCACTGGGGAATATCTGTTGAGGAGTATTTGCTAGTCTTATTATTTTTTATAAGGTGTGCTTTGTGTATGTATAGAAATTGTTCAGTAGGGATTTATTGTATTTAGCATTGTGCAGGTTGTTCCTTTAAAAAAAATTCCAAAAACTTTTTGTATCAACACTTTTGGACCAATAAGTGTTTAAGTAAAATTGTTGTGTTTTTAAAAAAAATCCTTTTTCTGTTACATTTGTTACTTGTTACACATTACTTTTTTTTTTTCTATACTAAAATGGCCAGCTCTGATAAGGTGCCATTAAAACTTTTGTGTTCCCAGGCTGTTACGATACAGGAAAATTTATTTCAGCTTTAAGTAAAATCAAGTTAGTATTTTCAGCATGTCTGAATATATGTGAAAAATTAAGAGGCTCAAATTACAGAAAGAAGTATTTTCTGTTGTTTTAAATGGTCAGCTTATGAAAGCGTGTAGGCAAACAGCTCTGATTTAACTTAGTTTAAAAAATGAAGTAATTTTAGGTACACAATTTGGTTCTTTTAGGAGTTTCACTGATTATTATTTTTATTCTGTAGCTTTCCCAGTTTTGATTTTTTTTTTAACATAACGCCATTATTAAAGTTACTTTTTAAGGAACAGATGTGGAAGTGTAGAACGAAGTGTGCTTCAAAGTAAAGTAAACTATAAAAGATAGTGTTCGATCTTATCAAATGAACAGGACTAATTGTAGTGAAACACTCTCAGAAATTTAAGTGGATGATATACCTTTCAGCATATCTATTCAACACCTTTTAGATCTTCATGATACATCTATCACTACATTTTTTGGAGGCACTGTACTTTCAACTTTCTAAATATTGTTTTTACATGTAATTTTGTATTTGGAGTCCTCACCTGTGATTTGTTGTTCTAATTATTGTAGTTGCACTCTATTTAAGTGTTTTCCATTTTCTAGCATTTTCTCTGAAGCATTTTGTATACTTTTTTTAAGTAGTCCTTTGTAACAATTTCCTTTTCACTAACAGAATGGTAAAACATATACCCTTTGCATTTTATACAATATGCTTGCTTTAGTTATGAACTATGAGAATAGAAACAGCTGGATCTGGTTCTCTATATAGTGGGGTGTATGTCCAGCATGTATACGCTGGAATTGTTAGTTTTCCCTATTTCTCACTAGTTTAAACTCAAGTCAGTTCATCTGCATCCAGATCAGTTGCCTGCATCAGGTGTGAATGTGGCCACAAAGCTTCTCAAGCATGTTAAGGACCTGGAAGGACCTGCCATTTATGAAAATATGATTTTTTTGAATGCATATACTATTACGGTGTTTTGGGGAAGTAGTACATGACAGCGTGAGAGAAGATGTTCTCTTGTCTGAATCATTTGTGTGTATGTTTTTTTTATCCAGAGGAAGAGACTTGATATATTAATTATGTTAAAGCAACATATACAGAAAATGGAAGGCTAGAGCTGATGGAGCACTTGGGGAATTCAGAGATGTGTGCTCATAATTATCCAAAAAATCAATATTCTGGTATTGCCTAATCCTGAAGGCACCTTGACTCACCAGACACCTCCCTCTTTCACCAGAGGTTTTTGTGTCCTGCAGTGTTAGCAGTGCTCTTGTGCCCTGCCCCAGTCTGAATCAGTTAACCTGTGTCTGTTTTGAGCCCAGTTGTGGTGAAGGAATGAAAGTCTGGCTGCACAGAAGGAAGCCAAATGCAAGCATCATCTATTTTGCTAGGTGTGGCAGCGTCTTAACGGTTTTAGAAGTCTAATCATTGGATGGAAATCCAAAGCCTAGAGCTAAGGCTCTGTGCTGTTTATGCAGAGTAGTGGAAGAGTTGAAAGACTTAGAAAAGTGATCCCCCATAACTGCATGTTAAGTGTGGAACTGTCCTTTCCACAGCTGAGGAAGCTCTGGGGAGCTGTTTCTGTTTTTTTTCTGGGTTGAAAAACAGGGGTCTATGGCAATTCTTTGCAAAGAACAAAAAGCGCATGAGGGGGAGGTAACACCGCCCCTCTTTTGTATAAGGGCTGTGAGAACATTTTTGTATAAAATGGGCCTTAATGTTATCTGCAGTCTTGGGTATTTGCTTCCCTGGGGAGAGGTGAGGATATTCTCCATTCCTTTTAAAGCTGGCCTGTGCAGTAGATCTGGAGGGGAGGGGATGTACCCAGATGCCTCTGATAGATATACCCTGATGTACCCATACATAAAGCCTGATATACCACTGATGTCAAGCTTTTGCTGAAGAAAGGAGAATGACTCTTCCTTGCATCTAAACCAATTTAAAGTTAATAGCCTGAGCTGAGGGGACACCCAAGGTGTAATTTGTTTCTTTTATATAAATAAATAAATATATAAAAGAAACAAAAAATATATGTATATTTACCTTTGTTGAACTTCATGCGGTTCCTGTCAGCCCATTTCTCCAGGCTGTTGAGGTCCCTCTGAATGGCAGCCCTATCCTCCATTGTCTCAGTGCTGTCATCTGCAAACTTGCTGGGAGCACACTCCATCTTATCACCCGTGTCATTAATGAAAACTTTAAACAGGACTGGCCCCAGTATTGATCCCTGAGGGATGCCACTGGTAGCTAGCTTCCAGTTGGACTTTTCCTACTGATCACTATCCTTTCAGCCTGATGGTCCAGCCAGTCTTTAACTTGCTTTATCACCCACTTATCCAGTCCATATGTCACCAATTTCAGTATAAGGATGTTATAGGGGGGTTGTGTCAAAGACCTTGCAAAAGTCAAGATATATACCATCCACTGCTCTCTCCTTGTTCACAGACCCAGTCATTGCATTGTAGAAGGCAGTCAGGTTGGTCAGCTCTGGTTTGTCCTTGGTTAATCCTTGCTGGCTGTTCCCAGTTACCTTCTCGTCCTTAATGTTCCTGGAAATACGTTTGAGGAGGATTTGCTCTATAACCTTCCCAGGGACTGAGGCCGTAGTTGCCTGGGTTCTCCTTGCCCTTCTTGAAAATGGATGTGATGTTTCTGTTTTCCAGTCATTAGGAACCTCCTCTGATTATAAGAACCTTTCAGAGATGATAGAGTGAGGCCTTGCAGCGACATTGGTCAGCTCCAGCAGCACCCTGGAGTGCACCCCATGCAGTCCCATGGACTTTTGTATATCCAACTGGTGTAAGTACTCCCTGTGTCTTCCTTTCCTGTGGGTACTGCTTCACTCCCACAGGTTCTGCTAGCAGGCTTGGGAAACTGAGGACACAGGGTAGGTCTTACCAGTGAAGACCAAGACACAAAAAACATTGAGTACCTCAGTCTTTTCCATGTCCTTTGTTATAAGGTACGCTGCCTCACTGAGTAGTGGGCCCAAATTCTCACTGGGAACATACGGGTGGAAAACAAAATGCAAGAGATGAAGATTGAATCTAATAGTCATGTTGGGACTAGTAGCTTTCTAGGATGAGATTTATCTTCGAGTGAATAGCTTGCTCTGGTATCCGTCACAGTTTATAGAAACAACATCTGGTGCTCGTTAGATTTCACAACAGTTGCTTTTGACAGTTTATCAAGGAAACTATTTTTCATATGCTTTCCTTAAACAATGAAGTGTACAAGCAACTGAAAATCAGAACTTTGATGAATTCCTGAACATTCTGTCAGCAGTAAGTTATATAGGCTCATTTTGCAAGCACTTTTACAGCTCAACTATTATCTGTTATACTGCAGATGTGCTGAAGTCAGAATTTTTTTGTATTAATTTCTTATCTCTCAGATCCAAGGTAAATTATAAATCGAAATGACAAGTAGATCTGATGGAAATCCTTATCTAGAGAAATTTTTGCTTAGCATTTGCCACTGAAATAAGCAACCCACAAAAAACATTGTATCCTCCATGTCCATCAAACTTTGATGTATTTTTGGAAGCTGTAATCAAATACAAGTTAGTTGGTTCAGTGCAGTAAAAACTGGTTGATATTCTGTCACCTGGATTAGTTCCAAATTTAGATTTAACCAAAGGTTCTGTGTTTTTTTTGGTTTTGTTTTGTTTTTGCTAAGCTTTCCCTGTAGGCAGTGACAGTCACAGTGCCACATCGACATATGCAGTTCCTAGCTTTGTGCTAGGCCATGTATTTGTTAGAAGGTAGATGAACCAGATGGATCTCAGGACCCAGGGAGACATGCCTATCCCAGCCCGATAGGAAGCTGCTTCAGTTTTGAGTTCTCTGGTTCAGCCAGTAGTGAGATGGAGAACCTATTCCTAATACGTGCATGCGCACACACACTACTGGCATGGCTGGCCACACAGTGCAACAAAGACAGTGCCTTTGCCAGCACCAAGATGATCACCCAGCACTCACAAGCATGACCAGCACAGATGGCCTGATCCTCTTTTTCCTCTTCCGATCTCTCCTCTCCACTAGTGGAATACACACACATGCACTACAGGTCTCGCCAGCAGCTGATCTTGGACATGCAGGGAATCCAGTTGCTGGCCCCCAGCCCCTGGTCTGCACTGGAGCTGCAGGCCCCCCAGGCTGGCACCTGGCTCTAGACCTCTCCTCCTACTTGCCAGCTAGTCTGGCATGAAATTCACTAGCGTTCACACACACAGCCTCAGAATAGAGAGTGCAGCCAGACACAAGAGTCAGGAATAGGAAGACAGGACAGGCTTGAGTGAGCAAGCACAGGACAAGCAGACCTGTTTACATACCTAAACAGCAACCTGTTTACATGCAGCTGGCCCCTTTATCTCCTTTTCCCTCTATTTTCCATCTGTTTTTCCATGATTGTGGAACACTCCCTAATCCACCTTAATCTCTCCTTTTCCCTGCCATCTGTCCTTTCGCTATGTGGAATCAGGAGAGAATTCGGGAGGAAAGGGGGCACAAAGGAGAAACAGTCCCTGGCAGACAAGGCACACCACCCTTTTGCAACATGAGTAACGAATTAGCTGGTGAAGGCCAGACAGCTTGTTCCAGCTGCAGGGCAGAGGAGGGAGCGATATGGAGGTATCACCCTCCGCCGCTGACCACAAAGGGTTGCATCCCAAAAAATAATTGCTGCTCACAGACTAAGTGTTGACCTATAGTACCCCTAGCCTCCTTATCCCTGCTTACCCTATTAAAAAACACACCCCGTGCTGCATAGCGATATGTGAATAAGGGGGGCATACCCCCAACAACCGCGCAAATGGCAATCTGGCCAATGAAGTGTGACTGCCGCACTTCCACATCCCACCTTCAGCAACTATAAAACAGAGGACAGCCCGCTAAAGTTTTTGGAAGGGAAGAAAACCGAACCCCCGACCTGTTCACCGGAGATTGCTGCCGAGCGAGCCTCCTTCTCCCTTCCCCCAAACGGGGACGCCTCTTTGGTAAGACTTGCGCCTCCGACAACGTCGGATGTTACCCAGGGAAATATATTATTATTGAAAGCGCTTAATTGTTAGTTTGAGCTCAAAGAAAGAAAATTTGTAGCAGCAAGTGCATTTATCAACGGCAATTCCGAACCTGTTGTATCTGTTGCTTTAATAAATTCTTATTCTTTTTTACTTTGCGAAGCTGACTCAGTGAAAGTCCTTGAACAAGGGGCTCTGGCAGGCAAACGTAAATTATAAAGATAAGGAAGGGCCTTCCTTCCTTCCCTCCCTTCATGCAACACCCTAAATATCCCATAATGTTTTGTACATCCCCCAAATCCTCTTAGAACACTCCATAATAAGTTTTACACAGTCCTAGCATTCTCTTCCCCCTGTATCCCATAAGAAGTCCTATTCCCCTGTAGGCATTAATGCCCTCTAGTTTGCATGGCTTTCTTGACTCCTCTGGGTGGGTTTCACATCGGAACAATGGTTGAGTCATTCCCCTCTGATGGTTTTTGGGAGCAGCTGGGTCAGGGTGCTCCCTTCTTACCAGGGGGTTGCTGGGGTTCCTCCACCTGACATGGTTCCTCTGATCCTCATGGTTTCCATGTTTACTGCGATTAGCCTTTAATCAGATAACCTAACAGTACTATTGCAGTGCACATGCCATAACTTGGGAATTCTTAGACCAAGGAATCAAGGAATTGTATTTTATCTAAATGGTTTCATCAGGGTGGGTTCTTTGACTAGTTTAAGAAAGATGAGCTTCAGTTTCTTTAAATTACTTACCATACATTAAACAGAAGTTCTCTGAAGGAGAAGGATGTGGCTAAACTGAAGTCGGTGTGCTTTGACAGTGGGGCAGCACAGGGAGTGTTTGTTAGGACACGTGTTAGTTTGAACTAACAAATGAAACAGAGATGTTCAGCACAGAGCAGCCAAGCTTCCCTGTGCTTCTGATGGTCTGTAGTATTAACCTTGTAGAGGCTGGCATGACATCAGGAGATGTGCTGGTAACACAGCTGTCCTGCTCAGGCAGTGTCAAATGTGCTTCCCAGGTTGTGTGTGGACCCAGCAGATGTCCAGGTGGTTCCAGGGCCATTATATGTATCCTACTTCCTTGCTTCCTCTATTACAGAACACAAATAATAAATTGTAGGAAGATTAAAACTTGACTTGCATAACAAAGACTGGTACTATACCTCCTTGAGCAGTTCTAGACCTGCATAGCTGCAAATCTGTCTTCCCACTAGTGCAAATCCACTGGTTCACCGCCAGTGCTTGTCACAGGGCAGCAGCAGTGCTCAGTGCTTTACAAGCAGTGCTAAGTGCCTGCTCAGATCAGTGCTGTCTCCTCTGGAAATAAGCCAAACATCCACTTGAATCTTCAAATCTACTACAGGAAATTAGATGAGGGATGCATATAAAGTATATATATAAAGTATTTATAACATGCGGATTTTATGTCACTATAATTTTCAATCCATTTTATAGTGTTTACCATCCCATTTTTCTCAAAATATTGTCTCATCCTGTGACCCTTACTGAGTGAAACCTTTGATTCCTCTTGCATAAGACTTACTTGTATGAATAAAGGCTTTCTAAATACTCTTGTTCCCAAAATCATTAGGAGTCAGACTAGGACCTAGAGCTTTTTCAAGGCCAATCTCTTTCAAAGAGAAAAAGGAGGAGGGAACAAGGAAAAGAGTTTTCTCAAATCAGAAATAACTTTATTAACAGTAAAACACAAGACATGAATAATCCCTTTTACAATAGATTAATTCCAGCCAAAGAAAATGGAGTGTGTTAAAAAGTGTATCGTTCAAACATCAGATTAATATATTGACTTCAGGATGCCTCAAATCAAATGCAACAGGAGGAATGTTTGTGAAAATGTCCACTTGAAAAGCAGTTGCTATATTTTTCTTTATATGAGAGGGCATGGGATTGAGTACTCTGGAGCTGCCCTGATCTCCCAGGCTCCTGAAACTAAGTACATCTCTGAGATTTTTCATTCTCAAGAGGCAAGAGTCCAAGGAGCATTATTTATACAGTGATCTACACTGTTTTACAGAATATCAGTAACTGTGAGTAATACTTACTTCCATCTTCCAGATGGCAAAGAAGTTTTGCCTTGGTTGTGATGGAAAACGAGAGGGCAGAATTGTTCATAGGCAGAAGCGATACTATTAAATCTTTATGTACTCTTATGGTTTTTCTTCCGCTCAACCAGATTGTGATAGCTAGTACTTAACACAAAAAAGCACTCCTTGCTCAAATCCACCATTTTGGCCCCTTGAATGCATACATCCTTGCAAGATTATGGCTTCATTGACCCCCACAAAAAAGGCCTGTTTCTTCACTTTGTTATCCCACTGCACAGGCAGTACCGAAATGAGGGAATAAATTGTTAACACTGCATTATCTGCAGAAAATATGTTGTGATACATTTAACTTGAACTTAGAAAGTATTATAAATAATTAAAAACTGAACTCCAATTGCCCGAATAAATGAAGAAAATTTATCTAGAGGTGCATTATTTCTGCTCGTCATTATGTTTGTTCCCTTGCTCTCTCATTTGCAAAGCATCACATCGATAAGACATAACACACACTGTAGCATCAAAAAATCACTTTGAAACAGATGATGTGCTCACTACTGTGAAAGTGCAAGGGGTTAGACTTTACCAAGTTTTCTTCTAGCTTTTCTTTGCTCATGAGGTCTGTATTTAAAATTATTTTACTGGTTGGTCTATTTCTTCCTATGCTATTCATATGCAATATCATTTGAGGACTAACATGGAATATAAAATAGCAGCATCCATGGATAATAAAAACACTATGACTGAAGATCTAAAAAATGTTCACAATTAGCTGCAAATGTTCACATTGGCTATAATGGAAGAGTAGCTGACTCTGGAGGACATAGTGGTTATGTTTACCTTGCATTTTGAGACGTGGCCTGCAAAGTAGATTCATTATCTGTACAGGCACCAAGTTTGCAAGCATGGGCCAGGTGCAGCTGAGTGTGGCAACAGTATGGCAGCACACCAAAATGCACCCTCGGGCAAACCATTGGCAGGCTGTTTGGGAGGCTCCAGGGTGGGCAGGTAACAGGATCTGATGTTGCACTATGCTCCTGGCCACTCCTGGCCACCCTGGGGCTTCCTGTGAGTAGATGATTGATACAAACTAAAGGCTGTATTTTGTGCTGGTGCATGACACACAGAAGAGTCTGTCTGCACTAGAGACACAAGGCAATTTTTCTCTGCTGAACAAAGACTTATTGCCCACCCAGGCTTTCTATACCTTGCAGAAGGGTACAGAGAGAATGACTCCTGGAGCAGCAGTCAGGAAGAAGCCCTCTTTCAGTGACTGCAATGAAGCCTCCAAGCTGAGAAGTATTTTGTTTAGATTTAAAGACTCATATAATCTCTCCCGCTACTGCAAGATGGGACCAACTCTACCAGGCTCATTCTTGACTGATGGTTATCTAACGTCTTACAGACTCTCAGGGATGGAC
The DNA here is from genome assembly GCF_036417845.1 of Apteryx mantelli. NCBI lineage: Eukaryota > Metazoa > Chordata > Aves > Apterygiformes > Apterygidae > Apteryx > Apteryx mantelli. The sequence continues at coordinate 28,940,221 of NC_089978.1, forward strand.
ACTTTTCATTCTTAGTTCTTGTTATAAATATTATTCCTTAAGAGACCCAACTTTCTTGGGCTATGAGGGCTTCTGCTGATTCCATCTGATTCAGGGCACTACAATCTCCTGCCTATGGAGGAAGTGGGTTGCTTTTTTGCAATTCCCAGGTAGCCACTATATAATCCATGTCCTTTAGTCATGCAGTTGCTAGCCAGACTGCAATTGTATTTAGGGAGCATGCACCGGAAGTGCTTGTACTGCCCTTGAATGGATGCCCAAAGCTGAACTCAGCACCAGTCCTGTGGAGAGGCAGAGGGTGATCTTGCAAGACAGTCCCAGATGCAACCAGAGCCAACTCCCTGGATCACATGGGACACCATTTGCCTTAACATGCCTAATGGCTTATTGGGTGGCTCGCACACCCAGCCAGGCAGTGTGAATAGGAAGCACCAGATCAAGGCATATGGCACTCCACATGTTTAGGTGTGACTGTAACAAGCTCCAGGGAGCACAATGGTTGCCTAAGCACATATTGCCTTGATACTTCCAGGGTTGACTACTGAGCATATCTAGTCATATGCCACCCCCCACACCCCCCAGTCCCTTCACCCTCTCAGTGCATCTGTGGCTACAAAAAACAACCGTGAACTGTAAACCCTCTATAAAACCTTCTGAACCCCTTCAGTGGAGTTTCCACTCACCCAGAAGGGCTTGGGTTCAGATGTTCAAGTAGCAGCCTGTTTCCCAGGTCCTCCAAAGCAAGGAGCTCTCTCCTTATGCTTGGAGAGCACATCATGTTCAGTACCTTTCTAACTGATGGTACAAATCTATATTCTAGGCAGCACTTCTCAGCTTTGAAAATTATATTTAATTAATTTACCCTATGACTCATTAATCCTTCATTATTGTGTCTGTTTCTGGTTTTACTAAGCTAGGTTATGGTGTGTTGGGAGGAGAGGTGAGTAGTAAATAGGATGTAATCTTTCTTTCCTGCATTGGCTTCCATCGTGTAGTGCTCAAGCATTCATGAAAGCTTTAGCTGCAGCAGAGAAGTCTCTAATGAGACAAGAAAATTAGCTTGAGACCCTTCAAAGTCCACTAAATTTGATCATGCTTCTTTATAAATCATTCTATCCAACCAAGAAGCAGATGGGTTCTCTGCCTTAGTTGCCTCTGTAAATCCAGGGGGCTTAAGACCTCCTCAGTCACTGGTGAGACTTTCAGAACTCAAAGACAAAAAGATGAGTGTTACATGCCAGGAAGAACAAAGGCAGATTAGATAAAGCTACAGTCACAAACCCCTGACTTTCTCCATTTTAAGAGCTGGGCAGTGGAGATAATGTTTACCGTGAGAGATGTTTACATTGCTGATTTTATACTGAGAGAACACTAATATCTGGTAACTCTACCCTGCACTGAACTCATGTAGAAATAGCTGATGCTGTTTATGTTTCAGCCTGAAACTGTCTCTGCTAATAGACAGGTCCTCGTCTGTGGCAACCTGTTATTATTGAATCTCTGTGTAGAACCACAGAATAATGTAAGTTGGAAGGGACATCTGGAAGGCATCTAGTCTGATGCCCTACTCAAAGCAGGGAGCACTTAGAGAGGGCTGCTTGAGGCCTTGACAGTCTTGATATAGTACCTGCTGGAGAGACACTGAAGGAATTTCCTTGACACCAGTCGATGTTACTTGGGGCCATAGTTCCCCTTCACATAATCCTTCAGACTGAGCAAGGCAGAACATGAAATAATCATGAGGAGTAAAAATGTTTGTGGCTTTACAGTATAGCAAGTACACTGTAGAGCCCTTCTCCTTTTGTGAAAACTCAGCTCAACCTTTGCCTTCAAAGCACACAGGCCTGCCTGGACATGCTGTGGGTAAAAACACCATCAGATATAGCTAAGTGGGTTGTCTATGATGAAGGGTTTGACGGGGAGGCAAAACACATGCTCCACTCACACAAAAATACTAGTCATTGCTAATAACATACCTGGTTGTCTATTATAAGATTATGGGACTGAGAGTCAGAGCAACAGTACCACTGAATGTCTTCATGCAGTGTGCCAGATTTGCTTCAGACACCTCTGGATGCAAACGACACATTATCACTGCTGCTGCTGAAGAACTGGCAGCAATTAAGTAATCTTCTTCTCTGGACTGCTTAATAGGAAAACAAGTGATCTGAGTACCAAGATGAAATGTGCTTTATGCCACTGGCTGGTCAAACTCCTATCACTGCCTGCTGATGCATGGTACTTCTCCATAGACACCTTCAAGCAGGTTTGAATTGCTGATGGCTCAAAAAACATTAGCAAAAAAAGGTCTTCAGCTAAGAAGCATGTAAGTGGCTTTTAAATCTCCCAGGAAGCCCATCTCAAAAGCTTGAGTATTTATGAATGCATTTAAAGGCTTTAAATTTAATACAAGCTGATAGGTTGATGAAGACCCTTCAGCAGAAAGTCCTCCTAAAATGGGGGAGACATTACAGTGAAATACAAAATTCCTTACTAGAAAGTATGAGAAAACTGAATTTTTAATTGAGCTCAGTTCACATACTAAAGGAGCTTGTAAGAAAGACTTGTTCAAAAAGAAAGGACAACTAATCTTTCTTATCCTTACTTTTTATCATTTTATGTGGGCAGAGATCATCTTCCTATCTACTTCCACTAGTTACTACTTCTCTTTAACGCTGTAAGCTCTTCCCTTCTCTTGGGAAGGAACTGTCAGTTACTGTGTATCTATCTGCACAATGTCTCATAAAATGGTGCTGGCCTGGTTGAGACTAAAGCCTACAGAGGTCACCAAAACTGGAAGTAGTGCATACAGTGATGACAGCCCTCTTGCAGGTTAACAGCTCTAAGACGGCTGTTGGCTTTGATTGCTCAGACTCGGGTGCTTTGATCCAACTTTCAGCAAATAGCTGAATGATTCATCTCATCCTAATGCACACACTAGGTCAGAAGAATCATGTTTCAGAAACACCTGTCTCTTTACTTACTTTTAAGGGGAACTAAGGTGACTATCTTTAATGAGATGCATGCATAGAGTCATTTAAGCCAAAAGTGCTATTTGTATGAGGATTACCATAAGAGGAGAAATACAGAAAAGGAAAAGCTGCTCTGAATCTATCATCTCCTATTTAAACAACACTTACTGTGTAAGCGTCATTGCCAGGCTGTCAAAGCCACTACATCTCCCCTAGAACTCATCTCACCTATTTTTGAATATGTCCAATGTAGCAGTCAACATCTGAGCCAGTGACCCTGAGTTCCCCTTCTAGTTGATGGGAAGACATAAGCACGCTCAGAGTGCAGTATATTTTACCTATTTGAATTATCTACCTTATGATGAAATGAATGATGCCTTAGAAAGACCTCTTTCCCTTCACTGACTATCCATTTTTCCTCTGTAGCAACAACAGAAAACTGAGTTCTAGAGTTGCCAAAGAGCTGGTGCACCTTTGTTCTCTGTGAAGAAGATGAAAATATTGGAAATGTCTAAAATCAACCCCTAAGTTCCCTTATATAGTAGGAGGGAAGAAGGTTTCAATTTGTGTCTCTTAGGTGAAGCCTAGAAGGCAAGGAAGAGTCTAGGATAAAGGACAGAACTAGATCCTGGGTAGAGGAAGTGAGTTTTCTCTGTCCTCAGCTGCCAAGAAAGAAAAGGGAAAAGTAATATGGAAAGCACATGAGAAATTGCTGAAGTAAGTGCACAGTCAACATTCTAAAAAAAAACCACATTACCAACACCTCAGTAAGGTGACACTGAGGGAGCCGAGGAAAATGTCTGTTTCCAAACCAATATCCCTAAGTCTGCTAAGCAGTAAACGGCATGCCTGGAATTCTGTGTAACATTATTACCCGATTGCACTGCTGCAGGAGGCTGTAAAGCTTTTCCTATCCCACAGTGACACTGCTGATGTCAAATGGTGACAGAATAGGGCTCTTCATGTATACACATTTCCTATAAAACTTTCTATTACTGCTACAACTTAATGATCATTTATCATTCTGTGCCCTAACAATGCTAGAGGCAGCTGAAGGTGCATTCAAGGGAAGTATCCCTGCTAGTTTACTGATTCTTCTTTTCTATTTGTAATTACCACCTCATAACAGGTATTACATAGCTTCTAAAAGATATGAAAAGTCTTTCCAATGAATGTTGTATCTGGTTTGTATATATGATGTACCTGAAGATTTCAGGTATCCTCTTGTAATTATACAGTAAAATGTGTAGCACCAGGTATTGTGTGAGGAGAAAAGAAAAGAAAAAAAAGAAAGAAAAGAAAAGAAAAGAAAAGAAAAGAAAAGAAAAGAAAAGAAAAGAAAATTCTGTTAAATATTTTTTTCTAGGTATACTTCTTGTGTGTTCTAAGAAAGAGTGAGATTTGAGAAGCTGTCATTCCTTCTGGCCCTTAAAGCAAAACAATTTTAGATGGCCTTCTGTTCCTGGAAAGAAATAATCCTCCTCTTTCAGCAAGGAAATGGAGACCATCAACACGTAATGGTGTTTCACCTGCCCCCTCAGAAAAGGTTATCAGGTGACCAGCATTTTGTAAGGTTGGTTCTGTGGCTGAGAGTATGGGCAACAGGCTCTCCTGCTTACTGAAGGACCACAGACAAGGAGCTTTTTAAAAGGTTTTGTGCACCAGTTCATTCTTCACTTGTTTGTGGCTTACACCGCCTCACCATCCTATACAGGCGAGGCAAAGACACTGTAAATGATGAAATCTATCTAAGATGAGAAACCATCCACGGGGATGTACAAAGTGACTGGCCAGGAACCCCTCTGTGTCAAATCTAAGTGTTGCACTCAGATCCTGAGAATTGGCACAGCTCAAGGCATAGATGAGACTGACTCCCACCTCCTTCTGCTTCCACCTTGTGAGCGTGGGGCTCCTTGTTCTGCCCTGTTCTCAATACAGAGACTCTCCCAAGATAGATGATAAACTAGTTATTCAGTTCTTCAATGCACACTTCATTTCCCTTTTCTGAATCACAGTTCAAGTCCCTTTTAGACGTACCCTTGATATCAGCACAGTAGTCTAACTACAGATAGTCCTAACTTTAAAACAAACTACATCAATACTGTATAATGGATAAGATTAATTTTACATGCCAGATACCTATGCAAGAATGAATGTACTTTGCAAAAAAGCACTGGAAGTTAATTTTTAAACATACATGTATATATTTCAAATTTTCTTTTTTTTAGGAGCTTGTTGTATTTCAGTGCAGCAGTACCATACACTACTGTGTCAACAGTATTAGACTATTTGGATTTGTCCAGAATGCTCTGATAAGGCTCCAGTGCTGAATGCGTCCTGAGGGCTCTCTCCTCCTGCCAAATCCTATGGGAGACAGGGGTGTCTCAGTGCCTCAGAGGATCTGTTGTCCCATCATGCTTTGCAGTAGGGAAACAGACTGGAATTGCTGTTTAGTCTTTCAGTTCACTGGATAAAAGTCATCTCTATCCATGTCTTGTGCACCACATAAGGTTCTCTTTTAGACCTGAAATTAGGATGTAAAATGGATATGTGGTGCAGAGATCTGACTTTGGTTGCCTGCAGAGGGGTGAATTTCACCTACTAGGAACAGCTACAGCCAGATTTCTGAATCTGCACAGAAGGGCTGAGAATTCTCACCTTTTACTGGCTTGACTGGCAAATGAAGATGCTCACAGGAAATGTTTGACACTTTTGCAGGAATTTGGCTTATTTTGTACTAGAGAACAGATACGCTATACCTAAATTTCTAAACTTATCGTACTGGCATCAGAGTAGCTAGAAACCACGAAACATAGCATGAAAAAAATAGGTGAGTAGACTATGTATAGATATATTTACATCTACATACATCTACATATAGAAGCTTCTGTTCACTGGAAATTCTATAAGCCACTGCCTGCAATAGCATCCATCCTAAGGGAGTTCAAGAGATGACTCTTAAGAGACTGAGGAGATGGGGTTGTGAGGTGAGCCCATCTGTGTCAGCACCTTGTCCAGCCATTGCAATGGTCCATGCAGGTGGATCTCAATCCAGCAGGGCGTGCTTGTAACATCTTGGCGATGATACTCTGCTCCCCAGCCCTACAAAAATATCAAAGGACCAAAGAGTGAGTCTTTTTAAAAAATGTTAAATCACAACACCAGTGCTGATGGCCTAACACTACTCCAGGTAACCCATCATCCAAGTTACCAAGATTTAATGCTTCGTCCTAAGGAGAATTTTTTCTCGAAATGTTGCTCTTTTTTAAGGTTATTGTTATGATAGTTATCAGGGACATTAAGGGTGAACCTACACTAGTAAATTAAATATGCTCAGCAACATTTCAAGGTGATGTTGAGACTCTTTCCTGCCTGGGGCCTTTGGTAACACTGAGACCAAATGGCATGGAATTGCCTGTTTCTGAGCTTGGAAAATTTCCTTGCTTCAAAAAGAGGGTGGCTGCCAGCAAACAGCCTATTGGGAATGGTCCCTACCATTTTAACCCCAGAGCCATCAGCAAATAAGTCTGGCACCAACCAAAAGCATGCTAGGCCCTGTCATAACACTGTAGCAGGAACTGGGACCGGTCCTGGGTACTACTTCATTCATTGGTAGAGATGTATCCTATGAGTCTGTGTCTCTAGAAGTTCTAGATATTTATCTGAGCCTTTGGAAACTTCAAGCAATATTCCCCATGTCCCCATTAACTTAAACTCAGCTTATATACAGACATTTTCCATGATTTTTCTATCTATCTTTGAACATGGCCTCTTTTCCCATAGGAGTTCCTGGATTTTGGATCTCTGCTGTGGGAAGTCCTGGAATAACTTCTCCAGCTCTTTCTGGGAGATAAGGGATATGGAGCTTCTGTCAGAAGATGGGCATGTGGTGCTGGCAGGGAAAAAAGAGAAACAGAAGCTCCCCCACCTCAAGGCAGCACAATGTCTGCTTGTTAAGCAGGCAGCCGCTCTGCCAGTTTTGGCCAGATATATTAATTCTAGCCACCCATGTAAATTCCCAGAATGGGAATGGGGGTAACAATGTGTGATGGGACTTCATCAGCCAGACAGCTGATATTTCTGTGAGCACAGAACTACAAAAAAGAAGTCATAACATTCACCATCAAACCCAGCAGAGTTACCACTCTCCTTACTTCAGCCCAAATACAGAAGCTCTGGATTCACAGTGTTTGCACACAGTATCACACTCTGTGAATAGCCAATTTCACAGCAATGCAAGAGATTCAATTAACAGCCTGAAGTCTCACAGCTAATTGACTGTCTCTCTTATAGAAAGAGAACTCACATTTCCACTGGGCGATGTGCAAAATATTGTCTAACTTCAGGATGAGGCTCATAATCTGTGGGCCACTGATCAGAGAAGCTGAACTTTACCTACCACTGTGCTAGTCAGAAGGGTTGACATTTTTGTCATGAAAAAGTACATGGAGATATATTAAAACTGATGCCTGCCAAAGGTACCTAAATTAGAGAGAGTGATGAACAGTTCAGAGTACTGAGGTTGCTAGAACTCAGTTCTCTAGAGAACCAGATGTAAAACTAGGAATGATACTAAAACTGGATGCCATAATAAATGAGCTGGATAAAATCCATTTAATAGGGAGCAGGGGGCAGAGAGCAGAAGACTAAGATATAGGCCCACCAAAGCCCAAACAGTGCTTTTAATCAGGCAACATTCTTCTGACCTGCAGAGCATTTATGAGGATAGAAAATGTCTGTATTTTTAGGCACCTTAATGTTCTGGAAATGTTTGCATAAAACCCCCAATCTTTAAATCAGTGTGACTGGGCTTCTGACTTTAAGGGTGATAATGCTCAGCTGCAGTGAAGATACATGGCCAGAAGGACAAGCATCAAAGGAAATGGTGCATCTCATCTGACTGGCAGGATGGAAAATCTGGTTGAAAAGGAATTACAGGTTACAAATGCAACCTGCACGATTTTGAGGAGTTTGGTGTAGGCAAAAGTCTGCAGTCATTGCAGCAAGTCATTTGACAGATTGCGAGCATCTTTAGGTGGCTGGCCATCTCCCTCTGCTGGCAGCTCCAAAACACGGCTAGCTGCCTTCCCCCAGCCCAGCTGCCCGTGTTGCCATCTCATGCACCAACTGCAGCTCCCCACAGTTAAAATGCCAATAGCGCAGGACTCACCTATGTCTTTGGCCTGTAAATTAAGGCCCTCCCTAGGCCGCAGGTAGAGTCCTTGATCCCTGCGGCTGAAATGAACTCAGAGGTGGAGCTCTCTTAATAAGGGAGTAAAATGAGAACAATTTGCAGAGCTGTGTTGTTGTTTTGCACAGACAGTGGGAAGAGGATACCAGCAACCAAAGAGGAGTCCAGAAATGAACATTCTGGCATGAGGGAGATGATTTCAATAACCCTGCTGGTACTGCCAGCCTTTCCCACCTTGTGCAGGCAACAGCCCTCTCCAGCCGGGCGCTTAGCCATGTCCCAGAGCTGTGAGCATTCTCACACTGGGAAGCAGCCAAGCCTGCTGTATTGTCCCCTTAGCACTGAGATGGAAAGGAATGTGGCCTAATAGGAAGCAAATTGCTGTGGGAGTGAGGGTCTGGGTTCAGGGCTTGACTCTCGCTCTCTGCGCTGTGCTTTAGCTGCCTCACCTGCAGAGAAGGGGCAATAGCCAACCTGCTTGTTAGGTTTATCCACATCACTCTGTGGATCAAAATTGTTCCTTAGTGGCCTCTGCTGTCTCTGCTAATACATTCATGTTTGCCTGAATTCATGTTTGCTCCCCTCAGCTGTTCCATGGGCATACAAGGAGCATGGGAGTGAACAGAAGCATCTTTTCCCTCTGTCCTATAACCTGTCTCCAGAAAATGACACAGTCCTGGCAAGTTTCTCATGACTCTCTGTCCCTGCCCATTCTGCCTCCCTGGTGGTAGCTCATGCATTCGTAGCGCAGGCGGCAGGGTCTCCAGCACTTTGGCTGAGCCTGCCCTGTGGTCTGTAAGGGATTAGCAGCACCTGGTGTGTGGGGTCAAGAATCAGGGAGAAGCACAGGACTGCCCTGTGTCTGGGGACTCAGGGTGCATGGCACATACTGGGGCTCTGATGGGCAACACTGTCCTCTCTCTACTGCACACCCCAGCACCTCAGGGGCACTCCTGTCCCCACCAGGTCTCACACCTTTGGAGAGAAATAATTTGGGAAAACTGAGTACAGGAAAGGGTTTTTACAGGCCAGGAAGAAAGAACCTAGGTGAGATTTGGATAGCCCCTTTCCAAAGGTCATGGGAAAGGGTTTAAAATAGCTCCTTCTTGCACTGGTCTTCTGGTGCCCGCGGCACTATAGTGGCTGCCATTGTTTCAACAAAGTACGGTGATAAATACAGCAGTATTGTTACTTAGTGCATCAACACTACCACTTTTGCTGCCATGCTGGGCTTGGAGGTAGATAACACATCAAAGAGACTGCCCCTGAGTTGCTGAGATAATGAAAATATTGTGTAACTGGCTACACTGCCTTTACAAACAACATGCCCATTCATGTCTTCCATTAAAGAAAATGCTGTTTGTTGGGTTTCTTGTGTTCTTTTTTCCCCTAATGCTTGCATGTGAACAAGATGTCAGTTCCTTCCCAAGAACAAAACAATATGGGCAGGGAGATTTTGGCTTGGACTCCCGGGAAAAATTACAGAGCATTCTTAATGCTCTCAAATAGTTAAAAGGATGGGTCCCCAAGGGCACCCAGAAAGAGTCAGAGCCAGAAAGCTGCCCGGGTCTCAACTCTTCCTCTTTGTAAGATGTAGGGGAACTGGGCTTGAACCTCAAGCAGTTCTGTGGTATCTTAGATGTGAATTCAGTCAGCTTGGTTCAGTCATTTGTATACAACCAAATCAGCAAGACAAAAGGCCACACTAAAGCCACTTCTTATAGTACCTAAGCAGGACCAGTGTGCTTCTAATGATGCAACTTCTCTAGTATGCAGGCTGACTATTGCTGCCTAACTCTCTCCAGCAGCTCTGTAGGAAGTCAGTCTAGGGCATTTGTAGAGTAAGCAATCTTGAAATACTCACCATTCTCTTAGATGACACCAACGATACCAAAAGTACATTGTTAGTTCTAAAAGGAGTCAAGAAATGTCCTTCTGGAGAGAAGGGCATTCAGAAGATTTAAGAAACTCCCATAAAGACTGATAGATTGCACAGCCAGCAGTCAGATTGCAAAGGGTCAAAAAGACATGGAAACAGTAATAGCTTTGGTGGCCTACTGTCTCTTTCAAGTAACAGAGGTCAGTGGTTCTTTTGAGTTTTGTATTCTGCTTGTAGGGACCCTTTCTGGCAGTGGGTCTGGCCAGTGTGAATGTCAACAGCAATTAAGACAATCTTTTGCCAGGGAGCAGAAAGGTGGCAAACAACATCCATCCCCAACAGGCTGAAGGAGGACTCAGTGTTTCTTGACTGAGCCCATACATGCCAGTCTATAGTAATGTTAAGACTGTAAATTGGCTAGTGGCATAAGGACATCCTTTTCAGATTTGTGACTGCACCAAGCTCTATTGCAAACCAATAACAATGGGATGGCTCACGACATGGCTAAGGTATGTGCTGCGACATTACATGCTAAGCCCATCTAAATTGAACTTTTTATGCAATCAATGGGGAAAACATCACCATTCAATCTCTGCTTGTTTTCCACATGAGCCTATGGAATACTTAAATTTTGGACTCTAGGAAATTTCCAGGTTGACCACAGAAGCATCTACTAATTTTAAGCACCTAAAAGTTTAAGACAATGTTGGAAAACAGGCAGTCTGAATTGCTATTTGCAGCTTGGGTGTCTAAATACCCACTTGGGAGGGATCTGATAAAGTCTAGTTTTGCATCAAAGTTAGCAAGTGACAGGATTCACCTTTTCAGAAATGCAAGAGAAGACAAAACATCCTTACTTTAACAAAGCTCATTCGAATAGTACACATCTTGGTCAGCTCATACACCACTTCAAAACCATGATTGACCGACTGGGCAAGCAGCTGGGCAAAGAGCTGGTTGTTGAAGATCTTGAGGCTGCAGCCACTGGGGATCTTGCAGACAGTGGCTGGATGGAAACCATGCTGATAGTTACAATTGCGGCTCTGCACAAAAATGCTGCTGTCACTCACACATTCAGCATAAACCTCTCCACCGACATAGTAAAGATGAACACCTCAAAAAGGAAAAAAATAGGTATTACTTCTCCATTGTTTGCAATATGCTTTATGCCAGTAATTCTTTGACTATTTTACTTGTGTGCACATACAAGCCCAGGATCATTCCAGGCATTCAGTGCTGTGCCTTTTAAAAGACAGTAAAATGTGTGTATATCCACCTATCTACAAAATGGACCCACAAACATTAAAAGCAAATTGTCAAAAATGTTATTTAAAAGTATTGGCATAAGAGAAAAAGGTCTTGGCACGCGATATTCTGCTTTGTTTCTCAGTGAAGGTTGACTTACTTTTTTAATACACCAGCATGGTACTTTTTAACACACACACATATGCACATACACATATATGTCAAACATATGTGAAACATATACAAAGCATGGATCAAAACTGTCAAATAACTGGCAAATCTGTTATGCATTACACATCCAAATCTGCTTTCCTTGTTGAGCATGTCGAGCATGTACACTCTGACCGAGACCCAACTCATTGCACGCTATTTCCTAATACAGGATCCTATCTCATGCAGTTCAAACATGGTTTGGTGTGCACTTAAAAACAGCTTTTCTGTATTTTATTTTATCCACCACATCAGAACCATGTATCTGCATTTGCATGATCTAGACTTACTCACCAGATCCTGTTCAAAGCAACATTAACAAGAAAACGACTGATTTTCTTGTGGACCCTTCAGTGTCTGAGTGACTTACCAACACTAACTCTCCTATTTTTACCATGCCTTGGAGAAATAAAGATAGAAACACTTCTATCCATTCAAGGACTCAGATTCCCCTCTGGATGACGGCCTCCACAAAAATGTACATAAACTGGTGAGGGATTTACCTCAGCTAAATTCAGCAACCTTAAAATTAGGGGTATAGTGTAAGCTAAATATGTAGACTCCTTCTCTAACTGATAGATGACAAGAGGTACCGCCACCAGATGATTCACTCCATATACCATAGAGTGCAGGCTTACTGTCAGCTTAATCTGATCTAAGTCTGTGCTGGTGCTGAAAAAGCTCTCTTTTCCTGCCTCTGCTGCTTCCTTCCACACCTGCGCTCATGAAGGCAGCAATGCTTGAGGGCCAGGCAGCCACCCAGATAAGGCAGCTGAACTAAATGAAGACTAATATATTTGCAGTGAAATCTTCATCAGTGCGAGAGTGGCAATGGGGACCTAGACTGCTTAGAAGTGAGCATGAAACCACACCCTGAAGAGGGCCGAGTCATCCTCTGAAGATGCTTCCACATTTAACCTTCCCATGGTTAGAGTTAGGTGAGATGAACCCCTCCCATGGTCAAGAGAGGTGGAAGACTTCTGTTCTTTGTTCTCATACAAACCACCAATAAATAAAAATAAAATCCTCCTCTTTATTCCCAGGTACAGAGTTCAAAGCCTTACACATAAATGTACACATTCACAGAGTCTAAGTGGACTGCCTGCAAAGCTAGTGATAACTATGCTTTAATAATTCAGCGTTAATTTGTTTTTTTTCCTGTTGTCTTTCATACAAAAAAGAATGGCTACATATTCCCAGTCTCTGTTCATGCCTCTGTGGTCATGACAGCAAGGGGTAGCAGCATATCCTTGAAACAAAACCAGCCTCTCAACAGAAGTGGGAAAGGCTTGGGGAAAAGCAGGTTGAATGGGAAAGGGATCTGGGAAAAATATGCTCTCCCATAGACTTCCGGAATGACTCAGACAAGAACCTTAAAGTCTGTCTTCAAGCCATCACTTGACTTTTACTTCTGTGCACCCACGAGATCTCACATTAGATCTGAGTGACAGGGAGGTGTGGCTCACAGCCCAAGCTCGCATTGCACTGGGAACGTGGGTGAAACTACAGCTCAATTAGACCAGTCATCAGCAACAGTACAACTGCTCCAGAGAGTTACGTGGTGTTTCACATTGTGACTGCTATTACTTGACCTGTGTCTCCTTTTCCTTTTGTTAAAGAGGGATAAAAGGGAAGGAAAATACACTAAAAAAGTTAAGTTATCCTAGGTGACCTTGATGGAGTCCATATTAATTCCTGAAATAAGCAGGTTAAGTAAGAACGCAGAGTAGGAAGAGAAGAATAAGGACATAAATATTTGCCACATTTCAAATCTACAGATGTGACTAGTGATTTAGAGTGCTAAAGTGAGAAGCTTTAAGGTGCTGAATTTTCAGAACATATTGAGAACCCAACTTCTGAAAAAAACTGAAAGCTTTCAAAGGCATTACGCAAACTGTGCACCACAATAACAAAAGCACCAAAGTCTCTTCTGAAAGCACAGGTTACAATTTTCTTTTCCTTGTGGGCTTTTTAAAAGCAGCAGCAGTGAAATGTCAGCGTGGGTTTCCAGTCTTCTGCTATTCATTCACTGAAGACTAGCACTGTCAAGGAAACCAAGCAGCTGAATATTTGTAGAAGACCAAATCAAGGGTCCATATGTTTTAATGGGATTTCATCGCTCTCTACAGAATTTGGAGATTCAGCAATCTCCAAGTTTTCTCATCTTTTTGACACTCTGATCAGAAGTCCCCTTTTTGTCCTTGAAGTCTGACTGCTGAAACAGGTCCAATTGCTAGTAGAAGTTGCATTGTGTTCTGAATTGTTTTTAGCTTTGATGTGGTATTTCCAGGAAACCATTTCACGCTGATACACTAGATGACAATTCAATCGCATATCTTTTTCCGACTGAGCTAATCTTGTTTACTCACTCTTTTTTCCCCCCATTAACATGTGACAATTGTATCCGTTTCAGTAGCTTTCATCTGTCCAGCATGCCTTTGAACTATACAGTTTTGGAGCTGCTCTGCTCTCTTCTGCAGGCCTGTACTGGTGCCACTTCTATTTCACCTGAACATGTTTTTTTTAAGATTTGCATAAACAGGGAAGAGCAGTAAAATTAAGGATCTCAGATATTCCAAGCTCCTCTCTGGGCAACCTGCTCCCTTCCCTTGGGCAGATTCCTAGCATAAGACTTAAAAGGACTTTTAATCAATGAAGACAGATCTTCAGATTTGAATGGATGAGGACTATTAGCACGTACCTCATTTCTTCCTGTTCTGCCTCTTTCATTTTTGGGGCAGAAATTTACAGGATGTAACGTCCTCAGATGACAACTTTGACTGATATTTTTTCTCATTTAATGGAGGCTGGGCTCAGCTTTGGTCTACGCTCCTCTGAGAGCAAACACTGATAGGGAAACTTTGCCTTATTTTCTGCATAAGTCAGGACTAGCTGGATAATTTGTTTACACTGCTCACAACAAACTACTATGACAGACACTTGTAGCATCACACTCACTTCACACAGTACATTTGTACCAGAAGTGTTCTCCTGGAGAGCAAGGCAAGAGCTAAGTACAGCATCTGCTGTGAAGTGCAGCACCTCCTGCACTAGCCTTCAGGTTCACTGTTGTTTGTAAAAGCCATGTCACATTTGTCTCAGACCTTCCTCATATTCAGTCATTCAACACTAGACTATCAAGAGCCAATTAAAATACTGCTCTAGGCCTGGGAAATGAGGTGAGGTTGACAAGATAATAGGAGTGGAACAATTAGAGTTAATTAGCCCAGTGGGAAATCCATTCCCAGGCAGCTACTGGTGAGAGGCTGGCTTGGCAAGATAATGAGTCTAGACTGGATATACCAGAATAGGCAACACTTCATCTGTACAGAGAAGTGGCCAGTACAGGGATTCTGACTCACTGCCATGAACAGTACAAAGTTCTGGGAGAAGATTGCGGCCTACACAGCCTTAATGAGCTGGGATGGAGTGTGTGCAGCCATGCATATTCAGGAGTGGTCTCAACATACTTGTTGCTGTAGCCTATGATCCTGTCTGCACAGTGCATGTAAATCAGACATGGAGCATACAAGGAGAACTGCTTGAAGGAGAATCCAAGATTTAGTTTTACTAGCTAGAAGCTGATGAGGCAGAGAATCAGACTGGACTGATTTTCATAAGTTGCTAGGGCAAAAAAGCTACAAAGGCAATTCTTGTAGCGTTCTTCAGCTAAATAACTCAACTACTGTTTCATCCATCTCCCTTTGTTATTTGGTGGTAGGAGAACCAGCCCTGAGGCACCAGCAATTATCCTTTTAGTGGCATTTCAATGGCAATATTCCCAGTTGCCAGAAGACCTAATAAATAAAATGAAAATACATACTGCTAAATTAGAACACACAACTATAAACAACATTTTTCTCTTCACTGGCCAAGTAAATAGCTTTTGTAAGAAGCTACTCTGCTGATTCTTATCCAGTCAGAAAAGAATCAGCTGCTTTTCTTCTATTTCAGAAGTAATCTCAGAGCTTTGTTTTTAAGACATGCACATCTGACAAATTGGCTAGACCTATTAATGTAATGCAAACTTCTTTCAAGCTCTGAATATTCCCAAGAAGGAGGGATTTCTTCTTACCTTTTCCTATGTGTCTCCTGGTGTTTTCTATAGTAGAGTTGCGGTTTACGTTTGAGAGCAGTCCTAGGCAGAACCTGTTTCTGTTATTTGAGGGGTCTGTAAATCCATCTATAAGGATACTTCGAGAGGAAGCTTGGAAAGTCTCCCCTACCCGATTGTTGAGTTCATAGTAGGCAACTGAGCACCAGTGCTGGGGTTCCTCATAGCAAACAGGGCGAAAGTCTGTAGGAAATAAAATTAATCAGCTGTTTATGTCTCAGTAATTCTTTTTTGAACAGTCATTCTCTGTTTCTGTCTCCTTTCCTCCCTCCCTTCCTCCCTCCTCCCTGGGGATCTTCATCTAAAACAGTCACTTCTGTCAGGCTTTATCTTGACAGCAGCTTCTGCCTTTTCTTTATTTTATGACTGGAGCCCCAAATGTGCAAAAGGCTGGTGCATCAGCTTAACTTTAAGCCTCTAAGGAGTCCCACTTGTTCTTAAAAGTGGTAACTCTAACGCATTAAATTAAGCACATGCTGACATTCTTTGCTGAACTAGAGCCCAATCACTACAATAAAAATAGTAAGGGATACATCTGCTCTGCACACCAGAAGGAGCTAGGGATGACAGATGGGCTCAAAGCAAGTCAAAATCGACCCAAGTCTTCAGCCTGATACCAAATGCTGAAGTTCAGAAGTAATCAATCACTCCCCTCCCTCCCTCCATTTTTTGCATGCTTCTGGGCTTTCTGCTTCCATGTGGGACTGTAGGCAGCAATGTCAGCAAATGTGAGCAAGGCCATTTCTTTTGGAACTACCCTACCCAGGTTTTGTAACTCAAAGACAAAGAAAGACTCTGAGCCTCATTTGTCCTACAGGAATTAGTGGGGAACCTTATCTTGCCTGCCTACCACAGATGTGTGAGACCCCCTGCCCCCAGAGCACCTCTGTGAGTAACTTCTAATAAACTTCCAGCTAAGATTCACTAGGCCAGTGATAAGGGATGGTAAAAGCTGGTAAAGAGATTAAAGTCTCTGGACTATTTATTTAAAAATATTGGTGCCTGAAAACTAATTAATATCTGGCCATTCTATGTATCCATCTGTTATTAGCACCTTTATCCTCATCTTTCTTCTCCAGTTCTCTGATACATAGATGTTCACCACTCTTTCAGAAGACTGGCATTATTTTTTAATGTGCATATGTGTGTGTGGTGTTCAATCCCAGTCCCTTCTATTCTGGCCATCCATGCCATATCTCCCTAAAGCATGCTTATATGAGGACAAAGAGTTTGGCCTTCTGTAAAGATCTCTTTGTGCTTCACTACAACATATCCTTTTATCTTCTAGCCAGCCAGTAATGTAACATTAAAACAAATCTGGAAATAAGAAAGGTTCTAAACATAAAGCTTTAAAGTGCATGAAACCCAGAACTGAAGGTGATAAAGAAATCATTTCTGATATTGATAGTACTCTTTTGCATTATATAGCCTCCCCAACCTTGATTTGATATCTTTGCCTTTACAACCTAGAAAATAGTATTTGCTTTAATTATCAGTTTTCTAACTGTCGTAGCTAATACATGCAAGTAGGGTCTAAACTCTGTAACTCCCCACTTAAGTCACTGAATTCTTAAATCATCCTATTTTGCTAGCCAACTGATGGGTCTAGTACACAGCCTTAGCCTTAAAATGTCTGAAACCTATTGCTATAGATTACTGGATATTTAATTGATAATTTTTGCTTAACAAATTCTCTTTGAAAAATAGTACAAATAGTTATTTACTTTCAGTTTCTCCATCGGCAGATTTACCTCCATGGGGCAAAGACAGCACTAGTTGACTTTCAGCTATTGCATCCATTGACCTCCCATTTTGGTTTCCTGAAGTTTCTCTTGCATGGTAAGGTGGAGGTGGAGTTTCCACTATTAGAAAGAAGGAAAGAAAGAAAGGAAGAAAGAAAAGAAAAGAAAGAAAAGACATCAAAATCAGTAATTCGGTAAATTCTCCCCACCTCTTCTTGGAAAATATGCAACACTCCTTCAGCATTGTTTAGCTAGAGAAGGATTTGAAATAGAGTGCAGATGTGAACCTGACCTCCCTTCAATTCCCAGATTAAGACCATTTTGTGTCCAGGAAGAATGGAAAGGAAGGGCAGTCATGTTGGACTCAGTACACTTGAACAAGGGAGGGATGATCGATCACAGCAGTGCCTCAGGTCTAGGCTGGTCAAAAAGGCCTCGAAGTAGAGGGGACAGGCAGGATTCAGAAGGCTTCATGCTTTGTCCTTAAGAGCAAATGAAAGCCACAGAACCAATCAGGAATGAATTACAGCAGCAGAGCATACAGGTGATAAAGGTGTGCATAACTGTTGTGAATTCCAAGTGACAGAGAAGAGGCGCTTCCCTAGCGATCATTACTAGCGAACTAGTGATAATTACTGCCAAGTACTCTGGTAACATGAGCTTTTTACACAAGGAAGTAATGCAGGTTGATCCTTCAGTTTCAAACTTCTCTCCCAAATGGAAAAAACTTGCAGAGGATGATTTAAGAGCAGAAGCTAACTTTAATTGCTCCTCTGGGAGAAAGCTCTCTTTCTTCACAGGCTGTAAAGAAAGCCTATAGAGAGCCTTTACAGTCTGAAGTGAGATTTAGCAAAACTCCCCCCAGATTTTTCTTTTTTACCTCTGTCCGGCAAGGGAGGGCCAGCTCTTTTCTGATTTTTTCAGTCTTTCCATCAAAGAGCAATAGATGTGACGGAAAAATATGAAGAAAAAGTATCAGCTCACAGCCTGCCCAGCTCCTGATTTGTTTCTTTTATAGCACAGTAAGCTAGAAAAAGGAAGGTGGTTCTCTGTAGTGGGGATTCACAAGAAAGGCAGGAGGCTTTAGAAAGCCAGAGAAGAAGGGACTTCATTTTCATATTAGAAAACTCAGACATTCCCTGCACAAGCACTAAATGTATGTAGCTTTACTCACTTAAACAGAAGCTCAATAGGCCTGTGAATAACTTACAGTCATGTATAAGTCTGCAGGACTAAGGGTCTGTTTAAGAAGCCCACAGTTTAACTTAGGTCCAGGCTGAAATTCCCTCCTGTGTATGTGGTTTGTTGGCTGACCCCCAAAACAGAGCCACTTCACCCAAAGTCGATAAATGTGGACTGTCTCATAAGATGACTATTGAATCTTCCAAGTATTGCACGGGAACATTATTAATTCTATTTAAGCAGTGTCCAGGATTTGGGAATCCTACTAAATGATATTCCTAACATATGGAAGACATAACCCTTCCACAGAAAATACAAGTCAGAATGATAAAAAACATCAAGAAACAGTGGAAGAGAATAAAAGTTACAGAAAGGATTATAATATGGTTATACATGTATCTGTGATGTCTACACCTAAGCTAGTCACCATAAGCTCTTCTTATACTCATTAAAGAAAAATGGGCACTTTGTGGCACGGTGCATCTCAGCTACTTTAGACATATATCTTAAGATGAAATGCATATTGTTCTAAGAATGCCTATTTTTCTCCACTGATCATAAAGACAGTGTAGACAATTAAAGCACATGTAGAAATTTACATTGTTGACATCTATATTTGGTCACACCAATCCCACTTGGAGTTCTTGAAGTAACTTCTGACTGTTGCATTAGATAGTCAGCCATCCCCAGCTGTTACACAGGCAAATTATGCTTATCAGCATTCAGTATGCTTTGATACACCGAAGCTCAGGTTGAGCCACTTCCATTTTTAAGTGGCTTTGCAAGGTCTCAAGTTCAGGTAAATACATGACTCAGTCATATAGCTTGGAATGGGCCTGATTTACCTGTCAAGACCAGCTCTGCTGAATCGAGCTCAGTTACACAGAGGTGAAAGAAAAGGATGGGAGAAGACAAACAAGTCCTACTACTTGCTAGAGTGTTTGGATGTTGCTAAATGAGTTAATCTGACTACAGATCTAGAGTAGAAATGAACAAAAATTCAGTGAATGGACAGGAAATGAAAAAAATCATGCTATGTTGAAAATGTCCAGCTTAAAAGGAAGTTCAAGCACTACAAATCATGTAAAAATAAGCATCTTTCCTGCACTTAAAATCAAAATAGACACTGAGGATATGAATTTAAATGCTTTATAGTTGAGATATTAAGACATTAAGCTACAAGATTCTGATCTGCATTCATCCTTGTAAAAAAGCTGAGATTGCTGGAATTACTTTGGAGTTTTAACAAAGTGCAGAAGTGAGTTTTCACATTAAAGCTAGCCCTCAGTTGTGTTGCATGACACCTTCTTGATGTATTTAATAACAATAGCATAGTTAAATTCTTAGGAAACCAGAACACTACCAAGTAAGGAGTTCACACTACAAACAATCTGAGTGAGTTAACCCTGCTGAACTTGGAACTGTGGAGCTGATGAAACACGCTCTGAAAGCACAGGAATTTGCCTGGTGACTTCACTGAGTGTTCGGCCAGATTGGAAAACACCTTAATTTCCTGAAGTTTCTACAATCAAAGGGATCATTATACATTAACAAATATTTCTGCATACTGATTTCACCATTTTTGCATGTCTCTCTTGATGGAGCTTCTAAAGGTCACTGTTCTGACTACCTCCATTAGAGGTGCCTAACATAGGTGTTGCAAACACTCTTCTCCATGGATTGTATCAGAAGCTTGGATGTACAGGTCTGGACAGAAGGTGGTCTGGCTCATCTGCTGCTGTCCTGAATTTTCTCCTTATAGTAATCATGAGAGCTCATTCAGACACTTGTAGGAGTGGTATGACTATGGCTTTTAGTCCACTGAGCATCCATCAGAAAGACTGGCAGACAATACAGAGAAACAGAGGCAAGAAACCTCATTCCAGGTCCATCCTGTCCAACACTTCAGAGCACAGCTACAGCCTGTAGGGAGCACACAGAATTGCTCCTGACCCCAGGCTCTTGCAAGAACCTCTACTGCCTCAGGGGGACATCTGGAAACTTCTTACCTGTGAGCTGATAGGGGCTTCCTGGTCCAGAGGAGCTTCCTGGTGAATTGGGGTAGCTGATGCTGTTAGGTGACTGGGAGAACATGTGACTGGGTGAGGATGGAAAAGGGGTGCATGGAGGATGCTGGAAAGAGTCAGGGTAGGTGGCATTGTGCGGCATCAGTGGCTCGCTGTGAAGAGAAGTGTTTCTGAACTTGGCCAGCAGGCTGAGGTGAGGGTTAAACTCACTGTGCCTTGGAACTAGTACAGGAGGTAGCACTGAAAGGA
Organism: Apteryx mantelli; assembly: GCF_036417845.1. Lineage (NCBI taxonomy): Eukaryota > Metazoa > Chordata > Aves > Apterygiformes > Apterygidae > Apteryx > Apteryx mantelli. The sequence goes on from NC_089978.1 coordinate 28,961,032, forward strand.
AAAACAGAATGGAAAAAATATGGTTACAACTGCACTCGTGCAAATACATCTCTTTGTAAGTAAGGCAGAGGTATATTCTGTACTACATAAATATTTTTCTCTATATACTACTCATTGAAGTGCAACAAATCTGTCCCACAATAAGAATCTTGTTCTTTGGCTTTTTTTCCAGTTTTGCAGCCAGTTGCAGCAGTTCCATGTGCAAAAAAGGGACTCACTCCTGACTTGGGCTAGGTACCATATAATTTACATGTACAGTATGCACACATAGCCATATTACAGAAATGCAAGTGGCACTTTTCTCTCTCTCAAAATTACCTATTCCTTATCCTGAAAGGCTGAAAAATTCAGGGGTTGCTAAATATTATGATTAGGTTTTGTCAAATTCAGAGCCAAATTTAATTATAATTAACAGTGCTCAGCAAGTACACTGCATTATTTTATACCAGCATTTTACAGATGGGCAAAAGGAAACATAGACCAGAAGCTATAGACCAGATTTAAAAGGTTTTCAGGTGCCTGGAAATGCTGTCAACCAGACAGCGGAATCTTTAAAAGGAAATGTAAATAGCAATTCAAATATTGCAGCAATATACATTTAGCTCTTGCAATATAGTTAAAAAAGATCTAGCATGAGGAGACAAATGTCAATGCTTGGTAGTCAAGGCATGAAAAATACAGGTCAGAAAACTGAAATGCAAATTCATCCATGTAAAAGTTGGTCTAAAGGAAGATATCTTCCCTCCTCACAAATCCTCTTCACATATATCTCATATTGTCATGGCTGTAACAGCATTACTGCATTGAAGAACCCAAAGCTGACCTGAAAACTTTTGGATTCTGACATAACAGGAGCAACAGTAGAATCAGAGTCAAAATGTTTTAGAGTTTATTAGGTGAGTTATCTATAAAGATGTAGCCCATAGGTTAGAAGACAAAGAGGCTTGCTAAATATTTCTGAATATGGGACTTCAACTTCAGGCCTTAGCTGGAGCCTTCTGTAGTCCTTAGGGAGAGAACAGCACCTACAATGGGCAATTCTTGTACCCCAAGATTTCTTTACTAGCTATAGAGAAAAGGATAATTAAGCACCTAAGTGTCTTAGTTAAAGCCTTAAACACAAGTAGGGGAAATGAATCCCCTCTTGTTAGCACAGAGATCTAAAAAACTCAAGAGAAGATAAGGAGGCAAGTTGGGTTATTGTGACAAGGGTGAGTTGTCTCAACATCAGAACAATTCCACAGGCTTATACAGATTGACTTAGTGTCTAGAGTTGCTTTGGCCTAAAACCCAGCAGTACATAATCTTTCAGTCTGTCTTTACCAGCTCATGGAAACAAACAGCAATGGGCATTCTTGGTTATAAACGCTGACAGGAACATGTCGTTTGAACATGTTTTAACATATTGTTTGGACCCAAAAGCTCTGTCTAGGTAAGGCTAATTCTTCTTAGGTAGGTTAGGGAACACCTTTTAATTACAGTGAACTCTCATTTATCCAGCATAATGAAAGAGTGGAATAATTGCTATAAAGCAAATATACAGATAATGCAAAACACGTGCATGAGAAGAGGCTGTAGGAATACCATGAATACACTCTCCTTGGATGTCACTGCACACTGACTACTCAGAGCAGGGGCAGCTTTAATCAGGAGGCAGAACAGTGCCTGGTACAGATGACATGTTTACAGCTTCCAGCTTGTTGTGGCACTATGCTGCAGCTGGGGCAGTGGTTAAACCGCTCTCCTGCCAAGGCACTGGAATATACCATTTGGGAATTTGCCAGTCTCCTAAGGACTGAAGATCTGAGTGCTAAAGACATACAAAGGATTGGACTGATGACAGGGGATCCACTGTAAAAGTTGTCTTATTATCTGCCCAGAAATGCAGGCACTGGGATTCCTGTTAAGGGACTACATGTAGACCCTTCTCTGGCCTACTGCATTTCTAATTAGTTTCTGGCCAGCACAGCACTGGTACTTTGAAAGCCTACTTTCTTCCCTTCAGCCTCTGATATTTCCCTACCTGTGGGATGACAATTTTGTAGCCACCCTCTGAAGCCCTTCGGTGGAGGAAAGAATTTTTGCTTTTTACCTCTTCCTTAGGTTTCTGGATTTCCTAGACTCCCCAGGTAGGACTCATATTGGCAATGCAGGCATTCACATCTGAGCTGCATTACCTGATCCCCCTAAGCTCTCCTTACAGGCAGTGGAGAGAAACAAGACTCTCTTAGTGCTCAGTTCATCTGCTCTATTTTGGGAGAAGGCCAGTACCACCACAAAAGTGATTACACTGCAGATGTGTTTTTGGTCAACTGAATCCCACCCATCCCATGCTCCTGTAAGCAGCTCCAGGCTGCAAGCTACTGCTCCTTCTGGAGTTTTCCCCCACTGCCACACGAAAATGGTATGATTTTTGCCAGGTTCACTGCTAACCAGCAGTTTCTGACCAGCAGCCCTGGAAAATGGGGAAGCAGTGATCTCTGTGCACCCAGCAGTGAGCAGAGGTACTGAGCAAGGCACAGCTGGGCTACAGCAATGCTGTGCAGGGTTGGGAGGCTGGCACCAATCACTGCGTGTACCATTCACATTGAAGCAGCTTTCTTTAGCCCTGTAAGAACTCAGAACAACTCCTTTTTAAATGAAAGCTGAGAATCTGGATGTGTGAACAGCACTTCCCAGGGAAAACCTTTGACTCACCCTGAGTGAGTCAGCAAGAGGAATTTTCAAGCTTTGCAATGCCTTGAACTCATTCCCAGCTCTATCCAGGATACTCTTACTGTTGTCCGTTTTTGCCACCTCACTCAATCTTTCCACTGATTGCTCTGTGGATGCCTAGAGGGCTAAAGCCTCTGTGGAGGAGAGGAATTTGGAGATTTTGTTGTTTGTGGCTAAAAAATCCCCAGAGGGCCTTGTTCTCCTTGCTCTTTTGGTAACAGATGTCACTCTCTAAGCCTCAATCATTCTGAAGGAAGTGTGACCAGAGGCATGAAGCTGAAACACTGACTGAGTACATCAGGGCCAATCTGCACTCATAATTTATCTGAACTGTCTCCACTCAGTGCGGCACTTTCTTATACCTGCTATTCTCCATCTAAAACTAGGGACGGATCCTTCCTTCTTTGCATGCCTCTGCTGATGACTGTTCCTCAGCTGAAGACAAATGTGGTTATGTCCCAAGTCCTGCTACTGCCTTTCCCACACTAGGCTCTCTCCTATGCTCTTTAGCTGCAGTAGTTCTTGCTGGAAACCTGGCTGTGCCCATGCTTTCTGAGCCTGTGACCTCATGTGCTAGCAAGCAAACTATCTGCTCCATCTTTTTATTCCAGGTAAAACATCCATACTGCTATTTCTGACACATCAGCCCCTCTCTGAGGAGTTTACTGCCCTAGGAGGTTCACCCTCTGGTGAGATCCACCTGTTCTCTATATCCATAACCATTCAGAAATATCATACACATCGCTTATAGTAAGATCATCAGGTGGTCTTCCAACTGGGAAATTACCTCTTCTTCCTCCCACTCAGGCTTGACAAGAGCAATCATTTAGTCTAAGTCAAAAGTTCACTTAGGCTCCTGCTGTCTACAGCAACAGTGCACATTAGAACTTCCATTATCTACAAATGAATGATCTCATTTAAAAATAATAGGGTAAATGCTTAGGCAGCTTTTATATTTTCTGAAACTGCAGCTTCTGCTGACAATGAACCATTCAGACTTCTGACCTGCTCTCCAGAATGGGAAGGGGGGGAAGCAAAGTCTAAGCATCATGCCTATCTTCCTTAAACTAGGTAGACTAATCCCTGTCTGCAGTGAGATGTTAAACAAAATGGAAGAAATATTTGCTGTGCTTTTTTTAAATGGCACCTGTTGCTCAGCAGGCCTGGAAAGAAGAGATCTACTGGGGATATTGGTAGCAACAATGAAAGCTACATCCTTCTGTCTTCAACACAACTCATTCATTCATTCTGAATAAAAGTAAATGGATCTGGTCACAAAGTGGTTGACTCAGCAAGACAGACTACAGTGACGGAAAGGAAAGTGAGCCAAAAATGATGGACTTTTGTATGAAAATAATGCAGGCCTCTGGATTATAAAGAAATGCACTGCTAAATAACTTCAATGGGTGGATTCCTTAGCTTCAGAGGCTAAGATTCAGAGAATCTCACATAAGCCTAAGATCACCAAGAGCCTAGATACAGAGGGTTTCCTGTAGTTAAAACAGAATGGTTGCTTAAAAAGACTAGCACCTAGATCAGACGCTCCCATCCGTTTCTGCAGTGACCTCACTGCTATCACTTTCTCCTCACTCCCATTTCTTCTGTTCCCTCACCACCATCTCTTCCCAGCACTGTTATCTAACTGCCTCTGGCCCAGAGCTGCACTGCTGCCACTTGCAGTGGTCTAGGCTCTCTCTCCAGTTGCTGCTCCAGCAGATCTGATTAGGTTGCACTTATTGCTGCACCTCATCTTCAGGGAGGTGACTCAATTGTGAGCAGCAGCTTCTAAGCTGTCCCAGCGAGAACATCAGCACTGGTGAACGTAACAGCCCAAGAACAATTCCTGGGTCCTGCGGTGAATGGCACAGCACAGCCTGTATCTACGCAGCCGCACTCTTTTCCCTCCCAAACTAGGTGGTCACATCCAAAATGCCCAAAGTCCCTTGGGTGGGCTAACGTCTGCACCCTAAGCATTGTCTGGGGGAATGCTAGTCTGCATGGGTCAAAGCCATGGCAGGGAGCATGCTAACAGTTCAGCAGGCCTGCACCTTGGCCCTGTTTCATTTACTAGTATAGATGTAGCCAGCCTTCTTCACAGACTAACAACAAGCTTTGGAAGTCATTTAGCAGCTGCTGGATTATCCCAGAACTAGCATTTGTTAGCAGGCACCAAGCAGATCAGACGACCTGGATTTAAAACAGCACTTTGCAGTGCTGTCAGCTACCACACTGAGGAGACTCCATTAACTACACTGGAGTTACACCAGAAGGAATGAGAAGACACTAAAGGCTACAGCTTTCAAAGAGAAAGATACACAAAATGGGATATTTTATGAGCATCTTTTCTTAGATTCTTGAGGAGTTTATTTTAGCAAGCCAGGAGACCAGCTCTTTGCAGTGAAAACTGTTGACAACATGCACCACTCGCTGCAGCTGTAAAATTTTAGTTGTGACAATGTTTACAGCAGTTCAGATACAATTTCAAAATGACTGCTCCACTGCAGTAGAAGAACTACGAGGGAGGGGAACAGTCCCTGTTGTTTAACAGATGTTAACAAATGTCTTTCCCTTATTTCATCTGTGTGAAAAAAAACATCCCATAGTTCACTTATCTGATCCTAATGTCACCTCAGAGTAAAGTTCATGCCAGACAAAGAGTAATCACAGAATAATAAGTATGCACTTATCAACTGTATCCATTAGTAAATTAAATTATTGTGATTTTTGGCAGCAAGGGAAAGCTAGGTTAGACACTAGAAATATTTCTGAACTGTAACAATAGCAAAACAATAGATTTGTTTGCCTGGGGAGGCTGTGGAGACTCTATCACCAAGGATTTTCAGACTTTATTAGAAAAACATCTGTCAGGAATGTACCAGGTAATTTATTTTGTTTTGGGAGTAGGGACAGAGGGCAATAGGATGACCACTCAAGATGTCTGCCAGCCCTGCTTTCTAAGATCCCTATAGAAGTCAATACTGAACACTATAATTTTATAACAACTGTTCAGCTGTTTCATCGATACAGTCCAATTAAATGACCTTTCAGTTATGGCATGAGTTTTCAATGCTGACTATGTCTAGTCTAAAGAGGATCATCAGTGGAAAATTCAAAGTTCTATGAGAACTTGGGGGAGTGCTTTCACATAAACTATCCATCTGGATACATAAATCTCACTGAAGGCAGGCCATGAGGCATTTTAGGAAGAATTCACTGACTACAACTCTTAATTTCTAAAGAGAGAGTTGGTGAGACATTTTTCCTGTGGATTGATGAGCCAATTTTTGGTTTTCAGAGAATGAGGCATAAATCCAGCCAAGGTCAAAAGAATTGCTGGTGCCTACATTTCAAGGAAATGGCCATCCCAGCAACACCAGTCTACAGAAGGAGGGTTCGCAGGGCAGCCGGCACCCCCATCTGCGGAGAAAAAGGCTGTTTTCAGCACCCTGGACAAGATCTGGCACTGCTGGGGGCTCCACTGCTCTGGGCTGGGAGTGAGGACCCCGGGCACAGAACTGCTCCCGGCCCTTGATCCAGGATGGCACTGGGCAGAAAAGACTCAGGGTCTTTCCATCACACAGAGCCAGACTCTTCCGATTCCAGCGTAGGCCTCATTATGACACACCAAGTATAGACCTGCCAGTGCAAAACCTAATAGAGAGTTGTGAATCATTTGCAGGTGATATAATTACCTGGGGTTTCCACCCGCCGGTAATGGTAGGGGTTAATGCACACTTCTTTCTGTTTTGAGCCAAATGGGAACTCACAACATTCCAGTGGTTTCAATTCATGGTGAGACTGTAAATCAGGCCAGCGCCACACTCTGCAGTATATGACGTGGGGGAGCCCCTTGCGGTGAGACACCTGCAGCCGCCCATCCAAGGAACGTGGGATCGTGACACATTTACTGGGCTGACCAGGGCAGCTCAGAGCCCTTTCCAGTTCTTCCATGGCACCTTTTTTCTTCTTTAATTTCTTCACCAAGGAATCGACAGCTTTTTCTGCCCACTTTTCCTCTTCATCTCCTTGTTTCCAGCCCAGCAGCCTTTTCACTGCAGGGCTGGTGAAGGAGAACAAGGAGCTGATAGGGGTGCTGGAGTGCATAAGAAGCAGAGATTACACACCAGTGTCAACAGAAGCACAATTTGCTTTCCTGCCTTCCAAGGCCTGGATGGAGTTTTCACAACACTCAGATAGCAGCTTCCTTCAAAGAGAGATTCTTCTACACATAAGTTTTTGTAATCTCAGGCACTGGTCACAAGTTCTCCAGCAGGGTACATCTCAGAACTTTACAAACATCAAGAAACTGCTGATGAAGCCTGGAATAACAACACAATATATAGTTAGGCTTCACACACTCCTGTCATTGTTCTTTTATTAAAAACTCATTTGAAAGAGAAATTATTCAAAATGTGTATTTAATTTTCAATGGTTTTCTGTTTGTTTTCTGCTGTTTATTTTGGGTCCAAGTCTCTCCTCCCCATTGCCCTTCACACCCATTTTAGAGTTGGACCTCAGAAAGCATTAAGTGTCTATTCACTTTCATTTGTATTTAGAGTTTAATGCACTAAGCAAAATGTTGCAAGGTTGGGGTTATATTCACTGCAAAAGAAAATGAGCTTTTTTTTTTTTTTAAGTTGATGGGTGTAGGTTCAGCTAAAGCATCTTTTATAAAATTAAACCTGTAATATCAAATCTGATGGAACTAATGAGTAGAATATTCTTCTGAATTCACCTCCCCCTCTGCCCCTCAAATCTCATTCTACTGTCAACAGTTGTGTAACATTAACTGCAAAACTCATTTAAAATTCAACTATTCCCAATTTTCATTTAGTACCTCTGAAAGATCTATTGCTATTCTCTAAGATTATTTACATTCTCTCACATGCAAGAGAAAGACTTGTTTGCCTAGCCAGTGTGCTTGGCTGTCTCCAACAGTTCAAAACTTTTTGGATGAAAATCACAAACTTTTGGATACGGTTCATGCTGAATGGATCTTGAGTTATTTCTGCTAGGAGTTGCTACATCTGAGGAAGTCCAACAGAAAGAGTTTAGCTCTTGAGGTTTTTTTTCCCCCTTTTTTTTAATGTAGCTGGAGCCAGTCTAATTTTAGCTGAAAATGACATATTTCCCCTGACTGGAACTCTGAGGAAAAAATGTCCTCGTATGTCAAGCTATTTACTGCTTTAAATAAACTTCACAGACCCTCCTCACATATCAAGTCCAAAGGACTGAACAACACAGATGGCACTTAAACTAGGAGATGGGGACAGCTTCTCAAATGGGTACCTCCAAAGAAGCAGCTCCATGACTGCTCTACTCCATCCTTGTGGGAGGAGGTGGGCCCTGCTCACCTCCCACCAGCAAAGGCCTGGCCATAGTCCCCAACACTACTTACATGCAGTCACTGAGAAGACACTGGGAGATAGCACCCTGTGTTGGGAACAGCAGGGCTTCAGAAACCATATTATTCTGACGTTCCCTTAAATGCACAGCTCTTTTAAAAGTCCAGGGGACACTTGGGGACACTGATTGCGCACACAGGTACAACATATTGAGACAGCTGGGCAAGGACAATGCCAAAGGCTGGTTGTTTGGCTTAATCTGGTGCCCTCACAAGTCTGGAGCACGCTGCAGGATGAGCCCACATGGCCAGGGCATCAGAGAGCCTCCTAAGCAACATGGTATGTCTGCTGGGAACCAGTGATTCACTAGAGCTGATTTCCTCCTAGCCTTTCTGTTTTGTTCACATACCCAGTCCCAAGCCCCTCTGTGTTACCCCATAAGATGCCCTGCACTTTGAGAAATGTAGACATATATGAACTTATTGAGCTTTCTCCCTTCTTCCATGACAGCAGCAATTGTGAGAGCAGGGGCTCAAATTCCCCAAATCCTTCCACAGTGCAAGGGAAAAGGAAGCACTTAGTCCCACATAAGACGAGAAAGCACAAAAGCAACTCTTTGGCCTGTCACAAGTCCCAGCAGCAGCTGGTGTTCACCCAAGAGATTCACATTCCAAGCAGCAGGGGATGGGAGATAGCATGAAAATAGGAACATGGTGACTACAAAACTGGAAGGAAGAACAGGCACCCATTGCTTAATGCATCCACTACAGAGCATTAAGCTCTAGGTTATGCAATTTCTACATCGCTAATCTGTGTATATGGCAATTGTCTACAAGTGTCAGGAGAGGCTCATGACAGAGTGAGGCAGAAATCACCTCATTTGGTTTGTTTAACAGTCAGTAGTCAGTTCCTATGGAAGGACCAAATTTGCCCTGGCAAGCAAAAAGAAGCTCTAAATTCAAGACTTTTATTCTGTTTATTTATAAAATTACAATGACCTGGAGTATTTAATTGGATAGTTACTAACACTTTTTAGTCAAAACTGAAGTTTATTCCAAACATTTAGAAAGTACATGTGGGAACGAAATAAATTAGTTCAGAATGATTTGTCACAGGGAAAAACCATCAAGCTGCTTGTAAAACATAATGCAGAGAAAATTTAGGCAGACAGTCTCCAGCCTTTATGAGAGCAGGGTCAACCTACAAAGCCCAGAGCCAGCTCCTTCCAGGTAGCCTTTACAGTGGAGCTGTATATTCCTCAGCCAGTATCAAAACATCAGAAAACTCTGTCAGCTTCCAAATGCGTCTGCACCGCCGTCATTACGTGGCTGCACTAAACCCCATCCCCACGCGAGAAAGCAGAACAATGCTGGGATCACTGTGGGTCAGTGCTGAAAGCAGGAACAGGAAGCAGAGAGAGCCTGGGATGAAAGCCCACAGTACCAGTAGTGGTGTAAAAATCTCTGCTCCAGGCTGACAGGGAAAATGTCTCACACTTCTTATCTGAGGGGGTCTCCCGGGCGTTAGTGTGTGTAAACAACTGCTCCGATAAGTTAATGTAACATTACAACCATCAGATATGAAAACATACATGTTCACATAAAAGTATTGTCCTGAGATTTTCTTTTCCATTTTGACCAAGGTTTTAAATAAACACATTAATCTCGTTCAGTCAAATTAAATAACTCAACAGTGACATCAGCATGAGTCTGAGCACTATTGTTGCTAGTGGGAGAGTTGCCAAGGGTATGTGTATAAAAGCAAAAGCAGTGCTTTGCAGACCATGTGATGTAGTCTCAGATAAGTATATTGCGCAATTTCCTATCGCGCGCCCTCTAGTTCAGATTCTAAAATCTTTTTTTTCCCCAAAATCCAAGTGACACACAAAATATAAATGGTATTAAATATAGTAAACAGATTTCAAATAATATTATTATCAGGACATCCTACTTTAATATTATTAAATTACATAATACTGCACACTATCCAGCAGACTAAGCCATGTGTTGCTAGGCTTAGATACTCCATTATGAAATACCTAGGCAGCCACTCTGCTCCAGGGCTGTAGAGATAGAGATGTTAATTTACAATTTAATTTAAATGATCTTTTAGGACAGCAGTTGCTTAAAAAGTATGCCTTTTGTATCAGGCAACTTGCCTACTGCACTGGAAAGTTCCAACTCTGAAATGTTTTAAAACCACATTTGACATATCGGCAGTGCTGATGATCCATCATGTTTCTTGATGCTAATCGCTTGAGAATGGAGGGTGGGAAGGGAAGCATTGCATTTTTTTCCATACCCCAACAAATGTATCAAGCCCAGGGCCATACCATTATGAAAGTTCTGGTCTGGCCACCTCTATCTCTCTCAGTGACAGAATGATGTACTATCACGGGTATGAGTCATGCATCATTCAGGTTACATCCTTAACACACTTTCCTTCTCTGGGACTACATGGAATAGCCACCCTGTTTTGGAGATTGAAAGAGTTAATAGCACAGAAGCAGGCCACTCCATGCCAGTTGGCCTCCAGGCCAAGAACAGCCCCAGCCACATTTAATTTATTAGTATAAAAGCAGCTTTGGGTGGGATTTACTTGGCCAAACAAATATGGCCACATTGTTAATACTCGTATCTGATGTAGTCACCCTGAACACCCTAAACACGTACTTCAGAAAAACATGCATGTAGGAAAAACATGCATGTAGAAAAAACATGCATGTACAGGACATGGAACATTCCACCCCAAAGTGAACACCTAAAAAAAATGTGTTCCTCTAGGAACTCTACTGCAGTAACTTTTGCTGTGCTATTAAAGAGCCTGACACAGCAAGAACAGAGAAAAGCAGATGAAAGACAATCATGGTGAGCCGGGTACTCACTTACAGTCAGTAAGAGGAGTTCCAGAGTTCATGGAAATTAAACATACTGCATAATGCAGCAGCGTACTGACACCTCCACTATGGAAAGACTTCTGGAAACGTAGATTTGGGATAATGAAAAAGAATCCACTGGGATGGGAAAGACTCTCATCCTCCCTCAGCAGAATGTCTGTGCAGGCCAATGAGCTACTGAAGTTCCCTTCTAATTCAGTTTTGAGGGGCTTAGTAGCGGAATTGTATCAATCCTAGTTAAATTTCACATTAAGCTTTATGTTAAAGTCAAAAAGGGAAAATGCATTTATGTTAGTGAAAACAGGCTTAAAAAACAGCTGTATAAAAAGCACAAGGCCCAGCCTCCCTGCAGAGTGTGCCTGTGCATATGCATGTGCATGCATGTGTGTGCAGGCACCTTGTCCCAAAATAAAACTCCAAGGCTCTGCCCCCACTCTCAGAGCCCACCTCAGCTAACTGAGCTGTGAGAGGCACGGCTATCAGTCTAGCAAATGGCTGACATCATCAGTCTTGGTGTCACTGCAACAGCTAAGTAAGGCCACAGAGGGAGATTTCTCAGAGGGTCGTCTAGACATAAGCTGTGCAGTTCTTGGAGATTGCACATGGCTGGAAAATGGAACAGTGAGACAGCTATAGCTAGAAGCCTGCAGCTCAGCAGCTAAATCATAACAGAATTGGGAGAAGGTGATTCCAGTCAAACAATGTAAAACGGCCAGCTGTGAACATGCATCTATTTATTTTTACCTAGCACTGATTTAGTTACTTCTAGTTACTATGAAAAAGAAAAGCATGTGGGTTTTCTCAGAGCTAGTATTGTTGCAATCAAGTCTTGTGGTTTCAAATGTGTCCAACAGACAGCAGTCAATGTAAACCTGGGAGTGCAGGTCAGCAAAAAACTTTCTGGGTCACCATGTCACTGCTGTTTGCTGTGTGGATCTTCTGCACCTTAGCATGAGAAAGAGATTTTTTTAAAAAAAGGGAATGCTTACACATATTCAGGCCTCAAATGAGTGAGAAACTTCACCAACCTTGTCCTGGGCCTGCTCCCACACCCTGAGTCTGAAGCATAAATCCTGGTACTAGCTTAGACTTTTGCAAGCACCACAGATCGGAGCTGGGCAGACAAGGCTTTCACACGTGTTTATTCCTGAAGAGTGGCATGGAAATGCGTACCTGAGCTGAATATGCACAGTTACTGCTGCTCTAGTGACCCTCTTATGGCTCAGGACCAGTGGTGATATGTTACCCTTGACACATGTGAATCACCTTGAAAAGGCTCCTGTTCCACTCATGGCACCCAGGACATAGTTTGGGATCCCCTGGACTTCCTGTTGTGATTGGGACTAGCAAGACAAGGGTGTTGTTATGAACCTATCTGAAACCTCTGCCTTTTGCACCCAACAAAATACAGTGAATGAATTATTCATCACAGTGTTACCAAGTTCTTCCACAACCACAGAACCTGACACCCAGGATTTTAATTAAATGGGATGTAAAGAAGGCTTTTTTTTAATTAAGAAACTAAATTTCTTCCTGGTTTGACCCTGAACTGCTCCAATTGAAAACAGCTGCAATGATATGAGGTAAAGCATTTGAGACTCAAACTTATCCGTGTTTCACACAGCCCTGGCAATATCTCATTGTTTATTCTTATAAGCTTAAATGAATAATGCAAACTCCTGAAACTCATTTTCTTGTTATTTCAAGTTTGTTCTGAAAGCCTTTCTAGGCTGAACTTTACGTGAAGCCATCAATATCAAAGAACAAATCCCTCAGCACTTCATGCTTCTTTGGCCACTCTTCTAGACTGTGGAGTCTTCACTGAATTCACTGCCTCCAGGATAAAATGAGGACAAAGTTTGATGCCAGTGTCTAAATATGTATGACTTCCTAATAACTTCTCTGAGCTTGTGGAATCACTCAAATATTACCTCATCTACTCAGCATCGTCCAGCTTCTCTTGAAAGGAATAACATTCTCATTTGGTCTAAAGAAGGACTGATCCAGGTATATAAGCTGCACACCTTAACACGTCCACACAAATTTCCATAGGCTATAAACTTACAGCCTTGTGCAAGAGGTGTAAATTCAGACACAAAACATAATTAGGCACCCAGCTCACATTTGGTACATCCATGCTGCCTAATTGGGAAGGGATGCACAAATTCCCGTGGTGGGACTGATCTGAGCTAGCACATCTACACGACAGCATGGCAGCATGAAGACTTAATCATTCCAGTCCCCAAATCAGCAGCACTGTGTTAACGTGCCTTAAACTGGGGAGAAGGGAGGGGAATGGACATGGGAACAACATTCAAATGTGTGAAAGGCTGCTACAAGTAGGAAAGGAACAATCTGTCTTTCATGTCCACATCCATGGACAGGACAAGAAATAATGGGCTTAAACTACAGCAAGGGGCAGCAGGCAAAATATATTAATAGCAGAGCGCTAAGCATTAGGATAGGTTACCTGGGAGGCTATAGAGGCTCCACTGTTGGAGGTCAGAGAGAACAGATTACACATATCCATTAGGAATAGCTATGCTGCCTCGGGGAAGGAGAATGGACCAGAAGACTCCTTGAGATCCCGTCCAGCCCTAGGACCCTCTGCTATGGCCAAGCAAAAGAGCCCCTTTCTTCAGGTGCAGCACTGCACTAACATGGCTATGCTGGTTTCAGCCCTAGGGCTTGCTCAGGCAGTGCTACTTGCATCACACTGTTCAGCATAAACATGCTTACAGAGAACAGAGGACTGCAACATCTCCCTGATTCGTCCCTTTGAAAATCTCCCACAATATTTGAAGGCATCACATGCCACACAAAATACCACAGCCAAAACCTGTACAAAAATATGAAATTGGGCCAATTTATCACTGTGATCTCTCTTTGACTGCACTTTCTTCCTCAGTATTAATTTTTAAAGGAAACCAGTGACTGTGATGTTTATATGGAGTGAACCACACGGTGTTTCCTGGCTGGGCCACACTGATGTTTTGGAGATGCAAACCCACAGGGATACATCCCCTTCTCAGCCCTGTACCCCACTCCCCACAGGCACGAGGAAGAATGATTCACCCAGTCCCTGTGTTAGCCCTCACCGTGGCTGGTTTGCTCAGACCAGCAGCTCTGACGAAGCAGCTAGCTCTCAAGTGCCTTCACCCAAGAGAGACAGAGACTAAGGAGCAAACATGCCACAGAGGAACTCTGAGGAGGTATTTGTAGAAGGAAGGGACAGTGGGATATGACAGGGAGGTGCATCAACCTGCCCTGGGGAGCCCAAATGCCTTCTTATGGCTTTGGTTATCCCCATTTTATAGACAGTCAGAGTCCTGCATTCCTCACATACCCACCATTCCCAGAGAAAGTTTAGCAAAGCCCATCGGTGTTTCTAAAAATGGAACAGTTGGAAATACGCAAAAAATAGAGTTCCTGCTTTTAAAATAAACGCTGACTCGTCTCTCATACAAAGCATGTAGCCAAGTGCCTCCAGAATAAACACTTCACAAAGGAAGAAGAGGACTAGAAAAGAATTCCAGCTTCATTGCTAGCCTGAAGTTTATATCCACACTAATCGGATCCTGTAATCCTTGTTATCAATCACTGGCATTCTTGGAGCAATTCCCAAATACCCATTTTAGGAAAAGGATTTGCTTAGACATAGATGTGCAGAATGTTGTGAATAAGAATACATCTAAAGAACAATTACTTCACCTAGGATGTGGCATGCAAGCCTGATGGGGAGGCAATCCTGAAAGTTTGGTGTATTAAGTTGTTAGAAAGGAATGCACTTTCTGAGCTGTGGTGGTACTTGCACAGTGCTAGCAAAGGAAACAGGTAAAGCAAATGTTCTCTTCTGGTTGTATGATAAGACATCCTATCTGCCTAACAGCAGATCTGAGGCCCAGTTCTGTGAAGTTCAGTCAGGCGCCTAATATCTTCAGTTCCTGCTGGAATACACAGAAATGAAGGGAGGCTGGCTCCTTTTGGGGAGATCTGCAAGGTCTCATCCTGGCAATGAGGCTTTGGTGACTGGTACTCCCAAAGCTGGGACTGTATCTCATGCTTCTGAGATCTGTTGACTGGTTGTGCCAGGTGTCTAATGTCACAAAGCCAGAGATAAGCTGCAACACTGGGAGTTAGCTGGGGAGTCTGTTGCCTATCAACCCCTCATCTCCACAGGAGCACTCCTATAAGACCCACTCCTAGCTATGGCCTAGCACAGAGGTCCCATGCCTAACACCCAGTCCCAGAGAGAGCGAGTCATCCAGGAGCTCTGCCTGAAAGGTTACTCATTGCAGTGTTAACATAGCAGGCACCTTTTGCAGAAGACATGATTTGGCATCACTGAATGCAACACACTGCTTGGCTTACAAAATATAGATGGAGCTTGTCAATAAAATACTCCAAAGAAAGAACTTCCAGAAGTGTTTCCAGCTGGACTGACTGGGCCTAGAGAGGAAGCAGCTATACTGCTGTCCTCCTTCCCTTCCTCCCAGGTGAGAAAGCCTAGGCAAGTACATATAGGGGGTAAATTTCACGCACAAAGGCTTTCCATATATATCATGTTAGCAGTTTTCCATGGAATCACATTAGCATTTCATTGTGTTCAAACCATATTGCATTCAAATCTGTTTTTCCTAAAAGGTTTTCATTGTGCATCACTGTGGGAAATTGCTAATGCAATAAGATTGACATATAGGCTCTCCTGCAGGAACATCCGCAGTAATCTGTGCTAATTGAGCCCCCGGTGGCTTGTGAAACCCTGCAGGGGGGAGGAAGGGTGGAGTATCCACAGGGCTTACCTCTTGGAGAACTGCAAGAAAGAGAGTGTGGAGGACAGATGAGCACCAAGATTACTGGGGTTTGCCTACGTGAAGATGGGATTTGTCGGCATGGATTGCCTTGGTCAATACCCCCAAGCAATAGCATTGGGGCATTTTCCATGAAGAACATCTGGATATGCTCAGACTCTCTATGGAAGTTATTTCACAAGAACAGGACTAAGAACAACAGAAGCAAGAACTTGTCTATCTAGTTCCCTCCTGTGGGGGGAAAGGAGGTGATGGCTGGCTATTCCCAGGGACTTAAACTGAAACTGTAGGTGCTCAGCTTCTCTACAAACCAGAACATTTCTGCTTATGAGATCAAACAGGCTTCATGTCTAGATTTGAGCCTGTGAGTATAAAATGAGGGCTGGATTCACTTTAGCATGTAAGATGGCATGCTGTGGTAACATATAGCTTCAGAAAACCCAAGATGCAAAGCAAGAGTCAAAAATAGGGCCCCAAGTCTTTAAAAGAAATGGGAAGAGAGAATCCTTCTTCCCATCTCTCCAAGTCTGTTTCTCTCCTTTCTCTCCCCTCCTTCCCCTCAGCTCTGCCTCATCCAGCCTTTGGGTGCCACACAGGTTCCCACCAAGAAATGTAGGTCCCAGCATAAGTCTTGTAGGAAAAGCAGCAGGGCAAGCAGGGGAGCCACAGGCTGCTGCCTCACACAGGAATGAACTTCTGCTTCTCTACTCTAGATGTCCCTGTAGAGGCCCCATGCTCTGCGTGAAGTAATTCAAGATCTCTTGATGAAAGAGAGAGAAATTAGCTACCTCATATGTGCTGCAGGGTAAGAAACTGCATGTTGGCAGCTGGGCCACAGTAATTTGATGGAGACAAGTAGGTTTGGGTAGGCCAGGCCAACAAGAAGCCATAAGGGAGGTCTTGAAAAATCAAGTGAACTGCTTGTGTCTTTGGTCAGTCTGAGCCTACAGGGCAGCATGTGGGATCAGGAGAATGTTGTTTCTGTTCCTGTTACAGGCCTCTGGGTAAAAGATTTTCCCTCAGGTGCCTCAATTTCTCCATCCGTCATACAGGTATCCTGACAATGTTTCCTTTGTAAAGCACTCTGAACTCTGTGGATGAGGAATGCTATGTAGGAATGCATTAAAAAAAGGAATTTTCATTAAAGAAACACATGTTAAAAATGCAAAAAATGATTAGGCTTTGTTGAAATGTATTGACTTCAGTAGCACAATTATTTGCATTATAAAGTGTTCTTAATTACATGGAACTTTGCTATTAGCAAACACCACTTTATGGAAAGGGTACCACCACCAATAGCTCTCTGCCTTGTTTTGTTTACTGCACAGCTGCATGATCAAGTACAATATAAGACAGAACAAACACAAAATAACAATTACCAAGAAATGCCCAATCTTGCTCCTATTGTAGCCAGGTAATGAGGGTGAAAGGAAGCCTGAAGCAGAACAAACTGTAATGACCCGTGGGTCTGTTTTTTTTTTTTCCCTTCCTCATTTATGTCTTCCAGTGGACCGCAAGTTTGAGGCCAACAGTTCTGGAGAACTCTGGAAATGAGGAAAATTTTCAAAACTTAAAACAAAGACCAGGAGTAGTACAGAGATTCCAGAATGGGAGACTGCATGGAGACATTTCAGAAAGAAAAGCAAAAGATACAGGATTTTGGCAGGGGTCGTGCTGACTGGGAACAGAACGTAGGTGGGAGAAAAGAGCTTGTTGGGAAACGGGAGGTTGCAGTATCAAGCTGGAACATTGCCACAGTGGGGACTAATGCTTTGGCAGCTGCAAACAAAAGGAAGGAGGAATGTAAGAAGTAACATGAAGGAAAAGTGTCAAGAGACATTTGGAAGTATCAAGACCTCTGAGGAAACAGAACAGTCAAAGATGATGCTAAGTTTGGCAGACATAAGGATGGTAGTGTTACTGACAATGAAAGAGAGAGTGGGAAGGAAACAAGTTCTGGAGAGAAGGATATAAGGCATTTCTCCTTCCAGCGAGAAACACACTAGATCTTAAAGCTGTCTTTCCAAAAATGGGAGATCAATTACCGGATTTTTTTTTTCTTTTTTGTTTTTATGTAGCTGGAACAGTGTAAACTAGAAAATTGACTCCAGTCAGTGTCCACCTCCCCAGTGTCCTTGCTGTGCCCTTGTCCAGGGGAGCTGTACCTCAAAGAAAACTGCTCAACCCTATTTTTGTCTAAGATATTGCAATAGTTCTTGCAGAAACCTGCAAGTGGTCCTGTGGAACAACCTCATCTAAAAATCACAGATATCTGCCACAAAACTCTGGCAGATACTGTTTCACCTGTTTTGATTTGAATGCATATATGTACTCATCAGGATCTCAGTCTGGGTTCTGATCCTGCAGTGTATTAGATCCACTCATTTGCAAAAGCACAACAAGGTTTTCAGCTAATATAGTAAACACACAGGGCCCTAGACTCTTCAGTTCACCTTCTCATCTGCAAAATTCCCACACTATTATCATCCAAACATTATAAAAAATATAAGATGGGAAATAATTTGGGATATTTTTGAAAAATTAATTTTATTATACAGTATTTAGTCTAATGTTTCCTTACAACAAATGTTCTCAAAGACAGTAATAGAAAAGCAATGATTCTCTCAAATTGTCATTGTTATTATTATCTTTTGCTGTTAATGTACAATAACATTAATGATTCTTTATACCCGCCTGCAGCAGGAAACCAGGCAGTCTACCATAACAACCTTTTGTATGTATGTTTTTGCTATGCTGTTTTTAGTTAAAATATTTATGATTTTTTTTTCATTTCTTCTCCATCCCTGTAATTATTATTTGTAATGGGTATACGGCACAGCAAATGGAATCTATAGGCACTTTCATTACACTGTTTGCAATGGACAAATTACACAGAGCATATATATATTTTTCCCCTTTTGGTTCTCCTTATTCTGTTAAGTTTCTTTGAAACAGAGTGCCTAGTACAGCTGATGCTGGAATTGCTGTTAGTGAGTATCAGCACCAGCGATAAACTCGAGCTAGTGTTTTGGTTAGAGGTCACTTGTAATTAGTAGTCATTGTCCTTTGAATTTAACAATGGAAAAATAAATCTTTATCAAGGGAGATTAGCCTGGCCATCAAAATTACAGCACTTTAGCATTCAGGAGGGAGGATTACATGACACACTATCTCTCTCACTGATAACAGCAGATAGCTAGGGATTCAAATGTGAGATGCAGAAAGACTGTAAAAGAATAAAAGGAGAGAAAGGAGAACTAACTGTCTTGATATTATGTGATATGTTATACTGACACTTCTACACTCTCATTGCAGTGGGTTAGGCCTTGTCTTTACCCAGTGAAGACAACACAGGGTACTACTAGCGAGTCCTGTTGGAGCAGCTTCCAAACCTGCTCTCTGATTCCTCTAAACATGTCTCCGCCTTCTACATGTATTTGGCACATATGTATGTGCCTCTTAGCTTTGGATAAGTGTGTCAATAAAATATTAATAATTAACTTCTTCACAAAGTTGTGAAGATGACAGCTCAAGTAAATCTTTGCGTGCATCCTTATCAGTTGCTGTATGTAAATAAAAGCATCCATCTCCAGCTCCTGCCATTTTACGAACTCTGCTTATCATAATGATACATGATACACTTCATCTGTATTTCAGCCATTTTTGTCAAATTATTATCATTTTAAATGACGATAACAAAGTTAAGATGAAAACACAACTCCATCACAGAGCCAGATCAGAATGGGAAACTACTGTAGAACTCAGTAAATATAATACAATGTATATTTCTTGATACAAATCACTTAGAAATATTTGTGGGCATGTTTATTTTAGCTACTATGGCAAATGAACTCAATATTTAAAATAAAAAGAATACACCCCCAGACTCTTCTTAAAAATCTAACAGGAAACAAACATGAATCAGCCAGGCACTGGTACTTATCAAATCTGAAAGAAGGGAGTTGTCTGGCTGGATTAGAAGGGATGAGGTTTGTTTGAGTGATGACATTTGTCCTACCATTGCTGAGGGGAAGAATTTTACAGCACTTTCTTGAGCTTATGCTCCTGAAGATGAGACGGTTATTCCTACCGCATAAAAGCATGCATATATAAAAACGAACATTTTTACATCTGAGATACAAAGTACAGAAACTTGTATTGTCTGCAGTGTCCTTGCTGAACAGCCACAAACTTGAATACATTCCAAAGACTTGCACATCATTTCCTACTTCTATGAGACTAAGGGAGAACTAATTCACTGACAAGTTGACCATTCTGAGCTGAAATTCTTTTAATTGGTCTATTAAATGTAAATAATTAACAGTGTGTGCATGTGTGTCATTTATTTTTACTCCCAGTAATGCCTCTTTGAAAGCAGACCTGGCTAGTATCAAATAAATTTACCTATAAAATCAAAGCAGAAAAAACAGAAAGTTACCATACAATATCTCAATTGTTACAAATTAACCAAACTTTGCATTCCCTCCACTTAGAGCTGCCTGCGCATGGAGATAAAATTATACTAATTCATAATTTGCCATATCTAGGGCTATTGTTTTTGGAAATGTTGGTTACTTACTAGTAACTAATGTTTTAACTTTGTAGCCAAAAAAAGAAAAGGTCGAGGTTTGTAACTGGAATACAAAACAAAATCTGAGAAATTCTGCTCTGTTTTATTTGGGAGCGTGTCCAGGAGCAGGATTTCTTGAACAGAAAATAACCTCTGAAAGGAAAAGTATTTCCAAACGTGTCATGTGGTTTTTTTCTACTTACACGAGAAGGAAAGAAATCATAACAGTGGGAAGACTTGTCAGCGTTTAACCATCCATAAAACGTTTTTTTTCCCCTCGCGCTCCTCCTTTCGCTCGCAGCCCTGGCGTCAGTTTGTCTCCTGTATCTGGTCCCCCTGCCCCAGCCCCCTCCCGCCCGCACGCAGCCGCCGCGGAGGAGCGCGCCGGGGCCGGGGCCGGGGCCGGCGGCCGCGGGGACCCCGCGCGCCCCGGCCGCCGCCGCCGAGCAGCCGCGGCGGCACCGCGGCCCGCGGCGGAGCGCTGCGCGCAGCCCGGCTGCGCGGGGATGAGCGCCCGGGTGCTGCCGGCCCCCCGCGCCGCCCGCCCCAGGTGCGCGGCCGCGCCGCGCCGCGCCGCCCCGACGGGACGGGACGGGACGGAACGGGACGGGACGGGACGGGGCTGGCGGGCGGCGGCGGCCCCGCGCCCGGGGAAGCCGGGGAACCGCGGCCGAGGGTGCGGGCAGCCCCGCGCAGGACGGGAGCGCGGCTCTTACCTGCCAGGGCGCTGGCGGGGCTCTGCGCTCCGCCGCGCAGCAGCGGGAGCGGCAGCGGCAGCGGGGCTGCAGCTGCGCGGCGGCGGCGGCGGCGGCGGCGGGGCCAGGGCAGCAGCGGCAGCAGCGGCAGCAGCAGCCCCGGCCGGCGTCAGTCAGGCGGGAGCCGGCGAGCCTGTATTAGTGCGCCGGGCTGGACCGCGGCCAGGGAGCGCTGCTGCCGCTGGCCCGCCCCTGCGCTCCCCCCGCGCACCACACACGCTCATGCACACACTCACGCGCACACACACACACGCGTGCACACATACACACACACACACACACACACAGTTCACCCCATCTCGCTCAGGCCCTCTCTGCCACACACCCGCGCTCACGCACACAAGTTCACCCCGCCACACAGGCACAGTCACAGCCCGCCACACACGCAGAGTTCACCCCATTGCACGCACACGCACAGAGTTCACCCCATTGCACGCGCACACACACACACACACACAAAGTTCACCCCATTGCCCAAACACACGGAGCTCACCCCATTGCACACACATACACAGAGTCCACCTCATCCCTCTCACACATGCACGAGTCCACCCTCCTCACACGCCCCCTCCCCCACGAGTCCATCCTGTCATACAGACGCAGTCACAGCCCCCCCCACACACACACATACACAGAGTTCACCCCTCTCTCTCTCTCCCTCTCTCTCTCTCTCTCTCACACACACACACACACACACCCCGCCTCAGCCCTCCCTCCTGCGGTGGGGGCAGCCGTCTCCCAGCCCCACAGCCCGTGGAGGGCAAAGGCCGGCATGGGGCCCCGTGGGGCACGGGGACGAGCTCGTGCTGCAGGGACAGACCAGGAAGGCGCCCCCTCACGTGGCCGGGCAGCCAGGTCGTGCCGTCGCCCCTCGCCGCCGTCCCTCGCCGCCGTGCGCAGGAGGCCACCCGCGTGCTCGCCGCCTTGCGGCTCAGGCCCTGCAGCATGCGCTGGTTGTGGCCCGCGGCAGGACATGGCGATTCGGCCTGGGGTTGCAAACCTACAGAAATCCTCTTCCTCTGCTATTTCCGCTAGTATTTGGGGTCATGGGAGCCAGCTGTTAGGGTCCCTGCGGCTGAGGAGTCAGTGTGCTGAATTCACTGTCCTGAAAATCTCCCCGGTAATTTTGTGAGCTGAGAACTCTTAGGCCCTTCATTTAGCTTTTATCCGTGATGCAAAAAAAATTTTCATAAACAGTATTAGTAATATTTGCATACGAGTTTGGAATGGCTCCATCAGTTCATGGTCGGAGAACAGCGAACTATAGCCATAATTTGTAAGCAGATATATTTTCTCCTCTAGATATTACCTATTAAATCTATGAGCAACCATTTGTAACAATATATAGCGTATTATGTTAGCTGTAATAAGGAGAGGCTGAAGGAGGAGTATCAGTGAAGTCCAGTGGCTACAGACATTCATACCAGAAGACATTAGAAATAAAAAGCACTCATGAATACAGGGCTGTAGGCAGTGGTAATAATAGGTACTGCCTAAACCTGACTGTGTTTGTATTGAAGAGTTCCAGTTAAATTGCACTGAGCCTTTTGAAGTCAATCAATAAATATGATTAAAGATATCATCCTGCTGACATTTTCGTCACAATTTTTTTACATTGTAAAACATGACTAAAAAGCTAATGTAGTTTGTGTAGACATCAGAAAGCCACAATGGAATTATAGCTCCACAATGCAAATTTATCAAGGCATGTGTGTGTAAGGGTTGCGGGGTAAAAGGAGGATATAATAAAAATCCCTGAATACCTCTGTTTCCCACTTTGGCCCCAAATGTCCTAAAATATCAGCTGCCTCCTCACTGTCTCCCTTCTCCTACAGAAGGCTTTTGACAGGTGAGTGGCAGAAGAGACGCTATTATTTATAAATCACTGTAAACATTTATAAAGTGCCAATCACACATCCTACCTCAGTGTGACTTGAGATTTTATTTCCATAATGCTGTTTATTTTTAACTTATGCACTTAAAACAACACATTGTAGCAAGAATCTGAAAAGAATAATATCCATCACATGACACACATCACAGTTCCATGATAGCGGAGTTGCTTATTTAGATCTTAAAACCATCAATAAAGTTCTCAGTTTGATCCACCCTGTTAAATCCTGTGCCTTGTAAGTGAGGATGCCCTCCGTCAGCCTGCACACCATATAGCCTTCTTTTCCAAATGCCATCTTCAGCTTTCCTCCCCTTTTCACCCTACCCTGATATCCTTAAATCAAGATAAGGTGCATTATCTCACTTTTGCCATCGACTAATACATGTGGATAATTATGGTGGCTCAGCTGATGTGTGGTGTACAATCACTGGCAGTGCAAGTTAAAATGCCAATTTTGCTACTGAAGTGGCAATCCCAACCAGTGGCGGATAGCAGCAGACAGCCTAGGTTTGTCAATCAATTGCTAAACCTTTACTTTGATAGTAACTTCAAGTTAAATTCACATAAAGTCACTTGTGAAACAACTGAATTGCATTCATATATGTGTGGTGGCAGTTTTAACTGCACCATTTTGAAAAAGTTTGGTTAAAAGAGAGTGAGTGGTATATAGACTACTGGAGTTTGGTATTTTACAGATTATACAGTAGGGAACAAGTTTTTTGCAGATGGCTGTATTTCAGACTATGTGGCTTGTGTATATAGCCATTTTATTACAATGAGCAAACATATGCTGGCATTACCTGTCATCTGCAGAAGCTATTGAACTGGGTATCTTCTCAAGAGCCGGGCTAATATATATCCCACCTCTTCCTTTCCGCTCTCTCCATATGCACTTTAAGTCCCTTCCCTGAGTCCGAATCTTCATTGACATGGCTTTCAGAGTCTGCGTTCTCCTTTTCAGGCTCCACTCTATTCTTCTTCTGCCGGTGTGACTCATCACCTATCACTCCTCTGCCCTGCCCGCGTTTTACTGATTCCGTTTTTCATATGCCTTTGGCTCTCCCACCTGTCTGGTTTCCCATTCTGCCCCGGTAAGTGAGAATGCCCCTCCCTTAGCCTGCACACGGTGTAACTTTCCTTCTTCAGTGATATGTAGAAAATAGTAAAGACTGGATGTAGTTGCAAAAGGGAAGAAGGGTTCTACTTTATTTTTGCACAGAAACACATAGAATAACATAAATTTACCACTTGGAATAGACTATAAGCTCCTAAGAGCTGTAAATATATCTACTTTGCATAGATGTGGCTACGGGACTCCAGTGAAGTATTGACACTGTCCACCACTGAACAAGAAATAATTCTGTAACAGCAGTGTTATATGGTGCACTATGGAGATAACCTCAAACTGCTCCAAGTGTGTTGGTGTAGGGCACTAGAAGAATTCTAGACACAGTATCATGGATTTACTGTGTGAATTACATTTTCCTCATGGACTTACTCTAAGCAAAAACAAAGTAGGCACTTGCTACTGCCAGCAGACTGTTTGGAACAGCAACGTAGCTGTGTTTCTGCTGCCCGCTTTGCCTGTGCCAGAGCCCTGGAAATCCGGGGCTGTTGTTGTAGCTGAGGGTGGTGTCAGATGCGCAGGGCAGCTATGCTGAGAAGGAGAAAAGGGGTCACTCTTCCGAGTAGCAGCAATCACCACCCCTCTCCCTCTGTGGGTGCATGAACAACGAGCCCTTCAAGGATTCCTGGCTCCACTCCTTTTGCTCTCCTTGCCAGCGTAGGATTGGACCAGCCCCAGCCCCTCACCCTGGGGTTTGGCTAAGTTTGATATTGCTTGTGCTGTCAAGTGGCTCAGAGCTAGCTCAGTTTATGCTGCTTCTTATTCACAAGTGGTTTGGGTATCTCAGTACCCAAACCCAAGGTCTGAGTAGTTTGGACACATCTGTATTAGGTTTAATGACAACCATTTGAACCATCAGGGATTCTTCTTTCACACATCCTTTCCAGCTCAGGCAGAATAAAACATTTGTTCCATACAAGCATGTTTCATGCTGCTCACATCAATTTGATCTGCATGTTTGTGGCTCAAGATGTTAGTTCTCAGAAGAAAAACAGGTGGAAAAAGCAGCTGCTATCTTATGCAACACGTTGGTGAATGCAGCATTGCAGAGATGATGATGGGCAGCTGGATTCTCTGTTCCCTTACAGCAAAGAAATTAGAATTACACTTGTCTCATTACTCTCTGCTTCAGACTCTAAAAGTGAAGTTATTAATTCAGAGAAGAGGAAGATAGAGGCAGGCAGACAGGTGTGGAGATGCACGACTAAGGAAGAGAAGGAAAAAAAGGAATCATCAGTGGAATGGATATGTAACAAGAAGCACCTGAGAAAACTATATAATAATAGTTCAGAAAAACCAGGAGACCTGAAAGAGTACACTGAGGTGAGAAGTCTGTGTGGCTTCATGTCCTGCTCCAAGAATGTGGATTCTGTCCCTCTGGGTCAGACAATGAACAAGATCCAAAATTTACCATTTAGCTTCATGGCACTTTTTATCCAGATTCAAAAGAGGTGTCA
Organism: Apteryx mantelli; assembly: GCF_036417845.1. Lineage (NCBI taxonomy): Eukaryota > Metazoa > Chordata > Aves > Apterygiformes > Apterygidae > Apteryx > Apteryx mantelli. Next base: position 28,986,601 of record NC_089978.1, read on the forward strand.
AGAAGTGAATTAGCACACTATGATATGGATGAATGAAGATAAACTTTCAGTTACTAACTGAAAAAGACTCAAGAAAACATTTGAGTTGGCTAGGTTACTGCAATTTTTAGAACTGGAAAGGCTGATTTTCTGCACAGCACTGTAATTGAGCTAAAGATTTTTGTTGCTGAGTTTATGTAAGTGTCTCCCGAAGCATCTGCACAAGAATGAAGTAATATTATTTGTGATTAAAGATTTTGGTGGCAAATTCTTCTCTGAGCTATGAGAACATAAATTCAAAGTAATTCCAGTGAAATTTGTCAACATCTTATTTTACTAAAACTCCACAGACTCCCTTGTGGGTTTTTTTTCCTTTTTTTTTGATCCACATACAAAGATCTGATTTTAATCCACCCAAGTTTTCAATGGACTGAGATCCAACTACCTGTCTTCTTACTGTTCCTGAATCTGTTCTCTGCTGTTGATGGTTGCAGAGAATAAGACCCTGAGATGCTTTGAACTCATCATCATCATCATCATCATCATCATCATCATCATCATCATCATCATCATTTTCATTGATGAGAACTCATCTCATTAATGTTGAGATGTGTTTTTATTCCAAAAGATGTGACCAGACCCAGAACTAGCTGAGATTAGTTGAAAGTATGAGATCTTCCTGCTGATAGAGTTTTTTGCTTCCTTCTGAAAAATATGAGACCGTGTGGAGGAGGAGGACAGAGGCAACCTACTTTTGCATTTGTTGTACTTTTTGACTAACAATGTTTATGACTTAGTAAACCTTAGAAATGCTTTGAACAAGGCAGTGGTAATACTATAGGATTCTGTTTCCATTCCTTTTAGCCAGCACTGGCTGAAATGTATAATAAAAAATCACTTTCCTGCTGTTTGCCTGACCTGGCTGAAATATTTATGTGTCTCAGTCTCAGCTGGCATTGGTTCAAGAACCATTGTAATTCCCTGCCTTCACTTCACCTTCTGAACTTCATGCCTAATGTTGGGAAGAATCAAATGAACTGTCAGCCATTTCATCTGATTCCACTCTATCCTAATGGCCTGAACTGTTTCCTTGTTGTTGAGGATTTGCTGGGATGAAAAGAAACAAAATGTAAAGATTCATAAACAGTAAGGTCAGAATGAACCACTGTCCTCTGACTTCACACATAACCAGAGGTCCTAGGATTTCCCTGAATTTTTGCTTCAAAGCCAATAGCTGTGGTTGAGCTAGAGCAAATCTTTTGGAAAAAACATAAAGATTTTGAAATCTTTAGTGACAGAAAATCCATTGCAAGCTGTGCTAAGTTGTTCCATGGTTAGGTTTATTCTTGCTGTAAAGAAAAATGACTGTGTTCTGAATTTTTCTAACTTCAGCTTCTAGCAATTTGATATTGTATCTTCATACAAGAGGCTAAAGGCTGTTATTACATGTCTGTTTCTTTACAGGCTGTGTTCAAGTTGCCTCTCAGCCTTTTCTTTCATCCACTTGAGCTCCTTGGTCCCTAAGTATGAGCTGATTTCTAGTTCTTAAATCACTCTAGGAGTTGCTGGACTCTTCTTTGAACCCTTTCCAAATTCTCAGTGTCTATTCTTGAACTGTGGACACCAAAACTGACCAGGGTTCTCCAGCTCTACCAGACACCAGCAACACACACAGAGCTCACCTAACTTTATTAGCCTCATTTAGTCTGCCTGTATTTCAGCCTGTAGAGATCACATTAGAATTTTAAACATTTTAGCTCCTGCTGAGCTCACTGTCCATTATGATGCCCATGACCTCCTTAGAGTTTCCCTTTCCAGATTGGACTCCCCATCCTGACATATGGCGTGCAAACGTTCTTCGTGCCTGCATGTATGGCCTTAATTCTGAGTGTGCGGAAACATGCACTGTTTTCTTGCACCAGGCTTAAAAACAAGTACTGGAAGAGCTTGCCTATGGATGGGGGGAATGTCTCCCACTCAAGAGCAAACGAGGCAAAAATCTGTCAGGATAGGAGTTCCTTCTTTGGAAAGAGAGGGAGGGAGGGAATGATCTTGAGGTTGTCACCAGCCCTATTTGTAATCCAACCACATTGTCCCCCTGATTTTTTCTCTCCCCTTTTTACCAAAGCCACAGTCTGTGACACTGGCAAACTTCTCAGTAACAACTTCATATTTTGTTCTGGGTCATTGTTAAAAACGTAGTTAAATACTATAAGGTCAAGAAATGATCTCTTTGGGCCCTCATTAAAAACCCATCAGGTTGATAAAATTTTCCCCATTTACAGTGACATTTTCAGACCTAGGAACTAGTCAGTTTTTAATCAATTTAGAATAATACAAATTCAATACAGCCTACATTAATTTCCTAATTAAAATGTCAGGTAGCGTGAAGCTGAATATTTCTGAAAAGTCTATAATATCAAACCCAATTCCTTTACCAGCTAAACTTATACTTCAATTTTAATTTCACCAGATATTTTTTGTTTACTGGTGTTACTCACATTATCCTCCCTTAATTCTTTATCTACTAAGCCCTGCATAAACTGTTCCACTGTTTACCTAAAATTGTTTTTAGCCCTGAGAGACATCTAATTACACAGCTCATTCCACATATCCCTTTGAAAATATTGGTGTAATATTAGCTGTCTTCCACTTTAATGTTCCCAGTGTTCCAAAACCTGTTGAAACAATGTTTGTAGGTCAGAGAGCTCCTTGACCAACTCATTCAAAATTCTTAAGAGTAAGACACCAGGATCTGACGATTTCCTCTTCAGTTATTGTTAAAATGGAAAGTATTTTATTACCTTGTAGTATGAGTAATATATCATTTCACTTTTCTCAGACACTTTTTAAATAGTTTTTGTTCTATTATTCACAGATCTATCATTTCTATCTATGACTGATGAGAGTCATTGTTTAAATTGCTTTAACTTCTGGGATACTTAACTCCTTTCTAACTGTTAATTGTGATAGCCATAGATTTTTCCTTCTGTTCTTTGTTTCCATTATTACTTTTTTTTCCACAATCCCTGCTTCCATCTCCCTTCTCCTTGCATTCATCTCCCTTCTGAATCTGGCTGTTCTCTGTTAACTAGAACAGCCTCCATTCTCAGCTGAATTGTGGTTTTTGAAGCATATTCTAGAATGTTTTAAGCAGTTCCTTATTATTATTCTCATTTTCTATTTATCTTCTTTCCTTCCAGCTGATTTAGCTTTTAACTGTTTTCAGCTTTGTGAAATTGGCTTTTTTAGTTACCAAGTACATATATAGCTGTTTGGACTATCTTTTGGTTACACATCACAAATGCAATCAAGTTAGGATCCCATGCAATTAAGCAAGCTCTTTAATATAGTGACAGATTTCTCTACCCATCATGACTGAGTTTAACACATATTCCTTTCATATTAGAGGCAAAATCTGATGGGCTAGGAAAGCCATCTGTAGTTAGCAGAACTTCATCAAATATATTGACCTGACTGAGTATCATCAAGTATTCCTTCCTGAAAATACATTTAAAGTGAGTATTTAGAGAGATTTTTCACTTTGCCATTTTATCAATGGAGAAGAGGCATGAAGAAGATCAGCATGTTTGGAAATATATTTTAAGAGTATGGTCAGCTTAACCTGCTAATTTCTCTTGCTGGCATTTTTCCATTTGAAACTCAGCTGAAACAGTTCTATCTACATAAAATTAGTACAAAATACATTTGTCTTTATAATGTTAAGGGGTGAGCAGACAGAAGTATTCCTTTAATACTATGTGAACTTTTCAATAGTTCTCAGCATGGTTTATCTTCATAAACCAGCCACAGTGCCGCAGTGATCCCTTGCGTGTTGTGTTTATTTAGAAGCTAAGGTCATTTGGAGCTTCACAAGCTCATGTGGTTTCTTCGTATTCTTGCTGTAGAAAGGCAAAAATAACAATCAGGACAACAGGTTAGTAACAATTTTTTTTTTTAATTATTTTTCATGGACTTACTACCCCAGTAACAAAATTCTCTTAAAACAGATAGGAGAAACTCTGTAAAGATGGATTTCACTTTCTGAGAAAGCCCATTTCTGAATGTCATTTGAAACTGTCTTCACTAAATGGTGTCCTCTGACTTCCCTCTCCAGATGAAAACATGAAAAGATGTTTGCAATTAATGTTGATAGCAAATATCTCTTTAATAATATTTTATTTTAAAACACTCCCATGGTTTAAACAAAGACAGTATATATGCCTTCTGGGGGAAGAAAGGAGATCTCTATAAACTAAACTATTTGAAACTCAAAATATAATGCAAAAAAAAAATAGTGATATTTGACAGACAAGAACACTGTACTGATAAGCACAGCTTATTTGTTCATTGTTGGCATTAAAGCAGGATGCAGTGAGTAGAAGGGAAAATGCCATTTGCATTAGAAAACTCACTGTATTTTAATTAAAAACTTGATTTATATGGATCAGATTTATCTGTATTTCCACTATCTGGCAGAAGTAAAGGGAAAAAGGGCCTCATAAACTTATAGTTAGTGCTTCAAGCAATAGGGGTCAAGCAATGAATCATTTTACTATGTGTTTGCTTTAAAACAAGTTGGGCACCGCTGAATATTTTGCCGAGGGGTTCCAAGAAGAAAATCATTGCACTCCAATCCACTCCTTGCAAATATGTTAATAGCAGTTCTCTTGGAGATCATGAGGTTATTTCTACTCCATGGGACCAGTAGCAATACTAATACCGTTTGACATCTATGCATTTCAAAGAAAGATGCATTTGGTAATTTACAGCCTGATTTAAAGTTGACTGCAGTTTATGGGAACTACTACCAATTTCAATAAGTTATAGATCAATCAGTTATTGAATAAGGATTGAAAGACTGAGCATGTGATAAATTCACTCCACTGGGAATCACCTGGCACCAAATACCAAGCCTCACATTCAATCAAGATATCAGGGAAGCCAAGTTACATGAATAAGGTATTTGTTTATTGAGTATCAGTTCATTCAATATTTGTTAGACATCCAAAATGTACAAATCTTAAGAATGTGTTTTATAACTACAAAACGTTTTTTGATCCACTTAATGCCTGGGACAAAATACTTTGAGATAGCACGTTAGTCTTACAGCTTCTGATGTGATCATAAAAAAAAAAAAGAAGAATAGGAGGAGAAGAAGTTGTTCTCCTATGGGTGAAAACAGATCAATGTTTAAAGACGAGCCACTAAAATATAGCTCCAGGTATACCACTAGATGAAGATGGGACAAAAAATGTATTTATCCCTTAAACCAGCCACTTATTTTCTAGAGTCTTACCACGTTTGCATTACATGGGTGTACCGTGATGCATATACTGTTGCCTGTTTATGTTTCTTCATATTTTTCCACCTTCCAGTTCATATTTCAAATGTTTTACCAGCTCCTGCAGGGACCTCTGCCCAACCAGGTATAAATGAAGCAGAAGTGTTTCGTGGCTTCTAAAGTTTTGCCTACCTCCATCACAAGACTTCAAGGCACCATATTCTACAAACTAACACATTTAGATTCAGTGAAACCCTGTGTTACTGCACACTAATGTAATAATGAGAAATGTAATTAAAGTCACTACTATAATAACGTCTTATCGGAATGCACAATGAAGATAAACTTGCTTATTCCAGAGACAGAAGGTTTATTGCATACATAGGAAGCAGTTTGTTCTGATGGATTCTTTGATCTACAACTAGTATCTCTGTTAACTGGAGGGGTGGGGAAGGGCTTGGTATATATTGCTAAATTTTCCTTCAGCTGCCAAGGGAAGAATAATTAAAAATAAGGGGGGCTTCAGGATCAAAGAAATGGAAAAAGTTATGCTGCCTAGTGAACAGGCTGAAGGAAAAAATTAAAAAAAAATCTTCATGAGTAAATATTTAGAAGGCACAGATGCTGAATAAACACCTCATTTAGCTAGAGACTTCAGCAGAACAATTACTGTATGAAAAAAATCAAAAGACTCAAAAGAAAAATAAAACTAGGTTGGTGACAAGTATGTAGACTGTGTACAGAAATACCACAACTATGCACAAGGTATCAGGTTTTCTTCATAAAGAGCAAGAAATTACTCTGACTCATCTCTCCATATTTTGTACACAAATGAGACTGGATGGCAACTGAAAGCCTCAGAGACATTTCAGAAGTTGTCAGTCCCTGGGAACCGGGTGAGATAGTTTCAGCATACTGGCCCTTGGCACTGTGTATCTTAAACTGGTAGGTTCAACTTGCTCCAGTCTTTTCCAAAGGAGGCACTAACAAGCTCAGGGAAATAAAGAAGAAAAGAAAAAAAAAATTTTTTTTTTCTGCATAAGGCTTGCCAAAGCTAGAGCACAGCATCAATCGTTTATTCCAAATACTTAAACACTCAGTGCTTGGTTCCATGTTTGCAGAGTCCAAGTGGAAATGACTCAGCAAGAAAAAAGAAAAAGAGCGGCTGCCCTGTTGTAATTCACATAATTAAAATATTCTGCCTAAATGCATTACATCTCCCCACACACATCAAAGGCTTCTGTTTCCTCAAACCCACCATTTACATTTAGGGAAGCCAGAGTTCTTAGGCTCTTAAGAGAGAGAAAATATGATGTGGCCTGGGCATCTCTGCCTTGGTGTGGATAACAAATCATAACACTGTAAAATACAAGGTCCCAGGCAAAGATGCCTTATATTTAATATGCGCTGCAGCAGTGCCACAACTCAGTTACCCTTTGCTGTGCTAAGGGCTATATGTCTAATTCAGTTTCTACATTAGCCTAGATGATTCCCCTGTGCTGCCACATGCCTGCAACAGGGCATCTAGGTCTTTCAGTGATCTAAACCGCCAGCAGCCCAGCTGTGTATGAAAACTAGGTGCAGGTGTGAAGGAACCAGCAAAAGAACCTACATCCTCGTGGGCAGATTTAAAAAGGCTTCAAGATGATGAACAGTTTTTATTTTACTGGATTTTGGAAGGGTGTAGGGGGAGGTCCTGGGAAGTGGAAGGTTGCCTAGAAGCGTGGCAGTTCTGATGTGAATGGGGCAAGGGCCTGCCGTGCTACTGGTGGTGTTTGGATTGGGCTACCCTGTTCTCCTGCTGAACTAAATACAATTCGTGATGACTTTCTGCACCAGTGTGTGTGGTATATGTTGTCTTGTCTAGCAGCCTACATGTGGTGGAAAATGCAGGATGAGAGGTTACAGTTTAGGGAAATAAGAACTTGGAGATTCTGATGTAGGAAGAGCAGCAGGAGCAGTTGTGGGTTTGTGTCAGTAATGAGAATTACAGTCATAGCAGAGTTCCATTAAAAGCAATGAGAAGCTGCAGTAATTCTTGCCTGGGCTGCTGGTGCTATGACTAACAGCTAGTGGATGAGTGCAGCATTGTGGGGCTTTGCTGGGGAGGGAGACAGATAGGGAAGATGTGGGATAGGCACTTAGTGCTTGTTGCGCCCTCTTATATTGGGCCCAGTAGGCCAACTCCTGATGTGAGCAAGGAGAACAGATCAAAAGACTGTGGCCTCAGAAGAAAAGCTGGATGCTATCTACCCCTTCTATAGCCCAAAGTTATTTGGACTGAGGCTGGAATGGCACCAGGTCAAGGATGCTTGGGGGCATGAAAGGAGTGAGGGCAGGGGTCAGGGTATGGTGGTGATACCTTCGTCTCTGGAGATCAGGCCAGACCTCTGTCTTGACTTAGGGGACTCTGCTCTAGCACGCTATGGGACTGACAGTGTTAGGAGTCTTCTCCGGTGGGGTCATCCACTCAGTGAGCTTGAGTCTGTGAGTTGGCCCCTGCTCCCCTTGGCTGATGCAACTTCTTCCTTCAGGGTGCTTTAACACTATTTGGTACTTCCAGTGGACTGGCAGCATTTACTGGGGTGTTGTACTCTGTGTCTTGTGAAGACAAGGCTTGTCAGCTGCAGTTCAACACTGTGGTACCCACTGTTATGACTGCCTAACATAAACAACTACTCCATATTGCCTGAAGGAATAAGACCGTGGACGGAGCATGTTCTGGACAAATTTCCTCACACAGTTTGTTTTGTTTTTCCTCAATACTCCTGATTTAGCTTCCTCTAGGAAAAGAGGTAACCATTCATCCTGATGCCTTTAACCTCATGCTACAAAGCAATTTTTTCCCAATTAATCATGCCTTAATGAAGAGTTTGGGAATGGAGCTCATCTCTGCACCATGGCTGGATGATCTCCTGTTTCGACCTGTAACTAGGTAAAGTCTTGACAGCAGTTATAACAGTTGCTAGATAGCAAAAAGATTAGGAGAGGCCAGTTCTCCCTGCCTGCCTTAGCACCTCAGCTGGAAGTTGTTAAGCCTAAGAGTAGGAGCCTGGTCACAACTGGGTAATTCTCATAGGTTAAGGTAGGTAGCTGAGCTCTTCATAATGGACAGGACTGGACATTCCCATTGTGGGGGAGCAGTGTACTGTGGGTGCAGTTCCATGATGTTCTTCAGCTGATCAAGGCAGAGCTGCTATCAGTCCCACCATCCCTGGCCTTGCTTTCTTATCCCCTCCCTTGTAGGAGGATAGCATAACTGCCTATCCCCTTGTAGGAGGGGATGAGAAAGCATAGGCATTTATAATAAGGTCTTCATGCCAGGACTTAGGTAGGTAACAGGTCCAGCTGAACACTAAGCACTCTTCAGATGAGTTAGTGTTCAGCTGGAAAATGCACTCATCTAGGTGTGGCTGTGCAATGGTGACATAAAGAAGAGATGAGGACAGGAGATGAGAAGATCAAGATCACACCCTACAGTAGTAGGGCAGCTTTAGGCAGGCTTAGTGAAGTGGTTACTTCACTACATTTATGGTATGAAGGCTCCATATGCATGTGCATGGCAATTTCTGTTTTTATTTTTATGTATGTGAGAGCAAAGCCATTTGGAGTCAGCTGTTAGAAAACACACAATACAGAGATGTGTCTCAAGAGGCAATTGACTCAGGGCTTCACACTCACACCCCTGCATAGGAGACTGAACACCAGAACATCTTCTGAGGAAGGTGAGAAGAAGTAGGGGTAGTGGTGGCACCACAGCAACATAATGGTTACAGCAAAATGGAGCAGATAGGTTCTGGGCCCTCCTTTACCTAAGGAAATTTAACCCTTGGTACCTCCTTTCTCAAAAAGCCACTCAGCTATAGAAAGCTATGAAGGCACTGAACTTTTGTTGAAATTGGGCTGCTGTTCAGCAAAGAGTGCAAGACTCATGACAACACAGACTAAGTGGAGGGGAATATGGCTTCTTTTTTTCACTGAGGAACATGTCTAAGAATGGGAAGTCTTCGTTCTCATCCATGTGCTGAGAACTGCATCACGAAACTTGTCTGTCAAGTCATAGAATAAAATGCGTCCACAGGACTGGAAACAAGACTCAGGATTCCTTTCCCAAGGGGAGATTTAAACTTTTAATCGGAAAAGATTTAAACTTTTCATTGAACATAATTTGTCAGCATTGATTTTATTACTCAGTGGCTATTAATCATGTGCCTCACTGTGGCATTCATATTTCAAGTCATTAGCCCTTCAGTTTCTGGCAAAAATGCAGTAGATCTGTAAGACTGACTGTTCCCTACGGTTGAGAAATCCATGGCATCATAAAACTTGAGAAGCCTTACACTAACGTAATCAATCTATTAAATGACATCTATATTAAAAATACAGTGTGCATGTATAATGCCTCGCAACAGACAGCAAAATACCATTAACACAACAATGTAGTGGCTCAGTTCCAGCACTTGGTAAGTTTCTTGTATGCAAGGGTCTATTCCCTCTGACATAATGTTCCTTATCTAAAACAAATGGTGGGTTGCCACATAGCATTTTGATCTCAGATTTGTATCTTAGTAAAATGATAAGCACTTCTTTTTTTTTCTTTTTTTTAAATTACATTATTTGCTGGATATGAAAGATTAAAGTTTGCCACGACTTCACATCCAGTGAATGTTTCCTATAAGCTTTTTGCTGTCTAAAGCAAAGCACTGGGAAATGTGAGCCATTTTTTTAAAGTTTGTGTTTTATTGTCTACAAAGACAGTAGCCATTTTATGTGCCTTGCTCACTTTGATCTAGCCTCTTCCTCAAGGTTCAAAAGTTAATTTCCTATGTAGAAGGACTATACAAGATTCAACTGCGGATAACTATACAAATCAAATTGGGGCAAAGATCAAATTAGGGGCAAAATGTTCACAAGTCCCTAGCAGAACATGGAACCTGGTATGAAAGAAAGAACCTTTCGCAGAGCTAGGAATGTGAATTTCCTGAGAAACTGTTTATGATCCTTGCAAATTATTATCTAGGTACTTCTGAGAATATCAGTATATGTGCTTGCTAGCTTTTTCTAATTCTTAAATATCTGACTGTGAGCTAAAATAGTAGCTATATGAATGACTACTTTACAAATGTTTTCCTAAAACATCTTGCTTGATGGAAAAATAAAAGTTTTTGCACATTGCTCAATCTTGTGCAATTACATTACGCATTAGATTTGCACTTAGTAGCAAAGATTGTATTCTCCCCAAAGCAGTCACTGTGTATAATAAAACTTCTTCAAAGCACAGAATTTAATCGCTTGATGTTGATTGTATACCTGCATAATTTGCATAATATGCAGGTATACATTATATGCATAATGCTTAAATTAACAGGGAACATCTTAGGAAGAGGAGCTAAATCCCAGGATTTTTAGTGCAGGCTGCAGGCAGGATAAATGGGGTCCTAGACAATCAATGAAATCACTTCATATCACTCTGTGAATGCTTGCTATTCACAGTGAGGAGCTTTTATTCTAACACATTAAAATCTTTCACCCTAACATTGGAAAATTCAGTAGGGGTTTTTTGAGGGTAAATAAATTATCATGCCCATCTTTCAGATTAGGGCTAGACTGATGTATTGCATAATCTTGAATAAATCAGAAGTAGCCAGGAATAACAAAAAATGCTTCATTATTTTACAACCCATAGAAATCAGTACATGTAAAATTAGATTCCTTTAAACATGCAGGTCTGCTCAAGTTATTTCTGAAATTCCTTTGTGATGGGGAAGGGTGCATACAGCAAGATCAACCTTTCTTCACTGCTTTCTCTGAAACTGTTTCAGTGTTGGAGGCACTGCATCCATGCTTTCAGGGAATAGAGTGGGCCCTGCATTAGATTTTTCTTCTCTCCATTCCTCTCACATCCATAAGATGCAACCACACTCTCTCTTCTTTCAGTGATTGTTCAGGTGCAATCCATTTTAAGGGTACCTGAGCAGTGACTCTGTATTTGGGATTTTATCATGATCCTCTTCTATTATCTGGAGAAGGCAACATACAGGATATGAAGTTAGGTCTTCCTTGGTTAGCACGAGCATTAGGAAGGCACTGGCAAGTATGTGAAAGACAAACATCATGCACTTAGACAACATGATGAGTAAGGTCTCCAAACTGCAGTAATTTTTTAAGGTCTGACAGATCATAGCATTCCTTATTCTTTGTTTGCCACTTAAAGATGAATGTATCCAGTAAGTCATCTAGCTGCGTATATTCATTTTGGTAAGAGTCTTTCCCAAAAACTAATTCTTCTGATAAGTGAACTGGTCCAGCAAAGGGCCACTAGGATGATTAAGGGACTGAGGAAAGGCTGAGAGAGCTGGGAATGTGTAGCTTGGAGAAGAGAAGACTGAGGGGGGATCTTATCATTGTGTATAAATAGCTGAAGGGAGAGTGTAAAGAGGATGGGGCCAGACTCTTTTCAGCAGTGTCCAGTGATAGGATGAGAGGCAACAGGCACAAACTAAAATACAGAAAGTTCCATCTGAACATAAGGAAAAACTTTTATACTGTGAGAGTGACCAAACACTGGAACAGGCTGCCCAGAGAGATTGTGGAATCTCCATCCATGGAAATATTCAAAAGCCGTCCGGACACAGTCCTGGACTACATGTTTTAGTTGACCCTGCTTGAGCAGGGGGGTTGGACTAGATGATCTCTAAAGGTCCCTTCTGACCTCAACTGCTCTGTGATTCTGTGATTTTATTGAGAAAATGTTTTCTTTTAAGCATATCAGGAATAGTAAAATTAAGCATACCACCAAAACTGCTCAACATCAGAAAACACTCTTCTGAGACCAGAACTTTATTGTTTAATAAAAGCTCACCAGGAAAGGTTGTTCTAACCTCATCTGTGCTTAAGCTCTCATTATCATGAAAGCTTCTACCAAACAGAACCTAGCCAGACTTGTAAAACTACCAAAGGAAGAGCTGACACAGTTGATTAGCACTTCCAAAACTTATGACTTGGCTTAAAGACTGGAAGATGGCCATGGATATAGTTCCTTTTTTTGGTTGTTTTTCTGGCAACAGGATACAAGAGTTATCAGCAATTCTGCTGCTGAGACCTTAAATGGCATCAGACCTAGTCAGCCAAGAAGAGTTAGGAATTTCTTGTGGTTTTGACCTAGTTCCTGATTTGACAGTAGATCATTTAGAGTATACAGTGGGGTGGTTCATGACACTTGGTCTGTGCAACTAAGGTTGTAATGTGGCCGCAGAATGAAGCCTGTCCTTGGCATAATTAAATGACTTCCATAGCTAAACCTTTGTCTACTTAACAAAGATAAGAAGAAAAAGATTTGTCCCACATGTGGAAGGCTGCTTTCCAGAGACCATGCAAAGTGAATTTGCCAAAACTGTTTGCAGAACTGAATTTTCTTCATCATCGTGTGGTTCAAACAGCTCTTCTGATCTCCAGTCCAAAAGCTGACATTCAATATTTCTCTTTGATTTGTAGAGGAATCTTTATACAGATCCAAAATAACCTCAGATGAAACATTAGAACATGGCAGAAACAGATGGGAATTCCAGAGCTAATGTCACCTCATTCTTAAAGAATATTGTATAGAACAGGCCAGCAATGAAGGCTTGGATTCTGTCTAGATATTGAAGTTAAGTCTGCAAAAAGAACAAACTGTCAAAAGTTCAAAGGAGGACAGTGATCTTGATAGCAGAACAGTAAGACTCAAGGAGGGTAGAGTCTGACTAATGGAAAGGCACGGACCTGTGAGGGACTTAGGGTCATGTAGGCAAGAAGGATCACCTCTGGCTAAGCCATTTCTGGAAGATGTTTGTCTGGCTTGTAGCTGTTTCCTGAATACTAATTGTACATGCAGAAAGAGATTCTTGAGTATGAGTAGTTATTTATATGATTTGCTGCTTGTATAGGAGTGCTGAGAAGTGTAGGAGAGTAAATATAGACAAAGGATAACTATATGTGACAGACTACTGTTCACTGATGGTAGAACGTGTCCTTAGAAGACATAGGAGAATTAAGAGGCCTTAATGCAATACCTGGGAGCTGCAGAGAGTCCAAAGAGAAGTACTCTGTATTAGTAGTGTGCCTTTTATCATGAGAAGCATTTCCTGTGGCCCTGCTGAATTGCTTTAAGGATGCTTACACTACAGTTGGTCAACATGTCCAGCTGATGCAAATCGGGTGCTGCTGCAGCTCAATACCTGACCTAAAGTAGGTCAGGTATTTCTAATAACTGCAGTCATGCTCTTACTGTGCATTGAAGAATTGCTGTGCTGACCAGGCTGCTGGTTTTGAAGTGGGCTAGACAGTTTCACAACTTCTTTGTTCTTTTAAAATGAGCGTGGTAGATTTGCCAAGTATGGAGTGCTACTATTAGTGAAACATACAGCAAGAGTTCATCTCCCTTTTCTGAAAGGGAGATGTGCTTTAGCAAAGAAAATTCTACCTTTGGCACTAATGAACGTGCACATACTATGTCAACGTATGTATGTAATGCAAGAATCTGGCAGACAGATAGGCAGCTTACAAACTGACTCACTGTTACCTGTGAAAGTGTACTTGGAAGACTGCTCCAAGCAAGGGGAGCTGGAAAGTTTTGTTTGTTTTTTTTTTAAGACCAGGGAAATACCAAATTATGCAGTTAGAGCAGTTGCACAGATTGCTACAAAGACTTGCAAGCAAAATGGATTAAAAAATATCCAGGAAAATGGAGGCTGGTTAGCTTTTTCTCTTCTGATGTATCCTTTAAATTAAATCATATCCTAGCACACCCCTTTCAGCTATGATCTCACAACTATTACTTAAACGCGGTCATATAAAAATACCATCTCTTTCTCCAGTAAGAAACAAAGGTTTGTCTATAGCTTCTCCCCTGAGCCTAGGTGACCCCTTGGGCTAATGTGTTTGATACTCCCTTATGTGCTGTTGGCTAACGCAATACACACGACATAGTGGCATCCAACTCTTAACCTCTGAATCCCTGTCCCAAAGAGGTAGATAACTTATGGTTCAGCTGGGAGGGTGCAGCCTTCAACAACTTTGGAACACTACTTTAATTCATGCCTCTTGAGCTATAACAGACGTGCCACTGCACCCCTAAGAAACATACACGGATCATAAATAAGGTTAGATGTTATGTTAAGTAATAAACAGTGAGACAGAGAAACTTCATTGCAGTCTTCTGTCTTTGCCTGTCTTTTCACCTGGACTATTTTTAGTTTGCAGTCAGCCTTATGACTGTGAACGTTAGGAACACTTGGACAACAGGTACATAAATAATTATGGATAGGTCTCCAGAGCCCTAAACTTTAGCAGAAGGATTCAAGTCAAGTGCTGGCTGGGACTATTCAGTGGCTTGGAGATGTGGCAATGCTTGTACATATTAATATAACTTCATTTTCCAAGGTGAAAAAATAACCTGGACTTCTCTCTGCATTATTGGTAGTAGAAGGGTCTGCACAGGAGTTTTGAGTGCTGTACATTGATGTATTATTGAACACCATTCTGCAGAATGAACTGGAGCTGTCTTCCATGTTTGGCTGCTTACACTTCACAGTAGTGATCTCCGAGTGCTTTATATAGACTAAAACTGATTAGAGATATGTGATTACTCATTTCAGAGTTACTCTGTTTTGTGATAATGCTGCAGTGCCACTGAAACCAGTTGGGGATATAGAGCTAACCTCTGGAGTTGTTCCAGACAATGTGACTACAATATACTGCACATCGACAGGACATGTTATATGTCAAAGAATAAAAAGAGAGAGAATTTTTACTATTTTCCCCATCCATATTCAAAACATGAGTAAAAAATGGCTTCTAAAGATAAAAACCAAATGTTTACCAGGGGATTTTGCATTACTGTTCTGATTGTGATACAAAATGGTAACAGTGAAGAAATCTTGTGTAAACTACTGAACTATTCTCAGTAACTTTTTTTTTTTTGCACGTATGTCTATGAAATTACTTTGTTTTGATGCTTCCTTGGAGGGCTGGGTCATGCAGGAGACTGAGTAATCTGGAAGACTCACATCTGCACGGGTCATCCCTAAAAATGCAAGGATAGGAGGAAATCATAACGGTTAAGCTTCCACTGAAATACAAACAAGGAGACTGCATCTCTGCCAGTCTGTGAGGAGAAGAGTGAGGATAAGTTGTACAAAGAACTGGTTTGAATGACACGCTTTGTGATCAGGGAAGCAGTTCACTTTATGTCCAGAGAAACCTGGCTGTCTACATAATCTCTGGTTAAATAGGACTGCATGAAATCTGAATCCATCAGTCCTTCCCCTAGTAGAAACAACCTGCAGATATTCCACTAGAATGTACCATTCAAAGTTTTGGCACTTCGTAAAATCAAGTGGTGGCTTTAGAATACATCAAGAGAAGGAGCCAGTACTTTCTTGCTGTAGCTCAGTGATTAGACAACTTATGCAGGGAGGGAAACACCACCTCACCCTTGTCTAGGCTTCAGAGAGGAAAGATGGAAATTAAATCCGCATGTCCTACCTTCTTAGAAAAGTGGCCTAGCCCCCAGGTGACAAGTTATTCTTTGGGCTTGTGGTGAGTCCACAGTTGTTAAAAGGGGAAGCCCTACTTTTGCTGCTTTACCTTCTGTTTGGTGGACCGCTTGGTGAGTCATTTTAAATCACTAAAATGGCAGAAAACTATCTCAGAAAAAAAGAAAGAAAAAACAAGTGGAAGATGGCATCCTGCCATTCTGGTGAGTCAATGTGGCTTGAGGGACAGTCCAAACAGTCCCAGAACAGGTGCAGAGGGAGCAGAAACTCTCCTCTTGATGGCTGTGTGCTATTAAACCAGCACAGCTGCTTCTGAAACTGTACCTAGAGCATCTTCCACTGCTTCTGGGATTGCTGTGCAAGAAAACTGATATGTTGGGCCTGAAAGAACACACAGAAGGAGAGGGGTGCTCTCAAGAAACTTACCTGATGACTGGAACCCAAGTCTTTCTCACCCTTGGTAAGTACTGTGATAAATGAGGTGGAGTTATGTTTCACTGTTGGGCTTTGTGCACATCAATGCACAGTGGAACAGCTTAAATAGAAAGCAGTTAAGAGAACAGCCCATGGGAGATAAGGGTTTGATCTCCCTCCAGTGTAGGAATCTAGTCTTGGTCTCCTATTTTTTAGATAAAGATTCTAATCAGTGGGCTAGCAAGCAGGTTCCTGCTCTGTTAAAAGCAAGCTTCGACCTGTTTTCTGAAAGGCTTCTACTCCTTCCTACCCTAAGAAAAGAGTTCTGGGCTGTGCAGGGAGCAAAAAGATACCTCCCTGCATGCTGAGTAGGCTGATGTTAGATAACTCTGACTAAAGCCAGTAGGTTAGTCTGGGACATGCACTATTTCACACAGGTGCCTTGTTCAGGATTCTGGATTCCAATCACCTTTAGGGTAGGCACCATAGAATCTGATGGTTTATGTCTTAAATCACATATTGGATCTGGTCCAAAAACTCTGTCAACTGCTGTGATCTTCATGGAAAAATCATGATACGTGATTCCAAATCTCCCCTTGGTTCAGACAGCTACACACAGTTACTGGAAATAACCTAAACTGAGTCACTGGTTAAATAGCTAAAAATTTATGCATTTAAAGAAAAGCAAACTCTTAAGGTAAAAGCTTGGGGAAGATCAGGATATAAATGACTGCTAGTGTGTGTGTGTGTGTGTGCATGTGTATACACATATAAAAATCACACAAAGACAGGTCATCTTTGATTTCTGACACTTACAGATCTCTATTAGATTTTTTAAAGGATCTGTTTTCAGATAATTCTAGATGAGTTATGTTTCCAATCACCCTGCCTCTAACATTTCTATAGAACTGTTGGGTTAGTGTAAAATGTTCTGGTGTCACAGACTGCTGCTTGTGTGTTGGGATTACTTAATACTGAATTTGGAATCTTTGCCACACGGCCGTCTCTTATTTAAAGTCCATAACCATTGTGTAGCTGCTTTTCAAAAAATCAGATGTTCCATCACGTTTGCTTAGGAGTTTTCAGTGCTTGCTTGTCCTTGTACTTCCTCTTCTCTGCATTCAGTAAATATGAATTCAGTTAATGTTGACCTGTATTTTTATATGGGGCTCAAGACACAAGCGGACTTAAGATACCTACCTCTGACTCAAATCAAAAATTTAATTTTTCAATGTTCAAAATCCTTGCTCTGCTGTGGTCTGACCTGAAGGCATGCAAAAGCAATAGAGAGTAAAACATTTTCAAGTTCCTGATACGCACTAAATCTCACTGTGGACAGGCTCTTACAGACTTTACTCTTGACATCGAAAAGCCACTTTTTGCTTATGTTTTAGTTGCTCCTTGTTGGGATCCACAAAGTAGACACACCTTTACCTCAAGAGTGTGATGTTTACATATGCCTAACATAATCTGCCAAACACACATCTAGAGGAATGCTGATAACTGAGCATGAGCAAAAATCTAAAATCATGAGTCTAACCTTCTGTTAAGATATGTGCCTGATGGAATCCTGGTCTCCTGTGATGGCTTATGAATCTTATATTTTATAATTTACAGGTACAAGAAGAAGGAGCTGAGGATGCTACCCAGAAGGTTTCTAACCACTACATAAGACAGACATGTTTCACTGCTGAGTGCTACTACTACTATCTTACAATGTTAATAACCATTAACAATGTGAGTCTCTTATAGTCCTGATTAATCTGGCTGAAGTAGCTTTAAGACTTTACTGCCTGTAGCTGTCCTCCTTCCCTTCCAATTCTGCAACAGAAGCAACCATCCTTCTGAGCTAATCTAAGTCCCCTTTGCTGCTTCTGCTTCAGCAGAAGCTTGGAGCAGTTGCTTAAACAAGTGCAGGTAACTGTTTCAGACCTGAGCACAATCCATGCAAAGAAATCAGAAAAGGACTGATAATGCTTCAACCCCAGAACGCACTATGGTAGACTCTGAACTCAAATTTTTTGAGCAGCACCATCAGCGCGCACATTGCACTGCTCAGATCCTTTCCTAGAAGCTACTGATGAGAGCAGGGCTCCCAGCTCTGCCTGGGCCTGTGTGTGAATGCAGGGAGAGGCTACTGGAGCTTTATTTACCATCTAAGCAGCTGGTGCCTTTTTTACCCTGATCTGTTGTAAAGTTGAGATGGTATCACATCTGCATCACTGAATGGTCCAGATACCCATTCAAAATGATCTGCAGAACAGTTTGGAAGTCCTTCCACCATTTCTTAAGATGTGGGCATGGATTCCCTTAAACAATAGAGGAACTGAATCCGTACCTCTAATACCCTATTTGAATGCACTGACCATTTGGGCAAGAGGGGAAAAACCTCAGATGCTTGTCTTGTTTTAACTTTACCTGATAAAGGAGAGTGTACTGCCTTTTATCCTTTGCCTCATTTATAGTCTGTCCAAACTTCCAGTTTTTAAACCAATCAATTTAGTTTCCTTTATCACACAACGCGTTAATTCCTTGATCAGTCCCATGCACTGAACAAAATATGTTTTTTAGGAAATACAGTTCTTAGTTAAGCAAGTATCTGCTATCATAGCACACATACACAATATGGGAAAGAGTCAAAAATGCCACTTTTGTTTCCAACTCTCTTTGTACCTAGCTTTCTAACTCGGAAAAGTGAGCTTTCATTGGAACTTGGTGTGTACAATCTCCTGCTTCTTTGTGAGAGATTCGGTTGCTCCTTAATGCTCTTCAGAGTTGGAGCCTGTAGATCTACTGCAGATTTCAGTCACCAGGGCTGGAAGAATAACTGACACCAGTAGCCATTTATTCCCTTTATGGACCAGCACTGAAAGAGGAATGAGACATGGATTGTGTAGAAGTTGGATGACAACTGAGAAACACTGAGAAACGGATCTTGGGTTCCACTCCAGACTCTGGACAGTGCTCTGTTTGTTTCAGTCTCAGTTTGTTTTAGATCATGACACTTCTGTCCTAACCCTATTCTCATGGAGGACTTGGCTTAGTGAGCCCCTTCAGCTTCCCCTTCCCCCATTGGCAATGTTTCCATTTCCATGCTTAATTGATTTGTTTCCTTCCCCATTCCCTTCTTCCACTCTCTTTGCTGAGTCCATTGCTATTCCATCCCCATTCCTCATGCAGTCTCAGTATTCCTCTCTTCCATTTCACTCACTAGCTTTCAATCTCAGCCCTAGATCAGCCTCCTTTTCAGTTTTTCCTTATATTCTTTCTGTCCCAGTTTACTTTTTTTTTTTTTCCTCCATCCCAGTTCAGCTTTTATCCCCACTGCAATGAACAGGCTACACCTCTACAAGTAAACTAAATGCCAGGTGTCCCACAGCTGCCTATGCCTGTTACCATGCTCTCAAAATGTTTTTCAGGCACGGTTTGGGAGTCAGTGCAGTTCAAGGACTATCTCCAAGAGACAGTCTGGATATGGCAAAGGAGAAGGGAGCCTTAGTCATATGGATGTGAGCTCTATCATGTCTGTTGACTTCAGGGCCAGAGAACAGACTCTGGACTATGAAGCGATACAGTGAGCTTTATGCATGGCTCAAATTCACAGAAAGCATGAGATTTCCTTGTCAACAAGTTCTAGTATCAACACAAGAAAACTAAAAGATAGCAAGTCTAGCATCACCTCTGCATCTCTGAGCTGGAAGATGGCAAATATTCTGTGGGAATGATATATATGTACAGGAGTTTTTAGAGGAGACAGCTCACTAAGGAGAGAGCTACTGGAGAATTTATCCGCCAAGTTTTAGAAAGACTTTGTAGAAAACACTTTTTTTTTTTTTTTAAATATCGATTACACTAGCACCTCATTTCCAAGCTTTGGCATCCTGTTTAAAAGCACACGTTCTAAAAGAACAGGTCATCAGATGTTTACTTATCACGGGGAAATAATGCATCACCTAAGCCTCATCATTTGAAAAAGGTGAACTATTTCAGTCAAAATTTTGAAGTACAATTTTAAGGTAAAACATCAGGAAAATTTAAGGGAACTGTTTTTGAGAACTGGCTGACAACTTAATTATGGGCACAGCTATCACTCTCGAAGTCTGATCAGAGCAATTCACTTTACCAGAACTGAGAAGCTGGTATTTTAATCCAGCAATGGCAGCAAGGAGTCATGTGATTGATTCTGCAAAAGTGAGAGAGATGTATGTGGAGTAGGCAGAATATCAAAGAGAATGAAGCCTACAAAATAAACTGAACGTATTTTTTGAGAATTTATTCCAACACTTCAGTTTATAGAAAACTGAGGTAACCTTAATAGGAGCAAAACCCAATATTGCGTAATAGAGTTGGCAGAAGGAAGAAGAGAAATTACCAATTAAATATGCCAAGATAAAACTGTACCCACTTCATGCTTTAAGCATGTTCAGATTTGTACATGCTTCCAAAAGAAAGACAAGTTTAGTTTGTTGGCAGTCCACAGCTATATAGTTTTGAAAGCATTATTTAAAGTTGTATTCTGTAATAGGGTATGACATTACTAAGAAAAGATACTTTTTCCCCCCTCTGATCTCATTTGAAGCATGAGAACTTCAAATTGGCATTGCTAATGCACAGGCCCCCAATGTACACTGGGTCTCATTTTCGTATGCTCTGAATTACTTTTCCATGCCCTTTTTACTACAGATTTGGAGATGCCAAGGACTCCTAGCCTTGAACATACAGTATTCATTAGTATGCAAGAAACAAATCTATTTATAAAAGACAACATTTTAAAATGAAATGTGCTTTCTCTTGAAACTTCTACAGTCAGTGGAGACAATCTAAAGTTTGATCTCAGACAAACTATTTTGGCTTCAGACAAGAACATTTGGAATGTCAAGAAACTACTGAAAGTTCTTAGAACAGCCTTATGAACATTATTTTTATAACTCAGGAAAACCCATTAATGTTTCCCATAACATTGAATCTAAATATGCATCAGCATGAAGTATGATTGATCATTCCAAGCTGCAATATGGCTGTAAATTTCCATATACTACAGAAACAAATGGTTGTGGCCATTTACAACAGACAGAATATTGCACCTTGTAGAATATACAATGCCTCTTTTCAACATGTACGAATTTTACTAGTAGGAATTCTGAATGTATGATGAGACAAAAGCAGATGTATTTATTTATGTGAATGAATTTATATAAGACCTGTTGAAGCTACTATTCAATATAATAAAAACCTGATTACCAGATAAAGAAAATCTTTTGAGAAATGCTTTCTCTTTTCTAAACATTATACAAGTTCCCCATTGACAATCTTATAAAACACATACATGTTGCAGAAATGACGCATACAACAGGAGCAATGAAGATTACCTCAGCTTTCATCACCATTTTGCTTCATTGAAACTGTTCACATGTTCCATTAAGTATAATAATACATTTGGAGAATGTAAATAACCTAATTATATTTTCTTGTTTCAAGCTGCCAGGCACCAGTCATATATCGCAGTCGTATAAAAAGAAGATCCCTGCCCATCTGCAGCCAGCTCCAAAAGGGAACCAGCTTAGAACCTGTGATTAATGAAGAAGAAAATCAGAAGGACATTGTTAGAAAAAATGAACATTGGCAAGACACACATTTAACTAGTCATGAATCTCTGCATTGTCAGTACATTCAGCTTAGACCTTAATTTTAATAAAAATTTATACAGCAAGAATTATTGCCTTATAGTAATTACATCATACAATGAGTGGGAGATTCTAGCTTGGAAGCAGTGCAGCACAGTAACTCAACACATGCCACAGAATGTATATGGTCTTCTCTGCTGGACAAGGTTTTGTTCAGGTAAATAAGAACCTGAATGCTAATAACTAGGCAAATTGTTTCTGAGTGACTTGGGAGACTTACAGCAATAGTACAAATGCACCAATCTTCAGGTAATGTAAGGAACCCAGACCATTAAACTAATTTCTTTTCCATCTCTGCTAGCATTCATGCCAGGTGCACCAAAAGAAAGCATTCCCTTTTCTAGTAAAGTTGGCTGAGGATGTTCTGTACTTGCTTGCTTGCTCCTGTTCCCCCCACCCCTCATCACTGTTGCAGTTTATTATACTTTTAGTTGTTCAGGGGTTGTGTTGTAGAGAAGAAGTCCAGGTTAAAAAAATTAAATGAAGAAAAAGGAATAGCACTTGATGGGAAGGGATAAATGAGCTGAATAAATGAAGCAGTCAGCTGGAGACAAGTACCTCTTCAGCTGGCTTTACTACTAAGAGGTACTTGCTTCCAGCTGCCTGACAACACAACCCCTGAACACCTAAATGTAAAATGCTTCCTGCACACAGGTCTTCTACAATTGCAGTAATTTTGTTAGGACATTACAGCAAGAGGATGTGCCAAAGAAGTACTACTTTGCCCTAGCAGTATAATTATGTACATTTGTCTCCAGTGGGAATGCACAGTTTCTCTCCTTTGCTGCTACTCCTGTGCCTACAATCCCATGCCTTGTCCGTAAGGCTGGCAAGGACACAAAATTGGACAGTCATATAAGGAAGGAGGTTGGATAAAATCTGACTCACTCTGGGAAGAGACTTGGATATTTTATTCTGGATTGACACTTAAGAGATTTTATAAAATATAAACAATTTAATTACCTTCAATTTCAGTCCAGTTGACAGCAACTTCTGCTATAGGTATTCTCAAGTGCTGAGCTATATAAAGAAGTTCCACATCAAATGCCCTGAAGTAGAACAGGAAATAACAAATATGGTGATATTTATTTTCAGAAGAAAGATGGTAGCACTGTCAATTAAATCTCTAGCCTGATACAACTTAAAGCGCTTGGTGCGCAGCTATGAAATTGATACCAATGCTCTAAAGGTCAGATGCACATGAATGGGAAATTAGTTATACGACTGAATGACTCAGAAAATAGCCAATATACATATGACAATACTTCACTGCATCCTGTTTTTAAAGGTATGTGTTATGCAGTGCTCAGACCACTGCTCGCTTTCCATTTAGTCACAACCATGATTTAGACATTTTTAAAGACCAAGGCAGTCTAATGTGCAACGTCAATCTACATCTCTAGCACCTTCATCGAAGGGGACTACCTGCTGTGGCTTTATGATGATTTGATGCTTTCTCCTTGTTTTCTCTAAGTCAAGAATAAAGGCAGCAGCACATAAGTGATCTGAGAAGGTACTCTGCAGTAACAGAGCCTGAATAACAGTTGTAATTTAGCCAGTGACCATTTAACATATAACACACAAGCTCTTTCGAGAAAGAGGACCCAAACCTCTCTTCTCAAAGCTAATGCTTTAACAACCAGACTTCGCAGTCAGGTCCTCTTTCACTCACCAGTGAGTTTTGAAGATTCTGCCACATAGCTAAACTTCATCAGGAAGCTGAAGGGCTTCCTTTTCCTTCAGAACATGAGGTATCCTCATGGATATGGCACCCTCAAGGGAAGCATGAGATGTGAATTTGAAATTCCTTATGGCAAGAAGAGACAGTCTACAGACCTTCCCTTTTACTGTTAAAGCGTTAGTTCTGCATGTACATGAGTGCATCCAGAGACTATTTGCTGTGGCAGGGAATATGTTTTGATACTGTCGAAACCTAAGCAAACCAGCTTGACACCTCGTAACAAAAAATCCTGAGGAAATCAGGTATAGCTAATAGGGGAACCTGCCTGTGTACGCTTGTAGCCAACAGTGCTGCAAAAAAATGCCTCCCTTTGGAAGTCACAGTAGTTGAATGCTCATATGTGGAATCAATATTACATAAAAAGGATGCACTGCTAGCACTAAAAATGTCAGGTGTCTAAGAGAGTTTCATGCTCAGAGTACCAGATTCATTTAGACTGCAGTTTGAAGTTTAAATAAAAAAAAAAGACAGGTAGAATCTCAAACACGCACAGCCTCTCCAACACATTTCACATTGACTCAGGTCTCATCATAGTGTGACATGAACTTATTTCACTGGCAAAGCTGCCTTAAGCAGTTCTGACCTTCCTTCATCCACTCTCTCTTCTGCTTTGACCTCTCATTTTTGTTGGCACAACTGTTTGTAGGCTGTGCAGCAATGTGACTTGGGGAAGAGAACCTACACAGGCAGCCAAGCTCTGCTACCCCCCAATTTGTCAAAATATGCCTTAATTCTCTCCGTTCTCTGCACAGAGAATTGTCTATTCCATTCTTTCAACCATATGCTCAACTTGATCTTCAGGATCTGAGGCACTAAGGCATTTGATGTTACAAAAGTGCTTTGGCAACCACAGCTTATATTCTTCATGTAGAAATCAACATGTAAAATAATCAGTAGCTACTATTGACAAGGGAAAAAGCAAATCACAATTATAAAGTTTTTGGTTAGGTTTCTTAAAATTATTAATTGCTAGGTCTTTATTTTTCCCCCTTTATACTCCTCAATTGCCAGTAGGAGTGTTTCTGTTTCTTAACTGATTTCTAATCATTAGAATTTAAGGCACATGAAAAAAGTCTTTTGCCACTGGAGAAAATACATGCAACAGAAAACTAACATTATTCCCTCATGCTTCAAGTGTTGCTCGGATTCAAGTCATTAGTAATCCCTTTGACACAACTATGGAACAGAAAGGTGAACAGGAACCTTCTGATGAAATTATAACCAGTCCAGCAGCAACCTGAACACACACTGTATGTGCATATTACAGGAAAACTACTGCTATCACTCTGGACCACATTAAAAGATGTAAAAGCAGTGTAAATAAAGGTTATCTACAGAGACTACACAATTGTTTTGTATAGAGAATTTAGAACCTCTTTGTAAGTCTGATTTTGATTAGGACACAGGCCTTTTAATTGCCACAAAACAGTTACAGGAATAAACTAATGTTTTTTCTCAGTGAACTGCATCTGCTCCAAGTGGCCTTGCTACTTCACTGTTTTTCTTCCAAATGAGGGTTGAATATTATTTTATTAATTATGCCATGGTCTCTTTTACTGAAATTGTATTATTTGTTTTTTTGCTGACATTTTACATTCGTAAGCCAAAAAACGTGTACACCTTTGAATGTCTATGAGTCATGTGTATTAGAGTAAATCTAATTTTGTAATACTACTTAACTGACTAAAAATCTTAAGAGACACAGAATATTTGTCTGATGAATTATACTATATGAGCTGCTCTAAAAATATTACTTCATAAAATATTAGCCTAGTGAACTAATAGTCATTTGCAGCAATTTCTATGGATAACCAATTACTGGAATGTCAGCACATACAAAATACATCACAGTAGAGCAACATTAAATAGTTTGGTGAACTACAGTGTTCAAAGTAAAAGATGAACAACACAGGAATGAATCAGGTTGAACACTGACATCAGTTACATGTGGCAGCCATCTGCATAATGGTGAACGTATCCCGAAATTTAAACTCCCCTACTCAAAGATGAAAGGAAAAAGACTCCTGTAACATACTGCTGGGATACTACCCTGCCACCTTCAGTGTACCCAATATGTGCACTAGAAGAGTTAACAGGGGAATACAGGTTGCAGTATATTCAGTACACTGATGGTATTACACTCCTATTGCAGATACCAGATCCAGATAGTACAAAAGAACTCAGTTTCCATATTCGGGATTTAAGTGTGGGTATGTCAGCTGGAGCCTATTCTAGAGAAGATCAAAGAAACACTAGTGGATGAGCTGGTGAGTGCAATACAAGTGTTTGACATGAAGCAGCAAGTCATCCATTTGTGACTACCATGTGACAGAACCACTGTTGGAAATAGCAGGGAATTATTCACACCATGTATTTCAGAGGCTCATGCTGTAGACGGTGGAAGTAAAAGCCTCTGGGCAGGGGGAACACAGTTCAGACTATCTTAAGTTTGAAAGTTAAGCACTTTCCTGATCATATAAAAAGTTCAGGCTCCAACTTAAGCACCTGAAGTTAGACACCCAAAATACACGGTGCAAACAACTTCCCCATCTATTTCTAATAGTGGCTCTATTATGTGTTAATTTACACAAATATGAATTGTAAAATACAGAAAGGGGAGAACTTTTTCATATGGTTGTGTTTAAGCCGAGGAGTACTTTTGCTTAAGTTATAATTTAAGACTATGCTGGCTAAAATTTGGTTGAACCCCAAGTCAGTAGGGTATTTAACTGAATTCAACCTTTTTAAAGCGAACGCTTAAAATGTTTCAGCTTATAAAATATCTATACTGCAAACTTACTCTGTATTTTGAAATTGCAGTTAGGCTTTTTTGGTGGTGAGTCACCACTGATACTAAGTGTTTCAAATTCCAAAATCAGGCCTTCAGCTATACTGTTATAACAGGAATTTAGACTTTCTACAATCAAAATGATGTGTTCTTCCAGCAGACTCTTGAAGTGGGGACACAACTTTCAATGGCCAAAGAGTTTTAAGAATGAAATATGCTGTCAAGAGGATTAAACCGCCAATACAGTTGTAGTTCTACTGGGGCTTTTGAAAGCCCACATAAGCCTGCCAAGAGGAGGACTTTTTACTTCAAGATGAAACAGACATAGTTATAACAGCATGATATTTTTGTGTAGATTAGACATTCATAAACAATTCTACTGGTCATGCAGAAAACCAGGAAAAAACAATTCATTCCACTGTTCGTGTTGGTCTAAATGGCCAAAAGAATGGAAAAAAATCCCCACTGCTACAGGAAGCAGATTTATATAATATGAATGTTGATTTTTCTGTAATTCTTATATTTAGACTCACATTTAGAGATTAGTGACAAATTACAGAAATAAACATTAATATTTTTAAAAATTCACTAGCTCAGTACAAGTGTGAAATAGAATGGCTTGTTCACTGCACGTCATTTTTATAGACAAACGTAATAACCAAGATCTTTTTTCTTTTTATCCAATCAGTGATCTGCTGATTTGCTTAAAATCATTATAAATTGTCAATCACAAGACTGTGCCAATCAAGACAGGACTAGAACTGTGTTTGAAATTTCCCTCATTTGACCAATATTCCAGATAGGACAGTAACCGCTGCCATCTCTAGTTTCCTTATGTAAGGAAAGACATTTTCAGGCTAGAAGAAAATTTACCGTATTTCTCCTAGTCAAAAGAAGTCAATGAGAAAATTTTAGATAGGAAAATTCTCCCAGTGAGGCCATCTAATTTTCCAGTTTTCCTCCTGTGCATTATAATTCAATATAAAAAAAATTACATCTTTCAGGTCAAGACTGTAGATGCAGAAACAGAGCTTCTTTTGGAATCTGGAAGTGAGTAATTCCAACTGTCTCTATTATGCTTTTAAAATATCCCTTTTAATTTTCTTTTAAGTTTTAATTTAAAAAATGTGCTCCATCCATTTCTGAAAAATAGATTAGTGGTGTAATCAGATTCAGAACCTAAAACACAAAGCATATGCTCTCTGTTCAAAAGGTTGCTCATTTCAAACTAATGTCAAAACTTTGCTATTTAGAAAGTAAATTTCAAAAACATTTGGTTTATACTGGTATGTATACAGCCAGCTTTCAAAAGGGCAGTTAAACAAAAAAAAGTCAATGAAAATACCAAAAGAAAAAAAAAAAAAACTTATTTAGGATGTGATAATGATTTCTTAGTATCAAAAATATACTTTCCAGCATCTATTAATTTTCAAATGCTTTCCAAATTTTAGAGTTAGATTAAAAAAACCCTTTTGGAGATATCTTGGTCTCTCTTTGGAAGTATTGCTGCACGGCCCTCATCCCCTAATGAAGAAATACCTTTCCTTGTATATTTCAGTTTGCTCTCAAGATTCCCTAAATATAGGCATCTACACACCAAATTCCACACAGGAAGTAGACAACTGTGCTCTCAAACTTCTAGAATTTTTAACATTAAAGAGGTGATATTTAATTCAACATCAACTGGAAGAGAAAGAACATGCTGAAAGAAGAAAAAATTGGAGACATGAGCAAACAGTTTTTCATTCCTAATCTAGCCGAAATAGAGTTATTTCTTGGTGATTGTGAAACTGTCAATGACACACAGAAGATCATATAAAGGACAGTCTTGACATATTCCCCTCTTTTGCATATGAAAGGCAAACATGGAAACACAAGGCTCCAGTTAATAGGTGGTCCTGATGAAACACTGAAAACACCATAAGCATTTCTTTCTGGTGTCTCTGATAGCAATTTAAATGTGGAAACTTAAAATTTTTTCAGCCTGTCCAATCTAGCAGCAGGATAGCTATGTTGTTTACATTGACATATTTATTGCCAGGGTGCAAGCTTCCAGGAAAGAGAATGTGCTCCCAACACTCACTCTTTGAGTGAGGTATGTTAACAGCCTGCTGAGAGACATAGAAATAAAACTTCTCTTATCTCTTGGATAAGTGTTGCTCTCTCTTTTGGAGAAGTATTGACAACAACCAACACTTCAAGGCAATCTCCTACTGCCCAGTGCTAATTCAGCATGTGCGGTCTCTTGTATGCAACAAAATCTACTGAATTCCTTCATCTAAAGGGAAGGATTCTTTAGGCTTTGCCTACAGAAACAACTGCCACTGTCAATATAGTCACCAGTCTTCCCCCTACTCTACTTCTTTCAGGATTTACTGCATGGTTTATCCTTTTGATAAAATGGAGGCACCAGTAAGATGAAAATTTTTTCTTGAGATATTACTACACTAGGAGAGTGGAATTTACCTTGCTGAACTTTATTCACCTGCAGTACAGATACTTACCTATGCACAAATTATCTAGACTCCCTTTATAGTCAAGGGCAGGAAACAGGCACTTGTAGGCTGCATTTCATCTGGCATATTTTAGACGTCTATATTAAGATGAAATGAATTACACCCTCCTTCCATTGCTTGTGATGGCAGACTAAATAACTAGTAGATACACTCAAGATGTGATGAGGCAAATCCTGTCCTTTTTAGGCACATATTTATATTCTAATTGAACTATAAGCTTAAAAGTTCAGGGCAGGGATTATTATATAACCAAATTTATAGCCATTTTATATTAACACCATGAACAAATATGTTATGCATTAATGTTTGGTCTAAGTATTTATTATGTTCTTGCATGAGAACTCGCTTAGATCATTAATACCTCAAAAAAATCTGAACTTGACCGAACCTCAAGCAGAAAGGATACATGAGGCTTCCGCAGAAGCTGAATGGCCTTTATCCTCTCAAACAGCTCTCCACACATGCAAGTCCAGCAAGGGGGGGCACTGCAGAGACTAGATATAGGCGGGGTTATGGTTCTCAGATGGATATGACCTTATTAAATGCTGTTTGTTTGTTGAATACTCCCCAGCACTCTCCTCCATTACCACAGTATCTAAGCACTGACCACACTAAACTGAATTTTTTCTTTCAATACCTAACAGAGTGCCACTTCCCTAATGGGAAATTAACTAATTTCTTCAGATGTCAGAAAGACACCAATGTAGTGGAGCAGAGATGGTAACAAACCCAGACTTCAGAGTCTCTTGTCTAGTGACAAGAAAGTGGTTTCTCTCCAATCCCCAGCTGATGGTCTCAGTATGGATGAGTTGCTGTGTGACCCACTCAAGGACTCCCTACTGTTCCAAGTCAGCAGAAAGATAACAGACTACTGATTTTATTAGGCAACTGTAAGAGGGGGCTATTTTAATTCTCTTACATCTTCACTCAAACTCATGACATGTACCAAAACCTCCATGGCACAAAGTCAAAACAGTTTTTTTTTCTTTACATATATATTATGCAATGGAAATGTATCGGGGCGAGTTTTGCTTAAAATAAGTTTTCATTTTGGGATTATTTCAGAATATTACAATACTAAATACAAAGGAATTTGATGTATGGTTCTATGGGATGCATTATGTTTCCAAGCAAGTAAATAACTGAACCTACTAATGAAATATGGAATATTTTGTGATTTAACATAGAGCAAAACTTAGCTTTCTGGGAAGGAGAGAAAAAAAAAAAGACAACAAAAAGCCCTACCCCAAAGCCTACCCGGCTGCTCTCAAGGAACAAAGCAAGTTGTTCTGTAAGTATTAGGATTAACAAATTCTTGTTTCTTACACACCTGATAGCCCTACATCATTTCCCACTGCAATTATCCCAGCTGCCCTCTCAACACCACAGACATTTCACTTATGACTGCCCTTTCCTCTGATACACCCACTTTCCCCACATTCTCTTGCCTCCCAATCTGCTAGTTTATTTTCAGGTCTCCCAGATAATAACTGGAAAAGGTACAGCACTCTGTTTCATGTGCTGAAATGTCAGCTTCCAGTTACACAGGCTGAATGGCTAGCTATGAATCTAACAATAAGTAACTTTCGAGTCTGTATTGTAGCCTTTTCTTCAGCAATGCACTGATCTGAACCTCTCTCCTCTACTTGGCTTTCAGCTTCCACCAAACTTGCTGAAACTTTCCATGTTTGAGATCTCCACTGTTCTGTCAAATTTGGTTGAAATTAGACAATAGGTATGAAAATAAAGGGAGAGGAGCACAGGGACTGGCTGATGGACAGATGAGGAGAAAAACAGATAATACAGTGCCTGTTTTGGCAGAAAACTAAACCAAACAACAACAACAAAAAACCTTACTGTTTTAGGCAAATTTGTTGCTTGGAAGTATTTAGAGAGCTGTTTTTTGGAAGAATTTGAGTTGCCCTTTTCTTCACTAGCAAAGTAAACATTGTTCATCACCAACCAGTAAGTCACAGATAAATATGAAAACATTTATGGGATTATTTTAAGGATTATTATAAATGAAAGAGCAAGAACAGAAGTTTAATTTTGCAGCAGCACATATAAGCACAACAAATTGGCACACCAAAACCTGAAGTTCTGGTGTGTTCCACACTAGCAATAAAACTACTATAAAATGAGTTAGCAATATCCCTTTTTCACTGCTTCTATTCCTGGATAGTGGGGTGCAGATAACAATGTACAGCATATAATCAGTTTTGCTCTTTTGTTCCTTTGTTGCTAAAGAATCTTAGAGTGGCAAAAGAAAGTCTGTTAAAGGATTTTTTTTTTAATTTAATCTGAATGTTTTATTGAGTATGGCTGACCAATAACTAGAGTTATATTCAAAATTGTTCAGTTTCAGAGTAAGACCGATGATTGCATTTTTACTGATTAAGGTGATTATCCTCATTCATTTCTTTCAGTATTTCTTCTTGAAACAATTAATTCAAAAAAGGCAGTAAAGTTAAATAACAATTTTGAGATGTGCACTTTAGGGCTTTGAATACATGTTTAGCCACATATTTAGAAAATTCTGGAATATGAAGGATTCAATAACAGTTTACACAGTTTTATAGATTAAGCTTGAAGCATAAATTATGTTTCTGCTATAGTTTTCCTTAGGGCAATTACCAAACCACTCAGCTAGGAAAGTGATTTTTCCGAATGCTGAGTGTCCACAATTACAGACTGAATTCAACAAAAGCTCTGTATTACACACCAGACTTGTACACCCAAACACTACCTTTGCAAACCCATTCTGAAAGAGCAACACAGGTTGGCTATCACTATCAAAACTCAAGCTAAAACTAGATGTATTGGCTTGGACTAGGATTGTGGGATCATACGCATTTTTGTATGGGAACATTGCTCAGTAATTCTACTCCTTGCCAGCAAACAGTACTCTGAGAGAGATTTTCTTGGATGAACACAGTAGTTTGAAAAGATTTGATTATACTTAATTAAGCCTGGGAACTGTCACCATCCTTTTTAGCAATAGTTGTGGTGTAGAAAATTTACAGAAATTATGGTATTTATGTGGAAACAGCGTTTCATTGTCTTAACAGCAGTCATCACTATGTCAATATCATAAGGAACTATTCTAGCTAAATTATAATGAGACAGCTCTAAAGCAATTCGAGCGGTATACATCATTTTCTGCTGTCTTAAATTTATGAGATTTATCAGTAGCCCTCTCTTATTAAAAAGGAAATAAGGAAATAAGCAATGAGTAGGTGTTTCCTTTCCCTTTAAGCCTTCTGTGACTACAGCAACTTATCAGATAGGGATTTTAGGAAAAATACTTTGGTTCGTATGCACTAATTGTGAAGTTGTATTGCATAGAAATAGACTAGTCAAAGTTTCGAATTGGGCTAGTAACTCTCTCAACTCATATCATTATAAGAGGTTCTCTCCATTCCTTACATTGCTTGCATGGCTTGTATCTATAAAATGAGAGAGGAATCTCTGAAGTAGGGAAATGACTACAACAGAACAATAAAATGTTGTTTGTTTAGGGTTTCTCCTTGGGGGGGGGGGTGGTGAGGGAAGACAAGAGTTCTTAGAATTTTGTTTGCTCCCTTCTCTAAACCAATTACCTCTTATAAGGCAAAAATAAATGTCCTTCTTCTGAGTATTACACAACTTTCTATACCACATGCCAAAGTAAATGAGCTTGCAAGGAGTCAACTGTCACGATCCAAAATTTCAGTACTGCAGTCTTACAAACCTTCTCATAGTTTACCTTGAATTCTATTTAAAAGCAAAACTTAGTAAGCCATCTCTTCTCCTATCACAAGAGATTGAACTCAAATACACGACAATTTCCAAAAGTGTATCTTAATAACAGAATTCCTAGCAAATAGCAAGATATTTTAGCATAACAAGAAATCTAAAGTGCCACACAAGTAGTACTATAATTTGTTAAGACCATTGAGCAGCTAGGATTTATACATAGACATGACATGCTTTATTGTAAATGTTGATGTTAGCTTTTCAAAACTACATTTAATTGGGGGGCAGGGAGAGTGAGAAAAAAAAAGAAAAGGCATTTACCAGCGTTCTATATGAAGAGTTGAAAAAGTCTGTGCAGCAGCTTCTCTGGTTAAAAGTTTAAATCCACACTGCGTGTCCCTGATCTCTTTGACACAGAGAAACCATACAAGGAAATGGAACCCATACATAAGAAGAGTTCGGAAGTAAGAGCGCTGTGAACAAAAGGCAAGAAGTTAGATGGCTTCATTTATATGGTGAGCAAAAAGTTTGAAAAGAGCTGGCTTAAAAGACAATAATTCTGTTTTGTAACGGCTTTCAAAGTTTATGAACTGTTTTTGTTTGGCACTGGAACAAAATCTGAACTTTTCAATTGTTACAGCAAAACAGAATCACAGCTGAAAAGGAAGGCTTGCCAGTTAAGCCCATGGGTAGGATACCGGCCTAGAATATGAAAAGTCCAAGGTCTTGGCCCTGCTTTCCTTAATTCACAGCACCTTTTCATTTTGGATAATACCATATTAAGTAGAGTAGGAATCTGAATTTCAGGTCATGAATGGGACAGTCATAATGTCTTCTCTGTGATTCTCTGGGAATTGGGGGTGCCAAGATGGGAAGAATGAAGGAGGAGGGGAAATTCATACTACATCCTCTACGTGCTACTTAAATGCTGTTTGTTTTTCTGTCTAGTCTTCTGTTTTCATAAAACTTTGTTGAACAGGTCCAACAGATTCAAAAGTTACCATGAAAGATGATGGAGAACAAACCCGGCAGGACTGCATAAAAACTGTTTTTCCTCAAGAATACACACTAAAAACTAAACAGGTTTCCAGCTACTGCTCTAACACAAAAATTAGAGTTTTATATTATTCCTAAAAACACCAAACAGAAGCATCCCTTGTTGTTTGCAACACAATTCTTTCATTCAAGATCCAATGATCTTTAGAGCTTACACACAGTGTTAAGACACTTGGGGGAATGCAATTAGGAGACTGCAGCTTTTTGCAGTATATGATGGACCAAGCAACAAACAGAATCAAAGTAACAGCTGATATATATGATATTCTTTCATTTTTTATTTCCAGCAACGATTCACAGTCACTTCTGTTCTTTTGCAAAGATATTTAATGTTCCTGGTAAACATTTTCCCAGTCTACTCTTTGGTTACACTTTTGTTCTTGATGTAATAATCATATGGTATGTTTGCCCATATAAGCCAGAGGCTGAACTCTGGGTTTGAAGATGTCCTTCCTAGGCTTGTGCAGACAGCTTCTAAAGAACTATAACTTAGATCCACAAATCACTTAGGAACTCACTGCAGGTCTTAAGTTGATTTTAGGTTCTTGCATCCAAGATTAGAAGCTAAACATGCAAAATCTTTGGGAGCCAACATTTTAGCTGGTAAACATCTCTGGATGATAAGAGATGCCTTTAAAACTACTCATTACAAATTTCAGTTGAAAAATGAGAAGATGTTCAACTTATTACATAATAGCCTAGTGCTGAGAGCACTTACTCAGGAAGTGAGACTTCTCTTTACGGACTTCCAATTTTTCCATTGGCTTAAGAGAATTCAAATTCCTATCTTGGGCCTCTCAGAAAAGCATTCTAGGACCAGGGTAACAGCAGGTCTGGTGTGGACTCTTTGCCTCTTTTGGTGAAGGTGGACCACCATGCAACCACAAATGCAAGGCTACTAGTGCCAAAAGGAAAGCAGCAAGAGGTTGTATGACCGCCATCCAATCAAACTGTGCACTTCATGAAGAGGAGCTCCCAGGTTATGTTCATTGCTCCAGGACTACTTATGCATATCATACTAAGGACTCACTAAAATACATTAACAGTTTTGTAAACAGAACAGAAACCTTGATCTCAAGAGATCAAGTTTAAGGGTGAAATGCTGGTCTTAATCATAAATCCCTTACAGCTACACATCACAGCATCATTCTACTGTTCTAGATACTACTAAACCCAGAGAGAAATCCTGATCTCTCGAAAACCATTCTGTAATTTTTATACCTATTGCACTACAAAACAGATTCTTTTCAATGTTAGAGTGGTAAAGGCAGTCTTTTCTTTCTGGTCTAGGGATATCTAGGGTGATGAAACGGGTTACATATTTTAAAGAGCAATACTACCTAAACAGTTAATGATTCTTTTATGATAAAGTCAGAAGTAAGGGGAGAAACAAGAAGCAAAGGAGAGGCACACACCTCCTGAAAAATCATATTTTTGCCTTAAGAAAAAATTCTGCTCCAAATACTCCCTCATCTGGCAAGACTTTCAAAGATGGAAAGAGATATGAATGCATTGTAGAAATTTTATTTATATCCAAAGCCTTAAAATGACCACACAATGAGAGATGTTTTCTGGACTCAAATTTACCAGCTACATGCTCTACATGTACCAGCAACATTTCTAGGATACGCTGACTGTGCAGCTAAAATTAATGCAAAGAGTGTATTCTGTGCTATAAGCATGTAAGTACCACATCAAAGATTTATCCTCATTTCTGAAAAAGATGAAGGGTTTCTTTTTTGTGAGGATGCTAACATTCAAACACTACTACTTATAAGAACTTTCTCCAGTGCACTGTAACACTCCAATGCTACCTGATAAACCAGAAGAAAAAAATTAAAAGATATAACAGGGGTTGAACACCACCAGTGTGACTTCTCTTGGACTTTTGCAACTATTTGAGTGTTTGCGTATATACTTTAGAAAGATTTCAAGTATTAAACATCAGTATAAACAAAGCTTACTCTTGAGAACATTCAACATGAGCACATCCAATGATGCTGAAGACATTAGTCCAGCAATGTGTCTGTTGCAATATGAGTTCCATGCCTGTGCTTTGTCAGCTACTGTCTGCCAAGACATCAGAAAACCAGATGCAAGATAAAGCCATGTGCCTGTGCATCACTGTTTATTCCACAAGAGCCACATACTGAATAGTACTGTCTGTGCATTCAAAACTCAAAAATTTCACTATGAGTAACACAGAAAAATTACAGCATTTTGCTGTGGATTGAGATACTCTTCAAACAGTTTATTGCTAAGTATCCCTAATTCAGTTTGAACACGTCTCAAAATCTGCGAATCAACAAGCTCTTGCACTGGAAGTGAATCAATAAAAATCGTCAGTTGTCTTTTACCTCAGTCCCAGTATTGGCAAAATACGCACACACATGCGCAGAAACCATTCCAGTGTAGGAGCTTTAACTCATCAGTAAAACAACCATGAACTCCTACAGATTGTGCCTAAAATTTTACATTTAAATAACACGAAACAAAAATGGTTTCTTGCTACCAATTATATCAGGGATTTGAAGTCCTGCTTGTAAGATGTTCTCAACTAGAAAAATTAAATCCTTAAAATTGAAACAGTAACTGAAACCAGTGCAAAGTTGGTGATGCCTGAAATCTAGAAGAACACATCCTTTGTATATGATTGAGTATATGCTAGACTTATGACAAGTTTTCCCTACTTTTAGCTTCCACTCTTTTACAAATTCTTATTATTTATTTGTAAAATCTGAATAGTAGAATCAAATAATGGAAATGTCTAAGCACTAGTACTCTGCAGGAAAGGGAAACATACCTTTGCTATTGATTCCTTCTCCAGATGAGCTCTAGAACCACAGGAAATAGCCATCTGGTTCTGCACAGAAATACAAATTTAAGACTTGTCAGTTAAACTACTGTTTGAGGTTCCCCATGAAACCTTCGAGAGTGATTATAGATGTATAATAAAAACTTCAAAGCAGTACATCTTTCTGCTTCCTGTAGCTGCACTTTTTATACTGCTGGATTCTGGGGCTAAAATAAATCTTTTTCCACAATTAACAGACCAGCTAAGGTTTATTGCATTTTGTACACGGCACATATAAATTACTGCAGTTTATTCATGTCTGGTTCAGCTTACATTGTTCCTCCGAGGTAGGCAGACAGCAAACGTACTGAACAGCACACATAACATTAAGTGCCTAGGCATGCTTAATGCATATAGGTATGTTTGCCCTAAACATTACACTGTGAAAGGGATAGCAGAATGTTTCACTGATGTATTTTCAAACAAATAAAATGCCATGGTATCAGTCAAAATACCATCTCAAATTAAATCAAAAGAGATGATCCAAATGGAAGATTTAAAATTATTCTCATGCTACTCCTTCTTGCATAGGATACCTCAAACCTGCTACATTTGGGAGCATGTGAGAGATGCTGGAGAACCAGCAGCTGCTGCTGTCTTGGCAGTGGAGCATCAGGGAAATACTGCCACCCTGTGGCTCTGCGACTTGGGGTACCGCTTTCTTCCACACTGGCACACCTGTTAGATATTCCCTTGGAAGGCTGCATATCACTTTCTGCATTTTGGAAACTAGCTAAAAAGTACTTCATTGTTCTGCCTTTAAACACTAGGTCAATAGAAGTAAGTCTCAGTTCTTTCAAATCAAGCACCTGAAAGATAACAGCTATCCAGGGAGAAGCTCTTATTTCACAGTGTTTTGTTTTTTTTTTTTTTTTGGTTGCAATAGAAGTTCTTTACAAATAATGTGATTAAACTGACAACTCCTAGAAAAGAGAATCTATATAAAATAGGGTGAAATTAAGCTGCATCTTTAGAGCTAAATAGGATGACATCAGATGAAAATAAAATATAAAACCCAGCTAACAAACCAAAAAATGTTTTTAAGTGAGTAGGCAACACATGGCATTTATACAGAGTATAATAACTACAAACGAAAAATGTTAAATAGAACATTATGTACTGCACTGAAAGAGGCACCATGAATGCAGAGGAGGTAAGAACTCAGGGGAAGCTATCTATTGACAGCCCATTGTTGCAATTTCAAAACCTCAGCTCTTCAGAATGTATCTAAATTTTTCACTGGATCTCAATGAACTTAGGTTAAAGGGAATTATGACAATCAATCTATATGCACGTGTATTACACTAAAACCATAAGAACTTGTACTCACAGGCCACGGCTGAAGATTTTGTAGACCTTCTTCTACTTTTTCAATATCTGGAAATTTTGTAGCTCCATCTGCATCAGCCATCAGAATTTTTTCCCCCCGAGAACTAAAGACACCCTGCAATTGAAACAGTTAATAAAAAACTACACCTTTTAAATCAGTATTTGTCATGATAAGCTAGCTGCAAAACATTGCAGAAACTTAGTGTAGTAATTGGAGTAGTAGTATCACAGAAATTGAACACAGCAGGTGATTCTTAATATTCTGCTACTAACTACAATTAATTAATTTATATTGCAACAATGCCTAGAGACTTCACATACTGATCAGTGTTCCACAATGATAAATAATGCATAAACACAGCAGAGTAACAGTCCCTCTCCTGAAGAGCTTACAAACTAAAAGCTTTGCAAACTAAAATCCTGAGAGATAACAAGTTAAATATACAGTTAGCTATACAGGGAAGCACAAAGAAGCAGTGATTAGCAACTGTCGCTGCACTGGATAGCTTTTCTTTGTCATCTGAGCTATGCTGCTTTGTCAGTCTAGTGCCATGGAAAGGAGGATGCAGTGCTACCTTCTAACAGAGTTTCAACAGTAATGAACAGAGAATACTTCTCAAAACTAATTTAAAATAAAGCACAGTGTCATTGCAAATGACCTGTGACAAAGAAGATCTTGTAGCTTATTTTGCCATATTCTTAGTCAGATCTTTGACAATTTTTGAAGGGGTCCAAATAGGAAAACAGTATGACAGTGCTTTTGGCAAACCCACTAACCGAGCACATGTGATTTAATAAATACACCCACTCTACATTCTGCAATGTAAAACTATCACACAGTCATTCTCCTTCTCCTAGAATAACTGAAAAATGATATTCCTTACAAGAACTCAGTACTTTAATTTTATGTGTTCTCTATTTCCTATAGTTACTGGTGTTTCATAAGAAAACCCTTGAACTGACCCATTAAACATTTAAGCTTTACTGAGACAGTCAGTGAAGGAAAAAAAGAAAAAAGAAAGAAAAAAAGAAAAAGATTTTTGAAATCATAAATTCAACACCTAATTAATTCTAAAGCGTGCAGTTGTTATTAGGCTAGTAGAGGCTGTGAAAACCCATAAATCATACCCACCTCTTACTAAAAATAACATGGCATTTACCCTAGGAGGGAACGTTCCTTTTAAATTTGTAACAGTTATTTTATTGGACATGATGATTTTATGATTTTATACAAAATCTATGTGCACATCAATACGTGAAAGCATGAAGTGTGCCCCTTCTACCATCAAGTGCAGTTGATAACACTGGACTTCAGTGAATATGAACTTTCTTGGAGGAAAGTGCTAGTTCATTAGCCATTTTTTAAAGTTAGAACTACAAGCTGGAAAGCAATGTTTGCAAATTGAGCTGTACTTTCTTTACAAAAGTTTTATTTAAATCTAATTTTTTTTGTTTTTGCTTTTTAAATGCAGGGCTATTTCTAAGCAGAACTAACAGGAATATGAAGTTCAAGTCCAATACTTAAAAAAACAAAACAAAACAAAACCCTTTTGAATTCTCATATGAAAAGAATTCTTCGTTACTGGCCTTCCCAGGTAGAGAATATTGTTTTCAAGATCTAAAATAAGCTTACTTTGTAAAGTGTTTTTGCCTTAATTTATGGAGCCTGTTCTCAGTTTTCCTATAATCATTTTGTTAATGTATTAAATTCAAAACTTCCATCAACACAGCTGTATCACCTGCATATGGGGCACAACTCGTTCAAATAGAGAAGGAGATGAAAGCATCAGTTACCATCCTGACTGCTCCTCCTTTCCCTCGATTTTTTACCAAAGAAAGCACTCGCACTTTGTCGCT
The DNA here is from genome assembly GCF_036417845.1 of Apteryx mantelli. Lineage (NCBI taxonomy): Eukaryota > Metazoa > Chordata > Aves > Apterygiformes > Apterygidae > Apteryx > Apteryx mantelli. The sequence goes on from NC_089978.1 coordinate 29,026,373, forward strand.
TCCATATTTCTCGCAGTACTTCAGCGCAACCTAACAGACACAAAAAAACAGCATAAAACAAAAACAGGAATCAAGGTAGAAGTTTTCATTTGCTCACCATTTTTTTTAAAATTCAATAGCACAGAGTTATAGTCACTTCAGTCTGCACAAATATATTGCCCAGAGATTGCTGAAGTCTGTTCAGGAAAATAAAAACCAGTTCACAGTGAACACAAGACTGAAAAAGATAGTCATGTTCAATAAGAACAGGATATTCCCCCTAGATCCTGTTTTCCCTGTCTCACCAAAGTCTAAAAACCTCAATACTGATGTAGTTTATATAATACTATCATAGGCCTTTTATATTAACACCTATAGCTAGTCGAAGAAATATAATTTCCTACTAGTGCTACCTATTTCCCATTTGTTTCACTGTCATCTGTGGTTTGAAGAAAAACTTCAGAAAGGTTTAAAATCCCATTCACACTGCAGGGATGTGCACTTTTGGTCCATGCTGTGAGGAAGAAAAAACAAGAGTTTTCTCCTCTAATCTTTTCCAAAGGTTGCCTCAAATCCTTGCAAGTTCAGAGATCCATGGCGACTGTGGGCTGTTAGAAATGATGCTAGAAGGAATGCAAGGAAGACAAATATACATGCACAATCCTTAACAGACAAGCTTAAGGGAAGGAAATGAAAAAGCAGCACTCATGTTAGTAGCTGACCCAAGCATCCATCAATAGTTAAACAAAATTCAAGTTGGTCAGCCTTCACTTACACTGACATTCATCAAGTAGAAACAGAAGAATGCAGAACTATTTTGAAAATCACTACCACTGGCAATGGGATTTTTAAGTGAACAATTTCATGATCACAGCAAACTATGTTATAACATATTAAAAAAGACTAAAATGACAGTTAAAAAGAGAAGCACAGAGAAGGATGAACAGGCATTCTTGAAAGGGGAGAAATTCTGAAAAAAGAGTGGAAATTTGGAGAGAAACTCTCCGCCCTAGGCTTATTGATGCTGTCATAAGATAATGAATTACAAATTATAATGTTCTTGAGGTGACACTGTGGAAGTGGTAGTGTACTTGTGGAGCTGTAATGCTTTGGAATATCATTCCATGAATGGTATGGGAAAAGAGCTACAGAACATGTTGGCCACTCTGTCCATTACAGTATAAATCAGCTATTTTGAAAGGCTTCTTAGCTTCACTAAGCTTAGTATTTGCATCATTATGCACATGTAGAATATTTCAGATGAAATGTGATGAAGTTAAAAATAGAATTTCAGCTGCAGGAAAGCGGCTGTCACATGAGCCAATCACGAATAATAGCATTTGCAAAAGAGTTAGATGTGTGTGCATGTGACATCTATATGCATGCAGGATAATGACAGAAAGTGTTCAGAAACCAAAATTTTAATTACCAAGTAGAGAAAATTATTCGAGTACCAAAATGTAAGGACAAAACATTGTTATGGTTCACAAATGCAGTATATAAACCCATACATTCAATTACTTGGTAAGAAACTGCTCTTTCTTACCTTTGTGGTTTGATCTTTACTACCATCGTCAACCACTATTACTTCATAAGTGAATGAAGGATCTTGCTTCTGAAAATAAAAAAAGAAACAATGCATTTGATACAGCCTTTTCAGTAGGTAGCACATCTCTCAAACATCAGTGTTCTTTTCTCCCTAGCACCTTCTCATTTGTGTTTACAGACAGGCACCAATATGATGCGGTAAATTTGTTAAGATGGCAATTACAGTTGAAGAATTTTACCATTTAGATGTCTGCTCCATTACCATTAGCTTGTCATATTTTTCCTCAGCTACCATCTAGCACTGAAAAATCAATTTATTGAAAAAGGGCATGTGAAAGATCAGAACATCACTGTTAAAAAACAAACAAAAACCCAACAAACACCCCCCACCCCACCCCCAAACCTTCATAATGGGCTTCCTAACCAGATAACCAATCCTAACAAAGAACAAATGTTTAAAAATATTGGAGGCACAAACCAGGTTGTAGTTTAGAGAGTTAAATTCTGGTTAATTCTTAATTTCTATCTTGGATACATATCTTGCATGTAAATTTTTGTCATAGTACAATAGTTAATTAAATTTTTACTTAATTAAAAAATACCTTCCAGCATTCAATCCTAAAATAACTGACAAGAGACAGAGGCATTACTTCTAAGCAGCTAAAGTTATGTTTTAACATATAACAAAATAATCAAGTGACTAGATCACAGACTTGTACATAATACACAGAAAAATAGTGAATTCTGAATGCAAAATGAAAATACCTGTCTTTTTTCTAGATAATCCAAAGCTTCATCCATCATAAGAGGCACTACAGAAAAGGTGGAGGAGCTCAGGTTAGTAGATATAACAAGCTAAACACCAAGACCACCAACGAGCACACGCGCAAGCAAGCTGACAACAACTGCAAAGCTAAGGAGAGCAAGCTGCTTCATTCATAAAACACTAACTTCAGTAAACAAATTTAGCACCCACAATTCTAAGTCCTGTCCTTTCTGAATATGAAAAGAATAATGAAAAAATCCATATCTAAGGGGAAATAAACATTTCTTTGAAGATCAAAACCAACTTCCTATTTTGAAATATGTAATCCTCTAGATAGTATTAAAGAAAAAAAAACATTAGCTGTGGTTCATCCTGCAAACCAGTGTTGACTAATCTTTTGGTATTTAAAAGAGGTGACAGAATTCAGCAAGAGAAATTTCTAATACTAGTCAGTATCATGTATTCTCTTACTAACGCTGCTGGCCCAGATGCTTTAGGCACCTAACAGGCACTACTTTTGCAGCTGATTTATCTGTAGATTAGAAAGATATTCAATCTCATGGTGGTCTTTGCAGTATATGCTCATTCCTGAGCACATCTCAGGTGATTATTCTATCTCTGAAAAGAGAGAAGGCTACATGAAAATCATGTGAAATGTATTAAATCCTTGCTCACAGAAAGCGAGTGTCTGAGAACCAGGACTGTCATCAGTCCCTGGAATACACTGGACTCTAGAAAGTGCCAGGGCTACCCTGCAGTCTAGGCACACATTATTTGCCAACATCCCTTGTCACAGAATCCTGAACAGCTCAGTATTTTCACTTCACCAGGAAAGGGGATGACAATGTGTGCTACCATGTCAACCACAAGTAGACCTTCAGAGCTTGATGCTTTCTTATCCCATTAGAAAGCCTTCACCTTTTAGCACCATATGAATGGCCAAGCCAAAAGTCAAACAAAAACCCATGAAGTCATCCTTTTTCTGCCCGAAGCTGCTGCTGTTTGTTTCAGAGTGGGAAATTCTCAAATCAAGTTTAAAAGTCCTTTTCTACTTCTCTACTTACAACATCTACAGGGGAATAAGCAGCTACTTTGTTGTGCTTTATTTTAATATAGAGCATTCTTACAACTAACTTTTGTTGCTAAATATAGCAAGAGGCAAATTATACAGTTTCTTAATTCTGAAATTCAATGTACTTGGACTGGTTTCTGGAAACTGGGCACAACATTGGACACATAATCTAGCCTGCCAAAATCTACTGCTAACATAAACTAACCTCTGCATTATTAGAGTAATAACAGATAGATTTTCTTCTTTTTCTCAAAACAAGAAAAATCTTACACCGATCTTCCTCATTGTATGAAGGCACAACAACAGAGAGCTCTCTTGTAGGGGGATCATGTATACTTGGTACAGATTCTTTCCTGCCTTCAGCAGTTATGAAGAACTTCTCTTCTTCATGTCGGTGAAGGGTTGGCATTTTTATGGCAGTTATGTGAGCAATCATACAAATCTGTGAAGAAAAAAAAACCCCAAGAAAGTCTTTGAGCACTGTTTACAGATTAATGTTCCATTAAAGGTTTGTCCAGCTGTTGCAATATGCTACAACAGGAAAATCAAATATAGTTCAGTAATGAAGTGGCTTAACGATGCAGTATTTCATCTGCTGACCATATCATGCAGGACCAAAACCTTCTTATGCTGCTTGCTTACTCCATTTTACCTAATCTGGACACAGTTAGTATCACTGGCTTGTTTCTGTTTTCAGCCGGAAAGCACTTCTGAAGATGTGGTCCAAGCCCCACTATACCTTCTCCAAGCAACCTGTAATAGCACTAGCTCACGCTGCCTCCGATTCCACACAGAGCCACTGAAGCGGATGGCATTACTCATGAGCATAGCCAGCCACAGTTTGCAAAAATCACTCTTCTGCCTAGCTAAAATAAATCACTAAAGCTTGCTTTCTGAAGCACTTTTATTCGGAAACAATATATACACAGTACTCCTGATTAGCAGCAGCATTTCAGTTTCCCAGCATCACAGGTCTCAAACTTGCATCATAGTTTATTTACCCAGAAAGAGCCAACATCCCTAAGTGATTAAGATGCAAAAAGCATCACCAGGGTATTCTACAAGAAATACGAAACGAGTAAAAAGCACTCCATTTTTAGCTCTTTTACAAGACGTTACAGCAACGCGGCTGGCGAAAACACACAAAAATGTTCAGAGCGAAGCCGCTGCCAGCCGCTGCGGAAACAACGTCCTGCGCAAGCCGCCCCGCCGCCCGCCCCCGGGGCCGGGGCCGAGCCCTGGCGCCTCCGCCGCCGCGGCAGGGCCCGGCCCCGCTGCACACAGACCCGGCCGGGCCGGGCCGAACCGGGCCGGGGGCGGAGCGCCGCCTGCCGCCAGCCCCCGCCGAGCCGCCCCGGCGCCGCCCCCCGCGGCTCTCACCAAGACGAGGGCGGCGGCCGCCAGCGCCGCCAGCGCCGCAGCGGCTTCGGGCAGCGGCAGCGCCATGGCCCGCGGAGGGGGAGGCAGCGGCGGCGGCGCCCTATCGGGCAGCTCCAGCGAGGCGGAAGCGGCCCCCTCGCCGCCCCGGCGCCGCCGCCAAGAGGGGCCGCCCCGCCCGCCGAGCGGTGCTGGGAGCCGCCGGCGCCCCCAGGCGGCGAGGGCCTGTCAGCGCCGCCGCCGCCGCCGCCGCCGCCTCCCCGGGGCCGCGGGCCGGCGCTTCCGGCCGGTGGGGTCACGGGGAAGCGCAACCCCGGAAGGAGACCTGAGGGCGGCAGCGGCGCGACGATGGCGACGGCTTTTAAGTAAGTGGCGGAGGTTTAGTGCCACTGCTCCCCGCCAGCGCGGAGCTGCGGCTTCCCGGCCGCTCCTTGCCGTCTGCCGCCCCTCGAGCCGCGGGGGCCGGGGGGCCCCGCTCCCGCGCGGGAGCCGAGACTGGGGCCGAACGGGCTGCGCGGGCTGAGCGCGGCCGCCCGGGGTGGGGTGGGGTGTGGCGGTGACGTCGGCGGCCAGCGGGTGCCCGCGCGGCGCGGCCTCGCGCCGCTGCCGTTGGGGACGTTGGGCCGTTACCGCCGCGCGCGGCTCTGCGCGCCGCGCAGCGTGGCGGCTGAAGGAGAGGGGGGTCGAGCTCACTCCCTTTAAGTTTTTTTAAGCTGCTGTTTTTCGCTCTCATTTGATTTATGACGCAAAGCCGTCAGCTGCCCTTTCCAAAACGCGTTTTGCAGCAACCTGCAAGCTTTCCCTCTGGTAACCTTGCGTGCCTCAGTGGTAACTGAGCAGCACAAGGGCAGCTGCAGTGCTGTATTTTGTCAGCGCTGCTCTGCTAAGAAGTAAATGGATGTTTGGAGATTCCTATAGAGCCTCTGGACATCCCAGCACAATGTATTTGGTAGCTACAGCACAGAGACTTGTTAATGTCTTTAGCTACCTAAATGGGGGGAGGGATGCGTAGAGAAAACAGAAGAGTTAGACAGGGACAGTGTGAGAAACAGTGGACACAAATTGAAACATGGGAAATTCTGATTAGATTTTAGGGAAAAAATTTTCACAGTGAGGGGTAGTCAACTAGAGAGGGTGTGGAATCTCCCTCCTTGGAGACAGACACCTGGACAAGGCCCAGAGCAACCTGAGTGAAGGGCTGGGCCAGGCAGCCTCCAGAGGCCCCTTCCAACCAAACTGTTCCATTATTCTTTGTATTCTGAAACATTGACTTGCGCATTAGAACTGGAGAAGGGCAATCTTCTCTGAGAAAGGGAAGAGGTACTGTCAGTATTGCTTTAAGGAACCAATTACAAGAATGACAATTATGAAAAACATAGAAAAGAGGAAACTCAGTGGCTATCTGTTTATGACTATACTTCCTGTCACTGCTCTTTCCAGATTTCTGGCTTATGATCATGAGACGGTGTAGCGGGTGCTCCTGTGTGAATCAGAAAAGAATAGGCCATATGTTGGCATTAAAAACAGTAGTAGAGGCATATCGTATAGGGAATTGACAAGGGTTAATTCATGCTTGTCATCATAAGTTGTGGTGTCTCTGTATGTTAGCTTGTATTTGGAAAACTTGCTAAAAATTTTGCCCAGTCAATTCTTTTTTTCCATAAATGCTTATTTGAACAAAACCTTTGGCTTTGGTCAAATATCACATTGCCTCTATAAGTGTTTTTTTTTACTTAGGTGTTCTGTGCTGGAAATACTGATACACAAACTATGTTGGTAGTATCTAATTAACAGTACACATTAAGTATTCCTCAGCTGAAGCATTGCATAAAGCATATTTCATAATATTATATTTTTATTTAAAAGGGTTCTAAGAAAAAGCTATTATGTTTCAAGACTGATAAACTGTTTTTTAGCTGTTTTGTACCTCTGAATCCAGTCATTGAACTAACAAAATATTTCAGATAACTTGTTAAGTTACCCTTTCTGCACCATTTCTTCAAACACATTTGACACTCTTGCCTCAATAAACACTGTTTTTGACCTTAACTAACTACCTGAATAATAGTTTTAAGATTCTTGAGGTGAAAGCTAGTTTGTATAGGCATATGGGCATGCAGATTCCCTAATTGTAAGGAAAAAGCATTTTGTTTTAAATAGATAAAATATTTATTTCTTCATCCTCAGTTTTTCTAAACCTTTTCCCTTTTCAAAAATCATACATGCATTATGGCAGCTAGCTTTCTGAAACTTAGGAGGCCTCCTCTTAGATTAGTTAAAAGTTTCCTGATCTTGCTGTAATCATATTGCTAATCAGCTTTGCTAGTTAGCTTGATTCTCAAATTACTGTTGTTGTAGGGAGTTGCCTGCTTTTCTTTTTTTGCTATATCTTAGTGTCGCGCTGTCATGCTATGAAGGTTCGATAGCAACGACTGAGACAGTAATATAATAATAATAAAAAAGATGTTTATTTCCTCACACAAGTTCTTGGATTAGTAACATCCATTAAAATAATGCGATTACTAATTTAGGAAGGATAACACAAAACCATCAGTTACTAATTTAGAAAGGATAACCTGAAACCATCGATTACTGCGTTATTAATTGGAAGGACTGCTTATCCCTACTTGAAAGCTTTCTTGTTCACTCTCCTAGTGAGAGGGCTCTCAACCTCGAGGAGTTACCTTAACCCAGCGTCCCAGGAAAAGGGGAGGGGGGGGATACTCACGGTCCAGCCGGAGAGGATGATCAGGTCACGTTCCCGTCCCTGCTCAAACTCTCCTAGCTCCCAAGTCTGTTTTTATACGGCTGGGGCTCTGGGCAAACACTGCTTTTGCTGACTTTTGCGAGTTTCACAATCGCAGGACTGTCTGTTTGTCTGCTTGGGGGGACCCTGCTAGCGAGGCAAGACCCCGACACCTCCGTATTGTTTCTTCCCTCCCCGGGGGTCCGTGCAGATTCCAGGTGGCAGACCTCTTCAGTCTTGTTAATGCTGCCATTCCGCAGCCTTGCGCATATCAATCCTTGCGCATATCGGTTGGTGGACGACTTTAGTCCTGTTAAGTCCTCTGTTCAGCAGCTTTGTGCACGTCAGCTCTGGTGCTATCAGTTCTTCTGCATATCAATTGACAAACTTCAGTCCTGTTAACTCTTCACTTGCCCGTCACTTAGCTACCAGAGACTTTGCATGTGAACTTCAGTTTCTATTTATTCTAGAACAGTGGAACCGTTGGAATATTACAGAAGATTTTTGGTGAGTAAAACATGATATGCATGTATAAATTGCTTGTAATCTGTATGGAAACCTGAAACTTCAAAAGCAAAACGTGCTGTGAAGAGTATGACCATTTTTTCCCTCAATTATTATTTTTTTTCCCCCCCTACATCTTTGGCATTTCTTCTGCAGCAGGTTTAACTTCACATGGATAAATGCTTCTTTTGGCCTCAGAAGCAATGTGAATTAAACTTGACTAAGATAGCGGCCCAGGTTTGTGTCTAGTACAAAATGATCCCAGACTGGGCTTTTAGATGTTACTAAAAAATAAGTATAGAGACTGTTACTGCTAACTGTATTCATCATGAATGTGGAGAAAGAACAATGACTTATTTGGTAATGCATATTATATTAGTCTATGCATTACTGAAATAATACTAAGAAATGAGTCCAGTATCATTGCAGTCAGCTTTAATTCTTCTAAATGCAGAGTGGATATGTATGTTAACAGAAGCTTCATTGCCTACAAGGGCTTAGTTTAGAGTTCTTTACCTTCTAAAACACTGGTTAGGAGGAAGATAACAAAATGTGATTAAGATATGAATATACATTAGTTGAACCATTAATTACAGTCTGTGTTTTTGAGAAGCTTGAAATTATGGTGCATTATCATGCCCATCTAACATGATGGTGAGTTGGGGCTGCTTCTGATTTAATGTGTATGTCCAGGTTTTGTTGACAGTTTTTGACTGACAATATTTAAGGTTTTTTTTGGTTCGGTCCAATGTTCGTTTTAAGAGCCCCTCTGGGTAGGGAAGGGGAATTGCCTACAAAAACTAAACAATGCAGAAAGGTGGAAACTTTCTAAATTTATCAATAGTGTTCATTCTTGGATGGTTTTCTGAATCTAGCCTGTAGCACTTACATTTGAGATAATTAATCCTTTGTTATATATATTTTTTTCTATAAAATTTTGGGCCTAAAACCACGAGTGGAGTATCAGTTGCTGAAAAACTAGGTAGAATATGACTGAGTTTTCTCTAGCAATTTTGTAACTCCATATTTCTGCTATAAATAAGAGAATGCTTTTTATATAAACTCATGTAGCATAAATGTTGGTGTGTTATTTCATGAAGCATGTTTTTTAATTTGAATTTTGTAATTTTTGTTTAGAAAGAGAACTGTCGACCTGATGGAAGGGAGTTAGGTGAATTCCGGGCAACCACTGTCAACATAGGTAAGTGCTTATTTGGAATAATAATAATGATAGGGTTTTATGTTATTATTCTCAGATTTTTATAGTTGGTGCCCATAATGACTCGGTTTTCCTGATACTCGAATTTTGAAACAAGAAAGGAGTAGGATTTGTATTTATAGTTCCAACGAGCATTAATAAGAATGTGTTGTACAGGAATACATTTGAGTGCTGTTATTCACTCCTGCTTCTGGGCTGATCTGCACAGCATAATTTAGGATGCATTAGGATGCTTGGATGCTTGTCTAATTCTAAGATCAGCTACGTACATTATAGATGCGGAAGGCACCATCTAGGCATATACTGAATGCCGTAGCATCTTGGGAGAGGCAGTGACTCCTGGCTTCTGCTTTGTTTTAAGCTTGGTGAGCAGCTGTCTCGCACAGAAGCAAGATACCTTCTATATGGTGAGCAGCAGCACCTTATCTTCCTGAGGAGCCTTTCTTAGACCTTGCTATGATGTGAAGAGTATAATTAACTTATCTTTTTGAGAGAAAACTACAGGTTAGCATAGCACCATGGAAAAGTTGCTGATTATTGTTCAAACTGAAATTAGCAGGTCTCTTCCACTGCATTGCCTTTCCGTTACATCTTACTGCAAGTCACTCAGATGGTGGTGTTACGATAACTGTCTGTGATTTCTGGTCTATAAAGGTTTCCTGTTGATAGGATCTGTGGCATTTAGAGCTCTCTCTTGCTGTTTTATCTGTTTGTGTAGTAGAAAGATACATTTTCATCTAGCAGACCATTGACTGCTCCTCATCCAAAAGACATTATTACCTCAGTTTTGCATTAATGAACTAAAAGTCATATGTATGAAAAAAATGGATCAAAATAATAATGAGGCAGGCTTATTCTAAGACAGAATGTTGATAGAAAATATTAGTAATGCATTTTGGATCATGGATTCAGCAATCCTTTGCTTATATTTTAGAAGTGTTGATAATCCTGTCTTTTGACTGTTTGGTAGAGAAAGAGATTCCGTTCCCACTCTGAATTCATGGACACTTTGCTTAGCCTGTATTTATTTTAAAATGATGTAAACGCTTTGTGAAGTTGGTTGTTAATTAAGGCCCTTTGAATAGAAACAAATTTTATTGAACAGTGCTTTCTCTCTTCAGGTTCAATTACAACTGCAGATGGTTCTGCCCTGGTGAAGTTAGGAAATACTACAGTAATTTGTGGAGTTAAAGCGGTACAGTTGAATTTATGCATTTATCTTTAGAGTGAATCTTCTGGAGAGCTGCAATAATATGCCAGTCAAACAGTTAGTCTTTCACGTGGGTTACTTTCAGGCCTGAAACTAATATAATTTCATTGTCCAATCCTACCTATACAGTCTGAAAACATGTATTTTGTATTGTGTATTGTGTATGGGGGGAAGAAATATGCAGAATTAAAGTTTTTGTTATTTATTGATAAAAGCTAAATGAAGAGCTACTGAATATTGATTAATAAGAGAATTGGTAATTAGGTGGCTGGACTGTTGAGTGACTTCCAGCCTCAGCTTTACAGCTGGCCTGCTGTGAAACAGGAGATAAATCACTTCACCCCCCTGTATTTAGTTTTCCCTCATGCCGAATACATATACAGATACCTGAAGACTTGAAATTGACTGATAAAAATGGCTCTTGTAAATCTAACTGTAATGATAACCAGCAAGAAAATGACTCTTCATACATAGAATAGCCAGAAACTCTTCTTGTGAACAAAATCCAGCTTTTTATTTTGTCTCATTCTGCAGGAACTTGCAGCACCTCCAGTAGATTCTCCTAATAAGGGGTATATTGGTAAGTGTTTCTATATGCATCTTATTCAGATCTTGTATTACTTCAGCTAAATGGCTGTAATGATGGGATAGATTGAATGCATTGTGAAGAACTTTAAAAGAAAGAAACTAGATAAAATTGTACTACATTCCTTAAAAAACAGTTTCCAAATTAACGTATAGTACTTCAGAAATAAAATCCAATATCTTAAATTAGGGACTACTAATTTTGGTACTGTAGGTCTCTAGTGCTGGTGTGGTGACATAAATGAGGATCTGCTGAGCCTTTTTCAAGTTACGAGTTTCCCTGCCCTGCTTTTGAGTTCTCCATGCAAAGCTACCTTCTCATGGCTGATTTCAGCCAGGCTGAAACGATGCCTTCAGCAGGGAGGGAAGTATGTATGCTATGGGAGGAAGGTTCATTTATAAAAGATTGTGCCTTGCAGGGTTGTGCAACCCTGGCATGTTAACTTTTGTCTTGAAATCCCAAACAGAGACAAAAACAAAAAAACCCCCTCCCTTAAAAACAGTGAAATAGACCCATTTTTGTAACTGCTTATTTCTCAGGGAATTGTGCAAATCCTGAGGGTAGATCTTTGCTCATTTGTGGAGTTCTTTTGAGATAAAATACTTCTGTGGAACTGAGAGCTTTTACTAAATCCCCTTTTCATAAGGTATTTCCAAAGTATGTTGTTTTCAGTGAACTTGATTATGCTCTATTTTTTTTTTTCCTGTAAACTTTATGCATGTTTTTGCTTCATGTCTAAAGCATCAAGTTGTAACAGTTGATGAAAAGCAGGTAGCATACCAGTAAAGTCAGGCTGTGGGTTGAAAATGCTGTTGTCTCTTGATCTAGTTAAGAATGCCTAACATTTAAAGAAGAGTTTGTGTGAGGTCATGATATTCCTAGCAGGATTGCAAACAGAAAATGGTAGTTAGGAGTATGTACTTCTTCATGGAATAAATAGTTTCAGAGTGCAAGGTAGTATAAATTCTTTACTACAAAGCTCATACATAACTTAATTTTTGAGGGGAGAAGAAGGAGGACTTGATTGATAAGTTCTTAGTCTTGCCTTTCATTTGAAGTACATAAAATGGTATTAAGAGGTAATGGTATTAATGGTAATGTATATTGTTGCATTTATATTTTTGATTTTTCTATAGCATGCTTTCATTAGTTTGTAACTTATTTTTGATATCTAGTTCCCAATGTAGAACTGCCATCCCTCTGTTCAACAAGGTTTCGCCCTGGACCTCCTGGTGAAGAGGCTCAAGCAGCTAGCCAGTTCATTGCAGATGTGATTGAAAAGTAAGAACCATTTTAATGCATTTAAAACAAGAACAATTCTGCAAAACAATTTTCTGTTTCTTGGTTTACACTCTCATTTTATTTTAGTTCACAGATAATAGAGAAAGAAGATCTGTGTATTGCAAATGGCAAGGTAAGATGTATCTCAAAATGAAGAGGGACTTGTTAACAAGATCACAGTATAAGGACTTTAAAGAAGGTATTTGGGGTTATAGATTTTTACTTTTTAGTTTTGGTGTCTTGGATTACATCTAAAGTGCAAGAAGTTTATTATTATTATTGAAATAAGCATCTTTGTTCATATGGTCAGCATTTGCTTAAATAATGCACCATTTCTTTACCTGCTGTAATATCTCACATATGCAAATCTTTTTTGGTAGCTTGCTTGGGTGTTATACTGTGATATCATATGTCTGGATTATGATGGAAACATTTTGGATGCCAGTACCTTTGCTTTGTTAACAGCATTAAAAAATGGTAAGTTTTCTCTAGAGTAAGATCTGCACCCTTGTTACTATTGTTTGGAGAACTATGTTAGTTCTGAATCACGATGACTAGGCAACTAGTTCTTAATTCCTGCACACTGCTTTTTTTTCTTTTCTGTCATTTGAACCCTAAATTACTAAAATTTAAATATGAAGTGGAAATGACAGTATGCACCTAGGGAGGAATAACCCCATGCACCAGTACAGGTTGGGGGCTGACCTGCTGGAAAGCAGCTCTGGAGAGAAGGACCTGGGAGTGCTGGTGGACACCAAGTTGACCATGAGCCAGCAATGTGCCCTTGTGGCCAAGAAGGCCAATGGTATCCTGGGGTGCATCAGGAAGAGTGTTGCCAGCAGGTCGAGGGAGGTGATCCTCCCCCTCTACTCAGCCCTGGTGAGGCCACATCTGCAGTACTGCGTCCAGTTCTGGGCTCCCCAGTACAAGAGGGATGTGGCACTACTGGAACAAGTCCAGTGAAGGGCTACAAAGATGATTAGGGGACTGGAGCATCTCTCTTATGAGGAAAGACTGAGAGAGCTGGGCCTGTTCAGCCTGGAGAAGAGAAGGCTGAGAGGAGATCTTATCAACGTGTACAAGTATCTGAAGGGAGGGTGTCGAGAGGATGGGGCCAGACTCTTTTCAGTGGTGCCGAGTGACAGGACGCGAGGCAACGGGCACAAACTGAAACACAGACAATTCCATCTGAACATGAGGAAATAATACTTTTTCACTGTGAGGGTGACAGAGCACTGGAACAGGTTGCCCAGAGAGGTTGTGGAGTCTCCTTCTCTGGAGATATTCAAAACCCACCTGGACGCAATCCTGTGCAATGTGCTGTAGGTGACCCTGCTTGAGCAGGGGGGTTGGACTAGATGATCTCCAGAGGTCCCTTCCAACCTCAACCATTCTGTGATTCTGTGATTCTACAGATACCTAACAGCTGGGCTGTAAGCTGCGTATTTTTGCATGCATATCATCCCTCTCTTAAGAGACTAATAGCCATTCTGCTGTATGTTGCATCCCCGAAATCTGAATCTTTCAACAGTGGTCATAAACAACTTCAGTATCTAGATCAGGGTCTTACCTTGTTGATCTATTTAGTATAGGCAAACTAAGTGGTTGTGGGTTTGTTTATTGTCACAACAGAGTATTTCTAGTTTTATTATAGTTTGAAAAACGATTTTGATGCATCCAATATATGGACTGATAATTCACAAGTTTGTGGGTTACATGTGCCTGTAGGAGGGTACTATAAAGGGATGCTTATGGCAAAGCCTCATTTTCTAACTATGAACTGTTTGCCTTTGAATTCCTGTAGCTTCTTTGCTTTTTATTTCCATGATGCTATCTCTGATACTGTACGTGTTGTCTGAGGGAGAATTTTCTGAAAATTGAATTGTACTATTTCTACAGGTGTATAAGAAGTTACTGAGAAAAGACTATATTCCTGTTCTTAATATGGCTAGTAGGCTCTGGGGGAATGCTTTTTGTGAAATATGATTCTTAAGATACTGTAATTTTACAGCATTTTAGAAACAGAAAATGCTTCTGTGTAAAGAAGAACTTGAGGAGTAAAATGAAATACTTACTTGGACAGATAGTTCTAAGCTAAGTATGTTCACTGAATTCAAGAAATTTTGTGTACAGAACACCAATAATGTAGCTAAAACACTATTCTGATCTGTTTTCAATGGCTTACCAATATGGTAAAAGAATAGCTTAAATATTTCAGTAGTCTTGATCATCAGTAGTCTTGATCATCTCTATGCCTCTCAAAACCAGTGTTTAATGATATACCATTGTCCTTTTTCCTTCTCTTCAGTACAGTTGCCAGCAGTTACTGTAAATGAAGAAACTGGTTTATCAGAAGTTAATTTAAAACAGAAGAATCCTTTGATCATCAGAAAGCATCCAGTTGCCACGTCATTTGCTATATTTGATGAGTAAGTTGGTAAAGGTTTTGTACTTACAAAAACAGCTATGTAGTTAAAAGTGGAGAAAAACGGAGGATGCTACCCAAGGAAGTCACTTTTCACCCATTTGTGCTAGTGAAGACCATGCAGTGTCAGTCAGTACAGTTTCACTTACTCTTATCCTAGGCCTGTCTTGCTGAACTGTTCCACAGTTCTGTGGTATGAATGAGTATGCAGTAGAACAAAGTGAAGTCTGTCCAACTTCTTCCTGTGACTTAAAGCAGGACTGGTTCCCTGCCTAAAAGATACACTTAAAAGTACTCTAGGATTGAAATAAGCTTCTGGAATGGATGTTGTTTATGTTTGTGCAATATCTTTGAAAAATGTTACCAACACAATCTTTTAAAAGCTTATGGACACAAAAGGTGGTATTTTTGAACAGCTTATACCAAGGACAGTCAAAAGAAGTAATAAGTAACAGTCCAGTTAAAACAACAAAAACTCTAGATAACTGAAAACATAATTGCCCAATATGACATATGACCAGCACTCTTAAATCATTAGTCCTGTAGGTAAAGAATCTGATGATGAAAATTTAAAGTAATGACATCTGACAGCTTGACTCCTCTCCTGAAAGTATTTACTGGCTTTTCTTTTAGTCTAGGCGTGTTAATTACACAGTGGTTCTATTTTGTGACAGACTAATCTGGCTTGACCAATGCTTTTAAATATTAGTCCTAAGTATTTCTGCTTTTGAGAATGTGGAACTTGTATGTGTTCTGTTGCTGTTTATAAAAAATGCAAGTATTTATGGTGATACCCGTTTGAGAAGCAAAAAATGACAAATAGGATGATCACTGTTCTAGGAATCAAATTCAAGATTTAGGTATTTTTATGGTGCTTGGAGGTTATGGCACATTTACCTGTATTCCCAAAATGACTAATAGACCCTTCTATTCAAACATGAAACGTCCAGGGTGGGCAGATGGGATGCCAAACTCAAATGTTGACCAGTTGATTACCAAAATGAACCAAACTAAGAGTTATCAGTATTTTAGAGTGCTTCTGTTAATTGCTTTAATACCAATTCTTGTGGGTTTTAAGTTTGATGTATACTAAAAGTGAGAAAGTTTGTATGCCATGATAGGCATACAGTTATCAGTATGGTGGTATTTGCACTTAAATCACTCATACTCACCAATAGACAAAAAGTTGCCTTTAGAAGAAAGCTATCAGTTATGCTTTGTAGGTCTTCCCTCCTTTCACTGAAACTGACCCTTGCATCAAACAGGTTACTCTTTATAAAAAGTCTGCCTTTATCTCCTAAAACTAAACATTGATGGTATGTGTGTGTATATGTTTCCTGGTTTTTTTAGTATTTCTGTAGCATTGGCACAGCCCTCCAAATAATAGCTTTACATACTCTGGCTTCCAGACATTTTTCTTCCTGCCTAAAAGCTCTCTTTGAGTAAATAAAACATCTGGGCTACTGGGTAGTGGCTGTGGGCCAGGCACACTCATGTAGAGCAGTGCACAGCTTCACTGCATGGCTCCTGTGGAATCAACCTATTCATAAATAATAAGTCTGATGCATTAGACTCTTCATGTATGCAGGTTGCCTGCATCATGCAAAGGGCTGATGCTGCAGAGTGTATGTGGTTAAAACTAAAAAAACCCAGTATTTTTGTGTACCATAGCTAAGGACTGATGTTTTCATTACACCATTATTAAAAGAGCAAGGTGGAAATTATTTGTAAGGCTTAAATTATCCAGAAGAATTTTTTTTTTAATTAGGAAGTGTATGTTTGTGATAAGTGTTACATATTGCATTTGAATAGTTCAAAGTGAAAAAATTCTGTTACCCTTCAAATTGGTTTGTTTAATCAGCTCTTAACTACTGATCTCCCCCAAACTTGTCATAAACATCATGTAGCACAGTTGCACTCGAGCTGATAAGCTGTTTGACTACATCAGTACTACATAAAAAATTTTATTTGAACAATGTAAATTGAGACTTCATGAAAATTTCAGATAGTATTTTTCCTGTCTTGATACCTGCACTTCAGTCTGTTTAGGTTCTAAATTATGGATAGAGCCAAATGTTTGTAACAGCAGTGATTTTTTTTTTTTTTAGAAGAAACTAAGGCTGAATTGTAGGTTTTTTGGTTTTTGTTTCTTTTTCATTTCAAATTCTTGTTGTTGTACAAAGCTGGCTCATAGCTGAGATTGTCTAATTTTTTTAGTTGGTTTGCTCTATTTTTAACTTACTAGATGGTTCAAAAATAACTATTTAATCTCTTTTAATGATCTGCATTATGTGATCTATGACAGCTTACTTCAGTTACCTTAAGGAACCCAGTCAATCAAATTTTTGAACTATTCCTAGTCTGATCAATGTTAGAAATCTGATCAGAAACTGAGAACTACTTTGGTAAACTTGCTATTTGAAGTGTAGTTTACCTTAAGGTCTGGTAAAAAGATTAGTGTGCAGTCTACGCAAAAGCAGTAACACTGTCTTTGTGTAGCTGTAAGTGACTAAATGTTGCAAATGGTAGTTTATTGATACTTTCCTGAAATAAGTGGGTAGCACAGATCTTTGACATACAACTTTATGTATAACAATTTCAATGATAAGTCTTTACAGACTCAAATAGACCCTTGAATTTAATGTTGAATCTCCCTTTTTGTAATTTGCTTTTTCTTTTTTTAAATTGGTGTATTTTGATAACATAACTGGTGTTACATAAGCCTGTGCAGGAAATCACACTATAGATATTTGGTACAATTACATTTAAAAAAATTAAATTAGTAACTTGTATTTTGCAATGAAGTTAATGGATCATAATATATCAACACGTGCACATGTGTTTTCTTTCAAAAGCACGCTACTGATTGTTGATCCAACTGCAGAAGAGGAAGACTTAGCAACTGGAACGGTAACTATTGTAACTGATGAAGAAGGCAGACTATGTTCAGTCCATAAGCCAGGTATGGAGATGACAACCTTTCTTTGATCCAAATATGCTTTACCTACATTTCTTTGTAAAATGTGGCTGCTTTATGATAACGGATGGATGGCTGGAGTGCTTATTACATCACTTGCTCTTGAAATTAAGTTTGAAAAAGGTAGCATGACTTAAACTTAAGAAAAAAGTCATAGCTAGCCCTATATATATTCTGCATGTAGCAAAGGATAGATTTTGTACAAAGTCTCTTATGCTTAAAAAGCCACTAAAGCAAACTTGACAGCTTCAGTGTAGTTCGTGAAGCTATATATGCCCCAGATGCAAGTTTGTGGTCACAAGAATTACTATATTATTTAACATTTCCACTTGGAAAACAGATTTAAAGAAACCTAACCAAAGTATAAAGGGAAAACCAAATTGTTTTTAATTTTTAGGTGGAAGTCCTCTGACAGGAGCCAAGCTTCAGGACTGTATCACCAGAGCTGTTACAAGACACAAAGAAGTAAAGAAGCTGATTGACAAAGTGATAAAAAGTATACAACCCAAATGAACAAGGCAAGATCTTTTCAAAAATGGATTTGTAAAAATTGTATTTGTTACAGTGTTCACAAACCTTTTTTACTAAATAAACAAATACCAATACTACACTTATAAAGTTCATTTTTTCTAAAATGATTTTCACCCTTATACTATATACAATGCTGCTGAATGGTAAAAAATACAGGATAAAACATTCTGTTAAAAAATTAAACGACTTAAGGAAACCAAGCCCTAGCTGCTTTATAGATGAAATCTTTAATTTCCAAAGGGTTGGCTTCCTGAAACAGTTCCATTTATTTCAGTGTAACTTCAAAAGTTCATTTTCCCACCAGCAATGTGAAACACTGATTTGTTTTTAAGCTTTCTCCTTGTTAAACATTAAAAAATCCCCTTTGAATCATTAGTTATATATAGAAAAAAAAATGCAAGTCTCAGGATTTTGGAGGGGCCAGTGTGCCTCTTTTCCTCTTACTTTTTGAGTGGCTGCCTGAATGTTGTTGATGTTGTAGGTGAGCTGCTTGTGCTGCTGCTGCCGCCATAGCCATTTGATGCTGCAAGAATCGCAACTGCTGCTGTGAAAAAGGAGGGGGGAAGAAAAAGTTTAAGAGTTAGCTTTACAGCTACCTTTCATCTCAGGAAGAATGATAGGAAGGGAAAAATGAAATAAACTGAGAGAAAGTACAGGGTTAACAAAAAGGAATACACCACATACTGGGGCAATAGATACAGTCAAGCAGCACCAGTGGCACAGAAACCTGCTGAGGGCATATCTAACATTTTACACACATAGTGTTGTTTCTTTGCCCTCTCTCTGTTGCAGTAACTGCAGTAACTCAGCAACTTCAGTGAATCTGTTTAGTTAAGCAGTACATTTTTAGCATAGTATTTCTTCAGTATTTTTATTTTCTATGTGTATCACCTGAAGGAGACTGTGGTTGAATACTAAGATATTTTTATAAAGCATCTGAATGACAGTATGCTAAAGGAATGCTTTGCCAGAGCTGTTTTTTTCCATGTACTAACTGGAGCTGTGCTACATTTGAACTTACAGGTGCCTACAGTTCATGCTGTTACATTATTTTGAAATTCTAATGGCACCTTGCAGAGCTTGTTTTTAATGTGCCACAAGCACTCCTTGAATGTTATCAAATCAGGAAGGTGGATGGCTTAAATGAATAAAAATAAATTCAGTGCTCCAAGCTGAGATAACAACAGATTTTAAGTCTTTCAAGATGTAGTTTGCCAAAATGTTTTATTGGCTGAGAGACCGTGAAAACATTAGTAAAAAAAATCTAAGGAGCAGAATTTTTGGTTTTGGAGCTGAGAATTGTATTTTTTTTGTTTTTTTTTCAAATGCAGTCAGAGCGAAGTTGCTGGATTACTTGTATCTGTTGCTGCTGCTGCTGCAAGGCTTGTTGTTGTTGCTGTTGTAAGGTAGAAGAGAGCTGGAGTCTCTGCTGAGGAAGGCTTTGCTCAGGTCTGTTCATGGCAGAGCCAAGCTGAGACAACACTATGAAAAGGAGAAGGGGAAAGCCGGCAGGTCAAAGAGGTCAGGTCGAGTTTGTCAGGGTTAGGAAAGGAAGACTTAGGAATAGAGAGCAACAGAAAAGGAGGATCAATAGAATTAGTTTCAAAGTAAAACTGGAAACGGTACAGAATAAAGTATACACGATATACATACTCGGTTAGTTAAAAGGTAATTGATTATGAAGTGCATGTAGAGACACAAAGTTTTCTCATACTGGATGTTAAGCACACAGTTAAAGAAACATTCCTCAATGAAGTCTGGCATGGAAGTTTTCTGTATTTTCTTTTTGTATGAAGTGTGACTTATGTCCATATGCTTTAAAGATAATCAATTTACTACGCTCAACAACTGCCAAACAAAGCAGAAAAGTGCATGCTTTGAAAGAAACTATTTCTTGCATAATTTATGTACTGATAATAAAGAGTAAATTGTTCTGATCTAATGTAAGACTACTTTAAGACCAAACTTCATTTCAGTATGAATTTACCAACATACACAAGTACAAAAGGACGCTCAGCAAGCACATACCTGTGGCTTGAGGTTGCATAAAATTCCCTACTCCAGTCAGGTTAATTACAGCAGCTTGTTGGGCAGATAATGCCTGATCTTGATTGGATGGACCTTGGTCAGACCCCTAGCAAAAATTAAAAAGCTTGATCCTTATTACCAAACTTTGGCACCAATCAATAAATAAAGCCAGTATGAAGACAAACTTTTGAAGTGCCTTTTTAAAACTCTTAATTCTACTTTTTATAGCGTGTGCAGATACAGGCAATAATGTAGTCACTACTGAAGTAGAACATAACAGATGCTGAAAACCCTGGAACAGCTCTGGTAGGAATGGTAGTATTATGCCTGTTACCTAGCATAAGGCTCAGGCAGATGTCAACTTCCCCACTGACAGTCAGCAGAGACTACCATTCATGTTTCTAAACATGTCACATTTTATCTCCTACCCCCCCACCCCTGAAGTCTTCAGCTGACACTTGAGACTACCCACATGCAAAAATCATAATCAAAATGTGAAAAGTCTGAAATTCATATGCACAAGTTCAGATTGTGCCACACTTTTCTTAGTTTCATGGACAAAAAACCCTGCTTTTAAAATTTTATTTTCAGAACAAAGCACTTCTCACATTAATCACAGAAACTGAATTAGAGCCTGACCTGGTGCTCACTGAGGTCAGTGGTTGCTAAATTATGGCCTATTTTTGAACCTGTATTATGTATTAATTTAAAAATCTGAAAAGAAAGTGCTTAAGTGTGTATTACATGTGATTCAAGCAAGTTGCGTGGCTTATCAATCATAAGGGGAAAATGGAAACAAGTTTGAGTTTTTGTAGTGCTTCTTTAGAATAAACATATGAAATAATGCCAGTAAGATCTAGGTAAACTTTGCCAAAAGACTGCAAATTAAAGAAAATGTTATGGTAGTGTGTTTTAAGAATTTTTTTTTTTTTAAACAAATCAAAGTCACAGAACCAACATCTGCAAAAAAACCCCTACGTGTGAGAAAAGTAAGACTATATTCTGTTGGCCCAAAAGGAAATTTTTTTGGCTGAAGTTTTTTTCCACTAAGCGCTTTGAGTACAACACTCAAGTATAGTTCTTGTTCTCACTGAAAGCTAACAAATCTAGTATTTCTAATTGCTGATTTTAGCCAAACAACCCTAGTCCTACTCTGTAACTTGTGGTGAGAGAGAAGTTCCTTAAAGACAAGTTAGCCAATGCTGAGACACTGATGCCCCCCAGAAGAACTTTGCTATAGGAAGGAGTAGGCTCAAATCGGCCTTTGTGAATGTCTTTAATTCAATGTCTAAAAATGAAATCCTAAGAGCACCAGCTTGCATGATTATTTTTAAATAATTCAACTAGTAACTGACATTTGGATTCTGAGAATAAATCTAGAAGTCTCTCATTAAACTGTCACACATTCCAGAACAGGCCCTGTGACACAGGAAACTGTACACCATGAAAACATTTTAAGAAACCAACTTACATAAAAGAAGGCATATAAAATATTAAACTGATACTCTTATATTCAGAGTCATCCTACTTATGAACAGTCTGCAGTAGCTCAAGTAAAATTAAGACGAACATTTGTGTATCCAGTGGAGACTGTTTAGTAAAACAAAAGTCTTGAATGTCCAGGAGACAAAGGAGTTTGTAACTATAAAGAACACAAAAGCAGAGCAGCTACAGTTTTCCCCAATTGCTGCATTAGTTCTGGTAAGATTTTAGGTACAGGTAGAACCAACCACTCAAAATTTGGTATTTTGAAAACAGACAGATTAGTCTCCATCAAGAGTTTAGACTTCTTCAGTGATTATAGCCTTTAACACTGATTACAGGCAGCAGTAGAGCAAATTAAGATTACAGCTTTAAAGTCAACTGATACTTTCTTGGGTGCAGAGAGAACAATTCTGTTAAACTACAGCACTGAGGATCATAAGCCAACTCCCAACAGTGTGAGTAAGAAATTTCAGTTATTCTCTAGTAATCCCGTTCTGTGTCTCTTCTCTGTTCATCTGAAGTGAATGGTATCCGCTAGGTGTGATAAACAGGACAATGCTAATTAATTTCACACTACTCATACAGCGGGCCAGCTCTCTTCATGTTAGAGCAAGACAATGCTTAGCCAGTTTTTGCTAATGCTCTTTTATACAGGATATAAATAGGTAAGCATGACCCAGCTCCAGCCATGGCAACGAAGCCACTGCAGTCCTTGCAGTTTGAGAAGGATTTGGAGGAGGACTTTCCCCCCACATCTGTTTCAGATCTGTTGTGTAAAGGCTTATTTACTTGTGGAGATTGGGGGGAATAGGAGAAACTGTTTCATCCAAGCACCCCAGACTGAGGGCTGTTAGCACACACCTGTTCTCCCTGTTGGTGAGGACTACAGGTTGTAGGCTGTTGAGATTGTTGCTGTGGAGAAAACTGTGACAGCTGCTGCTGCTGTTGTTGCTGGAGTGGGTTAAAAATAAGTGAACCACCTGGAAGCTGTTGAAGATTAAAAACAAAAGGCATAATTCAATCAAACCGCTGAGTTGCCCATTGTCCTAGGATGAATATGATATTGATAATGATGCACTCCTTGGAGATTTTGAAAAAATCCTTTAAAATGAATTAGTTTACAATTGCTGTTTTTTGTGAGAAAGCCTCATGCTCAGAAAACAAATCTGCATTATTGGAGCTAGATATTTCTACAGCAAAATACATTTTTATTATTCTGTTTTAATTAAAATAGTAGAGATTGTACCAACACTGGATGTATAAAGACAGTCTTCAAAAGTACAGTATACTAATTTCATATTCAGAATATTCCACTGTATTTAGATGTTTCCAATCAATACGTTGCAAAGTCCGATGCAAGAAATGCTAAAATGAAACAGTCTTGATTTGTTTCACTCCAGTTTTACACTATTAATTGCACTGATTTCAACTAAATTATTCCTGACTTGCACAGATGCCAGAGGTAGCCTGAGTGGGTACACTTTGATTTGGAATCACAAATACAAGCATTTCATTTTACAGAAGAGCTCTACACTGGCATAACTGCCTCCTGTGCCAGCCCTATTCCATGCTTCTGGAGCGTGTACAGGAGTGGGAGGAGGAAGTATCAAAATTGTGGCTGATCTTTTACTGGTATTAAATTCTGGAAGCATGGTGCTTGTGAAACTTTTTTTTGTAGAACTTGGGATTTGTGGAAGTTGGAAGCTGCACCTCTGCAGCTGTAACTTGCAGGTGACTTCAAGATCCAGGAACTGAATCCAGTTCCATGAACATTCCCTGTTATGCTTTTACATGGCGCTCAGACATAGTGTCTTTTGTGCATGTTTGTGTGTGTGCATATTTAATTTAAAGAAAATATTTATAGAGCCTCTAAAGTCTCTTACACAGACTTCTATTTCCATTACCAGAAGCTCTTCTAAAGCAATTACTGCATCTACTGGTGCATGCTCAGCTCAGCTTTAGGCCTATACGTGTAACTGAGTGATTCTACTGTACTGTTTCGTACTTTTCAAATAGTTTCAAATAATTTCAGTTTAATCCTAAAATACCATCTTCCATTTTCAGCATTTGCCTCTGCTTTCAGTGCAAATAATTTTTTTAATCTCTTGAATTCAAATGTCAGTATTTTTATATTGTTACTGAGAAATAGCTGCTTTGTAGTGAGCTGAGAATGTCATTTCCACTTGCAATCTTTATGGAACCAGCTTTTTCTCTTGAAGTGTTTTAATTAGTAATCAAAAATTTACAATAAATGGCTTGTTTATGAACAACTGTCTTCAAAGAGCTGTGGGGCCCAATGTGTAAAAAGCACTAAACATGTTTCCAAAGCAATACAAAAAGTTATCATTGTTAGTGTGTCCAAGTATATCAATTACCTGTAGAAGATTTAAGGGCCGAAGATTTGATGCATTTTTCAAACCAAAAGGGCTGCCTGTTAAAGAAAACATCTTTTTATTAGTAGAAAGTCATTACTTAACTATATGTGTGTTGCATTAAATACACCCTTCCACTAGGATTATTTCTAAACATTTGGAAGGTGGAAACTGGCAAGCTGAAACTTTACACTGAAACACAATGCTTCATTTTCCCTAGTTGAAAACTGCATAGTTACCCAGATTCAAACTTAGTGCTGGCTAAACAGAAAGAAAACTGTATCACTACTAAACATGGTACACTGTAAACCCTATAACCTGTTGCTGCATTTATGACAAAGATGAATGTGGAGAATATTACAGCAGTTATTCTTCAGTGATTCTTCTCCGGGCTTTAATTTTTTACTGTTTGTACAATAAATCCAGAAATATCTGAGGACTCATTGACGTAGCAGGTTCTTATAGTTTCTCTACAGGGAAAATTAATGTGGCAAGCGACACCAAGCATTAAAAAAATAAAAATAAAAACACCCCATATCTTAACCACTGTCCTCCCTCCAAAAGCTTCTGGGAAGACATTTCTGTCTTCCGTAGACATTTTGCCATTATTCCATGTGGCATTCTTCAAAGCTATAATAAAA
This sequence comes from Apteryx mantelli, assembly GCF_036417845.1. Taxonomy (NCBI): domain Eukaryota; kingdom Metazoa; phylum Chordata; class Aves; order Apterygiformes; family Apterygidae; genus Apteryx; species Apteryx mantelli. The sequence continues at coordinate 29,051,120 of NC_089978.1, forward strand.
AAACAAAAACTAAAAACCAAAAAAATCACAGTTTGTAATGTAGTAAGCTATGAGCTTGATTAAAATGCTTCAATAGAACAGTAATTGTCGAACAAAATCCCCCAGAGGTCTGCCTCAGACTAGTTCAAATCACTTCCATTTGTATATGTGGACAACAGTGTTTGTAAAATCTGTGAATGACACCAAAACTGTTTAAATTTAACAGTGCTTGCAAAGACAGGATTAGAACTAAAAATGATACTAATAAATTGGAGAAAAGGTCCAAAATCAGTGATACTAAATTCAAAAAAGACAAACGAACAGGTACAACATGCTGAGTAACCAGCTTTGCATCTATACAGCAAGGAAGTATGTGAGAAATTACAGTAAATCACAAATATATCTGAAACATCAATATCACACACTACAGAACACACAACCTCTTCACATATAGTGCACATTTATAAAACTCACTGTTACAAGATGCTGTAGATGCCGAAAATATAAATGGGTTCAAAAAAGCAATAAATAAAGAGATAAATCCACAGAATAAAAATCTAGCAAGGGATATTAAACATGAAGATCCACATGGATAGTCTTTAGCTGAGACCATCTCAAAGCTGCAGATTGCCAGAAGAGGTGGGGGTTGTACACCAAGGGATGTATAACTCTATACTTGCCTGGTCTTACACTCTCCCCTAAGTATTGTCTAATGGCCACTGTCAGAGACAGAATATAAACTGGATGGATTTTTGGCCTAACCCAGTATAGCCATTCTTATGTTAATGTAATTGCTGTTGCAAAAAAATACAAATAAATATAGGCAGACCTCATTTGGGGAAATGTTAACAGGAATGTTGTGAAAGAGATGAGATGCAGTTATTCTGCTGTGCTCCACAGTGGTAAATCAGCCAAGCTCAGGCTTGTATCCAGTTTTGGGTATCACATTTTAAGAAGGATGTAAGCAAATTGGACAGTCTAGAAGAGAGTGACAGGATTATGAAAGGTTTGAAAAATACGACCTATCAGAAAGAGAAGACAAATGTGGGACATGACAGCATGTTTCTGATATTTAGAAGGTAAAGAGAAGTGATCAACTGTTTCTCATGTCTGCAAGGAATAGGATAAAAGATATAACTTAATTCACAGTTAAGGAGATGCATTGTAATTAGAAGGAAACACTTTGTACGGATAGTGAACTACTCCAAACAGCTACCAAGGGAGACTGGAATCTTCTTCAGGGAAGGTATTTAAAGACAGTTTAGATAAACGCTGGTCATGTTTCAGTGTAAGGGATAGCTATCAAAGCTTCTTCTATCCTTCTGATTCCATAATCATACATTAGGGTTTTTGTCTTTATTATATTCTCAAAAAAACTTAATAGAATTTAAATGCTCCTTTAATGAATACTCAGGCATATAGATTGGTACAGTCATACTTGAAAGCAGTACAGGACTAATTAACTGTTTTACTAGAATAAAGCAGTATCAGTGATAGAATAAAACACCACAAACATTTGAAGAGTGAGGCCTCTTTCTAAACTGTTATGCCTTTTTTTCTGGCAGTCATTGTTATCAAAGTTGCATCTGAATTTGAAATGCAATTTAACTTAAACTTCCTGCTGGGTGTACCAAACATAGTCCAGATGTAGAGTATGTTTCCCCAGCCTAGCTCCTCAAAATCACAATCTCAAACAATTTCAACCATAGCTTAAACTGAGGAGGCAAAAATATTCATGTTGTTCCTAAGCTCAGGTCATCATATATACACTCTGTTCACGCAATGGCCCCTTTTGTCCATTGTTCTCACAGAATGTTTTTGCACTGTCCCTATCTGAAGGATGGCTTTTTTACTTATTCACACTAACCTGCTTGAGAGGCAGACTGCATTGCAGCGGGCAGCGCACTTGGTACCAGACCTCCTGATGGTAAAATGCCACTCAGATTTATACCTGCAGGGGCTATGGCACCAGTGTTGCACCCCAACATAGGGTTTGAACCACTCATCAGTGTCTGTGCTCCACTGTAGAAGAGGAAAGACAATACATCAAACCCAAGAGGTACAAGTAAATCTGAATAACTAAATTTTTCCCCTCTATCTCATGACAAGTAAACTCAGTCGTTTGCTCTAAATGGAATTATGGATAAAGTTTCAAGGCAGCTTAAAAAACTTATTCCGGTGTATAACAAATATGTAGATCTATTTTCTCCACAAATACATTTTTTTGCTTTGTTATAACCTATGGAAAATAAAACATAAGTGGTTCTTTTATTCTAGAAATATTAGAAAGCTTGGAGATCAGTCTTCAAAACCATTGTACTATTGTAACAGAAAGCTGAAGAATAGGTTCTTATTTTGCTTTTGCACCATTAAAAGTCTGCTTAATGAATCAACAGTGATCAACTGTTGAACCTCTTAAATGAGTAATTCAAGTATAACACACTTGCATTGAAGCACACCATGCGACTTGCACTGACCATCTTACATTGACTGTGAAATTTCAGTCAGTCTCAAAGCAGTCCTCTTATATCATATAATCTATTCTTGACAGCAGCACTTTTCTTAACCACAAAAGGAGTTTTAAGGATCAAAATAAGTTTAACTTCAATGTTTAAGCAACTGTTAGAAGTCAGATTTGCTGATTTCCTATTATAAATATTTTACATAGTATTTTGATTCACAGGGACTTTAATATTGCATTTCTTTCCATTACTCATTTAAAATGGTCTGCATATCTCATCTCCTCTCTTATGATTAATAAAAAAATTTCAAACTCATAAAAGAGCAAAACCTCAAAAATACTTAAGTTTTGAGGTAAACCTTATGAAATGAAACCATCTTCACCTTAAAAACTCAAAGTACGAGTTTCTTTATAGACTTTTTTCAACATTTTGATAGTAGATGCCTTAAATTTAAGTAATACAAGTAGTTTCTAATTGTTCTTTACTTCATAATTACAAGGTGAATGACCTTTCTGTATTGCAGATCCTGAAAAACATCTACCTTAATGTATGCTGCATAATTCTGTATTTAATTCTGTATTAAAAAGAAAAAGACCCCACCCCTCCAACCCCCTTCCCCCCCAACCAAGACAAATTAATAAACCATCGTAACAAAGAACTTACCACACAGAGCCCACTACATTGATGAAGTTAAGTCCTGCAGGGTTTGCCATGACCTGGGTGGAGGTTGTTCCTGTAGTAATGGATGTTACCATGGTGGAAAGAGGAATGGTCATTACAGGCAATGCCTGGCTCAGAGACATCTGCTGCTGAGCAAACGGGGTTAACAAAGTGGGCTGAGGGGTGAAGCCTGAATCTTGGGGAGTAGGGGTGGCAGAAGGGGTAATAGGAGTTGAGCTCTGAGCATCAGGAGGGTGTGGGGTCGATGAAGGGGTGTTGGTTGGAGTAGGAGTAGATGGTTTAGGAGTTCCAGACCCTGCTCATTGAGAAAAATAAAAAGTGCTAGTTTGTTATAAAAGGCCAGTCCTTTTTGTATAATAAGGTTAATGGAATCTTATTTAGCACTGACAATTTGTTCCATTTTTTAAACTGCAAGTGTTAATTGCTACATGACACGAGTGTTGCAGCACGCACTCATTGTTAAGGATGCAGTATATCACACAGAAACCCCATTCTCCATGCTTAATTCTTTAAACCAAACACAAATTTGTATCATTCCTCCTAAATTTCTGGCACATTAAGTCATAACTCTATTCAGAAATATTTAAGTCAAAATAAAACAAGTTTTCTTAGTGACCATTTTAACCTAATTAGTGTTTTTGTCCTAAAATGTTCAACATATACTGTATATGCACTGCCTGCACAATAGCATCATGTTAAAAAACATATCATGGAAAACAACAGATTCAACAAAGAACAGATACTATTTCAGTAACTGTGGGGTCAATCTAAATTTGATCAGATAGCTAAATTCCCATTTGCCAAGTTTTGATCAACTAAAGAGAACAAAATTTTTTTTTTAAAAGGATAATACTGCATCTTTAAAAGTTACTGTGAAATTCCTTCTGCTTAAACGGAGTATGTATAGCTATATTTGTTGTGGATGCAGTAAGCACAGTTTATCAATAGAAGAAAAAAAAAAACAAAAGCTCTTGAGGTGTTTTCTTTTTTTAGCTTTCATGTCCTGCAGAAAGAAAGGAAAGAAATGTGAATGTCCAGATGTTGTGACCAGAGCCTTACTTACAGTAACAACTGTGTGCAGTAGATTTACACAATCCATAGCAGTAACATAAAAAATGTGAGTAAATCTGTTAGAAGAAAACTTTAAGTTTTCTGTTTTTCTTTGTGCAAAACAAGAAGGCAGAAAAATTACACCTTTTGAGCTATCCAGATTTCAAGTTATTTAATGCAAAAACCACATTATAATACTGTGCAGGATATTGGAATGTTCAGTATACAATTATTCATAAAAAACCTGAAAAACTGCAGCTGTGATTTCTCTCTTTGTACAAATCTGTTCAAAAAATGCCTCAAGACGCATACATATTTTAAAAACTGTTTATGATCTATATCTCCGATTACAATAATCCTATCAGTGTTAATGAAAAAATTAAACTAGGATGTCACTTGTTATTGAAATTTACATTTTAACACCTGAGAATATGGTGCTATCATCAGCAGCAGCAGCATCACCACCACACTTGCAATCAGCAATGATTTGTAAAACAGTGTAGGAGTGTTTTAAAAAATCATCTTATAGTTTATTGTATCACCACCTTGGGACTGATCAGATTATATACATACATAGAGATACAACTGCACCAGCTCCTATAACATTTTTTTAAAAAACAGATGCTTAAATTATGTAAAGGCAAACTGATCTAACATATTGTTTTTACACTGGAGGAAAAATCTACACTTTGGAATTGTATGTTGTCACATCATCTACCACCCTTTCATAAAAGAGGAGATCATAGTAACTGCATAAAATATATTAAAACGTATACACAAAGGGTGCATACATATATACAGAAAAAACAAACACAATTACAATAAACATAAAATACATACAGTGAACAAGAGACCTGCCTGAAGCTGCACAACTTATACAATTTAGGGTACACTGTACATTTAAATTTCATCATTCCACAGGTTAAGAAGTTTATCTCAAGAAGCATTTATGCAAAGGTCTAAGATTTAATGGAGAATTTAGGTCGTGACTCACTTTGTGAAGAGCTCGCAGGAGACATGGCAGCTGGAGAAAGCATGCTAACTTGATTAAGATCCATAGACTGTTTCCGAGAAAGACCAGGAGGCTTAGAAGGAGGAGGAGGAGGAGTTGGGGATTTTAGATGGCCACTTGACTGCTGTGGACTAAAAATATTACCTGAAAAAGCATAATTAAAATACATTATGGCTTTGTGAGTTGATGTTAACCTGTTATTGCACAAATTCCTGAACAATGTAATTGGAAATCAACAAAATGATGTTTTGGAAAGCTCTTTTCACAAATCAGATAATGATTTTTTTATTAAGATTTTACTAAAGTAATAGTATGTCACTTTGCAATAGTCAGAACACATGGAAAAGAGACACTAAAGTCAGTAAATAGTTACCTGAAGAGCTACTTCCTGAACTTGAAGGTAATTTGATAGGAGGAGGTCGGTGTTTTACACCTTTCCCCAATACTGAAGACTGAACAGAGCCTGATATACTTTCTGGCTGCTAAGAGGAAAGAGAAATTAGCACTACCTTAGCAATGATGTGCTTCCATATATTTGACAGGAAAGTGTAACAATCCAATTAATTTGTATTAGAATTCTCAAAACCATGACAGAATGCCTTTGAAACATCACTGAAGATTTTTTTTTAAACCATAACCCTATGACTGACTCTTTGCAGACAGAATGCTTACTATCAAGAAGAAACTCCAAGGTACTGCTAAAATTTAAGCAGAGCTGAAAAAAAATTAAGGAATTTTATTTTTCTCTCCATTTTTGAAGTCTTTCTTGGTACCTATTCACAAATGGAAGAGTGACAGAATCAGATAATCACAGAATGGCTGAGGTTGGAAGGGACCTCTGGAGATCATCTGTCCAAACCCCCTTGCTCAAGCAGGGTCACCTAGAGCACACTGCCCAGGACTCTAGCCAGACAGCTTTTGAGCATCTCCAAGGAAGGAGACTCCACAACCTCTCGGGGCAACCTGTTCCAGTGCTCTGTCACCCTCACAGTGAAAAAGTATTTCCTCATGTTCAGATGGAACTGCCTGTGTTTCAGTTTGTGCCCGTTGCCTTGCGTCCTATCACTGGGCACCACTGAGAAGAGTCTGGCCCCATCCTCTTTACACCCTCCCTTCAGATACTTGTACACAGTGATAAGATCCCCCCTCAGTCTTCTCTTCTCCAAGCTATACAGTCCCAGCTCTCAGCCCCTCCTTGTGTAAGAGATGCTCCAGTCCTTTGACCATCTTTGTGGCCCTTTGCTGGACTCACTCCCGTAGCTCCATGTCTCTCTTGTACTGGGGAGCCCAGAACTGGACACAGTACTCCAGATGTGGCCTCACCAGGGCTGAGCAAAAGGGAAAGATCACCTCCCTCGACCTGCTGGCAACACTCTTCCTGATGCACCCCAGGATACCATTGGCCTTCTTGGCCACAAGGGCACATTGCTGCCTCATGGTCAACTTGTCCACCAGGACCCCCAGGTTTTTCTCTGCAGAGCTGCTTTCCAGCAGGTCAGTCCCTAATCTGGTCTTGAAAAAATATATTTCATTTCATTCATCCACCATCTGTATTCATCTGCCATTTCCAACCAGTAAGGACTTAAAAAGTAGGATCAGACTTCTGCATTCCGAGAGTAGGAATTTAAGCACTTCAGGGAAATCCTGAACATGCAGAAATCAATAGGCCTTTTCTCATTGACTTTAGTGGAATCAGAAGTTCACTAATCTGTTCAGAAGAAAGGTGGCTTTTTGTTTGTTCTTATAAACTACCTATTAGGTTGTTTAAGCAGGAATTAACTTCAGCTAATTCAAATCTGTTTTTCTCAGTCACTCAATGGACCCTCCCATCCAATAGATGACGCTCAAAAGACAACAGTGAAAAACACATTTACACTTATAACCTATATATTTTTACATATAAAGCCACGTATCCCATAAATGAAAATAGTTGTCTAAACAAACATACAGTCTGCTAACTAGTTTTAGTTATAGAAGCTAGAAAATGAGGCTCCCAATACAGTGAACGGAGTACTTCAGTGCTTGAGCCTAACTTAGATGCACATAGGCTAACAAATCTGAGAATCCACAATTGCACTGAATCAGTCTTCCTGGGCAGTTTAGCCTTCACTGATTCTCAGTAATAAAAGAAACTCGCTATCCTTCATCTACATGCTTCTGTTGTTTTCTTACAAAAACGAATCTTTTGAAGAAACACCTGAGGACTGCCCTTCTCTTCTACGATACGAAAAACTTCCTTAATTCTGAGAAGACTAATGCACCATTCAAAAGGAGGCTGGATTGTTAATAAAGTAACCTGAGTAACTTTGGTCCTGCTTTCAGTGGGGGTTTGGACAGCTGGACAAGATGACTTCCAGAAATACCCTTCCAACCCAAATTTTTCTATGATTTATATATATATATATATATATATATATACACACACCACCTACATGTGTATATATATATACATATATGCACATATGTATGTATACATACATATTAATTCCTCTCTGCAACTGTTGGTCTTTGCTTACTTTTATGGCTAACACAAAGAACTCTTTCAAAGAAAGGTTATTCTAGGTTAAAAGTAGGTATCTAAGGAAGAGATGCAGCAAAGTGAATAGTTCCAATTTACTGAAATTCATTTTCTAGTTGGTAAACACAGCTTATCACTGGAGTACTGAATCTGACCAAGAAAGCCAGCAGAAGTCAAAAAATATAGGGCAATGTCAACAGGCACGAGAATCTGGGAATGCAGTAATCTCTACTGTATGTGTACATACAAGCACAGGTGCCTTAAAGATTTTTTTTTTTGAAAGTTCATTTCTTCAAAGTCATGTAAAAATATATATATATATATTTTTTTTGTAAAAGAAAATGTTCAGCTTCTACATCTGATTCGATGTTTACTGGCCTGTACTGGAAAGTGCACAGCTGTATTTTCCTATGCTGCTCTGCGAAAGACATCTGAAAATAGGGTACACTGTCTATAACAGAACCTGTGATCAGCAAAAACAGCAGTACCTTCCTCCAACCTCTTTACAATATACTTATCCTGAATGATTGATCACAACAACACTGCGTTTAAAAATTCCTTCAGAAGAAATTTTTAGATTATTTTACTTTTAAATATGGCTAGCAAAGATCCTTCTAATAGTTCAAAAATCAAGTGCAAATATAAGAAACGTAGGGCTCAGTAAACTCACTTCCATTTCCTTCCCTGGAGAAAGATGGCTAAGATTGACTGATCCACCTGAATTATGAAACATTTTCACAGGACATTTAGCTTCATTCTGTACCAACTCTTGGTACTGGTTCACCACTCTGAAACAAAAATGAGGACAAAAAGATTAAAATAGATTAACAAATTTAAACTTCTAATAAAACTTTTCTGTTCTGTGTTTGTTTTTTTTTTTCTAGTTTAGATTTGCTCCGTTTACTTGTTATTACTTTTTTTCTAATGTGCTTCTAACGCTTAGATAAAGTAGTTCCCTGCAGTGAAGCTGAATCAGACAGCAAACTGCTTTATCCAATGTCAAGAAACACTGTTTTGGAGGAATAGACTAGAGAAGACAGAACAGCTCCCTTCCCCAAAGGGACTGTAGTTTTTTGGGATGTAGTCAGTGGGGAATCCATTTCCTTCACATGAACCCAGAATCTTCTATAAGGCTGTGTTCACTGGGTTTACATGTGTCCTGCGCTTATTTATGTTCCATACAGAACAGTCAACTCTCCTTCAATTTGAAATCTATGTTAGATGAGGACTCCAAAAGCAAGGGATGGATTGAGAAGTCCATATTGAGTGTATTTCAAAGAATCACAGGGAAAGTAACTGTTCTTTCTTCTTTGAGTACCAGCACAGCCAAACTTCCTTCTAGGAGACTAAGTAGCAATGATGCACCCAGGAATATAAAGTGTCAATAACTTCAGACAAACAAGTTTGAAATACTGTTCCACAAAATCAAATATTACATCTCACAGCCAAGTTGAGAAAACTAAGTTGAGAGAATATTGTTTCACAAATGTGAGCAGAATACGCTACAAAGTAGGGAGATATGATGAGATATTTGCATTAGCTCACACCTAAGTGTAATGAACTAAATTTTAATTTGGTATAGCACTGATGCAATATGCTGTTACATGACCACTTATGCTGGCATAAGGAAGGTACTCAAGACACACGGCACAGGAAAGAGAGCAGTGTCCTTTCTTCAGCAGCTAGGATTTAGCCTGGCTTTAAATGACAATGGAACCAGAATAAGAAAATACTGCATACTCGAAAAAGTGGTCCATCCATCCTCCTTTCATTGTTTCTTCTGCCCCAGTCCCTAAAACCCAACTGCTTATTCTCATAGGAGGATTTGCACAACAGAGTGGCAAACATGATCAGGAAATCAGTTCCAGTTAAAACCACACTCCTGTACTACTGTTCAGTTTTTGGCCAACCAGTCCCCCCAGTGCAGCTTGCAGCAAAACCCACAAAAGTTTGTATCAGCACAAAGGAGGCAGCAGAAAATATAAACAAAGAGTTTCTTCAGAGTTATCTATTAAACCAAAAAACATTGAATTTTGACCAAATCAAAGATTCATCTTTCTGTCAGGCATGTAAAAAGAGAATGGGGGAGGGTTATGGTATGTATACTGCCTCCTATGAGGGCACAAAAACATGAACAGCTTTGAGAGAAGCTGCTTTTTAAAGGTTCTGTGCTCATATGCACAAAGCACACAGGTATCTAATGGGATCTGTACTGAAAAATATTTGAAGAAATACTTATTTTGCTACCTCAGTTATCTGAGGCCAGAACTGATATTCCTAATCATTTTACAACTAAAAATATACTGGAAAACTATTTTGTAACCTGCTTCAAAAATAAAAGATTACTTCTCTTAAGAAAGCTGAATCAAATAATGAATAGCATACAAAAATAAATTGTTCAAGTCTTATATTATACTTAAAGTTCAAATTAATGACTTTCATGATTGCCAGTTTACCATACAAATTCTCAAGGTGAAGTATCTCTGTTGAGCGCTCTCAGAATTTTACCATTACCTGTGTAATTAACAATAGCTGTGTAAATCACTGTGTAACAACATTCTTGGAATTTAGGTAGTGGATCAAGCTATATTCAGATATTTCCTTTCCTCTATTATTTCTACAAATGTTAAATGTACAAATGGTACACTCTATGAATCGTTGTAACAAGAGAAAGCATTTCCCATGTTTTCCCCATTTGTTCCGCAGCTACTTTCATAACCACAGCATTAAGAGTCATAACAGCTAAAAGGACACAATTCATCCTCTGGCACCAAGTCAGCTGCACATACATACTATATTAATTTACCTTTCAGCATCAGTCTTGGAACCAATAAGGAACCTGAAATGTAAAAACGTATAATATATTTTCAGTCATGAACTGGACTAAAAGAGTATGTTTCTATATGTTTCACAAGGCTTTGAAAGAATGGAATGCTGCTCTCATTTGGGACCTGCCCAGTGACATAAGATACCATATTAATTTAACGGACTGGGTATTATTTAGCACTTGAATTACAAACTTGGCTTCATAATTATGTGTGCAATATACTATACTTAGGTTACATTAAGGATGATGAAGTTCTGTTCTCATTCTAATATGGTTCCCTTAAGAGTGAACTCTCTACAAAGAAAAAGGCATAATGAGAGTTTTCTATTTTGTATTTCCAAAAAAAGGAAGCTAGTATTTACTACAGAATCTCTACTGTGAAAAGCAGTATAACAAATGTATATATAAACCAATGTTATCAATCTGCTCACACAGAAAAAACACAAGTGTGTTGTGGGTATGTCAAGAATAGCTCTAGCTGTAAAATTTTAGCTAAGCTTTTAGTTTCCATTATTTGATTTGACTTGTCCAAATTCCTCACAATTTTCCAAAACTCCCAATTAAGCATTCTTCTTTTGCTTAATGCGTATGGTGTGCAAACTATTTTATTACTTCAGATTTAATATGAGGACTTGTCAGAACTTTTTTTTTTTTAAATTACAGATCTTTTCTCTATTTCTCTAGGTCAAAAACATTTTTTATTTTACAGTAAAATGATGAAAATGTCTTATGCATCTTTCACTTCCCAGGCTAGGATTTTCAAATGAGTAAGAATCCAAATTCTAATGAACTTCAACTGGTAGTTTCTTAAAGGTTATAGACTACAGCAGTAATTTTCAAGAAAAACTGAGCATCTAACTCCTTTACACTCCTTTCAATTCTCAGACTTATTACACAACTGTAAGCCAGCACTGCTGCTCTGGGAAGATCAGTAGTAGGTATGGAAACAAACAGCAAATAGGTCAAGAAATCCAGGGATGAAACATCCCAAGTATGAAAACATTAAGATTTTAATTAAAAAGTAATAGATAAGAATTACGTATTAGACAACAATAAAAATAGTACTGGTTAACAGAACTAAAAGTTTGTTCAAGCTAACTGCTCTCCGCCTTGCTGAAATGTATAGGGTCTGCTCTGCTGCACAGGTTCAGCCACAGAAAGAATCTGGCACTGTGTACAATAAAGAACTGAGCTAAGAACAGAGAACCTTTGTAGAATTGCAGCCAACAGCAGCAGATTCAAAACATAACCACAAACATGAGGACTAAACTTCTTTGGACTTCATGTTCTCCTTCATCACTTATTTACTTAGGCTAAAGTTCTCTGGATAATATAATTAATTCTTATGTTTTCACAGGAACAGGTAGATTTTGACACAAGGATCAAAATCATGTGTAATTTTGGCTCATCAAAATTATGTCCACCAGTATCTTTACAATTTGAGATTTTCTTCAGTATAGCTTTAATGCAAAAGCTTTAACACAGATTTACTATAAGAGACATTCAGTTATGATGGTTGCTTGAAAAATGTATCTTTTTTTGGTAGAAAACTTGTATGAAAAGTTAATTTTCCGATTTTTCAGATAAAACTCTTAAATGAGATTTCTAGCTCCTGAGTGAAATATAGTGAATTTCTTTTCATGACCAAAAAACCTACATATTATTTGTCTTCTCTCATCTATCAGAACATAGCACAATTCAAAAGAATATGTAACTTACTGTGATGGAGTTAACAGGTTATCATTTTCATCATCACCTTTGAGTGTCTGAATTTTACCATAGTACAATGGATTGCCAAGAGACTGAAAAATAGTGAGTTTTGTTTTTTGAAGCTGATTACCAACTTCACATTCAAACACGTAATCATCTTTTACTTCCTAAAAGACAAAAGAAAATTACCACATGAATCTTAATCAAGCAGTAAGAGAAAAGCTAGTAAAATATGCCACAGTTTTAGAAAATAAAAGAGCTATACATACTATAAAATGGTGCTCAATATCTAAAGTGAAACTGATTTGAGAAGAAATTCTCTAAAGGGGTGGGAGGAAGAAAAAGTTTATCATCTCTTAAAAATACAGAAATATAATAAACCCTACACCAACCATGTCTGATAGGGAAAGGCAGACAGGATAAACATATGCAGAAACAACTGCATACAAAAAAAAATTCTGAGTAGAATGTCAAAGATGAAAATCCCAGAGATGGGAAAGTATTACTTTTTGCTAATATGAAACTACAAAGACATAACGGAAGATGCTGATAATAAAGTGGTATCTTGCCTCAGAAATTACACAGAACCAATGAATTGATTTATTACTAATTAATAAATGATTTCTCCTTATCAAATCATGTAATTTGTGCTAAATCTTAAGGTCCAATTTAAACACTGGAGAAAGAGCCTTCTGTAAGAGGCATGTAATATAACATAACCTCTTTTCAAATTTACTGCTTTCATTTTAACAAAAACTGAGTGAAGAACGCAATTTGTTGAACAAAGTACTGCTCCCTGTAAATTACTACATTGTCTTTGCTATGCAGTGACATCACATGTTATTTGGGATAGTCAAGCTGCTTTTTCTTGTATTTCCTGAAAAACTAGATACTGTAATTTCCTCAGGTTAACTGATTATCCCATTACAGGAAGGACTTTGGCAAACAGTTGCCACTTTCCTGATCATGCTCTAATTACAAAACTGAGATTAAGATTTATGAACTAACTTTACAGATTTTTATTTACTTTACATTCCAATGAATAATAACAGCAAACTACTGCTTTTACTAATCATGTGCCTGATGCTTTGTATGCAATTACAAGTCTCTGTAATAATCTCCTTTTCATATTTCTATAACACATGAAAGATTAAACTGGAGAAGGGAAGATTATTCCCAGATTATTTAGATTTTGTTGAAATAAGAGGCATTTTAACCAAAGACAGGAAAGACTGGCCAAAGATTTAAACTACTCACATGTGCTGGCCAGACAGTTGGTTGTGAATCATCAGACTTGATAGACTTTTCCACTTTGGCATATTTTTCCACCTTAAACAAAATGGAGATATTAGAAAAGAAACACAGTCTTTTCAGGCCAGATTTAGAGTTAACACAGCACATCACCTTGTTTTGAAAAGTGGCTAACATCAGATTCTTAGAAAGTGAGTGCAAGAAACAGCCAAAGATAATGTCATACTTCTTATAGCACCCCTCTGTGTTCAGCATTTATGAAAAGTGAATCAGAGAGCCTTCAGAGATTTACACTTGTTCTGTTATACCATATTTGCTATATTAAACTTAACAAAAATGTTAAGTGGAAAACATGGATTAAAACTACAGATTTAAACCACTGCCCACAATGTGGAATGGTTAAGAAATTTGACAACAGCAGTAACTCCTAAACTCTGATCATGGCAGATACAATGGTGTTGAAGAGCAAAGAGAAAGAAGGTTTGTATAAGCTAACTGCATCATTTCAAACATGTAAAGCACACTCCTGTTAGCTCTATTAAGCCCAATCTACATTTGGGCCGAAACTACAATCTCTTTTAGTCCCATCCATATACTAATAGAATATATTCTGGCAGTACCAAAACCCAAGAATGTCTAAGTCCCTGAAAGAAGAATACTTCTGGATTACTTTCCCTTATATGCACATATAGATTGAACACAAGAGTTCCAAATCAGAATTTCTCCATATAAAAACATTAAATTATTGAAAATATCATGTCCTCTTGTGTGGTAACATGTCAAAAAACGTAAGGAATTTCTACCAAGCAAAGTGACTAATTTTAAAATAATTTACCTCATTTCTGTTTCTATTTTTTATATCATCAGAAAACTTCAAACAGGTGTGCTCATTCACCTCACAGCTGGACAATACTGAAGGTCACTTTGCACTGTTTATTTCATCCAAACCATCATGTTAAAATTGCAACGTATTCCAATGTGGTCTAGCTTATATTTATACCTTACAGTACAGGAAAAGCTATTTCAAATGTTACAGTCATTCCCATTTTTAAAAATTAGCATTATTTGATACTGGACTCTCTTAGTCATTTCCTTCTTCATACAATACAACAATCATCGATCTTGGTAACATCAGAACTTACATCCACTTCAGAAGGTGCAGTCAAGTAGCAAGGGTTCTGTTTCCACATATCTACACACTGAAAGATGAACAAGAACAAAGCGGTATTAACATATGAAATATTTAAAATAAATAGTTAAAAGTTCACCCACTCAAGTCTTAATGCACTTACATTTCCAGCTTTAGAAATTTTGAGGTCATACTGCTGGGCTCCTTTCCTCTCCTTTCTTTTCTGTAAGTAGTCAAGTAGTCTAAGCTGAGGTGGAGTTGAATAATGAGCCACCTCCTGCTGCCTGTTCAGAGATGACCTGGAGTATCTTTTGAAGCACCTATGGTAAAATGATAGATGAGCTTGAAAAAACATGAAAATCAAATACCCCTTTGCCTATATACAAACACAAAAATATGCAGGAAAGTACTATTTACATTGAGACTAAAAGAAAGGTTCTGAAACATTCATTTAAAATTGTTTTTCTTGACTATACTGTATAACTCAAACTCTTGACTTCAGATTTTAAAAAGTATTAATATTCTGTTCACGTACTTCAGCTAAGAATCTGTGATATATTTTTGAAATACATAATGGAAGATCATTGTCAAAATGAGTAACTATCTACAAAGTTACCAAGCTTGTAAAATTGCTATACTGTCAGAGATTTCAGTTCTGCCAAAAGACCCGTGTACTGCTTACGTACCTAGAGAGTTATAGTTATTGTGTTGTTTTTGTACTATCCTGCATTCTTTGTCTCACACAGAATTCTTCAGTACATTAATACTATCCTGGACAATCATTTAAGACCTCTGCATATTTTTCCTAACAGATTGATCCAGCTGTCCTTAAAATTAAAACTTAGTGGTCAATGAACAATTTCTCTATTTACAATTATATATATATATATATATACACACACAATTGTACAGGAGCATAATATTTCAGTGCATATCTAGTTTTAAATATATTTTGGTAATTCTAACAGACTATTAGTACTTTAACATTCTACAGAATGAATGCACTTTTTTTTTTTTACACTAAAAAAATGCCAACCATTTCAAGCTTTCATGGAAAAAAGTGAACAACCAAGCACAAGAGTGACATTTTGTATATAATGTATTCCACATTGCTTATAAAGTTACTGTGGTTCTAATAAGCCAATACTTTAGTGTAGCCTTAATTTCAAGCATAAATAATCCCCTTGATTTCCTCATTTAGGGTTAAACTTGTACATAGCTTTTAAAGGATCAGAGACCAATAAGCAAAATATCAATTCATATATTTCGCATTACTAAGCTGCCATCTGCTTCAGCTTACATTGAATTAAGCAAAAATCTAGACAAGATCATAACTGCAACGTAATTCATTATGTTAAGAAAATAGTAAGTGTGCATTTTTCTGATATACAGAAATACATGTATTACTGGATATATTACTAATTGAAATACAGTACAAAATAGAGCACTTCAAAGAATACAGTTCCTCGACTGCCCCTAGTATTTAATTTAACTAGATATGAATTTGAGCACTGCACACAAGAAGTCGAAGTTTTGATGTATAGTACTGCTTGTATTTTTCATTGAAGCACCCCATAAAATTTGAAAAAGTCCTAACATGCTACAAATTGAAAGCTACCGTTTCATTGGGCGAGTATTCATCTTCTGCTTGTTGTACAGGAGTCTGTTGGTGGTGCAGGTCACTGCTATTGAAGGATCAAGACACAAAGGCTCTGCTGTAGCCAAAATAAGTTGACTCTCAAGTAGAAGTTTGTCCTCCTGTAACATATACAGCTGTTAATAAATACATAAATCTGAAAACTTCTATACTAATTAACAGAAACCTATGCACATACACACTATCTTACAGAAAGCTGAAAAGATTGCTGCGGACAGTCGACAACAAAAAAAAAATGTTAAGCAGTTAATAAGTACCGCTATCCATTAATGAGAGTTACAGAGCTGTGGGTGAGATTTCTAAACATAGAAGAGATCCTACCGAAGAGTATATTTTATAGAGTAGTAGTGGCAATGAAATCAATTGCCTGCCAGTGATTTTTCTTGATGGATTGGCAATCAACTCCATAAAGATGATCTACACAGGACTTCTGGTTACAATTTGAAATGAATTTGAGCATGATTGTGCCTCCGAAATACAAACAAGCACTTTGAGAGCACTGTGCTCTTCAGCATTTAACTAACTACATAATCCTAAACATTTACAATATTCTTCGTTGCAATAATATGATTAGGTAAGTGCTGCTAAAGGAGCAACAGCATCATTAGATTCCAAGGACCACCCTGAAACCATATGTTGAAGATAAATGAAGTAGGGTAGACTAATTAGAGACATTCTGTCATTCTGCATGACCAAAACCAGAGCTTTTAACAACTCCTATTGTTTTCTGTGGTATCATGTAGGAAGCTGCTATTAACAAGTCTATGCAGCAGCTCTCTGGAGCATGGGATGTAAGACTATACGATAATTTAGGTTGGAAGGTGCCTCAGGAGGTCTCTAGTCCAACCTCCTGCTCAAAGCACAGTCAGCTTTGAGGACAGCCCACATTGCTCAGAGCATCAGGTCTTGAAAACCACTAATGATGGAGCGGTTCTGGACGAACCTCTCTGGGCAGCCTGTTCCACTGCTTGACTGTCCTCATGGTGAAAAACATTTTCCGTATAGTCGGTCTGAACCTCTCATTTCAACTTAGGTCTGTTATCTTTTGTTCCCCTACCACGCACCACTATGCACATCAATCCGACAGTTTTCATTAATCCAAAATATCATCAGTTTCTGCTTATCCAATTTTATTAAACTAATTAAGTACATTTACTATATCACTGTAAAGCTTAAAAGTAACTGGTGACTCACCTGTGTCCATTTGTGGTTGTCACTTGTTATAGAATGCACATCACAAATTAAAGTCTGAGGAGAAAGACAGAATCATAGTTATCTTTCAACAAAATAATATTTTCAGTAACAGTTTATATCTGGTCCGGGAATTACTGCAACAGTGAAGAATGACTTGAGGCACTTCTTACCTGCATTGTAGGACGCAAAAGAATGTGCTTGCTTTGGTACGTTGGAGATTTCATGTTACCAGACTGCCTATAGTCACGTATTTCTGCTATGACACACCCACAATGAAAAATGTTAACCTAGTTGAAACAAACAAACAAACAAAAAAGTGTGAATACTCAAATATCTACCAACTTGTCTCATCTCTCCTCTCCAAAAAGGAGTTTGCTATATATTTGTTCTAAAAACAACTGATAGGATTGATGCCTGAGACCATTTTGACCTTTGTTACTATTGTAAAAAATGTTAAATGCAATTGTAACTGATCACGAATTCATATTTTTGCTCTGTAAATAAGGTTAATAAACAGAATATACTTAAGAAAAATTCAGCCTCAGTGCTAGTTAGTGCAATTTCTGCCAAGTCAGTGCAAATTGTGAAGTTGCTTCTGCTTATTAAGGTATTGTATAAAACCCATGGTGCTTATTCATTGATAGTATGCTTAAAAATACTCACTAATTTTATCAAGATCAGTGGTCTTTACTACATACCTAGACAGATCTAATCCATGTCTCAAACATTGTATTTTCATATGCCAGAAATGTAATTTTAAGAAATTCATGTCGCATACTTCATAGCAACAAAGAACATTTTGCAAGAGCACAGAATCCTAGTGGTCTGTCAGTGTAAACGATAGCAATGTCTCTTCTATCTCTTTCTCCCTAATACTTACAAATTATTTGTTCTGGATATCATGAAAATATTTATCGTGGGCATAAAATAATATGGCCCCAAATGCACAAGCTTGCTGTGTTACGTCTTTGGAAACATCCATAAGAAGCATTCCAAGATCAAAGCCTATCTGGGTACAAAGCATGACTTCTTTCCAAAAACAAACTTTCACACCTGAGATTTTTCCAGAAGATCAACCAGAATAGGTGGTAGCTCCTCTGCATCCAAATATTCAAGCAGTTCTCCTTCCTCATAAGGCAGCCGAATGGTCTCAGAATCTGAATTTAAACAAAACATACTGCTTTTCTTTTGCCTTTCAGTTCAGACTTGAACAAGGTGAAATTTAAAACAAGCTTGACACATAGGCTTGCCATTTCCATTTCTGTTTCCAGGGCTTGATTTAGCTCTTACTGTGCTAAAAGGCAACACACCTTTACAGCTCAATAGGACCAAATTTTTGCTCTCAAATGATTTACTTTATGCTCATATGGCATGTCACACAGTATTGGGTGGCATGAAGAGGCAACTAAACTGGAATGCAGATGCTTTAGTCTGACCTAGATATAGGGAGTCAGTGGGGGGGGGGGGGGGGGGAAGAGTTTGAGAGAAGGAACCTGAAATGAGAGAAACTCAGGTAAGGAAGCCTGGAAAAAAAGACAACTGATGGGAAGCTGAGGGGAAATAAGAGAGTGGAAGTGGCTGAGCAATACTGGAGAGAAAATGGGGTTTCGATGGGATTCTTAGTAACAAGGACTTGCTACGATAACTAATATTGGGGAAAGGAAAAAAAAACAAAAACAAAAAAACCTCAAAACCAAGAAGCTGGGACAGGCTAGAGTTAAGATCCGCTAACCGTATAAAAGCTTGCCCCAGGATAAACACACATTAGAATATAAAGATGAAGGTTATCAAGACGACTCATACCAACTACTTTACACTGTATTGATACAGAGCCCATCTACAAGCACCTTACAGCATTATGCAAATTTTTAATTCAGGTACCGATTTGTACAGGTGATATGTTAGAAGCAAAACAAATGCAAACCAGTTAAATGCAGGAAACTACAACAACTTGTTCTAACAGTTTATAGAGAATTCTGAATATTTTTAAAAATTAAATAGCAGAAATGTTACCTGAACCATTTTTTCCCCTGAGCATCAGTGAATAACCCTCATTTCCTGGATAGAGGTTCACTACCAGACATGACAATGTCTCCTGCATAACCAGCTTCTCAAGTAAATTCACATTTCGCCTCAGCTTCTGCTTTAAAAGTAAACATTGCTCATGAACATAATACTATCAAGTAATTATTGGCAATAAAACAATCATTAGAATCTGAATACTATTGAGATTAATGTTAAAGCAAGTATCTAAACAGACTCAGTTAAATTCAATTTGGTTGTATTCAACAAAGTATGCATATATGTTAATGAATATACTTAGGCACACAAGACTTGTTTTTTGGAAAATCATTCATTTCAATTTAAAAAAAAGCATTAATTACAGGTCCATAGACAATACAACTGTATCACAGGATCATTCTTATTAATGCTGTAAATCTACTGTGCACTATTGTGTCATTTATACGTGGATCATTTATACAATTATACATTGCTAAGAACAAAAAAAAATTTAATATTTTTGAATATTTCTAACAGAAGCAAACATTTCCTTTCAGAATTAAAATGCAGAATTACAGCATTTGGAAGCTTCCTTAATTGCACTGCCTTGTCTGTATTTGTTGAAATCTCATCTAGCAGCTGCAGAGACTATTTCATTAATTTTAAGAAAGATCTTTTCTATAAATAACAGATTTTTAAAACGAATGAATATATTTCCAACAGCCAGTGCAAGTATGACAATTCTAAACATTTTAAAAGCCCTCTTCACAAGAAAAACGATGTTCTCTAAACTTCAGATAACTTTTACACCTTCTGGTTGGAGACTTGACTCCATCACTGAACATGAGGACTGGGTGGATCTATTCACTGGAGGGTACCCTGTGTGTGCTACTTAGCGTGCCCAACATTGGTTGGGCACATTTCACACATACCCACTAAGTAGTAGTGTGCTATCTCTGCCTTTTTGAACAAATAAGGACAAGAAATGCTAGTAAGACAGAGGGCAGAATCACTTCTCCTAGGGAGGTTACTCCTAAGAGAAAAAGCGCTCTCTCTCCAAAATAAAACAAAACAGGAAAGAAAGAATGTCAATGTAATTTTAAAAAGGTATGCACAACAAAAGGAGAAAAATCTTTTATTTCCTCCTAACGAGTTTTGGTACCATTGCCAAGAGCTAACTCTTTCCCATGCATCACGAATGATGGCAAGAACATCATACTACCTTTTACAGCTTAGAAATAACATGGAACTAACACAGAAATATGAAACAACATAGAAATTCTGGGGAATTCATGGGGAAAGACCTGGAGGAGAGGGGAGGGAAAACATGTTCTGGCAACAATAAAGGTAAAGTCAGCCAAATCCTCGCATATGGATCTGGAGATGCAGCTTGTTCTGTAAAATCTTCTTCAGTTAAGACTCCTACTAACCCCACAGACCTCCACTATAATACAGGAGACTGCATGTGCACTGCTTCAATTTTCAGTCACATCACTGAGTAGGGGAACAGCTATAGAGCCTTCACTTAGACACACTGTGAAACAGCTGGGAGCACAATCATTGCCATTTGAAAGCAAAGTTAGCACTCCATTACTCTGACATCATTTACCTCTTAACATTTGCTAGTAAAGAAGACTTTAGAGGAAACGTAACAAACTACAAGTGGTATTCCCACCCATGCAAGAGAAACATAGCAGCAGTAAGTGACGGTGACTGAACTGTTAGTTTGCCACGGTTAGCCTAAAGTTTTGTCTCTTTAAAAGGATTTGTCAACAAACATCCATCGGTCTTCTGTTGATGGAGAAGAATTATTTTCAGTGTTGGATAATTAATACTTTTCACACTAGAATTCTCCATTCACTTAACAAGGGGTTTTACTTAGGAGGGCAGAAAGGAACATGGGAATTCTGCAAGACCTCATTTTGAAAAAAGTGACCATGTTATGCAAGAAAGGTTAACAGCAATTTAAACTCAAATATGCAGATTTCAAAACACTTACATAATAATCTGGACTACTTAAACATCTGTAAAGCAATCAAAAATAAAAAAAGTCTATTCTTCTGTCATTAGAACAGAATTAACAATGCTTCTGGAGGCTGTTACTAATAACACTGACATTTCTAATTCAGCTTTTCTATTCTCATGAGCTGAAGAAAACTGATCAGTCAATTAAGATTATTATTCCATGCTAAATACAGGCACTGAATAATTTCTATTGACTAATAACCACTTGGAGAATTTCTAAATAAACAATACACCTTCTTCCAGAAATTTGTCCATGTGTACGATAAATACTGTAGTGGAGAGATTTATTTTTTACAAAAGGCTGCTGCTCGTAACAACTGTTAAGTAACAAATATAATGGCAATTCATTTGTAAATATAATTTAATTCAGTTAATCAAATTAATTTAAATTTATTCAATGAACAACATCTTACGGTTTTGTTTTTTATTCATTTTTGATTGGTAACAGTAGACCAGTATGGCCTGGGAGGTTTTGCCTCCCCCCCACCCCGTTTTTTTTTGGGGGGGGGGAGGGGGGAGGGAGGGAGCTAACAGGGGAAATCAGGGAGAGGAAAGAATAGTGGACCATCACACGTTTCTGACACTGCATTCATATTGTCTGTTCTGAATAGAAATTGTTAAGATATAAACCTATTTTAAAATGTAGTGCCTCTCCAAGAAATCAGAGTAAACATTAGTGTTTTAAGTGTAAAACTTCAATAAATGGGGACAAGAGTCGTGCTTCAGTAAGCATGAAAAGTTTTATAACCACATCATCAGCTTTCTCCTTTAAGCTGGCTACTGGAGATAGTAGCTCAGAGCTGATACTAAACATTAGGTCAGATGTTGACTGGAAACATTTTTAAGATTGACTGACTGGGGCATATTATTTTTCTTAAGCATTCACCACAGCGTACATTGCAAGAGTTCAGACACCAAGCAACCAGGTCAGCTGCTTTGCTCTGCTGGCTGATGTTGCTGACCCTCGCTGACTTCATCCACACAAAGACAGCCCCCCTCCCTCCCTGAACACGCGTGCAGCAGTGACTGCATGACGGCTGGAAGGCAGCACAGGAAAGGTGCAGGTGCTCTCCTTCTCTTGCAGTGACTTCTGATTCCTACCACTGAAGAAACAATACTGACCATTCCCACCTAACAAAACTGAAGTAGTAATTTTATATTATGCTTGTAATTCTTCTACCCTTGGCTATGAGTGAAATGCGACTTTAACACCTTATCCTTGGATGGTGCACAAGTTACACAAATAAAACTATGGTTTATGATTATCACTGCTTCTCTTGTCCTCTCACTGTAGCATTTGAAATGGATTTTCCCCACTCGCCTTTATGACAAAAAAAAAAAAAAAAAAAAAAAACCACAACAACCACCAAACAGATCACTTTCTTAAAAAAAGCTCTCATAGCTTATTATATGTTTGTGAAGTGCAAGTATAAAAAACATCTCAGGTTCTCCCTGTGACTGAAGACATATTTCATTAATGCCAGCGCCACTTTACAAATGCACAGAAGGTACAAGAACAGACCGGATACCACTTCTTTTACTTTCTGCAGGGCTTGACAACTGAATAACTTGTCTATTGACAAGAGTTTGGCTGTGTTCAGCATTACACAATCTGCATAAATTTATAGCTTCTCTGATTTTCAGGAATTAGAAAAAACAGAATTTAGGTTTTATTATGTCATGTCAGACTCAGATCAATCATGTTATTTCTATTGCATGGAGTTTTCTGTTTAAAATAAAATTTAACAGCCATTGCAACTTTGGTACAATCATTTTCTCAAAATCTTAAAGGCTAATAGATTTCACTGTACAGATCTTGTTCCAAAATAAGCAAAAAATACTGTCTTATTCCATTCCATTTGCATTCCATGCAAAAGAAACAACAGAAAGACACTCAGGTTTTTGACCTTTTAAAAAAAAGTACACAGCATTTCCTATTTTCAGGGAACAGATGTCTTATTCAGTGTTTTCTTCTATAAATAATTTAAGGAAGAATTTTGAGAGGCCAAGACCTATTCAAAGTGAGATTACAAATTTTATATTCAAAGTATTTCAGAATATTTCCTTCAGGGTAAACAGTTAAGAATCAGTTTTAGGATAAATTTCTCCAAATGGCATATCTGTTTTTTTAGGTATAGATCAGGGCAATAGGAGGGGGAATTGAAATATCCCTTTTACAGTCATGTAGTTCAGGTTGCTTTAAGGTCTACAGTGCCTAAAATGGTTAAAGTAAACCATATACAGAAATCTATTATTATTTTTTTTTCTTGGAGGGGGGAATCTCAATCAAATATCCCACCCGGATGGCATTACTTACAGACTCCAAGATATGACAGCAGTACAGCTAACTGTGAAACAAGTCAACAGGCTCAATACAGGAATTCACAAAGGAAGTTATATGGCTACTTTGTACATGAAGGAAGATGAAATATGATTGATTATATGGGACCAACCTCTAACCTAACTAGCATAAAAATTATTTGCTATTTTTGTTCTCTTCATAATAAGTCAGATATCAATTATCCATTAAGCATAAATGAAATAACCAGGCATTATTTATCATTTCTCTACAATTTGCAGAATATCAAGATAAAAAAAGCTTTCATTTTGATATTTTAAATGATTTCACATTTTTAAAGCTGATATGGGAAGGTTTCTTCATGCCAAGAAGAATTTCTTTCTTACTCTCTGCATAGTCTGGTCAATAGTGTCAAAGATACCATGATTCAGTCTTCACTTATCTTTAACACAATTATCAGCTACTTACAGATTAATTGCATGAACACTGCTAAGCATTTTTCTTTCAGGAAGCAGAAGGAGCAAAGCAGAATTTCTTATGTACCGACTGAAAAACAATCCATACAACTTGAGGAGACATAATTTTTTTTGTGACAAAATACAGGGTATAAACTGAAGCCTAAGGATGTTTGTGACCTAGCTGAACCTAAACTGGACCTGAAAGAAGATGGCAACTAAGAGCCGAGTGTGCTTCCACTAAGATGTAACTTGACATATCAGTCCGTAGGCTGCCATTCCAAAAGAGATGAGTATTAATGTGGCTAGTAAAGCACAAGAGCCATGAATTCGCTGTAATGGAGGCAAAAAAACCCTTTTCAGTTTCAGAAGTATTATTTAACATAATTTTTTCTAGATTGAATTTACACAATACTGTTGGCTTAAAGTCTGTTAGCTTTAAAGTGCATTCTTGCAGTCATTTCCTCACCTTACACATGCAAGTTATTTACATTTTCTTCAAATACAGAAAGATGCGCGGATGATGTTTTACACAATTTCCCAAACACATCTAACCCTGCTTAACATTCATCACAATCAGAGATTAATCAAGGATGAAAAAAACCCTGAAGATCACCATTATCTGGTAGTGTTTATTCATGCATCATCATTACTCATCCCCCCACAGCTACCAGCATTTTTACAGCAAAGTAGCAGATACATGCTTTATTATTTCTGCATAGTCCAACATGGAATTCAAACTATTGAATTCCAGTGACTTTCATTAACAGTGTTCTGAAACTTTCACTACTATGAAATGCTTTCATGATTGCACCCTGACTAACAGCATAGTTAGTTCTCCTTTTAGTGTGCATATGCACAAACAGAAAAGATTCTAAGAAAGAAGCATACAGAAAACTTTCCTTCACAGAAGAGTCTTGTAAGCCCAATCTTCTCCCTGCTGTTTGAACACCTTGTTATCCATTCACTATTGATGTTTTAAGTAAAACGCAGAGGTGAAAAGATTAATATCTCATTTGCATTTGTGATACAAGACAGCATCATATGTTAATTAATACCAACTAAATCAGTCACCCAAAAGTGTTACAGGTATTCAGCAACTGTAATATCTCATGGGTTTTTATTTTACTGTGGGAAACAGCAATGTAACAGTTTCCAGAGCTCATCCTTCTCAGTCCATTTTTATACTCAGTCTCACTCACTCACTCTCTTCTAATATTAACAGAATGTCTCAACAACTCATCAGCTATCCCAGAAATCAATGTGAATTTACAACAGAGCATAGATTCTAAAAGATTTTCCATGTATTTTTTCCATGGCAGCCATACTAAGCATGCAGTTCAGAAACAGCAATACTGACAATAATGCAGGTGGCATTGACACTGGTCCTGAACTTGCTCTCAACTGACTTCAGTGAAGGAAGATTAAAACAGAATGGACAGGTCACTCATGCCAGTGTAGGCCCTGCTATTTATTATTCAGTTATTTTAATAGCACTGCCTGTCTGTATTATATTAAACTTGTTATATACATCTCTCCATTCTAGACTGTTCCTTTGTAATTGCTTGATATTTCACATACAGAAAAGCAGCTCAAGAATACCACAGCACAAGCTTCAGTCATCTGTTTCTCTTTCATTTTATTGCCTTTAAAAACAGATTTGGGATTACCAGGTAGTCATCAGCCCTCCCACCACCCTGTTTTAACTTCAGATTGTACTAAGATAACACTATTAAGTTACACAGTCAGTTCAGTCCACAGAAGTCATTAATCTTTCCTATTGCAATCCTAGCCTTAGGTAACTACCACAGTTACCAGACTTTTTTTTTTTTTTTTTTTTTTTTTAAAGAAATGGAATAGCAGTGGTGTTTTTAAAAAAAGTCTGCATTTGCCTGTTTAAGCAGCAATGCAAAGCTGCTTCGCAATTTCCACTTACCTTTATCTCAGGCTCTTTTTCACATTCTTCTATATACAAATCATAGAGTTTTTGAAATACAGATTTTCTGTAATTAAAAAAGCTGAATGTAAAAAAAATAAATTAAAAGAAATACAATCAAAAACTAAATACTGAAATATTTGCTACCTTCCACTGGATAAATATTTTCGTTTGGGAGGTCTCTGACGGGCACTTTCAATGATATACTGGAAAAGAAAGGTAAACCAAAAGATAATACTTGCATTAAAAAGAAGTTTAATTTTTGCTATCAAACTGCTTTAGATTATTATCAGACATTCTTCTATGTAAACAGTAAATAATTACCATCGTTATGGTAAATGACCGTCAAAAACGTACTAAATGTGATCTACTGTATGTTACATTCATCAACAAGAAAGCAATTCTCATTTTGACTATGAAATACAGCACTTCATGGCCATGGAATGAGCTGCATTCAAAGTCTTGATCTATACCTACATTTTGTAATTATAGTAGTAACTACTTACAGACACCTTGTTTACTGAAGTTATCATGTTACAGTCAAATTTAGGTCAATACAGTCAAATTTAAGTGCATTGGCTCAACAATATTTATGTATCAAGTACTCATCAACATAATCAACTTAAAGTTTATTTTTCTCCTTGTCTCTTGCACCAGTGCTATGTTTCACTAATTTATAGAGCCATGTATTATAAAAGCAATTTATGTACATTAAACATTTTAATTAAAAAAGGAGTGCTACTCATGATACCATACCAGTTAAAGGTAGTTTATATTCTAACAAACTTTCCCTAAATGTTTATCTCAAGTATTTTTATTAACACTTTAGTTTAGAATTTCAGTGAAGACAGGTCTCCCTCGGAAATATATTTCCCATAAAAGTGATCAAGGTAAGCATTACATCACATGTCAGCATAAAAGAACCTGAATGTAAAAGCATCTGCCTCTTTGTCCTAACTGGGCTACCCTTAACAACACAATCAAGATTTTGCCATACATTTCTGTCTGCTACCTCTGATTTTGGAGTGAATTATCACTATACAGCTCTGCTTATTTCACAGCACATAGATTTGCTGTGTTTTTGAAGAAAAACAGTCTTGCATGCTTTATCATCATTGCACCCGACATTCTCAATATGTTTGGAAAGAGATAAATGCCTGGCCTAGCAATTTTAGCAAAAATTTTGCAAAGCCAGTGTTACATGTATTTGTGATTATATATATATATATATGTGTACACACACACACACACACACGCCCTGTGCCCCCCCCCTTTTTTACAAGAAATACAGAACCGTAATATTTAAGTATGCGCCCAATACGTTGTTTATGTGCAAATAACTTAGCTACTCCTTACCTCTGCACGATCCAATGCCAGTTCTAAAGCTTGTTGCTGCAAGAATTATAAACAGCTTTCTTAGAAAGTATGTTAATTAATTATATAACCTTGCATTAAACTCTGTTACTATTGATATTAAATAATTTTTAGAACATTGTTTGGCACATAGTAAACTTGGCAGCCGAAACATCATGTAAGTGCATTAATGGTCATTAAGCGCACTGCCAAGCGTCTACACTTGCAAAGTTTTGACCAAATAATGAGGTGTTAGAACAATGACAGAAAATTAGAAATAAAAGCAGGAATAGAAACCATGCCTAATAAAGGTACTGACAAATGTTAATCAAAAGTTATGGGCAACAAATAGAAAACCTTTTCTCTTTTCTTAACCTGGCTGTTAATACAACAGAAGGAGTAGGCAGGTACAAGTATGAAATAAAGACAGTAGTAATGGAAAAGGTATTCTTGAACAGTAGTCCAGAAATAAAACATTCAGTGCTCAGACACCGATGCCAAAGTATTAGAATAGTTATTTTTCTACACAATGGAAATGAAAATTCCCAGACTCAGAAAGTTACTTCTCTGCACAATACAATGTTCCTTGGGAAGAATTTTTAATGATTTATTATTAGGCAGCTGAGAAATAAATGCAGCCTCCACTCCAGATTTCCTCCAAGGTAGGCTAAGTAGCATGCCTGATCCTAGGACAGCACACTGAAATCCTTGCAAAAGCTTCTCTATATCCCATGGTATACCTGATAACATTTATTTTAATTGATTCAATCCTTTTGGGATGTCTATCACTTCAGTGCATTTGCAGATGAATATATATGTATTTCAAAAAGAAACAACTTCACAGATAGAATAATGAGTTCCTGGACTAAAGTATGACAAATACTTCAAGCCAGCATAAGCAAGCACTGCTGCCAAAAAAAAAGTCTCCCTTGATCCCTCGTATTTGTCCTCTGCCACTTATTCTAGCTCTGCCACCTACTTTGTGCTGGAATAACTTTGTGCAGCTGCTAAATGAACCAGATCACTGACTGCAGTCCACAAAACACCCACAGAAGCTGGTCTAGCTGAGCTGGTTTTTCATCTGGAACAGTTCCATAATTCAACTAGCTATGCAGTTGTACATGCTGTTATATTGACACAAAACAGGTGAGAGTAAGTCTTTTAGCTTTTCTTGTAAGATACTAAGAACTAAAGTATTGCAGGAGAATGCTTAGGGCTTGATTCAACTCCAGGTAAATTAATGAGAAGCAATGCATTAACTTCAATGACAGGTGGATAAGGTCCTCAAAAATAAAGATGTGATAAGCTCTAACAAAAGTAAAAAAAGATATTACTTAATAACTAATACGTAATCCTCACAGCCAGAACTATTTAAATAGGCTATGCTATTCAAACGGTATAAAGAAACACTCTGGAGAATCTTCCACTCTCCAATAATGCTTAGAAACTCTTGAGTAGGTATTTCTCCCTACAAATATATTTCTGTTTCTTCAGTTTACACCCATCCTTTTCAACTGTTCATAAAATACTTTTATTCAAACCTCAAAAAGCAGGCATATGAGCTATCTCCAGTACAGACTAGGCATGTTATTTCATACTTTAGAATAGAATTCAGGGAAGAGAAGCATACTAAACAAAGAAATGAAGAAATATACAGGAAAATACTTATTCAGGCTTATTATCTTTTACCTACAATATCTCTACAACAGAATTTCTTACCTGTTCTTCAGGGAAAAAAAAGCACACACTGATAGTGTGCTATTACTCATTAGAACCTAACGCTACAGAACATTTACATTTTAAAGTGTTTAGGTGTTTATATGACTATATCAAACATTCATGGGATAATCCCATGATTTCAGATATTCTATTCACTGATTGCTTGACATCAGAGAAAATCCATATCACCTGTGAACAGAAGAATACTAAAAAGGTAAGTGGAGGCAAGATTTATACTTCATGATTAATTGTCTAACACCAGTCACGGTTGAAAACACACCACTAGCTTTATATAGTAATTCCTATGATGCACTGGACAGTAATTAAGTGTTTAGGAGCAATATACACAAGCTACAAAGAAAGACATCACTGAAAAAAGGATTGATGGAAACTCAAGAGTGCTAAGTAAAAATCAAATATCCAAGATGATGATAAACATTAATAACATTCTCCCTCCTCATCACCCACACAGCTAGCAGACTAGAGAAAAAGACATCTGAAAACATATTATTTGAATCATAACTTACCATTGTAGTTGAAGCCAGGTGACCAAATGGCAAATGAAATATTTAAGATGTTTGGCGCAGAAGGCAATGAATCATATTTTTTGGTTACACTTGGGGTACTGAAAAGTAAAGGAGAAAAAAAAAAAAAATCACTAAGAAACTAAACAAGCATTTTAGTTATTTAAATTCAACATTTCTAATTGTTAATTATACTTAAATCTCATTTGCATAGTAGCCTTCATCCAAAAGTAGAAACAAAAGTTCCATTCAGTGCCAGTGCAGAAGTCGCTATTCTAACGACTACTGCTACTTTGCACAATCATTTTACATCTGAAATACTAATTAGTAAAGTAATAATAAGCACATAATAGAAATTATATAGCCAAATACAATCATCTGTTGTAGCAGTCTACCTAGACACCCCAAACATCATGTCCAGAGAGGCACACAAGGCTAGAGTATGTAATTGCAAGTGACCAGAACATTTAAAATACCCTATTAGTTTTTTTGTTTTACTTCTATGAAAGTGTTATTCCATAGACAACACCTTCACTAACAGTGCCTTCTAGCACTATTTTGAGATGTTAGCTTAATACTGACTCACCGCAGACTGTCAATTACAAAGCAAATGAAATTTTCACAGCACAAATGCATTTCTTAGGCATCCTTGTGTATTATGTCTCTTTATTGTTTCATTTTTAAATTCAGCTAAGTAGTTGTATTAAACAAAATGGGCTTAATAAAAATCATTTTAATCGTATCTGCTTGTCACTAATTACATGGTTTCTTCATAGCATCATTCCCAAAAGAAACATGAAAGCTAAAGTCAATCTTATTTCAACATTTGAGCATTACAGTGTCTACAAGTATTTGAAATCACCATTTAAGAATTTCCACTGCATATCATTTTAATTTGTGAAAACATTTATGTGGTATCTGATTTCACATCAGCCTTGGTTTGGGCAAAATTTAAGCAGCTTCCCAGGCTTCTGATGACATACGTCTGCTTCCTAAAATCTCCCAGAACCTTCTTACTCAGCTGTTTCAGCACAGTACCGATTTCCACAGAAAACATACACAGAAGGCAAACGACTCAAAGCTCTCCACAAGGCTGAAATCTGCTGGCTTTGGCAGACAGCGAGGCGATGGGCCAGAAGCCCGCGCGGGATGACCTGGGGGATGTCCGTCCGCCCGCCCTACCCCACAGGCCGCCTGCTCTCCCGAGCAGCCTCCCCCCGCCCCCGGCGATGCCCGGGTTCACACTAAGGCCGGGACTGGCGCCGAAAAGAGGGAGACCAAGGCAGCAACTCGCCCGACGGCCAGCGAG
The DNA here is from genome assembly GCF_036417845.1 of Apteryx mantelli. Lineage (NCBI taxonomy): Eukaryota > Metazoa > Chordata > Aves > Apterygiformes > Apterygidae > Apteryx > Apteryx mantelli. The sequence goes on from NC_089978.1 coordinate 29,082,211, forward strand.
GTGGCGAACGCCAGCACCGACATGGAGGCAGGGCCCGATCCGCCGGGGCGGCCGCAGGGCCAACGGCACCTCCGCGCCCGCCGGCGCTGCCGCCCTCTCCGCAGAGACGGGCCTACCTGCGAGGGCGGAGAGCGACCGGATGGAGCCACCGACCGCAGCAGCCAGCCGGGAGGGCCGAGCCCACAGGCCGCGCCGGGCCGAGCCGGAGGGCGCGGGCCGGCCCACCTCCCGCGGGCCGGCCCGGCCCGCGAGGGCGCAGGGGCCGGCCGGTCGGCCGCCCAACGGCCCCGCCGCCCCCGCGTGGCGGTGGGGGGAGGCACGTGACGCCAAAGGCCGTTACCTGCGGCCTCACGTGGGGGCCTGCCCCCCGCGCAGCTGCCCTCGCCGCCCGCGCATCCGCCCCCGCCTCGACCCACGGCGGCGCCCCTCGCCGCTTCCGCCCCGCCGCTTCCTAGTCGCCACCGGAAGGGGCGGGGCGGTCGCTATGGGGACGAGGGGGCGGGGCGGGCACGGCGTCGCTATAGAGACGGGATCGGCCGTGGCGGGCGAGTGGGTGGGTGGACTCCCAAGCTCCGCTGCCGGCCTCAAGGAGTAGAAAATTGATAACTCTGGAAAGATGCGGTGCACAAACGGCTGGGGAGTCTTTGTTTAGTACTATCTCAGTTTTCTTCAGAAAAGAGGGGTAGCTGAGTGTGTGTGTGTGTTAGGTTCCCCCCCTCCCCCCAAGTCCTTCCACAGCAAAATCTGCTGGCCCTTTTGAACTTGATAGAAGTTTTGTAAAAATGCATACAGGAGGGAGAGATAGATAGTTTTATATTTGTGCTGCTAATAAACTCACCTTTTATCAAATTCAGAAAAGCCATACAGGGCTCTCTTGGGATATAGCATAGAGCAAGGCACCAAATACTATTTTGTACCTGACAGAGCACATGAAGGGCAACTTAGACTCACAGGCTGGCCTCACACAAACTTGCTATGGACTATCCACCCTACCCAGGGGGCTGTTTGGAACAGCAGCGGGCTCAGAGGTTGACGTCGTTCTACTTCAGAAACAGAGCTCAGCAGAACTTTAATATAACAAGTCAGGTTCTCTGTTAAGTGACAGATGGGTCGTGATTTTGAGAATTCACTTTTTCGCATGTAGATGCTTAAAACTCTTGTATGTCTTTTTCTAGATCCCAATACTTTTTTTTTTTTTGAGGGGGGGGTGCAACTCCTTACTGTAGTTACCTGTCTCTCTTTTCAAGCAAAAATTCCAGAATCCAACTGGACAGTCTGAACATAAATTTTACTCAGTCATAATGCTCTTCATTTTGATAATTCCCATTTGAGGTATATAGAAATTGTTCTTAAGATGATACCTGGAGCACTTAAGGCCCTCTTCCCTGTAATAGATTGTTGTGGGCCTTTAGCAGTGGCTTCTAGGTGACTTCCTAGAGCTGCTAGATGATTAATGAGATCTCTTTAAACTGATGGTTGTTTGCATATTGATAAAAGATAATTTTCAAATTGTGTTAAAAAGCAGTTACGTTTGTTAAGTGAAAAAAATAATTGTCTCTTTATTTTGCTGGAAAGTTCAATTTTCTGTAAAATCAGACAAAACAGATCAAATCACAGTTGCACAGCGAACTTGGAATGTATATGTTCACTGTATATGTATGTGTTCACTGGATTTTTCTGGGAATTATGTAGTCACATCAAACAGGGATTGGAAGTACCTTGGGAGGAAATTTACTGTGTCCTCTCCCTCCAGAGAGGTTAAATGATACCTGTACTGTTTTTGGCAGATACTTGTCTAACAAAAAATTATCCAGTTTGTTTATATAGCTACAGATTAACAAATATCAGGACTCATTGGTAAAATATCATTGTGAAGAATTGAAACATCATCATATTTGGAAAACAGTTTGAAGTAGGATTTGTATTCCTAAAATCATATGTATTGTAAAAAAACTTCTAAATTCATCCTAATTTCATTGTAATATTAATTAATGGTAGCTAGACTTTCAGCAGCTGGTAAAGAAGTCTGCATGTCATAATGCATGTTTAAAGACTTACTAACCAGATATATCAACCTTTTTTCTTATCCATTGTTGTGTCTTTTTTCTGTTTTTTAAAACTGAAGGATTAATTGAGTCGACATGGCCTGCCTACACTGCTGGAGTGCTTCCCAGACTTGCTTCCCAGGGCATCCTAGAAGGAGAGTTCCTGGTTGAGATGCACTGCTGGTATCCATACTCTGTCTGGGTCTGTAAACATTTCCAAGCTGCCTCAGGTACATCTGCAGTACATGTACATATTGTCCCTGGGCAGAGCACTGCACTTCTACCTCTTGTCTGGTTATTCCCAGGCCTTTCTAGCACTTGTGGGTGAGTCACAACTCACTTGCTCAGTTACCCTGTTATTCACCAGTCAATCCTATATAATGAACCACACCCACCACTGCCCTTCAGTGCCAGTGTTAACCTTCCTGTGCTGACATGTCCTAACAAGTGACTTGAAAATTCAAGGAAATTTGGAGACAGGGCAGAGGGCCTAGAAGAAGCTGCACTGCTTCCTGCAGGGTCACCCAGGTGCTGTGTCTCACAGGTGCTGACACTGTTACGGTTTCAGCACCAGTTTCTTCTTAGCCCCTTTGCAACTCACACTCAGAACAGTCAAAATGTGGGAAGTCATAATTGCTGATCAGGCCTACAGTCTCTCAGAGGTTCTCAGTACATACGATAAAAACCTCTGATTGGATCAGAGTTCTTCAGATGTGGGAAGAAAAATATGGGCACCCAATTTCAGCATGTGAAAAGCTACCTTCATGATTTGCCAGGAGCCCACATAGTTCCTGGACATCAAGAAGTGGTGACTTGGATCCCATCCTAGTTGAGAAGCGGGTGGCAGTTCCTTCTGGAAGCTGACTTCTCCAGGCACCTATTGAGGCATGGTACAGCAGTTCTGCTGCTGCACTTGATTGAACTTTGAAGCTAGCCCAGCTCTGAGCTGGACTGGACTACGTGACCCCAGAGGTACCTTTCAACCTAAATTTTTCTATGAATCTCTGCACTGTGCCATCCTCCTTCACATTACCTGGTAACTATAAAAGGTATCAGAACATAATTGTCATGTTCTTAAGGCTATTTTTTGGTCATTTTGTTCTGCCAAGTGAAGAACACTGGGAATGTGAAATGACAGCAAATTGTTGGCTAGGCCTTTTTTTGAAAGGATGTTTCTTTGATTTTCATAACAAAGAATATTAAGTATACTTTTTGATTTATGGTTAAGTAAGTCAGTAACTTTGTGTATTTTAATATGATAAGTCAGAGTTGAACCTAGCAAAATGTAAGCATAAATAAAGTTTCATTTCATCTCAGTTTACTCTAATGACCAGAAGTAACATTGTGGAGCATTGGCTCAAAACTACAGTGGCCATGTGCATCATGTTCTTGTGTTTCAGAACTCTGTTATATTTCACTTTGAGTAAATAGACACTTGCATTCTGCCCAGCAACATCAACATCCCCTTTGAGGGACCCACATACTGACAACAGGTTCTTACTGCCACAATCTATCCTGGTAATCATCATGCCAGCTCTTAGTTCACTGCTCAGTGCCTATTGATCAGGCCTTCATTTGGCTCAAGTGGTGCTGCCTTTGAGATCAGCTCTGCACCAATGTGCTGAATGCCGTGAAGACCTATGGTGATTCACTGCAGAGAAAGGGCAACCCAAGTAGCTGCAGGAGAACTAGACATTTCGTAAGACCTCCTAGCCAAAGGCTGATCTCAGGCAATATAGCCAATACCACATTTTCCTCTCTATTCTCATAAAAAGATTATGTGAAAAAGATTCTTGTTTTACTCTGGACTAGTCAGTCTGGACTGTCTGGCTATGGAATCAGGAAGCTTGGCAGCTGAGCTCTATTCATGGCCTGTACCATTAAGGCTCATGTTTTGAGTGTTTCTTTTCCTCCCCTTTCAGTTCAGGCTGGAATGAGGAGACCTGACCTCTCAAGAAGGACGTTGTGCATAGTCATGATCTGCCTGGCAGTCTTATTACTGAAGACTGCCTAAAATACTTTCTATCCAAGGCAGAAATGCATTCTCATCTTTAGGCAGTAACCTGTGCTATGCTTGGCCTTGTGGTAGGCCCCCTTTGGGAGACCTACAGCCTTTCCCCAGCACTGCCTCCAGGTTAGATTATATCTGGATTGGGTGTCTGGGCTAATCTACCCATCTGTGTGTGGGTTTCAGCTTGACTTCCGTAACACTGTGGTGGGTGAGGCCCAGCATATTACTACTATTTGAATGTAAACTTTTGTTTACAAAGGCATCTCAATATTGGGTTCGGAAATGTGCTTTCTTCTTAAAAGAGGAGCTGGATTTCTCAGAATCACAGATGGTTTTGCATATTCTCTAAACATATTGTTTCTTTATGCCCCTTTTCCCCTTACCAGAAACAAATTAATATGTATTCTTTCTTGTACACATATGGAACCAATGATGAACATATGGTCAACTTTTGTACAATGATTATAATGATAAAAAGTATTGTAATTACAGTGTTTTGAACACTTGCCATTGTCTGTTATAAGTCTATTATAGTCATTCTACCTTCTTTTGTTTGGCTTGGCATATATTGGTTGTATGTACTGTACTGGAAGTTAGTTCTTCCACTGCAGATTGTCACTGGAGCTAGCTAGCTAAAGATCACACATATGGCATTCAGTAATACAATCTGAGATCATTAAACTAGAACAATTATAAAGCATCTGTGTAAATAAAAATTATACATTTCTTCATAATTCTATTAAAAATATGTAGCAAGTATGTTTTCATTCCTGTTACTGTTAAAACCTGAGGAGTTTTTCATATGCAGCACTAAAACTCTTTTGTTCCATGAGACCACCACAGAATCAAACTAGTTTGCAAAGCTACATTTTGGCCTGAAAGTACTTGCTCCTTACTATCTGTATGTTGTTAAGTTTAAAGGAACAAGTGAACAAAACTCATGACTGAATCTCATCAAACTTCTTAGGTTTCTTTACGCATTAAGGTAATGGGTTCCTCAAGACCGATATCTTTCAAATCTAAAAACATTACTTTTTAAGGCCCAAGTAATTGAGCATCTTCAGCTTCAATTTTGTTTTTTATATACTACAGTTTTTAATCGGGATAAGGTTCTATTTAGAACACATCCCTTGGCAGATTCTCTCAGTGTTCTGATCCTTCTAGAAAGTTTTCAGGATTTGTGATGATGGAATACATTTCTGGCATTTATTATACTTGCTTAAAGTAGGAGGCTTTACATTTAGAAACTTTTTTTTTTTTTTAATTCAGTGATTAACTGGAGCATTGAGCATCTTTTCCTGTCATTTAGCCGTTCATTGTGCCAGGTGAATATTCTCACCATCCTCTTCCATGCTGAAACATTATAAGTATCAGCTGAGATAATTTAGAATATGAAATTAGAGATTCCTGAATAGTCATCTCCGACTTGAATGCCGCTATTGGGCTTCATGATGAAGCTTGCCCTCTCCAATTATTCATACTTTTGGAAATCTTAGAGTAAAATGTCTTATAGCAAGTCAAATTTTCTTGTTTTTAGTTAGCTTAAGCCAATTGTCTGGTATTCTCTCTGTGTTCCCTGCAATCCATATGGAAAAGCTTGAAGATTTTGAATCCAATATTTAAACAAATCTGTAGGTATGGAACTGATTTGGGAACCTACTGACTTTTCCAGTAAGAAGACTGGAAAATCAGTCCTGGGAGTTGATAATCCATCTATACTGCATGACAATTTGTTCCACCTACCTTCAATTTGTTTGCCTTCTCACTTTCTTTTTTTCTGACCATATGTCATTTAAAAAGCCAGCTTTTAAAACTCCGTGATTGCTTCTACAAATCCATTTGAAGATAGATGCTGTCTAAGTAATTATGCTATGAGTCATCTTGTGGTTTACTGACTAGATTTCATTGAAATTTATGCTACCAGATGATGAGTTTTTCTTCTGCAGAACAGGGGATGTTGATGATAAAAAATTGGAGCAGTTTTCACCCATCCTTTCTGTGCTTTGTCTTTTTTTTTTTTTTATTCCTTTTCTCTGGAACCTGTTAATTTTTGGTGACTCCAACTCTCTAACTATGTCTTCCTTGTTATTGCAGATTGTTCCTGAGAAGAGCTATAATACCATAATTCAAGCTGGATCATTTCAAATGCATGCATATTGTGGGCCCATGTTTCCCTCTAGCTTTGCGCTGCTGTGTTTATACTATTCAGGGAAGGCCTTCGGGAGAACAGACATCTTACATTTCCCTTTCTGCAAGCCTTTTACCATTGATTTTTCTGCACTATCACATCTGCAGGGTCTTACCATCTTCTATACTAGTGGCCTCTCAGCATTCCCACTAACCAGGCACAAATTCAAATTAGCTACATAAATGAGAGGTGATAGCTGAGTTTTTAAAACAGGGTTTCCAGACATCTCATGTTTGGCATCTTCAGTTTCTGAAAAGCCTGGGTAGGATTCTCCGTTAGATTCAGACCCTGCAATTTTGGGTTTCTTTCTTTATGACCATTACGTGTGTTGAATTTCACTTTGTGCTGTGAGTTCATCTTTACTACTCTGAATAATCTGGTATTAGAGAATTTTGCCACTTTGCTGTTCACTCACTTTTCCAGATTGTTTATGAATGTGTTGAACAGCACAGGTCTCAGGAGATTCCTGTGGAATCCTACTGGTCCACTGTGGAAACTGGCTTATTCCTCCCTTTTGATTTTTATTTACTCCTAAAGTCTATGTTAAGGCAGTCTCTAAATCCAGTCCTGAGTCCTGTTCAGTCCTCTGTAAAGGGGCCTTAGCAAATGCAACTTCTACGATCTTGTCAGTTGCTCTTAAGTTCTAGTCAACACAGCAACACGAATCAAATTAACAAGAGTTGTCAGGACATAACTTAGTCTCCCAAGCTCCTTCTTATAGCAGCATCTCCGTTTCAGACCTCAATAAGAAACATGACTTCTTCTGTTTGAGTCTAGTACCTTGTCTGGTGTAACAGATAAGATGAACTGATTAGGCTCCATCTACCCTGTGCTTCTACAGGCCAGTTTGCTTTATTATATAAAGGACTCTGCATTGGGGATCCATCGCTTAGTTTGACTCTAGCTGAATCTGGAAAGACAATCCAGATTTGTTGATCACTGCTTTTGAGTTCTTATATCTAAACAGACTTTCTCTTCAGATGCATCCTTTCCTCATCCCTTTCAGTTATAGTGTGGTGTGGCCCTTCAGCCTTGGATTTGAAAATTTGTTTTTGTTCTGTAATACCAACAAAACTTGACATCAGTGCTTAATTCTTTCAGCATTGTTTCTTCACTGAATTTGGCTTTGAAATCAACTGATCCTATATTCAGAGCCACACAGAAAGAACAAGGAATAGCTGTGCTGCTCCAAGGCTGTACTGGAGGATGAGCTGTGATGTAAGTATTTGCAATGCTTCTTTAGCTTCCTTCTGAGGCTGAGGGAACGTTAATCCATTCATTTGAAAAAGTATGTTCCTGCACGTACAACCTCAAGTACCTTATTAGGACAAGGAGCCAAAACTCTGACAATTTCCTTTCTTACCTACCTTTTATCCTGATTGGATAAGGCCCTGAGCAACCTGATCTGAGCCCACAGTTGACCCTGCTTTGAGCAGGAGGTTGGACAAGAGACATACTGTGGTCCCTTCCAACCTGAGTTATCCTATGAGCCTATGCCTTTTACATAAAAGATTAAAAGCAGCTACTGCAAAGCCTACTATCTCCATTGATGTCTTGGTTTATAAACTGCATAGGTTACAAAGAAGAGTGAGTTTAGCTGTCTGTATAAAATCAGTCTAGGACTGACTCTGAATCTGAAATTTCTATAATTTTTCAAAATTTCTTAGATAGGAACTAACTTTTAATATATATGTTTCACTTTGCTGACTGTATAGAACAATAAAAATACAAAACAGAAACAGCAGTGCAAAAATTTCAAAGACCGAAGTATTGTGATGGGAATTTTTTGTTAACTTTTAATATTTCAGTGTAGATGAGAAGTCAGTCTCATTGTTAATCTATTTAAATTAGATTATTCTTTAATATTAACAAACCTTCATTCATAATAGCTATCTGTCTATAAACAGATTTACTTGATTAGTTAGTTTGACGCATTCATGAGTGTCAGCATTCTGTAGCCATAGTGATACACTTGTCCCAGTACAAAATTGCAAAACTGTTTTTCATTTCCCTGTGCTATTTCATAATGAAATGGCATGCAGGCATATGAATCAGATTTATGTGCTCAGGCTGAAACAATGATTCAAGTACTGTCCCCCTCATTTGAGTACAGATGAAAAAAGAAATGACAGCATGCTCATCAGTAGCAAGCTCTTTGTTCTGATCAGACAGTCTGTGGGCATGTGATTAAAACTTAGGGCTGAGAGCCATGAACTCCTGAATTCTAACTCGGTAATGTCATTGACTTGCTGTGTGGGCTCTAAAAAAATCCCGCTGGCTAACATTTTCTATCCTGGGTATGTACATTCATATTTAGGACTTAAATGATTTGCAGATGTGCTGAGGAACCACAGCTTCTATTTAGTTTTAAGGTCAGGTATACCTTGTACAGTCACCCATTCTTTTGTAGGCAGGTATTTGTAATTTGACTGTTGAAAGAGAATTTGGCAGCTGGAAAATAGACATGAACAACATTCTTTGATTTATGTTCATTTTGGTGTCTGAATGTTGTTTTTCCTTCATGAAAGCATGCACAAAAAGTCACAGAGAAAGCTCTCCAGTTGCTTTTGGACAACAGAGGTGAACTAAATATGCAATACCATGGAATAAATATTTTGAAATGACTAGGGATAGGATCTAGTTCATAGTTAAGACACTTACAGTGACTACACATGCACTAGGAGCATAGATTTCCATTATACTCAGTAAAGCCTAGAGATAAATTCACTCCACCCTAAAGTAGATATCTTGTGTAAGTTCCAGTTGCTTGAAGATAAGCATCTAGTGCATTTTGTGATGCCCTAGGATATCTGAGACACTTATGCAGGGCTGGCAGATCTGTATTCTTCAGCTGGAGGCCAGGAGGATACCAGATGGACCCTAAAATGGTACTAGACGCCTATCTTTAGTCAGCTTTTGGCTGGTCAGCTGAGTCACTCTCTCTGACTTCCCGGCTGTATGGGTGAGCTCCGCTGACCCTGGAGCATTGACACACGTAGACACAGAAAATTAGGTGTCTTCATCTCAAACTGAATCTTTCTGCAAGAGCTTTAGATGCCTCAGTTTTGGGAGGCTCAGCTAGAGATACCTTAAAAAAAGCCTTGATTTTCAGAATGTGCTGACTTACACTGTACAAAGTAGGCATCTTTGTTAGCTCTCAGGTTGGACAACTGAAGAAAGTGATTTATGATTACAATTTTATGAATTCTATCAGATAAATATAACGGTAGAAGATACTCAGTTCCAGCCACATGCATTATTTTGAATTTGCTCTTCTGATGGTTGCTCTAGTGAGGCTACTGAAAGCTGGATTACCTTGTCTACATGACAGGACATTATGGAGCCTTGGGAGAATGAACAGAACATTCACACTAAAGATCTGTGGGACATTTGGACACAACTATTCCGCAGGCCATTTCAACTTCTCCAAGCTCTTGCTCTACCCTGAACTCAATCTGCACCTCTGATATTAACGTCACTTCACTGTCCTACATAAATGACTCTATCTCACTCTTACCAGCCTCTTGTAGAAAAAAAGGAGCAACAGGATGGACAACCTAGCCCAGAATATCTCGTTATCATCCCTTCTTCATGGCTTTCCCCTTGCCTGAACTTGGCAGCTCCCACAGAGTGCAGCACAAGCTGCTTAGTAAGAGAAGGAATGGGTAAAGATCATCTGGGATTCCTGAATGCAAACGGATACTTTGGCTGAGTTTTCCAGCCTTCATAAGCAACAGATTTTGGTCTTCACATGTAATGCTTAGAGTCTGGAAGGTATATTTGCATATTTGTGTTTTGATCAGATACAGGTGATATGGAAGTGCAGGGGATTTGTGTCTCTTTGGAAGAGGTGTCTTGATTTTATTTTTTAATTATTGTTTTTATGCTAAGAATGATGCCCTTTTTATGCTGTGTCTTGTTTGGTCTGATTCCCTTTTGCTTAGTTCATGGTAAAGCAGAACACCATCATTTACATTAATATGATTAGATAATGTAAGTAACTAGGACAATCAACTGTATGGATGCATTCATTAGCACTGCCATGCTGGAGACTAGGATTTATAGGCAGGAGCAAAAGTACAGTAACTATGGCTATCCTGTTAAGACTGTCCATATATCATCTACCCTGTGTCAAGAATTTGAAAGAGAGAGTTCTCATTTCCATTGCCTTGTGTCTTTTTTTGGCCTTCAGTATGAAGACAGCTATTTTTAATGTATCTTGCACGTTTTCTGGAGTCTTCATATGGAAGCCTCCCATATTTCATTGAAAATCATTGCAGCAGTCTTTTCAGAGCTCTGAATTTAATTTTCACTGTGGGACAGAAATAACAGGAAACATGAGATCCCTAATCTTTGAGTCTGGAGTGTAGCATGGAAGTGTTTAGTGCCATCAGTTTTCACTGGATGTAAAAGGGGTTGATAATGCTTCACAGTAATCAGGTAGGCTTGCATTATAAAATTATGCAATGTACCTATTCTTAACCTGCCTTGTTTGTTTTTGTGAAACCAACAATGGATATCTCTGGGTCAAAAGATAAGTCAGTCAAAAAAGATAAGCTAACCAAACTATGCAGATATCTAAGAAACTAGTAATGGGGTTTACTTAATACAGAACTCCCAATAGGAATGAGCATTCATCTGCTGACTGTCATAAACACCTCATCACTCAGATGGATGTTGCCATAAGGCAGAGGCAGTACTGCTGTTGGCCTGTAATTAATTTTCATTTGTATAATAGTCCTTGGCTGCTCATATGGCTGTGCTGGAACTTCTGCGTTTTCCAGCCTGAAATGAAAATACTTAAGAAACCGACCTAGCATTTTATTCTGCTTGTAATGAGTGTTTCACTCAACCCACTAGAGGTCAGGGCTGTACTGCTAAAGTAAATGGCTAACAATCAGCGTGAAATCTCTTAAGAAGTTGCCAAAAGTGAAAATTTTATCAGACACTTCTATATTTTAGAGATGTTATATATGTTCAGTTAATATTAAATAACCTCTAGCATTTAATACTGGCAAAGTAGGCTTATTCAGTATATCCTCGTTTATTATAAAATTATATAGCTTGATTTAGCAATGACCAAAATTTTGACTAATATGTTTTGTAACCCATATGTTCCTAAAACTCAGTGTATTTGCTGTTAAAGCTTTATGCATTTTGTAAGCTGTTTATTTAAGTGTCTGTTTAAAGAGGATCAGACAGGTATAAGGGACACTTCTCTCTTCTGTGGAACAGAGGTTACTTCTAGTCATGTAGCCTTCTCAACAGTGATTTGAAGGAATGTGTTACAGTGGTAATGGTTTGAAATGCAAAAGATGGATAAGGTCTTTGACATAATATTTCATAGCTTTACACTGAGCCCAGGCAGGTTTGCCCTTTTACTTGCTGGTTGTAAGAACTTATTTCACCTTGTTATGACTGAATAAAGCATAGTACGTGATTAATGCTTTGTTAATGGTATTTTATTCTGCTCTCTAATAGTGTCCTTTTGTAAAATTCATACCTGCTAATGTAAAAGGGAGCCACAAGGCTCATGACAAATATAAACAAAAAGCTGATTACATTGACCATATAGGCTGTGATGGACAATCAGTATATATCCAAGCCAAGGGAAAAGGCAGTCAGGGGAGCTCCCTATTGCTTCTGGCATAAGAAAGGAGATATACCTTGCTGTATTGACTGTAAGAGTAAGATAGCCAGCTCCATCTTGTGACAAGAGAAGGAGACCTTAGCAGATGAAAAATTAGTATTCCTCCCAAGACTTGTAGTAGTACTCACTCGTTTGCCATTCTGTTTGCTTTGACAGTCTCTAAAATATCTAAAGCAGATCTCTCAAGTGACCAGACTACAGACACACAAGATTCATTTGTCACAGAGAAATATCTGCCTTTATGATGGATATGTTCCTGCAAATGATGGCCAGCTCCATGAGCTGCTGTGCATATAGTGTTACAGGAAGGATGCACACCTGTGTTTGGAGCAGGGTGCTTATGTGTCCTGGGGGATGTAATGGGGAGGGCTGACAGTGCAAAGCAGCTGGTCTGGAGGGCCATCTAGTGGGATCATGCACCTGGCTTTCCTGCCATTCTACCACTCCAGTAGCTATTTTGCTCAATCGGTAGTCAGCAAATCACAGATGAGGGTGACTTGTGACATCCGCTGTGTGGGACTCTGGAGTATTGAATCTGCAAATATGCAGACTACATACAGGGACTGTGACAAAGCCAGTAGAATGAATCTCAAACTGAGTTTGAGAGTTTTGGCACACAAAATATGCAGTTGGGTATCTATCCAGACAGCTAAGATTCTTCCCATGATATTTGGCTTAGTTACTCTGTTAGAAGTCTCACATTTACAGAAATTAATTAAATTCTAATGGTGGGAAGGTGTGGTTATGTTTCTGAGCAGCTTGGATAACAATATTTGCGGGAGAATGCAATTTAATGAGTTTGCAGATTTGGAAATATTCCATAGCAAAGGAAATCCCTCTGATTATGTGCTGGGATTTATCAGCCTTCACTTATCACCTTGCCATTAGTGAATTAAAATTAAGAGAAATAATGTGGACACTTCTAAATTCTCCACAGAAGTGTAGGATGGTGCAGAACAAACTTAACTATCTCTGCCAGCATGAAGGATGATATATATTGTGACAAGGCAGAGATCCTTTTCTGTAAAGTGTTTGTGAGGAACACTGTAAAATGACCTGTAAGTTTCTGTGTGGCCTGAATTTACCAGATTAGGAGGACAGTTTGATATGCTGTATGGTGAACTTGCTCACTACCAATTCCCATGGAGTACAAACTGCTGCACGATACAGCATATCTCTAGAAGACAGTTTTCAGTTTTAGTAGACAGGGAAGACTGAAATAATCAGTGGGATGATGTAAGAGAGTCACTGACCAACTAATTATTTTGTCTCCTACATTTTATTCAACTTTTACTACAGCACGTTGGCAGTCCATGCTCATCTCTTTTGATTTTGCTAGGCGAGGCTGGCCTATTCGGTGTTCCAGTATGACCAAATGGTTTGCCGTTCTGAAACCTCTGCTTCTTTCAGCCTTCTGGCTCCCACATTTTACTTTTTTCATGGTGTTGTCTTCCAGCACATTCAATTTAAGAAGAGTTGCTTGTTCAGTGCAGCTTTGTCTTACTGCTTATGCCAAACTAAATGTCAAAGTAAATACCAAACATTGCTGGCGCAGAATGATTATGTGTAGATGATATGGTGGATAGCCTCAGCAATCTCCAGCACCTTTCTGTATGTTGGAAGTTTGCTGATACTAAATTCGTTACCCACTAATTGGCAAGAGTTGGGGTAGTGAGGCTGTAAAGAGGGAAGGATGGCAGGCAATCTGTTTCTCCACTGGGATACACTGATGGACTGTGATGGTCTGGGGTCAGCTCTCCCCAGAGAGCTTCAAAGATGACCATCTGCATGGGGAAGTTTTTCACCCATTGCTGATCATCCCACTCATTGCGAAAAGTAGTCTTGCCAATGGGTACTAGTCTTTCAGGCATGAGACCTCCTCTCTTGCAATGGGTAATGTATAGCAGTCTTGGACCCTCCTTGTTGCCATTGGCCTCAGTGGGGAGGTCTGGGCCTCAACAGCAATTTTCTTTTGTGCATTGCCAAGTCCCAGAACCAAACAGGGGATGCATGTGTTATGGAGCCTATGGTGAGTGAGAGCTTTGCTGGCCCCAAAAAAGAAGACAATCCTCACACAGCCGGAGAAGGCTACAAAGGCTGTCTGGTATGACCATAAGTAACAAAAACTCAAGAGCGGTGCATCCCTATGAGTAGGAAGTCAGGCAAAGGAGGTAGGAGACCTGCATGGATGAGCAAGGAGCTCCTGGCAAAACTCAACCAGAAGAAGGAAGTATACAGAAAGTGGAAAGGGGGACAGGCCACTTGGGAGGAATATAGGAACATTGTTAGAGTATGCAGGGATGTGACGAGGAAGGCTAAGGCCCGTTTGGAATTAAATCTGGCAAGAGATGTCAAGGACAACAAGAAGGGCTTCTTCAAATACATCAGTAGCAAGAGGAAGACTAGGGAAAATGTGGGCCCTTTGCTGAATGGGGTGGGTGCCCTGGTGACAAAGGATGCAGAGAAGGCAGAGTTACTGAATGCCGCCTTTGCTTCAGTCTTTACTGCTCAGGCCAGCCCTCAGGAACCCCAGACCCTGGAGGCAAGAGAGAGAGTCTGGAGAAAGGAAGACTTTCCCTTGGTGGAGGAGGATTGGGTTAGAGATCATTTAAGCAAACTTGACACCCACAAATCCATGGGCCCTGATGGGATGCCCCCACGAGTGCGGAGGGAGCTGGCGGATGTCATTGCTAAGCCACTCTCCATCATCTTTGAAAGGTCATGGAGGACAGGAGAGGTGCCTGAAGACTGGAAGAAAGCCAGTGTCACCCCAGTCTTCAAAAAGGGCAAGAAGGAGGAGCCAGGGAACTACAGGCCAGTCAGCCTCACCTGCATCCCTGGAAAGGTGATGGAGCAGCTCATCCTGGAGGCCATCTCCAAGCATGTGGAGGAAAAGAAGGTGATCAGGAGTAGTTAGCATGGCTTCACCAAGGGGAAGTCCTGCTTAACCAATCTGATAGCCTTCTATGATGGAATGACTGGCTGGGTAGCTGAGGGGAGAGCAGTGGATGTTGTCTCCCTTGACTTCAGCAAGGCTTTTGACACTGTCTCCCATAACATCCTCATAGACAAGCTCAGGAAGTGTGGGCTAGATGAGTGGACAGTGAGGTGGATTGAGAACTGGCTGAAAGGCAGAGCTCAGAGAGTTGTGATCAGTGGCACAGAGTCTAGTTGGAGGCCTGTAGCTAGCGGTGTCCCCCAGGGGTCAGTACTGGGTCCAGTCTTGTTCAGCTTCTTCATCAATGACCTGGATGAAGGGACAGAGCGCACCCTCAGCAAGTTTGCCGACGATACAAAACTGGGAGGAGTGGCTGATACACCAGAGGGCTGTGCTGCCATTCAGAGAGACCTGGACAGGCTGGAGAGGTGGGCGGAGAGGAACGTCCTGAAGTTCAACAAAGGCAAGTGCAGGGTCCTGCACCTGGGGAGGAATAACCCCATGCACCAGTACAGGTTGGGGGTTGACCTGCTGGAAAGCAGCTCTGCGGAGAAGGACCTGGGAGTGCTGGTGGACACCAAGTTAAGCATGAGGCAGCAATGTGCCCCTGTGGCCAAGAAGGCCAATGGTATGCTGGGGTGCATCAGGAAGAGTGTTGTCAGCGGGTCGAGGGAGGTGATCCTCCCCCTCTACTCAGCCCTGGTGAGGCCACATCTGGAGTACTGCGTCCAGTTCTGGGCTCCCCAGTACAAGAGGGATGTGGCACTACTGGAGCGAGTCCAGCGAAGGGCTACAAAGAAGATTAGGGGACTGGAGCATCTCTCTTATGAGGAAAGGCTGAGAGAGCTGGGCCTGTTTAGCCTAGAGAAGGCTGAGAGGAGATCTTATCAATGTGTACAAATATCTAAAGGGAGGGTGTTAAGAGGATGGGACCAGGCTCTTTTCAGTGGTGCCCAGCAACAGGACGCGAGGCAATGGGCACAAACTGAACCACGGACAGTTCCATCTGAACATGAGGAAATACTTTTTCACTGTGAGGGTGACAGAGCACTGGAACAGGTTGCCCCGAGAGGTTGTGGAGTCTCCTTCTCTGGAGATATTCAAAACCTGCCTGGATGCAATCCTGTGCAATGTGCTGTAGGTGACCCTGCTTGAGCAGGGTGGTTGGACTAGATGATCTCCAGAGGTCCCTTCCAACCTCAACCATTCTGTGATTCTTTGATAGCAGCAAGAGCTTTGGGAACATGAGCATCCTGAGGCTCCCAGGCAGCAGCCAGAGGCAGCATGTTAAGACACAGTGAGCTCAGTAAGTGCCCACATGAGAGCATCTGTGGATGTGATCATACCTACACATGTGGGGCAGATGAGGATGTGTGTGGCCTATATAGCATTCTAGAGAGGTGTGTGGTTAAGTTCAGAAGCCTGTGGATTACATTCTCTGCCAGGGTCTCTGCCACCTAACTTGTATCTGGCACAAGGCCACCCTGTTTTGGAAGGTGGTGAATTTGCTAGCCTGGATGCAGGCCATGCTATGCCAACTTGTTGGAGGGCCAGACCAAGTGCCATGACATGTTTGTTTTACTAGTATAAACATACAGTCGTGTCCAGATTAGGCAGAGATAAGTACCTAAGATGTGTTTCATGAATGCTGACATGCTGATTGGGGCATAGCGTATGTTACATTGTTGAAAATATTGAAAACTGGAATGTTGCTTATCTTAACTTTTCTCACTTTCTTCTGCAGCATAATCACAGCACAAAAACTCCTTCTGAAGGTAGAACCCATGTAACAAAACTGAAGAGTAATTAGTCCTTTCTTTCAAAAGATGATCAGAGATTAGATATTAGATCCCTGCTTATCTGTCCTTTCTCTGGAGTTTTTCCACATTCTTTTCTCCTGTCTGGTCTGAAGAATATTTGATTATCCATGAAGAATGGTCCAATCTGAACGAATCATCAAGAACAGTATTTGCTCAACTCTTCCCTCTCTCCTCACACTATCTTATCCTACAAACACACTTTTTTCTGAACATGCTAAAGCAGTGGGGAAGGGATTCTTTGGGAAGCCAGAAACAGTAAGTTTTAATTGCCCATGCAAAGAGTGAACTTAAATTCTCATCTTCCACATCTTTGGTGATTGCACTAACCACTAAAATAATGATGGAAAGAGGGGCACTTCATTCTCCTGTATGGAGAGATTGATCCACTATGTATGCTCTGAACATGCCTCATGAATTGAGGTGTTAAGCTAACAGCCCTAAGACTGGAGGAACACCTAGTCTGGCTTACGCATGAGATAGGCGTTGAGTTTTCAGAGTTGTCAAGATTAGGTTTTCTTCTGAGAATTCCCATCCAGAGAAGTCTAGGCATCAAATAAACTCTGGTATCAGACAGTTGGTCAGCCATGGAATTTCTGTCCATTCAGACTGAACAGATACTGAGTGGTGATTTTGCTGGGCTATGCTTCGATTAATACACCTAAAATGACAGTTGGGACTCATCTACAGCAAGACTGAGGCACTAAGGGACATCTGGATTAAGTTATTTAGTACAAATTTTAACTACAGTAAAATCAATCTCTGATCAACGGAATAGCTGAAATTGAGGCACTTCATTTTTCTTTCTCAAACACAGAAGGAGCCCCATTATTTTATCCTTCTCTTTGTATGCCTCAAACTTTAAAAATTTTCAATATGCCTCTGGTTTAAATCAATTAAAAACTTTATTCAGTATGAATAATATTATTTTTTATGAAGAAAATAAAGTAGCTCTGAAATGAACTCAGATTAAATATTGGTAAACTGACATAGCATGGAAAAAATCACTGGTGAGAAGGTCAAGTATCCTTATGATGTAACTTTGTCTTATATATCAGGTCATAATTTTGTATGAGAATACATGTTTCTTTCCAGCTGTTGGCAGCCTCCACTTTTTAACTTTATGAGCCTCAAGTGTGTCTATTAAGGAGAACATTGACTCAAAGCCGTTTTCTTTTCTGTCCTTTCCAGACAGAATACAATCACTGCATCTTCTTATTGTTTAGAGAATCTAGAAAGTTTGCTATGGAAATTAGCTTCCTTTTCATTTTGGCTTGTTATTTTTTTCTTTTCTGTATTATTATTATTATTATTATTATTATACAGTATGTTGTAAATTATAAATAAATCCAAAATCTTTAAATGATATTGAAATCAAAAGCATTTGGCACTTTCTTCCATGAACAAAGCCAATTTGTTCCATTCTGGTCCTGAAAAGCTGGTTGTAATTTCTGTTTGTGTGTTAAAATAAATGGCTTATCAATACACGTGTCTATGCCTCATGATTCTAAGGACTTTCTCCTATAGAATTTAGCTCAATCCTGGAAGACTGTATAACAAGGTAGGCTAATCGAAGAGACTGGCATGCCTGTGGCCCTGAAAGATGCATAGCACACCTTTTACAAAGCTGGGTCCTGCTTACATATCTGCCTTCAAAAACCTTCCACAATTTGAGGTCTCTTGTTTTGTCTCTGTTTTTTTTCCACTAGGAGCGTTAATTACTATGTCCAGGACAAACTGCTGCCTGGGGAATGACATAATTTTTGACTATATTATTCAGATCATACATGTTTGGGAATTCTCAGCTGTGCAGTACTCTATGTTCTAAACCTTGGTACCTGCTGAGGCATATTCTAGTTTTTGATGCTTTTGGTCTTTTGTACTAATAGTATGATATTTGGTATGGGATAGGAAGTGTGTTGTGGCTTCTGGTGTGTGTGTGAGGACATGGAATGGTTGTCTCATGCTTAAGACTTGTCTGCCTACAATTGTGGGGGAATGGATTTAATACCTGAGGATGTGCCATCCATTCCTATGTTTCTGTGCATTTGTAATCTCCATGGAATTCCAGGTAGGATATGTTATTTCTATTTGAAAATCCTGCACATGTTTGCATGTATCATCCAAGTATTTGTTTCTTTAAGAGCCCAGACTATAGACACCTAAATTTATGTGTCTCTATAGAAATTTCCACATGCAAGTGAGGTGTCTAAGATCCCACTACCGTAAATAGGGATCTAATTATCACAGTGAATGGGGTGGGATTCAGCTGACTGAATCTAGCTGAACAGTCTTAGAAGGTTATTCAGCTGATCACTTGCAAGTGTCTCTTTCAGGATAAGTCAAATCATTCTCTAAACTCCACTGATTAGATTAACTGGGTGAAGATTTAGTTACCTAAGCATACGAGTTTAGTGGCCTTTTTGATGGTGGGGTTCATACCCAGACTTCAGCTGCTGCTCCACAAGTTTCCTGCAAGTCCTGTGTCAAAGCTGTGAGCTCTATGCAGACATTTTGTATAGTCCAGGGCACTGGAAGTGTCTGTTTAGGCAACTTAATCTCACCCTAGATCTAGTATGGGAACATCAATATGTACTCTCTGAAATCTGAAACAGATTCCAACCCTTATCCTTCATGGTCCCACTAATCACCACACTGTGCATCTACCCCAGATGTTTGTGTCGTGCCCAAGAGTTGGCCAGTGATCCTGCACAGACCTTTTTAAACTTTATGTTATGTCATGTAAGTAATCCTATTTTAAGTTAATGGTACTACTCAGTGTAACGTTAAGATTTATCATAATTTTTTTAGTTAGAAATTTGGATCAGGGATCATATAACTGTATGTTCTCCTTTACAAATTTCCTTATGAATAGTATAACATATCAAGTGTCCCTCTGTGATATATTTCAGTTGTATGTGAAGTGATTGTTAATTATAATTTGAGGATCCTTCTGAATTAGTGCCTGCTGTGTCATTGTTATTTGCTTTAAATAAGAGTTTTACCACAAATGCAATTTATCTAATAATGGGAGTTATAAATATTAGATGTCCTTTCTCTTGACTCTGTGATCTCACCTTTTTAGCATCTCTAGCATTATTCTACTGTAGATATCAACTGTCTAGTTCTGCAGATGATATGGACAGGCTTAATTATAGAACTTCTCCTTTCTTGTCAGCAAAGAATATTCTGAATTGCTAGACAAAAGATCAGCTTTTGAAGTCAGTCCAACTGTAAGCTGGAGAAGTCTCTGGCATTGCCTTTTAATATTTCTGTCTGAAATTAATGCTTTCTAAAATAACTAACTTTTATATCATTTTACACAGCTATCTCTTTCAGATGCAGCATTTGCTATATAATACATGGAAAAGTATACAACAATTCATGTCAATAAATGATGAAGAATGCAGCATGTGTAACAAAATGAAAATTTAAGTAAGTAAAAAGCCGTCACCTGAGCTGGAGTTTATCCAGGTACTACAACTACCTTCCTGGACTTGAGAGATGTATAAGGAGAGGTCAAAGTATTTAGGAGTTTGATTTGTGTATTTTGACAGAGAAAAGGCACCTCTAGAATCATTTTTTATTTTAATGTTTTGCTGGAGGTTTAGTTCAGTATGGACTGATCAGTATTGGATAGCACTCAAATACTGTCCCAGTGCTGTACTACTCGCTGTCCAAGACATTGTAGGAAGACTTCAGAGCGGGCAAACAGTAAGACTGAGAGGACACCATTCTCTTACAGAAGGAGTCATCTTTTGGCTAAATAATAAGAAATAAAGGCTTATTCTTTAGTGGTGGAACAGACTTTACATTCTATATACCACTGATCTTGCAATGCATTCCCATCCTCCTTTGGAAATGAATTAGTTTTATCTACTGGAGCATGCAGGACCCACAATTTATTACTGAATTTGGAAGGTTTATCTTAGTAAATCAAGATAAATATTTGCAAGAAGAAAGATAGTCTTATTGATTATGCAGTCATATATATGACTGCAGCCCTGGAGAACCCTGTATTTTTTTCATGGCTCTGCTGGACAAGTCATTTTCTGGTGGTCAGTAAGTAGCTACCCAGTCTGATATATTAAGGATAAATTTGTAGAAGTGCTGGGGACTTGCAGCTGGATGGAAGTGAATGGGAATGGTCCTTTAAAGTGCTGTGTAAGGCTCAATACTCTTAGGAGCAGATACAATTTCAGATACAGCAAATAACTGTGCAAAAGTGCCAATGTTTGAACAGCCTAGAGTGAAGAGAGAGTAAACAAAATGCTGAGCAGTTGTCGTTAGCACAGCTGTCTGTGTGTACAATAAGTGACAATTTGATAGAAAAAGAATGATTACATGATCTGATAGTCAGAAGCTGTGTTGTAGCTTAGGTCACCTTCTCTGCCAAGCTGGCTATGGTTTTTATCTCAAAGTGTTCCTGGAACATGGCATTACTGGCTCAGGAAAGTCTGCTTTCTAGATCTTAGCGGGTCAACATCACATAGCAACAGATTTCTTTTGTGTATCAATTGCACTTTCTTTCACATGGATTTTTTTTTCCACAGAAGCTTTTTGAAGAGTGCTACTCACTGTATTCTTTAGTATGTATTACATATTTTACTTCCAAATATCCTCATATTTTCACTGATTTTGTACTTCATCAAATTCATTGGTATTAATTATTACAGAGAGAAAAAATTGCCCAAGAAGTTCTGTGAGAAAAAGCTGTGTAGTTAAAATTAATATTTCTTGTTGTGTTTGGAGTTCCTTATTGATAGTTTTTGCTTCTGCTCCTTTTGGTCAATGTCATATCTTGTTCCTCACATAGGCTGCCAGCCTAGCTAGTTCTGTGTGATAGTTGCATAAAGAGATTTTTTTTTTAATTTAAAATATTTTATTTTTGCAGCTAAGCAGTACTGAAATGACTGCACTGAAATACAAGGTAAGAGAAATACAATTACTGCAATTGCTTGATGGTACATACAATACATAATTAATTTGAATTGACAAATACACTTTTCCTTTTAATCTCATTGCTTCAGAATTGTTCTAATTATCGAAAGAAAAGGTAGTTGAAAATGAGGAATCCTCATTTCCCAGTGAGGAATAATTGTTTCATATTTCCAGTTGTTATCTTAGAAAAAAATCACTTTCCAATCAGTCCCAATTTGAGAAAAAGAACCACCTCTGTATATATGGAGAAAGTTTAACGTTAGCCAAGCACTTAAATGGAAAGCTCAAAATTACATGAAAGAAGGGCAGAGTTTTCAGTAAAAAGAAGATTATGTCATTCCCTCATTATATATCTATTTTGCTGCTGATAGATTTTCCTTTCCAGGCCCCCAAAAATAGCACAGTGCAAATAACATGTGGCTTACATAGCAGATACAGTAGACATACTTTAGACAGATAAATGATAAAATTGCATTGCTTGGAATATAGGCTAGCTAGGTTTTCCAGCTGGAATTAGCTTGCTAATGAGGTGGACTGAATGGTTTAGACATTTTCTTCTTTTTTTTTTTTTCCACCGCTACCTTTTCCTTTATTCCTTTTGGTCTTAGAATGAAATAGAGTAACATTTAGCACTAGTTTTATTTTCTTTGGGTTTTCTTTCTCTTTCATTTTTTCTATTCCTTCTGTTCCTCTATAAGTTTGAGAATCTCTTCATTGAAAAAATGATGAAATGTCAAAAAAGAAGAGGAGGAAGAAAGAGAAAGTATATCTGTATTTGGGGAAACATCTGAACTTTACTAATTCATTTGTATTCATTGGAGAAAAGAGGAAGATGTTTATGCCATTTCCAGTCCTTAATTTTCATGCTCTCTGAATACCTTTTTGTAGAGAAGGTGACTAGAGAATGGCATTGTACAATTTCTCATAATACAAGAAGACCCCAAATGGGCCTTCTTGATGAGTTAGGTGGATGAAAATTGGTCTGCATGTTAGAAATGGTGGTCTAGACTCACACTCTGGCTCAGCATGCCCCAGAACTGATGGCTGTGGGGAACAAAGGAAATAGTCTGGATAAAGGATCCCTCTATATTTACCTTTTTCTTGCTCTTTTCCCTAAATCAGGTGTTAATGGCCACTGCTGAAAACAGATTAGAAGATTAAATTAACCAAACCTTGCACCCAGGATGGGAGTTCTTATGTTCTTAGATTCATACATTATCCTCACTTTTAATGACAATGTATTATTTGTTAGTACCTGTTTTAACTAACATTATGCTTTTCTTTTCAAATCCATGTATGAATGAAACATCATTCTTCATTTTACATTTTCAGTTTGAAATTAAGATGGTTCACAGCACACCCTTTGACATATTTGTCCCAGAGAGGAGCAGAAGTTTACTGTAAATAATCCCTCTGTGTCTCTAATTCACATCCATCTGTGTCTCTCATGTTTCCTGCTGAGTCACTATATGGTTTTCTCACTGCCTTGTCATGTTGGAGTGGGAGTTTATTTTGGATGCAGTTAATTTGGTTCAGGCAATTCTTTCTGTATTTCCATGTATTATGTATTGTGAAGAAACAGAGATGATGTGGAAAACTGGGAAAAACAGCCAAGGGAAGATCACAGGAAAGCCTTTTTTGAATAAAACAAACCATTAGTTTAAAAATGAAGGTAAAACTGTAAGCTAATGTTGGTGCTCTTGTCAAAGCACACATTGTCATAGCAGCTTACAGCAAGTGGCCACAAAAGTCAATCTGTAGGTTGTCCTTTGGGCAGAGAAGATCCACATGTTCACCATGTTGGTTTACAGAGAATGAAATGAATTGGTACTCTCCAACCACTATATCTCCAAGACTACCTGCAATAAATCTAACAATCAAAACCTGGATGGAAAACTGGGTGTTATTGAGATGTCTTTTTTAAAAAAAGCTTTATATCAATATGGAATGTATTCAGAAAAAAATGATTGTACTCAGAGAAAAAAAACACTCTTTTGGTGGTTTTTCTCTGTTCCCATATTCTTCATAGTGGCTTGTCTTCAGGCTAAAATGCTCTGCTGGCATAACTCTGCTAAATTAAATAAAGGAATGTAATCAGTCAGTGTAAGCATATGAAGACAGATATCTTTATGTTCATGTGGATGACTCTTAGCATACTGTTGCACTGCTAGAATAATAGTACTTATAGTAGTAGTTAATAAAGACTGAGTTTTAAAATAGGGGCCTATTTTTGTATTGATGGAAGTGAGCTTGGTCTCTTGATGAGAGGGAAGTGTTAGTAATTTACACAAATGATACATTCCCTCTTCCATTTTAGTCTTTCCATTTTTAGTATATGAGGTCTTCCACTCCCTCTTCCTTTTTTCATTCTGCAGAAGTTTTAGGGTTTTGCATTTTTATCTAAGCATTAGACAATTGGGGCTTGGTTTAATAGTGAGAATATTCTCTCAGTCTACCAGCAGGCATTTGTCTGTTGGCAGTGTTTCTGCAGTTTATCTGGGTAGTTGATAAAACAGTCCGAGACCATTAGTTTCTAGCACTCTCAGGGCCTTACATTAGAGTTACTGCTTGGGGTTTGAAGCAGAAAGAGACAGGAATGTAGGGGAGCTGTCTGCATGGCGGTGGTGTATTCATGCTTAGCTTCATCGTTTATTAAGCTGATTATAGCAGATTGAATGGGCTGTTCACACAGTAGCTACACAGTAGCTGTAGGTTCAATGACTTGTAGCAGCATAACATAAAATCAGAGTTGCAAAATGAGTCACTGTGTCATAGATTTCTTCTATGTGACTAGCTGAATTGCCTTGATGAGCCTCAGAAGAAGACGACCTTCATTGTCTCTACAGATTGTGTAGTAGTGAGGAATCTGTATGAGTTCTGGGTTTTCCACTGCCTTGCTTATAGGGAATTACATGTCCGTGACTGATGTTGAGACTGGTGTGGCCACAAGGTACTGGAAGTAATTCTCTCTTTATATCACCATCAGACCTCTTTTCCCAGGTTTATACTCAAGGCAGCTCGCTTTCATCCATCTGTTGTTTTTTCTCCAGGCATTGAGATATACTAATAATGGATGTGTTTATATCAGTTAAGCAAGAGGCATATATTTGAATATAATATCTGTTTTTAAGGTGTAAGAGCCCTTGTTATCTCACAGATTCTCTGTCATCAGCCTCAGATTCTTGTGTGAAAAGAAGAACAAGTTAGTGAGCCTTCTGGGCCTGCCTGTGGAAACTGTGGTGCATTGAAGCTTCTGCTCAGTTTGTATTTCTGAGACTGAGACGTTTTAGAGGAGGAGGCTGATAGCACCCATAGGAGTGGTGTGCCTGTCAGTGGAGCTAGTGCTTTATGAACATTATTACTGTGGATTACTCAACTGTTGTGTATGTATTAGTGTCCAGTAGAGTGTGGAGGAAAAAAAAAGTTTTAAAAGAAGAAATCACTCTTTTCAACCTGTCAGTAGAACGTGATTCTTGTTTTCTTTCACTGCTTATAAAGTTTAATTGGTTATTCATCTTTATCTCTGTCTTCAGTGTCCCTTACCTTTAAAGAAAAGCCCTTAAGAGACAGAGCTGCTAAGCTTTGACATTAGTAGTGGGATAATTTGCTTTTTGATCTAACCATCATATACAGTTATCGGAAAATGTTCCCTCTCCAGGCTGCCATGCTGAAACTGAAAAATGATGGGGTGTCTTTGTTCCATGGCCTGCCACTTTCATCATGGCACTTACGGAAATGACGACATTGATACCCGGAAGCCAGCAGAGCATTTGGGAAAAGTATTGGGTATTTGGGAAAAGTTCATAAATGCAAAGGTGTATTTAATATTTCACTGCCTGTCTAGAGCTCTGGTATATTTTGTGGGGAAAAGAATATTTTTGTATTTCCTTTTTTCCTCTCTCCTTTTTAAAAGCTCAGGAAAAAAAAAAAAAACAAAAAAAGACCTTTTGGGGGGGACTTTCCTTTCTCTGTTTGATTGAGGCTCAGGTTCTTTCTGACTGATCATTTTATACTCTAAGGTAGCTTTTGATATTTGAAAATTAGGTGTTTCATCAAATATAACTATCTAAGCTCTTTCTAAACTCGGTGCAGGGAGATAGTCACTTTCACAGGTGATTCACTGCTCCTGTTTTAGATGTCTATTTCAGGATGAGATGATCACCCTCTATGCCTGTCTTTCCCCACTGACTAGTAAGGGGACCTTACTGGTCATCTCAGACCTGTAAATTTTTGAATAGCTAAAAGAGGATGAGATGAAACCCTGCTCAATAGTATAAAACAATCCATCCTAAAAGGGTTCAAGTGATTCATCTCATCTTGGAGTGGTTGTCTAAGATGGAACAGATAAACCATGTCATAGAAGTACCTATTTTTCACCAAAACTATAATGTTTCTCTCTATATATTATAGAGGTCTAAAGTTAGGAGCAATAGATCCTATTTCTAGTCTCTATTTCTGATGGTGGTATCTATTACAAAATCAAAGCCAGAGTGAAATGATACAGGAAAACCAAAGTCCATATGCATATGGTGGTTACAGAGGCTAAGAACGTGGCCAGATATTAAAATAAATCAGTGTTTCACTATTCAGAAAGGTATTAACATAGCTTCTGCAGCTTTATTCACTTCTGTTATGCAGGTGTTTATATTCCTGGCAGATAAGCAGTAACAATTCTGATAGGGTTGCTTTAAGCTCACTTTTTGCCTCCTTTTTGCACTGGAATGAAGTTTTGATAGAAGTTTTGAGAAACCTGGAGATGTTGTTTACTACTTTCCCGTGTGTCCTGCATTAGACTGACTGGATATATACAACAGATTTGCACATGTACTGCAGGCACTTATCCAGGATTGCCAGACATCCCAGAATCAGTAGGTCACTGCTTGGAGCAGTAGGATGGCTGGGTTTTGCTATAAGACCTACTGTGTGTAATGCGGAAAGCAGAAACTGAAAAGTAGTACGAATATTCATGAGCAGTCTGTGTCTCCTTTGAGTCAAAGCCTGATGGGTTCCCACATTAGCTGCACAGCCTTAGTCTGATCTGTGGAACTACACAGCTGTTTCTCATTACTGATTTCTAGTAATTCCTTTAAGGTATTTAGTAATTCTTTTAAAGTATTTGATTACTTCCGCCGCAGTGATTTTGTTATGGAAGAAGCTTAGCAATATGCATTGGCACCCTCATCCCTTTTCTGTGTTTACTAGAATGAAGTCACTGACATATGGAAACATTTAGATGACTGTATCAGACAAGCTAGACTGAAAGCAATAGACAGATGTCCAGTGAGTTAAATATGCAAACCTTAATTGTAAATGATGAAGCATTTAGTGTCATTAACAGATTTAAAGTAATCATAATAAAAATGTCTGAAATTTGATCTTACTCCTCTTGGCGTGGGAGAGTTTTTGAGAATCACATTATTATTACAAAAACAGAGTGTTTCTGTTTTTAGTATAATCCTTGATAATTAGCACCTTCTTTGTTATTATCATAATATGTATTAATGTATTTTTCCATGCCTAAGTGGAACTTTTAGGCAGATATTTTCTGAAGATTCATCATTCACATTCACTTTTATTTGGATATAGCACTAAGTAGATCTCAGTCACAGGAGTTTTGATTCACAGTCCCAATCAATTAGAAATATCAATGATTTACCTAAAAGTGTCTAATCAAAATAACAAAAATATAAATGAAATGTTCTGATCTTATTTAAATGACCCATATAAATATCTTATTCTACCTTTCTGTGCTCGCATTTTTATGATTGGGAACTGCACATAGATACACAGGACTTGGTTTTGAACCAATGAAGAGTGTCAGCTTTTGTCACAGGTTGGGGCACAATGGGTTGATCAGATTTAATATGAAATGCATTTACTTACAGCAGAAGGCATTCGCTTATGTCTAAAAGACGGTCTAGGCTGAGCTAGTTGTTTAAACTTCCTCTACGCTCAGTGGAGAGAGGCAGATTAATGTCACGGTCAGAAATGCACTTTAAGCTAGCATGACTCTGGGCTGCTGCTAAAAGAGGTGTCCCCTCCTTCCCCACTACCCATTTGTCCTCTGTGTCACTTTTACCAGCCACTAGAGTGAACTGGGCCAGGGCAGTGAGATGGCTAAAAACTGGCTTTCCCACCCCAGGTTAGATTCCAGCCAGATCTTTCCCTGGGTCCAGCACGCTGTGTGTCTGCAAAAATGCTAAATGCGATCAGTGCAAAACAGCATCAGGAGTGCTAGGGAATGGGGAAACATCCTTTCTGGTGGCAGTTCAGGTTTTGTTGCCTGAAAGCACCCATATAACCACAATTAACAATATGTGGAATGAAGTGCACTGCCTATAGTAGGAGTCCAGACAACTCATTTACCCAGGGAGATAGTGTTAAATGAGGTGAATCTTACTCTTAGTGCTCTAAAGACTTACAGTTAATAAGATTAAACAAACAACCAGTTTTAAGTATCTGCATGACAGGCTGGTGTGATAGTGTTCTGTGATGTTTCTTATGTAGTTCATTCTTTACATGTATTTTATAAAATACATGTTACAGATGAGCATGCACTCATCCAATATTGTTTATACAATTGCTTTTTTTATTTAAAATATTTCAATATTTTTAAAACATTTTCTTTAAACTATTGTAACTGCAGTGGGATTCCTTCCTGAGACACAGTACTTTCCTTACCCCATCACCTTTTCTTCTGCTGCTCTTTTTTGGTTTGTCTGGTTTTTGTATGTTTTTTTTGAGGAAAAAACAATATAATCTTGAGCTGAAGAGTGCAGTTCCCATACACTCCGTAGTTTGAAACAATGCATGTCACTTCCCAATATTATTTATACTTCTAACTGGAGCAGAACTTGCAGTACAGTCAACTGATTGATGAGGAGACCATATGATCTAGGAAGATGCGCTAGTACAAAGCTGAGATGTCGGTCTAAAAGTATGGGTTCAGAATAACCACTGACACTCTCCAGCTGTGAGTCTGCAGGAAAACTACTGTATTTCTTTAGGTCTTTCCCCCCCACTGGTTGTCAGTCTGAAAGGAGCAGAAAGCAGGATGGCTAAGGAGGCTGCCTCCCCTCTCCTTTCACCTACCCTGAAGAGAGGACAGCTGAACTTGCTATTAATCAGCTGTTGTGGTGGTGAAGTTTGCAGTGTCATGTTTTAAAGTGTTACAAGTTCTGGTCTGTCTTAAATACCACAGCCTTTACTGCAGCAGTTTGGAGGGTGATTTAAATGGTTTGACTCTTTTGTTTTTTGTTTTTTTTTCCACTGGAGACAAGGTGGACTTCTGGGGTGATAACTTCATGAACGATCCTCTGTTGTGATGTCTCCATTCAGGAATCAGAGCATTTCGATCCTAATTCAGCTGTTCAGAACAGGGTTTTTGTTTCATGATGTATTTTAATGTACTATGAGAGGCCCTTCGTGTTGCCTGGGACTTTCAATCGCTATAATAATACAAATAATAATGAGCCAGTGAACATCTGTACATGGTTATGAAAGGGCACTATGTAACTGAATTATTATTAAGAGATTCCATTAGCCTATTTTCAGAACAAGCAGAAGTGCAGAGTTTGGGAGTGTCCCTGCTCTGTGGAGCTGACTCACATGTGAGTACTTTCACCACCAAAATTTGAGCTGGGTTTATGCCCTAAAGATAGCATGTCTTCCAAACACTAATCTTCCGGTTCTTTGTGGTAACTAATGGAGTGGAACCGTGTGGCTTTGGTCATCCCCAGAAGATGGGTCCTTTGGGAGGTGCTAACCTACCTTTGTGTGAAAAGTGATGTTAGAAAGGCAGGGAACATAGCCTTGTATGTGTGTATTATGCAGTGGAAGCTGTATACCAGATATTGGGACTGATATGAACAGGAGCTTTAATTTATGCACCTCCTTTTCCAGTTTGCTTCCATCATGTGAGCAAAAGCTATATATATATATATATATATATTTGTGTGTGTGTGTGTGTGTGCGTGTGTGTGATCCGCTTTTTCTATGACCAATGTCTATGTCTACCAATATCTGTTTCTTTTTTTGTCTGAAGGATTTATGTTTATTCTCTTAACAGTTAAGAGAATACTAGTTTCATGTAAGTTTACTATTAGGAATATTTGCAGCAAGGAACTGCTCTCAACTTCTGTCTAATTCCAGGTTAAATAGATTGTAATTAAGAAATGATTGTGGCTCATAAATGTGATATTTTGACCTTACTATGACAGGCAAATGTGAAGTATACCACAAAATATTTACCAGTGGGGAATAGTGAGGTTTGATGATTTTCTAGACCTTTCCAAAGTAATGTGACTCATCCTTATTATGTATTATTTTTTTCCTCACATGATTTCTTTTGCACTGCATGACCTTGAAAATAATTCCATCCAGTGAAAGCATATGTCTGCATTCTTAAAATATTTATCTGGCTAGGTAATGAGCCACAAGGGAAAAAGAAGGGGAAAAAAATCATCCCTCAGCATTTCAATTGTTCTTTTTTACAGCTAGAAAACGTTGCTTACTTGGGGTGATAAAACTTCTGTCTGAGTGCAGGACTAATTCAGGAAGTAGAAAAGATGGTCAAGTGAGGAAGGAAGGTGGGAGTGAATTATCTACATATGAATTGGTCATTGTTAGTTAAATGTCAGAATCAATCCAAATGCCAGTTCTCATGAACAGAAAACCACATATTCCAGTAAAACATGAAATTCTGACTAAGAAGCTTGATTTCTAATTATGAAGTTATTCCCTGTCTGCTTTAGTATTACAAAAACTAGTTGGGGGTTTAGCCAAACAATTGGGATGAATCTAGTATTAACCTTTTATTAAGGCATCTGAACTACTACTTTGCTTAAGACGTTTAAAACTCCACTCAGATAATTAAAACTTCACTATAAAGCATTAGAAAACATATAGAGAGAGTCTGTAATAGTAAAACTTGTTATTCTTCAACTTAAAATAAAGCTTACATATCTACATGTGTTAGTTAAAATGAATATTTTAAACAACATTTTATTGTGTGAGCAAATGAAATACGGAAAATGAAGAATCTGTTTGGGTCTTGCAATTTAAGTAAGCATTTAAATATATAGCCACTTTTCAGCTTCCTTGAAAACAAAGGCACATGTAAGTGCCCATGTATGGATTTAAGTGTCTTGTCTCAAGGTCACAGAGAGCCTGTGAGAAAGTCAGAAGCAGATGCTTAGATGTCCTGATTCCCTGTCCCACACTTCGGGCATAGGAATTTGTCTTGCCCCCATCTTCACTATATTCTGTGCACTTCTATATAAGACTTTACCTTTATCAGAAAGGACAACCCTCTCTACTTTCTAGCCTAGCCATATGCATTGTGTGTGTTCATGTGACGGAAAGAGCTTGTATTGCTGCACTAACATCATATCACTATGACAGCTGTTTCCACCTCAGCATACTCTATCTTATTTACGTATAAAATTCCTTCTGGATAATTTCTTCCTAATTTATCTCTTCTGGACCCAGGGAGGTTATAACATAAAAAAAATTCTGTCCAGTGTCCTGTTTTCAAGCAGAAAATCTCCAAAGCCAAATTTAGGCAAGCCTCTTGTTATTTCAGATCTCCAGGAGCTGTGAGTTCTTCAGTAAATCTAACTTGAAATGTATAGCTTGTAGCTTCTTAAATTATACCTGATCCAGGATTAAGGCAAGAATTCATGGAGAAAGCTCTCAGTTTCCACAAGTATAAAGAATTCCTGAAAGGAGAAACAGGGTAAAAATCAGACAAGTATTAAAAAAAAAGAAAAAGGCTATAGATATTTGCAAACCTGATGTATAATCTGCAGCTATTGGCTTAGAATGATAGCAAATGGAGCCAGGGACAAATATAAACCAAGTTCATTGCTTGCATATGAGTCTCTAAAGACCATATGTTAAGTTAATGTGCTGCCGATAACATTTTCTGTCTAGACATCCAAGCTAATGTGAAAGGGAATATTTTCTTGTGATTTTTCCCTTTGTTTTTTTCTCCCACAACAATGCTCTTTTTCTTTTCCTACTTCTGTGTTGCTAAAAATAACAATGGAAACTTGCTGTCAAAAAAACAGGCCCCCTGCTGCCTCCATACTGTTTCATGATGTACTGTAGAGCAGGGAGCTTTGGGCATTTAGATGATGTATTTCAATTTGAAAGCAGTGAAGTATTATTAACTCATATTTCTTTCTTAGAATATGTAATAAACTATGCATCTTTAGACTGATTCTTGAGAGAAGACTTTAGGTCTTGTTTTGCATCTGCTACATTTCACCTGGATTATAGCTGAGTTATCAGGAAAGAAAGACAATTCTCCTAGTATTACAGTGGATTGTTATACTTTCTTGGAGCTATTCACTTAGATAAAGTTCCATATCAAGAGGAATGTTCTTGAATTTATGATTAATTAGCTACTGCAGCAAGAAGTTTTTCCTTGACTTTTTATAAAGACTCTTTCAAAAGCTCTTTTAATAGTAAGGTTCCTGTGCTAAAGGATTAAGTGACAGGACTGTGAACTGTCTAAAAAATACTAAGGAACCTATTTTAGTTATATCAGTTCTAGCCATTTGATGTCCTTTGTAACATTCTTTGTTCTTCAGCGTGTTCATAGAGTAGCTGGCTAAATGCCATTTGTATGTCCATGTAATATTTGCTTATATTTTAGCCCAGCATCAGTTTGGCTGATGGAATTGGTTCCACCTTTTTGGCATTAACTGATAAATTTTCCTGACAACGAAGAGTGGACAGATAACCATGATAACCTCTCAGGTCTCTCTGAAGCTTTTGATGCTCTTGTTCTTGAGATGTCTTGCCTGAAGGAAAAATAATGTCCAGGGTGCTAAAAGCTTTCCTTGAGAGATGTACCTTCTGAGTAGTGTAAAACACCTGCAACTCTAACATATGACCTGGCACTTGTGATGTTCCCCATGAATCAGTCATCTTGTCCCTTTCAACATTTTCATGAAGCCTGTCAGTAAGCAGCAAGAGCGGGGCTGCTCTGCAAGGGAAGATGAGCCCAGAGCCAAGGGTGGCAGCAAGGCAGGCAGGGCAAGGGACACACGGACAAGGGCCAGGTGCCCCGATACACTTAAAGGAAGAGCAGAGCAGGTCCAGTGATGGTAACCACGACCAGCTGATGGTCCCAATTGCCAGACAAGTCCACAGTTACAGGGCAGGTCTGAGGTCAAGCTGGGAAAGCAAGTCAGCGTGTCAGGGCCAGGCACAAGGACCCCCAAGGGTCCCCGGTCGAAGGCCGGGGCCTGAGCCCAAATGCAGCTCCTGAGTCTGGCAGAGGCCCCAGATGAGGCTTGTCACAGCTCTTCTTCACATGGCTCTTTCCTAGCAGCCTAACCCAAGGTTACAGCCACACCATGCCAGAGCTGATCTTGAGCACCCACAGCCAAGCCATGGAGCGGGGAAGAGGCTGCACAGCCTGTTGGTGCACTCAGGGCCCTGACAGCTATTTCATGAAAATATGGATTCAGACACCAGAGGTTTGCATGTGGTGCATAGGTCTACCTGATCACTGGATTCAGTCATTCACTATCAGCTAGATGGCTCCTGGGTGAAGAACATTAGGTGGAAGCTGAGCAAGAACAAGCCAGCCAAGCATTCTGAAGAATTCACATTGGCTGTATATTTTTCTTTGTTTGAAAATATATAACCTCAGTTGGTCAATGCAGTCTGTAGTTTAGAAATAGCCTTGACTGCTTCTGTCATGTGAGGGTAGGTCATCCTATCAACTATAGCAAGAAAAAGTACAGAGAAGAATGAAGATTAAAGATATGAAATTGCATCTGCACAAAGACAGAAGACTAGAACTTTCAATATTGAAAAAGATATAACTAGGGGAATTTGTTAGCAGTCCATAGACTACATGATAAAGAAAAGGTGAATACAGAATGACTATTATCAATTTCTCACAATTAATTTCATTAGTGGCTTTTTTTTTAATCAGTAGTAGATTTAAGATAAACAGAAGGAAATGCCTTTTTACATAATAAACAACTAAATCATGGAACTTTTGAGGTTGTGGAGGACAAAGTCAGAAACAGTCAAAAAAAAGTTCAACTAATTTGTGGAGGATAAATCCACAGATTGCCATAAACTTGATAAACTAGATGTGATTTTTGGCTCAGAAAGTCTCTAAACCATTGCCTGTTGGCAGCTGAAAAGATTTGCCAGGGAAAGAATCTGCATCAGACATATTTCTTACACTGTGTAATAATGGCTCAGTTAGTCATGCCTTCATTGTATTTTGTATTAACTGTAGCAATGTAGCTGGGCATGAGTCTTTTAGCACTTTGGATGTTTGAACTAGTATGGATTACTACTGCCAGTCGTCTTAGTTACACAGATTCCAGCATCAAACTTGTCCTTCAGACAACCTCTGGCTTCCTATGGCATTTTTCATCCATTTGGAGAGCTGATCAACATACTCTGTGACCTATTTTACTCTTCCTATCCTGTTTCTAAAAGGAATGATCTTAATGTTGTTTGGCCAGATAGTCAGCTAAAATGTCTTGTCGTGATGCTAATGACTCTACTCTGAGGATATATGTATATAGTCCATTGCTGGGACAAGAAAAAAAAAGGCATGAATCTGCATGGCATCAACTTCCTCAGAGCATAAAATACATTTTCATTATATTTTACTCCCTCTAGCACAAACCCCCTGGCATCTTTTGGAGAAAGAACTAGAGTCTACAGAGGTTTATGCTCCAGCCACAAAATTCTTAAATTCATTCCAGCCTCGTAATTTATTTTCTAGTTATGGCATATGAACCTGAATTAATCCAGCCTAGATAACAGTTACACAATTATTTGCAGTTTTCATCATTAGAATAAAATATTTACATACACATTTGGTATGCATTCAGCATGCTTGGTCCAATGAACATGAACCATGCAATGCTAGAAAAGTAAATTGTCAGCTGGAGCTCATTTGACACCTTATCTCCTTCTGCCTCTTGGGTAGTCTGCAGTGGAACAGGTTTATGCTGGAACACTATAGCAATATCTCCACATCTTTTCTTCTTCATTGCCATCTCTCCAGTAAAGTCCTGTGACCCTACAGTGACTTTTGTTACATGCATTCTTGTGATGGAGATCTCACCTTCAGACAGTGGACCAAGTCACTAAAAATACTGGAACAGATGTGGGTCTACTACAGCTGTAAGATGTCTTTTGTCCCTATTTTATCCTTCTTCTTCAGGTGTCCTGCTGCTGTGTTGGCAACTCACAGAGTTTCCAACAGCTGTGTGCCATCATAGCTTCTCTCCTGCTCCTCCTACACTAGAGAGAAGGAATAACTCTGTGCTGCAACTGGAAAATATCTGCCTGCCTCTGGCTTCAGCCTATGCCCTCAGCCATAATGTTTGACCCAATTTGGGAAGTGAAGAGGAACCAAATTACCATGATGGGACCTGATGTGGGGATCTGATATGTGGGCATTTGCATCACACCTCTTCCCCTCATGATGGTGAAAGAGATAATGTAGGTCTGAAACCAAGATCAGGAGATCAGAATCAGCATTGCTCTGTTCTGTTTCAATCATACTGTTGGCTTTTAACCTTGAAGTTTCAGTGGGCCAGTGGGGTCAGCTGTGTTCACTTGGAGGTTGTTCCTGGAGACTTCTAGAGCTTATTTTTCTTACAGGACTGGACTATATTTCTCTTGGACAATTAGGAAATGTTGGCACCATACAGAAATGTTACTCATTCACTTGGACACAAGTTATATGGGCTGCTGAAAGAATTTCAAGGGCTGAGCTAGCCACTGTGTAAATTTTGTGGTTAACCATAACTCTCTTCTACAGTTTGTGTAACGTAATGTTCTATACAAGTAGTATGCCACACAATACAGCTTCCTTTTATCAACTTATAGAACTGTTTCTCAAATTCATTTTGCATAGTGGAAATGACTCAGGTTGTTTTCATGTATTTTTATTTTTCTCCTCTTCTGCTGCATTTTACTGTGCTATACAGATATTTTGATTACATATTTTTATTCCTTTTTTTCTTTGTTTTAGTTCTGCTTTGCCTTTTTGATTATTATTTATTCTCTACTCTTCTACAGGTTTAATTATTTAAAAGCATTTTTCCTGTTGTTTTGCATGATGTTACCTTATTTTTCTGTCTATTCTTGCCTCCCCTGTTCAGTATGAGTTCTGTTTGGACATGAAAATTGCTCCAGGCTGAGGCTCCAAGTGCTTGGTTATGGATCTGCTGAGGCTAGCGGACCAGTTTTGAACAAAGCCCAGCATTCTTGCCAAAAGGTAAAAATTTTGATTTAACTTTATCTTTTTTATTGATATTTAGGTCACATTCTATTGTTACTGTCTACTCCTATGCTTTGATTTTCTCTTTTAACAGTCAGTAAAGTTTTCAAGGTTGTGAGTCTGAGATGTGACTTTGACTTATTGGTTTTATTTGAAGAGTTCTGCTGTTTACTTCTATATGTGTATTTCAAATAGAAAACATTTTTAATGAAAAGATTGTCATTAACAACATAAAGCTAAGAGTATATATTTCATAAGCACTTGAATGAACCTTAGATAAACATCACCCTGCCATAAATATCTGCAGTATAACCTCAGGTTGGGATTCTGTCATTCTGAATGCTTGTTAAAAAGTATATGTATTTTTCTAAGGCATTACATACTCCCCAGCAGTGAATCATCAGCGGTAAGGACTGAACCAACATTCTTGTGCTCTGATAGTGTGAGAGAAGAGTAGTAGCTACCTTTGGTAAAGCTGCTTGGCTGAGGCAGGAGAAGCCTGATCAATTTTATGTGTAACCAGCCTTCTGCCAAGATGTGACTGTCACATGGAGTATAAGCATTTAAATGTCTGTAAGCACACTGTATACTCTGTGCCAGACCCCTACCATACTCTGCTTAGTAACATTTAACTGATCTGGCCTAGAGCAGGTAACTGAAGAAATGCCTCTTGCTAAGACAGCTTTGTTGTCTTTTTACATCAATGGAGTAGCAGAAAGCACCAGGGCTGACTTGTAAATTCAGCCATAAGCATGCACATAAATCTCTGAAAAGTGAAAAGGCTGTCTTTTGCCGATAAAAGGGACTGAATTTGAGTTTTACTCATCACAGATGCTATGCTTTACACATACCTATGGGTATGTGTTTAGCTGGGCATCATTTTGACTGAAAGTGACTACAGGTGATGTTGGGCCACACTGGTCTCTGTGTGCAGAGCTGGGTATAAGAACTGGTGTGCCTTAACTGTGCTGGTCTACAGAGCCAATGAGATATCAACAGATATTTATGGACATACTAAATGAAAAAAAAAATTAAGTGTACACATATGTGCATTGCACATTATGTGCATGTGTGTGATTGTAAAGTATGGCAGAAAGGTTTTACAGATGAGCTTGGGGCATCTGTATTGGAGGAACCAAGAATAAGCTACGGAAGTCAACACAAACTGGTGTTGATAAACTATTTCAGACTCTCCTTTCCATCATGCCCTCTGCACTGGCTATCTGGTCTGCAAACTTTTTTAGCTTGTTTTTTAAAAAAAAAAAAAAAGGTGATGGCATTTGACCTTGCTTCACTTAAAACTCTGAGTGAGTTAGTTTAGGTGTCTAATGTCATGTAAGAGGCCTTAAGGTATTCTGCCTGTGCTCTAGCTGCCTTTCCTCAGGAGTGTGGGTCATCCATAGCTTCTTGTCATATCTGCTAGCCCTGTGTCTCAAATACTGTAGGCCATAGAAAATGACACTCTATGCCAATGTTCAGGCAACCAAATCAGCTTAATTTGTCATTACACTGCATCTCATGAATCTGATTTGGTAACCTTGACCTTGGCCACATCAGCTCTCCCCAGAGACCTGGCCTCTCAGTCATGTATCTTCAGCAGCTGGTGGAGGCTTCATGGCTGCTGTCCAGGGCAGGCACTTGGGTTTCCTCTGTATTAAAAACCGGGCATGTGGGAGAATAAGGAGTTCAGTTTGGGGCACACCCACTCAGATGTAAGGCTGGGATAGGGACATCTGGGCTTGAGCCTGTGGGGACTGACCATGGTCTAGACTATATCTAGACATGGTCTAACCAAAAGTGCTAGGTCTTTGGCTAGGGGAAGACAGCTTGAAATTTGCTCAGGTGGGGCAGGAGGGATGCTGAATCAATAGTCCTCATCCAACTGCCTTAGGGTAAGTCAATAATGGCATTTTGTCAAATATTGGATTTTTCATGGCTGTGCTAGTGATCTGGGCAGTCTTACCACTGCTGGTAACAGTGCTTTGTAAGATATAATTGCTGAATTCAGTAATAAAACTACAGTTCTGATAATTTTATTAAAAAAAAACGGTGTTTTATATACCCACCAGAAGCACATGTTCATACATATGTAAAACCTTTGCTATTCACAAACACATTTTGGAAAACACAGGTAAACTGCTCCTCCCTCATACTCCCCAACCCACCAATTCCAGGTTATATTCGAGCTTCAGATGGTACAACTCAATTTCTTAACAAACAAAGGCTGTGTCTGAAAAAGAGAAAAGTCTTTTGTTTTAAGGAAATTCAACTTATCACACTAAAGCAAACCACTGCAACAAACCACATCATTTAAAAATGAGCTGGAGCCTTATGATGGAATAATATGCACTTCATACTGGTAAGACTTCAGCTTGCCTTTTGAGAAACTTGAGAGGAGTTTGAGCTAAAGAGAGCAAATAGAGGAAGCTATCTAATAATAATTGTTGCTTGATAATCATTTTTTATCGCTATTTTTCCCTAATTGCCTGAGGACTTATGTTAGGATCTAGCTCCCCTTACATTAGTTATTATGTAAACACACACAAAAGATAATTGCTTCCTCAAATAGCCTGCATTTTAATTAAAGAATTAGTTTTTCCAAATCAGATGTGCTTATATAAGCAGGCTACAGTTTAAATGAGTGGCCTGGCACAGATTCCTAAGGGCATAATGTATTCAAGAAATGCAGGAGCAACAAAACAAATATCTTTTAGGTCCTGGGACTTCTGAAGACAGGGCATTAGGCTCTCCATTTAGTTACACTGATGTAAGTCACCGGATCATTGCAGAATGCACTAATATATTTAACTGTGCTAACATGTAACTCTTCCTCTGTAAACCAGGAGGACAGTTTCAGTGTGCCTGGGTCCACCGAGGTACCACAGAAGATTGTCATGTATGCCTTTAAATTTTAGGAAATTGTAGCTCATTCATAAAGGTACCATACTAAGGAAAGTATTACACTGAGTACAGTATAAGTCTGCAGTGACTCTTAAATAAGCAGTATTGGTAAATAGGTATGGGTGTGCTGTAGGAAAATTGCTGGAAGGTAAATCTACTGGCATCACTTCTGTAAAAGTATATGCTTTAAACATACTTAAACATCCAAGCAGAAAATGACTTGTTCCCACTAAGGATTTTAAAATTTCTATTACAACAATGATTCTGAATGCCTTCCAAGAGAAAGACGTTACCATGAGCAATTCAAAAGATAAAGAAAAGAGGGAGAACCTAGCCCAAAAGTTCTGTTGCAGACCTATGGAAGAGTTTTCCGTACTCATTACCTCCCAGCTGAGTGTCCTAACCTTTACCTTATAATCACACTCGCCCTTATCTGCTTTCCTTCTGGCTGGATGACTCTTGCATGCCTGACTGCACAGTGACCTGAGGTGGCTGGAGCAAATCCCCTCTCCTGAGTGACCTGCAATATGATGTCTGGGGCAGCCTTGTGGATGGTGTGAGTTCAGGTCTTTTCAGACTGAAGGAGGTCTAGGATCCAGTTTTTGGCAAGTGCTCTTTTCAGTAGGTTACTCTGAAGAAGGTGAGAGGTGTGGCCACCAAGTCCTTGGTCCTTTCAGGTGAAAGATAGGCTGGATCCAAAGTGGATCTAGGTATCAATTTCCATGAAGAGAGAACTTAGGGGCAGGATCTCCTTCAGGAGCTCTTCAGGGGCTGTTACTTTTCTCCACTGACTTTGCAGCG
Organism: Apteryx mantelli; assembly: GCF_036417845.1. Lineage (NCBI taxonomy): Eukaryota > Metazoa > Chordata > Aves > Apterygiformes > Apterygidae > Apteryx > Apteryx mantelli. Next base: position 29,121,778 of record NC_089978.1, read on the forward strand.
TGATTGCTAATTTTAGGAGATCTGGCTCATTTCCTAGAGGAAAGCACTGAACATCAAGTGAAGAAAATGTGTAAGATAGACAGCTAAGTTGTGCATTGTAAATTACACCCAAAATTAATAGAAACCTTTAAAAGAAATTGTTTTCAAAAAAGCTGTCTTTAATTGACAAATGCAGGTCAGGATTAGAAGATCTATACAATTCTTCCCAGTTCTGTCTGGATTAAGAAACTCATATTTCAGCTTCAGTGATTTCCTCACACTTGGAGTGGCACATTGAACCTGTTCTACAGCTTGGTACCTAAAAGAGAGGCATGGATTTAAATTAATTTTAAGGTAGTCTGTCTTTCCTTTATCTGCTTCCTTCTATTCTATTTGGGTATCATTTTGTACAGGCTGTTTTCAGATCATTGCAGATTTTGCGGGACAGGATTTATTTCGTAGAAATACCAAAGGAAATAATTCCTTTAATCATTTTTGATCACAAAACCATTTGCTTTTTTGTGGCGTCTGAAATCCTTTAGATATCTTCTCAAAGAGAGCAGTTGATGTATCACCTCTTCCCTTTGGCATTTATCAGGTGCAAACCCTGTAGATAATGTTTAACTGAAGACTTTTAACTGAAGACAACCAAGTCGTGAGAATGTATAATAGACCTGTCTTACTATCTTTATCAGTGGTTTGTCTTGTGAATGAATCAATAGTAAATGTATTTATCTTTCAGATCCAATCTGAACTGTTGAATAAAATGAAGCTGAATATATGTTTTTGCCTTTTAGAAGCATCCTAAACAATACTCCTGGAGTATGGTTACAGTTTCACACGCATACGTTATCACAGCAGTGCAGCAGGTAAAGTGCCATTTGCTCCATCTCTTTATATTACCACTGCTTGCTATCTGGGCTATCAGTCAGCAGGACCAGACAGTCTCTTGCTTTCACGCAAGTTCCAAGGATACCAATGTAAATGCTACCGAATTTGAGTTGCCTTTGATTTGCTCCATGGTGAAGGCGATTTTTTTGCCTGCTGTATTTTGAAGAGGTGTTATATTCTTTCAGGAGGGAGGAGATCTGCAGTATGTTTTTAATAATGCACTAAATGATTTTCTTTCCTAGGAGAGAGGCAGTTATCAAAAGCCACACACTTTGTTTAGCAGCTCTCATTGCAGCACTCATTTTGCATCTGTCCAGGAAAAATATGGCTTGTCTCAGGGGAATATTTAATTATGCTTTCCCTCCTCCAACAAATCTCTGTTAGTCCAAGGAGTGAATTTTCTCTCTAAGGCATACTGTGATTTGAAATCCCTGGCTGCTTTGTCCGGGAAATAAAAAGAGACTTGAATCACAGGGAAGTTTCAAGCCATTTCAATTGTCTGCCCATAGTCAACATTTGTTTAATCCACAAATAATTTAGACATTTGTGTATGGATTGAACCATAGTTTATTTGAGAAAACATTCCTTTGACCTTCCCAGATGGAAGAGGTGACCAAAGAGTGATATGCCCAGGGGCTGCTGTAGTGTAGAGAGATCCCTGCAGAGGGCCTCCTTGCAATGCTGTAGATTTTCTGCTGCAAAATGGGGAGAAATGATTCTCTTTTTGTTTCAGTTCACAACTACTCAGAGGCTTTGGAAAGGTTACACATTAAAATTAAAAGTATTAAAAAATCCAAACTCTGAGGTATCAGCTGGGTCTTGGAAACTACTAAAATAGTTTCTTTCTGGATTTTTGGGGGGAAGGGGCAATAGAGGGGTAATAGCCTGCTAAATTTTTCTTTGTGAAATTTCACCTGTTCTTATAGCATCTAATCCAAGAACAATGGAAAGCAAATGGAAAAAATTACTATGAGTTAAGATTTAGACTGGGCCCTTTACCAACTGAGAGTATCTAAACACAGCTTAGGTAACTGGGTTCTGTGCTGGCAGCACACACAGGAGGGGTTGCAGGCATGAAATCTAACCCCGCATCTGGGTCCAAACATGACAATGCAGCATCATATGTCATGGCAGACATTCCACCTAAGGGCGAGAAAAGTAGCTTTACACCCCTGTGCTACATGACTTTGAGCAAGGGATAAAGCAAAGGGCCTTCTCTGGGGAAAGGAGAGGCAGTGGTAGTTCCCTATTTCAAAGAAGTGTTGTGAGGATAAATAGACTTATGGCTGTGAGCTATGTATCTGTGAGCAGGACTGCAAATATCAGTGTTAGCACCCCTGAGGGGCTGAGGCAGTGCTGGAAGAGGAGGGGCTCTAATCCAATGGACCAAATGGAGATGAACTGCAGCCCAGATGAATTAACCCTCTGGTGTACAGACTTCACAAACAGCTTTTGCCTTCTCATATTTTTCCTCATGCAGTTAATTTAGGTAAGCTTGAGTTCTCTACACAGGTAACATTTCTAATTTCACTAGCTACTTCTTGCTGAGGTTTAGGCTGGAGGGAGTTTTGCAAGACTCTCTGTAGTATAGTGAAAAATAGTCTATTATTTGCTTTATTAACATGTAATTACAACCTTTTTTGTTATTCCTCTTATTCCTAGTCAGAACACATTTACATGCACTGTTGCATATACAGGGTTCTGTTTTGTTTAGTTTTCATTTTTAATCCTATAACAGTAACGAATGGCATATTCTGGCAATTTCTGCTCTTCTTAATGATTATGCTCTGAAATTGCTGTTTGGAAATAATCAAAACTAGCCCAAACACCAAAGCCTTTTACATGGTATCTTCTGTTTTTGTTTGCTAAAACTGAATGTGTTTCTCTCCCTTGACTGCATTCCTTTGCAAAGGACAAGTCAGCACAAGATGGTGCTAAACAGCACACCATTAATCATTTTCCTATACACAAACCTGAAGGGAGCTTTTGGAAAAGGCAGTTAGTGGGTAATCTCCATCACACTGTTGAAAGAACTTATTTATTTATTTATTCTTTAATTTATTTCTGTCTGTCATGGCTGGGAGAATAAGCCCATAAGACCCAATAAAGCCTGGTCACTCTAACTTTTGAAGACACCTTCTCTGACAAGTTTGGACCCCAAGTCTTTGGACTCATGCAGTAATTTCATGTCATGCTTTTCTGACAGGAAAATGTAGACATTATATATTTCTAAGTGGATGCTGGTATTTTTCACCTGTGTTCCACAGCTCTTTGGGTGAATTGCTTCTTAGAAAATCTGTACAGCTAAGAGAACCAAGCATGTGTGCTGTGGACTCAAATTACAGGGGTTTGTAGTTCCTTTTGACACATTGTTAAGGAGAGGTTGAAAATCAAAAGTGGGTGGGGAAGATTAAAAGTAGATGATCGGACTTTGGTGCCAGTCGGACCGGGTTCCAGACTGGCAGCTCCAAGAAGCTCCTTACCAGAGAGTTGGTGGCCCAGGTTCTTCTGCTCTGTGCTCCATACTGCTGCTGAGCCCTTGGTGGGGAGAGTCTCAGTGTTCAATCAGCTGATGGCCTCTTTGCTCAGCCTGCCAGAAGAATTAGATATTTTGTTTTCTTGGCATCAGATCACCTCTCCTGCGAAAATGTTCCTGGGATGCAATCTGAGAAAAATGGAGATCTTTAAAAAAACATCATTTATTTTAGGGGAAGACAAAACCGTTCTCTTTAAAGAAGCTTAAGAAGAAAACCTAAAGTAAGAAGCCTTCTAAAGAAGCCTGGAAAGGCTAAGAACAGAAGGCTAAACACAAAGTTGATCAACTGGGATCAAGTAGCGAGAGAACTATACTTGCTGACTCTGTGTCTCTCTGGGAATTTCACCTCACAGGTATTTGGCAGCACTTTGCCACTGGATCTGCACCTCAGAGAGTTTCTTTGGCATCCTCTTCCCTTTAAAAGCCTGGTTTCCAGGTAGAAAAGCTCTCTAGTAAAGTCTGGAGCAGTATTTCCTACTGCAAGACAATGGAAGGTTAAAATGGGGCCTGTTCCTTTTCCCGTCATGAGTTTTCCAGGGGATCCCAGGAAAGCAGTTATTCTCCTACCTAGGCAGCTGAGCTGTCCTTCCACTCTTGCTGAGTGCATGATTCTGCTTATTGATGTATAGCACAGGGCAATATGTGGTGTGAAGACTTGCCTTTTGCAGAGTGATATGAGATGTCTCATTATGTGTGTCATATCACATAATGAATAGCCCCCCCTCTCTCATAACTCATTTGGACTGGACTTGGACTAGAGATTGAGAGGTAATCAGTTCTACAATATGTATGATCACTGGTCCACACTCTACATTATCAGCTGCTTGAGTTGCCTAGCATTTAGCTAATATACTAATTTTTTCTTGCCAATATCAGAGGGTTTGAAATCAAGGCTGCGTATCTCTCTAGTTCCCCTCTGTGAGGGTGACAGAGCACTGGAACAAGTTGCCCAGAGAGGTTGTGGAGTCTTCTTCTCTGGAGACATTCAAAACATGCCTGGATGTGATCCTGTGCAACGTGCTCTAGGTGACCCTGCTTGAGCAGGGGGGTTGGACTAGATGATCTCCAGAGGTCCCTTCCAACCTCAGCGATTCTGTGATTCTGTGATTCTGTGATTCCTATTATCTAATTCTCCATCAGTGACATCAGATCTCTGAAACACATCCGTTATCCATTTTCTTTTGGAAGCAAAGAGCAGATCAAGACATGTTCTTTCTGTACTCCATTGACACTTAAGCTCACTAACAAACATTTATTTGATTAAAAGTTAATACTTTTTCTATAGACTCTTTACCAGGCTTAGTGCATGCTGTTGTTGTAATTTAACATGCTAACTCATATTCTGGAACTAATTATTCATAGGGTCTTTCATCTGGAGATGAGTCTGGACAACCATCAGGATCAGAGGCATCCAAATTTATGGTGAAGTTCTTAGTTTAGGTAATTGTAGTATGAGCTGTTGGAACAGAATTTGGCAGGAATCAGAGATTAGACGTGTTTATATAGTGGGAACATTGAATTAGTTTTGGATAAGAATAAATACCTGGACTTCAGAATATAATCCAGTAACTGTCTGTCTGGAGTTAGCAATACATTCCTTCTCTGGATATGTTATTCCACAAGTTTTTACTAAATAGATGGAGCAGTCTGATGTGATATGGCAATGCCTTTCTTTTTGTGTTTTAAGCTTCACAACAAAATAGTTAAAGTATCATTACTTTGCCATTTAATGCACTATGTTTAATGTATACCCCATTATTTTACAGAGGACGTGTTTGATATCCTGAGGGTCTTGCAAATTTATATCAGGACATACAGATCAACATACATAAGGTTTGGGGCCAGGAATGCCTTTCTTTCAAGTGTTTCAATTTTCTGTTCATGTGCAAGAAAAACACCTGGGCCTTGGCACACTCTCACCAGATGGGAATTCTGCACATCTGGATCTGTGTGACTCTGCAGTGCTGGGGGGAGGAGGGCTCTGGCTTACTTCTGATTACCTTGAACAAGTGCAGAACAGACCTGCAAGCACAAAGTGGTATTTCCATAGGTCAGCTCTGATACTCCCCATTCATGTTTTCAGTTTCAACCAGTAGTCTGAATGACAAGACATGCAGCCAGGAATTGTTTTTTCATTATCAAAGACAGTGATTAGAAAATGAAATGGATTATTATGTTTTTCATGTGAAGGACATAGCTCATATACCCACAGTCTTATACTTTCTTATGATCTGCACCCAATTTTGCAGAAAATGTGAATCTGTGGATTCTGCAGCTTTGCAAACCTTGGACTGGTGATTTTTTCTTTGCCTCCATTCCTGAACTCAGTTTATCTATTACCCTTTCTGGACACTTGCAGTAAGTTGCTTGCTAGTTTACTCCAGTCTCCAGTAGGCAAGATGGCCTACTTCAAGTGCATTCACCCCAAAAGAATTCTTTTTAGTCTGGATCATTGCTCTGAACAATAGGTATGCTTCCCTTCAGTAAGGCAACGGGGCACACCTCAGAAAGCGGTATGGTCACTTAGTTAGGGAGCAACTTTCTATTTTTTTCATAATGCAACATTGAGAGTTGCAATGGATCAACACTGAAAGCAATTTAAAAAAAGAACAACACAAAACCTCACAGCATTAACAGTTTTCATAGATAAAAATCCTCCAGCTGTCAGGAGAAGCTCCACAGAGAAAACAGCGATGGGGCAGAAATGAAAGTATTTGCTGATCTCATTGCTCCTGTCAATGCTATTGCACTGGTATTTGCTTGTGCTAGTAGGAAACAGAAATTTATACTGCTGAGTACCAGAGCAGGGTGGAAAGTTTCAAAAGCACTTTATGTAGATTGAGAACAACTTAATTTTATTTCCTGACTTAGTTCTACTAAACAACTAGTGAGAGATTTTGCTTGATGTTGTAGGTATTCACATTCCTAATAGCCCAGGTGTGAGTTTCTTTTCTCTAATTTATGTTTTACAATTATTGGTCTGTATACAAAGGTGTGAGGTTTTGGGCTTTACATTTCGCCAAGTGGAGTGCTTTAAGTGAAGACATTTTCCTCATTTTGTAATAATGCTGCCTTCAACTGATGGTATAAATCACTGGGCCGTTGTGCTCATTTTTCTTTAGCCTTCTGATTTTGTGCCTCCTGCAGCTTGGAACACTGCTATGAAGTACAGTTTGTTTCTGGGAAAGTCTTGCTGGCATTTGCAGCTTGAGTTCCTCTGGAGGGCAGAACCCATGCATGTACGGAGAGGCCCAATGCTTCCCTTGCTGGAAAACTGTACTCTCTGTAGTTCTAGTAGCTTAAGTTACTAGTGACTGCATCTTTCAGGCTTCCAGGCTCTTATTCCCCTAGGAAATAGAACTTAGCATTTTGATAGTTTGCATACTGAAAACATTCTCTTACCTATTGCCTGGTCATTCTGATTTTTCAAAAAAGGAAAGAAAAAATATATATTCTGGAAATCAGGGATCCCAATGATATAGAAATGTTGTTTTCCTTTCAACAGCATGATGCTGAACAATTAAAAAAAGAAGTTCCCTAAGGTAATATTGACCTTCTAGCTGTTTTACAGTAAGTGCAATATGACTAAATATTAAACATAAACCCAAGCCACAACATTTTATTCAGATCCAAATTTGAACAACTTTCACTGTTAGGGATGCTTATAACTTAGACTTAGGTTCGTTCTAGAATAAAGAGATGGGTCATTTGCTGTAAGCTTAGTTTTCCACAACTGCTGATCTGCAAATGAGCTTTGGCTTGGGCCCATTTCTTTTTCATGGACATGGCCTTGCGCATGTGATCATGTATTCTGGCAGACTGCTGCTCTGCAGTATGCTTTGGTTCCCATCAGATTGTGGGAAGCACTTCTGAAGGGCTGCGAAGTTCCAGGTCTGTCCATGCCAAGTGCCGAGCAGGGCTGCAGACACGTCTCTGCTGCATTCTTCCCTCCCGGTCCTAAGGTGAGAATCGGGCTGGGCTATTGCGGGCTGAATTTATAGTGATTTGTGTAGCACTGTGTTGTGGAAACCTCTCTGGAGACTCCAGGGTCAGCTGACAGATAGAGAAACCCGTAGAAGCACAATGTCTTTAGGAGCCACAAGAAATGGTATGGTGCAGGCATGAGTAACAATACGCGCTGTATGTGCAAGGGGCCTCTGGAAAATACATGAGACCACCAGAGATAGTAGTAGCATCTCCTGATTTATTTGTGAGCTAAGAGGAGTTGCTCATCCAGTTCAGTATCCAGTCCTAGGCAGAGCCAGCATCAGAGAGAGATATATGCAATGTCAGGCAGACACTTATGGACAAAACCTGGCCATTTCAGAAGGCTCTTCCTCCTTCCAGCTGTTTCATTAACCTGTTTGTGAGCTAAGGTAAGAATAATTTATGTCTTTAAATTTTACGCTTTCAGAAAGAACCCTGGATATTCTCATTATCCATATGAATGCCTAATTCTAGCTTTATTGCTGACCAGCACTTGAGTGCATCTCATAGCAAAGTGCCACACAGCTTAATGATATGTCATGTAAAAGGTACCAGTTTAAAATGTGTTGCTTTTCAGTTTCATCACATGTGCCTTTCTTTCTTGTATAGAAGAGTTCATTGCGTGAGACTTCTTTCAAAACTTTCCTCTCAGAAGGAGACCATTTTCACGCGAATGTTCTGGTTATCATTCTACAACAGTTAATCTGGGAACACTTGGGAACACTTACCCAAGAAATGGCATGTGGTCCAAAAACCTTTCGTTTTTGGTAGTTCATTATGGATTTCTGCTATAACTATAGGGGGAAGAAAGAAAATACAGAAAGTTCCAACAGGTCCTTTTATGTATGTATGTATGTGTTGACTTGGAAACATCTTTGGTATTGTTTCCATTCTGTTTACTTTTATATTTGGTTATCTGACTGTCTTTCTTACACTAAGAGAAGGGTTTTTTATTTTTAATACAGACAGGGGTGTTAGAGGTTTTGAGCCTCTGAGAGTTTTTAAAAATCGTTGGGAAGTTGACACTCCTTTTCAGCAACTATTGGCTGTTGCTCATGTGGTCAGATATTTTGTGCTATAGGCCCTGTCTCTGTCCTCTTGGTTTCCTTCAAGTGTGCATCTGCATGTGAGCACAGTCAGGCAGAGTCACAAGCATGGTCACAAAGTACACACTCAGTTTAACAAGAGAGCGGTTTCAATTTTTCACCAGAGGAGTGGCTTTTCTCCACTTGCTCATACAATTTTTTTCTCTTATTCTTTGAGGAAGATTGCATTCTTCAAACACCTCTCACAAGAATGCCACTTTTTTCTACCTGAGAGGAGCCATCTCTGCTCTGTAGTTAGAAAAGTGGCTGATAGTATGTATAGGAGACTACTCAAGTTTTCTGAACTCAACAGTTTTTTCATTGACCATAGCAGATTTTGGAAGTGTTTTGTATAGAGTGAGAACCAGTCTCACTGACTGTCTTTTAATAATGGAAGAAAATCCACACATAATATCTTTGAAGCTTTTCAAAGGCTTATTAAAACTGTAGATTAAGAACAACTTAATCAGTAGCAGTGTTATCAGAAAGTGAAAAATTTCCCAGAGGTAAGGATGCAAAAGGGGTCACAGATCTAACAAAGCAGATTAGAATAATAGAGTGTACTATACAGATATAGTTTTTAGCAGATTAAATGCCATGGGGAAAATGGGAAAGTGCCTCTAAAATTTTATGTGCTATTTTGAACTTGTGTAGTTAATTTATTCTATAATTAATATTCTTCAATAAAATTCTTCTGATTTAGACCAGCTGGAGTTGTGATCCAGCATATGTGTTCCAGGGAAAGCATGAATTCACCTGAGGGAGTCTGGCAAAAGTTGTCAAGTGTTCTCACGGCAAGTGGGAGTAAATGTTTGTGTCTGAAGAAAGTGGGCAAGCTCCTTTCATCTGTGGTGCCTATATATTTGGTGTTTGATGTTCATCACATACAAATCTGAAAACATTGCGAAGTTTTTTTTTTCTTTTACAAATGAGCAGATCTGCACTGCCTGAGTAGCGCAGAAACTTAAACTGTGCCTAAACTGTTTAACGTTTGTGCCTTTCTTCTGTTGAACCTAAATATAATCAGCACTTTTTTCTCCTTACAGTTCTTCTGAAACAGTTTGAACTGTATTCTGCCTGTACAAGAGCACTTGCCTGAAGGATACGATTATGCTGGAACACATTGAAACCAGGAAAAAAAAAAAAAGACACACCAATACTGTCAAAACCCAGAAGTCTTCAGTAACGGATGAATGAGTATGAAATTTATTCACGGAGTTTAAGCTAAATCCCTAGCAGGGCTTTCTGTTGAAAATTTTAGAATGGCAGATTGGAAATACGGTGCATTTCCACCTCATCCTTCACTAATAGAAGGCATGAAGTGGACCTGTCAGTTATTCTGAAGCAAAGGTAGAAATCTTTATTTTTATGAATAATACTTTGAACTAATCCTTTCCAAGTGAGGATTTCAAAGAACTCTAATGCCTGCTTTATATCTTCATGAAATATATTGCCTATCACTTCTTCTGTGAGTACTACACTCTGCAGGAGTATTGATCATTTACTCCAATACTGTAAAAATACATGTCAAAATATATAATGGACTTTTTCTCCTCCATCCTTCAGCAGCCTTCTCTTTCTGTGTCTCAGGAGCTCTACTTCTGCAGTTTTCCTTTAGTACACTACCATCTCTCCAAATCAGCATCTCCTCCCATCACAATATCCTCCCAAACCATTTTTCTTCGTGGTATGTCCTCCACTGCTGCATCTCAGTCATTCAGCCAGCTACCACACTGGATAAATACAGAGCAAAGGTGCAAGCAAGTGATGGTTTTGTGCCATAACCTGTGTGTAGGCCTGCTGTAGATGTTGATTCAGAAAGATCCAAAGAACATCCTCGCTATGCATTATACAAAAAGCCATTTTTCACCACGCCACAACAAACTCGAGACTGTGGTATAAAAGCCCCAAAGCCATAACAATGGGTTGGGTGGGTCACAGGAAGCCCTTGAATAGGTCACAGAAAGCCAACAGAAGAATCAAAGACATTTCCTTTGCAAAATAAATAGGGAAATAAATAAAAATGACAGAATTTATAGGCAGTAAAATTTAAGATGTGAAGACGAGTTGCCCAAGAACATGTATGACAGTGTCAGAACTCGTAAGAGAAACTAAATGGTTTCATTCATAAATCGTTGTTTGTTTGTTTAAAAATACCTAATAAATCTGGTAGCAGTGCAACAAATCTCTAAATAAATTCATCTCACTATATGAAATGAAGTAGGGTTTATGATTTATGCTTCTGGCTGCCTTCTATGGACACCCTTGGCTAACTTCTGTAGGACTGAAGGCGGTAAATGTTGGCATGAGGTCACAAAGCCTTAGTTAGTGTAGCCTTAGCAGAAACACAAGAGTTATTATAAGTCCTAGTGATACTGGAGAAAAAGGAAAGTAAATAAGATAAAAGCTGCAATAGCTGCTGTAATAAACTGATAAGCCAAAAAAGGAATTAATTTGTGTATTGGCCTGAGAACAATGTAAAGGGGAACTAAACATCCAGTGACAGACACAATTGTGATTATGCCTGCGTAAGTGAATGTATGTAGGGAGAACTGGTGAATTGAAACTAATTATCTGAATCCTCCTGGCACAGCTTCTCCTGGCTGATCAGCCATGAAAGTACCAGGGAAGGACCTCCTATGTTTTCTGTAGTCTCATGTCTTTTCTTGGGAAGTCAAAACCAAGCAATAGTAAAGGGACATCATCATTACTGTCTTTCTTTGATGCTTTCAGGAATGTCCTTCATTTCTGTTAGGCCTTAGCTCTGGTCAAAACCACTGCCAGTATGAAGAACTGCAGTTTTGCCACATTTATACTCTGGAAGTATTTAAAAACAGGCTGCCTTTGAAAGCATGTGGGCTATGTCCTAGCATGCTTTATATCGAACTTGCATACCATCAGGCAAATATGGAATTATGACTAAGCATAAGCAAATAAAGAACAATTGCAGAATGCATATAGAGAAAAAATAAATTAGTGAAAAGTATTTCATTAGAAAGTCATTATGAATCAGTAGGTAGTTTGTTTTTATATGCATTCCCTCATCCTCAGTTTATGCTTGGTTTAGGGAAAGAACAAAGGGAGAATGAACAGCATAGGCCCTCTTTCACATTTGCTAGCCTAATGCTCTCAGTTCCGGTGATTCAATAATTCCAATTTGACAGAAGATGTAAGCTCTACAGTTCTCTGGTTTACTAGTGTCCAAGCATTGACTTTAGCAACCTTTTTTTAAAGATGAAAGGAAAAAATGCTCTGAAACTATACATCTCTGGGATACATAATATGCTAAAGGAGATAATAATTTTAGGGTATCTTGAGGTTTGGTGCTCATTTCAGTTTTACACTGGGTGAACTCTGGTGTCGGCATGAGAAAAAGGAATGTGTCAGTATTTACTCCTGTGTCTATTTAAAGAACTGATTTCCAAGGAAGCAAAATTTCTTTTTTGTGCTCTATTGCAAGCTAGTTAAAAAAAATAGAACTCCCATTTTGCTGATTCTGGCTATGATTATGGCTATCCTTATATTGCAAATGCTGCTGCCTCTGAAAGAAGCTCTTCCTGTATTCTGTTGTGAAATGGTATTAAAAATAAGGGCCCATAGGTGCTGTTTAAGTATTTACTTTTAGAAGATTATAAGAGCTATCCTTCTCCTTAGTTATGACAGTTGGTTCCAGTTTTTGCAATTTGTTCATTGCTTTCAATGAACAGTATGCATTAACATTGTACATCATGTCTTCAGATTGCTGAGGACCAGTCACACAGCATAAGATAAGCACTCTGGTCAGACTTTCTATTCTTTTTGTCATGAATGGTCATTTTTCACTAACTGGTTTGAGCTTTGCTGGAGAGTAGATGAAGATATAGCCACAGATGGTTTTGGGCCATTTTGTGAAGCCACTTCACTTCCCTTCTAATTTCCTTTTCCTTTTTACATTGCAGATTTTATTACTTGAAGGACTGTTGGATGCACAGAATATAAAATATTCAGTAGCTAAAGCTCTTTTCAGAGTTCACCTCAAGTTTTATTTTTATTTTTTTTTCCTGTCAGCTGTATTCATAAGGGCCAAGGACATTTGGAGACCATACAACTCCAGGAGTCCCAACCCCCCACAGCAGTGGAGTTGCTGGAGGGCTCTGGGCCGTGTGAAATGGTACATCATAACATCGTAGAAGAAGGCTGGAAACTGGTCACTGCTCGTGGGAGGAGAAAGGCTCCTACTCCTCCCAAAGACTTGCAGCTGAAGAACAGGTTTAGTGCCCTCCAGGATGAGGAGGAGATGGGCATGGCTGCAAGGGAAGTACCTGGGACAACAGACCCTGTGCCCTGCCGGAACGCCCGGAAAAAGCGGCGGGTGATTGTTGTGGGGGACTCCCTGCTGCAGGGGACGGAGGCATCTATCTGCTGACCTGACCTCATGTCTAGAGAGGCTTGTGGCCTGCCGGGGGCTTGTGTGAGAGACATCATGGAAAGACTGCCAAGGCTTGTCCATGCTTCAGACTATTACCCACTGCTGCTCTTCCATGTGGGCGCCAATGACACCAAGGGCAAACTGGAGACCATCAAGCAGGATTTCAGAGCTCTGGGGATGGTGGTCAAGGGTCTGGGAGCCCGGGTCATCTTCTCCTCAATCCTGCCAGTGAGGGGGATGGATGAGAGGAGGAGGAGATGGACTTTCCAAGTTAACGACTGGCTGTGCCACTGGTGTTGGCAACAGGGTTTTGGTTTCTACGACCATGGGACCCTGTTTGAAGATCGACAACTGATGGCGAGAGATGGGATCCGCCTCACTAAGCGGGGCACGTGTGTCTTTGCCAACAGGTTGGCCAACCTGGTAAGGAGGGCTTCAAACTAGGAAAGACGGGGGAAGGGGAGAGTTATAGTGCCAGGGTAGCTGGTGAAAGACAGCTCAAGTCAGGACGCCTCCCGCAGGTGAATGCAGCCAGGGAAGTGCGCATGGGATGTGGCTATGGAGGATCCTCTTGTATCCCTCCTGGGAAACCTGCATGCTTGATCACCTCTCTGAAATGCCTGTACACCAATGCACGCAGCATGGGGAACAAACAGGAAGAACTAGAGATGTGTGTGCGGTCACAGGGCCATGATCTCATTGCCATTACAGAGACATGGTGGGATAGCTCGCATGACTGGAGTGCTGTCATGGATGGCTATGTACTTTTTAGGAAAGACAGGCCAGGAAAGCGAGGTGGTGGAGTTGCTCTTTATGTGAGAGAGCAACTGGAATGTATTGAGCTGTGCCTAGGGGTGGATGAAGAGCGAGTTGAGAGCTTATGGGTAAGGATCAAAGGGCAGGCTAGCATGGGTGACACTGTTGTGGGTGTTTACTACAGGCCACCTGATCAGGAAGAGGAAGTCGATGAGGCCTTCTACAGACAGCTGGAAATAGCCTCACGATCCCAGGCCCTGGTTCTCATGGGGGACTTCAACCACCCTGATATCTGCTGGAAAGACAACACAGCAAGGCACAAACAGTCCTGGAGGTTCCTGCAGAGCATTGGTGACAACTTCTTGACACAGGTGGTGGAGGAGCCAACAAGGAGAGGTGTGCTGCTGGACCTCGTGCTAACAAACAAAGAAGGACTGGTGGAAGATGTGAAGGTCAGGGGCAGCCTTGGCTGCAGTGACCATGAGATGGTGGAGTTCAGGATCCTGCGAGGAGGCAGCAGGGCACTAAGTAGGATCGCAACCCTGGAGTTTAGGAGAGCAAACTTTGGCCTCTTCAGGGACCTACTTGGAGGAATCCCATGGGTTATGGCCCTAGAAGAAAGGGGTGTTCAAGAGAGCTGGTTAATATTCAAACATCACTTCCTCCAAGCTCAAGATCAGTGCATCCCTATGAGTAGGAAGTCAAGCAAAGGAGGCAGGAGACCTGCATGGATGAGGAAGGAGCTCCTGGCAAAACTCAACCAGAAGAAGGAAGTATACAGAAAGTGGAAAGGGGGACAGGCCACTTGGGAGGAATACAGGAATGTTGTCAGAGTATGCAGGGATGTGACGAGGAAGGCTAAGGCCCGTTTGGAATTAAATCTGGCAAGAGATGTCAAGGACAACAAGAAGGGCTTCTTCAAATACATCAGTAGCAAGAGGAAGACTAGGGAAAATGTGGGCCCTTTGCTGAATGGGGTGGGTGCCCTGGTGACAAAGGATGCAGAGAAGGCAGAGTTACTGAATGCCGCCTTTGCTTCAGTCTTTACTGCTCAGGCCAGCCCTCAGGAACCCCAGACCCTGGAGGCAAGAGAGAGAGTCTGGAGAAAGGAAGACTTTCCCTTGGTGGAGGAGGATTGGGTTAGAGATCATTTAAGCAAACTTGACACCCACAAATCCATGGGCCCTGATGGGATGCCCCCACGAGTGCGGAGGGAGCTGGCGGATGTCATTGCTAAGCCACTCTCCATCATCTTTGAAAGGTCATGGAGAACAGGAGAGGTGCCTGAAGACTGGAAGAAAGCCAATGTCACCCCAGTCTTCAAAAAGGGCAAGAAGGAGGAGCCAGGGAACTACAGGCCAGTCAGCCTCACCTGCATCCCTGGAAAGGTGATGGAGCAGCTCATCCTGGAGGCCATCTCCAAGCATGTGGAGGACAAGAAGGTGATCAGGAGTAGTCAGCATGGCTTCACCAAGGGGAAGTCCTGCTTAACCAATCTGGTAGCCTCCTATGATGGAATGACTGGCTGGGTAGCTGAGGGGAGAGCAGTGGATGTTGTCTCCCTTGACTTCAGCAAGGCTTTTGACACTGTCTCCCATAACATCCTCATAGACAAGCTCAGGAAGTGTGGGCTAGATGAGTGGACAGTGAGGTGGATTGAGAACTGGCTGAAAGGCAGAGCTCAGAGAGTTGTAATCAGTGGCACAGAGTCTAGTTGGAGGCCTGTAGCCAGCGGTGTCCCCCAGGGGTCAGTACTGGGTCCAGTCTTGTTCAGCTTCTTCATCAATGACCTGGATGAAGGGACAGAGTGCACCCTCAGCAAGTTTGCTGACGATACAAAACTGGGAGGAGTGGCTGATACACCAGAGGGCTGTGCTGCCATTCAGAGAGACCTGGACAGGCTGGAGAGGTGGGCGGAGAGGAACCTCCTGAAGTTCAACAAAGGCAAGTGCAGGGTCCTGCACCTAGGGAGGAATAACCCCATGCACCAGTACAGGTTGGGGGTTGACCTGCTGGAAAGCAGCTCTGCCGAGAAGGACCTGGGAGTGCTGGTGGACATGAAGTTAACCATGAGCCAACAATATGCTCTTGTGGCCAAGAAGGCCAATGGTATCCTGGGGTGCATGAGGAAGAGTGTTGCCAGCAGGTCGAGGGAGGTGATCCTCCCCCTCTACTCAGCCCTGGTGAGGCCACATCTGGAGTACTGCGTCCAGTTCCGGGCTCCCCAGTACAAGAGGGATGTGGCACTACTGGAGTGAGTCCAGCGAAGGGCTACAAAGAAGATTAGGGGACTGGAGCATCTCTCTTATGAGGAAAGACTGAGAGAGCTGGGCCTGTTTAGCCTGGAGAAGTGAAGACTGAGAGGAGATCTTATCAATGTGTACAAATATCTAAAGGGAGGGTGTTAAGAGGATGGGGCCAGGCTCTTTTCAGTGGTGCCCAGTGACAGGATGAGAGACAACGGGCAGAACCCCCCTGTTTGAGCAGGGAGTTGGACTTAGATGATCTCCAGAGGTCCCTTCCAACCTTAACCATTCTGTGATTCTGTGATTTAAAATATAATATATAAAATATATGTAAATGATATATACCTGAGCTAAATACATTTTTGATTAGAAAACTGACTAGGTAGATCACTTCCATTATGTTAAAGAATATTCCTTCTGGCCATAAAAACATAACAAGGCAAGTGATTAAAGTCTGCTCTCTGGAGCTTCCCTTCACTGCAATCAAGACTAGAGTTAGGCTCAGAATTTTCTCTATCTTCCTGAGAGCAGCTTTGCTGCTGTCTTGTAACAAGAAAAGGGAACCAAGATTCTGAATGTTGTACTGGCTCGTGCTGGTGCTCGTACTGTCCCATCCCACTAGTCAAGGTGGAATCCACTGAGGATTGAGTTATTTGGGATCCCTTCAGCAGGCAAGCGTTGGACTAGTTCAGATCTGTTAGGGCGAGCTGGAGTGCCCTCATGGCACCTTCTGGTTCAAGCTGCATCTGCTCTGCTGGCAGAGTGTGGGACAGCCACCGGGCAAGCCTGCACAATGCTCACGGTGCTCCTCAGTTCCTCTTTAGGCCATCTTCACCAAGCTTGCCAGCCTGCTCTCCATATACTCCTGCCAGCAAGGGTCTCCGTCCAAGCATGTTTGGGCATTACTACTTCAAACACCCATGTGGCTTCAATGTGGTTCACCAGCAGCAGCTTTGCTCTGGTAATGCTTACCATGTAAAAGGGTTTTGCACTGGGATTTCTGTAGGGGGAATGAAAATTTCTGTTCCCCTGCAGTCCAAGACATGAAGAATTCAGATCTCTAGTTTGTGGGGATGGAATCAGAGCTACACCAGTTTTTCCTCTTTGACATGTTTCTGCTCTCTCCAATATTGAATATTTGCTAACAATGAGGGTACAGACAGACCACCTGAAAGACCATGATTGCTTTCCCTCCTTTCTTCTTGTGACTACCAAAGAATCTTGATAAGTACTACAACCCCAAACAGTTACAGCAGAAACAGCATACATCATTCCCGGAGATTTTAAGTAAAGAACTACATAGCTCGCCCCTGCGCTTATCTGTTGGAACACCTCACAGTTCTTACTGGGAGGATGCATCCAAGTTTCTTATCTGTGCAAGGAAAGTTGGAGGGAGAACAGGAAGGGAAGCATCTGTTTCTCTCCTACTATGGGGCTAAGCATGGCTACAGAGCTTGGGGACTTACTAACACTTCCAAATGCTCAGTTTAGATGTAGTTATAGTTAATGGACCATACATGCCCCTTGCTCCTTCTGGAAGAGGACAGGCTTGAATGAGTGCTTCATAATGTGCTTGGACATGAGGTGCAGCTGAAGGAGGGACTAGCAAGGTAAAAAGTTCTGTAGAGGCAAGAATTAAATTTTTTCTGAGGACTTGGACACTTGTTATCCTGACAACTGTGTAATCACACTGCAAGCCATAATATTGCCCTAATAATGTTTAGAATGGAAACCCATTATTTTCCTGTATGATATTCATTTGCTGCTCAGATCCGAAAACCTGTTAACATAGGCCTTCTGAGCTTTCTTCACACACACTATCTCTATCTTTGCCATTTCCCTGAATCCCATAAGGTTAAAGTTAAAAATATGGGCAAATAGCCAAACTAATTACACAAGCCATATGCAATAGAAAATCAACCACTGAGCTTGAAAAACAAATACCAATTAACTAACCACTGCAAAAACAATAGTGAAGACTGGGACTATACATACTCTAATAATAAATCAGTAATATTTAATACTTTCTGTCTTCGAAACATTCATAAACAGTGATTAACAGCTGTCCATGTTATCATATAGATCCTCAGCAATTGGGTAGCTGCATGGATTGCAGCTGTATACTTGTTGGAGGATTATGGCTCCAGATATACTCAGATGTTATTTTTATATCCACCTGTTGGAGGATGAAGTCAGTGAATTTTTTATCTATTACTATTTTTTAAAACAGTTAGCAATTCTTTAACAGTTCAACAAAGCAGGTCCTGTTATATCAGACATTGTATAATATGGTTACAGAGCTCATAGGAAAAGTATAGGGAATACAGACCAAGAGAGAGAAAGGAAATAGAAACCCCAAGCAGCCTGGATCAAGTTCACATAACATGTCAATGGTAAAGCCTGGGATTTACCAGGATCCAGCTCTTTGGAGTCCCAGTGTGTTGCCCTGTTAGACCATGGGTGTTATTCTCTCAAATTCACAGACTTTCATGCTAAGTTATAGAGAGTGAAAGAATGGGCTGAAGACTGTTTACATATAGTCATTCTTTTTTCTTCCTGTTGTTTTCTCTGAGTTTTAGAATGTTTTTCAAGCTGTTTGTGGTTACAATAGTGAATCAAAAAAGACAAGTAAGGATTTGAAAGAGATTTGGGGCACATGCTGTGTGCTGAATTAATTTGACTTGACCTTGCAGGTGCTTGTTAAACTGAAGTTCCCTACAGTTCTCTCTGAGATTGGTCGCATGAATGAGTTGTACGTCATCAAGGACAGGTCTTCAGGAGCCCGCCTATACCCTAATGAAATTGTATTAGACACAGATTAGTTTTTACTGTGTAGAAAAAGCTACTGATACAATATCCTGTGAACTGTGAGGTAACACATTTAAGAGTCACTGATTTTTAAAGCCCCATTTCTATAGCAATGCAAAATACGGGGAATTGCATACGGTCACAGTTTCTGTTTTCTGCTTTCAGACTCTTGGCTTCATGTGAGTGTGGCTCAGCACCACAGTGTGCAGAGGACCAGTTAGTGGCAAACCCAAGGCAAATCTTTGAACATAAACTCTTCCACCTGAAACATTTATTATTGTTACAATATAAATCAATATGACAACTGAGTAAAGTGCTAGGATTGCTTGGCTATAGGTTATACAATATGTTTACTGAAACATGAATAAATGGGGTAGATCATAAGCATCATTCTCAGATGAGAAGATCATAGCTATCTTGTGAGATGTGGTGCTCAAAAATTTGGAAAATAGATAACTAATAGTCAGATGAATAGCAGTGTTTGTGTAAAGGGTCAGTCATCTCCATATAGATTTGTTCCTACTGCTATCAGCAACTGATTTAGTATGTGATGTTATTCAGGAGAGGATGGGCTGATTCACCTTGCCTAATGGTTAATTTAGCTTCTAATTTTATAAGCACAGCACACTGAAAAAAGGTATTTTAACCTTTAGGAAATCAGCACAGTGTGCAGAGCAGTGTGGCACAGTGGAATCTAGAGCCAGGGCATGCCCTGTCTTGGCACCTGACTTTTGCTTGGAGTAGCTTTTGCATTCACATTTAGTCTCTTCACTGACTTTAGGGCCTGTTGAGTTGTCAAGAACACAGGCAGAATGAAGTGCTTTGTATTTCTTTGTAAGAATTCCAAGACTATACAAGTTTTATTTTAAATCTGAAAGGTTCCTAATACAGCTCTGCACTTTGCTCTACTCCATTGCATTCAAATACTCTAGAGCAGTGTTTATCAATATTTTTTTTTAAAGAAAGATAACCTAATTTTTTCTGAAAAAGATCCCTCTGGCCATTTTGTACTATATACTGCTTTTCATTACAATCAGCTGAAAAATAGGATGGATTTTTAATGCTCATTTATTGGTTTTCCATTTGCATGGCACGAACATACGAAAATATGCTTTTATTTGCATATTTGTTTCACAGACCACTGATATTACTCTCATATCTTACACACCACCTCAGATCCTCATCTGAGAAACACTGCTCTCCATCCATAGTTTCCAGTCTATGGAACGCGGGAAATGAGCCCAACATTACTCATTGTGCCTTTATTTCTATAGATTTATATTTCTTCAAGTTGACATGAGAGCAAAATGGTATGTGTTCTCTGAAAGCAGCACAGAGGCTTTTAGGCATGCTTTTGTATACAGTTTATACAATTTGCATATACTTTGGTACCTACTGTAGAAGTCTGGTTATACTTTCCAGGAAGACTTTTCAATTACCCAGATACAGTCAAAAGAAAGAGTATATCTGAAAGGGTATTCTGACTGCATAAGAGGAGCACTGTTTTTTATAATTACCTGCTGGAACCTTTTCGATTTACCAGGCATGGAAAAAATTCCTATCAATAACAACAGAACAATTCAAATATCCAAACATTTATCACTCAGTGGAAAACATTGTCTTTTTATATGCTTTTAAAATCTTTAGGGTCTATGCTAAATTAAGGTTTCATATTTTTCTTTTCTACAGTGATCATGGAAGAGTACAGTCCCTGTGGGATCTTTCATCTGACTGTGACTGCTGGAGCAATCAGATTATTTAACTCTTCTTTTAGTGCTTGATTTTTCTGTTGGCATTACCTGGGGCTATTGGGTTTTTCTGTTCTATTTCATATTAAGTTGGGAGTTTCCATATATTGAAGAGGTGTCAAGCACTTGCTTAAATATGTTGGCCCCATCCCTAGTACTCCCTCTAGATGACATCAAGAGGAAAACATATTTTTAGCAGTTTAATGATACTATTAAAAATTGTATTTATTTGCTGTCTGCTCCCTCATCCACTTCACATACTCCTTTAGGTAAGCAAAAAAGGATACTGTAAGTCCAGAGTTTTATTTCTATCTCTTCTCCTACTTTTTACTTGCCTTTCTGTGCTCATTTTCCTCTTTCTTGTGCCTCACTGACTGGTATATGTACATCCAGGTTAAAACTAGGAGTGGTTTTATTGGTTGTTCCTTGTCAGCTGTGATTTTTTTGTACTATGAGGCATTTTCCACACTTTCCTGGTGGTTCTGATGTGTTCATCTTTGTCTGTGCTATTCTCATCCTGATGGTATTATATTGCCTGCTCTTGCAAGCAGCATAACCTGTTGTGATTCTTTCTGTTTTTGCGGAGTCTGGACCATTGCCTAGCTTATGCCATTTGCCATAGCATGTAAAATCCTGTTGTTTTTTCTGGACTCTGATTTTGAGCTCTCTGTTCTTTCTTGCTTCAAGCATCTTTCCTTTTAGTATGCTGGATTATTTGTCATGTGTCCAGTAGCCAAGCACAAAAGACCTTTGAAAAGCATTGGTGTGGATTGGGTGTCTACCTTAGCTTGGCAAACTCTAATTTGCTGCCTAGTTTGCAGCTGCCCTGTCTGCAGGAGGATGGTTTCCTTTCCCAATTATTTTTTGCATAGCTGGTGAGCATCCAGATTGAGGAGTGACACATTTCATGCACAGTTCATTTCTACTGAAAAAATTAATTTTTTTAGTTCATTTTACCACTTAATTTTATCTCATAGGCCATTTCCAAATCCCTCAGAGACATGGAGCAGGCTCCAAAACAGAGGCCAGCTCCAGGCAGGGTCTGTTTTCTCCCTTCTCCATTAATCTGTTTAATGAGAACATCCAACCCTGTGCCAGCTTGGATCAGCTGCCTTTAGTGGGAGCCCCTTGAAGGTACAACTTCCCACAGACACACCTGGGAAGCAAAGAACAAAAAGCATCTCTGGTTGTTTTAATATTTATGGGATCTTTCCATTGTCACATTTAAGCATCTTTCACTGTTCAAGATATTTGCTTGTAATAAGGTATGGCAGGTCTTTCTGCAACTGGCTTTAATGAATGGTTTGACTCGTGTTCCCTCCTGACCTCCCTTTGACTTTTTTCAGCTATGAAGAATGAGTCAGAGTGTACAGGTGGTGATCCAGGCTCAGCCTTTTCTTGTGTTGCTGCCAGAGAACTTTTTTAAAAGGAGAACCAAACCCACTATCCTTTAGGAGTTCCCTGGCTGGTCTCCTTTTCATTCGTTTGTTTATGTTCAAATATGAAAGGATAAGACTGCCATGTGTCAGAACACTCCAAGTGCTTGCCAAAATTCAGGCAAAGTATTATGATTAATTAAAGAAAAATAAGCCTCCTTCTTAAAGAGCTGTAATAAATCAGTCCTGCTTCATCAGTTACATGCCCCTGTGTGGGGAGAGGAGATCCGTGCTCTGACACAATTATATGGGAGACATATCCAGAAATAAAATTGTGATTATATGCTGTTGGCTATAAAAATGTGACTAAAAAGCCCTCAGAGCTTTCCATGAGTTAGTCTGATGGAAATGAACCATTACCAAAACGAGGGAGAGAGAGAAAAATGTATTTTGATTCTTATTTCTTTAAGACAGGCTTTCACTCTCTAAAGGAGAAGGGAAAAGACTCCAAGAAAGCCTTACAGGTTTTATACTGTCTTCCTGTCCTATTGTGTGACGTACTTACAAGATGGGCAACTGTAAAACCACCAAGGATCTAAATGTTATGCATATAAAAATTTACCCTACCTTTTTCGCAGGAAGACTTTCTGCAGTTTTGGAGCACTGCATATAGGCTCCAGTAAGCGCCTGAGAGCGTGTCAGAGCCAGCATGAGCCCCATAGAGGTCTTACAGTTTAAGGCTAATAAACAAATTTTGAATGACAGGGGCTGAGCAGGCAGTGCATGTTTGCTGCAGCAACTGCTACAGCTTCTGGCATGATGGTGGGGTGGACAGAAAGGGACAGCATTTCCTTCAACTGCCACAAGACTTCCATTTCACAACACAAAATGCTTCTCCATTAGAGACAAGAATAGCATGGAACATAGTATAACAACTTTAAAATAATATTGGTTTGATAATAAGAGGTGGTGGTAGCGTTAACCCTTTCTTTTTCACTGCTGTCTGTCACTGTAGTAGTTTTATGATGTGCTACTTTTTTTTTTTTTTTTTACAGAGAATGAATACGCTGTTCCTAGTCTGGGGTCCAAAGAAAACTTCCCAGGAGACATTTTATTACTGAACCAAGAACACACTGAACTGTTTCAACTTTTTTCCAGATTAATGCTTATTAAACAATAATTACATTTTCTTTTTCCTTTTAATAGCAAACTTTTTGTTCTGATTTAGACAGAGCACTACAACAGAGTCTTTAATCTATGATTGTTACCATTAATGATTTTAATGGCAATGTCAAAAAAATTTAGTCACTGATCTCACTTTAGCTGTAAAGTCCAGGTTAGGTAGGTCATTTCCTGCTAAGGAAAAAACATTTTGGGGATTGTTTCCCTAGCTCTTTTTCTCACCTTCTAGTTGTCTGACAACATCACTTTAATTTGTGGTTCCTCTCCCACAAGCATCCACCACTCACAAAAGACACTTAGCAATGTGCTGTGTAGAAAAGTTAATCCTGACTTCCAGAGCATTTATACTTAAATTACAAAATTACTGGGGGGATTAAGGGAGGAAATTCAGAAACTTGTTTCCACAGCTGTCGTTCAAAACTTCACAGATATTCACAAGGAATGAAGCTACAGGAGATGGACTCTCCCATTCCATATCCCATCTGCTTTCCATCACCTCATTAGTATTATGTTTTGTAGTCAGAGATTGGCTGTCTTCCTCTCCCATTTGCATACAAATGGGGAAATGACTTGGTGAATCTGCCCAGCAGCACTAGATTTCTTATTATGCGAGGCCATGAAGTTGTGCAGCTCCCTTAAAAGCCTCACTTAGGTTTATTTTGTTCATTTTATTTCTTCTTTTTCCTCCCTGTCAGGTTTATTCCCCTATGGGCAACTTCTGAATATTTTTCTTTATACATCTGATCACTTGGAGCAGATGTTCCTTTGTTTTGTTTAAAGCATTGGCAGTTGGTATATTACTGTTCTGTACCACTGTGTAATGTTCTGTTTAAACAGAATTCAGAAATGGACTCGGACTAATGAGCTCTTATCTGTAAATAGTACTTAGGGCTATGTTTAGCTGCAGCACACGATTAATTCTGTTGAAGTTATGCATGTGCATAAGTGCTTTATTGGATCAAGGCCCTTGTTGCAATAGTACCATTCCTTTGATATCACGGCAAAAGATCACTAATGAAAAATCATGCTGAATTCTTAATATGTCTACTACTCCCTAAAGGTTGGAACAAGCTTTTCATTTAGGACAAGGTCTTTTCAAGGAAATATTAGGTAAATTATTAATAATTTTGGAAGCTGGATGTCAGGCTTAAAATATTGGTGACAAGTGGGAGTGAAACCTTCAATAGTTTTTCCAGATTTGTCATTCTATGAGTAATCTCCACTTTCATGGAGTAAGAAAGACTTCCTTTGAAATTACACAGTTGCTCAGAGGATGGGGATTTTTTAGCCTACTGTAATTGGCCCTGTGGGAATTGCACATTATGTCTGTTAGCTTAATATATTTTATGACAGAACACGTACAAGAGGATGTCTGCTTATTGACTGTTGTTTGGTGTTAGTGCCTATAAACAACGCAAATAAAGGGACTAAATTTGCCATGTAAGATAAAGTAAAGGTAGCAGTTATGAGAAAATGTAGAGGATCAACTGTGAGATATCTCTTACCAATCTTGGGGCATATGAACCTGTTTTTTCTTACCCCTGCTCCATACTTTGCCCCATAGCATTACTTGTTTGCGAAGCAGAACTGTTCTAGGAATTGTTCATATTGGCTTGTCTTCTCCTTGTGATAGTTTTCGCCAAGGGACACAAGAAGGTTGGCAAACACAAACAGGGATTTCTGGGAATGCTGTTGCTGCCTTCTTGTTTTCAGGTGTTAACTGAGAAAAGTAAATAAGGTCTAAGCACCCTGCAGAAAAGGGGAGGGCTGGAGGTGCGTGGGGCAGAGTTAACCTCCTCACCACATCTAGCGGGTCAAGTTGTGCAACCACAGGGAGTTGCCCTAAAAGGTTTGCAGTCTCAGCCAGGAAAGATCTGCTGGAGCACAGGGCTTTCTGGTGCTGGACTCTGTTCTGCAATGAGGGGGGTAGAATAGGTGATGTATTATTAACTGTCAATTCTTTGCAATGATAAGGCAGATTGTTGCTGTCAGCATGAAACAATGTTCAGAAGGAGCTGAATCTTGATTTTATGGCTATGTGGAATCATAGCTACATGAGTAAACAGAGCCTTTCTGAGTACTTTTGAGAAAATACTGACAGAATAAATAAGAAAATACTGATTCAGAATAAAATACTCTACAGAATGATTTTCAGTAAGATGACTATTTTATGTGCTTTATCTATGAAAAAATAATGAAAATTAGTAACATGTGCTAGATTTTTCTGTAAAGAAAAATGTGAGAATTTAAAAGGAGGAGAAAGAAAAAGGGGAAATGAGGAAAAGATTAAATTCAATATTTATTCCAAATTTTCTGTTAAAATACCTTCCAATTTTCTAGCTTTTCCTTTCCTATTCTGTGATCCTGAGTATTATGAGACATTGTCTGGTCAATGTTTTGATCATTTTTTCTGAAAATTTTTTTTGTTCCATTCTTCAATGGCTAAACTTTTTTTTTTTTTTTTTTTTAATCTTGTATTTAGTAATAATACATGTTCTTTGGTCCTTGCTTGAAACAAGCTTCAGAGGACACAGGGATCAAGCATATTGAGGCTTGATCTTTTCCTACCAACAAATCACATGGAAAAGTCCATTGTTGTACTGGCAGTGCCAGAAAAAGAGCTCCAGTTCTTGTATTTGAGGAAGGAAAGAGAAAAAGGTGAAAAATGAGGCTTAGCATTGTTTGTTAAGGACTGGATGAAGAGAGAAATGCAAAGTGTTGATGGGCTACAGCACATTCATTTTGGAGGAAAATGCTTTGAGAAACTCTAAGAGATTTTGCTGGATTGAGGGAGGTAGTTTGAATTTATACTGATAGAGGTCACTGCTATATTTTTAGAGAGTAACAACTTCCCAGAATGGGATCCCTGTGTAAGACTTCAGCTTCCAAGGCATGGACTGGAAAACAATGGATAGGTAAATCAAAATGGGCTGTTGTAATTTTTACTTGTTTTTTAACACTATAGATGAATTGGCTGCAGAAAACAAAATTGATCTGAGTGATCACAGACTGGTTTTGTCTATATGAAATGGATAAATAAAGCAAATGCAGGTCTGTAAATAAAGTGCTTGATTTCAAAAGAGCAAGACTTGGTAAACAGAGGAGCCGCTTAGTGAAGTCAGCTAGATAGACATGTCAGGTATTCGCATGTGAAAAAGTCCAGAATTACTTTACCTCAAGAAAGAGGAAAAAACTTTTTGGAAGAAGTTGCAGCCTTTATGGTTAAATAAATCATTTCCAGAAAGATATTATGAGAGGTGCTACAAAGAATGGAATGGATGATTCAGCATCTTCTAAGTTTATATTTTCAGAGAAAAATGAGATTTTTGGTGAGATTTTTTAGTGAAGTTGGTATAGAAATAATCTCTATGCGGCTCCAAACCTACATGAGCATTTTGCTTAAGATTTCCTGCCACAGGTAAGGTAAATTACTCTGTACTCCATTGACCAGAGATTCAACTCTGTTGCCCACACAGACACCTAGTGCTTTTTAAGGTGCTCCAGGGTATGCAAGACATCCACATGGGACTGGCCAATACAAGCTATGTCATTCTGTAAAAGCAGCTGGAAGCCATTGGGATACTCTGTGACTTCCCAAATGGCCTCAGACACTCAGGTTGGGCAACTGCCTTGAGCCCTAGCTGTGCTCTGACTCTAGTAGAGTGGGGATGCCCAGCTCACATGCAGACATTGACCTTTTGGAGTTTTAATGCCACGCCGGTATTGCTGAGAGAGGATCCTTGCAAGGATCAGGCAGGCGAACTGTCACAATGATGAATTATTGAAGAGATTTATTTTGAAGCCTCTCAGATTCAAGGGACAGGCTCCAGCAAATGAATTTCTGTAGGTTTGCTTTGTGGACAATTTTTCCTAGTGACAGATTATGTTGCAGCCCTAGTTCTGAAGCTGTGTGCCAATGTGATGCTTTGAAAGAATCACTTTTTAAACTCTTGTCCTCCAGTACAAATCTATATGAGATTAACTGAGGTTGTGCGTGCAGAAGAAACAGCTTAACAGTTTACAACCCTTAAGCACGTGCCTGACCTTTCAGGCTGCCGAGTTACCTCCTGTAGCAGGGAAGATGACACCTCCAGCCCTCCTGTCTGTCATTCACCCGTCTGCCTTACACTGATCCTGACCACCACTTGGCAGTAGAGAGTCCTCAAAATCCAGGATAAGCCAGAACCAATGTCATCCTCAGAAATATTACCAGGAGATAACTCCTGCTAATGAAATAATTTCAGATCAACAAAGATCACATGACCTTGTTTTACAAATTCCATCATGCATTGAAGGGAAGTGGTCACGACTCTTCCAAAGGGCTCAAAGAAGTGCGCACTGCTTCTTCCAACACCTACTCACCCCTGAGACCAAAGGTTTAATCATATCAACCTGCTTTGAAGTATTAATTTTTATCCTGTAAGAAATTCATGTGGTCCTACTGCACACAACTACCATCAATCCACAGGACTGAGAGGATACAAGGTAGTATCATCTTTCTCTACATCCTTATTCCAGCTACTCACTCTTTTTTTACAATAGCTTTAGATAAATTTAGATTTTGATTGTCTTTGAGAACAAGCTCATTGGTTATCCTTCTACTGATTCTTTCACTACTGATATGCTGGCCTTTGAAGTCTGGAACTTCATAATATAATTAAACATTTTCCCTCATAAATACATTGGCTGAGTCCACCTAATAAGAAATAGAGATTGGTACTGGATGGAGCAATTCAGAACTAAAGAAAAGTTTATAAGAGGCTTCTGAAGTGCCAGGACAACATGCTGCCATAGCTGTCAGAGCAGGTAACTGGCTAGAGCCATGCAAATTGTCACTGTGAGCAAAGATGAAGCCTGAAAATAAACAATCATTTGAATGACAAACTCCACCCAGTAGACATTGTCTGAGCACGCCTAGGTCTGAGCAAGGTGTCATGCTCATGGTATTGCCTGACGTGTCTCACATGCTCATTCCTGACGTGGTCATGTTGCATGTTTGTGGTTCACCCCATTGCCTGAGCATTGTCAGATCCAGTCTCACAAAGTGCAGTCTTTTAAAGCAAGGCTGCTGGAGCAGGTTGTGTCAGGTTTCATCCCTTGTATGACAGCTGGAAGGGAACGTACTCAACTGGATGCCTCTTCACAGGCTTCAAACCTGTGTTTTTCACCTTCCGTAAATGTACTCAAAGCAACAGGCTCTATACTCTCGGTAAACAGAAGTAGCGGTGCATGCATTTGTGGATAAGTCACTCCCATGTGGGAACAATGCAGCAAAAAATTTCCAATTCCTTGGTGCAGAAAGGGAATGAGGGTAACACGGGGAAGGACTACAATCTGTTTGCAAATTGATTAGAACATTCAGTTCGGAGGAAAGTTTTAATCCTTGGTGACTTCTCTCAGGCCTTTTTATACATTTTATCCTGTAAATGCTTCATGCAAAATGCATTTTAGAGGCAGGAAGGAAGGGAGCACAGCTCAGGACTCTCTCTTTCCCTCCCAGCCTGGGACAGTGGCAGGCTACAAAGTCTTGCTCCATCTCATTAGCAGTTTTTACTTCTACCATTTTACAAAAAAGAAGAAGTAAAAATCTTTTTCTCTGTAACTATTCCCATCAACTGTCAGTGTAACTTCAAATGAGTTTCAGAAGGATGTTGCATGTGTATTTCTGGAACTGTTCATCCACTTTGTGCACATAAATAATCTACTTCTTTGGAAGTGCTGACAAATGTGAACCTTATGAGTAACCAGATAGAACTGAGTTGCAGACAAATTTAGCTCTTAGCCACTGTGTGGCAAAGGAAGTAGCCTGAGTACTTGGGCTGGATTTTACTACAGGCTACTTATAGGAATTAGCTTGCCCTAGGTACGCTAACAAATATTCACTTGCCAACTCTTATCTCTTGCAGAGTTCCTCATGGTGAGACATGGAGTAATCAGCATCTCTGCACCACGCTCTCTTGTGCACCATGAATATGCCTGCAGAGGCATGAAACACTCCTGAGAGAGTGCAGAGACCAGGGGTAACTTCTCTGTCTTGTGGGGTTGTTAGGCAGCAAGGGAACAGAGATGACTCTCCACTGCTAACCACTATAGATAGTACCATACAGTATGATCCGTTTTAAAGAGAAAAGAACATCTATAATAATATATAACTGCTAACAAGTCCTTATAAACCATTCCCATGTTCAGATATAGACTCTGGTACAGCGAGTGATTTAATTTTGCAGTGTTCCGTTTCTCTGTACCTAACATGCACGACACTTGGCACTCATTGCTCAACTACTCCACATTAGAAAATACCATCCATGGCTATTTTGCCACTATTCTCCTTTGTTTTGTTCTGCCATACTACAGACTGCAGTGTTAGCATCCAACAGGCGTTTCTTGATGGCCAGACAGAGAGACTCCAAAAATCAATTAATATTTGGGCCAGATTCTGATCTCTGTTGTACTGATGTAAACTTGGAATAATTCCCTGGGTTTCAATGATTGATCCAGACTTGCACTTTCAGTGACTGAAGGTTTCTTGGGCTGGATTTCTGGCTAAAATAAATGGGTGTGTCTTCCTTGGAGACAAGTAGCTATGGAGTTTTTACTAGCCAAAGGGACGGCCATATGAAGTTATGACTTTATTGTAATTGAACTGCTTTTACATTAGTGTGTGCGAAAGAATGAAGTGACATGTTTGTTATTATTATGCTTAGCTTTGAAAGTTGCAGTTCTGGAGCAGCGCTCCCCTGAGCTAACAGCTGTTGAACAGCTTTTAATTAGCTGTCTTAAGTGTGGCTGGCTGAGGAGCTAAGGAAACATGGAGCTCTGGCTGGGATGCAAGATCCACTCAAGAAACCAATCAACAGGAAAGGAATCTGTACTGAGATCTGTACTATTTCAAACCAAACAACCTCAGATATACCTGGGTTGTGGTCACTGAGCTGTTGTCACAGACTGCAATGACAGAGGTATTCTAGTTGTTGGGGTTTTTTTTGCCCTAGCAACTTCTCTTGTTCTCATGAACCTTTCCCCCAAAACATTGTACTGCTTGTACATCACTGTACATCAAGAGACAAAAAGGCTACTCTGTACTTCAGATTGCTGTAGGTATTGTTGTTATCTTACAGGTGTGAAAGGGGATGTACATACTTCTCTGTCTGTAAGATATGTTGCTTCAAGAAAAGATGGCCTTGCATTTGGAACCTGTTTTCTGCCTCTGTTTTACTTCAGACCATGTCAATTAGAGCTTGATTTTCAAATAGTAATTCAATGCTTCTCACTGTTAGTAAGATCAACAGGAACAAGTACTTCAATGATCCCTGATATCCACCATGAAATCTCCACCATTTTAATGTGTAACAGAGCTTTCCTGGCTAATGGTGGTTCTGAAGATGAGATTCAGTTGCCTCAGTTAAACATCTAGATGCCAAATGAGGTGCTCTGAAGTATCTGAAATATCCTTAGGTGACATGCTAACACTGTAGGTTGGTTTGGGTGAGCCTGCATGGATTGGGGGCAGTGCAGCCATTCCTGTAACCAAGACTATAGTTTGTAGTGTGGAGCATAGGTGGATCTAGCCTTGAAGGTGGATTTAAGAGAGCATGTAAGCATAGTCTCTCTCTCTTGATCCTTCTGTTTAGCAGCAAGTGCTGTGGAAATACATAAATATGTAGAAATATCAGCACTAGGATTAACAGAGAAGAACAAACTCTGGAAGCAGCAGACTGGTAAAAGTGAATTCCACCTTAAATTATTCTATTTTTGAGATATGTTTTCATAATGAATTTTCAAACATTTATAAATTCTGTCTCTGACTTTGGACCATCAAGTCTTTGCTGTGCATTTGAGAAGCAAAGGTCAGTAAGAGAAACAGTGTTCTCAGTCTGAGCAGCTGAATGTTTGTCCTCAGATCATCAGCAGTGAAGTCATTAACCATTTGAACCATTCATCAGTCCCCTTTAGTCTCCAGAATCAGTGCTCCACTGAGATACATTGAAAGTCTATTGCAATCCTAGAGCTACTGGCCTAGATTTTGATTTTGATTTCACTCTGAACATATCAGGCACTACCCTAGTTAATGTAATGGAGTTCACCGATATTAAATTGGCCTGAGACCAAATTCTACCTGATGGCTTCTATTAGATGGAAGACTCAGAATATAACTTGATATGTTTTCTCTAGCACTGAAGCAGCCTGAGAAAGTCCCTGTCTGTGTCTTTCCCAGGCTGCTCATTCTTGCCTCTGCTCTGCAGTTCTCTGCCCTCAGCTGTGCCAGAGCAAAAGTTTTCAGAGACTGCACCGAAAACTAGATGCAAAAGTAGCTTTACTGTCACAACAGAGAGGCAGTGGACTGTGGTAGAGGGCTGGGAATAAGATGTGAAAGCTTGTCAAGGTAGCTGTACCACTGAGGTACACAGGGAATGTGTACCTCACAGGGTACCCCTACCTTCAGTGAGAGAGCATGTTTTGAGACGGGTGCTGGGTGAGAAACATTGGAGGTTAACACGAAATGCTCATGGGTTTGGGACATAAGCTGTGGCAGAGCAAACATCATCACAGCTGGTTCACTATGACCCCTGCCAGTATGAAAATTCCTCAGGGAAAAACTGCTGGACCTCTCTATCTTCTCTTGGGTGAGTGCTGATAAATGGGTAGCTGAGGGGAGAGCAGTGGATGTTGTCTCCCTTGACTTCAGCAAGGCTGTCAACACTGTCTCCCATAACATCCTCATAGGGAAGCTCAGGAAGTGTGGGCTGGATGAGTGGACAGTGAGGTGGATTGAGAACTGGCTGGAAGGCAGAGCTCAGAGGGTTGTGATCAGTGGCACAGAGTCTAGTTGGAGACCTGTAGCTAGCGGTGTCCCCCAGGGGTCAGTACTGGGTCCAGTCTTGTTCAGCTTCTTCATCAATGACCTGGATGAAGGGACAGAGTGCACCCTCAGCAAGTTTGCTGATGATACAAAACTGGGAGGAGTGGCTGATACACCAGAGGGCTGTGCTGCCATTCAGAGAGACCTGGACAGGCTGGAGAGGTGGGTGGAGAGGAACCTCCTGAAGTTCAACGAAGGCAAGTGCAGGGTCCTGCACCTAGGGAGGAATAACCCCATGCACCAGTACAGGTTGGGGGTTGACCTGCTGGAAAGCAGCTCTGCGGAGAAGGACCTGGGAGTGCTGGTGGACACCAAGTTAAGCATGAGGCAGCAATGTGCCCTTGTGGCCAAGAAGGCCAATGGTATCCTGGGGTGCATCAGGAAGAGTGTTGCCAGCAGGTCAAGGGAGGTGATCCTCCCCCTCTACTCAGCCCTGGTAAGGCCACATCTGGAGTAAGGCCACATCTGGAGTACTGCATCCAGTTCTGGGCTCCCCAGTACAAGAGGGATGTGGCACTACTGGAACAAATCCAGCGAAGGGCTACAAAGAAGATTAGGGGACTGGAGCATCTCTCTTATGAGGAAAGGCTGAGAGAGCTGGGCCTGTTTAGCCTGGAGAAGAGAAGGCTGAGAGGAGATCTTATCAACGTGTTCAAGTATCTGAAGGGAGGGTGTCAAGAGGATGGGACCAGACTCTTTTCAGTGGTGCCCAGCGACAGGACGCGAGGCAACAGGCACAAACTGAAACACAGACAGTTCCATCTGAACATGAGAAAAACTTCTTCACCATGAGGGTGACTTGGTACTGGCACAGGTTGCCCCGAGAGGTTGTGGAGTCTCCTTCTCTGGAGATAGTCAAAACCTGCCTGGACGTGATCCTGTGCAATGTGCTGTAGGTGACCCTGCTTGAGCAGGGGGGGTTGCACTTAGATGATCTCCAGAGGTTCCTTCCAACCTCAACCATTCTGTGATTCTGTGTGATACATGGAAAAGCACAGGAGTGGCGATTTGGGCCCCTGGTGTGTTTGCCTGAAAATCAAGCAATTTCTATAATGCTCCTCTTAGAGATACTTCTAAATCCTGAAAAGAAACTTGTTGCCAAGGCTGGATGCAGATGCCCCTTTGGGAATGCTATGGCCAGCAAAGTGCATAGGAAGCTTGAGTGTGATGGAGCTTGGTGCTTGAGCACCCACTCGAATCTCTGCTTTGGCATTGCAGATTTCAGCAGCGAGTGCATTGAGGATACCACTGCGCTTTCCACAAGACAGGGATAGGTACTTGCGTTCTAGTCAAATTTTGATGCAGATCAGTGATCTATTGCCTGGCACAGCACAATCCCCAGAAAGGGATGCTGCTGCTTCTTCATATCCAGCTCTGAAGCTGCTGGTGGAACTGCTACTGCACTTCCTCCCAGAATGGGTGAGGAATGAAGGGAACTGATGATTACTGATCAAAAAGCAATTTTAGTAGGTCAGTTTGTATGTGAAGTGCATTGACTAATAAACAATATTTAAGAGTATAAAGCTTTCAAGGCATGCTGATACTACATACTTTTTTTTTTTCTCAACATTATTTAAAAAATGACTTTTTATAAAGAAACAAATCTGATTTCTTTACTTTTAAAACATTAGCAATTGCTCATATTATTTTGGACAAACAGGTAGAAAGTTACAATTTAAAACTTTGTCTCTGATTGTGTTAGAGTAACACAGCAGGGTGTTGATACCTAAACAGCAGATGAAGGTACAACAGGGAGGCCCATGACCAACTGGTATAGGGAAGACAGTTGCAAAAATAACTGTTGCTTGAGGTAAAATGTATATTTACGGACATGGCAAAAGCATACCATCTTCACTAAGAAAAGGCAGGAGATGTATAAAACATTGCTCCCAAATGAAACATAGCAACATACACAAAAATTCAGTGAGCTCAAGGTGAAGAAAGCCTGCAAGCAGACAGTCCAGTGGGAATATGTATCAATGAGCAAACATCTAAAAGACTGGTGAGATGGAAGAAAAACACTTTCATCAATCAGACAGTCAAGAGATACCTGGGAGAGATATCCAGAAGCTTCTTTTTTTCTTCACATTCTTTTTAAAAATACTTTGGAAACAACTATTTAAGAAGCCAGGCCAGAAGTATTACAAAACTGAGAATTCACTGGAAAATCGAATGGGAGCAGTGTAGTAGTATGTTTGCCAGGTGAAGAATGGAAATTAGTGATGAAAGGTCTGATGAGGAGCAGGTGTCCTGAAAGGGAACAGAGAGATGCATCTGGAACCATTACAAAATGACATCTGACATCTGAGGCTTAAACTGCAGAAGAATGTTCCAACTGCTGCTGAACACTGGGAATGAGATAAAATGAGAAACCTCCTGCCTGGCATGATCTAACAGCTCTGGAGATGAGGTTTGCACAGGAGCTGTTAGAAGGGGTGACCAGGTTGCTGAAGCTGCAGTAATAAAAATTCAGTAGCTTGGTTCCTTTGTGGGAGTAAATGCAGACAAATACAAAGCATTAGGATGGGCTATGAACAAGAGCATTGATTTTAAGGAAAGCAAAATTAGATAGACATAAAAAAGATGTTGGAGGAAGTTTGTCTCTGACATCTGTATTCTCAACACATTGTGGCAATACTTCTGGCAAGGTAAGATAGAAAGAGTTAATATCGGGGGATATCTATGTGACCATCAAAAAAATAAAAAAAGGTTGAGGTCTACTGAAAGGCTTAGAAAGAAAGGATGATTTGGTAATTAGACTCTATAATCTGGGTCTTGGGAGACCTGTGTTTGATTCTCTGGTCGGCTATAGATTTTCTGAGGAAGCTTGGGCAAGACATTTCAGCCACATCCACATATGTAATTCTTTGTCCTGGTTTCCCCAGGCCCTGTATGGTGACATGAAGATGTAATGTGTGTATGTGTGTGTTTCAATTCATGGTGTCTAAAACAGTACAGGGGCTGCACTGCAGTCCACTGAACTGTGTTTTTATAGCCTGAAATTGAGATTGTGTGATGAGTGTCATGGGAAGGAGGAGATTGAGGGTGTATGAGGTGTGTTTCAGGATGCAAAATCTAATGAGATTGAAGGACAGGAACAAAACCTGATGTAATGTGTTACAGACTGTATTTTGAGAGGGGTCCTGGAGTGAACTGTCCCTAGAACCACACTCAGACTTTGTCTGGGAGGGAGCTAGCTGGAGCATGCCAAGACAGAGCCACAGAGCAAGCTAAAAATACAGGAGTGTGGACAGCCACTGTTGAGAGGCTGAGCTGGCTCCCCAGCCTTTTCTTATGTAGTACTGTAGGTATTTCACTGCCTCCTGCCGGCTTCTCCATCTGAGAAGTTTCTGATTCCCACAGGTGGTATGTGGGGAAGTACCAGCAGAGACAATTGAAGCCATCAGGAACTACAGTAATGATGCTGGATTCCCATTTGAATGGTTTTGAAAACTGCAGCATAAAACACCATTAGACATAGTTACCCTGAAGAAAAAAATAGAGTAAAATAGAAGTGCAGAGTAAAGAGAAAATGGGTCTCACTAGTGGATGGGATAGGATGTCTCTAAGAAGAAGCAGAATGAGGCAGAACTGGGGAAATACAGGGTTTTCAAAAGACTGTACAGCATTTGTGTTATCTTTACAGGTACATCCATCTGCCTTTAGTAACTCAGCCCTGGCAGGGATAAACAAACAGATTCAGAATGTGTCTGCCACATTTGAATCTGCTATCAAAGATTAGAATTTATATTTTTATTATCTGATTGAGAATCTGGAAATTGCTGTAGGCCTGATATTCAAGGTGAATACCTGAGCTTTTGGGAACAGTGTACCTTCTTTGCACAGAAAGATTTTGAAACTGCAGAAGTGGGTTTTGCTTGAGTTCCAGATGGAAAGCCCCAAATGGGGTTTCCTATTTTCAAAATCCTCCAGAGAGAGTTGTTGTGCAATCGTACAGCTGGCCGCTACCTGCCCTGGGACTGCACACTGCCTATGGAGGAGTGCAGCAATCTGCCGATGGAGATTATAGAAGGCATACCTGATGGGTCTTGTTGGAATGGGACTGTTTCCATCAGATCGTGATAAACCTGCAAACTCCACTAAAAAATGTTCTCTTGGAACATTCCCAAGGGGAAGCACCCATTAGTGACACCACATCAAAAGCATTCAGACTCCACTCAATCGTCAGCAGTGAGCTGAGCTTGCTGAAGCATAGCAAACACAGAGTTGTTAAAAGATACTTGAGTCACAGTCCCTGAAAAATGCCTTGCAAAGCGAAAGCATGTGATTGTAAAAGGCCCCAGTTCTCATGATCTGCTTCTCTTTGCCAGAACATGTTGATGGATGCATGTATCCTCTCGTTTACCTGAAGACAATGGTAGCTTTCTGCTAATTAAATCAGTCAGGACTTGTGTAGGAATTTGCTGATATGGGTCGTGAGGTCAAGATACAGACTATGAGCATTATTAGTGGCCAATCTTTAGAGGATCTCTTTGACAAAGTGGAGCTATACTGTGCTGACTTTTGGGCATTGAAAAGCTACAGAAACGTCAGCGTTTCCTTGAGAAAGGAAAACTGGTTATATCCTTGGTGACAGGCAAGGCAAAACAGCTTTTTTAAAAAGAGATGACTGCATGTGATAGATAGCAATGACTATACATGATACCCATAAACAAAAGAGAATTCAGGACACACCAGCTAAGAAAAGCAAGGACTGAGGGACGGTTGATGGTAAGGGGAGGTATTAAATTTGCTGCAGGTATCTCACATAGATGTTTGTTATGCTCTGTTCCCTGCCTATATATAATTCCCCTGCCTAACCTCTCTTCTGGATTTTTCTGGGAACTTGAGCTCCTAACTTCAGTTCTCCAACTTGCACTGAAATTAAATTTTTGAAGTCGCCTAAAGTAGTAAGCACCACACCCACATTCCCCAGCCAGTCTTTTCTTCTGGATCATCCAGGGATTATGGAGGATTAGCACTTGAAAGAAACACTCTAAAGAAGACATTTTTAAATTTTCTGCACAAAGACAAAAAGATTTGAGTAATGAGGACCTATTATTAAATGAGCTCAAACCTCTCAAAACCTGTAGCAAATACACCATTGCAAAGCATTGAAAATATAGGGTTTTGAATGAGACAATAGTCAGAAGTGAGTAAACGGGACTGCAAAATTTTCCAATAATCACAGTCCTCATTGAAACTGGAAAGAAAAGCAATAGAAGCTTATGCTGGGTCTTGCAAAGCACAGGGGAAGGATATAATGTTATGAACAGTTAAGGTCATAGTATTATAATCTGAGAACACAAACACTGCTGGCAGTGTTTGCTGTAAGAGGGTGCCAGTAGGAGTATTGATTCCTCTATGATGAATGCCTTGGAGCCCTCTCACAGCCCATGAGTCACTGTGCAAGGAATGGTACAAACAGGGCTGATGCGGTGTGAGGTGGGTGAGTGGTCTTGGAGGAAGGGAGGGAGCTGGGTGCTCAGCCCTGCACACCAGCAGGCAGTGCAGGTGGCGCTGATGAGGGACAAGGAATCTCCTTCATCCTGCCCAGCATGAACCTTCACTGGTATTACCAAAGGGTAGTCATTACCGCAAAGTGCCCAGATCTGTCTCTGCAAAACAATGCCATTTATCTTTTCATTGCACCCTGGTGAACTTCACTTGCAGGAATAGTTGCAAAATTCAGCTCCTTAAGAATTCTTTTGGCTAAAGTTTCACGGTCATATTGTTGTTGTTGTTGTTGTTGTTATAATGGAAGAAGTTTTTATCTCATTCTCATTTTTTTTTCCAGCAAATGGCTTGCATACCAAGTTGGTCATAATGCAAAGGTTATGGGGATGATATAGTATGTATCACCACTATGTTTTCCAGTTTTCTATGTGATAGTCTACTTTTCTGCTCTGGGAGAGACCAGAGATCACTTTCTTCACAGTTTTAAGGAAAAATATTAGACATACTTAAAACTCTAAGTGTGATGTCATTGGCTTCATACAGTGAGACATAGATAGCTGTATATTGTAACCCCCCACACTAAATATTCGTGAATATTTTTTATTTATGGTGCATTGCACAGGAGCTGCATTAGTGTTTCCCCTCAGTCCAGCATATCCCTTAATGCACAGTGAGCATCTCTGCATTGTCTCTGCATTCTTTCCTCCATCTCCGCCCCATCCCAAATGTGGCCTCACCCCACCCCTCCAGTGCTGCCTCGGGGTTTCTCCCTCTTCTTTTTCTTTCTCTGTCCCTTCTTTGGCTCCTACCAGAATTTTACAATTCCCTTATGCCCCTTGCCTCTTTATCCAACTCTTTGGTCCAGTAGCACCAGAAAAGTTTATTAGTGCCAAACCTGATTTCTAAAATTGGAGCATGATGGCTTTACACTGACATGCATGCACATACACATGCTATGTCTGATAGAAGGAGATGCATTCTCTCTCCCTGAAGTGCAGTGGTGGAGCTGGGCTCCCACAGCCAAAGGAAAACAGTGGGGCTGTTCTAACCCAAATTTTCAAAATGTTCTTAGGAAATGGAGGCCAAGAATTCTCCTAGCTAGCTGTGATTCCAATCCAAAAGAAATGAAATTATATGCAGAAATAAGGCAATAAAAACTTCTTAGTGTTCACTGGCTGTAGCCTGCACCTAGTTACTTCTCCACATGTTTTTGTTTAGCACCAGGGTTTCACTGGAAACATGGAGAAAGCTACACGCAGAGACACATGACCTTGCTTTTGAAGGACTGGCACATTAAACTCAGAAATTATAAAAAACACAATAGACCAACCCTGTAAACTGCTCTAACACAACGTGAGCCTGACTGTGTCTTCATCCATCTCTTCATTGCTTCAGCAATTGTCCTATAGTGAGAAACATCATTAGGAGAATCAGTTACTCACAAGTGATTTGTTCTTAACACCCAGTAACAGGAATAGCTTGTGAATCATTTCCAGCTTCTGCCTGCCACGTTCCCAGGTACCCTGAGCAGGTGTTTAATGTTTCTTCCAAGCATTTCACTTTCTTTTGGGATCCCTGACTATAAGCAATTGGATTCTTTTAGCTCAAGTAGGTTTTGACTGGCCAGTGTTGGTCTCCCAAATTCTTAATAAGTTCTTGTGTTTTAATGGTGGAAGCAGTCTTAATTTTTTGCTGTTGATTGTCTTTCTGGTCTTTTTCTTACAATGCCACTTTTTAAAGACATCCTTAATTGTGTGTCCTGTTTCCTGTAGTCAAGCATTTGTGCCTCTGTTACAGAGGAATTCACCAAATGAGTCTTCACATTGCAGTGGCTCTTCTGACAACAGTTAACAGTGCTGTGTACTATTTATAGAAATCCTCTTGCCATACTGCTTGTTTTGAACAAATTTTTCATTATGTGCACAACACATTCAACCAACCTGGGCTAGATGTTTTATTCTGACACTGCTTTGTCTTTTAATCATGTTCTGGTAATTAGACATTTTAGCGTTGGAAGTCCTTCCTAGGTAATCTTACAGGATATTTTTGTTAAGAGCCAGGATAATCCATCATTAAAGAGCCTTTTAATATTCCATATTCACAGGACTGGCTTTTTAGCTGTAAGCCTCCAAAAAATTCCTCTCCTATGTAACCCTTCTCCTTTATTTTTATCCTCCTAAGCAGCCTTTTTTTTTTTTTTTTTTTTCAGGAGGATAATTTGTCTACAAATGAAGAACTTCCAAGTTTGCCATTGTTCAGCAGTGCTTCTCCATATTTCCACATTTCTATCCTCCTGGAGTGCACTGAGCACATTCTGAGGTCTCTGCCTGCTGCTGCAGAGTATGAGTGCAAGAACTACTTGAATCTGTGGTTTATTTGCCTCTCTGGCTTTCATATAATATTCAAGTTGCTGTTTGAATCCTTTCCAGGCATGTACAGTGTTTCCCTGGATTCTCAGGGTTGGTGAGGTTATTAATATAATATTAATATAATATGGAGTTATACAAGCTTTATAGTTGCCATTTTAATTTTTCACAGGGCCTTCTGGCATTCATCTTGTACTTCTGGCACCACTAAAAACTAGCAAGACTAGTTTCAAAGTAATCTTTTATTAGGACCTTATTAGGAAAACTACATGCAGAAATAGGGTAACAAAATGTCCTGTTGTACTCACTGGTGTTATTGCGATTCTTCACAGAAAACACAGAAAATGACATGCTCTCAAGCCATCATCAAGAGATTTCCTGGTTAATACTTGGGTGGGTGAAGGAGTCAAAGTACACAGGTTGTGGGGTGTCGCTCTCACAGCAGACCCAGCTCAGCTTCAAAATGGAAGACGAAGTAAACCTGCTAGACCTAATTTTCTTTTTGGGTCTCAAAAACTGTGGACACAAGGTCATAGTATCACAGAACCACAGAATAGCTGTGGTTGGAAAGGATGTCTGGAGATCATCTGGTCCAGCATCCCTGCTTAAGGCAATGTCAACTAGAGCAGGGTACTCAGGACCATGTCCAGTCAGGTTTTGAATATCTCCAAGGATAGAGACTCCACAACTTCTCTGGACAATCTGTTCCAGTGTTCAACCACCCTCACAGTAAAGAAGTGTTTTCTTTTGTTCAAGTGGAATTTCCTGTGTTTGTTTATGCCCAGTGCCTCTTGTCCTGTCACTGGATACCACTGAGAAGAGACTGGCCCTGTCCTCTTTACACCTTCACATCAGGTATTTATACACATTGATAAGATCCTCCTGAGCCTTCTCTTCTCCAGGCTAAATGGTCCCAGCTCTCTCAGCCTCTCCTCATATTTGCTCCAATATGCTCTCTTGTACTGGGGAGCCCAGAACTGGATGCAGTACTCCAGATGGGGCCTCACCAGGGCTGAGTAGAGGGGGAGGATCACCTCCCTCGACCTGCTGGCAACACTCTTCCTGATGCACCCCAGGATACCATTGGCCTTCTTGGCCACAAGGGCACATTGCTGCCTCATGCTTAACTTGGTGTCCACCAGCACTCCCAGGTCCTTCTCGGCAGAGCTGCTTTCCAGCAGGTCAACCCCCAACCTGTCCTGGTGCATGGGATTATTCCTCCCTAGGTGCAGGACCCTGCACTTGCCTTCGTTGAACTTCAGGAGGTTCCTCTCTGCCCACCTCTCCAGCCTGTCCAGGTCTCTCTGAATGGCAGCGCAGCCCTCTGGCGTATCAGCAGCTCCTCCCAGTTTTGTATCGTCAGCAAACTTGCTGAGGGTGCACTCTGTCCCTTCATCCAGGTCATTGATGAAGAAGCTGAACAAGACTGGACCCAGTACTGACCCCCTGGGGGACACCGCTAGCTACAGGCCTCCAACTAG
The DNA here is from genome assembly GCF_036417845.1 of Apteryx mantelli. Taxonomy (NCBI): domain Eukaryota; kingdom Metazoa; phylum Chordata; class Aves; order Apterygiformes; family Apterygidae; genus Apteryx; species Apteryx mantelli. The sequence continues at coordinate 29,162,944 of NC_089978.1, forward strand.
ACTCTGTGCCACTGATCACAACCCTCTGAGCTCTGCCTTTCAGCCAGTTCTCAATCCACCTCACTGTCCACTCATCCAGCCCACACTTCCTGATCTTCCCTATGAGGATGTTATGGGAGACAGTGTCAAAAGCCTTGCTGAAGTCAAGGGAGACAACATCCACTGCTCTCCCCTCAGCTACCCATTTATCAGCACTCACATTGTGCTATATTCCTCCAGGGTCCTATATTCCTCAGTGCCTATATTCCTCCAGGGTCACCTGTCCCTGCTTCCACGTCTTGTACACTTCCTTTTTATGTTTGAGTTTAGTCATGAGTTCCTTGTTCATCCATGCAGGCCTCCTGTGTTCTGTGCTTGATTTCCTGCTTTTTGGGATGGACTGTTCTTGAGCTTGGAGGAGGTGATCCTTGAATATCAGCCAGCTCTCTTGGGCCCCTCTTCTTTCCGTGGCTGTATCCCATGGGATTCTTCCAGGCAGGACCCTGAACTGGAAGGATGTGACCTTCATATCTATGAGTTCATGACAAAGTAGTTTACAGACGATGCAGGTCACAGTAATGGAAATAGTAGTTCATAATAAATTGTAAGGGCTGACAGGGAGTGAGTGGTTTGAATTTTGAAACGACCTCATTACTGGAAATATGGCACATTCAGCAATCCTAGATATCATCCATCCTAGATAGTCTTCCCAAACTCTTCTTTGTTTGCTTTATATATGCAAGAAAATAAGATTTTAAAGACACTTACCTCCCTATCCCTCTTGCTTCTTTCTTCTCTTTAGTGTAATAATGAAAAAGAGAATAAAAATGCTATAATCCAAGTCTTTGATTTCCAAGAACATGGAAAATGTGGGCTTATAATTTTTTTTTTTTTTTAAAGAATTAGGTATGAGGAAAGAAATGGTGAAAATGATGATTCTTTGCAAGTGTAAAAGTAGTAATATGAATGCCATAGCAGAATTTTAAAAAGGCCAAGAGAAAAACAAAATAAAAACATACCCTAATGTTAAATATTTGTCACTTTTGTAGCAGTGGACTAAAGAGAAGTGGTTGTGAGGAACCATTCAGCAGTTCATAAAGTCTGGTTTGCATTAGTGAACATGAGCTCATTCCAATCTGCCATGTTGTCCTTACATATTGCACAACTGCTTATTTATTTTATCTGGAGCAAAACTCAGTTCTGAGGAAGGGAACTGAGACCTAACTCAATGTCAGTGCCCCAAATTCACCCAGATGTATCTTAGTGATTAATGGTACCAACACACAAGATTAAACAGAATGTCGTGTCCCCTAGGAAAAAGCTTTTGTTGACTTCAGAACTTGGCCTGTATCTGCTGTGATCTGCTCAGACAGCACTGACCTAAGAAAGGCTTCTCTTGAATATTAATCCTACCTTAGGGAAAGTCTTACTACCAGCAGTTGTGGATGGGTGGCTTGTAGGGCTGGTGACCTCTAACACATTAGGCAGTACTGAGCTGTAGGCTAAACAAGAAGATATGTAACCACATCCCAAGCCAGTGTATTTCCCCAGGCAATGGGGGATCCCTGGACAAGCTCTAGGATGGCATTGTTGTCTGGACTGTATATTGGTGCTCTTGATACAGGGACGTTTCCCGTGCTTCTTTCTAAGTTATTTTTTAGATGAGCCATATAATTTGTAGGAAAAGATGTCCCAGAAAAATCCGTCAGGTCTTTTGTAAACAGAAAAAAGTGACAAAAAAATTCTTTTTACAACAGTGTTTGAAATGTAAATACTTTAGAATATATTTTAAAATTGGTTGCAATGGGTAGAAAGCATAAAACTGTACTAAGAAATTTATCAAAAATATGAAAGAGAAATGGGTATTCTGACTTGATCATTTGTGTTATTTGTTGTGCTTGCTGATCATATATCTGAGGGTAGCATGAAAGGCCTCAGTGTAGCAACATATTTAAACTCAGGAATATTCCCACTGACTTTAGATATGCTGGGTCAAACAGTACCTTCCTGTTTGACTCTGAATTCTGTATAGATACAGGCTCCCATGCCAGACACTGACAGATCAGCATCAGCTGTTTAAAATAAGTTATGATGTCCACATGCTGAGCTTCAAAAGGCATGGAAGCAGCAACTATCTGTTTCTGCAGTTTTAGAATTATTACTAATTTCAATGGTTTTTTTTAACCAAAGAAAATTACAAATGTCTGTTTAAGGAAGAAACATGAGACTTACATTTACTTTTTCCTTAAAAACAAAACCAACATTTATCTAATCCTATTTTTTTCTCTGACTTCTTCTTGTGCATTTTATAGGTCTGCTTTCATAACACATGAACAATCTGAGTATTTGATTGCAGGTCAGTACACTAGACATATTCACCATCATCATCAATTTTATAACCTATCATCTTTTTTCCTTAAGAACTTCTGCTGTCTTGGGTAACAGAGGAAGCATTTGTTTTGCTCCAGGCTGGAGAGATGAAGAAAGTCACACCCCTATTTTTAATAATTGTGCTCTATTTTTCCGTCAAAGCCTGCATGTTAATCTCCCCAGGAACATGCAACTGGTAGTAGGAATATGAAATTTAAGAACTGGATTGCTCTAAACTTTGAGCCAATAAAACCAAGTTTTTACATTGTCTCTGTTTTTCATCTCCAGGAGAATTTTGCAATTTAGGAACCTGAAATGGCAGAAAATCTGCTGTTTTTTGATATGTCACAAATATCTAATCCAGAAGGACATGCAAACATATGTTGTGATGCAAGTTGATTATTTTTATTCGGAATTTTTATTATCCCAATAATAAGAATGCTGTTGGCATCCTTCAACAAAATAATTACTTGAACCCAAATTGGTAGTCTCCTTCCTTTTGCAGGTCCTATTTGAATGCATGATAAATGAATGTTTGAGTGCTAAGTAGCTGGATCTGTGTGCATTAGACATAATCAAGGGGAACATGGTGCAGCTACAGAGCATCTCCATGGAAGTGACTCCAGACCAAAGGTATGGATCATATATTTAGTGTGGTAACTCCTGTGACTGTCTGTCATGGACCAGAAATCCCTGGATTTGGTCACAGTTCTTTGCTGCTTCTTAGAAGAAGCCAGTTAGGACCGGGTGCCTGACTGAGCAGCTGGGCTCTGACCAGCAAAGAAAAAAATGGACTCACCAGACAGTATGTGTCTCAGGCATCTCCTGTCTTTATTCCTTCCTGGAATAAAGAAACCATGCTGAAACCATGAGAGAGCCGGGCTGTCCTGACTCAGCATGAACACTGTAGATGGAAAGACCAGAGCAAAGTTGCTGACTGCCTTTCTCTCTGTGGCACAGTGGGAGATCCCTAAATTCAGGGATTTAGCATGGAGGAGGGGGCTGAACTCAGGGCAGTGTAGAGGGGAAACTAGCAGCCCTGTGCATATCCTGGCATGGACAAGTTGCATTGCAGGCCATCAGTGGATAAACCTGCAAGAGATATACAGCACATGAAGGTGTAATTTCTACCCTGAAGAGCTCACAATCTATGTACAAGACATAAGAAAACAGTATACAGGAAAGTACACAGAAAAGAGACAGGGGACAGATGCAGCTGGGGGGTGGTTTGTGCAGAGAGCCCTGCTGGTCCTTCCTTGCTGTGCCCTTTGTGGATCTGGCTCTCGTCCCACCCAATATGCTTTAAAGACTTGTTCATATTGCCGAAAGGGCATTTCTGCATCGCTATTCAAATGTTGTGCTGGTGGAAACCATTTAATGTGTTTCCTTTTGTATATTACTCATGAACAGATATGCTGGCAAGAGCCTTCAGTCTCCCTAGAAGTCAGGGACAGAGCAGGACACTGCAGCTTCTCTGAGCATCTCCTGCCAGGAGAACCGTTCATGAGCATCACTTCCAAACCTCCTTCCCTCCCCAGGAGGATGTTAGGGGAGTGAGCCCTTCCCAAACTGCTCTGGGATAGGGATGGGAGTGGAAGGGATGTCCCTCAGGGCACATCCCTCACAGAGCTGCCAGCAGCAGCAGCTGCCCCTACCAGCATCAAGCGGGTGAAAAAATTTTATTCAGCATCTTGGAAAAATGCCCTGGGCTTCTGAAGGAGCTGTCATCTTTTCATCTTGGGGGTATAACATAGCCAGCAAAGGCTGTATGTGGCACAAGGCTCCCATCCCAGCTACTGTCAGTATTCACCTTCCCACTCATCTTGGTAGTGCAGCTGTTTAGGTTGTCCAGTGACTACTTTCAAGGCACTGCGTGGTCCAGGAATTGCCCTAATATTTCCTTAGTCCTCAGTCTCCTTGTTAGCCCAGCTTCACCCTGTCTGCCTCTCGGTCTTGGCTCTCCAGATTCTTCTCTTTGGCTCTGTTTTCTGCTCTCATTCATGGAAGAACAAAACATTTATTCCTAAAATTTAATCAGGAGTTCAGACATCAGGATATACCCCCAACCAGCTGAAGCAATTTAATTCTTTCCCATGTAGCCTTTGTCCTCCTGTGCTCTACTCCTGAATTTTCTGCTTTTTGACTAGTTCATGACAGTTGGCTGTTAAAGCCAGCAGGTTCCCACTGAGGAGCAGATGTAGCCATTGGGCACTTTGTAGGCAACAAGCAATGGCAAAAATCAGGGATGTGGTGACCTCGGAAGGATTATAGCTATTTGCACAGCATGGAGTCTAATAACACAGGACTTAAAAAGTCCTGTCATCCCAAACTGGTTTGTGCTAAGACATCTTAAATGTCTCTGCCTCTGTGGCATGTCTTGGCTGCAAACCAGATAATCTGTCTGCTGACATCATATAAGTGTTTTTCTCTTTGACTCAGCCACATCAAGGACGTTTTAGATACTATTATGATATAAAGATTAAGCTAAGTTCCTTTTTATTACAACATGTTAGAACCATGTTGTTTTCTGTGTTGCTTTGCCATCATAGATAAAGGAAACAGTTCACTAACAAACTGCTAGGCTTAGTTTATGTGTTTCTTCCTACTACCAGTTCTATGACAAAAAGCCATAATTCCTATGTTTTTGTCCATTGAGTGAAAGGCCCAGATGCAATGGAGGGCTCTGGGGAGAGGCAGCCGTCCTACCTCAGAAAGGAAGAGTATATCCTAGTGAGAAGGAATGTCACAATTACTTAGCTCTCTGTCTAGTCTGTTTTCGAACTCCATTGGGTATTAACAGGCCTTTCTATGCAGATTAAATCCTATCATGGGTTTACTGAGGCAGTATGGAGTGCAGTGAATTTGAGGTAGTCCACATGCTATTTTAAAGCAATTAATGACAAATTATCTCCACAAAAACAACTGCTCTTTTTTATTGCAGTGAAAATTGTAAATGGTCAGTCAAATTCATAATTTTTCCTTGGGAATAAAAATGTGGGATTAAATACCTGTTCCTTGTAGGCTTTCCTTGTTTGTTCACAATCCTCTGGGCCTATGTGCTCTGAACTTCTCTGGATCAGCAGGCCGATTTTTTCCATGCGTTCCCTGATACATTTCCTGGATACAGGTTCTGTGGTTTTTACCTCCTGTGAGTGTCCACAGCTCCCTGGACCAGCACTGAAATCTCTGTGGCCCATTTGCTCCCACTTCTTTATGAGGGTCCTCTGGGGTTCCGGTTTAACTTTTCAAGGCATGTGATAAGTTTAGACCATAGACAGGCTGTGCAAAAAATTTTAAAATATCCTAAAATGTGTTATGGAAAGTCACCACTAATAAAGAAATAAAGACATTAAAACAAAAACATTAAATACATTTGCATTCCATTCCTTGGTTTTCAGCTTGCCTTTTCTGGCCTTGCTTAGTTTCATGGTTACACCAGGTACCATACCAAAGTCTGTCCATCTTTTCTTTTCTCTTTCACAAAGTTTCTTCTGTGAGTACTTTTTAAATCCCCAGCATTATGTTTGTCTTTGATCTGTGCTCCTTTCTTCTTGTGATACACTTGAATTTTCATTTTTGCCTTTTATATTAAGCATGGAGTAGATGTATTCTGGACCTCTTTAACCACATGCCCTGCTGTTGCAGGGACCTCAAATGACCATTCCAGGCCTATTATTCTTTATCTTCTCCATTCTTTTATACTGTCTAGGGCAGTTTTCACTTTATAAAACCTTTCAGTGGCCATTTTCAGCCAATATCTTTAGCACACAAATTGTTCAGTCAAAATAATGCCATTGTCTCTTGGGCAGAGAGCTACTGAGAATGACATATTCTCATGGTGAGGAGCCTGTTCTGTGGCTCACTCCCTTTCCAACATCCTATCAGGCTCAGCACAGTTCTTTTCCCTCCAAAATACATAATTTAGTCCTGTCAACAAGAGGAGCTAATTCCTGATCCTTCTTCTCCTTTGGTATTCAGAAGACTTTTCTGCCCTCAAGTCAAACTAGTCTACCAGAGCTTCATATCCTAGAAACCCTTCCCTTCTTCTGTCATGATAAGAAAATAAAGGTGTGCTGTTGTGCCCTGTGTTACTGTGTCTTGCTTTGCTTTCAGTATCACTCTTCCCCTTTCTCAGCTTGGCTGCAGCATATTATAACACTGTCTGGAAGATTAATTAGGTTTATGCAGTGCATGGCTTCTAGGCTGTCTTCCACTTTCTCCTGATGGCATGTTAGAGGCCTTATTACATGGTAGGACCAGTTTAAAATGTCTACAGAACAGCAAGATTGAAGCGCTGTTACCAAGATTATGATTCATTAGCATATGTCAGATGAATCATTTCATGCAGGTATTGAGAAAGTCCTGGAAGGTTGCCTGTAGAATACATACATGGTTCTTAAAGCATCACATTATTAAAAGAAGCAACACAAGAGATGCATGTAAGCAAATAAAGTATATTAACATAAGAAGTCTGTGGACATACATTAACTTTAGTACATCTTCATATGTCCAAAGGATTGGGGAACAGTTATTCCTACTGTCACGCAATACATTTGTGCTAAGTTGCAACAGAAAGTGAAATGGCCCTTAACATCAAAGAGGGAATTTTGGCAGGAAGAGAGAAGGACTGTATGAATTGGAGAGGACAATGTGCTTTAAATGATCAGGATTTTTCACACAGAATGCAATGTACTGCTTCAGAATAAGTGAAAACTTGCATGTTCTTAGTACCTGATAATTCTAGTTGCCATTTTTTGGGAGCAGGTTTAATAAGAGGGGCATCTCAAGCAGTGGGACTCTTGGTCCCACCGTATCTGAAGACAAAACTCTCAATGTCTTCCACAAAGCTAGTTTTTCTCTTCATAGACTTCCATGGAAATTGCAGGCCATGTCCAGCTTCTGCTTTTTAAGAAAGGAATTTTTCAGTCCTGTCTCTGTAAATCATTAAATACCTTCAAAATTCACACCCCATTACCAGCAAATCCAGATGTCATAGGGCAGATCAAAACATAAGAGTTAAAATCATTAGTGTCTTTAAAAAAAACTTGACATAATTTTTTTGGCATGCTCTCCTTTTGGCATGTTCCATACAGAGACCAAGAATGCAATTTAAAAGCACCATCCTCTATTGCTTTACGCAGTCCCCTGTAGCTATGCTTTTTTTTTTTTGCTTATTTTGATACTTAACATTTACAGAAATTAGTTTTTTCGTTTTTCCTCTGGCAATGAACATTTGCAATTTTAACATTAATTTTTTTCACTAATTTATGAAACCTCAGTTTGTTTTTGGAAATGTTTATGATACAAGCCATCTAGTAATTAATCATCCCATTCCACAATTTTTTCAGAAATGTTGTTTGCAGAAAATGAGCAATGCTTATCTGGTGAGAGTCCACATAAGGGTGCGAGCACACTGCTGGCCCAGATGAAATACCTGTCAGATGAAATGACCTCTTCTACTATTTACACATGGGCTTGAGCTGCACAGCTCCATTCTGCTCAAACGGGTTCTTATCTCTAAGTGAGAGAGAATGGAAAACATGTCAGGTGGCTCATCTCACAGATTTTAAAAAATGACATGAATCTTTTTTTAAAACTGAGGATGAGAGATGAAAAGAAGGTGAGAGAGAACTCATTTGTTTCTGACACTAGAGAACACAGACTGATGGTTTCTTAGCTATATTTGTTCAGCCAGTTTGTTTAGGTCCCTTCTCACATGAGTGGCACAAAACCATTGATCAGCTATAGCAAGAAAGAGGATTTATTAAAGAATAAATAAAACATGAAATTATTTTGTCTCTGTAATTAGACGATCTAGAAAAGAAAATGAAAAATAAGTTAAGACTGTTGAATGGAAACTTGCTATATGTTTCTGATTACCTTGCGTTAACAGGTCTTCATATTATGCTGCTTCCCATGCCAATTTGCATTGAATTTACAGAAAGAATTTATGAGGTAGTCTCATCTCTAGGCTGGGGGATTTCATACATTTTCATTATGTACACTGCATTTTGACAGGAACATTGTCTCTTGGAGAAACTCCATTTCTTTTCCCAATTTTGTGCCTCTGATGACAGGTACAGCTCACATTTTTTATGTACAGTTATATATCAACATTATATTGCCCATTGTTTCATTATAATATAAAAAAACTGTTAATTTTATTTTCTTCCCTTCACCCTTTTTTTTTTGTCCTTTTGCCTCCTGACACATATTTCTGCATTAACTGATCCTCCTTATGTCCAGCTTCCCTTGTCCATATCTCTTTTTTCCCTTAGGTTTCCTCACCCTGTTATGTACTTCTCTGTGTTGTGATTCTTCTCTCTCCCTCTGCCATGCTCTCCAGACACTTGTGTCTTTACTTCTGAGCAATCCTTTAACACTGGTGGCTCTTGTTTTCTATTTTCCTTCTCTAAGCAGCAACTCCTAACTATCACCACTTTTTTGGGGGGGAGGGGAAGGTCACAGGTCTCCTCATAAGGATAAAAGAAAAAAAACACCCAGAAACCATGAGTTTGGAAATGCTGCCTGAGGGATTATTTTTCTTCTTGGAACTGCATGACAAGGGGATGAAAAGTTTGTTGCTGTACAGACTGGGATCTTTTTTGTATTTTGTCTTGTTTGCACAGACTGGTCCTAGCCTATGATTGTAGTGCCTTAGCTACCACAACAGTATGCATATGTTATTATTTTGAATGCCTTAGATTGATTAGGGTTTTAGGAAAAGATCTGAGACAGTAACTCAGAAAATAATAGCATAGGATCCAGTACTAGCTTGCAAATATCTGACACTGCCCTTAAAGCAAATGCTTTAGATCTTATATTGTCAATGGAGCAAAGATCTTTGAAACTGCCAGAGGCAGAACCTGTCTGCCTTTGATGGCCACGTTTAAGCAGACGAGAGATTTCTCTGGAACCCTTCCCAAGTGCCTGCCTCTCCATTGATTAGAGCATTTAGGCACATACTTGGAGGATTGCTTCATCAGGCCCTTACAATTATATTTGCAAGCCAAGTACATAAGTCAGACAGCATGGATCTGAGCTGTGTTTTCAAATTTATTTCACACTCATTTGGGTACAATCACACTTGGAAGGACTCTCCATGAGGGGTAAAAGTTCCCAGTTTATAAGCAGCTTCTGTTCAACAATCCTAAATTACAGGAGATTTAATCTCTTCTACCTTGTATGCCCACTAAGTTTATTTTCCTGCTTGCTAATATATCAATAAAAGCCCTCTTTATTCAGGTTAGTCTCTTTGGCTAGCAATGACTTCTTCCAGATATTAACTTTATTCCAATCATATTCTTCTCCCTACCCAGAGCTCAGCTTAGAGTTTCTCAGTTGGAACATCTGTATGTTCATAAAGCAATACTTACTTATGTACTGTATAGCTAAGTCATGGGTTCTAGTAACCAAGGCAATACTGAAAGCTTGTAATTCAGATCAGGAAATGTCAGCTTGATTTGCATTTTCTATAGAATCAACATAATCCAAGATAAAGTAAAATCAAATTTTAAGTACCTGCTGGGCTTAACATGTTTTAACATATTATTTCTGGTTGACTGACTCCTATCAATGGGCATTTCAAGTCTGTTTAGAACACATAAAAACTTCTTTGTTGTGTGTCCCTAATAACGCATAAAATTTTACTGCTTAAATCCAGCTGGATTTTATATATAATATAATCAAATAAAAAAGACTTAAAGCTCAAGGGGTGTTATAAAAGCACAGTCTTATTCAGCCTTACAAATGAAAAATTCTAGAGACTCAGCCTAGAGATGTATGCATAATTTCTTTAAGAAATTCTCTCTTCCAGGAGAAAAGTTATTCGTAAAGCCATCAAAGAAGCTTTAAAGTATCTGGCTTTAATTTGCTGGATGACAACTAATGTTTCTTGCACTTTCATAGCAGTTTCACATGGAAACTAAATTGTCTTAGATATACTATTACTGTTAATGTTGAGTTTCACTTTTTTTTAGATGATGAGAGGGTTCTCTCTCTGCTCTCACTCTTTTTCCAGTCAAGCAACCATCAATACCCTAGGTGTGAAAATCTGCTCCCTTCTAGTATCTGGCTATGTCATATCCAGACAGGGGGAAAGGAAAGAAAAACAGAAGGAAAAAGAAAAGGAGAGACAATGAAATCAGCTTAACTGTATAATTAGAAAAATATAGATAAACAGGTACATCTGAATTATTTACATGAAATAAGATGTGGAATTTTTCTATATCTAGATACATAAGCATGAAAATCGGTATTGGGTGGAAAATACTTGCTTCAAATCCAAGCTACCCTGAAACCAAAGAGTGAATCTGAGTACTGAAATGAAGATGAAGCTTTTCCTGTGATAGCGTCCATCAAAGGCATGGGCAGGTTGGGAAGCCCAACTGTAGCAATGTCTCACTGACATGAAAAACAAACTGATGGAGAGATTGGCAACCAGACTGACATAGACCAGAAGGCTTCTCATGAAATGAAAAAAGCCAAGGAGGTTTTGTCAGTTGAGATCTTGTTTATATCTTAGACATGAACTGTCATAAAGATCTGGATAGCAAGAAATCTATTTGTGAGGAAAGCAAAGGGTCATAATTTACATTTAAATTCAGATACCATAGAAGAAACTGGACCAGATAGGAAATTTGGGAAAGAGGGGATATTAATCACAGTTTTCTAGCTTATTTGTAGCCTACAAGTCTCCCTGTTCAGTTCTAAAGGAACAAAAGTCTATTCACTATTTCTGGCGGAAAATTCTTGCAGGCTATCAGCACAATAATTTGTCGATGATGTGCCTGGGCATCTTTTTCAGAGGAGGCTTACAGGTAATCTGCTGATAGTTTGTGGATTGCTTCACAAAATGCACTGGGTTTTGCCTTATGAGAAATACAGTGGTTGGGCAGATGTTCTGATGAATGAATTCTGCAGCATATTTGGTCTAAATGGGTTATCCAAAGGTTTGGGATGGAATTTTGAATACAGAGAACTGAAGAAGACTTGTGAGAGTCTAGGGATCCTGACATTTGACTGATCTCTGTGTCTCCACAATCTTGTGAAACCTTTAGCTCAATCCTCTAGGACCTGTGCTGGCCTGATTCGTAGAATACCAACTAAGCAACAGAGGCCAACCTATTGCAAAGTCCTTATAATCAAAAATGGTCAGAACAGGCAGGGAGAATGCAAAATTCATTTCTTGTATAAATTTCCTGCTCTGGACTACTTGGACTGTCTCAGAGTCCTAGACTTTGAATCCTTGAGATCTGTGATATATGATCATAAAGGAACATTTTTAAAAGAGAACATTTCATCTGATTTCACAGTTCAGGAGCAGGAAGAAGCTCTGCTGAGGATTAACTCTGAGATATGTCTTATTCTGAGGTGACCTAAAGATGATAAGAACTGGAGTCCACAGTCTTGGTCTTTTTTTTTTTTCTACCACAGAACTGAGACTCCAACTGTGGAAAATGATGCTGGAAGAGTGAAAAGTTTTCCAGCAGAACAAAAAGGGCAGAATCTGTCCCAGTGAGTGGATTTGCTGAGGAGTACTAGGTATTACTCAGGTCCACAGTGAATGTGGACTTGGCATGGAAAGGAAAGCTCTGAGATTGTTTAAATGGCACTACAGTGGTTTCAGATGGGTGACAGAAAGATATCCTGGGAAAAGGAAAAACATGATGAGTATAGCTAAGAATGCATCATCTGAGATTTACATCAGACTATAGTGCTGGGAGAGACCTCCGAGTCATAAAGTCCATGATCCAGTTACTGCAATACTCCACCACATCATATAATACTTTTCATTACATTATTGAGCTCCAGATTCAAAACCAAAGATTTTTTTTTCCCAGCTACTCATTATGAAAGGTTGTTTCAAAACCTCACTGCTGTTATGAGTAGAAGCCTTCCAGTTTGCAAGCTGAATTTATCAATGGCCTTTTCATATCCGTTTATTTCTGGGTCTAGCTTAAATATGTCCCCTTCTTTTGCTGATATATAACTTTACAGATAATAAGAGATAATTCTTCCTGCCTTTTCTCTGCTATGCCAAAAAAGCCACCTTTTGCATTTCTTGTATCTCCATTCCCTCATCATCCCAATAGCCTTTCTTTCTCTGAGTTATTGCATGAAATTAACTGCTACATGACCTCAGTGGCTAATAATCATCCAAGATCTTTCTAAAGCCATGCCCTTACACCTATTATTATTTTATTTTATCTCATTTCATCACTTTCCATTACATTTTATTTCCTTTTCTCTCTGTTGGGGTAGTGATTTTTACTTTAACAGGGTTAGAGCTATAGGTTACACAGAGATGGTAAATAGGCATCAGGAAGAGTTGTTACTATGGGTTGGTCATTCTTTTAGTGAGCTGTAAAAAAACTGTGAACCTGATTTATGAAAACAGTAAAGCATATGTGCACTGCACTTACAAATGGATGAGGGTTTCCTGACTTTGTTTGTGAAGGTTCACCTGTCTGTGAGGGAGAAGCTAAGGGACAAAGAAAATGAGAAATAGGGTATTAATAATCACCAAATGCAGGCGTAGAAACACTGAGATAAGCTTAGTGTGGGAATTTTGGGGTCCACATGTCAGATGAAGGATGTCTGGAGCTGTTTTTGATCCCTGTGGTGCTCAGAGGAATGGGGCTTTGCTTTAATTCTTTGTAAATAAATATTTCTGTAAGAAAGATACTAATCAGTTTTTCTGAATAGAAAGAACCTGGGAGACCATGAACTTTGGCTAACCACTTGAAGACGTAACATAATTTTGGCGTGTGTTTAAGCAACTTCTAAGATTGCCTACACCTGTTTCTAGAAGAGGTGACAACTGAAGGGATATGGAAGAAATGCAAAAATGTTAAATGTTGGGAGCTGGATTCACCTGAGTTCTTTACAGCTCTTTACATTACATACAGTTCTTTACATTACACAGTTCAGTGCTGCAGGAACAGCCAGGCTGCCTCTGAAGGAGATGGCATGAGAGCAGAAAGCACTGTAGTCAGTGAGTCACAGCCGGGACTGGCAGTGGCATCATGAGTTCAATATTGAAGGCAAACCTTTAATATAGTCAAATACAAGAATAGGTAAACTCTCCTAGCTGGATAATAAGAATTGAGTAAACTTTCTGTTATCCAGACTAGGGAAAGCAGTACTAGTTTATTTGTGCCTACCCCCAGCGCTGCTACTTTCTATTGCCAGAATGGTACCAAGGACATGGAGTGCAGCAGGGAATTTGGCCCTGGAAAGGAGATGACACACTGCTGGATTCTTTTTTCTCCAAGTATTTATGTGTTTTACTGTTAGACATAATATAACCATTGCAAATGCAATTATCTATGACTCTGTTGTGCTGATTGCCCTAAAATTATTCTACTCACTCATTTGAAATCCAGAAAATGGAACTTAATAGTAAACTGAACTTACAAATAGAGTGAGACTGAAAAGAAAACAGGGAGAAATGGAATCTACAGTCAAACTTATCTTTGCAAAGGAAAAAAATAATCAAAGAATAGCTGACACACAATGAATTAGATGAGACGATATTGAAGGCAATATTTTGAGGTCAGAATAGTGTCATTATTTTAAGATGAATGCTAGCTTTGTGATGGTGAAATGTAAATGCTGGGCTTTGGCAGCTGGGCCGTTTCTGTTCAACGTGCCTAGATGCTTTCCATGAGCCAGTCACTATAATTTCATTGTGGGTTTTCTTTCTTGTACAAAAGGTTCTTTATTCAAGTAAAAGATCTCTGATAATTTATCCCAAGATATACCACACCATCAGGAAAGTGCTTAAGAGATCCACAGAAGAAACATTAGGAAAAGCTGCTAGGCTAAGAGGCAAACAAATGAAATCCTTGCCCCCTTGAAGCCAATGGGAAAACCTTATTGATTACTATGGGGACAGGATTTTTCTTTAAAAATTAAAATATCATTCAAGCTCAGTATGAAAGAAGCCCGCACAAAAATATATTCTTAAAATATCTCTTGCTATTTTCCCCTTCTGTTACATATCTTCTGCATGTTTTCTACATTCACTCTTCAATAAGAGTATGAGCTTGAACAGGGGCTTTTGAGAGGCCTAAAAGATGAAGGGGAGTCGGTCAGAAAGGTTTTGATCACACTGCCACTGAAGTCAGGAGTCTTTCCATCAACCATTCCCAATGCAGTAAAACTGTCTCCAGACTGAGATAAAAAGTTCCTTAAACATCAAGTGTTAATTATACATGTCAAAGTGAAGTCATTATTATCATTAATTATACAGTCAAAGTGAAGAAATCTTGTTTGATTGTTTATTTCACTTAAGAGGTACTGCATCAAGAGGGCAAGCAGGTTTTGGTATTCTGGTTCTCTTTTAGCTTCTTAGAAATTGTGCAGTTCTTGGAAGTAATTTATTTCCCACCTCCGGTTAGATATACTGATATTTTAATGAATTATTATGGAAGCTGAAGTAATTTGAAGTTTTCATCACTCTTACCCACTGTGGCTAAAACTGTGATGTTTCAAAAGACATACAAACAGAATTTGGCTTTGAAACTTAAAGTGTAGCTTATAACATTCTTCAGGTATTATTTCATCTAGCATTTGGCAGCTAATAAATCTTTTTAATTGAAATGGCTTTTCTGAAATTACCAAGAGATCTGTAAAAAAAGGACACTTCCAAGTACACTGATTTAACTGCTGGAGAGTCTTCTTTGGCTCTCTTTTGCCAGGAACAAGATGCTATTGTGTTGACTTGGAGTCATGGCAGGAGAACACAAAAGATGAAATGCAAGTTGTGTGTCACACATCTTGGCAGCAAAGTTTTTAAACATTTGGGAAGGGAGTCTTTTCTTTTCTCTTTTCTCTTTTCTCTTCTCTTCTCTTCTCTTCTCTTTTCTCTTTTCTCTTTTCTTTTCCTTATCTGTTTTTCACCATGACTCTTGTGCAGCTAGTCCTGAATTTACTTGGCAAATGGATTTAAACATTATTTTGCCTCTTTCCATGTAAAAAAACACAGGACTTTATTTTCTGTTACTCAAATCAACATTATATTGAGTTGGAAGGTCATTCTGCTTTGTTACAGATTTCAGTGGAAAGTTAGCTAAAAATATAAGTACTTAACCTAAGCCCCAGTGTGCTTCCTCAGAGAGACAGGAGGATGTTGAAATTTGAATAATTATGATTATTAATTTATAGAGTTAAACTTGAACTCAAAGTAAAC
This sequence comes from Apteryx mantelli, assembly GCF_036417845.1. NCBI lineage: Eukaryota > Metazoa > Chordata > Aves > Apterygiformes > Apterygidae > Apteryx > Apteryx mantelli. The sequence continues at coordinate 29,178,488 of NC_089978.1, forward strand.
TCTGGGCTAGCTATATAAAGTTTATCTTCCAAATTAGAACCCAGTATTCAAAAGCACCCGATAGTCTTGGAAACAGGAGGTGCATAACAGCTTTACTTTTGAAAATCTGGCAAAACAAATGCACAAAATGTTTTGAAGTAGCTGAATCCGGACTTTTTTCTGGAAAAATCTGTGCATGAAAAATTTCCTTAGCCTTATTTCTAAAACCTTAGTTGATATATTTCTAAAGCAACGGTACCAAATGCTCTTGCTTTTTCCCTTTTAGCAGAACAAAAGTACAGTAGCATTTTAGCACTCAGTCTAATACAGTTTAATAAGGCATCATAAAGCTGTGAGTTGTAGCCTCTTTCAATTTTTAATAGCTGACATAAAAATCAGTATAATCTACTGGACAAAGTGGGCCTATATAGCAAAAATCTCTACTGCCCTGCACAGCTTCCTGTAAATGCTTAGTAATTATATCATTCAGGCTCATCACAGTCAGAAAACAAAGCATGAGGGAAAAACATAGGGCATAATGATTGTAAGGGATCACCTGGTTCATTAGTCCACACGCTTGGCTATCACAGGCCACTACATAATCTCATCTGTAGGTATATCAAAGTTCATCTTTAAATCTGATAGGTTTTGAACCTAGTTGTTTTGTTAATATATTAGTTTTAGCTCTTCAAAACTCTTCTTTGGTTAACTGTTGGTGTTATTTAAATAGTATCAAGTAGTAATAATGAAAGCATACATAACATATTTGTATCCAGCTCATGCAGATTAAATGTCAGAGGGAAACTATTTTGGAGGAAGTATTATCAGGGAGAAAGTCATAATTTGCTACATATATTTCATGAAGGAAAGGTAGGAAATATATGGAATTATTATTTGCAAAGTCTTGTTTCAATTAAACATCACTTTCTGAACATCTGTTGAATAGGTTGTTTTTATGAGCTAGTGAAAAACCCATTGGAGTAGATGAAAAAAGAAATCCTTGATTAGGGACTATAGGACAGTATGCAAGTGCTTGCTGCTTGATTTGGTTTATCTAAGAAAAATTTGGACAGCCAATTTCCATCTCTGAAAAAAAGGGACTACTTCTAGGAGGTAGATCATACAGGGGATGTTTTATGGCTCACTATTAAAGCAATTTTCTCAGAACCCTCCCCACCCCAGTGACTGATTCTAAGATAAACACATTTTCTTTCAAGATAAGTGTACTAGAAAATTGATATTTAGGATGATCATTGCTTGACGGGGTCTGACAAACATGAGGCCAAAGAGAAACTTATTCAGCGGAGACTACGAAAGCTAGAATTCTGCAAAAAGGTAAAAAGGAGTTATAAGAAGAGATTCTACAAAGTCTACTATTGAAGTTAATAGGGCTGTTTCCATTTAAGGTTAACACTGAGGTCACTTACATTGCTGGGTGTCCACTTTGCAGTACTTCTCCCCCTCTTGCACCAGTTCTAGCACTCATACAAGCCCGCAATGAAAGACCATTATAAATGAACTCTGTGTCAATGGATGAGGGGTGGAAGAGGGTACATCTCTCCCTATTCTCTTTTTGGACTTGTTGTCAGTTAGTTTGATCCTGTTTTGAACCTACTGAAGGTCTGTTGTTTACTCAACCTCCTGCAGCAACAGATTTCAGAAGATCACTGCTTTCTGTGTAAAAAAATACTTCATAATATCCATTTTAAGTTGATCTCCTACCAGTTTCAATGTGTGTACAATAGTAATAGAAATATGGGATTTGGCGAATGATAACCCTGCATTCACCTAGGCCACTGCCTTCGTGATTCTACAGTTTTGTATTAGTGGACTAAAGAGGTAGGAAATAAACCTGATAAGCAAAAAAACCCTCAGACCCACCCCCCCCCCCAAAAAAAAAAAAGAAAGAAAAACCTATTATTTTTCTCCTCCCTTAGTGTGCTGAAACTGGCAGTGCAGTATCAGATGACGCCCAGAGATGGTGCAAGGGAGAGACCAGGACAGCATGACTGGAGTCAGAAGGAAGCACTGCCATCAGCAGTTAGATCAGTTCAGGCTCCTGTGGAATGGCAACCTTTAATGCCATCTGCACATGTTTTTTTACAAAACAAAATTGCAAGCTTGGGTCTTCTGCATTCAGGTTAAGCAGGTAACAGATATTTGCACAGAAATGTGATGGTGTTAGATGACTGAGTGCAACTCATTTCACAGCTTCTGACAGCCACAACTGAGCTAGGTTCCCCTAACTCCATTTAGAGTCAATGGAGAGAGACTGGCATGTCTGGGGCTCAGGTTATTGATTGTACTTTAGAATAAGAGAAGCTGGGCACAAGCCATGCACATTTCCCTCCATTGACCATAATGGGGAACCTAGCTAAATGGAATTGTCACCACTGCAGGTGAGGAACCTCACACTACAAACTGGGTCAGGGAAGTAATCCAGGTTAAAAAAAATCAACAACTAGTCAAACATTCAAAAGAGTTAGAGAACATCATAAATATTTATATTGGGACAATGGAGGTCAGTGATAGACTTCAGTATAGGAGTGGGAATGAACAGCAAGATGTGGAGACCATTTCAGCTGGTTTTGCTTTTAAAAAAAAAGTACAGAAAAATGTGTTCTGAGAAATCTTACAGTAGAAACAAGAAAACAGTCAAAATTTTGCCATCCTGGGAATGAGAATATTTCAGATTGTTAAGCCTTAGCTAGCCTGGTAAGTATGCTTATATATGTTATATAAAATTACTCTTATCAGCTCCCGGTCTCTGTGATCTTCATTGCTGCTAATGATGGATTTGGACACCAGTCACGGATGAGCCTTTTGAGTGATAGCTTTCAATTATTTCAAATTGAAGTGAGGTATTTCAATTATTTGAAATTCCAATTATTTGAAATTAAAGTGAGGTTTTGGGGCATATCTAGGAAGACAGTTAGATAAACAGCTGCATAGGATAAGCAGTTATTGCTTTGGAAAAGCATAGGCATCACTTATAGGAACCCTCAGTTAAGAAAAGAAAGGGGAAGAGGTAATAAAAAGTATGTGAGAAACATTATTTAATTTTTCATTTGCACATTTAAAAAAATATCATAGTAGATGGGTCAAACTTTGCTTAATTTAGGTTAATTTCATTCAGTCTACAGGATGGGTAGCAGTCCCTTTTGACCACAGCTTATTCTCTAAACAAAACACCTTTGTGCCTGTGGAAGAAGGACAGACTATGGGAAACCATTTACCTGTGAAGCTTCTTCTGATGTTCTGCCCAGACTGATAAATATTTTGTAAAAGCTTCTCTGCTCATGACTTGAGTTTTTTCACCACTTTGAGGACATATTGTAAGGCAGAATTATATTGCATGAAAGAAGTGAGGCTGGGAGGCCTCACAATGCCAGAAAAACCTCTCAGAACAATACAGTGTAGTATGTGCTGAGAAGAGTCAGATAATGATCACAATAAATACAGTGATCAGGCTTTTTCAGAGACTGCACAGAAAGCCAAAGGGTAGACAAAGTCATTTCATTAGACAGAAACTCATTAAAATCCTCTCTCAAATCTGTCTGGCAGTGCACACACCACACTGATTATCAGTCTGCCTACCTGGAAACTGTCCATCATGGATCTTACAAGAGGGGAATGGAAAACAGCAGGGCTTCCTCCATGGCATCATCAACTCCCTCATGAAGGAATCAGCTACACAGGATTGGTGATTGTCAAGCAGAGGGAAGATCAAAAAGGTTAATGCTGATGAAATGATACACAAAGCCCCACCAGCATATAGGACTACCCTTGCAAGGGCCTTAGAGGCAACGGGGAGAGAGAAGTTACAGGCTGCTGGGAAGACAAAAGGTCTCTGAGGAGAATGGTCATGACTTTCTGGAGCAGGGTTCAGCAGCTTTCGTTCTGGTGTGGGCAGCGGGAACACTATTCCTATTTTACTGATGCTGGAAACTTTGTCAGGGAGTTAAAACATAGAATCTCTTTCTGTAGACCAACGTATTTTCCAGGGAACAGATGCATGGATAAGCAGAGCAGGCTGGGGCTAAGAATATACTGTCTCCGGATCTGACAAAAGTGTGCTCTGCGCCTCGCATGTAGACAGCATGAGTACCGTGTCTGCTGGCCTCACAGGACTGGGAGCTGCTCTCTGCTCTCACTTCCTGAGCCTCCTACTAGCAGGTATTTTCAGAAGCACTGTGGATGCGGATATGTGTCCTCCCAGTACGCACCCCCAGTATCAGTGGGCAGCTATCGGCAAACAGCTAATCTGCCCCACGGTCATGGTTGTATATGGGCATTGGTGTGATCTGATATCTTTTCCAAATACACTTCCCAGACTGTCCACACAGGACATCATGTCCATATCCACTTTCTTCCTAGAGTTGTAATTTAGTAAAGAATTTTGCCTCTTGGGCCCAAATTCAGATGATGCCTGAATTTGTTCCTGCTCAAAAGAGCATTTATGAGGAAATAATTAAAAAAGATGTAATGCCAAACTTCTGCTCATTAAGACAACCAGGCTTTGAGATTTAATAATCCAATGTGAAAAAGATAGAGCTGGCAATAATTATGAAAGGCTATGGATGGATTGGTTAAAAAAAAAAGTACAAACTTTTTTGTACATCTTAAGGTGTCCAGACCAAAACAAGACATTCTGAAGAAAAAATTTATATCCTTATTTTTTGATAGTTATGTCTAGGTGTTGCTGCAAATTAGTCAATGCATATGGAAACACTAAAAGAAAACTGTTCTTAGAGAGAGTTTCTACCTTCAGACATACTCCGTTTTCTTTCTGGAGTTTCATTTTATTACAGCACAAACAAATGAATAGGAACGATTATGAATTGAAACCTTCCCCCATGGATGCAACAGTGACTCTACCTCCAAAGAAGCTCAGTTGTTTCACCTTATAAAGCCTTTAGATCTTTTATAACATATCTTATATTCAGATCCAAGTAGATAACAAATCACTTGCCTCAGAAAGTGATTGGAGTCCATTTAAAACCTTTCACCACAAGATCAGTTTTGCTAGCCCATTACTTTTAGATGAATACTTCAACCTCCAAGTATTTAAATGATCCACAGTGGCAAAAATTTGTGGCAGTGTAGATCTTAAAATTCTGACAGAACTTGGTTCAGTTGGGAGAAAACAGTAACTGCTTTGCTCAGCATCTGTGGCTAAAGGGTTTGATTCAGATCCTTATTGCTTATGGAAGGACTCCCAGAGTGGCATTCATCAGACCAAATATAGACATTTACAATGTAGGTATTTTCATCTAAGATGGTTGTTTTATAGTCATTAAAGAAAAACAGGCAACTTTAGAGAGTGATTCATCTCATCCTAAAGTAGAAATCTACATATAATCAGAAAAATCACACTCGTAAAGTCCCTATTTCTCTCCACTGACTACAAAGGGAACTGAGAGTGACGGGGCTCAGATATAAATGCTTACACTGCAGCTGTCTAAAGACAGGTAAGATGAAGCACTTGCTTGGTCCCATATTATTGCAACTGAGAGCAGGTCACTAGTGGACTGAAAAGACTAAATAATCATTCTGAACATTAAGTTCGTACTTCTGGCCGTATGTTTTCTCTGAATTAATTCCTGTTTGAAATGCAGCGTCTTTTTTCAGAAAAATCATAATTTAAAAAACTCAGTGAGATAGGATATACTGTAGTTATTGGTAAATCATTGCAGTAAACTGCAAATAAAAAAAAGAACAGTCTGGCTAATTCTGCTTAGCAGATTGATTTTGTTATATCTCTGTTTCCAAAATCTTCTTTTATCAAGCTTCTATTCCTTGTGTAAATAATTACGGCCTTTGAAAAAGCAACACCACAACCTGCCCTTTAATTAGCTAGTTAGATGTAATTTATTGTGTGTTTCAGTCTCAGACTTGTTTTTCAGCCCTGTAATGCAGTGGTTTCTGAATGACGGTTTGTTGTTCCCACTGGAATTACAAACTCAGAAGTAGAAATGGAAGAGGGATTGCAGTTCTGGGAACAGGGTCACAGGAGAAAACAAAACAAAACAAAACTGTGACTCTGTGCCATAATCATTCCCAGAGCTCTTATCTGAACCTCCTCCAGCTGATCAACCTTCTGCTTGAACTAAGCACCCAGCAATACAAGGCCAGCTGTGCAGGCAAGAATTGTATTCAAATATAGTGATACTTGAAAAACACAGTACTTTTTCTTTCACTTGAAGAGGGCAACATCATTCTTGATTATTATGGAATATACCTCTAATCTTTGTGCCATTTGCAATCTTTAGCAGTAAGTGTTTATATTTTATTCTTCATCAGCTGGAAAGTCACATAGCATAGGGAGACTGATCCTTGCAGAACCTCACCTGAAAAATGTCAGCGTGATGTGTGTTTCCCAAATACTCTCTGGCAGTTACATTTTGAAACCTGTCACTTAGGTAGTGGACCAATAATATATCTAGTTGTTTTTAGCTGGAATTTCTTTTCGTGTACTTCAAAGAGTTTAACATTAACATTCCCTTCAGACATTTAAAGTCCATCAAAATTCAGCATGGTTGTTGTTAAATAAAAGTCCATTCCATGTAGACTTATAAAGAGAAATAAATAATAGCTAAAAAGATGTTACTGGACTGTAGCACAAGTGAGATCTGAAGTCAGAACTGTGGTCAACTAGAATTTGTAGGCTTAGAAAAAGAGTTATACAACAGGGCTGCAAGCCTTTAGATCTGGCAAAAAGTAACTAAAACTGACTTTTTAACATTTCTATTCAAAAAAACCCAACAGAACAGCAGCTGAAAATATTTTTATAGTTCTCATTTTTTAAAGTGGGCAATCAAGTATCTTTTTCAAATACTAAATAGTTTCTCTTTAGTACTGATGCATGAATATTCTAATTTATAAATTACTTGGCTGTTTTGATAAATTGTTTTTCTTTGGAAAGGAAACTCAACCAAACTATTGCCATGTGAAAATCACAGAGAAAATATGTGAATTACAATATGTTTTACTGAAGAAGTACTTTTGTCAACAAGTATTAACATTTGAATTCATCTGTACTCCTTGAAAACAGATGTTTAAATGCTGTCACGCGTGACTCAGCCTTTTGACCTTTTAGGACAGACAAAGACAAACTATGTATTGTTGTAGGTCTTTTCAGTGACATCTTAAAAAGCCTAAGTCATCAATGCCTCTGCAAGAAGTAAAGGAGAATGGGTTTGTTCTGTATCCTCATCCAAAACAGCTTTTATTTCTGTGCCCTGGTTATTTTCCTGCTTGCCACCCTTGAGATAATTTAATTTAATACGGCTTTGTATAGTTACTTTGTGAAATGGATAAGCTGTAAAGCTGCTGGGAAACGTTCTCATTGGAAAGTCAATATTTGAGTAAAATCTTCATCAAACTTCCTGTTTTTTGGAATTGTTTTTGATTTTCACACAAACCACTCCAAAGCTCAGAAATTTTGACTGGAAGAAAAAAAGTAAAGAAATATTTTGTTTCTCTTGAAGTGCTACTGTGGTGCTTCATCTGACTTGGTTGCATTTCTAGGCCCAGTACTCAACCTGCAAACTTTATAACCCATCACACACCATTGCCATATGACTGAGTTGATTTCCTACTATACATTATGACGAATGATGGGAGATGTAGTTTAGGAAAGGAACTCTGTCTAGACAGGAGGATGGGATCATGAATTGTCTCATTTAATACTCCTGTGAGGCACCATGGGTTCATTTTAGAAATATTTTGGAGTCTGTTTCAGTTTTGTAACTTTTCTGAAGTCTGAATATTTTCTATGAAGAAAACATCTCATTTTCTGGTCAGTTTTTAGGACAGATCTTGAATACATGTATCCCACCATCATGTAAAATCCACCACAGACTTTGTGACTTCTTTGAGTTCAATTGTTCAATCCCAAAACAGAGGAATGTTGGGTCTGGGCAGATGCATTCTGTAGAACATTTTTGTTGATCTCACGCCTTGCAAGGTTAGGGGCTAGTACTACAACTAAGGTATGACGCACTTAATGCTCAGAAGGTCACGTACCATAAAAGTAAGTTTGCACTGGTTGAAATGAAACTTGAGCTAAAAAGGTGGAGAAGTACTGATCTTGACAGTTGATGAAAATGCACTGGAATGAAATGTAAAACTAAAACTGATATGCTGATTTAATTCTATTAAAAAAGGCTTTTGTGTCACATAAACACAGTCTACTAAGGACAATTGTGTAGAGGATAGTGAAGAGTATTAGTACAGAGTGTCTAGGAAAGCATGTACTACCAGTTTTAGGGGGAAGGCACTCAGTAATACCTGGGATTTCTTTTAGAGGCATCAATTTTACAGAGAGACATTACGGAAAAACAGACTAAAAAATGCACAAGGGATGCAAAAATGTGAGAGTCAGAGATGTTTGGGTTTCAGATAAACAGTGTTATTGAAAAAGCTGTTAAGGCTGACATTTTATGCCAACCATACATGCCAAGTCAAGCACGAGGACCTTTGATCACTGAGAAAAAAATGTCATGCAGCAACAAAGTAATAACTTTGTTTAGAGTTGCTAAGAAAACTAACAGAACCAACCTCTGATTGTACTTGGCCTGAACAATTTTTCTCAAATCCCTGGGACAGCATTGCTAAGTAACACTCCAGCTAAATAGGTCGAGTAGCAACTCTATTTTGTGAATGTGCTGAATTCTGCTCCTTGCTACAAGAATGATTTTATTTTTTAGCCTATGATTTTCTAATGTTAAATGCACTCTTGGGACCACTAGCGATAACTTAGGCCTGCTCTTTCTTAGCCACATGCTGCAAATTTTGCAGTTACATGCTGTAAACTTCTTGATTGTCTTTGTCATGGCCCACGATCCATCACTCTTGGCATCATGACCCACCTTCAACATTATGGGACAAGAGAAGGTGAAGCAGGCAAAGATGCTCGTTTATGCCCTCTTGGACTAAGGAGGGAATAAAATTCAAATCTCTCATTTCTCTGTTGTGTGTTCTGCTAACAGGTGAGTGGCACTTCATATAGCTTTTTTTTTTTTTTAATGAGAGTAGTTGCAGCATTTTGAACTCAATGCTTTCAATGTCTCTTAAGCTTAGAGCAAATCTAATGTATCGGACGCTTCTGGGTATTCAGGTGGTCTTTAGATACCTCTTTGCAGATCCCTTTCTGCTTTAGGTTTAAATCACAGCAAAGCACAGCAGGAACTAAGGAGCCTCTTCTACACATGCTTAGGTGTATGCTGAGAAGCCTGGGGAAATGCTGAGTGTATCCATATAATAAAATAGGAGATGTCCAGGGAATAAGCTTGAAGATCACATTTCTGCCCATACCGCTTACTTGTTAGCCCTTTCATTGTTTCTATTTTGGACCTCTCCCACTACCTCTTGCCAAGACAATACCCAAGTGTGGTCTGAGGAAAATTCTCTTAGGGACCTCCAAACAGTGTGGACAAGATTGCACTAGGTTTGTCTCCATGATCCTTGTACAGTCCTCCAACACTATCTTAGCAGACTTTATACCCTCAGGCATCCATATATGCCCTCAATCCAAAATGTCTTGAATTCTGTCATCTAAAAACATCACTCAGGTGACCACAGTACAACCCTTGCACTATTCTGAGTGCTTTAAAATGGATGAAACATAGAATATTAATGATGAGTCACATTAACGGGCCACAAATATTAACGAAGGTCCACAAAGACACCATATGGGGCTCATTTGAGAGGCAGGCCAAGTTCTAGTTTGTGTGGAAATGATCCAGCTACCCTGTGGCTTCAGGATGGCGAGTGGTTCTCGACCCTCTTTTTTAGCAGTATAAGCTTAGTCTTTGAGTCAAAAGCACTGGCACCTCCAGGGTTATGTTGCTCTAGGGAACTGGTGCTTCATACTTCTTTCTGGTACTTCAATACCACATAGATATTCTGTATTTCAACCCAAGTAATTTATCCCAGATCACATAAGAAGCCTTCTGTAGCAGAAAAGTGAATTGAATTCAGAACTTCACTGTCCCACCTTATTGATGAGCTAGTTCATCTATCCATACCTTGCCTCAGAAAATCTCTGGATTTCTGGTAGCTGGAAAATAAATACTTTTTGGTCAACCACCTTCCCTCTACAGTCCATATTCTTGAAACTAGTTTATTTTCTGGGGGTGATTCTTCATGTTCAGCAGTTTCGGGCTTCAGTGGCACCCCTCCTACATAACATATTTTCCCAGGGGCAAGATTATGCATTAAGTCACTTATGATCAAATTCAGCCCCAAACAGCACACATATGAGTCCAGTAAACATGGTTAGGCTTGAATTTTATCTTTACTCTTTAGAAATACTGAAAAATAATCAAAAAGTAAGTGGGAAAAGTTGCTGACAAAATGACATTCTTGACTTTGAATTCGTTAAAAGGCTACATATGTCATCATGACACTGGTATAGATTTATGCTGGGAATAGGCTTTCTTCAAAAATAGAAAAAAATAAAGAATTAACAGAAAAAAAGGGCAAGGTTGTGTTCTGAAAGATGACATGAGAGATGGACCAGACTTCCTTTTGTTGTCTGTCCTCCAATGGCTGCTAGCAATTGTTCTACAATATCTGCAGAAACAGTGGAAATAATTAACTTGCATCCTATAGTCAATTTGCAAACCCCAAGCTTCTTGGCGTTTTTTACTTTTTTCCTTCTGACTGTAAAGAGACTAGTCACTGAATATTTTGCACTTGCCCCATGTTTTCCACTTTAGCTAAAACTGCATTACGATGCAGTTCATGTGTAATTATAATTTAAGACAATATTGAGCTGTCTTTTCTCACAATGGATAACACACTTCTCTAGGAACTGACCACTGGTCCTAGCTTTCTGCAAAAAAGAGTGGCTGAATCTGACTTTTTGAAAATAGCACATTTTTAATAAATTCCTCAGAAAAGCAGTATATATTTAGGTAGTTTGGAATAGGGCTCTTTTGGGAGGCAAATACTCAGTTTTATAGAGAAACTGCTGACACATTCTGCTTAGTTCTAGTGGCCATTCTGTGCAGATAACATTAGGGCTGACAATATCAGCATCCTCTGTAATGTCTAAAGCAGTATGATTAGATCTTCAGAATGAAAATAAAAAATGACCCAAGGAGCACCATATTTTTTTGCTATAAAACTGAAATTTGGTCCTGAGAGGGATGCAAGGAATGGTGTGTATCTCTCAGTGATACTGTGAATGGTTTGGGGCCAGATTCTACACATTTAACAATATATTCCTGATTACTTGCACTGACTGCAGTGGTGCTACTCACAAGGAAGAATTTAAGAACTCGCTCAAATTTTAGTGGTCAAAAAAAGTAATTGGCTTAAATTACCCCATCACTGTGACCACATTCCCAGTCGTTGTCCATGCTGATCAGTCATTGTTGGGATTTCTGCCAATGAAGTGAAAAACACGAAGCAGTATGTCAGAGGACTAGCTTTGATGGGTGCAAGAATTACTTAAAAGCAAAACCAGGCAGGACAGTAAACCCAATCCATCTTCCACTGATTTAGCAGGTTCAGGCATTTGAAACTGCTCTAGTATAACTCACTTCACTATGGCTGTTAGTCATCAATAACTCCAAGTTTAAAACCTGTAGCAGAAGAATATGAGACTTACTGGAAAGCCATCAGCTTTGGAATATAGTTCAGGCCCTCAGCCATGGAGAAGGACTGCTGAGGGAAAGGAGCCGAAAGCCTGGATTTGTACCACCTCACATCAGGTGTGTATGTATGTACGTATATATCAGGTATGTACGACACTGTAGTCATGCTAAGCTCCTTCTGTAGTCAGGGGAAAGAGATATCTAAGAAGACTTTACCACACTTTAGATATCTAATATAGGCACTTTGAGAGTGTAGTTGATCCTAATGCAGATATCTAAAACAGATCAAATGAACTCTATTCAAAAGATGCCTATTTTCTTCCACTGACAATGAAAAGAGTCTAGAATGACTAGCTCAGATAATAAACACTTATACTGTGGTTATATAAAATTAGATGAGCTGAATCCTACCCATTCAAGTGCTAATTAATACTCTCTTGTCAATTAATATGCAGAGACCCTAAAATAGCTATACTATTAAAACATTGGTAGGTCAAAACCCAGCAGCCACAACAAGTTTTTTCTTCCCCTAAATAAATTGCACAGAAATTAACTTGAACTGATTGTCTGCATAGGGAAAGCTAATCAGACTGCTTTAATTGTAACAGGTTCATGCTGTATTTCCATTACTGTGCTATACTTACTTACACAAATATTTATTATAGAAAACTGATACGTTAACTAGCATATCACACACCCATGTGGCTTTTGCATGAGTAAGTTTTATTGGGCTTTTTTTTCCCCACATGAGCTACTTCCCACAATGTTTTGTCATCTATATAAATGCTTACTTTAGCAAAGTTTCTGAGGAATCAGATTGTTCTGTAAACTCTTTCATGGCTAGGATGCAGAGAAAGTTGCCTGAAAACTGTTGTTCCACTCCTAGGACCATAAGTTACATGGGATGGTCTGAGTCAGTAATTGTAGACATATGTAAATATGATTTATTTCACCTTAACTGTACAGTTGTAGAGATTACTCAAAAAATGTAAATAATCAAAAGCAATTGCACCTTCCATGTTATACATATATAATAGGCTGGCTTTATCCCCACTGGCACAGAAAGGTGTTTATTCCTAAAGATTGCAGATGATACTGGCATCAGCTCCATGGTAGCTCTACCTTGTTAATTCTAGGATATTGATCCACTCTGGGTCCTCAGTGTAACAGACCTTTTAAGGCTTCCCTGGATACCGTATAGCTTCTCTGCACCAAAGAAATGCCTTTCTGTGGGCATTACCCATGAGTAAATTAAGCACAGTGTAACTTAAGGTTAACCCTAAGGGTACTGCAGATTTCTAAAGTTCTGTATTTCTAATAGTTCTTCTTGGGCAGCTGAGTTTTCTTCTGTTCTTGCATAAATCACAACAACAGCAGCTGCATCCAGTCATATGATCTTGGATTGTGGAATCACAGTTGGTAATTACACCTACTCTTTTTTACAGCAAAACTGTTCCAGCTTAATTTCCACATTTTGAAGAGAATAGGAGGTGAGGTAACGACAGTTAGAGAAAGGATTATATCTCTACCAAACTACTTGAAACTGCTGACATTTTAAAAATTGCCTCAGGCAAAGCTTCACTTCAGATGATCTGGTGGGAAGCATGCAACACTTTTTCAATGAGGAAAAAATCTTAGCATTAAAATCAGTGGATACAGTCAATACCTGATCAATGTTTTTTAGGATGCCATTGCTAGGTTGAAAATAATTAGAAATATGTTTGTATTCTTAATAAAATCTTTCATTGTTTTAACCAGAAACTATTTCTTAATATCTAATGCTTCTGAGCATGCTATTTGCCATTGATAAACAGCACAGATAATGATACCTGCAGGTGATCAATTTTCCTGCACTTTCCAGCTAGTTCACTTACAAGTTCCCTTGAAGTACATAAATGTTTTAAGTTCACATACTGGTAAGAGCATGGAATTAAGGAAATCACTTGTATGGAAACAAACAAAACCTTCCTGTTTATCAATTTTACTCAAATATTTATGCTAATAGTCTTTCAAGAACAATATTTCCTTTCATAAACAGAACTGTGGGGTTAACCTGATTAGACTGCACTCTTGAAGCTTATCTTATTGAACAGTCTCCATTCTGAGGAGAATATTCTGTTACTGTGACAGAGTTTGCTGTCAGAAATAGTTTTCTATTAGAAAATTCTGTTGTTTACCTTTGTATCCTGGAGTTCAAAATAAAAGTGCCTAAGCTGTACTTGGCAGAATTACCACACTAATAGTTGTATTGTTATTCTAGTGTTTGTATTGCAGCAGACAAATCCTACTGTACTGGACAAATGTATAACAGAAAGACTCAGGGTATTTAGTCTTAAAAACTTATGTTTTTGTAGCTAAACTCCAAGAAAAGTGTGGTTCATTTTGCTATCTTGATCCCTTGACTGTCAAATCTAGAGGAACCTGCTGTCCTCCCCGTTGTTGCTCTCTTAGGCCGATTCTTGGATGTCCTAGCTGAAATCTGTGCAAGGACAAGGAGGACAATGCCCAATAGCTGGGTCATGCTTTGATATGCATTCAAGACATATTTGGTGTATGCATCCTGAGCTAGGACCTGAGACATTTTCTCAGGTCTATTCACATAGTCCACATTACAGGGATGAAGATTTGGATGAAGACTTGACTGGTAAGACCCCAAATCACAGAATCATAGAATAACTGAGGTTGGAAAAGGCCTCTGGAGAGCATCTGGTCCAACCCCCTTGCTCAAGTGGGGTGACCTACAGCAGGTTGCTCAGGACCATGTCCAGTCAGGTTTTGAATATCTCCAAGGATAGAGACTCCACAACTGCTCTGGGCAATCTGCTCCAGTGTTCAACCACCATCACAGTGAAGAAATGTTTTCTTATGTCTATGCAAATGCCTTTCCCACTCATTTTTATACTATGCAGTGGAGGACAGCAAAGAAACACTTAACACGTAACTCAAGTGATGGATCCACACAGTGAATTGCAGCACCCTGTAGAAATACTCACATGATTCATGGCTGCAACAGGCATATAACTGGAACACTTGGGTGAACAGTGCAATTGTGGCAAGGATAATTAAGCTTGACATGGCACTATGCTACTGTGCTACATTGCTTTTGGTGATGGTTCAGCCTAAAAAACTTGTCTGTCTCACTGCCATGCTGCACTGGAAAGAGTTGCTTGTGCTTGGAACAATAACATAGGGCTCAGACCTCGCAGGAAAACAGCAAGATAATTGGCTTGTTGTTGTTCTCTTCTTTTAAGTTTTGGCAAACTCCAAATCATAGTGCAAAAACAGCTGATCAAAATACAGAAAGTTAAAATCTCACACTGCATTAAAATCTCACATTGTACTGGGATCTTTTAGAGGATATACAGTGCATACTACTTTTGAGAAAATCATGGTTATAAGAACAAACTAGTTGCAAAACACTAGCTATATCAGTTATATATCAACTTTAGGCACAAATATCAGTACATCCTTCAAAGTTGCTTCTTGTTAAAAAAGTGATGAGGAGTGGATAGACAACTTCATCCAGTCTTCCCCCTTGCCTTTAAAACAACAATGTATACACTACCTCTTTACTATTATTTGTTAGTCCAATAAAATGTTATTAGCTATTGTTGTGTTCTTTGTCTTATTGACAAACAGTTAAAATATCAACATTCCTTTGTTACAGGATCTTGCTAGTGTTAAATCAACCAACTGCCACAGTGCCACCAGTGCTGCCTAACACTTTTCATTATGGCAGGATGGATGTCTGTGATTGTTAAGATGAGCTTTCTAGTTTAAGCACAGCTCATGTACTACTACCCTACAAATCTGAACTTAATGTGGTGTACAGTGAACTTCAAAACCAAAAAAGATGTGAAAATAATTACCATATTTTTCACATTTAGTGATTTCAGATTTCATTTCCAGGAAATTTTGTAGCTCTTTGTAGGGGTCACTGGGAAAGGGAGAAGTCAATAACATGATTTTCAAATATTGTGATCATCAGCATTCACAAGCGAACTGCAGATTGTCTGGAGCAACTTGATTGTGTTCATATGATTAGTCACAGGATTGCTTGTCTGTCAGTCTGGAAAGAACAACCACATCAGATCAGTCACTATGGTTCCATCTTCTGACAACAGGTAGGAAACAAACAAACAAACAAACAAACAAAACAGGGTGGTTGTTGTTGGTGGGATAGTTGCAAAGATCATTTCTTGTATATCTTCCAGACAAATCTTGACCATCCAAAGTAGGCACTTAATTTTGATGCAAACACACCTAGAAATGTGAGCTTTGGACTTCGGACCTTTGTCTGGCAGGGCGATCCTGATTTCCTGTGATAGTACCTGGATGATAAGTCCCTGGATGGAGAGAGAGAGAAATGCCCATTAGGAGGCCCTGTAAGGAAAGTTTCAGATCTGGCCGGTAGCAAGCAGGAGACAGAAGAGGGTATCTGCTGCTTTTCACAGTTTTAACCCCCCAAATCAGATGTGTGAATATCAGGTGCACTTACAACTCAGGGTATCCTGCTGGGAATGAAGAGGCAGTGCGCCACTCTCTAATGCAGTGTGCAAAAGGCACAAAGTTGGAGAGCCTGCTCAAGAAGTGGCACATTTCAGGTGCAAGTCCTTCCAAGCGCAGGCATATATGAACCTGTATTGCCATCATCATCAGGCTAGAAAGCACTGCAGGAAACTGGTAATGCCATGCTGTTTGTTAAAACTGATGATGTGGGGCCAGAGGTCAGCACTGAAGAAAAAAATTGGTGGAAAGTCTGTAAGTTCCCCTCTGGCTCCCAGTTTGTATTTAGCACATGTAGACCTTAAATTTAAGAAAAGTTTGGACTCATCATATTAGACAAAGAGGTGTCCTCTGTTTTAGGCAGTGCTTCTGGGAGCTGGAGAGTAGGTAGTTAGGATTGCTGTCTCAGATTACGTGCTTCTAATTCACTTGAAGTTCTGATTTAAGTGATCTGAATATAGCTTGTGAGTGTATTGTAGTCATAGAAGGTTTTCAGCTCAGTCAAGCCCAGGTACTCATGCTCATTTACAAATGATTGATAAAGTATTACAGATAGTACCTTCAGCAACAGGACAGTCAAAAAAAGAAAGCAGCACTTCAAAAGAAGAGTAGCAATGAGAGGGAAGCGTGAGCTATTTGAACAAATTTGCTTGATGGGGAATGAAGGCAGCAAACCTAGACACAGACTGTACAGGAAGTGGTTGGATGGCATCAATTATTGTCTAAAGCTGTGCTATGCTGAAGCGTAAGGCTGAACACAAGGAGAACTAGGGTACGACATGTGCCCGGCCCCTTTAGCACTTAGACTATAAGGCAAAGAGGAAGGAAGGACCACATAACTTGGATTTTCTTCTTGCCCATCTTGTTACTTGACACTAATTATGCTGGTGTATTTTCTTCTCTTTTAGCTGTGAAACTACTTTACTTGTTTTTTTTTTTTTTTTGAACAAGGGCAAGCATTAAGAAAAGCCAAATGACACAGCAGTTTCTGACTGCTGGAGGCTAGAATGCAAACAACTTTGCAGATATCCTAATAAGAATAGGAAACTAGCAGTGTTTCTTTTTCCTTTGTGTTTTAAAAATAGCTTTAACTTAGTCACTCTTGAGGACAGACTACCTCAGGGAATTGCTATGAATATATGGAAGCCTGTCAACTCAGCTGCATTGGTTTGAAACTCCCTATTATCAAAAATGACTAAGTACTAGACTGGAAATGCATTGATTTGCTCAGCCCACATCAAAGGATGTATGCCCCTTTCGTAAGAGCTATCAGTGATTTTCACCTTTTGGCACTCTGAATGAAGAAGTGTCGCATCTCTGAAGGGGGCCTTCCTTTACCTGGAAAGAGGTGAGTGTGAGGAAATTTGTACTTCTGTAATAACAGTTGAAATTCAGGGCTTGTAAATTTGCTGTTTGAAGTGACAGCAGGTCTTGACCCAAGGTTTAATAAACTATGAGGATATAATTTTTTTGGTAGCCACAATGAATTTTATTAGAGTAATAGAGATATTCCTGCAGTAATTCCCCTATCAAGAACAGAATCTCCTCAGTGTGACCAGGACATGCCACAGCTGAGCCAGGAGCCCAAAGCTACTTCAGAAGACAAAACTGGAATGAAATACAGTCTGGGTACTTAGAACCTGCAGGGCCTGATTGTCTGGATTTCAGTCCTTGTGGAGAAAGACTCTGTGCTGTAGCATGCTTCCTTATGGGAAGTACTGGATTAGAGCACAGACCTTGGCACTGTAATTGCAGGATCTTAAAGTCTCTAGGACATAGCGTGAGGAAACCAGATGAGTTACATTAACCATACATCCACAGCTTCTAAAACTGGCATGGGCTCATGTTTCTTTCCAGAACAAGGATCTCACTGATAGAGCAGTGTGACTGCTGAGATATATACAAATATATATATGTACATTTATATACGTACATACAACATAGTTTTTGGAATACATAAACACATAAAAATACATTTAAAAACTCTTATAAATGGGAATCAGTGAGAACTTGCTGCTGGAGACTTGCCTCACTGAAGAGGATGCCAAGATATGTATAACTTGGTGGCTAACATGGAATCTAACTATTAATAGTCTCAGGCCAGAGGAGTCACATGCCTCTTGCACAAGAATTTAAGCACACACATTTTAGCTGTCTCTAATGAGGTGTTTTTTCTTGGAGAAAGATTATGTGCAATATTTATGGTCCATGAAAGCATTCTCTTATTCTTCCTTAACTCAAACCATAGTGATAGGGATAGATTTTGTCCTTCTTTTATGATGAATGGTATAAAGTTTGTTTGCTCACCTTTCACTGTGTGTTTTATTAAAAGTTATTCTTGGGCAACAGAGTGGATGGCTCTTTTTCATGTCCTGGATGCTGCACTCTGGGTTAGGCAGATCTCTCTGAGAGAGGAGGAAATTCTTTTTTCCACAAGAGCAGAGTAGGCATGATAGAGGCGTTTTAGAGTATGAGGGGTCATGGGAGAGCGCATGCAAGCAGAGGGGAAAAGGCACAGAAAGTAGAGTGCCTGCATCAGGAATGCAACTTGAGAGACATCTGACTTCTTTAGGCACCTGCTCAGGACTATGTAGCATGTGTTACAGCACAGAAAGTCAAAAGAGTTGCTGGCCTGGAGGGCAAGATGGGTGAAAAAGGCCTCTCTTCCAAGTGTACACTCAGCTGGAAGGAATGGCTCTTCAAACATTTTACTACAGTCTTTCTCAACACAGCAGATGTGAGTTTTCTGTACTTTAAAGATTTACCTCAATCTCTTGCAATAAAACCTAGCTTTAGAGACTGTAAGCCTTTAGTATCTTTGGGTCTATTCACCAAAAGAAAGGTAGGACAATTCCACCTCCAGGTCCTTGCTGACTTAGGAGTCTCACCTTGTCTGGGATGAACAAGTTTGTAAATGACTTCCACTAGACTTCCCACTAGAGCTGGAAAAATGTTTCAGGTAAATAACTTATTTTTTGCTAAAATAGATGTGGATCAACTGGTACCATAATGATGAATTAAGAACATACCTTCACTTAAAACTAAAAGATGTTATGGCATAATGAGATTGCCTAAGCAATACCTGGGGCCATTTAAGATGCATTAAGCCTGATCTCCAGCTGCCATCCCAGAAGGCTGTGGGTCTCCTAGAAGTCCTCTCCCACCCCCTTATGGAGAGCTTGGATAACTAAGCATGTTTCAAATGTCAAGAGGCACCTGTGGTTAGATAGGTGAATCAAGCCTCTAGTCAATACAGTCAAATGGACTCTGGAGTGAGTGCAGGTAATGAAATGTTGCCTATTTTAGGCTGAGCTATAGAGCTTTCCAAACTCCACTAACCTTATTGACTGGATGTCTAGCTTATACTTTATTATTTAGTTATCTAAGTACAGATGTATACAATCTGGATTTGAATGCCATCCTAAATGTAGAAAAATTTTTATGTTGCAGGGATCCCTGCTGGCCCAGGAGAAGCTGGAGGGCTGTGTTCAAAAGATCCTCTGTGCACAAGGCTTTGGCTTAAGCCTCAGCCACAATCTCCAGCTCCACAGGTTGCGCCTGGCACTCTGCTGGCCTTTCCCTTCCCCTTTTGGATTGCCTTCCCCGGGCAGGACTATGCTGCAGGAACACAGCGTGGCTTGCTGCTGCAGACAGCACCACTGCCACTCAAGCCTTCAGCAACACAGCAATGCTGACGGTGGACGGGAGGCTCCCTTCTAGCAGGAGACGTCCGGAGTGTAAGGCCTGGCTGTTTGGGGGACTGTGCAATCGAACGCTTCCCAATTGGGCACTGCAATTCCAACCATGAGAGCTGGGGGACACACTGGTTGTGAAGGCTGGGGCAAGGAGAGGAATCTGTTCCTGATAAAGCAGAAGAGGAAGCAGAATAAAAGCGGGCAGGGGGTGATTCAGCCTACTCAAGTCCTGCTGGAAATCTGGTGAGCCTGGCTGTGCAGGCAGGTGAGTGCTCTCGCACGCCCCTGCTCTTGGAGCCTTGAGACACTGTTAGACAGAACAGCGGGTGGGCAGGGACACAGAAGGCAGCAGTGCCCATGGGTACGAAGGGGCGTTCAGAGCAGGGAGCTCTTAGGGACAGGAAGTCTCGAGAGGAGGTGAGGAGAGGTCCCCCTGGGTCCAAAGGCAGGCTGAGCTCCTTCCTGGCACGGTGCAAGGGCTTTGCTGTGCAGAGGCCGTCAGGGAGCAGCTCAGCCATGAAGAGCTGGAGTCCGGAAGCAGGTCTGCCCTGGCAGAGCAGAGAGCAGCTTCCCACCCTGGCCTCTCCCAGAGCTCCCCAGACCTCTGCAGTTGGCGACACCACCGCAATGGACCCATTTCTTCTCTGCGAGTCTCTCCCGCAGGCTCCCATAGGAGCTCTCTGCCTCAGCTGCAGCCCGGCTCCCATCTGGGCAGAGCCGTGTGCTGGCTGGGGACACAACTGCACCACAGGGACCATCGAAACACATGGGTGCTTGCCTGGCCACACACCAGTGTGCAGGGCAAAGGCAGAGAGAAGGGGCAGGTGGGCAACCTCAGGAGCTCTGCCACCAGTGGAAGAGGCCGGGCACTGCCCCAAGCACTCGCAGTGGTGCTCGGGGCACCTTGGTGCTGCACCTCCGCGGCTGGCATGCCCTCATTGGTGTCGGACCAGAGCCCCGGGCTCCGTCACCCAGCGCAGTCCTGCAGAGACACCCCAGCCTTGCTCCCTCCGACATCAGCCTGTGTCACTGGGTGCATTTGCATGTGGCAGCTCATTGGCTGGCTCCAGAGTTTCCCAGCAGCCTTTGCTCCCTAGTGCATCACAGCTGCAGCTCATGGGTCACAGTGGCTTCGGCTGCATTGCCAGGAGCTCCTGGCCAGGTCCTGCACTCCTTGGGCGACCGAGGAGGTGGAAGGTGGCGAGAGGACCTGCTCCGCAGTTTCACCCTGAGACCTGCAGCAGCACTTTCACCGCTTCCATTGTTCCTTTGGCATCGACAGTTCAGAGCCTATGGCTTTGAGTGCTCGTTGCAGCCATGCTTCGCAAGGAAGGCAGGAGGAACGACCCCCCCAAGAGAGTCCGGTTCCAGCTGCCGGAGAGGCACCGGCGCGAGGAACTGCAGTGGGAGAGCCAAGGGGCTGCTGATGCCCTTTGGGACGCAGCAGTTCCCTCGAGCTCTTCCTTGCTGCCTTGGGGGGAGCCCAGCCAGGTTGAGGAGGATGGGCTGCCACATGTGCGGCCAGCCAGGAAGGTGAAGAAGACCTGGCTGAGGGGCTTTCCTTCCCGTCTCCAGGAACTGGGCAGATCCTGTGCAGGTAAGAAAGTACCCAGAGTCGACAGCTCTCCGTGTGCAGCTGGGGATCCCGCCCTTGGCAGAGGAGGGCAGCCCAGCTGGGAGAGATGGCCCGAGGATGGGTCCTGCATCAGCCTCCTGCAGCAACCTCCTCTGAAGGGAACGGATGTGGCTTCCCCAGGAGATGCACTGCCTGCTTTGATTCAAGGCCACTCATAGGAGCTTCTTCGAGCAGGGAGCCCAAGCAGGGATGGAGGGTCCCCACCCACAGCAGGCCTGAGACCCTCAGGAGCAAACAGAGCTTGTGCTGGGGCAGGCAGGCACCGGCGCTCATTCCTGGGGGCTTCTGCTTTCCTTCCGTTGCCAGGTTTCCAGTCTTGCTCTGTCTGGAAGAAATGCAGGAAGGCCCAGAAGCCCGTGGAGAGCCTCACTGCTGCATGAGTGATTTCTGCCCAGCTGTCTCCTACACGTGCTCCCCCTGTTTCACATTGGGCCACATCCTCATCCCCAGCCAACCAGCCAGCCAGCACACAAATCCTCCTGGCACTGCCCTGCACAAAGCACACGCACCGCATGCAGCCTCCGTCCAGGGCATGCACTTCAGGGGATGCTGGAGCTCACCTCCTCCCTCTCCTGGCCCTCCTCAGGGCTGAGCCTCTGCCCAGCTCTCCTCCTCCACCTCCACTGGAGACAAGGGCAGCAGGAGGTGGGCTGAGCCCCATGCAAGTCGGTATTGCAGTGCCAACTGCGACGGTCCCTGTCCTGTGCCTGGCGCACGAATTGGGTGCCCTTTGGAGGAGGCCCGAGGCTGTCATCTTCCCCCTTCTGCTCACTGCCCTGCCTTTCCCATCACTGCAGCGTGCCCACGAGCCTTGTGGAGCAAGAGGAGAGCAGCACCATTGCCTGCAACCCAGCCAGCGACCAGGACCTGGTGAGCAAGGGCAGCCCCTGTCACACAGCTCTCAGCTGGCCTCTGCAGGGCCCAATGCCTCATGGCCTTGCCGTGGGAGCAGGGGCTGCGCCCAGGGGGCTGCAAGCACCAGCAAGATGGCTCCAGCCGTCCTGGCTTGCCATCTCCCTCCCCTCTCAGACCCAGCAGCCTCCCTCAACATCCCTTGCCTCCACAGCTTCTCTCCTCCCTCTCTGAGGCATTGTCTTTTCCGCCCTTGTCCCCAAAGGCCGAGCAGAGCCTCGATGGAGAGGTCCCCAGCCCTGAGGAGACTGGCACGCCTTCTGCGGAAGAAAACTCTGCATGGGTAAGCCCTGAGTGGCCTGGGTGCACAGGCAACAAGGCCGGCAGGACGTGGGCATGCCCCGTGGTGTGCTGGGCTGAGCCGAGCAGCTCTCAGGAAAGGGCATCTCCTCCCTGAGAGCCTGGGTGTAGCCAGGAGAAGGCCTTGGGAGGCAGCTTGGGTGTGAAGGATCCCGCGGGGAAAGCCTTTCCTGAGGCAGTGTCGACAGCCGTGACCAAAGACACAGAAAAGCCCCAGTGGAAGCGACCCAGGCTGCTGCTGGTGGCAGGGGGTACCTGCAGGGTGCCAGCACAGGCAGATCTCCGGAGAGGTTGCGGGAGGTGGCACAGACTTGCAAGGAGGCATGTGGAAGCCTGCCTGCAAGGCTGGTCATGGGCAGACGCGTCAGGGACAAGGAGCCCTGTGGGGACTAAGCAAGGTTGTCCTGCCCTCCTGCTGGTGTTTTCCTGGCTGCTGCAGCAGTTCAGAAACCTGGCAGCACTTGGAGAGCAGAGGGCAGGCAATGGCCGTGCTTGGTAGCAGCACCGTTCAGTCGGTCTCTCCTCTTCTGCCATCTTCCTCCTTGTCCCCATGTCGCAGAACCATCTGCTGCAGCAGAAGAAGGGCCTGCCACAGAGCCCGGCTGTGATGAGGCAGTGGAGGCAGCTGTCCGGTACATCTCAAAGTACGTCAAGGACCTGGCTGCCTACATGGAGCAAGCGATCTCTCTGGGTAAGCAGGCAAGGGCAGAGGGTGAGGGCTTGTGCACAGCAGGATGGGGCTCCCGGGGACAGCCACAGAGCAAAGTGTGTGTGACCTGCCGGAGGGGAAAGGAAGATCTTTTGGAAGGGAGGAGCTTTTGGATCTCAATGTAGACATGGGGTGGGAGAGGGAGTTGTGGAGTGCCCCATGGCCTCAGCCCCAGGCCAGCAGCCCAGCCATGGAGTTGACACTTGGCGCTCTTGCTCGCCAGGTGTGGAGGATGTGGGACAGGGCCCTTTCTGGCCTCAGCTTTTTCCTTGCCCAGATGTGTGTTGGCCAGGCGTGTGGGTGGAAGAGCTCCCTGCCTGGGCAACAAGAGGTTGTTGGGCAGGAAAGAGGGGCTGGCAAGTGCTGGGCTGAACGTCTGTGCCCCCTCCTGCTGTCCTTGAGTGCTTTGTCAGAGGGAACCCAATCAGCAAGGCAAAACCCTTGTGGGCCTCAATGTCTGTTGCCACCTTCTGCCTTTTCCTTCCAGAGATGGAGCTCGTGAAAGGACTTGAATCACTAGCAAGCGTCTTCAAGAAGACCAGCTCTCCAGAGGTATGCTGGTGGAGGAGGTGGGCAGCCCCCAAAGCTGCCCCCACTAACCCCAGAGCCCTGCTTCCTGTGCTCCCGCTCCAGCTGCCTGGCAGGGTGCTTGGCCAGCCCTGACACCCTCTGCAGGCCTCCTGTCTCCCTCCCAGCACTCTCTTGGCAGCCTGCGACTACAATGTACATGGTCATCTTTTGAGAAAATGCTTTTTCTCGCTCTTCCCCTCCCTGGCCTTGAAGGAGCTCCCTCCCTGCTCTAGCGAGGTCGTCTTCAGGCTCAGCAGCACATTTTCTCCTTTCTCAGGCATCCGAGCAACCCGTCGACTCCTTTGCCCACTCTGGAGCATGATGCAGCTGACGGGGAAGGCCTGCGGCAACATGAGGAGCAGCAGAAGCAATGCCTTCGGGTAGGAGAGTCACCCAACACAGGTGCTCGCCCCTGAACGCACACAGGGATGCTCACGCACACACACATGCATGCACAGTCCTGAGCCACACAGCTCAGTGCAGAGTGGCTCTGGTCAGCAGGCAGGAAGTGCTGGCCATCTGCCTACTCCCTGCAACCACAGGCAGCTCCTTCCATGGCTGGAATCCAGTTTCTGCTCTACCTTGCTAATGCCTCTGCGTGCTCCGCCTTCCACACACACCCAGAGACGTGGGTCTCAGGGCTCTCTGGCTATCTGCAGCAGGCAGAGAGGCCTCAAGTGCTCCTGTGGGGACAGAAGGTGCCTCTTGCTTTCATCCTTCGGAAGGCAAAGGGCACCTGGTGCCTTTCAAGCTGCACTGCTTTGCAGGGCAAAGCTCTTCTCTTCTCAGGCTGTTGCTCTCCTTTCCCATTCCACAGCTGGGCTATTGCCAGGGCAGGCTGCTGGTGTCACCGACCAAGTGCTTTGCAAAGGCAGCACCAGGGAGCATCTTGCTCCAGCTGCTCCCAGTCTTTGGCTCTTTCTCTCTCCCTGCTTCAGGCCCTTGGCGAAACACTCCTCGTCAACCACCAGCTGCTGGAGAAGATGGAGCAGCAGTGGCAGCAGGCCGAAAGGGAGCTGGTAAATACCATGGATTCACCACAGAGACTGCGTTGGTGCCCCCGATCCACCCCCAAGTCTCACAGCCACGTGCATGGCCTTGAGGATGCATCTGCTCACTCTTAGCCTGGCAGTTTCCTGCTAGGAAAGAGCCTTGGCCAACCAGATGCCCGGGGGAGGTTCCCTCCAATGAAAATCTCAGAGCTCTTCCTGTTCTCTTGCTGGTGAATGGTCAGCCTGGGTCCCTTTTTCTTTGCTAGCAAAAGGAAAAGGCTGAGCTGTTTGAGCTGCCGGCCTGTGAGAAGGAAAAGCAGGACGGGCCAGCCAAAGAAGAGGAGCCGAGTGGCCCCTGCACCCCCAGCCCTGAAGGCCTGTGCAGCTGGAGGATGGAGCTGAGGAGACGGTGAGAGCAGAGCCACTCTGGACGGTGGCTGTGCACGGAGCCTGCTGGGGGCCTGCCTTAGCCTGCGTACGGATGCACCATTCCAGCCTGGGAAGAGCTGCCTCTCTGCCCAGGGCACACGCTGGGAGTGCTCTCCTGGGGGCCCAGAACCACCTCCAGCGCCTCCCTTGCTGCCCCAGCATGTCCTTCCTCAGCCCATGCCAGCAGAAACACCCAGGGCCTTTGTGCTGGAGCTCTTCAGGGAGGGAGGACTGCCTGGTCCTGGCAGTGCCCAGGGGATTGCACTGCAGAGTGCTGGGCAGGAGCACAAGGAGTTGGGTGCATGGGCAGACCAAGCGTCCTTCTTCCCCCTGAGCTGTTTTCCTTTCCTCCTCTCCCTTCTCCCAGCCTGCAGAGCAAGTGGAAGCACCTGCAGCCCGCAGCAGTGAGGAGGTTGGCTGCCAGGCTGCCAGAACAAGCAGACTAAGCTGTCCTCAGCTCCAGACAGTTGCTCCCTCGTGTTGCCAAAATGCCAATCTGGAGAGAAGCCAAGCGGCAACCTGGCTTGCAAACCAAGCACTTGAAAAGAAGCCAGGGCATTGTGCCAGAGGTGGGTGCACAATGGCTCACAGGCTTGGTGGACACGCACCAGTTTTCCCAACACAGTGATGGTGCTAAGGACATCTTCACGAGGAGAGACATATTATCCAAGCGTGCCTGGGCGCATGCTCTAAAAGGCAAAACAGGTTCTGATGTGGCTGGGGCTTATACAACAATTTCTAGCAAGAACACAAGCCTCCGAAGCAACAGACTGACCGGGCAAAAGACTTTTTCAAGCAGCCTTTCAACAGGCTCTTCAAACAGGCCAGTGTTCACCGTTTTGTTACTAAGCATGAAGGGAAAGCCTCCATCATAGAGCGTTTTAGCACGACGCTCAGAACCAAGAAGTGGAACTGTTTTACAGCAGGCAACACTTTTTGCTACATTGATGCCTTGTTGGAGTTCATCAAGAGCTAGAAGCACAGCTGCCACAGAGCTGTCAGAGCCTGGCCTGTGCATGGGAACCCTTGAAACTCGGCGAGGGCTTGGGAAACTGCCCGTGGGGATATGTTGCAAAGGACAGAACTGGCCACATCACGTTTGCCTTGAACAAAAGAGGCAGTGGAGAAAGGTTATGAGCAGACATTCACACTGGAAGTTTTCACAGTAGCTGACATTGTGAGAAGGGGACAGATACCTGTGTACCACTTCACAGGCTATGGTCACGAAGCAATCCTGGGGACAGTTTACCCTGAAGACCTTCCAGACGCGAATGCTGACAAGGACAGAATCTACCAACCTGAGCAGATTGTTGCTGCAAAAGTCCTTGTCCATGAATTCTTATAGAGCCCAGGCTGGCACTGGCCTCCCTGGGTTTCAAGGCACTCCCAGGGTGTGTGGTGTGGGCCTTGGAGGTCTATTGCCTGGCCCGTTCAGAAGGGCCTTGCCACTTTTGAAAATGGGGTTGGCAATCACTGAGCCACATGTTAAAAGTACCGCTCAAGAGATTGCCCAAAATGTGTTTGGACCTGTTTCCAAGATTGTCCTGCACATGTTGGAAACACCGTCAGATCAGGAGGGCTCAGGGTTGTTTCTATCCCAAGAAAAAGCCCAAAGTGCAAGAGAGCCACATCACAGCCCCGGAGGCAAGGTTGAGGCCAGCCCCTGAAAAGAAAAAGGATGAGGGGTGCCAGGCAACAGTGTGATCAGGCCAAAGGAAGCAGCAAAAGAGCAGCAAGCCAGGTCCAACGGTGCAAAAGGAAACAGAAAATCCCAAGGAAGAGGGCATATTCTCCCGCTCAGCAGGGAAAACTAGAGTGAAAGGGGTGGCTTTGGTTCATGGCTGCTCAGAAGGAGGTCCCAAATCGGAGCTGGATGTGTTCCAAGTGTCCCCAGCGCAGGCCAGCATGGAGAAAGCCTGCTTAGCGAGGTGCCTCCCCTTCCTGCTCTTGCAGCATCTGCACCTCGGGACTTTTTCAAAGCTGGGAATGGGGAAGGGGACATAGGTCTGAACAACACTCTGCGGTACCTTTGCTGCAAGACTGTAAAAGCTGAG
The DNA here is from genome assembly GCF_036417845.1 of Apteryx mantelli. NCBI lineage: Eukaryota > Metazoa > Chordata > Aves > Apterygiformes > Apterygidae > Apteryx > Apteryx mantelli. Next base: position 29,205,876 of record NC_089978.1, read on the forward strand.
CGGCCCAGCCTTGGTGCCAGTGCAGCAGTGCACCTCACGAATGACCCGCTGGCCACTGTCTTCAGCCAGCTGGATATTACGCTGGGGGACCGACTGACAAGCCAGAGCAAGGATCAAATAAATGAACCCTACAACCCAATGAAGGGCTTCATGTGTGTGTTCTTTCACCATCCTCCCCCCCCCCCCCCGCCCCACCACACACACATTCATGATTTTTAAATGGACACCACAGACAGCCAAGTTTAAGGGTTTGATGACTCTTTCCTTTCAGCACTCAGATACAGGGTGAGCCCCTGGGCTAGGCATCTCTCTTTTAGGGGGCATCCCTGGTGTTTCTCGGTGCTCTTCTGTCACTACCTGCTCCTCCTACAGGCAAGCAGAGGCTAGCGTAGTCTCCTGCAAGGGCTCTCTCAAGCAATTAGCTTTCGCCTTTTCGTCGCCCTCTTTTTCCTAGAACGTGCAACGGGGCATCACCATGAGCTCATGCCTGTAGGCTCTGCAGTCCTCTGCATGCTCCCACCGGAGTGCTCTCCCTGAGCTCTGGTCCAGCTCCCATAATATAGCTCTTTCGTCCCTGCTGAAGATATCAGCTTCTTCAAGAGCCTGTATATTTTTAGAGACTTATTAAATCTCTTTTGGCACTCTACAGGTTTATATATAATTGTCATGTGACCCTTTCTTGAATGCCAGGAGATAGCTTCAGGTGAATCCAACCCAAGTCTGAGCGATGCACTCAGGATCATATACTATGACAATCCTGTGTTGTAATCAGGTTTCCTTCTGGATGGAAAGACCACTGTAAAATAGTAGTACCTTTATTTCTACCTGTATTTATTTCTGGTCCCTTCAGGTTTTACTATATTGTAGAAATCACAACTTTGTTTCTGCTGCTGTAATATCTCCTTATCCAGATAGTTGGTTCAGAGGTTTTGAAGCCCCAGCTCTTCTTTCACTGTTAGCCTTCTCAAAAGGACATGGTTCTCAGGAAGTGTTCTCAGTTGCTTCTTGATGGTTACCACAGCGGTGAAAGTGAAGTCTTCAGAAACATCAGGATCAGATATTGGGAAGTACAAGTGGTCCCTGGATATACAATAGACTCATGCAGCAGAAAATACCCTTCTGGCCCAGATGGTTCTCTACAAGACAGAGCTAAAGGCAAAGTCTGTGTTTCAGCAGGCAGACCACTTTATGTGCTGAGTGTGCTCTCTGATTAAAGGATTTGAGGAACAGAGGTGTCCCAGGATGTTCTCTTCCTCCAAATGACAGTTCCATTCACAGTTCAGATACTTATACTAAAGGTCCCTGGAATTTATGAGCTACCAAGATCACTGGATTGTCTCTATGCTTCCCTTGTGGCTTTAGTGCAAAGTGTTGCAGACTTGGAAGAACTCAACAACTCCGGACTTAAAGATCTGAACTTTTGAATTTTATAATTTTGCATTGGAGAAATGATGGCATGCAAAAATGTGAAAATTTAACATTTTGAAAACTTGATGGATAGCACAATGGTACCTCCAACATCCCAGGATTCTTGCCATTGTTTTCAGTAATACATACATTTCACTGATTCCTCTCAGTTCTCAACCAGTTTGATGAATAAGCCTGTGTCATTTCTTGAGTAAACTTCTTATTCATGCTCCAACTCCAGATATGAGCCTTTCTGTGATGATCTGCTAGACTACTCCTTCTCTCCTGCCAATTTTCTTCTCTTTTCCCACTGCTCATTCTTTCATTCTGAGAAACAAGAGGTCCTTTTTCTTCTTTTGGAGGTATAAGATTTATCTAAAAAGGCAATACATCTTTTAGTAAAAAAAAGCCTTCCTTGTCTGTGTAACAACAGAGGTTCAAAAGTCTAAGTGAATGTTGCTTATTCCTAACATCAGGCCTCTACTTCAACTCAGTACCCACTGAATAAAAAGTCCAGTTATATCATTTTTACAAATGAAAATGACCTATCAATGAGCAAGAGGTAACATATTATTTGAATAGCAAGGAAGGGTGCCTTCAGATACTGCAATAGAAACCTTTGTGTGAAAATTTTAGCAGTGATTATTGTTCTAGTTTTATTTACACAACACCTTTTATCCCAAAGAGTCCCAGTATATCTCTCAGCCTGCCTCTGAAGTTTACCTACCACAAAGCTGGAATGCAGCTGTTATTCTTTGGAAGAAACAGTATATCAGGGTTCTTTAAAGAAGAGAAGAAAAAATAATATACACAATTGAAATGACAAGAGGTGTTTTGAGGTTAACAGAGGATAATGACCCAAGCTGGAATCTATCCAAGCTATGCCCAAAGCAACAGCTCTGAAAATTCACTGCTTCTCCCAGGATACAAAGCTGGAAGTGTCAGTGACGTGGTAGCACTTCAAAGAGCAGAGCAGAAAAGCAAGGAAGGACTTGACAATTTTGCTAATGTTTTGCCTCCTCAGAGCTCCAAGAGATGTGTACAGAAGTTTTGTGCTGGGTGGGGTGAGATAGGTAACTCAACAAATGATTCCAGGACACTGCCATTTCTAAGTAATCTCTCATTCCATTTCTTTGCTTTCACAGTCTACATTTCATATCTTTTTCTAGTTTCCTGTTAGAAACAGAAGAATGTCAGGGTCCTCCTGGGTGAGCAGCTGCAGTTCCTTGCTATTGCAGACACTACTTCATAATGTCTCCTTCATATTCTTAGCAAGCTCCATCTGAGAATGAGCTTTCTGCTTCAATACTTTGGAAAGTTGTTTCTAGAATATCATTGCCTTAAATATCAGGAACTTGTTAGTTTCCATGCTTTATTTTTTATACCACCTGATTTAGTCTTGTCAACATATTGCCTACATTTTTATTTTATATTTTTTACTTCAGTTCCAATCTACTTTGTGTGGAAAACCAAAACACAGTCTGATACAATGAACATAAGTTTTTGCTTTAGTTACCTAGACAAAGTCTTTGAATTTCCTTGATCATGGTTTTGTTTTTCTGAATAAGATAATGTAATTATTATCTCTGAAATGAGCTGTTCTATTTATAAACCACAAGAATTCAGCATTTTGGGGCCTTATATTCTCTGAAACAGCACACTTCTGGTCACAAATGGTTTTCTCACCCAAACAGCTTGATCTGATAGAAAATAATGCTGCTACCGAATCAAGAGGAAAATGTCTCTTGGAAGTTGTTCAGATTCACACACTAACTAATGCTGCTTCGCTTATGAGATGATAAGAAGTTGGTCCCAAGAAATATGACTTTAAGCCTTTACCAGTATGGGACATAGTTAGTAGTCAAAATCTCAGTTGTTAGGATGCAAGAAGTGCAGTTGAAAAATCCCATTTGTTAGATAAGTGGAAAATATTACAGTAAATCAGGCAGTTACCAGTCACTAGAATAGAGGCGTACAGATTAAATTATATCCTTAGCCTCTACAGTACAGAATGAGCATTAAGAGTGAAACACTTTTGTTTTGATGGATAAAAATGCTTCCAGATATTTTGAAGCTGAATATTTTAAATGGAAAATTCCTATTGATGGAATTAGAAATCCTATCTTACAATACTTATTGCCCTTCTCACAGCTTAGCAGAAGGGAGGCAGAAGAAAGCTGTTGAAAGCCACTACCAAAACAAGTTGATCTCCTTTTTCCTTCCTTCTTCCTTCTTAATCCTGTAGAAATACCAATTTATAATAGAATGGGTGACCTGTCAGAATTGATTAAGCAAGATGGGAGATGATCCCATGAAAGGAGGAAAAAATGGTTGTGAATATCTTCTACTAGAGATACTGTCTGTTCATCAAAAGTGACACAAAACTATAGCTGTCATTACTGTGTGAAAGTAAGCTATTACAGAGCTAGTAGAGAATGTAAATATCCCACTGATAAAAGATGGAGATAAAGAGACCTGCTAGAGGGCACAGTGTATTGGCATAGCACATGGAAGGTCAGTAAACATTGCAGAACCAGCCATTTCCTATTCTGTTGTCAGGGCACCTTTTTTTTGGTGTGTTATTTTGTGATTTCTTTACCATTTAATGGTCTGAAGAATCTCTGCCTTAATTGCGGGCAGATTTCTTTTAGCAGATTGTATTCTGGCATCTTCCTGCCTTTGACAGATGCACACTCAAACACATAATCAAGGTGACTGAGCCAACATACACAAAAATGTTCAGAAGAAGTAGCCAATGAGTAGAATGGTCATATGAGTGGGAATTCATAGGTGGGGAATTCTAAAGTTTTTAATCCATTTTTCTTTGAAGGCTGGGAAACCTGGGACAGAAGATGAAGGTGACTAACGAGGCAGCACTTTGGGCAACTTACTGAGAAAGGTAGATAGAGAGTTACTGGGTGCAGAAGATGTGGGGTATGTGGGCACCTGACTAACTTGTTATGTACACATTGTCTTAAGAGACTTCATGCAATAAAATTACTAAAGATATAGCTAAGAAGGGCAACAGCTTGAGGAGAAGTAAAGGAAAAAAAGTTAGAAATATATCTACCAAGCAATAAGACAAGAAGAAAGGCTACTGGACAAGAAAGAAGACCTATGGGAATATGTAACAATAAAGGTAAAGCAGAAGAAGAGACTGGCTGGTAGAGGAGAAACATAACTGAAACACAGAAAGTCTCTGAACTGTGAGGAAGGACATATGAAGACTATGCTGAGGAAGTATCACTATGGACTTGTCCTTCACTTATACTATTTATTAAGCATCTGCTGTTGACCACGGAGGCAAGACGCAGGGCCAAAGGCACCTTTGATTTGACCCAGTACAGCTATTCTTATCTTCTTTCATTTCATAGGAAAACAACAGTGAGCCTTCCAAAAGACAGGAAAAGACAATGGAGCACTAGAAGGCAGGCACTAGAAGAAACAAGAAGTAGATACAAAGGAGGCTGTGACATAATGATCCCTGGAACACGGAAGGACAGCAGAGAGACTGAGACTCATACCAGCACAAACAAGAGACAGAGGTCTACATGACTCCTGTTAAAAGCAACAGACTGTTAAGGAGAGTAACTATGATTATTAATAGAGCAGAACCAAAGAAAGAAAGGGTAAGTGTGTGTCTACCATTAGCATGAGTCTCAGGATAAAAAAGAATTATGATTAGATCATGGAAGAATCCATGTTTTAGGCTGCATGTTGAGCAAATCATACTGCCGGGCTCCCACTGGAATGAACGAAGATCAGCTACACCAGGGCTAGGGAAAGAGCTCAAAAAAATAAAGAGTAAAATGTTCTTAGCCAAAATTCCCTCTGGACCAGCCTGTATCAAAGGAAAGATAAGCTCAGTGCCTGTACATTGAACTGTCCTGGGTCCACACACTGAAATTTTTATTGTACATGACAGTTCATCTGAAGAAATGTGGATATCTACAATACAAAGTAAACTGGAATTAGTAAAGGATAAAAAATACCCACAAATGGATAAGCATAGTGACCATTGCAAATAATGACAAAATAACCAGGTATATAAATGGTGAGAGCATTATACCTAATCTGTTTAGGGAATCCCTGGGAGACAGTCTTGGAGAGAAGAGGGGTCTAGGAAAGCTGGTTGATTTTCAAGGATCATCTCTGCCAAGTTCAAGAATGGTCCATCCCAACATGTAGGAAGTCAAGCAAAGGTGGCAGGAAGCCTGCATGGACAAACAAGGAGCTCTTGACAAAACTCAAACATAAAAAGGAAATGTACAAGAGATGGAAGCAGGGACAGGCTACCCGGGAAGAATATTGAGACACTGTCTTAGGGTGCAGGGATGGGATTAGGAAAGTCAAAACCCACCTGGAGCTGATAATGGTGAGGGATGTGAAGGGCAACAAGAAGGGCTTTCACAGGTATATCAGCAGTAAAATCAAGACTAGGGAAAATGTGGGCCTGCTGCTGAATGGGGCAGGGGACCTGGCAACAAAGGACATGGCAAAAGCTGAGGAATGCCTTCTCAGTGCCTTCTTAATGTTGGTCTTTACCGGTAAGATTTGCCTTCAGGAATCCCAGGTCCCTGAGACCAGTGGGAAACTTGGGAGTAGTGACTAGTGAAGGGATGTTCAAGAGAGCTGGTTAATATTCAAACATCACCTCCTCCAGGCTCAAGAGCGGTGTATCCCTATGAGTAGGAAGTCAAGCAAAGGAGGTAGGAGACCTGCATGGATGAGGAAGGAGCTCCTGGCAAAACTCAACCAGAAGAAGGAAGTATACAGAAAGTGGAAAGGGGGACAGGCCACTTGGGAGGAATATAGGAACGCTGTCAGAGTATGCAGGGATGCAACGAGGAAGGCTAAGGCCGTTTGGAATTAAATCTGGCAAGAGATGTCAAGGACAGCAAGAAGGGCTTCTTCAAATACATCAGTAGCAAGAGGAAGACTAGGGAAAATGTGGGCCCTTTGCTGAATGGGGTGGGTGCCCTGGTGACAAAGGATGCAGAGAAGGCAGAGTTACTGAATGCCGCCTTTGCTTCAGTCTTTACTGCTCAGGCCAGCCCTCAGGAACCCCAGACCCTGGAGGCAAGAGAGAGAGTCTGGAGAAAGGAAGACTTTCCCTTGGTGGAGGAGGATTGGGTTAGAGATCATTTAAGCAAACTTGACACCCACAAATCCATGGGCCCTGATGGGATGCCCCCACGAGTGCTGAGGCAGCTGGCGGATGTCATTGCTAAGCCACTCTCCATCATCTTTGAAAGGTCATGGAGGACAGGAGAGGTGCCTGAAGACTGGAAGAAAGCCAATGTCACCCCAGTCTTCAAAAAGGGCAAGAAGGAGGAGCCAGGGAACTACAGGCCAGTCAGCCTCACCTGCATCCCTGGAAAGGTGATGGAGCAGCTCATCCTGGAGGCCATCTCCAAGCATGTGGAGGACAAGAAGGTGATCAGGAGTAGTCAGCATGGCTTCACCAAGGGGAAATCATGCTTAACCAATCTGATAGCCTCCTATGATGGAATGACTGGCTGGGTAGCTGAGGGGAGAGTAGTGGATGTTGTCTCCCTTGACTTCAGCAAGGCTTTTGACACTGTCTCCCGTAGCATCCTCATAGACAAGCTCAGGAAGTGTGGGCTAGATGAGTGGACAGTGAGGTGGATTGAGAACTGGCTGAATGGCAGAGCTCAGAGGGTTGTGATCAGTGGCACAGAGTCTAGTTGGAGACCTGTAGCTAGCGGTGTCCCCCAGGGGTCAGTACTGGGTCCAGTCTTGTTCAGCTTCTTCATCAATGACCTGGATGAAGGGACAGAGTGCACCCTCAGCAAGTTTGCCGACGATACAAAACTGGGAGGAGTGGCTGATACACCAGAGGGCTGTGCTGCCATTCAGAGAGACCTGGACAGGCTGGAGAGGTGGGTGGAGAGGAACCTCCTGAAGTTCAACGAAGGCAAGTGCAGGGTCCTGCACCTAGGGAGGAATAACCCCATGCACCAGGACAGGCTGGGGGTTGACCTGCTGGAAAGCAGCTCTGCGGAGAAGGACCTGGGAGTGCTGGTGGACACCAAGTTAAGCATGAGGCAGCAATGTGCCCTTGTGGCCAAGAAGGCCAATGGTATCCTGGGGTGCATCAGGAAGAGTGTTGCCAGCAGGTCAAGGGAGGTGATCCTCCCCCTCTACTCAGCCCTGGTAAGGCCACATCTGGAGTAAGGCCACATCTGGAGTACTGCGTCCAGTTCTGGGCTCCCCAGTACAAGAGGGATGTGGCACTACTGGAACAAGTCCAGCAGAGGGCTACAAAGATGATTAGGGGACTGGAGCATCTCTCTTATGAGGAAAGACTGAGAGAGCTGGGCCTGTTTAGCCTGAAGAAGAGAAGGCTGAGAGGAGATCTTATTAACGTGTACAAGTATCTTAAGGGAGGGTGTCAAGAGAATGGGACCAGACTCTTTTCAGTGGTGCCCAGCGACAGGACGCGAGGCAATGGGCACAAACTGAAACACAGACAGTTCCATCTGAACACGAGAAAAACTTCTTCACCATGAGGGTGACTGGGTACTGGCATAGGTTGCCCAGAGAGGTTGTGGAGTCTCCTTCTCTGAAGATATTCAAAACCCGCCTGGACACAGTCCTGTACAATGTGCTGCAAGTGATCCTGCTTGAGCAGGGGGGTTGGACTAGATGATCTCCAGAGGTTCCTTCCAACCTCAACCATTCTGTGATTCTGTGTGATTCTATGCTGAGGGAGCTGGCAGATGTTATTGCAAAGCCACTCATGATCATCTTTGAAAGGTCATGGTGATGACTGGAGAAAAGCAAATAATGATATTCAAGAACGGCAAGAAGAAGGATTCAGACAACTACAGGCCAGTCAGCCTCACCTCAATCCGCGGGAATGTGATGGAGCAAATCCTCCTGGAAGCCACTTTTTTATTCAAAATCCTAATTCTGTGAAACCATTTGAGTTTTACAAAGAAAAATGGGCTATGTCACTGGCTTATGTGTCTTTACTGTGTTTACCTAATCTTCTTACACAAATATTTTCTTTTAAACATATCAAATGCAAGTGGTCAAGATTTCTGTGGAACACATAATATAAACAAACAGATTCACTTGTTGTTGAAAATTTCCTTACAGATTAGAATTTGATAAAAAATGTTAACAGATGTCTTTTGTGATGGTTTTCTAGTAATAACAAAGAGAAACATGCCATGAGGTGTCTTTATTTGTTGGTCCTTCTACAGCAGTCTTGACATCCAGAAAGAATTAACATAAATTAAGTGGACTTTTCTTACAGGAATAAGAAACAAATCTTTAATTTACTCCACTTAAACAGATTCCTTTTTTTTTTTTTTTTTTTACATGGGATCATCGTATTAGACAAGTATCTCATATTTATCACTTTAATAAGCACAACAGGCAAAACCACAAATACAAAGGGAATACATCAGTACTGGACAATTAGAAGCCAAATGTAAAGACTGAAGAACTGTGAATTCTTTTGGATTTTGCAGTCCTTGTCTGTGTCTCTCCTTCCTCCACACAAATCAAGAAATCACCAAAGTCTTAGCTCTGGTTCCACTATCACTGAACTCTGTGAAATCAGGGGTTTATCTTGAGGTTTCAGGTGAATTTGTCCTCAGTACTTATTCCAATGACTGTGATACATAAGTAAAAAAATATTTCCAAAAGGCACATACTGAACAAGAAAAAGACAACAGAACAGATTACTACATAGTTAGAAACTATCTGTTCATTCACATTCTCTGAAATCTCCTGATATAAGGCCTCACAGTTCACTTAGACAGCAATGGCTTTAATACAGTATCTGCGATATCAAATTAGAGAAAAATCCAAACATATAGGGTTTATTGGGATTTATATATATTAGCTAAAATGCTTGTATTTTTGAATAAAACCGAAGAGGTTAAAATGGTTAGGAGTTTATATAAATTTTATCTGAAGCTCTCAGTGATTATGTAGGTTTTTTTCCTTATTAGTCCATTCAAAAATATATACCTCTCTATATATCTATATATATCTATATATATAAAACACATGACTTTACCATGAATGAAGGACTTGAAGTAACAGAATTTGTATAGCCCTTCTGACTCACTTTGGTTAGTTGAATGTTTCTAATTTCTTTGTGTGTTTACAGTTGGTTTCACCTTTTTGGTTTTTGCACATTACCTCAAGCATAACTCTAAAAATATTCCTCTAGACACTTCTGCTGTACAGTTGGTCTGGAAGGAGAGATTCGGCTACTTGCCTCCCTGAATCAGATTTTCCTTAATAAAATTTTCCTGCAGAAAAGCCAGAAGCAACTACAGAATACAATTAGATAACTAAAAATGAGAAATGCAGAAACACTAGATTTCTTTTGAAATGTCTCTTGCAGTCTTTCAGATTGTGTTGTGCAGTGCTTACAGCCTCTGGAAGTGGAAAACTACACTGGGGTGCAATAGATTACCATCCCAAAGACAAATAATCTCTGTTGTACCTGCTGCTTTGGGCAACTCTTTATGTTATTAATTTATACTGTATCCTGCTTTATAATAGCTAAGCCCAACAGGGTATTTAAACTGGCAAGCTGTTGTACCGTTGACCCAGTTCCTACCTTAGTGCATCCAACCTTTCACCCCTGAGTGGGAAAAGAACGTATGGCTACTGACCCAAATAAAAATACAGAGGGAATAGAATATGTCCAGTGTGGATTTGCTGGGAAAGCGGGAGAGGCAAAAGGATGTTTTTTCTCAATGTCCCCCTGAGCTGATGTGGCGCAAGAATCTGAATCATGTGGGGGCAGCTGTGCAGTCTGTCTCTCTCTTGCCCTCATCCCTATTCAGAGCAGCATGCCCTTTGGTATTCCTCATGCTCTGGATGTAGGATTAACCTTCCTTCCCGGAAGACCTCCACGGCAGGAGAAACACACCCAGGAAAGTCTTTCATACTCCAGCACTAGACCAAAAGACTACTTTTGGAGAAAGTGCCATATTTTGATCTCTGAGAAGATGGAGTCCAAGATTAGTTTAGTGCTTTACAGAGGACATCCAAAAGGGGAGGAGAGTTAGAATGGGAAATTCACAGAAAATGCCACCATTTCAAAATGTTGGTTTGAATTCTGAGAAAATTCTCAAACTTTTTGAATTTTCCAGTTAAACTGGTTTTAATTTATAAATAAAACTGTGCAATTATGTATGAAATTTGTCCTTTTTTCACCTTTTTTGGATCAAAAGAATTTCACTAATTTGAAGAAAAAAAGGTAACTGTAGTGAAGCCAAATCTTCATTTTTGTAGACAAAGATGTTTATATGAAAAGTGCTGTTTATTCAGAGTTGCTGAATTATGTGCAGGACTTACATGCTAACTTTTTAAAAATGGTAGCATTGATATATGAGCTATTTACTCAGCTCAGTTATATTGAGAAGCCAAAGAAGTCCACAGCCCTCAATATTTATCAGTAGCAGTGCAGAGTACAGGAAAGAGGCCCAACATCTCAATTTTTACTGTCTCTGAAGGTTTTTGGATTTATCCAAAGCCAAAAATCAAAACTGAACTAAAGAAATGTAGTTCAGACTGATAAAAAATAATATGATTGTTCTTTCTGACTAAAGTTCTGAGTAGTCTAAGCTGTTTTTTAAAACTATATAGTTTTTCAGCTTCTTTTTCAGCTGACCTACTTAATCTCCTAGTAATTCAAGATTCTGTTAGTCTAATCTCTTTAAATAGGCCTATTTATCACAAAATGTCAAATGCATTTAGTATCTTTCCTGTTGCTAAAGGCAGCATTGATCACAGAAACCACAATAGCATTTAATATTGGCTTTTGTACAGGGCACGGTTCCAAATAACAGAACATTGAGTTTTGTCTACCAGCACAATCATCTGTGCATCTAACCCATATTACAAGCAGAGGACGTGAATAAAGAACTAACCAAAAATAGTTTTTATGTTCAAATCTCCTATGACAGCAAGAGTTTTTAACAGTTGTTTGTAAGAACATTTCCGCATGGGGGAAAAGCACAACAATATATAGTTGTGTATCAGGCAATTTATTAATTATATGTCAGTTTTACAACAGCAACTATTTAAAAGACTAATGATATAGCATCCATACTTACAAATCTCTTTTAGTGTTTCTTTATTTTGGCACTGAAAGATTTTCAAGTAATTCTTGTACATGCAAGTTTGTAACTCATATGCCTTTCTGCTTTGATCATCCGTCTATAACTCATAGCCCATGTCATACTGTTTTGGTGAGTAAGTATGAAATTCTAAACTTCTGTGTTCTGGAATATTTAAAATTTGCGCTCCTTCTGGCTGACCTTCTCTATAGGACTTCGACAATGTTAAATACCCTCCGACTCCACTGCAAAGTTGGCCAATTCACATCAGAGTTGAGTCTGACTTTATTGTTGTTGGGTGCTAGAGGGAAAGCAAGCTACTTTATAACAAAAACATGTAAACTGACGCCTTTCTTAACCTGCCATTTTTTTGTTTCACTAAATAACGGTTGTGAGGCTGCTGGCTGTTTGCGCAGAGAGTGAGCGTGCTGAGGAAAGCTCTGCCTTGCTGCCCTGGAAGCTGCAGCTCTGTTGCTCACCCCGCCAGGCGGGGGCATTCCCACCATGCACCAGGACATGTGTAGTGACAGCTGTTCTCCTGAAGAGCCTTAAAAAAATAGACATGGAGCTATAATATTTTATTCAGAGATTACTAGCAACCCACCTAATTCTCTAGTCTTTAATATTTTTATCAAGTCCTGTTTCTAAAATGACTTGCAGTGCCCAGTTTTGCCCCCTCGGCTGTTTGCATCTTTTAGGCATCAGGGAAGATGTGGCTATTGAGAGGGAAGGGTTTGCCGCAGCTGTGGCATGACAAATGGCCCCGAGCGAGGAACTGACATGGCTGCTCTTCACCCCACGCACAGCTAAATTGTGGAGCTTGTTGGCTTGGGCCATTTTGATGCCAAAAGTATGAAAAGAAAATAGAACAGTTCATGGGAAAAACTGTCCATCAGGGAAAGTTAACTGTTATGGCTTGCATGCAGCCTCTGACTGGAAGGCAGTAAAGTACTCTGAGAAGCTGTTTTGTATTTACCCTTTTTTTATATTCTGGCTGAAGCACTGCATTGGGCAGAAGAGGCAGGTTTTGGGCAGCAGGTGGCTGCTGGGTGCCCTGTGCGGGAGGCGCCCTGAGCTGCCCTGGGCCGGTCACAGCCGGTTCCAGCCGGTTCCGGCACCGCCCTGCGCCCCTCGCGCGCCCCAGCCGCAGCCCCTCGGGGGAGCACGGCGCCCCCATCAAACGCACTGCAGCCCGTGGGGTGGGCGATGCGTGGTGGGAGGAGGCGCTCTGTGCCGTGGGGGGGGACACCCCTGAGGGGCTGCGGCCCTGGGCGACCCACACCGGGGTACAGACACCCCCAAGGGGCTGCGCCTGTGGGCGACCCACACTGGACTGGAGACTCTAACAAACAGACTGGCAGGACAACCTGAAGACGGAAAGCACAGCAGAGAAAACAAGAAGCCAAGAGAGGCAGAAATAAATCAGTAACCTAAAAAAGTGGCAGGCAGAAACCATTATGCAAACAACCACAAGCTCCTGTGCTGCCTGTCGCCTCCCCAGAGGAACTGGGACAGACTGAGTGTAGCCCACAGTGAAAATCAGGAAAGGGGAGACTAGGAAGGGACGAGAAGTTTTCCTTCAGCTGAGCCTGGGGAAGGAGGAGGAAAGGCTTTTACTTAAGTTTTTTTTAATTGTTTATATTCTCTTTTTTTTATCAGTACTGAATCAGTGAGCAGAAGTTTGTTTTAAAAGTCAATAAACCAAATTAAGTAAAATTTCCCTGAGTGGAGGCTGTTTTGCCACAACAAGCACCTGCTGCAGTAAGCTACATGATAAAAGGCTAGACGGACTGCTGGTCAGACCCACTAGCACTTATGTCAGATATAATTATCAGCACTCATCCTCGCTATGCCCCATCTTTGTATCCAGACACATGTATCCTTTGACTTGAGTGTCAGTGCAGTTTTGTTACATGTGCAGCTGATAGCTGTTGTCCTGAGTTTGCTATCTTTGTTGACAAGGTCAGTGATGGTAAATCAGTTTAAAGATATGGCATGAGAGAAGGCAAAAAACAGAGGGGACAAGTAGAGAAAAGGTTGTGAATCTGGGGCTATTGGCAGAATAAGGACCTATGGAGGGGTGGTAGTACAGGAAAAGATGAAATTAGAGAATTATAAAAGGTCAGTGATGTAGAGAAGGAATAGCCATTAGAGTCATCTGAAGAAGGATAGCATGGATGACATAGCCAATAAAGTGTCCTAAGTGGAAATTCTTTACAGATGGGATGGGATGGATTATATGTGTACTGGGGAAAAAAAGAGTGTGAACTCTTGTTCCTAAGTTCCTAAGTTCTTGTTCCTTGTTCCTAATTTTCCTAAGTACTGGATAAAAAAACATCTTCTTGTGTATTTACATTTAACAAATCTATGTCGTCTAGGAGTACCCTCCCACCCAATATTTTGCATTCATATGGTTTGTTGGAGATGTTCCATTATATATATCAGTATTTGTAGCCTTTACGTTTCATAATGTTGTTTGTTGTTTGTTGATTCTACTTCTCATTGATAAAGTTTATTTCCATAGGAAATTACTGTCTTAAAATAAGCATACAGTACCCTGCACACTGGCACTCCAGGGAAGGTACCGGAAACATGCCTTCAATAAATGAACAAATAACAACAAACAAATAAATACATATTACAGATAACTCACAGCTGGAAGTAAAATTTGAGTTCTGAGAAGCTTATGAGAAGCCCTGGAACTAGATCATATAAAGAACTGAAAGCTATTTGCCTCTGGAAATAGTGCTTTCACAACTGATTTATTCTGGGACGAATCTTGAGGGATTCTTGGTTAAGACCATTTTAAGCATCTGGAAGGTGCCCAAGATCTGAATTCAGAAGTATATTCACAGAAACTCTTCTAGAGTTCAAAATGCACAGAAAGACCCCCACCTACCAAAAATGGTGTGAGGCCACAGACGTTCTGTCTTTTGCTAGCTTGACTTTCTGACACATTTTATTTTGAGGTTTGAAAGAAAATTATATGTGTATGTGTACATCTGTGTGATGTTTGAGTAACTGTATATATATATTTATATATATACACACATATATACAGATAGGCATGAATATGTATGCTGCCAGGAAGCAACATACACATGTTATTAAATGGAAACTCTTTAATTTCCCAAAGGCCAGTCTCAGTCCAAGTGGGCTATGCACTACACTTCCATTTTTTACCTAGGAGATAGACAATGTCCAGTACTTTTCCGGCATACCATTTCCTATTAATATATCAGTTGGAAAGCGGTTGCATTTGGGAGTGGATAAAGAAGAGAGAAAAAAGTCAAATAAGATTAACCTTAAGAAAATAATTAATGTGCTCTTCAAGACTTGGATGACAGCCATGAAAGAATAGATGCTATCTAAAGTAGAACTACACCTGATATTTCTTTGGCATTTTACAGTAATCCTACATGGTGGGTAAATGTATTGCACTGAATCTTGTGGTGCCTCTGGTTAGGAGTGAACCCAAGAAAGCTTCAAAGGGGAAGCCAAGGTAGTATTACCAAGTGGTCAGGTTTCCCCAGTTTCTTTTTTCTACCTGAAAATTTTAATGCAAAAGAATTGGATGACATTTGATGATTGTCTGGGTTTTCTGGACATCTGGCAGGCCCACTACAGGTACTGCACAGTACCTCTGACTGGACTGCTGTGCATTTCTACAGAACATGTACTGATTGCTGCACAGTGTATCTACAGTTAGTCTGGGAAGGTTCACCTATGCTGTGTTTGTACACACACAAGAAATCCAATACACCCTGACAGCATCAGATTTACTGTATGTATTTATCATCAGTTATTCAGGATATACAGAGAAGATCTAATATTTAATTCCTGCATGGAAATATGATTGCCCAAAGCAACGGATTTGAATCTCAGGCTTCATCCTTTGAGTTTTTTTTCAAGGCTTGTGTGTGCACGTGTGCATGCATGTGTGTCTGCGTGCATATGTAAGTTTACCTCATTCTGAGTCTGCCACTAACAAGAACAGAATGGATGTAGGTAGACTTTAATCTGTACTCACATTTCTGTGAGCACAGTACCTTATTCCTCTGCTTGAGAATGCTCTTTGAAAAAAGAGTTGTTCGGAGCCTGATTCTGTAGTCCATGAGAATGTTGATGCTGTGTTCAGCATTAGGTTAGGGACTCTATGACAGACCATATCAG
Source organism: Apteryx mantelli (assembly GCF_036417845.1). NCBI lineage: Eukaryota > Metazoa > Chordata > Aves > Apterygiformes > Apterygidae > Apteryx > Apteryx mantelli. The sequence goes on from NC_089978.1 coordinate 29,221,571, forward strand.
GTATTCTATCAAGAAAAAAAGAATGTTTTTTTTTCAGGTTGTTGGCTACTCAGAAAGGTACCTGCTGCCAGTGCTGCTGTTCTTCAGAATCATGAGCCATATCCACCAATTTTTCATCCTAAATATATTTGTTTATGTTTTCTCAAGTTTGGCTGATGTTGTTCTACTACTTCAGTTAAAAGCAAGACATGTAAAACAAACTACTCCTTTGGAAGAAAACTGACAACAGTCTCCTGTTAAGTAAGGCACATTTTGGAAGAAATATCACTTCTTTTTAAAGAGAGAGTTTTAAGAGTTCTTATTATTAATTGGCATCAGTCTGTACTAGAATTTCACAGACCCATTTTAATTTGTTCCAGACTGTAGAAAATTTTTTCTATCTACAGTAATGTACTCTCCATAGAAAAAATGACTCAAATCCTTAGAACTTCTATGTGGAGTATTTTAACATGAGGTAATTCAGAATCATATTATGCTTAGGAAAATCCAATGTGCTGTTGTCCTGATCTTTCTGCCATGGGTGTCAACAACAAAATTCAGTGGGTCTGTGAACAGACAAATAAATGGGTTTCACATAAAATGGGTTTCAAATAAAAAAAAAAAAAAAGTAACCCTGACTGCAGTTGCTTTTCTGAATGGAGACATTAGAACATTACAAAATGAAAGGCTAAGATCTTTTTGTGGGACCAGGTCCTGATTACAAACACTTTAGAGAAACATAGTATAAGCTAAATTAGTTAGCTAGAAACAGAGTTAAAAGGCAATTTGTGTAGCTATCTTTAGACATGTGTTCATGGCACAGTGCAAGGCTGGGCAGATGCCTGAGCTTAGCCTGAGCTAAAAGGCCCTGAACAACCAGAACTGATGTTGAAGCTGGCCCTGTTCTGAGCAGGGACTGGACCCAATGTTTTCCTGAGGGAGGTTCCTTCCCACTTGAATTAGTCAATGACTCTGCGATCCCACAAAAACACATAGGTTCTCATCAGGTGTAAGCGACAAAGTTGTTCAGAGCTAGTCAGATGTCTCTACAAAGAACTACTTTTTGCTATCCAGATCTATTTTATCTGCATGTCAGTGGCAAAAATTGTTCCCTGGCTTGTGCCCTTCTTTCTATTGCATAGTGAGAAGCCTAGGGTGATGCTGGGCCTGACTGAGGTATTTTCCCTGAGTGGTTCAAGTTAGAGCTCATCCAGACCTTTGGCCTATCGTTCAGGTTCCCAAAAGCACTCTGACTCACACTGAAATAGATACTAATGATATTTAATAACTAACACCTGAAGCTTTATGGCATGTTCAGAGCTGGCCTCCTTTAAAGCAGTCTACTAGTACACTGTAGTAACATATAGTAAAGCACTTCAAGATGTTAACAGTGGAAGATGTAGTTAAAGGGTTTAGTACTAACGCTGAGTGCACCTTGGGATTTACAGTGTAAATCTGACAAATTGAACTTTTATGTAATTCCTGTGCCATCAGGAGAGTTAAGCTAGGTGGAATGTGTAGGTGTACATGGTCTGTCAAAAGAAGTGAGCACAGAACTATCTCTGCCTTGGGACAAGGTCACCTTTGAAGAAAGAAAAATATGTTGTCCCAGTATCCTATTGAGAAAGATAAAAAACATGCTACTTAAAAGTTCCCTGCTCCTGCCTAGGTTCTGCACCTTTCTGAACCTTTCTTATGGTTAAATATTTTATATAGGCCTTAGATCAAGTCCAAAAAGAGAGAGGACAGCAGGAACAGGCTACAGCAGAGGGAAGCACAGACTTTTCCCACACATTGCATAGAACATCATCTGTATCAAGCAATGGTTTGAGGGGACACTACAGCCAAATTAGCCCTCTCTCTCCCTTTTCCCTTCTCAAGCAAATCCCTTTCTATGAACTAGGGACAAGAGGAAGAGAAAATAAGGCAGAGTGGTGTTCATAGACATTGCTTTAGCCATCTAAAAGTTTGCCCTGAAATCCCAGCTAGGTTGTCTCAAAAGTCAATGGAAACAAATGAGCATTTTCATCAGTGATTCCTCTCATGCTAAAGGCACCTCCCTCTTTTCATGGACCTGGATATCAAGCTATTTTTTTCCCCAGCATCAACTGAACAGTTCATAGACTTCTTACCACACTCTTGCATTTGAGATGCATCTGGTTCTGTCATATATTATGAATCTAGAACCAAGAACTCAGAATCTGCCATGCTGGTACTGAATTAATTGAATTAACTTGATAGAACTTAAAATTTTTATTTTTAAACTTCTGAGGGCTATATGAAAATAAGTGGTATATTTCATGAGAATCTGGTTTAGATATGTAAAGGCATCCATACTTTCTATCTCGGGTTAATGTCCTCTGTAACCTAGAAATGAAATAACCCCCCCCCAAAATCCCCCAAAGGAAAAAAAGCCTACATTTTGTTACATGCTGAAACTATAATGGAAAACTATGGAAGCATTCTGAGCCAAACTACAAGATATGTGTTAAAGGTCACGTTTACGTGATAGATTTGAACAAGTCTAAAAAGCACTTTGCAACCAGGCAGGGGGATTCTGTCCCGAATCCTGAAATGTATGGGAAATCAAGAACAGAGGAAGGAGATACCTACTACAGATAGGGGAGCTGGACATAGGAGACCTGGAGACCTGAGAGAACATTTTGGTTGAAGGGAAGTTCAGAAAGCAGTGTGGAGATGCCAGAGGTTGATCTGTGGAGAAAAGTAAAAGATGAAGAGAAAGAAGAAATGTTGGTGAGAAAGAAGTGTCTAGGAATAACTGTATCCAGACAGTTGTTGCTTGGCTGGATGATTTACTCAGCTTTTTTTTAACATTTCATGCTGTTTTCAGCACTAATCCACATGTCATACTATTCCATGAAGGAGCTCTGGTAATGTGTCTGGCAATTGCTAGGCTGCTTGGGTGAACAAGAGAACTGTGAAGAAAAACGGCTTTTATGTCCATGCACAGCTTTGCAGTGTTTGTGGAAGAGCATTTATACTGAAATGTCTTTAGGATTTGCCTCTCCTTGTTTCACCTAAATGCTTAACCCTCAAATGGAATCTGCTCACATAGCTAATTCTAGTTATTGTTTAGCAATACAGTGGTTTCACAGTTTCCATAGCTTTGTTTAGTGTTTTTCCTTGTGTGATGATCTCTAGAAGACTAGAGACTAGATCTTCTAGTCTCTAGAAGTAGCTTTCAAAGAACCTCATATTATTATCAAGATGCTTTGAACTTAGAGAATATTTTAAATGTTCAATGAACTCTGAAGTTCACTTTAAGTATGCCATTTTGGTTTGTTTCACATTTTCTGTGCATACAGAAGCTCGTTTCTTTGGCCTCACAATTGTATTATACTCTGCATGATTTTTCTACTATTATTACTGGCTTTTACTGGTAAAGGACTTTGTTTAATCTGCTTTTTATCTAGTAGATATGTAGAACTCTATACTCCTCCCTGGTTGAGCCTTTCATTAGTTCTTTCATGAATTTGTTTGCTCATGAGCACACAAGACTTCAACGGCTCTCTGAAAAACTGACACAGAGGCTCCATAGACAATACTGAATGCCCTGAGCAAAGCCAGTATGCTTTAGGCTATAAGATCTGAGAAAATTTACTTTCTGTGCTCTAAAAAGGAAAGAAAGGAAATATGTCAAGACTAATGATATCCTTCTCACCTCTCTCCTCTATCTTGTGCAAATATCTTGTGTAAGAAACTGGAAAAATTCTGTGAAAAAATTAGATTTTACAGCAGAATTTTGAATATCAAAATACTTGAATCAACTTACCAAATATTTAATGGGATGTGTAGGTTGGGTACTTTCTGCTGCCATTTTCCATAGCTTGGAGCAGACTGCTACAACTTGGTCTCTTGAAGATGGAGAATGGTATGTCATATTCAATTCAAGCACTAAAAAGTACAGAGTGTCCAGCTGAGCCTATAGTGATATTGGGCAGTTGAGTGGGATCATGACCTCTAGAACGCTATTTAATGATTAAGTATTTGTTTCCCTCCTTTCACAATTGATCTGTTCTGTCTATTCAGACTCAAAAATCCTTGAAATAGGATCTGGCTCTGCGAATGGCATGTAAAGCTGCTAAAATAGTGAAGTGCACTGTGGAGCTTTTCAGTGAAACAGACTTTCTTTAGAAAATGGCAATTTACTGCACTAAAAGTTTTTTACAGATGCCTCTGACCTGCAGCAAAACTTTCATGAAGACAAATTCTTATTGCTAAGGTATGCTATTTCTGGTTAAAACCAGAAAGTAAGCAAGACCAAGAATAACCAATAGCTGAAAAGATAAGATATTCCTTTTGGACTTACACCAGAAACTGAAAAAATGTCTTCCATATCCCAGTCAATGCTGCCTATTCTCTCTCCTGTTTCCAGTTCTTAGAATTGTACCACTTTGCAGAAGTAAATATTCATGGTCTTGGGAATGGGACCAAGATCTCTTACATATACAGCAATGACCATAACTGCTAGCCTGCAGGATCAATCTCTTGACCATTTCTTACTTTCTTTTTCTGTTTGTTTGGCTCTTTCTTTCTTTTTCTTTCTTTCTCTCTCTCTCTCTCTCTTTCTTTCTCTCTCTTTCTTTCTTTTCTTCTTTCCTTCTTTCTTTTCTGTGTGCAAAATTCTTCAAAAACTGTTAGGTTTGTCCTAATGAGGGCTAGGGACATTTCTCTAAGCACCTAAAGCTCTGTGAGTTGGAAAAACAGTTTCCAGACAAACTCTATTAGGAGTTTCTAGGTTCTCTGTAGCACAAATAGGTCACCAATAGGTCAGTTGCAAGTGTTGCTAACTGGAATTTTTAGCAACAGACCTAAGCTTTTTGGGTCAGAAAGTACAAGACATTTCAGAGGCGACTCAGACTCATTAATGGCTTGATTTATTTTATTGCTCATATATCTGGTGAAAAAGAAGACTTCAGTCACCTATCTCAAAAATGGCCTCTTTCTGTTTCAGTAGTCTCTGGGAGTATGCAGGAAGTACAAAGCAGTCCTGTTCAGCCAGAAGCACTTCTCCATGCTGAGGGAATCAGCAAGTGGAAGAAATCTGAGTCTGGACTGAAGGACTGGTTCTCGATTTGCCAGTCCTTTCCTTAGCCTTTATAACTGTGACTGTGTATGTAGGATTCAGTCTCCTCTACTTCCTTCAAATCTGTCATAAGGGTAGGAGGGAAAAGAAGAGCCTATTTCATAGCCTCTTCCTTGGATGTTATTCATGAGATGTGAGGACACTCACCAAGTTCAAGGCCCTGCTTAAATAGGTAACAATTTATCAGGTAATGTTTTGCAAAGTCAAGCCCAACTGGGTCTTTTGGTTAAATTGAAATAATCTGCTAGTATACTTTGTGGCATCTGTAGCAGCTCTAAGAATTTATTAAACATAGATCTATTTTTAAAAGACTTTAACAGAAATGGAAAACACCTATTAGGTCATCTAGTCAATGTCTTTGCCAAAAGGGGATTGTTCCCTCAAGTACAATTTCTAGGATTTGGAATAGATTTCCAGGATTTCCTCCTGGTATCCTATTTTAAAAGTGAACCCAGGATTGTAGCCATATATCTCAGATTGTAAACTAAAGCAGAATGTTTCCAAGCTATTCAGACTGCTGATCCTTCTGGAAATTTTGCTTGATTTCAGCCTATGTTCCTGTGGTAGCTGGAAGAGAGAAATGTCCATTATTATATTTTGATGATGACTATGTTTCCTAAACCAAAAAAGATTTCAGCAGTATTTGTTAATGGTATGAAAAACTCAGCTGTCCAGCATTCTATCACCTTTCTGTAACCTTTCTGGTCTGAAAAAGATGTATTTGAAACAGAACTGTGGATCAAAGAAATGTTGGCTTTTCTTGTTGTGCTATAGTCCTTTTTCACTTACTGGTCTCCTCTCATTCTATTTCAAGCATAGGAAGTACTGAAGAGAGATGCAGAGTGTCATCCAGATAGATATCTAGTTGAAAGGGGGGTTGTTAATGTGTTTGTATGAGCTAAATATTCTTTAAATTTCTTCTCACTTAAAATTAAAATGTTCTGTTTTCTTGCAATGAATTTTTTTAAAGAAAAACACTTAGAGTGAAATGTTTTGTTCAGTGTGATATAAAATATTTCATGTTCAAATTTGTTCAGCTTGATGCTTCACTTCAAGTGAAGTCACTTCAGTCACTTATAGCAACTAAACTGAATCAAGTGTTAACCCCAGATGAATGTGTAAAAGTAGTCATGAAGCCACAGAAAGACTGAAACAATGAATTAAAACAGAGCCACTGGCATAACCTCCAGTTGCAGTGTTGGTATATGATTACTTACAGAAACATTTCACCCTGAGAAATGGCTGCAGGGGAAATGACAGTCTTCCTGTGATAAGAAAGATGTGCACTGTGTGAAGGTCTTAGCTCAGCCTGAACAAACACTCCACTGAGGCTGATTGCAGTGAACGAGTTGATGAAATGGGAATAAGACGCTGAAAGAAGATTCCAGAATGTCAGGATATAACATGAAAAACTGTCTTTGCCCAAGTAAATGGGGACATAGGCTTCTCAACTTGCAAAAAGAGCATCCTACATTTGCTTCTGCACCTCTTCTCTTTTGGGAATGCTTTTCTTTCTTCTTAGCTAACTCAGCTTTCTTTTTTTCTCTCCCTTGCACATTTTTACATTTGAGAACTTGGCTGCTTTTATCACTTTGTAAAGAATTTATCTAAACATTAAGGAATGCTTATCCTTCTTTGGGGGTATCTGTGTGGGGTTTTCTTTGTACTGTTCTTTGTATGTTTCTTTGTTTCTTCTTATTATACATTTAATATTTTCATTATCTTTATATTACCAAAATAAAAATAATCTCTTACTTACTAGAGATGAGCTTCTAGTTTATTTTTTAGTATGATTTAACATTAGTAGCTAACTTATTCAGTTTGTTTCTTACCGATTTGTCTATAGAGATACTCTGGAAGACTGCATTGAAGGCCTTGCTAAAGTCAAGGAGTATAATATCCACTGTCTCTCCCCTTGTCCACAGAGCCAGTCCTTGCATTGTAGAAGGTAAACAGACGGATCAGTTGTGATTTGCTCGCTGTTCCCAGTCACCTTCTTGTCCGTAATGTACCTGGAAATAGCTTTGAGGAGGATTTGCTCCATAACCTTCCCATGGACTGAAGTGAGACTGACCAGGCTGTAGTTCCCCAGATCCTCCTCCTTGCCCTTCTTGAAGACAGGTGTGATAGTTTCCTTTTTGCAGTCATCAGGAACCTCCCCTGATCACCATGACCTTTCAGAGATGGTAGGGTGAGGCCTTGGCCAGCTCCCCCAACACCCTGAATGCAACCCATCTGGTCCCATGGACTTGTGTATGTCCAGCTGGAGTAAGTACTCCCTGACTGTGTCTTCCTCTCCTGTGGGTACTGCTTCACTCCCACAGACTCTACTAGCAGGTCTGGGGAACTGGGAGACCAGAGGGCAAGCCTTACCTGTCAGAACTGAGGCTTTTTGCATGTCCTTTGTCACTAGGTCCCCCATTGACCACATTTTCCCTAGCCTTCCCATTGCTGTCAGTGTACCTGAAGAAGCCCTTCTTTGCCCTTCATATCCCTCTTGACTCTAGTTTTAACTCCAGATGAGTTTTGACTTCCCTAATTCCATCCTTGCCCACTTAAATAATGTCTCTGTATTCCTCCTCTGCTTTCAACTTTTCTGGACTTCATTTTTGTGTTTGAGTTTAGTTAGGAGCTCCTTATACATCCATGCTGGGCTCCTGCCATGCTCAAGTTTCTGCACACTGTAACAGGCACTCAGCTGATAACTGTCCTCTCTTGCTTACGAGGAGACACAAATAAAGTGGTCTGGCCCATCTTGATTGTATCAAAGCATTTTAGCTTTGTGGGTTGTGCAAACACAGCCTAGGGAAGAAGAAACTATTTTTAAAATGGCAGTGGTGCGAACCTTTAGCATCTAGACTCAAAGGCAAAATGAACTTCAGGCAACTTGAGTCAAGTAGCAATTTTTAAAAATGTTGCCCCTTTAAGATAGAATCTGTAGAGCAAACAATGTTCTGTCATTATTATCTCTAATCTAGGAAAAAGTTTGAATCACAAAGTTCAGTGTAGTCCAGACTGTGACTTCAATTTCAGCTATTCTAAAAGTAGAAGTCATTTGCAAATGTTAGATCAGTGTACTCACTGTTCCTGCATTTGCTGGTGTTGAGATGGTTGGCATTGATCTGTGTATTGTAATGCATAATCTGTAAGTGATCCCTCCTAAGATAAGTGCATGAAATGAAGCCAGCACATAAAATACATATATTTCAGATGATTCTTCCAGCCCAACAATCCTCAGCTCAGACCTAGAAGTAATAGAAATGACAGATTCAGAAGACTCAGAATTCAGTCGACATACCCATTCCTTTGGCAAAACAGGTTTGCCTTCTGGATTCTCTAGTGTCTAGTCCAATTCCAGATATGCAATAGGCTAAATATAAAACTGATGTGGAGAAGCCAGATGACATTTTTCTAAATATTATCTGATGCTACTTCATCTGGAACTCTTTAAAAACTATAGTCCTGAACAGAAACAAAATGGAAGGGAGATAAGTCTATCAAAATAAATATGTGCAGAGGGGAAAAAACAGAAATAATCCAACCAAAGAGCCCTAAGTGTCAGACTCTTTTCATGAGACATATTTGAAATTCATAGGATTTGGATGGATCTGAAGTTTCATTATACTGGGTAGTAGTTGATGGAACGAGATGTTCCATCAAAGAAAGATAAACCAGAAAGTCAATCATGCCAAGCTGCTGATATATTAAATACTCTGCTTGTAAGTAGTGCTATATACAGATAGGTCCTTGCTCTCATCAGTCATACATGGATAGTGTTCAAAAGCAAGTTTTGAAAATCTTTATATTTGTGGGTTTTAGTGTGGTAGTGAGGCCTTAATTCCACAGACCCTTCTTTTAGCAGCAAAGCTGGTTTAAGTTGTTCCTGTCTTCCTTCCCTGCATCCAGGCTTATTCCTTGTTGCAAAGGAGTGATGCACTTCACTCGTAAGAGGAAAGCAGCACTATGTTTATTGCAGTAAGATAACAACTTAACAAAGTTCTATCATAAATAAGAATGATTTAACAAGGTTTGCTTGGCAAGGTTCACTCAGTTATTTACTTCATGAAGGACAGGGTCAGATGCATGTGTAACAGAGACCCTCCCATTGAGTCACAAGGTTCAGAAAGATCCCCCCTTGCTTTCTAAACTCCTTCAGAGAGGAGCCTAGGTGCAGCTGGATCCAATCTTAGTCCCAGACTTGGTCAACAATTCATGTCTAAAGGAATATGTGCAAAGGGGACCCTCCCATTGAGTCACAAGGTTCAGAAAGGACCCCCTTGCTTTCTAAACTCCTTTTGAGAGGCACCTAGGTGTGGCTGGATCCAATACTAGTTTCAGACTTGGCCAACAGTTTATGTCTGAGGGATTATGTGCACAATTAATCAGAGATATAACTCAGCAAAGTTTTGCAAAGTTTGCAAAAGTTCAGCATGCTATTAATCACTTACCGTGGATCTGTCACAGATAAGGAATCTCTCAACCTGAAGGAGTAACCTTGAGAAGTGTCTCTGCTCAAGAGGAGGTTCTGCAGTGCAGCCCACTACCATGCAGAAAAGCTCAATGGGCTCTGGGCTGCCACCTATTTATGGGGGGGAGATGTTTGACTCATAGTCACATTTGCATGCTAGACAGGCTTTAGTTGGTGCATGCTCAATGAGCCCCTGCATATGTGCTGTTTACAGGGAGGTCAGGTTGAAGGAGATCAAGCACATCACGGGGAGAAAGGAGCACACTGTCACATTCCTGTCCCTATATCATTTCCTCATTTGTGCCAACAGAAATGTTTATGGTCTTGTGTGGCAAACCTTATTTGGCAATTAATCCCACATCCATCAGTCATCTGATTCTGAATGAAAGTGCCCTTTTTCTAAATTGAAGTGTTATATATAACCTTGGGTCTTTTTAAATCAGTTTCTCAACTTAGTTCATCTCAGTCTCAAAAACAGCTGTACAGCACAACTTGCCTGTGAGCAAGAAGGAATACCTCTGGGCAAGGGCAAAGAACTGTTTACACCAGATGAGCTGCCAAGAGAAACATCCACAGGACTGCAGCTTAAGCCACGTGATTTTGATTAGGGCTGGATGAGGCAGTTTGCCATATACAAAGTAAAGAATTAGTCCTTGCAGAGGAAAGCTTATAATGTAAAAAGTCAGACAGAGAAAGGGCTCGTGTCCCACTTCACTGATATGGGATAAGATGTAAATGTCAAAAAGGAGATAACTACCATTATGCTGAACATCACAGTGCTTTACTTTGTAGCTCTAGTGAATGTAACACAGATTTCTGGGTTAGACTTACTATCCTGCAGCATGGGGCTTGCTCAGTGCAATGAGAAGGGAACTCCTTGAACCTGACTAAAAAACTAAAAGAATCTCATTCATGATAAGCTCAAAATGAAGAAAATAGAAAGCTTCTTTACATGTAGGGTGTGGCAGATAAAAATATCTGCTTAACTAAGAGCAACACCCTTTCAGAGCAGAAGGATCCATGTAGTGTTTACTGCGCCATAGATAAAAAGGGACAGAGACAGACCTATTTTAACTTTATACACTGCTTACCCTATGCCACCCACTTTGGAAAAGGCTCCAGTAGGATTTTAAATAAGGCTCCATTCTATCTCTACCCAATAGCTTAATCTCTCTGCAGAGCTAATGCAAGCCAGATGTCAGTGATTATGGTTAGTGCTCTGCTCTGTATGAATTTAAACCTTGGCCTTGCAAAAGCTTGTGTGGGGTCCCCCTAGTATTCATCCTTCTTCTCTAGTTAACACCTTTTCCCTAAACCATATGCTTAAATGACTTTTCTAATTCACTGCCAGTGATTCATGGAAGAGAGGTTCCAACATTTCTCTTAGTTTAATAAACTATCTGATGATTTTAGGCAAGAACAAATTTAACTCTTGGACATTATTACTATTACAGAGCATTAAAAGTTGGCTGAACTCCTGGGGGATCTCTGAGTGAGGGGACACTTCTGCTGTACTTCCCAAGTCTTAGGACTGCCCTTAAGTGCAAGCCATGAGATAGCTAGGAGAAAGAGTTCCTTTCTCTTCCTGTAAGAGAATAGACTGCCATGCAATCAGACTGGTATGGTACAAACTAAATAGCTTTTGACAGATTCTGACATACCATTAATAGTTATTGAAGAGTAAGTTTATACTTTTCATCTCACAGTTGTCTTACAAGTCCTACAGTTATAGTGCTACAGCCATCCCTCCCCTTATTTTTCTTATAAAGTGATCTGTTTTGAGTTTCTGTTGCCTAATTTTTGAGGTAGTACTGTGACTTTTTTTCTTTTTTCTTCCATTTTAGTAAGAATCATACCACAGAATGATATGCACAATGAACATTTTTTTGCAGAGAGAGAACACAGCTTACTTACAGGAATGAAGGCAAAAGTGCCTCCTGTCAAATGTGACTGTTGCTTTTGAGGTATGCGTTCTGCTTCATGGACAAGGATATCAAAAAATAAACTAAGATGTTGTAAGAACTCCCACTTCCCTATGGGAACTGCAGCAAAAGATTTTCTGAGCTTCTCTTAAGCTGAAAGACTGCTTCTTATTCCTGACCTCACTGAAAAAGTTCCTCAGCTTGCTATCTCAAATATCTCTTTCCTCATAGATTACAACCACTTGCAATTGCATTAATAGAAATTTAGAATTTAAGGTCACAAGTGACCTGTATGACCATCTAATCTGAGCTTCTGCATAACAAAAGCTTTAATGTGCTATTTCATGACCTTAAACAAAGATGCTTCTATCACATACCCTTTAGAGAGATGGCTAGTATTGTCTTAGAAAAATCAACTGATGGAAAACTTATGATTTGCCACAGTAAGGCATTCAAAACATTCTCTATTTTTCTGTCACTGAACATGCCTAGATTTCAGTTCACACTTGTTTTATTGTGATAGAAGAGAAACTGTTCTGGGGATCCCGGATAAGGCCTTGATTTTTCAAACTCTCATTCATAGTAATAGCCCATGTGAGTGATCTCTGCCACTTCTGTGAGATGATCTAATGAATAGAAATCTTAATGATAGGTGAAAGTCAGTACCAAATCTCCCACTGACAGGAATCAGGTTAGACTGTCTACCGCTGTTCATCATCCATTATGAGATTTAAACTGCATAATTGAAAATGTGTGCTTGGATGGGGATTTTATGCATCAAAGCAAGTAAAAACTATCAATAAAATACAATGAATATCATTAAAGCAAAAAAACCCTGTGATGTTTCAAAAAAAAACCCCCCCAAAACCTATAGACCAATCTCTTTTTAGCATCACCTTTATATCAGCACCTGTGGCTTGACTTGGATAAACTGATTCTTTTATTGGGAATCAGTAAACCAACAAATGCCTTGCTCCTGTGTCCTTACTATTTAATCAGCTGCTGATTGGGTGGTAGTACTAGCAGGTGCAGGAGGTAGGATGAGTAGGTCTCTGGGATTGCTCTTCAGTCCCTCTCCAGAGGAGGAATGGGGACCTTCTCTATCTGATTCCAAGGAAATAATGAGAGCCTTTGGGTGAAATGAGGTTATAAAGTCTACTAAGGAATTGTAAGGTAATATAAGACTGAAATGGTTTCTACTGTTAAATGTTTCATAGGCCATAAATTCCTGGAGAGGAAACATGGTTTAAAAAAAAACAAAAAAAGAGGAAGATAAGGCTTTTGAAGTCTGGAGGCTTTCTGATTTCTCTGTCAAAGCATCTCTTTGTATGGCTTCTTAGAGTAATTGACATAATGCTTTCTTTAGTTTCATGGAATTTAGACTTATTCACACTTGTTCTTGTTTTGAATTCTACTGCTTTCTACTTTTTTCAGTCCATTTTTAGAGGATTCTTTAGCTAAAGTTGCTTGATAATCAACAGTCTGAATTATTACTTCCTATCTTATGATTACTTTTGTCCAAGTTTAAGTGATCCATGGCCTAAGCCCAAAATAGGTAAAAGATTCCCCACTCAGAGGGACAGCACAAAATGAACTCACTATTGTGGTAGCAGAGACTTCTCTAAGGTCCCAGAGATCATCCCAGGGTGAGCTCCTTTGGGAATTAAAGACCATCTTGATCCCCAAGATCTGCTTTGACCTGGCCTTCTCTAATATAGGCATATAAAGGTGTATATATAGTTATGGAAGAAACAGAAACAATTCTCAGACCAATCACAAGAGGAAAAAAAAGTAAAACACTCAAACTTAAACAAACAAAATGCTGATACCAAACAAGCCTCCAAAGACATTTGGCGGAGAGTATGAGAAAGCATGTGGCCGATGTGAATCACAATGTTTATGGCACAAATGGAAGGAATTTGGAGTCTGAGGTGATCAGTGTGATGTAAAAGTCCATAAAAAATAGAACACAGTTGAGCTACTTCTTGTCTCAGAAGTGAGACTTCTAAAAGTTAGAGCCCATCTTTGCTCTTTGTGTTCACACATACGATCCTGGTAAAGTAAAGAAAGATTCCTCTGTATTCTGTAACTTATGCTCAAGGTGATGGCATTCAGGCTTTACAGGTTAAACCAGTCTGAATATTTTCCTCAGTCTAAGTAATGGATATACTCCTCAGTGAAAACTGTTGGTTTGTTCCTGACAAGCACAGTCCCGCTCTCCCACTGCCCCAGACACAGAAAAAAACAAACAAAAGTAAAAATAAAAAAAATTTTTTTGTGGTAAAAGACAAAAAAAAAAGAAAAAAAAGAAAAAAATCTTTCAGGTTGAAAAATGTATTTTCTTTGACCACTGCTAGCTACATTGATCTGATTTTGTTTGGGTTTTGCTCTGCAAAAAGCATTGGCAATTCTTATCATGAGCATGTCATTTTTCAATAAAACCTGAAATATTTAAAATGATATAATCAAAGTATTTTGAGTTTTTCTTTAATTCTTGTTCTTGGCTGGTTGTTCTAGCTGAATTTGATCTAGATTGGCAGATGATTTCTGGTTCCTCAGGAGGTCTTTTTGAATAATAAGCTGTCACTAGATCTAGCTGTCAGTGAACTGAAGCTTTTTTGCAGCCTTATTTCAAAATAAATGATTTACATGACATGGCTGAACCTGCAAGATACAATAAGATGTTATAAAGGAGCAATAAACACAGGAGTAGCCATCCTTCTGCATGTAAAGTGAAGCAGAGCTGAGGCCCAGGATGCTGTACTGATAAGAGTAGCTAATAGCTCTTGGCCTGGCGATATAACCACAAGAGGGTGTATTCTGTCTATTCAACATGTGGTCAACATTCTCTCCTAACCTCCATAATTTGACCGTATCTTCTGCAAAAGCAGAGTGTTGGTATATGCCTCCATGTATTTCTTACACCTTCTGGAGATGTGCCTTCAGGCAAATATGTGGCCATTATGTTGGAACAGATAAGGGTGCCTGAACCTTTTCTCTTTCTCTTTTCTCTTTCCCTTTTTTCTCTGCTGTTTGATAGTTTGATGAAGCAGATTCCTCAGCTGATGGTGGAGTAGAGCCAAACCCAATGAGCCCTGCACAGGGAATACAAAAGCAGAGAGAGCTTGCTGTGCAATACGCTCCATGGCTTTGCATACTGCTAACATTGTGAGGTGAGCTGAATCAGCAAGTTTCTGTGCTGTATTTCTTTTTTTACCTTGAAGATTTCCTGTCCACATTCAGCTCCTGCTGCAAGTACTATGAATGTACATGGAGCTCTTGCTCCAGGGCCATTAACAGGACGCTCTTATGATCAGTATGATGAGCCTACATCTTTGTTTGCTCACTGACTATGGGGGTGAAGGTCTCTTACCAGTTCACACACTGGACTAACATCACTCTGAGACTAAGGAAGATCTGGAGACACTGCATGGAGAAACACACTGAGGCCGTGGTAGCTAATCCTTTTCTGGTTCAAGTTCTTGGAGCTCCCAGTACACTCCAATTACTAATCACTGTCAAGATCAAACAGTACAACTGACTGCAGCCTGTGTGCACTAACTTCTAGCTGCAATTTTGTTTTTTTTTTATGCCTGTGTATGGGAGACACATACCTGCGTATATGACATTTAGTGTTGCCTGATGTCTTAGAGAAAGTTCTCCTGGGAATACTGTCTCTTCTAATCAAAAGATAGTAATTTAAGGTGTTCCATGAATGTTTTCCTTGTCCAGTTTTCTTGAAAAAGAAATGAGAGGCTACTCTCAGGATGAGAGGCAATGGGCATAAACTGAAACACAGGAAATTCCACTTGAACGTAAGAAAACAGTTCTTAACTGTGAGCGTGGTTGAACATTGGAATACGTTGCCCAGAGAGACTGTGGAGTCTCGAGCCTTGGAAATATTTAAAACCTGACTGGACATGGTCCTGGGCAACCTGCTCTAGCCGACTCTGCTTGAGCAGATAATCTCCAGAGGTGCCTTCAAACCTCAGCTATTCTGTGATACTGCGAAAATGACCTTGCCACAGAAACAAAACACATAAAATCATGGAATGGAAGAGCTAAAGGTTTTAGCAACAGCTCTGGAGGAGTTATCTTCCTGTTATCATTAGTTACAAATGATTTCTTCAAACATGAAGTTACACTCAGATTGTTAAAATATGATCTCCAATATCAGGTTCCTTTGGCTGTGCGAGCTTTGATTTCATCTAAGTTGTTTAGACTCTTACTAAAAGACTCATATCCTGTTGGTTATAAACACAGTACTTTTGCAGATTTTATAAGAAAAGCAAAGTGAAACTTAGGTAGATGATGTGATATGCATTTGAAATACCAACACTCAATACTTCTTGGCATTAACAGATGCAGCATATTTCTCAGTAAGCAGCCTGTTCAATTCAGCGAGCTCTCTGCTGTTATAGCAAACTGACAGAACAAAACTTCCCAATTAATAGGCAGTTTATGTGTGTCCCCCTGTTATGATAGTAAGTATGCAAGTATACATACATGTATTTATATATATACACACACACATTTACGTATGCCTTAAGAAACCAAACTGAAAATTCTGGCTTTACTAATAGAATCAGACAGTGCAAAATGATTTTCAGATGTAATCTATTTGACTTTCATTTCCTGCAATCCCTTGTAGCCAGAGAGTCCACATTTATCATTTCTTTCTTAAAAGTCTATTTGCAGGAACTTTGGAATGCTAGTGGGGAGCCTATGACACGTGCAAAAAATCACTTTTTAGCTTCTTTTACACAGGGCTGAGGGCTTTGTCTCTGAGAGGAAGTCAGGACTGTTGTGGTAGGAACTGTGATAGGAAAATGAGTAGCACAATGACAGACAGGCATACTTGTTTTATTAGTCTGTTATCAACCCTGTCCTGGCTCTTGTCTGCTATTCCGTTGGATTACTATTGTATTTATGTAACTAAAACTAATACACATTGAATGTGCTCTTCTGTCTCCTCAGAAAAGAGAGGCTGACCTACTGCCTATGGTCAATTTCTGCCCAAATTCTATCACCAAGTTCTGAGAACTTCCTTGCATATCTCTGAATTTTGCAGTAATAGTTTACATAAGTGTGGCTTGCTTCGATCATCCTCTTCAGGAATGCTCAGATGACCCTCCAGCTCTGCCAGCCCTTTGAAACATATGTATTTCCATGTCACATCTTAGTCTGTAACTTGGACTCTGAAGGAAACATGTTAGTCTGACATGTATAGAATTGCCAAGACATTGAAGTAGTCATGTTGAATCATGTTTCTGGAGGGAATTTTTCACCCATTTTCATATGTACCATGGAGCTGAGACTTGGCCTGTTCAGAGCCAGCTTTTCCTTGAACTTCCCTCCTACTAAGTGGTATATTGATACAGTGGACACTGATGTCCTGCTATGGACATGTTTGGATATTATTATCTCAAGGAATATTCTGTATATCTAGATAGTCTTTATTTTTGAATGAGCCCAAGGATCTATTTGATCCATTCATCT
This sequence comes from Apteryx mantelli, assembly GCF_036417845.1. Classification (NCBI taxonomy): domain Eukaryota; kingdom Metazoa; phylum Chordata; class Aves; order Apterygiformes; family Apterygidae; genus Apteryx; species Apteryx mantelli. Next base: position 29,238,546 of record NC_089978.1, read on the forward strand.
GGTATGTAATTGAATAGTGATCCTCTGTTCATCACCATCCCTAATGTAAATAGTACTGTCTCTGACACAACAGAAAAAGAAGAAATATTCATTCAGAGAATAAAGGTAAGGAGCACAACTGGTCAGAAAGGTTTTGCTGGCACCAGTTTTCCATTGGAAACTACAGTTTCATCAGATCATAAATATTTTATAAAATCATGTTAATTGCACTGAACTTTTATCTTGGGTAAAAAACAAGCAAACCATGACTGCCTGCTTTTAAATTTTACAACACCTTTTTGATTTCAGTCTGGAAAGTCATTTCAACATTATCAGTTCTATATTATAAATAATTTTCAGATGTCAAAATCCATATGAAATTCATGGATTTTATAAAAATGAAAGGTTTTACTGAGTTCAGAATAGCTTTCCCCCTAAAAAAGTATTTTGCAAAAAATGAAAAATAGGTGGTTTGTTTCAAAATGGAATTATGACAGTTTTTGAAATCTCGGAGTCTGAGTAGAGTGTTTCTACCCTTTGCACAGTTCTACTCAAGAGCATAGATAGGAATGTATTTAAGTGTTAGGCCTGAGGAAACACATGAATACCTGAGAGTATCCTCATCGTGCTAAGAAATTGGTGGCAAAGCTGCATATTGATACTATGCATACATATAAAATATACCAGCATAAACTACTTCGATATGTGATATTACAATAACACAATATCACAGCAATTTCCACAAGTATGTTTGCATATATGTGTGTGTATGTTTGTATCTATAGTTATCAGGACAGAACAAAATGGAAGGAACTGAGTGAACTCTGAATAATTTGAATAATTTGGCCAACAGAAGGTTAAACAGGACAAATGCCCAAGTCTGATTTGTTTGCAGAGTGAATGGTTCCTAGTGTATTTCTACCTAAGAAAATCATCGTTCTTTTTGCCCTCCCTACTACCCTTTCGCTGGAATGCCTTTTGCAGAAAAGCAGTACTTAATCATCATATGCTGACTGTTCAAAAGGTCACTGAATATCACTTTCTTATTAAAGTGATTTCCCTGCAAAAGCATTGACCACACTACAGAATTAACTATGAATTATGTTATAGAATAAGCAATCAGTATTTGGTTGAAGTACCAGGATTCACACTGTATGTGGTCAACCTTGAACGTAAGTGTAAAATAAGAATATATTGGTAACCTTGGCCATCAAAAGAATCTATAAATTATAGACCAGGGCATTGTACTTTTATGGGAACAATTTCATTTTTTGCAGTGCAATTGATTTCACTGAGTAACATGGTGGTTAGAATAAGTTTAAAGCGTTGCTTTTGGAAGAACAAATAGTCTATGTGACTGGAACAAAAAACTAAGTAAATCTAAGTATTAAAGTATAGATTAAAAATTCTTGTTCTGATAGGTAATGACATAAAAATAGAAATCATTTCCACAGACTACTATGCAACAAATATCCTGTCTTTTCATAAAATTAGTCAACGAACCAAATAAGTAACTTTTCCTTGTGCCAAATAAGCACCTGCAAAAATGTCACATGTAAAAGGAAGCTTCAGGTGTTTAGTGTGTCTATCAGTTGTTGTTTTGAATGGCTGTAACACAAACCCAAATATTTGTGGGACTGTAGTCCACCAACTGCTGGTGGACTCCATTTTATTTTCAATTTAACCTTAGATAAAAAAGGAGATAAAAGGGAAAAATGAACAGACCCCACATATTTGAAGAGTTAACAAAACCTGAATTCCAAACTGAAGTTTCACCAAAGGACATCTGCTCCCAAAGTCACTTTAATTAGATAGACTTGGCTGATAAGTCTGTGTTTTCCATAGACCTTGAATGGATGTTTTATTCCTCAGCACTTGTTATTTTCAGATTTATCCCTGAAATCAATGTACTTGCAGATCGACCATGTATGACATTGGTTCAGTATTTAATTCTTAAAATGACCACATATTTAATGAAAGGGAACATCTTACAATAACTTAAAACAATACGAGGCTAAGAATTTCCAGAAATATTATTTGCAGAAAATGATCATATTTTTTAGGTCTGATAACACCCCAACAGCATTCAGTTTAAATTAGAAACAGTTTGGATTTTAGATGACTAAAGTGACTTTTTTTGGCTCAAGGTCATTTAAGATGAGTACATACGAGCAATTTTGATTTTGCTTGCTGCCAACGTCAGCCCTTTTTTGTCTATTGATAGATGAAATTTAAAGAAAGGATTTTGCTACTTTGATGTTGAGTACTTGAAAGCCTTCACTGAGTCATGTATGGAAAGGGTAATGGTTCCATATCATTTTAGGGATATGCATCCCTAATAGAGGAAATTCTGTTTTTCAAATGTAATATTTTTCATTGGGCTAAGAAGATGCTACATGGAGAAATACTTGCTTTTATTTAACATGTATGTTTGAAATCGGACTGTATCATCATTCTTTAAGTTTCCTTGGGGAGAAAAAATTCTAATATCCAGGTTAGTCAGCTCAGGAACGTTTTCGTGAAATCCATATGTTTAGTGTATGAACAAGGCAGCCTTCTTCTGCTTCAAACACTGCCTCCCATTCTGGCTTTTTGTGTGCAGGGTTTTCAGCAGCTCAGAGGTATTTGCTGGAAAACCTGCAGCTATTAAGGAAAAACTGAATAGGAAAAGTTTCAAAGTGAAAATTTTAAGATGGTATTTAGCAGGCTATATATTTAATATTTATGCAGTGAATTAGGAAATCACATCTTTAATTACTTTAAGTGCTACTGTATACCCTACTTATGTATTGTTTATATATAGTGACTTCATGCAGATAAAGAGATACTGTCAAAAAAAAACAGTACAAGGAAAATAGTTGTTAATGAAATTTTGAACTGTTATATTGCCTATTTAATCCTTACTTTTGCAACTCTGTCTCAAACTGAATAACATTTACTCATAGGAGTAATCCTATTAAAGACCCAAAGATTACACACATGCTCAGCTTTACATCCTTGGAATACTCCCACTGAAATCAGTGAAAATACTCCCAGGCCTCAATCCTACAAGCCAATGTTATACAGCAAAGTACTAAAACATATGCTAAAGTCCCTTTACCTTTAAAGAGGCATAAGAACAGGTTTACAATTAAGTACAGAGTTATGAATTCTGTTTCTCAAGCAACATGTATGTAGTTCAGCCAACATCTTTGTTGTTTTTACCTTCTCTATGCAGCTATGACTATGTTATACAGCAGGCTTTTCAAGTGAAAGAGTAGATTTCTTTAAACACATAACTATTATCAGGCATAAGCACAAATATACTCAAATAGAATGGCAAGGATAGTGAAAATTAACATGTAGGCCTTGATTTAGAGAACATTTAATCATGTGTTTATAGGCACCTCTTCTCAGTTAAATGTTTACATATACATAGGCCTAGTGGCAATATCTATATGTTAATGGCAAAGAATTGTTCTCTGGCCCGAAGGCAACTTCCACTGTACATCTTGTGTCTGTAAAGTCAAACCGTCTTACCTCAACTGCTTCTCCAAAAACAGATTAGCTGCATACAAATTGCCCGTGAGGAATGGTGCATGGAGCACACTCCTGAACTGTGCCCAGGAATTGTTGGAAGAATACTGACTGGTCAGGGCCAAAAGCCTTCCAGAAACTGTGCTGAGAAGTTAACATTATGGATAGTGATGTGCCAATGTTTAGGGCTGGACCTAGTTAGTTTTCTAGCACAGACATATCTATTAAGGGCAGTACTGTGGAGAACAGAAGCTTACAAATAAAACTTAAATAGCATCCTGACTGTGGATAAATTTCATGAATGAAGACAAAAGGCCATGGCTGTTCAGATTTCATGTTAATACCAATCATCCAACCACTCAGAATAAAAGAAAACAAAACCAGCCATGAATTAGACAGGCTTTTTTTCCCCTTCAACTATCATACCTTTTACACCATGTTTACAGAGTGAGATTCCTCACACCCATCTTCAGCCATTTGAAAAGAATAGGTGTCTAAACCAATTGTCTAGGTTGTCGCTGTGGTCTGTGAAGAAAGAATACCTTCACTAGGCAATTCCTCCCACGTGGAGCCATGTGGCTAAGATAGGAGGGATGAATTGTCTGTTTCTCTGGAATTCCACTTTCAGTGACATTCAAGGAAACCTGTACAATGAAAGAGCTTAAACAAGATGCCTAATGTTAGATGTCAAAAGTGAGATGAACTGAACATCCTGCTTCAGTATAACATGTATAACAAACAAAAGGGTTACTGAAGAATAATAGTAAAAATAAAATGAACAGACAAGTGTTGACATGTTACAGTTGCGACCAAGAGTTAATAAAATACAGCAATATTTATTATTCTTCATACAGTCTACCCACATGCAATTGTAAATTAGCATTATGTTTACAAATATTATAAAATTGCCCTGTCACCTTTAGTACATCCAGTAGATTTTCTCTGCCATTGATAAGGTATAATGTGCTAAAGACATTTCTCAAATAACTGTAGAAGTCCTTGAGATACTTGCCATGTTAATATGTTACTTTGAATTATTAATTGTAAATATATTTCCTAACGTATTTAGCTTTTTCTGCCTTGAGAATTCACAAATTCTTTCCAATTCTTGACAGTGTCTGCATCTTTTCAGGGGGCTGCAAATAGTTCTCTCAAAATACTTCTGCCTCTGGAATGTTTGTGAAAAGCTTATTTAAGCTGTGGTTTTCACTGATTTCTTTTTACTCTTTGTGACATTTAAACTACTGGTTAAATCATAACCATATTTTTCTTGTTCCTTGAGAAGAGGAGTGAAAGTTTAGGAGGGTTCTCTCATTAAAGTCTTTAAAATGGAATGAATTCATCTTGTTATTGATGAATAATACTCACTTTCAGCTGAATCATTTCCAGTCCACTGGATTTTGAGTTTGGAAGTTTGGCATGATTAAGGATAAACATTTTTGTCCTCCTGCACAAAATGGAAGTGATGAATTGCCAGTAATCATTTGTAAAAATTTTCCACCAACTGTTTGAAATACTCATTCAGCTTTATGCCAGTGTTAATGTTATATCTTTTTTAGTTTAAAATTTCTTTCTTTGGTGAGAAATTTCTTCAGTTAAAATTCACTAGATCTACATGAGTTGTGGGTTGAATAATTTTGTGTCAATAATATCCAAACCATTATACTACTCAGACATGACATTAAATAGTCCTTTCCTTCTGATTTTAGCATGTTCATCTGTCTAGACAGTAAAAACGTAGCAGTGCTATAGTACAAGGTCATTTTCTTACACAAAAGTCTCCTAAAAGCTCTAAAATATACAGTGGAGCAAAGTTCTCTACAAAGCTTTTTTTTCTTCCTTCAAATTTCCTCACCTATATAATTTATCAGAGGCAAAAGCAGCCATGCTGCAAATTGAGTTAGGAGAGAAAAAGGGGCAGAGGGCATCACACCTCCTGCCACTAAAGATGAGGCCACCCTTGGGACATATGAAAAAAATCTGTAGGAAAAAAAAATGACATTAAGGCACCAAAAAGGACACTAGAAAAGGAAGGAATTGTCTAAATGTTAATCTTCAGATTTTGAAAAGTTATCGTTGTTGTCGGGTATAGACTAGTAATTTTTGCATAGAAATTTAAAAACTTTGTACCTTTTCATCTGCTTTTGTGGTATATTTTATGACAGCTTGTTTATGTGGAAAATTGTCTCCTGCAAATGAATCAGAGTTGTTTTTAAAATGATTTTGTTCAATTATTTTAATGTTAACACTCTTACCAGTATTAAAATGACCTTCATTTGGCATGATTTAATTTACTTGGGAAGCCAATTAAATAAATGTAGATAATATTAAGGAAGTTTAATACTGCATGAGAGTGATTATACAAAGGCTTAATGTAGTTTGATGAAGCCTCTTTAAATTCACACCTCTAGCCAATTTAGATCAGCTCTCCTGAATTTCACATTAAGTCCAGAAAAGTAGCTTTATCATACATATTCTTGTTCTTTTCTCTAATAGATGAGTAGGAGAGGCCTGAAGAAAAGCTTTTATAGCCCAGAATATAGCTGTAGTACAGTACAGTGCTACAGGTCAGCTAATTATTCTAGCTCCATCTATTATAGCATCCTTAGAATCGTAGAAGGGATATTTTTCAAAGATATAGACTGAGGTTGCCTAGAGAACATTGGCTTCCAATTGACTATTGAGTCTTAGGCATTTAACTGCCATTGATGCCCTTGAGAATTTTCTATCAGTTTTGTAAATTCTAAATTAAAAGTATTTTGTGATTGCCTAAGTATCTTCAGCTCTCTGACTTGAGACACTCAACAGTCTTCAGGAAAAGTTCATCATAGTCCAGTTCGCACTGACTTCAGTAGCAGCTGATTCTTGGAAATCTCAAGATTCTGGTAAGAGCTATGGGACTCTCATAAGCAGGGTTTGGACCAGCTTGTGTTCTTGAGTGCACATGCTGGATTCAATCATTATCCTAAAGCTGGATATTGGAAGGTTTCTTACCTTCTAAATTTAATCACCACCTCATCCAGGCAGAGGCAAATCTCCTTCTTTTTCACCAGACTGGTTCATATAAAAATAATCCAGTGCAAAAGCTCTTGAATTACCTAATTTTTCAAATCGCTGTAGACCAATGTCCCCTCCTTCCCTCCCTTCCAACACTAGGAGCTAAATTGTTTGAGAAATTTCCTAATTATTTGCAGCAAAAACTCAGAATTCCAGAGAGCGGTAAGTCAAATGCCAGGACTTATCAGGCCCATGCTACAGCCCTAGATAAGACTGTTCATATGTGTCTTGAAGGCAGCATGGTTATGAGTCAGTAAACCAGTGAAATTACCTGTTGACCATTATTATATTGGCCCTGAACCACTACATCTCTAATATGTGGCCAAGCAGATCATCATGGTTTATAGATGCACTTCAGGAGGTGAAGTGCATAGGCATCCGTTTGGGACACTGGGGGAGTAGAAAATGCATCAAACTCTCCATTCAGCAGGGCAAGCACTGAGAGAAGTAAAAGATACAAATCATTCCTTCAGCTCTGTAGGTCCACATTTGCCCAGCATGTGAGATAAGATCACCGCCTAATATCTTTTCATACATAGGGATTGAAGAATTTCACAACTAACTTGAGGAAATCATCTGGTTCTTTAATCCATACTTAATATGATAACAGTTGTGTTAAAATGTTAATTTAACATTTCTGTTAAAACTTCTGTTTTCAAGTTCCTCTGTTTATTATGCTTCCTTTCATGTCTCATTTTAGTGAATATGGTCTGGCACTGTAGGGTGTGATACAACCAGGAATGAGTATCTTATTCTTTTCCAGTAAAGTTAATAGTATTTCTACCTAGTAGGAGTAAGAATCTGTATAAATTGAAATGGGTAGTAATGCATATATAGTTTATTTCTGCAGCCTATAAACTTATATAGTTATAGCACAGTAAAAGGTATGTGGTGATGAAATTAGTACATTTCAGCAGGAATCCTTTTATGCATTCATTCATGCCAGTTAGTTCTGAACAGACACTTATCAAACTGAAACACCCAGTCTCCCAAACTGGGAACATCCCTTGACCATTCTCCATGCAGTTCTAACTTGAACACAGGGGTTTCCCTTTTCTCTCATCTCAGTTTCCTGCCATCATGTCTGGGGACTTTAAATTCCACATTCGTATTCAGCGCACACCAAGGTTTAATAACCTGTCATGTTTTAAGACACAGGTCAGTTAGAAGAGAATATTATTTAGACCATGTCATTTCATAGCTATGCAGTCTCTATGCCTTTCCCACAAATCTTAAATGTTTTTTTCTGCAATCTATTTTTTTGATATTTTCTCAAATGTGGCATCACTATCTTCTTCCCTAGATAGAAGTATCTTAAAAATAAAAAGTAAGCCATATGCCTGTATTCAAAGCAATGACTTCAGTACTTATGTCTGCAGGAAGACCCTGGACTGTGATTCCCTCCACCCCAGTATTATGCAGATACAGAACTCAGGAGTATAAGGTTTTGTGGTAGCACTGGAAGGTGGTGGGTTTTCAGACATGCCTGTCTTCTTGACATTTCCTATTGGGTAACTCTGTTCACTGTAAATTTCCTTCTGAGGCATTTAACTATCCTGCTGCACCAAATAAAATAAGTGGAAACTTAGCTTGTTTGTAGGAACTGCTTCCTAAAATTAGCTGTGGTTTCTGACACTAAGCACTTTAATTCTCTTTAAGGATTTAATGTTAGCAAATTAATACTAAAAAGAACGGTTATTCCGTGGTTCTTCATTAGATAATGTGTTTTATGTAGGGTCGCACACGATGTCGGTTATTGCATATAGTACAGCCTCTTTAGAACCATGTACTGGGTTGATTTGATCCAATATGGCAGATTCTCAGATCCTGTTCTTTCTTCTCAAATAATCAGGATTCATCCCTCAGTCAATACAGTGGCAGATCTACTATCACTTAAATACGTAGGAAATTAGTATGTAAAAAGCTGCATCATTATGTTGTTATGTAATGTGTATGACATATTGTTTGCTGATAGTGTGGAAGATAGCCTGCTTCACTGGGGAACACTCATTTTAAAAACACTTGAAGAAACTAACTGTCTAGAAAACCTCAGGAAAAACATACTACCACTGTATACTTGAAATTTTAATACTAAAATCTGCAAGGGATTCAAGTGGGTAATTTCCATTGAGTTCAAAAGCAATCATCCAGTCCAAGTCCCATGCATCATTTTGAATTATTTTTAGAATTAGATGTTCAGGTATCATGAAAGAACCATGCAAATTTTTGAAAACTAATTCCTGTAAGTGTTATTCCAGAGTTTTTAGTCTTTTGTATTAATCCATGAGTTTTTGAAGTGTCTGTTTGACATTTGATTCCTAAATTGCAAAGCTACTGGGGATTGCAAATGGCTCCAATTCCGTAATGTGCAGAATCTGATGCTTCAGATTAAAAGAACTGTATACTTTCAACTCTTAAATATGAGCTGGAGTTGAGACAGGTCCCCAGGGTAGATGTATTGCGTTGAAGTAGTTGGTTTGTGTGAACCTAGGACTGCCAGGGGGCAGCAAGAGTGGGGCTACTCTGCAAGGGAAGGTGAGCTGCTGAGGGTGGCAACAAGGCAGGCAGGGCAGAGACCCACAGACAAAGGCCCCAGCCCCTGGTACCCCAACAGGAGGAGCAGAGCAAGTCTGGTGACAGTAACCAGGGCCAGCTGACAGTCCCGATCGCCAGACAAGTCCAAAGTGATGGGGCAGGTCTGCTGTACAGTTGAAGTATCTTGCAGGCTATGGGTGAGAGAGAAGAGGGAAACAGGACACAGTCTGATGGATGTGCTATGCCTTAGCAGGGTCACCATCATCCTCCAGGCAGACTAGATGCTGACATGATAGTAAGTACTAGAAAAAAAAAACTTAATGGCACCTGGATCCTGGTCTCAGCTAACCCCAGAAACAGCTGCTTTGGTATGAATGAGGTAAGTGAGTGTTGGGGTGTAGAGAAAGCCAAACATCAGGGAGCAGGGCGGGGGCAGCGTGCAGACTATATTCCAGTGAAGGATTTACATTGTGTAGACACAACGTGAGAAATCAACTGGGAAAGGAGATTAGAGAGGAATGTGCACAAATGCATGGGCTGAAGTGAAAATGTGTTTTTCAAACTTTGCTGTTTGCATTCAAATCCATACTAAGAACTGTTAAGTGAGAACTGTCATGAGAGTCACTTGCAGATTTTCTCTTTCACAGATATTATTTCAAATTTATTCTTAGTATCAAAAATACTGTTTACTAGGTTTTATATTTTTACAGTGTTTCCTGTGCAAATCAAGTGCTTGATTCAAGCAATTGTATGGTTCTTTCTTTATGGAAGTCAGCAACTTATCAGGGTTTTGCACACAGGATTTCTGTGACTGAATTATGAGTAAAGCTTCTGAAATATCAAGAAAAGGTAGAAATTGGAGTTAATCTGAAGAGCAGAAAAGAGGTGAATGCAATAGGTTTATACAGAATATGGCCTCTATATCTCTTTCTGCCTTTAAAAGGTGGATTTGAAGACTTTAAGATGATTTGATTTGCTTGAACAATGACAAATGTGAACCCCAAAGCTCCTGTATTTATTTTTGTATGCTTTGAGTTGCTCTTTTTTTATAAAAATTATATTCCTCCTCCTGGATCCCTCCTTTTACTGGCTGTATTTTAGCTCTGTGATGTGCCAAAAGCTTGAAAATTACCATAAGAAATGTAGCAGTAACTTACAGTAATCACTAGCGTTTTTAAGTGCAGCTGTTGCAAATGTTTTAAGATCCCTGATGTGGTTAATGGAGAGGAAGTTCAGAAACAGACAAATCTACTAGTTTAAGTAAAATAAGCTGTCCTCCCTTGTGTGACTCTTTTGGCTTCATGCAATTTTTTCTTATTTAGTTTGATGGTTAGCAATTGCAGCTGTGTAAGATGAAAGTGGAGAATAGGTCAATGAAAGTCATGCAGAAATGCCTAGAAAAAGGAGGTAGAGACGCAGTGCTCCTAAAATAACTAGTGTCTGGGAGGGTCTGACGTCAGCTTCTCTCTTGCCACATTTTGCTATCACTCAAATATCATTTTGAATCAGTGCTCCTAAAATAACTAGTGTCTGGGAGGGTCTGACGTCAGCTTCTCTCTTGCCACATTTTGCTATCACTCAAATATCATTTTGAATCAGTGCTCCTAAAATAACTAGTGTCTGGGAGGGTCTGACGTCAGCTTCTCTCTTGCCACATTTTGCTATCACTCAAACACCATTTTGAATCATAAATGTCATTTTCTGCTTAGAAATAAATCAGTAACATTTGGAGCATCAATGCCAATTAGCTAGATGAAAATCTTAGGAACCAAATTGCTTCTTGAGAGAAGACAAAGACTCCACTGCCACTGAAGACAGATCACTTAATGACTTTGTGTTAAAGTCATCATAAATTAGGAATTAGGAGTCAAAAATGATTCTAACTAAAAAGTTACACTCCCCTCAGCAGCGTATACCTGTGGCTGGGATTCCCTTTGCTAATCAAGGGCACAGCATATACTCACAAATGTAACTGACCTTGAAAGACTTGCAGGGTTTTTACAGGTGCGTCAGTATGTCCATCTGACTGTTCCCAAAGTCTCACTTTGCCAAACGTTGGGTAGGACTGCTTATAAAAAGATGATAATTGCTGAAGGCTTTTCTGAGAAGTCACAAGATTCCCTCCAAAAGGCTCATTCTGTACCAAGGCAGATATAGAAATAGGTGAGTGGAAATTGATAGCCTGAAAACTCCATTCTCTGGGAAACTAAATGGCACAAGAGGTTTTTTTTTTTTTTTTTTTTCCCCCCCCCATACAGCATGTATTGTTCCAAAATAAGTCAAGGGATAAAATGTTACTGGTACCATACTATATTATATTTACTGAAACAGAAACAGTGTGGGTGAGTGACAAACTCAAGAAAGTGAACGTATCCATTGTTAGCAGCTGACAAATGCTGACTTTACCTTATCTTTTCAGTGGGCTAAAAATCAGGAAAACACTTGTGAAATGGTCTTTTCTTTTTTACTGCTCTTTGCTTCACTATAATTTTTCTTAGCTATTTATGTTCCATCAAATTCCCTTTCACTATATCAGTCTGTAAAAGGGAATAAAAAAGATGGAAGTTAAGCAAGTGTTAATAAATATTCAAAAGACCAGTCATTTTTCTTCAGACACTTATGTTTTCAGGGCAACAGATCAGGTTCTCATGAAAGAATAAATTTTAGTGACATGGAAAAATAAAAAGCTTATAGTTTCTTCCTGTTATCTTAGGTCCTTTTAACATATTTATTCTCTGTAAGACTGAACTATTGTTATGCATTTGCTCTTGTGATTGCTTTTGAAGGACTTTAGCTGAACCCCTCTTTGCTATTGAGAGAATGTCTTTCTGGTCATGGGTCATTTCAAAATGCAAGAAATGGGTGTGAGGGAATCAGCTGAACAGAGTAATTGTAGCTGGTTTCACTTCTACCATGGGGAAGAATTGTTGCAGATTATACTGCTTCAGCCAAACCTGAGTTCAAGACCTCATCCAGAGTGTTGAAACTCCTTGGCAAAGCTAACTAACATCTGCAAAAACTTAGGCTGATATTATTTATGTATAGCTACAGTACACTAAATACACATTGCAAACTGTGTGTTCAAACTTACCTTGTTTGGTATCTTTCAGCCGGATGTAACACATCTGTAAAAAGAAAAAATCTGTAGATCTTTGTGAAAGTTTGCTGGGCTATATACTTACATATGCATATATTTTTATGTATGCTTCTGTGTGTGTGTGTGTGCATATAAATTGCTTCATTCTCTTTTCAAAATACCATCTTAGATCTAACTCCTGATCTTATTGCATTCAGTAGGAATTATACCCAGTGAACAACAGAAAGATAGCAAAATAATAATTACAAAAAATACCATCAGGTCTTACTTTTAATACTACGTAATTTTAAAGCTGTGTCTAAGTTTGTTTAAAAGATTGGGTAGAATCAAAACATATCTGCTGTTAGTTTAGTTTGCCATTACAGATTTATATTAAAGACATATGTATAAAAACAAAAAGAAACAAAACAGAAATCTCACCACAGAAATCTCTGATTATAAAACTGTTTTCCATGGGTTTTAAAAGTCAATTTTCTTAATCTCCCAAAGAACTATTAAATTGAGTCAACTCTTCTCTTTCTTCTTCATGTTCTATACAAGATACCAAGTCCAGGGGCTTCTTTGGAACATATAGACATATGACTGTGTCAGTGCTTCACTATACAGAAGGATGTCCTCACCCTAAGGAGTATACAAATTGTTCAGCTATCTTAATGCTAAGTGCTCTTATCTGTAAAACAATTAGGCATACATATGTAATTTTAAACATTTGATTTGTTTTACTGAGTTTTCAATAAACTGAGTTATCTGCACATTATAGGATCTGACCCTAACTACATGATGACATAGTAACTGGTAAGACAAGGAGGCAACAGTTTTGAGAGGGAAATGGGACACCATAAATACGTTTATGTAATTCCAGGAAAAGATTGGAACCTGATATTGCTCACCCTTGGAAAAATTTGACATTTCAGCACTAGTATTTACTTCAAAGATTTTAAATGAAACAATTTTCTAAATGGAAATATATTACTGGAGGTCAGCTCAGCACTGAATGTTATCTATTTGAGTTAACATACTGTCTAAGTAGACTTAAAATTAATGGGTCTTACCTATGTAGCCTCCTATTTGTCAAGCTTCTTAGAGAGACAACATCTCCATAATAGACTGCAGTCATGAGGCTTTCAGCCTATAATTCAGGCAGGGGGTTCCCAATAACTTGTAAAAGATGTAGCATGAATAAGAACCTTGTCTTGGGGTGGAAGGATTACTATCAACCAACATATCTTCCTAAGATTTATGGCTGGCCCATATAAATGTTAAGCTGATCCAAAAGTAAAAATTTTTGAAATAGAAAACATTTAGAAGTGATTCAGCCCTACTCCTGAAATCTTTATTGTTATGAATGTCTCTTTTTCTTCCCCAGATCATGTGGGTAGAAAATCATTTGTTTTTCTAATCAATCTGTCTGAATAGTTTTACTTGTGAAAATGTAGTGTGCAACCTGTGAACACTGAGTAGTGAATTGAATTGGAATTGTGGGATTGACAGAGTTGTCTAATATTTGTATATACACTGCAGCAGAAGTATTTTTTAATATTGGACTCAAGTGTGGGCTTTCATGCAAGCTCAGGAAGACCATTACATACATAGCATGAACAGAAAGTGGAAGAATAGGAATGACGGTGAGATTATGGAGGAACAGCAGGCATGCACTGAGACTCATGAAGAAATGCATTCTGATGATTGCATTTTTAAAGAAAGTTTTTCGAAAATTTTTTTAGATTTATCCCTTATGTGAAGTTTTAATATAATGTTCTTTTTGGCTGGCACTGGATACAATTAAATATGCACAGTTCAATTCTGGACTGTTGGTACATATTCGATCCAAATCAGACAACTGCATGAACTGGTAAAACTGATCTGGATTTGATGAGACTATCAAAAGAAAAGTTTTCAGCTCTACATTGGATTTTCTAATTAATATGACACCCATTGGGAGTGGAATTTTGGGGAGGAAAAATATCTTCATGAAAAAAAATTTTCACCTAGATCTAGGCTTGATCAATGTATCTGTGTGTGTGAAAGTATATAAAAGCCTTCTTTCTTAGCTTTCTTAGGAAAACAGGACTCATACAGCCTTCTCTTTCTCTTTCTCTTGGCCCATCCTTATCTAATAACATTTTGAGTCCACAGACAGAGAAGAAGAGCTATCAGAGCTATTAAGTTCTGACAAGCTCCTTAGCAGAGAGCCCTTATTAATTACTCCAATGGCAGAAATGAGCTTCATGCATATTAGACACCAGAGAATGTACAGAGATGTACATTTTCAAAATATAGCTCCTTAGGAAGTTAGGCTTCACTCACCCCAATGCTCTTGGAGGTACTAGATTTTCTGTAAATGCATTTACAGTTCAGCTTGGACAATAAAAATCCTCAGGATGAACTGTCTTACCCAGGGATGCTTCTTTGCTTTTATTTTTTTATTTTTAAAAAAAAACACATACACATCACCACACAACTCTACTAGGAATGAGTTCTCAGAACCTTGTTGTGTGCTCCAAGGGACCAAACTCTTCAATTAGGTGAAGTCAGACAAGGGAAACTAGGAGGCCAGTAAATAGGTCTCTCTGCTTGTCCTTAGAGGATAAATATGCTGAGATCTGGGAACTTTCCAAACACCTGCACCTCTCCACATATAGTATTGGAAATGTAAGCATAATCTACAGAAATGGATTCTAAATGTGCACAGAGATCCCTTCTCTGGAACACAAACCAGCCTGGCAGCACCCTGTACCCTCCTTTCCCTCCACCCAAATAGCTCTAAAGTCCACAGTTATTTGCTTGATGTGAACTGGGACCAAGTGAAAGGATTTGGGTGTGTGCAACTTGGCCCCTTTTGAAACTCAGCAATGGGAGAAGTTAGGGAAACCAGCCATTAAAGGTAGACATGAAAGTACTGGTGTCTGAGACATCTGGCTCTTCACTGGCAATGGACTAACAGCCAAGAGCAGCAAACAAAAGAGGCAGAGATGAATTTGGTCAGCTACTATTTTGCTGCACAGAGGAGTGCAGCATGAACAAAGGCATGGAACCATTCTACATTCAAAGAATTTAACTGACAAACAGAGAAATCCTTCTCTGCTGCACCTCCCATGAGACAACCATGTGATGATTCACAAAGTCCATTATGCAGGTCCACAGGAGGAGGGAAACAACCCATGCGTTCCTCTTACATGGACTAAATGAAACCTTATCACAAAAATTAATATCCTGGCCCACTGCCAGAATAAGAACAGCAAAAAAAATTGATTTCAGTTTGCTTGAAATATTTTGCTCAGCCCATTGTTTTCATATGTGTTCGTTGGTTCCACAACCAGGGTAGGCTTAGCTTTGATTTGAATGTTTGTTTAATGGCTGTTTTCAAAATGTTATCAAAATGTTTAAAATAAAACATTCATGGATGAGAAAGACAGGCCTATCTCTTATTAATCAGATTATAGAGTCATTTTATTTTCCCCCACTTTCTCCATTCCTCAGGTCCAGTAAATATTTAACTAATCGCTCATAGTGGCCTAGCTCCAACAGAAAGGGCTGGGAGGGACTCTTCTCCCTTATGCTCCATAGCTTTGGGTCTAGGGTACCCGTAAGGGGAATGGGTTTTCTTTTTCCTAAAAGAGGAGAAATTTGTACCTAGATTTCCCATTTCCTGGTGCATTTCCTGACCAGCAAGCAGCAGGGTACAAAGACAGTTCATGGCCGTCACCACCTGTCTGTAAAAGCAGGGCTGATGTCTAAGTCTCTTGACTGTAATTTTGGTAGATAGAAAGGTGTCTAAGGGCTGAGACCCCCTCGTGAATTACTGTGGTTTGAGTGACTGCATGTATGCTGAGCTGTGGTAGCTCATGTCTTTCATGTTTTACAACTTCAAGGCTCAAATCTTTTTTCATTTAAACTTAAGTGTTTCTTAAGATTAAGTTTGCTGCAGTTGCTGTTGGCTAAAGCACAATTCCTGTACTAACATGTTAGGTTGTGGCAACTTGCTTGACTATCCAAGCTTCAGTTTTCTTTGGGTAGTAAGCATGAGGTCCCATACTACTTCCTAATGGCTATCTTAAATTTCTCACTATTTGAAGTTCTTAACTTTCCTTATCAAGGCTATAGATGTTCAAGGCTCCTTGCCCAGTGCTGTAGATACATTTAGGCTGTAATGCATTATAAAAGTTAAGTGCCTTTGTAAATCTATTCCTTGGTTTAGGTGTTTACTCTCCTGGTTACTTGTCATGATCCAGGAAAGTGTAATGCCAACAATGGAAGTGGCCTGGAAGAAGAAGTTGATTCTATTTATTACAAATTTCATTGGTCTCCTTCATGATATAGAACATTTCACTACTGCATTGGTTACCCAACCTGTAAAATCTGTAAAATCTGTAATCTGTCCTTTGTATAGTCATCTGCAATTATTAAAGACCTTAACTACCAAAAAGTAGAATTAAATAATTAATGTTTGCGAACTACTCCTACATATGTACAAGAGTGAATGGAAGGGTGAGCCTTTTTGATTCAACTGAGTACAAACATTAATTAAATAGACCTAGAGCTATAACCTCTCTAAGTAAGGTAGTAAACATGCTTTCTCAGTTTCCTGACACAGAAATGCTGTTTTCCTACTCTAGCACTCAGCATCCACAGCTTCTGTCCTAATAATGCAGATTATTGATGTATTTACTTCCATACATGCTTAAAAATCAGTTTTTAAACAGAAGACTTGCCATAGTGTAATAATTAACACAAATCTTAATCCTGCATCTACTATTAGCTAATTTACGGCTGTGACTAACTCAGTCTTTCTCAGATAAGGAAAACAACATGTCCTAAAGGCAAGAACATTAGAGTAATTTCAGGCTCAAGGAAAAAAATAATCTCTAAATCTCAGGTAGCTTCATGAAAAGCACTCTGCCACATCCTTCCCTTATTCACAAATCTATCACCACACCAGACATTCTCTGACCATTCTTGTACAGGTATGGCAGTGGGATAATCATTCTTTCAGCACCTTTATGGAATTACAGGGCAAAGCTGATGCCTTAAGTAGAATCCTTCAGCTGTTAGAGAGCCAGTGCAGATCCAAGGTCTCTTATGCTGTGTGTTATTTGAAAAAAGTGCAGTATAGTAAAGGATCCTCTGAATTCTGCACCAGCCTTAGCTCTCAAATAGATCTAAAATTTAGCTCTTAAGTGTTCTAGTAGTCTAATGTATAAGTCACCAAAGCATGAATGACAGGATTTGTAAGATCTGCTTCTTAAAGAAAAATATTATAACTTTTGTGCTGTATGGAAAGGAAAAAAAAAGACAGATAAGGCCATAGCAGCATTTTTCTTTCCAAATAGCAGCTGTGAGTACAACTCAACCCTGAAGACCTGTTCCCACGCTTCCCCCTAAAGTGGCCGTTCAGTTTTCCCTATCTTTTTTGGCTACAGACTGAGTCACAGCCAGCTTAGTTGTATGTTTACTCTAACTTCTTTCTAACATTCATGTGTTCACAGAAGATGGCCAGATCAGATACTGTAAAGTAGTGGTTTTCATCCTTTTTTTTCTTTTTTTTTTTTTTGATTTGCAGAGCTTAAATCTTTTTCCAGTGAAGCTGAGGTTGGTAGCATATCAAATTTATCCCTCTTGATAATGGTCTTGCTAACTTAGCATTTCCAGAAACAGTCCATGGACTCCTGGGACTTTGTGTACCACATATTGAAAGCCACTGCGATAGAAATACAGTGTTGGCTACTGATAAGACCAGGGAATGACTCAGAGGCAGAGGTCTGACTAGAACTCAGGACTTCTGTCCTCTAGTCCCTTGCTCAGGCTGCTGATGACCACTGTCTCTTTCCATGGAGCCATTCATGAATCTGCTCATTGTTACATTCCACCTGGCAGAAATATTTCCTGTGAATTTGATGTGAACCTCTGTTTTGTCTGCACAATTATTTTCTTGTGTTTTCAAGTCAGTTTGTTGGATATGTGTAGACAGGAGGGGGTCTGGGATTATGCTGCAATGACTGAAGAGCCTTTTCCACTTGGTGTTTAGTTTGGCCAAAGTCCTGCTGAATGCTGCCAATTCTGTGAGTCTTTTCTAAAAATCATGCATCCCCGTTGTAAGATATTCCTACTGCTGTTGTAAGATAATTCCAGATTTTCAGCTGCAGACCTGGCATGCTGATTACTTGGCTCATACTAACTCTAAGTGGCCAGATTTTCCTCTCTGAGGAAGAGATTAACAGAGGATGGCATTTGGTTTGGCAAAACACGGGGAGCTGTAAATCTGGAATGTCTAATCCCTGTAATGGAAGCAATAGATGCCTGAGTATTCCAGTTAGCTAGTCAGCCAGTCAAAGGGTGCTCCTGGGTTTAGTACAGGATGTAATCTCAGACAAAACACATCTCTAACATGTTCTGGTGTTTTTGGCACTCCCTACCAGAAGTATGCTCAGCTATAATGGAAGATGGAAAGAGAAGCAACCATGAATAGATATAGTGCTAACCTCAAACTGCACTGAAGGTATAAATATGGGGATCAAATGTTTGGAGGTGTTTATATTCCAAGTTTTGGTTCAGTTCATCATAGAGAATAACCTGCTGCAAAGTTCAGGTCTAATAAGACTCAACTTTTGCATTTTTGTGTGTTCCAGTTTGTAATTCTGGGGACTTATCACTACTGCATTTTATAAGCCCACTGCTACTTAACTGTGAAGAGTTTAAAACACAGGCTGTAGGAAAGGGGAAAATAAATCTCCTAAATTTAGGATTTTAGATTAAAACTACTTCAGGCACTCTGCTTCTTTCTGAATATTCTTCAGCTTAGTGGATCATCTGATTTAGCTGCATTAACTCTAATGTTTTTCAACTTCTCTCAGCCCCTCTTTGTTGCTGTCCCATGATGTTCATGTTACAGTATTAGTTAGATGATATTATTAGTAAATTGAGGAGGGGGCATAAGGGATGGGGAAAAATGCGTAACATGAATAAAATTTTTCAGTTACATGGTGAAACATTTTCAGGGAACTTTTCACCATTTTTATTCAAAATACCCCTGCTTCCTTTCTTGCTAAAGAAGTTGAAGCCTCCTTGTAAGTACTGTAAAGAAGGAATAAGAAAAAACATGGCTTAAAATATTTTAACCAGTTTAAAGTAAATTAAAAATAAGGGATTCCTGTAGATTTCAGTGAATCAGACTGGTCTCCTTCGTTCTTGGTCTTTTTCTTCACTGTTTTAATTCTCTTGACTGCAATAGTATTTGTTTGGCTTACCCAATTATACCTAGATATACAGAGAGTTTGTAGGCTCCTAAAGCTAGCATTTCCTTAGGTATGTAGTTGTTCAGGTGACTAAACTCCTTCATATAGAAAACATCAAATTCATAAAGACATACGAAAAGAATGTTAATTTCAGGTCAAACTAACGATTTGTCTTTCCTGGTGTTCAGTGTTTTTTGGTAGCTGGTAGTAGAAGCTTATGCAAAAAATATAAGACTAATGAAAGTACAGATGGAGTCTTTCTCATACTTCCCCAGCTCCAGAATCTTAAGTTTAGGGACTTTTTGAACCAGAAATATGTCCAAAATATTCACTGCAACTATAATCAAAATTAATCATGTTACATGAAAATAAATATGTAGAGGCAAACATAAATTCATTAGGCTTAATGGGCCAGTACCTCCACAGGTGGAGAACGTTTCTTGTCACAAGGCATGGTAGCAGTCACAGGACTAGGTTATCTTCCCAGTCAAACTGAGTCTGTCTTTGTTCATATTAAATACAAAATAGGCTCTACAACCAAGCTGGCACCTGATTATAACAGCACAGGGGACTGGCTGCTGCATTTACTATTAGAAAGAAAAGCTGGATGTTCAGAAAATGAAATCACTTATTTCAGTGTTTAAATATGAATACAAGAGTTTTAGCTTCTGACCAGCATTTCTGATAGTTATGCTTATGAAACTCGATTAATGGGCACTAGGATTTCTCCCCCATCATATACATCTTTTTATCCTTATGATTCTCTCTATGTTCAGAAGCAATTCAGTTCTTTATCACCTTTTCCAGTGTTATGTTTCTTAAGGACAATATATATTAACTGCCAGTCAAATTGAAAGGATTTTCTGGAAATGAACATCTGTTATATCTCAACATACTGATCTCATACAATGGATCTCATGTCTATATTTTTGCTCTTAATTATTTGATTTTTTTCTTCCATTTTGCAGTTGTGGATCTTTTCAAAAGCCCGGATGTTCTCCTAATAAAACAAGTTGTTTGAATCAAAGAAGATGAGCATTGTCCATTTCTTCTATTCAGATTAAGGTTCCTATCACAGACACTGGAATTTTTGAAAAATAATTTGATTGGTCATTCTTAACCTTACCAGAGTTTCCTAACTAAAAAAACAGCTCCAATAATTTAGTATTTTGATATCTTTCCTGCCTTGTCCAAGGCACCTCCTTTAGTATCAGTAGGTGTGGATTATCAGGGACGAAGAGAAGAGTTAGTTCCAGCTAATCTGTTCATCAAGTGATGAGGTTATGGCCATGCTGGTCTGCAGCTCCTCAGTTTAGATCACAGCTGTGTCTGTGCCTGCTCACAGCTGGCATTTCACGGTGTCCAGAAAATATAATAGAAAGCTGAACTCATCCTTTCCAGGGCTAATTATTAACATGAATTCTCAGGGTTTATGGAAAAAATAGATCTATAAGATGAATTTTCTGCACCAATAATAAATTCTATTCTGATGATGACAACGTAGGCCTATAGATTAAAAAAGCTAGAGTAAGTGTAGACTGATCAGATTTCCAGTAGATTATAAGGTGAACAGATACTTTATTTCTGTTTCTTTCCTTTTTTTTAAACCTTGATAACATTACATAATACAACATGATTAAAAGTCTGTGTAGAGAGTCGCAAACAAGCTGAAGCCATGTAAAGATACAATATACTACTTAGAGCCTTTAAAACTTTTTTTTACCCTTAGAATATTTCACACACACTTACATGCTTTCAGATCATCACTGGTACAACAGAAATATGCTGTTTATAAGATGGGCTTTACTATTCTAGCCTCGTGTTTCATCTAGAGACTGAAATTATTGCTAAAGACATTTGGTACCCTCATTGTTTTACCACAGAGAGCTAGTGCCCTCAGATTTCTTTTGATACATGCGACACTGTATTACAACTACATTGGGATAGGAAAATATGATTAGTAAAGAGAAAAAAATTACCATTCTCAAGTGATGAAAGGATGCACCAAATACACTAGTAGCAATCATCTATCACTCAAACTTAATCATCCAAAAGCAGAAACCTCTGGACTTCCAATTGAGACCAAGTATGGTCACTCAGCCCTGTATAAAATGTTACTGCCAACAGGACTTCTTTCCTGAGGAGCTTACAGCATAAGTTAGACACAGACTCCAAAGTTCACACATAGGTCTCTTTGTTTTTCAAGTCTTTTTAAGGCATTATCTCACAGTGTTTATAAAGTGATGTAAAACTGCGTGATCTGCATGGTTATAGGGCACAATGAAATCCTGGACAGAAATAGCAGTGTTTGTCCCAGAAGCAGCAAGCTGGTAATTTGACCTACTCTTCAGACATCAGAAGCTTCCCTGTAAGGCTCCCCATCTAAGAAATTCTTGCTGAAATGGGTCTGTGTATGCCATGAAACTCATGCCAACTCAGGCCAAAGTGGCTGAGATATACTGGATCTATACTTCCTACAGTACAAAGGTGGTTTGTCCTATTTTATATAGTTCTGAAATGTTCTGTGCAAGACAGACATACAACATGTAGATAGATCAGCTCTAAAGCAGGAACAATGAGTTCAGGGCATCACAGCAAATATGCATGTGTGTGGAGGGCCATGACAGGGTTAAACTGGTGGAAAGTTGCAAGTAGCAAGCAACAGGAGTCTCACACAAACGTACCCAAGGACACCGGTGCAGCTGGGAATGATACATCCTGAGAAAGTACAGATAAACCAGCAGAAGCCAGTGGGAACCAAGGTTAAGGGCTAGACAGCTTTTCTAAACAAGTAGCAAGGTACAAGGCATGACCGCTGCGTGCGTGATCGGTGCCATGATTGGCTACCTGTGACATAATCTGTATGAACCACCAATCAAGGGTCAAGGCGCCACATGCCTGCACCTATAAGGTGGGCAAATTGCTGAATAAAGTGGGAATTGAACCTGCATTCTGTGAATGCGTATGATTCTTTCCCGTCACTCCTGTGGACCGCGACACATGTGTCATAAAATTAATTTGCAGCAAGTGTAATGAATCTGAGACATGTTGGAATGACTGTATGCACACAGGTTATGTGTGTGCATCCTTGATCTGCGGAAATCACTGCATATGAGTAGTAGAGATTGTTTTAGTATATTCGTTGACCATTTGACTGGGAGTTTTGGCTGCTAGATGGAACACAGAATTACCCAGAGAATTAAGGCTTTTGCTAGTCCCAAATGATGCAGTTGTCCTGCCTTTGCATTAGGAACTAGCTTATTCAGAGCTAACTCAGGTGTCTGTACCTGGTACTGCCTGCCTTATATGGACACATCTATATCTCTTAGGACAAACTTTTTCAAAGAGAGAGAGTAGGAGCAATCCTACCCTATAAGGCAGTGTGATGTTTGATCTTTTACATGGCTGGCTGGCTTTCATGGCTCCTGGAGAGGATGAACAGAAGCTAATAGTTCATTTTGTTCCAGCTTATAGCAAAAATTTCACAGTTCTTTTGTGCCTGCCTTATGCCTGGTTGGTTACAGGAAGGAGGATTAGTGCCCTGGTCCTTGCAGATATCTTGGGGTGTTTGCTCTACAAACTACCCATGTAGCTTTTCCATTCTTTGTGTATATGCCCATCCTTTCGTCCTTTCCACTCATATTTAAAAAATGCAAATCTATGGGTTTGAACACTTTCAGCTCTTGTGACCTGCTTCAGTCCTGGGAAAACGTACAGCCATGTTGCCCATTCAACCCACTCCCTTTGAATAGCCTAGCAATAAACAGGGTTTGCATGCTGATGGTACTTGGTCGCAATCCTGCAATTCTCTATCAGCTCTCTTCTTCTGGGAAGTGTGTTGGTACTTTTTATTGTCCTGCTAGGCCTTTAGCTTTCCATGATTAGCAAGCCAAAGATGCCTTCCAGGCAGGTATCTATAGGAGCATTCAAGTTTTTTCCTGTGTGAGTATGGAAGGAATATTCTTAGGGAGAAGGCTTTTAACCAGAATATGAGGAATATGCACCCTCCAGTGCCTTCATGCCAGGACCCAGTGCTGGGGGCAGATCAAGCATCTGTAGCAGCTCAGGCCTGGCAGGGCACCCTGGCCCACAGCCTGTTGTGTGAAAGTGGAGGAGGTCTGTCCACTGCTTTCCACAGCCCCTCCATGAGAATCTCATTCTCAGAGATATGCCAGGAGTCATACAGTCTCCACTGAGCATGGACAACACAGAGAGTGGCCTCTTCTGGTGGATAATCTTGGACATTTCCTTGGGGTCTTTTCATGAATGAAAACATGGATGTGGCTCAGGACAAGGCCCTGGGCACCCTGATCTCACCTTGCACTTAGCCTTGCTGTGAGCAGGAGCTGGGACTAGATGACCTCCAGAGATCCCTTCCACTCAAATTGTTGTACAGTACAATTTTATGATATTGCTGGACAGAGGGACACAGGGCATGAAGGTGCTAGACTGGAAAATGCTGCTGCCATGGCAGCTGCTGCTGTGCAGCTAGTTTAAGTGTAAGACAGAAGAAAAATAGATGGGATTATTTGAAAAAGTAAAATGAGAATAATATAAAAGGGAATCAAATCACTGCGGCCTTCAGAGGATCCCATGGTATGTGTTTGTTAAATTGCACAGAGGAAAACTAAATATGAATAAATGTATTTTTGGATCTTTGTATAAAGAAGATTTCAATATGAAATCTAATAAACACTGTACTGTAATGACACAGGGTATAGTTACAGAATGGCATATTGGGAGGAGATATAAACATACGGACATATAAGTCATTGCATTACTTATTAGACTTAACAGTCAACTAAACATTTTAGTACAAATATTCAATACAAATCAAATGGAGTAATTACACAACATCATATAAAGATGTGATACATTTCTAACATTTGTAGTAAGCATTACAGGCTTCAGACAGAGACTTGACATCTCCATTTTAAAGAAATGCTTCCCCAGACCCATTTGTTTTTAATCATCCTACACTTTAATTGATGATTAATAGCAGAGATGATCTTTTTTAATACTAGATTTTATAGGCAATATTGTTTTTACTCTCTGGGGCCTATGCACTGATTTGTTAAGTACATTGTGTAATCCATCATTTGCCCATTTTCTGTCAGGGCAGATGATTTGTTAATGATAAATTATCTTTGTATTATAGTAAGTCTCTATTGTTGTGTCAAACTGTAAAAATGTCTAGATTTTGTTTATCTGAGAATGAAGTTTTAACAACCTATTTGATTTATAAGCTGAACTCTACTCTACACAGTAATAGTAATTTGTGCATTATTCTATTTCCAGTACAAAATATTAGTTTTCTTTCTAAGACATTTCTAACTCCACCCTTCCCATCTGAACAGCTGGCAGAAGCACTAGCTACATGTGGAATGGGGTAAGAGAGGAGTCTACTATATCAGACCATGAAAATCACCACTGGCCAGGAGATGGTTGAAGAAGCTTTAACATTTCTTAATAAAAGTCAACAGCAAAACAGAGTCTTACTGCTGTTGCTAGTGGGGTCTTTAATGTGTGCTGTGCATAAGTTCATCAAGTCATTAGATTCTGTGTTGGAAGACCAGTTCTGTAAAAGTGGCTATGAACAGTATAAAGAATTGGGATGAAGGTACACCTATTTATTTGAAACTTCATCTCACTTAATTGAATGAAACAGTACACTCGGGGTCAACTTATACAGCCTCCACTAACTTTTATAAAATACAGCCATAAACCAAGACTCTGGAACTCCAGAGTCTGAAGACGGTTCAAATTGGAATCCAAGTTAATATTTTGTAGCTCATATTTATTATACGGTTTTGCAAAAATTAAAGTTAAATGACAAACAAAGACAATTTTTTTTTAACTTGTTATTTCTTACCCATAGATATAGGTCTTTAGTGAGAATCAGTGGGAAGCCATGGAGTAGAAGCTTAGCTGAGACTTGCATATTCAATGTCTAGTGAGTGAATGACATATGTTTCCTGCTCAAGGGAATTCAAATTGTGCGGAGGTGGAAATAATCCAGCTTTACAGAAATATTTCTCTAGAGGGAAAGTTAAGGCAAGTGGTTGCTATGTCTTTACCTCCTGTTTAAACTGAGATGAATGTTAAAGCACAGAGAGAGAGAAGAAGGCAGCAGTCCAGCTGTGACCACATCGTTCAAGGAGGGGCAAGTGAACACAGTTGTTTAGGTTTTTGGATAAGCACTGATGATAAAAGAATTAATGACCTCAGAAAACTTGACTGTCTGGTCAATATTCATATTCCAAACTGACTGGGCCATGTGGCATACACCTGAGCTAGCATTTCAGGGTCTACGAGTGGCTCTAGAGCAGTCGGTTGCAGAGATGACTCGGGAGATTTCCGTGCCAGAACCTCCAGGCGCTGGGTGTCTGGACAAGTGCCAGCTGCACCAAAGCCCTGAGCTCTTGGCCTCTACCTTCTTCCTCTGTGTTACCCAGCTCTGCCACTGCTGTCCTCTGGTTTTAGAATCAAATGGTATAATTCAAATATATTTGGGGCAGATGCAGACAGGTAGCCTTGAATTCAAATCCTTGTGTAATTCAAAGTTCAAGAACAATCAATTCTTCTATACGTCACAGAAGGCACATTTGCACTTCTAATTTATTTTGCTCCCTCTTGGGTCATTGTTACATGGTCCACACTGCAAAGATGTTAGTTTACACTTGGTAGTCCCTCTGTGATGAGTTAGGTAGTTTTCTGAAAAAGTTGCCCGCATGCAGACTAGACAGTAATCTCTGGTGAAGACTATGCCAATGTACAGCGTAGATGTGAACTATTTTACAAAGGGACACTAAGGTGCTGTCTGGTGTGTTGACTGCAGACAGGACAAAGGTAATTGGCAAAATTAATTTCAGGATTAAAGCTTAGAATTTCACCTCAGAGTTAGCAGGTGTATTTAATAATGATCTCTGTCATGGTTTGTACAGAAACAAAATGTGGTTGTCCAAAATATTTATTGAGGGTCTAACTTTGCTTTTTTAAAATTTCTTCTAATAATAATTCTTCTTTTAATTCCACCCATTGTCTTGCTACAAAATGTGTTGTTTTTATTAGGAAAAACTAATTTCATTAGTAGAGTGCATTGTGGGTAGTTCATCTACGGTTACTATAGAATAACTAGTATTTCATTTGTGTGCATGGAAACCATATAATTATGGAAAGTTAAAACAAAAATATAAGCAATTGTGTCACATAAACATATTTTAACTGGTGGAAAGTATTTTAACAGGACACAGATTCTACATACTGTTAAAATGAATCCAGCAACATCAGAATCAGTAGAAAAGACCGTAATTGACAAGCACATTTCTGGCACCAATAGTTCAATCAAGTGACTGATTAAATGTGGTGTTTATGGGATAATAGCCTTCACGGGGAAATTGAGCAACTCACCATAAATCTCAGGGACTGTAACACAACTGTTTCTGTTTGATCTTGTGAATGCTTTGTGTGTCACAGGAGAAGGAAACAAAAAATGTTTTCAGACAATGATGATTATTCATCAGCTTGTCTCGGCTCTAGTCAGATCATGTGTGGAGATGTGACATATTTACAAAAAACTAACAAATTGCTGCGGGAAAACTATGTACAAAAGCTGTTAAAGCTGTTTAAAGAAAATACTGCATTTTAAAAGGAGATTGAACCTGTGGCCAAGGCATGCTCAGCACAGGTGAGGAGGAGCTCACCTTTGTGATTCACCGACCCTCGCTTGAGTGTTTCTTGGACCAATGAGTTACTAGGGCTAGTTTAGATCAGGCAGAATGTTGTTTAAGCTATATGCCAAAAGCCAGTGTAGCAGAGGATATGTTGGTCATACACATGCTACTCCAGCTGTCTGATCTATACCATTCCATTCATTGCACACTTTCTAAGTATTTCCTCTCTGTAAAGAAACTCTTTAAATTCCTAATCCTAAAAATTCCTTAAGTATGAGAACTATTGCTATTCCTATGAATGAAAGTTTTTCAGTAGGCTGCCCATATACCAAATTTAAGCCTAATGGCAATAGATCTTGCTTTTCTTTTGCATGCCTTTCAAAAGTAACCAAACACCAGGTTGAAATCAACTGCTTGAAAAGATATTCTGGCATTCAGTCACAGATGTAGGTTTATTGCAGAAACTAATGGATCAAAAATGCACAGACTTTCTTATGAAAAAGGTCAAACAACATGATTATCATAACTTTAAAAATAATGGTTTCACACATGAAGAGTATTACTCTAAGTAAAATGGTATTCCTTCTAGAAGTTTGTCATGACCCAAGGTTATGAATAGATTAAAAAATATCAATTGAATGTATTTTTATTGGCCAATAAAAGAAAAAGAGTAGCTTTCTTTGTGATTAGATTAAGGAAATTAATTGAAAACTCTAAATTTTACTTTATAAGCATTTGCCAAATCCCCTTGACTTTTTCTTTCTGCTTACTGGAGAATCAGTTAAATAGTACAGAGCACATAACATTTTAAGCACTGTTGATTAAAAGACCTTTTGAATTCATCCATATATACATAAAATGACACTGGAAGTTTGCCACAGGCATGTCTAAAATTTTATATTGGTGCGTGCTCCTAATTAAAGCAACGTTTTTGATTACAGAATGTAGTAAAAATGTTTTTTCTCCACCAGCTGGAGAAACATCCTTACTCTATATGGTCGGAGATAAAATCCTAAAAACAGAATGGTTCATCTAGGACTATTTCAGAAAAAAACAATGTATTTTCTATGGAAGGAAGATGAATGCAAATACATTGTGAAGTGTACTGCATATCTGTCTTTAACATCAAGGTGACTTATCAAAAAGATCAAGCTTTAAGATGCTTGGAATGCAATTACATGATCAAAGCACTTAACTATAGGGTTAGTGTCTGCCAGCATGCATTTAATAAATGCTTCCAAATATTTTACTCTTTTGCAAAACTAAACCACTATCCAACAATACAGCTGCACATCTGAAGAGTAAGAACTCACCACCATTAACAATGTAGAAATAGAAAGAGTTCTTTAAATAGTACTTTAAAATAGGCCTGTGGATTAAATGTAGGATTTATGCACCTTTCTGTGAGAGGTCCTGGCTTTGTTGCATGGAGAAAAATGCAAATGAGAGGTACTTCATGGTAGGAAACTTAAGTCCCCTCTCATTTTATTAATTCTGCAAAAACAGATGGTTTCAGAAATAGGTGAGTCTTTTTCTGAAGAGAAGATACAGAAAAGTGACCACTGTGAACATAAATGCAAGTAATATAAGCTAGAATGTCTAGGAAAGTGTTTTAGAAAGGAGATATGACTCTTCCTCAGCCTAACAGAGACTCTGATACCAGTCTTTAGAGAATTCTGGTGTTAGTCATCCTGACTTGGACTAGGCCTTTTCTGCTTAAAAGATATACATCTAAATGGACAAAGGTGGGGGGAGAATGTGATGGAGCTCACAAATTATTCATGACCTAGAGAAAGTAAATAAGGAAGAATTATTTGTTGCCATAGAGAACAAACACCCACAAGACGTGTCAGCCAGCAGGTTTCTAGCAAAGGAAATACTTTTTCATACAAGGGGCAACAAAAATGTGGGACTTCAGCAAATTTATGAAAGAAGTATTTATCATGGGTATTGAATGTGGGTGCCACTTCTTTCTCAGGAGGTCCCTAAACTGCTGATTACTGAATGTTTGTAGGGTAAACCAGGACATATATCTGCTTACTTTGTTGCTTGTAGCTTTTCCCTCAGCACTGGCTCTGCTAAGAGACCACACACTGGGCTACATGGACCTTTAGCTCATCCAGTGCACCTCTTCCTCCTGATGACTGTCCTGGTTTGATACTGAGAGCATAGGACTATCAGTTGAATATCCTGCTACATACCCTGGGTGATGCTTTGCTGCTACTCCTCATGTTCCAGCCTGCACCCCTGAGGGAAAAAGAGTGTAACAAAAAGGGCTCTACCCTATGATCAAGTTACTGCTGGTTTGTCCTTAGTTGAGTCATTAGCGCCATCTAAGCCCTAACAACTACCTGAGAGTATTTTCAGTCTGAGTCAACTGTGGTATTCAGAGAAATTTACGTGGTGATGAAAGAGGATTAACCCAAATCACATTACTTTGTTCTTGAAATAGGCTAAGGACTTATAGATGGACAGCTACCATGGTGAGTGATATCATGTTAACCAGTGACAGCATTTTGCATCTTTGGATCCAGTCTGAGAGACTGTTAATGTCTGTTTCATAACCATGCAAAATCTGCAGATAAGAGGACCAAAGTTAAGAGAAAATGCCAAGAGCAGAACAAAAGTGTATATTAATATCTGCTAATATTACAAATGTGGAATGGGAAAAGAAGCAATAGTAGGAGAGAATGTAGGGCTAGTATTAGAGGCATCAGATTTTTTGCACAACTTCTCATAGAAACGCATCTCAGAGAAGGAAAGACTATTATGAGAGAAGGTTCAAAACTGAATAGCATATGAAGCAAACAATCCACATTATGCTTGCAGTTCAGGTGAAATTGCTTTAGAAAAGACTGCTGTAATAGAGAGGAAAGTACAGAGCATAAAAACAGCATTCAATAAGAGACCAGAAATCTAAAGAGCTTTGCTAGAAGAAAAACATGGAAAAGAGGAAAGACTCCATGAAATACCAAGACTCAGATGACAATAAAATCTAGAAAAAGAGGTGAAAGTCTGGAGCTGACACAAGAAGGACATCTTTCTATGAACTCTGTCCTAAGCTGAAGGCTGGACAAGTCATATCATGAGACACAAACGGGAAGCTAAATGATCAGAGCTAGAACTGCTGTTCTTCCTATGAAAGATTATAGTCTCTCTGAGCCTTGAGACCTGCAAAGATCAATTAGAATGTATATGAAGCTTCACAAGTTATCTAGGCAGCCCATGCTGTGCAGGAAACTTCAGTCACTCAATCTGAAGGCTAAACTTTGCAGAAAACTAGACATCTGCAAGCCAGATGAGAGCACAGTCCCAATCTGCACAGCTGTGGTACACAACAGGCTACTAAAGAAAACTACTGCCCATAAGGTTGCAGAGTTTTGCTCTCTGACATCTCTGAAGGAGAGGAGGAGACCTGCAGTGCAGATAACGTAGTGTTTGAAACTCTTGCCATTTTTACTGTAATATTGACATACTTCTTTGAATGAGCTTACTTAGCATAAGGAGTATACACTACATTTTTGCAAAGCCTGGGTAAAGACAGGAAAGAAATATGATAGACTAATAGGTGCAATTGGTGTGATGCTGTGTCATCATGGGCATCTAGAATTCCAGGTTAATGGAACCAGCAATATAATGTAGAGAGTGGTTTGCCTTTGAATTTACTACAGAAGAAACATTCAAGATGACAAAATAGTGCAGATGACTGGCAAAACCCCTGTAAGGCAAGGGGCCTGGCTGTCAATTTTGGGATCCCTTTTGGAGTTTAATTGCATCCTGTGGCGTCATTTCATAGTGCAGATACAAGTGGAAGCATTCAGCTTTGGGGCTGCCTTGCTCAGGTGGTCATTGTTTGTCTTTTCTAAGGATGTAACAGACAAGGCACTTGGACAAGATGAAATTTTCCTCAGAGCAACATGTGGCTTATATAATGTTCTTATTTCTGTCTTGTACATACTTTATCCCAGCTGTAGCTCCACAGAAAGATATGGACTTGATTGAGGAGCTTCTGGGTAATATCCTGCAGAAGTTCAGACTGAATAACTTACAGTGGAGCTTTCTGCTTTACACTCTACAAAAATAGCCAGTTTGTGTGAACATTAGGGGTCATTGTATTTAAATGCTAAATTTTTGGTATGTTCTGTTCTGCTGTGTGTGTCCTTGGTCGTGACTAAACTGAGCAAAGAGAACACTTTAAGGAAAATCTGTAGTCAGAGTGGGTTTTGCATGACTAACAACTGAGGTAAAGCTGGAAAATGATTTCAAAATCTGGTCCTTCTGAAGGAGTGTTTGACTTTCCAATTCCTATAGTCTAAATAACTTAAGGATATCTTTAATTCTGAACATATTTAAGGAATCATCTTATTTGAATTTCTTCTGCTTGCAGAATAAACAAACACAACTCTACATCTGCATGCAATGCCTAAAGGGTTTATCATAGCATGAGTTTTTTAAGGGAATTCCATCTTGAGAACATTATATAGAAAAAATGCTTAGATCAGGCCAGAAACATTCATTTGAGAAGCAGAGCAGAATGTTACTGAACATTTGCTGTCACTGTTCCCTAAAGGCTTCCTCACTTGCTTGGGTGTGTGCATCCTTTCACAAACATGCCAGACGCCCATGTGCAATTCTCTGAGGTTCTAGCAGATTCCACGCTAGACAAGAATCATCCAGTCATCTTGACACACCTAGTAATTTTCACTTCATATCCCTCTGGACAGTATGTCTCATTACCTCTCTTGCCTCCTAAATAAGGTTTTTCTGCCTTTCACCAGAGCTTTTATTTTTCCACTCAATGCTGTTTGTATACTGAGAAAGACCAGAAAGAACCACACCTGCCTTCTTCATTGAGCTAAGGTTGGAACTGTGCCTCACATTTAATTTTTTCTTTTAATGCTGTACTAAAGGTTACTAGTATCATTCCTTTAGTGTTTGACTATTACCATGTTATGTGCAATATATTTATAGCTTTAGTCCTGAAACAAAGACCATCCCTTAAGTCAATATCTCTGGACTTATTTTAAGAGTACATTTAAAAACAAATAGTATGATATTTCCTAGTCATACGTGCAGCACAAACTGAGAAAGGAACATATCATGTGTTTGCTTACTTTTCTTGAAAAGTAGTAAGGAATTATAGGTGATTACCAACTCACAATCCTCCTTCATTTGTCTCAGATCTATATAGTACTTGAATCCCCATATCAGGTCATCTAAGAATAACTCAGAAAATTAACGTCCTGTATAGGAGATGACATCTCCACATCAGAAAATTAGGTAATAGTAGTCAATGAGGAGTTTGGATCAAGTGAAAAAAACAGAGCTGATGACCCAACTTTTGCTACACATTCCAAATTGCACTCGTTTCTTTGACAAGAGATCCGATATAGTGGTCAGTATGTCTGATGGGGAAGAAAAAGCCAGACCAAATTAGATGGTTCCTTGCTCAGTGTGATGCTTTTGTGGATCCTCTTCTTAGATACCTAACTGTCTTCAAGCATTTTGCAAGGCTGAGGTGCAAGAAAAAGCTTTAGGGACCTCAAGTTAGCCAGAGAGCAAGCACTAGCTTCTGTGAGCCATACAGAAACTGTACACAACCTTAAAGGCCTGACTTGACACAGAAGCCAGTGGTTACTGGAAAATGACACCCTCAGAAAAATTTCCTGGTCATTCTAGCTAACTTGCTTCTGGACCTGAAGAAGTTGTGTGACTTCAGGTACCCAAGGCCAGAAAAATCTTATGTGTTTGACAATTAGGCAGAGTCTTTTGGACTGGCCTCCTGGGTTCATGTGCCCAGATTCTGTCTAAACTGCACTTCAGGAATTTCATTCTGCTTTTGTCTATGTTACTTTCATTACAAGACAAAGAATCAGGAGACCTTTTTGGTTCTGGTCCTTCATGACCAGTCACACAGCTATATTGTGACAGAGTGAAGAAAATTTATTTCTCTCTATTGTTCTGGGGTAGTACATCCATTATTAAGTGGCCTTAATTTTATTAAATACCTTTACTGAAGTATTTGCTTCTTCTTCTCTCCTCTTGAAGTTATTTTCCTTTGGTGCTACAAATTTTCCTTCTGTAAAGCTTACCTGATCCAGGAAGTGACGTATCTCCAGCGCCGATTGCCACAGGCTGAAGACTGATAGAGTCATGCAGAGAAGGAAATTTGACTATTTTCTCTTCTCCATGAGAATGTCTTTTCTTCATTTTCTCAAGAAAAAACAAGGTCACACAACAAATATGCACTTGAAAAGGAGGATAAGAAAGGGGAGGAAGTATATACTGGGATTTTTCCCCCCAAGATCTACTATCAAAAGACAAATTGTACCATTTTCAAGTTATATAGGCACATTTCCATATGATTCTATTCATGACCAAAGTGGGATTTTGCTGAGGTAAGCAGAAAAATATTAATATACATATCCACACAAAGTATATCCTTGGTAGTTATTTTGCTTTTAAGAAATAATCTTCTTAAATCCCCTCCCCCCAACTCCATCATTTCTTTTTTTCTCTAGTGTAAAGCACTTTATTCCTGCCAGAAATGGTTCTATGTCCAACTTTTTATGAGTCAGAGCTTGGAATATATGCCAGTAGGTTTGCTGTGTCTCTTGGACTGTGTCCATAAACTACAAAATGTTTTAATAGGGTAGCGTAGCTTGTTTCATTTCACTTTTATTCTGGTCAAAAAACACAACAGCTACTTTGTACTTAGATGGAAGTTCAGTTTTCCACAAGCCCAAAGCTTAACAGTTTTCTCACTACAAATTATTAAAGCAATTTCTACATTTTACTGGCAAATGGTGGCTTTCCTTCAGCAAATATAATTTTATATGCTATGAAGATTTTGTGTCTTATGCATACCATATAAAATAAGTATGCTGAAATGGAAATCAACTGTTTCCCATGTTTGATTTTCTCTTTTCAAAACAATGAAATGATATTGGTTTGTCAGCTTAGTAGAAGAAATGGATGTTACATAATAATGTCTCCTCTAATCAATTTAATATATATACAGTTGTACTGATTTCTTTCAGTATGCCTTGAAATGTTTCTTTTGATGAACTCATCAAATCTTTGTCAAGAAAAAGATGAACTGTAGATCATTTATTTCAGACCTTTATTTTCTGTCAGAAACTTTACTTGGCCGGGACCAATACAAAAAACATATCATATCACTCCACATGAAAGCTATGTTACTGCTTTGATGGGCCTATCTTATCACTTATGATGTTGGCTTTCACTCCTAATTAAGTTCTTCTCTCACTTCGTGGATCTTGATTTATGTTTGATTTATATTAATTTATATTGTAGTTCAGAGACATCATTTTAAAAAAGAAGCACCTGTTCCAACCTTTCCAATAAAAAGTATGAAATCATTGTCCCTCTAAAGTTAATGCTAATATTTCCATTGACTTCATTAGAGAAGACTTGGAGTGTATATTGACTCAGCAACCAAAACACATACAATGTCATGGCCAAGTGGTTATTTCCATGCAGAACATTACACTTTAAACGGGAAAGAGTATACAGCAACAGAACCTACCACATCAAGGAGAAAGCAATGGGAACTTTAACTTGTCAGCTGAAGTCACTTCCATCCTAGAACGCTGCCAGAACTGGCCCAGGAAATTGCAGAATTTTAG
Organism: Apteryx mantelli; assembly: GCF_036417845.1. Classification (NCBI taxonomy): domain Eukaryota; kingdom Metazoa; phylum Chordata; class Aves; order Apterygiformes; family Apterygidae; genus Apteryx; species Apteryx mantelli. The sequence goes on from NC_089978.1 coordinate 29,273,284, forward strand.
CAAGACCTCTAAATAAAGCTGTTAAATCAGGGACTGATATACAACTGGAAAGATTGGCTGTTAAATATTCTGTTTAAAAATGGAGGAAGAGGTAGAGACTGAACTGGACAAATACAGTTCTGCTTCTCTGATATGCAAGACTAGTTAAAATCAAGGAAGTTAATGGAAAATAAGTTAAGTGGCACTTATTTTTCCTCAGGGAAATTGTGCCTGACTTACATTGCTGATTTTCTTTGTTAACTTATTTTTTATTAAGATATAGACAGAAAATAGGACCAGAAAGGGCTTGGGAAGGGTTGTCAAGTCTGATCACTCTTGAAACTGACAGACAGAGAAAATATTCCTTTCATATGTGTATTTAGTACTATCTGGGAACTAAGTAGTTTTCTTTTCCCTTCTGTTAGAAAGATGTTGCTGTACCTGATCTTTAGTAGCCTGCTTACTCTCTCCTTCAGTGCAAGCTGTAGGGGTATTTAAATGAAACTTGCAGATGGCTAATTTTTAGCCCGGTTTATACTCATGTGTTCATGTATTACTATTGCCTTCCAATATCTCCTCCAGTACCTCCAATATCTCTTATCCATCTTGGTGTTTACTCCCCAGTGAGTCAACAGGTAGTAGCTATATCTCTTCTAAAGCCTCATTTTGCTAGGCTAAGGAAGTCATCTCATTACATGTCTTTACATGTGACCACATTGTATGTGGAACAGGCATAAGGAAAAGGTTTCTAAGCATTGGGGCAGTGACGTTCTGGAACAGCTTTTCAGTCAGAACTTGAGGGACAAAATAAAACCAAACCTCACTAGTCTGAACATGGAGCTTGATCCTTTCTTCAAAGGAAAAGAAGGATCTTCCCCTCCTCCACTTCCCCCTTCCCTTAGAGGTACAGAATCTCCTTCAGATCTCCCTCAAACCAAAAAATATCAGAAAAAAAAATCAGCAAATTAAATCAAGAGAGCTATTTTGATGTTAAAAGGGAGATGAAACCAGGGTGTAAATTAAAGAACTCTTTCCAGTCTGCTGAAGAGACATTTACTTTTCTCAAATAGCAAAAATCAGAAAAATCATCATTGCCAAAGCTAGAACCCATGAAAAATATGGTTTCTAAATTTAGACAGAAATTGGAACTCTGGAGATTCAGGTTCTGTTTGACTTTGGCAAAATACATTTTTGAACTGTTGCACCTTACATTTTATTCTTGTAGCGTTCCTGGAAAAAGAAATAGAAATGTTTTCAAGATTTTGCAATCACTCTTTGCTGTTTTCCTAGCCCAAGCTTCTAGTTAGCTAGAAAAACATGTTTTGAAAGCTAAGTTTTCTCACAAAAATATTTTGCAAAATAACAATCATTTTCACCAAATCAAAAAAAAAAAACACTAAAGCTTTTATTAAACCTAAAAGTTCTACAGAATTATGTTGGAATGCTCACCACTCAACTGGCATGAGAAAACTCTTTCCCAAGATGCCTCAATCATGACCAAATAGATTCTAAATTTATCTTTCTTATCAGGCATTATTCTAAAGACAATAAACATCATTTTCTTCAGAATTTGTGAGAAAAAGCTTCCTCCTTAAGGAAGAGTACAATAATGACTGTTAAAGCCAATGTACTTAGGGACTTTCCAAAGCCACTAGGATTCATTTCAATGACCTGTGCAAGCTTTGAACTAGGCCATTAATTCATATAACTAGCCACTAAATTAAAGTTTCTGCATTTTTGCCAGGGGTCAAAAGGCAGATTCTATCAAACACAAGCAAATGATAGATTCCTTTATAGAAAAAAGGTTCCTGGCAAGAAAAATGTAAATGATATTTGCACAATTACTATAGCCGTATGAGTAGTGTCTGGTTTGGATTTAAGTGAAAGATGTAGAGAAGAAAAAATATTACGTGCAGGACTGCATAAATCACTGTTCTTAGCACTTTGTTTTGAAACAGGGCAAGTTTCTCATACAAGTATTGCCATTTTGTGTAATTTTAATAAGTATGTCATTTCTTCCTGTGTAATTTCAAAATATGAATATTTGGCCTTGCCAAATGTTGTTCAGGTCTCCTCCGTGTCATGGAGGGGACAAAATAAATCAAAGTTTATTTTAGCTGGAGCCTCTGTGGATGGTGCTCATACCATTGGCGACTACAATTTCTACTCATCAGTGAAGAACCAGCCTGGAACTTTTGACATCAAAGATGAGGCGTGCAATACTGGAACCAAAGGATAGACTACTATATGAAAAGAAAGAAGATGGTGAAATTCTGCAGCAAATCTGAAAATTTTCAGGAAAATACCATGGTTGTTTTTCTTCCTCTCCTTCCCCCCACCTGAAAGCCAATTAATTTGCCTAAAACTGGAATGCACAAATTTTGATGAAACCCTTTCAGAAAAATGTCCCCAGCCCATGAAGAAGTCCTCTGATAAAACAAAGCTTCACATTTAGGACAATTAACTGGCATGTGGGAAATGCAACAGAAGTGTCAGCTGATATTTCATAGTCTACAGAATCTTAGCCAGAGAGGTCGGGACCCACCAGAAAATAGGAAATAGCCTATACACAGTCTTACATGTGGAAGGACAGTGTTCGATATCCTCGCTGAGACCCTTGCGGAAGTTGGCAGGAGCAGGCTGGAAGTGTGCTCTAGGTATAACTTCCAAACTACATTAGGAGCAGATATTTTTATCTATTATACTGATGCAAATGTGGAGGAACTGTGCTGAGGTCAGTGGAATTAAATGGATGTGATGTATGATCAGAATCTAGACCTGGCATAGTTACATTTGGTACACTCAGTCTAAGTCTAAGGCCACATATAAACAACTGACATAAGGAACTGGCTGCTACTGAAGAAACTGGAATGGTCTCTCAGCTTACATAAACTGGTGGCACTTCAGTGATCCAGACCTGAGGCAATAACCAAGAACTGGATTTGTCAATGTATTTTTCATTTCATCTCAAAAGCTATTAGGAAAAAAAAAAAGTAACTTCTACAAATATTGGCATAAAAGTGTGATAGAGAGATGAAATGATACCCAGCATAAAATTTTGTAAATTAGACTGGTTTGATACAATTTCTTCCTGACAAATTGATCTTGGCAGCTATATAATTCCTTGCTTTCTTCTGTGTGTTTACAAAGAATTTTCATTATTTTTTTTGAAATTCAAAGTTAAACCAGCTGGCGTATTATTCCTCTGTTCCTCCATTTCTTATTTTTTAAGGGCAAGTATTCTCATTCTCTATGGTCTCAAAGAGAAATGCTAGCAGGTTTGGGGTTACTTCAGCTGATTTGCTAAGTCTGTTTTGGAGAATTTCATCAGGCCCAGCCAACATCTAACTTTTCTAAGTATACCTTAACCTGTTTTCTCACTGTTTTAGTTAGATCTTTGTCAGTGGTGTTAACTGTCTTTGCTTCTTGACAGGTGACTACTGAATGACTTAGTGAAGACTGAAGGGTGAAGACATAAAACATTTGAACAAGCCTCAGCATCACCTGCCAACAGCTTTCCATTTCTGTTGAGTTGCAAACTCTTTCTTTTGCTTTCCACTTGGTTTTAAAGTATAATGTGTTTTTTCTTGCCCTTTATATCCTTTGTTGTTTGTATCCCATTTCCTGCTTTGGTCTTTCTGATCACGTCTAAGTTATTATTTTATACCTATTTTTGTATTTGAACTAACTCTCATTTCTAGCATGCTTATTTTTGTGTTTTATCACTGAAGAGTTTGTGATTTAGCCATTTGGTTCCTCTGCTTTGCAATTTTACAGTTCAGCCCTTTATAATTTTTTTCAAAGGAAAAGTTTTTATATTTGAAGAAAATGTACTTGGAGCCTTCTCTGAAAATACTGCAGTCTGAAATCCTCTCTTCTCCTACTTTCCTTTCCAAAGAATCACAAACTCTGTCATGTTATAACTTGGACCCAGACTGCTTTCTACCACTGTACTCTAAACAAGTTCCTCCCTATGGATTAGAATCTAATTAGGAGAACGTGTTCCCTACTGACTTTCTCCATCTTCCATATCAAAGCTTGTGGCATTACAGGTCTATTTGGATGATCTTTGTGCTGCTGTATTGCTTTGTCAACACATCTGAATAGAGGATGTTCCCCATTACTACCAAATCCTGTGTGCTGGGTGGCTCAACTCACTGTAGATTGCATACCTCTCTGTGGACTGGTGGTGTGCACCAGCCACCCAGCTTGTCAGCAGTTCATCCATTTCTCTTTTTATTGTTACCTAGAGAATAGGCTATCCGCATGAGGATGACTTTCTTCACACCACACAAAGGTTTAACAGATCTTTCAAATTCAGAATGTTTGAGATAGTGTCCATGTTATACTTGCAGAGCTTATTCTGCAGTAGAAATCATTTCTGAATTATATAAATCTTTGATCAGTCAAAGTTTACTGTAGAGAGAGACCTTGTTAGAGAGATAGTGTTAGAGATTACTGGTGTGTTGTATATTAAGACACTTGGAAATTTGGGAAGTAGATTTCACGTACAAAGTACTGATTTAACACGGAAAGGCTTTTTTTTTTTTGATTTGGCATTATTTGTATTTGTCAAGTATCTGAATTTCAGCAAATAGGAATACGTGAAGCTGTAAAATGTTAAATAAATACATAAATGCATCCCCCACCCCCCTCCCAAAACACAGTGAGATGTTCTAATTAAATAGTGTTTAATTTCCTGATTCATCTACATCTATTACCAAAGATATCAATTTGCAGTCTTTAGTAAGTTATTCTTCACTATATAAAATGTTTGCAAAGGCTGTTGTCTAATCCAGAAATGAAATGGTTTGATCACTACAAAATTGCTTTTTTCTTTAGAACTGCTTTCTGCAAAGCCATTGGCAGGCCGCCTGTGGGCAATTTGTGTGAGAGACACTGTTGATGCATCTGCACGACAAGGTCTGTAATTAATTTTTCTTCATTTGGAGTCTGAATAAGAAGAAAATACAATAAAATCTTTTATTTATTATAGGTTATACTCAGGCTATTTCTCTTTTTGTTTACTGACTCAGTAATATGTGCCCTGTGGAATCTAGTGGTACAAGTCTGAAATTACTTCAAATATAATGTGGATGATAGTTCTGATTACAGACAAAGAAACTCAGTCCGCACAATGCTCTGGTGCCCAACAACATTTGAGGCAAAACTGAGCATCTAGTTTTGAAAGAGCAATTCAGAACAACCTTAGCTATACTGATCACATACTGCAACACCAAAAGCTGAAGGGAATTTGAAACCCCTACTCCAAGAGCATGGAAGTAGCCCAGCCACCAGCCAATGTATGAGGGTATTCTCCATCCCTTCTCTAGAAACTGGATCACCATACACCAAGGAAAGAAAGGTGCCAGGAAGTAGAAAGAGACCAGACAAGAGGGCTGCTAGCTAAACTATAGTCTAGTGGCTAGGGAATTTGGTCAGAAATATGACTCTGGTGTCAGAATTAAACTTTACATTAGACAATTTTTAGGCAAAAGGAAGAAATAACTCAGGCAGAAGATCCTCAGGCTTCTCTTCTCTAAGCTGAATACCCTGACCATGCTCTTGGTAACCTAAGAACAAGCAGCAAATTTAAGCTCTTAGTTCCAGTTTCACAAAGAAGCCTATCTGTAGCCCTGAGACAGGTATCTAACCACATGCAGGATACAAATTTCAGGCACATATTTCTCTCTTTGATTGGTTTCAGGGTCTAGATGCTGAAAACCTCCACATGACAACAGCTTTCTGGCAGAAGACTGCAGTGTCCAAATGACTACTTCAGATCAAACACCATAATTTACTCTTCCACTTTCTGGTACAAGTGAGCTTCAATCCTTTATCTTGAGTCACCATTTTATGAAACTCTGTCCACAACTACCTGTTCATCCATGGCAATCATGAAATCTAGGACTTAGGCAGAAGCCGCAGAAATGTAGCATATATCTTATTCAGCTCTCCCATATAGGTCTTATTTCTTTCTTTGCTCCTAATTGTATCAAGTTTCCATTCCAGCTTGCATTGTTGGTAAGATTCTTTTTAAGCCAGAAAGTTGAACTATTTTGGAGCTCATTGGCAATTCTGACCTGACAACTAAAGTTGTTCTCCAGGATGTCTATGCCTTACTTCCATTTTTGCCTGTCTGTGGCTAAGAATCCCTTGAAGGTGAGAATTTTTCATGATTTTACAGTAACCTCAAGTGTTTTCTTGGATATCCAGGCTTCTTTTCTTTTGTATCGCAGTTCATTCTGAAGGAGCTACTTGGGTGTTCAGGCTTCAGCCATTGGAATCATGCATCCATTTGGTCACACTTGGGCCTTTGTTCTTAATGCACCAACAAGATTTTGTCACCGATTAACTTGTCATACCCCCTTGTTCAAAGTAGGATGCAAATGGGGAGTGTCACCAGTTGAAGGAAATAACTTCTGCACAGTCGGACAGACATTTAGCAGTGTGTCAAGAATGGATAAGGACAGATAGATCCATTACTCAGATGATCCATAGTATTATAATATGAGGAAACACCAAAGGAATTTGATATGTCTGCTCTGGAAGGAAGAAGACCAAGAGGACAGGCATGATAACAGATTTTCCGTATGTCAGAATTTGTAGTTTATATAAACTTTTGTCACTGTTCCCAGCATATACTCCAAACCTTCATCCTTTTGGTTTCACAACTTCTGCATTTTTTTCTGTACAATATCTCAGCTTCAGTAGGAAATGTGGTGAGATTCTTCCTCTATGAGTTGCTCTTTCCTGTAGGAAATCACACTAGTTTGGTGGTATTAAAATGACATCACATGGTGTTCTAATAACTTCCACAGAACTCAGAATAAGGCCCAAGTACATATCATGCAGTACCAAGAGCTGTCATTTCCCACTTCTCTTTAGCAAGAAAGTTCTTTGATCTGAGAGACACAACCAAATATATCAAGCAAACAAGAAAACAGATAGGCTGGCATTTCTCCATTTCTCAGCGAAAGCACTGTGGAACAAAAATTTCTACTTTTTTTCCAATAGATGTCGGAATTGCAGCCCTGTTTTTCTTTGATACCTAGGTCCACATTTATGAATTTTAAACTTTTTTAGTTTAAGTCTAGGCAAGAATTTTTTGTTAATAAGAAGCTTACAACTTTCTGCTTAATGTGTTTTCCAGACGTATTTTTGCAATCCAGCAGTCTTGCGAAAAGCCTCTTCCAAATCTTTTTATATCCTAAAATGCTGAACCAACTTGATTATCTTTTCTTTGAGAAAAAAACAGCAAAATAACCTAAAAAGTAACTCCAAAACCTTTTAAACATGTAAATGAAATTGAATATGAGAATTTTTAGGACCATATTCAATTCTATTTTAGATATGAAAAACTGGATTTCAAAGGACCTTTTATTTCTCTTCCCCTGCCTCCTTGTCTTTTCTTACTCTCTGTCTCTTCTGGAAAAATTACCCAATGAAAATTTTACTGGACTGATTGCTGTAAGATATTTTAGTTTACTTGAAACATCATTTTCCAAAGCAATAACAAGTCCAAAGCACTATGCTTTTCCAAGATTTTTTCCAGAAAGATATTCCAGAGATTTGCCAGTCCTTTGATGTTCATTCCTCTTTCTCCCTTTCCAGCTTCTGCACCTCTATTGCAGTTTTTTCTGAGATATCAAGACCTTGCATCTGGACCATTTTTAATCAAGAGAGTCTTTAGATTCCATTCATTCTACCCTTGCATATACTGTGTTTTGACAGCTAAACTGTTCAGACAGGCCTCCTTTGAGAATCAGCCTCCTTTTCTGCAGCCACAGACCTACTGACAATATTGATAAACATAACTATGAAAATGATCCAGTTGCTAGCAGAATCCCGTTGTTGCCTGCTAGCTAAACCTGGGCGTGTTTATCTAATAACTCCAATTGCCCTGCCTTTCGAAACCCTTAACCTTTCTTGGTCCTGTCAACATGTTTAATAATGGGACAGATCCTGCAAAATTCCAGTCTAGAAATGGGATATATGTCACACTATTTGTATTTGAAAAAGGAAGGAGAGTCAGATTTGGGAGGGGATGGTAAAGCATGGCTCTTGTAACACCATGAGTGGTATTTAGATTTGTACCTAAAAAGACATAACTGAGGCAGTACAGGCTAACTAAGTAGAGGGAAAGGAGACAGGGGGATGTGGACAAAATGAGAAAGGAGTGTGGGAGAGAAAGGGACAAAAGAATTATTCCATGGACTTCAATGGAATTACATCAGGACTGCATTAGATTTGTGTTCTGGTGAACTCATCAAGTAATGGAAATGCTTTGTTAAAGCCAAAATTCCTCAAAGGCTACTATAGACATCACTTTTCTGTGTCACACTTCTGGAGCTTTGTTAGCTTCTCATTTCTTCCAATAACAAAATAAAGCAAAGCTCTCCATCTCTTAAAGTGAGTTTTCCATTAACTTAACTTCTTACAAAATGTTCTTTGCATAATTTTTTCTCTCTGGACTCTTATTTGCATAGAGTATTCTTTACTCTGCAGTGTGTTTGTAGCAATGGCAGAAAGATGGGCTGCAGAATTCTTTCTTTGGATTAATGGTGGGATTTTGAGGCCTTTTAACCTACTTTATAGCACTTCCTAGAAAACAAATACTCTTATTTTTAGACTAAAATATACCACAGAGACCTTGTCTGTAAATGAAATTGACATGGGGTGTTCTGTGCTGCCAACTTTCCAAAACCTAAAGAAAATTCAGGTACATTGCTAGTTGGCTTGTCCAACTTTCATAATTTTTCTCAGTACACTTAAAAAGAATTTTCCTAAGAAAATGTTCTGTGGTACTGTAAATCTTTATGGTTATAGAAAACCACAGATTGATCATGGAAGTGAAACCTTGCAGGACATGGAGAATGGATTTGTGTGGGCAGGTCAGAGCATAGGACATGGTGTTTGTGATTTTTCAGATTTTGTATTTTCAGTATTTCACACAGATAGTACTGAAGGATATGCTACAATGTCCTGTCACATATAATAGTTTCCAGAGATGTCTGTGTGCTCTGAAACAGGATATATGACCATTTCTTCTCTTTGCCCACATTCTGTTTCCTGAATGTTGCTCTGGGTTACTGTAGACTTATTTCATCATTCCGTTGAAATTCTGGATTTTTGGGAGAAGACGTATTTTCTGAGCAGTATTAATACCACAGTCATACAATTCCCACAAGGGTCACTGATTAAATGTGGCGGGAATACATGTTGGAGACTACAGTGGTCTTAGGCCTGTGTCTTTTGCTTAAGAAAAGAGATAGCAGCAGTGGATTACTTGTGGACTCTAGAAAACCAAATGAAGTCACTTAATATGTTCTTATATATTAATACAAAAAATTATATGACAGGTTCATTCATTTTTGGATCCTAATAGATCCTAACAGTGGGTATTGGCAAGCGGAACTGAATCCGAAGAACTGGGCAAATCAATTTTCACCACAAGACTTGGCCTGTGGCCATTTAAAGCAATGCTTTTCAATATGTCAGAATACCAATGGCAATGGTAAGCTGCTACTCTGAAACGGAACCCTCAAAATGTAACTTTTTAATCCAAAATTAGGCAATTTACCTTAGTCACAGTGTCCATGGGAGGACAACTGCTGCTGACAAAGGAAATGGGGGCTGGCAAAAGCAGACAACTTCCCAGATGCTTGCAGACATGTGAAGATTAGTAGGGCTCTGACCCCATTACAGAAAAGCTCTCTACTGTATGCATACAGTCATGACTAAAAAGAAGAGACCACAGAAGACAGCTGGGAAGCATATCTAGTACATCTCATAGAGAGCTTTGCTAGTAGCCAGTAAGGTACCAGTTCTTCATTTCTTTCACTTTACCATGGGTAGGCATATTACTGCCAGTACTTTAATTAAAACTTAACAGAGATTTAGGGTTTTCTAGTACTTGAGCAAGTTTTTGTCAGTGTGTGTTGCACAGACACTCATGAACAGAGTGTTAAAAAGAAAGTTAGTTTATTTGGATCTTAGGAAAGGAACCAGCTTTGTAGACAAGACCCAGAGACACTAGGTCTGAAAATGTTTTGTTCCCTTTAGTAGCTTACTGAACAGCAGATGGTGAGCAACAGAAAACATAGCCTGACTTTCCTCAAGTTTGAACATGAACTGAGGGCTTCTGTTAACATTTTGTATGAAGTTTCCATGGAGAGCCAAAGAATATGGACTATTCCAAATTTTACAGAATACCTATCATTTAGAATAGAACAAGCTTACTTCCTGACTAGAGAAAATGTGAGGAAAACCATAGACAAAATGGAAAAACTTTTCCAGTATGAAGTTGTTTGGGGAATCTTAAAGTAGATGCAAAACTGCTTTCACAGTTCTAGGATGAAAGTAAGCTCGGAAAACCTTGTGAAATATCCTGAATCAACCTGAAGAATGAGATGGTGGGTATTTGGTTGCAAGGCTGATACCCAAAGTTACATATAAAACAGTGACCTTACATCTGAAACTGAAAGCAGAGCTATGGAAACTGAGGCTGAAAGAACTGTGACTAATGAACTCCCTATTCCCACAACAGTCTTTCCTTGTCATTGACACATATGAAAATAATAAATATTCATTTGTGGTCCAGTGATACTCATCTTGCAGGCTTGATAATAAGTTAAGAAGCAACAGGAAAGCTCCATTTTGACATGTCTGGGAGAAAAACGAGTGTGTTTGCATGTAATTACAGTTCTTCCTCCTGGGTTGGGTCATACAAAACACTGCAATATATGTATGCATATGTTTTCAGTTCCACTCCTTGCATTTTCTGAAACCTGGAAGTTACTAGTAACTGCTGCCAAATATGTTCTATGCACACTCACATAATTAAGATGATTTCCACAGTGGATACCTTCAAAAATGCAAGTCACCTGTGAAGTTTAGGAACCCGTTCATCTTGGACTAAAATTTTAGATTGATGGTTACTTTAAGCTATTGCGAAATGTCATGTCCACCAAAAGATGCTCTCCAGCCCTCCTCCTGTTGTCAGTAGAGTGTTCTCTGTCCCAGCACCACTCCAACTTTGGGACGGTGTGAGCATTTGTGCTCCCACACGGTGACTATTTTTTAGAACAATGAAAACAAGTAACCTTTCAGAGTTACTTCTCAGCTGGGTCAGTCCCCTAATCCATCTCACTGCCTGGCTGCAACAAATGAAGGGTTGACACAGGGACAGGAATAAGCACGTGGGGCCAGAGCGGGTTTGGTTTGGTTCTTTCTGCGGCACTACCAGATATGCTGCCTTAATATATTTGTCACATTATATCTCTAGGCATCTGAGTCAGCTTGCTGTCAGAATATATCCTTTTTGAGTATAGGTTAAAGGGTCTAGAAAGCAGGGAGAAAAAGACAGTAAAGAAGCAACAAGATCATAGTTTTGGGAGGAAACTGAAGGTAGGAAAGATGGCAGGAAAGAGGCCATATTTTGTGGCACAGATGAAAAGATTTATTTGTAAAGCATGGTTAGGGAACACTTGCAAAAGTTTAGATACACTGCACTGTAAATAAGCAAGCCTGCCTCAAAGAAACATATATCATAAAATCAATATTTCTTCTCTGGAAGATAACTGAGAAATGCCATGACATCCAACATCTTAAAAAACAGAAAAGTTTTTTTCCACCTATTCCGTATTAGGAGAAGTTGATGATGTTTTATTAGAATTGTTATACTGATTGTTTTAGTAATTCACTATCTGAGAATTATTAAATTAATTTGGTGCCTAAGAAGTGAATTATGAAAAATAGTATTCCAGTGTGTTCCTTTGGCCTCTCTAGAAACAGAAGCTCTATTTTTATTTCATACCTCCGATTAGCCTGCCTTTACATATTTTGTTTTACAGCTCATAATGGGCTCCCAAGACTGTAGATCTTGCCCAAAAGCCTGTTGAAATAACATAGAGAAAATAAATTATATTAAGTTTTAAGTTTTTGGCACAAAAACATTTGATTTCCCAAAGTGGTTGTGGAATATTCATTTTGAAAGTAGCCTTTTCATTTTGATTGATGGAATTTGGGTTGTTTTCTCAGATGAAACAATTTTTGCTGAAATTCGGACTTTTTAGTCATATATAATCTGTTAGCATTTTAAAGCTAAACACAAAGTAAGAAAAAGCATTTAGAAGATAGAGACATTCCAAATTTAAATGATCTTTCAAACTTTCCAGTATAAAGTGTATATTGTTTGAAAGTATAACAGTGTAATAGCAGTGCATAGCAATGTTTAACAGCTAGTGATGTTTTTAATGTAGGCTTTTAAATTTCTTATACACAGAATTACCTCTAGTACTAATTAATGCAAATGAGATTTTGGAATACCCTGTCATAAAGGTGTTTAAATATCATATATAAGTATAAAAATAAAAGGAACTCCTCTTGGCAAAGAGCAGAGTTGTATTTCTGGGACAAACTCCACTGCAGATTTGTGTAATTTCTTTGGTCTGTTTCTAATCTCAGTTTTGGTTTGGTATACTGAATGCTTAATTATCTTACTTATATCACTAATGTCTCATTAATAGAGTGGGATTGACAGAAAACTGGTATAGGAGCCAGTTAATGAAGTATAGATTCATAAAATAAATTTCAGCCTCTGTTTTAATATAGAAAATGATTGCATTCCTGGCTTAAAGGATGAGATAAGGAATGTCCCCTGCCAGGTTTAAAGACTCTTATTAATGCAAATCTCTGATGCTGAAATGAGTCTTTTGAAGTTTCACTCCACAATGAAAAAAGCACAGTCTACTTTGCCCTGGTTCAAAGAGGCTAAAGAGACAAAAGAAATGCTGTTGCATAAAATAAGAGCCCTGATGCACGGAGACAGGCTCAACCCAAGAACAGACTGGTATGACTGTGTGATCAGTCTGCTGGGATTTCCACATAAAAAGTCAGGTAAGTTAGTCATGCAGATAAGCTGTTTATTGTTTTCCATTATTTTGTTTCCCTGTGGCAATTTTGTCCTAAATAAATAGTAATTTGCTTACAGAGAGAGAACAGGTTGCTGAATAACCCTCCAGGAACATCAGAAGTTAGGCTTGTTACTGTGACATTGAATTAATTTCTGGATTCTGCAACCAGTTTAAGGTTGCAGAACTCTAAGAGGTTTCATGCCAAGAAGGAGGCCTGAGACCTCTTGGAGCACCTCAGAAGAAGCTAGTATGAGCTTGGGGATTAGTTGATCTGGGGACTTGGACAGAAAGGTCATGTTTAGATCCGGACATTATCAGGTTTATGTGAGGTGCTAAAGAGAGCAGAACAGGGCTACTTTGCTGTGGCAAGACTCATGAGCTTGAGCTCAAGATGTTTGAACTGAAAGCCAGGAGAAAGCTCCCACTGAGTCAGTGACTTTTTGAAAAAATTTGTTTTATTGTTCAGATGCTAAGAGCCAAGGCACCCTAGCTGGTGCTGAGTTCCCTCATGCTGCACTGGGGAAAATACTTAGCAAAGTCCTGCAATTGCCACTTCCATTCCAGTCAGACAAATTTAACCTGAAGTTCTTTCCCATAAACCTCTTGCTGCTTTCAGCTGAAGTGCGAGGAAGGAATTATTGACAGAACTTGGTCTAGAAAGAACAGCAAACGAGAGTGGATGTCTTAGGATCTGGCCCACCAGCACAAATGGGAAAAGGGGGTCTCAATACTACATGACTGGGCTGAAAGATATTAAAGTAGAACTCGGCCGTATTAGGAAGTTCTGGTGAGCACACAACAACATTTCTTAAATGATTCAGTCCTTTAAGAAACTAAATATTCTGGCCATCATAGGTGGGTTTCTGCCAGGTTTCGCTGTATTCCAAAGTCTGCAACTTGACAAATAAAAATAATGCCCTGAGTCACAGACATGTGAATGAACAATGTGCTTTTGTTTAGATAACTATGAAATGCTTGATTTCTGTATCCAGTTGGACCATTTTGCTTAACGTAAGAAGCTGAGACCTGAATCCTGTGCCATAGGAGACCGAATGTCTGCATGTTTTCCAACTACTCATAGCCAGTAAGGGAAGAAAAAAATGCAGTGTCAAATCCTATCCGGCTGATCCTAGTCTTATCCAACAGGCCTTCTGGCTTCCAGGTTCATATATTATCCTTTTACTGTATCATGTGTTAAACTCCTTTTAACATGAAGTTTGGTAATATGCTTGTGCTGTCAAGGGGAAGTTTTTTGGTATTTCTTTAACAGCAGATATAAGCAGAAAAAAAAATCCTGTCATTCTCTTGGCTTATGAATACAGCACATTTGACTAAGGCAGGAATTCAATCTGGTATCATAGACTGTTCATGTAGGAGCAGATGTTTCAGACTTTGATAAACTCTCTTCAGGTTTGAGGTTTAGGAGAAGCTATAGTTAACAGTTAGTTGTGATGCAATTCACTTTGGAGTAGAGATCTAGCACAAGATCCAGGTACTTGCTTGAAGTTCTGTGATAAATATCGCACCCACACTGCACCCCAGCTATCTATGTAACATTACCACTGAATGTCCCTAGAGCTTGTATTGACTCTGTGCAAGAGGGATGACTTTCATAAGAAACAAAAGTATGAAGTAAGGAATGTGCAGCCACTTTGTTCAAAAAGCAACTGCAGCTTCTTCTACAAATCTTCGACTTGAAAAAGCAGCATTTTCAATTTGAGGACTAAAACACAGTCTGCCTCTTGATCTCATCTTGGTAGTTGCTCCACAAATTTGTTATTTCTGCAAGCAGCTTGTCTGTGACTGAAACACTGAAAGAAACCTTCCTTTCAAGAATTCCCACTAGGCTTATGAGCTCAATAATTCTATTTCATGATTTCCTTTAGAAAACCCCACTTCTTTCTTTATAGGCTTGGCAACTTATTTCACCTTTTGAATATCTTTAGTGCTTTAGGAGATGTTGACTTAAAAAGAGTGGAACTTAAGATATATTTTATTGTCTCATTTCACAATAGCTCTGAGAGATACTTGCAGACTTTGATTGAGTCTGCTGATAATTTTTAGCTTTCTCTTTTCACCCATTTCATTTCATATTTGGTTTCCTATATGTCTGTCAGAGTCTAGTACAAGACCAGGTTCTTTCAGATATTCCATGTGTGGAGGGTGTAATGTTTAATATCAAATTTACTTATTTGAAAATATTTGACTTTATGTGGGATTTTTGATTTAGCAAAGTGATACAGCAATATACTGAAATCACAATACAAATCACAATACAGATCACAATACACTTAACAAAATATGGCAATTGAAATATACAGTTCAATCACAGTACAAATATGATCCATGTTACTGGTCTCTATAATATGCTCACTGTCATGACTCTGGCTGTCCCCAGTCAATGGGAAGGAATATGTGGGTTGAAACCAGCTCAAGCCTGTTGCTCTCTTCAAAATTCTTTTTTTAGTTGTTCAGTTTTTATACTCTCTGTTGGGCTGAGCCATGTATCCAGTCCTCCCGTGCTGGTCTGGCTAACTCAGGAAGACATTCATGTTTTTTTGATGAACTCAGGGAGAAATATTTACAGCACCAGTTGATCCATTCAACTGTGATGTAGTCAGCTAACCCGCTCAACTGACTTAGCTGTTTATCTAAAACAAAAGCCACCCTCTGGTGCCCTTTGTGTGGAGATAAAGTCAGCTTTCTTTGCAATGGCTGTGGTCCATTACACCCTGCATTCGTCCCTGAGCTTCATGGGTATATCACTCCTGCCCATCTCCTTTGAGACTTCCTCCATTATAGGGGTTTGTTGCACAGTCGCAATGTCACACCCATTTAAGATCATTCATCATTTACATATTTGGTTATATTTCTTTGAAATAATGAAGTCCAGTAGTTCAAAGAAATGTCCATGAGCATTAAGACATGAAAAACCTTACAGCAAGACTTAGTGAGGAACAACTTTATTGACTTTCAGTACAAGTTCCCATTTTATAAGTTGAAGGGAAAGATTGTTTCTATAAACTTAGACAGAAGGATCAAATAAAGGCATTTTTATTCTTTCTAAGAATATTCACAGAAGCAAAATTTTGATACTTGGGTCCAGACTCCCCTCCTTAACTTAATTGCTTTGGTGATGTTCAGTAGCTGCATCTTGTGCCTTGAGTCCCACTTGTACTGTCTCCATCCCAGAGGCTTAATGCTTATTTGAAACTAGCTGCCACCTAAAATTGGATACTGAAAGCAGCCCACTGAATTTCCTCTTTTGCCATAGATGTAGGGTTTACGTATGTGCTGTCTGTCTTCTACCCAGCTGTATTTCAATGTTTCTTCCTCATGCCATGAATACTGTTCCTGCTATCAGGAAAAAGCTTAATTTTACTGATCTAAGAGCATGTGTTGTTCATCTGGGCAAAGACTAATTAGAGGTCCTCCAACCCACAGTGAGGTTCCCTCCCAGAACAAAACATGAGGCCTTCCTTCTACCTCATGTACTAGCCCAGAGGTTAGCAGAGCAGAAAGTGGGGAGAATGACCTGAGGAGGTTGGTTGGTTTGCTCCGAACTATAGAGGTGATCGCATATTAGAAGAGATCAGAGTGCTGCAGCAGGAGTTGGCACCCTGTTAGGAATGGGATTATTGTTAGAAGTTCTGTGAAGTCCTTGCTTCTTTGTGCTGTATTTATCAGCTGTCACCTGGCTTGCAAGCCCTGCACCAGCACCAGGCTGTAAAGCAACCAGATCCCTGTCGAAATGATTAATGGATCTGGAGAAAGGAGGTATGTGTAATGTAAACATCACCAAAGACAAAGAGTGGAAGTCTTTGTCAGCAGGGCTAAAGTGTTATAATCTACAAAAACACCAAAAAGTCTGAAAAGTGTGTCCTTGGTTATAATTCCAGTGGGACTGATCTGTGATGGATGCAGAGCAGGTCCTGCATGCTGCTGGCATCTATCTGTGGGTAAGTGGAAGCGTTATTTTGAAATCAGCAGAGACAGTGATCTGTTTTACTTGAAAATCCTTTTGAGTCCTTTCCTGGTGTTCTTAGAATGTGTTTCAGTGTGATAATAAGCAAAGTGGACTACATTTTTTGACTATAATGTTTTTCCAGCTCTAACTAGCTCAGGACTGTAGTGCAGGTGACTAGTGTCAGGGCATGAATTACAGCAGCCTGTCCTGCACCACTCACTGATACGGAAGACAGAATAGAACAAAGAAATAACAGGCAAGAACGGAAATAAATATTATTTGTCTCTGTTTTTTTGTTGTTGTTGTTTCAAAGTGTTTGAAACAATGCGAGGACTGTGCTGCAGTCCACTGTTAAGGTGTTTTTATAGCAGGAGGGTGGGTATATGTCGTATGCTCTGGGGTGTGGTATGAGAGTCCGTGGGACTATTTAAGGGTGCAAAGCCTGTTTGGGTTGGAGAGGTGTGTAAGGAGGAGGGAGCCAAACTTGGTATAGCCTTGTCTATGGGCTTTCTGGAAATCTGAAATGTCTTGAAGAGAGCTTGCTGGGCCAAAGCAGTGTCAGGGAGAGAGCAAAAAATTAAGTTAGGTGTGCACTCACGGGTCCAGTGCTCAAGTTCACTCTTTGGCCCTACATCAGTTTTCTTGGGGTAGATGTAGCTTTACAGAGTAAGCCATAGGCCTGTGCTTCATCAACTGTCCTTGCTTATGCCTCAGCTGAGCATCAGCCTATGTGTATTGGGAGTTTCAAATGACCTGTGTGAGCTTCCCTCTCTCAATGTCTGGGGTCACACAGGGGGGATGTATGAAAAGCTGAAAATCTGGGAATCTGTATATCTGTTTTGTGAAATCTGACATGCTGAGGTCAGAATCTGGAATAAAGAAAAGCTATACATTTCTGAAGTGCTGGCACATGGTACTGCACAGAGTCCTGTGATCATGGGTTAGAGTTATCTTGCTGCTCTTTCCTCCTGAACCCACTGTGGTGTGTGACTCAGTGCAGCTGAAGGAATGTGGGCAGCCAGGATATTTCAGCAAACGGGTAGTTAAACATGGGAAGGAGCTCAGTCTGCTTTTTTCATCAAGATATGCAATGATATTTCATCAGGATATATAGGGTATACGTTATTAGTCTCATCTCCCACAAGCTGGAACTAGGAAACTTGTCCCAGAAAAGATGGGAATTACTTTTGTAGAGGTAGCCAAATAAAAACCCAGGATCTGAAGTTAGGATCTGGGCCTAGTTTTGTATGTGAGTTTGCAAATCACAGTCCTTTAAAAGGACACAAACATAAAACAACCTCAAAATCAATCTCTACAGGACTATGAAATTTATATTCATGGTTCTGGCTTATGTCTCCTCTTTAAAGATTTAAAAAATAAATCTTAATTTCTTTAACTTCTTTTTCATCTGCCTGTCCAAATTTCAGTCTTTGTTTTTGGGCTCTCCAATAGAAAGGAGTGCACTGTGTTCTGCATTTCTGTGTATGTTGGCTGCATGGTGTTGCTGTCATTTTCTTATCCGTTGAGATGGAATGAGTTTAACCAGAACTTCCTCAAAATTTCCTGGTATCATTGTTCATGCAAGATGGTTGATAATAGAAGTTGCTTTTCAAAGGCTTTACAGAAAAAAACAAAAAAACAAAAAATCCTTCTTTACAGTTATGCAATACTCACATGGGAAACCTGAAATTCCTCTGTTTCTGTTGCTTCTCAAGCATTGGAAGATCCATCTGCTAAGAGGAAGTGGAAGTCTCAGAAGCCAGGACTTATATTATTATAGTGCAAATTGTTGAAGTTTTTAAAAAAATATTATATTTGTGTTTCTCAGTAAAAACTAAACAATTTTCATAGAAGTTTTTCTGCAGAAAACTATTTCTTCTTCAAAATCAAAGAAGTCCCATATCAGCTTTACACAGAAATTACCCCATCCAATGACTATTTCTTTTTGTCATACCATCTTTCTAACTAAGAACAAAGCATTTTAAAATCACAGTGTCCAACACTACTGCTAACAAATAGCACTGGTCATGGGCAAAGTAGGCAACTGGCTGAGGACAGTAAATCATTGGTGAGAGTAAAAAATCCATAATTAGTCCGTCCACTTTACAGAGTCTGGAAAGTTGTGCTGGGTGCTGCAACTGCTGAAGGAGCAGATGGAGCACGTGGGAATACTGATGTGCTTCCATCCCCAATTGCATCACTTCTGCTCCTCACAGGATGCCCTCTCTACAGTGAGAGCAGCAAGAACTTGGTCCGTCCTCTTTGAAGTGAAATTTCTTTTTTTTTCTCCAATTCTGAGAAATGAGAAATTCTGAGTTCTGCTTGAACTGGTTTTGTCTTTACATCTTCATTCAGAGCCCTCCAAGGCAGGATGCAATATTCGGGAGCATGGTGGCACACTAAGTGGTTCAAAAATCTGTTGCCACTGCATGGTCTGGTACCAAAAACATTAGGATGAGTTTCTCTACATAAGATGCATCAGGAAGAGGAGGTCCACACACACTCTCAGATCTTCTTGCCAGATTAAATATTTCCTTAGAATGAACTTCATCCTTCCACTTCTCAGGGAGAAATGGTATGCAAAGGGTGGACTGAGAAAACATCTGAAATAAAGAAATAAGATAAACCCAAACCTTCATGGGTGGCTGCTGTTGTTGCTACCTCTCCGAAAGGGGAGCTGCAGGTCCCCATGGGTGAATGAGCAGGTACAGAGGTGGGAAAACAGATGAGAGGCTGGAAGGAATAGGAAAAAGGGAAAAGAGCTTGGAGGCTTGAAAGCACCTGAGATGGGAAGGAGAGAGTTTGGAGGGCATCAGACGGGAGGTTCTCTGGCTGACAAAATTTCACTGTGGTGGTGTACATTGGACATTTTCTTTAGTTAAATTATGCTTTAAGGCATAAGTGGAACGTGGGAATTGCTTAAATCTTGTGCTGGACTTGTGCCCAGGGAAAATTCTCCACCATAGCAAAGCCTGTGCAGCCATAATGTGAAATATCTCCAATATCTGGAAGCAGATAGTAACCACATTCTCTGTAAAGTCCCCATTGCTGTGGAGTCAGAAAAGACACAGCTGCACTCATTTCCTTTGAGAGCTCTCCAAAAGGAAGTAAAAGCCTAATATTCACTGTGTTAGGTATACAGTGTCATATTCCCATTGGTTCCAATAGTCACAATATCTGAAATCTTTCCCACAGTATCAGAAAATGTTTATCTAAGCAAAACTACATCCCATCTTTTGTTGAAAACATCTGTAAATTAAGATAGTAAATAAAAATTCTGGAAGGGGATTAATATGCAACAGCACCCAATGAGCACACAAAAGTATTAGAAACAGAGCATTTAATTTTTTCCATTCTGCACAACAGAGCTATGGCTGAAACATAGTGAAGTTAAGCAATAGACCTGGATTTGATTCTTACAAACACTTCTGAATATTTCTCAAAGACTGTTCCCTGAATGCATTCAAATGAAAATATAGCACGCAGAGCAGTGGTTTAACAGTACTTTTAAATGTGAACATATTTGTTTGTCACGTATGAGAAATGGGAAACTATATCACTGATTAGAAGTGGATAAACTTTATTTCTCTGCATTTAGCTTGGCCTATGCACAACTGACACACAAAGTCTGATTCTGTCTGGTGCTGAAGGCTCAGTGCAACACTCATTGGAGTCAACCAGACTTAAAGAAGGAGTCAAGGTACTTCTGAGCCAAGTTTTAAAGATATTTCAAAGTCTGCAGGACTTGATGAGAGAGGTTATTAGAGGCATTTATTTCCCAGGGAAATCAATGGAAATTAGGGTGCTAAATGGTTGTATACATTTGGCTGCTAAGTGTGGTACTGACTGCCCCCAGTGTGATACTGACAGCAGAGGACCAAGCTCGGTATTGTCTGGAGTAAGGATGTTTCTATTACTCCACTTTAATATACGTCTTTAAAAATGGTGGGAAAGCAGAATTTTCAGCTGCAGCAAATTTCAACGAAATCCCATTGCTATGTAGATTATAGTGGGCTTGATCCAGAGCCTGCTGAAGTAAGTGGGTGGACTCCAGCTGAATTAAATGGACTTTGGGTCAGATCCAGAAAGGCAGTAGGGAGCTGCAGTCAGACAGTTTTACTTATCATGAGTTTGTCTTAGAAATTCTGCTCTCAAAAGGCTGTCCCATCTGGACACGGAAAGACTCGGTCTAGTAATAGATGCTCTCATTTCTGCCGATGTGAGTAGTTTTTGCACTGAATGTAAGCTGGGACCAGCACTACTCCTAAATGTCTGGAATTTGATTAAAAACAACAGTATCTTCAATTGTATCATATGGCTGGCTTTAAATGGCACTTTGCCACCCACTACAAATTTTGACTAGTGAGAGTTTAAATTTCATGAGTGTTTACTTTACCAAAAATTGGAAGACAGCAGGAGCTCTAAGAAAGATAACTACTAAGTAAACACCTTTTGTTTTTAAACACTTTCATTCTGTCTTTGGTGATACTATTGGTTGCATCAAGAATATTTTGGGAAAAAACTCTGATTTTCTTAATGCTGTGGAACTATGGAAAAAGTCTAGTCCTGTTAAAGGATAATCTTCTAGGCTTGTAAAAATGATATTGTGAGCAGACTAATTTTATTGTGATGTTTAACCTGGCCAATGTAAGATATTGCAAAACTTAATTTCAAGAAGAATATTCAC
The DNA here is from genome assembly GCF_036417845.1 of Apteryx mantelli. NCBI lineage: Eukaryota > Metazoa > Chordata > Aves > Apterygiformes > Apterygidae > Apteryx > Apteryx mantelli. The sequence continues at coordinate 29,294,834 of NC_089978.1, forward strand.
AGTTTTCTTTGTAATTTTATTCAGTGTTTTTCTGAAAAAGAGCTGTACTAAAGGTAAACTTGTTGTTTAAGTTCTAATCAGAGTAATTCATTTAAGATATTAAATACAGTGGGATCTTTCATAGTCATGAAAAAACTGGGTTTCTTATTACAATAGCAAAGCTTTGACATACTTTTTGAAAAAAATCTTGGCTCAACTAAGTTTTGAATGCATGTAAGTAAACTGGAAGGAAGCAAAGAAAGACAACATACATAAAAGAATTTCTATCACAGTTCAAGATACCAGTTGCTTACCTCATTCATTTCATTATGTATACATGCATGCATGCATACATACATACTTACCTATATATATATATATATATATATACACATATATAAAGTTCCCATCTGGATTTAATAATTATTGTGGCTCATAAAATAGCATAACATTAAGTAACTTTTTCCTTAGAATGTGTAATAGTAAAATAAGAATGGGACAAGACTAAGATGGAATAAACTGAGTAAGGCTAAGATTCAGATTTAACAGGGTAATGTTTACGGAAATAAAAAGAATTTTTAGACACATGGATGTGAGTCTGGGTAATAAAATAAAAATACACCAGTGATGTATTTTGTCTCAGAATACTATCTTACATTTATATAATGTTAATTAATGATAACGGCATTGAATACGATTTCACATCAAATATAATGTTTTCAAATAGATTGTCAACAGTTTATATTTGTGCCACAATACATGTGATACAGATGTATATGTGCTGCTCATATTTCCTGGCAAGTCTATAGGAGACATAAGGTATTTCGTAGGTGCTACAGATACAGGATTGCAGAGTGGCTGTTCCACGGCAGCTGCCACGGAGCAGATGACCCCTGATGGCATCATGCTCTTCTGCTAAGGGAGGCAGCAACTTTTGGCTCCTGCCCCTTCCCTGCTGTATGCTCTTTTGCAGTGGCACTGGTTTGGGGCATTAGGCAGGTTTCAGACAGTTGGGTTCTAGGGATATGTGGTAGGGCAATGGAAAATGGATGAAAATGGGAACAGCAGGAGGCTTTCATCTGTAGCTCACAGATTTCTGTTTAGGCTCACCTGTGCATCTCTTCCACAATTCCTTTTGTGAGCAGTTAAACTAGTAAAATCTGTTTTGTTACATTGTTACAGTTCCTTCCTTCCTTCCTTCCTTCCTTCCTTTCTGTGGCTGGCATCTCTGGTGTCCAGTTAGGCTTGTCCTGAAGTAAAGCATTCATAACATCTCTCCCCCCCCCGCCCCCCCGCTATATTCTTTAGTGTCAAAAGTGGTGAGTTCATGCTGAAATATTTCCTTCACTGTGGGTGTTTGTTTTCTCGTTGACTTATACCAGTCTGCCTTTTTTCATGAAATTTATGTAAATTTTATACCTTTGAGATCTCTATTCCTCTGTCAAATTTGGTTGAAATGGGCCAACATGCTCAGAAATGATTTATGGGGATCACAGATACATACACAAAGAGATGATGTAAACCTTTTCCTCAAATAATCAGGTTGAAAAAGCTATTTTCTGAACATTTTCAACATGGTGAAAGAGAGGTAGAGGTTTTGTAAGGGGATAGAACAAAGCTGCATTTCTTTCTTTACATAGTTTATAACAAGCACCCATACAGGTCATTTTGGAGATATTTATGACAGAAAAAAAATTCAAAACATTACAACCACATGTTGTCATGTTTTTTTTGTCTCCTTCCTGTTTTTCTTTCTTCCAAATCTTACACATTTTGATATCAACAAATAAAACCCCTGTGTCCTGATAGAGGATTAACTGTGAATAAGCAGTCTGGGACAGCAAGGCCACTTTTGCTTTGGATGCTTTTCCATTCACAGCATGGGAACATAAATAGATTGGGAGACCATGAAACAAGCCAGCAAATTGTTAGCTTCACCTTTTGCTCCCTTGTGCTGAATGATGAAAGAGACTCTAAGGCTGCTTTGTACAGTGGATTGTTTCCCTCAAGGTATACTTCAGATTTCTTTCTGGGAAATAATAAAACAATAGTAATGAATGCAGGAGAGAGGAGGAAGAAATCTGGGGCAGACTCATAAAGCTGTGGCTTCCTGGAAAGACCCCAGCTCAGAAGCAGTCTTGCAGATGCTTAAGTCCATTTCCATTTCTATTTAGAAAAAAGAAAACAAAAAGAAAAACACTTAAAGCATGTGGGTTTTTAGGCCCTGATTCAATACCCACTTGAAGGCAAGGGAAGACTCTGCCAGCTGGATCCCAAAATTTGGTCAGCTCATTGGTGCTTAGCAGCAGGGAGCCCATGGATTGCTTGTCTGTATGCACATTTAGCCTGGGCTGCAAACACTGGATTTTTGCCTTAGCTGTGACAGGAGAATGTACAACTCTCTCCCCTTCTGCCCCATGCAATCCCTGTGGGCAGCAAATGCCTGTGTTCCTCTCAACTAGCTGTGTGACTCAAAGTATGCCAAAATGCATCTTGCACCGCTGATATTTATTTAATTTTTATTATTTTAAATATTATTTTTCATTGGTTTTAATTCAAGTAGATTGCTGGTTCTGACACTAACCACGGCAGTAAGGAAACCCTGGTACCTGAATCTGGCATGTCCCTTAGCAGAGTGACTACAGTCTTGGTTCTGTTACAGCAACTCTTTCATTGTTTTCTGCACATGCATCAGTACTGGAGACAACTAAAAACTCTCCTACTTTGATTTATCTTCTCGTTAAACCCCATCAATGCAGCTTATGGGGCTGAGATGTTGTCCTAGAACTACCATCATTTCCTTGATGCTGCCATCTGTGCTGTTGCCTGCTTTAAAGTGTTGTCATCTCTAAACCCAGCAGTGTTTTTCTCCTTCCTTCTGAACACGGAAGCTCACTCTTCTTCTTAAAGGAGAACTTTTATCAGTCCTTCTTTATGTCTCACACTAGGACGAAAGGTTTCCTCAAATCTTTTCCATTTTTTCCACCTATGACATATACCAGCTTTGTGGTCACCTCAAGGACCTCATCTCTCTCTTTTGATGGTTGAAGACATTCTGAGGGCATCTTCCTGAAAGAGGACTGAACCCTACCAGAAAGAGTGAACCTTTACTGGTACTCTCTCAAAGACCGTAAGAAAATAAGGGAAACTATGAAGTGATTTTTGCCATGTGCCTAGATACCGGGTCCAAATGAAAGCCAGACAATGAGAAAGGTTCCCATTCTTCTATAGCCCCAGGACTTTTACCTGTCGACTGCCTGCACTGTGCTCTCTAAATAATACCATCTCGGATTGGCTGATCTTGCACCTTTACCACAAGGTGCACAAATCTTAAGGCAGATTAATCCTGTGGTGGTTATATGTGAGCTAAAAATAAATCCAAATCTTGAAATGTTTACAGTTATTTGAGAAAATAGAATGCCAAGTCTGAGGCTTAAAACAGAGCCATCACGCTTCTGCATCATGAGGCTTCATGTACCCACCCCTCCACATACCTGAGGGCAGTCACTAGCAGATCCTATTCCCTTCCACAGACAGCATCATCTGTCTATGAAACCTTTATCTACTTCATCAGTAAGATGGAACAGCTCTTGGTAATCCTTTTCCAGTATTTGTGGGATTGTTTCACTCTCTCCTTGACCCTTCATGACTCTCTGGCACCCAACACCTGTCAGCATTGTACTTTCCATAAATGATGTCATTTAGAACCTCTGCATCTTGTGTGTTGTCTCAGCAAATATAGGGCCTTGAGCAACATCAGCAAGGGCAGAATTGGGTGGTCTAAAAATATTTTATCTCAGTGCACTGGCTCTTCTATGAAGGGGACTGAAGGAGTAGAGATACACAGGCTGTCCATAAAAGCTCTGAAGAAACATTTGCCTGTTGAGTATAAAATGGCATGTGTGTGCCATTCAGGTAGAGCTGAGATGAAAACTCTTGATTCAGGTGTCTGCAGGCTATGCATAAATCACAGTGAGAGTGTACCTATGACTGTGGAAAGCACATTTTGAAGAGCTATGGTAAATTACCTTCTGCGTGTACTTAATTAAGCCCTTCAATCATTATTAATGTCTTCAGCAGTCCCGTGCTGGGTTGACAGCACCAAAGTTCCTTGTTTATTTACAGAACATGCAGATCACAGTCAGTGTTAATACAGGCTTCACAAAAAATAAGGAAAGCATGGAGGAAAAAGGCCTTTAACTCTTTATTCTAGCATATCTTCCTGTCAATACAGGATTTTTATAGAGAATTTTCATGTCCAGACCCATATGCTAATTTATGGACATTTACCACTTTTCTTTCAGGGTATTTTAGTAGCTCAAATATCATTTCTAGGAAGCTTTTCCTGGTACTGCAATTGAATCTAAATGTTTATCTTACTTTCATACCAACACTTCTGATTAAACTCTTTTACCACATATGTATTTGTTATTTTTTAGTTTTACTGGAAGTCCATTGTAATGTTATGAAAAAAAATGAGTAGCACAACTGAAGAGTTCTTTGTCTGATGTATTTTAGTAATTTTCTAGTTTACAGCCTCTCACTCAGAACTAGTTAGCTTTGTTAAAATCCTTTATTTTATTAATTTATTTAATTACTTTATGTAGAACAGATTTGATAATTCAACAGTCTGTTTTTTTTGTTTTCTATCAGTATCCATCAGTATTTATCAGTGTTTCAGTAGTACCTGTTTTCCAAGTTTTCCTTTATTCCAGATGTATAGGGTTTTTATAGTTTATCTAATTGTACTCGTTATATTATCTAGCTATATTATACCCAGCAAAGTCTTCCTGAGCAGTTTGGCCCTGATCCAGCAATGTGTTTAGTTTTAAGCATGCAAATAATCCCAACAAAATGAATGGAGCTATTCATAAATTTAAATGTATTTCCATTTGAAAGCTGGTATGAACTATTCTCTTACTGTTGTTCCAAGCCATTTGGTAGTGCAAACAAAACACTATAATGACCCAACACTTTAATGTAAAATATTGCTAGCAAAATGTTATAAATGTAGGTGGAAAAGATTGCCAAAAAAGGCTTTAAAAAACAAGATAAATAAAGAGAAAGATTGGCCCATGAAGAATGCTGGGACACATTTTTGATATACATACAACCAAGAAGCTTAAGGTATTAATGAAATGATCTGAAACTGTGTCTTTATCCAGTAACAAATTTGTTACACAAAAAATATGTTCCAGTTAAAATACTTCTATTTATCAAGCAATATAGCACATTTTACCGTGATGTATACTGTATTAAGCATGCATACAAGCAAAGGTTTAACATCTGTGGGTTATCTTTTACAATGGCTTGCTTTAACACTGTATCAGTCTGCCAAAACTTAAATTAATAATAATAAAAGAAGTTATTCTATTAAATACCATGGAAAACATTATTCTCTGCTCCAAGAAAAGGTAGTTAAAGGTCTCAGTTGGAACTGAAGAGGAACAGTCAACCCTTTCCTCATTGCTGAGCCATTTTAGAGCTGGTTCCTTCTTTGGGCTTTATGAACTTCTACACCCTACTAGACCTCATCACAAATTAAGATAGGATATCAAAGCCGGTGTAGATTGCAGGTTCTCTCTCCTGCCTTGTGTAATGCAGGAGCTCTGTAATCCAAAAAATATTTAGTAAGTTTTCAAAATGTTTTTTTCCATTGTAGCACTACTATACCTTTCCCCTCCTCTGTCAATTAGTAGAAGTCTCTTTCCTTAGTTTTCCTGGAGTTATCTGAAACACTGCAGCAGTCTTTGCCCCTTCTTGCTCCATACTCTTCTGCCAGAGATTACTGCCTTGTCATAGGGTGAGGAGTGTGTCCTTGTCTCAGACACTCCAGTTCACTGTCCAGGTAATAAACTGCCACTATGGGGAAGTTAATATTCTGGCAAAACTGTGCAGGGTACGATTTTAAATCACCCCAAATGGATTCAGCAGAAGAGATTTGCCAGGGACCTTAGAAGACTGAGTAGTTTCAAACATTTCAGTGGATCTGACCTGCTGTTCTATAGAAATGTCTCAACATCCATCGCATATTCCATAGAACCATTTTTCTTATGCCATAATGTAACTGTATAATTGTTATCAGTAAGTAAAAGATATTTTCTGTAAACTGTGCCTAAATATAAATGTGTACAGATGGCTATGAAGAATAAGGCTTATGAAAAATGAGGCTGATTATGATTTCAATAGTAGTTGTCTTTTACTGAAAATCACTTTTATCTATAACTTTCAATAAGGAAATGTTTTGAACCAAGCTCCAGAAATTGCCTCCAATAAGGAAGGCTATTTAGAGCAAGTGCCAGAAAGAGATTTAAGTGCTGAGCTACTTAGCTGTCTCTAGCCTTCAGGAATCTGAGTATTATAAAGAGTTTTGCAGTCTTTACTTAGGTTTTGAGAAACCCTGTAGCATGTATGGTAGAGTCAGATATCTTAGACTGGGATGCACAGAAAACAACTTGCTGAGCAAGCCACTGGTGCCAGGAATTCTTTGGGGATTAGTAAATTTATTTACGCAGCTGCCAAAACCCTCCTTTCACTCATGTTTGTCATCTAAGTCTTTTCTTTCAAAAACTGACAACAGCTTAATAAGAGATGGAGGATGTCACCCTTTCCTTCAAAATATAACACCAGAAGAAGAGGACTGTTATGCCCTTTTACTTCAATAACCAGATATTTGGTTCATTCATCTGTGATAGGGGAGATAGCCCCTGCCTTTGCCTCAGGAGATTTGAGGCCACAGCACTACAGTGCATAAGAGAATTTAGGACACCAGACTTTTTTTTTTTAATGCCTTTTTGGCATTTGTTCCTCCTCCCGATGAAGATGTGCCACCATGCAAAATAGAAAGGTGACCTTGGTGTAAGAAAGAGAGATAGAGAAAAAGTGCAAAGATGAGCATGGCTAATACAGCGATGCTTTCCGGGAAGATGAAGCACCTCTGTTCCAGTCCCTGCTCCAGTAAGTAAGCACTGAACAGTCACTGAGTTGTGGGAAGAGAAATTAGAGGAACTACCATCTCTCAGAAGAGTGTTCAAACACCAGGGACTTTGGTCACTCACTTTCTCTTATTGCAGTTCTTCCCAGACTATGGAATGACTTTCAGTAAGATGGGCAGAAAATGTCTGTACCATTCAATTTTTCTCCAGATGAGTGCATAACCTGGGCAGTTAGACATTATTCTGGACTGTAAGAGAGACTAAGTAGGATCTTAAATCCCAGTCTTTCACTTCTTCACTGACACTTCTACCCAATAGACTGTCATAAAATGTAGTTGAGAATGTCTCTTCCACTAGACGTTGATTATTCTTCCCAGTAGAATATCATAAAAGGGAATCCTGCTCACTTTGAAAAAAAGTTGTAGAGCCTATATGGAGAGAAGCACTTTCTTCTCAAAATGAGAAGGCCCAGAGATGCCTGGGATTTTCAGCACTTCCTCTTCTCAGTTGTTTCAGATTGTTATTTACAAGTTTCCATTCAACATCAAAGCACTCTTGGATCTCTGAGCTTCCCATTTCACCAGAATTCTGTTTTCCACCTTGGGGAACCATGCAGGGAGAATTTGGCTGTTTCTAGATCTGGTCCCAAATTTTTTTAAAAATTAGACTTTAATGATATAAGGTCAGATTTTAATAACATACTGAAAGGGTTACTAGCACATCTATCTAAGAGAAATAATGAATAGGATTGCATTTACAATGCTGTCAATACTTACATTATTGATTTGCTTTAAGTATGCACACAGCATAGATGGCTAAATCTGCAAGATGAATCCCATCCACCTGAAAGTGGAGTAAAACTAACTAACTTACAATAAGAACTCTTAAAATAACATATCATTTCACAAACAAACCCATTAATATCAGTGACCTTGTCTACTTGAAGTTTCTCGAGTTTTAACTTCTCATCTGGACTTGATTTGGGATCAGTTGATAGGCATTACCTGAGCAGTAGCTATTCCATTTATCAGACACCTCTCACTCCACTGCATGTAATTATCTAATTTTTAGATGGCTAAAGTACATAAAATTAATCCCATCCACAATATCCAAATGGAGAGCAAATAGTGCATTGTAAATTCACACTCTCAGTGGTACACAGATCCCTCGTATAGACAAACTCACTGACATTTTGGGACTGTTTGTGGAATTAGATGCTATATAATACAAGTTGCCATCTTGGGTCCTAACAAGAAGAAAAGCTAGTGGATCTGAAAAAGAGTCCTTTCTCCTATACAGTATCAATTGGTCTAATGAAAACAGATCAACTACAAATCTCTCCTACAAATCTTGTCTATATAATTTTAGCTCATCACAACTACACAAAACCAGCAACTGCTTATGTTCTGACTTTTGTTGAGTAGAGATATTTTTATTACTGTGACCAATCTCTCTGATTAAAAGGACAAATTACTAATTTTAGAAGTATGAGGTGTTATTTTTATCATCTTTCAGTCATAATGTGTAGAAGGGGAGAGTTTTAATAACAGTGAAGAGTGAGTAGGCGTTATCTTCATCTCTTGTAACTAAAGATATTTTGCAGGTCTTGTAAGCAGCCTACAGTCTGTTAATACAAGAATTTTTCTGGTATGAGGTAGTTTTGTTCTGCAGCATCTTTTTGACTAAAGCTGATTCTAATAAAATTCATTGTTGATTATTGAGAAACAGCCATTGTCAGGCAGCAATAAAAGTAAATAATGTACTTTTTGATTCAAGTTCTAAATATCTGGATGCAAACTGCTTCCAAATTCTTGTCACAAGTAGCACCATCCAAAAGTGCTGATCCCTGCTTCTAGTTGCATTCCAAGTGCTTTGGATGGTGTTACAGTGAATAGTGGTGACTCGTTTAAACATATAGTCATCAGTTGGATCTGGAATTTAGACTTCAGGAAAGTATCACATAGATGCCAAAGGCACATATGTATTTGATTTATTTATATTTGAGGGGAGAAGGCTTCTTTGGAACCCCTCTCGAGCCTGAGGGATCCTCTCTGCTGTTTTCTCCTCTGCATCCTTGCGGCCCTTGTGGTCCTTTTGACCAAAGAGAATGGGACACACCTTTCTGAGCCGCCAAACATTTATCAGTCTGGGGCAAGGCTCCCTGCCATCTACAGCTAAGTGTGAGAAATATGGAAGTACTACCCAACAGACTTAACTACCTTTGGGAACTTTCCTCATAAAATATAGCAGAATCCCTGTTTCACAAATGGGAATGATCTTTTGGGGGTTGTGGACTGCATTTGGTGCATGAACTTACAATGTGTTGCTTTCCATAGAGTAAAGGTGATGTCATTTTAATCATTGTTAGGGCAACACAAGCGTGTATGCCTAGATGGTGGTGGTGTTGCTGGTGGCGGAGATGTGAATATTTTCTTTATGGCTCCTTTTATTAGCCTAATGAAATAAGGACATCCCCTTTGCATTTACTTCATAGTTATGCCTTATGAATGCTGATGAAAAGCATTTTCAAAACTGTTGTTTTGCATCATATTCAGCTAACCTAGAAATGAAGATATTGGATCCTATTTTCAGCATTACAAGTCATATAGATTCTTTCAGCTTCCTTTCAAACTGCCATGAATTAGTATATGAATTGTGTATAATTATAGTTACTTATTAGCACACACACATGCAAGCTTACACACACACACACACACACACACGCACACACACACGCACACAGAAACAGACACAGACACACATGTAATCTGTTGTGGTCTGCAAACAAATTACAGTAGAAATGATACCTTTCATGAGAAGAGATAGGAGGCCTGTAAGGGGAAATGGATTCATTCCCAACTAAATGTATTTTGGGTTCAGTTTAGAGTAAGAAGGATACCAGTATAGGCTCAATAGGCTGTGATATCATGTGCCATTAGGTAGGCACATTTCCCCATACCACGTTTGACTTGACTGAGATTTGGCAAATGTCGTGCTTTTGGTTAATGAATATAGGAACTGTAAAATAGTGAACCTTGTCCTCTGACTCAGCTGTGCTCAATATAGGCAAAAAAAGTGAAGAGTTTTTTAGCTGAGGCAGTTTTAATCATGAAGGGACAGCATACTCACAGTCTGTTCACAGAATTAATTATGTTTGAATTACTCTTTTTAGTACAGAGCCAAAAATTTTAGTTGCATGATACAGACTCTCAAAATGAGAGGTGGCCCAACAAAATTTTGCAAGTGCATGAAAGTACATAACAGTACTCATCCTCCCCTTACTGAGAAACTGCTTTTTAATTAGTAAATGCAGTATGACTATCTTTTAATTAAATTCCAGGTGTCCTAGCAAGCTGTGGTTATCATACATGCGTCTCATGTCTGAATTGACGTGAATGCAGATGGAAATTTGGGAACATGGAATTTCTTAGACTTGTGTTTGGCAGTTCAAATTATTTTACTGATGTCATTCAGGGCAGATTAAAGTACATAATATTAATGTCTTTAAAGAATAAGAGTCTGGCTTTTTCTAGCTGACACTATTCTAATCATACCTTCATCAGAAATCTAAAAATTTATTTCTAATGAAGCTTTTGAATAGCAAATTAAAAAAAAAAAAGATTTGACCATACTTAGAAAGTGAATTGATAATTAATGAAAGCATTGATAGGATAAAATACATTTTTAATTCATTAACTAAGTAATTTCTTATAAATTCCATAAGCATCAGGTGGAATTCATCTTAACTAACTTGCACTAGCTAAATGTTTTGAAGTTCACTTTAAGTGAGCCATTTAAACTCCCTGACCTGTTAAAGAGAGAAAGATAATATCTCTAGAAAACAATTTAGATAGGATGAGATGAATTCTTGAGGTGACTCTTTGTCTCCATTTGTTTTTGGAAGAAGCCTGTGAGACTCTCTTGGACTAGACACCTTAACCTTTAGACCACTAAAAAGAGGTGAAATATATTCCACTGTGACTAGTTATAATGAGTCTGCATAATTTTAATGACAGTGATTGTATGGGTTAGAAGATCGTAGGACAGATTTATTTTCTCTGAGGACATAAAAATGCATTGCATGTATTTTTGCTTTGACTCTTTTAATTTTTGGAAGATGATAGATTTGATATAGAGAGCCTATATAGAGAAAATCTTTAGTCTGTATTTCATTAATAAGAATAATTATGCAGCACACAATTTTAGGCTTCAAATTTTATATATTTGATAAGTATAAATTGGCAGAGAAATTCATCTGGACAATATCTCAAAGAAAGGCTTATTACCTATGCACTAGAAAATGAAAGTATAGAAAATGTGTTCCTGTAAGGTCTACCTTTACATAAGGTGTTGAAATACTGATATTTCACAGAAATAGATGCAGTTTTCCTGCCAACAGAGGAGGTTTGAAAGACCTTCAACTTTTGCTTATTTCAACAATCCTTCTTTGACAAAAATAAAGTAGAATCATTTTGATTTGGGGCCAAAGCAAAACAAAAACATTGTCAACCTTTGCTAAAGGTGAGAAAACCGACCTGAAAATTAACACAAGGAAAAAGTATTTTCAGTCTGAATCAAAACAATAACATCTTATTGATGTATTGACCACAGTGGGATCTGAAAGTCTTCACATGTAATAAGCCATTTCATTTTGCCATTAACTGCAGCAAATACCAGGCAATGATTAAAGGCCTGGCAATGTAAGGCAAAAGGAAACATTTTCTTTGACAACATGGGCTTTGGAACACATCTTAGAACCATAAGTATTGAAGAATAGTAATCAGTTAGCAGATAAATCCCTACTACCCTGTAGGACCGGAAAACAAAAGAAATATACTTTCTTATTATCTCAGTTAAGGTCTTGGAACAGAATATGATGGCTGGCAAGAGAAATGCCAACTACTGAGCTCCTCATCAGGTTTGGGGCTCTCAGGTCTTCTCCTTTTACCCTGTCACATTACAGGACGGAATAAAAAAGGGCCACGCTGATCCCTGTGCGTCTCCCTGGGATTTGGGGAAGGAGGAAGTGCTGCTGACCTGCTGGTTGTCCTCTCAATGAAGAGGGGCACCTTCTTCCCCAGGCCCTGAACACATGAGAAAGTAAAAGGCTTGAACCTTTTCCCTCTGTAGGCGAAATTTGTCTCACCTAACTTTAGCCCTCTGTGAATTGGTAGGTAGTCTAAGCTGGTTTTTTTAGACTTACTTGTGGTCACCAGGGAAATAAAGGCACTTCTAGAGGCTGTTTATCCATCCACAGAAATTTATTTAAAACAGATGGGATGAACTGTGTTGAGAAAGAACCTCTCTCCCTCTGTTGATAATAAGGGGCCTAAATTGCTTGTTTAGAGTAGATGTCCAACTTTTAGCTTGCTAATTTAGATAAGAAATATACCACTATTGTATATGTATAGAAAGAGACTGAACATAAAGGGTTTCTCCTTCAAGTCTCTATCAAGGTTACAGGGAACAAAGGAAAAACTGAAGACTCAGGTATGTCACATATTTAAGTCTTTTTTTAAACAAACAAACAAACAAACAAACCCTCTGTGAATGAATACCAGCTTTTAAAATGAAATAGTGCTAGCTGTGCCAGCCTTGCATTTAAGATGCATGACAGCCACCTACCAAGAGGAACCCATAGAGAAACTCTCCCAGCCTCCTCCACAGGGTCCATGAAGACCTGCATCGAAGGGTAGCAGCAGATCATCGTTTCATCCATGGCTGGGCAGCTGTTCTTTCTTGTTACCATTAAAGAGGAACAAAGACAGGCTTTGCCCTTACCCTGTTTCTTTAGAAGACTACCAGTACCTTGCAACTTCTCCTTTTTTCGTTCTGCTTTCCTTGAAACCACTTTATGCATATCAGGAAAGACAGTGTTTGTTTTTGGTCTCAGTATTTGATCTGACATACAATAGAGGGTTTATGGCATTAAAAATGGATGCTAGTTGTTGAACCATCAACTTTCCCCATAATATTTAAGATACCTAAACTCAAGAGATTAAAAGGATCAGCTCAGTATGTGAATTATTTACATAAATTAGAAAAATGTTGGAAGAAGATCAACAATTCTCTGTTGTCCAATGCCATGAAGTTGTATTTATTGCATATCACAAAATCTGACAGCACACTATGAATCCCTAATTTTTCTGATACTTAAATGAAGCTACGCAGCTGATTCTATTTTTTGTAAAATGGTTTTATTGGCATTCAGATTTAAGGAATACCATTGTTTATTCCAATTCAGGATTTCAGCTTATACAGTTCTTCTGATTCCAGAGGACTTGCACATCTTGTAACATCAAATTTAAAGTCTAAAAACAGAACTAAAAAAAGGATTTCTTATTAAAAGTGTTTTCTGTTGCAACTAATATAACTGATGAACTTCTGTTGAAGTGAGGAAAGAAAAGGGGAGAGGTGCTCTGCTGGACCTCATACTTACAAACAAAGAAGGGCTGGTTGGAAATGTGAAGGCTGGGGCAATTTTGGCTGCAGTGATCATGAGGTGGTAAAGTTCAGGATCCTGAGGGAGCAGGTCAAAGAGCAGGATCACAACCTTAGACTTCAGGAGAGCAGACTTTGGCTCTTCAGGGACCTGCTGGTTGATATTTAAGGATCACCTCCTCCAGGCTCAAGAACGGTCCAGCCCAATGAGCAAGAAGTCAAGCAAAGGGGACAGGAGACCTGCATGGCTGAAAGAGTAGCTCCTGGCAAAACTCAAACATAAAAAGGAAGTATACAAAAGATGGAAGCAGGGATAGGTAATGTGGGAGGAATATAGGGATGTTGCCCAAGTGTGCAGGGATGTGGCTAGGAAGGCCAAGGCCCATCTGGAGTTTAATCTGGTGAGGGACATTAAGGACAACAAGAAGGACTTCTATAAATACATTAGTAAAAAAAAGGAAGACTGGGGAAATGTGGGCCCGCTGCTGAATGGGGCAGGAGCCCTGGTGAGGAAGGATAAAGAGAAGGCAGAGTTAATGAATGCCTTTTTCGACTGTCTTTACTGGTAAGACTGGCCCTCAGGAATCCCAGGCCCTGGAGACCAGGGAGAGTCTGGAGACAGGAAGACTTTCCCTTGGTGGAGGAAGATTGGGTTAGAGATCATTTAAGAAAACTTGACATCCACAAGTCCATGGGCCCTGATGGGATGCACCCACGAGTGCTGAGGGAGCTGGAGGACGTTATTGCTAAGCCACTCTCCATCATCTTTGAAAGGTCATGGAGAACAGGAGAGGTGCCTGAGGACTGGAAGAAAGCCAATGTCACCCCAGTCTTCAAAAAGGGCAAGAAGGAGGAGCCAGGGAACTACAGGCCAGTCAGCCTCACCTGCATCCCTGGAAAGGTGATGGAGCAGCTCATCCTGGAGGCCATCTCCAAGCATGTGGAGGACAAGAAGGTGATCAGGAGTAGTCAGCATGGCTTCACCAAGGGGAAATCATGCTTAACCAATCTGATAGCCTCCTATGATGGAATGACTGGCTGGGTAGATGAGGGGAGAGCAGTGGATGTTGTCTCCCTTGACTTCAGCAAGGCTTTTGACACTGTCTCCCGTAGCATCCTCATAGACAAGCTCAGGAAGTGTGGGCTAGATGAGTGGACAGTGAGGTGGATTGAGAACTGGCTGAATGGCAGAGCTCAGAGAGTTGTGATCAGTGGCACAGAGTCTAGTTGGAGGCCTGTAGCTAGCGGTGTCCCCCAGGGGTCAGTACTGGGTCCAGCCCTGTTCAACTTCTTCATCAATGACCTGGATGAAGGGACAGAGTGCACCCTCAGCAAGTTTGCCGACGATACAAAACTGGGAGGAGCTGCTGATACACCAGAGGGCTGTGCTGCCACTCAGAGAGACCTGGACAGGCTGGAGAGGTGGGCAGAGAGGAACCTCATGAAGTTCAACAAAGGCAAGTGCAGGGTCCTGCACCTAGGGAGGAATAACCCCATGCACCAGTACAGGCTGGGGGCTGACCTGCTGGAAAGCAGCTCTGCGGAGAAGGACCTGGGAGTGCTGGTGGACACCAAGTTAAGCATGAGGCAGCAATGTGCCCTTGCGGCCAAGAAGGCCAATGGTATCCCGGGGTGCATCAGGAAGAGTGTTGCCAGCAGGTCGAGGGAGGTGATCCTCCCCCTCTACTCAGCCCTGGTGAGGCCACATCTGGAGTACTGCGTCCAGTTCTGGGCTCCCCAGTACAAGAGGGATGTGGCACTACTGGAACGAGTCCAGCAAAGGGCTACAAAGATGATTAGGGGACTGGAGCATCTCTCTTATGAGGAAAGACTGAGAGAGCTGGGCTTGTTTAGCCTGGAGAAGAGAAGGCTGAGAGGAGATCTTATCAATGTGTACAAGTATCTGAAGGGAGGGTGTCAAGAGGATGGGGCCAGACTCTTCTCAGTGGTGACCAGCAACAGGACGTGAGGCAACGGGCACAAACTGAAACACAGGCAGTTCCATCTGGATCTAAGAAAAACTTCTTCACTGTGAGGGTGGCTGAGCACTGGAACAGGTTGCCCAGAGAGGTTGTGGAGTCTCCTTCTCTGGAGATATTCAAAACCCGACTGGACATGGTCCTGGGCAACCTACTCTAGTCACCCTGCTTGAGCAGGGGTTTGGACTAGATGATCTCCAAAGGTCCTTTCCAACCTCTACCGTTCTGTGAAAATTTCCTGTTAATTCTGTCCTCAGGTTTCTCTGATGTTCTAATACTTTTCTGCAGTAATATTGAGGCTGTGAAGCAATCTTTCACTGTTACAAAAAGCAAGATAGTATTAAAATAAGTGATGACTTTTTTCATGGATCATATTCTTGACAGGGAGTATTTTGCTATGACTCTATAACAATAAAATAGCATTATTGTTGTTATTATTATTATTATTATTTTCAGCAGGCTGAGTATTCAGGCATACCTTGAGGATATAACTGAAATCAAGGCTACCTTAAGTAGATGATGTACGCACACAAGGTGGGATTCGCTTTGTCAACTTTAGCTATATAAAAATTAGGTTTTAGTCCGAACTGACTATTTTGGCTGCCTCTACAGATGAGGCATCTCTATATGATGGCTGCTTCTGCTTACATTGAGCATTCTGGAGCTTTTCTCTCTTCTTTTAGTGCTCTCCTTTTCAATTGCTTCTCCAGCAATGGAGATAATACTGACTTATGGCTGCTGAGAATCTGAACTCAATCCTAGATATGGAATTGTGTAAAAAAAATGGTAGAGGCTTTAAGAGCATTTTCTGTATCTTGCAAGATAATCAGAGAGAGGCTGTTTTACTGAGAAATGCTATTTTCTTATCTTCTACTGACTAAGTTACTTTTTTCTTTTTTCCTGGAATTTATTCTATTACAGATATTAGGAACAATTTAATATTTTCATACATTCCTTTGATTTATATTACTATATTAAATTTACATTTTCCTTCAGAGAAGAGACGTTATGAAATCAATGTGTTTTTGATTTATTCCAGATGATAAGTAAATGCATGATTATATTCTTCAGAACATTATGTATTCTTCTGTAGCAGATTGAATGGTTTAAATTCATTATATGAACAAAATACCATGGTTACTTAGATGAATAGATTAAATTAATTCCACTTATTTGCCTGCATCCTCCAATTGGTATTTTTCTGCTCTTCTTGCTGTCCTTGTATTCAATTCCTATTGAATGGATTGGCTGTCTTTCAACAGTGGGAGCTGGATGGAGATCTTGGTGTCCTAAGTAATGACATCTGGCATTGCAAGGAAGGGACAAAACCTTCACTTGACAGTTTCTCCATCAACCCATTTCCCTCCTTCTTCCCTCCCTACGCCTTGTGCAGGCTCTGCAGGGAACGGTGCTCTTGCTGGGAACCAAACACCCCAATGGAAGAGTAATTGCACCATCAGTTGTGCCTTGGTGGATCTTTTCCTGCTACTTTGTTTAGTCATTAAAAATGGACTGGGAGCATGTAAAGAGCTTGCATGTATCAGAGCAAAACAATGGCTGCTTTGGCTGAAGAAAGAAGCTGGCTCTAGAAATGTGAAAGTGGAGTATGCACAACAGAAAGGTTTGCAGGCTCACTGTTATGTCCCTTATGCCTACGTCTGTATTTTGAAAAGAAAAGGCGTAATCAATAAAATCTGCAGTCCAATATAAACTGAATTTATTTAGTTAATCTACCTCTGTGTGGGCTTCCATAGTAGACTTGTTTGTACACTACACTCTTTCCACTTCTCATTGAGCCCTCTTTTTCACCCACACAGGCTATGTAAGGGCAGAAGGGACCTTTTTGGTAACTTATTGTGATATCTGGTGTAGCAGATGCTACTGGGTGACATTCCTATGCTCTGTATTGTATGGATGAGATTCACAGAAAGAATTACGGTTTAGTCAGTAGCCTTTTTGTCTTGGCAATGTGTCTACCTTCCCCACTTACAATTTTCTTTCTGAATCAGTTTGAGAGAAGTTGGCCCTGTAGGAATCTCCTCACTGACTGCTGGTTGTTGCCATCTCTGGAAGTAAGGGCAATGCTTATTTTCCAGTACAAAACAATATTGTTTAGAACAAGAAATGAAGAACAACATCACTGTATGCTAATGAAGCAACAAGGAGAATTCCATATACTGAACAGTAAGTTATAAACACTGTTTAGGACCATCATGATTTTAAATAACTCAGTCTTTTTAAAGTTGCACACTTAAGAGTATTTATACACTACATATTCTCATAGCTCCCTAAACACTTTCACCTCTGCCTTCCTTATGACAGCTGCTGCTCCCAAGGTGTAATGTTTCAGCCTTCAGGTTTCAGCGGAAGATTTATTAGCAACCCCTCCATAAATTATTTTAGTTACAATAAAAAATAAAATGTTCCTTCTCCCTTTGGCTCAACAGGAAATATGAAAGCTTTATTACTGCTATGGGTTATTTTGGAAGATGGCAGCAAACAAATCTACTTTTCAGTTCTGTGACTAATGCAAATTGCCACCATGGCAAAAAGGACTTGCACAGAATACAGTAACTCATTTGTAATGATCAAAAAATTTGGTTTAGCTATTTCAAGACTGTTCTGTGAAGCACTGTGGAATTTACTGGCTGCTTATCCTGTTGCATATACCTCTTTGCTTCTATTCACCATTATTTAGTAGACATTTGCTTCCATCATTGGTGCAAGTGCTTTTGTAACCACTTTAGTAAAGGTAACTTTGCAATATACTCTCCATACAGTTAAAATAAGTCTGTTTCCATTTAAGCCTTTCTTTTTTAGCTTCTCCTGCAAATTTGGCTAGTACCTTTGGTATGAAAAGCTATAGGTTTAAAATAAAGGTCAAGTTTGCAAAGTCTGAAAAAATCTTGTCAAACTGTTTTGAGACTGTTTGTTCCTAAAATCTTACTTTTTCAAAACCTTTCACTTATTAAAAGGAAGGAAAAGATTTGTTCCTTTATAGCTTTGCATATTTTGCATAGCTGAATTTGCAGGAAGCCTTATGCATGTACTATATTTGAAGGAAACAAAAATAAGAAAAGGTGCCATTGATCTAAGTGTAACAATTACCACAGGTATATAAATGCTTTCCAATAAGCAATTTTTTTGAGCTCTGTAAGATCATAACACTTTTTTTTAAGTATAGGACAAACATATTCCCTGGGAGTTTGCAGGGTCTGTCCCTGTCACCAGAGGCTTACAAACTATGCCATGAAGCACAGAAACTTACAGGCAACACACTCTTTTGTATGATCTGCAGGATGTACTGGAATAGGATGAAAGATCTTTATTGTTATGTACAATTCAAACAAATAGCAACATTCAGGAGTTAGTAATTTCTTACGCTTGAACAAACAAAGCTGGTAAACTCCGTATCTAAACTAGCTCTTATTATTGAATCTTACAGTCCCCTCTGGGAAAGCTGGCAGTATTTCTAAGTTCTGGGAGAAAATAGGCAGGGAATGATTAAGTCTTTATCCTGATTGAAAGTTGTTCTCTGAGTTTTCCAGGAAGTGAAAAATAGTTGGAAATAAAATCCTCATGCATAAAACTTTCTAAGTGATTTACTGAAATGAAATTTCTCTGGAGGCTTCTTTGAAAAAATAAGACAGTTGTGAGGGGTTGTTTACATCTTAAATGAGGCAGGTGAGAGATTCTTAACATCTCTGGGAGACTGAAGCTGAAAATATGCAGCACAACAGCAAAGCTCAGAGCATGGAAATCCTATGTTAAGCATTTAGCTGTGGATCCTGTAATTTGTGCCTATTGAAGTATAACTGCAACATCTTAAAAGGGGTAACTCTGGTCCTTGTTTTACATTTTGGGTGTTGTAGAGACATATTCTGGTATCTAAAACAACCCTTAAAACATCAGGGAAAATCACAGCCACATCCTACATATTCCGCACAGGTTTAGAAAATATTTTCTTTCTCTCAATGTGAATCTCATGCCTTTTGTAAAATGCCCTTGTCGCTACCAGTCCCTCACTCATTTGCATCTACTATTTTGTTTTTCATTTTTTGTTTCTTTGTTCGATGAAGTCTTAATTTCATGAAGGTCTATCTGAACCAGTCTTATTCCTGCTTATACTAGGTGACTTAACTAGGTGTTTAGAGAGTTCAGCAGCTGGTGGGAGAAACTCAGCTCAGAACCTCTACATGTGGTTGATTTCCACTGAAACATTGATTTAAGCATAGGAGTTGAAATTAATTTTTTTCAGAGAATGCTTAAGTGGTTCTGTTCTTACCATTTGAGAACTCTTATCTGGGAGGCAGCTTCCCAGTTCATGCTGTCTAGCAAGATATCTTTTATTTTATTCATTATTTTAATCACTTTCAGTCCATATGTAATTGTGGGTTTTGTTATTATTCACACCATAGGGGCTACTTACTGCTGTACACCTCTCAGACCTATTATCTAAAACATTTCTCAGAACATGATCCAAATCAGAGATATGTATAGAAGGCACATCTCTCAGTCTGGCCCTGTTTTCTTTTTTGAAGACACTTCTTTTTCCTCACATTTTAGCCTGCTAAATCTCCAGAAGAGAGAAACATGGCTCTACTTCAGAGAAGGCTGTTCTTATTGCATATGAGATTTAAGTCAGTAACTTGCTACATGGAATTAGTTTTACTCCATGCTTCATTATGCCAAATGACACTTTCTTCTTTTTTCCCTAAACACTATCACAGAATCACAGAATGGTTGAGGTTGGAAGGGACCTCTGGAGATCATTTAGTCCACCCTCCCTGCTCAAGCAGGGTCACCTAGAGCACGTTGCACAGGATCACATCCAGGCAGGTTTTGAATATCTCCAGAGAAGGAGACTCCACCACCTCTCGGGGCAACCTGTTCCAGTGCTCAGCCACCCTCACAGTGAAGAAGTTTTTCTTAGATCCAGATGGAACTGCCTGTGTTTCAGTTTGTGCCCGTTGCCTCACGTCCTGTTGCTGGTCACCACTGAGAAGAGTCTGGCCCCATCCTCTTGACACCCTCCCTTCAGATACTTGTACACATTGATAAGATCTCCTCTCAGCCTTCTCTTCTCCAGGCTAAACAAGCCCAGCTCTCTCAGTCTTTCCTCATAAGAGAGATGCTCCAGTCCCCTAATCATCTTTGTAGCCCTTTGCTGGACTCGTTCCAGTAGTGCCACATCCCTCTTGTACTGGGGAGCCCAGAACTGGACGCAGTACTCCAGATGTGGCCTCACCAGGGCTGAGTAGAGGGGGAGGATCACCTCCCTCGACCTGCTGGCAACACTCTTCCTGATGCACCCCAGGATACCATTGGCCTTCTTGGCCGCAAGGGCACATTGCTGCCTCATGCTTAACTTGGTGTCCACCAGCACTCCCAGGTCCTTCTCCGCAGAGCTGCTTTCCAGCAGGTCAACCCCCAACCTGTCCTGGTGCATGGGGTTATTCCTCCCCAGACGCAGGACCCTGCACTTGCCTTTGTTGAACTTCATGAGGTTCCTCTATGCCCACCTCTCCAGCCTGTCCAGGTCTCTCTGAATGGCAGCACAGCCCTCTGGTGTATCAGCAGCTCCTCCCAGTTTTGTATCGTCGGCAAACTTGCTGAGGGTGCACTCTGTCCCTTCATCCAGGTCATTGATGAAGAAGTTGAACAGGGCTGGACCCAGTACTGACCCCTGGGGGACACCGCTAGCTACAGGCCTCCAACTAGACTCTGTGCCACTGATCACAACCCTCTGAGCTCTGCCATTCAGCCAGTTCTCAATCCACCTCACTGTCCACTCATCTAACCCACACTTCCTGAGCTTGTCTATGAGGATGCTACGGGAGACAGTGTCAAAAGCCTTGCTGAAGTCAAGGGAGACAACATCCACTGCTCTCCCCTCAGCTACCCAGCCAGTCATTCCATCATAGGAGGCTATCAGATTGGTTAAGCATGATTTCCCCTTGGTGAAGCCATGCTGACTACTCCTGATCACCTTCTTGTCCTCCACATGCTTGGAGATGGCCTCCAGGATGAGCTGCTCCATCACCTTTCCAGGGATGCAGGTGAGGCTGACTGGCCTGTAGTTCCCTGGCTCCTCCTTCTTGTCTTTTTTGAAGACTGGGGTGACACTGGCTTTCTTCCAGTCCTCAGGCACCTCTCCTGTTCTCCATGACCTTTCAAAGATGATGGAGAGTGGCTTAGCAATAATGTCTGCCAGCTCCCTCAGCACTCATGGGTGCATCCCATCAGGGCCCATGGATTTGTGGGTGTCAAGTTTTCTTAAATGATCTCTAACCCAATCCTCCTCCACCAAGGGAAAGTCTTCCTTTCTCCAGACTCTCTCTTGCCTCCAGGGTCTGGGGTTCCTGAGGGCTGGCCTGAGCAGTAAAGACTGAAGCAAAGGCGGCATTCAGTAACTCTGCCTTCTCTGCATCCTTTGTCACCAGGGCACCCACCCCATTCAGCAAAGGGCCCACATTTTCCCTAGTCTTCCTCTTGCTACTGATGTATTTGAAGAAGCCCTTCTTGCTGTCCTTGACATCTCTCGCCAGATTTAATTCCAAACGGGCCTTAGCCTTCCTCGTCACATCCCTGCATACTCTGACAACGTTCCCATATTCCTCCCAAGTGGCCTGTCCCCCTTTCCACTTCCTGTATACTTCCTTCTTCTGGTTGAATTTTGCCAGGAGCTCCTTGCTCATCCATGCAGGTCTCCTACCTCCTTTGCTTGACTTCCTACTCATAGGGATGCACTGATCTTGAGCTTGGAGGAGGTGATGTTTAAATATTAACCAGCTCTCTTGAACACCCCTTCCTTCTAGGGCCCTAACCCATGGGATTCCTCCAAGTAGGTCCCTGAAGAGGTCAAAGTTTGCTCTCCTGAAGTCCAGGGTTGCGATCCTACTTAGTGCCCTGCTGCCTCCTCACAGGATCCTCAACTCCACCATCTCATGGTCACTGCAGCCAAGGCAGCCCCCAACCTTCACATCTTCCACTAGTCCTTCTTTGTTTGTTAGTACGAGGTCCAGCAGCACACCTCTCCTTGTTGGCTCCTCCACCACCTGTGTCAAGAAGTTGTCACCAATGCTCTGCAGGAACCTCCAGGACTGTTTGTGCCTAGCTGTGTTGTCTTTCCAGCAGATATCGGGGTGGTTGAAGTCCCCCATGAGAACCAGGGCCTGGGATCATGAGGCTACTTCCAGCTGTCTGTAGAAGGCCTCATCGACTTCCTCTTCCTGATCAGGTGGCCTGTAGTAAACACCCACCACGCTGTCACCCATGCTAGCCTGCCCTTTAATCCTTACCCATAAGCTCTCGACTCGCTCTTCATCCACCCCTAGGCACAGCTCAATACATTCCAGTTGCTCTCTCACATAAAGAGCAACTCCGTCACCTCGCTTTCCTGGCCTGTCTTTCCTAAAAAGCACGTAGCCATCCATGACAGCACTCCAGTCATGCGAGCTATCCCACCATGTCTCTGTAATGGCAATGAGATCATGGCCCTGCCACCACACACAGATCTCCATGTTTTTTATTCCCCATGCTGCGTGCATTGGTGTACAGGCATTTCAGAGAGGTGATCAAGCATGCAGGTTTCCCAGGAGGGATACAAGAGGATCCTCCATAGCCACATCCCATGCGCACTTCCCTGGCTGCATTCACCTGCTGGAGGCGTCCCGACTTGAGCTGTCTTTTGCCAACTACCCTGGCACTATAACTCTCCCCTTCCCTCATCCTTCCTAGTTTGAAGCCCTCCTTATCAGGTTGGCCAACCTGTTGGCAAAGACACACATGCCCCACTTAGTGAGGCAGATCCCATCTCTCCCAAGCAGGTGTCGATCTTCAGACAGGGTCCCATGGTTGTAGAAACCAAAACCCTGTTGCCAACACCAGCGGCGCAGCCAGTTGTTAACTTGGAAAGTCCATCTCCTCCTCCTCTCATCCATCCCTCTCACTGGCAGGATTGAGGAGAAGATGACCTGGGCTCCCAGACCCTTGACCACCATCCCCAGAGCTCTGAAATCCTGCTTGATGGTCTCCAGTTTGCCCTTGGTGTCATTGGCGCCCACATGGAAGAGCAGCAGCAGGTAATAGTCCAAAGCATGGACAAGCCTTGGCAATCTTTCCATGACTTCTCTCACACAAGCCCCTGGCAGGCCACAAACCTCTCTAGACATGAGGTCAGGTCGGCAGATAGGTGCCTCCGTCCCCTGCAGCAGGGAGTCCCCCACAACAATCACCCGCCGCTTCTTCTGGGCGTTCCGGCAGGGCACAGGGTCTGTTGTCCCAGGTACTTCCCTTGCAGCCATGCCCATCTCCTCCTCATCCTGGAGGGCACTAAACCTGTTCTTCAGCTGCAAGTCTTTGGGAGGAGTAGGAGCCTTTCTCCTCCCACGAGCAGTGACCAGTTTCCAGCCTTCTTCTACGATGTTATGATGTACCGTTTCACACGGCACAGAGCCCTCCGTCAACTCCACTGCTGTGAGGGGTTGGGACTCCCGAAGCTGCACAGTCTCCGAGAATACCCTGTCTATCACCTCTTGCTCCGCTTCTCGGATGCTGCGCAGCCTACTGACCTCCTCCCGTAACTCCCTTACCTGACGACACAGCTCGTCAACAGCAGCACACCTCCTGCAGGAGAGCTGACTGCCAGCCCAGGCCTCCTGGAGAGGCCCCAAGCACTCCCTGCAGCCTGAGACCTGCATCTACTGTCAGAGGGTCGGTCTGGGTCGCAGCCTCTGACACAGCAACTCCAACAGCCACTGGGGAACGCGCTGTGCGGCGTGTCACAACCATACCTGAGGAAACCTACACCACAGGGAACAGGAACAAAGGTACCTTCATGCACCCTTCTGCAAAAACTGCTGCATCTGTTCACTGCCTCTGGGAGCTGTGCTCTGGGCCTGGCTCTTATATAGGCCTCTCCCTAGCACTGGCTAAGAGGGTGCTTGACCGCCCTAATCAAGGGCCACCTGGATCAAAGGCCCCAACTCCCTCTGGTCAGGGGCAACCAAGAGAGCTCATTAGCAGCAGCCACTCCTAGTTAGAGCTTTTCCCAAGAGCTTTTCCCAGAAGTCAAGGCCTCCTGCAGTTGTCCTTGCCTAGCTTCCCCTTTCCTGTTCACAGCAATCGCCTTCTAGTTCCTCGGGGGTCCTCAGAGAGCCCACAACTTCCAACAAGATCCTCAAGTTCTAGTCAGAGCCCAAACACTGCTGTGCAAACTGCTGCGTCTGTTCGCTGCCTCTGTTAGCTGCGCTCACTGTTTACGAATTGTCTGTTGTGTTTTCCCAATGTGATCTTGAGGAACAATCTTGGAAAAGAAAAAATGACAACAAAACCAGACCACAAACAACAATAGTCCCAAATCAAACCTCTGTAAGTTGCACACAGAAGACTTATGAGGTTATAGGAGCTGATTTGAAAACTGACCTTCTGAGAGATGTCCTGAATTTGAAGTTTCACCCATCTGGACATTTGTCTCCCTTTGTTAACCTAAAGGAAGTATATTCTTCTTTATATGTCTGCCTTCTATTTCTCCAAACTGCCCTTATTTGGTACGGATTTCTTATGAATTTAAGGCATTATGGTGGCACATATGCCAATTAACAGATACTTAATTCAGAAACAGATACTTAAATATCAAGCAACGGAAAAATCGTATTATGTCATTTTGCTTGATAATAGGAACATAAGTATTGCTAAAGTTGATTAGACATATTGTTCAGCTAGTATACTAATTTGCTGGAGAGAGTGGCCAGGTCAAGGCATTTTAGATGCTGGATATTTTTACTGTGCAATTATGGAAAACAGTTGACATTTTTTTCTATCTTTGGTCAGGATAGACATAACTTTATTCCGTTTTATCCTAAAATTTAGTCTAAAATTTAAAATTCCAATCTGAGGCAAACATTTACACTCCTGCAGTAGTAAGTAGAAAAATGCACTTTCAGAGAACAGTTTTTTCCACTTATAGACACTTATTTCAGAATGAGATGAGTTACATTCTGGAAAATGGCTAATGAGGGAGCCTAAATTACTAGTTTAGACCATGTACCTACTTTGAGATGGCTAAAATTAGATGAAATTAATATTAAGTGAAAATCACCTTTAATTAATAATTCTAATTCAGTGATTGGATTAGCATTGAAATTCTGAGTCGCTATTAAAACTAGAAAAGGATGTGATAAAGCACCAAACAAACAAGAATGGCTTGCTAAGAAGGGTTCACAGTCCTATTAAAAAGTTACAGCATTGCTGAGCTGGTAAATCTGGGTCTCTTATCCTGTCCAGGCAAGGACGTAAAAAAATAATCCTTAAGGTGAAGGAAACATATGTTATTAAACAATCCTATATAGGAAGAGAAAGAATCTTCCTTCCATGTTTTTAGCAAACACAAAACCAAAGTGTTTGGCTCACCCAATTTCATCATGGAGTCCCTGGCCCTGGTTAGGCCTAAATCCTAAATCCTAATCCTAAATCCTAAAGAACAGATTTCTGGGCAGTTAATATATTCTTTCATATTTTCTGCCTGGATTCCTTGGGAAGTTTTCAAGCTTAAAGCCTGTGTATAAATATATGCTGAGAGACCATGTGTCTGAGTGGGGAAAGAGCAGTTAAAATAAAAATGTATATTTTAAATCCACAAGTAATTGCCTTTCAGCAAACAAAATCAGCGTTCAGGATAAGGATTAATGCAGAATAACAAATTTAAATGGAATGAATTCTACTATAATCCATGGCTTAGTCTTCCATGGATCTGTATCTTGTTTTTCCTTTATATCTTTGCAGCTCCCAGACAACTTCTAACTGAAAGAACACTTGAAATATGCAACCTTGAGTGACCTCTAGAGGACTGTATATCTGTTGAGGTAAATAACCATAGATCCCATGAATGACCATAAGATGGTGAGTCATCTCAGACTCAATATGGGAAAAGAATCAATTGCAGAGAATGATTCATCCCATTCTTAAGCAGGTGTCCAGCCCAGGTGAAACTTGTCAACCAGAGGATGTGCCCATCCCTTTCCTTTGACGATAGAGGGGATCTATATAGCTAAATTTGGACTAGGTGCCTGTCTGTAAGACCTCTAAAGTTAAAGAAGACACATCCCATGTTGTGAGGAAAAAATACTAAGTAGTTAGACTCAAAGAAGTAATGCAGTTAAAATAACTGAATAGACAGGACTTGATGTGCCTTAAGGAACCAAATAAACTGAGTTAATAAAGATTTTGATTTTCCCTCTTTGTGAATTCATAGAAAGGAGCTGGTGGAACTTGGCTCTGTTGAAATAAAAATAATTCGGACATTGATTACAGTGAAAGAGGGAAACATTTCAGTTCAGGAAGTTAACAACAGTAGCCAAGAAGATGGGCCAGAAAAAACATGATATGGAGAAATCTTAATTCCTATCTGAGGCATGCACAACTTTTTGTTTTGAATAAACTAAACTGAAACTAGTCACTGATAAGAAGGTTAAGGTCTTTATCTGGAGCCTGTGGGATTTTAAGACAGCCTAGAAACACTGAATGGTAGTACCTCTCAGCACTATGGACCCCTCTACAGCCTCCTCTGAGTCAGAATCTACCTGTTTTGTTCCAGTGAAATGGTCTCTGAGAATCTCTGAGTCTGAAAAAAAGACAGAAATTAAAGTTAGTGATGTTTGCTTAGAGAATGATTCTTCTCCCATTTCCAGATTATGACACAGGGAATTCTTATCATCTGTATATCTATGACATAGTTTGACTGCTTTTTATCTCCCATTCCCTTTTCTCTCTATTTCCATAGCCAGCCACCAGCCAGAATGTTTCACTGTCAGCACCCAGTCTTTCTTATTCCTGAAATAAGTTAAGACTAAATGCCTCACAGCTATGTTCATTTTATCTTTTTGAGAAGATTGATTTTGACCCATTTTCGAAATCAATCAGGCATTGATTTTGACCCTGTATTACTGACTTCCATAGATATCCTAGGGTATCATTTTATCCTTGGTTTAGTTCAGAGAAGCAGTATCGAGTAAAGCTTCATCTGAGGCCTCTGAAGAACAGATATAAGAGACAATCCCCTTTTCTGTTTCATTTACTTCAGCACTATCAAAAGAAAACAACTAATCATTCTAGAAGACCAGACTCTGGCAAACAGAAGAAGGAAAATAACCAGGAAGGAGTGACTTAAAGCTCCCATAATTAGGGAAACTTCATACCGCTGATGGTCAGAGAGACTCTTGGAAATAGGAGAAATACCAACTTTCTTAAAAAATAAAGACATTTTTCAGGAACTTTTGATAAAAACATAAGCACAAAATGTTTCCAAGCTCAGTGAACTATGTAGTGATTTTTGACAGTGGTAAACATATTTCCCTATTTGTTAAGAATTTAAAGAACATGTTTTACCAGATCATTTGGCCTAATCTTCTATTTTCTTCTATATTTACTGCTCTGTAGCACAGAATGCTTTCCAAAATACACATTGTATTTTCTAGGAAGGGACATAAAAGATTTTTAACTCAAACCTTCATTCAGTTTGCATAAAAGACTAAAAGAATAGGTCACTGAGAAGTAGAGAGAAAAAAGGCATGCATCCAGCCTGACAACACTGAGTTCTCTAGAAAAGTTTTTGAAATATCATATTGTAGAATAACCTCCAAGATTGTTTGCTTTTCCCTAATTTAAGTTTTCCAATAAGCATATAAGGTAAGATGGGGTTTAGGCAGTACGCATATCAAGAAAATGATCCAGATCTATTCACCAGCATTGCTTCACCTGGAGACGCATAGAAGTGTATGCACATCCATTTAAAATTTCCCTAAACAAGTTAAAAGGATCATCTTTTCTAAAGAAATGTTCTTATCTATAGGCTATACAACCAGGCTTTGACCTGCTTATTCCATCCTTGTTGGTGAATCTTGTATGTCTTTCTGCAGAGTGGTTCATTTTTACAAGAAGAGATGAAGAGAGGGCTTTAACTTTTCTGGAAAACAACCATATGTGTCCTTGCAGGGATCTGAAAACACACAGTTAGATGGACTGTTAGTTATTCCCAGCCTAGCAAGATCAAAGTTTGTGGATCTGTATGCAACTGCTTAGGCTGGGATCATTACTTCACATCTGCCAGATCTAGGAGTCATGGGCCAGCATAGGGAGTCATCTCTGCAGGAAGCTCAGGATGGTTTTAAAACACCTGGAGC
This sequence comes from Apteryx mantelli, assembly GCF_036417845.1. NCBI lineage: Eukaryota > Metazoa > Chordata > Aves > Apterygiformes > Apterygidae > Apteryx > Apteryx mantelli. The sequence goes on from NC_089978.1 coordinate 29,323,349, forward strand.
TCTTTCTGAAGGAGAAATTTGCCTGCATATCTTATCCTGCATGGCTCTGTAAATACCAGCAGATAAAGATAAGATATGATCCCAAAGACCCAGGGAGCAGTTGGAAAACCTAGCAGAACAAACCCTAGCTGGTCGTAATGCCTTGGAACTTGTCTTGGGAGTCTTCTTAAAGGGTGATCAACACCTAACTTAACTGTTACAGAGGGCAGCTTTGTGCTTTCTTGCCATGTCCTGACTACCATGCCTTAATTGTTTTGTCTGGGTTATCCCTAAACAGAGTAGCACCACAGGATGCATTGGTGTTTCCTGCAAATTAATTGCAGAGAAGAGAGGGGAAAAGGGGAGAAGGCTCTGGCTGTTTAGCTAAAAAGGTTGCGTACTGACAGGGGGTAAGTGCTGATGACCGTAGATCCCATTGAAGCCTGCCATAACGTATCATAATGAATGTGATGCACTTGTCTTGAAGGGAAAGCTAAGGTCCTTGCTGTGCAGATACAGCACCTTCAAATTCTAAAATTACCTCCTGACATAACTGAAGTTTATCTATCTATGCTTTCTCCATGGTGCTGCTCTCAGGAAATTTTACCGGAAGCAGAACTATCAGCTGAGACGTAGTCTTCCTGGTCTTGGATGATGCATGTGCTCCATTCTGCAGGGTAAATATACCCAGATGCAGACATTAACCGTGACCAAATGTTTCGGTCTAACCCTCTGGACATATGGACAGTGTATATATCTCACCTGCCATGTTTACAAGCTCCAGATATTATCAACAGCATAAAGCAAAGAACTCTCCCAGTCCTCTTCTAAGCACAGGATACATCTGACCACCTATTCCAGTTTATTTCTTTATTGGCAAAAAGTTTGCAATAAGAAGATAGTTTTACAGAACATATAACAATACCCTGGAATGGATCTTCAGGAAAATTATGCCAATTCTTTTGCTATTGATATATTTACTAATCTTTTTTTCTGTGTTGGATTTGACTGTCTATATATCATGCTCCACACTTAAAAGGAAGACTAACAATATAACATTATTCTTTAGCACTCTATAGTTTCCAAAAGGTCATATGATGAATTTGGAACTGTTAGGTCCTTGTCTGAGCGAAAATTCAGAATAATGAACTTAGGAAAGAAAAACTTAACTTTACTCTAATGTGAACGGAAACACGCCCTCTTACTGATTTCCTATTCTCACTGACATCTGCAAGTCAGGATTTTATGAGCTATGAAATTAAAAAAAGCTTTTACGAAATGTATCTGATACAAACGCTGTCCTCCAAAATGAAAGAAAAGACTTTGAAAATGAAAAATAAATCTGCAATATCAACATGTAAACAAAAGCAGTTTGGAGGAAATATATTCATCACTTTGCTTGTTTTGAAAAGGAACATTTTCACTTCTTTAGTGCTGCTGTTCTCAGAGAGAAGAGGAAGCTTTTCAATTTATAGCCCCTGTCAGGAAAAAATATTCTTTTTGGCTTAAACAATGGTGCCATGTTTTCCAGCCTTGAAAATGATACACTAACAGTCTTTTCAGAAGGCGATATTACCAGGAAAGCAAAATCTGACTCATATATTGGTCTCTTGTGTAAGCAATGCTGAGCTCAACTTCCATCAAGGCTTAATCTTCATGCATCTCCTTTTGGGTTAACTAAAAAAGCAGCTTCATTTGGATCACCTGGGAAAGCTTCTGACTTCATAAATACCTGTCCAAACATTTGCAGACACCCCTGGAGGTGGACATGACTCTTGACTGGTTTGTGCTTCGTAGAGGTGCAAACTGTCAAGGAAGCAGAAACTCTTCACTGCTTTTATAAGCTACTTGGGAGCTAAATATTTTTCTATCTCCTCTTACGCTTAAGTTACAGTGTACAACAGAGTGAAATGGGTTTACAGCAGGTCACAGGTCTCCAAATGTGCTACAGGAGGGGATTATATTGTACTCTCTTCAGGAGGATGTGCACTCCTTCAGTATTTGGAAATCCTCAAAAACTCTGGCTAGTCAAACACCCAGGAGGGAAACATGCAAGTGTAGAGCTTGGGAAGGTGGCATCCTTGCTTCTGCCTCTCCTGTGCCTGATCCATCCCCTTTACATGAATGACAGCCTGGACCTGGCCTAAGAGATGCATGTACCAGGTACATGCATGTACCTCTGCAGGGTTCTGAGTTTTGACTCTTAATGTGGGCTGTGAGATTATAATGTGGATGGTGACAAAACGTGGTTTGAGAACAAGTGGGAATCACTGCTTAAACCATCCGGGTGCTTACTCTGGGAAAGCCAAGCTTCACACTGATTTTTATTTCAGGTTACAGGCAAGCTGTTACCTTTACTTCAGGTAAAGTATGAACAAACACACTGCTGCCATCTGAACTGACTTCAGTGGTGCTTTTTACTGAATAAGGAGTAAATATCACCTATAGGATTTTTTCTTAGGAGGATTAGCAGAAGATCATCAAATTTATTTATACTGATGACATAAATTAAATTTAGATTGATGCTTCCATAAGTGAAATTCCATTGCTCTATTAATTCACTGTACTTGCTGCTTTGAATATATCTTTGTACTTTTTAAATTGAATTTGATCTAACAAAGGCTGTCCAAAGTTTTAGAGATTCATTTTGAAACTATTCTCAGAGAACCTGACCAATTTGAACTATTGCCTACAGTAAAGACCTGCTTATTTTAATCTTCTGACTTGCTGATCTAATTAATCTCACTTATTGCAAAGCTCAATTTTTTGCTAGAAATGTGTTGGTTTCCATGAAGTTGTCAATAGGACAGCTTTCTCAGGTACCAGATAGACACATTAAGAAGGAAGAGAAAAGTAGATTAACAGTTAAGTCAGAAGTCCCATTTGAAAAATCTGTTCTATCTTAACTGCACAGTGTAAAGCAAGATGATTTCCCGTTGGAGTTATTCCATGTTATATAAATAACAAATGTTCTTCGGATCAGAGAAGTAACCTAGAGGAGCTATGACTTTGAATGAAGCTTCCCAGATGTCTCGTGACTGGCCTGCTCACTGAGATCCTGCCTATTTTGAGGTTGTGCTCTAAATGTATATTCAGTACATTTTTAAAGGTCTCAGTTGTACTGTGATATGGAATGAAACTGTGCAACAAAACCTAAAAAGTTCCTGGCCAACCTGATATAAACCAATATTACAGTGCAATCATTCCTCATTTACTTCCATGTAACTAAGATCAGTATCTAGTCTCCACAATGGAAATATCAGACTAGAAGACCTGATTACCCCCTTCCTGTGGGAAAAGCCAGTTGTGATCACATAGACATGCATATGTTGAGCTGGGTCCAAAGTTCTGCACTTTACATTTCATATAAAAAACCTACAGTGAAACTATGCAATGTGGAAAATATGCATTGTTTAGGTACACCCTGACATATGTGACTGATTATAGTTATTAGCATATGACACATATTTGCAAGGAAAATGGAGCTTGGGTCTAGTGGTAGATGTCTAATGAGAACTTTTTCTTGTAGGTGTACTTTGGTGCTTTTTTTTTCTTTAAATGTTTATAAATTCAATGAGGCATGAGTATCAGTTCATCAGTTTAAGCATTAATCCTACCCTGACATAGAGAAGCAGATGTTTCATTCTAATTTTTCACTGGAATTGGATTAGGCTGTGATTCTTCCAGCACTTAAATACACACATTTACTCAGTTATTCTTAGCACAATCAATATAGTTTTTCATAGATAGCTATCAGTAGCCCGTGGAGGTCAGAAGGACTTTTCCAGGGTTTTTTACAGGCTTCAAATTTATGATAAAGTTACACTCAGACTGATGCATTTGAAGGTTTGTGGACCTGGCTAATTTATTCAGCCTTTTGTCAGGAATAAGTAGCAGTTATTGATTAATCATGACCTTTACTATTCATCACCTATGACAGTTATTGCAGACCAGACTAACAAAAATCAAGGGAGAAATGTCTGTTTAAAAAAATACCGCTACTGTTACTGCAAATATGTAGGTCCAGTGAAGTGCTCTAAGTGATTCATCTGATCTCACTTCATCTTTCCAATTGTTAAAAAAGAGTAATCTAAGCTAATTGTTTGGTTTATTGGTCAATAGAGAAGGATAGTCCCCTCAAGGCAATTCATCCCACCCATTTTAGATAGCTGAGAGGAGATGAATCACCTTATGGAAGGATCTGTCCTCTGCTGACTATTGAGAAGGCCTGGAAAATTAGATTAGACAAGACACCTCAACTTTTGCAAAATAAATGGAATTGAATCCTGCTTTAGAGAGGAAACGAAATAATTTTAAATATTCCAGTAATTCTAAAGCCTTGGTCACAAGATGGAGTTGCCCAGGTATAGGGCAAAGCCTGGATTTGCCAGCCTCAGAGTTGCTACACTGCAGCTGTCTCTGAATTAAAGGCCTTGGAAGTAGGACCAAAGGTAATGGTTCTAGGTTAGGTCAGTCATATATTTATTCAAATGGCTCTTTCAGGTGTTTATGACTCTATAACCCAAATCTTATATTTATAGCAACAAGTCATATATTGACTTGTCTTACCAAGCCAAACACTTGGAGATAACTTTGCTAATGGACTCTGAAAAACAACTCAAGATGACTGGTCAGTCCACAGAGGGACAAGAAACAGAAACTGCTCTTTCTTTCCTCACAGATTTTTTTTTTCTTTTTGGTCTCCATCTCTCTAACTTCCTCATGATAATTTGCATCCAAAATGCCTAGACATTTAGTGGGGTAGATATATGGAAGGAAGAGCTAAGAGATTCTCAAGTGTTTTCCTCCCATGTTAGCGCTAGCACGTGTGAAACATCCCTTCCCTGTCACTTGACTCAACTGCTGATGAACACTGCACAATCCTTCACCCCACACGATCCCCTCATATACACACTGCTTCCTGGGAATACTAAGTTGCTTTCTGTGCTTATGACTGGATGGCCAGAATGGGTCAATTTCTTAAATCTTAAAACACTTTTCCTATCTCTGTTGTTCAAAGTGCACAGTCTGAGGCTATTTGGGCACAATTTCACTCCAAAATCAATGTTCATCTGCTTTTGTCTTCTATTTAAAATGTCACTAAACCAACTACACTTCTGAAAAGCGTATTTTGTAAACTGAATCTCATCTTGATAAATAAGGCCAAAATTTGATTTTCAAGCTGTCATATTAAATGTTGATAATAACGTTTAACATGAGCTAAATTTACCTTGTGTTGGGTTTTGTTTTTCATGTTTTTGAAGGAGATTAATCAGGGTGATGGAATGATACGCCATGTGTCGAGTCCAGCCAGAATAAGCTGTGAGAGTTAAGTTATAATGCCACAACAGTTAAGATTTATAACCTCAATACTGGCAGGTACATGGGGCAGTTCTAAGGGTACAACTCTATGCAAAATAGTAAAAAATCAATTGCCTGTGACCTTGTGTGTCCAGTGCTCTGAAAGCCATATGTTTCGAAGCTGTTTCAGTGTTTGCCTGTGCTGTCTGTGTAGTGTGTGATGAGACCTGTTGCTCTGCCAGAAAAAAATTCCTATGTCTGAAGGTAGTGCTGGGAGAAGAGCGTGCTGAGGAGAGGTCCAGCCCTAAACCAGCTGCTCATGCGGCAACTTCTTAAACAGTTCTGTTACTGATTTTCAGTCTTCAAGTGTTATGTTAAACATAATGCACGTTAAAGGTAATTTAGCAAATTACTTTCATTTTGAGTTAATTAAAGCCCTTCCAGTGACACTGCTGGTGCAGAAACTTGTATGTATACCATCTTTACGTTGACTATGAGGAATACTGCCTTCCCGTTCCCTCCCTGCCTCATTGAGATAAGAACTTGAATAAAATTAAACCTAAGGTAGGCTTGAACATGTTGTTGATATGAAAGGAAAATAGTTGAAAGAACTCTAGTCCGTTATAGTAACTCTGTCCTCTGACAGAATCTGCCTGACACTTAGCTTGTCAACTGTTTGGTCCAATAATACAGCAAAGGACTGATTTCTTAACACTGTTGTGAAATCTTTGACATCACGGGTTTGGCTGCCACATTGGACACTGTGATAAGCACATAATTTCTAAAAAACATGAAGTTTCAAACCAGCCACTACCACCAAAAAAATTCTTCAAGGCATGGAAAATGCTGCTTTTTTGGTACATTTTTTAAAAACCCCATAAGACCATGAATTACAGTCCACATAATAAAATTATGAGAGCATTATTATGTTAATTAAAGTTAGCTGCAAAATTTGCAATTACATAGTTTGGTCATGTAAAAGGAGAAATTCTCTAGAAATATATTATTTCTATCCTCTGTTTTAACAAATCCAAGCAGATAGCATATCCAGTCCTGAAAGTCATACTGTCAGCCAGGAAGCCAAAAATGTGCCATCTTGGTTCTTCCTAAAAAGAATTTTTCTTCCTTAGAATTTTCTTCTTCCCAAAATTTCAAATATTTTATTTCTTTCTATGCCTGGGAACAAAATTTACCTCAAATTGTCCCTCCCTGCACTACCTGAGGGAGAAAGTACATTCTCTATGCTTCCAATTGTAATACAAATGTAAAAGCAACCTTTCAGCAGTAAAATGAATCAAGTATCGTAATACAATAATTATTTGTTGTAATTTTTTCAGTGTACCTCCCTATGGTTACTGATTGGTGACTTACATTTACCAGTATTCCTAATACAAAAATCTTGCAAATTTTTATAAACATACAGAACTCCTAGCAGGTGAGTAGCTCTATTGAGTTCAGGGAAAATGTGCACATACACAGAGGTAAGGTACATATATGTGGTTACAAATCAGAATCTTGAGAAGAAATTCAATTATAGTCAGCCTGTTGATGAAATAAAATTGCTTCTTTATTTTGTAAGACAACTTTTTCTCCTTTTCTCTATTAGGATGACATGCAAACAATGTTACAGCATCTTCTCTCATTGTGGATTCCTCTTCAGCTTTAAAAGGAAAGAAAAAAACAGATTGTTACACAGTCTGGCACCTAAGTTTGTACTTTTGCTCAAGAAGAGATGAAACTCCACATCTGGAGTACTGTGTCCAATTCTGGGCTCCCCAGTACAAGAGAGACATGGCACTAATGGAGAGAGTCCAGCGAAGGGCTACAAAGATGATTAGGGGACTGGAGCATCTCTCTTATGAGGAAAGGCTGAGAGAGCTGGGCCTGTTTAGCCTGGAGAAGAGAAGGCTGAGAGGAGATCTTATTAACGTGTACAAGTATCTGAAGGGAGGGTGTCAAGAGGATGGGACCAGACTCTTCTCAGTGGTGCCCAGTGACAGGACAAGAGGCAACAGGCACAAACTGAAACACAGGCAGTTTCATCTGAACATGAGGAAAAACTTTTTTACTGTGAGGGTGGCTGAGCACTGGAACAGGTTGCCCAGAGAGGTTGTGGAGTCTCCTTCTCTGGAGATATTCAAAACCTGCCTGGATGTGATCCTGTGCAACGTGCTCTAGGTGACCCTGCTTGAGCAGGGGGGTTGGACTTAGATGATCTCCAGAGGTCCCTTCCAACCTCAACCATTCCGTGATTCTGTGAAACAAGATTATGTGATAATGATAGAATGATCACTCAAGTTAAGAAAACTTCTAATTCAAGTTCAAAGACAATTCAGACAATTATCACAGAATTTAGTCTTAGAACAATGAACAGATGATAACTCAATAGACTAAGAAAGTCAGAGCAATTAAAATATTCTGCTTGTCAACACTCTTAAAAATAGAGCAGACTATGACCAGAATTGTGATAACAGCTTTTTATAAGCACCATTCTCTTTTTCCATTCTAACATTTTTTGCTGCAGTAAGTACTAAGCAAAGTTTAAATCATGCAGTTCCAGAGGTCAATTAAGTTATAGTTTGTTGAGAAAGAATCAAGTCAACTTTCATTACAGTTAATACATCTTTTTCACCATTTGAATTATTAGCCTCAGATGCCTTTGTTATACTGTATATCAGCATGTCTATATCACACAGGACTCTGAACTGCCCATAATAACAGTTTTCAGTTTCAATGCAATATATGGTAATATTTTATGTTTTTATAATTTATTTCTCCCCCACTCCCAAAACACACATCTGTAATTATATCTACCAATCCACACCTCTTAATTGTAAGATTAAAAAAATTTCTGAATGATGCAAAAAAATTTTCAGGAGAACATATTAACAAATGTCACAGAACAATGGCATGAAGGATATAAATGCATTGGTAAATCCTCCAGCTACACAGTTCGACATTTTATTTAGACTCTGAGATAACTTAAAAGCTGTTTTTTGCTTGATAATTTAATTCAAGAATGAAAGTTCAAGATTTGGAAATTGTTGAAATAGATGCAAGAGCTTAATGCGCTTTTGATTTGTCCCAGAGGTAGAAATAATCTGCAGTTTAATTTACAGATTGGATACTTCGGTCAGAACTATCTATAGCTAATTACATTCCCTGTAGTGAGTCACACATTTGTAGCTTGCCTGTGTCTCTGGGACTCATTAGTTCCATATAGGATAAAACCTTTTGTTGCTGCCTGAAGTTAGGCAGTAGTGCTGGTTTTGTTACTATAAAGATGGACAAAATTAGTAGAACATTGCCATGTACAATGACCCCCAAATGACAGAATTACACATTAAAAGAGTAGTTGAGGTTAGAAGAGACCTCTGGAGACCATCTGGTCCAACACCCTGCTCAAAGCAGGGTCACCCAGAGCAGGTTGCCCAGGACCACGTCCAGTTGGGTTCTGAATAACTCCAGGGATATGTCCTTTTCCATGTCCTTTGTTGCCAGGTCCCCTGCCCATTCAGCAGCAGGCCCATATTTTCCCTAGTCTTGCTTTTGCTGCTGATATACCTGTGGAAGCCCTTCTCATTGCCTTTCACATCCCTCACCAGTATCAACTTCAGGCAGGTTTTGACTTTCCTAATCCCATCCCTGCACCCTAAGACAGTATCTCTATATTCTTCCTGGGTAGCCTGTCCCTGCTTCCATCTGTTGTACATTTCTTTTCAAGTTTAAGTTTTGTCAGGAGCTCCTTGTTCATACATGCAGGTGTCCTGTCACCTTTCCTAGATTTCCTGCATGTTGGGGTGGACTGTTCTTAAGCTTGGAGGATGTGATCCATGAAAATCAAGCAATCCTCATGCTCCCTTCTTCTCTACAGGGCTGTACCCCATCAGATTCTGCCAAGCACGTCCCTGAAGAGGCCAATGTCTGCTCTCCTGCAGTACAGGATTGTGAAACTGCTTTTTGCCTCTCCCTTCTCTCAGGCTCCCGAATTCCACCATCCTGTGATCCCTGTAGCCAGGGCTGCCCCTGACCTTCACATCACCAACAAGTTCTTCCTTGTCTGTGAGTATGAGGTCCAGCAGAGTGTCTCCCCTCATTAGTTCCTCCATCACCTGTGTCAGGAAATTGTCATCAATGCAATCGGAAAATTCCTGGATTGATTGTGCCCTGCTGTGTTGTCCCTCCAGCAGATATCAGGGTGGTCAAAGTGTCCCATGAGGACCAGGGCCTGTGAATGTGAGGCTTCTTCCAGTTGTCTGAAGACACTACTGCCTCATCTACTTCTTCCTGGTCAAGTGGTCTATAGCAGACACCCACTGCAGTGTCATCCATGTTGGTCTGCCTGCTAATGCTGATCCACAAGCTCTCAGATGGCCCCTCACCAGTCCCCAGGCAGAGCTCCCTGCGTTCCTGCTGCTCTCATATAAAGGGTAACCCCCTCTCCTCACCTTCCTGGCCCTTCCTTCCTATCTGTCCATTACAGCACTTCAGTTGTGTGAGCTGTGATCCCAATGAGATCATAGCCCTGCAACTGCATACAGATCTTTAACTTCTCCTGTTTAGGCCTGTTTCCTAGCCCCAACAAAAAATCATGATATTGCTATAGGATGCATAACTTTTTATAATTATTGTTTAAGGAGTGTTTTTTCACTTGCCTTCTAGTTTTGAAGTCTGTCTTTTATGCTTGCCTCACATTTTGAAACTTCCCCTGAACTCATGAGGATTCAATTTTTTAATTTTTCCTTTTTTTTAGGCAGCCTAATTACACAAAAAGCAGAGCCTATGAGAAGAAGTTCAAATATTGTGAGATAAAAGGCTGTGGAGTTGTTAACACTGCAAGTATGTGCCTCACATGCTAGTCATATGTACTGGAACCGGTTGGGGAATACTTGGTTCTTCTTCCCACAAAAAAGAACTTTTTTTTTTTAATATCTTCATTTTTCTTCACCACATACTTTTTCATGACTGGTACAGGAAGATTAACTGGCAGTAGCTGAAGTGGTGGGACTATACATACTGTTCATTCTGCTTTGACATTTGCCTTTTTTGACTTGCAGGAAGGATAAAAACCCCAGCTATGCACCCCTTTTCCCATCAGTATCACATCTGTATTGCACCCTTTTCACCTTCCTTGAGAGTATGCTGTAACTTGTTTTCTTTTATGTCCCTCACTTGTAATCCTGGTTTCACAAAGAAGGAGGAAAACTTTGCCAGCTCTGTCTCTTCTTACAGCTACAGCCTTATGAAGGGAATGTGCACAAACACATGTGCCCATATCCTGCAAATACCTGCAACTATCAGCAACACATGCCCTGTGCAACAGAACAGTAGTTCTCCTCCTCATCTGGGAGACATAACAACACAAAATGGGCAGCTTGTGTTGCACACCCTGGTGCATGGTGTGAAGACACCTAGAAGTTTCTGAGGGAGGAAAGTCAGCTTGAATAGAATAGGAGGACTGGATGGGACTGGAGGAACTACACCTGGTGCAGCCCAAGCCATACTTTCCTTTGAGCACAGTCCCTAGAGAAAACTGTCCTCAGATCCATAGTTGTTTTTTTTGTTATAAGGGACTAGCTGTTTTGCTCCAAGAGAAAGCTCCAGAATGGACTGACTTATGCAATGTGGATGATCAGGGAAACAGGACCCAGGAGAAAATTAAGGACCTCTGCTGAAAGAGATGTTCCCAATGCTATCTGTGTGTTCGGTGCGATTTTAGCAGGGTTTATAAGAGATTTAGGTGTAAGGCTATCTATTTCCTGGGTCACTAATGAGAAGTCAGGTATCCACATAAGATAGCCAAGCTTCTTGCTTTAACTTTCAGCATCTGAAGTAATATTTTTCAGGTATATCATGTGTGTTTCAGTAATATTTTTTAGGTGCTCTTGGCACTTCATACACCTACGGAATTGGGTAGGGTTTCTTTGTTGCTTTTTCTTTACTTTATGTAAAAGGCTAAATTCTGCCTAATTTGCACTTGTTGAGGTGCTCATTTGAAGCACTTGTTCTCATTTGCATTTTCCCTTTAGCTCTCTGAAGTGTTTTTTCAGAAGAATGGTATTTCTATTACAACACAGAGATGGTATTCCCAGAATAATTGAATGTTAGGGCCATTTGTGACAGGTATGAATCATAATAGAAAAAGTATTTTATTTATGGAATAAATGGATCATATATTTTGCTTCTTGGAGATTTGCCTATTAAAGTACAAATGATTTGCAAAACACAGTATTCAAATCTCCTCTCACCCCATCAGCGTGATTAAAAACAATCTTTGTTAAAACCCTAAGTCTTGAAATGGCATGTAGAAAGCAAATTTGCAGGGCAGTAAACTGTTTAAAATGTAAAATGCAGTTAAAATAGCCATTGAATTTGATAAATCACCAACAAAAACAACAGCTAATTTGCAGCTTCTCATTCTAACTAGATCCAGGCTTTTACAACTGTGGAAAGAACAAATAATCTGTTAATATAGGGTCACTCTGTAGTTCAGTTATTAAGTAAAATGCATTTCATTAGGATAAAAAAATGGGGTACTAATTGTTTATTTCCAATTACTTTAATTTGTGTTTGGTATGACCTTGTCTGTTTCTTTTCCCAGCTCTACCATACTTCTGAGTTAAACAGCCATCAGAATTTATATCATACTATGCTTTTTATCGGAATCTAAAATAGGAGAAAAAATTGCAACAACTAATTTCCAAATATCCTTTTGGCTATTTTTATGCTACCAGCCAAATTTTCACTTTATGGGTTTTATGCATCTGCACGCTTAGTGGCCAGTCCAGCAAAGACTTAGGGTATGATAATCTTTACATATAGGAATACATATGGACCTGCTTGTGTGCATAAGGTAGAGCAATCACATGGTTTCATCCTGAGACCTGTCTTAGAAACACTTCTGTTTGTGCCAAATGTAAGGTGTATGAGCAACATTGCTTTCATTTCTTATGCCAGTTCATAAATGATTATTCAAAATAAAACTCAATTTATTCTTCCATAACACACAGAGATATGAAAGTCATATTCTTTTGTTGCATTTTAGGCATTTTAATTTCTTACTGCTTTTAGTATTTCCCAGGCCGTGTAGGATATGTGTTTTTCAAATGTCTAGTGTTTTTCCAGCTTACAACAGCTTTGATGATGCTGAAATGATTTAAAGATGTACCATCACATGACAATATTTGCACAACATATTCAAGGCAAATCAAAATTCTAATTTTATGTTTCTCATTGTTGACCAGCTACTCAACATTCTGGGAGGATTTAATGGCTTTTAACACCTGGGTGTAGGGACTAAATGGACTAGATAAGGAACCTGGAAGTCTTTCATTAAGCTGTGGCGTGAGCTTTGTTGTTCCTGAAAAGTGACTGCATGAGACTGGATTTTGTTTGAACTTCAAAGGCAGAGGAATGAACCTCATTTTAGTCTCATACCAAAATCAGACCTAGGCAACTCAGCTATGGATACATGAATTGTCTGGATTGAGGAAGTAAAGGTGGCTCTTAGGGTTGCACCTTTCATTTTTAATTTGCTAAACATAAAAAACTAATAAGCCTTAACTATACAATGGGGGAACATTAAGCCTTAACTATACAACGGGGGAACATTCTGATCCTTTTTAACTGCTTTCCAGCTATTTGTGATGCATATAATTGCATTATTTATTTTCTTTGCTCTGACTTTCCTAGATCTGTTTTTAGATTATACGTAACATAAATCTTGAGTCACTTTACACCAATATGCTTGCAAACCACTAATTTAATAATATTATCTTCATGAACCCAAAGATTTTGGAGATGCAGAAATATTTAACAGGATTATTTATAAAATGTCATGTAGGTAAAGCACTTAGAATGATGATTTCACCAGTTTCTGACCCCTTTGCCTCAATATTTGGTATTTTTTAGCACTCACTGTATGGAATTTATGAATGCCTTAGTTTAATGTGACCTTAATTTAATGTGTATTACGATGCAGTGAAAATAGTTCTAAAATAATTTTTTTCACTACATCACAAATAATTACCTCATGGCATAATTAAAGGCATTTTCCTTTACATAGGGTGATATTTCATTTAGAACAAAAATCAAAAAAGCTGATATATTTTCCACTTTCAAGTAGTCATAGCATAGAAGAACCTGGTGAAATACTCAGGGTCTATGAGAAAGCAGATAATGAGGATGTGTTTTTATGATATGCTCAAATGAACAGCATACCTTTATCTAAAAACTTCACTGTCCTTTTAGTAAAAGGAATTATATCACAAGACCCTACAAAGTTTTTTCTGTAAAACTTTCTACCTGTGATTAGAACTCATACAGTTGGAAAAGATAAGAACAGGTTTTGGGTACACATCAAGATGTAAAGGAAAGTCTTAGAGCAGCACAGCTAACACAATATTGTTATTAAATTGAGGAGTCATGGATATGGGAAACCCATAGTCATAAATCTAAGAAATTAAAAAAAAAAAGAAACTCTAGAAAAGACTAAATAGATTTCAGATTAAAAATATATACTATAAATAAAAGAAGGAAGAAATTAGTTAGAAAAATGATTCTTGAAAGCTACAGAAAATAGATAGACCGCCAACAAACAAAACATGAATGTGCTTAAAATAGATCTGAATGCAAAGCTTAAACATACTAATACCTCTGCACTGAAAAAATGTTCACAATGCATCTCTTGAAAAAAAGTGAGGGCGATCATAATCTTTGGATTAAAATGACAAGTAATATATAAATTTTGCCACATGAAACTAAAAAAAAATGAAGAGATGCTTCAGGCCTGGTTGATAACTTGGTAGGAAGAACAGAGGTGGATGGTCAGATAGGTCAGTGCTCTGTGTTTTTGATAGAATAGTGTGTTTTAGTGAAGAAAACTGTTTCATAAAGATGTATGAGTTTTAATGGAGTCCTCATACAGATGATCTCTGAGTTCCAGGGGAAAGAGAAAGAGGCAAGGAAAGAATCAATCATCTTCTAAATCTGTTCTTATAAAGTTGCTTAAAGCACCAGTCCCTCAAACATTTACTTCCATGCTTACCTATCACTTGGGATACTGAGGCCAAATGTCATTTTTCAAAGCAAAAAATTTAATCACCTAAATAAGGTGCTGAACAGAATAATTTAAAAAAGGAAACAGATCTAAAAGAAAACATTCCTGTTAAACTCCAGAAGGAAGTGTTTTGAAAATAACAGTTTTGACCTTATTTTTGGAGATGGTGTGAAAAGATCCTTATGCATGAAAAGCCTGAAGAAGCATTGCTATTTGCTATAACAGCATAGTCAAATTTTCCTGGAAATTACAAAAGAAAGTAGGAAGGAAGGAGGGAGGAAAAGAGAGAAGGAGGCAGAAAAGGAGGGAAGAAAGGAAGGAGGGAAGGAGGGAAGGAGGGAGGAAAGGAAGAAGAAAAGGAGGGAGGGAGGAAGGAAGGGGAAAGAAAGAAAGAGCAAGAGAAAGAGAGAGAGGAATAAAGAAAGAAAGAATCAAGCAAGCTCTGTGAAAAACAGCACACCAAAAGAGTGCATTACCCCAAAGAAGGAGAATACCTGAAATTTAATTTGTTGGAGAAATAATTAGCTCTTCCAGTAAAGAAGCCCATTCTTATTTCTCCATTCTGCCTTGTAGTTGCAGTGCCCACAAAAACTGAGGCTTGTAGGAATTTTCTAATAATGGTAAAAAAAGTTCATGGAAAATTTTTTTACTGTTTTGAGGAGATTTGAAGTAATATGTTGACAAACTATGTTTTTGGTGTGCTTGCACCAGTTTCCAAACAAATACCTTCGCTCTGCTTCAAAAAACCTTTGAAGCCTGTGTTTCTAAAGAAAGTTACTGTGTGAAAAAAAAAGATCAGAATTAAATTTTAATTTTGAAATATATGGTGTACCATTTTCTTTCTTTTCCAGGTCAAAATGTGTTCTATTTGTTTTGCAAGAAGAAAAAGAATAATTTCCTGGAAAACAAAAATTCTGAATTTTGACATACTCTGTTCACTATAGGAGATAGTCTAGCTGTGGATTTATGAGTAGATGGTGATTATTTTCCCCTGAGCTGTATCTTGCTCCCTCAATCGTCAGGAGAGAGAAATAAGCATGGTCTAGTTACATTTGTTTTCAGACTTATCTCACAGTACAGAGAGGATATCACCCATTTTACAGTGTAGTTTCATGTTGTAGCTCAGACAATCTAGCTTTTAGTAGCATACTCCCTTTGCTCCCTCTTATGCTCCTTGCTGCACATTCTCACTACTTCCCTTGTACAAGCACTAGTAGTTTTCTGTCCCTGTGGTGACCTGGTTCTGGGAGTGAGACCTGCAAAAAAACAGCCCTTCAAAGAAAAATGACTGGTTCAGCTCCTTGAACTGGCTCACTGCAAGTCAGACTTGTATTATTGCAAGAAAGAGGGCAGGAGTGACTGCCTGGGGGCAAGGAGCTAGCAATGTTGCTGCTGGCAACAGCTTGCTATTAAACGGGCTTTACTGTGATAATAAAGCATACTCTTAGACTCTATCTTATGAGAGAGTAAGTGCTCTGTGGGGTACTTCCAGCATAGACAGAATAAATCTGCAATACTAGCTTAGGCTAGTTGTTTTAGCTTTTAAAAGCTTTTATTTAGATAAGGCACACTGGCAGCCTGTAAGAATTGTTTGTGTTAAAAAAAATAACAACAGCAGAAACAAACCCCTAGTTTTGTCAATGCCAGAAAATGGAAATTAAATGACATGCTAGACAGGAAGTCTGTATGTAAAGAAACATATATATCACATATCTTAACCATTGTGTCTTTCCTGGTGGCCAAAGAGTAAAATGAAGAGTTTATTTCCTTTGATTAGACTGCTGAAATGTGCAGCTACAAAAGCCATGAATTCTGTACATTAGGGAGAAGTGAACTTATACCGGTCAAAGTTTTATGAACTTCTAATTCTAATGGGATTCAAGAACGCAATTAGAGTTTCTTAACTCTGTGGAGTCAGATTATAGCAGTTACATGATTGCACTAATAGAAGGATGAGGTCATCAAGAGTTACAATAGGAAATATTTAATAATCAAGTGTTTGGAAAGGAATGGAAACCCTCTTGCCTAGATTTTAAGCCAAACTCTGGTTGTTGAAAGTTAAGAAGCTTTCCTGCACACAACTTTCCCACACTGTCTTGCTGTCTCCTGCCTTCCTTTGAGATATATGGCAAAGACATTTTTGGTGTCAAAACTGTGGCTTATATGCTGGCCTTATCCAATTGAAGTCTCATTCCCTTCCAGTATACCACAAAATATGCCTTTACATGTAGGGATTAGCTTTGACAATCACATGCCAGGGACCTTCATACTTCCTGTTGAAGTCTGCCATGATACAGAGAGGAATCTAAGATCCATGAAGTTAGAAGAAAAACTCAAAAGGGGAATTTGGTTGTTAGTCTAGTGCTTAGTGCATCCATGCAGGAGACAAGATTCCTGTGTTCCCCTAATAGCTATTGGGAGTTTGTGTCTGTTTTTATGCCATGACTCTAATATAAAATTCATAATCGGTCAGAGAACAGTGACATATACACACACTTCAGGTAAAATTGTAATTCCCCCATTTAGCAACCATGGGCTGGAAGGATGGAGTATACCTTCATTTAAAACCAGCTTAGATGGTGGCTATAATGTTCTGCCAGGACGCTGGAGAAGGCAATGTGATTTCTCTCACATTGAAGAGAGCACTGTACCCAATCTGCCACAGACTGGACAAATGCTTTAATAACTGACCTATACAAAATTGGGTGCTGAAAAGAAGTATCTACTCCTTTCTCAGAGACCATGTCACAGAATCACAGAAACACTGAACGGCTGAGATTCGAAAGGACCTTTAAGATCATGTAGTCTAACCCCCTGCTCATGTAGAGTCACCTAGAGCAGGCTGCCCAGGACCCCATCCAAACGGCTTTTGAATATCTCCAAGGATGGAGACTCCACAGCCTTCCTGGGAAACCTCTTCCAGTGCTCAGTCACCCTCACAGTAAAAAAGTTTTTTCTTAGATTCACACAGAACTACCTGTGTTTCAGTTTGTGCCCGTTGCCTCTTGTCCTGTCATTGGGCACCACTGAGAAGAGTCTGGCTTCATCTTCTTTACACCCTCCCTTCCGATATATACACATATTGGTAAGATCCCCGCCACCCCCCCGAGCCTTCTCTTGTTCAGGCTGAACAGTCTGATCTCTCTAAGCCTTTCCTCATATGAGAGATGCTCCAGTCTCTTAATCATTTTCATGGCCTTTCACTGGACTTGCTCCATGTCTCTCTTATACTGGGGAGCCCAGAACTGGACCGAGCACTCCAGATGTGGCCTCACCAGGGCTGAGTAGAGGGGGAGGATCACCTTCCTTGACCTGCTGGCAATGCTGTTCCTGATGCAGCCCAAGATATTGTTGGATTGGATGCAGTGGCCCACAGGGGTGCATTGCTGGCTCATGCTCAACTTGTTTTCCACCAGGACCCCTACGTCCTTCTCTGAAAGCTGCTGTCCGACCCCTCAGCTCCCAGCCTGTACTGGTGCATGGGGTTGTTCTTCCCCAGCTGCAGAACCCTACACTTCTCTTTGTCACACTTCATGCATTTCCTCTCTGCCCATTTCTCCAGCCTGTCCAGGTCTCTCTGAATGGCAGCACAGCCTTCTGGTATATCAGCCACTCCTTGCAGTTTTGTATCATCTGCAAACTTGTTGAGGGTGTGCTCTGTCCCACCATCAGGATCATTAATAAGTAAGTTGAACAGGACTGGACCCAGTATTGATCCCTGGGGTACACCGCTAGTTACTGCCCTCCACAGAACCACAGAATCACAGAAGGGTTGAGGTTGGAAGGGACCTCTGGAGATCATCTAGTCCAATTCCCCTGCTCAAGCAGGGTCACCTACAGCATGTTGCCCAGGATTTTGTCCAGATGGCTTTTGAATATCTCCAAGGAAGGAGACTCCACAGCCTCCCTGGGCAACCTGTTCCAGTGCTCTGTCACCCTCACACGAAAGAAGTTTTTCCTCATATTCAGATGGAACTTCCTGTGTTTCAGTTTGTGCCCATTTTTTCTCATCCTAATGCTGGGCACCACTGAGAAGAGTCTGGCTTCATCTTCTTTACACCATCCCTTAAGATATTTATACCCACTAACAAGATCCCCTCTCAGTCTTCTCTTCTCCAGGCTGAACAGTCTGAGCTCTCTCAGCCTCTCCTCATATGAGAAATGTTCCAGTCCCTTAATCATCTTCATGGCTCTTTGCTGGACTCGCTCCAGTAGCTCCATGTCTGTCTTATACTGGGGAGCCCAGAACTGGATGCAGTACTCCAGATGCGGCCTCACCAGGGCTGAGTAGAGGGGGAGGATCACCTCCCTCGACCTGCTGGCAACACTCCTCCTGATGCAGTCCAGGATGCCATTGACTGCCTTTGCCACAAGGGCACATTGCTGGCTCATGGTCAGCTTGTCCACCAGGACCCCCAGGTCCTCCTCCACAGAGCTGCTTTCCAGCAGGTCAACCCCCAACCTGTCCTGGTGCATGGGGTTATTCCTCCCCAGACGCAGGACCCTGCACTTGCCTTTGTTGAACTTCATGAGGTTCCTCTCTGGCCACCTCTCCAGCCTGTTGAAGTCCCTCTGAATGGCAGTGCAGCCCTCTGGGGTATCAGCCACTCCTCCCAGTTTTGGATCATAAGCAAACTTGTTGAGGGTGCACTCTGTCCTATCAACAGGATCATTAGTGAATGAGTTGAACAGGATTGGACCCCATATTGACCCCTGGGGTACACCGCTAGTTACTGGCCTCCAACTAGACTTTGTATCTTAAAAGGAAAACTTAAACCTCAGAAGAGGAGAGCTCCAGACTCTTGGTCCTAAGTGGAGAAAGATGCCTGGAGGCAGGTGTCTGCAGTCATCTTCAGAGTCCCTAGTTCTGAAGAGTGGGCCAGAGCACAGTCACTCCCGTGAAGCAATTATAAGACACCAAGAATATCTCCAGGATTTCAGATTGCTCCTCTGAGGTGGGCTGATACTCACTAAGCCCTCTAAAAGCAGTTGAGATCTCTAATTCCAGGCTTTGAATCCTATATTTGAGGCCGGGCACCAAAAATGTAGGCATTGCAGCGCTTGACTTATTTGCACCTGTCTTCTGAGACCTTATCAGCTTGCTGTGACTTACTTCACTATTTCATTCCTTTCAATGTTGACTCTCTCTGCTTTTTTCTGTGGCTTTCTTCAAGCATTTTTCAATGGAGTCAGTCCAGGCTCTGAAAAATACACAGAATGGCCACAAATGGAACAGTAAAGATGGAAACATGGCCAGTATCCAAATCACCTTTCCTTTATTATTGAAATATCTTGGAAAACAGGCACTGGGAAAAATATATAAACAAACAAACAAAAAATTTGAAAAAAAAGACACTATTGGGTTGGCATATTTCTTGCAGTATCAGACTACTGGGTTCAGAATCTGATGGCACTGGCATCTCTGTTGAGCTGTCTGGAAAACTTTTTGTGGAGTACAAGTTATCAGAACCCATTACTTGGATACAATAATGGAAGATGATAAAAAAAAAGTTAAAAAGTTTTTAACTCCTCTGAAAGTAAAGTCTAATCTTTCTGCAGCTTGGAGTAATTTGAAAACCTAAATATTGGAAAATGAAGTTGGGAGAATTCTCATAACCACCCCATCCATTATATGAAGATTTTACAGTATTTTCTGTCTTCTAAGTAATTTATGGTATTTATACAGGCTTAGAGGTGTAGCTCATAAAAAACCAAATATGCGTTTTCTTCCCACCATCTTCTTGGACAGGGTGGTAATTTGGTGGGTGTGGAGAACAGCAAGGCTGAATCAAAGCACATGTTTCTGTCCAAAAGAGCAACTATGACATAGCTGGCAAGTACAATTCTGAAGAAGCTGCTTTCTTCAGGTTAATTGTTAGCATTATAATATGATCCATCCTCTGAAAACCTGAGAAGTATTGAAGCAAAGAGGTATCCTTTCACTTGGACTGTGGAAAGTATTGCACTAAAATCCTCTCATTGTCCTCAGATTAAGTGCCCCTCTGGGGGTGTTTATTGCAGATAATGTGTATTTATATTGGATAGTAAGAGGAATGTTCCCTTTACTTCCATCTGAGGATCACAGATATTACTTATTTTACCATTCAATGTACCATTTTGCTTTTTTGGAAATAACAGAGCAGAGATATACAAGCATTTCTGGCTTCATATTAGGGAGAACCGAACTTTCCAGCAAATGAATAGCATGCTGGAAAAAAAATAAAAATGCAGTATTAGTTTTCAATGGTAAAGCAGCAAGCTGTTTCAAAAATTATAGCTTAAGTTCACAGAATGTCTTTAAGTTTGCAGAGTGGCTACTTGCCCACAGCCATGTTGAGCCAATGCCAAATGCCAGAGTAGTTACATGTTTTGAAATGAAGTCAGTGTTCAACAGACTGCTTCTCTTCCTTTTCCCTATTTACCCTTTGTTTAAGCTAACAGGAAGGTTGCCTGAAATTATCTTGCAAACTTGGCAGTTTGAACACACCTCAATAATTGCTATTAGATTTCATTGATATGTGATAGATTTGTTTACTTGTACTTTCAACTGTAGAATTAGATTTTGGATATCACCTCCTGGTTAGGTGGAAAACTTGAACAGGAGTGTTTTATTATGTGAAAAATATACTATAGTTGAGAATATCATTTAATAATGTTGTTCAAGAGTCCTTTGTGCATATCTCTTGCCAGAATGGCCCTTAAACAAGATGAAGAGTTTGCCCTATGTGTGTGGAAGTGAATAGGAATATACTCATTGATTTCAGTAGGTCTATGACCAGGCCATAAAGTCTTAGAGGAGCTAGTGTTAACTTCACCAACATGCTATTCAGAATATGCTCACGTCTGTTTAGAGCACTTCCTTTTCTTGCAACATACTTTAAAATTTCTCTGTAGCTCCTATACAACAGACAAACTAGAACCGAGCACTAAAACAGGGTGGTGAGGTAGGAATGGGAGTGAGTCTGAGAAAGTGAGTCACACTTGAACACAGTGGAGTATTTTAAGTAAATGACTACATTTATGGAAAAATAACAAAATCTGTCTTTTCTACCACTTTAGCATGGTTTATAAAACTATCTATTTTGGCCTTTTGGCAATTCAATAGGATTTCACTGTAAGCTTCATTCCCAGTTTCCCGTGAATAGACAGCCTGGAAATACTCTTTGATATTGCTGAAATGAAATATGTGGATGTTTGTATTTAGATATAGTAGAGGGAAAAACTTGTAAGTAACAGAGCAAGTTTAACTCATGATTTAGCTTCCTGATGAAAATCTAGCTCCATTTACCTGTTGTCACTTGACTTTTATTCAAGTGAATATTGCTAACAAATTCCCTAGTAATTACACTTCCAATGTCCCTGCATAATGAAAGATAGTGGATTGCACACTACTGTGTTATGAACAAGGCTTCAGCACAGGCCAAGGAAAACCAGCTGAGGTTTTCTGTTCTTAATCAGGGAGCCCTGGGAAGGATCTGCTTGTGAACAGGAATAGGAATGCTTGGGATGAGCTGAAGGGATTTCAGGAAAGGCAGTTACTGCAGAAAGTGTCCTTGGAAGCAGTCTGGAATATCAGTTTTATGACTGAGTAGACAGTTTCTCCATGCTTTATGGTAGCAGATTTGGCAGAGGAAGGGAACATGACAGTCAGATTACTATGGTACAAGTTATCATTTCAGTAACACTATAAATTGCTTTTCAGAAAAAAAAATGCTGACTTGTGTATCATTCAACTGATAAGAAAGCCTTTCTCATATGGATACTGGAAGGAGTTGACCAATGATCAGCACAAGGAGACTTCCACAAAAGGAAGTATGTTAATTGTCTTCCTGGTTTTAGAAGGGAAATTACTTAAAAACTCTTTTTATTCATCTATCTAGGCAGTGTGAATTATGTCAAACTATATCCTATTTCTCCTGCCTTTACAGAGCCTTCAAAGGACTCTTTGCATGTAGTTACTCAAAATGCTTGAGATACTGGTCTAGAATATAATAGGATTTTTTCTTTCTTTTTTTTTTTTGCATAATTACTCTTGGGGAAAAATAGCTGGTTTTCTTTGGAACCCGCTAAAATAAAAACTTTTTGTTAGAAGTAAAAGGGGTGGGACTTGCTTCTTAGTCATTTCTTCTACAGAAATGAGATTTCTTTGGAACTGTGATTTATTGACAGTCTTTAAACATTATGATTCATTAAGCATCTAATCCAGAGCCTCTTGAAAGTAAAATTTAGTGGACTTTCAGTTAATCTGTGGATGTTAATGGAGGAAACTTAACTATGATTATAAATTTCTGTGTGCATAAACTTTCATATAGCATTGCAATGCTGAGGTTATTAGCTAGCTTCTTTTTCCTGTACAAATAAACAAACCCATGATATTTCCATATAGCTATTGGTGATAAGTTCAGCTTTACTTGCTTGAATTGCATTTTCACACTTATCTAAGATAAGTTAAACTTGAGGAATGATGCTTGGTCTCTGCCTCCTCTCTCAGCAAGTGCTTTTTTATGTCCCTAGAGATATGAAAAAAGAAATAGCCAATCATAAAAAGTGGCTACCTTCTGTGTTAAAGTCAGTTCAGTGGGGAAAGAACATCTGAAAACAAAACCCCAAACCTCTGTTTTAAAAAAATGCAGCCATATAAATTTCTTCCATCCTTTTCCCACCTCACATGTTTGAATAATAGGATGTGACAGATTCTAGAAATAATTTGATTTCATCTTCTCCCACATCTGCTTTCCCAGCTCAAATCTGTTGCAACAATAGAATTCAGATTAGGAAAACCTGGGTTACCAATAAATAAACAAAGCAGGGCCCAAAAGAACTCTCTAAACTAGATAACTGCTTAAAAGAATTAGAAACAAAAGGACTGTGAGAAAGTGATTTGGGTGTTTTATTCAAGTGGATCTGAAGACTGAGCTAAAATGCAGCCATACCCTCATAAAGAGTAAGTGAACAACGTGGGTTCATCTGAAGAATGCAAAGAGTTCAGTCAATCACAAGCACAAGGAAAAACTATGTGAGGACAAATCTAAAATTTTCAGAATATAATAGAATTTAACTCAGACTACAGTGTTAAAAACGACCTGATAACATTCTTACACATTCTAGCTCTCTATTGTCTATGCTACAATTCTGCATCTATTACAGCATAACCTCAAAACAAGAGATGTATTCAAATTAACTTCAGGAATTAAACTTTTGGCTCCCTTCTAGCAGAGAGAGGTGGGTTCTTAATTTATGTCATTCCCCCACCCCCTCAAGCTTCACCATCTACAGAGGGACCCGAGGCTCCTTATTTAGGTACCTAAATTAGTTGCCTGTGCTTAGATGACATGAATATGCCTGAAGTGTCAACACACTAAGCTAAGTGCTATGGTTTTGGCTAAATAAATCAAATGCAGATAGCTCACTCAAGTTGGCTTCAAGTTTTGAAGGGTAATATTAGCATCTTTTCTTGAAAATGTGAAGTACCTCTTAAAAGATTTGACTTCACCATTGTTTAAAAGGGATGCTATTTCCTTCCCAGTGTCATAGATCCTGTTTTATTTTCTGGTTTACTGGAATATACCCTTGAATACAATAGCACAAAGGATGTTGTAAAGATAAACTACAGTAATACGCAGGAAACCTGATGCTGACGGCTTTACTTAAAAGGGGACATAGTTGACTTGACTCCAGCCAATGCAATTTTCCATAGAAAATTTGGAGTTTGCATATAACATTTCATAATCACAGAAGGCTGGATTTTTCTGACCTGTTTATGCAGCTCAGATATCTAAGATAGACCTTCCACTGAAAATAAAATAAAACCCACCAAGCCTGTTAATGAAAGTTTTTGAGACATTTGTGATTAATGTTAATGTTCATTCAATTTATTTTTTTCTCATCTATTATTTTCTGTTATTTTAAAGTGAATATTAGCTGTCTTTATTTCAGCAACTGATAAAGAGGGTCCTGTCAAAAGTATGGAGAAGTGGGAAAAGTTGTTTTCCTAGAGACAAAAGGTAGATCGCTAGATCGATAGATACCAGGTCTGAGAGGCAAAGGTGGAAAATTGTTGTTGAGAAAACCTGTGTTCATTGGCAGTTATGAGTACATCAGTGCTTCTTCCCTCTCACTTATGATTTTCAATAACCATTATTTTTGTGTTGTTAGGAAGAAATGTGTCCCTTTACTACAGAAATCATTAGGAAAATATACGTATGGCACATGCAGTCAGCTGTTTTTGCTTAGCAATCCATGATGCTGGGGGGCAGTGTTCTGACAGCTATGGTGGTCTAACCCAAAGTTTGTAGGGAAATGTAGTTGCTGTTATCAGACAAGCTGATAAGGAGAGAGTTATAGTGCCAGGGTAGTTGGCAAAAGACAGCTCAAGTCAGGATGCCTCCAACAGGTGAATGCAGCCAGGGAAGTGCGCATGGGATGTGGCTGTGGAGGATCCTCTTTTACCCCTCCTGGGAAACCTGCATGCTCGGTCACCTCTCTGAAATGCCTGTACACCAGTGCATGCAGCATGGGGAACAAACAGGAAGAACTAGAGATGTGTGTGCGGTCGCAGGGCCATGATCTCATTGCCATTACAGAGACATGGTGGGATAGCTCGCATGACTGGAGTGCTGTCATGGATGGCTACGTGCTTTTTAGGAAAGACAGGCCAGGAAAGCGAGGTGACGGAGTTGCTCTTTATGTGAGAGAGCAACTGGAATGTATTGAGCTGTGCCTAGGGGTGGATGAAGAGCGAGTCGAGAGCTTATGGGTAAGGATTAAAGGGCAGGCTAGCATGGGTGACACTGTTGTGGGTGTTTACTACAGGCCACCTGATCAGGAAGAGGAAGTCGATGAGGCCTTCTACAGACAGCTGGAAGTAGCCTCACGATCCCAGGCCCTGGTTCTCATGGGGGACTTCAACCACCCTGATATCTGCTGGAAAGACAACACAGCTAGGCACAAACAGTCCTGGAGGTTCCTGCAGAGCATTGGTGACAACTTCACTTCCTCCAGGCTCAAGAGCGGTGCATCCCTATGAGTAGGAAGTCAAGCAAAGGAGGCAGGAGACCTGCATGGATGAGCAAGGAGCTCCTGGCAAAACTCAACCAGAAGAAGGAAGTATACAGAAAGTGGAAAGGGGGACAGGCCACTTGGGAGGAATATAGGAACATTGTTAGAGTATGCAGGGATGTGACGAGGAAGGCTAAGGCCCGTCTGGAATTAAATCTGGCGAGAGATGTCAAGGACAGCAAGAAGGGCTTCTTCAAATACATCAGTAGCAAGAGGAAGACTAGGGAAAATGTGGGCCCTTTGCTGAATGGGGTGGGTGCCCTGGTGACGAAGGATGCAGAGAAGGCAGAGTTACTGAATGCCTTCTTTGCTTCAGTCTTTACTGCTCAGGCCAGCCCTCAGGAACCCCAGACCCTGGAGGCAAGAGAGAGTCTGGAGAAAGGAAGACTTTCCCTTGGTGGAGGAGGAGTGGGTTAGAGATCATTTAAGAAAACTTGACACCCACAAATCCATGGGCCCTGATGGAATGCACCCACAAGTGCTGAGGGAGCTGGCAGATGTCATTGCTAGGCCACTCTCCATCATCTCTGAAAGGTCATGGAGGACAGGAGAGGTGCCTGAAGACTGGAAGAAAGCCAATGTCACCCCAGTCTTCAAAAAGGGCAAGAAGGAGGAGCCAGGGAACTACAGGGCAGTCAGCCTCACCTGCATCCCTGGAAAGGTGATGGAGCAGCTCATCCTGGAGGCCGTCTCCAAGCATGTGGAGGACAAGAAGGTGATCAGGAGTAGTCAGCATGGCTTCACCAAGGGGAAATCATGCTTAACCAATCTGATAGCCTCCTATGATGGAATGACTGGCTGGGTAGCTGAGGGGAGAGCAGTGGATGTTGTCTCCCTTGACTTCAGCAAGGCTTTTGACACTGTCTCCCGTAGCATCCTCATAGACAAGCTCAGGAAGTGTGGGTTAGATGAGTGGACAGTGAGGTGGATTGAGAACTGGCTGGAAGGCAGAGCTCAGAGGGTTGTGATCAGTGGCACAGAGTCTAGTTGGAGGCCTGTAGCTAGCGGTGTCCCCCAGGGGTCAGTACTGGGTCCAGTCTTGTTCAGCTTCTTCATCAATGACCTGGATGAAGGCATAGAGTGCACCCTCAGCAAGTTTGCCGACGATACAAAACTGGGAGGAGCTGCTGATACACCAGAGGGCTGTGCTGCCATTCAGAGAGACCTGGACAGGCTGGAGAGGTGGGCGGAGAGGAACCTCATGAAGTTCAACAAAGGCAAGTGCAGGGTCCTGCACCTAGGGAGGAATAACCCCATGCACCAGGACAGGCTGGGGGCTGACCTGCTGGAAAGCAGCTCTGCGGAGAAGGACCTGGGAGTGCTGGTGGACACCAAGTTAAGCATGAGGCAGCAATGTGCCCTTGTGGCCAAGAAGGCCAATGGTATCCTGGGGTGCATCAGGAAGAGTGTTGCCAGCAGGTCGAGGGAGGTGATCCTCCCCCTCTACTCAGCCCTGGTGAGGCCACATCTGGAGTACTGCATCCAGTTCTGGGCTCCCCAGTACAAGAGGGATGTGGCACTACTGGAGCAAGTCCAGTGAAGGGCTACAAAGAAGATTAGGGGACTGGAACATCTCTCTTATGAGGAAAGGCTGAGAGAGCTGGGCCTGTTCAGCCTGGAGAAGAGAAGACTGAGAGGAGATCTTATTAACGTGTACAAGTATCTGAAGGGAGGGTGTCAAGAGGATGGGACCAGACTCTTCTCAGTGGTGCCCAGTGACAGGACAAGAGGCAACAGGCACAAACTGAAACACAGGCAGTTTCATCTGAACATGAGGAAAAACTTCTTCACTGTGAGGGTGGCTGAGCACTGGAACAGGTTGCCCAGAGAGGCTGTGGAGTCTCCTTCTCTGGAGATATTCAAAACCTGCCTGGATGTGATCCTGTGCAACGTGCTCTAGGTGACCCTGCTTGAGCAGGGGGTTTGGACTAAATGATCTCTAGAGGTCCCTTCCAACCTCAGCGATTCTGTGATTCTGTGATTCTGTGATACACTTTTGGAAAAAAGATAAAACCTCTCAGGCAGACAAAACCTTCTTTGTGTCAGGTATAGAATCATAAAATAATTCAGGCTGAAAGGGACCTCTAGGGGTCATTTGGTCCAAATCCTGCTCAAAGCAAGGCTAACTCTGAAGTTAGATCAAGTTGTTCAGAGGGTCCCACAGCTATAAAAGCCAAAGTCTTGCCTGTGTCATGCAGCCAGGCCTTGACCCACAGGATGTATCTTTTCCTACTGGAGTCCTTCCTCTGGGCTGGCAGGATCAAGGAGAACCTCCCCTGAGCTCCCATGTCCTTCCCTCTAACCCTTGGAAACTGAGGGAAGAACTGAGATGTGCATACATGGCAACTGAAAGTCATTATGGAAAAAAAAAAATGCAGAGAACGGATTTTCAATGTGCCAATATCTTCAGAAAAAAATAACAAGAAACAACATAATTTAAATCAGTGCAGAAGAACCAACACATTTGTTTGCCTTCCTTTCAGCCTAGAAGTTTAAGTCATCTTTTCTTTTTCTTTCTCTTTTTCCATTATAAAAGTTCTATGTGTATGCCCCCCCTGCCCCGCTCCAGATTGTTATTGACGTGCTGATACTCACATATGGCAATCATTAACTACTGCAAAAGTGTACCACAGATGATTTAATTATTTTCTTAGAATGTTTTGAGGAATTCAGGTACAAGTATAAGTTCTTAGGAATACCCTCTATATTTAGTATCATCTTTTAAAGAGGAACATACATATTTAATTTTGGAAATGACATCATATACCTGTCGTGACCATATGAAAGCCAGATCTGATTTTTCTCAGTGGAAAATGTGTAGATACACTCAATATTTTACAGGCAGACACATAAAACTCTGCAGTCTCACAAAGAAAGAAGGTGAACTATCCCCAGCCCAGAAGACTTTAGGGCTGAGTCCTTGAGGGATCTTTGCACTCTGGTCCTGATTTAGAAACCAGTTCAGAAGGTGAGCCATACTATCATAAAGAGTTCTTCTTTTGCCTCTCTTTCACATAAACCATATATAGATGAAAATACTAGTTTTCAGATTATCTCTCTTGCTTGCGACCCATAAGCTTCTACCGTGCTATCAGCAAATTCAGACCTTGTGTTCCTTCCTTCAAGTCACTTAGTTTTTACCCAGTTCTTAAACAGGGCCAGTTTCATGGCTTTCACCTTCTCTTCCCTTCTAATGACATCATCTTTCCTTATCCTGGCCCTCAGGGTGGTATTTTTGCCTGTCCTGGTCTCCCATGTGCCCAGGCACCTCATCTTCCCCATGCCCTCCTCTGACCCTGGAATGGAGGAACACCTGGGGCTCACCCCACCAGACCCTTGGCTAGACTCTAACTCCTCTCACAAAAAATAACTTCTGCCATGGAAATCATAATTGCATAAATAGAAATTAACACTGTAAGTAATTCTCCAAAGCAAACTGAAACTGTCTATATGATCAGCCAGTTTGCTGAACAGTAATATGGTCTTTTGGATACAAGTGAATGAAAACAGAGCAGTAGCAGAATACAGCCTCATTACGTTTATGGTGAATGGAATCTGGACAAATGTGAAGCCAAATGATGCCTGATGCAGTGTCACCGTGTCAAAAATTTTCTTGGTCAAAGCTTTCCAAAAGCTGGAGATATAAGATTCCTATTACTGAAGTGAGGTAAGCAAACATTTGAGTTGCAATTCATTTCACTTGCTTGTATCAATCTGAAAATCAGCTGTCTAGTGTCGCCTAACTATTTAGACTTTCTGTGTAGTTACTGGAGAGGGAAAGGTACCTACAAGGTGATCTCCATCATTATGAGAGAGGTGTCGAAGATAATTTTTACTTCTTTTTCTTCTTTCCTTGTTGTGAAAGGAATGCCAATGGACAATTTAAACTACTCGTGACTTGAGGAGAAATGAAACCTGTCATAGTAACAGATAATAGATTACAGATAACATTGATAACAGAATATTTCTGGATTTTCAACTCCACTGAATGCCATTATCATTCTATCAGAGGGACAATTTAAGCATGACAGTTGGGCACATCTATTTATTAATGCCACATTTTAAAAACAGCTCCTTTCTCTATTTTTTTCAAGAGATTTTTTTTTTTTCTCTTTTCCAGTTAGTTCTAATAATGTATGGAAGAATTCAGACAATTCTAGGAAATAAATCATTTGACCTTTCAACTGCCATTATTAATATGTCTAAAATGTGACATAAATTTATGTATATCTATATTGATATATCCTTGATCATTTTTAACAAAAGTGGTGGTTTAGGATAACCTAAGTAAAAATGAATGTTAATAATGTCACTGAAAGTTCATGGAAACTTGTAGAATTGTTTTATTCCCTTTAGGGCTGGTGATATAGTTCTATGAGTTTATAAAATATTTTGCTAGACTAGTTTACATTTTTAAACTGCCATTTTGTTGCCTAAAGTTATAAAAATAGCTCCCAGTCCATGATTTCACTCATAGCAGCAGTGCAAAAGAACACCCACTGTTCAGCAGTGCTGCTGCATACAGAGGAAACCTTTAACAAACACATACAGACTGACACAGAAGTTGTGCACTCACTGAGATGTATGCCGGGCTGGGGAAAAGGTATTCTACCCTTAATGTCAGTCATGGTGAATGTTTTCTTCAGAGCTACTGCTACCAGAAAAATGCTGACAGTCAACTAGCCTGCTGTGCTGGCGGTCCTTGGACAAAGAACCTGCACTCCATATAAAACTAATGAGCAGCATGCGTATGAAATATTCTTCCGTTCATTGATAGCTGGTAGGGCACGAGGTGGTGTAGAATTATTTTTTACAACACAGTGTATTAATTAGCAGATTGTGCTATATATTAGAAAAAAACTAACCATATGTGGAAAGCTGAAATATTTGAAGGGGAATTTTTCCAAGATCGTGAAGGCCCCAGAAATTTAGACACTTAACAGCAAATGCTGAATTCACCCTGAGCTGAGAGCAGATTGTGTACAGATTGTGGTTTCATAGTATATCACT
Organism: Apteryx mantelli; assembly: GCF_036417845.1. Classification (NCBI taxonomy): domain Eukaryota; kingdom Metazoa; phylum Chordata; class Aves; order Apterygiformes; family Apterygidae; genus Apteryx; species Apteryx mantelli. The sequence continues at coordinate 29,353,755 of NC_089978.1, forward strand.
ATAGATCATATCATGAAATATGTTTATACAGAGAAGACATGGCATGTCAGTATCTCTTCAGATGCTTTGTCTATTTACTTGGAGTATCATAAATGTTGTGACATGAAATATACTTAAAGTAGCAGAAATCCCAGATCAGCAGCTTTCTAGCTTCCTTTGACAAGCTGTTACACATCACCTCCCTCTTTCACGGAGAGTGTGTGCTGCAGGTTAACTCAAACAAAAATCATTACTGGTCCTCTGGGTCATCCAGGAAGCAGAAAATCCATCTTTCCTGAGGGTACTGAGATTAGCCTTACAGTTTCCTATACATGCTCAAAAGAAGCTCCTCTCCAGGGCTCCTCAAAATATTCCTGGCCAAATTGAGATTTAGATTTCAATTTAGATTTTAGCCTAAAAGCGAGTAGAATGATGACAAGAAAATACAGCCACAGGTTTTCCATTGGTTACGAGAAAGAGAGTTCAGTTTCCTTAAAAAGCTGGGTGGAAAATATAGCTGTGCCTGAACACATGGAAAAGGGTTCAGGAGTCTCTCTGGTAATTCACAGGCAACAGGAACACAACTGAGACTATGGAGGAGGCAGGACACCGTGTCCTTAAGAGGTGTTTGCTATCTGATTTTAAAGTGTCACAACCTTTTCTGGAGCAGGGCCACGTGTTGGTTTTGAGGCCCCTGCATTCTCACAGTGAACACGGACACAGTCGTAGTGCCTCATGGAGTGAAATGCCTATCTGAGCACTAGACACCTATGAAAAGCCTATGCCTTCACTAGAACAGGTTGTGTGCAGCAGCTGGGCTTTATATTTTGTCCGTGTCATTTTCCAGCGTATTCAAACTTTCATTTCTTCTACATGGATGTAGCAAGTTGTCAGTCATACACAGTCACAGCAAGTCTTTGGCCCTGGAACATCATGTTCTGACCTCTCCTCCATACCTGTCTCCTCTGAGGCCTCAGGAGGCTAATGAGGGGACTTAATCATGTATGCTGCAGGTTGAACTGGTATGGATTAGAAAACCAGATGCCATAGAAATACACAGCAGGGACATGTTCTCTAAATAATCAGTGTCTCTGCTTTCTTTACACTTTGTTTCTGGAAGAGTGGGACTGATGCAGATTAACCTACATGCTTTAGAATGAAGCATTTTGATGTTCTTTGGTCATATAAAAAGAATAAGAACAGCATGAAGGAAACAGTGGTATTAGCTGCAATACTCATTATCATTGTATGTGTTCACAGACTTGAGCAACAGATTCAGAAGGAAGAGAAAAGTCCAAAAATAGGTGTGGTAGGCACTGGTCATATTCAGTAGGCATCTCATGCTGTGCAGGTTACTTTGCCGATTGCACTGGCCACACTCTTGAGTGTTGAGGATAGATCAGGAGTAAAGGCAGAGAAAGAGGGGAGACATTACTAATGTAATTGATACACAGCTAAAATTTGTCATAAGTCAAGGCAAAACTAACAGATTTGTTGTACCAGTCTGGATACAAACAATAGATTTTTTTCTCAGCAGTAATGGGGAACCAATAAGTTATTAATTCATGGACTGGGGATGTGGAGATCCCAGGTTGCTTGTTTGCTCACTGGCTTATGAAAGTACTTGGAAAACCCGTCTCTGTGTGCTCTAAAGAGTCCAGGTGACATAACCTGTATATCCTGGATGATGACTAATGCCTGAGAAATCATTGCTGAAGATGAGCATTAGAGAATGCATTTAGATGTGTACCTGTTCAAATATAGAAGAGTAAACTTTTTTTTTTTTGGCTAGCAAAATATACACAGGAGCAGGAGTGAAAATAGACAGCTGTGAGGATTCCCAGTAGATTCACACTGTGACAGGACATACTTAAAAGTTATTATTTCATAAAGTATTTTCAGGCCTTTGTGTGGTCTAGAATATTTTCTATGTGTACTGTATATTGATTTTAGTGAGGCTGTGCTTCCATACAAATTTCTTCAGTGACTATGCCTGATTAAGCAACTCCTTCCCTCTGCCCCCATCTCCTGCACTGCCTCAGAATAAGCGTTTTGAAGATCCATTTTGTGAAATGGATCGGGATACTAATCCAGCTGAAGAGAAAACAATTTTTTTCCCCCATTCCTCAATCCAGTTTACATTAAGGTTCCTTAACCAGTTCTGCTTAGACAGCACTGAGAGACGTGCAAAGGCAGAAGTGAGCTATCCAGGCAAAGATAGCTCCAGCTGCCCAGCTGCTCAGGCTGGAACTGCAAATGTGCAGCACAGCCCGAAGGCAGATACAGATGGTGCAACTGGGAGCTGTGGCTTTGCCACTGTCCCCTGCCCGTAGCCACCCATTCCCTCCTCTGTGCACACGCTGGCACTGCAGTTCAGCTGACTGAGAGATAAACTAGCTCAGGAAGCTGGAGACTAACTCTGAGAAAGAAATGAACCGTTTTCAGCTGGATTAGCTTCCTGAGTCAGCTTCACTGAGTGGTCACGTGTGCCTGTGTGGGCTCACAGCGAGACAGACTAGACATAAGGTTTCAGGTTAGACTTAAACTCCTAGGGAATTTAACCCTCAAAACTTCTGTGTCCTTGTCTCCTTCTCTCTCTCTCTTTCTTCATCGCTGAATTTGGCTGTAATCCATTAATACCCAAGTTTTGGGGTTCACGCACCGTAGTGCCTAGTCTTAATTCTGTGTAACAAGCACCTAGTCTTAATTCTGTATAACATGTTCTGAAAGTCCCTAAAAACAATGAATTTTGCCTTATACTACAGAAGAAGTAATCTGGGTTTCAGGCAAAACCAGGAGATAATTGAGATAAGAGAGTTATATCACTATTGTCGAGACAGGTCTCTTCCCTGTTCTACAGGAATAAGAGAACTGCATATTGAAATGCAATGACATAGGTCAAACAAGAGGTTCCTTTCCCATGAAAGTTAAGCATCAACCCCAATTTATACCAGGGTAAGAGAAAAGATGAATAGTTTCAGCAATGTTTCCTGCCTGAATTTATTGTATTTTGACCCTACAAGAAGCTTCTCTCATGCTGGTGGTTGCATATCCTGAAGTTTGGGCTTTTCATTCTTTTTTTCACATAGAACATACACAAAGTGTCTGGACTTGCACTTACTCTTCAGCCAAAGACCTATAGAGTTACTGTGTGTTCTGACATCAGAAATAGCATATTGTTGGTGAAGACCCAAAAATAACCCACTTCATGGAGAACAATAGATTTCTTGGTAGTATAGAAAAGAATGTAGCCTGTTTATTTTTTATTTTTATTTTTATTTATTTATTTATTTATTTATTTATTTATTTTTTAAGGAAAATCACTTCCCTCTACTTTCAGCTGCTAAAAGAATGAAGTTACATGCATAACAGAGATGCTGCCATCCTATATTTAGTTTACACTGATCTACTGTCTGGCTATAATGTCTAGCTATTCACTCAGCTAATAAGGAGAAAAGAGTCAAGAGCAAATGGAATCTCTGGGAAGGCAAAAAACTGTCTCCTGAATTTATGCTCTACTAGTGCTTAAAAAGGAAAAAGCAGGAACAATTAAGTTGTAAGTGTGACTCTGGGAGTAAGTTCTGTTGTCATGTATGCTATTGGAAAGGACACCTTTAAATCATTACTTCATTTGCATGTACATGAAGTGGGTGAAGGTGAAACTAAATCCCATAGGTCTATTTAAAGTGTTAGTATAGTAAAATCTAAGTTGACTATTACTGAAAGCCAAGGTTCCTCTCCTTGGCTTTGCATCTGTCTTTCTGGTTGTCATTTCACCTATTTAAGCATCAGCTTCCCCATGTTTTAAATGGAGAAACCTTAGTACAGTCTCCTCCGATCTTATTTTGGATAATGTTTTGAATTGTATCAATGAAAAGATGTAAGAGCACAATGTATTATTATTAGCAGTAGCAAGTGTATCTTCTCAGCATGCAGCAACTCTCTTTGAAAAACAAAAAATGAAGGGAAATATCTAACGTTACTTGACTATCTCATTTCTTCCCTAATAGGTATTTTTACTTCTATTTTGCCAAATAGTGGGTTCAATCTTTCTCTGACTTTCTTGTGGCTCCTGTGAGAGATCCTTTTGGAGGATCTTGGAGCCTTTGCACAATCTAGCACTTTTCTTCTTTTTCTGCTTAAAAGGTGTGCTATTGTCCTGCAGTCTGTGAGTTCTAAGATGAGGAGAAAAAAGGTTCAGGGCATAGACTTCTCTCACACACACAAATTTGTGTACATTACATACTTCATAGGCTTCTCAGGTTCCTAGTCCTTGACAGTGCAAGATCAGGTGATTTAGCCCATAAAATGAGCGTTCAGGAAAGCTGCACTCCCTCTTGTTCTCTGTGTGCTGGTTGCTCATGGAGATCTCCTGCAGCTTTTCAGCATGTCATTCTGTAGTAAAGGGACCATAACTGGGAGTTCATACAGGTGTAGGCCATTCCCCATGTCCAATGGTAACTGCATCATTTACACTCATTTGGAACACATATCTGATTTAGCAGCTTTTGTGGTCCTACAGTTGCTCACAAATAACACAAAGGCATCACTGGGCCCAGAACCTACCACTTTAACTCACTAGTACACATCAGTAGCTATGACTGAGCCTGCCCTGCTATGAATCTGAAGCAAACTCTCTTATTACTTGAAGAAAATGCTTTCAGCTGTGAAAGTGTAGAAGCCTAGTCCCTGAGTGCAGCTTTTTGAAGTAAATGTCATCATAACCAGAAATTCAATGTAATACACAAATACTTCTCATGAACCACAGTGTTTACTGGCTTGCATAGCTCTGTATACTCACTCAAACCACATACAGTAAGAAGGAAAACATTTGATAGCAAGTATATACTTGGTTTGTCCCTCATTTTTCAGCTTCTGTAGTCAATCCAAACCAGATTACTTTATTTTTGCAAAATGTCACCACATTGTAATCAACCTGCAGAACATTATCTAAACAGTATTCCATAAGTATCATTTTAGAGATGCACACACAGTAAATATATCATTGAATTAAAGTAGAATTCTTACAGGTGAGGTACATAGTCATCTGCATTATTAGGTTCAGAATAAAAGTCAATAGGAATACACATTTGCATTAGGGTTTGGAGCTACCATGTCCCACAGGACTTCAGACAATTCAGTAGTCCCCTAACTTCCCAAATTCATTCATTTATTCATTCATTCAGTGACAGTGCTTTTCAAAAGATGCCAAATGAATCCGAGAAGCAAGTGTGCTTTGTAAAATTATAATCAGTTTGGAAACTGATTTCGATAGATTCCACTATTGTCTATCACTATTCACTATGAGAAATAGTCAAAGGATTTTTACCAATACAAAAGCAAACCTTCATCTAAAGATCTGATGTATCTTGTGATGAATATGAACAGTTGAAACTAGTGTGCTCAATTTATAGAATTTTTTTAAAATAAGTGTTCATTCTTATCAGATTTGAAACAAAATGTTAATTTTTACCAGATTTTTATAGAAAGATTAGCTGTAAATAAACTGCTATTAATGAGGAAGTACTTCTACATTTGCAATATTTTCAGCTTTATAATCTCATTTTGGAGAGTTCTTTAATAGTCTTTTTCTTAGAGTTCTTGCTACCACTTAGGAATATTCTGACCTGAGTCTTCTGACCAGGAGACTTAACAGAAATAATTTGAATGATAGAAATGATTTGAATGACAAGCTGTGAATAATCTCTGATTGATAAATGACTTGAATGTCTTGGATCTGGAAAGACTTGGAGCAAACACTTTGATTTTACAGTCTCCCAGGCAAGTCACAGCAGAAATAAGGTCACTGAAAGACGTCTCTCCTCTGGGGATAAGAAACATAATATGTAGCCTGAGAACGTAGTAAACAAAGATAAAACAGAAATGGCTACAAAGAGCACTGTGATCCTCCTGCCTAGGGATCTCAGCTGAGTGCCAATGACCCATTTCCAAAGGGAAATTCATGTTGGAGGTACCATCAAAAAATGAAGATCAGCCTGCAAGGAAAGTCCTTGAGAGGGTCCCTTTGTACATGTCCTAATTCAAGATCAGCTCTTGAGTATCATTTGAGACGAATGATTGCCTAACTTTTTCTGAAAGATCTCCACAAATGGAAAGCTTCTACCGCAGTCCATTCCAGTACCTCATACTCATATTATTAGTAATTTTTTCCTAGTGTTTAGTCTCAATTCTGCTCTATGATTTAAGGCCATTAATTGTTGTATTCATCTTGGTAATGTAAATATGCTTTATTCTTTCTGTCTTTGAATCAGCCATTTTTGTATTTCAGCCCTATAGTCCTGTCTCCTATCACTTTCCTCCAGTTTAAACTATCATAGTCCTTCAGTTTTTCCTCACAGACCATTTTTCTAGAGCAGTTTCTCTGCTCTCTGCTGAACTTTATTCAATTATTTCACATTTTTTTCTAGTCTGTCACCCTAACTGGATGCTGTGCTTCATCTCAAGTCTAGCATCTTAATGCTGAGAGTGGAAAGATTACTAAGGACACCCTTTGAAGATTTTACTTCTGTTTATACAAAAAAAAAATGGTATCTTTTTTGTAACAGCATGGAGGCTGACTCATGCTCAGTTTTGATATTTGAACCATCATCCCTTTCTGATCCTTTTTGGAAGAAGCCTTCTAAACATGTTGTTCCCCAATACATAATTCATGTGTCTGAGTCTTCTTGCCTAAAGTATATTCATCCCTATTGAATTTCCATTTATTTTTCCTGACTGTGTCTCCAATTGCCAAGATCATTTTGAATTCTGCCCCTGTCCTCTGACATTCTGGTAGTCTCTCTTTGTTTTATGTTGTCTGCATATTCAGTGAGCATGTTTCCCATTTCATGATCCTGGTCATCAACAATAATATTGAACAGTACCATATGCAGGACAGAATGGTAGTCTGTATTTAATGAGTCACTGCCAAGGTAGCATTGAGTCATTCAGTTACTTGGTGGCTGCTATGCACCCAGAAAACTGACTTTGTCCCAAGTACAGTTTTATAGCCAGGTAGCAGACACCAAGGGGATATCTCTACAAAACAGCTCTTGAGATCTCACAGTTCTTCCTCGCCCCTTTTCTAACTTAATGCAAATCTAAATCCTGCCTTGTCTCACTCAGGTCCTGATCTTTTTGGCCTCCATTTTGGTTCCTGCCCCCAACAAGGCTTGCACCCTCCCTATTACCCTCCTCCTCCTTATCCCAGTCCTTTTTTTGCTGTGCTGATTCTTTGGCTTCCTCGCTTCCATCTTGTTTTCTGCCCACAGTTTTGTCTCAGGCTATGAAGTTGTGCAAAGGGACTGTTTTTTGACAATGCTTCTAACTCTCAAAATGCCCTTTTAGATGGAGGAATACTTTCACTTCTTCATTTCTGGATCACAGCAAAGTTTAATTATAGATTATACTGCCTGACTGTAACATCTTGGATCACTGTCCCAGGTATCACCATTAGGGCTAACTGCTCACATCTTCACTGCAATATGCTTAAGGTAGAGACCTAACTCTATGCTACTCAGTGTAAATCCCCTAAAGAAATTACATTAGGATAGAGTACACTGTTTGTCCTACCCTGCCCCGATATTAGAACTTTCTCACACATCAGGAAAAAGAATTTGTGACATCGTAGCAATGTCATACATACCAGTGCCTTAAATGACCAGTTTGGCCAGCTTGCTTTCAGATCGATGTTTTAAAGTATGTTAGGTTCAGGGCAGCAGCAAATAATCACTTAGTGGCATGTTGTAGCGCATAGAACTCTCATTTTTGGAAATATATATGGCTAAATACACAAACAGGCACACAGACATATGCACACATATGGTGATTTATGAAGAACCATTGTTCAGCTTATAAAAAAATGATTAATTAGTCTGGAGACTCATGTTTTTATGAAGACTGACACATAAATGGAAAACATAAGCACACACTTCCCATGCAGTATCTAAACACTGGCTTGGAAGAACTCTCTCCATGCACTGGTGGGACTACATAGTAGTCTTTTGGTCCATGACATCTCCAGTGGCTTGTCACTAGTGATCTCCCACATACAGTAGGAGCGGGTTTTAGCCATAAATTTTACTTGTTTGCTTTAATGATAAAAAGTACCATCTGCACACAAAAGACACTTTATCACTGTCTGAATTTTCCAAACTGTGTTGCGTGGGTGGACATTTAGAGCCAAACCAAACCAACAGTGCTGCTGCTTTTAAAGACTTTATAATACAAAGTCTATCCCAGTAAACTATTCTTCAGGATAATGTGTTTTTAAGTTGTGTTTGCTTTGGAGAATCTGATCTGCCGGAATGTGATCTTCTCATGTATTTTATCACAGCTTAACTTTGTTAAACACATAATAGGATGTTAATCTCTGCCAAAATATGGGCCCAAAGCTCTTAATCAGTCAATGAAGTGACAGAAGGCATGTGCCACAGTTTTACAAGCACAGCCTCTGGGCTCTAGAAGCAGCAAGTATAAGCAGAAGAAGTAGTTTCATGTTATCAGAAGAAAATAAAGTCACTGGGAGAAGGACAAGCGTAAAACAAAGACTGACAGCATGGAACAAGCTTCTTCCCTGCATGAGCTACAGGTCATTTCAAGACATCACAGAAATGGGTGCTGCTCCTTTGCCCGGACTCCCCAAGGCTTCGCCAAAAGATGGGAAATTGACTCCCTCATGTGGGAGCTCTGTTCTCTCTTTTCTGTCCCTTTCCTTATCTCCTCAATGTCTTCAGGAGCAGCATGATTTCCAGCAGGATTTCACACTGGCCTTAATAAGCATCGCATTCAAGGAAACTTTCTTAAAGTTAAAATACCAGCTGCTGCAGGCAGAGAGGTCCTCTCTCATTGTTGCTCAGCTATATCTACAGCAAGATGTGTCCTTGTTTACCCTGTATGCATCAGGCAGCTATCAGCTCAGAGTTCATGAGCACATTAAAGTCTGATCCATAGTCCTGTGGAAGATGTGAAGGATTTTTGATCCTGAGCCTTAATCTCATAATTCCAGGAAATTAATTTAAATCATTTTAAACTTGCTACTTCTGTGTTTTTAAATGAAAGAATGAGATTGCTTCCTCAAACAGAATTTTGAGAAGAAAACTGAAGTGGAAAAAAGGCAACTTTTTTCCTTTCTTTTTTCTCAGAATGTTCCCATACATTTTCTTGTTTTCATCCACATGAAAAAAATGCATACAAAAAGTCAAATAACACTTTGATGAAAAAAGAGAGTCATGTTTTGGAATTTTCTTTCTTTTTGAAAATGTGAGGAAAAAAATGAACAGGAGTTCTTGAAAAAATACTATTAAAATATTTCTTTAGTTAGACAAATAAAACACACATGATGTATTTTTACTACTCACCAAATCCCTTTTTGTGGGAAAGTTTAGAAAAAAATGGCACTGTTAGAAAAGCTTTCGTTTCTTGTAAATTCATTATAATAAAACAACTAGGACCCTTTTAACAAGATTTTGCATATCTTCCACTTGAACATGCAAGCAAAGTAGTGTTGCTCATTTCAGCAGTACAATGTTTTCTCAGTAGTACAGTTTAGGCAACAGTGCAGAGATCCATCACACCAGAAAAATTTATATTAGTCCTGTCTCTTAATTTTTTTTAACCTCAAAATTCTTCTTGATGGAAATATAGGCGTAGCTGGTAGTGGCTATCCTATTAGAATGAAATGCTGTAGCCAAAAAATAAGTCATTGCCTTAAAATGGAAAGCTAATGGTTACATTTTGGTCCTTCTCGTTTCTTTTAGTGGAACCTACTTTTTATTGCACTCTTGTTATTTGTCCAAAGTAGAAAGACAGGTCTGTGTCATGTATGAAATGCACTTAAAAGATCTTATGCTTCTGAAAAGCTTTTTCTCCTAAGTATTTATAATCAGATATTTCTGAAATAAAGAAAAAGAAATGTATTCACTGAAGACACATTTAATTAATGTGTCATTCATTCATTATTTAATATAAAATCCAGCTTCTAAACGAATGAAGGAAATACTTTTTCCTGTACTATTCAAACTTTAATATGAAGCTATAACGAGTTAAACAATATCTGCTCTCAGTAAGAATTATCAGTTCATCTTAAGTCTGTGGCTCTTCACACTGTATCCTGAAGTAACTTACATCAAGTATACAGTAGTAATTGGGTCACAGCTGAAAGTAAGGAATGCCTACAGTGATTGTTTACCCACATCTTCTCGCACAGGGATCCAGGCCAAAACTGAACATAAGGAACCACTAGTTACGGGGGATTTATCATAATGGCAATAATATGACTGACTTTGAAAAGCTCCTCAAGATTTAACATTTTAAATTTACTCATCATTAACTTTTTTTACTAACTTCACATTTTTTTTTGACAGACTAGGTTAGCACAGAATTAAGATTTCCCTTTGACATCACAAGCCTTTCCAGACTGTTGATCTGAGAACAACACTCAAACCCCTGAATATTAAAAGGTAAGGGTCAGTGCTGATGCTGTATTAACTATCTCCCTGTGAGTGGGATATAGTCCCAAGAATTACACACATCAGTGGTAGATAAATTTATGTAAATAACTGAATGGTGGGGGAAAGTGGATTGGGATAATGTTGCTTGCAGTGAGAAGAGAGAGAGGATTAATTTTTAGAGTTTCTGATTGTTTTGTTATCTGATCGGAGACCCACATCTTCAAATAATTATATGCACACCCTAGGTTAACTATTCTGCCTATTTTAACATTAGCTCCTGAAACTTGTGTCAGCTGCTGTTCATGGTTTTAACTCCGTGGGAAAGACCCAGTGAAGTAAAATGATCTGTGGATTTTGGTATGGCAAGTAAAACTAACTGAATTTCTACGAGTAAAAAAAGAAGGTGAAGGGTCTGTAATTCCAAACAAATGGGGGAATTTTCCTAGGGATTAAGATCAGTCTGTTAGAGGTATAAGTGACTGCTGTTCAGTAGAGCTCATTTAAACACTTATTGCTCCTTGAGGAAGAGAAGCCTTTAGACACCATGTTACCAAGTGATGTGCATAGGGGAAATGCACATCAAATAGGAATAGATATGAAAGATAAGGTTTTCTTGAGTTTCATTTAATTCACTAAAGTATGGTTAAATGTACCCTTTGGTGATATATATCTGTCTTCATAGTCTATAAAATGCACCTAGAGCTACTGTATAGAGGTATTGCAGGATGTATGCTTCTCAAGAAAGATGGAAGTAAAGATCTAGGCAGTATAGTAGCACTACAGATAAATTAGAAGGATAAATATGAATAAAATGGAGTGTATTTGATTAAAATCACTTTGGAGAAGGACAGTAAAAGGGATTCTGTGGTAATTCTGGAGTCTCCTATAGACCTGTCAGCATCAAAATCAGATGGTAGAGATATTTGTAGTGTTATTAAAGAGCTAAATACTGACAGGAATAAGAGATTTAAGGTCCAGTTATGTCTAGATGTAATAACTAACAGGCTTCTTCAGCAAAAAGTCTCTGAGTGATCAAGTATGATGCTACTTTGATTTGTTTGTGATAATTATAGAAAGGAGTTGAAGGAAAAAAGAAAGATTTGGATTGGGGGATATGAGTTTACTCAGTTTCAATTATATGGAAGGGTTAATTCATCTAAGGCCAGAGACTAAGGCCCTGGATTTCAAAACAGCAAACCAGGAGGAACCAGTTAATGGTGCCACCTGGATTGATAAAGCTAGCGTGCCTTACTTAGAGGAGGATTAGAATTCCTTCCCAAGCAAGGAGTAAATCTGGCAAGAAAATCTAACTGGACAACTAGCCTCGCCAAGAAATATATCAGGAATAAGAAGAGAATGTACAAGAATGGAAGGCAGGAATCTTAACAAAGGAAATTATAACTTTGAGGTCAAGGTGTGAGAACATAAACTGAGAAGTGCGAAAAGAGAGTTATCAATTAGACTTTACAAAAATGTTAAAACAATGTGCAAGAGTCTCCTTGCCATAAAAGTGAAAGAAGGAAGATGAAGTTTGGCCTCATACAGTGAAAGTGAGATAGATACAAAGTAATCTAGGCATGACCCCAAAATTAGCCAAATTAGCTGACTCAATTTTCAGTAAGGAGGAGGGTGTTAACTGGGAGTGGAGAGAGAGGAAGGAAGTACCACAGGCATGATAACTGATAGGAGTAAGGGTGTGGAAACAGGCTGTACTGAAACCCGTCACATTCAGTGCACTGGGCAATCTCAGCTCTGTGATTCTGAATGAAGATGAGCATCAAATTTCAGTCTGGCTGCGGGTGGTTGTAGCAGATCCAGGGGGAGAGGGTATCATATTAGGCATAACAAGAAAGTAATGCTTACACAAAAGAAAGGGAAGGAAGTGATCCAGGCAACTCCTTTTGCTCTCACAAGTTATTTGTTCTGAACAGCATGCAAGGATTTAGGAGATATTTTGAAGGGGAGAATAATTAAAGACATGAAGGTTAATGGAAACTGTGATAAAGAGCAATGCAGTTTTACCAGGGATGTGCCAAACTAATCTGATAGCTTTCTTGGATAAGAGAGCTTACTTTCTAGACAAGAAAATATAATAATCTTATCTGTCTGGATTTCTTCAAAGCATTTGATAGGGTGTTACTTGAAAAATTATTAGTTAGGTGGGGATGATGGGGTAAGCACAAGAATTTTGAGGTAGGTGAGGATCCGGCTGAAGAGAAGATAGCAACGCAGGAGGAGATCTCAAGTCGAGTTCTCCAAGGCTAGCTTTTGAAACCATTTCAATATTTGCATTGGCAAACAAACATTAGAACACACTGATACATGGGAGGCATCCCTCAAATAAGGATTCATTGGGAGGATGCTAATGAAAGAACTGGATGATCTGGATGTATCATATGAGATGCGTGGAGCAGAATATTAATGTCACAGTCTGAAACACTGAAGAGATCTATTTCATGCCCTGTGCTCAATTCTGGTTACTGATATTCAAGAAAGAATGAATCCAAGTGAAAATGGGTTTAGCAAAGGGCTACTAGCGTGACTGGAAGCATGGACTGCCTGTTCTGGGAGCAAACTGAAGAAACTTGGCTAACAGTCTGGCAGAACGAAGGTCAGGATGGGATAGGATTGCTCTCTATGTAAACTAAGATGGGGATGGACTACTGGAACCAAATGAACCATGCTGGTATAAGAGCAAATAAGGATAGTCTGGCTACGATTAAAGATAGGCTGGAGAACAGAGAAAAGGGGTTTTTGCTATCAAAAGATGGAGGTTCTGTATCAGCCTTCTAAAAGAAATAGAAAGAGAAAAAAAAGACTAGTTATGAAATGAAGTTTCATAGTTTAATGAAAGGCATTATACACCACTGTTGCACCAATGACCCATGAGATTGACTCCAGCCTTACTTTAATATGTTTCACATGATCTATTGGTTACACTCCAGTTGAATTTAACCCTCCACTGCACAGGTGAAAACAAATCCCTTAGCAAAAATAACTATTAGCTTTCCGACTGCAAAGCTTTCTTAGATATCAGCCAAATATAAAGTGTAGGTTTATATTCCTTTGCTGTACCCAGGTTCAAGTACTGTTTGTGTACTCTAGAGTCATCCACTAGTGAGAAAACAGATTTTCTAGAACCTTTCCAGACACTGTAAGCCATTTGCCAAATCTTTTTCTGTATAAAGATTTTTCCTCTTGTTTTGCTGAAGGTATTACAAGAGCCAGATGCTGGCTCATGCCTAATCTCAATTAGATAGGGGATTTCCAGACCTCTGAGGAGCTGCAGGCTTGCACAAAACTATGAAAATAGCTATAAAAAGAAGTTTATATTTTGGGAAGCCACATCTTTGAATTTTGTAGTAAAATGAAGTAAAAAAGAATGAAATCTCTTTCTGAAAGAAACTGAGTTTTGATTTACAAATGCTCCTTCATACTCTGGTGAGGAATACCACATTTCAAGACAACGTGAGGAAGCTGACCCTTTTTTGAGTAATTAGAAGTTTCAGCCTTTAAACAGAAAAGGGTGCCAAAACCAGTCACAATTGTGAGACTGAGTTTGAGCTATGAATATATTCTTTATAAAACAGTGTTTGAATAGTCTTTAAAATAACACTGACTTATTTTAACTCTTTGTGGAGAGGGTAGAAATATAATACTTCTATTGTAATCTCACATTTAACTAACTCAGCTGACCCTGAAAATAGGGAATGCAAATTTTGCTCACTTTGGACTCTTCAAAATTGTGTTCTTCTTCCCCATTGGAATGAAAATACAAACTTTTGAACTTTTTTCTGATTTTTGCAGATCCAAAACTTCAGTATGGGTATTTCCTATGCAAAGTAAGTCTCCGAGCCTCCAGTTCATCCATGGGCTATGAGTTTTGCTTTCCTTAGTGCTAACAACTCCATCCTAGAAGTGAAAAAGTTTAGCTTATACAAGTCTATGGAAAAGTGTTCAAATTTGACATGTCAACTTACTTCCAGGGCGGGGAAGGGGGGGAACTTTTTAAAAATGATCCACAAAATTACTTCCCCCAATCTGTTTAGCAAACGTTGTCTATCTGTATACTGGTAAATTAAACACACTGCTGAGGCATGTTCCTGGATGGTGGGACACAAGTGCACACTGCTGTCAGAACAGTTCCTGGAATGCTTTTGGTTCGGGCCACCTGTACAATTCCCAGTCATGGTTTTCAAGTTAACATGGGCCCAGGGACCTTTCCCACAACACCATTTACATGAGGACATGCTGTTTTGGGCAACCTTAATAGTCTGGGTGGTTGCCAGTGCACGCCATTGGAGTAGTTTCAGTGCCAGGGACTCCTGAGCATGCTTCATTTACTAGTGTGGAAGTAACAATCTGAATCTTTTACTGCCAAGCCAGAAAGGCTTTTATGCTATCAACAGGACAAAGATCAGATTCCTATCTTACATTATCAGGTAGAGTATCTTTGCTTCAGCTGAGTCTGAATTCTGAGAAAACAAGGGATAAAATAAATCACTTACTTAAATAAGAACCCAGGTACACAGCTAGAAACACAGATAGTCTCAGCTGTGTAAAGTTGTTGCAAATTAGAGGATGCATAGTAAATAAGTGTAAATTACATTGTCCTTCTAACTGGAATGGAGGTATTCCAATTAATATTAGTCCAGGATCTGGATCACTCAAAACAAGTCATGCATATGTATATGTGTACCTTTATGGATGTAACAGAGGCATTAAATGTTTAATTCTAAATTTATAAAGTCTTTTTTTGGTTCAGTTGGCTGCAAATCAGATGTAGATATAGGCAACTGTCTGATGGGTGCCTGTAGGATGCACTATGTCTCTGGAAGAACCGAGGTGAACAATTACTGTTTTTAAGTGATATTCACTGAATATGATCCTACAATTTTTTTTTTCTTTTCATATATAATTTTTTGTTTCATTGTGGTGTGAGTGCACATGCAAGTGTGCACTAAAACTAGTGAGTTTTATCTTTAAAGAGTTTGTGAACAATGTCATACCTAAAGTTCTCTATTTTGCTGGAAGCCTTCCTCAAATGGCTCAGATGTGGCTTGGGAACTCTCTCAGGGTTTAAAGGCACCAACTGTTAAATCCTAAACAACCCTATCTTTTCTCCAATACTTGACTGGTCAGTATCAAGCTCCCCCCCTCATCCCCCTCCCCCCCCAAAAAAAACACCAAAAATCTTGATAGGAGAAATAAGGTATTTAAGTATTCCTCTTCTTTTTTGCATTCGAATTTTACTTTTATCTTTTTTAAACAAGGTTCAGAAAGGAAGTTTTGAACAATTCCCCAGGGAGAAAATGCGTTTGAACTTCCTGGTAAGTACGATGATCTTATCTCAACTGTTCTCCAGGGGCTCAGTGCTACAATAGTTGTCATCTGGTGTTTTGCTATTTGCTACAGTGAGCCCAGAATCAACTTTTAGCATCCAGTTCATAGAACAGAGAAATTCTAAAGTACTAACATGGCAAGCAAGCAGATAGAAAGCTTAATTTAAAACAACAGTGAAGTCTTTCAGTTTCTTCAATGTACAGTAAAAAAGCACAATGCCATTTCTTTGCATTTTTTTTTGCCCACGTCTTGATATGCTTTCTAGTTTAGTACTAAATTGGGTATTAATCATGCACTTTTCAGCTCAGCCAGGTCACAAGTTGGGTAGTGTGCTCCCTCTCAGCTCCTTCTCTTGGAAAAGGTTCCCAGATGCACTGAGACTTTATGAGGCAATTACAGCACAGATTAATAAATGCTTGTGAAAAGTTAGCTGAGAGATACAAGTGACAGAAAAAATGCTGACACTCATGGCACTGTCTGTGAGATCAAAGAGGATAAACCAATATGGTTTCATGATGGTATCAGCTGACAGCAATTTACTAAAGGAACAATGTCTTGTGCAAGATTAAAACTAACAGTGGCCATGTCTATGGTGGGGTATTGGAGTGCCTTTCTCAGTGTCTGTACGATCCAGTGGGCTGGATTAAGAACAACCTGAAAAACGCAAGTTGTTATTTTTAACCCAGGTCAGTTTCCCAATCCGAGTCACTGAACAGCTGCACAAACAGTTGCAGCAATACAACAGGAGTTACAGGGCAGAAATGGGGGCAGGGGGTGGGGGAGGCTTGGAAAAGGAGGGGTTGGGGCAATAAAGCAGGTACTGCTACTGAGTGGAGTTGTTCACCAAACTCTCCCTCTGGAGGTGAAATGAACTGCTCTCTGAAGGTGCCTGTCCCCCTCCACTGACTATGAGGAGGGAGCTGAGGTGCTGGAGGTAGGAGTCTGCTCCTCATTTTGACACTGCCACCTAAGTATAGGAGTCCACCATGTGTCCAAGATGAATTGCTCTCTAAGATCCAAATACACTATATTCTGAAGGCTTGACTGGGTTGCCAAAGCATAGGTATCCAGTGTCATTTGAAAAACTGAAGCATATCAGAGACATCTGTGAGGGAGCAGGCAAATATAACCTAAAAATCACTTGTGCTCTTCTGGCTTGGTGCCCAGGGGCTGGTGGGATACCCTGCCATCTGACATGGCCCTTGGCACCTGTGTTTCAACAACTGAATTGGGTCCTAGGACTCCTGAGTATACTGGGAGCCTGGGCACTTTCTCACAGATAGATGCCCTCATTATATTTAACTGAAGCAGAGGCTGAATTCCACACCTAATGTCTAGATAGATAAAAGCAGGGGACATGAAACCCAAATGTAGTGCTCAATCCTGAATCTATAGGCAAAACAACTACAGAATCACAGAATGGTTGAGGTTGAAAGGGACCTTTACAGATCATCCAGTCCAACCTCCCTGTTCAAGTGAGGTCACCTAGGATTGCCCAGGACCTTGTCCAGTTGGGTTTTAAATATCTCCAAGGATGGAGACTCCACAACCTTTCTGGGCAATCTGTGCTAGTGCTCAGTCAGCCTCACAGTAAAAAAAGTTTTTTCTTAGATTCAGATGGAACTTTCTGTGTTTCAGTTTGTGACTGCTGCCTCTCGTCCTAATGCTGGGCACCACTGAGAAGAGTCTAGTCCCATCTTCTTTACACGCTCCCTTCCGATATTTATGCACACTGGTAAGATCCCCCCCTCAGTCTTCTCTTCTTCAGGCTGAACAGGCCCAGCTCTCTCAGCCTTTCCTTATAAGAGAGATGTTCCAGTCCCCTAATCATCTTTGTAGTCCTTTGCTGGACTTGTTCCAGTAGTGCCACATCCCTCTTGTACTGGGGAGCCCAGAAATGGACGCAGTACTCCAGATGTGGCCTCACCAGGGCTGAGGAGAGGGGGAGGATCACCTCCCTCGACCTGCTGGCAACACTCTTCCTGATGCACCCCAGGATACCATTGGCCTTCTTGGCCACAAGGGCACATTGCTGCCTCATGCTTAACTTGGTGTCCACCAGCACTCCCAGGTCCTTCTCCGCAGAGCTGCTTTCCAGTAGGTCAACCCCCAACCTGTCCTGGTGCATGGGGTTATTCCTCCCCAGACGCAGGACCCTGCACTTGCCTTTGTTGAACTTCATGTGTTTCCTCTCTAGCCACTTCTCCAGCCTGTTGAGGTCCCTCTGAATGGCAGCACAGCCCTCTGGTATATCAGCCACTCCTCCTAGTTTTCTATCATCAGTAAACTTTCCGAGGGCGCACTCTGTCCCATCACCCAGTATTGATCCCTGGGTGCACCACTAGTTACTGTCCTCCAACTTGATTTTGTGCCAGTGATAACAACCCTCTGAGCTCTGCCATTTAGCTGTTTTTCAGTCCACCTCACTGTCTGCTCATCTAGCCCATACTTCATCAGCTTGTCTATGAGGATGTTTTGGGAGACAGTGTTGAAAGCCTTACCGAAATCAAGGTGGACAAGAACCACTGCTCTCCCCTCATCCACCAAGCTAGTCATTCCATTATAGAAGGCTACCAGGCTTTTACTAAGCCTTCCAGTCTTGCTATTACTAGTGGCCTGCAGCTGTATTTTTTCAAACACAACTTAAGAATAAGTAGGAAAATAAAGGAGGCTTGCTGTATATTTAGTTTTTCTACTCCTGGCCTCGTTTCCTTGAGCCCTCATGTGGACTCTGGAAGGCTGACCCTGGTATATACATTTCTGCCATGAAGAAACAAAATCTCCAACACTCTGACAGCAAGCAGGACATTCACAGGCAGAGACATCTATATATTTCAACTTGTAGACTCTCATCTTTAGAGGTTTTGAGCTCCTCCAGTGAGACACTGAATATCACAGAATCACAGATCCTCCAGCAGAAACCCAGTTTCAAGAAAACGTGATGATTTGGCATATTATAGTCAGCACCAGAACAGCAAAAGAAGGTTTACTCCAGAGGTAGGTAGGAGGCTGAGGAAGCTTAATTTGTGGTACTGACTTCATTTAATATCTTGAACAAGGGACAACGGTGACAATTTGCAGCTCATGAAGTTCAGATTAAACATTAGAAAAAAATCTCCTTTTTACTAGGAGGGTAGTGTAGCACTGGAACAGGCTGCCCAGAAAGGTGGTGGAATCTCTATTTTTGGGAATTTTCAAGAAAATACAAAAAGCCATGACTGATCTGGCCTGGTGTTGGCCATAATCCCAGGATTAGGGGGGGTTAGATTATGTGATGTCTAGAGATCTTTTCCAGGAAACATTTTTTTATGGTCCTGTGATGTGTTACTTCACTTCTGATTGTCTGACTTCTCTGTTTGGACTGTGAGCTTTTAGTGACAATATCTGAGCATCTTTTACAGTGTCTGCCATAATGAGATCTTCATTGTGTTGAAAGCCTTTTGGTATTACTCTAGTCCGTACAAATAAATATGAGATTAAAAAAAATTGTCTATAAATTCAAGCATATTAAACACTGCTGGATATTTTTGTCTACAACACAGCTTTTTAAATATTATTTGGATATTAGGATATTTGTTTTATTACTGAGGTACTGCATATTTGAAATCTACTAAGCAAATAGTTCCTTTCATTAAATCAAGAAAATAAAATGTTAAATATGTAGAGGAATCATTGCCAGACAGCCAGAGCAATAGTCTGGAACTACTAAATGGAAAACATCCTTCTTTATTAGTTAAGGGTAAATGAGTATCTGTGAGGCACAGCCCTAAATAAGATATCCATCCAAAAAAGCACCTCTAAGCTCCCCAACAGGCAGGCAGAAAAAAATGTTTGCTTTTGGATTCTATTTAATCTTTATGGACTAAGACCTATCTGTGGTTTAGTGTAGAGAGAGATGTTCCTTCCTCTCTTCTTCACTGTAGCACAGTATATTCCTAGAAGATGAGGAATTAAGATTTCTGAGCATTTGGTCTCAAATTCTCTGGCTTCTTCTTCTCATTTATGATTCCCTCTTATCAGGAAAAGGTAGAGAGATTTTTCATTTATCACCTTTGTCTTCATTACTCACTGGGCTTGCTTATTTTGTCCAAAAGTTTCATCTGGCTACCATTCAACTGTATTAGCATCCTTTGAGAAAACAGTGCCATAGAAATAATGACTTTTAAGTGTAAATATAAAAAAGCCAAATCCTTAAAATTTTCAAAACAAATAATCTCCCTTGTTAAAAATTGGAATATTTAGGTCTCATTTTCAACTCCTTTGGAAAAAGCTACTTTAAATTATTTAAAAAACCCACAAAATTTATTATGCACCGTCCATTAGCACAGATTTATTTTAGAATGAGTCACTAGAGAAAAATCATCAAAGGCTATCCTCTTCCGCTTGTGAACTATGGAGAGCTGTTTACCCAATGTGTAATGCTTCAGTGAAGAGAATTTCATGACTAACTGAGAGAACATCAGGCTTTTGTCAGCTTAATGACGTAGCTGATTATTTATATATGGTTACTTTGCAGTGTGATGTTATGGTAAAAATATCATCACACAAGTTAATTTTGTGCTATTATTCCTCTTAGAGCAAATCAGCATAACAGATGATTCAGCTGTCTTTTAAAATCAGCATTTCAGAAGCCCCCAACAGACTCTGGCTATGTAAAAATCTAAATTAACCAGCTTTCTCTGAAGGCTCACATAATTCTTTTTTCTTTCTTGATTTAATGGAAAGGGAGAATATGGTGATCAGATGATCTCTTGGAACCAGGCTTCAGGTCAAGATTATGACCCAAATTTTGGAATCTACAATCTAGATGATGGCAGGTAAGCTAACTGGCTAAGATCCCATTATAATCTGTGCAGATCCAGCAGATAAGGACTATACATTTAGAGACACTGTCTAGTGCCTACAGAATTTGAAATGGCACTAGACTGCAGCACTAATGTATGGACAGCTGAACTGAGCTCCTGCTGCCTTGACAGCTAACTTGCTCTCTGGGCTCTGTTTGCTAGATCTAACTGCTTCGCTTGAGTGAACATAAGCTTTTGCAGTGCTGCATGTCCTGACTAAAACCTTTTACACGAACACTTCTCAAAATCTCTGCACTCAAATGAGAAGAGGACAAAGAAGGAGGGAAAAATCACTTCCCTTGACTTACTGATGGTTGCCTTGATGAATGCAGCCCCATGTGTGGTTAGCCTTCACTGCTGCAAGGACTCATCGACTCATGGTCAACCCATTGGCACAAGAACCCCTTTCCTACAGGGCTGCATCCTAGCCAGCTGGTCCCCAGCCTGCACTGTTGCCTGGTGTTGTCCTGTCCCAGTGGCAGACTCTGCATTTGCCTTTCCTGAACTTCAGGAGGTTCTGTGGTCTGTAAAGTTAATGCTACATATGTAATTATTTAACTTTAGATATCTAACTATTAGATGACCAAAATTAGACCAGATGAATCAGCTCCAAAGGCCACGTCTACACAGTGAATGAAGATGGTATTAGCTTTAATGAAATAAGCCTAGGAAAAATATGACAGCACAGGTTTCAGCCTAGACTAGCATCCCAATGAACTTGGACTGGCTGTGTGAAAATCTCTGGTAACAGGCTATATTCATACATGCCACAACCTCATCTTTACTCACTGTGCAGAGACAGACTAAGAGTAATACTGCTCATATAAAATAAAAGAAATACTGCTTGTGGGGAAGATTATGTGATTGTTTGGAATACACATATCATTTCTGCCATCTTATTTCCATAGAAATTTCTCATATTCTCAGTATAGTCAAAGCCCCAGTAATTGAAACACGTTAAAAAGAAAAGCATGCAAATCTCTTGATCTATACTCATCACTTCTTAGTGATAGACCACTTGAGTAAGCTGATGAAGAATATGAGTTGGTACATAAAAATTTGTTTGCTGATTATCTTTTCATAAAATACAATCACTTTATATGTTGTCATTTTAGATGATCATTCTGCTCATTCTTTTTCTTCACTGTGAGCTTCCATCTGTTTTCCCCTTTTTCACACGTCAGCTGGAGGTTTCTGCCCCATCAGGCAGAACATAGAGATGTAAACAGTTAATTCATGGGCATGGTGTGGGAGAGGGTATGCAGGAATGGATGTAAACGTAAACCTCCTTCAGCCACTTATAAATGGGGAATATTCTTCTGCAGGGAAAGAAAGTCTGTCTTCCTCCATGGTAGTTCATTTCCATTCTCCTTCCCAGATGTTTTTGTCCCTTGTGCTGAATATTGAATCTATATTTTGTGAGACTGTACTCAGAGGGAGCAGGAAAAAATCCAGTTGGGCAAAAAGAAATATTTTTCTACCATTGTTTTTAAATCAATATTTGATTGGGCTTACAATGCAAAATAAATAACCTTGCTCTGAAATGTGGGGATTGAGTATTCTTTCCTGTGATCCTTCTTCTCCAGAACTCAGTATCTTTGCACCTTATTATAATTTCAGTACCTAATCCTGGAAATTGCTGATCTTGGATGAAATACACCTTTCATTTACCAGCTTGGAAATCAGAGGAGGTTAGCATCTTCCAAGGTTGACAATGCTACGACAATAGTAGTAGAAAAAGTCACTTATGCATTTGGCACTCAATTAAATGAATGTGTCATTAATTAAGTTTTACATAAAGCTATTATGCTTATGCACTAGGGGCCTGCATTTAGAGCAACTTCTTAAATATCCCTGTATCTTACTAATTAGAGGATGGCATATACATTAATCTCATGATACAAAACAGAAATAAAGAAACACAATATTTTCCTTAATTAAGGATTAATTATTCATTTGTCTACCAATGGAAAATTCACATAAACTTTCAACAGAGGCAGTAATCAGCACTGACACTGAAAAACAGATTTTCTGTTGGCTGTGTTTAAAGATTCAAATGCAAGGAAAAAATATTAAGACTTAAGTGAAATGAGTCAAATTAGAGAACTGGCATCATGAGAAAGGCTATTAGCAGCTGCACATGGTAGGAGTTGGTGTAGAATTGCAATATATCACTTTACATAAACTGAGACATGGTGCTGAATGATTGGGTATGTGGTTACACTAAAAAGGGACTGAAAGTCAGAAGGTAATTTCACAACCCAGTTTAAACTGTGTCCCCTGACACTGATTTCATTTTGTATGACAGGCCATTATGGTCCTCATGAGATGACTCTAGCTCTTTGCTACTTTGTCTTTACTCCAGAAGCTTTTGTCATCAGAAAGTCTTGCACGTAAGGATGCACCAAGCAAAAGGGGATCAAACAGAAATAAGAACAGTGAGCAGAAGCATGAGAGAGAGGATAATTATTTCAGAACGGTTGAAAAGCATCATGGCAAAAAGGGTAGCACCATGTAATCATTTAGATGGAGTTCTTTATGTTCTATTTAGCCCTATTATTAGAGGTCTGGGGTTTTTTTCCTTCCTTTTATGGACATATGGTTTTATTTAACTGTGGTAAACCAGCAATTTCAAATGAAGGAAATATCTTCCTAATGGAATATAGTTACAGCTATTACCCAGCATGGAGCAGTCTAATGCTATTGCCTGGCATGCAGGAGAAGCCTTTATTCAGCTAATTTTTGTTGTGAGTGGGGGACTGCATATGGTACTATGTAATAACAGATGACTAACTTCTGCAAATGAAACCAGAAAAGGGTTTCCATACTGCAGTTGCAGAGCTAAGCAAAACCTCACAGTGGAGATGATGGTAGGAATCAACAAATAATGACCGAGGTTCATATGAGAAGGTGGGAAGGTAGCTTAAGGCTTAAGCTTAAGGCTTAAGGCATCTCTAGCTTAAGGCTAGAGATGATAACTAAGAAAAGGGGAACTTTTGAAGTGTTTGGAACTGTATTGACTTGTTTACCTAAGTGTAAATGAAAGCAAACTTGTTTCAGGCTTTTCTGATATTTCTACAGAACATTCCTTCCTAGGTACTATCTGTCTGATCATGATTTTCTCCTGTTTTCTCAGTGTCTAAACTTCACCTGTATAATCTATTGGCAAAGGCCAGGATTTGCAGCAGATGTTCCCCACAAAATATGCGGACTTTTGGACAGCAATTTGTACTACCCTTTACAGAATACTATGGCTAAATTAAATAATTGCTGCTGTGCAAATTTGTATTGTAGCATTAATAATGAACCTAATATTTTTCATTCAAAGATGGATATTTTCACTTGCTCATAGTTTTCCCAAAACGCTACTGTATCAGCTATAATTTTTGTGCTCGGATATCTTCCTAACAATTTTTTTTTAAGCTTTCTACCATAGAGGAAAATGTTTGTGTCAATATTAAATTTGGCATTTTGTAATGTTGCATTGCTTGTCTGCCAATCTTACCTTTCTTTTAATATTTAATTCATATATATAATATCATAATTTAAAATAACGAACACATACCAAGCATTCAGATTTATTAAGCTAAAGCATTCGAAAGAAAGATTGCTTTTATAGCAAAGATTTGAAGTCAAGGTCTGGAATCCAGAGTTTTGGTAAAACTTTAAGTATGCTAAATAGGCCTGAAGTAGTTTATCATACTACCTAAAAGTCAGGCATCTAGTTCAAGCAAATCAGCCTGGATATCAATACAGATTATGAAGAGAGTTAGACGACTTCTTAATGGAAATTTGTCTTTTCTTTCTTAATAGTTGTTTTAGGCTTTGATGGGTTACATTATGAGGGCGACTAACTACTTGAGGGGGCTCATCTGACAAGCTTCGCTCGGATGACTAACTTTAAGGTACGTAGAATTAGTTAAGGTGCCTGATGGTATCTAGTTCCAAACTATATTTAATTTAGTGGGATTCTTTTCATTGTCATCAGTAAACAGGGTTGTTTTTATGTGTCTATGCATCTGTATCTTCCTCTCTTCAGCAGGAGCATAAGGCCCTTCTTTATAGATAAAATCTTAAATCCAAGTCCTCAACTAATAAGCACAGATGGAAGATGTTATACAGCTATCTGTACTGTGTATAACTCTGTCCTGCATCTAACATTAATGCTTTTCTTTCTTAATTTTTTTTTTCCAGGAAGATACTAAACAAAGTACAGATTTACTGAAAAAAGCTTTGCCCCTGGGGTGTGCAAACTAGGATTCTCAAGAGAGGGTTTTTTTTCCTATGAAATCTCTTTACAAAGGAACTGTGTTTCACATACTGATTTTGTAGCCTAATATGCAACAGAACAATCCAGATGAAGTTTGCCAATTTGAAACTTTGTGTTAGGGCTGCAAGCAAATGACTAGGTTGCTGACTAGGGCCTGGCCTGAGGTTAAGCTAAGTGAACAGGATGTGGAGAAGTACTGGGCAAGACATGAGAAATTGCCTAATACAACGAATAACAGTGTGAGAAGCTGACAAAAGTTACGGATAGCACCATGAAGGATGGCTGGATCTCATAGATGGTTGAGGGGAGGTTATGCAAGAGAAGGCCAAACTCCACAGATAATTGGAGAGGAATATTGTGGGCCTTTTGGGGGACACAATCTTGCAAGGAGGACCATGAAATGGGGAAAAGGATGATAAGGTATGCAAATCATGTGGCCTGGGCTGTCTAGGCATACCTGTCGGGCAGCCCTGTGCTTGGTCACTGCAGCTGGAGTGGACCCCAAGCCGAAGCTGTTGCTCTGACCGTGCATGGTCCCGTGTCAGGTTGGGAGCGAGGTGGGGTGCTTTCACGGCCCAGACAGGCAGATCAAGTACTTTGGCATCACCTAGTTGGTGCCTGTTCCAGGACCAATGGCATCGTCAGCTTCCCACCAATTCATAACACTTTGAAGGCCAGATTCTGATGAAAAATTAATAATGCAAAGTAGGGTATGGGAAGACATTAAGCATGCAATGCTTTTTGTATCCTTGATTCAGCATATGAGATGTTGTACTGTACATATATTCATTATTTTCAGACCAGGTAGATTTTTCATATTCAGTAGTCTATTGTTAATTTGAACTCCTTTCTTCTATTCTTTTCATCAGTTTTAAGGCTTATCAATATACTTTTGTGTGCAAGCCTGACTAAAAAAAACCACACTGCATTAAAAAAGCCACTACTTGCTTCACCTGAAATTGTGGCTCTTCATGTCTCTAAATATTTTTCCATTCAGTCTTCCTTTAAAATTTCCATTCAGATTGTGCATTCTCTCAGTTCTAATCTCACGGTCTTAAACTGCTAAAAGTAAAAATTTACAAATGTAAAAGTGCTTCAGTAATGTGTGCATCAGTTCCTCTCAGGTTAGGGATCACCATTTGATTAAATATTTCATAGCTAATTTACTGATCAAGTTAAAATCTTTTTCCCTTTCAACTCATAATCAATTAGCATTAACTGAAAACTCTCTCTAGATTCTTTGCAATTTTTCATATGTGTACAGGTAGTGCAATGGCATATTGCTTTTAAACTCTAAACTGTATTATGGAGAAGAGAATCACAGAATCACAGAATCACAGAATGGTTGAGGCTGGAAGGGACCTCTGGAGATCATCTAAGTCCAACCTCCCTGCTCA
The DNA here is from genome assembly GCF_036417845.1 of Apteryx mantelli. Classification (NCBI taxonomy): domain Eukaryota; kingdom Metazoa; phylum Chordata; class Aves; order Apterygiformes; family Apterygidae; genus Apteryx; species Apteryx mantelli. The sequence goes on from NC_089978.1 coordinate 29,380,039, forward strand.
AGTAGGGTCACCTAGAGCACGTTGCACAGGATCGTGTCCGGGTGGGTTTTGAATATCTCCAAGGATGGAGACTCCACCACCTCTCTGGGCAACCTGTTCCAGTGCTCTGTCACCCTCACAGTGAAGAAGTTTTTCCTCATGTTCAGATGGAATTGTCTGTGTTTCAGTTTGTGCCCGTTTCCTCACGTCCTGTTGCTGGTCACCACTGAGAAGAGTCTGGCCCCATCCTCTTGACACCCTCCCTTCAGATACTTGTACACATTAATAAGATCTCCTCTCAGCCTTCTCTTCTCCAGGCTGAACAGGCCCAGCTCTCTCAGCCTTTCCTCATAAGAGAGATGCTCCAGTCCCCTAATCATCTTTGTAGCCCTCTGCTGGACTTGTTCCAGTAGTGCCACATCCCTCTTGTACTGGGGAGCCCAGAACTGGACACAGTACAGAAGAGATCATTTAAATTGTTTTAACCTGTCACATGCCAAACATAAGCCATTAAACTGAACTTGTATTCTTTCTCTTGAAAAGACAATTGTAAATTTTACAGATCAATGTTCTTGCATTTATTTCTTTATTTTTAATGTTGGCTTTTATCTACTGGGTCTTTCTGAAATACATTTCTCATGAGAGTTATGGGTAAGTTGCTGCAAATTGTGGGAAATGAGTCAATTTGTTTCTTTAATCTGTAGAAGAATTTTTTCCCTCTCTGTACATGCATAGTGCGTGTTTGTTCTAAACGTGCTTTTTTCTTTCTCTCTTGTAATGTGCTGTTTGGTGTCACAGTTCCCCAAGAATTTCTCAATCATTTGTTCTCATGGTAAACTTAGTATCCTCTTTACAAAAAAAACCTTGTCCATTGGTGACAGAGCCATTGTTGGAAATACGTTACATATTGAAGGGTGGTTGTTTTCCATTCCCATTCAAAATTAGTCATACAAAATAGGAAAGGAGAATTTTAAGGGTTTTAGTAGCATCTTTTAACATAAGTTCATGTTTTCCCATAGTGATGAAATTAAGTTAAGTGATAGTACTTTTTCCTGAGAAAAAAGAACAGGAAAGAATCTACAGATGTGTTTGTTTCTTTTCTTTTTATTTTTGTGATGATGGAAGGAGGCTTATCTGTTACAAAAACTTACACCATTGACTGTAAGATCATTTACCATGGTATTGTGAGGTTAAATTGTTAATACTTTTAATAAACTTTGACAGCATCTGGTAGGGGTGGCTATCTTGTTTGTATACTGACCTCAGTGATATTCCCAGACTAAGAAAGGGCTACTTGTGCGATGAAGGGTTGGCAGCACCCTTGCTGACTAGCCAAACCCCATGAGTTTACTGTTTTTCCTAGGCTTTGCAAATGTTTCTACTATTAAACTCTGATTTTGACTTTGTATGAGATATTTTATCTTTTAATGTCCTGACTATAACTTTCACTGAACCTCTATATCTACTGCTAAAGGCTTCATAGGGTCAGGTCCTGACTAGAAGATGAAAGTTCAAAATTTTTCAAGATATAACAAAGGAGCTGGAAAACTCCTATACCAGAAAAAGAAAAAGCACAAGTGGATCATGCACAATAAACTCCAATAGGCAGAACATTATTTATGCTCCTCTAGAGAGGCAAAGACTGGTTATCACTGGAAACATCCAGTCATCTGATCATCCTCCTCTCCTGCCACATCCCTTTTCTGAGGGTCTGTAGCCAGATACCCTCAGAGTTCAGCCAACCCTCATTGCCTAATCAGCATCTCTGACGTGGCGGAGCTGTGCAAAAGGATCATACTGAGTGATACAGCCTCCATGCTAGAGGTTGTTTCATACAAAGTGCAGTGACTCCAACACCAAGAAACTGAGAAGGCAACCCTAAAAAAGCAGATGGGTTAAGGACTCATTCACGTGGGTTGTGGGACAGGTAGGAGAGTGGTTACAGAGAGATGGAGAAGTAGTAAAGACAAAGGCTAATCTTATGCAGGAAAAAAGTCCAACCTTGATGCGTAGAGTCACTTCTTTTTCCCTGATTAGAGGAGAGTTTGGGGGAACTTTCTTCCAGCTCACAAAGCTAACCTTTGTGCTCTCCCTCCAGCAACAGTACTGTTGAGCAGGTGCTTGCTGTGCATTTTCTGTGAAAAGTGGAGCAATTTTTCAGCTTCTTAATATAGATGTCTAACAAAACAATTTATTTTCATTTGTGATGTGATAAACATTTTGTGATAGAAGAATTTATGCATTAGTAACTAAAATGAGGTTGCCAGCCCAGCTCAATTTATCCATACATCCAGATCTAGACGGTGGACAGCAAGGGAAGTATTTACAAAGACTTTCTTCAAGCTGGTGAAGCTCATGTGCCTGACCATCCTCCAAAATCAGCACAGGGAGACAGACTTCCCTCAGGACTGCCTCTGAGTGAAAGCTTCACTAGCCCTTTACCATCACTTTCTGAAGGAGCTGCTTTCTCTCTGCAGACTGCTTTGGCTAATCCACACCGACTCTGCCTTGCATCCAGCTAGTCACACCTGCAGATCCCAAGGGCTATTTTTTTATCCTGGTGGACATACTTTGAAATGCTTCTGTACATAGCATTTGTGGTGCTGAGGCAAGCACACTTCTGTTAGATGTAAGACCAATCAAACATAACAATTTGATATGATTCAATAGCCAAGGCCATGAGTCATTTCATGCTTTTAGTTAACGTAAGCTCTTTCTTTTGATAGTCCTATTGGTACGTCCCACACATTTGCTGTACTCACAATGAAATCATCCTGTTCAATTTTTTCATTTACTCTTAATATTCTTATGAAGAGAATCCTTCTGGGATGTAATTCCTCCCAGAAACAGGCACAGTATTTTTATGTTTTCTATAAGTTTTACCTTTTATAAGTTTTTTGTGCTGCTACAAGGCAACTATGAAGACTTCTCTAGTAAAATTAAGTTGAGCATTTTTTAGCCTGCCTTTATTATGTACACCTTTAAAGTCTAGAATCACTCTAATTTTCCACTATTCCACTGTTCCCAAAGTGGTACAAGTCTTCCAATAAAAAACAAGAAAATCCATAGCTGACCCCAAGTACTTCCTGCAGTCAAACTTTGCTTTGCACAGCAGATATCATGTTTCATTGGATTTTTCTGTCCCTTAGCTGATATATTCAAGTAGTTTGTTTGCCTTTTATTATAACTATACATTAGACTGATGTTTCATATAATTTTTTACAAAAATAGCTATCAGTAAAACACACCAATAAATCTCCAGGATTTCCTTCTTTTTTTTTCCCCTCAACTGTTTTTCTCTTCTTGGAATCACCCTTTCCAACACCCATCAAAAAATGTTCCATAATATTTCATCATCCTACTTTTTCTCAAGTCCTACACAACTATTAGGTCACTGCTTTCCTTTTTTTGTGTGTTTTTACTAGGCTGACTGTTTCAGATGCACTCATCTTTCTGCTCCAAGATGGCTATGCTTTTGATATTTCTGAATCTAAAATGAGCTGTGTGCAAAGATGGACCCTTCTAATATGCACACTTACAGGTAATATTTCAAACCTCTAAAAGTCCAGGGACTGCATCCACAGGTCAGATCCTTGGCAGAAGGGAATTTTCATTCTGTATCATATATATTATACACAAGCTGACTTTTGTATCAGGGTTCAGCTTATTTCCCATCCTGCTGTGGTATTGCTGCGGTTAAGCAACGGCAGCACAATCTGTTTTCTTGTTTGTGAAACCTAATTGTCTAATTTTATTATTTATTAAATGCTATTAAGGACATTCAGAGGCCTGATTAGCCTATGAATTGTGACATATATCCAAAGAAGTGCAAAGTAATTCCTTTTATTTTATTTTCTGGAGACCATCAAAGACTATACTGGTTTATAAAAACAATAACCTTTTGGGGTATTGTGAGGCGGCCTGACAACTCTCAGAGGCCAGCTAACAGAGTGTAAAGAGGCAACATGAAATAATGTTGGCAGAATAACGAAGGAATTTTGACATGTCCTTGGCCTCTCTGCCTTGCAAACTGCTGAGCATCATCAACTATAATAGTGAGGGAAATTACTTAGGCTTAATATAGCAACTACTGCTGAGGAGAAGAAAGACAGCATACCTCTCTGCTTTACTGTATGTGGAAGAGCTTCTCCTTAGCTTCTTGGCAGCCCAAGTTGCAGCAGAGCCATGTAGACTGTCAAAGGATGGCAAAGCAGCAAGGGACACATTCCTACCACTGAATTCAACACCAGCAACAGGTAAATCCTCATGGCTTGGTAAGAGAAGCCCACATGGGAACCATGAAAATTATCCTGCTAGCTGAATTTGTATATGAAAGAGAAACTGATCTTCATGTACTTCATTTTTTAAGTTCGTTATTTGTAACCTTTACATCTGTACAGTCTACTACTAGCTTAGGTTTTAAACAGTGGATTCCCAGACCCTTTTCAGTTCATAAATTAACACACTGGACTGGGTCCAAAAAAGGACTTTTTCTGAGTTCAAGCCCAGTGCCTCAGAGAATGATAGCTTGCTTTCTGGCAGGCATATATCTAGCTTAACACTACAGTGCTTCCAGGGGTCACAGCTCTGGGGCAGATCATACAAATACACAAACTCATGCTTAGTTTTCTAAACAGAGGTCTTAAGCACCAGGGTAGAGGTTATTCTGTGTAATTATTCACAGTTCACCCCTTTGTTAAAACTTGATATTTGTCAGCAAAGGATTCAAGAGCTGCTGTGCTAGATGATGAAAGCAAGGAGAAGCAAGTCTGTTTAGACCAGCACAGTCTTCAGCTGGGAAAGGAAGACCTTAGAACTCTGTTCTTCTAGAATTGTTCCTTTATTTTATCCAAGCTTTATTTAATATGAATGAAGTATGTGTAAAACAGTCTTGATAGCAGGGACCAGCATCCAGGACTCCCCTTTCCCAGATGAATGTTCCTCCCATTAACTGACACAAGAGTTTTTCTCTTGCTTTTCTCTTTCTGTGTATCACTGGTGTGCTTAACACTTTGGTGGGAAAACTCCAACAGGGAAGCTGCTGTGAACTTCACTGTAGAATAGCAAATTTCCTAATACATAGATACTGATATAAAGTGCTTCATACTGTAGCAAAATCCAGGTCTTCTCTTTCCTTGATGAGCATAGACTGCAGGCAGTAAAAGATGGCTGTACTGTAGTAGCCTTCACTGCCTCCTTCTATAGCTTTTAAAAGAGAGATGCACTTAGTGTGTTCCAGCCAAAATGCATTTGTACTTGTCATCCTAACAGATCAGAGTTGTCAAGCAACTTAGGCAGAAGAAAACTTGGACTACAAGTGAATTGTAACATAGGTGTCTGTTTACTTACCTCTGAAGTGCTTCTGGGACTATGACCTTAGCTACCCGGGAAACTTTAAAGAAAAAACTGCCTACAGAACTTGAGTGCTTCTAGCTTTAGGTGGTCTGTCAGCTGAAATAGGATTTTATGGGTAACAGTTTAGCATTTATGAAGCTAAATTCCATCTAAGTATCATGTTAGATGTGTAATCTTTTTCCTGGATTTCAGCCTGCTGGCTAGGAAGCTATTTGGCCTGGTGATTTAATGGGTATCATACTGTGTGAGAGTTATCAGCACCCTGTAAAGCAGAATAAGCAGGCCAAGTCCTCTGAATTCCACAGACAAATTCCTCTAATCTCCTGAAGCCATTTTACATTTACACTGGTGTATCTAGGAACAGACCTTTTCTCCCAGTTAAGTAATTTCTTTTGACAAGCTTATTTATTTGTTAAATGTCAAGAGCTAATTCCTATATGTTAATGATGTGTATTCACATTTAAAGAAAATGCTAATAGTTTATGACTTGAGACTATCAGAAAGCTATAATAGAATATGTGAGGAAAAGGGTAGTTCATAAATATCTAAAGTCAGTCTCAGCATGTGTTTTTGTGGATCCGATGCATATATATGTCAGCAGTCTGTCCAGACATAAACTGTTACCCCTGTGAGTTTGCTTTCAGTGATGCACCCCAAGAAATGATAACCCTCTCTACAGGTTTGTAACCCCTGATATAGTAAAGAAAACACCCAACATATACACACTTTAGTTATTTGTTTTATGACAAAGTACAGTGCTTCCCTCTATGCAATGGGCTGACTGGAGATTGTTCTAAAAACAATGCTATAAATGTAGGTGAAGGAGACCAAAAATGAATAATGAGATTACCCAATGATGAACTCATGACATTTGACTGAGAGAATTCCAGGTGATAGTCATGAGAAAAAGGTCAAAAGCTAGTTGTTTCACTAGACTTGTTAAAGACTGGTGATGCCTTTGTCTGATAGAAAGTCTAAATGAATGCTTTTATAACCTATAATACTGTGCAGCAGCTTGCACTGTCAATCCTGGTAAGGCTACACAGCACAACACAGAAGAGATAGGGACATCCAAACTCTGTCTAAATGCATATCTCTTTATTTCACGAAGTCTCAGCATAAGACCCCCAGGACACATGAGAGAGGTCTTCCTTCACAGTTGGTCATGTGATAGGATGTGCGCCTGTGAGCAAGGTACATGATGAGAACAGGAAGGCCGAGTTGGCATTTTGGGTACATGACAAGGGGTGTGCCTTCCCAGGAATCTTGCACCTGGTGGATAATGACATGCTAGGAAGAACAGTTCCTGAACCTTGGATTTTACAAAGAAGGAGGGACCACAGTGAAGAGCTTCATATGGGAAAAGTCTGTCCCTGTAATCCTAGATCCCCCTTGGGGACACACTTCCTGACCACAGAATGTGACATGGCTCTACCCAACCTCTCGCCCCAGTGACCAAGTACAGGTGATTGGCTGTTCATAAAAGACCCTCTAGGACATCATGGACTAACTATAGGTGTCTAGAGTCAGTTGAGATGAACCCCAGATGGAAGGTTCAATTCACACTCCACTGAAATCGACTGAGAGACTTTTCCTTGACTTCAGTGAAAACTGGATCGGGTCATATGTATTTCTCTGTCCCTCTCTGTCAGCTAGTGAGAAAGTGTCACGCTGTCATGCTATGAAGGTTCGATAGCAATGACTGAGACAGTAATATAATAATAATAAAAAAGATGTTTATTTCCTCACACAAGTTCTTGGGTTAGTAACATCCATTAAAATAATGCGATTACTAATTTAGAAAGGATAACACAAAACCATCAGTTACTAATTTAGAAAGGATAACCTGAAACCGTCGATTACTGCATTATTAATTGGAAGGACTGCTTATCCCTACTTGAAAGCTTTCTTGTTCACTCTCCTAGTGAGAGGGCTCTCAACCTCGAGGAGTTACCTTAACCCAGCGTCCCAGGAAAAGGGGAGGGGGGGAATACTCACGGTCCAGCCGGAGAGGATGGTCAGGTCACGTTCCTATCCCTGCTCAAACTCTCCTAGCTCCCAAGTCTCTTTTTATACGGCTGGGGCTCTGGGCAAACACTGCTTTTGCTGACTTTTAGCAAGTTTCACAATCACAGGACTGTCTGTTTGTCTGCTTGGGAGGACCCTGATGGCGAGGCAAGACCCCGACACCTCCGTATTGTTTCTTCCCTCCCCGGGGGTCTGTGCAGATTCCAGGTGGCAGACTTCACTTCTTCAGTCTTGTTAACGCTGCCATTCCGCAGCCTTGCGCATATCAGTCCTTGCGCATATCGGTTGGTAGACGACTTTAGTCCTGTTAAGTCCTCTGTTCAACTTGTCAGCTCTTGTGCTATCAGTTCTTCTGCATATCAACTGACAAACTTCAGTCCTGTTAACTCTTCACTCGCCCGTCAGAAAGTAATTCCTACTTTACTGAAATCCTGTGAATAGAAGCCAATAAGTCTTGCCTCTGATACTAAAATTACATTTTTTTTTTCCACAAGGCATGTAACGTTTGGATAGCTGAAGCTAGACAAGATGAATAAGTCATTTCCATGAAGTTTGTAATTGGTATCAAAACACCCCAATACCTGCTTAGGTAGGGCCCCAAGGACAGTTGCTTTTATTTCCAGCAGATACAGGACAGATGCATACTAGGGTCTCATTCAGTGCCCACTGAAATCAATGGCAAGCCTGTGGCTAAACTCAATGGGCTGTGGATTATGTCTTTGTCTGCTGCACCTTTTGACTAAACAACTTGCAGTGCCAATTAATAAGAAGTGTGAAAATCAATAGTGACTTAAGACAAAGACTGTACAAGGGTTACCATATTTTACATGCATAGGTATAAGCTGAATGATGAAAAGAGTTTACTGTGTTATTAGTGGAAATAGAATGTGGCCTCAGGGAATTAGATACAAGCTTTGAAGTCTGACCTTTAAATAAGTGAAGAATTGAATATGCTAATACCTAAGCCTTTCACCTAATGTATGACATCCACTGCATTTTCTGCTGGTACAAATGCCATGATTATGCAGTTCCCATTAAAGAAGTCTTTCATTTGGTACCCTCTGTCACAAGTCCTCTTTTGAATCAGAATTATAAAGACAACTGTCTTTAATCAACTACTCTATCATGAAGATTAGGTGGTATCAACTGTTCTTTGACTTGTCAACAGAATTTTGCTTCTAGATTATTGCAAAGAATACCTGCACTTTGAGATGACTGAAATTTCAAATATTTTGCTTTTGACAGAGACACAGTACAAAACACCTCATTTTAACTGGAATAAATGGACAACCATGAATATAAGGAGGAATCAAATAAGCAGTCATGTTCTTACAGGGGAATTAAAATCAAGGCAGAGGGATGATTAGTAATGAAATACTGAAAGAAATCATAATATCACAGAATCATGTATTGTTGGGGTTGGGATGGACCCCGGGAGATCGTCTAGTCCAACTCCCCTACTCAAAACAGGGTCAGCTAGAGCAGCTTGCCCAGGACCATGTCCAGTAGGGTTTTGAATATCTTCAAGGATCTAGACTCCATGTCTCTGGGCAAACTGTTCCAGTGTTTGTTCAACCTCACAGTTTAAAAAAAAAAAAAAAAAGCTTTTTCTTATGTTTGAATGGAATTTCCTGTGTTTCAGTTTATGCCGATTGCCTCTCCCCCTGTTGCTGGGCACTGCTGATCTGATAGCTCTGTCTCTGTCTTCTTGCTTCCCCCCACCAGTTATTTATACACATTTATATGATCCCTGCCCTCCCCACCCCAAGCCTTCTCTTCTCCAGGCTGAACAGTCCCATCTCTCTCGACCTGTCCTTGCAAGAGAGATGCTGCAGTCCATTAATCATCTCTGTGGCACTTTTCTGGACTTGCTCTAATAAATCCATGTCTGTGGAGCCCAGCACTGGACCCAGCACTCCAGAGAGCTCTCACCGGTGCTGAGTAGAGGGGAAAGATCACCTCTTGTGACCTGCAGGTGATGCTCTTCCTAAGTAAAAGATACTGTTGCTGGGGTATTTTGGACAGAATACAGTCTGATGTGTGTCACATAGTCTCCGATATTTGACCTTCTGGGGATTTAGATGGAACATGTCATTCTTGTATCTCAAACAGATTTAGCTGTGGGACAGTTACCTTGCCAAGACTGAGACATTCTTTGACCTATTCAGAACTTCACATGTTGGGGGAACTGTCTATTTGTAAATTCATAAATTAACTGGGAGGTTTAGGAGCCTCCAATACTTAGCAGAACCTGAGGAGGGAGGTAGGGAATGGGAATTTTGGATTTCAGAATGTAAATTCTGCTCAGGATTCATTTTCCATAAGTGAATACTTATTAAAACCTGGTTGTTCATCAGGAGTTCAGTGATATTGGCAGAGAGTCATCTAGCATAGAGACTTCTGAGTTACGTTGCTATTGTTATACAAGAGGCCGGCAGACAAAGCCGGTAATGCAAATGTTCATTACAGTGTCATTAGTTCATTCTCTTTGGTATTTGGAAAATGGCACATGCCATTTTTATCTCTCTTTAAATGGGAAAGGAACTGATTTCCTTTCTACTAAGACATGGGGAATGTGATACTATTTGTAAAAATATTATTTTATGAAATATTAGAATATTTATCCACCCTTGCAATTTTAATTTATGAATCCAGACATACATTTTGAATTACAAATCTTGATTTATTAAGGCTTCTGGAAAATTTCAACCATGTTATTTTATTAATCATTTCTTAAATGTTTTTGCAGATCATTTCAAATGAAAAAGGATTACGTCCTTCTTTACCAAAATGACAATGAAATATCACTATATTTGCCAACTTTGTAACTTTGCCAGATTGTAAAGGACCTCTGAAACCTCTGGGGCTGAGCTGTGGCCAGTGTACTTAAAATGTGTTTATAGAGTTCCAAGTCCAGAAATTTACTGATTCTGTAGGTGAGGTGTCTAATTAGACTATGATGGGACCACCAATGAATTCTTGGTGGGTGAGTGATTGAAATCCTAAAACTATACTTACAGTTACATTATAACATGACTTAATTTTTTCCCCCATAACTATTGTATAAGCTTAGGTATTACAGCAGTCAGATACATTATCAGTTTGTACAACCGTGTGGCTTTTCACATGGTACTATGAAAATGAATTTAATACTGTGCAAATGATTGACTTCTGGCTGAAGGGCTGTGCTGAAAACTTAGGGATGAAATGGATCAATCTAAGATGGACCTTATTTGTATTTTCTTACTGAAATGAAAAATTTTAAATAACATTTTCAGGTCCATCAAAAATAACTTGATAAGAAACGCCTTAGGTATTTTCTACTCTTATTTAATCAAATTTTGTCACTTTTTCTTCTGAAATGTCATTACAAAACACAAACAGAAAAGTTCTGGAAATGCTGAAATAAACATTTTTGTCCATGTTTTAATCAACATTATTGGCTGAGTTTGATATGGATTTATATATAGATTTAATCAAGGTAAAATAACATTTTTGGTTTATTTATTATTCAACTGAAGATATTTTACCCCTCTGTTGAACACACTTTTAGCTTCATGAATTTTTGTCCTTTGAAATTCTAAGGTCAAATCAGTAATGTACAAACTATCTGATATGACCACAATACATGGGGACATAAGATCACAAGGTTCACTAAGAATTTTCAGCAGTAGGACAAATGACTCATGAAGTTTTTTACAACTCTAGCTAGTCCTGTATGGAATTCATGAGAAAGAGCTATTGGTCTGAAACTTAAAATGGATCTCCTGGGATTTCTGGCTCTTCTTCAGAAGATAGCCAGTTTTGTCTCAAAGTCTTTTTTTGCATCCATAATACACTCTGTGTTTTCTTTATAATCATAAGAATTTCAGCTAAGAAAGATAGCTTGATGGGGCAAATTTCACCTCTTCTTAAAGGATTAGAAAGCAGACTATGCAGCCACAGTTCTGCAATATGTAGTGGGAACATAGCTCAGCTCAACCGCAGTGAGCTTGGATACTTCTGCACTGTTTGATAACAGTTTGCTTTAACCTGAGGGATATTTATGCAGTAGGTGTATCCAGAAATTCAGAGTTTAGGTAGCTCCTTACAAACCCAGCATAGCCTAAAATAAACGCAGTAGTCTTAAAACGAACCAAGGTGGTTCTCCAATTCCATATATCCTCCCAGGTTCTGGATTTTTAAGGTTCATCTTCCCAACAGCTTGTTCCTGCAGAATTCAACCATGTAAAACAGAATTTGTTAGGCTGGTTTGTACCACTCCATTAGACAGCCTTGATGCCTTGGCCTTAACACCTGTGATCAAAGCAACCCTTGCTTACTTGTAGTCCAAGCTTAGTGACCCCATTAGGTTTCATATAATGCAATTCAGAGTAGCTTTTGTTAAAAGCTATTCTAGTACATGTGATAGGGAAGAATACAGAAATAAAATACCAGTAATAATCATAATAGCCATTTACATGGAGATTGAAATTCACGGGGACATTATTTCAGCTACAGATGGGTAGAAGCACATGGGAAGCCCTAAGCTTCAGAGTGTCTCTTAAGCTGGGCTGTGTTTGAAACCTGCTGTGACCCTTCAAGGAGACCTGGGGGCTCTTTCCACACAGTCAGCCACCTGAAATACTTTTTAGCACAGTTATAGTCTGTTGCCATATAATTATATAGAAATAAAATCATGGGAAATTTTTAACAGAAGACAAAATATTTTGTGTTTTTTAGTATAATATGCATAAGCAGCATTATTGCAATTATTTCATCCAACATATTGATCTCAGAAGATAACGTAACATTTCCATACAACTGCCTCTTACTGGAAGCCACTTCCAAGTTTGAACCTGGTATACATCTAAACTGGACTGAAATTCTTCAGCAGGAAAATTACATACATGCTTGAATGCATGCTGTGTTTACTATCTCACAACATTAGATTCTTTTGTTAAATCAGTTTGTTACTGGAGAGCTGACTGAACTCTCTATCTGGGATATCTAAATATCTAGAGATGCCTTCCTTTACTTTTTTCATTTACCACAGAAGTTCTCAAAAACTCTATATGAACACACGAAAACCTCCAAGCCAGATAATATAGAAAATCCTTCAGCAATGAAAGTATAAAGGACATACCTTGCAACCATTTATATATGAAAGCACATATTTATGTTTTAATCTTCATTCCTCCTTTTTATCCACTTTTGGCCTAATTGTGAAATTCCTCCCCAAAATGAGTAGTACCTTTCCCGGATAATCCTAATGAAACCACTGTACTATTAATGATGTGAAGTACTGCTTTCTATGAATAAAGGGCACAATATCCACCCTCCTTTAAAACATGAAAATGGACAAGTTCAGGGCTCTTTTTTGAAACCTTCATCATTCTGATTAACACTTATAGGGATTAACACTTAAGCCCTTGCTTATGAAAGTGCACTTAGCTGAGGCTGGGTTTCAAAAACTGATCAGGAGTTTCAGAGCTTTATGCACAGAAGTCTCCTCAGGTAAATGGACATACTAAGCATATGCTTAAGGGGTTGTAAAAATGAAACCTTACATTAGAAATTCTTCATGCCAGTTCATATCTGAGGACTGTGATTCTCTATAAAACTTCATAATTGTAAAGAATAAAAAAAGTCTGTTATCTGAAAGGAAATCATTACACAGAAACCTCCTATCAAACTGGAAGAATAAAATTATGATAAACGTATTGACAAATTTCTCATCTAAAACACAGGGCAAAAAAAAACCTGCTCAAAGGTATTTTCTCATGAAAATTTTATTTTTTTCCAAGGGAAAACGGAATAATTCTGCACAAACGCGAAATACATAGGTTGAGAAAATGGTCACAGTTGTCTCGCCTGGAAATTTGCTATAGGTACCTCACACAATTATCCTCCTGAGCCACAGAGTCAGGAACTTAGACTCATATCACCAGGATACATCACAACAAAACCCAGCCATCCCCACTAACAGTTTTTGACTCACTGTCTCACTTGCTGAGCAATTCACTAATATGGGGTCACTGTGCACAGTGATTTATAATTAATGATTTGGTCTGCTGTAGGATTTACTATCTCCTGCACGGAGAAAGCTCTGGGGAACCATTGCTTTTTGTACATGTCTTAGAGACAAGGAGTAGTTCAGGGTAATGGACAGTTGTGGGAAAGTACAGAAACAAAATACTCCAAGCTACGCAATGATCCCATGAAGCTCCTGGGACCCCAGCTGACTGTCATCATTCCTGAGAGTTTTATTTATACTCATTTTCATCATGTGCTTTGGTGAAGAAATATTAATTTTATCTTTAATATATACTGTTTATGAAAGAAACAAAGTAAGTGACCTCTTTTCACCAAAAAGACTTGTTTAAAGAATATAGTCTAAAAAAAGAGATAAAAAAATAGCATTATTTCATATAAACACGATAAAGAAATTTCTTGGATGAGATTCAGTACAGATCCTTTTCTGTTTTCAGTGTCATGCACTGCAAAACCTTAGAGATGTCAGTTAAGCTTAAAGAGAGATTCTCTCAGGACAGACAAGATGGGTGACTATAAATGAGAACTATAGAAGATAAAATGCACAAAAGAGGCTAAAGAGCAGTTGATTAATATTAAAATATAGAGAGACCACTTCTTCAACACAACAGTACTGTTTCTTTGAGAAATGGCTTCAGTGACATTCAGGAAATGAATTCAATTTGGAATAAAGGGTATGCTTCAAAAAAAGGACATTACAAGTCTCAGTGCACTGAGTTATGTAATGCGGTATGTTCAAGTTACTTTTTGTTGTACATTTGTGATGAGCAAAGGTCCCATTCACCTGCCCTGGTCAGCACCATTGATAAATCAGCAACTTTAATCTTCTGTCATGTTTCATTGAATTTCTACAGTGTACAAGAGAAATTTTACGTGTGTTAATTGACATGGTCTAGCACATGTGATTTATGCCCCATATTTGGCTAGTGGTGAAAGTGTAACAAATGCTCACCATCTATTTAAATGAATAAAACATTTAATTATATTACAATATAAAATGTCAGCCATTTTCTATGAACATATCAGCTCTGGTAAGGACATCCCTTACCCAGTCCTAGTCAACATAAATCACTGTGACTTATTTAAAGCTTGCCATTATTACTGCTTAGGTTAAAAACTTAAGCACATAGCAAAATACACAGATCAAAATCGCACAACAGGTAAATTAAATTGCATCTTTTACAGCAGTTTTTTATTGAAATCTGTGTACTGGGTATTATCCAATTAATTAGTGCAGTTTTCAAAATCCTATGCAGTAGTAGAATTCTGCCGTTAAGAAAGTATATTCTCTCCATTAAGTATCATCAAAGCTGCTTTGAGAAGAATTGTCAGAAAGTGCCCAAGAAAAATTACCTTTACTTTCTCTCACAGAGAGGCTGGGCACTCAAGCTCCACTGGAGAAAATGGGACATTATGGTATTTGAGATAAAGACCAATGGATTGCAGGAGCTGAGAGAGGGGAAAGATGGTCTGGTGAATAGCCAGCTGTATGTATGGTATATAGACTGGCTGACTGTCATCTACAATAAAGTTCTGTCAAAGGGACCCTCATGTTACTTCTGCCTGTGGATGTTGATGCTTGGGACTTCTACCAAAAGCAAATTTGATACTGACACTTTTATTTTCTAAATTTAAAGCTGTGTTTAAAGTCTTTTTTTTTCCCTTTATTTATCCTTGTTGGCATAGACACCTACTCGTCTTTGGGCTTGAGTGTCATTTGAAATTCTGTGGGAGCTAAGCGCCTAAATCCTCTGGGCTCCTTTAAAACGTCTATCTTGAAATGCCTAGTTGTCAGTCTTTTCCTTTTATATTGCCTATAATCCTGTGGTCAAGATGACAATTTAAGGGCACAGTCTGACAATTTTTTGCCATGAAATAGTTTTCCCTCTTTGGAAAATGCTGATATCCATATCTGACATGAAAAGAAATACCAATATGGCATGTTCTCCTAAACTGACCCATTGTGATCTTTGCTTTAGCCTAAAGTTTCTATGTACAATCTTGAATTTTTTAAAACATTGTAGAAACTAATATTTCCTATGGCAAAGCTGCCATTTAGAAAACATAATAACAACTCATTGATGTCTGTCTCCATAATAACAACCAAATTTCTTTTTTTTTTTTTTGGCATGCTCTTTATATGCAACATGTATGCTTTTACTATCAAGACCACATATTTGGTGAATTGGTTCAGCATTTCATTTTAATAAGAAGGTAAGCAGTATCTTTTACAGGTTTCCTCTCTAACAAAATCTGATGATGAGTGAACCAGGCATGATCCCTAAGGTCATTTTTTGCGTGTATAATGTGTACACATGTAGTTGCACCTGTGGCCTCTAAACAGTGTTTAAGGCCGCAAGCATATATTATTATTATTACTATTGATATTACTATTCTTATTATAACACTGACAAAAACAGTCCTTACTAGAATCAGTGGGTTTTTTTTTTCTTTCATTTCCTAATTCTGTGTATAGGATTTGCTGATTACCTTTCTTCATGTAATTTCAAAATACAAACACTCTTTCAAACATTTTTACTTCAGCTAGTTAAAAACTGAGGCTGCCTAAATGTGTTGGGAATGAAATCTGAATATTAAAGATTAAATCTGACACTGGATAGCATAAAAGATTTAATGAAAAGAGCTGAGTGCTGCACACTGTGCATCAGACTTGCGTTCATTACAATGTCTCTTCCTTTTTTGGGTGAAGAACACTCACTCAGGCTGAGTGAGACAAATCAAATTCCCAATTTAGAAACATGAAGTATCACCTCCTGGATAAGTCAAGATTTTTCCTTGTTTACTGCAAAGGAGATTTAATTCATTATAGGGAGCCTCACTCTTGTGCAGACTTACACACAGTAGAGGCCTTATTGCTAAGAGTTAGTATGGCAAAGGTTTTCTTGTTGGCCAGGCTGTTTGGATCTGCAGGCAGAGTACATACACAGCGTGATTACACTAGCAGATATACTTCTGGATTTTGGAAACAGTCAGAAAGCGTGGGAGAATGCAAATATGAACAGATCTGTGCTGGCCTGCAAGTCACTTAACACTGCCCTTTCATCTAGCACCATGTATGATGCATTTCCAGCTGAGACCAATTTGTGCATTGAATCTGACCAAACTACTGGTAAAATATAGTGATACAAGCTATCTAACAATTTTGAGATTAGTCAAGATTAGGAGGACTATAAATCTTTCTTAAGGGAAGCAGAGCAAAGGAGACATGATTTATGCGATCGGGGCATGCATCATATTGTATAACCTGGCTGGAGGAACAGGTTCAGCGCCATGGTTAGAGCCCCTGCCTCGTTCTCTTTTGCTGCAGTATTGAAAAAGAGGTCTAGCAGAAAAACTAGGGAAGAATATAAGCCTAGCATTTTCTGTCAAGATGTTGTCCCTTTGTATTAAGACTGTACTGGATAATTTGGGATGTTTGGTCTCTTTGCTGTGTGAACATCAGACCATTTTATGCTGTGTCTGAAAGTATACCTATAATAGAGCAAACGTCATGTCTTCATCTCTCCTGGGCAGACTCATAGGATTCACCTGTCCTTAGATCAGGCACTGGTTACCTAACAGCCCCAAATGGGTTTAGCCCCTGAGGCGCTTCCTCTGTGTCTTTGTGAGCAGAGATGAATCGTGACTGTGCAGATGTGCTCCAAGTTGTTCTCATAGTCCTGGTCCCCTGCTTATCCGCCCAGGGGACTTGATCCAACACATTGGAGCTCTCTCTGTGCCCGTGTACCTGGATTTCCTTCTATTGGAAAACCTAGGCCCATGAGATGATGGTATACATCCAGGTTTTGTCCAGCTTGCAGGCACAACATGACAGAGATATGCCCTCAGGTCTGGAGCTAGAAAGCGCTCCCCGGTTCCCCAGTTCAGATACACAGTGTTCACTAAACCAAAGCATTGTTTAATTTTAACAGTAGAAGGAAGGTCTGACATAAGAGAATGGTGTTAAAAACTAGCTGGACAAACATTTATTGTGTTGAAAGCTAAAGTAGATAGTAGTGTTTAACCAGGCAGGCCTCCATAAAAAACTCTGTGTGGGCATGTTTGATTGCCTGAACAAGTTTGAGCAGCTTTCTTAACAAGCCTGAGTACCTGTGTTTTCTCAGGCCCTAGGCTTCCTGACTATGCTGTTAGCTAGTAGCTATACCGACACAACTAAATAAATCTGCTCCAGGGATTGGTGCCTGGTCTTCCAGCCACATGATGGCCAGTCGTTGCATCCATGCTGTTCAGAGTAGTTCCTTTGGGGTGGATTGACTCATCTGTACGGTGCTTGAACCCATGCCTTCTCTTGACCTTACAATTATTTTTGTGTGCTTTTCAGTTCAAAGTGTCTAAAATACTGTGAAGTCTGCATTGCAACCAGCAGAATGATCCAGCAGGAAACTGAGATTAGGTGAAGAATGCCCTGGGCATGGTATGAGATTATGTAAGAAGTTTTAAGGATGGAAAGCCCACAGATATTCTGTATGTAGGAGTCAGGGAACAGACTTTGTGCAGCCTGCTCCACACTGTCCATGGACTGGGGCCCTGGACTGATCTATCATCTGCAGATAGACAATTTCTGTTTTGGAGGAATCACAGAATCACAGAATCACAGAATCACTGAGGTTGGAAGGGACCTCTGGAGATCATCTAGTCCAACCCCCCTGCTCAAGCAGGGTCACCTAGAGCACATTGCACAGGATTGCATCCAGGCGCATTTTGAATATCTCCAGAGAAGGAGACTCCACCACCTCTCGGGGCAACCTGTTCCAGTGCTCTGTCACCCTCACAGTGAAAAAGTTTTTCCTCATGTTAAGATGGAAGTGTCTGTGTTTCAGTTTGTGCCCATTGCCTCGCGTCCTGTCGCTCGGCACCACTGAAAAGAGTCTGGCCCCATCCTCTCGACACCCTCCCTTCAGATACTTGTACACATTGATAAGATCTCCTCTCAGCCTTCTCTTCTCCAAGCTAAACAGGCCCAGCTCTCTCAGCCTTTCCTCATAAGAGAGATGTTCCAGTCCCCTAATCATCTTTGTGGCCCTTCACTGGACTTGCTCCAGTAGTGCCACATGCCTCTTGTACTGGGGAGCCCAGAACTGGACGCAGTACTCCAGATGTGGCCTCACCAGGGCTGAGCAGAGGGGGAGAATCACTTCCCTCGACCTGCTGGCAACACTCTTTCTGATGCAGCCCAGGATCCCATTGGCCTTCTTGGCCACAAGGGCACATTGCTGCCTCATACTTAACTTGGTGTCCACCAGCACTCCCAGGTCCCAGGAAGCTTCAGAGAAACTCCAGTAGTAGACTAACATTTATGTACAATGGACAATAAGAGAACTAGGAGTGAGCTGCTGAGGTAAGTTTTGAACAACATAGGCATACAAAGTGAGTGATCAAGCCAAAGTCTGATTAAGTGTCCCTCCAGTCATCCTGTAGTGATCCCTGTGTATTTACTGAAAAATGCCCTATCCTGAAGCACTATTTGCTTTATAACTTGTTTTTCAGTAACACCATTCAGTTAACCTACATAACCCCACCATAAAAATTCCAATAGCCAGATTGCACCCAGTATTCATAAATCATTGCAGACCAGTTCCATATTTGTCACATGACTAAAATTTGATATGGTCAACTTAGCCTCTTAAAAGTATTTTGAAAACATGTAAGTGATATACTGTCAAGCTGCTAAGGATATCTGATGTGATAAAAAGGATGGTTCAGTTGGGAGGAGAGGAGGGGAAATCCCTAAAAGTGAATTAGCTGGGCTTCTTTCAAAGAACTCTGGAGTACAGTTACCCAAACATGAGAAGACTCTTTCTTAATTAGTAACAACATCAATAAATCAGAATCCCCAGTTACCTTGCTCTTTCAGTAAGTCAATCCCTTGAAAAAAAATGAAGATCAGTAATTTACATCAAGCTGTGTTTTGACTAAGCCTATCTTAGTCCGTAGCCCAAATGTTCTGTTTCTTGCACTGGTATTTGAAAGCCAGTCACTTCTGCAGCCTCATATAGGTGATAATCATAAGTGCAGACCTTACTTTTTCTTGCATATGGTAAGGACTAAGAGCCATATTTGGTCTACTAACTACTGAACAGGTGAGACTTAGGAATTTACTATATTTTCTATGTCCAAGAGGATATTGATATGGATCTCACCCACCCACCCTTCAGCATCTCTTTCCCACAGCTCTCTTTGTTGTAGTCAGCTAGTGTTTGGAGCAAGAATATTGGATATTTCAACCCACTGGAACCATGTGTTTTAAAGTTTGGCTCAGATTCAGTCACAGAGACAGAGTGCAAAAAGAAAAGAAAAGTACTATGATGTAACCCTGGCTCCACTAAAACTAATGACAAAACTCCCACTGGTGTCTGTAGGGATAGGATTTCTCCCTCAATATATTATCCACTTACCATCTCTAATAAAACAGCTGGTAAAATCTTTGTCCCAGACATACTTCTTGTTTCTCCCAAATTAATCTTATGAAGTGACCTGGCTTTCTGGTACTGTGTGACTTAATTAATGAATGCTTCCACTTCAGCCCCGAAGACAGGCTTTTGTACCTGAAAGCTTGTTGTTGTGTACTTCCAGCTGTAGCCATTGCTCAAATAAAAATTTTCTCTTCTGGTCTTGCTTTCCTGTAGATTCTTAGACATTCTGGAAAATGACATTTTAAAAGGAAAAAAAAAACCCACAAAGTTTTAACTGTATCACAAAGGGAAATCACATAATAAAATTACAGAAGTAAGTGCTTGCCTCAGTTTAATAGTGCACAGAAATTAGTACTGGGGAATCTCCTCCCTGTATGAGGAAGGAGGTTAGTCCACCAGATGAGGAAGTTCCTCTGCGACCTGAGAGTACTTCTGAGGTGCTGGGTACAAATATGCCATGCAGTCACCCCCATGTTGGGGTGACACTGGAGCATACATTGATTTCTTTCCCCATGCTGTGGCCTCCATGGGGGGACATGTATGCCCAGGGGTGAGGGAGGAGCCAGGTCAGGTTTCTTATAGTGCTTCATCACCCATGCATGAATGAAAAAACATTCAGGAACAGAAGAGAAACAAAAGGTCTGTTTCTGAATCTTCAGCATTTGTTACTCCTTGAGTGGTAATTTTCCATTGCAAAAGTGTTTTTAATGGTGTTCACACAGAAAACACAGAGACCATAATTTCACAAATGGATTGGATGGCAGTGTGTCAGCAGTACTAGAAGGAGAGTCATAAATGTCACCAGCTGAGCCATGCCACAATCCTTTCTACTGACCTGGAATTTCAGGTAGGGAGAAAACCAAAGATCCAAAAGAGCTGTTTAACACTGGCTAGAGGATCTTAGTAGTGAAGGGTCATTGTTGTCAGTGTAGTGTGTTTTAACTTCTAAAACAGAATCTACCCTTCAAAACTAACCTGTCCTTCATTAAAAAAAAAAAAAAAAAAAAAAAGAGGGCTTGTCTGGATTTTCCAGCATTTCTAAACCACAGGCACATAGGTAGCATCTGACTCTACTTCTATAAAATTTAAAGGAGTTTTGTTTATTTAGCACTGCAGAGTGGCTGGCTGCTGTCCTAAGCTCATTTGAATCATGCTGTCTAGCTATGCTGTAAATTTTGACATTTGCAGTTGAGTACGGTTACAAAATGCATAAAAAAAATCCATGTGAAAAATTCACTGTACATGGTCAGTATGGATAAATAAGGCAGACATGCTCTAAAGATTCCTAATGAACAAACTGTGGATGCATTTATCTGCAGTTATTCTGTGTCAGTGGCACATGCAATCAATAACACTCTTTGGTGCCTGCAGTTTTGGGTAGAGAGCGCTGGCCCACTCCAGCTGTTTAAGTCCAGATCCCAAAGAGGATTTAGTCCTAACTGAAGTTCCTATCTATGCCCTTTCCCCACTGAAAGGCCACTTCTTACTAAAGTATTTTGGACATCCATGATTGTTCTGAAAGATTTCTGCATGTTCTGCATCAATCTAAGAGGAACAATCTCTAATACCCTAGGTAATTAGAAAGGCTCAGAGAACCTCTGACACATACTGACAGACCTGGCACCTCAAAAAAGGAACCTTTTCTTTCAGAATGAGTAGAGATAGAATTACTAATCCTTGATTTAATTGTCTAGTAATTAGAGGTCTTTCCCGGGAAGTGGAAAATCTGAGTTCCAGGCTTCCCCTCAGACTGAGGGATTTCAGCCTCTACTCTGTTATGAGGCTGTCCTTGCTACAGGGGTAGATCTGAGCAGTGTCCAACCCTAATGAATAGGGTCACTGCTGGTCCAAATGTTAAAGACATGCAATATTCAGAGAAAGATGAACAGGAAGGGTAGGATACTGTAGGCTATGACTGAGATAGCCACATGGAAGGGTTTAATTTTGGATTCTGCTCTTGTCATTTATCGTAAACAGCACTGGCTTAAAAGAGAAGAAGAAAATTCTTCAGGACAGCTGGACAGCAGCATCCAGAACAGAAGTTTTACCTCCTGTAATCTTAACATCATAGAAGCAGCAGGTGCTTCTTGGCAACTAAGTCCTGACTCCTGCTTCGGAAAGCACTACTTTTTAGTGATTAAAACCCTTCTTCTAATGTCCCCCACAAAAGTATTCTTGCCCAACTCTTCCACCAGGAATACCATTTATTTTCAGTAGGTCTTCAGCCTTTGTGTATGAGGAGAGAACAATCATGTTTTCTCTTACCCTTCAATTTTACAAGGCTGAACAAACAAAACTTTTACTCATTCTCTCAGAAAAAAGGCTTTCACTCTGTTGATAATTCTTGTAGTTCTTTCCTGTATCCATGGCAGTATGAGCTGGTCCTACTTTCACTTGAGTGATGATAGCTGCATGAAGTGTGCACTATCAGTGTCCTTGGCAATGGCATTAAATACCTTGTTCTATTGGGGGGTAGCTTGCTCGGCATGTGCTAAGACTGCACATATGGTTCGTCATCCACCTGTGCTCAGCTAATACATCCAGATTTTCTTTTGTTATTTCAGTCAACTCTGCTCCCCCTTACAGGAAATTCTGGCTTTGAAACGAGGGGGTTAGAGGCTTTCTGAACTTTGAATCTCAGTGCTGTGATGACAAGAGCTGAATGATTTTGAAATGGGTTTCTGCTGCCTGCCTCTTGGGGGCTGCTCAGTAATTTTTTTTAATGATGAAGCTGAGAAGGATGTTGAATTCTTTAATCAGCAGCTACCACACTTATCCTGCCATAACTCTGCTTGATTCATCAGAATTGCCAATGATTACATGGAATAATTCCTTTTTGCATGTGTTTGAAAAATGCATTTTATCTGGGGAGAGGAATGGAAATACACCAGGAGATTTCCAGCTCATAAGATTTTCTTCACAAATGCAGCCAAGTCTTGAAGGAATTTTGCATGAACCACAGATCCTGAACTCTCATGGCACCATTCAGAAAAATAAGTGGAAACCTATATGGCCATCCACAAACTAAATCAAAGTCAATAGTGTGTTCAGCACCATGATGGCTCTCCAACTGTAAATGTATTCCTATACTGAAAGCTGTGTGAAGAAGACCTTTTCCATGTATCATGATGGAGTCTGGAGTTATGGATGTTTCAGGAAAGTATGAACAAACCCATTACTGAGTTATTAGCAGGGATGTTAATCCTTTTTATGACTAAAACAGCTGTCTTTTCTGCTGAAAGAATGCTTTATAGACTATTTCTGCCTAGTGTGATGGCAGCTAAGCCAGAAAAGGAGAAAACTTTGGGAAAGTGGCTTTGAAGAGACTGTGAGATAATGACTGTGGGAAGCTACCTCTAGCCTGGGTAAAGAATTATTGACTGTAACATGGGGAACAATCCTGCCTTGGCAAGGAGATTGACAACATGATCTAATAAGACTTATCCATCTGTAATGTCTCTGATGTTCTAATCTGCAGCTGCAGAAATAATAAAAAACCATTTCATATACAGCTGTATTCTTCCAGACTTGCTTCTGTTTGGATTGTGGCATGACATCTGTCTGACTCATGTTTTCAGAAGTCCTTTCCGAGGAAACCAGGACACAGGGACACTATGCAGTCAGGTGTCATCCCAAAACAGAGAGCAAGGCTAAGACGAACGCCAAGACCCAGGATCCTGGAAATGCTCCTGGGGCATCTGCAGGCTTATGCAGATGTATGCCTTGAAGTGGCCTCACATCCTTTTGCAAATGCTTTGGCAATACAGAACAAGCCTTCCCAAAGGCAGTGCAACCTCATCCACATCTGATTTCCTGTGAAAATGCAAAAGAAACAAAAATATAACAGATCTTATTTTCAAATGCTCTTAGCCAGGATTCCTGTTTAAAAATTATACTAGTTGTATTTCCTGTCTCTGACCAGCTGGGATCCAGAAATGAGATATCCCTCTGCCTAAATCCCTGGAAGGAACAGTCATTTCCAATCAAAATGTAGCTGCTCCCTTCAGAGGTGGAGCAAGGTGGCTAGCAGTCACATTGAAGGTGTATGTTAGATCCCACTGAGGACCTGGACCTCACGACTCCTCCACATCTTCCACTGCTGTGTGGGCACTTTGTACCGTTGGTCTTTATAAAACACAGAAACAAATCCTTCTCAGTCCTTCAGACACATGGATCTAGGTGTCTGTGGACAAATAGATTGCTGCCTGCTATACAGAACTGGGGGCTTTGTATTTCACTGTAGATCATGGTGTCAGACTGACAGTGACATGCAGACACCTGAGAGCTGTGAGACTGCAAGGAGACTGAAGACCTTAAGAGCTCTTAGGCCTCCCTTGCAGCAGAGCCTGAAGGGCCTGGGATAAGTTCCTGCAAACCATACCTCAAGCCTCCTGTCTGTGCCCCTGAAAATGTTCCTATCTTTTGCCAGTAGTTTTTGCATTGTTATGTTTTTCTTCCTTAATAAACATTAGTTTTAATTCTGTGTAGCATCACATCACATGACTTCAATGTGACCCTGATTCAGGGTTAATTTCACTGCTGGAAAAAGAGTTGTTGAAGAACCTATAAAATATTTTAGTGAGAAAAAAATATATATAATTAGATTAGCAATTAAAGGGCTAACTGACTGTGATTCAATCCAGGGAGAACTAAAATAACGCTAAAAAGAGTCAAAAAGAGTTTTAATGAAATGTATGCTTATAAAGTGGATATGCAGTAAACAGTGTTCCTCATAGCTTAAACATCCTATGCCTTGTGACCTGCAGTATCTTCCATTTCATAGTGGTGTCCCCCAGGGGTCGGTACTGGAGCCAATACTATTTGACATCTTCATTAATAACATGGACAATGGGACATTGTGCACCCTCAGGAAGTTTGTAGATGATACAAAATCAGGAGGAATGGTTGATACACCAGGTGGTTGTGCATTCAGAGAGACCCCAACAGGCTGGAGAAATGGGCCAACAAGGATATCATAAGTTCAGCAAAGGAAAATGCCACGTCCTGCACCTGGGGAGAAATAACCATATGCACCAGTACAAACTGTGAGTCGACTAGCTGGAAAGCAGCTTTGCTGAGAAGGACTTGGGAACTCCTGTTGGATGATGAGTTGACCATGGGCCAGCAATGTGCCCTTGTGGCAAAGAAGGCTAATGATATCCTGGGCTGCATTAGGACCTGCCCACAGGTCAAGGGAGGTGATCCTTCCCCTCTGTTGAGCACTGGTGAAGCCATATCTGGAGTGCTGGGTCCGGTGCTGGAGTCCCCAGTACAAGAGAGACACGGACATACTGAAGCCTTCAGGTCCAGTGATGGGCCACAAAGATGATTAAGGGACTGGAGCATCTGTCATATGAGGAGAGGCTGAGAGAGCTCAAACTGTTCAGCCTGGAGAAGAGAAGGACCCTGGGGGACCTTATCAATGTGTATAAATATCTGATGGGAAAGTTTACAGAAGATGAAGTCAGATTCTTCTCAGTGGTGTCCAGTGACAGGACAAGAGGGTTTTGACCCATGGCAGATTGCAATTTCTTAGCTAATCCCATGCATAAAACTGTGAATAACACATTCTAGAAAATGTTCCAAAAGAAAATATAGACAAGACCGCATAGTTTGGTTTTCTTTATTCCTACAACACTGCCCCAGCAGGCTTTGCACTCTCAGTTACCCTTATATACTCTACCACAGTGCATACAATACAAAGCTTCAGTATCATGTTAAAACATCACTCTCAAAGCACCATGTTATTTCAGCTGCTCTAAAGTAGGGAGAAAAAAAAATCCAGAAAAATAATTAAATCACAGAGGCATCAGATGTTAAAAGAAGTTGAGGGCAAAATGCTCTGTAGTGTGGGTGCAGATGAGGTGGGCCACAGGGCCTAGAGTGAGAGAAAAGTCTCTAGTTCCTTTTTTATTCAGCAGTACAAATGTAGCAAGTATAATCAAAAGGCAGGAAAACAGGGAAGGTAAGAGATGCATCAGATAAGAAAGACAAGAATACAAAAAAAATCTAAAGTTGTACTGTAAAAGCAGAGAAATTGTGCGGTGCCATAGCATGTGGTGCCATATAGCTGTGAAATATGATGGGCTAGATCTTCATCTGCTCTGTGCCCCTACTGTATGAAGATGAAGAGATGCCAGAGCTGGAGGGATGGACCTTAAATTACCTGTTCACTTTGATGTAAGGGCCAGACAGACTCCACACACAACAGTCAGACAACACACACAATAACACACAAGTGTTGCCAGCAGGTCGAGGGAGGTGATCCTCCCCCTCTACTCAGCCCTGGTGAGGCCACATCTGGAGTACTGCGTCCAGTTCTGGGCTCCCCAGTACAAGAGGGATGTGGCACTACTGGAACAAGTCCAGTGAAGGGCCACAAAGATGATTAGGGGACTGGAGCATCTCTCTTATGAGGAAAGGCTGAGAGAGCTGGGCCTGTTCAGCCTGGAGAAGAGAAGACTGAGAGGGGATCTTATCAACGTGTACAAGTATCTGAAGGGAGGGTGTTGAGAGGATGGGGCCAGACTCTTCTCAGTGGTGCCCAGCGACAGGACGCGAGGCAATGGGCACAAACTGAAACACAGGAAGTTCCATCTGAATATGAGAAAAAACTTCTTCACTGTGAGGGTGTCAGAGCACTGGAACAGGTTGCCCAGAGAGGATGTGGAGTCTCCTTCTCTGGAGATATTCAAAACCCGCCTGGACGCAATCCTGTGCAATGTGCTCTAGGTGACCCTGCTTGAGCAGGGGGATTGGACTTAGATGATCTCCAGAGGTCCCTTCCAACCTCAACATTCTGTGACTCCAACTGAGAGCATTGTGATGGGCAGTGCTGTGATTCAGCTGATGTGCATCCTTTTCATCCACTAATGTTAGGCTCCTCCTTAAGGGCAACTTCCAAATTGCCTTGCTTCATGGAAAATAATCAGCATCTAGACTAAGAATTTGATTCATCTACTAGAAAAGAAAATGTCAAAACACAGTGGCAAACAACCACAAATATTCATCCTGTCTCAGTCACAGCCCTTTTGCAGCACTTACTCCCCCAGTCCAGACTGTTACTCCCTCAGTGCTACTATGATGTACTCTTGGCCTCTTCTTCCTACTACCAAGTCTCAGGCACATCATGCTCTTAAAAATCCACTTTGAATGTAGTGGCAAAGGTCAGTCCCTGAGGCTGTTATTTTGACCATGGTACCCTTCCCAATATCCTTCCACTGGCTCCTTGTTTTTTAACACATCAAACATAAGCAGTTTCCTCACTTTGTCTATCAGTTCAGGACTCAAACACTGGACCCTGTTCCCCTTTAACGCAGGATGTCATTATCTTTTGCCCACTTGTATTTCCAGATTGGCATCTTTGTTCTTTCTCTGTTCTTCATGCTTGAGAGGAACATTTGCCAACCTACTCATTGTTTTCCTTCAGAATTCTCTTTGTATTTCTCCTTTACTTTCAGCCAGAGGGGAAAAAAAAGAAACCCCAAACCTGAGATTTTTTTTCATTTGCTGTTGTATTGCCATTGCAATATGAATGTGCTCTTAGGCTCACATATCTACCTGGCCTGTTCACTGTCTCTTGTATCATGCTTTTCAAGGGTGTAAGTTACTCCCCTTCAGTGGCATTTCAGTGTATAGCCAGCTCTTGGCCTTTTGAGTAGAAGAGCATTCACTTACATCACCAGGAACTCTCTTGATCTAAGCAGCCTTCTTTGGTAAAAATGCCATGTTTTACTCTGCAAATGCAGCTGCCTAAGGTCATACATGCAATTAGTTACGATAGCCTAGGTGATGGACAATATCTTATAGCATTGTAATATCATTGCTTCAAAATAACTGCCTGTGTCTTTAGATTTTAATCCCCTGAGATCTGGATGATTTTTTGTGCCATATTGGTATACTACAGCAAAGCACAATTCTTTTTCCTTCTAAGAACACTGGTGTTACAAATATAAGATGATAATTATCTATTCAGATGTCTTGTTTATGTAAGTGGATGATTCAAATGAAGGTGTCCTACCAAAGTTTTCTGTAAACTTTATATCATATTATGTCATAGCACCATTTGTGACTCCAGCTGTCAAGATCAGTTTATGCAACACGTGAGGATGGGTGGACTTTATAATCTGTAGTGTTAGTGCTGATGTCATTCCTTTGAGTTATACATTCCATCATAAATGTTACTTTTGTTTAATAATGAACAAATCCATAAAAAAATGCTTGAGCTCTGTGGTATTTAAAGGATACCAGTTAAAGTAACCAGAAAAGAAACATTTTCATCTAGCATAACATTAGGAATAAATTACAATGGCTGTAAAGGACACCAGAATAACTAAATAAATCTAGCTTTCAATCATTAATGTGCTGGGTTCTTCATGATATAGTGCCATCTTGCTGTTCTTTTACTAATTACCTATGCCATGAGGAATTATTCTCCTTCCCATTTAAAATCTGTATCTAAAATTTCCTTTTCTGTGCTAGCAGTTAAACAGAAAATGGTTATATTGCTGAATTTCTAATTAGTACTGGTTAAAAAAAAGGCAAAATACTGCTGTGAACATTTTTGTGTTTGCTGAAAATGGATTCCTCTTGTTACACTGAAAAACAACCCTTGACAAATGTTGACAAACTTTCAGACTTTCATATCTCACTTTCTTGAAATGCTATGAAAACATACATTTGGACAAAGATGACATAAAAGAGAAGGCAAGCTTTTGGATTTTTGTAGCCTGTGACTTATGCAGAAGAGAAGGGAGGCAAACTGTCATTTAAATTTTCAATGAGATACTGGGCAAATAGTTTAGGCCAAAGTAAGAATTAGAGCCACCTGAGCTGAGTCACAATAGGCCTTGACTATTCCAAATGAAGCCCTGTGCCCTAATGAAATTCAAAGAGACTTTCTACAGCACACAAACAACAACAAAGACCAGGCCCTAAGCAGCTGGTGCTACCAATGGGAATTCTGGCAACACAGTGTTCAAAGGAATCAGGTCTTCTTTTATTTGGGATTTGCCTGGACATTGGTATCCCTACTCATGCCCTCTCTCTGGGACTGGCATTTAGCAAACTCTGAGTTTCACACAGTAAAATATCAGTGATAATACACATACATCTCTCAGGTCTGCTGTGTGCACCAATTATCTTAACAAAATGTTTTGTGGCCTAAAAGTGCAATTCATTCATTCAGTGTTACTATTCTAGATCTTTTGCCAGATGAATGGTATGAAACATAGATACTGGGCTTACACTGAAGACGGTCACTTGCGTAGTATGGTTCCATTTGTCAAAATGGAAACAGTAAAAACAAATCCTTCCTGCTATTATTTAAGATTTCACACCATTGCTTTCATAAAGGAATCAAATAATGTATTTTATTTTACTTTTTAGGGTTGTTTTATATTTATTTCTGCAAAAGAAACAATCTTGCATTTAAGAAACTTGATGTGCAGATTTAAAACTCATTGGACAGGATTCATCCAACTGAGACCTTCTGCAATGTAGGGGTAGTCTATATCTGAGCTTGTCAGCACCCCCGGAAAAAGGATGATCTTAACAGCCCTTTTTATGTAATGGATGTCCAGACAGTCTGGGTTACAAATCATCTCATCTTAAAGGAGATGCTTACTTTTGCTCATATGAACTCAAATTGCTAAATTTTTTTGACCGTACTGGTGTGGCCATTGACACTAAACGGTATTGGTGGTAATTACCTCATATGCAGAAATGTACCTTTTAGACATCTCAGATTAGGTGAGAAGAACCACACCTAATCTCCATTTTAGCATGCAGAGGTGAAGAACTTTATTTTTTTAATACATTATCACTCTTTACTCAAGATTCAGTCTCAAGACTCAAGACTCTTCACCTCCATGAAGCAGCAACTCTGCTCAGCTCCAGTACTTGGCTGGGGAGAGTGAAGAGCACTTATATTTGGGGAGAAGGAAGCATGAACAGTGTCTTTTTACAGCCTCTCTCTCTAAGGCAAAAAGGCTAATCAGGTGCCGCTGAAAATGGGAATTTAAGGAGACAAACAGAGTGAGAAGTAAAATGGACCTAGGACAGTGCAAACTCAGGCCAATTGGCTCAGAATAGGTCACAAGACTGGTGTTATAGGCACCTTTTATACTGGCCAATAAAACAGGTGAGGGCCTGACTGTGAGGGAAAGTGGCACTTTATGGCCTCCACAGGACTAAATACTTTCCCCCTCAAATCAAAATGGCCTTGTCTACAACTCCTCTTGGCACCGGTTCCTTTTCATCAGTATGCTCGGGTGTTGCCTGGGAAAGTCCTGGTTGTCACAACCCAAATCCAGTCCAAGGAGCATACTATCAACTAAATAGCATGAATCAGCAAATGTCAGTGACCCAGCTAGTTTCCCCTCTCTGTTTAGGTTACTGGTATAGACATAGCCATAAATATTAGCCTGGCACTGGCCCCTTTGCATGCAGTAGTATTATGTACTATATGTACTATATATGTATGTATTATGTATTATATATGGTATCTCCCTTTTCCACTTTATATATATGACCATATCTCTCACTCTGAGTGGCGTGTACAGGTATCTATTATCTACCTGACATCCTTTGGCAAAGAAAACCTTGAGGAAATAGAAGTTGCTGGCTATATTTACTTAAGCAAGTGGGATTCTGCTCTGGACAACCTCAAGACCAAAATACATATATAAGACCAAAACCGGTGGCTTCACACTTTCCAAATGCAGCCTACATATGGCAGGAAGATGCCCTCTTGAGAACATGGTACTCTGCATACCTAAGGCATATCTGATGAGGAAGTGTTAAGCTAAAGGACATAATATGCTGCCATATACACCAGGATAGGCAATCTACACATTGTCCATAGGCATCCAAAGGTACAAGAGGTAGAAGATCAGGGGGCATGTCACCACTACAGATATTCATAGTAGTGTAGTTTTTCTCATAAAACTACAAGATGTCAATTTTTTTTCAACTTTCTTCTCCCCTGACTTATTTGTTACTTATCTATTGCTCTTCACCTTATCTTTCACTTTATCTGAAAAAAAAATTGCTTTGGTAAAACCTTAACTCATTACTCTCAACCCTAGCAATACTTTTTTACTGTTCAGGACTGGCTTCATTCACACTTTTTGGTTTTGTGGGTTAATCATCTCAGCGAAATGAAAGAAGAGTCTGTTGCTGTGACAAGTCTGAGGTCTTTCTCCAACAACCCAGTTGCTGTTATGATGATGATATCTATTTTGTGGACTGCCACAGTTTGAAGCTGCTCTGTTCTAGTGGCCTAAGTCCATAAGGAAATGGACTTATTCATGTTTTCCTGGAACATTATGATTGTTTTTTTTCTCATGAGTATCAGTGCAGATATACTTCAATGTCTTCTACTCTTCCTTCCCTGCTATATTGTAGCTTACACTGCATAGCTGAAATGAAAGGTGATGGGAACATTGTTATGAATCTGACAAATATAGCCAATGAGGGCCTTGATAATGAAGAATACAGATGAAGAATTAAGCATATAGTGACATTAGTATGTGATGTATTATTAGTTCCAGGGCAGTCTTGTCATGCACCTGTAATGTCTTGCACCTTTCACTTATCCAACAAATGAAAAGCGTTTCCCACATTCTTCTCTGTGATATCTGTCAAAGTAGGAATGTTCTTATTATTTCTATTTTTATATTAATATAAACCCAGTTTATATTAACCGGATTGATGCTAACTACATCAGCATTTGCAATAAGTGAAAGTTTCATTGTAAGGTATTATAGCAAAGGGACTTTAAAAGGTCTTAAAGGAATTGTTGTGGGTAAGTTTTAAGGTAAGTATCTGCATAGACCTTCATCTGTCTAGTGTACCTGGTCCAATATCTGTCTTATAATATTTATTGTTGTTTCTTAAATCTTCAGCTCCTGGACTCATTGGATTATGGAAACATCCAAGGTTTCATTTTCTAAAGTATATTTCTTACTCCCCTAGGTGACAAAGAAAAGCATGTAGACATTAATCCTAAAGTTTCAGAAAAAACACAAGTCAACTAGTAAATGTGTAATTCTAAAATGTCATGATTTTTAAAGCAAACATGAATTTTTAGTGATATTATAGATCATTTTTGTGCACCTATTGCTGGCAAAACTGACACACTTGGAAGCATTGCCAGTTACTAATTCTTTGGCATTAGCTATTTATATAGGATACCAAAGGAAGCAGATAAAGTGCTTTGAGAATTCCATCACCAACTTGACCAGGCATTTCTGCTTGTAAATCTACAAGAAACATCAGAGAAAACAATAGCTATTCTACCTTTACTAACCATTCTGAGTTGGTACTATGCTAATCCCTTGTTTAAGTCAAATTATATTAGTTTAAATGACTACAAGGTGAGATACAATGGATGGTAGAGGGGTTCTGTTTCTTTAGGGAAATTCTCTAAAACTGCTTTTTGGTAAAAGACTGCCCATGTTGAAGTCATAAATAACTAATAATATGGAAAGCAATTCAGAAAAGGTGTTGATTTTTTTCTGCAGTGTGTTGTGGAAGGACTCTTGTTCAGAAAAATGGATAAAGCTGAATGGCTTCAAAAGGGATGGCAGAGTACAGTGCAGCTGGGCAGACATCTCCTGTGGTCAAGGAAGGACTCAGACGGATGGAATGTATCAGAGAAAGAACTGTTCATAGAAAAGTGCCCTTCACATAATGCAGTCATATCAATGCATATCACATCAATGCATTAGTGAATGTTGAAGTACAAACTATTTTTTAATGACTATCAGAGGCATCTCTTTAAAATGCTTTGAGAGCAATATTTTAAAGGTAAAAAAGCACCAAAATTATCATGCTACAAATTTTTTCCCACTTGAAAAGTTAGAAATGAATAAGAAAGCTGGTAGTCACACAGCACAATTTTTGGTTCATTTTCTTGTCTTCCTGTGCCTCCTCCCAAGTTCCATTATATACTTTATTTCTGTTTGTCAACTCCTGGCCAGTTCCATTTCCTTACACAACTTCCACTCTTTTTTGGGAGACAAAAGCGCAGACACCTTCTTCCACCAACATAATTCTTGTCCTTCAGAAATATCACTTCACAGATCATTGTGACACAGCAGTGAAAAAAACACATTAAATTTCATGATCTAATGACAGTCAAAGACCCTGGAGAACGGTGACAGCTTGAATTCATCTTCTAGGCAGCCCTAAGAGTTCTATTAACTCGCTCTCATCTAAAAGCCGTCTGGCTCTTATTAGGGCTCAAAGTTGTCCTTCAACCAAAGCGTTATGACAATACATAGTGAGGTTGCTTTATTGTGGTACTCTCTGAGTCCACTAAGGCCACAAAATGTATCAGTTTGATGTTCAGGTAGCTTTACTGCTCATTATGAAACTGAAGAAATAGTGCTAATGGTGTATGTTTACTGAAATACTGGAGACTTTTAATTATCTTCAAGGAGCTGTGGATCTCGCACTTATTGCTTAACAGGGTGATGCAGTTTAGGTTCATTAACTTTAGCACAAGCTTCAAGTGCTAAGTGAGAAAGGGAAAGATCTGCTTGTTTCTGTGAAAGCATATTTTTATCTAAAAACTACCCTAGAAAGTTTAAGAATATTTAGAATTTAATTAAATTTAAAAGGTTTAGTTACAAATAAGAGCAAGTACAGTTCACCCAAATTATTTATTGAGTATTTGTTTCAAAACAGAAGTACAAAAGCACACCAGATAACTCCTCTTAAACTTTGGTCTGCAGAATTAAGGCACTTTGCAAATGCTTTTTTTCTTACTTCATGAGTAATTGCTTTCCAATTTTTGTTAATAAAGGCAAATGACTTTTATGAGTATAAAACTAGTTATAAAAATGACATAATTTACAAACAACCCACATAAGTATCAGACATCAGCAAAGCATGTTTTGATATAAAAGCCATCAGACCTAGCCTCATTTTGTAACACCTTTTTCCATGCAGAGTTAACTGTTTGCATGCATTTTATCTATCCCTTACACTTTAATAATCAAAAGACACATTTAGGGAAATGTAGGAAAACATTTTTAAGAATCTTAATATATGTGTTGGCAAACGATTCCTATCATGGGAATGATTTTTCATATAAATAGATAAAAAGTCAACATGATCCCAAATACATCTCAAGAAGCTCATTTCTAATGTTTGCCTTTTTTCTTTTTAAGAGCTTCCATTAGCCATGTTACCAGAAGGCATTTGGATATGTGATGTAGAACAAAAAGATACATTTAATATAAGGCATATTTGTTTGTTTAGAAAAGGTAATGTTGTTGGAGTCATCATGACAAAGTTTGATGTACAAAAAGCATATAATACTACTAAACCGAAAGTGCTACGTTTACAGTTCATATTTCCTTAGATTACTCATCCTAAAAGTCACTTGAAGTGAGTTTTTCTATAAATGCTCTAATTTCACTTATATTTCTCATTTAGTGGAAATAATAATAATAAAAAAATACATTCTGTATTGTTCCCTGCTCTTTTTGAGCTCAATTCTGCAAACACTTACTACCCAGCATGAGTGGGAATCCTGGTTCTACTGAAGCCAATGGAAGTTTTGCTTGTGTCTTCAGCAGTGCCAGGATCCCACCCAGCATAGTGCTTACTAACAAGAGTAGTCACACCAGCTCCAATGGACAACTCCTCCTAGTGAGCACTATGCCAGGAGTGAGCATCTGCATCTTCACATCTTTTGTGTGGACTCATTGTTCAGTTTATATTATGTTATCAATACTATGTTGTTTTCTTATGTTCTCTTTTTCAAAAGAATTTCTCTTCCTCTCAAAAGCCATGCTGTTAATTTGTAATTCTGTAGCTTCTATCCTGGAAAACTTTTAGGGACGAACTAGTCTTGTCCTCCTTCTTGCTGCTCCTCCTGGGAAAAAATCAATTATTAGCTATAATTATATATAATGCAGTTATGCTATATACTATATTTACTACTGAAACAGACATGTGAGAAGGAAAGAATGCAGCCTGATGATGAATCTTTCACTGTTTTGTTGACATCAAGGAAATTATAATAATCTCTCAGCTTTTCAACTGATCAAAATTATGTGGAATCACAGCAAGTTACAAATCTGGAATCACACAGTGCCTTTTTGACAGAGTTAGACTCCAGAGTAAGACCTCACTTTGATGCTTTTATTCTAATCTGAAACAGTGTTTGATCAAAATACATAATCTAAGTGGTTTTCAGATAGCAAAATATAAAATAAATAACCTATATTGTAATTAACACCCTGTGATAACAATTACTTTGTTAAAGAATCTTTAAAGTATAAATACAATTCTTTCCTTTGGAATTCTTTTTTCTTAAGGTTGGAGGGTTGTTGGTTTTTTTTGACTGTCATCATACCTGTGGAAAAAAATATTTGATGTCTGTTAAAAAGTTTTAATATATGTTGTTTTTTTTTACCTTGTGTCTTTCTGGTTGCTTGTACTTTCCGTACAGGTGCTTCTACAAAATAGAAATGTTGCAGTCAGAAGTTATTTTTAAGGGCATTTGAGTTAAAACTCATGAAAAAAGTTGGAATCCCATAGCTGACTTGAAAAAATCTGCACTTTTTTTTTAAGGTTTTTAGTAAATTAAAGATTTCCTCCTATTATCTTGTTGACTCGATAACCTGAAACATGAACGCTAATAATAAATACAATCCACAGATTTCCATCATGTTCATTCATCATTTTTTAACAGTTTGAATTAACCCATTGTTCACACTGGTCTCATGAGATGGTTACATGATACACTGTAAGCAGGTGCCAGGGCATTTTTCCCATGCTCTTAACTCAGCAAAAGTCGTCTGGTGTGTAAGCCCAGGCTAATGTATTGCCCAGGACTCAATCTTTCAGCTTTTGGCAGAGGAAGTTCAGGTCTGCTCACGGTGCACTGTATAGATATTTCCTCAGAAATTACAGATTCGTGATACACTTGGAACTCAATCATCACAAGATATCAGCTGAATTTCTAGCTGACCTTTATGTGATTTCCAGCTCACTTGAAGTGTAACTGCAATGTGACCTCACAAGATCATTCTGCATTTATAGGTCAGTCCATTTTCTCAGATACTTTTGTTATAAAGCATAGAGTGGTGCAAGAGCCATTGAATAGATACTACCCTCATTAGCAAATATATCTGTTTTCCAAAATACCCACTCTGTGAAAAGTAACAGACACTTTTTCCTATTTCTCTTCAAACCATGAGACATTTTCTAAATGTGGTATCCCTTAATCAGGAGGAAAAACATTTCATAGACTTAAGAGGAAAATTTTCTGTCATTGTCACAGAAATGTGATGCCAACAGAAATGGGACTCCAGTATTTTTCCTCTTTCATAACCATGGAGCACCCTAATACTAAGCAGGAACAGTGATCGCTGCGGGGCACAAGGTCAGAATGCATTTTTCTAATTCTCCTTTATGAAACTTTGTGAAATAAGAGTTGTGTTTATGAAGACATGCATTTAGATATATTTGTACCTTCACTTAATCAACTGCTCTTAACTGTCTTTTCATCCTGAGGTACAAGGTATGTAAATGCATTGCCCTGAGACAGAGGCTGCACATCATTACAGGTGAGGCTAAGCACTGGGTATCTGCACTGAGGTGAAAGCAAATTTCAAGCTCTGCACTGCTCTGATGAGGGCAGACCATGGTCCATCTGAATGTTCACTTTTGGGTAGAGCCCCATGGTAGAAGATCACACCTACTGTTAAACATCTGTCCTTCATATTCAGGCAATATTTGATTTCCCTGCATGCCTTGCACTATTCAACACTGAAGTTACACAAACAGTATGATATAGCTTCAGAATATAGCATCAACTTCAAAATTTAGTTGGCTCTTTATAGCTTACTCTGTGTGTGTGTATATATATATATTAGTATATGTATGTATATATACACACACTTCTACACCATATTGTTTGATATATACAAATATCTGGTATATTATATTAAATCACCTACATGAAATTATGATTGTAGGAAAAAAAGTCAACTCCTGTATTTTACCAATGACCCTTGTGAATTTTTCATATTTGTAAAGTTTACTTAAACATATACTAGAAACTGATTAATTTCTGTAACTTAATTCTCCATGAGACATTTCTTTCTGTGAATCTGTAGTTTAAAGGTTGAAGGAATAAATAACTTCTTATTCTGCCTTATTAGAATTAGAATTGAAAACAGAAATAGATTCAAATACAGAAGAAATCCAAATCAAACCACTTTTTAAATTTCTAATGAAGATAATTAAAAAAAAACCCAAAACTTTGAAATTGAAAAACTAATTCCTAGCATATCCCTGGGCTGAATTTTATTTGCTTCCTTTAAGGATTTCATTCTGAACCTCAACACTATTAAACTTTTTTTGATCTTAGGAGTTTCCTTCATTTAACAATAGGAGAATGGTAGAGAAAATCCAAGGCCCTGTGAGATATCGACTCAGAGGTTATACTTCCTTCCCCCTTTTTCCCCCAAGTTGAGAACCTCCCACATCAACAGATCACATTAACACTGACACAAAAGGTACACTCAAGTTAAAAACAACTCACGTGGTCTTCTCCTGGATGTGCTGCTTAGAGAAAAGGCAATTTTTACAGTGTGTGTTCCTTCAAATATTTTACCTAAGCTTTGCGGGTAGACATTTCCTCTTGTCTACTACACCTGCCAAACCTTTTATTTACTTTGAGCCACAAGATAAGCCTCAACATTTTTCTCTGCAATGTCAGTGAAATAATTCCTTTCCAAAACAATTATAAAAATCTTCTTGCTGAAACTGTGGCTTCAGACATAAGAAATTTTCATGAATAGATGCTATAAACCCCACCTGGAATGATCCCTTCAGACAAAGGAGGTCTTGGTGCTATTGGATTTTTAGGCAAACTAACCTTCCAGATGGACTTTCTTGATTTCTCTCTCGAAAATCTGTGGCTCTCCCTCAATTACTTTAGTAACCTTGGTGTACTCAGTTCCAGCTATGACAGGCATTAAAAACAAATGAGTTAAATCTGGGATAGCATTTTTCCATATGTAAGGAACCTTCAGCGGAAACAATGTAATTTTGGGGTATAGGTGTATGCAGGCCACCATGTTATACGTGCTGTAAAGTCCTGCGGATTTCCTTGGCCTTGACACAAGAGGAATCAGCTTCTCTAGGACTGAGAGTCATTCATTGCAAGCTTGGCTTGAAGTTTTGTTTCAGCAAAGACTTCCAATTGTAATAAGCACTGCTGGATATTATATGAGGTGAATTACAGCCCATGTGAAATCATTCTTTTACTTTAGACAATGGGAATACATCCATTTGTGACTGGTCTCAGGTTTAAGAGCTTAGGAAATTTTCAGTCAAACAGAAGTGATCTGATGTAGACAAGGGGGCCATAAAGCACATCTCTATTATCACCAACGGCCATAAAGCAGCATGCGTATCTGCTTTTTTGGCTAGAAGGATGGTTTTGTCATGACAGCCAAGGGTAGCCGACTGGATAAATCATGGAAAAGATTAGAGAAGAATGGATAAAAACAAGATACAGAAATCTGCCCATTTGGTCCATTCTGTAAAGCAAGATGCTTATACAAACTAACTTATAATAGCAAGGATAAGGAAAGAATTCAAGAGACAATGTTGTCTTTCCCAAATTTACTACAGAGAATCTATTTATCTCTATTCTACACACCTATAGGATCACTTACTAAAAAGTGAATGTAAGATGAAATGAATTCAGCTAGGCTAAATCAGAAGGTCTACTGTATACCAAGAGAAACATCCATATACAATTTTTTGAGTTTCTGACTCAGATTTACCCTAATCTTTACTAAAAAAAAAAAAACAAAACCAAAAAAACTTGAATTCTCTTTTTGATTTTCCATTGCTATTATATATAGTTGTTCTAATCTATGCATTAAGCAGAGAACATTCCAGATTTATAGATAAAGATTAATTTCATAAGCACAAGTTCTTTTACCAGTTTTCTACAACTACTGGTTATTTATTGCCAAAACTGTTAGAATTAAGAGAGCGAGAAGGAAAGAAAACCATTGCTTGGGAAGCTAAAAGAGAATTAAAATTAATGCCTTGATACCCATCACCTGTAGCATTTGAAGAGAGATGCTAAACATGCCTTTCATTATTAACTTGAGGGCAATGAATATTCATTTCTGGAGAACTGAAAAGTAAGTTGAATTTAGCCTATTACAATACTGTCCACTTCATAAGCATTTTACACAGATTTAAATTTGCTGTGAGAAAAGGGTTCACAGCTAGTGGAATAAATCTTCATTGCTCCCCTGGATTATAATTAGATAACTTTTTAAAGACTGAAAACACAAATAAACTTGTATTTATCCTGGTCAATATCATAATAAAATGGATTAATCAAACTTTGACATTTAAATTTATTCCACAGACATCTGGCACTTTATACACAACGTTCTAATTTTTTTTTATTAAAATTACGCTTCAACTAGATCAGTCTTTAAAATGTTGAGATCAATATATCTGAGAGGTTCCAGTTATCATAACCTGTTGCAAAAAGGTTAGTTGTAATACACTGAATTACCTCCCTGCAGAAGTCTTTTGATTTCTTCATCTTCAAGTAAATGACCATCACCTTCAATGAATTTGGTCACCTTGGTAACCTCTGATAGGATACAGGTTTATGGCAAAAAAATGATTTACAGAAAACATTTGACAATCCTATAACAGAATATTACTGAATTAATCCTATTACAGCATTTTGTTGAATTACAAAATCCACCTAGTATGATAGTGAGTGCCATGCTAAACACTGAAAACACTGTATTGCATGACAAGCATAGCTTAATATACAGTAGATCCAAACAGTCTCAGCTCTAGAGCTGACTGGAACACAAAGCTCAGAGATTCAAAACAGATCCCTGGATCTGAACATTTCTCAGTTTCTGAATTTTAATCTCTGGATCTGATTTTGCAGGATGAGCAACTTGACTGAAAACACAGAGTATCCATTCAGTAACTAAACAACTAAGTTATCTCAAGGAACTTTTATTTTTAATGGAAGAAAATAATGATACTAACCTTCTTCAAGCAATTTCTTTAACTGTTCTTCATCATCTGAACCACCTGCAGTAATTCGGGTATATTTTATTTCAGGACCTGGAACAAAGATGTTTAAGAAAGAGACCTGAATCAAATACAATGGTATTGCCTTTTGATTTTTTTTTCCTATTTAATATTTAGGATGGTTCTACCTTTAACATGCTTAATCTGCTTTATGATGGTTTTATCTCTCACTGTGTTCAAAACTGAGCTGCAAGATGGCTCCAAAGAGTGTTTAGTGCTATTTGGCAAAGTATTTAGAAAAAATTAACACACTTAATGTAGATATCTGCACACATTCTTAAACTAAGACACATTCTTAATGACTTTTTTGTAGTAGGTCATAGACCAGATATTTCCTCAGTGCAAAAGGGTTTGGACCTACTGTTATAAATAAATGCTACTATTCTTATTACTGCTATGAGTCATTTGAGAGTTTAGTACACTGATTCTTCATCAGTTTCTACAAGGGGGTAAGAGAAGGAAATATCAGTTCTGGAATGCTGGCATTCCTGGGAGTGCTGGTGGACACCAAGTTAAGCATGAGTCAGCAATGTGCCCCTGTGGCCAAGAAGGCCAATGGGATCCTGGGGTGCATCAGGAAGAGTGTTGCCAGCAGGTCGAGGGAGGTGATCCTCCCCCTCTACTCAGCCCTGGTGAGGCCACATCTGGAGTACTGCGTCCAGTTCTGGGCTCCCCAGTACAAGAGGGATGTGGCACTACTGGAACAAGTCCAGCAAAGGGCTACAAAGATGATTAGGGGACTGGAGCATCTCTCTTATGAGGAAAGGCTGAGAGAGTTGGGCCTGTTTAGCCTGGAGAAGAGAAGGCTGAGAGGAGATCTTATCAATGTATACAAATATCTTAAGGGAGGGTGTCAAGAGGATGGGGCCAGACTCTTCTCAGTGGTGACCAGCAACAGGACGTGAGGCAACGGACACAAACTGAAACACAGGCAGTTCCATCTGGATCTAAGAAAAACTTTTTTACTGTGAGGGTGACAGAGCACTGGAACAGGTTGCCCAGAGAGGTTGTGGAGTCTCCTTCTCTGGAGATATTCAAAACCCGCCTGGACGTGATCCTGTGCAACGTGCTGTAGGTGACGCTGCTTGAGCAGGGGGGTTGGACTAGATGATCTCCAGAGGTCCCTTCCAACCTCAACCATTCTGTGATTCTGTGATTCTGTGATTATATGGGATTTAAACATTCTACATGATAACGACCATTTTAAAAGGGATATTAATAAAACTTGCATTTCAGAATCACAGAATCTCAGCAATGAGAAAACAGTATTTTCCTTTCTCTCACATAAATTTCCTGTGTTGAAGAATAGCCCCTGATTTATTCAAAAATAACCATCTTTTTCAACCAGTGATTTTCAGTGGAATAAATACTTCTTTGAGAATAAATTCTGGTTTCTTACTTATTTCTTGCTTGAATGACTTATTAAATTGAATTTTAAGATTTTCTAAATAAACTGAATATTAAGACTTTCTGATAAGTCATTATGCTTCTATAACATTGTCTTTCCCTTATAACTGTTCTTGCAGACAGTATTTTGGCTGCAGCATTCAGACTGAGATATGTAACCAAGAGGGTCAAAATGCATTAGCAGATAATCTGTTAATGTTCAAATATCCTTCTCTTCACTTTTTAATTTCTGTGAATTTTCTAGGTTTCTTAAAAATAAAAATCTCTATCACAGGTCAAACATGATGGAAATTGGCCAAAGAGTTTAAAAGTTATGGTGGGAGAAGATGGAGGGACACAAATACACTTTCATTTTATTTTATGTTAGCTCAAAATGGATTTCTATCCTGTGGATGTCAGAGCAACCTAGGTCTCCCTTACAGAGAAATAGAGAGAACTCTTCTTCCTGAAAGGAATGTCAAGGGAGCCTGGGATGACATGCAAAAGTAGGTAGCTGCACATTGAAGGTCTACCTTTGGTGAGATGAAGCCTACCCAGAGATATACAAACAACCCAAAAGTTCACAAAAGCCTTTTTTTTTATAGCAAGCCAGACTAAAAATGAAATAGAAACAGTCTCATCTTGAAGTGGTAGCAAGAAGCTTGCAAAAGTAGACATTTTTCAAATACAGGGGAAAAAAAGACGAAATTTAATGTTTCTGCATGCTGTTAAAATATTGTTTCCATTTCTGTATATATGTATGTGTCTCACACAGCCAGAATCTGAGCCACATATAAGAAGTGGGAAGGATTTGGAGGAAAATCCACCTCTCCAGGAAAGGCCAGTTTAGGCATTAAAACAGAACTTAAATTGTGTTACTTTTGTATATAATGTTGAACTTCACTAAGTACAAATAGCTCCATGTGACATACCTTGAATAATTCTTTCTTCTGTTACTTTTTTCTCTGTCACTTCCACAGGTCGCCCATCAATGATTTTGGTGTATGTTTTAATAACTGGTTCTACAGAGATTTTTAAATTGGAGACATTAATCAAGTGATGAACTGTTTCAGGTGCTGTTTTGAGACTCCCTTTCACACTGAAATTTAATGAAGCACATAGAAACTACCATAGAATATTTTACGAAAAATGATCAGAGTAGACCAGAAACTAAATTTTCCCCAAATTTAGGATGGCCAAATTCAATTTTTCCATTGAAACCACCCTGGATACAAACTCCTCAGTGGTCCTAGCAAAGTAGGAGACAAAGTTTATTTCCTTGATTGATACTATTGCCTTTCTGTCACAGCCACCGACTGCATTTCTGATTGTAGGACAACAGCCAGCAAATAATTCTTAACTGAAACAGACAGCATACACAGCATTTCTAACACTGTCTTGAATGTAGCTATGGGATACAGCTAGGCAAAAAAAAAAAATAAAAAAAATTGAAATCGATGAGAAGTGACAATGAAATGGTAAAATGAAATTACAACACTACCAGAAGGACTTGTCAAAAACAGATCAGTCATCTAATATA
The DNA here is from genome assembly GCF_036417845.1 of Apteryx mantelli. NCBI lineage: Eukaryota > Metazoa > Chordata > Aves > Apterygiformes > Apterygidae > Apteryx > Apteryx mantelli. Next base: position 29,422,909 of record NC_089978.1, read on the forward strand.
TCACACAAATCATCTACATTAAAGTAAAACCTGACTGGGAAAAGTAAATGTTTCAAATTTTAATTAAGAAAACACAGCTGCTGAAAGCATACCAACCTCCGTGAATCACTTTAGTTATTGTCTCTCCTTCCCTGACTATTTTGAACTCAGGTTCTCCTTCAATTAATTTAGTCAGCTGTGTAATAGATGGGTCTGCAATATAAAAAAAACCCAACATGTGACAAATATTCATGAAAATATTCCATGGGGCCAAGGCAAAGCTAGTATTACCCTTCTACACCAAATAAACCACACATTACCACAACAGTGGATTTTTTAAATCTCAGAATCCATCTGCAGTGGGGGGTGTACAATCTTGTACTTCCTCTCATGCTATTTTAAACTTGCATCCTGTTGCATACTTACCAGTTAAACATTTGTTGACTACTGTATATCTGGTATTTTTAATATCTTTTGACAAGCCTGAGGCAAAAACAGATACCCAGCAGATGAAAGGAAGCTTTCCTGGATAATGGTAAGATGACTGTTCTGTGGCATTGCTAGAATCTTACAGATATTGCTCTGCTAGTGATCAGCATGCAAAGTATTATGTGAAAACTTAGAAGACAGCTGGAGAGAGAAATGTTTGTCATACTTTTCCTACTAACTGTACAGATATCCATGATGAAATTAGGTCTTTTAAGCAGAATTCCCTTCAGATTTCTTTTTAAGCTATCAAGACTCAGCCAGTGGTCACTCAGCTTAAAAGAAAAAAAAAATCCAGATGTCAACAGGATGGCCGTAAGGATATATGCCAGCATTAATGGCAATCATCCTTGTATTTGCATGGGAGAAGTCATCTTGATTTCCATGGCCAAAACAAACCATTCTGTAACCTCTTAATCTTGTGCACTTCCCAAAGACCACACTGATCCAAACATATCTCTGGCTGACAGTCTGTTGCAGCAGATGCTGAATAAATTAGGAACATACCATTGATGCAGTTACTTAACAGGAATAACATGATGCTCTACTTAAGATGTTTCTGCAAACCTTGCCTTATTCCTGCTCAGAGTTAGAAACATGACACTATTTCTATTATTTTATTGTTGTCCCTTAAAAATCTTTCTTTAAATGACTTCCCATAAAAGTTGGTTCTGCATAAAGATTTTATTCAATTACTAACCAGGATTTAACATAAGTGTTTGAACATATATGCCTGGTGTTGAGTTGTTGAAAACAGTACAATTCAGGCTTGCTAGTGTCCTTCAATAGTAACAAATCCAAGCATGTGCTTTTTGTTTGCTTTTCTGGCAGAAGGTGATTTTATAGGTTAGATCTTAGAGCCAAATAATTCACTTATTTGTTGCAGATGAGATCATATGATGGGATCATAATGATGCCCAGTATCACAGAGCTCTGTTGATCTACTCAGACTTTGAATGGCTGAACATCCCATTACTTTTTTTTAAATTATTTTCTAACAGGTCTGTCTGATAAACTTTCATAAATATTGTAAAGAAGGAAGCTAACAAGCTGCACTCACTTGCTTCTGTTCTAAATTTAGAGGTATTTTTGTATTTTGAGAGTTCATTGAATAACATACACTGACACATTTGATCAATATTTATGAAAACATATCAAAGGTATATTTATTAACATTTATGTTTGTAAATCTTCTTTTTAGCTTCTAAGTTACTTTACTCTCCTACGTGATCAATATAGCAGATATATGTGGAGCAGAAGACAAAACCATAGTTTGCTGTCTAGTCTGGCAACAACCCTTTGAATACGTAATCCATTAAGAGTTCAGTTTCAACCAGATTTAAGTCTTCACATCTCTCTGAACTTGCCTCTGTGTGGACAATGGAAGCACAACTCAAGTAGAAAACATTGAGACAGGAGGGGCAGACATCACCCTCTAAAATCACTTACAACATTCTTTTAATTATTTTTTTTTACTGAAATCTCTCTTGCATCATGATCTGATGGAACTTCCTGGTATACTTTGCAAAAATTAACATGCAACTTTGTTAGATTATTAAACAGACAGTTGTGTGCATGTCTGGTTTTGAGGGGAGCTGCAACTGTTGTTGCTATTAGGAAGCTCAGAAGGGCCTAAATTAGCTTTACTGGGACTGTTTCTGAGTCATCAGCAGGAAGGCTATGCTTGCCAGAGAGCATTCCCTGGAGCATGTCCCAAAGCAGAAATACCATGCTGGCAGTGGGACAGAATGACTCTTCAATGTTCACTAATTTATACAATTATTTATTCTCTCTTTGGTGAATAGCACTTATTTGTACATTTGATTATAGCAGTGATCAGACATTTTGGTTTTTCTTTAAAGGAGGTTTTTGTCTCACCTAACTTTCAACTTCTAAATGTTACATAAATAGCCTAAACTATCTACCCTGCCTCTGGAATTAACGGAGAAGAATAGATACCTCCAAAGAGTGATTCACTCTTTCATAATGAAATCACAAAGAGTGATTTCGTCCTAATGAAAGTTTCTAAAATATCTTGGTTGAATTGCCATATGGAAGAATCTATTCATTTATATTGCTCTGTAGCGCTCTCTATATTTTAATAATGGAGACTTAGATCTTGGTGTCTAACCCTATGTCGGATGAAACACAGACAAGCTTCAGAACAAGCAATCTCATGTCACTTCTACTGGGAGGAAGTCCTTCTAGAAACAGTGATTAATAAATCTGGACAAAAACTTTGCAAGACATTTTTAACTCCCATTCTGTTCAGTTGGGCTCCATCAGATTCCCCTTGAGCATTGTCATTTCAATGGGAAACAGGAGCTCATTCCAGTGGCACTGGTCTAGTGAAACCAAAGGGTGTTTTACTTAAGCCATTAACCGCAAGTACTTTTGATAGTTCCAGCCCCACTTTTTCCTCTCTTTAGTCCCACCATCAATCTTAAGGTCATGCTTTGCCTTGAGAAAATAAAAAAGAATAAAGTTTGGCTAACTGTCCTTTCCAGGCACGTGACAGATATTGGTATTTAGAACTGGTTGGAAATTATAGAAAAAGGAACTGAAGTTTTTAAATTCAAAGCATAAGGAACAAGCCTATTTCATTTTTAAAAATAATTTATTTAATACAAAATATTGGAAATACTCAACCTTTCATTTATTGGAAGTATACTTGGGTCATTTAAAAGAAATGCTTTGAAAAAGGATAAATTTTTTCGAAAGAATTACATTAAAAAATGCCAACATAAAAAGGAAATCCATTTGGGGAGAACAGCTCTAGGACATTTTTTCATACAAAATATTTCAGCCAGTTCTAATTGCAATATTTGTATCTTTGCTTTTCAAGCAAAGCATTGAACATTCTGGAGTTATTATGTAAAAAATGCATCCTGTTACAGAAATAAATAAAATAGTATATATTCTGTATATGTATATGCATATATACATAGAAACAGAAATATACCGAATTAATAAGGGCCTCATTTACCTTCCTTTCTGATGATGGGCTGGACGTTGCTTTCAATTATGTTAATCTCTGAAAGTACAGAAATTGGAATATAAAGCACATTCCATTCTTACAGTTTGTTTATGCTAGTGATCTGTTAGATTTGGTCTGGTTATAAAGATTTAGGTAAAATCACAGTGATTAATGGATGGAAAGTAATTTGAAAGGATTTACAGTATGGATTTCAATTCTAGTTACTAAATAGTGTTGTATACAAGTCATCTGCAGACAGTGTCTATTTGCATGCTATTTACCTTTATCTGTGCCTCATGAAACCACTGCTTTTGTGATGCAAGATACAGAATAATAAAAGCGTGTACAATTACCTGGTGTATTTTAAATTAGAATCTTGCCCTACTCTTTTTGTTAGGGAGCTCACCTGGTAAACAGAAAAAAACCCTCCGACTTTCAGAACTATTTCTACATTTAATAGAAAATCACAGACGGCAGCACTATGGTGGCCTTGGGAATCAAGTCCAATTACTAGGTTCAATTATTCCAAAAACATTTCTGACAGATCCTTATCCAACTCTTATTCATTCCTAGAAGCCTTAACTGGCAGGGCTTCCAGCCTTTCCTGTTACAATGTTTGACTAAATCACATTACATCAGTCAGACATTAAGATAATTGCACTCTCTTGCTCCAGTTTGCACACACTGCTTCTTGTGCTGCCCTCACTGTCTGTGGAAGATAGTTTATTCCCTTCTTTATTCCACAAGTCTTGACTTCAGCAAATCCATTCTGAATTTCCAAAAGACTAATGCAATATTCTCCATTTCTGTTGAGAAATGTGGGTAGAATCCCATAGAAATGTAATCATCTGCCTAACTTCACTTTTTGGCCCAGGTGCAAGCCTCAGCAAGATCTGTGCCTTCTAACAATTTGGTTCAACAGACTCTACTTTATATTCAGATACTAAATGCAATTCCTAAGAAAGGCTGCAAGAGAACAAAAAAGTTTCCTCTTTTACATCTGCTCCCTATAAGAGCAACTGCCTCTCCTACAAGCCTTGCACTTGCATATATGGGAAAGAGGTGGAACAGATAAACTATCTGTCCCTCTAGAGGATTTGCGATGAAGAAAGCTCATCAGCATAGAGTTTGGTCAATGATACGACTTGGAGAGTCTGTGAGGCAGTACAATTCAGCTGTGCACCAAGCACTGAACTATGGTAAAACCTGAAAAAATATATTTTCCATGTGTATCTTGCCTATCCCAATGGAACCGAACAGCTTACTTTAGGGACACTTCCCTGTCACACAGCTGGAAAGGGAAAAAATACATACAGTAACATAACAATCAGAAACAATCTACTTAGTGTCTTTCTCTACCCATGCTTCATTGGCCAGTATTACTGCTCTAGAAATCACTTTCTTTTTAATTGAAAAAAGATTTATAATTCAAAATCTGAATTGGCAACATTTAAAAAGAAATATCAAACCCATTTGGAAATATTCAAAATGAACTTACTGTAAAATGTCAGTGGAATCTCTTTGAAGGTACTGTCACGAACAAACTATAATAAAAAAAAGTAATTTTAAAATTAGAAAAAGAGCACTCACCTTTTAGTTTTCTAAGCAGTGTTGGTACAATTCATAGCTTCATTGACCTAAAAGCTAGGCTATGCTATTTGCCCAGGTCCTCTCATTTACTCATTGAGAGAGAAAGTAATCTCAAGAGGCAGTCTGAGATAGATGAGGATACCTATTTTTCTCTGCAGGCTATTGAGATTGGAGGGTCTAATGGCTTAACAACTTAGCTACTCAGTATTTCTTTCAGAGAGGGATTTCCTCAAGCACTGAGAAGTGATATATGTTGCTGATGTGATAAAGCGTACCTCGAGCAAAGAGCAGGTCTGGGCCAGTTCACACTGGAGTTATCCACATGCAAATATTCCATGATCATTTGCTGTTGAAAACTAATTTCTAACTGTTGAGTGCAGGGTATCAGTCACAATTACTCTTGGGTAACTAGGAGTTGTTAAAGAGTTGCACACTGAAGAAAAATAGGGACCTGTGAATCATTTTTGAATGACAGTGTACATGCCTTTACAGATCCTGACAAAGGACAAACTGTTCATTATTTAAGAGTACCTTAATTTGAATGTACTTAATCAACTTCTTCAGGATTGTGAGCAGCTGATCATTTCCAACAGGCAGATCTGACAAAAGAAATAGGTATGTAAGAGGAAGCACATGCATCAGCAGCTAATCATTTTACTTCCATTTACAGTGATCAGGAGAGGTAATCACTCTCACTCACACAATATACTTGAACTTATATGTTCTCCTTTATTAGTGGGAAATATATCCCAAACCTTCTTGTATTCCATATACTGGACTTTCACAAAATTTCAAGGAGTTACCACGGTTTCAGGCAAGGATCTTCCATAAAATGAGTAGTGAAGTAAGTTTTCTGTTTCCTATTCCACATAGGTATTGCCTTTTTAAAGGAATTAACTTTTTAAAGTTACTTGATCTACACAAGGTGTAGACAGATTCAGAAGTTCTGTGTATATATTCTATACATTTTCCTCTAAAATAAACTAATACCCACCTGCTGGATATAGGAGTTTATCAATAACATGAATGACACCATTGGTTCCCATGAGATCAGATTCTCTGGATTTCAGTTCGTTAACCAAAAGTGTATCGTTCACCTGGGAAAGGATGCAAAGAGAACACAAATTATCCAGAGACATTAAAAACAAAACAAACTCTTTAATGTCACTTTCAAAGAAATTTGTTGTATTCTCTAATGTGGATAGACACGGAGTGTCAAATCTGTTACAAGGTTGTATCAGGAAGAATTCTTTTACAACACTTAACTGTTTTCAAGTACAGTTTGCCTCCCTGGATAGTTTTAAGAATGTTTGTTACACCAGGTTCAAAGCCACTTCCAATGAAAACTCCTTGTGTCAGGTGGTAAAGGATAATGTTCCTGAGAGCATTTTTGTCACCTATTAAAAAAATAGAAAATAAAATAAATAAATGGTAGTGGCTAGTTCCTTTGGGGAAATACTGAGGATTCAAACAGGCTTGAGCTATACTTAAGCACAGTATGAATGAAACTACCAAAACCACATAATTTTAGCTAGCCTGGTAAAATGATGATAAAGGCATAAAACAATCATATGACTGAAAGGACTCAGAAGACAATCACAAAAATGCTATGAGAACTCCTAAACGGAACAGCAGAAAAATGGTCAACACTTTCTTATTATTCTATATTATTTTTCTCTTATTTGCTTGCTACTCTGATCAGATTTTTTAATCTTTTCCTAATTAACCTCCACAAAACATTCACAAACACAGTAAGTTTTCAGGAACACTAAGCATACTGCACTATGAAATTTCACAAAGCTACTAGATAAACTCCAGCCTTAATTCCCTTGCAATTAAGGGGAACTATAGCTGAGACAGTTGGTATTTAAATGAATGTAACTTCCAGCAACAGTCTTCTAAAATGGCTAGGGATAATTGACAGCTCTCTAAAGGCACACATCCCTTCCCATCTAGGGCAGGATAAAGTGACTATTTCATTGTGGGGGGAGTAAAAGGAAGCCATCTGGAGTTCTCGTTTTGCCTATTCCTATAAAGAACAGAGGCAGTGTAGAAGAAAAATGGAGAAAGGGGAAACAACCTTATTTTGTGGAAAATCTCCACATTTCAAAGTTTGGTTTCATTCCTATCTGGGAAGAAAAAAAAAAGGCCCACATTTTCAAGATTGTCTAAGAAAGGAAATGGATTCTGGAGTCTACATTAGTGTCCTGGCAGGGCTCCCTGGAGCTCAGGGTCTGCAGAGGTTCAGAGTCACAGGATGGGCTGTTCCAAAGCTGCAGCATTACCCACAACCTGCCCAGGAGATGGGATACAAGCGGAGCAGTTTCAAAACACATCTGCTTTACATTACATGGAATATTGATCCTTTCTATTACATCTTGCATATTAGCATTACATGCTGATATTTATTGCCCTTACTAGGGGTTTCAAACCTTGAAAAAATTGCGATGGAAATACTATCTGCTTATAAATTTTTCCTGGTGTTTCTTTCCGTGAACATTTTCCCTTTTCTGCTGTTTTCTTTGATCACTGATCTTGCAATTGGCTTCACTACTGAAATGCAATTAAATGTTCTTTTGTCTTTGTCAGATTTCCTTTGTTCTATACAATATTGCTTACTCCATTATAAATAATATCATTTTTTTGTCCTGAGAGTATCTTTCTATATTTCTTCAAAAAATTACATATTTTAGGGTTAAATTTATTCAGAGAAAGTAACATAACGTCTTGAAAGAAAGCCAGAATAGAGTTACAGACAGTAATCTGACACAAAAAATGGACTTTCAGCTGCAAAAATCAGTGAGGCAGGTTAAGATCTCAGACAGCTGCCAAGGAAAGTAAGTAGAAACTAAGCTACAGTGATAAGAAAAGCTCCTTAAAACCCTTGAAAACCAGAATGGGAAATATATTTGTATTCTGAAATGCAGAATTAATCCGAAATGACACAGACCTTGGATAAAAAGTCAAGTTGTGAATTGAAGACACAGCATAACAGACATGATAAACTCAATTTCTTTTGCTTCTTAAGAAAATATACTCTTAAAGATAAAAACTGAAGTATGGTATGTCTATCCAGTCACTTCTGTTCACAACCTTGAGAAAGCTTCATCTCACTTTACAGCTGTCTACTGTTAGTCAGTTAGGCTATCTGTTAATTTACTGTTAGTCAGCAGAGAGACTAGAAGCTAATTTAGACCAGAGATATAACTTTAAATGGCTGAAGAGATGATTTACATTCACTGTGCCTCATTAGTGAGTTAAAGGCTATACAGAGCTGGGTTATGCTAGGGCAGCTGCTCATCAGTGCTCTGAGCTGGACCCTTTGAAGTCATTAAGGATTCATGAGATTTGGCCTCATGTCTATGAACTTTGATCTGAAAAGTGCAGGAGTGGAAACTGTGACTGACCTGCATGTGGAATTCAAAGCAACCACTCTTCTCACACTTGTGCATAGGCCAGATTCACATTAACCAAAAATAATCTAAAAATGTTTGCAGTGCTGTGGCCACAGTCTACCCCTCTAGCGGGAAATACTGCAAGAGAGTTTGAAGCAATCACTGTGCATTCCTTCTCTTACTCAGATGAAGCATGACATTAAATAAGCTGCTTCAAATGCTGTGATAATCTACATAGTCCAGAGTTTAAAGGTGTAAATTGGAAAGAAATATCATAAATTAGGGTCTAGCAATAAATATCCAATATACAACTTTCTTATAGCATGGGTGATGTCAGAGATTGCTGGGTAGAGACAGGAGGGAACGGAAAAGAAAGGGGAAAGGCAGGAAATGCAGGAGAACCAGGAGAGCCACACTGCATATCCTTTAATGCAATGATCACAGTTAGTAACTATATTAAGAATAGAAATTGGATATAATGGGAGACTCTACAGCTTAATAAGTCTATAACAAGGCTGAATGATTAAAAGCTGATGCTAAAATGAAATACAGATTTGAACTTGGAAGGTAACTATGCTTTGGAATAATATATCAAGAAACAAGACTAATGGGTAAATTTAAATTAAGGTTGGATACTTTTTTTCCAAAAATATATTTTCTCTGCCTGCCAGGGATTAATTTAGGTAAGTTATATGCCCTGCTGTATGTAAAAGGTAAACTAGGTTATCAGATGTCCTTTGTGTAAAAATTATACTAGACACCTTTCCCATTGATTTCAACAGGCCAGGATTTTACCCTTCTTGGTTACATTTCTAATTTTCTTATGCCACTTACTTATCAATACATCCTTGTCATCATCAGTCAAACCTTTAAAGGCATCATTAGTTGGAACAAACAGAGTCCATTCTCCAGGCTGTGACAGAACATCATCTAAATCAGCAGCTCTCACCAGACTGAGGAAAATGCTGTTTAAATCAAACAAACAAACCATAAATGCATTTTGTTGAAGTTGAGTACCTATTCTTTGGTCCAGTTACTTAGCCACCTCATTTGTTCTAGTAGTGCATTGGTCTTCAAACACTCCCACTGTTTCCCAGGAATAAAGACAGTGGAGGAGGAAAATGAGAGGGAAAAAAAAAAAAAGACTGTCCTAAAAGTAGTAGACTGAAGAAGAAAGGATTTGAGAAAAAAAATATTGGCAACCTTGACCACTGCCAAGTTCATTGAAAAAAAATCCCACAGGTCACAGAAATGAAGGGAGGACTCCAGGAGTGATTACTTTCTTGATGAAGACCAAGATACTTACAGTAAGGGGAGCAGAAATATATACTGCGGGGCATAGGCCTGCTATTACTCTGCACTGTTAAGGGATTGTACTTTTGGTTAATTAAACCTTCAGACTCTGTTACCTTTATACCTCTGGATATGTCATCTAATCCTTTTGGCCTCTTGCTCCTCTCTTATCTGTTTAGCAGAGAGGACCAGTATCAGGCGAAAAATCATTGCTAAATTGCTCAGAAAAGCTTTCCCGATAAAGACAAGTAGGACAAGATCCTGGCATCGTATTGACACTTGAGTGTCATAAACAACTGTCCTTGTATAAAGCCTGGGAGCTCTTTCAGCATATAGCTGTGGAAAAACACTTTCTTCTCTTTTTTCTCTCCTTTTTTTTTGCAGGAGGGAATGCCCCTTCCCCCCGCCCCCCGAAAAACCCACAGTCTGCAACTATTTCTCAGATCAGCTGTACTAATACTAACTATCTAGGAAAATCTCAGTGTTGTCAGACTTGCTACTCACCTAAAGCGCTTATCATTTTTCAGCATTTCATGCAGTGTCTTTTCTGCTGGCTTGATGATCTGTCTGAAGACATGAATAAAACCATTCCTTCCTTCTTTACTTCCTCTTATCATGCATGAATTTTCAATGCATACAGCCTAATTAAGAGAAAGACAAGACACCCAAGTGTAGCCATTTACTGAGTGTTATGCATTTAAATGTATTTGAGAAAATGAGATGAATGTGTACTCCCCACCAGACTCCTAGTTTTAAAAATAATACTAATGTGGATTTCTTACAGTCAAATTGTGTGTTCTTTCCAGGAAATCTGATCTCATTTGAAAAAGCGAAAGTAGAAAAATCTGGAGTAAATTAGTATGATATAAATATTTCCAAACTTGACTATTTTTTCCTGTTTATTTTTTTCCCAGAGAGTCTTCCATGCAAAGGCCCCATAGATAAAGATTGGATTTTCATTTTTTCCTCACTTCAGAACATATTTTTGCTAGATACTGGTAATGAATAGTACACGTTAGAGGTTTAATTCAGTTTTGTCTTTTATTCCTTCATGCTGCTCCCTTGTCTTAGTTATATTGTCTGACACAAGATTTAGAAAGTCCCATTCACTTACTGTGCGGTACACAAAGACTCTGAGCAGTTTTCCTCCGATTGTCTCTAGTTCCTGTCCATTGTACAGTTCATTGAGCCCAATTTTGAATTTTATAATGTGATTCTGCAGGATTGTTCTTAGAAGACGTTGGTCCATCCTTAAGGTATCATCTACAAAACAATTTAGTTATTAATATATAGTGATTTATACAGTAAACTTTCATTCAAGTAAGGTTAATTGTGGACACTGTATTAAAAGACTATGCAAATACTGGATCTTTCTTTGAAATGCTTAAGTTAAGATTTGAAAAGATCTGGGTAAATAAAAAATGAATTGTTAAATAGCTTTTGCAAATTGTCCTTTCTTACATTTAAAAAGGATCAACTGACACAGCTTTGATTAATTACTAGAAATGATATAGCAGATGATTTATATGTGGCCTGCTTCATCTTCTAAATTATTCCTGAATTTCTTATTACAACTTCTGTTTTCTGTGTTTGCATCTGAAATTCTTTCCAAATTGCTTCTGTGGTGGTGAGTTAATATGTAAATCCTTGGGGGAGAGCAGGATGTCCATGCAGTCACCTCTGCAGATATGCAAACATATTTTATGTAAACACATATTTTATAGTGTATTTGTACCAATCTCTCTCTGTTTCAGTGGGCTGGCAAACATCAATCTCCTTGCACAAAGTTGAGAATAAATAATGCAGTAATGAATCTAATATAAGTGACACAAAGATTAAGTGAACTGGCAGTTCAAGAATATATTTTTCCCTTCCTCACAACCTGTCAGTCCCTGTTTGGTAGCTTATTTTAGTGATCATATTTCCATTAGCAAAAGATACCACTGTAAATAATCTGTGCAAGCTGGTGCTTGGGCTTGTCTTGTCTCTCTGCACAGTGTGCATTTTGAAGGGATAAAGAGTCTCTTATTCTCAGCTGCTTTCTTTCCTTGGGACTTGGAACAAGGACTGGGGATTATTTTGAAAAACTGTGAGGGTGGTTTATATTCTTTTTGTTTAATTTGATGTTCAAAGTATAATCTTTTAAGGCTACTAACCTGAAAAAGCACCATTCAGTGGAGCCAGGAGAGTGTATTGGCCTTCTGGTCTTAGAGAAGATGCCAGTCCTAGCTGTGCCACCAGGTCTGTAAAGGTAGTCTGCTGGGCACCCCCAAGCTCAATGACTTGCTTGGCTGCAATTAAAGAAGGAGATAAGAAAAGATCTTTTAACATATAATTGATTTGTTCTCTTGATTTGGATTGTCCATACTCACATATTCTTTTTCATGACAATACATGTGAGGGAATCTAGGTAAGATTGTAGAAAACCTCTTCAGTGTAAGAAACTTGTCATACACCACTCACCAGAATCAGGAATTAGCACTCGATCAATGAGATGGATAACACCATTGCTAGTCACAATATCTTTGCGTTTCACCATCTTCACTCCATTCACAGTCAGGCTTTCACCATCACAACCGACTTCAACTGTGTTTCCTTCCAAGGTTTCATAGACTGCTCCACCCATGATAGCTTCAGAGCACTGGAGAGTATTTAAAATATGGAACTTCATGAGAGCTGCAAGGAGAAGAGCAGAAAGTCCATGTGTAGGTGTTTGGATACAAGTGGAAAAAATTAATACATTGTTTAAATAGCTTTCAATTAACACTTCAATTTCTAATATCTAATTTCAATTTCTAATAGTTTACTAGCTAATTTGACATAACCCTTGCTTATTTACTGACATCTTCTTTACTGAAAGTTGCTTGCAAGAAAATTGATAGTTTAGACCTCTAAATAACATCTATGGTTAGAAATCTTTGGCATATCTTATTTTATGAAAACTAGGGCTATTATGTTGAGATCTGTGTATATGAGAGAATATACTCTAGTGGCTGCAGATGATTTGCTTCAAATGGACCTCAGAGTACACAACTCTATTGGCTGCTCAGAGTCAAGCTCAAGATTTATTTCTTGTTATGCGTTACCATAGCATAGGGATTCAATGTGCTATCCCCTATGGATACCAAGAAAATCAGCTGAAATTCCTGAAGACAAACTGAAAAAAAAAAACCAAACCCTTATTTCAGGGTTCCATTTTTGGCCCTTATTTTACATTAAAATTAGCTCAGATCCCTCTTTCCACTGGCCTCTGCTGAGATATTGCACAGTGACCTAATCTGGCCATAATGAATTGATGGAAAATTCACTTATTGTTGTGGAGCTCATAATTGAGGAAAGGGACTTAACCTCAACAGCTCAATGTAGGAAGCTCCTAGTATGGAGTCATTTCAGGGATAGACAGCAGCATACATATGTGATGCAAGTTTTCAGAGAACATTTGGTTCCAGTGAAGATGATGGACTCCAGGATTAAACACATTTATCACAGAATTAACCACAGAATTAAGTAGCCAGTTCCAACTTCAAGATTGCCTGTGAAGTTCCAGCTGCTATCTATTCTACCCGGAGAATTTATCTGAAGGCAGCACAAATAATATCAAGAAAACATGTCTTTATGAAAGAATCAGTAGCAGCTCTGCTTTTACTTTTTCCTTTCAATAAGTATATGAGAAACAGACTGTTGATTTCAGTCCTTCACCTCTTGTTTTGGGAGGGGGGAAAATCTTGGGACTCTTCAGCCCATGTGAAGGAGGACTAAATGGAATAAGCCAAGAAAAGCATCCTTTGCATATCTAACCCACCTCTAAGAGGATTCTCTAATGGTGTCTCTAAACACCTTAAATAGTTACTACAACATGGTTTTACGCTACAGTCTCAGACTTCATTCCACTGTTTCCACATAATGTTTCCAGACATCCTGCTTGTATGTGCCTCTTGAAACAATTGGTCTCTTTGCTTGCAATTTAAAGCAAGAAGAAAATGCAGTCCTACATGGCACAGTAACTGCCCTTTCCTTAATGAGAGGGACGGATATTTGGTATAATTCCAACTGTAATGATTCTAATGGGACTTCCTTTTTTATTTTATGGAAAGTAAATTTTTTGAGGTACAAATGCAGTTAGTCAGTATTGATTAAATGTAGATGCTTACTTTTCATTTGTTGACTTGGTTATTGTAGTATTCTTAGCCCTAAATGTCACATAATTACAGGTAAATGTATTAAGGTTGTTATTCAGCTTTCTAAAGGAGTAAAACTTATGTCTGAATTTATGTCATCTAATTCTGGGCAGTTAGTTGGGGCACTTCAGTCAGAAACCAAAGCTTGCATGTAGAAAGAAAGAGGTGCCTCCAGAGAGTGATATATCCCAAAGGTCTGAATTATCCCTTGGAGATGCACTTTTCTTGTCTGTTAACTCTGGATGATCAAGTATGTTACCTTAAATCTGTTTGGATGTATCTGAACTTTATTGCTCAACAGTATTTTTTAAGAATATATTCTAATCTTCAATCTCTCTGCTCAAATATGGAGTCAACATCACCTCTTTTCTTGACCTTTCCTGTAAACTTCTTCAGCCTGGATAAGAGGAAAACTGCCATCTTCTCTAATGTCAAAACTGCATGATGAAATAAGCTGCTCATCCATTGTCACATAGCACTTCATAAGGAATTGCTTCAAAAGAGTATAGGTCAGATGTAGTTAGTGAAGTTCTTGGGATTATCTCGGGATTTCTCTGGCATATTCTTATTAGATCCTCAGTGAAAGGCTTGATACTGCAGTTCTAGTGCAGGCATTGCTTCTGTAGAAGTCAACAGGGACACTGCTCCAGTAACACTATAAGTATCCAAAGTATTCAAGTCTAAAGAACCTGATTCCTGGTAGAAGTAATTTGGAGTTTTGAAATACTTACTGATGAGCAGCAAGGTGGATCACTGGAAGCAGGAGTGGCCTGCATTTTTGTTAAAGAGGTTAAAATGAGATTATCTAAGATTCACTTCACATTAACAGTAACATAGCCTTCCATTTATTAGTGGCTCATTCCATTACTGTTCACATAACAGATTGTTTCAGTTATTATTTATTTGTATTGTAGCTCCCAGAAGATTAGATGAGCTGCCTGTTGTAGTTTGTCAGAATATATAGTATAATGTCACCTCCATTTACATGGCAGAATTTGACTTTTAAAAGAACATGTCCTTTTCATATGGAAAAGCAGTTTATGTGTTCCCTCAGTCTTATGAGGGAAACTCCAAATTAAGATATCCCTCCATTACTAGAGGTAGGAATCTATATCTGATCTATGCAGCCAAACTATTTAAAACATTCAAGTACCTATATTTTCACATAAAGTTTCTTTTAAAAAGTTCTAGAAACTAAGTTTTCAGTTAACTTGAATCCTTAGGTAACTGGAAAAAATAATTTCAGAGATACAAGGATAATATAGTTCCTACCTCCTGATCTACTCACCTGTAATTGTCATTTGCAAAAAACTTTCGACATACCTTCAGATGCCACCTTGTCACCCATGATCCTTTCTAAGACCCCCCTTGGAAGTCTCTCAAAAGCTTCATTAGTAGGAGCAAAGAGTGTGTAATGACCAGGCTTTCCAAGGGTATCCAAGACATCTGATGTGATGGCAGCAGCCTAGAAAATAAATTTGGTTATAAGTATCACCCAAATACCTTAGCCTTTTGGGCACAGGAAAACAAAACACAAACAAAAGAACTCACACCTTTTGTGCCTTAATTTAGAATCCTGAAAAAGTCGAATCTTGTTCTTGAACGCTAACATTAAATTCAGGCTGAAAGCTATGTGAGCTGTCCATAGCATGACAACTGCTATGAAAGCAGCATTTATCACAGAATTTCTCCTGTGCTTTCACCAAATGTCCACAAGCATTTTATTGCTAGATTGAAATCAGTGCTAAGTAGAAAGATGTGTTAAAAAGCAAAATGACAAAAAATAATAGAAAATAGAATTTTGTGGGAAAAATATGTCTTGATATGCTGAGTTACCTGCTTAATTTAGCTAATACTAATCATAACATCCTGAAAAAGCTGACAACAGGGCAGAAATTCTTATTATAATTGCTTGAATTTTTAGCTGAAAATTTTGAATACAGGTTTTGCCATATTCAATGGCAAATTTTGCTAAAGATCAAAGCAAAGATTTATCAAAGCCACTAATGTGCCCCTGGAATAATAGAAGATTTGTTATACAGCTATATAACAAATTTGATTAAATACACCTCAAGCTTTGAGGCCAGGAAAAGTACCTCCAGGATTTTAATCCCTAAAACATTATTCAGATTTGGAAATAAAAACATAAAGATAAACAATTCTGATAAAAGCCCACTTCTACTTTCTGGTAATAAAGCAGAGGGAAGTAGTCTGAATGAAATAAAACCAAACTAAGTATTTTCCCCAAAATTATAATTTCCCTCTTATTCTTTAAATAAATCCTCTTAATTTGACTATAAATCTCCTCTGCACAACCTTGCAATTCATGAGTTTCCATCATTGGATAAATCTTAAACCAGAACACTGGGACAATATTCATTTCTTTGGTGGCTATAGCCTGTCCTCACTAGAATCAAAGACTGAAAAAAGAAAGAAAAATGAAGGACAAAATAGCTGAAGATATTGTGAGAATATATGATGGATTAAAATGTAATGTGATAGATTATGCCAGCATAAACTGAGAACAGATTTCCTAGAAAAAGATCATATGTAAACTGAATGTATCCGGACTTTAGTAAAGCATTTGCTCAGTTCAATACATAATACTATTAGCTCAACCTAAGATGGAAAGATGAAGTGGGTAAGAAACTGGCCAACTGGAAGATGGGTCTAACCATCCTAAAAGAAGAAATATGCTGGAGAGAGACTACCACTAGAATTTTTCAAGAACTCTCAGGGTTGATTTTATTTAATGTTTGCATTAGCACCCTTGCTTTTGGAGCAAAAGTCATTAGTGACATTTGCTGTTGACACATACTTGTTAGCTATAGTGAATGCACAGAAAGATCTTGGCTACAGTACAGGAAGAACTGAAGGGAACTGTGAAATATAGCAGTGTGAAGTGCAGAGGCACGCATATCAGAATTAGCAGGTATGTGTGCTATAAATTGGGAGCTCATCTTTCAAAAAGTCAGAAGAGCAGTGTGCGAAGTGTTGCATCTGAAAGGAAAACACACATGATGCTAACATGTATCTGAAAAAACAGTAAGTTTTTTTCAAGCAGAGTTAGGGAGGTATGCAAGTTAATATAAAAGGAATAGGTAAGACCTTATCTAGGATTATGTGGAAAAGGTCCACTTATAGTTCAAGAAAGTTAAACCCAAATGGGGAAAAAAATACAAGAAAAAATGCACAGAAAAAAAAGATTAAATGAATAGAGAGCCTCTTTTTCAAGTGGAAACTAGAAAGGGTTGGCTTTTACCTTCAGTTTTATAAAGGGATTAAATGATGTGGTTGTCTTTAAGAGTAAGGGACTGGATTTGGGGAATTCAGAGGGTCTTTTTCAGCTCTATGCCTCTGTATTTGAAATATTTTTTGTATTTATCAAGGAGGCAGAGGAGGGAAGAGGACAACAACTATTTACAAAACCTTGGCATATTTTGCTAATCATGTGCAGTATGAAATCCCATTAGGCTAAGCAGATAGCTGAATCTGCTTAACAGGGATGCTGAAATAAAAAAAAAAAAGAAGAAGAAATTCAAATATTTGAAATGCATTTAAAAAGGCCCTCTTATCTTCTTCATTTCTTTCCTCATCACCATCATACAAGAGAAGCTTGCATTTCCTAATTTTTCTCGTGAAGGAGAAGGTGATTTACGAAGGAAGATTTACAAAATAATCCTTCACTTCTGGAAGAAGGGGAAATTAATTTCTCTACTGGTGCTCTGAGACTTGCTAAGAATCAGGTTCTGCAAAAAAATAACTTACCACTTTATACTGTCCATTTTGAAATAATATTTATCTAGAGCAAGATATGCAGCTTATGTTCATGAATTGCATTACCTCAGTACTTTAAAAAAAGGCACAACTTGTTATGAGAAGGGACACGACATGTTGATATGAGGTGCAACCTTCACAAAAGAGCAGAACCAGAAACTCATGTAAATTATGCATTGTCTTTTTATACAGTTGACTTTGCAGTATTAGCTGGAGGAGTCCTTAGTTTACTTTATTTCTGTCCCTTATTGAATTAATCCTTCTTACATTTAGGCATCATACACAAATAGAAAAAAAGAAGGAAAAACTACAAGACCAGAGAAGTGTTTTTATTTTTGTTCACTTACTCTGAGAGATGAAAGATCATCCTCGGCTTCAATGAAGTCTTGAATGGTAGTTCCAACAGGGGTCAGGACGCGGTCAATGACATGAACAACACCATTGGTAGCAATTTGATTGCCGTGGATGATCCTGGCACAGTTAACAGTAACAACCTGTGTTTGAAGAATTGAGCAGTAGAAGATTAAGCATTCATTTGATCATACGCTTGGAATGTCATTCTTATGGACTGGCAATGTATATACTGTGCCTCATGTGTTTACTGTTATTCTTTCAAATTTTATTTTAAAATTTAACCAAAACCTTGTCAGACTTGAAAGACTGAGTAAACTCTGAACCTCATTAGATTTAAAAGGCTGAGTAAACTTTTCTGGAAAGCATTCAGCTAGCAATGGATTTTTGCAAGCCGCACTGATTTCATATTCACGTTTTGTTATTGCAGTTCTTCAGATTTGTTTTCCATATCTGGTCAGCAATGTCACTGTATTATTTTCTACTGATGTAATCTGTAATCTAACATAAATATTTCCATGCATTTAAGGCAAAAAAGATGAGTGACTTTTAACTGGAAAATTTCTAATGTTTCAAAAATAAAATTCAGCCTAGGTAAATAATTGATGTGTATCCCCTACAACCCTAATTTCTTCTATCATGCATTCTAATTCAAATAGAAGAAAAAAAATGATGAGAATAGACTTACCCCATTAGGATAATGGTTAATAAGCAGTTTCTGGCCATTATACATGGACACCAGTGTCATGCCATTCTTAAGATCTTTTGTCAACATGCGCTTGTTTAGCATGTGGTGGTGGAGAGCATTATATAGTTCAATATTTACATTGTCAACCAAATTCCTGTGAATTTCCTAAAGAAGAAAGGAGTTTAACTAATTAGAAGCTTCAGGAACCTTCTTCCAGTCAGACAGATGTACATACTGTTTTACCTTAACATCTGCTTTCAGTGTATTTGACAATGGATACTTCCTGTTAGTAGTCACATGGCTTCCAGTACCTATTGACCTGGCATTACTTACAGGGTGCTTTAATCTGATTTTGCTTACGAATGGAAAACAAGAGGTCTCATCACAGACAAGTCACTGAAGGTGCTTTGATTCAATACTGATTTTAAGTAAAAGCATTAATAAAAGGAGGACCCCTGAGTCATTGACAAAGTAAGACAATTGTACTTTACTTCCTGGCATTGCTGGTATTCCTGTTAATTTTCCCCAAACTACGTTAATAACATTAACAATTTTAATATTTGTCATGCTAGCGCTTAAATAAGAACTGTTTACAGCTGCTTAGTACTACTGAAACACATTCAGACTCTCCTTCTAGCTTCAGTAATGTATCTGCTAAGCATATACGTTCATTTATTATAACTTTTGAAATGCCCATTTATATCTAAAATCTCACTATTGTTTCTAGTCTAATTTATAATAGTCTAGCTGTTACAGCTAACACAACATTAGCTGAAAGAGAAATATGCTTATACACACACAGACACGCATACACACACTTACTGAATTTAATTGCTCCCAGGCTTCGTTGCTTGGTGCAAAGAACGTGAATGATCCTCGCCCTTCAATCTCTTCTCTCAGCTTTGACATGTCAGAATACTGCTGAGTGGAGGTAGCTCCCACAATACCAAGGGTACCATATACATGATCAATAGGAGCAACTAAAACACATGAGACAAGAATATTGTAAATTCTTCATTCAGTTTCTCACAATCAAATCTACTTTGACTGTTGGACAATAGAATTGGCTTTACGAAACTGTTTAAATCAATATTAAAACAGTGCACTTGGATTAAAATTGCATTGTCAATATATTCTGAATCCATTCAAACACATCTGTTTCACAGAATCACAGAATGGTTGAGGTTGGAAGGGACCTCTGCAGATCATCTAGTCCAACCCCCCTGCTCAAGCAGGGTCACCTACAGCACATTGCACAGGATCGCGTCCAGGCGGGTATTGAAAATCTCCAGAGAAGGAGACTCCACAACCTCTCTGGGCAACCTGTGCCAGTGCTCTGTCACCCTCACAGTGAAAAAGTATTTCCTCATGTTCAGATGGAAAATGTTTGTTTGCTATTTTTTTTGTTTGTTTAATGAGCTGAAAAATTAGTTAGATCAAACAAAAACAAATGTTGTAATAATTTCCTTAGAAAAATATTTTGCTTTGTGCCAAACCCAACCTGAAATGGGAGTTTGTCTTTTTGGGACTTTTGGAGGAGGAGCAGAGTAAATGCCATCCATAATCACAAAAACTGCAAAGGAGTAATCTCCAGAGGTCCCTTCCAACCTCAACCATTCTGTGATTCTGTGATTCTGTGAGTGGGCAGCATTTGGGCATGGTAGACTAGAACTCTTCCTCTGAGGACTCTTGCTATTGTAGACTCTTGCAGTGTATGACTTGTGCAGATATTAATTCAGCCAGAGAATAAGAATGGCTGTAGTCTCATTGTTATAACACTGCTACACAAGAACAGGAGCAACGTCTCCTAATTCTAGGCATCTATAAGTCAGACAACTGCACGTGAGCTAGTTACCCTTGGCTCTTTTTACGGCCATGGAGAGGAACAGGCAATTTTAGAATGTGACTAACCTCATCTTAATGTAAACATCCAAAGTTAGATGAATTCATCTAAACAAGATTAACTCTGCCCTAGATATGCCTAATTCTATTACATATTCTATTATATTGACTATAAAAGGATGGTTCAGATATAGGGATCTAAAGTTAGGAAATATATCCCACTTCAGATGACTCTTCCCTGTTGGAATTAGGTTTATTTATGCAAAATATAATAGCACAAGTAAGAGAAATTAAAAACTCCTGTGTTCCTTTCCACTCCTTCCACCATGATCAAATTCAATGCAGGCTGATTTTTCACTGTGTTGACTATATGGAAGTGCAGTTGCATATTCTCAAGCAACTCTTCTTAAAAAGAGGCACTCATATCTCAGACTGGCCACCTTTAAATTCTCCTGTGTTGCAATGCTTCTCATATACTGACTCATCCATATGAAAATAAGTTTGTACCTGCAGGACATCCTCTCATACCATCCATCTTCATATAGCCAGGACAACATTCATATAAGACAGTTCTGTGGAAAACAGATAAAAGTTCAGTTAAATAATATCCAGGAAAAAATTATATCAAATTTGATTGACAAATTCTCTCTCCTATAAGAAAGCACAACTTCACTAAAGCCCACAGAGTTATTGCAGAGTTGATTTTGGCCTCTTCAGGAGAAGGAATGCCAACAAATTATACCATCTTACCAAAATTTAAAATGAAATTTACACCTTCAGACCTTAGTCTTCAGTTATTTCTTTTCAAATTATGGTACACTGTGAATTACAAGGACAATTTGCAATCCTGGTTTTACTTAATAGATTTATTTTTATATGTGTGGCTGATGTTGGCAGTACTAGAGTTCTAAACAGTAATTTCTTGAAGATTTTTGCTGAGTCTTTACCACTACATTCCAGCTTTTAAACTGGAGACTCTCTGTGGCAGCTGTGTAGGGTTCTCTCATTTTTTATAAGCTAAAGCTGACAAAACATTATCCGCAAAAACATTAAACTGAAAAGCTTACTCAAATGAAAAGTTGGACTTCGACTGCACTATCTAAACTACTTAAAGAGACTAAAAGATGAAAGCAGACTGGAACAGCAATAGAATTACAAAGTGTGTTTTTAAAAGTGAGGATCATAATTCCATAATTTACAGCAAATGGATAGAGCTGGCAAAGAATAAAGTCAAAAAAACCCTCCAGTTCTCTGTACTATGAAAATATATTGTCTCTTGTCTCTGTTTTCTCATATACACATACACACATGACATATTCACCTTTCTGGGATGTGTATCTTCTCAGGCGACAAGGCATATATCAAAAGTGTTTGTGTAGCTCTTTTAAAAACATGTCTTTCTGTATGGCCATTTAATGAATGGCTATCTCATGGGAAGGCAAGGTGAGCATACAGTTTGGGCTATAGATCCTCTAAGTAATAAGGAAATTAATCTTGCACCCTTCCATCTAGTGGCATCCCTGCCAGAAACTAATAAAAAAAGAAATCTGACTAAAGGAAACTGTACAGCAGAATAGCAGTTAGAATGTTCTCCCAACTGTGTGAATTGCTTTTTCATGAGAAAATATTTTTTTCTTCCCCTTGCCAGGACCCTGCCTCCCACCCTCAGGCAACAATGGAAGATTGCAGTCTTAATTAGCTTTTGGAGAAAGGAAAGAGGAAGCTGAATTATAAGCATAGCATAAGATATGGCAAGTTTACTCTTTTTACGATATCCAACAATGATACAATAAATGAAATGCAGAAAATTGGCTGAAGAACATAGTTAACCAAGATAACACTCCCCCAGCTAAGCATTACAAGAGCAGTGCCTTTTTTATCATATTACTTGTAATGTAAAGTGCAATATTTTTCAGTCATCCAAATTTGAATTACTACAACTTCCTACTTATAGTATTCTGGTCCTTCATGTTTGGTTACAATTAAAAAGTCCATGTATCAGCTGTGCTCAAAATGTAGTGAGGAAGATGAAATGGGAGGGGGGGTGTCTTTTAGGCAGATCACAAGTTAGGACCAGTTAAAATGCGATGCAAGACGCAGTTCCTCACCACCACTCGTGTACAGACACAGTACACAGCGGAGGTACCATCTCACACTATAATTTATCCTCATCTGTAGCACCCTGCTCGTTCAGTATAAGATGATGCCCAAGGGAACGGAGCAGTTACTCAGATAATGCATAATGTTGCATTCTTAAGCTTTTTTTTTTCTAAGCACTTAAGCCATTCCCACCTCATCCTCATGCACAAAGTATTTTCTACAGGAAAAGGGGGCAGAGCTAGACTATCTTATGTCCTCTTTGTCCTTGGTTAACAGAGCAGTTGGCAGTTTATTCAGATCAGCTCTGGGACTCATCTGTTTCTTCTCCTTGCTGGCATGGTGACAAAATGTTCTCTGCAACACAGTGGACAGCTTTCTGGTCCAATAGACTTTTATTTTAGTAAATCTTTAGATTGTATCCCACTTGGAAATTTACAGCAATGGATGGGAAATGTAAATGATAAACAATCTTAAATTAACCTTCTATAGATCATACATACAAGTTAGAGGGGAATAGTTAGCACTGATATTAACAATGAGAAGAAACATTGCCCTTTGCATTAGTGTTCTTTTTGTTATAATAACCTCTTTAGTAATGTCTGCTGGGTTTTTTTGCGTATGCAGATTAGAAAATTTTCCATTAACAGCTAAGACTAAGTTATACCAGATGCTCTATTACAGCCATAAAAATACCAGAAGTTCTATAATTTAACTTAGTCTCATAAACATTGTTTTTCCCCTCTAGCCTCTCTTTTAGTGCTTGTGCAACAATAAGAGTGTTAAAAGAGGAGGGAGAACATAGGTGATATTTTTGTGGAGCCTCACATGTTCAAGTTCCACCTGAGTCCCACTGCTCAGTGTCTTCCACTTGTTGGCTAGCAGGTTTCTTCCTTAGGGCCTTATGCAGGCTCTGGAAAATGCTTTTCAGCCTACCTTCCTCTAAATTCTCATCAGCGAGGTGAACAAAGTCATCATCTAATGATGGTTCATTGTGTCCAAACTGTCTATTGCTTCAGACTTTTTTTCTGACATATCAAGGTATCTCTCTTTGCATAACTCATGTTACTGTTGTAGCTCAGTAAAGTAAGGAATTCCCTCTCAGCTTCGTGCTGAGAGTAGACTTTTGCTTATGGGAAGACATGACATCTATCTAGGAATAAAACCACAGGAATAAGTTGTTTTCCAAAATCAGCTTTGAGAATATCCAAATTTCAGTCTAAATCATTTTCAGGAAATATCCTTCTTCCTAATGTGTCTGTAGTGGAATAAAATGCAGTGCCAAAGAAGTCAGTGGTATGGCAGACTTTACTGAAAGGTGAAATATTTTGGACTGCTTACAGTACGTACACTGATGAAAAAGGGAAGTCAGTATTATAATGCCCCCTGGAGGGGAAGGAAAGATTCTGATAAAGACTATAAAACTGTAGAGCCTCAAAAACTGAAGTGGGACAAATGACCAGACACAGTCTAGTTTGACTGGAAGTTGATCTCTGTTATCATCCTCAGATCCCCAAACCCCGAAACCTTATGCACGATTTGTATGAAAAAAGGGTTCTAACCTGTCTGGAATTGCTTATAAAAACATAGCCAAAATCAAAATGGGAACGACTGACTGGTTAGAATTCTAGATAGTAAATTATGTTCCAAAGACATCTCTGGGGATTTAGAATAATTACTTCACTTGTTTGGTTAGGAAGTTCAGTATTACTTATGCTACTTCTGCTCCAGCTTAACGCTGTTAATTTCTTCCACCTCCTTAAGGAAGTAAGTAATGAGTAATACAATAAAATTTATAATGGCAGAAAGCTTAGGGTGAAAACTCAGCCGATGAAAGTCAAGTCTTTTTTGGGCTCTGATGGGACCGTGATATCATTCCTCATGTCTAGACTGACTTTAGAGTTTAGACTTCAAAGCTATGGCAGTACTTGAAAGGCCAGACAGTGTGCTGGAATCTGTGCCTCATTGTTTCGGAAGTATAGCTCAACTCCATCAATTTCTGGTATGCTGACAGAGTAGTGGAAACACTTTCTCAGAAAGAAAATAGGAGACAACTTCCTCCTGCTACATATTTCCTCAGTCTTTTCCCTAAGGATCCTTTCCAACTTTGTGTCATGACATATAACGTCCTTCAGGAATCTCAGAAAACACCAAGCTGCTGACACCCGTCAGGAGTAGTAGAAACCACAGCACACTTCAGGTCTTTGCCTGACTGCTGTCTGCAAATTCACATGACTGATTTTAACAGTGCAAAAATCATTACTGCAGGCATCTCTCACGTACATAATCATGATCTGGAAGCCTTAATCTGTTTTACCTCAATAAGTGTAGGGAGCATGCCCAAGAAGAACTATAAAATAATTGTTTTTTTAGCCAGGACAGCTGAACCAAGCGAAAAATGAAATAAAAAGGAAAGCTGACTTTGAAGAAAAATGACAATTTTAAAAAGGAAATGACTTTTTTTTTATCATTAAGAAATTGTTGTATACGTAGATGCACTGAGGAGAGCAGGAGGGAATGTAGTGCACTTCCCATGTCAGCACCGCTAGTGAGGCATGCAAACTCTGGGTCATATCACACAGTTAGAGTCATACAATTACATCATGCTTGTGCTCTCTATCCCCCAGTACAAACCAGATTGTGGCTGCATCTACTTCTTTGTCAAAATAAACTTCTTTAACTTACTGAAAAGAACCATTCAATGAATTTCACATAAATTCACAAAATCTTACATTTTCAGCTGACAGGTATTTTGTCTGAAAAAGTTCACCCGGATTCAATGTGAGCTATGTGTAATGGTTTAAATTCAAATAGATCTATTCTACTTTTTTTCTTCTTCCAGAATCTCTGCCTTTTGGGTATACTTAGAAACACTGTTTTAAACTTGAAGGATGGGCTGGAAAATGTGCATCCTATTTATTCTTGATTTTGACAATAAGGAAATTAATAACATGAGTCTAACTCATTGTAAAATGTCAGATACTTCTTGTTCAAGGTCTCCATTCAAATTTATTTAGGAATTGATCAGAAAAAACATTTTTCAAGAGAATCTAAGAGCATGTTTACAAAAAGGAGTCATCCTTGACTGGCTTATGTGGCTAATACTTTCTGAGGACACTCTTATTCCAAATTAACTTCCTGTAAGGAAGACTTTAGCATGGAAAGAGAAATCTCTATTTCACATTACATTAACATCTAAACCAGTGGCTGATGTTAATTAAGACTTTTTTAAATTCAAAATTTAATTTAATTTGAATTAATTTCATCATGCATATAATCGGCACCTTGTATCAACATAAATTAACACCTTTATATTTCGGGGTAGACCAGCCCTAAGTGACTTTTTGAATTGTATATTTAAAAGTTACTTGGCATTTGGAAGAGTGTAATTAACTTTTACTAAGAGACTCCTAATGCACTGAGTCACTGTAGCAAATGAAGCCTGGATTCCATATTCATTTAAACATTTCTGAAAATGTCACCCTAGATCTATCTGGATGCTGTGAAAGGCTAATGGGAAAAGGAATGTAAAGATTTCCTGTGACAACTGCTGAGAAAGTTGTCCAGGTAATTGCGTAACAGCAAGAGAAAATGTGGTGTGCTAGAAAAATATTAGTTTATTCTATTCAGTAAAAAATATCCCTCTGTGATAAATTACTGAATTCTAAGTGAGAGAGGTGGGGCAGAGTTCTGGACTGTTTTTTTCTGAGTGTTCATAGCCTGAAGCTACTCTACCGATGAAGCGGAAGTAGTGACTCTGGTGCTATTGACTCTTCACCACAGAGAAAGCAAAGACTTGCATTGTGAGAAGAGGTGACCATTAAAATAGAACTGTATACACAGATTTCAACAGAATGCCAGACTCACCCAAATGATGAAGATTGAAGATGCCTATTCTATGCCCACAAGTATGCTCTGATTTTTGTATTTGTGGAAAGGCATGGTCTGAGCACACAACTGTGCCATGCAGTGCTGAGTTCTTTTCACAGCTTGCCTATTAGTTCTCTCTGTATTTTTGGGCAGGTCGCTTATCCTCGTATCTCGTGTTAAAAATAGAACTAAATACTTCACTCAGATAAGTATTGCTGCAACTAATGTTTTAAAGCCCTCTGAACTTAGAAAAGCACTGCATGTTGTGCTGTCATTTTCAGACTTTCCACTCCTTTTGTAATTATTTTTTGGCAACAGTTATTGAGTCAGCTATCCAGCTGGTTTTAGAGCAGCTAAAGAGAAGCTGAAATGTTGTAAAGCTGTTGACTTATGAAGCGAATTTTCCCTGCCCCTGACGGAGCAAAAAGGTAGTTTGCCCCTGACAAAAGGAGGGTTTTCTAATAGTACATTATACTATCTCTGTGAATGGGGAATAGTTTTTAAACAGAGGATACTTACGCTTTCTTTCCGCAGATGGCTCCCTGGTACCAGTTTCTGCAGGTGCTAAAATATTTCTTTTTCGTTCCCATAACTTGCTGAAGGGCACAGACATTTGGGCTATGGGGGGAATGGGAAACATTTTAAAAAGAGTTTTTTGTACACCTCAGGAAAACTTACGTGTAAAATAGCAGCAAATACAGTCTCTAATGGGCAAAGGTGAGAAACGGACATATGGCTTCTTTCCCCAGGGCAAGCGTGATTTCAAGCAAGCACAGTGCAAGCTGCTGGGACTGCCCAGCTGGGATCCTTGGACAGCCCACCCTCCCCGGGGGAGAGGCGATTCCCCTCCATTCTGGCTTGGCCCTCTGCCTCTGATGGACAGCAACTACCAGCTGTGTCAAGCTTCAATATGCTTTACATTTCACTCCCTCCCCCCAAAAAGATTGAATTACCAGCCACGAGGGACTCAGCTGTGAATGCCATCAGGCTCTTTTCACTAAAGGTTTGGTTTTCTGCACATCTGTGCTGCTGAGGGTCATGGGGAATTAGGGAAGAAAAGTGATTTCTTTATGTAGAAGGAAACCCTGTCTTCTCTAAGTCAATCACGTATTTTGATTACCAGTCGTTTGGCATACCACAGGCACCTAAGTAAACGTTCTGGGAATTACTGGGAACCAAAGGGTAAAATGCTGTGTAAATAAAAGGAGTATGAGATTTCAAATGAGAACTTTTCCTTAGCATGGTAGTGTACAGAAGAGGAATTACTTAAGAGCAAATCCAAAGAAGCAAAAGCATTTTGTCACTAATTAGTATACTTCTACAGTACAAAAGTTCAGCAGTTCATAAGTTAGAACATGTGCTTCACAACAGTGGGAAAAGAGTCAACTATTTATTTTAAAAAACGTGTGTGTGTGTGTAGGGGTGGGGGACGCAACAAAGGAAGATAGGATAGTAAATAATCCTCTTCCACAGAGTATCTTTTACTATTGAAAGAAAATGTGTTTAGACACATTTGTTTCCTTGACACCACTTGTTCAAATTAGTTCCATTTCCCTGAGCAGACTGGCTTGTAAGCATTGCCTTTTGAGTGCCCTGCCAAGAAGTATACCCCATTATTCTAGTGGAAAAGGACTTTTCACAAAGGGGTCCCCATGTATAATCCCATGTTAGAAAGGACTCAAGCAGAGTTCACGATTTGCATTAGGACAGGATAAAGAGAATGAATGCCGTGGATTAGGTGTCAATTCTGTTAAAACGTTTGATAATAAATATTAAACATATCTGATGTCCCATTATATTAACTGTGAACTGTAATTAACTTCAGTGATAGTAAAACACATGTGTTTTATTTATTGCTAAGTGGGTTTTTTAGATTTTTCCAGATTTTATGAAGTTCAATAGTATCCTGTCTCTCTTTGAAACTGCTCAGAAAGTTTTTCATTTAGGAACTGTTTCTGTGAAATAGTTAATATAATAATTAATTTAGAAAGAAAGCTTTACTTGAATCATACTCAGGAAGAATTCACAGTGCACAAATCACATTTAATACAATACAGGGAGAAGAAAGATTAAGAAGTCCCCTTAAAAAAAAATATATATATATATATATATATATATAACGTACTTACCCTTGGTCACGTGCCCTTATTCGACTGTGGGTTAAAATCTTGTCATAGTGAGCAGAAGCATCTGCTTGTTCAAAAGCAGACAATAAAAAAGTGGAAAATGCAAATAAGGAAAGGATCTTCATCTTTAGTCCTCTATTGCTTCTGGTAACACTAGAAGAGAGAACTGGCAAGGGGTCTGGAGAGCTGACAATTTATATACATGCTGGAAGGTGGTGGGAGGGAACCGCATGATCAACCTGAAACTTTGTACCACCCTCCTTAGAACAGCAGTGTTAGCTGCCAGCTTCAATGAGCTAAATTAATACCATACATTAACCTTACAAACTATGCCTTTTTTCCGCCCCATTTTGACTAATTTCTTCCTCATTACAGAAGGCTTAGCATTTTATTCTGCTGACACAAGAGCAGAAAAAGTTTGAGAAGTTTAGGCTTTGACTTATGATTTGGTATTTATAGCACAGAAGCATTCAGAAGTTCGGATCATTTTGTGTGGTTTTGTTTAAACCCAGAGGAAGATGCTGTCTCTTCCCATAAGAATTGTACTGCTATACTTTGCTTTCCTGTGTCTTCACAGTTATCAACTATGAGTTGTTTGTTTAGTGAAGTTGATGAAAATTCCAAAAAGTGCTGTTGTCAATAAACTGGAATTGCATTTGTGTCTTGAGAACAAAAAAGCTTTATGAGCACACATTATATTTATGAATTAGTAACTTCATCAAATGCAGTATTAGCTTAATATTCATATTAATTCTAAAAATAATACTTGCTGTTACAGAATGCTTTTATTCAGAGCTTTATGTAGACATATACAAATCACTGACTATCTGAAAGTTTGAATAATATACCTGTTTATGTACAGAACTTTATAGATGGGAAAACTGGAAGATAGTCCATTAAATTAATTTATCAATGAAGTCTCAGAATTTAAAATGTGTTTCAGTACTAAGTTTCCAAGTGACTATCTGACAAACAAGAATTAAGATTCAGGACTCTTGGCTTCTTTATGCCCATTCTGCTTTGTTCAAACTAAACAACCCCCAAATCTGCTATTTTAGGCTATTTAAGGCTACAGATGATGTTTGTAAATACTGTGGTATAGCTATTTGTCCAGTGGGTACTAAAACAACTGTATCCACTTAACAGCTATTGCCTGGAAACCCTTTTGATCAGAGCTCTATTAAATACACATGAATTTGCTTTTTAACCTGTTGTTCAGTATCTATTCTGCAATGATATGGTAATTTTGAAACTGTAATACATGTTGTCATGACACTACAGTGCATTTTTCCTTTGTCAATTGAACTAAAAGCTAAAACAAGGTGAAAAATCAATGATAACATACATGGACTTTTTTTAAGAAGCAACGATACGAGAGCCTTCACTCATGGGAAGGTTCATGCATTTCATTCATGCTCTGTCAAAAGAACATCTGGGAATTTGTAATGAGATGAAAATAATAGTTCTGGGTTAGGCTTCCCTCCCACGACAGCAGGTGGACAGAAATGCATTTAGATGCTTGAGGGAGCCATCCTTTAGAGAATATACTCTATCGCAAAAGAAGCACAAAACAATATGGAAGGCTCAAAGTGCAGAAAACATTGGGCAAATCTAGCTCCATCCCAGTAACCTGTCTTCTCAGAGGTGCTTCCTTCCCGATTCTCTCATCTCTCAGTATAGGCCATGTTCTTCTCTTCCACACTTACCACGTGGCACCAAAAAATGAGTAGAAATTAATGCTGCCCCATGCACTGAGCTCATGTCATTTAAAGAGCTAGCCACCACAGTTTCAGAAGGAAAAACCTGGACAGAGCAAATATTCCAAATTTTTTCCAGCTTCTGATTAGAGACCCAGTCTCTAATTGCAGAGAACCCTAGTTGTTAATATAAGTCTGTCTGAGGGTTTGGGGTGGGCGAAGAGGTACAGGAGGTCTCAACTCTTAAACTGGTAGTTCTTATTAATACCATTCTCTTCTCTGCTCTACTTGTCTTTGATTCTTATAGGAGCTGTACATAATGGGAACTAATAATGATCCCAAGATCATTCAGCTTTCCACTTCCATATAAAGAATACCTATTAATGCTAAAAAACACCCATTTCCAGAGGTATAGAAGAAAAAGTCTAAAGAATTACTATATATTAAGCTTAATATCCAACATGGTGGCAGATGTGTTAAGACAGTACAGAAAATGCTGATGAAGAAATATCCAAATACTGAATCATTAATTGACCAAATTAAAAGAAAATCAGCATTAATTTGTATTATCCATGGTGACATCATTATGTTTAATGAAAGAAATGTCAGTAAAAAATGAGTCAATTCAGATACAAAAGTTCATTGAAATGAAATAGTTTGAAGAAAAAAATAATAACCATAAGCTTGACTTTCTGTAAACTTTCTAAACCACTGGATGAGTTGCTTTGCTAAGCAGTGTAAAAAAGTACGCAGATCCTAACATGGATAAAGACAATCTTTAACTGGAAATGACTGTTTTGAAACTCATCAACCAAATGGAAACTGTATAACCTCATTATTTAAAAACATAAAGTAAAAAAAAAAAAAGCATTAAGAGGAGAAAGCACTCCAGCTACATGAGTTCTGTTCCTCATTTATGTTTATGTCAGCCCAAATATAAAGATAAACAATGACGCCAGGCTCTGTTTTGCCTGTGATATAATGGTTTGATGAACAGCATATCAGAATAATCATTTTCTAATTTTCAAGCCAAAATACTGTTCTGGTGAACCAACACTTGATTCATCTGTGATCATTACCACTTTATTTATTTTAATTTGGTCTTTAGTTATTTCGCAAGGCGGTTACCCCACCATTTTTTTTCTTTCTTTGGCTAATTACTTTGTGCAATATTGTACTTCCTAAAGAAGATGATGTTGAAAATTTAATTATAAAATTCATTAAAACTGTGCAAGTATTTTAATGATTGTTTTAGTGATAGGACTTTTTATTAGCCACAGCAGAAGAAACATATCCAAGAAAATACCTGAGAGTAGTATAGGACAAATATTGATTTTTATCTTCAACAAAATCTGAATAGTGTTAATAAGAAAAGCCTAACATATCTGTACTAACTTTTGAGTGGTGCTACTTGTATTTCTGTAGAGACCTCTAGTGGAGAAATTCCTGTAAATGTTTTCTCAAAGCCATGTTAAATGTTTACAGTAAGAATTAATTGTATGATAAAGCAATTTATTATTCCTAGAGGTTTAATTTTATTATACGGTGCAAGAATCCTTGCATTCAAACATTTAGGTGTTTGAATGAATATATTTTCATTAGATTGAAGTAACAGGAGTATGCACACATACATTAACTGCCTGTGGCTAATTCTTCTGATGACCTCCACAGAAATTTAGCACATGAGATAAAAGAAAGTTTGCTTATAGGGATGCCAATGACATGTACTGGAAGCACCCCAACAATCGTTTGTCCTTTTGTCCAAAAAAACCCCACCCCAAACAAAAAACTAAGAGATTGGGTGGAACAGATACATAAGAAATTAAATGTTGGCAAGCACAAGGTGATATACCTTTTAAGTAAAGGGTTTAGAAGTAAAAGAGTTCTGAGCTAGTCACAGCTGGGGTACGGGACTTCTCCACCTCTCTGCCTTAGATGAATGTTGTAAGGGAGTTGCAGTCAGGAAATAATTTACTTAATATCTGATGGTTTAGTGCAGCACCACTTAGGAACCCAGCCAAATAAAGCATGAGAAAGCTTGTGTTAAAAAAAAAAAAAGTCTTCCTGTTTCCTTAAGAATGAACATCTAGCAGAGAATCACTAGGGATAGAGATGTAGAGGTACAGAGCATGGTGAGCCAGACTCTAAAACAGAAACTACCAAGAGAAGGGGGATCCCCAGGTGTAGTGAAAGGCCCAGCAATGCTTGAACCAGATGCAGCTTGGATTCCACACAAAACTTTAGAGTCTTCTGGGTTTCTGAAAATCAAAGAGGGGCTAGGGGGGCTGATATTTGCATGGAAACACATCAGCCCAAAGCTATAAAGTAAATATTAAAAAAGACTTCAAAGGAAAGTTTGGAAAGGAATAAAGTCAAGCTTGGCTTCATTGAAACCAAGATTCAATCCACTATAGGTCAGTGTGTTAAGTGTGTTTCCAAGGGGATGTATTATCCAAAAACATGCAGGATTTCTGATGTAAGTGCCTGGCAAAGGTTTGCTGCAGTCAGTTATCTCTTTCCTTTCCATATCTATTTTAGTCAAGAGGAATGCATATATAACTATCACCACAAATACAAAAATGGAAATAAACCTCAAGGAAGTAATTAGGAAAGACTTAATGGTGGGTCCTGTAGAGAGGATGATCATGAGGGCATGGGTAGATAATCATAGTCAGACTTCCTGGGAAATGAAGTACCAAATGTTCTAAAATAAAACAGATGAGGAAGGCTTCTGATTATTTTCTTCCATTGTCATGAGTATTTAGACACTATTAAACCTGCTTAAGTTGCTTGCCTATTTTCTGTCACAGCAGGGTTTTACTTTAAGGTATCCTGACTCATTTCTGAAACATCATGATCCTGTTTAATTGATAATTTTTCATGTGGTCACTTTTCAAAGTAATACTGGGTCACATTTTGGGTAGGATTCATATCATATCTTCTAAATTTAGTGATTCCAAAGTCAAAGCTGGTCATCTCAGCTCCCCTTATATTCTAGATGGAGAGGGCAATTCAGATTTTAGGTGTGGATGAGTCATCTTCTGTAAGCACCTCTCACCATTAACAGCAGAGGAGATTAGAATGACTAGTTTAGGCTGGATACCTAATGTTTAGATAGCCCAATGTCATGTCAGAAGAATCCCAACCTTTGCATCCTCTCTTGGGTGGTTTGATTTTCAGGGGTTACAGACTTGGACATGTACTCTGCTGAATAAGATTACTTTATGCTATCATATGTTTTCTAGTGATGAGCTGGGATATTACCTTTTCCCTCTGCTGTCTATTCCACAACCTAATGAGTAGCCCAAAAGGGCCTTTTTTCTGGTATTCCACCTAAATCTTCCCTTTTATTAAGGTCATCCTATTAATCATAGCTACACCACACTGGCAGGAGCTAAATTAATTTCCCTCCTACTATTGGATTTATTTAGTCAAATAGTTTTAGATTGTTCTCATAAATCTCATTAGGTTTTTCACTGTCAAGCTATACAATTTGAATCTTCTAATCTTTCCTCATTACCCAATTCTTCCAATCATTTCTGTTGCTCTTGTCTGAACTTAGTCTCTCTTGTCAACATCTTTCATTCAATAAGATATACAGAAGTGAAAATAAATTCTCAACATGATTGTACAGTGGTCCAAAAGAAACCAGTACTAATTCTGGATCCATTTCTCTCTGTTCATCTACCACAAGAATTAGACAAATGGCTGTGCTCCTAATTATCAAATATTTTTATTTTTACATTTAAATGCCATTTGGCACATCTCTGCAAATGGCTTTTTTTCCCCATGTTTCTTCTGTTTGCATTAACATTTAAAGCTTATTCTATATATTACGCTGTCTTCAAGAGCTTAATTAAGATATTAAGCAAGGTGTTTAGCAAAGTCATTTCTTATTCATGACATTTCAATGACTGTGTGACATAGCATGTGTACATATATGGGGATTACACTGCAGAAAGCACTGCTTGGTGGAGAAACACGTAGACAGCTACGATCTATCTGAATTTAGAGGGGAAGAAAGGAAGACTCAGAGCTGTAAATATTCTGACTCAGAGTGGGAGATCCCAATACCTTGGCTCTTGCAATATCTAAGGAAATACCCTTGGAAGCTATAGGTATCTAATTTCCATGCAAGGAGACAGGACTTGCAAAATCAGCCTGATCCTTTAGAAAATGTTATTTTATAGTCTTATTTTGATGGAAGAAGAGATATTCCTAAATTTTAAAATATCATGTGCATATTAGAGTTTTTGTTCATTAAAAAAATTTTCTATGATGGTTATGTATGATTATTAAACTTAAAAATAGTGTTCTTAAATGTGATTCTAAGCCAAGACTTACAGTATTTGATATGCTAAAAAAAAAATCTTTTTATAAATCATCAGTAATGTTGATTTACAAACCCAAAGAAGGATTAATTCTAATAAGTAGCTTACAAGTTTTTTGTGGTATGGACTCAGTCTTCTGCATTTTGGAAAAATCTACAGTCCCAAACATCAAAATATTCAGCTTTCTCTGTGCAAAGATGATACCTGAGATCCCAACATATGATTGTGATAAAGCCATGTGCATACTTCAGACAGGAAAATGGCTATCCTTCTAATGTTTATATGCCAGCATATGGTAATCTTTTATTAAAAAAGAAAAAAAAAACAGTTCAGCATGAGTTATGTGGTCTTTTTCTCAATCTTGATCTGCACATTCAGCTGAATTATCCTGAAAAATAAAATAAGCATTTAGCAAACTCCTCAGGAAGCGGGAATGTTTATTCCTCATCCAACAGCAGGTGATGCTCTTGCCATAGGCAAATGGTTTTCTTCAAAGAATGAGCTCATTTGATAATGCAGCTTGAGATAAGATCTACAATATTACCAAGTCTTGTGCTTATACAGCACATGGTAAACATCATTGTAACACTGAGATATGAGCTGAGTGAACCAATCAATAGGAGTGAATAGGCAATTCAGGCAGGCAGCAGTGGAATGTAGTACATGGTCCTCAAGAAGCAGCAAAAGCCTGCATCAAGGGTGCTTGTGTTCTCTCCCACTAATATTTCAAGGCTACCCTGGTATTAGACTGTAGGACAGTGAACTACACTGTATGCCTACAGTCTCTATACTTCACTCCCTAAAGGAAAACAAAAAAAACCAAAACACAAGTGAGCCAGTACATGCACCAGTACAGGTTGGGGGTTGACCTGCTGGAAAGCAGCTCTGCCGAGAAGGACCTGGAAGTGCTGGTGGACACAAAGTTGACCATGAGCCAGCAATGTGCCCTTGTGGCCAAGAAGGCCAATGGGATCCTGGGGTGCATCAGGAAGAGTGTTGTCAGCGGGTCGAGGGAGGTGATCCTCCCCCTCTACTCAGCCCTGGTGAGGCTGCATCTGGAGTACTGCGTCCAGTTCTGGGCTCCCCAGTACAAGAGGCATGTGGCACTACTGGAACAAGTCCAGCGAAGGGCTACAAAGAAGATTAGGGGACTGGAGCATCTCTCTTATGAGGAAAGGCTGAGAGAGCTGGGCCTGTTTAGCCTAGAGAAGAGAAGGCTGAGAGGAGATCTTATCAATGTGTACAAGTATCTGAAGGGAGGGTGTCAAGAGGATGGGACCAGACTCTTTTCAGTGGTGCCCAGCGACAGGACGCGAGGCAACGGGCACAAACTGAAACACAGGCAGTTTCATCTGAACATGAGGAAAAACTTCTTCACTGAGGGTGACAGAGCACTGGAACAGGTTGCCCCGAGAGGTGGTGGAGTCTCCTTCTCTGGAGATTTTCAAAACCCACCTGGACGCAATCCTGTGCAACGTGCTGTAGGTGACGCTGCTTGAGCAGGGGGGTTGGACTAGATGATCTCCAGAGGTCCCTTCCAACCTCAACCATTCTGTGATTCTGTGAGTACCATACAGCTTATTTATTTATTTTGCTAACACATCTCCTTGCGAGTAATTTTTTTTTTTTGGTCAGTGTTCAAATGACAGCAAATTGTCAATAATAGCATTCTAAATGCCTGAATTAAATGCTTATTTACTCTGAGGAAAAGCTTTTACTGATTTCAAAGGTCATTTAATCCACTCCAGTGCAGGTAAGTTACCATGCTTATAGTAACAAAAAGGCATACAGATTGGAGAATACCGTTCAGTTGAACTTGTGCAATTTAGACCTACTTTATTTTAAAGATATCTTCCCTTTTTATTTCTTTAAATCTAGTGGTTAGTAATTATTAGTTGTTAGTAATATATAGCATCCCTTTTCTGTTGGAGACCCTTCTATTACTATCACTGCTGGTATTATAAGAATTTGTCTTTTCTGTTCTCCCAGGTAGGCTCATCGCTTACTTGGTAATATTGTTATATTTTACTTTATATCTTTGTTCACATCTTAGTGAGGAACATTGTGTGTCGTCTCCCAAAGAGTTTATCAATATGTGTCTATATTCTACATTTCCCACTTATTGTAGTGACTCTATTGTCAGGAACACTAAAGAGGGGTTCCCAGGATACGTATTACAAAAATGGTAGCTGTTCTGTCTGATGTACATTTTCTGATGGTTACTTGATCCTGACTGCTGTGAGTTCTTCCTGTTACAGCCTGCTTTTGTGACCTAGAATGTTTAACTTCTAGGGAAAGAATGAAAACTGTAAGAAAGATATTGGAATTAAAGGGGGGGGAGGGAAAGAGTGGTCACTGAGAAAGCTTTGCATAAGAAATCAAGAAAAAAAATTTAAGCTGAATCAGACCTTTCAGATCAGACTTTCAGTCCCATCAATAAGACTATAACAATGAAAGAACTGGTATTGCTTTCCACTGAGAACAATGTAGGGAACTATATATGGCTCCAAATTAAATGAATACTTGCTTTCAGCTTTTATTAAGTAGTGGCATTAAGCACAGGGAAAAGTGGTATTGTAGTGGAAATGAAGAAGTGAAAACAAGAATTGCCAAAATTGAGGTGGGGGTGAAACTTAAAAGTTTAACTTGCTCAAGGTGAGCTGCTGGTAGTGAAATGTATAGAAGGGGAATGGATTTGACATATTAAAATACAGGTTCATTAATGAACATTTTCCTCAAGTTTCAAGTGCATATGCCAAAGCAAAATAAATGTAGTACTACTGGTAAGTATAGTATGGATGGGGGTCAAATGAATGTGGGAAAAATGGTCTAGGCACACAGATGCATTTTTTTTGAGAATTACTGGCAGATTTTCAGTCATAGATTTCAGAAAATAGAACCACTGATAATGTTAGCAAGATCTAAAAGCAGCTTTAATTTGGAATATCTTTTTGGGTTGGAAGCAATGAGGCTTGGTTTCAGAAGTCATTGCACAAACTGAATTCAAGATCGTTTACAGATAATGCAGTGATAAATACTAAAAATAGGCTAAAATATTTGTGGATACAGAACATACATTGTTCTCAAACAAATAAATGAGATGTATAGCTTCATTTCAAACCTGAAAATTGAATATAAAACAGATCAAAAACTCAAATTTCAAGAGTTACTGGATTTCAGTGAAACTGTGCAGGAAGAGACTGGACCCTGGGTTCTCATGTGGTGTGAAATATCAGACATCTCTACTTGCTTAACATTCAAGTTAGTGTTCACTGCCCAGAGCTGAAATTAAATTCAGCAGACCAGTCCCAGATGTGAAGAAATACATTCCTTCTTCTTCTTTACATTACTACCCAGACTGTTGGGGACC
The DNA here is from genome assembly GCF_036417845.1 of Apteryx mantelli. Taxonomy (NCBI): domain Eukaryota; kingdom Metazoa; phylum Chordata; class Aves; order Apterygiformes; family Apterygidae; genus Apteryx; species Apteryx mantelli. Next base: position 29,460,956 of record NC_089978.1, read on the forward strand.
TATGATTTCTGCAGTCAGGACAATTTTTTGGTGTTCCTTCCCTACCAGCTACTGTAGGATGTGGCACAGATTTCAGGGATTTCTCAGTGCATGATTAGCCAAACATACTGTAAATGTAGAATAAACAGTTTGAGTTCTGAATCCGGGTTTATTCCTACAAACATTCACTTCAGGAGGTAGTTTTGTTGAGCCTTGAAGAAACTTAAGATGTGTAAGTTTTTCTAAGAAACAAACTACCTTTTTCATAATTGCAGTAAGAAAGAATTTAGGTTTTTAACTTTTAACAGTCATGGGTTCACCGAATAAACCCAATAAAGAGTTCTGCTAGTAAGAACTCAGGCATTGTCTCATACCAGTGAGACCCTTCACTGGGTTCATGTTTGTGTCCAAAACAAAGCATAACCAAAAAGACAGCAAAAATCTATTTCCAGTCTCTCTCTGTGGCCTGACTGTAGTTTCTTTATACAATGTGATAAACTTAGTCAAAGTATAAATACTCTTTTTTTACAAAAATCATGAGAGTGTTTTCCCTGTGAATATCTTAAATACATAAAGTGGCTTCTGAGGAGCTAAGTTAGCATGAAAATGTGAGTGCTGACACCTTTCTAAAGCAAATCATATAAACTGGCTTCAAGGAAATCAAATTTCTGCTTTTAATTGGATTCCATATTGGTTCAGTAGAAAGCATTTACAGAAAAAAATTGTTTTGTTCTTTGCAGAATATGTGAGTTTCAGATTTAGATTTCAATTCAGTAAATCATATGAGCACATACATTTACTGTATTTCAAAATTTTTGGAGCATGCACAGTCAGATTTGATCCACACTACATGTGTCCAGATGCAGTTCACCATTCACACATCAATTTTATTTTTGGTCCTCTCGAGAATGTGTGACTTCTCATAGATGATATCTACCATAACTTTTGCTAAGTTCTGTTTTCAGATCATGACTTTTAAGGAAAAATTACACAAACAAAACCATACAGAGTATAATTTGCCTTGACAAATGAGCAGATACAATGTTGCAAGGTTAAAGAAAAATGATTTTTTCCTTGACGTGGGGAAAGAATGAAGGAAAAGATTAAGTATATCAGTATTGTATTTTGGAGGGAAAATGAAATCTTTCTGCATAATGTCAGGCACATAATTATTATTTCAGTGGTTCACTGGGTTACCATAGCAATACAACCCAGTGGCTTCTGAAATACTTTATTTAGCTTAATCATTGCGGGGAGGGTTTACTGTATTCAGAATCAAGTTTAATGAAAATGACAGAATCATTTCTTCCCATAGTTACAATAAGCAGCCCATAGCTTCACAAAATATTCTTATTGCTCCTTTACAGATTCATCAAAATTCTGGTTTCATCCTCCCTTATACGATTTAATGAATTGACATATTGGGAAGGGCCCAGAGTAAATTGCTCAAGTGGTCACTCTTCATATTATAATGACCTTATCCATCATTTTGTGTGATTCCCACCTATTTTGTGGTGCTTGCAGAAGACCAAGAGGTATGGTTATGTGACACAGCTCAGTGCTGTGGATTGGCATGGACACTGGTTCAAAACAGTGCCCTCATGAAAGCCATTTGCAATAGATGAAGTCAGAGCCTGTCTGATGCATCTTTAGGTGCCACAGCTTAAAGTAGTCAGTATTCTCTGCAAGCAAGCATTTCAAGAATCAGATAATCCCTGGTTCCAGGAAAGCTGAATTAATAGGAATTAAACTATAATATTTGGGTTGGGGAGTAAAGGCCATGAAACAAAACAAGCTTCCACATCCATAGAAGATCAAATGTGTAGGTAACTAAAAATGAGATTCTTGAAAGTTCATGAAAAGATATAGGTACAGAATTGTTATGCTGATGAATACAATTGTGGTTTGATTCTTCTGGCTCTGAAGAGGAAAGTTTTATAATTTCTTTTGTCACCTAATGCTACTTTCCAGGATAATGAAATGCAAGTCCAAACATTGTAGTATATATCTTAGAAGCCAGAGATATCTTCCTTAGAGATAACTATTGCAAAAGGAGATGCATTTTTTGAGTGAGGGATAGTTTTTCCTTTTCAACAATGCATAAAAGTTTATACCAGATTGTTTGAGAGATTGTTTACATTTATACATTTTGCAGTATAGCTGATGCCATTATAGCGCTAAAAATATATTACAGATGGCACAGATCTGGCTGATCACTAACTAAATTTAAATTCCACTGAATATGTTGAATTTTAATGAAATGATAGCTAATAAACTATGATTAGACACATGGCAGCCACCTCTTTAAATAACCAGACTGTGACTTTCTCACTTCAGTGCTGCTCTGACTGCTGCGGAGTATTGATATCAGAAAGTTTGTACTATGTGACTGTCTCTAAGACTATCCAAGTAAATAATTGGCAGCTGCAGATCATAAAAAATTCAGCAGCCTGATTGATTAGTGTTAACAGTGTGAAAAGGACAAGCTTCTTAGAAGCTACCAACATAAACAGAAATAAATTGATGAACCTAGTTATAAACGATAAGACAGAAAGTAAAACTGAATATTTCCTACTGATGTTCAATGGATGGCAGACTTGTAATTACGTCACTGAATGAGAAACTTTTTAAAGTTATTTAGCAACTTAGAAGATGCATGTCCACACATTAAAAAATCCAGCTACGATTTCATGCAACTTTAAATTCTTTCAAAAGTCTGTCTCCAAGGCACCTTTGAAAATCTGACCTGTTTCAAAGACAGCATTTGAGTTCCTGACCCTATGCATGATGAACTTCTCACTTTCAGAGATCTGAAGAAAATTTTTGGAATGTGGGATACCCCAATACAGGCTCAAACCTTTGTCCCAATAATACAGGAAGCCAAGTAAACAACACAGAACTAGCTCTTTTAAGAAAGTCTCCTTCAAGAGAAAGTTCTCTTAGATTCAGTTTCTGTCTTGTTTTTCTCAGTTTGAGGGAAAAGGCTCTACTGAGATACAGGACCTTGATGTAGCCTAGGTAGCGTACTGACAACTTTTATCCAAGACAAGATGTGATAGGTGCCATGCCCCCAACTTCTGGTGGAAGTCTCACCCCTACTGGCTGTCACATGTCCTGCTTGACCCAGAAGTCAACATGGTCTGTATATTCCACCTCTTTCTGCCCCGGGGGTCACCATTTTGTAAAACGCCATACCCCATGTCTTCACAGACTGCCCTGTGATTGGCTGTCAGGACCAGCTGTCCTTTTCAATTTATGCAGAAGTACATCAGAACAGGAAGTCCCTCCCCACTACAGACACAGGGACTGCCATTTTGTTTCAGCCACTATTTTATGACAGGTTGCTGCCACTTTGTAAAACATCATTAATCCACATTTTTTCATACTGCTCTGTGACTGACTGGCAGGAATTGCCTCTTTTTGCTGGAAGGGTATCAGAGCAGGAAGTCCCATCCTCCCAAATACACAGGGGCTGGCATGTTGATTCAGGGTGCAGAAGGAAAGGCAGTATTGGAGGAAAAAACGGAAAATGAAGGAGAACCTTGACCAGCAACTAAGACCCCTCTCTCCCTGTTAAGTTTCTGGCATAAATACTCCTGGGGAGGTAAGAAGCTTTGGGAGTATAAACCCCCTTTTCGAAGATGCTAAAAAGTGAATTGCCAGTCTGAACAGAAGCCAAGTGGCAACCTGGCTTGCAAACCAGGATGCTTACAGCTCACACAAGGCAGCAAGAAAAGCTTTATGGTGTGCCTTCCCACTTTTTCATCCTCTGTTATTCACCTTTCATTATCCCTTTTAATCCAAGACAAACAAGAAACAAATTTAAGGGGAAAGGGAAAAAAAACTCTTGTCATTGATAGGAGAGAGAGAAAGAAATCTGTTGAGTAAAGGAAAAAAAAAGTATTCTTTCACTTTTAAATAATATTCTAAATACTCTTTCTGTGCATTGTCATAATGCTCTTTCACTGACTGTCCTGGTACATATTAATCAAGGGCTACCTCATTGGCTTGTCAGAACTGTATTAGTTAAAATAAAGATGTCACTTGACATCTGACGAGGTTCTATTTGCAGCATTTATAGTTGGGAGCAACAGTTGTCTCTCTCCTGAGATAAGCAGCATAGTGATCAATGCCAGACAGTTAATATGAAGTTCAGTTCTACAAATCCCTGTTATGGGAAAGTCGGGATGTTCAGAGGAAAACTTAGCTGTGCAAGAATCAGGCAGACATTTTAAAGTTTGTATTATTAAGAAGCTTTTTTTCTGCACTTGATTCCATCACAGAGAATGTTTCATAGCATATTAAACATTGAAACATAACTTCAAACACCATACAAGGTTTGTATATTTAGTTTTATATTCTGTAACATCTGGAGAAAAATATTTCATAAAAGGAAAAAGAAAGGAAACTAATCAAATACTTTGTCATCAGACCATTAAAATAATTTGGAAAGTTGTTTCAGAACCATTAGAATGCTCATGAAAATCTGCTGATAAAAGTGAAAGAATGTAAGCCTTCAATGACAGATTAAATCACTGAAGAGCAACCTCTTCAGGCCTTTGTATTGGTGAGGACTGTTGTCTTCCATAACAGCCCTGGCTTAACATCCCGTTCCAGATACTATGATTCACACAAAAGCAAAATAAATAAATAGTTAAAATGTGTTCCACATAATTCTGCATATCCCTAGTACATCTCTTGTATCCTTAGAGCCTAGAAGAAAGCTTAAAAACAGAGATATCTGCTAGAACAGTTAAAAAAAAAATTGCAGAATTGTTGCATCTTAATAGAATCTTATGAATCAGGTACGCAGATAAAGGAAAATATTGTCCCAAGGCAGACACATCAATATGACAAAATTAATTTAAAGTTTCTTATTTCCATCCTGTCATAAGTCACAGTCCTATCTTCTGCCAGATGCGATTTCCTTGTTCGCTGATGAAGGAATTAGTCCTTGATTATTTACTGGACACAAAATTTGACAAAGGGAAAATACACTTCACAATAAACCAAACTGCAACTGAAATATCATGTAAAAAGTTCGAACTGTTAGTCTGGAAAAGTTTGAATAGTCTAAAATAGTCTAGAAGTTTATTCATATATGGTGTACTTCTCCTGAAGTCAACAGCATAACAGTAAAGTATAATCGGTACTCATTTGAGGAACAACAGGCCCTCATAATTAATTTCAGTAGCATCAAAAAGTTAAAGTTAGGTTTCATCATAAATGTTTTAGGCCCAAACCACTTTAAATAAATCTTATTTTCCCATCTTATGACAAAATCAAAATGTTCACTAATAATCTTTAGCCATGTAAACACTGACATTAGAATATGAAAAATATTATTTAACCAAATTGTTTCAATAGTTCTACATATACGAAAAAAATCCATACGCATTTAGGAGAAGGATTCTGTTTTTTATTCAGTTATAGTCTTTGTTTCATTTAAAATGCTTTCTTGTTACCTTGTGTGAGCTGTAATGTTTCTACATTATATACCTACACTTTTAAGCATATATAACCTTATATCTGCATAGATATATGTGGTATATATGTACATTCATAAATATAGATATGTATGTATTAACTGTAACTAACTATATAAAATGCATATTTATGCATATTTGCACACTTCTCTCTCTCTAAACATATATATATTTAAAAAATCTACTTTTTTATATATGGGAACTTACCAGTCCAAAGGAAACAGGCAGCCAATCAGAGGTGCTCTGAGATCATGCAGGTAAGATGGTTTCAAAAAAATGGCAACCGGTCAATCAGGGAGCAGTATGAGAACACATCGGATATGACTGTGCCAGAAATGGCAGCTCCCTGCCATGAAATGGCGGCTGAACCAGCATGGCGGTCCCTGGGCACTTAGGAGGAGGGGACTTCCTGCTCCAATGCCCTTCTGGCACAGACGGGGGGGGGGGGCAGTCCCACCAGCCAATCACAGGGCAGCCTGTGAGCAGGTGGGGCTTTTTCCAAAATGGCGACCCCGGGGCAGGGAGAGGTGGAGTTCACCGACCAGGGATGGGAAGAGGGGCGGGACCTCTGGGGGAGAGGGACACGTGGCAGTTGTCCCTATGCTACTGGCCTGTCGTGAAGGACATCTCCTGGTGTCCAGTCTGCCTCTGACCTGGACACCAAAGTAGGAGTCATTTCCCTGACTGTAGCTGTGCTGAAGTTAGGTGTCCGTCTAAGCGACTTACCTCATGCCCAGCTAACGATGGTGGGGAAAGGGAGCCCTCATTCCAGCCCAAGCTGATCCTATCAGCAGTAAATGGAAAACTGAGAGTGAATCACGTTTCCTGACAAGCATTAACTGAGAATGGGCAGCAAGTGCCCATTAATTACATTATCCAAGGATTATTTTTCATTCTTCCTTTCTGGATGAAACAGTACTTCCTGCCAAAGTTATGTCTGGATTTGAAAAACTCAATTTGAGTAACCAGTCTACCTAAAAAGAATTTTTCATGTTAATTATGTTCCAAGGCAGAGAACAAAAAATATAGGTATTTTGTCTTTCTGCAGCTGTTATTTTTCAGTTGATAATCATTTGCTTGTCTGGGCAATTACTAATAATGTCTGATACTCATATTGTGGCTTTTTCAACTTAGTGTGCTTCTGCACTTCTTTCATTGACTCAGCTGGTAACTTAGATCATATCTGCCTTAATATGCAGAGACAGTGAAGGAAAATATTCATTGATAGATTAAATATAATATGTATAGTAAATTTATAGTTTTGATTGTAAAGATAAATGTTTCCTACTACTAACAGATTTTGGCTCCTTTGTGTGTGTGTGCATGTTTTGTTCTGCTGGTTGATTTTGGCTCTTTTACATGCATGTGTTTTGATTTTTAGCAGGTTGGGTGTATTAGCAGCAGGGAAAGATGTCTGGTTTTGAAGATGCCAACAGTTTCTCTGAGAAGATGGAAATAGTACTCCAGCAGCAATGGTACAAAAAGTTTAGGTTCCTTATTGTGGAAATGGCATAGTTAAATAATTATCCTACACTTAAAATAGCCTTGGGATTTCTTCTTCAAACAGAAGTAGGAAAATCCAACAAGAATTTTGAAGTCTGTTACTTCTGAATCAACAAATAAAAGGTCATAATTTGATTTGATTTTGTCTGTTGTGAAAGTATTTCAAATTTGAGATAGAAAAACAGTTTATTAGCAAAGAGATGAAAATGATGAGTAGATAAGACAAGAACTTAAAATGATTGTTATTAGAGCAGTGCTGATGGACTGTTGAAACAAGTGTGGAGAAATATATATGGAATAAGAAAATATATTTTTTGAAAGCATGAAACCTTAGACAAATTTGGTGACTTAACGGTCTGATATGAAAAAATGATAACCTTGGTTATTTTTAGAAAAAAGTGCAGCATTAATCTCATCTAGCTTTAGATATTTGAAAGTTAGATACCTACATTCCCTGGTCTTTTTTCCTTTAATGGAGAGAAACAAGCACCTCCAGAGAGCCTTATTTAGCTTGAGCAGGATCACCCTCTAATAGTGCCTTTCTTCTTTCCACTAAGTCCAAAAGAAGCCTAAGGTGACATTTAACTTTTAACCGTTTAAGTTGGGGCTGATGAGCATATATATACTTCAAATATTCCACAGTAAAATAAACAATGGTGAGAACATTGAATGGAGAATGTAGGAAAACTAATATTATAAAGCATATGATAATAGGAAATCCAAAACTGAGATTTTGAAATTAAGAATAAAGAAATACCTTGGGAAGAGAACTTGAATGTTTTTGACATTTGGGTGTTATGGAAACTATTAGGCTCGCCGGCCACCATAACAGGGTCTGACCCTAGGTTCCCGCTGAGGCAGAAGTTTGAAGTCAGATTGGAGAGAAATAAAATTTAATGACACGTGTGGTAATTACAGCTCGAGCTGGGTGCCTCTGAAGAGGGACCCCGAGCAAAGAAATCCCTGGGCAATTGTACCCTTACAATCTAAATTCCCCATCCTTTAAGCGATAGTTTGGACCAATAGTAATAGTTAGGTCTGGGTTCTTCCCCTTCTTCTTTGGGCACCTTCATTGTCTCTAGGCAGGCTGCTTCTTTTCTTATCTTCAAGGTTTGCTACTCCTGCTGTCCATGTAACTTCTTTATCCCTCCAGCTTGAACCAGCTCTGGGGCCCCCTTTTACTTATCTAGGTAAAAATTCACAGCTTGAGGTCTAAGGCTTCAGCAAATTTAGCTACTAATGCTAAGCAAGTTATGCTAAGCGATTAATTCTAGACAGCTTCAGTCCGATATTCTCTAACATTGGCCTCTTTTTTGAAATGAGAAAGAATAAGTGCTACCATGCTCCTGCTCTTTGTCAGCCAGCTAATGGTTCAATTTTACACCCCAATGAAAATTCAGGTCCTTTTGAACTATCAGCCAACAAAGTTTACCATGCAAGGTGTATAGTGCAAAATATACTCTGATGATTACTTCATGTCAGCTGTAAAACTGCAGGAAAACACTTCTTTTTTTTCATTTTTTAAAGCAGAAAATAGGACTTACGTATTTAACATCTGATCCAGTTCTAACTCAAAATAATGGCAATGCCTGATCTACCAGCAAATCCTGGATTGCTCTCTTAAACATTAACTTAACAATACAGTTTGCCTAGATTTTAAGGTTATGGCAAACACTCTTCCATTGGACTGAGAGAAAGAGGGAGGACATGAATGTCTGATGACTTTCCATCTGCAACTGGTTTTTACTGTTGACACTTTTCAGAAGTCAGATGTATCTATTACATAGGTGTGGCTGTCATAAAAAATTAATATAGAAATATTCATCAAATTCTGCTGCGACAAATGTTGCCGCTTACATGATTCAGACAGCCTATGCAAGAAATTACTGTAATGATAGATGGAAGAAAGAAGGGAAATGCAAAATTTAAGCCACTAAGCCACTACTTTCACAGTGGCACTACGAGTTACAAAGCATATGCTTCTTTCATCCAGGGTATAATACTATTTTCTGTGATATGCATCAAACAAAAAGTGTACTGTGGCTGGTAGATGTTTATCAAGACAGTTCTTGCCCTGTAGAATTTATATTATAGAAAGCTGACTAGATAAGAATAACATGATATTCAGACACTTTAATAAAAATTTCTCCTGAGTTGAGCACCCAGCGCTCCTGGGAGTGAATCACAGAATGGTTGAGGTTGGAAGGGACCTCTAGAGATCATTTAGTCCAAACCCCTGCTCAAGCAGGGTCACCTACAGCACGTTGCACAGGATCGCATCCAGGCAGGTATTGAAAATCTCCAGAGAGGGAGACTCCACAACCTCTCTGGGCAACCTGTTCCAGTGCTCTGTCACCCTCAGTGAAGAAGTTTTTCCTCATGTTCAGATGAAACTGCCTGTGTTTCAGTTTGTGCCCGTTGCCTCGCATCCTGTCGCTGGGCACCACTGAGAAGAGTCTGGCCCCATCCTCTCAACACCCTCCCTTCAGATACTTGTACACGTTAATAAGATCTCCTCTCAGCCTTCTCTTCTCCAGGCTAAACAGGCCCAGCTCTCTCAGTCTTTCCTCATAAGAGAGATGCTCCAGTCCCCTAATCATCTTTGTAGCCCTTCGCTGGACTTGCTCCAGTAGTGCCACATCCCTCTTGTACTGGGGAGCCCAGAACTGGACGCAGTACTCCAGATGTGGCCTCACCAGGGCTGAGTAGAGGGGGAGGATCACCTCCCTCGACCTGCTGGCAACACTCTTCCTGATGCACCCCAGGATCCCATTGGCCTTCTTGGCCACAAGGTCACATTGCTGGCTCATAGTTAACTTGGTGTCCACCAGCACTCCCAGGTCCTTCTCCGCAGAGCTGCTTTCCAGCAGGTCAACCCCCAACCTGTACTGGTGCATGGGGTTATTCCTCCCTAGGTGCAGGACCCTGCACTTGCCTTTGTTGAACTTCATGAGGTTCTTCTCCGCCCACCTCTCCAGCCTGTCCAGGTCTCTCTGAATGGCAGCACAGCCCTCTGGTGTATCAGCAGCTCCTCCCAGTTTTGTATCGTCAGCAAACTTGCTGAGGGTGCACTCTGTCCCTTCATCCAGGTCATTGATGAGGAAGCTGAACAAGACTGGACCCAGTACTGACCCCTGGGGGACACCGCTAGCTACAGGCCTCCAACTAGACTCTGTGCCACTGATCACAACCCTCTGAGCTCTGCCATTCAGCCAGTTCTCAATCCACCTCACTGTCCACTCATCTAGCCCACACTTCCTGAGCTTCCCTATGTGGATGTTATGGGAGACAGTGTCAGAAGCCTTGCTGAAGTCGAGGTAGACAACGTCCACTGCTCTCCCCTCATCTACCCAGGCAGTCATTCCATCATAGAAGGCTATCAGACTGGTCAAGCATAATTTTGGATGAATCTGGACGCTTTGGATGAATCTGGATGCTTTGTTTCAGGCTCCTGTATTTGATGAGTTTGACACATGCTGTGTTTGATGTTAATATACCACCAGTTAAAGTTGTATGGAACAATACTTGGTCATTATTTTGTCTTATATTACTTATAACTGAATAATTCTAGTTAGAGTAATACTAGATAATTCTAGCATGAGTAATGATCAGTTCCAAGTTGTTGGTTTTTTTAATAAGAGGTTATGTGTCTAAATTAATTTGGAGTTTTGCCCTATATTCTGCTCATGCGGGCCTTAATTTGGATATGATAATACTCCATCCGTAATTAAAACCTGGAGTCAAATAGGATAGAGAGCAAAACTGGAAGAACAGCAACCCTGAAGATATTAAGATTGGTCTCTGTTTCTAACAAAAGGTGTAAGCATAAGAGTTAATAATGAAAAATGCTTTGCTGTATCATTTTTAGCAGTACTTCCAAATGCTTTGCCCTTGCCACACCACTGCTTAAAAACACTTAAGGCCTCCTCTGAATTCACACAGTTCTCTTTGGCAGTATAAGGATGGCTAAAGTGGAAATGAAATAAACCTCCACAGACTTTAAGTAAGCCCATAAGACTTTCAGAGTAATTTAAAATGAAAGAAGTATAAATGAGAATCAGGCTGTCAAAATAAATTATAGTCAATACAAATTGTGTATAAAGTTCACACCATAATTTTAAACACACTGCTGACATTTAATGAGAGATGTAACTGCATGTGGGTTTTGTGTCATTACAGAGGAACTGCATATTTATGCTGACGCCTTTCTCAGACTTTCCTTAAAGCTCACACTGTTATTGGCAAAGCTGAAAAAAAGAACCTTGAACCCTTGGACTTTTGAAGTGAGTATAGATATGAGCTATGCAACAATGGGCACTACCCAGCTTCTGAAGCCCTATTATCTGGGAAGCTGGGTGCATACAGAGTTTAGTAAGCTCCACTTTACTTACAATACCATAATAAATGGAACTGTATTTTTGGTCTGTTTCTCAGAAGTTCAAAAATAGAAGCTTTTGAAATGTGTAATTTCTGTCTGCAGTACTTCCACTCCACAGTTAAGGATCAAACAGAGATTTAGGAGAAAGGGAAGATGGAAAACTGACCTCTGATGCAGTACATGGCTGCTCTTCATCTCCAGTAGGAAAGCCTTGGAGCATCTTGACCAGATGTCATTAAATGACAAGATAGGGCCAGATGTGTCTCTCTGTGGTATCAGGTGCTATCAGTAGCAGGCTGGAATATTTGGCTAACTGTATTTTTTAGGAAATGACAACGTTCTTGGTCTGTTCAAGAGTCTAGCAGCTGGTTGTCATTTCCTTAAACAATGCGGAGCTGCTCTGCGTCTTACATGGAACTCCATGCAGTTGCACTTACATGGCTATCTGGACCCAAGTTAGCTAGTTCAAAGCCAGGGCAGGAGTACCTACAGAAACTGTAGGATCTGCAGTTTAGATGATTTCTGATACTTAGATATCCGAGTGCCTCTTTGAGTCACTTTAATGGAGTGAAGTATTTTACTTTTTCTTTGAGACGCCCTTACGTGAAGAACAAAGAGGACTCAGAGAACGTTAGAACCAGGCCATGAGGTGTTTTTTTTGTTTTTCAGGTTGCCACGGACCATATCCAGTTGGGTTGAATAGCTGGGTTGAATAGCTGGGTTGTCCAGCTGAATATCTCCAAGATGGAGACTCCACAACCTCTCTGGGAAACCTGTTCCAGTGTTCATCCACACTCATGGTAAAAAAAAAAAAGTGCTTTCTTATGTTTAAATGGAATTTCCTGTGTTTCAGTTTGTACCTATTGCCTCTCATTCTGTCACTGGGCACCACTGAGAAGAGTCTGGCTTCATCCTCTTTACACTATCCCATCAGATAGTTATGCACATTGATACATTCCCCCTGTAAGCCTTCTCTTCTCCAGGCTGAACAGTCCCAGCTCTCTCAGCTTTTCCTCATACAGTAGATGCTATAGCATCTCAGCCTTTCCTCATACGGTAGATGCTCTAGTCCCTTAATCATCTTCTTAGCCCTTTGCTGGACTCACTCCAGTAAATCCAGCCCATACTTCATCAGCTTGTCTATGAGGATGTTATGGGAGACAGTGTTGAAAGTCTTGCTGAAGTCAAGATAAACAATCTCCACTGTTGTCCCCTCATCCACTGAGCTGGTCATCTCATCATAGAAGGCTATCAGGTTGGTTAAATGTGTACTGGGGAGCCCAGCACTGCACTCCAGATGTGGCCTCGCCAGGGCTGAGTAGAGGGGAAGGATCACTTCTCTTGACATGCTAACAACACCCTTCCTAATGCAGCCCAGGATACTGTTGTACTTTGCCACAAGGGCACATTTCTGCTTCATGGTCAACTTGTTGTCCATGAGGGCTCCCAAGTCCTTCCCTGCAAGCTGCTCTCCAGCTGATCGGCCCCCAGTCAGTACATGGGGTTATGGGGTTATTCCTCCCCAGGTGCAGGACTTGACACTTCCATCTGTTGAACTCCATAAGATGCCTGTTGGCCCATTTCTCCAGCCTGCCGAGGTCTCTCTGAGTAGTAGTGCAACCCTCTAGTGTATCAGCCCCTCCTCCCAGTTTTTTATCATCTACAAACTTGCTGAAGGTGCATTCGGTCCCATCATCCACGTCATTAATGAGGTTGTTAAACAGTATTGACCCCATTATCGACCACCAGGGTACACCACTGCTGACTTATTGCAACTGATCACAGCCCTCTGAGCCCAGCAGTCCAGCCAGTTTTCAGTTCACCTCACTGTCCACTTATCTAGCCCATACTTCATCAGCTTGTCTATGAGGATGTTATGGGAGACAGTGTCAAAAGCCTTGCTGAAGTCAAGATAAGCAAACTCCACTGTTGTCCCCTCATCCACCGAGTTGGTCATCTCATCATAGAAGGCTATCAGGTTGATTAAACATGGTTTCCCCTTCATAAATCCAGGGTGACTACCCCCAGTCACCTTCTTGTTCTTCATGTGTCTTTCTTAATTTTGTTTATCATGACCTCCTTATGAGTGCAAACAGTATTGAAGTTTCTTCATTAATAATGGAAATTTAAACACACCTCCAAATTCTCTGGACTATTCTTAAATTCTGATTGCACATTTCATATAAAAGTTTTAATGTGCCCCATACAAAGTGGTGCAAAATAAAGAAGAACACAGAAAATACATGCAGTACTAACTGTCAGAATATTCCTAGAAAAATGCAGCTAATTGCCATCATTATTAGTTTGTGCAATAGCAGCATAGAGAGCTTCATAATCTAGAATACCTCAGAGATGTACATGAATGTGTGACTTTTTATTTTAATTACGTTAAATCCCAGTTTCCGTGACACATTGTGACAATGAGAGGTGTTAATTGTGCTTAACCAAAACAATTTCATTCTAATAGTTTTAATTTTGCTGCCTTCGAGTTTCACTCAACGTCCTTTTTTCCTTCTCAGTATTCGTGGAGAATTGTCTATTGCTCCCATCCAAGATCTCTATAGAATTACTTGTCTCAAGAAATGATGGTTTATGATATAAAAAAGATCTGATTCTCCTGATAAGATTGTTAGTCTTTTTTTTAATTATTTGTGTTTGAAGCCAAGAGTGCATTTGTTTGGATTTAAATTCCAGGATGTCCTGAGGGCTTTTCTTCTCCACAAGACCTTAATTAATATGACTGTCTAAGCACAGAGGTTCTTACTACGTATCTCTTTTCAGCAGCTACTCTGGAGTCGTATGGTTTATGAAATGAAAAATTAAATTTATGCATATATTTTAGCAAAGAAATCAAGCAAGCTATGGCTTATATTTAGTTCACAAGCATGGTTTTATATATTTTCCTATGCAATTCAAGGCTAATGCTTGCCAATCATAGGTCCTGAATATCTATGGACATAAGATTTTGTGCCAGCTTGTAATGGCTATGTGATTATTTCTGCAGGCAAGGTTCCTTGCAGAAACGTTCTGGAAACGGCTAATAATAGCAAGGTGGATTTCAGAGAATGATTACTGAAAGTATATTGGTACAGTTGTGCTGATGAACTTTGTTCTTATCCTGGGTTGTAATGCCATTGTTGGCACCTTTTACAGAGGTGAGATGCAGAGATTAGTGTGTGTTGTGGGTGTTAGGTTTGTGTGCAGACCACAGAGAAGCTTGCTCCAGCTTCAGCTGCAGAGTGAAGCTTTTTAACTCATGCTGCATGATTCAAGCTTCCAGTTTTGGAATTCCTCCTTTCTATTACCTGTCAACCATCAAAACAGAGGTTGTGAGGTGGGAAGAGCATGTCTGCATGGACATCATTGCTGGACTTGTGACTAAACCTGTAAGTATGAAGATTTTCATGGCTTTTCATATGTCATGCCTGTCAATGCCATCAGTAAGAGACTGTTAGACTCTTCAGCTGAGAAAGCCTATGGGTACACTAAATAATCCCTAAAATGTGAAGACATTTGGCAATAAAATAAATAGGAAATTTAAGATTATTTGCAATATTCTTACTATTCGTGAGTAACCACAGGCTGTCTTGCACTAAAAGAAAACTAATGAGTTTTTCTATTCAATAAGAAATGTGAGTGTGGTTGTAACAACACATTCATCTCCTTGTGTGATTAAAACCTGTTTTTCTCATACTAGAAGTGGGCTTGGAGCTGCTAACTGGAGCTCACTGTCTGAGTTCAAAGTCAGTTCTTTCAGGAAGGGCAGAGCATTCCTGTCCTATGAAGCATCAAGGGCCTGTGAAGAGCAGCAACCAAGCAGATCTGCTGCCACTGCTCTTGCTGCCCTCAGAGCAAAAGCTGTGGCTGAGGAGTTATGGCTGTAGAGTGCTGTATTCTTGCTATATTGCTCAGACAGCCCTTGGGATTATTATGACTCATTAGAGCTGCCCTTACTTGAGTCTGGGCCAGTGCTGTGGCTTGGGATCAGCAAATTATAAATGGAAACTAAATGCAGCAGTTCATTTCAATCAGATGTCTTGCATTTACCCTTTCTCTAACTACTGCAGTTCATAAGTGCTTGTAAGTGTCACAGACAAGAGCATGAAAATCTGAAGATTAAACTTCTACAGAAGCCAAACAGAAGTGAGAGGAGTTCCATGTGTAGTTAAAAAAAGTTAAGCTTAGAAGCAGTTTAATATGAGATAAATGGAAAAGAGGAAGCCTCATGGTTAAACATTTTATAGTTGAGTATTTTAAAATTATTTTCAGAGAAACACCCCTAAATTTAGCAGGAATTTTTTTTAAAAATAAACTAACCTCTTTTGCACTTCAGCTTTATAGCTGACCTGTAGTTGGTTCAGATTAAAAATAGGTGACCGCACATAAACAACAAGAAAAAGGAATTTAAGGCATCTACTCTACTAAAGAAGATCATGTTCCAGGACAGAGTGTGTACCCTCATTTGTTTTGTACATCATAGCCTTCTCAAGTTACTGATTGGTGAAGTAAACATTTCTCTAAGGACTGTAGATGCTGGAATAATAGTAATGACTCAAATAAAAGTTATAGTTATCTGTGGCAGGGATCTTGTAGGAAGTGACTAAGTATCCTCTGACATAATGAATGGCAAGTTTTAAATGAGCCATTACAGTCTATCAAGTCAATAATAGTTCCTTTAAAAAAGCCTGCTATTATATCATTGTCCATAGCAACGATTACAGACTACCTGGAAAATAAAGTCTGCTGCAATAGAAATAGCATGGAGTTCAAAGCATTTATTTGTAGCTTAATCTCTGCAGATGCACAAAACTCTTCCTACGCCCCCGTATTCATAAGGGAGAGCACATGTCAATCTAAGAGAATCGCGCAGGCAGGAGCAATCAGGTGCTTTGCTACCACCCTTCCCATCCCCTGTATGGAGAGCTTGTTTTTTCATGGAAGGAGAACTGATCATGCTGGATGGAGATCCCTCATGAATGGATGGGTTTCAGCCCGTGGAGAAGCTTAGGACTGGACATGTTTCTTCCCTGACCTCAGGGCATAACAGAAAACCTCAAAGGGGTGATCCTGAGGTCATCTACAAGGAAATGAGTGAGAGAAGGACTGTGATGGCAGCCTGACTTTGACAGTACCTTTTGACACTGCTGTTGAGATTAAACTTTCTCCTTGTTCCCAATCTTGTTAATAAATTGAGGAAATCCCTTAGAGAAAATAAGCATAGTTTTAAGTTGAGGAAAACACATCTGTGGAACAATACACAAATTAAGAATAAAGTACAGTCCAATACAATCGTATTGGCAGTCAGCTGCTATCCTTCTACTGTAAAAAAGTGCTATACACCAATTTCACAGACTGTAACACTTAGCTCTTTTACTAATCTCATAGGGGATTTTCATTGGAAAATGCAAGTAGTGCAAGTGTTGTTTTGCTTATCTATATCCAGTCTGAACAGAGCTATTTGTCTAGCCCTGATTAATGGCATTCCTGTACAAAAAAGGTAAACTACTAAACTGTTCAGTGGCACAAGGCAGGCTTTATTCCCTTGTGTCATTTATTGCAAAGCAGCCTGCATTGCCAGGCTCCGCACATTTCTTATGGCAAGTGGGCAAAGAGAGTGAGAGAACTTAACTCCTGGGCTGCCTACAAGCAAACTCTTTTCAAATTTTTGACATTTTCACTCTTGCAGACTTCCAGGAACTCAGTGCAAATCTAAAGATTCAAAAGTGGAATTGTCAGTAGAGAGCACATGTTCATATGGCAGTTCTTTCAGCTGCTCTGTTTGAATTTCAAGTTCTTACAATTTAAAAGAATAGAGCTGCATGGGGGTTTTTTTTGTTTGTTTGTTTTGTATGGACAGAATAATTCATTTGACCTTAAATGCATGTGGTCTAATGAAATTCAAACTTCAAATCTCCTCATAACCATTCTGCTGTAATTGGCCTTGTAGCTAAACTTTATATCTTTAAACTTGAATAACTTTATATCTTCATATGTATTCCAAATGTACATGTGTAGAGATATTGAATCACAGAGTAGTTGAGTTTGGAAGAGACCTTCGGAGGTCTTCTAGTCTGACCCCCCTGCTCAAGCAGGGTCAGCTAGAGCAGGTTGCTTAGTATGCCCTCCCCTCAGATATATGGCTTTTTAAAACCAGTTATAAGGGTTTTTTCCAAAAATAGATTACTTAGAGCCTCAACTGACTCATGTGTAGAATAAAGTATGATTTTTCTTGTTTTTGTGAACTGAAGAACTAGGGTATAAGAGTTCAGTGATCATCCTGTTATCAAACAAATGGCAGCAGAACCCAGATTTGAACGCGAAAAATTATCTGTATGAAAGAGTTCAACCATTTTTCTTGCTGGTAGTGCATACTTACCTCAGAAGGTAGATAATGAACAATAGTCAGGAATTTCTGAAGCCTTTTCTGTAAAGAATTGTATTTCACATTATGGTGTTCCTCAGAGGTTTGTGGAGCTGTCTGTGCTAAGGGAAAAAAATCTCAGAAACATCAGAACAAACTGTTTAGCACAAATCCTCAACAGCCTCTGAGTGTCACAGCAGAAGCCTCTAGCTTTCTAACTCTAGACAATTTTTGAGGGGAAATATTTCCTTTGAGTTTGATAAAGCAAAGTATTCTTGAGATTTAAAATAGTCTGTATTTGATTACATGAGGCTAAATCATACTGATCTTTTGACATGAGAAAATAATAGTAACTCTCACTGCCTTTTTCCTGAAGATTCCAGTATTCTTAAATCCAGACAACTGAGTAGTTGATAAGATCCTGCATTAGAGTTCAGAGAGACTTCTGTTGCTTCATCAACCAGTTAGCATCAACTTAGCAATATGAAAATGAAATAAGCCTGGTCATCTTGCAAGGAGAAGCCACAAGTGTACAGTCAATCCAGTTCCATAGTTCAATCCAGTTTCAATTTCACTGGGAGTACTTATATGTGCAAAGCTAAGCACAGTGGTGTTTGTAGCTAAGAGACTGTTTACTCTTGGTGATAATTCCTCCTTTCAAGAGCAGAAAGAAGACTTTTTTACTAAAAGTTTTCTGAAATAAATAAGAGTCAGTAAGAGCAGAATTTACAAGTTATTAAAATAAATTATTGGAATAAACAAGTCATGTTTTTCAGGCTAATTTATTCCAAGACTTAGAATACAAAGTCAAACTGATTTTTCTGCTTCTATCCTAAAACTGTTTTGTGAATAGGACTTAGACTTCCAAGTGCCTTGGGCTCAGGCCTATAAAGTTACTCAAATGCCTCATTTATTTTTCTGGATCTGCACCCTGTAGGTGTGTATAAAACACTTATTTTAATCTATAATCTTTTTTATCCTATCTAATTTTAAAATGTACTGTTCTGTGAAAATATTCACGACTGTTAGATGTTCTGGAATGCTTCTCATTAAACATGATGTTACCTGGGGTCTGTATACAAAGGTATGAAAATTCCATTTGAGGTTTTACAACACTAAAGTGATAAAAATAGGTAAGAAGTCATTCTTGGTGAGCATAAAGACTTTATGAGGTTCCATCAAAAACTAATGGAGAATTTTAAAATGGAGAGGCAGCAAAAACTAATCATCAAATACTCTTCATAAAAAAAAAAAATTAAGTCAAGGTTAAAGCAAATAGATATTTCTGATATAATGCTGCAAACACCATGTCATGTGTTTGGAACAGTGTGTCCTGTGTCCGACTCCTTCTGCTATCATGGGACATTACACATAAACGCCCTGAATCTTTGTTCAAAGCAGAAGCAAGGACAGGGGTTAGTTAACTTTAAGCTGCCTCTTAGTTTGTCTGCTACATGATTTGAATGAATGCTCAGCATCTGATATATTTGTATTCCCAGTGATTTAATGAATGGGACTGGGAGGCTTCAAGAAATACTTGTGTGCTCAAGTTCATAGCGGAGATGCTGCTGACACAACTGCTCCATGGCTGCCTAAATTAGCTCTTTGCAGGTGAAGAACCCTCCACTAAGTGTTGACTTCATGTTTGGGCTAAGGCCCTGCTTCAAGTCTATTATGCCAGAGGGACAGGATCTCTTGCCCAGCTGTGTATTTTCTCAGCTACATCTGGGTTATACTTGTGTCTTTCATACCAGAATAGGTTAATGTTGAGAAAAACCTGGTAATCTGAGGAGAAATAGCCACTTGCTGCTGATACCATGATAAGATCCCATCATGGTCCCTAGTCTGTGAAGTCTTATCTTAATATTATCTGAGAAGAAAGGCAAAGCAACCAGACTATTTGATATTAATTGAACATCTTTCTCAAGTTCTCCTGTTAGAGCTTGTCTGCATTGTAAAATGTCTTTTTTTGTATAAGAAGAAATGGAAAAAATTGTTGAGGGTGCTCACCTGGGATTTGGGACATCTAGGCTTCTCTTACAGTATATCTGAGAGTGAGAAGCTTACCCCAGAGTAACTGAGGTGAGCTGATACTCAGAGGAGTGCTTGAAATTTAATTTCTTTCTAACTCTCCCCATATGCTGTAAAGGAAGCTTAAGTGCTAAACAAAAAGGTAACAGAGTATCTACATGTTTTTAATAGAAATGCCTAAGTCTGCTTGAAGATACAGTGATGAAATTTTTAATTTTCAATATTTTATTTAGTTAGCAGGGTCATAGACAGTGCAGTAAAGCAAGCATTAAATTCTCTTTTGTGATCATTTCAAGAAACTGCATAAAAAGATGGTATGGGTATTAGGCACCCTGTTTAGATATTAAGAATATATGCTTGTTCACTGCCTTGATTCCAAATCAAAAAGCACATCCTAAACAAGCCCAAGTCATTTACTGGAAAAATACAAAGATCACAAGGTCACAATTAGCAAACAAAACTTGAATAACAGCAGAAAATACACTACCAAAATACAAGATATTTCTGTTCCCATGTATAACCTCTATTCCCAGGGAGTGGAAGGATAAAATATTTATGGGAAAGAGCTGAAAAGTGAAAACTTTGTTTCATAGCCAATAAACAAAGTATGAAACTGAAAAAAAAAGTGAGTTGTTTCAATTTATTTAAGATTCATTTGTATCTAAAAGGGCTAACAAAGAAACAAAGATCAGTTAACAGATTTTCCTAAAAATGGTGGGAATGCGTTACTCATTTTCATGTTCATTTCCTCTTTTCATTAGCTGAAATGGTTCTCAAAGCATCAGCATGAAGCTGAGATAGAAAAGTGTAAAACACAAAATAGATTCCAAGCTGTAAATTACAATGATGAAATATAGTTCCAAATTCTGATTGCTTGTCATCATTAAAAAACAGATGGCCCTATTCTGTGAGCAGGTGTATTAGAGTGAATGCCTTAACCAAACTGCATTGGAGGTAAATTCCAGCTGCAGTTTCAGCTGGATACGGTTTTGTTCACTTTCAGCTTAAGATTTTCCAGTACTCTTCAGTGTTTGTAATGTCTGTTTAATACATTATCCAAATTCAGTTGACAGCAGGGTCATATAATATTATGACCTTCTGACACAAGGAAAAAAGTAGATTTAAGGTGGAAGAAAGGATTCTTTGCAACAGTTCAAGATACAGAAAATCCCATTATGTTGTACTGATTCAAAGAAGGCTGTGGGCATGAGAGATGCAGTATTTTCCCACCAGCTGCGACTGATTTGTCAACAATAAGAGATAAAAGAGAAGTGGAAAAAGTGTCTGTTGGTGTTCTGCCTCAGGCTTATCAGCAAGGCAATAAGAGGAAGTGGTTAAAAATTGCCTCTTTTGGCCACACAGCACATGAGATGAAGAACAGATTAATCAGGTTGAAAAAATTGTTGCATTTTTGGTGATATATGAAGAGGGAATAGACTTCTGACTGCTACTGTGTGGAGGAATGACTTGACTGAGTGAACACGGAAGACAGGAAGAAAAGAAAGTATGAAAAGAGACAAGGAAATGTGAGAACAGGGGAAGAAGTGATGGAGAGGAAGAGATACTGAAGGACTGAGTATGGAAGGAGGGAAAGAGTCATTAATGAATATGTGTATAAAACATAAGGAAAGAGAAAGTGGAATACCAGAGAGAGGCCTAAAAAAGAAAGAACCAAACGAACACAGAGGTATGTGTAGTGTTCATGTATGTCATTTAATGATTGAATTAATTTCAGAGAACTTTTGCTAGATGATTTCATTTGGTCCCCCAAACAGGTGCTGAGGAGATGACTTAGCAACCTAGTATTTTTCCCATAAGTTCTGCTCATTATGATGTGTTACCACTCACATGATATGGGAACTGCTGTATAGCTTTCCTATTCACACCATGCAGTTCAGGCTGCGTGCATCAAACTGTATTAGCTGAAAATATAAATATTTCCAATAGGCAGCAGTCTCAGACTGTAGATGTAGCAATAATACACAGTAATAGCATTGTCATTTACTTCCAAAGCTTCCAGCACACCTATTCAAACAGATATACAGAGAGGAGTTACTCTATCTTGCGCTAAAAATGTTCCTACTTCTAGGATGAGTTTATCTCATTTTTAGTAGGCTAGCTAGTTACTCTAGCATTAGGACCGGAAGTAAATGAAGTCTTTCCTCCAATTGTATTCCTTCTCTGTTTCTCACATTGGGAAAGAAACGGGCCAGGGAGGAAAATAAATCAAAATAAGTCATTTTAACATGATCCAGAATAACATAAGTCAGTGGTATTATGTTTTCTTTGACACCAATGACAGTGTCACAGAAGATCAGTAAGAAAATCCAAGGTGAGATATCAGTATATGACTTATGAGAATACTTCAAATGAGATTTTAATACTGTGTGATTGTGGAAGATTAGTTTCCCAGTGTCGCAGGACGACCGACTATCTTACAGTCCCGGACCGCGTGTGTTTCATGTGGCACGAGGGAGGGGAGGAGGGGATTTACTGCATGACTCCAGAACTTGTTTCAAAGACCAAAATTTACTACAGAAGTTGCAATGGCACAAAGCAAGAATTCGTATTAACAGAAACTCAGCTCAACTAGAATACTTATTTCTAATTACACTAAAAGTTACACTAACAGTAACTACTTAGTAAACAGAAAAGGATAGCTAATTTATACTAACTGTAAATACCCAAATGAATGAACTAGGCAAACCAATTCTGATCGATCTTACCCACGCGTTGCCTCAGCGGCCAACGTACACCCAATCCCAGGGATGTAACTGCAGGAGGGAGTCCCCGTCCCGAGGGGCTCCGCGAGCTGGCAGACCCGCTGTCACCCACAAAGAGACAAGGACAGCCTCCGGGCCAACCTCTTTATACCCTTTGGGGGAAGGTGGAGTCGCTAGGCCGGTTACAGTTCTCTTCGCGCAGGCCCTGGCTCTTGGCTGCTGCAGGGTTCAACTCTCCTCCGTCGTTGTTATGACCATTGCACCCACAGTCATGGGATGGGGGGTGGCCGAACACCCCCAAGGGCAGGCTAGCTGCCTCGCGCACTCTTCAGCACTGAAGAAAGGAGTTTGAGTGACTGCAGATGACTGCTTGACTCTTGCAGTGGGGGTCCCAAGGAGAGATCCCATGGCTGGACTAAGAAGGAGTTAATTCCAGTCTGCAGTGGGGCCCCAGCAGTGAATGCAGGTGTTATCTCTCAGGGTCCTGATGAGGAGGAGACAGTCCTGACCACAGCAATTAACACTGCCCCAGCAATGAGAGGAGGCTTTTGTCTCTCAAGGTCCTGGGGCCCAAGCAGGCCTTATCTCAAAGTCTTGACATCCTCCCTTTTGGAGTGTAAAGCACAGGAATTCAGGCTACTTGTAACTGGCACCAAATGTGTATGGGGCAGGGGAAGCTGGGAGCATTCCCCCACACTCAGGGAAACTGTAATATGTTTTTCCCAAGTTCTTACAAAAACTTTTGTCTTTTGCAGTTTTAATGGCTAGTTTCAGGTTACTAATTTGCCTTCACTCAGTCTTCTTTCATCACTTACTTATCCTGACCATGCTGGATAAATCTTGGCTGAGTATCATACATCTGGTTCTCCCTTCATCAGCTTCAGGGTGTGTGTGTGTTGGAATACCTCAGGTTTCAGAGGTTATTTGTGTTCAGCAGAAATAGAAAACAAAGAAACAATAGGTCCCAAAGTGAAGAGCTCATTCCCCACTATACATAGTCCTTATTGAATAAACTTTTTCAATATTCTTTTCCCTATGGAAATTTAGACCAGATTTGAGTTTGAATGTGAACTTCTAAAAGTCTAGATGTCTGCACTGAGGTTTTGGATTGGTCCATTTAAGGTAGAAGTCTATTGCTTCAGTATTGAAACATGGCTTTTTTTCCCCCCCAACTTGTTATGTTTATCTTTTTTTTGCATTGTTGCTATTATTTAGCCACTACTATTAAATGACAACAGGTTATCCTAAATGGGTCTCTCTCCTGAAAGCAAATCATTTGTGTGGACTCTTTAAAATGAGTAGAGCACATTTCTCTGGGGCTGAAATCCTGATGTCTGCCCCATGTGGATCTGATTTCGGATCTGAGCCAAATAATTCAAGAACTATAAATTCATTTGGAAAATTGACAGGGATTTTTTTATATCTTGTGGGGTTACAATCTTATAAAAATAAGATCAGTGGAACCACCCTTCAGATGACGTTTCCCCAAATGGTCTCTTGATTTATAGTCTCTCAATTAAATTTTCATTAGCTATTAAATACAATGTTTCGCTGTCCCTCAAAGCAAACAAATAAAACAACTGTAAAATTTAAAAACATGGATGCTGAATAATCAGAAACATTAATTTTACTCTAATAAGAATGGAGGGAACTGAGGATACTAATGAACACCAAGTCTAATTTTATAGAGAGTGTCTCAATTTTTTCCTTTCTGCTTACTTCTTTTTCTTGGGGTAGAGCTGTATTCAGTTAAATTAGTCATGGAGGAAGCTGATTTCCATGCTCTGGTATCTGGCTGTGGGTATTCATGTTTATGTTATGGCTGAATGTTATATCTCAGTATTACATGTAATTCATCCAATTGTGATAGGTGATAATTTGTTACATCAACTCGGGAAGTGATTTTACGATGAAGCTAGGCGCTAAGTACGGGCTATCAACTCGTGAAGTGATTTTACCATGAAACTAGGCGCTAAGTACGGGCTATCACCACAATGATTGTACTGAGCCAGCAGAGCAATATTGTATTGAGAAATGTATGCGCGCGGCCTGAAGGGCACCACGCACAACGCAGAGGAAGACCCCAGCTTTCATCCCGACCCCCCCCAGCAACAGCCGGCGCAACCACAGAAGTTACAGGCATATAAGGGGACTGTGAGCGGGGGAATTTCGCGCGCCGTTGGTGGAGCAGGAGACTCCCCGGCCGCCCAGCGCTGTTTTGCTTACTTGTGACTTGCTCAATTATTCTATTAAATTGGAATTTATGCAACCCGGCCCGAGTGGTTGTCAATTTGTCGCGTTTACCTATAACACAATCAAAACTACTTGAGGTATTTCCTAGTAAACTATCCTGTAATCATATGGACACAAGGTCCCAGGTTATACTGCAGATGGTGCAACATAAAACATTGCACTATTGGGCCTTATCAGCTACTTTTAGAAACACAGTGGAAAAATGTAAGGTATCTATATTTACTGGTGTATAAAAAAATTATCAGGGATGGGAGGAAGAAAAAGGAATGAAAGTTATTGCAGAAGTGAGCATTTGTGTAAGACTTTGTGAATCTCTTTGAATGTGCATGAATACTTACTGTATTTATTTAAAGTCACATTTGACACTTTCAGAAAATGATGTATGCATTTCCCTCCTTGTAAATTGCATTTTGCGTACTAAAACCATTAGTCGTTAACTAGAATGAGTTATTTTGAGGTTATTATTCTCACTTGGCCAGATTTAAGGAGCAATCTATGCTGTCCATTAAATTCATGAAAAGTTAGCTGAATGTTTTCAGACGTGCTAAGGGTATTAATTATACTGAGAAAAAAAACCCTAAAGCTCTGAAGTCTGCAAGCTCTGGGTTTTTTTTTTGTTTTTTTTTGTTTTTGTTTTAAATGGTGGCTGGAGCTTTAGTATACAATATTTCAATCTGTAAAAATTTTCTCTTACAGTTCTGTGAGGAAGAAGTCTTTTCACCAAGCTGCTAAAATTGAACACTTGGGTTTCTAGAAGGTTATTTTATCTTCATCAGTAACCGTGGACTTTTATTGCTTGTTTAAACATTCATGAAATAATTTTATTGTAATTCCTATTATTTGTTAAAATTTGAACTTATGAAACAAATATAGATGGTGCTATTCTTACTTTTTTTATTTTATTTAATAGAAAGTATGCAAGCCATTATGAATTAACTCTTGCACTCATGCAGTAATAACCCATGAGTTCTGCTTGTGTGAGGTTATATTATTTCCGGACTAGAGAATGTTAGTAATGGTAACCTCTTTAGAGGCACTGTCTTTCTGGAAGCTGAAATATTACCTCTTGAACACTCCGTCTGTTCCTGTTTGCAAGCATAACTGTGATATAAAATACAGTAGTGAATTTATTTCCTTAAAGAAACTGTCTTACCAACAAGCTAGAAAAAAAGAAGAGGAGAGAGAAAAGATGGTTAAGAAGCGCATTGTGGAACTACTGTTCTTTTCATCTAGCATCAGCTATAGGAAAGTTAGATGTCTAGAGATAGCTAGCTATCTAACCTCATTCTAAGCTGTGTGGAGGGGGCAATGATCTTTCCCAAAGACAATCCTAAGGCAGGTGTTTGAAATGGTAATACGTGTTGGCCTCTGAATGTACCAACCTTTTTGCACAGTGGAAGGACATTAGATGACAAAGGGCTAAAAGCATGATCAGTAGGGCCACAGCAATACTGAGCACTGCAACACCTAATGTTGTACAGCACTTGATTGTAACTGAAATGCACAACTGAAGAGAACTGAAAGTATCAGAGAAAATGAAAATAGCATATTTTGCTTAGTCTAAACCCAAAGAAATGCACGGCTGAGGGAGGAGAGTACAGTCAGAGGAACAAATATTAGACAGAGAAAAACTATAAAGTTAAAAGATAGTGGTGGCCCTAAGAGTATGACTATAAGTAGTAAAAATGATTTATGAGTATAAACATTTCATAACTATATTTAAAAACAGCAGAGGATTGAAATTACTTCCAAAAGGAGAATTTGACTGATTTAGAAAGAAAATTATGTGATGGAATTGCCAGTGATAAAACTGAAGTATAGTGTATGACTGAAGTCTCTTACAGTCCTATGCTCATGAAGGTAGGAGGCTGCGACTTTTTTTTGATTGTTTTAATGTGAAAAGGAGCCATCCCTGCTCTGTTCTTTTCACAGAATCACAGAATGGTTGAGGTTGGAAGGGACCTCTGGAGATCATCTAGTCCAACCCCCCTGCTCAAGCAGGGTCATGTACAGCACGTTGCACAGGATCATGTCCAGGCAGGTTTTTAATAGCTCCAGAGAAGGAGACTCCACAGCCTCTCTGGGCAACCTGTTCCAGTGCTCTGTCACCCTCACAGTGAAGAAGTTTTTTCTCATATTCAGATGGAACTTCCTGTGTTTCAGTTTGTGCCCATTGCCTCGCATCCTGTTGCTGGGCACCACTGAGAAGAGTCTGGCCCCATCCTCTCAACACCCTCCCTTCAGATACTTGTACACGTTAATAAGATCTCCTCTCAGTCTTCTCTTCTCCAGGCTAAACAGGCCCAGCTCTCTCAGCCTTTCCTCATAAGAGAGATGCTCCAGTCCCCTAATCATCTTTGTAGCCCTCCGCTGGACTTGCTCCAGTAGTGCCACATGCCTCTTGTACTGGGGAGCCCAGAACTGGACGCAGTACTCCAGATGCGGCCTCACCAGGGCTGAGTAGAGGGGGAGGATCACCTCCCTCGACCTGCTGGCAACACTCTTCCTGATGCACCCCAGGATCCCATTGGCCTTCTTGGCCACAAGGGCACATTGCTGCCTCATGGTTAGCTTGGTGTCCACCAGCACTCCCAGGTCCTTCTCCGCAGAGCTGCTTTCCAGCAGGTCAACCCCCAACCTGTACTGGTGCATGGGGTTATTCCTCCCCAGACGCAGGACCCTGCACTTGCCTTTGTTGAACTTCAGGAGGTTCCTCTCCGCCCACCTCTCCAGCCTGTCCAGGTCTCTCTGAATGGCAGCACAGCCCTCTGGTGTATCAGCAGCTCCTCCCAGTTTTGTATCGTCAGCAAACTTGCTGAGGGTGCACTCTGTCCCTTCATCCAGGTCATTGATGAAGAAGCTGAACAAGACTGGACCCAGTACTGACCCCTGGGGGACACCGCTAGCTACAGGCCTCCAACTAGACTGTGCCACTGATCACAACTCTCTGAGCTCTGCCATTCAGCCAGTTCTCAATCCACCTCACTGTCCACTCATCTAGCCCACACTTCCTGAGCTCGTCTATGAAGATGTTATGGGAGACAGTGTCAGAAGCCTTGCTGAAGTCAAGGGAGACAACATCCACTGCTCTCCCCTCAGCTACCCAGCCAGTCATTCCATCATAGAAGGCTATCAGATTGGTTAGGTGTGATTTCCCCTTGGTGAAGCCATGCTAACTACTCCTGATCACCTTCTTGTCCTTCACATGCTTGGAGATGGCCTCCAGGATGAGCTGCTCCATCACCTTTCCGGGGATGCAGGTGAGGCTGACTGCCCTGTAGTTCCCTGGCTCCTCCTTCTTGCCCTTTTTGAAGACTGGGGTGACATTGGCTTTCTTCCAGTCTTCAGGCACCTCTCCTGTCCTCCATGACCTTTCAGAGATGATGGAGAGTGGCCTAGCAATGACATCTGCCAGCTCCCTCAGCACTCGTGGGTGCATCCCATCAGGGCCCATGGATTTGTGGGTGTCAAGTTTTCTTAAATGATCTCTAACCCACTCCTCCTCCACCAAGGGAAAGTCTTCCTTTCTCCAGACTCTCTCTTGCCTCCAGGGTCTGGGGTTCCTGAGGGCTGGCCTGAGCAGTAAAGACTGAAGCAAAGAAGGCATTCAGTAACTCTGCCTTCTCTGCATCCTTCATCACCAGGGCACCCACCCCGTTCAGCAAAGGGCCCACATTTTCCCTAGTCTTCCTCTTGCTACTGATGTATTTGAAGAAGCCCTTCTTGCTGTCCTTGACATCCCTTGCCAGATTTAATTCCAAATGGGCCTTAGCCTTCCTTGTCGCATCCCTGCATACTCTGACAACATTCCTATATTTCTCCCAAGTGGCCTGTCCTCCTTTCCACTTTCTGTATACTTCCTTCTTCTGGTTGAGTTTTGCCAGGAGCTCCTTGCTCATCCATGCAGGTCTCCTGCCTCCTTTGCTTGACTTCCTACTCATAGGGATGCACTGCTCTTGAGCCTGGAGGAGGTGATGTTTGAATATTAACCAGCTCTCTTGAATGCCCCTTCCTTCTAGGGCCATAACCCATGGGATTCCTCCAAGTAGGTCCCTGAAGAGGCCAAAGTTTGCTCTCCTGAAGTCCAGGGCTGCGATCCTACTTAGTGCCCTGCCCCCTCCTCGCAGGATCCTGAACTCCACCATGTCATGGTCACTGCAGCCAAGGCTGCCCCCAACCTTCACATCTTCCACCAGTCCTTCTTTGTTTGTTAGTACGAGGTCCAGCAGCACACCTCTCCTTGTTGGCTCCTCCACCACCTGTGTCAAGAAGTTGTCACCAATGCTCTGCAGGAACCTCCAGGACTGTTTGTGCCTAGCTGTGTTGTCTTTCCAGCAGATATTGGGGTGGTTGAAGTCCCCCATGAGAACCAGGGCCTGTGATTTTACACTTATCTAGATAAGGCAACTTCTTAAATACTAAATCTAGTGGTTAGTGAACTTGATTTGATGTAGGAGACATGGATTCAATTCCTTTTCATATTTTGAGGATTCAAACTCATCTCCAGCAATTTATTTTGGAGCATGCCCAACTACTTAACCATAAACTGTCTTGGAAGACTGCTAATCTGCACCTGCTGCTGGTTCTAGGGTTCATAAATAAGTTTCAATTGGTAAAAGAAGTGAAACACTAGGAAGTACAATTTTTAATCAAGAGATTAGAACACTTGTGTGGGAGACAGAAATCCTGAGTTCCAGTTCGTGCCCCAAAGACAGCTTACAGGTCTTATCAAATGATTGTTCAACATGGAATACACAGGCAATCTCTGGACCAGGGATTAGAACTGAGGAGTTCTGCTTCCCAGGTAAATGCCCAAGATTGTTATTATTATTATTACTATTATTATTATTATTGCTATTATTACTACTATTATTACTATTATTTATGTGAGGTCGCCCTACTCAATAAAGCTGTTGGTATCTCTCAAGAGACATTAAAATGGAGGTGGTTTACATTTTTGTAATCTCTATCTTGTATCTCTACATTTCTATTATGAAACTTGATACTATGGAAATGTTTTGAATTCCATGCAAAAATGAATTGCTTCATCACCATCTTTAAACATTCATCGAGACTCAGTTCCTTTCTATGTCATACTCCTGCCCATGCTACCCTCCCTACACATCCTTTCCAGAATCTGATTCAGCTGGGATAGAGAGAGGAAATGGGATGTTTTAATCTGAAATCACAACACAGTAGAATTTGAGGCAGATACATAATGGTTTCTTTGTGTCTTGTGTCTGTATTACATCTATGTGAGGAAACTGCAGAAATTCCCTCCCTGAAAGATCGGTCCAAGGATGCTGTTAAGAAAGACCTTTTTTTGAACATTCTATTTAAGAACTTTGCGGTGGACAGATATCAGAATTTCTACACTTTTTACAGCTCTCAACAGTTAAAGCTATCATGAAGATTTACATTCTCCTAGAACTGCACACTCTTTACTCATATATAACCTTAGAATAGGGCAGTCTTTGTGGGATTTCTCATTATATCCTGACATATCCAAAACAAAGAAAATAAAGAGATGCTGCGTGCCAAATACCTCATATAAACAGTATGTGTGAGACATTTGGCACATACCAAATGTATGTCAAAATGTAAAAGCCTCACTTTGTGGACCAAAAAAACGTGATTAAACTCAGCTGCAGAGCCATGGCTCCTATTTGAGAGACACCTGGCTTGCTTGCTGGTGGTATCAGACCACACAGATTGTACAGCAGCCTGCTCTCAGAGCCCTGCAATCCAAACCCCACTCATGCATATACAGGAGTCCCACCACTGCAGTGTCATTGAGGACCACCCTGATGGCACAGTGAAGCATACAAAGCGCTTCCTGGGGGGAAGCAGAGTCAGAAGCAGCTCTTGCAGTTCCCTTTTGAAGACATAGCACACAGTCCTTGTGTCACTGACATCTGACTGCAAAACAATGTGTGGCTTGGAGAGAGCAGAAGCCAAACCAGCTTGGATAAAGACACCTACTTCCATGGGTTTTGGCTCAGATCCACTGTGCTTGGGAGGACTGGGCTGCCAGAATTCAAGGCAGCGATGCCAGGGTAGAATAGTCCTTCTGTGCTGTCTACACTCCGTTCATTTCCCCAGTAGCTGATGAAAATGCACAGTCATTTTTTTTTCTGTACTAGAAAAACAAAAGTTATCATTTTTAAAAATGTTTTTTGAACATTCTGAACAGCCTAATTTTGAGATTAAACCACTTGGAATTTGGACAACATTCTAACACCTTGAAACGCTGCATGATTGGAAGCGGTATTTCATAAAACTGTCTTTTTTGGGTGGTTTATAAAATGTGATGTGAATGTTTCATGAAATCAGTAACGGGGAAGGACGGTTAATTGGAATATAGAGAGCTTTGTGGCAAAATCTGCATGGGGCACATTGACTTCATGTCATTCTTAGCACAAATGTTACCATAGAGAAGAGAATGATCCCCTTTTACTCTTTAAAAGAGCTGACCTAATAAAAATGATATGAATGTATTCCACCATTATTATTATTATTTATTTCTTATTACGCTTATAATAAGCTAGGTGCTTTCCAAACAGAAAAGCCACAGTCCCTGCCCCAAGGAGCTCACAATCTAAAGATGGACAAGTAGAGAGGAGTGAAGGAGAGGGGGTCCACAGAGATGTCAAGAAGTTAAGGTGGAAATCAAACATATCTTAGTAATCAGATGTCGTGTGAATGCATTGTTGCAAAGCTATGCAAACTATTTCCCAGTTACCTCTCGCACTTTCCATCATGGTTCAACTAATTCACTCCTAGGTGACATGGCACAGGTAGACATAAAGGAAAGAAGCTCTTGGTAATGTGAGCTCAGAAGGAATACAGCATGTGTAAAGTAGAGCAGGGAAACTCATCCAAAAGTATAGAGATGGGAGGGGTTTATTTGTGTTTTCAAAACTCAGTTCAGTACCAGGATAGTTTAGATCCAGAATACTATGGCTTCAGATCAGCTCTTACAAGGTGGGAGTTACCTGTCAGGTATTCCACCTGCTTTGTCCTCATGTCATGCTTGTTTTACAGTGCTAGGGATATAGGATGTAAGCATACTCTATGCATCTGGAGGACCTTTACTATAGGCTAATATAAACTACAAGATATATCATAACAAGGCTATGGAAGTTAAGAATGAGATGACCACACTGGTGCAATATATTCACATGTTTCAATGGGAGGAGAAAGAGGCTGAATGGTGGTGGGAGTTGGAGAGTGGTCTTTCTTAGGTCAGTTGTGAACTTACATTTTAATAATGTAGGACACCAGTCACAGATTAAAAAGAAACAGACTGTTTAATTTTAAAAATACTGTTTTTGACTAAGACAATAAGTCACTCATAAGTTATGAAAAATACTATTAAGTTTTCTTTATACATTTAAATGTCTAAGTATTTGTTATAAAACCTCCAATCAATCAGGTACCCCCAAACTCTGAAACTGTCCAAGAAACTCTTTTAAGGTTTACCTTTAAAAACTTCTCAGCAAATTACCATATTTTTTCCAAGTACTCTGGGGTTCACTGTCTATTTATTCCCAAAACATCTTGCTCTTAGCAAATACAAGTGTATTGTGAAGGCAGAAGCTAATAAGCAGTTGAACATTAAAGTGCATAGGTTGTCCACATTTGGAAAAATAAATGTTCGAAGAAGCAGTAGCTGTTCTGATTACGGATTCCTGGGGAATAATCCATCATCAATTTTTAGCAAGCCACGAATATTTCTTTTACTATAAGGAAAGAAACATTTTTTTACAATCTTCAAATCCTGCAAATGCATTTCTAACAGTATCAGGAAGGTCAGAATCCTATTGCTGCAAGGGGAGGCTGTAATTAAATAATCAAATAGAGAGATCATTCATAATTTACAGGTATTCATGTTCTTTCAATAAATAATATACTTTATGTTTTTATTCTTTATAGCTTTTGAAGCAGATCAAGTTTCTAGCAATTTAAATAAATGGTTCTAATAGACTAACATGTATTGTGTTGACAGGAACCGCTTATGATTGTTACATTGCCCAGAATCTTTAAGAACCTACAAAGTTAGATAAAGGCTTACAAGTCTCTTAAGCTACTTTTTATTTGCATAGAAAAATATTTATCATAGGAGTCAACTATCATATGAGAGAAATTGCATTTGTTGTAATTGAAAAAGATAGCTAAAAAGTTTCTGTGGGTTATTGCAACAATACAAGAATACAAGATGCTTCCATTTATTAAAAAATGTAAAACAAACTGTGAAAGCTAAAGCAGGCTACAAAACAGAAGGTCCCCTTGTTATCTTTCTCTTGACTACTATGTTACAAGATCATGTGCCACAGCTGAGTACTATAAAGTGTAATTCTGCATTTGCTAATATAATTCTTAAAACATTTTCCCCCAAAAGCACTGTGCAAAATATATATATTTGTAAATGCTTCCTCCTATATGGGTCACAACCTTGTTATCACATAGTCACCCTGATCGATTGTTTCATGTTTCTCATCACAGTCAACTTTAATGTCCAGCTTCTTGTCCAGCTGATCCTGTGGCGTTGCTGGTTCTGAGTTTTGTAACTCCATTTTCTCAGTTTCTGAAGCACAAATATTTCCCTCATCTTGTGAATCTGAAGAGTCACTATTATTTTGTGACTCAGATAACATGCCGTTTCCATCAGGACTTTGGATGCTTAATTCACAGTTCATGGTCAGTTCTTCTTCCAGTTCAGCAGTTTTCTCACATTGTTCTTCTGCCTGTTGACGGGAAACCTCTTCAGAAACAGTATATATTTTATTTGTACTCTGCTCCACAGAGTTTGTTTTTGATCGTCTGTGAAATAACCCAAAATTTTTTATGTCTGTTACAAAATTCACCCGCTTTTGTTTCTCCTTAGTGGACTCTGACACCATCATTGCTGAGCCGTTGCTCACATTATGTGCTTCAGAGGCAATAGTGGCTGATCTTGGGTGAATCATGGTTGTTATGTCAAAAAGGCTGAAGGTCTTTTTCTTTCCTTTCTTGTTTCCCTCATTCTCACTCTTTTCTTCAGTTTCTGACAAGGAGGCAGTGTCTTTGTTCATCTTTGGATTCTGCAAATTAGATAGCTTGCTTCCTTTTAACAAACCCAGGACTTCAAAACGAAAGCTGGAAATATCTTGTTTTAACTCCTAAAAATTAGGAAGAGAAAACATTTGAATATGAAATCTAATTTGACTTTTCTTCTTGTAACTAAAAAAAAAAAAAAAGATGAAAAAAGGGTTATGCTAGGCATCAGTAATAAACTTCAACATATGGATGGTGCCTGACATCTTCAAGGTACTTTGCAAACTCTGTCTAATGGATCCTCACTACTTTCAGGTGAGGCAGAAAAGTGATCAGCAATTTTATCATGGTGAAACTTGAGAGGAAATGTGGGTTGCCCTGGACTACTCACAGAAATCACCAACAGTGGTAGAGGAAGGAGTCTGGATAACTTGAAGACTTACAGCCATCTACTAAATAGTGTTATCCCATTATAAGTACAGCATTTTGACCAGCTGTTAACACCTTCCTACATACAAACACACACTCGCATGCATGCACACACATGCACGCTTCCCTGTGAGTAGCACACAGGAACTGCACGTAGAACTTATTTCATTTACCCTAGCTGTTTGGTAGCTGGACATCTAAGAGCTAATTATCCCTTTATACATTTATGTCAATGGAACCTGTCTCAGGAATGCCTGTCTCAGGAAAAGACACATCACTTTCAGGAGATGCCTGTTTCTCTTCATTGTCTGTAAAGGGATAATGGAGCAACTAGCTAAAACTTTGACTTTGTCTTCTGTGTGCCTAAGTTGTGGCAGGTGAATATTATTTTGGATGATATTTGGTGTTTGGGGAAACAATAGTAAGAAAACTCTTTGATGCTCAAAATATACAGTGACGATGTAAAAGTTGTGGTTCGTATGACCCTGATAATTTCATCTGTGTAGACAGATTTTAATATTTGACTGCTTGATTAAGGTTTCCATCTATTAAGCCACAGAAAAAGTGTTCTATATACAAATGCACAGCAGCACTCTATAGCAGATAATGAGTGTTTCCTAAGGTGCTGAAACTATTTGCATCTTGCTTTAGCAACTATATTGTTACACATACTTAGCCCACTTTGGCATCCCTTTACATGGGCACAATTTGATCTAGCTGATAAAACTGATTTTCTCTCCAGCTAAAAGAAGAAGGAGACTTGCTGGAGTCCATGTACAATAATATCTGTGTGTGGTCCATCAAGACACATACACTGTTCTAAAAAGGAAGTTTAATGCTACCTATACATCTGGGTAGTGTGAGAAATGTACTTCACGGTCATCTAATATCCTCTTAAAATGCCAATTAACATGTAAATAAATATGTACCTTAAAATTTTCTTCTGTCAGTCCCTCCTCAGTTTTGGCATCTCTTATCATTGCTGCAACATATCGCTTAACCAGATTTCTCATAACTTCCTAAAAATATAAAATACTGTGTTAGTTTTCTTCATAATATTACTAACCCTACATTCATTGATTTCTGCTTGACTTCTTTGCTTTTTTAAAACATGACAAAAATGTACAAACCTTTGATCTCGTTAAAAGCTTGGCATGCTTTTTGATCGAAAGTGGTGATATTCATTATCCTAAGAATGGCTGTATTGGGTTAGACTAAAGGTATATCTCAAGCCAGTATCTTGCCCTCTGACAGTGATCAATTGCTGATGCCTCATGACAAGTATAAGCCTAGTGCGGCTGTATGATGTTATTTCCAGCTATATTCTCCCAAGCCTCCTGTGATCTGAGATTCAGGGACTTCCTGAATCAAAAATGACAGCTCTAGGTTTAATGATCTGCGACAGGTTTGCCCTGTCTATTTTGGACTTGTGTAAACTCTCAGCATCCAGAAGTCCTCTGCCAACGAATTCCATGGTACAGATGGCAGACTCCTTTGGGGCTTTTGCTTGTTTTTAACCTGTTCTCTGATTGTTTCCTTTGATGCCTCCTGCTTCTAAGAATCATCTAATTATTTAAGTTGAAGGCATGTCTGATATAGTTGACCCCCCCAACCCAAGTAGGGCTGTCTCTGAAGTTGTGTCAGGTTGCTCAGGGCCATGTCCAGTCAAGTGCTGAATATCTGCAAGGGTGGAGATGCTACAGGCTCTCCAAGCAACTTTTTCCAGTGCTTAACCACCCTCACTGTGATGACAATTTTCCTTGCATCTAGTCAGAATTTCCCATGCTGCAACTTTTGTCCATTGCCTCTTGTTCTTTTGCTGTGCACCTCCAAGAAAAATCTGGCTCCATTTTCTCTGTAGCCGCCCACTATGTAACTGAAGACAGTAATTAGATCCCTGCTTAACCTACTCCAGGCTGAACAAACACAGATCTCAACTTCTCCTTTTATGTCAGACCTCTAACCATCTTGGTGGCCCTCCACTGGACTTGTTCCAATTTGTCAACATCTTTCTTGTAGTGGGGGGCCCAAAACAGGACAACGTGCTTCAGATACAGTCTAACAGTTGCTGGACGGAGAAGAATAATCACTTCCCTCAGACTACTGCCTACATTCTTAGCAGCCCAGTACATGGTTGGTATTTGGTTTGAAAAGAGATGCTAAACAGCTGCTCTGTGTTCACCTTCTCCATGATTTTATAGGTCCCTATTATACTCTCCACAGCTGTCTCTTTTTCATGTTGGAAAGTCTCAGTTTACATAGTCATTTCTCATATGGAAATTATTTATTGCCAAACTTTCAAGCATATGACCGACATCTTGGTTAGCTTGCACCCTTTTTAACACAACAGTAATAGAACATAAATTTGAAAATAATCCCTAAACTAAATAATCTCCAAAAAAAACCCCAAGAGGCTGAAGCAAGAAGGAATCAGAGAAAGAACAGATCTGGGCAAAGGGATTATTAAGGGGCAGTATCTCTGGGAGACCAGAGCTGGAGAGGAAGAGATCAAGGTCAGGCTCTGATGGAGTGTGCCAGTTAGCTGAACGTATGGTGCTGCTGAATCTCAGGCAGGGGGGTAGGACTATCTGTTTTTGTAGAGGTAATCTGTTTTACAGCAGGAAAAATACTGTTGAGTGTATTATTACTCTAAATAGACAACCCTACCTCCCAAATGCTGTTGTTTCATCACCAAATTTTGCGCTCTTTTGCTGGAGATGAAATAAGGGTTTTTTTGTTTGTTTCTTTCTGGTGAAATTCCTTCTTCCTCCCCCTCTGCTGTGCCCCCCCCCCCCCCCAATCCCAAAGGTCTTCTTGGAGGCATAGAAAAATAATTGCCCAAAATATAAACACAGGCTTTTACCTGGTACTGATGATGTCTTCT
This sequence comes from Apteryx mantelli, assembly GCF_036417845.1. Classification (NCBI taxonomy): domain Eukaryota; kingdom Metazoa; phylum Chordata; class Aves; order Apterygiformes; family Apterygidae; genus Apteryx; species Apteryx mantelli. The sequence continues at coordinate 29,498,019 of NC_089978.1, forward strand.
CAGATTGTCAGCTGCACGCCTCTGAAAAAAAAAGGAAAACAACAAAAAGCATGAATCTCTCTCTGGTTACAGTGGTAGTAAAATACATAAAGCATGGTAAAACAACAGGTCTGTGTGGTCTGTGGTAACCAGCAAGCTGAGAAAGATGGTTCAAAGTCTGTTGAAAAGTAGTAGTGTTGGAGCAAAGCCTGTCATTAGCTATACAGAGGGGAGACTGTTGTCTTTGGAAAGGCAAAGTGGATTTTCTACATTTTCATCAATGTGCTGCTGTTCCAGCATTGACATGGGCTGGTGGGGAGGGCAGGTCTGTGCTTGCAGAGCCCAAAATCACTGATCTGAGATAAAGGGGAACAATGTGATCATGTCACTCATTTGCACAGATTAAAGGATATTTTACTGAACTGAGACGAGCTCAACATAAAAATGGTGTGTGCAAAACACTGGGAATGTTTCCTAATATCTCATTTAAGATAGAGCTATTCAATGCCTGCAGTGTAAAACTATCTTAAAGAGAAAATTTACTGCTTAGTTCCCTGCTAAAAAACAATTGCTCACACAGAGGGGTATGGAAGAGAGAACCTTAGCTGTGTAATGCAGAGTTTAGTGTAATTAAGGAGGCAGAGATAAGAGAGATAGTAACTCTGATGAAGAACAGCAAAAAGAAGTTTGGCAAGATGAAAACACAGTACAGTCTATGACAAAGTGTCACAAGAGATTATACTGTCATATCTAAGGGGTCTCCAAAAGAAGATGGGGAAAAAAAGCTGTGAAATAATCCAAGAACTACTGCTGTCCTCAATAACACATTGAGCCACATCTCTCTTTATTCTCTACCTCAGTTATCCCTGATTGGTGAAAGAGAGACTTACTATTTTTATTCGGCTTCTTATATCTGCTACTGGCAAGACAAGCATATGTCTGACTATTGGTTGCACTTCCACAAAGCAGAACACTTTAAGGCACCTTAAAACAGAATAAATTAAATCTGAGGGACTCAATAAAATTGACCTCAGTTACATAATGAGGCATGCTCAGTAAGGTATTTTGTTCTTTTAGCTCTATTCTTCTGCTTGAAACTCATTGGCAATTTACTTATGATTAACAATTTTCCTATACTTGAAATTGCTTTCCGCTTTATGGTTGATTTCATGTTTGTAATTAATTTCAGGAATGAGACAGCTGTATGGTTGGGCTTGGAAAAAGTGAACAGAAAGAAAAACACCAATATTTCCTAATTTCTCTGAACAGACACTGTGCAGAATGGCTTCATCTGACTAACCATCTGATTTTCAGTGGTTTTTCGCGTCATGTTTCTGCATCTTATGTCACCCACCCAAAGAGACGATAGAAATTCATCGTGTTTAATAGGAGGAGGGAAGGGAGTGCCTGTCCACCCCCACGTGTCCACAGAGGGCAAGTTAGTGCTGGAAAGACCGAGGCCCTCCCTCCACCGGTCGTTAACCAGTTTAATTTTCTGATGTTTCAGAGCTGGCCACACGATGGAGGTGTTTCATTCCTGCTGAGAGAACACCAGGAGAGTCTGAGGAATACTAGCGCACACAATAACAGATCTGACTCATAGGTAAAGGGAAAAACACTCTAAAATGTAATTGAAACACACTTCAGTTCACGTAGAGCTAATAATTCCAATAAATAAAACAAATGCTGGCTCTTATCTTGCAGAATACTTTCTGCATTAGCTGTCTACTCTGGTTTACTTTACAGTGAAATGCAAAATAAATGAATAGGTTTAAATTCTGTGCCCATAAGAAGCCAAATCTGATTTACCACTTTTTAAAACCAATTGTGGAACTCCCAGAAAAAGAAGCTGTGTCTTTTAGGGTTAAATGTCAACAACTGGGATTGTGGATGACTATGCAAACCAATTTATCTGTGTAGTAGAGTGTCCAGAATAGTTGCACTGCACTTACATTTGCTTTCTACTCAGAACACTGAGAAGATGAAAAAGAATTACATTTAATGATGTATGTGCATACACAGACACATACACACTGCACAGGCAAATATGCATGAACATAACCCATCAAACTTGCTCCTGTCATTTCTCTATCTCCTATTTAAATGTTCAGATTCAATCTCCAGTTCATAATCTCCTTTGGCTTCCTTCTCAAAGCAGAATGAAACCTTGCTAAAGCATATATGAAAATTAAGCTACTTACTGTAAAGAAAATGGAATTAATACTCATATCATCCTTATTTAGTTCTCAATTACACTGTTTTTCTCTACCTGCTCATAGTCTAACTTGTGGATGCTCCCAATTTGTTTCAAGTAACCACTGGGCTATGTGCATGAAGAAGTGTTGAAAACCGTGGCTGATAAAGGAATAAAATTTAAATCTGCACATAAAATAGTAATGGAAGGAAGACAGAGTCTCATGGTGACAATATTCTATGAGATCATGAAATTGAAGGGAGGTACTTATCTTTTATCACTTATCAAAAGGGGGCACTAATCTTATTTGGGAAGCTTTAACAATATTTTTACTAGTAGTGATAGTTGTTTTAGTCTTTCTGTGTATGTCATTGCTAGCAATTTGTACTGTTTGGAAAAAAAAAATCTCTTTAGCTTTCAAAAATTAGCAGTGTTAAATTCCTTTTCTTGCTGTGTTTTATCAAAAATATATCTTTTATAAATCAGGCGCTCAAATTTAATATCTGTCTTTGACTTCAAAGAACTTTGTGATAAAGGTCCAGAAAATGTAAAGATTGTCTGAAGCCATGGGATACGTTCCTCAATTTGAATGGAAGCAACCCAGAAAAAAGGTAAGAACTCATCTGTGTTATCAGCAAGGTCTTCCCATGGTCAGTCCTTGGCTACACAGTAAACAGGCTCCACATTATTGCTTTCCGTTACAGGTGGAAGGGGTTATTTTTTCCCTTAATTTTCAATAATGCATACACATCACAGAGAAAATGTAAAATAATTGTATTGACTTAGGAGTCACACCATTTTCCACTATGACAAATCATAATCATTATCATGTAGGGTGTCTGGGAAAATGGCATAAAAAAACTGGATAGCTGTAAAAGAGGTAATTGTTTGTTTAAACATCAGCTGCACAAGAAAATGCTCAAGACGTGCCCAGCAAATCTTTTGTCTCTTCTGAAATACTTAAAATTATGGGTAAAAACCCCCCACTTTTTGGTAACTGATCAGGCACAAAATGGAATTAATTTGAGGAAAATAGTATAATTTATTCCATTTGGGATTTGGGATTCTTTTCTTGTATCTCTTCTTTTTGGAAACAGGAATGGATTTCAGATGGCCAAGGGGAGTAGCCTTGAGACATCCAAAGACATTGGGTAGTGAAGAAAACTTCAGCCAATAGAATTGCATTACTAATCTGACTTTTGCAAAGGTGAGCTGACAAAGTTAACAGAGCTACTATATATAGCTTAAAGAGCAGCACAGGCTGTTATTTCAGAGTTTTAAGTGTAGGAGATACTTTGTGATAATAGCTAAAGAGAATGCTGCATACCTGGGATATGTCAAAATGACAGAAAATAAAAAGGTGCTGAAATCTGAAAGGTAAAAGATCTCTCTTTGATTAATAACAGCTGAAGTGCTAGTAAATTACATGTGAACATCCTGGCCTTCCTGTGCTGTCAGCAACCTGTGGCTAGAGGAGCTCCAATCAGCATGTAGAGAAAGGTCGCATCAGTTGAGAAAGGCACCCTTGATTTCACCACCCCACTGCTTTGCCTGTCCTGACACACCAAACGATGCCAGAAATGGAGAAATGACATTCAAGGAGAATTTAATTAGTCAGCTCTCTTCAGAGGCACCTCACTTCCCTGCAGACACTGTTCTTTCCTCTGACAGCATTGTAGATGGTCCTCCCAAGCAATCCTGCTATAGTTATCTCTACTGGCATTTTTCTTCTTTGTATGAGCCACATAAATCCTTTCACTGGCATGTCTGCTGTAAATGATCCTGGCCCTGAATCTTTTCTTTACCAGTTCTACATGCAAATAATGCCCTTTCAAGTTTTTTCAAGTTTTTTTTTGGTTGCTGTTGTTTTCTTTTTTCTTTTTCTTTTTTTACAATGGCTTGTTGGGTAGCATATTTATACACTCTTGATTCATTTCTAGCTCATGATATCTGGCTTTTTGGTGCTAAATTTTTTTACCCAGACATCATGCCCAATCCTTGAAAAATGCTGGCTATAACAAGTGAGATGTATTCTATTGTCTGTTTTCTATCCTTTAGCACTGACTCAACCTGTGGAAATCCACTACTGCTTTTTCTACTGGAAAACACCATAGTACATCACTGCCGATTAGAGTTTCCTCTCTAAACATGTAGATGTTTCAGAACAAAATGTTTTGAAATCTGAGTTGTACCACACAGGCAACATGGTATCCATACATCCATTTAGCCAATGTGAGAAAGTGAGGCTGAAATGGAATCTAAAGCTTTTATTCCCAACATGGGGCATAGGGAATGTATCGGAGTTCATACTGCAGGACTCATTGAAGAGAAGTAGGTTTAACCAAAACTCATCTTGCAGCTCTGAGGCCAGAGTTATTGTTGGTGAGATTCCAGTGACCTGGAGTCAGAGAGCTGTCAACTAAGATCTTTTGAATAAAAGGCAGAGAAAAGTCTTCATTTCCCTTCAGCTGCAAGAGCATAAAGGTTCTAAATCTAATTTTTGACACAGTTTGTACAGATAATTGACAAAGTTCCAGGAACCTGAGACTGAGCTGTGGGTGATGGAAATAACTTTTTCAAATCCAGAGAGCAGGACGTTCCCCTGGGACAAACTGCGAGATCACTACGGTGTGCCCATTGTTTCTCCAATGACTTAAGCTCTTTGTTGGGGAAAATCCAGTTAGCAGCATCTGGTTTATATCTATCCAAACCATTCATAGACATGACTGCTGGAATGAGTAATGGCTCTCAAGTGGCAGGTATGGACATATTTTTCATATGTGGAAATCAGGGTGCATAGAGCATACCCACATCCTACCCCATTTTGGAGCCTGGGTATAACTGGACCTAGAAACTGCAAGATGTTTCTAATTCAGGAAGCCCTAATGGGGTTTCTGTTATAGATGAGGAGCTAGCTGAAGAATTTACTAGTTTTATGAGATGCCCAGATGTACAGACTAAATCTGGCTGGTCAGCCACAGCCACTCACTTTCAAGGTAGCTCGAATTCTTGTTGCCATGACGGCTCAGCTGGTGAGCAGACTTCTTCAGAATAATTTCAGCTATACTTAGAGCTAAATAGTTATTCTATAATGAAAGTGAGGGAGGAATATGGTTGTATTGTCTCACGGAACTTTGGGATTGCCATTTTTTTTCTCATCGATCAAAATCTTTTGAAGTTTACTGTACACAAATTTAAAAATATCCTATATCTCTACTTCCCCCATGTCCTCTGCTCTCAAATAGCTCACTCATTAGCAGCCCTCATTCATTGAGCCAGCTTCTTTCTTTATAGGGAATCCAGGTTCAGCTCCTTCACTTCTGTTCTCCCAAGAGAGCACCTTTCCCCCCAGCGTCTTAGCTATTTTGAGATGGGAAATCTCTCCTATCAGAGCTGTTATGCTTGGTATAAATAATTAAATATTCACTGGAAATGGAAGTAAACCTGGGTCTCCCATAGCCCAAGCTATTTGCTATTCTTAGCATGTTCTCCTTTTCTCTCTCATCACAAATTCCATCCTGAAGCTGAAAAATCTTTTCCAACAAAAGCTTCTTCGAAAGTGTTATACATGTATGAAAAGTTTTGGTTTTGAGGAATTTGTATTTTTTTGATTAAAAAAAGAAAATGCTATGTGGAAAAATTCCCAACCAGCTCTATGTATAGACTCACTGACCCTTTGTTGCAGTAGTTTTCTAAAACCCAAGCTACTAATTCCTAGAAGCTGGTATTTATATGCCTCAGAAGGAGGTAGCCTCAGGAAAAAGTGTCTGACCTTTCTGAACCCCTTGCCTTGTCAAATAATTCAGTACAGAGGACCCTTTGTCCCTTTTTCCTTCTGCAGAGCTAGGAGTGAGTTGACTCCCAGAACTGCGGTTTGAGAGGGAAACAAAGGAAAAAATCCCTTATCCTGGATAAAAAGTCTGAAAGAGAACATTGTCCTGAAGGTTTTGTTGGGATGTGTAAGGGTATTTTTGATCTGTCCCAGTCAAATGGGTATTGTGTTAACCCACTCTAGATCCTCAGCTGCTATAAAGTGGCATCACTCCATTAATTTTAATACCATTTTATCAGTTTACAATCACTAATCATCCCTACCAAATGCTTAACAAATGCCTAGAAGCATTGCCCATGTAAGTACATCACTCTCCTGATTTGTTTCTCCTTTTAACAAAATCTCACTATTTTTCCTCTAGTTGCTCTCTGCACTTGCTTTTTTCCCTTGCTGGGTTACACTGTGATATTTTATTCTTGAAGCTTTTCATCACTTATTCTTGGTTCAGGTCTTTTATTTTTATTTCTGTCTGAATTAATATTTTTCTGTCTTGATTGTTTTTTTAATATTAGTTTTTGTATTTTTCACAGTTTTTCTTTCCTGCATTCCATTGCTAGTTTTTTTTCAGTGCTCATGCTTTTAAGACTCATTTTCAGGCTTTCTTTCCTATCTGCAAGTATGACAGCTAAGTCAAGCATATTTTCCTTTCTCAAGTGTAGATATTGCCCAACAAGATCAGGATACTGGCGTAAGCCTGGTTAGGAACTTTCCATAAGGAGGACAAAATTCATTCATCAGCTTATGAAATGTGAATTAGTTGTATATGTCACAATTCCTCTTTTGTCCGTACACCTCTGTGAACTTGTTCCTCGAGATATATCTCGTGATTAAACTCAATGACAGGATATGACAGGAGAAAAAGTAGGGAGAGTATTTCAGTTCACTTCTCAAGATACTGGGAAGGGAATACAGAGAAGAAAGAAAGATCTGTAGAGTAATGGTCCGGCAAAGAATCGTATCTTATCCTCTGGCTTCTTTGAAATGAGTTGCTACCAGGTTAAACTGCATAAGAACTAAACAGCATAAGGACCTTTCTCCTTCCTTTTGCCCACACATGAGACTCTCATACTCTCACTTAATGCTTTTCTATTTGAGCTCTTAACAGACTTTAAAACATTTATTCTTACTAAATACCTGTGGTGTAGGGGAAGTGCTATTATCAACATTTTATCCATGATGAGTTTCTTTATGCTGGACTTGCCTAATGCAGGCTAGTGAGTGGGGAGTGCACTTTATGGGCAATGTAGAAAATGCTCCTAGAGATTTATTTGTCCGTGGGTGAGGTTGTTGCCTGAGTATTTCCACTGGCAGTATAGAAAAACTGTGCTGATAACAGGTATCTCAACTGGATAAAGCTAGGAGGGACAAGTCCAGATCTACTTTACCTGCTCCAGCTAACAAAGAAAGTCTGTGGCTGAGATATTACACAGACGTCTGCTGAATCCAAAATGAAGGACTAATCTTGCTCCTCTTATGTGCCTTTCTCTACCCCTTTCCTTCCCTAGAAATTTCCGCTGCTAATCAGTACATTTAGAATAGGGCACTAATGTGATTCTGAGACAAACAGCTGAAGAGGAAAACTCTACCTCTAAATTCAAGTAAGTAAATCTAGGGAAGTGCTGTTAACTTTCAAAATGTTCTTTCTTTAATGGGAATAGCTTTTGGTAAAAATGTTTTTATGGCAAACCCATTTCATTATATATAGAGAGAGAAAGAGAGAGAGAGAAACCCCTGGCAAATTCTTTATATAAAGTTCTGTGGGTCTGAAATATTTCAATGATACTTGAAGTATAATACTTGACCTGGAGATCATCAAGGACCTCTGGGACTGGTAGACAAGTATAAATATTTGATCTCTGATATTTGTATTGCTTTTAATCTTTCTGGCAGAATCTGCAGATGGGCCACAATCATGTTTTCCTATTGCCATAGCACTGAAATCTGATGATGCTTTTTCATTAGTCAGATACGCTGACATGAATATATATATATAAAATAAAACCTATCTTTCCCTGCCAGAATTATTATGTAACCCATATTCACATTATTTGACAGTTCAGAGGCTTCCCAACTCTGTACAGCTGAGAAAAAAATTATCTATATTGAAAGGAGGACTACAAGCAGAGTAAAACACAGGACTTACCCCTATTGTTCCAAAACTTTCAGGTTTTCTTCTAATTTTTTTCTTGCACAGATGTCTCCATAACCATTTGATCAGATACCAGAGGGACTTTGGGCTTGGTATGACATTGAAAGGAGTAGGCAGAGTCCCTCCTTCTTCAAAGTAGCTCATCCAGAGTTTTGTTCGAGCAAACTTCCACTCAATGTCTGCATGATCCTGCACACAAGACAACAGCTCACATATTGCTGTGATTAGGCAGTGAAACAAACCTTTACAAAGGTCTGATAATCTAAAACTAGAACTAACCTGAAACACTAATGAATTTTCTCATTAAAATACCACCATCTTTTCTGTGACAGAAAAATCTTTAACACAAAGCAAAGTTTAAGTTGCTTTACTCCAGCAAAGGGAGTCTTTGGATATTGTATGTGTACAGTATATACCCACTTTCAAACTCTTTTCCTAGCTAGAGGCTTTTAAATAATTAAAATCTCTCAGACAACAAAGGATAATTACAAGCAGAAAAATGCTACATTTCTGATAGAGCTCTTCTGTTATAATACCAGCTTATTATTATTCTACATAGATCAGTCTAATTACTCTGCTGTGCAGCAACTTCAACAAGTCTGTAAGTCTCATGTATTATCTCGGTAATTGCTAGACCCATAAATTCACAGATAGGTTATCCAACAAATCGGGACACTATTTAAAAATGATGAGTTGAGTATATTCATTTTCTCCTACTTCAGAGTTATTTATTTGGAATATATTTTTTTTAATTGAAATTTTCTTTCTTTGGATTCTATATAATATTGTATAATTTTTAAAGGGTTGAAAACAAAAACTAAAGACCATGGCTAAAAAAGATTGCTAAATCCTAGCAGCTGAACACAAAGTTTAAAGCACTAATGTTAGATTTGGACAACAAACCTAATAGTCAAGAACTTAAACTACAGATCTAGCACTAACTTTTAATATTTAGCTAGATATACAGTGATCAGTAATTTAGAAGCTCTAGTAGGAAAACTATTCAACCTGCAATGTGGGTTTTGATGAATACTAGTCTGTCATGATTTAGTGTACCGGACTTTGCCAGCTACATTGTATATACATGTGTAGTTAAATTTCTTTTGTGGAAAATTTCATAATTTATTTGCAGATTAGAAAAAAAGCACATTTTAAAATCTTAGGAATGTGAGTCTTTCTTTTATTTCCTTGTTTTCTGCATGATCATATTTGAGTTATCATATGAAGAATCAGTGTTTAAACTCGTTAATCTCATTAATAGATAGTTGAGAAATAAAAGTAAGGCGATAGCTCTGATAAGGATAAAGATAGTTTTCATTAAACAAGAAAACAAGATGGCTGAATGAGAAGTCATGATCTTTTGTTTGGCTTGTGGATGGGTCATCATCAAATCTGAAATCAGTGCTCTTTTGCAAACCCAGTTAGCAGGAGATTATATGAAATTCATACGGCTAGTATTCACACAGCAGCTTCAGCAATTGTATTCTCCAGCTCAGGAGTTTACCATTTCTAAAAGAAATTGTATTTTAAAAGAAGAGGAGGTGGCAGAGAGAGCAATTTAATACTTTACAGATGATAGCTAATTTGAGTATCTCAACCTGTTATCAATATTTCATCAAATTTTCCTTAAAAATTAAAATATATTAAGGATTAAGGAAAGAAGACTCAGTTACATTAGTCTGAAATAGCAGGGAGTTCCAAAACTGCCCAGTTGGGCATCCAATTTCTATTCACTGTATTTTCATGCAATATAAGAATTCCAACAGAACATTAAACCGATGAATTTAAGGTGTAGTCTGCAAAAGTAATAGCCTTTTAAAGGTTAATCAATATAAAGTATTAAAATTAAAGTAGGGACAGGACCATCTGTGGCAGATTCTGTTTCTCAGACCTGGCCCTGCACTGTGCAGCGTGGGGAATGCTACCATCTGTGTCACTTGCCAACAGCTCCAAGACATGCTTCTGTACCCAGAATATGGCTTCTGCATCAGGGCTACCTCTTCATCATTCAGATTTCTGGGAAAATTCACATCTGGACAAATCCAGCTGTGGTCTGGTTTCTTCATCTTTCCAGAATAATGCAAAAGAATCAGAACACATCAGAGAATTCGTCCCTATGTTCTGTACCTAAAAGAGATTTACTACCAGAAAAACAAGAAATAGGAACAGGTATATACTGAAAATAATTGAAGGATAAGAAACAACTTACAGCAATAAGCTGGTAAGAATTATTCATCATGGCTATTAGCATGTTGAGTAGAACAACCAGAGAGATTACATTATAGGTACCAAACATGGTGGCCCCAACAAATTCAGTAAATTCATGCCTCGCTTTCACATTGGTCACATACAGATTGATGAGTCCAAATATAGACCAGAATAATGACTGCAGTGTTTCAAATAATCTGAAAAACAAAACCCAAAAGGAATAGCTGTGTAATAAAAGTACATATACTTTCCAGATTGCTCAGTTTTTCCCCATACACACAAAGTCCTTCAATTGATTGAGATGGATGATATTCATCACAATATAAGCAATATATGTGGACATAGTTTTCTAGGGAAACACTGACTAAATATCTCAAATCTGAGCCTCTATATTTACAATGACTGAATCTATATCAAGTGTGTGAATGCACGGATGAGTCTATTGAAGCTTCTAAGGGATAAATACAGTTTTAGATATCTTATTTTGGACACCTATCTTTGGAGCGTTTTGACCCTTTGCCTGGACTTTAGGGGGTAGAACAAGGCCCCTAAAGTAGCTCAGCAGGGGGTTAAAATGTTTTGGGCATCCTTGTAAATATTTGGTATTGACAACTTCTGCAATTTCCACTGTGTGTTGAGAGCCATTGAGATAAAAGGAGTTCTAGAATTACGAGGACATTATTATCATTAGCATATGTTTGGTCTTGTAAAGACTGAAGACATTAAAAAGATAAATATGCCATTCTCAAATGACACCGTGCTTTCACAACTAAATGATATAATATCTCTAGGGAAGTTTGGAACAGCAACTAGGAAGCTAAATAACAATATCCAACTTTAAAATATCCTCTGCTTGACATAATTTCACTTTTGTACAATGTACAGCTGCACTACAGTGTGATAAATACGGGCCCTGGTGAGCCCCTTTGCTCCTGAGAAGTGTTGCACAAGCTTTTCTATTCGTCTGATCTCACATTGCACATTCACTGGAAGAGGCTTTTGCCATGACCTCTGTCCTGCTCCTTCATCCTGGACACCAGCAGCAGGCAGGTTATCCTGGAGAGCGTGTGTGGGCCAGTGTCATTGTCCCCAAGCCACAAGGGACAGCAGCAGGGGAGGCTCCTGGACTGCTGGGACTTGTACCTCCCTGTGCAGTCCGGCACACGGAGAACCCACCACGCAGAAACAGCCAAAACGTAACCCTTTGGTCCTTTTCCCACTATGTGATATAATCTGCAAAAAGTAACTACCATGCAACACAGTAAAGCGTCCTCACTACCTTTCATTTCCCAGGTGAATAATATTGCTTCCCTCCATGATCAGCTCTGAAAGATTCCTGCCTTGTGCTGCTCTGTTCAGATCACATAGCTGTATCCGCTCAAAAGTTAGATTTTAGACCTGCGTAAGATGTTGTTAATAAGCAAAATGATAAATATGCTGTGTCTGAGTAAAGTTAGTTGACTAAGATGATATGAAAGGTGTTTTTACAGAATTGTTTGCTTTGAGGAGGATGCCATGGATAACAAGTATATTTTGAAAACAGCCTAGATAGGGTTCATAGAATGTAACAGAGAACAGGTATTTATTTTAAGACATCAATTCAGACTGGAAGTTGAAAGATCAGTTAGAAAATTAGCATTCATTTGATAGTGTTTTGGTACTAAAATACATTGTAGAACAGACTCAATGAAGTAATTTTTTTTTTTTTTTTGGAGTGAAAGAAAAAATAAACTTTAAAACAGAAATAAGAATACAGCATTTGAGTATTTGGAAGAGAGTCAGGATCAACAGAAACCTGGACTCATTTGTTTTTCCTGCCTCAGTTTGTCAGGTGTGCAAGGAATCTTCATATTTTAGAACACCAGCCTTATTTAATGTCCACAAGTAGACATAGAAGAAATACAGAGCAACAGCTGCCTGGACATGGGAAATTTAAGTTGGTGACTTTTTTTTTTAATTCTAAGTATGTATTCTCTTATCTCGCATTGTCTCCCCCTCCTCTCCATTTTATTTTTTATCTTTTGAAATATGTTCAATTGTACAGACTTCACTGTGGTGTAGGGTGAACATTACCAAAGACTGATGTATTATTAATATATATTTTTTGTATTATGGTAATTCTTGGGAGTGCCTGTCAGGATGCCACTGTAATACCAATAGAGAACAAAAAGACAACCTCTTTCCTAAAGACAGCATCTAAGTGAGTAAAATATCGGGGGGGGGGGAGGGGGGGAGGGGGGAAGAAATAGATCAGCCACTTACGTTGAAAATGCATTATTCTGCTTATCACATCGTATTCCTTTGCAGCTGTCAGGTTCATTTGTCTCATAGTAGAAGTACAGCTGATTCAACCCATTTGCAAAAGCTAGCAGCACAAGGCAGTATATGAAGAGAAACTTCAAAATGTCCAGCAACATTCTTCCTAGAGATATTTGCAGAGGTCCCAGGTGAGAATTTGCAGTGAATAATGAGATCAAGCGTAGGGAGCTAAAGATGTTTGCGATTGCAAACAGTGCCTCAGCCACCAGTGTTGGATGCCACATGTCCCAGCTCTCTCGTGGAACTAACCCACTATACTGAAAACAAACAGAAGGGAGAAAATTACTCCTCTATTTTTATGCACAAACAAGTGTGTCAGTTTCCCTATGAGCCATTCAATTTGTTTGCACAATAAAAATAAACCTCTTTGGGGAAGTAAAATGTCTTTAGGAGAGTTGTTTTTTTATGTTAGGAAAACCAAAAATGGCTGGTATCTTTGTACTTATCCTTCCTTTTTGTCCACAGGATGGCCTATGCTTTCTCATTTTTTGCCTGTGTTTTGCATTTGGTTATGATTTTTAGTATAATAAAAGCATGTCTGACCATTCTGACAGCTAATAAAAGCAATCAGTTTTGAACATCTGGATTTTTAGAATTACAGAAATTTTCATCTGCAAAATCAGCTAAATTACTTCTGAGAAGAACAGTGCAGATAAGTCAATGATGGATAGAAACCTGCAAAAACTTTGGCAAGCTGAAAGAAAACATTTTATTAAGGAACAGATATATATTTCTTAATTGCTAACACTGGACCAATGATGAAAAAGCTGTTTATTAATGAACTGTGGCAAAATGCTTATTTATCTCATTATCAGACAGTCTGATCCTTGGAACTGTGATTCTTTACTGTTCCAGCTCTACTAATAAATTTCTTGAAGATGAAAGATGTTACTTTGAACTAAGGCTTAACTATTGTTGCAGGCTTATTATTATTTATTGGGTCTCATTAATCTGTTTTACAGAACATATCAGAGGACAGAGGTATGCTATCAATCTGTGCTATGAAGCACTCTAAAACCATGTGATAATATAATATGAAGCACAGTTTAAAGAGTGCATCTTTACTGACTCTGGGCCACCCAGATGCAGCCTTCAGAGCCATCAACTCTGTGCCCTTAGTAGTAGTAAGCAGAGGGACCCTTCCCTGTCACTGAGGCCAGATGAAACAGCATAGCCAGCCGTCACAGTATTTCCATGCCACGCTTACCCTCCAAAGAAGGGTGACTGCTTTCAAATTGCTGACTAGGACTGGGGATGGTCTGGGATAGCGGCAGGTGGCACCAGACCGCACCATGCCTGGGTTGCTCTAACTGTCTGGTGACATAGGTGAGAGAATTCCAGTGCCCTGGATCAATCCCTGGCACAGCTTTATTTACTCATACCCAAGCAGCCACATCTGACAATTTTGTGGATTTTAGGGTGAGAACTGGAAAACTGGAAAATAATAGCCCACTATAGAGTTAAGAATCACTGCCTTGTGTTTCAGGCACCAGAGGCATTCATTCTCTGTAGAGCAGGGAATTAAACCTGGTCCTGCTGGAGTCATAGGTCAATACTTTGCCTATTAGAGTATCCTTTCTTCTACTGACCGTGTTGTAAAACCACGTCTTATTGCATTTGACATTGTAGCTCCAAGAGAGATGCTATTCTGCCTCATCTGCTATTACCCTTCAGCTCTGTTCTGATTAATTCAAGACTGGTGATGAGGTAAGAGCCAGGAGAAAACAGAACTGAGTTTCCAGAGCCAGTTAAGAGATAAAAGCAAGAAGAAAATGAAGAAGGAAAAATTTATAAGATCTATTGAGAAAAGAGAGGGGCAAACTCCTCAGCATCTTTTCTATGTCTTTCTTTGAATAATACTATACAGTATACTACTGTGAATCCTGATAGCACTTTACAACCCTGGTATATAAAAACTTGCACCTATTAAGTAACTGGACACAACTGCCAGTGCAAAGAAAGATTAGGTACTGCACAGTACAATATATGCTCAGATTAGACAAAAGAACACCCAGTAAGGGTGAATAAGGAAAAACACACTGATGAAACAAGATTTTAAGAAGACATTTGAAAATAGGAGGAGATGGAGTTCTTGGTAGAGAATCAAAAAGCTTCAAAATGCAGGCATGTTTTAGGTGAAGGTGTGTAGTAGCAGATTCCAAGGAAATTAAATGAGCAGGAAAAAAGAGTAGAAACTAAGAAAAAAAAATCTAAGTAAATACTTTCATGAGGAAAGCATGAAACTACAATGAACAAGGATAGCTATGATGCAGTAAGGGAGCAAGGAAAAGATTCTGCTGGTCAGGTGTAGACAGCTGCATCTGAGCACTCTGTCAATTCCTTTTATAGTCAGCAAAGAGAAATGGGCATTTCTAGAGTAACAGGAAAGCAAATATCTAAAATAAGTCATATGAGATGCTCCTTAATATTATCTTCCTTGATTATATGATGAATTGGTGTAGAGGAGAGGCTATTCAGATATCTAGAAAGTAGTTTGACAAGATGAATCCTATCTAACTTTTTCTAAAAAAAAGAAAAAAATGACAAGGTTAAGGAGGCCAACAAAGGGGAGAAGAAAAGACTATATCTTTGATATTCTGGACTGAAATGCAAGTGAATATGGATTGGACAGCAAGCTAATTGTGATGAGATGATTGGTACAGGGACAATACTCCAGAGGTTAAAAAAAGGACATATTATTTTGAGATCAAAAAATAATGAATGAGATGGTGAAATCTAGAAATGATAAAAAAAAAAGAATGAAACTGTTACTTTATGAGAAATGCGAATATTAGAGAAAAAAGAGAAATAAGACCTGTGGATTGATTCCCCCTACCTTTTCATCATTCCATGCTAGAACAGGGTCTCATACTCTCTCGGGTTCTTAAAGAATTCTTAATACATTATAAAGACACTCTAGTTATTGCAAAAGGCATGAATTTACTTCAGCTAAACTTAAGATGAGAAATCGGCATTCTTTATTAATATTAGAAGAAGAGCTTTTACAAAACCAATCTTTCTTGTCAGTCTTTTATAATTTTAAAACTCACATCTTTGCCTGGTTGTACAGGATGGCCAACAGTTGTTATAACTAAGTGCAAAAGAATTAACCTGCAAAACATACTTTTTTCCTTTTTTTTTGTCTAATTTAATATTTTCATTTAGTACAAAGTGTAGTTTTATGTCCCGTAATACTTTTGATGTTACCATGTATTCATTGAGGTTACATTATCTTCCATTGCTAAAATTCAGCTTGTTTCAATTTAAAGTCCTTGCATTTTAAAGGTCATAGGGGTCCTCAAATATTCTCATCAAAATCTTCAGTGTCAACACTGAAGGCAACACAGTGCCTTACCTCAAAAAGCTCCAATTTTAACATGCTTTCAAAACATCTTAACAGTCAACACAACCCACTCTGACTAATTAAAACACCCCCAGTTATTATTGCCTTATTACTCAAACAAAAAAAGATCAAATGCCTTCTTCTCTGTCAAAGGAAAATCAGAGGCATATTTCTGTTATTTCAGCTTAACTGATTCTGCCTTTCTTGGACCTAAGTCCTTTCTATATGGAGATACAGTGCAAAAAGTCTCATAATCATAAGCAGAGAGTGAGGGCTATTTTTTGGTTTTGAAGAGATATGATTTGAGAGACTGGATATAGTAGGATGAAAAGCAGTAAGAAGGGTGAAGATTTGCAAAGCAGATTCAGAAATGATCTGGGAAATGTTCTAGTGGAAAGAAGACAGCAAGTAAAATACCTATCGTCAACTGGCTGGTTGAAGAAAAATGAACGTGGCACATAATGGAAAATTAAGAAGAGCAAAAAATGAATTGAGCAGCATTCAAGCAGTAGAGTTTCAAAGTAAATGTGTGATGAATGTGTGATGTCACCCAGGGAATAAAAGATAACAATTCCTGATCCTTATTCAGAGGAATCCAAATACAAATCTAATATCAGAGCCATTTGCGAGAAAAGAGTCGGGTGATCATTGTTGTCTCATTAGGACAAAAGTCATGAATTGTAGATGACCAAGAGAGATGAAATAGAAATGTAAATCAGGGCTCCTGAATGTTTAACAGACTGTCTGACCTTGACCAAATGTGAACCTCTTGTTTCTGATAAAGAAAAAAGGTTAAATAATTTTATCCACTTCAGGAAAATACCTTTAAATCCTTTTCTGAAAGGTTATATGTGAATGTGAACTCTTGCTATTTTAAAACGTATGCCCCAATCTTTTCATTATGCTGCATTTCAGAGCAGCAGTAGGAAAGGCAGGGGGTAGCAAAGACCTTTAAAACAGTAGTTACACTGAGGAATGGAGTCTAGAATTTTTCCTGTGGGGGTTAATCCTCATATGTAAATGAACATTGGATCTGTGAAACTGATAAAACAACAGTAAAAATCATTTTACACTGCAAAGGGATAAGAACATGTCAGCTTCTGCAGAACTGGTGGCAGAAGAGAAATTTCATCTTATTTACTACTAGGCAGAGCAGATCTAACAGTTGTTGTCATTAAGACAATAAATATGGAGCCAGATGATGTATTTTTAGTTACTTTTCAGAGTTCCTGTCTTGAGTAGGAACCTGTTACCATACTACATGATGGAATGAGACAGCATTTCATGTCAATGGCTGAGACTCACATAATCAGTAAAGTGAACTTGCATGCAATCTCTAGCAGAGTTGGAAACAAACAGCACTGGGTCCTATGCTCAGGTTTAACAAATAAATAAAGCCAGCAGGGTCTGCATGTAAGTTGACATTGCATCTAACTTGACTCATCAGTACAAAATATATTATCCTTCAAAAACGTAAAAAGAACCATTTATTTTAGAGCACAATTATTTATATTTATAACCCTCCACCAAAACAGATATGCTGCTTAAAATCACTTATCTTGTACTCATATAAAACATGGGACAGGGCACTGTTTATAATCATGTTATTGTTCACAGAGAGAGCATTTTCAGTGGATACACCAGATAATTTAAAAAGACTCTGCATGTTGACATAAAATCAGAGACAAAAAGCATAGCTCTTTGAAATATATGAGATATACTCATCTTATTGAATACTGGGACTGAAACAGATAACTTTGAGTTATCTTCATAGTTCCCTCATCCTGAAATTACACTCTTTGGTGTAATTTATATTGGCCCACCAGCTGCTGTAAATAATATCTATCTGCTTAACTGCTGTCCATCAGGAGCTTTAAATGAGCGAAAACCAGTTTTTACCCTGGGAACATCTATCACACAGGTGGATTGTATGAGGGGACTCTCATCCTTTTATTCAAGGGAGTTGGTTAAAATGGTTTCTTGAATGATGGTTTTAGCTGCTTCACTGATTCACGGCAGGTAGAATGTATCTAAGAGCTGGGCTTATAAGTGTCATTCAGTAAGTAAAGAAGTAAGTAAAAGCTTGTATTTTAGAAAAACCTGTTATGCAAGGTTTAGCAAATGAAGATAAAAAGGTACTGATTGCATTCAGAATACTCTCAGCCTCATCTGGCATACACATGGGGAGCTCTTTTGCAGGCATTTGGAACAGATGTGCTTGGATAATAAGTTATGCTTGCATCACTTTCTTCAATACATCTTTCTTTTATATGCTGTGTTTCAACTGTTTACCAGAATTGAGGCTATTTTGAAGAAGAGCAAAAAGGTATTTGGGTGCACATGCAGTAAAACAGTAAGAGCTGCAAAACCAAAGATAGTGCTTTATGAATCATGTTAATTATGATTGTCATGCAAGCACTTAATTTGGAGAGTAATGGAAGTATGTATATGCCAGATACTGTCACCTTGGAATCTGATTACTGTAAGCAGAAGCTGTCTGGGAGATGAAAGGATTATAATGCCTTCTAATTAATATTATTCTAAAGTGAATAATTACCCATCTCCAATGCTTTGGAAGGATGCATTTTCAACTGTTTTGTTACATGGCTATTTATGACTGTTATGACTATTTATTTTCCAGCCACTCTACAGTAAGGCATCCTTCTGTGTAAAAAAAAAAAAAAAAAAAAAAAAAAAAAAAAGGGGGGGGGGGGGGCTGTTCATCAGCTTTAAATGCCAGATCTCCACACACTTTTGAGCCTCTTGCTCTTTCAGGCAAGCAGCTCCAATTTTTTCTTGCTGAGAAAGTTTCCAAAGGTATGCGGTCAGAGAGCCGGCATGCAGACCCTTATGGATAGTCACCAAATGGTGGGATAAATTAGAGAGGCCCTTACATTGCTGTAAGCTTATGCTGCAGCCGGAGCAGCTGTGGTTTGAGAACAGGGAGCTGTAACTAGCTACTTGATGGCTGCCTCCTCTTCTCCTCCTAGCCAAAAGGATCTTGGCAGAGAAGAGTCTCGTTCCATGCATGTGGGGTAGCTGGTGGCAGTGATCTTGAAACAGCTGAAATACAACACTGATAGAAATGGCCAGAAAAAATGGGCTTGTTATTTTTACATGGATGTGATGAGACCTCCATGACGGATGCTAAGAAATGCTTTCATTTCCTTTCAGATGTGCTTTCCTTACATTTGGGACTATTTTTCATTTTTACAAGGGATTTCTGTGATATTATGGATTCATGTTGAATACATACAAATGCAACATGTTCTGTGGCTTTGGAAAGAAGGGTGGTTTTGCTGGAAGAAATTTCAAACATTGGAAATATAAAGCTATTCATAAAAAGTCCATTAAAATGGTGAGATAATGAACATATCCATATCCTGAAGTTATGCATGGTGGGTTAAACTGTCTTAGTGGTAATAACTTCTCACTGAAAAATAGGCAAAGACCAACACAAAACATAATTTTCTGCAGATACCCACACTAAATACTAGCAAGAACATGATAATATGATGATTATTCAGGATCAGATAACAAAAGATTGCCTGTAGCTTACTTTTATCCTGGTTTAGCTTCTCATTGTAGATGCAGTAGATTTAATAACCACATCATGTATCTATATATCTGCACTGTTAAGCCTAAGAAACCATCAAATATAGAAGAAAGTTTAAAGAAGCATAATCTCAGTTAGCTTTAATACTTATCTGAAAAAAAAATTACCTTTGAAAATGCAACAATTTTCAAAGAGATTGTTGCTAAGTATAAGGAGTTCATTACAAAATCCATGAGGTTCCACCAATCATGAATGTAGTCCTGTAGTCCACCATCCCACATCTGTTTAATTTCACCCCAGATAAAACCTGCAAATAGAACATAATTCATTAAGCATGACTATTAACCAAAAAAGGCTATAACTATCCTAGACACTTATCTCACAATGGATTTAGTTTCCTTTGTTAACTATAAAGGGAAGATGGATGAGTGGTCTAAATTGCGCTTAGGTGAAAATTTATTTTCCTGTTAATTCTTCCAAACTAACTTGTCAATCAAGACAAAAAATCTTCTGCATGTACAGGGGCAATTTCTTTTGCTTCCTTTGATCTGTTTTTCTTTCACATCCTAATAAGTATAAAAAGGGTCTGAAAACCATTCACCACTGCCAACTCTGCCCTTGGATTTCTGCTGCAATGTAATTCAAGCTGGAATCTTCATGACTGCAGGAACCAAGCCAACTTATCGGTTTGTTTCAACTGGAACTAACACTGTCAGGAAGAGGATTTCTATTGCTGTTGTCAACGTCGAACTAAAGTCTCCCTTTTTATAGGAAAGAGCAGTGTCTGCAGCAAAATATTTTTAGTTGGTTCTTTCCTTTGGGACCTGAAGGAATGGAAACTGTTTTCAGGTGCGCAGAGCACACATTGCTCTGGACACAAAGTGGTACAGAAATATTCAGCCCCAACTGGAAATACTGCAAGTTGTCTGACATGAGCTCAGTTTAACAGCTCCTGAGACAACTGCGTGGAGACTCTTTAATGCTATAAACATGAAAACCTCTCTGAACAGGACATGTCACATTATTGTATAATATGAAACGTTAAAACACACAAACAGCAATGGTACATTTAGATGCATTTTGTGTATATATCTATATATCTACAGAGGTTTTTAGTTAACAATACCAATGACACTTTCACATCTTTCACAATTCTTTTTTTCAAAGGAATTTCTTTGTACTCAAAGATGCAACATTTATGGCAAAAGAGACCACTCACTTATGGATGCTGAGATACAAGTCAACATGGCTTTTCATCACCTGGTTATCACATGTTGCTTTAGAAAATGTTAAACAGATTTCATACAGGGACATATAGAATCCTGCATTGTTCTATTCTGGGCTTAGCTTTAAACCGTAACATTTTCACTTAATCATCTTCTAATTGACTGCACAGAAATCTTGTGTGTTATCTTAGACATGATCCCTAGGAGGAAATTTCTTGTGTATTTTCATTTGTGCCAGGTAGTGTTTTGGGGGGGAAAGAAGGATAGGGAAGATGGAGTACAGTTTCATTTTGTAGTGTTTTGGCTTGAGTCCTGGCTACTTTAGAAAGGAAAGGTTCCCTTCCTCACTACCTTGTCCCTGCAGATCTCAGCCACATTTCCACCTTGCTCCTCTGTGTTAGCATCAGTAATCATGAGCCTTGGGAGTATCCGAATCATCCAGCTGCTCCAGCACATTTTGTTTTAGTAGGGTTCATTTTCAGCTACACCAACATGCAATTTCAGCTGCCTGTAAGGCTGGAGAAACACATTCTGAAAAAGGAGCATGGTGGGAACACATGGAGCAGAAAGTGGGACAAGCTCATTCTGGTGTCTACATATTAGGTTGATTGCAGCTCTACCTTTAAATGAGCAGATAAAACTGATGCACAAAATACAGCACTTTCAAGAGAATAACATTTATTTTCAAGCTGCAATCAAGCGTGATGATTCAAAGTTGGGAAAGAGTAGAATATTATTGCATGACAGGAGTCAATATCCAGTAACACAGCATCCACAGTTATTGTTAAACTGCCTGAGTGCCGTCAAGAAGGGAACACCTCTTTGCAGGGCCACTTGGCAGACTCCTAAATGCCTGTCAGTTTTAGCCTTGCATGCAAAGAATTAATCTTCTACTCTTCAAAGAGCTGATCATTCTCAACACACAGTATGGTCAAGACTAGAGCAGGTCTGGTTCCCCCTTCCCTCCACAGTCCCCTTCAGTCTTCAACGAGCAGGCCATGGACCTGCAAATATCCCTGCTTGCTCTTTTGCTGCACCATAGACATGACTCTTCAGCACCAGATCATAGAAACACACATTTTGTGGGTTGCAGTATACTCCTCATGTTTCAGACACTACCCTGAACTACCACTACTCAAACCACAGAATAGCATATAAAAATAACCATTACACCACAGGACCCTGAGATGTGGCTCAGAGAAGGCCCAGGGCCAAAGGCTGTTTAATGCAGATTATGGCCCCTAAGCCTCAGTGTTAGAGAACAGTTCCTTATCCTGTTTTATGTAATACTGTAGCTTTAGCCCCAGGATCTTGATACTTGGAAGACGAATCAGATTCAGGAAACAGAGAGTTGCACTGATAGAAAAATTCCCAGATAAGAAGACTTTACAGAGATCCATACACACATTAATAGAACTAAATTCTTTTCTCATTCATCACAGTTAAGCATTCCATTAAAAATGTGCTTTAAAAACAGAGCAAAAATAGAGTGTGATGATTAATAAGACAAATAATTAAGGGAAAGCAGCAACTTTGGGAAAGTCTTTTGCTGAGATATTCCCATGATTCACAAACAGCCAAAGATGGGAACTGACACAAACACAGCAGCGCTGTTCTCTGCAAGAGTGTTGCTCAGCATCACATGCTTTGACAGCACTGACTAAAATATAGTAGAATTATGTACAGACTAAAAAATAAATGCTGACTAATGCTTCTGCATTTGATCTGTTTTGTAAGTCAAAAGCCAGACTGTTGTTCTCAGCACTTCCTGCGCTTCAGAAAATGAAAATATAATTGCAAAAGTTGACATTAACAGAGAAATATTGACCTATTACAGAATTCTTGTTGAAGAGAGTATATGGCTGTTGTAAAACTGATAATCATAAATGAGAAGCAACTAAACCAAACTATCAGTAATGCCAAAGTCGTCTGGCAGCTTGAAGTTCTCAGAGTACACTTTGACATCTTAATGTTGGTGGTTCTAATTTTTTTTTTTTTCTGGTTCAAGGCAATTTTTAGGTTCATTCTGTTGCATAACTTTTTCTTTTTACAAGCAATAATGGAAAACTGGAAATCCTACATTTTTGTTGACCATACTAGAGATGTGACAGTTTAGTCTTTCTTGCCAGTCAAACCATCTAAGTGCAAACTCTGTAGATAAACACAGTTACTGAGATCTTATGGTACTCCAAAGAACCTGAAGCTGGGCTGAATCTGTTTCACTGACTGTAGTGGAGAAGACTTTTTTCCATTCAATCCTAATTGTTCTTTTCTCTTCAGCAGCTGACACATAAAAAATTCAGTAGATCGGTCATGGAGCAATGCAGTTAGTGATGAGATTTCTCTTACCTACAGTGCAAAAAACTCCATCTGAGTTAGTCACCCTAGATTGCCCTTATAGTCAATGGAGAGAGAAAATCAGTTCTAGTGGCTGGCTCAGAAGTAGATTCTGCACTACAGATGTCTACATTTGGTCAGATGAATTCCAGCCTTGATGTCTGCTCCTCATGCAGGTTAGTGAAAGGGTGAATGGAAACTCTTCAGTGAAGCAGAACTTCATTTAAAAAATGTTGGTTCATAGAACTCCAAATGTTGCATCTCTGATTCAGTGAGCTTTTAATAAATACAAAACTTGTGGCAGACTTCTGGAGATTCCCTTGTTTCTAGACAACCCTGTCAGGTGTCCTGCTCAAGCTTTGGGAAATCCAAGGCTTCAGCCCTGGGCAGAAAATCCGTGGGCACACTGCTTTTGAGCACTTTCACTGCTTTAAAGGTGAGAGCCTGGGAGGCTCTAACCTTGACTTGCAAGGCTCTCAGGGTCCCTGCTACTGAGACAGGATTTGGAACCAGGAGATTCTGTATCTGCTGATGCTACTGCTTTGGGTGTCAGGTGACTAGGTTTGAGACCCATGTTCCAGACAAATGGATGTTATATTTGTGACAGACACGCAATTCATGCATGCATAGTAGAGCTTCCCAGATATGTCAGGTACCAAATGCTTTTTTAAAAGGGAAATCTTGGAAAGTAAAAAATGCCAAGATGGATTACCAAGATCCACAACTTCAGGGGAAGCCCACGCTGAAAGCTGAGGTCAGTCTTTGGAGCTGCCAGGTCTCTACTGCTAGGTACCCTGACTGGTGTTTAACTGGAGCAATGGATGCTCAAAGAACTGGAGCAATGGAGCCCTGTAAGTCCTCCCAAGTCTGCCTGGAGTGTTGTCCTACAAAAGTGTACTCTGAAATCCCAGAGGCCTTCTGCAAAGTTGAAGACTTCTTGAAGGTCCAATTGATGGAGCTACTCTGAGCAAGGAACCTCAGTGATTCCAAGTTACCCTGTTTGGGATTAATTTGCCATTTTGAAACTTATACTTACACAGCCAGAGGTCTTGAAATTCTGTTGCAAATCATAACTATAACAAGGAGCTTTTTACAAGAATGAAGGGTTGGGAGGAAGGAGTGAAATCAGTTCTTCTCTTGACATATTCTGATGCAAAATACCAAGTTTTTCCTGTTACATTCACTGGGAAAATCAGGAAAGGTCAGGAAAATGAAAAAGTGAAGAACCCCCCCACCTCTCCATGGCACCATCATTCTGCTTTTATGATTTATTTCCTTTTAATATGAAAGAATCAACACTATGTACTCTTCCACCTTATGGAACAGGGAATTAAATTACAGAAATTAAAAGTGAGACTTTTAAACATTTGTTGGTATTGTTTATAACTAGATGTGGAAGCAGTAAGAGAGAAATAATAACATGGACATTTTGAAACAGGTTGAGATAATAGAAATAAATTTGATTAAGCATCTCATAGATTAATGGGATAAAATAGATCTAAAGTCAGGGCAGGAATCCCACAGACTGCATGAGGCCCTGCGAATGACAGACACAACTGGAAAGTTTCTTACAGCACTGTGAGGTACTACATAAGCAAGCTGATCAATGCAACTATTTGACTTAAGTCCAGTTTGTCTGGTATAAAAAAAGGAACTAAAATTAATCAGATAAAATGATTTTTGAGAAAAAAATGGAACCTATGAGTTAAGTATATTTTCATTTTGCAGTAAACGTTTCTGAACTTTGATGAAAAATGTTCCTTCTACTAAAACAAACCCTACATATTTTAAAAATAAGTTTCGCCCAAACCAAGATGTGTAAAGGTAAAATGCTGTCTTACTGAAGAACGAAGACATTAAAATTAGAAATTTCTTAGAAAAATGTCATTTTTAAAAATCATTTTTTCATTCAAATTAGTTCATACTTTCAAAAAGTCAATCTTAAGAACTGAGGAATACATATTTTATACTACAGATGAGCAATGTGTAGATTTGTGTGTATACATATACACATCAATATATACGTACTGATAACACTAGCTTTTATTTTATATTTTTATCTATAGCTATATTGTGTGTGTGTGTGTGTGTGTGTGTGTGTGCACATGTAGGTATTTGTGTTAAAAATGTCAGTTAATTAAGGCATCAAATGGAGCAGTGCATTTAGCGATGCACTTAGATTTCAAAACTATAATTCCAGTCTTGAAATCTTCGGACATTAGACACTGAAATACCTTTTAAAAAATATGGATGTATTTTTCTGTTCATAAAATAAGACTCAGCTTGCAAACTCACATCTTGCAACTCTGAGCAGGGCAACAGCTCAACCATCTTAGGAATATTCTCTGCCCTTTTGAATAAAGCCTGGGGTTAGACCACAAAATCTCTTCATGCAGGCTAGCAGATAACTTTTAGATGGTAAAAAGTCTGGATCTGTCCTGACTGATCTCATAATCAGTTCACTGAGCTACCTATGGTTTTACTCTTATGGAACACCTCTCTCATTCCCATGCAAAACAAACAAACAACAAACAAACAACCTCCTTCACAAATCCATTCAAAGGTGGCATTACATTGTAAGACAGAAAATCCTAGATACACCTTGGCTAAATTCTTATCCTGTACTAAATCTTGAGCAACTACAAAAATTAAATAGATTTTCAAGCAACTGTGGAAATTCATAAAAATGTTATCCCATCTCCACAACACAAACATTTGGAAAACTGCCTTCCATTGTTTATAAATCTAATGATGATTAATGCCTCCTTGTAAATAATAGTGCCAAGATTTGTCAAAGAAAGGAATAGAAAAAGCAGTGTTTTGAACTATTTTTGTTTTTTAAAAAGATTTGTGGATCCCCAGCTAGTTTTGGCCTCACCTTTCCCACAAATGGTTGGTCGCTCTGTGCTATTTTTGTTCCTTGCCAGTAAGAGATGGGAAGCAACAGGCTCCTCAGGGTGAATCTTTGCATGCCAAGTTCAACAACAACCTTTCAGTATGTTTTTTGGAAAACATATTTTCACTGGACTGTAAAATAATTTAACTGACAAACTCAGCTTTGCTCTACAATGAGACCTAGAGTTTTTCACAGGTACAACACCCTCACCAACAAAAAGTGAGACAAGCTGCTAATGATCTAGAGCTCTCTGAAGCGAAGGGAAGTCAGCCCAGGGAATTCAATGGGCACTGGTAAGGCTTGAAATCTCTCTTCTATTTTACATCTGGTCTGATGAACTGATCTTTGCTGAAGGGATATGAAGGTGATAAGAGGAACCTTCAAGACGCATCCTGGTGTAATTCAGGGGTTCCTAATCTCTGGGAAGTAGTTTGTCAAGAGAAGAGAGCTATTTCAAAGTAACATACCCAAAATCAAAAGCAGACCACCTGCTTTTTCCCTGGGAATAATGAAACAGGTGTTTGAGAGGGGAACAACAACTCATACACATGGTATCTGGGTCCTCTGTCATGTCAGACAGATCTGGGAGTAACGCTGCCAGAGGCACCATGTATGCCCCAGCTGTTTTCGCAGGATGGTGATACCCAAGCGAGCTAAGTCTGGGAATTCATTGTTTAAATAATCTGTGTGTACAGCTCAACACTGAGAATACTTAATTCACTCTTTGACTTCACTGTCTTATCTGTAAAGTTCAACTTAATCCTTTCCCTCACAGAGGCAGTGAAGATGAGTTTTAGTAATGCCTGTGCAGTACAGTGAAAAATATCTCTTTAAAGAAAAAGTATATCTTCATTTACTGCTTGTATGTCTCTATTAAGCTCAACAGGTTTACATGAGGAACAGGGCATGCATAATTTTATTCATTGTCCTTTAATCTCCTTGACTTCATTGAAGCTGTTTGTGGCAGGCATTTGTCAAAATTGAGTTGTTTACTATAAAAATTACTTTCTTGATTTCACAAAATATTTTCAGAGAGGATGAGGAGCAAGGCTTGTATCCTAATTATTACCAGAGAGCCTAAGTGTTACCAGAAAGCCTTAACTTATAAATCAATGCGTAGCCTACAAGTACAATCCTGCAGTCTAATGCTAATTAATGTGTTGTATCTCTAAATATCTGTATATTTTTTATATCATTATTGCATCCTTTTTATCTGTTAAGCTGTATGATCATAATGTGAAATATTTCAATACTAGTGGAGCAAGCACAATGGTACTTAATTGAAAACAGGACTGAGATTCAAACGATTTATCAGGATCTTGCCAAAATCTGATTCCAACAATAAAATATTCTGGCTACATTGAAACATCTTGTTCAGTTGAATATTTGCTTACATACGATCTTTTTATATCATGTTGTAAAAACAGAGTGCTTGTCTGCAGTTCTAAGACATTGCCTGTGGGAGGGAAGTTTGCCATAGCTAATAAACGTGTATTAAAAATGAACATTCAAACAGTCATTGTTAAGGAAGGGAATTCCCTTTATTTTCTATACTCTATTTATACACTGTAAAAGGCCAGTAAAGATCAGGCCAGAGCAATGATCCACCTAGCCTAAGCCCTGACTCAACAGCAGTTGATATTGAATGCTTAAGGAAAGGATTTGAGGACAGAAGAAAAAAGTAAAGGTTCTTCCAACTTCCAGGCTTGCTAAGTTTATGAATTGCCTAAACCAGAGATCGCACTTCTGTCACTGTGATTAAGAGCCACTGATTATGGCTGATTATGACACTGTGGATGGCATTCAGTTGCTGAAGCACAGCCTGCAGTTCCATTTTAGATGAAAGATATATTTCCAAAGGCTTTTCAAATTTAGGGTAGATTTTTACTGGAATAGCAACAACACATTAAGGCCTCCCATGTTGAACTGGAGGTTATGGCACTAATGAAAGAGTTTTCCCAATGAAAAATTCTCCTGAATCTTTTGTAATAATCAAAACAAGGTATTTTTCTTTGGCCTCATTTTTGGAAATGTCAAGACCATTCTACATAAATTTTACACACATAAATATACACATATTAGCCAGCAGCAACTGAGTGAAAATTCCTGTTATGGCAAGCTTCAGGTGGTCCTGACAACAAGTGGCTCTCCCGATGATTAAATAAACAACATATGAGTCCAGTTTTGGGACCCCAATAAAAAAGAGATATTAACTAACTGGAGTGAATTTAGTGGATGGTCATCAAGATGATGAGGGGGCTGGAGCACATGATGTACAAGAAGAGGGAGCTTGGCTTGTTCAGCCTAGAGAAGAGAAGACTAATGGGGATCTACTAACCGTTGTCCTCCACTAATGAAATTGCAGGTTATGAGTAGATCAAGCCAGAATTGTCCCTGAAGTGGAGAGCAGAAGGACAAAAGGTAATGGTCATGAGTTACAGCATGAGAAATTCCAAATGGATACCAGGAAAAACAATTCACCAGTGGTTAATCACCAGCTCAGGTTGCTGAAAGAGGCTGTGCAACCTCCAACCTTGGAGATTTTCAAGACTTGACTGGACCAGGGCCTGAGAAACCAGATCTGTCTTTGAAGTTAGCCCGTGCTGAGCAGTAAGTTGGACTAGGTGGCCTCGAGTGGTCATTATGTGCATTATTCTTCTTTCTGCCTGAAGCTGTGTTCCAGCTTTGTCTGGGCTTATTTTCCTCCACTGCATTGTATTTGTCACTACTGGTTATGTACTATTTCATCATGTTGGCCATATTATCCTTTATCTCTGCTCCCTGGAACAATTCAATTAGTACTAACTGTTCAATTTTTTACACAAGGCTTTCCTGACCAAATTTAGCTTATGTTGTGTAGTGTGTTTGCCACATCTATGCACACTTCATTCTGAAGTGTCATGTTGCGCTATCATTTTAGATGTACTTTTTGCTCAGTACGAACAAGAGTGTACAATCCCGTATATTCTGCTTAGAAGATTTTGTGTGCAGTTTTCACTGTTAGCAGACATCTACATTCTCTGTAGATTCACATATTCTAATAATCTGTATGAAACATCCTGACAGAAAAAACCAGACAGGGAACGCATTGTTAAAAAGATCCAGTAAGGCTGCATTCCTTTCCCAGGCAATATTCTGAACATAACTATGATGAACATTTAAAGATGCCCATAAAAGAGTATAAATCTCATCAAAACAAATTTGCCCCAAAATGTCCTTTGCTACAGCCACCTTGAACAACTGGCAAAAGAGCTTTTTAACCACATCTGCTAAGCACCGAACCCTGCAACTGGTTGTCAGCTTTCTAAACTGACCTTGGTAGCACTCCCTGGTGAGCTGACTGTCCACTGAGAGAAATTTTAGTGTGGACACTGCTATGTCTGAGGCTAGGATTTAGGGCAGACTGGAGCAGTATGGCAAGTCTGTAAGGATTAACATGATCCTTATGTGAGCTGCAGTCAAGGCGCATAGAGGGTGAGGATGGGCCTTTTTTCACTTCCCCTTTGCATCACTGTTATCATGCTAAAAGGCCACTTGAGAACTGGTTGGTGGAAAATAATGTTCTTCCTCACCCTTTCACCCATGGGTTTGCTCTTTTCAGTCCTTTTTTTCAAAAGCAATAGGTTCTTCAGTATAAGAAACAGGTCTATGTTTCCATACTGTGAAGCATCTGGCACACTTGGGAGATCTGAATTAACAGCTAGTAAGAAGAACCAATTTCATTCTCCTTACCAGCAAAATCTTGTTTATTCTTACATTTGTTTAAATGCCAGGACAGCAGATTCCTGCTCTTGCCAGGAGATATTTCCACAACTGTTTCTTAAAGCTATAGCATTAGCCTTGTTATACTGACTTATTATTCCACAGATAATCACCACATGTTGTAATAACACTGGTGTAATCATCTAATTGTGTAAAAGAAAAAAAAATAATTCAAAAGTTTCCTGAAGTGACTTTTTTAAATATAAAATTGATAGTCTCCATGGAAATGTAGCCTGATACAGGTTTTTCCTCTGAGCTTCCTACTCTAATGGCACTTTTAATGTGTGATAATTATGCACATTCACTCTTCTATTACATAGTAGTAGGCAAATGATAATTACTGTTTGATTTTTGGAGAGTTTAGATAGTTATGGACGATCTTGAAATTTCGTAAGTTCTATGAGGTATATGTATGCTGAAATTCATGTTGAAGAGAAGCCTGGAAGCTAACACTCCTCCTTCTCTATTCATATTAAGAGAGGTAGCAATTAAAATGCAAATTACATGCAGAGCTATTTTAATGAAGGAAAGAAAAACAATTCTATTGTTTAATATGTTAATAGCTTTGAGGTGTGGTAGCTGCTCCAAGATAACCTTTGCTTTGGGAAAAGGGTTTACTTGGTTACATTCCCAATTTCTGAGTGAAACTGCAACTCTAGAGCTGCATTAGTTTTGTCTCACACTTCAACACTTTTCATCTACATCTAGAAAATGCAAATATATATTTATGCACCTTTCTGTCTTAGGCTCCCTGGTGTAATTCAAGTGCTACATTTATTGTTTTTAAGGATACTGCTTAACTGCATGTTATGCAGTTAACATAGATGACAGGTTAAACTGTGGCCAGGAAACTGCCCTTAGCTTATTGATTATGACTTGATAAAACTATTTAGTTTATTAACAGGTGACTGGACCATACATATCGTTTGTATGTACGTAAAAATGCAAACAGCATTTGGTAGTAGAAGTTTTGACTACATTTAGGGCCTATTTCTTCTCAGCTCTCTGCAGCTGGTGAAGACACATTCAGGGGCTCATCTCTGATCTGAAGCATCCTGTGGAGATCCCTGTCTGTCTCCTTCGAGCATAGAAGGAGCTTTGGTACCTAATGAATTTCCTGAAAGTACAATGGATGAATCCAGGGCCTTATTATTTGTGTGGGTAAAGACACTGGAAAGCTGAACCCAACAAACTTGAAACTGGAAGCGACATGAAACCATTAAAGACATTACAAAAAGATACACTCAGTTGTCCATCCTTTGTGGTCTTAATCAGAAATCTCTGGAGTGGACCAGCTGGTCCACAGGCAACATCGTAATTTGCTTTTTCTGCCACCCTTGGTAGGCTGTGAGCAAATGTCTTTGACACAACACGTTGCCCTTCAGCCAAAGGCTAGGGATCGTAAATATATCATTTTAGATGTAAGAGATTTTGGAAAGCACATGTTTCTCTGAACATCACAGTATAGATTAACCATAAGCTGTTTGACCACATATTATCTGAGTCTTGATCTTTATTCATGCTAGTGAATATTTCTGTATGCAAGCTGTTCCTTTGACTTGATCTGTACTGCTTGTGGAGGAAAGGCTTATTCAGCACAAGCAGTAGTGACATAATCTGACCATATGAGTCTACACTGCAAGTATTAATACTGTTTCGGTCATCACAATTGTCAGAGTCAACAGCTCCTTCAGACAAGTACTTTGGGGTGCGGCGTTACTTAAACCCTTGTCTAGGCAGTGTTAAAGGTTGAGGGGCAATGGAGGTTCTTCTTCTTCCCACTACTTTTTTTCTGGGGAGGAATTCTCCAGCTCAGTTTTAGAATTGCCTTTAGCTAAAACTAAACCTTGCCTTTCTCAAATCCCACTTTTTTTTTCTGGACTTCAGTTCCTTTTTTTTAAAATTAGGTTAATGATACAACCAACTTTGGATTGTCAAGGGTCTGCGTGCCAGCTATGCATTTGTTCCTATTATCCTTTAATCTCAGGATACTGTGAAAGCCGGGTAGATATTCACTACCTGGTATTTTGGAACACCAGACAGCAAAGCTGCTACTTTCACCTCTAGTTGTAGAACAGTGAAGAACAGACCCCTGTTTTGCCCCAGTGTTGGAGCATTTATTTCTAATGAAGCAATATATCGAACTAATGGGCTTTGTATTGGTTCCTTATTTCATGATGGTACAAAACTGAGCAAATTTACTGGTGAGATATTTTTAATATTTAAAAGTGATTCCCACGCACTGAAGTTAGGCTGGCATGTCAGTATGAAACGGTGCTCTGACCAGACAGCCAGATTAATTCCTTTTCAATAATAACACTAGATATTGTTTTTCTAATGTTAGTAGCAATATTTACCTAGCAAAGGACAACACACCTTACAGTGAATGCTAGTGGTGGGGACTGTGTTATGATGTGCTATCATAGGGAAAATCTCAGAAGGCAGTTCATTTATGGAAGCCAAGTCCTTCTGAGAGCTTCCCAACAAGTAGGAGTACAGACATAGGTCATGCAGACTTGTTTGCTTAAGCAATAGACAGATGTAGTCCTACCTCCTGCTTCCCCTCAGTGGGAAAGTGCTCTACTGAGGAACATATAGTGGAAAAGTCACTGACTCATGCTCCTCTGGAATATCAGGCACTGCCAATTAGTGTATTATAAATTCAACACTATAAATTATATCATCGATGATGCCAAGAGCCTTGTCAGCTTGGTTGTTCTAAAAAAAGCCAGGTGTCTAGGAAAAGTCACAAAAGTGTAGAGAGGAAGCATCTTAATGGGAAGCTAAGAGTGTTAAAAGCCCGTTAGAATATTTCGAAAAAGTGTGTACATGAACTTGTCTATGTGATGAAAATTTGAATAAAGATATCAAATTTAAATTCCTGTGATTAAATCTATCATGTCCTTCTTTGTACAATTTCATCTTGGTCCAGACCAGGTATATTTGGCCTAGCTTGGTTAGGAATCAACTTACGTTGAATGAAATGAGCAACAGGGAAACATGCCAAGAGGGATACCATCTAGCAGGGAAGACAGGCAAGGATAGAGGAGACCTAGAATAGTGCATTCCAGTAGAACAGAGCAAACATACAGTCAGACATTCAAGGTTTACATGACCCAAGCAAAATAGGATTTCAATAAACCCAAACTGAAATGTTTATTTTAAAATATCAGGACGGAGGGGTAATCTTTTTCCCCATTTGAAAAATTCTAGGGGATTCTCTCATTCCTTCTGATGAGAAAATATTGTCCGAAGTTGCTTGATCAATTTCCATCAATGATTTTGCACAGAAAAAGGTTCTGCATGCATATTTTAATGAAAATATGCACTGGACCAACACTATTTGCAATAAGCGTCTGTGATATTAGAAACATGCTTTACCTTCATAAATAACTGAGGTTAGTGATAACACCCTGCAAATGGCACTGTCCCTCATTCTATTACATGAAAATAATTGCCAAATACACAGAAGAAGCCCTTTTTTAAAAATAGGCCTGCAAAAAAAAAATAAATAAATAAAAAGGACACTTAAAAGAATTTGAACAATTTCTGTACTGGAGAGAACAGGTATTAAAAAGATTATCAATGTTTATGTTTCAGGGCACAGCTTAATCACCAGGCAGGAACCCCTGATGTCTTTTTGTTTCCCTCAGTGTAATGTATCAGCAATACTATTGGATGGGTAGACTTTGGATTTTTAAATTCTACCTGAGTAGTCTACTACTCTCCCTAGGTATTGGAGTGTAGGACAATACTATATGGTACAATGCTCTAATGTATCTTCCTGCCTCAGGAATGCTTGGCTGAACTGCAGGGGTCAAAACACTTTTCATTGTATTTTCTTTA
This sequence comes from Apteryx mantelli, assembly GCF_036417845.1. Lineage (NCBI taxonomy): Eukaryota > Metazoa > Chordata > Aves > Apterygiformes > Apterygidae > Apteryx > Apteryx mantelli. The sequence continues at coordinate 29,531,666 of NC_089978.1, forward strand.
GTAATACATTTACCCAGGACCCACGGTAATATCATCCACTCGACGATGGTTGGTGGTGGTCCCTGCATGTTCAAGTCAGACCTGTCAATATGCTGAGAGGCAAGCAACAGCAGGAACAGAAAAGTCAAGTAGGACGCAGTATGGCAGATAAATTTGATAAATGGCTTTCTGATGAACAGCCCTAATGGGCTTTTGGGAGCTATCAGGTAGCATATGGAAAAGACTGGGAAAAGGAGTCCTATCACAACACATGTCAACATCTTCACAGCCCAGTGTCGCCTCCTCCATCCAGGGAACTCATCATACCAGCGGGATGCGAGCAGTTGCTGGCAGTTGGGCTGGGCAACAAACTATGGAGAGAAGAAGAAAGGAAGACAGTTATTTCTATACTACTGCTATTATGTTATTTCCATGCTACATTGGTCGCAGGCCCTTACAATAAGTAGCTTTTGGGTAGATATAAAAAAATCCACAGCCTGTGCAAATCCCCTCATACTGGTAATACCAGCAAGGCGGGACTGGGTCAGACCGTCCTTCCTTCAGTGTGAAAAGCATAGTATGAATCCCCTGAAATTCACTTTTCACAATAAAGCTTGGCTTCCCCATCATTAAAGTACGCAAGGAGCCAAGGGACTGTAAAACACAAATGCCTCAAAACCTTTTTTCAAATTTGAATACATGTCTGCAAAGAATGCTTCCATTATTCACCCAGCAACACTTGTATAGAATATGCAGAACATCAGGTGAAAGTCATTATAAAAATGAAAAGCATGATGTTTGTTACAAAAGCATAACTGAGATCTTCAAACAGTGAAACTCAGTTTCATGGCCAAAAAATGAACTATCCTCAGTATGTTCCCTGTTAATTCTCTAAAAAACAGGTTTACATACTTGAATACAAAACAAAACTCTAACAGAATATTACATAATGCTTGCACAATATGAACTAAGCACTAACATTCCCAGTGCTGTTTTGCTTCACTAATCTTTGTCAGGTTATATTTTTATCCTGTACAATCTTTCATGGTCTGTCTGTTCTCCATGATCTAGTTCCCATTTTAAATATGTGATCCTTAAAAATGATTTCAAAAAAACGAAAAGTCAATAAATATTTCATATTTTTCATCTAGCTTTTCAAAGAGCTTTAGGTATATTCCAAACTTTTTTGTCATATTTTTTCTTTGATCACTAGTTCCTGTTTTTCCTAATGCTTTCTTTTACAAAGGGGACACAGAGTAGCAGTGTGCTAGAGTTGAGATAAGAGAGATAAAAAAGAAGCAACATACACATGAAAGACCGACAGACTTCTTGTGTTGTTGTGGGTTTTTTTAGAGAACAGAGGGAAAAGAAACATTTTTCCTCTCACATTACACACATGCATACATTGGATTAAATCAATAGTTGAAGACTTAATACAGCCATGCAGGAACTTGTTTGACTTACAAAATAGTTCATTTGCGCTGAAAATTTGATTTGAGTTCTAATCACACACACTTAGTTTTGAATTTGATGCTTTTGATAACATTTATAATCATAGGGACCAAGTTCTTATTTGGGATGAGTGATAGGTAACTTCTGAAACAGTTCCCGAAATGACTGGGACTCCTACCAGGATAAAATGTTATTTAGTCTGGAACTAAATGAAAGTCAGCATGCATCTTTTTATACATGTCTGGATCTTGTCAGAAAATCTTAACCTAAGCCAAAATCAAACCTGTTGTATCTTAATGAAATGCCAGTGTCCTTAGTAGAGACACATTTGCTTACCAGACACCAGCACTAAAGCTGACCCCAACTGTTGTGAAAGAAAAAAAATCTACTCATACTGTAAGAATCTTGAAAATAACCTTAAAGAAGAGTAACATAATGTTCTCTTCCATTAGGAAAAATGCATTCATAAGGTTTCAGGATGTTTATTTCAAGATACAAATGTCTAGAATACTACTGCACTTAATTAGAGCAGATGGTTTCTACCTTATCTGTTGCCAACTTTTTAATGGGGGTCTTCCTTACAAAATTTTTCACCTCAGTTGGCTTGGGTAGACACAGACTAGTGTCTAGGTTGACTAGTGAACAAATTTAACTCATGGACTAGTCCCCAGATGACATATTTTACTCTTTCTTCCCAGCATCCAACAGATCCATGTTTGTTTCCACTTCTTCATAACACCTTTCTAATACATATCCTCTCAGCTTCTAAAAACAGAGTTCCTAAGTCTTGCCTCTGTCCACTTCCTCAACAGCAGCCTTGGGGCTGCTGTCATAGTTTTGGGGACTCACATGAAGGATCAATTCTTCTAGAGGATAGCTAAAAGGCTAGTGGTAGAAGTAAGCAGCCTATTCTTCACCAAACATGGCTGAAAAGGAATGAATTCTCCTTGCCGTAATGTGGAGGAAATTACGTAAAAGGAGGATTTCTAGCATCCACCCAGTACTGGGTTGCTCTGGAACTGGGTAGACCAGAAGTGATGGAGAGGTAACATGGGTTGCTGAGATTACAAAGAACATTTTTATTGTTGATGCTCTTTATTCTACCCTCTCGTGCAGTTTGGAGAAAATGCTTGCTGACAGCTCTGTCTGGAGGGGAGCTCCATATTGGGTGGGGAGCAGTCACTTAGTTCTAATCTTTAAACAGATAAAAGGTAAAAAGTTGAATGTCAATACATAAAGGAGATGTAAACTAAGAATTTCTGAGCAGGCTTGAAATATTGTTTTCTGTCTCCTAATACCCAAATTTGACCCTGTCCTGATCTGACTGTATTGCTATGACATGACATACGTAAAGGACAAGGATGACTTTCTGAATACAGGAAGTTTTTCTGTAAGTTCAGAAAACTGAAAGCATAATTACCAAAGAGTAAGTTTTTCATATTAGAATTTTTAAAGAAATTAGTTCTCATACTTTTCCTCAAATTGTGGCTGTTACAGTGTGGCAGGACAGATTTATCACTAGTTGGATCCTCTGACTATAGAGGAAAACTAACTTAGACTATTTTAATTTGCTAGAGATGGGGTGAGATATTTCTTACCCTAACTCTCATTATGGAAGCTGTTCTAGTAGAGCAGGCAAGGGTCTATAAAAGAAACCATAAAACAGTGTCTGCAGATGATATACTGCATTTCTGAGATCCAGATATCCAGTTTCAAGCTGTATTTTTTATCTAACAACACTATTGGCAAGGCTAGCGAACAATTTCCTGAAGCAACAAAAAATCTGTCTCTCATTGTAGCCTTTTCTTTATGGTCCTGAGTTCTATTAGCCATATATATACACCATGAGCCATCTCTATGGAACCCCATCTAGGATGATCACATGCTAAAGCTAAACACACATATAAGTCCTCTGGTGAACTAGAGCCTAAAAAATATTTTTAAAATTATTTTACAGAAATATTTTATAACTAGCAGAAATAGAAATACGCTGTGACATTATTTTGCCAGTTCTGCTTTGCCTATGCCAAAATATTTTCACTGCGGTATATTTTTTCTTCCTTAACTGGAGATTTTACATTCTGAGGTATTTGAAGTATCTTTTGTACTGTTAGAATTATGTTGTATGTTATTTGACTTTGACATTGTCTCTATATAATTAGCAATCAGCATGTTTTTATTTTCACATTACAATGGCTTCCACTAGTTTCTAGCAGTTTGTAATTATGTGAGGGATTTTTCTGTAATGATTATTCCTGGTTGCACATCTTTAGATCCTTCATAGACCCTGCACTTCTGAAAATGTTTTTATACTCATTCTCTTGGTTGTGATCCTGGGATTGGTTCTTCCCTGAGACTGGTGAAAATCAGAAATTGTTTACTGTATCAACAACTTGATGTAAGTAATAGCAGAGTCTGATTTGAGTGATAATCAAGCATACCCATATCCCGAATTTCATTTTTACTGCTGATTAAATCTGATCTATAATTTTCTATAATACTGTAGCATGTCCTATAGTCAATAGAAATCATGAAGAAAAAATGTGAGCAATACTATTAAGTATAGATTGTCTTTTCATAAATAATATATTTTGCATCAGTCATAATAATTTCCTTCTTTGTAGCATGCTAACACCTGAAAGTACTTATTTCATTGTATTACGAGCTACACAAAGATATCAAAAAAGCATACATAATAGAGCATTCATTTTTACTCTTATGAAGCAGTCTAACAAAATCCAAGATCCAAATCAAACTCTCATTCTGAGCTCAGTAGGTGGTTTAGTGTATATAACATGTAAAAAAGAATGTGATGTCTCATCTATAAATGGAAAGGTCTCAAAGGAAAATGATTTCCTTTTTGACTTATTTATATATAGTGGGTACAACCGTACAGTACAACACAAAGATCTATCCTTGATATTCTCTGATAGGTGAATGTTAAAGAGGATCTTTTGGGGGAGAGGAGGCAAAAGTTAATGATTATCATAAAGTTTCTTAGTGATATTTTTTATAAAACCACAGACCAGATTCTCCACTGTGCTGTTTTGCACTGCCATTCCAGCCAAACCAGTAGGAAATGTTAGCACTGAGGTCTGCTACTTTGTCATACACATTTTTCAATGGTTGTACTCCAGTTCAGCATGAATCAAACCCACTGACTTTTTCTCTCTCTAGAACATTTTTGTTTTTCATATTTTACATGTTTTCCCACATATTTTCTAGTTATTTTAACTTCAAACTTAGATGTCAAAATTCTCTGTCTACTAGTAGTGAAAAGTATATTTGCTTGGCACAAATGATAGTTTCAAGTCCAGTCTCATTAAATAAACTCCTGATTTTGGTAGACTGTTTCACACTCTAGAGACATCACTACATCTTTAGTACACTATTTCTCTATATCTTCCCCCAAAGATTATATTTGTGGACTTAGGCACTAACTCTAGGAGGACTAGCTCATTAAGGCAAACAACATTTAATTGCAGTTTAAGTGCTTTAACTTGGTTGACTGGATCAGCATTACATTTTCCTTTCTAAAAGCTAGTGACCATGTTCTGGGCTCTTTTGGGTATATTTATATTGTCTGTTTTCTGCCTCAGGCCAGAAGCCCCAATTCCTGTACCAATTACTGTGAATCTTCTCATGCCCATCCTGCTCAAGTCTAGTGCCATCTGGAGCAGACTAGCATCATGATCATGATTTTAGTAGGAAGCAGACCACCAGGTCATCTTCCTTCTGTTCTGCCTGCGGCTTCATCAGCAAGGAAACTAGCTAGCTCACTGGAGATCAGAGCATTAGGGCAAACCAACTCATATATTGTTAGGACAATCAGGTTCAGATCAGCTCCTTATAGCAAAACAAATTCACAACATAGATGCCTTCATCATAAAATCTAGAGTTCACACTGTTGTCACCAAGATTAGAATACAATGCTAGGGTTTTTTTATTATAATTATCCTATTGCTTAACTTAGAGTATGAGGAGGAAGAAAACAAAGGAAGGGAAAATTTAAAAGTGAAGACTCTAAAATGCTTCCTTGAAAGGATTAATGAACATTATTATACAAAGAGATTGAAGTTTTTAATTTGAACATTTTGAATTTCCTTTTTGCCATATCAACATAAGCATAGGCTCTTCATCTGATTCATTGCTACTGCTCAGTAAAATGAATCAACACACAGAAAATTATTAAATATCTATTAAATAAGTCAAGACATCTATAATTGCAGTGACTCTGATTAATTGCTTAGAAAAGGCAATGGACACTGAAAACAGAATGTAGCTCTTAGGAACCAGTTATGCATGAATAGCTTTGATAGACTTTCCTGTGGTACAGTGAATCAGTTGGTGGTTTTGGGGATGAGTGTGTGAAACTTCAGTGTTGGTAAAGTACATCTAGTTTCAATTCTTAGACTTACCACAATTCAAAATATTTTTGTAGGGAAAAACAATTAAAGAAGTATCTGCAGAGATAATATAATATGATTTTTTTTCTGTCAGTTACATTGGATGGCTGTTTTGTCACATCTAGCTGGTGTATTTCTCTACATAGCAAATTAGGAAATGAGACTGAGATTTATATGTAAAGTCCTACACATGGGACAGAATAACTCTTCATGATGGTACAGGCAGGGATTGACTGTTTGGGGAGCGGCTTTGCAGAGAAGACCTCATGGCACTGGTGAGCAACAAGTCAACATGAGTGGACTCATGCAGTGCACACTGGGCTGTGTTAGTAAAAGTGCAGCCAGTAGGTCAAGGAAAGTGATTATTTCCCTCTGTCTGCCACTTATTAAACTACAGCTGGAGTATTGTGTCCAGTTTTGGGTCCCCCAACTACAAGAGAGACATTGGCAAACTGGAGCAAATCCAACAGGGCACCTCCAAGGGGTTATGGGACTGGATCACATGATATGCAAGGAGACAAAAAGGTGTTGACTGTGCTCAGCCAGGAAAACAGAAGAATAATGGTGGGGTGAGGGGGAGCTAAATGCTGTCTTCCACGAACAAAAAGGAGGTTATAGGCAGAAGAGTGCTTTTCTCAGGAGTGTACAACGAAAAGAAGAGGATGGTCGTAAGCTGCAGCAAGGGAAGTTCTGGTTTGATATATGGAAAATATTCTTCCTGATGTGAGTGGTTAAGCACTGGCACAGGCTGTCTGGAGAGATGCAGAATCTCCAGCTTTGGAAATATTCAAAACTTGACTGGACAAGTTCCTGAGCAACCTGATTTAACTTTGATGTTACCCCTGTTTTGAGCAGGAAGTAGGACCAGATGATCTTGAGATGTGTCTTACAACCAAATATTTTTATATGATCCTATATATACTATTGCATTAAGCTATGCAGCATCTTTTGTGGAAACAAAATTCTTAGTAAGTGCCAGGGTAATTGAATTTATGGGTTTGAATTTATTTATTTAGGGCTGAATCACTTTCCTGGGAATACTAGTTGTTACCTAGATCTTTTTCACAACTCGTTATTCCTTTTGAACAGAGGCAGAGCCTGTATCCTTCATATCATTGAGATGTATTATTGCCAAATAAATAAAACTACTTCAGCTATTCCAAACATTTGTACTGTAATAATCTGTGCATCATGTGGAAGGAAAAAAATGTAACAGTCAAAATATTTGTTTAGTTCTCTATCACTTCAATCCTATTATTCGTGAAGAGGTCTTCAGATACCTCTGACAACAAAAATCTGCTGTCTGCACTAATAGTTTCTACAAAATAAATTAACCAATAAGAGAACAGACATTATTTCTTATTTTCAACAAGAAAATAGAACGTTTATAATCTCAAAAACGCATGATCCTTTTTATAGACTGAAAATAGTACATATTCTGTGTGACTTTATATTATTAAAACAGGTAGAAATAATATACACTGTTCATAGCATATAGTTCATGTAAATCATGCTATCCCCTCAAACTGCTTTTGGAATAAATAGCCACTTGCACAAAGAATAGTCTCCTGTCAGCCGGGGACTGTTAAAAGAAACAAACTCTGAACCAATCAGCAATTACTGGTAACATGTTCCCTACATCCAAGCTGGTTTTATGTCCTATATTAGAAAGGCTTCTAAGCATTAACCAGTCAGCCAGAAGGAGTTAGGATCTGAGTTAATTACAATCCCATTCTGTGATGGAATCAAGGGGTACCCTCATATACAGCTTGTTGTACCATTTTGCCAATTTTTCATAGCTGCCATACTGCCAAAAGGAAAAACTACAAATCAGTCAACCAGCTTCTCAAAGTTCATGAGGGGGGTTGCAAGTATCTTGAAAGCAACTGAAGCACAGAAAGCAGTGTGAGTTTCATGAGAGAAAAAACAGCTGGGAATAGCTTTGAGTGAGGGAAGGGTAGGAAAGGGACTGAAAAAGCTAGGTTCCTCTTCTGGGTAATAACTGTTTATCTGAAAATTTCTATAGGTATCACTCTTCATTTATGTAGTTTGTTGCAGGGGCCAAAAGCAGATAGGGAGACTTCCTTAGCTTCATTTTCCATTTTTGGACATCCTTTCAGATCTGAACAGGGTAGAGATAATTGGAGGAAACACAACTACAATATTTTTTTATTCTGTGTTTTTTCCTATCTCCTTTACTCCATTGTTAGGCTATTTACCTGTCTGTGTGGAGACACACTTCTTGGAGCAGTGATATTTTGTCAAGTTATTTGATTTTTAAATCAACTGTTCTTTTTTTCCTGTAAAAACAATAGTAATCACCCTCCATTATCGTGATGCAAATTTAGGTTTCACTCTGCTAGCTCAGCACATGAGGTATTAGCCTGCATCCTGATGTGAAAAATGGATATGAGCACAGCTCCTATTATTGACTCCAAGCTAATGCTGTGCTAGCCAAGTGATAAGAGATCCAGCAAATGAGTCATATTGAACTCCAAGGTTTCCCACTTTCTTTAAAACTGACTGTTTATGATGTCAAGCTTGTGTGGAACTGAAGATGTCAAAGTTCCCTGAAAACACTGTGAATCCAGCTCTTGGAAAGCATAATACTTATTTGAAGGCTGACTGAATACAGAATTTAAGCATCAGGGAAAAATAAAAACACAGACTGATTACAAAGGTATTTTAATTAAATAAAGCAATAAACTGCATACTTTCTCTTGAAAATCCTCTATTAACATGTTGTAGGGAGGTCTGGCTTTGTAGTTTCATTAATACACATGAACAGACTGTATACAGTCACTCAATCTGCTTTTCTTTCTCTTCAGATACTTTTCATCTTTTACTTGTTCCTCTTGTTTAACTTGGCCATGTGTTTATCTGAGAATGTTAAATGTTGAGAAATCAAATTAATCACCTAGTTAGTGCATAAAGACTACGCTGAAATGATAGGTCTATGGCAATGACATGCAGGGAGCATTATTCTGAGACTATTTGCAGGAAAAATGTGTGTTTCATAGTGAGTCTACAGCAGATGTATAAATTATATCTGTCAGTATTACAAGTGTCACCTTCATGAAACCTTCCTTCTGGCCTTCTGAGAGGATGGTTTTCAATTGGTTCATTATCTGTGCAATTCAACTTTCTTCCCACTTTTGCCTTATGTAAGTTCAGAGGAACTGTTGTTGGATGGCCAGCTGACAGCTGCCACATGTGCAGCTTCTGTGGTTTAAACATAGAATATGAATCTTGGAAAGGACTGAAGGAAGTATAATTGCTCAGTCAAAAGCCCTGCATCCAAAAGCTTCTTTACACTTGGGACAGGTTATGGTTCAAGAAAATATCCTTCTCCTGTGAATAAACCTAAGAATTACTGTCCTCCCTTTTGTGCTTTCTCATAATGGGAAGGTATCTACTACAGCTGCTAATAAAATTCTGTGTACAAGGCATCTGCCAGCTTGGAGAAAAAGCAATAGTCCTTGGGTAGGTCTTTTCCCTTGTGAAGCTCTGCTGTTTGTGGTTAACAGAAGGAACTGGTACCAACAATGAAATGCTGGAGCTACTTTCAGTGTTCTCAGTACTGAGAGACATCTGAACACTGCTGGTTTCTTTCATGGTGTAAGATCAGAAAAAATGAAGGAATCAATAAAAAGTCTGCTTTACTTGTGCTTTTGCATATGTATCATTTTTAGGGATGCTCAGGCTACGTCTACACTGAGAAATGAAATAGTGGCTGAGTTTAAGCACTGGGCCCCAGTCATCCACACTACCTATTTGCTATTCTGTCTCCAGTTTTGACTTCTCCAGCTGGCTCTGTGCAAAACAAATCTGCAGCTCACCCTAGCCAGTTTCGATTTGAATCCCTTAGTGTCACTTGGTTTCAGGGCCAGTGTACAGGCCTTGGTCTGCTTTTATTTAGCAGTACAAAGTCTCAAAGACCAGTTCCTTGTACAAGGTTTTACTCACTTATGTGATATGTTTCTGTGTTAGACTGGCTTTTCTAAAATTCTAAAATTTTCTAAAACCTCACAACTCAGAAGGCACAGATACTTTTGTTTGCTGAGCTTCCACAGACGTTCCTTATGGAGATGACAAAGAACACAATGGATTATAGGTCCAGGCAAAGAAATGTGTTTTATTTAAAAATATGGAAGAAACTGACCATTTGCAAAAAGCGATAGAGGTGGAAGAGGCATATTGTGTATATGGAATGGCATAAGCAAATGCTGCGTTTTGGTTCCTGAGGATTTGAGGACACATTCTTCCTTGAGAAATCACAACAGATTGTTCACCAGCAGAGAAATGTACACCACAGGCTGTTGTCACTGCCTGCATGAATGCCCCAGCTTCTGCTCCAGCAAGTCAGAAAGGGTATGCTTCTAAGAAACAGCTTATATTTAACCCTTGTGAAATATAGGTCACTGGTACTCCGAAGGAATATTCGCTTTCATTTCCTTTGCACTTGCCTTTTGTTTTAGAGCAGATGTATCCTGATCATATGCATGAAATCATGGTTCCCTAAACTGAAATATATTCTAAACAAAGGCAGTTATTATAATAAATGATGAAGGAACTTATTATATAGTAAAATATAAGTAAATAGCAGTAGACTGGTAAAATATCCCAAGCAAACCAGCAAAAGCACTGAAGTTGCAATATGAAGTGCAATTTAAATCTCAATTGTACATGTACCCTTCCCATCCCCTGCACTTGAGCAGAACATGAAGGCTGTAACGAAATAAGCCAGCAGGAGGACTCCTGCCTTGACCCTCAGGCAGGCTTCCTGATGCCTCCTGAGTTAGACCACTACTCAGTGTCTATCTTTCTCCACAGCATTCAGCCCGCAGCTGTAAAGGCCTAATGCTAATTCCATCAAATGCTGTAATCAGGGAAACAAGATCTCTTCTTTACCAAACACTCCTCTTAAATTTACTCCCTAAATACCACCTTGGTGAAATAATGATGGTGAGACCTCTGCTCCTCTTATTCCTTATTGCTGCCTACCTCGCACCAGTCAAGTTCAATCCTGAAAGAGGCTGCAGCACTTTTGATTCCAGTCTCCATTGTCACCACAAAACTGATTTACTCAGCATCCAAATACTTCAGTGAAAGGCAGAAAGGATGGCAGACAAAACAATCTGTACTTGGGTAACTAAACTATAATGTTAACTAAATTATATCGTAAATGCACAGGGAAACAGAGACAGCATAACTGTAACTTTTAACTGCAAGCTCCTTTAGTGCTTCATTTTAGTATTTCAATGATAATCTAACATCAGGGTTTTTGTAAAATCCCATCATGCATTGAACTGACACAGAACCCTTAATTCTCAAACTATGACTGCTTATGACGGCAAAAACTCACATCTTGTTTTGAAAAGAAGACCTGATGACAGATATATCTCATTGCTGTTTGAGGGAAACATTTTTCTTTTTCTGAAGTACTGAATTTGCTGGACTTGTTACAAAACCCAGTTTTTCCAGGGAAAGTTGGCGAGGATACAAGCCAAGGGACCCAAAGCTGGGAGAGTAATATTTCTATTTATTTTGTCAGAATTACTGTGTTAGGACTATAGTCAAATTGTACTAGTTGCATTTGTGAAGGAAGAAAAGCAGAAAGGGGGTAATTTCTTTGCCTTAATTTTCCACTTGAAACTTATAGGATAATCATTTTTGCCTAACTGTTTTGAGGTGATAGCATGATAATTAGTAACATGTTGGAAGATTAAGAATAATTTACATTTTCTAAATGGTCCATTGTATTAATTATCAGTTATTGTCACTAATATTACTTCTGTTACTAAATATTTGTGTTTCACCCCTGGGAAAAAAAAAAGAAATCTTTCATATTCTATCTTCTGATGTAATAAATAATTTTATACTGATTCACCCTTTGCACTGCTTAATCCTTTGAAAATTCACATTGCTTGGTATAGTTCAAACACATTGAACTAGATGTTAAATTAAATATTCCTGGAGTGCTAGTGCAAAATTGATAGCAACAGCAATATTCTTTCTCATCCTTAAGAGGTGATAAGAATTAAGAAGATACAAAAATGTTCCCCTCTTTATGCTTTCAGCTGGAATACCCAGACATATACTGGCAAAAGTATGGGAAAGACTAACATGGCCAGATTTCTTAATAAGACAAAAAGAGAGGCAAATATCTGAGATCCTCTGTACCACTTAGTGACAAATTCACAGATACTTCCAAGGACACTGGGTACAATGCATATGAAACGTCAGTTCCTGTTACAGGATCATAGGATAATTCAGGTTAGAAGTGACCTCACAGGTCTCTTGTACAACCTCCTGCTCAAAGCAGGGTCACCTATGAGATCAGATCAGCTTGCTCAGGGCTTTATCCAGTTGGGTCTTGAAAACCTCCAAGGATGGAGATGGCACAAGCTCTCTGGGCAACCTGTTCCCCTGCCTGACTGTCCTCATGGGGAAAAAGGTTTTCTTTATATCCAGCCTGAAATTTGTTCTTGCAGCTCATGATGGGTGTGTCTCATACTCCCACCATGCATCCTTGTGACGAGCCTGATTCCATCTCTTCGATGATTTCCTCTAGGTGCTGGGGGGCTGCTGTTAGGTCCCCCCAAAGCTGTCTCTTCTCCAGGCCGAACAAGCCCAGCTCACTCTGCCTCTCCTCAAAGGAGAAGCGCTCCAGCCCTCAACCAGCTTGGTGTCCCTCTCCTCAGCTCCCTCCAGTTTGTCAATATCTCTCCTGTACTGGGGGGCCCAAAACTGGACACAGTATCTAGATGTGGTCTAACAAGTGCTGACCAGAGGGGGGTGATTACTTACCTAAATCTACTGGCTGTGCTTCTGTTAATACAGTCCAGGTTACTGTTCTTTCCCACCTGGTCATGTGCCACTGGAGGTGCCAGCACTTCCAGCTCATTTTCCTTAGAGCTGCTCCCCGGCTAGGCAGTCCCCAGCCTGTGTCATTGCAGGGTGCTCTTCCTTTCCAGGTGCAGGACTTTGTATTTGCTCTTGTTGAATTTCATAAGATTCCTGTTGGTGCATTCCTCCAGCTTGTCTCAGTCTCTCTGAATGGCAGCCCTGCCCTTGAGCACATCACCTGGTCCCTCTAATTTTGCGTCATAGGCAAACTCAATGAGAGTGCACTCCTTCATCTCCTCCAGGTCACTGATCAAGATATTAAATAGGACAGTTCCCAGTGTAGACCCCTGCAGCACTTTAATTTTTACCAGCCTTCAGGTAGAGTATGACACATTAACTATAATCCTCTGAGCCAGGTCATCCAACCAGCTTTTTACCCATCTTGTACTTTCATCCAAACTGTAACATCCTTACTTGGCTACAATAATATTGTGTGAAATGGTGTTGAAAGTCATGATAAAGGTGAGGTAAATGACATCCCTTTTTCCACACTGACTAGATAGTCAGTGTCAGAGCAGTGTTTTTATGGTTGAGTATGTATATTCTAACTGCAAAAGTTGCAATAGAACATTTAATTTTAAAAACAGATCTACTTCAATTAAATATAATCTTAAGTATCAACAAGGTCTTATTTAACCATTATTTGCACACAATAATTTGGAATGATTATACCTGGAAAGATCTGTCACTGAAAACAAAAAGTACTCCTACTCCTAGACCACTTTTGCCAAGGCTCAGTACAGAACAAAGAGCCACTTTCACAGCCAGGTTAGGACAACCTAAACTTAATTGACTAACAGAAATGGTGATGACCTCTCTCCTTTCAAGTGTGATTATGCTACTTACCTTTGATGTCATTTGACTGACATTTTTATTGAGAATAGGGCCACATGCAATGAAAGAAAAGAATTTTCAATATATTTAAGAGCTTTTTCCTTTTATTTTAAGATTTTTGCTTTGGTTTTGAATAAGCTCACTGCATGTTCCCAGCTTTGGAAATAATGATGAAGAAAAGGCCCAACATAAGTGGAGTGTTGCAAGCTGTCATAGTTCTAACAGCAGTTATCTCCTGTAAAGCTTTCTATTTTATCTTGGCAATCTTCCAGTAAAATTGAGGATTTCTCCCTCAGATTGAACATACTGCAAATTCTTATTGGACTAGCACTGTACATAACCTTGAAGCAGAAGAAGTTTCATCCTTGACTTTTCTCTGATCTTCCCCTCTGGAATGCAGCTCCGCATGGTGCTTACATACTTCGATGGATGAACACTGAAATCATCATCCATTCTCTGCATGTTGGTAAAAAAGTCCTGACATGGCATGATGGTGGCCTCCAAACACTTGGTTTTGCTGGGAAGAGGGTGCCTCCTGTGCAAACTCTACAAGTCCTGTAAAGCTATCTTTCAAGGACCCATTGCCAGCTCCTCTGTAAAGTAGGTGCACGGGTCATGGTGGTGAAAGGGTAGTTATGTTTCAGGGAAAAGTAAAGAGCAGGTCTGAGAATGGACACTAGTCCAGTGAACTCTGAGGTGTGCATATTTTCTAATCAAATTGTTGGCTGAGAAGCTGTAGGTAGCTTGGATTCTGGAACCTTAACACTGTTTAGGAAGTGCTGATCTGAGACTGTTTGCTTGACCAGTTCTGTAAGCCAAACACGACCTGTCCAGACTTCACGAATGAGACTTTATACCTAATGCAAGACAGTTAATGCAGTAAAATGTTCAGGATTTTCCCCTCCAAAAAACTCTAAAGCTTGGTCTAAGATCACATCTGAGTATGTGACTGTATAAACAGTATAGATAAGTCTCTACTGGAAACTCAGTTTTGCTCTGAACTCATCTACTAAGGCAGATCTCTGCAGAGCAAGTGGTGTATCAGAAAGGAGAGTGTGTGTTAAACTGTCAAACAGATTCCACTAAACAGGCCCTTGAGATTTATCTGTCTCAGCTGGAGGGACCTTTCCAATTCTCAGAACAACAGAATATCCAGACCACCAAAAATTAGTTTAAAACCACTGTTACCTACCTTCTAGAAACAATGTGCTATTCTAAAGAATTTTACCAATTCTTTGTGTAATAAATCTGGTTAACTCATGCCCCCTCTGCAATCAGTGGAATTACTACAAGTGCTACAAAAAATGATTTTATCCTTAGATGGCCTGAATTGCTGTCTGGAGATGTCTGTCTCTTCCTATCAACCATGAAGGGACCAGAGGGCTAGGCTCCTCAAATGGGTACCTTAGTTAAATACTTGAGGCTAGGTGGAATGACTCAGGGCCTCATAGTCCAAACATTCTGCAGGAATGGTTATTTTTAGTTTCTTTCTGCATCTTATTAGGACAGAAGAAAAGGTCCAAGCCCTGAAATAATTATATTAATATTGTCTCAAACCTTTTTTAACTTCTGTTACACTTTCAGCTTGGCTCAATGCCAAATGCTGTGTTACTGAGTCATGTCTTTTTGTGAACCATAACAGAGCTGCTAATGAAGCCCTTAAGGTTACCTATTTAGAACAGCCTCTAATTTAAATGAATACATTACCCTGGTAATTAAATATTACTATCTTTCCTACACAGCAGGCAAACTAAAAAGTTCCCTTTCCCTTTTCAGCCATGTAAAAAAATAATGAGCCAGATTTTGTACTTGGGCAACAGAGCACAGCCATGTTGCAGCTTCTAGAAATTCAGCAATTTCTACTTGCCGATAATCTGCATTGGTCATTTCTGTCCTAAGTATGTTAAGGACCTACACATATTTTACAATATTCAGGAATGAATGCAAATCAATGCAAAAAAGCCATGATTTAATGCAATCACAGAATCACAGAATGGTTGAGGTTGGACAGGACCTCTGGAGATCATCTAGTCCAACCCCCCTGCTCAGGCAGGGTGACCCAAAACACATTGCCCAGGACCCTATAATAAAGAACGTGTCAGAGGATGTTTTACTCTGGATTCATTTCTGCTCTTATTTATACACATTCACTGTTGGCTTTCCCCTGTTCTTCAAAGCTTTCTGTAACATCCTTCCTTCCTCATGTCCTTGCTTCTTGTTTGCAAGTGGTCACCAACACTGAGCCTGTCCCTGGCAAAAGACCTTTCACTTTCTTAAAATCTTTCCTCAAAACATCATATTTTTGCAAAGTGGCTCAACAGCCATCTCTCTAACTTTTTCCCCTTCTAAAAGTTTGCATTTTGCTCTAGTGGAGTATCTGAAATTGACAAAGTAATGCAAACAGTAAATATCAGATTAGAATGGCACAACGTGGATTAAAGCAAGAAAAAAGAATAAATCACCCTATCTGAAAATCCTGCAGATTACAGAAATCAAGCCAAAAATGTAAAAAAAAAAAAAAAAAAAGAAAAAAGAAAAAAAGAAAAAAGAAAAAAAGAAAAAAGAAAAAAGAAAAAAGAAAAGAAAAAAGAAAAAAGAAAATAAAAAAGAAAGAAAAACTAGGTGGAAATACTAGTAGATCCATTGTGTCAGGAGAAGAGGAGATGAGTCAAAGAAACACATCAGCTTAAGTAGCTGGCACTGTTCAGATGCTGCTCAATCATTTGTGTGGAGGATATGGAAATGTACCCCTCCAGAATGGATATATAGCTGCATGGAACTGGTCAAGAATATTGATAAGTGACAAAGCATGACTGGCTAGTCAAGGTCCTTACAGAATCACACAACTGCATGACTTAGTGTTCTCTTAAAAAAATTCTCAGTATGCTGTTGTATATAGTATTGAGGGGCAAGTGACACTGTAAAATGATGGTGTCAAAAGGCATTTTCCTCCATGCTGTCACTAGCAGATGACAACATCCCAGAGAAACTCTGAATGCTGCAAAACCAGACACCTAAAAGGAAATTAATTCCATTATAACTTTAGCTATAGAAAAAGTGGTATAAGATATTTGCCTGGTTTTCTCTTCACTAGTCAATAGGGAAAAAAGGCAGCTCCAAGGTGCAAATAATCTCATTTACAGCTAGGTGAACAGAAATATATTCTGGAAGTGGCTGTTCCCTTCCATGGATGACTACCATGGAGGTATTCCATTTGAGATTGAAATGCCTAAATTTAGACATCTATAGGTAGATGTGCCCTACTCCCATTATCAGTGACTATCTAGTTAATACAGTCAATGGATCCTAGGAATAAATTCAGTTCACCCTGAAGTATACAGCTAGAGATACAATTCAGTTACCTACACACACACATCTAGTGCCATATCAGATGCCCTGAAGTGTTCTGGCCTCCAGTTTCTTGTCCAGAAGGACATATATCCCCTGTAGGTCTTGTGTCATATTTACTAGCTCTGTTTATATGTCTCAGATAGCTTAGGCCATCTCAGATAGCACTAGACCCCTATGTTTAGGAACCTAAATTGGTCTCTAGTGGCTTTTCAGCTGAATCATGCTCTAGGACCTGCTGACTGTATTATTCACTGCTACAGGAGCTCATATACCTGCCTTACATGTAAACAACAACAAGTAGACCCTAAAGGGGTCTCAATTCATACGTGTCTTGCACCTTTGAGGTGCCCAAAGATATCTGAGACATCTGCACAGGAATGCAGGACACAGAAAATATGGGTTATTGTAGAAGGGAAATCTGTTGAAAAATAATACTTCTAATGCTGAGTCTCTTTCTCTGGAGATATTCAAAACCCGCCTGGGCATGATCCTGTACAATGTGCTCTAGGTGACCCTGCTTGAGCAGAGGGGTTGGACTAGATGATCTCCTGAGGTCCCTTCCAACCTCAACAATTCTCTGTAAAAGCCAAGATGAGTCTACAATCTCAATTCCTTTTCCCAGATTTGCTGAGCTTTTGCCTGTGTAGAAAAAATAAAGCAAACTGAAAGCAGTTACATACCAGATGAGCAGATCTGCTCTTGTGTGTCACTGCAGAAACCTTGCAGCACACATAACTTGTTGATTGTTCCACTTTCATTATTGTGAGGACAAATTTACTGTATAAAGTAAAACATAATTAAAAAAATGTGTGTTCAGTGCTATCCTCTCTTTATTCTGTTTCAACATACCTTTGTGCTGGATTTAAGTTGTGTCAGGTCCTATAAAATGAGCTCTATATAAATGCAAGTGAAAATACCAGGAAAGTGAAGCAACACAGAAGCAGAGGAAAAAACAAACAAACAAAAAAAACCCTATTTGTATTCCATATCTATGAGTCATACTAATGACATAAAACTGATTTCCTAAAGCAGCTTTTCACAACTTTTCGGTAAAAACTCAGCATTTTTTTTTTTTTTTTAAATCCTTCCTTCAGTCCCCCCAGCAGTACCTAACAGATGTTGATGGGTTGATTTCCAGACAATTTAAGCTGTTTGTAACTAACAGCAGCAAAGTTTTCTGGAATTTTGTCCTCAAAAGGCATAATCCTATTTACACGTTTTGCAAATCTTAATGGAAAGTTAAGAAATTTTATTCACAAAGGGAAGGAGCACAGAAGCACAGAAGCATTAGGAGCTGCAATCAGCATTACAGTGTAATTATCACTAGCATAATGTTGCAACAGCATGTACAGGCCCATGCATAACTATGCCTGATTGTGCTGGGCACAGCAGAAAATCCGTAAGTAATAGGCAATCTTTATCCCAAAGATCTTATAGTCCCAGTAATAAAGGGGAACAAGTGTTTGAAGGTGTGCTGCTGCACACAAAGCAAAGCACTAGGTTCTTTGGAAAAGACAGTGGCCTAAGATCCACCTAGGGAGCTGAAGTGGAAACGGATGCCAGAGCCCTGAAGCTACCTACAGACTGTAGCTCAGGTGCACCAAAGTCCACCTTGCAGTCTGATCTGAAGCACATGTTTCAGCTTCATCAGAAAGGACTGAGACTATCTCAAGTCAGGATGAATTGGGACACTCTCAGGGAGTAGGATTGTTGGCATTGCACCCTCTCAGACAGAGGAGGGAGTACAGGTTCCCCCTGGGAATCCTTCTGGGGCTCAGGTATGAACAAGGCACCAAGCAACGTATTCGGATTTTGGTGACTGCATGAATAGCCAGCAGATGCAGATAGCTACTCAAATGATTATTCCATTAAATCCTTAAGTGCTTAGGGAGTTTACATACTTACAGTTTTAGATGGAAGTTGCAGATAGATAAATTCCATTTGTGAATCTAACATTCAATCATTTTTCCAGAATCATGAAGGAAGTTAGCAACAGAAGGAGGAACAAAACCCACTGCCAAGTCTACTTAGTCAAACTGTCTGTCCTGTACTGAGCCTGGGAAATGAGAGAAGTTTCCTTTCATGACTGGTGAGTCACAAGGATTTTTGTGTGTAGGCATCCTGTTTCCTGTGCTTTGTCTCCCAAGATGGAGTCACTAAATTAGGGAAAACAAGATGCAGCATTCAATAGCAATGCCTGAGACTGCAGTGGTCTGAGACACTGTATTCCTAGTGGTCATCATAAGGAAGGATTGTTCCTGTCTCAAGCTCCTTCTACCTCCTCCTGCCACAAATCTGTATCCTCCCTTCTTGGGAGGCAAAAGCAGTGGTAGTGGATGGGGCCCAGGAATATTTGCAGAAATATTGGCTTTGTGGATAGGGCAAAGAAGATAGAAGCCACTGCAATCCAGTAAGTAGAGCAGAGAGTGTTAGAAAAAAAGGGACAAAGGGTGAAGAAGAAATAGATATGGATGTTGGGATTCCTGGAGTGTACCCATAAAAAAGGAGGAAGGATGTTTAAATGCATCACAAGGGAAAACTGTTGAGATAGATAGTATCAAAAGAATATAATTAGAGTATCCTGCTTTATTTTATTTTCTCAGATGTCTCCATCAATCCAAACTATTATCTGAAAGCTATTTCTAGCATTCAGACTTATTGATGAAATAATGGATTGTGAAAGCTCAAAGTTCAAACAAACATTATCAGAGTGCTGGCAATTTCCCCTTCCTTCCCCTTCCCCTGCTCATCAGAATTTATTAAATCTTAGGTTAGAAGTAAGTGGATCAAAGGAGGGTGGTAGACATTGCTGGACCATGCCAAAGGAGATGGACTGAGGATGAGCTGGTGAACAGGGACTGGAGTGGGGGGGAATGTCATCCTGTTCTTTGCAGAAGAAAGCCAAGTGTCTCTGCCAGAAGGACTTGTTAATATTTTGTGCGAACATTTTCTTTTCAGTATGAAAGATCCTCTAGAAGTTCAAATGACTGCAGTCAAACTTGAAAGCTATATGACTTTCACAAACATAAACTCCTGATTGCAATACCAGTGCCATACACATCATCTCTCTGACATGCTCTACTTTAATTCCTGGAGCTGTCAAATTTAGAAAGCTTTATTCTCTACTTACAAGTTTGAATAAAGATCTGAGCTCTTGGGAGGCGTAAGAGTGAGTTCCTATAACTGGAGTTTGTTCTTCTCATAAATCTTATATTTGATAACTGATGTACATATTTACAGAAGCAATGGATGAAGAAAGTCTTTACTATTTTATGTTTATATTACTAAGGCCTACAGTAAAAACAAAGGGTAGAGAGGGAAAAGAAGAATGGCCTATGGATATCTGTTGGAAAAGGGGGAGGTAAATGGAAAGAACCAACAGACAGGCCTAAAACATTTGCTTTGCCTGTCTTATTTTATTTTTTATTCATCAGTTCTCTTAAAAGAGGGAGTTCTGCCAAGTGGGGAAAAATTTCCCACTGAAACTGTGTGCAGAAGTTTCAGCCAGCTAATTATTTAAATGTGTCATGGTTAAGCAGTCACTCTATCTTAGGCCAATAGCTCCCAGTACAGGCATAGAAAGGTTAGATCTTGAGAAGGAGGACAAAAGACTTTGTTTAGGAGCCTCCAAGATACGTGAGAGCAGACGGGTTGCGTAAGAGTGTTCTGGGAGGTAAGAAACAGAAAAAAAGAAGTTGAAAACTCTTCTGTGAGTTAGATGACTGTATGAACTCTTAATACTAGAAGTGCAGCTACTAAGACCTGAAATAGCAAAAGTTATTTGAAGCTCTTGGGCTTAGCACGAGTGCCTTGCAGTTAGGAGTGGAGCGAAGCATGGCTGGCAGGTGTACAGAGCGAGGTGCTGTGCCGGGAAGCAGGTCACAGGAGTCAGGAGTGGCTAAAGGAGGCCATGGGAGGCGTGGGGCCAGCTAGCCCAAGCAAATCCCACCGTGGCTCCATGCAGCTCAGTTTGGGCCTTGTCCCCCAGCAAAACTAACTGGCCTGAATGGCGGGTTAGATGTTCCTGCTGGGGTTGGGGAGGAAGAGCCAGACCCCCAGTAAGCATGTGGTGGGATGAAAGAGGGCTGTAAAGTTCCAGTCACCTTGATTATACATTTAAAATGAAAGCTTGTGTGTTATTTGTCTGCCTTGTTAAAGTCTTTTCTCCTCTCCAAAATTTTGTTCATTAAGCCAGTAATTCATGATTTTGTGCTGGAAAAATTATCTCACTGGGCTAAATCTGTCCCAGGTTCCTAAGGGAGTTTATGGGTTCATTAGTAGTGACACCTTCCAACTTGAATCTAAATTGTATTGCTGCCAACATGTCCCAACATAAGGGCTGTGCACTGTTGGTTAGGGCTATGCACTGCTGGTTATTTCTGCTCGAGGCAGACATCACAGCAACATTTCTTCTAAGGAAGATACAGAGAAGGAACTGAAATGGGAGACTGCCACCGTACTTTATTAACAGCAGGTCTTATTCTCTTTAACTTACTTACTTTCACCAAGTGTCCAAAATGAAAAGACATTGGTGTCAGTTCATTAATAGTTTAGCTAGAACTGTGATGAGATGGTTGTAGCTTGTATGGAGCATATAGCATTCAAAGGTTACAGACGCCTTCTGAGATATCATTAAAAAGTTAGTGCTGTGATGCATTTCCCCTTATGTGGGCTCTGAGCCCTCAGAATCTGAACTCTGTTGCCACAGGTAGAAATTGTGGTTGATGCAATAAGGTGTCTAACTCTCATCTAAATTTTCAATGCTTAGTGAAGTAGTTGTTCTAACTGAAGTGCCCTGTTTCTTTACCCACCCAAGGGAGGAGAGAGAGACATCTTTGGAATAAACTTGGATGTCTTATCTTAAGAGACAGGATATCCCTCTGTGAGTACCTCTCTCTTTTGACCATATAAGGAATTTGCTCGCATACATAAGGAGGACTGCTTTGCCATGCTTTTAAAATTTAGGCACAATTAAATGCCTGTGTTAAGCTGACGGACTCCCACCCTGTGATTAAAAAATGTTTTTTTCTAGTAGCAACAATGACAGCTTCCACTGGGACACCTAAACTTCATTCAGTCCTGAGGTAATAGATAACCAATTATAGCAAGACTTTAAGCCTGTGCAGTGGATAAGCTACTTACATAATTTATGCTATTTAAAAATCTGTGGAGTCTTTATCTATAAACACTGAGATTTTACATGATTTACAAAGCAAACATATGACCTGTTTTAGAGTACCTTGCTCTTGCCTGGCAAAATGTTTATCAAACTTTTTGAATACTATGTCTGAGAGTCTGCAGAAATGGGCGTTTTGGAGACATGGACCCAAACTTGCATACTTCAGTTCTTGCAGTTATGGGATTCATAGACTAAACACATCTTCCTTTGGTGTTAAAAATGTCCAAATATTATCCAAGTGAGTTTTTTTGTGGGGTTTTGTTCTTTTTTTTACATGGAGCCCTCTCACTGCACCTTTCCATTCTTTTGACAAATACTTGCATAGCTATAGTGACTGGCTAACACATGGCTGTCGTGTTTCTGTTTATCTTTCAGATCTTTTTTAAACAAAGGATAATCCTTAGATGCTGTTTCCCAAGTCATTCCTCCCTGCATAGTCAATAATTCAGACTTTTGCTTCTGAAAGAATTTTAATGAGAAATTCATTATGATGGCTACTAAAACTACTCAAAACCAATCTGTGGTGCCAAAGAAAAATTCTAATCTCTCAGATACTCACAAAGCTTACCTTATACTTTATTATTATCAGAAGAGTTCTATGGAAATTTCCAGTATTTCCAGATGTACTTTATATTCCAAATCAGAATAAAAAAACATTTCCAACAGAATGACAATTTAAATGAACATGCCAACTTTTTATTTCAGTACTTTCAAATTATTTTCTCAAGCCATTGTTGAAATATTTAATTTTGATAAGGATTAATGTTTGATTTTGTTCATATTTATATGGCTTGATAAAATAATATCATATGGATGATAATAAATATAAACATTACACTGTCAAAATATTAAAGTCCAAGTGAAGTAAGAAGAAACTGCAGTCAAACAAAATGCTTTACTTTGTGAAATGCAGTGTTTAGACATCTAAATGAAATGACAAAATTGAAATGATTTGACATGTTTTCATTGAAAATTTCCCTGAATATGTGACATTGTTGTGAAACATTTCCATTTCAGTGACAATGTATTTTTCATGGAAAACTAGTGAGGAACCGACAATTTGATTTTTACAAGTGGTCTTCTGAGCAAGAACAAACAGACAAATGTCTTCTATAATTAGTGACAAATCTAAGTTTTTATTCTGCATCCCCATTTATTTTGATAACAAGAAATGATCTATAAAGTGTGAATTTTGTATTATTGTATTTAAGATTTAATTAACCAATTAATAATTCAGTGATTTTGTTTGCATCAGTAATCTTCAGTGTGTGTTTGATGGAAGCGTACAGATTATGTTAAAAGCAGCTGATCCATGAAATACATTTCATTATTCAGTGGGGGATCTTTTCTGGGGGATTCTTTCTATCTCACTTCTTGTCTGCCTGAGAATAAGTGAGCAAGTTAGTTGGAAACTCTTTTCCTTGAAGTCTCTCTCATTAATACAGCCTGTTCTCTTGTTAAATCTGAAAGTCTTTACCTGTTTTTAATTGTTTAAACCCTCTCTTTCTCTCTCTCTCTCTCTCTCTCTCTCTTTGTCTCTATGCCAGTTCAGGATCTGCAGTAATAACAAATAAGAAAAAAAAAAAAAAGTGACACCAGGGCCTGCCATTAACTTTTAGAAGACAGCAAGAGTCATTTTGGAGAGTTTTCTTAGTAGTTAGGCAGCTGAATTTTTGGTAAACATTGACATTTCAGCTCTAGGGAAATTAACTGGAAGGAGATGTGAAAATTTAACATTATTTGATGTTTTAAACCAAACCTTAAAAAAAAAAAAACCTTAATTCAGGACCAGCAAAAACCTCCATTCTAAATGTAACATCTAGCAAATGTAGTGATGGCTTCCTTATTTACATCTAAACATGAAATATAACCATGCATGGGTGCCAAATAATCCATGTGTTTACCTTAGTTTTTAAAGATGGCAGAATAAAATTTATTAAAATATTTCAAGAGTGTCAAACTGAAATGTGCAGATTTTAACATATTTTACATTCTGTTGATATCCAGTGTTTCAACACCACTTTTTAGGTGGAAGCAGTTACCTCAAAATTGCTGGCTGAACTCTGAGTGAGATGACTGACAGGAAGAAACAGAAATGACTTGTATATCTCATAAACATTTACTTTGAATCCAACTCAAATGCTAGTTAGAACAAAACTGTTAGAATTCACCTTTAGTAGACTGGCAAAAAGGATTTTAACTGAATTATCCCAGAAATGCACTGTAAATTCCCCAGCAGTATATACAATTGCATGCTATTCAGTCAAGCAGTAGGCCCGCTCCATCCCCAGCAAACTTGATGATAAAACTTTGCAAAATAGAGGGCAGTCCTCCAAAACATTACATCACCAAAATAAAATCTGCTTATTAAACAACAATATGTTGTTTTGCCTTCCTTTCTAGGAGTTCTGAAAACTGCTTTTTTCAAAATAAACCCTTTTGTATGAGCTGAGTGGGAGGGTGGGACCCCAGGACTTCTGATCTGCTTGTGTCGGTAGAGACCTCATTACTCAGCCACTTCGTAAACAGTTTTACTAACATCAGCATAAATTAGTGTTTCTCTTGAAATGTTCCCTTGAAAAAAGGATTTTCTGTAAGACATAATATTTACTGTAAAGTCGTCAGAAAAGCTCTGAGGACTTTGTTTCAGATTCTCTCTTTTTATGTTGTTAATGGGCTTGAAAGCCCGCCTTAAAGGCCATTTACTTCCAGCTTTTAAAATATGAACTGTGTTTATCTCCCTAATCTTCAAAAAGTCTGTTGCTGTTTCTTGTTATTGTTTCCTAACCTCCCAGATGCTAGCTCTGCCTTCAGGTTAGGCTGTTGCTTTTGATTTCTCACTTGGTCTTCTACTGGAAAACTGAGTTTTTCTCACTCATAGTGAGTAGTGTAAAATGTTTTTTTTTCTCCAAATACTGCTGCTCTGTAAGACAAGATCCAGGAAAGTAATCTGGTCTTGTACATACCAAGAAAGGGGAAGATGGTTACAGCAAAATAAGAATGGAAAAGAAAAAAAAAAAAAGACAAAAAAAAGACAGGTAGTCTATTCATTTAAAAAGTGAAGGAAAAAAAGGTTCACAGTTGTATTCAAAATTTCATACTTCTGCAGTGCTGATATCAGAATGTCTAATAACAAAGCAAAATAAGATAGTCCTACTGATCAGGCCATACCCTGCAGTATACCATACAGTGTATGAGGTCATACCACTATAGCTTAAACCACTTAGCATGGGGCAAAACATGACAGTAATAAAAATTAGCAGTATAAGTATTTAAATAGTACTAACAAAGTTACTGTGAAACCAGACAATATTTATTCACTCTATTAACCACCTCATTCTTTATTTCACATTTGTGGGAAAAGTATAATCACACAGTTTAGCAAGCACTTTTCCCCATGTGTGCAGATGCATGTGTAATCCCTAAAGAGAAGTGCAGTGGTAAAGCAAATCTACAACAAAGCTAATTGAAGAGCGAGAGACACTGTGGTTCTGTTGTAATTTCTCTACTACAAGTTTTCAAAATATATGAGCCTGAACATGCATTTTGCAATTAGTGGCAAAGAAAGATGACTGCCTGCTACTTGTCAAAGACTGCTACCATTCTCTGCTACTTAACTGCATTGCTATCCCAAGGTTTTCCAATTTACTTGAACTCAGAATGATGTATGAGGATTATTACATGCAGAATAATTTTTGCTTGTAAATCATATATTGAATTGGGGATTCCCTTCTACATCCCTGAATTAAACTGTACTTGAATCAGATAACATTTTTATTTGATTCAGGAAAACAGAAAACTATTTGTCATTGTCTATTGTGTGCCAAGAATCTAGCACAATGAAAGTGTAAATGACAAACGACCTATAAGCCTTTTTAAATGAAATTCTCCCTTAGCTGTGAGAATACAATACAATAGAGAATTAGACAATGAAATGTTCCTGCACAAAGCAGAGTGTTGTATGGCTTCAGAGAGCTTCTCCTGCCTGCTGCTAATTGTAACCTAGCAACAGTAGGTGTAAGAAACAGGCACCATAAGCATCAGCAATGTGTCTTCAGTTACAATCGAAGAGCACCAATGATGCAAACAAACAGAAAAAAAAAGAAAAAGAAAAGTTCCTTGGGTGTTCTAACCCATATGCTCTGCTAAAATAAAGTTGCAGATAAGCACACAAGAAATGCACACTGACACATACTCTCTGGTTCTTTCAGCCAACTCAGAACATGTATTCTCCATAGTCTTGCCAGACCTCATTCTGCAATGTAGACTTGAAACTGCAAATGTCTCTCAATCTTGTTATTTATTAATGAAAGAAGAGAGATGGGTTTCATCAGTGAGGTGCTCCCTTAGTAACACATGGCAGGTTCCCTCTGATATGACTCCACAAGCTGAGAAGCGATACTGCTGAGAGGCCTTTTGACAGAGTATGAATGAGATGATCACAGTCTGGTGCCAGATGTGAAAGGAATGGAAATGCAGGAGATGAGCACCTTTTACTGTGGGGAACCACAAATACAATTTGCATAAACTTTTTATTTTGGGGGGAAGAGGGTCCATTTCAGGGGCAATCTGCTCACCAAGAACAATGCGGACAGCTCTGAGAATGGGCGCGCTCTCTTGATTTTTGTAGATGATAATACTGGTGGTATCAGTTGTTTGCAGACTACTACAGTGAACACTACTTAATAACTTGCTTTTAAAGGGTCTTTCCCTGTTCATGACAAGGTACTTCTAAGTCTGTATTTGATCAAATACTATGCCATTTTGTAAACTCCTTGGCATTATCCTTCCTTGCATTTGTCAAGCTTCCTTTCTTACACTACCAAAATTCTTCATCATCCACTTGTCTGCTTTTTCCACAAGTACCCTCAATATACCTTTCCTTCCAAATCTTGTGTCTTTGAGATTAAACTGAGTTATATTATCCAAAGTCTACTTCAGTCCTTTACAAGATTTAGTTCTAATATATGTTCCATACTCGCTTGCTTAGTAATGGCAAGAGGAATTACTGCTAATAATTTTTGGTTTTATTTTCAAATTGAAAAAAAAAAATTAACTCCTGAGCAATTAATTATGTAAGTAACCTAAGAAACTACATGTTCCTATTATACTTATCCTTACTCTTCATTATTTTGTTACTTTGAGTTGTGGCTTCATTACTGCAGTTATATCACATTACTCATAGAGTTCTCATCTCAGTCCTAATGTAGCATTACAATATCCTTTGGTAATAATGTGATGGAAGGTTGGGATGTTAGCGATGGTTGGTAAATTAAGAAGGGAAGCGAATGTATTCTCATCTGTTTTGTTCTTTTTCTTCTGCTTTGTGGGACAGCAAGCAAGTTAGAGAAAGAAGGAAAATTTTTAGAACTGATAGTATCAAAAACCCAAATCTCTGTTTCTGTCAGAATAAGAAAGTATGTGGTGGAGAACTGACTCCTGGTGCTTGAGACACACAGGGCAGAAGAAACAGGTTTAATACCCAAACCCAATATTTTAAGCAGGTTAAATTCAACAGAATATATTAATAGGCTAGTTAAAATCCAGCCCACATTTTTTTTGCTCTCATTTTTTTTAAAGAAAATTTATGTGTTACCTCCGCTGCTTGCCATGAAGCTTACCTTAGATGGACATAGAGAAAGGGTATGTGGAATGTGAGAGCATCTAGTTCATTAAATTATCAGGTTAAGGAATAGTCAGTGTAAGAGAAATAACAAGTAACAAGGGAAGTGATAAACACACAGACACACAAACATTAAGGAGTCAGTGATAAGGGAGACAATAACGAAGACCATAACTCTTCAGCTGCTGACTGATGGGCCACTAAGGGACTGCTTGGGCACAGCCTTGAAGAGGGTCAACCTCAACTGTGTAACTAATGAGAAGGGGGAAACCCACATGATTATCATGAACATTATGGGATGTGCCAGCAGGCTTGTGGGACTGTGCAAAATTTATTAAGATGGAGAAAGGGGGGGTCATGGTGGATCAGGGAGGAAAAAGTGTGTCGAAACAGAGAGGAGGGGAACCAAGGTGGAGTCACATGAGAGCAGGTTGCCAGGCAGTACGCCGGGCTGACTGAGCCCTGCTCTGATCAACAGAGTTTATCTTGTCTTCCTATTAAACCCTTTTCTTAACTATTTTTCTGTGTAATCTCACTCTCCATCCCATGTGTGAGTTCTGCAAGGTCTGAATGCCAGCAGCTGGAGAAGGGGCCTGGTCACAGGGCCTTCAGGTCTAGGTGCCACAACTGGGGGTACCTGGGACGTATGTGCATGTGTAAGAGGTCAGACTGCCAGCAACTGGGTGTGTTTGTATTACCCCAAGGAATGCAGTCCTGTGCGGGTGTGTGTATGTGTAATTCACGTGCAAACGTCAAGCTGGACTAGCCGGTGAGGAGGAGGAGACCCACATTTGGGAAGACTCAAGGCCTGAGCCAGGGGTGGATAAGGGAGTCTAGGGTCCACGCATGGATAGGAGGCAGGCTGAGAGCCCGTGCTGATATCTGTGGGATCTGGGGCTGTGGGGGTGCTTGTGAGATGCATGTGTGAGTGCATGCCTGCGTTCTGCTGTCACCCAATGCAAGTTTCTTGGTCTTCTGAGCTGGACCTACCTGAATACTATTGTAATGATCAGAAATAAACTGGCTGATTACTTGAAGTGGCTAATCTTTAAGCCAGCATCCAGTAGGCAAATATATTTAAGAACAGAACAAGGGAATCTAATAAAACTTGATTTTACTTCAGGGAGTCTGAAAAGGGGAGAGGTAGTGGGAAATATTTATAGAAATGAAAAATATATGTAAAATATAAAAGATCCACTGATCTGGAACTGTTGCACTGAGAATCAGTATTCCTTTAATGTGTGCTATTACAAAGACTCAATAAAGTGTAATCATCTGTATTACTGCAATTTAATTAGGCCTGGGAATCAGATGGCACTATAAAAAACATTTCTTCTTACAGATGTCTCTCACTGTCTGTGTCTCAAATTAAGAAAGCTTTGTATCCTGCTTTTCAAAAAATCATGAGAAGTCAGAACTTAATTTCAATGCATGAATATTTTGGAAAACAGAAATTTTCTGAAGAAGTCTCCAAAAAAGCTAGCGTTTGTTAAATGACTGTAGGACTATACATTATAATGCAGGATTTGTGTTTCAAGGTATATAAATGATAGTTGTTAAGAAAAGTCTGGAACTGCACCATCTGAAAGTAATTTACAAAAGCAGAATATGTTGCTTAAAATATACTATTAAATATAAAATGATGTAATACATTTCCTCAAGGAAAAAAAAAACATTTATTAGAAGGCTTATGAAATCAGTGACCAATTCAGATATTTTTAAAGTAGGATATCAGCAGGTCCTTACCTTAATGATAACTTCTTAGCATTACTAAATTGTATTTCAAATATACAACACAATTGTTACTCATTTAGTTATTGTTTCTGCAAACCCTTCTCATGTACTTAAGATATAAATACATTAACTATTATTTTTTGCAGAATAGAGAGTTAACAGTGCTAGATAAACTAAAAAACAGAAGCCTCTTAAGAATTTGCTATGTTTTAAAATGAGCAAATAATACTTATTTAATTGTTAAAGGCTTGGGGTTTTTTTTGCCCATACACTTCTACATTTCAGCTGATTATGGATGTACAGGTCCCAAATGAGATGGTAAAACACATTCTGATATAATTTCTATCAGGGATCACATGAAGAGGTTTTGGAAATCTCATGAGAACTGTTTTCCTAACATGTCTTTCTGTCTAGTTTCCTTCACTTCTGCATGCACATAAGAACTTTAATATTTTTAAAATAAATGCAGACATCTTCTAATTCTCATTGAATATCTCTACCAGTTTAACAAACTCAAGAATTTTTATCTATCTTGGAAACCAATAGACAAGTATCTCCATTTGGAATCTTTACGCAAAATCAACCTGAATGTCAAAATTTTGGGGAGTCACACATTGCTATTATTCTTATGTTTCAGTATCTCTTTATAATAATAACTACTTTCTGAAGAAACATCTCTATAGATGTAGCTATACTATTTTATAAGTGTGTAAACATGTAGCCTCATTATCCTGTCAGACGCAATTATATATAAAACTATCTTGAAGTGTTTTGTGTATATTGCTCATCCTATTACTGAAAAGGAGCTCAGGGCAGAACTACTGGAAACAGTGTCTGTTCAAAAGAAAAAAAAGTCTCTTTGGATCTGTGCTATAATAGAACATTTCAAATTCTGATATTATTAAACCATAACAGCTTCTCAAATTTATCTAATTAAAAATATATAAAAAAGAAAAGACCCTATAGAACAAAAAAGATAAGCAGCAATTTGTCTCAGTTAAAAGGATGTCTTTCAGGCTATTATCTATCACATTACTACCACTAAATATGCTTAAATATTCTCCAACACACTCACCTCTTTTTGACGGTACTTAATTGCCAGTTTCAATCTTGCAAGATCGTTACCACTTTGTTCTTCTATCAAGCTATTATCATCTCTGTAATTAAGAATAATTTCCAATTCCCTGGAACTCCGTGTCTGATCCAGAAGATCTTTTGCAAATTGCTTGCATTGCCGTGACAGTTCCTCATACTCTGACTTAAATTCATTTTCTACTTTACTCAGTTCCTGCAGCTCCCAGCTCAGCTGAAAAGCAGTAAGGAAAGGATCCTCGCTGGACAAAGCAATCAAGGACGGGCTTGCCAGAGCCTTGTAGATATTGAGCCTGGATCGAGAATGGCGAAGGCTGTCCACGTCTGAACTTGAGACACATTCAACGCAGTTGCAGCGGACCTCGTGCGGCCGGGGCACAGAGACCCCTTTCTGCACAAGGAGCTTGATGATTTCATAGTTGTTTGTGTGGGCAGCCAGAATAATGGGTGTGATATCTGGTGTAAATTCTGAGAACTGCTTGTCCAGAAGTATTGGCGGCACCTGTAAGACAAGGTAGAAACACTTACAGGCCTCTTAATTGAACAACAGCTATGGAAAATTAAGCTACAAGTTTACCACTTACTACCTCTATGGACAGATCTTTGCTTCTGGCCATAGTTGATGGAAACACTTTAAAAATAACAATTTGATTAGTTAATATAGCCTCTTTCCAATTAATAAATTGTTGTAAACAGGATAAGATTTTTCATAAAACCTGTTTGTATGTACACAGCCCATGGGCAACAATTTGTTAGAGCAAAGGATTAGCTACACAAAGAATAGTCAGACACAAATGTTCATATCAGGTCCCTTGAATTGCCAGCTGTAAGCAAGATGGAATTGTTTTCTGTTCTCTGAGTGGTTAATCTAAGTTTTAGAAAGAAGAGAGAACCATGGAGAAATAACCATGATTCTCTCAAGGCAACAGTGAACGGAGACAGACAAGCTAGAGTTATAAAATAAAACAGCAAAGTAAATGAGAAAGAAGAGATACATGTTCTTAAGGAGATGATCTGAAACATGATTGCATAGAGAAATAAAGTTACCCACTACAAGGAGCCTACAATCTTAAGGCTCAGTTGTACATTCACATGTGCACTCATACATACTCGCTTTTTAAGAAAATGGGAGAGTTAGTAGCACCCCTCTTCTGGTATATATTTCTGTATTTTCAATCATCTAGTGTGTTTCTATATTTTATAACAAAGGACTGTAAGTTATTTCATTTAAAGCTCGATTCCATGTTTTACAATATCAGAGTCTAAAGTCTTTCCCAGATCAAGATAGCTCATTAGACTAGTATGATGAAGCCATACAAGTGTAATTAGCCAATGTCAATCAGCAAAGTGGTACTGGCAGCGCCCCTTCTAATCACCTTTGAACTATAGCTTGATAACCTGCAAACTCAATCTACATCAACTAGAAAAAGACATCAGTATTAATCCGGGCTAATGAATCTGATATATCTCTAGATATACAGTGAAATAATTTATCTCCTCATTCATCATATACTCGTTTGATTCTTCAGTTTGTAACAGTTTTCCTTCCTTATCATCCTATTATATAACCTAAAGCATTTCTCTTTTATTTCTCAATTTTAACTTAACTTCAGGACTTGTTTTCTTTTTCAGTCTATTCACTACTGTGTCATGTAGTTGAGGAAGTAACCCGACAAACACAACATCTCTGTATTCCATTTCTAGGTTTCCCGATCTGAAAGTCATTATTTTCAAAACAGTATGCAGAGTACACAAAAAACACTTGCTAGCATTACCAGCTGATGCTGAAAATGAAGTGATTTCTTTGTGCATCTCTGCTCACTACCAAGATTCACACATCAGAGCTTATCTAGCACTTCTACACTACAGATTGGTGTAATGACAGGACAGGACTGCTTGGTCTTTACAGACTTGCAGTGCTGTTAGGAAAGGATGTACAGTAAACTCAGCACAACGATTTGAACAGCACATTGAGAGTAGCTCTTCACAGTATTATCATTCTGGTTTTGCAACCATTTTGGAAGTGGCTGCACAGTGTGACTTTTTTGTCACACTACAAGAAACCAGCTAGATGTTTGAGTGACGCTTCTTGAAGAGGAGGAAAGAGGAAACATTTGGCTGAAATGTTGTCTGAAGCCTAGGGAAATACTTGACTACTGGAAGGGCAAAAAGATATCTGAAAGAAGTCTTATGGCAACAGATTGGCCTCCTTGCCAGGCGGAAAAAACACAAACAGCAAAGAAGAAAAGTTAATAAGAAATGGGTAAAGCATGTGAGAAGAACAGTGTTAGAATGAGTTGGAACAATGTTTAGAGTCTTGGAGGGAAAGAAGTGGAGGAAAAAAATGAAATGCACAGAATCAGGCATAAATTCAGGGGAAAAAAACCAGAATGAAATTAAGCTGAAAAGAAATGGTAGTTTGTGGATCTAAAAAATGGGTATTTGTTCTCCCTCTAATGGAGACACTTTGTGTATTTTGTACATTTTTTAGCTCTTCTACATGTAAAACAACTCATGTTCCTTCAATGGGACTGCTTCCATGTATAAGAGCTGCTATGTGTGTGGGCTGTAAAACAGGGGCCTAGAGCACTAATTAGCTGAATGAGAGAATAACTTTGGGAGATGGCACTTATTCATGCACAATGTGGTGGAAAATCAAGACCGCAGAAACAGCCTTCAGGTGTGTAATCACACCTCTCTAGGGAAAATATTCTCTGGCCACAGCACATTGCTGACCTGGAATAGCTGTACCAGATTCTGGGAAGGTATGTGGAGTCAATAGGCAAAAATCCCTTTATGCCTTCCCACGCACACAAACATGCACACTTGGCTGTGCAGCAATGGTGAAGGCTGGTGCAGAATCTATTTTAGTGCAGGGACCTCTGAGCTAGCTCACCCACCCTCACAGCTGCATGCAGACGGAGCTACTGGACATTATTAGCCTTCTTCACCGTGCTTCCTATAGACTAATGAGGGATGTTTACAACCAATGGTTTTTACCTAATTAGCTGCTGAGCAAGTTCTCTTTTGATTTCCTCTTTCTTATTCCGAAGTACAAATGAAAAATAATGTCTTCATGTAGTGTGTGCAGGCATACAGAGAAATATGGGTTTAAAATTACTTGGGAAATAAGGAACTCAGCTGAAAATACACTGAAGGTACGGCTGGGAAACATTCAGATAGGGGAACAAGCAGAAGGTCTGTGCACTATACCTGGTGTCAGGACAATAAACACAGCCCTGGCACGTGCCTTCTCAGAAAACTCTCTGGCTATGTCTATGCTGCTCCGTTGGGCCGCTGGGCTTCTTGTAATGCTGGAAGCTTTCAGAGCATCTCTGAGTCATCTGTCACCTCCAGGCTGAACAGTGTGGAGTGCCCTGGGAAATACCCCATGTCTAGATCACTTCATTATTCCTCTCCAATATGGACTGGGGTGAAAGCAGACCCATGTCTGCTTTCTAACTTATATGTGACATCAGTGGGGAAAACGAGACCCACTTCCAACCCTTGAGCCTCACTGGTTATTTTAGCCTTAGATTTATCTTCTCTTTTATTTACATATTATGTAGAAAAGAGAGCATGCACCCACACACACACACGCAGATACACGTGCGCACTTTTCCTGCTGTCTAAATTGCAACTATAGTCAATGCTTCTTAGGCAACACTGGGAAGAGATGAAAATGCTAGCAGAGGCCAGTATTTTTTGGTATTTGAATTGAGCTTTTCGTCTATCATATGTCAGAACAAGGGTTTACTGGGAGGAAGACTGTTGCGCTTTGACAGCATTTGCCACAACTAGTGAGACTCCCTCTTGGCCCTGAAGTCAGAGTGCCAGAGAGTAGAGAGCCAGAAGTGTAGAAAACTCAAGGACACAAACAAGTAACTCCAAATTCACTGACTGCTCAGGATATTCCTGTGTCGCTTGGCGTGTTATTATTTTTGTTCTTTCTGACTGTAATAAAGTAATATTTGCTTCCAGCCCTGCCAGAACCTAAGGCTATCTTTAAACGTCATTAGCTTCAATCTTCTCCGAAATGTTAGTGGGGAGACAGCTTCAAACAACATAGTATTAAAATGATTGACTTGTATATGGGCTCCATTAACTCAAAAGCTGTTTGGATTTCTCATAGCTTATCAAAATCTTTCATCCTGAAGTAACTCAGCTATAATGCTGATGCACACATTTTGGAATTCATACCATCAGAATTTACGCAAATATAGAAGTGTGTATTGGATCATTTCAGCCTTAACTTACAGAAACATTTAAACTTAAACAGCAGACCCTAAGACTGTGACTTTTATTACATCATGACTTTAACCCCTAATCCTCCACCGCCTATTTTAAGATTTTCCACTCATTTTACCTGAAGATATACAGCATGCCAAAGCAATCAGGTCAAATTATTCCCTCATCTAGAGCATAATGAAGTACTTAACTTCTGAAGCTCTGCCTGCTCTCGTGGCACTCAGAACATTTCAGTATTTAACTGTTGACCCAGAGTACTTGCTCTGAAGTCATCAGACTTGCAAAGAATTTTACTTTAAAATTCCTGAAAAACAATTCCCTTTAAAGAAGCCAAAACAAATAACCAGCACTCACTGAAATTAGTTACACATTCTAAATCCTTGACAGAACACTCACAAAAAACATATGAATCTTCTTTAAATCCTGGGAGGAAGGAAAGCTAGTAGGTCCTACAGTTCATTGACTGTAACTGTGACTCTCAAGGGTTCAGCAGGAGTTTGAAAACATGATACACTTTGGAGTTAGTATGTCAAGTGTGAGACTGCTTAAACTTAGAAAGATAAAATGATTTTGTCCTTCTCACACTTTATTGAAGTTTTCCTACCTCAACATTATTTACAGGGCTAAGCAAAGCAGTTTGGGCAGTGCATTCTTGTATGCATGACTGTATGGGGATGAGTAGGCAAAAAACAAAAAAGAAAGAAATAGAAAAAAAGAAAGCACATCTCAAAGTCTGTATATTTCAGTGTTCAAGGACATGTTTTTTGTTGCATTTCTTTCCCCTGTGCTTACTACAAGTGGGAATGAGTCCGCCTGACTTAGACGCCTAACAACTTTTTAGATAGCAAGTGGAACAGCCCTCCTAAATATGTGTTTATGTTCCCTGTATAGTCCATGGAAAGGGAAGTCCCTTCGCTTCCACAGAAAGAGAAATCTGTTCTAAATTAATGTCAGTAGGGGCTGAGACATTTTTTTTCCCTTATAACATCAAGGTAGAGAGACCCATTGCTGAAAATCTGTTAGATATTCAGGAAAAAGAAAAAGGATGACAGCTTGGAAAAGAAGGAACTGAAACCCCAGGTACATCCATGTCTCCATCTAAATTCTCATACAGCCCTCATTATTGCTATATCTTAATAGAAAGACTGAAAACTGCAGTGTGTGTTTATCTGATTTTCATGTGTGAGAGTTCAGAATCTAGGTAAAGAAACCTATTTCCCTGGTCACCTGAATAGCCTGGTTCCTACTTAGCTTGCCTAGTTGTTGTCTTTGCTTATATACTTACAATTACTTTGGGGGGGGGGGGTGCCCTTTTTTTTTTTTTTCGTAAAGGAGACCAAGTCTTGCAATAGCTGCAAGTAAGTTAGGGGAATAAATGACCAAGCCATGCCAATCATGTTGTCAAAAAAGGGGGAAAAAAACAAAGCAAAGAAAAACAGGATATATGACAGATAACAAGATGGAGAAATATGTCTTGTCTCATGCATTACCACATTATATTGGGAAATTAATATCATAAAGGTGTGTCATCAAGCTCATCAGTTGCTCCAGCACTATCATTCTATAGCTGCCATCATCAGCCAAGCACCTTGAAAATGCTGAACTCTATAATTTCAGTGGAGTACACAACATACAAGTTATCCCTATGCAGATACAGTTTTCTGGTTCTGTTTTTTTACTTTGCTGTGTCCCTTATTTGGTCTCATATTATTATAATATCAGCTAAAATACTTCTTGATTACAATGATGGAAGTAGTTCAACCTGGCAGGATTCAAAATATCCCCCTGCCCCAATACATTTCACATGCACTAAATCACTGATAAACTCCCAGATTATAACTTGAATTCAGTGGCCAAATAACTGAAAGGTCTGCACACAGTGCACCCTGAAAGCCATGCTGAACCTATCCTCACAAATCTGTACAAACAGCAGACTTACAGCGGTGGCCCCAGATTTGGCCATAGGTCCTGCTCCCCATGCCCGGGTACTTGCTGTGCTCTTGCACAGCTGGCATGTTGTTCTGCTACCAAGAATGTGAGGCAGCCAAGTGGCTGGAAGTCGCCAAGTCCAGCTCAGAGAAAGCATCATTTCAGAGCAGCGTGCATAATACAAGCCGTATAAAACCCATCTGGCTTATTGTCATTCTCTGCTTTCCACAGGCAGCTCCTCTGGCCTCCCTGAAAAGGGCTCAACTTGTTTATTGTCCTTTGACTCATTACATTTTCA
Source organism: Apteryx mantelli (assembly GCF_036417845.1). Lineage (NCBI taxonomy): Eukaryota > Metazoa > Chordata > Aves > Apterygiformes > Apterygidae > Apteryx > Apteryx mantelli. The sequence continues at coordinate 29,568,700 of NC_089978.1, forward strand.
AAATTATTTGGGGAGGGAAGTGCCACACACTTCATGTGCTGCTGAAGTATTTTCTTTTCTATTATAAAATTCTGCCTCCATGTTTAAGGTTTTTTCCAGGAAACAGACATATTCACAAAATCGAATCCTTGCTCTAAGTAGTTGTAAGTCAACCAACAACAGTCTGGGTACTAAATTTAAGCGTGCAGTAACTTAAAATGTCAAATGAAATTTGTTAGAGTTATTGCAACTTGTTAAGAATGCACACTTTGAATACTAATTAAACATCTGAAATGCAGCCTGTATAGGTCCAGCACATAAGACTTCATTACAAACCGTGTCCTTTAACATATTCAAAACCACAGTTCTGATCAATACAGTCAAGGTGTTTAATGTTCATCTTTCAGTTTTCTTTTTTCTGGACTACACCCAAAAGAAACAGAGATGATGAAAATGTGGCAGTACATATTTGCAGTCAAGTGATGCATACCTTCTTGGGTCTTAAATAAAATATAGATTCCTCATTGAAATATGTTTAAAATATTAAAATATGCTTCTTAAAATATATTAGGACCTCAAATTGAAATTCTAAATGCTAGTCACATAAGGCCATAAAAACTCCCACCTGTGCTAAATTACAGGATGTGGATCATGGCACAATAGATGGACCAACTAGCCAAAAGGAAATCCTAACCACAAGCTCAGGCTTAGTGCGGGAAAGCTTGTTTGGATTACAGCTTTGAGATGGAAGCATCTTTTGTCAGATTCCAAACTATGTTATGAACAGAAAAAGTGGCAAATTTCTTCAGGGGATCAAACCAAACAAATCTGATTTAAGGCAATAGGAGCTTCAGAACTTGTCTGGATCTCATGACACTTGAGTTTTGTTCCCAGTTCCGCCACTAACTTCTAGGCTGCATTGGCAGAGCATCTCTTTCTGTTTCTTTTCCCAGTTGGGTACATGTTTTTAAGTAAATGCTTTATTCACCCAGGATGTAATTCCATTTATGGGCTCACATTGAATTTTGTGAGATGATTTAGCCAAATATAATAATTTAAAAAATCAAATATTTCTGTGTGGATATTTTTCAGCAAAAGACTGTAGGCTTTCTTTGTATTTTGAAGCCTTACTTCACTGAAAAATTTACCTACAATTTAACAATAAAAAGGACCAATTCCCCAACATTTTATTTCAGATCACATTATTGTGATTATGTTATTTTATTATCAAAATTCTAAATTTTAATTTTATAAAATGTCTGTAAGATTTTATTATTAAAATATTATTACTTTTCAAGTCAACCAAGAAAGGTATCTAAAAGAGATGACCTTTGATAAGCAACCCAAAACAGATATCTAACTTCAGATAGCTAAAGCTGGGTAAGGTAAATACCACCCTTAGCATATGGCCCAACAGAATTTATTTATCAGACACAAGCCATGTCTGCCCATGCCCTGAACTAGCTCAAAACTTGGTGACTGTGCTAGCTCATACTAATACCTAACCTGCACCTAATCATAGCTCATGCCTCCTAACCTGCACCTGCGAGATGCAAGATTGGCATATCTTAGAATAATGGGATTCAGCTTTCTGGTCAATTTTCCAGAGTTTATGAGAAGACTGCATTAACAGTTAATACAAAACGTGTTACCTCTAGGAGACTGCTTTTTGGCTATTCTGCCCTTCTGATAGGGCAGAGAGCAGCCTTTTTTGCCTCTGCCGCAAGCCATTCTCCATGTGCACCACAAGCACCATAAATATTTCTGAGGATCAGGCCTAAATGTCCCTACTTGCTGCTAATAAACATTATCATTAGCAAGAGTTAATAACTAATTTCTCCCTAGTTAGTTAAACCAGTTGTTTATGAAATATCTAGCCCATTTATTTTGCCCCAAATTTACTTTCAGCTTTGTTGGGACACGACTAGAAACAGGGATGTCACTTTACCATTGCTAGTAATAAATCCCTCTCACATTTAAAGAGACTTTAGTGCTTGCCTTTACATGTATATAGAAATTTTGCAAAGTTAACTGTACAGGTCTGAGTTGTTTTAATTCTGTTTTATCCAAGTACAAGCTGAGTTTTCAAAAGCTCAGAGTTTTCCTATTTTGTATCAGTTACACTTAACCTCCCACAAGATTTGAGCCAATGGTTTTCTATTGCTTTCTCATGCTCATACTATTACAGCTGAATCAATCTGTGTTTCTTAATAGTCACAGCATGGACTGATGACTTCCAGTTTCTGTGCCAGCCACATTGCACAAAAAGCACTTACGCCATATATTAAGAAGAAGAATTGCAATAACATTTAGTAATTCAGTGAAACCAACACTGCTTTTCTAAACAATAAGGATGATTTGTATCACACCGTGATACAAATAACAGTATATGCTTAATACAACAGCAGAACATTGAAACCAAACAGTGTAAAAGACTTAAGCGACTGAACCACTATACAATAGAAAATGGGCAGGAAGGAACTCCTCACCTTCCTCAACCCAAAACATGGTAACTACAGCTAGATCATTCCTGGCAGGTATTTGACCAATCTGTTCTTAAAGGTCCTGCAGTGATGGCTAGATATGTTTGTTGCACCCTTTCCAGGCAACTCATTTCCCAATTATTTGAAAACTTTTTCTGATATGTCACCACTTTTTATCTTCGTGCAATTTAAGCCCATAATGTCTTGTTCTATAAAATGTGAACACAGAAAATACACAATTTCTTTACTCTGCCTTCAGTTTGCTCTTCTAAACAACCGCAGACCCTTCAGACTTTCCTTATGAGGCACATTTTCTAGTTTTCTGAGCCTTTTTATTTCTTTCTGCACATTCCTTACCACTTCTGAGTATAACAGACGACAAATTCACATATATCTTACAGACAATACTCTTTTTGATGTCACCAAGTATATTTACCTTTTTCAAAGTAGTATGGTATTGTCCAGTCATTTTCAGCTAGTCTTGTTTTAATCTCTCAACTGTTTCCTGCAGAACTATCTTAACCATTTTCTTTCCCAGCTTATACTTGGTTGATTATTTATGCTTACTTAGAACCTTACACTTATTGAATTTTTATACTTTATATAAAAAACACTTAACCTGTTTGTAAAGATCATCCTGAATTATAATTCCTGTCCTGAAACAGTCTTTTGACACCCCCCCCCCCGCTTTGTGTTGTCTACAAATTTAACATGCCCACTCTATTTCATCCTAAATGTTGTGAATGAATAAACTGATTAGGATGAACCCCTGCAGAACTGCTCATTTCATCCTTCTGTTCGATTAATTCTTCCTGCTTTACAGAGAACTGTTGACAACTACTCTGAGTGTGGTTTTCGGGCAAGCTTTGCTTCAATCTTATTTCCTGGATGATATTTTGTGCATCAGGTGTCAGTTTCTAAAGTCTTACAAAACTACAGCTATATGACATGTACTGCTTTTCCCCTGAAATACAGAGAGTTTTCACCTGTTCATGAATGAAAATTATATTGATATTACAAAATTCTTGACAAATCCAAGTAGGCTGCTATTCATCTAGTCGTCTTCTAGGTGCTTACAAGCAGGATGATAATTTGATAATTTGTTTCAGGATCCTCCCTGGGTGAAAAACTGTAGTTTTCCATTTATTTGAAAAAGGGAGAAAGAAAATGAAAGGAAATAATGTAAAATGAATTGATAACAGTTTCCAGGTGGAACCAGAGGAAGAGATATTTGACTTGATATATTTGGGAGATGCATTTCTTAGGTGTGACTGATGACAGAAGAAACCCTCAGCACTTTATTTCTCCCTTTTCTCCTCCTTACAGCTCTGGAAGAAGCCCTCAGCACTTTATTTCTCCTTTTTATCCTCCTTATAGCTCTGGGAGCTGATCCAAACTATAGCGTGTATGTAAAAAGTGGACATTTTAAATTAATGTTTTCCTGTGAACGTTATTAACGGACATATATGCCCTTCCTTCAGTCAATGTCAATAGCTTGAGTAAGGGCTGGAAATGGCTTAGAAGCAGACACTCAGTAAGTGACTATCAGCATATTTTGCATTTGTTTCCAGCTGCTGCTAACTGTCACATGCTCTCTCACCATATACTTTTTTGAAACTAGGTAGAACCCAGTTTCTAAGGTAGGAATTCTGAGCATTGCTGGAGTGCTGAAAATAAAAAATGACAAGGAAACAGTGGTGTTTTCACTCAGGATCAGTGAAAGAGGAAAATGAAAATCGTTTGGAAAAATATATCTGGTAAGATAAGGTTTCATTATGGAAATGATTAAAGGAGAACTCACATTATTTCTGTCACTTCATAACATAGCTCACACAAGCCTCTTTCAAAATAAGCATGATGTGAGAAGCAAATATCAAAACTTCCTGAATGCTCAGAGTAGATGTAGGTCCTTTTCAACTGAATGTTTTTAAATGGAAACACAGATTCTTTTCTCAAATGCAAAATGTTTCATAATGACAAAATCATTTTAGTAAAGTTTACGCCTGACATTCCATTTTCTGAGGTCCTGTGCTCTCTGGTTCAGGTACAGAAATGAAGGAAAGCTCTTGATTTTCCCTTGTTTTTGCCTTTTTCCAAGATGGCTGCAAGAGCTAGCTGAGCAGGCAGGAGGAAATTTTGCTTCTCCACTAAGGTCTTGAGATAAATGTTAAAAAAAGACTTTTTAGAATCTGAGCTGGATCCTTTTCCTCAGGCTTCAGGGATCTAGAAATAAAAAATGGCAATCCACTGGCTAAGAAAAGAATAAGAGTTTTTTTGAAAAATGTTTTTGAAAAAAAAACAATAATGGATTGGTGGTTTGTCTAGGGATCAACCATCTGTTGAGGAGATACAAATATCTCAAAGGGAAGAGTGGACATTGGCTGAACTTCTTTACAGCTGATTACAATTAACTAGCATTGCAAAATAATTTGAGATATCTGCATGGCTGGGAAGTACACCTTCATGTCTGAGAAAATTAAAAGGCTATACTCTTAAAGAACAAAGTGGGAATCAGGGAAATTTGCAAAACATTTAAGGAAAAAATGTTTTTTTATTTGCAAAATATTATGAGAAAGGAATGCAAAAGGATATGGCAGGGACACTGAAACCCCATAAACCTGCAGAGGATGCAGAGGAACATTACAGTGCACTGTTCCATTAGTATGTTATTCCTGGTACATTATTCAATTATTCAGTTAGTTAACAGCAGCTCTAGTTTTTGAACCCTACTATAAGTTTTCAGACTTCAGCAGAAGAAAAACAGGACTCATTTGTGCAGTAGTTAGAGGAAAAGGGTCTTGCAACTATGCTGTCAGTGAAAAATGGAACTTTCTTCAAGAGACAAAGCTTGACAGCTGAATTTTATTAAAGGTTTAATGATACTCTCAACTCTGTTCAATTCCTTAAATAAAGACACTTTTAAGATCCTCCCTGCATGTAAGAATTGGTAAAATAATCCTACTGATTGTGCAATTTTGTGATGATGGAGTAGTAAACAAAAGACGACTGTTTGAAATCAAAAATCTCCTTTTGATTTTTCACTACAAAGAGATCAGAGGAGAAAATGTGAGAGGCAGGCATTATTATGTCCTGTCCAATGCACTGAAAGACCAGCAGCAGCGTATGCCATAGCTAGTTTAGGGTACTACCCTAGAAAAAGACTTCAGTTGAAACTGTTGCCAAGGAGAATGGATTGGGTCAAATCCTTTAATATTGTGAGTCGTTCTCATTTAGAGTTAGACTTATCTCAGTGATACTCCTCTTGAGCTTACCATTGATTACAGACCTTGATCTGTACAGATCTCATACACACAGTGCATCTTACTATTGAATGGGTAAAAAGGAAATCCTAATGTGGTCTAGGATATAGAAAGGGTTTTTTTTTCCTTGAGCCTATGAAAATTTATTTTTAATCTGTTCAATGCATGGTAGTAACAGGGGCTTAATAAGCAGAGCTTAAATGAGCAGGGAAGAGAAATTTCATCTTGTCAGCCAGCTTGTTTGCACTTACAGTTGATGTCACAGAGCTGGTGAGTAGTAAATAAAAATGGTGGCAAATTTTTTGACATCTACAAATAGTCAGCTGCATCTGGGCAGTAAATAATATGAAATGCAAGGCTTTGAGGGTGGGTGTTTCAAATTTCTTTTTTGTTCTGCCAGAGGGCTTTACACATTGTGACAAAACTGTGGTCTTAGATATTATTTTATGATGAACTTTCAGTAGTGTTTTAATAGCTGAACTGAAAGCAGAAATAAGTTTGCCTCCTGCTGGTCTGGGGGTGATGATGTGGAAGATATGGATCCTGACACTGGCAGAAAGGGCAATTAAAACATTTCTGTCAGTGCAGTATATGACATATGTGTATCCTCCATCCAGAAAATTGTTGGTAAATAGTCAGGATAAATTGATAGTCTTCTAAAAAATGGAAGCCCCTATAAACATGTTAATGGACTCTGTCAACCATCTCATTATGACTTTTGAATTTATTGGGCTGTTTCAGCTGAATGTTAGCATGACAGGGTATGAAAGATATTTAATTCCTGCAGGTTTCCTACAAAATACTACAGAGATGTATGAATGAAATCTGCAGAAAATTCTGGAGTGTGAGCTCAACTGTATTGCTAGATATTAGAGAAATCACACAAAAGAGAATATTATGAATGCATCAGCCTCTTAAAAAGCTTTGATGAACTTTCATAACTTATTAAAAACAAGGGTAAGTCAATCATGATGCGCATAGCAGCACAGAAATCAGATTTCATAAATTTCACTGCTCACAGAACAACTTGACAGGAAATGCCCTGTGACAAAAACAAAGTTAGTGATAGAGTGTTGTGGGCCATGCATACACAAGCTCCCCAACAGTGGCATGTCTTTGTTTTTTAAATTTCCATAGGGTTTTCCTGTGGTTGAAGGTTTAGAAAGCCATTCATTTTAGAGATTATTAGGGATGATTGCAAGTCTGACTCTTAAAGACTAATTGTCACTCTGCAAAGGTCCAGAGCTCCATATTACAGCATTGTATTATCTGGAATACTGTAATTTCTACGCCTTGAAAAGAGCCTTCATTCAAGGATAGGTCTCTCTGATGGTGTGCTACAGAGAAGTCTCAAGCAGCATCACTACCTGCTGGTCCTGTTCCTAAAATCTTTCTGCCATCAGCTACAGTCAGACCAAGGATATGTGATAGATGGACCTGTGGGGTGGGATTCATCTCTAGATTCAAATATCTAATTATAGGCTCTATATGTGAGGTAGGTGTTTAAAGTCCTGTTATACCAGTGGAAATCTAGAGCTCAGCTCAGCTGCACACCTGTAGGTGTCTAGTGCTATTTCAGATACCTCTGGGTGTCCTGTCTGACCTCCAGCTGCAACTCCAGAAAGCCACAGGTCTCCCAGATCCTGTGTCATAACTTCCAGGCCAACACACATCTCTGAGAAACCCTTGGATGCCTCCCATGTCACTTGGCAGCTACTTGTGGGCATCTGAATTCAGCCCTTAGTCACTGCAGTCAGTAGGGTCCAGAGAACTATTTCTCAGCCTAAAGTAGACACTCACGTTTGGTCAGCAGACTGCATTGACAAGATTTTCATTGACCTTAATGGGAGCTCAGATTTCTTGCTTGTATGTGGACATTTAGAGAGTGATTTAGGTGCCTAAACATAGGCATCTAGTACTATTTTAGATACCCTAGACCTCTGAAGACAAGACTGCACCTCGGTCAAAAAGGTTTTATTTTTTGAGCTGCTCATTGTTCTTAATATCATAGATTTATACAACCACTGTCAGAGCAGATACTTAACCTATATTCAAGCATAGAAAAGCTATTAAAATCATTAGCTGAAACTCTCTGTGTTGTCGAGTTGTCAGAAAGAAAAAGCAGGTAAGTTTGGCAAAATGAATTCCAGGCATTGGGGTTTATGAGATCACATTACAGGACAGTAATTGTGAAATACTGACATTTTGGATATTTTCTCTTTGTATTTGTATGCTGTCCCTATTCTAACTGTAAACTTGGGTTTGTTCTGTAAAGTGGTGGTCAATAAATGTGCAACAAAGGAAAAGGAAGGCAGAACTCAAAATGTAACCTGTTGAGGAGAAATCTGACTTTTCCTCTGTTTTGAATGAACCCGTTAAAGATTTTGTTTTACTTGAGGTTTTCAAATGATTATTGCTAATCTACACTCATCTCCTCATCTCTTTGTGGTAGAAAAGTGTTTTCATCTGCAGCATGAGCTGAAAAGAAGTGTGGAAAAGCCAGCAAATAATGATGGAAAAGCAATTAATAATTCTTGGCAAATTTGGGTAGAGGTTTGGTTCAGTTGCCTATGACTTAAACTTATATTCTTCATCATCAAACTTTTCTGAAGTTCTGAAACCCAATGAAACAGAGGATAAAATTCACAGGTGGTTTAAGTCACCATCAATAATGCTACCTGCCAAGAACCTAGCAAGAATCCTGCAAGTCATATTTTTTATGTTGCTGATAACAAAATGGTTCATCAATTTGTACAGGTCAAGAAGCTAACACATTCTCCCACATTTTGGCATGCTTCTTTTGCCACAGCTTCAGCTTTGGAACATAAGATTTAGCATTCGTAACAAGGTGATGGATGCATATTGTAGAACACATTCCTTACCCTTAGAATTCAAATTGCCAGCAGGTCTATTTGATGACACTAGCAATACCAGCTTCTGAAGTCTTTCTTTAGTAATCATCACAGGTTTTCCTATACAGCCACCCACTCTACCTCTGATGAATAAAAACACAGACAATTTGGGTTTATTGCCAAGATGTTATGACACTTATGTGCAGCTTTTGGTGAACTTAGAAACAGTTGGCATTCCTCTAAATAATCCCAGAACAATAATTTTGCAAATCCATATCTCCATCTATTATATAATAAATCATCTCCACCTTTATGACACAACTCTCCTTTAGAGCTACATGTTTCTTTCACGTGCCCAAATGGTTACATGAAAGACTGAACATGTGGATATGCTGCTTTATCTACTTCATTAATAAACTGAAATATCCCTGACAAAACCTCTCACATTCATTTCTGTCTATCAATATTTTAAAACCTGTCAGGGAATTCCAATTAATCAGATGCCACTGGGAAAAAAAATACTCAGCTACCTACACAGGCAGCTAGGAGTGGTAAGAATGAACTTCGTGCCCTCATTCCACTTCAAAGCTGTGTACTTCAAGCCTGACAAAATAGCTTTACATTACCTCCTCCATACTCATTACTAGCTAGACTGTCATTAAACAGAACATTCAAAATGGCACTTAGTTCATGAACTTCTGTGGGAGACATTCTCAGAACAAAAGCGATGCTTTAATCTTGATAGGTGAAGTGCATTACATGAGCTATTGTGACTGATATTTTCAAAAGGTACTGGGGAAATAGATATAGGTAAGAAAAAAACAAAACATAATATGATGCTATTAAAATCTTTCTGCCTCTGCTGCAGCAGTGTAAGTCCCAGATCTGTAACTAGGTGAAAATTTGCACTAACTTCTTAAGACAGCTGGTCGAACATCTTCATGTTAAAGTCCATTGCAGCTGAACTGGTCCTACAGTCAAAACCGTAGACAGACCTAAAAGTCCCTTGGTCCTCTCCATTACAATCCACACTGATTGGATTGTGGTTGTCCCATGGGTGAGAAGGGAAAATAATGGGCTGAAGTTGACTGAATGTTCTGCATATACTAAGAGGAACCTGACTGAGAGCAAAGTCAGGCTATGAGTACTGCTCCAGGGAACAGCACTGACTCTGTCTCAGGATCCTGAGACTCCTTTTTCCTAATGGGCAATTTCAAGAAGTTTATGGATACCAAGAGCCATGAAAGGACCAGAATGGGTGATGAGGCCAGTGCAGAGGTTCTCAGTAGCTAAAAGCATCATCAGACCCAGTCGCTGTTAAAGAATTACAGAATCTAGGTTGCCACAATCTTAGAGATGGAAAGCTACTCTGTAGGCCCTTTGCAGCTTTCACAGTCTCCTAATTTTTTACCTTTAGACCTTTTATCTACTTCTGGGAATGCTGCCAGACTGAAAGGACTTTGCCAACAAAGCTGTCTAGCCTTGCTGTCTGTGTCCCTTCCCAGACAGTTTAGGTGGGTACCTGAACATTCATGTGGCAGCCTGCGCCAGTGACTTAGAAACCATACTGTGCAACCCCCTTGACATATCCTCACACAAGACCAGTCCCTCCCCTAGACTCTTCCTCCTCATGTTTTCATTCTCCCCAGAACTACATGGCAGCACTATTAAAAAATGAGAAGCTGAGATACATTTTGACATATAACCAATCATTTCTTCTGAGCAGAATTGCATGCAGTAGATTCAAGTGAGACACAACTTGTATTGTCAACACCTCCTCTTCTCTTCTGCCTTCCCCCACTCCAAATAATTATCAATCATCTAAATATGTCAAAATTTATAAAATATAAGTAGCCTGTGACAGCAACAAAATACCCCCTCCCCCACCCTGCCCAGGATAGGAAGCTCTCCCACTGATCCTGCCTAGATGACTCTTCCTGTCCAGGAGTTCACAGTGGCTGCTAATACATTGTAAATGCCACAGCATGCCCTGAGGTGCTGGTCTACCTGTCATCCTGATCAGGGAGCTGGCCAGATCCTGCTGTAACTTTCTTTCAGCTCTTTGAATGCCAAGGTGTGGTACCTCCCTGGGTCAGGACGCTGCCATCACACACACCTGGACCCAGGAACTCCACAGTGCTCTGGACCGTCTAGTTCACACATAGCTAAAATGTCCATGGCACCACCTGACATGCATTGGGCATGTCACATACATGCATTAGGCTGTATTTGGCTGGGTTAGCTGCATGGATTCACATCTAGTATGCATCTAGTATCAGAGTTGCCATCTTCTTCTTATATCCCTCTTCTTATCTAACCCTCGTCTGTCAGATGTTGTCTTCCTCATAACATAAAAGCATACAATCACAGCTTGCTATCCTTAGTCCCTTTCACCAAATCTCCACTTCTAGTTCTCTCTCAGCCCCTTTCCCTCAAGATTAAGACTAAAACATACCCTCCCTTTATTCCTCTCTCAGGAATATTCCAGTCGTAAAGCCTACCATGAACAGAGAGGCTGCTGAAGAGGATGAAGGATTGCCTATCTGTCTGTCTGGAGAGAGAACAGTAACTATACCCACCTTCTTTTACCCCATCTCTAGTACTCATATTCCACATGCCCCTCACCAGGGAATATACTGCATGTCTGCCAGTCCCTCAGAAATACCCTTTTGCACTTTTTGTTTTGGCAGTTGAAGTTTTGTCTGTTTTCACAAATTCTTGCATTTTTCCCCAGTATTCAGCAGACACATTTCAGTTAACACTTGGAGATAGTGCCAGGAAAATCCATGAAAGTTAATAAAATAAAACCATCTATTCCATAGACCTGCATTTTTAGAGGCCAACAATGTCTGAAGTCCACATTGGAGGGGGCTCAGGCCTGATCTCCTGGTTTGACACTGACTGGCAGGGGCCATGACCTAGTCTGTGGGAGTTAGCAAGCAGCAGAAATGAAGATTCAGAATACGAGATATAGAAATCTAACACGCATAACATTTTATAGCACAGCAAGTAGAAGACAGGGATTGTCCATAAAGTATTTTATTACATGACCTTCCTGATTTTTCCAGGAGAGTGGCTACAGAAAGTGCAGGAGGTGCCTATGGCCTCTTTTCCACTTCCTACTCCCAGCCCTCTGCCAGCTACTTCTCCTTTTTTTTCTGCATATGGTGTGAGTTGACAGCACACAAAAGGAAGCTGAGGAGGAGGAAGAAAGAGGAGATCAGGCTAGCTGATCTCAAAGACCTTCTGTCTCCCCTTAAGAAAAGGAAATACACATTTCACAACATTCTTGCAGCTGTAGAGTAATGGAAGCAATTTAGACAAAGGTTTCATAAGCCAGAAAGTATGCACTGACTGCTATGCATTAACTGTTCACATAATGTTGACCAAAAAGGAGCTATGCAAAATTTAGATTAACGTGTACCCTGCCAGACATCCTGGAAATGAAGTAGCGATGCACAAGGGACTGATGCGCAACACGGGAAAAGATCTTCCTGTTAATAGAGAAACTTGTCTGGACAGCGGGCAGGAGACAGGGATAAAAGTCTCACTGCAGACACCAGCACGGATGGGGAAAACAGAGCAAGTGTGATGTCTGATCCATGTGTCCAGACCTTCCACAGACTGAGCACCTTCGATACAGCAGATTTACCTCCCACACTGCCTTGATGGTTATTAACTTTTCAATTCCAAATGGACTGGAACAGAGCTGCGGGAATCAGATATTGCCAGCCTCCCTTTTCTTACAGCAGCCCTATCTCAGTGCCCGGCAGCATTTTCATGTTAATTGACTTCCACAACAAGGAAGAGCTGAGCTAGGGACATATCACTATGATCACTTTCCTCCCTGTCCTAAAGTTCTCCCTCTGCTAGCAATTTCCTTATGTTTGCAAAAGCCAGTCAGTAATTAGCATGGTGTTTTTCAGACATCTGCAGAAAGCTGTCCCCAGGGTGTCCACCCATAAAAATACCCACAGTGCAACAAGATCAACATCTAATAGTGTACAGGGAGGCATAAAAGCACTACCACGTGCTTTTGCTAGCCAGACAATGCCTGTAAACACTGCAGTCATATTCCCATAACCTAAATCTAGACTGTCAGTTAATGCGGTGCTACACAGATTCAAGTTTAATAATTGTAAAATTTCAGCTTCACTTATGTGCTTTGTAGCATCTTTAGGAAACAACTACCACTCTCCTTTGGTCTTCCTTGAATATACATGCATATCTAAGCAGTCAAACACCCAGCTAGAGATCAACACCTGGGTTCCTCAAGCAGAAGAGCATGTTGTGGCTTAAATAAAGGTATTGTATTCCATTCAGTTACACTACCTAACTACCTTATTACATGTTTGTGGGTGCTGTATGCAATTTAGCAAGATAGAAAATTCTTCTGCAGATACTAAATTTTAAAGAAGAACAGTTTTTTTCCTCTTAATTTGGCATTCAGCTATCCATCAGGATAAGCAATAAGTATCTTGGCAGATAATTTGGGACATATGGCTTTGAAAAACTGATAATTTAAAAGTACTTGGATAAGTTTCCTCAACTCATTCACCTTAAATCCTGTTATTCTCTTTTACATGTTCTCTAGCAGCTGGTGCAGCTAAAAAAGAATAGAAAATATGCAAGTGACAAAATGACCTTTTCTTGAATTATTTTAATGTATACCACAAAAGTCTCACTCACAAACTGAGTAACAGAAGGAGTTGAATACAATTCAAAGCTGTTAAATATATATGCCTCATCTGTAGTCACCAGATGGCACCAGATATATCCATATACTGATAATCAGCTTAAAACCGCTGTAATACATCTTTGTCTTTGAAATACACAGCACATTACATATGGATATTAGCTGAAACCTAGTATTTGAGCAGTCAGTAGACTAGAGAGTTTAAATACAACTTCAACAAAATCTGAGTAAAATGTCCCAAAATTTTTTCTGAGGGGGACCGTATTTAAGAGGAAGATTCAGGGGCACCTACTAATTGTAAAGGTATTGGCTGGAAAATATTTACAAAAATACAAAAATAATATATTATTTCAATTAAATGTATTGATTCTTACTCCAAATTAACATCTTATTTACACATTTTTCCTTACATTTTTAACTATTTAAATGTTTTTAAAGAATCAAATTTTGGGGAAAAAAATTCGAAAGAATACATTTCAGTTCTCCTGAAGAACTGTAGCTTTCTGTTTATATAAGCTGAAGCTTTTTCAAGCTTTCTGGCATTGCCAATGAGCTTTCGCCTTATGGATGAAATTCCATGTTTAAAAAATGTTTTACAAATATAATCACGTTATTTTATGAGGCTGAAGCTGAAATTAGCTATGCCTGATACCCAGTATGTTATCTTCATGAATATAAAAAACAGTGATAGCTAATTCATTTGACTGTAAATCACGAGTCATTAGTCTTTTCTTTATTTGAATGCTCATAACTTTCATCACTGATGAAAATATTTGGGAAACCAAACTGTTTCTTGAGCTTGGCAGTGTTTTGCAAATGCATTTTTCTTATTCTCTATTCATCTGTCTTCTCTGTGAATGGCTTTTCATCAAGGGCAAAAAAACAAAAAGGGTGAAATCTTGACCTCACTGAAATCAGTGGCAAAATTCCCACTAACTTCAAGGGGCCAGGATTTTACCACACATGACCAACTTTACACACAGAAGATGGAAAACCAAACAGACAAAGCTATCGTGTTATTAAAAGCACAGAGTCTGAACATGAATCATCTAAATAATATGGCAAATATTTACAAATAACAAAAGTAATGTAAGAAAATCAAGCTGTAGTTTGAAATGGAGAGCTTCAGATGGAACTTCAGTCCAAATACTAAAAATATAAACTTTAAGCATCCATATTTTATATCTTTAGACTATTGTAATGAATTTTCAGCCAGCATGCTACTTTTGATTATGCTAAATATATACAGTTGTATCTGCTTCACTGCAGCAAAATGTTTACTGCAAAAATGTAATTCACATGTACATTCTCTTCAGAATGACCTGTTCCTAAAAATGAACAAAACCCATAGAAGACTAATAGGTATTTGTGTCCCCAGTGCAAACAATGGCACGTGAGTGCAAATAGCAGTTTGTTTAAAGGTCACTTTGCAAGCACTGGCTTGCATGCAACTATTTGCTTTTGCAATGGCCAGGCCTAGCCCAAATGGAGATGTCTCTCTGGTCAAATGATCTATGATTATTCTGTATGCTTTACACTAATGTGCAGAGCCTCAGCAAGTACAGCTCTGAAATGAGAACATTACTTAGCTTTAGTAATTACCAATTTAGTAATTAGCAATTTAGTAATTAGTAGCTGTGGCACCTATCAAAAAATAGTCCTGAAAGTCTAACGAGCAGCCTGAAATTTAGGCACCTTATGCAAAGTAAATCACTCAGCTCCCTCTATAGCTCATCGAGAAAGCAGTTTATGATCTCCTCTTAAGAGATCTTAAGAGAAGTAACTAAGAAAGGCAGCATGAATTGCTCTCAGGGGATCTCCATTTTTCTCCACTGACTGTAAGGGGAGCCTAGACAACCAGATCAGAGTAAACACATAACTTCGTATGGCTACCATTAAATAAGATTACTCTATGATAACAACTTCTATTATAGAAGATGGAGAATGGAGACAGATGGTTTACGTGACTTGGCACAGGGCCTCTCACTGAACCTTCTGGATCCTAGTGCACTGCATGCTGAAATGTCCTTCCTCCCATACGTTGTATTCCTGTCTGTACTATAGGTTGAGAAATAATGAAATGAGCAAAAATAAAGTGAATCTAGTTTTATTCCTCTTCCTGTGGCATGAGTCTGTTGTCCTATAAAGGAGCTCTGCTTTTAGCCTCTAGAAAAGAAAGCAGGCATGTATATTTGTACAAGACACAATATTTCTTTCTTTCCATAGCAAAAAAGCATAGTACTCATTTTATCACCAAAAATTATACTCTTAGGCTATCATCTGCCATTCTATCCATAGCAAGTACACGATACTGTAATTAAAGTATATTTTATGCATTATGTATGAAAGGGCTCTAATCATTTCAACATACTATTCATTGAAATACATTAATACAGTACCTATAATACATGAAATGAGATAGATGAAAATAGAATACAACCTTATAACTATTTATAGGTCTTCTCATCCTGGAGGATTCCTAAGAATATCGGAATTTATGGGCTGTGTTATCCCATCTCACTAGTTTCTCAAAATGAGAGGGATGTGCAAGAGGCTAGCTACCTCCTAGAGACATCTCAGAGCAGTCCAAGGGGAAGCAGAGTAGGTATCACATTTATTATGAATGAGACGGTTTGTATATAGTGATTTTTCCTTTCAGAGAAGACAAGACAGGGAAAGGAGTTTTTATCTGTACACGATCAGATGAAAGACTATTGCAGACAGGGCTGAAGTTCAGAGCAATTGGGTCATGTCTCACAGTGTCTCTTGCAGAGTAGAGAAATGCCAACCTCCACAGGGAAATAAGACATTCCCTGGCGAGACCGTCATACTGCCTGGAAGTTAACACTTCTCAACTGTTCACTTCTTTTCCCTCCTTTTTAGCTGAGATGTGATAAGTGACTGCATGAATGCTATTTGCCTAATTCAGTGCAAAGTAAAATGGGTTTATCTAAATTTGTGGTTTTGGGCTGTAAAATGAATAAGGAGATCTTATGTGCCAGTCTCAGCTCAGCCTATGCTTAGAAGGTGGCAATCAGTGGATCATTATTTTTTTAAACCATCAGAAATCTCATAAGCAAAAACCTAACTGTATTATCAACTTCCAGATTTTCCTGAGTGAGTTTATTATGAATGCAAAGCTCTGACCTTCTTACTGCACAGTCTTCCAAAAAGGGGTTTTGTGGGTAATCAGTTAAGTGTGAGCCTGATTCTGGCCTTACAGAGAAGACAGTTAACATTTCACTCCACTGTACATGGAGGACCTCATCATTCAGGCTGAGCAGCAGGAAGGATGCAGATCAGTTTTATCCTTAAGTGTTGGAAGATAGCTCTCATGTGACTTAACCATATTAAACCAATAATCCTTGTGGACCTATGCAGATTTGACTGAATGGCAGAGATGTTTAAACACAAATGACTATGATACATACAGCATCAAAAACATTGATTTTCTGATTTTAAATGCCTGTGTTTGAGGATGAGGATTAGTTTTGTTTTTCTTATGCTTACTTCCTTTGCACAGTTTTTCTCTTTTCAATAGAGAAGACTACAAACCTAAAGGAAATCCTGCACATACCTGTTTCTCCCCACTGGGCTTCTTGTGGTTTAACAGCAGCTCCACGGCACCAACTACCTCCTTTCTTATGGCATGCAACAGGGCATCTCCCACATATACATTAAAGCTTAGGAGCAGCTCAATGAGCTCAAGGTTCTCATTTTCAATAGCAATCAGGAGTGCAGTTCTTCCCAGGGGATCAATGCAGTTAATATTGATCTTAAAATAAATTTCTGCTTCTTCCAGAGCTTTCTTCACACTGGCATAATCTCCTTTCTCCACGGCATTCAGATATGCTTTCTCTGAATGGGACAGTTCTGATTCTGCTCGTACAATACGAAGAGGGATGCGATCTCTGTAGGGAGCATTGACACTTCTTTTGTAGTAGAACTGGGCCATATTTTATGCCATTCTAATACTTTGTCTCTGCAATATGAAAAGAAATATTGAGTCAATAATGTATTTTTGGGGTACAGTACACCAAAGGAATATCTGCAACCTATAAGCATTTAAAACTCATTCTAAAAGTGTTGTTGAAACATATACAAATGGTATATACCTAAAGAACTTGTGAGATCACCAGCAAAAAAAGGAAAAGAAAACATAAAACCATGTTGTTGCAAATTACCAAAACAAAGCATATCTGTCAGCAGACCTCTCACGTGCATGTATTTCTCAAACCTGTGGCAAGCATGAGGTTATATGATGTAACTTGCACCAAACAGGTAGCTCCACTACACTTAGTTTCTTCATTAAGTTCTGTTACCTCACATTTGCCACAGTTCAAGAGCATGCTTGTACACAGTTACTGCTGCTCAGTAGACAACAGGACACTTTTAAAGGACACTTTTAAAGCTTGATTGAGGTAGTGGTTATGTTACTTAGCGATTGGTTCGGTTGCCCACTAAAGGTGCCTAGTGCTCTCTGAGATGCACTAGGTAACCCTTCTGGACTCCGTCAGGGCAGGGGACTTTCACAAGAGCTGTGCACACCTGGTCTCTCTGTGTGAATATCTCTGATATCCTAGACACTAGATGACATTAAATGCTTGTGTGTGAACAGTTGAATCTTCTTATTCGTTTCCTTAGCTTGGGCAGAAAGAACATGATAGAGCTGGAATAGTTATTAGACTTAGTCTCCACAGCCCTTCTGAAGTACCCTTTCACCAAAAATTAGTTTCTCCCAACTTATCTGAGATAGTCCCAGCTTTTGATTCAGTCTCATATGCTATTAGAAAAGCATTCATACAAAATGCTTTTCCAGCCAGCACTTACTGACACATAAGTGTCAGTACAGTGTCTGTATTCTACAATTCTACAGTGTCTGTAGAATTCAGAGACTAAAAAGAAAAACAAAATCCATATAAGCTTAAAGTACTTGAAAATCCTGAGGACTGGTAGATAATGACCATGGTTTTGATTCTGAACTATATAATTTTAAACTAGAATGAATTACTGACACAATGCAACTATAAAAAAACCCTCTGAAATCTTACAGATGATAAAGCATTTCATGCCTCTGTTTTTATTCTGTGTATTTTGTGCAAGGACTTTGCAAAAATAATTCTTTAATTCCTTCTAACAGGATGATTTTCTCCTGGCTATTTCTGCTACCTGAAAAAAAAAAAAAAGCAAAATGCGACTTAAAAGGCCAGGTTACTCAAGAAATAAATTCTCCTGCAGTTCAATTAGAGGTAGTACAGCTTAATCAAAGAACTGTAGTTTCTTGTCATTTTTTCAGCTGACAATGCAAGTTTGGGTAACGCTGCCTTTTCCTCCATCGCCTCTAGACAAAAAAGAAAAAAAAATTCTCTGTTGAAACCCTAATTTGGAAAATACGATATTTATTTTTGTTATTGTGAGGTTCTGACTGATCAAAAATTTCATCTGATACTGTGAGAAACCTAGAAGTCTGTTCCACTCTCCTTATGCAGTGCAGTGAGAGGTAAGTGCCAAGGCTATTACTGAATTATTTTCTTTGTTTTCCAGAGCAGATCAACAGGGCTTGAGGCACACAAGTGACAGAAGAGGAGAAGCATTAGAAAGAATACCCCTCTGAGCTTATATACAGCAACTGAGAAATTGCAGTCCTTTGCAAACAAAATGTTTCCCAGTTCCCCCTCCAAGGTGGTATAGGTCTGCATTCTGAGCCACTAGAGCTTGCCCAATAGGTGGATTATGTTCTGTTATCCTCACTCTAAATGAAATAAAGTACATATCTATTGTACCATTATGTGTCCCTGAAACAAAGATCACATTCTCATTTTCAATGCACTATATTTTACCAGTTTACATTTTACTCTCTTGCTTTTTGAAATTACAAGTTCAGTTAAAGAAGAAAAAGAAGGACGTGGATAATCAGAAGGTGTTCATTTCCAGATTGACAATCCTAAACGTGTGTTTATATGTAGGTATCTAGATGAAAGGTAGGTTGCTACAATCCCATTGCAATCATCAAGATTCAGGGATCCATTCCATTCCTCACCTACAGACGTCTGGTGCCCTCTGAGATGCTGAAGGGCATCCTGCCTGGCCTCCAGCTGTCACTTCAGAATGACTTAGGTCTCTCATAGGGTCTATTTCATATCTTCCAGTTCCACAGGGATATGTTTTGGATAACCCCATGGCATATCCAGTGTTTGTAAGAGGATAATTGGATGCTGTTCTGGTCAATTAAGTCAATGCAGCCCAGGTATCTATTCATACTACCCTAAACCAGACACCTACATTTGGTCAGCTGAATAGCTCCCTAAATTCTGACTGTATTAACAAACAAACATTGTTCAGTTTCCTATTATCTACAAAGAGTTCCTCAAGACCCCTGGAGGAAACCGAGTGGCTGCAACTGGGAGATTATTGCTAAAAGCTCTTCTCCCTTGAAAACACAGTAAAGAATGAATGGATAGATGCCTCCCAATTTTTTGGGAGTTAAAGTAGTATTTAATTTGCATCAGTGAAATTAGCCATAATGAAGATTCTTATGGTAGAAGAAGAGCACAGTGATTTACAGATGGGATCTACTATGATTATATTTAGGTGATTTTTTTTGTTTTTCTTTTTATGATAAGTCAGAAGAAGAGCTCTGTTATTGCTTCATAGCAAGCCCTAAGGAGAACGCTTGCTGGAATCTCTTGTGTTTACTTCTTCATGGTTCTTGAGTGGGGAAAATTAGATCTAAGCTTAGTTTGTCTTTCTCACATGAGATACATTAGACAGACACGTTCATCCTTCTAAATAGCTGTCCTCTCTTAGTCCTTCTCTCTTGCCCCTCCCACTTCCTGAAAATAATCACCCTTAAATAAGATTTAATCTTAACTAAAAATATGTTTATATGCAATTAGAATGCAGAGACTGATTACTGATACAATATAATCCTGGATGATGATACATACATGAAAAATAATAGTTCACGGGGTGTTTACAGAAGTATGTAAACACTTATTTTGATTTTATCTATGGGTAGATAGTGTTGCATGACAGCAGATACCATGCTATCACATGTAAACATGTGTTTGACAGATTTATAACAGCATTACATGAGAGCTTCACTAAGAACTAGAAGTAGCAAGCAGAGGTAAGGAATGTCTCTATTTGCTTTGAGTTCCTCTGCAGGACCAAGAGTTTGAAGAAACAAGTAGTCTGGCACACTAGATCAGTAGGAGGGAGATGAAAGAAAATTGACAACGTAAGGTGCTAAGCAAAAGTGGAACTATAGTTTCCACAGAATCCATATATCTAATGCAAATAAAAATATTTTGGAGAAGGGATAAAAGCAAAATAACTTGCCTTGAAAATAGGAATATAATCACCCATAAGAAACTCATTACAACCAGAAGCCAATAAATGCCCAGTGAGACAGACTGTACGTGAGCCATCTGAATATTCAGATTCACAGGACTCAACTTTAAATCCTAGAGGAATTTTTGCGGTCCTGTGTCCCTTGTCAGAACTTGACGAGGGGAATAAGGGACTGGGAAACAAGTTTATGACAAAAAAAGAAATACTGATCTTCAGTGGTTTTGTTGCCTGCCATCCCCCTAATCCTGAGTAGGCAGAGTTAAGACATGTGCCACATCTAACAAGATTTATTCAGCATTTAGAGGAACCTAGTCTGAGGTGAGGAAGAGCACTATAGGTTCCTTTGATCAATCTGGAGAAATATCACGGTATCCTGTTTCTATGAAATCTAGATTTTTTTGAACGGAAAAAAAAAGCTGTCAGAATTGACTTTGTGAGAAATTTGGTGATTCCTCCTACCAAACTGATAGCATTTAAAATTAATACTACTTCAAAAATTAATAGTATTTTGATTAGTATTTACTCTCTTACTAATCAAGATATGTGTTCACATGTTATTTATTGTATCTCTCAGAAATGGTTGCTCCAAAAGTATTTATTTATTTCAAAAGTATTTATTTCAAAAAATTGACCAATACTTTCTTTTTTTTTTTTTTGACCTTCATATAATACAGAACAGAAAAAGCTCGAGTAAAATACTCAGAAATACAAACCTTATTTGATAAAGGAAGCCTAACATTATTGAGCTATTGCCATTCAAGAGTCCACTGTCCTACCACAAAGCTTTTCCACAATGGCAAGGTACATAGGGTTCCTTCAAGATGCAAATTATCTACTAATCCAGAGAAAGGAGTTACTTATAACACTTACAATAAAGGGTTAAAAATTAATAACATCATGTTGTGCAATGATGATACTTGGTTTCTCACATACTTCATACGAAGAGATTATAGAAGATATTACACCTTTGGAATACCTGAATAACTAGGACCATTTCTGCCTATTTGTAAAACATGCACAGAATATTTTGAAATTTGTGGTGACTAACTGTATACTCAGCTGCTACATGTTTTAAGATTAGAATTTACGCAAGAAAAAAAGTCTTACTGCATGGAAAAAGAAAAGGTATTCCTTTTAAAATAATCTGTTCCAGATTATTATGTTGTAGCTGAAAATATACATGTTTGAAAGTGCATGTTTCTCCAAATACAGTTACAAACCAATAAAGCACTGAGTCTAATTTTCCCACAACAAGAAAAAAACATATCAAAAAGGGTCAACATATCAAAGAGGGTCAGATAGTTTATGCTAGCTTTATGACTTTAGTGGTACTGCAAATACTATTATTCATTACCAAACTAGCTGTAAAAAATGATTGAACAAATATTATTAAAAATATTGATTAATGTTACATTAATTATTTAACAAATTACTCAGTGACTTTCATCCTATTATTTTGACCGCGTTGTGTACTGTATACCTTAAGATCCATTAAAGGATATGTTTTAAAAATACAGTATTATATGTACAAAATATTGCAGCTCACCATTAGTAAAAGGTTTAGCTATAACCCAGGTAATTATAAAACATGAAATAGAATGGATCTATTGAGTTGTAGAGTCAGGCCATTGCCAGTGACAGCAGGCCAGGCAGAATACTTTAGGGCATCTCCAATGGCACGAGATGCTTCTGAATGGGGCAACAGAGGCAACCTCCTATGGAAGATTCATCTCAATTTTAGGTGCACAATTCAGTTATTTAAAGACTGACATCTGTTGTTATATTTTTGTATTGTATAGGAGATCTCGTTCCACCTTCCACTGTTTCTCCAAAGGACACCGGGTTCCCAGAGGTCCTGTGTCACATCTGCCAGGCCTGTGCTGATGTCCTGGGCATCTCAAATAGCCCTAAACACCTAGGGTCTGCTTAGGCAACTGATTCCTGCCCTCAGTGTTTACAGCTGAGGGTAAGGCACCTCTCGAATGTGATTTTTTCTGGCTTGTTTTAGACAGCTACACTAGGATGAGAAAAGTCATACCCTTCTATTAACACGGTTAAAACTAATTTAACTTTAAATTCCCTTTCAAATGCTTCCTCAGCTTGATTTATGACTACTCTCATGTTATTACACTTTGTGACCTCTAAAATCTACCTTGCTGTGTGGATCAATCCTTTCTGCCTTGGTCACAGGTTCCCAGTTATTCTTTATTTCCTTTTTGAGCTGATGATTAAGCCAATTAGATTTAGAATGCTTTTCTACACATAATTTTCAAATCTTTTTTTGGAAGCAAAAACTGCAACTATATTTTGAGTTTGTAACTTAAAAAAAAGTCCAGGGCTCCTTTGGATTAACCTTTATTCCAAATGAAATTTGTTTGAATGTTTTAGATGAAGGGAAGCAAACTAATGTCAGTGGGCAAACTGAGTTTCAGAAAGCTTAGAGTTTTGTATACACTGGTGATTATAAATAGTGAGGAGGTTCACCAATACAGCCACTTTTTCAGCATTTAAGTATTATTTCCAGCAGAAAGTTTTTGATTTATCAGAAAATTTTCAAAGACCCGGAATAAGCAGTAGCTTAGGACTTAGAATAGTCCCTTGAAAAGAAAGATAATCTTATTTAAATCTTGTATGACAAGGGCCTGGTGACTACTGAGCTTTTCCAGTGTCTCTCATTCTTTCAGAAACCCAGCATTAAAGGAAAAAAAATGACTATGATATTGGAAGAAAAGGTATGACCAAGTTAGTCAGCTGTCATTGGCTTACAGCAGTTGTTCCTACCAAAGCATACAAATACACTATTTATATAGTGCTTCTTGCCTTCTGGAGCTGTCAGGGAAATACCACCAGCATCTGAGAAGAATAAATAAATAAATAAATAAATAAATAAATAAAAGATAATATTTTGACTGTGAACTCAGTCTTATGAGAATAGATTTCTTTCACAACAGAAATAGTTTCATTCACACCAGCTGCAGACCACTATTTAAAATGATATAGGACTGTATTTTTTGTACATTGTTATTCAAGGGGTGTAGCAACATTTTGCCTTGTTTGTAAAGTTTTAACTTTTTCACTCTGTTTATCATTGCTTGTGGCTTAATACTCTTAAGAAAAGCTGATGTTATTCATTCTACTGATGATAAAATAAATCACTGGAAATTACTTTCTGCTGCTATATCATGTACATATATACACATATATTATAACCAGAGCTAGTCAGAAGTTTCCTGATCAAAGCTAAAGCTCCAAAAAATGCAGTCAGCATTCCTTGGGTTTTACTCAACTTCTCCTTTTGCCTTATATGCTGTCTCTAAGTACATGATTGTATCCTCCATATTTTTCCAGGGGAACCTTGACCTGCATTCCCACGCACGCTGTTGCCCACCCTGAAACAACACCGTACCAGGGCGCGTCTGGAGGGAGCAGGGAATCAGACAGTGACCGACGGGCAGCACCATCACCTCTTTGACAAACCACTTCTGCTGAAGCCTGCAGTGACTGTGCTTACATGTTGTAACTCTCTTAAAGAAATGGAAAGACAGGCAGGGACAGCACTTCTCCTTCAGCAGACGATCAGCAATATTGCAATAAGGCATCTGGATGGACACAGATGTGCTCCATAGTATCCATATGTGTGGCTTCTGAAAACCTCACTGATGCTACTCTTTGAAAGATACTCTATTTCCAGTACTGCTCACTAAATTAGACTTATTATAACATTGTTATACTATAACTTTTTCTGTGATGTCAGCAAAGGTATGCCTCCGATTTTGTTCACAAGTTTGCTTTTCAGACTATTTGTTAGAAAAAGGTAAATCTTTGTAAAAAGTATCTATGGAGGTGCCCTGCTCAGGAAACCAGCACATTTGTGACAAGTGAATAACACTATGATTTCTCTGTGATGTTCTCCAATTATTTTATATGTACTTTTTAGGGCAAAGGAAAGTTTCTGACATTTGTTATATTCATGCAAGCATGAAATTTTCTTTCTAAAATAGATCTGTGACAGACCAGCTTTAATCTGCCACAGGATCCTATCTGATACACAGTAAAAATGATGTTCAAAGGGAATTTTTGAAAGCAAGACTTCTCTTATAAATCCTAGTTCAAGGGAAGCGTGGAGTTCCACCACTTCCAGACACCATGACATATTGTTAGATTTGAACAAGAACAGAAGAAATGCAGATAACCTTTGATTTCTGAACCCAGCATTATACTGGTCTAGACTAGTAAAGTAAACATGCCTGCAGCTTCCGTAGCACTGAGGTGAACTGCACAGGCCCTGTCCTTACCGGTAAGACTCTCTCAGTTCCAGAATAGGATAGCTGAAAGAAAAATGTGTACTGGGAATGATTTGTGGTTCCTCCTAACTCCTAAACTGTGCCCAGAAAATGCTAATTGGCCTGAGCCAAAACCATTCCAGGGACTATTCTAACAATTTCAGGCATAGGTAATTAAGTTCCACTGCTCATGGGTGTTTTATATTCTTATTTTACTGTTTTTATAGCTGACAATACAATTTATGAAGTCCTCTCCTGAAATTCATTTTTCATTGTTAGCACTGTGATCAGGTTCAGACTTGAAAGCTAACAATAGAAAAAGTAGCAATTCAGACTTTAACATGGAGCTGTGCATGCAGGAAATAAACCAGATATAGGTTAATACGGTGTATGTTCCTTATGAGGCTGTTAATTAATTTGGAATACAGTTTAGAGCTCTTGTTTGTGCTCTGACTTAAAATAACTTGTGATCTAAGTTGAGGTAAAGGAAAGAACATGACATAGGATGCAGGTGTCAGTGGGTGATGGGAGGTAGGCTGTCATGCTGTCTGTGTATATGTATTCTGGCTTCACAATCAGCAAGGCAGGGCATCAGCTAGACTCAACAACTTCCAGAGCCTGAGACACAATGGATATATGACAGATGAAATTCTACCAGCTTCTTACATTAACAGCTTAAAAGATCGAGTCCCAGGAGAATGTAATGCTGACATTGAATGCGATAAACTTTTAACACAGTGACATGGATTACTTGCTTAGATGGTTTTGTGTCAATTTGAAGACAGAATGCAATTTTATAGCAATATTTTGCTTCTAAAACATAGTGCTTTCTATAGAGTGTAAGCATTTTCTGGAAATTCACATAGACTACACCAAATGAGAGAAAACTTTCATCTCCTAGGGTTGACATCACATCAGATCTTGGCTGGGAATGACAGGTTCTTCTTATAACAGTGACCTTTACGGCCAGGATTGTTATCAGCCTGAGGCTTGAGAAATGCCAAAAGATCAGTTTTACTAACTTATGGGCAAAATATTCCAGAGAGGGATTAGAAATGAGATGTAGAGATCAAGGAGTGGGATGATTTGAGGCCAGGCACTCAGCGTTGCAAAACTGCATAATTGTTAAAATCAGCAGAGGTATTCAAGAACTTGCTTCTTCAAATACAGTTAAAGTGAAGCCTAATCTCACTTAATTTAGAGTAAAATCAAATGGCTGCGTGAATGAAAAAAAATGAGCAACTCAAGCTCATGGAAGTATCATGAGATGATAATTGCTTTCTAGTACGTGTGAAATTAGCTCATCTTCTCAGTTTTATTCAAACTAGAAAGAGGCAGTCCTTGAAAAAAATAATGTGTGCGGTTACCTCTTGCTGATGCGTAGTAGTACGCTAACATCCTCAAGAAAGTGAGCAAATGAGGCTGAAGGCTGGAATATTTGCTCCTGCTCAGAAGGCAAAACTGAAGCATTGAAGCATAAGCGTAATGCTGGAGTGAAGGAGAGACAGACTGCTTTCCACTGACTGACCTGAACTTGTTCTTTGAAAACATGGAGCATGAATGATGTCAGCTCAGCCTACAGCAGCAAGCAGCCAGTTTGGGATGGGAAGGACAGAGAAGGCCATAACACAGATAATGATCTTAATGAGTGAATACACCATCCAGTTCAGCTGACCTCCCTGTCTCTTGGCTGGTGTTATTCTCCTGAGTAAATCTGAGGAGCTCTTCAAAATCACTTCCAAGAGAAAGTCTTTCAATGTCATCTGGCTACACAGAACGCCTTCTTGCAGCATTTCCAACAGTAGCGCTGTCCTTCTGCTCTGTGGATGTATTCCTGCAGCACTTGCACAGCATGGCAACATTTCCCAAATGAGGCTGAAGTGTGCTGTCCCCTGCTTAGGGAGAAGACGAGTGGAGCTCCTCCAAATGAGGAAAGCATGGGAGAAGAAACAAGTACATAATTTCCGCTGAAAAATCGAACTGTGGTTGGGCAGAAAGGGTACAAATGTAAAGATTCACTTGAGGAAGAAAGGGGAGGGGAAGCAGAGTAGCTTGGGAAACACAGGACAGGGCTCTTTCTGAAGTATTGCTTGTGGGAGTTATGCTACAAGTGGCAGTGACTTTTCTACACTTCAGGATGTGTTTATGGGCAGACCCACATGTCCTCCCATGCTTCACATGGTGACGCTCCAGGCAGCATGCAGTCTGGCCAAAAAAGGGAGGTTGTGGGCAGACTGCCCAAACACATTTAGTAAAGATATGCTAAGAAAAACACTCAAATGTGGGTCCATTTTCAGATGTACAAGCTAAGCCACCCCAAGGATAAGTTAAAACACTTTCTAGTGTTTACAGCTGATAGAGAGCCTTCTGTGAAGATATCTTTGTACAACCACATACGCTCATGTAAACTTTTTATTACTGGCTGCTGCAGTCAGAATAGAGTGTGTATCTTGAGGGTAGCCCTGAATGACACTGAATTAAAGAAAAGCAAAAGTTGGTAAGAAATAAAGACTAACTAGAGGGAAATGATCAGTTGTGTACTCATTGGCCTGTATCCACTCAGAGCCTTAAGGTTTCTACCCTCACACTACTTATTCAGAGAAACGTCAGTCAGTGCCTTTCAATACACTTTACTAAAAGGCTGTATTAAAAAATAAAATCAGGAAAACTTATCATCTAAGCTCAGCTACTAATAATAACATGCGAACTCTAGTATAAAGAATTATAATGATCAAATCAAAATCAAATTCAGATCAAAGCAAACCAATTAGACTCAATATCAGACAATGTTCCACCATCAGATTAGTTAGATAATACAAAAATAGTTATACAATTTCTAAAAGGATGGTTGCCTATTGGTTATAAATCCCAACAAAAGAATTTGATTGAAATCAATCAAATCTTTAATTTGGTTAGTTAACTAGCTTAATACCAAAACCAAATTACTATCTGGACCAAAGCCTGACAAAAATAATGATAAAGTTTGTTCTCTCAAAATTCTATTCATATGTGATGACTAACCCCTTCTTGCCCTTGTAGCAATAGACTTCAAAGAATAGAATAGAAAACCACAAGTTTGACAACTCCTATTTACCAGAAGTCATAAATGACAGCTTCATGTCACTCAGGACCTTCAAATGCATAGCACAGAACATGCCCTAATGAATACTTTGATGAGGTATTATATAAGGCTGCTTAAATACATGGGAACGTTTCTTTTCAGAAATTTGCCTGCACGGCCTTTGCACTTATATGCACAAATCACAGTTCAGGATTAGAAGACCGTGAAGAGTTTCCTGCTAAATGAAAACAGGAGTTAAAAATATAAATAGTAAAAAGAAGAGGATTCTCGTTACAAGGAGGTGGTGAAACCAGGAAACTCAGCTCTCCTGTAGTTTCACTGACTTAACACAGGCATGTCTATGCAGTGCTCTACAGATTCCTGACCTAGCAGTGAGTGAACTGGTACATATGATCCCACACCAAGGGTCCTGGAAGTGGCATAATTATGACAGTTAATTATGCCAGACCCAGCATTTCACTGATCCATTTGTATTGCTTCTTATTCCTCAGATAGTCTGAGCACCTTTCAAAAATTTTGTTTGTTCTTCCTTGGGTAGAAAGGTTGTAAGATGGTATGTCACCACATATATTACAGAAAGCTTTCTATAAAAATCCTTTAAAAACAGATAACCAGAAAATGTTAACAATAAATCTAGTTATTCAATATTCACTTAGCAGCATATTTCTGACATAAATGCAAATGTGTATTCAGTTTTGTCATTAGACAAGCGTCATAGTGCTTTTATTTTTAATAGACTAGAAATTGAATATACAGTCTTCTGGAACCCACAGTGTAAAATATGGAACTTATTTTTAAGATTAAAACTGATTGAAACATAAAATTAGAAGGATTATGTAACGTCCTTTATCCTAAATAATGGCTCCTCCCCCAAACACATAACTGTTCCAGTATGGTATTCATAGGGAAACTATATTTGACAGAGAATGGAAACAGGAAATACATCATTAATGTAGCAAACTTTCACTACAGAAAATACATCTTGTCTGGATTTCTAATAACAGAGGATTAATTTTGCTCTCACTTACGCCAGGTGTACACTCCTCTTATTTAAAAAGTAATCATTCAGATTTATCCTTGGAATTAGGGAGTAGGCTACTTCATTTTATATTAAAAAAAAAACAAAAACAGTAAGTCTGTAAAGACAATATATGTTTAGATACTATGTAGTAGCTGCAGCATTTTATATTTTAACTAGTAGCTTATGTTAATATGACATCAGGTTCAATACTTTGAAAAAAACACTACTGTTCTAAAATATCATGGTTCTAAACATTCAGTTAAGCACCTTTTAACATGATTTTTAAAAATCAACATTCATCAGGTTCCATACAAGCTGATGAAGGTTTCTTGGAAGGTTATATTTTCTAAAATCAGAACCCATCTGAAAATGTTTACATGTAGATTTTGGAACATTAGAGGATCAACATCAAATAACTTGGCTTCAGTTCCAAGACAGTGCAAGACAGAAGACAAAGACCCATGCCAAGATGCATCTGAGTTGCCAGGAAAAGTTGTTAGAAAAGAGAAAAGCAAATCAACAGAGAATATTGTCCACCAAGTTCCTAAGAGTGGACATATCAGGTCCTGATAAAAGAAGACAGGTATCTAGAGTAGGTATATAAAGAGAACAGTAAGGGCCCAAATGAAACTGCAAAGAAAATGCTGAAAAATTAATGACAACTCCATTATAAATCCCATCTACACAGGGTGCACTAACAAAATAAGGAACAGATTATTCTCACCTGACAGTAGTATCTTTCCTGAAAATACAGCTAGCACATTTGGTCTCAGCAACATGCACTCCAGCCATCACTTCCCTACAACTGAACTGCCACCTGGTGTCCTCACCAGGGATCTCCATCAGTCACTGCTGGGCTGAGTTCCCACACAAGGCTCACATCATTATGAAAACAGCCACAGACAGCTACACAGAACACTACACATCACTGAAACTGGTTAGTGCACTGATGTTCTGACTAACACCAAGGGTTTTTGTTCCAGGAAATGTAAAATGCAGATGATACAAAACCGGGATGAGTGGCTGATACACCAGAGGGCTGTGCTGCCATTCAGAGGGACCTCAACAGCCCAGAAGAGATGGGGAAAGAGGAACCTCATGAAGTCCAACAAAGACAAGTGCAGGGTCCTGCACCTAGGGAGGAATAACCCCATGGACCAGTACAGCCTGGGGGCTGACCTGCTGGAAAGCAGCTCTGCAGAGAAGTATGCAGGGGTTCTGGTGGACTACAAAGCAGAACATGAGCCAGCAACATGCCCTTGTGGGAAAGGAGGCCAACAGCATCCTGGGCTGCATTAGGAAGAGTGTTGCCAGCAGGTCAAGGGAGGTGATCTTCTCCCTCTACTCAGCCCTGGTGAGGCCACATCTGGAGTACTGCGTCCAGTTCTGGGCTCCCTCGTACAAGAGAGACATGGAGCTACTGGAGTGAGTCCAGCGAAGGGCCATAGAGATGATTAGAGGACTAAAGCATCTCTCCTGTGAGGAAAGGCTGAGAGAGCTGGGCCTGTTCAGCCTCGAGAAGAGAAGGCTCAGGGGGGATCTTATTAATGTGTACAAATATCTTATGGGAGGGTGTCAAGAGGATGGGGCCAGCCTCTTCTCAGTGGTGCCCAGTGACAGGACAAGAGGCAGTGGGCACAAACCAAAACACAGGAAATTCCATTTAAACATAAGAAAGCACTTTTTTACTCTGAGGGTGACGGAGCACTGGAACGGGTTGCCCAGAGATCTTGTGGAGTCTCCATCCTTGGAGATATTCAAAACCCAACTGGACAACCTGCTGTGGCTGACCCTGCTTTGAGCAGGGCATTGGACTGGATGATCTCCAAAGTTCACTTTCAACCTCAAATGTTCTGTGATTCTGTGAAAATTACATAATGACATTCTTTCCATAGAGAGCTACAATTCCAGATGTGCTACCATCCTTGCCAATTTATCAGTAATTGTTAATGTATCATCATCCATCATAAAAACAGTTGATAATGTTTTACCAGAGCTGTGAGAGGGGAAGCAGGCAAATAACTTTAAATCATCCCATTTAAAATGAATGCTTCTGAATGGAAAGAAAATTCCCTTTGGGAAAGACTAAGAATTGGAAAATTTGAAGAGTTTTTTTACAGAAGCAAAAATTTAAGGCTGTCAGATGCCTGGGATAGCATGTTCATGAAGGGCACATCCCTCACTTCTGTACACTTACTACCTTGAAAAGGGGGGAAAACAAAACTGCAGTTTGTAAGTAGTCTGGCTGAGTGCCCAATGCAGGGAAAGGCTGGAAGAGGTTTTAATGTCACTCACCGTAACCATTCTCATGAAAAAAAAAAAAAATCAACTTTGTTTTTCAGAGGTGGAACTGCTTCTAGACTAATCACATTCAAAGCTGCTTAGATAGTGAGACAAGTGGGACTAATTTGTGTAGTATAATTTAGACACCTCCTTCTGTGCTGAGTAGTTTCATTGGTTATTGCACAGTGGCATGTCAGAAAGAACCTAATCAAGGTAATTGTCTGAAAATGTAAGGTCAACTGCAAGGCAGAAAAAACAACTGGTAATAAAGCCCTCTCCTTCTCAGAAATAATTATTCTGTTTGACTGAACTAGAGTGGCTTGATTCTCCAAAGTGTGGAGATCAGTAAGAGTAGATAATGTTCATAATTTCTTAGCAGCTGTTAGCAACTGACAGGACTGGATCATAAATGAAATTGTAACTTAAAAAAAAAAAAAAAGCAGTGGATTGAGTAGTAGACTGGGTCCATCTGACCATCTGAATATGTTCGTTACATAGAACTGAGAATCACACCTAGTGACAGCAGACCCTAAAAGTATACCCATATTTATTTCTGAAAAGCAACCAACTGTTTGGATGAGAGCTGTGTCAAAGTGCTGAATACATTTACTGGGAAGTTCCTGGCATTTTACTTCATACAATCTCATGTCCTTAGACTACCTCTTTTTGGAGGGTGAAATTTTGGTGGGATTCAGTTGAGTGTTAAGACATCGATGTTATATATCTAAATATAGACATCTGAGTTAAGTTCCTAAACTCCCTCTGTGGATATCCAGGATGGGATTCAGCTTCCTGAATGGTGAGTCTAATGACATTTAAGACGTCCCATGTGTCTGAAACATCTCTGGGGACTGGCTGAAAAGAGAATTATATCCTTCTTTGCTAACAGGTAGAAGGTAGGCAGGATGCCATCTCAGACGGCACCAGGCATCTATGCTTAGGAAACTTCATCAATCTCCTAGTCAACAGGAGCACTTACAAAGGTATTCAGCTCACCTTAGGTATCTACAGGCTGGTCAGATGAAACACTTTCTAGGCTCCATTGACTGCACTGGCTAGATCACCACCACTAAATAAAATGGGAGCTTAAGCATCTAGGTTACTTATAGACACCTGCCTATAGACTACCTCAATCTGGAGCTGAATCTCACATGATGAACTTGATTCAGTTGCCTAAATATTGGTGTCTAGAGGCATATGACGGTACATGAGGGTATAAGAGACAACCACATAGGACTAACAGTTATGACACAAGCCCAGTGGGAGATCCACGCCCTTTTGGAGTAACAGGCAAGGTGTGCTTCTGCCCTACACATCCACAGTGTGGCTCCCTCTGAGAACCAGTGATGGTAGTAAGCAATCCTGTGTCTCAGAGTAGTAGTGCAAACTCTACCTCACAGATTCTCCCTGTGGCACTCAGAGTCACCTCAAATCTGTGGTAGGTGGATGTAAAATGCCAATATGAGAAGAAGTGGTCCCTGAACTGGGTCAAGTGACAATCATGACAAGCAGGACACAGATTGTCTCAGCAGCAGGTGTCCTCTGCCAGGTTAGTCATTAGGAAGAGCCAAGGAGCATGCTGGGCTTAGATGTCCCCTGGGGAAGAAAGAGTGCATACAATGTGCAGCAAGGCAGCTGCAGCACCAGGGGTGTTACTGTCAAACCACTCCTTGACTGTGCAGAGTTTTTATAAAAAGCTTCACACAGGGTTAGAGGGCTGGAAAGAAGCATGTCTGATCTCCCCCAGAAGATCAGCAGAGATAGAGGCTTCAAAGAAGATGCTGGTGTGGGTGGGAGAGGCCTGTGCCTCTCCTCACATGAGCTGGAGAGTAGCATGCACTTGTTAATGCTAACAGTGGAGTCAAGAGTGCCCCCGATTATGTCTGATCAGAAAATGAACAGATGATGCATTAGCAGTCATCATTTGGCACATAGGAGGCTGTTGCAGGCACTGCTCCACTTTTGGGGCAATGAAAGTTTTTGCTTTGACACAAAGAGCTAGCAGGTGACAGGGTGTCATTATCCTGCAGTTTGGTACCTTGTTACTCCTCATTTGAGCAGACGTCAGAGCCCTTCTGGGCTGCCATCTGGCTATTTCTGATCTACAATAGTTGGCTAACTGTTTGCCCCATGTGATATGAATACTGCTAGGATTAAATCAGGGGCATCAAGATTTCCCAATAATTATCATAGATACATGATTATCATATCACATTAGAAAGGCAAAAATAGTTGTCTCTTTTCCATCTTCCAACAGTATACAATATAAAACATGAATAAAAATGCAAGTATTTCAATGCAGGGGAGAAGTTTCATAGTCCAAAACACTCTGCTATTCAAAATACTTCCCTGATATTCAGCTGATATTTTCCATGGCTTAATTTCATCCCAGTATTTCTAATTATACCCACAATGACCTACTTAAGCAAATTTCACTAGCCACCTGCTTATTGACAGCTGTGCAGTCTAGCTATTTTCATCTATTACAACTATTAACTGGGAAGATTTGGGATATACAGGTTACATATGTACCCTTAGCTAGGGAACAAAGAGCAATGCTTTCCACTGCATTCACAACTTGTTGCTGTCATATTTTCAGTGGTGACAGCATAAGAAGACTTCTGGTTCATGTGCCACCTCTTAAGCAAGAGCCTTTATCCTTACCTTTACCTTCAAACTTCCTCAATTAATTTTTCATCTCATGCACACCTCTCCTCCAAAAAAAAAAAAAAAAAAAAAAAAAAAGGCGTAGAGGAAATCAGGCAAGTTGTCTCGAGAAAACTGTTAGTGGCCTATCTGCCAAACTGCAGTTTGTGTCAGGTGAGAAGGCAGAAGTGAGAAATCGAATTGGCTGGTGACCAGCTCTACTTTAGCAAACAAGTCCAGTTTGATTTGATGACAGCAGCTGAGTAACTGCTAAAATAATTAAACACTGCAACATTGTTTTTCACTGTGCAAAGCAAACCTGATCAAGAACAAACACCAAAGAGAAAGTAGGTGCAGGTGTACCTGTGCCTTCCAAAAACAAGAGCCCTGCTGTCTAGGCTATCTTAAGAAAATCACTTGCTAGGGCAGATCCATGTGTGACAGAACCAAGGCATAAGGATGGCATCAGTTTGCTCACTGAGACCTACTTTGTGCTCCTTGCAAGCACCTGAAGCAAACTACCTTCTGGGGGTCACGATAAGCCATTAGGGCTTAAGAAGTGTTGCTTTTTTTGCTGTGAGGACTAGAGGAAGAGATATTTTAAGACTGCATCTGCTTCAGCAAACAATGCAGCACAATAGGAGTAGACCTCTAGAATGAAACAGAAAATCCTGAGGTGCTGAGAACCCTGTACTTTAGGGTTTTTACTGCAGACATGCTCTATTTTGGTCCTGTGAGCTGAGTGATAGCAGCTGGAGTGTGTTGGGCATGCTCCTGGAGAGTGTGTTTTGGTTTAGTGTCCTCTGGAAGGGATCTCGTTCGTGTGCTTCCAGGCTACGCTGCAATGTCAATCTAAGTGTGGTAGGAAGAGGAGATTCACTTCACATTCCTTATATGAAACAAAACTCTAATGCAGATGCAGCTACAATAACTATATTTATTATTTGCAGAGTTGAAACTCTAGCACTGATCTAATTGGTCTGATCATAAAATATCGAAGAAATTTCCCCTTGGCTTACAGGTATTTGAGAGTACTGCAGTTATTTCCATGGATTCTGGGGAGAGATACAAAGAACTGGGTATATTTTCAGAAGCACTTGGAGAGATCCAGGGAAGGATTCACTTACCTATACTACAGATGATCTTGCAGTGCATGAATGTGCGTGGAAAAGCCTAAATGTTTCAGGATGGGGTCCCAAACAGACAGCACTCTAAAAAGAAATAGCCAAGGAGAGTGCATGCCACATTGTGGGAAGATAGGTGCCTCCCTTCTTCACAGATCTAGAGGAAATTACTCATCTTCAGGTAAGATTCAAGCATAAACTTTCTCTTGAAGGTAAGACCTTAAAATCTGTTTTTCAGACCAATGAGCTGGGCTCACTGCTTTCCAACCAGTATGAGATGTGATTCCTGCTTTTCATAAAATGACTCAATGTTGAAAGCACTTGGACAAGACGTGAAAGAAACATACTGAGATGGTTTAAACTCATGTCTCTTAATTACAATGCTGTTCTGAAGGACCATATTTTTCAGTGTTCCTTCTGGATTGTGCCACTGAAGAAGAGATTCAAAATTGCCTGGACTAGAGAGAATAGACAAGAGTATGATGCTGTGGGCTTACAGCACTCAGCTGGAAGAGTGAGTCTTTGGTTCTGCCTTCAGGACCAGTTGGGTCAGTATATAAAATAAATAAAATAGAAACCTTCTTGTGAGAAGATTTCAAGACATGCCTTTTACCACCCACAGTGTTAGAATTACAAGAACATTTTAATCTGAATATGCCCATATTTATAACATTGTCTATAAATAGAGAAAATCAAATTATAATTGTAAAATAGCATGTTTTGCCCTATAAACTCTTCCATTATAACTAGGCATAATAAAGTTTTCCTCTGACAGTTTGTATTCTTGATTCTGAAAATTCATTAAAAAGAATTTAGATTTGTGTTTGCTATGCATTGTACAATACAGATTGAAAAACAGGATATCAGTGTTAGTAAAGGAAAAATCATTCTATTTTGGATGGCAATACAGATTTTTTTGAATTATAGTTATTTATCTCTATCCAGGATTTGTACTGACCTCCAGAACAAGTCAAGAGAGACTCATCTACAGCTATCTCTTTTTTTTCTCCCTTCTTTACTGAAAACAAACTTCTGCAACTGTTTTTTGAATTTTGTTAAAGCATGATATAAAACAGACCAACATGGCAGTAATATACTATGCAGATGCATTGTCCTTTATAACTGTTCTTCTGAAATTCTGCAAATTAAACTTGGTAGTGAAATATTGCTTCAAATGGTAAAACAAGGCAAAACTATTTATGCTCAAAATATCTCCAGAGAACTCTC
This sequence comes from Apteryx mantelli, assembly GCF_036417845.1. NCBI lineage: Eukaryota > Metazoa > Chordata > Aves > Apterygiformes > Apterygidae > Apteryx > Apteryx mantelli. The sequence continues at coordinate 29,604,989 of NC_089978.1, forward strand.
TTAAGAACAATAATCGAGGACTATTTCCAATCACTCATATTCATTTGCCAGTCAGAACCACCTCTATCATCTAGAAAACCATAGAGGTTGCTGAATTAATTGCCATGTGGCCTTTTAAATCCAGAAGTAAATCTCCTTAGTTGTTACCACTACTCTGAATCTGAATAAAGAGACCTCATATATTCTTTTCCTTAAGATAATGTTCTCCACACACCACCTACAAATGCCTAAATAGAGCTGCATTGCATTGTGATACTATTCCTGATTATTACTAAAAGAACTCTAAAAACAGCTCATCACATCATGCAACCTTGTTCTTTTAATGTTTGCTTCAGTAGACATGGATGTATTCTAAATTACAGGTATCAAATGGATCAAGCACATCCTCAGCATGGATGAAGATGCAATCCTCTGAAAATACATTCAGGTGATTTGAATCTTCCATAGCTTGCAAAATGCAGTTCGAAGATGACGGCAAAGATGTCAAGCAGTCTAGTATATTGTCATGAAAAAGGGATGGAAGATGTTTCCTGATGCTTAAATAACCTTTAAGGTGGGTGCAGTTATGTCTTAAAAAATAGGTAGACATTTCCAGAACAATGAAACTCCAAGGTCTATTCCATCAAACTTGTAATACAGAAGGGAAGGGGCTGTCTCCTTGGATCAAGATAATGCATTACAAATAAGTAATACTCCTAAAAGACCATTACTCTCCATCCCAAACTGGTCAGCTGCCAAGTGCAAAATTCTAAGCTTTTGCTGGCCAACTGGTAGATATTTTTAACTCCTCCATCCTGAGCTCGTAACTGAATATGAAACTCTGCTAAAATAAGCTGTTCTGAACTACACCTTCCACAGGGGTCTAGCTGGCAAATAAAAAATACCCTATTACTTATAAAAAATATAATTCGTGTTATTGTAATACCTAGAAGCTAATAGCTGAAATGGAAAGCTGTCATTCTAATTATTGCAAAAGTTACTCTGCACTGCAATAGATGATGTATAAAAAAGGAAATAGAGCCATAAATGCCCAGCATCACATACCATGCCAGAATCATACTTAGAAAAAAGAACTGATTTTTTTTTTTTCTGTGCTCTTCCTGATCCCTAGTCATTAATTCACATTACAAGTATATACAGAGCAATGCAGTCTAAGCTATTTCACCCTGAGCAAGAGGATGCAGGCAGGGAAAAACATCTAATCATGACAGGATGTCAGTGAAATGACTATCAGTTTTAAAGTAAATTGCTTGAGGAACATACTGCAGTGATGAATCCCAGCCTCTGGCGGCTGCTCAAAGCAACCACCAAACGGCAATTGTGCAAGCTTCCCTATGAGGTCCTGATACTGTGTCTTCAGTCTCATTGAGACAAACAGCTGGTTTCATCTTTGCCCACAACAGTGAGATCATTTCTAACTGGCATGAAAACTGTTGTGGAGGGATTCCTCCCACCTAAGTTTAGTTGTCTAAATTTAGTTGTCTAAACTAGACCTAGTCAAATTTAGTTGATTAACTAAGCAGAGTCCTGCTTTCTAGTCAGTGTAGTGAAACAGGCCACTCCAGGGAGAGATTCCTTGTACATATCTTAGATACTTGCCTTGGGATTAGATGAATTCCTTCTGGAAATCTTGGTGGCTACAAAACAAGGCTGAAGCTGAATTGCTTAGGTTTAGACATGCGTAAGTGAAGTAGGATGACTTTTACTTTGTCATCCAGAGGATGGATTTAACCCACAAACTCTTTCCATGTGGCCATAAGAAGAGTGATGAATGGCAGTAGAAGACAGTTCATTTATAAAAGGATTTCTGTGACATGCCTAATATTAATAACTTATAAATTATTTTCAGCTTAAACCTTAACATAAAATGCCATCCAGTTTTATTCATGTATTAAAGCTTTGCATTATATTAACAGTTTTGAGAGGTTATACCACAGTATATTTTAGAAAACTTTCTTTTAATTTTCACTTCTTATGAAATAAATATGCACTGACTGCTTTGACCTGAAAACCTGTAGCCCCTTATCTGACCTTGCCTGCAAGGCCTCTGTTCATTTGAAAATGATTGCTTCTCCAAGTTTCTGAGTGAAAACTTTCTATGTTTGAGACAGGTTATCTATAAGAAGCAATTAATTGCTATACAAGGGGAATGACGACCACTTAGAAAACATACATAGATGAACATAATGTCCCTGGAACAGCATGTGGCTTAAAATTATTGAGTCACCATACTAAGTAGTTTAACTAAATGACAACCTTGGACACATTGGAGAACTCAGTTCTAAAACTGTACGATTCTTAGATTTTAAATCTTTCATTCATGCCACTGTGTGAAGGTCAGATGTTGATCTTTCGTTTTGTTAAGGACCGTGGAATGTTTTGGTTCTCAGCTGAGAATATTCTTCCCAAGCGGCTGCAGGGCTCGTTCCTGGGCCTAAATTGAGACTCAAAACATTCCATGACCCTTCGCCTTATAAACTGAAACATCAACATCTGCCCGCATACCACGACTACAGAAAGAAGACTCAGAGACTGAGACGTCATCAGAAGTATTCTTTCATATCATTTAGAAAGAGCAGTCCTCAAGATATGAGAGTGATTGTAAATAACTATTTGGAGTTAAAAATATACATTTGTTACTTAAGATTTTTAGCAGATATAATTTTGAAAGAGCAAATTTCAGATCTCATCTTCTGCAGGTTTATGTTTTGTCTTTGTAAATAATGTGGTCATACGAGTAGCTAGTAGGAAGGATTATCAGAGTTTGGGCTGTAATGGAGTGTGCATTGAACCTTTTAAAATCTGGTGGAGTGAAACTTTAATTTACTACCTTCAATTTCACTCCTTTCCATAGAGTTTCTCCAGGACCCTGTCTTACTGGAGACATAAACTGTTTCTAGAAATGAATACTTCAGTATCATTTCTACCATCACTTTCTAGTTTTAATAATGGTATTCATCATTAGGCTTTGTCCTTCAGATGATCACTTATGTACAGAAGTATTCCTCTTCTATTTTTGGATCTGATCCTTCAGCACTAAGCCTTTCATTCCCACACAACAGCCTTAAAGAGCAGCTAAGGCCACGTGGAAGATTACAAAAAAACATTTTGTTTAGAAACAGTTCTGCCCTCATAACTTGTACACAAAGTGCAGCCACCATGTAACAAAACCTCAGCATCTCTAATATATCACAGTTTCTTCCTTGTAGTTTCATAAAAAGCTCCTGGTTAACCATATGACACATGCACCCTGACAGTAAGTTAAAAAAAATCCTCATTTCTTATTTAATCCACTGCAAATTACCTGTGTGTTTTTAAGCACAGAAGACTCTTCCACAAAGACAGTCACTTTGTTGTGAGAATCATCAACCTCTTTTAAATCGGGATGGAACAACAGCTTTGTTTTTCTAATGAACTCAACCACTAGTTCAAATTAAAATATATTCAGTAATGAACTTGGATCAGGCAATGTTCAGGATGAGTCTGAACCGAGACAAAGGAAATGAGGTCATGCTGGAAGCTGCAACTCATTCAGGTCTGCAAGGGTTTGGAGAACAATCCAGGAGACCTTCAGAGAGGGAAGCAGTGATCCAGTATGACGGGTCAGGAGGTTTGGACACCAGCAGTTGGGATAACTAGCTGCAGAATAGTGACAGAAAAGGGTGTAATTCATGGAAGACTGGAGAAAGTGTGGAGAAAGAAAATCTTCAGTATCATGCAAGAAGAAGATGATTTAGGAGGAGAACCCCAGAACCATCACTATTTTCCATTAAAAAAACTGCATTCTGGATGGACATACCCTTAGTGAAGACTGGAATGTGGAATTTGTCTCACATTATAGGTGACTCTTCATCCAAAACAATTCCAGTTCCCCCCTCAATGACATAATCTATGCCAACAAAAGCACTCATCTGTTGCCACAGCATTTTTGCAAGTATAGCTGTGTTTACTGCTGGGTATAGCCTTTTTCATCCATCTCAATGACATAAATATGTGAGCAAAATGCTTTAATAGACATCTCTCCAAAGTTAAGATGTCTGTGAAATGACTGAAGACTTACCTATGTCCTCCGTGTCTCTATCCACTTCTAATAATTAAAACTTTTTGTCCTTCTTTGTGGATCACGTCAAAATCCAAAACTTCTCATTTGTGTGTCTTAGAGAGAGACTCTGTACTTAATAAACTTCTCCAAAATTGTCATTAATTTTTTAAAAATTGGATCAGTGACATTTACTCACTGAGTGGATACACTATGTCCTTTCAAAATGAACATTACTGAATACAATCCTGAAAATAGGATCTTAAACTAGAAACTCTGATTGACTTTTATTGGCCCACCTTAATTACTAAATGCAATATGGAACAAGGCTAAAGTAACTGCATGATTGCTAAGTGTCTTTATAAATAGCTGCAATATAACACAGAACAAGAAGTATGAAATTTTTACATATGGCTCTTTACGTATGGTGTTTGGCACAATTCTTACATTACAAGAAAAATAAATTAATTTCTGCCTCCAATTAATGACTGTAAAACTTTGTCTCACCATGTGAGAATCAATTGGTATTTCTTCTTTGTTGGAATGTCTTTTAAATAAGATGTGGATGGTGTTGATTCAGGAAGTGATGTGAAAGGGGAACATAGCAGGTTGGAAATAAGCACCCTTTCTTTTCAGCTCTAATTTTTAGTCCCAAGTCAGACCTGGGAAAGGATTGCCATAGCTGTTTTTAAGTCCCATTAAAATTGTCCAAAATAAACAACGTGTATAGTTGAGATTACTTAGTAAACTGTGGAACCATCTTTTATAGTATTTCTTCCTAGTGGAAGATAAGACAACTTCTACTTCATCAAGGCTGTGTGCAGGCAAGTGTAAAGCAGATTATACTACTCACACGTTTTCTGACCTCAGGAGTTTTTCAGCATGACCTCTGAGACATGTTTACTCTTCTGGCTTGATCAAATTCAGATTTGAGATCAGTAGCTTTACTGGTACTCGAGATATTTCATCAGCTTCCACAGAAGTGGTTTTGTACATCTTTCTGCTTGCTAGAAAAAACTTATGACAAAAATTTTTTAGCAGAGAAATACTTCTGTGCTTATATATATTGTATTCAATTTATATACTTTTCAATCTGTACAAAATATTTCAATTTAAAGAAAATCTAAATTTTGTTCACATAGATTTAAGGGTATAAATTACTAGTAGCAAGTACTACTAGCTTAGGTAATTTTTTTTTTTTTTAAGCATTGTTGTAGTAGTTCTTCCATACTATATACATTTCACCAGATGAACAGTAGAAGTTGAGAAAGTTACTGGGGAAAAACTAGTTGAAAGTTGGAGCATGTGGAAATATATAATTAAAGTTCCAGTAACAATTTCAGCTTTGCTGCTTTCCTTTGTATAGGAGAAGTGAAACCCAGCAATTATCATCTGCAATAAATTACACTCCCTGTTGCCTTTCTGAATGAAAACTGTATGCTATGTTAATATATGTAAAAAATATAACCTGCTCCTCTTCTTTGGACCTGCTCAAAAGGTGTGTCACTGAAAGCAATGCTGATGTGCTTGGGGAGGGTTAGTCCTTCATTAATGCCAGGTAGGATCTAGTTCTCATGTCGAACAGCGTGAATGCTGGTGCATGGCTGTACAGACCCTTCCCTGTGCTCATCCAATTCCTATGTGGTATTTTTTCCATGTCATATGACCAGTGTGTGAACATACAGCTTCTTCTCTCTTCCATATTTTGATCAGAGCTATATTTGCTCCTGGATTTATTTGCTGTCAGTGTATTAAAAATGGACCCCTAGCCTGTGATGTGAGTATGAAGTTCCTTATGGAGTGGTGCAGAAACCTGTTGAGCTTGAACAGAAATGGTGAAAAGAACAGTGTGGTTATGAATGTAGCTCCAGCTTGTGGCACCATGTGGCCAAATCTGCCAATAAAAATAAGCTTTCTTCCTGGCTCTATGATATTTCTTTCTCTCCCTCTTCATCGTATTCAAAAGCTAAATTTTCACTAGACATTTTTTTCTTAAATTTTCCAGTGTAGCCACTTGTTACACCTTGGTGTAGCTCCAAGCAGGAAATATTGCTGCAGACAGAGCTCCAAGCACTATTTAATTTAACCCTGCTCAGAGCAGAGGGAGAGGATATAACAATTAAAAGCTACTAGTTAATCTTTGCTCTCTTCCCCGGGGCAGAAACAACCCAAGGAAACATTCAGGAAAATAATTCTAATGCGAACAAACTGGCTATGTACTTACTTTTGCCTCTCCTTTGCTTTCTCAGTAGAGAAAACCTTCAACTCGGCACCACAGAGCCTTTGGCATTGCACTTCTTATGAAACATATGCTAATTTAGATGAATGTGCATCCAGTTTATCCCTCATTACTCTGTTTATATGTTTTCTATTACTTAGCATAAAGTAATTTTGCAGAAAAATGTAATAACATGTAAAATCCATGCCAGAGGTGGTAGCTTCACCCCCTCTGCCCAGAAAGCCTGTTTGAAATGCACAATACTAGTAATAGTAAGTCAGCACAAGTGTGTTATTTGGGCCTTCTTTTCTCTGCAGGCTTCCATACTGACAATATTTTATGTCAATAATTCATAATTCAAATTACATTAAAACTTTGTCATTAATGTATCAATATTCCAAACAGCTAATGAATGTGCTAATCAACTCTTGCAATTTACTATTCTACAACATGCTGCCAAAAAGTAGGATGAAATCTGCAAGCTTTAGATACTGACAAAGTCTGTTAGTTTAGGGTCATTACTTAATCATAGACTAAGACTCTGCTAAGGATTGAAACGCTATTTTGCAGTGGATTTCAAAATTTCAAAACTAGGCTTCATTCCAAATGAGATTATTTAATATTCCCCAAGAAGATGAAATGCTGGGAGATAGAAGTGTGGGGAGAGAGAACATGTTGATTAATCAAGGGGGAAAAAAAGATGTTACAATTCTGACCTTAATGGTGTATAATTTTAAGATAATTTTAAAATGAAATTCAGAAATCAAATAATTTTTAACATATTGTTCAAAAAACCCCGAATCTCAGTATTTAAACACTGTGAAAGTATTAACCTCCCCCTACAGTTTTTATCCAAAATACCATTGATACAATTCTGATATAGACCCCTGTGTTAAATGTGGGAAATAATTCTCATGTGACTTCTCATTTTTACTGTACTTAAATTTTACTCACTTTGATTTACAATGAAGAGAAATTCATGAGTCTCATCAGCAGAATGAATTATTCATTACTTTCTGTTTCATAATTTATTTCAGATGCAATGATATATATTCTTCTAACTTTTCACTTGTTAAGTACACATTACCACAATCTTTGGACACAGAACAAATCGTAATATGAACAATCTGAAAAATATCAGTACTGGAGATTTTCTTACTATATAGAAGGTCTACATGCCTACTGGGACATTTATATGTATATATATAAATCATTCGTATATACATAAATGACTTTATATATATATATTTATATCACTTGTAACAGAAGTGATGACTAATCCATTATAGATTGCATATTTAAGAGAAAAACCTATCTCAATTATATTATAAAAGGCTGAAACAAATCCAAATCTCTGTGACACTAAAGAGACTTGTGAATCAAAACATAAGACTTTAGTCATATATATGTCTTTAAGTCCTATATATGACTTTAGTCTTATACATGATGTATATAACATTTTATGTGAGTTCTTCAAGAGAATATATTAAGCCACATGCATACAATATTATAATAAAAGAAATTTCTGTCTTTCATGTAACAGAAGTGTAACCTGGATACCTCTTACTGTGGAAATATTCTATTATAAATGACAATTAATTAATAAAAGCCTCTGCCTGTGTTTGCACATGTGTGTGTTTGCATGGAGGGGATTTGTTAGTTCTTGCAAGGAAGTCGATGCCTTTCTCTTATAATCTTCATATTTCTTGGATCAATGAAGTTAGAGGAACTCCACATTCTGATTCAGGGTTTTTCATATAAAAAATGTAAATAGCAGCTATAAAACATTCAGGTGATCTGCATAAAGTGCCCTCAGGCAAGGTTCACTGCACCTTATGGAACTAGAAATTCAAAAAAGAAAATCCCATGTGGCCATGTTTAACTGTCTGAAATAAACCAAGACCCAAGCCGTGCAATGGTGATTCATTTCCTCAGTAGGTGTTTTGCTCAGGTAAAGACCCTCATAAAGAAGACAGAATTAACAAAAGCCTGGGATACACTGCAAAAGGCACCACAGCAGTATCATTAAAGAATCTCTATAAAGCCAGAAATATATAATTCAAGCTTTATTTGGGAATTCACTGATCCTCACTGTGCCTTACCTATGCTGGCCTGCCACAGTCCCTGCTGTCTGTGAAGATCTTTTATTGATCCTTTGCTGCTTACTGCTAAATGCTTTCACAGATTATGGACCGTGCTGTTAAAGAAAACAGTAACCTCTGAATTGCTGAGGCTAGAGGGGAGGATACCCCCTAGTTTTGGGGAAATAGCCTTCTGCCTGGCTTTGCTTATTGGTGGGGCTTAGCTGAAATATCAGCTTCTGCCTGATTGTTGCACTCACACGGGCAACAAAATTGCGACCCTCTCTCTGAGTTCCAGCAGGTCAGCCCCCAGGCTGTCCTGGTGCATGGGGTTACTCCTCCCTAGGTGCAGGACCCTGCACTTGCCTTTGTTGAACTTCATGAGGTTCCTCTCCGCCCACCTCTCCAGCCTCAACACTGGTCCAAAATGTTTTAGAAGAGATCTGAGACCCTGCCAAAGTTGCCAGCAACTTCAGCTAACAGACATTTTCATGTTTTTTTTAACAACTTAAGGCCTATGACAAATAATTAAGCAGTTCTGATTACAAGGCACAGAGCCTCATTGCTCAGGCTAACCTGCTCTTCACAAAAGCCATTCTTCATCAGAAGTAAAATGTGTCCTGCTGCTCTGCGAGAGACTTTTCTTTGTAAGCCTAGAGAATGCTCAGGTGCCTCATGCTGGAAATTAATTTACAAATTAGTTTTCCTATCTGCAAAGCACCGAACAGTTTGAGCCAAGGATAGTGTCTAATATTTCACACTGTGTTTGCTGACAACCTGGCTGTGAGGATTACTCAAAAAATGGGAATTGTGTTTGTTTGTTTGTTTATTTTTTGGTTTGCTTGGTTAAAATTTACCTCAGTTGTGCCTTGGTTTTCATTGCCTGAAGAATACATGAGGCTGCATGATGATGTGAATCGCAAATCAACTAAGCGTAAGTAGCAATAATAAATAGTCTCAGTCTAGTCAACAGTATTTTGACAAGGAAAATGTTAGTGGAAGACAGAGATCTTCTCTACTAATTATTGTAAATAATGTAAAAATTAAACACAGTATTCATCTGTAAAAGCTAATTAGAAATGACATTTTTATGTTACATATTGAGGAACAATCATAGAGAAAACAAATAAATGTTGAACAAAAACTGCTACATTTTCCTTAACTTACTGTAATGTGGAGTGATATTGCAGCTCAAATAAAGGTAAGATGCTGAATTATTTTGAACCTCCTGATACAACTTATTGGAACACTTTGCTTTAACTGAAAGTATTAGAAGCAGAACAAATTAGATCCTTGAGAGGGAAAGCTTGTAGCATTCATTTTCATTTCCTTTCTGTTCTTTTAATTATTTTTAAAGGAAATTACCTTTCCTATTCGTGATATATGGCATGGACATTCAAATAACACAGCACACTGAAATAACACGACAGTGATGTCTTCAAAATACAGTCACTACAAAATGTACATTTAGGGACCTTCTGCAGTTTATGCTGTTATTACGTAGGAAAACCTAATAAACAATAAAGGAATTACATCACTTTGTTGTCTAGAAGGTATGATTCTAGGCTTCACAGTCCCTATGAGAAGTCTAATTTTAAAAATAGTTGGAAATACAAACAACAAAAATGCACTTCATTTCAGCTCTGTCTTCAAGTGCTTGCTAACTTAAGGGTATCTCTGCCTATAGCAGTGCTGATAGAAGATCCTTCCCCTCAAAGGGATATGATGCTGATGTTCTTATTTCCAGCTAATAGTTTTGTTGTATTCTGGTATCCATAAACCAACAAATCCCAGCTGAAATTCTTCCTTGAAGAAGGGATTATCTCTGTTTTACAGATGGAGTCTGAGGCTGAATCCGTATTAACTTGCCCAGGGGCACCAAAGGCGGCTGACAGCCCAGTGGGAGGTGAACTTCTCTCTCTAGTTTTAGTCCAAACGTGAAAGACAAGACTATCTTTCATTTTACTTAAATTGTTTACTGCCATTTGGATGAAGAGTCAGTCAGGAATTTACTGCATGGAGAAGGGAAGGGCAAGGAGAACTGTGAGAGTCCTGGAGCCTCCCATTAAGAACACTGTCTGTGCCATGTGCTTCTTGCCACTCCATGCAAGAGAAGCCCTGTCCTCTTCTTTCCTTCCTCCCCCACCCATCCTGAACCTTAGTATCTGCATCCCCCCAGGGAGATACAGTCCTTTCAGCTTATTTCACACTCAAAGCCTATAAGATATTTATGAGGGTATTTTGTTGTATTTGGTTGAATTTAAAATAGCCAGACACATTTGAGTATGCAGTGCTGAGAAAAAACAATCTAGTAGCAGCAGCAGCAGCAGCAGCAAAGGAAAATAGCTATTACCCAAGCAGATCTGTTTCTCCAATTGTAAATTAGCCTAGAAAACGAAATTACATTTTATTACAAGAGTGGACCAGCCACACTAGATGAAATTTTCCAAGCACATCATCATCTTACAAGAGTCAACAACTCAATTGCTATCACTAAACAAGGCACTGCAGTCTAGACAAAGCTAAAGAAGCCTCAGAAAGGAGGAAGGGAGAACATAAAAGTGTAGAATGCTAGTTTTCCAGATGTGCCAGTTTCTGGAAGAATTTGGAACTGCATATTTAATAGCTTTCCTTGAAATAAAATTCCAACTTTCTGATATTTTAGACTGAACATGATTTTAAGAATCTTTACCGTGTCTGTGGTGGCCTGTCACTTGGGAACTGCTCCAGTGAGGGAACCCCAAGCTGGACTCCCCTCAGAGGAGAAAGCGACCTCAACTGGGTCTAACCTTTTTGCTGGTCACTCAGCCTTCCTCACTGCTCCCCCAGATCCTATCTACATCTGCAACTGGCATCACTCAAGGCAGGGAGACGTGCACTTTACCAGCTAGGTTTGTTTACCTGAACACCTGCATGAACAGGATACTCCCTTCTGGAAGGGTAGGTGGATGTGACAGCATCTGATGAAGGACTGTTCAGTATAAAAGAAATAACAAATAACAGGGAAAGGGACAAATTAAACACACAGATATACAAACCTGACCAGCAGGTGATAACAGAGGCAGTAATGAAGACCAGAGCTCTTCAGCTACTGACTGATAGGCCATTAAGAAATTACGCAGGCACAGCCCTGAAAAGGGTCAACCTCAACTTTTTAACTGATAAGAAGGAGGAAACAAGACTAACACAAATATTATGGGATATTGGGGGGGGGGCAGGGGGGAGCTGTGGAATTGTATGGAACTTACTATGAGATGTTTGGGGGAAAGGCCAAAGATGGGGAAAAGGGGCATTAGGGGGGATCAGGGAGGAACAAATATGGGAAAATATAGAGGGGGAAATCAAGGGGCCAGTCACATTTAGGCAGACTGTGGGACAGTATGCTTGTCTGACTGAGGCCTGCACCTGATCACCACAATCTATCTTGTCTCCTTTCTTAACCAACTTTTTGTGTAACTTACTCTCTATCCCATGTGTGAATGCTGCAAGGTCTGAGTGCCAGCAATGGGAGAGACCAGAGTGAGTGAAATCAAGTGCCAGTCACTGGAGTTGGACCATGAGTCATAGTGTCCCACGTGTCTGTGGTGCCAGCAACTGGAGCGAGTGAGGGTCTGAGTGCCAGCAACTGGAGTGGGACCCGGGGCCATAGAGCCCGTGTGTCTGGAGCGCCAGCAGCTGGAGGGACGGGTGTGCAAGACCAGCACAGATGTGCTTGTGTGAGAGGTTGAAGGGCCAGCGATTGGAGGGACCTCAGTGTGTTTATATTTTCTTCAGTGTGTTTATATTATAGTGAATTCAACCTCATTTCCTTGGGTGAATATGTGTAATTCACTAGCAAAGTTCAAGATGGACTAGGTGAGGAGTAGGAGGAAAACCTATATACGGAAAGGCTCAAGGCCTGAGCTGGTGGATAAAGGAGTCTGGGATCCGGGCATGGATATGAGGCAGGCTGAGAGCCCATGCTGATAGTCAAAGGATCTGTGATTGTGGGGGTGCTTGTGAGAAAAACATGTAAGTGCATGCATACGTTTTGCTAGCAAACTCAAGCTGGACTAGCTGGTGAGTAGGAAGAGCCCCACATAATGGGTAAGGTAGCCAAGCATCCTGGCATGGATATCAGATGGGCTGAGAGCCCATGCTGATATTCAAGAGATCTGCGACTGTGGGTGTGTTTGTGAATCTAGAGAGTGAGGGAGCGTGTGTTTCACCAGGGAACTTCAATCCTGATCAGCAGGTGAGGGGCAACAGGCCTGGGCTATGTGTACATATGTTTATGTGAGTGCTGTTAAAGGCAGTGCTCCGTCTGTGGCAGTCTGTGTGTCCAGCCCTGTTAGTGTCCTCTGTGTGTGTGCATGTGAGTGTCTCTGGGAAAAACACTCTGCCTTGCTACTGCCTGACCCTGCACACACAACCAGCAGCAGTAAGTGACTTTAATGGGATTTAAACATACTCTCAGGGATTCACCCTATGCAGCCATTATGAACAATGTTGTGAATGCACAGGGTAGTAATATAAAAAACTGAATGTGCTTGGCTTATTAAAGCAATCTCATCTTCTGTCAAGTTGCACCACTTTACATGAAGTGATGCTCTAAGGAGCTCTAAGGAGACGCTTTTTTTACTGTGAGAGTGGTTGAACACTGGAACAGGTTGCCCAGAGAGGCTGTGGTGTCTCCATCCTTGGAGATACTCAGAACCAGACTGGACATGCTCCTGGGCAACCTGCTGTAGCTTGAGCAGGGAGATTGGACCAGATGATCTCCAGAGGTCTCTTCCAACCTCAGCCATTCTGTGATTCTGTGACCATAATTTCAGGACATTTTGTTGCCTAAATTTACTTCTTAGCTATCTGTTTTACTGGTTTGCTTTTACACCACCCCCTGTTCACCATATCTTGAAAAGCAAAAAAAAAAAAAGAAGAAGAAAAAAAAAAGAAAAAGAAGACAGAAAAGGAACTACACAAAGATCTGGGTCAGACTGAGTAATACATGCCAGAATTTAGCCAGAAAATTATGTATTGGATATCAAGAAAAGTGTGACACATTTTCAGATCCTTAAATGCCAAGAGTAACACCTTAAATGTAAAGTAATCCACAGAGAATTTCCTCCTGCATATGCTGAGGTTTCTTTTATTACGGAGTCATAGTATAAAGGTAACTTTTAATGTAGCTCAAAACCAAATTCCATTTGAAATGCAAACAATGTAGCCTATTAAAAGGAATTAAATCTGTATTCAGTGCATCTAACTTTTACCTCTCTAATAACAATTTTTAGGGAATTTTTAACTTACAGATTACATTAACACTTTTTTTTACTCATTTATTCTTGCATTATTAAAGCTGATGGAACCTTTGAGTTCACCATGCACATGAATGAACTCCAGGCTCTTGTTTCAGAAAGACAAATACGTAGTTCCATTGGAATGGCTCATCCCTCCGCCTCATGTCCATTCAAAAGGACAAAATGATATAGATATTTATAGATATTGTAAGACTGATTAAGACAACTCATGAATGCAGACCCACATTACAGAACTATATATACACATATACAGTCACAATTCTTATTGCATCAGTATGAAGTCTTATCGTGATTATGTAATATGTGCTTAGGAGAGGCTTTTAAGAAGAGGAACAAAAGACATCAGAATAGCTATACCTCTGTTCAGTTACCTAGTGACCAAAGTATTGGGCTGGAATTCAATACACCGTTTGGTGAGATTGGGTGAGTCACCTCACACAGTGACTCACTTGGAGAATAAGGATTGTGAAATTGATTTACCAGGGGACAAGGGCTGCATACAGAAGAGGTATTATTCTCATTCCCTTTGGGGGAATCATGTCCGGTATTGCCCTTACGTAATTTAATAAAGAAACTGTGGGGTGACCTGATTCAAAACTCAAAGTGAAGTCAACATTCACAGATTAGAATGGGTTTAGGATGAAGACATTGGACCTACTTGTACGTATGTCACCACTGCACACAGGCACTGAACTAGCACAACAGCTCTGCTTTTATCCAATTTAAAAATATTTTAAAGGCTCAAGAAATAATATCTACTAAAATTGAGATACTTCAAAATTCCTTTTAGGCTCACATATAGAAGGCCTCCACAATGAGAGATGCAGTATTATCATTACAGCATGGTAGAAACTTTCTAAGAGTCTCCATTGACCTCTCAGCCTGCCTGCAGAAGATCTATGCACATGGTAGTAATTATCTTAAACGTATCAATTTTTTGAAAATGTACATTCACACATTTTGTTCACTATTTATTCTCTTCTTTGAATTATCATTTCAACTTCTGACAGTAAAGAAAAACTTTGTAATTGTAAGTATAATGAAAGAAAGGGTGAGGAGTCACCATCATTTAGGGAGGAATAACTCCATGCACCAGTACAGGCTGGGGGTTGACCTGCCGGAAAGCAGCTCTGCCGAGAAGGACCTGGGAGTGCTGGTGGACACCAAGTTAAGCATGAGGCAGCAATGTGCCCTTGTGGCCAAGAAGGCCAATGGGATCCTGGGGTGCATCAGGAAGAGTGTTGCCAGCAGGTCGAGGGAGGTGATCCTCCCCCTCTACTCAGCCCTGGTGAGGCTGCATCTGGAGTACTGCGTCCAGTTCTGGGCTCCCCAGTACAAGAGGGATGTGGCACTACTGGAACAAGTCCAGCAAAGGGCTACAAAGATGATTAGGGGACTGGAGCATCTCTCTTATGAGGAAAGGCTGAGAGAGCTGGGCTTGTTTAGCCTGGAGAAGAGAAGGCTGAGAGGAGATCTTATCAACGTGTACAAGTATCTGAAGGGAGGGTGTCAAGAGGATGGGACCAGACTCTTTTCATTGGTGCCCAGCGACAGGACGCGAGGCAATGGGCACAAACTGAAACACAGACAGTTCCATCTGAACATGAGGAAAAACTTCTTCACTGTGAGGGTGACAGAGCACTGGAACAGGTTGCCCAGAGAGGTGGTGGAGTCTCCTTCTCTGGAGATATTCAAAACCCGCCTGGACGCAATCCTGTGCAACGTGCTCTAGGTGACCCTGCTTGAGCAGGGGGTTGGACTAGGTGATCTGCAGAGGTCCCTTCCAACCTCAACCATTCTGTGATTCTGTGATCATTGAATGTATTTTAAGAATGGTTTAGATAAACATCTGTCATTAGTAACACAGACAGAGTTGCAGGCATGCTTTTTGTAAATATACTTCTTGTGATCAGAGGGTATTGTCTCTCTTCCTTGATAAAATGAACATAGCTCCTACAGTAAAGAATGTCTGTGGAGAACTGGTTTTAAATCTACTGTCTTTGAGAATTCAGGACAATAAAGCTTGGTCACACAAAATTTTCACAGAAATTAAGCTGAATTGAGGTCATAATATAAGCTCAAACAAAGTTCAAATTAACTTTTGAACAAATAATAGTGAAGAAACACCTACTTCTGAAAAAAATGATTTCTCACCAGATTACAACAATTTCCTTTTATTAAATGCAACCAAAATAGCATTAGCAGTCTTGGTGGGTATTAGGTCAGACAGGAAATAGGAAAGCAGGAAATTAAACATATTCATTTTTTTTTCTTTCCTTTGCATCATAGACTGCTTTCCAAGTGTTCACATTTGGAGCCATCGATTTTCTGCTAGATAACTGCAACACCAAAGAACTTCCATGTGGCTCATAGACTTCGAGTAATAGTAAAGAAGAAGCAATCTTTGGATAAATTCCATGGGAAGAATTTTGGAGGCTATCTGGCACTCACTGTGCCATAATCAGGTACTTGAAATGCGTAAGTAGATGTCCATACAATTGCAGTATTTAAATGTTTGCTGGTTCATTTGTTCTGTTCCCTACAATGCAGGTAGTTACTTTTTCCTCATCCCTGTTGTATAGCAGCTGATGGTCTCTATTGCTTTACCAGCAAAGACCAATTTTAATTGAAGTCATCGAAATCTGAAACTTCCGTGATGATATGACTGTTCACACTCATGTGAGCACGCTCACTGCGACTGAGAAAACAATGAGTGGAGAACCCATTTTATAGGACAATATTTTATTCTTAAGTGACTAAACTGCTGCGCTACTGTGTACATGTATGTATATTTCATTGTATTTGTACATGTTGCAGTATGTTGAGGTAATTAAACAAAATGTTTTAAAATGTTATGTGGTTACTTCACCTTTGCCCTCCCCAGTGCACAGAGCTTTTTGAAATTACAGACCAACAGCTCTTGTCTTATGAAACATTTAAACAACTTCTAAAGATTAAGTTAAAATGTCCAGAGATAGACTGAAAGTCAGAGTCACTGAAAGCTTCATCTGTTCATGCAAGAAAAATGCCTTTTTTTTATAAAAATTGTTAATAAAAGGAAGCTCTGCACAGAACGAATCTCTTCTCTAAAACTATCTGGGTGTTATCAAATGCAGGGGACAGCATCTTTCTTAAGCAATTATTTAGGAAAATTTTCATTGGCATTTGCAGGTGTGTGCAGGAACCTACTATCACCCATATGAACAGTATGGATGTGATTATTTTCAAATAAGCTGTATATCTTTTTAAGCTTGTTATCACCACTTGCTATTTTTCTGCATATTTAAACTGGTCTTGGGTTGAATGGTCTAGCAATTCTGTATCAAAGTAATATTTTAATGTTAGTTTCTCTGGCTATAAATAATAAGCAATACAGTACCATTTCTAAAAGCTCACCCCTTGGTTATACTATGACATTTATTTTGCCACTGAAAGTATTCTTCTTTCTTAAAAAAAAGTGGAATAGAATTTACTGAATATGAATTGCAGAACTGATACCACCTACATACTACCATGTTTTTATTACACAGTTCACTGCTATAAGTCTAGTACAGTCTTTGGTTTGGAAGGAATTTTTGGCAATATTTTTGATCTATATTGTCTCTTAGTTCTTAACTCTTTCTACTATACACTAAAAGCACTATGACAAAACCATATCGTTACTCTTCTTTTAGGTATTTTTCTTGTTATAATCAGCTAAGTGAAATGTACAATTCAACTATACTTATTTGCAATTTGTATGTCCCTTTATAAAGTATGAACCTTTTCTCCCCAAACAATGATTATTAGCTACACCTCATAAGTGCATAGCCTGATGATGAGAATGAAGTACGGCCTCATCTCCCTTAACATAAGCACTCCATTTCATAAGACTGAATCACTACCATGTTCTCCCATTGCTATGACTTCTATTGTTTTGTCCTGCCATCTTCCCTTCTAGTGATAGAGTTAACATTTACGATGAGTATAAACAGGCAATATTTGGCAGCTGCAACGTCCAGATGCCATGCTTGGGAATATATTTCCAATAGCACCGCCTATCTTTGGGGTTTGTTCCTCCATTAGCTGCACTTCTGGCTCTGCTGATGGAGCACAGAAGTGTATCTGGGCCAGCTGATAGGAATGCTGTCTTCTCCTGGATGATGCTAGTCTATGACTCACTCTCAGTTCTCAAGATAATACATTTATGTTAACTCTCATATACAAGATAACCATTTCTGTTGGCAATTACTTCTAAATGTATGTATAAATACTTTTCATGATGATCATCCTTAAAATGACAATATGCTTAGTATTTTACTCCAATGAATAATTAAAAATTTGGATGTCTATTTTGTTCTTCATCTTTGTAGAACTAAATAAAATCTAGCCAATGCGTGACTGATCCCTGTCATACTGTCATTACTGTTAATAATAGCCATGCCATTAGAAAATGTGATTCTTCAAGGTAAACAACATCTGCTTTGGACCATGGCAGAGAAATACAATGACATCAAGGAGAAAAGGGAGAAACTGGTTAATCAGAAATGAGAGCTCTTGATTGTAGAAACACTAAGAGCTAATGTGAGGAGAGCTATTTATGAACTAATATCATGAGTTCAGTGCATCAAGCATTAGATTAGCCTGAGGCTCAGCAGAGCCTAGCCAGAGTCTGTAGCTGTCACCACAACAGGAATGATGAATTTTAATAAATGATCACAAGGATTTTAAACAATGAAGTAGCAACAGCCTTTCCAAGGAACCTGGATTTACCAAAGGAGAAAGCAAAGAACCAGGGATTAAGGCTTATCCAGGGAAACGAAGACTTTATAAAATAACCTTGGATGCTTGGATGCATCCGTTGCACAAACAGAGACACTTTGAATTGCCTGACTGGATCAGAGAAGACATCACATGAAGTTACAAGAAGTTAATCCAGGGTATGAAAGGCCCACATGTTATCTTCTGTCCAGGAAGCTGAAGAGCACAGTATTAGCTCTTACTATAATGTACTCTAAAAGAAAACAGTGACACTGGATATCTTACATACTGAGCCACAGTGCAGAGCTACTTATTTGCCTACCCCCAAAACTGCCAAGAAAAGGCAAGGTATGTCCTATTGTCACTTTGGCATCATGGCACAGTGAAGAAAACAAAGAAAAAGGCATCAGCATGAAGGAGAAAGGACAAAATCTAGCAACTTTGTTCTGCTTTGCACTCTTTTAGTTTGCCTTTCCTCCATGATGATTTGCTGTCAAGTTGTCCAGTTTTAGTGAGCTGATTTTATTCAAATATGGTATGAATCATAGTGGGATTTCAAGAGTTCTGATAGTGATAACTAAAAGGCTCAAATTACCCACTGTGATGACTGGTAAGAAATAGGCTCATTAAATAGTTTAACCACGAAGATAGTTAAGTATTAGGTTATCTGATTAAAGGGTACTCACAGTAAACATGAAGACCCATAAGGATCAGAGAAACCATGTCAGGTGGAGCAACCCCAGTAACCTCCAGGTGAGAAGGGAGCTCCCTGACTTGGCTGCTCCCGAAGACCATCGAAGGGGAGCGACTCAACCATTGTCCAAGAGGGTTTCACACCTTCATACAAGGAGTTGAGGAAGGAAACTCTCTCCCTAGAAAGCCATGCAGATGTGGTTAATGTCTACAGGGGTATAGGACTTTTTATGAGACGCACGGGGAAGAGAATGCTGGGACTGTGCAAAACTTATCATGGGATTTTCTAAGAGGATTTGAGGGATGTACAAAACATTATGGGATGTTTAGAGGAAGGATGAAAGGAAGAGAAAGGGAGGGATCATGGTGGATTGGGAGGAACAAACACAGGAAAATAAAGGGAGAAAGGGATAAAAGCGGCTGGTCAAGTATAAACAAGTTGCTGGTCATTACATTTGTCTGACTGAGCCCTTTGCTTGATCACCACAGTCTGTCCTATCTTCTCATTAAATCCTATTTCTAACTATCATCTCCTGTGTGGGTGTGCTCTCTGTTCTGAGTTCAGGTGTGAATGCTAGCAAACTTCAGTTTGGACAAGCATGTGAGAGGTCTGAGTTCCAGCTATTGGAGTGGGACCATGAGCTTCAGGGTCTCATAGGCCCAGGTGACAGCAACTGGGGGAGACCAGGGTATGCAGTCCAGCTACTGGATACACTGAGTGCCTAAGGCCAGCTACTAGAGGCACCCATATATAGAGGAGGAACAGCGTCAAGCCTTCAGTACTGTTCATATTCGTGTGAGTGTTGGGTTTTTTGCAGGGCTGGTAAAGGCATTGTGTTCTGCCTGTGTGGATCTGTGTGGCCAACCATGTTCACAGTGTGTGTGTGTGTGTGTGTGTGTGTGTGTGTTCACAAGCATCTCTCAGGAATACATGCTCACCGTGGCTGCGGGCTGGACCTGGGGACCTGTTAAGTGCAGCCTCACATTCATTGGGATGGAACTAGAGGGACCTTCTGGGTTCCGTAACCAGAGTTGGCCACTTGTAACAGTAAGGATTATCCATTACTGTTACCCAAGAGAGAAAACTGTGGGACCTCAAAGATGCTGCATTTGTATGTGTTGCCATTTTATTTTTGTTTTCATCATCTTTTTCTATAAATGAAGCATGACTAAAACTTATCCGTGGCATCTTGTATCCCTGTCAATTTTCAGCAGAAGTAAGACTGTTCCATTGCAGGCTGCACTTTTTTCTTTCTGAAAGAGCAATGCAAATGTGTGATGTTCCCAAGGCTTGCAAGGAGATGTGTTGTCAAACAGCATAACCTATGTCAATAAAGAACAAGACACTGGGCACTACTGGGGTCAAGTGAGCATTTAAATCTTGGATCAAAACACATCAAAACCAGAATAAGTTTTGCAATGCAGGAGATAAGAAAAGAACCCTTCAACACAACACAAAATAAAATGCACAAAGGCTATTTTCAAATCATATAGCAGTTACTGGACTTACTGACTTCATGGAATATGTGGTTACAAGATTATCATCCCTAATGTTATGCCATTGATATGCATAATAGAATCATATAATTCTTGTATTATTTGTAATTAAAAACTGGATTATAAAGCTGGATGGTAAAGGTAGACAGCGAAACATTTCCAAGGTTAATGGTATTCCTGAAAGTTTGAAAATAGTTCAGCCACAGGCTCCCTGTGTGGCTTTGGCCTTCCTAGCCTTCCCTGTACTTTGGTTGTTTACATGTAATAACAAAGACAGTGTTACAGAACTGACAATCCTTTTGCATGTGCAAAGTTGTCAAACACTAGTCTGATGAAAATCAGAACCTCTCTAGCATGTGGCTGGATTATGTTCTGGTCAATGCCAACAGAGGAGGAGTAAGTAATCCATTTTCCTTGGATTACTTGAAGGGAAAAACGTATACTGAAATTACACTTCAAGTTTGAGGAAAAAGAGGGGTTGTAACTTTGTGATACACATAATTAGAGTGTAAAACACAGAAAAGAACTGTGGATTCTGAATGGCTCAGTGGGTGTCTCCTTGTTCTTATTCTCAGTATTAAATGAGTCAGTAAATTCCTATTCTCTTAAATTCTATAATTGCTCAGGCCTGACTGGGATGTGTTTTTAACAAACTCAGAATGACAAGTTCAGCTGGAGAGAGAACCATTAGAGTGAAAAAACAGTGAAAGCCCAAGTGAATAATGAAAGTCCTTGTACAATTTACCTTAGATGCATACGCTGTAGTGAGTAATAAGCAGAATTTTAATACATGCATAGAAATTAAAACAACTGATTACTAGTATTATCAAGCACTTCCAAAAGATAATGATTCAGGTTTCACAGAGCTGTTTGATCTTAATTTCAAATAGAAGAATGAAAGTTATGCTCCCAGCATTGACATAGTCTTCCATAAACAAAATAGCAGTTATTTTATAAATCTTCCTTTCTTTTCTAAGCTTAAATGAGTCATGACCAGTTACATTCCCACATGTCTCAGCTACCAAGCTGGCTACAGGAAAAAGAAAAATACAATATTCTGCAACTCTTGCTTTATTATTGAAGGAGTTATAAAACAAGGGGCAAAGCAAAGAATTTGGAGCCACAGTTTCCAAAAGATAAGAAGACTTCTCTATTTAATATATCCATTTTCTGTCAAACAGAATTTGCTTCACTCATACTAATGTAAATGTATGTGTGTCTTTGGGTTCAGAGTGACAAAGGGCTGAACACACATTTCTGGTCTGCTCTTCTCAAAAGGGAGCTAGTAGTACTGGAAAACATTCAGAGAACGGCAACAGGATGCTTAAACTTACAGAACAGCTTCCAAAATTGGGGTGACTAAGTAAGTTAGAAATCTTCAGTCTGTAAAAGAGTGACGAATGGAAGATGTAACACAGGTCTGTGTAATTATGGGTGGTAAGAACAGGACAGATGAGAATTAACTGTTCACTGTCTCTTCAGCTACTAGCTCTAGGAGCTATCAAATGAAGGCAGCAGGAGCCAGGTTCAAGACAAACAGGAGCTGGTGTGTCTTCATTCAGGGACTCCTGGAATTCACTGCTGAAGGATTTGGTAGATGCTAAAAGTGCAGATGGGTTACACAGAAGACTGGATGAGTTCATGAAAGAAAGATCCACTGAGGATTGCCAAACACACAGAAACTACATCTGGTCAAGGAAGACCCTGAGTTTGAAGCAGTCAGAATCTGGGAGAGTGCTATGAGAAATGATCGTATATACTTCCTCTATTACTGTACTCCAACACAGAAATATGCTTTTGGACACTTTCAACCACAAACTACTAGGCTTGAAGGGATCTGATGAGATGCAGTAAGGCTGTGACTACAGTAAAGTTAGCTGAAAACTTATATTACCTTCAACAGGGGTAATTTTCTTCATTTCAGGAAATTAGTTATTATCTCCCAAGTTTTAACCCACCATAGCTTATTGTCCACTGTGTGAGTTTGCATTATTGCCAATGCATTGAGATTTACATGCCATTAACCTGAAAAATCAACACTTCCCTACAAAGAAATAGCAACATTTTTGCAGCACTTTGAAAAATACAAAATGTCAAGAACAGTTAACACTTGAAAAAGGACACTTCCATTTTGAAAATGAAAGCAAAAGGAAGGCTGGGGAAAGGTGGGCCTGCTAGTGAATGAGGCAGGGGCCCTGGTGACAGTGATACAGAGAAGGCAGAGATACTGAGTGCCTTCTTTGCTTCAGTCTTTACTGGTAAGACTGTTCTTCAGAAATCCCAAGCCTCAGAGACCAGAGAGAAATTTGGATAAAGGAAGACTTTCCCTGGGTGGAGGAGGATTGGGTTAGGGATCACTTAAGCAACCTGGACATCCACAAGTCCATGGCCCTGATAGGATGCACCCACAAGTGCTGGTCGATGTCATTGCTAGTCATCTTTGAAAGGTCATGGAGATCAGGAGAGGTGCCTGAGGACTGGAAAAAAACAAATGTCACTCCTGTCTTCAGAAAGGGCAAGAAGGAAGACCCAAGGCCAGTCAGCCTGACCTTGATCCCTGGAAAAGTGATGAAGCAGCTCATTCTGGACACCATTTCCAGGCACATGAAGGACAAGAAGGTCATCACAAATAGTCGGCATGGCTTCACCAAGGGGAAATCATGCTTAACCAATCTGATAGCCTTCTATGATGGAATGACTGGCTGGGTAGATGAAGGAAGAGCAGTGGATGTTGTCTCCCTTGACTTCAGCAAAGCTTTCGACACTGTCTCCCATAGCATCCTCATAGGTAAGCTCAGGAAGTGTGGGCTAGATGAGCAGACAGTAAGGTGGACTGAGAACTGGCTGAATGGCAGAGCTCAGAGGGTTGTGATCAGCGGTGCAGAGTCTAGTTGGAGGCCAGTAACTAGCGGTTTACCCCAACAGTCAATACTGGGTCTACCAATACTGGGTTAGCCTCAGCAGTTTTGCTGATTATACAGAACTGAAAGGAGTGGCTGATACACCAGAGGGCTGTGCTGCCATTCAGAGGGACCTCAACAGGCTGGAGAGGTGGGCAGAGAGGAACCTCATGAAGTTCAACAAAGGCAAGTGCAGGGTCCTGCACCTGGGGAGGAATAACCCCATGCACCAGGACAGGCTGGAGTCTGATCTGCTGAAAATCAGCTCTGCAGAGAAGGATGTGTGGGTCCTGGTGGACAAGTTGACCATGAGCCAGCAATGTGCCCTTGTGGCAAAGGCAGTCAATAGCATCAGGAACAGTGTTGCCAGCAGGTCAAGGGAGGTGATCCTTCCCCTCTACTCAGCCCTGGTGAGGCCACATCCGGAGTGCTGGGTCCAGGTCTGGGTTGCACAATACTAGAGAGACACAGAGCTACTGGAACGAGTCCAGCAAAGGGCTACTAAGATGATTAAGGGACTGGAGCATCTCTCACAGGCTGAGAGAGCTGGGACTGTTCAGCCTGGAGAAGGGGAAACTGAGGGGGATCTTATCAATCTGTTTCAATATCTGAAGGGAGGAAGTAAAGAAGACGGAGCCAGACTCTTCTCAGTGGTGCACAGTGACAGGACAAGAGGCAGTGGGCACAAACTGAAACACAGGAAATTCCATCTGAATATGAGAGAAAACTTTTTTATAGTGAGGGTGACTGAGCATTGGAACAGGTTGCCCAGAGAGGTTGTGGAGATTCCACCCTTGGAGTATTCAAAAGTCATCTGGACAAGGTCCTGGGCTACCTGCTCTAGGTGACCCTTCTTGAGCAGATGGGTGGGCCTAGGTAATCTCCAAAGGTCCCTTCCAACCTCAAACATTGTATGATTCTGTGAATTGATTTTATTTGAAAAATAATTATTTCCTCTGCCCAGCTTCATCTATCTGTTGAAGAGGAACCTGTTCATTTTAAGAGATCTCTAACTCCTTTTTTGTTTGGATTTGCTCATGCTTGACTGCCAAGACTCTGGGTAGATCTCAGTCTGTGTTGCTTCTTATTCAACAACTAGAGACTATTTTGAGAATTAAAGACCATTTGGATTTTTGTATCACTCAAATGTATAATTCATTTGGTTCTCAACAACTGCCAAGACTACTGCATTTCAGCAGTTATATCCATGATACTATACAGCTGACTTTTGGAAACTGGTGTCACTCAGATAATGTTATTTAAGGTTCTAGTGATATCATCACAATTTGTTTTCCTCTGTGCTTTCCCAGGCAACTTTAAGTACATTCTCATGCACCCTTTGATTTTTTTCATAAAAAATCTCCAAGATGATCTATGGTAAAATGCTCCATCCTCAACTGCCTACACTCCGATAAGGCAGCCTGTCCCACCATTTGTACTCTCTTTCAATCTTGACTCCTCCTAAAATATTGAAGGCATTAGGACTACTCACTGAAAGAGGTAATGTCACAACTGAAGTCAGTGGCAAAACAAACTTTGACTTAGCTGGGTAGGAGGTCACTCACAGTGCATGGAATAAATCTTTGCAGGACTGGGGTTAAAGGAACTATAAATTAGTTCCTAAACCTAGGATTTCTGTTTAAATATGCCAGATACCATAATACAAAGAGCTATGAAGGCACACACATGTGCAAGTGAAACAACATTACTGCTACATTATGAATGCAGTTCAGTAGCTTAGGTTACTGTACATCCTGAAAACTACTAGTTCTCAAATTACTACTATTCATTGCACTGTCATCTACATTAGTGAGTGAAAGAGAGAGTTTTTTTGCTAATTTTTTGGCTCACTGTGCTCTGCCTCTACTGCACTACTTAGTCTTTAAATCCTCTACTTCAAGCCACCTCTTCCCTCTTCAGAAAACCATGGTTTTATCTATTCTCAAAACCTCTTCAAACTCTCTTCTGTATCTGTCTTTTCCCTAGTGTGCTTCCTCCTATACTGTGGTTTGTATTTAAACAATCTCTTAATCTTTTGGAATTGTACAGCACTTATATCTTCTTTTAAATTGGTCTTAATTGCTACTGCTTTCTGTTCTCTAATCCATTTAACACCTTTAATCTTGTAGCAACTCCCTTTCATTTTTCTTTTTTGTATTTAATAAAATGTTATAAAAGCATTTTGGAAATGTCCTCTTCTGTTTTTATGGTAGCATAGGGCACTTGGGGGTGCTTGTATCTATTTCTTTTAGTTCAGTCATGTTTGTTACAGATACTGAATCTCAGAAAGGCAAAGGAGAGAAATGGGAGAGATGAGGATTGCACTTGTCACTCTTTTTTGCAACTCTAGTCCTCTGATTAGGAGCAGAATTCACCATCAGCAGTCTAGAGATATTAAGCTGGAGTTACTGAGGTTTTTTCACACACCATAGGCCTTTCAGAGGTTGTTTCAGGCTCTGGAATATGATTTGTCCATGAAGAGGGTTATTCTGCTTCTTCCCATTGGCAGTAAAGGTTTAGACAGCTAAAGGACAGTGAGTGAACCCCATTCACCCCCAATCTTTGCATGTTCCAACACTGGAACAGAGCATATTTTTCAATATGACACAGTAAAATAATCATAATGATTAAAAATGGAATATACAATTACAAGTAATAAGGAGATAAGCTGCAGAATAATAAAAGAGGAAAATACACCGCGAAGACATGTCTGTGAACACCAACTACCCAACGAAGAAAACAGCCCACTTTATGGACCTCAAGAAAAATGGGTCTGCGCTTTATCTACGTTATTCAGAAAAGCTGCTTTTGACTTTACTTGAACTAGCAGTTCTATTTTATCTATAGCTTTTGGCTATCATCTCTGTTTATAACCTGGCAGCCCAAGTCAAATCCTTGCATTTTATGCATTTTTTCTTGGTATTAGCATTTACCCTTTTTTGATTTGGGAAGTTACCAGTTCCAGTGCATGAGCTAATACTCAGAGGAACTTGATAGGTTATCTATTAATGCTAGACATTAATGATTAATGAATTAGAGTCATCTAACTTTTCTGTGCAACAGTTTCCAAAACTTTGAAATATTTTTTTTAAGCACATAAGCTCAAGATCTGAAAAGTAATTGCTAAGTATCAGTTTGTGATGAACTCAAACATGGTTATACGAAGTCAAAGGGATTAGCTATCTTTGTCTCCTCTGGTCCCTTATACAGTCATTCTGTGCAACTACATTACAGGCCCAGGCAAAAAACAGGCTGCATATTCAGTGTTTTATAGGCAGGTGAGTATGGAAAAGAACAAGAGGTTTAAGAAAAGAAGATGGATTATTGGTTATGCATTTCCTGTCCAAGCCAACAAAGGTGATTTATCAGGTATTTCAAGTAACTGTTTTTCTGAATCAATGGACAAGGACCATATCCACACATCATGTCACAAGAGGCCTGAAACTGGGGGATCAGACTGCTTCTTCTAGATTAGCTTAGAAAATATACACTGCTTACTCTAAAATCCCCTTTTTCATTGTCTGTATCATCTTCCTGTGCTGTCTTCCTGCGCTCTCATAACACTTCTTGCACCTGAGTTCACGAAATCAGAAAATATGGTCGGCTCCCAGGCTTCGGCTGTTGTAATACCTCTTTGTGAAACAGCCAGCAGGATCCTGCAGGGGCAGCTACCTTTCGTTTTCCTATGATGCACGTTATAGTGTCTAACGTCAGAAGCAGGTTTCTGGAGGAATTTTTGAAGCTGCATAGCAGTAGGGTGTCTTGCTTCCTTTCAGAAGCTTTCCCTGACAGCTGCCATGTACAGTTCGTTTGAGGATCAAACGCTTAAAGATGTTATTGTTAGACTTAGATGAATGTGATTAATAGTCTGCTGTGCTTTTAAACTGATGAGCTAATTTTTCTACATTAAAGTCTAAAAAAAAAAAAAAACTTTCTGGATAACAAATTAAGTAACAGATACTGGCTCAGTCCAAGGCAAAGTGTATTTGCTACCAGATGGGGGAAAAAATTCCTTAGTAGGAGCTGTGGCTAAGTGAGCACAGCATTAGGGCTGTGAGCTCAGCACCCTGAGGTCACCAGCTTTTAATTAACCCTCCATCTGCTGGGAGTTTCTAAACTTGTGCAGAAAGGAACGGTCTCTGGAACTCTACAAATGTCCCATGTAGGCTGCCATTGAAGTTAAATTTATAGCCCTTATTAGTTTAGTGTGGCAAATAAGCCATACATGGTCAAGAAGTGGACTCAAACCCTTATAATTTTTATCATATAAGCAAGTACATAGAGTGTTAAATGTTCCCAGCCAATGAGATGTAGATAACTCTCTGTGTGTACACACACAAGATGAACATTTTAATGGGCTATAGTCCTGCTCTTCTCTTTCACTCGCAGGGGCATAGATTGACCTTTAATGTGTCTCAGCATAAGGAATGTGCATAGACAGATATACCCATATGTGCCTATAAATACATGCATTTGAATATATATATATGTGTCCTCTTTTTATGTGTGTATATATAGATACGTGTGTATACACGTACATACACATGCAGAAGTATAAATATGTATAAACATATTTTGTTACAAAGCATAATTTGGTTATCCATATCTTTCAGATTATGCATATAGATGATACTATTTCCTTAAAAATTATAAAAATATAGTATTGCTTACATTTCCTATAAAACTTGCTAATGGAATCTCCACATCGGAAATCAACTCTGTTACAGAGTTTTGTGCTATTACTCTGGAGTGTTATTGCAATGTTATGAAGTGTTATGCAAAGTTGAGGAAACTGTACAAAAATCTTGATGATTCCTTCATAACTCAGCTTTTAGTTGCATACTTAACAAAATGATAAAACATTAAAACAAAACTGTGTTACCTTATGTACAATTAAATAAATATATGTGATTTAATGGAAATGTGAATAAGGGCTTGAACATATTGAAGAACAGTAAACTTCTGATTATAAACACTATCTAAATAGTGACTTTGAAGACTGATTTTTTTTTTCTCTGATGAGCCATAGTCTTGAACTGGTGATCAGTTTTGTGGCAATGCTATCAAAAACTGCTGAGAATGGTTCCTGAATGTTTTAATTAAAAAAAAAAAAAGAAAAAAAAAGAAAAAGGGAAGAGAGAGATTTGGTTTAAAATTCCAGGTATGATATCCTGCTTAATTTTCATTCTTACAATTCATTTCCCAGAAACAAAAGGATACAGGAATTCTTATTCGCAGATGCAGTGAGATTTTAGCCCTTGTCAACTGTATCAATACACTTAAAGCTGTCAAAGATTCATTGCTTCTCTCCATCCAAAGATTCAATATAATAAAGTCTATGAACAGCAGCAGAAAAGTGATTTATAGAGCCCTCCCAACATTACACAGGGTAGATGTGGGTGGTAACCTTGGGCAGTAACAATGGTGGTAAACAGACTAATGTCTTAGGCCTACATATTTTTTTAAAATAGTAAATAATAACAAGATTTCGGACTGAATTTTCCACAATTTGTAATTGCATTGGCTACATTGGAGTGGAGAATGAAACCCAATCTGTTTTTCATAAACTGTTAAATTATTGAAAAGAAACAAGAAGCTGCCAAAGCATTACAATTCTCCTGCATCCAAGGGAGCAAATTTTCAAAAGGTCATCTTCCATCTGAACAAACGCATGTGTGACTGGCATGTGACAAGAGAAGAAGCAATTGTTTCATTTCGTATTTTATGAAATTTCACATTAGGGTACTAGAATTTCAAAAGACTTTGACTATTCATCATCATCATTTTTAATTCACTTGTGATTTTCACATTTATCTAAGCCTTTAGTTGCACACCAAAAATAAATAGTCAACTAAATTAAAAAGCAGACAGCCTGTGGGGTTTTAGGACCATTAGTTGCTGAAAGTGTATTTGAATATGGCATCTTTGGCTATAAAAATGGGCTTGTTAAATGACAGCTAACTGTAAAATAAAAGCAGAAAATAAAAGGAGTTTTCTTAGACTTCTATGATAAAGGAATGGAAAAAAATCAAATACAGAGCTATATCCCTGTTAATTAAAGTAACACTCCCAAAGAGTGCAAATATGCATGGTGGAAACCTTCCATCTCATGTGACATTCCTAAAGTGATGTTGGATTTTGTATATGCATGCATGTAGTTTGTTATCACATATAAAATTTTCACCTGAACTTCCCAATGATAACCCTTAAACCTGGATTCAGGCAAATGTTCATACTGAGGAAAGGAATAAGGCAAATGTCCTAGCAAGAAGCATCCTATGAAGCACTGCTTTCAGTAGAACACCAAGTCTCACGTAAGTTTAAATACTTTCTTGAATCAAGGCTTTAATTACAAAATATAGGTAGAGTTTTTCTCTGCAAAATGAAGTTTGTCATGTGTTGGCTATAAGGCTTTGTTACTATGGGCTGTTGATTGTTTTAAGTAACTTTTAATTTTAGTATTTGTTTATGAACAAAGGATTTGAGGAAAGTGTAAAAAAAGAGTAAGTGGGCAGTTAGGCAAGAAAACACTAATGGAATGATTAAAATGACAAAAGTGTTAATTTTGTCCCAGTTCACTGTCTACCAAACTGTTTCCAGAGGAAATGAAGCCATCAAAGATGTCTATTAGATAACTGTCAATAGGAATATCACAGAGAATGAAAGCACAAGCTGACTTATTTGAATGAGCTAGTGTTTCTCACCAAAGTCATGGTCTTTGCTGTCCTTCATTTATATGACTTCCTTGAAATTAAAATGCTACTGTTTTGTCCATTTGCTCTGAAATGTTATGTATTTCTCACTTCCTTGGAGTCTCATTCATGCCGTCCCTACCTTTTGACCAGTCAGCAAAACCTTGGTTTTAAGAGAAGCATGGTCATATATTAAACCACCGAGGAGAATTCTTACTCAGGAAATCCAGTTCAGCACCGCCAACTCACTTACAATTTCTGGACTTAACACACCAAGCAAGTCGGTGGCAAATCTGACATTAACAAGGGGCAAAAGCACAAAGGCACATCAGTAAGAAGACATTGGTAAAACAATGTGGTGCTTCACTGGAGGGCTGAGCAAGGAAACAAATGGCCTCTTATAAGAGTAAGGCCCCTTTAACAAAATACAATGACAGAATGGATTGAAGGCATATGTCCAAATTCTATTGGCTATTTTGTGAATTATGAAGATCTAAAAAGCCAGATCCTGTCTGCAGTTAACCCAAAGGAATTCTTCAGATGGAAGAAAGCCCACGACTGGCCTAAAGCCAGCAGAGTCAGTTCCTAAATGACAGTAGTTTTGAAGAAGTGAGTGAAGAGGAAGCACTCACTCTGGGGATGAATGAGAAATCCTCTTATCCTAACCATTCCCCACAAATATCTGTGTGTGCTGTCAGTTAGTTCAGTAAGTCAGTGCGAGCTCTAGGGTTGGACTAGTGCCCGACCGCTGAAATGTACCTAGCTCACTGATCATCCCCTGCCTCTCTCCCCTGAACAAAGTTGAACAGAGAAAGAGGGGACTTTGGTCAGCATCCTTGTACTGAGCATTGTAGAAGGAGTACATCCTCAGAAAAAACAAAAAAACCCAGAGTTATACAGAAGTTTAGTTACACATTAAGATACTGCAGCAATAAACACACTTTATCATCTCAAATCATTTCAATATTTGGTATCACTGGCTTCATTGCATAAACAAATACGCTCAAAGTTAAGATCGCTATGTTAACAACCATGAATAAAACATTTTTATGTAAGTGGGTAGACCAAAATATGATTTTGCAATTACTAAGCCTGATGTCTTTTAGAAGAAAAATCATTGAGCAGTTAGAGCACAGGACTTAATACACATACCTATCTATGACACCAGTTTGCAACATGTGACCTCAATGGCATGGGATGTAGCTTCCTAATCAGATTAAAACCAATGCGCATAATATATTCTTCATATCAGCATTATGAAGCTTTATTAATCATTCTGTGGCACTATGTAGTACTTTGATTATGGACATTTTAAAAATAAAAGGTGATATTCATCTTCATTAACCTAGAAATACAAAAAATGGTCATCAGAGGCTGGTCTGACATCCAAGTCTTCCTTTATTGCAAATGGGAAGAAATGCACACCCTGCAGAGGGCATTAACCTCATTTAAGATAGGCCAGGTGAGTCAACCTACAAAATCACCAGGTTCTTTCTACTGATTATAAAGACCAGCTTTGACCCAGATGTCTAATTAAAGTATCTAAATAAATTCAAAGATCAGCAATTATTGGTTGGCTTTTGAATGGCAATGTTGTAGCTAAGATGCATAATGCAAATTAGAAAAACTATTCTACAAACACCTTGGTTTTGGTTTTATGCATAGCCAAAGAATTCTTCTGTACGGTATCCACTAGATATTTAAAGCTACCATGAGGAAAATGTATGTTTTTAAAATGGACAGTAGTAGTTTGAAGGTGCAACTGTACTATAAAACAAATCAAATTTGAAAAACAAACTCACCATGCCAGCATAAACAAGTTAAAGGGATTGACTTTTGTTAGCTGATTGAAGCTCTAATCACTTTAAGTGATTACCATCAAAACCAAAAGGTAAACATCTCTCCCAATTTAAAATAAAATAGTGTCAGTATAAGCAAAATGCAAATGGGATATTTTAGTTCTTTTCCAGTGGATGATAGGCAGGCTGTATGCAGCAGTCAGCACCGAAGCTTGGCAGGAGGATTTATTTTGAAGTGTTTTGATAATAACAAACATTTATGTATGAACAGAGATTAAAGCAATGATATCATCTCTGAAAGATAATTTCTTCTGTAATTACGTATTCAGTAGATGAAGGTAAACTGCAGGAATGGCAAGGTCGAGACCATTTGTGCTTGTTTGCTCTTGCTCCCTAGAAGCAGAATGTGCACGCGGGAAGAGAGACATCTTTCAGTGACGGGCGGCAGGACGTGGGCACCCAGGACAGTGGGTTCTTTTTCTATAAAGGGGCCAGTCGACACTACCATTTACCTTAGCGTCGTTATAAAGTATATTTCAGCTACCCAGTCCAACTACAAACTTTTAAAAAATCTGAAAACAGGCAACAGGTTATTTGAATTAATTTAGAATGTTGTTCTTATCTAGTTCTGATTATAATGCCTGCATTGGTACCACAAAGGTCAATAGGATCTTGAAACAATTCAGAAGAAAACAGACCTCTGTTTTCTGTTCCCTCTGAATGTGGATTTTATTTTCTTTTGATACAGTTAGGACAAGATTAATCTCACTTAATTTTAGTTGTGTGAAATTTAGGCATCTAATCCAACAGCAGTCAGCAACAATAAACTCCTGCAGAAAGTGATTCCTCCCACTCTGTGTTAGATGTATGAATTAGATGGACTAATTTTCCCACTGGGGGTGTCTGTATCTCTGCAGTGACTACACAAGGAACACAAGGGGTTGGTTTAGAATAGACAACCAAATTTGTGGTGGTTACGTAAAATGAATCTGACCTTTGGTGCAAAAATCCCATTTTAAATCTTTTCAGGATTTGTCAGCAGAAATGTTTTTGACAGAAATCACTGTATGCATATTTACTGGGAGGAATGTTGAATCCGACTCAACATAGCCCTGTATCTTCTGCTACAATCTTATTGTCAGTTCCTGTACTCAAAAAGTATGATGGCCTGTTCCATTTTTAAAATGAAAATGCTAGTAGCAAATCAATGCACAAAATAAAATATTTATTAACAACTGGAAACTAAATTTAAAGTATTTCTATTTTTAGAAAAGATTTAATGCTTAAATACAGATGATAATGTTTTGGCACTCTCTATTCTAGTCCAGTACACTCAGGTCTGCTACCAAACTGCTAATCTGCTAAAGACAATCTGTATGCTAGGGTATATTTCAGTTTTCATCTTCAAAAGACTATCCTCTAGCATGCTTCTCCTGATTTAGAGTGACACAGAAGTGAGACAGACAAAAGTCTGTTGATTAATCTGATGAACAGAGGATGGCATTGGTTTTCCAAGGTTTCCTAATGCCCTGTGATGTGAATGAAAACCTTGATTAAATGATGGTTAAAGTGAGAAATTTGAATTCTCAGTCCATCTAGTACAGAATCTACTGTCAGAAAAGCCCTTACTGGCCAAATGCCTGTGTCTCATAAGGAATGCTAAAACTGTCAGGCCAGGCCGACTTCCCACAGTACATTACGGGTGGATGCAGAACTGTACTGCTGCTCCTCTCACGCTTTATGGCCCAGGTTAGTAAGCATCTCTGCCACCTCTGCCGCACAGAGGAAGCTGTTGGGCTTCTGGCAGCTGCTCCCTGTCTATGATGGGCATGAGCTTGGACATCTGAGCTGGAAAGTGACAAACGTTTCAGGTAGTTATTGACACTTTGCATAAGACTGTGTGTTTTGAAGAATCCTGTGTAAGGAAACAAGATTGCAGAGGTGGTTGCTGGCAACCTCCCAGAAGTGTATAACAAACAGGCTGTTGGAAGTTTATGTTATTTATGGATAGTTTCAAAGTTGGCACAGTGGTTTAGTGCACGTGTGTTATTTGTGTGTGTTTCTTTTTTTAATCTGCATTTTAGCCCGATTATAGTAACCGTTTGTCCTCGATCTTACTACTGACCTTTATGCCTATTTAACTCTTATGCTGTACTACCTCAGCCCGTGCTGCACGGTTGGGATTCAGCTAACCTAGCTTACGTTAGGTTTCTTATCTCAGATGACCCATCTTGCTGCATAGTTAGCAGAAAGAGATTGGCATCTCTAGAGGATGTGTGTTCTGCTCTACAAAACAGGGAGGATGCTTCACTCTCCACTTGGTAGCCAACACACAGGTATTTCATGTCAATTCAGGCACCAGTTCAGAGTATCAGATATAGCCCCAGAAGGCTGGCCTATAAGATCTATAGGAGACTGGGGCCCTTATGTAGTTGCAGTTAGCAATCAGGGAAGATGCCTTAAGTCAACTAAAATGGCACAGCATGCTTTTGTATGGACAACTCATTTGCATCTTGAATGACTGACCGGCACTAGGGGCCCTTGGTACTGGTTTCCCAGTCTGTACGTGCTGAAGCAGGATTCAAAGAGCAATGGCTGCTTGATCCTCAGACACTGGAGGCGCAGCTTTCCACAATGTGTGGAAATTATCCCTTAAGTAATCTTATAATCTCTGGCCTAGGAAATCCTAAAGAAAAAAAATCTTTCTCCATCTATTGTTCCCCTCTACTCACTACATAACATTTCAGATTTAGTATTATCATAATATCCAAAATCATTCATCTGACATTCACAGGCACGTGAGAAGCTTTTCCGATGAGTGTATTTTGCACAGGTTCAATGTTCAAGAAATTGCAGAAGCTGCCATAGACTTTATAGGTTAAATTTGACTCTTAGACATTTGTAAAATTCACCAAAATTTAAGGAGCTTTTCCTGTCTCCCATTCCACCCACAATCCACTGAAAATAACTTAGCTGAAAAAAGGATAAATTTTATCCAATGTTCTTTGCAGTTCTTGTCTCACACCAGTCACTACCTAAATTAGGAATAAATATCTGTAAAAAGTCAAAGAAGTACTTTCAGAATTCAAACCCAGACAGAAGTTTGAAAAGACCAGCTCTAAGACAAATGAAAATGATTTAGTATAGCAGGTGTATTTGTCACTTTCTGTGCAGCATACTAAAAACATTTAAATGCCTTCTAAACATCACTGTGCAAAGCCATTGCCTCTTATTTCCAGGTGTTCATATTTTACCAGTTTCAAATGACAGTCTGACACAAAGCTAATGTATCTATGAATGATTTCTGCCTGGATATCTGTTACAAAAAGAAGCTTAAATTTGCTCATCCTTTCTCTGTTTTCATTATATAAAACCATAATAAATAAAATGTATTTAAACAGGACAATTTGTTCTGCAACAAATCGCAGTGGACACGAGGATCCTGGCACCATTGATCCTGGTGTTATACAAATGCTACACTATACTTAAAATCAGAGTAAGGGCGAGTCTGTCTTTTATCTGCCTCACTGGATTCAGGGCTTCTGAAATAGATCATTTCTGGAATATCATTTGTTGACACAAAACATGGTTACAGTAAGTTGATTTATAGACAAAGTTTTACCTTCAACCTGCTTTCAGTAATTTAAAAAAATTATGCTAGAAAAAGTAACCAGCCTACAAACCAGCACAGCTTAGATATGAACAGCAAAGGTAATGGTAAATCTGATGCTCATAAAGTCACTAAGTGTTTGACTCTGAATAGAACAATGCAGTGACTGCTTCCTCTGTTCGTGTCTGCTTTTTCTTGAAATACATTATAACAGAGACTTTTCTTCCTGCTGTATGTTGCCTTTCCATGTCTATGACAACTCATGCTGACTTAGTCACCATTTTCAAAAGGAAATCAGCCCTTTTTAGTACTGATTACCAGTATAGCCAATATAGCAGAGCAGGCAGAGATGCTACACAAGATTTTCCCTGTTTGTTTTGCCACCTCATGCCAGTGAATCAGGTCCCAGAAAGAAGCTGACAGATTACACAGTGTCCTGGAATGGAGACAGATCTCAAGTGCTGGGAGGAACAGTCATGCTCATTTTTATTTGTCACCTAAGTGAGGCACTATACAAACGTACCCAAAGGTGAGAAGCTAATCCCTTGATAGCATTCTCTACCTTCATCTTCCAATAAATAGTTGTTGGGTTGTTCATACTGAAGTAATGCAAATTCGCTTTCATCAGGAGTGGAACCATATTGCTCAGGACATAATATTTTCAGCAGGCATATTCAAGAAGATAAGCAAAATCGCTCCAGATTTGGAGTGACCTCAACTGACTTTAATTTCAGCTAGCAGTATTTGGCCCTAAATAAGATGAGATAAGAAGAAATAGAATTTCTTTCTGGAGCTATTTTAAGGGCAATGACTACTATATACAGTGTCAGAATAAGTGACTGAAGTTAAATTTAAAAGACAGACATACTTATGTTTTGCTTTTTCCAAAGACAGTCTCATCTGTTCTTAAGTCTGAACAGCAGAAGAAAAACATGAAAAACTATGGTAAGGAACCTAATCCTTCTGCAAGCAGAAAGAAGCTTTTTCAGTGCAGAAGGAAAGGAAAAACAAACTGTGCTATGAGAGTTTGGGCTGTTTTTGTATTGAAAGGAGAAAGTCTAATCCTGAGCCATGCCTGAAGAAGAAGTGTAAACTCAGCCCTTCTGTAAATTCAGAGATTGCTGTTCTAAGACAGTTCTAAAGCAGTCCCACCCGGGTGTTTGGCTTCTCTATCTGTACATAAAAGTCTTCCTAATTTGAATGAGGTTAAGTTATGGAAAATCTGGACATTTTAGACAGATAACTTTGTTAGTCTATCAAGGTCTGGGCTTTGGAAAAATTAAAATAAATACTGAAATGCCTTACATCACTGCAGTATGATTAAATTTAAAATTTGAAGTAGACTGGATTTAAATGTGCTCTGCAGTCATTTAGTTTAGTGTTTAGGATTTACAATAAACTTTTTCCCATTCTGTATTTCTTTCTCTGGTGAAAACATTGTGCAATCTCTATTTTATCATCTTTTCATTCATTTTTGAGGCATACCCATTCTCTGGAAGGAAGGCACAAAATGAAAAAGTGGTTTTATTTACTTCCACCTAAAAGGTGTTTTAGTATTGAAGGAATCATCTCATTTATGAGGCATGCTTAGAGAACTATAAATTTTGGTTGCCATGCTAACAGGGAATCACTCAGTTGATTCCAGTAAAATAAAAGTATAAAAATTACATTTCCTTGTAAAGAAAGGGGAAATATTAACAAAACTGCAGGTCTTGCCAATTGCAGGAAATTTTATTACAATTCTGCCCTTTTGCAATGTATAATTTTCTGACAGCGTTTAAGGCTCCTGAACATCAACTGTTTCTTTTTAACAGGATTGTGGCAACTGTCCCATCACCAAAACACTCCGGATCTTGCAAATGCAAATCCCGTGCGCAGGTGAAATCCCTCCAGCCAGCTTGTTTGCGCCTAGGAGTCCTTCTACAGCTCTTTTCATCACGCTTTTCTCACATCGACCTCGCATTCCTCCTGCCCCCCGGTCCCTCCGGGGGCCTCAGCAGCGCCAAGGTTTCCGGGCAGGATCTGAGCGTTTACGGGGCCGAACCGCGGCCGCGGCCGGGCGCTGCGCCGCGCTGCGCTGCGCTGGGGGGCGCGGAAAGTTGCGACCGCTGCGATGCCCTGCGCAAGCTGGGGACCCGGCACGGCAGCGACGGCCGGCAGCGCGGGCTTCCGCGGGTGCGGATCCCCGGCCTCGCTGCGCGCGAAACGCAAACTCCCGCTACTGCAGCGCCGGGGAAGGGGCGCCGAGTGGGCACAGGGCGGCCCCCACCGTCGCCCGGGGCAAACCTCCCTTTGCCTTTGCCTGGGGGGCAGATCCCAAACAGGGAACTTGCCCGGCAACCGGCGGAGCGGGGACCGCCTGCCGAGCGCTCCCCTCCGCCGACCCCCCCGCCCACGACCGCGGCGCTCCGCTGTCCTGCAGGTGTCACACTTCACCCGCAGTCACCGAGGGATACCGCTTCCCACGGTAGCCGCTGAGAGAGAAAAAACAAACAAACCAAAAAAAAGCAAACCAAAAAACCCCACGCATTTATTATGCCAAAGGGAAAGAACGGGATCTTAATATTTCCCTGGTCTATAACCAAGAAGGTACCCAATGTCTTAGTCGCTCCATGCTTGTGGCGGCGCAAAAGTTAGCTCATACCGTCCTAGGGACTTCTTTGTAGAGGAACGAGAAGGGAATCAAAGAGTCAGAAGGAAAATATATAAGAGTTGATGAGAACTTACTTGGTTTAGGTGCATGCGTTGACAACCGGCATCTTCCTTCAACGGTAGTAACAGGTCACATTTTCCCTTGGAAGTACCCCTTTCAATTCCTTTTGTAAATTAAATCCTTTTAAAAGATGTTTGCTTTATTTCACTGGCGGTCGTCCATCTCAGCCACTTTCCCCCCCACCCCCTTTTACTTTATTTTCTTCATTTTTGCCGCACGCGCGGACACGCTGTCGCACACACACCCACGAGTCAGAGGGTCTCCATCGCCTCCAGCCGAGGGAGCCGCGCCGGCCGCCTTGCCCCGGTGATGAGAGGCGAATTCTCCCCCGGCTGCTTAGTGTGGCATCTCCGTATTCCCTCGAGGAATCTCCTGCTGGCTGTAAAAAGTAACAGTTCCTTTCGACGCGATGTTTCCCGCTGGACCGCAGGCTGCAGGGCATGGACACGAGAGGAACGACCCGGTAATCACGGCAAAAAGAGTACAAACGGGCAAAAATCGGGGGTTCCCTCCCGGGCGACCCGCTCCCCCTCGGGTCAGCGGGAATGCCTGCCCCGGAGGAGCCGCGTCCCGCCGCGGGTGCTCGGGGCTGCGCGGCCGCGCCGTCTCCGCAGCAGCGCGCGCTGCCCTCGCTGCTGCGCGGCCGCGCCGCTCCCGCGCAGGACGCCTCCTGCTCGCCGCGGCGGCGGCGCTGCCCGGTAGCGCCCCCCTGCGGCCGCGCCGCGCACCGCGGGTCGCTCCGCGCGGGGCTCCGCGCGCCGCGGGTGCCTTCCCCGCCGCGCTGCCCCGACGGCCGGCGGCACCTTTCCCCTCCGCCTGCGCTGCCTCTTAGAGCTGCTCCCGCCGTTGCGTGCTCACCGCAATATCGTCCCGGGGGCGAGCACGGAGCGAGCGCGCAACCGTCTAAAGATGGAGTGAGGCTTTCTCGCCTAGGCGTGCCCAGAACGGGCACCGCGAGGGACCCGTTAAATATAAATATACAACGATCGACTCCAAAGAAACATTGCCAGGACACCTATGCAGCCGGCAAAGCTCTGAAGCGCGCAGTGCAAACCGTTTGGGTCTGTGCTCCGAGGCGGGCGCGGTGCGAGCCGCGCTCGGGCCGCGGCTCTGCGCTCCGCCGCCCTCGCCCTGCTCCCTTCCGCGCAGCGGCGGCGGGGAGCCCCCCGCGCGGGCCGCGCTCGCCTTCGCCCCCCGGCGCTGCCACGCCGCGGCTCAGCGCGGGCTGCCCCGCTCCGGGCGCGGGCTGCGCCCCGCTGCGCGTCCCGTCCCGTCCCGCCTTGTGCCCTGCGCCTGCCCAGCCTGGCGCCCGGTGCAGCGGTGTGGGGCCGCCTCGGTGCTAATACCCAGACAGCGCCACTTCGGGGTTTCTGAGCGCCTCCGAGGTGCTCGGTGAATAATTGCTGCTTTCGGGTCCCCGCAGAGGTGCGGGGGGGGAGGCACGAGGAAGAGGCAGCAGAGGCAGGAGCCGCCTGCCGTACCCGAGCCCCTGCTCCGCGCCGGGGCGCGCACAGGGGCGCAGCGCGGCGGCGCGGCCCACGGGCGGAGGAGGGGGGGAGGGTGATGCAAAAAATGCAAAATGCAGAAGTGTCCCTCATGCTGAGCCTCACTGTATCTCTAGAAGCGACTTTAGCGCACTGACGAGTGAAACGCTTCGAAAACCAGGCAAGCACACAGACCCGAAAATGCCATTGCAACCAGTGTTAAGGGATTGCCAGTCACACCGCTCTCAAAGGCAGCTGGCTATTTGTACAAGCAGCAGACCTCAACAGGCAGCAGAGGAAAAGGGAGCGGCGATGCAGCTATTCTGCATCATGTGCGGTGGGAGCGGAGCGGTGAAAATGCCTGCTGGATTCTCTTATGGGACTTCCGCTATTGCCAGCGTTAGGCTTCTGCATTAGACTGCTTCTGTGTGAATCTCTGGAATTCATATTTTAAACGTGGCCAAAATTAGTTACCGTTAAGATTTGGGCAAAAATATAGTGCCTTTGGGGAGCTGTTCAAAAAACAGCCTATTGCCACTGTGCAGTGGCACTACGGAAGCACAGTAACAGGTCTTTGCCTGGCCCTTCCTAAAAGATGTAGCTGAACTCATG
Source organism: Apteryx mantelli (assembly GCF_036417845.1). Lineage (NCBI taxonomy): Eukaryota > Metazoa > Chordata > Aves > Apterygiformes > Apterygidae > Apteryx > Apteryx mantelli. Next base: position 29,645,367 of record NC_089978.1, read on the forward strand.
AGATCAACACACATTGATTCAAAGGTAGATCAAATGCCAGATGAAAACAGCTGTTTTGGAAAGCTGATCCACACCTTAGCGCACACACATGCACGTACACATAAGTATAAATTTATACATAAACGTATACCCATATATACACATCTGCACAAAGGTGAGGAGAGAGATTTAGGTAAGTAGGGGTACCTTGCTGCAAAGACAGCCTGTCATGAAGTTTGGGGGAGACTAACCCATTACCTTGCACTGGAATTGCGAGGGAGAGCAGATCTGGGTATTACTGTAGTATTTGTACCCCTTGTGCATTCAGCTGTCAGCACTACTGAGACTACAGATTGCAAGTGTAGACAAGACTTACTTTCAGAGGTAGTGGCTGTTCATTTGCAGGGCACAAAATGCTTTTTTCCCCATGCCTTTCCCTGGTAAATCTTGAGCAGCCGAGTTCTATTTTGAGTGTACCATGTTTAATTTATCACAGGCAAATACCTCTATAATTAACAGTATTCTTACGTCTTCTTATGTGTGAGATTTCTTTTTTTTCGGGGCAAATGGAACATGGTACTATCAATGTGCTTTACACTTTCTGACATCTTACATATGATAACCCATTAGCATTCTCCTGTGGGTCTTGCCAGTGATGATAATTCCCAGTTAAACTAATGTTCAGATAAAATCTTGGTGGTCTTACTCAGATGGGAATGAAGTAAATAGAATTTTATCTCTGATTCAGGATAGTGGGGTCTGTATCTTTGTAATGTTCTGAATGTGTGCTAGTATTCCTAGCACGTATCTAGATGCCAGATATTTCTCAGGAATAAATACTGTGGCAGGGAGAGAGAGGTATAGAAGAAAAAATAAACAGTCTGTGAATCCTGTATCACATTCTGAGGTTTTAGAGGTTATATGATAACAGCATGACTGGGCCTTCATTTAATCTGTTTGCAGTGTCACACCAAATTAGGTTCCCCTTGGGACCTTCTCCATTTCCACCCCTGTGTTGCACCACTCTCCTCAGAACATAAACTGATGCATGCCCACTACCAGGCCATTTGTAGTTCAGTTTAATTTTATAAATCTGAAATATCAAACATACTGTGTTTGGTTTTTTTTTCTTCTCTCTGCAGTTTGTGCAAATATCACTAGGGTGTATCACTTGTTTTATTTCACGAACCACTAAACAGAGAAAAACAAAGATTAAAAGCAGCTTGACGAATATGAAAATGCTGAAGCATTTAGCAAATACTAATTGATTTAGCCTTCTAATACCTCTGCATGCAGGTAAGAATGTCTGCAGCATGTGTGAATCAGCATAACTTTATGAAAATCAATGGAGCTGAATCAGTTTACCTGAAGAGATGGCTCATTATCTTTTAGAGATGGAAAAAAAAGCAATGCAGAAGTGTTAACCAGATTCGAACAGTGTCAGGTAATAGGTACCTTAGTACCTCAGCACCTTTTCTTTTTGTATTAAGGAAAGCTTTTTTCTACTAGTAGCATGAAAGTTTAAAAGATTGTGAAATTTTCGCTAAGATGGAGATTTACATGTATTAGAAAGGAATTTAGAACAATTATTTGAAATAAACAATTTAATCATTTCATTAAAACTTGTATTTTTTTTGTTAATAAAGGATAATAGAGGAAGACTTCCTTAGGCACATATTGTTTTCATGTAATTTAAAATAAACTTTTATTGATTTTTATGATTAGTAATAAAAATAATATAAAATGTGAAATCACCTTGTACAATAGTATCTCTCACTGCACTTTAGAATTTTTTGTACATTTGTTTCTACTACATTGTTACAAAGAATAAAGATTATCATTTTTTTCTCTTTATTACTCTAATTTGTGAAATCTCTAACAAGTTAATCCCATTAATTCTATTGTTACAGGCCATGCATTTCCCCCTGCCAGAACTTTTTGCAAGGGGTAAATTGTTCTTGCTAGCCCACAACAGGCATTCCGTAATATTAAGTCCTTCCTTCCACACAAGTCAGTGTATTGCCATTTATGTACTTAAATACCATTAGTCAAAGCCAAAGTTTCCAAGGCTACAGACTTGAGAAAAAAAAATCTTTTTTTTTTTAAATGAGAAACATGTAGAATTTATGAAAGGGGGGGGGGACAGAAATGTTTCATTTTTAATGAAACATGTATTATGAAGGTTTTTTGGGGAAGTTGTTCTTGTGAAGGTTTAGCAGGGGGGAAGGGGTAGTGAGAGGAGAGACAGGTATGTGTGAAAAGAGAGAGAAGTAGACAGAGAGAGACTGATCCAGTAACATAAATAACTAGTCACTCTGTCCTTAAAGCAGGCAAGTAGTGACCTCAGCTGTGGGACCCTTAGCCTCAGCCTCTCATTCTAAGCCAAGTGATCAGAATCTTGAAGTGTGTTTCCTGTTTCTCTTTTGGTTTGTTTTCATTAAAAGTGGGGGGGGGGGGGGAAAGAACAGGGCCAAACACAACTGCATTATTGAAAAAAGATTCCAATACTGAATTTTGGTATTTGGTCAACCTTAGTTTCAGGTCATGGCAAGCATAATCCAGGTCCCCACCTGATTTGCTCAAGATTTTCAAGATATTCAGTTGAGAGGATATTTGTTTTTTACATTTTAGTGAAGTGAAGTGGGTCTCTTAGCTTTATTTGCAGTTAAACTGCTTTTTTTTTTTTTTTTACAGATTACAGGAGGGATATGCAGAATTTTAGATAGACATCCTATTTTACTACAGTTTAAATCCCAACAATTTATATATTTAATGGAAAGCAACCAATTAAATTTCCTTTCCCTACCTGTATTTGTCAGTTCCCCAGAATTCACATCTGTTAGTTTTACTGACATGCTGCAAGCTCCTTCTTTCTGCCCCTTCCCAGAGTTTTGGAATGATTTAAGATTATTATTCTGGCGTCAGAGGGTGGCTATTGGTGCACTAAAGTTCACTGCTTTCTTTTGCAATTTTCTAATAAACAGTAGAATAACATCCTTTAAACTTTTGGTGTTTTTCAAAACCATTTAGTTTTAGTCCTGCATGATTACTCTCAGATGTCTGTGCTTCCCAGTGAGCCCTTAAATTCTTTCAGAAAACCCAATTGTTACATTTTTGAGATTTTTCTGGCACAGCCTTTCAGTGTAGTAGTAGTTTTAGGAAAGCACAGATTTAATGAATCAGACCCAAAGCTAGAGTCACAGAGAGTGGGATTCAGCTCCAGACTGTAGACATCTAAATTTAGGTGTCCACATTTGCGCTGCTAAGTGTCTAAGCTCCTCTTAGAGTCAATGGAAATCTTTTCAGTACAGTCTCACAGGACCTTAGAGAAAGTTCAGCTGACTGAGTGTGGGTTTTGACTCCAGGATGAGCTAGTCCTTAAGCACTGTACTGGGGAGGGGTAAAACACCTAAAGAGAGGTGCCTTGTGCCTTTGGAGGTGCCCAAAGTTATCCAAGGTGCCTGCAGAAGGCTGGCAGATAGGATTTGCCTTGGCTTGCCTTGACAAAGACTTGTTCTACAGGTGACCTGTACCTTTCTGGAGGTTAGGTCAGATACTCTGTATCATCTCACACGGCGTTGGACACCTACTCATGGGCAACTGAATCCACCCTAGATCCCTGTTGACTCTAATGGGAGGTCAGACCACTAGCTCACATGTAAACATCAGCATTGTAGATGCATGAAATTAGGTGTTTGAATCCTTACAATTACATGACAAACGCATTACAGCAGTGATGGCAGAGCAAAGCTTGTTGAAGAAGAAGAGAATGTAACCCTAAATGATGATGCCTTTCTCCTTTTCTGAAAGAGTAGAAACCTTTACCTATGTTTGTCAGAAAGGTAACGATAAAGGATTTGAAATCCAGGAAACGGATGGGATATTTCAGCTGGGAGATAAAGGGAAACAAGAGGCAGAATTTCAGGGCAACTAGCCAAACATTTTAGCTATCTTTAAGAGTATGTGAAATAAACTGAAAGAACTAGATGTCTTGCTACACAAACAAAGCTATAACTTAATTGGCAAGACAGAGACTTCGTAAGATAAATCAAAGGATTGGAGTGTTGATATAGAAGGGTACAGGATGTTCAGGAAAGAAAAGCTATGAAAAAAAAGAAGGCAAAATTACATTGCCAAGAGTGTGTTTATGACCACCTAAAAGAGGTGACAGAGATGTCAAAAGTCTCTAGGAGGAGATAAAACAGGATTTCAAAAGAGAGGTCTTCCTCAAACCATCAATCTGAGAGAAGAGGTGGTTGAACATTTTAAACAAGTACATTAAAGAAAAGAAAAGAAAAGAGAAAAGAAAAGAAAAGAAAAGAAAAGAGAAAAGGAATCTGCCCTTGTATCTTGTTGGGATGATGTTTTACATCCCCAACAGGTAGCATATACAAATAGATTTGATTCTGTCTTAATGGGGAGGAACAGCTGAAAATGTGAAGGGGGACGCCTCTCAAATAAATCATATTAAAATTACTCTGAAATAACAGTTGAAGACAGCAGAGTAATTGCAAAGCACTTCAGAAAAGAATATGGCTACAAACTCAGACAAATAGGTAGGAAAAGTTTGGAGTTTACAATGGAACACACACTTAGAGAGAGTCAGACTTGCAAAGCTGCTGCTGCAAAAAAAGACATGGTTCAAAAAAAGGGCATAGTCTTTCCACAATATATTGGCAGAAGTGTAACTTATAAGAAACCATTGTTTTGCTCTAGCTAAGTGGTGTAAACAAATTGGAGGGAGCCTAGAGGTCAGCATCATGGATAATAAAGTAATGCGACTTTTCAGAAGTATTTGGTTATATTGGGCTTGTTCTGACTGAGAAAGAAGCATTAGAGTTATAGCCCTATAGTTGCATATTTTATAGTTATATAAAGATAATTGTAAAGAGACAGCTAACATTTATTCATCAGAAGTTGGAGAAATAATCAACTTTTGTCTTAGCAGGGAATATCTAAGCTATGCATTAGTAGGATATTAGTAGAATATTAGTAGGATATTAGTAGGATAAAAGAGTTAAATACTGTAAGACTTCACATTAGAAAGCTGTGGAATCCATATCTTTGAAACACATGAACATTTTTCTAGGAGTAGCCTTTTCCCTATTTTAAAATTCTCTAAGTGGCCATAATAAGACATATTTCTGTAACACTTAATGTACTCCTTTTTTATACATGATGTTTTGGGAAACTGAGTTTTTGTGCTTTTGAGAAGCACATGTAGCCGGTCTGTTTCCGCTCAATGCCATTTGAACAGAGCAATTCAACTTTGGAGGCATATGTAACCCAGGAGATTGAATAAAATTTCTGTCCTTGTCTTTATGGCTGGATATGGTAAATTCCTCCCTTTGGGCAGAGTCCCATAAAAGCCAGCAGGGCACTGTATGAGCACAGGAATTCAGCTTGTAGCCATTCTGTTTTAGGATAAAAACTTTAAAAGCAGAATTCAGTTGCCTAACCATCGGCACCGCTTCAGATTCACTAGAGTTGTGCAGACCCCCACACAAGGCTACCAGGTGTGACCAGGTCTTACATCTGTGTCAGTCTGAAGGAGTGAGTGAAATACATCTCAGGCCAGGTACTACACAGTGCCTATAATAGTACTAGGCAACTGAATACCTTCCTAAAGGCAGTTTTATCACTTCCATACTTTTTCAATTAATATATGGATAAAACAGACACATTTTTTTCATGACCTATGTTTGGAACAAATATTGATACTAAACTGATTTAAATGGAAATCACAGACAAATTTTCCAAACCTTTAAAAAAAAATCCCCTCTCATCTCTTTCCTCTCCTCCAGAAGAACAAATTAATCAGTAATGCTTTTAATATGTGGGGAAGGGCGATGCATTTTAAAATGTATGGCTTTTACAGTACAGTAGTGATGTTTCCTATAGTCTGCAAAATAGCAACAGTTCAGCTTGGTGGTGGGATGTGTTGAAGGTATATAAACCTTAGACAGTGTATAAAATCCACTCATTTGCAGAAGGACATTAGACCAAGTACAATATGGAAGATATTCAGGCCTGAGATATCAGTTCTGTCCCTACCTTGTAAATATTTCCTTTGTGATGCTTCTGAGATTCAGTTTTGTTACTTGTGACGCAGAAATCCTGTTTCTTTATCATACTGTTATGAATGTGCACTTGCTACCTAGGAAGAAGCCATAGATGTCTGGAAAACCATTAAACCCCCAGTAAATAAAACAACATAACAACAATAAGATTTGCCTGGAATGGGTACAGCATTGATTTTGCATTTTAGATAACAATAGTTAGTCCTTGTTTTAGATTTCTTCATGAACATAAAGCACTGAAAGCTCATATTTCTCTTTGTAAAGGATTGCAAATCATCAGTCTTGCTATGCATACTGAGACTCACTAACATTTAAGCTTAATTATTATATATATTTTTTTATAATAGGTCATAATGATGACATTAGGAGAGGAGGAGGGTATCAGGAAGAAATTAAAGGATATTTAGAGATTAAAATTGCTTTCATTTCATGTTGGAAACAATTTCCTTTGCCAGGTCCTTTATCCTTATATATAGCTAAGCAGGAACAAACCAAAATAGAGTTGGTTCATGCTTTTATTATTATTTTAGTGTCACAGTAACTTTCTGATTTTTTTTTTTTTTTGTGACAGAACAGTATCAAATGGGCATACTCAATTTTAAATTACTTAATGAAGTATTCAACTACATTTTTGATATTGTATTCTTCAAGTGATGTTAATCTTGGAAAGAAATTTACATAGCATTTGATTATGTGCAACAGAAAGGCAAGATAATTTGTTGCGTAGATTTTCAGACCATTGCTTAATGAGAAATTCTGGCAGAGATAACTTCTATTTATCTGAAGATAAATGCATACCATTACGTTCCCCTCTCATTTCGGTATGTTGAGCACATAAGTATTAACTTGTATTACCTGAAGAGAAGTGTTAGAAACTGGGCTGGGGGAAGGGGAAAGTGTACAGAGAATGACTATATTGCCTCAGCTCTGAGGTATATAGTTTCTAGGTGTGTGTTTTCCGTAGCATGATTTATAGTCAATGAAAGACCGATAGATGGTGCTGTGGAGACAATTTGCAATCATTGCACAGCTGTGTAAGGTGTACATCGTTCTACTCATACACATCTGCATGAGGCATGAAACAGTCTCATAGGAAGAATTCATTCGACCCTTCTCTTTCTTTTATTCCCTCTCTCAAACATACCTGTGCTTTGTGGAGTCTCAGACTCAATGCTAAGTAAAAGAACAAAAATCAGGTACAATCTTTTTGAAAAAATGCATGTCATATATATATATAGGTACGTATATGTGTGTGTCTGTAAAACAAAGTATTTTTTATTGATGGAGAAAAGTTTATCAATATTTTATTTCTGTTTGGTGCCTTCTCTGGCACTGTACTGACCATAAAATAGTTATATAGTTGTGAGTTTGATAGGTTTGGTGAAAGTCTGTTGTAGAGGATGTCATCTTTCTGGGTATTTTGTGCTGGGTGTGTCTTATTTAGTAAGCAGACCTTTAGCCTCTTAACACTTGATCACTGACGGCATGACAGCAAGGAGCTATAGCTTTGCTGTCTGTTCCCTGCCTCTGGTCACTGCTGCTTGTGCTGAGGGCAAGGCTGACTGATTTAGGCAAGAATAGTTTATACATTCATAATGTGTGATTGTGGAGAGCCACTGAGAAAGAGCAGCAAGTGACTTAGATTTGTGACAGACCGGGGCCAGTATGCAAGGTGTGAGGAGCTTGATGGCAAATACATAAAGTTGACTGGTTGATGGATGTCTGCATGTAGCTCAGAGATCAATGTGGGACTTCTTACTTTGTTCGAAGAATCAGAGAAAGTGCCATTTTGAACACTGCGAAGTCCCACCACCCAACAAGTGGACCAAATAGCATATGTGCCTTGTTCTTTTGTTAAAATGAGGTTGGATCTCTTCCTCTCCTTGTGGTGCACAGATGAATACCATGGAAAAACAATACTATGGAAGAATCACTAGTGAGGATCAAGAAAGTAAAGGTCTATCACAGTCAAACTGTCATCTCCTTGTGACCCTGAAGCCTCTGTATCTCTAGATAGTTTGGCCCTTATTATGGTGCTTAGATCCTGCTTTCATAGGTGCCCAGTTTCTATTCAGTTCCTAAGGCCTGTGGTGAGATCCACCTCACCAGATGTTAAACATCTACAGTACAGATGTCTACCTATGAGATACTTCCTTCCATATGAGCTACACTGAAATCAATGTAGAGAAAATGTTTAGAGAATATATTTTCATAAATGAGATGAATCTTGCCATAAGAGTGTCTGCTTTTCTTCAGTGACTATAGAACATGGGTCCTAGCTTTAGTATAAACATCTGCAATGAATCCTGTCCTTGTAGCTCAAAGAGAGCAAGACTCGATGTGGCCTTCAGAGAATCACAGAATCACAGAATGGTTGAGGTTGGAAGGGACCTCTGGAGATCACCTAGTCCAACGCCCCTGTTCAAGCAGGGCCACCTAGAGCACATTGCACAGGATTGCGTCCAGGTGGGTTTTGAATATCTCCAGAGAAGGAGACTCCACAGTCTCTCCGGGCAACCTGTTCCAGTGCTCTGTCACCCTCACAGTGAAAAAGTTTTTCCTCATGTTCAGATGGAACTGTCTGTGTTTCAGTTTGTGCCCATTGTCTCGTGTCCTGTTGCTGGGCACCACTGAAAAGAGTCTGGCCCCATCCTCTTGACACCCTCCCTTCAGATACTTGTACACGTTGATAAGATCTCCTCTCAGCCTTCTCTTCTCCAGGCTAAACAGGCCCAGCTCTCTCAGTCTTTCCTCATAAGAGAGATGCTCCAGTCTCCTAATCATCTCTGTGGCTCTCCACTGGACTTGTTCCAGTAGCTCCATGTCTCTCTTGTACTGGGGAGCCCAGAACTGGACGCAGTACTCCAGATGTGGCCTCACCAGGGCTGAGTAGAGGGGGAGAATCACCTCCCTCGACCTGCTGGCAATGCTCTGCCTAATGCACCCCAGGATACCATTGGCCTTCTTGGCCACAAGGGCACATTGCTGGCTCATGGTCAACTTGTTGTCCACCAAGACCCCCACATCCTTCTCCACAGAGCTACTTTCTAGCAGGTCATGCCCCAGCCTGTCCTGGTGCATGGGGTTATTCCTCCCCAGGTACAGGACTGAGGGTGCACTCTGTCCCTTCATCCAGGTCATTGATGAAGAAGTTGAACAAGACTGGACCCAGTACTGACCCCTGGGGGACACCGCTAGCTACAGGTCTCCAACTAGACTCTGTGCCACTGATCACAACCCTCTGAGCTCTGCCATTCAGCCAGTTTTCAATCCACCTCACTGTCCACTCATCTAGCCCACACTTCCTGAGCTTGCCTGTGAGGATGTTATGGGAGACAGTGTCAAAAGCCTTGCTGAAGTCAAGGTAGACAACATCCACTGCTCTCCCCTCATCTGCCCAGCTAGTTATCCAATCGTAGAAAGCTATCAGGTTGGTTAAGCATGATTTCCCCTTGATGAATCCATGCTGTCTGTTCCTGATCACCTTCCTATCCTTCACATGCTTAGAGATGGCATCCAGGATGAGCTGTTCCATCACCTTTCCAGGGATCAAGGTCAGGCTGACTGGCCTGTAGTTCCCTGGCCTTCTGTGAGAGGAAATGTAAGCTATGTTGCAACTTGGAAGGAGGAATATACAAACATCATGTCCATATACTAGCTGGAGTTATGTCATCTCTGCTGCGTCCTTTAAGTCAAGATCCAGTTTGCTTTGCAAGCAATGAGTTCTTTCATTTAGTAGGAGTCATATAGTCTATGGAGCAAGTGTGTGGGGATCAGTCCATTCTGCATTCACCCACAAAACTGCTGTGACTGGGAATAGGGACATATGCAGATTTGGACAGGCAGCTATGGTTTGTGTCTCCTGGAACCATAACCTGAACATAGTCTGATGATGAAGCGGGATCACATCTTCCAGTAAAAAAAGTTAGTCCTGTCAGACTTTGAGACGAGATCAGCAATTAAGAGAGCTATAGTAAGGGAGCAAATGCATTTCATGGCACCATTTTTCAACTGAGGAGTTCTGTGAAGCAGGAAAATATGGAGTGAATATAGTTTGGATGTGTACTATCTTATTCCATACACCTCCTGTGGATTCCAGTGGACTTACTGGATTGCCTTTCCGAGGGACTGTAAATACACTATAATCAATATTAATCAGACATCAGAGCTAGAACTAAGAAAATGTTTCATGGTGAATAATCTACCTGACTATTCCATCTCTTTGAAATTAATTCTTTGTTTAAAATCAGTTCTTTAATGCATCTCTAGAATAACTCTAGTTCATTCCAGATCAGTCCTTGAGTATGTTTTGTAAATCCTCTGTTTTATTCTTTAAAATATTCTAAATTTCTGAAAATTCCTAACTATGAATATAACTAGAATAATCAAGTAGATAAGCACATAAAAGGAGAAGATGCAGTTAATGTAAATACATTTTTAATATCAGAATGAGAGATAATGAGAATATATTTATAATAACTATCCAACTTTGCTCATGATGCTTCTCTAAGTCAAAGAAATATTTTTACCAGCTGTTCAAATAATTTGAAGTAGAGACTAAAGACAATATTTGGAAGGCTACTGTCGCGTGAAAGGGAGGGACGGAAGGCCCTTCCTTATCTTTATAATTTATGTTTGCCTGCCAGAGCCCCTCTGTTTGAGGGCTTTCCCTGGGTCAGCTTCGCAAAGTAGAAAAGAATAAGAATTTATTAAAGCGACAGATACAACAGGTTCGGAATTGCCGTTGATAAATGCACTTGCTGCTACAAATTTTCTTTCTGTGAGCTCAAACTAACAATTAAGCGCTTTCAATAATAATATATTTCCCTGGGTAACATCCGATGTTGTCGGAGGCGCAAGTCTTACCAAAGAGGCGTCCCCGTTTGGGGGAAGGGAGAAGGAGGCTCGCTCGGCAGCAATCTCCGGTGAACAGGTCGGGGGTTCGGTTTTCTTCCCTTCCAAAAACTTTAGCGGGCTGTCCTCTGTTTTATAGTTGCTGAAGGTGGGATGTGGAAGTGCGGCAGTCACACTTCATTGGCCAGATTGCCATTTGCGCGGTTGTTGGGGGTATGCCCCCCCTTATTCACATATCGCTATGCAGCACGGGGTGTGTTTTTTAATAGGGTAAGCAGGGATAAGGAGGCTAGGGGTACTATAGGTCAACACTTAGTCTGTGAGCAGCAATTATTTTTTGGGATGCAACCCTTTGTGGTCAGCGGCGGAGGGTGATACCTCCATATCGCTCCCTCCTCTGCCCTGCAGCTGGAACAAGCTGTCTGGCCTTCACCAGCTAGTTCGTTACTCATGTTGCAAAAGGGTGGTGTGCCTTGTCTGCCAGGGACTGTTTTTCCCTTGTGCCCCCTTATCTTTCTCCCTGAATTCTCTCTTGTTCCCACAGCTACTAAAGTTATACATGTCAGTGTTGTAAAAGAATGGTAATAAATAAGTTCACTCATTACACAAAGGACTATTCTGTGCATTAGAATAGCCTCTGCTTGTGTAAACCAGTGCAGCACTGGTGATACTAATTATGACTTGTAACAGCTAACAGTTGCTTTTGTCCACTAGGACTTCATGGATAGAGGACTTGGAAACGTGGCAGAAAAGACCAGAATATGGAGATACGAAAGCAGTCTTAATGACTGCATTCTGGAGCTTTGTAGACACCATATCCATAAAGTATAATGCTGGCATTTGCACTGAGATAATATACTTTTCACCACTGCCACCCTAAGACTTTATCTTAAATGCATAATGTAGCATTTCATGAATTGCTAGAGATCTTTCTTTTTTTTTCTTTTTTCCTCTTAGATAATTTTGTGGGTGGAAATACTTCTCTATGTAATTGTATCATTTGTGCAAATGATTGTCATGAATTTCAAGAATTTTCAGGTTTTTTTATTCATGTTAAAAATTATGAATAGTTTTCCAAAGCTTGAGAGATTTCTTGAACTGTGGAAAAACCAAATTTTCTAATTACTGAGATCCTGTGACTATTAGATCATTTTATTTCTTTGTAGTGACTTTTATAACAATTTTATGTCTATAGAGACCTTTCCCTCTGCTAAAATATTTGTATTTGTCATCATTTAGTTTTAAAGTTGAATCACTTTAGAATGTAAGAACGGTATCTTCTGTCACCCTAGAAAAATTCTCATTCACAAGCTGCTTTCAGATGCCACACATGAATAAAGAAAGATGTTTCCTTCTTTCTCTCCTAAGCAAGGATTTCCAGAACAATCAATAGCAACAACATAAAATGCTAAATTAGAAACCTCTTTTTAAAAAATATATATATCTGATGATCTCATGTCCTGTTTGCATCTTGGAAGACTGTTGAGATCTGATTGGTTATGAAATCCATATATTTAATATAGAGGCAATAAATCTTTCAAAACTAAACCTCTGCTTGATTGCTCTCAATAAGCTGCTGTCAGTGGAAAGAAATGGCCCATACAGAGAAAAAAGGAAAACATAACAGTTTCCTTGCAATAAACAATGAAGATGTGGCAAAGAAGGTATAGTTAGATTACATTTTCCCACAGATGGAGGTTGTTCATTCTGTCTGTCTGTCTGACCCATGAGAAAGGGTGCCACGTAGCACTTGGTTTTGATTTGTGCTGTTACTCAGAAAACAGGCCTACAGTCATGGTGAAAAGGTGTCCTTAATTATTTTCCTGCCATGGGTGACATTACTCACTTTGGCACTGGTTTATCAGCCACCGGAGAAGACTACTGGAGCCAGGAGGAGAGCGGAGCAGCAGCCCCGAGAGGCACAGTGACGCAGGAGGGGCTCAGAGTTGCACTCAGGTCTGTTTTCAACTTTAGCAGGCAGAATCTTAAAAATAAAGATGCAGCTACTAGACAATTATACTAATAGAGGAAGAGTACTCAGATGGCAGGAAAACTTAGGCTTGGACTCTGCGCTGGCACCTCGAATGCCTCTGTAAATCCTGGAGTACATGCTGGAGCTCACAGCTGCAGCCTCTTCCTGGAGAGGAGTCTTCTGGGCTGCGAGGAGTAGGAGTGCTGTGTTGGGGAAACCTCTACTAAGCACCAAGCAGATTTGGGGGGGTGACTGGTTGGTTACCAGCAAGGACAAAACAAATGGCCTGATCTGCTTCTCTCTAATGGCATTTATACAAGTCTTATTTATTCCTTATGGGATTAAGCTGAGTCCTTCGAGAAATTAAGATTCGGAGAGGTCATTTATTGCATCCTCCTGAACCCATAGCATCCTAAAGTGGAAATGGCCATCCCCGAACTATTCGTGGAAGATTCTTGTGAAACTCTAAACTGTTTGTAAGATGCAAATACCACAGTCCTACCAGCTAAACTATTTTAGTGCTCAACTATCACTATTAGTAGAAAGCTTTTCCTCAAATCTGAACGAATTCTTCCTCTTACAATCTAAACCACTTCATTCAGGTCCTGTGGAAACAGCTTATTTGATTAATTTCTGCAGACCTCATATGCATCCTTAAAACTTGTTTTCATATTTCTTCTAGGTTTTATCTTCTCTAAATTACCCGGTACCAATTCCTTCAGTTATGTATCTATATTGTCGAGCACTTATATACAAATAAACATTCTTCTCCCCTGAGCAAGCTGTAAACATCTGTATTAATATTCTTGTCAGAGAATTATGCCATCAAGTGTCTGACAAGCTAATTAAAGTACTAAGACTTGTATCTTCTGCTTTTTTTCCCCTCTGTGCTTCTTGTATTGCTGTAGAGGCATCTGAGATGTTCAAGAGACTCTTACTTTATCTCTTTTTGCCCCTTGTTCAGAGTGACTCTGTATCTGCTCAGTGACACAGATAGTATCTCTACTGTCTTGCTAATCTTGCTAAAATATTTAATGACCATTCAGACAAGCATCAGGCAGTAACAGTCAGATGGCTGGATGGATCTGAAACATTTTTTGTAACATGTTGGATTCCTGTAAGACAGCACATCCACAGACATCATGCCAGCAAAATGGGATGGGCTTCTCCATCCACAACCAGCAGAGAATTGCTGACTGCAACTGTTTTTTCTCCCGGGAACCCTGATGTCAAGCACAAGCATTTGAGTCTGTAGCTCTGGTTGCTGCCTCCCTCCTGATCACCCACAACCAGCTGCTGACTGCCTCTGCAGCACGTGACTCCCACATAGACCACATCCACAATTACACTCTCCTACAATTTATGATAAGGCAAATCTTTTCTTTGTATAGATTTCATACAAGTTTCCCCATCCGTCTTTCTTCTTATTCCCAAAAAACATTCACAGTGGATAGTGCATACCATACTGTAGTTGGTTCTTCGTCACAGGAAGATAGAGAATACTATGGCATTTTAAAGCCCAAATGTATTATTAATAGCCCTGCTAGGCAATATAAATCACACACACACCTGAACTTTCCTAGCTCTTTGAGTCTGGGATCAAACATTATATAGAGAATGATTTTATTTTAAGGAAATAGAGAAATTCCCCCCCAGTGGTATTCTGTCTCACAGTTTAACTTGTCTTGTACCAAATGATCAAATGCTGTTTAGACGAGAAGTTTTTTTCACCAAGAGCAGATCAAGTGATTTTGAAAGTCAAGCTCAGTTGACCTTAGTAGGTGTACTCCAAAAATATGCTTTAACTTTGCTACTTTGTTTGACACATTGCTTTGAAGTATTATTTTCAGATATATTTTCAGAAATGTTTTTCAAAGCTACTGAAGCTCACAGGACAGTTTGGAAGAAGTTAGCTTAATCCAGAATTGCCTTGCATGGAAAGTTAGTCCTATATTGTTTGTGGATTTATAATTTTTCAGCAACAAATGGTCTCAGTCACCATCTGCTGCACCTTGCCAGTTTAAGCTAAGAAATAAATCTTCTGTGATAGCAGGATATGATCCAAATTCTGAGAGTTGGTCATTTTCTGTCACCTGTAAAAGCATGTCAGTAACAAAAAATAAATCCATCTTGGAAAATGACAGAAGAGCTGAAGAAAAAAAAAAGCATAGTCTTCCTTCCTGGGATTAATGTCTCTACGTAATAAAAAGACAGTGTTTCAATTCTAGCATTCTGTCTGATGCCTTGCTGTTCACCTGAAATGTTCTAGTTAAAGATACAAATTAAAATGTTTATTGCTTTATTCTTTTCTGTTTTTCTTCATTAATCTTCCTTAGTCAGCCTCCAACCCTTGATCCAAGAGGAGCCAGAACATTAATGAATGTGGTTCCCAGACAGCTTCTCAATCTGTGCGAGGATATGGGTGGCATCAAACTATTTAGAACTGCCTTGTTCAAAAATTAATCCTATATTTAAGAGAGTCATATATACTGGCACATGAATATAACTATGGTAGAAAATGTGCTAAATAAAAGAAAGTCAGGGAGTGAGCTTGAACACTGGACTCTGATTGTCCATGAGGTTTAGTTTCTAGCTCGTTCTCTGGCTCTGTTTTGGACAACTCTAACTAACTCTGTCAGACAAACTATGCAAAACTCCACCAAGTAGTTACCTGCCCTCTCTCTCTGCCCTCTCTCTCACCCATTTTAATTTTGTCATCCATTCACAGAGGAATGCCTACTGTAAGGACATTATATATATGTTGGTCTATTACATTGATCTGTGATGAATAACTGAACTTACTGGGCATGAATGATCATAGTTTCATTATAATAATAATGTTTCTGTGCTCTACAGCTTGTATCTGGTGATACTCATTTTCTCAAATGCATTTCCACTGTTCACTTCTGGACCTGCATATTGCTGAGATTCTTTGAAACAGGGTATATTTGAGGTGTTTGTCATGCTCATTTATTGCAATTCAGAGCAACAATATTGGTTGTTTATTTCTTCATAGATGTGTTTTATTTCAGAGGGGATAATTCTGTGACTCACTTGGCAAACACTCTGATAAATAAAGCCATGGAAATGCCTCATTATCCTAAGAATGAAAGTTACAGTATGTTAGAGATCCAATGGTTCACTTTATTTCTTTCATGTTGAAGACACCAATACCCATTGCAAGATATTGGTGTAGATTTATTTCTGCATAAGTAGCCTTTATTTGCATGAAGTAATTACAAATATTAAAGAGCACATTTTGGTCTAATTGCTTTTACTTCCTATTTTGTTTAGCTTAGTGTTCACTTCAAATTTTATACATTTAAAATATTTGATTTAATTTTAAAATATTTTAACATAGAAGTATTTCAGAGTTAGAATATTTATGACTTGTTCATACATTATGAAGTGGGCAATTGCGTGTATTTACACAGAATTATGTTAAATCATTAATGCATCATAAAACTGTCGAAATTTTAGCTTCGTAAGAGAGGAAAATACTTATTTTTCTAATTCTTTTCCATTGTGTTGCTTTATTTAAATAGAAATTACCTCAATATTCCATTTTAAAAGAAAATAATTCCTCTATCTCTCTCTCTCTGAAAAATCATGAACTGTTTTTCAACCAAGCATTAGTAAGTTTACTGTATAAGTATATGTGTAGAATAGTGTGTTTGTGTGTGTGTGTGTGTGTGCGTGTGTGTGCGTGTGTGTGTGTGTGTACGCGCATGCACATGCATGCAAGCATCAGAATGGATGGAGAAATAACAGTATCATATGCCCGCACTTCCCAGAACTGTGGAGCTTCGGAGCATATGATTTGTATTAAAAAAAATCCAGCTGAGTATAGCTGGTGTCAAGTGATGACCGGATGCCATTTGCTAGTTACAATAATAGCCCTATGACCACCTCTGCCTTTCATGAACAGGATAAATATTTGCCAAAGGATGCTTAAGCCTTTAAACATGATACCTAAGGACTTCTTATGTTTCTTGCAATTATTGTCAGGTGCAGAGCTGTTTGGAAGTCTTTTGTTACTGGAAGTATTGTTATTGAAAGTTGCTTAGTCATTAAAACCCTGATGTTTACTGCAACTTTCAAGAAATTTCTGATGAAAATTGGGGGGTAGGTCCGCCCGGTTTTCCTACAGATTGCCTGGTGAGTTATGTCGACTGCTCCCACCGTGGGGAAAACAGGCGGCCCCTGAAACCGCGGTTCAGGTGCTGGCTGCCCAGGGAGCCTGGGAAGCCGGGGACTCAGCCAGACGCCACAGTGTGCCTCCCACGGGTTTAGGGCTCCAGCTTTGGAGCCGCAGCCCTGGATCCGGTGACTCTCGGTGCTTTAAGCCTCCAGGCAGGAGAACCTGAAGGTGCAGCTGAGGGAATCGACACTGTGGCAAAGTCATTTTTAAACATCCACCACAGAACGCTTGCGTTATTTTACAGTGGCATAACTCATTCTTTTTGTCTTTTTCGGGGAATTCTGAGATGTCTGGTCTTCATTCAGAAACTCAGCTTTCAAACACTTATTCCATGAGGTTAGGAATTGAAACTAGGTTTTTAATTTAATTTAATTTAATTAATTAATTTATTTATTTAGTTTTATTCTCTAGATTAGAAATGATTTAACTGAGATGAGATGATTATGAAAATCCCTTTTGGCCTCATAATCTATGAATTTGGGGAAGCAATGGCAGTTTAAAAATAGCAATGAGACAGGAGAGCAAAACAAAACAAAAAGACTGCATAGGGAATGCAGTGTGGCAGCAACTGGGTGAAATACTAGCCTTATTGTGGCTAGTGAGAAAGTTTAAGGAAGATATATTTAATTATGAAAATCAAAGTTCATAATAATTTGTAATACCTCCTATTTTAAAGCTAGCTAACACCTATAAATATGTTACTGAGAAAATATAATTATCTGACATATCCTTTGCCCTGTATAGGGGTAAGCGAAGCCCTTTCACTCAGATATTGTAAAGAACATAACTGAAAAATAATTAATAATAATTAATCAGAATTAATAGAATTAATAATTCATCTAGTTTGGCACAATCAGAGAACAAACATTATGACAGAAACTTGGAAAGAATCAGTGATCATCAGCTGGCCCCAAGCAAAATGTGTGGAACAAAATAGGGCTGGCAGGCAGTATCAGTCCCCTAGACTGTCTCAGGGAAATGATATAAACTACAGCAAATAATATACCAAGAAAGAAAAAGAATAGCTTATATCAGCGATAGCATTCAAAAATAAGACCTTATAAAAACTTACCTGTTTACCTAGTCAATATTTGGTTAAATAGGATTTTAAACAAAAGTATTGAAACATTTTATCTTTTTTTTTAAGGAATATATTTTCCTGTGAAATGAAAGCAAACCTGTTTCAGCTGGAGATCCAGACAGCCAGGTCAAGAACAAACAGTTAGCAAGCACTATGAGAAAGACACACTAAATGAAACCTCTGATGATATCAGAAATGAAATTAACTTTTTTCAATTATTTTTTGTAGCTAGTTAATTTATTTGTAGTTTTGTAGAACTACAAAGGATAGCTCTGTTTCCTTCTAACATTCTAATTTTCAAATTTTCAAAAGATAAAAATGATGACTAATGGAGTAATGCTAGCAAAAATGAGAGAGAAGTCTAGATCTAAAACGCCATTAAGTACCAGAGCTGTGATAAGTTTATGGTAGTGATTTTTATAAACCTATTCACAGACAGGGATTGTCTTGTTCACAGATGATTTGTACATGCAAATGGTTATCCAAAAATATGAATGATGAACTTACAGATGTGAGACAGCATCCTATATTATCATATCACACTGGGATACAAAATATTGAGGATGACACCCTCCTTCCCCCCCTGCCCTCGATATCATATACATGTTTATGATCAAACTTTTAATGGCAATGAACCAAACTTGAAGGGAGCATTGGAATGAATATGGCTTTTCTCCAGATAACTTGTGCCCCAATTTTGAATATTCTTCCACAGTCCCTTGTGCAACACTAAATATTTGACTGATCTGTCCTTTGGGGATCAGGTTGTTTTCTAATGGATGTGTTTGTGACATTGACACAAGGCATGGGTTACATCAGCATGTTAACTCTGTTCCTAGGCTATTGATTGTTTAATAAAACAAATGTTTTTCGTTTTGCTACAGTTCAGGGACTGTCCCACTGAGAAATAGCATAACTTCAAATACTGCTGATGAAGATCACTTTTAAACAGTCTCCATAGTCATTTTACTAAAGAATTTTAGAAAGGCATTGTATCTTGCAAAATACTAGGACTACACGTCTTGCTATTGCCGACGGCAAGACTCTGTAGAAATTGCTTTCTGGTTCAGTACATCTTTGAAGGAAGAAAATTAAAAGATCTTCTTACCACACCTATGACTGTAGCTCTTTTTTGACCTTCTGCCCCTTTATGCCTGAAAGAAATACTGAATAATAAGCTAAGGAAAACACATCAATTTCTTAAGTCTTATTTGCCTATTTCCTTTTGAGAGAAGTTGCTTATCTGATTTCTTTTTACTTATTTAAGTTGTAAACATTAGTGAACACAGACATTCACTGTTTTCTTTTATATTTGGTGAAAAAATCCTGATCAGAATAAGACAGTTATAACTAATGAATAAGAACTCCTTCATTTACAAGAAAAAGAGAAAAAAACATATTCTATTTCACCTTTCATAAAAAATTTACTGCTTTCTCATGTTAATGAAAGTCATGCTTCTCAAAAAGAATCCACAGAGAGATGACTTTTCTCATCAACAAAATACAGATGTCTGTATTAAAAACAGGAGACAGAGATAGTCATTAAAAATAACATAACAACTATACACAGCTGAGTAAGGCAGGAGGAATCTCACATTCAGCCAAATCTCAAAGATATTTGTGACATGCAAAATGCAATTATCCAACAGAATTTCCCCACCAAGGATCAGGTCTATCATCCCGTTACTAAGAACAGTTCCACTGATGAGTATTTTTATAACAGTGCCTCAAGAATGTTAGTTCAGTGCATATGTGCAAAGACAAGCTCATCTCTCAAAGCTCTCACTATAACTTATTTGGCTGTCTAGTCAAGGGACATTTTTATGCTTGCCTTTGTTTAGGGCAAACAATTTTCAAAATATTTTTGATCAATTCCAGGAAAAGTTCAAGGCAATAGTGGGCAGAGAAATTATAGGCATCAGTGGATGGATTCTGTCAAAAATCCAAAACCCAGAAAAGCCCAATTTTTATTAAAATCACCATTTGATCAGCCAGCATATGTAGGGTGGCAGAGACTTCATGGGAAAGGTGGGGAGAGGAACAGATTCACTTGGAGAATAAGACTGTAGCAACAATATGACAGTGAGGAATTAGAGTGATCAGGGGAATAAAACTAGTCACTTCTTTCCTCTGGGAGCATCCCTCAGCCAGAGGATGAGCAACCAAACAGCACTTACCCCCAAACCTAGCTAGACCTATTTTTGAACCGTGGTCATTCAGCATGATTTGACACCTCTACAATGTATGTGACATACATATATAGTAATTCAAAATTGTCCTTCTCCTGCTTCCATGTTTTCTTCAGGCAATGGTCACTTCCTTCCATACAATTACAGCAATCAGTCTTCGCATGACTGGGTGATGAGTTATGGATGTGAGGGTTCTGCCTCTTTCTCTGATACTGTCAAGTGGTTGAATGAGTTTTTGGAGGAGACTGTTGGAAGATGGAAGATAATTGTTTTGTCACAGTAAAAAAAAGTAAATCTGAAATTTTGAAGGCAATAAGGAACAATTTTTGAATTGTTCAGAAAGGCTGTCATGACCCAGGGGCTATTGATGATGCTGCTCAGCTGGGATGATGGGAAAGGCAGAGACTGCTTTATCAACCACAGTGTAAAGGTTTCCTGAGTTTCACTATAGTCCCACATTCCTAAGAATAAAAAGAACACATACAATGGTTGGAGGTGAGGATATGCAAATCTTACACAATATATGTTCTTTGCTAGTGAGAGGAAACACAAAAGTTGATGAATCAAGACAACAAATAAAAAACATCTCCAATTTGCTTGGGTGAGTTTCTGAAGGATAAACAGGACAAGTCCAAGACGAAAAACACAGACAACATGTGCAACCAAAATATGCTAACAAGAATTCCACCCTCCTCTTTCCAGCACTGATGAAGCCAATGGAAAATACATGCAAATTGGCAGAAATGAGTTCTGACCTAGGGTTTTAAAAACTTCACTAGTCATTATCAGAGCTGTGTGACAATCAGGATTGCTGAACTCCATGTAAGCTTTTCCTTTTGTTCTTCAGACTAACTCTGGGAGTTCTGGCTACATAAAGCTCTTATCACTCAATGCAAAAAATTAGGCTAATGTGTTACGTTCCCATGCAAAACTACAGAGCTTTGTATAGTTTCCAATGGAAAACACAATGCCTCTCAGCATATCCTCCCCTGGCATCAGCAGGTGTCATGTTTTGTGAATTATTTAAAGCACATTAGAGGGCTTTAGTTAAGAGCCAGCATGAGGATGGAGAAAGGGAATGGAAGAGTTTCAGTAACTTACTCAAAACTGCTATTTCAATTTATAGACAGGAAAAAAACAAAGTGTCTCAATAACTATATGAGATGTATACTACAGACAAGTTAATGAGATTAATATAGATCAACAAAGCACACATTGTTATATCCTGTCACTTAACAGAAACATTCTTTCTATGCTGGTAATAATTATGATGACTTCATCTTACTGACTGTGTTGGAAAACATATATTAAATATTCTAACTTTACAGTGAAATGATAGAAACATGTCTTAGAGTTGGTGATAAGAGTATATCCTGATATTACAAGTAATGCCTTAGAAATCGAATGCTTTTCTAAATATTATTGTTTTACAGAAGAATTTAATTCAGGACTTTTCTATGGAGAAGTCTGTGATACTGAAGAAACTGTCAGTCAATTGGGAATCAGAGCCCTCAGAGAGTTAAAAAATGTTCATATATAAGGGTTATACAAAAGACAGGGGCCCCGTCCATAGACTCCTGCTGCCATATACCTATTAATAACCTATTATCCCATGGAAATGACGCCTGCAGGTTCCATTAACCACACAGAGGAGAAAGACCCATTTAGTAAAGAATTTACACAGAATACAACAAGAATATCAGCCTGCTGGCACATCATGTCCAAAAACAATTGGATAGGAAACTTCTGGGTCCGATAACAGACATGATGACAATGGTAGCCGTGAGACACCTTAGAAGATGTTAAGAAAAAGAGAGGTGATTATATAAAGTGTGACCTTGAAGCATTTGTTTCGAGTAGCAGGCCAGCCCAGGAAGTACTGTTTCTAGAGAATGCCTGAAACTCATGCACTGTCTATTACCTGATTATGACTTACTTCTGTTCAGAGCCTGGGCTGTACAGAGTGGAAAGGGATGTATTAAAAACAATCAGACACAAATTACTTGACATTTCAACAAAAGATTGTCATTCAGTCTTGATTTTTTTTTTCCACTGTGGAGGAGCTGAAGGTAGGAGAGAGGAGAGTATCAAACGCTTTACTACTCCTGTGTTCCTCTGCATTGCTGGCCAAACAGCTTTTGTGAATAGCTTTGCCAAATTCCTTACTGTTCACTAGAATGGAAAGTCCAGGTACTTCTTACAAGTCAACATTTAGCTGAAGTCCTTCCTATTTTATCACTAAAAATTATCACATAGCAGGTCGAATCTTACGCATAGGAAAAAAAGAAAGGATATTTCATACTTCAAGAACAAGAATAAGATTATATGATCCAGTATTATACAGTAAATATATGTCAGTTAATGTGGGGGGAGAAGGGGGAAGCCAACAACAACAACAACAAAGCCTGAAACATTGTAATAGTTATTTTATTTCTTATCAGGAAATCAGGTATGGTCCTCTTTTCACTCTGGATACTGTGAATAAGGACTATGAATATTCCTCAGATCTCCAAAAAGCTGAATGATTACTTATAAGGAGAAAGCCAGAATAAATAATCATAATACTGGGAAAAGCATTTAACGAGGATCGACTTTAGGTGAAAATTATGTTCTTTTTCCTGCCCATGTTTTGTCTTATCAGGAGCAATACCAGTTACCAAACTGATTACATTAGCATAAATCAGTGTAAGGAATTTGACACTTAGGTCATTGTTTCCTACTCTGTAAAAACAATTTGATGTTGAAGCTCATTATAAGTAGAATCATAAAAATGTAAAGTTAGAGAGAACTGCAAGAAGCCCTGAAGTTCATCCCATATTCTGAGACAGGATCAAGTATATCCTGTAGATGATACCCTTCCATGTTTGCTTAATTAGTTCTTGAAAATCCTTTTTGATAGGTATTTGATGATCTCCTGATGCAGGTTGCTTTAGTGCTTTAACTAACCTTAAGTTAGAAAGATTTTTATTAATTTTACTAATATTTCTCCTAAATCAGATTTTCTGCAAAATAAGTTGATTGCAGTCCATCCTGCCCTTTAGGAACAAGGAGATGGAATAAGAGTGACTTCTTTTCAGTGAGATGGTCAGGTCACTTCTTCTGGTTGTTTTTCTAGGTCACGCAAACGCTGAACCCATCCATGTTCTGCTCAGTTATCTTGTTTTCTTGCCATTTTATCTTTCTCTTTTTCATGCTCCTTCTACCTTGTCTACAGTTTCTTAAGGTGTGGGTCCAAAACCTGGGCATAAGTTCTCCCATTAAAGCATAACTTGTTCTGGGTATTTTTCATGTCTTACATGCAACATGCTTGCTAAAATACCCCAGGCTGACAACTGTTTTCTGATGACAACAGCATGATTCCAAATTTTAATAACTGCATGATAACTTAATTGATAACTTTAATGATAACTTCATAGTCCTCTCTTTTGCTTTCAAGTATACAATTTGAGAAAGATTAAAGCCTTACTGAAGTCAACACCTATTGCATCATCTACTTGTCTCCCATCCAGCAGTCTGAAAGTTCTGTTAAAAAAGAAAGTTGTATATAACTGACATAATAAATTATTGTGAATTCACATTTTCACTTATTCTCATCTTCACTTATCACCAAGTATATGTGAATACTTACAAATCTAACATTGCATGATTTGCTGCAGTATCCATTTGGATATGGAAGCTAGTCTGCATGATCTATAAATCCCTAGATCCTCCATTTTACTCCTTTTTAAAAATAGCTACTGGTTTTGCCCATTCAAGATTTTTGAGGTCTTACATTTCCTCCAGGGATTCCTGAAGACGATTGCTAAGGAATTGGAGATTACTCTGGCTAGTTCTGTCTGAATCCTGCTGTGTACTTTTGCAGATACCTCTAAATTTTTTCAAACATTGTTTTTCTGTTTTGACCTGTGTTCCTGTTGTTAATTTTAACTGTGTTGAATGTATGGTTATCATTATTTTTTACAGACGTTTTAAACAACAAAGACAATCAAAAAGACAAAAAAACACATTCATTCTTCTCCGTGTCAACAGTTGATTGTTCATCTTCATTACAAAGTAAAACACCTATACTTCTGTGCCTTTTCTAATGCATTTATTGTGCTCTTTTAAATTTTTGTGCTTCTTTGTATATTACAGTATGGACCTCTGTTTTCTTGATTTTGTCGCAGCAAGCTTGTACTATGCTTTTATATGCATCCTTAGTACTGTGTCTTTTGAGCCCCTTTTTATATGACTGTTAGTTAATATCTTTTGATACCTCAACAGTAGCATGTAACAAAAAAGGTCAGTTTTCCACTGAACACTGAATATTTCCTCTCTTTAACAACTGCTTGCTCATCTGAACTGTGCTATCCCTTGGAATGCCATCCTGGCAGCTCTCACCCTGTTCCCAAGTATTTGGAAATCTGTCTTTCTAAAGCTGCTTCTTCCTTTTCTACAATCACGAATCCTTGTGTTGAAACTGCTGTCATCCAAAATGCTTTCCATCTCCACATTCTCAATCACTTCCTCAGATCTAAAACAGCGAAAGCCTGGTTCCTTCTTCCAGCTACTGGAACCTTTCCTGAAGGTCTGGGATTCTATCACAGGAAGGGCTTATCGTGAGTATTTTAGCTTCCTTATCCTTCCGTACATAATAAATTGGCAAGAAAGTGATAGATGAAATAATTTAAAGATAGCATGGAACACTTCTTGAACACTAATATTTTAAATCTAAATGTTAATATGTACGGAGATATACCAAACACTGTACAGCAGTCTGCCTGACTAAAAATGGATTAAAACAGGCAGTTCCAGATGTCGAGAAAAACGTTTTGAAATCTGTAGGCTTCATGAGACTTGCAAAAGGCATTTGCAAATATAAGTGTAGAAACCCCTTTTTGCAATATGATTTAAAAAAGACAGACATGTCTGACATGGATTGGGTAGGAGAGATTTTACAGAGATCCAAGACCGGAAAGTTTTGGAAGTAATATTGATTGAAAAAAATATATATATTCAATGGAGCTACAAAAACAGCCACAGAAAAAAAAAGGGGGAAATTTTTGAAATCTTTAGACTTTCAATCTACAGAGGAAAATATTTTTAAAAGGTATTACACTTTCAGATATTACCATCAACCACCATGTCCTGAAATATAAGGAATAAAATATTTACAAAGGTTTTGATGACAGGAATTTTATTAAAATAATCTTTTATATATTGCTTAAGTGCTAAAGAAATTTACAATACCACACTTTATGTGGAGCCTGGTCCAAAGGCCACTGAGATTAATAGACTTTTTTCCTGACTCCTGTGGATTTGGATTAGATTCAGGAATACATTATGGGTCAGTTTTTGCACTACTTAGCAAAACCACTATATTGTAATAACTCCTGACACCTGGGAGAAGAGAATGGGTGAACTCAAGATACTGATATCCAGAGACATAAGCAACAAAGTGTTAAGAACTGGCATTAGAAGAGCAGAGGAATAGATTTTTTGTTTGTTTGTTTTCAGTCATCAGTTAAATAAGTGTGAATTCCATAATGTCCCATCATAATTAGTGACTGTTGAAGGCAACTACTTCAAAAAATAAACATCTTTTAAAAGTTTAAAATCTGATAATTTTGAATCCTAACAAAGTGATTAACAAAATAGTTTGAAAATGACCTTAATAATTCTCATACCTACAAGTCAATAGAATAATGAGAATTGCTCAGTATGGTTTTAAAAATATCTTATTTAAGTTAAATTGACTTAAAAGTTCTTGAAGAACATCTTAACAATTTTGTGAAAATGGCTGTTATTGACAGTCTTTTCTAAGCCTTTTAATAGAGTTTTTTTGTTATTATAAGTAATATTACATAAAAAAAGCTATGACCAGATATAACTATAATGTCCTTTCCCTCTCAGAATAGTGGAGAAGCTAAAGAAGGCATGTCATGTCCTTTAGGATTTGTTGCAGCATGGCTAAAAATGCAGAATATGTTGGGAATAAGTCGCCATTAAAGTGAGATGCAGAGGAGTGTGAGAAGGAACAGTTTATGCTGGTTCTGCCATTGTAAAAGTAGTCCATAGAACTGTATCTTCCAAAACAATTCTCTCATGTTTTCTCCCAGAATGCTGCATCTACACTTTGCAGTGAAAAACAACAGCAGCAACAACAACAACAACAACATTTTCCTAGTGAAAATTGGGTTTTTGATTAAATGCATTTTTCTTCAAAACAGACTTGCTTACATGGAAATTTTAAACTAAAAAATAGAAGAAATGCACATCTAAATCTCATGTCGTTAACTGAAAACTTAAATATTTCAGTTTAAGAATGTTTCTGTCACAGAAATTGTAGTGTGATTTCCTGATGTTCCTACTTTCCTCTTCTGGTCAGGATCCCCAGTCAGACTCAGCTTTCAATGAGTCACTAAGGACAGAAGTCCCAGAAAAGGCAGGCAATAGTGCGTTATAGCAAAATGCATCCTAGTCAATGAATCTCTCATATGGAGGATGGTAATAACAGAAAGCATGTGAACTACTTTTACTATTGAGGTAAAAGCTGTCATAGCTTTTCCATATGAAAATGTCTGTTTTCAAATATTTCAAATATTTTCAGCACTTGGTTTTCCAATGAAAGATAAACAGTTGTTATGAGGAAAAAACCAGCTGTCAGCCATATCTATTTAAACAAACTATCTATGACTGAATGTTTCATTCATACAGGAATGAATGAAGCCTGCACATATACCAGCTATTCTAAGCCAACAATAATGATACTTTTTAGAAAGCATGCTATTGTCATCCAAGTTGAAATCTAGCCATTGCAGTATCAGAGGAGGTGCACAGTTTCATAGGTATCTGTGACAGCTGGTTTTACTATTTTAATTAGCTCTTCATATTGATAATTATGAGATTTAGAAGTCAGGAGCAGAAAAATAACGTTTAACTTGCCAGACTATACAACGGTTCTCATAAACCAAAATTACAGTCACGGAGCCAATGAGAAGACCTTCTGAATGACCCTAAGAGTGCCAGGGTTTGCCTATTTATAACAACACCAGGAAATGTGAGCCTAATTTTAAGTTTGCCTAAAATGATATCTATACATGATAAAACTCAGTCAAAGGAGCTCTACAAATACCCTCTAGCTGAGAACCTGGCTCTGAGACTGAATTTATGGACCTGATGAAAGACAGATAATGGTAAAATTTCTGGTTGGGAAAAGGTAACTAAATACAAAGACTCTCTTGGACTCAGAACGTGAAACAAGAGTTTTGTGTACCTTATACAATGTTCCAGCCTTCTCTGCTTTGATGGGAAATACCCTGAATTTTTGCTACATTAAGTATCACTTCAACACTTCAATTATAAACCAATTAGCTGTTTTCTCTGCTGACCTCCTCAGAAGAGGATAATAATGAAGAGGAACAGTGAATGAAAAGAATATGGCTCCCAGAAAATGGAAGAGCCTTATAATTTAAAATTTATGAAACAGAATCATTAACTGTATGTCTCTGCAGAGTTTAAGTAGCAAACAGGCAGAAAAGGGCAGACATGTCTGTATTTGCTTTGCTTTTTTATGAGTCTGAATACTATATAATTAGCATGCTATCAAGGCTATTAGTTAGAATAACAGGAAAGCAAATAACATATTTTATTTCCAACACTGCTTAAACAGATGCCATCCAGTAACTTGCCTGTCAGAGACAACCCCAGGGGTTTCTGGAACTGCTGACAGGAACCTATGACCCGTCCAATAAAATGAACAGCTGTACTGATAATTTCCATCTAGTCTGATAGTGGTAACTCTGTGCCCCCATAGTGGGTTTACATTTTCTAATGTTGTTTTCTTGTTAGATTGTGTTTCTGGGATTTAAAACAACTTCATTCTGTACTTCTTAGCAGCAATTGAAGAAGTATGCTAATCCCTAGAGGTTAAAGCTAGATGCTCTACCAATATTTAATAAAGAGATTATCTCTGTATTGAAGGCTCTGGGGTTTTATTCACAGTGCAGTAAGACATATGATTATATTGCATTTTCTGCAATGCCAGCTTTAATATAACTAATGGAAAACAATAGCAATAATGACATTCACCATTGATTTCAGCATACACTAGTAACCTGGGCACATATCCAGGATCCTTGCTATGCTTCTGGAGATTTCACTGAAGCCTGTGGCATCCGTTCTGTATTAAAGTTATCTAGGGTATGCCTATCTCTCTACAGGTGGATAAATGAAATGGATAGGGACAATACAAGGATAAATATTAACTCATCAGCATGATGAATGTGATTATAGAAAACCTGTTATCTAGTTTTTTTTATTTTAGTGGGCATCTTGGCAGAAGAATATTTAAGGGAGGGACTTAGGAAAGATAATGAAGCAGTGTGATTGCATGCAGCTGGATTTGTTATTCAGACAAATTCTTTTTTTTGGACTGTGACCCTCCATAGGAGGGCTAAATATAACTATATATAAAAGAGAAAGATTTTTAAAAAGCTTCAGTAAGTGAGTGTGGAAAATATAATATCCATAACAGTGAAATTTCAAATCATATCTAAAGAAAAATACTCTTCTCTGCCTGTTAATAACATATTATGGGGAATCAGTTCTCTCAGTATGATGTTCTCTATTGCACAGAGAACAAGAAGAAAACATAACATCACTTTAAAATCTTATTCTGGGCATACAATAGAACTAAATGTACGTTTCATTACCAGTAGAGAAATGTCATGATTCACTGGCCCTCATCATGTCTGAGAAATACAAATATAAATCTGATCTCATCAACTACATCTCTGAATCAAACATGTTACTAAAGTCTCCATTTTTTTTTTCTTCCCTGTAAATATATTCCATTTCTTCTAAAACTGATTTATGTAGCTCGCTTCTACATTTTAACCAGTCTGGGTATAAAGAAATTTCATCTCAAAATGCCCAAGGACTTAGACTGTCCCTTAACCATAATCTATTGAAAGAATTACTCTGTCCACATTGTGGATATTTCCCTCTTCTAGTACTATTGCATTATGTGTGTTTTCCCCTAGGAACTGTAGAGCAGCCTATCATAAATTTACCAAATCTCCCAGATGCACTGAAAAACAAATTTGGAGTGTAAGTTCAGCCTATCTTTTATTCCTAAAAGGTGCTGGCTTGCTAGCACTTTTAAATTCCGTACCTCCTGACAGTGAGAACAAAATGTTTCAAACTGGCCCAGTTCTGGTTTTAAAAACACTGTTTACAGCTGAGATGGGACCAAGGGATTTCCCAATCTTAAAGTAAAATCAACTGCTTTAAAAGGTTTCAGGATGATATTTTCTGAGACAATACTCATACGTCAATGGCTCAGTGATGGGCAAAGTATTGAGCACAGGCAGCGTCATATTTTTTATCCCATTAAAATTTTCAAGATTTCAAAAACATTTCCACATCTCATCGAGGCTAAAAAAACAAACAAACAAAAAAAAACAACTGGAGAGGAAGTGCTGTAACCTTGCAGGGCTTTTCCACGGGGGGTACACTCTTACATCTACAGAGATGAATTTAGGTCACAGAATTTGTCCTACCTTTTTCATAATGTACAGGCTCATCTTTTGAAGTATTATCCTGATTTAAAAGGTAATGAATTGTGTCAGTGTGACCAAATGGGAAGATTTAAGTTTTGCCCAGTTTCCTGGTTGCCTACCTCTCTGTTAACATCAAACACAAAGAAATATGATTTGGAGAAGAAAGACTTAGTGATTCTCTGGCCCCAGTGCATGAGTATTGGTGTCTGCCTGTCTCAGGGAGGACACATTAAGAGAATTTTCTCTCATATGAGGCAATTGAGAGCTGTGAGTATGGTAGTAAAGTGATGTCTCATTTCACTACCAGGACAGAAGGAAGCCTTCAGTTTGAAAACTGTGGAAGTTAACTTAATGAAGAAAATCCAACTGAAGGTGATTTGAGGATGAAATGGGCATTATACCAGATATAGCCATTGCTGATGGTTTCCAAGAATGGGCTGAAGGTAGGCCTTGCTCTTCCTTCATCTGTCCACCCCCCACTTCTCCTCATTTCTGTCATCATCCTCTAGGGCAGGGAAGTCGCTCTCTACAGGAGCAGGAGGAAAAGTTTGGTTAGATCTCAGAAACCCAAAAGCTGAGCTCAAAAGCTGGTCTGTAGGCTGGAAAGTTGTCTGTAAAAGAAGAGCTGTGATGTGGGCTGAAGACTTTTAGGTTTTCCTCAGTTCTTTAGAAGACATGAACTTTCTGTCACAGGTGGAAGGCTGTGTCATCATCAGAATCAGTGGTGGGCAAAACTAAGATGTTAGTAGTGAAAGCCAAACAGTATTGCAAGGGAAATTTTTTATAAGGGGAGAAAAAGCTATGTGTGAGACATAACTCATCTGAGTACAAAAAGTGTGTGCTTTTATCTTTTATCTCAGGGAGAAAAGGCAATGGTTTGAATTTTTTTTCAATGATTGAAAGGATTTGAAAATCTTAATCCACTCCCCAAACACTGTAGAATATTATTATATTATACTACAGTATAATAATACTGTTATACTATTTTATGTACTATAAATGATAATATGTACTATGATAGTATATATTGTAGTTCTGAATTCACTGTATTCAGCAGTCTTCACTTTAAATGTCATGTCATTCAGTGAATTCAGTACCCTTCACTTTAAATGTCATGGATTCATATTTACCTCCATAGGCTTTATTATGATCTGTGGGAAGTTAATGTTATCTAGATTTCATGCTGAATTTGTCTTGAAAGCTGGTTTTATATTTGAACATCAAGTTTACAATAGCTTCCAGTAGTCATATAGGTTGCATTTCGACTTACTGACTAATGGATGCCATGACAGACCATGGAATCAGTCCTCGATTGCAGTAAAAAATATGGTGGCTCCTCCTTGGAAGGTGAGATGTGGGATGTTATCAGGGCATGCCTATAGACACTGAAACTAGGAAAGGCTCTCTGTTCTGTAATATCAGCATGATTATAAAACCCAGTATTTGTAAGTGCCTTCATAGCTTGAATCTAGTTTATTACTCAATTTATCTGCATTTACCTTTGCAGTTAATTTACTTTTCAGATGGATGTAATGTTCTTATTTTAAATGCTAAAATGAGGTGCTACAATGCTGAATAAAAATGTAATATAGAGTTGAAAATGTCAAAAATGAAAATACGAATAGAAAAATGTATTGTTTTCATATTAAATAGCAAGTACGGAAACATATCACAATTAGATAATTATGTTCTTCTAAATGAGGACTAATATTAATGCTTTTAGTCAGGCTGAGAAGTTTAGTCTTGGAAGAGTCCCTTATAATAAATGGTTTAATATGCAGAAGGCTAGCAGAATGGAGCCAATGATCAAATTAGACAACACTAGACTTAATAATGTTTGAAAAACCTTTTGAACACGTGTGCCTTCTTCCTCCTCATGTACATTTGAAGGAAGTTAGTACTTTAAACTATAATTGCAACATGCCACTATTTTGTTTCAAATCTAATTATTAAAACACAAACCTGATTTTCATGCATCTATAACTTCATACAATCTAATTTTAGAGGTGGTCCTATTTTTGTACCACAGTTACATTTCAGTCTAATTAAAATATGATTACTCTTACATTTTCTGATACAGTAACTTCAGAAATACTTTTTCTGTCAAAATGAGTCTTGCTGATAAGTTTTTAGAGCTGTTTTTAACTGTAAATTCCTATAGACTAGAATAAAGATGAGCATACTTTTTGAAGGAATACAAATGTGGGTTTCTTTGAATTGTGAAAATAAATCAATTCCTCTAAGTTTAATAGTCTTTCCAAACATGGAAATAATGCAAGTTATTCATGGTTTTATCAGATTTATTTTTTCGCATCCTGACAGAGCAGACTAGGAGCAAGAACAGTGATTTATCATTGTGAGTAAAATTTAGCATCAGAAGATTTAGTATCAGATTGTCTGAGTTTCAGTTATACATGGAGGATTAAAAATGAGTGATTAAGAATACAATTTATTCTTAAACATCAGCATAAAATCAAAGACCATAATTTAGATATATAACAATTTTCTGCATGTCTGATAAAGAGGAATATGACAACAATTATTTCTTAAAAAATGATTATTGATATCAGACATTGTTAGTAATTAACATTTTGAATGTAATGTAGCACTGAATATCTAAAATTTTAAGTAAAAGTTTGAAAGATAATACTGCATCAACTTAGCTCAGTCAGTCTATTATTGGTCATTGACTTGTATAAACTTAGTTGTGGTGCATGTATCAACAGTCCTCAGTATTTATATCCAGTGAAACAAGGCTTAGAAGGGAGATTTTTTTTTTATTAGATCAACTGATATAGTTGGAAAATTAGACAAGTTTTTGGCCACAGAGCCCCTTCTTTGGGTTTGAAATGAAAGAAAGAAAATTCAAAGCTAAGGACAGGTCGAAAACCATTGTCTGATTCCAACCTAAACATGTTACTCGATTAAAACAACTTAAGATCAAGGGTAATTGATAACTTGCTGGATCAACAGCAGCAAAGTCGGAACTGGGAAGATTGTTAGCCCCTCTGGGACAATGGGGAAGACATATAATTAACACTTTTGATAAGTGACATATTCACAAAGAGAAGGTATAAGGAAAGTTATTACATGAGATTAAACTGCTCTTCCTGATTATCATGCCCATTTTGAGTTGTGAATTGTAGTTCCAAGACATATCTTTTGAAAGTTTTTGAAGGATCAGAATCAAGAGATCAAATTTTGAGTACTCATTTCATAACAACTTTCTCCCATAAGAATGGGTATTCTGCCTTTCATCAGTAAGCTTAGTGAGTTCATTCTGAAGCTTTCATATTGCTTGTTCATCCATGTAGTTTTCCTGGTGGCTTTTGATGTCTGAATAAAATTTATCATCTTCTTCGATATGACTGTGCAGGCTCAATGAATCCTGAAAGTTTAATTACTGGGAAAGGAATGTTTATTATATGGTTGTGAAGTTGAGATGGTCAAATCTGGCATGTATTGGTCCACAGAAATTCGCTTCTGATCATGAAGTAAATGATGTCGGGGGTTGTTTGAGATGCAATCTTTTACCATGATAGATTGCAACTGACTAATAACTTGCCATGTAAGTTTTGGTGTAGGAGGGCATGTGATGATAGGCAGGGAAGTGCTATTAATGGCAGTACCCTTTCTGAAAATGAGTAACTTTTAATATGCTTTGGGTTGGTTTATTCAAAGACAGAGCCTATTTACTTTTTAAGAGTTTTCTTACTGAGGGAAAGTTGTCCTAGAATAGATAAAATATTGTCTCTTGTTTAGAACAAATGTACTGGAATCAGAAGGCCTTCATGTCTATCACAACTTTCTGTGATGTGTTTTCAAAAGTAGCTCACTCTTTGAAGGCAGGCATGTTGTTCTGTGGACTTTTTTCATATGGTAATTTATAGTTATCTTTCTTATGTGGAAGGTTTATGCTGATGTAGGCATTTTCTGGAGACAGTTTATATGAGAGGTGGAATTTATGGTATTTTAGAGGAAACCACTGGGAATGTCCATGACTTTGGATCTGTTACACGCACTACAAGCTATTCTTGGGGCAGATTCTGTGTAAAATATTTGCAAACTAGATTGTTGATTGCAACTAGCTACAGATTTTTCACAATGTTAAACAACTTCCCACCATATGTTTTCAAAAGCAAAAGCACTTATACTAATATACTTAGACTTCGGTCCAGCTCTTGCTCTTCCTTCTCTGTCAGTCATGTAATATTATTTCTGAAAGACAAAAGAGGAAAATCAGAAGTTATTCACATTTGATATATAAAAAAAAAACAGTTAGTTCATGACTCCACTGGAAGCTCAAATGCATTTTAACTCTGATTCTACCCCCTTTTCAGCCCCCTCCTGAACATTCAACTAGTTAAGAGATTGAATCTGGATGAAAGCTAACTCACTACATTTAGAAAATAATTCTACTTTTTTATGACTAAAAAAATTCTTTCTGACATTTTAGTGAATTTAATCATCTCATGGAGGAGTCTAGTAACCAGCATTACTGCCAGGTAAAGAATGGAAATGTTCATGTAGGAGCATGGGTGTGGGAAGACCAGAGGGAGAGCAGCATCCTGTGGAACTGCATGCAAAGTCAGTGCTATAATGAGCCTTGAAATCAGTCACCTAGGCTAATGGTTATTAAACAGCTTAGCCATACTGTGAGTCTGTGAGCAAAACATCATGAGCACAGTGGTGGAAGTGAAAAAAGGCTATTTAAGCAAAACAGAATGAAAATGAAAATCTGTTTTTTGGGGGTTTTTTTTGTTTTTTTTGTTTTTTTTTTAAGGAAGATGACCAGGACTAAGGTTTGTTTTGAGAAACCACAGTTGTAATATTCTCCCTACTGCCAAATATTGATGGTTTCCATCTTGTAGTGGAGGCTCCCTCACCCGCTTTGGTCAGAGGGCCTTTCCTCCCCAGCACAGCTAATAGAATATAGAAAGCAGAACAAATGATTACCTTCACTTACACACCTTTACATAACTTGTCTTCTAATAAATAGGTTGCCATAAAGTCAAAACTTCCCTCTTGATTTATTTAAATGAGTAAGTTCTACTTCAAAATCAAAGACTTGATTTAGTTGGTAGTTTTCTGTGACAATAAAAGTGTTGTATTTATTCGTAGGAGCTCATAAAACTTACTGAGAGTACTGATTTCAGTCCAGTGTTAAAATCATATCTTCTGAGACTGTGTTTGTTTTTTCTCATGCAAATGTTGTCAATCCTTTGTTGTCTGTAGGATTTAGTTTTAACTGGAGGTAGAGTAGATGGAAAGGAAAGAGGAAAATAAAATAACCCATATAAGGTATATCTTGAAAGAGCTAGCACAGTGAATATTTCTGCAACATGAAGTAAGAGTGTCAAAATGGCACCTGGTCCTGCAGCAAGACAAACTTCTTAGAAACATGAAGGCTCAGAGAATTTCTGCTTGACACAAATTCCTACTAAGCATCACAACTAATATCCAGCAGGCTGGGAGTCACTGTCTTATGCTGATAAATATACTGTGCAAATTATGACTTCTTATTTTTATCCAGAGAAAAAACAGAGAAATTGATGTTGCTTTTACTGAAGGGAAAAACGCTACAGCAGAATATGTTGGTCATAGTAACTGAAACCTCCTCTGGTCTACACATAAAAATCTTGAATAGTCTCTTATTACCATTACTCATTCTAGAGTCACTCCACTAAAGTAATAGTCACGCTGCCGAAGTACAAGCACTATAATTAGGAGGCAGATCAAGCTCAAAGTATAGCTAATGGATCTAATTTTCCCCTTTCATTTATATGTCCAATTGCTTTTGACTATCTTACTTGTATCCAGTAACAGAAAATCTAACGCATTTAGCATTTACAACTGGACGAGCTGTCCTTCATTTTCGGCAGCTTTTTTTAATTCATAAGCCTTTAGAGTAAATGCTGCATTTTATATTTGACATTCACAACTGAGCTGTGTCCCTTCCACTCCAATATTAACATTCTGTAGTCTTTTTCTTTCTCCTTAAATTACAACTAAAGAAAGAAACATCATTGTTTTCTGTCTTCATTTATCTGCTGATTAAAGGGAGTAGGATAGCTTTTTCATTGAGTAACAGTCTGTGCAGAATTTGTCCTGACTGGAGTAATGCCAGTTTTTCTCTGACACTGATAAATTGCCTTTGGTTGTGATAGATGATGACTTGTAGGGGTAATAGATTATAGCTTGCAAAGCCATTTCTTTTGAGGTATTTAGTCATTTTATTTGAGTCTACATAAACTTGAGAAAAGCAAGCGTTTTAAACAATAGACTTGCTGTGAGTTTTAAACACTGAACATTTCAAAGTTAATAAAACTCAGAACATAGGATCCAATAGTCATCTTCTAGTCCTTTCTATGAAAAGACAATAAACAATATCACATCCAGGAGAGCAAGGAAATCCAGGGGTGAACTGAGTCTATTGCTTGTGTCTTCCAGATCCTGTTGGCTAAGAGGGATTCTTATTTGATTTTTAACACCTTTTGAGACTGTTTCAGCAACATCAATGCAACAGACAGCTTCATACACAGCTCTATATGAGTATATATTCCACTCATTTTCTCTGTATCTATTACTTTACAGCAGTTGTGTAATGTTTAGGGGCAAAGTCAAAGAACATTTTTTCAGCGATTTATGTAGTGATTTGTTCCTGAATCAACATCACAAATAGCGGAGGCTGTTCTGACAGCTCTCATGTTTTCTTGGGCATAATGATGTTGTTCATTGGTGCCATGTATAAGCATTTTTCTTACTTCTTTATTGGGATAAGGAGTTAGTACTGAACTCAAAATGTTGTTTATGGGCAAACAAGAAACACACTTTATATATAAAGCCAAAAATTTATTGTTAGTATATTTGAAATCTTAACAGTCTAATCCAAGAATCATGATTAGTCCAGATGTAATTATTACAGAAAAAGAAAGAACATGTCTATGCAGAAAAAGTTTCAATAATGAAACAGTTAAAATTGTTATACTCATACTTCTTAATTTCTACTCGTTTTCCTAATCTTATGCTCACTCTTCCCCTACTCCTTTGTGTCTTTACGTTGGTGGTTTCATTCTGGTGTTGGCAGTGGGGGCATTAAGGTGAGTTGTCAGCATATGAGTCCTTCACCATGAGGAATATGATGTTCATGTTGATGGTTTCTCTTCTTCCTCACTCTAGGATTCACTCAGGGTCATTTTTATATGTTTGCTAACACACTTTTACACCTTACTCTTTCTTCATTAGTTGGCAGCTCTGAATTGCATCCAAAATTACTATGCATGTTGCCTTTTATGTATGTTAGATTAACAATCTATACTTCTATGGATATAACAGAGCAGATTACCACTGAGAGTAGCATTATCCTTTTATGCCTGCCTGGCATGAATCCAGTAACTGGTTTCTGATCTTCTGCATGTAGGAATATTTCACAAGGTAATAACTTTGCAACATGTATTAGCTGGCAAATTAATATCATTTATTAATTTGTTTAAATCAAAATGGGTGTACTTGCTTGCAAAGCACCATTTGAGGTAAAAATTAGCCTAATTTGACACATCTAATAAACAGCTGCTCTTTGAAGTCATAGAAGAGATTTATCCTCACATGGCTCTATTAGAATACTGGCTATAGTTATGAAAAGATGCAAATTAGCTCTTGGCAAGTGCAACAGACACTGTCATGGAAACATTTAAGAAATCTCCCTCCTTCAGCTCCCACTTTCCTCAGAGTTCTGGATCCCTGAAGACTCTCAGGAGATAGCTCAGGAGACAGGACTGTGACAGCAGGTGGCTTTCTAAGGGCTAGTTAATCGCTGCAAGAACATTGCAAACCCAGCACATGCTCTAGCACTGGAAATTTGTGGTAGGTGCTAGGATAGCCAGGAATTTACCCTGTCGATAAGTGGCCCCTCTCCATTCTCGTGTAAGGTTGTCAAGTGAGAACAGTATCTGACCCTCCTCCGCTCTCCAGGCACTGAGATTGAATGGATAGGTAGATGAAAGCCCTGGTCTTCAGAAGATGTGGAAAAACCCCAGGTATCTATCACTTTTGACACATTGCAGGATCTCAGCCTCTCAGTAAAACATCCACCTTGGAACAACTCTGAAATGGTGCTACTGTGTGGTGACAGGAGGCAGCAGCAGGTCTCCAAAACTTATACATTCACAAGAGTTCCCTTGTGTTAAAGGAAAGGGATAGGGAAGCGTTCAGATCCTAAATACTTCTGCATCAACCTTCTGCTTCTCTCTGCTTTCCAGATCGGTCTGCCTGCAGATGTTCTCTCGTTGACAAAAAGTGATCCTTGAAAAATCCCAGCTTGTCAGCAGTCTTTACCTCCCATCTCCCCAGCACCTACAGTTTGCAAGGATTCCTGCTTAGTCTGCACAGCTGCCACCTCCCCTCTGAACACAGGCTATGGGGATGCTGTCACTGGAAATCAAAATTATAGGGAGTGACTCCTGCATCTTCTTCAACAGCATGCGCTGATATCCTGAGCTAGGTGAGGCCCAGGAGGACAGTGATAACCACAGAGTGGAGCTGAGGACTGGACCTAGTCAATTGGGAGACATGTAACTACGAAATAGGTCTGCACAGAAACTGTACAGTGTCTTGGATCTAGGTTTTAATGTTTCCGCACCCTGCAATTCAACAGAAAACATTCCATGGACAGTAAAGAACTGACTGAAATTCTAAAGACTCTTGGTTTTACATACCTCTGTTCCTTTGAGATGACAACAGAGATGAAGTAAGATACCACAGAGTGCCAAGATGTAAAAAGCTGTAATTTTTTTCTGAAAAAAATCACAATGCCAGTTATTTAAACGTACAGAGGATACAACATACTATAAGTGGCTGATAAGCTTGCGAACCTGATTTTTGTCATGAAGCACTTTTATTTCAAAGAATAAAAAACAGAACACAGCATCACACAAATATTTGGTGTACTTAGGCAAAGAAACACTTTATTAAGATGTGTTAAAGGCAATTAAGTAGCAGTGACAGATTGCCAGGAAAAGCATCAGTTTGATGTTGGGAATTTGTTGTGAATCAATGTACTCTGGGATTTTGAAAATGCCTTTTTCTTGATTTCAGATCATTCTGTATAAACCAAAGCGGCTTCAAGAAGAGTGAAAAACTTTGATTTGCAACAGCTATAGCAGCAAAAGTATACACTGGGTATAGCTGGCTTTTCAGAAAGAGCTTCTGGAAAATTCCATCTGCTGTTCATCCTTCCCTTTTGTTCTTCTTTTCTCTGTTTTCTTTTTCCTCCTCCACCCTCAAAGGATCTCTCTTCTCTGTCAGCAATTTAATGAAGGTAACATTTACCTTGAATCACTGGATGACAGGAGAAAAGTGCTGTGAAAGACCCAGACTGGGACCAGGCTTTTAAAAGTTTAAATTAGAAAAAAATTAATGCCGATCAGCCCAGAGTGAGAACTTTTGTTTTTCCTTTGGAATTTTCTTTAATAAGAAACTATGCCTTCTTTGATCTTGTTCCAGTTTAGAACAGAAAAAAAGAAATCCAACTGAAGAATTTCTTACAAAACCAGGAATCCAGTTCTCTCCAATTTCTCCCTTAAGTTCAATTTATATTGATCGAAACAACAAAAAA
This sequence comes from Apteryx mantelli, assembly GCF_036417845.1. Taxonomy (NCBI): domain Eukaryota; kingdom Metazoa; phylum Chordata; class Aves; order Apterygiformes; family Apterygidae; genus Apteryx; species Apteryx mantelli. Next base: position 29,684,878 of record NC_089978.1, read on the forward strand.
TCATCAGAACTTTGAAGAAGCAGGACTTTTGTTCAAGAAGTATCTTTATTTTTCAACACACTAAGAAGCGTGGTAGCTATTTCATTTCTGACACTCTCACTCCTTATTTCAGGATTTGTATGGGGTTACATTCATGGTTTTTTTAGTTTGAGGCATCTAAAGGCAACCAAGCAAGAACAATTACAAAAGATCTGTATTCCAGCCTAAACAGATTTTTGAGTCCACAGGAATGTGTTTTTTATTCAATAAGTTTATTTGAAATTCCATTATAAATAGTTCTATGATTCCCACACCTTCTCAACTCTGAACACAAAATTATGTAGCCTTTCAAAGTTTACATCTTTCAAGTTTAATTTAAAACTGATATCTTGAAAGTTACAAGCCAGGCTGTTTCTGGGAAGTATAGCATAGCTTCACACAATATGTGGATTTCGTTTTCAAAAATTCAGATTCTTCATATTTTTTCTTTATTTAGGTTGTCTGGCACTCTTTAACAGCTGAGTGGGGAAGTTTCAAGCACAGCCTATCTTTTGTTATGATCCATATGAATGCTGCCTACTAAAATGGGCTAAAATTTGGGGAGAGAGTTTGAACTTTTTTACCAATAGATAACAAATTTGAATTTGGATTAAAGCCATTTATAAAAATGTGTTAGTTTTTCAAATTGTTTTAGCCAAGATAAATTTTTATTTTTTATAATCAAAGAGTTTCAGATTCTCATTTCAAAAAGGCACATTATTTTGGAAATTTACCTGTATGTACTTAGAAAATGCAATGAGAAACAGCCCGAAACTAGCTTGGACATGACAATTTTTGTTTCTTACTGGAAAAAAAATACACTGTTTCTGTGGGCATAATGAAAATGTGGCCAACAAGTTGAAACACTGGTTGTTTGAAGAGGTCTCTTGTAGTGTGTGTCTGTTCATCCCTGCATGCTGCTGAATGGAGAGTGGCTCTGTGGTGCATCACAGACCTTGCAATGGCAGCAGTGAATGAGGCTTCCCTCTTAGGCCTCATAATAAAGGCTTGTAAGCCTCTATAGCAGTTCCCAAATGAGGAAAAGACTTGAAAACGTGTCCCCAGATTTGATCACCACCACATATATTGCTGTGTCTGGAGGATCAGTCTGGCATGCCAAATGTTGGCAAAATGAAGTACGCTTTATGGGATGATGAGCTGCCAAATGATACTGTCACAGCTTCTGTACTGCCCACCATTGCAGAATAGCTGTGAAATGGAAGAGGGCCATCCAGGTCTTGGAGAAGAGCCACTGCGAGGACCTAGCACCAACCCAGTGCCCAGAGCACAGGATCCTTCCAGACTGGTGGGCCAGCTGCCTGCCTCGACTGTTGGACTTGGGCAGTCAGCTGGTACACTCCTCTGGAAGCCCGAGGGTCACCCTGGCTTGGTGTCATCAGCCAAGGAGCTAAGCACAAAACTTGGCAGACAACCAGAGAAGATTTGTCAAAAAACACATGTTCCCAGAAACATTTCTCTTTTGACAAATCAGCAATTTCTGGAGGAAAAAGAGCTCTTCGCAAAAGTTTACACTCCTTTGTAATGATAAATACCTTTTTGGTGATCCTTGGCATGGCATGTCAGAAATGACAGCATTCCTTGAAATATTTGCTTCCATTTTCATTTACTTTTGCATTCATCAGTAGAGTTCAGCTGTCATCTGGTGCAACAGGAATTACACAGTTCAAGCTTTAAAATCTTCCTAGCCACAATTTTAAATAATCAAAGTTCTTATGAACTCTTTGTTAAATGATCTTTTAATGCTTAATTAATGTACCTTAAAGGATAAAAAAATTAAGCCCTAGAAAATAAAACTCAGAATGCAGCAATAAGGCATTTAAAAAGACTAAATGAACAGTTGAACTCCAGTGGAGTACCAAGCTGAAGATGCAAACATCAAAATAATATCTTTTCTATACCATTTATCTTCATTAGTTCTGGTATTCCAGTCAACAGGACCTATTACTGTGAAACTGAGTAATGTACATGAGTGTGCTAATGTTTATAAAAAATAGCTAGGAAAAGAAAAATGTGTAGATGTTAAAGCTAGGTTTTAGGGAATGGGTCACTATCATCATTATTATCTGCTGGACTTTTCTTTGTCTGTACATATCTAAAAGTGTTAAGTTTCTACCTCCCTTTTTTTTTTCTTTCTTTTTACTCCCAGGTAACTTCTTTTGTACTCTCAAGTACAAAAACTTTCCCTGAAGACTCCTTTATGCACCAATATTCTGCCAAAGTTATGACTTTTAAGAAAAAGACATATTTTGTAGATGAGAGAACACTAGCAGCAATTCTTAGCATTGGAGAAGCTTAAGGTTACTTTGAATGTTTGGGCCTGTTCTGAGACTTAAATGTATAAACTTCAGGCATCTAACCATCTACACATTCCACTTTTCCAGATTTATTCCTGAAACTGTTGGATTTTTGTATGAGATTGAGTTAGTCATTTAGGCAGTGTGTCAGGTGTGCTGGTTAACAATTAACTGGTAAATCTCTTCTGGGTATACCATTTCAAGAACAAATAAAAGTTGCAAATGCTGACATAAAAATGGTCACTGAGTTATAGGAGGCTGTGAGTCATAGTGGAAAGGAGACTTGATAGGCAGAGGCTTCATCAGCTTAAAATGAAAAGAAGCAAGAGTCAAGTGCTGATTCCCTTACTTTAGTATTAAAGTATGTGATCACACTAAAGCACGTGGGACTTCCAGCACATACTGTAGATCTTAACATAATCTGGGAACAAAATCGTCCTCTCTAACAATATAAAGCAAGGGTAGTGAAAAACACCATTGAAATCCAAATTTGATAGGACATATTCCTAGGCTGAATATTCCAGTAGGGAAATGCCCTTGCTAAGGATCTTGCTAAGGCCACTCAAGCTCTGGCTCTCGAAGAGCCAAACAACAGGATAGCTGAAGAAGTTCAGTCCTCAGATACCCTTTCTGCAACAATAGTGCAGGTAGCTGAGCTGTATGCAAAATGGCTCCTTGATTGCCACAGTTAAAAGGGTGGTGTTACAAAATATGTGTTGTTTAACTCTAAAAAATGGACTGTGAAGTGCAACGGCAAAGAAACAGTTTCACTAACAATTTGACTGTCTTTGCTGTGGAGGCAGACAGTCAGGTTAGAAACACAAAGTAAGTCATCCTTGCTGCAGTGTCATAACTATTCTTATGTACCTTCTCAGTTAGGAACTTGACATTTTGCACAGCTATTTTTATACGTAACATATTATATAGCTGACTTTCTTCTAATCTTCAAAATCTGCATGCAGCACTTGGGATCATGTACAGTATACAGTAACATGAAAAATTGTGTTCATTGGGAGATTTGGCACAGATTAAGGCTTCTTTGAAGTCTGGTTCTGTAACAAATCTTACATAAACTCTCTGGTTCGGATGTTGATTACTTATTAATGGTCCTTTCCCTTTAATAGAGGTGTACAATATTCCAGTTTGGACTGAAACAACAAATACTGTTAGTTGCACATCACAGACATTGCAGACATTGTAGAAAAAAATCATTTCAAGGGAAAATGAGCACAATTATCAAAAGTTAAGAATGTAAAAAACCCCGCTGTGTAGAGAAAATAAAATCTAGTGATATGTTGTCTCATTTATTAAAATCTCCTTATTCCAGATATCTACATACAAGATATCTGTTGTCCACTGAGACATATATTCCAAGAAATTGGTTGCCCCTCAGAAATGCCCCTACCTCACCATATCAATGTGGTGAATTTATTGGATGCTTATGTTATACAAGGTTAGAGATAGGTCGAAAATTTCCAAATAAATCTCTTTGGGCAGAAAACCCTAGTTCATTGAGCCTGAAATGTTTACTTTCTAACATGTCAGGTTGGAAATATTTAAGACCCTTGACTGGCAAGAGAATGCCAGGGTTTGTGACACTGGGATAGCAAGGTTTGGTCCGGGACTGACAATTTTAGGATGTTAAGGCATGCAGTTGCTGGGCTGAAAAACATGCCTAAGTGGAGGTCTGAACTCCAGGCTTACCAAAGGTCAGAGCCTTAGTCCTGGGGATGCTGGAATTGCTTCAGCCTTGAAGCTTCCTAGGGAAAATGACTTTTTCTTTTCTTTTTTTTTTCAGTTTTGCTATTGCTGTCAGCGGTTGGTAAAGGTATGTAGTGGATGTAGAGTCTGTAACAAGCTGTGTGTTAGGAATGAACATAATGAACATAAATGCATATAATATACTTCTGTTGTTCTTGTTTCTTACCTGGAAAAAATAAGCCAGAAAATGTCTTCCATGATGGCAGTCTTTGACTTCCTTATTCAGGGAGTTTTTTTAGGACAGAAATAGCTGTGAAAGGATAAAATAGCTATTACTTGACATAGCATGCAGTGCTCCCTACGATATCATTACAAACAGGCCCGTTCCATGGATGAGGGGCTGACACACCCTCAAACTAATATGAATTTCAGAATGTTAAAGGTGATGGTTCTGGATGTAAAGCCTTGAGCCCTGGTTGAACTGAGTATTTTTGGATCATTTGAAAACACTCCCTTGAACAACACAGTTAAGAAGAAACATCCCTAACAAGCAATATGGACTGATAGGAACTCTGCTACAAGATGGTCACAATCTGTCTCCTGTACTGTAAATATGGCTCCCAGATTCAAAAACTTCTGATATTTTCTGTAAAGCTTTTTTTAATACTATAACAGATTAAATCAAAGATAAAATAATAATAAAAAAAGTCAGTATGCTATATTAAACTGAAATACCAAAGACCTAAACTATGAAAGCCCTCCTGACCACAATTAAAAATTGCTCAGTGGATTGGATATGGGATAGAGAAAAACAAGGAATGGCTTTTGCATATTACCCAACCTGTTCAGCCAGTTTTGGTTTGCAGGCTGGCTGACATGTGAATTCTCCTGTCTCCAGCTTCCTTGTCAGGAAGCATGTGGGTGAATGGTTCTGATCTGAGCCCACTTTTATGGAGGAGGAACCACCCACACTAACAAATATTTGGGATGTTTTGAGGTAATGTTTTAATGTAGTGATCCAGTTATCTTGGCACCACATGAAGACAGAAACTGAGTAACTCTTTCTTTGTAGGTTATCACATACCTAACAGCTTTCAGCAACCTACACCTTTATTAATGCATGGGATGAGAATTTTTAATGTGCCTGTAAAATATGTTGCTGTTCCACTTTTCTCTTGCTCCACTGTCTTTTCTTGTTTAACTACCTCTTGTTAGGAAGTTAGAAAAGAAACAAACCTCAAACATCTAGAATAGGCCACTGAAATTATCTTTATAGTTTTCATGCATATTAAATTAGGGAAAATGGTTCATTTTTTAACAAACAAAAAAGAATAAAACTGATGTAAAACAAATGTGTCGCAAACATTCTGGGGAATCCATGGTTGTATTTGGCTAGATAGATAATTAAGTTGCATGGGGCCTTCTTTTCTGAACATCTGAAGTGTGGGTGGACTTATGGAAACAAAACATTAAAACTCAGTATTACTTATATTTTGTTGTCTTTGCACACTTGTCAGTGCTTCTTGTGGGCCAGCCATCTGTCCAACTCCATGTGCTTGATAGGACATGTCATGGTATACCACAAAGATTTTGGATGCCATTATGTCTATTCCCAATCTCAAACACTGAGTTCAGTTCCTCATGATCAAGATGATGATCAAGAACTTTCTTTATATCAGATGCATGTTTTAGTGGCTAAGGAAGCAAACTCTGAAGAATGACTGTAAAAGACTGTTTTCCTCACAGCAAATTAATGATCTGTTTGTATTTAGGATGAGGATTTCTGCTGACAAGGTCTATATATCACTACAAGAAGATATGACAGTAACTGACCATGTCAAAGGATTATTGATATTTCTAGTTAAGTTAAAATTCTTTGTAACAGCAGAAGACTTCCATCCCAAATGAGTAATGATTAGCAGAAACTATGGGCAGAGTAAAAGATATGAATCTGAAGAGGACCACAAAGAAGGTCTGCATATATACAGATATACATGTTTCCAAATCAATATACTTTTCAACAAAGGTGAGATCTTTTACTTAATGACAAGCTCCCTTAGCCACAAGCCCATCTAAGCATCCTGATATCTTTTTAGTCAGGTGCTACAAAAGAGAAGACTCAGGGATTTGACCTGAAATTAGGCATATATAAGCACATTTTCCTTTTTTTTATACATAGCTATTTCTGAACCATATAATGTGATGTTTCAGACTTCTGCATGCAATTCTGCTTTAACTTTGTATCTGTCTTATGCTTAGGTGTGAGTTCAAGTTAAATAGAAAGCATCAAGGCATTCTGTTCCTAGGAATAACTATCCTTTTAATTGAAGAAATAGACAGTATTATGGTGCCAAGCATCCCGCTAAAGCAAACAGTTGTGGGTAAAAGGTAGAGAGTGTTTCTCCATGAAATTTCATGGGCCAGTTTTGGAGACTGAGATGTAGGTTGTTGGTACGACAGAGAATTAACTGTATGGCAAGCCTTAGGTAGACGATCCACTGCATGAAACAGGATAGCCAGAATGGCAAAGTTTCTTAGCAAGTCTATAACAAAGATCAGAACTATAAAGCATAGGATCCTAAGCAGATTTTGAATTTAGGTATAACCAGTTCATTCAAAATAATAAAAAACCCTCAAAGTGAATTAACCATATCATGGCATCCTGTGTGGATTGAATACAGTTTTATCTGCTTAAAATTGATTCAAAAATGTATCAGAAACAATGTTTTTTTAAGTACATTTTTAATTCAGTTGCTTGCTTTCAACACTCATCATGTTCAGAATTTGGATATTGCTGGATCTGGATGATATTCAAATGGAGAGAAGAGCATATTCAGAACACTGGAGGCCACGATTTACTTTTTGATTCTGTTGCACACTTCCTGTTTGACCTTTGACAAGTGACCAAATTCTAAGAGCTTCTTTTTAAAGTTTCGAAAGTAAATGTCTTTGCATTGGTCAACTTTGTTGATTCACTGTTGTTTAAAAACCTCATGCGAGAGTTCCCAGAAGAAATCAGTGTGAGTGTCTAGTCTGACTATATGTATAAGATCAGCCATGAGATTTCACGGATCTTTATTTGAATTATGTTTTTAAAAATAAATATCTCATCCTAGTTTTAAACTTTCAGTGGCAGGAGAGTGCACCAGAATCTAATGTAAATTGTCTCAGTGAGTAATTAGGCTGAAAGCTGAAAAATCACATCTTTGTTTTAGCCCTAATATGCCTAGGTTCAACTTCCAGTATGGATTAGATCTTATTATAACTTTGTCAGCTAGATTGAAGAGCCCATTATCAAAGTTTTGTTCTCTGTCTAGGTACATAAGGGAAGACTTTATCACAGAATATAATCTTTGATAAACTAAATAGCTTGAGCTCCCAGGATGCCATTACAAGGCAAAATTTCTAATTACTCAGTCCCCAGGCTATCAGCATCCCTCATAAATTACGATCAGCCTATGTGGACACAGTGACAGTCACACCCCTGTCAGTATGGAGGAAATATAAGCATGCCAGTCCTACTTGGGACTGTATATTAACTTACAGATGTTATCCTCTCTGGCCAAAGAGCTGGAGTGGGAGCAGAAAGTTTCACCTGTGTCTCCTCCATCACTCCAGAGCCCTTTCCAGGAGCTCTGCCAACCAGCAGGAGGTGTCCTATTCTGTCTATAACGCCTATTTCCTAGATCTTTAACTTCTCACAGACAGAATAAAAAAGCATGTTGTTTGCTTCCATTCAGCAGACAAAGTAACCCCTGGGGATCTATCTATTTCCTTCTTGTTTATTACACTTCAAAAATGTGTGCCATAGCAAACTTTATCAGTGATTTTGCTTTATTTTAGATTATTGAAAAGAACTGTGTGTTTCATAAAGCTAAGAACCAGCCCCTACAGATCCTTCTGCTCTCTCAGAAATACACTGGCTGCTTCTCCAACTATCATTGAGATCTGCCATGGCTATTTTTAATGCATGCATTTGGTGTATCATATTAGTTTCAGATCATTTTAGTTCTTAATCAAAGTATTATATTGAGTCAAGAGCCTTAGAACAGTGGAAGTGTTTTACATCAGCATCCTTCACTAAACTGGATCATTAAAAGATCAAACTAGTCAGACAAGATCTAGTGGTTTTCCATAAAATCATTAATCATTCCCTTAAACACAGTATCGGCTATTCCCATATTTACCAATGCCAGTCAGATCCGTCTGTTTTTAATTACTTTGTTTTAGAAATGTTCTAAGTACAACATTAGCCTTTTTTCAGTCTTTAGGAACTTTCCTGATATTCCAAGAATTATCAAAAATTGCTATTAACTAACCAGAGGACTCCTTCCTCTTTTGAAATTCTTATCTGGAAATTTAAAATGTTTCTACTAGTTGATGTCTAACATTGTATTGAAGCATGGCTGGAAGTTCTGGAAAAATTCTGGAAATTTAGAATTTGAAGAAAATGGAAATTACTGAAAAAGTTCGTCCTCCTTTTTCAGCTTAAGAAAGGGTCAGGGAGAATGAACAAGGCACAAAAGAAGTGGAAGCAAATTTTCCTCTAGGGAATAGAGGCCAATGAATTATGCTCTCTTACTGTATGAACAATCTAACTGATGTCAACGGAACTGTTCTGTAAGTGAAGATGTATTATAGTCAAAATATAATTAGAATTTGTTGTGGATTGAAGTTAAAGCTCTAGTACTAATCTAATGAGGAAATTGTACTAACATGAAGTACTGAGTCATGCCGAGACAAAGAATGGGGTTCCTGTAGCATAGATTTAGCTATGCACAATTTAGGCATTATTCTTAACCAGTCATTTAGGGTTTCTTTATAATAAGTGGAAAGATGCAAGAACATTCAGAGAACAATTCCTCCTATAGCTGCTGCTGCACAGCTGTGGATGGCTCAGCTGACTTTCGTGGGTGCCCATCTGTTTCCAGGCAATCCTGGGAAATTAGACTAAACTAGATGGCTAACATTTATTTGCCTAAAGACAGGTGAGACAAATTCCATCCAACATGATGGATCCAAGGATATCTGTAATAGAAAAACCTACACTGCTTCTCCCAAGCCTTGTACAAAAATGCAATCATTATGCAATTCTCTCCAATTGAGATCAGAGGTTACTGAAATAGACTGCAAACTATTATATGCAATTTGCATTTCAGACTTAGTTTTTTTATTGCTTTTTCATAGAAAACAACCCCTAGAGAAATGCCAGTTATTGTACAGCACGTTGCTCTAATTGGAACAGATCATCTCTCCTAAATAAAATATGAATACATTTATAATCATTGTATGACTAATTGTATGACTGTATGTCAGCTCTTTTATTAAAGCAAAGCAGGATTTGTTTGAAAATATTAATTGAATATATTAGGTATATGTAACTTTTGTCTTGTACCTTACTCATATGGAATACAAAAATTATGAATATTATCATCATACAAGAAAACACATTGTATGGCCTAAAAATGTTTCCCCCCACCAAATTCCAATGAAGTTGTGAGAACTTAACTGCTATGGGAGAAGATCTTTGCTTAGAAGCCTCACTGTAGCCTAAGCATCATAAAGTCCTCAATAGCTGACCTTCACATTCTCACATGATTAAAGTCCTGGGTATTTGCCCAGAAGCAAAGTTTTTTTGGTGATGTTCAGCACCTAACCCATGATTCAGCCCACCTGAGATCCAGAAATTGGTCTGAGATTCAGTTCCAGACTTACAGACTGTGTTGCCAGTGAAGCTTACAGAGCCACTCATCTCATCCTAAAGTGGACACCTCCATCTGGTCCACTGAATCTCCCTAGCTTCCACTGAATTAGGCAAGATTCAGTTGCCTAAACACAGGCATCTAATGTAATTTAAAGCACTGTAGGGTGTTCTGCCTGGCCTCCAGCTGTACTAAATAAAGTGCAAACTTCTGAAAGCCTTCTGTCATATACATCAATTCCATATAGATACCTTGGATAATATAGAGCATCTCAAATGTCACCAGGAACATATATTTATGGCATCTGGATTGAACTCTCCACTGATTATACTGGGAGCTCAGACATCTTGCTTACATGTAGACACCCTTGTACAGACCAGCATTCATATGTCCCACTTTGGAGCTGAACACCATCCCAAGTAATTTTCCACTGAAAACCCCTAGGTAGCTCTGTCTCCATTTTCTTCTCAGAGCATTACTGACAAATATTCACAGTCCAGGACTTTGCAAATATGCTTAAGCAAATAGGCTTATTTAAGCTTCTTTGAGTGTGACTTTCTTCTGGAAAGCTAGAGATATGATTGCTACCTTAAAAATGTGTGGTGGTGATTTTTCCAACAAACACACTATTTTTTCAAAGAGAAGTATTTTGTGAGGAGCTTGTCCCTGCCTGTGTGTAGTAGTCATGCTCTGAGAGTCCTTACACAAAGGTGTGCTTTGGGGAACTTCTGTGCCAAGATGCTCATGAACTGGGAGGTGCGCACACAAACAAAACTCCTGAAAAAATTATCAAAGATGGTGGAGTACTTAATAAGTTAAGGCATCTGTAAAATTAGATAACACTTGTGCAATTCACATTATTGCTGTTCACACTGCAGTTCTGGATTTAAGTTCTAAATCTAGTCTGTAGATCCTCAGTCAGAGAGATTTTCTCCCCAGAAAAAGCCCCAATATTTGAAAAGTAGATTTTTGATTCTGTTTCTTCTTTGTTCCATGGCAAAATGAATAGTGTGATTCCCTGGATATCTTGCTCACTCCCTTCTATCTCTTATTGAACTAAGCATGTTATGTGCACTCTGCGAAATGAGAAAAGAGCAAGACTCTGCCCATTTAACACCTAGTAAAGAGGAGAAGGGAGGTGACATGCTTGGTTAATCACTATCATCTCCATGCTGCTATCAACAATAAAGAAAGCCTGTGGAGAGGTGTTAAGTCCCTCTTTATGCCTCTTATTTGTACAGCAGTATGATCTAGATCTAACTTTGAAAGCTAAGTAAAGAGGAATGAATTTCTCCTTGGCCAAGTGTTATCCGCTGATAGAAAAATGCCTTCCTGGCAGAGGAGAAACTGTGGATCTTTAAATACCTCAGTGTTATTAAAAATCTTAGACCTTAGCAAATGATTGACAGTATTTCAACAACAGGGAAGTGGTGACTGAGACCTCTTCTGCTAAAACAGATGGTGCTTGACACTTCTCTGGAAGAACTCATCAGCCCCATTAGAAGAGCAGGTCATGTAGATTAGAAGAAAAACAGAGAATGTGCTTATACTAAAATTATGACTGCATAATTAAAAAAAAATGAGGAGCAGGTAACATTATGCATTATTTGCCTGGGAAAGACAGAAGCGCCAGGTAAGGTGACATGGAGAACATGGCAGTTACGGCAGCCTATGTAAGATATAGGTGGTATGACAGTCTGGAGAAAGCCTTTTTCTGGAACCAGCAGACACTTTCCAGGGTGCAGAGAATTATTATGCTTGTGTAAATGAAAAATACATACACTCATACGTAGATATAGACCCATATCTCCTTTGACTTCTGTGGATGACATACATACATGCATATATATTTACATGTTTAGATACACACATAAACACACCAAAATGTATACACACCAGCAAGAAGGTCTGGACTGAGTTGTCCTATAGATAGGCATTTAGCACTATTTGAAATGTTTTATTTTACCTAAGATACCCACTTGGAGAGAAGACTTACAGCCTTCTGGAGCTTCAGCTGGAAGCTGTCAGAATACCACCAAAGTCCCTAAAATGTCAGTAACGAGATTTAGTTGTCTGAATCCCACCCTAAATACTGCAGTAAGGAACACAGACTAACACATGTAATCACCTTCTGACATATGTCATGATGACCAAATAACAGAAAATATAGCTTTCCTGTACCCAACAGTTTCACTTCATTATTGAGATTAAGCTCTCTATCACTAATTTCATCTGGTAAAAGTGTGTTGCAATTTGGTACTTCCAGATGCATCACCCCATATGCACTGTAGTTTGCTCACTCAGTAGAAGAGTATGTAGCGACATGTCATACATTTATAAAACAGGAATGCTGTTGGAGGCTGTATGTGGAAGAACCCAAAATTTATTTTAATTAATCAAAGGTAAATTACAAATTACTGATTTAAAAAACACACATATCTGTAGGAAAAAGACCTGAAGAGCCCCTTGCACACCCACTGTGGTGATACCAGAGCAGAAACGTCAAAGCCCCCGAACTGCTGTCAGTAGGAGCAGATGGGGGAAGGATGTTATGGCCCCACAGCTGGAAGGAGCCCTGCCAGGTTGCCCTGATTGGATTCTCTCCCCAAAACTGGATTGCTGCTCTCCTGCTGCCATGGGGTCTTCTCACTACTCCCATTGCTGTGCCTGCAGGGCTGTGGCAGCAGGGAGCAGGGCATGCTGCAGCTGCTGGCCCTGGCTGCAGCTTTGGCTCTCTTCTCCTTCCCTCCCTCGCAGGGTCGCAGCATGGAGTTGTGGGTGTGCTGCCAGTGGCACTTTGCCAGTGTCGCTGGGGTCTTGGGCCTTCCCCTGCAGTGTCTCAGTCACGGTCACCCGCTGTGTTTCATCTCCATGACCCCAGGGCAGCACCTCCCTGCCCACTTGGGCTGAAGGGCAGGGAAGAGAGGGGGCCGGCCCACAGCTTTCGGAGCCACTTCTGCAGCTCAGAAAGAGCTTCTGTGGTGAGGGATTGCATGCTGTCCCTGCTGCTCCTGCGGAGAAGACTTTGGACTTGCAAAAAGGATCTGAGTTCCTATTGCCAGCAAGATGTCCAAAAATGGAGGGAGGTCTGCAGATCCTACAGGCATGAGCTCATGGTGATGCCCCGTTGCACGTTCTAGGAAAAAGAGGGCGACGAAAAGGTGAAAGCTAATTGCTTGAGAGAGCCCTTGCAGGAGACTACGCTAGCCTCTGCTTGCCTGTAGGAGGAGCAGGTAGTGACAGAAGAGCACCGAGAAACACCAGGGATGCCCCCTAAAAGAGAGATGCCTAGCCCAGGGGCTCACCCTGTATCTGAGTGCTGAAAGGAAAGAGTCATCAAACCCTTAAACTTGGCTGTCTGTGGTGTCCATTTAAAAATCATGAATGTGTGTGTGGTGGGGCCGGGGGGGGGGGAGGATGGTGAAAGAACACACACATGAAGCCCTTCATTGGGTTGTAGGGTTCATTTATTTGATCCTTGCTCTGGCTTGTCAGTCGGTCCCCCAGCGTAATATCCAGCTGGCTGAAGACAGTGGCCAGCGGGTCATTCATGAGGTGCACTGCTGCACTGGCACCAAGGCTGGGCCGCTCAGCTTTTACAGTCTTGCAGCAAAGGTACCGCAGAGTGTTGTTCAGACCTATGTCCCCTTCCCCATTCCCAGCTTTGAAAAAGTCCCGAGGTGCAGATGCTGCAAGAGCAGGAAGGGGAGGCACCTTGCTAAGCAGGCTTTCTCCATGCTGGCCTGCGCTGGGGACACTTGGAACACATCCAGCTCCGATTTGGGACCTCCTTCTGAGCAGCCATGAACCAAAGCCACCCCTTTCACTCTAGTTTTCCCTGCTGAGCGGGAGAATATGCCCTCTTCCTTGGGATTTTCTGTTTCCTTTTGCACCGTTGGACCTGGCTTGCTGCTCTTTTGCTGCTTCCTTTGGCCTGATCACACTGTTGCCTGGCACCCCTCATCCTTTTTCTTTTCAGGGGCTGGCCTCAACCTTGCCTCCGGGGCTGTGATGTGGCTCTCTTGCACTTTGGGCTTTTTCTTGGGATAGAAACAACCCTGAGCCCTCTTGATCTGACGGTGTTTCCAACATGTGCAGGACAATCTTGGAAACAGGTCCAAACACATTTTGGGCAATCTCTTGAGCGGTACTTTTAACATGTGGCTCAGTGATTGCCAACCCCATTTTCAAAAGTGGCAAGGCCCTTCTGAACGGGCCAGGCAATAGACCTCCAAGGCCCACACCACACACCCTGAGAGTGCCTTGAAACCCAGGGAGGCCAGTGCCAGCCTGGGCTCTATAAGAATTCATGGACAAGGACTTTTGCAGCAACAATCTGCTCAGGTTGGTAGATTCTGTCCTTGTCAGCATTCGCGTCTGGAAGGTCTTCAGGGTAAACTGTCCCCAGGATTGCTTCGTGACCATAGCCTGTGAAGTGGTACACAGGTATCTGTCCCCTTCTCACAATGTCAGCTACTGTGAAAACTTCCAGTGTGAATGTCTGCTCATAACCTTTCTCCACTGCCTCTTTTGTTCAAGGCAAACGTGATGTGGCCAGTTCTGTCCTTTGCAACATGTCCCCACGGGCAGTTTCCCAAGCCCTCGCCGAGTTTCAAGGGTTCCCATGCACAGGCCAGGCTCTGACAGCTCTGTGGCAGCTGTGCTTCTAGCTCTTGATGAACTCCAACAAGGCATCAATGTAGCAAAAAGTGTTGCCTGCTGTAAAACAGTTCCACTTCTTGGTTCTGAGCGTCGTGCTAAAACGCTCTATGATGGAGGCTTTCCCTTCATGCTTAGTAACAAAACGGTGAACACTGGCCTGTTTGAAGAGCCTGTTGAAAGGCTGCTTGAAAAAGTCTTTTGCCCGGTCAGTCTGTTGCTTCGGAGGCTTGTGTTCTTGCTAGAAATTGTTGTATAAGCCCCAGCCACATCAGAACCTGTTTTGCCTTTTAGAGCATGCGCCCAGGCACGCTTGGATAATATGTCTCTCCTCGTGAAGATGTCCTTAGCATCATCACTGTGTTGGGAAAACTGGTGCGTGTCCACCAAGCCTGTGAGCCATTGTGCACCCACCTCTGGCACAATGCCCTGGCTTCTTTTCAAGTGCTTGGTTTGCAAGCCAGGTTGCCGCTTGGCTTCTCTCCAGATTGGCATTTTGGCAACACGAGGGAGCAACTGTCTGGAGCTGAGGACAGCTTAGTCTGCTTGTTCTGGCAGCCTGGCAGCCAACCTCCTCACTGCTGCGGGCTGCAGGAGCTTCCACTTGCTCTGCAGGCTGGGAGAAGGGAGAGGAGGAAAGGAAAACAGCTCAGGGGGAAGAAGGACGCTTGGTCTGCCCATGCACCCAACTCCTTGTGCTCCTGCCCAGCACTCTGCAGTGCAATCCCCTGGGCACTGCCAGGACCAGGCAGTCCTCCCTCCCTGAAGAGCTCCAGCACAAAGGCCCTGAGTGTTCCTGCAGCATAGTCCTGCCCGGGGAAGGCAATCCGAAAGGCCAGCAGAGTGCAGAGCCCAACGTCTGGGGCTGCAGATAGTTGCTGAGGCTTAAATCAAGGCCTTAGGCGCAGAGGATCTTTTGAATGCAGCCCCCAGTTTCCCCTGTGCTGGCGGGCATGCATGCGTGTTCTTTTCAGTCTGTATTTCCAAGCTGAGCATGTCGATGTGCTGGCCTTTTCCTATCATGTAGTGTGACTGATCATCGGTCACTGTAAAGATTTTGTTGCTATTACTGCCGGTGGGAACACAGTGCAATCATGGAAGTGCAAAGTCCCCTATAAGATGATGTTCGCCAAGATCTGTGCAGAAGTAGAATGAGTTCAAGCCTCTGGTCATGGTGACCACAAAGGGAAATTTCTTAGCAGCAATGCATGGAGAAGCATCCATAATAAATGCTGTGTCACCATTTGTAGAAAAATGGTCAGGATTTTCATCTGTGTGAAGCTCTCTTTTTGTTATGATGGGGTCATAGACCAGGCCTACTGCTGGAGAGTCAACAGCTGAAACTCTGTTGTGGGGTTCCTAAGGTGGTTCATATGTTCCATCAACATGGAGAGGGATGGACAAAAGTCTTTCTGCAAAGTATCCTGCCATGTCTTACCCCACAGCACTATTTTCAAAGACGGTGTCTCTATAAACACACACACAGACACACAGACGCACACATATATATGTACATTTACAGAAACAAACCAGAGGCAGGTTAAATCATGCAAACATTATCTTATTGCAAAATCAATAGTAAAGAGTGTTAAAAGAAAAAAATATTGAAATTATCTCAGAACTTAGGTTTTCTGGGATCATAATTTTGCTGCTGTTCATACAGGGTTTTTTTTATATTCTTTGAGCTCTTATGGACATCTGATTTTGTGCCGTCAAGAACTCTGATGAAAATGCAAAAATTCTTATGGTCATTTGGAAGATGTCTAATGTTTTTAGGCACCTTTCAAATTATTCTGTTTCTTCAAAAGTAGCTTATTAATTAGTCTACTAGATTCATTTTTCCTGTAGTGTTCTAGACCAAGAACTGATAAATTATTTGATACTCTCTTTGATGCTCTCAAGGTAAAAGGCTTAAATAAAGCATTAATTGTGAAAGGCTACATTGTTTTTATTTAGTCAATTGATTTCTCTGAGAGTGGTACTTTTGATATGTCTTTCTATTAAGAGCTCAGTTTATTCACAGGTATTCTCTAATCTCTATCAGGACCATATTTGTTCTTTCTATATATGCCTACTTTTCCAGACAAAACAACAAAAAAAGTTTCCTCATGCTAATTTAAATCCTGTGTGCTGTTACAGCATTTCTTAATGTTTGAAATGGCAGGCAGGGATAAACCAGCAAGACCTAACAGGTCCTAAAGGCATCAGACTGGGAGGACTGCACCTACAGTACAAAACTAAATGAGACCAGGGTTCAGGCTCAAATACTGCCGAGGTGTTCATGCAGTTTACATATTAGCATACTCCCTGGCACAGTTTCAAGGTTAATGAGCCCACTCCCAGGCAATGCCCAGTCTTCAGTGCCTTGTATCCCCAGAGTTCAGGAAATACATGGACCCGGACTGCTCTCGTCAGGCAGGATCAATGGACCATCATATTTTGAGGGTAGAAGAGAGTTTAGCTGAATGAACACAGGCCATGCCATGACACTTTCCTGAAGCTATGCCATGACACTTGCCTGGAGAGTAGAAAATGGACACTGATTCAAATGAGATATTTATTTAGTATGTATGTGCAGTCTAACTTTCCAGAAGGCAAAATCAGTAAGGACGTGAATTGTAAGATTAGAAAAACACTTTGGATGAAAACAACCATCCAAAATTAATGCCCATCACCTTGCAAGACCACTGGGGTAATTTATTGCCAAGCAAACTTTACAGGTCACAGTTATGTATAGTTCACGTACACCAACCATAGGAAGCATTCAGAAAGACTCTTGCAGGTCTAAATTCTGAGTCACGAAAAATTACAGAAAACTTTTCAGAGGCCATATTGGTTTAACTTGTTAGAACCCATTTCTAGGTTATCTGTCAGTACTTTTACAGATATACTGCCAGTATTTTTTCAGATATTGTCTTTGCCTAATTTTTTTATTATTCTTTCCAAGCTATGTTTAGATTAAGTTGTAGGGATATTTGCTGTCTAAAAGATTTCAGCTTCCTGTCAAGCATTGCTCATACAATTCCAAAGGTGCCATGTGGTTTCTGAGATAGACTATTATATATGAATACGTGCACAACATAGTCTGCAAAAATTTGAAAAATAATTATATGAGCTATCAAAATACTGAATTTTGTGGTTTTCCCTAGTAAATTGCATTAAACAAAAATAATTTCTATCCATATTCTCTCAGGTCCCTGCAGCACTTTTTATTTCAAAATCATGCCTGGGAATTGTTAAGGACAGTGCTAGCTGGTATGTGCCAAAATCACACTGGGAAGCATTTCAGCAGTTTGGCAGTATAACTGATCTTGTTCCAGTACCTGGGAACATTCCTGGGCAATGTTTAATTTGTTAATATAGACAAAGACATTACGACCTGTGGTTCTAATGAAGAATAGAAAATACGACTGGATGCTTCCACTGAAAAATGCTCAGCAGTACTACAAATTCTGTCTCTATTGTCTCATCTTCCACTTCATATAAATTAACTATTCAGAGCATTTGGCTGTAGTAAGGTCACTAACATCCTGCTGTATTTCCTACCTCCCAAGGGGAAAAAAAGTGTTTTTTCTCATTCTCATAGAAGGTCTGCAAATCCTTGATTAGAAAAATCATACATCAGGTGCTGTCACTTTCCTGACCCAAAGAGCAGTGAGGATGTTTTTCTTGTTTGTATTGGCTGCATTCAAAATCATTTTTGAAGCATTTCCTGATAAGTTTGCATTCACATGTCATCAGTCTTTTAAGGACTTCAATATGCCTTTTTATTAGGTCAGCAAATGAATTTACCGTTATTGTTGTGAACCTTGGTTACATTAGGTTCTTTTCCCTTTGTGTTCATATCTGACAATCCATTCTAGCTTTATAAAAAGACCTTACTTCCCATGTTTTTTTCTTGTAATGTGGTTATTTTTATTCACTTTCATATACTTTTCCCAATTCTATTTAATGATGAAAATCCTCTAGATGATATGAAATGTGAAAGCATAGAAAAGTCTTGTTATTGTGTCTTTTTCAAAAGCCCTTTGAGAACCTTGGCCAGGATTTCACAGCTCTAAAAAACCTTTCTATACGTGACCATTGAAAAAAAACCCTCTTGTGTTTTCTCATCTTGAATGGCAGTAGTCACAAGCAGCTATCATGGTGCTAGTCACTGCGTGATTCCTTCTAAATAAACCCTGCTGTGTGATGACATAAGAGCACCTCAAAATCTTATGGCAGAACAGCCACAAGTCATCTGATTTACTGAAGCTATTTCTTTCACTCTTTGGGCACAGATCGCATTTTGCTTATCTAGGAAAACCATAGCAACTACAAAACTGAGTCATAGAGTGGCCAGAAACAAAAGTAGGGTCATTATTGCCTGATAACATGGCATCCCTGACAAATCATTGCAGAATATCATGTTGCCAAAGACAAGCAGAAAACACAGAAAGCCTGAGTTCTGATGAAAGGCATATATTTAATACACATCATCATTCACTAAGTGTCTTATACTGAGAGCTGTCTCCCACAGCTTTACAGAGATCTAGGTTCTTTTCCCTGATCAACTAAACTGAGAGATTTTCAGTGACTCCTAGTTCTGCCTTGACAGTTGTATCCAGTCTCCTTTTGCATGGGAACCAGAGAAGCAGGGAATAGTGCACAGCTGGATCCTACCCCCAGAGCCATGTTAAACATGTGTAGGACATTATCTCACACCAGAGAAGCTGAAAGCAGTCCTGAGCATGGTAGTACAGATGAAGCATATAAACCTGGTTCAACAAGGTACTTAGAGATATTCACTTCAGTGACATGCTGAACTGAGGCTTATGCATTCAGTATTTTTTACTGATGATAACTTATGTGCCTTCAGCTTTGCCAAGTACCTTTTACTAAACTCTGCTTCTTCCTAAGTGTATTCAAATAAGTGATGGATTGCTGTTTTAAATCTAAAGCGCAGCCTCTAGTTTGACATGAAAAAGCAGATACATTCTCTATGAACAAAAGTTAGTAAGTAAAAACCTAGATCTTAAAGAGATCCAGGTTGATTTTCTCACTTTACTAAACAGCATTATCTTTCTAGTCACTGAAGTGCTAGAACCTCCAAATGCTTGGACACTTTGGTCTCATTAAAGCAAGACTAAGGCACCTGCATCCAAAACGTGGACATTCTGGTTGGCAAAACATTTACCTGCTCAAAGCTAGAGGCACTTATATTTTATGAAATTCCTCAAGATGGAATTCTACCCCTACACATGGCAAGATCTGCGGACTAGGTAGTTCTCTGCCTTTCCTGCTTGAAGATTGCTCAAAGATGTTTTCAGAACATCCTCACCCCTGCACAAACAGGGGGCAACCACTGCTTTCCTTTAAAACATGAAACCAAGAGTTTGGAGAGGAGAAGCATGCTGGTGGGTGGTTTGCTTTTTTCAGCACTTTGATGAGCAGATCACTGACTTTGACACGTCAGACACTTTGGCTGAGGGGATCCAGATCTGTCCCTCCCAGGCAGATGTCTGGCAGCCTTGCCCTTAGCAATTTGAAAATAGACTCATTCTCTTTTTTTATTATTTTTGTAACTCAACATTGCATCTTACATGTACACTAACTTGTAGAGGATGCAACCCCCTAAAAATGTTAACTTTAAATGAAAAACATCTCAATGGGTCATTTTTGTTCTAACCCTGGTAGCTCATGGAATATGAAGTGATAATGTTAGAGAGCCTGTTTTTAATGCCTATTAAATTGTTATGATCATCTAATCAGTCTGGCTCCCTCCTGAATTATAAGGCAGAAGAAAATAATACACATAATTTCTGCATTAATAAAGGCTTTCAGGGTTATTCAGGACAGAAACCTAACTTCAGAGGCTGCAGCTCAGCCCCTTGGAAAGCTCTTTCTCTATTCACTAGTCAAGAAATCCTCAGCTCCATATTATTTGCATAAGTTATTGTATATCTTAAGAAAAAATAAAGGTCTTGGGTTGAAATACAGCAAGGCATGATGTATATTCTATAGTCCTAAGTATATAGATGTTATGGTTATATACATTCCTAGTAAGAATATGTATCTTCTCTCCAGCCTAGTCTCAAAGACATTCATTGATAATAGTGTTATAACCTGTAAGCTGATTATGGCTCAATATTTCTTGTTAGCAGAAACACCTAGAAGTGCAAAATGTTTGGTTGATACAGAAAGCCAGCAGTACATCTAGGACACCTGAGCTACATGGAGGCACTATTCTTTCCTCTTTAGTAGACCTGCCTCCTCTTCTGAAATTAAGCCCTTTCTCTTGGGGAGGGACCTACCAAGGGAGTAGTAATGTAAGTGAATAGTGTAAAATACAGTGTATAAAGTATAATGTACTGAAGTAATATAAAGAAGTACAATTCTACCCGACTAGTTAGAATAGTCACCTTTTTTATACAAAGCACATAAAAGGAGTTTAAGAGTTCATGGACTAGCTCTTACTAGGTGAAGCTCTTTAACAGTAGATGATGTAATCACGCTTCCTCCTGCTTTCTCTTGTATTGTAAAGTTTGAATTCCTTCCTGTGCTTTGGGAACAGTTTCTGCAGTACAGAGGGAAGCCACATCTTCACTCCTAGAAAAAAAAAACAAAAAACATAGCCTCTAGGATAGATTGGGGGTGCCCTTTTCAAATGGAAGATGACAAAAGTTTAACTTCTTGTATGATGTCAGAAGACCTGAACCCCAGCTCCAACAGTCTGGTAAGGTTGTCTTTGTACTAGAGATGACTTATTCTCTGGTTCTTTTTTTTTTTTTTTTTTTTTTTTTAAGAATTAGTGGTTTCTACTACTGACGCAGTTCAGGAATGTCCTGTGAACCCTTAGCAGAATCAGTGAGATACATGGGAAATATCTTGTCTTCAAATCTAGTTTTGGTGTAACTGAAATGGGTGCTGTTTGCTATGTTCAAACTCAAAATGCTTTTCAGCATGTCCAAGACAGGGCATAAATAATGAAAGAAGACCAACAATGAAGTGTCAATGAAGTTTAAGCACTGCCAGGATAAAACAGATACTGAATGGCTGCATTTTCTGGGGAGTGACAGTTTTGAATATACATACCCAAAGTTCACTTATGCCCTTTTGCCTAATAAGAAGAAATCAGAGTACCCAGTTTAGCATAGAAGATCAGAAATTCTGTAATTCCTGGCTCTTGTGAATTGGAAATATACCTGTATTATGGCTTGAATATTTGCATCTTGAATATTGCATCTTGGATAATAACTATATTGTTTTTAAAGGAAGCCAACATAAAAAAAATGATTAGAAGGGACTCAAGAATAATTATCTATTACATAATTCTGCATTCCTTATTAAATCTAGAGTACAGATAGATCTCATCTTACTTTAGACACAACTGAGGTAACTACATTATAAGTATAACCACTTTATGGCTACCTCTGTAATCAAAGGAGGGAGATGAGCATTGCAGAGGGCAATACATATGTCTTCAGCAGGTTGAATCAAACCTGCAGGTGCCCGAGGAACACAAGGGAACCTGGAAAACTCTAACCAATATATCTCAATTTATTAAGTGGCTAAACATAGGCCTGGCATAAATCCACTTGTCCTTTTTTAGCTTTGTTAAATGCAGTAGACTGTTGTTTAATACAGAAATTTAGCACCTCCATTGGCAAATACGCTGGAGACAGGATACTCTGTCATAATCATTTATAGTTTGAAAATTCAGACTTAACAGGAAATTAAAAGAAAATAAATAAATCTTTAAAAATTACTTTCTCCAACAAGGGTTTGATAAACTGTTTGGAGACAGGATCGTGTGTTATTAATCTGGAGGAAGGTTAGTATCATGAACATAAGATCAAGAAAATAATTTGTAGGATTTTTAAAGCATCTTGGTTAACTTGGTAAACTGTGAAGTAGTGAGGCATTATTCAAGGTATATTAATCATCCCAGAATAGTCACTTAAAATTATTGTTTCAACAAAAGCTGATTTTTTTGGTATGAGGGCTTCAGTTGTTAAAGTTTCAGCATTGTATGTCACTGGATGCTGAAGGAACAAATTTATGTAATTAATTAATGAAAGGATCCAGCTGGCCATCCAAGTGGCTTTGTTTCATTTTTCTAGTTAATATTCAAATTAATAGTTATTGCGGAAAGAATGTCATTTCAATTTCAATTTAATTAAAAAGCAGAACAACTAAAAGGTTTTTTTTTCACATGAGCAACCCTTTAAATGTAAATGTCTGTTTCTCCACAGAACAGCCAGTTATCAAGATTTTTCTTTCCCAAATCTGTATATTAAAAGTAGAATCTGATCTTCATTTGGTGATTTAGTTTAAATTAACTCATACAGACACGGGAGAGCCAAAATAGCCAGGGATGCAACTTGTGCACTGTCCTGCATGTAACAAATCAGCCTGACACTATGAATAACCTGCATTCATCTTGGTGGTCTTATACTGTGATATCCAGTCTAATCTAGTAGTTTAGATTGCCCCATTAGCAAATGGAAAAAACAGATTGCCCCACGAGCAAGTGTAGAGAGGGAGAACCTAAAGAGGAAGTTTCATCCTAGCTCTGCCCATGTTGACTATAGAAGGAGATTGATTGATTGATTTAGAAGAGACATTTTTTTAGGCATATAAAGTCAGCCAGATTAATCCTAATCAAGCTAAAATGACCTTGGCACATTAGCTTTCAAAGTGTTGGTGCTAGGTCACATGAGTGCAACATGAAGCAGACTGCTAATTTCAGCAGGGAGAGAGGAACACTGCTGGTGAACTGGAAATATTACCAGTAAGACAGCCACTGCTGCAGGTCTTGAAAAAGAGACCTTCACCCAGGTAAATGCCATTTCTATGGTTGACAGCCTACATTGTTTTCTGAATTTGTTAGTTCTTTTTGTAACTCAGTGTCTACAGCGTATACCTAGTCTGATCACTAGGTGAATATTTAGGAGTGATACAGGGAAGGGGAACAATTGGTTATGGGAACAGCTAAATATGTAGATTTCAATATGTCTGCTCTTTCTTTATAAATTTTGCCCTTTCATACAGATGTTCTCCATCATTGAGACTGCTTGTTGAGAATTGTCAAAATCTCTTACTTTTACCTTTGAAAATCTCCTAATTTCCAGAGTGCTCTGACAAAGTAATCAAATTCTGCTTTCTCACTGGCTTGTACAAAGTCTTAGACCCTGACAGCAATGGCTTTACTCATTATGGAATATACCAATTCATATGGATTTTCCTGTTGTTCTGACGCTTAACTTTTTCTCTCACAATACTTTTCTCTTTCCAGTATATTCATCTACTTCTCTTAAGTTACTAAGAGTTATATCCCATTATCTATAAACAAGTATGCATGAGATATTATTCACTTTATCACCATTGTTATTCCCTTTCAGTCTTGCCATTTTCTCAATAATATATATCATTTCACACATTACATTTTTATTCAACTTATCTGCATTTTCTACTTTACCTGAGTTTCTTGGGAATAGATTCATTTAAGACAATGAAAGGTATGTTGTTAAGAAGCTTTTATCCCAGGAAGTTTTGTTATTTTTAGCTCATTCTCCTACTAGTTTTTACTTTTAACTCACAGTCGTTTGGAGCCATTTTTATTTTTGTCCTTGCTCCAAGTAAAATATAGCTTCACAGAATCACAGAATGCTTGTTGAAGAACCTACCTTCTGAAAGATTCTTCTCTTTCCCTACATAATGAAATGGTTTATTATTCTGTAATTATTCCCTCTTCCTCACAAGTGTGCCACTGCAGCACCCCCAGTCTAGATTTTATGCATATTGTTTAGAGTAGTAAAAATTGAAGAGTACTGTGTCCCAACTACCAGCCAATGGAAATGTATTTATTTGCCATCTTGCCATTTTAAACCTGTACTGATGTTAACAGAAGTTTGTATTCAGTATCTGGAAGAAACTCGGAGACTTAGAGATTTTCTAAAGTTGAGATAGCTGTCCAAAACAAATGTTGAACTCACAGAATACAATAGGCTTAATATGTTATTTTTTTGTCTGTGGTCAAAATATTATAAGGAAAACCTTTTGGGAAATTGATAGGCTTAGTCTATGCATGGTGAGGGCAATCTGACATTCATTTATGGCAATAATTCAGAACTCCATCAGACTGTCTTTTTGTTTCAGCGACAGGACTGGAGGTGATTAAATGAAAGGAAATGTTATTTGCTGTCATCTGCTCTGCTACAAGTCTGCCAAAAACACAGATATAAGCCCATGGATTTTTTTTTCCTTTTGAATAAAACAGAGAAAAGATTAAATTCATGGAAAAGAAGTCATTAATCACATGTTTTGATTTATTCACATAGCAAAAACCAATGTTTTAGCACAAAAAATTGCAATCGCAATATTATAGAGTGGATTTTGTACCATCTCTGACTAGGTAAATTCAAAATATAACTTGGAGATTTCTACATTTAAAAAAGGAAAAGAGGAAACTTGCTCATCCTTACATGCGAGTTTCAGCTAAGGATTTATGTTCAAATTTTACTCTTTGTGAATGTATTCAGAAGATGGTTTTCATTAGAATTTGCAATATTTTGATTTCCTCCTTACACTGTCACTAAAATTGCTCCTGTCATGATGATTTAGAAGTCCTTTACTTTCTGTTCGGCAATGTGCTCGAGGTATTCCTATTTGCTGTAATTCTGCAAATATTGCTGAACAGCACTCATTTGTGCAAATGGTCTTATTGACTACAGTGTAGCTCCTTGTGTTTACAATACCTATAAGTAAATATTTGTCAGTCTGGGTTGTATAAATAGCCCCTCTAGTAGCTGGTACCTACTGAAGCAGTAGAGAAACAAATTAAGATGGCTAAAGCCTTAACTCTGAGCCTGTTTCCACACAGTGCTAAGCAAAAGAGGGTCGGGTATTGTCCCCTGCTACTGAAGCCAAGCAGGATGGATTAGCTTGCCTCAATAAAGCTTACAGGGAGTCACCTTTAAAGCCTTTTGGGTTAGGTTTGGGCAGCTGCATAAGATGGAGAGAGTGAAAACAGGTGCAGCCTCAGGGAAACTGCTCAATCAAACTTCTGAACTTGCCAGCTAGTGAACCATCCTCTGAACCATACCCAAAAGAAGCTAGTTAGTGCAGTCCACTATAAATCCAGTGGAACAAGCTAAGAATTAGAGCCCGGGTGATCAGGGACGTGCTGCTTGAACTTTCCCCCAGCTCTCTTTGATTTGGCAAAGGAGATGTGCTTTGAGAAGCAGCAAAGCCGTCTGCCTCAAATTACTGAGCTATTGATCCTTCTCTAAGAAAGCAGAAAAATTGAAAAGGATGCAGAAACCCTCAAAAATAAAAAGGAAAAAAAAAAGAGAGAAATACCCTATTAGGAGAATGAGTCACAATGTTTAGGAAAAGAATAAAGGGCAGAGCTGCACAGTGCTGTACGAGTATTGAGTGTTCGCTGAACCCTAAATTGGATGAAAAGAAATTAGAACTAAGGAGATCCCTGAAAATAATGAAGTAGAAAAACATCGTAACTTAGTATGTCAACTGTATTGATTACAAAGTAGCTAAACCTGTAAGAAGTGAAGAAACTTGGTTTTATTTCCTACGGCAGGTTTTCATAACAGTTCCAATGACGTGGTCATGAAATTCCAACATTATCAAAAGATTTAGGAAGAATTTTACTTATTATTCAATACATTATAGAATGTGCTCAAAGTACATTCATCTGCAAAGGTACCAACTTACTTAACCAGATTTTTTTTTAGTTCTAACTTTTTGGTGAAAAAAAGGCTTTTTTGGTAACTTGGAAACATTTTGCTAGTTCAAGAGATTATTACATTACTGCATCATGTCTCCCTAAACAATAGGATGTTGCAAAATCTAACATTTATTTTGATGTTTATATGAAAAGTTGTATATATCAGTTAAAACATGCTAAATAAATATTTTAAACAGACATAAAATATTAAAAATGCTACAGTAATAGTCTGTCTATGTACAATGGACCCAAATTCTATCCCATAATCTAAGAATAATGAATTACAATAGTTTTAGGAACACTGCTTTTGACCTTCTCAGTGAGGTGAAGTGAGCGTGTTGGTTATAAACTTTCTGATGTGAATGTGGTCTAGCTTAATAGGGTGCAATGGGAAAAACAAGCTTGCAAGCAATAGTGTACTAGCAATCACTCAACAAACTTCAGAGAGACAATTGCAGGGCAATGGCATATTTCCAAGCCACAGGACTCAGCTGTTCTGTTGGCCGGGAACAAAGAGATCAAAAAGATACTCCATCACTAAAAAAGCTCTTCGTAGAAGAGGACTCAGCCATGAAATAGTCCATCTGCAAAGGGAAAAGAACCTAACAAAGGTGAGCCACCCCACCAAATAAAGCTACTTATCTGGTCTTAGTTAATGATTTTAAGATTTTTTTTTCTCTGAAGTAATTTGTTACTCAATAAGTAATGCTTTCCCTGAATAGGTAGCTTGTTTTAGACTTTAGACTATTATTACAGCAGAGGAGACAGAGAAGAAGCCCAGAATCAGTGATGTTTCAGGCAAATCTCACCACCCTCACAGGAGGAGAGTAGGATTGTGGTCACTTGGGTAGGGAGTGCATCTGTGATGAAAACTGTCAGTTTTTTCAGGTTATGTGTCGGGTTGGAAGGGGATGGCACAGGTGGGACAGTGTTAGGGAATTCCACTTTGGCCAGAGAAATCATTTCCCTTTTAATAAAAATACATTAATAAATGGGAATTCATGTTTCTAACCAAACAGTAACACAGCCCCTATTCCCAACAATGCTAAAAAATACTATTTCAAATAAAACTTTTACTTCTGAAATGAAACACCAAAAACTCCTCAAGGGCCTCAAGAACTGTAGTGATGAAATCACAAAACTAATGGATAAAATGCTTTCCTCACTCCTTCTTGTTTTGAGTAGGGTGAGAACCAGGCCTAACTCAAAACATAATAGTGTGTCTTGCAGAAATGAATTGGGATGTGATTAATATTTTTCTTAAAATATGTCTTAAAAATGATCTGGTGGAGCTATCTTTCAACAGCTGCTACTGTGCCCTAAATAAGGTTTTTCTAAGTATTCATGATCCAGTAGAATTAAGAATGAATGCCAAACAGGATAGAGCAATTTTTCCTTTTATCTAACAAATACCTTTGTGTGTGTGTGTGTGTGTGTCTATTTGGCTGATCCAAACTAGACAGCAATTCAGAATGAACACAGCAAAACAGAAATGTTGAGCAATTAGGGTGCCATTCTCAAAAAATCAAGGGAACACTGTGTCTCTGCTTTTACTGCCTTTCACTTTTAACCCAGTAGCTTATATTTTTTCTTGAGGTGGGAGACCTGTTTCCAATTCTTTGATATGTACCATAACCAGCAAGTTTTAAAGTGTTTGGGGATGTCAGCTTTCTGTGAATGTAATCTTTATTTTTTATTAAAAAACACCTAAAAAAGATTAAAGCACAGACCAAACACAATGATTTATTTGATCTGAAGGATTTTATTTGTTTGTGTTGTTTCCAAACTTGTTCCAGCCTGACTCAAAAAAACCTAAAATATTTATTCTTCCAGCCACTGAAAAAAAAAAAATCCTGCAGACAACAATGCTCAGAAATTCTTTGTTCAGTGGAGTCCTTCCATTGCCACCAACAGCTGTTGATTTGACAGCACCTTTCTCTTTTGGTTTAAAGACTTAAAAAGAATATTTCTCTAGGTGACTGAAATAATTTATTTATTCTATTACCATTAATTTTTCTTTCTGAACTGCTGAAGCCAGCAAAAACAATTCCACAGGGTAATATTAGTGATACCTACTAATACATTATGTGGAAAATATACAGCTGTGATCATTTTATGCAAACATATTAATCATATTGTGATGTGCATGTACCATCTGGTACAACATATAGAGTCTGAAAGAACAGGGATGTGATGCTGTCAGCCCCCAAATTGCAGGCATATGGAAACAAAGAATACTTAAATTAATGCATTTCATGATACAAACAGCTGAACTGTAAGGCTAAGGGATTCTTTTTCTTTTTTTTTTTTTTTTGTGCAGAGGTATCCTCATTGAAGGTTGTATGTTTTGGGGAGATATCCTTGAATGATTGTTTGCTGATTCATTTGCAATGTTAATTACATGATCACAAGAGCTCTCTCCCTGATGGATAGGAGTTTGTTGACAAGAAGCCATTTTCTAGCAATGGAATGCCCTTTCCCCCAGAACTGATTTTTCCTTTGGCAGTCCATTCACTAAAATGGCATCACCTAATGGCTTTTGGCAATTACACTAAAAAGATTTCAACACACAAAAAAGGAAAAAAATCTAATTGGGTTTTGTGGGGTTCTTTGTTGTTGTTTTTTACATTTTATAGTTTGTCTTGAAATCATCAAAATAACATAGACATAAGCACTCAACAAAAAGCAAAAACATGAAGCAAAAATGCTCTTAGGCTGACAAAACAAAAGAAGTTCCCACTAGGATCAAGTTTAAGTTAGTGACAATACAACAAAACAAAGACTTTATCACTGCAGTCTAACCACCATTGAACAGATGTTAGAAATGTTTTAACTGCAGTTAGCCCTGTGTTGTGGTGAAGAGCTAGCCTGGGCAACAACTCCAAGCCACTCCAGTCTTATTTTTTATGATTTCTAGGAACTGAAAAAGAGCAAATATTCAACAAAGTTCTGTATGTTCTGGAGCAAACACATTTTATTTTAGTATGTTCTCTAGATGGTTCAGATATTGTGCGGTGTTGTAAGAAAACATTGTAACATCTGCACAATCCTACACTTTTATTGTGAACAAAACAATCTCAGGAGTGGTGCCAGAAATCTTGTTCTCGTCCACCTGAGACTTAAGTCTGTTTCTCTCTTTCCTGTTCACATTTTAGTCAGATGTTTCTGGTACTGCTGATGTAGGAGGGAAAGTACTCCCGTGACAAATATGCAGCAGTTGGAGTCCAAACTTCAGTGAAAAAAAGGAGCAAAAGTCTTCCTCTAATGGCACCAAGATGTTCCTGTTTTTTATGGGTTCGATGCCTGCTAGAGCACAGTCCTTGTCTTTTGATAGGAGAATGTGGAGTTCTGTGGAAGAATGGTTAAGTGAAAAGGGGCATGATCTCTTAGAAGTGAGCAATCCTGTCTTCACGATGGAGGGAGGATCCCACATCTATGCGAGCTGTCCTTGAACAGCACAAAAGAAGGAAGCTACAAGGAGGTAAACAAGTCGACAGACCTCTCCGCGTGGACAGCAATCCTGCACCAATCAGATATCCGCTTTAGGCGCGTGAACGGAGACTGTGAGCCAATCATATAGCTATCGCTAGCACATGTTCTTATTTCCTGTCTATATATACTCTGTAAGAACTTGAATAAAGGGAGAACGATCATACTCACATTGAGACTCATCGTCACGCCGGGTCCGTCTCCCACTCCGACAGAGTTCACTTACAGGATTTTCTTCTTACTTTCAAGGAGTAATTCAAATAGCAGAAAATCACTGTTCCTGACTGCATTTTCCACATATTAACTTAGTATTGGAAAAGTACCTTCCATGTGTGTGCCTGTGTGCCACATATCTAAGTTCTACAGTTGGAATGTGTCACTATGTCTTTGTACATGTTCTTATATACAATCACTTATATACACATTATACATGTATAGTAGATTTATGTTTAATAGAGAAAGGCAGAAGTATACGTACACTTTTCACTGCTCCATGTAACTTTTCCTCGCTACCTAATGGTTTCTGTTGCCTCTTTCTCTGCTGTGCATTTTCCCAGAGATTCAGGGACAGTTTGCTTCAAACACAGAATGCTTTATTTCTCCTGTGGGCACTTAACAGCTATTTGAGAACACTTGTCTCTAGCAGTATTATGACATTACCAGCAAACTGATTCATACAGCTTCGTGCACTTCCTTTTCTCTTAAAACTGCTCCAGTTTCAAATCTATTAACAGCCAAAAAGGCTGTTTATCATAGTGTTGCAAATGAATATCAGGCATCAGGAAAACGTTGCATTCAGTCTTCAAAATGTGAACAGATTAGGGGTGAAAAAAAAAAAAAGTTGGGTGTACTGTATGGTTTACTGTAATAATAGAGAAGACCTAGAAACTGAAAAGTGAGCTAACTCCTTACAGAAAATATTAGAAGGGAAGGATTTTTTTCCATTACTGAGAGTTAGACTTGAAGAAACAGGATATTTTTCATTTAGAGTTTCCAAGACATTATTTGTTCTTTCAGATCATCTGGGATAGAGAAAGTTGAGCAAGAACTGATTTTGTGAGTGAATGGTCTGATACCACGGAGAGGACTAATTGAAAAAAAGAAGAGAAGTTACAGACAATCTTTTTAATGAAAATCAAGGGATTGAGATTAATTATACTTTAGAATATTAATTTTAGATGTCCCACATCTGAATGAACTTTTGATTATTTCTTTTGCCTCTGAATGCAAGTTGCAATAGCCTTAGTAGGTGGACTGATAGATTACCTAGCTTTATTTAGCTCAGTGGAAGTTCTTCCATAATATTTCTTAAAATACTAATTTGTGACTCCTTGATGAGCTGCAACAGCTATTTTTCCAGGTTGTTCAGTGAATTAGAGGGACCATGAGATTTTTCTTTCTTAAAACACTAAAGAATATTGGGGATACAATATTTAGCTAATAGAACGGTTTACCATGTCTACATAATATTAATATCTGCCCAGACTGGATCTTAGCAAATCAGTTGTACTGCTTGGGATTTGTCAACATCATAACTTCCAAAGTAACATCCAGAGTTTGCCAAAAATCAGTGGTAGCCTTTTTCCTGTCTTCAGGAGGATTGTTTTTGTAGGTGTCTGATGTACAAACCAATAAGCGAGACTTATTTAGCTGTGTACTTTTGTGCCATGGCACAGTATTGCTCTAATATGGCAAAGTTCAAAAGGAACAGAAAATTGATTGTTTCCACAATTGACCCAGTGATAACTGTGATTGAACTTGCTATTAAAATCTTAATAGGTGTGCCTCACAGGTAAAAGCTGGATTTGATAACAATTCTTCCTAGGAACAATTAATTAATGAATTTTAAAAAGCATCCAGAGGATCACATGCTCCACTGACAACAGTGAGACTGGTACTCCTAAATCACTTATGGAACTTAGAGGAATTCACACTTTGTTGTTACATGATTAAAATGCTGTCTTTATGCCTGAATTTCTCACTATTCCTTACAGTTGTATGAAAGGAACTTGCACAATTTGTCATGAATGCCAACATCCTGAAGTCTTAGCATGGTTACTAAGTTCTTATTATCAAAGAATCTGAAGGATTTTCCAGCTAACCAACTTTTAGGAACCACAGTTGGAGTTTTGTTGACTTTACCTGCTCATCAGATTAATGAAGCTGAAAAGATAAATACTGTCACTTTTGATGTCTCTGAAGCTCAGACATTACTCAGTTACAGAGGTCTAAATCATATGAATTTATATTTGTCTTCCTCCATCATTTAGAACTTTTCAATGTGAAACCTAGATATTAAAATCGTTCATATTAATAGTGGTAGTCCAGACATTTTGTATTTCTATGTTTCAGTTTTCCATGTGCTTTGTATGCAAGTGTGTTTACACTTTAAGGATGCTTAAAGCTGTCTTTTTTGACAACACAATCCATTCATGACCCATGTCTATCATCTCTCGTTCCATTTTCTGTGAGCAGTTTGAATGTCAGTGTTAAAAAATATACATATTCTACCGAAACTTCTTTCTTGCATATATGCAAACATTGGCCCAATATCTCCTAAAAACATGAATATAAATGTCAAGTCTATCAACATAAAATCAGCATTTATTCCTAAACATAACTCAAGTTAACATTTGGTGAGGTTCAGAAATCTTAACAAATGCAGTGTTGGTGGACTTTCACTGACATACAGAGTGTGTAAGTAATAATTGATTGGATTTTGGACAACTGTAGGCAAATTCTCTATCAGAATTACTCCGTTGGAGTTACACTTGAAGAGTAGCCTTGTCCTTACAGAATACAATAGATTATCCCCAATTTTCCCTGTCTTGGGCCTGTTTCAGTAGACACACTTCTGTACCCTTGAGAAGCTCACTGTTAGGCTAGTCTGTATTTTAAATGTTTTGGATTTCTCTGAATGGAAAGTGAGTGTGGAGATATTATTGTAAAGTATATATTTCCCATCCTGTGTTTCCTAAACATCATCAGCATTGTCCAGGTAGGAAATGCAGACTACAAGAAAGAAGAATCAGTCATTAAAACTTGTTAGGACTTTAATTATACAGCTTAAAATTCAGAGATAATAGGTATGTCTCTAGGTCCTCTGAAATGGAGGAAATATATTGACATGCTTTTTTAAATCTGTAAGATCTTTTTAAAGGATGCTCTTAAATGCCTGAATTTTGCTGTCAAGAAAACAGTTGGCCAACACCTAGCCAACTGGCAGCGTATTCTGACTCATTACAGGTTCCTGCTTGTTTCCTTGCAGCTACTGAATCTACATGGATCCTTAAAGAAAGGCATTAAAAATTATCACTTACCAATGCTGATAAAACACTTGATAACAGTGTTCTTACCCTTCCTTAAGGTGGATCATGTTCCTGTTTTACCAGTTTTACCAACAGAATCTCTTTGTTTTCTTGAAAGAGTAAAATATCCTCTTTGAAAAATCTAAGAAAGAATAAGATACACTGCAATAAAGACTAGCAGCATTTTCAAATTTTTGAGGAACTAGGATGTTCCAAGCACTTTTTTTTTTTCCTTCTTTCTAGCGTCATACTAGATGGACACTTTGTACAACCTCCTTCATTATCCTCACTCTGAGGACAAATTCAGAACGCTCAGAGATGGAAACTTAGCTACTTACAAAAACTGGGGCACAAAAGTGGTGGTTGTGTCTGTCTATGAAGCCCACAGTAACAGTTTATGATTTGAGCAGTAATAACTCTGTGAAATAGTTTTTGTATATTGTCCTTTTTAAATTTTGTTTGCAGTAGAAAAAGTGAGTGCTCATGCTGCACAAAGAATATAGGAATCTGGCCACAGAAATCCTCTACCTCAGAATTTTCCATGCTAGGCTGAGAAAGAGGGAGGTCTGGTGTGCATTTTATTAATGTGAAAATAAGTTAACAGCTTGCTCATAATCCAAGTGCTGAGTGTTTTTCATTCTAAGCACAGAATGCAACTTGTCACTTGTAAAGGCAAGTAATCTTGCTTACTTATTTCATCCTTTATAATCTGTGTATACACCAGAGCTTTTAGACATCTTTAAAGCATGTATTCATATGAATTACTTTTGACTGAGAGTTCTCCCAAATCGCCAGTGAAGTGCACAGTATGATACAACCACAGGCAACACTTTCCTTGTGTTCAGTTTCCTTCTCTTTCCCTCTCCGTTTCCAGTTAAGAAGAAGTAGGGTTTGAATGAGGTCGCCTTGCCACTCTTTCTCTGAATTGTGTTTAGTTATTTTTCTCTCTGCTTTGTTGTAAACACTTTTTTTATCACTGAATGCTTTTAATTCATAGGAATTTTCTGAATGCCACTGAAATTCACCAGGGGTTGGTGAACATGGAGTCTTTCCACAAAACTATCTTGTACAATGTTGGTTTGTTTAGGAATAGGTATTGTGTCATTTCAGGAATAGGCACAGAATAGGCATATTCCCACTACAATGACTAGCTCTGGTGTTGTGAGCAAAGAACTGGGAAATACTGGTTTGATATGTGGCAGGAAAAGCTGTTTTCAGGCATAAATATTTGAAATTATGCATCTTAATTTAATGCATCAATTTTTGGAACCCCAGTACAAGAAAGACCCAAACTCAAGTGAGTTCAGCTTAGGGTCACCAAGATGATTGGGGACCACAGCCTTTGTCCTATGAGAAGAGGCCCAGGGAGCTGTGTTTGTTCAATCTGGATAAGAGATTATCTGGATAAGAGATTATAGGGCCTATAAGTAAGTCACTGAGAAGAGGGAGTCAGGCTCTTCACTGTAGTGCAAGGGAGGATAAGAAGCAACAGGCACAAGCTGAACAAGTGAAGTTCAGGGGAAGCTAAGTTAAGAAGCTTTTTCCATGAGGACAGTCAAGCAGAGGTTGTGCAATCTCCATCTTCAGAGGTTTTCAAGACCCGATTGGATAAAGCCCTGAGCAAACTGGTCTGACTTTAGCAGAAGGTTGGACTAGAGATCTCCTGAGGTCCCTTCCAACCTGTATTATCTACCCTATGATCCTGGTCACTATGTAGGCACCTAATTGTTCACCAGTTCACCTCAGTAAGTCAGTATATTTTCATGGATACTGGAAAACAAGTCACATACTCAGCTGATTTAAAGACAGTTTTCAAACAGATCTGTAAGGTAGGTGCTTCTGGAAACTTTCTAGCTGCATCTTGAGGTGTCTAAATCCCCTAAACACCTTTGCCCATGAGCTTAGGTCCCAAAGCCCGGACATCAGGTATTGTCTGAAAAGTTAACTCCCATGACACGTGGTTTTCATATTTTTCACTCTTGGTTGAGGGTTAAATAATATAATAGAATGGTCTGAATGTGATAAGTGATTGTTGTTATCATTATGCTAGATTTTTGTGAGAACAGTTCTTAGACCTTTTCTCTTTTTCCATGGCATTAAAGCCACAGGTTATTTTTTCTGTTGAGCTTTTTCTGTGGTGCTAGGTATTGAGTACTACTACTTGGAGGTTTATATTAAGTCTTGGGTTTGCTTTGATACTTGCCCTGGATAAACAAAAACTAGTATTGCTCAATCATGTCCCAGTCTGCCCACCTTGTCCTGCTCATCTCACTTTCCTTCACCCTGTTCTTTACCAGGCCTGTGTAATGATGCTCCAGTAGCCACTTGCCATGAAATCTCTTTATGATAGCACTTCCTGCCTAAGTTACACCCCCTGGCATGTGTCTATACTGTAAGAGCCTAGTGAAACAGTTCTTTTTAAGCAAGTGTATGAATACCCTACACAGACAACAAAGATGGAGAGAGAAGTGTAGCTGAAGACTTCCAGAAGGCGGTCCTGTGAAATTAAATGTAGGTAAAGGGGCTCTTCCTCTGGAGACCTCCTAAAGAACCACTCCTTCACTGGTTGCACTGAAGACTCTCCAGACACTGCCTACACAAATTTTGTTTCAGTAAGGACCTATTATTTAGGCACCCACCAGCCTACATGAGGCAGAGTAGATACAGTCCATAGTTCTCATTGAATTCTGATGCCAGAATTATTATTCAGAAGCAGAGACCTTTTCTGTTATTTATTTATTTTAGTAAAGGCAGTAAGTGTTTTGCTTAGGAGTTACCTCTTTCTATGTCCTTTCACCAAATCCGACCTGCACTTTAGAGAAATCTTGTCAGACAATTATTCAGTGACCCTCCTTTTGCAAAGATGACACTCAGCAAAGAAGCTGTACTGATAAGCAATTTGTGGGGAAATGACAAAACCAACAGTTTGTTTCTCCACACAGGAAGATTTGGCATAATCCAAGTTAAAAATTATGTTCTGCTCCATAGAGATATTCTGTCATTTCATGTTAGACTTTTATCCTTCTGTTTTGCTTGAAGGTCTCTGTAAAAGGGCACCTCACCTTTTAATTATTTATTCTAAAGTCTTCTTGATTCATATTTAATAGAAACACACAGAGCTTCAAAAAAATGAATGAACTCTTTATCACAGATTATAATGAGGCAATCCCTGTAGTAATTAATTTAAGAGAATGGTGTTCATTTGCGTGACCGCAAGGTGGGCAAGAGAGGGTTGGATACTGGCAGAGAGAGACACCCAAGGTTCATAAGGGGTTAAACAGGATAAATTTAATAAAGGACTTACTTACACTACAGACCTCATGGGGAGCCCCGGGAACTGTGAGGAGGGGTCACCGATGGGAGGCTGCTGGAGGAACAGGACAGATATACAGGCTGGACGCACGGGCAGGACTTCCCCTGTTGTTCATAAGGGCCCCTTAAATCTACTAGAACTGTTTCCTTATCTTAGCTGTGCTAAACTTGAGTAGTTACTGCCCAGGAAGCAGCTAAATGTTGTTGACAAAACAGAATATGCATGCCTGGCCCTGATGGGAATTTGGTCAGTGTACAGTTTCACACACTGGGGCTGCTACCACGTACTCTGCCAGTCACTGACTCCTCGACAGATCTTTCGCAGGTGTTCTCACTACAACTTGGCATATACTATAATTATGCTTTAATACTGAGGCTGATCTCCTTTGCAACTAACTTTGAAATGAACTAATGAAATGTTTTATTAATGTTAAGCATGTTATTTTATTATTGTTGTTATTACTATTGCATGGGTCTCAGATTCTTCTAAAATGGAACCTTTTTCTCATGGCAAATACTCAGTTCACTCTCACATGAAGTGTTCGTAAAACCATAGTGATGCTGGGGTGATTTATCTATGTTCTTCAAAACAAAATCAATCAGAGAGGATAATCTACAGTTGACTACTATACAAAATACATATGTATCTTTTTAAACTACCTACATATTAATATATAGGAGTAATAACGTAGAAGTAATCCTTATTATTTGAGTTTTAAGGTGGATGATTAATTAATAGTGTCACATTTTTGTGTTGTTAGCATGGGGCTAACATGTTTTCTTCTGCTGTTTCACATCCTAAAATAACTTTTCTTCCTGGGTTTTTCCTCTTTAGAAAAGCATCCTTTGTCTCTTTGATCCTGGCTTTCCCAAACCCTTCCCCAGAGTATGCCTAATGGACTACACCTAATCATCAAGTTTTTGCCCACTGTTTCCACTGCAGGTAGTTTGGGTTGGTCCCTTGGCTTCTGCTTCCTCTTAACTCTCTTAGCAAGTCTAAACCTTCCTCTTTATTCTTCTTATTAACTGAACAACAGGTCAGCTTTGTAGTTCTTGCCTTGTTCTCAGTTATTTATACACACTTTTATATTTTAATATGATTATAAAATATAATATATATGTACATGTGTATATGTGCTTATACAAATAAATGGGGATAGCATTGATAAAATTGGACAATGTTAAGAAAAGTGTATTCATCAAATGCAAACTGGAGACATAAAAAAATTATACATTTTTTCATAATTAGAAAGAAAATTAAAGAAGATAATGCTTTAGACATCTTGAGTTGGCAAATTAGCACAGTATTTATACAAGGTTTGCTCAGGGGTTTCATCAGATACTTCCTTCCCAGAATATGACTGCACACACTGGCAGGAGTTGTTGGCAATAGAAAGCTGTGCCGCTGATGTTTTGTTAAGTCATATTTCAGAACTATTAATATGTGCTTCACTGACTGCTCTTCCAGACGCAATGCAGAAAGTGGCACTGGAACTAAATACCTTTATTTCCAAAGAAAAGATACACGAAGGTATGTTTAAACAGACTAGAATCTGATGATTATGATTTCAGCCACACACACACACAAATTATGATGATCATCATTTCCCCAAATCAACTAGTAAGACTATTAAAGTAATTTATTAGACTTTTGTTTATAATACAATTCTGGATCTTTTCAGAGGAAAGCTAAATTAACTGTGTATTCTTTGTTTAGGCAAACACAGTCTACTATCCCTGTAATGTTGTATTTACTTTTTACTGACTTTGCACACTGATGCAGAAGAAAACCATTAACCAGAAAGAAACGGTGTTAGCTTAAATGCTGTTTAAATTCTCTCCAGAGATGCATACGTGCTTTGGAAAAAACTAGTTTTTGAACTACTTGATACTTTGACATCCTATATGTCAGACGAGAAACAGAAATGGCTGGAACTAATAGCTGATCAGATTCACAACATTCAATAAAAATGGAATTCGAAGAGAATTCCTGTAGACAGATATGGTATGGGTCTTTTTAATAGCTGTTGTGTTCTTTCTAAAACAATGCCGTTTGTTCCATTATACAGTGGTAATCGGGTAACACTTGTATATAGCTATGCCTTATATAATTGCACTTCTGTAATAAAATAAAAACAAAAAAGAGTTGTTACATGCTTCAAATACTCTACTCTTATTTCTCTACACTATTTATGGTACCTTATTCCTTTACTGTTTGTTATATACATCAGCTTTCTGAAATCTCCGGTAAAGTGAAATGGGTGACTGCCCGAAAAGTACATAGGAAACAGGATATTTTGCACCATACTCAGATTGTTTATCAGCTGTTCGCTGTCAGACAAAAAGGACATTTCCAGTAAGTACCAGAGAGGTCTGTCTTGAGTCTGGTATTATTGAATAGTTTTGTTAATGACTTTGACCTCTCATTAGAAGTGATTTGTAAAATTTATGGATGACTCCCTGCCTCACAAGTACTGAAAGACAGGATGAGAATTCAGAATGTCTGTGCTAGATTAGAGAGATGGTTTGATATCAACAAAAATAAAGTAGTGCAGACAAAAGCAAAGTGCTTCATGTAGGAAAGGAGAAATGGAATGCATAAATATAAAAGGGGACTCATTGTCTAGGCAGCATTACTGCAGAAAAGGGTCTGGGAATAATAATGACCACAAATTGAATAAGAGTCAGGAATATAATGCTGTTGTAAAAAGCAAAAACAAAAGCCACAAAAAATTCAAATGTCCATCTGAGATATATTAACAGCAATGTAAGCTGTGGGAAGGAATCATTTCCACTCAAATTTATCTGGTACCAGTGAGACTTTATGAAGAGTATTGTGTTCACCTTTGGGCACTGTACTTTGAAAGAAAGGTCCACACATTGGAAATGAGCATATCAAGGCAACAATGAAAGAGAAATCAGGTTAGACAATCATCCAAAGCTTAGTAACTGGAAAAAAAGGAACTTGTTTAGTTTAGTAAAGAGAAAGCTAATGGAGGCTATAACAAGTTCAAAATGCCTTTTAGAGAGGAGGAGGTGCTCAGTTGTTCTCCATGGTCACTGAACCTAAAACAAGAACTAATTGATGTAATTTACCTCAGTGGAGATTCGGAGTAGATATGTGGAAAATCTTCACTGGGAGGTTAGTTAGGCATTACTGCAGGCAAGCAAGAGATATAGTCCAACAAGGAAGATGTTAAAAGTATTTTTAGTGGGTATGGTTCAGGTGTGTATGATACATTTGTCCAGCCTCAAAGTAAATGAGCTTATGAGGTCTTCTCTAACTGTCCCTTCTCTTTCTGAAAGAAATTTGGAGTCACCAGAGAAAGCGAGTCATGTTGATCTCCCTGTGTTGAGGAAAAAATCCCTAAACATGCAACTTGACTTTCAGGTGCCCTGAATGTGTAAACAAGGAGGTAGTGAGTACGAATTCAATAAGGAATACTGAGCTTGCCTCTGTGTACAACTTTGATGAGGTAAGTATATAAATGAAATAATTAATGAAGATCATTTGATAAGATAGATATATATTTCTGGTCTCCACAAAATTAAAAATTCTAGAGAAAAGCCAAAAAAATAGTTCCTTGATTGGAGAGAAGGAAGTTGTGTTTGAGCAGGTCAACCTTATTAGCTCATTAAAAAGAAGACTCCTCGACAACCTGATTACAGAGTACATGTACCTACATGGAAAAATATATGGAGTTCTCGGGTGTGATATTTGCCAGGTTAACTCTCACCTCAGGAGCTTGCTTCTTAAGGGTCTGTCTCCAATCAGTATAGAAAGATACACTGCTCCTGGGGATAATCAGAGGAGAAGTCTGGTACTCTGAATTACTCCCAGGAGGGTCCTATCTGCCTAGAGATCCACCCAGGGAGACTAGCATCCCTGCAGTAAAGTTAGGCTCACTGACTACGATCCTGAATGCCTCTTTAATTTAGCAACTGACAGCCGAAAGCTAAAGACGGACAAATTCAGAGTTTCAAGCAATGGCAGTGATTAAGCTTTGGAAGAAGCTGCAAGAGAAGTGGCATATCTCTTGCTATTTTTAAATCAAAGTTAGATGTCTCCCTGAAAGTTTTGCATTAGCCAACACGAGACAGGATTCAGCCAAAGAAGTGTTACCGGTCTCACTACAGGAATGAGTGGTTGAAATGGAAGGGGCTATGATTTAAGAGGGTGATTTAATGCTTTAAACACAGAGGAGCTAGGTATAGTTTTATATGAACAATAAGAAACATGTAAGGATCTTTCTCTAGTATTCAAAAATAAAATGATAACTTCAAGTCTGCTCTTAGATTTACTTTTTTGCTTTCTTTCTAGGCACACAGCAGGATAAATTATCTATATCTGTTGCTAATTATTTGTGGTGTTAAAGAGTACTATGTTGTTATCAGTAGATGAGCACTGATGGGACTTGATGAGAACAATCCATGATATGTCATCTCCTTACCCGCTCTTTGTCTTCCTTTATTGAACTAACTTTCTTCATATTCCCTCATTTTTATTCTTACAGCTACTAAAGAACTAAAACTTTATAATAGATTGGTATCATAACAGTTTTTGCCATGACAGCCTAAAAGTAGTTTATTGAGCTCCTGAGGAAAAAAAAAAAATGAAAGCATAGTAATCTGTAAGGAGTGTTCTATCTTTCCTCACCTCTTGTCTGCTCAAAAATTTTTTGCCATATCCTGTGTGTGGATGCAAGAATCAGATTCCTGAAAGAGCTTTTCATCACACACATTTCTAGAAGCAGTTATTTGTCTGGATGGTCTTGCTTATTAAACAAGCATGCATGTAAATGGTTATACCTTTGACAGAGAGGAAACTTAGCTTGGATCACAATATTAAGGCAGTGATACTGGTTATAGTCTTGCACCTTAACGCTTGCTCTCTGCTACAAGATGAAGCAGCTGCATTCCCACTTATTGTATTTTATGGTAAAAAAGAGCTTGATATTATTCTGGGCAATGGAGTTGAAAAGAGCCTTCCTTTCTTAAATCAAACTGACAGTACTTGCGAGAGGAATGTGTTGGAGGCTGTACTAGGAATATTTGTGTTGTGAAAAGATAAGGAAATGGGAAAAAAATGCAATAGCCAGTTGTCAGCAAAATTTATATTCTGAAGAAGAAAATTCAGAGTCTTGAATTTCTTCATTGATTGGAACCTCATGTAAAGGTAAAAAACTATTTTGATATGCAGAAACATGATGAAAATATGGCCAAGAGATTTGCATCCCTTTTTAACTGCAGTGATGATTTGTGAAATTATTCAGGACACACTTTTAGTTTTGACTTGAAAGATATATGCTCCCTTCATTGGTGCCATATTGTATCAACTGGTGAAGGAGTTTCTCAGACTGTAGACAGCTTCTCCCAACCTATCTAAAGATATACACAGAAACTGAGGCTTTGGCAGCAAAAAATGGGTAGGCTGATGAATGCCCTGAGCACTCACAGCTCTTATTAAAACTTGTAAAAGTTGGAGATATTCAGCACTTTTTAAAACTAAGGCATGTATTGAGACATCTGACTTGAGTCCACAAACTTGAAAATGTTGATGCGAATTCCAGATTCAGGTTTTCCCTATATCCTAAGCAGAGTTTGCTGTTATCTCATGTGAGAGCTATTATCTTATATAAGAACTGCATTCATTTTTGCTAGCATTTCCTGAAAGTTTCTGTGATTCCTACCATCACTAAAGAAAATGCTGCTTTAATGATTAAGCAGTTAGGCTTTGAGCAGGTACTTGGACAGGTGTCCTCAATAAGAGGGCATAGGCCATTCTTGTTAAAAGTGACTGTCACTGTATTATAGTTACACCTATGCGTATAAGTGAATCTTAATTGAGTCAAAAAGTAGCTACTTGCATATTCCAGGGTAATGTAATTTGCTGGGATCCACTACTTATGAAGCAGGCACTTGACGCAGTGAATGAGATTCATTCCACATCATTTTAGGCATCTACAGTCAGATTTCATCACTTAGGCACCCTGGGGTTCCTTTATAGTTTGGTGTCCAGAAATACGTCAGTTCATCTGACTTGTTTAAGATATCTGATTTAGACTGTGATGAATCTCTACTCTTTCAAAGAAAGTAAAAGTAGCTTCAAAAAAGGTATGTCTGAAGGGACAGAGAACAGTCATCTAGCCCATTTCCCAATTTTGTCCTTGTGCGTGAGGAGAAATAGGAGTTCTTGGATAAGTTTTCCACTGAAGGAACTTTGTATTTGTGCCCTTATTCCCATTTCTTTGAGGAACTGGCAGCTCCCCCTTAATGACTTTGTCTCTTAGACTTGCTTCCTGTGATGTTTATTTATCAGTTCTCAGTTTATTGAAGTTATCTGTCCTGATGTCTGTAGCTTCACTCAGCTTTGCCTGCAGAATCACTTTTCATCTTCTCAGGAGTACTTCTGACAGTATCATTAGTGTCAACAAGAATGATAAAGATCAGTATGGCAAATGAGCCTTGGCAACCTGTCAGATTTGGGCTTCCGGGAGCGTGGCACATCTCCCATAGATCTCTTTGGCTTATAGGTTTCTCCATCACTTTTCAAGAGGGGTCAGCTTGTTTCCTCCTAAGTGTTGTGGGTGTGATCTCATAATCTTTAGGGTGCATGGCTTCTCCTCCTCCATCACTGGTAGCAGCTATGCCTTGTATCTTTCTTTGTCTGTGGCCCCTGCTATAATGCCCTCTTTCTCCCCAGGGTTTCACTGCCCTTGCACCAAGAATCCAAGCTCCCATATGACACAGCTGGGTAACCTTGACTCCAATGGCTCAGAAAGAGCGATGAGAAAGTCTCTGTGAAGATAAGAAAGATATATTACAGACAGAGATATTATTGCTGAAATTGGATTGTTACTAGCTCACAGATTCAAGAGGGAAAACATCCACATGGGAAGATGTAAAATCCTAAAGGAAAAAACAGGGGTGCTGGTCAGGCTAAAAAACAGTGGGGCAAGTCATCAGTGCCATCAGTCTTGACAGCGCAGGTAGAAAATGAGAATTCAGAGACACTGAGGACCCACTCCAAGGAACTGCAGAGCTCCAAGGGGCCAGCTCTTCTCCTCTTGACTGATGTCTGCCCATCCAGCAAAAAATATCTGGGTGCCTTATCAGAGTGGTGCGCATACCTATGCTTAGCCTAAAACCTCGTTAAGTCCTAGCTATCTTTTGTTTGTGTTAGCCAATAAATAATTTCTTTATGCTTTTAAGTTGTGTATATCCTGCTGCAGATTTTCTTTTCATATGGCTAAAGATGCCCAAATAAACTGGCCTAAAAGAGTGGCAGTAACAACCTTTACTAAAACTGCATGTTTGTTCTTGACTTCAACTTGCGGCTCAAACAATCTGCTTTTAGAGGATGCTCCATGCAGTATCCAGCTTCTCTACTGTTACTGCTGTTGCAAAGCTTTCCTGCTGTCTAAAGTCTTTTCCCTGGAGGTTCCAGTATATATCTTATCA
The DNA here is from genome assembly GCF_036417845.1 of Apteryx mantelli. Lineage (NCBI taxonomy): Eukaryota > Metazoa > Chordata > Aves > Apterygiformes > Apterygidae > Apteryx > Apteryx mantelli. The sequence goes on from NC_089978.1 coordinate 29,728,571, forward strand.
AGAAGGTCCTCATGATTATCGGTATGCCTCAAACCTGACCTTCTGTAAGTTAGAATAGCCTTAAATCCCAGTTTAGTTTTAGCTCACTCCACAGTAAATCAGGACCAACTCCCTCACAGGGAATGAAAATGCACAGGTATAAATGCCCTGTGATTGAGGCATTTCAGTCAGAATCCCAACATCAAGTTATCTCTATGTCAAAAGAGATAAATGAGAGCAGAAAATAATCAAATAGTATCAGCAGTACTTCCTTCTGCTGCAGCTGAAGTCTGTGATTAAACAAACCCTGAATGAACATAGATTTTATCCTCTGGAATTATTACTTTCCCTGCCAAAAGTATTTAATTCACAGATTTTGTTTTTCATTGCTGTCAAATATATTCATTTTTGTAAACTGTCATCCTGACAATTATGAAATCATTGTAGCACATTTCCTAAGCTTAAAATTGACCTTACATCTTCCTGAAGAATATTCAGTAATGAATTATGTCCCCATTTGTGTTTTCTCCACCTGAAAATCTAGTATATCTTTTTGTTTTCTCTGGTGAGAAATTAGTGTTTATGTAGATGTGGAAGAATAATTGTCAATAACCTCTGTCGGTTCATCTGATATCTATGGGGGCTGAATGAATTTGAAGCTAACGGCAAAAGCGTGTGATCAGCTATGAATTCACTCACGGCCTGGCTAACTTCCACCAAGATCAGAAGAAAGTCTGCTTGGTAGTTGTTATTGAATAATTGGTTATTTATTGGGCCAGGTATTTGTTTACACTTCCAGCAACACTCTGGATGGCAGAGCTCAGAGGGTTGTGATCAGTGGCACAAAGTCTAGTTGGAGGCCTGTGGCTAGTGGTGTCCCCCAGGGGTCAATACTGGGTCCAATATTGTTCAACTTCTTCATCAATGACCTGGATGAAGGGACAGAGTGCACCCTCAGCAAGTTTGCTGACGATACAAAACTGGGAGGAGTGGCTGATACACCAGAGGGCTGTGCTGCCATTCAGAGAGACCTCAACAGACTGGAGAGGTGGGCGGAGAGGAACCTCCTGAAGTTCAACAAAGGCAAGTGCAGGGTCCTGCACCTAGGGAGGAATAACCCCTGGCACCAGGACAGGCTGGGGGTTGACCTGCTGGAAAGCAGCTCTGCGGAGAAGGACTTGGGAGTGCTGGTGGACACCAAGTTAAGCATGAGGCAGCAATGTGCCCTTGTGGCCAAGAAGGCCAATGGTATCCTGGGCTGCATTAGGAAGAGTGTTGCCAGCAGGTCGAGGGAGGTGATCCTTCCCCTCTACTCAGCCCTGGTGAGGCCACATCTGCAGTGCTGTGGCCAGTACTGGGCTCCCCAATACAAGAGAGACATGGAGCTACTGGAATGAGTCCAGTATAGGGCTACAAAGATGATGCAGGGACTGGAACATCTCTCATATGAGGAAAGGCTGAGGCTATTCAGTCTGGAGAAGATTGAAGGGGGATCTTATCAATGTATAAAGTATCTGAAGGGAGGGTGTCAAGAGGATGGGGCCAGACTCTTTTCAGTGGTGCCCAGTGACAGGACAAGAGGCAACAGGCACAAACTGAAACACAGACAGTTCCATCTGAATATGAGGAAAAACGTCTTTCCTGTGAGGGTGACAGAGCACTGGAACAGGTTGCCCAGAGAGGTTGTGGGGTCTCCTTCCTTGGAGATAGATATTCAAAAGCCGTCTGGACATGGTGCTGGGCAACTTTAATGTTTTTATCTCATCTAGTGGGTTACGGAGTACCTTCACTCCTTGTTGTATGGTTAAAGTATATTAAGGCTATAAGATTCACATGAAAGTCACATAAAAAATTCTGTGTTGAAGGAAGAAATACAATTTGAATTTTGCTGAATATGTGTGGATATGTCCTAGATACAGCCCTCATATAACTTCTCTGATTGCTACTGCAGAATAGGAAACAAGCAAGAAGTATTTTTTATTTGTACACAAAACATAACTTGAGATACAGGGTACCTCCTTCCCCTTCTTACTTTTTCAGTCCCCTTCCCTGTCTTGGTCCCTGTTCTTCTCCATAATTGGTGAGACTTCAGCATGCTCCTGGGGGCAAATGTCAAGTATGGCCTGCATCACCCATTCAAGAGCTCCTGCACCATGGGACTGGTGCTGTCTAGTATGGTCTGTGACCATGCATTAGTCAATTCAAAGAGTCTGATTTTGTTCTTGGTGGTGTCCATGTGACTTGGAAGTGCCTGACACAGGATAACTCTGGACTCATCCTGCCCCTGACTTTCTCACTCAGCAACTACATCTCTCATATCCTCCACACACTGCCCTTACTTCACCTTGACCAAGGCAAAAATCAACTTATTATTTATTTATTTTTTTTAGTTTATTAAGAGTACCTATTGATATACCATTTGCTGGGATAATTCTGAAGTGTTCTGATATGGAAAAGGAGAATGCCTCTGAAGTGTTAATGGAAAAATTATTACCATCACTAGCAGACTAGCAAAATGAAGAAGGCAGGATAGATTTTTTTGGTTCACATCGATTAATCTCAGGAAAGCAATAATATCAGGTTCCAGTTCTGTGTTTCCAGAAAGTTCTGTATTTATTTACTCAACCAGTTAAAATGAGAAAATTGTAAACTATATTTTAGGATTTGCATTGCCTAATAAAACAGCTGGTTTCTTAGATAAGTCATAGCACAAGACTACATTTTATATTAGGAACAGTACAACAAAAGTGAAGAATAAATCCAAATCCACATCTATATATTGAAATATATGAGTTGTGTTGCAAAAGGGGACAATGTTAAAGGAAGGCAAGACAAAGGAAATAACAAAAATTGTTATGCATTGGTATAGAGACAGTCTGGAAATTTAGAGGAATGTGATATCATTGTTAGAACACCATCATCTGACTATAAACCACATTGATACTTTGAATGAATACATTCAAGGAAGATGGCTTTAATGATATCTGTTGAATGGCATTTCAGCTGGAACAGCTTTTAAGAAAAAAGTGCTGAAAACTTAGGGGCTTGATTTTGAAGATTAGAACAAAGTCTAGACCCAATGGCTGGAAATGAAACTGAGACAAGGTCAAACTGGCAGTAACAATTGTGTGTGATTAACCACTGGAACCATTTATTAAGGGATGTGGTACATTATCACAGGAAATCATTAAATTATCATGGCATAGGCTTTTAAAAATCTAGGTTTTAGTTCAGTTTCTAGTTGCTATCCTCAGTGAGTGAAATGTTATTAATTTATGATTTTATGACAGAAAATCACTTTAGACTATTCTAATGGGCCTTCTGGTTTTAAAATCTATGATCCAGATGAAAAATGCAATCTCAGAAAGAACTTTTATAAGCGATTAATGGTTTTTAAAATAATTCATAGTTTGGACCAGGTATCTTGAGACAGATATTTTCATACTGTTGTAAAAAATGCATTTTAAACTACAATGATTTCTTATACAGAGTATTTAATAAATTTCACTTTTTTTTTTTTGTAATAAGCAGTTGGAAACAGCAAGGAAATCACTGACATTTGATCTCTGCTGCTCACTTTTTGGATATCACTATATAAGATTTCAGAATAAGCAGAATGACTTATAACTGACTAAACCATGAATTTACCCAAGCATTTTGTCTCTTGTCTTTTATAGCCATAAGAAGCTCTATATGATAAGTGTTATCCATGAGCAAGCAATGAATTAAAAATTTATTGTTTTCTTTTGTAATTGTTTAAGAATTATTCTGTGCTTAAATAAAAAAAGCTTTTAACAACTACGACAGCTTTTGTGATCAGTTAACGTTCACAAATAATTGTTCATAATGTATCATGAACAATCATAATGTAAGTATTCATAACTCTCTAAGAATTAGTGGGCACACAAATTTTATATCAGTATTGTCAAGCTGGTTATGTTTTTTATTGATATAGTTAAAACAGTACAGTGCTGGGCATGCAAACATGTCTCATATATATAAATATAATGTAGACCTGTGTTGTGCTGTGTGATTTTAGCACCACTTGTCTCAGCTAGCCCAAGGAGTCCCTTCACTGTAATCTGTTGCTCGCTCTAAGAATGGGATCCACAAAACCCTAGCTCAGCATACAAGCCACCCAATAAAATGTGTCAGTATGATGGAGGAGGTTTAAAACTGGCCTTTTCAAGGACATGAAACCCTAACTGTGAGCTACAGGGAGTCACTTTCTTGGACAGCAAAATCCATGAGCTTTCTACTGGAATTAAAGACCTTTAATTTAAAAATACAGATGAAAATGGAGAAAATGGTGCCCGGTGTTTACTCATTAGAGTGAGGGTCTTCTCCTAACAGGTGGGTTCAAATCCCTTCCAAAGAGGAGCAGTCTGAACCTCCACCTGCCACAGCCCAGGTGCTTTTCTCTTGCCTCTGTTGAGACTGCTAGTTCCCTAAGATTTTTTGCTGTGGAATGAGTACCTGGGCATCCCAGAGCTGCTGGGACCTGCTCATCCTGGGAATGAAAAACAAATTTGTCAGGTAAGTGTGGAACAATGCAAGGGAGGCACATTTCAGCCCAAGGTTTAACTTGCTGAAAAAAATAGAGTTAGGTACCTGTATCTGTTTCTGGAGACTTATAACCTTTAAAAAAAGAAAGGCTCTGACAGAGATGCAGGAATGATTTATAGTGAAACAGTTCATGGGGTTGCTGTATCTAGCCAGTGATGCTCGCCCTGCTGTGCAGATTGCTAGCTACTCATGAAGTAGTTGATAAGCCACTTCCATTTACAGCCTAATGTTCTAATGTTTAAGTTAAAAGGAAAAAAAAAAAAAAAGGAAGAAAAAGAAAAAGAGAAATAAATGGAGACTGCCAGCTGCAGTGAGGGAGAAACTCCTTCATGAACAATTCACAATGGTAAAGACAGTTGGGGTGACTGACTCCCCTTGAAGAAAAGAGACTTTTTTAAACATTAGCCTTTAGTTAGCTTTCATCTTTTCTTAGCTCCTAAGAAAGACTGAAAACATGTCAGGGAGCTTATTGTAAATCCAAAAAAAAAAAAGATAAACAAACTCTGTTGTTTTAGGAACTGCCATTTAAGTTCAGATCATTGGGCATTTTGTACAGCTTGATAAGTGTAACTTTTATATGATGTTGATGGTCACAGAACTATTCATTCCTTTAAAATCCAGCTACAGTGTTTGACAGCTGCATCTAAATGCCAGTAATTGCATTTGAGACAGCAATTATAAATGATAAACTGCTAAATTATATGAAAGAAGAAGGCACAGATACTGGAAACGATCAAAACCAGAGAGAAAAAGCACCTGTAAAATCAGATGTGTATGTAATCAAAATTTTAAAATATATTAGAAGATTAGCAATACTTCTCTAATTAGAGCTAAAGTCCTATGTATTTATTCAGGTTTCAAAACTGTTCATTCTGTCACTAGATTCTGTAGATGACTGATGGAATAAGGTTAAAAGAATCAAAATCCAGCAGCTACCTAATTTACCTGACTATCCAGTGTAACTGCAGCACCTGCATCGAATACCAGACACCACTGCAAATCATAAGCACAGCTCAGGCTTATGTTTGTCCAGTTTTCTCTAGCACAGCTTGTGCTTTATGCACTACAGGGTTATGCTCCTGCTGAATCAGTGAATAAAACCTTAGCCTAGCCAAGACCGGACAATGCCATGCAGAGGCAAGCAGGAAAAACAGGTCATAGCTCTCTCATAAGGCTCTTCCTTTCTCTGGGAGGAGAAGCAAGGAATTAGAGAGAAAGGGCATCACCTGCCCCATAGACTGGCCAGCAGGATCAGGTTACCCATCTTTTACCTGTAGACAGTGTCACTACCATTGCCTGCCCCAGGGCCTTTGTTTTTTCCTGTGAAGGCTGCTCTCTCTTCCAGCAGCCCTCCCCAGACACGTGGGAAAGAGTGAGGAAAGAATGACAACCTGCCTGGTAAAAATTATCACTGGACAAATCGGTGTTATCTCCAGAAGAATCAAATGTAGGCTGCTGCCTAGTTTAGCCCTGTCTCTTGTTTTTTTTCCATGTATTTGGAAAAAGAAGCACAAATAATTACCAGCTTTTCACCTAACAAGAGAGAAGCATGCTTTCCAAAGCAAAAGTCACCCTGCCCAGCTACTCTGCTCAGTACTGATCGAAGTGCTTTTGGAGCAGAATTAAACTCCTTAATTCAAACTCCTCTCTGAAAATGCACTCTTTGGCCTAGTACACATAAGTCACAGCATTTGTGCCAGCTGCACAAAAAGGACCAAATTCCAATTAAGACCTGTAAGACATACCAAAATTTTTAAAAGTACCACAAACCTCACGGCTCCATCAGGCACTCAGTTCTCTCTGTGGACACAAAACATGAGAATACCTGCATCATGACACAGGATGGTGCCGGTTATCCAAACCTTAAGTGAATACCTAGTTATTCAGCTGGGCTCCAGTGACAGATTTCCCTCTCAGCCTTCCTAGGCACAGCCATTAATGTGATACCAGAATAGCACAAATTTGCCTTTTGTTAGGACTTCTTTGACAATGAGTCACTATGACATATCTGGAGTACTGTGTCCAGTGCCGGGCTCCCCAATACAAGAGAGACATGGAGCTACTGGAGCAAGTCCCGAGAAGGACTACAAAGATGATTAGGGGACTGGAGCATCTCTCCTATGCAGAAAGGCTGAGAGAGCTGGGACTGTTCAGCCTGGAGAAGAGAAGGCTCACGGGGGCTCTTATCAATGTGTATAAATATCTTAAGGGAGGCTGTAAAAAAGACGGAGCCAGACTCTTCTCTAGTGGTGCCCAACGATAGGATGAGAGGCAATGGGCACAAACTGAAACACAGGAAGTTCCATCTGAATATGAGGAAAAACTTCTTTCCTGTGAGGATGACTGAGCCCTGGAACAGGTTGCCCAGAGAGGTTGTGGAGTCTCCTTCTCTGGAGATATTCAAAAGCCATCTGGACAGGGTCCTGGGCAATGTGCTCTAGGTGATGCTGCTTGAGCAGGGGGGTTGGACTAGATGATCTCCAGAGGTCCCTTCCAACCTCAGCCATTCTGTGACTCTGTGATTCTGTGGCACCACACACTAGTCTAGAGCTGCAGAGACGTTGCTCAGCTGTGCACTCATGTGAGGCAGCTATGCCAATATGAACACATCAGGGAGGGGAGGAATGAATAACTTCTGTGCTCAGAGACTGAGTCTCTACAGGAATGTGCATTTTAAAACTCATCATACTTTCTATTCCAAAGTTGTTGTGCTAAAGACAAATTGAGAAATGACATCAAGTTGAGTGCTGGATTTCACTCTGCTGAGCAGAAAAGAGAGCATTATCTGGTCAGTAGGAACAGTAATGGTATGAGAAATTAAATCTGAATAGATAATGCAGGGAAACTTGGGCACATTTTATTATGGGTCTGTGGCATTTCTGCTTGTCATTTTCTGTTCATGTATGGAAATAGAAAAAGATTGTGTGGATTCAGGATTCAGTTTATCAGCAACAGACTTGGAAAAAAAAAGACTGAAAAGATTTCACATTTTTAAGTCTGGTGAAATATAGAAAGCTATTAACCTCATTGTTACTATATTTCACTACAACTCCTAACTGCACAACTTGTCAGTACCCTAGCGTTCTAACTTGCATTCTGAAAAAAAAATGCTTATTTGACCAGAATTAAGCTGCCCATATATCTAAGCAAATAAGGCATGTATTCCTCCACATTTGCAAACATACTTATGCAAATTTATACATTGGCACTTCCATTCCTTTGTGGACTCCTGCCACTGAAAGAATTATGACATTATCAGTTGTAGTTATCAAAATATAAAATAATTGCCTTTCTTGTAAAGGTGAAGGGAAAAGAAAAATTGCATACAAAATGTTTTTAACATAAATATTAATTTTATATTTTTGGTTCTAAGGTAGAAAACATGAAAGTACTCAATCATATGCTTGATTTTCAGCACATATTTGTAAGTTATACAAACTAGACTCTCTAAACTATATCTTTCATTAATGGGTATAGATGGTAGTCTTGAAATCAATGCTTAATTTAAAAAAAAAAGATTTCCCCAGAAAGTGTAAATATCTATCTCTCTGTGTGTGTGTGTGTGTGTGTGTGTGTGTGTGAGACTGTGTGCACTTGTTTTCGATTGATTTTTGGTACAGAAGGCTGGATTTTCAATGTATGTTATCGAATTTCCTTGATTTCATAGGCAACAGATCATGTCTGTTTACTTCAGCATGCCCTTTTTGTTGCTGTTGTTGTGTAGTGTGACATGCATACACATATACATGTCTACAACAGATACTGCCGGTATCATCAAATTTTGTGGCCTTTTTTTTTGATGACTAAAAAGTCTTAGCTATTCTATAGATCTATATTTAATGAAGTGTATTTAACGTAAGAGGTGCAAGGTAAATAGAAGGATGAAAGACTCAACTGGGGTGTCAAACCAAAGTGATTTAAAAAGACAGCAGTTTGGATGGAATCTCAGCTGGAAATTGTGACTTCACTAAATGCTTCTCAATGCACAGAATAACTGATTGTAATAGCACTGCTTATTTGTCTGATGTCAACAAAAATATTAAGCCTGTGTTTCAGACCTGAGTATGTTCACAAGCCACTCCAATCTACTTTGAAAATCACTTAGAAAGTAGGTTCATGGTGAAGACAATAAATAGTAACATGCTAATTATGGGAAAAGGTAAGCAGACATGGTATCAGCAGCTCATTGTTACTATTTATTTTTCTTCATTCATGAAATCTGAGGAAAAAGCAACTAGTGGTTGTAGATATACCTGACAGTTCAGAGAGCTCCTTTTTACTGAAATTGTCAAAATTCAATTAAATCTGAATAGTTAGGAACAAACTGCAAGTAGCCAAATCAATGTCTACATTCTTAACTGATCTGAATCTAGACAGTCCTATTTACTTGCAGTTTGTTGGCTTATATCATCACAGAGAGATCTCAGGTATCTCATATATATATATATAGGTGTGTGTGTATATGTATAGGTATATGTATGTGTATAAGTATTTATATGTGTATATAGATATATATATATTTTTTGAAGAACAAAAGTCAAATGGCTGAGCTGAAAAAGACATGAAAAATATTTATAAAGAATAAAGAGGCTGGCTGTGGAAAAAGTGCAAGGTTCAGCACTTGCCTTTCCACAGTGGAGAAAGAAATAATTTCAGTTACATATTTTGTCCTGAAGACCAAGATTGTGATGAATGCAGAAATGGATTTTACATCATTCAAGTTCTATGCTTTTAACTCATTTCAAAATACACTGTGCTTATAAAAACTGATAGTGTTCTAGAAATAATAATTCTAGGACCTTGACATCTGTGAAGAAAGAGAGAAAAACTGCAAGTCCTTTCAACAAATGCTCTCATTTGCAGTTTAGAAAGAACAACAGTACTTGCAAAACCAGCTCTTGTAAATGTAGTCTTGTATGGCTCCATCTCTCATACAACTCTTTGCTTGCCCAATAAGATATGGCATTTTGAGGAAGTAATCAATTTATTAGGCATGCGCAGTCAGTCCTGATCTGTTTGCACGGTAGGTACTACAGGTCCTTGTCTAGTAAATCAGACCTGTCACTCACATCTGCAGTGTCTGCCTTAGTTCTGCTGGTAGCTGTTCCCTGGCTGCATGAGGATTGCCTGAAAATATCAGTGCCTTGAAGAAGGCTTCTGCCTCTTAAATTGCAGGGTCTCCTAAAACTACAGGATCCTGTGTGTGAATACAGCCCGTTTCTGAATTGAAAGAATTACACGGTAATGGGACAAATTTCACAAATGGAGATTAACATTCTGCACTTAAAGCAGAAGGGAGGGAAGGAAAAAGAAAGAAACTACAGAATTTCTATTGAATAGTCCGAGCTCTCCACAGTGCTTGTGGGAGGAGGGAAAAGGAGTTTCAGTTACTCTAGTAATTAGGGAAAAGCTATACCACAGCAACACTGCTGCTTTCTATGTTGGATGAAGATGCAGTCCTCTGCCCAGCCTAGCCAAATCTGGCAGAGAACAGGCTTCTCATCAGAGGGAGACTGTGTTTAGCTGAGCTCTGTAATTCTAAAATGCCTATAAAAGGAAAAACATTTTACATTTCTCTAAGTCTTTGTGTGCAGAATAGCTATCTGTCTGTGGTAAGGGAAACAGGCACAGCATGCTGGAAGGGATTAAAAGGAGGGGGGGAAAGGCTTGTTTTCTTTACTGTTGTAGCCTGAAGCAAGATATTCCACTGATAGTGACTCCATCTCAATGTCAGAGTTATGATGATTCATTTCATTTTGCAGGCCACCCCATATCCTTGCTGCTAGGCCTCATACAAAGGCCACAGCAGCAGACAGAGCAACTGCTTGTTCCAGAAAAGGACTACGAAATTGTTTATTCATCTGAAGGTTTGTGATGCATAATTATATCTATATTTATATTCTAAATGGAGCCAGAAAAATATTTCCCCTGGGGTGAATTTGGGGGTTGGGTAGGGTATGTCATAAAATGACATGACATAATGGCGGGACACACATGTTTAGATCAGTCATTTTTGCTCTTGTGCTTTTTAATGTCTAGTCAGTGATGCTGACAGAAATAAATGAGATTGTCCATGAACAGCCATCAGGGTCAAATAACAGGCAGCCTGGTCCTGCAGCCCTCAATCCTGTTGGACACATTTCAAGTGATTAAGCACTAAGGTATTATATTTTAATAGAAAGAAAATGAGGTGAGATAGAGGAGAATCAATATCACATGTGTGACCCCAAAAGGTGCTTTTCCCTCCAGATCCTGTCACATCCTTTCTTCATTTTAGCTTTAGTGATTGCTCTGAGATATGCAGCTTAAAGAAAAAAGCATGCTAGAAATATGCACAGCTTCCACAGGAGAGGGCTACACAGACACATATCTTGCCTTATGAGATGCTCAGTTGGCAGCAGCCCTGCTTGTCAGAGCAGGAGCAGCTTGACTTGACTGCCTGCTTGTTCCCCAAGGAGATTCCTCCCTTCTAGGAGGAGGGGAGTGGTTGCTGAATGTTTAACTGAATATCAGTCAATCTAGGAAAGAAAATGTGTATGCTAAACAGAGTAGAAGCCTGTAAAACCATGTTTCCACAAATAAAAGAGAACAGAAGGGCTTCCTCCAATGTATAGCATTTTTTCCCGCAATCATTCCTTTCTGAGGATAATGATGTTTATTTTTGAAGATATCTTTGCTGTTGCCCAGAAATAGCCCATATATGTGGAACTCCAGGATTTGCTATGACAAAACAGCCTCTTCTGGTAAGGCTTATAAGGAAAAGTTGAAGGCATGTGGTTTTTCTCAGACAAAATGTCATTAGAGTACATCCCTGCTTTAGCTGAACAAAATCATACGTTTTGGGTGCTGCCCTGGGATTACAGAGTTATTAATCTGGTTGCTGGCCGGACTCTCAAGGACTGGTGTATACATTTTAAAAAAAATCAAATCCATATTATTAAACAAGTGATTACTGCAGTTACTTTTTATCAGTTGCAGTCATAATACACTTAATGGATGGACAATGTGCTGATCCCTTAGAGGATAAATAGCTTGCTCAAGGTCCCATGAGAAACAAAGGTAAAAGCTGTGCTTAGAAGCCAAGCATCCTGGTCACTGTGTCCTGTTCTAACCCACTCCCCTTTTTATTTCTTTTGACAAGATCTAATTGTATATTAATAGTTTGTTTGAAGCAAGAACTAGATCATCCACCTTTTCCTTCACCCTTCTGATATCCTCAATAGTGTTAGTATTAAACAAGAAGCAATCTGTGCAGCCTCTAAGAGCAGCAGGATTCAAATCTCTATAAACCTGTGTTTCTTCCTGCTCCAACTGCATATTTACCCGTGAGAAGGGAGGAGAATTTTGGGATCCATCTGAAGTAGTGTTCTCTTCTGTAGGTCAATGGCTGTATATCTATGCAATAAATCTCTTTTCAAAGGGGAAAAGTACAAAGCAAAACTTTCACTAAGTGAAGACTGGATTGTGCAATGATTTTGAGGCCTTTTTTCAGGCTTTGGTCTGGAGATAACAAATGTTTGCCTCATCTGCAGACTCTCACTGAGGTACTGGTGTCTTCCATTCAAAGAAATTTCAAGGCAGGGAACGTGAGTTTAGTAAAGGTGCACCTTCTGAGTTTTGCCACCAATTTTAGCGTGTATAACTGCTGTAAGTCCATCTTTAAGCCTACTGCGAATATTTAATTAAGTATAATACATTGTCATGTGTAGACTCTCATGCAGTGTAGGTGTTGCAGATCACTCTTCACACTTAGGACACTGCTGAGAGATGAAACCAGGTTTTTAAAGTGAAGCTGGTCATCAGGAGAACATAGAAAGATAGATGGACATTTTATCTGTCAAGCCTGTACATAAAAATAAAGACATTTGACTCAAATCAGTGCCATGTGTAAATTATAACAGGATCTGAGGAAACTCAGTCATAGTGATGGTTGTTTTCAGTTTGTAAGTGTCCAGTTGCATTTTGATTAATTTAATAGTTTTAATTTTTATTAATGATGTATAACATTGAAACATATATATCATACAAAGATTCTTCCTGGTCTCAGATCTCTCAATACAGGATTTTTCAAAAATTTCCATCAGTTTTTTCTGGGTAACTTATTCTCTATAAAAATTAGACCATCTCAAAACACACTTTGGAGAAGAAGTCATCCATTTTGTTTTGTCTCTCCAGAAGTAAAATACAAGAAAATAAGAGTGACAGAGAATTTTTATGTTGTATTTTCTTGTTTGTGTTTTGTTTTGTTTTGTTTTGTTTCAGTAGAACTGAATTATTTGCAGCGAACTAATACAGTTCATTTGGGTTATCTGAACATCTTCCTACTCATTAAAAGAATCACTTGTCAAAAGAATACACTTGACAGCCTGCCAGTGAGTTAAGTGGCCAGTAATCAATTGATATCTAGCAAGCAGCAGCACTACTAATGGGCAATGATTTGAAAGGTTCCCACTACCATGACTGTTTATAAACTAGTTTTCCCTGTAAGACTTGTTGATCCTGATCTGCTGGAAGGTTTTTTGTTTTGTTTTGTTTTTCTGAGAAAAATGAAGAACAGCTTCAACAGGTAGTGTCCAACTTTCCTCATTTCCAGATCAGTAGATTTGGAATTTCTCAAAGATTTCAAAAATTTCAAAAATTCAAAAAGCTGTAAATTTCTATTACATTTTTGATGCATATCTTTGGATCAGGAGGGGCAGGGGAGTAATTGTTTTTAATCTTGAATGTGATTATATAAAGGCCATTTTACTTTTCTAATTTTTTTTTTTAGGATTGCAGTGATCACTAACACTGGGATTTCACGCGCTGCTCTTCATAGGTCCCTTGTCCAACAGCACCCATTGAGACATCTTGCTTATATTTTATTGCAGCAAAGGTAGGGCAAAGTTTTATTTCCGCTTTAATCTCTACTAGGTTTCTTATGTGCCCAGTGTAACTGAGAGAACAGGTATATTGCAGAGGATGAAATCTCAGTCTCAGTGTGAGGAACAGTGGGACTTCTGTTGATTTAAATCAAGGAGGCCAGGTTTTTACTTCATTTTTAAACAAAGAACGTAATCCCAAGAAGGACCCAAAGCTGAGGATGGCCTACATTATCTGTAATGTTGCTTCATAAAAACAGTGAAAGAAGAGAAGCTGCATATCCTTAGGCAAGCACACATACACACTCCCTCTCAGAAAATGAAAGCGTTAAGGACAAGGGCAGCAGAAAGCAAAAAAAAAAAGAGCAATGATTTTTAACAGTGTTGTGATGGATGATTTTCCTCTCTGACTCTGCCTCCCACCTCTCTCCCCGGAGCTCTCTCGGAGAGGACAGCACTGGCACGTGCTGCTGTTGTGAGTGATTTGTAGATAGATGCTTCACGCTGTATTGACTTGTTCGCTAGCCAAAAAGAAAGAGAAGAAAGAAGAAGGCTACAGGCACGGGGCGTCAGGGCCCGGAGCACATCCCCCTCTCAGAGCGTCGCTGCAGAGCGAGGAGCTGAGCTGGCTGAGTCCCGGGTCAGCATTGCTGGTAAGAGCGATGCTGAAGCAGGAGGGGCGAGGGCGGCTCCTTTCCCTGGGGAACCGCTGTTAAGCTGGGGCTTTTCGGCCACCCCTGCCCGCGCTCCCTCACAGCAGGTCCGTCTGTGCTGCCTCCTGCTGCCTCCATCCCGATCCTGCCCTGGACCCGCTCTAGGGCCAGCCCTGAGGGACGGGATCCTGCCGCGGCTGAGTGGCCGGGACCTGTTGGGTAAGGACCTGGGTAGGCAGGGAAGACTGGCCACATCTGACTAATAAATCGTTGTAACCTCGCTCAGTCCCTGCCAAATGGTTCGGCGGGTGGGGGTTGCTCTGGGTTTGGGGAATGGCGAAGACACCTGCAGGGATGTGGCCGGCACCTGCATGCGCGCCATAGCTTCCTGCAAGGTGTAGGAGCCAGCCTGGAGCTGGGGAGCCATGGGGCAGGCCCCAGCAGCCCGAGGGCCGGGCCCCGCAGCGCACGGCTCAGGGGAGCCATGGGGCAGGCCCCAGCAGCCCGAGGGCCGGGCCCCGCAGCGCACGGCTCAGGGGAGCCATGGGGCAGGCCCCAGCAGCCCGAGGGCCGGGCCCCGTGGCGCTCGGCTCAGGGGAGCCATGGGGCAGGCCCCAGCAGCCCGAGGGCCGGGCCCCGCGGCGCTCGGCTCAGGGGAACCATGGGGCAGGCCCCAGCAGCCCGAGGGCCGGGCCCCGCGGCGCTCGGCTCAGGGGAGCCATGGGGCAGGCCCCAGCAGCCCGAGGGCCGGGCCCCGCGGCGCTCGGCTCAGGGGAGCCATGGGGCAGGCCCCAGCAGCCCGAGGGCCGGGCCCCGCGGCACTCGGCTCAGGGGAGCCATGGGGCAGGCCCCAGCAGCCCGAGGGCCGGGCCCCGCGGCGCTCGGCTCAGGGGAGCCATGGGGCAGGCCCCAGGTAGCCCGAGTGCCTGGCCCCACCACGCTCAGCTCAGGCGGTGCCTAACATTTGCCAGCTTGACTTTAGCTGCTGGCTCATGGCTTGCAGGGCCTCTGTCAGACACAACATAAAGAGGTAGAAAAATGGGAATTACAAGATTGTGTAGGTGGTTTCAGAAAGACAATGCTACAGAGAGACATACCCAGGGCAGAAGTGCCTTTGGGATTCAGTAGAAAAAAGGTTTATTATTTTGTCTGGCTCTTGTTTTAAAAATATTTTTCTCTTAGGTCAGATCAGTGTATTGCTTTCCATGTATTTGTTTATTTCAACTACTGTAAGGTCAGCCAGGGTGTGTTCACCCAGGTTATGATAGCTGCTGAATGTGGGTGTTGCAATGACATATTCCCACTGACTGTATAGGGGCCTTGGATGGATAACAGGGAGCCTGGATCACTCCTGTGCTGTCTTAGATGGAGAGAGCACTAGAGCTGCAGTTTCTGTGTTCACAGCAGAGGATGACTAGCACAGCCCCTATGTTCAGCTGTCTTACTGCTTTTGTTACAGAATTGGGTAAACCATTTTTGAAGCAGCAGCTGAACTACCACAGTTTTTAACCTGGAGTATTCAAGTAAATAGATTTCTTTAATAATAGCCATGCTGTAAATGCAATATATGAGCTTGCAACAGGAATGAGGCAGATTGCTCAGGGTACAATCCATTCAAGATAAACCATCCTTGTTTGTGGCTCAGAGACTGGATCTGGGAACCTATGTCTTCAGCATTCCATATATGGCCTCAAAACTGCTCATGTGAGAATTACTCCAGCTGGGGTGGGGGGTTGAGGGCATTTTAATGATGTGCACTGTGGGAGCTGGATTTGTAATATTCTTTGGTATAACCTATGCTGTTTACTTACATTCTAGAGTTACTCTCTTGAGACAGCATGTTGCCCTTTGTCCTGTCTGTTTACAATTGGCAGCTATTTGGTCAAATATGCTAATATACAACACAATATTAGAGATCAGCACTGATAAAATGATGGTCCTCTGTTGCCTCAGTCCACAAAAAATAACCTCAGTTGTTGGGACTTTTTCTAAATTTCTATCATAATGAGACCAACCCTGTTATTTTTCAATCTACTATCAAATATTCAGTCAGGGAAACTACAGTTCTGAGAGATTGCCATTAACTGTCCATCTCTTACAGGTAGTTGCCTCTCTTTATAAGCAAATATTCTTTTCCTTTCCAGTGAGTGACTGTATATTCATTATTCCTGCATTCTGCCTTTAAAAAAATTCACTTTCATCCCCTGTTTCCAAACTCTTACATGCAATTTAGCAAAACAACCTGACTGTTTAGGCTTTAAAGTTTTCACAACTTATGTTCTAGCATCTGCTGTGGGGAACAATGAACAAAATAAGTGGCCTGCTATCAGAAAAGTTTAGGCCTGTTTAGCATTCAAAGCATTTGATGCCTTTTGAAATATGAACATATGAGTTTTCATCTGACACTTGCTCAGAATGCAAATCGATCCACATAAAACAAGACATGCCTGGAAAGCATTGACTGTATTTTTGCCCTATCAAAATATCTTGACAGAGAAATTCATGACAAATGAATTATGTTTGAGAAAAAGGCCACACACAAGAGCATGATTGATCTGATGGCAGTTAGGTATTCTGAATTGTGTAGGATCTGTACACTAGCAATTCATTTTTATAGAGCAATAATATTTAGGATATAGTAAAGTAGACTGACATTGAGACAAATATAACCACATTGTTGAAATCACACCTCAAAAGACTAGTCAAGTACCTCTATATTTAAGTCTTGTAGAACAGCCTTTCAACACAAGATGAGAGATGCATGATATAGAGTATGATGGTCATACAGACTCATTTTCTAACATTTTTCTTACAGTTTAAGGACCACTTATGTCATATAGAAACAGAACTATTTTAAGTTCCTTGTCCATTTGGTTATCACTTGCCAGGAAGGTAGAGGTGGCTTTCATGGAAGAGTTTTTCATTAAATCCCCTCATGTCATCACTAACCTGCTTTTCTGCTCAGATTAGGGAGAAAAGGGCCAAGTGGCACAATATCCAGTCCTAATATATATCCACTGATCCGCAGAAACCCCCATGCCTCTGTCATTGGCAAGCAGTATACTTTCTTGCTCCTACATCTCTTTCTTTATTCCTACTTTACCCCTAATTCCTTTCCTTTACAGTCCTTTAACTGCTATCACTTGTTTTAGTACCTATGTTATGAAGTAATTCATAATAACCTAATAATAACATCACAGTTCTGACCCGCAAGACTCCCACAGCTCTTTCACACATTCCTTCTTTAAAATCATTTCTTCCCAAGTCCATCCAGTTGCACAAGGTATACTAACTGAGTGTTCTATTTTTGTGCTAGATTGTAAGTTCTTTGCATCTGTGATAGGTCATAGTACTTTGGAAAGCACTGCATGGTTTTATAATATTGCATGAATATTAGTGCTAATGTGAAATCCTGTCTTGCTATGTGAGAAGTAACTGACTGTCAGATTCATTTTTCTCTCATTTGCATAGGCTGCCTACAGCCTGATTGCCACCACAGTAATAATAACTCTGGTAGTACCACATCCAGAAATGCCAGAACAGAGGAAGATCCTTGGCAGTGGGCTTGCACTTGTTGCTTTATCTTGTGCATAATGTAATCCTCTTCATTCCAGCTCCATGTCCGCTACATGGAACACATCCATGTCACCCTTGACCTTATGTCCTGAGCCTCATTAACCTGCATATTACAATGAACTGACTTCAACCACTGCTTACCTAGTTTGTTTCTGCTTCTCCACGACAGAACTCCATTGGTAGTCTGCTAAAAGTATTGTTTCTTGTCCATCTTCTTCTGCAGACACCTCCAACGTTTTTTTTTTCCTCAGCAGTTTTCAGAGGGCACCAGGGAAACCTCTGTTGTTGCTAAACATGGCCTGAACTTTTTCTCACTTCACTTGACCTAGCAAGTATTTGAATCTTTTCTTGCAGTTTTCTTCCCATATGTGCAATGGAGGCAATGAAAGCTTTCCTTTTCCAAGGAGAACTTCTCACTTTTGCAGCACACTCAGCACATCTTTTGACTTGACTTAAAGGGGAGAATTCAGATTCAGACACCTACATTTAAGTATCTACAATAGAGATAACCACATGTTATGTAAATGTCTCAGCTCCCATAGTAGTCAATGTACATTTGGTGAACACTGTCAACTGAGTTGAGAAAACTATTCATCTAGATTCAAAACCTATATTTGGTCAACTATAATTTCCCAGACTCTGCTGAGTGTACTGATAGAGCAGAAATAGGAATGAATAATATTTCAGTCTGAATAGGGGGAAGATGGGGTTCAAGAGGAGTGGAGAAATCATATGCAGGTTTGAGAAGTCTAGGGACAGGCTGGATACTTATTTTATCTCACCTCCTGATGTTCTAGGCCAATTGTGGATTAACTGATAAACATATGGAACTGCTGTGATCTGCTGGCCTACAGCAACTGCTTTGAGCTCCAACACTGTTTGTTCCAGTACTGATTTGATTGATGGGATCTGAAGTTTTGGCTTATGCATAAAGAAGGAGACACCTTTGTGTTTGCTAAGGACCAGATCTACAACTTGGATTGAGCATAGTCTCAGAACTCAGGATCACTGTTGATTTTCAAGAACTTAGAAACTTGCATTACACTTCTCATAAACACTGTCTTTTAGAACAGACAGCCAAGATAGATATTGTTGAAGAAGGGTTACGACAGTCTGAGGCTGACTCATAATTAACATATCTGCCAAACAGCATATTTTCGGTGCAATAGAATTACTGAAGCTTGGCTTTCTACATATTTGTGTGCAGTTGTTGGCTTTTCAGCTGTCTAATACTGTAGGCACTCAGAAATAACCTGTTCTGGGGGCTGGGGATCCATGCAATCAATGTATGACAGCCCTGTGACCTCCACCTGCAGCCTTTCTCTCTGCCAAGGCACATATAGTGCCTCTCTATGCAGTTGTCTGTGCTCATGAAATTTTTAAGAACTGTGAGACCTTTCCTGCAATTTCAGATTTGTCTGAAACTGGCCAGAAGTAATTAGAAAGTGTAGGCACACAGGCAGGCACATACACATTCAAAAGGAATGATTGCCTAAACCATGTTTATTTAGGAAAGCATCTTAAATAGTCCAAATATTATTTGCAAACAACCTCTCCAATAAGCAGGCACTCCACTTTATCCAAACAGTGCTCTTGTAATAAACAGTACAACACACACACATAAGGGTTTCTGTTCAGGTAAGAAATGGCTGACAGGATCTGCTTCTAATGACTCAGAATTTTATTCTTTTCAGTTATGCACTGCTGTGAACAATAGTGATAAACAGAAAGGGGACATAATACATAAAACCAGCTCCCAAAAACTGTCAGTCATACTTCAGCTGATGAAGTAGGGGAGCTTAAAGAAGAAAAATGAGACCTTTCATGTTTCTAGAAAAATGGGAGAGTGAGCAGCCAGCAAGAAATAGACCAACTAAATTAGATGGACAAAGCATTTGCTTTCTTTGTTGCAGATATGCATCTGGCTGTGCTTTTCTGATGAGATATTTCAGATTTTGTTCACATTTCCAACTGCTTTGCCCCCAAAGGACAAAATGGTACCCCCCAAAAAAATAAAAAAATAGCTAACTGCTCTTTTCCAAAATGAACACAAATTTCTCTCAAGAAATCATTGTGCACTCTGTGCTTCTACGCAGAGTGAGTGGAGCTGCAAAAGGTGACTAGTTTTGAATTTCATGAGGAGGAATACCGTAAATCTTGCAATATGATATTTTTATGTGAAAAAAAGAAGTAGTGATTTTAATCATTTCCAAATTATTTGAGGAAGACAACATCTACATTGTAAAATTTTATTTTTGTAAAATGTCCTCCTCTCTGTAAACTCTAGTAGATGGGGGAATCGCTCTCTATATGAGAGAGCAACTGGAATGTATTCCCCCTGCCTAGGGGTGGATAGTGAGCAGGTTGAGAGCTTATGGATAAGGATTAAGGGTCAGACTAACATGGGTGATACTGTTGTTGGTGTTTGCTACAGGTCACCTGATCAGGGAGAAGAAGTAGATGAGGCCTTCCACAGACAACTGGAAGTAACATCACAATCACAGGCCCTGGTTCTCATAGGGGACTTTAACCACCCTGATATCTGCTGGAGAAACAACACAGCCCATTGGCCCTGACGGGATGCACTCTTAATCATCTTTGAAAGGACATGGAGAACAGGAGAGGTGCCTGAGGACTGGAAGAAAGCCAATGTCACCCCAGTCTTCAAAAAGGGCAAGAAGGAGGACCCAGGGATCTACAAGCCAATCAGCCTCACTTCCATCCCTGGAAAGGTGATGAAGCAGCTCTTCCTGGATGCTCTCTCTAAGCATGTAAAGGATAAGACGGTGATCAGGAGTAGTCAGCATGGATTCACCAAGGGGAAATCATGCTTAACCAGTCTGATAGCCTTCTATGATGGGATGACTGGCTGGGTAGATGAGGGGAGAGCAGTGGATGTTGTCTCCCTTGACTTCAGCAAGGCTTTTGACACTGTCTCCTATAACATTCTCATTGGCAAGCTCAGGAAGTGTGGGACAGATGAGTAGACAGTGAGGTGGATTGAGAAGTGGCTGAATGGCAGAGCTCAGAGGGTTGTGATCAGTAGCGCAGAGTCTAGTTGGAGGCCTGTAGCTAGCGGTGTCCCCCAGGGGTCAGTACTGGGTCCAGTCTTGTTCAACTTCTTCATCAATGACCTGGATGAAGGGACAGAGTGCACCCTCAGCAAGTTTGCTGACGATACAAAACTGGGAGGAGTGGCTGATACCCCAGAGGGCTGTGCTGCCATTCAGAGGGACCTCAACAGACTGGAGAGGTGGGCGGAGAGGAACCTCCTGAAGTTCAACAAAGGCAAGTGCAGGGTCCTGCACCTAGGGAGGAATAACCCCATGCACCGGTACATGCTGCAGGCTGTCTGGCTGGAAAGCAGCTCTGTGGAGAAGGACCTGGGAGTGCTGGTGGACAACAAGTTAACTATGAGCCAGCAATGTGACCTTGTGGCCCAGAAGGCCAGCAGTGTCCTAGGTTGCATTAGGCAGAGCATTGCCAGCAAGTCAAGGGAGGTGATCCTTCCCCTCTACTCAGCCCTGGTGAGGACACATCTGCAGTGCTGTGACCAATACTGGGCTCCCCAATACAAGAGAGACATGGAGCTACTGGAATGAGTCCAGTGTAGGGCTACAAAGATGATGCAGGGACTGGAGCATCTCTCATATGAGGAAAGGCTGAGGCTATTCAGTCTGGAGAAGAGAAGACTGGGGAGGATCTTATCAATGTATAAAGTATCCGAAGGAAGGGTGTCAAGAGGATGGGACCAGACTCTTTTCAGTGGTGTTCACAATAGGACAAGAGGCAACAGGCACAAACTGAAACACAGGAAGTTCCATCTGAATATGAGGGAAAACTTCTTCACTGTGAGGGTGACAGAGCACTGGAACAGGTTGCCCAGAGAGGTTGTGGAGTTTCCTTCCTTGGAGATGTTCAAAAGCTGTCTGGACAGGGTCCTGTGCAATGTGCTCTAGGTGACCTTGCTTGAGCAGGGTGATTGGACTAGAATATCTCTAGTGGTCCCTTCCAACTCAACCATTCTGTGATTCTGTGATTCTGTCTTTCCATGAGAGCAGTAATCCTTTTTATAGTTGGAAAAAGATCTATGAAGGGACAAATTTCATCAAGTTTTTGTTTCATACAAAGTACAAAAAAACCCAGTCTATTTAACAGACTAACATGTTTAACCTGACTAGAACTCATGTATCACATCTTCAGTGCAGTAATGTCCCACTCTCGAAGGTCCCACTTGCTCCTTATGTCTGGCCCAACGAGACACTTCTGCTACTTAGAGTGTAGCACACTGAAAAGGGGAAAGGCACCCACATCGGAACAGATTCGCCTTTCAGGTACAACACATCTCTAAGAGGTGGGAACTATAACTGTCAGTCTCACAGGCAGAGGAGGTTATTGAACCTGAGCTTTCTGCATCTTTGGAGCGTTACTGTAACAACTAGAAAATTGTACAGGAGCAGCACATCATCATTGTTATTCTTAAACAATGGGTTTTGTGCTGATTAGGTGTCTGTAAAAAGGTAAAGTTTACTTACTTCTGAGTTTACTAGACTGGACATCCAGAGAGGGCTTGGGCATGATACAGATGCTGACTTGGCTGGGAGAGGTCTAGAGAAGAACTTTAGGGAATTTTACTGGAGAAAATAAGGATATCTGTGATGTTAGAGAATCAAAGTTCTGTATTTACACATCTAAATTCCACTTCAGACCCAGTTTAGGCAGCTCTGTGGATCTAACCCCATATGTTTTTTTTCTATCCAACATCCTCCTATGTGCAGCCACCTTATAGATGTCTACCTACCTTAGGAAGTCCAACTACATTGACGCACAATAAGAAAATGTAATTTCCAATATATTATACTGTTATATCTGTTACAAAATCCACACCTTCCTGTGTCCAATTAAAGTCCCTCAAAATTTGTAAATTAAATATTTCTCCTTTCCTTCAGTTGTGGGTGAATGCTTTAGACTGGAGTTCAAACTGTGCACTTTGCAGTTTGTTCAAAAATTACTTTATTCACTTCTTGATTCTGAACTCAGTAGCTGTAATCTTCTATAGAGAGGATATTTTTCTTATGAGATGAAAATGATTTATGTTATATGGATGCTTCAGGATTTTGTCTCCAGAGCTGAGGGAGGTTTCTTAAATTTTCTGAATTTGACTAGGATCAGAACCCAGATAGAGCCAGTTTTGGCAAAGCTTCCTCTTCTCTTTATTCCTTATTTAGTAAATAAAACCTGCAGAGTGTGGGGACATTGCTATCTCTTCTAAAATCATTGGCTTTGGTGTACTGAACTGGAAGTGAGATATATAGACCAAAGGAAACCTAGCAAAACAAAAGAGATTGCTTTTGGAAAGCAGCAAATATTTTTTTTAAATCAAGAAACTCTATCTGCAAGTTAATAACAGCATTAAAGATCTGCTGAAGCTTTGTAGAAAGCTTTACAAGCCATTTTGTTAAAAAAAAAATCTATTTTTCTAATCTTAGACTGATTGTCTCCTTAGGAAAGATAGGACTGAGCAAACAGAAAGACAGAGCTGTATACACGCAGGAAATCTTGCTGTGAAAAAATGAGGTACCTTTTATATAAGACAGCAGGTATGCAGACTTAGGTCATGTCTGTACTGCATGGTACAGTGCAGCGTAGTTCATGAGTCAGAAGCACTCAGCTGTAGTGTTCAGTTCCACAAGGGCTAATTTACCCTGCCAGGTCAAGTATCTCTACCTCCACAGAGGGGCAAAACATAGATACACAGTCCTTCCACCTGTCTTTTCATGGATCCGTTCATTAGTCCTTGGTGGCTTGAATATTTTCATGCACCAGTCCTCATCCTGACTGCTGTCTCTGGGTTTTGCTTCTCCCTCTGCATTTCCACAGTCCATTTGTGTATCATTAGAAACAATAATATGCAGTTCTATATGTATATCAGCAGAGTGTAGGCTTAGAACTTTGGGTTTCAGCTATGTTTAATTTCTGGGCCCCTACACATTTCTCCTTCTAAAGCAGAGGTAAACACACTGACAATGAGCTTAATTCTTAGTAACCTTTTATGGATCTCTTAGAAGTGGTCAGAGATCCCCCAAAGAAGGCTTAAGGTATAAAACATAGAGCAAATAAGGACCTGTTTCCACACTAACATCCCTGCTAATAAAATACACCACAACAATTTTATGTGCCCTGCTGTTTGATGGCATGTCAGCAAGTCTTTTCCTAAACTCAGCAGGATAAAGAAGCAATGATAGGGGAAGCCATAAGTGTAGAAGGATATTTTCAAATCGTACTTCTGTATATTCCATCCACAGAACACCCGTAAGTGCCCAGGATAAAGCTAGAAGAAATATTTCATTTAAATGAGGTTTATAGAATATTACTGTGCATGGCTATTCTAAAAATACGTGTCTGTAAGGCAATTCCATGCTGAGTGTGCAATTTTTCCTGGAAATTAAAAAACAGTGTTTGAAAAGATCATATAACTTTACATTTAATCATAATGGGAGCAATCACATGTGAAAAGAATTGTTTTGTTCTACAGAATGCTGGCAGTAATAAATTCAGAAAAGTCCTGGAACATGAGTATTAGTTCCTTAGAAAAACTTTTATTTTATTTTTCAGCAGTTACGCATATCTATACAGATCTGTTTTTATAAAACTAGTTATTAAATCAGATAGGGCAGAACCCACCAAGTGTTGATTCAAAGCTCTTTTGAGTAATCTGTAGATTAGATTGTCAGCAGTAACAACTGTGAGCCAAAAGTGTTTCAATCCCTTTAGTAAGGATTTTAAAGAACAGACTTAGCTCAGCCTTATTAAACTGAAGGCCTAGAAGGCACTTGTATTAACTTTATGAAACTGAAAGCCTGGTTCCCTGCTTATGAATCAGCCTAGTACCAAGGAAGAATATTTAGATGGGGAATGACTCATTAAAAATCTCTAAGTATTGACTTCACTCACTTAGAAATATAAGCGAAAGCCAGAAAGCCCACGGACTGTCTGCGTGCTTTAAAAATCGAGTCAGTGATCTCTGATAAGATGACTGTCATGAAATCTCAGGCTTTAACCTGTGACCTTGTGAATGGACTTCCTCCTCTTCAGTTCATGAATATTAACTGTAAAATGTGGGCTAAATACCATTAGCATGTTACAGTGGAAAGTTGGTTGAAGGATAGAAGGTGAGAAGAAGGATTTGAATATAGCCTTAAGTTTCAGGTATTCTAATGCAGCTCTCAGTTTGCCTAACCTTACTGTTGCCCAGTCTTTTTTATCAAGAAACCACACTCTGGAAGGTACTGCTTTCTTTGTCCCCTGCTGAGTTTTTCTGATCAGTGGCAAAGCATATTTAAAGAATTTCCTGCCTCTGAATTCAGCTCTCTTTGAATACTATGAAATTCTGGTAGCACTCATCTTGGGCTTAAGCACCACTTTGGAAGAGTAAATATTTTGCTTTTGAAGAGCACTAGATTGCACCAGTCTCAGAGATGCAACGGCTTTTTGCTTTCCTTTTTTGTTTGTTTTAAACTGACCCTTCCTGCGGCACAATCAGTGGGATTTGCAGTCTTGCTTCCCTTTCAAATTAAGTAGGTTAACCTTTATGGTGCATGTATTCAACATAATATTTCATACATTAGAAATGTGATAAAACATATGATGGCCAGAGGCTAACAAAGTGTTTGCACTCCTAAATCCTTTGACATTTTCCTTAAGGATGTATTTTAGGCATTAAAATTAATGGTAGCGATGTTAAGATTAAAATGTTCTGTTGAATCTGTACCTGAATGTATTTTGTGCTGTTTAAAAAGAAGTATTTAATTTATATGAATAAATACACCTAAAGATACTCAAGACTTTCACTTTTGTGAAACTGAAACTCCAAAATTACAGGGACCCCCAAACAACTGATTCCAATCAAAACAGATTCTCACTGACTGCAATAGACATTGGTTCAGGCTTTGTGCAAAGCTGGTATTTTAGGAAATGCCACTTAAAAACACTGGCAGAATGTTGGCTAGAAATGTCTTCTGCTGCTCTTTGCTACTGTGCTGATTCCTTCTAGAATGCCATACCAGGCGACTTAGGTACCTAATTTCCATTATGGGTAGCGTAGGATTAGACCTCCCTTCCTGTAACACAGACATAAGATCTGGGGATCTACGGAAAGTCTTGAAGCTCCTTTGAAAACATTAGTCTCCATCATTTAAGCCACTAAACTTTTACTTGTGTTTTGGATAGAAGAGAATGAATGCTATGGCTATTCTATCTGCCTTGAGTCTGCTTGTTTCCTGGCTCTTAAAATACCCATGCTTTGCTACTGCTCAAATATTTCATTTTCCTTTTGGATTCAATATAATATATCTGATCTTTACTGGTTTAGGTAACAGGTGTCAAGCTTTATGTGATCCCATCTACATCTGGACATCTTGTCTAGACTTCCTTTAGAGCATGCAGGAAGTAGAAGTAGTTAGATTACTCTGACTCCTTTTTAGGAAGAACTGAATCACTCCTTATGAGGGCATCTTTCTCTCCAGTGTAGATAACTACACTGCCAGTGCTTAATTTTAGCATCTATCCTATGTGATATATGCATGGCTGTTTTTCCCTGCCATGGGGTCCAGTGTCTTTTTTCCTTTCAATAATGGAATTTCTTCCTCTTTTCTCTGGCAAGAGCCTTTTTCTGTTTACAAAGCGTGCCAAACATAATTTAGTGTAACATATCTTGTAAAGTGGGGTCTTGTCAATATGAAAGCATTTTGCCTGGGGCAGACTGTTGTAAAACAATTACAAACAAAACCCTGAGGTTCTTTCCAGCTGCCAGCCATTAGAAATTTCAGGTTCCAAAGTGACAGAAATTATTCGAAGGCATCAAAGACCTCAAGAGCTCAAACAACAGAAACCTTAGTATCCTGGCAGTGGGTTGTTGATAACTACCATTCTGTCTAATGGTTTCTCTCTCATATGAACATTAGAAGTTAATGACCTGACCCTAGACACTGGGACTTGTAAAAGATTTATTCCACTTGTCAAGGCTTCATTGAAGATCATCTCCAGGATAACTTTCCTGATCATGCACTGGATCGTTTCGGGTATCTGCTTGCACAGTTCTGCATCTCTTATAAGAAACTGAACAGTTTTGCACCTTGATTTGTTTGAAGCCTGTTGCCAAGAACAGCTCTTCATAGACAGTAGGCAGCTTGATTAGCAGGCAGCCAGTGAAGATTTAAAAGTGCCATTATGTGTCCTGACAACATTCTTGAAACAAATCACAGGCTAATAGGCTACAAATCAAAGCAAAAATGGATAAAAAAGCCTTACATGTACTAATTAATGTATCATGGAGGGTGGCTGGATAGAACAAAAAGAAAAATCAGAGGCATACTGTGAATCACTCCTTTGTGCTGTTTTAGACCTTTGTTTGTCATGTAATTAATATGATTATCTTTTCTATAGGAGAAGAACAATTAGTATTGCTGACAGTAGCTGAAAATTTAGTAAACTCTGATGGCAGGAAAAGAGCTGTGAACATGAGGGGGCTGACATTTTTCAGTAACTGCTAATATGTTCACAAACTGACTTGGCTGGACTGTTCAGTATCACTACAGCTGTAATCACACATTCATATTTGTATATTTGTAGCTACAATTGACTGGAATTTTGAGCAATTGACATATAGTACCATAAAGCAGGATCTTTAATAAATAAAAGGCATGCCATTATTCAGACCCATTTCTGTTTCCTGGTTATATCAGCATGTGTAAAAATGTTGGGAAACTTTATATTAAGAGATCCTCATATCAGTATTATTTTCTAGAGTCTCAAAACAGCTTCCATTTTGTATACATTCATGATTTCTCTTCTAGTTTTATAAGTAGAAGATCATTTTGAGAAACTAGCCTTTCTATGCAGTGTCTTTGAAAAGCACAGATTTAACAACAGCAATATCATAAAAATCTTAAAAAAATAGTCATGTAAAGCACACTGACAGCCCTTCCAGACCATCCATCTGGTCAAAAGCCTAAACCACTCCTGACTGATGAATGTATAACTTGTGTTAATGTTTAACTTATATGCATTAAAATAGTAAAAGCCAAGTGCAATCATGCACTCTTTCAAAATATCTTTCCATCTCACAGACATACATGGTATACATAAAATACCAGAATATAAGCATATGAGCTTCCTAATGATCTTAAATTCAATAATTATTTATATATGGTACTTTTATTCTGTAAAGATGGATTTGATTTAGCATTATATTTAATTTAAATAAGGGCATTCTTTAACATGTCTTTTTCACCTCTCATTGCCATAAATAAGTATTTTGGGTAGCTCAGACTTTTGCAAATCATGAGTAATAACTGACTTATTTATTTAAAGCTTGTAACCACTTAATTTTCAACTTTGGAAATGGATATTATGAAATAAAGCACAACATTCAAGGAATATATCTAAAGATAGTATACATGTCATCTTAATTTTATTTTATAGAAATAAAATGTTTTGTATTTTTTTTTCAACTGAGCCTAGAGGCTCCATTTGAGGTCTACTTCTCCCTGAGTATGTCCCTGCATATAAGCATAATCTACATAAATACCTTTAGAAATCCCATGTTTATGTTAGGGATAAAATCTTTCATGTACAGATATTCATGTGGGCTTCTTATATTGCTTAAAACATTCCATGTGCACATGAACTGACCCTAAAATCTGTATTCTTTCAAAATTAGGATTGCAAAATGCTATTAATTCAATAATTTGCCTATAACCTGTAATTTTTTGTTTGCTTTTAAGAAATTTAGTGCTTTTGTGTTAGCATTAAGTGAAGCAAAACACTCAGCACCCTCCAGTCTTGCAATACTAGTGAACTGAGGGTTGTCAGTGGGAGTGGGTTGGGAAGGCACCAGACTTCTTTAATAATGGGATAATCAGTCATTCCAGAATCAGAATTATTTGGAACCTAACATTTTGCCAAACACAGGCACCAGGGAGAATGCAGAGCAGACTTCCCAGAAAGCCATGGTCAAACACCTGCAGGCCTGAGCTTCAGAACAGGCTTTCAAAGCAAAGCAATTTAATTTGGTGAAGAAAAAGCTTCTGTGCTTACTGGATATCAAAAAGACTGGAGAATGTTCAGGTAAGAGCTTTTCCAAACATTTTGAAAAAAAAAAAAGTCTTTGCTTAGTAAGCAATTTACTCTGAGTTAGGAATTAGATGTTTAATGTTTAAAGTGGATTTCAGTGGTGTGTTTAGTACTGATTTTGGCTTTCAGTCTGATGGTTTGGCAAAACACATATTAATAAAAAATATTTATTCTTTGGTATAAATTAACTTTAAAAAGATATTTTTAGAACTGGTAATGATATGCTGGCTACATAATTATGCATGCAGCTCTTTTCTGTTTTAAATGTCAATAGGTCTGTAAATATCTCACCCTTCTCCACTGTCTGTCAATTTGCAGACACATTTTTCAAGGAAAGATAGTCTGTAATATTGATTTGTAACAGGACCTGAAACACAGTGAATCAATGTTGTTACACCCAGAAGGCACAAATGCAAGCATTCATGTGAGGCACATCAAAAGAAAGCAATACCTGGAAATCAGAAACACAGTTATTACTTTGTAGGTTAACTGCAGACAGAAGAAAGGGATGTAATGTGAAAGCAGGCCAAAAACAAACAGCTGAATGTATTAGACTAAAACATTTTGTTTAATTGCTATTTAAAGGTCTGATAGAAGCATCAATTTTAAACAGCTGCCTTAACTCCAATGTCATCTTCACTGAGTAAACGGGGACCTGCCCCACACTCAGTAAAACAGAATTGTCCCAGGTGCTGGACTGGCCTTAAGCAACCCAGGAGATTTAGAGATTTATATTTGTGCAAGTCTGCAGTAGGTTTTCTCTGGAAAGGATGCAACCATACTAATTGTCATGTAGGCAGAATTTTGCTGCTTAAGTTGAGGAGGGTGCTCCGGAAACACCCTTAGTAACGTGCTCGGGTATGTTACTGTCCATATCTACAGGGCCAGCATTTTGTTAGCTGGCTCTCTAGGTGCCTTTTAGGCACCCTTTTTGTTAGGGATGCAGAGCTCCCTGCCTCTATGTCTCCAAAGTACAAAACAGCATTGGTAGTGATGGCAATTCTTGGACTTTTCATATCAAACTTCAGTGATAAGGGCTCTTAACAGGGCTTTCCCCTGGAGCCCAGCTCAGAGAGGGAAGGCAGCAGGTGTCCCAAATCCATGATTAAGTTTTAGGTTTCCACACTGAGTAGCTATGCAAAATCTATAAGGTGCCCTAAGAGGGTCTGGAACTGCACCTCCAGGCACTGTTTGCTCAGTGCCTCCAGTTTACAATGTCAGAATCCCTTAAGATTAATCCCTTAAAATTGTTTTCCTCCTTGTCCTATGATTTTAAGTTTTAGCTGCACTGAGGCAGAACAGAAGGAGCAATGACTCATACCTAGAGATGCCCAAAAGACTTCTGTCAGAGCCCAGAGTGCACCAACAGGCTCTGCAGCATCTCTCCCCCTCCAGAGTTTGGCTGTGGGTGCTCAAGGCCAGCGCTGGCATGGTGCAGTTGTAACCTGGGGTCAGGCTGCTGGGAAAGAGCCATGTGAGGAAGAGCTGTGTAATAAAGAGCCAGGAGAAGCCTCATCTGGGGCCTCCCCCAGGCTCGGAAGATGCATTTGGGCTCAGGCCCCAGCCTTCAGTCGGGGGCCTGCAGGGGTCCTCAGCCCTTGTGCCTTGCACCCCCAGCCCTGGCCCACTGGCTTGCCTTCCCAGCTTAACCTTGGACCTGCCCCATCACTGTGGACTTGTCAGGCAATCGGGACCATTGGCTGGTTACCATCACTGGACCTGCTCTGCTCCTCCTGTTGGAGTACCGGGGGCCTGGGCCCTTGTCTGTGGGTCTCTGCCTTGCCTGTCTTGCTGCCAGCTGCAGCTCTGGGCTCACCTTCCCTTGCAGAGCAGTCCTGCTCTTGCTGCTCCCTGGCACCTGGAGGCGGAGATACCCGTCCACATCATGGGGACTATGTGATTATACACTTTCAGACTGACATAGTCCTAATACTCAGGACCACCATCTTCCAGGCAAGTGCCTTAGCCATTATGGTTTCTATCACAAAAAAAAATCAGCGGGCAGCTTCCCTTCCTCCTTCAAAGAGAAAGTGTTAAGAGAAAGGCATAAACCGTGGAGAGAGTATCAGGAACTAACCTCCTGACTCACAGATGTGCCTTGATTAATGAATATGTAGGTAGATAGTAGCCCTGAGCTATGCACCTCAGTCCTGCAAGGGGTAGCCTGCTCGTTCTTCTCCTCCCCTCCCATGCTGTTATTGTCTTAGCGCTGAGCCTCGTTGCTGCTGTGAATCCCAGCAGAGGTCCCAGTTCTCCCATCCTAGGCCTAAGGATTCTGGATACTGCTGTGAATCCTACCCCCCCCCCCCCGAGTCCATGGCCTCAGCTGTTCAGTCATTGTAAAAGTGTCATAACACCTAGGTAGCCGGGACATCAGAGAGCCAAAGAGCTTTGGAAGAGCTGAGGTTTGGAATGTCTTTTTATTAGGATGACAGTACTAAATGCTTTCTATGCCCGAGAGGTAGCGAAGGCCACTCCTCTTTTCTGCCTCTCACAGAGGTAGAAAGTTTTTCACTGCAACACACTACGGTGCAATTTAAAATAATGCGTTAATGTAAAGCAGGTCTTGGCAGCACTGAGGTATTGCCATAACGTTTATGACAGGTCACCACCCACAAACCTGTCTGAACTAGAAGCAAGGACATTATGTATGCATGGGCAGCTGATATTTAAACCTGCTGTCTGTTAATGGCTCAAAGTGATATAAAAAGCAAGAATATGACATAAAAACACAGATCACCTATACAGTGAGTCAAAAGAAAACATAGACTTGGACTTTACTACTTAAGGGACAAGCAATGCAAGAAGGCACATACGACTGAATATCCTCTGTGATCAGATCTGCACAGGGAAATTAATTTAGTTTCACACATTTAAAGCTCACCGGTCTTGCTATGGTTAACTGAAAGTCATATATACAACAATCTGCAGTCAGCAGAATCTGAAATTACATAAAGTAATTCCTCTTTCTAAACCCTATCAGCAGATTTAGAGCATAAATATAACCTGGATTTAGGGTGTGAATCTTAAGAGATAAATTGGGGATATATTTTTTTAGATTGCTTTAATAACAGCTCTACTTTAGGTTTTACATGGATCGGCTTTGATTTCTTTTGGTGGGTGTTACATTTTAAGCATTTTTTTTAACACACTGCTTTTCCAGTCAGCACAGACTTAAGCCTGGAACAGAAGAATGAAGATGCTGTAATATTAGGAACAGAAAAGATAGAAACATAGGCTCTGTGCCATCACTGTCAAACAAGTCCCTCCAACAACTTCCCTTTCACCTGAAACCAGAGGAAAAAGACTAGAATGATGTAACATCTCTGTTCTCTTTGGCAGCCCTGGGAAAAAGACACAGGTCTGTTCATATGACCTAGCTAACCCTTTTCAGCTCCTCCAGCTGTTGTAACCAAAGTTCAGCAACTAAAATCTTAAGGAAAGTCAGTGCGTCAAAATAAAAGTAGAATGGATGCTCATTTTCTATATTTTAACAGAAAATATTAGCTAAAAAGGCTGGTGACGCTTTTGAATGCCATTTAGGCTTTAATCTGCAAAGAAGGCTGGTGGGTAACTCATGACTTCAAACGTTGCAAAAGAATAAAGGCTTTTCATTGCTTTCCATATGGCCTCCCCCACCCCGAATAAGTTAGCAAGCAGGTAGCCGCTAACAAGAAAACAGTCTTTGCAGTACTCGGCAGCACAAAGAACTCCAGGCTGGAGCCTCTGCTTTGTTTCACTGAAATAAACACAAATGCTGCAATTCATATCTAGTGAAGGCTTGGATTTCAGTTAGGTCAGGTAGCCTGGGAATCTATGTCACAACACATCCCAGGTGAAATTATATTTCTTGCAGAAGTAAATGCAAGATGAATACATTTAAATATATCTGGTTTGGGGATTCTTCTAAATCTGAAGTAGATGGAGAATGGGAAGCATAATGTCAGTGCTTCTTTAAGATAAATTAGATGTTCAGTGAACTTCCTGCAAAAATGTTTCATTAAGGAATAATTAAATTACACTTCGATCAGCTCCCTACTATTTGCAAACAACTTGGGTAATGCAAATATGTACAAATCACTGTGCCATTGCATGCTGCATTGAGACTTGGCATCATAAACCTCCCCTGCATTACATTTTGCTTAGTATACTGCAACTTATATCAAAAACAATGTAACAGAACTAGACAAATAGAACATTTATTACAATACAATGCAAATTTACACAGCATTCTTTTCAAATATTGTCTGAAGGGTTTGCAAGTACCAAATGTCTCTGGTAACAGCAGGACACTGGTCCTGTTTAAAGTAATATTTAAATGAAACACTTTATATCATACTGCAAATATTTGCACTGTGAATGCATTTTTGCTTTAAACACATGCCCCTGTATACACAAAGACATGTTTTCCTATCAACAGCTGCAAGTCTTGAAGTTGAATCTGCCTCTATGTAGTAAAATACTGAATGGGTTTTAATGAATGCTGAATGAAAAATAGAAGGCTTCCAGTAATGTGTCACTGACACATTCCATCTCTCTGGCATGTTTCTGTTGATGGTGGTCATGTATATCCTGAAAATTAATAGTAGCATGTTCCTTTCTGACATGTAATTACTGATCTGACACATTAAATTAACAGAAAAATCAACACACATCAAGTGAAAGAACACAGTACTTGTGTTGATCTCTGTCACACCATGTCACGCATCCCAGTTGCTTTTCTTGCCTGCTCAGTCATCACTACTGCTGATTTCATTTAAATTAAATTATGAAGTATCTGACACAAGACCTATGTGAAACAGAGCCTACTGTCTGTAATTAACTGGATTTCTCTATGAATTATAGATCTGTTTTGACATAGGAAGCCATCATACAGTTGAGGATAGTGATGCATTTGTGTGGTTTATTAGATTGCTGGGTGTGTACCCACACAACACTGTTAGTGTTACAAAGCTTCTGTTGAAGTCAATGGCAAATATGCACTTTTTTTTCAAGTGAAATCAGCTTCAGGCCTAATATGGAAATGATTTCATATTCTGAGATATGCTATTAAATTGTGCTATCTGGTCATTAGGGAGCAAGCCCACTAACCACTAACTGCTGGAATATAGTCAGAATGAAGTCTGCAGGGAAAAAAAATAGCTTTAAAATGTGCCTCCTCTTTCAATAATGCTTAGAGCATATTTCACCGTAGAAATTTCAAATTTCTATATTTTGTTTTCTTTTACTCATTAAACCATAATTTAATTAGAAAAAAACAGCAGTTTCACAACTATTCCCCCAGCTCAGATAGGCCTAATGTCCATAGGAATGCCATTCACAAATGCTTAAAAATTACAAAATCCTTACTGTAGAACTCTCACTTTTGCAAAAAGAGCAGCTTTCTGAGAAACAAGTCATATCTCAGTAAAAATACTAGCAGATAATCATTCTGACTCCCACAGGTAACTCCTTAGCACAGCAATATCTTTGGCCAAAAAATAATGATAATAATAATAATATAATTCTATTAAAAAGTATTGAAGTAAATAAGTAAAAAGTAAAAAAGTAAAAAGTATTGAAGGCATTTAGAAATGAAAATGAAAAAAGAGAATCTATAAAATTATTTTTCCAGTCCAGTCAAGCTTACCAATTTAAGTCCAATCTTTTGATCAGTCAGCCTTCTAGACAAGGATTTTCAATTCTTAAAGGAAAAATTTACCTTTTGAAATCAATATTTAAGTTCCTAGTGGAATATGAATTGTTTTAATAGCAAATGGGCTTTTGTAAATCCTATCAGATTTGTAGATTCTCGGTAGCTGATCAATTAATGGATTTCTGTGAAAAAATTTATTTGCATAGGATTTATGGCTTGTTTTGGTTTTACAGGGCTTGTGGTTTATGTGTGTTTTACAGGCCCAGAAAATGATCTGCAAGAGAGCACGCTGATCTCACACAGCTTTCAATGAGACAGCTCCATCACCTACAGTGAAACATCTCTGATACATGCCAGGGTAAAAGGTGAGCCAGAGTGGATTTTCTAAGCCTTTATTTGCTCCTCACTGGTCTCCCAGTGCTTCTGTTTCTTCCTGTCTAGTCAAGCATCTGCTACCAGAATAAGCTCCAAAGCTTTAATGAATCATGTTTTTTTGCATTATAGCCAAGATTTTCACCCTCAACGTTTTGCCTAATACTGATCCTCTCTGTTTGCCTGTTCTTACTCTGCCTCAGTGTCTAATAGCCTTTTGCTGCTTTTGTCTGCAATAGATTGTAAGATGCTTGGTCAAGATTATTATGAAAATTAGAAAGAAGAAATTCTGGCATGTAAGGATGATGGATTTAGGAAAAGCCAGAACAGCTATTAAGAAAACAGCAACAACAACAACAACAACAACAACAACAACAACAACAACATGAAATCCTCCAGGATTTTGATTTATTATATACTTGGGCCTAATCCAGTATTCTGGTCTTTTAGCGCGTATGTATGCCCCCAGGAGCAGACCTAATGTAGTCAGCTAATGAAAGCTATCTCCTTTCCTTTGTAACCTCTGTGTCATTCTCCTAAATTCAAATGACAGTGGTGTGCAGCCTCTAGCCTGTGCACTCCTGGCTGCATGTACATGGCTATCTAGGTAGGGACCTGGGCTGTCAGATCTAATTATGTCCTCAGACCCTTTTATTTCAGTGAGGAACAGTAAAAGTTTTGGGAGCAGAGATGACCTTTTTTTTCTTAAAATAATAAATGCACTGAAATTACAGTATTTGGAAGTCCAAATTTCATAAAATCATAAAAAAAATTAAGAAAATATTTAAAAGTCAGAACATGTCATTCAGACATTTTGAAATTATGGTTTTAACTTTTTTTTTTTAAGTATTTTCATTTGCAGATGGAAAAAGCTTTCATTTTACTTATATTTTACTGCATTTTTAAAAAGACAGTCACCTAAAATATCTAGAAGCTCATGGAAATATGCACCACAAAATATCTAATATTTATCATAGAAAATATTTGGTACCAAACCAAATATCTTCTTTTTTTCATTTTTCCAGTTTGGTTATGAAAATAGAAAATCTCATGATTCATATAACTGCAGGTCCAGGAATAAGAGTTTTGCATGTCTCTGCAGGAAACTGGCATCGCAACATGAAGGTTTGTATCTTGAATTATGTGGAATCTGCCCTTGAACTCTGTTTTTATCAGCTAATCATCTGACCCATAAAACTGCTTAGAAAAAAATGACCAAAGTGATATTGAAAACTGTAACACCCCCCCCCCCCACACACACACATTTAGATCTACGGAGAGAATGATTTAAAAAAAAAAAAAAAGAATTATTAACAAATCAATAGATATTGTGACTGTAGTTTTTGATTAAGATTATTAGATATGCTTCGAATGTATACGGTGCCAAAAACTGCATTCTCTGACATTATCACTGATTTGAATCACTCTTCTGAGTTTAGACAGACAGCAATCACCTAAGCCCATTTTAGGTGCTGTCATGAATAAGTTGAATATGGTCTTTAGATTCTGAATTGTTTAGATTCAGAATTGTGTTGTCTATAAATAGTGGTGTGCTTAGACTCCCTTAATCTGACCGAAATGGAAATGAACATGTAGTATGTAGTAAAACATATGCTCTGTGGTGGGATAGGAATCTTGCTTTGAAACAAACTTCAGTAAAACATGTTAGTGAGAGATGGGTGTTTAAACAAACATACCCCAGGATGAGACAAAGCATCTGTAAATAGCCCATAGAAATAAAATCAATTTATATAAATAGAAGTCCTATGTAATACTTTACACAAATACTTCATTGAAAAATAATTGTACTGAAATGGTTCATGAATGCTTGCATTTCATGATTTACTGACTGGTTCTTGTTGAACTCTACATTTGGATACTGCAGGCCTTTCATCTCCTTTGTCTTGTATCTTGAGGGTACAGCCCAGTATTTATTCTGAATATACCAAATGATTATACTTTTTTGACATACAGTCCAAACACCCCATGAAAGATAATCTTTTTAGATTGTAGCAAGTCATTTTGCTGATAC
The DNA here is from genome assembly GCF_036417845.1 of Apteryx mantelli. NCBI lineage: Eukaryota > Metazoa > Chordata > Aves > Apterygiformes > Apterygidae > Apteryx > Apteryx mantelli. The sequence goes on from NC_089978.1 coordinate 29,765,378, forward strand.
ATGTTGTGATTCAGATTTATATATAAAGGATGTGAAACAATGTGTGGGGATGCATTAGGATTACAAGGAAATAATCCTTGTAAAATGCATCTCCTGGAAGGTTCAATGCAGCTTCAGAGATTGCCCAGAATTAGTTACCTTTGCTATTTTCTTTTTTATGGAGACAGTAGGAAATAGTTTTAGTTAGGAGAGGTTGAGATGAGGTTGAGATTTTCAGACGTATTTTTCTTTCTCTAACTTTTGATTGCTCTGAATTCTGAAAATAAGCATTTTAGCAGTGATTTCAGGAGTACTAAATTAGATGAAGAATGAGTGCTTTTGAATATTGGTTCTCAAATAATTTAAGAAAAAATAGTACTCATTTATTACAAGTAACTGTGGCTAGAAAGCTTCTATAAGGTAGTGTGGTCTATCTAGAAAAGGCATAGATCAGTAAATCAAGAGAAACTGACTGTCTAAGCTTGGATTTTTTTTTTTTCTTATGTGTAAAATTGAAGATGCTGAGAACCACTTCAGTTTAGAGTTTTGAGATACATAAATGGTAAGTACAAGGGAAATGGAGCTGTAGTGCTATTACAAAATTTATATTTCATCTGTGAACAGAGCTTCTGAGAGTGGGCTGCTGTGTTAGTGACAGGGGAAGAGCTGGTGAAAGAAAGCACAGAACAGAATTTCTATGAGGCTGAAAAACCTGTTGTGCCATAAGAATGATCACTGGAAGAAATGACTATGGACTATAATGTAGTTGAAAGAGGTCGGTTTGTACTTCTAAGACTCAAATGAACAATACATAAGGCAGAAATTAGACTGCAAATGTCTCATATTTATTCAAGTGCATGGTGATATTTGCAGTACAGTTTCTGCTATACATATTGTTTCTCTGAGACTTGCATACATTTCATTATTTAATCTGTGTATTTTTTTCAAAATGTCATTAACTTTTTTGAGTAGCTTAATGGCATCCCAAATTTGTTATGCCATTATATGTATCACCTCTCAAATTGTGATCACTTCACTCCAGAACCTGGAACAGCTGTGTTTTACTTGAGTGCTCTGGATAATGAGGGGTTGTGGGCCTACTGTATGGAAGATCAAGAGAAACAGTATATTCCATGTATAGGGGCAGCCTTAAAAATGGTCTGGCAATTATCTTAAAGAAGCCCCTGATTAAAATATGGTGAAATGAAGTTGTAAATTTAATGTTTAGTTGGTATCCATATTATTGAGGGTGAGGTTAAAAATTAATTGACTTAAAGGGTATGTTCCACCAGGGTTTGAGAGAGAGTGACAGTTATATCATGAATGAGATTCTTCTGGTCTTATGACATATCTCATAGGCATAATATTTATCCAAATTTTATAAAAGAACAACAATGCATTTAAAGTTGAAAATCTGAAAGCCTTATAATTTTAGGTACTTACACTGTATATACATTTAAATTTTGTTAAGTATGGCCTCTGAAAATAAACCACTCAGTTTCAGTGTTGTTCTAATAGGTTAATCATTCTATCCGAATCATGAATTGGCATAGTATTGCGCCTTTCTGGATACAAAGTCTGCAAGGGATATTTCAACCCCCAGAATCAAATACTTTACTGTAATAAAATCTAACAAAACAACAGTAATCTATTGTTCTGCATTTCAGATCTGAACATATATGGCTATTTTTAAGCTCAGGATTTTTCTACTTTATATAAAACCAATTTCTTTTACTTTTGAATAATTCCTAGGAAGAATTTCCTAGAAAGAGGTGGTAGATTCTCTCAGATTAGACCTGTGAAGTGTATGGAAGAAAAAACTCATCATAAATTTTGCTGGCACATCATAAAAAATTCTAGTTTGTCTGCAACCTTTCTAAACTTATTGTAAACTTTGCATTACTCTCTCCTCCCCAAGTCAAAGTCGGAAAATATGTACCAAATGCCTTTCCAAGTGACTCCATGTTTATGTCATATGACATGTTCATGTCATATGACATAATGGACAGCTATAAATAAATTTGTTTTGAAAGAAGTCTGGATGAGGCTAAGGGCCAGATCCAAAAAAGGATTTATGTGCCTTAAGTAAGACTTGGGCAGAATTTAGGCCCCTAGTGATCCTGAGAACTGCTGAGCAGCATCTGCTTAACCCTAGAAATGCTTAAAAATTACATTATTGCCTATTTTTGAACATCACATTTCCCCAGATACCATAGCCTGCTTCTATATATGCCCGGAGTTGCCCTGATTTGACTTAATGGCTATGCCACTAAGTGCTTAACTCATGCTTACTCCATGTTTTCTGCATCATAAAAAGTCTCTGAGTCCTTCAAACCAGGAAAGTAACCCAAGCTTCTCTCTCAGGGAAAACACCTGAACCAGAGAGTTATGTTCTTTTGTGTCCTATTCTCTGGCCCAGCTAATACTTTTAAGTAGTGGCACCATTTCAGAGGAAAGTGAGGAAAGTGCTCCAGGGCCAGGTAGCCTGGTGAAGAGATCAGTCAGTAAGGAGGAACGAAAAGTGGATTAATAATACCTCAGAGAGCAGAGGGAATCAAAGCTGTGTCTTCCTATCTTGTTTTAGTGCTATAACCACTGAGCTACTGTGGAAGAGGCAGCCCTGACAACTCAGATTTCCCTAGGTTTTAAAGGAGTGACCCTTCATTCATTTGAAAAGGAAGGGAGTATGCTTCAGACGTCACAAGAAAGCTCCACATGTGAATACCAAGGCAAGGCAAATGTCCGGAGTATAACATATAGGGCAGGAAAATTTATGGGACACTGCCTTCTGCCTTCAACATTTTCCTTCTGGTTGTTTTTAAGTGAGTCCCCAAATAGCTTATAATTTCTGGGGAGCCAGTTCTAAAGCAGCCAGATCCTATTAACTAACTATAGAGAGCACCTGAGTACCCATGTGGGTGCTAGATCCTCCTTTGGTAATTAGGAACCTTAATTTTTTGGCATCAGAATGATCAGTGTTTTGGTTTTCAACTCCCCTTTTTGTACAGGATCTAATTGTAAATGTTGATTCAGAGATTTGTCTGGGTTAACCTCGTGTCTGTTCTTTAACATATAATGAAGCTTGTAAAATTAGTGTGCTGTTTCATTTACCATTCTGCACTTAATCATTCTTCTCAGTGGCATTTTTTCTCCCTTAGTCATGCTGACACCTCAAAGAGCATTCTCTCTCTGCTGGATTTTAGTCATCATGTAAATGCATGAAATCTGACACATTTTTTGAGGGTTTTTAATTAGGATCCCTATTTTTCCAGTGCTTAACAATCTTCAGAGATAATGGTCAATATATGTGAAATGGCTGCACCATTTCCTAAGGAGATAAATACAGGCACAAGTACACCAAAGGGAACACTTTCAAATGAGACTTTCTATTACTTTTTTGTGTAGTTTGTCTGTCTAAAGTCTTTGACAATTAGAGATGCATGCCAGCTGCCTTCAAACGGCCCCTTGTCATGCCTCAAAAAAATTATCAGGAAGACATCTGTTTGATTTCAGTGTTTGTCCCCACTCTTTTATATCCTTGCATTAATGGAGTAGCTTCCATATTAGTTTTCATAGGTCTAACTCATTCATGAAAAGTATACAAATGATATGACCAAGCCAATAGTTCCATTTTGCATCATACAATCTTTATATATGTTACAGAAGATTAAATGTCTCATCTAAGCCAGTAACTGAGAGTTTGAGAGCAGCAAAATGCAGAAAAAGCCAGCAGGAAATTTGCAGAGTATACAGTGCTGGAAAGCAGCAACTCTGCCTAATGTGCCAAAAAAAAAAGGAGAACTATATTGTAAGAGATGCAATGGACTTAGCATTTGTAAGGCTTGCTTATGTGGACAGGTGGCGTAAGAATCATCGCACCTACATCTGGACAAAATTACGTGTAGCATAGACATCTGAACTAATCACCATAAAGCTTCCAACAGAGAGAAATAAGCCCATGAAGGGTGCAGATCATCTAACCTGTTTTAAACTTTTAATTTTTGTTCTAGTTCTAGACTCTTGTTCTAGTTCAGCCTCTCCTTAGATTATACAGGGAATTCAGGGAATTCAGAATAGCCAAGATGTCAGTATCTACTTTGTCAGCATTTAAAACTAAGTGGGTCTGCACCCATCTGTATCAGAGATATGCCCAAATTCTAGTCTAAACACCCCAGACCCACCAATGCTGAACTACTTAGCCTGATAGACAAAGCATAAAATAACTGAGAGGCCAAAGCTTTACCTAGTTGTAAGTGTATCTTTGTGTAAATCCAGTTTAAAAGCTTTTTTCAAACCATTTTGAAGCAACAATTAGATGAAAACAATAGCTTTTGCCTCTAAAGTGCACATAATTCATTACTTCCATTTCCTTTCTTCTTTTCTGCCATTGCCACTTTCTATAAATATTACAATAATAAATCCCCAAAGTATTTTTAAAGCAGTTCACTATTTTTTATGCATGCAGCCTAGCAAACATCTGAATGGCAAGGGACATTTCTCAAAGTACTACAGATATAGAGCTGATAAATGATGGCAGAGGAATATGAAGAATTTAATTCTAGTATTTAAATTGCCTCTTAAATATAGGTGCCCTTTCCTGGTGCTGTCATGCTAAGCAGTGAAGTCAAAGAGATGAATGAATTAAATTTTGACTGATGATAAAGCATAAATGCAAATCAAAACAATAATAAATAAAATCTGTGCAGAATGCTCATAATGTACAATGCAAATGTATATGAACATGCCATGCAAATTTATGTAGAAGATGACAAACATAAAATGCATTTTCTCAAAAGCAGTCATTACTTGTCCATTCAGAAGAAATTGATTAATCCAGAGTGCTAGTTCACAAATACAGAATGCCACTCCCTTGACAGCTAAAATTAAAATACACCTAAGTAAAAGCAGATTAGTTTATTGGGCAATTTCATATTAAGCCCCAGTTGCCCACACCTGGGAATGGCTGATCTAAGCATTATATTTATATATTTAGATTTCCTGGTATCAAATTTTACGAAAGATATGCTGGCCTTACAGTGCTGTGATAAAATATGCCCAGCTCTCTACAGTTCTTCGAGTTAAAACATTAAAAAATATTGTTTTTAATGTAGATCATGGAGATTAAATTGTTGCAGTTGAATATGTATGTATGTATGTATGTATGTATGTATGTATTAGAGATCCTTGTGATGGGAGTGTTTAGAAGACAGATAGATCAGGCTAGTTTTAAATTTTAAAATAATGCTTTGCAAGGTCGACATTCATTAACAACACACCATGCTAATAGTTTTTACCCATTACAGTCATATCACTATGTAATCAAAGCAGTCAGTCCTTAGCAATCATGTCCTACAATACCATGGAGCTAATCCCATATTGTTAGTACTGATGGCTACAGCCCTTGATGGTCTTAGTTGCTGAGGTCAAGATGATTAGGTTAAAGAGCCTGTCAATAAGAGAAGCCAGAACAGAAGTGGATGAGTGCATGGGTGGGTGCCCACTTCTCCACTCTTCCCCGAATTTGGAGTCTTGTCCTTTTATAACATAGTTGAGTTTCTAGACAGTTCCCAACCCTTGGCCTCCACCCTGGACTATGCTGCACGATTCTTGGGGTGGGGCAGAAGAGGTAATTTTCTCACATTGCAACAGGTGTCTTATTCAGTTATTGGCTGTTTTATTGCCCTTGCTTAGTTACTGCTTCTTTTTTAAGAACGCAAATAGTCTTTTCCCATCTGTCAGGGCTGTGCTTTTTCAGTGACCTATAGTGGACCATCAGCAAACTGTTTGTAATTCTCAGGGCTCTGCTTTCAGCCTGTGCCCATATTTTCAAGGCCTTTTGAGTTACCCCATGCTTAAACTGTACATCTGTACATGCACAAGAGACAGCTGGTATCCAGATCACATTTGCACAGCAAGTTCTCATAACAAGTTGGTAATAAGCCTCACAGTCCAGGGCTGGGGCCTTGCAAAGTTAGATTATATGGTTATATTATGTTAGTGTGCTTGTGTTCAGGTTCAAAACAAGAGAATATTAAAGTCTGCATAGTGTTCTTCATGTATGGGTGCAGCAGGCCTCTGCTCTAGCTACACAGTTACTGTAAAGGTAGTTTCCTTATCCTTCCTCAGGCTTGTGCTCTGCTGTGCTGAGTTTCGTGCACCTTCCATCACTCAGGCTATATAACAGAGGACAGGTAGAATGGACAAAGCGATTGTTAATACCTAGGTAGGGGAAAGGTTTTTCCTCTGTTGTATGTACCAGGTGGGCTTAGCCTTTGGAAAACTCTGACTGCAGGGATGTTTTGAATATGCTGTAGAAGAAAGAATTATTTTCTCACCTTCCCACATTGTTCAGTTCCTGAGAATCAGAATGTGGCATGGGTAAGCCTAGTCATGGAAAAGAGGGGTGAGAACTGCAGTTTTCACAAATAGGTCTACTGTATATCCAAGTACCCATGAATATGTTTTTTGTTTTTTTCATCTGGAAAATCTGTTGGGACAAAATATAAAGACTTGATGTGTTGCTAGAGATTTGAGGTATCCCATAGTCTAGTCAGATCTGAGATGTATGTGGGCAAATAAACACTGCAGTTCAAGCAGAAAAAACTAAGAATCAGAAAAAGCAGTTCCAAACTGTCAGGTTGGTTTGTATGTATCAAGATAAGAGACCATTAGGGTGTGATAAACTAATGGTGATGTACAGAGACTGCTAGATTATCTCTGGAGCTCACTTCTGTTTATCTGCTGGGCAATCTGTTCTGTTGCTATTGCCAGGAAACTAATTACTTCCATGCCACAAATAGATTTGGTTGAGAATATGTGCAGGTGGGGTGAATGGGCTTTCAAGATCAACCAGAAGAATCCTATAAAGATCAACTATATACAACTAATGTGTAAGTATAAGTGTTGGCTGTTAAGCATCAAGCTTTTCCCCAGCAATATAATCTTGAGTCTCCTTTTTCCTATAAAGGAGCATCTTTGTTCACTTCTGTGAAATATCTTTGAGTAACTGTGTCTCAGTAGGATGTTAATGCTAAACCTACCCTGAAAGAGTTTAATTAAAGACTGTATTCTGCATCTTTAGTTAAAAGCAAACAGAATGGCTATTCCAACTTTACTTGCATGCTAAGGGGTACAAGTTGCAATGTTTGAGTAGGTTCTTTTTTAATCAAATATGACATTTTGGTTTGATGTATAATTTATTCACATGGCTTAGAAAAGACGTGTTACTCTATAACTCAGTGGGGTAGCCCAAAAGTAAAGCTAAATGAGAAAAAAAGATACAGTATACAGCTCAAAAGTCTTTCTTTTTATCCCAAAAGTGGGTGGACTGGAAAACATAATTCATTTTTAAAAAAAGTGAAGTGCTACATTTTTATCAGTATACATAAATCACTTCTTCCTTAAAATCACTTTCATAAACCTAAATGGAAGTCTGCATAAGAAACTCTTGTCAAATAAGAAAGCAGAAACAATTGTTAAAGGTTTTATGTACAATATTCGTATATACTTAAAAATAGTTTGAAATACATAATACAGAGGAAAATACAGTGCAGTCATCTTAATAAATGTTTTGAGTAAGTTCTACATCATTACACTGCAAAGTAGAAAATACTAAATAATGAATTTGACAGTAAATCACAACCCTAAATTCCCTATCTAGGGGCAAAGAATAAAAAGAATTGAGAGAATAAATGCTGTCAAATATGAAATGAAGAATAAGATCTGTTATAACTCTTTGTATAAGAGCTTTAAACCATAAAGAATAAAGTGAAATCTGTTCTAAAACTGAGATATATATTTAACTTACTATTCATAGAGACCAAGCTCTCTCTTTTTTTTTTTTTAATGAGATACCCATTGTGTCCTGATTCATACAAATACTTCATATCAATCTCACAACATCAGACTGGAAAAGATGCTTAGTTAATACATCTAAGCATTGGGTAATTTTTTTTTTTCTGAACATGCTCAACATACTACCTTTGAAATTCTTAAAATTGCTACAAGAAAAATTCAAGCAAGAAACCATGCTGTTTTTTTGAAACAGGCAATTATTTCTTATTATTTTAAAGAACAAATTATTTTTGATGCTTCATGGACAAATGCTTCCCCTCCACCTCAGTACTGCAAATTCCTTGTTATATCAAACAAACAAAGGGTCTAGATACTTCAGCAAAAGAGAAAAGGTTGGAGAAAAAAAAAAAAAACAGCAGTATTGGATGTGTGTAATTTAAGCACTTTAAAGTCTTAAAAGTTAGGCCACTGGCACAGAAACATGAGCTCTGCTATTGCCTTAAGTGATGACCTTGAGTAGGTCATGTTTGCAGTCTGTGTCTCAGTTTCCCCTCTTATTCCTTTTCTTCTCCCCCTGGAAAAATCTTCAGGACAGATCCTCCTGTGCATGCAGGCAGTCTGATCCTTTGGGGCCCGTAATCAGAGTATGACTTGAGCACAGAGAGTGATAATTTGAGATCGAATATTTTTACTGCGGTATTTCTTTCTGTCTCTTCAAGTTACTCCTATTATTTCACCTATCTTTTGATTATTCCCTGAAACTGGTGTGGTTTAGGAGAAAGAAGAAACTAGAGGCATGACAGAGGTGGCTGTTAACAATATAACTCTATTCAACAAAGCAAAATTGGTCTGACTTTTCTTAAATGAACCTTTTCTAATTGCTTATGAGACATCCAGAGCCCAAAGGTGTAAGAGACCTTGAAAGCTGTTTTGTTGCTAGGCCAGAGAATTCAGGATAGAGGCTGGTCAGTTGTGAAAACCAATTAAAAATACCTCACAGCTCTGTCATTGCAAAATAACTGAAGAAGGAAAAGCTCATATAGGCAAACCTATGGGTCCTGTGTTTTCTGGCTGGATTTTCTCGTTCTCGTTGCCATGAAATCATTGGAAAGGGATTAATGACATAATGGTTTTACAGACAGATCTTTTTATCACCTTGGATAGGAGTGAATTATCAATTCTCATGAATCAGCCAAGCCAAAAACGCAAGACAAAAAGACTGGGAGTGTGTTCTTGACTATCTACAGGCTTTGACTCATGTGCAGCATGTGGGGGATTTCTCAGGCTTGCAGAGGTATCATCCATAGCTCAGGACTGTCACTATTGCCACAGGTTCCCTTGTAAGAGGAAGGGAAGTATTCTATGTGAAAGGGAGGGAAGAGAGCTCCAGGATGCAAAGAAAAACAGAAAAGTTGTTTCATTGTTCTGAAAAAAATCAAAGAAGATTTAATATTCTCTTCCTTTATCCACACTTCTCAAAGAGTAGAAGCTGTTCTTGGAATTTCTCAGTCTTTTCCACTGGTGGATGTCCGAGACTGTTTAGAGAAAAGACATTCCCAGAGCACCTGTTTGCTTGGATGGGCCATGAATGGGCAAAGTGTGGCAAGGATAGCCCACATAAATTGCAAACTTTTCAAATTGGGTTGATAGAAATGAATATACTCATATGTTCAGGTGAGGATCACTTCTACCTATGCATTCCAAAATGATTAATAGAATATTTTCTCAGAAACAGTTTCTCCTCCTTTTTCCTTTTTTTTTTCTTTTTTCCATTTCTCCTTTTATATTTACTTTTTGGTAGATTCTTTTATTTTCCTCTTTGTGCAGGACTTCACTAATAACAGCTTATTTTATAAGACTCACCCTTGTCTGAAAACATAGGGATACTGTGAGGTATATGAAATGTTTATTTTTAAATTCCAGTGCTTCCAAATGAAACCAATGAAATCGTTGAAATTTTACAAAATTATTACAGCTGTGGTACTTAATTTGATCTTGCCAAGGAAGCTGGAAGATTATACACTTACCTTAACTCCACATATTTATTTTCCTAGTTGTAGAATTATAAGACTGGTGGGAATATGGGTAATCCAGTCTGGCCACTCAAGATATGCCTAAACCATTCCCGATAGAAATTTGTCTAACCACCAGTGATGGAGATTTTCCAAACTCCCCAGACAATCTATTCTCATACTGTGCTATCCTTAGAACACTTTTCTATTGTATCATCACATTCTTCTGCTCAATGTTAAAATCTAAATATAAGTAATGGCCCCCACTTGTCTAATTTATTTCTTCTGAGTAGGCAAATTTAATAGAATAGAAATTATGTCATAAATGCAAGTCTTAACTGAATGTACTGTACCACCCAAACTTTCATGTAGAAGTCAAAGGAACATCAGAGGCTGAGCAGGTCTTAAAATCAACCCATCCCATGTTCAAACTCATTTGACAGAGATTTTGTTTAGGTAATTTGTAATTACCTAATTTACTTTCTTGAGAGTAACAAGCCACTCAACACACCTAAAAGTAAGCCACTTCCACTGAGCTACTGAAATATTGAAAGAAATCCATAATTATACGTGCTCAAATTGAAAGTGTTAACTAAAGCACATATCCTAATACACTGCCTCTTTACTTCTGTGAGGTTATTGGATAGCACAAATGTCAATGATAACTAGGACATCTGATATGTGTATTACTCAATCCTTTTTATGGAAATATTTCACTGAATAATTGACTATTCAAAAACTTAAATTAGCATATTTTGAATAATTTTGAAATCTTCAAATGATAACTACTGTGTTTCTTATTGTAACACTATCTTTTTGGCATGTGTACTGACAGTTCTTTCCAGTTCTTATGACTGGAAAGAACTTGTGACACTCCTCATCTCAATTTTGGTTGTGCTTCGGTTCAAACTGGCTGATAGATTTTACTGACAAGAACAACGGCTACCTTGTTTGCAGAATCATCTCTCAAAGTATAGTCATGTGTAGATTTTAGTAGGCATTTATTTGCACACATCTTAATAAAACTAAAGGACTCTATCCAAGGATTGCAGTTAGGATAGACCCTCGGGAAGTATGGAATTAAAAGTCTTTCCCCTTATCGGAGCACTGATATTAGTAAAAGTGTTTGCTATCTTAGGAGTTGCCCAATGCCTAGCATAGGCTATTCTGGGGTTGCTTAGCTGCTTCCAATGAAGTACTGGCAATTCATATAAACATTTGCTGCAATGACTGTTTAAGTCTGCGGTTCTCTTGGTCCTGAAATTACTTTTGAATAGTTTAAGTTGACAAAAAGAATTTTTCTCTAAATGAAGTGTTAGTTAAAAACACAAACAAATGGGATGTTGTTTGGCTCAACATCTGACAACACGGTGCTTATGAGCTTACTATAAATATTTTCTTTTCAGAGACATGGAAAAAATCTGAGTGTAATCTTATACCAAAGCATTATTTATGTGTCTGCTTCAATTCTGCTGATGCCAATAGAATGCAAATACTTCAGAATGCTTCAGAGTGTGTCAGACTGGATGGAATCTTTAAGCGGGTTTCAAAAACTCAGCTGTGAAGGCCAGCATTTATCCACACAGCAAACAACACAGGAGAAAATGCGAAAGCTTATTTGCATTGCACTGCTCATATGCTTTGGTACCAGAAGACCCAAACCTTGGCTCTTCTGGCTCCAACAAAACCAGAATTTCACTTGGAGAATACCAGGGGAATGCTGTGCACACCCTTCTGGTTCTTGACCTAAAATCAAGATTATTGTTCTATGCATATTGGTTACTGGATAAGCAATTTGATAGGACAGATAGTCTTTTCTATCATTCAGATCCTTAGTGGATATCCTAAAAGCTATATGTTCTGAATCTTTTTTTATGAATTTGCTAATCTTTCATTTCCTAGTCTTCCTCCTGCCTCAATAGATATAAGAATGAGAATGATATATTTATATCAAAAAAATATGTACAACAACTTATACAAATGACTTGCTTGCCTTTTTGTAAATGAATTTTTATTGCTGCACATTTTTAGGACTCCCTAGTACAGCCAATGCCTACTAAGAAGTATGTTTTGCACTAAAAAGATGAATATTCTTTCTTTCTTAGAGAAAGGAGTAATATTTAACATTTGCACAGAAATGTAACCCAACTTCCATGCCATTTTATAACAAGACTTATGTTCATATTTTAAGACAATGTGAATACAACATACTGAAAATTGTTTTTCCATAAAATATATTAGTTAGCTTCTCACTCTGGGCCATCACCATACCACCTTCTGAGCTCCAGTCTCTTCAAAAGAATCTTAATTCACAGAATCACATAATGGTTGAGGTTAGAAGGGACTTTTGGAAATATCTAGTCCACCCACCCTGCTCAAGCAGGGTCACCTAGAACATGTTGCCCAGGACCTTGTCCAGATGGCTTTTGAATATCTCCAAGGAAGGAGACCCCACAACCTCTCTGGGCAACCTGTTCCAGTGCTCTGTTACCCTCATAGTAAAGAAGATTTTCCTCATGTTCAGATGGAGCTTCCTGTGATTCAGTTTGTGCCCGTTGCCTCTTGTCCTGTCATTGGGCACCACTGAGAAGAGTCTGGCTCTACCTTTTTTACAGCCTTCCTTCAGATATTTATACACATTGATAAGATCCCCCCTCAGTCTTCTCTTCTCCAGGGTGAACAGTCCCAGCTCTCTCAGCCTTTCCGCATAGGAGAGATTTTCCAGTCCTTTCATCATCTTAGTAGCCCTTCTCGGGCTCCAGTAGCTCCATGTTTCTTTTGCACTGGGGAGCCCAATACTGGTCACAATACTCCAGATGTGTCCTCACCAGTGCTGAGTAGAGGGGAAGGATCACCTCCCTTGACCTGCTGGCAATGCAACCCAGGGCACTGCTGGCCTTCTTGGCCACAAGGGCACATTGCTGGCTCATGGTCAGCTGTTGTGCACCAGCACTCCCAGGTCCTTCTCCGCGGAACTGCTTTCCAGCAGGTCAACCCCCAACCTGTACTGGTGCCGGCGGTTATTCCTCCCTAGGTGCAGGACCCTTTGTTGAACTTCATGAGGTTCCTCTTCGCCCATCTCTCCAGCCTGTTGAGGTTCCTCTGAATGGCAGCACAATCCCCTGTGTATCAATCACTCCTCCCAATTTTATATCATCAGAAAACTTGTTGAGGGTGCACTCTGTCCCTTCATCCAGGTCATTGATGAATAAGTTCAACAATACTGGACCTAGTATTGGCCCCTAGGGAACACCACTAGCTATGAGCAACTAGACTTTGTGCCACAGATCAAAACCCTCTGAGCTCAGCCATTCAGCCAGTTTTCAATACCTCTCCCTGTCTCCTCATCCAGCCCATACTTCACCAGTTTGCCTATGGGGATGTTAGGAGAGACAGTGTTGAAAGCCTTACTGAGGTCAAGGTAGACAACATCCACTGCTCTCCCTTCATCTATCAAGCCAGACCTTTCATCACAGAATGCTGTCAGGTGGTTAAACATGATTTCCCCTTTGTGAATCCATGTTGACTACTCCTGTTCACCTTCTTGTCCTTCATGTGCTTGTAAATGGTATCCAAGATTAGCTTTTCCATCACCTTCCCAATTAATTGTCAACTTTACATATAAGGGATTCTACATATCTAGTATGTGAACCATGATTCTCAAAAAGCAGCTGACCTAAATGGACATTCTTCTTTTCAGGATTTATAATTAAATTTACACTTTCATGTTTTAAAATAAAAAATATATATTGCTTTTAAGTGAATTAAGCACTTTTTTATTTCTTTCCCAAAAGGAAAATTTTAAAATGAAAACAAATTATCATTTTGCTGCTCTTCAGTGTCAAAGGGCTTATCTTATTCATGGTAGTAATCATCTTGGGATATTTTCTATTTTTTACTTGATCCTTCTCAGTAGCTTTTGAATACTTTACCTTAGGGAACACAAGTATGAGAAAGTTGTATTTTTAATAGCATGATTTCAACCTATCTCAAGAGTGCCCTGTTCATTCTGCTCCCTCACACAACTGAAATCAACTCACTTTTATAGCCTTTATATAGGCTAGTTTTACAAAATATATGAAGTCACCTGGCAGACCTAGAAAGGGAAAAATCTGTGGGTTCTATGCCACTTGAGTGGAGTTATACAGTATTTTACTTCCAGATTTAACAGAAAATATACTTCTTAGCACTAATGTCTTCTCAGTGGATCCAAGTAAACAACAATAAGGAATATTTTCAGGTTTGATTTTTGCCCTTCCTTTCCCTTCCCTTAATTCCCTTTTCCTTTCTAGTACAGTCTACTAAAATGCAAATCCAATACTGTTTATTGATATGGACTCAGACTGAGCAAAATATTTAGGCTCTTAGGAAAGGTTAAGGCAGATATCTCATGGTTCTTACTCCACTCCTACTGAGCGGTCAATAGGTATTTATTTATAAAGAACTATGCTAATTGAAAATGTTGCCACCTTAACTAGTGTTCATATTCCTAGGCATTGCTTTTATCACAGCTCTCCTGGGGATAGATTTTACTAGGCAAAAACAAGGAAGCTGTTTCGGGCATGTCTGACGCATATTAGAAAATATTCACACGTAGTCCATTACATGAGCAAAGCTATAGAGCTGGAAATCTCCAAATGGTGATAAATGAGGAGCTACTGGGACAGGTAAAAATCTCATTGCTTGATCCAGAAGACTTCATCTATCCACACTATTTTGATCCTTCCACTCCATGATTCTTATTGAGAAATTATGATTGCAAAGGCTTTGCTGGACTGAGGTCCTAATTAACCTCCTGGCAGCTGCTTTGCTGGATTAGCACAGTGATGTGTGTCTGTGCGGAGTTCTGAGTTGGGTAGCGCAGTCTGGTACTATGCCCTGGATTTCATTTATGGCAGGGATTGGTCTGGTTCATTCTATTTGAAGAGCTGAAAGAAAAGGATGCAAGGTTGTATTGTCAAATGCAAATTCACTCAGCACTTCTAAATAGCTGCCCTCATTCTTTTGAAGTCCTTAGAACAGAAACTCATTTAGTCATGGCATAGAAAAGTTTGGTCTGCTTACATGTTTCCTTACTTTGCAAAATGTCTCACTGACGCGCAGGGACATATGTAGTATGAAATCTCATTGCAGTTTGGCCTTAACACTATTCTGGGCATTGGAAGGCTCAAACATGATACCCATTAATACAATAGTTCAAAATGAGACAAATCTACCTACAAAATGCATTCTTCATATTCAGATAAATGGACTTTATTTTCAGAGAAATCTTCTAGTGAAATAAGGAATTAATAATATAAACTAGAAAGTACAATAATTCAGTCTTCCACCTGGTTGTTTGCTTTTTATCTGAATTTAAGCCTTGCGCACAATGGCTTCATCTCCTTCTGTCTCTTTACAGTTGTTAATATGATTTGGGAATGTTCTAAATAAATGCTAAAAGAAATCCCAGTACAGAGCTTAGGAGGAGGACTCACAGACTAAAGAGAGTACAGAAAATTCACTACAAAGTGTGTCTTACCACATGCAGGGTGTATGCTTGAACGCAGCTGACTGGAGGTGCAGTGTCAATTGGGGAGAACTTCAAAGCAGAAGAGGGAACATGTACAAGCTATGTTCCTGAGAGATGATAAAGATGGACCTTGGGGAGAAGTGGATCATAATGTCTCAAGGCTAGTGAGCAAAGTTACTTTTTTTCCATTTGCTCCATACCAGTAAGCCTTGTGTAATACTTAGAGGGTTAACTGTTCTGAGTTGTTCTGTTTCATACTGGACATACAGGGCACCGAGTATGCTGGGCTCCTTGCCTAACTTTCTCTTGAACACTACAGAACATTTGAAACATGTATTACCTCACTGCCTAATTATCCTATCTTACAGAAATGGGAAGATACAGGAGTCAGTGCAACGCAGAATTTTGTAATCTAAGGTAAACAGCTAAAGTCAAATTCTCTCCTTATTTATTCCTGCTTACATAAGGAGTAAATTCCCTGAAGTGAATAGGATAATCCTGGTGTAAATGTGAAGAAAAATATGCTTTTTCAGTTCTAGTAAATATTCCCTTAAGAAAATACCTTTAAAGTGTAGAGCTGATTGAACTTTGAATGCTAAAATGTTTTCATTATGGAACAAACAGCTTCTTTGAAATAGGCTTTTTTACTGTTTCTCTGTAATGTTCAAAATTACTCTGTGGGAACTAGTTCTTTAAAAAAAAACCAAAACAAAACAAACTGAAATCTCCCTCTCCCTCTCCCCCAGAACCTTAGGGGTTCAAATTAAGTCAATCAAAATCAAGACCTTTTGTGGGCTGAGAGAAAATGTTGTTTTCCTCTGCAATCTGTGACCTCAAATAGGCCCTTTTCTTTCTAATCTGATGCTTTACATGCTGTGAAGAATGAAATACACTTAATTCTTTGACTCAGCCTCCCTTTATGACTATGTAAAAGAGCACAGAGCTGGTGAAAACTGCAGGTGAAGTTTAGCAAGAAAGATTGAAGCAAAAAGTGGCCTCATGCATGTTCTCCTATTCCTAGGGCTCTTACAAGCTTATACGCAGCATGGGAGACTACCTTCAGTGATAAAAATCAAGGGTTAGAAAAAAATTAAGCTCTGGAATAAGAAGGGAAGTTATTCACATTTTGTTTGCTTAGTGTGGAAGAGGATCTTGCCATGACTCTAGGACTACCTCTACACTCTCCATGGCCTTTCCACAAGAGCACTCACACCATTTCCCCCTAAACATGACTTATAGGAAGCTGCAGCTCCTTTCTATGCTGTTTGGCAAAGCAAATTGTTGTGTGGGAGACTCTGCCAGTGGGAGAGTGGTACACTGTCAGTAGGAGAGTGGTACAGGTTTCCAGCATGCTCACGTGCTAAACTTTGTGCCTCTTCAGGGTTCTGTCAACACCATTCAAGATTTTCTTTGAGAAGCAGTATTTTGTGGCATGTGGCATCCTTATTTCAGGAATAATAAAGGCAAATCACAAGCTGGCTTTTTAAGCTATATAGTATGTCACCTTTTTCTAAAAATGTATGACATGTTTTCACTCCACTCCACATGTCTCAAAGTACTGCAATCACCTCTGATTTATTTATTTATTTATTTCTCAATATATGTAGTCCTTGTTCTCTCAATAAAAATGCTGTAACATAAATAATTGCACTTGAATTAGTAGCATGCATCAAATGGCAAGTCAAATACATATTAAAGGAAGATTTGTTATAATCATTATTGAACAAATGGACTGAGAGATGACTATGCTCATTGGCTGTATATTTCTGTTCTATACATTCATATCTTGTGTTATGCTTATATTTGTTTTGACCTAGGATGGATCTAGAATTTCTTTAACTGAAAGTTGTTCTAAGGTTATAGTACACAGTATTTGGCAAAAAGTAGAAAAAATGAAAGTCAGTCAGAGAAGGGACAGAAACTGGTGGGTGTTCGTAATTGCATACCTACATAATACCTATGCTGCTCTTTTATGATCATATCTAAGTTGTCCGGAAGATCTATAATACAATAAGAAGTATCAGTCTTCTCACTGCCAACACCCCTGACTCCACTCTTATGTAATCCTCTTTCTGCAGTGAAATGTATTGCATTTATGATGTGTCAAGAATATAGTTATATTTGACAGGAGTTCATGAAGAGCTGACAAATAACTTGTAAATATTTACCTTTTAGAAAACCAAACCTTTTTAGCAATATTTTTGAGTACAAGCAATGCATAATGTCTAAATGGTAAGCAAAAAAGTAACCAAACAGAAGTATTTCTCTTTATGAAACCCATAGCTAGCAACACCTAAAGAACAAGCAGGTTTCAACCTCTGGAGACTGTTGCATGTTCAGATTGCCAAGTCACAGTGGCAGTTTTCATTAAAAATTCATTTCAGTTAATTTTATGTATTGACAAATTTTGCATCTGTTCTGCTTTGTGTGTTGAGATTTCCTCTATAGCAAAAACAAAAACAAAAACAAAAAAACCCCAGGCATCTCCAACAAGATATTCTCCCCTCAATCATGGACACCTTAAGATGCTCATTAATGGAGTCTATATTCCCCCACTAACTATCAGGAAAACCTATATGACATTTGAACTAGATGCTTGACTTTTGGCTCCCTGAAGATGAATCTCACCCAAAGTTTCCTGAACAAATAAGAACGATTATATTACACAAGAAGATTAAAAGAGTTTCTTAAGTAATTTAAGGTATAAATTCTTGATCAGCAGCAATGGAAGCTTTCCTAACAGTGTCTTGACAATATCCTCAACTCACACAATTATTTTCATAAACACTAGAGGAATCTCCATGTTAATTCTGTCCTCAGTTTCTTAGAGATGACTTCCAGTTATGGATTTGGTGAGGTGGACACTTAATTTAGACTTGATGGAGACTGCCAAATCCAGACTACAAAATCTCTTTATAAGAGCCATTAACTAACAATTGAAACAAAATCACTTCTGGTCATTACCAACTCTCAGTTGGATTTAGGCCAGTGACAACAAAAGAATTTGTTCCAGTTCCCCAGATCACACTGATTACAGTTTACATGTTTTATTTCAGGAATAAATAATATCATAGGTTTCCTGATGCGCAGAGAAACTCATGGGGTCATCTAAGGTAGAAGATGTCGTAAGTTACCCAGAAGCTGGTACCAGGATGACTCCTGTCCCATACTGACAGCAAATGTCAGTATTTCTTAAGGGTTATGTATATTAGAAAGGAGAAAGTGCCTTGATACCTTGAACAGGATTCTGGGTACTTGTGAGCACTCCAAGTGATCTAAATTTGTGAGCAAGAGATTTTGTTGTTTTCATCACCTTATTTTAAAAATGTGTTGAAGAAGGTGTTTGATACTGAACCAAAGGAGCAACAATTTAAATTTAGGTATAAGCTCAATTTTGAGCAGTGCTGAGTAGCCTGAACTCATACATGGTTTTAATTGGGGTTGGAGGAATGAGTTACAGTCATTTCTAAGCAACTTTCATTGAAGAACACTCAGTGTAGGTATGATCCTGGGAAATGGAGGATGTAATTAGGTCATGACACAAAGGCAACCTGCTAATTTCAGATGGGGGTGAAAAAGACTATGTAAACAATTAAAAAATTTAGGTTATTAAAAATAGGATAAAGGCTGAATATAAATATTTCAAAGCATATGATGTTATTGCCAAACAACTTTCAAATGTGCATGTAAGAAAACAGGTTTTCACCCAGATAATTCAGCCCTTATGTCATTTACTTAAGTACATAGACCTGTTGAAGTCTTTGAGACTACTCCTCTGAGTAAATATGTATAAATCAAAATACATTAAAATTCAGCATAACAGTTGTAGAATCTTTCCCTATATCATATTGTCTTGAGTGACATGTTGGATAAACATGTTTTGCCTGTACCAGCTGAGCATCTGGCCCAATGTCAGCTTATCAAAGGAAGAGAAATTTATATTCACTTCAAGGATCAGCTCAAAAGGTACCTAGAAACTGCTGTTACTTACTAAGAGTAGGGGGGCTAGATCATAAAATCTGCTGTGCTACCCACAAAAAACAATTATAAAATGAATGTAGTTCCAGCTACCACTCAACATTAAGGTCACATCAGAAATATTGTGCACTTTTCCAAAATACTGTTTAATTAGGAGTGTATTTGTACCCACTGTCGACAAAGACATGACTGCAACCTTCCCCTATGCCAAGAGAATCAATTATGCATGTCAAATGAAATGGACACAATTTTAAGATATATTTGATTTATACAAAGCTAATTGTTTATTGGGATTTCTAACATGTATACTGTATCTGGGTTCATTATATGTAAAGTCAGAAGACACTTTTTGTCTGAAGAATCCCCAGCAGAGGGAAAGATAAGAGTTATAGGCTTTCTTTGAGCCACTTCAGCTTCTTGCCAATGCAGTTGTTCTTAATAGCGTATTTTCTTGTGTTTTGTATAGCTGAGTTAGGAAACCCCCTGAATGATGAGATTTCCAGCATTTCTGGAGCCACTAATCACAAACACAATTATTACTACTGAAGGTACAAATCGGATTCATATCACCTAGCTGACTCTGCTGGTCATCCGAGCTTCCCTTTATAGTCAGTGGAGATAAATAAGCTCTTTTGGACTGTGATTCACCTGACCTAAGGCATCTACTTTAGGAACAAATGGTTCCACCCTAGAAGTGTTTGTTTTCTCCACTAGCTATAATGAAAATGACTTTGGACAACTAACACAGATGTAGATACTTTCTGTGTAATCTATAATGTCATATACGTACGTGTGTGTGTGTGTGTGTGTGTGTGTATGCGCAGATTAAATTCAGATGACAGACTTTGTAACAGAATGGACAGCAGTTAAGTAGTTGGCAGATCAGAGACCATTCCGTTTCACATACCCTTTTACTGAACTTTTGTGCTGGGCTTGACTAAAGCACAGCTTCCCAAAAGCCATCCAACTTTGATTTCAAAATATGAGATACAGGGAATCCATATAAGGTTTGGGTTTTTTTGATTAATACTATGCTATCTAAAAAAACCCTTACATCTAACTTCTATTTGGAATTTGCCTGATTTTACTTTGATTTGGTGTTTCTCTCCTTAATGGATTAAAGAGCTGATTAGTAAAAGGTAATTTCTCCTTTTAAAAATGTTTACATGCTGTAATCAAGTCACTTCTCAATCTTCTAAGCTAAATATCTTGAGCTCTTTAAGTGTCTCACAGACATTTTCTCCAGCCTTCACACCATTTTTGCAGCTCTTTTTGACCTCACAATGTCCCTTTGTGGACAGAAACCAGAAGAACCTAGAATCAAATGGTCTGGTGAACTGAGGGGATCAGATCTATTACAAATTCAGTAGGAATTCAGTACTGATATTCACAAAGTATTTGCCATCCATATAACAAAACATCTTAAAATATTCCGCCCAAAAGAATTACTTTAAATATATAATTTACGATACTGATGTAGTATCAACCAGAATGGGTGAAGTGAGTCTCAATTTACCATATTTTGAGGCTGTTTAAACATCACATGCTTGAAATTTTATCTTGAGCTATTGTTTGTCAATATATGTGAAAGAATGCAAAAAAAGCTAACCAGCAAAACTAAAAATGAGCATAAATACAAAGAGAGTAATACAAGTGCAATGTTCTGTATACTCTGTAATAAATGCCATCAAGGGCACTCAGCTGTGACAACCTAGCTTGAAGTCTATGTTCTAATCTTAGTACATAGACAGGGTAAATAGAATAATGCTTTTAATAACCATAAAATGAAATCATTTTCTAAGTCCATTCCTGGTGAAACACCACTGACTTGTTCTCTTTATCAGAAACAAAATTGGCTGCATGAGTTCAAATGACAGATTAAAGATTTACACATTTATATTAGTTCTGACAACTCAGCCAAATATCTCCCTACATTTGCAGATATCTCACTTCCATGAGATACACTCAGTTCTGCTTACAAGCTGTGGCTAGGATACTGCTTCTTTTGTCTGGGAGTAGGATTAACTCTCCTGATTTTTAAGGACAACTCTCTAGGCAGTTTTAAAGCAAAGGGTAGATACGAGAAAGGTTTTCTAAACGGTCCTGTTATGTCTTAATAGGATCAGAATGATTACCCCTCCAATCGCATTGAAAATGCACCCTTAGAGAGATTTTTCTTCATGCTATTTATACATAGGTAAGCCCTCAGCTGAAGTTTCAAATCAACCACAAGAGCTTTAAAGTAGTAGAAGCCTGCACAGAGTGAAGAGGATGTTATGGCTCATGCAGTCTGCAACAAAGGAATAGGCTTTTATATAGGCTCTCTGCAACGGTGTAGGCTTTACATCATCTCCCCCACCCCAGTTTTTGTTTATAAGAAGTGAAAAGAAATGATGTCCAGAGAGCGGTGATCTCTGTCTCTTCTAGGGTAGTAGACAGTTCTCACAGATCAAACAGCCTGGGCTGCTCTGACAAGTACACCACAGAGCTGGGCAGGGAATCAAGGAGCAACAGCCATCCAACCTCTGCTTTTCTCCTTCAGCCAAGCAAGAACATTCTCCCTGAAGCATGCCACAAAGTGAAATTTAACCAAGTCAAGCTGCTACCTCAGGAAAGATCGCAAAAACCTCAGTTCCAACAGACAACTGTAAAAAGGAAAAGAAGTAAGGTATTTTTAAGTTGTCTGCTCCTTTGAAGTGGTGGGCAGTCTACCATCCTCCCACCAGCTGTGCTTACTACAGGCTTGTCACACATCAATGAGAAACCCTGCTGGGGAAAATGCAGAGACAACTCTCACACACATGTGTGAGAATACAAAAATATACAAGTTCACACACATACACATACCAATACTTTGTACACACACATGCACACACGCACACACACACACAAACACAGACACACACACAAACATATACATATATGTTAGGTGAAAGGAAATGTCTTTCCAGGCCACTCAACAGAGCCACTGTCACACACAAAAGGATCTTCAGCAGTTATTCTCAAAGTCATCAGTGCAGAGTTCAACATGCATAGCTAACAAAATAGGTCATGAAGCTATCAGAATCACTTTACAAGCAAACAACACAATATTTGTCACACAAAGCAGGAGGAAAAAAAAAGATTTGTAAAGTTGCAGTAATGTTCTCTGTTCGTGTCCAGAGAAATCACCTTTTGCATTTTGAATATAATACATGAACTGAATTCTATAGCCAAGGGATTCCACTGATAACATTTGTATTTGGGAACAAGAATGGAAAGTTCTCCAGCTGCTCAGTCTGGACATCCACTCTTTAACTTCTGTGCACAATATTCCTGCCTCCGTTCTGATGCCCTTGCATAAGTCAGACAACTTAAGGAATTTCTCACAACAGAAGGCCTGTTCCACCAGTCCTGATAAATTCTTGGTGTGCTTCATAAAACATTATTGGATAATGACTACAGGGAACAGTCAGTCTAAAAAGTAGATTTTGTGTTATGGTCTGTTACTTAGTCTTTCAGCCTTGAGCAAATCACTTAGATTAGAGTTAAAATTAAAATTTAGAAAGGCTAAGACTTGGGCAAGCAGCTGTGAAGGTTGAATGGATCCCTGAATCTTGAATAGGGAGACCATAATACGGGAATTTCTTATTGTTATCTTTCAGAAATATAAGTAGGGAAAATGAGCTCCTGAGAAGCCTAGCTCATTGAGTTAATTAACATATATCAAAGAGCTAAACTGTGGATATGACAGTATATAGCAGCTATAAAATTATCCAGAAAACAATAACAGGCTTCCTTGGCCATGTTATTGACTAGAAACAGAAAATATTATATTTTTGTTAAGCTATAATGTTTAGATTGCTTGAGAAAATAGCTTAAAAATATCTAAGTATGACTTTCAGATGTAATAACTATATACAAACAATCAGATAATACTAATATATGTTTGTCCTACATATGAAAGAATAATTTGAGTAGCCTAATACACCTCAAATAGGTGCCCCATTGTATTAAATAAATATGATATTGGGAAAAATAAATAAGTACAACTTTTAAAATAGGGTATAAGAGGCATAGCCAGTTAGTTCAAAACTTTTCAGTTCAGGTAAAATTGAATGTTGTTGTCATAGAGGAGCAAGTGGAAGACTGGGATGGAACTCCTCCAGTTCCTCCATTCCTTCCATTCCATGGCATGAATTGGGAAAGGGTTTTTGGAACAGAACTGTGGAGGGTCAGGGAGAATATTTTAAATAAGAACCTAACTATCAGGCTGAAGCTGCTCTTGTTCGGCTGCTTTGTCTTCTACTTGATAAGACACAAATGCTTTGACTTTTATAAGCAAAGAATGTTAATTTCTGCCTTGGCTTTTCCTGTGTGAAGAGAAATGAGCTTTAATCTGACAGCCAACATTTCTCTGTGTGGGATTTGTAACAGGCAGTGCACTGAACAGAAAACACTAGAGCTCCCCAATAGTTAATGATAAAGAGATCAGCCTGCTCCGTACTCACCACACATATTTCTGTGGGAAGTTAGGAAACTATGGCATTAGCTGCAGGAAAATACAGGAGCTTCTGATTTTATTTTGGGATCCTAACCCTGAAGCCATGCAAAAACTGTTTTTTGAATCAGTATGTTTATGTATCATTTTGTCCCTCTTCTTGATATTAGCCTGAGACAGGAAGTTATCTGAACAAGGGATTTAGACATCCAAACCCCTGTTTACACTTACAGGCAGGGCACATTCTTTGAATGTGGATGACTGATTCTTAGTTATCTTTTAAAGTCCTATTGTGATATAAAAGACATTCTGTAGACAAGCAAGAAAATATCAGAAAAGCCTCTAGGTGTGCTGTGGAAGAATCAGACATAATAACCAGTAGTCCTACTGCAAAACATTTCCAAGAATATCTCTACTGAGACTTAAAAAACTCCTGGTTCTAGTGCCAGAAATCTTAGGGTCAAGCCAAGATACTAAAGCACTAATGTAGATAAAACTATATATCTTCTGATTGTGGTTTGCTGCAGATCCTGCCAGACAAGATTATCAACGTTAGCTATCTACAGCTGGGATCCCATTCCTAATCAGATCATAACATGTCATTTAGAGGAATCTGCATATGGCATTTTGTTAACAGCTGATTATGTGGTATATTTTAAAAGAAAAAAAAGACTTTTGTTAAAAGTTTCTTACATTTTGAATTTAGAAAGGTGGTCAAACAACACCTTTCCTGCTCCTTCAGTGTTATTCAGATTCAAAGTAAAAGCCTAATCTTTGGGTATAAGAACATGCAAAAGCAGTTTTGAAATATGATGTTTCCTCTGTTGATAAATAGTAATGATCCAGTACTGAAAGTCTTTCAGGTAATTTTCATTAAGTAGAGTAATTGCTAGAACCAAATAATCATTACGAAATCCTATTTATTTACCAAGAATATATTTAGCCCTTTTTCCTCAGGTGAAGCAAGAATCAAATATCCATTTTTTTAATTAGTACCCCATGTTGGTTTGGAACCAGACTTTTCCATTCCAAAGCATCTTGTTGTTTTGCTTTCTGTCAGTTTTTCTTAATCTTTTACTGGCCTTATAACCTCTTCTTCAGATGTCTATATCTTCACATATCTTTTACTAGAACAATACACAGGCATGACTTTGTGTCTGGTCTTCAGTAGAAGCCCTTCAGGCAGATTGCTCCATTTCTAATTGGCCTCTTCTATACCCTGTGTTAGGTTCATATCTCCTCTACTGCTCAGAGTTTAACATTTCTTACCTTTATCCTGAAAAAAATCTGGCTATACTATGGACCAAAAATAGTAACACATAATATGACACATAACATGACACATAGTATTCCAAATGTTGAATGTGAATAGACACCACGGAGTGAAATACTAGTCTCTTATCGCTGAGTTCTTCTAATTGAGTTTGGCCTGACCTCCTAAAAAATCTCATAGAAAGACTAGGAGACTAGTCCTAGCTCTGTAGGATTCCAGATTCCATCACATTAACATAAGGAACAAGTATAACAATCAAACAATACATTTAAACTGTTTAATTCAGGACTCCAGGTCAGCAGTCCTCATAAGTAATCAATGCCTTGAACAGTATGCTGCAGGGAATTCGAAACCTTTGTAAACTCTGGAAATCAGGCAAAATATCGTTCCTTGACGGGAAAATTTAACAGTTAGGCAAACAATGTACTTCTGCAAAAATTGAAATTCTGTAGACATTGATCCAACATGTGAACCTTTTTATATTCAGCTTAGAGATAACAAAGGTATGAAAATCTGTGGGCAATCAATAATCAGGAGAAAGTAGTCAGACTTTCTGACCATAAAAAGATGGCAAAAACACTGGCAAATATAGTTACATTCCTTACTGAAATCTTCTCACAGGAAATGAGAGCTTCAGGAATGGATCTGAAAGAGGTCTCTGGTAAATTTACAGATATTAACGTGGGAAGCAAGAACAAGAAGTAGCAAAGAAGAAAGCATGAGGTGGGTTTGCAAAATATAATGCACAGGCAATGAAGGCTGACAGCAGGGGCTGACTGAAGATAATAGTTAACATCTTGAAAGTGAATGAGGGATGATTGCATCAACTTAGGGACTGAAAGAGACCTGAATGCCATACAGGCCACTGAACTGAAAAAGTGATTATCTTCACAGCACAGATCAGGAAGCGTAGCAGTCATACAATATTCTCAAGAGCCCTTTCAAACAGAAGATACTAAAGATGCTCAGGAGTAACACTACTAAATCCTGCAAATTTTTACAACTATGTTTAAGTATTGAGAATTCTTTCAAAGTCCTCTCCCAATATCAGACATTCTACTTCACTTCTGGGTTTTTTTGTTTTGTTTTGTTTTTTTTTACTTCTGATCTAATCTTATTTACACATAGACATTCACTTAGCAAAGTTCTGACTTGCTTTCTAGACCTTCTTAGTTCTCTTATTCACTATTTAGTTTAATTTCTTCATCTGGTACTCCCCCCCATTTTATTTTTCCCACAAAATGTTGAATTCTGATAAATTATTTACTTATGCCTCCCATTACATCTTGAGTGTTTGAATGTTAAAATGTTGGGCAAAAATGAAATTTAATAAATGTGGAGTGTTTGAAGAAGCACAATGTACACATATACTCCATGATCAGAAATCAGGCAAGAGATGAAACCCACTGGATTCCATCTGTTTAAGGATGAAGATGGCATTTTATGCAAGCATTTCTCCTAGAAATCCAAGAGAACATTAGAGGCGGAATGAAAGAACTATGCATTTGCCAAATACTAAATCATTTTTTTTTATGGTAACATGACTCAAATATCATGATAAAACTTTCTCAGTAAGTTATCTAAAAACAAAGAATTAGGTACCTAGAATGGGCCTTTCAAAATGCTCAGCATTGCCTGAATCTTCTGTTTTGTAAAGTCAATACATCTTACAGCTGATTTCAGTAGTAAGACAGAATTAAAATAACAGTAAGTTTTTCTAAGAATGTCTTCCAAATCTTGAAGTTCTAGTTTTGGCACGTTGAATAAATACATCAACCCTAAGACATATGAGATGGGAAAAAAGAAACATTGAAATGAGTATTTTAGTGGTTTTGTTTTGCTTCACATGTACTCATGAAAGAATAAAGATATGAAATCTCAAAACAGACAATATGTGGGTGTTTAAAGTCTAGAGTTAGGAACGTAGAACTATCATCCTTGGTAATATCAACTGTTTACCTAAATAGCCTATGCTGATAGCATCAGCATGAATTGCCTCACGAACATACAAGAAATGCCTCAGAGAAGAATTAAAAAAAAAAAATTAATATCTGCATTTTTTATATCTTTTCTACTTTAATGAAGTAGAAGTTTACATGAATGATATGTGTGTGTGTGGATATATGCACAAAAGTTGTAAAAATGTCCAGAATTCTGCTTGTTCTGCCAATTATTGGAAAGGGAAACATACTCTCCAGTATTAGCTGGAGAACTTACTAAACTGAATATACCTAGTAAAGCTAAGTTAATAACAATTTTAAAGTTAACACTTCTGATATTAAAAAAAAAAAATCCTGAACTGAACACATTGTGTCTGAGTAATGCAAATAGTATCATTAGCCCACATAGCCAACTCCTATTGGCTGGAGATACTCATAAGGTCTGAGTAGCTGAATGACTAAAATGGTAATATATTTATGCTTCTCGATGAGTACAGAAAGTGTTATCAGGCAGAAAGAAACTTCAAGATTAGGACTTGCTAAAGTAAAACAGCATAAATTGTTCTTATTTGCAGACTACAAAAGATTCTTATAAATGCCAAAGTTCCGAGCAATATTATATATAGATAACATTTGGAGAGACTGAGAGTTTGCATGTAGCATCAAAGATAAACAGAAGCAATTAGAAGTACTTGCACAGTTGAAGGGCTATGATCTCATTGGGATTACAGAGATATGATGTGATAGCTCACACGACTGGAGTGCTGGAGTGGATGGACACAGGCTTTTTAGGAAAGACAGGCCAGAAAGATGATGGTGAGGGTTCCAGTCAATATGAAGGAGCATCTCAAATGCATGGAGCTTTGCTTTGGAAGAGGTGATGAGGCAGTTGAGAGCTTATGGGTACAGATCAGAGGACAGACCGATATGGATGACATTGTGGTGCGTGTCTTCTAAGACTGCCTCATCAAAAAGAATTAGATGAAGCCTTATTTAGACAACTGGAAGAAGCCTCATGGTACTTATGGGGGGACTTTAACCACCTCAATATTTATTTGAAGGGCAATATGACTGGGAGCAAACAGTTCAGATTTTTGGAGTGTGTTGATGGCAATATCTTGATGCAAGTGGCTGATGACCTGACTAGGGGTGATCCTTTGTTTGAGTTGTTCCTCACAAACAGATGATTGATGAACTGAGTAGGAGAAATACTCTGCTGGACCTATTTCTCACAAAAAAAGGAAGAACTTTTGAGGGATGTATAGGTCAATGGCAGCCTTGGCTGCAGCAACCATGAGACAATGGAGTTAAAAATCCTGACACAAGTGATTAAGACAAGTAGAATTACCATGGACTTCAGGAGAGTATATTTTGGTTTGTTCAGAGATCTGCATGGCACAATCCCATAAAAGACTGTCCTGAAGGGCAAAGGTGTCCAGGAAAATTGGTTGATTTTCAAGGACAGCCTCCTCAAAACATAAGAATGGTTCCCTCCTGGGGTGCAGACAGTTGGGCAAGCATGGAAGAAAGCAAGCATGGATGAACAGGAAACTCCTGAGAGAACTAGGTTTATTCAGTCTTAAGAAGAGAAGGCTTAAGGGAGACCTAATTGCTATCTACAACTACCTAATGTAGGAGTTGTAGATAGCAATTAGAAGGGTGTAGAGAAGACAGAGCCAGATTCTTCTCAGAGCTGCATTGTGATGGGATAAGAGAAATGGGCCATAATGGAAAACAGCAAGCTCCAATTAAATAGAAGGGCAAAAAAATCACTGTGAGGGTGAGCCCAGGGAGAGTGCAGAATCTCCATACTTGGAGACAGTCAAAACTTGACTGGGCCAGGCCTGGGCAACAAGTTGTCCCTACTTTCAGCAGGTGGTTGGACCAGATGACCTCCAGAGGTCCTGTCCAACCTAAATTATGCTATTATTCTGTGATTCTGTAGTGAAAAAATCCCCAGGAAGGTTACTGACGTTGTAGGACTTGTTTTTTTTCAGAAAATGCTGGACAACGCATCTACTACTGGAAACCACAGGGACTCAGAACCCCAAACCAACAAGACAGTATATGATATCTTCAGACTGAAAGCATCCTAGATGATAGCAGTCAGTCAGGGAGAGAAAGATCTGATCAGAAGTGGATAAAAACACACTAGTTGTCTACATGCTTTAGTCAAAGCAGAGAAATAAGCACTTTCAAAGAATGCTCCATAGGCATACCATCTGAAATAGGTCATTGCCCAGTGGTGCTTATTTATTTCCTCCTCAGATTATAAGGCAAGTGATTAGCTCAGATATCTAGAGCACAGTTGTCTAAGGTTAGGTGGAATGGATCTGAGTCACATTGCATGAAAGCAGATTAAAAAGCTAAGGAATTAAATATGGGAACATGAATTTTTGACTTTATTTACTGTTGCATGTTCTTTCCCACAAGCAGTGCTGTGGGGTAGGGCATGTAAACAAGCCTGTAAGCAAAAATCAGAACACATGCTTAGCATTTATTGCCAGAGTTCAGCCTTAACAAGAATCCGCACATGTTTACAGTCGAGCTGATTAACAAAAATAATAAACTAACAGGAAATTAAAAATTGAAGTGGATTTTTAAAAATATTTTTCTCTAAAGTCACTTAAGGTACACATATGGACATCTTTTGATTTTTTTTAGACTTTCAACCTCCTCTAGCACCTAAATATTAATGCAATCCAATGATTATTTAATTTAGGTGATGATGGTGACATACTAGCTACCAACAGGGCTCTCAGAACACCCCAGTATTGTGTGTAGAGGAAAGGCCACATAGAGAACAGAAGTTATCCATAATCACATTACAGATAGCCACATTACCTACATTTTATTACAATTATTTAAAACCAAAAATGGCTGTGCAACTGAATTTCTTTACTTGTCTTTGAATAATACAGAGGAAGAATATTGTAACCTGGTTTTCAGATGCATGGAGACTTGAAATCATGCAACATCTGGGGTAGAGTTTAAAATATCTTAACAAAGATTTGTTAGATCATTGGCTTTTGAAACTTTGTAGTGGTATGCCTAGAAATAGACTTCTTTAGTATACTCCAGATATGAAAAACTCTTCATCATTGTGGTTTCACTGAATCATGACATACGCTTTGCACCTTCACAGAGGATAAGGTTAATTTCATAAAATTTGATAAGCTGCATATTTCTTTTTGTTTGTACACCAGATAAAAACAAATATGCATCTTCCAGATGGATATTCCAGCTATTGGATCTGCAGAAATTCACTCTTCTGGGAGATACTGTCTGAAGAGAAGCTGAAAAGAAAGTGATTTCTCTTACAACTATTAAGTGTTGTGCCAATATGCCTAACAAAGATAAGTCAAACAAGACCAGCACAAACATAGAAATGAAACCAGAATATATTTGCATTCCCAGTATTTTCATCTCTGTCTTTGTAAAAATAGATGAAATGCAAACACAGATCACTAGCTATATTAAATATCTATGAAAACTCATAAGAGTAGCTAATGTTAAGATTAGAAAAGACACCTACCTACTCACTATTTTACTTTTCTCTCTGTTCTACCAGCACAGTTAACTTTTGGTGAGTGATTATTATTCTCTGCTGCTATGCAGGAAAATTATATCCCAGAAAGGGCTGAGTCTCAGATCCCCTATGGCATTAAGTACCTAATTCATGCTGGGCTCTGCCAGTTAGATCTAACTGCTACTGAGGATTCAAGCCTGAGAAACTGAAAGATTTCCTTGTACGATATATAGAGTTTCCCAGAACTGCTGTAATATTAAAAAGAAAAGCTAGATGCAAACCATCAAGGTGAATTAAATTTATCTTTATTTTAACATACAGAAATTAGAAGCAGAAATAAAGGAAACACAAATGGGGAATGTATGCTAACTAGTAAGCTCAGTAGCTGTAAACTGCATCATATCAAGCCTGCTGATTAAAGAGATTAGATGAGCCATTTCCCTACAATTTTAGCATCATTCATACTGATCTATTCCTCAGCAGAGGCCCTCTTTGTCAGGGGGCCAAATTTCTTTTTTTGGAATGCCATTTATGTCTATTGGGATTCCTGTTGAGTCTGTTGTATTCCATATTTACTTGGCAAGCTGAAGTAAAGCACAGCTCAGCTCTCCTTGGCGGTGATAAAGAAGCTGCAACAAATAGGTGATAATTGCTACAAGTTTATTTTACTTTCCTAAGCACATCTTGCAGTCAAGAGTGTGTTTTTCTTGTCTATTCTGCTTATATTGAATAGTGGCTAAAGGAATGTTGTAGAGAGATTGACACAGTCCCTGATGCAAGGAAAGTAAGGGGGCTCCCTGTATAACCAAGCATTAATGCCTGTCAGCATCTTTCCCTGGCTGCACAAGCCACAGCCTGGGGCTCTCCTGCCCATGGAGCCTCCTGCTTCGATTTTGCTGGTACAGCGAATAGTTATATAGTTGTCTAGGGAGGAAATGAATGACTTACTGGTCATCATTCACAGATTATCACTTGCCAATATTTATCATCATTTGCAATCAGCATGCAAAGAAGATCATAACTGTATCCCTGAATTGATTCCACCACTGTAGGCCAGATTTGTAAAATGTCTATTTTACCAGAAACACAGAATCACAGAATCACAGAATCACAGAATCACTGAGGTTGGAAGGGACCTCTGGAGATCATCTAGTCCAACCCCCCTGCTCCACCAGGGTCACCTAGAGCACATTGCACAGAATTGCATCCAGGCGGCTTTTGAATATCTCCAGAGAAGGAGACTCCACCACCTCTCGGGGCAACCTGTTCCAGTGCTCTGTCACCCTCACAGTGAAAAAGTTTTTCCTCATGTTAAGATGGAAGTGTCTGTGTTTCAGTTTGTGCCCATTGCCTCGCGTCCTGTCGCTCGGCACCACTGAAAAGAGTCTGGCCCCATCCTCTTGACACCCTCCCTTCAGATACTTGTACACGTTAATAAGATCCCCTCTCAGCCTTCTCTTCTCCAGGCTGAACAGGTCCAGCTCTCTCAGCCTTTCCTCATAAGAGAGATGCTCCAGTCCCCTAATCATCTTTGTGGCCCTTCGCTGGACTTGCTCCAGTAGTGCCACATCCCTCTTGTACTGGGGAGCCCAGAACTGGACGCAGTACTCCAGATGTGGCCTCACCAGGGCTGAGTAGAGGGGGAGAATCACTTCCCTCGACCTGCTGGCAACACTCTTTCTGATGCACCCCAGGATACCATTGGCCTTCTTGGCCACAAGGGCACATTGCTGCCTCATGCTTAACTTGGTGTCCACCAGCACTCCCAGGTCCTTCTCAGCAGAGCTGCTTTCCAGCAGGTCAACCCCCAACCTGTACTGCTGCATGGGGTTATTCCTCCCCAGGTGCAGGACCCTGCACTTCCCTTTGTTGAATTTCATGAGGTTCCTCTCTGCCCACCTCTCCAGCCTGTCCAGGTCTCTTTGAATGGCAGCACAGCCCTCTGGCGTATCGGCCACTCCTCCCAGTTTTGTATCATCAGCAAACTTGCTAAGTGTGCACTCTGTGCCTTCATCCAGGTCATTGATGAAGAAGTTGAACAAGACTGGACCCAGTACTGACCCCTGGGGGACACCGCTAGCTACAGGCCTCCAACTAGACTCTGTACCACTGATCACAACTCTCTGAGCTCTGCCATTCAGCCAGTTCTCAATCCACCTCACTGTCCACTCATCTAACCCACACTTCCTGAGCTTGTCTATGAGGATGCTATGGGAGACAGTGTCAAAAGCCTTGCTGAAGTCTAGGTAGACAACATCCACTGCTCTCCCCTCATCTACCCAGCCAGTCATTCCATCATAGAAGGCTATCAGATTGGTTAGGCATGATTTCCCCTTGGTGAAGCCATGCTGACTACTCCTGATCACCTTCTTTTCCTCCACATGCGTGGAGATGGCTTCCAGGATGAGCTGCTCCATCACCTTTCCAGGGATGGAGGTGAGGCTGACTGCCCTGTAGTTGCCTGGGTCCTCCTTCTTGCCCTTTTTGAAGACTGGGGTGACATTGGCTTTCTTCCAGTCCTCGGGCACCTCTCCCGTTCTCCATGACCTTTCAAAGATGATGGAGAGTGGCTTAGCAATAACATCCGCCAGCTCCCTCAGCACTCGTGGGTGCATCCCATCAGGGCCCATGGATTTGTGGGTGTCAAGTTTGCTTAAATGATCTCTAACCCACTCCTCCTCCACCAAGGGAAAGTCTTCCTCTCTCCAGACTTTCTCTCTTGCCTCCAGGGTCTGGGGCTCCTGAGGGCTGGCCTGACCAGTAAAGACTGAAGCAAAGAAGGCATTCAGTAACTCTGCCTTCTCTGCATCCTTCGTCACCAGGGCACCCACTCCATTCAGCAAAGGGCCCACATTTTCCCTAGTCTTCCTCTTGCTGCTGATGTATTTGAAGAAGCCCTTCTTGTTGTCCTTGACATCTCTAGCCAGATTTAATTCCAAACGGGCCTTAGCCTTCCTCGTCACATCCCTGCATACTCTGACAACATTCCTATATTCATCCCAAGTGGCCTGTCCCCCTTTCCACTTTCTGTAGACTTCCTTCTTCTGGCTGAGTTTTGCATGTGTTTTGCAACACATGAAAATCTAGCTTTCCTTTCAAAAGGACAGGGAAACCTAACACCAAAAGAGTGCTACAGGTCAGACCCTGCTTTGTGTGTCCTTCTGCTAGGGAAAGGAAAAAACAGCAGTATGCCTCAGCAAAGAAAAATGATATTGGTTCATGTGATATATTACGAAAATGCTGACTACCCTCTCTGAAAAGGAACATGCTGACTGGGAGGTAGTTTACATTTCCATGGACAGCTTCCATGCGCTAAAACTTTTCGTGGAGAATTTTATGCACAATTTTCTTATTGGAGTTACATTTATATCAACAAGGAAAGGTTCCCAGACATTTAAAGAGGAATGCAAAAATGCCCTTCTACACATAAAGTCTGACCATATTGCAAGAGAAATGATATAGCAGTGTGTCCAGGTAAAGCTTTCAACTCAGCACCTGTAAATTATCCACACAAAGACTTAAAACGTTTGAATGAATGAACTTTCTCATCCATTGTATTCCTAGTTTCTCCAGTGTCACTTTCATTAGAACCACGTGAACCAATTTTTTCTCAGTCCCTTGTTTCCACACACTCTGGATTGCTTTGTTTTACCAAATACTGATTTCCAAGCTGAAGGCTGTAAATCTGAGCAGATCTTTATTAAGAAAAATGATTAAGAACACTATATAGAGAAATATGGCAATTGTAACTAACATTCACGATGGCTGTTTTCCTGGTACTTCCTTCAGAGGTCTCCCTGATGCACTTGAGCCTTTCCTTCCACATACTCACAGGTTGCTACTTACCAAAAGCATGATCAGTATGGAAGGCTCACTGTGAGAGAGATGAGATTCTTACTTAACTAAACGTCTTTTCTTCTGATATCTCTTAAAATTTTCCGTATCTATATGTTCTATTTTACCATATCCAAGTCAGCTGTTATCGCATGAGAATTCTTAAAAAAAACAAAGGATGGAGGATCTGGGGGGCTAAAACACCTCTCAGTAACAGAAATAAATCCATAAAAAAACAGCAAAAGAATTCAGTGGGCTATTTCTTTGATGTTTATTTCTGCTGGAGAAGTACCAATGAGCATCTTTTTTCTGGTGGCCCCTTGGCATCCAATAAGCCCCAAAGAACCCCTCTCTGTAAGTTAAATGCTAGACTAATGCTCAAGCAACTTTGGAAGAAAAAAAAAACCCTTCTCTGTATATGCCTACTTCATTACATAACAATTGTGAGTTTAGTGAATTAATGCAACAAATAAGAATAGCTCATCAACCTGAGGAAGTTCCACTGTTACTTTTCCTTAAAATGAATCTTCACATTCAAAATAACAAAGGGAGATTGTTTAAAGTCATTTACTCTCACTTGGTGAGTTTCCCACTCCAGCATACATTGAAGCCAGTGATCACGTTTTAAAGCTACCCTTCAATAAATTGCTCCTTTTTTGTCCTCCCCAGCAGTGTTTGCCCACCCCCATTCTTGTTTTAAGCCATCATTTCACAGACTTACTAAAATGAAAAAGCCTCCTGCTCTGCCCACCTGCTTCTACCAGGAGCTGCTGAACACCTCCCACATTCCCTATTTCATGCTATAATTAGAACAAATATTTGAAATACAAATATTCTTTCCTTCTTCTGCTGCAGTCTCTTGTTGCTCTCATGTCATCTTCTGTCATTCTCTTGCACTGCCTAGAAAGACTTTGGGCACATATTGAAGATCCAGTTTTCTGCATTTTTACTTAGGGTCTTGGTTAAGTACCTCAGCAGAAGAAATATTGGCCTAAAGATGCTTTTGTTCTCCATGCTTGTGGGTCTGTGCAGGGCCTGTGTAGTACCTAGAGGCCCCAGCATCTCCTCTAGCTCATTTTCTACTTTGCCTGCTCCCCCTGTACTCCCACCTTTGTGAGCCCTGGCAAGCAGATACTGTTACACTCTGATTGTTCCCCTTTGAAGCAGGCAATGTACTGTAGTGCATTTCAGTATGACTAAAATATCCCTTGGTTACTGCTCCGTCCCATTAAAAAATCCCTGTGCTGGAGATGGACCGTAGCTAGCATAAAGCTTTTTTATTGCTGTTAGATCAGTCAGCATAGCTCTGGATACGGCAGGTACCCTCTGTGGGTATCTTTAAAGCCCTTTGCTGCTGCCAGACCCACAGAGTATTAATTGAGGGTCAGACCCACAGCCTCAGAATGTGCTCATAGGCACATTTACTGTTCTGCCTGCCTTGCACAATTGAACCAAGTGCTTCAGCACAGGGCAAGACTGAAGGCCAAGCTTTGGTATCAGCAGCCTTCCTGAAGACAAACTGAGGAAGGCTAAAATTTAGCAATAGAGCTGCCAGTAATGAGCAGAGGGACAAGGTTTTTTTGTTTGTTTGTTTGTTTGTTTTTTAATCAATCATCTGTTTGCTTTGAAAACAAATAACAGACTAACAGCAGCATATCATGCATCTACTAAGATGCTTGCTGGGTCTTTCCACCTACATCATGATGACTTTTCTACAGACTTGCTGAAGTCTCACAGATCAGCCAGCCTGCAAGGTAGCAAGAAGATATTCATGGGTGCTTGGAACTTTTATTGTCAAGTGTAGTTTAGGCAACAGAGGCTGCTTTTCTTTCCCATCGTGCCTGTCACTTCTCCAAACCTTTGTTTAATGCATCTGAGACTCTGACACCCTGCAGCTGTCAAAAGGAACCAGGCTATGAAGGAGAAAAATGCTGAGGAAGGAGGAAGGAACTGCATTGGTCTGATTGAAAAGACACCATAGAGCTCCAAATTTGAGATCACACTACTGTATCTAGTTTAGAGCATCTTTCATGGGGGCAGCTCTGAGCACACTCTCCCCTGTTCAGAAGGAAAGGGTGGGCAGGTGTTCTTCTGCCTT
Organism: Apteryx mantelli; assembly: GCF_036417845.1. NCBI lineage: Eukaryota > Metazoa > Chordata > Aves > Apterygiformes > Apterygidae > Apteryx > Apteryx mantelli. Next base: position 29,801,807 of record NC_089978.1, read on the forward strand.
TCCTGTAGTGATTGGAACATCAGGGAGTGGTCCCTGAGCCATGAAGGACACAAATGAAAATTATTGCTGTTCCCATCACTGAGGGCTGTGGACACTTCCCCTTTCTATGCTTCCAACCATATGAAAAAAATCATTGTTTGACCTGGAAAAAAGAAGTCAAGGAAGGAGTCTTCCTGAATCCTTTGAAAAAATAGCAGTTCTTGTGAGGTATGACTGTTTAGGAACTCACTTAGATCATATTCAGACCTCCTACTAGGAAAGTCCAATGAACTTTCAGTTGATGATCAGTAAATAAGCCCTACGTGAGTCCACTGAGACTATGAAGAATAGAGGTTTGGAAGGCATGGGGCTCTCAGTCTTTGCTTTCCTGACTCCTTATAGATATTTAAGCATATCTTAGGAACTAGAACAGGTTGTGGAAGTACAGTCCTCTACCTAAATACCTGTATTTGTTTTTCCTCCTTTGCTTGCCTTATTGAAATCTAAAATTCTTCCATCACTATATCTGTATAGGATTGAGAACAATGGGGCCCTCATCTTGTTTGCCAGAATAGTGAGATGAATTCAGCTGTACGTGCATGCTCATAATAGTGATAAACGAACACTGAGAACTGAACATTAGAAATTAAAAGAGTGGGGTAAAAATATTTGTGAAGTCTTGAATCAGCTGTATTTTGTGTTTGTATGCTCCATGATTACAGCTGCATTTCTGGTATGTAAGAGATGTTATGTTATGAAATATAGCTTTGACTCAAATCAGACCAAAATTGTTTTTTCCTGAATTTTCTATTAAGCAGAAGTAAGACACTGACATTCTTGTCAGTTTCACATTTAGGATCTTTGGATAAAGCTTAATGAGTCAGATATGTTTTGCAAGAAACATTTGAGGCTCAGCAAACAGGAATGTTCTTACAAAAACTTTCTGTCTGCCCAACACTAAGCACGCTATGGTATTTGATTATATAATTTTGCACAGTCTTTTGCAAGATAACCCTGGCTCACTAAGGCTTCCGTTCAACAAATGTGTCTTCATATCATTACATATCAGATTTGATCAAAGCACAATACATTTCCTTTCTGTGGTTGGTTTACCGTGGTCTGGCCCCATAATGGATCTGAGATATGGCTGTGGTGCACACCCAGATCTGGGACTTGGGAACACTCCCAGAATCTCAAGATTAGACTTAGAATTATAAAGTTAATAATCATCTATTTACCACTTCAGTTTCTTAAATCCATTTTTTAGAATTTATTTCCACTAATCAATCAGTGCTTTAAAATGAAATATTCATTTCCTTATGGATTATTTTAAGGTGTTCATCTATATAGTCATGAGTCTTCTACAATTTCAGAGAAGACAAAAAGAGCTTAGCTTGTTTTGCCTAGTGAAATTAAGTCCGAAAAGGATATAATTGCTCTCTATAAATACATCAGGAAAAAATACACCAGAGGAGAGAGGAGCCCTTTAAGTTAAGGACAACATTCACACAGAAAGAGAGGGAAAAAAAAAAGGTTGTGAATACCAGGTTTACAGCTGTGAGATCCTGAATGGTTTTCCAATTAGTGAGGGAAGGGTTGAGAAAGAAAAAAATATAAATTTTGTAGGATTCTGTGACATATTTGCCTGAGATAGCAGAGTTAAAGTCAAGTATCCAAGAGGTTCCCTCCTGTATAATGTTCCTAATTTTATTGTCTTCCGAATGGTTGATACATCTGGCTGAAAAATATCAGCACAGAGCAGAGATGCTCAGCTTAGAAATACCAATCCAAATGGTTCAGTGCAAAAGAAAATTGCCACTAGTAAGCATCTGACAGTCTTATAAATGAATGGTACTAAAAACCTCCCCCACACTACCAGTAAGTGTTGCCTGCACAGGTTTGTCTTAAAATAAGAGAATCAAGATTTAGGATGGGGTAGATACTTAAAAGTAGTACCCTGAAATAACATCATTAAATCCAGCTGCATTTTCTTTTAAACCAAATCTAGACTCCCAAATCTTATGTCTGTATGGCTTACAGATCAAATTCTGTTCTGTGAGTGCACTGCTCTAAATACATGGGTATTTCTACTAAGTGACTCCTTATTTCTTTTGATATACATGTAGGGGTGGCTGTAGTTGATTGTTAAGGCCATCAAATAGGCTTGTGAAGTCTATCCAGTGTCTCTAGAGAAACACTGTTTTTTTTGTTTTTTGTTTTTTTTTATGTTGGGACTGAAATAACAAGGGAGTCTAACACCAGGAAGAATGAAGGCTTGGTGTTACTGTGACATTAGTGTAGTGCAGACATACCTGAACTAGTTTGAAAAGATCTAGTTCATTTTCTCAGTCATAGATCATACCACTATTAGCACTTCAACCAGGACTAAAACTGGTAGAACATGCACTGTTAATCCCAGCTAAGCATGACTTTTACATTTGAGAGAGGTAGTGGGGGAGAAAACAAAGGTGCAGAAACCAACTGGGAAAGGAACAACTGACAGTGTTGTTTCTATTTGGAAGATGGACAGTTTCCTCCTATCCTCTAGTTCAACTAAGAGCCCTTCTGGTTTGTTCCCGTGTGCAGGAAGCAGGATAAATTTGTTCATGATATTGTCCCTAAACTTCTGCCCATATACAGGAAAGCTTGTTTAAAACTACCTATGGTACATCTCTATCACTGATAGCACCGTAGCTTAAATGTTGCCTTGTTTGACCTTGCCTTCAATCAGCATCATGCACTCAGCGTAGTACATCAAAATAAAATACAGAAGCCAAGTAGAAGATTCTGTCTATGAAGAATGAAGAAACACTTAAGAATGCAGACCAAGACAGCAGAGGAAGACAACACTGCTTTGAGTGGCTGTCTGTTGACAGTGAGACTCATCCTGCTCCGCACAGGACAGAGGCCAGTGGCTGCTCTCTGCCTGATGAAGGATTAGGCTGCCCAACTTGAACTTCATTAGGCTTCTCAGGAGGGTGGTAGGCATGCCAAAGCATGTGCATTTATATGCATAAAGACTGCATTCGGTCTTGAGAGCTGTGTAGTAACTAACTGGGAGCAGAAATTTGCACCAAAGTCATCAGGAAAACCTTTTAGGTTTACTGGGAGAGTCCGATCACACTAGGAGAGGAACCATGTTCAATAAAAAGTCTGCTCATAGGTAAGGAAACACTACAGTCATAAATTTATTGTCCTGGTAAGATGAAAAGATCCATTATCACATTAGCATTGGAACACTTGGCTTGCCAAAGAGTACAACTGGTTGGTTCTCTGAGCTGTTCTTCATGGTATTACTATTGATTTCACCCCAAACCTTACCAATTAAAACAAACAAACAACAAAATACAGCACTTCAGTAGTATGTCGGCTTTTTGTACTTAAAATAGGAATAAAATTTGGCTGTTGACTGCATACATCTGACTGTACTTTAACATTATACTTTAACATACTTTAACAATCCTGTCTCTGAAGCATTTTGTTCTTTACTCATCCTCTTCTGCAGAATGCCATTTTCATACTAGGGAACATTAACATATATTTACAAATTTCACTCTGTGGGCTTAGGCGTTATCACATCTCTCATTCACCATCAGTCCAAGGACAAGTAGATAGTTTTTTAGTAGTTCAAATGAGTTCTAAACTGTCTGGGAGAAGTAAACAGCTGAGTCTGCATAGCAGTCAAAGATGTTCTTGACTGAAGGGACATTTCCAGAGAATATAACTCTACTGCAGACCTCTCATCTTACCCATTATGTCCTGTTTAGCATTCTTAAGTGCCACAGAAATTCTGTCACTAATTTCCATTTTTATAATTCAATCTGAATGATAGTATATTCAGAGTCCCACTCATAAGATCTCTTACTGATCAAAATAATCTTACACATTAGGGTGCATATAAAATGTGTTCCTGTAATACAGAACTCTGAAGGCAAATAATTATATAAGTTACCAACAGCCTTCCTAGTAGTTTTTCAAAGAAAATAAAAACATTAAAACAAATAATTCTAGGGACAACTAAGCAGGAAACACTTTTTATAATAAGAAAATACATCCATTTTTTTTCTTTCATACATTTCCAGGAGAGGCTCTGAAAGCATTTTAAAAGCTTTGCTGGCTTCCCAGTGTAGCTGTCTGACAGCTGCAGGACTTTGACAGGAGCCGGAAATGCAGCAGCCTCTGCAGGGGCATACAAAAATCATTATTAGCATTGTACAGCTGTTTAGCCTAACAAAATCTGAAGCAAAAAAAGTGCATTTCAACAGAGAGTACATGTACATGTTGAAAAGCAAATCGATGAATGGATCTAATCAAGACTGTGTCTCTTTTAAGAGTGTGTCACCTAAGTTGTTCAGGCAGCCGTATTGATCGAGTGAACTAGGACCTCAGTTGTAATAGCTAAGCACAGTCATCTCTAATTAGCAATACTGCTTCTGCACCTGCTTGCCTCAGGCACCTTTTCAAACATCTGAAGTATTCCTGGAGCTTTAGCAAGCTAAACTGATCAGGAGGAGAATAGCAATGGTCCAGCAAAAAAAATCATTATGAAGGGGCAAGTGGAAAATCTAGAATAGCTATCACAGAAGTCTTCAGTGGTAGTCTGAGGGAGTTAATGGTCTTGTTCACTTCTACTGAGCTCAGTGGAAACAGATTCAGGTTCATCAAAAAACAAAACTGAGGTGTCCTGTCAAACTTTTGTGACTTCTAAAAAAGTTAGAATGATCTCATGATTTTTGGAATATATGTGTTTGTTTAAATAATTTTCTAAGATCAGGGGTTTTTTAACTTAATATTCTGGTTTTTATTTAAATAAGTGATCATTCTATTTTTGAGTGTTTATATATATATACATTCATTTTCCTACATTTATAAAAAATGATGGCTCCAAAGCTGGCCCTAAAGCCACTGAACTTCTGTACAGATCCAAGGAGCTGCTGCCAGAAAGATCCTTTGTGTCCTTAGTCATTAAGCCTTCTTCCAAAATAGCCATTATTCTTTCTTCTAGCATGCCTCATCAGTTGATTCTTCAGACACTATGGTTGCCCTAAATCATAATACAAAAAGTACATTTTCTATTTTATGTTTTACTTGAGAAATAAAATGTAAAATCTCAGTATCTGATAGCTAGATGATGTAATGTGTGTTTTTTAAATTTTAATTAAATTGAAGGTTTAATGTGCCTGAAATCACATAATAAAAGATACCTTAAAAGAAGTCTACAATTCACATGCAGTCTGGTGTAGAAATATCCAGAAGTTTTAGGCTAGCTGGCTTGGTACAGCTATTCATGATTCTCTGTAGTATGGTGTAATTCAGGGATTAATTTGCTTTGCCAAGAAGCAAACTGTGCTAGATGCATCTGGTTATTTACACAGTGGATGCATGTATTCTGTACCGTAGCCTGCTCTGTGGCTATACTTACAGCCAGTGAATGGCAACATTCAGTTCAGACATTCTTTTCTTCCTAACCATGTAAGTGGTGGCAAGCTGGTTTATGAGGAAAAGGTTCATGTTGTCACTTGTAGTGAAGGTCATCTCTTGCTGGAGAAACTTTGCGAAGTTATGCCGTATCCTTCACAAGCTGCCGGGCTGTCCTGGGCTCACTGGCAGCCACCAGCTGTGGGTGACAACCCCATGATGTCCAGGTGGGCTGTTTCACAAGGGCAGCATGTCCAGCCTGACCTGCAGGGGAGGATGCCGCTGTGGTGGGCGTGCGAATCTCTTGGGCCGAGGTTTGGGAGTGTGGAAAGCTCACAGCCTAATGCTGTTCCAGGGCAAGGGGTGCATGGCCATCCCTCTGCTTTCTCTGAGAGCTTGAGGTGAAGAAAGCCCATATCCGCACAGGTGTTTTGAAAAAATTATTTATTTCAGTGAACACAACATTTCTTTGCAGTCTGGGCTGCACAGGTGAACTGGTGAATTTTACCTCTGTATAGGGATTGAACTGTCTCCTTTTTTTTCATTCAAAATACCTTCCTTGCTGCCAAGGAAACCTCGTGTAGGAAGAGCAGTTCTGAAGGCTTGCACATGGCTCCTGTTGCTAAGGAAACTACCGACTTTGCCTGCAAACCTTCAGTTCTCTTACATGCAGTTGTGCTCTTGTAGGGTTGAGAACCACTTCGGTGAAATATATTTAGTCTATGGAGAACACAGAATACAGAATTGCTATTTTTAATTTTGTTTGATTTCATAAAAGTCTCTAGTATTTAGTGTTTGAGATTGATTTCCTAAAGATATTGTGAAAAGAGTATCTCCTATATTCCCCTACCTCTGCTGCCTACCCGTGTTTGCAATCATTCACACACAAATAAAATAATCAAGCAACTACTATAACTGCAATATCCAATTCCCCTCACTCTCATCCTAAGTTATTCCAAAGAGATATATAGGAAGGAAACATAGATAGATGTGATCTGTTTGGAGATGCAAATGATGACTCTTCAATAGTTTTTGTACATCTGTCTAGCTGGTATGCAAAAACAGTGACAGCTTTCAAAGAACAGTGGAAATTATATGTATTGCTAAACCACATGCTGGAAGGATATTAGATTAATTCTCAAGAGTCCCAGTAATATTTCAAGTGTGTCTATTTTTGTATATATTCAAAATCACAAAGGAAATCTGATGACATTTCTAGTCTCCCACAAGGATTGCTACTTGTATGCTTATTAGTTGACCTTCATCTGCTTATTAGTTGACCTTCATGGACTTCTCATCAGATATGTAAGGGCACATTAAGCTTTTTGACTATAATGGTATCTTTTTCACTCATTTCAGCTCATACTCCACACAAATTGCTAACCTTGTAGCTTAGTCAAGGTTCTTATATTAATTCAGTAAAGATTCAAAACTAATTGCTTGAATGAATTATTGATTAGAAATAAATTGAATATGGAAGGAAAATAACAATTTAAGATGTGAAATAAACAATGTTTTATATGTCAGTCCAGCATGTTCAGTACATATGCTGAACATTTTGTTCTGATGGGTACACAAATTCTTAAGCCATTCCCACACATTATTTAAAACATATGAGCTCTGGATATACAGTTCCTTAGATTCCTCTCTCTGCCTCTGTTTTTGAGGCCCTCAGTACAAGTCCTAACATCTACGCAAGCCAGAGTGCTCTGCATCTCGCAGGACTGGCCAAACAAAAAGCAACGGCATAAATTAATGACTTATACAGAGGGTTTTGTGAGCTTCAGGATTGTACTGGCAGCAGAATAGGAGGCAGCGTCTGGAAATTAACTGATAACCCAGTTTTTACCTTTTCTATTAGAAAAGTAGTTGGGCTTGCAATTTTAGAATGTTTATGTTTTTTAGTATGCCTGTCAGACATGGAAATACTGACCACATCATGGTAAAAAGAATTAAGTTCAGCCACATGTTCTGTACCTCTCTGCTTGCTGACCACAAAACTAAGGAGTTAATCAGACCTTATTTTCATGTTCATTGTGAGCAGTCATTTTATGAATCAGACTCATCCTTAGCAGTTTTGGACACCCACCTCTCCAAAAACTTGCTGCTGTGATCACTTGTTACCACACTGCAGTGCCTGGGGACTGTAAAGAGTAGGAAAAAGTTTAGCGATTTGACAGGGTTTTAGAATTTTGAGGGAATACCTTTCCAATTTGTTTATATTAAAATGAGGTATGTGCTGGGAACAGCTGACTCTTTTTCCTCAAATAAGCTCAAATAAGAGGCAGAAAAGTCCAGAAGAAGTCAGAAGAAAATGGTTTCTCATCCTGCAAAGACTTCAAGTTAAAAAAAATAAAACAAAACAGAACATAAAATTGTGTTTTGTACTGTGGCAAAATCAGTATCTTTCAGAGAATCATGCAAACTAAGTGAAGCAGTGACCCATCATTTCACTCTACTTCTTGAGTAGAGTACTAGGTAAAGAACAATACAAGGCAGGATCAAACCCTTGGTCCAGGTCTGCCTGACCATGGACTTTAAAGAACCTTGGTCTGCCATAACCTATGCAGAGGAACTAACCACAGGGCAGAATCAGGCTCTTTCTTCTGTTATAGCATCCTAAACTCTAGAAAGTTCTCATGACAAGAGCTTAAGTGAAACTGGTACACTCTAATAAAAACCTTTTGGATTGATTAAGAAAGAAAAATGCTTTGCTAAAAGCAAAACCCAGCTCTGGAATCTAGCTGCTGTCACTTCTTTAGATGTTTGTAATCAGAGGATCCTGACACCCTGCTTTGCATTTAGATGTTGTCTTGAGGAAACAAAGGGTTAGACAGTTCAACTGAGAGCTGAGATGCTTTCCTCCCCCTCTACATGCTATATTTCCATTTCCACTTCCTTTTAAATCAGGTATAACTATAGGTCCAGAGAGCTCAAAGATTTAGTATTCTAAATCATGTGACTAAAGCAATATAAAGACAGGGAATACAGAGACTTTGGATAATACCAAAAAAGCTCATTTTATGCTCCTGCTGTTTTTCTCTGTCTGTGACAGCATAGATAAAGGGGATAAGTAGGGCTTACCAGAGTGGCCACAGGTTGAATGCCAGAATAAAGTGAAGTGTCATGAAAAAAATACAAAGCTGTGTTTGAAGATTTTTTTTGTTTTCCACTATTTCAAAAAAGTAGTTGAATTCAGGGTTATATCCCATATTGTCTGTACAAAGAATCTTCTTGTCCTGCTGAAGGATGGTTTCCACAGAAAGAAAAACTAATTGTGACCACTGTACTCAGAACAATCCTGTGGAGAAGTGACAGTAAAACAAGCAGTGATCAGTCAAGTTCAGGTGCTTGCATACCTACCAGAAAGGCCAGGAATTCCCCTGGGGAAGTTGTTGTTAGTACTTTATCTCTGTGTTCTTCAAAAATCACGCAGCCAACAGAAATGACTCAGTCTAAGTTTGAGCCTTTTATTCAGTCAGTGATTGATTTCTAATTAGTCAGCACTGTGAATTTATTGTAATGCAACTCTTTTTTTACCCCTGGTGATCCAAGAGCATCTTGAACATGCCGTTCCCCACAGTCGTCAATTCAAAGGGTTGGGAACTGGTTGGCATTACGCCCAATGAAAATTACATGCACTTTTCCCAAGGATATAATGACTTCCAACAAATGCTTGTGAGGTTATTGTGTTGGATACACTTCCCCATATTCTTTCATGGTTTACACAAAAATTTCTTATTTTCATTAGCTTACAAAAATGGCCATTTTATTTATCTATAAAACCTGATTTTTACTTTTCTCATGTACATCCAAAATAAAACTCCATTTTCACACAATTATAAAGCTGAGGTGAGTGACTTCAGCAGCTGTAGAGAAAAACAAAATTATTAGTTGTGAATATTAAAGCAGGTGGTTTTGAACTCCCGTGGTTAGGGGTAAGCAATAGTTATGGCTACAATTATGATTACTTATGCACAGTTTATGTCAGAACCTGATTAGCAGGCAATAAGAACAGATCCCATAATGGCACAAGGCAAGTGTTTTTCTCCAATGAAGCAGAACTACAATTCTGACTGGGAAGGAGAGAACTGTTACAGAAGTTGAAATAGGTGACAAAAATGAGCAAAATATTTGACTACTTTTTTAAGATGTTATGCCTCACGTGATTTTTCAGCTGCTTAAAGATTTGCATTTTCAGGGGCCTAAAAATTATTCACCTTGAAACACTGGTAAATGTCAAGCTGCTATTATGCAAAAATTGGTTTATCCATCTTGAAGATTGTCCTGAAATGGAGATGAAAAACACATTACTGGAGCAAAAACTACTGATAAAAGCATGTGGCTCAAAGCCTGGTGATCTGGGATTCTATTCCTTCTCTTAGCAAAGAATAGTCTTACCATATCTCACTTACCAGATACTTACATCCTTTCAGTAAGCAGATACCACTGATACAGAAATAGTGACTATCCAGGAGATCAAGATTATAGCCAGATCTCTCAAGCTGTGACAGTACTTCTATTAAAATGAATGACAGATCTCCCACTAAGATTTGGGTAGGAGCCAGCTGTTAAAGAAGTGCCTGTCTGGTTAATTATTTAATTTCTCTCTCAGAGAAAAAGATATGGATGAGGATGTCTCAAATCTGGTGAGAAGTCCTTGGCAAACTATCAGACCTCTGTGTCTCAGTTGTCCTACCTGAAAAATGGGAAAGATAGTTTTTCCCACATTTGTGAAGTATAATGAAACTTACTTATGAAAAAGCAATAAAAAGATTAATTTCTTTGTATATGAAATTATAAGCTAAAAAAGTGTAGTACAAAAATGTCCAGCTACACACAGAGCTTGTTAATGAAGCACCTTTTGCGCTTAGGATGGAATAACCCCATGCAACAGAGCAGGCTGGGAGCCATCTGGTTAGAAGCAGTTTTGCAGAGAAAGACCTGGGGCACTCATGGACAGCAAGATCAACATGAACTAGTAGTGAGCCCTCGTATTCAAAAAGACCATCTGTATCAATAGAATGTAGCCAGCAGGTCCAGGGACATGTTCCTTCCCCTTTACTCAGCTCTTGTGAGACCGCCTGCATCTGGAGCGCTGAGTCCAGTTTGGGGCCCCTCAGTGCAAGAACAACATGAATAAACTGGAGTGAGTCCAGCAGAGGATCATCAAGATGGTCAAGTGCCTGGAGCATGTGATGTACAAAGAGAGGCTGAGGGAGCTGAGTATATTTAATCTGAACAAGGAAATGCTAAGTGAGATCTTGTTGCTGTCTACAACTATTTATTCACAAGGTGTAGAAAAGACAGAGCTAGGTTCTTCACAGAGCTGCACAGTGAAGGGACAAGAGGCAAGCAGCCGAGCTGAAACACAGGAAACTCCAATCAGATATTGAGAAAAAAATTAAAATGAGGGTGGTCAAACACTGGAACACGTTCCCTGGAGACGCTGTGGAATCTCCAGCCTTGGAGACATAAAAGCTTAACCAGGCAAGGCCGTGAGCAATTTGATCTAACTTTAAACTTAGCCCTGTTCTGAACAGGAGTTTGGACTAGATAAATTTTAGAGGCCTCTTCCAAAATAATTTTTTATAAAATTCTATCATTCTTAACATAGTTTGAGGAACATGACTCAAAGTAGCTATGGGGTAACAAGGGCTCCCTTTTGTGGCAAACCAACAGAAATAATTAAAAATCAATAGTTGCAAACATTTCAGTCGGGCTCTTTTCCCTCTCATTTACTTTTGCACTTGAAACATTTACATGTGTTCAAAATTTGGAGGGAAAGTTAGTGAAAATGTTTGATTCATTTTTGTTTTGTTTTCAGTACTGTTGACAAACTTTTCCGTGTCCTAATCAAGAAGAGAGGACTGTGACTCTTCTCATCTTGGAGCCCTGAGGACTACTGCAGTCAGGGTGGGCAGGAGATAAATGCAATTGGGGATAAGTGATAGGCAGGCAACAGCAAAGGATTCCAACTTTAGTTATGTTTTGAAAGGAATAGACATGGCTTCCTGGCAAGATTCCTAGAAGTGCATCAGTGTTTGCACACTAGGAGGTTTCTTACATCTCCTCAGTGACAATAATGGTAACAATTATAGAATGAAAGATAATTGTTTTGCTTGATTTTTATCTACATTTCTATTTATTTCTTTACTTTTGTTTGTCTTGAGATTACATTCACCATGAATGAGAGAGAGTTAGTCTTACAGTTCTATTTGTAAAATTTGCCTTATGCCAACACTTCTGTCTGAGATCACACTTCAAAACTGCACCCAGCTGGTTTAACTTGGAGGATTTGTCTTCCCTCCTAGTGGCATAAAATCACTACTTCTGACATAATGACTATGTACTCTGTTTTCTGCACCCTTATAAATCTTCCTTAAGCACTAATCAAAATGTCCTTGACAGAGGTCACAGTTTGGACACCTGCCTTCCAGAGATCACAGTGACTGGAAGCTTGCTTTTTTTTTGAAACTCTCAGCATTTTCTGGATATGGTACTCTGCCTATGTCTGGAAACACCCAGGTCTGAACAAAAGGATGGTGACAAATAAATTATAGCAGTGCTTCGTGAAGAGGAGCAAGTGCTCAACAGTCCTACCAAAGTTAGTTATTCCACCATCTCTTCACTTACTGCGACAGTCTCTTTGCTATTACGTACGTATTTACCTCTCAGGTCTCCTGGCTAAAACCTTGCTTTACCTTGCCTTGCCTTCACCCTCCCAGCTCTCACACACATGGACACACACACATACACACACACACACAACTCAAAGTCATTGTGCTGGAAGCTTCTGTACTACAGTGAAGAATGTCTGCCTCACATCATACTGTCATGAATACCTTTATGAGAAAGTTTTAGGGAGTTTCCTTTGGAATTTCAGGAATTGGCCAGTGCCTCCTGCACATTTTCATGAACTGCTTGCATCATCCATATTTTCTAAATGTTCTCATTTTCAGTAATGAAAAATGTTCCACTTGATATCAAAAGATCAGCTAATAAAGGAGAATCAAATTCCCTGGCTGTTACAGTGTGAGAATTCTGCATACGTATTTATTATCCATATTTTGGATAAGAAGAGAAGTGATGGAAGACTGAAAAGTGACATAAAGTTATGAAACAGATCAAAAGGACTTTGGCCTCAAATACTTACAACCCAAGGGAAGAGTTTATTTTTGTCACATATGCTATCTGTGGGACTCTGGACAATAGCAGGGGAATACTAGGATATCCACTACATCCGATTTTTTACTGACGGAAGAATAGCATGTCCAGTATCCAGTGGCTTCATACAAGGGAGACAGGTACATTACAGGGAAATTGTGATGTTGGTAGCTATTTGCTAAATGTTATGGTCAGACTTGCTAGTGTAGGTCCAGTGAGTGTGTGTGTGTGTGTGTGTGTGTGTGTGTGTGTGTGTAGTGTGTATTTGTGTGTATATACCTTTCAGCTTCATGTTCCAAGGAAATGACACAGGTTATAAAGGAACTCTGGAGGTCTCTAGTCCAACATCCTGCTCAAAGCAGAACTATTACCAACAACAGAGTCTGTCTACCTGAGTCTGAAAAAATTCCATGAATGAAAATGAAAGGTGGAGATACTGTATTATACATTTGGCAAAACAGAAATATTGTAGTCAGAGTGAACAGAATCCCTGGATCTCTCTCTATCCACCCATGAAGCACCCTAAACCTTTTGCCTGCTCTTCTACTGAACTCATGAATCATGACCTGCTCTATTATGCTTCTCAAATCATGTATTTTGCATGGCACCTTCTTTTTTTTTCTTATTGGAGCTACCTTGCTTGACAAAATTACAATCAAACTTTTTTGTCATTGTGCATATGTTTAGTGACCCTGAGGATCTGAGAAAAAATTCTTTTTTAGAAAGGCAAAAACTGTGCAAAATAGTTGTATGTTCTCATTGAGAAAAATGCAGGTTCAGCATTTTTCAGTACAGCAATATGGTCACCATTTGCAAAATATCTTTTTTTCCTTCACTTCTTTCTTAACTTTTCTTCTTTTTCAATTATGTTGTACATATTGATATTGGGTACATTGATATAAGGTACATTATAAAAATAGATCAAGTAGAGGAGGTAACATAAGCAATGATAATAAGATATATTAGAAAAACAAGTCTTATTGATCTTTGTGTCTTTGGTTTGGAGGCTACTTAGCATCTGCTTGATTCTATCTATCTTTTCATTGCTTAAATTGCAGAAGTGCCAAAAACTCATTTAACGTGTATAAAATTGTAATTCAATTAAAAAAAAATAACTGAACAACAGGAGTTTTATGTTTTGGGGTGTGGAGGGGTTGTAAAATGCATTTTAAAGTAAATTATTGTTTGCTCCATCACAATTTTATCTGTACTAAATCTATTCTAGTCTTGCCAGGGAGTAGTTGGAATGAACTAATTCAAAGTAAACAAAAAATTAAAATACAGCTGATGATCTGCCCATAGTGCTACATGCAGTTCAGCTATAACAAACTTTGCAGTCAGCAGCCACTGAGATAACACTGATTTCCCAGAACATATTCCATCCCATTCCAGTCCTTATTTAAATTCACAAATCATACAGTAAATAAACTGCCTAAAGCAAATCAAAACTGACTGAGTTGCTTTAGGTACGACAAAAATGCAGCATGCAGAGGCTCAGAACATTTTAAAGGTAAGATGATAAGATCTTAATTATTTTTCTTGTCTTGAGTCATGAATAAAGCAAAATTTCACACAATGACCTTATTCAAAATGTTAGATTTGACTGAAGAATTATGTTTTGGATTCTTGCTTAAAATAATATCTGAAGCTTACTTTTCCTCATTTAATGTCTATTTACCTCCATGCAAAGCTTAGGAAGATGCTCTCCATGAAGAATAAACCAGCCACAAAAATGACAGACACCTGTTTATCCGATCTGTCAACATTTATATTGGAACTGAGTATGTAGCAAGCAGTTTATTTCACCTGTAAAATTATAGCTAAAGAATCAAATACTGTTTCTAATTGATGCAACCAGGTGCTGAAAATATGTTTTTATGGATCCTTCTTTTCACAGTCTATCAAGTTTTTTTTTTTTTAATGCAGAATATCTGTGAAAATATGATATACTGAAAAAATGCCATGTTTCCTTACCTTTCAGTTGACAATTCCAGCAGTGTGGAATACTAGCCAGGCCAGTATTACAATTGAATCTCTCTCTAGATTCTGTTCACCAGTAGGTATATCGTTTCATTAGAAAGGAAAGCCTTTTGCTTTTTTTTTTGTGAACATAATGAATACAGTGCTATGGCAAATATATCACATATCCTCTGTGTCTCTATTCTCACATCCCTGTTCACCTCACTTAACACTAAAACATAGCCTCATAAAGATTTTTCAATGTTTTCCAGTGCACTTTCCTATCACCTAATATCCTCCTAATGGTGTGGGTGCCCTGGTGACGAAGGGTACAGAGAAGGCAGAGTTACTGAATACCTTCTTTGCTTCAGTCTTTACTGCTCAGGCCAGCCCTCAGGAACCCCAGACCCTGGAGGCAAGAGAGAAAGTCTGCAGAAAGGAAGACTTTCCCTTGGTAGAGGAGGATCAGGTTAGAGATCATTTAAGCAAACTTGACACCAACAAGTCCATGGGCCCTGATGGGATGCACCCGCGAGCGCTGAGGGAGCTGGCAAATGTTATTGCTAGGCCACTCTCCATCATCTTTGAAAGGTCGTGGAGAACAGGAGAGGTGCCTGAAGACTGGAAGAGAGCCAGTGTCACCCCAGTCTTCAAAAAGGGCAAGAAGGAGGAGCCAGGGAACTACAGGGCAGTCAGCCTGGCCTTGGAAAGGTGATGGAGCAGCTCATCCTGGAGGCCATCTCCAAGCATGTGGAGGACAAGAAGGTGATCAGGAGTAGTCAGCATGGCTTCACCAAGGGGAAATCATGCTTAACCAATCTGATAGCCTTCTATGATGGAATGACTGGCTGGGTAGATGAGGGGAGAGCAGTGGATGGTGTCTCCCTTGACTTCAGCAAGGCTTTTGACACTGTCTCCCATAACATCCTCATAGGGAAGCTCAGGAAGTGTGGTCTAGATGAGTGGACAGTGAGGTGGATTAAGAGTTGGCTAAATGGCAGAGCTCAGAGGGTTGTGATCAGCGGCGCAGAGTCTAGTTGGAGGCCTGTAGCTAGCAGTGTCCCCCAGGGGTCAGTACTGGGTCCAGTCTTGTTCAACTTCTTCATCAATGACCTGGATGAAGGGACAGAGTGCACCCTCAGCAAGTTTGCTGATGATACAAAACTGGGAGGAGTGGCTGATACGCCAGAGGGCTGTGCTGCCATTCAGAGAGACCTGGACAGGCTGGAGAGGTGGGCAGAGAGGAACCTCATGAAGTTCAACAAAGGGAAGTGCAGGGTCCTGCACCTAGGGAGGAATAACCCCTGGCACCAGGACAGGCTGGGGGTTGACCTGCTGGAAAGCAGCTCTGTGGAGAAGGACCTGGGAGTGCTGGTGGACACCAAGTTAACCATGAGCCAGCAATGTGCCCTTGTGGCCAAGAAGGCCAATGGTATCCTGGGGTGCATCAGGAAGAGTGTTGCCAGCAGGTCAAGGGAGGTGATCCTCCCCCTCTACTCAGCCCTGGTGAGGCCACACCTGGAGTACTGCGTCCAGTTCTGGGCTCCCCAATACAAGAGAGACATGGAGCTACTGGAACGAGTCCAGCGAAGAGCTATGAAGATGATTAGGGGACTGGAGCATCTCTCTTATGAGGAAAGGCTGAGAGAGCTGGGCCTGTTTAGCCTGGAGAAGAGAAGGCTGAGAGGAGATCTTATCAACGTGTACAAGTATCTGAAGGGAGGGTGTCAAGAGGATGGGGCCCGACTCTTTTCAGTGGTGCCCAGCAACAGGACATGAGGCAACGGGCACAAACGAAACACAGGCAGTTCCATCTGAATATGAGAAGAAACTGCTCCACTGTGAGGGTGACAGAGCACTGGAACAGGTTGCCCAGAGAGGTTGTGGAGTCTCCTTCTCTGGAGATATTCAAAACCCGCCTGGATGCGATCCTGTACAACATGCTCTAGGTGACCCTGCTTGAGCAGGGTGGTTGGACTTAGACAATCTCCTGAGGTCCCTTCCAACATCAACCATTCTGTAATTCTGTGTGATTCTGTGATTCTCTACAGGAAGGATTAATCAATCCATATTTTGCTTTCCGGTGGAGTTCCCATATGGTGTTACAGGGGACCCAAGATAGGGAATGGCTTTTGGGAGGTCTTTCTCCTGGGAAAACTAGAAAAGGGATCAGGAAACAGTGATGGTAGGAGTTGGTGAAAGGGCCAAACCGGAAAGGCAGGGTGTTGGAGATGACCTGGACATGGATGAACATGTAGATCTGGTCTCAGATGTGTGAAAGGTGAAAGGTTTCCTTCACATTGCTGCACATTGTGACAAAAAGACAAAAGAAGGTTTTCTTCACTCTTGTTGCTCCCTGTGCTATAGGAATACGTAATCTCCAGTCTGCTTATCTCATGCACCAAAGGAGCTTGCCGAGATGGCAATGTTGAACCATTTATGCACTGTGTATCTAGGGTACTGTGGCATGAACATCACTGTAAGATAAAGCACCTGTAACCAGCAGTTGCAATACACTGCAGAGAGCAATCAGCTATGATGAGACCAATAGCATGCAATTAGCACAGCTCCCACCCAAAACCTTGTTCAGTTTTGATCTAATGCTAGCATGAGATGTATGTCATGATGACATACAGGCCATTGGATTGCTATTGGTGTTAAGGCACTTTTAAGCACTTCACTAATCCTGACTATTCCATGAGACACTAAGGTTATGACTCTATAGTAAATTAAACATAGTCAGAATGACTTCAGTTACTAAGGCCAAGCAGTGTGGAACAGCTGTCTTCATATTCTTAAAATTCCTTAACCTCCAAATAATAAGCTACTGTCTTTTAGAAATAGTCCCTGGTCTGCTCTCTCTCTCAAATCGTTCCCAGGAATTGTTTGAGAGATTTTGCTGGTTGGCAGAGGTGAAAATTATGGCATGGACTATTCTAACAATCTAGATGGAAGTGATTTGCACAGTCCTGTGTAAGTGTTTCCTGCCACCATTTAATTTACTAATATACTAAGACTTAGTTTTGCAAATGGATTCACAGGAACAAGCTTTTGCTTCTTTGCAGGATTCCAGTAATTGAACAGCAGTTCTGCATAGCAATAAAGTACTAAAATTGCAGATACAGTCAGAACACTGAGACCAAACTGAGAAGAAAGATAAAATATCAGTGAAAGATGAGAAAAAAATGATGAATAAATAGCTACTGCCCCAAAGGAAAACTGAAAAATAGGGCAGCCCCACTTAAATCAACAGAAAAAAATGGTTCCAGTAGGTGTTCTGTGTGGTCAGGATTCCACACAGCATCTATAATTTTAGTATCTATATAGTTTTTTAAAGAAAGAGCAATGGGTGAAAAAAAATGTTACTTATTGTGCTTATGTTTATGGCCTGTCATGGATAATAGTTTAGAGATCTGTTGGGTATTTTTATCCATTTTGGGGTCCATTTTATTTATTTATTTATTTAGGATCTATGAGTCATTGAAGAGACCTCTGCTTGATTTTTTCATAAAATTAACAACTAATTCATGTGAGGAAGAAAGGTGTACTAGAGAAATAATAAATCTATTTTCAAGTGAGATTAGTGGAGTGAACTTCAACTTTTACTGAAGAAAAAATACTTAAAATGGCAAGCAGCCTATGATGTTAATGATAAATCTACAATCATTCAACAGATGGACAGACCTGGCTAATGATCTAAAAAAAAGGAAAGATGCTAAGCTGATCTAACAGGATGCTGTTCAAAGGTTCATCATAGGAAAGAAAGGAAGTGTTCAAAGAAGAGGATCCTGCCTGATAGAGGTGCCTGCAGAGCTAAATTTTGAAGTGATCATTAATTAGGGATGATCAGATGCAGATGAATTTACCTTCTATTTTTTGAGTAAATGCGCTTTTAGTACAAAAGTCTATCTTTTCACGGGCAGAACCTGAAAACTGTCTTAGAGAAGAAATGTTATTAATAACAAAATTATCTTTGTGGATACTTACGGATCTATAACTGATATTTAAGGTATGAAATCAAGTATTTATTTATAAGAAGAAGATAATTTGAATATATTCTGTTTTCAAATGTAGTTTTTATAATTCTGCTACCATTTGAATACAATTCCTGAGAAATGACAGGAAATATTTTGCAGAAAAGGACTCCAGATCCCTGATGAGTTGGTATCTCAAAAAGGGTCACAGAAGTAAGCAAAACAATAAAGGAATTCGAGCAAAACGACCGCTCGGTGAAGAAAATTGAGTGCCTAAAAAAGGCAGGTGTTTAGACAGGATGATGCTTTGGAAGTGCCCAACTTTCTTCCTTGGCTGGCAAGGGAGTGCCAACATGTTACCCACTGGATGCCCACTACCTTCAATTAGTTATATTTAGATGAAATTATTCATTCTTAAAAGACCTTAGTTTGTTATAAACACAAAGAAGATATAAGCTCTTGATGTAAATCCACTGGCAAGGTAAATAAATGACAAATAGATCATCTATTAAAGGTAAGGAATCATGCTGACATGGCATGTAACAGGTATTGGTGGACCCTGAATAATTTTACATGTGAGATTAAAAAAAGGAGTCTTCTAGTAGTCAAAAAGTGAGGCTCTAGACATGCTTTTCCCCAGGAGTGAGGCAAATCACTCAATATAGCTTCTTTTAAACAGTTTAATACATTTATGAGAGGGTTTGTGCAGTTTGTCTGTGCCAGAGGGTTGAACTCAATGACTCAGGAAGTTCTGTGGAATCTATGTGCTTTTACATCTCCAGAGAGAAATAAGCTAAGGAAAAAAAACCCACAAGTATTAGCAGCAGTATACTTTCACCCAGAGACGAAAGAAGAGAATTTCATTCTTATTTGATTTATCCTTAAAAAGAAGAGAGCTTTAGTTGGCACATTGAAAACAGTAAAGTTTTGAAATAAGTTAAATATCTGTCATACTGAAGACAAGATATTTATAGATACCTTCATAATAGGCATTTTAATTAAATTCCAGAATCACATTATTTCAGTGTTCGCAAGGGAAGCTGATGTACCTAGGAAGGGCTTGCTATCCATCATCCAGTCACCCTCACATGCTGCAGTCTAGACAGTTCTTAACTAGGAGAAATGACACTTCCAAGTATGTGCTTATATGTATTACTGAAGAGGAAGCATTTTTTTCCATGATGCATTTGAAGTGACAGGATGCTGCTTACTCGCATTTCATTAATTGATTATATTAATAAAGAGGACATTGAAACCTAATGTAATTTTCTTTGGGGTCATGAGCCAGCATGTGTTCACTTCTCTTTTTGATTTTCTAGGTATGATAACATCTAGAAAAAGAATATAGAGGACAGCTTGGAAAAGGAATTTCTGAAATGACTGCAAGTGAATTTCCTAGAGATCCCAATTCAGAGCTCCTTGATGTACAAAACTCATTGCATCCTACTAGTTTTTTGTATTTCTAAGAAACATATTTTGGATGTATCTTATCTTTTATATAGCTATAGATAGATACAGATACAGATATAGATACAGATATAGATATAGATATAGATATAGATAGATATAGATTCTTTTGGTATTTGCCTTACACATAATAATTCATATGGTGTCTAAATCAGTCCATCCATAACTACTAGAATTTTGGTCCTATGCAGCAGTGGAGACAAATAACCATAAGATATAAATGACATCTTATAGTAGAATACAGCACAGTATGCCTTTTCCAGGCTGCTGAAGTCTATTTTTCAAGGAGAGACTTGCTCTTTTTGATACTTGCAATTAAATTACTTTTTAAATTAACAATTTTGCTCTGACTTCAAGAAAGCAGACAATTCTGAAGGTATTTGAAGGGCGTTACAGATGTTCATCTTGTAAACAGACAAGTAGCATTACTCCTATGTAGGTGGGCACTTAATTTAGTTTTCACTTGTGAACCCTGGAAGGATCCTGCTAATCCTGTTGTTCATCTCCATTGCCTGTCAGTGAATATAAAGACAGAGGCTTCGATGAAGGCTTGGATGAACCAGCAACTGGAGGAGACAATTCCTGAGGTTGCTGAAAATCCATTATAGCTTTAAGCTCTACAAAAGCAACTCTGTAAGCGGCAAGATGGCTTCACAAAGTCATCTGGCCCTCTCCTGTGGCTCTAGCCTCTTCTCCTGTAATTCTCAGCACAGAAATGTTATTCTTTTTCCTTGGAATAAAAGTATGTTGCATAAACCCAGGCAAGTAGGGCACTAAGAAAATACTTGGGTTCTAGGGATCTCCTTGACATGTTGCTCAGTCTCGTAGCCTTTGAAATAAACTAATTTTGCTGAAACTCTGAATCAGAACACAGCTGGAATACTTTGGAATATATGAAGTTTCAGACAAAGCTCATAAAAAACAAAAGAAAAAAAGACATTATGCACTGAACTTTAGCAATGACTGATCATTGAGTAAGCCATTTGTTCTTATATCTACTTTTCTTTCTAAAAAAAGATTATTGGTAATTTATTTGCTTTTCCTGTGAAGTGAAGAGAAAGAATATCAAATCCAGATTTAGAAAGTCCTGACATAATGGAGTTAACTTCAAATATTAAAGCCCTGAGAAACAGCTTTTCAAAGTATCTCCAATATTGGAGGGCTGGATGGGAGAGAAAAGGGGATATGTTCTTTTTTTTTTACAGGCTTGTCTGCTGTCCAGAATATATATATTTTAAAAAAGCTCTTAGTCTGGAGTTATTTGTATTTATATTTATATTTTAGTTATTTGTATTTATATTTACATTCTCAGCTGAGGTAAAATAACCTTCAGTTCATGATAATGTCAACTCAATAGTATGAATAGTTCACAGAATCACAGAATCACAGAATCACTGAGGTTGGAAGGGACCTCTGGAGATCATCTAGTCCAACGCCCCTGCTCAAGCAGGGTCACCTAGAGCACATTGCACAGGATTGCATCCAGGCGGGTTTTGAATATCTCCAGAGAAGGAGACTCCACAACCTCTCTGGGCAACCTGTTCCAGTGCTCTGTCACCCTCACAGTGAAAAAGTATTTCCTCATGTTCAGATGGAACTGTCTGTGTTTCAGTTTGTGCCCGTTGCCTCGCGTCCTGTTGCTGGGCACCACTGAAAAGAGTCTGGCCCCATCCTCTCGACACCCTCCCTTCACATACTTGTACACATTGATAAGATCTCCTCTCAGCCTTCTTTTCTCCAGGCTGAACAGGCCCAGCTCTCTCAGCCTTTCCTCATAAGAGAGATGCTCCAGTCCCCTAATCATCTTCATAGCCCTTCGCTGGACTCGTTCCAGTAGTGCCACATCCCTCTTGTACTGGGGAGCCCAGAACTGGACGCAGTACTGCAGATGTGGCCTCACCAGGGCTGAGTAGAGGGGGAGGATCACCTCCCTCGACCTGCTGGCAACACTCTTCCTGATGCACCCCAGGATCCCATTGGCCTTCTTGGCCACAAGGGCACATTGCTGCCTCATGCTTAACTTGGTGTCCACCAGCACTCCCAGGTCCTTCTCCGCAGAGCTGCTTTCCAGCAGGTCAACCCCCAACCTGTCCTGGTGCCAGGGGTTATTCCTCCCTAGGTGCAGGACCCTGCACTTCCCTTTGTTGAACTTCATGAGGTTCCTCTCTGCCCACCTCTCCAGCCTGTCCAGGTCTCTCTGAATGGCAGCACAGCCCTCTGGCGTATCAGCCACTCCTCCCAGTTTTGTATCGTCAGCAAACTTGCTGAGGGTGCACTCTGTCCCTTCATCCAGGTCATTGATGAAGAAGTTGAACAAGACTGGACCCAGTACTGACCCCTGGGGGACACCGCTAGCTACAGGCCTCCAACTAGACTCTGTGCCACTGATCACAACTCTCTGAGCTCTGCCATTCAGCCAGTTTTCAATCCACCTCACTGTCCACTCATCTAGCCCACACTTCCTGAGCTTCCCTATGAGGATGTTATGGGAGACAGTGTCAAAAGCCTTGCTGAAGTCAAGGGAGACACCATCCACTGCTCTCCCCTCATCTACCCAGCCAGTCATTCCATCATAGAAGGCTATCAGATTGGTTAAGCATGATTTCCCCTTGGTGAAGCCATGCTGACTACTCCTGATCACCTTCTTGTCCTCCACATGCTTGGAGATGGCCTCCAGGATGAGCTGCTCCATCACCTTTCCAGGGATGGAAGTGAGGCTGACTGCCCTGTAGTTCCCTGGCTCCTCCTTCTTGCCCTTTTTGAAGACTGGGGTGACACTGGCTCTCTTCCAGTCTTCAGGCACCTCTCCTGTTCTCCATGACCTTTCAAAGATGATGGAGAGTGGCCTAGCAATAACGTCCGCCAGCTCCCTCAGCACTCGTGGGTGCATCCCATCAGGGCCCATGGATCTGTGGGTGTCAAGGTTGCTTAAATGATCTCTAACCCGATCCTCCTCCACCAAGGGAAAGTCTTCCTCTCTCCAGACTTTCTCTCTTGCCTCCAGGGTCTGGGGTTCCTGAGGGCTAGCCTGAGCAGTAAAGACTGAAGCAAAGAAGGTATTCAGTAACTCTGCCTTCTCTGTACCCTTCGTCACCAGGGCACCCACCCCATTCAGCAAAGGGCCCACATTTTCCCTAGTCTTCCTCTTGCTACTGATGCATTTGAAGAAGCCCTTCTTGTTGTCCTTGACATCTCTTGCCAGATTTAATTCCAAATGGGCCTTAGCCTTCCTCGTCACATCCCTGCATACTCTGACAACATTCCTATACTCCTCCCAAGTGGCCTGTCCCCCTTTCCACTTTCTGTATACTTCCTTCTTCTGGTTGAGTTTTGCCAGGAGCTCCTTGCTCATCCATGCAGGTCTCCTACCTCCTTTGCTTGACTTCCTACTCATAGGGATGCACCACTCTTGAGCCTGGAGGAAGTGATGTTTGAATATTAACCAGCTCCCTTGAATGCCCCTTCCTTCTAGGGCCCTAACCCATGGGATTCCTCCAAGTAGGTCCCTGAAGAGGCCAAAGTTTGCTCTCCTGAAGTCCAGGGTTGTGATTCTACTTAGTGCCCTGCTGCCTCCTCGCAGGATCCTCAACTCCACCATGTCATGGTCACTGCAGCCAAGGCTGCCCCCGACCTTCACATCTTCCACCAGTTCTTCTTTGTTTGTTAGTACGAGGTCCAGCAGAACACCTCTCCTTGTTGGCTCCTCCACCACCTGTGTCAAGAAGTTGTCACCAATGCTCTGCAGGAACCTCCAGGACTGCTTGTGCCTAGCTGTGTTGTCTTTCCAGCAGATATGAGGGTGACTGAAGTCCCCCATGAGAACCAGGGCCTGGGATCGTGAGGCTACTTCCAGCTGTCTGTAGAAGGCCTCATCGACTTCCTCTTCCTGATCAGGTGGCCTGTAGTAAACACCCACAACAGTGTCACCCATGCTAGCCTGCCCTTTAATCCTTACCCATAAGCTCTCAACTCACTCTTCATCCACCCCTAGGCACAGCTCAATACATTCCAGTTCATAGCATATAAGATTCCGACTGTGTTAATAAGAACAGAAGACTACTTCAAACTAGTTGGTCAGAAGAAATCTGTTAAGATGAGTCACTGAAAGCAGTAAGCCTGGTCTACGGCCCCGTCATAAGCAAAACAAAGCTTCAAACGGAGGAAAATCCTGACCATTCTTCCACAACTGGTGAGGCAGTGCTTATTCTGGGGGCTTTTCCAGGCATTGCTGCTAAGAAATTTCCCTTTGAGCTGGACATCACCAGAGGCTGGAACTTGTTCTACCTCTGCACGGATCTTGACAGGCACCACCTTGTTGGGGACTTTGCACTTCCAGGATTGCACTGTGTTCCCACCGGCAGTAATAATAATGAGGTGATCACGGTGACCCAGGATCAGCTGCACTATGTGCTGGGAAAGTGTCAGCGCATTGATGTACTCAGCTAGGGGATAAAGACTGACAAGGACATGCATGTCTCCTTTCGCTTTGGGAGGGGGATTGTGAAGCTTCATCTTCATCCCTGGAAATCTGTAATATTTGAAGACACCCCAGCAAAATGGTTGTGGGATTGTGGGGTGCCTTCCTTGCACATCAATTCTTAAGAGAGCCCAAGCCAGCAATGGCCCCCTGCTTTTCAAGGCGCTCCTGGGATGTGTGATGTGGGTCTTGGAGGTCTAGTCTCTGACTAGTTCAGAAGGGCCGTGCCACTTTTGAAAAGGGGCTTGGAAATAGTTAAGCCACACGTTAAAAGCATCACTCAGGAGTTTGCCAAGAACGTGTTTGGACCTGTTTCCAAGGTTGTACTGGCATAGTGTCAACACCATCAAAACAGGAGGGCTCATGGCTTGTTTCTATCCCAAGAAAAAGCCTGAAGCACAAGAGAGCCACATCGCACCCCCGGAGGTAAGGCCCAGCCCAGCCCTGAAAAGAAAAAAGATGGAGGGCACCAGGCAACAGTGTGACCAGTTCAAAGGAAGCAGCAAAATGGCAACAAGACGTAAGTCTTAGCGACAATCTCTAGCTCCACAGATTGGGCCCCGCACTCTGCTGGCCTTTTGGATTGCCTTCCCCGGGCAGGACTATGCTGCAGGAACACAGCGTGGCTTGCTGCTGCAGACAGCACCACTGCCACTCAAGCCTTCAGCAACACAGCAATGCTGACGGTGGACGGGAGGCTCCCTTCTAGCAGGAGACGTCCGGAGTGTAAGGCCTGGCTGTTTGGGGGACTGTGCAATCGAACGCTTCCCAATTGGGCACTGCAATTCCAACCATGAGAGCTGGGGGACACACTGGTTGTGAAGGCTGGGGCAAGGAGAGGAATCTGTTCCTGATAAAGCAGAAGAGGAAGCAGAATAAAAGCGGGCAGGGGGTGATTCAGCCTACTCAAGTCCTGCTGGAAATCTGGTGAGCCTGGCTGTGCAGGCAGGTGAGTGCTCTCGCACGCCCCTGCTCTTGGAGCCTTGAGACACTGTTAGACAGAACAGCGGGTGGGCAGGGACACAGAAGGCAGCAGTGCCCATGGGTACGAAGGGGCGTTCAGAGCAGGGAGCTCTTAGGGACAGGAAGTCTCGAGAGGAGGTGAGGAGAGGTCCCCCTGGGTCCAAAGGCAGGCTGAGCTCCTTCCTGGCACGGTGCAAGGGCTTTGCTGTGCAGAGGCCGTCAGGGAGCAGCTCAGCCATGAAGAGCTGGAGTCCGGAAGCAGGTCTGCCCTGGCAGAGCAGAGAGCAGCTTCCCACCCTGGCCTCTCCCAGAGCTCCCCAGACCTCTGCAGTTGGCGACACCACCGCAATGGACCCATTTCTTCTCTGCGAGTCTCTCCCGCAGGCTCCCATAGGAGCTCTCTGCCTCAGCTGCAGCCCGGCTCCCGTCTGGGCAGAGCCGTGTGCTGGCTGGGGACACAACTGCACCACAGGGACCATCGAAACACACGGGTGCTTGCCTGGCCACACACCAGTGTGCAGGGCAAAGGCAGAGAGAAGGGGCAGGTGGGCAACCTCAGGAGCTCTGCCACCAGTGGAAGAGGCCGGGCACTGCCCCAAGCACTCGCAGTGGTGCTCGGGGCACCTTGGTGCTGCACCTCCGCGGCTGGCATGCCCTCATTGGTGTCGGACCAGAGCCCCGGGCTCCGTCACCCAGCGCAGTCCTGCAGAGACACCCCAGCCTTGCTCCCTCCGACATCAGCCTGTGTCACTGGGTGCATTTGCATGTGGCAGCTCATTGGCTGGCTCCAGAGTTTCCCAGCAGCCTTTGCTCCCTAGTGCATCACAGCTGCAGCTCATGGGTCACAGTGGCTTCGGCTGCATTGCCAGGAGCTCCTGGCCAGGTCCTGCACTCCTTGGGCGACCGAGGAGGTGGAAGGTGGCGAGAGGACCTGCTCCGCAGTTTCACCCTGAGACCTGCAGCAGCACTTTCACCGCTTCCATTGTTCCTTTGGCATCGACAGTTCAGAGCCTATGGCTTTGAGTGCTCGTCGCAGCCATGCTTCGCAAGGAAGGCAGGAGGAACGACCCCCCCAAGAGAGTCCGGTTCCAGCTGCTGGAGAGGCACCGGCGCGAGGAACTGCAGTGGGAGAGCCAAGGGGCTGCTGATGCCCTTTGGGACGCAGCAGTTCCCTCGAGCTCTTCCTTGCTGCCTTGGGGGGAGCCCAGCCAGGTTGAGGAGGATGGGCTGCCACATGTGCGGCCAGCCAGGAAGGTGAAGAAGACCTGGCTGAGGGGCCTTCCTTCCCGTCTCCAGGAACTGGGCAGATCCTGTGCAGGTAAGAAAGTACCCAGAGTCGACAGCTCTCCGTGTGCAGCTGGGGATCCCGCCCTTGGCAGAGGAGGGCAGCCCAGCTGGGAGAGATGGCCCGAGGATGGGTCCTGCATCAGCCTCCTGCAGCAACCTCCTCTGAAGGGAACGGATGTGGCTTCCCCAGGAGATGCACTGCCTGCTTTGATTCAAGGCCACTCATAGGAGCTTCTTCGAGCAGGGAGCCCAAGCAGGGATGGAGGGTCCCCACCCACAGCAGGCCTGAGACCCTCAGGAGCAAACAGAGCTTGTGCTGGGGCAGGCAGGCACCGGCGCTCATTCCTGGGGGCTTCTGCTTTCCTTCCGTTGCCAGGTTTCCAGTCTTGCTCTGTCTGGAAGAAATGCAGGAAGGCCCAGAAGCCCGTGGAGAGCCTCACTGCTGCATGAGTGATTTCTGCCCAGCTGTCTCCTACACGTGCTCCCCCTGTTTCACATTGGGCCACATCCTCATCCCCAGCCAACCAGCCAGCCAGCACACAAATCCTCCTGGCACTGCCCTGCACAAAGCACACGCACCGCATGCAGCCTCCGTCCAGGGCATGCACTTCAGGGGATGCTGGAGCTCACCTCCTCCCTCTCCTGGCCCTCCTCAGGGCTGAGCCTCTGCCCAGCTCTCCTCCTCCACGTCCACTGGAGACAAGGGCAGCAGGAGGTGGGCTGAGCCCCATGCAAGTCGGTATTGCAGTGCCAACTGCGACGGTCCCTGTCCTGTGCCTGGCGCACGAATTGGGTGCCCTTTGGAGGAGGCCCGAGGCTGTCATCTTCCCCCTTCTGCTCACTGCCCTGCCTTTCCCATCACTGCAGCGTGCCCACGAGCCTTGTGGAGCAAGAGGAGAGCAGCACCATTGCCTGCAACCCAGCCAGCGACCAGGACCTGGTGAGCAAGGGCAGCCCCTGTCACACAGCTCTCAGCTGGCCTCTGCAGGGCCCAATGCCTCATGGCCTTGCCGTGGGAGCAGGGGCTGCGCCCAGGGGGCTGCAAGCACCAGCAAGATGGCTCCAGCCGCCCTGGCTTGCCATCTCCCTCCCCTCTCAGACCCAGCAGCCTCCCTCAACACCCCTTGCCTCCACAGCTTCTCTCCTCCCTCTCTGAGGCATTGTCTTTTCCGCCCTTGTCCCCAAAGGCCGAGCAGAGCCTCGATGGAGAGGTCCCCAGCCCTGAGGAGACTGGCACGCCTTCTGCGGAAGAAAACTCTGCATGGGTAAGCCCTGAGTGGCCTGGGTGCGCAGGCAACAAGGCCGGCAGGACGTGGGCATGCCCCGTGGTGTGCTGGGCTGAGCCGAGCAGCTCTCAGGAAAGGGCATCTCCTCCCTGAGAGCCTGGGTGTAGCCAGGAGAAGGCCTTGGGAGGCAGCTTGGGTGTGAAGGATCCCGCGGGGAAAGCCTTTCCTGAGGCAGTGTCGACAGCCGTGACCAAAGACACAGAAAAGCCCCAGCGGAAGCGACCCAGGCTGCTGCTGGTGGCAGGGGGTGCCTGCAGGGTGCCAGCACAGGCAGATCTCCGGAGAGGTTGCGGGAGGTGGCACAGACTTGCAAGGAGGCATGTGGAAGCCTGCCTGCAAGGCTGGTCATGGGCAGACGCGTCAGGGACAAGGAGCCCTGTGGGGACTAAGCAAGGTTGTCCTGCCCTCCTGCTGGTGTTTTCCTGGCTGCTGCAGCAGTTCAGAAACCTGGCAGCACTTGGAGAGCAGAGGGCAGGCAATGGCCGTGCTTGGTAGCAGCACCGTTCAGTCGGTCTCTCCTCTTCTGCCATCTTCCTCCTTGTCCCCATGTCGCAGAACCATCTCCTGCAGCAGAAGAAGGGCCTGCCACAGAGCCCGGCTGTGATGAGGCAGTGGAGGCAGCTGTCCGGTACATCTCAAAGTACGTCAAGGACCTGGCTGCCTACATGGAGCAAGCGATCTCTCTGGGTAAGCAGGCAAGGGCAGAGGGTGAGGGCTTGTGCACAGCAGGATGGGGCTCCCGGGGACAGCCACAGAGCAAAGTGTGTGTGACCTGCCGGAGGGGAAAGGAAGATCTTTTGGAAGGGAGGAGCTTTTGGATCTCAATGTAGACATGGGGTGGGAGAGGGAGTTGTGGAGTGCCCCATGGCCTCAGCCCCAGGCCAGCAGCCCAGCCATGGAGTTGACACTTGGCGCTCTTGCTCGCCAGGTGTGGAGGATGTGGGACAGGGCCCTTTCTGGCCTCAGCTTTTTCCTTGCCCAGATGTGTGTTGGCCAGGCGTGTGGGTGGAAGAGCTCCCTGCCTGGGCAACAAGGGGTTGTTGGGCAGGAAAGAGGGGCTGGCAAGTGCTGGGCTGAACGTCTGTGCTGCCTCCTGCTGTCCTTGAGTGCTTTGTCAGAGGGAACCCAATCAGCAAGGCAAAACCCTTGTGGGCCTCAATGTCTGTTGCCACCTTCTGCCTTTTCCTTCCAGAGATGGAGCTCGCGAGAGGACTTGAATCACTAGCAAGCGTCTTCAAGAAGACCAGCTCTCCAGAGGTATGCTGGTGGAGGAGATGGGCAGCCCCCAAAGCTGCCCCCACTAACCCCAGAGCCCTGCTTCCTGTGCTCCCGCTCCAGCTGCCTGGCAGGGTGCTTGGCCAGCCCTGACACCCTCTGCAGGCCTCCTGTCTCCCTCCCAGCACTCTCTTGGCAGCCTGCGACTACAATGTACATGGTCATCTTTTGAGAAAATGCTTTTTCTCACTCTTCCCCTCCCTGGCCTTGAAGGAGCTCCCTCCCTGCTCTAGCGAGGTCGTCTTCAGGCTCAGCAGCACATTTTCTCCTTTCTCAGGCATCCGAGCAACCCGTCGACTCCTTTGCCCACTCTGGAGCATGATGCAGCTGACGGGGAAGGCCTGCGGCAACATGAGGAGCAGCAGAAGCAATGCCTTCGGGTAGGAGAGTCACCCAACACAGGTGCTCGCCCCTGAACGCACACAGGGATGCTCACGCACACACACATGCATGCACAGTCCTGAGCCACACAGCTCAGTGCAGAGTGGCTCTGGTCAGCAGGCAGGAAGTGCTGGCCATCTGCCTACTCCCTGCAACCACAGGCAGCTCCTTCCATGGCTGGAATCCAGTTTCTGCTCTACCTTGCTAATGCCTCTGCGTGCTCCGCCTTCCACACACACCCAGAGACGTGGGTCTCAGGGCTCTCTGGCTATCTGCAGCAGGCAGAGAGGCCTCAAGTGCTCCTGTGGGGACAGAAGGTGCCTCTTGCTTTCATCCTTCGGAAGGCAAAGGGCACCTGGTGCCTTTCAAGCTGCACTGCTTTGCAGGGCAAAGCTCTTCTCTTCTCAGGCTGTTGCTCTCCTTTCCCATTCCACAGCTGGGCTATTGCCAGGGCAGGCTGCTGGTGTCACCGACCAAGTGCTTTGCAAAGGCAGCACCAGGGAGCCTCTTGCTCCAGCTGCTCCCAGTCTTTGGCTCTTTCTCTCTCCCTGCTTCAGGCCCTTGGCGAAACACTCCTTGTCAACCACCAGCTGCTGGAGAAGATGGAGCAGCAGTGGCAGCAGGCCGAAAGGGAGCTGGTAAATACCATGGATTCACCACAGAGACTGCGTTGGTGCCCCCGATCCACCCCCAAGTCTCACAGCCACGTGCATGGCCTTGAGGATGCATCTGCTCACTCTTAGCCTGGCAGTTTCCTGCTAGGAAAGAGCCTTGGCCAACCAGCTGCCCGGGGGAGGTTCCCTCCAATGAAAATCTCAGAGCTCTTCCTGTTCTCTTGCTGGTGAATGGTCAGCCTGGGTCCCTTTTTCTTTGCTAGCAAAAGGAAAAGGCTGAGCTGTTTGAGCTGCCGGCCTGTGAGAAGGAAAAGCAGGACGGGCCAGCCAAAGAAGAGGAGCCGAGTGGCCCCTGCACCCCCAGCCCTGAAGGCCTGTGCAGCTGGAGGATGGAGCTGAGGAGACGGTGAGAGCAGAGCCACTCTGGACGGTGGCTGTGCACGGAGCCTGCTGGGGGCCTGCCTTAGCCTGCGTACGGATGCACCATTCCAGCCTGGGAAGAGCTGCCTCTCTGCCCAGGGCACACGCTGGGAGTGCTCTCCTGGGGGCCCAGAACCACCTCCAGCGCCTCCCTTGCTGCCCCAGCATGTCTTTCCTCAGCCCATGCCAGCAGAAACACCCAGGGCCTTTGTGCTGGAGCTCTTCAGGGAGGGAGGACTGCCTGGTCCTGGCAGTGCCCAGGGGATTGCACTGCAGAGTGCTGGGCAGGAGCACAAGGAGTTGGGTGCATGGGCAGACCAAGCGTCCTTCTTCCCCCTGAGCTGTTTTCCTTTCCTCCTCTCCCTTCTCCCAGCCTGCAGAGCAAGTGGAAGCTCCTGCAGCCCGCAGCAGTGAGGAGGTTGGCTGCCAGGCTGCCAGAACAAGCAGACTAAGCTGTCCTCAGCTCCAGACAGTTGCTCCCTCGTGTTGCCAAAATGCCAATCTGGAGAGAAGCCAAGCGGCAACCTGGCTTGCAAACCAAGCACTTGAAAAGAAGCCAGGGCATTGTGCCAGAGGTGGGTGCACAATGGCTCACAGGCTTGGTGGACACGCACCAGTTTTCCCAACACAGTGATGGTGCTAAGGACATCTTCACGAGGAGAGACATATTATCCAAGCGTGCCTGGGCGCATGCTCTAAAAGGCAAAACAGGTTCTGATGTGGCTGGGGCTTATACAACAATTTCTAGCAAGAACACAAGCCTCCGAAGCAACAGACTGACCGGGCAAAAGACTTTTTCAAGCAGCCTTTCAACAGGCTCTTCAAACAGGCCAGTGTTCACCGTTTTGTTACTAAGCATGAAGGGAAAGCCTCCATCATAGAGCGTTTTAGCACGACGCTCAGAACCAAGAAGTGGAACTGTTTTACAGCAGGCAACACTTTTTGCTACATTGATGCCTTGTTGGAGTTCATCAAGAGCTAGAAGCACAGCTGCCACAGAGCTGTCAGAGCCTGGCCTGTGCATGGGAACCCTTGAAACTCGGCGAGGGCTTGGGAAACTGCCCGTGGGGACATGTTGCAAAGGACAGAACTGGCCACATCACGTTTGCCTTGAACAAAAGAGGCAGTGGAGAAAGGTTATGAGCAGACATTCACACTGGAAGTTTTCACAGTAGCTGACATTGTGAGAAGGGGACAGATACCTGTGTACCACTTCACAGGCTATGGTCACGAAGCAATCCTGGGGACAGTTTACCCTGAAGACCTTCCAGACGCGAATGCTGACAAGGACAGAATCTACCAACCTGAGCAGATTGTTGCAGCAAAAGGGAAAGGAAGAAAGAAGCAGGTCCTGCTGAAGTGGTGCGGCTGGCTCCCAACATGTGACCGTGGAATAGAAACCTCCTGAGTCCAGGACAACTAGTGATGGGCAGTAGAGTGGTGGGGGCGAAAAAGGATGCCAGATGGGGGTTTCTCCATCATGCTGCTTGCATATATTTCTATGAACCTTAGCAGCTCTTTGCAGATGCAGTATTCTACATAGTTTCTTCCTCTTATGGTACTGTAGAAACTGGAGTGACATAAACTGCTTTTGCCAGACTGATGCCGTAATGAGAGAATAATAGAAAAACAGTAGAAATGCTGAAATTTCAGCGTGAGATATTTCTTGCAGTAAGTCAATCTCTACCTTTTTCTTTGACTTCCTCAAAAGACAGATTTTTTTACAATGAAATTTTCCTCTGATACTGTTCTTATGATTAACAACCTTATTTCAAACACTAAATTTTACTATGTTGACAATATTCCTTATAAGATTTGCTTAAAATAGTATTCTATCTCCAAAAACTGTCTGCTGTATCGCAAGGAATATCAGTTATGTAGAACAGCTACGACGATAAATTGTAGTAAGAAAGCCAGTCTATGAAACTTCCTAGAAATATGGATAATCCATTTTCTTCCCTATTTTGTTGCTGATCTGCAATTTGCAACTATGACTGAAGATAATAAAAAGGTATTTCTAATTCAAAAATATTGTGAATATTTTTTCAGCTCCTAGACCCCGTTAAATGGCCATTTTTTTTGCCCTCAGTCATCAGGCAACAGAGGTAAAATAGCTGAAATTCTGAAATCAAGGAGACATGTACAATATGTGTATCCCTACTGACCACAATATTTTTGGCTTTTTGTCTGAGGTTTTGTAAAAAGCTATAATTTGTGCTATCTGAATAGC
Organism: Apteryx mantelli; assembly: GCF_036417845.1. NCBI lineage: Eukaryota > Metazoa > Chordata > Aves > Apterygiformes > Apterygidae > Apteryx > Apteryx mantelli. Next base: position 29,834,704 of record NC_089978.1, read on the forward strand.
TTCCTTAATGAGGCAGCAGATATTAGGTCCCATAATTGCCCATTGCTGAAGTTTCAGTTCATCTCTTCCTTTCAGACCCTGCCGTGTTTCCAGAAAATTATGGGGCTTAATAACATTCATACTCCCAGTCTTGAAATAAATATTAGCTCACTAATAAATGACTTAATAGAGTTATTATATGGACCACATGTCTGTGCTATGAGCTTCTATGTTTAATTGTGGAGATAAGACATTTTCAGATGCTAAACCAAATAAGAGTGAAGACATGTAACATAATAAACACACACACATGAACGCACGTACATACATGCTATCTAGGTGTGAGGAAACTAACTGAAATGACCCTCCAGCAATTACTTTAAACACTTAGATTAGGTATTCGTTAGTTATCAGTCTTTTTAGTGGCGCTCTTTTAGGCATCTGCTCTGAAAATCAGAAGCATAATTACCTTGCTTTGCTACAACTTCCCCAAATTGACATAATATTTACCATTTTCAACAGAGTCTATCTTGCTGCAATGGATTTAAACTCAGTTCATGCAAATCCAGTTTATTTCACCAGGAATATAATTTCTGGTTAATTACATGCAAAACTCGGACAGTTCAAACCCTAACTAGGCTTGAACTGCATCAATTTTTGGAATACAGTCTTTACTGTCAAGCTTATGGAGATAACTTATTAAGTTGCAATGCTATGTTAAGAGCTGCTTTGTGTCCTGATTTAGTCTGCTTAACAAAGTAAAAGATGACTCAAAACATATTTTCCCTAATTAACCCCATTTAGGCACTTCATGGAGAGATTTTAAAACATTACATGTTGATTTTTAAATGGTTTCTTCCATTAGACTAAAAAATATCTAAGTGGAAACCAAAATGTGGAAGACATTCTTGGGTTTTATTTAAAAATTTAGTATTTTAACAGTAATAAAGCAGAGTACTATTTCTTGTAGCTGAAGGCCAGGAGAACTAAAGAAGTGAATTGCCCCTAGATTTTATCCTACTTGAATTTGAATATTTAGGTCAGTTGGCAGAAAGTCCACTTACCACTTTTCACAGATATTTTGTGGGTTGTATTTTAACTTTGTATTTGTTTAACATAAAAGTCCATTGGCTAATAGCACAGTACAATACCACATGAGCAAAAATCCTTGGTCAGAAACCTACTGCAGGCCCTACTTCTGTGTGGCACTAGAGAATGACAGGATAAATTTCTTCAGCCAGGCTGCTTTCTGGCTTTGTAAACCTTACATTCTTGTCCTACAGAGTTCAGATGCACAACTTCAGCAGCAGGAATGAAGAGTTGCCCCTATTTAGCTAGGCAATTGCTTCATGGTTAGATTTGTCTCGGGACTAGGGAATACACCCTCGCAGACAGAACAGGACCCAGAGTCGAGATCTCCTGCTTCCTTGGTTCTGCCTTGGTGGAAACCCTTGGGTAAGGGTCCATGTGATGTGAGTACAGGTACATCAGCATGATGTCCTACAAACTGAGATGATTCTGAAGCAAAACATTGAATTCAAACCATTGGCTAACTGATCTTTTCTTTGGTCTTATTTTCCAAGCATAGCACAGATTTTATCCTTGTGAGCCATTAGGAAAATTCAACAATTTTCTATTGTGGCCTTAATATTCGACTTTTTTTTTTCCTAATTTGAGGCTGAAATCTGATGTACACAGATTTTCCAAATATCCTAGCCAGCACAGGAATTATACATTTTGCAGAATCTGTGAAGAACTAACTGATCCCACTCTGGCTGTTACACTTATCCCTTTCCCAGTGAAGAAGCATTTTCCTAAATTTTACTAAGCTGTAGTGCTCTGTAACCACATGGGACTGCACTGGGGATGGAGTAATTTAAAGAAAACCTTGCATCTGGGATGCTAGTATGCTACTGGCACTGGATGTGCCTCTTGCATCCACTGTACACCCACTTAAGGACTTCCCGTTCTCATTCACGGTGTGGTGTTTCACCACTTTTTTTTTCTTTTCTGTACTCTCCAGAGCAGTCTTCCAAAAGGCAGAAACCAGAAATGTAAAACAGGATTTTTCAACTAAGACTTAAGCATACCTCTTGCATTTCTCCTCTCTTCAACCTCCTTTGGGCAGGCCAGTCTTGCAGCTTCTCCAGGCTTCACACTGCCTTCTTGCAATAAGGGAGAAGCAAGGCCTTGCTCTCCTCCCTGTTAGTCTGCAGGCAAGCAAGCCTGCTTTTCCAAACATCTGTGCTAGAGGAACAGTGGAGTCTACGAGCTGTCAGCATTAATTAGGTCTCTTGGCTTGGGGGCTTGCAGAACTCATCATGCACCTCCAGTGTAACTTATTATAAATCAGTGCAAGACTTTTATGTTTTTGTAGGGAGTTTACAAACTTTTATTTAATGATTTCACCAAAAAAATTATCTTAACATTTATGTTATCTTAACATTTCCAGCTTAATACAATGCATGTCAGAAGAATCAAATGAAACTTCTCCTTAAAGAGAAAGATAGGATTCACAGGGAAAATAATAAAAATAATTACACATCAATCTTTATCAGGAATAAACCTGCATCTAGATCCAGATGGGGGGGGAGGGGAGTTAATTGTTTCTTTGTTTGTTTTCAGATCCACATAACTTCAGAAAAGGAAAAATAAATGCTTGAGTGTTCATGAAACTTGTGATTATACCAGAAGTTAAACTCATCAGAAAGCAATTCACATTGGATGAAAAGGACAAAAACAATCATGAGCTTATTTGTGATCCGTTGTGGGTCAGGATCCCAGCCAATGCAACCCAGCACAGGTCTGCAGAACCAAACTGTGCCAGGTGTGGATACAGCTTTTGTCTACTGCACATTGTTCTGTATAATGTAATGCCAAGAATATGAATTAAATGGCTTATGTCAGACAGTCCAACAACTTTGTTTACATATCCCTTCTTATGGCACATGCTGAAACATATATCCTAATAGCTACAGAAAAATGTGTCAGGACATTTTGATTAAAACATTATACTAGTGAGTTTGGCACTATCTCCTGGACAAAATGTCCAGCTGAGATCTGCTTGGAACAGGAGCTGAGGTGGGCAAACAAAGAAAAATGTAACCCCTCTTTGTAAACTCTCAAATGGGAAGAGGACCTAAAGGTTATCTTAATTTTTATCCAAAGACCTATGTTGTCTAAACATGTTCTTTAGCAAAGAAACCCTTCAGTTCTTTCCCTTATCTTGTATTCCTTAGAGTGAAAGCAACATAGTTCCTTCCCTTCAACTACTCCTTACATGTCTGGTGGCATCAGCAATACACCAATTACAGAGTCCTATTTGCCCAGCAGCTGTAATTTCCTACAAGGCCTGCCAAAAAGTTACATATTTAGAAATTTGCTTTTATGAAAATATAGTTTTAAATTTTTCACCTGCATTTCTATTATGTATAGGAACAGGAGTTCCTATTATTTCTAGCTGTAAAATCTGGGACTTCCTGTTGTCTTTAGTACTGTGATGAATCGTGACCTTAGTAAGCTCGGTGAACAGAGTCAGAGAGGCAGCTAGGAACAGAAGAAATGTGACATGAGGAGAAGCATTTCAGCCTGAAACTGGTTCATATTTTACAAAAAATGCATCACCAATGAATGCACTGACCCCTACAAAAATACAAAAGATCATCTAAGCATTTTGTGACACTAAGCATTTAATTTTGTAGCCCTAGGCAATGATCACAGAATCACAGAATTACAGAATGGTTGAGGTTGGAAGGGACCTCTGGAGATCATCTAGTCCAACGCCCCTGCTCAAGCAGGGTCACCTAGAGCACATTGCACAGGATTGCATCCAGGCGGGTTTTGAATATCTCCAGAGAAGGAGACTCCACCACCTCTCTGGGCAACCTGTTCCAGTGCTCTGGCACCCTCACAGTGAAGAAGTTTTTCCTCATGTTCAGATGGAAGTGTCTGTGTTTCAGTTTGTGCCTGTTGCCTCTCGTCCTATTGTGAACACCACTGAAAAGAGTCTGGTCCCATCCTCTCGACACCCTCCCTTCAGATACTTGTACACGTTGATAAGATCTCCTCTCAGCCTTCTCTTTTCCAAGCTAAACAGGCCAAGCTCTCTCAGCCTTTCCTCATAAGAGAGATGCTCCAGTCCCCTAATCATCTTCGTAGCCCTTCGCTGGACTTGTTCCAGTAGTGCCACATCCCTCTTGTACTGGGGAGCCCAGAACTGGACGCAGTACTGCAGATGTGGCCTCACCAGGGCTGAGTAGAGGGGGAGGATCACCTCCCTCGACCTGCTGGCAACACTCTTCCTGATGCACCCCAGGATACCATTGGCCTTCTTGGCCACAAGGGCACATTGCTGCCTCATGCTTAACTTGATGTTACTTACCACATATATATTACTGGTAAAAGCAAGCATATAGAAAAGCAGCATTAGAAATGAATCTAAAATATTTTTATGAGCTAGGAATGTTACTTCTGTGACCCAAAATACCAGTCTGAAACTGTTAGACTTAACAGAGATTTTGTAACACAAAAATGTGTGGAAGAGAAGAATATGCAATAGAAACTCAGTCAGATAATATGCTAAAATATAATGGTTTGCCTGCCTCCTGTAATAGGATTAATTATTTGATTTATGAATTCTATTGTGTTAGTCTTTGCAGTCCTTTATAATAATTTTCAATAAAATAAAAGTGACTTTTACTAAGCTTTGACTGAACCAAGACTTATCATACAATTTATCTGAATAATTCAAATAATTTTAATGATGAAATGATATGCCTTTTCTCACTTCCACTACAATTTCTGTAGTTTGTGTCACCATAGGTCAAATACATCCTTCAAGTATATCTCCAAAGTAGCCAAACCCAGGAAAATTTTACTTCTTCATAACTCATTTTAGAATATAATTATACTTTTCTTTCTCTTAAAATCCAGTCATTCTGCAAGGCAAATTATTAGTAGCGTTCCAACTTGAACTAGCAATTTCTTAAAAATACAAGATATTATGAAGAAGCTGTCAGAAACACCTATTTCTTCCTATAACAATTTTGCCTGCTCTAGGAATTATTCCTTAATGTGATACATTTCTGTGAAGGTTTGTTCTACATGACTTCCTGAAGTGTTTGGAGGCAAACACAACTGACCAAAATCTGTCAATGCCCACCTCGCTGTTTTGATGCAGAATAATCAAGCTGCCAAATCCTGGTCAATCCCCATTCCCCATGCAATGTCCTGGTTTAAGAAGTGCTTGTGTGCAAGTAAACCAGATTCATTTTATAGGAAACCAAGCAGGAACTCCCTTCCAGGAGGGCACCAAACACACTCCAACCCCCAAAGGGACCATAAGGATCTGAAATGGTGATTGCTCCTTTAGAGATCTCCCAACTGCGTGCACTGGGGAGATGTTTGGTTCGGGGAATCAGATTAGAGCTAGTGTGATGTAGAAACCTTGAACCGCATGCAGTGCAGATGTAGGGGTCTTCTTTGATCTACTCACCTGCTCCCATTGTGATAAATTATTTGATAAGGTACATACAGCTGATGTACAGCCACTGAGCCTGTATTTTAATGTAAAATAGGCTAAGAGCAAGAAGGAAATAGCTATCTGAAATGATAAATCCACTATCCGCATGAGTCTTTGAATAGCAGCTGAATAACTTTTGAAATGTACAAACATATAGCCCAGTCCTCAGCCTGTGGGGTTCAGCAACATTTTTTAATGACTTCAAATATCAAAAAAAAAAAAAAAAAAAAAAAAAAAAAAAAAAAAGGCAAGTCCTTTCTCTGCAGCAAGAATGCCTGGATAATTTTGCAGAAGAAGGCAGACTAAATGTTTCTATACAGCTCTAGGTAAGAGGCTAGGTCACAGAATATCCTGAAAACATAAAGGAGTGGCACCTTTAAGCATACTTTGAATGTATTCCATTTGATGAGTAATTTTTAAACCATCATAGAAAGTGGGTTTTAAAATGTAACATGTAGTCCTCTGCTAATTACAGCTTGAAGATATTTGGCTGCATTCCCTCTAGATTAAGTTTTTGGCTATTATTTCTAGCTCAGGAAGTGATTTAATGCCACTCGCTGGTTCTGCTGTAATATTTAAAGCTCCAGTTGAACAACACATTCCCCTGTCATGTTGTCCTTGTTTTCTGTTTCCGATAAGTGAAGACTGATGCTTTTCAGAAAGCAGGGCAAACCACATGCTAGTCTGAGATCTGGTCCTTCCTGAACAGATCGAGAAAGAGAGATGTCTGGGGAAGCAGATCTTTAGGGGCAGCCCTGTGGGTGCACCAACCAACCTGCTCTGACGTCGAATCATGACTCTCCCGGAGCATTGCAGTGTTTATTCAGAAGCAGACCAGTCCCAATATGTTCTTCTCTCTCTTTCTTTCTTCTCAGAGAGTTGTCTGTGAGCAGCCTCTGACACTCTTAGTTCACACGTAAATCCCATAATCCTTTACGATGGCTTTCTACAGTTCCAACAGTTTTATCCAGAGCAGTTACTATCAAGCTGGATAGAAAATAAAGGAAATCTTTTAACAGACTGGAACCAGAGGAACAAGGGAAATACTGCAGGGGGAAGGACAAAGAGTTGCTGCCATGTTTTGTGCATCACAGTAGTGAGATTAAACAGTCGTACTAACTCTTAGCTTGTTACCTCAAAATATGTCTTGGAAAAAGAAAAGAAGAAAACCTACCTTTTTGTAAGTTGTCTTTATGCAATATTTTCCCAATAACAAGGTAAGGTTTGACAGTATGGATAACAACATAAAAAATACAGGAATGAAGTCAGCTAAAGCAATGGAGTAACCAACCTATACAGAGACACTGCACAAGTTCCATGCCAGCCTCAAAGGCCAAGATAAATATGTGCAGACCTGGACTTCTGGCAACAGTATGACATGCATATAAGTTCAGGCAGGGCAGTAAGACTTTGTAAAGAAAGGCTTTGTGTAAATTAATTGAAATTGCCCCCGTCCCATTTTCCATCCTTTTCTTTGTCCAGATGACTTTATCAGTGATACAGTCCTAAAATAATTAATTGCTTGGGAAAGGCAAAGCCAGTGAAATCACTGGCAAACAATTTTTGTTTCCTCGTTTCCTCCTGTTTGGGCATTAATGAAAATAAAAAATATCATGTTTCTGCTTTTCTCCACAGTCCTTAATACCTAATCTACTTGGACCCATTCTTTTTCATTAGGAGTGAGAGCATCAATCAGCATTACAGGCTGTGCCCAAAACTAACACTGCTAAAAGAATGGAAGTTTTAATTCGATCCATCCTTTTAGTGATTACATATCCCATTTTTTGGGATTATTACATATCCTTTCTACTTCAAAAGGGCAAATTGCTTTAAAATAGAAAAAAAATATTCTGGGAAGAAAAATGATGAAATTGAATCCACCTTTTTTTACTGTTCATTTTTGCCCTTATACAGCTCGCGGGTTTCACCAATTTGTTTGCCACTGAAAAGTCATTAAGATATGAATGACCTAGCTAGAATGAAGTTCTAGCTTATCAATGCCTTGTAAGCAACATATCTAAAATGTTGCACTGAGGTTTTGATAGTCATTATTCAATATTCAAGCTGTACAGATGGTCAGCTAAATCTCATGACACTGCTTGAAATCTCCAGTCAAAAATTTAATCATAAAAAACTGCTTCCAGACAAACTGAATTTTGATACTAAAAAGACAGATTTCATCTACATGAATAAATTAAATTGATATGGACTCAATATTCAATTGCCTAGGAATAATTCACTTGCTTGGTAATAATTCATATTATCAAGTATATGAACAAAGTCTCCACTCATTCTAATGCAGCAGTTGGATTTTAGAAAATATAGCAATAAAACAAGGCACTGTATAAATCAGAGGTCTTTAGGTATGGATCTTTCTTATCCTCTTTCAGAGAAATTCTTTCTAGACTCTTGGGGACTGGATCTTTTCTCTCCTTTTTTCACTTTTATATGCTTTATTCAGAATAATTTTGTATGTAGTTTCCAAAATATTAATATGTTTCAATGTGTGTCAACTGAGACATAATAACATTTATATATTTTCAGGCATCAACAGGGTCATGCCTTCAGAAAATAGCTAGCTAGCACATCAAATTCAGGTAATCAGATCACCATCAGGCTACAAGAATGAGGTTTGTCTCCTGGGTTTTTTTGATTGTTTGTTTCTTTGTGAGCAAAGCAGCAACTTGCTAGCATTTGTATATTTAAAACACTCTGCATTTTTGTGAAAAATGTAAAGGAAAACTTAGCTGCTTGCATAAATATAATATCTCAAGATTCTGCAAATAGAAATATAAACAATTTGGGGAATCATGTATATCACAATTTTTGAAATACTACTGCAGTATCATATATTTTTCTGTGTTTTTGTCCAGTTTAGTTTTACAATTTGCAAAATGGCAAATTTCCTGCATCTTCTCCAGAGAAAGACAGCAAATCCAAATCCAAGCAGTGCTGACTATTACTTTTTTTTTCTCTTCAGGTTTAATCCATCATCTTATTGGTTAGTCTACTTGCATTCCCCCTCACCCCTCTGAAGCAAAAGAACAAACTCAGCAACAGAAATTCCCACAAAAAAATCAAAAAAACTTCCTACTCTCAGTATGTGAATTGTATCCCAGCCCCATGAAGGATTTTTTAACCTGTGAGGTAAAAGCACAGGGACAAGCACAACTGAGATTTTTTTTTCTTTTATTGGTAGTAATCCTGTTTTCCCTCCTTTGTAGGCCTTCAGAAACTCTCTTCTCACTCCATTTTTCTAGCATACGTATCATCCTTTTTTTGACCTGTAAAAATTATCTTCGTCTTCTCCTTCTCCCTGGACACTCAAACATCTGAAAGAGATGAATGGGACAGATCAAGAGTGACTACTGTGCTTTTTTAGAGAGACTGTTCAAAGATCTAAGGTTAAAAAAGAACTGAACTTCGAACTGAAAGAGTGGGAGGAAGATGAATACAGAACCAATTAAAGCCTGCACAAAAAAGATAAGAACATCAAAAAGCATCTTTCTCCTTTAACCCTTGAATTTGATGCAATGATGTTCATTTTCAAAGCAGTACGCAAACATTAATTATTCCTCACAATACCTCAGTGAGATAAATAAAAATATGTTAATGTGAGACAATGAAGTAACAGAGAAGAGAAAGACCCTTTTTTTTTACAAGTTTACTGGGACAAAAGGTTATATTAAGGGGAAATTAAGGCTGCTCATGAACAAATAAAGACAGCAATGAAGCTAGTGATGATTATAACAACACTAAGGTGCTGAATTCTAGTCACTAAAAATTGGGTCTCTAATCTGAGCCAGTCAGTCTGGGATCCCTTAAAAGTCCTTACAGAAAAATAGTGACTTCCAAGTGTGGTATGCCCCACTTGGATTTCCATCTTGGAGCAGCTCTGGAGATGCCCCTAACTCTTCTTGGCTGTGGAAGGCAACCAGGTCCCCTGAGAGTAGGGACCTGGTTCCTTAAACAACAGGTGCTGATGGCCACTTTGGAGGCCTACAAAGTGTCCAACCTCCCAGTATTACCAATGGAGTTGCAGTTGACACAGTCAACGGCACTGAGAGATGATCCAGCTCACCCTACAGAAAACACCTACGGTGAGATTCAAATGCCTGGCAGAGCATGTCACCCTGGAGCATCCCACCTGGCCTCCAGCTGGTGCTCCAGAAGGATGAGAGCTTCCTTTAAGTCCTGCGTCATATCTAGTCTCTGCAGCACTCAAATGGCACAAAGTGGCCATTTCTGTTAGGCACCTGAGCTCAGGTCAGACGAGTCTTGATGTGAGTCCCATCTCTGAGATCTGGACTATGAAAATGAGGAAACAGAAGTCCATTCCTTTGTATCCATCTGCTGCCTTTCACCTCCTACACTGGAAGCTCTCTGAAAAGGGCTGCATTTTATTATGTGTTTATTCACGGTGCCTAGTACAGCATGGTTCTTACTTGTAATTCAGGCTCCCAAGAGGTACCATAATACAAATACAATTGTGAAAAGACTTTTCTTCAGAGAAAGGTAACAATAAATCGGCTTTTGTGAATGTGTGTGAACTGACAGATGTCTTGGGGGAAAGAGGGAAAGAATGGTGAATGTGACAATAATACAGTTATGTGGTAGCATAACGGGGTGTAAATGTTAAAATCGATAATTTGAGGATTAAATATAGTTCTTCAGCTTCAACTACCCAACAGAAATATTAGTTTTTTTTATAAGTCCTTTTACAAGTCCTTTTTATAACGACTAAAGACACTACTACAAAAAATTACTGAAATGTTGTGAACTGCCCAAATTGCAATATTAATCCTGATGTATTATTGTTATTGTGATTTTTAATCATCCACATTGCTATAAACTGCCTTTGCTGAAAGAAAGCACTTTATATTAAACAGAGTATGAAAGTCACTGGATTACTTCACTAAATCTTTGGGATTTTATCGCCATGGAAAATTCAGACTCAATCTCACATTTTTTCCCCTGCATATTTGAGTTGTTTTATACTATGGAATATGGTTGTGTGGTAGCAGAAATACGTTGTTTATTTCCTTTGGATTAGACTAGTTAAAATGTAGCATAATAATAGTCTGGCATATAACTGTCCAACAGCAACATTTTTCCTGCCTGTAGATTCTATACAGAATGGCTCAATATAATTGCAGTGAAGCCCAAGTGCTTAGTAAAAAACTTGCTAAACGCCTTTCAGAAAAGAGCAAGCCAAGGCCCAGACAGATTCTGAGTATGTAATAAACCAAAATGAACATGTAAACCCAATGTTTTCATTTTGCATTTTCAGATAGGGATTTTGTTTTGTTTTGTTACTTATTTATTGAAAACCTCTCCTGAACTGCAATCCCTGGTGTATCTGAATCAACAGTTTACAAATTGAGTCAGGTGCATTTATCTGGCCTTGATGAAGTTCTGCCAAATCTAACAACAACAAAACATATTTGTAGGCAAATTTACTAGGAAAGAAATAAATAAGAAACTATTAGACAAACCCTAGTCCTAATAACTATGATGAGACACCCTGTGGTTATCTGAACTTTGTACATTTTGATCCCAATAAAGTTTTTATTAGAGACAGTGAAAGAATTGGTCTTACACCATTAGGAGGTGGATCACTTTCCAGCTGACATCTTTTCTTCCAAAAGACTCTTATTAAATCTTACCTTTTTTCATATGCGGTTTTTCATAAAGCATTTCCCCACCTTTGAGATTAAGTGTGACAATGGAAATGCAGTGGAGGGTGGGAAAACCTGCCTCTCAAAGAGACAAAATGCTGCTATTCAGCTGCTCTGGACTGTGCAAGAAGCAGTTGCTCATAGCTCTGTGTTCAGAGCTCAGCAGGCTTTAATCAGAATTGATTTTGAATGTTTGTAGGAGCTGGAACCTCTTAAGATACTGCCTGTTCCATATTCTCTCCCCGTGTCAGCCCATCATAACCCGCTCAAACTCTGGACATGATCCAAGATGACTGAGCTGCATCCTAACAGCAGCACCCTGACAACGCTCAACACCACAGCTCTACAGAGGGGTACCTGAGAGAGCCCCAAAGGCTTGGGTAAGTCCATGTGGCTCATTGCAGCATTACTCACAAGGTCTCAGAAGCAGTGAAGGCACATCAACCTAATGCTGAGCTTGAGCTAATTTGTCCCTCTTCCTGCAGAGCAAAGCATGCAGCCCCATGACAGCTAATGCAAAGCTAAACCTGTTCTGCTGTGGTCCTGCTGGCCTTCCTCAAATCTTCCTGCTGTGCGTTGCTGACTCCCTGTCGTCAGGCACTAGTGCTTCTCTGTGCAATAAACTGCTGCAGGGAGCAGCTCTGGCTGAAAACTAGTTACTTTTTGTTTATTTTTTCTCTCCAGGGTTTGTTTTTTGTCTGGGTCAGTTCCCTGGGCTGACTTATTGCATGGCTGCATGAATTCTAGGGCCAATTCCAGCAAGAAGGTGAGAACATGAACGTATAGATACAGCTTAGAGTATTTAGTGGTTACAGCTGTCCGGACTCAGCTCAAACTGACATGGAAGTCTGTTCTAATCACAGCAGCCAGCTTCTACTTCCTGAGCTGGGTTACTCACAGTTACCTTAGGTATCTCCCCATAGAGCTGCATCGCAGAGTAGATCCATAAAGAGGTGACCTCCTTTTGAGCTTATTGTACAGTTAAGTGACACAAGACAGTGAAAATAAAGACCTCACCTTCATGTGCTTGAGGAGAGGAGGCAAGGGGGGTGCACTGATCATAATGGGTGAAACTTATTCATTAGACTCTGAGAATTTTCCAGCATCATCTTTTTCCAATCTCTAGTCCTAATAAATGAAAGACTTTACACACATATACTTTGCAGAAGAATGAAGAATTTTATACTGGGTAGAAACGAAGGGATGTACTTCTGGCATTCTGTTGAAGATGCCTAGAATCTGCAAAATTTCAAAGTTTAAAAGATGGATCAAATGAATTAAAATATATGAGATTATCTTCTTTTTAAATGTAAACATTCCCACTTGGCAAACTGGTCCATGCCATTACCTTGAGTGTTTATGTAATCAACACCTATTGCCTGGAGAGGACAACGCTTACTAAAACCTTTTTTTTGAAACAGAGGCTTTTTCTCTGAGCAAATGAGACTGTCAGAGCCATTCTGCTGAACCCAACCAATTCACTCACCTTACCACAGAAATCAGTACTGTAACATAAAAGTCTTCCTATCAGGAAAAGATTTGGGATAAAAAATGTAGTCAAGACTCAGAACTAGAAACTGTTTAAATTATTAATCATTTATTATCAAAATGTATTCATTTCTTCTACTCCAGTGTTTGTTGGGTTTTTTTTTCACCCTTATCTTTTGCTCTGGTATAACGTCATGTTTATATATATGCTTATGCACCTATACATTCATGTGTTGATATCCACAGGCTATAGCTATTCTTCCCAGTGAACTTTTATCAGACTCATATTCTCAACGACTTTTAAAAGAATAACACTACCTAAAACAATTAGTCCTGACAATGACTTTTGGCTTGTGCAGCTTTTCAATAGCACATTTTTATTCTTTGTCATTAATGAAATTATTTATTAAAATTTGTTGTAAGACCATCCACTAAAGAACTCCACTATTAAACTTCTCTGAGCCTGAAATTTCTTTTTCAGACAACCTTTTGTCATGTCTCCTTTAGCCAGCTTCTCATTCCTCTAAAAATTTCTTGTGTTAAATCCACTCTTCCCCAATTAGCTTCATAACTGCCCACATAGCCCTGTATAAAATGCTTCACTAGGGATCTGCTAGTGCATGTTCTATGATCAACAGACTTTTAATCAGAACTGCAAAAAGACATCAAGCAAGCAAGCAAGCTATCCACTCTATCAATCAGCTTTAGACAACAGGAAGAAAAAGAAACAGGTATCATACCAGAAAAAGATACTATCTCCTGGAAATGTGAATGAGATTTCCATCACCTTTTCCCATATACCTGTCTTCTGCATAGTGTAGTAATGATGCTGACTAGAATAAGCCATTTTGTTCGACTTCCATAGAGTGTCAGTTGTCTCCATTGCAGTTACAGTTAAGGTTTTAGCAGTTTCTAATCCTGAGCCTGCATGAACAAGAAGTAAGTTGGTTTGTATATTTGTAAGCAGCCACAACTTTACATCATTTTCAGTGAAGTAACTTTGCTGTAAGTGTCAGGGAGCTTTACCAAATTGAACTTCAGAAGTGAACATGGTACGAACAGCCTACAAAGATGCATAAAATGTCACTTTTCTTTATCCTCAACTGCAGTGATTCCACTGGGACTAAGGTCTCCTCTCAGTGATTCTTTTCTGATGTACATGTTGTTTGAGATATCAGTTTATGCACGTGTAATTTATTATGAAATCAGGATTATATAATGTTAGTATGCTAATATCTATGTTAAAGTAATAAGCATGATTAAATATGAACTAGAAATTTCCATAAACCTCAGCAAGTTCAGTGTGAACAGATTCCTCTCTGCCTAAGAATGCTAAGGCTTCTTTCCTGTAAAACTTGCCTTTGGATGATTTTCTATTCTTCACAGACAACTAGGCAATTCTTAGAATAATAAATTTGTTTAAAGAGCTATATGTGGGTTTTAAGATATATAAATTGGAAACACTTTTAAGGCTGTTGTGTGATTACAGCTAAATCCCAATTGTCCTCACATGTTCGTCAGACAAGCCAGAAAAATTTATCATGGATAATTGTTAACAAAATCCCTTTTAATCTTACCAAGCTTCATTTTCAAGATTACTTTCAATTACCTCTAGACACATTTTTCAGGATACTGAAAGCAGCAGAGAAGAGACAAGAATCTTTTTTTCATAAATGAAATTTTATAATTCTGACTTCAGTTGAATGGTTTGAACTGTATGTCTTAAACTTTATCACACTGGTAAGAAATGTCAGAAAGAGAACTATTAAAAACTGAATACTTCACTTTATAGAGAACAAAGGATGAAAAATAGAAACTCCAATGTGCTATAATGTGTGATCATTGGAAATTTTTAGCCTGTATGCTAATAAATTTACAGATCAGAACAAATTATTAGAGAACTTAAAATGCTTTTTGTTTTAATTTTTTTTTCTAATTAGATCTTTGACATGATATCTTTAATATCTTTACTTCAAAAACAAAAGTTACTAAGAAGGCTTTCCCATCAGTTTTGAAAGACTAAGCCTGTAAAAACAAACAAAAAATCATCTCAGAACTGCAAATTGTTTCTGTATCCATAGGTTTATCAAACTCCCTCCCAACATGAAGCATTTATTTTGATCCCTACATTTTAGATAAACAAATTAAAAATCACTTCTGATCATCAGTCTGCTTTCTTTCAGATTCCTTAGAGCTTATTCTCTAAGTTACAGTACAGGTAATTTTTCTAACTTACACTTTGAGAATTAATGAGCTGGCTTTGATGAAATACTCTGTCAAAATAACTTTTCCAAACTAGTTCCAAAGCTAGTTATAAATGTGATACCATTTCATTTTGGTGTACCTTAGAACATAATATTTTCTTTTAAAAAATTGACTGTAAGAACTATAAAGTAGTTGGCTATGGTCTCAGATTAGTCTTATCTTGTTTGCCTGATAAAGTCACACTGTAGAGAAGCATGCAAAGCATGTATAAGCAACCAAAAGCAATTCCATTACTGCAAGAAGTATAAAAGACAAAGCTGTTCTTTCTCATCAACACAGAGAGAAATAGATCAGGGAAAATGAGACATATGTCAATTAGCTTAGGAATGAGGTTCCTTCCCACCATTTGGCATCCACAGCATAGTTACTAAAATGTATTCTTAGAGCAAAAACAGGAAATGTAAAGAGTAACTGACTGAGAGATATTATTTTACAAGCTAATTAGTCTTTTTGTACATCATTAAGAGGGCTCTAAAGCCAATCTGCTTTAACAACTGTATGCCTCAGTAAATTAAAATGAAATCAAAATCGTGAAGACTTCTTCAGAAGATCTCAAAAGGCAGCAAGTATTTTGGGCTAGTGTCTGATATCTGGACTCCTCAGACATGCGTAGTCATGGCTATCTGCAGCGTTGGCACACTCTGGGACAGAAGAATATCTTTCTCCTGTCCTCTCATGGCACCCAGCCATAATCTCATCCAACATTTTTAAAAAGCCTCTGCTTTTTAGATTGTGAGCTAAAGCCAGATATAGAGTAAATTAGCCAACTTCCTCTAAGCTGTGCTCATTTATAACATAAACAAATTTGGCACCTGGTCTTATCTCTAGAGTCCATTAGATTTAATCAAGAGTGGATTTTCTCAGGAGCCAAATGAGCTAAATATTCTTTGTGCCATATGACTGCAGAGAATCTGTGTCTGTGCATATGGAGATACACCCTTTGCACAGTGCTGCAGCTACGTTCAGAACTAATTAAAGAGCTGAGCCTGCCTACCAGAGGGAATACATCCATCCCTCCATACTTAGCTTTAACGTATGGAGTTGTCCACAGAGGCAAACTCTAGAAGGTGATCAGCCACTGTTTAAACCCATCTTCCTGACCAGCTGTGGTCACCACCAGAAAGACTGTGTTAAATAACTTTTCAAAGACTTTTCTTTTTCCTCTGATAGTAGTTATTTGTCTGATATATATGCTTCTAGATTTACAATTTCATATCAGTTGTCTAACAAAGTGAGAAGGAGTAGGAGAAGGAGGAATGAAATTCTGATCCGCTAAAGCCACTGCCATTTGAACTGACTTCTGCAAAGCCAGGATGCTATTTATTTTGCTGAGGATCTTTGCAATCACAGGTTATTTCTGCATTGACAGAACAGAGGCAATTTTATCTTCTCTGTAAGAGCCTGTTAGCAGCAGACCAGTAGAGAAGATTTCTAGCAATCAGGATGTTGAATTTCAAGGAGTCAGAATAATAACCAAAAGGGCAAGTATTTAGCTTACACTGAGGCTTACTACTGCTGTCTGTAGAGGTATCTAGATCCTCAGTCCTGGACCAAGACTTCATTCTGGATTCAGTAGTGATGTGGTTGATTAAACAGCAAGGGGAGGAACCTGTAAAGTGCTGTAAATGCTCATGCTCATGACATGAATTAAAGCATGAAAGTTAAAAGAGCAGTTCCTTCTGGGAAGGGTGGCACTTTGCTTCCCCTCCTGCTGTCCTTCCCTGACTTCTCCTGGTGAATCTGACCAGGCAGGAGAATATGTTAAAACAACATATGTTGTTTAGCTTTCTTTACTGCCTTGTATTTGCCAATTCTTCCATCTGAACATGAGGAAAAACTTCTTCACTGTGAGGGTGACAGAGTACTGGAACAGGTTGCCCAGAGAGGTTGTGGAGTCTCCTTCTCTGGAGATATTCAAAACCCGCCTGGACGCGATCCTGTGCAACGTGCTCTAGGTGACCCTGCTTGAGCAGGGGGGTTGGACTAGATGATCTCCAGAGGTCCCTTCCAACCTCAGCGATTCTGTGATTCTGTGATTCTGTGAATTCATTTAAAAGGCAGTTTCTTAACTTTGCTTCTTTTATCCAATTTTTAACCTTTAACCATTTTTCTGAATTGTTTAATAAATGAAGTAAGTCCTTTATTGCCTCATCAATTCTTAATTACTTTTTTGCAAGCATTACAAAATGTCATCAAACTGCTTGATTTTCCACGTTGGAAATCTGTTGAAAAAACAATGCCTGATATTTTTCTTTTTAAAGACAACTGAACAGGATGACTACATACTAGGGTAGACAGGACCATTTTGATTACCAAGTCTGGCTTCTGGTGAAGCACAAACCAGAACATTTCATGCAGCCATTCTTGCACGAAAGCTAGTAAATTATCAAATCCATCTGTGACACCAGTGGTCAGTGCATGAGGGTTTACATAAAGCACACAGAGAGTCCATACTGCACCTTTTTGATAAAACTCAGGCAAGGAAGGCATAAGCTGTAGTATTTTGTTTCCAACTTTTTGATCCTGAGCAAATTCAAGCAGGGTGAGGAATTCAGGTGTAGTTTAAATAAGATTTAAGTTTAAGTTAGGGAGGCTCCTAGGGTGCCTTTGGTTCTCCTTAGACATCTGATACCTGCTGTCTCATCACGCTCTTCTGCTGGGCACATTCCTCGTGTCACTTCTCAGAAGGGAGGAAGGTCTTGAAGAAATTCTCAACTGACTGGACATGAGTGACCCTTTTTATTCCTCATTTACTCTTCTGGGTGATATATGCAAACAGAGGTTTCAACTTCATGGCACAGCCCTATACTACAACTTTATAGAACATTTTCTTTCTAGATTTTCCAGTATGCTTCCAACCACTGGATAGCAAAGATTTTATATGACATTGTAAGCTGCCTGACAATGTAGAGTTTCTAGACTACAATCAAATCAATGTTTAACCTGGTTCCCAATAAGATAAATAAATAGACCATGAAAACTGTTCAGACTTCACATTATACTACCTCATTACTAGGAGCCCCACAAGCCAAATTAATTTCTCAGATTTTCTATAAAATGCATGGTGATTTCCCCCTATATTTTTGATAAAAATATCAAAAAACTTTGGTTCAAAAATAAATGTTTGCAAGCCCTTAGACAAATTCACATTCCCCACTGTTCAAGTTCATTCTCTGATACATCCTTTTTTTAATCTCTGATTATTTTACTCAAGAATTAGCCTTATATATCAAATGTCAGGTTTTACAATCAGATTTTTGGAGTTCTGAGAGAGTAGCAAGATTTCACACATACTTTTCAACATTTTGCAGTTAGCTGGCTTGTGCAACATTGAAGAAGTGTTTAATTTTGTATGTTCAGCTGAAGACACTTCCACAATCCAATACTGCCTGTTAAAGTAGGCCCCAAATACTGTCTAACCCTATCTAAGACTTCAACCTTCTGTAAAAATATTCTTGGCTTGATTAGGGAGAAAAAGGTCTCTTTTTTTTGACTTACACACTTGAATGAATCCTAGAGGTGCTTCTTAAAATCAGGCTTTGCTCAGAGATAGCTCTACATGGGGTGCAGGAATTCTTGAAGGTTGACTACACATATGTTGTCTCAGATGAACAAAGTGAAAATGTTACATAATAGTTGAACACTAAAAAAATTCTTTAGCTCATAACTTCAGAGAAATTCCCACAAAGAAACAAGTGAAGACTAAACTGTAGCACTAACTGCAAAGAATTTCAGAAGATTGCTATTTCTCCTGAGTAGAGGAACTATTGAGTAATGATGGTCAATATTTAGAAAATAAGCTTTTTTGTTTGTTTGTTTTTTAACAAGGGTTAAATTCTCAGGAGAAAATTATCTGGAAATCTATAGGTGAAAAGAGATTAAGTAATTCAGATCCAGCAGCTGGGTAATCTTTTTCAGTGGTATGGCAATCAAAATCAACAGAAATCTGTTGATAAATGCAAAACAAGGCAACTGTTAAAAAGGATCTAGCTATAGAATTCTCCTAAAGAAGGTAGGATCCAGTACAGCAAGGGAACTTAAGCATACATCAAACTATAGACGGGTATACTGATTGTGCTGAAAAGTTTTGCTGGGTCTAGTCCACAGATTAGTTTGCTAAAAAATATACCTTAAGCAAAGAGGAGAGAACTGCACAGAAAACAGGAGGAGTCCCTTAATAGATTCTGAATAATAAAATAATTCATTCTAACAATTTTTTAAAAAATGTTGCTGACACACTCCAGGAAAAACAGTCTCAATTGCTCTGAAAACTATAGAAACAGGTCCAATGCTGCCTAAAGTATATATGTAAGAAATTGTGATGAGGAGTTCTCCCTTCAACTTACACAAAAGGCAATTTTATTCTTGCAAAGGTTATTTTTGGCTAACTTCTTCTGTTATTCTACTTTGCTATTTACAATATCCTAACTGAATTTATGTAAATAATAGAAAAATATTAAAGCAAATAATACTTTTGTACAGAGCATATTTTTAGCTCTGTTAACTGTCTGTCGCTATCAGGCTGTCAGCTACTCTGATGTGGAGGTGTGTTCTCAGCTCTTTCTGTTGAAGTAAGAGACATTGGAGGAGAAACAGCTGGGAGCATGCATATGTGGTCTAGTAATAAGGTCCATCAGCTCAAGTCACGGAGTCCTGTGATCTACCCCTGTACTAGAAACTGTCTCAGTATATTTTATTCAACAATGAGGTCAGGCTCAATGCATAAATATATTTTGCAAGAGGAACTAGTACCCAGGTTCTCCTTACACCTCTGACTGCCCTAGCTGTTAAGCTCAGCAGTCACATGTGCTTGTGCTCATTTTCTCTGTTAGCAGCCTGACATTTAAAGTGCTTTTGCAGCTGATACAATTTTGAATCTCCTCAAGCGGAGAAGAAAACTGAGCTTGGGTCTTTAGCATGCTCAGAGATTTCTCTACAAATGAGCTTTTGTAAACTGGGAAAGCATTGCCTCATCTCCAGATGCTTTTTAAAAACTAAGGCCTGTGGCTGCCCAGTTTCTTAGGGGAAAAAAAAAAACAAAAACCTTCAGCTGCTTCAGGGGATGAATCTGAGCTCACATCCTAAGCAGGAGACACTTCCTGGTATTACAAGATGCCTAAGTCCTATCAAACAGTAAGATTGAAGCTACAAAGGGGCCCTCTTCTCTTTCTGTTTACTCAGATAATTAAATTCTTTTGATCTTATTTTGGCTCAGTTTAGAACATCCACAAAATTACTGGATTCTCTTTCTGAGCTTCAGAAAATGTGCTCCTAAATGATATAATGTTGACCAAAGTACAAAGCAAAAAATAAATACATATTAGAGAATAAGCCCAGACCAGTCAAAAGAAAACTGTAGGATATTTTCTACATTACAACATACAATGTTAATATCCATTAACACTACAAGAACTCCCCCCCCCCCCCAAAAAAAAAAAAAGCCAACCTGGAGAAAAAGGTTGTTTTGGCTGTACTGCTGTGTGAACAATGGAATTCCCCAAGTAGTTATTCTTTTCTCTTAAAGGCTGGAGAGGTACTTGCAATTCATTTGGTATATCAGGTGAACTAATATATGAGCAAGTTTGGATATTTATTGATTTTTTTCTTGTTTTTTATCCATCTTGTTAGAAACAACAGAAAACCAAGCATAAGAAATGGTACTGTTTTGAGGAAGTATAATTGAAGAGGAAAAAAGAACTAAAGTACTAATTTACATGTTTTATTTTATTCTGTTGTTTAAAGTTTCATTTTTATTCATTCTGTAGAAATATTTCCTGACATCATACTAGGAAAACTGCAAAACTATCTATCTGTTGAAGCTCTTACAGAATACTTACTGACAAACACAAACAGTAAGTATTATTTTGCTGATAATAGTAGTATAATATGAGAGAAGAAATGCCCTACCACTTTCATTCAAATTCTCTTAAAATGCCATCTTCATCTTCATCCATATTTGGATCCCTTCAGTACATAACTGTGAATATTTCCATAAAAGTATTTCTATAAAACTCTTACCTATTGAACATCACAAACCAGTCTTGTACATTAAGATGAGCAGCTGTCTGTGACGAGAATCATCAGTAAAATAGTTTATGAGTCACTTTTTTATACTACCTACAGAATAGTTTTAAATAATTTGTTTCGATAAAATCTTTACTTTTTTTAATTCCAGAACTAAGTTATCTCAGTGTCTCTCCAGAAATGTTTAAGTGCAAGTGAACTGTTTGCATTGTTTTATTTTGTTATTTAATCTTCCTGCTAAAAACTTGAAAGATATTTCTTTCTAAAGCCAGTGAGGAGTTTCCCTTTCATTAAAAGCATAGTTTTCCTGTGTTGAATAGAACTGGATCAGATTATGTTAGGGCTTCACTTAGTACATACAGCATCTTTAGAATAAAGCTCAGTGTAATTGCAAATGTATGTTATTAGCTGGTCTGTTCAGCTATTCCTGGGTGTCTGCTTAAAACATGTGAATGCCTGGTTGTTTTTAAAGAAAAATATCATGCTGAATTTTCAAGGAGGTAATGAGGTTGGTCTTTTTTCTGTCCTGAGGGAAAGCAAACTTTAAAAGGTGGTTTCTGTTGACTTGATCAACAAAGACATTTTCTTGAATTTTGAGTACCTGCAGTTTCAAAACTTTATTAAAATGCTAACAAACTCAAAATCTGGTTCTCCTTTACTTCAGAGTGCATTTCTTAACTTCCCATTTCTCCCTATACCAAGTAAGGGATGGTCTCATTTTAAAACATTTAATTTATTATAGCACCTTTAGATAGTAGAGCAAGAGAAGTTAAGTTTCACTGGTTTCAAACAGTGAAAGAAGAAAAAAAAATCGAACAGAGACTGTAAACAGTAGGCATCCAAAAAACTGTAAGAGGATATTTGAAAACAACTCTGCAAAACTGGAGGATCCAATAAAGAAAGAAGTACCAGGTAGAGTTTAAAAAATATATTTTAAATTAAAATATTATTTTACTAAGATTCTATAATGTGGTTCAAAACCACAACAAAAGTTAATAGCTTTCTGGACTGTCAGGATGCTTCAGCAAGGGGAGGCAACTAAGCATCCAGCTACCTCAAGATTATGGCAATTATGGACAGGTAGAAGAGACATCTGTAAGCAACTGGAGAACGGAAGACTAAAAATCAATCAATCAATAAATACATAAGGCCTTTATGATATTTAGGAACTTCCAAAGTTGGCTGATGAGAAAATTTCAGAACCACAATTTGGGATGCAAGTAACCAACTTCCACCTAAATCCATTCTCACTACAGAAATCCTTTATTGAATCTAAATTTCAGTCTCTGGTTTGACAAATAAAAAATTCCATTTTAAAGCTTTTAACACAAGATGGAAAAAAATGTCAAAACCATGTGCCACAAAGTTCTGATCCATAAAATCTATGTCCACTTGTTCAAATTTATTGACAAAAAATGCAACCAAGTAACTTTAACTTCAATGCTAGAACAAGCTATCCTATGTTCTTCTGCAGCTAATATAAAGCCAGCATAAAAGGGTAATACTGTTTAGAGCTCTAGCCAATTTGATAAGAATGCAGTTTTGTGCTCCTGTCTGATCTGGATTACTTATGTAGAGTTGCATCATCTGATCGTGCACAAAGCCAGTATTAACGGTCACAGAAGGGTGGCTTTCATCCCTCTGATTACATCCATATTTCTCATCTGAAAATGTTCTTGAGTTCCCAGGTAAGCACACATCCAGGGTGGATCTGAGCTTCATCATAAAGCAAGATTCAAGTGCTCAGCTGCTCTCTCTCCCTTGGTGCTATGTACTGTGATTTCCAGTAAGAGAAATCTCCGATGTGTAAGGTGGGAACCTTGGCACAATTCACCACATTCCCCCACCTGGACTGCCAAGAGGCCCATGCTCCCGGTTGTATTTAGGCACTGGTAAGTCAAAGTGCAGTGCCTCAGTGATTTAAAATAAAAATCCCACTCTAAGAAGGATAGCATAAGGATAAATGCAGTAAAGGCTGAGGATTGGTCAGTTCCTGTTATGACAATGAGTTACATACTGATATTGCATGTTGTTTCTATCAAAACCACACATCACTAAACAGGGTATGGGAGAACTTGTTTTTATTTTGGTAAGGGCAAATTTTGTCTCCATATTCTTTTTGCAGATATGGATAAGATAAGAGTACAAATACTCTCATCTTGTTACACGCAGCTGCAACCTGCTTAGCAGACAAGACACGTAACAATAAACATAACAATATGAGAAATATCCAAGAGCTTGACAATTTTAAACTCACAGACCAGAGCAATGTAAAATGTAAACAATTTCATATTCAAATCACCAATAAATCTATGATTCTAAGATTATTCAAGAAAAAAAAATACTGTTCCATAAAGAGGTAGAAAATGCATGGAGTCTTCAGAGAGTGGGCTATCATATCACCTAATTTGATCTTGTGTATATCACATTACGAAATTTAATTCATTTGTTCCCATAATGAGCCCAATAACTCATGTAAGACAAAATGATGTCTTCCAGGAAAGCATAACATCTTGTTTGGAAGATAATAAAAGATGCAGAATCCACCACTTCCATATATAATTTGTTTTAGTGCTTAATTGTCATTAAGAAGCATTGCTCTATTTATAATTCAAATTCATTTAGATTCAACTTCTAGGCCTTAGGTGTAGGACTATCCTTTCTTCACTAGAGTAACATATCATTTAACAGTATATGACAGAATTTTTTTCCTGTGAAGTTACTTTTGCCTGGTAATTAGGTTTCTTTTATTGGTTTTCTTTAAGAACTTTACCAGACCGAGCTCTGATGAGAAGAGCTATTTTATTTGCTTTCACTGATTCATTGTCTTGGGTCTCCTCTGTTTTATCAATATCCTTGTAAACATGTGTATACCAGAATTAAACACAGCATCCAGCACTACTGGATTCACAAATGCAATATATACTTCCTCTGTCTTACTCATTACTCATTTCTTTGTAAACATATATTAGTCTTTTTCTTTTCTTAACGTGTCTCTGGGAGCTTATAGTAAGATAACGTTCACTGAATGTTTCTGCATTAGTGCATTAGTTCATATCAGGAATATACTTTTGAAGGAAATTGCCCAGTTTTTACCACTTACTGTGCTTTGGTTTGTCATCGTGTGGTCTTGGAGTCCTTTCATCCTTTTGGATGAAATTAAACTGGAAGATGAATTCTAGGAGGGTACCTAATACAATTCAGGCACAAATGGACATTCTGTCCTTGGTACAAGGTTAGAGCTAGTTCTAAGGGGAAAATATATATATATTTATATAGTGTGGATGTCAGATCTTCAACAGCCACTTTATCACTCTACAGATTCACTTCTGTGGGTTCACATTACTTGCTAATGTGGCTAGACACAGCCATAAACCCTGGGTCTTACTCAGAGTCCTTACTCTTTAGTACACAACTCCCCTCCCAAAGGCATGAGCTATAATCAACCTTCCTAATGTCTAAATGCATTTAGGGAAAACACAGTTTGTCTAAAATGTCATAGAGTAGCAAGTGATTCCTGCTTTCTTTTATGTGGTTTATTGGTTTCTTCAATAATTCCCATACTGAAAATTTTTGTAATTTGCAGATTTGATCTACAATAATTTTATATTGATTTACAGAACTTTAATAAAAATGTAGAACACAGAGCCTGGTTCTTTACAACGCATCTTGTGGCACCCATGCTCTGGAATGAGTTTCTTTCTGTAGGTGCCTCTTTCTCTCTACTGACTTAAGAGGAAGCCTAAAAAACTAGCTTAGCCTAGTCATCTAGCTTTTAGACATCTCAAATTAGCAGAGATGAAGTTCACACTTATTAATGTAGAAATATATCTTAGCTAACTGAAAAAGAGAGGAAGCAAGTATTTTTAGAGATAATATCCATTTAAAGTTCTCACAACAAGTATCTTGAATAGCATCCATCTATTCTTATCAGCTGTTTACTCTTGATGCTTATTGACAGGAATAGACCTTATCAAAAAATGAAAGATAAGACACAAAACAGTTAATAGCAAGCTCATGGAAGATGTTCCATAAATAAGGGTAGAAATCAAAAACATCACGGTGATCTTTGAATCTGTGATCAAGCTGACACTGCTGCAATGCAGTTGAGAAATGGGGCAATGAGAATGGGAAATTTATCATCACATTATTTGTTTAAATAAATGTTGGTAAACAGAAAAAAAAATTCTCATCAGACACAGCTGCCAAAGTAAATATCTAAAGCACAGTAATTAGCAATGATTAAACAGGTCAACTTTACTATCATTAAATCATTTGCTGTGACAGAGTCACTGTCTGTAACATTAGAGATTTAATTGTAAAGAAATTAACTCCAGGGTTGCTTACTGAACTGTATGAAAATATTTTTAATTAAAATTCAAATTGTCAAAAACATACTCAGATTTTTTATCTATTACTGCACGTTCAACTAATTTGACCTATAGCAATATTCTGGATAATGGTGATATAAGAACATAAGAGTGACTGAACTGGGTCATACCAATGTCCTTTTTTCTTACTATTCTTTATCCAAGAGTGGCCAAAGATGCATAAAGAAAAGTATAAAACAAAAGCAAACATATATTGTGCCTGATTCTCAGTGAAAGTTGTGTTCATGGTAGATAACTTGTGAGCTTTGACATTGAAGTCCTGAGACTAGTATGAGCATTATGGATAAACTATCTGAAGAACTGGTTTCTAAATGACTTCCATGGTCCATGGACAGACATGAACACCTCCACAGGGCAGTTCAACCTACCTATTTTAGACACCTACCTTTGCATGAGACAATTTACCTTCTCTGAATGTTTCTCTCTGCTCACTGAAAAAAAAAAAGGGGTAGAATGTCTAATTAATATATGCTAAACACACTTTTTAGAAGGTTAAACTGAGTATTTCCCCTCCATGCTACGTACAGCTTTGTCCCCCCTCATTCCTAGCAAAAGAACCAATAGGAATAAGGAAAAAAACAATGCAAGGTTTTCTAAAGCAAACCCATATAATGTTTATTTCATTAATAATGAAAGAAATATATAGAGGAATATGGACAGGCATATGGAGCTAATGCAGTGACCCCTGTGATAGGATTTCTCTTATTTTTTCATCTTGAATTGATCAAGATTTCATGGTCCAAGGTCCTGTTAATGTTGATTTCATGTTGTAATGGAAAGAAAATTTTTGGTTTTGTTGCCTTCTTGATATACAAGAGATTTTTTAAAAAATATGCAGTGGCTACAAAGCATAACAAGAATGGAGGCCACAACTACCAAGTGTCCTGGCCCTTCAGCAAAAAATTATGAAGTGTTGCTGATGGAAAAAAACAAATAGGAACTGGTAAATCAGTTTTTCCAGAGATTTTTTCTTTTTTTTTTTTTTGGTTTAGCTGCTTGTTTGAAGATGTCTTACCATTTCTGTGAAGTGTTTTATACAGATCACAATCCAAGAAATGCAATGGCCCATGAGCCTAGAGGGTGGTCATGTACAGGAATTTGTACGTTTCTGTGTTCTTTGGGTATTTAATTCACAGCTGAAAATCAAATAGAAATAAGTCTGCCACATGTAAGATATGTAACAGATTAGCTGGGATGGATTAGGAAGTCAGTCAAAGAGATTCAATTCTCTCAAAAGAGGACAAAAAGCTACTAATGACTTCATGCAGTACTATTTGGCTTCAGAAAGCAACACCAGAAGAATACTGCCAGATGTTTTCATTTTTGTTTAGCTTTGTCACATAAACATTTTTTGCTTGACCTTTTTTCCCTGCTTAGTGCAGGCCTCTCTTTCTGTAATGCAAATGTACATATTCAATATTTTTAAATACTTCTTGATTTTGATTACTCATCTACCTTCTCTAAACCAGACCTGTTTTCTTTTAAATAGAAAATAACTCTGCTACCATTTAAGTATCACTTCTTGAGATACATTAAATTCCACTGAATCAGTAAATAGCTCTTTAAAATATTGACTTGTATTTCATCAGATTTTCAAGACATCCATCATTGTCATTCCTCTGACTGCACACAGTAAATTATATAACAGAAACTGCAGGCTGAAATCATGCAGGTACAGCAATAAGAAAGTTTCTAGGCCTGTCTACTGGTTTATATCAGAAAATTAAATATGTTTTTTAAAAAAAGGTTTGTCTTATAATGTGTGGTTGTCATATTCTCATTATATTCATTGCTTACTTTCACATCTACAGTGAAAATGATAGCAGACAAAGAAATCTAAGCATTTTTAAGAAAATGACTTTTTTTCCCTCTAAGGTTCGTGCAGAGAAAACAGAAGCATAAAGGAGTGATAAGAGTGAACCAAGAGAAATAAAAGGAAAAACAAAGCCTGAATGATGGGAAGTTTAGGAAACCATTGTTAATATAACAGCAGAACTAGGAACTTCTTTCTTGGACAGCAGAGTACCATGTAACATGGGGACAGATTCACATAGAATCAACCACTGAATGTAACTCACTAATCAAAAGAAATTCTTCTTGCCCTTAACAACATTAACAATAATTCAAACCGGCTGTTAATAGTTTGAGTCTTATTTCTGTAAGTGTAGAAAAAAAATCTTTTTAAAATTCAGAAAGTATTTTTAAATCACTGTGCTGCATTAGAGTGATGGAACAGTTTTATTGGGCGAACTGGCCATCGGAGAGCAACACCCGCTGTTTGATGAGCCAGCCAGCTGATCAACATGCATTGGCTCCCCAGCAGGCCAGACAAGAAAGGGAAGGTGTTGCAGCAGAAGCGGAAAAATAGGTGACATGCAGTGGAAAAGGTGTAGGGCAAGAGAGACAACAGAACCCGAAACAGTAGGAACCAAGGGAGACATTGGGACAGACAGGGTGGCTGATGCTCCAAGAAGGTATGTGACTACCACCCACCTGAGCTGTGCGCTACATCTTCAGGGACCTCCTTACCTAAGCAAACGAAGTTACTGTTACTGACATTACTGGAGTTAGTGAGAAATATACAGGAACAAATCTTCCTCAGCTTTATATGCAGATCTCCGCAGTTTTGCAGGACGTGAACATGAGGATTCTGTTAAATGGAAAAGCCAGGCTCCTGGAAATGCTTTAAGCAATAATAATTTAAAAAAATCAAAATGATCCATGCCAGTTCTATTTGCTCTGCC
This sequence comes from Apteryx mantelli, assembly GCF_036417845.1. NCBI lineage: Eukaryota > Metazoa > Chordata > Aves > Apterygiformes > Apterygidae > Apteryx > Apteryx mantelli. The sequence continues at coordinate 29,862,794 of NC_089978.1, forward strand.
CAACAAAGTCTATGTCAATTATTAAGTGAAAGAAATAAGCTTTGTTTTATGTATGTTCAAAGTGTTTGCTGATAGGTTGTTCATAAACATTTATTAAATGAAACTTAGCAATTCATTTTAGTCTTTGGAACCCCACTTCATTCTTGAAACATCTTTTCCTAAGCAAGTAGAAATCCTACTAGTTATACTAGACAGCAAAATTCTCTTCATAATTCAGACTGCAATCTCGCATCTGAATTTCAGGCATCAGGTGAACCAGTCTAACTTAAATTCCTATGTTCATATATAATAAATGGTGTCTCCAAAGACTTGTAGTGAGGGACTCTTCTCCCTAAATTTAACTGCCTAAATTCATTCAACATCACGTTGCTTTGCTTCAAACAGTTACCATCAGATTTAATCTTTATGTGGCACTGCGATAGAAAAGGGGAAGGAAGAGACACACAAATGGAGAGGGGATATATTGCAGGAACTGAGGTAGAAACAGAGGCTATGGCAATGAACAGGGGACAGATTGTGGTGTGGAAGGATAAAAAACTGTCACAGATCATGTTCCTAGGAGCATTTCCCCTTTGAGTAAAGAAAAAAACTGAAAACAAAATAACTGCTTGTCCCCATTCACCCACATATATTTGAGCAGGGATGAAAAAGGATGTTTTCTTCTTAGCCACTTGTGCAGGTATACATTGCAGAGCATGACTGAGCCTTCAAAAGACAGCACAAGAGCAACCTTTCAATATTAATGCTGAAAAAGATGACCTGGAAAGAAAGCTTTAGAGAGAGAGAGAGAAAAAAAAAGAAAAGGGCACTGTTTTCTACAGCATCTTCCACCTTTAGAAGGTGACAAGTGCAACTTGCTAGGCAATTGCTAAGCATCACTTCTTGCTTTTGAAACTTTGGTCTGATGCTATTTCAAGCCAAGTTCAAGTTATCTCTGGTAAATCTTAAAGGAACAGGTTGCTATGGCACCAAAGGTGCTTTCTGCAATTCATCGAGAGCAGTAAAAGATCTACAATGGCAAATATCACTGGAAAAAATGGACTGAGGTGCATTTTAGGAGCAGAGAAACTATCATAATAGCAGAGGAATGAGAAACTTCCTATAGAAGGATATATATCTCCAGCCACAAAAAAGTCTGTTCATAGGTAAATTTATATGGGGAAATCTGTTGCGGTTAAAGGTTGTTGACAAATTTCAGTCAGGACTGGGACCTGTTGGTCTAGTTAAGAAATTCCTTAAGTAAGAAAGATTTAAAGCAGTCTTAAATGTGAACTTCCACCCTCCCTAAAAGTAGCTTCTCTGATTAGTTTGACAGGGAGGGCTTCCTTCTGAATGAGCCCAACTGCTCTAGCTCTCTCTCCTGGTGGAGTTATTCTACCAGGCATAAAGTCCCCCCCTTGCAATCAGGGTATTTTGAAGGACAACCAGTATCCAAGGAAGCCTGGATCCAGAGGCCATGGAACAGTGGTGGGACTCTGATAGCCTGTCACGGAAATACCAATAAAGCCACAGTATTAGATAAAATGCAGTCCAAAAGAACAGACATTGTGAGTTTGGATGTGTTTTTTGAAAATTAATTTTTTCAGACAGTAGTGCCTAACAGGAATATTTGCCTCCAATTGATTTCTTCAATACAGATGATGATATACTTCAAAAATACAGAAAAAAAATGTAATCTGTTCTTAATGATGCCACTGAGATAGAAATAGATCTGGAAATACCACTTGAATATTCTTGTACAAGAAAAAAAAATGGAAAAAGTTATTAAGGGAATAATATGCAACTATATGATCCAAAGCTTAAATCTGAAAAGGATTTCTTTTCCAACATTTCATAGATACAACATTAGCCTGAACAACTCTCTGAATTTTCATATAAACGCAGATTGTTCTTTGATGTCAAATTATGAAGTAATTTTATGGGGTTTTTTTTCCTGTGGATGAGTGGATTCATATGAAGTTCCAAGAATTATTGCTAACCAAAAGGACTGACTGTGACTTTGACTTGTTCTTACTATCTCTAATAAAGTTATTAGAACTATTATAAATTACATTTGATATATCTTTATTTAATCAGAATTTGTAAAGTAGGCAAGGCTTAAAATTAAATTCATAATGCAGTGGGGAAAGTGATCAAGATTTGCTGTTCTCACAGAAGATCTAGAATTATCACAGCACGAATAAACAATTTTGTCTGTAAAAGATTTGAAAAGATACTCCTGAAATGTTATGTGAAATTTGAGATGGTCATTCTAACTAAAGAAGTCTATCTATATATAAACCTAGAGTTTCTGCTATTATTTCCCATTGGTAGGTGAATGGGCTTTATGTTTGGTATTATTTTTCAAAGGCACTGCAGTCTGGATTAATCCCACTTATTTCTATATTCCAGAATCATTTGAATAAGCAGCATATTTGCTCCAGATTTCCCATATAGGCACATCTAGATAACTGATTTGACTCTTGTTCTGGAGGTATCTCACACTTTTGACTAACATTGGAGCCAAGTGTGAATCTACTCCTACTCTAATCATTTAAATTAGAAATGAGGTGGGATGATTCTACATCAAAACTCTTCCTTATTTTTATTTATATTATTACAGCCTTGTCACCTAGCAGATAGTCAAAATGTTGAGTCTTGCAGTTTTTGTTCGCAGGAATATTTGGTGATGGGTCAGGTATATCTTTCATGCCATCTTGTTTGCTCATAAGTAATGTACAAAGCTGTATTTTCCAAGACATTTGGGTGAGAATAAAGCAGCAGCAGACAGCTCCTTTACTCACAGATCCAAGTTTCTTTTGGCAGGGCTCCACTAAAGAACAGTTTCCTTCACTTTTTCTCAAATCACCCTACAAGTGTGTCTCCAGTAATAATCATCATCATATTTTAGATGGGAAAATTTGTTTCCCTAATGTCAAAGATCTGTTCTGATAGGCCAGGGCTCTTGTTTAACTTCTAAATTTGATCCAGAATCCAGATGGCCACCATTGGGCATGGGGTCTATGAGGCTGTTTTTTAATCTATGAACTGTCACTAAGGTTCAACTTTGGAAAACTCACTTTTACTCAAATCTAAATGATTTAACGTCTAAGCACAGGCCCCAGTTTCAGAACTTGGATGGTTACAGAACTTCTTCATATACTCTCCATCAAACTTTTCTCCAATTTCTCCCTTTCTGAATTAATTCACTCAGGGAAAATAGCTTTAGGAAATATTTGTTTAAAAAGTGATTAATACAACTTCTCATACTTTCAGTAAAAATCTTTAACAAACACTTCCTTAAGGTTCAGCATTTAACTTAGGTTTCTCTTTTGTCTTTTTTTTAGAAATTTGTGTTCAATTTTAGACTAGATCACCTGGAAGTTCTCTCTGTTCACACAATTCCTAATCTTGTGCTGGGAAATACCAAGGAGAGAGGAATGCCTCCCCAAAACTTTAGTGGAAGAGAAGATAATTGCCCCTCAAATGAATTTTATATGAACACAAAGTTCATCCTTTATGTAACACACAATTTTGTATGAAAGTGAGATGCATATTTTATAAAAGAAAACAGAATCCTTGAGGACCATGCATTACAAAGATTTTGTTTGTTTCTTACAAGAACTTAAAAGTTTAGCTGTTTTAGAACTGTAAGCTGTACAATATCATTTCTAAATGACTGTTTGCATCATAAAACGAAGCAGAAGCTCCTTGCTCTGAGCAGCATCATCCTTTTGAAAGATTGTACAAGAATCAGAGATGACTTAAAGCTACAGCATCCTAGAGCAAAGGCTTCAAATGTATAGCACAACAAAGAACATTCTAAAACTGTTCTGCCTTAGGGAAATTAAATTCCTTCCGGAATATGAGGAACTGGCCTACCATCACCTTCCTTCATGAGCTGTGATGCCATACTTATCATGGTTTAAACATTGCCATGAAACTTGTATAAATAGCTCTCTTATCCATCCCTCTTCTTCCCAATGCAAGGCCCACACTTCGCACGTTTTCAGCAAAGGACAAACGCCTTTCTCCCATCATGTTGACCTATTTACCAAGTATAGTTTCTTAGTATATATTTTCCAAAATGGCATGTTAAAATATTGGAAGAGATCAGAAGCTTCAAATTAATTCCACCAAAGGTGGAGAGAGTTGCCTGACTAGTGATTACAAGCTGTGCAGGCAGGAATGAATTTATCTATCCAGTCATCACAGAATCACAGAATGTTTGAAGTTGGAAGGGACCTCTGCAGATCACCTAGTCCAACCCCCCTGTTCAAGCAGGGTCACCTAGACCACATTGCACAGGACTGCATCCAGGTGCGTTTTGAATATCTTCAAGGATGGAGACTCTTCAACCTCTTGGGGCAACCTGTTCCACCACTCTCACAGTAAAAAAAAAAAAGTGTTTTCTTATATTCAGATGGAATTTCCTGTGTTTCAGTTTGTGCCTGCTGCCTCTTGTCCTGTCCCTGGACACCACTGAAAAAAGTCTGGCCCCCTCTTGACATCCCCCCCTCAAAAAAATTTACGCACATTGATCAGATCCTTCTGGAGCCTTCTCTTCTCCAGGCTGCAGAGTCCCAGGTCTCTCAGTCTCTCCATGTATGTCAGATGCTTCAGTCCCTTAATCTTAGTGGCCCTTTGCTGGACTTGCTCCAGTAGCTGTATGTCTCTCTCGCACTGGGGAGCCCAGAACTGGACAAAATACTCCAGATGTGGCCTCACCAGGGCTGAGTAGAGGGGATCTGCTGGCAACACTCTTCATAATGCACCCCAGGATGCACTGGCCTTCTTGGCCACAAGGGCACATTGCTGCCTCATGCTTAACTTGGTGTCCACCAGCCCTCCCAGGTCCTTCTCCACAGAGCTGCTTTCCAGCAGGTCAACCCCCAACCTGTACTGGTGCCGGGGGTTATTCCTCCCCAGGTGCAGGACCCTGCACTTGCCTTTGTTGAACTTCATGCGGTTCCTCTCCGCCCACCTCTCCAGCCTGTCCAGGTCTCTCTGAATGGCAGCACAACCCTCTGGTGTATCAGCCACTCCTCCCAGTTTTGTATCGTCAGCAAACTTGCTGAGGGTGCACTCTGTCCCTTCATCCCAGTCACTGATGAATAAGTTGAACTGTATTGGATCCAGTATTGACCCCTGGGGCACACTGCTAGTTACTGGCCTCCAACTAGACTTTGGGCCACATATCACAACTCTCTGAGCTCTGCCTTTCAGTCAGTTTTCAGTTCACCTCACTGCCTGCTCGCCTAGCCTGTACTTCATCAGCTTCCCTATGAGGATGTTATGGGAGACAGTGTTATGGCGTTACTGTTACTGGAGTTTTGATCTAGATGATCTGTGTGGCATATTTTCTGAAGAAAAAGGAGGATAGCACACTTTGTTTCCCTAATAATTGTCTGTCAATAAGTTGATAATCAGGCTCAAATAGCCAGGAAAGATGGTGGATTGAACAAAAGAAAACAATTTCTAGTCCAGGAAAAAAGAGACTGTACCTGCTTAAGCTCACTGAATTGCTAAAAGAAAGTATTTATACCTCTGTAATGTTCATTTCTGTAATGTGTGAAAAAGAATCTATCTAACTTCACCTCTGGTCTATGTGACTGTGACTTTACCTGGAGACTTTCTGCTTTTTTGTTGTTTAATCTTTCTTTCCCCATTATTGCACTCTTCTAATTACTAGAGAAATAATACTTTGTCATAGGAAGGCTGCCACCGATTCCCAAAATGAAAAGGTATCGGTATTGGGGATCCAACTGTAGTGGCTGGGTGCTGAGACACTAGTGTACTCAGAGTATAATTGCCAGATTAGGATTCCATCTGCAGGTAGATCAGGGGAGAATAAACATCCCCAGAGGTGAGGTCCTCAACACGGAAAGCACATCTAACTGAACAAGTGCCTTCCCTGAATTAAGGCTATCCCTACCTCATCTTTCACAATCTTTGGTTGGCTGATTGTGCATTTGCTTGATTGTTTTTAGGTCTCAGGCTCATTGTCAACTTGACAACAAAAAATCAACCAATTAAGGATGGCTAGTTTAGATACCACTAGTTGTTTAAGCAGTATCTGACTTTTATTTTAGCCAGTTAATTAAACAAACCAATCCTTTCAAGTGCATGGATTAATCATGCTGTCACTGAATTGCCTGTTATAATGTTCTTCCCTCTTTCAGACTTCTTGTTTATTCCACATTGTGTCTTGTTTCCAAAGAGTTTTTAAATACATCAGGGCAGAAACTGATGTTGCTGTGAGACATGAGATGTACATAGCTGACCTACTTAGTACAATCATTGTTATGCATGGGAGTTTTATTCCCCTGAAAGGTCCAGCATTAAACAATGTTGAAAACTACCAAAGCAGATTTGTTTCCTCTGTTATAATAGATCCACATGTTCCTAATATGCCTGGTATCTTACAGATGGCATGTGTGTCATGTTTAATGTATTTTAAAAGGCATTTTTTCTGTGCAGCCTTTAGGGTGCAATCAAATAAACCCAATACACCCAAGACTAGTGTATGAAGACAATGCATAAGCACTTTGTACCCCAGGGCTGGCACTACATGTGGATCCTCCTTTTCAAAATTTTTAGATTTTGTCATAAATATAAGTGGTTTAAACAGGAAGTAAATGCTTATACCTGCCCTTTTTTTGACCTGAGTTTCTCTTGTAGGGCTCGACATTCTTGGTGCACATAAATAAAGATAACTAAAGATGCACAGGAGAAAAGATGAATACTAGAAACTGCTCTGTATACTACCTGGGGGGGAAAAAAATGATTGCAAAATTCAGACTGAATTACCAGTCTCAAAGTTATGAGCACTTTCCCCTGAATATAGCCATTGTTTGCTCTTCTTTTCTTTTGTAATTGAGTTTGGGTCTAAGTTTGGGAGATTCTGCATGCCATCAGCTCAATCAGGATCTTATAATTATCAGTCATTTTATTTATCCTGAGATGTTTTAAAGACAATTTGGTTCTGCATGGGGGGGAAAAAAATCACATAAATGTTCTTTTTGCTGTCCCACTGATGCCACTGACAAGGTTTCAAACATGCAAATTTCATACAATCTGTAGGGAGGGTAATATTTTTCATTATTGAAGATGGCTGGAAAAAATAGATGAGGTTTGGACATGCAAACATTTTGTCAGAGCTTTTATTAACTATATTAACTAGTCTGATAGTATTGTCACCCCAAAAGTTACATTTTCCTTATATTCTTTTACTACTGTGACCACACCACAACAGTAAAAAGTCTCAACTTGTTAAGTTAAAATCTGAGATTTGGATTGCTTTTGAATGACTCAAGATGTAGCGATACCTCGAAATAACACTGTCTCTGGGTATCAACCCTCTGGTGCTATTCTCTGTCAGTTAGGATGAGTATGTTGGTGCTTGTGTTGTGTCGTGCCTGCCATAGATCCCTGGATATATTACTGTGTCCTTCCTGCTTCTCTGCTTACTTGTCTGCCCTGGGTAGCCCAGGTGGAGGTTAGCACTGAGGTGGCTGAGGTTTCTGGTCTGAATAGCTACAGCAAAGATGGGAAACCTTGTTTATCCCTTCATTCCTTCATCTCCCTATGAACCTTCAAAGGAGATGGTGAGAAAGAAACCAAAAGACTACAGGGACTGAGTGATGTTTTCCAGTGTCCCCTTCCAGAAAAAGGCCTGATTTGAGGGGTGTACACCTTAGGATCTAGGCTTAAACCTGAGTCACCTTTTTTTCCAAGGTGAAAGGCAGAGGGAAGAATGGTTTGGTGCAAAGCTCTTGTAAAAACTAGAGTTAACTGTATGATGAAGATATAATCAAATTGTTAAATCAGAAGACTTCAGTGAGGCACAAAATGTTCCACCCCAACCAGCTGCTTCACACACGTTTAAAACTGAAAGTCCAGGAGTAGTTCAACTCAGTCCCAAATAAAGGCTGCTCCAGTTGACCTGATTCATTTAAGCTGAGAAATGAAAGGCTGCCAGCTTTGATATTAGTCCTGCCTGTTTTTGTTACAGAAAATAGTGAGCACTGACTGAGCCAACTGAGCTATCTAAGCATGGACTAACCTTCGACATTTCATTACAACATGAAAGCAAGGATCAACCTGAAGTCTCTGTTCTGGGTTTTTCTGATTTTTTTTTTCATTCAGCTTTGTTTTCAAAAACATAGAACATACTATATCCACTATCATTCACTCAAAATCTCAAGGAAGAAAGGGAATTCTCTATAACGTCCTCAGCAAAAGAGCAAGAAGTAATACCTTTGACATGTTATTCCCTCAAGATAAAACACCTCTCTATTCAGGGACCTTGGTTTTTTTGATGTTTTTGTTTGTTTGTTTGTTTGTGGGTGGTTTTTTTTTTAAAGCTGATTCTGGTAGTTGCCAGAAGATCAGACAAGTTATTAAGACCATATGGAGAAAATTATGTGATTATGTGGAAGATGACTATAGTATTGCTGAGCAAATGTGTAACTTAGCATTATAATCTTTGTTGTAGCAAATCCAATCCCAGCCCTTCTTTCACTGAGTTCTTGCACTCTCCATTTGTGCTATAGTTCTATGTTTCTCACCACATTTATTGGCTTGGAATTTTCTGGCAAAAAAAAATCTGCTGTACATATAATGCTGTACATTCACCACATACCCTTATTTTTCTTTATGAGAAATTCTCCTGTTTGCAGAGTAAAAATCAGGGTTAAAACTTTTCTTTCTTGCTTCTTTTTTGTTCAATAGTCAATTAATTTTCAGAGAGGATCAAAAGCTTCCTCTGCCTTTTAAAATAAATCAATGAGCACTGTTGAAAAGTCCATGAAATTACATATTGTTTCACATTAGTATGAAAAGAGCTCATCATGATTTAATATGAGGAAATCTAGATCTGCCACTTACTCGGAGGTGATGCATCTTGCAATTGCCTGTTTTTAAAAGCTGAAGAACGCAAAATGCTGGCTTACAGATGCAATATTATGAACAACGAAACTGGCTGCAGAATGTCAAGGACTTGGGACAAGAACAATCTGTTCAGGTCAGGTATGACTTCAGGACTTATTGGACAACTGCATGACCAGGTAAAGGAGTGAGCAATGAAGGTTACTACATGTATCCTCTGTTTCTTTTACAGGGAGATGCTCTTGATCTCCTGTTGATTGCTATAACTGTCTAGCATGTTACCTGAAATGGCCTTTGCTTTCAGGGACACTCTGTCCTTTTACCTGCCACCAAGAGAAAGTTAAGAGATGACACAGCCACAGTTTAGTTGGGTGGGATTCACCTCACCTAATTTTAGATGTTTCTAATGTATGCATTTATATCTTGGCTTCCATTAACAGGAGGCTTCATTTTTAGTCAACAGAGAGGAAAATGAACTTTTAAGGTGTTGTTCATTTGTTTTGCCAGTCAGTGCTGTTCAGCTACATGCTACATTAGCAGACAGACAGCTCTCTGATTTCAGACGGACAGCCACCATGTGGGCAGCCCTACCAATATGAGTAAGAGCAAGGTAAGGGCAACTAGCAAATGTTCTAGCCAGTCTTTGAGAGTATTCAGTTAAGTATTAATATTTATGACCTGTTTCATAGCCATGGGTACAATGTTATTGCTAATATGCAGCTTCCTGTTAACACATCGAATAAAACTCTCCAGAGATGTTGCTTTTAAGTAGTATGTGGTTTGTAAGGAAAAGTAATATCTTTTATTACACTGAGTTATATAGATGGATAAACATTCTAGCTTTCAAGCAAGCGAGGCCTATCTTCAGGTTTGAAGCACAAAATGCAAGTTTAAAGCTAAGCACAGGTTAAAAAAAAACCAAACAATCGCTCTAAGTTTAACTTTTGATGTCATTTTTTTATTTATATTTTAGCACTTGAGTAAGCATTTGACAGCTTGTGAGGTGGTAGGTGAGTGCAGAGGAGGCTGAGAAATAGGTATTGCTTTTAAAAATGCTTAGCAGGAGAGCTGAGAAATTCACAGTCAAAACAGCCTTAAGGGCCCCAAAACATGGGTTTATTATGTAAACTAGCTTTAGGTTATCCCATAGGATCTTACTGAGCCAGTAGGCTCAGCTATCAAGCTCAGCTCACAGAGATGTTTCCAAGTCTGACTGAGAGGGTATTTGAACCTGGGCTCAGGTTTTTAACAGTGTGAATAGCCAGTGGATTAAGGCTTCAGCCTACTGTTCTGACCAAGGTTCAATATGCAATGTGAAAGGACTCACCAAACTCTGGACTTGCCTTTCAGGAAGGGCCAAGCCTATATACATACACAGATAGTAAAAAAGAGGAGTTAAAAAAAATAGCCTTTAAAAATAGCAGTTTATTTAAAGAAATTAGATCAATCAGAAATGTGATCCATTTTATCCAGGACAGTTTGACATTTCAATTAGACATGGATAATTTACTTCTCCAAGTAATTAAGTACTTTCATATATCTAACTCTAGAGTATTTGAAGCATACAGTTCCATCACTGAGATGTAGCAGTTATTTATTCTGTACTGACATAGCATAAATAGATAATGACTAATGGCCTACTTAAATATATAGGTGAAAACTAATAAAAAAATAATGTACAGCTACAAAAAGACAGCAGATATGCAAACCCATGTTCATGCTCTGATAAAATTAATGTAAAGTATAACTTACAAGTTGTACCTGCAGGTATTATGGATAAGGAGTTATGACTGCCTCACATCTCCCCATCATTTCTCCATCAGTCTGACCACTTAATCTTGTCCTAAGAGGCCTCTATAGATTCCCTAGAAATGTCTTAATTATGAACATATTCTTACATCTTGTCCTCCTTAAGTCCCTCTTACACTCCAGAAGGATTGCTGCTAAAAATCAAGAATGGTCTCCAGTTGCTGCATTTCATTCTCCTACAAATCCTTCATTGGTGCTTACCTGAGTGATCACATCATAAGAGTTTTTCCCTGACCCAAGATAGCTGACCTGCTGGACAGGGACAACTGTTCTAGATGCCTTTCATCTCCTACAGTATTATAAGGACTTGTAAATATGCGCAACTGATCTACAAACCATCACTGTTACTAGAGTGCGTGGGCCTTCCATGCTCTTGAAAGTTAGAGGTGTCAGTGTTACAGCAAGGCTGCACACCCAAAGCTCTGCTCCTGGTGCTAGTAGTGCTTGGCCCAGACATCACAGGTTATTATTTAGAACTGCTCCTAGAAGATACCACTATAACCCAGATATGAATCAAGAGATCTGGGAGACAGAACGGTTATGGACGCACAACCATGTGTCCTCACAAATGGGTATAACTGAGTAAATAGTACCTTTAAAATGCATAATCCTGCTATTGCTGTTTCATGGACTTTACTACAGGTGTAAATATTCTGCACAACATAACTATATCTGGGCCTGCATCTCCATCATGAACACCAATCTGATGAGTTTTGATGATCATCAGACAACCTTCCAATGCTGTCATCCAAGGATAGTTTTCCACAAAGCTTCACCATAAGGATTCAGGGCTCATGGCATGTACAATGCTTGCATATATACTAGTGTTCCAATGGTTCATTTTCCATGGCAGGCAGTTCAGCTTTCTCTATTGACTGCAGTAATATCTAAAATGGGTACTTGAAGGTGAATACTCACACTTACATTATCCATCTCTCCCTTGGTAACAGCTGGCCATTCTGAGATGCCGAGCCAAAATTCAGGTGACTATAAAACTTTCACCTGCATCTGCATAGTCCCTGTTTCTTCAGCCTTCCTGTGTTGTTCTTGTACCATGGGCAGGGAAAGGCTGCATATAAAAGAGTGTGTATCCACAGCTGCAATACTCCCTTGGGTCATCTCCCATAGGGTTCTTTAGCTGATGTTCTCATTTGGTGTGGAGTATTGCTCTGACTGATGCGGGGAAGGCAATCCTAGGGCAGGTGAAAGCCCCTCCAGATGCTACTACTATGCTGTGCCGCTCCAAAGATCCTCTTCACCCTCTCAGCCCTATCAACATCACCTACAGAGCCACCAGCTGTGAAAATATGTCAGTAGCATAAGTAGATAGTATTTTGCCCTCATCTTTGCTCAGGGGAAGGATATGTAGGGATGAGATTTCACTAGGCAGAAGTGGTGTGGGCTCAGAAGCATGATCAGCTCCTGTCTGACTAGAGACAGCATGGATTAGAGAAAACTCCATTTGCAAATAGCAATGCCATCTGTATAAGGTACTCCATTCTGTGTCTCCTGGACCTGACTGAGCTTCAGCTTGTTCCTTGGTAGACTCGATTTCTAAACTACTGAGTCTGGAAACACATATATATATACAGAATAGTCCTTTGTTTATTTGCAAAAATGGATTTTACAAGGTCCATGAATTAGAAATTTAAGCTTTGAAAAGTACAAATGCTAGTGAAATGAGAGATACCATTTATGACAGTCTTCACACTGCAACAAATACATTATTATGTAAGTTTTCAAGTAATCAATGGTAGTCCAGATAATTCTTAGAACTTAATCAGTCAGGGATGTAATCATGAGTACACAACATCTATAGCAGAAAGCATTAAAAAGACAAACCACCTTCTGGGTAAGCGTTAAGAGACAGTGGAAGAAAGCCACAATATTCCTAATTATTGCTGGAATGGAAAAGCTTTTAAGAAATGTAATTACCCCAGTACTGATAACATCTTTTTTTCAATGATGGAATTTCTAATGTTCTTCAAGGCTATTTGTCTTTATGGAAAGATATTCAGCATCATCTGAGATGGAAGGCATAGAAAACTAACAGCTTAGTTTTAATATGTTACATTAGAGAAAAATAATATTACACTGCTAGGTTCAGCACCTAATGAACAAAACATATTGGCCATAACTGAAGTTACTGGTAAGCTCAAAATAAATACATTGCATATATATAGTAATGGTGACTGAGAAATAAACCATACCTATGCTTTTATGATTGATTTATTTTCAAAGCTTTCAGCCAAAGAACAGAAATGCTGAAGAACAACATTTGACCTTAGAAATGATCAAAAGTGTCTAGCTTAGAAATTCTCTGATGCAGTACTTAGTGACTCAGTTTGAATATATATAATCAGATGACTGCTTCTCCTTTAAAAATGTTGAGATCATACAATGCAAAAGATGCAACTTACTTGTGAGACCTATTCCAGTATCTCCCACATCTACCAGACTGACACTGGGGTACTAGTAAACCCAAATATATCACCAATTCCAAATTTTTCAGATCTCTATTTAGAACTGGTAATAAGTTCTACTTCTGTCTTCAACTATATGGATCATATAACTGATTCTCCAGTCATGTATTTTGAAAGATTATGCTCCAAAGCAAACACCTGTAACAATTCAGAGGTTTTTCGTACCTGCTGCGCATTTTACAGCAAGAGTCACCTTTTATCATGTTCCTTGCTTACCAGCAAGCCGGGCAATGAATCTGCCTGTAACTGCCCAGCAAGGGGAATGCAGATTCATTTCTAAAGCTAACACTGTCACAGCCGGCATCTCATTAGCAGTGACTACAGTTTTATGGCTTGGCTGAATTCAAGACTAACGCTTGCAGACAGTGTCCAAGGACGCCTGTGCAGTCAGTAGCCTCCCCATCTCCAATAATTGGGGGATTTATAAAGAAAAAGACGCTATCACATATCACTGCTTCTTTCAAATGACTGCATCTGTGAGGTGATGTTTCAACTGAGATGACCTTTAACTGTCAGAGGGAAGAGAATGCTGCAAAGGTTCCTATACAGGGATGACAGTTCCTGGAGGACCTGTGACATAGGAGCTGGTCATCTTGGAGGATATAAGCAATGTCAGGGAGTCAAGACTCACGGTATACAGAAGACAAAGCAAAGATGCAGTAAAAGAATGAGGCAAAGACTCAGAAAAATTGAATTTCAGTGAAACTAAGGTCAAGACGATATCTGGCTCATTGTATTGTGCAGATTTCAGAAGATGAATTCATCTCACCTGCTTCTAGGCATCTGGAATGTAGGACTTCACAGCTGAACTACTTAGTGAGACATCTTTTATAAGTGGAGAGAAACAGGCACTTCTAGGGAATTTTTCTCATCCTAAGATAGACACTTAAACTAGATCTGGTATTTTGTCCTAGAAATGCCTATTTTTTTTCCTTTGACTATGAGGATCCCTGGTTCCAACATAGCATCTGCATTTATACAAGATGAAACCCACTGAAGCTGTGTAGCTTCAGAGCACTGACACTCTTGAGAGCTTTGTCCAGGAGACAGTATAGACCAGCAAGCTGCAACACCATCTGATGAAGCATCTGCTATTGGACTTTCACAGTGCAGTGTGGAGAGATTTCACTTTGGCCCAGAAAGAAATGATGAACTCCTCAAAGATAAGTGCCAGATAGTCTATGGGTCTATGGGTCCTAAAGACTTTGTGGAATTCTCTTCCTGTGTAGCTGCAGACTAGTACACAAAGGATGAGATCATCATATAGCCAACTACATCTGAGGAAGGCATCTAGATCCCTTTATCAACAAGGGAGAAAAATAAGCACTTTCAGGGCATAGCTCATCTCCTCCAAATATGTCCATTTCACATAGAACAGACTAGTCCTAGAAAATTGATGTTTCTCTCCTTTGAAAATAACTGGAGTTTGAGTTGATAGCTCAGGTGTTGGCCTCTAGTCTGTAGACATCTAAAACTCGATGACATGAATCCTATACCAAGTTTGAGTGAAAAGTCTCCTTGACATCAAATTTTAACAAGCAGCAGAGGAGAGCTCAGAATCTGAGGATGTATAAAGACACAGATATAGGTATGATAAAGAAGACAAACTGAAAGAAACTCAAGTCAGAGCCCTTAATGCTGAGAATCTCTTTCTTCGAATATATAAATTTGTCTTTAGATGAAATGTACAGAATGAGATGACAGGTTGCTTCAACTGACCATAACGTAGATATGCATGAAGCTAAGAAAAATCAAATTGAGTTTACCAACATGAGGTAGAAACATGCAGTTACTGAAGGGGAGACTGAAGTTTCTGTTTTGCTGATTTTGTAGCACCGTTTGGAAAACAGATAGCTGTACCTCTAGTAATCCCCATAGCCAATCCACCAAAATAAAGTTTGGAGAAATATATGCGTTTTACTGGCTTTGACATCAGGAATCCACTAAGCTTTATTAAAAACTCAATAACTGTACTCAGTAAATGCATTACTGGGAACTACTATAGACTATTCAGTCAATATCAAAGACTGAGTACCTTATAATTAGCCCAGTTTAGTTGCAGCAATACCCCAAAAGAGAGAACAACCAGCTTCAGATCCTTAATATCACAGAGGAGAGCATTTTAAGATCATTTTTTGGTCAGAATGATTGGGGCAGTTCATCCATAAATCCAAGGATGTGGTTTAACCCAGCAAAATTGTACTAAAATCCTTAGCTTCATTTGCTTAAAGCCAAGCAAGTGTTTTCAGGGTGACACAGTGAGAATGAAAGAAGATATAGATGGACCTTATGAAGTAACCTCCATTCCAGTATCTTGGTGTTGGAGAGACAAGCAGACTTAACTAAGAGCTGCTTAGGAAAACTATGCAGCAGCTGTATTCCTGAGGCATATTCCATTTATACTGATTATTCCTATTTTTATGCACACTTAATATTTTCTTGTCTCTCTTCTGAAAGGGTTAGGACCCCTAAGATCCACTAGTAGACAGGATCATCTGCCTAGAAACTGCATCTCCAAATTGCCTTCTCCACTAACCCATTTACACAGGCTTTATCACTTGTCAGAGTTCCACTGACACCAATGGAAATGGGACATGGTCCATTCTTTGAATAATTAGATGCAAAATTTCCTCAGGAATAAAATTCAAACACCAGATGTAGTGAACAAGAAATGCAGTGAAAAGACCAGTCTCAGAATTTCTCTTCCAGCTTCTTGCTAAAGCCTGTCAAAGTGTGAAAGAAAGGTGAAGATATTTTGAAATGGACCACAGAGGACAGGGAGGGAGGCATGCCACTAGCAATGTGAAGACAGAAAATTGTCAGCTTGTTCACATACACGCTGTATGTCTAGAGAGGGCTATCTTATTAAGATCAAACATTTTAACTTTGCCTTTTTTGCATCGGGAGAGGGAACTTTGATTTGGGCGTTATTTCCTTGTGTATAGGCCTTTAAAATCAGTTATAAAGGTACTGATAGGACTAAAGATACTGAAAAGGCACAGAGGAAAAAAAATCATTTTTACAGAAATCTCACTTTTCTACTTAATCTTTCAGTGAATTAACAATAACATAATTCTTCAACATCACAAACATTATCTACATGGACTATGAGACTTAAAATGGGTGCTATATTTCAGTCTGCCTATATCTCTGTCTCTTAAAAGAAGAAGAAATAAATCAGCTTGTTTGATGATTAAACACAGGAGAGTATGTCAAGGATATTCAACCTGCTTTGGGGCCATGCCAGTAGCAATATTGAGGTAGGGAGTAAACATCTTGTTTACATAGCTATTATACATCTACTAAACGACAACTATTAAGAATAAAGAATTTTCCTTTTCCATAGAGACAGAAAACTGAAAAACTCTGTTTTAGTCACTTAAATTTTTGTCAGCTAAATTTTCTTCATACACTGTACTTTTATCTAATTACAAACAGCTAATTAAATAGTAACCTTCAATTTTATTTGCAGTGGTACTAATGGATAACATTATTTCAAATATTTTCATGGCATCATATGAATGTTACTCAAAAGATTTTGAGGGAATTACATTAACTAGACTTATACACTTTCACATTTAGTAGCCTAATTATTGTTGGAATCTCATTAGGATGATCGCTAAGTGGATGGAAATCCTTAAATAAGATTGAAAAACAGTGTTGATACAGTTATACAGGATATAAGGAACAATAACCCAAGAAGCCTAACAAGTTCAGACGGCTGGTTTAATTACTGAAGTACCGTGATATTTACAATTTTACATAAAGATAGCAAGCTGCTTTGTACACTAGCCATCTGTTTGCAATTGTTTTAGCAACAGCAACAGAGAAGTATGCCTGACACAAAATCTTTCACTCTTCCTTTGCTTCAAGGAGGGTACATGGCTACAGTACTAAAAACATTTCAAGGAGGGTCCTGCTGGACATACAACCTCTGGCATACTGAGGAGAAAGCTCAGGAACATGAGCTTTTCATGCTTTGCATCATCACTCAGCTCTGCTGCATCAGCTTCAGTCTGTCATGCATAGAGAAAGGGAGGAAAAAAAGGTGTTAAAACCACAGCCCTCTGCCAAACACCATGTAATGCTCTGTAATACTCGGCACTTTTGAACCTTTGTACTCAAGAATCAAAACGATCAGGTTTGTAATTAGCCGTTACACTCGTGTAAGGAAGAGAAGGTTTCCTAGTCCCATTCATCTTTTTGATCATCTATAAGGCAATAGTGAGATTCTAGCTGTTAATCTGTGCAATGTCTTAAAATAGTTCTTAACTCTTTTTAAAGTTTCAAACATCTTGAGACAGCTAGTGAACAAGCTGGTCGCTCAGAAGAAAATCAAATGGAGTCTTCTGTAAGCTGATGAAATTCAGTGACTCTTTGCCATCAGAAGTTCAAGTGGGCACATTACAGGGGAGCTAGAGCAGCAGTTGTTTTAGGGGAAAAGATCTGAACTGACACTCAAATTTCATTTCACAGGTTAAGGGAGAAATTTTAGGGAAAGGAGGCAAGCATCAGCCATCTGAGGGCTGAAATTATAAACCCTTCTTCAACCAACTCTGCTAAGTGTCGTTCAGCTGTCAACGTCATTTGCTTAGGTAAGGAGTAAGGTATCTACAGATCACTATCAGATCACTAACTAACAGCAGTATTCAAGCTACTCTTCATTGTTGCTGCATGTACACATAACAAACAAAGAAGGACTGGTGGAAGATGTGAAGGTCGGGGGCAGCCTTGGCTGCAGTGACCATGACATGGTGGAGTTGAGGATCCTGCGAGGAGGCAGCAGGGCACTAAGTAGGATCACAACCCTGGACTTCAGGAGAGCAAACTTTGGCCTCTTCAGGGACCTACTTGGAGGAATCCCATGGGTTAGGGCCCTAGAAGGAAGGGGCGTTCAAGGGAGCTGGTTAATATTCAAACATCACTTCCTCCAGGCTCAAGAGCGGTGCATCCCTATGAGTAGGAAGTCAAGCAAAGGAGGTAGGAGACCTGCATGGATGAGCAAGGAGCTCCTGGCAAAACTCAACCAGAAGAAGGAAGTATACAGAAAGTGGAAAGGGGGACAGGCCACTTGGGAGGAGTATAGGAATGTTGTCAAAGTATGCAGGGATGTGACGAGGAAGGCTAAGGCCCGTTTGGAATTAAATCTGGCAAGAGATGTCAAGGACAGCAAGAAGGGCTTTTTCAAATACATCAGTAGCAAGAGGAAGACTAGGGAAAATGTGGGCCCTTTGCTGAATGGGGTGGGTGCCCTGGTGACGAAGGATGCAGAGAAGGCAGAGTTACTGAATGCTGCCTTTGCTTCAGTCTTTACTGCTCAGGCCAGCCCTCAGGAACCCCAGACCCTGGAGGCAAGAGAGAGAGTCTGCAGAAAGGAAGACTTTCCCTTGGTCAAGGAGGATCGGGTTAGAGATCATTTAAGCAAACTTGACACCCACAGATCCATGGGCCCTGATGGGATGCACCCACGAGTGCTGAGGGAGTTGGCGGATGTTATTGCTAGGCCACCCTCCATCATCTTTGAAAGGTCATGGAGAACAGGAGAGGTGCCTGAAGACTGGAAGAAAGCCAATGTCACCCCAGTCTTCAGAAAGGGCAAGAAGGAGGAGCCAGGGAACTACAGGCCAGTCAGCCTCACCTGCATCCCCGGGAAGGTGATGGAGCAGCTCATCCTGGAGGCCATCTCCACGCATGTGGAGGAAAAGAAGGTGATCAGGAGTAGTCAGCATGGCTTCACCAAGGGGAAATCATGCCTAACCAATCTGATAGCCTTCTACGATGGAATGACTGGCTGGGTAGATGAGGGGAGAGCAGTGGATGGTGTCTGCCTTGACTTCAGCAAGGTTTTTGACACTGTCTCCCATAACATCCTCATAGGGAAGCTCAGGAAGTGTGGGCTAGATGAGTGGACAGTGAGGTGGATTGAGAACTGGCTGAATGGCAGAGCTCAGAGAGTTGTGATCAGTGGCACAGAGTCTAGTTGGAGGCCTGTAGCTAGCGGTGTCCCCCAGGGGTCACTACTGGGTCCAGTCTTGTTCAACTTCTTCATCAATGACCTGGATGAAGGGACAGAGTGCACCCTCAGCAAGTTTGCCGACGATACAAAACTGGGAGGAGTGGCTGATACACCAGAGGGTTGTGCTGCCATTCAGAGAGACCTGGACAGGCTGGAGAGGTGGGCGGAGAGGAACCGCATGAAGTTCAACAAAGGCAAGTGCAGGGTCCTGCACCTGGGGAGGAATAACCCCCGGCACCAGTACAGGTTGGGGGTTGACCTGCTGGAAAGCAGCTCTGCCGAGAAGGACCTGGGAGTGCTGGTGGACACCAAGTTAAGCATGAGGCAGCAATGTGCCCTTGTGGCCAAGAAGGCCAATGGGATCCTGGGGTGCATCAGGAAGAGTGTTGCCAGCAGGTCGAGGGAGGTGATCCTCCCCCTCTACTCAGCCCTGGTGAGGCCACATCTGGAGTACTGCGTCCAGTTCTGGGCTCCCCAGTACAAGAGGGATGTGGCACTACTGGAGCGAGTCCAGCGAAGGGCTACAAAGATGATTAGGGGACTGGAGCATCTCTCTTACGAGGAAAGGCTGAGAAAGCTGGGCCTGTTTAGCCTGGAGAAGAGAAGGCTGAGAGGAGATCTTATTAACGTGTACAAGTATCTGAAGGGAGGGTGTCAAGAGGATGGGGCCAGACTCTTTTCAGTGGTGCCCAGCGACAGGATGCGAGGCAACGGGCACAAACTGAACCACAGACAGTTCCATCTGAACATGAGGAAAAACTTCTTCACTGTGAGGGTGACAGAGCACTGGAACAGGTTGCCCGGAGAGGTTGTGGAGTCTCCTTCTCTGGAGATATTCAAAACACGCCTGGACGCAATCCTGTGCAACATGCTCTAGGTGACCCTGCTTGAGCAGGGGGGTTGGACTAGATGATCTCCAGAGGTCCCTTCCAACCTCAACCATTCTGTGATTCTGTGGTTCTGTGAAACACATTAAGTATCAATTTCAGCGTTTCAATGTTAAAGTTCTCCTGGGTTAAGAATATTTTCAAAGTGCTTCAGGCTCAGTGCTTGGGGGAAGGAGGGGGCAGAAGTGCCTGGGGTGGTATCTCTTTTACTTATGATAATGACTCTAAATTTAGAATCTGGTTGCAAAGGGCATGCTGCTTATTATCTTTATTGTCATCCATTGCAAAGACTGTGCTGAGCCATGTTTGGTTATAGATGTTTCCTGCTCGCTTAAAATGATGATACTTGTTGCTCTTCCACCACCCACGAGAAAATAATTTCACTTGGTAATAAAATTGTAATGACAAGACTATTACGATATTTTTCAGAGAAATTTTCCTAGCAGATGGCAAGCAATTCTTTTATACGGCTTTTGATATGGACCTGAGAACAGTGCTAGCTATTGCTATATTATATTTTGCATTCATAGAGAAAGGCAGAGATCTACTGAAGAATGAATGCAAGATTAGATGTCTTGTATACAGTGATTGCAGTCTGATTAAAATGCCATTTTCTTTCTTGATATGATTCATCTGGGCCTACAGCTTATTATTCACTGTATTGATCACCGTATGGATTGCTTTATTCCTCAAAATTAAAAAAAAAAAAGAGAGAGAGAGAGAAATGTCTGTAAAGTTGGTTAATATTCTCTTTGTGAAAACTTTGCGTATCTGGCTGCAAAATGTAGATTTCTGTGGGTAAAATTAGATCACACTCCACAATGTGAACATGATTTGTCTCCACCTGCCATGAATAAAATGATTCATCTGTCACCCTGAGTCTAGAGAGCGACTTCTGGGAGGGACAAGTATTGAAGGCAGATGTTCCCGCTCTGCAGATTCAGATGGGCAAATGCATCAGCAGGCTGAAAAGCATGACTTCTGGCAGGCATATACCTTAGCAAAAAGGTAAAATGAGGAGCATAAATAACGGGCTGGAACAGATGTGATGCTACTTGAGAGAATAGTTCCCTGGAATGTTTTTCTTGGTATAAAACACGCCTGAAGAAGTCCTCAGCCAACGTTTCTGACTTCAACAGCAGGCCAAACAGCCACGGGGGGTCAGAAAAAGCAGTTGCAAAATGCCAGCACCTGGGAAATGAAGTTTTAAGCTGTCCTCCCTACCTAGATAGTGTTTGCTGGAACTGCTTGTACTGTATCTCCTTGCCTTGTTTCACTTATCCAGAAAGGATTTTGTTTTCAACAGTTTTCTCCAACTTTTTTTGTTTGGGAATGGGAAGATGAAGTGGTGGAAATAATACAAAAGAGAAAAGAGATTTTGTTTGCTTGCTATTTGTCAATGAATCTACTAATACAAGATGACTGATTGTGCTTTGAAGCTGAGGTAAGATCGGTGAGGTTTTTCTGCCATTGGTATCTGTAACCTGTTCCTTATTCTATGTTCTCACCTGTGAAATTTATAATAATGGAGTTTTCAACAGTCTGCAAACACCACTAAGGTAACTGCAAAACTCACCTGTGCTTATTGTATAAACTGTTCAGTTGAAATACAACCTTTGACAATGACTTTTCTTCCAATTTTCTTGGTCCCCAAGTCTCAAAACACTTTACTAAAGTATCCCAAAGGTTTTACTCTTTAAAAACAAAGAACTTCAGGCACATTTTTAAGGATCTCAGGAAAGAGTCTAAATTGAAGGTTTTTCTTTTATACCAACTTTTAGGCTGAATAAGGAGGTTCTTGAGCCTTAGGGACCAAAGCTGAAAATCAGGAGATGGCTTTAAATCACTCTCATTGCCTTCAGACACTGAGGTTTACTTATCAGTAGGCAGAGACTGGTCAAAGAAAAAAGGGCACTTTGGGTTGTCCATGGTCTTAAAAGGACATTCTGAGAGCTAGGAACTACTGCCAGGTACCAGGACAGTCTCTTTTTGTAAGACAAACTTGATCCTCATTTACAGAACTTGGAAAAGGAAAAAGCTGTTCTTGGCAAGAGATGTTCCTCATTGACCAACAACACCAAATTTACACCTGTTTTTGTGCATCCCTGGAAAACTGCAAACAGCTTTATAGATTTAAATTAACTTTTTCAGGGTGACAGGGTCCAGAGCTCAAGCTGAATCTCATTTAAGTTGCAGGAGATTGCTCAGTTCAGATCAGTGCCCAGATTTTTGGATGCCAAAAATCTCTTTGGCTGAAAATCTGTTGCAAGAAGAGTTTCTCAGATTTCTTGTCCACCCTACTTCTAAATGAGAAGGAAAAAGCACTATAATAGCAACTTCTTTGTGTTAGGTTAACAGATTTTATTTCTTTGATTTACTGCAGTACTAAGAAATTCAGAGAATGTGGAGATCTGCAGCACTGGAGAAAAACAATCATTAGCAAAACATTCTTAGATGTAGAGAAATCACTAGTTTGCATTTAGATGGTGACTTAGGTTAGAATTATTTCTTGTTTTGAGTAGGAAGTTCTTAGGAACAGAAATTTCGTACAGCAACTGGGATGATTTTAATGAGTTAAATAAATTGTAATTTGCTAACTCACAAATTGAAAGACAGTATGAAGGTTTTTTAAAAATAACTGCCTGCTTTAAAAATGCAATTTTAAAGAAAAAGATACTGATCTTTATCTGTCTGTCATAAAATATAAGCATGAATGAATAATTTCTCACAAAGAAAGTGGAAAATTCCACAGAAGAGGTTTTAATATCATTTCATGATACAAGTAACTGTGAGGTGCTTATGTTAGATTTTATTTTGATTAGTTATTATGCAAATTATATCATAGTAGTCAACTCTATCATTTAGCTAGTGCTAGAACACTAGCTTGATATACCATATTTATTGAAATAGCCAATCATGATCTACTGTCCTGTAAATGTATTCCTCCTTCATTGACTATGCATATGCATTTGACATATACAAAGTATATATTAACTGAATTTTATTTATTAAAATACAGCCAGCCTGATTCTTATATGCCACCTTGTGGAAAATCAATGAAATCTTCATTTCCAGCAGCTGATACTGGAAATTCTGAACTCATAAAGAATTATTGGAAGTTATAGAACTAGCTATTAGAAAGAATGAAAAAATATTACTGCAACTAGATATAGTTTGCTGCTAATACATTTGAATAATTCTATTAGCTATAGCAAATAGTGGATGAGAAAAAATACCACATATTTCTGTCTGAATCTTCTTCCTAGCCTATTTTCACCATGAATTTCTTTAAATGAAGCCAAAATGCATTCCAGAGCCAAAACACATAAAAGGTGTCATTCTTAACCAATGGCCATAGAGGAAAATTTGTTAATCTTGTAGGAAGAGCTTTCCAGAAAACCTAACCCTTTGAACATATTTTAAAACCGTAATTATGATAGTAGATTTCTATACTAGATATCTTTTATTATATTTATATAGCTTCTCCGCAATCTCTGATTAGTCCTCAAACATAACCTGCTGGAAAAAGTTGAACATACATTCTTTACAGATTAATCAATACAAGATCTCAATGCTACATTAAAAAGGTTTTACAGTATGAAAATCCAGGTTCCACAGGCAGAATCAGAATGATTTCAGCAGAGGCAAAAATCTCACCTACTACATATAAAATTGAAAATGTTTCTAGTTTTACCTACTCCAAAATTTTGAAGTACTTTCTCCGAGTGAACTGTATGGCCTTTCAAACAAATATCTGAAAAAGACTATTTTGAAAAAATAAAAAATCAGCAGGATTATCATGCTTTTTCCTTTGTTTGCATTGATTAACCCAGGGAAATGGAAATAGAGATATTTTCTGTAATTTTTTAATTTTAAGGGATCTACTAACATTAAAAAAAAAAAGTCTAATAAAAAAATTCAGGAAAGTTTATTCTCCACTTTCCAAACAGGTTTTGCTCAAAGCCGTAAGGATTAGAAACTTGAATTTCAAAAATTATTTAAAATATATTAATGGTATTGCTTGTCACATGGTTACCCACAAGCAAATCTCTGGACAGGAGTTAAGAAGAATAACTAAGGAAGTAAAATGGACATCTTGTAGATCTTTTAAAAGACACTAAGGCAAATGATAGATAGCATCATAGCAGTGACAGGCTCAGATTGTAAAATAATGAGCTACCATGTCAGCTAGAATGACCAGCAAGTTTTTGTATCACATCCCAGATAACATCAAAGAAACAAATAGAATAGTACTGTGTTGAATCAGAAGATTTATATTTACTGGTTCAAAAAGAGTGTTTAATCCTGAGAATTTTGCCAGTTACCTTCCAAACTCAAACTGCATTCTTTGTCCCACCATATAAGCCTTTTTATTCTTAATATACACATTTAAAAGACTCTTGTGTATGAATTATATACTGACTATTAAGTAGACAAATTATGGTAAAGTTATTGGTGCTTTTTGATTTCTTTGCAAAAATTATGTAAATATGGAGTGAAAAGTATCTGATTTGCATGCAATTTCACATACTTCTTGGTATGTTCAGAGAAAAGATTTGAATTTCACTATGAACCCCTCAATTTCTGGGAGGAGGTTAGTTTGGGGATTTTTTTAACTTGTAATTTTCATAAAAGTACATTGCCAAAAATATTCCAGTCTCCCAAGGACTCTAATGAAAGGCTGTGTAGGTTAATGGATTAAATTGAAAATCCAGTGTGTTCAAATGTGAAAGAAGGGGGTGTGGTTTTTTTCTTTCAATTTCTTCACATCTTTTATTCTTTCTGAACCAAATGGCTTGCTAATGCATTTAGAACTCTATCCTGTTGAAAACAGCTGTGGCTCTAGCTGTGAAACAGGTCAACCTATCCATCAGAGTAGTTGCTCTTCCCCCACTTCCCACACAGGGCTGTTACCCTTTCCTTCCCAGACTCTGTATCACCCTGTTCAGTGTACGCAGAAGCCTGAAAAAGTTTGGAGCCCTTTTGTGGCCTTCCTGGCTAAAACGATAAATAATAATAATTTAAAGACTCCCCTAGAAGTCTGAAAATGCAGAAGAACAAATCTTTATTTCTTCCATTTGCCAGTGTTTCTTATGGCAGATGCAGCAAAAAGCCAAATCTTTTGCAAGTTAGGAGAAATTCTGAGGAAACTGAGGAGGGCAAACACAGTATTTAAATGCCAGAAAACTACAGAAAAAGACACATAAATCCTTCTCTGGAGGGCTAACGCACCTGCCCAAATGTATACCGCCTCCCTGAGCCAACTGCCTGAGCTATTGCAGAGGGAAAGAATTTGTTCCAAAACAGCTACTTTGCATGATATTTTATAATTACTGTACAAGTTGTGTAAATTGGTTCAATCCCAATGTTCCTGAGAGTTCTTTTTTGAGGAAGCAGCTCAAGATATAAACTAGAGATAATACATACTCTTTAAAAAAGGCTGTCTAAGGAATCTGGAAATCCCTTCTCAAGATACTATCCTGATGATATTTTGAGGTGGCCAGTTAGATTTGTCTGAAGAAAATCAGCAGAAGAACTAAAGGACACTTTCAGTCTTCACTTATACCAATGACTGAAGTATAAAACAACCTTTATATATCTTCAGTAATATGCCTGTGAAAGAAAGTTATTTTCTAAGTGGTGTTGAATCTTCAACTTAACAAATTGAAATATAATGTACTTATTTAGTTTCTGGTTCCCTGTGGCTTTGTGTCCAGGATTTAAAGTGTTTGGATGTGAAAGCAGAGACTAAATTCCCCAAAGCACCAATTCTAAACTTCTCGCTGGGAAACTCTTTGAGACAGATTGACAAACTCTCTTTTTGTCTTCCAAAACGCAGTTAAAATTGGTCATCACTAAAATGCTTCTCAGTGAGGCAACTGCCTTCTTAGGTAATTTATTCTTCTTAGTAACGGAGGAACATAAGAATCACCTAATGAAGAAACTGCCTGAACATGTCCTGGACATATTCCTTTCTAAATGTAAACTGTTTCAAAGAGCTGTCTTGTATTTGGGACCTGTGATCAGACCTGAAAAGGGCAAAACTATTGTGACAGAAGAGCATCCAAGATGTAATATTATCCAGGCACTGACCTCCTTCTTGGGATCTGCCAGATTATTTCCCTGAAGTATTCCCCCACTGAAAAACCACTGAGTTAGAAGGGCCAAACGATAACAGAAAGAGCTAATTTCATTATGAAGGACATCACAGTTTTGTGGACGATGGCATGTCAGAATGATTTCAACAAATCGCTTGAAATGGAAGTTAATATACTATACTGGAATGTGGGAGGTGGGCTCTTTCAAAAGACTGCAAGCAGCATCTTTATGAAATTCAAGAAAGCAAATCCTGGGCAGATCTGAAATGATCTCAACAGATCTCAAATCTTTTTCAGCTGCCCCCTCACTCCACCCCACCCATCTCTTACAAAGAAATAAACTGCAGTTTAAAGGTTTCAAGTCCACATACCTGTACATGCAGTAGAATTTGAACTGACCACTAAAAATAGCCTACTAAAATGCTCTCTACTATTACTTACTTTAGATGGTGAGTATTCAAAGTCACACTATCAAGCTTAACAGCATCAGAAAAGCTGGACATTGAATCGCTCATGCAAAAAGGTTTTTGGGGAGTCCATACAAGTCTGTAAAAAATGAATAATGACTCAACTGGAAAAAAATGAGTTGGTCAAATTATTTTCAGGGCCTGACCACAAGAAGAGCACTGTAAGTCTTAAAGACTTGTTGCCTTGTGAAATTTGCATAATTTTAACAGTTGCAAAAGAGAAAGTTTTGAGAATGATGGCTAGCAATAAAAGTTTTCCTGTGAAAAAGTCATACAAGAAGAATAGCAGGGGCTAGAGCAGGGCCATATAAACTAAGGAGTTTACCCCAGATTCCACTGAAAGAATGGACATATTCAAATGAAAGATGAATACTTCATCTTCTTCCATAATTTAATCATTTTTAATAAGTGTGAGGAACTAAAAATATATTCAAATTATGAACTCTGTAGATGCAATGAAGATACCAAACTGAAGGAACACTCTTCCATGAAATTATATAATTTAGTTTAACATGTTAAGATGACCCATATATATCTATGAGCTTTCTGCTTATGATTTATAGTGTAACAGGCAATCTAGCAGGATCTTTCAATATGCAGAATTGTTATAGAAAGGTCTGCTGAAATCCCAGTTATAGTCTGAGCAATAGTGCCACTTTCCCCTGCTATCTGGAAGGTTGATCACTCCCTTGTTCTTTATCCACACAAAGCAAGGAATGCCCATGGCAAGGCTTGAATGGCTTTTTATGTAGTGATCTTCAAGTAAACAAATAAAACTAGGCTTCATATATAAAATGATTGCATTTTTATGCAACCTTTATTGCACTATAAACAACGATTTTATAACAATCATTCTGGGTTTGGTCACTCTTCATATCCTTAAAACTAGCTACCACATAAATTCTCACTTCCACTGAGATAGACAGCCCCAAGATCTGTTATTCAAGCAATATTCCCCACAGATCATATTCAGAGAAGATAAATATCTTCCCAGTTCCTAGTAGCCCAACAAGTTGAGCAGGCAAGTGAGGGAACTTGCTCTGCCTTGAAATATGCCTTTGTATGCATTTCCTCAGTTGTTAGCAGGCTTGCCCATCCTACCTTCAGCAGCATGTTTTAGGAGATGACATTTTAACAAAACACTCTTTTTAGTTACTGATTTAGCCCTTCACAAACTTTCCCACTATGGTCTGGCTGTTTGAAACAAGTGATTTAAATCTTCTATCATTAAAAAAAAGTCTTTTAAACATTCAGAAATCACCTCTTTTGATCCAGTCTAAAGTTTATCCCCTAAAAACCATGGTTGCTAAGATATGCATGTCCGGAACATACACATTCAAGTTGCATTCCCTCAGCCTATTCTTAACTGCAGTAGTTTCCAGGGAACCAAACAGAATGTAAGAATCCCATTGGCATACAGGCAATTTTATTTTGTTCCTCATTTACTCTAATCCCCAGGACCTTCATTCCCTTCTGCCACTCAGCTGTAATTCCAATCTGCTTAATATGCTCTGTGCTATCTTGTCATTATAGGCAACATCTTGAATTTATCACAATGATCCTAACCTTTTATATTTTTACTAAGATCTGTTAGATTTTCTTAATTTCTGGAAAAGGCTGTCCACGTCTCAGACAAATATTGTAGTATTAGTCATACAGAAAATAGTCTTACTCCGCTACTACCATAGCTATTTCCCTGTGTCATTGACACCAGTGGCAAAAGTAGGCTCACAGTACTCTGTGGGTCTCTCTATAGCCATTTCTTTATAATTACTTGCATATTTGCAATAAATCAAAACTATTCCACTCATGTTTGGATTTTTTTCCCCTATCCAAACTTTTTAAAAGAGTTTGATTCATTTCATCAAATGTTTTTTCTGTAGCAAAAGAGAAAGCTCCTGGCCCCTTTGAACAGACACATTTAATATTTTCAGTTGTACTTTATGTGGGATAAATCTAGTGGACCACATTAATTCTTGACAGAACCTATGATACAGACAGGATAATACCTTGGAGACCTTTAACAATGGAGATAAGAAGCTGGAATTTCAGCTAGAAGGAGCTCAGGAGTTATGCAAAATTTTTGGTATGTTATTATGATTCAACTGTATTTAAAAAAAAAAGAAGAAGAAGAAGAAGAAGGCAGGTAAGCCTGGGAAGAAAGCTTATAGCTTTAGCTTAGCCTTGGACAAGTCACTTCCGAGAACCATAGAACAACTTAAACTGGAAGGGACCCCTGGAAGTCATCCGGTACAAATGCCAAAGGGGGTCAACTAGCTCAGAGAGCTCAGGGCCTTGCTCAGAGGAGTTTTTAGCATCTCCAAGGATGGAGATTCCTCAACCACTCTGGACAGCCTGTGCCAGTGTTTGATACCCTCCTGGTAAGATCTTCTTTTTCTAAAATCTGATCAAAACTTCCTTTCTTGCAAACTTGTGGCTATTGCCCTTTGTCTTGTAGCTGCACTCTTCCAAGAAGTCTGGCTCCATCTTCCCTACACCTTCCCATTAGGTAGCTGTAGAGAGCAGTAAGGTCTCCCTTTCACCTTTTCTTCTTAAGGCTGAACAAACCCAGCTCTTTCAGCTTCTCCTTGTAATCACGTGCTCCAGCCCCAACTATTTGGGCAGTCCTCTGCTGGACTCAGTCCTGTATGTCAATATCTTTCTTGTACTAGGGAGCTCAAAAGCAAAATATTCAAATGTGATCTCATACACATTGAATGGAGAGGGGTGATCACTCCTTTCAACCTGCTAGCTACATTACTGCTCATACAGAACTAATACTTCTCCTTTTCCCCTTCTATAAAATGGGTTCAATGATTCCTCTCTAAATTTCCAAGAAATGTTCTAAATAATGGTTGTCTCAGGATTTTAAGAATGAAATAAGAATGGGGCACTTTTTATATTGAGATACTTGAATATGATTAGTGAGTGTATGTCCAGATAAAAGAGGAAATATTTGATGGTGATATTCAAAGATGTCTCTTTGTGATGAGAAATACAGTTCAAAATTTGAAACTCAGAAAAGAGGCAGAAGAAATGGAATGGGGGAAGACAAATCTCAGAGTTGATATATTTAATATGGAAGAGAACTAGCTTAAATTATATCTTACCTTTTTGATACATGAGAAGATTTTCAAGATGTGAAACTAACAGGAGACTAATGAAAAAGGAGCTCCTGTGCATAGAAAGACAAATCTAAGAATTTTTATTGTAATACTTTTGTAAAAGTAGCCAATTTGAAAACAGTTTTCCAGTGGCAAAATCACCAAATGAATGAGAAGCATATGGGAAGACCAGTGTTTACCTAAGAATTAAATATTATTAAGAAAAACTATAAAAAAGAAATTAAGAATTTTTAGCTTGTTATGCTCAGTGATATTCATATGATAATTGTTCAACAGACAAGTAAAAAGTGCCTTAAAATCTTAATTTCTGAATTTAATTGCAAAAATTTAATTGTAGGTATATTATACTCCTCAGCATCTTCATTACCAGTGATGATACAGAAAAATGAAAAACAAACAAATGAAATTCGTGATTAGAATGCAGGGCACAGGCTGAGCTTGTAAAGCAGCTACTTCATGCTTATTCCTCCTAGTAATGTGACTTTCAAGGTAAAAATAATTTGTGAAAATGAAATAACTCAGAGAAAGCAGTTGTAATGGAAATTACAGTTGCACTGCATTGTGGAGATGCCCTGTTTATGTACACTCTCCACACTACAGCAAAACCATAATTTGTGTTATAATTGATCACTCTGAACATATTCTGTCTGCAAATATCTGTTTCATCAATATTCGTGAAATTAAGGAAACAAAGATGTAATACCACTATGGAACTCTGCAACCAGCATATGTTCTACTAACAAGTTTGCCCTTCCATATATAAGAACAGTTACCAAAAAAGACAGAATTCATATTGACTAGCACAACTAGATCCAAAATGTAGCATACTACATATAACTTCAGGTGCGGTATCACTGAAATGAATGAGGTCTTTTTAAGTTTCATTACAGTAATAAAATACTTTTGTTCTCAGCTCCCAACCCTGTTGATTGCTACTCAAATGACGAATAAATAACATTTCTAATCTGAGTGACCTCTGAATTTTCTTCACTTATATTTCAACAAGTATTTTAACAGGCTTGCAGAATTTAAATGTAGTTAAATGAATTAGTATGCATTATATTCAGTCATACCAATACCTTTATACAAATAAATGTGTTGCTGTGGGTGTGAAAGAAATCATATTCCCCTTACGAAAACAACTTGAAAAAAAATAAACCTGTACAAAAAAACAGGCTTTTCGTTTAACCTAACATTTTCAGCATTGACAAATGGGAATGAAAAAATCAGAAATGAGCAAGAAATCTCTGTAATTTGCAAATATAGAGGTTTTTTTAAAAGCTCTGCAAATAATGATTTGCCACTTAGCCTAAAGTTTTCCATAGATCTAGGTATGCTTAAAGCATCTAGGTTAAAATAAAGCAATGGCAGAAAGGCTGGGAAGGTTTTTTTCTTACCTTTAATATATTAGAACAGAGCCTGGAGGCCCACATCAGAACTAATTAGTTGGACAATGCCAAGTTTAAGAAGTTCAACAAGGGACATGCTTAACTATCTGAACATAATCTGCAGAGTCACTGAACTTGCAGTATCTGGAGCCTACAGAAATTTATGTTTTAGATAGCACTGCTATCTAAACATCTCTGGCTAAAATTGTGTAATTTCTCCATTTGTCTTCACAACACAATATCCCACCCCAAAACAGGATGGCTGATATTTGGTCACACGACAAAACCATGATATTTTTAGGTCAAACCACACTGAAAAGTTGAATGCAAGGGTTTTTCAAATTCGCCTGTCAACTACTCTGAATTAAAAAAAAAAAAAAAAAAAAAAACCACAGAGGTCACACAAAACTACCACTTTCAGGATTGCCAGTCTCAGAGTTTTAAAGCAAATCTAAGTCTCAGATCACAGTAATTTTCTGATTCATAATGAGCAGCTATGGTGTTAATGTTAAATCCATTCTTTAGGTGAATTTGTTAAGAATGACTGCAGGAAAAAGAAAAAAAAAAGATTTTAGCAAAACTAAGCTCTTCCTGTTGAATTTGACGTACTCCACTGCCATGTCTCAATTTCCCCGCTCCTCCTTCATTCAGTATTCCCCAGCTCAGGGAAATATGACAAAAAAAGATTATTGAGTATCATTACACTAAAATGTCATATCTTGCTGTCTATTTTAACATTTCTTGATCAATAAATTGTCAATGAAAAAAGACACTGATATTTAACTATGTGAAAAGAAAAAATATGAGCTATTACCAGACTTCTCAAAGGCCAAGCAATGGGATATGAAGGAAGCAGCCCATGACAGCGAGAGGTCTTAGCTGGATGAAGTGGGACAGAATATGCAGAGATACCATGCATTGGGAAAAGAAACAAGAAAACAGGTTTGAGGAAAATGTTCTTCTCATCTGAAGCCTTTGTCTGGACACTCAAAATGTTCTTCTCTCTCTTACAATGCAAGATGTAGTGGAAGAAGAGACAGTTCTGATCACCATGCTTTTACTTATTGGTAATATGAAGCTCTAGATTCTTTCTTGCTTCTTACCTGGATTGTCCATACCCACCTTTCCAAAAAGTTGGGACACAGAAAAAAAGGACTGCCTGTTATTTGCAGTTTGTACAAAACACAGATATTTGACAATGCAAGGAAATAGGCAGAAGGGAAGACTGTAAGAGCCATACCTAAACATCCTCTTGGATATGCTTTTTCCATCTGCATTCAATTTATCTTTGCTGTTGTAACAAAATGGAACTTGCTTCTCTGACACTTCCAGTTGCATTACTGCTGTCTGGTTTCTCTATGAAGACCGCTTTGTCACTACTGACAGCAGAGACCATTAGAGCATTTTACATATATGACTTTCAATCTCTCATTATAAATCAGAATTTTAGTTTCAGTCTTTAAAGTTAGGTTCTTAGCTACTTTGGATGTCAACAGTAAAATAAACTGTGTGTATGGCTCCAACAATCTGATGGCCCTGTTCCTTTGCAGTTACAGAAAAATTGCATCACATTCTTGCCAAGGTCAGTGAGTCCTTAGGAAATCTGCCAATGAAACAGTGCCCAACTAGGAGTGACTTTTCCAACTCCATCTACAGAACAATAAGGTAGAAGGACAGCTCCTTTGTTACATGTTCACCACTACAGCTTAGAACAAAAAGCCTGATTACATTTTTATAACACTCAGCATATTTGCTTTGTAGGTTTTTTTAAATGAATAATTGTGCTGTGTCATTTATCACTCCTGCACAAAGTTCCAGGTGCATCTTTTCCATTTCCATAGCAGACATAGGGTATTATGCATGATAAGACTGTTTTGTCCTGATTTTATTTAGACAAGATACTATTTTCCATTAGAAATTTCAAGAAAAAAAATACATAGCATCCAAGCAGAATTCTTCCACAAAATTGTTATGCAACTGCTAACTGATTTAACTGGTGTGAGTATTTAAACATATATTGGCTAAAATGATCTTTAGCACCGATAAGTGGGTAAAGACTGGATCTGGAAATGGTTTAGAGAATTGAATTAGTCCCAAACACAATTCTGTGTCTTCTTCTTCATTCTTACTTATTCTCCATTCCTAACAAAGTAGGATGTGTTTCCTAACACAGTGTTTCTTTTTCAGGCGGGAAGGTTTTATGCTGATGTTCTGCTCCTCTGACTACTGGAGAAGTTACTAAATCAAAAATTGTGAGTGAACTTCATATCACAAGGTACATACCTATTTTAATTACTTTTCCACGTGCTGAGAATATCTGCAGGGTAAGTAACACAATTTGGTTTCATCTAAAATCAAGTTAATGAGAAAGACTATACTTCTCAGGCTTTCCATGTGGAGAAAAGTCCTTACTAACAATAAAAAAGTAGGACTACTAAACTGGATAAAAACTATAGCAGCTAGATATACATCAGCATCCTTTCACACATGAAAAAACTTACAAATCCTAAATAAACCTGGATGAGTTAGTTACATCTGGATATTTAATATTGTCTCCTGAGGGAAAAAAAAAGCTGGGAAATGGACTCCTCTCACTTCCTTCTAGATAATTAAGGTGAACTTAGTTTTTAGACGGAGCTATTTTATACCTAATTCTCTGAGTCTGGAGACTTAACAGTGAAAAATTATGTTCTTAATGTTTGATGTTTGGGCAAGGAATTTCCAATTTTCAATTTCCATTCTTCTCAACTACTTCTATTTCAGTCCTCTTTTGCTAGACGGAAGGGCTATTTTACTGAAACATCCACATTTACTGTATTATTGTATTGCACAATATCAATAATAGTCAAGGAAAACCAATACACACAAAATATGATTGGAGAGACAGACTGGAAAGGCAATATAAGTAGCAATAATTAAGGTACAATAAGTAATAACAGCAAGCCATTAACTAAAAACATTTGGAGTGCCTTTCTATCTATAAAACATATGCAAGTAGATGATGACATACTCTTTTGTTCATTTTTTTGGAAGACCAGTAATTTGATAAATCATGCAAGGAGAATTTGACAGCAATATTCAGTATTTTCCATACCAAAACCAGTCTGCATTGTTAAGCTGTACTGCCTAGCCAACGAATACAAACAGGATGGAATACACAGATACCAGATAGACACCTTTATGTAGCATCCCTTTATAGCGAGTAAAAAGAAACAAGAAATTTTGAGGATGTGACTTATCTTAAGGTAAACATTTAAAATAGCACAGATGAATCTTACATTAGAAGAGCCCTCTTTTCTCTATTTACCATAATGGGAATCTGGAAAACCAGAGTGGGATTCAGTCTGAGGTTATGACCACCTAAATTGAGGTGTCTTAGCTCCTGCTGTAGTCAGTGGAGACCCAGACACTATGCCAGAGCCTAGAGAGTGATCCAGCAGACTAACCCCTAGATGCAAGTTTCAGATGCCTAATGCAGGCAGTTAGTGTCATTTTAGCTGCCATTGGGTATCCTGCCTTGCCTCCCACTACCATGCAAGAAGGATGCAAGTCTCTGTAAATTGTTTCATTTACCAGCCCCATGTAGTTGGCTTAGATCAACAAGAGGGTTTAAAATGGCAGTAGGCAACCTATTTTTAGGAAACTGA
Organism: Apteryx mantelli; assembly: GCF_036417845.1. NCBI lineage: Eukaryota > Metazoa > Chordata > Aves > Apterygiformes > Apterygidae > Apteryx > Apteryx mantelli. The sequence goes on from NC_089978.1 coordinate 29,897,582, forward strand.
ATCCTTTCCTACCTGAATGCTACTGCCCTACAACAACCTGATTACGTGAACAAAGGACAGCTTAGCAAAATCAGAAACTTCAGTTGGTTTTGCACCCTTTTTACAGCCAGAAGTGTGTGTGATGGATCATTCAGAGGAATTCTTGGAGACTCTGGAATAGGCTAGGAGCCACTTCAGTAAGATATACTGTACTTAAGAAATTTGGCTTTCCAAGCAGGATCTTCAGCTGAGGTGTCAGACTGATTGACCGGATATAGCTGAGATCCAAAAAAAGAAGTCCATGCAAACATGCAGCCATGAGATGTGCATGCCATACTACTCCACACTAAAAGGACACAAAAGCCCTTTGTCTCACCTTCTTTGCCTCGTTCCTCCACTTTAGATAACAAAGCAGGAGCTACTGCTTCCTGAAAAAAAATAGTTGATGAGAAAGTCATACCATTGCTATTAACTTTGATCTTATTGGGGAACTGGGTGAAAAAATCCCTTGATTTGATCAGCCAAGTGTTAATATGGGGTAAAATAAGCATGGTTTGAACAAGCACAGCAAATTGGTTCTGAATATTTCAAAATTCAAGCTAAAAAAATAAAAAAAACTAACTGAACTGTTGCCAGCAGCAAGAGTGACCCTCCCCAACCAAACAATTTGCAAATATTAAAAGTAGGATGTGTTCATTTTCAGTTTCTGTTAAACAGACTGGTGGAAGAGCCCAGTTGCTCAAGCATAATAATTTCAATGTCTTTTTAGCTGAATTCCCTATTTCATGCAGATCAAAACTAATTCTTTCTTTTTTTTTAAGGTTCTGTGGAAGCATGTCTTACAGTTCAATAAATGTGACTAGTGAAGTCTATATTTAGAAAATGTTTTTCTTTCTTTTTGTGGAAACTTAGTAGCTTCTAGCCTGAATATTAACTAAATGAAATTGCTCCTCCTGCAACTGTCTTTGGCTCTGTCAACTTTCATTATAGACTAGTGAGAATATTGTACCAACCTTCATTAGGTTTTCCACCAATTTGCTTGATCTTCCACTACCACTGTCTATCCCTCTGATCTTCATTATATTGAGGCAGTGAGGACATTCACATCTCATTTGACTCCCTATTCTAATGTGCTGAATCTTATTGCATCTGCTCAACAGTATTAACCGTAATCTCTGTCTCCAGTGAGACGCCATGCTTAGGTGTAGACTCAGGTTGAAAAAAATGGCTTAAAATGGCTGACTCTGTGTTCTTCTTAAAAGAACTGTTTTAGAGCTTAAACGTGTTTATATTCTTTACTGTGTGCATATCATTCTACCATCAAAATGGTTTCTTGGTACACTTCTGATTGCATAAGTCTGACCAAATAAAACATATGTAACTACTAAGCCTCTCTCAGGAGAGGCTGCACTTTCACAGTCATAATCTCTTTTGGTCAGCCCCTCCCCTGCTCCTTAGGATTACATAAAAAATACACATTTTTGTCCAGAAGGGGATCCTATGTACAGAATTCATACATATGGAATTGAATGTATGGAAAATGACTGACCCAATAATAAGTTTAAAGATCTGATGTCAATCAAAAAATGGAAATGCATTTTCATGAAAGTCAACCCCCCTTTTTAATAGTTTAGAGAGGAAAGTGTGAATGCTCTTTCAGTCTGTTTCCTCCACTTCTGATTTATATTTAATTTTTCTCTCTAAAAGTTAAGATCAAGATTCAAAGAAATTTCTACACTTGATTCATAAGCAGGTTATATTCCAAATTTTATAAAGTCATAAATACTGTGAGTGAAATCCTGGATCCATTGAAGCAAAATAGCAAAATGTCCTCTGACTTCAAAGAGTTCATGAATCTAAGCTGTATTCTCCTGTAGTAACATTTTCTTGAAAATCTAAATTCTCCTACAACTGGCTTGGAATTTCTCTCTATATACATGTTAGCATATACATTTATCTTTTTTTTTTATATACGTAGCCATATGCAGAGAGAGAGAAAGGCAGAAATATATATGCTAATACACAGTCTATAAGGTGAAGATTCTTTTTCTTGAACAACTTGAGACAAAGGTGGTTCTGAGGGAACATGCCAGTGTCTTTGCAAGGCTACACTCTAACATCTTTGAAAGGCTGTGGCAAGTATGGGATGTTCCTAATGACTGGTAAAACAGAAACAACACACCCACCTTCAAGCAGGGTAACAAAGATCTGGGAACTACAGATCAGTCAGCCTCACCTCAGTCCCTGGGAAACTTATGGAGTGAATCCTCATGGAATCTGTATCCAGGCTCATGATGGACATGAAGGCGCCTGGGAACAACTAGTATGGATTTACTAACACCAAACTGTACCTGAGCAACTTGATAGCTTTCTGTGATGAGATGATCAATATGTAGATGAAAGCAGTGGATGTCATTTACTCTGTCTTTAGGAAAGCCTTCTGTATGGTCTACCATAGTATTCTATAACCAAATTGGTGATACGATTTCAACAGGTGGACTGTAAGCTAGATGGAAAATTAGCTTGACTACTGCACTCAAAAAGTTGTGGTATGAAGTCCAACCAGGATCAGGTAGCGGTGTTCCTTGGGGGTCAACTACTGGGAAAGACAGTATTTAACATCTTTATTAACAACCTGGATGATGAGACAGAATGCCATCATCATGAAGCCTGTTGATAATACCAAATTCAGTATGCTCAAGGGCAGGGCTCCTATTCAGAAGGACCTCAACAGGATGGAGAAAAGGACAGAGAGGAATCTCATGAAGTTCAAGAAAGGGACATGCAGAGTCCTGCACCTAGGGAGGAATAACCCCAAGCACCAGTACAGGCCGGGGGGCGACTGGCTGGAGAGCAGCTTGGCAGAGAAAGACATGGGGGTCCTAGTGGACAGCAAATTGACCATGAGCCAACAATGTGCCCTTGTGGCCAAGGCCAAAAGCCTCCTGGGCTGCATTAGGAAGAGTGCTGGCAGCAGTTGAGGGAAGTGATCCTTCCCCTCTGCTCAGCCTCGGTGAGGCCACATCTGGAGAACTGTGTCCAGTGCTGGGCTCCTCAGTACTGGAGCAAATCTAGGAAGTTCCATGTGAATATGAGGAAAAACTTCTTTCCTGTGGGGGTAACAGAGCACTGGAACAGGTTGCCCAGAGAGGCTGTGGAGTCTCCTTCTCTGGAGATATTCAAAACCCACCTGGATGTGATCCTGTGCAATGTGCTCTAGCTGACCCTGCTTGGAGCAGGGGGGTTGGACTTAGATGATCTCTGGAGGTCCCTTCCAAACTCAACCATTCTGTGATTCTGTGAAAGGGCCACAAAGATGATTACAGGACTGAAGAATTTGATATATGGGAAGAGGCTGAGAGAGCTTGGACTGCTCAGTCTGGAGAAGAGAAGGCTCCAGAGGGAGTGTGTATAAACGTGTATAAATACCTGATGGGGGGTGGGAGGTGTAAGGAAGACAGCTCCAGACTCTTCTCAGTCTTATCCAGAGACAGGACAGGACAGGACAGGAAGAAATGGACACAAATCGAAATACAACAAATTCCATTTAAAAGTAAGAAAAAAACTTTTTTTACTCTGAGGGTGGTTGAACACTGGAACAGGTTGCCCAGAGAGGTTGTGGAGTCTCCAGCTGTGGAGATAATCAAAACCTGACTGGACATGGTCCTGAGCAACATGCTCAAGGTGACCCTCCTTGAGCAGGGGGGTTGGACCAGACAATCTCTAGAGGTGCCTGCCAGCCTCAGCCATTCTATGATTCTGTAAACAGTACTGTAACTAACATAGAAGGCTTCAGCATGTCAGAAAACTGCAAGATTACCTCTTTGCTATAACCTTCATGTTCTGAAAACCATATAAGCAGCTTTAACATAAAATAATTGACTCAAGAAATCAACTGGGTGTCTTAGAAACCAGCTTCTGCAGTGCTGATAGAGCACTTGATAAAACAGACCTCCATGGGCTTTGAAACAGAGTTAATCTCTCTGAAATGAAAAAGACTAGTTCAGTCTGTTAAAATATCAATACCAAACAGGAAAGGTTTTGTATTCTGTAATAAGTAACCGAACAAACACAATCAGGGAAAGTTCTACTTCAGAACATTAGTTTCCACACTTCTTTCTACCAAAGAAGTCAATAGGAGTTCTACCTGAATAACATGTTCTACCTCATGCTTTAATTCAGTGTAGATTTTGCAAGATAACAGTAGGAAATTCAGAGCAAATGCACTATTATCCAATCTTGGCTTTTCTGGCTAATCTGATTCTGTAGAATATGGCATAGACATCACTTACTACCTATGAATTCTGCTCAAAAATCTAAGCTTAACTAATACCTCTCAGACATTCTCCCCTAAAAGATGAACATTTGTAATTAAAAAATAAGTTTCCTAACTCCTCTAAAATCATCTGAAGCAATAATTCCCTATGCTGGAAAATAATTTTCCCCAAAAGACTCTCTCTCTTTCTCTAGCAATAATCTACCAAAAAATTACATGTTGCAGGACCATTTGAATAGATGCTACTTCCTTTTACTAACAAAATTTTACTAACAAAAGACCTACTGGGAACAGCAAGTCTAACAAACTAGTTTATTTGTGAGGGGATTTGTCTTTCTTTAATTGTTATTTTGCTTGTGCAATCATGATTTTCGAATCTACTAGCTCTTGCATGCTCAATTTTACGAATATAATTCTTATTATAATTTGTGTATAAACATTCATCATCATTTCATACTGAATGTTACATTACCACTTTAGTTTCTGACATCATCTTAAAATACAGAAATTTAGAAATACCAGATTAATTATTGTATTTCTTAATAAAAGCATACAAAAACAGCATGCTCCACTGTGTACTATATAAAAATAAGGAAACGTTAATATGATACATTTAATTATGTAATGTATTCGTTCTGTTTCTTCCATGTGGTATTTCTGCATTTTTAGAGTAGGTGTTCTCTGCTGGGAAATCTGCCCTTTTTATAGTAGACTGAATGTGGATATAGTAGACTGAAAGGAATAATTACAGAGGAAACACACTAATCCTTTTTTAAACAGCCTTTACGTTTCTTCTTCCATACAAGTGATTCATTCAGAATACATTGACTGAAACTGTATCATTGATTGCTGCATATGGGAAAACATACCAGACCCATGAGCTTACTACCTAGAGCAGACAGCACAATTTAAATCTTTTTAATGTAATAGGTAATGCTATGAATCTAAGGTTGCATAACAACCTTGTAGCAGTCATTTCTGAAACACTTGGCTTTCATATATTAAGGAAAAACAGATGGAAGGAGAGAATTTGTGAAGATCTGGTAATTTGTGAAATGAAAACAATGTGATTGGATACAGGGAGCACACCACGAGGAAGGCAGAGAGATAAGAGGCAAAAATATGCAGAGACAGAGTGCAAATAAGGTACAGACCAGCACAAGAGACTAGAAAGCAATGAGAAAATGTAAACAGTGCTAGAATTACATGGAATAAAAAATTTTAATTTGATACAGAACAGGAAGAAAAAAATGAATACAGTGGTACCAGAAGTTCATTGCACGGCTACAACAATAAAAGAGAAGAATGTCCAAGTGGAGACCATACCTATGTAATCAAGAATGAAACGAGAAAAAATGTAAAATTCAGAATTTTTTTTTTTAATCACTTGAGTCGTGGGTAGATTTTGCAAGTTAACATTGTGTTTGATTTTACCTCATACTTCTCCATTCTATTTTCCCTTAGTATGCAGTTTCAGTTAACTGACTTGGGTTCCTTCCATATAGGCAGGAGACAGGTGTTTCCCACAATTTTTCTTCATTCTTTTCCAATCATCTACTTTGTACTTCCTTTTTCTGTCATCACTTTCTTTCACAGGTCATTTCCTTTGAATCATTGCATTGATGTCTTCTTTCCAATCAATTTAGTTCATCGTTCTTTTGTCTTTTTTTCCATTTCATTTCCATTATTCAATCCTAAGCTACCATTTATCACACTGCTTTGTATTCTCTGTATATCACTCTGACCTTTTAATATACATAATCCTGATTTCTTTCTCTTTGGGAGTGTTCCCAAAACAATTCTGAAGGGAAAAGATTTAATGGAGCTTTCAGAAAAAGAGAATTATCTGCTAAAGTTAACAGGATAATAGCCCAAACTCCCTCCACAGGGTGAGAGAACTGATCTGAGAACGCGTGATGGGGACTCCAAGTTGGAGGGCATGAAGGGCACATAGCTGAATGAACAATTGCTTTACTTTTTTCTCTTTTTATAATAAGAAAACCTTGAAAGTTTAATTCTGGAAGTCTTTTATAAATTAAATCTATCATATTCTTTTTGAAAGCACCACTTTAGCCTCAGCTGATGTTATTCCTGAGATGTGAAACATATTTATTCTTTTGCTCATGTTTGTGGATGGTATTATTGTCTTTATCCAATCACTGTACTTATCGACTGAAACCCTATTTGCACTTTCTTGTTCTTCCATCTCTAAAGGGACTGCCTCTTTATCTGATTTTACTTTCATGCAGTGAATAACTGTTAATGAAGATTTTTTTGCATTGAAGATTGAAGTTACCTGTCTCTCCCCATTGTCTAATGAGAGAACCACAGAAAACAAAGTTGAGTTCAATTGAGTACCTAAAGTTATATGGGATGAATGGTGGGCCAGGGGCATGGGCCGGGATTGTGGAGATCAAGGACAGCTTATGGACATAACCATAGGGTGGAATCCATCTCACCAAACTTTGTTGTTCTACAGATAGGATGTCAATATGACAGCCAGTCACCCCAGGCTCTCTCTATAATCAGTTTGGAAAGAAACAAGCACTTTTAGGAAACAGTTCATCTTTTTAGAGATCTACTTTAGGCAGAGATGAATCATGCACTAGAAATACCTTCTTTGCATTGGCTATAAAGAGAGCTCAAGGGAACTAGCTTAGATATTTACAATGTTGGCACCAACATTTGGTCAGCTGAATCCTATCCCTTCTGTCACTAGTGTTGTATCTGTAATTAAAATTTATTGCAAATTAGAAGATACAAAAATCTTCATGTATTTTCTTAAGTCTTGGTAAACAGTAGTGTATAAGAGATGGCAGAAAGATATCTTGACCAGATAATATGCCTTATAAAGAACTGCAATGGAAGGCAAACAAAAAGTTACCAAAAGGGATTATACATTACTCAAAAACTCAGTTGGCACAATGCAGCTCAAGTCTTCGTCTGTTATTTAAGGGTCATTTTATGTTTTCTGTCTTGTTTCTTGATTACTTCTAACAGTGTTACACTTCAAAGCTTAAAGACTTTTTTGTGCCAATATGATAATTTTCTACTTACTAGGACTAATTCTGCTTTACGGATAATGGTCCAGAAACAAGAAGTTTCTCACTATGTGTAATATACAGGCATCTTAAATATTCAGATGAATTCAGCATTGTGTTATAGAAAGTACCGAATGAGAAGGCATGTTTCCTAGGTCAGAACATTCCAATTAAGCCTCTGATCCATTAAGAAGCCCACAGGAAAGCTACATGCAGAGAAATTCTTGGCTTTGTATCCAAAGAAATTAGAAGGCAAAGCCTGATAAACAGAGCCAAGATTTGAAGTCTGGTGTCCTGAACTATAACAGGTTAGAAAGGCCTGTTCTAGATGAAGAAAATTAAAGGTCATGTTTATCTTTTTGCCACACAAAGCAATTTAGCAATTTAGAAATCCAGATCTCACAAACACAATGTAGGTTCTCACTTCTCTTTCATTTCCACAGAGATGCACTACCTTCTGCCATCTCAGTAAATCTCTCTTCTAATCCCTTCAAACACTAAACTAGTGGTCTGTGTAACTTCATCTCCCTGTCAGTGAAAACTGTTCTCCTGCAGTAATACTTGCAGACTATATAAACCCTTTTCTGGGCTTGACATCAAAGAAAACAAAAAGAAGAGAAGGAAAAGTACAAGAGGTATCTTCATAACAAATGACTGAATAAAGAAAATATACACAAAATGACCTTGTTTAGAGAACTGTGAGGGATATCACAGTTGACATCTCATACTCACCCTGTTGGAATCACAACTTCCAGGACCTGAAATTAATTTCTTCTTAGATAGTCTCCTTCTCTTTGCCAGTCCCTACATTTAAAAATGGAAACATAATTTGGCTTTATTTTTTCCTTCACTTAAGCAAGTATCTGTGCATTTATATTAGTTAAATATTAACTGTGAAGTCACTAGAATAACCTAATCTATTTATAGTAAAAAATGTATCCCTCTCATAAAAAATCTAATAGGCTAGACACTTTATGAATAACTAAGTTGCAGTAGGAGCTGAATCAGGATTCTTCCTGGGTACTTTATGATGGCTGTTTGTGAAGGAGAAATTTTGGTCCCCCCCTGAATTCTCATGGACTTAGTTATGATTTCATTCTACACATGGCCTGCTTAAGATGTGAAAAAAAGAACATAAAAAGGCTACCCTGGTTAGCATTAGAGAAGTACCTTCGCTGGAATTGTACTGATGTTCTACAGAAGAGAAAGATACTACAATAAAAGCATTCTTAGCCTGAATTTATGCCTTTGTATACTCCTGTTTCGCTATAGCAGTCTGCAATATGTCTATGTATATTGTCCAACTCTCTGAATCATCTTGTAGTATAAATAAGCTATAGGACTGCATAGCTTGATAAGGGATGCAAGGAAATCAACACACAAGAAAGCTTACTGCATAAAAGAATCTGCAAAATTAGATGAAAATACATATTGGGTCATCTCAAAACAGCACGTTCATATCACAGAATTTGCTGCTTACAACAGGCAAATAATAAAAGTACATGTGTACTTGAGATTGGTAACTGTAGCTGATCAAAATATAACCCTTTAACAATTCACCAAAATATAGCCAATAAAATATTCCATAAAACCCTAAGCTGACTGTGTTTGCAGCCTGTACAAGCAAAAAGGATTTTCATATCATTGTTAACAATTGCGGAAAAAGGTTAAATCTGCTGATCTGGACACCTTTTCTTTAAATTCAAATCTTCCCCAGTATGTCTTCCCTTTGTCACCGGGGGGTTGGGAGTCCTCCAGATCTGATGAACAAAAATGCATTAGACCTCTTCAAACCAAAAGAAGGAACTTTGTTTCTTAGTGCATATTTAAAACATTATTGTTAAGGCTATGATTCATATAGAAACTACTTTAAAAACAAGTTTCCTGCATATAAAAACAAAATATCACATAAGCATTGATATCACTAACAAAGCTTTCATAATTCTTATCACAACAAAAAATATATAAATCGAATTGCAAGTAACACAAATGGACTACTGGAAAATTATTCACCTGGAAAATTATGCAACGTAAAAGTGATTTCAAATACATTCTGGAAAATAGGACACAGTACCTGCATATAATGATGTTGCCCATCTATTACTTATATTATATTTCCTAAAAAAATTCATATATAAGAAGAAAGACTGCCCAATTTTGCTTCTTCCAGATGTTTTTCCCACCAAATGCTTGTTATCCTTTTGATTTATTTTTAAAGATTCTTTAATAATCAAGTTTTTCAAAGCAACTTAGAAAACAAGCAAACCTTCATACATGGAAGAAGGAACACTATCTACTGGTGACAAATACATTCAGTGCTGATGCTTCAGAAGATCAATTCCTGGGTTGGTATACAGTTACCCATACTATCTAATAAACATGTAAAATAAAACTTCTGAAGTCTAGACCTAAAATTACGATCTTCTGTATGACTAATACGACATCCTTGTATGATTTTCTCATTTTGACAGACTATTTTGTAAAATATTTGGGACACAGATGAGAGAACTGTAGTAGGTTTTAAATTATTATTTTGTTAAGAAAAGTTATGAAAGTGTGTTAAATTGTATAATTACTAAAATTACACAACATTAAACTCTTTCATTCCTAGAGCGTTATAATCTTTCTCTTTGGCTTAACAGCTCCTCTTAAAAATCCTATGTATGCCTGTATTTGATAGAGAAGCCACTCTTTTTATAGAAAGTCACTGAACACTGACTTGTTACCTAATAGAAAATCGCTTTTGTCTCAAGTTGCAAGTCCATGAAGGTAGAAACACTCTGTTTAAAGAAGGTTAAAGTTTGCTCAGTGGTAGATACCAAGAGGCTAGCTTAAAGGGGCTAAATTTAATGTTGTAAGTTATCCTGCTATTTCTGTTTAAAAGACTGAGAAAACATAGAATCTGTAATTTTGTGGTCAAAATTCATGGCAACCCAATTACACCTGATGTACTCAAACCGAGCAGTCATCCTTGCCTAGCAGCCATCCTACCCACAGGTTGTAGCCTTGGAATACAGAAATGTTGGCAAAGACGAGAAAGGGGCACAAAGTCAGAGTTTCTATGTTCTGCGGCAAAAATGCCCCAGAGATCATGCAATTGTTACAATGCAGGAAACAATGCAATCATGCTATTGTTTCCTTTCTGAAGGGCTGCATTTCCTACAGAAAGCTCCCAGCAGAGCAACAGGGAGCAGAAGCCAGCTAACAAAGATGATTTAGCAGGAGTCTGTAGCTGAGAAAATGTCTCTGCCCGCTGGGAGGAGCCACGAGTCAGAGTTACCATCCATCAGCTTGACCTGGAGCAGGCGGGAGAGCCATGAAACACATTGCCCCGCTGAGCCAAAGGAGAGTTAATAGGGTGTATCCATCAGAGGAGATCCTAGTCCTCTGACTGCAGGAAGTAGTTTCAAGAGGAAACGCTATCTTGTGTTTCACTACTGACAAAAGGGGAAGATCTTATTGCCTCCTCCAGCTGCCAACCACAGCCATCCCGCTTCCTCTGCCATGCCAGCCCTGGTGTTCATCAAACCCTTTACTGAGCTGATTCAACACTCTGAGCCAGCAGGAAAACGCCCACGTCTTTTGCTGATTTGAACTGGTTCACAGGTGGATCCAGGGAGCGACAAGGCCAGTGCAAGCTGAACTGCAGGCAGGAGGTCAGAAACAGAGAATGGGGCAGATGTGAGGAATAAAATAGGACCTCTCTTTTTCTCATGGTGGTTAGAATTGCTCAGTCCATCTGGTGAAACTACAGACTCACTGAGAGCAGACAAAATGGGGCCATTATCCCTGTACTTAGTAGAGAAGTAGTTGGTTGGTGAAACACTGTTTTCCTTGTCTTCCTCTCTCCTTCCTGTAGGTCTTTGTCTTGCAATGCTTATTTGTTTAATTGTTTGTGACCATAGAAGAAAAGTTTCCTGAGTGCCAAAATTTAATTTTCTGAGTATATGCTTAAAGGCTTAACTCAGTGCTGTTTCAGTAAAGATTCCTGGAAGTTAAATGTTCCTTATTCAGTCAAAAGCTGACAACGTTAAGGGTACTTTTCGCACATAAGAAATACTGCATTGCATTTTTTAAACTTTCAGTTGAAATATTTCCATAAAGTTCTTAGGGCAGATACGTGTGTGGTAATCTTCCTCCACATGGGTGCTTGTTGTGTAGCATAAAAGATGCTGTTCTTTAATTGGCACATGCACTCATCAATGTCAGAAACACATGTAAGGGTTCAAAGCCCATTTATTTTAGACATACTGTGAGCTTCAGAAACATGGGAAATGATTTTTAAAAATCAAAACATTGCAGCTTAATTTTTATGACCAGATTCTGAACTGTGGCCACATTTACTTGTTGCTGGATGAATAGGGAGTGCGTTATGATTCCCAGTTCTGCAGGCTGTATCACAGGGCTGCTCTGATTTAACACTCACCAGTATATGGTATCTAATAGAGACTATAATAAGGGATGATAGGAAAAGAGGTAGGAGGAAAGAACAGGCTTGAAAAAAACTGTTTCAAACACATTTCTCCAGTGTATTGTACTCTACATTATCTTTTACTCCTCTGAAAGCGGGTAGAAAATACTGTACTATCAAAGAGTATTTTTCCTCCTGGTTTTTATGTAAGTAAAATAATTATGGTAATTATGACAACTCAAACATTTTTAATTAAGAAATTGGATTCAGGCCACAAATATCTAGTATCTATTGCCTCTGTACAAAATGTCAACCTGTAACTACCGAGGAAAATGACCCAGAAAACAACCCAGGAAAACAACCCCTTTCCCTCCCCCCAAAGTTTGTAATTTTACATGTTCCACCTTATTTCAAGAAAAAGAGTTTCTTCTCCTTCTAGAACAATTTCACCCTTCAATATGAAAAAAAGCCTGTCATACCGCTCAGGAAGTTAAACAGTGATCAACAGACCTCGTTAAGGCAAAACTGTTGTACCTTTAAAATTCTATTTCCTTTCCTACTGTTCTGTTTATTGCCCCTTTCAACACAATTAAACTAGGTCCAGGTAGGTGGCTATCTGTACATTACAGGTGTGTGAGAAGAATAGCTTCTCTGCAATACTTATCTCTCCTGCAATGCTATTTACAATTACAGGGATTACCCTGAAGTGCTATCAGAGGCATTTCAGCTCACCACAGTCACATCTTAGCATTCAGAGGAATATATTTTATGTCAATTTTTTATATATTTTCTGACTTAAAAGCTTTGTTTTACTAATGTGTTTACAAATTGCCAAAGTTCCCATTTGTTTTAATTGCTCAAATTGTCATTCCATTTGTCATTTACACAGCTAGAAAAGCCAAAGCTATGTCTCATTGCTATCACACAACATATTTAAGTGTGGGTAAATAAGAGCTGTAGGGAATACAAATTGAATAAAGAACCCCAGCCTCTTCCCTAGTTTCACTTATGTAGGGGAAAGAGGAGAGGCTTTGTTGGAAATGTGTATTTCTGGAGTGGAGGAGAATTTTGTTGTGTATAAATCCATTAGCGAAAAACAGTCACCTCTAATCCATCCCTGATTTGTTACCAGATGGGAGAGCAAGGGCCGCCAACTCTCCCAACTGACAGAGAAAAATCATACACATTTTGCCTTCTTTATTCAGTGTAAATTCTAAGAAAAATAACAACCCTGTTAGCCTTCTAAAAAGGTTTAGACAGTGCGGTGAAATTATAAATTTCCAGCACCAGACATGTTTTATTTCAATGTAAACACTTTAAATCCCGAACCTAATCTTCAATGCCCTCTGAAGTTTCCAGCAAACAAGGATACCATCCCACTCTTGATGCCTGCTCCATGTTAAGCTGATTTAAGGTGGAGTGCAATAGTACCGCTACCCAGATGGGCTTCCTCATGTCCTTCATTATGCTGGCTCAGAAAGCTAAACAGATGAAAATGGCCTAAAAGGAAAAATTAATTTTTCTGCCAAATCAGGAATTCCCGGAATTGACTCTCCACCTGGTCACAGGAGCACTGGTTTCTATGCATAGCAGAGAACAGGACTACATGGCCAGAAGGCAGGACTACCGCAGCTTAGATTTAGGTTGTTCTTAGCAGCATTATGGTACACATATACTCAAAATGTCTTTAAGCAAATAAACTTGGGTACTAGAAGCAGTCCAGCTTCAACATGGAGTTTTGGGTCAATGGGTTCAGAGGGAAAGTTCTTAGGGTGAAAGGCAAGTAATGAAGTTCTACAAGGATCAGTCTTTTATTTCACATTTGCATTAATGACCTGGGCACATAAACCAGCAATGCATTAATGAAAGCTGCAGATGAGAGTTTTATAAACTCAAGGCATAATAATATCACACAAAAATAACTATGTGATTTTGAAGAGGGCATGAATAAAAATGGGATGACATTTAGCTTTACAAGTGGAAGGTTATGCATTCAGAGATGACAATTGTTTCTAACTTAAGGTGTGCTCTCTTTACTTAGAAGCAGGGGGATGAAAAAGCTCTGAGATCACTAATGGATTACAAAACAAAGATGCACCACTAATGTAATACAGTTGTGAAAGGTAAATTTGATGAAATAAAAGTAAATACAGGAGACACTGGGAAATAGTAATGTCACCATACAAGTTGCTAGTGAGTTTCTCCTCATTCTTTTTTGAAAAAGCTCAGTTCTGTGTCCAAATGAAAGCAACAGAGGGGTGAAAAACTAAATTTCATAGGTGAGCATTGAGCCAGTCCTTAGATAAGAAATTAGTGACTCCAGTGTGTCAATTGCCTCTTCTACAGTATTTCTTCTACCACCTTATTCCCTAATGAGACCCCCAACCAACATAGACATGCCAAAGTGCTTGCCATGATCAGTCTGGCAAGTGTGAAGTGGTAACAAGCAGCTCAGTCCACAGTGAAAGCCGTTTTTCCTGCAGAACGTAGAGGCCGGAAGAAAAATGAAAGCAGTCCGGCCAAGCATTTTTTCCAGAATAGTAATATTTATAATACCAACAGCTGGAAATTTGGTCGTTACCTGTATTAACAGATGCACTCAAAAACAAAACAAAACAAAAAAACACCTTTGTGGTTTGCTACTCCCTCTTCATTTCTGTGCAATCTTATTTAGTCTTCAGAAGAAATTAGCCTGTCAAAAGCCAAAGCCAAGCAAAATTGGAAATTATTTTTCTCCCATAAAAGCATCCATCACTACCCAAAAGCATCTAAACAAAACTTCAGCTCTTAGCCTGCCCCCTCTCTAGCAAGCAACACGTGAACAGCTGGATTTTAAGTACTTTGGAGTCAGTGCTTTATTTGCTGCTGTGTTTCCTGTGTTTCTCTGCGTAGCTTCAACAAGCAACCATGGGACGTTTTGGTTTTCTTTTGTGAGTGACAGACTCAAACCCCAGGTAACCAGCCCCAATGACGAATCCCTCCCACATTAAACATTTATATATACGTATATATGTATGTGTATATATATAATATGTATGTATGTTTTATATATGTGTGTATATATATATGTTTTATATATACAAACACACATATACACATACATACTATACACACACACACACATATATACGCGCGCACACACAAACCCTGTTTAAATCCAGAATTCTTTTGCTCGCTTTTATTGAAAAGAGATGTGGTTCAGCCCTTTTCAAAGGCTCCTCAGCCCCACCCGCCCCACGGCGCCGCCGCCACCACCACCGCCCCGGCCCGGCCCGGCTCCACCCGCTTCTCTCGGGCCGCTGGCGTCACACCGCGACGCCAGCGGAAGCGCGGGGCCCCGCGTCTGGGCCCTGCCTCCTCGCCGCCGCAGCCCGCAGAGTGGCTCCCGCAAAGGCCTTGTTAGAAATGGCATCCCCATCTAGCAGGGCACCTCCTCTCTGCCTCGGTCTCCCCCCTCCCCGCGTCTCTGCGGCGCCGAGACAGGAATCCCTCTCTCTCTGCCCCGCAGTGGTCGGAAGACCTTTTTCTCCTTTTCCTCTTTGCTCAGGCGCGGCACGGGCAGCCCGGGAGGCCGGCACGGCGCGAAGGCCCAGCCGCGCGGCTGCCGGGGCTGACGTGTCGGTGGGGAGCGGCGGCGGCGGCGGTTTGGCCAGGCGCGGCCCGGCCCAGGGGGATCATGTGAGTGACGGGGCCGCGGCGCCCCTCCCCCCCGCCCCGCGCTCTCCGCGGCGCCCCTCACCCTGCGCTCTCTCCCCCAGGTCGAAGGTTACCTTCAAAGTGACGCTCACCTCGGACCCGCGGCTGCCCTACAAAGTGTGAGTGCGGCGGGGGGCGGCAGCGCGGCGGGGAGACCCGCTGCTCTGGGCCGCGCCGCGCCGCGGGGCCGGGCTGGGCGGCCGCGCCGCGCCGCGGAGGGAGTTCGGGAAAACGGGCGGCAGCACAAGCGTGAGCTCCCGAGCCCCGTGCGCTATGGCTGCTCGTGTTGCAGTCATTTCCGCTGTGCTTTCCCCTGAACGGGAAAGGCATTTTTTCCCTCTGTGTGAAGCGAAATACAGTTTTTTTGTTGTTGTTTGAAGTAGTCTGTAGTTTATCTTGGAAGTCACGTGATCTGTTTTCACTTAAATTGTCATTTCAGGCTGAGCGTGCCTGAAAGTACACCTTTCACAGCTGTCTTGAAGTTTGCTGCAGAAGAAGTAAGTAGAGAATGGTAACATTGTTTTTTAACTCTGAGTATTTCTGAAAACAGGGACTTTTTACTTGAAAAATACAGTGGTTAATTCGGCATAAAATAGCTTTTTTCCTGTTGCTAGATATGTGTGGATACGAGCATTACCAATATCTGTGTGGACTTGCCAAATCTTCCAGAATTCAAAATCTGGTAGTTCTTACACAATTTGCATATGTTAGCAGTAGATATAGACAGACTTTCAGTTTTTCTTTGTAATTAAATTAAACAATTTTATACTAGCAGCACAAAAATCTGTGATAGTGAACACAGATAAGTAAAACATATACTGAGCATTTAACATTTTAAATAATTTCTGTAGACTGTTCATAATATTCTTAAAAATTAATCAGAAAATTCTTAAGTTCTTTTCACATACAGTTCTAGTAGGCTCTGATTGTGGAAAGCATATAATTTCTGATTATAGAAGGCATTGAGATTAGGCACTTGAGCTAGGTTCAAAAAGAGACTTAAGCAAATAAGATATGGATACTGTATTCTTAGCTTCTGTGTGTTTGATCTTTCACGTGGAATCCAAAATCCAAAATTAGGTCCCTAAACTGCCTGTAAAGTATGCTTGAAGAGGCATATCCTATTTATTTCAGATTAAATATACAAAGTTTAAGAGATGTTCAGATAGGGGTAAATAGTAAAAATCGCTCAAAAACACAGTTGTTTTTATTGTCTAGTTAGCAAAAAGTTTTAACTAAGAGTCTGTTCCTGCAGTCTCTCTTTTTTTTAAGATAAAACTGTGAAATCTTGGGATATTTAAAATTAATTTGTTAAAGGAGTGAAATTGTAGTAAAATAAGTAAATAGGAAAGATAATGGATAAGGTGTCTTGAGTTTCCATATACTTTTAGTGTTATAACAGTATGTGACAAAAGTTCTTATGCTGGGGGGAAGCTATGGGTTGGTTGTCTGTTGTAACTTTTCTTGAACAGAATAATATATACATTTAAAAGACATTTGCTGGTTTAGTTGTCTTTTTTTTTTTTACTGTCAGTTTTGACATTATTTTTTTATGATCTGAATTAATGCAGCTGTATCAGTCAATTAAATTTATTTCATTCTCTGTGTGAGACTCACTTTAATACCATAGTCTGCAAGCAGCTTAAGGTGCTGTAAGGTGTTATATCCTCCAAAAGCGACCCTGGCTCTTGCTTTCTTCTGTTCTGTCACCCCTTTGAACACGCCAGCACAAGAATGCATACTGCCACATAGAGACTCAGTTTGGAGAAACAATGTGAGTTAAAACTCAGACCTTTTTACTTGCTGGGTTAATCTTCACACACATTTTTTCTCTAATCTGGATTCATGCCTTAGATGCTGGATGTTAATGGGTGATATGAGGGAACAAGGAAGACTGGGGCGGGACTGAGCAGCTTGAGATACCAGAGGTGAGGGGACACTTCTCCTGATGGGAGAGTTGCCGTCAAACCTGTTAACTTCATCTACTTATAAAACTGCATCTTTACAGTCAGTGATATGGTTCTCTGTGAAGTGGATTTAGAGAGGGATTATTTAAATATTCACATTTAACAAAACATTCCTTTAGTTTAGAATATTTTGAGTGTCCATGGGACCTCAGAGGACTGTGGATCAGCCCATTTTTATAGAATAATTGTAGATGTTTTTTGGATGCTTGAAAGAAAAATGGAAAATGTGTGATGGAATGGAAAAGAGCCCATTATTGTTAGTGCTCACTTATGTAATTGCATTAAATGCATATAGATTTTTTTTTTCTTTTTTTTTAAAGGAAATTGCAAATAATGCCTCTATTTCTTTCCCCTAAAACAGTGTTAAAGTACTTAGGCTTTTGTATCAGCTTGTGTTAGTGCTAAATAGAAATTAATGAAACAAACATATAATTGATTTTTTCAGAATATAATGCTGTTTTTAGTTGTCTTTGCTGATGTGTTACTGAAGCTTTTTACATCTCTGAGACAAGGCAGGACAAAATGCTTTGTAAATAGAAGGGGAAAAAAACATTCTTAGCTTCATTCCTGGGGAAGAGTGTACTTTATTTAATTTTTAATTCAGGCCCTTTATTTTTTCTGAATCTGGTGTTGAAGGAGAAAGAATTTCTGTCTTTTTATGTGTTTCACGTTCCTTGAGTTGAATATCTTGGCATTAACTTATCATATCACATCATGATCCAGATAACAGTTTCAGAGCATCTTATACAAAACAGATAGGGAAAGGTTCAAACTGTAGTCTGGATTTGGAGCAAAGATGTTAGTTGCTCTTCAGGCTAAGCGGACTGACAGTGTCCTAAGCGTCTAGAGCTCTTGGGGCAAAGTAGGACTTAATCTTGGGAGCTTTTGACTGTTAAGCCTTAGCAAATTTCCACTGACTTCTTTTTCAGAGTCTTACAGTTTTCAAATCAGAATTTCTCTGGAACAGTAGAACTAAAGTATGATATAGAATGTTCATACTGTATTTCATGTGTAAGTCACAATGGTTTGGATAGTTACAGTTTTTTCCAAGAAAAGTTTTCTGAATTATTTTCATTGGGCAAAACAGTATGTATTCCTTCAGTCTTTGCTTGGAAATGCATTCAAAGCATAACAAAGAAACATGTGAAAGTTCAATATACACAATTGAAAGTTGGCACAGTTAAATATGAAAGAAAAATGGATTAGATATGGGAAACTCTCAGGAAGTTTTATAGTTTGTAGCAGTCTCAGCCCTTCCCAACTTACATATTTGAATGTGATAGGTTGTATAATGCAAATTTAACTCCTTGAGTTCTTTTTTTTTTTCCATGTGTGTCTTATAGACTATATATAAAAACATTCATTGAAATATAGAGTATAGGGAACACTGTTCTTTTCAGTTTGCATCTATTTATAGATTTCTTCACAATTGTCACAGTGTATTGTGGCAGTATTAATGTTTTCATTTAGAATTTGTGGTACCTGTTGGTGCTTTTTTTATATACCTATCAGTTATTTAGTACATATTCCCTGAGTACACATTTGCACAATTCCACAAATGTAAGAGAGGTTTTTATTACCAAAATTGTCATCAGTTTCCAATAAATAAAGTTAAATTTTATTGCTTCATAAATATACATATTTTTAAAACTATTCTTTTTTATTCTGTTATTGTTAATAGATTGGTGCTAAAATACTGCATTGTAATACACTTACCTGCTTTATTGCTCCAAAAGGAGATGAATTTGTTGCTGTAGGAGATTTTTATCGTCTTTTTAAGAAAGGGATACAATTGTTGGCATAAGATTGTCCTCTTTTACTTATAATTTGATTGTAGATATTGACAAATGTATGTATTAGCACTGCAGAAAGTAAGTTGTGCAGTAGCCTCAGTTATTGATTCATAAGCCTTTTAAAGCGGACATAAGCTGTTTTTAAAAATGTGAGAATTTGGGGTAGGGGGCAGGGTTTGTTACTTTGTTACCCGTTCTGGTTTCAGAGCCAGCCAGGGATTATGAACTGAATATGGTATTTCTTTGCCACTTGAGCATCCATTTAACTTCCTGTCATAAAAAGCTTGTGTATTTTCAGTGTTGGAAGTGTATGCTTAGCAAGCACAGGAAGGATTTTCTATTTAAGGTCAAATAAAATATTAGGCATGTAGTAGTAAATCATGTTGCCCCCAAATTATGTGCAATTATTTCCAGTGGTAGTTTCCATTTGTATATTACACTTGCGATCTTTCTCACTGTAGTGAATACCTAGCTGGCAACTGAATGTAGTAAACACTATTGCTGTTTGGTCCAGTATTTTGGACTAAGATAAGTGTTTCATCCTCTTCTAATACAGTATCATATGAAAGAGTATGTTAACTACTGGATCTTTGACAGTTTTCCTGGATGACTGCCACATAGTTCTTACGTGCACCTAGTGTGACTGCATCAGATATGTTCTCCTCCTAAAAAGCAAAATGGCACAAAATGAGTGCAAATGTCCAATCTTCTGCTGTGAATGATCCATCCCTTTCAGGCATTGTCATATATCAAAAGAGATGGAGAAGAAATGAGCAGAGGCACTCAACATTCTAGAAATTACTTCTTTTTTTTTTTTGTCAGATGACGTAGGATGAAAGATAGGTGGTATCACCTATTTACATTAGAAATCTGTTTGTTGAAAAATAACTAAAGTATTAAATTAACCAGATGTTTGCTAGCTTGTTTGGGGTTTTCTTTGTGTTTTATTCCTTTACTTTTTGAACTGGAGATGAACTCATTCCAGAAAACAGGATTTAATATGATTGACATTAATAATACCTCAGTGTGCAAACCTTCTAAACTTATTTTCTCCTATTATGTAAGAAAATCTGTTAAGAGACTGTTGCTAAGATTGCTAAGTGAAGAAACCCAAAGTTAGTGATCTTTAGAATGAAGGCTTTATCTTTCCTGTGTATGATATGTACACATTAGCTATTATGAGATAGAATGTTATTTTTTACATTCTTACTGTTAAATATGTAGCCCTTATTTTATCAAGTTCGTTATTCAAATCTTGCCCAGAAAACAAGTTTATTTATTCATGGACCTTTCTACAATGACACTGATAACTAATTTATGATTATCTTTTTGCCAATATTAATGTTTTCATGCTACCCTGCAAGATGAGAGAGTGACATTATTTACCTGCTACGGATAAAAAGCTAAGAGAGATTAAGTGAAAAGATTTCTGCTAATTTTGTGTGTCTGATTGGAGATAAAAAAAAAAAAAATGTTTTCCAGTATGCTAAGAATTATGTACTGTATTCAAGCACAGTTACCATGAGCTTTAGGTATTGTGAGTGCAAAGAGTTTCTGCAGATCAGACCTCAAAATCTTGAGCTGAGCAATCAGAAAATGAGGAAAGTAGTCAATGACTGTCATTGAAAAGTATGGCTTAAGTGACATGCTTAGCAGATGGGAGAACTCTGCACATCTTCCTGGGAAACATTCAGTAATTCCTTAGTTAACTCCTTTTTCTTATGCAACATAGAGAGGAGGATGCACAGATACCTGCTGATTGCTGAGACATCAGCCTCTTACCTTAGAGGTTTTTCATTGTGCTAAGTAAAAGAAAGCAAAGAAGCAACCTCTGGTTCTCAGACTAAGTAGCATTGATTAACTTGTACCCACACTGCTTTACCCTTTCTATTCTGACTGGTCTCGTCCATGGTACAAAGGGCAGTATTTTTCTCTGGGCTCAGTCTGGCTCCCTCTAGTACTAAGACATAATTAACTTTGGCTTCTTCATCCCAGTTCAGATCTTCTGAAATAATTTGAAGCCTGTGTGCAATGCAGCCCCACTTGAGTAGGGCTCATACTGTGAAACTTACTGCATATGATGCATATGGGGAGAGGGGTAGCATGAAGACACATGATGGTAGTTGAGGGTACAAAGCCGCCTAGGCTGATGTCAGAAACCTAAGAAGGGAGCCAAATGGGATGCAGTCCTATTAGTGCTTCCTCTGCCCTTCCAGTAAATCCTGGAGTGAACTCTTCCCCATAACTTTGGCTAGGATTTGTCTTGGAAAGATGCAGTTGGAGAGGTCCAAACAGGGCCAAGGAGAAAAACAGGAAATCCATTAAAATTATCCAAGATTAGCTCAAGCTAATTCTAGCTTAATTCCCCTCTGTCCACAGTCAGGGCAACAGGAAGTTCTCATTGTGATTATCTTTGTGATGGCAATAGATGCTGAGTACTCACAGAATTGATTTTGTATGATGAAAGATATTCTCTCGATGCAGATTCTGTTTTTGCATCAGATACAATTTTTTCCCCCCAACATGTAATGTCCTTGCTTTAACTTTTGGTTTTGCAAATGCTTATATACGTCAAGAGCACTCAAGTGTGAAGTCTGTATGCGTATGAGTATATACATGTGTTTCAGGTTTAAGATTTTATGTTGCTCAGTTTTATTCCAGGAGATTTTGGCATCTGCATTCTTAGCCTGGTCTCTAAGTATTACTTGTTCACAGTGTTTGACATAACAGGTATACTTTCCAGAAGTTCATTTATGTTTTTTTTTTCAGTTGCTCCTTTGTATATAATATAATCAAAGCTAGTATTTCTTAACTTTGGGGATACTTAACTTTATATTTTGTCTAATGAATAAAAATAATTGCTTTTTTTTTTTTTACCCAAACCAGCTAAAATTATTAGTTTGAATATTCCCCATTTATTTTCAACTTTAATTATCTGTCTCTTATGTTATTTTGTCCTACTCTTATTTCCTTTAGTTCAAAGTTCCTGCAGCAACAAGTGCCATTATAACAAATGGTAAGAGTATAATTTTTATATTGTACTTTCAGTTAAGAGATATTGATAAAAGCAGAAACATCTTTCCTCTCACAAACTGTACAGACTGCAAACTGAACTTAATAATATTGCAGCATTATTTATACTGCTTGTGCAAGGGATTAAACCATTAATATTAATTTGAGTGGTTTTGTCCTAGCATATAACTTGGATTTTCTATGCTGAAGTTTTCTTGTCAGCGCTTTAATGAGACTGGTTTTCATTATAGGAAATAGCTGCTCGAAGGACTGATATAATAATTATATAGGTTATTATTTAGCATGTTGTATTTTTGAGCTGTCAGTTTGGTATAACAAACTGTCCTGATGTTTGTTTTTCCTTTCCCTTCTATTTTTCCCCTTCCCCTCACCAATAAAAAATTTAATTCTTTTCTAGATGGAATAGGAATAAACCCTGCACAGACAGCAGGTAAGTTGTTATTTATGGAGACCAATGTTAAAAAGCTCAATTATTTTTCTTTAATTCATGGCAGTCCAGATTGTTGTATATTTTAAGTTTTGATTTCTCAAATGGAGGAAATATTACCCAGTAATTGGAAACTATAGTCAGTGCTGTGTAAAATATGTTAATTCCATATAATTTTTCTTCAACATTTGGTTATTTAAGTCTCTGAAAGAATAAGGCATTTGTGATCTTCAGAACTTAGTTATTTAGTGCAGTTTTAAAAGAGCAATGCTGTATTACATGTTACTAAAATAGCATGTACTAGCCATATTCTTTTTTTCCCCCCTGTACCTAGTCCAGTAGTATTTGGTACTTCAGCAGTCCAGAAAAAGTACATTTAGAAAATAATACTCAGTTTCAGTGCAGGAACTATGGGTAGCATGTCTTCAAAAAAAGAAGAATGTTCTTGTGTGTAGCCCTCTTGTTCCCGTTAAGAAGTTTCTAGATGAGGAACCTGTGACTTACACGTGGAGGCCTACCATAAGTCAAGAGGTCGCTTCTGTCACAGAGAAGTATAAAACCTTTGCCCATCACCTCCTGGACTGTGTGGATACCTAGTACCGATTTTGAATGATACTAGTAGTAGTTTGTAGTCCAGAAGCAGTCTTCTGTCGACCAGACTTGTTTTTTAAAAGTTATGCTTTAAATTCATTTTGAAATTATTATGATAATGTAATCATGAGCCACTTGAGGCATGAGTTATGGTGGGATGGGATATCTTGTTGCGGAAAAAATGGTAATAACTTTCTACTAAGACGTAATAAAAATTGCTTTGGTGTTTCTTGAACACAGTCATACAGTGAAAACTGTGAATATTCCTGCTTGTAAATGTAATCAACAGTTAATGGAGACTTTCTTGCCACTTCTCTGTTGTTTGCATGGAGTCTCTGCCAGGTCTCGTTCCTTTGTGCCTTGTGTGTCTGCCAGATGTTATCTATCTTTTTGGATCTAAAGAGAAAATCAGAAAATGAGGTGTTATCAGTGTACTTAGCAATGTAAGATAAATAGTATAAAGTAAAACCCTGCAGAGCATATAAGAAGAGCAGTTGCTTGACATTAGCTTTGGGTACTTCTTGGAGAAGTAAAAAGATCCACTTAAGTGTAGTGACCTAATTCTGAGGTCTGTGGTTCTATCGACAGTATCTGAAAATCAAGATCGAGCAAGCTTTTGCCCTTTTGCTCCGCATGGGTTTCTCTCCTCCCAGAGCTCACCTTAGGACACCTGCTTTACCGTTTGACAGGTGTACCGCCCCAGTCAGTTTCCCCACGTGACACTCTCCCCGTCATGATCTCATGATCAAGTGTATTAAAAACAAATGATAAAGAAACAGGTGATAATAATGTAGATTAGGTACTTGATCATCACCAACCCGTAAGGCCACATCTTCACATGACTATTCAGGGATGCTTAGGCAAATCAGTCAGTTGCTTAAGTTAAAGCATACTTATGTAATTCCTTCTCTTCCCCAAAAGTATACTCTCATTTTGTATTATAGAGCCCAAGATAGTTGCAGCTTAATCCTTTGAAGCAAGTGGACCTAGAACTGCTTTACTCCTGAATGAAAGCACACAAATGACATTTCAGTATGCTTCAAGTTATGCTCATTGAATTCACATCTCCAGTTGACTAGCTTTAGCTCTCCTAAGTGCTGATAAATGTTGAGGAAATGTCCATCAGTACTACAGAACAGGATTTGAGTAGTCAAGGATCAGGTAAATCAAAAGCATCTACGTGTAAAATATTATCATCACAATCTTACTCTTACCTGCAAGTGGAAAAATAGACACATGGACTTTTAAATGTAGAAGATAACATTGCCCTGGCACTGCTGTGTGGTGTTGCCTGTAAACTGGGGGAGAGGGGTGAGGGAACAAACAAACCCAGGACTTTCTATAGTGATGAGTATATTCATCCTTAGATTACAAGTACATGTGGTAATTTAGATACAACATCATATTCAGCCATATTAATTGCTATCCCAAAAACTTGGTGTGAAACTTTCATTTTAAACACTTTTTGCATATTTTAAAGTTCCTGTAGATTGAGCAGTCATTTTAGTCTTCAGAAACTTCCCAAAATAAGACTGACTAGGAATAAAATCTTAATAATCCTTGTAGATTTCAAAGTTTTGTGCTGTTCCATTATTTCTTCGCCCTTCTGAGCAAAAGTAATGCCTCATTCCTCAATTTCATTCTTCCTACATGATTCTGCAAAACAGGGGAAATGAAAGTTGAAGAAGCAAGGCTTAACACTTAATTCCTGTACTGATTTCAATTTGAAAGCCTCGGTAGTTCAGGGAGTAGTATGCCATAACTTTAATAAATCCACTGTGATATTAATGATGGAAATGGATTGAGAGGCGAACTGTTGTCTGCATAAGGTGTATCTGTGGCCTGTTTTAAAATTTTAGAATTTTGTAG
The DNA here is from genome assembly GCF_036417845.1 of Apteryx mantelli. Classification (NCBI taxonomy): domain Eukaryota; kingdom Metazoa; phylum Chordata; class Aves; order Apterygiformes; family Apterygidae; genus Apteryx; species Apteryx mantelli. The sequence goes on from NC_089978.1 coordinate 29,922,665, forward strand.
TGGACATTGTAACACAGATACTTTTCATCTAGATTAGTAAGCTTAGTTCTCTGGTTTGCCAGAGACAGATTTTACAGAATCACAGAATGGTTGAGGTTGGAAGGGACCTCTGGAGATCATCTAGTCCAACCCCCCTGCTCAAGCAGGGTCACCTAGAGCACGTTGCACAGGATCGCGTCCAGGCAGGTTTTGAATATCTCCAGAGAAGGAGACTCCACAACCTCTCCGGGCAACCTGTTCCAGTGCTCTGTCACCCTCACAGTGAAAAAGTATTTCCTCATGTTCAGATGGAATTGTCTGTGTTTCAGTTTGTGCCCGTTGCCTCGCGTCCTGTCACTGGGCACCACTGAAAAGAGTCTGGCCCCATCCTCTTGACACCCTCCCTTCAGATACTTGTACACGTTAATAAGATCTCCTCTCAGCCTTCTCTTCTCCAGGCTAAACAGGCCCAGCTCTCTCAGCCTTTCCTCATAAGAGAGATGCTCCAGTCCCCTAATCATCTTTGTAGCCCTTCGCTGGACTCGTTCCAGTAGTGCCACATCCCTCTTGTACTGGGGAGCCCAGAACTGGACGCAGTACTGCAGATGTGGCCTCACCAGGGCTGAGTAGAGGGGGAGGATCACCTCCCTCCACCTGCTGGCAACACTCTTCCTAATGCACCCCAGGATACCATTGGCCTTCTTGGCCACAAGGGCACATTGCTGCCTCATGCTTAACTTGGTGTCCACCAGCACTCCCAGGTCCTTCTCAGCAGAGCTGCTTTCCAGCAGGTCAACCCCCAACCTGTCCTGGTGCATGGGGTTATTCCTCCCTAGGTGCAGGACCCTGCACTTGCCTTTGTTGAACTTCATGCGGTTCCTCTCCTCCCAGCTCTCCAGCCTGTCCAGGTCTCTCTGAATGGCAGCACAGCCCTCTGGTGTATCAGCCACTCTTCCCAGTTTTGTATCGTCGGCAAACTTGCTGAGGGTGCACTCTGTCCCTTCATCCAGGTCATATGGTGTTACGATGGATTTATGTTCAAGCCCTAATGGGCTTGAACAATCTCTTCATTATGTGGTCTTGGGAGACCTCTAAAAAAAGAATGTATTGTGATGATACACTCTTTGAATTGGATTTTCTAATCCTCATTATGTTGAGTAAGTAGAATAGTGTTGGTCCTGATCCATGTGCCAGAAATGTGAAGTTTGAAAAAGGGGGAGTTTTGTTCCACTATATTAATAAATTGAACAAATGTTAAATATCTTAATCTTTTGTTATGAAAGCTCTCTGCATCCATGAAATGGGGTGTTTGGGAGAGAAATATGATGGTTCTATTTTTACAAGACAACATGAAGATGAATGAGTGTAGGTAGATATTATCAAAACCCAGTATTGTAGAAGTCCATATAGTATGCTTTATATAATAACATAAAATTATTGTAATAACAGTATGAAGTTAATTTAAAAAGTATAACTTGATACACTAATTAAATAAGGCATCACATGTTTAACAGTGTGGTTTCATTTTCAAATGTTACACATTTAATAGAAGAAATTAGCAATTTAATGACAATCCTGAATACACACACAAAATGTTCTAGAGCTGTAAGTTTTAGATACTTCTAACTTCTGTACTTTCCCTTCCTGAAAAGGCTATCATGATTAGGACTATACAGTAACAAATATGAATGAAGTCCAAGAATTTTTCATGCCACAGTAAGACCGACTTACGTTTTGAACAACAGCAGAGCCTTTCTAAAAGGCAGGTACAGTTGAGGTTCTGAAGTTAGAAGCTGATGAGAGTTGTACCACATAGAGAATTCAGAATGAGTATATGCATGAATGACTTAAATAATTGTGGAGAAGTAAAGCTTGTTTTCCTGGTCTTGAAACCATTATAATATGTGAGCAAAATCAGGTATATTCAAGTACAGAACTGCAAAGTTTGAAAGACCAGAGCTTATAAGCTTATAATATAAGACTCCGGGTTTGGTATTTTTACTTATGATTGAGTTTGGTACTTTTACTTACTTTACTTCTCTCCAAAGAATTCAAGAAGAGTTCTTTGGAGAGAGCAGATACAGGGAGGACAAGGTAAAATTCTGTAAGAACATAAATACATTTCTGATATATTGGAGAAATTACTACAAAGATGTTAAACACTGACCTCATGATATTGTTGTCCTTTAAATGTGTATGCCTTTTCAGGTAACATTTTTCCTGAAGGGCTTTTATTTGATATATATGTATCATATCTAACTTAGGCATGACCAGCTTTGTTTGTTTGTTTGTTTAGGAAACGTATTTCTAAAGCATGGTTCAGATCTACGGATTATTCCCAGAGATCGAGTTGGGAGTTCTTAACGACTACTGAAAGCTTTGGAATAAGTGACATTACCATGCAGCCAAGTTGTATTTATTTTGGAACTCAGCTAATGAATTGGCCTTCTTTAAAGCTATCAAAAATGACTCCCCAGGGTTTGATCTTCCTTTAAATAGAGATAAGGTTTCACTTTCTTCTTTAAAAGGTATTAAATCATACACTCATTCTTCTTTGACAAGTAGAAGAATGGACTAGTTATCTTCTTGAAGGAAAGATGGAGCTGTCCAAAAGTGGTACTGAAAGCAGAAGGGCAAGCCCACAACCACAATCAAAAGATTTAAAATATTCTGTATTTTGAGCCTACTCGGTGGAGAGATGTTTATGATTTTGCTACAAAGAAATTGTTCTTTACTGAGTGCTAAACATTTTTTTTTTTTTATAAACCGTGATACCTACTCCCACACTCAGAAGAACAGTTTGTCCCATGTTCAAATATTTAGCTCAAATATAAGGGAAATTTCAGGGATTTGTTACTGAAATAAGTGAATAACTGCCAGATGTTCCAAAGTAATTGTAAGATGCTGAAATTATTTTAGATAAAGGAAAATACAGGGATATCTGTGCTAAAATTTCATTTGACATTTAGTGAAATTAAATAAAATACAGTTTCATAGAATTTGAGATCTGATCTCCTCAAATGAAGTGCTGTCAGCTGAAAAGGGTAGCATCATAATTTGGGAATGTATAGGTATTGGTTAAATATGTCATTCCTTTTTCAGTAAACTAACTTTGTTTCTTTGTAAAAGTCTTGTTTTGTTACTGTGTGTTACAAGGGAACCATGTAAAATTCACTGAAATGTTTGTGTTCAGGTAATACGCTTGTTTATAAATTGCCTGAGGTAAACTATCAAATGTGTATTTTAATTAGAGAAATTAATACTGCTGTTTTTCTTGAACTGATAATATTATTTTGTAATTTAATATATTTGGCAAAATCTTACTCTTTTGCATTTTATCTGTCTTATTGAGATTGTTACCAATATAACTGTCCTGTGCAATAATCATGCTCCAAAAGGATGTTCAGATAATAGTGGCAGATGTTATAGAAGTACAAAATGCCTTTCTGAGTTGGCACAAAGTAAGCACATAGAGGAAAACTCTTCTGAAAGTGATATCTGAGAATAAACGTTTTCCAACTCTAAAATGTAATTGTAAAATCCTGGGTTTTCCTTTACTTCAATAAACAATATGAACAAAAAGAAAGTTGAAGCTGTTCGTTCCTTTGTTGTTTTCTTAATTAGATTTTGACAATAAATTAAAAACTCTGTCCTTTGACCTTTTAATCAACATGTGATAGTCAATGAGAGACTCATTTCAAGCCGAAAGATTCTTATTACACGGAATTCTACAGAACACTGATTTTTAAGGGCAGAGTTCATAGTTTCTATTAATCTAATGCCACAGTATAATTAGGATGGAGAAGATTAATTGCTTCTAATTATTGTCTGCAAAATTAGTGGAAACACCTGAAAAAACACCTGGTATTAGAATATAGCAAATAGGAAATTTCCTTTCCTGTCTAAAGGTGCAATATAGTTTTAGAAAGGCTATCATGGTTAAATGCAATTTGAAACTGAGATAATTTGATGTTTTTATAGAAGAGGGCTGGGTAAAATAATTTCAAGTGACTAACATTTATTACACTCTTATTTAGGTAAGAACACCGATATTGTAAATATTTGACATTTTGTGTTGTAAGTTTGTATATTTTTATATATATATATATAAATAATATACGTATATAAAAACATGTAAAGGAACTGCCCATTTGGAACAAAAAATTATCTTTGTAGTACTTTCTGTGTGCATTATGTGTTTCTCTCAATATGGGCTCTAAAACCTGAACGTATCTTTCCTGTTTGGTAAAGCAGCTTGGTATCAGTGGTAAAATGTACTTAGTAAGATATTTGTAAATTGTTTTGATGTTGGTAAGCTTTTTTTGTTACATCTATATTATGTGTCAAACATGACTTAGGAAGAATATAAGTGTAGGACAAAGCTTTCTAGGGCTTATGAATCTTCATAAATTATCAAAAGTATGCTGTATTCCCAAACTTTGTCTAACTGAATTTTAAGTCATACTTTGGAAATCAACTCTACCTGGAATTGATATTATCTTTGACTCTGATTAGAACCTGACTGATGTTAAGTGCAAGACTTCCTTTGTCTTTGATCAGCTTTGTCGCTCCTTTGGTGAAGATGTGAAGTCAATTTGAAGGTTTGTTTTTTTTTTCTCCATATTTTACATTTCAAATGATGGCTCTTTTATGTTAACAAGTTATTTCGTGAAGAGGAATTTTTGCAGAATCCTAGACCATTGATGTGAAAAAATCTCACCAAAACTTTAAAAGAGCTGTAAATATTCTTTTGATTTTATAAAATGTTCTAAGAGAACTAAATCTATTATTTGACAGAATTTGAAGAAATCACAGAAATTTATCTGGGAAGGAAGCACAGTGATTTGATGTAATACAGAACTGGAACAGTTAGAAAAGGCCCTGATAACAGTTCTGTCGGTAGTATCTGGTTTCTTCTTTGTATTCCCAAGCCACAAAATCCAACTTTATTCAGTGTTGGAGTTTAAAAGGCCATTTTCCTCTCTTGTTGTTAATTAGTAACTGTGAAAATTGTTCACAACAGGTCTCAAAGTTCAGGATTTTTTTTCTTCGTGTATAGGTCAATGGTGAAAACCCACCTCCCATTGCTGGTCCAGTGATTAAAAAGTGCAGTCGGAGTGAGAGAAGGAACTGTGCCAGTGTGACTGCAGATGTTAGAATGAAGGTACTGGGGGCACAGTAGCCTTTGTAGCGCAGCATGCAGGTAGTGTCAAATAGAGCAGCTTAATGGGGCAGTAGAAAAACTAATTCCTGCAGTCATCTTAGTAGTGCTGTGGAGACTGCATTTCAGCAATACTGGGTGAGTTCCAAGCTCCAGCTGAGTAAAATTGAGTTCATGTGCAATACATAGTGTTCAGATTTAAATACTGTACACCTAACTAACTCTGCACCTCAATAGCAAATTTCAGCCACTGTTCCTACTGAGGAAAGGTAGCTAGAGGGGAGTATTCACAAAGGCTAACATTATCCTTGTGAAGCTAATCTCTGCAGGCTGTTTCTGAAATAAATGGAAAGTGAGGTTCCTCCAGAGGGAGATTCAGGGTAGCTAAATGAATCTTCAGTTCTGAATTGCCCTCTGGAGAAGCCTTTCTCTCTTTACTGACTCTCGAGAAAGCCTTGAGACATGAGCATGCAGGGGCTAACGTTAACCTTTGAAAATGTCCCCAACAAGCACTTCTCCCTCCTCTCAATATTGTATGTTGTAGCATGGCTCTACCTACTTGTTGTTTGGCCTGGATGCTTAGCATATGATACAAAGTTTTTAGTGTCTTGTTCAAAGGTAAAATAACATGGAAAACTTGTTTGCATGAAAACAAACCTGCTTTTTCTCTGTCATATGCTTAGTTGAAGTCATCTCTTTTTTTGCTTTTTTGTTTTTTTCCATTTTAACAGCAAGTTCAGCAGTCTTGGTGGGAGGGTGAGGGAGGGCTTATTCTTTACAGAAAGCTTTGTCGGGTTAAAATTAGTTCTGTCTGCAAACAAAGAAGAATACACGTGTACTGAAGAAGAAAACAAAAGATTCTATTACTACATTTTTTTTTTCAGAGGATAGACTTAGTCTCCTTTATCTTCCTGAAGAGGTTAAGCATTCCTGGAAAGCAGATGTTAGAGGGTTTGAAATGCATTCACGCAGCCACTAATACAAAGACCAGCTGCAATACGTGTTCCTGTTTATTACCATGAAGAAAATTATGAGGCTGTGGGTGGGAACTGTCAGTGTCTTTCACTAATGAGAAATGCCAGATACTGTCTGTAAGTACTATCTGAACATTAGATGCTTTGAGATGTTGCACCTTACAACAAAATGATACAAACTTCAGAAACCTCAGATGTTATAAAGATTCACTGTGAATGAAAAGAAAAAAAATGGGGGTGGGGGGAGAACTTTCTTACACTGTTGTGATACATGATCACTTTGTAAATCCAGACTTGCACTGTTTGTCTCCTCATAGTAAAAGCCACAAGTTTTTAGTAGGTGCAGGCTATTCAGTTTGCTGTAACAAACCTCTCACAGATTTCAGCTGAAGAGCTATAACGTTATTTACAAGACAAAATGCAAGGGAGATATGTTTCTGAAGCACATCTTCTACATCTACTGTATGTTACAGCTATGGATGATCAAAAATGGCTTGGTATCAATATTCATTCATGTTCCTGATGTTTTGCAAGCATCAGACATTATTTTGAACTGCTTTTCATATCTAGTTTTCTAAAGTAGTTCGTAATCTTTAGATAGCGTACTGGCTTTAGATTACAAAGTGTTACTAGTTTTTACTATGGGCCAAACTTAAAGCTGTGACTTTCTATTTCTTAGATCATAGGAATAGAAATGCTTCTTCTGTACCAGTCTGGGTTTTTGCAGACCCTGAATATATCTGTGCATGCAAGTAACTGAACTGTGCAGCGCTTAAGTCCTTCCCTGAGGAAGCAGGACCTTGATATCTTTACTAATTGGTCAGAATAGCTGAGCTACTGCAGAGCACACAATGGTAAGTTGTGGCAGATGCATGCCAGTAATAAATGGCTACCCCCTTTAAATATAAAGAAACTACAGAACAGAGAAATAACTCCATAGATACATGGAGTCATCATGATTCTCTTGGAGCAATGAAGTTGTTATCCCACCTTCTATTCAAGGCAGAGCTGATGTCAAGCCTGATGGAACATCTTAGGGACCTAGTCATGCAACTCTTGTACAAGTTGCCTGTGGGAAGATTGCTTGTATGTATGGACTTTTCACTAAGGTAACACTGATATGAGCAGGTTCTTAGGATTTTCACAGGTACCATGCTGGCCAACTTATTTTCCTGAAATAGCTATTGGAATGAGCTACTGATTTCGGCCATTGTATCAGTTCTTCTTGAGTGCTACTCTAAAAGATTTTAGGTTTGTTCTCTGAATATTTTTTGTACGGACTCCAGGTCCAATTACAGGAGTAATTACCAGAAATTCAGATTAATTGCACACAAAAGTTGTTGGTATTTTTTTCCTAATAATTTGTTTCTGTTAGTCTGTAAAATAAATGTTCGCAGCGCAGCAAATAGAAGCGCAGTTTGTCTCCTGCTCACTTATCAAAATGAGATCAAAGTTGGAGTCATTAAGAGAGTGCTGTATCTTCTGACATTGTAGATTTGATTTTATGTCCTGGCACAAAATAATCTGTAAAGGGCTGTTTCAAAACAACTGATTATTAGCCAGCTATTACAAGCCATTGGAAAATGCAGTGAGGTTGCTCACTGTCTTAAGAGAATGAATAGTGAGAATTTTGCAAATTTACAGTGCTACGTACTGCAAACCAAGCAAATAGCCTTCAGGAGGTTGCTGTTCAAGGGCTTAAGCAGTTCTTGTAGCCACTCAGAAATATCCACTGCTAATTTAGGTCTCTCTTTCTCAAAGTTTTTATTGAATAAAACTAGGCAAAAGAGCTAATTTGGAGCTCTGTCAGAAATGTGTGTTAAGTTCACTGTTACCAAACATGCGTCCCAAACAGACTTCCTGCCCAAATGCATTGGTTCTTCCTGACTGTTCAGAGTAGTGTTACTGTCACAGGATTTTATCTGGGACAACTGCAGTTATATCCATGGGGGGGGTGGGGGAGTCCCTGAAAAAAAAAAGGTTTTACTTTTTTTTTTTTTTTAATGCTAAAGTGCAAACTTATATTGAATATAGTAAGCACACATTCTTACAGCTGCTACAACTTCAGTAAAAGCAAACAGTATTGAACTAACTGACCTGTTCAGGTCAGTGAGTTTCGGAACAGTGAGGTTCCCCTCGGTGCAGTCTAATGAGATACCTTTAAATGTAGCCTACTAGTTAATTAGTGACTCTTGAATCAATAATTCTTTAGGGACCTCCAAAATTAAATAATCTAGGAAATATGGCCTGCTGCTCTAATATGCATGACATAGAATCATATCACAAAAGTAATCCTACTGAAATGAGGAGGCTTCTGTTGCAATGAAAAGAAGAGACTGGTTCTATACAATTAGACAATTTTATGTATGAGATCAGATTCATACTTCAAATTTAATGTATATTTTTTTGCTTAACTTGCCAATGCTTTGGGTAAGGGAACATTTCTTTGTGCTGTCTGGCTCCTAGCATGTTAAGGAAGGCGCTCAGGAGGAAGTCTTGGTTGACAACCTGGTACTTTGGATACTTACCAGGGAGAGGAGGATTCCAGTCTCTGTTTTAGGAATGGTGTCTGTATTGTACATGCAACAGCCGGCAGATAAAACAAAGAAAAGGTCATAGGTGCAGGGAGAAGAACACAAACCTTCCAGGATGAATCCAGAAAGAAAGCTTCAAATGCTAAGCTGTATCTGTATTTGCTGTGGTTTTCTGTCTTTGCCATACGGACCTTTTCTTGTAGTTGCCTATATATTGCTTGCAAATATATATATATATTTGTACTCTGCTTGCAGAGTGCCCTCAGCTCAGGATAGCATGTAACCTACTGGTTTCACCATTCTCCTGGGAAATGGGAGATAGGAGGCTGACCTTCAGGATGAGGAGAAAATTGAACCTTCATCTTAATATCCTAGGTGAGCCCAGGCAACCAAACTATCAGGAGGTGGGGGGGGGAATGCACTCAGGGCCCTGATTCCAAGTTGGCAGCAGCAGAGCAAGGTCTTTGTGGTTTATAGAGTTTTTTGGACTTAGAGTACAAGAAGGGCACTGACAAACTGGAGAAAGTCCAGTGGAAGATGACCAGGATGGTTAAGGGATTGGGGCACATAATGTAGGAGGAAGTGCTGAAAGAGCTGGTTTTATTCAGCCTGAAACAAGGATAAGGAGCTGTTGTCTTCAAACACCTAATGAATGGTTCTAGAGAAGAAGACGACAGAAGCTAGCTGGAGGTGGACAGTGAAAGCAATAGGCACAAGCTGCAGCAAGGGAAATTCTGATTAATTATATAAGAAAAGAATTATTCACTGTGAGAGTGCCCAAACACTGGAACTGGTTGCTAAGAGAGGCTGTGGAGTCTACATTTTTGGTGATATTCAAAACATGATTGGACAGGGCTCTGAGCAACTGATGTAACTTTGAAGCTAGTCCAGCTTTGAGCAGGGGTGTGAATCAGAAGACCTCCAGAGGCACTTTCCAACTTAAGCTAGTCCCTGCTTCGTTCTTTCCTTGCTCCCTCTCTCAGCTTTTTTCTTGGTGGAGAAAGAGCTACATCTTGCTTTGCCTTAGGTGCCTGCCCAGGCAGTAGAGACATGGCACAGCCACAGCTCTTCCTACTTGACTCCTTTTTGCCCTCCCCACACTTGCATATTCTCGGAATACCTATGTATTCTGGAGTACCTGTGTATTCAAGGAGTACAGTCCTTGACCTCCTACTGTAACGGGAGTGACAGTAAAAGTTTGACCAAGCAGAGGGGGAAATGAAAATCTTTCCTCTACAGTTGTGCTGAAGCTGTGACAGTTGCATAAGTAATTTGGAGACTGATAGTTGAAAGGCAATACAAAAGCATGTGTATTTGTTATGATGTTAATATTAGACATTTTGTAAATTATATTTTTAATATTTAAGTCAGAAACAATAAGGCAATGTTGGATGTAGCTAATCAGCAGGGAGCAATGTTTATTGCAGAAACTTTCTAAATGACATTTTCCTCACTTAAGCGGGGGAGGGAATGTAAATAGCATTACTGTAATAAAATGCTGTCAGAGGATCCATGTTGCTTGAAAAATTAACATGTTTCAATTCACTTTTACATTGACATTTCTAGGTAGCAGCAGTGATTTAGCAGTGGAGACCCATTAACTTGTGACAGGGTTCTATTCCATTCTTATGAGCTCTTGAGTAGGATACAAATAATACTCTCTAACAGTAACAGTAACTAGGCATCTTTACCCCCAGCACGCGTAGTGAGAGATCGTACAAGCTCTCAATGTCAATAAGCACCACCCATGCAGAGGAGAAGATTATTAGTACATGAACAAGTGCACAGCACGTCTTGCCAACTGCACAGTAGTCAGCGTTATCCATTCTGGGTGACAATGAAATCAAAATGGTCTATTTATGTCAGATTCATTTAATTCCCACTTTTTGACTAAATACTGCTCACGAGGAATACATCTGTACCACAAAATAAGAGTGGGCCAGAGTGTGAGCTCAGGTACTGATTATTCTCACTTCCTGGCTCTGTTTTGGACCAGTCCAACTGTCTGCAAGACACATCTGCTTTAGAGAGGGATTGCAGGACAGTGAGTACCATTTGACCTCAAGCCCATGAATCTATCATTTAACAGCTAGTCTGAATTTTACCAATTTCATTTTTATTTGTAACCACATGGCCACAGAAACAGATCATCCAAGTTCACTGCTTTCAACCTTAAGGGTCAGGGACCAATGAAGGTTTGTGGGCTATATCTAAATATCTGCAAATGATTACAGAGGAAAGCAAATTCAGCCATGTACTTTTATGAATTAACCTGTAAATTTTAAGTTTCTTCTGTCCTGAAATGCCAAAGGAACTTAATAATACCAGAAAATTTTCCAGACACAAAAAAATGTTTATGAGGGATTAAAAAAAAAAATCCATAGAACTTAAAATGAGAGCATTTGGGTGCTGCAGGGACTAATGAGACTAGACATGACCTGAGCAGCTTCCTGTTTTTTTTTCTGTGGCAGTTCTCACCAAACTTTGATTGGTGACCACTGCCCTGTGGTTATTCCTTAGCCCTGCTTCCAAACACAGGCTGAAGAGGTGGTTGTGCTCCAGGAATCTCTAAAAAGCTCTTTACTTTTTTCAGTTCTGACCATTCAGTATGTCCATCTGTGTGGCTTTAGTGATGCTTCCATAATAGACATCACATCTTTTATCACCAAAGTAGTATAGACTATCTCATCTCTAAATGATTAAAATTGCAGTTTACATTGGGAAGCCCTTGAAGCTAAAAAAAACATACCAAGCATGTAAACTGCCTTGGACTCAGCTCTAAAAACAGTTAAAGGTATCAAAGGTAAAAAAGCTATTTTCAGCTCTCTGAAATGAAATGAAAAGAAAAACAGTAACTTTACTACTTTATACAGCGTCAGCTATCGAAGCAAAACACTTGTTCATTCATTTTCATATTGTGCCTTAAATGTAAATTTTCTTTTTAGTTTGAACTGTGATATCACCTTGAAAACAAAGTTTAATTAAATTGCCTCTGTGATATATTTTCATTGCTTGATGACCTAAAATTAGGACCACAAGAAAAGGATGTAACAGCTTCCAGTGTTCATAACAAAATTAAGATGTTTGTCAAGAAGCTTTAACTTAGGGTTTATCTAGTTAGTGGAAATAATTTTAAAGCATTCACAACCCTCGACAACTTTTTGTCTGAAAAAGAGTTGACATTTGATGATGACAAATGCAAAATATATACCCACTTATTAGCGCTCAAATATTAGTTTTCTAACGCTTTCCTGAAGTGAGTGAGGAAAATTACTGCATACAAAATCTTCTGCATTGTATTGCAATTTCTGTTCCAGTCTAACAGCTAAATTAAGACAAGCAATTACTTGTGTTATCAAGTGACAGTGGATTGAAACTTCAGTTCTGCTTAAAGAGGAAAGAACAACGACCATGAACTGGCAAATAAATAGTTATGATATCAGTAATATGTATGATTACGTACTTAAATCATGTGAACTTTTAGTTTCAGTATAAAAGAAAATGAAATATTCTTATGAACTGAATGGAGAAGATCTGCAATTGAAATGCACTGATTCTGCTTCACTTTGGTTTATCAAAAACAATGTTGGTACCATTTTATTTGATGTAGTGTATAAGACTATAAGTACAAAGAACTGTAACTTCTTTACACAATAATTTTGTAATTATTTTTGTTGTGAACAGGCTTACATGAATTACATGCAATTGACACATCTGAAATTTCCAAAGAGATCCACAGCTCTTCTGGAGAATTTTTCAGAGTCTAAAAATTGTAAAGAGCTGAAAGAAATTGATCTAGCTTAACTGTTGGTTCTGCGGTAGTTAAAGAATAAGGCAAGAATAAGTCTAACTGTACCATTACTTTTTTCTCTTAAACATCTTGTTCTTTGAAATTACCAGTAAAAAACATGCTGCAGTTTCCAGAGGTTTTCTGCTCCAGTGTTTACAACACTTACATTTAGAAAGTCTTTCCCAATCTCTGTTTTAATTTCTGAAAATTAAGCCTGCTTCTTCTGGTTCTCTCCCCAGTTGATACAGAGAACAAGTGATGTGACCAACTGCATCCTGTAGGTACCTATTTCTAGAGTATAGGAGAAGCCTAGTCAAAGAACTTAGGTTAAATGGACTACTAGCAGGTAAAATGGATTCTAATCAGGGAGGCTTTTACAGAAAACAAACAATTCCCTTAATGCACCTAATGACCAGTGCAGGTGTAGGAGATGATGCTTCCTGTTCTCTGCATATCACTGTTTTTATTAACTTCCTAGCTAGCCGCACTATTATTTGTCATAAACGTATGCAGCTCCTTAAAAAGCTGTTTAAAACTAAGCTGAAGAAAAAATGTAGACTGTGCTTTAATTAAGCTCCTGTCAGAGGTATTCAGGCAATAAATTAATTTGGAATCTTATAAATAGCTCTGTCAATTCAATTAATTTCTTGCATCAACATATTTAAAGATGTTAATCTTTCTTTGCTAAGGGGCTTTCTTTCATTTTAGTTAATGCTGCCATTTTCACACTTCATTCTTTTTTTTTCAACATTCTCTGCACATCTACCTTTTTATAAAATTCCTTCTTCCTTTGATTGAATCCAATTCAGATTCTCTATCACTATCTTTGCTCCATCTCAGCTCTTTGAATTCCGTTTTTCTCTCTTCTCTTTTTGCTGACTCCTTTCCACAGCTTCCATTTCTGTCATTTAATTTAGCACAATTAAAGTGGTCCATTCTTCTGGGTTGCTCTGAATTTGCTTTCTTAATTCCCAGTCTAGCTGATGCCATGGCTGTGTTTTTTCTGTCCCCCAGCCCCAGGGCTAATTTGGTGCATAAGAAGGTGCTGGAATGTTAGTGTATATAGCTGAAAAAGTCTCTTGTACTCTGAATACAGGTTCACCAAAACAAAACAAAACAAAATTTCTGGCATGCAGAAAACAGGCTCCAGTACTGGAAACATAATACATCAGTTTGGACAACTCAATCATTAAATTAGCTTTGTCTTTTTACTTTAATATTTGGTGCTTTTTCATATTCCCCATGTTGCTTCAGGAGAATTATGTTTGTGTTGCTTGAAAGGCAGTTGTGTGAAACAGGAAAAGGAGTCCAAGAAAAAATTTAAAAAAAGCTTCCTTTTGAGCATCTGGCAAATGGCTTAACCCAAAGTGAGAGATCAAAGAAGCTTTCCATCCCATTCCAGAATGGTGTATTGCTTGCTTTCTTGAGAATTTTATTGTTTCAGGTCATTGATTACCCACTACTCATCTTACACCAGAGGACTGGGAGATGCATGTTCTTCTAGATTCTGGTTCTTTTCACATCTGCAATACAGCATACTTTATTTTTTCAGAAAAATGTATATATATTCAGCTATTCCACAAAGCCCATTTACTGCTCATAAAAGTCAAAGGATAGACTCTTTGAGTTGGGTGAGCTTTGGATCAGGCCTTTCTATGATAGAGATCAATAGTGCTGCAGAGAGTGGAAAGGGAGAGAAAGAAGTTGTCTCTAGTGGCTAGAGTACTAACACTCAGGTAAACCTCACTTTAATTCTTGAATATGCTTTTGAGCTACTGAATGACTTTGAGGAAGCCATAAACTGCTTTTGTGCCTCATTTTTCCTCTAGTTTTCTTTTGGCTCTGTTTTTAATTTTTTGGTCTGGTTGCCTTCTTTCCTGTCATTTTTTTTTAGGATATTTTTTAAGCCATACTTTAATCCTATTATCCTACAAATCCACTATACACTATTATTTCTTGCTAACTACAGCAGCTGATAACCAGTATAGCCAGCTCTCATGCAGAGTGATAAGAAGCACAATAAATAGAGGCTGAGAAACAGAAAGTTTCAGGCATTTCAAAATATGCCTTGCTGCAGTAAAAGATTATAAAAAGCATGCCTGTTGGAAAATTAGTTCAGCTAAGTAGCACTCCTTATTCAAGAAAGTAACATAGAATTTTTTTCTTAATGGAGGTTATAAAAGAAAAAAAGAAGTTCTTCTCAAGCCCTGGGGGGCTTCTCATGGGAGGTGCACAAAACTGCTTCCTCCAAGGAGAGAGGCTCTCATGAAGGTTTTTGACTGATTGTATATGGGACATGGGCTCAGTTAGATAAGCTGATCTAGAAAAAGGAGGAGGTGAAAATATAAGGGGCTTCAACTTTCAAGTGTTCGCACGTCTTGGAGTGCCTCTAAGTCTACATAGATAACATACCAGCATCTCAAAACATCTGTGCATGAACTCCTGATATTCTGGCTTCTCCCCCCTCCCCTGCTGTATACTGCCTTTTCTGCCTTTTCTCTTGCTGAACAGTATCTCCATCTACTAATTTGCTCAGTAAAGTGCCACTGATCTCGAATAAGTGGAGCAGAATCGGGCAGGCTGATACCATCCCATCTCAAACATAGCACAAACCTCTCTCCCCTTCAAAGCTATGGAAGCTAATACATGGGTTTATCCTTAGAGGGTACAGCCCATGCTTTGCATCCAGGGGACACAATTGCTGGACGTTTATTATATTTTGCAGCACTCTCCTATTGTTAAACAAAACACACTGCATAACTGCGCAGTCTGTTGAATAGCAGCCCTCCTGTTATCAGTGCATTGTGGAAAGCAACCTATGACAGTATTAACTTTGAGCTTTGTGGCTGACTAGGTCAAACTGAGAGCGACTGATTTATTGCACGAATCTCCCTAGCAATTAAACTGCCTGCCATTAAGAAATGCTAACATACACCAACTTACAGAACAGTGAATTAATATGCAATGAATTAATGAATTAATATTCTGTTTAGTTATAATTATTTTCCATCTAGGACACTTAGAAGACCTGACCTTGTCTCATTCATAAGCCAGCTTCAATGGTTTAAGGAAAGAGAGAGAGGGAAGGAGAGATTAGAGCTGGTTCTCTTCCACCTCTGTGCCTCTCCTCTCAAACATTCCCAATGCAGGTCCCTTCTACACATCACAAAGGAAAGGTCTGTAAACTGTGTAAAACTTCCCCCACCCCCAAGAAAATATGTGCTTCCACAGAAGTATGTGAAATGTGATATAAAGGTTCTGTGATCCCAAGGATGTGATAACACTGTAGGATTTCCTCAGTTGTTTCTTGGCATATTTTCCTTCAACGACTGAACTGAACTACAGCCAAACATTTTTGTTTTAGAAATGAGAGCTAGATTATTTTGGCAAAATGTCTATTGCCAGTAATGGAAGCCCAAGGAACTTGTTATATCAGGAGAAGTAGTTATAGAAGGTAGATAATATCAAATAGGAGGACCTGAGACTGCAATAATTCTAGCATAGATGTGATTTATACACAGATGAGAAACCAAACAAAACAGTATATTTATGATGCCAATATAAATTGATTTTCTAGTGCAATATGTATACATTAGTCAACAAGATTACAGCAATATTCAGTTTTTAATTCATTGATGAACACTTCCTGTTGGCTCATACATTTTTAAGAAAAGATTTAGGAGCTGTCTTGTTCTCGATCATATTTTTTCATCAAAAAAAAAGTCCAAAGCTGATAGAATGGAAAAACCCTTTTCTTAAAATCCTATGACAGAAAAAAAAAAATCACCCTGCTGAGTGAAATGCTTCAAATGACAAAAACTGGTGTGTATACACTCGTGTGTATGGGAGGTATGGCGTGTTATTGTAAGATGGAAAGTAATTGAGGAAGAACTTACTTTATTCCCCTGGAAATATTAGGATTTATTTATACAATTCTGTGATTCCAGGAGAGGATAAAAGTGCATTCATTACGTTCCTAAGTAAAAGCAAGACAAAAGAATTTCATTAATCAAACCTTATTGATTTATTAAGTCTGCTTTCTGAGTACCGTTCTTCATTAGCAGAGGGCAGGTGAGAGCTTAAAAGAATGCTTCATGCTGTAACTTTCTGTGAAGGCTAATACCTTAAATGGCTACAAACTCAGTATATGTCTCTTGCTTCATTTGTCTCTTAAAAACATAAATTTTACATTTTGGCACTATATAAAATAACAGTTCTAAGCAAGACAGACATAGCAAGAATTAGCAAAGCTGGATTACAAAGTGTGTATATGTAAGGACCGGGCAAAACTTTCTGATACAGTATGTTATTATTAGTTACAGCTGGCTGGGAAATTTGATTTCTATCTAGAAATCCAGAATACATTCCTGTTTACAGAAGTTAATTCCTGAAGCTGTTTAAACCACAGGGCTCAGTACAGACTTTTGCTGGCAGAAATGCTAAACGTGGCAAGGAGTTTTCTTAAAACTGGATGGAGCGCTCTGCCAGCCTCTGTGGGCAGCAAGGTGGTCAAGACCTTATCTGCATGTCTGTTATGTGATAGTCTATGAGATAAATGACAATATCAAACTTCTTTTTCTCTCACATTTGTTATGTTAAATGATGCATTCATGTGGGCCATGAGACCCCTCTGCTATCCTTCCCTTCTGAGGAATTGCCCTAACCAGATCAGGCTGACCCAGATGTGTAGTGGAATCCAGACAAAAATAGAGAAAACAAGGAAACAGTCTTCTGTTTGTGATGGGACTTCATCATGGCAAAGGTTTACAGTGTCTGAGAATAGGAATGGTTCCTCTCCATTCTCAACAAAGTGGACCTGATTGACTAGCTCAGGTATAAATATCTACAGTTTGAGGAAACTGAATCCCACTGCTTTTGTCTGAGTTACAGATTTTTTTTTTCACTGCCCCATTTCTCCTAGACAAAACTGCGTTTACAAGTTTGATATGCATTCAACAAGATGTAGAGATTGAAGAAATAATATGTTAATTTTTGAATGCCTTAATTTGCATGTGAAAAACTGAGTTTAAGGGACTTGCTTGGTCACCTGGGATTGAGGAAAAGGGTGTTTTAGGACACAGTTTGATAAAAGACTTGGGCATAACCACACTTGCTTGGGCACCTGGACCCAAGATAGATTTCAAAATCCTCTTAGAGTCAGTACAGCTTAGTATGCGTCTCCCACCTGTAGCTCTTGGAAGAGGATCCTAAAGGATGTTATGCCTGCTAACAAGTTTTATGTATTTAATATTCTCAGATGCCCTCTGACCACTTTATATTTCTAATGCCGGAACATTCCTTTGAGCTTTTTGGGGTGACTTTGTATAACATAAACACACGGTTGTTATTCTTCTGATTTCTAATAGCAGTTTTCTTCAAAACCTTTCTTTTCTCATTCTGTCTTATGCCTCTTTTGTCAGCAATGCAACTTTTCCTTGTCTCTATATTGGGCAGCTTTTTACTATCATCTCCTTCCTTTTTTTCAGAAGAAAATCACAATTTGGAAAGCATGATTTACTTTTGGAGGGCCGTTTGCTTTCCACCAGAAAGGCCATGTCTTAACTGGTCAGTTAGGTCTTACTGATAAACTTAAGTTGCTAAATTGGTTGGTTGAAAGTTAGATAAAAACTTAAGATTGTTAAAGGGCCAAATACAACCAGTGTAGATTATTACTATGTGCTGGAGATGATACAACTGTACAATCTTATTAGATGTTTGTAGCTATGTTTTTTTCCCATCTTTGGGAATAAATGTCTGGTTTAGGTCTTGATACAACCGTTTCTGATCTCTTCTTTTGCTTGTCTTATCACTATTTCTTATTTTATTTTGATAAGAAAGAGTACAGAGAGTCTCACACACACTGACATCTTGATCTAGAACACCAGCATACCAGTCCCAAACCAGCTCCTCTCATACTTACCCACTACGAGGCCTGTGATTTCTAGAACATAGAGCTGTCATGCACGCCACTATACATTTCCTATCATGATCTAATTGTATGATCAGGGAGAAAATAAATGATAATTTCTGTGTTTAGTTTTTGGTACTGTGTTGGAGCTAGAAAATCATTAGTAGTTAATGCTTACATAGCAGTAGCACAGTAGAGGAGAGCCTCCTGTTCACTGCAGTCTGTTTTGATACACTGCAGTCCAGAGCACTACCTTCTAAGATGATCATTGTAATTAAATATGATTCCTCACATCGTAGTGTTTTCTTTTGCACACAGGCTGCTTGGCAATAAACTAGAGAAATAGCATCATACTTCTAATATCTGCTTCCATTTTCTTTGGAAATTAAATCTGTTTAATCACAAAACTAAATTCAGCTACATGCCTGCATGTCTTCTTTTCCTATGACATTTGCAGGAGCAACATTATCACCACCTAACATATTTCTACAAACAGAAATGAAGAAGGAATGCAAATCTTGTTAGAAGGAAATGCAGGTTAGAAATTACAACAGAGAAATTTTTTCTCTCAGTAGCTCTCTAATGCTTCAAAGCAACAACCACAATTCCCAGCCACACTTTGCCCAAACATCTCCTTGCTCTTTGCAAAAGTCTGAGCCTTGGGAAATGTCTTGGGTTTATTTTCATGTCACTCATAGTTGGAAGCTTTTAGTCTTTTGGATTTTTTAATCTGTTCCCACAGACAGTTTGTATTTAGTGTTGGACCTGAAGTGGACAATCCTCAATCTAACACTGAAGACATTTAGTATGTTGAAACACTTACCTGCAATTTTAACACCTATATTTATTTTAAGTCCCCTAAATGGATCATATCAGTGGAGCCCATTCTCTTTCCTCTTCTTGTTCATTATGAAACTAGTTCTTATAATTAATAAGGAGTTTGGGAATAGGCATATTATAACATCTTCCCATCTGAAGTTACTATTTTTTCCCTCCATTCGGATGATTTAAAAAGGGTGAGATCAAATTTGTGGTTTTGTTTTACTGAGCATACCAGACAACCATACCATATGGTACTATAGTATCCAGTATTATACAAATAGAGTTTATCTATCTCTATAGTGTACTATATGACAGTTGACACGATGTTGATGGAAGAACTCATTTATGCTGGAGTCAGGAATTCAGTCCTTGCTGGTCCTTGTTGCCCTTTGGACAATATCATTCTGTGCTGCCTCGGAAAAGAAAGCTGAAACAAAGTTTTTCAAGCTTTTAGTATAACTTTTTTGTGATGCAGGGTTTTTTCCTGCTTCCTGCACATTCTCCATGTTCATTACCTATTCTCTTCTCATGGGCAAAACAGTCTCAACTCAGGGAATTTTACTTAATATAATCTGTTACCAATTCACACAAACTTTTGATTACTGCTTCAGGTATTGAGGGAAAAAAAGAAACAAACAGTCAGGGAGACAGCCTTCCTCCCCCTTTCCCAGGCTCAGCTTCAGTCAAACACCTCTCCTCCCCCTTCCTAGTTTCAGCTTCCCATGTTGTGGCCGCAGGTTACAGTCAGTCCCCCACTGATGCCTTCAGTGAGGCAACGAGCAGCACAGGAGGTTGGGGTGGTGTGTGCAATGGTTTCTTTCTGCCACTCCTTGTTTCTTACTGCCCCTGGTTCTTCCACAGGCCACAGACCCTCAGGGGTGTCCCTGCTCCAACGTGGGTGGCCCATGGCCGCGGTCTCCTCAGAGGGGCAGATGCAGCTCCCCTGGCATGGAGCACCTCCTTCCAAGAGCACGCCTCCAGCCATGTCCCCAGCAACGTCTCCTTCCAAGTGTCTCCCCTCTTCCTCCTCGTGACTCCCTCCTTTCTCCTCCCCCCATGGCTGCCGCCCTCCCTTTAATATGTTTGCTCAGGGCTCCGCACTCCTGCAAGGGGCTGCGGCTGCAGCCTTGGACTAGAGCATGGGGCAGTGCCAGAACCGGCTGGAACCGGCTGGGACCAGCCCTGGGCGGCTCAGGGCGCCTCCTGCACAGGGCGCCCGGCAGCCGCCTGCCATCCAAACCCTGCTCTGCTGCCCAATGCACCTCTCTTCAAGGCATTGTTTTAGCCAAAAATCTACACTTTTTTTAGCTATTAGCTAGGAAGAAGCTCCTGTGGTCTTCAATGGCATAGACAGTTGGTTGTTTAATGTTTTAAACAGTGGCACACAAGGGAAGATTTCTGCAAATGAGGAGAGAAGACACTGCCATGTAAACAGACACTGACCTCTGTACTGTACAACACTAAAAGTCATGTGTTTTCCCCTCCATGGTCTAAGGACCTGAAACAGAGAAGTTATTTTTGAAGTAAGATGATATGTTAGGTTTTATAGGTACTTATAAATCTTGTGTTTTATGTCCATGGGTTTCTATTAAATGTTTTCTGTTCTTGTGCCTTGGCTCAACATGTTGTGTCAAGCAAAAGACAGGTTGGAAAGGGCTGAAGATATTTCAAGATACTTTACAGAAAACATTAAGCACTGCAAGTTGCCGAAACCTCTTCTTTCTTTATCGGTTCACATTTGTAGTAAAACACTCAGAAAGTGCAGAGCCATGTATTCAAAGGCACTTTTGAAAAGGGCTGGTTTACTACCTTTAGAAGCTATCCAGAATAGTAATGTTTTCTTGGCATCTGCTTTGTTGAGGGGTTCTCTTTATATTTTGAGGATGATTTATTTATTTTCTGCATGCATTTTGGGGCATGTGAGAGATGAGTGAAAGAGAAAGAAGTATTTTTAAGTAGTGTTCGAAGAATTTAATTAAAAGAAGTTAAATGCTGTGTTACTGAAAAACCTGGAGGGAGAAGAATTACCCGGGCAGTCTATATTCACATGGAATATTAGTTCACATGTCATATTAGTAAATCACTAAAATAATAGAAGTGTCACTGCAAGGCTTTACTACAGAAATTAAAAACAAGATAGATCAGTTGAATCTCCCTGAAGGAGGCGGAAAGAATAAGCATAAAATTCCTTGAAGGGTACACTTAATATTGTAATTATTGAAAAACAAATGAAGAAGGGCATTAGCTACCCATAGTGCAGGCCTATGGGCTAGGTATGTCCTGTTATCTCATTCACAGCTACTCAAAGCTCCTCTGTCTTCGTCTCCTCTTCTTCCTCCTTTCTGTGGTGCTCCTGCTCCAGTTCCCACCCCTTCCCACCCACCGTCCCCAGCCATTTTTCGGTGCCTTTAGTGGATGTGGGATAGCTCTGGATCAAGTGCTAGGAATTGAATTACAAAGGGAAAATTGTAAGGCAGTGTGAATTGAGTAGAAACTACAGCATAAGTGTGCTGTGGAGGGAGAAAGCAGTGTTGTGTGGCAGTTGGGGAAAGCACTACACTGTGTGGGATGGTCTCTTTGGAACAATTTTGTGAAAAAATATATTAACGTGAGTCTTGTCAAAAATATCTGGGAGTCACTTGTAATATCTAGCCAAACATTTGCCCTCAGAAGAAAATACGTTCCTTACCTCTGAATCAGGGGAGATCTGGAGGTCAGAATTGGAAAAACATTTTGGTTAAAGCAGCAAAAACAAAAGTTAGGAGCAAGAGAAAAACAAGTGGGTATTTTAAAATATAGTGTGGAAATTATCCTTTCTTTGTAAAGCGCTTTGAGATCAGGAGGCAAGAAGTGTTACAAAACCACTGTCTTATATTCAACTATAAAATACACCTCTTGGAACAAGCTGTCAGAGTGTCTGTCATGTTACAAATAATTGTTCTTGCATTATTTACTTCTGAGGGGAAAAAGGAGGCAGAGTCAAGATCCACTTAAAATCAATTATCTTAAACCTTAAAATGAAAATTCAGATTCTGAATTTGAAACCATTCGCTGTTCAGAGTGAAGACTGAAATGCAAGCAGTTGGGAGTGGGAACAGCAGAAGACTTTAGGTACTGGAGAAAAAGAGTGAATGATGATCCACCAAGTCTTCCTGAAAAAATCTAGCCATAAGTAAAACAAAAGGAATATGTATATGGACTGAGTAAAATTCCAGGAGTAGAAAAAGCAATCCAAAACTAAAGGATCCAACTTAGTCTTCTCCTCAGAGGAGACATTAAATCTTGTGTAGACTTATCAAATTATCAGTTTCATTCCTCTGCAAATGTTGGATTAGTTTTACAGGATTTTTCTGCTTTCATCGGACTTGGTATTAAATATCCCAAGAGAAGGGACGTTAAGCATTTATTTTGGGATATTTTCTATAGAGTGATAGAGCTAATTTCAAGGAAATGTTATTTAGACTTTCTTCTGCAGTCACTTTTAGTGATTCAGAAGTGCTTGGTTTCTGTGTTAGTTTATGCAATTTGGAACTCACTATGTTATACCATTGGTTCAATAGAAACATCATGAATAAGATAATGTCAGCAGAAGTCTCGTTCCAGTTGTCCAACCAGAGATATTTCTGGAGGGTGATGAAAGTACAGTATAAACTTACCAAGCACAGAACAGGAGACAATGTGCACGTGGGAAAGAGAAAGAGATCTGTGGCTCAAAATGAGCTATGGAGCTCAGCAGGGCTCGGAACTGATTTCAAAGCTTGGCTAATATCCTGCAAATGAGAAGCATTTTCATATTGAGGCTAAGATAAGATGAAGGAAAAATGTGTCCCTGCTTTTGTGCCATATACATTTCTCTTTCCTCTGACCACTCTGAAGCTTAGAGGTACTAAGGTCAATATGTGCTTACAGAGGTCTCCTTGTACTTCTCAGGACATCAGAAATGGAAAGGAAAACCCTCTGTGTCATTCATTCCATGACCCATAATGTCCATAATAACTATGACCTTGGTTATTGCCATGGCACTGTTGTATATTTCTAGATGAAACAGGAAGGATGACAAATAAGTTCTATGAGAGTTATTGTAGTCACTCTATTCCTGTTGAGTACTTTTCTTTTTCTTTATGATACTGATCAATAGGGTCCAAATCTTAGACTTGAAACAGCTAGGTCTCTCTTAAGCAGAGAATGATTTTACTCTGTAATGTAGATACTGCTACCAAACTAATTTCATTCTCTATTGTTTTTCCTCATTTTCCAAAGCGTTTTCACACCCACGTTCTACCACTCACTTTTTGTTCTGTGCCACCACAAAAAAAAGGAAGGAATTTAAAAGCTAATTTTCTTTATTTATATTATGCGATAAAACAGCAGGTAATAAAAAGAAAATCTTGAAGTCACAATAAGTATTATTCCAGAAATCCACAGAATTCAGGAAGATTTTTCATACATTTTAATACATCAAACACCATTTTATTACAAGATATGATTTCTTTCTTGTTAATACGATTTTTCTGTCAATGCTTTATCCTGCTTGTCTTATCATTTGTTTTATCATTTTACTCACAATCAGAGGATTATGGATTTTTCAGAGAGGTCTGAAAGCTTTTAACTTTTCCTGTGTTCTAAGAGCCCAGCTTTGACAATGTAAACACCATTTTATCCATGAACAGCTAATATCGGGCTCACAAAGACAGCATGTGTTTTGAATTATTTGTCTGTCTACTGACTCACTCACGAGTCTTAAATTACGCATCTACAGACTGGTAGTGTGACCAAGCCCTAAGTGTGTTATGAGTCTAACTCGTTTAGATGCCAATGAGAAATTACTAATGTGGAAGTCTAGAAGTTAGAATTACATTTGCTGGTGCAATATTCCTAAACTGGAGGGTTGTATCACAGCCTCCTCTTACGCATTACCAAGACTCGCCTTAGCTCCATGTTGAATAGTTGTGCCTGAAGTAGCTTGGAGAGCATGTCAGCTGATCAAATGCAGGTCACTTTAAGATGAGATTAGTCACTTTCTGAGCTCTGTTGACTATGTAAGTTAGATACCTAGGACTATGGGAGACCTTATGAAGCTGCAACAGGAAGCCTGATAAGGTGTCTTACAGCACCTCGTAAGATGCCATATACCTATGCTCATGCAATTAAATTCTGCCCTAGATCTCCACTGATTATAGTAGGTGCTCACATATAGACACCTGTATAGTAGCAGATAAATGTCTGAATAGGAATCTATTTTATTCTTCAGTTATTCTTCATCCAGCTTTAGTTATACAGATGCACCAGAGGAATGTATTAGGAAAGGTGACACATCAAAAGCTTCATGACCGGCATATCTGGAGTCAGATCTAAGGGTTATACCAACAAAAATCTTAGTTTTAGAAAATTCTATCAGTACTCTGTACCTTCAAACCCAAATGACCAGCAACAGTACTTGTAGTGCTCAAATTCCTTGTAGTGCAATTGTACTCCTTCCTTTATTCTCTTCCTCTGTACACTGCTCTTGCCTGCATGATGCAATAAAACCTGTTGAGACTGAAAGTACTCCTCAAGTTTGCAAGAGAACATTAGTATCTTTCTGTGGGGACATGGTTGCAGGAGCCATAAAGGAGATGAATGATGACATTAGGTTTAAGTGAGTACATATATTTTTTCATTTGGAATAGGAATAGAATGCTTCTGTCAGTATCACTGAGGCCTTTGTTTGTAGTAACGTTCATCAATAAGCGAAGAAATATCTGAACACCCAGTGAAAGAAGTCCTAGCTTTTTTTCCAGCTAAAACATAAAATGATTTCATTTAACATGTCATGGTCACCTAATTACCCTTTATTAAAAGAATTTCCAAATCATCATGTCATATTATTAACTGCCACCTGGTGCGATCATGAAAATTCCAGTACTTATAGAAATTTCGCATTTGTCTTCTAAATGGAATAGTCAAATATATAGCTCCCCTTTCCACGTGTCACCACTAGTTACTTTGCTGATCCAAATGACTGAAACTAAACACATCATTAACTTACAGACAATAAGAGATGACATAAAGTAAGGGTAGGAATAGAAGCTATTGCTTCTTCAATACACTAAATCAATCTGTCTAGGTTACAATGGCCTCTCTTGAACTATTTTCTCTTTCCAGATGTTGAACATTCTGGTGCTTCTCCAGATCTCAGATAGAATGAGAGAAAATCTAGACTGATGTATGGGTGAATTGCTAATACAAAAAAATGAGGAAGGGCTTCACTGCTTTCAAGGTCATATTTATAACATGATACAGTCCAGGTAAACCCTGCTTGCAGGATGATGTTACTGTAGAAGTCTTCAGTGCAGAAAAATGCTATTATCTTTTTATTATAAAGAAAGCCAAATTATTATTTATTCTATAAAAGCACATTAGCATTTCAGAAGATCATGTCTGAAATGCTTAGTGCATTTGCTGATTTTATTTTCAGTATGTATACATAGGGAAAGTCAAGACAAAGTTGTTTGCTCATTAAATCTACAGATGACTTTTAATGGTGCTTTTTCTTGTCTTGGATAACCTTATTAACTGCGTAAATTCTTTCCTGTGTGTATCAGGTAATTGAAACTAAACACTTTGGGTATATATAAATGATTTATTTACAGTGTCTCATCACTATGGTTGAGATTCATGTCCTCTAGATTTAGTCATCTGCAACACAGAACATCTGAGTTACTTTCCCTAGTTTATAGTCAGTGGAGAAAAAGAGACACTTTTAGAAGTACAGGTTTATTTCCCTTGATTATAAAAGAACTTCGTAGTGACTAGCTCAGATATGTTCATCGACATCATAAACATCTAACATCTTTGTTGCCAGCAAGGCAGGTTCCCACCGGCTCTAGAAGGAGACACCTTCAGGGAAACTTCAGTATGCTTGAAAAAAATTGAATACGTTAGGAATTCAGTCAACATATATATTCTTTCTTGATGTTGTTCCAGGACCAAGGGGCTATCCTGTCAAGGCGAAAGGTCATTTCTTTGGGCTCAGCCAACATATATAGCAGGTGCTCTTGAATTGCCATAAGTTTGGAGATGAAGCTATCACACAGGGTGGTTCTATTTCACTGTGGTTGATCAAGAAGCCTGGGGGAGCATGTCAGGGAACAGTCTAAGCTTTACTGTATTTATTGTCATGCAGGTAAAGTTGCTTTTCCTCTCCCTCCATTAGGGTTTTCCATAGTGATAGCTAACCTGAATTAGCTTTTTCAAAAGCAATGTGTGTTTTCATCTACTGATGACAGAGATTAAATGTAAGGTGACAGCTATTATGTACTCAGGCAAGTTGTATGCATTAATAATACATTTACCATTAGCAGATAGCACATGCTCTCTCTAAGGTCTGCATGAGTGATCTGACTACAGTAATAGCTGTTTTGTTGTGACAAAAAAGTCTTGTTTTTTAAATTATTTAATAATATCTTAGTAAACTGACTTTCACAGTTAATGTGTTTCTGATGTTCGTGCCCTATATTTTCTGGTACATAGAGTGAAACCATGGAGGAGAATCCCTGTTCTCCTCTTACTTTCATATGTGTAAACATGAAATAGCTCCATATTCAAATCAGTGCAGCTGCAAGTGAAAAATGGGAACAAAATAAGGAGGCCAGAAGTGTTCAGCTGAATATGCAGCTGCTTTCTATATCTGAAGTGTGCACAAAGGATTCCAGTTTTATATCTTGAGATGAAATTAGTAAATGCAGCACAGTCATTCCTAATCTAAATAATTTTTTAAAGGGCAATTTTGACTTCATGCAACAATTCACATTTTTAGATTACTTTCAGTATTTAGGAATATGATGAGAAATGAGTTTTGCTCCTTAAGAAAAAAGAAAATTTGTAGGCACTATTTTCTTTAGGATACAATATTAGCTGGGTATAGTTGGGATAAATTCACACAATATGTGCATAAAATAAAACTGTTAACAGAAAATTTTGATATATATCATTCATTAAGAGTACAAATTTTCCAATCTGGATACGTGACTTAAGCTGCCTATTTCAAACAAAATCTTTCAGTAATGTTGAAAGACAAAGCTGATGGAAAATACATTTTGGTCATTATAAAAAAGCTGAAACTCTTTCATGGAGAATACTCTAGCCATCCCAAGTTTTGCAGCAATGGCAAATATGAGATTCTGAGGGATTTTTATGGCAAGGACATGCTTTTTGTCATATTATGAAAATCACAGTTCACACATGATCAAGAGAAACTGATTTTAGGAGTTAAATATCCAAAGAAACCATCCTCTGTAGCGTCATCCATCTCAGTATTAACCAGACCCTCCTTGTGACATCCTTGATGTGTGGTATCATCCTCGGCTTTTCCATAATGTTCCCAAGTAGTTCTGGGCAAGTCACTTCATCTAGATTTCTTATGGAAAACTACTGACTGCATGTTCCTCATTTTCTGGGCATCTAATTTGAGATATTAAGGTCTGATTTTCAGCTGGATTAAGTAAAAGGCAACTGCAAATAAAGTCATGTTGTGTATCTAATGTGCCATACAACCTCATATGCTCTGAAAAATTAGGTTCTAATTATTTCCAAATTGTCAGTAAAAATTAGTGAAAGCATTTCATCTCATTTTCTTCATAACTTAGTTCCAGAGCAGTAAAACAGGGGTTAATATCACCTTTTACCTCTGTGGGGTGTTTGAAATGTATTGTATTAGTGCGTGCAGCCAGCTACAAAACAGTAAGAAGAAAATAAGAATAACTGCTCATTAATTTGAATATAGTAACTATTAACTCTTGTACAAAAAATGAAGGCTGGTGACCTTTTGATAATATGCAGTCATATAGTTAAAGACAAAATTGTTAAAAAGAAAATGCTGGCACTTTTCATTCTGTCACTTGCCTGCTTTTGAATACTAGGCTTTGTGATTCTAATCTTGTTCTTTTGATGTGGGGGTTGGGGTTTTGTTCTGCAGTTTCAGCTGCTAAGACAATAGACTCTACTTAGTGCAAAGTCTCTGTTTTCATATGATGACAAGCAGGAATTGTGTTATCTTAGGACACGGTTTTAGTAAGGGACAAAAAGAGACAAAGGAGTCCCTTTCTGTAGTATCCATGCAGTCCAGATCATCTCTGCACTGTCAGAATAAGCGGCCAATTTTTGTGGGAATGTAATTCTAACCTCAAAGGACAAGTGTATGTTCTCCATGTGATTAAACTTCTGGTAAATGGAAGTTCAACCACATTACTACTTTTTTTTTTTTTTTCCTTGTAGTGTAAGCACATGTGCAAACTTGTGAGCATGATACCTACCATTCGTTCGCTCTTTTTTAATAACCTGCTTGTACTATAATTTATAATATGAAATGTAATCTTAAAAACAAAATCCAGTGCTTTCATCTTCCAGGATAGTGTTCTAACCACTGAGGTGCAGCTCAAGATATCCTGTCATTTACTTTGGAGGTCAAAGGGATAGGTTTGAATCCATGAACTAAATTACGATTTCAACTCAAGTCTCCCACTGCTTGGGTGAGTGCTAAAACAGGCTGTGATATAAACGATGAGTTTTATGTCCTCCATCAGTTTTAAAAGAGAAGGGAATCTATTGCTACTTTCTCCGCAGAGCGTGATCTTGCCGTTGCATGTGAAGAGTCTTTGGAAACTGTCTGGTGGATTAAGACATTATGGAAACAAGGAGGATTAGGTTTGAAAGTGAGCTAGGACGGGGACAGTTCTAAATAGACATGTAGCCTCACAGGGACGTCCAAGCAGAGCACAGATGCCTCCAGCTTTCAGATGAGGCAGATGCTTAAGATAGATTTAAGATATTATCTGGGCCTAGATATTTAAATTCTCCCCAAATTTTCCTTTCTCTGCCTACTTTGGGTTTATTGGCTCCTACCCTCTGCTATGAATCTGCAGTGTTCTAGGTAGGTAAAATTTCCCAGACATGTCAGCTGAAGTTGGCTGGAGAAAAAAAAGTCAGATCTTGAGCAACCTCTGCTGATTTTGTTGGCTTAGCTAACCTAGGCAAGCTGAAGATTTGGCTGTGTATTTAAGAAGAAGGGGTGCTGTCATAGCCTGCAAGCAAGGATGCTATCTCTGTATTAGGTTAATTTTTGTCACTATAGTTTACAAAACAGGTACAACTGGCTTTTATCAGTCCAGCAGTATAACAGTTCAGGCTGTCTTCTTGATAAAGTATTTCTCTGCTTTACTTTACGATGGGCTTTAGCAAACAGCACACAGGTTAACCATTGCTGAGATACATTTTCAGAAATTCCGGAGTTTATAACAACTGCTTGTAGCTCTTAACCAACATGTTATTTTGCATGTAGTAGTAATGTTTTTTGGTCCATACTTCCTACGTGACATGTAAATCATTGCACTCCTGACTTGCAGATTGGATTTAGGAGACTCCAGTGTGACTAACTGGAATCAATGTGTATACCCACATAAATTATTAACCTAGTTCTGCTTAGGATGGTGAGTACTTACAGTCACAAATAACCAAGGTATATTGGTATCCTAGATACAAAAGTGGCTTAATGATGTTAATCGCAGTTCATGTTGGATCTTTCCATATAAAACCCACACAAATAGCAAATAAAAATCCTATATTCCCCAGGCCCATTTCAGAAAGAAAATAGTGATATAATGGAAGTCTGATAAAAAGGTTCCAGAAAATGGAGCCAAAGGCATAATTTCTTCAAATTAATGGCATTCAACTTTGTTCCTTGTGTTTTTTTTTTTTTAATTTTACTCTCAAATAAGTCATTGTACTAAAATTTCAGGTCATTGAGAAACCATTGCTTTTAAATCTGTTAGCTTTCGTCCCACTCACCAACCCCATCAGTCTCAATTGCTTGGTGGGTATAATTTATTTTAAAAGTGCACTCTGCTGAATAAATCATATGACGTATTACACACTTAACAGTTGTTATTTGTATCTATCTTCCCTTCACCCTTTTTTTGTAGAGCAGTGTTTTAATCCATCCTAAGGAAAGAAGGAAAGGTCAAGAGAAACATCAGTGATTGCAAAATAAAATTGCTTTGTTAAAATAAAAGGGAGCCACAAGTTTCTGGCAGTAATCAGAGAGATTTGACAGTGGAGCCTGAAAGGGAGAGGTTCAGGCACTTGGGAACAGGCCAGGGAATAGACAGAGAGGAAAAAAAAGAGAAGAGCAGGAGGCCTGAAGCAAGCTATTGAATATATGGGTTTCCATCTGCCCCACTCTCCCACCTCCCCTCCAGAGGTGAAAAGCCTGTGGGGAGCAGGAAGGGGTTAGTCCTGTCCTACAGGAGTTCCTACTCCTGTCTTGCTGAGAGAGACTGCCCCCAGCAAGTCGGTAGCCTGTATTTGTTAAAGAAAAGAAGATCTTATTAAACAGCCAATGTTTAATTTAAAAAAAACACAATTTTAGGTATTCTTAACATCATGAAGCTTGGCCCAGCCTTACAAGACTATGATAAGATATGTCTCATGGCAATGCCCCAAACGATGTCAAATCCAGATCTTCACAAAAATTGAAAAGTGCTTGGACTTAACATTCCAGCTCAGGCTCAGATCTAATTTAACTTCAACACAATAACAGTAGCTTTGGGGAAATTTGTGCTTTTGTCACAAATGAACACCATATGAAAAGCTGCAGTTCCGTGTGATTCTTGGTCAAGGCACAAACTATTTGCAATGACCCACTGGTTTACCAGGTCTGTAAGCTATGAAAAGGATGTGATGGCTCTGTAACAAGGCAACTTCTCTGCCATTACATGTCCCAAACACTGCAGCATGTGGTGTTAGCAGGGACAGGGGAAAGAAAACCCCAAATTACCCCAAAGTTAATTTACCCTGTTCAGACAAGGGTTGTGGTAATAAGAATTCAACTTGTTCTCTACAGAAGCCACCCCTTGCCCAACATACAGACAGAAATCACCCCCTTCTTCTCAAAAGAGTTGCAAAAAGTTTATGACTCCTAGAAATTGTCTAGTTTACAGTCTTCTTACAAAGCAGAAATTTAAACAAGCCCCAAGCCTGCAGATTTATGTATATCTTTACACACCACTGTGCATTCCACTGAAATTAATGAGATTAAATGCTGTGTGTATAGCTAAGTCCATGTATAAGGTCTTTGTTATATCAAAACCCTGTTTATTTTTTCAGACCGCTCATTTTCTTTTTTAAGAAGCAAGACTTGAAGGTTTAAACAGGGTTTTTAAACAGGTTTTGAAGGGAGATATTTGAAACTGAGCTTTGCTTTGAAATTTGGAATGTTCTAAGATTCCTGTGTACATATCTGTATGGCCTGAAATAAAAGGAAATTGTCTGCTAGGTCCCTGTGAAGTGAAATTGCAGAGCTTTGCAGGTCTTGGATGAGGTCTTTATCCTCCACCCTAGG
Organism: Apteryx mantelli; assembly: GCF_036417845.1. NCBI lineage: Eukaryota > Metazoa > Chordata > Aves > Apterygiformes > Apterygidae > Apteryx > Apteryx mantelli. The sequence goes on from NC_089978.1 coordinate 29,954,209, forward strand.
TAAGATAAAATGTGGTCCTTTTACCCTTGCTGGATTAAAGTATTAAAACAATGTGCATAGTTTAGCTAGGGACAAGAATTACTAGACATTACAGGAGACAGCTGTAAGAGCATTCTTCAGATATTTCATACCATCCTTGGCATACAAAATATGCTGGAGACAGAGCTGCGGTGAGGAAGAGAGGCATTTTGGAGACAAGCCCCAAGACACAAAACTATGAAGATCCCAGGCAATGCACAAAGGAGATTACTAAAATTTATAGGTTACATATGTACAGCCTGACCTACTATCAGACTTCAAATACTTCCTTATTACAACATATCCTCACAAATAGATGTCTCTAGCTGGCTTAAAAATTAAGTCCAGTGTTGGAGTTCCAGCCTCCGGAAATATTGGCCAGCACTCACAGTTACAGTGGAAGCAGCTACACTGTGGCATCATGAGTAGCCTGGTTGTTCACACTTCAGCCAGTCATGAAAAGAGCTGGTTTTCTGTCTTCTGTTCTTCCGGTTTTCCTAGTGCAGAGCTTGAGGTGTAGCCAAACAGTGCATTAGCACTTCACTCCACCTTGAGCTTCAGACCACACTGGTATCTGTCCTGCTCATGGTGGATGAAGATTCTTGCAAATAGCACAATTTCCTAGTGGCTGAATCTGTGTTCTACAAGAACATTGTGGGCTCTTCTTTTTCTTTCTTCTTTTTTTTGCATATGAGTTTGTTTTCTTACAATGTGTGATATGTGTTTATGCATATTTAACCACTTCTGCTTTTGCATAGGAGACCTGCTGGCAGATAGAAGGGGACAGAGAACTGTTAATACCAGAATCCTCCCTGCATTCAGAAAGGAGTTGAGTCACAATAAAAAGGTTTGGATGCTGGAGAATGCTGAAGCTTAACTGATTAACTGATAGTCCATGTAGACAGACCTATAGAGAACTCTACCACCAGCTAAATAATATCAGGAAGAAGATGAGATCAAGGGGCAAAGACTGCCCTGGTCATAAAAGCTGAGGTTTAATGGAGTATCAAAGTGGCTTAAAAGGTACATTGATCCTTTTCCACAGCTGCACAAGTCTCGATGTGGCTCAAATTCCAAGGCCTCTGCTCTGACATGGTCTGATTTCTGGGGGGGTTCTTTTTTCTTTTTTCTTTTTTTTTCCCTAGTTGGCCCCATTTTCTAAAGCTCAGAGGTATTTGGTTTCACATGTAAGGAAAGAGGCAAGTATCTGAAAAAAAAAACCATGCAAGAACACTGAACTGAAATTACATTCTTCTGCGATAATATGTAGCTGATTTTAAAAGATATATTGCAGAAAAAGGACAACGTACCTCACACTAACATCTGAATCACTTAATACATTTTCAGTCTGATGATGCTGAGCACTTAGCTTTGTTAGTTCATGTCTCTCTTGAATGTGAGACTGTCTGCAAAGCAACAGATCCATAAGAGCTGACCTCACTGTGTCTACAGTGCACTAGAAATACTAAAATGATTTAAGTTACAGTTACTAGTGTTACAGCTACTAGCTGGGGCAATGCGATTATATGTGTTTGGGGCTGATTCTATTCCCAGGACAAGCAATTTAAAGTAACTGAAGAAAGGTCACTATTTCTGGATAAGGATGCAACAATAGAAAAAAAAGAGTGGGCAGTACTTTCAAACCATCCTGGAGGCAGGCATAAGTAACAGAGAGGAAAAGAGCTGTTCCAAGGGGATCTCTTTGTCAGTAAAATGCTGCACAGATCAATGATATTTAAAACATGGGTCAGATGTATTGAGATCACTGCTTGCATAGAAATTCTCCCAAACAAAAATGTCTCTACCTTTCTTATTAATCCAAGTTAAATTGTTGTATTTAGAGGGAAATACACAGTCCCTTCAGCTGTTGTTGGTGTGTCAGTCTCAATGTCTCTGAGACTCTCTGTGACACATAATCCCACTGCAGCCACGCTCCGTTACAGAGATCTTTGCATAAGATCTGCAGTAGAGTCATTCTTTTACATTTCTTTAAGGAAAATTCCCTTCACAAACATTTGGGCAAGCAATATCTTCTCACTCACCTGTGTAACTAATAAGCCATTTGCCACTGTTAACAATTCATTGTACCCCTTTATACGCAGATAACTAAATCAAGTACAGGTCTTCAGTGTTAAATCTGTTGTTGTACAGTTAAGTGCCAAAGGAATATAATTTGTTCACAAACAATGATGAAGAGAGAACAGTTTTGAACCTTGCAAATTCATTGTATATTCCACTATATATTTAGATAACCTTAGTTTAAAAGGCCCAGGCTTCTAACACATGGTAGAATGTGCATATCTTAAAAGGAGAGATACGGGGAAGATAAAAAAGCAGGGGGACTTCAGAAGCTTAGTTTCCTGAGGTTTTGTGACCCGTGGTTGCAATACCCAGTACCTAATTAAGTGTAAGTTCCTATCAGTCCTGTTCCTGACACTGGATTAGTCACAAGGTCTCTTTCCTGAATTATCTGATGTCTAGTAAAGTAGTTGAACTGATACTGCAGTCTTTCTTGGACTTAAAAGGTAATTTATTCCTTTGTGTTATAAAGAGGTTTATTCAAGAATTATTGGTGAGATAATTCCCATATTTTCTTAGATGACTAAAAAGTGTGACAGATACCTTGTGGAAGACAAATGAAATGTTAAGTAATTTATCAGGTATAATATGCCACTACAGCAGTTTTTATGCATCTTTAGATAGACAAACTAAATTATGTCTGTCATCTCTTCTCAAAATATGACTTCTTATCAGGAGCACACATTCCCATTTATTGGTTATTCACATAAAAAGCTCTTAGGTGTTTCCATGTACTATCTATTCAACTTTGTGTTCAGCCATTACCTATGCTGGATCATTAGCTGCTCTGTCCCTGTCGTGTCATCTATGTGTTCTGCCCACCAAACATAAGTGTTATTAGCCTTACTCTTCCAGAGACTTCCCACAGTCTACTAGCTCCCCCACCCCACATACGATTCACTTGTTTGGTTGCGTGTTTTGTCCTGGGGGACTTTGTTCTTTGAAGATATTCAGCAGTCTTTCTTCCTTCTTCATAGATATCTAGGTTTCAGACTTGCACAAAACAGACTTTATTGTTCAGGCACTGAATTCTGAGGTATGTTGTACCCTTTGCAGAACAGAAAACAATTCAGCATAGCCTTGGTTCATGAACTTCAAGCACATTTGTTGTTTTATTGATCTCTGTAAAAGCACACAGGAAGCAGCCAAGTACAGCACTGAACCAGAACCATGGATAGTATGTTAATTAAGTAAAAAACAAAATGCTTTATAACAAAGTATTTAATTCCCAAGTTCCTCTAGGGAGTCATTGTTGAAGGTACACACAGGTCTTTTGCAGTCACTCTTTCTCTTCATTATCTGCTTGATTTTCTATTTAAAGAGTCCCCACTATTCTATCAGCTGGTGCTAGTGTTATCTGCACAGTCCACACAGCAGCGGAACTATCAAAAAAATCCTAACCCAAAACAGTAACCATAACCTGCCCTATTTTTTAATAACAGTTTCTCACATGCTACATAAAATTGTGACTCCAGTGATGAAGGTGGAAATGGGGACTTGCTAAGAATTAACAGTACAAGTGTTGTAGAGGAAGCACCTGGTGTAGGAGGAAGCAATTGCAGAACTGGTGTTTGAGGAAGGAATGAGGCAGGTAGGGAACGAGTCAGAAAGGGGATCAGACACTTGCCTGAAGGAGGGATAAGAAGTGGTTGAGCTGGCCACTGAGTGTTGGGAGTGTGGAGTTGTTTCCTTGTATTAAGCTTTAAATGAATATTTGCAAGATTATGAGAGCAAAGCCAAATATTGATCCAAAGCCAAATGTCCATTTCACCATATTTATCAATGCATAAAGGCTTTAGATAGTATAGCAACAGGCTTCCAAGAAATGCTCAATAGAGAATGATAGATAGGCTGCCTCAAATCTGTTCTCACTTTTGCATGAGATCAGTCAAATATCCAGAGAGAAAATGTAATCCCCAGTTTGGAATTATCTCTTCCCATGAAGTATATAACAAACATTTAAGCTTCAGAAGAAATTACTCTAAAATATAACTGTTATGAGTACATGAAAAAAGACTGGATTGCATTTTAGTTTAATTTAAAATAACCATGTTGTTATTGGATACATTCGGAGTAATAGAAAATTAAGTGTCCCAAACTAATGATATATTGCTTCTATTTTTCAGTTGATATCCTCTCTCCCACCGATTTGAAGAGTCATTTAAAAAATAGTAGATATTTCTCTAGAAACATCAAATTTCAATTTTAAGGACTCATGTATATCTACAATGTATTATATGAAATATATTGGGGAATTTGATTCAAATGCTGTTACAGTGCCATCTGCTGAAAAGCAGCTGAGACTAAAGAGCCTTTGGCAATTCATTCTTGCTAGGAGCTCTTTAAATTCTTCATCCATCCTGGGTGCTTTTCAGTCTTTAACACCCTACAATATCACAACACAATCTGTAGTCCCAATACAGGAGGAGCTGTAAACACTACATTTAGATATCATTAAGTGTCAGGGATTTCTCTGAAAGGTATGCATGTACCAAATAAGAACACATTGGTGATGCTTAAGACTCAAACTGTCTTATATATATGCATGTAAACAGACAAGTATCTATGGGTGTATAGGCACAGCTCAAGACTTTTACTCTCTCAGGTTGACTCTGATAAAGAAACACAGGTCTAAACTCATTAAATGCTATTAACTCTTATATTTAAGAAAACATCAACTGAAATGTGTTACCTAGTAAGTTTTTTTAAATGCACTCCAGTTTCCAAATCTAGAAAAGCTTCTCAGGCATGTGAATAAGCCCTTTAAAATGAGCAAGACAGGCTGTATGGATTAAGGTAAGCTTTGATAACAGCCTGAATTTGGGGCATGAATCAGCAGTAGTTGGTCTGAGATTCAGGTTGGTTTTTAATTACAGCTGAATACTTTTGTGCTGCCTGCTTTGTTAAGAAGATCCATCCTTCATTCTTTTTACATTTGTTTATAAATTCCTCTGGTATACGATTAAAAACAGACTTCTGTCTTCTCAGTCCACAGTAAATCAAACAGGTCTCATCTAAGATCTGGTCAATAAGTTCAAAGCAATGTGCATTCATCTCCACCAGAATTCCACTGGTTATTTGGTGTAGAGGTATTTGTACTATATCCTGTCAGTGAAAATTAGGTGATTTTTTTTTCACCTCAGAGTGATGTTTAGAAATGCAGTGTATTTGGCATTATTCTCCTGCTTGAAAAAATTGCAGTGGTCATTCTGAGAAGAGAAGTAACAAAAGCTATTCAAGCAATGAATAACAAGTTACACACTGACACAGTGGACATTTCATAAATAACCAAAAGGCTGAAATTCATTTGCATAAGTTCTTCCATGAATAATTTAAACACGTAAAAGCAAAGTCAATCAGTAATTCACTGAAAGAGAAAAAGACTGAATTTCAATTAACACTGTCAACCGGCGTGACTAAATCTACCCACAGTTAACCTGTGTAGGACATGCGGATGTTTTGCTCTTAAATACTGCATGCTGTCTCAGGATCTGGCAGGTAATGATGCTCAAAGGTGCTTGTAAAGGTGTACATGTGGGCCTTTTTGCTAGTAAGTGATACTGGATCTGAATTGCCCAAGTTCAGCAGAATTAAGTAATTTCCAAGAGCCGTTGTTTGTGTCTTCCTACTTTGCTTTTTCAGGGTTTAAGTTCATATGTAACTGGGTTCAGAGACCTGAGCTAATCTCCCTAAATTCCTTCTGTGATTACTGTAGTAAGACACAATACTCCAGAGGGTGAGCCAGACACCAGAATTTCAACTCCATGCCTGAACTGTGTTCCGGAAAGCCTCTCTCTCTGCTCTTTCTCCCTTTTTGCTATGGAGGAAATGTAGGTAGATTAACTTCTGGATGCGCTCTGAATGTCTCTTCACACTCTTCTCTCCCATATGTCTTTCCCTGTTTAAAGCCCTAGTAAACAGCATAATGATAAAATAGCACAAAGAAATGCTTTAGTAAATGCACCTTATTTAACTCCTAGCAGACTCTTTCAGTAGCTACCAGCTGCCATATTGAAAAATCACAACCAGCTTGGGGCAAGACATTCAAGAGATGTGCACAAGTATCAGGAAGTTTTTGAAAAACTTGACAGATGCCTGTGTCTGTAGTCATCTACTTATTTGGAAATTTGAACTCAGATTTCAAAAAAATTGCATCCTGAGTCAAGAAGAAATACTGAGCATTTTGCTGAACAGAGCACTGTCTTCAATATGTATAAAGATATCATCAAAGGAACTTTGTGTCACATTGATCTGTTGACTGGACATGATGGGTTCCATGGGTTCTCATTAGTTTAGAGATTATTAATCAACTGAGTCTTTTTATTAATCATATCCTAAAAGAAGGCTGCTTGGCTACTAAACAAGTAGTTAACTTACAACTGCTGCATATGCTGGGAGCTTTCTAAGGACTGTGAATTGACTATACTCTTGCAGCCAGCCTGATCCTATTCCCATCTTTTGCTGCTTGCAAAAATGGATTATGTCCAATGGGTTTCATTTTGAAAAATGCTTTAACTTTTACTTTTATATTGTCCTTAGAATAATAGTAACAAGAGCAAGCCTGGCTGCCTGTTTTGGCTCAGAGAAACAACAGAATTATAAATGCAACTGATGGAGAAAAAGAAGCATTACTCCAGCAAACTCTGAAATCTCCCAGAACACTGCAGTATTTAAAGAGAAAAAAAAAACAAAACAGATACTTCTGTACTATGACCATTGCTTAATATGGTGTCTGAGCCATATTGTTTGTTTTCATTTAGATTCGGTGACTTTCACACAATTTTAGGACAAGATCTAAAGTCTACTAAAATTCTTTGGACCAACTGGTGTTCTACTCAATGTTATCCTATTTTACAATGATCAAAGAGATCAGTTATTTGGCTGTGGGCTACAAAGTAACTGGAAATCTTGATTCTGAGTCCTATTCTGAGATATTCTGGAAGATTTTGGGTTTCACCCGACAATCATCTTGAGAGAAAAGATGATCAGGTAGGTAAGATATTGGTTTGGGATGCTAGGGACCAGAGTTCAATGCTGTTTTCTCCATTAGGGTTCTTGTTTGATTTGTTCAACTCACAGACTATAAATGTGTCAGTTATTGTAAAGTCTTTTGAGTCTAAGGTGCAAAGTCTGATGAGGAATTCAGTGCACCTTACATATAACTACATATATTAGCTGTGATCCTTGGAATAGGCAGATCTTTAGTGGCTATATTTCTATGTGCAGTGAAGGTCAGTGTAGATCTTTGTGCATCATCTAGCTGGTTAATTTCTTCATTTCCCCTTCAAATGGGAATAATAGTCTTCACTACCTCAAAAAATAAGTTGTGCCTGAAAAATATGCCAACATTTGTGAGTTAATGGCTACAGTAGACCATTGGCCTCAAATATTCTTCAATAGATAAACACTCTCAAACTGTCCTACAGGTTGACGCAGCCCATTCTATAGGTAGGTATGAAAACTGAAGTCTTTCATTTTAAGTCTTGTCAGAATTTGTTGTTTTATAAAGACAACAGACAACTTTATAAAGATATCTTTTAAGAAACACCCTGGAGATACTCCTATTAAAGGGAACAAGTCATGTCAGCTTTACTTGTATAGGTTACAGGCTTATTGAATTGGCAAGTGATTTCTTAATTGATTCTGGAAGCATATGCCAGGGCCCAGGCATTGTTTGTGATTTCCACCAGCTCTCCAGAATGCTCCATGTTCTTACTCTCTGAGCCAGCTCCTGTCCTGAATTACATATCTACAACCCTGCTAGCTTCAGGGAGATAAAAACTCAGGGCTGTAAGCTCCCTGTCACTTTTCAGAGAGCCTGCTTTAATCCCCAACTCTGAGTCTAGGGCACTTGCACTCCATCCAGCAATTTTAGAAAAAACACACAACTCAGAGTTTATCAAAACATCTTCCTCCTGTGTTATGTATTACAAGTTACTAGAGGTCAGGAAAACAGTGCTTAAAAAAAGGTCGCTCACTAATTACCCAAGTGACACTCCTGATTATGCTTAAGAAATTAGAGTTCTGTTACTGTTCTAAATATCACTGCCGCAGAGGTTTTTCTAGTGCTGTACAGAGGAATCAGGAGTTAGACAAAAATGGGAGATACTCTTCTACACTGGGCTTCTCCAGAACGCTGTAGGCTGTGCCATGCATTCAGGCTATGCAGCAGACCAATGTGTCAGAGAAGAAAAGTCCAGATGAAATGTACTTGCAGCTTCAATTTCAAAGTCATGGTGCATTCCCTTTTGAGTAAAACCGAACATCTGTAATCTCTATAGCCATCCTTGTAGAGCATTGTCCTCTTACCTGTCTTTCCAATGAGACCTTACTGATGTTTGCCTAAGGCAAGGTTTGGCTGGAGTAGCAATATCTTTTAGAAGACAAACTAACATAATTGGGCTCTCAGGAACACAAGCCCTTCTTTGACTATGTGCTCAAAAAACTATGTATCAGAAGACCCCTGTGTTAAGTGGAGGTTTTTATTTAATCATGTTTTTCTCCGACTTGATAGAGGAAAGATGTGGATCACTAGCAGAGGCAGGTGAAGTGGAGATTTTTACAACCTGGATTAGGGCTCTTTAGGAACATTTATATCGTTTTTGTTCAAACAAATCAGATTCATTAAAATTTGCCTGCTTCTTATTCAACAAGGATTTATAGCAAACTGCTAAATAAGAGATATCTGAGGACCCTGGGCTTTCACTCTGGCAGTAATTGGGGATGTTATTGGCCTGGAATGCAGCTGGGCTTTGGGTAACACTCATTAATCGTTCTGACACAGAAGAACTGTGAAAGTACTAAGGGCCCAGGTTTGGATCTTTTACTTGACCTTTGTGAATTTTTAAAAATCTAAACTCTTTTTTTTTTTTTTTTTAATTTTAATGCAGTGTTCTTAGGTGAAGATTTGCCAAGAGACACAGAAGACTTTGGCCTTCCCATTAACAGCCAGTGTGCTGTGCCCCCCCTCACAATGTGCTGAGGTTGCAGTTTTAGACTATATCTTTTGCTGGTCATTCATGCATATCTTACAAAACATACAAGTATAGCATGCCTAAATAAAATACTGCTTCCTGCTCCAGTGCAAAAAGAGCAGAATTTAACTTAGAAATTCTGTAGAATTAATTTTTAAAATTAGCTTTCAATCCTAAAATTGAGCTCTCTACTAAGACACTAAAGATAATGCTATTTTCTATATTGCTGTAGACTTAATAGAAACAAATTCAAAGGCAGAGTAGTGAATATTCACATCAGCCCCCGTTACTGGCTGCCAATATGAGTTGAAGGATTTCCAAAATGGACTCACTGGTAAGTTACAAATAATTGCTGACATAATGAGTTATATCAAGAGTAATTAGATCCACCCTGCTTGTACTGGCTTTGATGTAATCTAGTGATATTCTCTTGCTAACCAGATGCTTCAATATTCTGCTGGAACAGGACCTCAACTTCGGTTGCAGAATCTGTGTTGACACTCAAGCCAGATTCATCCTAAATTATGGGATATATAGGCTCAATTGAGATATATAGTAGTAGCAGTAAAAAAGAAAGGGGGTTGGGTTTTTGTGGTTAAAATAAGACAGATTTGGTTTGGATAATTCCAGTCCCTAAAGAAGGAACATGTCTTTGCCATGTTTGTATAACAAATTTCAAGGTAAAAACACATTTTAGCAAAACCAGTGTTTCCCACTCTTCATGGACATATTAAGCATGTGCTGCATTTTACACTACATTTTACTCTCTGTATTAACCTGAAGAGATGTGTATGAATAGAAAGCAAAAGTAAAGATCTGATCACTGCTAGTGCATGAGACTTGAATTGGAATGATGGCTCTATGTAGTAAGCTCTAACCACTTGTTGCTAATCATCTAAATTAATGAAATTAATAGAAAAATATGCTAGTGTATATGCTTTTAAAGCTTTCTAAAAGGGTGAATTTTCCACTTTGTTTTTCGAAATTCTATTTCCATGTGTTGTCCAGCTCCTTGTACATTTTCATAATAGTAATATTTAACACTGCCATAACAGTTTATATTTTCCTAGCTACATGCAAACAGTTAGTGATCTGCATCATATTGACACAAATTAGGCCCACATGTGGCCTTATCACGCACATGCAATTTCTCCATCATTTAATCTCAGTCCTAAATGACAACTTTGGAATTCTCTGCCTCTCTAAATCTGCATTTGTCATTGAATTTAAATGGATCTCAAATCTATAAATAACTGCATCAACCCTGAATATTGCATTCAATTACTGAGAGTTTGCTGCTATTCGCATGACAGTCATGCTGGGCTTTCATGCTGTTTGCATCAGCAAATCTCTTCTTTCTAAAACAACCTCCTGTATGCATGATTAACAACTCAATCTGAGGTTGAATTTTTTTAAGCCTTTTCTCTAACATGTCTAATAGAGTAACTTTTTAAAAAGGTACCACTGGTGACCTGTAGCTATAACTCAACAACTGTTCTTTTTAACAAGACTTTATTTGGGGTTACAATGGTTAGAACCAGGCTTGAACACAAATTGTTGGTCTGTTTAGCAGAAAGCAAATTGAAAGGTAACACAGAATTATAGTGAGAATAATAGCATCTCCTTACAGGCAGACAGTGCATGTAGGTGCACAGTAAGAGAGGGTCAGGTTGTGAAATACTTATTTCAGGCAATTGCTACTCCCTACTGGGAGCAAAACTGGCCTCACTGGTTGTGCCTACAGTGCTGTTATAGAGTGGCCCTGATCTGGGGACCATGAATGAATTTGCTGTTTTCTCTTTGGCTGTAGCAGCACCCTCAGGCCTGGTTCTGGGGAAACACTGGTGTTTCTACTGCAAGAATCTCCCCCAGTGCTGATTGTGCCACAGTACACAAGAAAAGGTGCATCTCACCACCATGGGGCTGCATGTTAGCACCCCGCACCTGGGCAAGGAGCCTCATCTAGCCTTTCTGGGCTAGCAAAATATGCCTGATGCTCAGGAGCCATCATTATGGGGGGGAGAGCACTGCTTAGCAGCTCCTCATCATTATCTTATCTGCTGCAAGAGATAACGCATTAAATTTAGATTGCTTATAGGGTGGTGTCCATGTGTGGAGCCTGGTCTTCACTGTGGCCCATGTTTCAGGTCATTAAGGACAGTCTGTGGGTCACTCTTGGAAACACATTAGCTACTTCCTAATATGAACATTAGGTTCAAAGTTCAGATTTTAATAGATAAGAGGAAGATGATAAAGAGCAGGAAAGCTCAGAGGCTAATGTTGGTTTACACGTGCATAGACAGTTCGGTTGAGAAACACAGACATGCTTGAAAGGATCTTGAAGATCTGTCCAGAGCTACTATCTGATAACGGTCTGCAACATTTATTTGCAGCTGACCAATGCTATGGAGTAAGGGCCTCTGCGCAACATGGGAGATGATTGTAAGTGACTTGCCCAGACAATCAACACATTACAACTGCTACCTGCAAATAGGATAAAATAAGAATAAAATCATATTTAAATTAGGACAGAATGAGATCTTTTCACTCACTAAAAGGTATTATAAAAAGCAAAGGTACAGCTAGAGTGAAACATGAAGATTTTAACTGGCTCTCCAAGGTTTCTTTCCTCTCTTCTTTTTCTCATATATGCCTTGTTTGTGCACAGATTCCCTTCTTGTTAGATGTGTACATGTAACCCTAGGTACATGGTGGTTAAGGCAAACAAAGTCATTTATTTTTCAAAGGCAGCGTAGGAATAATAATAAAATAAAACCCAGTTGTGACTGGGTGAGAAAGGGAGAGAGACTTTTGACCTGCATTTGTTTTTCAGTGCCTGGTTTGTTTGGGTAAGCATTTCATCATTGCTCCTTAAAGGCATACCAGCTTGCTGGGAGGGAGAGATGTGCCAAAGACCCATGTGCTGTTCATGTTCCACTTCAGATCTTCTTCAAGAGCATCAGTGGGGACCTGACCTACTCTCTTTTCTTTCAGTGAAATTCACTTCAGTGCAAAGAAAGGCAAACAGGGCCTAACTCAAAAAATTTCCTTTACTCTAAACCCAAAACAAAAACAAATAAATGTGCTATGAGGAGAATGCTTCTCAAGGCGCCATTCCCATTATGATTTATAAACAACTGTCTAATTTAACCAAGTGTGCTATGTGTCTGCTGAAAATATTTAGAAGATACCCTTGCTGTTATGGTAATTAAACATGCATGAGATGGAAAATAATAAAAACACAAAAATAGTCATGGTTGCCACAGATGACTAATAAATATAATAAAGAAAGCTGCATTTAATAAGTAAACCAAAGTAATATGGTGACAGTGGGGCAAGAACATAAAGTCTGCAGAAAATAATGTGCTGTGCTGTAAAGAGCAACAAAAACTTAAGTCTAAAGGGCACAAAATAATGATGAATAACACTGAATGAGAAAATAATTTGTTGGTGAGCAAGAGACTTGAAATGCTCAAGGCTACATGAACAGCGTGATTATCCACAGTGATTACTGCATTTTCTTATAAATCTTCACAATGCCAGCGGCATTGAATTCCTTTCTAAGACCAGCAGAGCATTACACAGGAAGAGTGATCAGCCAAGTCTTTAGATAGAGTAAGGGAGAGATGAGGGTTGCATCACTTTCAGATATTTTCCCTCCAGGAACTGTGTCATAAAAATAATTAAGCTGAGCAGGGATTTGTCTCCAGGATGGACTTTAAGGAAGAATGGGAGGGAATCCTAAAAGACTCCCTAAAATAAGATCTCTCCCAACATATCAGTCTTGTTTTAGAAAGTTTAGTTCTTTCTTTTTATTTATAGACTCTTTTTAAAGTGTTATTTCTTTCTTGCTAAATGTGAATTTCTGACTATAAAGAAAAAGATTAACCTCTTCCTATTCCCAAATGTAGTGTAATTATTTCCTTCTACTTAGCATGAAGTATTAAAAAATGGGGGGTAGCAGGTGTGTAGATTTGTTTCGTGTGACACAAAGATTAATAGGCCAAACTTCAGATGCCTGAGAGACTGTCAAATGCTGAGCAAAAGCAAACTCAAGAGGTCTCACAGTTATCCTTTTATACTAGATATTTTTAAGGTTATTATATCTTATTTTTTTATGCTGCTGGAATAGTACTTACTTACACAATAAAAATCTTCAAAATGACCAGGAAAAGAAGCATTTATACCTCACAATGATTTCCAGCTGCTATGTAAGTATACACAACTTAGTATACCCAAGTGTGTACAAGTATATGTAAGTATATGTAAGAACTTTTAGTTGAGATAATTAACAAGTAAATTCAGAGGAGAGACAAGGCAAGTGAATCCTCAAATTGTTTCTCCTTCCCCCCTTGAGCTTCATAAGTATTGTTACTGACACAGCATTTAATTGTTTTTATTCCAGGCACAGATCTACACAGATCAAATGTTACTTGTCATAGCATTCTGGTATCACCAGGCAGTGACCATGTACATCATGTGAGAATTTGCTTCCATATTTAAAAGTTCTCAGTTCCTTAATTTCAACAGTCCTCATCAGAATAGACAAATTCGAACTAGGATCTGTCCTGCTTTCAAGCTGGGAGCAAGAAAAAAATCCCAAACTGTCTGGGTTTGCTGACTCAAAATAACCTCTTATTTTTTCTAATTTTTTGGTGTTATGAAGGGCAACACTATGCTTTAGTTTAGCAGAATTAGTCCAGACATCCTCTTGAATACTACACAGCAGAAAGCTTATGAGGAAAGCTGTTGAAAAAGTGGAGGCTTTAGTTTTGCAAAGATTCATGCTACTGCTTCTTGGGGTTAAGTGTGTCAGTTCTGCATTTCATTGTCAACTGAAATGAGCACAGAATTCCAGTGGAGTTCATTCCTATTGTCTTCCTCCTGAAATCTTCTCAAATGGCTTTCGCATTTGTTTTCACTTCCAATCAGATTTTTTTTTTCCTCTTGTTCACAAGAGACAGAGGGAGAGGGAGAGAGAGAGACAGACAGACAGACTCTTGATGTGCTGCTGGTTAGAGCAGTGTTTCCCAACCTGTTGGTCATAGTCTACTAAGGACATGCACTGTACTGAAGGGGAGACAAGGAGCAAAGCTCAGCTTAACCAGCTCTGCCAGGCTGCTTAGTTCAGCCCCCGGCCAGAGCTACGATTCCTGTGAGAAGGCAGAGTCACAAAGAGGTGGCCCACGGCATAGCCCGGGGAGGCAAAACTGCTGCAGAGGTCAGAGGAAGGTGAGGAGGCAGCACTGAGAGGATGTGTAGCTTGGGATTTGGGAACACCAGAGCAGTGCCTGGGATCGGGCAAGGCATGGTGGCAAGGACCAACTTAGCCTGGGGAGTGAAATGTGGTAAAGCAGGATAGGACAAAGGCAAGGACTGGAAGAAAGGAGAAGGCAGAAACACCAAGAACTCTCTAACCATGGCTGGCAACCAATAAAGTCAGTTATTCATATGGAATATGGAAGTGAAAGGGTTAAATCTTGCTCCTGATCCCAACAGGGAGCTTTTACACTGGGTATCTAACTTCCCACTACAGTGCCCCACTCGGCCAACCTGGTTCCGAATGGGTATTTTTCACTGCAATGGATACATTCCTGGAAAGGATTTTTTTTTTTTTTTCAACAGTTCTGCGTTTCAGTTTTCCCAATCAGTTCTAGAATATGGCTGCAGAGCTGGTTTTGGTAAATAGCTGTCATCTGCCCAGGCTTGCTCAGGGCTGGTTCCAGCTTTGCATGAGGCTTTAAAAGCTTTTTTGAGTCACCTGGTCCAAATTCGGATTTTGCAAGTTTTACTCTGTGCTGGTTGGCTCAAGTTTGATGGTTATGTTACTCTACTAGTTAAGTAGAGTTAAATCAAAATAAAATAGAGTAACAAATAAAAGATAATGTTTCTAACAACACTTTAAGGGTTTAAAACAATGACATGGAAAACTACAGCTCATAACCCTTCTAAAAAGGTGCATTTATCCATGGATTGCAAAGCTAGCTGCAGGAAAAGCTTGTTATCTGACAGACACAAGATTTCCCAGATCCCATGCCAGAGTGCACATGCAGTGGAAAGAATCCAGACATGCGGTGGAAATAGCTTGAGATTCAACAAACTGAAATAAATGTGGTGTGTTGGGACAGATAAAAACTGCAGTATTTCAAAAAGAACCCTCCAGCTTACCCCATTTTGACAGACTTTGAAAGGATTGCACTTAAATTATCCAGCATATTTCATGTACATGCTATACATTAGTTCAGATTACATATATATAATTACATTTTTCCTTGCAAGAGCTGAATGAGATTTCAAATAGAGAACTCTTAGAAAAAACACCTTTTCTTCCCTTCAAAAAGAAACATAATAAAACTTGGAATATTTAAACTTTACTCAAAACTGACAAAGATAATATTCATTAATGACTGTAATTTAGTTCATCATACTAATATTAAATTAAAGTTCTCATACTAATCCTGGTTTATAGGACAAAATATCTTATAGAAAACTTTTGCATTCAGATAAGGTTCTTAGGAACACAGTGGTTCTGTCTGTGTTCTCTGAAGATCAGGACCAGAACAAATCTCTCCTCAGTCAGTTTTCTCAGTTTCTAGGACTAATTAAAAGTGTATATATCTACAAGCTCTGAGGCTGAGAGTCCAGGTCAGAACTGTAATGTGTTATGTGGGCTATATTTCCTTATGCTATGTTTAAGCGTAACTACCATCCATGCCTTTAATACATGCTCCCATACAGTGTTCCTGACATTAAACAAAAGCCAAAAGAATAGTAACTGGCCTACAAGCAAAAAACAGCAAAACTGGTAAAATGGATTGATAAAGGTCGTGGTACAGAAGTTTCAGTCTGGTATACAGCAACATTTAAAAACAGGCTGACTTCAGAGTATGTCAAAGAATCAGAGATGAGAGGGGAGAAAGAAACTGAAAGAGGCAAAGAGAACCCTTGGAGAGCTGAGTTTGTACGTATTGCTTCAAGGAGGGGAAAGTGGGAATCAAGGGGCGTTTTCACTCTACTTTTCAAAATATAAAGTGTGATAAAGACAAAGACAGTAAGCTAGAATAAGAAAATGAAATTCTTTATAACCTTTGGAGGAAAGAAGAGGTTATTGTATCTAAGCCCACCGTTGAACCACATATGCTCTGTAATACACAGGCTGTACTGTAAGCCCCCTTACCATGGAAAAATGGCAATAGACACAGTTATTAACTCTGACAAGTCTTGCATTTGCTGTGATGCCTGCAAAGATCTGACATTAGGGACTGTATAGGCTCCTTCTTCAAAGGTGAGAGGAATTATGTCATTTTGACCTGAGGCATCTATATTTACACATATTCTATTTATACTGAGGCATTTCAGTTCCAGTCTTGCATCTGGTATTTATTTACTCCCTACAAGTCTGGCTGTGAGTTCCTCTGAATAACTCACTTTTTCTGCCAATGTGATTATTCCTAGTGATTTCAGCAACACTAGCAGGTGGTGAGAATAAGTTCTGCAGTACACATAATGGTACTAATATCTCCTTGTCTAGAGTTTTGTCCTCCATGGTAAGGGCTGATTCTAAAAAAAATTTTTTTGTCATGTTCATTTAGAACCTTGTTCTTTTTTTTCTGTCTTTCCTTGGTTTTCATAGGTTTAAGGTATACCTATGGGGTTAGGTGTGATATGAAATGTAAAAAGCCTCAGAGTTCTAACTAGGGAAAAAGTAGAAAACTATTAACTTCCATGGAATATTTTTTCAATATGTTTTTATACTGAAAAACTCTAAGGAAGCAGACAATTTCAAAAATAATAAAAAAAAAAAGGTTTCTGTGGAAAGCCATGTTTATCAAGTGCAGTATTTCCGACTAAGTACAAATAACAATCAACTTTATTAAAAATTGGGCCCTGACAAGACAGTCGTTCAAAACACTGAGGACTTTTGACTTTCTATGAACTTTAGGGAGGAAAGTGGCTCTGAAAATTGCACATGAAATATTTGGAGCCTCACACCACAGGATTTTGTTAGCGAGTCTACTCTCACTGTTACATCTATTCCCTACTATATAAGTGAGTTACATTCTTATTCTCCTTGCACCATTCAGATGACGTCAGCTCAGCTTGACTTTTTGCTGCCTTTATCATCTTTTTTTTGAAACTTCTGATTGACTGTAATCTTTTTTTTTTTTTCCCCTCTCTCTTTTGCTTGCATCATTCTTCCCCATTTCCAGTACAGGGTATTTGTTATTGCCTTTTTCCTTTTGAGCAATCCCTCTTGAATACATATTAGATGCTTTTTGATCCTCATATCCTCTTTTTGCTGAGAAATGGCTGTCTTTTCAGTCACTCACTACTGTGAGTTAGGTACTCAGATGGGTGAGCAGGCGTAGATCAGCATAACTCCCCCACCCTCACTGCAGTCACTCTGATTTATATTAGTGTAGGATCTGGCTTAAAATCTAAGGGTGCTTCTTGTGTTATACCTGAAGAGCAGCATCATTATGTTTTCTCTTCCCAGATGCTACTAACATATAATTTGAAAATGAAAAATGGGTTTTATAAAATCTTTTAGGTCCCAATCACTTATGATCTCACATTTATATTTGGGAAGATCTGTAGAGACATTGGATAGGAGATAAAATGAAAACATGTACCCTGCAGCTTGTGAAATCAATAGAGTGAATGATCTGTCAGATCACAGGAGTACAGTTCAGGACATGGCAGAATTTCTGTTGCTTTGTGCCGTCATACTGTCAAAATTACTGTGGAAATATTAAACACAGCCTAGAACAAGCAGCAAAGGCTCATTACAAATGAGCTGAAATGTACTTTTGAACCTTAGTGGAAAGGGTGACATTTCAGAGTATTCCTGTAATACAGATCAGGGTTTCAATGACTGCAATAGCACTTCCCAACTTATCTTTGGGGAAAAACCAATTGCATTTGATGTTGTTTCAAACACAAAAGCCTTTCTAGTGAACATGATAACCCTCTCCATGGCGTAAAGAGATAAAAGAGATCTGAGTAGCTTTGTGCAATGGCACTATGGGATAAGGTTCTCGTTTGCTATTATTCAGGGGATATGAGCATTAACAAGGGCAAAAATCTTTGAATGCCTGCCTAACCTTTCCCCACTAAAAACAGGTGGACAGAAAATGTCAGATTAGCTGTGCCCCAGAATATTAGAGCTGATTTCAAACATGCTGAGGAAGGTGGGGGAGGAAGAATTGCAGTTTTCTGCTGGTGAAGGCCACTACCAAGCTATCAGCCTCCTGAATAATAGGGAGCAGCACACCGTGACTCCTAATCTGCAGTCATCCAGTCTCTGGGGAGATGCCCACATGGCATCTGTGCTGAGGAGAGTGCCTATCCCTCACAGATAGCCTCCCCCAAGATGATGTGAAGTATTGTTATCTGGGCTCACTCACCCACTATAGTGGGCAAGTAACTCATCACCGTAATTTACCCCTCCATAAACCATTTGGTGATGCTGCTGTGGAAACCACATAATATTCTCTCACTCTTCATTATGTTATCAAGTTCTAAATAATTCATATTTATAAAATTCTTCTGATGAGGGAATACCCATAAATCTGAAATAATAAATACTTTTTCAGCATATCTCATTTTTCTTCCTCTGTCCTGCAGCCAGGAAAACACTGATAAAAAATACAGGAAAGCCCTTGTTTCTCACAAGCCTGAGATAAGAGGTATTGCTCCCCTCTTCCCTATTTTGAGTGCCTTCATTTGTTAACCATGCAAAATTGTGTTTGCCTGTGTTCCTTCAGCAGCACAGCATAGCTGCATGGGTCACCACAGAAGTAGGATAAATTAATTCACACTGAGCTCCGTGATGCCATAGTTCAAGTGCACCCAAGCTTCTTATTTTTAGCTCTGACTATACTACTAAATACCGTATAACAGGGCTGCTCTTTGGTCTTGGAGGAAAGTGGCACAGCACACTCATAACCATATGAATAAACTTTCTGTCCCAAAAAGTAGGCTGGTTGTTACATTTGCGCCTATAGCAAGATATACAATAAGATACAAGCAAACCAAATCTGGATTCTACCAACAGCATACCACTATGTTTCAATAGTAATAGCATACACTGGTGTTCCCCTGGTACGCCCTAGAAAGCCTTGAACTGTAAGAGCTTTAATGATAATTAAGTTATTTCTTTCAAATATCTATTTCATGATCACCTCACCAAAAGACAATGTTTTACTTGGAAATTCCTCTATCAAGTATTTTACAGAGATTGGAAGATAAATGGAAAAAAAATGACAGAAAATTTATTCCACTTTTGGGACATCTTTATGTTGCTAAGGACCTGTGCTTGGCTTAATGTTCAGAACCACCACATGACACTTCAGTTGTTTACCAAGGATAAATCTTTTAATCTACTGGATATCCTTAGCACTGTATTCAGCAATTGGACAATGAAAACAACTGTGGCATCATTAGCAGTCTGCAGTACAGTACATTAAAAACTCATAGAATGTGAAACTTGATAATGAAAATTGATGAGTACCTAGAGCTTTCAATAATGGAATCATACGCATAGATATTCTGTTGTTTTAGTCTTACCTATATTGGTAAGAATAACACCGTTTGCTGTAGAAAATGCATTTTTACATTTAATAACCTAATTACACATTTTATTTTGCTCTCAGGTTTGGTGAACTACTAACAATCAGATGTTTCCAGTTGCTCTTACTAAATTTAGCGGAATTTACTGGAAGATTCCTAATATTAGTTTGGAATTGTCTTCCTTTTAACGTCCCCTTTTTTTTTAATATCGTAGCAATAGTACTATTTTTAATGGTAGGATAATATCTTGTATTGTGGTCAAGCCATGTAAAGAAAGTTACACACTTTCTCATGCCACAGCACAGAAAATTCCTGAGATATTTGTGTCAGCTGGATCATCTCAGATAACAGTAAAAGTCTGGGTAAATTCTGCAAATATTTCTGTGAAATTGATGGAATTTATGCTGAATGCATTGTGAACAAAGAAGGACTTGCGATTCTGTCTCTTTGGCATTTTATGTAGTTTTCATAAAGGTTTAAAAAATCCTTTATTACCTAGTTCAAATGGCTATGGATTTTTAAATACATCATGACTGTTCCATGGACATATCTCTGGGCTTATATTGTGAATTATATAATCTTAAACCAGTACAACTTCTGTCAGGCTGAAGTGCATTAGTATCTGTCAGTCATAATCAGTTTTGGCCTATCTGTGCGGTATTTGCTGAAAATGAACTCTTCACAGATTTTGCAGCTTCATTCCTTGAGTGCCAGATTGGAGGCTGGCTGGGTAGTAATCAGTGCTTTGTCATCTAAAGGACCATGGCCAGATAAGTTAGAGAAAGGCAAGACCTTACCCACTACTATCCCATGGAATGCAATAACTGTCAGGGCTGCAGGACACCTTTTCATCTTGGAAGTAAACGTATGACACTTTCTGCCCTATACAGGCAAAACTGTCTATACCTTGGTACTTCCTTCTCCCAGGCTGTCAGAATCAGGACAAATCAAACAAGTCAATACCTACATATCTCCTTCATGGCCCCTTGTTTCCAGAAACAACATAAATATTCTGTGTATTCTCAACTACTCTGTTTTTCATGGAATCAGAATAGTTGAAGTTGGAAGGGACCTCTGGAGATCATCTGGTCCAACCCTCCCTGCTCCAGCAGGGTCACTTAGAGCAGGGTGCCCAGGACCATATCCAGACAGCTTTTGAATATCTCCAAGGAAGGAGACTCCACAGCCTCTCTGGGCAACCCGTTCCAGTGTTCAACCACTCTCACAGTAAAAAAAAAAAAAAAAAGTTTTTTTCTTATATTTAGATGGAATTTCCTGTGTTTCAGTTTGTGGCCATTGCCTCTTGTCCTGTCACTGAGCACCACTGAGAAGAGTCTGGCTCTGTCTTCTTTACACCCTCACTTCAGATATTTATATATACTGATAAGATCCCCCTGGAACCTTCTCTTCTCCAGGCTGAACATTCCCAGCTCTCTCGGCCTTTCCTCCTATGAGAAATACTCCAATCATTTAATCATCTTTGTAACCCTTTGCTAGACTCACTCCAGTAAATCCATGTCTTTTTTATACTGGGGAGCCTAGAACTGGACCCAGCACTCCAAATGAGGTCCTGCCAGTGCTGAGTAGAGGGAAAAGATCACCTCCCTCAACATGCTGGCAACGCTTTTCCTAATGCAGTCCAGGATACTGTTAGTCTTTTTTGCCATGAGGGCATGTTGCTGGCTCATGTTCAGCTTGTCCACCAGGACTGCCCACATCCTTCTTTGCAAAGCTGCTCTCCAGCAAGTAAGCCCGCAGTCTGTATTGGTGCATGGGGTTATTCCTCTCCATGTGTAGGACTCTGCACTTCCCTTTATTGAACTTCATGAGGTTCCTCTCTGCCAATTTTTCCAGCCTGGCAAGGTCTCTCTTAATGGCAGCACAACCATCCAGTATATCAGCCACTCCTCTCAGTTCCTTATCATCAGCAAACTTGATGAGGGTGCATTCGGTCCTATCATCCAGGTCATTAATGAAGATGCTAAACAGTATTGGCCCTAGTATCAACCCTGGGGAACACCACTCGTGACTGGTCTCCAGCTGGACATGCTGCTGATCACAATCCTCTGAGTCCAGCAGTGCAGCCAGTTTTCAATCATCTACCTCATTGTCTGCTCATCTACCCCATCATCAGCTTGTCTATGAGGATGTTGTGGGAGACAGCATCAAAAGCCTTATTAAAGTCAAGGTAAACAACATCCACTGCTCTCCCCTCATCCACCAAGTCAGTCATCTCCTTATAGAGGGCTACCAGATTGGTTAAGCATGATTTACCTTTTGTAAATCCATACTGACTACTCCCAATCACCTTCTTGTCCTTCACGTGTCTGGAAATAGTATCCAGGATTAGTTCCTCCCTCAGTTTCCCAGGAACTGAGATGAGGCTGACTGGCCTGTAGTTTCCTGGGTCATCCTTCTTGATCTTTTTGAAGATTGCAGTGACATTTACTTTTTTCCAGTCCTCAGGAACCTCTCCCAATCACCATGACTTCTCAAAGATAATCAAGAATGGTTTCTCAGTGATGTCAGCCAGCTCTCTCAGCACTCTCAGGTGCATCCCAACAGAGTGCATGGACTTGTGTATGTCCAGTTTGTTTAAGCATTAACATGATCCTCCTCCAACAAGGGTAAGTATTCCTTGTTCCAGACTTCCCCTCTGGTCTCAGGCACTTGGGATTCCTGATGGGCAGTCTTGCCAGTAAAGACTGAGGTGAAGAAGACATTCAGCACCTCTGCCTTTTCTGTATCCTTCATCACCAGGGCACCTGTAACATTTAGTAGCAGGCCCACATTTTCCCTAGCCTTCTTTTGCTGCTTAGGTGCTTATAGAAACCTTTCTTTTTTGCCTTTCACATTCCATGATACTTCAACTCAAGGTGGGCTTTAGCTCTCCTAACCCCATCCCTGCATGCTTGGACAAAGTCTCTATGTTCCTCCTGAGTTGCCTGTCCCTGCTTCCACCTCTTGTACACTTTCTTTTTATGTTTGAGTTTAGTCAGGAGCTCCTTGTTCATCCATGCAGTCGTCCTGCTTCTTTTGCTTGATTTCCTGCTTGTTGGGATGGACCACTGAGTTTGAAAGAGGTGATTCTTGATTATCAAACATCTCTCTTGGACCCCTTTTACCTCCAGGGCTGTATCCCGTGGGACTCTTATACACCTTATTCTACATATTCTATTTTGTTTGGGTGGGAGGACCACAGTAAATTAAACTACCCTGACCTGTTTTGCACTGTGAGGAAAATCAGAAGAATGTGCTGTGTTGTGGAGTGCCTGTGAAAAAAAGAAACTGAAATTTGGGCCTTCATCCTTTTAGGCAGAGCTGAGAGAGCCAGTAACGCTGAGAAAAGCTGCACATTCTCAGAAACTGCCCCAGCACATCAGTAGAAGGTGTGAAATGTCTGTCTGTCACCCACACCTCTGGGCTGACACATTTACCTTTCTCTAACTGTTACATAATGTTGAGGCTGCAACACGGTAACACAAGCACCATCCCCTTACAGGACGACTTCCTAACACCAAGGCTGCCGAAACAAAAACAAAAAAGTTTAGGATTGTATAAGAGACAGTCTGGGCTTTATCATTTAGGGTGTTGCTCCAAGACTACCTGTAAAACTAGTGTGTTTGTTGCAGTTTTCCTCCAAATAAGTGGGTAACCATGACAATCCACATCGAATGTAGATGTATTTCCATTTGATAATGCCAATGAAGTTTTAGTTGCAGCTTTTTTTCAGGTAAGGGAGTCTTACACATGGTCTGCATAGGCTTAATCACCTAGGAATACAGACACAATCCGCTAGTCTAGGTTCATGAAGCTTTTGAAAGGAAAGGTTATTGAGTGTGTGTGTGTTTGTGCAACGGTGTTGAAATAAAACAGTGTGATTTCAATCAGGAAAGCAGTTTTCATAAAGACAAAGAGATTTAGTTGTCATAGATATTTTTATATACCGTATCATCTAAAGGTTATAGAAGTAGGTTTTTCATCAACTCTGCAGGTGAATGTTTTAAGCCTAGGAATATAGAGTGAAATCTTGACCACAGTAGGTGTTTTACCCCTGACTTAAGAGAGATGGGATTTCACCCATAGACACTGGATGAGAAAAGACTCTGTTAAGTCATAAAATATGCCTTGTAACTTCAAGATATTCTTAGAGTACACTTTCTCATTTTATTATTTACCAAATGAGTTTTAAAAGCATGAGGTGAAAGGATATCTATTGATTGTTCCCCATATCCTCCAAAATCTGATATTTTTCGGGTTTTTTTTTTGGTCAAACTGTATTTTCTTAATTTTTTCTTCTTGCTCTTGGCTGTAGCACTATGTACCAAGGAAGATACTTCCTCTCCTTTTCATGAGTGCACTTGAAATGCTTGTCCCTTACCCCGTTTCCACTGCTACCTGTACTTGACACTCTATTTTCCTCTTCATTGCCTGAAATCCCAGCAATTTGTCAATGCTTCGAATTAATACAACAGCTCAGAACATCAGCTGATGTAAATTCACCTTGATTTCAGGGAAACTATACTTTTTTACGCTGATGAATCAAAAGGCCCTGGTTTTCCCCAATGATGAAAATCACAGCCTAATAGAAATTAGGGACAAAACGCTTGCAAATTTCACTGAAAATTATATTAGGGTTGGGGGAAGGTTTGAAAATGAAACCATATATAGAAATTTAAAGTGCTGCATGACAAAATAGCTAGAAATATTTATCTTTTGTGATTATATCTCTTGTAAAGTCATGTCTGATCTACTGACCACCATCACCTCCAGATCCTTTTCCTTATTTCATATTTTAAGACTTTTTTCACCTATTAAAATAATGTCTTGTTTAATTCAATACAGTAGAATTATACTCTTGAATAGGAAGTATAGTAAAATTATACTATGTTCTTTACAGAATTCTGCTCATTTAGAAAATTGGTTACCCAGTCTCTCTTGGCAAATACTTAATATTTTCTCTTTGAAATTAGACATTACACATGATTCCAATGAAAATCACCATGGGAACCATTCATTATTATATAGCTGTGACAGTTTGAGGGGAGGGGGTTGGCCATCAAAGTATAGCTGAATATTAAGTGCTGTACAATTCTCTTTTATTATGTCAGAATATAAAATTCAGGTCTGATTTTAAAATAAATTATATATTTCTTCTTTATAATAACTCTAAGGAAGTGAATGAGAAAAAGAAAGAGAATGGTGGTATGGGGAAGATAGATACTTAACAAAGAAAGCTAACTGAAGCAAAGCAAAGAACATGTAATGTATAA
The DNA here is from genome assembly GCF_036417845.1 of Apteryx mantelli. Taxonomy (NCBI): domain Eukaryota; kingdom Metazoa; phylum Chordata; class Aves; order Apterygiformes; family Apterygidae; genus Apteryx; species Apteryx mantelli. Next base: position 29,979,125 of record NC_089978.1, read on the forward strand.
AAACTATTGGGTTATGTTGTATAGAAGTCCTACATATGGATCAAATTTTTGTTATATCACTTAACTTACTAGACTCCTTTTCTGACAAGATGCTGAAAATTTATAACATCTAAAGCTATGAAATACAATCAAGAATTTATACATTCAGTATTATCTCTATTAGATTAATAAATACAATATTCCAATATATATAATATTCCAAGTTGTTATGACAATACTATACTTCAAGTAAATAAATTTCTGCTGCCAAATTCTTTCTTATATATGTACCATCTATCACACATATGGAGCCCATTTCTGCTTTAACAGGCAACAAAAGCCCCAAGGCTACAGTGAAGTTACAGGAATGTAAAAGTGAATCTGATGTGTTAGATATTTTATTTATAATACAGAATCTGGGCCTGTTTCTCTTCTATAAAGCAACTTGAATAGTCATTTATGTCTTTGAAATAGCTGTAAAGTATTAACAAATTGAGAGCATTATTTCCAGTTCCTAACACTGGGCTCTGTGCTCTACACACAGGTGACTGACAACTTGTGATACTAGACAGTGATGAAGCTGGAATACCTACAAACAGCTGCCTTCTAAAAAGTATTGTTTCCTGATGCCATCAAAACAGACTGGTTCAGTATTACATTTGCTAGCTCTCTTAAGATGCTTTTTCTTTGCCAAGTATTTTATGTAACCATGGTTGGAAGCACTTAGAAATTATCTGAAGAAATACCTTTACAGTACCCATGTCCTGGACATTGACAAAATACATCTGAAAACCAGTTGCTGATTAGAATTCACACTGTCAGCACTCAGCAGTATCTACCTGTCTGTCTATCTGTCTATCCACCTATTAAGAATTTGTTTATGGCCAGAGAAATTTAACAGTCAGTTCCCTGTAGGATTCATTATATAAAATATTTCTATATTCTTGCTACTGAATACAATAATTACAGTGAAAACTCTAAGGTTTCCAAAACATGTCAAAAAAGTTCTTTCTGAGTCATTTGTCTGATAATACTCCAGTACAACCTGTCCTGGCCCTTCCTTTTGATTACTGTTGGTTACTCTGAAGTAGTGTAAGAGATTTTGATCTGCAAAGAACACAGTCTGAGCAAACTGCTGTGTAAGCATGGTTTTCGGAAGATTGATATACTCTGATTCCTCAAAGCACATTGAATTTAAGACTGGCAATAGGTGTATCCTTCTGTAGGATACAGAACCTAATTCTGACTGGGATCTCTGAGTGCCAGAGCAACAGAAAGACAGTGCAATTTTTTTTATTTTAACATCATAGGTTGATTGGTTTGTTCCTCATTGGCTTTTTTGTATAATTGTCCTTTTCCCATTTCTCTGAAATAGCTACTTTCAGATTAGACTTTTATCATCCCATGTCTTTTGTTCTTCATCACCAAAATGTGCACATGTTGTACCATGCACTTAGGAATGTGCTCTTTCCATGAACGGTTTCTCTGGTCTTGTGTCCCATTCTTCTAAATGCTTTACGACATTAAACAACATTGGTCTTGGCCATCTATAACTAATCAGTCCTCTGCCTTAGTAATGATTCACAGTCTCAGAAAATGGGACTCTGCCTACACGAGGAAAAAAAGGCACTCTTTCCCTCCTCCCCCCCCCAGCAGTATTAGTGTGGAATGTAGATGCTGTAAAGAGATGAGGTTTGAGCATGGGAAAGGTTGTTTTATAGCTTTAAAAAATTGATGGGATCTAAGAGCTAATAGTGTAAAATGACTGGAGTGCTCATCTGTTGACTATTAGGCCCAGTCAGCTTTTTAGAGTGTCCAGCTGTGCATGTAAATGGGCTTTAATGTTGTTATTGATGAGACTGTGGGCAGAGCAATACTGCTAAACAAAAGGAGGGCTTTAGAGTGGCTGGTGTCTGAGTTTCTCCAGAGAGAGTAGCAGGATTTAATGTGATTAGAGATTTGTGGTTGGCATTGAGCCTGAATTCAAAACCACAGGCGTTCTCTCTGCCACAGCAAATACAGGTTCAGAGTCCAGAATCCTTTAGCATCTGGGAGGGTAGAAAATAGAAGTTAAGCCTGAGCTGCAGAATTGGATAATGGCAGAGTGAATCTACTCAGCTGTTTAGGACCACTTCTTATGCATTGCTCAGACATAATTTGTTATTCATGAACTGAGGGGTTTTGCCTGTCTACCAAATGCAGAACAGGATGTCTAAGAAGTTTTTACATCTAAATTGTGATTTTGTCCTTGTCTTGTGAACTGCAGATTAGGCCCCATACACCATCTTAAATGCTCCCTTTTGCTGCAGGCAATAAGTTTCTGTAGCTCCCAGGTAGGAGCAGCCAATATTTTACCTCCTCCTGCTGAATACTTATACTGGCCACTGCTGACAAGAAACTCTATGTGTCCTAGCTGACTGCTCACACAGTGTTAAGAGAGGAGGACCATGCTCTACCCTCATGCTGAAGGCAACATCCAAGGGCAAGTGAAGAGAGGGGGGCTGCAAGACTTTATGGTTATATCCATGATGCTAAATAAATACACTTTAATAAGTGATTACTGGGCATAATATTAAGTGACATGGATGACTGTGTCCCTTCAGGAGTAAAGTGGCCATGTACTCTACAAAGAACTTGTCTTTGGGCATCCACTGGGCCTCATCTGGTGCTCCTTGGCCTTAAGATATAACTATTTATGTGCATGTGTTTTGTTCAGAACATCTTATATAATATAAGGGATGTGCTGCAGCCTGTCAAGGTGGCATTTTTACAGCACAAAGTAGATGATTCATGATGCAATACCGTGGTGCATGTCATGACAGCATGTGTGGGTGTTTCTGGAGGCAAAGACTTATGGGGCAGTGTCAAAAGACTCAGCAGGGCAAGGAGGGCCAAGCCTGGTTGTCCAGGCGCAGCGAGGGCTGGCAGGGCACAGCCTCACCAGTCAGGGCCTGTCCTGCTGCCCTGTGAGGGAGCTGGGCAGCTGGGGGAAGCCAGGGGCAGCACCAGGCATTGGGAACCGCCGCGGAGACAAAGACAGGATTGGCAGGGCCCATGGCTGGACATCAGCGCCACTGTGGTTTCTCTGGGGCAGGAACTGACAGCTGCGGGCTGGGCTGAAATGGGGTCCTGGGCCTGGGCGGGGTGGACGGAAGCCTTAGGTGGGGTGGGCAGGGACAGTGAGGCATGTTAATGCCCTCAGGGCCCTGACACTGGTGCAATCTTATCCATATTGCTTTCTGGAGGTGATCAGGAAAAAGGTATCCTTAGAGCCACACTCAGCTTTTATTCTGGACCAGTCTAGCTCAGTTATTTTAAAAGGGAGCCTTGGAGTGAATGAGCATTTCTCAGACTTGAACATCAGGGGAACAAGATCCAGACAGAGTTTGCAGGATAAGCTATCTCACAGTAATTCTTGATTATTTTTCTGCTCTTTTAGTTTTGATTTCCAGACTACGGATGGGCATGTATTCTGTATATTTTTATGAATTTCTGCTAAACCATTTTGATGCAAATAAAATTGCTTTAAACTAACTACCAAGCTCTACACTGTTGGCCAGGCTATTTTTGCTCTCTGTCCTCACAGTTACCTGCTGGCCATGTTCCTGGGTAGCTGAGCTTGTAGATCTTGGTGTGTTTCTGTACTTTTGTGATCATTCAAAGACACCAGCCAAGTCTGGGAGACAATATCTACCCCAGCTGCCTTTACAGCAGTGCCACATGACTGTGACTAGTCGGACAAGGTGGTATTCCTAGCCAAGACCTTAATATTGCTTTTTCAAGGGCTGCTGGTGAAGAAGTAATCTGTAGCTGGTGGAGGAGATTTTTTAGTATCCCATGAAACTGGTACGGTACCATTTCTGTGTTCATCATCACAAATAAAGACCTGTCTCAGTAACCCCATTAGATCTCCAACATGAGCAGAAAGTTGGGGCCAGAGCAGTTGTAAGACCAGCTACCAGCCACCTCCCCAAACTCTTTAGCTTTGTGGGCAGAGGTACTAATGAGGACAATAGCAATAACATATGGCGCTTATGCATTCTGAGTCCTATATTTTGGAAAAGTGCAAAATAAGATGTTATTCCTCCACTCTGCCTCTCTTCTTTTTCTAATTATGTGGACTCACAACTACAGTGGGACAAATGTGCTACCATGTGTCTGCCCTTTCCAACATGTTTGACCATCCTGAATGTGTGGGATCCTCTGTGCCTCAGAGAAATACACGGGGCTTTGTTTAAAACTGAAAGGAAGCATTTCTTTCTATCATTTCATTCACAGAAATTGGGAAGAATTAAAACTAGTTAGGGAAACAGCTGTCATGAAGATTCTTTTCACAGAAGATGGAAGAGTCTGAAATAAATTGCCCACCAATGACTGAACAAGAGCGAGAAGAGCTTTTTGGCAACAAGCCTTTGCAAAAGGAAATTGAAATTAAAAAGCTTTTCAGTTTATCTCATTTTTAAGTAGAACTTTCCTTTACAACTCATGCAGATGCAAACTTCTGCAGTGATCACAGAATAGGATCTAATCATATTTAGTACAATTAGATAAAAGATACTGTAGGTTTATGGTTTCCAGAGTCTTACTGATTAGTAAGACTGAGATTCTTAATCGATAATTATTACCAATTCAGACTGCTTGTCTCTCTCAGAGAGTAATAGTTGCCCATTGATATATTTTGTATGATCTTACAGGAGCACAGATATTTCCTGTGTGTTTGCCAAGCTCTCTGCAGAACTCATTTCCCTTAATTCAATTTTATTTGATCGTCAGTGGGCAAATAAATCCCTCTCTTCCATTTTTCTGTATCCCGTGTCTTTGAAGAACCCATTCTTAGTAGCTACAATGTTTTGTTTTCATTTTCAGCTTCAGGCCACATTTTCTTAAAAATTTGCCTGAAAATGAATTCTAAACACTTTTTTGGCAGTACTAATTTTTGAATATTTTACTGAGAACTGAATTTTCTCAGTATTTGAACTAAGAATTTCAGAAATACTGCCAATATTGAATAAAATATTAATGAAAGAATAGATCTTAGACAAATGACTGCTATTTTGAGCATCTTAATTTTGGAAGCAATTGTCCCAGATGTCTAAGTAAGAGCTCTTATTTATCAGACCAATGAAGGCAAAAGCCCTCTCCTTCCCTTGCATCATTGTTGTTTCTAGTGAGAAACTGGAGAGCTTCTTACTTGATTCTTGATCCAGCTGTGGCATAATCTGCTCTTCTTTTTCATATTGCCAGATGAATGGATCAGGCAGGATCTGGTTCTGAACAGAGCAGCTGCTTCATAAATCAAACAGATTAGCAGCCTACATTACAAATTGATCCTTAAGACTAACCTGCTGCAGCTGAAACTGTTCCATCTATTATTTGGTAGCAGTGACAACAATGACAATGGGCCAGTTCAAGCTCTGTCTGGTTATAGAACTAAAAAATGCTTCCATTTACAAAAACATATGACTGACTAAATGTTACTGTTACACAATGTTTTCCTGTTTGTTGAGACTGCACAAAGTTAAAATAGAATTATTAAAAAAAAAAAAACAGTTGGGGAAATTAAACATCTGACTGCTTAAATCTGGCATTTACTGAACTCCTGTTGTTAGAGAAGCCACACAGGAATGCAACCTTAAGATGCAAATCCTAGGAAATTGTGCTTCATGGGTTTTGCTTATTTTTATTTCATCCCTGAATGTGTATAGGTATAGGAAACTATGTTTCTAGCAAACCATTTCCCTTACAGTTTTTAACCCGTAGTTCAAAATTTTGAAGTCTCCTCATCACTGAGAATGAGACTCGAATGAACTGTAACAGCAAAGCCTTTTCCTTTTTTGAACTGGTTTTCTGAACCAATTTCTGAGTGGCTTGCTTTTCAAAAATATCTACAGCTAGGCAAACACCAATACATATCAAATCACTGTTCCTTTAAAAAATGTAAGCTGAATTAGAGGCTGTGCTGACAAGAAATTGGACACTGACAGACTGAGAGAGGCATTTGTTCCAGTATGTTCTTATAATCATACTAATATGTAGGATGAGGGATTTTCAAATAAAGTTTGATGAAATCTCTTTCAGTGTTCACAGGATTTAGGTTTTTTGCAAAGACATTTATGCTATTACTATGCCAGGCATGTCTGTTCTCATTTATAGCAAGGAATGTCTAAAGACATTTTATGATAATTGATGCAGAATGGTAGTATTTATAGCATGAGTTTGTTTTTAATGCTGGTGGATTCAGAAATTAACCACATCAGGCAGCAAGATCTCCCAAAGTCCCATATGAACTTGCTTCTAGTGAACACATTTTGTAAGCTCTTGAACATCATTTTCAGTTATTATAAATTGCTCAGCTTTACCAAATTGAAATACAGTAAAGTGGCGTGACGCCTAGAGCAGGGAAGAAAGACTCTGATGGTGGAAGAGAAAGGCAGAGCAGGCTAACCCTCTGGGGCATGCCCTTTGAGCCTTACATGGTGTGCAAAAGAGGGGTCCCAGAAAGGATTTAAACAGGTACTAAACATCCCCCCCATCACTGAACGCTGCAAGCAGTTTGCTAGTGAGAGAGAGAGAGAACTGTTTGTCTACAGTGCAGAGACAAATATGTCACCTCCTTTCTCTTCTTCTGGTTTTGTTTTCGAATGAAAGTGATTTGATGTCTTTCATTCTTTCTGTTGAGCTCAGTTCACCCAAATGCCTTAGACATGCTGAGAGCATACTTTCTGTATTATCACCTCTAGGGAGGTAAGCACAGTTTAATTGCTGTATTGCAGAAGAGCATTGGCAGGAGCTTGGGACACAAAATACTTCTGCACAAACACATAAATTTAGATCTTAAGGGATTTTTCAGGCTAAACAGAACAAGCCTGTAAATGTTTAGGCCAAATCAAGCAGCTACTGGTTGATGAGATTTTGGGATTACTTTTTCAGATCTAGGTACCCAATTCCTCTCAAATCTGTTTTTATTAAACAGTACTGCTATGGTACTATAAAGTAGCCGGTATCCATCTAGATAACTAAGTATGTATCACTATGAAATTAATGACAGTAACAAAATGACTGCTGATTGAACCAGTAATGGACTTTATCCATGTAACAACTTTCAGAACTACAGTAGTATCCTTATTCTAGAGGTGGTGCTTTGAGGCATGGAATAAATTATTTCCTTGAAGGATTTGCTGCATATCAGTGCTCCACAAACTGGGTTCTCTAAGCTATTTCATGCACTTTCATTCATCTAAGCCCCTTTCATTTGCTATGGACTGAGACACCCAACTTAAGAAATGTGAATTAGCTTGACATCTGATGATAACCTGTTTCTGTGTGACTGAGCTATAATTTCACGCAAGAGAAATGCAACTGAGGTAGCAAAGAAAGTCCCAATTCTGTGACCTTACCACTGAAGTGTCTCCCAGGAAGTATAACACTTCCTGGCTTTCAAATATGTATGTCCACGTTTTCCTGTAAAAAATATTCAGGCCTAGTGGCTCCAGATGTGTGAAGCATCATATCAAAATATGCCATATTACTGGCCTGCATTGAGTAGATCTTTATTTTATGATTTTTATTCAGAGAGCAGATTTCAGTGTCAGGATTTTGAAGAGTGGCTATAAACAGAATGGGATGTTTTGATGATGTGCAATAGCTCCAACTCTAATAGAATTAAGAGGAATAGTGAGTAGTATCAACATTTTCTTCTTCTTCTTCCTACTGACTTGTAGTACAGGCTCTTCTCTGTCATGTGATGTGACAGTGTAGCTCTATCTCATTCATTTTGAGGCTGTGCTCATCCCTGCTGCACTGCAACAGAGCAGAGCTAGGAATGAGCTGATTCTAAAACATTAAAAGAATTCTGTTACTATTCATCAGTTACACCCTGGCTCTATAGGAAGACCAGACCAGACTCCATTAGAACATCTCTATTTCACCTCCTGTATGAATGAACTAAGAAACACTAGCATAGTCATAGTTTTGGATATTAGCATTAATACCTTGTCCTTTTAGTTCTTTAGTGCTTTTATTTCTTGAACAGCTGGAGGTCAAATGTTTACGTCAACTGATCTTTCCCATTTAGATATGATGCTGATAATTTTTCCCTGAGATAAGTACTAAAAATTAACATTCCTGTGCATGAAACATCATATTTCCTTTTTCCCTTCTGCCTGGAGTAGATGAATTGTAGATGATACAAAGAAATCATATCCCATGTTGGAAATTGATAGCTTACCATAACATTGCTCATGGTACTATAATTGCAAACATTGCAGCACTGAACATAAAGTATGAGTTGCTCTGTGCTTTGGTTTAGCTAGGGTTCCAGAGGAAAATGAGCTATAAAAATATGGTTTTACCAATTTCAAACAAAATAAGAAAATGAAAATTCTGTTTATGAGGAATAAATGAGAACTGAGAATTTAAAATTTCACGTGTAAATATTTTTCTTGTCTGTTTCATGCATTATTCTAAACACATGTTTGGGGATAGCAAAGGTTCTGCTCTGGAAGTTGGAGATATGTGCCTGTGTGCGTGTTGAAACTTGGCATTGAAATCACAGGCTCAGCTGTGCCTTTATCTTCTTCTAATAAAAGACATTTGCAACTGGGTAGCCTTTTTCTCCTCTCCATTATTAAGAATGATGGGAATTGAAATAGGAGTTTGGAAATAGTCCCTTACAAGCACAAGAGTAGCTTTAGCTAAAGCATCAGCAGGGACAGAAGTAGCTCATATGCAGTATTCACAACTTCCAGGAGCAAAGGATTGAGTCATGGACACTTTAGTCCTTGACCTCCTTGCCCTGCCTTTTCTGCACAGCAGCACAGAGGGAGACAACACCTAGAACTCATGATCACTTAAAACTAAGTTAGTGTCAGCTGAAAAAGGGAGCCTATTGCCACTGTCTAGCAACCTGGCATTAAGAGTTTGTACATTTGCACCCACTTGTGCTGCCTCTAATGCTGAAAATTAGCTGTGATCTTTGGGAATCCATCCCACATTTATGCAAATACAGTTCTCATTGGCAAAAATGATCAAGGCTACAACAGCCTTTGCACTTCTCAACACTGTGGTGTTTGTCCATCAAAATTATCTAGTAAGGAATTAGTAGTTGCTGGAATTCCTTTTTGCAAGGGTGCCACAACAGGAGAAATCTGCATGAGCCCCGCCTTCCACAAGCCACCTACAGGCCCTACGGACTCACGCCAGATTACTTCTCTACAAATATAGTGACATGCACAAGCTGTCTGTGGATTTAACCACCAGAACATAGCTCAGTACTTTCACCAACACAGAAAGAGATTAGTGGATCCCTTGCTTCCATCTCTTAAATCCTGACTTTCTGTGTGAATATTTTACTCCCACTCTTCTCATCTAGAATTCTCTCTCTTCCTCCATTTAGTTAGGTAAGAAGATGCTGGTTTCTTCTAGAGAAATTATATATCATTGTAAAACTTGACAGGAAAGGAGCTTCTGTGGTTAATTAGTTTAAAAAGGAGGATCAACTTCAGATGCAAAACACATCCTTTAACTATACACAGCTTCAGCTCTCACAGTACGTGAGCACACTCTGTTGGATTGTTCTGATAATGACTGTGCTCAAGAAATGGGCAAGTTATTTAAAAGACTTGAAACCTTTGTTCACAGGAAGGATCAAGGAGCCAGCCTAAAGTAGCTCTCTAATTAAATATATTCCAAGATAAAGGTTCTGAAACCAAGCTCTCAAAATATTAAATGCAGAGGTGGAACTTGGATTGCTATTAGTAGAAAAGGCATCAAAAAAGGAGATTTTCAGTATTAGTCAAAAGTCATATTTCTGTGAATGTCAGAAAACTTCAAGAGAGGAATGAATCGTTTCATTTCAAAGTCTCTGTTGGTTTCTACATAATGAAAAATGTTTTTATCAATGGATTCAAGTTGATGAAAAACCTGATTTGATGTGACAAACACATTTCTTTTTTCCTCAGGGCTAAGAACTGTGGAGATGTGTATGTTATAGGGGCAGACCACTGATCTAATTCACCCTAATATCTTCCTGATTTAACATATGGGGAAATGTGAACAGGAAGTTTTCTTTTAAAGGCCAGACTTTGAACTCCCATTTTGTCCTGGTGAATGTACAAATGTTCCCAGTGAGGTCATGCCCAGCTTTCAGGTCTCAAATCACTCCTTCTTACTCACTTCAGGATGGGTCTTGTGGGAGCAAAACTGATTAGACTTCAGATAATAGCCCCTATAGGCTAGCATCTAGCATTGCAAATGCAAATGTTTTGCTGAATAAGGATAGGATTAAAGTTCATCATGTGCTTAAGCACTTACAGGGCTTTAATGGAACCAAAGAGGCCCAGCAACCCTTAGAATCATACTTATTTAGAAATTGATATTGCAATACAGGTGTAGTATCAAATGTGCTTCATACTGTAATTGCAGCACATTTTCTATTCAGTATGTTTACTTGAATTAAGGATAATCCAGTTTGGGAAAAATTTCCAGCATGCATTTTTCTTAAGCACTTCAGTCTCAGTAATTAATATAATTAGAAAACAGTAACATGTAGAGAAGCATCTTTTTTCTTTAAAAAATTAATAAAGATTATTTAATGAATTTAAGGTCAAATCAAATGCATCTCATTTAATTTTAAAATCATATTGCATATGATACACTATAGCAGGCCCATACTGTAGCCAATATGACAGAGCACAGCCCTGTAGCAAGACAGTCATGCTCATTTGCATCTTTGCTGAGATAATATTTGAACATTTTTTGTATTAGTGATTAGGTCATATCTTTTTTTTTTGATCTGGAGTGAGAGAATCAAATCCAGGGTGTGTGGTCCAGACAGGACCTGAATATCCTCCAGCTATTTCCATTACCTTACAGCTGGTAAGATTAAATGTGTACTGGCAGTTTGATTTAAAATTCATTTATTCTCTCCTGTTTTATTTTAACTCTTAAATAATATTTTATTTCAAAAAGTTGGCTGGTCTATTCCTTATCATAAAGAAAAGGCTTCTCCAACTATAAGGACCATGACCCCATCCAGCCTCCACATGATAAACAGTTAATGGAATACACTGGCCTCCGTCAAAGAAGTGGTGAACTGTGAGATTTGACCCAGAATAGGAAAGGGCAAGAGATCTCGTCATCTTACATGACTTCACACTCATACTCTAGTCAGGGCACCAGGATGGAGCCAGGTCCCCATCAGACCTGGCCCCGTCAACCTTCTTTGTTTCCCATGAATGGCAAAACCTCAACTCAAACTCCTGAGGGGTAGCATGGAAAACAAACTGAAAATGCCATTCTTGCATTTTAACAACACAGATGTAGGGCTGAACATGCTTCTCAGCAGAGACAGCACATAGCAGAGAGGCATTCCCACTTCTCCCTGAAGCTCAGCCATAGTTGCCTTTGCAGAAGATGGCTCTCAGCTTAGAGGAGTTGAAAACAGTAAGAAGAGAGATGAAAAAGAGATGTGGAACGTAGTGCAAAATAGATATTACATCCAGTGCCTGATTAGACTGTCATGTACTTTTAGGCTAGAACACAATGAAGAGGAACTCACTTATTTTATTTTGGTTTAGTCCAGAGATGCTTATTCCTATCCTAGCAGATGTTCTGTGGGTTCCTCTGTCACATATGAACTCCCAAGTCTTCTATGACAGTCCCGCTGAGAGAGGCAGACTAGTGCCATCTCTGTGAGCTGTGCCTTGATGTGCGTTACTAGTCCCAGTTCTACAAACGGGAATTTTTACAGAGTGGAGGATTAGTCTTGTGTTCAGGTTTCCCTGCTTTCTCTGAGCTTGAGACTCTTGCTACACAGAGGGGCTGCTAAGGTTTCATTATAGACTTACTCCATTTTATAATGTTTGCAGAGTCTGCCTCCTGTAATTTTGTCAGCCAGAATCAAAAAGAAGGCATATGCTGTTGTCTCTAACTGTCTGTCATAGACACTTTTGTCTTGTTTTCCTTAATCTAAAATAACAGTAATTTTGCCTGAAAATATATGGTTCTAGGGAAGAACACAATAAAGCTCTTTCAGATAACATTCTAAATATATTTCTTTGTAAGTTTGTACAGCTATATTGTCAGATAAGGATTTAAGATCTGCAACAATTCTGTTTTTATTAAAAAAAAAAAGAAAAACCTTGCTATTCACTTCAAAAGAGGAATTAATTTTCATAGATTTTAACTTGAAATACATTAGTATTTTATAAAGTCATAACATACTGGTTAAGAATTTTAGTTCCTTCTTTCTTGAAAAAATAACATTTTTATTCATCTTAACATGGATTATACATGCACATTCATAGTGATTATACATGCACATTCATAGTGCTGGTCATTTTCTCTTAAGTAAAAAAGGAAAAGAGGGATTTGCATTGTTCTTCTGAAAAATACATTGGCATGGAGATTACTGTCTGTGCTAAGTCTGGTTTCTTAGGAGAAATGTACAACAGTTGAAACTGTTCCTTAAAAGGCATAGATTCATCTCTCGGTTCACTCAGTAAATGTTTCACCACTGACTTCAATAATAGTTGGACCCATTTCTATGTGGACTGCACAGAAATCTGAACTGTCATTGGTTCTGTGTGTGCTTTAATTTTAAACAGCAAGTGATCAACTACATTTTAAAATGTATTAAACTTTATAAGATATAAATACATAAAAAACAAACAATGTTTGAGACACATTTATCTTTCCTAATTAACCACTTATCTGCAATAGCCTCACAATACGAGCTGTTTGACTTCCTTACAGTTATGTAATTATGATGAAGCTGGTACTGACAGACATCAGTCACTTCAACTTCAACTGACAGTAGTGCAATTAAAATTCATGTTAAATTCAGTCATTTTTAAACAATAAGAAGTACTTCATTATGAGTATTTTTTTCCAGTAAACATTACAAAGTAATTATAATTATGCATATTGCTTATTTAGGATCCACTACCTCAGGCTGATCTTTAATTCATGTATGTTATGTACTAAAGCAATTTGACTCATCTGTCTTCCCAAGCACAGCTGGGTGAACAAAATTCACACTGCTGAAAAACTAGTGAAAAATCAGATTTTAATGGCTTGCAAAGAAGCGTTTCTCATATTCACCTGAAAGGATGAATTAAAGCTAAATATAATCTATCTTGGAAGAAGAAGTATCAGTAACTCTCATTCTTTTCCCAGTGAGAAGGGGTATTAATCTGCCAGCACAAAGAAAAAGCATCTTTACTTATACCTGACCTTGATAAATTATGAGCAGGAATCAGGAATTTTCAAAGGATAGAATCAGCATAAATCTACTCCTTTAAAGGTCAGTTGGGATTTTTTCATTAGGTTCCTGTTCTTGCCATTAGGCCAAGATGGCATTTGAATACTGTCAGTATATGGTCACTCTTCAGTGCATATGGTGGGATTTTCAGAAAAGCATGGTGTCTTATTAGGATATCAAAAGTCTGTGTTCAAATTCTGGGAACAAAAAATATACATGTTGCTCTAACAACCTGCTTCTCTAGTTTTTGTCTGTCTCCATCCAGCCATGTATGTTCATCTTCATATATTGCAATACTTACCTATTTGTTCATCTTACCTAACTTCAGATGTCTACAATGTACAGATCTGTATCTGAAGAGGTCATCTAGACTCTCTGTGCAGTCAGTGGAGAGAAGCAGGCATTTCCGTAGCTCAGTTCATCTGGTATGTTATAGCTATATACCTTAAAATGTGAGGCAGCTTGTTCTTTCCTTTGACTTTAAAGGAACTCCGAGATACCTAGTCAAGATGTAGACATTTACATTGTCAGTGTCTAAAGCTAGGTGACTGAATCCTATTCTTGAGCCTTGAATCAAGAGGACCTCCTGTTAGATATCCCAGATAAAGGGAGAGATTGATATACTAGGAGAGGCAGGTCCCTCTGAATGGGATCAGAAGCATCAACATGCTGCGCAGGAAGCTGCCTATAACTAGCCAACGGGGAACTGGTCAGGCCACACCGGAGAAATATAGACACTCTGTCCGAGCATGCAGGGGTAGGGTTAGGAAAGTCAAAACGCATCTGGAGTTGAATCTGGCAAGTGACATGAAGGGCAACAAAAAGAGCTTCTACACATATATCAGCAGCAGAAGGAAGACTGGGGAAAAAGTGGGCCCACTGCTGAATGGGTCAGGTAACCTGGTGACAAAGGACATGGAAAAGGCTGAGGGACTCGATGCTGCCTTTGCTTCTCTTTACTGGTAAGACCAGCCCTCAGGAATCCTGGACCCCTGAGACTAGAGTCTTCAGAGCAGAATAATTCTGGGAAACGTTTTTACAAGTCAGAGTAAAACTGGGTGGCAGAGGAGGCTGAGGATTCCTGACTATTAATCAAAAAGTTTGATAGCAGTAGAAAGTGTAACTGGGGCCTATAAAAGATAATGTCAGAAAACAGCTGCAACAGTCAATATGTTTAAAATCCTGCACTGAGTTCAGTAGGACTAATTTTTAAAAGTATATAGTTAATCTGGAAGGTACAGAGATCTGTTAATGCTCCCTTTTCATGCTGTGACTATATATTTAGATGAAAGTGTTTTTCTTTTTAGAAAGCAGCTTTTAAAACGTGTCTTTTGCAGGATTCATCTAGTAGTAAATATTTTATTCTGTTGGCATTTAGACTCATTTAATGTGATTCTGGTTTAAATTTAATATGTTAGTAAAAGCAATTGTAAGGAAAAAGGAAGACATTGAGAGATTACTGCTGTTATGTTTATCTATGCAGTTTTAAGATTTGTCTTCCCTTTTACTTCTCATATTTCCAAGTCTGCCAAGATTTTCAAAGACTCCTTCCAAGAGGTCTTAAGCAGTCTTTCTCCCTCCTGTTTGAAAATCAAGCCCTTTTGGATAAACCTTGTGTAGAACATTTAAAAAGTAGATCATAAAATTTTCATTCATGCTAGAAAATCTTGGCTCCTTTAACTCTCTCCTCAATGAAACCATTCATGGATCTTACTCAGGTAAGATGACATCACTGAAGTCTCCTATATCCACAGATTATTATTCTGCATCTGAAATTAATGTAGAATTGAGCCCCGAGTACAAATTTTAATATGAGCAAAGCTGCTGCTGGGATGAAAACAAGGCTGCTATCATTGCCCAAATCATGCACAATCTCTACATGCACAATATCAGACTACAGAGTATATTCATGAGTTAAAGTCTTCTCTACTCAAGAAAGCTGTGAAATTGCCAATAAATGTGAAGGCCGTATCCCCAGATACAATTGGCAGTATTTGCATTTCAGACAGAACAAAGCCTCAGGGGAACAAACAGATTTAAAATCTGAAAGACACTATTTACATATCAATTTAGGGTTTAGGAATTTATGCTAGATTTTATTAGTGTTTGAAAAATAATGCTGATACTGAGCATGAAGATATTTCCTGAAAACAAATAATATTAAATCAATGGAAGATAGAGTGCCATTTCAAAAACAGGAGGATTTAGTACTAATTTTCTATGAATGAATAAACTTGAAGTTAAATCTGCAAAGGTGATTTTGACCCAGGATTGCAACATCTATTTCAGATAGACTGATCATAGATGAATGCAGCAACTTCTGTCCCAGCCTTTGATGCTCAACATCTTCTGTATGCAGTTATGCCCAGGCACACACAATTCAGATGCCACAAGCCGATTTATTGCCCCTAACTTCCATATTCTTCTGTTCTGTCAGGAAAGCTGAACATAGGATTCTTGAAAACCTGGATGAGCAGGGAGCCATCTTAACTGGCCACTGTGAAATGCTGAAAGGGACATCTAACCCTCAGATGAAGGAAGGCACTGGCTTTCTCTTGAGATTCTTGGCCATTCATAACACTGAACCCTCACCTAGAGATGGATATGTAACTATGAGACCAGATCAGTCTCTTGCAAAGAACCAAAAAGATAGACATGCCCATTTTCGCCTCCTGATTTGCAACAAGAAGTTGTCTATATGCACCGTATGTCTATCATGCACCACAATAAAATACCAAGAATAGAGCTGTCTTCAGATAGCAATGTCACTTCATGTCTTTTGTGGAAGCAGCTGTATTAAAACTGCACTGGCTCAGGGTCTGGACCTGGGGTTGCTTGTATTCCTGCTGTTATGAAAAGTAGGAACAAGTAGTGGTTTATTTGAATGGAGTTTGATTCTGATTTATGAAAGGGACTGAATCGCTTTCATAAATGGTTTAAATGGTCACTTCTGATGCCAGGATGCAGGACTCAGTAATACAAGAGATCCCATCTGTTGCCTCTTACAGCCACTTCAGAAAGCTCATCCAAAGATCATTTTCTTTTTACCCAATGTATATGCCAGTATTTTATACCAAACAGAACAGCTTCAACAAGAGATATAGAAAGAGGTTTTTCTACACACACACAGTGCAACAAGGAGAACAATCTTGTAGGGAAGATATGTTCAGATCCCTATTCCAAAGAGCAGACAGGTATGAACTTGCTTCTCTCCTTTTCCAGTTGTATGTTCTAACCCCTAGGTTATCAGTAAACTCACAGTTTAGTTGTCCTGTATGCCTACCAAATAAAAACATTGGTATTCTTTTTCTTATTATGTATAACTTGCATTTCCCAATGCAGAAGCAGAGCCTGTGTTCCAGAGTAATTATTACTATCCTCCTCTCTTTTATCGAGTACTCAAAAGTATTTTCACAGTACCTTTATGCTTTTATGCTTTTTCACATCTCTGTAAGTAGGGTACAATACAATAAATCAGAAATGCCCTGGTTGCTATGACTTAACATACACCCTTCATTAACATAGCAATGTGAATTATTGCTTCCACAGCCTTGAGTTACCTAATTGGTGCAGTTTAATATAATTTGCAGTACATTAAGAGAAGCCATTTTATAGCAGCAATTCATCTTCTGGAGAAGCCATGTAGCAACAGAAAGGGCTCTTCCCAAACACTTTTTCTCACAAACATACCAAACTAATGTAACTTCCAAATCTTCCTATTTACTGGCTCTGCTGTCTAGGCTGTACCAGATGGCAGCCCCTGTTAAAAAATTTGCAGGCAACTTTCTACTATTTGGCTTACTGCATGTTATTAGATAAGTCCAGCCAACAAGTTTGTCAGCTATATTTTGGATTCCTTTGCTACAGAGAAAATATTTCAAGAGGTTGGTGCTAGTCTATCATTGAGTTATTAGAAGAAGAAATTGAGAAGTGTATTCATTTCAAATAACATTTATTTTTTTCAACAACAGGTTTACCCTCCAATTCAGCAAGTGTTTCTAGTCAGCAGGAATGCCACATAGAAACACCCTTCACTTTCTCTGAAAACATATGAAGTAGGGATGGCCAGCCTTCTGCATACACATGTCCTATGGCCAGGTACAAAAAGACATGTGCTACTCATCTTAGAGACCCTGGAACAAAAGGAATTCTCAGAGCGATTCCCAGATGGGGGATGACTCTTAACCCAGGGATCAGAGGGCATTTCTGAGCTCCAAGGGCATGCCTCAGCCATCTTCCAGCCTCCATATCTGTGTGAAACCCATATGGACATCTGTTGTCCTTTTTTCCAACCCAAGCCTTGGGCTTTGTAGGAAGAGAACAAAGTCATACTCTAGCAAGTTTCAGAGCCTGACAAATGGGGGATTGAACTTGAGCTCATGCTGCAATAGATCCCCTACTGCAATCACGCACTCCCAGAGGGCATGTTCTTGCCATGATAAGGATCCAAGAGTGACCTCGCACCATCAGCTTCGGCAGCTTCTGCTCAACTGCTTCCTTTCAAACCAGGAATTCGTACTGCCTGATAGAGCACACAGTAGCACCCTGCTTCTATTCATGTGACATAACACCACCTTGGCTTGGGAGCCACATTTGAACAGCTCATGACCCTAAGTTGTCTCAGGACCCTCAGGCTGGTTGCCTTTAAGTAAAGGTGCAAACTAGCTTCCCCAAAAATTCCTCATGTAAGGCCCCATTATCCTATGGGTCTGTGTCAAACTGTTCTTATTCACCAAATTATTTAGGCATCTAAATAGGGACTCACATGGGATTGAGATGACATTTAGGCTCTTAAATACAAATACAAATCTGTGATCCTCAAAATTCCTCCTCAGCTTCCCTAGAGCTCAGAAATGCCTCCTTCTTCAATGCTGCTGTTCTAGAGGCATCGATGTTGTGTGTCTGGGCATGCCTAGAAGCACCTCTGTCTCTGACAGGAGCTAAAGTACCCAGCTCTATCTCTGAAAGATATATAAAGAGGCCTGCTTCAGTTTAGAAAGAAAGTATTTGTATGCTCATCCTCTGAACATGAAAACCAAATGGAGGGGTGGATGTGTCTTTTTCTATCTCGCAAGAGGGTAGGTAAGCCCAGAAGGATGGCATTTGACACAACCCCTGATGGCTGATACTCTCTTACTGATTGGTGAAGTTGCTTCCCACTGTGCCTCCTGTTAGTCCAAACAGTCTAAATCTTCTCATTGACCACCTGAGGTCTGGGTCCAAACACGCAAGCCATTTTGCGGGACTGAGGAGAGCTCTATCAGGGCCCTGAGTGCACCAACAGGCTCTGCAGTCTTTTCCTCCCTCCAGCGGAGGCTGCAGATGCTTGAGGCCAGCTCTGGCATGGTGTGGCTGTAACCTTGGGGTCAGGCTGCTGGTAAAGAGCCATGTGAGGAAGAGCTGTGTGAGGAAAAGCCATGACAAGCCTCATCTGGGACCTCCCCCGGGCTCAGGAGCTGAATTTGGGCTCAGGCCCCTTGGGTGCCCTCAGCCCTTGTGCCTTACACCCCCAGCCCCGACCTGCTGACTTGTCTTCTGGCTTGACCTCAGACCTGCCCTGTCACTGTGGACTTGCCTGGTGATCAGGACCATCAGCTGGCCCAGGTTACCGTCACCGGACCTGCTCCTCCTGTTGGGGTACCAGGGGCCTGGGCTCTCGTCCATGGGTCTCTGCCCTGCCTGCCTTGCTGCCACCCGCAGCCCTGGGCTCACCTTCCCTTGCAGACCAGCCCCGCTCTTGCTGCTCCCTGGCAAGCTCTAAGATGGATTCATGAATGAATGATGAATTCAGTACTACTTCCTTGCTACTGAGAAATAAAATACTTTAAAAACCCTCATCATTCACCCACAATTACTACTCACTGGTATTTTTCAAATTTTAAGTTCCAAATGAATACCAACATAGATATGCTTTAATAATTTGAATGTTCAGTACCAATTTCCCAGCCCATTACTGCCAACAGCTTATACCAGAAGAGAAACAATTCCTATTTAGTTTTCACTTAGACTCATTTAAAGCCACTTCAACCTCCAGAATGCTATCATCTCTCAGATGTTTCAGTTACAAAACAGAATCTATGTGGGAATGTGCAAATGCTAATCAGTTTTAACATGAAAAAAGTGATAATTAAATCTGGTCTCAACTTTCTTTCTATATTCTTCCCAAGACATAAAAAGAACAAAGGCGCAGAGTGGTCTTGATATTCTTTAATGAAGTGTGATGGCATGTGCTAGCTAATTTACAAATCTAGTTTCCAGAGTTGTTCTTGTCATGTGTAGTCTTTTTTTTATGTTTTTGAACACTGCCTTATATTGTTCTGTGATATCTTTTTGGTTTCATTAACAAAAAAAGCCCTCTTATATTGAAATTTTAGTGTTTTATTGTAAATATGGGAGTACAAATTCCCATGTTGTGTGTTTTAAAGAAATGCAAGTAAAGCTACATTCTAGCAAATTGCAGACTTGGAACCCTTATCCAAGAGGTTATAAATAGCATGTAAAGCATGAGCCTAAGGCTTCACAACACTGAAATTTTAGCATATATGTTAAGAATTGATGTCATTTGCTCTAACAAGCAGTAAATTACTTCAGCCTGCCTTCTGAGGACAAATGCCTCTATTGAGATCATACTAGTCTCTTCAGTTTGAATTAGGTAATATTTTCAGAAATGGAACAAATAATTACTGGATGCATAAAACAAAGCTAATTGATAGTTGTCTGACTGCTGGAGTATTATATTTCTTTTCAGTGAAACAAAGAGATATTTTCCCTTTTCTGTATCAGAGATGGAGGTTTTTTCAATACAACATATCTCAGAATGATTGACTTAATAGTGATAGGAATGAACTGAGATCATTTAGTAACAAACCTGTAGAATCTCACAGCTTAATTGATAAATGTTGTCCTTACCAAAACACAGTTAATTTCAACGGAGTTATATTTATTTTCAGTTGTGACATACCATACAACTTCCTTTTGCTTCATAGTCTTGGTTTTCTACATCAGTCAATAAGCAGCACACATCATGTAACTCCATAAATCTCAATTTTTTTTAAAGAGCTCTACCATCTTTTGAGACTTTGGACCACAGATCGCAGTGCCTGAAGAGTGGGTTATCTAACCCCCAGTGGGTTAGGCCCTCCAAGAGGATTAGTGTTTCTTAAATCTTTTTGGTGCAACCCTGAGCTCATGTGGACTGGGTCAGCAATCTCCAAGTTCAGGGTAGGGCTCTGTATCAGGAAGCAAAACTTTATTTATCAGGGACCAGAAAGAGCTGGACTTCATTAGCTATCTAGTAAATGAGTGAAGAGCTCATAAAATGGAAGAGATTGGGTGGTGAATCAAGCAACCATTGCAAAGTGTTTAGAGACAGTGGTGGGTGGCTTTTGTCTGGGAAGGCAGCCTGGTACTTTTTGTTTGTGTGAATCTAAAGAGTAGGATTTCTAAGCAGGTATTAGTGTATTTAAAACAAAAATCCTTTTTGTTTTTTTCCTGTCTGGAACTTCATTATCTGGAGACCTCTTAGCTTTGTCTTTATTTACATTAATAAATTTATATTAATAAGAAAAGTGACAGGTATGTATATATGTGTATGACCTGTGTATTAGAGAACTTTAACATCAGTCATGTTGTTCTCTAGAAAAAAAAAAAAAATAATGCTTCTAGTGTTATTATTCATCAGACACCAAGCATTGGTCTGGCTGGGCTGAGCTAAAATAGCTCAAAGCAACCTCATCAGCAAAAGACATCTGAGCAAACCTATCTGCCTACACTGTACACCCGAATTTAATTGGTATCCAGCTGTGCCTCACTTTAAAAATATTATTTCAAACATGTCTCAATGTCTTTCTAGATATTCAATTTGGATAGTGCTCATGCTACCATTTGTTCAAAGCTTGTTTTTCTGCCTAACATATTTATCACTCTGAAACCGGTTTGTATCTGTGGAGAGGACCAGAACACTTGCATATGCCTTGTATGCTGACATTGACACATGATAGACATTCCTGTGAAGGAATCGAAACATGCTTAGTGCAACTCTCCATATCTTAAGAATGGGATGCTGGCATCTAAATTCTAATCTAATCTTATGTGATGACATCACTCAAGGGATGCAATCAAAACTTTGCCTCTCTAGGAAAGATGTGCTGGACTGACCAGGAGTTAGTTGATGAACTAACTACTGGAATTTTATCATTTTACCAAGATATTAGTTTGAAAAACCTTACAGAAATGAACTTTCTACAGGTTTTGCAATTCTTGTATGGAGTTCTAAAGTGTTAATCTCATTCTTTATTGGTTTAAAATGCTTTGAACATCTCTAATTTCTTTTAAGGTCTGGATGATACTGTTATAGAGTGCAATAAAATACACCTAATTTAATTCATTCTTTCCACCTCTTTATTCTGGCTGCTAGGTACCTAAATGGCTAATGATGACCTTTCTGGATAGTCTGGAGGTGAAAGTAAGGACTCTAACTGAATCTAATTAGATAAACTTTGCAAGAGCAGAGAGAAATTATTACTATAGATAGCCCTGGGAATCTGCCCACTTTTACAATATAAGAATGAAGGTAGTTTCTATGTGCGTTCATTACCATTTGGAGCTATTATTGAAATGTAAATTACAGTACTTCTGGGTACATCCCAGTAAAGCTCCACTTTTTTCTTTATATCTTCTACAGCCTCTTAGATCTTGATCAATCAAAGGAATAGAGAATATCTTTTAAAAGTTTATGATGAGGTTCTATCATATTCAAGGATATGGAGAAGAAGGTGAGGCTTTCAAAGAGATTTCTTTCCTGCATTTGTTTCTGATGTGCTGAGCAGAATCTGGTTGGAATTTAATGTCCCATTTTGATTCATTTGAAAACAGCTAGAGCTGAAATGTGGAAGATGGCAACTGAGTGAAGGTACCTTAAAAAACACTTGGCAAACTTTATAATTAATACAAAATCCTGCAATACTTGCTACCAAAAGTCAAAGGTTGCATTAGGATGTTGAAACTAGCAAGTCACGCACTAGCAGGTGGAATTAGTTTTATTCCGATGTAAGGTCCCTTAGAAAAGAAAAACCTTGGGATATCTTTTTTGGCTCCGTTTACCATTTACACATCCACAATATATTTCCCAAAATGAAGCTGTTCAACAAACACTGCTGTCTGTGGAATGAATTTGAAATGCTGGGTTGAAATTTGATTCCTGTACCACTGAAGCCAGTCATTATGTACCTGACGTATGCTGCATACTAAGCTTTTAACTGGCTATCAGGTGGTGTTGCAGGGCTCCTGCTATAACAGCAATAATTTAGAAGTAATACGAGTTTTCCCCAAAGCCTGTCACACCTCTCACACAGTCAGGGCAGTACAGAGAAGAACCATGGCAAGCTCATTCTGCAAAGACTCTAGCCTTATTCCTATATGTATGAAGTAAGCATAAGGAAATGTCCAGCAGAAGAAAACTAGGGCCAGCTGACACCTATAGCTCTCCAATGATATGTGACAAAGCTGAAAAGTGGAACTCCCATGTACTGTTTCCTTCTTACTTCTGAAAATATCATGCCACTTTTTTGGCACGATGATCTGTCTCCTGACCCAAGAAGAAGGAGGCATTTTTCGAGTACAGGGTCCTTGAAACACTACGTTCTGCTATGATTCATCCAATGCATTTTCTGTTCAGACCTGTAAGACCTGTAAGGAGTGACACTTGCAAGGTACCAAAGCCAAATTCAGGGCTACTGTCATAGATTTCATGTACTTCTATTTCAATAGCCTTTCTTCCAGGTCCCTCTCTTCCATACATGCACAACTGCAGAGTTCTTTTAGGACTAACTGGCAAGTATAGTGCCAGTGAACTGACAGGGAAAATTGTATGTAATTCTGAGCAGTCTTATGGCCACATAGTCTTTTACAAAGATGACAGGAATAAAATGATTAGCTGCAGGAGTGGTGATTGCTAAGGGATTTGCTGGGCAATAAAATGAGAAAGAATTATTAGCCACCTGTAGTGACAATTCTTTAATCTGAAGCTGTTTTTTTTTCTTGTAAAACTAATTCCAAACATTACCTCACACCCTCCTTTCACCTGTTGTGGAGATGCTTTGAGTGAACTGTTTTTCTTTTCTGAGGTCGGTGTCATGTGCTCAGGGGAAACACTTTTCTCCAATAGTTAAAATATCATATATCTTACCTATAGGGCTATAGGGCTATACCTTCATAGAGGATATATCAAGAACAGAAAAGAGCAACCATGTAAGCCATCGTATTGTTATCTGATGCTATCAGGTAACAGAAGATAAGGAAATCGAGATGATTAAGAGTTTATAATTAAGATAACCCTACTTTAACTCTGTTTAGAAAGAGTCAAAAATGGGAAACCCTGAATATTGATAGAGCCGTAGATAAACAGACACAAAAGAAAGTGGTGAATGCACTTACTGTTCAAGAGAAAGTGGGAACCTGATTTCTAATGTGATTGCATTAAAGGATTGTGGTTTCTGGACGGAAGCAATCTGTGGGGAGGAAAATCAGTAAAAATCTATCAGAACTACAGCTCAGCCTTTCTAGTAACCTGAGAACTGGGCGCGATACTTCTAAAAGCAGTGGAGAAAAAACTTTTTCTGGGTATAGCATAATGAAACAAAGCCTGAATTCTAGGTACAATACAATGAAACAGAGTCACAATTTTTTTCTTGGGACAACCCCTAGATGATATTGCAAAAAATACAAAAGTAATAGTGGTGATTGATAGACAGCTTCACTAGTTCAGAATAGTGCTTTAATTTTTGAAGCAGTGATGATCAACCTGAACACCATCAGGTTATAGGTACATAGGACTATCTGGATAATCTGCATCAAACAAAGTGTCTAATTCTGTTCTAGTGCCTGAATATTCCTTCCATCAATGGACCATAACATAAATTGTTGAATCATACTATACACTCAGCTTCTCTACAAAATGTTTAGTAATAAAAGTACTTGAACACTCATGAAAATGTAAATCCTTATACTACATCAAATTCCCTAGTCAGTCTATATAGATACAACCTTTATGAAATAAACTGACAATACAGAAAAAAAAAAATTACTAAATGGCATACTAAATAAACTGGAGGTCCAAGGAGAATACCTTGGTATTCTTTCCAAGCAATGAATAGCAAATAGTCAAAAATGCAGCCTAGCAACACATCTTCCTCAGATCCTGGTGATATGTCTTAGAAATCATGCTCTAATTCCACAATATTTCTCTTAATATAGTAATCTTGACCACAGAGGATTATATTTCTGAGGTAAACCCAAAGTCCTCCTTAGGTTTGCTGCTAATGATGTAAACCAATGATATTGTTCAGTAATATTCATATGGGCCTGAAATATCTGGTGATGCTGACCACCAGCTAAAGTATTGAGAGCTATAGGATGGTGCTTACACTGCCTGCTTGAGGTGTTCAATTATAACACCTAATGTTATAGAGTCTGATTACTTATATAGTCAGCAGAGAAAGGTAGATGCTTCCAGAGGATAATCTGGAGCACTAAAAGTAGACGTACAAAGTTAGATAGTGTGATTATCTACCTGGAACCTGCAGGGCCAAGCACAAAGGATGATCACATGTACATGTTTTAAAATCTGTTTTGCCTGAAGAGGACACCGTTTCATACACACGACCAGCAGAGGGAACTATCTCTCTATTTTTTGAACTCATGGCCTCTGAGCAAGTAGGGATAGTCTGAGCTCACATTCTTAAAACAAGCTGCTGCACAGCTGAAGTAAAATTAATTTAAGAAAACAAACTGAAAGGGCTTCAGTAGTGTCTGCCCTGCTATGGGGGCTCTGTGGAGACAAGACATTGCTTATATTATTATATAATAATAATACATTATTATTATATTATTAGGTTCACATATGCACTCTTTAAAATGTCACAAAATAGCATGGAGAAAATGCTTTCTAGAGAGGGAAAAAGCTGAATATAAAGTCAAGTCATAAAATTTGTTAGAATGGTGTATTTTGAACATCTCACCTAAATTGCTATGTAAAACTGTGGGGGGAAAAAAATGAATGCATCTGGCTTTTGCCACAGTACATTTCTTTGGGCAGGAAAGATCCTGGAAGAAAGGCACAGAGGGGACTACATGGAAGGCAAAGCTTTTCTTCAGACTGAGGCAAGAACACTCATGTGGTGGTGTCTTCTTAGCATTGCCCATGACTTTGCCTTCCTCACAGGATCTGGACATGAGCTTCATGGCCTGGCTGAAGAGATCTGTGAGAAGGAAAGGGAACTTCCCTGTGGCTTGGTTTGGAGGGGCAAAAGCAATGTCTCTTTTCCTCTCACAACTGGCATTACTTGGAAGCACTGCTGATAGACTGCTCTTTTGAAACAACAGTCAGCCTACCAAAAAAATCTGTTAACTACTACCCCAGTATTGTTTTTGATAGTGTCTCAGAAGAGACAGTACCACTCACTGAATAGGCCAGGTTTTGTTCCTGCTACAGCTTAACAGGAAACCTGCTGTCAAGCATCAACTGTGCCTACTCTATCTTAGTTCTAGCAGTGCATGTGATCTTAGGCTAGAAAACATTTGAATGGCTGGCATTTACTGAGGAATACTCCTTGCTTCCATACATAAAGGAATAAAGATATTCTATAACTGAAAGTCAGCTGCCTGGAACGCAGGCACTGATCATCAAGAGGGAATGGCAGAGAATTATAGATTCCTCCCACACCTTGACTGATCATAAATGAGTAATTTCTCTATTCTTGAAGATATATTAAAGGGCAGTATTATAGACTTTTTATGTATCATGTGAAACCCATAGCCAAACTTTTCTTAGAGGATCAAAATGTTTATTTCTAGTAAAGATTCATTACTAAGCATAAAAGATTTCTAAGAGCATTACATGGAGTCTGCACCGGTGACCCTTCCTTATCGCTATGTGATTGTACCATTATCTTTCTCTGTAAGTCATACACTTCCTTGCATCAAAGGAATGGAGCCCTTTTCATATTTAACTTGAAGGGGATGATATTTAGCAATCTCACACCTACAGGAACAATTAATTAACAGCTCTTATAATATTGTGAAGTTATGAACTATGTTTCTGGAAGCTCAGGTCTTCAGAAGGAACCAGCAGCAAAGTGAGGCTTAAATTGTCACTCATCAAAAAGATAATGATGCTTTGGCAAGACTCTGTCATTTGATCACTAGTCCTTGTATTAGTTCTGTTAAGTACTTCTTTGGCCAAGTGTCAGGTTTAGCAAACACTGTGTAATTTAAACCTTCCAAGTAGATTGTACAGGAATGCACACCAACTAATCAGTGCTGGGGAGAAGAAAGAGAAAAAAACCTTGACTTAGTGTTGGATTTCAGCCATGTATTACTGTCACTTACAGTGTCTTTGTTCTGTAGATGAGGAGTATTTACATAGACTGCATCTGAAAACTGGGCTGTGATGGTTTATCACAGCTAAATCTAACTGCTCCACTTCTTTTGATAGAATGTGTGCTTTTGCATCTTAAGGGCTGTTTTGCAGCAGTTTCAAATGCTTGGTTTCATCTCTGTTTTATGGACAGTTTTACTAGGTCACAAAGGAGGTTACATGTCAGGGAAAAGGACTGTCAGAGAAAATGAGTTCCAAAGGCAGGAGATTAATAAATAAAAGCTTTTTAAGTGGACCTTTCTGAGTTTCAGAGGTAAGTCTGAGTGTGAACCTCAGACTAATTTACCTCTTCTGCTTGTGATTTAAACAAAGTATTTTCACAAAGATATACCTAAGATGGCATAACTAAACCAGACCTTCATGGGCACAGGCACTGGTCCTTAGGGAACTATAGCAGAATTGGTGTGTATATGTACACAGAGGAATGTATTAAACAGACATAATTCAAGACACTAGCAAAAGTAGAGACCTTTACAGTAGTTAGGGATAATTGGCTGCAAAGGTATTCTGAGCAGCTGGCATTTGTATTTGTCTGTACACTCATGGTCCAAAATTCTGCCGCCAATGCAAATGGGAGTGTTACACAAAATGAACTGTCCCTGCGCTGTGCCTGCACAGTGTTGCCCTTTGTCATGGACAATGTTTTTGAGGATTGTATCAGAGACTCTGAACAGCCTGAAGCATTCTTGCCCTTAAGAAATATCCTTACTAGGGAAAAGAGCCATTACCTCTGGGTGGTTTGATTTGTTTTTCTCCACCAAATTCAGCCAGATAAATTAATATAGTGCAGACTTCTCCAGTGTCTATAACAAATAATATTTACCATTAAAAACCTGTATTTTAAAACTTGCTTAAATCCTTACTGACTGATGTAAATCTTCCAAAGCATTCATGTTTGAGACCATGGGCAATATGTTCTCTAATCTCTAGGAAGAATACTTACTTTCATGAAAGCAAAATACACAGTGTGGACAATAGCTCTTGTTCTTCTAGTTCCTGCCAAACATGAAGTCACTCTATTTTGTAAGTGCTATATTTCTGTTCCTGACATTCAGAGTTTATCCTTTACTGCATGATTACACACCTGCTTGGGCTCTCTTGGTGTCACCACAGTGTAAATGATACCCAGTAGAGCCAAGACAGCAGCAGGTCAGGCTGGCATCCTGCAGTACATTGTATTAGCATTGTAGGGCCTGGCAGAGCTTCTGAATGCCAGGGAAGATTTTCTCTCAAGAGACTAGCTTGGAGAAGATTGTTGCCCTGAAGTAGCTTTTTTTTCTTTCTTTTGAACTGGAGGGAGTAGTGAAGCTGCTGCTTTGCAGGAGAATTGGGGTGTCCATGTGCAGGAAGGCTAAGTCGGTCTGCAGACCTGAGCACTGATATCTATGACCCAGGAATTTCCACTGGGAAGGAGGACACCAGTCTAAACAGACTCTGAAAGCTGAATCTGAAACCAAAATCACCAAGGAAAAATACTTGGTTTCATTTTCGCCTCCCATTCTGCAGTAGTTTGAGGCTGCTACAAGGTGAGATAATATGGTGTTTTCTGCATCTTATACATTCTGGGCAGAAAACATATAACAGGAGAGCACAGATTTTAGGGTCTGGGAATCAGTCTGTCTATGTGCACCTTGAAATCTGCTCTTTCATATTGTATAACAAGAAGAAAGAAATTCCCTCATACCAGAAGTTTTCTAAGATGCGTGTTATAAATAACTGCTGATCTCTGAAACAAGAGATAGTCTTGTTCCTTTTCCTTTGTTACAAGCTAGTTTTGAGGCTCGTTATAAACACTCTCTGTGTAATTTTCTTTCATCTACACCTGTATCAGAAGGGGATATGGGGCTTTGAAGACTTGCATTTATTTCTACCTTTGCAAACAGCGTAGTGGAGATGAGATAGCAGGGTTTGGGCCAGGCCAGTGGAAGTGGATGTTGTATTTTTACATCTCTGTCATGTTAGGAGGCTTGTGTCAGCAACAAGCACTGCCAGGTAGAACTGTGGAGCAAGTACATCCTAAATTACAATTGATGAGATTTCTCAGATATATGCCACACCTCTCTCTGGTATTTTAGACATGCATATTCATTGCTACCTGAGTCTTCAGTGCTTTTCTAAGGCTAGGTCTTAAGGATGAAGTACTGATAAGTTTGGAAATGTCAGACTACGTTAGTCCCTTTGTACATCTGAGATGGAAGACC
This sequence comes from Apteryx mantelli, assembly GCF_036417845.1. Taxonomy (NCBI): domain Eukaryota; kingdom Metazoa; phylum Chordata; class Aves; order Apterygiformes; family Apterygidae; genus Apteryx; species Apteryx mantelli. The sequence goes on from NC_089978.1 coordinate 30,008,001, forward strand.
ACAGTGCTGCTGCGAGGAGCTGTCCTGCCCCAGACCATGTTTCCCTTTTGACTCTTCTGAGTTAGCATTAGTGATAGTGCTGCCATGTGGTGAGCTGGATCAGACCCCTGCTCTGGCTGAAAAGACACCAAGTGAGGAAAGCAAGCTAATTAGCCAGCTGTGCAGCCAGGAACTGCTACTGCTGGGGTGAGAAGGTGTGAAAACACATAGCGGAAGAGAGGCAGGAAAGAAGACCTTTTCAGTGGCCTTGTAGTCTTTGACTGGCTTACACTGGTCATGAGCCTGCACCCTGAGACTCAAAATGTGCCTGTATCCCAGCTCTGAGTTGAGTTATTCCTTTCTCTGAAAAGCAACTCCTGTCAAAAGATAGGACAAGTTAAGATACCTTTAACTGATAAAAAGGAATGTCTGTTTGTTAATCACTTCCATAGATCTATTTGGAAAGAAGAGATGGTAAAGCTGTGATAATTTTTTGACACCAGCATGAGGCAAATACTTGAAAATTATGTCTGAATGTCAATTGCAGCATCAAGAAAACCCTCTAAGAAACTACAGTGGTTTCCATAAATGACTATGTCATTGTTTCCTTCTCAAGACTAAGACACCGAGGGAACAAGAAGTCCAAATGTGAAGTCCAGATAAAGGTCACGATTTTGTTACAAAGATTACTGAGTTATTGCTCAACAGCTGGGTAGGGCATTTCCTCTTAATCATGCTAGGGTTCTCTATGTTCTGTCTTTTTCAGGACTTGAAGAAAAACATAGCCTTTTTCAGAAGCACCTTGTTTAACTTAGCACGGCAGTACCAGCTTCTCTGAAAGTGTCAAGGTGAGGTCAGTTCATACCACTGCAAGGTATATTTAGTTTTCAAATCAGTTTAGCATAATAGCACGTATTGAATTGCTACTAAAAGCCACTTACAGCATTTAATTCTTTCCCTTTCGTCTAAATTCAATAAAATGTTTTTTAAAGGGTAGAATTACATAAAGGTGGACACGTCAAAGATTTCACTGTAAAAGGAACAAAACTGTAAAATAAATGCTTTACAGAACTTCATGGAAGTGTCACTTAGAGAAAATTAATATCTTGCAAAGGTGCCAAGATTTACTTTGGTTTCAGCCTGCATTTATTTCAGGATATACATTATGTTACACTAGACGTGTGACTTGTTGCAATTATTCTGACTTACATACACAGTAGTGTCCAAGCCATTTATTGTTTTAGAGGTATTGTCAAAATGAGTTACTTTTTGATTATGGATATTTCCAGGGAATCATTCAGTTCATACATTAAATCAACTAAAATGTTCATTATTTGACAGAAAAGAGGTAAACTCCTTTATCACTATTGTAGCTGTCAACCACTGCCATAATCCTTTACTGTAACCCATTCTATTTTTGGGCAAAGAGTGTGTCAGGAGAGAGCAACAATAATTGTGAGCTATTCCTGTTTTGTAGAATCCATTTTCCAGATTTTTTAATTTCCTTTTTCTGAATGTAATTTCTATCAAATGATAGAATGTACCACTTTTTGAATAAGTTATTAGTTCCTTCCGGAAGAACGTAACTCCTAAGACATCATTATGCAGTGACACTAACAGTTTACACTTATGTTATCGTGGTCTGACCTCTCTTCAGACATATGCAGCCAAGAATTCAGCCTTGCTGGAAATACTCCCCTGGCTCTCCCGCAGCATACCTGGGGAAATCAAAGGGACTGACAGCCAGTAATAGAAACATTTGGCAATTTGATGTGTAGTTGGTACCTCCCATAACTCCACCATTTCTTTGATATATTGTTATTAAGCAGGTGATTTTGCAGAAGGAGTTAGGGCCTAAGTGAAATACTTTTCTTTTTTCTTTTTCTATTTTTATTTCCTATAATTTCTGCTGCCTTTATGTTCAGTGCTGAGGAATGCCAGAAAATATATTCTCAGGCAAACAGCTTCGTTGAAAGGAGAAAGTGCCTCATAGGAAAATATATCTCTTATAATAATCTGCACAGTTCTGTGTGATGTATAGCAGAGAGTACTTTGCATGCTTCGTTTTGTGGGTGTCAGCAATACAACTCTGCAAGTTTGCTCTTTAGGACATTTCCAGAGCCTGTTTCTCTGGCCACCTGTTTTTTGCATTTGCTCTGTAGAAAACTATTTTCATTGGGGTAGCATTTTACACCCACACTGCATGGTTAGAGGTTGCTTCACAAGGTAAAAAACACAGTGGAATCAGGCTCTTAGGATGTAAAGTTTCCAAAAATGATTTGGTATTACTTCATACCTTTTAAACAAGTTAGAAACTGACTCATCTAAGCATATCATGGAGAGATGGATAAGCAATTAGCTTAAATTGTGGTAGTTATTTAATTATAAGTAGAATACAAAATTTAAGGAAAAAGTTTTCCTTTCAAAAGGAGAAATGCTTTTACAGCTTTTCACCCGAACTTTCTTCTCCTCCAAATAATGGATGTAGACACAAGGCTTGCTAACAGCTAATATTAATATTAGCAAATAATTAACAGTCAAAGCTGAAGGCCAGGTTCCACTCCTGGTATGGCAAATGTGTAGAAGTGGAAGACTGTACAAGTTCACCTCTCTGTTCCTTTACTTGGACCTGTCCTTCTGAGGTGATAGGTAGGGAGAGACTATTTGAGCAGTCACCAAGCCTTGGGACTGCAACATCTCAACAGGAGCAAGCTCCTGATCTCAGTGGTGGCTTTTTCCCATCACTGTAAGCCCATCTGCATGGGTGACCAGTGGTGGCACAAATCATCTTCAGTGACTGCTTATCCCTTTCAGGGAGCCATTCACATGACTTGGCAGTGGTTTGGAAGCTATCAATCCTGTTTCAGGATACAGAGAGTGGTGGTTTCTGTTGTTCTTCAGTCCTCATGTTGACTTCTCTCTCTCCATCCAAAAGAGTGACTTGGAGGCTTCTGTGGGCCCCAAAGGAGAGGGGAAAAAAAAGCAGCAGACATCCTGTTCTGCAGTTGCAACAGCTTTTCAGCTTCTGCCTGTGTTAATGACAACTATCCAGCTATGGAAATTCTCCAGCTGGAGCCTACGGTCTGGTAGTTCACTTCTCTCCCAAGAAGCCAACCGAATGTTGGAGCTGGCTAGTGGAATAGGGAGCCATCAGCCTTCCACATAACATTCCTATTTCTGACATCTCTTTCTCTCCTGAGTTATGTCTTAGCCCCAAAACTAGTAAGCAGTGTTTTTATACATCCTCCCTGTAGACAGAGAAGCTCACCTAGGCATTCATGGCTGCTCGTAACCCATCTCCCCCAGCTCAGTGTGTTCAGACATTAAGTTCCTGGACAAAAATTTCCAGAGATTCTGCTCTCTGGATTTCCAGCCCTCCTTTCTTGGGAGGAGAACAGGATCATCTGTCATAACACCATATGAAAAGTTATCTAACATTAGCACATGTATAATGTATTATACCACATGATGGCTCTGTGGGATCAGTTTTTGACTCATGATGTTGCAAAAAGAGTGTGCTATAATAGGGAAAGAACAGCATGAGCTCTAGACAGCTCTCAAAGCCCTCTCCTCTCTGTGGTATACAGAATAGAGAAACTCAATTTGACAGTTCTGAAACAAAGGGAAGGAGGCCTATGTTATACTAAGCTTCCTTGTAATGTGAGAGATGCTTTTAATATGACATGGCTGACCATAAGGAAATGCAATTTAAACAAGTTTTCTTTACAGACTTCTCTAACTTCTTTAGAAAGTTACATAATGCCAAGCTATTTTCTTCTGAAGTAGAACCATCTCCTTAGGTGCAGGGGTGAATCAAATAAAACACAGCTTTCAAACATTTGAATTTTGGAAAGCCACAGGCTAAAAGGAGCTCTCACAGTATTTGCAAAAATAGTATTTTATAACTTTTTCATTCCTTCTTCTAGTCCTGTTTTCTAATGAACATCATGATTCAAATCTAGGCTAATTTAGAGCTAGCATATGGCTTCCCCAGTGGCATGCTTTTTTTCCCCATCTAGACTGTATGTGAGGACTGGAATGTTTTCTTGTTCTTCCACTTACACTGCAGACCTGTCAAAATTTCAGTTCAAACTGGCCATTTAGCCAGCCTGAGTCTCTGGACACATGCACTCTTCACAATCACATTAGCTCCACCAGACTTAGGCAGTGAGAACTAAATTTTCTGAATTGAAATTTCTGTACTGAAAACAATACAGGCTCTGCTCCAGGGTGGTCAGTGTACCCATGATAAAAACAATGGTGTTATGAAGAATGTGCATCCTAATGATCAGTCAATGTAACACATGCTAGCAACATTGGAGGTACTGCTTGTACGGGACACAGGAGAACATACTAATATTTGAGACGTGGGGGACGCTGGCTAGAAATATGGCAATACCAGTAATAAGGGAACTAGCAATGCCAGTATAATAAAGGAAGACAAAAAAAGCCTGCTGCAGGACTGGGCAAATCCTTCCAGACCGAGGTTGACTGGAGTTGTAGTTCATTTGCAAGGGCTAGTGGGGCTCAGAAAGGTCTGAGTTTGAACTAGCTCAACATTATCTTGTCTGAATCTCGTTACAAACCTGAAATAAGATTCAGGATTGAGGAAGTTTGCTTCATTACTGAAACCTGAATGAAGATTATCACCCTGCTTTGCAGATTAAAATACTCTGAAACAAGATGAGTGTGGGTTTTGCATAGACAAGAAACTGTCCTGGAAAAAGTAGGCAGAGACACTCTTAATGCATTATGGTATTAACTCTTGGGACTAAATGTGTGGCCATGTTATCTCCCTTTTCTGTGACTGCCTCTCTTCATATTTATGGCTGATGCAGTGTACCTGAACATAGCCTCTAAAAAGAAAGTAAAAGGGGAAAGGAATTTCATGAATTTTTAAGTTTAAAATAAGATGGTATGATGGTATGTGAGACAGAACAGTTTAAAATGTCTGATATAATCCTAAAGGGATTAGGAATGAACATCTCTATAAGGAATATAAAGAGACTGAGGCATAACTCTATAAAAGCATGGAGGCAGAAGAAATGAAAGATAAACATTTGACTGGCTTGGGACTATGGCTTTATTCTGATTCACCACATATATTTTCATATGAGAAAACTTAAAATACAAATGAGTATGCTAGCCTGTAGCAATAATAGTATATATAATCTTGACATATAATGTGCATTCTCCGTTAAAAAAATAAGATTTATCTAGTTTAAGGGCAGAAACTACAAAACAAACAAACAAACAAACAAACAAAAAACCCTCTATGTAAAGAAGTAACATCAGCCCTTAAATGAAGAATACAGTGAATTCAGGGTGCATTTCATATTCTCTGACTCAAGTGGGATACATTGCTCTCTGGGCTTGTATTTTAGGATGAAATAAACTGTCCTTTAGAGATGTCTATCTCTCTCTGAACTAAAGACTAAGCATTCAACTTTGACTAGATATCTAACTTTAAGATGGTTTGGGTTAGATGAGATAGACTCCATTCTAAGTATACACAAATTTTAGTGAGGTACAAGAATTTAAAAACTCTTGTCTACCTTGTTTTATAGTTCTGTACTATGTGCCTTGAATCCCACACTGTTATCTCTAAGAAATGGTTGTTTTCATTTGGTCTGTGTAAAGATATGTGGAGAATTTGTTCCGTATTTATGCTCTGCATAAGAGGCAATCCCCTAAAACCAGAAAAAAAAAATTGTATCATACTGTAGTGTTGTAACACTGAAGACTGTATATTATTTCTGAGAAATGTAAATATTAGCTGCACTATTTGGAGAAAGCCCAAGTGGACAACAGTAACGACTTGCTTTTTAGTCTGTCAGATGAATTTTATAGTAGTACTTCTCTGGACTGTGGAAGCATTCTAGTAACTAGGTGGCAAAATAGTAATAATCAATATCAACACAGCTTTCAGTGAATCACGACTGGCTTGTCTTGCTAGCTGAATGGTAACACTAGTAACTCCTCTTTTCAGGAGACAAACGGGTTAGGAATGAATAGATTTGGCATGATGTCACATTGACATAGCATGGGACAAGGAGTAGCACTCTGCTTCCAATCCTTCAGAAACACTTCACAAGCCAGTGTCAGGATCTGAAACAACAAAATACATCAGGAACTCAAAATCTTGTGCTTTTGAACTGTATCATTGCTCAGATCAGCGAAGGCATAAATTAGCACAACATGTCACTTGCTAGTGTGAGAGCATATTCTTCAGCTATGTAGAGAAGTTGTGTTTTTTATTAGAAGTTAGTATTTTGGCATAAGAAGAAACAAGAGAAACTTCAAAAAGTATGTGCTACCTACTAAATTTATTGATGTAGCAGGAATTACTGAGATAGCAACTGACCAGTGTCCAGATCAATGACTTCCAGAGTTGTGAGATGCCTCTACAATACGTTCTTCTCCACCTTCCTAAAATGATCAGAGGTTACTGCCTCTGGCATACAGTGGAGTAAATACAGTATTTTTTAGCTTCTTATCTGCTTAAACTTTATCTTCAAATAAAGTCCAGATAGAGAAATTTGTGCTTACATATACATAGGCAAAAAGAGCACTTCTAGACTGTTATTTGTTTCTAATACATGTAAATGCTTGTCTGCAAGAGCAACCACAGCTTTTGTCATGCAGATGTTTTTCAGAGTTTAGTTAGCCAAGTTTAAACTCTTTCTTCATATGTTCTGTCTTCATATGTTTTGTTTTGACTGCTAAGGTATAAAGTCAAGGCTTTTTTCTCCCATTGCCTGTGTTCACTAGGTGAAAAGGCTATTTAGTATCCTAGGGGCAAGGGGTGACAAAAGCAAAGGGACTAGTTAGAAACCTACTGCTGCATTATATGCACAGCAAATGTGCAGAGATTTGTATACATGTCAGCTTGACAGCTACAGTGTGTGGCCCAGCAGGTGTGGGATATGCATAATATTTACTAAACCAGAAGGTGGCATCAAAGACCGTCTCACATTAGCAATAGAAAGGTCTGAAATGGCTCAGCATAGGAGCACACAGTAAAAAATCTTTTATTTAAGCTAACAGATAAAATAATGTGAGCATGGAGCATCACTGACCTTTATTACTGACTCTTAGGAATCTGAGTTAGGCAGACTATGTTTCCGTAAATCTCCCCAGAGACAGTATCTCAAGTATTATGATTTACTGAACCCAGATGAATTCATTTTTTATGAATCTTTATGAATAAATCAGCTTATTGGGTATTAGTAAATGTACGATCATCTCCTAATATTGGTAAATATATGTTATTCCTAAGAGTTCAATTAATCATATCGGCAAACATAACAGTGTATGCTTTACCTAGGCACATTATCTATCAGTCACTTAAACTGGGTTTTATCACTCTTCAGCTGGATTTTCTTCCCTCAATCCTGGATAACGCTGAAGGGCAAAACACACTCTCTTTAGTAGCACCTAGTCAACCTAACCTGAGATTACGACAGGCACTACTAGAAGCAATTGAATGAATAAAGTTTGCGGAAAGCAGTGATGATCTTCCTAACAGTGGAAAAAGTTTTAGAGTGTGGTGAAGGAGGAGAAGCACATGGGATGAGGGAAGTGCTCCTGAGGAGTGCTGGTGGGATGACTTCTTACAGGTGCCACAGAGTGCAGACAGAGAGGAAAGGAGCTGGGGCGAAGGTTGGTTAGTTCTGTTTGTAAAGGGCAGTGCTGTTTACATGCTGGCTGAAGATTTAGACAAGAGTTGGATAGCCCAAGGAGTGTGAATACTGAATAGCTTGAATGTGATGACGATAGATGCATTTTTCCCTGGAAAAGCCTGTAACAGACAAAAGAGAAGCTCTTGGATGTGTGCTGCAAATACACTTTGATACTTTTGTAATACAAACATTGAGAAAGTCAATAATGAATGGCTGGTCTGAATTATTCAATGCACTTTCTGATAAAATTATTTTAATGCTTAGGATTTAAAGAAAGTTTTTTCCATAAAAATTACTTTTACAAAAGTAGTGTTCTGCGTAGTAAACCAAATTATTTTATTTTTTTAAGAATATAATTTGCATTTTTAATATCAGCTGCCTTCTACATCCCAATGTTTTGATAATATATTTTTCTGTTGCACTTAAAATGTTCATATCATCTAACTACTGAAATAACATTCTTTACTGGAAACTTTATGGCAGTGTTGGCAAAGAATATGGTCTCCAGGCAATACCATTGTGTTCAATGATGCTTTGGACACAGAATTTATAGTGCCAGCTTTCTCACTCCGGCAGACAAGATGATTTGCTACTATCCAATAAAAGTATTTAAATATGCTTGGAAGAAATAGTTAAACTAGTATTTAAGTTTTCCTCTGAGTTTTCTTTGAGGTACAGTAACCTGTCCATTTTCTCAGCATTTTAAAAAGAAACTTTATTACGACTATTACTTTTGGGACACCCTACAGAATCATTCTCTTCTGGTAGCTTACTTGGCTGGTCTTCATCTGTCCTCCCAGCAGTAGTTGTGATTAATCCCTTTTTCCTTTCCCTAAAGCTCTTCAAGAGGTCATTTTCCACTAACAAGTACAATTAATCCTAAATTTGCCTTTGTGGACAAGAATTCCCTCTATTCTTTGTAGTCTTGTGTATTCTGGTGCTCTCACATCACTGAACTCAAATATAATATAAATTAATTTTAATCTTCATTTGAGGTAGTACCTTAAAAAGTTTCTTATTTCTGCTCAACTTCTTCCTCTTTTGGCTGTTGTGGACATCAAAGCTACAAGATTTGCCTCTTCCTCCTTCAAACAAATTCAGATGCTAAATAACATAATCCACCCATGATAATCCTGAAGCGTTATCCACCATGTTATTCCTTCTCTGAAATCTAAATCTTCAGTTCTGCCCCCAGATCTATCCCATATCTCTATACTGTGTCTGTGTCATCTTCTGCATGGTTTACTGTCTTGAATTTTGAGATTGTACTAACATCATTTCAAAAACTTAAAATGGAAGTTTGTTGGTGTATAAGATGTACAATACATATTTTAAGGTGTATAATTTCCTTGTTTATTTTTTCTTCTTAGAACAAAGTGAGAACTACTGTTATGGGATTTTACAACCTGAAGAATTTACAAATTGATTAAAATTTCCAGAGTGTGCTTTTAACTCTACTTTTGTGGTTTGTACCACTGGTTTTGGAACACTGAGCCATACCTTAGCAAAACTTACTGACAGCAATACTAAACCACACTAGAATATAGCCTATATCTTCCTTTTTCTAAGTTCATCCTTTTACTTTCAACTATCCTCTATACCCCTGTACTGATTCTTCTAGCTTTTTGACATTGGCAACATTCAAATATTTTGAGTTGTTTATCACCTCCTACTTTTAGTCAATCCTTAGCCAAACTACTTAGGTTTCTTTTAGTGTTCCACCATAAATCAGCCCTGTCTCTTCATCATTTTTATTTTGCTCCTCTAAACCACCTTGAGCTGCTCAGGATCTTTCTAGCAATGTGGTGTTCAGGAACGGAGCCCCATAATTCTAGGATTTTCTGGTATTAACTGCATAGTTACTTAGGGCAGTGTATTTTGTCTGCTCTGTCTTGCATGAAACCATGTAAAGAGCTGAAATGCAAGGAGTAGAGTGCTGCAGTATGTCAGGAGGAAAGCAAAGAGACCCATCTGCATTCCTTTCCTAGCAGGCACACGGAGAAAGCTCGTTGAGACAAGTACGTGTTTACCATGCATTAGGCACCACGCTAGCATGTCAGTTATTAAGTATATCATCAGATAATAATATATGATAAAGCATGCTTTTTGCAATTATTTCAGAACAAGCATGAAATGATGAGGTAGTGAAATGTAATATTGGCTATGAAGTCATTATTTGGAAACCTTTCAAGAAAAATTGAGCAGTATTATCAATTTTAGTGTTAAAAGTCTGAGTTTGGTGATATGGTCTAAAAAAACCATTTAATTCAGCTCTGTTAAAACAACTCTCTCTTGAATTGTCAGCTTTCCCCTACTGTATTGTAGTATTCTGAAATCACTTGTCAGCAAAAAGGCAACCCACTGACCTTCCTGGTTACTTTTTGAATTTTCCTTAGATTTCACAAGCAGTTTACGACTATTGTCATTAAAGAACCGATATTCTCCTCATTCGCAGAACTAGAGGAGAGTGAAAGAATATTTCTTCTTTGCATAGATGAGGTTGCCCGAGATCGGATAGCAGTATGAAGCTACCAAAGGTAAATACTGACTTACTCATTATGGCCACCATCAAGGGAAAAAAGCAACTGAGATTCTAAAAGTTTTTCTCTGAAGGTACCATGAAGGGTTTTAATAATGCTGTCAAGTGTGTGGGGGGGGGGGGTGAGGAGTGCACCAAAGAAACCCATATTGTATTCATTTCTCTGAGCTTCACAAGTTGAAATTAGCCATCTAGTCAAAACTAATCATTAAGCTAGCCTCTACAGTTAATAGGGACTGGTAGCTCTACAGAACACTTTATCCTATCTGAAGATAAACATCTAAGATTAGTAGGATAACTCTTCAGAGATAATCTGTCTCTCTGTTGACTTTTAATGGCTAGTTTAGACTAAGAACTTGACCTCTAGACAGACAAAGGTAGGGTTAGGTGATCTGAATACCACCCGTAAATATTTGAGCCACTTTATTTTTAAAAGAAATCAGGTATAGAATGACTTTATTTCTAACATAAAGAGCAAAAACAAAGAAAGGTGGGGGCCTCAAAACTGCTGAAACTCTAGGAACTGATCTCCTCACTGACACAGTTCTTCAGAAAAGTAGAATCACCTTCTTTGAGGCTGATTAATCAACATAAACAGATTAACTTTATTGGTATTACTGAAACAAGTAGGAGCTCCAGTTATATGCTGGAAATAGAGAAGAGTAGGAACTAGCAGTGCATGAAAATAAAGAAGAATTGGTCAACCCAGCTGGAAGACTAAAGAATTGATGTTGCTTTCTGAGTATGATATATTATTATTAAGCCAGTGTATATCAGATGCAGAAACAGGCCTACATTTTGTTTTCAGTGGTTATGTTTTGACACCACCAATTTTGGCAATACAGGAACCTTTTCTTAGATGGTTTGCTTCCGTTCAATGTTGGTCAATGAGATCTTTTTCACTTCAGAATGAAGTGATAGCACTATACCAGAAGATGAATCAGGAGCCACGGACAGAGGGGAAAGGTTAAGGACTGATGCATACAGCACACTGTTTATTTGGGGTGAACAAATCTGATGGGATCTGGAGTGAAAGTAATTGATTATGCTTTCTCCCCAGGCCTTGAAATTTCTCACCCTCAAATTTGGGCATCCTAAATCCAAAGAACATTTATTCTTGTAACAATGAGATCTTTTCAGCCATTTCAGGGATGCTGAAATTAAGCTTCCTGCTTTTGAAGCATGCTGGTATTTTTCTGGGTTGTGTATAGATGTTAGGGTCTGATCCTGTCTAACTGGGCAATGACAAATAACTGATATCATTCGGCAGCTTCAGGACAGTTAGTCGGCAAATTGCTCTGCAGAGCTGTACAAACCAAATCCCTTATTTTTGGAAACTCTTTTCCCAAAGAAGTTTTGAAAATTTCTTTGGGAAACCCCAAAACCTAGAGTAACAGCGAACTAAACTTCACATTGAGTAGACAAACTCACTGGAATCCATGTGACTATGCCCATTGATTGTTTTCCTGAAAATTATAATCCTGCAAGAAATGCTACCATTCTGACTTTACCTGTCTTGGGTGAAAGCAAGTTTGAGAAAAGCCATTCATCTGCTAGTCAGCTGTATGCCTGCTCCCGTTGAACATACATGCAGGATGCAACTATTGAAGGATGAGGCATTCCTAAAGCTTTTTAACAAAGGTGCTTTATTAATTTGTAATTCTTGCAGTTTTAGGAGAGACACCTTTAAATAGGCCTGTATAATTGTTAGAAAGATTTAAATTGTTACCTTTTTTTTTTTTTTTTTTTGCTGGTACTGTACCACAACAAGCATTCCTTTGGTTAGAGAATGTCATTCATATATCACCTTAGTGACTGCGTGCTTTGGCTATCTAACTTTTGATATTTACTGAGTTACACATAAGAGGAAACTGCAGATATCTGCACACTCTGAGACTGCTTACCTGGAGCTCAAGTAAGGGAATTATACATTCATATCCCATGGGATATTTTTCTCGGCTACCAAAACATGGGAGTCACCTCATCCTCACGTGGCCTCCAGAAATGAGTTGTGACTGAAACACCATCATGTTTTCAAGCTGAGTAAGCAAAAAACTGCAAACATTTCAAAGTGTATGTGAAAGATTTTACAGCCATGTCAGATGATCCAGGCTTATGTGAGTCTCCTACTGTTGATTTTTTTCACTATATACCAGATTAGCTTATACAGCCCTGTGGTACTCCCCTAGAACAAAATCCAGTCTGTTAATATCTGTCTCAGGTTCACAATGTACAGACAACCTAATCGGAGTGTTAACCTACTAGAGGCTTCAAGCTTAAATAGTTTGTATTTGTGTATCCTGTAGTTCTCTGTGTGATCTACCATACCAGCCAATAATCAGCTGCATTGCAGTTTGCAATGGCATGGTAGTAGTTCATACAAAAGCTGTCCAGCCATGACCTAGCTTTCTAATTTATATTGAAAGAGGAAAAGGCAATTGAGCCACAAAGTGAGGGAAAAGAATATGTACAATTAAAGATGATTTAATCTATTCAAAAGTATGAGCCATATGAAAAATACAATGCACAGAAGGAATCCTGTCTTTTAGTTATCTTTATGCCTCATATGCAGGATCATACACATCAGCCTGAGCTCTTCTGAAGGCATTACACCACACAAAACAGGACAGGTTGTGGATATTGGCATTTCAAGTATCTGAAGTAGAATAATAATGGTGGTACACCATGAATGGCAATGCATTATGTTTTAATAACAGAGTTTCCTTTTTTACTGTAGAATCCTTTGTTCTCAGCACAGCAAGTCTATTTTTACACCTACCCAGACTGTGCTGTTTTTCACTGATCTAACAAGATAATAAGGAAAATTCTTGTTTAGGATCCACAGTTTATCACTTACAAGTTCTGCAGGTGAGAGTTTGTTCCTCATGTAACAGTAATCAGGCACTGTTCTGGGATTTCAAACATCATATACTCTGTTGTGGGTAATATTCTAGCCAAAACCTCTCATTCTGTGAAAATAATTTTCCTCTTGATTAATTCTAGTGTTCATTTTGAAAAATGCATTTTTATCATTTTCCAAGTTCTTTGGTAGAAAAAAGATATGACTTATTTAACCCAGTCTGATTTTCTATTTGTTCATACATTTGCAGGGCATACCCTGCAAAGCACCTCATGTACTTTTTAACTTATAATTCAATGTAACACAAAATTTTTGAATTGTGGAAAAATGTCTTTCATGTTTACTACTTTTATCAGTTAAAAAAACAAAGCAGCTTTTGCTTTCATCAAACTGAAAATATGTACTAGTTCTGCTGTTTTTTACTGAGATTATTGACAATCCACTCCATGAACATTAGCGTCATTGTTCTGCAATGAAATTGTCCATGAATGTTGTATTAGATGAAGCTGATATGTTGGGCTGAATTGTTGAGCTATGGCTACAAATGAAGAGCTTCCCAGCACTTTGAGCTAGTAAGTGCACAGCAGCAAAACATGGCTGGAAACAAATCAGTTCCTCCTAACCATGCACTGAGAAGGCACCTCCTGAGGTAGAGCTGGTACAGTTTCTCTCTGGGGTCGGGAACTGAAGAACATATGAGGAGGTTCTTATTCTGCAAGCATACAAAAACCAGTTCTTCAGAAACTAGCGTGTCCTCCAGCCTGACTGTGTGCCACGGGTATTTTGGTATATGGAAGAAGTATGGCAGACCTTGATGGTGACTCTGACTGTGTCTGAACTGAGAGGGGAATGTGCACCATTGCATGACCACTGTCCTCATCCTGTGATCATGCAGACCAGAGACCTGGTCAGAACATGTTGCCTTCTGGCCAGACAGCCTGTTTTGTTAGCATTTCTTTTGAGTTTTGTGTTTACACACAGTCTCATATCTGGATGCTATTTGGATGCAGCTGAGTTACATGGTCAAATAAATAAATAAAAACAAAACCCTTAAAGAACTGGTACAATCAAGTCTAGTATCTAAAAATAATTGCTTCCACAACCTCTTGTCCTTTGACTTTCACAAAACTGAGAAAAATTGTAACAATCTGAAAAAGTCCTAAAACACCTAGAATGAAACAGTTTCCCCTAAAACTTACTGAGAGATTAAAAAGCATAAAAATATTGTACTGCTAAATTCTTGAAGTAAAGGAGATTTGACTGGAAAATAAAATCAATTACAAGAAGTTCAATATGCTGGTGAAATAAACACACCTTAAATTTCACAAGAATGATTTGAATTTCTTTTCAGCAGCTTCCTTCTCCAGGCAAATGTTAGCTGATGCTGTGTTTTACAGGCATTACTTGTTTTGCTCTAAAATAAAAATCTTAGGATAGGAAGCTTAGCTGTTATGCTGAAGAAACATAAATCTTCTTACTGGCCATAGGCTTTTCCACAGCACAATCAACTTTTATGTTGCTTGAAAGCTTGAGAAACTGGGACATATGAGACTATGCTTCTTGCTACCTATAGGCATGGCAAAAGCAGAGTGCAATACAGCCAGACCTTGCATGTGCTTTCTTAAAGGACTGAACATTTGTTATCTGATGAAAGGGAGCATCTGAATTTCAGCCTATTATTGTATTGCGTTGTTCCACTGCAATTAAAAACTGCAAATTGAGGGTAGCCAAAAACTGCTTAATGTTTTCACTCTTTGGGAAACCCCAAAACTCACGGTAACAAGAATTTAAGTCTTTACATACTCATTATGAAACATTTTACCTGAAGTCCTGTTTTAAAATCCATATCAGAAATCAAGGCAGAAGGAATTAGAGAAAGACATAGTCAGAAACTCTCAAATGAAATAGTGAAAGAATACAGCTGTTAGGAAAAGGTCCTTATTCCGATAAAGTACCACATTCAGTGTTTAAAAGAACCATCATTCAGAGGAACTTATTTTGATGTACTCAGAATATTTTTATATCATTGCTAAATAAATGCTACTTTGATTCTAGGTGATATATATAGACAAGCATCTATTCTGATTACCTAGTGGATACAGAGATAAGGCACAGCACAAGGACAATGGGCTCAGGAAAATATTGGTAAAGTTTGTGCTTGCTGAAAGATGCTAGTGTAATAGTACTAACTTTAGGGGAGTTTTTTTTTTTTTTTTTCCCCTGCCAATGTTTGTGGTAGATCAGCAAGGAAATGCTATTCAGCTCTGTTTTTCTCCTCCCCAGTGTATGGTAACTGTGAGCAGTCAGATATGCTTTCAGTTTGAGAAAACATGGGACTTAGCTTCCACTATTACAAGGTAATGGTGGCCACTGATTTACATCAGTAGCTTGAATGAGCCTTTAGATTAGTGGTGGCAAATCCTGTCATGTCACATGAAATACCATCTTCTGGCATGTATGCAGGTTCTGACATATGTGCCACCGTCTTGCCTTGCCTTTGCTTTCTGTGACCTAAAAACTTTGATATGTTTAAATTAACTAGAACAGGATAGACTGACAGAGCTAGAATAAAAAATCATAAATGTGTTGATTAATCAACACAGGGCTTTTTCTTCAGTGTATGTACTAGAAATGTCTCTATATATTTCCCATTTTTGTGATTTTTACAACTATTTAATCCTTGTTTATCATTTTTCTGTTTCAGAACCTTTCCTTCCCCTGTTCAAAATACAGTAAGATTTTTTCTTAAAAAAAAGAAAAGAAGTTGCTAAACTTTGTAGATGGAGAGAAAATCTTGACAGTGTGAGAGAGGAATACCCTAAAGGCTTCATTACCAGTGAGCAGATAATACAATTTCAAAATGCTTTAATAAAAAGCTGTTGATTAAGTGTGTTTTTCAGTTCATTAGAAGGACCTCCTATGCATTTTTGAATGCTTAGAGTTGCCAGTACAGGATACAGTACTCTCATGGTGGAATACTGATTGCACAGCTACTGCAAAATGTTTGAAGCCAAAATCAAACTTGCCCTTGCAAAGGTGCATGGGTTGATATGAGTTCCACTATCATCAAAACTTACAAATCTGGCTCTCTGTGTCACATGTGATTGTAATTTAGGAAATCTAAGGCATTGTTTGCATCATTTTCTAGAAATCCCATGTACCTATGAGGCTGGGCCCTGTGTTGTCCTGTGCTGAAACACATGGCAGAGGGAACAGACCTTGGGAAATATTAGCACATTGCATATAGAGGGGAATCTGATTTTTGCTTTTTCCTTAGCATATAGAGACTCTTGGTCCATTGCAAGAGGGAAAGTTTCTCAGTCCCAGGGACTTTGAGTACCCCAGGGGAGAAAGGTGCCAATCCCAAGCACTCCAAGCTGTAGGTCAGCTGCCTGGCTCCGCAGTGCTTAAGTCGTCACAGCCAAGGTAGGGCACCCTGACTCATCGAGCACTTTCTGAAAGCAAAGGTCTCTGAACTCTTTCACAAAACAGCACAACTGCACCCACTTGTGGGAGGCTATCTGCATGCATTGGTCATGCCTCTATGCCCTGGTAACATAGCTCCTCCCTCGGGCATAAAGAAGCTATTGGCATTTTGCCTCCTTGCTTTTGTGGTTTCCCCATTCTCTTCAGAGGACAGTATAGGTGAGCAAAAGGCCATCATGGAAGGAACTGATTTTTTTTTACAAAGGTAGGGCTACGTGAAAAGGAGGAAAAGGAAAGGGAGAGCAAAGGCTGGACAGGTAAAGAACAGAGCCACATGAATTTTCTAATTATCAGATTATTTGAGAGACAGCAGTGCTTTTGTCATACCCTCAAATCCTTTCCATGAAAGTCTGCCACACAAAATGAGTGTTTTCTCTCTCTCCATATCCCACCATTGATGAGGTTTTAAGCAAAGGTCTGTAGAACTTGGCTTAAATAAACAGATTTTCCATGAACTCTTGGGAGGCAAAAATCTATATTTCTGTCTGTCTCTATTTCTGTATTCTACTGTGTCTGCATAGGGGGAGGGGAGTGAGGCTGGAGAACAGGACCTGTGTGAATAATGGACTGAGACAGTGAAAGTCTTCTTTCAAAGGTTTTCACAAGTCTGAAGAGCTGATATGTAAACTATGTTACATATGAGTTAGGGGAATGCAGCAATGGAAAGTATGACAACCGCAGGTGGACCTGCAGCACACCCAGACATACTTCAGCTTGCTTTCCCTGAGCTGTTATACTAAATTAATGAAAAATCTGGCATCACACAGTTTTCAGCCTGGACTAGCTACATGAGGAAGGGCCCGGGGTACTGAGTGGATTTGTACAGCCTATGCTACTGTTCAGGTTAGCTGAAGTAAAGCTCTCACGGTTACGATGCACTCTGGCTGTCTGCAGGATAATGGATTGCATGGTTCTCTGAGTGCTTTTCCCTTTCATCTCAGGCTACTAAATTTAGTTGTTCAAGTGGCACCAGAACACTGTCCTGGGCAACCTGCTCTAGCTGATCCTGCTTGAGTGGGGAGGTTGGACCAGACGATCTCCAGAGGTCCCTGCCAAGCCCAACTATTCTGTGATTCTGTGACCTTCTCTGAAGCGCTGCTGGTAATGGGGACCAGCAGGCATGTAAGCTGCACAGTTAATACCTTATATATACTGTTGCTGATTGCTGTACCCACACATGACTATATTCAGTCTCATATCCCACAGCTCAGTGAACAGCTGATGCAGCAGCAGTTAGGAGCTTCTCTTTTCAGATGACAAATGTTTATTGCAGTTCGAGAAGCTCAGTTTGAAGCATGTATTCTAATAAACAGCTGTTTGGAAAACAGAGAATCCAGTTTTCTAAGATTTTTGTATGTAACATTTTTGCCCAGAGTATTTACCACCTGTCTCCTCTGCTTTTCTCTGTGCCTGTGTGAAGTCATCAGCACAAATACAATTTTGCCAAAAGCAGAGGGCTTTTGTCATGTGTACTTCAGAGACTGTGGTGCCTGCATAATCATAGGCAGTTTCTGTGGAGAAGGGAGAAATTAAGTATTGAATGGATTTCTGGGGCCAGGAGTTTTTTTCTCACTTTCTCTTTGGATACTGGAGAAGTAATATTTCCTAAAAAAAACCTTTTTTTTAACATTATGAGATTTTCTTCAAGGAAAAAGCATACAGAAAGCTGACAACTAATAAATGAACCAAAAAGTCTGCTTCTACATATATCATCTCATTTATTGTCTCCACCTTAAACACACTCCTTTCTTGCAGGAGAATTTTTTTCAGGAGAGATTTATCTTAAGACATATCCCAGATATATGAGTTATGTGATTAAAACTATTGATATATTCTGCTTGTGACTTGTTTGTGATTCTGTGGAGTGTAAGTATTTTATTGAATAAGGCTAATTGTTGCGTTTGGGTGCCAGCTCTCTGTAATGCGGTGCAAAGCCTTTCAATGGCAAACTGTAGCTGAGCTGTCAGATGATAATAAAAACATTTAAATGTATTGAAAACTGGGGAGGATAAGCCTTTCCTTTCTCACTTGACATGTTCTGAAATGCATTTGTGGAAGTCATTCAAGTCTGAGCATTCATGCATGCACACTGAGCTCAAGATCCACAATTAATTCGCATTTCCACCTCCCCCGCAACCAGGACTATCTGTTGTGTTTGTGCAGCTCAACATTAGTTCATAGCCTCTATACTGCTTAGTGCCCCCAGGCTACAGTTGCAGCTTCTTGCCAGATTACTCAACTTACTCAGCAGCCCTATCTAACAAGTTGGGTACAGAGAAGAGGAACGGGACTTTGGCACTGTGATGGAGCCTGCAGCTCTGAGACGTTGCTTTGCTCCTTGTTCGAAGGACCCCATCAGTTGACAGCCATCTGCTCTTCAAAAATGGCACCCAGGTGATGATTGCAAATGCAGAATGAAGCTGACTGAAAGGCCTCAATGAGATATGTACCTCACTCTGGCCAATTCTTGTTTCAAAGAAACTCTAAATTACTTACTTTCTCTCTATTTGTTATAGCCTATTGACATCTCTAGTCACAGGACTAAATATGCCAGAAGTGTCCTGTGTTTTCTGACCCACAGCAGTGCTGTCCTATATGTCAGAAAGAAGGAACTCAGCATCTCATTCACACACTGACTACTGAGATCTTATGTGGGAGCCCATAAGCATCTTGAAACAAATTATTAGAGTCCATACAATATTGAATTTTTGCACTGAAAAAAAGGAATTATTGAAAACATTTTAAATCAGTTTAGAGAAATACAGTCCATATTTATTCCAGTCCTTGGCAATTTTAAGGAGTTTCCACTGACTTGAAATTATTATTTTTTTCTATAAAAACAGATTTAATTTCTATGCTAGTAAAGTGTTTCTTCAGAAGTAAGTAGAAGCTCATGATTTGCAAAGTAGCCATAAAGCAACTTTATTTCCACTCCAAGCTGTGGAAGGTGTTCAGAGCTATGCTGTACAGACTTGGAGTCAAATGCCCAAAGACAGAGCTGAACCTAATGCAACTTCACCCATTCTCAGCTTTGCTGAATTTGGCCTTCAAACCATCCACATAAATATCAGTAAAAAATGCCCCCACAAATAAACCCCTGGCTTTAGGGGGAACTGAAAATTGCCTGCTCATGGCAGTTATAGACCACACAGCATGTCTTTGTTCCCATTCAAAAGAGAAATTTATTAACAAAATGATCATGTTTCAATAAAGACAAAAAGAAATCCACTTCATGTTTTACATTCTTCTTGTTGTTTTATGGTCAAAGGTCTTATGGGGCAGGAATTTTTCATCCAGAAAAATAAAGCTGATGTAAGATAATTTGTCCTTCAGACAGACATCCTCCTTCGACCCCTTTTAAGAAACTTATCTGAGCTGCTGAGGTGCCAAACACTGGGTTTCCCATAGGTCACACTCCCAAACTGGGAATCTCATTGAAAGTTCTCTGAAGTTAATAGGATTTCTTTTCCACTGGATGTTGGCTCAGGCCCATATTATAGAAGACACTGAGTCTCTGTGAACAAAAGTTATTTCAGGCTAGGGAAACCTGAGTGGTCTCGCTGTTTCTCATTCTCAGAATCAAGGACATTGTCCTGCTGCCAGGCAAGTATCTCCCACTCCCAAACATGTAGTGATAGTATAACTTAATAATTTCTGAATTCCACTTGGGTGGATCAGAGTAACTTCACTCAAGTCAATGAATGTGCATGAGTCATCTAATGGGACTTTGTCCATCTGCAAGTTAAAGCCTCTGTGGTGGGAATCAGATCACAGAACAGGATACGTAAGTGCCTGCGAGAGAGTTATGTGTCTAAGCTCCCCATACAGGTATGGGAGACCTAGCTGCTATAGTCACTAGAGCCTACGGAGGGATTCAGGCGAGTACTCACTACTTCAGTGTGAATTTGCCTGTTCCCTAGGCTTCAATAACTGTATTGACTAGATTGTCCTTGACTGTAATGGGAGCTTAGCCTCCTAGCACACATGGGTGATGATATGTTGACACCAAAACATAAGTGTTTTGGCCTATGAGCTGGTCCCACTCCTAGTCTAAGCTAGTCATCTTGGCTTCTTCTCCAGTGAATAAAGACAGAGACGCTCCTCTTGATGTTAACTCAATCTGTCTTAAGACCAGAGGGATGAATTGGTTCTACTGATTACAAAGGAAACTTAAGCATGGCTTAACCTAGACACCTGACCTATGGTTAGGTGAGCTGAATCCTAACCCCACATATTTGTAGAAGTTTTGAAAACTGGAGTCATGAGAGCAAGTAGAACTAAGAAAACTACATCCTAATGCCAACAGCCTGGTCACTCTGGGGGCCGTTCTGTTTTATCAGAGTGGATTTCAAAATCAGCTATCAGCTTGTCCATTCACTCGAAGCCAAGTTTATTATGGCTCTGTCCCCTACCGTCAGGGAAGCTGCAGGCTAATGTGAATCCCTCTGGCATGGGCCGGACAGTTGGTACATTGTCCCATCCCAGAGCCTGGCATGGCACTTCTAAGATTTTGTTTCTCTGAGAGAGCCCAGTCTCCTGTGCGTCCCACCCACATGCTGCTAGCCGTCTTCTACCACCCTGGATGTAGCAGCAGCTGTGATTAGTGGTGTGCAGTCAGCCAAATGCAGCACACAAGCATGGGGACCACTCAAGCAAAGCTGGCAGCTCTTGGCATCCAGAAGCTGCCAGTTGCTTGCACATGTTTTTCTTTCTGATTTGTTAGTCTAAGTTCTCTCTCTCAGAGTCTACAGTGTTTTTCTGCACTCTTTATCATGTAAAACAAAAAAAGTCTTTCAGTGTATTATAACGGTGAAGCTTTCTTCTCTTCTGCTACATTCCATAAAATACAAAGGGTCTGATTGACAACAGTGCTATGCTGTGCTATTTCTGGCACTTTTCACTAAGACTGTACTGTTATATGTGATCTACAAGCAATAAAGGCAAGAAATAACTTCTGGCTTATATCTGACTTCATCAGTCAATAATGTATCAAAGATTTTCTGTGAATATATAAACAACATGGTAATATTACTGATAGCAAAGAGCTGTTTGGGATTTTAAACACCACGAGCAATACAAAAATATCTAGCAGGTGAATGTTAGGAATGAGTCTTACACTTGCTCTCAAATATTTCTGAGTATTGCTTAAAAAAGTAAGTGACTTTGAGAACAAGTACAAAAGTCAGTCCTGATATTTACCTACTAGATATCCTTGTGATGCTGACACCATTTAAAACAACAGTGCTCAAGCTTGTTCCTTCAGAGTGGTGAAGTCACTGGTGTGAGAGGGAACAGAATTTTGGTTTACTGAACTTTACATATCTTGGGGAGATTCTCAGTTTCTTTTACATTAATAAATTTTACTCGTTTCCTTTGATAACTGATATCAAAGGATATTTGATAGCAAATATCAAAGGAAAAAAACCCTTTCCATTTCATAGCATGGTAACATTAGTAAACTTATATGGCACATTAGCAAACTTACATTTCATAGCTGTGTATGAAAAGACTGGCATTACGCCAATGACAATGAAATCTTAAGGGCTAAGGAAATCAAGACATTCAGATGTCTTTAAAAATGACTTGAGGAAGTGTTTGTCTGCTCAAAAGCTAGTCTTTTCTCAGCTATCTCAGTCTAATGAAATGTGCAGGTCTTTCTTCTTGCCTTCTGAGTCATTCGTAGCTTTTGCAAAAGTTATCAATCATTTTTTGGATGAATCTTGCCAGAGACGATAGTGTTGAATTTTAGCAAAAGGACTACTTAATATAAGGGGCCAAATTCATCTCATTCCCACTCTGTGCAGCCAGGCTGTACTAGGATACCTCTGCCTATTTCTTTCTCTTGCTTTCATGGTTTCCCTCCAGATCTGACAGTGAAAGTAGAACAACTGCAGGCTGGGCTCCCTTGGAGAAATCCTATGAGACAGAGCTTGGATAAGCTAGCAGATCCTAGTGCCTTATCTGTGGTAGTTATTTTACTGTTGCTGCTATCTATGGAGCCTGAACTGTCCTCCTGGGGCATCATTTCATATACTAAAATACAAAGTTAGCTAGGCATGGAAGACCTTGAGAGTAACAGGAATGATGGCCATTACTGCATGTCTCAACGGATATTATACTCCAACATGCCAATACATGCCGCAACATACAAAAGTACAAACAAATTTGTGAACTGAACTGCTCATGCTTTTGAGGTGATGGTTTGCTGGAGTCTATCAGTCTACTGGCTGAGTGGTAAGCAGAGTCTATCCCTTTCCCCAGAGGAGGCTTTTTGCTATGCCTTTAGATTCTCTAACACTCCAGGTTGAGGATAGGGTGTCCAGATTTGCCAGTATTTCTTCTGCCTTTCCTGTGATTTGCCGTTTCTGCTTTTCCTCTAGTAGGAAGAGAAAGCCCCATGGAACTGGCTTTTGCAGTGTGTAGCCAGGTCATGCTATGTGGGTGAGCTCCAGGGACCCCTCCTAGAGCTGGTTCTCTCTCAGTTCTTCCACAACCACAGCAAAAGAGGTGTAGTCTGGCCCATCCTGCCCTAAACACAGAAAAGCCTCGGAAAAGGATTTCACAACTTTGTGCTGAATTCCAGAGGGATATACTTCAGAGGTGAATGAATGCCATCTTGCTGCTGTGTGAAAAGGTAATGAACTTCCTAGGAATCAGCCTTTTATTTCTAAGTTTTCACTTACACTTTTCAGGGGCAATGTGCATAAATGCTACTACCCTTCACTAGGCAACTTGCAGCTGAACTGTAGGGGTAGGAAAAATTCAGTTAAATCTTGTATTTTCCTTAAGCTCTTTTAAAGAAGGGGAAGGTCTGGAACATAGGGAAAAACAGCTTCCTATTGATGATGGTAATGATAAGCCATTGTTGCTGATGAGCTCAGTGTGGAACTGGAGTGAAAGGGCCTGGCTGCCCATCAGTCTGAAGGTGCAAGGCATTAAAGGGATTAAACCAGCACAGTCTTTGCCAGCCTAATCCATTTGGCACCAATGAGCTGTAGGGAGGCCTGGATGCTTTGTGCTTGTGGCATTTATAAGGAGGCTTAAAAGAAAAGAACTAGTCATTTTAGTTGTTATGGAGGCTGTCAGTGGTAATTGACTTTTGTGACCCCCCCCCCAATCTTCTCTTTTTTGTAATTGCTGATTAGAAACTATGCTCCACTCCAGCGTAATACCCACAAGGCAAAAGAAGCCTTTATTTCACAGTAAGGAATCAGAGTTTAAGAACAGAAGGAAGTCTTGTCATATGCTGGGTATGGTCAAAGCATTGCTGTAGCGCTAGCTTTGTTCTGAGTCTGCTAAGGCAGGTACAGCTCCGTTAGTTGGTGGAAACACTCCATGAAGTTCAGTGAGACTGAGATAGGAGCCCCCGTAGCCTTCTGCAGTACCCAGAATGCAGTATATGACAAGCTTGGGAGTGCAGCTTTCAACGATGCTACATGTCCCATAAGGAGGATGGAGCAGCAGGAGAAGAAGGTACCTTCTACAGTGAATTTGTTGGTGATGGAGACATTTTCTATTCCGGCTGCAGCTGATCTGCTTCAGAAGGCTCCTAATCCCAGTCACATGTTCCACGCTGGACCCAAAAGTGAAAGGCTGTTTGTGTTGAAAAGGAAAAATAACCCAATATTCTGTATAATGTTTGAATAGAAACAGGCTCCTCCCAGAAATGAGTAGAGGAGGAGCCTAGCTTTAGGTCTTTTCACTTACCCCAGGAAGAACTATCCCTCTCCATCGACTCTGAATGATTACATTGACATTACTAGTAGGGGTGCACCCAGCAGTGTCTCCAGGGAGAAACATAAAAAAAGATTTTTTTCAAATCAGCAATGAAAAATATGTAGTGTTCTATCTACTGAACAGCAATTGACTGTAGACCAAATGATTTTTTTGAGCACTGGATATTTGGTTATCATATTTTCTCTATTTCTTCACTGCAGAAACATAAGGGGTGACACATTTCAAACTGACTGCAGCAAATAATATGACGTGTTATTCTCTTAATTAAGCTGTTGCACAGAACTGAAATTGCCGTGACAGTCGGGAAGGGCCTGGAGCAGTATAGTATTTGCTAAAAGCTAATTTTTAGGGATTAATATTACAAGGACACTGAAGACTTTTCCTCTTTTTACTTTTACTTCAGGTCTTTTCTGTCTGAACAGAGTTTTCTGATTAATTTTTTGAAGAGTGTAATATGAAATCAGTAAATTACTCCCTGGAAAAATAAACTTCCTTTAGAATAAGAAACCTTTTAAAATAAAGCACTGGATATATTTATTTGTTGAGCTGAGGAGAAAAGAGAAATACAGCATGGGAAAAAAAAAATGAGGGCATTTTTTTTACAGAGGCAAAGCCATTTGAAAGGCTTTCATTTTTCTTTACTTTTGGAGTGACCACTGGGGTTGTGAAGATAAGAGATTGTTAGACCTACATCAATATGTGACAGAAGGGCTGCTCTTCTGTAGCACATCAAGCATGCAATAACTGAACTGAAGTTCCCACAGAGGTTAAACAATAGCCTCCTGTTTGTAGCTGCCTCCGGTTCATTTAGTAGAAAATGTATAACCCAAGTTTTATCAGATCCAGCTATAAAGAAGAGGTGCTTAATATTTCCTGTGCTAAGTGGAGTTCTTTGATCCATTATCCTGCTAATTACCAACAGGGTTGACCTCTTCCTGGATTTAACTGCTCTTGCCCATTTTTTTCTGGCTCCCTGTATTTGCTTAATTAGACACAGCCATGAATGCTCCCACAGTGTATGGCATCCTGAAGCACTTTGGCTTGTTTGTGCAGATCCTCCACCCTCTGAGTAGAGAGTCAGACCTGCTCAAGAACTGGATTCAAAGGTCAGGGAAGTCAAGGGGAGACTTTTAAGTCACTTTCAAATGGCCAGGCCCTAGCCTGGTAAACAAAACCCAGCAAGAGTCCATGGAGTGTAACTGGAGCCAGGCCAGATTGTACCAAGGGAGGTTTCACTCCAAAGGTTTGCTGTCTAATCTCCAGTTTATAGTAGTGGCGACTAGGGAGGGAGAGACATAGTGGAAGTAAGAAATGCAGAATGCAGTCCTGTGTGAGCACTATATACATGACATGCTAAAGAAAAAAATGTTTCACTGTCTTCACATGATATATGTGTGAAGCCTTGTAGGAGACCTTATTTTTCAGAGTATTTATGGCTGCTTTTTAATTTTTTGTAGACTTGTAGACAGCAGGTCTGGAAGGGACCTTGAAAGGTATTCTACTCCCTTCCCCAGCCCCAAGGAAAGTGCCTGACATGCATTTATCTACCCTACTGTTAAAAATCATGGTTTTGATATTATGTAATAATATATAATATAAATATTATGCTTCCCCATTCTCCTTTAGCAATCTCTTTCTGTGCTTCCCTTTACTAACAGTTTTTTTTTGCTAATGTCTGTCTCCACAGCTGCAACGTAAGCCCATTAATCATTATCTTCCCACTGTATATGGAGAATGATTTATTCCTTTCTTTTTTGTGATATCCTGTTATATGCTTGAAAATGATTATCATGTCATCCTATATACTCCTCTTTCTAGACTAAGCACACTGTTCTCTAAGTCATCTTTGTTTCTATCTAGCCAGGCAATGTGAAGGACAAACTTTTAGGATCTTAGTGGAACAGAGCTCGGAATACATTGAGACACTCTGGGAAATGTGAAGGCCCTATCCCTTGTGGGAAGCAGAAAGATCTATTCCTTCACAGGAGCGTTGAATCTGTCTACCCACAGCTATTGCCTACCTGAACTGGCTGCTGCATGGCCAGCAGGTTTTGCTGGTAGCTCACAGAGGAAACACAGCACTTTCACCTCCTAATCCTCTTTATGGTCCTGGGCATCCTGAGGGGTGCAGGAAGGCAGAGTCCTTCATATCAGTTTGCAGACCCTTAGACAAGGTGCAGCACTGAGTGCCTCTTTTATGAGATTTTATTTTCTGTGTGACTATGTCCTAAACCTTTTTAAACAGACTTAGGATAACTATTTTCCTTTGAGAATAATGCACAGACTATATATTATTGAACAGCTCTTCTTCCTTTCATTAAAGATAACACTATTTTTTCATTATCAGGCTCTCCTAGTGTTGGTAAAATTAGGTGTGAATATTCAATCTGTTTACAATTTTGTGTGTGAACTTATGCTAGAGAAAAACTTTTCTTAAAGCTTGGGATATATCAGAGACATTGAGATAGCCACATTGCTGAGGGTTTAAAATGGGGTGTTTTAACATCTTCAGAGTACTCCTCTGGTTTATTCTGTCCCTACAGCATCTTAAACTTGAAGCATGGAAAGTTCATATTTGGCCTCAGTCAGGATGTTGTGTTTTTTCCACTGACTAGAGTGCAGAGATTATTTTAAATGTATATTTTATTTATATTTATTTATATGTATTTAGTCTATTTAGAGTTTAGAGTTTATTCATAGTTGAGCTGAGCAGTGTAGTGGAGCTGTGTAAAGCTATACGGTGCAAATGTCAGTATGGCCTCTGAGTTCTTCTGTCTCCAGAATCCTTCCTGTCCCAGGGAATTTTGAATGTTAGATGTTGCCAACCCTTAGAAGATTTCAGAAAGTGTAACATAAGCTTATCATTTTTTTTAATTTAAGCATTATATTGCTTATGAAACTAGAGGCGTCTTACTGTGGATCACAGGTACACCATGAAATCACAGCTCCAGACAGCATTTTCCTGTGCTAGTCATGAGTTCATGAAAATTACTTGCCTTTACTTCTTCCTCTATGAAAAGCTATTTTGCACATTTAAAATACAGTTCACCAAAATGAGTCATTAATGCTTCAGATAGCTTAGGGAAGAGGTGAGATTCTTACCTTTTCATGGATGAGAAAATTATTATTCAGAGCGGTTACAGCTGGATCCAGGCTGCTCAGAGAGATAACAGCACTGCTATATTAGAGTCAGGGCTTCTGATACCATATCTTATATTTAATCAGTATTCAGTAGAGGCTGCCTTCTGTCCTGCCCCTGTGTTGTCTTCCCTGCAAGAAACCTAAGCTGTTGGTACCTAGGCAGTGTCCCTTGTTTACTGTTACTGCAGACTATCTGGCCTATAATTAAAAAATAGCATGCTATAATTAAAATCCTCTCTTCTTAGGAGAGTTATGAGGTTGTTAAAGCCCCCGAAACTCTAATAACACAGTTGCCAGCGAGTGAGAGAGAGGCATGACCTGACTGTAAAATTTATTTTCTGTGTCATCAGTCTGGCACACTTGTTCAAATGAGGGTCTGTCTGCTGCACCATTCTTCTGTAAGTCACCTTTATGGTTTGTGCATTAAGTGCCCACACTCTTAGCATGAGAACGATGGGAGGAACATGCAGCATACTGCTCCCTTGCTTTCCACAATGTGCGTCCTGGTCAGGGGAATCAGGTCATTTTCACCTGACCATTCTAGTAAAATAGACACTCTTCCACAATAAGCTTTTCATAAGCATTTTGTAAAGGATCTTAACATTTTATCACCAAAACAAAAATAATGCTAGCATCATGGCAAACATCTGAACATTCTTGTTTCTCAGTTGATAGGAATTTCTGTTGAAAGTGATAAATCGTAATTTACTGCTACAAAATTTCATAGAGAATGATAATAATAATGACAGACCTCAGGGCCACATCTCGGCAGGACTGACATGCCTGACAGTACTGTCAGTGTCCCTTCTATTTATCTTTCCATTTACTCTAAACTGTAATTCTCAAAATAGCATATGACAGCAAAAAATCACTCACCAGCTTCTCTATTCATCTGAGAGCATTTGGGCAGCTGGCTTACTTTTTCCTTCAGAGATAGCATCTTTACTCTTCTGCAGAGTTCAGCATGTGTGTAGTGTGACAACATATCCATGGTATAAGTAGATTAACACTTTAAACGTAAGTTTAGTTGTCCTTGTCCTTAAGCAGGCAATTGTCATAAAACAAACTTTTAGTCAGCTGCTTGAAAGTGCTGTACTGACATAGAAAATCTCATTGGTTTATTAAAGTTATACAAGCAAACAGTGATCATGATTGAGTGTGCTTGCAGGTCTCCACTCAGGATGGATCAGGATATGCACCTGTCACCATGCTGTCCTAATAGTAACGATCACAGAATCCATCCAAGAATCTATCCAGGAAAATTGGGGGGGGGGGGGGGGTTGTTTTTTTTTTGTAAGATGTAATGTGAACTTGTAATACTGGAAAAACTATTACAGACACACTTTTTTAAAAAAAACTAGATTCCCATTTCCTGCTTGTCAGGGAACCTAGGTGATGAACAAGAACTGGAATAGTTCAATTTTGAAAAAAATGAAATCTTGCTAGTAATACTAGAACATAGGAAATTTGTCCATATGATTGGGATGTTACAACCAGTGTTCATGATCTGTTTAGGAAAAGACTGAGCAAGTAAAATGTGAGATTACAGGTGGCACACCACGTAAGAAGTGGAGTTACCTTTTCCTGAGGCAAGGACAACTGAGGAGCAAGTTACCCTCAATGTTTACACACCACAGTTCTAAAAAATAAAATGCACATATGTCTAGTGCATGCAAATCACACAGGAGAGCAATTAAACTAAGGTTCTTTTTTTTTTAGTATCTATCTGACATGGCATTATGGGAGACTTCAAGCTTAAAGAAAATGTTTGAGAGTCTTATGCTGCTAATATTGCAACATCCTTGGAATTTTCAAAATGTGGAGATGGCAGTTTCCTAATTGGAAAGTCCTACTGCCAAGATGGGGTAATGCTGAGCCAGGGCTTTTCATGACAGATAAGGAGGCACTGGTTAGCAGGTGAAAGTGAGCGTTGCTTGGTTATTTTCAGCTGTGAAAAATACAGAGCCACAATGATTATGAGCCACAATGAATGCTACTCACAAAGCTAAGGATGATCATGAGCCACATGAGGTGTATAAGAGAAAAAATTAGTACTTTTTATTTGATATTCTGAAAATAAAAGTTGGAAAAGCAAGCAAGAGACAATCCTTAAAAAAAAAGAGAAAGACAAACCCAACAACTTGCCTCAGGGAGAAGATGGAACTATCATTTAGGAAAGACAAATGCAAACACATAAAAGTGGAAAAAAGAGAAGCTGATAGCCATGAACATAAATTAGAATCTAGTAACTGTGAGAACTGCTAAGAGAAACAAAAACAGATGAGTATGAATAGATCGTCAGTGTGCTTATGAACAGTAAGAAGAATTTGAATTATTTTTAGTTATATCTGAATTAAAAGGAACCCTAGTAGCAGTTTTTATTTGCAATGGAAAGGAGGAAATTGTCAGTAAGATGAAAACAGCAGAAGTATTTAAATATTCTGTTCTTAATTTGGCAAAAAAAGCACAATAATATATTCTTTCAACATGTAAATACTCTCCATTCCAACAAAAAGTGAGGAGAACATGGTTTAAAAGTAACAGGAAAGGATAACGTGCATTGAAAAACTTAAAGGAGCTGTCTGGAAAAACTTTTGTATTATTAATGCTTTTATTAATGAGTATTTAAAACACAGATGGTCTTGAAGAAGGAAGTCTTGCAACCTATGTTAATTAGGAGACCAGGCTAAAAGATCACAGGAGACCTTTCTGACCTTATACAATGGAGATATGAATTTGGGCATTCTGATTATTTAAGCTAGATAAACTGAGCTGGTATAGGAAGTGATGGTAAGTCAGGTTCTGGAGCTGAGAGTCTGAGAACAAGAACTGTGGTGGGTCATGACAGGGTTAAACTGGTGGAAAGTTGCAAGTAGCAAGCAACAGGAGCCTCAGACAAACATACCCAAGGACACTGGTGCAGCTGGGAATGATACATCCTGAGAAAGTACAGATAAACCAGCAGAAGCCAGTGGGAACCAAGGTTAAGAACAAAACAGCTTTTCTACACCTAGGAAGCAAGTAGCAAGATACAAGGCATGATCACTGCATGCGTGATCGGTGTAATGATTGGCTACCTGTGACATAATTAGCATGGTGATTGGCTTAGCAAAGTGTATCTGTAAAACCACTGAAGCAGCTAACCTTTTAGTATAAATATGCTCAGAAACAAACAATAAATGTCTCAAGATGCACCACTTCTTGAGTCCGTGCCATCATTTGCTACAAAGAACTTATCCTTCTTGATGCTTGCTGCCTTTCCACCCATTGACTGTCTCAGAACCACATTAAAACTGCCCTCCGTGATTTACAAAGTGTTTTACCGATGAAAGAAAAGGTATTGGTGCTATGTAGCACTAAGGAATGTCAATATCACCCTTGGTGAATATAATGCTCAACATGGTAAGCACACTCTTTCTTTCAGAAGCAGAAATATTTGCCTCCTGTAGGCAGAAGGATAGTCACTAGTGCCTAGCAATAGTTACCTCACAGGTGTACTTCGGACTCAGAGACACATAATTAGATTTAGAAAAGGCCACAGATCCTTTAATTACTGGGACAAATGGGTTCCGTGTCCTCGATCTCAGTATGTAAGGACATATCTAATCTTCTTTACTAAATCATCTACTTGTCTATGAAAAGTTTAATGTCTACTTTTAGCCTCAGTCTTCCAAGATGTTACACACATGCAGCTTAAAGATATCATTTCCTAATTGTGGATAAAGTGAAAATGGTGCCAGTTTTGCTTTGTTGGAAATGTTGTTCTTTTGTAGTTCTTTCATCATCCAAATATATTTGAACCTGAACAGTCTTTTTTGTGACTGTTTGATCCTTAAAAATAAAGCCCACAACATCCACTAAAATCCATGGGAATTCTTGCTGCTGATTAAAATGCTGAAGCGTTGTGCTCAAAATACATATGTTTATGTCATTTAAATAAAGAAATCCTGGAGAGGCTTTCTTCCAGCTTTCGTTGGCCCTGGGAAAAGACAATATTATAACTGATAGATTCTGCTTCGTGTAACTAGTATGAATTGCATTAGTTTTATGAATTTTAACATTTGAAAAGTGATATTATGGCCATGTGAATTAGTCTGTGTAATAAATCAGCTTACCTACATTTGTATGAACAAAGTATTTAAGGACATAACTGAGATTAATGAGAAGTTATGTGAACTGCTTGCATTTGCAGTCATGAGACTCCTTCATGGAAACAAAGAAAGCAGAAGTTTTATGGTTACTAGATAAGAAAGAAAGAAAAAAAAAGAAGAAAAAAGTAACAGCTCAAAATGATTAATACAACACACAAAAAATCACAGCTATAATTTGAAGATGTTAATTGTATAGTTTTAGAATGCTTTAAAAATATTTGTCTCTAATTTTTCCTTCACATGGCTCTCTACCCACTTCTGCCCTGCAAATAAATACACTGGATATTTAGATTTTACATTTCTCCAAAATGAAAATGACTTACTGAAAGCTTTTCAAATGTTTCCCATCTAATTTGACAGTACAATTCGGAAAGCCAGAATCAGGGAAAAACAAAATCATATTATTCCCAAGCGTAATAGGAGTCTACAATGAACACAAAAATACTTTGAACAAAACAGAGGCAGTAAGTAAGGTAATGTGTTTTAATTATTTGATTGAAATTAGAATTTTCTATTTTTTCTATAGGACTTGCATGAAGCAGCGTCATTTTGTTCGGAATTCTGCAGTCAAGTGTCTTTCCAGCTTTGATGGTTAATGATTGAGCACATAAGAGATAGGAAATAAAGGCAATAATGTAATGCCACAAGTCCACGCCACATAAATCGGAGAAGGAAAATCTTTGTTCTCTACATTCTCTCTGTAGGACTGCAGAGCTACATTATTCATTCTATTATTTGCATCACTCTCACAATCCAGACTAGTCGTAAGTGTTCCTAGAAAAAGTCTAGACGCTTGGATATGATGCCAAATATACACAGTAGCACACATGCAACGTATTACTGTGAAGCAAAGGCATCTCATACTCAGTCCATTCAGTCCATTTAAGAAGAATTTGTAGTTGTAAGACCAGCTAATATCTGTAAATGCCTCATTAAAATGAGAAGAGTTATAACTGCATTTGATCTTATAATGCCATTCCTAACAGAGATCAAAATCATTTGAATAAAATTGCTGCTTTGATATTCATAGTCTTATTCCAGTAAAGGATCTTACCATGCAGAATGAGGTGGCATCCTTTCTAAAAAGTGACAAAATGCAAAAATATTTTACTTGGTAAGTTTCAGATTTGTTATTTTTACCTGATGTATTTGAAATGTTAACTTCTTTGTTCAGAATGAGTAGCAGGACCAATATACACACTGCACTGTTTAAAGAAGAGTTTGCCTCTGGCCTGGGAAACATGCTTGTTCAGAGAATATGTACTGAAATACCAGTGGTATGTCTACACTTTGAAGAGATATATAATTTGGCTGAATACCTCTGGAAAACATACATACTGGAAATGGCGTAGTCGCTACTGCAGCCTAGAGCTCCGACAACTGAATCTGTACTTCTTTTTCACCTCCTGCTAACCCATCACTGCTCACCAAAGCTGTGTCTACACTAAGGGCTTTGGTTCTGGGGAGCGTTTGCTGGGTCCAGGCCGAGTGGTGCAGAGACGCTCATGTCCGCACTGCTTAGGGCTAGCCCCTTCTAGAATAGGTTAGCCCACACATGTTACACAGAACTTTACCACCAGTTTTCTCTGTGGTCCTAAGATATTACAATAACCTTTCTCATATGATGTGGATTTTTCCTTTCAAAGTGTCTGCAATAACAACAGTGCTGTGCTGCAGCTCACTCAGCAGTGGGGGGGTTGTTATGGGATATGCTTTGCATGCTCTGTAATGTGGCAGAAGGACGTAGAAAGGTGTTTGGTGGAAGCTCCTGATATTTAGCTCCTGATGTTAAACTACCTCCAAAACCAGGCCCAGTCTGTGCCTTGGAGACATCTAGTCTGAGTAGTCCAACACAGAGCCAAAGAGTGAGCTAACAGCTTTGTAAAAGATAAGATGCAACAGTGTGCAAGTTCATTGATACTCTTATTTTATTCAGAAGCATAAACTCACACCAGACCAGCTAGTTTGAAACCACCTCAAATCTTTTACATGAACTTGCAGTCACTAATCTGATTGCTGCCTGTCTTTCAGCGTTAGGTACTGATTAACATCCAGTTACTTTTGACTAGCTGGTTGATGGCTGGCTGTAGCCTTCTTGACATGAGTTAGTAATGCTGAAGTTCACTGGTATCCTTGCCAAACATTTCAGCTAAGAGGCCAAGGATTTATTGGCCATTAAGGATATTCTTCTCTCTTTTTCCTAAAGGTGTCTTCCACGTCTTCCACATCAAGATGGAAGAGGGGTCGTAATATCAGATGATGCAGCCTGTCCTATTGCTGACCTACCCAACAGTAGAGAGGGGGTTGGTCTTCAGAGCTGACATGTTTTGCATCTTTCTGTGATCATTAAAAATGCACTTTATAATGTTTAACCACAAAGTATCTTATTTTCTCTTTCTAATTTCTTTCTAAACATTGTGCTGAGGTCTGTGTTTTCTGGCATCACCCTGTGGGCCTGAGAACAGACTCTGTTTGTGTGGTACCCATAGCAAGGCAGCTGAGAAAATGTTTGCTAATCATATCATGTTATGAACTTCTGAAGAGTTAGTATGCAAGAGTGTTAAGGTTGGGCAGCAATATTATTTGCCTCTCCGGTCTAAATAAAGCAATTATGAAAGACCAAAATAAGAGCTCCAAGTTTCAATTGCAATGCAATATTGTATTTTACATTTGTCTGTCTTAAAATCTTGGGAACACAGTCTTTTGTTTCCACTCAAGGGTCTTCTGTTCATATGCACCCATTTACTGGCAGAGGTCCCCTCCCACCCATCAGTTCATTTTCCCTCTCACTCTCATCTTTATTGTGTGATATACCTCAGCTTTTGTTATAGTGGACATGCTCTTCTTGCCTGCAGAATCACATTTAAATCAAACAGCAATGAAAGTTATTTTTAAAGCTGCTTCACTGTAGATAGCACATGGATGAGATTTTTTTACTCTGAAAGGTTTACAGTAAAACTCAGACAGATTTGAGAGTACAGATGGCAAACAAAGAACAACTCAATAAAGGAAGGTTAAGCAAAAATTTGAAAGACTTTTGATGTACTAGGAATGAAACTTGTTAAGATTGCAGTGGGAATCAGAATGATTGTAAAACATCTACAAGAAGTGCACAGATGGTGACTTCAAAAATGCAAGCATATGCAAATAGGAGATAGAATAGGATTTTTGAGTGGGATACATCTCACATAGTGTTGATCATCTAGGAGTGATATGTGCAATCGAGGCATGTTGTCTAGATTCATCTCATCCTAAAACAAACATCTAAAGGAAGAAGGGTAAGTCACTCACTCTGTGAGTGTCTGTTTCCATTGAGAGAGGCAAAGTGTTTAACTGTTTCTAAATGCTTAATTTTTGGACAGCTAAAAATGGGCAAGATGTGTCTTGCCTTCAGCCTATAGATCCACCTAAATGTAGTGAAAGGCTTCTTTCTCTTCCATGAAAAATGTATACTTTTGCACATCCATAAAGCCCTGATTCAGCAATATATTCTGATCCTAGAGAAAGCCATGAGATACCACTACTTATGTAGGACCATGTTTTAGAGACTGTAAGCATGGGATCCATCCAGCTGACTGTGGGTGTCTATATCTGATACATTTAAGCTCCTAATATAGTCAGTGGAGATCTAGTAAATGGAGAGAGATTTGTCTACCCAAATGTAGGCATCTGCTTTAATAGGAGATGACTCATATTCATGATGGGCTTGATCTCCATTGACCATCAAGGGAACCTGCACAACAGGTTCGGATGTTGGCTACCTGCACTGCAGAAACCCACACCTGAACAGGATAGATCCCACCCTTAACATGTTAACACACTTACTTTTACTACTTACAAGAATATCCACAATAAAGAGGAACATTTACGATACCATATAAGCACTTTCTTTCTGAATATAAATTGACAGTTTTCAGATTCCCAGATAATTTAATTATTTGCTGGTGAAATGAGGTAAAAAACCTCTGGGAACAGATGATTCCATTTTGGAAGTAAAATGAGGAAGTCACCAAAAGTGGCCAGTAAAAATCCTTCCTATCTTTATTGAAAGATAAAGATCCAATCCTGCAAAGTGCTAACTCCCAGTTCTCAGGGACTCAGCATTTCCTATTCTCTTCAGTGATGATTGTACATGCTGAATCATTGCCAGAAGATATTTAACTTAAATGCTCCAAGGACCTTGTAGGCTAGGCTAAAAGTATCAAGCTGCCCAAGGCCTGTTAAGCGTAGAAACTAAATGCCAAACCATTAAATCAATAAGCTTCAATGACTTGGAAATTTTGAATAGGAGTAACGTCATTTTGCCCAGGAAATTGGGCCTCCCAATTTATAACTTTGTTAAATATTTAGTAACAAATTAACAATGTGTAATGCCACACTCTAAAACATTCCATTTGAGCTCTGAGATCAGAGACTAGAAAGTTTATTTGAGCCTCCAGCCCTACTTGACAAGATTTGTAGCACACATTTATAAGGCCAGTTGGTATATTCACAAAGGCATGAAAAAGTTCCCCCTCACACAGAGATACACATCCCATCCACCTTATGATGCATTTTAATTCTAGTCTTTTCAGAAATATATAACCTGTTGCCAAAACATGCTTAAAGTACACTACTAGAAATCCAGACATAAAGAGAATTAAAAAATGAGGGTTTGTTTATCATCACTTTCAAAAAAGGACTTTGGGGAATTTGACCAGTATATTTTAACTATTAAAACACATCCGTCAGAAACCATGACAGTAGCCTTTTTGGAGTTATTTGTATTCATCCAAGGATACTTCTGAGTAAAATGGAAGAAAAAAAAGAGCTGAAACAAAGCCATCACTCAGTCTGTAAACATTTTATTAATTTCCATTGTTATCTTGGATGAATTAATGTGTGGTCTGTGTACAAGGATGTTCTGTGGGAGCATGGGCAACCTTCTATATGGACCACATATGGGCTGGCCAGAGCTGTTTCCCACTGGTTAGGGGCAGAAGGAACCGGTCTGCCTTTGAGTACATGGGCAGGTGGCAGGATCAGCAAAGGTTTCTTCTACTCTCTTGCAAAAGCAAACTTCATCTTGTCATTTCCTTACTTGTGAATGTTTGACTTTGCAGATTCATTCTTCTATTAATCTAATGAGAGGAGTAGAGGGAGGAGAGAAGTGTTAATGGAAAACCTTAGGTTCTTAAAAAAGGAAACTGACTCCCTCCAGGAAATGTAGCACCACAGTGACCCATATGGTTCATCATCAGAGTCTTTGAATCCATTTGAGTTAATGGAATAAGCCAGTAGTACATTTGTCAATGTCTACATAAATCAAGAGGAAGGAATAGAGATATATCTTGCCAGCAGTGTTTAAAGTTGACAATGCTGAGGAATGTTGAAACTCAGGAATCCTGAATCAGTTCCAGACTCTATTTGCTATAGACCCTTCTGACCATGTTCATATTTTGTTCCTCTTCCTCTCTTGTCCAGACAGGATGGAAAACTCTGCTCTTTCCACACTTCTCTCTTATTCTGGTCACCCTCAGGCAATACTTGCTGTCCTCTCAGCCCTCATCACTTTCCACTTCAGTCACTTTGTTTCTTCCTTTCAGCTAGTAGCAAGAGAGAGACAGCCTTCTTACAGCTGTGATGCCACAAAAGTCCTTAGCAGATAGGGAATGAAACACAAAGCAAGCCTAACTCTGTTCATAGTGTTTCAGAAGACCAGTGCCCCATGCTGTCTCATTTAGGACAGTGCATACTCAGTGCAGACCATCTCCAGACTTCTCCCTCAGCTTCTGTCAGGGTTTTGAGGGCATGAATAGGCCTTAATGACCCTGATCAGCTTCACCTGGGACCTCCATCCCTTCACCCTTTGCCCACTGCTCCAGGAGCTCCATTTAGCTCTGGCCCAGGCACCCACTCCTTGCCTGAGCTATGTTGTAGATGTGCTTGTATCTGGGCCTGTCTCATGGGCAGACCTTGGACCTATGCTGTAGGTAGCTTGTCTTCTGGATGGACCCCTCATTTTAGCTTGTCTCTGGCCCTGTCTTCTGCTGCTTCTGACTGGACTTTCTGGATGGACCCTAGACATGATTCATCACTGGCTGTGTCTGGGTCTGTAGGTGGGCGCTATTACCAGTCCCAGGCTCTGCCTGCCGTGCTCAACTCCCATGAGACTGTGCTCCATCAGTGAGGACATGGCTGGTGCTGGGGTTGTCCTCAGTTCCTTCCATGAGAGAGCAGCTGGCCCTTGTTGTGCCCTGATAGCATCTCACAAACCCTCTACCAAGTATGTGTAAACTGTGTATTAATGTCCAATCTTATGCAGACTTCCTTAAGGATAAAAGTACAGTTCTACCTTGCCTTTGAGAGTCTCCTGCTAAATTTCAGTTCTCTCTTTCAAAATATGATAGAATTGCTTAAGGAATTGTTTCCTAGTCCTTTCCACTCTCTACCTGAACCTCTCCTTCCCCTCCAAGAAACATGCTTGGAAGAAGCTTTTGTTTGCTTGTTTTCTTGGGTCCCACCCTGCCTCCCCTCCCCAAGAAATATCTAGCTTGGGGCAAGCACTCAAAACAACATGGGTTAAATTTTTTTTCTCCACTAAAAGTCTTTCAGTGTCATGCTACCAAAAAGATTGTCTTCTAATGGGAGGAGCCTTAACTCCAGGTGTTACTACCATAGTTGCCTAGAACAAAATGGATAAACATTTATATTACTGACAATAAACTCAATTTATGGGATATCATTAACATATATATGTGTGTACATATATATTTTTTTCTATTAACTAAAATTAGAGTGACACAGAGTACAATGTTCCCCATATTCAAATTCACAATTTGCTTTAAGATAAATCATTCTTTTCTGTGCCCATAAGCTCAAGAGAGAGAATGTTTCCCTCTTCAATGAATGACATCCACAGTTATGCTGTGACTGCAGATATAGTTAATGATTTTCCCAATATTAGTGAACTTATCTTTTTTGCCAAACAAATATAAAAATTCAGAAAGGTTTATATTGCCAACGTGATTCATTTTTTAAACAGAAGTAGTTACCTTCATGTTTTCCCTTATCATATACCAGATTAAAAAAAAAAAAAGTGTTGTCCAGAAGTTTGTTGTTTTTAATGAGAAAAATAAATGAGTCACCATTCACTTAAATGTCTAAAAGAGAGGCATTTCTAATGCTTTGTATGGCACATCCAATTTCTGTTAAGTAAATTGGGCCAGTCTCTGACTTGTTCCATATCTGAACAAATCTGCAATACATCTAGTGAAATCAGTACTTGTTTTAGAATTATAGCTTCATAGGTGAGATCATATTTGGGAGAATTAGCTCCTCAAGGAGCTAGAATTATTTCTTATTTCTCATGTTGCCAAGAATATTACATATTATCATGACATCATTTAGTGATCCTACTGTTGAAGCTAATGAATGGCACCTTTTAATTAGTTTAATAAGAAATGAGCTCAGTAATATCTGGGTTTTGTGGTAAAATTTGCCATATATTTTTAACAAATGAGAAGCAGAGCCAGTATACTAGAGTCAAGGTATAATGTCCTGCGCATACTGTTAGTGCCATTACAGCTGGAAAAAAAAAGGTTTTAT
The DNA here is from genome assembly GCF_036417845.1 of Apteryx mantelli. Classification (NCBI taxonomy): domain Eukaryota; kingdom Metazoa; phylum Chordata; class Aves; order Apterygiformes; family Apterygidae; genus Apteryx; species Apteryx mantelli. The sequence goes on from NC_089978.1 coordinate 30,047,163, forward strand.
CTGGGGGGAGGGATAGAGCACAGAGCAGAGATCCTTGAATTAGCACTGTGATTTGGACTGATCCCTCTTAATTTGAGGCACCTCGATTAACAGAATAAACTTACCTTGAATCTCTCCATTATCAGTGAAGAGAGATGGGCATTTCCAAAGACCAAATCAATGAAGTTAAAATCTGAATTGCTTTCTATAGGTGTTTGCTCCTTTCCAGGTCAAAAGACACTGACTCCCTGAATAGATGTAGAGAGAAATCATTGCAATGGCTAAGACATGCACCTGTCTTAGCTTACTTATAGAAGCCTGTCTGAAAAAAAAAATTTTTGATTCATCTTGTAAAACTTTATCTGTCTAAAAACTTAGATTTTCAGTTTAAGCTAGATACACAGGCTCCTCTACAGTTAATAGAGAAGGATAGGCACTTTCAAAAAGCAATTAATCCCATCCTAAGACAGGTATTTAAGACAGGTGGGATGAATTGCCCTCTGGAGGTACCAATCTTCCTTCATTAAGCAGAAGAGTTGAAGACAATTGCATTCTTAATTCAATAACCCCAATTAAATGGCTAGGTTTCAGTGAAATGAATCCTGATCAGAGCACGCTGGTTTGTAGCGCAAAGCGATGTGGATATTCTAAATCAGGTCCCAAAGCACCATTAATGTTTTACTGTGACAAGGCAAATAAAGCCTGCAATCCAGCTGAGAGAATTAACTCTGCCTCATGACAGACAGGGCAGTGACCATAGGGATGCCACTATGCTGTGCCAGCTCTTGAGATTGCTTTGTTGCAATATCACCAGTAACCCTTAGCAGCTCCCTACTGCATGATGTAGATGTGCATTGAGAATTGTGACATTCTTGCAATTCCTTTGTGGTGCCAGGAATGGGGTAAAGTGAAGCGATGCTGTTCTTGACAGTATGTGCCATGCTTGTGCAATGTTGCCACACATCAGAAAGCACCTGCCAGTTCTCTGCCTTCTCCAGGTGCTCAGGGTAAAGGAGGGAAGCACTGTATGGAGTGATCTCACAAGATAGGATGTGGTTAGTTATCTCTCTATGTTCCTCTGTGTTGCTGGTCCACAGTGGACAAAATTTGGCTCACATAAAATGAAATGCATGCAAATTGGATAGCTTCAGGGTTAATGCTTTTAAATTTTAAAACTTAACTAACATGTAAATAAGTTACAATCTTACTCAGAAACACTGAATAACCTGAAAAGACTTGGTAGACTCCAAAAGATGAATATATATGTTTAAAAGTACAAGTGTCGCAAGTACAGAAATTATATTTCCTGAGAATAATAGAAGAAGTATTTTACAAACGATAAAAAGGCATTATAAGCTTGTAGGATCACAACCAAATGATTTTCTGAAGATTGTCTGTTCCCTCTAGAAAGGAATGAAAAATCCTGAAAGCCTACCTCAGTTCACTGTTAGCATTGTCACTGGATGTTTGTGTGTGTGCACATCAAAATGTCTACATATTTAGGGCTGCAAGCCAGAATGTGTGTGCACGTGAAAAAGAACAGAGCTTCACTCTACTGTAAAGCCACTGTTAAGGTTATCAGTCTTCTTACTTATTCTTGTACCTATAAATAGATCTCTTAGTTACTGTACAATCCCAACCATTAAACAAGCTTTGAAGAGGAGACTCAGGAGTAATAACTCGGGAAGGAACAGACAAATCATTTTGCCAAATTAGTTTAAAGCACTAAAACATGACGTCTAGGATTGCTAATGCTCATTCCATCAAATTATGCTTAAAAAAGAAAGCTCTGTTGGCTTTGCTTGGCCTGCAAACATAAGCATAAAAGAAAATGTAAGTGCTCAACCTCAGTGACAAACTATAATAGCCATAGTCACCTTTAGCTTTAAAAAGATCCAGACACACTCACTTATTTTTCATTTTAACAGCTGTTCTTGAGCCCTCTGCTGGTAGGAGTCTTTCTTTAAGTAGGCTTAACAGAAAAAGAGGGGAAGAAACAAACTATTTATACAACTGCCTTAAGTATGATTCAAATTGTAATCTCATATTACCTCTGCTACAACTCCTGTGCCAGAAAAAGTGCTATATTCTATTTGTTTTCATAGCTATCTTTGCCAAGTCTTTCTTCCTGTTTTAAAAACCTTTCAACATTTTGTAGGCAAGATTAAGAGCACCATGAACTGTTAACACTTGGGGTACTCAACCCTGGTTTCCATCCTCCCTTTCCACCTCCCCTGCTATTTCTCCTTCTGCCTCCTCCTGTTTGCTCTGCTTATGCAAACCTGAGGCCTATCTTCCTTGGGAGCAGTAGCATGTGGGACATATTAATCCCCATTGAGTAGCCTCTCATCACCTACCTCATGCTTGTCTTGTTTCATCTCTGAAGAGGTGACCTTCCTTAAATAGTGCTCAGAACTATGTTTTACAGTCCTCATTTTGAGGTCTTTAGAAGCTCAGCACCTCTACTGAGCATGCATCTATGTGATCTGTCAAAGGACCATGATTCAGTCAAATCTGAATGAGTTATTTCAATTCTTTCCAGCTATTTATAATAAAATATATTAGGCATCCTTACTCATTTCTGGCATTACCAAATCCTAGACCCTACCAAACTTACCTAGAATACTTCTCTGCTATTTCTCTGTTCTTCTTTGGACCCAAGCAGGCTTGTCCTGTGCAGAGTGAGTTACACATTATATCTATGGGATTGTTTCCTGTGTGCAAAGGGATCCTTTGTGTCCTTCTGACTTCAGATCTCAGCTGTCTGACTCCAAGGATCAGACTCAAATTGGACTGAGTGAGGAAATGCCTGTACTGTTCATTTCTGAGCTTCTTTCGGTAGCTAATGCTTACAACTCTTAGATAGCTGTACTGGAACTGTAGCAGAGTAGTTGACCCTGATGATGGTGTAAGAGTGAAAGACAGAAGGAAGAATAAGACTGTAAGAGCAGCAGGTACTTGTAGGAGGTTAGACACCAGCAAAAGGAGACAGAGCTGTAAGGCAGGGTGGGAGCTGACCTGTTTCTTCACTTTAAGAGTAAAGGGGGACTCCTTAGAGAGCTTTTTCTAATAAACTAGGGCAGGAGGAATCAGGTGATAGTTGCTGATCTTGCTGACTCCTAAATTTGACAGTAGTGAAGAAGAGTGGAGTTGAGTCTCTGGCCTGAATTGTGCTAATGAATGTTTACCAAGTGAGAGGGTGGGTATGTGTGTGTTTCAGGTGGGCTCATAATTGACACAGGAAAGGGAGATCTGAGACAATATGAAGGAGTGGGATTTGAGCGCCCCAGAATGCCCCGTGACTTTATTTTAGATGCCTTTGTGTATTCTATCTTGCCCCTGGCTGCTGCTCCAGAAAGCTGTGGCTCTTCCATAGGTCCTGTGTCACATTTACCATCATCATCCCAGTGTGACATCTTAGATACTGCAGGGCACTTAACATAACACTAGAGACCTATGCCTAGGTGCTTGAATCGCTCTCAAGGTCTCTGTCCAACAAGTCTAGGCAAGAGGGGACATGGAGCCAAGATATGAAGTGCTAAATAACTGATTTTCCATCATTTCTACTTTATTTAATTTTTAAAGTAAACTAGACTTTATATCAACATTTCCTGAAAGGTCATATATTATCAGTATGACATGCTGCACAAGTATTGTCAAAGTCTAACAAATAGATAGACCCACCCTGAGACATAATTGAGGGTGGTCTGATCAGCCATTATTTCCTCTATCTGACTGCTTGTTAGGGCAGAAACGTATGGCTTGAAGTAAAGTAGACCAAATTGGGAAGGGTAGGAGGTATTTATATGTGTGTGTGCTTGCATGAGAGGGGAAAAAGGAAAAGAGTTTGATCAGTTCTCTCCTGATCCCTATAGTCTTTTGATTATGATGGATCTGAGTTATGAGATTCTCCCAGCAATAATATGTCCTTTTGCTCAAAATTAAGGCAAGGTGGTGAGGTGTGGGGAGGAGGTATTGACTAGCAACTTGGGGTTCAACAAACAAATTTTTCTTTTAGACTATTGCCTCTTTCCTGGACACGCTCCTTCCCTCACCTGTGGAAACAAGATGAACTGCATTAACAATCCTCTTTTCTGAGGGCACTGAAAAATCAGTCTTGTGACATTAGCATGCATATGTTGGGGCTGGTATACAACCAGGCAAGAAAACAAGTTTATGCCTTTTAGCCAAACGTTGGACACATTTTAGATGCTTTACAGGAAAGTCAGGCAGTACAGCCCTGGAATGACTCAAGGACACTCTAGGCAGCCCCTCCAGCCACAAAACAGGATGTCATTGTTTGATTGGGATGTAATGCACCCGAGTCTAGCAAGGATTGCAAAGATATGTATCTAAGAGCTTTAAACAGCATTTCTGATGGAATACAGCTTTGAACCACATATTTGAAGCTGAGCAAGATCAGGAGACCTTTGTTTACTTTTTTTTATCTCTAGAGCTGTTTTTCAGTGAGAAACACTGATACAGTAAAATGTATTTAGAATTTGAAGTAAAAAAATAACAAAACTCTGCTTGTCAATGAATCCATACACGTGTGCATAGTAAGTTCTGTATATATACTGCATATAACATTTCATATAAAACAGATCTCATTTATTCTGTATTTTGTTTCATTTGTATCTTCAGATCCTGTGTTTTGCCACATTTTTCTGTACAAAAGCCCTTTATTAAAACAAGAGATCTGCTTAAAACCACCTGAGGAACACACCTCTGATGTTTGTCTTCAGGAAGGTAGAAAGCCAGGTTGCTAATTGTCCTGTTAGACATCCCTGTTTAGAAAGCAATGATAGTGGATATGAAATTTAGCAAATGGGAAAATGTATCAATAACTAGAAACAGCAATAAACAAAAGCCTAGCAAAACAATTTAGCCACTGGTAACATAGATGTCTTCTGCTTTCTGCAAAGTCCATTTAGAGGGTGACCTTGATCCCTCATGCACACATACAAAGTCAGGATATAAAAGGATCCATTCCCAAGGCAACAGATTCTTCATTAACTCTCTTCTTTTCAGAAGGATCCACTATTTTAAAAGTAAGTGGAGGAAAAGAGCATTCTTTTTGCCATGACTTTGCTTCTTTTGTAGAGAGATGTCCTTTAAAACAGTTCTTAGTAGAAATATGTTTCAGCATAGGCAGCCTTCTGTATCACTGCAGTCTCTCCTGTAGCACCGCGAGCCACGTCGGGTGGATCTGTTCTTATCAAAGATCATTACTGACATCTCAGCCTTTACACCGTATCTTTAGGGATCTCTGAGATTTAGCTTGTCCCTCCTCGAGTGCAGAATATGTGCGTGGTTGCTTGGAGGCAGACTGAGAGATTTGGTCTGCACTGTCTCTATTTATGATCGACTACCAGAGATTGCATGACTTCCCCAGGCAATCTCTTTTGTTGGATTAGACAAATAGATATTTGGCCTAGGTTGAGTTAATCCCACCCTGGGGCAGGGAGGTGGACTACTTGACCACCTGACCTTTTAAGCCCTATTTTTTTCCTATGATCTTGTGATTCTTTCCTGATAAGTAGGCTGCTGGGCTCTTTGCAGGGTAAAGTACTGGAAAGTGAAGATGAATACTGAACCTGCAAAGGTATTTAGAAGCTTAAACTTCATTTATTTCTATGGAAGCTCAGTTCCTAAATACTTCTGTAGACCACAGGCCAAGACCAAACTGGAAGTCAGTTTATACTGGGTAAAATAACAGAGGCACAAAGAGACAGAAAAGACCTTCCTGTTAGGATCCCTTAACTCCTCAGAGTTGTGCAAAACCTCTTCCTAGAGGTGTTCATCCTTTACCAAATTAATTTATTGCTCAATATCCTATCAGATCCATCTGTACATAGTCACTGTATCATGATTCATTCAGTTTTTATTGCAACAAAAATTTCAATTTTTACTGAAGTATTTGTGCTAAGTTACATGAATTACCTTCGGTAGATGCCTAACTCCTGCCATTACTGCCACATCTCTCAGCTTGGTTGCCCTGAATAGTAGGTAGGCCAAGTCACACATCACTCTCTTTAGCTTAAATATCACAAATGCTTACATTAAATATCTATATCTTGTCTGCTTACAGCTCTTAATTCATCCCCTACTATTTAATGGTTATTCCTTTCTGCAGGTCTAAAATCTAATCCTTTTAGTAATCTAAGGACTGATCATCACACCCTACCTTTTAGTAGATTATTTTGCAGGAAACATCTCATATTTGGGATGTTTTTCTACATATTTTCAAACAAAATTTCTTCTTATTAATTAATTTTTTCTTTTGTGATAATTTCCACTCCTCACTGATACTTATCTTCTACTCTCTGTAAATGGATTTATATTTTAGCCCTTGCTCCCAAATGTTAGTCAAGATATACATACTTTGTTCTTTTAGTACTTCCCTATAAATCATTCAATATATTTTATAATTCTAGGTGTCACAGAATTTTCTTTATTTTGTCATTGTTCTTTTGGTAAAATGATGCCACAATCTGCAAATGAATGAAAAAACTCAAATATCTGGCCACTCAGATACGGGAGGATGAATAAAATCTGAAGGAGCAGAAAAAAAAGCATTCCTGAACTCAGTAACAGAGAGGCTACAGCATGCTGGGATCTTAGGAGTAAAGAATATGTGTGTATGCAGCACAGTTCCTTAATCCTGGATTCAGGAACTGATTAACTGGGAAAGAAAAGGTTTGTTTTTGCACCGCATAACAAGTGTGGTATATGATCCTATATCACAACAGGTTATTCTGACCACCTATCTTGAAGCCTTGCCCCTTAGTCAGACTGAATCTGTGTCTCTTGAGGTTTGATATAAATGGATTAAAATCATATATCTTTTTTTTTGAAGTAGACCTGGCTGAAAGTCACCTGGACTGAGAGAATGCTGACTCAACCAGATGAATGGTATCAGGAGTGAATCAATGTCAGCAAAACTGTCCTTCAGAAACTCTCGTCATATTTTTAAGCCAACATCACTGACAAATCAAAGTCTTTCAGTAAAGTGTTATTATTTCCAAATTCATTTTGCTTATGGAACATTCTTTTAGGAGAAATTTCACATATTACTTTCCTACAGCACTCTGGGACTAAAGAATGTTTTTATTTGAAGTAGAAATCTTGAGGTTTGACTAGGTCTTTGGAAGGTTCGCTTTAAACTGATCTGTTTATAGACCTTCTATGGAGTTAGTTAGTCATGATCTAACTGTACAGCTTTGCAGTATCTCATCTATTTCATCTTATTTTTTACTTCATTGCAGCCAAGAAATTAAATGAAAAATTAAGGCGTTCCTTTCTCAAATAGCATCTTCACATATCCAGGCTCTCCCTGAGACTTGTCCAATAAGGGCAAAATAATAGCTGGATCATTCTTTCTGCTGTGTCTACTCCTACAGCAAGTGTTTATGTGGTGACTTGCTTCATGAAAAGATGAATGATTTCACAGATGGGAGATCCTAAGGCAGGAGACTCAGAGTTTAAACAGTAACAGGGAAGTCTGTGGTGTCTGGAAATGGCGCAAAGATACAAAGACACTTGTTTGGGTACAGACTAATCACTGGTTATATTTCAAGCAACCCCCCTGTACCCTCCTTTTTAGGGTCCCACAATTGGTTATGGAAATTCAGTGAATGCAAAAGGCCCAATAGTGACCCAGTTCAAGAACCTCTGTGCCCTGTGAATCATACATGTATATCAGTCATGTATACCCCATCTTCCAGCTGTGAGTCTTTCAAATGAAGCTGCTAGTTTTACCTCCCTGAATATACTGTTGGAAATACCATAAATACTGCAAATACTAAGGTTATCTGACTACAAATACTTATTTAGCTATCTAAAGCAATTGGCAAGATGTCTGTAGATGCTGTTGTATAGCCCAGTGGAGATCTTGATTTACCTGCCTAACTGCAGATTTATGTGCTGTAGCAAGAGTAATCTTTATGGTGGGTCAGGTACTGAAGGTCTCTGACCCTATCCCTCCTTATTTGGTAAATGTATGTTTGCTAATTGAGCTATTAATGGCAAACCACATTTTTTAAAGAATTTTTTTTTTATAGCTAACTGATTTTAAGAGTGGGGAACATAGCTGCACATTTTGTGTATTCTATCGTTAAGTGGTTCAGAAGCAGACACTCACTGCAAAATACTATTTGCTCTCTCTGTCAAGTGCCCTATTGGCCAAATATATCCCTCGTGGGGCACCTTTGATTTCAGTGGACTTGTGTCAGGGATGAATTTGGCTTTCCAAGTCACATAATACAGGGAGGTCATAATGGTTGGCAATATTTTGAAACTGATTGTTAACTTTTTTACTTTCTTGTAAACAAGTCACTCAGAAATCTCAAAGGTCATAACACCAGCCTTGGAACGTGCTGCAACCTCTATGGTTTGGATTCCTTTCCATATCAGAGCACTAAAGAGAGCCTCCTCACATGCAAGCCTGGGGATGCTTAAGAAAAGATTTGTCTTTTTCAGGAATATGAGTACATATGAACTGGCAGAACTTGGGAAAATGCATATGAAAAATGATAATAATAGAAAATAGAAGCCCTGAAGCAAATACTCTTAGGGTTTTTTAGTCTCTGATAACCTGGAGTAGCATTTATCTCACCTAATTTCATAAACTGAGGAGTTAAGCATCTGGTCTAAGCCAGGCATTTAAGCTTCCCCATACTCAGAAGGGATGGAAGAACACAGGCACCGCTCAAGCATCTTTCACAAGATCAGGTGAATCTAACCTCCATCTCCCTCACTGGTTATAGGAGTCTCTCTATGGTGTGGTATCCATCTGATAATTGTAAAAATTTCTTCATTTCTAATATTAAGTAAGCAATAAATGATTCAGGTCTATTGGGGCTGCTGGACCCTGATTTACTATAACGTCAATGGAGGGAGTGAGGTGAAAGGTCTAAGTTAGACACCTAAAATAAATGTTTAGAATATTGCCTTTGAGTCCAAAGGGGTGATGAGTGCCACAGAACACTGGTTTCAGAGAAGGTTATTGAATATATTTCAACAACTGTCTCCTTCCTGAAATGCCAGCAACTCATTTTCCTCCAATATTTAGGTCAAAAAGAAGGGACGGATCAAAGGTTCTTTCAGTGTGGGAGATCACGTTCTGACACTTATAATCTACTTAGACATGTTGAGATGGGAAACCTGAAACTGCCTTGCTCAAGTGTTGGGGTTGTGTTTAAGGACAGCCAGTGTCTGTGTCCCAGCTCTGTAGTGTAAAGGATACATGCTGCATCCTCTCTCAGAGTGACTTGCACCTCTGAAGATGCTGCAAATATCTTCCTTTAAATACAAATCCTGGCTGTTCTTGGACTTCCAGTTAATGTTTATGTCCCTCTAAAGATGAAGTTAGACACTAAGTAGTTATCTATGCCTTTAAAACTCTTCCCTCTAAAATATGACCTGCAATCTAAATTTGGGATTATTATTTGTTAACTGTAGGGTTTCGCCTGTGGTGAATACCTTTGGGTTACTGGCAAAGTAATATCAGTTTGATCCAGGGGTTCTACAGTCATTGCTCCAGAGTAGCTCCTATTTCATAGTATACGTTGACACTAACTGATGACTCATCCAAATATGAATAAAAGCCCAGAGGACAGGTTTGAAGCAGATTTACAGAAGGGCTTGGAGTTCAACTTGCAACATTTCAAATGCCTAATTTTAATAGGCATGTAAGTGCAACAGATATCCACATCCTTATGACTCTTGCACATTAACAAAATCCTCATCAGTCATGTTTAGGGCTGGCTGCGATTCTTATCTTGGCAAAACTTCTCAAAGACAATATATTCTTTGTTTAAGTAGAAGGCACAGAATAAGACCCAAAAGGTTAAGACTTCTCTGTATTCATCTCAGTTGTGTGTATAATAAGAGTAAAGTTAACATTGGCTAATTTAAGGAAAACTCTGTGGAAAAAGGAAACAGTACATGGTTAACATCATTACCTGGATATGAAAAGGGGGGGATGTTGTTTCTTGTCCTCTTCACAGTCTTAAGATTTAACACTCATTCATTTGCCAAGCTTTGGCTGCCTAACACAATGGCCAGTAGTTTATAGTCTCAGGAAAATGTGTGTGTATTTGGCAGCCATACTGTTTGAATTATAATATGATGAAACAGCCTGTGTGGGGTGGTTTTGTTATGACAACTGCAGCTACAAAGATTAGGTAAAATTTCTCTTGTGAAGCGGGAGAGAGAAAATTACAGTGAAGGGCACTGTAAGTGCTTAAACAACAGTTTCTTCAGCCTTTGATATGCAATTTTAATAGCTATCCAAGGTCAGCACAGAGACAGCAGGATCATCCTTCAAAAGAATTTGTTTCATTTTATGACACATACCATAGTGCCCGGAATCATTAAAAGCATTCAATTTGGGAATACCTGACAGTTTGTTTGACTAAAGTTCCAGACCTAGTTTAATAATCTTTGTCAAAGAACGTGACTGTATACTATATAAAATGCAGAGTATGCCATGTTAATAGCATGACTGTGTATAAAAAATACTTAGTTGATAGAAAAAAGGAGAGTTCTGTTAATAGGCAAAAATCAACATCTTCACTCAAATAAATTCAATAATTCTAAATATTACTACTAAATGTAATCCTCTGTCAGATGCAGAATTACTGCATTGTTATCAAAAATTCAATTTATTCACTTATGGACAAACATACCCACCTGCATAAAACCAGCAGCCAACCAAACACATCAAAAAGACAGTAACATGCATCTAGGCACTGCTGCAATTGCTTTGAGAAGAACAATCACCATACCTGTCCTATTAAAGCCTCTCAACCAGCGAGATCACTATTCTATAGAAAAATGGATTGCCTCTTCAAACAAGCTGCGTTAATATAACATGAGTAGTTGGTGCAATACTATCCCTTCCCACCATTCATCATCCAGCTAAAACTGAAACAGATGCAGAAAATCATTAACCATTGTAACCTATGATGGAGGAAGATCATCCTTTTCAGTATCCTGCAGCTTCATTTTTTTCATTTTTTCATTTTTTTTTTTTTTCATTTGACTGGCCAGCTTTTCTCTCAAATTGATTCACAGACCTATCATAAGAAAGTTAATTTTGAGCATATATCTCATTTTGCTCTTTCTATCTCAGGCTAGGAGATAAGATAGGCTTGTCAAAGGCTCTTTCATTTTCTCCAGTAATTTCTATTAGTTCTATTAAACGATAATACTTTTATGCACAAGTCTTGCTATGATTTAAAGGGATCCCCTTAAATCATCACAGCCAACATAACAGCGCTCCCAGTCAAAGACACTGATCTATATTCAATGGAGAGAGACAGACAATTTCAAGTAAGTTTCATCTCAGCCACCTTTAACATCTGTGCTACAATGAAATGAATCTGAGGGTGCCTCCTTTTTACAGCTGACCAGCGTGGGGACTCAGAAAACAAACTTAGACTAGATTCCTCGTTCCTAGCTAGCTAAAATTAGGTGAGATGGATTCCACTGAAGAGCTGAAGAATCCACTATTTCCTTTGGGAGTTTGTTCCAGATGGGCTGTCACCCCTGTTAATATTATAATTCTTGTGTCTGACATGGATCTGTTTGACTTCAGCCTCCCACCTAATAAATTTTGTTATGTCTTTCACTGATAGCACTGATAGAAATAAATAGAGGAATACCAGAAAATAGAGGAAAAAATGAAAAAAACCCACCCTTTATCTTTGCAGAAATAACATGATACTTCTACTAACAATGCTTCTACATTAAGTTTTCCACAGATTAGATTTTAGGGGCAAATTTTTTACACTTTATTACTTTGTGTTTGAAGAGAAACAATTAGTTAATCCAGCTTTCTGCAGTCTGATTTTTGTACAGTGGTCATCAACAATTAGTTCCTGTACTGAGTTAATGTTACTTGAAATACCATCAGAAGGCACTCAAAAAAGAGATAATGAGCTTTGGGTTTTACTACACCACAATGGGAATCACAAAAATACATGAAAGGACATAAATCTGGCAGACTATGCAGCTACAACAGTACCTTAAATTTTTATCAAGGAAACAGGTGACTCCTGTAGCCATCATTGCAGTTTCTTATAACCAGAGTAAGGGAACTGTGGGGCAGAGGAAATAAACAATCCAAATAAATGTCAGTGTATTAAAAAGGTCCAGGAAGACAACTATTTGTTGGCATGTTTAGGCATATTTAAACAGATAAGCAAACGCTGTCTTTTGAGGGCTCAGCAATGCCAGTACAAGCCATGGTAAGTTTTAAAATCTAACCAGGAAGATTCTTAGTGTATCTTAACCAAAACAAACCAGAATTTCAATTGAGTTAATTGATAGGGAGAAAAGAAGGACACTCGTTGAAATAAACCCTTTGCAGAAATCTACCATGCATAGTGTAACCTGAAGAGAGGTTTCCATTCTTTTATCTTTTCTATCTGGTTTGTTTCTTTGGACAGCTCTGTTTAAGTGTGTATTTGATGTAAACTTAGTGTACTAGAGTGCTTTTGAATCCTTTTTGATGATGAGAAATAAAAACTCTACAGAACAGATTCTCTGAGGTTGCTGAATACCTTCTGAAGTCTCAGGTTCTTCTGATGACCACTTTAGAAACAAATGAGCCTTGCCACAGAAAAGGCCTCATGGTGTCTACAGAAATAGCCAGAGTGTTTCCTTGTTGGTAATCAAATACAAAAATGAGCAAGTTCCTTTTCTTTAGGAGTTGAAAGATGAGTGGGGTGCAAAAGAAGATATTTAGCATTTACTGAAGAGTCCGTTACTGTTTTGATTCTGTTGATTTTGCTAACACTAAAGGCATGACTTAGATTTAATACCAAATCTAATCTTGCTTCTTGCACTCCTGTTGCTTTTACTCTGATGTTTGCAGCATCTCTCTGACTTCCTCAATGTTCTTCACACAGGGTATGTTAGAGGCTATGTTCTGGCAGTCATCGAAGAGGGACAGCATGGAGGAAAAATATTAGACCAACTTCTTCTTTGGACTTCTAGGTTTAAAATAATCATTGGTCTTCCTCATCCACAGCATGACCTTCCAAAAAAAAAAAAAAAAAAAATTGAAACTCACTGGAAAACCTTTCTTCTTCCTGGAGTCTAAAGAAGACTACCTTGTAGACATTATATTTAAGAAGATTGAAGGGCGACCAAGATTATCTCAAGATCTTTATAATTGTAAGCTACAGCCCTCAACCTTACAGTTTTACCCATTGCATTTTAAACCCCAACCTTGAGGAAAATGTGGGAGGGAATACTTGCATTTCTCTTAAGATTTAAGTTGCCCACCTCAGTGCATGAATAAGCTTGATCATAGGTTAGAATTCACTCTCTGAAAACATGACAATGAAAACCAAATGTATTATTTATCTAATTCCTTAACTGTGTCACACATTTTCTTCATACTACCCTACTGGATAACTTCTCATATTTGTGAACTCTTAGCTCCCTGACTCAAAAATCTTGCAGGAGGCTATGCAGAGACAACTCCTCTATGGGACAAGAGCTACACAATGGCACCCATCTTTCACTCAGCTATTGTTATGTAAATTTCTTTCTCCACACACAACTTCATTAACTTAAAGTTCAGCCTGAAATTAAGTGAGATTCTTAGGGAGAAACCCCATTAGATTCATCTGAATTTGCACTGCTACTTTTTTAACTCACCGTCATTAATATAGAAATCAAACCTGTGGATTCATAAACAGCTCTGCCACCAAAGCTAACATTTGATTCCCTCACATTTTCTAACTAGTTAAAAACAACCCACTATCAGTTAAATAACCTTAACTCTAGGACCAACCAAATGATCCACGCTCTTTCAGCCATAATCTTTTCTGAAGGCTACACTTCCAAAACGTGTATTGGCAAATGTCAAAATGGACAGAAGCCACAGATTTACTAAGAAGCATTATATTGCAAAACAGATTTACTGAGAAGTCATTGTTCGTCCTCTCTGAAAGGATAAAAACAGGGAGAGAGAGGAAAGGAAGTAAATGTCTGTTACTCTTTTTTATAATAGGCATATGTTACCAGAAAAAAAAAAAAAAGTCTATCACAGAGGAAAAGTCTCCAAAACCCCAAAGCAGTTTAAGAGTGAAGACTGTAATTTAAAGATTGTGAAAGCTAATGCAGAGTGGGTGTTTGAACATGATGAGGCTGACCCCAAAATGCTAATTTCTGGCCTTTCTAAAGTTTAGCTTTTTATAAGCATATGTTAGGTAGATTTAAAATGCTTTAGTTGAGCTTCAGTTATTTTTAATTCTCTTTCAGCAATAAATACATTTTTGTATAACTGAATATGTATTAAAACATAATTCTGTAAGGCTTTGTTCTATATAAATGTAGACAATATAAGACATCAGAAGATTTCTGCAACAGACACCATTATTTTTTTCATTAAGACTTTTTGATCAGAAAATACCTGTTTGTAGTGTATTTTGGGAACAAGAGTAATTAAATTATTTAGCCTAGGTATGATCTCTTATCCACTAAGTAGCTTCCATTTTGTTTTCTTTTTCAGAGAAAGTGGTGTCAGGAATTGTTCCCTATTTATTTCATTAAGAAAATATACATACATTTGATTTTACTGAAATTTCAGTGACCTGCAATTAAAACATGACAATATAAAGTAGAGTAGATTACCAACAGAGACATTTTCAAGCTTTTGCAAAGAAAATTGGCACTTCAAATAAACCTACAAACATGGAGGATTTAACTGTGTTGACCTCCACCAGCTATTAGGTATCTACCTATCACTAAATGTCTTATAGGTAATGTTTAATATATATACTGATTTATGTCATAATCGTAATTTGCATAAATATGCTACAACACAATGCATACCCATACCAACATATACCTATTCTGAGTTGCATGCTGAAATGAACTTGTCATTGCCATTGGTGACAGCATCTGGTCTGTTCCCACAAACAACTTTTCCGTTCATTCACCAATTTCATCCAAAGGAAATCTGAGAGATCTCAAAGACACTACTTCCCTAACTATATTATGAAAATAGTTATTGGTTAGAGTGACCTTACAGTTGCCTTCATTAGACATCAGAGTGTGTGTGTGTGTGTGTGTGTGTGTACATATAGAAGAAACATTATAAATTCCACAGTCATCACAGTAAAAAACTTCAAAGAGTCCAAACACAAAACATAAACCATAGGTAAGGAAGCTTGATGGAACTACTTATCTAATCTAGTTAATTACCAAGTCTTTGCTTATTGTTAATAGGAGATCAAGAAGTTGTATTTTGGCTTTGAAACAAAAGCAGTAAGAGTGATCAAAAGGCATAGGAGAAAAATGTAAAGGAAAACAAAAAAAGCTGCTGGTGAGGTCTAAAGTGGGAAGGAGCTCGAAGAAAGTTGCCTTGAAAAGTAGATTTTCAAAGAGCCAAGACTGTAGTGAAAAGAGCACTGGGGACACGGAGGGTGGGCAGAGTGCCAATGCTAGGCAGGTGACAGCAATTAGTGGGGGAGTAGTGGGAGAAACATCATGAGGTAAAAAGACAAAAGTCTAAGAAGGGCTTTAGAAACAAGGAGGGTGATTTTGGATTGGGTTTTGGAGTGACTGTAGGCTAGGTCATGTGGTCACATTTACTGTAAGTATGTGAGAATGTAGAAACCAGCATTATGCTTGCCCAAGTATCAACAGGATACAATTTTGAGAACAGACTGTGGAAGAGTTTCACTAGTCAAGGAAGGAAACTTTATCCTGATGGAAGCCAATGATATTTCTTCACACTACTAGTGAATGATTTACCTGTGGCAAAGGGATAAATATGTATCCAAGATTTAGTGGGGCTGGATTTTTAATGAACATCTCTGCCTACAGGGCAACAGATGTTTAGATTGTAACAGAAGTCATGAAAGAAATGAATTTCAGGTTCAAGACAGCGCCACGTTTGTAAAGAGTGAGGGTAAAGAAGAAATCTCAGGACAGGAGGAAGAAAGAGGATTCTTGAGAGTCAGCTATCTGTCTCTTTAGATCCTTGGCAGAAAAAGGATAAATGAAAGTTATGGCTTACGGATACTCTTGTTTATATCCAGGTAAATGAGTAGACCCAATAATTTATAAGTAGCCACTCAGATCATAATTTGTCTTAATAACTGAAATAAGAAGAAAAAGTGAGTATGGAAGCAACCCAAAAGCTGGTAAAGAAGTGCAGCTGTACACAGGGAATTTAGAAGCTATCTCATCTGGCTGATTCAACATTTTCAGTTCTTCATTCTGTTATAGCAGTCTATCTACATAGGATGGTCTTTGGTCTTTGTTCACCAAATCACCTATTATACTGTGGAGGACAAAAATTTTCTCTGTGCCACAGCAGGTATTGTAAAATCCTTTATGCCTTGGTCTTACATATGAAGCAATTAAACATGAGTTCATGGAGCTTCTCCAACTCTCAGAGATGAAGACCAAGATGGGAGGACAAGGGGTAGCATTTCAAAGTTGAACTGTAATAGCAAAAACACTTACATCATCAATAAGTGTTCAAATGCTCCCATAAATCTCATTTGCTGATCCCATCCTCTCCCCTGCTTAATTTCCTTGGCAACATAATTAATATATACTGATAAGAAACTTCACATCTTTTTTGCATTTGTAAGTTACAAAACACTGATGTTACTTAGAAACTGTTAAAAAAAAAAAAAAAAAAAAGCCCAGACATTTGGATGTCATATTTGGTTTCCTTTCCCAATATTTAATCATCAAAATTATTTTGTTTTTGCTAGTTTATCTTAAGGAAATCTCTGGAATTAATTCTGTAACTAATTACTAAACTCCTGTGAAAAGTACTGTAATAAAAATCAGGCTTGGCTACAATTAAGATGTTAAGATTATTCCATATCAACAGAGGGCAGACTTTGATAACTATAAATTTTTATGTAGAATTGGTGGACAGTAAACTTCTGTTTCTCTTACATAGGAACTGGGAGTTGTAGGCTTCAATAAGGAATATAAATCTATGATCCATCATCAGAAGCAGAAGCCTGATGCCCTCAGAAATGATTGCATTTAAAATAAGAATGGATTTACATTCATTTTTTTAATAAACAAATGTCTTAAAATATAGAGGACCCACTGATTTATCCTGATGAACTTCACGGGTAATTTATTTAGAAAGAAATGTTCCTCAGTAGAATTCCATGAGCACACTGCTAAATGAGCAGGTCTTGTTTGTTTTAAAGCTTTCTGTTTCTGTTTACACTCAGAAATAGATTCTAAAAGATTAAATATCCAGTGTAGTAGAGTTGCAAGCATTCTAAAAGAGTCTTCGGACTCTTCCCCCCCGCCCCAGTCAAATACAGGTCACTTTATTCATCAACAATTTATGTTAGAGATCAATGGACCTGTCATTGTACCCAATTCTGATTCCAATTCCATCGGACTGATTTGTTACACTGACTTCGGTGACAATTGATAAGACATTTTGGATTTACAGCTGTGTAATTGGATGAGAATTTAGCCCAGATGAATTTTATTCAAGTAGGATTTGGACACCAGTGTTGGCACAAAGAGTTCAGACAGTCAGCAAGACAAGGAAAATCCCTTCAAAATTCTTATCAACTCTGTAATTTGGGACACTTTTTTATTTTATGTTGTGCTGCGAAAAGAAGATAAAAAGGTATCATGCACTTTTTACTTGGACTGTGCCTCAAGAGCTCATTGACTTGTTTGACAAGACAACAGTTGCTAAAAATAAAGAGGACTTTTGCTGTTTGTACAGAGAAATGTACTACTTGATGATGGAGATGATAAAGATCAAAGAACCTGACCCTGTATCCATTAAATTCTGGTAAAATTAGAAATTTCTGTATCAGAAACTTCTGGCGAATTATTATCAGAAGGGTCAATCCCAATCCTTCACTATTTACCACCTGAAAACTCTTTTTTTTTCTTTAATTAAAAAGCTGTCTCTCAAATTAATAATTAATTTTGTTGAAAATGCCCTTCTGCCTTTAGTTTCAGCATAGGTACTTCAAAATATGTTCTTCCACCTATCAGATTTCACAACTCTCTTTACCAATTGAAAAGAGATGCCCTAGGTATGATCTCTAGAGAAATGCCACAAATATTGTACTGGCTTTAAAATAGAAGAGACTGCTTTATTACAAATATGGTTCAAAAGACACCATCATTAAAGAGAAAATAATTTAAAGGTACATCTTTACCTGTTATCCCTAACACTCTAAGATTATTAAAACCTGAAAAATATTGCACTTTTCCAAAGATAACTTCTTTTCTTGTTTGATGAACATGAAAAAGCTAAACTATTTTGTTTGTAAATGATTTATTACTCATTTTCACTTTCTAACTCTACATATACACACATGCACATATTGCACACATACACACATGGTTTGAGTTGGAAACTCTGCAAAATGGAGTTTAGGAGTTTATTTAAAGAAAAGGGAAATCTTTCTCCTTTGAAATGAATAAATGAGAAAATTTCTAATGAACACTTTTTTTATAACTTTGTTCTACCACAGCCTAAATTTGGAATCAAATTTAGATAATAAACACTTCTTTAACAAGAACATATTAATATATTAATTATATATTAATATATCCATGCTGATGAAGGTAGACATTCCTTTAAATTACACCACTGCCATCTCCTGTCTCCATATTGGATTGTTTGTGGGAGTTTTTTTGGTTTTATTTTTAAAGGGAAGCCAAAAGTTGACACTAGATCATTACATCTGGGCAATTCCAATCACACCATCTGGAACCTTGTCAGTTCTGAAAAGTAGCAATACTAACACCATGATTACAAAACTATAGGAGATCCCTGGCTCTGGGACTCAATTTTTTCTACTGAATTATCTTCCCTTGGTTCTTAGGAAGAAGACATTCAACTTCTGAAATACAACGTGAATGCCTCATAAGAGTGGGTAAATTGGTATTACTGCTGCTTAACTTACTAGCTAGCTATCTTACTCCTAAAATTACTTTACTAGCTAGCTATCTTACTCCTAAAAATACTACCTTTTGCAGCAGTGTCCAAGTCCACAGTTCATGTAACTTGTTTAACAAAGTAGCTTTCTGCAGCTTTCCACAGGCATTTCAATACAGAATACAAAACTATTCCACAGATTACAATTCTGATGTTGCAGAAAAGATGTCCACTGATGCCCACTGTCCCAAGTCAAGTTGAATTATTTGTGGGTATCAACAGTTAGATGTAGACATGACTGACCATGTCTACTCCTGATCTTTTAAATTAGAGTTTTCCATGCAGCAAAGAAGACTGCACGTGATAATATTGTTCCATCACTGAAGGACAGCTTCAATATTACTCTTTTTAACAAAATGCATCACAGGTTTCCACAAAGTAATTTCCAAACAGCCTTCTTTGTCCTTGAATCTGACACTCCTTAGTAATTTTGCTTTTCTACTGTTGGAAACTTTTTTTTTTTAAAAAACAGGCTGTGTATCACATTTCATTAAGACAGAAATTTAGATTTAGCAGCTGAGGAAGATGAATAAAAGTCAGAGCCTGCCATTGGGAATTTTAAAAGGCAAGCAACTCTTGCACGCTCACAGTGTTATTAGTATGTTTTTAATTGTAGACACAAGAGGGGAAAAAATATTGTAAAGCTTTTATTCACCCACTGCTGTGACTAGTCACCTCCGAGGAATGAAACTGGATATTAGCTAATGTGTTTTGCCCTAGAGATATTTATCAGCTTTCTTTCTGGAGCAAAGAAACGTGACGCTGACAGGCACCTCTGCGGCGGCAGCCCCCGCCGGGCTCTGAGCCCAGGGGCGCTGCTCCTCGCTGCACCGCCCCGATTTCCCCTCACGCACCTTCCTCCCTGCCCTCCCCCGTTAACCCGGCTCGGCTCTCGAGCAGCCCCGCTCCCCGCGAGGGCGGAAAAACAGCGGCGTCGCCCCGCCGCTGCCTGTGAAGGGCGGCCGTTACCCGCGAGGGGCAGCCGTTGCCCGCGAGGGGCAGCCGCTGCCCGCGGCCCTTGCCGCGCCGCGCTCACCTGCCGCCCCGCTTCCCGGAGGGTGAGGGAACCCCTCAGCCGCCCGCAGCGGTGACTCGGGGACACCCCTGTTTGATCTCTGCCCCGGGGATGGAGGATTTAAGGTGAGAGCGGGGAGACTGCGCGAAGGGGAGAAGGGGCGCGGCGGTGCGCCCCCGCCGACCCGGGGCTGAGGAGAGGTGCGGGACGTGTGGGCAGTCAGCACCGCCCTCCCTTTTAGCAGGGGGGCTCCAGGCGGTCCGCGGTCGCTGCCGTCAGGGTGATCCGTGCTGGCCCTCCCCTCCCCCCTTCCTTCCCGTTCCTGCACGGCCAGGGCTCAGCCCGCCGCTCCCTCCGCGCCTTCTCCTCAACAACCTGTTGCGCGGTAGAGCGGCCGGGGGGAGAGGGGCGGGTTATCCCCGCCTTTAAGTTTGAAGATTGACAGGCAGCTCTGCCCAATCCTTCCCGGCGGAGGCGCCCCCGCGTGTGCTTATTGGCCTCGCGGGGAGGGGGTGGGGCTTCCGCGGCTCGCGGGGCTCCCCTCCGGAGTGGGCGCGCTCCCCTTCAGAGCGCGGCGTGTGCGCGGGATGAGCGGTCGGCCCGGCAGGAGCGGGGCTGGGACTCGGCCCCTGCGCAGAGGAGAGGCCACTGCTGGGGACTCCCGGCGCTTCGCTCCGCCGGCGGGGATCATGCAGGCTCTCCCTGCCGCGTCGCGGCTGCTGCTGGCCGGCTTGCTGCTGCTGGCCGGCTGCGGCTGGGCGGGAGTGCCGCTGCCGCCACCAGGCAGCGCCGCCGCCTCCCCTTGGGCGCCGGAGGCGGCCCCCATCGTGGTGGTGAACCGCGGGCTGCGGGTGCCCCTGGGCCGCTCCGCCTGGCTGGACCCCGCGCGGGACCTGGTGCTGCAGGTGCAGCCGGGGGACCGGTGCCACCTCACCGTGCTGGACGAGGACCCGCTGTGGCAGCGCCCGGGTCGCCTGAGCCCCCGGCGCTTCCCCTGCGATTTCGGCGCCGGCGAGGTGCAGTACTCCCACCTGGGCGGCCGCAGCCCCGCGCGGGACCGCGTCCGCCTGCAGCTGCGCTACGACTCGCCGAGCCGCGCCCTGGTGCTGCCCCTGGTGCTGGAGGTGGAGGTGCTCTTCACCCAGCTGGAGATCGTCACCCGCAACCTGCCCCTCACCGTGGAGCGCCTGCGGGGCACCAGCAACCCGCTGGACGCCCGCAGCCTAGAGTTTGCCTTCGAGCCGAGCCGGCAGCGCTGCCGGGTGGGCCTGCTGCCGGCGCTGGCCGGGCTGCCCCGCTACGGCGAGATCCTCAACTACCCGGCGACGGGGCGGGAGGTGGCAGGGGATGGCAGCCCCGTGCCCGCCTCACTGTGGGACTGTGAGGAGTTCCTGCGGCTGGGGCTGCGCTACCGGCACACGGCGGCTGGCAGCTCACCCAACCGCGACCTGCTGCCGCTGGTGGCCGAGTTGTGGGAGGCAGCGAGTGATGGGGCGCTGCTGAAGCGTGAGTACTTCCAGGTGCTGGTGCGGATCCGAGCTGGCACTGAGAATGTGGCTCCCAAGCCCAGCTTTCTGGCCATGCTCATGATGGAGGTGGACCAGTTTGTCCTCACCGCCCTCACGCCTGACATGCTGGCGGCTGAGGATGCAGAGTCACCCCCGGACTTGCTGCTCTTCAACATCACCTCACCCTTTGGCCCTGGCCAGGGACACATGGTCAGCACTGATGACCGGAGCTTGCCTGTTTCCTCCTTCAGCCAGCAGGATGTGAGGGAGCTGCGCATTGCCTATCAGCCACCTGTGGAGGACTCGGATCAGGAGCGGCTCTTTGAGCTGGAGCTGGAGGTGTTGGACCCTGAGGGCGCTGCCTCAGAGCCCTTTGCCTTTGTGATTGTGGTGAAGCCCATGAACACCCTGGCGCCTGTGGTGACCCGCAACACTGGCCTCGTGCTCTATGAGGGGCAGTCACGGCCTCTTTCAGGCCCCGGTCCCAGCCCCAACCTGCTTATCAGTGATGAAGATGACCTGGAGCAGGTGCAGGTGAGTGTGGTGGCGGGGCTGAGGCATGGCCACCTCACTCTGCTGGAGGATACTCCATCGTCTGCTGTCCCTCGTAAACACTTCACGGTGGCTGAGCTGGCAGCAGGCCGGGTCATTTACCAGCATGATGGCAGTGAGTCTCCTCTCAGTGACAACCTAGTGCTGCGGCTGGAAGACGGTGGCTCCCGCCACCGTGTTGAGTTTCTTTTCCCCATTACCCTGGTGCCCACTGATGACCAGCCACCCCTACTCAATGCAAACACGGGGCTGGCTGTGGCTGAGGGTGAAACAGTGCCCATCACCACCCGTGCTCTTAGTGCCACTGACATAGACTCACAGGATGCTGTCCTACTCTTCAGAGTGGAGTCTGGCCCTGCTGCAGGGCAGCTCCTCCTCCGTCAAGCCCAACCACCTCCTGACTGGGAGAAGGAGGAGGAAGAAGATAAGGGTTTTTCCTGGAGGAGGGTACCAGGTTTAATGGGGAGCTCCCATACCTATGAAAAGCCAGTGAGGGAATGGCTGCAGCAGGACATTGTGGAAGGGCATCTTTATTACCACCACTTTGGACCTCACAGCCCTGGACCTGGGGTTGTGTTGGACCGGTTCATCTTTAGGGTCCAGGATGACAATGACCCACCCAACCGCTCTGGACCACAGACCTTTGTGATCCGGGTACACCCCATAGACCGATTAGCCCCAGAGCTGCACAGTAGCAGCAGCCTGCACTTAATAGTTGCAGAACAGCAGGTGACCCCACTGCGGAGGAAGCACTTGTGCTATACAGACCAGGATTCAGGGGACCATGAACTGCGCTACACAATAATCCAGCCCCCTACTGACACTAACCACCCTCCAGGTGTACATGGAGCCCACCTTGGATCCCTTGTGCTGACTGAGGATCACTCTGTGGAAGTGACCCACTTCACCCAGGCCCAGATCAACCATCACAAGATCTCCTATCGTCCTCCGCAGGAGGAATTGGGGGTGGCCCCTCATTTGGTTCAGTTCCAGTATCAGGTGGAGGATGCAGCTGGCAATGCAGCTGAAGGGACTTTTACCATCTACCTTCAGCCTGTGGATAACCAGCCTCCTGAAATCACTAATACTGGCTTTACTGTGCCTGAGGGAGGCAGCCATGTGCTTAGTCCAACTGAGTTGGATGCCAGTGACACGGATACTGAACTTGCCCATCTCCGATTCATTCTGACCCAGGCTCCCCAGTACGGCCAGTTGCAGCTCTCTGGGTACAGTTTGATTCTGGGAGCTGCCTTTGGCCTAGATGATATCAGACAAGGGAGGGTGGTATATGTACACAGTGGAGCAGAAACCAACAGTGATACTTGCAGTCTTGATGTGAGTGATGGGGTTCATGTTGTTCCCATCACATTGAAAATGAATGTGCACCCTGTTGATGATGAGGTTCCAACCTTACGGTTGGCCCCGGGCACTGTTGGTTCCTACCTGGATGTGCTGGAGAATGGTGCTGCTGAAATCACTGCTAATGTCATCCAGGGCACGGATGAGGATACAGATGACTTAATGTTGACCTTCATTGTAGAGGATCCTCCTCAGCATGGGGACATCCTGGTCCAAGGGGTGCCTGCGGAGAGATTTTCCCAGAGAGATCTGTTGGATGGTGCTGTGGTATATGCTCATACTGGTGGTGAAATAGGCCTTCTGCCCAAAGAAGATACCTTCAATCTTACCTTGTCTGACCTGTCAGAGGAGTGGAGCATCAGGGGCAATGTTGTTCAGGGAGTTTCTGTCTTGGTGACCATTCTCCCTGTTGACAGTCAAGCCCCAGAGATTTTTGTGGGGGAACAGTTCATGGTAACGGAAGGTGACAAACATGTCATTACTCCTGCTCACCTAAGGGCTGAAGATGTGGATACTCCCTATGATGATATACTCTGTACCATTGTTGCTCAGCCCGCATCTGGGTATGTAGAGAACATTTCTCCAGCCCCAGGTTCTGAAAAGTCCAGAGTAGGTACAGCTATAAGTGCGTTTACCTTGAAGGACCTCCGTCAAGGGCATATTTTTTATGTCCAAAGCATACATAAGGGTGTGGAGCCTGTTGAAGACAGATTCACTTTCTGCTGTTCTGATGGCATTAATTTTTCCCAGAGGCACTTCTTCCCCATTGTCATTATCCCAACCAATGATGAAGAGCCTGAAATCTTTATGCGAGAGTTTGTTGTGATGGAAGGCATGAGCCTGGTTATTGATACCCCTATCCTCAATGCAGTCGATGGGGACATTCCTGCTGATGAGTTAATGTTCACAATCACCAGGTTTCCTAAGCATGGCCACATTGTGAACCACCTGGTCAATGGAACTGTCCTAGTGGAGAGCTTTACCATGGATCAGATAATGGAGAGCTCTAGCATACTCTATGAACATGATGACTCTGAGACAAAGGAGGATGGTTTTGAGGTGAAACTCACAGATGGTAAATATACCGTAGTGAAAAGGGTGTTCATCATGGTTATTCCTGTAGATGATGAGACACCCAGAATGGCCATCAATGATGGTTTGGAAATTGAAATAGGGGAAACTAGAACTATTCATAACAAAATATTGAAGGCTACTGACCTAGACTCTGAAGACAAAACCTTGACATACATTGTAAGATACGGGCCAGGACAAGGCCTCTTACAGAGAATAAAGCCTTCAGGAGGAGTTGAGAATATCACCCTGGGGATGAACTTCACGCAAGATGAGGTGGATAGAAACTTAATTCAGTATATGCATTTTGGACGAGAAGGAGTTCGTGATCTTATCAAATTTGATGTGACAGATGGAATAAATCCTCTCATTGACCGCTACTTTTATGTGACAATAGGTAGCGTTGATATTGTCTTCCCAGATGTAATCAGCAAAGGGGTTTCCTTGAAGGAAGGAGGAAAGGTAACCCTTACTACTGATTTGCTTAGCACCAGTGACTTGAATAGTCCAGATGAGAACTTAGTTTTCACTATTACCAGAGCACCTGTTCGTGGTCATCTTGAATGTACAGATCAGCCTGGGGTGCCCATCTCCACTTTCACTCAGCTTTTGTTAGCAGGCAATAAAATTTACTACATTCACACTTCAGAAGATGAAGTGAAAATGGACAGCTTTGAGTTTGAGGTGACTGATGGCTATAACCCTGTTTTTCGTACTTTCAGAATTTCTATTAGTGATGTGGACAATAAGAAGCCTGTGGTCACAATACATAACCTGGTGGTGAGTGAAAATGAAAACAAACTGATAACCCCATTTGAACTGAAGGTAGAAGACAGAGATACGCCTGATGCATTTCTAAAATTTATCATCACTCAAGTACCAGTTCATGGTCAGATCACGTTCAATAATTCCAAACCCGTCACCACCTTCACGAAACAGGATCTGAATGAAAATCTAATCAGCTACAACCATGATGGCACAGAATCGGTTGAGGATAGCTTCTCTTTCACTGTTACAGATGGCACTCATACTGATTTCTATGTCTTTCCCAACACTGTGTTTGAAACAAAGAAACCTCAGACTATGAAGATTCGGATAATGGCTGTGGACAACAGTGTACCTCAAATTGTAATAAACAAGGGTGCACCAACTCTCCGTATTCTGGCCACAGGTCACACAGGGTTTCTGATTACCAACAAGGTACTCAAAGTAGAAGACAGAGACAGTTTACACATTGCTCTCAAGATCAGAGTCACAGAGGGTCCTCGCCATGGCTTCCTGATCCACCTGGGGAAAGGCAACCATAGCATCAGTCAGTTCACGCAAGGTATTGCAATACTACATGCTTTCTTTAGGTCACTGGAAACGTTCTTGGTCGTGTTACGCTCTGTAATGATTGATGGGAGAAACTTTCCAAAAAGCAAATATAGCATGATGGCTTTATTATTATTTTAAAATTCTTTTTTATGTATGTATTGTGTTTATGATTGCTTAGGCAGGAAAGAGGGTCCACTGGATAAGCGCAGAATAATGGAGCGTCTTTGCTTTGGAGAGCTTACAGGCCAAGTGACTTAGAACCCCTTACTTGTATTGAGGACTTACTCAGTGATACAAATGCAGATAACAGAATTGGGCTGCACATGATTCCAGATCTTTGGAGGCCGGAGGCTTTCTTTAAAGTTTTATTTAGAAAATGCTACAGGAGTGGCCATGCTATTATTAACTAATGATCATACCATGCCTAGGATATCAGTTGCTATATAGTCTGAGTGCGCTTAACTGTAAAAGCAAAATCATTTCCCAAGCAGAGGGAGATAATATATCATGACTGCATTTGTTGCCTTAATTACACAAGCCTTAACCACAAAGTGTTTGTGGTAAATTAAGAAGTAATGTAAATGTTTCAAAATTATGTCAGTGGTACTTACTTTTTACATGGAACTAAAATACTGGGTGGTATAAGTAGGATGAAAAACACATGTGCTGCATATACTGAAATAAAGCCTTAAAACAAGGCTATGAAGTAACTTCCTTTAATTGAAAGGAGAGCATTAGCTATTCTCCAGAGAATTTTCCGTGTTACTTTGTAATGAGTTAATAGCTGGCTAATTAAAAGTGAAATGAGGTTACTTGGAGCCTGCTGCAGCTGTGGAGTGTGCAGACAGCACAACTGCATGGAGACCCAAAGTTAAAGGGGCCCAGGCAGACTGGGCTGTGTAGGTGGTAGGGGCAAACAGGAACACTTTGTAGTCAGCTGCATTTCATTTCACAGAGCCCATATTGGTATGCATCCCCCATTGGCTGTAGTGATGTTCTTGTCAGAGACAGCAAATCTTGAAAACAGACCTGATGAGCTTTTGAATGGCTGGTATGCCCTAAGTATTGCACTGTTAGTGATGCATTGAGGGAAAGAAAAAGAGGATGAGGAGGGACCAAACCGTGTTTAAGCTTTGGAAATCAACAACCCATTTAAATATAAAGCCTCAGTAATGAGCTGCTAGCTATATTATGAGTATCATTGTCAGTGTATGCGAGAAACAAAAAAGAATGGGGGGTGAGTAAATAACAGATTATGATTTTTTTTTAATGGATTTTTCTCTTACACTGGAGAACACAGAATTACTGAGAGAGTGTTCCTTGAAAGTAATATCCCATCTCTTTTTGGGGCACTCAGGATAGGCACATCCCATCCTCTTTTATGCTGTGTGGCCAGGTGTATTTCTGTCAAATGACCAAAATGCAGGTGCTTTCTGGTCCGTGACTGGCAGCCCTGCCATATGGTTAGAAACCTACACAGCTTGGGATAAAGCACCTGCATTCTGGTCATATGAGGATCAAAGTACGAACTGCAGGGCTCTTGGGAAATGGTATTGGCAGGATAAAGCTGCAGGCTTTGTGGCAGGCTAGGCCTGAGCCACAGGCAGAGCTGGTGTTCCAAATTTCCTGGGAGCTGGTGTTTACACCATGTTGTTTGCTCTGTCTGCGCTACCTTGTATGGAAGGTACCTAGCCGTTTGGCCACTACATTCTGCGTAGCAGAAGACTGGTGATGTGGAAGGGATGTGCAAGAAATGAGGCAGAGAAGCTATATGCATACTTTATGCCATATACTTTGAGAATTCTAATTTGGACCTTTATAGCAACTAGTTTCATACTAGGTATAGTGGTGGAAACAAGGCCATAAGCATGTATTTACGTGAAGGGCAATACCAGAGTGGATCAATTTAAACTTATTTTTGATCAGCAAATAGGAAGGCTTTCTTAATTAAAATTAATCTTATTTGATGTTTATGCTCTACATTTATTTTCCTGCAATACCTTTTCTACACTGATGCTACTATGATGGATAAGAACTTTTGGCCAACCCCCCCCGCTACTACAGTCAGTGTGATCAAGAAATAACAGCCTCTTCATAGTTGCTGCTGAAGAGAGATCTTTAGTTGGAAAACCTAATATTCATCTAATGTCTCTGCAAATGTATGTGGCATCTCCCAGCCTACTGGTCTTCACACAACTTCTTTAATTTCCTGGGGCTGCTTGAGCTGGATGAAAAGCCTGCAACCTGAGAGAAAGTTGGTTTTAAAGTTAGTGGGGGTCCTGAGACAGTCTTATAACTTCACAAGTTCCCTGATGGTATCAGCACAAGTTTGTGTTGAGTTGTGAAGAGTGTTTTTAAGAAATACACACTTCTTTAGTATTTCTTCTTTGACCTCTATAAACAAATAATCCTGAGCATTTGTAAGTCATGTCTGTGTAATATCTCTTTTCTACTGCCTAAGGGCTTTTTAAAATGGTTTATATTTTACAAAATAAACACATAGAACTGTTCTATGAGTGCAAGCCCAAGCACTTGAGGGAGAAGAAGAGATGTCTGGAAAGGCTATGTGAAAGGCAGAAAACATTAGGCCCAGATGTGGGCAATACATCTGTTAAGGACAGGGAAAGAGAAGTTATTGGATGTCACAGAATAACCTGGGAGTGAAAGTCATGGATGAAAGGGTACTGTCTTTTTCTTTCCTTTCTCCTCAGATGCCCTCTTCTCTGTAGCTGTTTTGGCTATGGGAGAGGTTGTGAGTGGCAGAAAGACACAAATCCTTGGCTGGACCTACAGTTTTGCAAAGTAATATGAGATGCTGAGGTCTTATGTAGACCAAGCAGCATACTCAAAACTCTGCATGTAGTTCACTGTTGTGCCTTACCTTGTATCACACTAATTAATGTGAAAAGCATTGTCAAATCCAAAGTAGTGAATTCATGCATATTTTATGCTCATGCTGTACTGACACAATTATCTAATGCTCAGGGCAGGAGTGAATAAGACCCTCTTTTTGTCTGTGTTCTTAATGAGCTTTCGGAAAGTGGAGATTTTGTAGCCAGCCATGAACAGTTTCGACTTTGGGATGCTCCTCTATTGCCTATTGAGCCTGCTGTTGTATGTTACCTTTTTGTGTTTTCATTTTTTACCAGTTTAAGGGATCCATCTTGCAATGTGGAGCAAGTTCTTATGAAAATGCTGAATATGTTCTGGATTCATTGACAAGCGTGGGTCCTGATGGAGCTTGTAAAGCATCTTGACAATCTCGTCTTTACAATTGTAGAAAAATTTAGGTTGGAGAGGGCCCCTGGAAGTCATCGGGTCTAACCCCTGGGCCAACTGGGCTGACTGTGAAGTCAGGTCAGGCTGTTCAGGGTCGTACACAGTTGAGTTTTCAGAGTTACCAATAGTGTGAGGTCTGTCCTAATATTCTTCCACCTCATGCTCCCATTCCTGGTATTTGGCTCATCTTTGTATGAACAGATTGACTGACTGCATTGAATGAGGTAACATGGATTGAAAAAAGAATCATTGTGGGAGCAGCTTGAGCAGACTGCCCGATCTGATTACCTGTAACTGAAAGAGGGAGCAGAGAGAATGTTTGGCAAACAACCTTCTGCTTTATGTTTGAGATTGCTTTTCAATGTCTGCCTACAATACTTTATCAAGTGCTAGGAAGGAAATTAGCCTAGCTCACAAGATGAACTAAAAGCCTTCAGTCAAAATGTGGTTG
The DNA here is from genome assembly GCF_036417845.1 of Apteryx mantelli. Classification (NCBI taxonomy): domain Eukaryota; kingdom Metazoa; phylum Chordata; class Aves; order Apterygiformes; family Apterygidae; genus Apteryx; species Apteryx mantelli. The sequence goes on from NC_089978.1 coordinate 30,076,670, forward strand.
TGCAGAATGCAGTATGTCCAGGAGATTTGTTCCCTGTTGCGTATCTTGTTCAGACACAATCAGCGTGGGGATCTCTAAATAGAATATGTCAAATACTTCTGCCAGAAGTAAAGTAGGTAATCTCTAGTTCATGAGGCTCACAGACTTAACTGGGATTGCTCGAAAGGGGTATTAGAGTGTAGGACAATTAAGTCCTTGATTTAAAAAAAAGTTCCCATACTCTGCAAATATCTGGTGCTTTCTATCCTTTTATATGTAGGTATTAAAATAATCTGAATAAGAGGGAGAGACATAAGTGACAGTAACAAGATAAAATATTCTTAAAATATATTAAGGAGTTCCTAAGTTTATTCAAGTACTAATACTTCATATTACACCTGAAAGCAGCATTTTCAATTCATTATTACTTTTTTGTGCTGTATATTCAAAATATAGTGGTAGTAAACACAGAAAGCGTAAAGAAAATCACTTACCACATAGTAATTTCTAGTTTCTAGTGCTGTCCTAGTATAAAAATACATACAAAGAAAATTGTGTATGCATAATCACACTGCACTCATCTCTGCAAGTCAGCACTGGAATTTGTTCATAGCAGATATTCATTAAGCAAATTATCTAATCTTAAAAAAAATCTAATCTTAAAAAATCTATTAAGGAACTGCCAAGTCTTTCACATTTAAAATCCAGTGGTATATAACAAGTAGTTAGTTAGTGTTTGGATAATTTTTTGAGTGTACAAAATATGATGAAGTGCCGAGTGTTATTTTGGGAGTCCCCAGTCCCACGTGGTTAGGTTTGTAAATAAGGGCCAGGCCACATCCTGCAGCTTTGCAGGTGTGCTGAGGGGTCAGAAAGAAGGGGAAGGGATAGAGGAGAGTAAGAATCTGCCCTGGCAATAAAAGAGCTTAATTAAAGTCTCAGTGCTCAGTGTGTCCTCCTGAGGCCAAAGATACGTAAATGACTATTCTAGCCGAATATCCAACACTTTGTGAACCAACATTTTACTCAGAATTCACTCCTGACAGTGGATTTCAACTTCCTTTTCAGGCAAGTGTTTTCAGAGATGAGTGAATTATGTTGTCTAGTGCACTTGTTTCATAAAGACTATATATTTATAGGAGAATAAAGAAGCCTTTAATAGCCAAATCTATTTTGCGTAGTTTTAAATGGGAAAGCAGTATCCTAATCTAGTGTGGATAAAGGATTTTTTTTTTTAATAGGAGAAATCTGCAGGATTTCTAATGAGGGGAGAATTGCAATGTCCCCATGAATGTTTAGCAGGCATTGCAGTTACACAGTAATGAATTATGCTTGCAGTTGAGCAAGTGTTAATATAGCTACCATAAACTTAATCAGCTGTGGCAGAAAAGTGTAAAATTCCTTAAGTGACTCTAAGCATGTTTTTAATGAACAGAAAACACATCATTCCTTTGTGACTCTCTTGATAAAAATAAGATTTTTTTTGGATGACAGGTAGCTTTTTTGATGAGGTGGTCCTGCAAACATTGACTCAAGTGCTTACCTTTATATATGTTGGAACCATTGATTTTGATAAGGCTACTCACATGAGCAAAGCTAAGTACTTGTGTAAGTGTTTGCAGGATGAAGGATTTATTTGCTACACTGGCATAAAAAGGTATTTGTTTGCGTCCTCTTTACAGGCCTATTAATTTTTGATCTTTAACTTTCTTTCAAACATTATAGAAGAGATTCTTTAGTGACATATACCTACTGATAATGTTCTTTACTTGTTTGCCCTAGATGATGTCTGGCTACTTTTGGAACTGTAGATTTTGAAGAGCTCTCATAAAAGAGCTTTTGGCTTGTTTTTACTAATGTACCTGCCCTTACATGGGAGGAGATTTTCTGTGGTACTTGAGCTCCACTTTAATGCTATTCATTTCCAAAACTTTTCCTTAAAAATAAATAAAATAAATTACCCTGTGCTGTTTGATGTAGCATCAGAAATGGATTTTTAGCAACAACAGTCTTTTTGTTCAAGTAAAGTGACAAAATAACTTTTTATGTATTACATATTCCTGTCACCACTCAAGGAAACTGGAAAACATTGTATTGATAAACATTTGTCTGCCTTTTGCATGTTTTCTCTATAGGAATTGATGACTCAAAAACATGAATTGAAACTTTTGTTGCTGAAGTCTATTCTGTCTACTTTAATTGCATCTGTCTGGGTTCTTAAAACAGAGTGCCTCACTGTAGTGTTTGAGCACTACTTATGATGCCACAGTCATACAGATTATATGCCATGTGCTTTGAAAAGAAGTTGACAGGAAAGATGGTCTGATGGAGAGGGCACTTTTGCAGTTTAAAAGATTGTGATCTCTCTACTACAGAATGTGTAGATATATCCAAGACTGCTTTAAATAAGCTAGGTCACATGCCAGAAGTAATCTAGCTGTGGAAGCAGGGGGGGTTGTGTGGGCTAATTTTTCTTGCCTCTTCAATGGAAGGTGGAACTCAATGGAGAAAATACCATGGTTTTTTCTCTCATTTCAGCCAGAGATTTCCTGTGACCCATGGCAAGCCCCTTTGGGGTAGAAGGCTTCATTCCTCATGTCAGACATCTGCAGGGTAGATATCTGCATCTGAACCTAGTGCCAAGGGTCCTTCTATAATTAATGGAGATGGATTAGCCTTTTTAGAGTGCAATTGATATGGCTCATTTTGGACATCCACATTAGGATGAAATAGATACAGATTTCTCTGTTTGATCAGATTAGTCCCTCTCCAAGTCCTGCTTTATTTCACTTCTGTACTTGTAAAATATGGACCATTCTTTCTTATTTTGCTTTGAGGATACTGTTTGATAATGTTGGTTTGAGTGTCTGAGATACTCGGATACTTTAGTGTTGAATGTGCCATAGTATCAAGGTTTTTTTGCCTCACAACAGAATAGAATATGGCTATGTCCTTCTTTGACATAGATATATTAGAAGACAATGTAATAAAAATATATGTTGCTTAACATGAATATGAAGCATATAATAATCACAATCTTATACTAGTGATGTAAAAATATAGCATAGATTAATGGCTTTACTAGAGTTTTAAAAATAAAAACTGCTAATAAAGGAAAAAGCATTTCTGAGAGAACTCAGAAGTTGAATTTAGATAAGGCAGGAAAACAAAGGAATATTTTAATATCAGTATCAATAACTTCATTAATAACACTCCTTTGTGGTACACTCTAATCTCTTTGCTTTTTCATTCAATTGCACTCTGAGCAGCGCACTTGCACCTGGCAGCACTCATTGGTGGCAGTGGGCAATTCTTTGAGTTGATCAAAATTTCCAGCATTTTGTCACTGGTAGGAGTGATCATTAGGTCCATTGTCTCCTAAAAAGTGATGCTGAAGTATGTACTATATGGATTTACACAAGATGGGTCAGCTCTCACTGCTCAATGTTAAGGATGAGGCAGAAGTACTTGAGGCCAGTTCTGTTACTCTTAGTGGTGTTGATTACAATCATACTCTACAAGAGCAACAAATCCAGGGGCTATTTTGTGCGATGGTGCCAAAATATATTTATTTACAATCAAATAAAAGTTAGGCTAAGCATATTCTTTATTTACCCCATTTTGTTTGCTTGTTTGTATGTATGGGAAAGCTGTGGAATGTACTGAATTATCCGATCATCTTCTTAGCAACGCTTTCTTGGGTCAATAACATGCAGCTCATTGGGCATCTCAGAGTGGCCTAGAGCAGACCACAGTAATTCTCAGGAGGAAGAATAGCAGCTGAATCAGTCTCTTAGTGGATAGTTCCCTTTAAGAAAATGTACCACAAAAAAGGCATGAATCAGCTCTCACTGTTGAGCCCATGTTCTTACATTTCCTTTCGGTTCTGTTTGTCAATACATGCAAGAAGAGAGCACTGGGGAGAGTAATGAATGATATTTGTTAAACTTGAACTCTGCTAAAACTGAAGTTCTGCAGCAGAGCTCAAGAATCTATGTTGAAGCTAAGCTATTCAAGACATGTCAAGGTTTTTTTATACCAATAGTTTCTTAGCTGTGATGTTTAAAATAAAATGTATTTTCTCAATTTTTTTTCCAGCCGATATTGATGAGATGAAGATATGCTATGTTTTACGAGCGGGTAACAATGCCACCAGTGACATTTTTCATTTTACGGTTGAAGACGGTGGTGAGTACTCAATTATAAGAATTTCACTTTTGTTGTTCTTGAAAGATTTTAAGTATACTTTGGGAGTGTAAAAGCATTGAATTTGATTAAGGGAAATCCATGTTAACTGCTGGACTGTGGATTCCCCCCCCCCCCCCTTCCAATGTTGTGGACTGTATTTCTGGTGACTATAAGAGATGTTTTGAAGAAATGATAACTGCCTCTTGGTAAAAGAAAACACTCAACCTGCTCTAGCAGGAGAGTGAAATTCTCAAAATCCACTCAGATGTCTGGGCTTTATGCAGTTTTCACAGAATCACAGAATGGTTGAGGTTGGAAGGGACCTCTGGAGATCATCTAGTCCGACTGCTGTGCTCAAGCAGCATCACCTAGAGCACGTTGCCCAGGACCCTGTCCAGACGGCTCTTGAATATCTCCAAGGAAGGAGACTCCACAACCTCTCTGGGCAACCTGTTCCAGTGCTCTGTCACCCTCACAGTGAAGAAGTTTTTCCTCATATTCAGATGGAACTTCCTGTGTTTCAGTTTGTGCCCATTGCCTCGCATCCTGTCGCTGGGCACCACTGAAAAGAGTCTGGCCCCGTGTATCTGTGTATCTAATCTGTGTGTTCCCCATCCAGGCTCTATACATATAAGTTTCCATAAACCTGGTATGATGAAAACTTTCTAGATTTTGATGTGCAGTTATGGTTGCTTGCCTCTTTTAAAAGGTCTAGCTATAAAGCTGCTTTTCCTATATCCATGTGGACTCATTATCTCTGATGTACCTGTTGTGCAGAGTTAGAGTTCTGCTTCTCTCTGACATGCCAGTGGGGATTTTCTTATGTTAAAGATCTTAATCAGCTGACTGATGAATTCTCGTCACTGATAATATTTTGGAGGGTTGTGGAAGATGCAAGAGGAAGGAGTAAAAACAAATCCAGGTTTATTAGCAGGTAGTGTCTTCAGGGGATTTTTTTAAATTTAATAAATAAAAAAAAAAACAAGGAACAGTTTGAGGGGTAAACAAAACATGTTAGCAGGCCTTTTTCCTCCAAAGTCTGTGGATATTCCTGAATGCGGATATTCCTGTGGGTGGTAGCAGGTGGCTAGATTATACCTCTTTAATATCTCTTTTAAATATATGCTACATAGTTCTATGAATAACTGACAATGAGTTTTATTAGTTGATTTCTATTAGTTCATTTTAGAATGATGAGTTTATTAGTTGATTTATTAGTTGATTTAATAATATTCTTAGGAAAAAATACTTCATGCCAGCTTGTTTACAGCTCTTGCATACTTGGCTTGTACTCTTTTCACAAGAAGTACAGCCAACTGCAGTATTAAGCTCAGTGAATATGGATCTATCCTGTCCCTCGCAGATTGCACAATTATGTCACCATCCATTGCTGCTAGGCATGGCATATTAAGGCATGTTCTGCTGTTCATTATGGTGGGCGACTGCAGAGGAGACAGTACCTCTAGAGACCTTTGAAAATGTGCTTGCAAATCTCTGCTACCTAAGGAAAGTAGTGAGATAAGTTTGTAACACTTGGCCTGTTTTCCTTAAATATTTTATCTGAGACATAGGTTAGAGAAACTGAAAGCTAAGTAAGGATAATGGAATAAAGGGAGAAGTATTTTCATTGTAATACCATCATTTTGTTATGACAGGTGTCACCACATGGTGACGTTGCGCGTGATTTTCAAGTTCTTCTTCTAGTAGGTGAACAAATACTCAGTCCTGATGTTTCAAGGTTTCATGGGAGAGGAACAATTCAAGTAGAGGAAAGTTTACTCTCAGGAAATCGTCTGTTGACATCAATTCTGAAGACTGAGTTGTTCTTTGGGAACCCAACATTTGTGATGGTTCTCTTCCTTTATTTGAACACTTTGCAGTGGCAAATGTGTAGTTAAAATAAATAGCACTTAATATATTCAGACTCTACTGACAATTTTTCTTTTACTGGAAAGCTGACCTACCATGTCTGCTGCCACAGTCTGTGTACAGCATTCTATTTTTGATAATACAAAGAATCATTATGATAATGAAGTGCTTGCTAACTTTTTTAGAGCCTTTGGAAGCAACAAAGACATTATCAACTTGCACGTTACATAGCTAGATGATAAGATGGTACTTGCATTCCTGAGTCTCTTCAATGACACAATGAAAAATGCTGAGTTGTGTTGCGTTTCAGAATATTTCATAAGATTTGCTTGACTGAATATGGTAAAATTGTATTTAAAAGGGATAAAATTGTGGTCAAAACCTTAATATTTGTCTGCTTGAAATAACTCAGGCTTATTAGCAGTGTCTTCAGAATCTATAACAGCATGAAAAATCCAGCAAGTTCTTTAAGTATTTTTCTGCCTCAGAAAAGCATCAAAGCCAGTGTTCTGCAGCTCAGGTATGTTTTGGAAGAATGTCAATGGTACCCAGACTATTGTTTTAATGTTCTTGATTTTAAGCCAGATCCTTCTAAGAGAACATACATAAGATCAGAGTGAAAGATTCAACACAGAGTACCAACAACTACTACTGCAGAGCTGTGTGTTTCAGATTTCTTCCACTTCCCGTATTAGGAATTTTGCAGTAGTAAACAAATTTGTGATGGCCTCTAATGCTGTAAATGAAACAAATGGGACTTCACTTAAGCTGAACTGTACCATATTCCATAAGTGATCCCACTGAAATCAGGAGAGGTTTTGGAATTCTTGATGAATGAGTATTTGTTCGTGTTATTCAGCTAATGTTATTTTGAATAAGTAAAAAAATTTAAGGCACATCCTGTGACCTAAGCATTTTATATTTTCCGGTTCTCTTGTCTACAACACCAGTTCCAGCTCTCTTCAAATAATACAAATTAGGAAACTGTTTTGCCCCATACCTCTGAAGCTGACCAGAACAGCTGTAAAATGCTGTTCTTTGTGTCTTGCAATATTTGTTCATGGTCTATGAATAGGACAAGAAGATCATCTCTATATCCGTCTTCTGATGGTTGATCTGCCCCACTTATACAGTGACTTACTTGTAAACGTGGAAGCTGTTTCCTCAGTCTCTTCGAAATGATGATAGTCTGAGGCTGTTATCTCAGCCTACTATATGGAGACATGCCAAGTACAAGGAAGCATTAAACTGCTCTGGTGTGAATTTCTTTTTGGATCTGGAATTATGTTTATCCTCTTAAATGTGGCCAGCATTTGTGGTAAGCAGGTTAGGGCAACAGTAGAATAGGTGGGTAAGTGAGGAGAAAAGAGCCAAGTCGGGGCCCTGCCAGGTCTTGGCCCTTTGCCTGTTCAGTTGTTCACAATGGGGACAAGCTAAAAACCATGCTGCATAGCAAATCATGACGCAGGATCTGAAAACATGAAATATGGATCTGGAGGGAACTTGTTTACTTATTGGCCAAGTGAGAAAACGGTAGTCTAGTCAAATAGAGACTAGTTCAGGAATTATGGTTGTCTGGTGATGAATTTCTACATATAACTAAAGAGAACAGAAATAGGCTTGATATGAAGAGAAAGGAAGGCCATTTAGGAATAAAAAGAAAGGAAGGCCTTTTAGGACTGTAATCTACAAGCTAAAGCGTAGGCCTGATGTGTTAAAATTGAAGTTAGAGGTTTTGCCAGAAAGAGACCTGTATGAGGTTTTAAACTCTTAAAGATTCTTATCCTTAGCATCAATTACCTATGTATGTATGGCTGTAGTGGCTTTTTTGGCTTTAAATTGCACGTTTGATAAGAGTAATTAAAAAAGTGAAATAAATTTAACAAAATTCAGCTATTTATCAGTACTTTTTTTTTTAATAGAAAAGGGTTTGACTCTTAATGCTTGGGATTTCAGTCTCAAGATATATAAAGTATATGTTATAAAGTGAGTGTCCTATTCCATTTCCATGACACTTAGAACAAGAAGTCACTGGAGTGTAGGATACTGCTCGAAGTTAGCTGTGTGATTTTTTTTTTTTTTTTTGAAAGAAGCCACTGTAGTTCAAATTAACTTGCTTTCTGTTTTGCTTTGAATTTTGATGATGCGTCTTAAAATGACCATGTAGAGATCTGTTGATACTGAATAAGTCATCAGTCCATTTTAGCAGAACTTTGAAAAAGGTTCCCCCCTGCCCTGCCACAGAGGTTGTAAAATAGCCTCAGTTGCACCTCTTTTCTCAAAAATGGCCTTCACATTACAGTAAAAAGGTGGGGGAAAAAAAACTCTTTTTAATAAGTGCAAGCATATGACAGCAGTGAATCCCAGTGTTTAAATTATAATATTCTTAATTCAATGACTAATAAAGGAATCAATCCTATGAAAAGTCAGGGAAGGAAACAGGATTTTTTCAGATGGAGAGGTAGGAAAAGATGGAAATTCAGACTGATAGTTGAACTCTTGGATTTATCTGTGGGATGTAAAATTGCACAATATTGAGATTCACTAGACTGAAGAAACAGATTAATTGAAAATGCCTGAGCCTTTTAATTAGTGAAACAGACTGCCAGAGTAACTTAAATAAAAATACAATACACTTGAGAAACTGCAGTATCTGCAGCAACTTTGTATTACTGAAGTCAGAAAAACTGGAAACCATCAAACACACGCAGAGAGTTGGTGTTTCGGCTGTGCAAAATGGCATTAATCCATATGGAATGAAAGTTGACACAGAAATTAGCTGCAGTGTGTTGAGCTCTTGTGCCTGTTTCAGACAATGCCACACTAAAATTTCACATCGCATCCCGTGTCAGTCATCTGAGGCATTCTTCCTTCTTACATGAGAAACTAACAGTGAGAATACACAGTTAAAACTGAAGTCCATAGTTTACCTTCAATTTCTGCCCCACTTGTCCCTTTTCAGTGTCATTGCAATGTTTCAAATAATGTAAAATTAGTTGAAGTAGTTTACCTCTTTTTTCCCCCCCCGCCCCCCCTCAGCCAGATTTTGCTGATGCTGCAGAATAAAACAGATACACCCCAAAACTGACACTAAACTCAAAGCACTCAGAGACAGTAACAGAGGCAAATACATTTACATGGCCAAGGACAGCCAGCCAGTAATGGTATTGCAGCTGGGGTTTTCTTTGCTGGGAGTATTTTAGCAGGGTGCTAAATGCCAGTTAAAAAGCAGTGCTTCTCTTTTAAAGATTACAGTTACACAGTTGTCTTCATTTTTTTTTCTGCACACAAAATGATTGTTCTTTTTAGATTTTTAGAAGTCTCTGGCATATTCAAGTTCAGACAAGGCAAAGTCAGGGAAGGAATGTTCATCTACCCTGAATAGTGATCTGGCCCCAAATATTTTTTAGATATGACCTTGTTCATGACCCTCTTATCTCTTGCTAATGCTCTGATCACAGTAGTCTGGCTTATTTGCTTCTCTTCCTCCTGACTGTCATCTGAAGCTTTTGAGGTACTGTGAACCATAACTGACCATAACCATGTTATGTGACACTTTTTTTGCTGCAAGAGGCTGATGCCATATTAAGTGTCCTGCATTGTAGACTGACTTCCATAAAATTTCCTGTTTGAGGGGAAAAAAATGAGATTTTTAGCTGTTAACCCTGATTTGGAACTGGAATATTACAAACAAAACAAAAAAAAACTGTTTGTGGGGGAACCTGTTTCCTGTGCAGCCGTAATTTGAATCATAATCTGTCCCTCCCTCGCCTAACTCCATTCTCTGCTCAGTGACTAGTGGATTCCTCTAAACTGCTGCTTTAGGAGCTGAATCCTTCTTAGACTGCTAAATGGTATCTTGCAGTGTAGTGCCTTAAGGGTAGAATGATTTCAAGGGGAAGTAGTGACAGATTCTTATGGCTCTTTTAAGAATGCAGAGGATCACTAGGGAAGGAAAAAAATTTTTTTTTGCTCTTTGGAGCAGTCTTTTTGAGTTCAAGCCAAAGTATTGCCCAGTCAAGGCTCACAAACCGGTGGTTTACATCATTAGCTAAATCTCATTTAAACTTTTTGTTACAGATCTCTAAATGCCTTAGCACAGCATTGCATTTTCTTGTACTAACATTTAGTTAAATCCTCATCGAAATAAGAATCTTTCAAAAACAATTCCCTGAGGTAAGCCTTTAACTTCTGAGAAAACTTCATAGACTTTTTACAAATACGTTTGTGCAAGAAATAATGTTAGTTAAAGAAACGCTGTTCTACTGCTTAGAACAATCTTCCATTAAGTTTGTGAAATATCATTATTTCATCTCTGTCATTCTTTATTTTACTAAACATAGAATATACTTTTTAAGAATTTCACTATTCTAGTATGCTTTGTTCTTTTGTGAGAGAACAATATGATGCTCCTGAGTATAATTATAGAGCTAAAACAGGTGTCTGTGCTGCTTTTCAAAGTCATAACAGTGATGTTTTCCAGGATGAGCTATAATAATAGTGGAGGAGCGGGCATTTGGAGCTCAGTATCTGACAGTTCTTGAAGAAGCAGACTACTAAAATACCATTGGGAATTATTTGCAGCACCCTTGCTTGACCTGACATGTGGCATTTAGGCACATCAGTCTTGGCAAGAAACTTCAACTGCATTCATCTTTGGCTTAAAATGAGGGCATGGCATATTTGGCAGTACTTTCAATCATTTGCCAACTACTGAATAGGTATCTGGTCTGTTGCCAAGCTTGTTGCTGCTGTTTTGATATACTCTAGTCTGGGGTCCAAACAATTTTCCACACGTCACACTTCTTACTGTAAATATTACCAGAGGATTTAAATAGTAGTTTGAAGCTACAGTTAACAAAAAAAAAAAAAAAAAAAAAAAGCTTTCTGTAAATACAAGATTAGTTCATTGGGGAGTTGTCAACACTGTGGCTGCACGGCCACAGCAAAATGAAGATCTAAGCAGGACAGCTAAGGGAGTGTATAGGAGTGGCTATGTGCTTTGGGCAGAGATGATTACATGGGGCATATAAATTCTCATACAGGTCCTACAGAAGACAGTGAAAGTCTTTACACTGACTTTAGTACCAGTTGGATTGGTTTCTTTGTACTAGCATTTTAGACTGCCTGGTGGAAATAACTGAATTTTCAGTTTGTTCCTTGAACCTTATTTTCCAAATATACATAGAAAAGAAGGTCTGTTTTTTCCAGCTAAAATGAAATGCTTTTTGGAGTGGCAATTGTGTTGTGATTACCTTTTACGCAGTAGTTAGGGCACTTTGTCCAAACATTGAGGACTCGGATGCAATTCCTTCCTTCATTTCAGAGAATTTGAATCCATACTCCCCATCTCTAGAGTGCCCAAATAATGTGCCCCCACTTATATTCTGGGCAGGTTTATTTTCATTTTCTGTTTGCCTCACTTTTATTTAAATTTTTAAATAGTCTTCGGAACATGGCCTGGACCATGATGTTCCATCTTCCAAATGAGTACTGTTGCCACAGGGCTACCAAATTCTGTCTCTCCCCTCCTTTCCCTGTATTCTCCTTTTCTGCTAACACCCGGTATGTTCCACAAAATAAAACAGCTTGAACAGGCAGATTCGGAGCAGTGCATTCCAGAATAACCTTTAGGCAGATGGTTTAGATCACTGCTTTGGGCAGGGAGTATTTTGGTTCCAGTTCTCTTTGAATCAGGGTCAGTATCTTTGTCTTGTATGTAGAATGAGCATCCCAACTGTTGGCTTGCATGGGTAGAAGAGAAATCTCTTCACACCATCACCTTGTAATAGACATTTCCGTAACTTTCAGCCGAGATCACTTGATGAATAACCACACTTCTAGTGAAAAATATATTTGCAACAAAATCTCAAAGCAACCAGAAAAAAATGACCAGCTCTGCTCTTGTAACTGAATCCTGCTTGCTTTACCCAGCTGAATAGTCAAATTGATTTAATTTGACCTGTTCAAGTTAGAGGCAAGGAAGATTGCACTCAAGATAGCACTCTAAGTACTTGGCAGACTTTTTACTTCAAATAATAATATAAAAGCTAAGTTGCTCTTTATGCTACGTAACAAGGCCTAGCTAGCAGCAAAAGAAGAATGCCAAAGAGCAGTAAAATTAGGTCAAAATGCAAGTATTAAAGAGATTAACGAGACACATTAAGTCTAAGTGGAAAAACTGAGAACTCTTGGGAATAACACTGATTGCTAGTGACATGAGAACCTACAGAAAGACATGAATTCCTAAAGCAAGTTATAATAAGCCTGTGAAATAACATTGGTTGTTGGTTGCAAATATTTTTGGCTGGGACAGACTAAACAGTTCAATGAAATGAGAGAGGGGACATAGGCTGAGCTGCTGTGAACAGTGCTTATTGACAGCAGCCAATTTGGTTTCACAGCCTGTTTTCACTGAGGAATTCAAAATTGCCTTCAGGATGAGTCTAGCATTTATCACTTCACTTGTCAGTTAACAGTGTATAGTCTCTGGAGTTTCCATAATGGTTCATCTGGTAAGTAGACGTGTCTGGGAAGTTTCTTGATTTCTCTAAAAATCAGATTACCTTTTATTCAAGAGGAACTTACATCTGTAAGTAACTGCAGTTATGTGAACAGCTTTCCACCAAGCAAAGTTAGCGAGTCTTAACCTATGGAAATACACTAAGAATCTAGCTAAATTCAAAATGGAGAAAATCTAATGAAGGCATCCATTGTAATTAAACTGTTGCAATTTGTGCATCTTAGATTAAGTCATTCTTGCTGTTGTAAGAAACACTCTCCATGGCAGTCTAACCCACATAGCAGCAAATACATGGTGGATTTTATTGCCTCTTCAGGATCTTAAATCAAAAGCTTATTTGTATTACATTATGTAATTAACTAACTTCTGCCAAATGTTCACTGTGGGCTGGCAGGCATTGGGAATGTGCCGAAACTGAAACTTTGTATAACCATTGAGTGATGGGGGATTAGAAGCCTCCTTGAAGAAAAGGGATCCAATCTGTGTACCTAGGATTTCCTGTACCAAACGTTGGTATGATGAAAAGCACCCATAGCTAAGAGTTTAGACGTTTGCTAATTTAGCATTACTGCAGCAGAACAATGGAGCTAGTTCAAGGTAATGAATTTTATTCAGAGTTTTCATGTGAAAGTTTTTAGAAGAATTTTCTTTCTTTTAAGAAATACAATGCACTTGGAGATCTCTTCTGATCTGATCTTGTAAAGTACAACACATGTAAGATTGTGTGGGCTGAGAAGGGATTCTGCTGAGAAATGGAGTTGTAAGCACTGGTATATTCATGTATTCTGTTTGCCTTGCTGAATCTTTCAATATAAGGACCGCTCTTGCCTTATTATTCTCTTCTGGCAAAAGGAAGACATTAGTTTGATTTCATAAACACATGCTGTGTTTGGACATTGTTCAAGTTTTCCCTGAAACTATGAGACCTGTTTTTTTATAATTGTCATTGAAGAATTTAAGAAGAGGAAGTTAAGAGCCAGGAGTAATACAAGCAGAGTGAAAATCCTCTTAGAGTAAATTAATGAATGAATTTGACCTGTGTTGGTTTTTGTTTGGGTTTGGTCTAGATAAAAATTTCTTAAGTCAGTATATTGTGGCTTGGTTTCCATGGGATTTTCTTCAGTTAATCTCTCTTTTACAGACTTAACTAATTAGTTTTTGGTTTTCCTAATAGAAAGTATTTCATTTAGCAGTAGGCCCTTAGGAAGCTCTTTAAGAAGATAGACATTTCCCTTTTCTTCTTTTTTCTTTTTTTTTCTTTTTTTTCTTTTTTTTCTTTTTTTCTTTTTTCCTTTTTTTCTTTTTTTTCTTTTTTTTCTTTTTTTTTCTTTTTTTTCTTTTTTTCTTTTTTTTCTTTTTTTTCCCCCTCCTCTCTTTCCAAAGAGGGATTTCAGCTTGTTTAAGTTCAAGTCATTAGTAAAACATTAATTCATTCAACTTGATACAGCATTTCCCTGAATGTTTGCCAGGATTACAATCTCAGTAACTTTTAACTGAAGTATCAACATAGTGCTTCTGTCACTCTGCTGTGTGATGTGTGTTTTCCTCAAGACTGTAGGAATGCTGTTACCACACACCTTGCTGCCTCTTTAAAGCTTTGTCATTTGGATGGAACATAGTAATTAAAGAGGGAATTGTAAGGATACCATTAATGACACATTTGAAGCCTGATTCAAAGTCTAGTTCCTCCAGTAAGGCTCTCTGTGCCTAAAGGTTTGTGGTTTGATACTGCATTAGTGAAATTGGTAAGAATTTTTTTCACCGACTTCAGTGATTTTCAAGAGCGCATCATAGAAGATAAGTTCCCATAACTAATAGCCTGCTATTGTTTACTGTCCCTAAAACTAATTTACACCTGGAAGATTTTTATTTTAGGGCCCCCAAAGCATTGGATTTCTTATTCCAATAAAATGTCTTGTGTTTAGGCAGAGCTTTTGAATTCAAGAGCCTGAGCCACTGTAACCAGTTCCGCCCCTCCACCCCCCCCCAAAAAAAACCCCCAAACTAGACTTCACTATATATAATTTTAAGAATTGCCTGGACTTTGTGCTGAATTAATTCACTGTCTACACTGATTAACCTCAGGAGTGTGCTTTGGGCTGGTTCATCATTACAGAAGAGGACTTCCAGTACCATGTGCTCAAGTACATATCTCCTGAGAGGACTGCATTGAGAACAGTTTGGATAGAGATATAAGATCCTATTGAAGAGAAAGCTAGTTGTTACCTCCTAGATTTTCCTGCAGCTGCATGATAAGCTGAAGAGTGAAATGTTCCGAAGCCTCCTTCTCAGGAATAGGCAATAGACTATTCTACATGTGAAAAGATAAAGAAATCAAAATAACCAAAATCCTGCGTGGCTGGCAGATTGAAATGGCAGAGCTTCTCTCATGAGCACATTGAGCAGGATTATGTCCTGGATTCATTCTACTTAACTGTAGGTCCTTAAGTTGTTGTATTTATAGCCCTAATAAATTTGGGTTTCCCCCATAATCAGTGAAAGAGAGAGACACTTCTAGAGCGTGATTAGATTTAGATGTGGCACAGGAACAATTGCTCTGAATACTAATCCAGTTCTGCCCATAATTCCTTTTTCACGTGAATTTAGAATGGCATAAATCATGTTAGTATTAAACTGGGTAGGCTTAAACTCTAGTAAGATTTATAGGTCAGTTGGTCAGGTAGACATGCTGACTGTTTTGGGCTTTATGCTGAATATACAAAAGGAGATGAGATTGCCAGTGTCCTGCTTTTACCTAATAGCTCACTGCTTATTGCGTTCATACTGATACTTAAGACCTGTGCTCAATTTTCTTCTCTGCCTTAGGGAACATACAGGTATTTCCTACACAACTGCTCTAGCCTTTAGGCTATAGGAAATGTGAGGGGAATCTCTCTTATTGAAGCTGTTTCATTTTGCATGGAATGAGTATATCGAGCACAGTTAGGGTTCCCTGTCCCATCTCATCAAAACCAAACCCTTCTGAGCTGCTACTTAACTCTAACGAGTTCTCTGCTCCATCCAGCCCAGTAGAAATCTCTTCTTCCGCTCAGTCTTCCCTCACAGGGGAGCCCAGCTCCTTATTCTCCTTGCCTCTCCCTGCCTCCCCTCCCCGCCCTGCCCCTGGGGAGTTTCCACTTACCTTTGTGTGAAGGGATTTCCCAGCTAAGTGTTCAGCTCTCTGTCCTCCAAGTCTCTATCCCATCAACCTTGTTCCTTCCTCTGCCCTTTTTCTGCCTCCTGCTTGTTGCCATAGCCTAGTTGTACCACGAATCTCTGGGGGCTAATCAGGCAGATATCAGGTGACTAAGATCCTCTAGGGACAGAGGAGAAGGACGCTTTTGCTAGCAGGCACTGGGAAGAGCTGAGTTATCCTGTGCTCCAGCACGGTCCTGTCATTTGTACACCAGTTGCAAGTTTGAATGGGACAAGGTAAACGATTGCTTTCAGCACTGATACAACACTGATACAACACTGGGCGGAGGGAAGACTAAGGCTTGCGTGTGTGCAATTAATATATGCCTTGTGCTTATTTTCAAATATATTGCTTCAGTTCCATAGAACGATCATAACTGAGCTGGTTTCAAATAAGTAGGACAATTTTCACCAGCAGTGGTTCTGCCTGAAGCAATACAATGTGTTAATACTTGGATTTTAGGATTTCAAAGAGCTGAGAAATAGATCACAAAAGAAAAATGTATTTCTTTTTTTCTAAAAGAAAATAACGTTTCTTTAAAGAAAAAAAAAATCTCAGTACTCATGCACTTCCTCCTTCTAAAGTCCATTATCTACCATATGTGTACCTGTTGCCATTCTCTGACCCACATCTTATACCTCAAGAGAGAAGGCCTTCATTCATTCCTGTCTCATGTCATCACAGCCCTGAGTTGTGCTGATGTTTGCACTCCTTTTCTGAACTTTTAGGTTCATAGTGCTAGTAAATTCAAGACAATGTGTTTTATTTTGATTTATATATGGACTCTAGATAAACCTATGACATAATTCACATGGAAAGAATTCCTTTGGAAAAACAGCTCAGAAAAATGTGTTTGCATCATATCCCAATTAATGACCAATCAATATTTACCAACATTTTAGGAGAGAGAACAAGAAAGGGAAGGGAAACATTTTTTCATGAGGTCAGTCTGTTTTTTCTCTTTGAATCTCCCCACTGTGTCCCCTGAAACAGCCTGCACTTAACTAATCCTACTTCTCTGTCATCCAAGGGAGTTAAGTTTCTGTGAAAATGCTCTGTGCTACTCTTGGAGTGTTTAGAAATTGAAAGAGGCCTCAAAAGAATGTATAGTTAAGAAATACAAATTAGTTTAGTTAAATTTTTCATCTTAAAGGTGTAGTAACTGTGACATACTGAGTAATAAGCAAATGTAGTTTTAGACTACTAGTTTTCATATAGTTACTGCTATTGTTTGAAGTTATAGTAGCTTGATACAAAAGCTGGTCCTCACGATAATCAGTTAATGTTAAGTAAAAATCATTGCTGATAAGAATTCTGCTTAAATTATCTGTTCTGTGATGAAATTCTTTCCTCCTCTTGATTGCTACTACTAACTCTATTGAAACAAATAATTCTAAATATGTAATTTACTTTTCATTTTTCACTGTTAATATTATTGGTTTAGTTTTTTCCCTAATTTACCTATGTAAATAAGACCTTATTGATTATCTTGAAGTTCCAGCTTCATCCAAGCGTCTGAGGAGCATAAGTTATTAGCATAGGCAGCCCTGAAATGCTCTCCAATTAGTGAATTGTTCAGATCTCAAGTGGCTGGATCTGGAGCTGCCTGTCTTTAGGGAAACCACACTCAACTCAGGTACCTTAGAGTTTGCTATTATGTGGGATGAATCTGTTCTTTCTCGATCAGGTATAACTTGTTGCAGTTCGTCCCTTGTCTTCCACAACTGAAAGAGAACAAATCTATTTTTACCTATGGGTTTGTTTACATTTTTGATAAGTGTGTGTGTGTATAAGCTCTTTGGGACAGGGCTGCGTTTCCTGACTGGAACATGCTTTTGCAAATGCATATGTACCTTGATTTTGCTCCACGTGCCTTTGCTTGATGATCCTGTCATCAATAGGCAATGTATTGTTTTGGTCAAAAAAATAGATTCCATCCTATTCTTTTTCCTGCACCATTTCTACTTTGCTCCTTGTGTCGAATAGATGTATTAGACTAGATGCAATGGAATGCTTTAGTTACAAAGATAAACACAAAGAGTTAACATGGATTTTTTTTTCACAGCATTTGACATAGATCTGTTTTGTCATGTGTTTCTGAAACTTTCAGTCAAAACTGAGTTATATTTTAAAAAATGAGTTTAGAGAACTTGAAATGTTTTTTGTTTGAAAAATTATAGATCTTGTCAACTTTCACAAAAGCTGGAAAGTCTAGTTTCTTGATTGCTTTGTTTCATGAAACTTGACAATAATTATAATTCTGCCAAACAGAGTATAAGTAGCGACTCCGCTGCTGGAAGTTTTTGAATGCTAAATTTCTAAATTTCACCTATAGCAGGACGTGACATAGCCAGGGTCAATGGTTGGAAGCTGAATGCATACTGATTCAGATTAGAGACAGGAAAATATCTTTTAAGAGTGAATGCACTTACCTTGAGATTCTGCTATAATATTTAAGTGGTGAAGTCTCCATCTCTTGCTGTCTTCAAGAACAGATAGCTTACTGAAAAATACAGTCCAACTACATCCAACACAGAGATATTGGCTGGAATTTTATGCTCTTTTAATATGGAAGATCAAGCTAAACAATTAGAAATGTTTCTTTGGGCCTTGAAATCTATGGGACAAGAACTCATAGAAACTCAGCTTTTACTGCTTTTACATGCAACTAGAGTCAGCAGCAAAGCTCACTCAGAGTTCAGTGAGGAAAAGCTGAGAAGAGAACATATTGTTTGCAAAACCTTCTTGTCAGTGCTGTTTTTCCAAATTCCATATTTAAAAGACAAAAAATCGTACTTCCTCCCTCCCAGTATCCTGAAGGAAATTAAGAAGTGGTGTTGGGAGACAGAAGGACATTTAAATAACATAGTTGAGGAGTCAAGAGTTAGAAGCCAAAGTTAAGGCTGAATAGTACAACCCTCAAAATCTAAGGATTGTTATGTATTTTCATATAGCCTCTAGTAACATCTTTGCCTAATATGTTTTTGAAGAACAACTTATTATAATCTTCGCTCACCCACCCTCACACATTCTTGTAAAGTAGATCTTGTTAATGTTACCTTAACATTTTTTACCCAAGGCAACTTTTTATAAAAAAAAAAAAAACAACCTACAAATAAGCAGTGCTTAAAAAAACAAAAACTTTTACCAGTCTTGCTAATTTAAAAAAAGCAAGTTTTTGCATTTAACAATTAAAAAAGATGAAATTTGCAAAATTATGTATTATTGTTGATGTTCAGGGCCACATCGTGTGCCAGCTTTTTCTAAATAATACTGTATACAAATATGGATGAAATATTTTTAAGAATTCCATGGTTTATTCTGTTCTGCTTAGTTGGATCAGGGTTAGTCTAATATAATCAAATGAAATAACTCCATACTTATGTAAGTGAAAGTAGAACAAGCTCAGCCAGCTTTTCTTTCCCTCCCCCCCCCCCCAAAATTATTCTCATAGAGTTTATCCAACCTGCCTGATAAGTGTTGCTCAAAACAGTTTGGCAGCTCAGAATACGATTTCACCTTCATTATGCTGCTGGCTTCTCTGCTGACCCGCTGTTGCATGATACCAAATGTGGTAATGTGAATGACTTTCTGCTTTGATTAGATCCCTGGACTACCCACTCATATAGCTCTCCAGTGGTCTGTGCACAGTTACGTCACTTTTCCTTAACTGTGCTGACCTGAACTGATTATCTATAAGCTAAAGGTTTTATAGTCCGCCATCAATCCCTTGAGCCAGCTAGTTTCTTTGAGTTTATATAGCAAGTACATTTTCAAGTAGGATATATATATATTTTTTTCTGTTTCACTCATATTCCTTACTGTATTAAGCTGAGGTTGCTTTAGTAGGTAGCATGGTTCACAACTAAGTCTTGAACTTTGAATTCTTGACATGCCTGAACTGGCTTCCTACCTGAAGAAAAGCAAGTATTCCTCCTTCAGTGCTTAGCTTTGCATAAACAATTCTTTACCCTGACCTTTGCTTATAGATATTGTAATTCAGTCAGCCAACTACACTGGAAGGAGACAGAACATTCTGTTTTAAGCAGCAGTCAATTTTAAAATGTATATACAATGTACATTTGTTCTGCATAGGGAAGATTCCAAGTTTAGTGAAAAAGAATTATTGGGGGGAAAAAAGGAAGGTCAGGAGATATTTTCATACTTTTAAGGAATACTTTTTGCATCAACTTTTATCTTTCACTGTTCACAATATCTGAAACTAGAACTCTCAAGCCCAACACACTGCTTCACTGTAGAACTGATAAGACGTCATCAAGAAGCTGACAAACACAAGCCCAAGGATTAAGAGTAAAATGAAATACTTGGACGGTGGATTTTCAGTGCAAAGTGGTGCCCATGAGTAAATTTGGGCCTGTTTTTTTTACATACCTTTTTCTGACCTTTTTTTAATCATTTATTCTGGAGTTTAGTAGTACTTGCCTTATTCTTTCCTAAGATGAAAAATCACTTCTTCCTTTCCTCTCCATAAGTGTACACCCTCTGAAAATTCCCTCTGGGCAATGTTGTTCAGCTCTATTCCAAAATATGGGGCTGTGTGCTAAATTGAATTAGGATATATAAGAGGGACAAAGGCATGATTAGTAGTATGTGCTAACCTACTTATTTTACTTCAAATTGGCTGCATAGCTTAAAAGGAAAAGCAGAAACTGTGGCATGAATTCTAGCATATGTTAATCCGAGCACAGATTCTCCAGAGTTCTGGATATACATGCTAAATAAATAGCCAGCATTGACAAATTCCATGTCACAATCAGTTCACTGCTAATGTTTGGGTACTAATCAGATCAAGCTAGCATGAGTATACTATCATGTGCTTATACCTATGTCTTAATCTTGCTATGTATACGTGTCTTTTTTTCGTTAATAAGATTTGGCCAAATTTGATTTCAAGTACATTTTCCCGAGTGTGTGGTGTGTTTTTTTTTTTTTTTTAACACAGAGAGTCATTATCTAAATAGGCAAATATATTTCAGTAGTCTGCCCGTTTGTTCTAACAGAATTATTTATAGTAGAAAATGCTTCTCGTCAATGTACAACAAAATTTTGCTCTTTGAAATTCAGATGAAAACCAAAATGGATGAGAGTGATTTATTTTAGCTTAGATGTCTGAAAATTATGCTTCTAAGTCTAATGGGCATTTTGGGGTTACTTTATAGGCAGTGGAGTTGTTCATCTGATTTATCAAGGGTGATTTATATCAGTCTTAAAATTTAAAATAGATCAGTTGAATTTCTCTCTTGGGGTGCTTGTTTCTCCATTTGCTGTAAGGACAGCCCAAGATAACTAGCACAGATTTAGACAACTACAGATGAACAGATGAATCCTGCTCCTCAGCAACTTTATTAGTGAGGGCAGACTGTTAAAAATAACATTTAAAAATAGTTTCTAAAATATCATCTGAATTTGGATCAAAATATTATAGATGGATAAGCTATTTCATTTTTAACTATGGGGTATATTTAGTTGGAGCTGCTATGTTTAAATATTTGAGGTATAATATCAAATCAGTTCTCTTGGAGTGTAATAAGTATCTCCTTAGTAATTTTCCTTTACCAAATATTTGTGTCTGCACATTTTATTGTTAAACAAGTACCTGAATACATTGATATCAATGTGACCTTATCACTTTTGATAGAATCCTAGCTACCATAACAGTGTTTGTAATCTTGCCTTCCAGTACATTAATGATTTTTTTTTTCTAATATGGTTTTAGGATCAGTTAATGTCCTTGGTTATCGACATTGTGACTTTATAATTCTGCAGTCTGGCACGCTCATGCTCGCTCTCTCTCTCTCTCTCTCTCTCTGTATATGTTGTGGTGCTCTAGAACTGGATTATGAAACAGTAAGGAATAGTAGCCATTAACTTTTAACTCTTAGTTGGGCAGAGTGTTAGTAATGAGGATGCTGCAGTTTTTCTCATGAGGAACTTGTGATATTAGTGATAATCAGTAAGCATGAGTGAGCAGCAAGGAGGCATCTTTACAGATCAGAAAACACTGAGAGTTGTTAGACCTAGAGAAAACCAAGTAACTCCAGAGGGTTGGGGGAAAAAAAAGATGAACACTTATGATGGTTGGTATAGTTCACTTAAGATCTCCCAGGTCTGTTATGTGCCTTATTTATATCCTTACACCATGTAAGTGTGAGACCTTGCTGAGCATCCATTGGGAGGAACCTGCAGTTTAAAGGGTGGAGGGGAGGTGCAGCGTGTTCTGAATGGGTCCTTGATGAAGGATAGAGGAGGACTGTGGCACCACTGCGCCCCCCGTGGAATAAGTCTAGAGGCTGCTAGGATGTATTATGCGGTTGTTCATCTGAGTTGCTGAGTTCCTGCAAAATATATAGCTCCTGAACATCGTTGTGAAAACTGCCATTGAGAGGTCTGTTTTATGAAAGAGACTAAGAAGGAATATGTTAGTTAAAAAACAGTGATTGGTGTTGAGAAGGTTTATCAGTGATCCTCGTATACTATTTTTTCTTATGCGAGGAGAAAGAAATTGAAAAGTATTTAAAAAGGATGAAAGTAACTCTGTTTTACACAGCTTTCATTGAAGTCATTTAATGTTTAAAGAAGGCTAGGCATTTATAAGGGAACTTAATCTAAAACTAATGATGTAGAATACATTTTTTCCTGTCAATAAAACAGGTATGAACTGAGAAACACTCCATGATGTCATGGCACATCTTAGTCACTGATCAAAGTTAGAAAAAAAGTTGCTTTTAGATGCACAATTCATAACTCCTACATAGTTTCTTTTGCTGAAATAAATGTGGGGAAATTTAGGTGTTAATCACATTAAAGATTGAGTCCAATAATTGAAATTCTATTTAAAGCAGGGAATATAATTGAATGGAGCTAAAAGACATGCAAGCTTGTCTGATTTTGACACTGGGTAAGAAGGAACTGTGCATACTAAGGCTTCTGTAAAATTTCTATAATCATTCCCTAGCTAAGAAAACTCTGCAGTCCTTTTAATCTTCATGGTATTTTTATCATGGTGTTCTCTGAATTTCAGAGCCCATCAGAAGTGTCTGTTTATCAATTTTATCAAAGACTGAGCACTAACCAGTTAATCTAATGAGTCTTTTAAATTGCTATCTTATCTAATCTGTTTAAACAGTAATTTTGGTGCATTTGTATACAGTTTGCATATGTAATATACATAAAACAAAGATTCAAGTTCTGTTTTTCACCTATTTTGGGGACTGGAGATGGTCCTGGTTCCACTTTACTTCTCAAAAAGGTTAATTGCTGCAACATATGCAGTAGATACTGAGAGCAGAATTAATGAGCTGGTGGAATTAATGGAAGTAAGATTGTATTATCTTTTTTTTTTTTTTCCACTGTAAATTTGACAAACCACTTTCATATGCACTGGCCATTCATTTTATCTATATAGTTGGGAAAGAACACAGAGATAATTGCTAGTGGAGTGAAATGCCAAGAAGTTATGATTCAAATAAAATAAAATGCTTAGAAGCGCAAGTAAAATTTTTATCTACTACATATAATCCTTTAATACACAAATGATTAGAGAAAATAGGGAGTTGAGCATTGAAGATTACAGAATTGAAACCAAAATACTGCAAACATGTCTTAATAAATATTTAGCTACATTTCTCTAAGTGCTGGTGTGAGTATGGAATGTCTTGATAATGTAAGTACATGTGCATGTACACACAAGAAGTGCAAGGATACTAATAGCTATGAAATTAAGGACAAAGACATTATGGTTATATTGAATATTCTCAGATTTAGGTACAAATGAATAATGTGATTAGAAAAGAATCTAGTGCTTTCCCAGTCTTTTTGTGTCTCTAAATGGAGAGAGGATGGCTTTGTGATGAAGTTGTTAAAATGGATATTATTCCTAATTTTTCAGACTGTTTTTGTGGCCTCAAGCAAGTCATAGATTCACAGAATAGTCGTGGTTGGAAGGGAACTTTGGAGATCATCTAGTCCAACCTCCCTCCTCAAAGCAGGGCCAATTAGAGCAAGTTATTCAGGACTCTGCCCAGTTGGCTTCTGAATATCTCCAAGGATGGAGACTCCATGACCTCTCTGGGCAATCTGTTCCTGTGTTCAACCACCCTCACAGTAAAAAAAATGTTTTCTTACATTTAAATAGAATTACATGTGTTTCAGTTTGTGCCCATTTCCTCTAGTCCTGTCACTGGACACCACGGAGAAGAGTCTGGCTCCATCTTCTTTACCCCCCCCCCCCATCAGATCTTTATACTCACTGATAATATCTGCCCTGAGTCTTCTCTTCTCCAGGCTGAACAGTCCCAGCTGTCTCCTCATATGAGAGATGCTCCAGTCCGTTAATCATCTTTATGGCCCTTTGCTGGTCTTGCTTCAGTATGTCCATGTCTCTCTTGAACTGGGGAGCTCAGAGCTGGACACTGCACTCCAGATGTGGTCTCACCAGTGCTGAGTAGAGGGGGAGGATCACCTCCCTTGACCTGCCGGCAATGCTTTTCCTAATATTAGCCCAGAATGTTGACCTTCTTGGCCACAAGTCTTGTATCTCTTATGGCCTTGATAATCCCTCCTGTATAAGTATTTGTCTTTCTAACCATTTTTTTTCCCAACATATTTTTGAGACAAAGACTCATTTTCATGCTATGTCTGTGTGTATTATCTACCACTTTTGGATTCTAGTTTCCATTGGTATTTGTAATACTACAGTATTGGCAATGGTGTTTAGATATACACCCTGAGAGTTATTTATACTCTTTCATTTCACTAACTAATGCTAGCAATAAATAAAAGGTTATACTGCTGAATAGTAGTTGGCCTATACTTTATATAGATTACATGTGAACATTCAAAAAGTTCAATAAGCAAAAATACTTGAATCTACAAAAACGTCTTTTGTAAACCTGTGAATTCCTCAAAGTAGGATTCATGCTATCGCATATCAATCAGGATTAACCGAAGCCTTGTACTATGACAGTCTGAAATGTTCAATTCCCTGTTATTTCATTCAGCTGTACAGAAGCCAGGCTGTTATACTTCAGGTATATGAACTGTTCATGAATGTGAGTTGCCCACATTTCATCTGCAAGAGGCATATCCAAATTAGCATGAATCACTGATATTTCAGTTGAGGCTAGCAACTGGTTCTTATACTCAACATGACAACAGCATGACTAGTAACCACTAATTGTAAGAAGAGAATGTCTTATGGTAGGATTGGGGGAAACTGCATAAAAGGCTGCTTCAGCAACTCACATGATTTATTAGTGTTTAATACCTTGGCTCATGGTGAAGCAGCTGCAAGCTGTCTTTTTCCCACTCTCCTATTTGTATGAAATGAGTATTATATGCTTGAGCGTAGGCATTCCTATGTACAGCTTGGGTAAAATTAGAAGAATCATAGAGCTGGCAGGAAAACTAGAAAGTGTTATTTTTTCTTTCAATTTAACTATCTAAAATTGGGGTCCATGAAAATAATCGTTTAAGGAGTATGGAGTGGTATTCTGAAAGTGTATGAACTATGATAAAAGTGTACTGCTTTATGGTTGGAATGAATTCCATCCCTAATTTTTAATTTAGATTAATGAATCAGATGCTAATTGGCTCAAGGGAATGGGTGGGAGTGGAGGGAGGGAATTTGTAGTCCCTGCCACCTAGCTCTTAACACCTAAATGTGGTACTTCCAGAGCTTTATCGTCTTAGGAAATCTAGCTACCTCTAGAGAGCATTTCAGATCTTAGGCAGGCCAAGTAGCCCTCTGGAGTTACTTGATTCTCTCTATTGTGCATTTAAGGAGTTTAGGTAGTTTGAGCTCCTCCCATTAAATGTGGTTAAATGATACAGTTGAATTGACTTAATAATTTGATGCTGACAAAAGAAACAGTCCCTCTCCCTCTCTCATCTTTTCCTGTCTCATCTCACTCCAGTCTACAGCATGCTAAATTGATTCAATTTAATACCCTGGAAGAAAACTAGTAACTTCGTAGGTTAAGTGAGTGTTAGGGAGTTGAACTGGTTTACCAGGGGCCAACAGCAGCAGGGCTGCAGCTAGGGATGGGGATCCAGAGGTGGTGGGGGAGAAGTGAGGTTTCCCTGTTTGATGGCTTTGAGCTGTTAGATGGGTTCTGCTCAGTCATCCAGCCACACTGCTTTTGGGCTTCAGTTCAGATGTGGCTTTGCAGACTGCTTATGGCTTATGCCTACAGCAGGAGAAGTCCCACCACCTCTCTGCGTCTGGCTGCACTTGCTTTCTCTGTACTGGGCTGGTGATGGTGCAGCCACACACAAAGGGCAGGACTGCCCCTACCTCAGTATATAATAATTAATCAGTTGAGCAAAAAACAGCTCTATAGCTGCTGTTATAAAAGTTTTTTTAGATATTTTACTGACCAGTAACTTAGCAGTATAGAAAAGATAATTTTTTAAATGTTGCGAGTCCTTTATTGTGCGAGAATGGTCTTCCAGCATAACATCTCCTTTAACATTCAAAAGGATTTCTCTTGGAGGTTTGAGAATGCCATAGAAGATAGTATATTTTTAGATAATAATATAAAGTTTAAAAAGAATAAAATAAGAAAAAAAAGATGAAAAATTACACAGATTTTGTATATATAGATAGCATTATACACATTATAAAATATAATAAATATTTTCTAATTTGTATTCTTTAGAAGATTTAAAGCATCAGTGTAGAGGATGGATTAAGCTGGAGTTTCAAGTAACAAGTGATGAAAATATAACTTAGTTACTCTTGTGAAAGGAACATAGTGCCACATATTGATTAGCTTTTATTCATGGGAGCAAAAGTTAATTAAACATCTTAAGTACATTACATAAGATACTGGTTTGTATGTTGGAGAAAGCATGCAGTTTGATTTTTGAAATGATGGGTCATACTCCTACCAAAATAAGAATGTTATTTTCAAGCATATAACATTGTATTTCATTGTATTATTGTAGCCTAGTTAGATCCATTTGTTTTCTAACCTTGATTGCTCACTATGTGTATGTCTGACCATACAGAGTGATACATCATCATGTCTTTGGAAAGACAAGACACAAATCAGTTAATTTATTAAAATTAAAAATGATCTTTTTTATAATTTTCTATGTTTTTTCCTTAACAGCGAGACCTTTGGG
Organism: Apteryx mantelli; assembly: GCF_036417845.1. Classification (NCBI taxonomy): domain Eukaryota; kingdom Metazoa; phylum Chordata; class Aves; order Apterygiformes; family Apterygidae; genus Apteryx; species Apteryx mantelli. The sequence goes on from NC_089978.1 coordinate 30,103,573, forward strand.
TTTATTTTATCATGTTTACATTGTATGTATTAACTATATGGAATTCTGAGTGAAAAGGGTTCATTTCCTTTCAGGTTAGAAGGTTTTAATTAGCGGGCTTTGCATTGTTGACTTCATATTAGTAGTTCGTGTGCTGTTTCTGTATATTGGCATTATACTGCTTTAAAGCTTGACTGTATCTTCTGTTTTACTGCACTAAATAGCATCCCTTACATCAAATACTTGATTAAGAGGCTGCATGCAGCATCCATGTAATGAGTAGATAGATCATTGAAACAGCATCTCCTTTTGAGATATCAAAACAGGCAACAAGTGAGGAATCAAGGTATGCAATCATCAGATAAAGGCTTCAGTGTTTGAGTACAGACTAGTTGAGAAATACAATGTCACTGAACTTTTCTTCATAATATTCAAAAAGCTAGTTCTTTTGTATTTGCTTACATGCACTTTTTTTAAAAAGAAGAAAGAGTGCATCTTCTTCATTTTAAGAGAAGAGTTTTTGTGAATTCCAGAATGCTTACGTGTTTTCTATTGAGACATGCTTTGAAAACAGTATTTAAGTAATTATCTGTATTGTGTACGCCAAGACAAAGGAGCCCGCATGTGGTAGTCTGTCAGTGGCATTTTAATGCTGGGGGTGAAGTCAGGAGTCCACACTCCTAGGCCTGTGCCCAGGAGAGAAAGGCTCCTTCAGAAAGCAGCTGAGAGTACTGTGCTTCTGCCCTGAATCTGCCCTGAAGAGGCCTTTCTCTCCCTGCACAGACTTCAAGGAAAGTTAGAGATACTGGTCTCCTAATCTTGGGCATCTGAAATTTGCTGACAAAATTAGACTGTGCAAATAGTCCTGCAGAATGGGGGGGTTTACCCCTGTCCCAGAGATCCAGCTATACTGAATTAAGGAAATCAGTGTTACTCATATTTATCAAAACATATTGTGCAGCTCTGGAAAAAGCTCTGGATGTTCTCTGTTTGCACAAACTTGTTCTCGTATTACTTTTTTTCAGTCTATGTACAGGTAACTGTACGTTGCCATTCTGAAACTAGTAGGAAGAGTCCAAAGATGCTGCTATAATAAAAGAAGAAATTGCAGCCTGTTTGTTCAGACATGCACTGTCTGTAGTGATGCCAGCTTACTCTGACATTTTACTATCTCTTTTGCTTAACAAACAAAATGTTGCCTCTGGAGATTTCTCTCTGAAAACACCTTTGTTTAGAGAGTGCACATGCAGGTTCATGCCCAATTTCCTGTTTATGTTTGCCTTGGTGTTGCAATTTTTAAAATCTAACCTAACATTTCATAATATATAGCAAATCACAGTACTGTACATTCTTATATGCAACAGTGATATGTTTCTAATTTCCCAAATAGTATAGTAATGAGGTATCTTAGGGCTTACCAAAGATAGTTTTGAAGAACAGAGCATCTGAAAATGTTACATCATTTTCACAGTTAACCTAAGTTAATTTCAGATGGAAATAAAATGTAACCTTTTTACACCTCTAGATAAGATGATTTGGTGAGTTGACTTGTAATGCTATTTTGAACAACATACATTATGATTCTGGGCTGCATCAAAGGATCCTTGAAGCCTCTAGTCATGATGAAAGCTGTAGATAAATTACAGCAGGCTCATTGTAAGGCAGAGTAATGATTGTACAGGCATACCTGAAGCGACTTAAATAACTGGCCCAAGTACTGATAACATTTTAGCAGTGGCAGCCAGGCATTCAGCTTGATCCACAAATGTGGTCTGGAAAGTCCTTAGAGCAGTTGTTTGTGCTGAGCTCTGCATTGCTATTACCGTAGGCTCTTTAACTAACTGGTTTAAAGCTAAGTGCAGTGTATCTGTATGTGCTGCAATTGCTTATTTGGGTTGCAGTACATGATGCCAATGCGTGGTTCCAAAAAATCTACCAAAAAAACGGCACTTCCTCTACAGCATGAGAGGATTCTGCTCCAGTGGAGGCACTGGGACATGAGTAAGGGAAGGGAACTTTAGTAAAGGCAAGGATCTGGCCATTATTTGGTTAATTAGCCTCTTTTTTTGGTTACAAGCTGACATTTTTGCCTTTAATCAGATATATCTGAGCTTGCTGATGCCACTTGTCACAAGTTTTGCCCCTAAGCTGCTCTTAAAGACAGTGGGGAGTTTGCTGGAGTGATGACTGTGTTTAAAAAAAGAGAAGTTTTGACAGTCATTCACTGAGAAAACAGGTGTGGTGGTTTAATATGTTACTAAATCCCCCTCTGCCAGAGGTAGGTGCCGTGTAACGGAGTCAGCAGAGTGGAATGCACATGTTAGCACGCCAGTGTTAGCCCAGCTTTGCAGCAGTTTAAGATGCTGAACTATGAACTGGGGTTGTAGAGGCACAAATACATATTCTACTTCACTAACTCTACTAGACCTCTGCCAATAATATGGGAAGGAGGTGGACAACTAGAGGAGGGAGGGTAGCGTCTTAAAACTGCTACTGCTCCATCTGTCTGATACTGTTATGAGGTCACGATTTGGATCAAAGTGTACAGTATGATGCAATACATTAATAACTTTATTAACGGATCGTTTGAAGTATATGTTCATGTGTATGGCCCATCCAAGTTATTACCTGCTGCGTAGAAAGCTGTCCAGGTTGTGCACAGATTTAAAACACTATACTGACAATCTAATTGTCATTGAATCCACCACCCGCTAACTTAATTGTGGCATTTCTGCATTTTTCATTGCAATTATGGTAGTTTGCATGTTAGTACAGTACAGATCATGAATAACATCTTATGAAAAACACTCCTGTGATTTAATGGACATAGAGAACTTCTTTTTATTTTTCTTTACCTAATTAAAAAATAAAAACAAAACTATGGTTGTAACAAAGCAAAATGCGTTCAGGTTCACTCATGAATGGATTGTTCTCAAGTATGGCTTCTTCAGTCACTGGGCATGATGTAGATGCAGTCCAGCTTTTCTACTTTAAATAAATATTGCTTTAAAGGATAATGTCACAAGCATTATAGTGCTAAAAATTTGTTTTATTACAGAAGTAGCTCCATTACTCATGTCTGTGATATTGGATAAAAGATATATTAAAACGTGTTTATATGTCACATACCAACATATAAACAATCATGGAATACTTTGTTAAGAGAGAATTAAAGTTTGGACATAGAGGCTGACAAGTAAAATTATGAGATGAACTGAAAATACTGTATAGAGTAACATATAGCATAAAAAAAGACTTGATAAGTTGTGAGCCAGTGGTTTGGAGAAAAAAGGAAGATGTATTGGTATAGATGCAATTGTACATGTAAAAAAAGATTGACTTTCAATTTTCGATTGTGGTAGAGAAAGAACAAACACAAAGAACAAAGACAAAAAAGAGTATTAACAGAGGAAAACAGTGGCTGAAAGGAAGGTGTCATGCATCCAGAGACCCCTTAGAAAAGTTGGCATTTTGAAATTGTTATGAAATTAATTAAAATAATAGAAGGAATTTTCCCTGGAGGAACACAAAATTGCAGAACTCCCTGTGGCCCTTCAGAGAAGGCCTAGGGTAATAATTTAGGAAGTCTACAGAATGATAGTAATCAAAATGGGAAGTGAACCTGATAGGAGGATTTCTGTAAAATTGGTATTCTCATGATGTTCTTTCTTTGCTAGTTGGAGCTTAATGCGTATATATATATACACTTAAAGATATTATGGAGATTCTTATCTCCTCCATAACTTAGACTGTGTGCTAAAAAGAGAATTCTTTTATTTCTTTAAAAACAAAGGTGTAGTGTGAAATACCAGAGTGAAATATCACTTTTAATGTTTTGGTTACATTTTATATATTTCTTTGGTTCCTCTTCCTGTGTTTTAATGAGAGATCTTTGAGACCTGGCAGAAATATGTTCTTGACGGTTTGACTTTAAAAGGAAAAATGCTTCTTTATGGGGTCTCTGAAGCAGATTTGTGTAATGTGTAACTGAGAAGATCCTTTGGCTTGTATTTTCATCATTAGAAATATATTACACGTTAAAAAAAATCTAGGAGGACCTAGCAAAAATCTAGGAGGACCTAAATCCCTTCTATTATGTGGTGGTTGGGTATATCAAGAAGTCCATTGTTAGAGGAAACTAGTGGGGCTTCCATGAAGTTGATTGGGAGATTTCGCTAAATGGAGGCTGACCAAAAAAGTCTCCAAAAGTATATTACCATAGCAGCGATAATCTAGGTCCAAAAGCTGATCTCAGCAGCCAAGTGATCCAGGTTTGCTTGTAAGCATTCATGTTGTAGAGCTTCAGTCAGCTCATAGCATGTAGCTTTCCACGTTGGGACTGCCAGAGATGGGTTTGCAGACAGTGTTTCTGAAGTGCAGATAGGGGTTCTTATGGCCTCACTGAAATGAGCTGCTCTGGGATTTTTTTTATTTATTTTTTTTCCTGAAGTTATGAGAGACACATACACAACCTACTGTGTAAGTGGTGTTCCTGGCTTACAAGGGAGTGTGCTACTCCACCTGTCCATTCCAGCTGTGCCAGCATCCAACACAGTCTGGTGAGTATTTTCTGCTTTTGGCCGTCTTGTTACTGTAGCCAGAAGGACATAGAGGCTTAGTGGTATGGGATCTTGAGAAGGTGAAACAAGTTTTAGCATGGTGATCACATAGCTTGGGTGCAGATGAGGCAAGGACTGCCAGTTCTCTAGATGCAGAGCTGACCTTTTAATGCAGATTGCAGTATTGGTTTTCTGACAAGTCTTGTATTGACTCTCTTCTTGAATAGTACTGTTCAGCCACATATCACGCTCTGAAAAGATTTGAGCTTTGTGTGTACTTGGATGGGTGGCTGCTTAACTGCATCAGTTCCCTGGACTGTCTTTTGCTTGTACACTATCAAGTGATTGCAATATTAGGTATCCCTAGAATAAACAAATCATGATAATTAGAAATTGTACATGAGGAAGTAGATCTAACTGGAGCTTTTCGAGAGTCTGCCATGAATGCTTGTTTATACTAGTCTGCAAAGAGCTTTGGCTGATCAGTGTGGTATCAGCATATAAAACATAGGCATTTTGGACAGGGTTGGAGGACTTGTGAGATATTTACTCTTTTTGTTGCTGTTGTCTTTGGCATATGCTGTAGTCACTGAGAAGCCTAGAGCTTTTATTACACAATGACAAGGACTCTTCTGATTTCTATGACCAGTACAGAGGGTCAGGAAGGTACTGTTGTCATTGCTTTACACTGCTTCCAAGCAAGCAAGGAAGTTTTTACATCTTTGCATGGCAGGAGGAACAGAAGCTGTCCATGTAGGTGCTATTGGTTTATGGGATTAGAATAAATGATGATAATTCATGAAAACTTTGGCTACAAAGCCTCTTTTTTTCTTTTCTCAGCTCATGTCCATATTATAAGAAACTCAAAAAAAAAAAAAAAAAAAAAAAAGTAGAAGTAAAAGCTGGAAATAGTGCATACCTTGCAAGACAGGGAGAGTTCTTCGTTGTTCTAGGCAGATATAACATTTTTTTATTTTCATGCCCTTTGAGTTCTGCCACTCAAAGCAGTCACCTCTATGCCTCGTAAGGTTGAACTGGCACCTTGCTATACTGCACCCAATGGTAGAACTGGAGATCTCTGTACTGCTCGCCTAGTCCCTTTGTAGGAGAGATGCATGCCAAGTTTCACCAAAAAGCGGTGGCTCCTGCGTCATTCAGATGCTTCTGAAACCTTTATCCTGTGGGAAGGGAGAATTTGAGAAAGGAATTCAGGATTAATTATATAAGCCAACTCTCAGTTATTTGTGGGCCAAACTAATTGCTTCCACACCGTGCTAAACTTGACCCGATGCCCTATGGAGTTGCTTGCCTATCTCCACATCATCCTCCTCAGCAAGTCTCATAACACTGTTGTTGTTATTTTTCCATTTTCTGGGTTTTCCCAGGCCCTTTAACCTTAAACCTTGGACAATACAGAGTGAACTGTAATTCTGTAGTGCTAGGACTGCATTTTAAAGTATACAAAAAGGAATATGATCCAGGTTGTCCAGTCCTAAGTCTTAAACCTTTACACCACCTGATTTTTCTCTCGGTGAGAGAAATGTCACCAGACTGGTCCTTAGTCACAGAGTAGATACAGTTATATGGATGTCTAGTGTGTCCGTTGTAGGACAGGATTTTTTTGGTGAGTTGATTAAGGAGGCATTTAAAAACACATTTTAAAATCTAGTATGAAACGGATCTCACTTTAGACAATTGAAATCAAAATAACTTATCCTGAGAAATGGATCTCTTCTCAAGTTCCTTAAAAGTGATCACAAAGACAGGTATAAAAAAATATTATATTGTATACTTCTCTTTTCCTCTCCTTCTGTTTTCTTTTCAGAAGATCCTTATTGCAAGTGCTTGAGAAAATAAGGGGTTGTTGGAGTGAGACACCAGACCAGCCTGTGATTGAAATCTATGTTCAGTTTTTCAGTCCGGCTTCTGCTGGCTGGTAATCTTGGGTATATCCCATAGACTCTCTGACTCAGTCCACACTGGTAGAGTAAATTTTCCTTTTCTTTGTCCTTGTTTAGACTACAGCATCTTTAAGCTGTCTTTCAAGCAGGGGTTTTATTTCATGTAACTCAAAAGTTTGGTTTGTTTTAGTTATCTATTATGAGCTGAAGTGAATCCTACCCTTTTTCTCTGTTGACTGAAAAGAGAGTATTATACTGAAGTATAATGTTTACACTGTAGATTTCTACCTTTGTTCTCACCTTAGTATATCTTAGAGCATCACGGTATACCTAGTATAAAATGACTTGAGTTTCGGTTATGGTTAACAAACACATCACAAATAGAGGCTGATAGCGTGCACACAAACCATATTTATATGGATAGAAGATGAGCTTTTTGAGGTTTTCCTTGGACTTTCTGGATATGTGGGAATAAAGTAATCCAATGGGGAAAAAAAAAGACCCACAAGTAATGACTGGAAAATTTAGGCTAATATTCTTCAGCATGTAGCCTGTTAGCAGTGCTATGCCTTACATTTTGACCAGACCACTGTATTAAGTCTTCAGTGTCCATTATAATTTTAAGAAATTTTCTTTTTTGTTTTTTTGGTTTTTTAATTGTCTGTGCATCTTGCAGACCGGGTTTTTTGTAACTGGTCAATGAATTGTAATAAGCCTGCTGGTTCTGACTGGATCTGATATTTACACAGTGCAAAAGCATGCCATGCCCTTTGAATACAAGAAAGGAAAGAATTGTAAAAGGTCAAAAGCCCAAGGCTATGTGGAAGTTGGAGACTCTGTGTTACTGCCTTTATGATCTTATCACAATCTTGCATCTTTAGTTGGTGGAGGAGAGATCTGGGGGGGGGGGGGGGGGTTGAATCTTAGAGCTCATCTGTTGGAATGAAGAGGTAATGAGAAAATTTGAGTTTCCAGTTTAAGTGGAGAAATGCATAAGGTAGAGGTGGAGGAGGTAGGGAATGGAAAAGGAAGGATTAAAGGTGAAAGGCTCAGAAGAGAAATGAAAATACAAGTTAAAATTGCATTTTATGTACAAAATGAAATGTATTTTGTTTCTGAAAATCTTATTTTAAATCCAGGCTCCTGATTTTATTTGTATCACAAATTTGTATATTTAAAAAATATAAGGAGCTGCCAGTATTGATACAGGCTTTGGAAAGAAAAAAGGCTGAGAACTGATGTGATGGACTGCAAGTTGGAAAGTTGCTATTTATTATCCAGCAAGGGAAGCAGAGGTGGCCATGGCAAACAGAAGAGCTACACAGAAGGGTTCAGACGAGATGCCCAAAACGGAGTGAGCTCTGTGTGGGAGATCCACAGAACATGCTTTACTGAGTCCCAAGGGGAGTATCCCTGGCATCGAGCCAGGGAAACCACCTTTGTACTGCTGCGCTGGACTGCCTTGAGGAATGGTGCCAGGAATACTTGCTTGATTTGCTTAGTGGAACTCTTATGGGCTGTGATGAACATATTGGTGCCATTTATTACTGGCAGGCCTTGTAAAGGAATTCTCATTTTAGGTGGAATTCAAGAGTGGTTTGGGGAACTGGCAGAGGGTTAAAACCTGCAGAGTGTGAGGTGTGTGGAGCACTTGCAGTGCATGCTCTCAGCCTGTCTTATATACTGTGTGCCAGTGGGCCACGACACGTCGCTTGGCGGGACATGTCAAGTCCCAGGATAAGAGATGGGCTGTGACACTAAGCTGTTGCTGCAGAGCACATGTTTTAGCAGGGTTCCTTTGATCGTGGCTCACTAGTAGGTTGTACTCCTGTGACTGTGTAATATAGCTACTTCTCTCTTACTCTGGCAAAACAAGCAAACTTCAGTCATTGATTGCAGCTCACATGGTGCTGTTGAGCAGAAAAAGAGCCAGGGCAAGGTACTGTAGGTGTTTAAGGTACAGAGTTAGCCATGGGGATAGTGCAGTGGGATCTAAGTATATTTGCCTTCTGCCTGCTTGAGAAGGTCTGTACTCACAGTAAACCTAACACCTTCCTAAAGAGCTAGGAAGCTCCCAATGGCCTCTTAAAGTGAGTCTGCAGTATAACAGATTGTGCTGTGTTTGCATCATATTTGGGACATTAGCTGATATTTTGTACTGTCTCCCCTCTTCCCCCTTTTTTGTTTTATTTGGTGTATATGCTTGTGGCCACTGGAAAACGTAACTCTAAACTCAGAGCACTGTCCTGTATTCAGATTCTAGTATGTGGTGTTTGGGCCAGATTTTTAGACAACTAGGTCAAATGAAGGAGATAATGTCCGTATTTTTAAAAACCTGAGCATTGCCACCTTTTTTTTTCAGAGTCTGATTCACAGAGAAGATTCACAGAGGGAATCTTCTAAAGCACTGGAACAGAAATTACATGAAAGCTTTTTGGCTTTGTAATTAAAATCATGCTTAAAAATCCTCATAGAAGCTACATTAATATTAATACACTTTTTTTCTGGGTGATGGCATTAGCATAAACATCAAAAATATTTGTTAGCAAACTGACAGATATTTTGTGATTAGCACCATTTCACACATTCACTGTGAAGAACATAGCTTAAACATACAACAAGCAGTAATTTTAATTTTAATCTCCCCCCTCCCACTCCTCTTTCTGGCGTAAGGTACATAAACAAACCTTGAAAGATAATTTTTAACCTAGGAGTTACCCATTCATTAGCAGAGCTGAAAGCAGGATACATTAAGTGGTTGTTTCCTGACCTCAGAGAGAACCGCTTGTGTGCTTTCAGATCTGTGTCCAATAATTGGTTCTACCTAGGGGGAAAAAAGAAGAATGAAACCACACAAACAGGCTGAATGACCACTGAAGGGTGCTTCCAGAGTAATAGTTAGCTTCTGGCAATGCTCCTGTTCATGTGATATAGTTTGAAATAACTTTTATGTTACCAAGGAACGTCTCCTACCTTCAGTCTTTAAAAGGTCATTGTTGAAAATAAAGAATAATGATTAGTTAGTGGGCTGAATCTTTAATTGTAGTGTTCCTGTTGTTGTAAAAAAAAAAAAGTTAAAGGACTGCCAATAAATGAAAATATGGTGGGGAAGATTTAGTTTTCTGAACTTCAATATCTACAGGTATACCAGACTGCTAATAGCAAACTCTGCTCTTCAGTTTAAGGAAAATTACTTTTTCTGCAAGTTAGGTTTCTAGAGTTGTCTTTAGTTTGAGTCTTGCCTGTGTACAAAACCTGCTAAATTGAGCAGGTTAGTGCTTTTACCTTGAGCTGGCTGGCTTGGCAGAGGAGTACATTCCAACTCCACTTAGTGCAGCTCATCAGCCACTAACACAATGCCTTTGTCCTCCAAGAATCATTCTAGAGCTCCTTTGTTTTTGTCCATTTTCGCTTGGCCTAAACTGACTTGAATGGAATGAACTCAATTATAATGTGAATGGCATGTCAAGGGAAAAAATAACATTACAACTGTAAGGAATGTGTGATGTTTTTGGAAGGTTTAATATATGTATTTTAAAAGGAATGCTTGAGAGGTCCTTTGAATTGCATTCTTATATTGCTTCTATGGAATTAAACTCTGAGATAAGTAAAAATGAGGACATTTTAAAATTCTTAACTGATTTTTTCCCACTTTATGTAGTTTGTTTGTATTTTACACTTCATGTAGCTTGATTAGCAAAATCAGACTTGTTTTTTTTGCTTCTTATTTATGGTCTTTTTCACTTCCTGACTCTCCTTAATGCTATTATTTCTGAGTTCCTCCAGCTGTAGTGAAAATGCTTGGATGAAGGCTATGAACAACCTCTTTAGCAGACACTGAACTTAAGAAAAAGCACTGAGAATTTGCATTCCACCTCCATTGCAGTTTATCGTCTCTGCTGAACTTACGGAGGGCAGGAATCAACAGGGCCTGAAGTCTCAGGCTCCAGCACACTCTGAGGGTGGTCAGCATGCTGCCTTTCTGCATCCTTCTGCAGCAGAGAACTGAACTGAGCCAGGGCTTGCCCCATGCCTGTACCAAGACTGTGAGCAGGCTATGCTTTCTGTTGGACTGGGGAGGGAGAAGAGAGCAGGTTTGCTGCAAGGGGCAAAGCTGCAAAGAGCTGAGTTGTGGAGGAAGAGGCAGTTTCCCTCTGTGTGCAGAAGAGTGGCACAAGGATTGGGTGTGGGTAGGGGAAGACCATGGTGATGTTTTGAATCAAGCAGCTTTGTGCAAGGTGCAAGTAGGAAGCAGGTGCTGTTAAGCACATGCTGGGAGCCAAGATGAAAAGTTTAGGAGTGAGTTGGGGGGGAGCATTGCCTAGACTGTGGAAAGGATGGCTTAATTGCATTTTGTGGATGAGGGCTTTGAAAGAAAAGAAGTGCGTAAGTATACTTTTACAAAACTGTTCGATGAGAGAAGGAGAGTTTGGCTTGTATACGTTCAGCAGGCTAGAGAGGAAAGTTAATATATAAGCAGTCATGGAAAGGGGCAACAACAGACACTTTGGAAGGTGCTCAGGCTTGCAGAACAGAAGAAAATAGAACTGAAAAAAAGCAAAGCTGGAAAACTACTGCAATAGGGAAATCTTTGCTGGCAATAATCCCAAAAATAGCTCAGCACACACACCTATTTTGCATCTCTAGTCTATGGGAGAAGACGAGATATATAGTCAAAAGAAGCAGCAGAGGGAAAAGAGAATTTGTCTAGATTTCCTAGAATTTATCTTACTTTCTTTGCTATTATAACCTCTTCTTTCTGAGTTTGGATGTGTCATGTCTGTGAAATGTTCAGGAATGGAGAATGTTGGATTGAGCTTCCCTAGAAGTGGGTTAGTGCCTTTCTGGTTAGCCAGTAGAGGTCATCAGACGACTGAGCTGCCTCCTCATCCAGGAGCAGCGTGAGCACCCTTTAATCTTCACACCTTTGCCGGCTCATGGCTGGCAGAAACTGCAGTGCAGCACTTAAGCTTGGCAGAACATGTAAGGCTGACACAGTGGTTCAAAGTGGAAGTTAACTGTTGCAGATGATGTGCCGCTCACTGAGGCACCTTTGCAACAAAGAATTGATTCTCCTTGGTCTGCTGCCTTTAGCACACAGGAGCTGTTTGAATGACTGTTTTCAACAGGGGAAGGTAACAGTGATGCCTGTGGGAACTGGGAAATGGTAGTGACTACATACTCAGTAAGGGCTCACTCGTGTCTTATAGGCAGGGCATTTCATAAATCTACAGCTGCAGAATCCAGCCTGTGTATTGTGCTCCAGAATGGAAGGGTGTCACCTTCAAAAGCATTCAGTGTTAACCTAGTTCTGTCCGTGCTGAATGGTGATAGGAAATTTACTGTTGATCTTATCAGAAAAAGATAGATTTAAAAAAAATCTCTTCCTGCATTTTTATTTTAAAAACTTGTTCCCAAGCCCTATAAATCAAGAAAAAAGGTGCTTTAAGAATGAGACCACACCTATGGGTGGGGCCCAGTTGCCTATATGTGCGTATCTAATAACAGTGCAAGTCCTGTAGAACTGTGAGGGAGCTTCTGGCCTGTAGCTGCCTCTCCAGAACAGTGCAGGTTTTACATAGCTCCTACATCATGTCTGCCAGCCTGCACAGATGTCTGGTACCCATAGGCATCTTAATTGCACTAGATGCCAGTGTTTAGGCATCTGAATCCCACCAATAAGATTATTTTTTCTTTCTGAACCTACAAGCATGCTGAAGCAATTGGCATGAAATGTATGACCTGCCCCATGTGTACACAGCAGTAAGTTAACACTGAGGCCCTCTCAGACGATCATTGCAGAAGCAGCTGTGGTGGCTTAAGATATTATTTTCCTTCAGCTGTTCATTACTAAACTTCTGCTACAAACTGCAACCTCACAGAAGAGACAACAACAGTTTGTCTTCATCTGCTTCAGTATAATGTCATCTGAGTTACCTTAACTCCCTGATGAAAGGGGTTTAAACTAATCTGGTCAATTTGGGCTGGAGCAGATGATGGAAGCTCATGAGAGCTATTTGTTTGATTTCCTAGAGGGATGACAGCCTCAAGCAATGAAGCAGAAATATGCAGCCAAGGTATATTAGCTTCTAATACCATCTCAGCCATTTCTCTAGTGGATGTTTGACTGCAGCATAGCACTAAAAATAACAGTTTAAATAGCTGCAGTGATATATTTAATCTCCTTCGTATGCTCATTCTGGTATTTTACAGTATTGCCTTCATCCAAGACTAAGTGGACACCAAACTCTCTGGTTTACCATTTGCTCGTCTCTCAGCACTTCCAGCTGCCCATCTGATAAATGCATGTATACTGCAGTGTTACTTAAGTGCCTTGAAACCAAAAACTGTGGAGTCAACATAAAATACTCCACAGTTGGCATCATAGTCTTATAAAAAAGGAATACTTGTAATGATTGTTACCAGAGTTCACTTGAATTCAATAACCCCTTGCAGTTCTTCACATGTAGCTGCATCTGCTGTGGAAGTTCCAACTGGTTGTACCTGGAGCTGCAATAATTAGGGACTTTCCTACAGAATCTAAATCATGCTGCCTCAAAGTGTGTAGCCTTTTGCTTACTGACATTTGTCCATGCCTGTGCAAAGCAGCAGTGCTCATGAGAGATTCTGGCTCAAGAGAGACCCCTTTCCATAGCTTCTTGGCATGAAGGCTTGTCTGGCCAGCAGTGCCACCACCTGGGAGGGCAGGCAGGAGCCACGATGTGGGCACAGATCTTCTCTGCATTTTCATTTTGTACTCCTTTGCTCTGCAATGCCAGTTATTCCCTTCACAAGAGGGCAAGGACCGAAAGGACATCCAGTCCACAGGAGTGAGATGACAGCTTGTGCACTGCTTTTGCAATCTGAGGCAATCTGGCTGAGAATGGGCCAAGACCAGTGTTACAGTAAGGATAACTTAGCAAGAGAAAGGAAAGTATCTTGATACCAGGAAAGTATCAACTGCCAAGGGGAACTTAGTATAGCATTAGCCATTACTGCTTGTATAAATGATGCCATAAAGCACAAACTTAGAGTAATCCCTTAAAATTGCTTCCCTATTCTCTTCCTTCCAAACCTTCTAGACTGCCTGATAGTTACCTACAGGTGATAATTCTTTCTCATATATAAAAAGAAAAATCTTTTATCACAATTCTGCAGTAATTTTTTGCAAGGATTTAATTTGTATTACCAAAGACCAATACTGACATCCTTATTGAGGTAAAGATTGGCTTCAGTGCTTGAGCAGACAGTTGTAGAATTTGGTCCTAAATGTACAGATCTCACCAGCAATCTTCTTTAAAGTGCAGCTTATTGCTATTGAAACCGTCACTTTGAGAAATGTGATAAGATTACAAGGTCAATCATGACAAATACTTTGTTAAATGAAAACATATGCAACACAATAAAGCATTCAGCATAAAGTTTTATTGACAGTTTGTTCAGTGTGTAAAACAGCTTCATGACCATTTTGCAAGACACACAGTATTTGCACACTGTATTTAGTTTCACTCATCCATCAAATCAAGTCAACTGGTCTCTTTCTTTTTCCTTATTTTATGCCTGCAGTTGGATAAGGAGTACACAGATATTGCTTGTGATAAAACATGCAATTGTGAGCATAAGGCCAGTTAGAATGGAGAATGGACACTATTTTTTAAGATAAGTTTTCTGGCATAGTATTAATGCAATACTCTACTTCTAAATAGGGCTGCATATTTTAAACAAAGTTTTACGGATTACAAGAATTTGAAACCCTGTCAAGAGCATTAAATGCATTTACATATGAACAGATGTCCAATATAGTATTCAGCTGGCTTGAAATAAGAATGAAGGAACTGATAAACCCCACAGAAATGTTTTCCAGACTAGGAAACATAGCAGGAAAACTGTAGATGGCTAATAGAAAGCACATGCGGAAATTTGGGGAACCTTATGTTTAATCTTAAACTTATTGATAATACACTCTACCGTCAGTGTTATTTTACATTCAGATTTCTTGTTTACTGAGAGTCAAGCTTATGTTTACATGCTTTTTTTGTAATGTTGCTAGGTTTACCAAGGTGGATTGATGGATAAACTGTCAACTTAATTTACTTAAGATGTGAGCTTGTGAAGATAGAAAAGAAAATGTGTTCTTGATAAAGCATGGAGAAATGCCCTGGGGCAGGGAAGCAGTTCTATCAGCTGTGTCAGAACATGAGTGATGGTGAGGCTATTCTCTCTGTGTTGGTTCTTACTGCACTTCCCCACCCCATTCTTCTTGTATCCAAACACCTTCCAGTAGTACATGAACTAACATGATTAGCATCTGTCACAAAATGTTCTTTTTCTCAGCCTCTCCTGGGGGCTGAACAGTGTGTGCAGTGCAACCTAGTGCTTTGTTATTTAAGGTATAAACTATATATTTGTTAAAGGCAAGCCAAAGATGTGTACTCTGACTCAGTTTGGAAGATCTGTGATGGTTCTTCTTTGCTGGGTGGAGTTCATTTCACAAACTCAGTTCAGCTCCCAAGCAAGCTCTGTCTCCTACACAGACAGGCTTTACCTTCAGGAGAAAAAAATCCGTTGTGCCTGAGGAGTATTGCATTGCCAACAGAATTGAAACTTCAAGCAAAGTTTTAAGTATGCTGGGTCCACAATAATAAGCCCCTTGACGATGAGAAAAGTTTTTTGATTTGAATTTGAGTCAAAGTTCAGTGGAAAGTCAGCAAAAAGATTAGTGCATAGACTGGATGGAAACATGAAAGACAGTTCTGGTCAGATGAATGGCAGTGTTTAGTATCATTTGGCATTTCCTATGGGCTGAAGGCAGCCTGTTAGAGACGGATACATCACTGCAAGCAAGAGAGAAGTGACAGAAATGAATGTAACAATATCTTCTGCAATTACTTTCTGATGTGAACAATGCCTCATTCAGTGACATAATCCTTCCTTCTTCCTTCAAATGTAAGGCAAAACAAGCTGTTACTGAAGAAACCTGTTCTTGACATATCAGTTCTAACCAGCCACCACCCGGAGTATCTTCTGTACCCAAGTTACCATCGTCAAAACCAAATGCAGGCCAAATACAAGTTCATTTTTCAAAGCTAGTGTCTTAGACACAAAATCTAGGTTCAATCCTGGCCAAACATTGAAAACTGCTTTAGAACTTGTAGTCACAGTATAATTTCTTTGGTTAAAGGCACTTGCTCACAACTGCTCAATGCAATATGTGCTTTCACTTCCTTCAGAGATGTCACTTCTCATGCAATGATATCTACAAACAGGGCTTCCTGCCATCTGCTTGCCCATAAGACTTCCCTACTTCATCTTTTCAGGCTGATAAACTGTCATCTGGGTTTAGGATAAAGGTTGTTTAAGACAGGTAGGTTGTATCACGTACTGGAAACACCTCTCTCTCTCCACTGACAATAGAGAGAACTTAGGCAACCTAAGTAACCAGCAGCTCTGAAACTTGCAGGGACGTATATCAGCTTCACACCTCTGTTCTGGGTCCACTTTCAAGACTTGAAGCTTTAAGGCATCATTCTCTTGTGGTCTGCTCAGAACTAGGCTTTCTGGAGTTCTTGATTTCTAGTCCAGCCAGTTCATTACATTCCCTGATTCCCAGCTCAGCTAACTGCCCCTTTTAAGCAGTCTGGGTTTTCAACTGGTTTCAGGATCTGAAAGTGACTGTTCTGTAGTTGAGCTGCTGCAAGCCATGTTAACTGACTGTTTTGGAAGCAAACCCTTATTCCATCGGAAGATTTACTGAAAGATTACGTGTTATCACTAAGTGACTCAATTTTGACTAACCTCTGTTTTCTAATTAAAAAAAAAAAAAGTGCTCAGCTGGGAAAATCTTCAAGAAGCTCTTTTTGTTGTGTTTTTGGTGGGTGCTACTATTTCCTTTTCCTGGGGTTCAAAAAGACTCAAGGGTTCTTCATATCAGTGCATTTACTTGAGCAACTAAGTTCATGGGTATGATAAGAATACTGAACTTCACTTGACCCTGTGGTTATTATTCCATGGCCAAAAAATGCACTGGTCTGACAGAAACTGTGCTAGCTGGCCCTTCTTGGCATTAGCTCGTCAAATATTCTTTAGATTAATATAGTGCTGACTTGGAGAGCAATTTGAAGATTTCTTTACCAGGCAATGTAAAGAGCAGTAATAGTTCTAGAAGGAGGCTCTCTCTTATTCCTTTGAAGATACAGGCATTGTGTACAGTGGTTCCTGATATCATTCTTCTCTGTCATACTTGACCACAAAGTGAAAAAAAAGTAAACCTCACCATTTTTATCAATGACTCTTAAAAACCTGTGGTAAGATAAATGACACAGGATTCCAATATTCATATACAATTACAAGAACTCCAAAGCAAACAATAATTTCATTAGAACTTACTGTATCTTATTCTTTGTCTTCCTCTAAAATTTGAGAGTGAAAGCTAGCTTAACAACATGGTCTTCATGAACCTGTAGAACAGATAATTCCTCATCATTTCCAACCTTACTTGTTCAGTCTTCTTCAGTTCTGCAATTTCAGGAAGAGTTAATCAGGTCTTGCTTGGAAGCTGTGCATTTTGTGTTGGGAATGTGAAATAAGTGAATACAGCGTCTCATAAGAAAAAAAGCCCTGCAGAAACTTAGGGTCTTGTCTTGCCTTTACATTTCTGAATTTTGCGTTGGTCTTCATTTGTTGCTGTAACCAAAATATCATTTACCTATTTTAATTCATGATATCTTCAACAGATTTGTTTCACCAAGAAAATCCAAAATATATGGAAACAGGTGATTCTAAAATGGCCAAATAACTAGAAATTGACAAAAGAAGGACATTCAGAAATACAAATACTCAGAGCTGCCTGATTTTAGCCTTGGATCATTTGTAATATTTTTTATCTGGTCTTTCCCACTTAGTCATATTTAATATGAATACAAGGATGCCATGGGAAGGCTTTTGCAAAGATGGCATCTCTTACTAGCTTTGAGGTTATTAATAATATAACTACTGTAAATAGAAGAAACAGATACACTTTTGCAGGATACAAAAGGCCTTCTTCAGATCTATTGCTTTGTATGCCTAGAAATGTCCCACTTGATTCAATTAAATCTAATTAGTTCTATTAGGTCTAATAAAAATACTACTATTGTTCACTATTCTTGCATTGCTTAAATATTAACACCTGTGCAGACAGAGCAGCTTTGTCACAGTGTAAGTTGCAGCAAAATAAATTTTGCTGCTCAATTAATATTAGTCAAGTATGATTAAACATCAAAAGGAAGCCTAAAAAAATCACAGAAAGAAATTTGGCTCTATTCTATAGGAAATTACTCTGTACATTATACAATATAATCTAGATAAAAATTGGGAGACTAAATGGAGGCTATGTTTTTGGCAAAACAATCTGACATTTGTTGGTATAATAAGATCAGCTTATTAGATTCCATGTGAAAGGCTTGCAAATTAAAAACTCATTTTTAAAATAGAATGTCTTTCCATATTTTCATCCATGTTATTTATCTGCTAACAGCTGTAAATCTGTTAAAGGTATGGTGGCTAGAGCACTAATGAATTTATCTGTAATTTTATCTCCCTTAGGTTCTATGTTAAGTTTCGGTTATCTGGCTTGTTTCCATGTGAAGTAATAATTACATGTTAAACGCTATGCAGCCTGCAAAGTGTTTTCTTCCCAGCTATTTAACTAAGGTGAAATGCTTTTGTATTCTACAATATCATTTTGTCCTTTGCATTGAGGAGTTTGGTGTCTAAATTTCCATGTCATGGGAATAAGATTAATTTCAAGGAATACCCTCATTAAACAATGCAAAATTTGTACCAATCACTACACTCCTTTACAAGAGCTTCACTATACCATGCTAACCTTATACAAAATATACAGTATAAAAAACTAAAATGTATATTGTATTGTTTTATCATTTGTGAAGTATTAGAAGTGAAGTATTAGAACATTTTATAGTGCTTAAAATATATTTTACATCTGTGCTCAAACTTCTTTGTATTAACATAATCTATGTTGCTTACAGTAAAAAAAACTGACACCTCAATTTTAAGCCTGTAATGTGACTGCAGTATGTAAACCTTAAATTTAGCTACCTATATGGTATTTTATGGATAAAAACAAATAGACCATATGAACATGAAGAGATAGGTTGTCCTCGTCCGTTCATTCAGTGATTCAGCTGTAGTTAGCTGGGCAAAACTGATCCTTATGTGCTGTGCTGTGGTTGATATTGGTTACTGCATCATCCAGGGTTGGATTCATCTCCCTGAACTCTAGACATCTAAAAGCTAGTCACTTAGTCTAAATGGTCAGTGCATGCTAAGGTGAGTTTCTAAGACAAGACAAACATGATGAGTTGTTCTCTGTTCTTTTGTTCTCTTTAAAGATTATAAAGTGAGCTTAGCTGTCAAATTTTTAGATGGCTAAAAGTAAATAATATGCCCCCCAATCTCATGTCATTATGAGAATTTTGCCCTCTAGCTTAGAGTCATGTTGTTTATTTCAGCAGCAACATAAATGATGGCATGGTAAGGCTTAAATAACCAGTGTCCTTTAGCCTTCTTGTCCAAGAAATCACTCCAGCTGAGATCCCAAGAGGATAAACATGTCTATGTTAGCATTTTAGGTCAAATCAGGAGTATACCTTTGATGGAAATCTCCTAATTTTCTCCACTTCCACACTTCGGTTAGTGTTGCAGAGTGGCCTTTGAACACACAAATTTGATGCCCTTCAGAGAAATGAAGCCAAGAGATGCCCTGTAGGAGCACATCTAACATGCTGCAGCTGTTAATGTGTGTTCAGTGTCTGGAACTAGATCAGAGCTAGGCCAGAGTGAACTTCCACTGGAACATACATGTTGGAGTGTCAGCATCAACTGTTTTGTTTCCCAAATCCATTTCTTTTCCAGCCCATTACTTCACAGAGTCACAGAACAGCTGACATTGGACAAGACCTCTGGAGATCATCTAGTCCAACCTCCCCTGCTCAAAGCAGGGCCAATTAGAGCAAGTTATTCAGGGCTGTGCCCATATGGCTTTTGAATATCTTCAAGGATGGAGACTCCACAACCTTTCTGCGCAACCTGTTCCTGTGTTCAACCACCCTCACAGTAAAAGAATGTTTTCTTACATTTAAATAGTGTTTCAATTGTGTTCCAGTTTGTGCCCATTGCCTCTTGTCCTGTCACTGGACACCACGGAGAAGAGTCTGGCTCTGTCTTCTTTACTCCCTGCCCCATCAGGTCTTTATACACACTGATAAGATCTGCCCTGAGTCTTCTCTTCTCCAACATAAGCAGTCCCAGGTCTCCAATCCCTTAATCATCTTTGTGGCCCCTTGCTGGACTCGCTTCAGTATGTCCATGTCTCTCTTATACTGGAGAGCCCAGAGCTGGACCCTGCATTCCAGGTGTGGTCTCACCAGGGCTGAGCAGAGGGGAAGGATCACCACCCTTGACCTGCTGTCAGTGCTCTTCCTAATGCAGCCCAGAAGGTTGTTGGTTTTCTTTGCTGCCAGGGCACATTGCTGGCTCATGGTCAACTTGTTATCCACCAGGATTCCCAGGTGTTTGTCTGCCCACAGCCTGTACTGGTGCATGGGGTTATTCCTCTCCAGGCAGGACTTGGCATTTCCCTTTGTTGAACTTTATGAGGTTTCTGTTTGCTCACTTCTCTGCCCTGTTGAGGTCCCTCTGAAGGACAGTGCAACTATATGGTATATCAGCCACTCCTTCCTGTTTTGTGTCATCTGCAAACTTGCTAAGGGTCCATTCAGTCCCATCATCCAGGTCACTAACGAAGATATTACACAGTATTGGCCCCAGTATTGACCCCTGGGGGATACCACTAGTGACTGGTGTCCAGCTGGACTTTGTACTGCTGATCACAACCCTCTCATCCTGGCAGTTCAATTAGTTTTCAGTCCACCTCACTGTCCACTTACGTAGTCCATATTTCATCAGTTTGTCAATAAGGTTGTCATGGCAGACAGCATCAAAAACCTTGCTAAGGTCAACATAAGCAACATCCACTGCTCTCCCCTCATCCACCAAGCTAGTCATTTCATTGTAGAAGGCTATCAGGTTGGTCAGGCATGATTTTCTCTTTGTAAATCCATGCTGACTACTCCCCATCACCTTCTTGTTAATGTGTTTGGAAATGGTTTCCAATATTATTTGCTCCATCACCTTCCAAGGGATTGATGGGAGGCTGACTGACATGCAGTTCCCAGAGCTGCCTCCTTGCCTTTCTTGAAGATAGGAGTGACTCGATAATGTAGAGAGTTGATCACAGTTTTAGAACCTGACTGTGTTGGTAAGGACTGTGAAATTCTGCTTGAAGATACATTAAACAATTTAGAAGATGATGATGAGTAGGAAAGCTGCAGCCATATTGCTTAATACTGTTAATCTCTGAAAGCATGTAATGTCATTACAGCAAAGACTGTCCTGACTTCTTACCTTTAGGTTAACATTCATATTATTGACGCTGATCTTCAATCTGTAATTTGCTTACGATTTTATATTGAGGACCTGCCCACTGCAAAACTAGCCCTCTTCCCGTGAAGCCTTTTCACATCTGAATTTGATGAATATTATGTTA
Source organism: Apteryx mantelli (assembly GCF_036417845.1). Classification (NCBI taxonomy): domain Eukaryota; kingdom Metazoa; phylum Chordata; class Aves; order Apterygiformes; family Apterygidae; genus Apteryx; species Apteryx mantelli. The sequence goes on from NC_089978.1 coordinate 30,124,620, forward strand.
ATTACATGAGACCAGAGCTTCTGGGTTGGTGGAAACAAGGTGCTTTCATTCTCTCTCCATCATTGTTCTGGGGAAGTCTGAATTACTCCAGTCACTAGGCTATTGTATAAGGTCCATTTGTGTGGTCTGACATTTGCCAGAAACAAATAGAAAATTCCCCATTTAAAGTAGAGAGGGAATGGGCTGGAGTCTTTTCAGAATGCTTGGCCTTGTTAGCTAATTGTATTATGTGTTTAATATTTGTATTTTTTTTAACTGAATCCAGAAAATATTTCATGGGATTACTTACACTTTAAAATACAAATGAATTCATTTTAGTTTGTATGAAGAAATCAAAAAGCTAAAAATGGTACTGGAAGCCAGTATGCCAGGTTTGATAAAAGGAATCTGTAATTAGCTAATATATAAATTGATAAATATCTGATAAAGTTCTTAAAACTAGAACAACCAGTGAGATGATAAAATAATAAAGCCTGTGATCTAGATGTTGATTATTTTACTTCTTATTGTGAGACACTGAAGCATCATGCTGGAACCCTATATCTCGTACTTGCATAAATCTCCTTCAGCTTTTATTGCTTTTTTTTTTTTTTTATTCACAGACCTATTTCCCTACATGTCTGGAATAATTACCATCACATTTTGTGTGCAGATTGTACATGTTTTAAAGATGGATTTTTATGTGCCCTACTGTTATTGTGTAAGCAGGAGGCAAACCTTGCTTTATTGTAGGCTCAGATTAGTGTAAAAAACAGTGAAATTGAGTCAGATCTGAAATTGTTTCCATACCCTCTGTGACCTTCCTGCAAGAGAATATGGTGATTCTCTTGCATGCACTGTCATGTACTATTAAAACACCACTGCATTTAAAATGAACTTGAACAAACATGAAATACTGAGATAGTTTAATTGGTGCCAGAGGTTAACGTGAAGTTTATATTGTGCATACGCGTGTTAGTTGCATTTACTGTAACAAGACCAAGAGGAACAAAGAAAACTAAAGAACACATTCAGATTTTTTCTTACCCAAATGGAGAGTGCAGCTTCTTCACTGCTTTTGCCCTGATATCTGTCACATTGATGTGTTTATTCTCTAGTACGTAAGTAAACAGTGAAAGGATTTTCCAGTAAGTATCTGTTATTGGCTCAGCCATTCAAATACTTACCTATATGAATAGATTTGATATCAATGAGAGTATTCTCCTGAACAAAGTCACTCGTGTGTTTTCAGAGTTAGTTTGTATGTAAGGGGCACTCATTTGAAGCATTGCAGAAGCAAACAGCTAAAATACAGATCTTGTTTTTTATATGAGCTCCACATTCTTCATCTTTCATTTTTTGTGGGAGCTCAAGATGCTGAATGGTTTAGTAAATGGTATACAATTATGGACACATTCAGCAGTGGCTCCCTTAATACATTTCACAAGCTAACGGGGTCTGCAAAAACAAAATATATTTTGTATATCCTAACGCTTATCTGGATTTTGGTACTTAGCAGATTGTTTTCAGTGCCACACTACTAATCAAAGAGAAATTCAAATTTTCTGGTCTTCTGCAGAGAAACTGAAACTGGACTTCTGTTCCTTTCTCTTCATGTTTTAATCTTGCACACATTGTAGACTTCATTCTTGCGGGTGTTATATATGTGGCTCTTATATGTTTTATGTGTTACAGGTAAGTGTCCATGGGTGTGTATGTAAAACATAAAGTTTAAGGGAATGGATTTTTAAAGGGTTAGGTTTTTCTGGGAAGAGTTGGGGGGGGGTTCTGTTAGGACATCAAATCCTCATTTTCTGAAATGTATTCTTATCTATAAAGTGGGTGACTGGTGGGCTAAGGCAATTAAATGCAAGCTGATGCCACACAAATGAGAAAAAAGAGCAAGCTGCAACATTTCAAAAAGCTCTGTCCTTCAATCACATTGCTGTCCTAGCCAATGGACCTGATGGAAGGGAACCTTAATGAAAACTTGGATATCAATAGGCTTTTTGTTTTTCTTGAGAAGCACTGTAGGCTCGAATCTTTGTGACCTCTTTAAATAGTTGCTATAACAACTCTGGACTTCTATCAAGAATCATTTTCATGTTGTTAAAAGTGATGTGGTTTGTGTCAGCATCAAAGTATGTGTTTCTTGGTTACACTCTGCATTAAGTAGAAGACTGTGGGATAAAGTTTTTTCTTAGTGGAATTAATATGGAAAACACATTTTTAGGAATAATGACCAGATTTGCACTTTTACACACTGATTTATGCCAGCAAAAATGACTACGTAAGAGTCATTTTCAGCACCAAGAGATGGCATTGCTGCCAGCGGCAGAGCTCTGTCTTCATAGGCAGCGCTTAGCTTATGGTTGTTGAAAGCATACATGAACCTATGGCTCAAGGCTGCAGCTTAACTGTCAGTTTAAGCCAATCTGAGGCTGACACCAAAATGGATAGTACTTCTTTTGCTTCTCCACTCTCAGTGGTGTATTCCTGTGTTTTGTTTCAGGCTGCCTGTTACATGTAGGCAAACAACCAGACATTCAGCTCACAGTTATGTAGCCAGGACACAGGGCTTGCAAATCTCTCTTCTAGCAGTAGAATCATCTTCCACGTAACATGAGATTTATTCTTCAATCTCCCTCCCCCCATCCCAGAAAAAAAGAAGGTTTAAATGTAATGTGTACGAGTTTGTGCTAGATTGAAGATGCCCAAAGTTAGATGTCTAAATGAAGGTATCTGAATGTGTTTAAACATCTAAGGTCACACTATGGTCCATGAAGATCTAGATAATACAGTCAGGGAAATTGCAGGACTATTCAGCTGATGAAATGTAGCTGTCTGCTGTAGAGTGAGCTCTGGACAGCTTTGGGTAGGATTCAGTTGCCTCAGCATAGGCATTCAGTGCATTTTGACAGGCTTCGAACAACCTGCCTGACCTCTATCTGCCCCTGCAGGAGGACATGGATTTCCTGTTGGTCCTGTCATGTCTGCCGGACCTGTGCAGATGTCTCAGATGCCTGAAAGCATCTCAGCTGGCTCTGGGTACCTATCTTTAGGTAAAAGAATTCCAATCTGTTGACTAGACCTTCACTGACCGTAGTGGATGCTTAGGATTACTAGCTTAGGATACTGATATCTACAGTGTCTAAAGTTGGGTGAAAGGGATCCCAACAAATGCTTCGCATAAAAACACTGTAAAACATAACGTGAGTGTAATTCAAAGCAATAATGTCTCACAGAGAGTCCCAGAGAGAAAATGGGAGAAAACTTCCAGCTGCTGCTGGCAAGAACAGACAAGGAGCTTCAGTTACTAGAACTAACAGGTCTACAACCTAGACCACTTGTAAAAGGGCAATGATTTAGGCTGTGGTTACAATTATGAGCTACTTATACTTGCCTAGCAAAGGCCTCTGCTGTGATATATGTCTTGTCATCCCAGCAAAGGGTTGTGTGAGTGTATATGTTTAGAGGAGAAAAAGGAATGCCATAGGCACCCAAGTAGGTTTTCTGCTTGTGGTGAAATTTGTGTAAAGAAACACATTTTTTGCCAGAACATTGCCCTCCAAAATCTTTTTGTTTTTTGGGATGTTTCTAGCAAGGAGTGTGTCAAGCTGTGTCGAAACAGCAAAGGCCTAATACTTTTCAGTCTGAAGACTTAACATTTTCCATGTGAAAATCTGAATAACGGAAGATGACACCTCAGTGTGTTATACCAACCTAAACTGCTTTATTGAAGACAGGAGACATTGCCTGACATTAATGTGTTGGGAAGGGATCAGTATAAATTTTTCATCCAAGAACAGAGTACCCAGTCTTGATTTACTCACAGAAGGGAATATTGTAATTGTGTGTTTTGGGAAACTGCATGAACTGGTTTCTCCTGTGTAGGTTGTGGGAGCCTGCAGCAGTCCTAGGTAAGGATCATCAGGGTCTTGGAAACACACACTGATTCTAGACCAGTGAAAGGCAGATAGAAAGGACATGACTCAGGGTGTATGTAGTTTACTTCACTTTGCTCCATAAAGTGAAATATTATTATTATCCATAATATTATTATCCATATTATTGTTTTATTTCAGACAGCCAAAGAAAATTAGTCTTCAGCCCATTACATAAGTTCTTCTAGCTCTAAATAAAGATTTGGTTTTTCTGTAATCTGAAAGATAAATCCTGATACATAATATGAACATTAAAAAAAGGTTTGTGAGTTTGTACAGGTGTGGTATTGTTAACAGATTTACTCATATTTGTGTTGCTGATATGAAGTGTGTCTCATTTATGGGTGCGTGGTATAAATATCCATGCTGTTCTGTGGAAGCTCAGTGGCACAAAGAATAAGGGGCCATATCTTCATCTTTCTGAACAGTCATTGCTCCATTTGCTTTAGCTGAGCTGTAACAAGTTGCACAGGAGTAGATTGTTTGTGAATATGGAATGAATGCAATGTACTCAATGAACTGCTTAACTAAGTTTCCAGGCACTATGCATTCCTATATGGTAATTCCATATATATATGTGTGTGTGTGTATGCATATGTATGTATGTGTATATATATGTATATATGTATACATTTATATTTGTGTGTGTGTATACAGAGACTTACATCCTCATATATAAATACACACACACACACACACACACACACAGAAAGGGACTTATAGCGTAGGAACATATTTATATCCCATGTCTGTGGGATCTCATATGAAAGAGAATTCCATGGAAGAAGTGCATCTCAATTTTCTTTGTAAAGCTAATATGGTACAAAGAAAATCTGGCTCAGGTTCATCAGGTGAAATGGCTTGTAAAAATACAACATACAAGATACAAAGCTGTTAAAGTGTTGGGAAAAAAACTCCAGGAGATTTTTCCCCAAACTTAGTGGAAAAATGTAAATCTGCACGATCAGAATGTTCACATCAATCATTTGTGTATACCAGGTGTGAAGGTCTTTAGCATTAATAATATTTTCCATGTTCCACACGAGTGTGACTTGAAACATCGGTGTTAACATTGATAGTCATATCACATTGTTTATTGATAATTGTATTTTACACAGCCTATCAGGTAGATTCAAACCACAGAAATGAAAGCTGAACTTGAGTTCACTCTTGGTGTTTGAAATAGAATATGCTGAAATCCTAAGTATGGAGGGAACTGTAGAAATTATATTCACTAAAAACATAAACGTTTATAATTTTTCATGTCCTGTTAATAATAATATTCTGGCAAAGGTTAAAGCATATAAATATTAGGTTTAATACAGTCAGAAGATTTATACCTTGTTGGGTATGTCTCTGAAAGAATTCTAAGTACTGTAAGCTGTTTGCTTGACATATCATTTAGATTTTCTAGGAAGTTAATGAAAGTTTTCACATACTGTTCTCTTATTGACCCCAATACTCTAAATTGCCTGACAGTAAAGGATCTAAACTTTTTCAATTTTTACCTTCTGCAATGACACAAATAAAACTGTCCTAAACACTTAACCTCTGAGATCAAATTCTGCAGCAGGGTGAAGGATACTCTAGCAAATCCCCTTGCAAGATGCCTCCCACTGCCTCTCCCTCACGTTGTTTATTTGTTGGTGTTTGTTTTGTGGAGAGAGAGATTGAATGTTTGGTCATGGTTCTTAGAGTTACGAGAAGTCACATGATATTTTTCCTATTGTGAGAAGTTTAATCATTTTGCCACTTCAAATTCAATATATTTAATAAATAATGTCTGCCCCTAGACTTCAAATTTCATATGAAAGTGTTTCACTGAGTCTCATTTTATGAGAGGAGATTACAAAAAATATTATGAGTACTTGGAGCTATAAAACTGAGTAATTCCTGTTTTTAAACATTATGCTCATTGGTTATGCTTTCTCACAGATGCATGATGCTTACCTGAAATAAATATCCACTGTTACTTAATATCTATTTTGTGAGATCTTATACTGTTTGGGGGAATTTGATAACAGCATGTTTTTTAATTTTTATATTTATTTTGATTTCAAAAATGCTTTGGGTTTCTGTATATACTTTATAAAAATACCTACAAAATGAGTAGTTGATACTAATGATACGGTGTTCAAAACATCATTAAAATATATTCTCTTTCATCTAGCTATCCTATCAGACTTAGCTGTCTTTCCATCACCATATATTATGATTCTGTCTTGTTTCTTTATAAAATTTCCACAGGACACTTTTTTAGTGATCACTTTATAGGTGGTGAGATTACAGGATTCACAGGAATAGAAGTTCACAGAAAGTTTTGCACTATTTATATTGATATCAGTTTTTTTTTTAAATTTTGTAAACAGGGGGTTTACTAGAACACTAAGCGAAGGGGTGTATTATATGATGAAACTTGGTCTAAATAATTTTGATCTGGCAGAAGTGTATTTGTTACACTTTCTTCTTTTCTTTGATACTAGGCTCATAAAGGAAACCATTTTTTTATTTCCTGTTCAAATTTATTCTGTTTTTTCAAATGATTTTCTTTTTTCCTCTAACACTCCTTTCTTGTGTCACATTTTATTGTGATTTATTGCTCCATAAGTGGATTTTCTGGCATCCTGTTGAAAGCTACTGAGGAGGTTGGATTTTAAATCAAAACCAAATCAATAGCATCAGATTGACACTAAATTCGAATTATGGAGCAAAGTGAATTTAAGATTCAGTTTGGTAATAAAATATGTGAGATATAAAAAAAATCTATTGAGAGTAAGTATTAAAACTGTAATTATGGTACAGTATTTGCACAAAAGAGATGAATAGCCTTAGAGTTCTTTGCCACTAAGGACTGCCTTGCAGGGCAGTTGTTTTTGTTTTGGAAAATGACAGGTAGGACCATCTGTGAGAAGAAAATATTTTCAAAGTAATATGCTCTCTTAGGGAAACAGAGCAGAGAGAACATATACTTTAGTATTTGGAAGAAACAAATAGGTGGAGTGATTTTCTCTTGCTGAAGTGAAGTCAGCCTTCCTGCTTTCCAGATACTGGACGTTAAATAGTTACCTAATTTAAAAAAAAGAAAAAGTCAGTTTCAGAAATGATGAAGAATGATTGATATGCCAACAGTAGTGTTAGGGAAATTCCTTTAGTTCTTTTGTCCTTGGTTTTGGTTTCACCATAGCTGCTTTTCACCGTATCTTTCAGCATAAAGGAGTGCGTAGATGGCAGAATCACCCAAGATATAAGGACTTCCCTGCGGATATATTCTAGTCTACTTGCACAAGGACTTGCTCATGCCAAGTCTGACTTCACATGTTATGTCTACAGAATGCTCTTCTCCAGACATTCTAGGCTTTTTCTCACATAAGGCTTTTACGGTCAGTTGTTGTATCAGTCCTCAGAAAGTGGAAAGTTGATGTTACAAAGCCAGCCTTGCTCAGCTCTGCATGGTTTAAGAAGAGACCACATGTTTTACTTTAAAACTGAAATATAGCATAGTCATTAACGGATATGTTCAAACTTTAAATGTTTTTCTGGAATATTACCAGAATTATAAACATCTCTGTAAGTAATACCTACATGTAGTGCAAATCAATACATCATTATGTGGGGCTTCCATGCACTTATGCATAACATTTTTTTTATTCAAAACATATTGCATATTTGATAAGGGAGCAAAAGATTAACCTAAAAGGCTATAACTTCCTGTGTTTCATACACTGTATGAATCTCATTATCCAGCAATTTTTGAGTAGCTGTGTTCTGAGATGTCTTAGGAAGAAAAGATCAATCATAGTCCAAATGGGACTATTCTGCAGCAGTGGAATGAGGTTTTCTATCCTGTTCTCCAGTACATTTAAATAGCTCCTGTTCTGTTTATCAAAAAGTGATTCAGAGAAGGTGGTGTTCTGTGAGGATGCTTCCTACTGTGAAAACTGGCTGTAAATTTGTCTGACAAATATTTCTGGGACCCTTGCTTGTCTCTAGTTGTTGAACAGTGTTAAATGAAAATTTCAAAATAAATGGAAGATTTGGCCTATATATCCATGTAAGCAATTATTGAATTTACCACAAGAAGGGCATGTGATGACAGACCAGAGAGAAAGTGTTTTTTATGGTCACAGATGGGTAGGAAAGCGAAGAGTTTATCCGTCAACCTGTAGAGCACACTGGAAAAACACTGAGAGAACCCAAGATAAAAACTGCCCAACTCATTTGTTTCCCACTAGCCAAAATAAAGCTTTTCCTTCTACAGAGCAGCACAGTCCCTTATTGAGTTGCTCAAGGTAGATCTTAATGAACTATCTCAGGAATCAGCAATCAGCAGGGCAAGGTAGGACAGGCAGAGCACTGAACTAGAAAAGCATTGATTCTGGCAGGACCTGAGCTTTGTGGCATTAAACTTTGTTCCATGTAGACATACTGGCTCAGCTGAAGCTGGCTTGCACGTCTCTATCATGATGCACTACTGTATCTTGCCCCCATTTTCATGTACCAAGGTACATGAAGGCATGTTGCTAATTGTAAATTGAAATATCTGTCAATAAAAGAACAAGGAGACTACAAGTAAAGACCTCTTTAATGTCAGTACACACTGCAAGTTAAATTATAGCAAGTGTGTCTTCATTGAACAAGTAGTTTTTGAGACAGTTCACTCTCAGGTTTCATTTCACCCCTCCCTTCTATGTTCTGTAACATAAGAAGTTTAATCAAACTTGCCCTGAAAGTTGCTTATTAACTAAAGAAAGTGAAAAGAAGGTGTTTTCCCACGTGTTATACTATTAGTCTCACTAACTTTCCAAAAAGCTACTATGTGAGTATGTGAAGAGGTGAAGAACAGAGCTATTGCTTAAATTCCAGCAGTTGAGGAATTTGCAACATATATATATGAATTTAATAACAGAAGATCAGAATGATGTCCAAAGGATTATTTAGATATATGTTTGGACAAGGACTTTTCAAGGTCAGAATATGTTCTCTTGACATTCTTGAGTCAGGATGCTTGGAAAAAAAAATTGTGAGACATCCTCTGGACTGCAGTGCCCAATTTTAGTCACCGCTTTTTGAAGGGCTGTTCAAACTGTAGGAGTTGGAGAGAATGGCAAGAAGTCGCTGCTTTGCAGAGATGGAGATTGATGAGTTTATGATCAGAAATAGGGTTATCCCCACTGGCTGTCTTTGGCTGTAGGGGACAGGAGACAGTGATCTAAGAAATCCCTTTCAATTCAAATTTCCTACAGAGTTAAATGTTAGAATAGAGATCCCAGATCATTACTGGAATGAAACTTGCTTAGGAACTACTAGGAAGACTGGATGAGTTTGGACTGGAGAACTTAAAGAGCAAAGTCTACGTATGATTGCATGCATATGGTAACGTATGGTGTTGCCTTCTCTTCTGGTGTGAAGGATAACTAAAAAATAACTGGAATAATTAACAGATTAATGGTTATGCAAGAATAGGTGGAACTACTCCTGTCATAACATGAACTGATAAGCACTTTTACACTGATACAGCTGCACTTGCTGGCTTGGGGCAGAGAGAGGGAAGGAACTGCAGTTTAAAAATAATAGTCAGATTTTATGTATTCAGATTTTATATACTGTTTTCATCCATTGCAGTTTACAAACAAAAGGCCTAAGAGACCTAGGTAGACAAATAATAGACAAGAACAAACTTCTTAAAATCGTTATGTTGTAGGTGATACTTTGGAAAACTAAGGCTAGTATCCAGCCTCCAAGTGGCAAGATAGGATTCTGACCTGTTGGCCATAATGATTCTTTGAAAGGGTTAAAGTAGGAAAGTTTTTTCTAGCACAGACAAGCCTGTAGCAGATAGCAAATTGATTAGCAAGGGTGTGGGCATTTGTATGACTAAAGTTACATGTGCAAGTGTTAAAAGGATTCAAGCTTTATTATATATCACATATCATTTCAGATCTTTCTCTAAACAGGTAGGGAGTCACTGCCATATCTTGCTTTAATATATATACATTTATCTGGAGTAGATTGTTTTGCACAGGAGGATCAGTAGTGTATTGCTTTCAACTTGACCAGCTGGTCATCCAGCTTTCATAGCTGGGCTCAGATTTGCATTTTCCATGTATGTCAAACAGTGGCCCCACAATCAGTGGCATTTTATGAATTACATAATTATCTGTGTGAAGGCAAATGCTTCTGCAGTCCCATCTGCTCATATTAAATTGATTGACAACCATGCCTGTTCAGGCCTATTAAACAGAGCAAGAAACCCAGTCAATCTAAGTTATGCATCTAACTCTTACGCACTTCTAATGAAGCAATCCTGCAAATAAGTGCCTAATTTTCCTCTCTAATCAAGGGAAGAAGGGAGAGAAGTGCCCTTGCAGTCATCCAAGGGAGAGCTCACTTTCCTAAAGAGTAAAGCTTTCACAAATAGTTTGAAGGCACCTATTAGAAGGATTTGAGTAGCCCTCTAAAATTATCTGGCAGGAGAGCTGTCGTGGCTGATTCTGTCTGGGATATCCTTTGAATCTGCTTGAGCAACTGGTGAGCTTCATCATCGTGTCGCCTCAGCCTTGTGCACCCGCCTTTGTTGTACCACAGTTCTTCACTGCCTTGCACTTGTGGGCGTTCTCCTGGTGTTCCCTGTGGGATGAGTCCCCTGAGGCCCATGGCTGGGTCTCCTGCATGGTGCTGCCTGTTGCAAGTAATAGCTGTGCTAATAGGTAGCAAAGGTACTATCAATTTTTTTGTAGGGGGAGGAGGAGGTATAAATGTTTTGAATGGCCAAGAAAGGATTTAAAAATCACAAGTTTAATGTGGCCAACCAAAAGGAGGAGGTAGGAGCGGACAGCTCAGCACCATCTCATCAGCATAGTTGGGATTGCTGCTGCTGCTCTCTTTCTGGGGACTGAGGTGAGAGGAGTTTTCCCAGGGACACCGCAAGTGCCCCGGTTGCACTGTGACCCAGGGAAGCAGTCTGCTCTACGTGCCAGCGATGTTATCAACTGCGGCGGGTGACATACGGGAGGCTGAGGTCACGTCCCGACAGGAGAGCGCTATGCTGCTCCCTTTCAAGAAAGGGTGGGGAACACCTTCTTCCATAATGTGAAACATTTGTGCTAGTTGGCATGTTAAAACTACTGTGGTGACACCTCCCCACGTCTCTGTACGAAAGCTGAGGGAAAATATGTAAACTTGGGACCGCAGATCAACCCATGCCTTTAGCTGTCTGGATGCGATAGCCAGCAGTTTCAGTGGGAGCTGGACTTGCCGTTGATGGAAACATTGCCTCCCTTGCCTTTAGGAAAAAGCTGGAGGAGTACGTGTGGAGGGGTGATCTTAGAAATATTGATCAAGGATTTCCCAAAAGCCTGAGTGATGCCATGTATATTTCAGCTTGGCACATCAAAAAACTTACCTTGGTATTTGAAGGTCAATATGTAATTTTATAAAAAAGATTTTTACCAAACCTAATATAAATACAGTCCCTTAAATATGCCTCTTCAATTATCAAGATGTTGCGGTATTTTGCACTATTTTGCTGGTACTTGAAGACATGGAATAATACTTTAATCTGTCATCCCTTTTAAAGCTGAGTAAAATGTGAACAGTGTTTTAATAAATTCATTTTTTAAATCTTTTGTGTGCTAAAAACATAGAACCGCTTTAGTAACAGCACAAATTAAATTTAATTTTAAAGATGGAGTTTTTCTGTCGACAGCTTTCATTCAATTGCTTAACTGTCTCAAAGCATGAGTAAAGATTACATGCATATGCATAGAGAGGGATAAAGAATATGTTGGAAACAATGTATTATCAAGATTGAGTTGTCATAATTTCACTGTCACTTCTGTCCCCCATCCTTCTGCAATATTTCTGTTGAGCCTGGGCTGTTCTCTTGGGAAACTCCCAGTGATCTTGCTACTCTGGAGTTTTGATTCTGCATCTGATTTCAGAAGTACTTTCTTTTCTGTACTTAATTTTGATATTTAGACAGATTTTTTACACTTTGATGTGAATCTTTGAAGGAATTTTGGGCTTCTCCCGAATTTTCTTTTTTCTCATTTTTTATTATATACACTGTGACTGCAGCATTAGGAGCATAGGAATTTAAGATAAAATAAGAATGGAGGATTATAATCACTGAAGTGATTTATTGAACTAATATCTTTGAATACCTCCTTTGCAAGGCATGTTTTAAGGCAAAGTTACAATGGTTTAAAAAGAAACCCTTTATTGTCTTTGTCTGTATCGATAATGGCTGTTTTTATTTTGTATGTTTTTATGTTTTTACTTTGCCCTTCCTGAGTAGGGTTAAATCACTTGCAAAAGGTTATAGGGTTGGCATAGCTTAAAAGGGATCAAAACCACCACAGAGGAGTTTCTCCAATCAAGTAATATTTAAAGTTAAGTATTCAAGATTACCTGGTACAATTAATCTGAAATGAATTAAAAGTAAACATTAAGTGAAACTGCCTGGCATTTGTTCTTCTCTAGTCAGTCGGGCATTTTATTTGTTGCATTGCCAGGACGGAAAAGGTTCCAAAATTCAAATCTGTAGAAGCAAATTCTTAATAAAACACTAGTTCAATCACTTTGACATGGAGTTAAAGGAGTAGTTTTCCTATAGGTGCTCATTCAGTTACAACAAGAATGCTGTCCAGAAGTCAAGTTGTTAAAATGGAAAAGCTGTTCCATTTTATTTATGGTAGGTTTTACAAATAACAACAATGTCTTTAATACTTCTCTCGTACATTTTTTGTTAAGGCTGTAAATCTGAGATTTATGAGTCTGGATTGTCATCTGAAATGGAAAGGAATTCTCTGCAAAGACAACATTCAACAGTCAGAGTTAAAAAGTTCATCTAGCAGAGAAGTTTACCAGTTATTTTACCACAAATACTTATTTCAAATTCATTATGAAAAATTAAGGGCCTCAGTTTCAGATGGCACCCACTTATGTACTCAGTACTCGGAAGCATTGAAATATTAGGCACATACAAAGGAGTTTGCAGTAGTAGGGCCTAAATTAAGGAAGTGTGATTTAAAGAAAGGGAAATCAGTAGATTCTTTCCCCAGAATAAAGGAATTTTTTAAAATAGTACAATATGTAAGATAATATTTTGATTGTAAGTATATTTCTCTTGGCTTCTAATAGAATGTCTTTTATTTGTGAGGTCTCAGTATACATTTCTGATCTTACTGATTACTTTCAAGTCTCAGTCTGTGGATACCCTCTGACCCTCAAATTTAACACTTTGACTAGGCTGTTTAATGACAGTAATTTTATTGTGAGCTAATATGTGTGTGTGGCATTACTTTACAGGTATAAACCAGAAGAAAGTCCCATATGGGACAGTATCTAAGCAAGCAGTGCTAGACCCGTTATTTTCTGATAGAATAAAATAAACCTTGCCCTCGATTCAGCTGGAGCGAACTTTTTGGGAGTCTTTGTCTGGAGCCACAAAAGGAATTAGTGAGCAGAAACCTGAAGACTACTAAGTTTATTTTAAGAATGTGTTGCCAGAAATCTAATAAATTTATTTATTGCTGCAGGCCATGCATTCATGAAATCTTACTAATCCAGGTGTTGTTGTAGTTTTTTTTCCTTCAGAGGGAGGCACAGGGTGTGGATCCTTAGGAAAACAGGTATTCTGCTTTAGGTAATATGGGCATTGTTTAATGATAGACATGACGGCTTGAGGGTATGTTTGGGTTTTCTCTATTATTACTCAAAAGAGTTTAAATTATTTTTCTGATGTGAAGTTAGTTACACAAAATGGTTATCAGTTTAATGACAGCACAGAAATAATTGTTTAATAAAACAATAATTCTTTTAAATTGAATAGATTTTTTCTTGTTATTTTTAAATATTCAGAAGATGAGTTTTAAAATGCTTGAATTTGCAGATTTACCAGTTCAGGACTAGTTGTATCTTTGAGCTTTCTCAGGACTCTTTGTGCACCCATGAAAATCACAGTTTTAGGTATCTGAATGTTAGCTGTCTAATCTGTCTGGCTCTGTAGTCTCCCTTCATAATCAGTGTAGTGAGCCAGATCCTTCCAGAGGGTGATCCACTCCATCCTATTAGATATATCTACAGTTCCTGGAGATGCTTCTCTTTCCATTGGTTGTGCCTGGACAGCTAGCTTAAATTAAATATCTGTCTTTTAAATTATAAAAGTAGATTAAATGAATCCTACCCTTAGTGACAGGTCTCATCTTTACCTGTTCTGAAACAGAAGCCAGTTGATTAGGTTCCTCTACACTGGGACCTGACCAAAATATATTGCTTATCAGTAGTGACTATTCAGTGGGAACTATTGAATTTGGCCACTCTGAAGATTTTTCTGCAGAGGAGCAGTGATCATTATGTATACAATATACAATAACATAAAACAGCATTTCAAAATACAGAGTTATCTTATCTGTACAGCAAGAGCAAAGCTTAGCAAGAGTGAAGTGCTACTAAGACAGCAGTCTACAGACAGCCCTGCTTCCCGATACCTTCCCACTTCTAGGTCTAGAGGGAGACCCTGTTCTGCAGCTGTCCTCTGTCCCCTTTCAAATGTTTCCTCTGCTGTCCATCCCCTATTTTGGGTTTTGTCCCGCTTCTCTTGAACCTGATTACATGAGTTAGGTCTCCAGAAGGGAGGATAGGCTCCCAAACAGTCGACTCTCTTCGTTTTCCCTTATTACTGTCAAATCGAAGCTATTAGAAGTGATCACTGCCTGCTGATTAGTTAAAATTAATCTCTTATAACTGGCTATCAAACAAGGCATAACAATCAAGAGACAGATAGCATGCTTTTTAATTTTTTTTATTTTTGTTTCCTGTTCATCAGTTTAGAAGCAGTAACAGGACAGAATAAAGTTTTTCTTCTTCATTTTCTGTGGCCTGGTAGCTGCTGAGCGTTCAATATAGCATGAACTTTGGCATGTGCCTGTCAGTTTCTTAAAGGTCTGTCATCCAAACACCAGCCTGTCCAGGACTGTTTGACCTCAAATATTGGGCAAGAGCAGGTTCATTCAGTACAGCATAACTTCAAGCTTTCATATAATATATTCATGCTGTGCATTATTTGTAGTTTATTTGTGATATCTGATCCCATAATATGCTTGTTTTCATCACTTTTAGATGTCTCCTTACATTTTTTTTTTCAATATCAAATGCATCCTGAGAGATTAGGGTTTGATTATGAATTGTTTTGAGCACATTCTGTTATGACCATGTCACTCCTCTTGACATTCAGTGAGACAAAGTATGTCTGGAAAGAAAGCCTTGTGAGTTCTGATTTTTAATGAGAACAGACTTGTAATTATTAGTAAATCTACTTTCTGTGGAACTGCTACTTGTAGCAGTCAGTACCTTCAATTTCCAAAGAAATCTTTGCATAGAAACTGTATGATGATCTTTCCGTTGTGTCAATGAGATTTAGATCAAATCTTTTTGTCATTGTCTTCACAGTAACCTGTGTGGCTTCATTGTGTACATTGCAATGTTTTAAAGTGATGTAATATTTTCTCTTTGGTATGTGCATAAACCAAATATTGTATCTGTTCCTTTCTGAATTTGCCAATTTGTATTTTCTGGGAAATGTCTAAAAAATATAGTTTTTGTGTCTAATGAGCTGTCAGTGGTTTACTTGTAGTTTACCCTTAATTTCACTTAAACTCTTTGCCCTCTTAAAAGAAAATCTAGGCTGCATCTGACATATTTTAAATGTCTGCTTTGAAATGAGGTGAATCAAATTCTAGAGTGTGACTGTCTGCAAAGGGTATTGGCTAAGGTGATTCTGTGAATACTATTCTATACATCTTCCCCACCTATAAACACTGAATAATTATTAAGTATTTGAATGAAGAGAGAAGAATTTTTCTCATCCTGTGAAAAAGTTCTGAGATATTGTTATCTTGAATTAGGTCAAAAAGTCAAAATGTTTATAAAATTTTGCAGAATAATTGAGCACAGGTCAATTAAAGCATTCATTCTGAAAAATTTAAATTGAATTTTTTAACTTTTTACATTTAAAATAAATTTATTACAATATTAATATGAAAAGCTATATACACCCAAAAAACTCAAGACAGACTGTATAAATAAACAATGAAATTCAAATTTCTTCCCTAACAGTACTTTCAGTAAAGAGATTAATCAAAGTCAGTCTTTTTGTGAACAGCTTTGATTTTTGATGGATTGGTAGAAGAGGAATCGTTTGAATAATATTTGTCCTGTTCTAGTTTGTTCGGTCTTGCTAAGAACTTTCAGGGTTGCTTGATGTCTTTTATTTCATTAAGGACACTGATTCAGCAATGCACATAAGTGTGTGCATAAGCATTTCAATAGTACCTCTGAATCCAAGAAATTATTGCATAGTCACCATCCTGAATTGGAGCTGTAGAAATAGGAAGAGAATTGTTCAGCATCTTGCAGAGCTTATTTACAGCAAAAAACCCCAAACCCACTAGTGATCTTTTGGATTGCCTTGAAATCAGCTACAAAGCTGACCGCTTAATAGCTCTACAGGCTTTCAACCACACACATTGCTCCAGCATATATTTTTGGTGATTCAGCCCAGGGTCAATAACGAGTTTTCCCTACTCATTTGTCTGTTTTGCTCTTCTCCTCTTTGAAACCCCGCAGCCTCTCAGTGCAGCCAATAGAATGAAGGTACCCTGCCTCTTGGTAAACTAATTTATACTGAGGTTGATTTAAACTGAAATTGCTGTAAAGCTATGAAATGCAGTGACTGAAGAGCTATTGCATGTTTGCTTCCACAGTTTCTGTTAATGAAAACCTGGTTAATCTCTTAATCAGAAACTGGTTAATCTCTATCAGAAGAACAGGGCATAAACTCGAATTGGGAATTCCTTAAATTAACCCAGCATGAATTTCCAGACTGTGCTTGGAGACCTCCTTAGTTACACTTAGCTGAATTTTACCGGGATCAAAATTTAATATGCACTGTCTAGCCTATCCATTCATGTCTCTCTTCTCACTTCTCCATCCGTTTTTCTGATAAAGCAACTATACAGTATTCTTCAAATATTTTTTCTACTACATGACTTCAAACATTTATTTACTGAGAGCACTGGCAAACGCAGCCATTCCAACTTGTTTCTTGGGGGAAGACATGAAACAGAAGCAAAAAAAGGTTACAGAAACTACTGAAAGACGGAAACTGTCTGCAGTTCATTGGATACCAGCAATTACACTCCAGGCAAGCCAAATCCATGATGCTGGGAAGTGTGTGTTTTCTCATGAGAAGTCAGAGAAACCATTGTTTTAGTTCCTAATCACTAGGGGCTAGTTTGGGGTGGTGGGTTTGGTTGTTCTGCAAATATATTGAGTTACAGTGGCAGACAGAGTGCAGAAGGGTGCAGAGTTCACTAAGTTATTATAGTGATTGGATTCCATTACGGTACATTTGAGAAAGACTTGTAAAGATGAAGCATTCTAATGGGTTTCTAATTGGATAAAATTATTAGGTTAACTTACACATGGCTGAAGTCAATTCAAAGCATTTTAATGGAGGATTTTACATGCTGGTCTTGCTTATGTATTTCACTTCTGCAGATAGTTTTTCTAGATGAAATTAAGGCAGTTTAACAAGACATGATATTTCTGATGATCTTTCATAGCAGGGAAAGTAGCGTATAATGTGTTGTCCAATGCATTGAATAAAGATTATTTGTTATCTATTTTCTACATATTTATACAAACCACAAATCATGACTACCAAATAGCATGGGGATCAAAAAACCATGAGAATTGCTGAGGTTGGAGACAGGGAGCTTCACGGCTAAATGGGGAATCATGATGTTGGAGTCAAAGGTTTCTACATTTCACATCAGGTTCTACTTCTAATAAAACTGTTGAAGTAACTTTATCCTGGTACATAGTAACTAACTTGACTTGACACAGAAGAAGGAGGCTAATCAGAGGTTGAAAAAATGAAACAGGTGTCTAAAGATGGAAGATTTCCTTTCTGTCCTTTGTCTCTGTATCTTTGTTTTCACTGCAGGCTGAGCTCAAGTTCAGGAGTGGATTTTCCTTTTCAGATGCTTCGTGTACCTGCTACAGTGAGAAGATCCATAGCAAGGAAAAGGACAGAGTAGTGCCAGTTTTGGTAACCCTGTCTGAATGGAGCATCCAGTGGGTTCAGATATTCTGAGCCAAAAAGGAAAAGCCGCAGGTCTATGGCAACAAATGAACAAAGTGTCAGGAATTGGAAAGAGCTGGAGGAAGAGGGAGGAAGTACATGATGTGTTAAGATGTCTTGCTATGGTTGTAGTTATGCTATACAATGATTCCTGAACTATAGGTGGGCTGTTAATACTGTATTTTGCTATTACAAGGTATCTGCTTTGAAAATATATGCTCACAGGCAATTACAGCAATTAAGATATGATGGTCATCCATTCCTTTTCAGAAAGCCCTTGGGCACCATTCTGAGGTACTATATCTTGCCATATACCAATATTTTGAGCCTGACAAGGCACGCAATTAAATGCAAATATAAATCAGATTTAGGTTTGAACTATTTGAGACACTAAAACTGAAACGTAAGAGATGTGTGTAAGTGAGCTGTAGGTTGTATGCCTGTGTCCACAATACGTTTAAACCATTAGTTCTTTGTGCAGTGGAACGAGTGAGGCCAGATTTCCTTTTGCTTTTTGTCTTATGGTTGGAATCTCTTCTGTCTAGAACAGTGCAGACTCTGGTAGATGCTTTTTCTTTAGTCAGGGTATTTATAATTTCTCTCTCTGTCATTGATATTCTCATTTCTAATATGAAATGAGCTCATGAAGCAACATTTT
This sequence comes from Apteryx mantelli, assembly GCF_036417845.1. Lineage (NCBI taxonomy): Eukaryota > Metazoa > Chordata > Aves > Apterygiformes > Apterygidae > Apteryx > Apteryx mantelli. Next base: position 30,143,347 of record NC_089978.1, read on the forward strand.
TTTTCTCAGTAGAAATAGAAAAGTAGAGGTTCTCTATCCTCTAATTGTCAGGCAATTTTGTTTACTTTTACATCTTAGAAGCTTTTATCACTCTGTCAAATTAGGTTTAAACTGGCCAGTGTGTTCAAAGGTGGCACACGTACACATAGCTTTTCTCACTAGGTAAACGGACAATATTTTTTCTCTTGCATTTGTCCCAAGAAACTAATGCAAAGACACTGGTATTTACTGAGTCAATAGAATATGGTCAAGCTAAGGTAAGTACAGATTTAGCTAACACTTGGTTAGTGGTTTTATTGTAATGCTCAGTACAGTTTTTGGTATGTGAATTTGTAAGCCTCCCCTTTCTCTGTAGCAATAGAGATCAAAAGAAGAGAAAGAAGCAGGGCAAGGAGTGCGGCATAACACTCTGATAACCATTTCCCTCCTTTCATTTATGTAGTACCGTTGCCTTTATGTTGGAGAGATTATACAAGTTTGGTTGTTTGGTTTTTCTTTTCTAGTAGACAAGTCAGCTCCATAAAGAAATAGAGAGGCTTATCTTGGAAGCAGAGTGGAAGTAAATGAAAAAGTTGCCTATTTCAGCCCTGGTGAAGCCACATCTGGAGTACTGCATCCAGTTCTGGGCTCCCCAGTACAAGAGGGATGTGGCACTACTGGAACGAGTCCAGCGAAGGGCTACAAAGATGATTAGGGGACTGGAGCATCTCTCTTATGAGGAAAGGCTGAGAGAGCTGGGCTTGTTTAGCCTGGAGAAGAGAAGGCTGAGAGGATATCTTATCAATGTGTACAAGTATCTGAAGGGAGGGTGTCGAGAGGATGGGACCAGACTCTTTTCAGTGGTGCCCAGCGACAGGACGCGAGGCAACGGGCACAAACTGAAACACAGACAGTTCCAGCTGAACATGAGGAAAAACTTCTTTGCTGTGAGGGTGAGAGAGCACTGGAACAGGTTGCCCAGAGAGGTTGTGGAGTCTCCTTCTCTGGAGATATTCAAAACCCGCCTGGACGCGATCCTGTGCAATGTGCTCTAGGTGACCCTGCTTGAGCAGGGTGGTTGTACTAGATGATCTCCAGAGGTCCCTTCCAACCTCAACCATTCTGTGATTCTGAGATCCTGTGATTTGTTCAAGGGAATAAAATCAAATAAACTGGAAAGGGAAAAACAGCCTTCCATTTGCCTCTTCATCCAGTAGTTAAGCCATGAGTGAACTGAAATACTTAGATACATTTCTCTGCTGTTCAGTTATTTTATTCATTGGCTTTTGTACAAAAGTCTTAAATTCTAAAGGGATTTATTTGCACATTTCAGATAATACTTATCTGAGCAAATCTTGTTCTGTAGCAGCACCTTGTGGGAAGGGAGTCAGACTACATCCTTTCACACAAGCCAGCATTCACGAAAGACAGTTGCTGAGAAAACATCTGTCTTCAGTGAGCTGAACAATTTATTTTATTCTTGCTACGGAAATTGCAGCATTCTCCTGAGCAATGGCAAACACACCCAATGGAATGACACACAGAACTTGACTGGTCCTTCTGTTATTATCTGTGGCATCCAGAATTCCTACACTGACAAGAAGGGCCTTTTTACAGTGGAAAACTAGTAAGCAGATGGTGGTAAAGTGTACATGAAAAAGTAAAGTTGTGCTATATTTTATCAGAAATGTGCTAATTAATTTGCTATATTCGGTACAAATACTTGGTTTATAGCCAGTGAAATGGGTGCTACCTCTTTTCAGCTCTTATCTTACAAACTGGGAAAAAAGTGGCTTTTTTAGCTGGGTCTTAAAGTGCCATCTGTTTACATTTGTTATTTCTGTAATATTTTTTGTAGACTAAGATAAAACCTATATATTCTGCCATTTTAATAAGCACTTACTGCTGTTTTACAGTTGTAGAAATCATGTTAAATGTAAACACAGCAGCTTCATTTCTTCTGGGGGCAAAAGATTAGGCTGAGACATGCTCAGTTTGCAGGCTGGTACTCAGTGTTTTGCAGTTGGAGTTAAATGGCTTCCAAATCATCCCCTCCAAAACTTTGGATCATACTTCCCATATTCATGCCTTGCTTGGGCTTCAAAAATGAGCCTGCCCGCCTCTGCTGATGAATATATGGGCATTTTTGTTTGGGGAGAAGGACTGTGAAGGTTCTTTCCATCATTTGGAGAGGAAATTTGATCTTCCGCTTGATGGCAATGCCATCAGCATCAAGAACTATCACCCACAGCCTGTCATACATGTTAACCATTCAGTTTGCCCAGCAGACCGTACTGCTTTACTGAGTTTTCAATTCTCAGTGTTTGAGTGCACAACAACTGTCCATTTTCACTGAGCCTGCAGGAAAGCTGTTGTGCAATGGCTAAATTAGAGATCTAGGAAAGGATCCCTGGAGTTACCTTTCTTTCCAGGATTGTGGTGCTACAGGTATGCCCCCTGCCCTCCCCCCAAAAAAAAACCACCTTGAGGACTCGTTTTGATCTATTTGAAAATTTAACTTGCAAAACACATCTCAGCATCTCAATTAGTTTGGGGCACTCATGATACCATGAAGATAGGTCATTACAAAGAGAATGCCAATAAGCATTTGTGTCTCTCCAGATCTCTTTAATGACATAGACGATCACACTTGTGTGATTAACCCAACAGTTACAAGCATGTAAGCTTAGGAGGGCAACACCTTAGCTGTAAACTGTGGCATGTATCAGGGAAACTTAACCTTCTTGAAACCATTTCCTAGTAAGATATGAAAGCTATGTCATAAATATGTTGTATCATACGGAGCTGACGTATAATTTATAAACTAATAAGACCAGAAATTGACTGGTTTAGTGAACAAAATACTCAGTTTTAGAGGCAGGCTATATGGGTAAATGGGTTAATTTCATATGTGGCAGGAATTAATTCTGTTTGCAGTTTTGAAATAAAATCCCACTGAAATTTGCTCTTACAGTCCAAAGGATGGTAGATATCATCTCCAATCTTTTGGGATAATAAGGGCCTTCCTGTGCTTCAGGCAGTCCAATCATATCTAGGAAGTTCCACATGTTGCCTTGTGTAATGGGTCTTTTGAAAATACAAATACAGTTCTGCAGAACCTTGGATCAGCTGCAATTTTTATAATTTTTAGAAAAGGGATCCCAAATATATTTGCGTGAATTCATAGAAAACTAACATACTTTGGACTGAATGTGATTGAGATAAAGATCTGAGATAAAATGTATTCCTGTATGTACCAAATACATCATGAGTACATTGAGTTCTTGTTATTTCTTAGTTTCAAACCTTTGCCATGCTTGGATTTTAATGGCCAGCTAGGATATATATCTCATCTGGGTTACAGGTTATGTTAATCTCAAAAGAAAAAATAGTATTTAACAAAAAGGAAAAATAAATAAATGCCTTTATCATTTTGTTTTGCAGGGGGCAATAAGCTGAAGAATCAACATTTTCGCCTAAACTGGGCATGGATCTCCTTAGAAAAGGAGTATTATTTAGTAAACGAAGACTCCAAATATCTTGATGTTGTTCTTAAACGGAGAGGTTACCTGGGAGAAACTTCTTTTATAAGTAAGTTCAATTCTAGTCCTATCAGTCGCTTCTATAAGTGGCTGGCAAGCTAATTCTCCAAATGTATTAATGCAGCTATATCCTTTTACTGGTGTATGATACTGAGCAAGCTAGATACAAAGTAGTATGTTTACTTATTAAAGCACTCATCTTTTATTGAGCTAATTATATGATTTCTTGAATTATATAATGAAATTTTCACACATGTATTTTTTTATGGTCTTCTGCAATTCATTTTTGATTTAGCAGCCCAAGACCCAGTCCTTCTTCCTTGGATTTGAATCATTAAAATTTCTGTTGGCTTCAATATTAGGAGAAAAGGATCTTATAAACAAAACTGGTTAATCGACATGGTGTTGAAGCTCACCACAATGCATGTCATTCTAATTAGTTCCCCAGAATGCTATTTCTCCTAAAATAACTTCATTATTTACCTTGAATATTTAAAAATATTTAAATCATTTAAATAATATTTAATTGAATATAAATATAAAAATTATAAAAATGAATGCATAAAATTTATAATGTTAAAATAAGAATAGTGCAACAAATTGTTCTTTTATAAATAAGTACATTTTGAAAGTGTTTAGAAATTTCAGGGTTTTCAATCATGGAAAATACTTCAGTTTTTGTTTATGACAAACTATTTGTTTACTAGCAGAACAAATTTATGACTTCAGGTAATGGAATGTATGTTTTTTGAGCCAACTTGGAGCATATATATAAGTTCTAAATATATAAGTTATATATAAGTTCTATTACTCAGAACGTCATTAAAACAGAAGAGTGAAATGTATTCTTGCTATACTTCTGCTAGATGGTGTCATATTTTGAGATGTTTGCTGTGTTGCATGTATGTCAAATTCTTAGCAGATCATATGAGAACAAAGATGTGATTGCCAAATGTGAAGATCTAAGGGAAAGTTCCTCCAGCTGGCTTGCCTTCAGCCAGTAGAAAACAGCAGCAGCTGAGGACAGCAAGCGCAGTCTACAGAAGACATTCTTTTGGAGCTGAAATTACTAATAGCATGCTTGGACACTGAGGTTCTTTATGCTTTTGAACAGTATCAAAGTATTTTTAAACAAATAATTGAGAGTTTAAGATTTAACAGAGTTCTAAAAAATATAAAATTTCTGGGGATGATAATGTCCAAACTGGAGCACCAGAACAAGAAAAATACATTTATTAAGGGTTATTAATCAGTAAATATGTAAATAAAATTATTTACAACTAAGGAATAGTTTATGAAGAAACCTATAAGAAATATCTCAGAACTTAAATGGATGAACAGATTTCCCAGCATGGAGTGTTCTCTTTTTTTTTTTAACAGCCGAATTCTGCAATTCCTGCTGAAATAGAATTCCTGTTAAAGGAATGCATTTGACACTACAATATATTGCCACTTTTTTAACAAAGCACAATATTAAAAATACTGAAATGAAAAAGGGCCAGATTTTAAAAACTGTTTTTAAATAAACAAATGTATATATACTCATAATTTCCAAAGTACCATTGCACCTTCAAAAATCTCATTAGATTCGCAGCCAAAGAGTCTCCTGTAATTAGGTGACTAGGCCACTGTTTTCCCACAAACTGACATAAGAAGTCTGAGATGTTGTCTACTTCTTGCCAAGAAGAAGTATTTTGAAAGGACTGAACATCCCTTTGTACAGCTGTATGTATGTCTGTGTATACAAACCTGTAAGTGTGTTATCCATAAACAGCATTTACAGCCGTAGCACACAGATTTATTAAAAGACCAGTATAACTCTTAACTAGTTTTATGAATAAAGTGAAAAGTTTTAATGAAAAGCAGTGCTAGCTAATTGCCTGTACAATTTGGGATTATTTTATGAGCAGGTGCCTAGGTCTGGTACTAATATTGTATTTGTTTCACAAAATGCAGTTCCTGTCTGGATTTTTTTCTCTATAATGAGAAAATACGTGTGTAGCAACTTGACAGCAATTGTCATACCTCATTTTCCAGGAAGGCTGTTGTGAGCTGGTCTGATTAAACAGTGACCAGCATGTGCATGAGCAGTAAGCTCATTTTCTTCAGTCAATGTTGGCAGTCAATTGATGCTGATACAAGAGGTGTTGAAAGCTGCTTGCAGTGTCTGGGGAGTGAAAAGGTGAAAAAAGATTGTGTTATCACGTTCTGCTACCTTACACCTATCTCTAGCTTCTGGATCTGTTCCCATTCTGTTCCTTCTGCATCCACACTGCTGATGCATTTGGACCCGAAAACATTATTCTCGTACAATTTCAAGTCAAAACTCCTGGTGGGCTTACACTGCTTAGAAAAGGCACTCAATTTGAGGCTGATATTATGCAATTATGTAAGCATTTACCTGGCATGAAGGACAGGCTCTTCCTTAGAAATAGGAGTTATGTTTAAGTCTCTTTCTGAATTAGAATTTGAGTTTCAAGTACTGAGATGTACTTAGGCCACCTATCTAGCTAGGGAATTTACAGGAATTAGGCATTAATTAAATGAATCTAACTTAAAAGGCTCTGTTTTGAACAGTAAATTAACTTTGATAATATATTTCTTTTAAAGAAAGTAAAAGAATGATAGAGATAAGCAAAACATAAAGTTAAGGATGTGTAGTTTAAATTCATTTCTGATACTGGTTAACAAATACTGATTTGACTTCTGACTTTCAAATAACAATGTTTTCAAAATTTTTCTGAATTCAGCTGACTCCAGCTCCAAAAAGAGAACTGACAAGCAAGAATAACAAATCTGAGTAATTTGCCTTTGGTTGACTTACCTTAGTTCTGCAAAATGGAATTACAGAGTTGAAAAGAACATAGAAGATACTGATTAAGACACTTACTAGGCTTTCTGATCCATATGCAGGGCTGAAGGGGCTGAAGGAATACAGAGGTTATATAAAATAGTAGCTATGATGAAGGAGGAGAAGCAAGCAGGAAGTGAGAAAGGCAAAGTTTGTAGGGAGAGGTGGTAAGTTTTAGTATATTAAATGATACAGTTGGAAGAAACAGATAAGAGGTGAGATAGGTTTTTGAATTCTTTTGAGAACCTTTAAGATTTGGATGGTGCTGTGCAGTTGGAACAGAAGCCAGATGCATGAGCTGGAGACAGTTCTAAAGGACTGTCTAATTTGCACAAAGGCCTTTCAGACAGCCTTGAATAGGGAGAGAAACATCAATGAAAAGCTATTTTAGAAATGTAAGCTTGCCAGTCGGCTTAGAGAATTTAGAGCTTTTCTGGTAGTTAGTTTTGCTTTTGCCTTTAATTAAGTTAGTTGATCTGCTTCACCTTTATTTGTGACACCAATATAAATTGATCAAGAGAAACAGAGTTAGCTTGAGCAGACTTAAGTTGGGAAAAGTATATTTTTCTAAATCTTTTTTTTTTTTAACGCTGAAATAATGAGAGAAGAATACAACTGATGCTTTTAATGATCTGAATTTCTGGTTTTGGCAGGTATTAGTACCAAAGATGGCACTGCCAAGAAAGATAAAGACTTCAGAGGAAAAGCCCAGAAGCAGGTGCAGTTTAATCCTGGCCAAACCTTAGCTACGTGGAGAGTACGGATTTTAAGCGATGGTGAACATGAACACTCGGAGTCCTTTCAAATTGTTCTTTCTGAGCCTGTCATGGCAGTCCTTGAATTTCCTGATGTGGCTACAGTGGAGATTATTGACCCAGGAGATGGTAAGAACCTTACCAGAACTGTATTGCTAATGTGTGCATATACCAAAAGATAAACTGGAGGAATTAAAGAATCAACAGTAAAACTGCTGTTTCCAGCTCCAAAACGGTCCTGGATTTTAATACTCCACTCAGTATCTGAGTAATCAAGTTTAGCTGATTACAAGCCATTCTGATTAACTCAGAAATGCATTTACTCCACGTGTATTTTCAACTAATGCAGACTGCTCAAAGCTTAGTTATATTTTCACATCTCTTTTAAATATAAAGTGCTAAATTTCATGTTAGATTTAGTTTCATGTTATGTTTTTAGCAGGTTGGGTGTGAAAGCAGAATAGTATTTAATAATTATAGAAAGAAACATTACAGATTTGAGGCATGTTTACTGGTCTAGATTCTACCCTATGTAATGTCCTAACCTCAGGAGGATCAACAATTCAGAAGACACCAACGTGTTTGCAAACACAGAGTGTATTTGCACAGGTGACTGGCAGCTAATTAATTTACTCTGCCATAATAATTCATGTGAGAGAGAGTGGTACAGGCAAGTCTAAACTGGTTGACTCCAAACCATTTTGGGTCCTGAAGCAGACTAGTTGCATCAGGCCTTAATATCAAGCTGAAAATCTCTATAAAGGCAAAGTTCATTAGCCCAAATACAGCTCCAAGCTAGGGATGCTAGACCACATCAAGGCATGATGTTTCTACAGCTACGTAGTACTTGTTACATTATGAGCACTTACCATATTTCTAGTACCGCAACGTCTTTGCACCACATTATTTCACTGAGTGCATGCCTGCTGTCTCCCACAAGCTGCCTTTGACTGACAACTGAGGAGAGCAACTACACCAAATGTTTTTTGCATGTGATGACCTGGGCAAAGATACTGCCTTAGGTGACTCCTCTCCCACCTCCTGATACGCAGGCTTGAATATAAGTGATACGTACAAAATTAGCATAGATTTTCTGGCTGCTCTTCTCCTGGAGATCTGCAAAAGTTACTTTGGCCCTAGCCACGGTATAGGAAGAGAAAAGGCAGGAAGTGTGCATGTCCAAATAGTTTGCATTCAGGACAACATTTGACAGCTGAGGTGTCAAGAACATATAAAATGACAGTTAAATGTAGGTGAAGAAAGAACTGATTTAAAAAAAGGTATGTGCTCTGGTTGCAATCTGGTGGCTTTGCTTTTCAGCTGCAGCCAGACACTTGAACCTGTGGGCCACGATCACACAAAAACGTCATTAAGGAATCTTTCAAGAGATAGAAGACTGTAACAACTTGTTTTATATAGTCTTTCCTAATTAACATTTGAAGAGGACTGAGCAGGAAAACTGTGTCAGATTTTTTTTAGTGTCTAGTACAAATACAAGTTAAATCAAAGGTTATCTGACAGCCATATTTAGTCACTGAGACAAATAGTGCTTAACATGAAACGCAGTGTGTGTGAGACAGAAATGAGTTGAAAATGTATCAGATCTATATATAATACCTTTGATCCATGAAATAGGACAAATGAGGATAGTCTGAGGCTTCCTAATGCCAACAATAATTTTCCTATTTCATGAATCAAGATAAAATATTTATAGTCCCAGAAAATTTGCAGTAATCTATTTGCAATAGTTTTATAAGTAAAGTAATAAATTTGCATAGGAAAAATCAAATGCATAATCAAAGAATATCTGTGGGGAAAATATATGTAGCCCTTTGAGAGGAAGGATTTGGTTTCCTAATCATCTTTTAAAAAGCCAGATTTAATGAGTTCAGATGCTAACTGAATAGGAACCATCAAGGGTTTCATCCTCTTTCCAGTGAAGTTGACTTTAAAACTCATTGATTTGAACAGTGTAGTCTTAGTACCAAAATAGCTTATGTGGGAAGGTGTACCAGCCCTTTGGCGTATGGAAAATTAACTAACGTTTTATGCCAAAAAAAGATTTCATAAGGATGTGTTTTCATTCGCTAGCTGAAGAAAATATTCAGCCTTGAGTTTTAAATCAGTGGTGCAGATTGTTCTTCTCTGATCTTTTATGTTATTCATAAGATCTGTTAAACTTTTAAAATGTGATTTTATTCCTAATTGGATAACTATAATAGAGACAGGAAGCACAGAACAAATCACATTCCTGCATTTATTCAAAAGATAAAGTTTTTCATTTTATCAACTTAATTGTAAAGGGAAAAATAAAAGGACAAATGAGTTCTTTAATGTTACCTTCTCATTTAGTTTAAAACAGAAAGGTTGCTTTTTTCTGTTTTTTTTTTCATATCAAATTTTTGACTTGCTGGAATAATGAAAGTGTCTAGATCTTATCAAACCTGAATTACAGCATTTTTAAGGCAGGCTTTGATCTTAAGTCATGCTAGTAGTATTTTCCAGTTGGAGAAATAAAACCTGGAACATCCTTTCAAAGAAATCACATTACATTTTTCAGAAAATTGTTTGCAAAGTACTCTGAAATAATGAAATAATTTGCTTTGTGCAGTCAGCAAATACCATTTGATTTGATATTATGCAAAATTATAGTATTAAAGCAGCCTTAATTAGATTGCAGGTACACTACTGGAACTATAAAGGTCCTCTGTATATAACTGTTCTTTTTTCTTGATTTTTTTGAGGAAACAAGAACAAAATGGATCCCAAGTCCCAGGGACAGCATAAAACATAGTCATCTGCTTGTATGAGTATTGAATGATGAAAGAGTTTAAAAATGCATTTTCCCTAAAAAATAGAATCTGATATTCTTGGGCCTGATAGGTTTTAGGAGGAGATTGCTCTCCAGACTCCGCTGACTGTACTGGCTAGATCTACACTGAGTAAAACAGAAGTGTAAACACTTAGCCAACTCAAGTCAGATGTCCAAGTCAGGAGCTGAGTCTCACCCCTGTTGTCCTCAATGTTGTACCAGCACATTCACTCAAAATAAGATAGCAAGTGCTAAATCTGGCTTTATAAGCATCCTCAGTGCCAAATGATTGCCATGGTTATCAAAATGTAGTAACTAAAGAATGACCTTACCATTGCCTGTGTGTGAGGTACAGTATTGATACTTCTGTGATTAATAGCTAATGAAATAGCATGGAGATAATAATAGGCTAGACCTTGTGGACCAATCTTCCAAACTTTGTCTTGCACCATTAACCCTAAATAAGTAAATTAATCACATAAAAGACTACTTTGTAGGAAGTCGTGAGATCAGACCTAATGATCTGATATTATTTTCTATTTCTGATAGTTAAAAAGACCAAGAAACTCTATTTCTCTCACCCTCCAAGTTTTTCTTAAAATTTAGGTCTATTACTGATACATTCACAGAATCACAGAATGGTTGATGTTGGAAGGGACCTCTGGAGATCATCTAAGTCCAACCACCCTGCTCAAGCAGGGTCACCTAGAGCACGTTGCACAGGATCGCATCCAGGCGGGTTTTGAATATCTCCAGAGAAGGAGACTCCACAACCTCTCTGGACAACCTGTTCCAGTGCTCTCTCACCCTCACAGCAAAGAAGTTTTTCCTCATGTTCAGCTGGAACTGTCTGTGTTTCAGTTTGTGCCCATTGCCTCTCATCCTGTCGCTGGGCACCACTGAAAAGAGTCTGGTCCCACCCTCTTGACACCCTCCTTTTAGATATTTGTATACACTGATAAGATCTCCTCTCAGTCTTCTCTTCTCCAGGCTAAACAGGCCCGGCTCTCTCAGTCTTTCCTCATAAGAGAGATGCTCCAGTCCCCTAATCATCTTTGTAGCCCTTCGCTGGACTCGTTCCAGTAGTGCCATGTCCCTCTTGTACTGGGGAGCCCAGAACTGGACACAGTACTCCAGATGTGGCCTCACCAGGGCTGAGTAGAGGGGGAGGATCACCTCCCTTGACCTGCTGGCAACACTCTTCCTAATGCACCCCAGGATACCGTTGGCCTTCTTGGCCACAAGGGCACATTGCTGCCTCATGCTTAACTTGGTGTCCACCAGCACTCCCAGGTCCTTCTCAGCAGAGCTGCTTTCCAGCCAGACAGCCTGCAGCATGTACCGGTGCATGGGTTTACTCCTCCCTAGGTGCAGGACCCTGCACTTGCCTTTGTTGAACTTCATGAGGTTCCTCTCTGCCCACCTCTCCAGCCTGTCCAGGTCTCTCTGAATGGCAGCACAGCCCTCCGGTGTATCGGCCACTCCTCCCAGTTTTGTATCATCAGCAAACTTACTGAGGGTGCACTCTGTCCCTTCATCCAGGTCATTGATGACCCTCCAGGGTCTGGGGTTCCTGAGGGCTGACCTGAGCAGTAAAGACTGAAGCAAAGAAGGCATTCAGTAACTCTGCCTTCTCTGCATCCTTCGTCACCAGGGCACCCCCCCCCCCCAATCAGCAAAGGGCCCACATTTTCCCTAGTCTTCCTCTTGCTACTGATGTATTTGAAGAAGCCCTTCTTGTTGTCCTTGACATCTCTTGCCAGATTTAATTCCAAATGGGCCTTAGCCTTCCTCGTCACGTCCCTGCATACTCTGACAACGTTCCTATATTCCTCCCAAGTGGCCTGTCCCCCTTTCCACTTTCTGTATACTTCCTCCTTCTGGTTGAGTTTTGCCAGGAGCTCCTTGCTCATCCTCACAAGTCTCCTGCCCCCTTTTGCTTGACTTCCCACTCATAGGGATGCACCACTCTTGAGCTTGGAGGAAGTGATGGTTGAACATTAACCAGCTCTCTTGGACCCCCCTTCCTTCTAGGGCCCGAACCCATGGGATTCCTCCAAGTAGGTCCCTGAAGAGGCCAAAGTTTGCTCTCCTGAAGTCCAGGGTTGTGATCCTACTTGGTGCCCTGCTGCCTCCTCGCAGGATCCTCAACTCCACCATCTCATGGTCACTGCAGCCAAGGCTGCCCCCGACCTTCACATCTTCAACCAGTCCTTCTTTGTTTGTTAGTACGAGGTCCAGCAGCACACCTCTCCTTGTTGGCTTCTCCACCACCTGTGTCAAGAAGTTGTCACCAATGCTCTGCAGGAACCCCCTGGACTGTTTGAGCCTAGCTGTGTTGTCTTTCCAGCAGATATGAGGGTGGTTGAAGTCCCCCATGAGAACCAGGGCCTGTGATTGTGAGACTACTTCCAGCTGTCTGTAGAAGGCCTCACTGACTTCCTCTTCCTGATCAGGTGGCTTGTAGTAAATACCCACAACAGCATCACCCTTGCTAGCCTTAATCCTTACCCATAAGCTCTCGACTCACTCTTCATCCACATTCAAGTTATTTGTTGCATTTTAGAATATGCTAAGATGCTTCTAGCTATTTCAGTCGTGACTTTCTGAGGCCATAACACAACGTAAACAAATGCGTCTGTTCTCTGCAGAATCAACTGTCTTTATTCCTCAACCCACCTATACTATTGAAGAAGATGTTGGTGAATTGTTTATACCAGTCAAAAGAAGTGGAGATGTGAGCCAGGAACTGATGGTTATCTGCTACACACAACAAGGTAGTAGAACCGACAATAGAAAAAAAAAGTGAAAATGGAAAAGAGTGCAAAAAGCAAAATGAATTGTTCCATCTATTGCATAATTTTTATAGCCCAGATAATGATTTTTTAATCTAAATATCGCCAGTTTCAGTTGGATATGTATTCATCTTTGCTACCTGTCTTAAAATCCTATTGAATACAGCCAAAAAGTTATCATGTTCCAAATTGCTGCTTGTTGTTGGGAGGTGACATGGATCTATGTTCCTTATCTTTTTGCATGACTTTTATATGCAGCCCCTGCTATCTGAAAGTAATTAGAATTGAAAGCACTGCAGTAGTTGCCCATGATAGCCTGTACTTGTTTGTATCTTAAAAAAAATGGTCATAGAATACTACTACTTAATTGATATGCTTCTTCTTCCTCTCCTCACCAGTCTCCCATTAATTACATCCATGAGGAGTTTTTCTAGCCACATAGAGTATGTGGTTTCCTCCATCTGTGTTTTTATTACTACTTTTCATTTGCAGAATCAAAGTAACATTTTTGGTGAGGTGATCTAGAATCAAAATAATTTGTTTTTATCAAATTGTATCTAGATATAATTAATTTCTTGTCTACTAACAACCTCCACTGATAAAATATGCTAAAGAAGTTAATTTGTAGGCTTCAGTACAGCGTGTCCTTTGTCAGTCTGTCTCCTGTGATAAACTACAAAATTCCTTCCAGCTGAAATGCCGGAGATGAATTTGAGGAGTCTTATGTCTGCTACAGACTTCATACAGTAGAAGTAGTTTTCCAAAGAGCTCAGAAATGTAGTCTAGTCAGAGATCTCAGCCCATCTTATCATATAAATGTAAACAGAAATTTAAAAGATAATGAAAATAAAATTCAACCTATGTGAGGGGATCATTATAATTGCTGTATCTGTGATGACTGTTTACCTTTTATGCCACAGGAACCGCATCTGGCACTGCCCCAACCTCTGTACTGTCTTACTCTGACTATATATCCAGACCTGAGGATCATAACAGCATTCTACGTTTTGACAAAGATGAAATAGAAAAAATGTGTCGGGTAGTCGTCATAGATGATTCCTTGTATGAAGAGGCTGAAACCTTTGATGTTCTGCTAAGCATGCCAATGGGTGGAAGAATTGGTGCAGAATTCCCAGGAACTCGCATTACCATTGTACCTGACAAGGATGATGGTAAGGCATAACGTGACAAGGTGATATTCCCAGTGCAGGACAGAAGCTACAAGTATAATCACACTGAAACTGCCATGTAGAAGTTGGTTTCTGTACTTCCTCCTAGTGGTAAACATCAAGAGATTTGAAAATATTATTAGAAAACTATGTGTTTTTAGTAGAGATAGCTTAAGCCTTGAAAAAATTACATGAGCAAATTGGAAGTTAGGGGATGTACCTTTCCATTCTACAATGGTAACAGGTGTAACCCAAAATGTCACACTGCATGGGAACCCTTATATGTATGACTTTGAGGTAGTGTCCACAAAACGTTCAGGCCCATTGATCATTGTGCTCCAAAGGGCCAGATAGGAGCCAGTGATGAACCAGAAACCATGTAGCAGCTGCTAAGAGGTGAATTAGAGGTCTGTAACTGAAGAAGAGTAGGACCAGCACATGCTGTATCACCAATTGCTTTGGAAAGTATATATAAATAGTATTACAGCCTCAAGGCTCTCCTTCATTGTCTCTAGCACTGGTGGCGCAAATCTGTTTCTAGGAGTAGTAGCAAAAAGCTTTCCTGCTGCAGTTGCTTTCATTTATGCATGGAGCTGATGGAACTTGGAGGCTGACCCCTCAACTGTAAATTCTGGGAAAGGAATACTGATGAGCTATTTTATTCCTCTCCATGAGGCTATAAACTATTGATTGTGAAACTGTCATATTTCCTGAAGACTGACATGGGGAATTACATAGGATAGTACTCTTTGGAAGTCTGATGCCAAGATAGACTGTTATTAAGAACACAGTGATTTCTCCCTAGTTAAGTAAATAAAAGGTAGCTCTTAAAGGCAGGAAGCTGACGCCCATCTAATTACATCATAAATACTTGGTCTGCCTGAAATTGCTGATGGATAATCCTGTGACAGAGGTGATTTTGTTTTCTCTGTGGAACATCTGAGTAAGCAGATATAGCACTAACAAGATACAGCGGTTTGAAATAACACTTCTTGTAAAGTAAAAGAACATGTATCAAATTCAGGCTGAAATAGAAATGCCATGTTTATCTGACTTTGTTGTCATAGAAAATAGTGATTTATCTCAGTAGTTTTCATAGAATAACTTGATTTTTGAATAATTTTGTTGAATTTATAAACTTCACAATTTGTAGATCGCAGAGCATAAAATATTGGGAGGGTAACTTTAAAATATGGACATATAAAATATGTCCACAAATAAGCTGATTACCCAGATTTGAAGATGTCTGACCTCTTAAAATATATACTGAAAGTTTCATGTGGGGGGGATGTTTCTCCAAGAGATTATGAAAAATAGAAAAGAGTTGCGATTAGGGCATTCCCATCTAAGTGGGGACCTCACTACCTGTGACGGAACATTTTTAGATACTGCTTTTAGCATCTAGAATAAGATGTTATCGCTCCTGGGTTTCTACACTCATTTTAACAGTAACCTAGAGTGACTTTGAAGAAGAAATGATAACAGTTAATCAATCACAACATAGTACAGTTTATGAAACTCCCACAGGATATGAGGGAAATTAACAAGAAATCTCTTTTATTTTAACACTACAAATAGAAAACATGACAAGTAATTTGGTTTGTATACAATCTTTCAGCTTTCAGAACTTCAGTCTAATATTTGGTACATTCATGAACGTACTTTCCTCATTGATGCAAACTTTTAAACATGAATTATTTAACAAATATGGATAATCTTGTGGGGTTCAGTAAAAGTGTGATATGAAGAAGTGTTCCTTTTTTCCTTACTGTATCAATGAAACTACTCCTGCAGAAAATTCCAGAGCTTTCAAAAGCTTACTGATAATTCACTTATCAGTAAAGTTTTCTATCACAACTTCTTTTTTTAGTTTTTAGAAAAACAGTGCATTGTAATGGAAAGGTGTATATGCCTTTTGTTTCATCTGAGATGTGTTGTGCTGTATGTAGGTACTATATAAAGTAGTATATAGAATATATAGTATATAAATTATACCTTATATATTTATGTATTCACACATATATATACACTTATTTCAGACTGTATATACACACACATTTATGTAATGTGTAAGCAGTTTAACAGCCCAGCAGTTGTGACTGAAATTCTGCATAAATTTTATTATATCAATATGATAATATTCTATTAATTTTATATATTTAATTATATTAATATCATAATATATTAATATTAAGCAGCATTGTTTATTATTGTTTGCAGTGCACAAAATTAGTTGTAATAAGTTAAAACAGTATGCTATGTAAAAAAAAGCTTTTTAAGTAGCTTTTATTATTATTGTTTAAAAATTGTTTAACATAGAGGTGGATAAAAATTATGGCACATATATAATAATAGTCTAGGAGCTACAGTAATGTTATATTACTAAATGCTTTAGTCTCTTTATTTCCCATCTGCTGCTCTATTATTCTTATTGTTTGTTGAAATTCATTTTCTACTTAGCAAAGTTTCTTTTGTCAAATATGGCAGCATGTCATTAAGTTCTGATTTCTCCAAACACTGTGACTGAATTAACATCATGCATCAGCTTCTTCAGGTCAGAAGATACAAACAGCAAAGGTCTAAGTTTAATAATACTACATCAGGTCTTTCCTGTGGAAGTCAAGTCAGCACCAGCAACATCACGTTAGCTCCGCTGGCTTTGGATGCAAGTTAGTTAGGAAACATTCACCTTCAATACCTATCATCAAAGTCCTTTCTTCTTTCTATTTCTAGCAAAGGCCCCAGGGGTCTAACTAATGACAATAAACAGAAAATAAGAGATGCACTCAACTTGCTAGTGGAACCAAAGTATATTAAAGAAATTCTTGGGAACTGAATGCTTTAATTAGGACTTCTACAGTTGTGCTGTGCTGCCAGATCTGGTCTGAAAAAAAAATCGCAGTATGTAGAACATGCCCAGGTATATTTAGAAATTGAGAAAGGTAATTTTAAAATCTGTGAGCCAGCTCTGGTTTATAGCAATATATCCAGTCTGTTTAGTGGTTTCCTAATGGAGAAATTCAAATGTAACTGTTCAGTAAGAGATTTGATAGAGGGTATATTAAAATAATTTTAGGTTTTAGAATATACAGAGTTTAATACAGTGAAACAGAAAGACACAAGTTAGTGGTTTAAGGAGAAAATCTAAAGAAATAAATACTGAAAGAGTGTTTCTGACGGTACTTAGATGCTCAAGATAAAATCCAAAACCAAACAAACAAGTCTAACCATTGTCCATACAAATGTGAGCTTGCGCTAATGCATCTACCCAGAACTGATGGACTGAGCTCCTTGTCTGCATGTCTCTCAAGGATTTAGGGAATGAACAGTAATCCCTAAACAATTTCAGGTCAGTTGATCAGCTCAAAACGCACGTATCCCACATGGAGAGTTCAGCATAAAGCTAATCTGGAGGATGCAATTTATATAGTAGATTAATATTATGCATTCAGGAAAAGGAAGATCAGGATGTTGTGCACTTTTTATTCACATTGGAGTGAGGAGTCACGGGGTTTAGTCTCAGACCCTGAAAACCCTCAAACTCCAATTTTCTATGGTAATACCTTAATCCCCAGGAACTTGTCTAAGCAAGATCAGCCTGGAAGCACTCTCTGTTTTTCTTACTGAAGGTGTGACTCTGAAGGCATTTCACGTAACTGGAGAAAAAATGAGGCTAAACTCTTTTGTCAGTATTCATTTTGAAGCTTGTGATTTGGTTCCAACACCTAATAGTGTTGAGGCATTGTGTGGAACAAGCCTGATACAAAATGCATAAGTAGTCCCTGCAAGGAGGCCTGCAGTGAAAGCTCTGCATTCTCCCAGTCAAATGCTTTGATTGCTGGGCTACCAATTTGCACTCTTTCTTGCTTGTTGTGTTTTGTCGTGTGTATTTAGTGCAAATTTAAAACTCTTGGTTTGTAATCATATTTGCAAGCCAGAAGAGAAGAGGTGTGATGAATGCAGGATGGGAAGTTTGCAGCTAAGAAGTGAATGTTTACATTTATTTTGTTTGCGTCAAGTTTTTTTGTGAGTAACTATCTTCCCAAGTGGTTTTAATTCCATGCTACTGTATCTAGTGTTGCCATGAGAGCACACAGCCTTACTGCAGGGCTGGCAAATACTGTTCTAGCCTCATAGGAATTGTTGAAGCCTCATGCTGTTCACAGCAGGAAGTACATTAAATACATTTGTTCCACTACATTCATATTAGATAGGCAAGCAGCCATTCAGACTTCTCCTGCACTCCCTCCCCCTTTTGAAATTTTAACATCAAAGCTGGGAAGACAAAGGACTCAGGTTTATGTTGGAGGTTTGTTTACCTTATTTTTTATACTTCCTCAACAGAATGCATCACTTATATCACCCATCTGATAGAGTATGGCACTATATGGGAACATTTTACAGATAGTTAAACTGCATGATCATACAACCTGGTCATAATAATTCAGAAAACCAATGTTAGAGGTCAAATGGAACAAATGAATTCTTGAGTCTTCTCAAGATTTCTTCAAAACACTTCCTATCACTCACCCTGTAGATAAGTGAACTTCGGAAATCCCTAGGCCATGTTGCAGAAATTAGTAGCCACTAGTATTTGTCCAACTTGCTTTGAGTAGTAAAGGGATTCCATATTGACATTTTCTATCAATAGCCTGAAAAGATGCAGAAAATCATCACTGCAATGCCAGATTGTAAATATATGCTTTGCATTAAGTCTCCCAATAGGCAAACAGAATTAAATAACTTTCAGTGTGTGTACTGAGACAAATTTTCAGCTGATGATAATTAAATATTCTGTTAGTAACATGGTTCATGAGAAGGACATCCTTATCTCACAAGGCTATCTGGTATCTCCTTAAATTCCACTGGCCTCTGAGAAGGGTGATCCAATGTGTCCTTTTCTTTTTGAGGATAGGTGTGCCATAACTTTAAATTGTATGGGCAATTAGTTGATCTTGACAGCTGAATTAGTATCTGCTAGTCTATTTGTCCAATTTTAATTATAACCCAAACACTATAGGCAAAGTATGCCCAGTGTTATATTAGAGACTAAGATCAAGATTTGGCCAAGTATCCTTCACCCTTCTCTGGAAAGAATCAAAACAACAGAGTAGGCATACTTTCATCCTCTGTACAGCCATCGTCTTTCTCCCTTTTTCATTTTTGCAAGTGGCTGTGATTCTGGTGCTTCCAGCAGTTATACTTCTGTACAGCTTTTAACTTTGTCCTCTTTTTAGGTAAAATCTTTACATGACCCCCTTCCCTTTCCCCAGTCCGTGGCAGCTGGCCTGATTTGTAACTAATCAGGGAAAAAAAGTGGATGATGACCAATTTATGACACGTTATACTCCTAGTTTTCCTTACTTACAGTTTCTTATTATCACCAGTTCAACACAGTAAAAAATGTTCAGTTTATAATGATAGCCTTAAAAATTTTGGAAAGTCCCTGTTTGCTGTCTGTCACAGAAATAAATTAATGTCAGATCTTATAGTAGGACATTCTATAGAGGCAACCAAATGCATTTATGATTTGGTTTTCTAGTATCATCTGTTACCTACAGTTATATATGAGTGTGTATGCATGTACACACTGACACACTATATACATATAAACTACAGGTGTTAGATTAATTTCATCTTCACTTTAGCCACTTAACAATTAGGCATGTAGTCTAACCTTATAATCTAGGCTCCCATGATAGGTAAGGAAAAGAGAGTGTGACCTCCAGACAGTGCTTTATCACATCTATTTCATATGATTCCTTTAGGATAGAGGACTCAGCTGCTGGAGCAGCATGTCTGTAAGCCTCAGCTATTGCAGATTCTTAAATGATTAGCTTATACATGTATTATAACAGTTTTATGTGCATTATTGTACTTTTTAGGAGAGTATTTAAATATGGAGAACCACTTTTGAGTTTTCTACTCAAAGCACATAAAAATAGCTAATAAGCAGAAGATAAGGAATTACATGAACTGTGGAAAATTAATACTTCCTGTTAAATCTAGAATGATTTAAGTGAGATGGTGTTCTTACATGTACTGATGTTATTTGTCAGAGGCTAATGGATCATTGTGTTATGACAGTTCACTGAAGAGAACATTGAAAACTTATTGCAGAGACATTGCAAATTAAGGAGGTTCTTGATCTCTCCTGTCTTACTGGAGCATGTTATATTTTGTGTGGCTTTGATCTTTGTACTACAGTTCTTGTGTTTATTATAGAGTGTTTGAAAATGTAATGAATGCCTAGCAAACAGCTCTAAATTGTTTGTTCTTGGTTGCTTGTGATCGTTGGGAGTGAGTCTAGTGAACTAGTCAGTTCTTTCAAGTCTTCTTTACTGTGTTTAAGGTTTGGGTTATCTAGTTCTGTAGGATATATTGGTGCATTCAGTTTTCTTCAGGTTTTTTAAAATCATTTTGCTTCCCCTGAAGCTCCTTATATTGAGATTTTGCCATTTTGCTGATCACTCTTCGAAGACCCAAAGCATATCTGGAATAACAAAGTAACCAGTGCACCTCATTAGGGCTTTAATGAGACCACTTCTCTTTTAGAATGTGTAAATCCACAAAGAATTAACCCAGTTATTATCTCATATTACTGTCTGACAGGGAGCTACTCTCTCCTCCCTCCCACCAGAAGAGGGATCAGAAGTCTAAGGGAGAGAATTCAAGAACTTTTAAAATACAGCAGAGTGCATTTTCTCTCTTTCCAACTCTGCTTTGCTGTCTGATAAGCCAGGGTATTGTTCCATTTTCTTTTCTGTTCTGTCTTCTCTGCTGAGTCCCATCTTCAATGTTAGCTTCTATGAAAGGAGTATAGAAGATCTCTTACATATTTTTCTTCCTAGATGTCAGTGGGGCAACTGTACTCTCACTGTATTTGAGGGGAAAAACCTATAAGATTTTTTTTCTGCCACTTAAGCAAGTACAGTATAATTAGCATTGTGACTGAATATTAAATGTGCAAAAATCTAAAGACAAAATCGGGATAGAAACTTTATCATACTGTCTTATAATGTAGTCAAGATGTCTCCAATCCAGAAAAAGCTCTGTATCCATATAAGCAGAAGAACAGATTTAATAATTATACACAAGAATGGACCCTTCCTCTTCCCCTTCCTCCTTCTCTATTCCTCAATGAAACCAAGCACATTTGCTACTTTTAAGAGAAAAATGGTTGTTTTAGATATTTAGAAAAGATATAATAACTTGAATAAGATTCAGATTTGTAATTCATTTGATTAAAAAGTAGTCTCAGAAAATGCACAGTTTAGGCTTTATTTTGGTTGGTAGAATATTAATATATCCTTTTTCTCAATAAATAATGGCTTTCATTGTATACGAACCTTACCCATTTTTAGCATGTATTCACCTTTATAAAAGTCAGAGAATTCTGTCTTTGCCATCAAATCCCCATGATTTCCTCCCCATCAACTCTCGTTGCCAAGCAATAAAACACAAATATATCATTCAAAAGCCTTACTATTACTACTTGCTATTCAATGAAAAATCTCAGCAGGGGAGAAAACGTAATTGTTCATCACTATGACCTTGGGCTTTAAAATAGTAGGGATCATAATCACAATTTAGATGGGTGTTGTTGCAAGGTATTATAAAGAAAGCATTCACAGAATGAGCCATTGTGATTTTGTGGTTATGTTTCTTGATTTGATCAGTAAACTGATTACTGAAATAAAATAAAAGAAGAAAAACACATTTTACTAAGAAATGGCTACATACTATATCTCTGTGGAACCTTATTTATAAAATAGTGCTCAGCTTCTTCTACCCTCTCTGTTTGTAGGAGTTCTCATTAGTTATCTCATGTATGAATCACAGACTGTGAGCTCCTTAATGCTTGGCCTATTTGTGAGGTACATTGTGTGTGGTATATTTAAATACTGCTGCCAAGCCATCCCATTTATCTGCTTGCCTCTGTTTCATCAGTTTGTTGAGAATTTGCTGCTGATGCCATTTCCTGAGCCACTTCTATAAAAACAATCTCATTCTTTTTAAAAATAGAACATTTAGAAGATTCTGAATTGGTTTCATGTACTGTGGGAGGTCTAGCCAGTAGGAAAATACTATGTGAACTAGATAGTTGCTGCAGGCAATTCTATCACATTTGGGTGTGTCTCCAAATTCCAAAGTGCTTGTTTCTTCAGCTATTAGTCTTTGTCTTTTTATTTGTATTGGTAAATGAAATAGTTCTCTGGATTATGGAATAGTTTGGGCAAGTGAATGCAGCCTACTGTAGTAGTGGGAAAAATCTTGTGGAGCTCTCCTCAAAATCTGAACACAAGAAAAGCTCCTCTAATGTCTGTAATAGTTCCAGTGATATCAAAGTCTGTAGGATTTACCCTGATGGTATATGCAATGATCATAGCAATACTACTACTGTTAAAAATTTTCACATACATGTTAATTTGGAGTTTTGAAAAAGTAAAAATGTTTCTCAGCAAACCAACAAAGGTAAATTAATTGCTTACAAGGAGAAAGAAACAACTCCATTTCATAGAGAATTATAAATTATGAGCAATGTCACTTTAAAGAATCAATTCTGGCAAAAACACTACATTTCTAAAATACCTGTAGGCATTTCTGGTAACTTACAGAAGAGGGACATCAAGGAACATTTTCCTGACCTATGTCTCAGCTGTCACCGAGCTACATCTTTGCTAACAAATTATTGCATGGTGCTAGGGACTGTTTTCCAGTGCTAGACCTAGATCACCTGTACTGCTAAATTGTTAGAATGTCTCTGATGTTTTTTTTTGCCCATGCTAACCAGTGAAAAAGCTCCCCAGAAATTCCCAGGCTCAGTTCTACGGTTAGCCAGACAATGAACCGTTCTCAGTTAACAGTTCGGCTGCAGCCACCCTGCTGTGGAAGGTAAGAGCGCTCAGTGGATGTGGGCTGTTCCACATCTATTGGTCTCGGTGCCAGAGAATAGTCCTGGGCATGCATACGTTACTAGTAATACCTGTGAGGGCTCCCAACTTGGGCAGTCACTTAAAACTGTCAACCTCAGGTATTAGCCTTTATCCTGAAATGCCAGTCGTAGCTGAGTTACATTTTAAGACTGTTACCACCTCATACGTAATAGTTAACTAACTGTTGCAAGTTCCATCTTCAGGTTAAAGCACACCTCTGGAAACAGGAGTTGAGCCATGGCCACTACTAGTTCTTACTCTCGCTGTCTTTCGTGTCCCTGCTTCAGGCATGACTGTAGCCCACCTAATTATTACCAAACCGTTATGAACTGCAACCTGACATTAAGGTAAATCAAAATTAGCTCAGTTCTTCAGGCTGTGAAGTAGGCTGCAGGCTGTTCTTGTAGCAAGGATGGGTCTGCCAAAAAAAGGGAAGAGTAGACAACCAAAGGATGGGTATGAGTATGGCCATCTTACTGCAGCTGTCAGTCTTGCAGCTAGGGCTCTAGTCTGCTTCCTCTACTGTGCTACTTTGCTCACATTTGATTTTAACTTATTCATGTGTCAGGGTGGTTAGATGTGGATTCCAGGCCTGTTAGAGCACTAAGGCAGTCTTGTGATGGTACTGTGTGTAGAAGAAATGACGCATGGATGCACTTTAACATAAAAAAGTGATTTAAAATGTAAAGGTCTGTACTGAAGTAGTATACACCATGAATTAATTAAAAGTGAATCATATGTAACATAATTGTTTATAGCATTATTGGTCTAGATTCACACTATGTTACTCTGATGAAATTACAAGTTAAGTTGCATCGAATGAAAGTACTTCTTTGATGAACTAGGCTAATAAATGTATGCCATTGCATTTGTGGATTGTAAAATTCAGTGCATTTTTCTTACAAAACAGAACTGGATTTGCTAAAGGTTGTGTTAATTTAAGTTTGTGCTTTTACATATTATAGTGTTACAGTAACCTTTAAAAATCATTGAAAGATACAGGACAGAAATGGGCTGTTGAGACAAGTGGAAATGCAAACATTATTTGCTTGAGATAATGTGTGTGACAATTTGGCTGCAACTAATAATTTTGATTCTAAGGTGAATTTACTTTTTGCTTCCAAAAGTTATGACAACAGTGCTAAGATGAAAGCTGTTAAGATTACAACATATGAATTTGAAAAGTAATCTGTTTTGACTACATCAAATAAAAAGCTATTGGCATTTTCACAGTAGGTACCTGCTCCAGAATTGAGCTCTGACAGTAATCTTGACCCCTGCTCCTACAGCACTCAACAAAAATAAATGACTTGGCAAATTAAATTCAATGGGCTAACTGCAAGCTCAGTTGCTTGCATAGCTTCCAGTATGTATAAATAGTCATAGAATGCTGCTACCTAGTTTCAAATGTAAAAGTCCTTTTGATAATATAATAATATAAATTTTTTGTAATGAACTGGGTTTTGTTAAGCTTTTCTTTTCTCCTATTAACATACATATATGGGAGATATTACAGAGTTTGATCTTTGCTACTATTAAACAACAAATGCACATGTCTTCTCAAATATAATGGAACTCTTGTTCTTAGCTAATCTATCTACAACCCACCTACTTATTCCATGTTTTGAAGGGTGGAGGCTCCTGTGTTATATATGGACCGACTCCAATTCAGTCATTTAATACTAGCTGTGATACTGAAATGCAAGTGAACATGGTGTAGGGACATATGTGCTGCCTGGGTATGAGCCAGGACAAGCCAAGAGGAAATCTGGCCATGGTTGTTTGTTGTTATGACCAAGCTAATTAGCTGTATTAACAATCAAGGCTCATTACTTTGGACTCAGTGTTGCACTAGCTTGTCTGGACTGTACCAGAACAAGCTGGTAAGCTTCCAAAGCACTGTTTTGCACCTTCTGTGTTACCACAATTATGCTGTTGAATGAATTATGCTAGCTCTGACAGCTCATAATGTTCACATCATAGCCTTGTTTGTACTATGGATGGAAACAAGGAAGGCAAAAGCATGGTCTAACCCCATAAAGCATGTATTTAGCTGTAACAGCTGCTCATAGCTCTGATGCCTAAAGGTGTGAGAGTGAAAGGTCCTGTTTTCTTCTGTTATTTCCCCCCTCCTGAGAATATATGTGTGTGTGTATATATATGTTTGTGTATATGTGTGTGTGTATGTATATATGTGTGTGTATATATAGATATATGTATCACTGAAAATGTATATCACTGAAAATCACTTTAGCATTAAGGCTTATCCCAGTGTCAGCACATTTGGCTTGGATTGTAAGGGCTTTAGGGTGGGAAGGAGAGTCTCTTCTTCAATGTTTGTCCTGACTATCCTGCCTTATCTACTATTTGCACTGCCAGCCAAAACTAATTGTGGCACCTTGTGTATCTTACAAATGCCTTACTCTTTTAACATGTCCCTCTAAAGTAGTTTGTAAGGATATCACTCTAAAAACAAAGGCCTCCATGGAAATAAATATTTTTGTGCTATCTGATTGATTTTCTGATACATGTTCAAAGACAGAACTATTTCTAACAGCATGAGGAGTGTGTTTGTTTTCCTGTTTGATTACTGACTAGAGCACGAGTTGATACACACTCCTAACTGGGTAGGTGGAAAGGCAGGACAAAGATTTCATTTCTGTGCCAAGAAACCTGCGACTAGAGCTGCTAACCTTTCTCCTCTGATTATTGTAACTTCATGCCAGTGAAATCTGTGGATCTCAACCAAAAACTCTCAACAAGCTTCCTCTTATTTCTGAAAGAGGAATCATTAAATTTGCAGCGGTCTCTTTCCAGAGTGATTACTGTATTAAAGATCTGCTGTAAGTGAGCCCACAGTCATTGAGCAGTGTTTTCCAGCCATGACCTGAGAAAGACAATGCTTTCCCTGTTTGTAACTTGACTTTGTTGCTTCCCCTGGGGAGCTACTAACATGGCTTACAGGGAATGAATTTACAAAACATCAGTAAGGATTTGTTTCCTAGGATGAATAGCCATGCAAATGTGTCTTTTATTGAAGATACATGCTCAAAAAGCATGAAAAACTCCTTCTGGAATACAAATCTGGCTAGCTTAGGGTTTAGGCAGTTCTGTGTTTGGCTGTGACTACAGGAACAAATAGTGCATGAGGGTTCTTTTCCAGCAGAAGTAAAGCAGGTGTTAGGGTAACACTACAAGAAACTAACAGCATTTGCTTTTATGTATTCCATCTAGTTTAAGGTAGGTCATCTAAGCTCCCTGTATAATCAGTAAGTAGAAATGAATGCTTCCGGACCTTCTCAGATTTTACTCACTGCAGTGGGGAATCCCTTTCACCTTTCCTTCTATATACTTGTTATGCTGGAAAACCTTCTGGATTTGCCTACACCTGTCTTTTGATTACTGAGAGCAAGCAGGCTGTGCATGTCAGTACCTCTCACTTAAGTGCCTAAAATTAGATGGGGCTGAATCCAGGTTAGATTCTGGAACTACCAGTTCATCAGTATAGAGAGAACAGGGTTATGAGAATAAGATTAGGCTTGGGAAGGTGTGCTAAGCTTTAAAAATAGTTGTTTAAAAACAGCATGTTTTGGATTTGATAATATTTTTAGTTACCTTTATCTAACTGTTAGCATATTCATAACTGGTTTTAGTAGGCCTTCTGTATTATAACCTCTAGAGGTTGGATAAGTCTTTGTCCATCTTGAGAATTTTAGAAGACCAATGTATGTCTGAAATGGCACATTCCTTTGCAGATCTAATATCCAGTTCTGCAATCTCCCCGTAAGTAGACCTCTCATCAAAGTTAATAGTAGTTATGCAAGAAGGTCCAGAGAGTATTCTATTTGCCTGACTGTTAAAAATGTTTCAGATGAGAGCTTCACAGTCCCAAATAAAAATACAATCACTGACAATCCAGTCCCAATAAGAAGATAATGTAAGAACAATACATATGTGTGTTTGTCAGTGCATACAAACACATGCACATTTTAATAAAGATAATGGTGAATAAAATTTTCAAGTGGAACTGAAAGCCTTTTCATCTGCCAAAACCAGACATTTGCCAAGTTTGTCTTTCATCCTGCAAAGGGTGATAACCTTGATAATGCCCAAACCAGTATATGAATCTGCACTATCATTCAGTAAATGCATTCCGTTCAATCAGTTTTTTGCAACCTACGATTTTAGTTTTAGCAGGTAAGTAGACAGGCAGCTGCATTTGTTTTCATTGATGTGGAATATTAAGAGGTTTTGTTTGCTTGCTTGTTTTTAATCATTTATTTTCTCAGTTATGAAATACAGAAAAAATCTTGAAACCAGAAGAAAAAATTCTGTTCTCCAAAACTTCAGCGATAA
Organism: Apteryx mantelli; assembly: GCF_036417845.1. NCBI lineage: Eukaryota > Metazoa > Chordata > Aves > Apterygiformes > Apterygidae > Apteryx > Apteryx mantelli. Next base: position 30,170,542 of record NC_089978.1, read on the forward strand.
GTCCTGTATATACGCCAAATTCCAAAATACTTAGGAACTGCTGCCTTTTCAGTCAGGTGAAGTTTTGTCTCAGTAATAATTCAGTAACTACTTTATATTACTCCTGGCTAGTTTAATTAAAATCTTATTTTACATTGTTCAATTTTCTATAAAAATAAATAAGCAGTCTAGCACAGGGGAAATCCTGATCAGACACTGTGGTCAGTCAGATTGTCCTCAAGTCCTTCAGAAAAGCCGATTCAGAAAAGCTTAGGTACTTTGTCCAGTTATTATACAAGCCTCTCCAAATCCTCCATAACATAGTCGCTTCATAATATTTGGTTTTACTCAGTTGTAGTCAGAAGCAGGTTCTTCAGTTCCAAAATATTAAGTCCACTGTAACAGAAGTCATAGATTTTGCAGCATACATATTATTTTAGCAAAATTAGACTGTATCATGAAAATATTGGGCCCAACTTGAGCTTACCTTTAAGAAAGCTTTGTGTCTCCTCTTTCCTTTAACCTCTACCTTTTCTGTATGCTAAGCATGACTCTGTAGAACCATACACTTTTCTAGTCATTTGCTTTGAATTTGTCCTTGCATTCTGGTGAAGGGGAAGAATTCATAGTGCCGCTGATAGAGCACTAATTAATTCCTCTGATCTTTGTCAACATAAACCTATTTGGCCTTATGTTCTATGGTATTTTCAAGCACATTTTTGGTATTGTAACATTATGACTGTAATAAATTCATACTATGCAACTTAAGAAAAATGTAATGAGAAGGAAAAAGACTTTGTCTTCAAAATACATTTCAACCATTGAGGAAGGTAGATATGATTTCTACTGTGCAATGGGAAAACTGAGGCACTGCCTGTGGTCACATAGGTGTGTTTACATTTATATGTCCAAAACAGGGAGGGAAAGGATAGCAAAGGGGAACTGATACACACTCAGGCTGTAGCTGGCTATGTGTTCAAGCTGGTTTACTTTGCAAAATTGCTATGGATAGACAAGCTGAAAAAAGGGAGGAAAAAAGAAGATAAAATTATTTCTGTTATGTGGGATAACACTTATCCTCCTTTGCTTTTTGCTCTTTTTTTCTTACAAGCTGTAGGACTTAATATTAAGATAAAAGACTACTCACATTCCACTGAAATGAAATAAGATTGATTTTGTTTTAAATGCTGGATGTAGGGAACTACAATCAAGTCTTTACCCCTTTGGTTAGCTGGAAAACATTTTGAAAAGCAGCTCCAGTTATGTATCATGTTCCAGTCTGGTTTCAACAACAGGAATCTGTGAGAACATTTTATTTAAGGTTTTCTTATCCCTGTTCACCTTTGTCTGTTTGCACTGAAGTGAAAAATGCAAGGAATTTTCTGGCTTGTGCATAGGACCCAGCTCAAATGAGTTTAATGAGATAACACACTTGTTTTTGCACACACACTCATACCTACTGACACACAAAGTTGAAAGTGCAGGAGGCAAGGAAAAGAGCACAATGCAGGTATAACAATTACTGCTCCAAAATAGGCAAACAAATACTCAAAATATAACTTTGTGTTAAGTCAAGTAAAAATTCTTAGTAAAAATTCTAAAGCTTTTTTAAAAAAGATTATATTTTACTTGCTGAAAAGAGTGAAGTGCTCTCCATTGTCTAATGTGAATATTATACTCTCTTTTTACCTTGAACATAAGATAAAGAAGCATTAATGGACATTATTCCCCTTTCACCAGAACCAGCATTTTACTTTGGAGATGATGAATACTATGTTGACGAGAGTGCTGGCTATGTTGAGGTACGTGTCTGGAGGACAGGAACCGATCTGTCTAAAGCTGCCTCTGTTACAGTGAGGTCTCGCAAATCTGAACCAGTAACTGCAGAGGGTAAGTTACTATTTTACTCTAGTTTCATAATACGTCTCAACAATGAACGCTAGTACATTTGATCTTACTTTGATATAGGTTCAGCTACATGAGATGGAATTCCTGTGTCTCCTGTTTTTAGCAGGTCTTATTATTATTTAAACAAATTATGTACTTATTTATGGAATTTGCTCTCAGTACAGAAGTAGGAGCAACTTTGAAGTCTAGCACTGAGAGAAATGTCTTCAAATGTTCATATAAAATATTTTCACACAAAGGCCATTGATTTTTGCCTCAACAGTGTTTGCTAGGCACAGAGTTATAATCACCTTCCAATATGAAGAGTCTACTCCTCCCACTTTTACTGTAGACAGTAAGAAATTATTGTCCAATATCCTGTGTAGCCACCTTACCTGTGTAGTTCAGTGCTGCTTTGACAGAACCTTCATCTGCAGAATCAAGTGCTGGTGTACCATATTTTTTTTATGAATCAGGATGTTTAAAACTAAGACAGACCAATTATCTTCCTTAGATGCTTATACTGAATGTAAGCAGACAGTAGAGTTCGTCTGCTCAGCTAATTTTCAGATAGGCAAAATTGTGTAAAACTTTACTCTTACGATAGGGATCTGGGGAATCTACACGTTTGCCTATAGCATGTCTTTCTACATTTGTATGCTTTGTCTTGAAAAAGGAAATTATTAAGAGGTCTGAGAAAAATATGTGATTACTTCATTTCTGAAGTTTTACAGGGCTTTTTTACATGAGCTGAAGTCTTTATCTCATCCTGAATCTTTAATTATTTTTTTTCTGTGGGAAAAAAAACACATTTCCATAAAGTAAGAATCGATTCATTGTGCCAGGACCTCCTGGATTTTAGCCTGACTCTGGAGCAGGGAACCAAAATTCACGGCTGACATGGCTCTCAGGCTCTCTAGTCTGTTGGTCACAGCCTTGAAGCTCTGACATGGCTGTCTGCTTGCAAAAGCTGTGGAGCTGGTTCTCAGTCTTGACGTGATGCAGCAGTGGAACTGCTATGCTGAGCTGACAGTCCTGACACCCTGCCTTAGAGGCTCAGGTCTGGGGTAGACCAATAAGGATGCTAGGCAAGTGCCCATCAAATGATGGCCTTGCATCTGACCAACTTTTGTCAAATTCACAGAATTCCAGACAAACCATTTAAATTTCCATGAATCTTTATTCCCTCCAGAGATTTGTTTCAGCAGCTCTGCTGCTGCTTAATCTCCCTGAAAATGCACATTAAAACTCAGTCTTTCACTGGAGTCCTAGGCACATTTACTGCTTTGGTTCCCAGACATGGTGTCATGTTCTAGTCAATATATCTTGTTTCATTTGCTTCCTTGTCGTTGGTTTGTTTTGGGTTGGCTTGGTTTGCTTAAAAAACAAAACAAAAAACAAAAAAACAAACCAAACACAGATAAAACTTTCTTTAACAGCAGAAGGTGCAAAACCCCACCTGACATGGTCTGGGCAAAATTTGATTCTTTTGTTTTCCATTCGTACTTGTTACACAACTCCTCTGAACAGCTGTTCTTCCTTACAGTTAGCTCACTTTTCTGCCTCCCTTTCTACGTTAGTCACAAAACTTGCAACTTCATTACAGAATAATATTAATTTTCTTTCCAAATGACTCTGCTTCATTTCCAGATTCTCTCTCAAAGCTTTATGCTTAGTTTCAGTTCTCACTTAAACCAACTTTACTAATTTTGCCTGAGTAATTTTTGATTTACATAGAAAAGAATCAGGCCTGTTATGTGGCTTGTATCATTAAACAAAAAAATGACCAAATTGTTTTATTTTATAGTCCAACTTAAACGGTCAAGAGATATTTTTGCTTTACATGACTGCCAAAAATTGGCAAATTTTAAAATTATATTTAAAGAAAAAACAAATTTACCTGTTGCTAAAATTAACTGCCTAATGATAGATATTTGTATTTTTAATTACATGCAGTGAAATTTGATATTTTTCCATCTGGTTTCTCTTGGTAGCTGGGGTAGATTATGTGGGCATCAGTCGTAATTTGGATTTTGCCCCTGGAGTCGATATGCAGACGTTTCGCATGGTCATTCTGGATGACCTTGGACAGCCGATGTTAGAAGGAACTGAGAAGTTTGAGCTTGTGCTAAGAATGCCCATGAACGCTGCCCTTGGAGAACCAAGCAAGGCTACCATCTTCATTAATGACTCAGTCTCTGATTGTGAGTATTAATTATTTGTACCTTTTTACATTTAATTTACAGTGTATTTCCATGCAGGAGGTGGAAGACTGCTGAGATTTATGTTATATGTCTGATGCAATATAGCAGAACAAAATTTAAAATAATGAACAGAAGATATGATAACTTTTGCAGTCATATTTTATACATGCTTTTTATATTTTTCTGCCCAGTGCCTAAGATGCAGTTTAAAGAACCTGTATGTGTAGGCAATGAAAATGATGGACAGATTTCTGCCATGATATACAGGAGTGGGGATATCCAGTATACATCCACTGTGAGATGCTATACAAGACAAGGTTCAGCTCAGGTAATGATGGACTTTGAAGAACGCCCTAATACTGACAGTTCCATCATCACATTCCTTCCTGGTAAGCTCTTGTTATTTTAGAAGCCTTTAGTCTATTGAGTTGATTTTTTTTAAAGTGTTTTAACATAAAATGGTGCCAAAAAGACTGCTCTGAAAAACAAAGTTTTCTCTATACACATGGGTAGAATGCGGGCAGATGATGTTTCTTGTTCCCTTTTGCTTCACTTCTGAACTGGAGAGATGATCAATAGGGACCAGAGGGACATTTCTTCATAAAGGATCAGCCTCCAGCCTGAATGCAAGGGTCTTTGTGATCCACCATAGTCCAAGCAGGTTCAGAGTAACACAGCAACAATAGCACAGACCTGCTGTGAGGAAAGAAACTTCGGAAGTTCTGCCCTTCATTAGGCAGATTTCTGGTAAATGTATTTGACTTGCACTGAAATGATTAAAAGACCTTTCAACAAGGATATAGCTCATTTTTATTCTTTGCTCTCTCATTTCTGGGTGACTGTTTTTCCCAGGTAGGCTTTCCTAAGCTAGTCCTCCAGTATCAGGTTCTTAATATGTCACATTAGAGATGAAACACAAATAAGTGAGGTGTCACTGCCTTGAAAGAATATTGCCTGATGCTCTCTATTTGTGCAGAAGACAGCTTAGTCTTTCTGTCCTTTCAGTTTACACACACACAATATTTTTCAAAGCTCTGAAAAAGTATTGTCATCAGTATGTAATCCTTGGTATGCCTTTATCACAGAAATCGTGAGCTTCACATTTGCATATACATGTACCATGTATACATAAACTCTTTTGAAGATTTATTCAGTCTGCTTTCATTTGGAACTGGCCTCAACCTTGGTGCTATCATGTGCTCCATGCCTTTGCCATTGCTTCTGCAAAACCAGGAACCAGAGTCCCACTTTTTAGGATTAATAGACACAGGCCCCTTACGGGTGACTTTTTCCTCTTTTCTTCTAGTGTCTCCCTACTGTTTCTTCAACAAAGAGGTCTGTTGGGATCATACTTTGTGTCCATAAACTCCTCAGGCCTGTTTAAGATGCAGCAGTTTCAATACAGTCTCCTGCACGTTTCCCTTGTAAAAATGAGCAGGATAAATATTTTGGATTTTTTTTCTCTTAATGGATAATTTATTTTCTATGAGGAAAAAAACACTTCAGAAAATGAACACAGTCAGCATCCCAGATGTTACACAAATGTTTATGACAAATACCAAATTCTTCCTTGCAGAAAACACAAGGTGCATAAAAAGGGAAGATACCTGTGCCTCAGCTTAGGCCTGCTTCTTCTCATCCCCTTCATCTTGAAGAGCCTTTATCATTATTAGATGCATAGTGATGGAAAAACCTTGCAAATTGTCCCCATCTCTCTTGTATCCTGTGCCGTTCCTTTTGTCAGGGATGTAGGAATCATTCTCCTGATGATGAGACCACTAAGCATAACATTGGGAGCCAGATACTCTGCATATTACTTACAACTTTTGTTGGTCTTGTAGAAGGCCTAAGTCCTTTATTCCCAGAGTCTCAGAACATTCAGTAAGTTTAGACACATATATTTGTGGGTGATCAGTTAGACCAGAAGCAGCCTGTGGGTCCATGAACTTGGAGAAATGTGCTGTAATACAGCAAAGAACACCCTAGTTCTGCATGATGTTATCTTCATAATAATTGCAGGTGAGACTGAGAAGCCTTGCACACTTGTGCTTATGGATGATACTTTCCATGAAGAAGAGGAAGAACTACGTCTAGTTCTTGGCACTCCAAGAAGTGATTCTTCCTTTGGTGCCTCTATTGGTGAACAAAATGAGACCCTGATAAAGATTCGTGATGATGCAGACAGTAAGAAATTATTTTGTTACTATGAAACTGGTGTCTGGAATTCCATTTGTGTACTTCTCTGAAAATATTTTTCCTCTAATTACAGAAGCTATTATTAAGTTTGGTGAGACCAAATTTAGTGTGAGTGAACCAAAGGACACAAGGCAAGTAGTAGTGGTAAAAATCCCAGTGCTTCGTCTGGGAGACAATTCCAAGGTTTCTGTTGTGAGAGTTCATACAAAGGATGGGTCTGCTACTTCTGGAGAAGACTATCACCCTATATCAGAAGGTAAGAAAAAGCTCCTACTTTCACTCCAATGAGTATCATATCCTACTATTTTTTTTTTATTCATGACTGTAGTGTAATGTTTGAAGAATGAAATAACTTTGTGAATAGATAACTTTGCAACCACATCCATTAATATAATTTTCTATTCAAATTCAAAAGGCCATTGGAACAGGATTCCATTCCTTTCAAGCCTAATGCCCAAAAACTGGATGTGCAATGTTCTGTCTATAATTAAGAGTGGAGTCTTAGCAGTCCTTATAAGTACTGTAGTTTGAGCAACAGCTATACTAATAAATGAGAAATTTATAATGATTTGAAATGCACTCCTCTATGATCATAAAACTTCTAAACTGAAATTTGAAAAGGAGATTGTATTCATAGCATTATACTGTAAACAGTAGTTGATTAACCCAATAATTACAATCAATAATAAAGTAACATTTGAGAGAGAAAAGGTAAAGCAAGATAAAGGGATTATAAGAGTAAGATCTATGTAGGACAGAAATGTCAGTAAATAATTAGAAATGTATTTTGCAATAAAGAAAAAAATGACTACAGACAACAAGAAGAAAGGCAAAACACTAGAGAAAAACTACCTAATCTAGTTATGAGACTTGAAATGAGCTTCAGGTGGGTCATGTAAATCGGCTCTTCGGCTGGGCTCACCAGCTGCTAGGGCTGTCATATTTGTATGTGTATGGCTGTAGTGATAGTGTAACTCCACTCCACGCACAAATATGAGAAACCTGACTCCATCAACCCATCCTATCTTAAGAAGAGGTGACTGCAGAATAATTTGCATGCACCTCTGGTAAAGGCATAAAATGGGATCCAAACCATCAGTCTTCTGGAAAATGCACCAGTTGCTATGTTACTCTTTTGTGATCTCTGTAATAGATCCTGGATTACAGCTCCATCTCACATGTTATAGAGCAAAGCATTCCCTGAGTTTTCCCCAAGTACTTCTGTACTGAGCCCAATAACCGCTGGTTAGAGAAAGCAAATGCTTCAGAAAGGCCATCCAGTCTGGATTTCAAAGCACTGGAAGATGATAAATGTGTCTTAGTATTTTGTTTCACTGGTCAGTCCCTATCATTCTTTATAATAAAATTGGTACCTTCTTTCCCATTTAAACGCATGTAATTCAGCTTCCATCCACTACTGCTTATTATGCCTCACTCTAAAGAGTGCAGAGCTCATTAGCATTAGCTCATTAGTATTTTTTCTCTATGTTGGTGTTTACATATACTAATCAACACATCACTTTTTGTAAGGTTTTTTTTTCATTTGGTCCTGACATAATTTTTGTTGGTCATTTCTGTGCCATCTTCAGTTATTTTTATATCCTTTTAAAAATACAGACATTAGAAATGTTTCTGCTTTTTTTGTATCACTCTCACCTATTCCATACAGAAATGTTAATAGTTTCCCAATTTTTTCTTCACTGTTAGTAGCTAATACGTTCAAGAATAACAGTGTCCTTGTAATACTGTCAGCTAAGATAGAATTTTTCATCCACCATGACCTCAGAAGTCTTTTCAGAGACAATGCTTTTCAAAAGATAGTACCTCTTTTTATAACTCTGGCTTCATGCCTTATTTTTTGGTATATAGTATGGTATTAAAATGCATTGTTTGAATAAACCCAACAATACTATTTATGTACTATTCTGTAAACTTTTGGTCATTCACATATGTTGCCAATAATGATTTAACAATTAGTCACAGATCAGTTTAAAAATATTAAGTTCTCTTAGACTAAATCCTAGTCATTGCAAATCTCTTTTATGATGATGAGGTTGCTCCATTTTCAGTGATTTGTGTGTGTGTGACTTGCTATTCACTATTATTTTTAGCATGACACAGAATAAACTAAATGAACTCATATGAACATTTGGAATTTGAAAAGTGAGTATTAACTGTGATATCTTATGGATGAACCTAGAATTACTGCCTGACTGTTGTGATCAGAAGATTTATTTTTAAGTATCTAATTACATTTTTAGAAATCGAGTTTAAGGAGGGTGAAACACAGCACTTTGTGGAGATTGAAGTTCTCTTTGATGGAGTTAGGGAAATGAGAGAAGCCTTCACTGTGCACCTGAAGCCTGATGAGAACATGGTTGCAGAAATACAGGTAAATAATTGATGCAAAATATTCAACAGCAAATCTGGTAAATAGATCTCTTTTTGCTTTTCAGCTTATAGCTTTATTCTTCCTATAAGGTGTATACATGCTATCCTGGCTTATAACTTAAAAGCCAAAGTAGATCATTCCAGCTGACATTGCAGCACCTATTCAAAATATTTTGTTCCCATGTCAATAGGGTTCATGGAGTGATATGAGAGCGTATATAGAACAGAAATCTTCAAGATATTCTTCCAGATAAATTTTCTTCGTCAAATCAGTCCTAAAAACTGATGTCCTCTTGGAAACAGTGACTAGCAATAAAGTATAACCTCTAAACTGCAAAAACAGCAGTCATATGAAATATAACTTCTACTGTCAAAACAATGTTAATACTATGCTTGTTGCATAAACTGAAATAACCACACATTCTTGTAATCTGGCATTATATCATATATACTTTTAGCACAACAGCATTTTCCTCTGATTCTCCACAAAATATTCTTCAGACTCTTTGGCCCTTTCATCAGGATCACACTTTAAGTAGTCTGCCTCCAGGTAGGCAGACAGAAGAGATACATCCTTTGTTAATGATAAACTCCACATTTCTCTCAGGCAGTTAAAGCACAGTACAAATCAGAGTTCTACCAGAATACTTAAGCGATTCAAGAATGCTGAGACACAAGAAGTTAAATGATCTGGTACCTTAAGTTCCTTTTAACACTTGCTTTTATCATCTGCAATATGCTTTCAAAAAAATATATATATACACACATATATATATTTGTATATACATGTGTGTGTGTATAAATATATGTGTGTATATACATACATACATATACATACATACACACACACACACATATATATATACACACACACACCCCTTACCCTTAACCTTGCTTTGAGGAGGAAGGATTGGACTAGGGATCTCCACAGGTCCTTTCCAACCTCAATTATTCTTCGATTCCAGTGCCTCAATCATTTTTCAGTTGTTCAACAAACTGAGTTTTATAACTTGTCTTGGGACAGCGTTTGAAAGGCTAGACATGTTCTGATCAAAGTCCAGCTAGAATATTTAAATGTTCACAAAGAACTGTTTCTGCCTTTTCATTATCAGTCAGCCAAGGCCATTGTGTACGTTGAAGAAATGAACAGCATGGCAGATGTCACCTTTCCTTCAGTCCCTCAAGTTGCATCCCTTTTGATATATGATGATACTTCTAGAGCTAAAGACAGAACCAGTCCCATAGCTGGCTATCCTGTCATCTGTATCACAGTGAGTATCTATGTGAAAAGATGGAACAAGATCAGTATATGGATATGGATTTGTTTGAAGGAGCAATGTGTATGGATTTGTTCATTTTATGGGTTTGTTCATAGGAGCAATTGGCTTTTATATTGCCTGTGAGATGTGGTAGAGGACTGTTTCAAAGCAGGACACCTTCTTCATATAGTATTTATCTCTACAGAGCAGAAAATAAACAGTTCTGTGTCTCTCATAAAGCAGCACTCTTTATTTGCCTAGGATATAGTTGTTTCATATAAAAGTATGTGCTATGAGGACTGTGATATACCTTTTTTTTTTCTTTACACAAAATGTTCAGGTAAGCGATATGAAAAATAAAATGGTGTATGATTTAAAAACAGTTCCCTCTGTCGTTGCCTCATAAAAGGAAAAGCTGGCTGTTACATTTATCAAATAAGTTTAAAAAGTTATCCTTTCACAGTGAAGAATTAGAAAACGAGCAAATCAGTAAATGCCAATTATAGCCTCAAACCTTGTTTGTCTTCATTACAGTTCCAAGTTAGGTAATACACTCACACTCCAACAGCTAAACACCACAAAAATGCTTTAATGGAGCCAAGTCTCTAAAAGTTCTGCTGAAATAGGGAGGCATAGAGCTACTGCAGTCTAATCATCATTGCACATATTTTACTTATTGGGACGGAGAGGAAAGGCACTCCTTATCAGTCTGTATTATTGTAAATTACACATAAGTTTAAGGTAGAACTGGCCTAAGAGCTAATCTGATTTGTTTGAATAGCAAATCAATTTTCAGGATACAAAAATCAGAAAAATATGTTTCACCTGTCCATCAGCAAGAACAGTCCAATGTGAACACAGTGTCTATGATTGAATGACTGTATACTATTTCCTGGATTGCCTTGACTTAATTTAAGATGTAATTTGTACAGTTAAAATCACTAGAGATAACAGATGAGCCACTGTTTTCAGTGAGTGTCACAGACTGAAAATGAATATTGTTCATTGAAGTACTACAGCCTTCATTCGTTGCAGTTTTGTGATAAAATAATTTGTATGAATATTCATATGCATTGAGGAAGGATTTGGTCTGTCTGCACCTTCAGTTTATTTCTGATAGCATTCATTATGCACAGGAATGGTTCCCCAAAATACAAAACAAATAGCAAGAAAACAAAACAAAAAACTTAAAATGAGAAGTGTATTTACAAAATTGGACCAAAGGGTGAAATTCAAGTTAAACTAGTATATGGAAGTGCAATTTGTACCTGCATAACTATGTTAGGTTTTGACCAGTAAACCATAATTTTAATTAATGATATTTTTCATTTCAATAACCATAATTAAACCTACTTTTAATTTAGCAGAACAGTGCTAAAAGCATCACTGTCAAAATAAGGTGTTTACTTAAGAGATTTGCTGAAGTTATCAGTTCCATGTTGCTGAGTTTCCTGACTCTTGATAAATTAAAATTCCTTTGCCATGAAGCAAATAAATTGTTACACATCTGCCTTGTTCTGCAGGCTTGCAATCCTAAATATGAAGACTTTGACAAGACTGGTTCAATATGTGCCAGTGAGAACATTAATAATACTCTGACACAATACCGGTGGCTTGTGAGTGCGCCCACTAGTCCTGATGGTGTTACTAACCCCATGAAGGAGATTGACTTTGATACCTTCTTCACTTCCTCCAAGATGATCACGCTAGACTCCATTTACTTTCAAGCTGGTTCTCGTGTCCAGTGTGCAGCTCGTGCTGTGAATTCAGATGGTAACGAAGGTCTTGAGCTTATGAGTCCTATTGTAACTATAAGCATATCGGAAGGTAAGACATCATCACCTGCTGCAAACCCCTAGATTGCTTTTTGATCCCAAATTCCATCCTAAAAAATTCTGGTGACGTGACAAGGAGTTTTAATGTCACAGTCTTACCTTTTCTTCAGTTGTTCATAGAGATGTCCAGACTCAGAAAACCTTAACTTTGATTGCTAAAGGAAAAAAATACATCTTTGTAGGCACAGAGAAAGCAAGAAGTGGTGCAAAATCTGTTTTCTCAGCACAGCAGAAAAGTGTATAAAGGGAATGGTTCTCATCTTTGCTAGTCAACTTTAAATAGTTCGCCGCTAACAAACTTGTGTGTTCTGGAGAACAGTATTAAGTGTGCATTGGAATTAATGAAGCCTGGTTTCTGTTGGCTTTGAAACTGTAGTAATGTTGCGGTATGATGTCATCTCCTGTTAGTCATTGGAGAGTACACATGGGAGTGCTATTACCAATATCTAGCCAGATGAAAAGCTTCATTTGGCATTCATGCCTTCATAGACACATGAGAATCAGTACCAGAGATAAACTTTGATTTGGTTTGGTTCTGTTACTGGAAACAACTGGTATCCATTAACAGGGCATAGACTGAAACTTTTTCTATGGTTTGGTTATTCCTAATATTCGCCCTTCCTCCCCTCCTTCTTTCTCTGATTCTCTTTCTCTCTCTCTCTCTCTCTGATTCTCTGATAACTAATAAAGGTTGAACTGATGCTGCATGCTTTCAGTCAGTGGAGATATTCTAGTCTACCTCCTTTGCCCAGCTAGCTATTTTCATGACACTGGTACTGAATAGCATTACAAAGCAGGGGTTGAGAACTGATATGCGAGTGGTCTGATGGTATATGCTATTTCATCCTAGAAATTGCAGATACTTCTGATTATTGTATAATCTGGAAAATGAGTCAGCAACCAAAGTAAAATTTCAAAACATTGTATTTTATTACCCTTCTGCAGATAATACATATTCTTTGTGTCACCTATGCTGGTTTTGTAGTTGCATTAACTATTCTGTTTTTTATAAGGTCTTACAGTGCATAATAGATTACATGATGCTTCATTTGCATTATCATTTTAATTTCCTCAGCCTTTCCAACTAAATATTTGAGTTAAAAAATTTTGTTTCTGCTGAGTTAGAGCTTTAAGAACTTGGATTCCATCTATTGTACAGAATTTCTATTTGCCTGCTTCCTTTATTCCACATTTTGACTGTAGGCTCAAGTAACCTTTGTCTGTGCTAACAAGAATCCTATACCCGAAAGAGGACTCTGTCTAAGGGTATTGTCTACAAGATGCAGGGCCTTGCTTTTTAAAGACAGACAACTGGGTGCTGCATGAGCTGGTCTGGTTATGTGAAACAGACTGGCTATGTTAGTGTTATAATACACTACTTGAATTAAAAATGACAAATTAGCAGGGCTAGTTGGCCTATGCCCATCACTGAACAGCTATGTGTGTATTACTTGCAATACCTAAGCTAACTCATTATGTTGAAGTCACCAATTCTGAAGAACATATACAACATAAGGGCAAAAAGTTAAATAGTGCTAGATGCTATTTTGAAAGAAGGTTAATGGTCAGACAGACTGGACAAAATCCTGAATATTTTCAACTTTGAGGGTGTTTGACCTCCAGTGCATAGACTAAATTCTCAAAAGGAGGTCAGACTGTGCAGAAAATTGCATTTTAGCCTCTTTAGCACATCTTATTTGCATTTGAGAAAAAATAAGCCATCATTTGTGCAGAAGAGAGGTTTTGTTTTACCTCACACCAGAAGGTTCCAACTTAGCGCCCTTGAGCCAAATGAAGTCCGCCAGAAGATGAGACCCTGCACTCCTCTTTTCTCATAACTCCTCAAGCAGACAAAGAGCAGAACATGGACTAAGAGAACTGTCCTGATGTTTCACTTCTGCTAGCTTCTTTCTTAGGGGACCTTGAGATCCTTTAGCCATCCCATGACAGTGTGCTACAATTCATGAGAGCAGGATGAAGACACCACTGCATTGAACCATGTGACTAGAAATTGCATGGATCTCTGATCATATGGTTAGCATGTTACAAACCTAATCTGCTGGTTTTACAAGCCAGGACTAATACTGGAAGAGGCTGCCAGAACTAACACAGGAGCAGAAGAAAGCTGTAGATTCTCCGTCCTTGGAGAAATTCAAAACTCAACTGGACAAAGCCTTGAGCCACCTGGTTTGACTTTGAAGCTGACTCTACCTTGAGCATAGGATTGTATCAGATGACTTGCAGAAATCCCTTCCAACTAAAATTAGTTTATGACACTGTGATTCTAATTACATACTGCTCACTGAGGGAACAGGAGGCTTATAGGGTCCTATGAAGGCATATATAGGTCCACACCCTAATCCAGTGCCAAAAGCAACTGAATACTGATGAGGTATTTTCCATAAGGTTAGGTATGTGTTTAAGGGGGTGGGAGGAATTAATGGATAATATGCCCCTGAGGACTTCAGTAAGGAAGTACGGTACCTGCTGCTTACTTTGCAAGTACAGTGACACACACAACTGAATATGTACAAGTTCGGTGTCATCACCTGGTTTTGAAAATGTGATCCAGTTGATCAAGTAATGGTTTCTGTTTGAATCATCATATGTAGAAATTCCTGTTCAAACCTGTGATAAATGCTGCACAAAGCATTTACCTGTCATTTCAGAAAATTATCTTTGTTTTGAAAATCTATATAGTGGAAAAAATGCTTCCAAAATTAATGCAATGCAAAGTATGGATTATTTTCTGTGAACATAAAGTTGCTTCCTCCATTTTCTCTTAGGTCTTTGTCAACCTCGTATGTCAGGAGTAGTTGGAGCAGAACCATTCTCTGCCAAATTGCGTTATACTGGCCCAGAAGATCCAGATTATGCCAATCTCATCAAACTGACAGTCACCATACCGCATATTGATGGTATGATAAAATCAGATGTGGAGTATATAACAAGCTATTTAAACTATCTGAGTTATTTTATTAGTCATGCTATTTTAAATAGCCAGAGTCATAATCTAATCTTTAAACAAGTACAGCCAGAGAAAAATGTCATGAACAAATAAGTCTAGTTTGCAGCAAGGTGCATATGGTACTGTATTGATACATATTCCTTGATCTGAAGATTAAGTGTTTTCAGATTACTTGTGTAGTTTACATAAATTGGGCTAGACCTACACTTTGTAAAACTCCTTTGAAGCCCATAGAGTTATATCAAGGAAGAATTTATCCTGTGGAGTATTAAGTGTTGTACAGCTAGTATTCTAAGAAAAGTAAATACGTCTCCTTAGACTCCTAGACGTCTAAATATTGATTATAGAATGCCCTTCAGAGAACAGAGTTTGATATAAGCTTGGGAGTATTGCCTATACAATGTGAAAATGTTACCTTAATAGCTGGGCATGTATAGCCTAGCACTCAACAGACATAAGTCAAGCTCTCCCACCCAAAAACTGCAAATCACTAGCTGTTTGACTTGTAATTAATTAATTATCATGGTTATACATTTATAAGTTAAATATAATTGTGCTCATTTATTTCACAGGGTTTTAAAGTCATTTTAATGAATATTTATAAATCGTTGTATCAAGTTGTGCTAAATACAATATAAACTCACTAAGCTGCACTATCTTGTGGGAAATCAAAGTAAAATAATTTAAAAATCAGACTTTTGCATAGAAAATGTATTTATTTTAGCAACTGTTGTTCAGTTTTAATTATTTGAGAATAATCTCTTTTATGTCCTATCAAAAAACTACACTATACTTGGTCTAACATGGAAGAATGTAATCTAAAATAATATTTCTGAAAATGGACCACCACTAAAGTTATCCTTAAAAAATAAATAAAGCCTTTTAATCACTTACATGCTTCTGTAGCATGTTGCTTACATGCAACTTCACGCAATCCTGATTGAGAAATATCTTGGGAGATCTATAATTTTTTTACTTGCTTTATCGTAATGTAAAGACATAATTATTGTGGATATCATTCTCATATACACTTAGAGTATCTTTATTTGAATTCTAAAGTACATTAATTACTGTAAGTTCAAAATACAGAAGTACTGCATAGCATTCTTGGTAGTTGGCAAACTATGGGCTAAATCAGAGAACTGTGGCCATTGAAATTTTGTGATAGTGTTATAATTTAATCTTTTTTTAGGCATGCTGCCTGTTATTTCCACAAGAGAGCTCTCCAACTTTGAGCTGACACTTAGCCCTGATGGAACTAGAGTTGGAAACCATAAGTGCTCTAACCTGTTGGACTACACAGAAATAAAGACTCACCATGGTTTCTTGACTGATGCTACGAAAAATCCAGATGTGATTGGAGAAACCATTCCCTATCAATACAGCCCAACAGTTAGAGGCTCCAGTACCTTACGCTTCTACCGCAGTCTGAGTCTGGAAGCCTGTTTATGGGAATTTGTTAGCTATTATGACATGTCTGAGCTCCTCACAGATTGTGGAGGCACCATTGGGACAGATGGACAGGTACCAAATTGTTACTTGATTCTGTAATGTGTCCTTAAAATGAAAGACTTCCCTTTTAATGTACCTGTGCTAGAAGTAAGTGGTTTTGGTATTAATTTAGTCTAAAAAGAAAAGTTTTCTTTTTTTCTTTACAGTATATAGAGTTCCCCTAAGCCCATCTTATTTCTTAAAGCTATCAATATCCATTAAATACTAGTAGACTATGTGTGAAACCCTAGTCCAATTGAAATTAAAGGAATAATTTCTTTTGACTTAAATTTCCTAGGATTTTCACCCAACTTAGTTTTACAGTATTTTAGGACAAACATCCCACTTTTACTGTATTGTAAGCCACCTTAGTTTTTTCTTAGAATGAGACCCTTCTAAAACTTTGCTGTTAGCATATTGATAGTACTGGACTATTTAGTATACTATTTAGTATTAGTCCTGATGTAACTATCTTTAAACAGAGTTTAAAAAAAAAAGAAAAAGTGAAGAGCCTTCCTGCTAATAACAATGGACTGTACTGTCCTACCAGCTGCTTGGCCCTGCTAATCTCTTGCTCTCTGTGACACAAAACCTGTCAGTGCTGACAGCACAGTGGTCTCGTTACCCAGTAGAAAATTCCTTGGGCAAGAAGCAAAAAGAAGCTGCCAGTGTGGGATGGCTAAAGAACAGAGCTGTGAAAGTGGTTTGAGGATTGAAACAAGGAAGTTAGATCTTCAGGTGTCCCTTGGAAAATGCTTAGAAATCTGTAGTAACATGGAATCAAAAGGATGTAGCATTTCCTCTGCTGCAGTGACAGCAAAATTTATCCCAGTTCTTCCCTGTACAATCACTTGCTTCATAAGATTGTCTGACTCCACAGTCTCCAGAGTACAAAAACTGTAGCTGTGAAGATCAATACTTTATGGCACAGAAAAGTCCCCTTGGGGAATAATCCTATAGGCTGAAAGAAGGACTGGAAATGTAGTACCTTATTTCAGAAATGTCCATCCATACCATGAGAGCTGTGTGGCAAGGTTAGCTCACTCTCCTGGGAATGTCTTATGTGGTGAACCACTATAGAAAAGATAGAGCCATTGTGTGAAATGGCCCTACCTGCTCTGCTTTTTAAAGGGTATTCATCTTTCCCATGGCCCATCTGCTTATCAGCTCCTCAGGAAGTTAAAATGGACAAATTCTTAGTTTATCAGTCCCAAATGGCATGAGGCTTTACACATGAGAACAGGGTGTTGTTGCCCAAAGAAACCTACGGGCAAGTACAATAGCAGACAAAGCTGTTTGATTACTAACAGCATAAGTGCCAATGGACATTTAGATACCCAATCCCATAGGCCGATTTTTCTCTTCTTTTTATACTGACATGCCTACATTTTACCTTATTCTGTAAGTGTCTTCCCTTTTTTCTTCCTTTTCTTCCCTTTTTCATTAGAGGCTGTATACTCTGTAAAATATAAGACCAGAACAACATAGAGCTTGTCCGCTTCTTAGACACAAAGACCTTCATGACTATCCCATCTCAGTGCTTTCTTCTCTGTACTGGTTCCTTTTCTGTTAGAGAAACCAATTCAGGGTATTCTGCCCTGGTGTTCAAAGCTCACTGTTGGTGCATCTGCTTGGGGCTGCCCCTCTGCTACAAGCAGATCCTCCTACAGGTACATTCCACTGGAACCATGACCCTTTCAGAGAAGGGGAGGCATGAGAGTGGGGGAGGTAAACCTTCCACATTCCCACAAGATAAAAATGACAGCAGTCACCCCGTTCTTGGAATGATTTCATTTCTTCAATTCATTGTTCCTTTGATTATCTCTTCATGCCCAGGAAGACATACAATATGCAGCCATATATTCTTCTTTCCCACACAACACAATCATAAGCACACAGAGCTGCCAAGCAGCTGTCAGCTGATCCTGTCAGCTGTGCAGGCCACTTCTCCCACAGTGAAAAGGAAGGAAGACATGTTTTTAATCCTTTCCATTTTAAGTTCCTTTGAGCCCTATAGAGAAAAGGCTGGGTAGTTGGTGACATGAGTCTAAATAAAACCTATATATGTCTATATGGATATAGCAGAGGAGAAAATAAGAAGCATTCCTATATTTTAGTGAATGAAAAAAAACTATATATTTGATTGCAGAGGGAATGCACAATGGTAGCATGGCCTAGGAACACAGCTGTACTTGCTTTAAGCTCCAGAAGCTTTATGTACCTTAGGTAAGATCCCTCTCTTAAAAGCAGAGGAAGATGAACATGAGCCATGAGAGCCAAGGAACTGCAGCTGAAGTCATCCTTTAATGTCTTATAGGATATGGCTAAAAAGTTACAGCGTGGTAAGTGAAATATCAAGCTGAATTACTTCTTGCAGTGAAACATCCCCCCACAGCCAGTATGCACTTCACTGCCTTCCCTGTTTCCCCCACCTGCATTTAATTCTTCTCCAAGTTTGGTCTTTATCTTCACATGACCCTCTCCAGCTGAGAGGGGAGGCAGTCATTGCCCTGTCTCTGTGGTTGTCACCATTGTTGTTTTTCTCTCCTTCAGTGAACAATTAATAACCCTCCTCTCTGAGAGGAAACCTGGCAGCTATGGCTTTCACCATGTTTTTTAGCACGCAAAGGAAGTTTAAGTTCTACCATACAGACAGAACAGATAAGAAAATAACAAAAACTCTCTTTGCTGCATCCTGCTCCCACTGCAAATTTACTAGCTTGGTATTTGAATTTACCAGAGAGATTTTGGCTAGATCTTTAAGGCCAAATTCTGCCTATCCATTCTGACCCTCCAGTATCTCTATGGTCAAAAAGTAGCACTGATCAAACAGAGAGATATCACAAAAGCAAGTGGCAAGAGCCTGGTGATGTGGAGCTTCACTTTATGGGAGCTCCTCCTATACCAGGGGAAGAAGATGAGGTTGTCAAGAAAAAGTGAGGTGGGAGACCTGCAGCTGGTGTATTTCCTCTGGCAGTGCTCCTTGTGTTTGCTGCAGGCTGCAGCTGTCTTAACTTGTTCCCATGAACTGCCATAATATATTCAGAGAAGGTTTTAGTTTTCTTTTTTTTTTTCCACATATGACCCATTCTCTTTCTCAATTACTCTCTGCATGAGCAAACCCTGTGTGAGTTGCATGTGGCATTTCTTTCAGTATATAGCTTGATGCTTAGTTCCTGGGATCAGCCCATATTCACCACATCTGAACAATCAGGTATTTATGTATCTAAATACAGATTTAGATATGCAGTTTAAGGAACTTGTATTAAAAAATAAACTCCTCTCTAAACTGAGCCAATTCATTTGGATTAAACTTCTGTTCTTGTTAAAATTAAGCTCAGCACTGATGATTAGCAGCAACATTTTTCTTTTGGACAACCTCCACTCACAGCCTGAAATTCAAGGTCTGTCTTTTGACATAGTGAGGCCTTAAAAAAATGAAAGTCACCTACATGAGAGATTTCTCCCTATGTCTTCAGGTAGCTGATAAAGGTTGGACTGTGATCTCTGTCTGGACCCTACATTATGGAGACATTGTAAGAGTCAAGTACTACAGACATCTTGGATTCTCAGATAGAGGTGCTAGAAAAATGGCAGATATTCTTGAAAGAAATAAAAAACAAAAAACAAAAAGTGAAAGCCAAATAAGTGATTATCCTTTAATGAAGTATATATTGAAGTGTTGGGCTAGGCTTATTTGGTAGAGTGTGAAGTGTCATTTGATCTCATTTCCTATGGTTGTAACTATTTACTCTAGCTAGAAAGTTTGGCATCTAAAGGCTCCTGTGTGGTTCTGGCCAAGTATTTATCCATGGAAGTTACTTTCTCTCATTCCAGTCTATTGCCAGACTTGGCATAGGGACTCAAGGAAATTACCATTCAAACAAATTTTACAATAACAAATTTTTAACAACAACTAGTTAAGCAAGTCTATGCCAGAAACAACAAGATGAAGAACATATACTAAAGTATTTTAACATACAGATTGATAGCTTGAAGCTACTGTAATTGAGTACAACAGAGCAGTTTGTTTTACCCTAAAAAAAGTTACTTCTGGCCAAAACTGAAAATGTTTTTCTTCCAATACGTTCAGTTCCATTTATGCTACACATGTTATGTCACTGAAGAGTTTGGAAATCCCATATAAAAATAGATTTAAAACCTGTCAATATATTGCCTCAGTTTATACAAGGCAGTTTGTAGAGGTATTTTTTTTTATATAGAAGCAGTATATTCCCAACTTTACTGCATCTAATTTTAATAAAATCAGATTTCAAGGGGAAAAGTCAGCTTTTATGAAAATCTCACTAGATGGTACAGCTGGACAGAATTTTCTATTTTCAGATTTTTATGTCAAAGTCAGCTGTCACAATCAAGTTTAAGAAAACCCCACAAGTTGTATTCCTTTGACATGGAAGCTTAGTAACATTTGAGCTTTTTTTTTTTTTTTCCTCCAGCTGCAAACAGATGAATTTAGTAAGTGCTAAGAAGAAAAAACTAATTTATAAAGTTATTACACCAGCTGTGTAACAAAGTCAGAGGTTAAACATTTCAAGGAGCTAGCATTTCAGGACTGTATTGCATTCTCACCTACATTCAGATTTCTTTGAACAAACCTGCTTTGCATTTCACTTGTGACCTACCTGACCATCTGCCTTCTTGGGGCAAAATCTTAGCTTTACCATATTGTTTTTGTGTAAATGGTCAGCTGATAACATTGTTAAGCTTGTGTGACTCAAATTCACAGACACAGCAAGTAAATGCAATAGGGAATCAGGCTTAGGATAATTTGGAGGACAAAATTGCAGTCCTCATGAAAAGTTGAGTTCATTAGGAGATACAATATCAAACATGAAATGGTGTTATTTCTAATTTCTAGTTCTGATTTTATCAGTATTAGCAGTGTGAGTGTACGCACACACACACACAGTCTCTTACTGTTGCTGATCACATCCTGAAGTTATAAGACCATTTTCCTGGGCCAAGTTCTGCCCTCTGGAAATCTAAGCCAGATAAATAAAATTCAGTACTAAGTACAGAATAGGGTCTGTTCCCCGGAAGGCCTGAACTGAAAATATGTTTAGTTGTTCGTATTCTCACTTGTTACATGACAGATTCTCAAACCAGTTATGTTTTTCACATAATGAAGTTTGCCAGTTGCATCAGAAAGGGGAACAAACAAAGAACACGTAGAGAAACTCCAATAAGGTTTCCTAAGTCTTAAAAGGGAATTATCAGTGTTCAATAATAGGCCTTATGCTCTGATAATTTATCTTGTAAAAAAGTGTGTGAACCTTTACTTCCTACACTGATGTCTGACATAAATCATGTTCTTCCCTCACA
This sequence comes from Apteryx mantelli, assembly GCF_036417845.1. Lineage (NCBI taxonomy): Eukaryota > Metazoa > Chordata > Aves > Apterygiformes > Apterygidae > Apteryx > Apteryx mantelli. The sequence continues at coordinate 30,192,095 of NC_089978.1, forward strand.
CAAATGACTTTTGTGATGAGCTATTTGAATGATTTTCCATCTACATTTTTGAGATATTAGTCGTAATAATCTGTTCCTTGCTTGAAACAATTTTTGCCTTCTGTCTGCTTGGTTTCTCCAGACATGACATTGTCACAGCATATTAAACAATTGCCCCAATTCCATAGTTGTTCTTATTCTTTTGCTTAGGCTCAGGTGCAGCTGTAGATTCCGTATTCTCTTCTAGCCTCACAAGGCTAAAAGTCACACCAACTCTGATAAGTAATTTTATTTTTTATTATATGAAACCAATACTAATGAAAAAAGGTTCATCAATACAACTGCTAAAATCTCCTATACACAGAACGCATACATACATAATGCACCTGTTCTGTCTCTCTGTAGCAGTTAAGCTGATCCCGCACTTACATAGCTCTAAGTTACCATTTTGGTTTCATCAGTGTCACACTGAGATAAAATATGAACAGCTGGCTACTTTCATTAGGCTTTGCAGGCAGTGCTGGAAAATAAGATAACTCAATGGAAAGAATGTTTTTACATGTTCAATTAAGCGACATTATTAATAGGGTCAGAGAAGTAGGGCTTCTCCATCATGTAACACATTCCATTGATTCATTTGCAGGGAAGGGTTCTGCTCACTTACTCTGACACAGTTTTCCTCTGCAGTGAATTTCTTCTTTGTTATTTTAATTATATCAAAAAGATCCTCTGTATTTCCTATACAATGTCTTGAGATATTTCTGTTCTGCCATCTGAAGAGTCATATTCCCCTCATGGTGTTTTACTTTTCATTAAGAAGTGAGTTTTAAGTTACTCTTAGGATACAAAAGATATTGGTTCAATTAATCTCACTGGCTATCAGTATTGTAGGTTTTCCTCCACACTTGTGAATGAGTGCCTGAAGAAGGGCTCATGTGCATAAAAATTAAACCGGTTCATCTAGCAAGAACTATTTCCTCTCCTTACATACCATGAATCACACACAGGAGCAACTATATTGATGAAAGCACATACACATTCATAAGAACATGAATAAATTTCTAGGGTAGGGCAAGCAACCCTACTGCCCAGACATATCTTATGGGTTTTGCTAAGAGAGAAGAGCCTTTACATTTTAGGATCCCAGAAATGGAGACAATTCTTTTACCCTATGGTTTCGTATTTTCCCACAAAGCAGTGGTAATGACAAAGAAGCAGTGTTTCAGGCAAACTAATTCCCTACTGTTGGATTTCCATCAGTACAAATGGATTGAGCTCACTAACACTATGCCCCTGTTAAATGGAGGCAAGATAAGCCTAAAATGTTGCTTACAAATCCCATTAATGGATTGCCTTATGTATTGTGTACATGAATGATACCAAACACTTGCCATTCAAGAAGAGGTTGGAAAGAAAAGTGAAATACTTGAAGTGGCAGAAGACATAAAACTAGAAGGGATTTTTTTCATCACTGTATCCAGACCACTGCTGTCAAGGACTTTAACTGTGTATAACATGGTTCCTATACTAGCAAACTTAATCTAAAAACTAACAGAATTTCATAGCCACCACCACAATAAGAGTTAGAAATTCTTCTAATTTCTAGGCTGAATTTGTCTTGGCCAGCTTATGCCCATTTGTTCCCATGGCAGCACCATCTTTTATCATCAGTAGTCCTTCTTCTCTGCTGTGTATCTCCTGACATGGTTACAAGACAGAATTCTTATTTCCTCTCAGCCTTGGTTGTACTAAACTGAACAACCCAGCTATTTTACTCTCTTCTCCAAAGACAGTTTTTCCTTTCTTGTGATTATGTTGATTTCTTTTTCTACAGTCTACAATGCAAATTGGGCTTTTTCAAGCATGGGAGATCAAAGCTGTTCCAGATAAGCTCTCACTGGTGCTCTGTATGATGGCATGCAGGCTTCCAATTTCCACTCCATTCCTCAGTTTATCTTAGGATCATAGCACATGAAGAGGGTAGGAAGGTCATAGTTACGATGTGATCAACTCACATACCAAAATCTTTTTTCTTCTCTATTGTTTCTAAATAATGTCTTTCATTTCTGGCAGAAATCCTTGTCATGGGTTTCTATTACTTTATACTTACAGAATTTCATCTCAGTTCTATTCTAATCCTCAAGATCATTAAATTCTCCATCTGATATTCCAGCCCTCCTCTACATTATCACTAAGCATTACATTTGTTTCTTTTCAAGAGATAAATGGAAATACATTACGGCTTCTTCCATGTACCTTCGTTGGCAGTATTTTTTTGTCTTTTGTTCATAAGCAAACTGAATTTTGTATCTTTTATTTTAATGCCTAATTCTTACTGTACAAGATGCAAATGTAAACCAAAAACATGTTGAGAAAAGGCAACATAGTTTGTCTGGGATGACTTTTCAATAGTAACGCGTTTGTTTTGCAAGCAAATTTATTTGGCCCTTGATACCATTACAGGAAATGACAGATATCCAAGGTTACTCTTGAATCAAAGGCAAACCAGGATCTTCTGCAGAGTTGCATCACAGTTGTATTTGTCTTAATAGAAGTAAACATTCTGTGTTGTTATTTGGAACAAACTAGCAAGTCCATGTCTGAAGTAACTGCATAAGTATCAATGCAGGTATCCCAAAGATAAATTTGCCCCTGTTTGTGCTAATTGACTTGGACTGAAGGATAATATTTTGGGGTAACTTTATTTTGTCATCCAGTACATAGAGAGAGGAAAACTACTTTTTTTTGTTCCAGAGAAAAGTTCTTGGTTGTGTTTGTGTAAAACCAACAAAGAAGCATTAATATAAAACCACCTGTAACTGTAGTGTCTCATATTATCTGCCAGGCTGCTTTATTGCATGGTTCTTTAGAGATCTTGAATGCAAATTTTGCCATCTGTGAATAAGTGCTTATAGTAACTTGTACTATATAAAATATATTTCAATTATAAATTGATTTGTAGGGCAGTTTTTTCAGCCCTCTATGTTAAAAAAAAAGGCTGGAATATTGATTGTTTTGTTAAAGAATCCTACATCTAATTTACTCAAATGGTCTTTTTGTTGATTGCACTCTGATTTTAAACACGGACATTTTTAAAGGCTCCTTTTTATAGGAAGACTGTTTAAAAAAAAAAGACAGAAAAATACTTTCCATTGCATGTGTTTCCAGACTACCTAGTGGCTAAATACTTTTTTATATATTTTGTGTAATGATTAAGACAAAATGAGTGGAAAAGATTTTGGTAGCATAATGTATAGATCAAGGAGTCATGTGTGAAAGTAAGTAGTTGCAACCACAAATATTTGCCATAATGAAGTCCTTAATTGGTTCAGAGTATTTAGTCAGTGCAGGACAGTGACTGTTAAATTTTTGGTTTTATGTTATGACTATAGGTTTTATCTGGCATTTGGAAAGGTAAAGCAACTGTAAGGCAATGGACATTCAACTCTTCTGACATACCACTGGGTGAACCTAGAAACAATTTGTCTTTTACACAGCTTGTAAAGTTCTTTAAATGTTCTTTTTTTTTAAATAGTGCAAAATACTCTTTAAAATCTTATAAGGTAATCTCTCCAGACCGTGATAAATAGTATGATTTGTACGTTTGCATACAGTATGTTAGCTACTATCCATGCACAGAGGAAGAAGTAGTTTCAGAGATGAAAAAGTACAATCCAAGGACTCTGTCTTGCAATGACCTCAGGGCAAATTCAGGGTCATCTAGTAGAGCTTGTTGCAGGATAGTAATGTAAGAATGTAAGCAATAGAGTTGGTTAAGGGGGAAGGACACAGCAAATGCAGAAGGATATTTTAGAAATTTCTAATAATCTTCCTTTGTAGCCATTTTATTTAGGTACTTACAAAATGTAAACAAGAATAATGAGTCAAAAATTATTTTTTTGTGTACCAGAGTGCATATTCAGTTTGAAATACAAAGAGGGAACTTGAAAGAATGTAAGCTCAGCTGAAATTCCTTAAAATGTGATGCTTTACTCATCATCTGTAATTTGGAAAATGAGAGAATTTGATTCAGTCACAATAGTTAGTTCAAGATCTATCTTGTTTTTCTCTTGCATTAGGATTACCTGTAGAATTCTGCCTTTTTCTGCCACTAACCTAAATAAACCATTTTCTTTTTTATAGGTTCTCAACCTAGTACAGTCCTATGTCACCCTGAGAGTCCCCTTGTATGTCTCTTATGTTTTCCACTCCCCGGTGGGTGTAGGAGGCTGGCAACATTTTGACCTACAGTCAGAGCTTCGGCTGACTTTTGTGTATGACACTGCCATCCTGTGGAAGGATGGGATTGGTAGCCCACCTGAAGCAGAGCTCCAAGGTGGGTGTTGGATTTTGTTACATCAACTCATTGTTCCATTACTAAGAGTATGATTTGCACACAGTAGGATGATTTTTCAATCATTCTAATACTAGAAAAAGGTTTTATGTCATTTATTATTAGTTGCAAACAATCTGTCATTGCCTAGCACTCAAGATTCTCTGTTGGGGTGTTAATGAAAACTTTGTTAAGCTGACAACAGTTCTTTTATTTCAAGGAAAGATAACTGCAGTGTTATGTTTCAAGTACACATGCAAAAATTAAAACATTTCTTCTTCTTCTTTTTTTGATATTACCTCAATGTTCATTATATATTCATATTCTGTTGTCACACAAGATGTTTTTCAGTTTAATGAAAAAACTGAAACTTTTCTGAGATATTTATTAATTTTTTCTGGCCATGAACATACAATTTCAGAAACTTTTGATGTTTTAAAAACGTTAATTTTGAAACATTCAAAAGAAACAAGTATATAATGGGTATAATATGTCCCATGTGTTGGAGTAGAAAACTGTAAAAATAAAATATTCTTTAAGTGTAATAGATACTGTTGATAAATATTTGTGATTGTAGTTTGTCCACAGGTAAAACTATATATTTATAGAATTTATCTTTGCCAAAAGATAACATATTAAAAAAAAAGTGACATACAGCTATTTAGGAAAGATTAAAATGTATAGTTAAAGCTATAAGCTTCTTTGTTTTGTATATGTGAATCTACTTAGTAGTGCCTAGCATTAAGCTTCAGAGATTCCATATCTGTCCCAATCTCAGATAGAATATAGGAGGCAACTATGATTAAGTATGTACACTTAACAATCTTGGGACTACAGTGTGAGCATAAAAACATATTTTGTTTCTGCAAACTCTATATCTGAACTACAGAATTCATTGTGATACTGTTCCTGTCCTCATGTTAAGAGGAAGAAATGAGGAGTGGCAAGGGGAATCTGCACTGCATAAGATAATTAAGCACATGCCATGCCATGCATAAAGAATAAACCACATGCCACAAATCATCTGACATACTAGTCACTGAATAACAGCCGGGCTAATCCTGGTTCTCAGCAGTTGTGTGGTGCATATATGTCCCCATTTTACTGACTTTAATGCTTTAGGTTTTTTTCTGTTTAAGAAGCTTATGGCCAGCATCAGGAGATGCTGAACATTAACAGCTCCCTTTGAAAATGACAAGCACAGAACACATGATGAACATAGTGATGTAGTGGAGGATAGGCCCCCAACACACCCTGATCTGATTTGGGCAGGATAGTTAACACTTTTCCCTGCCATGCCTTGCACAAGGGACAGCTGTTCTGAGCAGAGAGGGATAAACTACTTTTCAGTTTATTTCCATAGCACTGGTTACATATAATTGTCCTACAAAAATTCTATGTAAAATTTTAAAGGAATCAAGGCCTTTAATTTCTAATGAACCAATATATGTATTTGGTGCAGGTGATTTTGTACAGGTGGTACACATTCACATTGGTGAATGTGTCAGGTTTCTGATATGTCCATAAAGGAACATTCCTGTTTTCTTCTTGCCCTTATACACAGGACCATGCCACATCACTGAGTCTCTGTAAGGGAGCATTGCAGGAAATGAATAAACTCTGCAACTTTGAATAGTTCTAGAGAAAAAAGGACTTGGATGCAAGCTACAGCAATATATCACTTTTGACAGATAAATAAACCTTGTAACCTGAAATTAGGAGTCTGTGTTTTGGGCTAGATTCATGCCAGAAATGCCAGCAATACAAAATCTGTCAGAATGAGTTTCACAGAGTCAAGCACTCACAATCTGACTACCATGGAAGCCACAAATGACACTTACTGCCACAATGCTGGCGGGTGTTGCCTTGGACAATATATAGGGAGGCAATGATAAAGATCATCTCTGAAGCAGCTTTTTATTGGTAGGAGTCAGCTTGAATACCTGTTGAAAACAAAAGTATTCTTCCCTCAACAGAAACCCCTGGTAGCTGACTGTGCTGTTGCCCAAATCCAAATGTATTCTGTGCTGTGGACTCTCCTCAGTCTAGCAGAGTATCTGTGTGGGTCCTTGATAATATATGTAAAACCATGACTTTGCAGAGAAGTTCTGCATATGCTTTGGAAGACTGAAGCACTATGAAAACTCTAGGCCCCTCTATGTAAATTCTTGCTTGAGAAGAATCTTGAGTCAACCCAAAAGATATCGGCAGGGCCCTTCCCACATAGCTGATATGAAAAGGGGAAATAGAAGAATTCTGGTGTTAGTAAAAGTGCAGCTTGTCATCTGCAAGTGAAATGATCTCTATGGATTGGCTTCTGCTGGCAGGTTCTCTCTACCCAACCAGCATGCGTGTCAGTGAAGAGGGGCGCTTGGTTGTCAACTTCAAGACTGAAGCCCGGTTTCATGGTTTGTTTGTGATGTCCCATTCTGGTAAGCTTAATCTACATTTTGGTAGTATCACAAAAAGAAATAAAAACAAAGCAATCCCCCCAGCATTTTATACTATTCATTTTTCTTATTTCTGCTACTGAAATCTGAATTTGTGATGTACTGTGCACTTCAGCTAAGGTTTTATTTTGTATTTAAAATTTTTTACTTGCCGCTAATGACAGTATTCAGACTGATAAACTTAAAGAAATATACATGAATCTGATGCAAAGTGGGTAGTTCCACTTGATCAAGAGGCTGATTTATGAAGGGTGAAGATCTAGGCCATTCTGTCCAATAGGGATCTATAAACATACATTTTTAATCCAAAAGCTATAATTACCTGTCTATTTAGGTTCCCCTCTGGACTTGGTTAGCATTAAAATTTCCTTTATAACTTGCAGCCTTTGTATGTTATTTATACCTGTTTCCAAGAGTAAAAGAAGCTCTTGTACGATCATTGTATCACTCTGTTGATAAAACATTCTCACTGCCTTTCAATTAGTCATTGCCAAAGACCTGCTCCTGCAATTTAATCTGTTTAAACTCCACTGCCTTTATTCAGAATAATCACAGGTGTAAGACTGTCTACAGACATACGTCTGAGCATGAATGCTGGCAATGGAAAAGATTATCTAACTAAATTAAATCTGCTGAACAATAATGGGAAGGTAAAAATCATTTTAAGAAATCTCATTTAGTTTAACTTGGTTTTATTAACCCATAAAACTCCTTCATAGTGATTCTACTTTTTGACGACTGTTCTCTAGCATACTAGGTTTTGCATATCATGCAGAGCTGAAAGAGTTACACTTCTAAGAGAAATTATTTTATGTTCTCTGGGTTGACATTCCAAGTTAAAAATAGGTGGGATTATAGATCTTTGCCATTCCACTCTTGCTGTTTTGCCTTTCTGTTAAATTTAATCTTCATACAGTTCTGTTTGCATTGCCCAGAAGCAGCTGTTTCATAGACACCTGAACAAGAGTCAAGGAGGCACAGCTATGTTTACTGTAATTGGTTTTGCTAGTTTCAGTTAATAAAACCCAGTGCCACGTAAAGGTATTAATACTGACTTTGGAATTATGGCTTATGAATTATGGGGAATGTTTTTCAGACTCTGAGAGTCTGCAGTTAAATATTAAAGTTGGCAAACCTGTCTTTTGGCATGTTTCTAGCTTCACCTCTATCTTCGATGGTCATGTCAGCTGATCACCCAGGCCTGACATTTAGCCTCAGCCTCATCCGAAGTGAGCCAACATACAATCAGCCAGGACAGCAGTGGAGCTTTGTTTCAGATTTTGCGGTAAAACCTCAGCCTTCACTTTCTGTGTCTTCTTTTACCCCAAGCTGTTATTTAGGATGTTGCTGGAACAGCCATGTCTCTCTCTCTCTCTCTTTCTCCCTCTCTCTCCAGGTTCGTGACTATTCTGGAACATACACCGTGAAGCTGATAGCTTGTACCACTGCTCCACATCAGGAGTACAGCCTACCAGTGATCTGCAATCCCCGAGAGCCGATCACATTTGATCTGGATATCAGATTCCAGCAGGTACCATCTCAACCTTTGTCATGTTTTCTTTTTATTTTAATTCTCAAATTCTCCTATATTGATAGTGCTAGAAACTGAATTTACTTGCTTATCAACAAGCTAAGTCCTAAATGGGTGAGGAGTCTACATATTCTCTCCCGCTATTTAACCAATTTGACCAACCTGGAAGGGCTAATGTAGGAGCACAAATGTGTTTTGTCCTGCATGCATGGGCAGTCTTTGCCCATTCTTCAATGATAACCAGTAAGGAAGCTCACTGATAACAGTTTGGTGATAGTTATTGTGATGTGAACTAACCACTGGGAATTCCAGACTCATCTATTGACTTTTGCTATGAAATAGTTTTATCGGAGAATGAAGCAAATATAAAACTGTTGTCAGAAAGTTTTCATCTTGGACAAAGATCACAGTAAGGTGTCTGATGTTAATAGAAGGAGTTAGCCTGTCTAGCTTTAGATTCCTCAGAAGAGATAAGCACCTCCAGAGGAAGATTCATCCCATCATAAGGTAAGACTTCCTTCACTGACTACAGAGGAAGTGTAGATAACCTGCTTAGGTTAGATGACTAGCTTTAAGATAGCTAAAGTGGGTGAGACAAATCCCACCCATAACAATATGCATCGTATAGGTAACCTGGAAATTACCTGGAAATAACCTGGAAAAAGGCAAACAGCATGCATTTCTCAAAGTCCAGCTTGAAAGCTATGCATCTAGGAACAAAATATGCAGAAATGGACTCTGTTGGGGAAAGGAATGACTGAAAAATATTTAGGAGTCATGCTGGATATTCAGCAGAACATAAACTGTGAGTTTATAGTGTTATCAAAAGGGCTAGAACGACCTTGGGATATGTACAGAGGTATATCACTTCTGTTATTTGGAGCCAATACAACTAATGCTGGAACAGCGTGACTGTGGTTTCATGCTCATTAATAGCAAAGACGTACACTGTGAAATCTTCTTATGTATAAATCTGATCTGGATCAGGCAGGGATACACAATCACATTTCTGTTGATTTAGCTGGAGTACACAACAGAATGTATGCTGTCTTTATGCTTTTATGTGGCTTTGTGCTATCTGTGGGAGAATAGATGATTCCTGATATGGCATAAAGTCCTGGCAGAACAGAGAGATGATACGTGATCTGACATGAAACCTATTTTCTCAGAGTTAACACAACAAAAAATTTTGAAAAAATTCAAATGGGCAGGAGAAGTTTATACTAGTTCAGCACGCTACATTTTGTCTGGCATTTCTAATCTGCTAGTAGGAGCTCTAAAGCAGTTAACAGTAATGCTGAACCACAGCTTCTGTTGGGTCCTACTATAAAAAGGAAAGATGTTGATAATTTGAGGAAAATTCAAAAGAGATAATAAAATTATTCCAAAAATCACAAAGTTGCCTAGGGAGAAACCTAACACTTTTTATTTTATTTAGAAGAAGTTTATGGAGCAGACTGCTCAAGATATAAGAAATGCCTTGGGAAGAAAACCTGGATACTACAGGAGTCATTATCTCAGATAAAGCTTTAGTAGTACCCAGTATCTGGAAGTTTCAGATACAAACTCGAATTAGGAATAAGGTGCAAAATTGTAACAGTGTCATAAGCACCAAGGACTATGGCCAGTTAGTTGCTATCACTGGCAATTTTTGATCCAAGGCCAGCTATTTTTCTTGAGATACTCAAACAAAAATTAATTGAGAAATTCTGTGGCGATTGATGTTGCTCCCTTTGATCACAGATTGAAAGATTGTATAGATTTAAAGCAGACCCTAAAAAATCAACTGTAGCAGCAATACAGTAGCACAAATTATATAGGCAATATCTAGCACTTGACCTGTAAGATTTCTTAGCATTCTGCAAAACAGAATGAGAATTGGTATCCATATTTTAGAAATGAAAAATGAAAAGCAGAGATGTGAACATGAAAGGTCAGACTGTGACACTGGATCTTAGACTGGGAAACACCTGAAACCTCGCACAGACCCACTGAAATCAGTGAATGCAGGTGTCACAACTAGATCAAAATGACTTTGTCTGTATGTCAAATGATGAAATGATAGGACAGGATAGGAGTTGTTTCTCCTGGTTCTCAGTCTGGTGCTCCAGCTCCACTACTGTATTATCTTCTTGGGCTTTTTAATATGAGACTTTTCATTTTCTTGGAAACTTTTCATTCTAACTTCCTTCACAACTTTCGCTGTACCTGAGTGAGTGGCCATTTTAAGAAGCAGACATCAAGAAGAAAATATATTTTGGGGTCTCCCCTCTGGAGATTTTGTTTTATAATTTCCTTTAACACACATATGCCCATCTCCTTTTTCCTCTCTCTGTGGCCCCTGAAGAGGGAAGAAGGTAGCCTGAAACACTAGTGAGTATTGTACTATCACTATCCTCATTCTGCAAAGTCTTGTACATGCACAGCATTCAACCTCCCAGCTCTGCTTCATCCCACTCCTTTCAGTGTCTCCTAACTCTAAATGCCCATAACTATTTCCTGAAAGAAGCACCTCTATAATCAGGATCCTTGCTGCACTGGGATGGACAGATCTCCAGGGCTCTCTGCTTCTTGAGGTACCACGTATCTCATGCGCTATAGTCCCACGGAGGTGGGGATGTCCACCATCAGCGATCTGTATCATCCCTAATCGTCCATATGCAAAGTTGATGGCCATAGCAAATAGGCAGAAAGAGTTGACAGTACTCTTCTTGCCCAACAAATCCTAATGTTTTATGTTTCTAAGAACTCTTGTTTAAAATGCCTCAACTGTGCCTGAAAATAAGTATATTTAAATTACAGTAATACATTGCTGCTATGAGTCAGCCACTGGTAGCACGAAGACTCACATATGAAACTGAAATAAAAATGGTAACTTAAAATAGGATGCCTAAGAGACATATTCACAGCTTTTTGCATAATATTTACCCAGGCCACTGCTCTCACCATTGTTGTAAACTGCATGACTGTAGTCCAGTGCCTCTAGCTGAATATGCACTTTTTGTTTCCTATTCACTAGACATTTACTCTGCAAAGGAAGAGCTTGATCTGGCCATGCTTGCTTTTCTTTCAAAACCACAGCTGGAAGCCAGATGTCAGTCAGATGTTTGAAGCTGTGGGACTTGTAATCCAATAGCCTGAATCCAGGCATTTAGAAGGAAGCATTCCAAACAGATTAGAAATTTTTTTATTATTATTATTATTTCTGTGAAGAGGCTATGGGGATAGGGTTCCTCTCTGCAAAGAGTAGCAGTGGGTCTATAAAAATCATTTCAGCTATATATTCTTGTTGCCAAACCTTGTTGCTCTATATTTTGGGGCCTTGACTATGGAAAAGGGATTCAAAGAAGAATAAGCATGTCAGCTGAATAACTTGTAGCAGTGGTTTTTGTTGGTATTGTTATGTCTCATTCCATCAGCCAGCAAGAATGTTTTCCTTTACGTTTTCCTTTCTTTCTGCACACATATATATACTTTTTTATAAATAAACATATATATATATATACATGTACATATATATGTCAGCATTTTTTATTTGAGAGTGATTCTTTAGAGGTCTCTTGTTCTTTTATTCTTTTTTTTTTTTCAATATGTGCATCTTTCAGATTGTTTCCTCAGGTACACTGCATCTTTTTGAACTCCAGGCTCTCCCCAGCACTTCTGTCCACTATCTTCTTTCCCTTTTGTTATGTCTTGTCCCTCTATAGGTTGCTTCCTAACTTATGTTTATGAAGCATAAGGCCCACTGAGAACCTGCTACTGATAGCACTGATTTATTGTATTCCTGTAATATAATCAAGGATGAACTTTAGAAAATTGTGTCAAATATAAGAAGATAAATATTAGCAATGTTTTGGTGTGTTTTCACATATATGATCTGTATCTCATATAACCTGTACCGTGTCAGATGAACTGCTACTTATAAATAAGTCCTCAATAATGTGTACTTTCAAAAAATTGGCAGAGGATCAGAAGCAAAGATGGAAAGAAGGAGGTGTAAGGAAGGTACAAGGAAGTAAATGGGATAGAGAAAAGAGGCTATGGTGAGTCAGAGGGAGACAAGATACTGAGGGGAAAGTAGAACGTAGAATATTTTTGTCATGTTACCCACACACATGAGTTGCCCTGGGCACATCCTTGGCTGGGATTTGGAAAAACTTGGGGTGGGAAGAAACTAGGCTAGAATCCTACCAGGTATCATAGGGACAGATAACCCAAGGGTTCACAGAATCACAGAATGGTTGAGGTTGGAAGGGACCTCTGGAGATCATCTAGTCCGACTGCTGTGCTCAAGCAGCATCATCTAGAGCACGTTGCCCAGGACCCTGTCCAGACAGCTCTTGAATATCTCCAAGGAAGGAGACTCCACAACCTCTCTGGGCCGCCTGTTCCAGGGCTCAGTCACCCTCACAGTAAAGAAGTTTTTCCTCATATTCAGATGGAACTTCCTGTGTTTCAGTTTGTGCCTGTTGCCTCTTGTCCTGTTGCTGGGCACCACTGAAAAGAGTCTGGCCCCATCCTCTTTATACTTTCCCTTCAGATACTTATACATGTTGATAAGATCCCCTCTCAGTCTTCTGTTCTCCAGGCTGAACAGGCCCAGCTCTCTCAGCCTTTCCTCATATGAAAGATGTTCCAGTCATCTTAGTAGCCTTCCGCTGGACTCACTCCAGTATGTCCTTGTCTCTCTTGTACTGGGGAGACCAGGACTGGATGCAGTACTCCAGATGTGGCCTCACCAGGGCTGAGTAGAAAGGGAGATTAACTCCCTCGACCTGCTGCTGATGCTCTTCCTAATACAACCCAGGATACCATTGGCCTTTTTGGCCACAAGGGCACATTACTGGCTCATAGTTAACTTGTTGTCCCCCAGGACTCCCAGGTCCTTCTCGGCAGAGCTGCTTTCCAGCAGGTCAACCCTCAGCCTGTACTAGTGCATGGGATTATTCCTCCCCAGGTGAAGGACCCTGCACTTGCCGTTGTTGAACTTCATGAGGTTCCTCTCCGCCCAGCTCTCCAGCCTGTTGAGGTCCCTCTGAATGGCAGCACAGCCCTCTGGTGTATCAGCAGCTCCTCCCAGTTTTGTATCAGCAAACTTGCTGAGGGTGCACTCTGTCCCTTCATCCAGGTCACTGATGAAGTTGAACAAGTACTGACCCCTGGGGGACACTGCTAGCTACAGGCCTCCAACTAGACTCTGTGCCACTGATCACAACCCTCTGAGCTCCTCCATTCAGCCAGTTCTCAATCCACCTCACTGTCCATTCATCTAGCCCACACTTCCTGAGCTTCCCTATGAGGATGTTATGGGAGACAGTGTCAAAAGCCTTGCTGAAGTCAAGGTAGACAACATCCACTGCTCTCCCCTCATCTACCCAGGCAGTCATCCCATCATAGAAGGCTATATACATGAAAAAGGTTGAAGAAGGTTGTATGCATGAAAAATATGTAGCAATATATGTCCAGTGCAAAGAACTCTCTTTTATTTAAACTGTATTATTACATCTAGATATGCAAAGCTCATTAATAGTGCACATCAGGAGAAGATTGTGTTGTATTTTAAGAGTGATTAAAGAACACATGTTGAAGAGCCTTATGCTATTGTGTTTTAGGTCAGTGATCCCGTGGCTGCTGAGTTCAGCTTGAATACCCAGATGTTCCTCCTCTCCAAGAAGACCCTGTGGCTATCTGATGGCTCAATGGGCTTTGGGCAAGAAAGTGATGTCGCTTTTGCAGAAGGTATAATTGTGCAAGACCATAGACATTTAATGTGGTCCACATTGTCAGGATCCTCTTTCCATCAAAGCAAGCTTGGAGTAAGGGTTTGGCTTGCTCCTTGTGTTCTTTTGTGTTTGCCTTTCCTACTTTGCAATTTATATCAGAGCTGTTGACCAATCTTCATTCAAACTGTTATGTCTGAAGGTTACAACACTGGTGCCATTTCTCATATGCTGAGCACTTTATAAACGTTAATTTAGCTGATACTAAGAACATTCATAGTTGCTAAGTGACTATTATACAATCTTTTTATTGTGTGTGAGGAAGATAAATTTGCCAAACAGAAATCAAAGTCAAAACTAAGATGAATGCTCAGAATTCCTGCTTGCTTAATACTGTGTTCAGACCCAGAAGAGGTTGTTTTTAAATAACCTTGTGTGAAACACACAAGCCTGGGTTCAGTCGATGCCTCTATCAGCGATTTGTTACATGACCTTAAGCAATCACTTCAATTCTTGTTTTCTTTGTGCCTCATTTGCCTATTTAGAATGTCAGGACCTTGAATCCACGATTGTCTTTTGTGACTTGTTTGCCTGGTCCCTTGAACAGCAGAGATGTGGTCTCTCTCAAAGTGTACAGTTGCTACAAATAGTGGTAAAAGCAATGCCACACTTCTTTCTCCAAATTCTCAGCCTTCCTAACTACTTTCTGTTGTACATATTTGACCACGGCACATGGTATACTTTTCCTGCCCGTATAGTACTGGCCCAGGTTATTTGTATAGGCCTTGCAAGCATGTTTTTCTTAAATTCTATCAGCCAGCAGAAATACAATCTCACAGTAAAGAGCAAAATCTCATGAAATGTCTCTGTGACCTGTCATAATGTTCATGTCAATTGTACTGTATTAAATACTGCCAATCTGACTAAGTATAACCAAACCCTTATGCTGTCTGAGTAGGGTTCTATGACATAAAAAAGAACATCTTTTCAACAAGGCGTGTTGTCAGGAGACCAAAACCTGCATCCTAGTCTGGTGTAGAGGGGTAGAAAATTTAGCTTTAAGTCACTTTTTGAATGAAGATCCCAATAAACCCCAGAATTTAGTGCTGCCTCTGAACTGGTTTAGGTTATAGCAGCACTGAATGGCCACCTACTGCGATCCTGTGGTCCAGAGTGTGTGGAGAGAAGGATCAGAGTACACTCTGATCATGGCCTTTGGCAACTCCTTAAGGTAGAAGCTGTATAGCCAAGTGTCACAAGTAGCCTTTGTATATAGCTGTAAGCAGATTTGAGAATCTTCAGCTTGGATCTTTGAGATGATCAGAAACTACAGCCACATTACACTGCACTAAGCTTCTTCAGTGGATTTATTAATTTGTCCTCAATACTGTGCTAAATATTACAGTGTAATAGAACGTGAACTGTGTACTGTTTCTAGGTGATACCATATATGGTCGGGTGATGGTGGATCCAGTGCAGAATCTGGGTGATTCCTTCTACTGTAGCATCGAGAAGGTTTTCCTGTGCACAGGAGCTGATGGATATGTACCCAAGTATAATCCATCCAACACTGAATATGGTTGCCTCGCTGATTCTCCATCCCTTCTGTATAGATTTAAGATTGTGGTAGGTTTTCTAATTCTGAGAAAGTGTACCTGTTTTTTTTTATTTTTTATTTTTTCTATCTTCTTGGTTATCCAAAACCACCTGTTCTTTAAAATGTCCTTGACAGCACCAATCAGATTTTTGACTCCAGCTCTAGTCTAGCATGGTCTGATGAAAGCAGTACCTTACCTTTCTGCCTCCTTGTTATATTCTTAATCTCTCTGGGGACTCATCATTTAGAATTTGACCTAAGTTAGAATTCCCAAACAGGCTTTTTCTCTGCATTGCCTGTCTTCATTGACCATAAAGAAAGCCTAAGAAGACAAGCCAGTTGGATGGGTATGTTAAGGATGGATTTTGTCTCATCTACCTATAACTATCCAAAAATGAGTGCATAATATAAACTTAGTCTTCCAAGTTGCTTCTCTAGTCAATGGGAAAAGAGAGATACCTCTAAAGCTAGCTGGAATATCTAAGGCAGCACAGGTGCCTTCTGAAAGTAACTATAGAGTAAACTTAGATGACTAGAGACCAGATGCCTAACTTTTAAAGTTAAGTAAGGTGAATTCCTCCTAGTTGTCTCAACTAGTTTGTGTGAATATGCCTCTTACTACAAATGAAAGGTAAAATCTTTAAACTGGGAAATAGACTTCTGACTTCTATTTCAGACCATATTTATGTATTTTTTCATTTCAGAAATGTGGCTATGGTTGTTCTCTAGATTTTTTTCCCTTTCTGTTTCTAAAAAAAAAAATCTTCAAGCAAGAGATTTAATAGAAGTTAGTATAAGTCAGATGTGACCACAGTTGCTTCTCATATGTTTTTCTCTTGGTATTACATTGGACTGCAAAACATAGCACATGTCAATTGCACTCTTAGAAAAATATATTTTGTATAAATATTAGAACTTCTTTTCCTGGAAGAAATGAATGTGCACTTTACTTTTGTTTTTTTTTTTTAATTATTCTCCATGACCATGCAGGACAAAGCTCAGCCAGAGACACAAGCCACAAGCTTTGGAAATGTGCTTTTTAATGCAAAACTTGCTATAGAGGACCCTGAAGCAATTCCTTTAGTTAAACAACCAGGCTCTGATGGGTTTAAAATGGATTCAACTCCCCTGTTTCAGGTAAGGTTTCTGTAGGTTAGTGCTTGGAATACTGCACCAGGAACTCTTTCTCAAGAACACTCCTGCACAGGAATCATTACGAGTTAACTGTAAGTCATATTGAAGCCAAGAGGAAGATTACTTTTGATTTCAGTGGCAGTTAAACAGTATTATAAATGCTTAAAATTTTCTAGGTGTACTTGAAGCACTTATGAAAGATTCCTATGCAGATAATATGCTTTTCTTCCATTACCTCCATAGTCTAACAAGAAATGATGTAAGTGATTCTTATGCATTTCTTTTAAGGACTTAACTTTTAAATTTCATGTTACATAGCATGGTTTCATTGCTTTCCATCTCACTTGTCAAAGACCAAAAATAAAAGAACCATGAGTATTTATAGTGTACTTCACCCAAATTTAATTGATATTCAGCATTTTCTTTGCACGTCTTTCCTCACAAACTTGCACATTCCAAAACATCTGACCACTGGAAAGCCTAGAAATAGAAAAGTAAAAAGTACACCTATTTGTAAATTTTATATAATCTTTCACCTGTTTGCTTTCATCCCTTTGATCTATGTGGCCCAGTCAGTAGTTTTTTTGTCTCCTCAGTATTTGCAAAACCACATGCAAAACTCAGAATTGCAAATTACTGGAAGAAATACTGAAGACTCTTTATTCTTACCCCGGGCCATTTCAGTATTGTTAAGAGTCTCCTTGTAAAAAATGGAACATTTAAGAGAACAGCCTACTTACCAGCATAAAAAAGATTTCATATTTTGTCCCCAGGAATCCGAAGACTTGTTTTGGATTTAGAGAATTCCTTTCCAATAATGCAATATTGTTTTTTCTCCTCATTCTGTCAAAAGAATGAGAATGTCAAGAAACAACAGAATGTCCTGAAAAGGAATTGAAAAATCAAGAGTAAGGTAGAAACTGTGTTCACTGTTTCTCACAATAACAGAATTTGGATGCAACCACTGAAATTATAAGCCAGGAGCTTTAAAAAAAAAACAGAAGACAGACTGGACCTTGTGGAGGCCAAATTTATAATGTATTGAGAAGAGACAGGACAAATTCAGGGAAAATAGGATCATCAGTGGTTCTCAGTTAATGGAAATGATCAAGACACAACCATCAGTGCAGGAAGTCCCTAAACAACTGATTGCTGGAAGTCAGGAGACTGTTCAAAGGGAAAGAGGACTGTATGTATGCCTCTTCTCTAGATTTGTTTGGTTGGTTGTTTGGTTGTTTTATAAGTGTTAGATGCTAACCTCTCTCTAAGATGGGATACTAAGCCAATGATTGCTTATGTTCTGATGAAAAGAAAATGTTGGGAGTTTGAAGGATGTTTATAGATGTGTTTAAAGTATTCTCTTAAAATGAGACAGGTGGAAGCCAACTGTATGGAATACTTAATTTTGGTGGCAGTATGTAGAGCCAAAGTCTAGATGGTTGGCAGGTTGGGCCTGGAGGATCGCTCTTCTGTAGTCTGTCTACAGCTAAGGTTCTTTCCCAAAGACATGTAGGGCCATCAGTACTAGCAGTACCAAAAAACACCAAGACAGTGCTTCTTCATCTGCACTTGGTAGCCATAGAATCTGACCATGGAGGGGAATGTAGACTACCCTCTCTTAATCTTATGACAGAAAAAGTGATTCCTCTGGGGAAGATTGGCATGTAATGGATTTTATCTGTGCATGATCTTGAAACTACTGTCCAAGCAATCGATATGAAGCAGTGGTTGATTTCCATTGTTTATATTGCTGTCCACATTGCGTGTGTGTGTGTGTGTTTAAAAACAAAATGTTGTGTCTTTCTAGGTATCTTTGGGTAGGGAGTGGTATGTCCATACAATCTACACTGTACGTTCCAAAGAGAATGCTAACCATGGAATTGGCAAAAGAAGCGTGGAGCACCAGTACCACTCTGTCTTCAGTGGTGAGAGCCCAAGAGCATCCCCACAGAGACGTCAGAAGAGGGGAGTTGAAGGAGCTCCAGAACTTGCAAAAGATATTGGGATAGAAAAAAAACGAGGAACAAACATACAGCACATAGCCCTAGACCGCACCAACAAGAAACAAGTCCCTCAAAGGGAGGTTGTGGTCAATGGTATTCTCCCCAGGGAACTCAATAACCGAAGCCCAGGGGTCAGCATAGTCACAATCATTGGTGGAGCTGCTGCAATTTTGCTTGCCATCTGCTTAATTGCAATCATAATTTTGCTGCTAAAAAGGAGACAAAATTCTGAGAAGAAAGAAGCTGCAAAGGAGTCAGGCAGCAATGAACCAATGATGCTACCATATAATTATACCAGCGACAGCTCGGAAGTTTGATTCCAAGACTGCAGGATTCAAGCAGATCTCCAGAGTGCCTCAAAACAAACTTGAACTGCACTTTGTTAGCAGCAGACCACCATGACTCATGGGGAATAAAAAGTTCATATGTGTCTAGATGTACTTGAAATTTTTTTATCCTGAACTCTTGCTGCCGTTATCAACCATAGAGGAAGAATCCATGCTGAATCTCCCACTTTGCATGAGAGATAATCCTGACATCCCTGTATCATGCACTAATGTTAAGAAGCAATTCAAGGAACTGCATTGTAAGGAAGAAGTTTTTGTTTTGTTTTTGTATCTTCTTACATTTCAAAAAAGGAGAAGAAACTATCCAAAGGTGCTATTGACCCTGTCTGTAATAAAAATGGAAGTCTGTTTCTTCTGAAATGGAGAATACTTGAGAGTATGCTCACACTCCTCAGTTAAATTTTGTACTGTGTCTCACAAAGAACTCAATGTTTGAAATTATTCTGAAAGGTGATAAAAAATCTCAGTCATGACTCCTCCCTCCTTTAAGCCTTTAACTTCACTTAAGATATACCAGTGATTAATTTTTTTTCTTTTATGTATAACTGAACTTTTCCAAAAGACAGTCAGATTAGACAGCACAACAGTATAATCAGATACATGTCACAGGATGCCATACATGCTCTTTTCCACATATTCTTATTCAGCTATTTAATCTGAGAATTTTTTTCCTCATTTTTTCACTTATTTGTGTTTATATAAAGCCAAAGAATACAACAAATCCAGGAGGAATCTTGTTTTTCACAGAAACTGGATAGTTATGTTCTCTTAAGTTTATAATGGATCATAGAAGTTTTGTAAGGTAAATTATATTTGTCAGTGCATACCCACATCTGGGAAGTGCAAGCATTAGTATTTTAGTACCTAGAGAAGAGGATAGAGTTAGGTTCAGAATGGAGAGGACAAGGTTCTGCCTGAACTGAGCCTAGGAGTCATGATACTGGATCCAGCATGTGATGTCAGTTATCATATTAAATGGCAACAAAGTGAAGAAAAAAAATAAGAGTTGATGGAATCAAGTAATATTTATTATTGTATAATCATAGTACCTCTTGACAAACATGATGGGTCATTGTTGGGCTTTTTTTAATGAATAACTATTTTTGAAGGAGTAATTCTAGTTTTCTGTCAGCCTTCTTGACTTAGGTAATATGATAGCATGATATTCCACTGAAGTTTGGATCAGCAGTGCTTCATGTCAGATCTTATCCAGACAGGACCTATTCTGTCCCAAAGATGTCCTGCCAGATGTTTGTCCACAAAAGCTGTGTAATCTTCAAGAGAGATTGTCCCATTTGTCATGCTAGCATTAAATATGTGCAAGTCCATTCAATTCAAGGAGTTAAACCATATAAACTATATAAAAACTGAATCAGACTGCTGAGTCTGCTACTAACATACCTGTTATCTTCCACCGCCTGTGGTGGTGGGTACAGGCAGCTCCCAAACTATCTTCAGCTGCAGTACACGTAGCATTTGGCATGCTGGGGACCATGATGCAGAGATCTGAGTTAGCTGGACACGAGCCACCTTGAAAGCAGCCTAGCTACAAACACACAATGCTGCATCTGAACTAAAAAGTCCATCCAAAAGGCTTAGTAGCCTGGTTGTAATGCTGGCCTAGTAATTCTGCACAATCGTCTTCTGAGCCATAGAGGTCAGAAATGTTGAGATTTACTAGCTTGGGAATGTCTGTGCTATAATTCATAGTATAGCATGAATATATCCACAGAGAGACACGCTCTGATAAACTTTTGCTCTGGATTTATATAGTTGTGATGTCATTCATTTCATAAGATTTCATGAGTTTTTCACCAAATGAATCAGGTCAGAATCTGTCCTATCTTTTCTGGGTTTTATGAAGGCTGTGATTGGGACTGCTTAACTGAAAGATGTTTTCAATAACCTAAGGTCAAATTCCATTATTAAAAGCATGCAGTCATCTTTTATTTTAATTAATTTGAGTTCTAGGTTGAAACAATTTTCTGCAAGATGTGCCCAGTCCATTAGACCTTTTCCCTAGTCAACTGTCATTGATTTGTTCTTTTAATGAAGCTCCTGGTATTGTGATCCATGTTTTATGTGTGCAAGATTGATCAAAGATTTAACCCACAGATATTTTTATATTTAGTTTAAGTTCAGAACTAGGATAAAATTTGCCATTGTGCCTTTATGCCAAATCATTGTGATTATGAGAAATGCATAATTTGTCTCCTAGAACCTACATATTTGGATAATAGCAGTTAATGATTCTACAGTAAAATGGGACACATGTAAATAATAGTAATAGAACATTTTAATATTTATAAAATTCCTGTTTTGTATAAGCAGAGAAGATCTTTTAAAAATATATATATATAATAAATACAGAAATTAGGTGTTTATCACTAGAGCTATTTTTCTGCTTTTGAATTTTAACAAACCAAAATATCACTAAGTTACTTGCAGGCAAAATCTTTTTTTTTTTTTTTAATGAAATTGCATCAAAAAACATGTGTTCTACAAGCCAAATGCTGATCCCAGTAGACAACTCGATCACTGCTTTGAATAGCATCTGATTACATCTCTGTAACATGTTTAGGTTGATGGGGATTATCAGACCAATATTTTTCTACAATTTATATAAAATAATAATGCAAACTTATGATAACAAAGAAAAACACAAAATGAACACTGAAAAACTAGAAAAGAGTGAGTGAGATTCATGGGTTCATTTCCATCTGTCGGGGAAAAAATATCCCAATGTTTTTAGTAAGGCCTGCTGGATTTGTCCCATTCTTAAGAAACTGGATTTCTTACAATTCAGTGAACTATAAATACATCTGTAACTGCATGCCTTTTGTATTATGGCTTCAAAGTTTTGGATTTCAGCAAGATGTTTTGAAGGCTTATTAACATTTTCCTTTCTACTTAACAAGTGGCCTTGTTTATACTAACCTGAATAAGTGCCTTGTTCCCAGTTATGTGCACAAATATGTTAATATTTATCTATCCATGCAATAAACTGAATATATTATATATGTATTTAATCTATTTCCAGATTATGTATTCAATCCTCCTTTCCCTGGAGATGCTTATTCTGCTAGCAGTAATACAATTTGTTAAGCCCTTTATACAGTAATTATTGTGTTTAAATTTGTTATCAAGCTGTGAGAAGTCCTTCCACACATACTTATTTGGAATAATTTCTTCTTTTTGTCTGTGGCTGTGATATTTGGCATTTGTATCAGAAAAAAAATAAAACTACTTTCTTTTGGTTTATTATCTAAAATTTGTGCATAAATATCACACTGTGAGGAATGGTCAGTAATACAATGTTAAGAAAAACTAATGAATAGATGGACAGACACTACTGTGTTTGCAGTAAATCTCACTGCTTTGTTCCTGAAGTGATTGTTTTCTACTCATGAAGTGTTCAGAGGTTGCTTTTTATTCATTGTGGTTGTACTTGTGGTGCAGAAAGGGATCTTTCATCCAATTACAGAACATCAGAAATCTCTAGAACTTGTAGATATCACCAGTGGGTCTGCAAATACTTTCTAGGTTTAATTGTCATGTTTCTGTGAGCTGGCAGGGCTGACTGTACTATACTCACTGACAAGTAAAGGTGAGTCTGCAGCAGGCTGTTCTCTTGTTCCTGCAGCACTGGTGTTGCTATCAGTCATTTCTTATGCCAGCTTATGAGATTTCTTTCCCAGTGGCAAATATATCAGGTTGGAAATATCTGAGATGTAGACACTTATGACTAATCTGTTAGGTGTACTATGATGCACAAAGAAATGGCAGCTCTGAACCTTTCCCCCCTCACCCACCTCTTGTGAACTGATCAGTACTGGTCTCTGACTTCTGTCTGAACAGAAGAATTCTTCAAGAATTCTCATTAGTGCCCACTTCCTTCACTGCCAAAAAGGCCACACCACATGGCTAGGTACAAGGGCAACACTTAAGAGTATATATACTACCTGCTAAAAATAAGGATAAATTACCAGGCAATGATTCCTGCTTTGCTAGGTTTGTGTCCTTCTACTACCTAAACTTGCTCATATAGATTATACTCTTAGCAGTTCCTTAGACTGAATTGAATCATTCAGTTTAACATCTGTGAGCTACATGTCACGATTATATGCCAGTGCAAGTCAGAATGGAAGTGTTTCTATCCTGCTCCAATATAAATGACTACATAAGCTGTAAATCAACAAAGAATCTGATCACAAGAATCTGTCAATAAATCAAATGGCATTAATTTTCCAATTGGAGATTGTCCATAATGGTTAAGTCATGTCCACGTTCATTTTGGCACTTAGTGGAATTCTAATACTACTGGGTGTCCAAGCATGTTTCATCAGATCCAAGATGGCTTTTTCTTCACAGCCCAAGCATGGTTATATTCAAGCATTATAGGAGTTATATTTTTTAAGCATCGTCACAGTCTTTTGAAAGAAAGACTCTTTAAATTCAGCTCCTATCACTGAATGCTTTAATTTTGAGAGCTGTTCAGTAAATTACTCTCAAGTGATTAGCTTTTTGAGTTTTGGTTTTCTCATCATTTATCTCAAGAGGTGATCCTTTCAGAATATTACCTTGCACTACTGTTGCTTTGCTAAGTAACCACTGATTTCCAGTAAAAGTGGATGGACTAGATGGAAGATTCTAAAATGATGCATCTGGTTTCATTTGTGGGCAATGCTTAAGAATGTGCTGGATTCTTGCTATCTATTATTGCTTGCATTTTCATGGTAGATACCTAAGTTTTCCTATAATTTACCATAGTGTAAAGCATGAATTTGCAGCTGCACAAGTTAAACTGCTCCAGTTAAACTAGCGGGGCTGGGAGATCAGGTGTAATGGTTGTCATCTGTAGTGTCTATTTGACCATCTGTGTAGCAAAATTTCTGACAAAACTCAGTTACCTTGGAAAAGAAGAGGAAGCATTCTGCATAAATGCCTGGTGCACCCACCTCTGCAATAATGCATTAATTTCTGCTTCTCTCTCTCCCGTTTCCATCCGAAAAAAGCATATAATGGAACTAAACAGGACACACAGAATGACAACAAGAATGGTTAAAGGTAATGAATGTCTTACTGATAAGAAGATGTTAAATAGACAAGATTCTTTTCCACTCTTTAGCCTAGAAAAGAAATGCCCATGGGGGAATGTTATAGAGGTGCATTGAATCCTGGATGTTATGGAGACAGTAAGCAGGGAACAATGTTTCACTATTTCTCCTAATACAAGAGAGAGGTTCCACCCAGCAAAATATTCTGGCTAGAAGGGTGAAATAGAGTAGGCAATACCTTGTCACCCAAAAACTCATTGCTGTAGTATGATGTGGATGCCAAACTATAATTGGGTAAAAAAGTAGTGAGCAAAACCCATGTAGAAAGGTCCATCAAATCAGCTATTTGTTTCAACAGCTAGTTCAGCAAGCCCAGACCGGAAAAAGCCAAGAGGGCTGACAAGAAGGATCAGACTGTTAACCTTCTCTCTCTCTCACTCCTTCCCTACAACTCTACTGCTGGGCATTGTCAGAGGCAGATCACACAAGCCAGAAGAGCCACACTCTTGCTCTAACAGTCATGTGTACAAAGAACTAGCAGTCCCAAGCTTGGAACTGACAGTATGAAGTACAAAAAATACATTTTTTTTCCTGGGGTGAGAGGGACTGAAAGTTTTCATTTGTCAGCACCCTAGGTTTCTGACAGTTGATTTACACCCACCTCGCATCTGCCTAGGACTCCTGCTGAGGAATGCTTGAAATGCTGTGACAAGTCGCGAGCCTTTTCCTTGCGCATATCCTATGAAGGCATATGATCTAGACAGAATGGGGTAAAGAATCAGGGGAGAGGAAGGCAGGGGCAGAGGTAAAAGATACTGCTGGTGATTTTATTTACCTTATAAACAAGCTCCTTTTATTCTCTGCTATTTGTAACAGAAGGTTAAAAGAGTATTTCTTAGGCTATCAAGTGTCTCTTTCACTGATGTATATTTTCTTTTGTTTCTAATGGCACCAAAATGATCCTGGTGAGAGAGAAACATAAATACCAAGTTCTGTAAACTTAGTAGCTCATGGGGATGTGGCTGGACTTTTCTTCCATTTCTTGGCAAGAGACTTGGATTTCAGTACAGCAAGCTATACTGTGCCCTTGCAGGGACTGCAGAGTCTGACTAACTGTTTGGAACACCACAAGCCTCTGCCTTCAAGGAAAAAATAATTGTGATGTGTCAGCACATTGGCTTCATAGGAAGGGGATGTGTCCTCCCATGTCCATATCACAAAGCAGAACATATCACAGAACAGTGCCACAGACCACCTCATCAATGCTATTATACCTTATATAGTCTTCTGGAGACATGATTCCCGGCCTCAGGGTGAGTCTTCACATCTTGAAACCTTCTCTGCAAACTTAGCTTGGGGAGCATTTGCCCTGATCAACAGAAATGAGCCTTCCCCATGGGAGAAAGGGAAAGGTTTGTATTCCACTCTCCACCCTCAAAGGGCACCAGCTGGAGAGAAAGATTTGAAAAGGATTTCTGTACATCAGTAGCTGCCCATGCATCATGTATACAGCAATTTTAATGTGCCCGGGACTTTGCAGACCTACCACATAATGCCCCAAATCTCCTGTGCAGCCCTAGTGCATCTCCTGCAGTAGAGCACAGGCTCCCTCAGGGTTCCTCCGCACCCTCAGAGACTTCCTCAGTCCCAGGATGTGACTTCAGCTGCCCCGCTTGCCATGCTGCATGGGGATGTCCTCATTTATTCCAGATCTTCAAAGACTTCAGAGGCATAAGTCACAGCAGGCCTTGTTCAAATCACCTAAACACTGCTCAGATCCTAACTTAGGTGAACTTAGGCACCAGAGCCAATAAAAGGTTTATGCACTGTATCACAATGGGCACAGACACCTAAAAGTTAGGCACAGACACCTAAAAGTTAGGCACTAATTGTCCATGCTGATTAAGTGTCTACATGCCTTATTTGGTACAAGGGAACAGTCTAGTTCCTACAACTTGCAGGCTGTGCACTGGGACATAAACCAACTTGCAACTGTTCCTTTTCTGCCTTAAATTTTTATGACCAGATTGGCTTCTCCAAAATGATAGGTTTCAGAGGCAGAACCTGCTTCTTGTTTTTATATAGCTGGGGAAAGCATGGGCAATTCAACAGCTCTTTCTCTTAATGTCAGGATTTTTGTGTAATAGCTAGAAGCTAGAAAGCTTGCCTGGGAAATTCAGATTCTAATATCACATGTTAGGTGAGGAGCTAGCAGCCAGACTCAAGAGGAAGTTGAATAAAAAAGTGCCAAAGAAACTCTAAGTAAAAGTCTCTGGAAGCAAAAGAAATAAAGGGACACTCCATCTAAAGCTACAGTCCCTTCAGAGGTACTCTCAGTTGAGTTTCCTCTCAGTCGTAGTGGTTTCCCTACCCTGCAACACTACACTTAGAGAACAGTATTTCTAATAACAGTTTCTGCCTGAGTTCTTTTGGCTTGGTGCAGTGCAGCTTGGAGTTTTTTCTGTTCAATTTGGCTCTCAGAATGAAGTTGCTGGGGAGATATTGCTCCCTCAGAAAATTTCTGTTTCTGTGGGAGCTGTAGCTAGACATCCGTAACAGCATTGTGAAGGTTAACAGTGATGCCAATAATTCAAAGAAATGCTTGCAGCTTTTAGGCATTGCCTGTGATTCCCATCTGGAACTGTCAAATGTGGTAATATGCATTATCCCAGTCTCCTCATGAAGTGGACAAGTGTTTTTATTCTTCCACAAAATGATTGGTTTGAAAATATGACTGCAAAAAGCATACACACACAGAGTACATTTTTGTTATTATATAAATTTTATATAAGTATTATGTAATATATACAAGTATATTTTAAAGTTTACATATTGTTACATTTAATATATATTTGTGTATATTATATAATTATAATATACTTTAAATTGTATATATTTTTGTATGTGTGAATTATCTTTTTATATTATATAATGCATATTTTTATTTATATGTAATTCCTCAGGATAATGTCACCAGGTTGAAGTGGTACAAGCTAGAAATCAGAATTCAAGGTGCATTTGCCTGGGAAGGAATTGTAGCTGCCAGACCATTAGCCAAAACCTGAGAATGCTCCTGCCAGTTCTTGGGGTCAGGGAGACTAATCTGATATGCTCTGCTGGAGTCAAAAATAAGCAGACTGGTGGCATTCAGGACTGTCTTCCAGATGGCAACTTGAGCAGTCACACCTCCTGGGACCAGCAGCTGCTATCTCTACTTTCAGCTTGAGTTTTTCAGTCATGGTCTGCTATAGCATGTGAGCACGGCAGAACCATTCCTTCAAAATGCCTCACGCTCAGAGAGCAGCAGCAAATTGCAAGTAAATGCTTTGAGAAAACACAAGTTAAACGACAGAAGTTCTCTGGAAGTCCATGCTTCAGTGCCTCTTCTGTCCATTTTATGTCATGATGCTGCAGCAGCAGGATTTCCGCCTCCCTAGTACCCACAGCCTGGGGGCTGGAAAACATCAGCTGAGGCAACAGCTTCTGCTTGCGTGCTTCTCCTGGGCTGCTGCCACCTTGGCTGCCTTTCTCCAACTGCTATGAGCTGCGTTGGGTGTTGCTCATTAACACAGTGGCCTGAAAATGCCTCCAAACGGGAAGGCAGCAAGCTCAAACTTGCACCCCAGCCTGTCAGCAAGCGTGTACCTCCCAGCTGGGCTGCTGGCATCTGAGCCGCCTGGGTCCTTCCTCCCAAGTCCCCAGGCATTTTAAGAGATCCTCCTTCATTTGGTGAAGGTATAAAGTTCAAATCTATTCAGTTGCCCAGGGAACAAGTGAATTGGGCTGCTAAACAAAGAAGAGCCGTCTGCTGTAGGACCAAGTCCAAAATCTCTCAAAGGGGCAACAACGGTACAACTTTATTCCCGTGTGCCACATGAATGTAGGCTTTAACTCTCCGGTGGCTCCTGGCACCCCTGGGAAGGGAGAGGTTGTTTCAGTCTGGCTCAGACCAGCCTTCACCAGCCCTCTAGTGCACTTGGATTCAACTTTCAGTCTGCTTGTCAATAAACGGGCTGTGAAAAAGTGAGCTTGAGAGACACAAGGAACATCATAGCTGGTGAGTCACTAATGTTTGTGGCAAACGGGTCTTTTTCATGCTGCTGTCACACAGTCTGTGGTGAAACTGCTGGTTAAAATAGATGGATAGGAAAAGAGAGAAATGTGTCCTTTTAAGAAAAGTAGACAGACCAAGAGGATGCCTGCAAGTTAAAAGGCACTTGTTTATGGTAACAATTTCACAAAGCCAGTTTGACTATCCAGAATGATCTTAATTTAGTTACTTCAAAACCAACAATTCTGTCATCATCTCCAATTTGCTTCTTTGATTTTTTTGCTTCTTAATTTTCTGGCAAAAGTAAATTCATTTTTGAGTTTGTCTGGTGCCATCTCTTACATATGTTCACTTGAAAGAGAAACCGTCATGGCCATTTTTGTCTTCTTGATAGAGATCTTGATCATGCTGTGTGAATTTTGTCTTTCCAAAAAACAGAAAAAAATACACGCCTGGATTTCACATTTTTCAGAAAATATCAAATGTCTGAAAATGCAAAGCATCACAGCTGACCATGCTTTTATCCCTAGTTTAGTAAAATCAGCCATTAGGGCATCAGCAAATTACATTACAAAAATGGGGAAAATAGCTTTCAGTGTTAATAGGATTGTTAACTGCAGAGATTTATCAAGTTGGATATGGTCTGGACTTAGCTCTTTCCTTCTGTATTCCTTTACTGTATTTCCTTCCTGTATTTCCTTTACTGTATTTTTTGCTGAGTGAAAATGCTGAAAACATGCCACCTTCTGTTCTTTTCAGCTATTGCACAGTCCTGAGAAAACTCTTCTAACCTCCAGAAATCTCTGTGAGATTTATGCATGTGTGCGCGCACAGATATACGCAGGCACGCACATATGCATGCAAACATTTTTACTCACACATTTCTTAAATCCCTATGAACTATCAACTTATTCACAGGTTTTTCTTTAGTCACACTATTAGCACTCCGGCTGTTACAATAAACATGCTCACTAAAAGGTTACTAAGGAAACTGGAAAAGTAGGGCAACTCCCACCACTGTCGTTGACAAGAGAAGGGGGAGGATGAAGGTGATACTTCATCCAGTATCTCCTTAATAGATGTATTAGACAAAGAGCTGTACCTGCTTTTTTTCCTACCCATCCTCAGCTCCCTTATCTCTACACTTACACTCACACATATACCCCTACCTTCAGAGGTGCTCTGGGGAAACCTCCACTGATGCAGAGATGCTGAAGAGGCACCCTGGGCATCCCCATTTGCACACTACCACAAAAAACAATGGAATCGGAAGATCCAAACACAGGTCCAGTCCCAAAGTTTTGCCTTTATTTTTCATGACTTTTAACCTGAGTTTTTACATTGCTGATGCTTCCTTTTCCCTAAAAAAGCAGAAGGGGCGTTTATTATGCCATTACCCTTCCCCAGGTTTATCCCATTCTCTTAGTCTTCTATTGTCCCCAAAAAAGGGGAACATTGTAGATATGAGCAGACCCCCAGCATAGATTTTCCTACCCCTATTTCCTCTATTGCCATTCAAGGAGCCACCATAACTTCAGGTAAACACAGACATTCGCAAAGTCTGTCTGGATGGCTTAGATATGAGAAAAGATTTATTTTCCTTTCTCTGACTGCTAATGATGAGTAGCATGCCTCTTTCTAAGAAGCTAAGGCTGTGTTCAGTGGTCTTAGTTTCTTTTCATTGAGGACTTTGCAGTGGAAGACAATGTAAGCAGGAGATATTTCTGCATTAGGTGATAGGGGCTAAGAGTAGCACATTCAAATACTGCTTTTCTAATGATTTGACAAAAGTAAGCAAGGCAGTAAGGCTTCCTTGAGTGAACCTGGCACGTAGTTACCGTATATGGATTCCTGTTACTTGCCAAGCCATGAATGAGGGATGGGGGATGTACATAGCCACAAAAGAAATATTTGTGGGTTGCTTTCTGGAAGATGGGAGGTGTTCAGGGTACATCTCCCAGGGTTATAGTAAAGGTAGTAATATCTTATTCTTCAATTGCATTTGCATCTGTAGTATTCATAGCTGCATCCTTCTCTATTTACACACATTTTCTTGCTTTAATGTAGTCTCATACTGCTCTGTGCAGGGGAATCCTGCCTGTCTGACTCCCTAGAGAGGACATGTTATGATTTCTAGGTTGAGAAGGCTGTAAGAGAAGAGGGCTGTAAATACAATTAAGCCAGTCTTTACTTCTGCTACAAAACCCCTTGGCAGAAGGGCTATCTGCAGACCATGAATAAGTAATTAAGAGTAAGATAAATATCCTTAATAGGTGTATTTTTTCTCTATGTTCTTTTAACTTCAGAGACAGGTGTTCTGACAGAGGAATCAAAGATGTTCTCTGCCTATTCCTATGTGCCAGAAAGGTGCTAGCATTCCTAAATAGCTGACCTTATTTCACAATACCTTAAGGTGCTTTAATTTCTATTAGAAGTCAAACTAGCCCTCTGCTTACCATGAAATATGGGGAGCTTAAGGTGATTTAAACTAATTTTTCCTCCCTCCATTCTAGTCATAAGTGGAATTTAGCTGGAACAGAGAATAGGGGCCCCAGGTTTCCAAGTTGTCTTTTTTTTTTTTTTAACAGATAAGCTCTTGAATCACAGGGAGTGGGAAGGGAAGAGCATGTTGTAGCAAATCAGAAAGTCCATAAGTCTTGGAGTGGGGTCAGGCTTCTTACTGTAATAATTGCTTCAGAAAAGACACAAATGAAGTAAGCCTCATTCTTGGCAATAAACTCTAGTGGTCAGCACAAAACATTTCATCTTGCCTTCCAGTATCTAACACCATGAAACTGAGATAGTTGGGTAGCACATGATGTTTCTGACTAGCTCTGAACTGCTCTGCCAACTGAGAGCACATTGGCTTTATAAAAACTTACCCCCAAAATATACCTCGAACACCACTGCTTTATCTATTGCATTTTTTGCAAAATGAGAGACTGGACAGTAAGCTAAAAAGCTGGATAGAAACCAGGACTTGTAGCTAGATAAGTTTATTCTGGAGACAGATGAGTAAAGGTCATGGAAAAATGTGATGCCAAGAGCTGAGCTGTTCTCAGTATCCTAAAGTGAATCCTGCCAGAGGTGTCTCAAAAGATAATGTGTGTTTGATTCTGGATTGCCAGTAAGTTATTTGGGTCACATTTTGAGGTTTTGCTTGCTTTCTTTTTTTTCTTTTTTTTTTTTTTTTGGTCATTTTTCTATGCAAGTGTTTAAGCAATCCTTTGAGCAGACAAAAATAGGTGCATCTTTTAGGGTAACATAAATTGGATTTTAAGACAATATTGACTGTGTTGATTGTCATGTGAGCTCAGACACTTAAGTCGTGTATGAGGAGCCTGCACTGCAGACAGCTACCTGTGTGTATGAATCTGGAGCTAACTCCCTGTCCTAGTAACTGGTGTGAGCTGTAGAAGGGAGTCTCAGAAAGTAGGATGGGCAATTTCACAATTCTTCGTGAAAGTTTGCTTACTTGGTGGATTACACATCTGCCCGCTGGATGGCACCAGGACTCTGTACGTACACCAGTGCTGGAGACATGCACACCTTCCTTTCTGTCCCATCACTAGGCTCCTTGGTGGTGCTTCACAAAAAGGTGCAAGAAGATCCCTGGAAGTCAAAGGATAGATAGAAAACAGGTGTGGAAGCTGTCACTGAAGATGAATGCTGCCATAGATGATATTTTAAAAGGAGGACAAAAACTTTATGCACATGCTGTGGCATTTTACAGAGATGGGATTATTCTGTACAGTACTTTGAGTCCCTTTCCATACAGGCTTCAGTTTCTCAATAATCACATAGGGCATACATCTGTCTTTTGAGTCTAGCCTTTTCTAACTATATGATAGAGGGGAAAATTTTATTTTCAGACTGCATCATTCTAAAGTTTCATTGTTGCTGTTAATGACAGAGATAGATACATACTTTGAGATTTAGCAGATTTTAATTGAGATATTTTTTGTTTTAGATCATATTAACATTGCAAATGTGACCCAGGTCAGAGGCATTGATGCTGCCACAGTGAGCTAACGCTTTTCCGAATTTCAGTGGAGAGCAAATGCAGCAAACCCATGGCAGATATTTACAGAGTAATTTACAAGTAAATCCAATTAGTGCTCTTCTCCACAGTAACTGAAGCTAGGCTTACTGCTTAAATATTAAGCATTTGCAATGTTCTTACCAAAGCCAACAAACTTTACTGAAACCATCAAAGAAAGGGGAGGTGTTTGGAAATTTAGGGTTACTTTACATTACTTTGTTATTCTTTTATGATCTCTGATGACTGTTTGTTTATTTATTTGTAACTGCTCAAGCAGAGATGTAAAAGTCTGTGAAGTGGGAGCTGGCCCCTGTGGAAGAATGGTTAAGTGAAAAGGGGCATGATCTCTTAGAAGTGAGCAATCCGGTCTTCACGATGGAGGGAGGATCCCACAGCTATGCGAGCTGTCCTTGAACAGCACAAAAGAAGGGAGCTACAAGGAGGTAAACAAGTCGACAGACCTCTCCGCGTGGACAGCAATCCTGCACCAATCAGATATCCGCTTTAGGCGCGTGAACGGAGACTGTGAGCCAATCATACAGCTATCGCTAGCACATGTTCTTATTTCCTGTCTATATATACTCTGTAAGAACTTGAATAAAGGGAGAACGATCATACTCATATTGAGACTCATCGTTACTCCGGGTCCGTCTCCCACTCCGACAGGCCCCAAATTAAATTAAGAAATCTTCTGGTGACTGCAAGAAACAAGAAAAGGCTATAAGGCAGAGCATAACAGCCCAAGTTGAGCTGCTCGTTAGAAACTAGGCTTAATACCCTCGTGCTGCCATTGCCTTGAGGAGGAACCTGCCTCACTGTTCAGCCTCAGGGCTGGTGGGCTCCGGGTGCAGGATGAGATGGTGTCCAAGCCCAGGAACAGCATGAGCAGGAAGTGAGTTAGATCTCATACCTAGACCTCTATTTGAGGCTTAACATGCCATGGGAAGACATTCCTTCAAGCCTGCAATTTTCTTCAGTCACCTCTTCCTTCAACCCACCGAGCCTATGGCAGACACAAACAGACACCCTCCAGCGCATGCAGAAGAAGGAAAGCTAAGAGTTGTACCCAGGCATGGATGGCACTGGCTGTCAAAGTGCTCCACTGTGCCACACCAACAGAGGAAGAACAGAAGTAGAGCTCCAGCTCCATTTTTCTTGGCAGTGAGAGCTCCTGCACCCGTTGCAGGCGTAGTTGCTGTCAGTGATACCAGCAGGGTTGCTGGTGGGGCCACAGACGCAGAGTTATTTTTAACCCACTTCACAACATTACTGAAAATTCTTCTTCATTTAGGAGTTAAGTGAAAATCCAGCACTAATGGCCTGGAAATGTAACCCACGTCTTAAAAACATATACTAGGATACATGTTCTTACATGTTAGCATGGCCAGATCCTGCCTCCCTCCAAGACGTGTTGATTAAATAAATGAAAACATCATTTGCGTTCACATTTTATTATAGTTTCTCCTTTTTTTCTGTAGGAACAATGAGTAAAACCATATAATTTGTCTGCGGTATGTCTGAGCATGGTCACCCAAATACCATTACTTGGGTTTAGGGTAAATCCAGCCCATCTCCTTCTGAAGACATCAATATTCCCCTCTGCACCAGCACCACTGAAAGAGAAGCTGAATTATCATCTTTTGCATCGTTTTGCCAGAGGTAGTCTTCTGCAAAATTGGGTTACCAAAAGAGAAGATTTCTGCTCTGACTGCCATGTCTGGGCTGGGTATGGCACTTATTGTTATTTTTCCAAATAGCTACCTAAAAAGCTGATGGCTGCAAAGGGTCTGAGTTCTGTGGCTAAATTCCTGCAAAAAAGCAGAAATGAGCATGCATTACCTGAATAACTGTCCCACTGAGGTGCTACAAAAGTAGTTCAGATTTTACTCTGTTATAACAAGATGCTCTTCCTGCACCCTGGGGAGACGCTGCAACACTGAAACGTGCTATGACTGAGCAGCTTCTCATTTACAATAAAAACAAAACTGTCCTGTCAGTCGTATCTTGTCTTCATTTCCTTGTTCTTTTTGAATTTCACCCTTGAACATTAAGATCAAGGTATTAAAATAAGTAGGATAGCTTCTGATCTGACAAGAGAGTTGATCTCGACTTACTCAAATGTGATGGAGTTCAGAGCAGAGCCCTCTGGCTTGGGAGAAGTAAAGAGCCTCCCTGTGTCTGATGTGTGAGTTACTGAGTGAAACAAAAGTTTTAGATTTTATTCAGAGATCAGAACCAGCAAAAAAAAAAAGCTGCTAGTGGCAGATAGACACAGGACTAGCAGCTCTTTTAGATTTTATGTGGTTTTTTTCCCTTTTTGTTGTGAAACATTTTTGAGTATATTCGTGAAATTGTCTAAAATGTTAGAGTATCTCCATTAAATAGTTAGTCCGGAAATGCAAGGAACGAGAGTCAGTGATATTTATACATTACTTCTTCTAAATTCTACACTTATAAAACACTGGATTTACTTGATTTCATGCTGTGCTCCCAAATCCACAGCATTGCATGTGTAACACTCATTGGCTGGCTAAAATTATAGGTTTTGCTACTGATATTGTATGTTCGGGATGGTTTTCCTCTTTTTGCTTTTTCTTATTTTTTCCTCCCCCAAAAAAGAGAAGAAAAAAAATCCCAATAAGAGACAACTGATTTAATTAAAGTTCATAAGACTGGAGAAGGGAGGAAAGATGAAAATATTTGGAATATGTTAATTCTGTAGGTAATGTGATTTTGTTATTGTTAGTGAGAAAATGTTGGGTTGCCTTTGGCCTTTATAATGGAACTGAAAAAAAAAAAAGAATGAATTTGTGACTAACACTGCGGACTGTGTCAGGATGTTTGGGTGGAATGGTAATACCACAGATACCTAGATATGATGATGTAGGCCAAGCTATTTTCTTCCTCAGCTCCAGTAGTTTTTCGCTTACTCCTGGGGTGTGTGGTGCGGGGTACGGTCAGGACAGCTGGAGAAGGCCCCAATGACTTGTGCTTGGGACTCGTGCAAGCACCATTAGAGTTCTCCAAACAGCAGAAAATGTATCTCTATTTTCCTTATTATCCTTATCATTAGATCTGTCTTTTTTCTTGATTGACTCTTCCATGAGAATAGAAGGATTTTTGGAGGCTGCATCTGAACCGCTATGGTTAATAGCCGTGGTTGTTCCTGTCCTCTGTCAACTCGTCCTGTTCCTTTGAGCTGCTTTCCAGGAGCTGCCTGGGTGCCCAGACGTTTCTTCCCCTCTCTGGCCATGATGTGTCCCATGGCTCTTTTTCTCAGCAAGGCTCTGTTTGGTACATTCATAACATTTGCCAGCATTTCTTATAGGCATTGAAAGCTCTGAGATCCTATAAAAAGCACGCGATGACAAACCAGGATGCATTATTACAATAGGGTGTAATATTATGTGAGTATTACAATGCAATTATAGTTTGAGCTAAAGCATAAAGCCTTGTATAGGTCAGCTTAAATACTACTTTTGCAACATATTTAATTCCCAGAAGTAGTGCTGGTTTTATATGTGTTTCACAAATCCTAAATCCATTAATCTGGGGGGGGGGGGGAGAGAGGGGATGTCAGTCTGGTTAAGATCACAGAATTGAGAGCTTGACCATTGGGAAGATGGGGTGGGAACCCATGAGAAAAAAATGAGACTGTTTGTTTGTATAAACTGTCCCCCCTCCAAACCCAGGCTCCTCAATGAGAGCAGGAAAGCTCTTGGGTGTATTGGTTTTCCTCTTTTAAAGAGAATATATGTGTTTTTTGCAGCAGATACACATAGGAAAGCTAAAATACAAAACAAACGTAGGCAAAAATAGCATTTCTTCAAGGCAAAAGCAACTGGAACCTAGATTAACTTTTCAATTTATTGCCTAAATTATGGTAAAGAAAAAAAGAATCATTTTAACCTACATCAGAGTTACACCAAAGTTGTCCTGCCTTTAAGAGGACCTTTCCAAATTAGACGCACACTTCATAGTTTGCTGTTGAAAAAGGATTTCGGAAATCTCATTTTCTGAAGTATCAGGAGTGAAATATTGCATTTTGCATTTGTTACAATTTCCTGTATCTTACCAAAGAGGATATCACTGCAGTGCTTATTTGTAAAAAGTGCTTTGTGAAGTTGTCCTTTGCACCTTTCTACCGGGCAGAGGTGAAAGAGTGCAAGAAGAAACTGAAAGAGCTCAATCTTGTTAGTATTCAGGGAGATGAAGGGGGAAAAGCATTTTGGAAGCACTTCAAGCTGGAGAACCAAAACTATTGCTGATGTTCAAAACACAGTGAAAAACTACAAAGCTCAAATGAAGTCATTGAAAGGAAAGATAGCATATATTCAAAATAAATCAAGCCAGTCTCTCTGAGTTAAGGCTTCACTAGTTCCTTTTTACACATACATAAATCCCAGACTTTGCTTTTCCACATACTGCGCTGAACTCTGGGTCAGCTAAAGAGTCAATATTGTACTTGACAAAAAAATAGTTGATGAGTAAATATGAAAGGACTTTGGCTTTAGAAAAAGAACGGTCACTTAAGTTAGTTTAGGGCAAGTTTTTTGGTTTTGCTCTTACATGGATGTGCTGGAGACTTTCAACTGACAGAATTTTATTATATTTTGTTTACATTTACAATGTAAAAATACATTTATTCACAAATAATGTAAATGTGAAAATACATTTACATTTATATTATTTATTTACATTTTTAAAGTGACTTCAGAATGAAATATGTTGTGTTATATTGGAAATTACAAACAGCCTGAAAGAGTCTGCAGTGCTAGACTACTCATGCCAAGATCATTTTATACAAATTCAGAGCTGGACAAGTAAGAGCATAAGGAATTTTAAGTTTAATTGTATAAATGATTATTGGACTAAACAAACTTTTGTGTTTGTGAAAGAGAGTGAGAGAATCCTTATTTAATTACAGTAGTAAATTAATATTTTGGAGAAAAAATGCCTTTATTAAGAGTCAGTGCACCTCCTTAGATTCAAGTATAAAACAGTTATGCAATACATATCTATGCACAGCCATTACTTACATACATATATGTATGTGTCATGTTGATATTCTGCTGTATCTCAGCATTCATACCTCATAAGGAAGGAAGAGTGTGTAAATCTAATTTAAAAAAAAAATGAAAATAAAAAATAGCTTTTGCAAGGTCCACTTTAAAAAGTGATCCATGAAAAGGTCTTCCTGTGAGTTTATGGGCTGCAGAGCATAACAGACTCCAACTCAAAGAGCCATTTGTATCACCACATAAACAGATCTTGGTCCCCTGACCAACAAACCAGCCCAGACAACGGAAATACCATGTTCTCCCCTCTGACAAACACAGGCACAAGACTGAGGTTTTTGGTAAGACCCCCCCAGAGCGGAGTTTCCTGTCCTTTGCCTTTGGGGCAGCACATTGAAGAACCCCGTAACGCCACCAGCACTCGGGTCCTCTTTTCTATTGACAGAACTCAGAAGAATTTCCTCAGAGAAAGGGCCATGAGTGCGGGGATGTCGACTGATGGTTTTTTTCCATTTGCTTGGAGCAAAAAATGACCCATTGATATCAGTTTCTTGTTCTTTTTAGTGACGTTTTGAGTTTGCCCAGATTTATCAGTGATGGCATCTGCCCTGACCTTGGACTGCAGCAGCATGAGACTCTGTAGCTGACTGTCTCAGAAAGTGGCAGGAGCCTTAGCGTACTCCACAGCTACTGCTCTTCTTAAATAACTTCCCCTCTTATCATCTGCTTGTTCATGCAATAGCAAGAAGTCTTCATTTTACCAGCTGCAATTTTAGCAGGTCTCTTCTGCTTCCCTGGGAGAACATGAGCCCTGTTCTCCAGAGAAGTTCATCTTCTGCAAAACCTTTGTCATTTTCCTGAGCGCAGACTGGTTTTGAGGCAGAAATGCCTGCTCTTCTTCACCAGTCTGCTTGGGTTTGCAAGCTACAGGCCTGGAGGAAAATGATGTGATTTTGCCAAGGAACTAAATCAGTTTCATCAGTGCATAACCCCACTGGGAATATAAGAGGATGGGGAGGAAGGAAGGGAACTGTGAAAATAATTTTGGTCTTAGCAGTTCCCATTTCTGATGTCCTGTAAACACCTCCCAAACAGCCTTGATTTGGGCCCTCAGGATCGACAGGCTTTGGTACTGTTTCTTCATCTTCTCCCTCCTGGCTGATGGCTAAAGTGAGAGTAGAAGTCAGAAAAGGAAGGGTGAA
The DNA here is from genome assembly GCF_036417845.1 of Apteryx mantelli. NCBI lineage: Eukaryota > Metazoa > Chordata > Aves > Apterygiformes > Apterygidae > Apteryx > Apteryx mantelli. Next base: position 30,230,559 of record NC_089978.1, read on the forward strand.
GGCAACAGGAGAAACCATAGTGGATTCCTGAGCTGTAGAAAACAAAATTTCAGATTTCCACTCATTTCTTCAGGGTTGCTAACACTGATGGCAGTTAACAGATCTTTATCAGCACTGCTCACTCTAATCTGTCTTTCCCTGTCTAAATTTGCTGTCTTTTTTTTTTTCCTCTTGAATCTGGCACAAACATTTTATTTTCCCACTGTAACTGTGCTCTTTTAAGCCTGCAGTCGATGCCTCCTGAGGTGACCAAAGCCATAAGGAAAGGGCTAGGTGTCACTTGCTGGCCTTCTTACAGCTCTTACCCAGCCAAATTCTCTCCTTTATTCAATACCAGGAGGCTATTCAACTGATCCAAGCAAATGTCATTGTCATAGTGCTAATAAGGCAGCACTTCACTAGAAAGGAAGAAACTGAAGGAAACCTGGAGCAATTCCTTACAGGAGTTTATTTCTAGTCTTCTTTCTAAAGTCACAGAACAACAGTGAGAGGTATTCCAGCCTTATGCAGAGCTTATTTCTACATTTCCTAAATTTATCCTGAGAACTGTTCAAAGCCTATTGGCCCTTACCTGGGTCTTCTTAGTTCAGCTATCATTTCTACACTACCAAACCTCAGCTTTCCCAGCCTGGCCCCCATACTTCACCAGTATAACACTAACCGGAGCATTGCTCTCCCTGCTAGCAAGAATCAAGCAGCAGCTTCTGGAATGTATGGCCAGCAAGCTTGGGGTAGCTGATCACGTTTCTCACATAGCAGAACTGTATATATAATTTGATCATCACAGGGCCAGCAACTGAGTCCCCTTCGAGCAGACAGCTGAGTGAATTAGAGAATCATCCTTACTCCCCATAAAAGCTCTTGCCTAGCCTTAGCTTTTAGGGATGACTGAGAGAGACGTACACCTGTGTAACCTTGTCTATTCACAGTTCAATACATGTCATGTCCTTCAGGAGTAGGTCTCAAGGAGAGCTTCTGCCTATTCTTTGCAGCACCGATTTGGGCTGGGGGAAATATTTGTAAGAGGCCAGCGGTGGTTCCTTTCCTGAGAAGGATGAGGTCCCCTCGCACAGACATTGAAGGGGAGATTTTCAGACCCTTACACTTTTATTCTGTGCTTAGCAAAGCTGAGTTTTCTTTCTTCATTGTTTTTTTCTATATTTCAAATTAAAAGTGCTTCAACATGCAGTTGGCTTTGGGTGGACTTTAGAGGATGAAAGTCCAGGCAGCCCTCTTGTTCATCGTCATGTCACCCTGATGCAGATGGCATTTAATATGGCAGGAGGCTTGACCCAAAGCTTGCATACCTGCATATAAAACTGCACTTGACAGTCAATTTGAACCAGTGGGAGCTGAAAGAATCAACACTGGTGAGTATTCTTTTTCTAGCTATATGCCTAAAGCACAGATTTAGGAGCTCAACTTCAGCAAAGTGGAAAACATAGTTTCTGGCTGCCATTTCTCACTGCTTGAGGCTTCTTCTGAGCTGACCAAAACTTAATTTAAACCCTTTTTTGTTTGTGAAAATGAAAATTCTATGTCTTGTGCATGAGTCATGTTTGATTCCAGAATTTAAAAATGCTTCCTGTTTCCCCTAAATTGCTTTTTATTTGACAGTTTTCTCTCATTTTCCTGTGTTTTTCTTTTCTTCCAGGAAGTCCTAAATTAAGGACCTGCTTGTGCCCCATTTGCCCTTTTTTGAGGTGACAGTCCCATAAGTTGTACTTGCTTTAAACATTTTTAAAGGGATAGGAGGTTTTAGAGGAAAAGCGTTCTACATAATTTTTTCTCAAGGTTTACTATGAGGGGAATCTACAGGGGCTTCGCCAGATGAAGCCCTTCCTGAATCAAAAGCTCTATTTACTATTTATGTTAAGCCTAAACTTGGAGATAGTAGCAAATAGCACTGACTAATAGTACTGCCACTCGCATGCGTCTGGTGTCTGCCTCCCAGGAACAACGGGAAGGAAGAGCTGTTGCTTTTAGGAGAACTTAAGGAGCCGCCTGAACCTGAATTTTCATCATCAGGCTCTCTGCAGTCCCCTACCCACAGCATAAACATAATTACTCACATCCAGCTGCCTCTGACAGGTGCAGCCAGGTGCCTTTTTGCACTTGGAATTACCTTAGGCTGGTATTGAAGCCAGGCACAAGAGTGAATGCCTTAGTGACACTTCTCCATTGTCATTTTCACATTGTCATCGCTGACATTTAAGTGGGTTCATGATTGCGTTGGGTATTTGAAGTTGCTCATCTTTCTCCCTCTTGTGCTTTGGCTTGGTACTTATATAATTTGGTAAGACTAAGAAATTAACGTACTTAATTCACATTATTTTTAAAAATTAAATTATAAACACAAGATAAATTTAATTTTTTTGTACAATATTTTACACATTTTATTTTTATAGGCATGGTAATTCCTGCCCTTCTGAAATACAGCATAATTCCTGCCTCTCCATAATATGCTTGCACCTCCATCAATATGCTTCTTGCTGTGACCTCATAACTTGACTCAAGAATCAAAGTTTAAAGCATTAGTCTAAAATAGAATAATTTTACCATTTGAAGCCTTAAGAAGCTTTTGACCTGATTTGTCCAGGTGCAAGAGTTGTTCCGAAGTCAGTGCTTACACTGGTCAAATTTTAGGCTCCTGGAAGAAATCCATGCCTGCAGCAGACAAAAAAAACCCAACCTGTGCTGTTCTGGGTTTAAAGCCAGAAGTACTCTTGTTGCTAATGTGCTGGTCACTTCCCATGACCACCAATGCACAGAAAGCCATCACCGTCCATCTGTGTTTTTCCTGAGCTGCAGCCAGGGCCCTTGCTGTGCCTTTGAGTTCACCTTACAAATAATGGCTTGCTGGTTGTCCATCTTGTTCATTTTAAGGCATCCGTTGCTAATAATTAAGGACACAGGCTTAAATGTGATATACCAACAGGCAGCTTATCACTAGAACTGGAGGACAGCTTTGTGATCACTTCTGGGATTTGAGCTGCCTGTAAATCAGATGGGCATTTTTCCATTTTCATAAGTCAACAAAATTATGTTTAGGAGGGAAAATCCAGTAAAGGCTTGCAAAAATGAGACTTGATTAGAGTTTCAGTTTGTTCCTTCATTTTACCTTTGATAAAAACTGGTTCCTGTACAAACAAACAGCTGTTCTTCAGACACATATATTTTTCTTATTTTTGAATATCCTGCCTTTTATGATGTTGTGGGCCTTTTGGTGCAGCCGGGAATGCCTTCTGCTGTTGAGACATCTTATACACTTATATTAAGATGAGACTAGTTACCCTCTGGGAAAGCCCTCTGTCTTGGCCATAAAGGAAACCCGGCTTGACCAGCTCAGCCACGGACATCCATTTCATACACACTTAAGTTAAAGCAGATGAACTCACTTGTAGCACTACAGTTTGGGAGTGAATTGCACAGGCAGATTTCCACTGCAGCTCCTTTTGTGCTACCTAAACCAGGAGGTTTACTATCACTCTTGTTGGACTACAGATATGCCTGGAGCTAAGTAATGTCATAGAGCAGGGACCTGTTTTTTACGTTTGTCCCCATTATGAATTGCTTTAGAGCCACTGCTTTAGCCATGGTGTCGTGTGTGATTTTAGGATTGCCTTTGCAGTACTCTGAAAACTTCTCTCTGCCCATGATTTTAAATTACTAACATAAGAAAATATTGAAGCTTGAAAGAGAATGAAAAAATAATCAAATGCAGAATTCTGGCTTAGTCTAGAATGTCTCTCCCCCCGGCCATTAATCTGCACTTATATATCACTAGCATGTCAGTCATTATTGGTTGCATTGTTTTGCAAGTTATTAATAAATAACCCAGATCAGTAATGCTCTTTGCTACCATATGCCATCAGCCCATTTCTTACAACCTGTATCTCAAAGGTGGATTGACAGTGACTTTTTTGATATTTCTGTTTTGCAGCACGAATGTTGTAGAGGTTTCCAATGGAAAGGCTGGTATTTTTGATGAGCTTTTGTTCACTGTTATCCAATACACAGCAAGCACCATCGTAAGTATATTTTTTTAATTAATTCTTCACTCCTAAAAAAATCCATTGAAACAGAAAGTAGGAACAGTTTGTGGTATTGACAGAGAATCAGCAATGTCTGTTTCTTGGAACTCTGAAAATTTGTGAAATCTTAAAGAGGTAAAAAGCCTCTGTAAAAAGAAAAAGCTTAAAAGTGCCTTTATTTTCCAAGGGGAAAGATCTCCACTCAGTAAGATATAATCCAAAATGTTCTATTAAAGCATGATGTACACGCTGTTATTTTTGCTTGTTCATCTTCAGCTTTCTGGCATTTACTAGATGATCGACAGATCTTGGAAAAGAATCACTGTCCTTTCTGTAATTGATTGAATAGATTGCAGAAAGCAAAGTTTTTCTATTTGGAGGAGTTTCAGGGTTATTGTGTGCCTCTTGTCTGTTTTAGTGAAGATTTACATATGTTGGTTCTTCTAGTTGGACAGTTCCTCTTTTGGGAAAACAGGCATTATAACTCCTTGAGAAAACAGGACCTGCAGAGCAAGTCTAAAGCCTTTCAAATTGACCTTTATCTGCAGGGCAGAGGGACAGGAGAGACTCTTGCAATGTCCCTGCCAATAGGGGGTAGATTCAAGTACATGGTATAGCCATAGGAAAGCTTTGATGAGACATTTTGGCAGATGGGACAAATCCTCCCCACTTCCACTTCAGCCCCCAAATATTCCTTGCCTCTGGTTCCTCCGTACACTGTGCACTTGCTCCGCGCCGTCAGCCTCTACCACTGCCTCCCTCACCTTGCCTTGTGCATCTCTACCTGCAGCTGTAGATATATGTATCCTCTTAGGTCTCATTGTGTAAGATTTTAGCCAGGTGTGGACCCCTCCCTGCAGTCTGGTGTTGACCTCCAGTGTCCACATCAGCATGAAGGCTACAGTGCTTTGGCCCCATAGGAATTTTACACTGGGGTAACTATCGCTAATGATGTACTTGGATGGATGCTTCATCTTCAATGAAGTACAGGCTTTATTTTCTATGAGAAAATCCTAATGAAACCAGGGACTGAGCTAGTTTTATTCTGAAGTTACCGGATATGGCAAACTTAAGATGCTTAACGTACCAGGTATATGAAACTGAATATTTTGTTGGGAAAATATGGTCATGATGTTTTAAGGCCAGAGCTGGCTTGTGCAGAGCAGGCTGGCGACCGTGTCTGCCTGAGTGAGTTGCACAGATAAGCTTTTAAACAACTAGCTATTCTGCAGCAAAACCATGACATTATGAAGTCCCCTAATCTCCTCTACGCTCCTACAGGGAGCCTGGATTAGGCTCTCTTTTTCCTATGTGAAGACAAGTCTGGTGTGCAATATACCTTTCACTACCATTAACAGACTCTAAGTGGGTGATACAGTGGCACTTTTAGAATAAAATCTCTTCCACCAAGTTGAAAAATCTACAACACAACTAAAAGTAAAAATTTTCCTCTCAGCATTCCAGTACTTGAATGGATATACATGCCAAACCTGCTTGACTAATGAATTAGAAAAGAAAATTAGACAAATGAAAATGATTAAGATTGGAATCAAAAATCGCATGAGGATAGTTGTAACTGAAAGACAAGTGTCATCATTCATTGTAAACTAGAAACATTAGGAAGTAATTCCACAAATGTAAATGTTGAAATCATAAAACTATTTAATGTTTATTAAGGGGTGTTCTATGTTTTCCTTTATCAAGATCCATAAGATTGTGTGAAGACTCTGATCATGTGTAAGGTCACAAATAGTATGGAAGGAAGGAAATCATTTTTATTTTGTCCATACGGTGCCCCATGATTTTTAGAAGAAAAAAAGGAAAAAATTTTGGAAAAAAAAACTTCAGTTTTGTTCCCTCCTTGCTATACCACACTTTTTATTTTATAAACTTAAAAAAGAAGAAATGTGAATTGAAAAATAGAAAAAAAAGAAAAAGAAATAGATAAAGCTCAGTCAACACATTCTGATAACGGTACAATCTTCTCCTTTTAGAAATCTTTTATAAAATGATCATTTTCCAACAATTGCTTTAATGAGGTCAGAACTGTACCTTTGTGTATGTGTCATTAGTACCATTAATACATAGCTTTCCACATAGTACTCTGATATTGGTGGGTAAAAAAAACAAGTTTTTTTTTCTTTAAATTTGTATTGGCTGGACATTTATGTGAAAATCTGCCAACATATTGGTCAATGTATTTCTATATGGTTTTAGATTTCTTATTACTGCCCCAAATGTGGTGCATTTGGGCACACATGAGACAGTAACAGTTCAAGTTCATGGAGCAGAGAGCCCTGTCCAAGTTACAGCATACTTCAAAGATGAGGTAAAAAATGAACTCCTATCAGAGAGGATCATCTTTAACCTTAACCAAGAGAACAACTACCAAGAAATCAAAAAAATAATGGTGAGTCAACCATCACAATAATGTAAATTATAATTTTAAACAGGTAATATAAATCATATAATCTGTGCTGGGAATGTATTGGAACACAGACAACACCCATCATTAGAGAAAGATAACAAAACACCAATTCCAGTGGCAGCAGCACTCCGCTCACCAAATCAGCCAATAAAACAATGCACAATTCGATTTCAGTGGTGACAGTGAGTGCTCTTTTGTGCCCAGCAAGCAAGCCCAAGGTTTTGTCATATAGTGATGAAAGATCTTTTCACCACTGAAGATCCTATAATTTATTTGGTTTGTCCTTTTTTTTTTCCAATATATATATACATATACATTTAATTTTTTCCTGAGAGAGTAGCAGTTTTATCCCTGGAACTGATTTCTTGGCTTGATCATTTCTCTGACTTTTTTAATTGGTGATTTGCATCACTTAAGTTTAGATTGCATTCATGTCCTTGGCATGCTGGCTATTTTACAAAATAGAGGAAACCTTGAAAAATGTGCAGTCTCTCAACCCACAGCCTGTGAAGTTTCTGCAACCTTGTAAGTTGATTGACTCTACTTTACATCCCATTTTTCTTTTTTTTCTTTTTTTTTTTTTTTGGACCTGATTCTTTGAAATCCTGGAGCACTTAGTATGATTTAGTATGATTTAGGCTATTTGTCTGAAAAACAGCACACAGCAAGTCCCTGTTTAGCTCTGATTACTCCCAAAGTGAGAGCTGAAGGTTGGAATCAGGTTCCTTTTGCACAGGATGTTTAGAAACATCATACCTGCAGGAGGTAAGGCTCTAATCTCACAACCAAGATTTTAGCAAATGAAGGATTATGGGATGTTGCTGCAGCTACCAAATGACTGGAATTTAACATACATGTAGAATGAATAAAAAGTCACTGGGCTTGAGTTATTGCCATCAGAAAGGAAAATGTGTCCTTTTCCATAGTTCCATCATAAAATGGGGAAGGAGATAATATTTCTGCTCACAAAGAAATATTCACCCAATAAGAAAGATATAATTGATTATCTTCTGTAGAACAGTGCTAATAAAAGATGTAAGTTTCCTGTTTCTTTGCCCCACAGCTGGTGTAACTCCAAGGATACCAGTTATATATCTGATTCTACAGGGTGTTTCCTTTCGTTGTCTTCAGGTCAACCCAGGAACTGTGCATAAGGATATGTCCAAGAAGAGAAAGCTTCCGTATGTTCTGCTGGTCACTGAAAGCAGAGAGCTTTTCAAGGAGACTGCTCAAAATATTCGCATCCTCCTGTCTTCCAAGAAAGGCTACCTTTTTATTCAGACAGATAAACCTATATACACACCGAATTCCAAAGGTTAACACACAAATGCTGCATTTCAGATATTGAAAATAGATGTTACAAGGCCATAATTAAAAACGTAATAATAGCCTGATCCTTTCTAATCAAGGCCCTTCTCTTCTAACCCCAGCTATCTGTGTGCACATCAGCCAGACTAGATTTTAAACCCATGTTTTGCAGCCAGGGCTTCTGCAGGCTCCGCACTGCCCATCGTGGCACCCTCACGAAATACCGCAGGAGTAGAGGAGTCTTTCTCTCTTTCTGTCAAGAGCCAAACTAAATCTGCTCCTTTTTCCTCAAAAAACATAATAATGACTTTCCTCAGGAAAACAAAATAAATAAAGTGGGAGACTGCCCCCCACGCCCCCACCCCAAAAAAACTATTCTTTCTGTTTGCAGTTACTGCCATAAGCATTCTTTGCACTTTATGGCCACAAATATTTTGCTGCTTTTAACAGTTATTTAAGTAAAAACACAAGGAGGTCAAAACCTAAAAAATTTGACCTTTATAAGTCAAAAAAACTATTGAGTTTGGCTGCAGTCCTTGATCACAGAAGGAATACAGCAGTGAGGTGAAGTTTCCCATGTATTTTTCAGAAGGTGATTCAAAAAGGCTAATTTATTTGGGCACGCATGTAACACTCAAAGCTTATGGAAGAATGCAAATTTTTCTCCCTGAAATTTCTCAAATTTCTTTTCTTGAAAAGAAAGTGTTTTGTTGAAAATTTAGGAACTCAGTTAAGAGCATGTAATAGTTACTATCTAGAAAGAGAATAGAGAGGCTATAAATGAATATGAAAATACATTTTATTCTTCTGTTAAACAGTAAAATACAGGATCTTCATTCTGGACAATGCTATGAGGCCAACAAATGATCCAATTGAAATTGCTGTGCTAGTGAGTATGCAAAAAGTAGTTTTACCAAGTGTTTCTTTACCACATTCACTATGAAGAAGTTCCACTAAAGATCCCAAAGTAAGACTATAGCCCTGACTCCCCTCCATCTTGCTCTCACTCTCCCCCTGCCCCCTGATCCTACAGCTGTGAAAAATACTCCGTGAAGCAGCTCCATGTTACAAGGCAGCTTCACCTCCACTTTCCCTCCCCAGGGCATGGAAGAAGTACTGGACTGGTTTAGCAGATGGTGGTTCTTCCTTTTTAAATAAGGAGTGGTGTTTACATATTGTGAAATATTTCTAGTGGTTTTGGCCAATATCAGGAGTATGGAGGGAGGGGTAAAATGTGAATAATCAGGTAAGAAAATAAATAGACCACTCTCTTGTCTCCTTAGGACTAGGGTATGAACTTGAGCTTTTGGACATGCATGTTTGGCATCTGGTGTATAAATTTGTATTTGCTTGTTCTCTCCCTCAACAGAACTCAAAAGGAATAATGGTTAAGAAGTCACACCGGAAAGTAAAAACAGTGCTCAATGAACATTTTGAAATACCTGATATTGCTGAGTATGTTACTATGCCTTGTTCATCAAAAAAAAGTCACATGTCAAAATGCCTCTTGCAGCAAAACTTTCTTCAGGCTAAAAATGGGTTCCAGGACAATGTTTGGAGCAGAGGAGTGACTTATTTTATTTATTTTATATGTATTGTTTTCTTTATCTTTTTTTAGAGCAGCAGAGAAATACTACATACACTAAAGCAGATAATTTTGCTCTGATTACTGTCAAGAGCAGCCGTGGCACGCTGTTAGAGCCGGTGGCTGTGCTGCAGCCAGCTCCAGCAGCTGCTCCCGCGCTGCAGTCTGCGCCCGAGTTAGTCACCCCGCACTCCCTTCCCCAAAGCTGGAACGAAAGTTCAGGCTGTGATTCAGCTGGCCTGTTTTAGATGCCTGCGTTAGGACGAGACTTACCATGCCTCAGGACTAACTGTTTCTCTCCACTGGCTGTAAAAGAGCCCAGGGTGACTTACTCAGATGGAAGACCTCACTTTACAATGTCTCATGAAAGGCAGACTAATCCCACCTCCTATTAGCAGGTTCAAGCAATCAGGATTCATCCCCCTTACCTGTTAACAGTTACCTAAAGTACTTAAGATCTTCAATTGCTGAATTCCCTGAATTACCTCTCAAAGTTGTCTGTCCCTCTCCTCCCCTCCGAGTAGCAATTTAGCCTATGGTTAACATGCTTCTGTCTTAAGCACCTTGCCTTGGAGAGGATGAGCCCAGGCTTTAATACCATACGGTTAGTAACATCTATATTGGTAAGGAACAAGTCAGCAAACTGCTTAAATACCTGCTTTGATCATAAGACTACATTCAAGGGGTACATACAAACCCCGTTCAGGAGAGCACTTCTGTAAGGGTTTAAATTTTAAAGTGTAATTAAACGCCATTGATTTCAAAGGGAATTAAGCCTTTACTTAATATTCAATGTTCAATTGCAAGCTAGAATGAAATTGAGCTCATAGTGAAGATAAGTTATAGCAAATATATGACAAGCTCTCTATTTCTGTGAGCTTTTCAGAGGCAGAGCATGTTAAATGCAGTTTCAAGATATGATATCTTGCTGTTTCTCATAAATTCTTGTTGAATGGTATCCAATACATTTGTTAATACATTGCTCGCTCATCCAAGCAAGGAGAAATGTATTAATAAATTGGTTTTGTATATGTTCCTATGTATTATGTAAGTTCCTTTGATCCAAGCAAGGAAAATACTAGTATTCAATTTATTGGGGCCTTATTTTTCATATTTAGAGATAATTTGAATATATTAGCACAATACAATATATGAGAAATCTTAATTAACTGCTTTTTGCTGAATCTGAACTTTAGACCTGGAACCTGGAAAATCACGGCCTGGTTTCAAGGATATGAAATGTCAAATGTTTCAGCTGAATTTGAAGTTAAAAATTATGGTAAGAGAATATTGAATTTGGAATATAAAGTTATAAAGTCACCCCTACTTGTTAGCAGATATACTGCAGTGATTATAAGTGGTTCTATTTAGGTACTACAGATGTGATTCATCGAGTTTCAATTCATCATTGCTGCCTCTGATTGATGGAAGGATGACTCTTAAATTTGACAGTTTAAATTTGATACAAAACTTATTTCTATATAAATTTAGTAACTTTGATATTTGTCACAAAACATCCTTTTTTTGGTAGGGCTCTCCTGCTGCGGAAAAAAATGCAGACTATCTGTGAAAACTGAAGTTTCCAATAAAGACTAGAATACAAGAAGAAAAAGTGATAACTAGTTTCTTCACAATAGACTGCAGTTTGGAAGTTGGTTGAAGCTGTTCTCATATTCATTGAAGTTTTTTTTGTAAGGAAAAGAAAGGGCATTGTGTAAACAGTAGAAGTGTAGAAATTCAAAAATTTGGAAATAAATGGCTTGATTTCTTTGTGCTGAAATTATGCTTTATTTTTAAATTTAGTAGGTTTTTTTTTCTTTAAGACAAAATAAAACCCAAGAATTATAAGAAAATCTCACTTATACAAAACCAAGTTTTTGCTTTAGCTAGTGGATGTAATGGTTAGAGACTAGTAGAGATTACTACAAATGTCTATGCTCAAGAGCAAGTAACTCTGGCTACACGTACAGGAGCAAGTAGCATAGCTTTATAGGACCACATCTGCAGAGTGATGCAGCTGATGCTGAGGACCCCACGTCCACACTAAACACATTTCGGGGGAGCAGGGAGGAATATTTCAGACTGGTTCTGTTTCAGTGTGCTGAATGCCCATTTTCTTTGGAAAGAAATCAGTTTTGTGTGTTCCAAGGCTGCTCCACACTGTGTGAAGCAAAGCACAATAAGGGATGATGATCAGGATATTTGCCTCAGATGCGCACTGCTAATCCAAACCAAAAGGCTAATTAGCTGTGCCCTCTGAATGGGTGTCACCTCATGCCAGGAGTTTAAGGTTTGTTTCAAGCTCACACACCATGAACCTTTGCATTCTTTTTTTCTGCAGAGCTTCCATCTTTTGAAGTCAAACTCATCCCACTCCAGCCGTACTACCACATCTGGAACCAAAGCTTTATCTTTGATATTGAGGCAAAGTAAGTATACTCAAAGCAAGGCCATTTTTAGGAGGCACATGGAAAAGCACCTATTGAACCCTGCTGCTTCTTCCTCTCTTGGTCATTAACAGTTAACCAGGTTCTGGTTTTACTTGAATCTTGCTTTAAACTCTTATACTATCTGTTTCTACTTTGCTATTAACTTGGGACAGCAGTGTAAAATGCTATATGAATCCATGTGGCGGTGATCAAAATGAAACAAGATTTTCTGAATATTTTAGGTTATTAGTAAAAAAATGATGATTTAGAATTCTCTTCTGTATTGCTAGATAAGATTCCAGACATACTTAGAAGTTTTTTTTTTCTTTATCCATTTTGCTTTAAACATTTAGAAACATTCTAAAGCTTCAGATGTTGTTGTTTAATGTAATTCAGATAGAGGCGGTTCAAGTTTGGATATGAAATTTCTTCAAAGCCTGGTGAAGTTTGGCTGTAACAGGCTAGTTCTTATTTGCGAATAATGATTTTTTTTGCAGAAATACTTCCAGTTGAATAAATATAGTTAATCTCACAGAGTTTCTGTGACTCTTGCTGTGATACGTGCCTTACTGCACGGTAGTACAGCACTGACCTGTATCAGATATGATTGCACAGCTCCCAGATTGGCCAAGCCACATGGCAGGGCTCTGTGCAGGATAAAATATGCCTCATCCCATATCAAATTAGAATGGCATCAACATACATTATCTGATCACTTTGAAAGCCACTCGTGAAAATTAACCCATTGAAATATTCTGAATACCTCTGAAGAATCAGATTGAATCTGTATTTAATCAGTATTTTATGCTGTGTAGCTCTAATATTCCTGAACCCACACAGACAGACCTAAATCTAGTTTTACTGTGCAGTCTAATAATGGCTCACACACACATCAGGCCTCCTTGGCTGTGGAATTTTCAAGGCTCTTAAGAGTGGAATTACTAAATAACTGCATGTTAGGAGGTTGATCTTGCTTTATTTACCGCTCAGCTGGAATCAGAAAGAACTAGAAATATTTTGGCCACCTTCTGTATTGGAAAGATGGAGAGAGAAATTAAATAGTTCCCTGGAGACACAGTGATGTGTTTCATATTCATTGAAGTAACTATTCATGCAACTGGAGTTAATGATTTTGGTAGGATTTATTTATATGAGATTTGCAAGTCCAGGATTCACATGCAGGTCATTTAAGCCAAGTGGTTCAGTGTTGCATTAATTCAGATGTTTTACATTTGATTTAAAGTTAGATTTTAAATCTGTTTTAAAGTTGATTTAGTTATTTAGCGCAAAAAGTCTAGTGATATGAAAATGGTCTCATTCTGATGAAAGAATATGCAAAGTCCCTTCATGAGAAACAACATACTAGAAATAATCAACAGCGGACTTAATCCCGCACTGAAACAGAAGTTTACATTTCATGAAGTCAAAGAACCTCTGAGTAGTTAGAAGTAAGAATTAATGCACTGCTGTCTCTCTGGTGATTAAAGTAGAACTTGATACCCGGTCTGTCATCTCTTTTTTTTTTGAATAGGAATAAATTGTGTGAAAGGAGCACAAGCAGCTGGTCTTCTCTCATATTTGGGAGAAATCTTTTCAGTTTCAAAGGAATGAGGAGACTGACCACCCTTTTGCTCACCTTTTTGTTTTTCCTTGTTTCTGTGGATTCTTCATTTTTTATGTCTTTAAAGATCATAAAATAATATTAGCAAGTATTATCAAATTGGGTCGTTTTTTAGGATATTGCCAAACACATCGATGCTATGGAAGAGATACGTATCCTGAAATCAGATACTCTGCATTATCTAAATAACACTAAAATAGTTATTCTGGTTAATTCTCCCTATCTAGACAAAAACTCAAATTTATTCCAAGGCAATTTTGATGTGTCAGCAGACAGCTGAACACACAGTATCAGTAAGTAACGCCAGACCCTCACTCAGAACAACTCCTAAGAAATAAGTTAACACTTCATGGATTTTTGCGGTTGATTCACCAGATTTCTCATGAGTCTTTAACAAAAAAACAGAAACTGGGTCATACAGAGGTATTGTAGTTAATATCGTTAATATTGTAGCTAGTGTTAAACAGATAGTGGGCAATTTTTCCATATTATAATGATACCCAAGGTAGTAGAAAGTGAACCACGTACTTTTTATTAAATACTCAATATTTATAGTTGAAGCCTGGTAAAGCTTCTAGTATCCACTCACTTTCAGGATTGTGATTTTTAATGGTTTACAATTATGTTTTGTACTATATCTGAATAATATATATTTACATGACATTTAATGCTGGGAGATATTTTAACAGTGAAGTTGGATCCTAACAACCTACTACTTCTACAGAATAACTTGCATCATTTTATCAAGGTATTTTATTAAGCTTCCTAGGCAAAGCCCCTTTCAGTGTTGCTTTTTGCATACATACATGTTATTGAATAGTATACACATAAGTTATTTATAGGTCACTGTTGGATAGTAGCTTGTATCTAGTCTATTTTATATTGGACCCTGTAGCTGGTGGGGACAGCTGGGAGGAAAAATCACAGAATCACAAAAGGGTTGAGGTTGGAAGGCACCTCTGGAGATCATCTAGACCAACCCCCCTGCTCAAGCAGGGGCACCTAGAGCACATTGCACAGGATTGCATCCAGGCGGGTTTTGAATATCTCCAGAGAAGGAGACTCCACAACCTCTCTGGGCAACCTGTTCCCGTGCTCTGTCACCCTCACAGTGAAGAAGTTTTTCCTCATGTTCAGATGGAACTGTCTGTGTTTCAGTTTGTGCCCGTTGCCTCGCATCCTGTCGCTGGGCACCACTGAAAATGTCAATGCAGAAGGGAAAAAGATCCTCATATAAAACCTGCTAATCCAATATTCAGATAAGAATAAAAAAGCCTGGTCTAAAACTTAAAGTTTGTGATCTATTGAATTTGTACAGCACTGACTGTAACTGAACTTGCATGAAATTCGGTTTGCAGTAGCCTTTAGTTAGATAAAATTGGACTATGTGACTGTCATGTGACTAAAAGGTGCTTTTCTCACCTGAGAAATAATTCTGATATAGTAGGGGCCATGGTCGTATTCAAGGAGTTAAACATAATACTGGAAAATATATTTGAACTGTCTGGGTAGTAAATTAAACAGTTCCAGGAAACCCTGCCGAGTGCTGTTGGGCTCGTGCTTGGCATACGTTTGGCCCGAGCCACAGCGCACTCTCCCAAACAATTCCTGGAAACAGTTCAGGAATAAACATGGACCAAGGTCTACTCCAAGTAGGCAGTTTACATGTGGCCACCCTGTTGTGGAGATAAGAGTGTTTAATAAAGCAGGCATGGGCCTTTTTTTGCCAGCTGGCCTCAGCATCATGGATAGTACTGGGCTCGTTTAATTTAATCATACTGGGCCTAAGAGGGACCAGGTGCACCAGCTGTGTTGCCTGATCCCTGGCTCTGTATCCAAGTGGAAGGAAGGCTCTTCCACCCCTCACAGCTCTAGTCAGTTTTATTTCTGGTTTAAATTCATCCTTGGCCAGTTCATACGTTTTTGGTCTTCTGGAAGCTATCCATGAGCTCTTTGCCTGGAGGATGCTGATCTCGCCTCTCTCCAGTGCAACTTATATTCCTGCGTGGGCCTCCTTTTGCTAGACTGAACAAACTCAACTCTTCTAATCTCCTCTTGTTTACCCTCATTTCTTTATTTGGTTCTATTACATAATTATTAGCTTTAACTGGGGTTACTTGATATTGTCAGTGATTTTAGATAACCAGCTTTAATAATTTAATCCTTTGCAAAGTTTTTTTTCTTAATGTTATTATAGCATTCAATTTCCAGTCTATGGACTGTGCAGTTCCTTCATACATCTTTCACTCCTCATTAATTTCATAATTATTTAAGAGGGAAAACTGATCTGAATAACTGAATACTGTTATTCAGTTTTCTTTTTTTTTTCTCTCTTTTTTTCAAACAAAATCCTTGCTTGTTGGAAAAGGTCCTAGAGGTGTTAAATAGGCCTATCTGATTTTCATCAAAATCAACATATGACATTACTGACAACTGAACTTACTTTTATGAACATGCCGTACAAGTAATTAACAATTATTTGATCTGTTAATTGTTGCTCCTTTAGTTGTTAATTTTGCCATTTTTAACATCTTTCAAAAGAATTGTCTCTCAGTTCTTTCAAAAGTTTCAGTTTCACTGGTATATATCAGTACAAACTGATCAAGTCAGTTTGGAAGAGGCTTTGTCTAAACAAAAAAAAATCTATTATAAAACTGAGATGAAGCAGGATTTCCACAAGCAAGAATCACCACTGTGGCTGTGACACAAGCAGAGGCAGGTTTCACATGGCACTACCTGCTCTGCTGCAGGAGGATGCCACTGCCAGGGTTTCTTTGAGAAAGGAGCCTGCCAGATGAGACGTCACGTCCTCTTCTCTCTCTCCATGACCTATATGGAGAGCAGAGCAATCTGCTGGCTGGATACATATGTGGCACATGGCATTGAGGCTTAGAAGAGACCTCTGTACTGCATTGCCTAAATGCATGAGACAGACATATGGGGATCCACTCTGCTTAATGCAGACGTTAAAACTTCAGCAGACAGGATCTGTCTCTGGAGGTCTGCAGGGCACCAGCTGCATCAGGTAGGTCCCCCATGGGATTCTCCAGGCCCCTACTTTAAGCGCTCTGCATGAAGTATCTAATAAAAAGGAATTAGTAGGATGTCCAAATTAAATAGAGTGGATGCATCCCCTGTTCTCTGTGAAGGGGATGAGTTGTGTGAGACCTCGCACATCTATGTATCTAAAGTTTCCATTGATCTATTAAAAAATTATGTTTAAATTACGCTCGTGCAGTTTTTGTCAGAGGATGTTTCCATGTGTGATTCTGACAAAAAGTGATTTACTCCATATGTTTGTTTGTATTTGGAATCACTGCCTTGTACATGGAACTGCAAAAGTCTCCATGTTTGTTTTATTACTGATCGTGACTGTTTTTCATTCCCAAGTCATTAGTTAAAAAGACACAATGCCCATCAATATCCATATGTTATGTTCATCATAAAATGAATAGTCTAATTTGTTTGCTCTTTATTAATGTGATGATCATCTCCTTGCTTTTCTCCCTTGCAAAGGCACTCTTATGGAAAAGGTATTGAAGGTGTTGCATATGTGCGATTTGGCATAGTGGATGAAACTGAGAAAAAAGTCTTTCTTCCAGGCCTGGAACAACAGCTATCAGTAAGTACTGGCGTCCAATAGAACTACACTGATTCCTCCCAGGAGGGCTGAATGTTGTCAAAAAACTGTCAAAATATGTATCGCTGTAATTTTGTAGTCATGCTATGAGCAGCAATTTTTTTAACTGCAATGGCAAGAGAGCAGAAAAGGCAGTCACTTTTTTTTTTCCACCTTTGTTTTAGATCCAAAATGGAAAAGGAAGAGTCACTTTAAGTACACCATTTCTGGAAGAGAAATTAAAAAAGAGTATTTCCACTCTGGAAGGGTTTCATTTATATGTTGCTGTTACCACTGTAGAAACTGCAAGTGAGTACACTATGGCTTGTCTGATATACCCCATAATATTTAGGCTAATCTTTTTCTAATCTAATCCTTCATGTGAGAAACCTCTTATTATTTGAGCTTGGTATCTTAGCTTGCTTTGTAGCTCAGCTGTCTGAACTATCAGTCTAGTGATGAAGCACAGGTACTACATCCACAGAGCAATGTGAGGGAAGATCTAGCTCTTGTGAGTCCTGCTAGGCATCTTAGGCCTTTCCACAGTTTTAACAGATTATATGTTCTCAGCATCTATCCATGCCAGCTGTGCTCCTATAATACTTGTATTGAAAATGTTGTGCCTAGGAGATCGTCTTCCCAAGATGCTGCCAGCTGGCCAAGAACTGGCAGCAGATCCTGGGAGATGTCTGCTAGGAGCCGTATTAGTCAAACCCATCACTGTGGGGAACTGACTTAAACTCATACTGCTATGCTGCGATCTCAAAGGATGATCAAAAAAAAAAAAAAGGCTGCTCTGGACTTGAGAGGGAGCATTAAGTGCCTTGAGCATGTCTCCTGCAGGGCTGAGCACTGTGGCATATATACAAATTGTCTTATTATTCATTTGGGACGATACCTGGGGGCCTGAGCCTGGTGTGTACCTACCCAGAAGTTTTTCAGTGGTTTCTTGCCAGTATATTCCTAGTGGACAGAAAAATATTTCCACAGTTCATTACAAAGTATTTGTGGAGCCACCTGCCTATTGCAATGCTAAGCACCTTGAAAAGGCCACCAAAAATCTTAGCACTACCCACGAGAGACCAGAGAGGTGAACTGAACACAGCGATTGAGGGGCTACTGAGGTGTAACAGGTGCTATCATTAGTCATACAAAGCTAATATGAGAGCTGTTACTTGAGCATTGATCACTGAAGTTAAATCTGCTGTGAAGCTGACCCTTCAAACACGGGCAAGATTTTTCCTATTGCTGTTTAAAAAGACATTGGTCCCCCATCTGTCTGTATCCATCTTTTTCTTTTCTTACAACTGAAGTTCTTTGGGTGGGGATCATCTTTTAGTTGTCTTTATATACCCTGCTTAAAATGCAATTCATCTTGAAATTAGAAACCATAGATGCTATAATAATATGCAGGTATGTAATTACGGCTCTCATGGCAACACATACTGTTTAATATTAACAGGTGGTGAGATGAGGGAGGAAGAACTCAGTAGTGTGAAGTTTGTGAAATCTCCTTATGTTGTTGATCTGTCTAACACCAAAAAATATTTTGTGCCTGGAGCCCCCTTCTCTGTTGTGGTATGTAGTATTTAGCTGGCTGTGTCTGCTTTCCTCCATAGAAAGGGATTTATATCTGCTCTGTCTAAAAAATCCTTATTTGATCCATTGTAGGAGAGATACCTGCAAAAATAGGTCCAACATGGAGCTACTGCTTTGTGTTTATGGTTTGTCTCCTTCTGTACACACAGAGCCCTAGCAGGGGAGTGGAAGGCAGAAAATCCTGTGGTTCTGTTCTGGAAATTATCTATGCATAAACTGTTGCACTACAAGGGCTTATTAACCATGTAGCAGCCTCTTCTTTGCTTCCATATCAAAAAATTAGAATAATAATGTTATATAAGATTAATCCCATATCAAATTAAAATTCCGAAACTAAAATACAGAATATTGACCTTAAAAAAATGCATTGAAGTTTTTGAGTTTTCAGACTTCATGTTTTCAACTTTTTCTACAAAGTTTTCTACAAACAATTAAGAGTAGAAATTTGCCTAAAAACAGTTGAAGACTGAAGTGTCTGGGAACTGCTACAATCTAATGCATGCTAAGTGAAGATCTGGGACAGCTGTTAATCTGCATTCAGAGATTTCGATTTTAGTTGGAGTCCAGACAGACAGTTGGTACCCCTTCTCTCAAAGCTCATATTTTTGAATGGTAATATGTGTAGTTCTGTATTTCCTCTTGATTTATAAAAATATTTTCTTCTTGTTTGGGGGCATTTTTTTTAACCCAGGCATTTTCTTGAAGTAACTGAAAGACGTTTTTTCCAATAGGCATCTGTCATTCTGATTGACGGGTCTCCTGCTGCCTCTCTGCCTGTCACTGCTACCGTTACTTTATCTGGAACCCCCCCAATGAAAAAGACTGCATTTTCTAATAAAGAGGGTCTGGTCCCCTTCACATTCAACATCCCTGGAGATGCGCAGATGCTTCAAATAATGGTAAAAAAAAAAAAGAGAAAAAGAAAAGAATTAATGTTTAAAAATATATTGTTGAGAAGAGCTCATAAGACAATTACAAATGAATGAAGCTGTTCAGTTTTCATGAAATTGGCATGGAGAGTGGAAAATAATTTCTTACGCCATCCGCAAAAATTTTTCAGGCCTGTATAAGGTATGTGATACAGACCAGGGACCTGATCTTGTAGAGCTTTTTTCTCCAGGGATGTGTCACTGAAGTGGATGAAATTCTGGTACATTGGTACGTTAGAAGTACCTGCATGGGTGGTGATGCCTTTTTGTTTGGTTCAGATGTGTGTTTTCCTGGCATATAGTATGGGAATGGTACTATGAGGGATATAATCATGAAGAAGGACAGCAAATAATAAGAAAAGGATGAAGGAAAAGATCCTGAGCAATAAAAAGAGAAGGCTACGTCTGGATACTCAGATGGTTCAATTATGTGCATAATACAGAAAGAGAAGAAAGCTGTTAGAATACCCCTTTGTGATTTTGAGCCATTGATTTTGATTCAGAAAAAGCCATACCTGGAAACTATCAAATACACATGCAGAAACAGACAAAATAGGTTGAGAGAATAAAGTAATGAAAATTATGAGGCCAGGTTCTGCTAATGAAGCCTCAGTAGTGGTTCATCTCAGGTCCCAGCACTTTCTGAATGACTCAGAAGGATATGAATTAAGAGTGACACTTTATATTGCCTCTTGAGTGACGTTCTACTCACTGTGTCTTTGTCTTCCATCACAGGTAAAGGCTGAAGAGGGAAAAGAAAAATTAGAATCACCTGAAACCAGTATCAGAGCTGAAAGATACAAGTCTGATAATCGCAACTACCTCAGTATCAGTGTCCCACATACAGTCTTGGCACCTGGAGATACCTTACACATTACCTTGAATGATATTCATCAGTCTGGCAGTGGAAAGATTGACTATTTCTATTATATGGTAAATAGGATAGTAGCATATTAATAGTTTCTTTTAGAAAAGATGTAGTCCAGAACATCTATCTAGTTATCTATCAATAGATAGCCAGAAACCAGAGATGGTCTAATGGGGAGCAACCAAGGTGATTAATGTCCTAACATACCTGACCTACCAAGAGAGGCTGATTGAACTGAACTTCTTCAGCTTGGTAAAGAAGAGGCTGAAGAGTGAGCTAACAGTAACCTAAAATTACTTTAAGTGGAATTACAGACATGCTGGAGACGAACTTTTCTGTGTAATGTCATGGATTATAACAAAGGGCAAATGCTACAAACTGTAGCTTGGAAGGTTCATTTTGGTCTTTAGGAAAAATGCTTTCACTAGTAGCAATGCAACACTGGAACAGGCCCCCCAGAAAGTTTAGGGAATCACCATCCTCAGAAGTTTTCAAGGCTGGGCTAGAGATTTGTAGTTCATCTTCAAGCAGGCAGTTGGAGTAGACTTCTCCATAGGTCCCTTCCAAAAATATTTTTATGATTCTGTGATTTTTATATATTTACATATATTTTTGGATATATAATATATAAATCTTTTCAGGTTTTTTTTTTTCCTGAAGAAGGAGACAAGTGCAAATTTTACTCTGTCATTTCTAATATAGTCTAGAGCAAATAGGTCCATATGGGGTAAAGTTTGCCTGTCTGCATAATGTGACTGTATGTATTTATGAAAAATACTAAATACTAAAATACTAAACCCTGAAAGTTGAAATCCTAGAGAGATACCTTCTATGATTTCTATGACAATTTGATTTCTCTTAATGCAGATCTCATTTTTTCTTACAAATCTGAAGTCTTTCCATATAATAAGCCAAGAAGATAATATTTAATATTATTATTATTGGTCTGATTCTTATAAATACCTGTTCTTTTGCTGTTTCAGAATGAAAGGTCCTTGTTGTGGGCAGAGGCATACATATAAATAAGATTCTGTTCCTATAAATAGAAAACCTAGTCATATTTCAGGGGACCTGGAATGTCTCAGAAAGTGTGTCTTCTAGTTAACTGTTGCTCATTTCATGAATAACACATGATTTTTAAACTACTGTGCAACCTGCATCTGATGTTAGTTCACAGGTCACTGTCATCTCCAACAAATAATGTAATAAAGAGCCACTGAAGGCATTGGGTATTATGTCCCTAAATTCCACTCTGAAATTGTGCCCAGGGATATTACGTTGATGCAAAAGCCAGGAAACAATCCTGCTCAGTCTGAGACCAGGCATGCCAAGTATTAATTTTGCTGAAGGAGACAGATATGTCTATGGATACATTCCAGGAGCAAATCTGTTGAATGTCAAATGCATTTTCTGTGTTTAATTCCTCTTCTGCCTCTCTTCCTCATAACTTCCCTTGATGGTTTAGTTTTCCCAGGCTGCTGAACACCATGTGCACCAGTTCCCATTCATTTTTAATGGGACACTGATATAATGGAATTATTGTATCCCTAGGAGTTTAATTTAGACTTTTCTTTCCTTCCTCTCTTCTTTCCTTCCTCTCTTCTTTCCTTCCTCTCTTCTTTCCTTCCTCTCTTCTTTCCTTCCTCTCTTCTTTCCTTCCTCTCTTCTTTCCTTCCTCTCTTCTTTCCTTCCTCTCTTCTTTCCTTCCTCTCTTCTTTCCTTCCTCTCTTCTTTCCTTCCTCTCTTCTTTCCTTCCTCTCTTCTTTCCTTCCTCTCTTCTTTCCTTCCTCTCTTCTTTCCTTCCTCTCTTCTTTCCTTCCTCTCTTCTTTCCTTCCTCTCTTCTTTCCTTCCTCTCTTCTTTCCTTCCTCTCTTCTTTCCTTCCTCTCTTCTTTCCTTCCTCTCTTCTTTCCTTCCTCTCTTCTTTCCTTCCTCTCTTCTTTCCTTCCTCTCTTCTTTCCTTCCTCTCTTTCTCATTAGAAGATTTTAGCACAAGATTAGATTTCTTGCTGCCTACCTTCAGGAGCAAACAGTGTTTGACAGGCAGGGTATATGGGTGACTTGACAGTTGGAGATGGGGTGACAGGAGATACTGCTGTAGCTGAGGGATGAGGCTCTCTGCTGTACTTTGATCACTTAAATGAAGAGCGGTGAGGATCTCAGACCAGGCTGTAACAGGGCTTTGTTTCTTCCTGAATCCCTTTCATTGTGGCCTTTGGAAAGCTGCCATGTTTTGCACTCTCCGTTCAGTACAGATGACCTAAAATGAACTTGATATCCTGCTGGGGGTGATGACCTGTTATATAGAAGACAGAAGTAATTCTGCCTTATGATGGTCCGTTTTCAGGCAGTAGACTGAGTGAAGATAGGTAGAGCTGTGTTCAGACCTGGGCTACAAGGCTATGCTACAGAGACTTACCTCCATGCTGCTGTCCGAGGGGTGCTGCATGCCTTGTCTCCTCCAGGCTACCAGCATGCAGTGATGTTCAGTCCAGCCAGGGAGTTAAAGCTGCTAGGTGCTATTAGAAATAAAGTTTAAACGGAAGTGGCCTGAAAATATTTTATATATGAATATAAAGTGATGCAATATAATACACAGTCTAGTGCACATTCACAATATGTGATGTGCCATGTGTTTGTTTCTGTTCTGCAGGTTGTGGCAAAGGGGCAAGCTGAGCTTTTGGGAAGGGTTCCCTACTCAAACAAAATAATAAACCTTAAAATCACGGAGAAGATGGTGCCTGCCTTTCGCTTTTTAGCTTACTACTTCATTGAGAGCAAGGGTCATAAGGAGATTGTCGCTGATTCTGTATGGGTAGACATTGTGGATGTCTGCGAAGGAAAGGTACTGTCAAAGCAAAAAGCTTTTGTTATTGTATTCTAAAATTTAAAAAAAAATAAGAGGGATCTGCAGAGCGAGTGAGTGCAATTACACTTCAGATTTGGAGTTATAAAGTGGTAGACATGCTGGAAATTTTCATTTTTATTGAAAAAGGGAGTCCTCAGGATTCTTGCTAAAAAGTATACATGGAAAAGTTTCCAAAGAATGTTGGCAGAGACATTGTTC
Organism: Apteryx mantelli; assembly: GCF_036417845.1. Classification (NCBI taxonomy): domain Eukaryota; kingdom Metazoa; phylum Chordata; class Aves; order Apterygiformes; family Apterygidae; genus Apteryx; species Apteryx mantelli. The sequence continues at coordinate 30,254,045 of NC_089978.1, forward strand.
TTCTATAGGACAGGTTGTACCTGGAAAAAGATGGAAAATACAGTTTCAGACGGGTAAATCTCCCTCTGCAAATGTTTAGATATAAAAATCAACTGAGAAACACCATTAGTAAAACTTTTGTAACATCTCTAACCCTTTTTTCACCTTACTCCTCTTCTTTTTTGGTGCCATAAAGTAAAAAGGAAAAAATAAGACAAGAATATTTTTCCCAATAAAATGAAACACAGCTGCTGAAAAGTGCAAGCCATTCAAAATGATTTTTTTTTTCACCCTGAAAATGTTTTTTTGGAAGAAGAAGGTGATATTTCATTGAGAAAAAAGGTTTGCTGGAAAAAAATTCCATCTCTAACATCTCTAAATTCCATCTCTAATTGGCTAAAGAGCCAATTCTTCACTCATCAGGTAACAAAACCCCATTTAACTCAGGTTGGCATTTTTATTAATAATTCTGTTAAGTTCAAAATCACCATGGCTATTTCCACCAAACCTACAGAAGGGTCTACATCAGATATTCACCAGATCTGAACTCAATCATGCTGAAAAATACAAATGGGAATGGAAAGGAGACAGTACAATTACAAACTGTTTTAGGTTAGTTAATTTTTTTTATATTAATGAGTTGTTTTTTCCTCCATCTATTTTATGGTGATTTTGTTTCCACTGGAAAATAAAAAAATGATGTTGAAGGCCCTAGTTCAGCAAAGCCCTTATGCATACTTTTAATTCCCATTGACGCTTAAGTCCCATTGAAACATAGGGTTGAATATCCCACACAGACACATGAGTCTTTGAGCCTTCTCTTACTTGCCCCAGTGGGAGATACCTGCATCTGTATCTTCCAAAAGGCAGGATCCCAAGTAGAAACTCTATGAAACACAACGTCCCCCAGTCTCTAACCACTGACAGTCACAGCTGACAGTATTCCCTGGCCAAAAAGTGTTTGCTTTTTATTAACAAATATGACATTTTTGTTTCAATATTTTCTATTTAGATTAAAGTGAGAACAGATCATGAGAAATATGAACCAACAGACAACATCAATTTACTGATTGAAACGGACCATGCGGGAATGGTTGCCTTAGCTGTGGTTGATAGAGCAGTTTTTATTCTGAACAAGCAAAATAAGCTTACATCCAAAAAAGTAAGATATCTGTAAGAAGAAAATATCATGTCCACTAGTCAAGCAAAGTTTTCTATTGCTGAAGAGAGGACCAGAATGTAATTAATGGCTATTAATTACTTAATCAAGCTTTGATAATCTTGAAAATGTTTTTGTTCTTGCAATTTACAATATATTTAAGATCAGCTGTCTGGGGATTTCCATTCTATGGCAGACAGGCTTGTAAATTAACATAAATTAATTGAAATTATTCCCCAACTAAAACATCCCTCAGCTTTAATCTCAATATTTAAGTGTAGCTTGTACCACCAGTTCATCTTGCTTCTATATATTGAGCTACTGCCCAACAGGTTACAATATTGTTTTTATATATAAAGAAAAAAAAGAAACTTTTGCAAGTGTGCACTGTCCAACTGTGCTTTTTTATTTGGCAGGTCTTTAATGCTATGAATTCCTATGATCTTGGATGTTCTGCAGGTGGTGGTGCAGATAGTGTTCAAGTTTTTACTGATGTGGGTCTGGCCTTTTTAACAGACACAATTAAATCCAATTTTCGGGAAGGTAGGTGTAATCTGTCCTTTACTTTAGATGTTAGTACAAGATCACAACATATCTGGGGGGGGGGGGTGATTGTTTAAAAATTAGAAACATTTTATTGTTACACTGTTATGAGGCTTCCCTTTCATGTGGCTTTTTCTTTTTCTGTTCTCCCACCGAGTGCTGGTAGCTCAGATCTTGGTTGTTGGTCCTTTGGCACCTAGTTCAGCTGGGGCAGCCAGCCAGGGCTATAAGGTAGCTCTGCAAACTGTAGGTCTTTTGTGGATGAGATGGGTCTTCTCTGACTTACCTCATCAGGCTCTTAATATCACAGTATCATAACCAAACCTTTCTGTTCTTCTTTCCCAGGCTATAAATGCCCCCAGGATACCAGAAGGCAGAAGAGATCATTGGATTTCCAGAAGATAATGTCAGGAATTGGTATGCCCACATACCAAAAGGAAAGGCAAAGGGAAGTGGCTGGGATTTGGTGGGCAAGAAGTGATGAGATAGTACAGGACACCAAGATACTCATAGTCCCAGTTCTTGTGTTACATGACATAACCTCATACAAGGGTGTCTACAATGCCGTGTGACCTGATACATTTATCCAAAAAAAAAAAAAAATCAAACAACAGAACCAACAAACAATGGTCTAGCTGCAAATGGAAACTCATTCACCATCTTCTAAACCCAAATGCAAAATACTTCTACTAGATATCATGTCATGGAATGAGATGGCTTTATATTCTTCAAGTTGTATATTCAAGAGGAAGATTATTTTTTGAAAAATTTTTGTGGCCAGGATTTGTTTTCTAGGTCCCATTTTTCTGTGATATTCTGCTTCAAAATTGTGCCAGCTTTGGCACTTTGTGCTCCAAGTAAAAGAAATGCTAATACAATATAGAATCTAAATTAAAAAAAAAAAAAGAAAAAAAGCTTTCCTTTAGACCAGGTTACACAAATTGTTATTTTCTTGACAAAAGGCACCACGGCTTGAAGCCAGGTTCTTCTTAATTTTTGAAACTGATCACTTTCTTCAAGAACGAGAACAGTGCCGTGACTGTTTCTATCAAGATATCTGATTCTAAAGCATTAAGGAGACATTTTCAATTCACAATCTCCATGTGAAGAAAAAACTTAGACTAGAAGCTCTAGGACGGGGTAAAGCCCACCCTTTGCTCTTGTGTTTGTGTACTTTTTTTAGGGTGGACACAGGTCCCCAACTGCAGCTAAACTATTGCAACACCAGTCAACATTAACTGCAGAGAATGATTGGAACAAGTACAATGAACACCTTGATGTCTACTGCTGCTTCCACAGCACTAATCCTGGGCTTTAATTATGTTACAGCTAGCAAATATCAACACCCTGATCTACGAAAATGCTGTCACGATGGAATGAAACTAAATCCCATGAGGTTTTCTTGTGAGAAAAGGCTAACAAAGGTTGCTGGTTCCACTGAATGCAAAAAAGCTTTCAAAGTCTGTTGCGAGAAGGCCACAGCCCTCAGGAAGGAGGTGTCGAAGCGAAGAAGTGGAGTGGGATTGGCACGAAGTAAAGATTGGTGACACGCAACTGTCGAAAGAAAAATATCCTTCCTTCCAGGGGCAAGGGAGGGTTAAGGGGGATTAAACGCTGCAGAGCAGGAAAGAAGCTCTCGTATGAGTGTCTGATCATCTCAGTGTGCCCCTTTAGAGTGTGGCGCACACACCGTTGTGTCAGCATAACTGAGAGGGCAGCAAACTAAGGATGTGAGAGTGAAAGGATGACTTCTTGGGGTGAGAAAAGGCAGGAATCGCTTTAGCAGCCTTTGCTGCCAGAACTGCTTTAACATGGAGCTATTGGACTCTGCCTGCAACCTGGGAGGGTGCAAATGGCTGAGCAGCATAACGGGGTGATCTCCGTTCCCATCTCTGAGCAACCTTGTCTTTCATGAGTGTTTTATTAGTGTCACTATTATTATAGCTTCCAAGTACTTGCAAAACACTACCTGATATGAAGCGACAATTTTATCTCTGTCTTTCTTCTTTTCTTCTCCCTAATGTCCATCTCTGATCACACAGGAGCTCATGTCACCAAAATAAAAAAAAAAAAATCCTTTGTGTTGAAAATGACCATATTCAAAGTGTGATTTCTGCTACCATTTTTCTCTGATCTCACTTGCATGCTCTATCACTCTATCACAAATATGTGACTGGGAAGCAGGAATGTCTGCTACTCATAACTAAAGGGGAATGTTTTCTTGTTTGGCAGCATATAATTATTGAGCTTGGAAGGAAGACTTATGCTTTTGTTCAAAGACAATCTTTGGTCATTGCTTCTCTTTTTCAGCATTTTTTTGAAATGCACAAGATCAAACCCAGATGAAGTCTTTTTATACACAATATTTTTCATGCTGCTTTCTCTCTGACAGACTCTCCTGTAAGACAGTATGAAGTCAGCAGACAAAGGCTTCAGAACAGAACCCCACTTTTGTTTTACAGATTATGATCTTCGTGAAGATGAAGTTTTTGATGAAACTTCCATCAGCTTACGCAGCTATTTTCCAGAGAGCTGGTGGTGGAATTTAAAAGAACTGAAAAATCCTGGAAACCATAGGTAATGTACTATCTGAATAGGTGAATCCAACTTTATTTGTATAATAAAATTTATATACACATCAGTTTTATTTGGTACAAAGAATTCAGAAAATTTGCAAATATTTTGTTTCCATTGCTGAGGGAATACTTTTTCCCTTACAATCCTCAAACTTCAGCAAATGATGTTAACATTTCATACATTCTTCTTAATACCGTTTATTTTGTGTTTCTTAGTATAAGAAGTATTGTTCCTGACTCTATAACTACCTGGGAAATTCAGGCAATAAGTATATCTCCTGAAAAAGGTAAAAGTATTGTTATTTTATTGGATTGCTTTGTACTGATGCATAGAGAATGTGTATTGTTTAAAACATACAGATGCAATGCTAAGTTGACAGAGTGTGACAGTGTATACTGCAAAATGCAAGGTCTTTTGACCATGATACTTAATCTTCCTTTTTATGCCATATTAAAGCTCAACTAGATGTTAAGGGCTACATACTATGTATATAAAGAAAACAAGCTGAAGATGCTTGCAGGAGATACCTGTCTCCTTCTGCTCTTGACCTTGGAGGAGGCCTGGCATTGAGTTTTGACTAGACACCTAATTTTTTATCAACTGATGTTAAGTGTTTAATTCTCAACTTTGTTTTTTTTCTTATCCCAGGATTTTGCATAGCTGACCCTCACACCTTTGAGGTTTTCAAAGACTTTTTTATATCCATGAGGTTACCATACTCAGTTAAACGACATGAACAACTAGAAATAAAAGCAGTGGTTTACAACTATCTGCCCAAAGATCTCCAGGTAGTATTACCACTGACTACTATGATATAAAGATCTATATATCTAGCTAGCTATGTAGCTATCTATCAGTATAATAGAAATAACCTGACTGCCTTTCATTGCCCTCCTAAAACCTGAATACCATGCTCCCATTTTGAAAGTTTCACCAAGAACAGGATCCAGTTCTGCTTGCTTGTCACACTTGCTATATAAGACAGATTTCATTTACTGTATTACACAGCCAAATTCCATGTCTTTTGGACATGTCTTCTCCCATGTTATTGAAGCAACTAGCTACGTTTTTGCTGTCTGCCAGTCTGGGCAACACTCAGCTACTAAAAAAGCAGGTACAGAAGATGCAGAGGTATATTGGGAGCATGCAGTCCAGTATGTTAGATGTACTGTACATATCCAGCACAGCTACATCTGTGATCACACTCATTCATTGTGCATACAGTGCAAAGCCACCTTTTGTATGCATGTGGCACCTATCCAGCACTGTGCAGGGCCTCCAGGTTCCTTAAGCTGATTCTGCTTCTTTTATCTCTTACCTCAGCCAGCTCTGCTGGCTGGCATCTTCTGAACTGTGTTGAAAGGAGGAGACCTAGAAGAGTGTACTATCCTTCTTACTTCCCTGTGGTTCAGGGATCTTCCAAAACTATATTGCATATTCAATGTAATGAATAAATACTAGCTAATTTACCTTCACAGACATCCTCAGTGTTGATGAGTGTTAACAGGCCATAGGATCATAGGAGAATTCAGGTTGGAAGGACCTCAGGAAGGTCCAGGTAGAGCAGGCTGCTCAGGGCCTTGTCCAGTCAAGCACAGACTACCCCCAAGGATGGAGATTGCACAGTCTCTTCAGGTAACCTGTGCCATGTTTGACTACCTCCTGGTGAAAAAGTTTTCCCACCTTTATAGGTGGAGAATAAGAAATTTAAGAGAGCTAAGCGAAAAGCAATTTCTGTCTTGCAGAACGTCTGTATTGCTATTTCCTTTCTGAGCACAAGCCTTGTCTCTGTAGGTTACAGTGAAGATGGCTGCAGAGAAGGGGCTGTGCACTGCAGAGACAGCAGAAAAGCCTGTGCAGCTGAAGCTGACAGCCGGGGGGAACTCGGCAACACCAGCCTATTTCTCAGTTGTTCCTCTGTCTGTAGGAGAAATTCCAATTACTATTACTGCTTTTGACCCAGCTTCTGGGCACAGTGACAGTATTAGGAAGAACCTCAACGTTGAGGTAAGTATAACTAGCAGAGGGCAGGTACATCATAATTATGCGTTTCTCCTCAAATAATATTATGCTCTATGTGCAGAGTTCTTGTGAAGGGAACGAAATCCTAGAAACATAAAGTTGGGAGCAATCTCAAGAAAGCTAATTTTCATCAAGGAGTGAGAGAATGCTATAGCACAGGGAAGAAATTTCACCCTGGGGTGGGCTTATGACTACTGTATGTGGAAAGAATTATTTCATAAGGCAAAAAGACAACAGTCTACCCATGACATTGTTACAACTTTCTTCATACAGTCAGTGGTCATTTCTTAGTCTTTAGCTTTCATATGTTTCATCAATATTTATAAAAGGTCTTTTTTCACTTATGAAGCCAAGATTGAAGTTGTTCATCTACTGATATTTTGAGAGGGAAATAGCCTCTGCTAATCATAGCATTTAACCCTATTTTATTCCTTCTAGTTAATGGATCTTCAAGCTAAACAGTTGCATAGGTGGAGAACATAAAGGCAAAGAAAGATGCTGAGTTGATTATTTAATCTCACTGCTCTATTTTGAAATAATGAAGAGGTGCCATTTTCATAAGTCAGTGCTGACCAGCAGAGACTCATTACAGCACATTAGAAGCAGCTGAGGGCCATATTTAAATTACACAAAAAGAGAAGAATATGTCTCCTTGCACCATTAATGTGAAGGTATAGTCCCACCAATAAAGACAAGGCCAGAGAGCTTGCAGCTGTCTCTGATGTTTTTGTGGAAAACTACATCCCTGGGAAACTGGCTGAAATGTGTCTAGGTTATGAAGACATTAAAAAGATTGCTCCTCACATAGTGTACTGCTCAATAACAGGTATTTTAGTTTTAGTAACTCTTGTTTATTATTTCCTTTATTACTCCAGTCATCTTACTATGAAAGTCCTGTGGTTATATAAAAGTGTATTATTTTTATGTCAGTTAAGATTAAATTGGAAGATATAAAACAACCAACGTAGGACAGGTTGGTGTTTTAATTTTCTTCAGACAGTTTTATTGTGCCAGTTTAAATGTTTTACATGTTACAGGTTTCCAATCTGGTAATCTTAGTGGGCTTTCTTTATTGCCCTCCGCAGCCTCCCTCTCTCTTTTTGAATTATGTTGTAGAGTTGTGTTCATGGAAATCTTATGTTGCTTTGCTACAGTCAGTTGATTGATAACTGAAAAGGGAGAAGAGTTGTTGATGGTTTGGAAATGGTGGGAAGAATGAAAGGGAGGTAGAGATGAATATCAGGGCCTGCATACATGTGCATCAGGAAGAGTGTTGCCAGCAGGTCGAGGGAGGTGATCCTTCCCCTCTACTCAGCCCTGGTGAGGCCACATCTGGAGTACTGCATCCAGTTCTGGGCTCCCCAGCACAAGAGGGATGTGGCACTACTGGAGCAAGTCCAGCAAAGGGCTACAAAGATGATTAGGGGACTGGAGCATCTCTCTTATGAGGAAAGACTGAGAGAGCTGGGCCTGTTTAGCCTGGAGAAGAGAAGGCTGAGAGGAGATCTTATCAACGTGTACAAGTATCTGAAGGGAGGGTGTCGAGAGGATGGGACCAGACTCTTGTCAGTGGTGCCGAGCGACAGGACGCGAGGCAACGGGCACAAACTGAAACACAGACAATTCCATCTGAACATGAGGAAAAACTTTTTCACTGTGAGGGTGACAGAGCACTGGAACAGGTTGCCCAGAGAGGTTGTGGAGTCTCCTTCTCTGGAGATATTCAAAAGCCTCCTGGACACGATCCTGTGCAATGTGCTCTAGGTGACCCTGCTTGAGCAGGGGGGTTGTACTAGATGATCTCCAGAGGTCCCTTCCAACCTCAACCATTCTGTGATTCTGTGATTCTGTGAAGGGATGATGGGAAACTGTTGTTACAAACCATAGCTTTTCTAGAGATTGACACAGTCTCAGAATTCGGTGCTATACCAAAACAGATAAGGTGGCTGTAAACAGAGCTTCATTAAAATATAGGCTTTTGGAAGAGGGATATGTGGAAATCAGCAGGGAAATAAATTTGAATTTTACTAACGGTATGAACTCAGAAGTTGATGAACTTCATAGATGAGCAGTGTATAAATGAAGTCCTGCTGATAACTTTACTTGCATGGTACACTGAGCTGAAAACAAACTTTGAAGTTTCATTCTTCTGGGTTGTTTTTGATTTATAGTATTACATCCAGGGAAATGTGTCAATAATAACAAAAAAGCCAATAGAGTTCTTTAGCATTTCATGTGGAGACTGAAATTCTGATTTCAAGCTTCAGTTTTACTTGAAGAGAAATCTCACTCCAAAATAAACTATTTCTGCCATCTGCTGGTCTACTGTAAGGGCTGAGACCATAGTTTCACATAGCTTATTTTCCGGTGTGAGTGCCTGGAAAAAGTTTGACTTTTTTTTTTTTTTTTCCTCAATTGTACAGGCTGAAGGTGTTTTACAAAGAGAAGAGCAGACCATTTGGATTAATAGTGACTGTAAGTTACACAGAAGAGTGAGATACAGATGAGGTTTGGAGTAGGGGCAGTGCTTGTAAGGCCTGGTGTAAACATTCAACAAGCATGGTGAAATATTTCTTAACATAAAAATGTTGCTTTGGGTTGACAGAAACTTGTCACAAATCCCTTTATCCAAAAAATGCCAAAACCCTCAGGAAAGCCAAATCATTTAATTCTAGACTTTTAGAAGAGATCTGTATTATTTCTGTGTTTCAATGTATCATTCTTTTATTATTATAGGGTCTTAAAAGAGGTTAAAAAGTGAAATTAAATTCTTCATTTCAGCCCAATGAACATTGTGGATATCTGAAAATTAAATCAACTTAAAGCAAGATAAACATCTTTTTTCATAAATTTCCATTTAACATTTCTTGTAACATTTCTGTCATAATTACTATCAGCTGTGAGACATTTCATGAAAAGCCTGTTCCAAAATTACAGTGTATGTTATTTTCATTCAAAGAGCTGTCTTTATTATTTATCTACAGTTAAGTCTCGTATGCTGGACCTGAACAGACCGTCTGATATGGTACCAGATTCTGACAGTCACGTGTTTGTTAGCCTGAAAGGTAAATGTAACCTTTTGTCAGTAACTTTTTGATAAGTGGCACACTATATGCTCCTTTATGCTGCTGATTCCTGAACTTTGAGTCTCCATTCCTTCCTAGGTTTTCTGCCATGATCCAAATATTTTGTGCTACATGCCCAGGTCATAGATGAAGACAGCCCCAAGACTGATCCAGTACTTTACCCTTTCTAATTATTCCTCCCCACTTGAACTGGATAATAGCTTCATGCAGTCCATCCTGCCTCCCTGTGCCCAGACTAACTTTATGGCAAGGCCAGAGAAGAAAGAAAGCGTTCACCTTCTCTATTAACCCCACACAGTATATAGTCCTTTTGAAATCCACTGAATTCTTCAGAAATAAAGATGTCAGACTGTGATCTTTAAGTTCTGGAAAGGTCTGCTTTTCTAATGAGAAGATATCTATAATCATATATTCAGTTAATCAAATGCATACGTACATTTATTAAAAACATGTGACAGCAAATGCACATACTAATGTTAAAAACAAATTTCCCAGGAACTATAAAATAATGCATCCTTGATACAAAGGCTATCCATTTCCAATCCCCATTCTAAAGTAGGGGGATGCTTGAACTCATCAAATAACAAAATCGCAGAAAAAATAAATTGCCCCAAATGTCTGACATGTTTAAGGCCATATAATGCAGTTTTCTTTGTGCTCTGTGGGAGGACAAAGTCTGGTTTGACAGGAATTTTCCAGCCTGAACCTGAGGCACCAGTCTTTCTCCCTGTTCTTGCTTCTCTGCCTCCAGTAGCCCCAGGACTTTCTCCTTTGTGCTCTTTCATTGCCTCAGCCTCCTTCCTCCAGCATTTCCAGGGCCTGTTCTCTCACCCTTGGTCTTCTCTAGCTTTACAGAGTGATAATTAGCTGAAAACAGTGTTTCATAATTGGAAGTATCACACAGCTGTGTAATCAGGCCATGCTAGAGTGTCAACCTATAGTAAGTAAGTATCACATTTTTTTTCATTTTACCCCAGCCAGCTTTAAATACAGTGTTTTGGCATATGTCTTTTACTTCAGGGAATATTATAGGTGAGTCCACTGAAAATTGTCTTACTGCCGCTGGAATTGATAAACTTATCAAGGTGCCAACAGGCTGTGCAGAGCAGACAATGGTGAAAATGGCCCCTGCAGTCTATGCTATTGAGTACTTGGATGCAAGTGAGCAGTGGGTGAACCTTAAGCCTGAACGGAAGGATGAAGCCATCAGGATGATTGAACAAGGTATGCGGAAAAAAAAACTCAGAAACCAGCCTACACTGGCTTGTTAATCCTTGCATTGCATATTACACTTTATTCCTTGAGAAATGACTGAGCATTACCTTAACACAACCATGCAGAAGTACCATTGACAATCTGTAGATAGTCATGAGAAACAAGATTTAGGTGCCTAACTGCTTATATCTGACATTGCAGCAGTATTGGCATTCACAGTCACCCCTCTCCCATGGCTAATTTAGAAGCAGGATTCCTTGGACCAAAGGAGGATCTGAGCTGATCACTGTCATCCCTTTCAGAGTTACTGGACAGAAAAGGGCAGTTGCAGAGTGTGAAACATTTCATCCTAATGTATAGGTGCAAAATAGGCCAAGATGAATCATATCCTAAAAATGCCTAGTTCTCTCCCTGAACCACAGAGTGTGCTTAGGATGACCAGCTTGGATGTAGACGTCTCTGCTGCAGATGTCTTTGTTTGTCAAGAGAACCATCACCAAGGAAAGTCCCAATGGTAATCATGGAATTGATGCTTCCTCTTCCACTTGTTCATATTCACCACATGGGCTAGAATGACTCTAACAGCCTTGGACCAAGCCAAAGAGGGAGTCTCCTTCAGGAGAGGACAGCTGTAAGGCTGCTTCTTGAAGAGACCATTGCAAGCCCATCCACAGATGGTATTTTATACACAGCAAAGCCAGAATCATAGCTGGTGGAAGTGGAGATGTTCCAGGTCACAGGCGCTCAAGAAGGTCCCAAGAGTTATCAGTATTATAGCAGGTACAGCTGGTCTTTCCAAATTGTAATGGCGTGCATATGGCTTAAAGCAATATAATGCACTTGTCTTTATGAGCTTCAGATCCTATGCAGCACAGGATTCATCAGTGAAAAATAAGAGTAAAAACAGATTAAAAACACATGTCAACAGTTGCTGATTGGAGGTCTTTAGTCATTTATCTAAGGTTGCCTAAAGCAACATGAGATCCTGCTGCTGCTGATTTTTATTATCAACAGCTTTCAGCCCCTACATTGTGCTTTTGTTGATACTTACTAGAGAAGTTCACTGGAATAGAAAACTAGTTCTATAGAAATGATACAGATTTTGTCAAGATAACAGCATGATCAAGAACAGAGCCCACAACTCCTGATTTCTAAGCCTGTGTCTGACCCAGTAGGTGATGTTTTGTATCCTTTTTGATAAAAGATGACTGTATGGGAAAAAGTTTCCCAAGATTCACCGTACAGAAAATGCCTTGGTATCCACATATCTACAGATGCCTGCAGTTTTCAGATTCTTCTCATGGCTCACCTTAAATCAAACAACACCTTCTAAGCTTAGCTTTTTATCTGCTTCAAAGATCAGCTAACCCAGTCATTTCCTCTTTAACATACTAGAGAACACCTCCGCATACTCTTCTACTGGTCAATACTGCATGTCTCTTTGTTAATGCAAGTGACATGAAGATGCCTAACAAATGTGCATATTCTCTGAGTAGTATATATGCTGTCTTGTTCATACAGGTTATACTAGGCTGCTTGAGTTTCAAAAGGAGGATGGTTCCTATGGAGCATTTAAAACAATCCCCAGTAGTGTATGGTAAGTATATTTTTCATAATCAGCCTTGGTTGTTTTTTTAAAAAATATCACTATTATAATTTGATGCATGAAATGTTTTGTTTGGGGGCTTTGGACTTGATTTTCAAAATCTGGTGGGCATAGTGTTGCCCACGTACTTGTGTCACGGATGGTCAATCATTTAAGTCTCTAAGAAGGTTTAGTCCTTGATGAAAGAGGCTTATACTTAGCCACTGATTATTTTGCATATGCCACAGGGTAGGAGGGTTCACACTGTCATTGCAATTCTGATGGTGCCTGATAACTAACTCACTGGGTTCCAGTAAGCTTACTGTGTTGCATTTGAATCTATGTACAGAATGGGTATGTTTCTTTTCCCATCAATATGGTCATCTATAAATATATGTCAACACAAGTCTGGAACATTTTTTTTCATGCAGGTTAACTGCATTCATTGTTAAAGTACTCACAAGGTGCAGAGAATACATTAGTGTGCAAGATGGTCACATACACAAATCCATTTCCTACTTGGTTAATCAGCAGCAGCCAGATGATTCATTTCACGACCATCACCCAGTGCTGGACAGGACTATGCAGGTGGGTCTTTAGTGTTTTGAAGAATCCATTGCACATTTAGGGCTGTTAGGGATAGAAGAGAATATTCTTATTTGTTGAGTACCAACTAATTTATCTAAAAGAAAAGAAATCTATAACATATGTACAAAACCTGTAATGCAGTGATCTATTAGAAGACCCATTATGTCAGAGAAGCATAGCTAGCACTCCGACACCTTTATTTTTTGATTCAGTTTTCAATAATTGTGCACCTGGCCTTGGCCTCTCGAGCACTTAGAAAATTAGTACTGAGATCTTTGTGCTATGTACAAATTGGTGCTTTTTATTTCTAAAGCCCATAGAATCATAATTTAAGTTGGAAGGGACTTCCAGGGGTCATCTAGTCCAACCTCCTGCTCAGATCAGGTTGCTCTGAACCTTGTCCAGTCAAGTCGTGAACACCTCCAAGGATAGCATCTCTGGGTAAACCGCTCTGGGTAACCTGTTCTGATATTTAACTATCCTCATGGAAAAACTATTTCCTAATACCTAATCAGAATTTTCTTTTTTCCGCTTTCCACTTGTTGCCTCTTGTTCTGTCTAGCTCCATCTTCTCTGCATGCTCTGGTCTCAAAGCTGTCAACAGCAATCCTTGCCCCAGGGTTTTATTCTTGATGTCAGACAACAGAACTTTTGAGGAGTGTTTGTTAGCCCACACATCCCTTGTAAGCATCCAGAAACAAAAATTTGTTACACTCTCCAAGCATCTGGGTACAAAAATAATATGCACCTTCTAAAATTCATTGAAAATACAGGTATCTCTGTACTACCCTTAAAAAAAAAAAAAAAAAAAAAAAAAGACTTCTTTTAGTGATCTTTTTCAAATCACTAGTGAGGCTTTTCCCCTCAAACCCTATTCCTCAGTTCGTGTAATGCTATTGAAAACAACCAGATCAAGAGCAGGCCCACAGTTTGGGGGTTTTTTTGGCCTCTGTTCATGCTGAGATACTTAGCTTCTGTTTCATATTTGCTTCAAGAACTGTTCATGATATTTGTGTACAGAGACTTAAATTGCTCAAAGCAAACAATTTGTCCTTCTCCAAAGTGCAAACTTTTGGGGCTGAGTGAGGGAGAAGGGTGAGGATCCTAAGGCTGCTGTCAGAAGGAGAGCATGAGCAAAAGAGTTGCAAAGAGAAATAGGAATGAAAATACAGATCTTCAGGGAAAAATGCTAAGGAGGGCACTCTGTTTAGCTTGTCAAGACGACGATTGGGAAATGATCTGGTTATGGTGTATGTGGATGGGTATGTCACCTTTGCAGGGGAGAAGTTCTGGGTTCTATAGGGCTCTTTAGTCTATAGGGAGTAGTAGAGAAAAAAAGTCATTGGAAATTGAAGCCATTAATATTCCAGTGAGGAACTGTAAATTTTTAACCATGAGTTAAATAATTAATATTTGATTACCAGCTGAAGGATGTGGCAGGTTGTCCATCTCTTAACAATGCCTAATTAAAACTGGCTGCCATTGTAGAAGATAACACTTTAGGTGGACACAAGTTATCGAGCAAAATTAAAGGGTGAACTGCAAGGCCTATAGTCAGATGACGAGAGAGGCTTTGAATTTATGAAAAGTGATCTTCTACTTTAAAAGCATTTATAAGCATATTCATAAGCAAATGCATGTACATTTAATTTTTCCTTTTCATGTTTTGTCTTCCAGGGTGGCATTAAGACAGCAGAAGAGGATTTGGCTTTGACAGCCTTTGTAACCATTGCATTGCAACAGTCTCTACCAGTTTACAATGAGTCATCTGCTGCGGTAGGAAGCCTGACTTTTTGTACTTAAGTCTGAAGGCTGTTGAACAATGGCATGTCCACCCTCCTATCTTAAAGTACTGCAAGTGGGAAGGGATTAGTCTGTTTACTACATCTGTGATGGACAAGAAAAGATACAGTAGCCTAATGTACAACAAGGTGTTTTGAGTTAGACACTCCATTATTAATGGCTTTAATCACAAAGTAAAAATTAAAATTGTCTCAAAAATGGCTGTACTGAATTTTTCTAATTTCCTAGTATTCATATCAGCATTAGTGCTTACTATCTTTGGACCACTTTTTCAGATGATTCCATTCTGTTTTCACAGATAGAAGTGATTAGAAAAGCTGTGGCTTACATGAAAAACCATCTTTCAAGAAACCTGAATTTTTATTCTACAGCCATCACTGCTTACTCTCTGACACTTGTTCAGTCCAATAGTGATGAAGCCCAATGGGCAACAGAAAAATTAAGGGGCTGTTCTTCTTTTGATGAAGGTACTAGTAACTTATCTTAAAAATTAAACTTGGAAAGCAATCTTCCTAATTAAAAAACTTTGAGCACTCTGCTACATGAATAAAGCAAATTCAAGTAAAAGAAGGTCATTTAATATTATAAAAGTGTATATGTATGTATATGTAATACACTTAATTGTAGAAACCACATCATTACATATTTTGATGTTTAAATTACAATATGTAATTTATATGCTTGACATCACTTTAAAGTAACAACTTAGGATTCTGAATTTTGCATTGCGACCTCACCTGATACTGGAGTTGGAAGAAAACCATGGTAAATAATCAGTTACTTTTCCTGCTTCCTCCTCTCTGTTTCCCCACTGCCTACCAAGGCTTCTGCTCCCTGAAAGTGCAGCAAGAAAAATGTTCAAGCCAGCTGAGAAAGAAGAAACCTTTGATGGGCAGCGGGATTGAGCAGCTACATGTGGGAGCAGTCTAAAACATATTTGCCAGCAAAGGCAAATATGTCTCTCCCAGTTCACCCACTTTCAAAACCTCCCACCAGTCCTAAGTGCTTTGCTCCAGCCCCACACAGATGTCACTTCTTCCCTTCCAGTGTGCGGCTGTGGTCAATGATGAGTCGCTTCATTGTGTGGCTGCATGGCAAAGCTATTCCTTTCTTAAAATTCCTTTGGTAAATCCATCATGGTTTAATAGCCATAGTTTAAGCATAGAGAATATGCTTCTCTTAATCAAGCCTGGACTTATGGGGATAATTAATACTATAATCTTTTGGGTACCACCTGAGACAATGTTACCACTTCACTGGATGGACATTTCTGTGCAGTGGGATCAGCAGACTGTGATCATTGGATAAGACAGAATTGAAAACTTAGTGGTTTTTTTTTCCTTTCCATTCTCTCTGCTTCCCAGCTGATTTGTTGTTCTCGTGGTAACATCTGTGATTTCTGGTTTATCATTGCTATGACACAAAATATCTATTGTGCAGAATCATAGTCATTTTTTGCAAATGTCTTTACCAACTGGATTGAAGATTGAGTTATTCCTGCAGCAAAGCAGCAGCGCTACTGGGGAAATGGCAGAGATGCAGTCTCAGTGGAAGCCACTGCCTATGCATTGCTTCAAACATTGCTCCTGAGGGACATGGAGTATGCAAGGCCTATCGCTATGTGGCTGACAGAAAGAAGGAACTACGGTGGAGGATACTGCTCTACACAGGTACCCGACCATCAGTCCAGGTGGAGTTCGAGGGGCGGAAGAAAAGGAAGGTCCCATAAAGACTTTATTATTTTCATTTGAAAGCATAAAAAAAACTAATCTTGAATTTCCTCAGCATATGAGGCACCAAAGATTTTGGACCTTTAATAAAAAATATTAAGAGCTACTGAAGATTCTTTGTCTTTATGAAGACATAATAATTGAAGGTCAGGCCTGCAGTGCTTTTAGGATTTTAATGATGAAAGAAGAAGTTGGGAAATGAATAGTCTGTGGAGGTAGGAACAGACAAATACAGGAAAATTTCAAAGCAGCAACAACCTGAAACTGAGGAGTAGCCTCAGGTGATTGATCATGTCATCTTGTCTATTGTCGCAATAACTGGGTTTTTTTTCCATTTCTGTCTCACCTAGGACACAGTGGTGGCCCTGGAAGCTCTGTCAGCATATAGCATACAAGCATTGGGAACTGCTTCGACCAACCTGAGTGTAAGAGTGGAAACACCTGGAAGGCAAAACAGTTATCTTATTACTTTGACTGATAGTGATGAAGAGATTCAGAAGAAGCTAGAGGTACACAACCTTCCATTGCTCCAAGATTTTCTTTCCTCAGACAGGAGAAATACTAGATCATCTGGGCTTGCTTTCCTTGTGTTAAGCAATCATGATGTAATTGGGTCATACTTTTCAATAGTTTAATCTGTAAACAACCAGAGAGTCTTTCTAAAGATAAAAAAAACAAACAAACAAAAAAAAACCCCCAGCTGCTTAGCAGCAAACTCATTGCATTTATAGGACCTTTCCTGCTTCTTCCACGACTTTAGTGTCCTGAATCTTCCCCCATAGTGGAGAAAAGCCAGCAGCCCATTCAAAATCTTCCTAGAGAATGAGAAAAAAAGGAGCAGGGGAATTGTCTGATATACAATGTGTTGGGACCTGTGAAAATATCCAGTCTTGGCTGCAAAGGAGAGATTAAGGTGGGGGAAAACATATCTCCTGGGCCCTGGAACAACCAAGTAAAATGCTCCAGCCTTGCACATTAAAAATCCTACAAATGTGGAGTCTCCTAACTCCTACCATAGCTCCTAGCATAGTGCAGATTCCCCATATCCCAGTTCTAATGGGCAAAGGCAATAAAGACTGTCAAGACCACAGGAAAAAAAAATAGCTTATATGCTGAGTACACACTGAATCTCTGCTTTTTTTTACCTTGGTTTGCAGTTTGATCTTGGGAGCAAACTTCAAGTGTCTGTACAAGGCAGAGGAAACGGGACTATGAGTGTAAGCTGTAATTCAAAAATTCATAATCCACTTGGACTTCTTTCATTTACTTTTTGAAAACAGAGTGAAAAAATAATTCCCATGGCCTCATCCTTTGTGTTCCCACCCCCAAATCTCTAAAATTTAGAAACTGTCCTGATGGTCAGTTTTACCTCTTCTAATTTCAGAAAGTCCTCAGTGAGAATAACCTGCTGGCAGAGGTGGCTGGAACTTGAAAGGCCCCTTTACATTTGGAAGGGGAGAGTTGTCTTAAAGGGCCTGGGCTATCTGGGACCATGGGATGTGCACATAGGGGCTCTCCTGCTTGTATCCATGACAGTCCTCTGAGACTAGCCTGTGCCTCTGGGAGACCCATGTTCCTCTTCATACTCCCACGTCCCATCAGCAATTTGCGGACTAAAAGTCCTGAGTAAAACCCTTGTCATTTAAATGGTATTTTTAGGGGTTTGCTGTTTGTGTTTTTATGTTAGATATTAAAAGTGTACCAGTCTTCTGAACTGAAGAAAAACACATGTAATGATCTGATTTTGACAGTGGAAATGGAAGGAAGCATTAAGTACGCTGGTGAGTGAAAAGGGCAAGTGATTTCAAAGGTGCAGGTTCGGCCAACTGCTAATAATATTTGGTGGCTTTCTGGCCTTGTGGAGTGGGAATAAATGAATGAAACAAGGAAAGAGAGAGGCCTCTGGAACCTGCAGAGCTATTGATATTTTTGTTACATTCAGCTTATTAATATTTTTGAATGGTTTAACAGCTCTCTGGGCAACTGTATATGCAGAGGTTACCTAATAGATTTACCAATGATATTAGCAACTCTTTTCTGTTACTGGGAGGAGAGCTGGATAATCTCTCTTGATGGAGATCCTGGCTGCCATGCAGGGAAAGCTCAGCTCGGTTCCCTGACTGATAAGGGACTTGCTGTGTGTCCTTAAAAATTCTTTGGGACAGATCTGTCATCGGTATTTTTATATTGACAAGACTGTCTTTTCCCTTTCCTTAAATGTGGCATCATCTCCTCTGCTTATATCTCCATTTCCTTTTCTGCTTGAATCATTAACTTTTTGAGAAATGGATTGTCTTTTATGTATTTGTGAATGGCCCAAACCCCATTCTTAGCTAGATCTGCTGGTTAATATTGCTATAATTATCTCTAAAGTTTTAACTTTGAATGGATTAGAAATAATGAAATGGAGAACAGCAAAGATTTACAAGTCCATGGAGATGGCATGACTTCCCCCAGATCCTTACCGTTATACAAAAAGGGAGAGAAATTAGCAGGTCCTTCAGTCAGATTTGTGCAAGGCTGATTGTGTCTATCACCTCCAGATGCTGCATACTCTGAGGAAAACTATGATTATGAGGAGTCCTTTGCCATAGAAAGCAGCCTGTATGAGCCACTGTCTGAAATAGAGTGGTTTGATATCCACAGCAGAAGGAAAAGGGATGTGACCCCTCCCAGTAAAGCAGAATCACTACACTACAAAGTCTGTGTCAGGTAGGTCTGCAGACTGGAAGATTTTATTAGAAAATGCATTCATTTTTGTTAGGAATTCTCGGTCACATCCTTCAAATCAGTAAACTGGGCATCCAACCTGCAAGTACATACACACGGTGAGTCAACATTTTCTCTTCCATAGCAAGAGAGCCAAATTCCACGCAGGGTACAAGATTTAGGCTGTTTGCACAGATCCTGAACACCCAGTTCCAGATTCTGCCCCATCTGGCTCACCGGTGATGTCTGGCACTCTGAAGTGACTGGCTGGATAGTCATTTGGAAGAAGTCCTCTGTTAAATAAAGGAAATACAATAGAGATACACTAATGACACATTTACAGAGTTTCACTGCTTTTGGGGGAGACACTGCCACTTGGAGGCTGCAACTTGCCTCCTTCCTGGTCCCACTTTGGCCTCATGAAAGAGAAAAGATGTCTATTACTACTTAGGGGGAGGAGAGGGTGGAGAAATCAGCAAAGGCAGAGCTAGTGAGAAAGAAATCCTCCCATGCAGAGTAACACTGGCACATCCACTCTTGTTCCCTTCCATAGTGGTAGGGCCTACAGAAACATGAAATGATGGCATTTGCTCAGTGGAAAATACCTTTTCCACTGGCTTTTGACAGAGCCCCAGAAGCAGTGGTTTTTATTCACCTTCACAGATAGCAGTAAGAACAATGGCAGCTGGAGGATGAGAATTACCATTATTCCAAGACTTTACTCTCCCTAATTAACCTTGGATTCAGTGAATTCTGCCTTCTGGTTGAGGCTTATTTTTCCTCATTTATTACTATGAGAAGTTTATCAACAATCAGATACTTTGTTCTGCAGGACATTGCTGAGTGTTAGGGTGAGACTTAAAAGATAATGTGAAGTTCCCATTGTTGTAGTTAAGACACAGGAGACAAACTTAAGACACTGACTACGTCACCATAGCTATAGAGCTTCCCTACACTATGCTACATCCCTTACAGGGAATAGAGGATGCCAAAGTAAAATTTTCTGAAATACCACTAGGTGTATGTTGGCAGTGTGCCATGGCAAGATACCCCATGTGAGCGCATAATGCCCTCATTAGCCAGCAATGACACAATAACCTGATTTTTGAGAGGGTGGAAATAGAAAAGATTGGAAGTCCAATATAAATGCATAACAGGTAGTTAGGGCAATGAGGATTTGGGCCTGGGACAGCAAAGGTAGAGTTAATTTATCTAACTTTGTCCATTAAGTATTTGGACAAGTTAGTTTCTTAGCCTCCCCCTTTGGTAATAAATAAGAATAGACATCTTGCAAGTGCTATTTATCCTCCCTATTGTCAACAGTGCTTTAGGGTGGGATGAACTGTCCTTTGAAGGTGATTGTTTCTGTCTATCAGCTACATAGAAAGCCTAGTTGACAAAGCAAGACATCTTGGTTTTAGATGACTAGCTGACTAGTTTAGATGACTAATTTTGCTTTATAACTCTTTATTAGTCAGGTAGCTAAGTTTCAAATTAAAATCCACTAAGGAAAGTTAAGTTGTACAGAATCTTTTGGTTCATCACTAGCACGGCTGAAGACCTAAACTCTTCAGACCAAGGCTAGTTGTTCAGGGTAAATGTTCACTGATGACAGTCTCCTTTATAAAGGTCTGCAGGTGCCAATGTGCCAAAGATGTCTCTCGTTGATCTCTCTCTGTTAAGTGGCTTGGAGCCTGACACAAAGGAACTTGAACAGGTGAGAAACATACTTTTCTGTGCAATCTTTTATATCCTTTTCTACATAAATTTCCTCTGGAAAACTTCCCAAAGTCCACAGAATAATGAAGGGAAAAATGAGGTTTTGGATAGACATATTTTCACTATTCTTGTTCTGAAAAAAAAAAAAAAAGCTGAATACATGCAAGAAATGACAAGTTAATGGTGTAATTTTGGTAGAGTCCAGCCTTCTTAGTGGGTTCCTTGTAATAGAAACCAGGACAAGGCTCAGGAGGGCACTTAAGTATGTGCCTGTGTTTACACATATTACTGTCCTCACTGACTTAAAACATTTCCTCACCATACGTACTTAGGTTCTGCATCTGAATAAGATTCTTAGGGACTGTTTCCTATAGGAAAAAATAAACAAGGAAGAATAAAGCAAACAGTTAAAGCGAGTCAGAATATAAAGGATTATAGAAATGGTATTTCTCTTCTCATAGGGTTTTGTTTTTTGTTTGCTTTACTGCAGTTGGTAATGTCTTCAGACAAATACATTCAGCACTTTGAGCACAAGGAAGGAAAGGTTTTACTTTACTTTGGTGAGGTAAGCAAACTCTTTTTTTTTCTTTTTTTTCAACCTCTGCCAGTTCAGATAGTATATATACAGTATATAAATGCAGTCCATGTTTGAGATTTGGGCTTTGGACAAAAAACTAAGGAATCCTTTCTAGGCAGAACAGTTGCTAAAACACGGGAGGTCCTTATGTCATCAAAGTATTAGCTGGTGGTCCTGTAAATTCCACATGGATACCTTGCATGCAAAGCTCAACGTTTCTGGATCAAGATCTGTACAATAACAAACAAGTGGAGTCATCAAGCTCCCCAGTTTCCATATATATTTCTCCATATTTTGGATTATGACTCCACCCTATATCCACTTGAGATGCTCCACCTCTGTAGCAAATAGCAGGTGATCCCTGTAGAAGACTTACACAGAGCAATGCTTTCTTAAGGCAAGACAACAGACAAAGGAATTTTAAATGTTATTGCTGCTATGACTGTCCTGGAGAAAGTGTGTATTTAACATAGGTCAAAATCTATGTTAAATAGGTCAGGTCAGGTCACCCTGACATTAGCATTTTAGTGTGGAAAGGGCACATACTGACACAAGACACAGCAGCCCCCAGTACAGGATAGGCTTTGACCATATATTAAGCCTGTGCCTGTTCAAGTAAACTTCAAAGTAGCGATGATCTGAGTCAGGATCAGTCAGTTTGCTGCACATATCTCACAAAACTGCCTTTACCAGGCTTAGCTCATCCACAAAATCTCTTGTAAAGTTGAGGCTACAGCTCCACCTTCACCATCAGAAACAAGCTTTCAGCAGCTAGTACAGGCACAAATGAATATGGAACTAACTGGGGAGAATGAGTTTGTTTACTCATCACAACTATTGTTGCTTTTCCCTCCAGCTCACAAGTGGACCAGAACCAGACTGTATATCATTTGGGGCAAGGCAAATCAATCCCATGGGCCTCATTCAGCCAGCAAATGCCATCCTTTATGATTTTTACAATCCTGGTATGCTAACTTAAGGGAACAGAAAAATGAGTATGCAACCGTTTAGAAAGGGAGACCTTCAGGATTGAAATACAGTGCTTTTAATGCAAAGGTGAAAGGTGCTTTTAACCCAATGTGAAACCATGTGATTTTTTTTCCAGTGTTAAAGAACCTGCCCTGAATTTTTCTAGAACAATGGCTCAAAAGCATCTACACGGACACCTTTTTAGGAAAGGTCCATCATTGCAAATATACTGAAAATACATACTTTTACACTCATGGTTTTTTAAATAAGGTTTCTTGACTTCTTGCTTCTCATGGTGTTTTTAAGTATGTTACATTCACATTATCTTTTTGCTCAGTCTGTTTTTCTATGCATCTAAGAGAGGCAACCTCAGAGGTCTGGCTTAGGTAGTGTTTCAATCAATCTTATCCACCATTCAAGGAAAATTAGATGCAAACTTTCCCCATTTTCCACAATCATGAAAACAATAGGATGAAACCTTTACTTTGCCTGCAGCTGAGGGATCCCTCGTAGTGTACACCACCCAAAGGTTGGTCCATGTTGACTTTTCTGTCTGATGGCTAAGAGTACCAGGTACAAACCATTAACTGATGGTGAGCCTATCTCCTCCTTCTAAAATGGTGCAGTGGTCACTGTAACCCTATGGTCTACAGATGCTTTTAAGATGGATGCTGATGGGAAGTAACAAACAAACAAAAAGGAAGACTAAAACTTAAACAAACAAAACAGAAGCAAGAACCCCAGTGCCCAGCTGAAAGGCAAGGCAATATCTGTATTCAAGGTGCCTAGACTGCAGGTCTTTGTAGACTGTTGATGTGCATCTAACTCCTTAGTGCTCTGACTTCTCTGGACCAGGGATAAGTTGGGCTGCAGAAGTAGTTTCTGCTGCTTAAGCTCTTCCACTGGAACTTTCTGAGATGAGTTATTCTGTTTCTTTTCTATAGAAAGAAAGTGCAGCATATTCTATAGTGCACCCCAGCACAGCGCAATGCTTTCAAAGGTGTGTCACGCAGATGTTTGCCAGTGCGCAGAAGGTAATGAATTGCCAAATAAGCCAGTCTAAAAGAAGATAGTTACTCCTGAAAACCATTAACATGAGAATTTTTAAGTCTGAAATGGACCATTATGATCCTTACATTTAATTCAATGCATAATACATGACACAGAGCATCCACTAGCATACTTGGTACCACATCCATAACTGTTATTTTACAGATATTCAGGATTTATTTGATACTTACATATGATGTATATGTACATATAGATGTATGTGTAAAACTCTCCATCACAATCCTAGGAAAGTTGTTCTCCTGTTTTATTATACTCTCTGTTATAATGTGAGTAGATGAGTATGTGTGCGCTATATCTATCTAAATATCCATACCTACAAAGATAGATACATAATTTATATTGTTCACTCTAGGTCCCTGCCCAAGACAAAGATCTACTTTCAGTAAAGCCATAACAGTAATCACACGCTTGAATTTTGTGTGCTACAACCCTACCGCAGATTATGGTAAGGCATGAAAGACAATTGTCAATACAATTTAAACACAGTGCTCTTTAAGGATAAGGATAAATAATAAGGGTAAGTTTGGAGTCTCATATGCAGAGACCTCTCCTGAAATAAACAGCTTCTCTATCTGGCCTGGAGGCTGAAGAGATGAAATGAGGCCATGTGCTACAGTAGTCCTCTGGGAAGGGAAAGGGTAAAGGAATGGTCTCTAAAAGATGTTGTGGCATGCTGGAGGAAGACTGGATACCATTACATTACAGGGGTTAGAAAAGACCAGCGAGTACCGCCATCCTTGTGAGCTTTATTGCTACATGAGGGCCATAAGCACTAAGTTACTGTACTTGGCATCCCATGGCTCAGCAGTTCCTGCTGAGCTAAGCGAATACTTCCACCCTTCTTAATTTGCCTTTTTGGCCTCTTCCTTGGATGAAAAATTGAAAGAGTTACCGATTCAGCAGCTTTGGTGAATTAGACACTAACAGAAGGACAGAGAAAAAAGCAGCTTTCTCTGTACAGGGGGAAATTTATTCATATAGTAGCTGCTCCTGAAACAAAATGACAAAGGGAATACAAATCTAGAGGCTGTTGATTAGTTCCTGACTTTCTGAAAGCGTAGTAAGTACACTGTAGAGGTACATCTTATTGTCTTTTATATTCCCAGGACTGGTAAATAGGTAATATATGGGCCTCTGTACTGGCATGTGGTAAAAGTGTGCTTATTTTTCAGTTTTGGACATAACTTCATGTTTCCATCTGGCCTCACACAATTGTTGTCTGTTGCAGTGTATGAAGTAGAGCTCCTCAATACCACACAGAAGAATGTTTTTGATTACTATGAAGCCAAAATCCAGAGAATCCTTAAAACCAGTAAGTATCAAAATGCTTGGGCACTTGCATTAACCTATAGCAAAACTAGATTAGTTAAATGACAACGACCATGAGCCATGCAGATTCCTTTTGCTGCAGAAAGTAGGGTCAGATAGTTTTACATATTAGGCTTTCAAGAAGACTTATTTCTTGAAAGACTTGTTGGGTGTGGCTAGCTGGGTTTAGCTCAGCTAGGTAGGTTGATGAAGTGAATCATCTCCACTTACCATGCTTTCGTTCACATTGTGCAGCAATCTCAGAGCATCCTTTCAGATGAAACTAAACCAGAAGGCACCTTCTGGCTGTTAATGGGGCATTCATAACAAGACAGGGGACCCAGCTGCAGCTAGTCTAAAATAAACCCTCTGAAAACACACATAGTGTGGATATTAGGTCCTCAGCACCAAGTATTTCACTCTGTACACTGCTCTAACTGATCCACTTTTTTCCTGCTGTAGACATATCCAGTGACCTCTGTTTTGATACTGAATGAAGATTTGGAGAGCTTGTTACTCATATACTTATTAAGGACTCAGTGTATGATCCTTGTGGAACAGGCTGAGAGTTCTCACACTGACTTGCTTGAAGTCAGTGAGCACAGGAAAACTTCTGAAACTTTGATTTAGTAATTGTGATAACAAAAAAAAGAAGACTTTTTTTCTATTTCTTTGGTTACCTGTTGAAAATCTGTACTGCTCTCAGGCAGTGTTCTTTTGCAGGCCCACCATCCCAGCTGTCCCCCTATGAACTTTATTTTACAGGCAGCATCAGTGAACACTGACATTCTTCAAAGTAATTTCTGGAGAAGCTGTCAGATGACATCTCAGACTTCAACAACCATGGTATCATGTGGTTGTCAGTCTTGCATTTGGCAGCCTGGAGACTGCCTTTAAAGACAGACTTTAAAGGTTCCAAAATCTTCCATGCCTTGACCAGAATAATTAGCTCACTCCCTTGATCTCTGCCCAGAGGACTGGTGATGTCACCAAATACTTTATGGCACAGAACTTGTGATTTGTGCCCAAAGTCCAATTACTGTGGGAAGATCAAATCCACACTTTATTAGTCCAGAGACCGCATTAGTAACAGCCAGTGCTTTCTGTATGCAGGGGAAGTGATAATGTACCAAGTGACTGTCTCTGGGAGATTACAGTACCTTGATGGAAAGATTCATTAATCCATCCAGAAAACCTACATGATCTAGAGAAGTTAGAGCTCTGGGTCTCATTGTTTTTATTCTTACAATTCACAGCAAGCATTGGAAAGATTTTTTTGAGTGAGGTTGGCCACTGTTGTACCTAAACTTTGACTAAGGAATGACGCTGAAAGACATACTTTCCCCTGTTCCAGCCCATACCTTTACTAGAAATAAAGGTATGCTCTTTGATTAGCTAGCTAAAGTCGGGTCCTACCATCCAGACTGTAGTTTCTCTAGGAGTTAGTGGAACAAATTAAAGGGTGTTAGCTGGGAGTAGAGTAAGGTATTTTGGTGACACTTTGTTGGCACCAAAAATAGATGAGAATTAGTTGGGTGACATCTTGTTCTGTGGACTCCCAGCATTATTTCAGTATCAATCCTTGGAAAGACAGCTTTAGTTCAGAAGAGATATGGAAAAACTTGTTTGTGTTTAGGAGTCAGCAAAAGAGAATTTTGTGCATGTGCACTCCTCAGATTTTTCTGATTATTATAAGAATTTGTGCATGTGTTTTGGATTAATGTTTATGCTGTCCTATGAGTCCGTTAGAGGAGCAGTATAGCCCTTGTAATATAACACAGACTCAGTTTTATATTTCTCATTATAGATTCTAGAACTTGAAAGAATTGTTCCAATTTAATTCTGCTTGTATAGTTTGGACTATTATGGTAATTTAAATGTATTTTTGTTTTAAATTGGAGACTTAAAATTGTAAATTACATAATTACTTGGTAAGTAAGAGCTCAAATGCTTTTGGTCTCCAGAGTCTGAACTCTGTCAGGTCATTTGTGAAGCATAGGAAGTGAAAAATGCCATGGTAATTCAAACATGATGAACCTGAGACAAAAACTTCATAATTTTCACAAGTAAATCTGATCCATCATTACATTCCTTTGCCTTCTTTGAATGAAATGAAAAATCAGTACACTATGTAGCGTAGGAATAATAGAAAGGTCTTGGATAAAACCTATGCTGCTATATTATTCTTTGGAAAAATGCTCGTGTAAAGCAGCGTATATTACTGAACACTGACTTTTCTTTTCTCTGGGCTCTAAGTACCATATGTAAAATTAATGCAAGTTTTAACTAAGAATTAGATTCTTAGATTCTAGGTTTCACAGCTTTGCACTCTACCTCAAATCTGTGAAGTCTTATTAGCGTTAAAATATTCAAACTCTAGGATTTTATTTTACTCCTAGGATTTTATTTTGAATGCTAAACTTCTCATAATACTTGAAAGAGCAGAGGGTGTGCAAGCCTGTGTTAGCTGATAGAAGGCTGTGGTGTCTCACCTGCAATTTGACCTGGTTTAGTGTTGAATTTGGCACCACAGTTATACATGGCATTTTGCATTATATTTAGAAAAAGTGTAAGAAGTTAGCATACTGATGTTATCTGCATTTTAGTTATCCTGATGTTGTCTGCACTACTGTGTCAAAGCTCTGTAGCTGCTCAGCTCAAATAGCAAGAAGTATCATGTTTGTTAGGGAATGGAGCACTGTCAGTTCTTCAGTAGCAATCAGTAGTTGGGAAGCCAGTTAGCAGGATGGCAAGGACAAGAAAATCTCTTTTCTATTTGAAGAGTCTGTCATACCACTCTGTTTTTCCAATGCCTCATGCTTTAGATGGGAATCCTCCTCTAGTGACTATTGAGGATGCCAAGATAACCAGCCACGACGAAAATGACTTATTTTAAGATAGGTAATGTTAAGGGCATAATATCCTACCACAGGATGGCCATTTACTCCCATGTCAAGCAGCAACTCTTGAGTGAAATGTTACCTTCCATTAGCAGTGTTGTACAAGATCACACAGGGTTGTGTCCTGTGGGCTATGGTCCTACTCTTTATTAGAAAAGGCATTTATGGAGCTTTCTCTTTTCATACCACAGCTGCTGATGAAAGCGTCTTTGTGGGTGCCCACCGACAGTTCATAAAGCGCTCCACTTGCAAGTTAAACATGGAAGTTGGCAAACGGTACCTCCTCATGGGAAAGGATGGACAAACAGTTGACTACAACAACAGGTAAGTGCAATGTTTTCTGAGCTGTGGCTGCTGTCACAGCTAATGTATCCCAAGGGTACCCAAACTATTGTAATGCCTCCAGAAAGCAAAGGAAGGGCCAGATTTCTTAGGGATTGATTCTGCTGGCTTTACTAAAATGCACAGAGTACCACTGTGTGTAGGCACACCATAGGCAAAAGGGTAGCTGCCCTTCCTCTGTGGGGAGCAGCATGGCTCTCCAAGCTACTAGCACATCTGTGTGTGTGGAGCTTGGTTCCCACACTTCTCAGCATCAAAATCTGGCCTGTGTTTTACTGGATTAAAAACCTCACAACCAGAAAAGGAGAATGGGGAAGTTCTGTACTGTTCCAGCTACTCTGAATGCCTTGCACAATTTGTGAATTTGCAAAAGAAATGCGTGGGCCTGTGTCTAAGAACAGCTCTCAAAGTTTCTGTTATATCATCTATAAGTATAGCCCATTCTTCTAATTTCTCATTGTTGCTCTAATGAAAAAAAAAAAAGAAGAAGAATTTACCTGAGGAGAAATTTAGTATGCCTGTTGTACGGGTCCGGCAGGGGCAACGCCTGGACTCCCGGCAGGAACAGATACACAAACACAAGGCACACTAAGGTCAATGCTGAGCGTTTATTACCTCTGCGTCTGAGTGGAGGTTCCCCAGTGATTTCCCAATCGAGGCAATAAAGGAGCGGGAGAGTCCCTGGCACCGCTGAGCGTCGGTCCGTGGCGAGGAACGCCGGGGGGGCACTGTACGTGGTTTTTGTGTACTATACACATGCGCAGTGGCACATTGAGCTCATCGCTAATCTCAAGTCAAAGCCCAGGTGCACACCACGCTGGCATAGGCCCAGCTACATGGCTATGGGTCGACATGCCCTGTTGATGCTCCTTTTCCCATGGAACAGTCTGGCTAGCTTCCGTCGCCTATCTCCTCGACATTCTTCCGGACTTTCCCATACACCTGTATTAAGTATCACTAAGGAATACATCTTCCATGTCTAATTTCCCTGTACCAAAGTGGAGAATAGCAGTGCCTTTGAAAGCTTATCGGGGGGGGGACTATCTCTGCAGAAATGTAAGCACCGCTTTCTGGAACTCTCACGGGTCCCCTCTCTCTACTTCTGTATGAAAACCATGTGAGTACTTAAGTTAGGAGGACTGCTTCAGCGGATGCCTGCTAAGGTCCTGAAGACTTTCTCAATAGAGGTGTAACCTTTGAGGCCTTCTCCAGTCCAATTATAAAATCCCAGAAGCGACATGGCTTCCCACCACATAAAATTAGGTAACATTTTGAAAAATTAGGAAAAATTTTGAGATGCTCTGTTGAAATAAATGCTCCTTCACTGTGTCTCATTGTTGATGACTGGGGATTTTTGTGACATTCCACAGAATTCTAACAGAAACTTAGCCCAAACTTGCCTGGTGTCACTCTCAAAACACAAGTACACCCAGGCTTGTCCCAGCTTGGCACCAACCCTTCCTAAACTTAACTCAGAGTGCAGTTAACCTTCTGATGAAACTAGATCCAGGTTTCAGGCATGTTTCTCGGCCAGTGCACTACCTGACCTCAGAGATGGCTCAATGGAAGTATACAACCTTGTGGGGCTTATGCTCTCCAGTTGCTCAGTAATGCATCACCTTCTTTACCTTTCCCATTTTTACTTAGGCTGCAGTACTTCCTTGATTCACAAGCCTGGGTGGAGAAAATTCCAGACGACAATATGTGCCAAGCCACCCTTCATCGGCAAGCCTGTGCCCAGCTGCAGGACTTTATGGACACACATGACTCCCTGTGCCACTTCTGAAAGATTGCACTGCTGCCCAAATACAATATGTGTTACTGCGACTCAGCTCCTCCTTCTGCTTTTCTTGCAAAGCCTGTAGATGGCAGAGGCACCTGTAACATGGCAGAGCTGCTTTTTTTGCTATCTGTCTTTCTCTTAGACAGAATGGAAATGTTGAATGGAATATCTTCCTGTAGATGTATATGTAGGTGGATTATATGTCAAAAATTGCAGTTATTCTACTAATTGTGTTTATTGTCCCTGCTACTGATGGAGAGAGAACAGGAATTTCTGTCTCCCTGGCCGTTATTCAACAATGCAATTATGCTGTGAGGGATCAAGTGAAAAAGTGTTTCTTATCAGGTCTGTAAGCACAATGTTTTGGTAACGACCCCTAATGTGGCAATGGCTGGGGCAAAGAAATTTGCATGGGTCAGAAACAATACTGGCCATTTGTGGACTTATCACGTATACCCTGTGTTATAATGCTTCTGAAAGAAAAAGGGTACTAACACTCATGCTTCAGCATGTGAGTTCATTTCTAACTTTAATGGTGGAACAAATGACCCCACTTGTACCTGGAGCAGGATTCTCGTGTGCACTTCTGAAGCAGCTGAAACTGGAACTGGCTCAACATCATGGACAGGAAACTGGGCAGGATGTGTCCTGTACCTGACCCATGAGGCTAGTTAGTGCTGATAGCTCCCTGAGGGCACAGAATACTTTTTAATTGCACTCTGTAGTCTTATCTTTCAAGTTTTTCTATTCTTTTCTTTCTTTTCTTTTTTTTTAAAGAATTAAATTAATTTGCATTACTTTAAAAAAATTGAAGCTATCTGTGGCTGTGTGTTCTCAAAAGCACTGCTGCTTCTGTGAGGAGGCAGAGATCTGTCGTGGAGATGTAACATTTGTCAGCAGTCACAGGTGGGAAGTTTTGATGCCACAGTTATAAAGGCTTCCACAAATAACATACTAAGATGACAAAGAAAACCCCAAAACTCAAAACCTTTCTTCTCCTAGAATAGCAGTGTCCATAAAAAAAAAATGTATTGATAACACTGATAACTAGGATGACAAGTGAATGTAGGCTTTTTTTACCTGCAGTCCTGTTCTGAGTGTGTCAAATAGTCATACCTGAGGCAGAGAGGAGCTGCAAGGGCAAGCTGTGTTGGTGGAACAGGTTACCATCCTCAGAACCTCACACCAC
Organism: Apteryx mantelli; assembly: GCF_036417845.1. Lineage (NCBI taxonomy): Eukaryota > Metazoa > Chordata > Aves > Apterygiformes > Apterygidae > Apteryx > Apteryx mantelli. Next base: position 30,284,899 of record NC_089978.1, read on the forward strand.
TGTCTTTCTGCTAGTGGCTTCTGAGTCCACAAATTTGCCACCTGGACTGCTTGTGTTATACTTCAGTTAAAATAAGATAGGTCTGTGCCAGCAATATCAGGATTGATAGGTCAAAGTTAATCTGGCAATCTGATGACCCTACTGGACAGGAGGGGACAGTGGTGGGCCATCTGTGGATGAGACACTAGGCAACATCTACCAGAACAGCCAAAACACAAGAGCCTGCAGATTCATTTGCAAGCAGCCCATCAGCGTGTCCAAAATGTGAGCTGGCCAGGATCAAGAGTAGTCAGAATGGCTTCACCAAGGGGAAATCATGCTTAACCAATCTGATAGCCTTCTATGATGGAATGACTGGCTGGGTAGTTGAGGGGAGAGCAGTGGATGGTGTCTGCCTTGACTTCAGCAAGGCTTTTGACACTGTCTCCCATAACATCCTCATAGGGATGCTCAGGAAGTGGGCTAGATGAGTGGACAGTGAGGTGGATTGAGAAGTGGCTGAATGGCAGAGCTCAGAGGGCTGTGATCAGTGGTGCAGAGTCTAGTTGGAGGCCTGTAGCTAGTGGTGTCCCCCAGGGGTCAGTACTGGGTCTAGTCTTGTTCAACTTCTTCATCAATGACCTGGATGAAGGGACAGAGTGCACCCTCAGCAAGTTTTCTGACGATGCAAAACTGGGAGGAGTGGCTGATACCCCAGAGGGCTGTGCTGCCATTCAGAGAGACCTGGACAGGCTGGAGAGGTGGGCAGAGAGGAACCTCATGAAGTTCAACAAAGGCAAGTGCAGGGTCCTGCACCTAGGGAGGAATAACCCCATGCACCAGTACAGGTTGGGGGTTGACCTGCTGGAAAGCAGCTCTGCCGAGAAGGACCTGGGAGTGCTGGTGGACACCAAGTTAAGCATGAGGCAGCAATGTGCCCTTGTGGCCAAGAAGGCCAATGGTATGCTGGGGTGCATCAGGAAGAGTGTTGCCAGCAGGTCGAGGGAGGTGATCCTCCCCCTCTACTCAGCCCTGGTGAGGCCACATCTGGAGTACTGCATCCAGTTCTGGGCTCCCCAGTACAAGAGGGATGTGGCACTACTGGAACAAGTCCAGCGAAGGGCCACAAAGATGATTAGGGGACTGGAGCATCTCTCTTATGAGGAAAGGCTGAGAGAGCTGGACCTGTTCAGCCTGGAGAAGACTGAGAGGGGATCTTATTAACATGTACAAGTATCTTAAGGGAGGGTGTCAAGAGGATGGGACTAGACTCTTTTCAGTGGTGCCCAGTGACAGGATGCAAGGCAATGGGCACAAACTGAAACACAGACAGTTCCATCTGAACATGAGGAAAAACTTCTTCACTGTGAGGGTGACAGAGCACGGGAAGAGGTTGCCCAGAGAGGTTGTGGAGTCTCCTTCTCTGCAGATATTCAAAACCTGCCTGGATGTGATCCTGTGCAATGTGCTCTAGGTGACCCTGCTTGAGCAGGGGGGGTTAGACTAGATGATCTCCAGAGGTCCCTTCCAACCTCAACCATTCTGTGATTCTGTGATTCTGTGATTTTTGAAGGCTGTGAACTCAGATATCACCAGCATCCCCTACTCAACTGCCAGGGATGGCACAGATGAAGGGTGGGGAAGACTCATACTATCAAAACCTGTAACACTATTTTATGACATCTGCAAGGGAGGATAAGAAACCTCCTGTGGGGGGAAAGAAAGATACTTAATTTAATATAGGGCAATTCAATTCCCTCAAAGTTGGCTCAGCTTTCAAAAGTTTAAGAAATGTGGCTGTAATACACAGACATATATTCTCTTCCTTTTATTACAGAGTTGATTGATAGAAATTTCAGTGATATGCCAAAGAGCATATAAATCAAAGTCTTGATTCTTATAATATTTTTACACAAGCAAAACTCCATTGAAGCCAGTAAAGCAACTGTTATTTATTACTTTTATAAGATAAATAATTGGCTGTTCCAGTCACATACAAATTATCCAGTAATTCTATTAGTAGTTCTGGAAGAATATCTTTAAGGTTAGGGGACAAATCCTTCTTTCCACTCCATAGGGCTCAAGTTCAGCGGTGGCATCTGACCTTTTTCCTGTGTGGAGTAGGTTGATGAGCTAATCAAGAGCTCTTAGGTTCTTGTTAAGAGACAAATCACCAAATTATTACTGCGCTCACAAATCTGTAAAATGGGGTGAAAACATCATTAAAATTTCATGTTAGGTCCAACATGCCTTTTACATAGTCTGCCATTTCACCTGGAGATAAGTCCGAGCTGAAACTGCTTGATGTCTCAGTTTTGCAACTTTCTGTGCTCAAATACAGTGTCCTGACGTGAGAGCTATGTGTGGCTATAACTGAACTATTTTTACTCTTTTTTGATACAGAGGATCAAAGCATGCAATCTTATTTAATTCTGGTATCCTGGAACCTCTTGTTCCTGAGAAACCTTTGAAATCTCTCTGCACAAGGAATTACAGTAGAACAGTGCCTATCCCCCTCTATTTTTCTGCCCCAAGCCCTCAAGCATATTTATAGGGAGAGGGAAGACAATGGTGGAATTATTCTCTGCTGCCAGCGTAGTTAATGTTTGCAGGTAGCGCAGCTGAAGACCTGCTGGAGACTCGGTCAGCACCATGGAGGCCTGCTTGAGGGCTTTAGAAGCATTCATTTCTCCTTCTGCTGCCACAACCTGGAGAGTAAGAGAAATGGAAATGACACCGTGACACTCAACAGAGGGGAAAAGACATCTTTAGGATGGGGAGAAAATAAATATGCACTTGGATGCCTAACACAAAAATACAGGACATTGCAGCCGGGGTTGAACATTGCTGTGGGCCTCACCTTAGCTCTTGCCTCTCGTGCGGCCTCTGCTTCAGCTGCCATTGCCCTCTGCATCGCCACAGGAATCCTGACATCTTTGATTTCCACACGAGCCACTTTGATCCCCCATGGCTCCGTGGCGCTGTCGAGGATAGTCTTAGAGACAAACAAACAATCCAACAGTAGCAGTGACAGCAGAAAGAAAAACATGTGATTTACCCTGCCTCTTAGATGGAAATGTGGAGTGCAAATCTACACAACAGAAAGACGGAGCACTCCTGCGGCACGAACATCAGAGGCGGTGTGAGTATGGCAGATACTACAGCCCTGTTCCTTATGAAACTTCTGTTGGGTGACGTCGGTATCTGAAACCGGGAAGGGGTAACTGAAGTTTTTCCCATAACTAGGAAATTTATAAAGGCCCCCTCCTGTGTGGCTTCTCTAATGCCAGTTTAAACTCCAATCAAGGGTCAGCTCAAGGCAGAGCTTCCTACAAACAGTAGACTTCTCACTCATCACTCATGCTGAAGAGCTTGCAACAATCTCGGTGCAAAGACTGCTTATACTGTTTTATTCAATTCGCTGGTTAAGTTCAAAATCTTCATTGCTTTTTGACAGGAAATAACTCTTCTACAAGAGTCTGGGGAAATATCTTTACAATAATTCTTTCCTACTTTAAGCAATGAGATATATAATTGAAAAGACATAAAGATGACTTTTGCTATCACTGTTAAAGAAAAAAGAGAGATCACTTCTAAGATCCTGGCCCCCAGAACAAATCTCCATGCCTGTCAGTAGTCTCAAGAGCTAAATTTACCTGGATATTGTGTGCAATCTCTTCACGACCTGCCAAGAGCTGAGCCAAGCTCTTTGTACCCAGAACATTTCTCAAGGTTGTCTGTGCCAAGAGGAAGGTAGCTGAATGGACATCAGTGACGTTAGCGACAGCACTGACAGCACTGTGAATCTTGTAGTACACCACCCCATCAACTTGGGTAGTAACAGCATCTTTTGTGAGAATCTGTGTTGGAGAAATGTACAGAATTAGAAAAGGATCCAACAACCCCTGCTACAGAAGGGGAATAATTTGTTTCCTTTAGTGAGGAAAAAGCCTCAATAATTCAAAGAAACTAAGAATTTCTTTGGGGTTCTTTATCATTCCCCTGAGAAATAACTTCATGGAAGTTATCCTGCATCACAGACAGTGTAAACCAGCGCAAAATGTCGTACATAACCTTTAAACAGCTATTTCAGTAATGAGTGAATCTCATAACCTGCATGAGGGTTTTTTTGCAATAATAAATGACAGCTATCCTACTCCTTTGTTGTAGAAAGGGCTCTTGCTGTTTTTATACATTGCATGTAGTTCAGAAGATCTGTGCTACTTTCTCTAAACAACATATTTATAAGAAACATTAGCAAATAAAAAAAAGTGAAAAGGGAAATGAAATGAAATTGTGAGAAAGAAACCCTGAAAAATACATAAATATTCATAAATAAACTGCATCATCTTTTGCCAGTGCAAGTAGAGGCAAGTTCCCTGTGGCTCTGCAGGCATCTGGCCTTGCTGGAGCACTGATGATGCTCCACTGCAGCATCTTTTGCCTGCAATTAGGTGCTTTGCAGAAACCCTGGCTAAGTGCCCAAGTACTTTTACCGCCTTCCCCTCTGCCTTCCATTTTGAGGGTGCCACATGCACCCCTACAAACCACATTATTAGCTTCTCTAAGAAAAAGGCTGTTTGTGATTATGGAAAGACAACAGTACAAGAAACCATTCCTGGAGAACACAACAAAGAGCCCAGGGGCCAAGGGATCTTGGGGGCCAATGCTTTACCACTCTGCTCTTCTCTTTGCTTAAGGAAGGGGACAGCAAGGCCAATTCCCTGAGCAGAAAACATTGCACCATACTGGGGTTGGAGCCTCATGCTCAGTAACTGATTCTTCAGATTAAATTCTTTGGTCAATTTTTTTCAACAAAATGCTTAAAGATAAGCCTCTACATTCTTATTAGGATAAGAGCTTTGTAGAGGATTGTCTGCAAATTACTTTAACTTTAAGATGATTTATTACATATATGTAATTTGCTTTTAAGACACATATAGAGTGTATAAGCCTACAAGCAGTGATTATAACTTCAGTGAAGGCTTTTCTGAATGGTGAGTTGCCAGATCCAATTTTATTGGAACATTAATTTCTGAATATCTTACATTAGTTTATTACTTCATCTCCATGTGTGGAATAATAATACAATTAGGAATTTTTGCAGTTCTAACCTGGCCTTCTTTATGTTTTATCTCACAGTCCTGAATGTCAGCATGAGGAGGCTGACATCATTGCTGGGCCTGTAATGATTTTTTGAAGTCAGAAGATACAGCAAATAAGCTAAATTCAATATGGGTGCACAACTGCAAGAATATAAAATGCTTACATTATTCTTGATCACGCCAGAAATCAGTTCTGTGTTTTATTTGTTCTAAATGACTGCTAGAGAATAGTTACCTCTTGTGGAGGAATTTTACAGGTAACAGTTCTGAGATCAACCTTGATAAAAATATCTGTACAAGGAAGTATCAGGATCAAACCTGAAAAATAAGAATAAATAAGATAAAATGCTTGCTTCTGAAAGCTAATTCAAGAGCCAGCTATCCTGGTATGTACAGAACAAACATACAGAAACATTCACAAGGTATGGGAATGGGCCAGGGAGCCATGCTCTGCTTTATTACTACAGCTGTCCTTTCTGCTGTAGGAGATAACAACAGCAAGATTTTGAATTTTCAAGTAACAGAAGGAAGTGCAGACATCTGCAAATAATGTGAATTTACTTCAGCTTAATGGCCTAGAGCTCCAGCCTCAGAATGTACAGATTGAGGTTCAGTTCTCAAATCTGCCGTCTAACTTTCGGTAAAAATTACTAAAGTGCCTTTGTTCAGTTTCCCCTCTTCAGACCATAAGCCATTTACAGCATAATATGTGTGTCCCCAGAAAAGACACCTCTCAGGTCCAGATTCATCCACCACCTGTAGGTCTTCACATCAGGAAAATTGTCCTAGGTCTGAATTGTCCTGTGAAGGAGTCCCCACTTTCTCCATTCACTGGAGAGGGAGACTTGACATGACTATGTTTCTAATCTAGGCACCTTACTTAAGTGCCCAGAGCCAGGCAGAATAGCTCTGCCCTGCCCTACCTCCTCTTTGGACCATGTGGCCCATGAGGAAGGAGAGTATCGCTTTTTCTTCTCACTTGAACTTCCAGTTTGCACAGTTTCACTGAGCAGGGGTGGTAACCGCACCAATGCAAATACCTCATGTTACTGGGTTTGTCTGTAATTGTAATTTGTAACCTGATCCTAGGCAAATGCTACAAGTTCTGGGTAGATGCGGAGTGTAGGAATGTCCCTGCCCTTGAAACATTTACTATTTTCAGGGCAGAAGGCAGCTAAAGAGTAGACAAAACAAGCGGTGTTGGAATTGAGGTACAGAGAGAGCAGCCATGGTCACTCAGGAAAAGTCTGTGGCAGAATTAAAGACTGTATTTAAACCTTCTAGGTCCCACTTCAGCATAGCCATATCTGGTATCAAGGTTCTCCAAGTTTTTTGCTGTGTTGTGTGGTGACAAGTGGATGGCATCATCATTTAACCAGGAAAACAAACAGCACAGCCACAGGCTTGTAGGTAAAGGAATTACAGCAGCGAGGCCATGCTATGAAGGTTTTCATGGACGTTTGCAATTCTCTGTGTGGTTGCGATGTATCTTAATAAAATAAGTGCATCTTAACAGAATAAAAAACAGCGCATCTTAATAGAATAAAACTGCTTGCATTCACCTGGTCCTTTTGCTTTCTTAGACAGTATGCGTCCCAGCCGAAATACAACAGCACGCTCATATTCTTTGATGACCTAGGAAAATATTTTAAAATTAGAATTTAATAACTAATTCTATTCTTGCTCTCTGGCCTGACTTTTTTTAAAATCTTTGAGATTCTAAACGTGAAAATAAATACAACTAATAAAAAAGAAGCAAAAAATCTGGAAGTCTAAAAATTTTATGCCTTCTCCTCACGTCATCCTTTGCTGGGAAAAGTCAAGCCCTGGCCTTGCAAATAGCTTACAAGCCAGACTAAATATGCAAGAATTGCCACTGATCTAATGGAGCTACCCATGGCTTTGCTTCAAAGCCAGTACTAAACTCAGAGGAGCTGTAGGCAGAGTAAAATATTTCTCACATCAGATAATCTACCCAACTACTTCAGTTAGTGTATGAGGACTCTTCATGGCCTGGCATTCAGGACAATCACCCTAGAAGGTCAGCTGTAAAAAATTGCTTTAAATTAATCATATTATACCCATGTGTTGCAAAGACTGTAGCCTTAAGTTGAATAGTCCCTGAAGGCAGGGACTGGCTCCTGTTTTCATCAGTACCCATGTTTGTTTATCACTATTGCTGGCAGCATCAAATCAGTGTTCTCTAGAAAAATTTGTAGATTTAGTCAGCCAGTGTTGTTGTAAAGCAGGGAAGTCTAACTGATAATGGAAGCTGAGATGAGAAGAAATTAAACATCTAAGTTGTGGTGATACAAAAAGTCTGTGGAAGAACTTGGAGCTCTTTGTCTCAAATACACAACTTTGCTGTAAGATCTTATGGTTTCCAGAAAACGAATGTGAAGTACTTCCTTTTAACAAAATAAATAAATCAATACATGTAAGTTACCATGATGATTATAGAGCTTTCTTTATGTGCTCCAAATCCCTATAGCTTACCTTGATACAGGTCCAGATGGAAATAGGAAAGGTAATAAGCACCAACAGGAAAGAAAGGGAAACCAGGATCCAGCCACAGATACCAATTCCTTCCCGCCTGTCAGCTACAGAAGAGTAAGTAAGAAAAACAATGAACGCAAATTTTGAGATGAATTATGTGAGGGACATAGATCTAGCCCGCTGCAATAATGAGAGACTGCGAAGTCCAAAGGCTCAGTCCTGCCTTCCTGCACGCACTAAAAGCCATAAAGCACTGAAACAAACATCCAGACAGACATCCCTTCTGCACAAAAGGTTAAAAGGTTCAAAAAGTACATTTTGCCACAGGAAAGGAAGAGGAAAAGTGAAAGGCATTGCCAAGACTGGGGGATATGAAGGAGAAATAAATCATCAAGTGAAATATCCATGGACGTGAATCATTGTCAGTATATCAGGGCTGGGTCAAAAGATTTGGTACAGTACTAAGCAGGAAATACAGAAAATGAGAGGAACTCCTGCTATCTTTAGATGGAAGTTTTGAGGCAAACCAATGGACCAGTTCATCCATTGGAAGACAAGCTTCTAAATCAGTGCTTATCAAAATGCACACTCATGCCTCAGCTAGTCCTTTCACCATGTTCAAACTCTTCTCATCCCAAAATATTAATTGTTTTATTTTAGTGTCTGGAGCGAAAGCAGTGCTGAGTTCTTCAAGTACTAAAAGTTTAGGAGGGTCTTTTGTAGGGGAAAGGGGATCAAAGAGTTGCCATTCAAAAAGAGAAGAGCAGCTGGAGCTGCTGAAGACCCCATGGAAGAGATCTGGAAAAGGGTGAAACAGGACAGTACTGACACAAGGACAGAGTGCTGAAAGGCAAAAAAAAAAAAAAAAAAAAAAAAGGTCTTGAATCAGTAGAGCAGCGATGAGAAAAGCAAAGGAAGCAAGGGAGCTGCTGGGCTAGCCTTGAGGACAGGCTGGCTGCAAGGTTTGAGCCAGAGGAGGGTTTTTGCAGGCTTGACCTTCAGCAGAACGGAAGCTGAATGCAGATGCCCATGCCCCACGCCTTCCCTCTGAGCCTCAGTAAAGGCAGGAGAAAAGGATGAAGGCTCAGAGGCCTCCTTGGAGAACGGGCAATGTTCAGTAACGCCTATGCTAGTCTTGTGCTAGTGTGCTGTGCAAAGCACATGTGGGGAAGCCTGACATTATTTTCATGGGAGCTCCCATACAAGACTGTTTCCTTTCTTACTTCTGCTTTTCTTACAAACAAAGCAAAACCAAAATCAATCCCCATGTTGATGCAAAAATTTTCAGTGGTTTTGGATATGTTACTTCAGAAAAATAGGAATTTCTGACATTATAGAAAATTCATATATAGATAGAAATGGATAAATAAAAAGGATGAAGCACTTCTCTTTAAAGTTTTTGAGAAACACTTGTCACCCTGTGAAACAGCATGAAGATATCTGTTCTGTAAGGCATATGCTAAGGGGAGAGTCCCCTGGAGCATACTAGCAGAGCTGGACTGACTGGTTTGTCAGGGTACACTGGCAGTCTGGGAAGATGAGACACAAAATACCCCTTCTCCAGCTCTTTCCCCTCAGTTAACTTTGTGCCTACCTGCACTGTTAGCTCTGGCAGTAAAGTCATGTTAACTACAAACAAGGATGCTGCAACAGAGTCCTTTGCACCTTGCAGTTTTTCCCTTCGTACCTCTGAGGTTCCCACTACACTTTTAATCACTCACATGTAAATAAGCTTCTGTCCAATAGAGCCAAGTTTCAGGCCTTCCTATGAATGTTTTCCACGAGAGCTGGGTGCGCCATTGCTGCACTATGAGTCTGGCTTTCATTCTGACTCTTTCCAACAAACAATAATTTGAAGTCTGTGGTTCTCCAATGAGGTATCATCAACCCTTCTGCAATTGCTCGCAGAAATGATTTGAGCAGATCACTTGAGTGAATTACCATGCAACCTTAAGGCTGTGTATTTGAAGACAAGACTTAAGATTCAGTGCGCAAACATAACACTTTCACAGCTATTTGTTTGCCACCCTGATCTTCACTAGTGATGGGTTAGGCTGCAGCAGGTACCTGAATTACAGCAGGTACAAGCAGTTGAGTGTCTCTTAATCAGTGGAAAGAGATCAAGGAAATTCATGGAATGAGCATCATTCATAATTGTTAGTCCAAAGCTTGGAGAAATAGTAATCATGAGGGGTTTTGTTCATCAGGACACAATGTTCTGTGCTCTCTATTTCACCTAAACAATTAGCATACAGAAAAACACTTGAAGGTCTTTTTCTGCAGTGCCAGACTGGTCATGAAGAAACCACCCAGATCATCCGCAGTAGTTTTGGATTCCTGTGTTTGGATTCCTTCTGCGAAGATCCCTGATAGGAATGACACTACTCTGGGAAAAAAATACACATCCAAAACTTGGCAAAGAACAACTGAATCACTCTCCATAGGAACTGTCCTAGACATCCATGTCAGCACTGAAAACTTCGATTCCAGTGAGAAAAGCAGAATATGAAAATACACCTTCTAAATAGTGAAGTCAGGCCTAGGTCTCCAAAACCCACCACAAATGTTCTCTGGTTAGCCCCAAAGTTTCACACCATTTACCACAAAACAAATGGAAGAGTCTAGAAAAACACAATAGGGAAGAATAAGGATCAGTCACAACCCAACATATCAGTGACCTGCTTTGCCATACTTGCATATGAATTATGATAGTCACAACCACCAAAATCCTCACTTGGGTCTACAGCCCATAGCAAACCAAGAGCTGCAATATACTACAAAATGTTAGAGCTCCTCAATAAACAATTGCAGAAAAGCTCCAGAACACTTGTAAGATTCACTTTGGTATTTCTTGATACACTCAACCAATAAAATGATAACGTGGGTGCCAAACTCAAAAAGCAAATGAAAAGCTTGTGTCCAAGTTGTCCTCTGAAGATTATAAAGAAATGTGGGTGGAAATGTCCCTTTTCTCCCACAGTAACAGAGATGGAATAGCCTCAGCCTTATCTACGATCTGCTTTCTACAAGCAACCAGATCAATCCTGCAAAGACTCATGCTTGTCCCACTCCATTCTTATGGCCAAACACAATGGTGACAACAGCAAATGCTGCCTGTAAAACCTTTTGCTTGGTATCAGTTTGTTTGCTTGAAGGGAACACCATGTCTTAATCACACAAGTCCAAACAAAAGAAGTGTCTTTTGGGGAGACTGAAAAATTCTTCTATCATCCTTCAACCACTCATGCTTTTCCCTTTCCACCCGCCCCTACGTATCTATGGCCCAGGGGCTGAACTAGCCACTCTAATCCCTGGAGGTCATTTTGCCAGAAGGTAAATGCTGAAGCATGCTGTCAGGGCAGTATGAGATAATTTGTTGCATCACTGACAGGTTTCAGATTTTCATGTTCAGTCTATAAGAGATACCTACGATGAAGCCCTGGGTTCAAATATACTTTGGTTGGTTGGTTTTGTTCTTTTATAATCATTAGGAAAAAAAAACAAACAAAATGGGGAAAAAAAAAAGGCCACCAAAGCTTACCAATTAAATGCTCTGTGCTGCTTTTCTTGGGTGTCTCTCTCTTGGGATCCATCTTATTCTGGGAAGGTCTGATCCCCTCACAGACGAGACAGCAGCATACCTTCAAACAGTACGGCACTCACGCACAGGGCTGAAGAGAGAAGCATGGTGACAGAAAAAATCCCTGCTTGCACGACAGCTCTCTGGGATTTAGTTACCCTGGTGAGGAGGGGATGTTTACAAAAACAAAGTCTCGCAGATCATGGTTGTCTCTGATGTAACTCCACGGTCTTCTGTGGCCTCCAGCTGGGGATGAACTTGGCCCAGTTAGTTTCATCCATGACAATATCCAAGCTGGAAATTATTTCTATGCATCTTGGTAGCATCTGTCACCAGAGAGAAATTTTTAAAAAAGAGAGAAAGAAAATAAAACCAGAGGGAAAAGATTGAGTACTGTCCCTCTGCTTTGCACTTCCTAATATGATGGAGTTTAGTTATAGTTCAGATCCCAAACACTTAAAACATAAATAATCCTCCAGGGTGAAGTCTCCATGCTGCACAGGATAACTCACAAGCCGCTTTTAAATATTTTACATTGCAATAGGACTTAAAGACCCACCAAGCTGAGCCCTGTCATGCTAAATAATCTAAAAACACTGGAAGCATTTCAGCTCCAAAGTCTTCAAATTTTCCCAGAAATACGAACATTCTTCAGCTTTCAAAGGTCTTTTCTTTCAACACTGACATCAAATCCACTAAAATTAAAGCACTAACATTTCAGACTAAGTCATTTATGAAAGTCACAGCAGGGGAGAGCAGCCTTCTCAAAAGACACAAAACTATTGCATGTTATTTGAGGAAAAAAAAGAGAGGTGATTTTTCATATGTAATTTACAACTTTGATATATAGCGGCCTTAACAATATGGTTATATTTTCTGTGGGCATTCATCACCTAGAGTGTCCTGGAAGATCTGGATCCAGCTTCATTTCACTCAAGTCTCCATCCACCTCAGTAATCATATTGGTCCCAGATGAATCATTCAAAGCTGACTGCTCCCCACAGGATCCTCTTCTCAGCTTTACAAAGGGAGGAAACTAAACCATTGAACAGATGCTTTAAATCACAATGAAAGCCACAAGCAGCTTGCAAAACTGGAGTTCATGTGTTGATCTCAGTATCTTCCCTAACATGTCACAATGTCCATTTAAACTTATCTTTTGCATTTTTCTAATTATTTGGCGTCTCATGCTTAGCTGTAAAGTTCAAACCCTTTCCTGACACATGCTTACTAATAGGGCAACCTGGGTGAACACTTAGAAGAAAAACGTGCTTTTGAGTATCTCCAGAAGTGAAAACATAACTTTTAAAACTACCCCAATTTTTTATTTTCTGGTTTTAGAGCAATCTGTTTTACTGAAAATCATTTCATTTATTACAAGCCATTTGAATGCTACAGTCTACACAGTTGCTTACACCATCATATAGATGAGCAAAACATATTAAAATATCTAACAGAAATAATTGCTCCCCTGCTGTTTATTGAGAATTCCCTAAGGTGCTTGTAAATACACCCCTTGAAGAGCAAATGGTGCAAATGGTGTTTTTCTTTTATCTCCAGGAACACAGAAAAAGTCATACAAGTGTTAATTTCAGCTACAATTTTATTTCCTTTTTATTCCAAAAATTTGAAGTCAAAGGCAGCGCAATGTCAATCCATTCTCCCAAGGATATGCTGGAGTATGTGGATAACACAGTCACTAGCTCTCACATCTTCAAGTGCCATAAAACACACTGAGAAGAAAATACATGAGCACTCAGGGCCAAAGCACAGTCTACAGGCTGCAAGTTGACAGCCTGGTACAGCTCTGTGGCACAGAGTAGTACCACAAAGAAAACCAGAATCCAAAGCCACTTTAGCAGGGCTTATTGGCTTGGGTGCAACGCTAGATGAATGTGGTTCTGCAGCCACCTGCCTGTGGTATTGCATGGACCTGTGCACTGTGCCAATATGGCTGAAGCCTACAACTAAAAAAAAAAAAAAAGACTCAAGTAAGGCATGATGATCAGGTGCTACCTGTAAGCAGCATACAGGCAGACATTGAACTTTCTCTGCACCAATCACCCCAAATTTCCAAAATGTGACAATCTCTTCACAATCTCCCTCAGATTCCATTTGCTACTACCAATTATCCCATCGCTCAGTTGAAGAGATCTAATCCTATAGACCAAGCATGATCCTATAGACCAAGCTTCCAGGTCATGATTCCTTGTTAAAATCACTGAGAACTGCAATTCAAACACATGGGCATTTCTTAGCAGTGCCAATCCCAAAGATTTCAGGGAAGTCACCAGCCAGTCCTCACATGAGATTTGCATATAACATTAGGTTTCAGTCGGTCTTTTTCTGACCCTTTTTGGGCCATACCACTCTTGCCCTCACCTGCATTGGATATGGCAGCTTTGGCTCCCCCAAGATCTCTCAGCCTGTTCTTTTCCTGGCACTGAATTCTAACCGCAGAATACACACTAATGTATTTGCTCTGGGCTTCTCATTCCTCTCCTCCAGATTGAAATTTAGAAGGGCCAGGACAGAGATTAACATTTCCATCCTATTACTTGCAGGAACATCCTCTATAGTTCTCTATTTTGCTCCTCCTCTCGTGAAAATGGCACCAGCTTTCAGTAGTAGAAGAGAGGGGAGACAAGAGGAGGGACTCCTTAGGGGCTACACTTCCCTGGAAGGTGGGTAAATAGGAAAGACAGTCAACCAAAAGGCTTCTTCCCATCTCAGTCCAGAAAAGGAGACAATTTGCAAGAAAATAAGAATACTCAAACCACATTAAGTCTTTTTCCGGGCCCAGCAAGGATCACAATACTCAACTCATTTGCAAATGAGAGAGAAAAAAAAAAAGACAATTAATTGCTCAATTTCTTTCACATTCAGTACAGCTGCAATTAAAGCACTTGAAAGAAGTATTGAAACCTGTATTTTCAAACACAACCCCAACACATTTTCTTAGCGGTTACAAATAAAGATTTCATATCAGAGAACATTTTCACTGCACCTTATCTTTGTAGTCTCTCAGCATAGCTGAACCATGGCACTAAAAGGCAACTTGAACAATCAAAAAAAAAAAAAATCCTAGTTAATACAGAGCTAAGTCACATAAGTAACAGCCCTTTCCCAGCATATTCCTGGCTCAGGGAGAGATCTGGCATGGTTTGTCTCAGGAGCAGACTTTTCCCTGGCTTTTTAAAAATGGTGTTCAAGCAAGCATGAGAGCTCAGGACAAATCAGTTTACTGATTACTTCAAGCTGTAATACAGAACACAAACTTAACCCCTGAGGTAGGGAAAAAAAAAATTAGTAAAATGATTTTACATCAGGAGATATTTTTAGGATATTGAAAATTGCCTTAATCCCAATAACTGGAAAGTTTATTCAGTTTACAAAATCCTCTTCAATATGATTCAGTAAGAACCAAAATGACTATTTTAGAGAATAATTGTTGAAAGTTAAAATGCTTCTTGCTCAATTTGTTCACTTGTCTGAGACGGATGACAATCTTTTATCTAAAACTACATCAGCTGTGCATGCAATACTCTTCTTGATAAAGGACGTTTCCCAGAAGGTAGGGACCACTTATGAAGTATACTGTTTCAGGAGAATAGTGTTTAATACAATGGACATTCACTACTTCTCACCTGACTTCATTTGGAGAAGCAGGGCTTCACAGTCTCTTAGAAATCTTTCAGTTGTCCGAAGTTCATACAAAAAAAATCCACCCAACCAAAAGACACCACCCTCCAACACACATGCAAACTGTGACCATTCAATGTATGTTTTAAGAATAAGACACAGACTGTTTACATCTTGATAAAATACTGCCCAACAGCTGATGTCCAGTACTTGTCTTTGACCATAGTAACTCTAGAGTAATTTGAGTTAGCTTAACCTTCTTTGATTGCTTAATGGGGACAATTTAGAGTCCAAATTCAGCACCTCAGTAAGTTCACAAAATGCTTACTGGTTTTGAACTACACATGTATTACATGACTACCCAATGGGTTACAAAATAAATAGGGCACTGCTTAAATTTTCTAAACGATTCTATCATAAACACTTCAACATTTCTATTTATTACTCTTTAGAGAATCTATTTTATAATTCAGTATATAATTCTGCATGATAAAGAACAACATAAACAAGATCAAACATTAGGAGGCATCTTAGTAAAAAGAAGTTTATTCATCTGTTATATAAGCAAATAGGTAAATAGTCAGCAAAGCCTTTGTGCCATGACTGTAAACTTTTTATTTAAAAAATTGTGTTAAAAAGCAATACAGGAATTTCCATTAATGTTCTAAAAAAGTTTGTTCACATCTGGAAAGAAAATACATTAGCAACATCTCCCAGCAGAATTCATCTTTAAAAAAGTAAAACTCTAGGTGCAGAGCTGTTCTACAGTATAGTATCCTCTACATTTTAATTTAATCACAGGATTGAATATCATTCATCTCTATCGTCTCCAGAACACGATCAAGAGTTTATCTTAAATAGATGATATTCAATGATGTGTTTACACATTGCCACAGGTACTAACATTATTAGAAGAGTGCACAACTGAATTTCACTAACAAAGCAAGACCTTTCTATACACTGCGTCATAACCTTTCCTAACCAATAGTTAATTTAGCTATATGCCTTTAAAATCATGTACGTTTTCCAAGGAAAAATACTAAAAAATCCCATGGTCCAAATTCTGCTCCCACTTATATTCACAGGATAGCACAAGCACCATCAAGTTGTGGATTAGAGCCAAAAAGCTTAAAGATAATCAGTAGGTTTGTGAATATAAGAGAGAGAAGAACTTGACCCATATCTGTAAACATTCACAGAAGTCTGCAGTCAAAAGTGCCGGATAGGCAGCCTATCCGCAGTACAGTTATTTTATTCACATAGAGGTGTGGGGGCAGGGAGGATGTTATGGAACATTATCTTAAGAGACTAATCAAAAGGCTTTTATGCACTTCAGAAAGACGTATTACCAGCTAGCTAAACCATACTCCAATAAGACATAATCCACTTCTATCCAAATATAGTACAGCATCATTTCCTAGCTCTCCTGTTCAGATTCAGACAGTGGAGTACTCAATTCAGCAGCAAGCCCATGACAATATTTCAAAGCATAAGAAAACCCTCAAATCCCTCTGATCTAGTCTCCCCTTGACATACTAGTGATGCTAACAGGAGATCCTCACGCATATGAAAGGATCCTAAGAACCGTAAACTGATCTTGATCCATGCACACACAAAAGGTGTGCATCTAGAATAAAGGTCACCAACAGCTTTGAGTATCTAATTTCAGACTAGATCTTGTTCTACATTAACCACATATACCATACAAAATGTAACAGAAGGATAGGTGATTATACACACTATTAAGTATACTTGTTCTCCCCATTCAGTCTGACAGCCAATTGCTCTATTTACATATATGCCTGTTTGAACCTTCCCAATTCTGTAAAAAAAAAAAACAAGCATTGAACTCATAAGCTACAAAGAGTGTCAAGGATGCTCAGCAATTCACAGGATCAGACCCTGAATCAGTTAAAAGCAATCATGACATGGTTTGCCATCTGACACAAACAGTTTCCCGGAAGCATTTTATCCTCATATTTCCCCTTCTTTCCCCAACTCAGATCATGCTGCTACTGAAGCGGTGTGCAATTCTGTCAGCCTTCAAAGTAAGCAGGATCAGGCTCTGTCAAGCAACTACTGCAGTCTTTAAAAATATCTGGTATTTATTGCCATCCACTCTGGGGTAGACTCGTCTGCAAAGAAAATGGTGTTCCTGGTGTTGATGGATAGTTAGCAAAACCTTCAGGCTGAGCTGTATAGTTCTCCAGAGCAGAAGCAGAATGTGCCTTCAGGAAGGAAAAGAAGTTAGGCAACAGCACTGATAAAAACAAACAAAATAAAGTA
Organism: Apteryx mantelli; assembly: GCF_036417845.1. NCBI lineage: Eukaryota > Metazoa > Chordata > Aves > Apterygiformes > Apterygidae > Apteryx > Apteryx mantelli. Next base: position 30,301,987 of record NC_089978.1, read on the forward strand.
AAACTGCAGGAAGAATACTAGTCCTACTCAAAAGGTAGACTAAACTTATCTAAATTATCAAATACAAACTCTGATGATAGCTTCAAATAACCTTGGTAGGTCAAGGACTGAAACAAGTTGTTTCATGGACAAGAGACATGATAAAACTACACATTATCTAAAGCCGCCTCAAACTTGCCTAACAACTATAGTATCTGTGGGAACTATCAAGGTAAAGGCACAACCCGAGCAGAAACTGAAAGCAGAACAGTATTGTTACCTGTAGTAGGGCTGACTGCGCAGCCGCACTATGCTGCAGTTCCTGTAAGGAAGATTGTGCGGCACTTTGGGGAAAGCCAGGGATACCAGGGAGAGATAAAAGACCAGGAAAAACTGTATTTCCCGGTGTCTGAAGTCCAGAAGTCAAGCTGAAAAAATGAGTCAAGACATAGCTGTTATTAGGAACACCTATATTGCATTTTATCCTATGTTTCTGTCTACATAAGCTTATGTCTATATAAATTAGATAAGCACCTGTTTTTCTAAAGCTCATAAAGGCTAGAATTTCCAAACACAAGCCCAGCCTCTATCCACCTACAAATTATTCATGCACATAGCAGCCAAGACTGTCTGGAACACACATGTACCTGAGAAGGGAAGTCAGAAGTTTTTGTACCTCGGCTGTGCCTACTGTTTGCACACAAAATTTCATAGACAGAAGCTAATGCTGAGTACTTCCTAAAATCATAGTAACATCTCGCATATTGTCTGCTATGACCTGGATGTGTCAATGGATGCCCACGTGGGATCCATTCCTGTAAAATCCTAGGAGGTGCCAAGTATACTCATCTGGGAATAAGGTCACTCAGCACCTCATTGGATTAAACTCTGTGGTAACTGGGACTACTGAGGAGGATAATCTATTCAGTAACTATTAGTTTCTAAAGACAGGTGGAAATCTGCCGGTGAACTAAGTTTAAAAAATTAATTCTACTTGCTAACTATGACTGAAAATAACGTCTACGCCTAAAGTAAAACCAGTGTTTTGCTCAGAGAAAAAGAAATGGCTCTGACCTCCTTCAGAAACAGAAACATACCCAGCCTGTGCAACAAGTGCGGAGTTGAAGTTTGAGCTAAAGGCCGAGGCAAACCCTGGCAGGACTGGAGCCGGAGATGGGGCTGTGGCAGCTGCCGGCAACGGTGCAACTGCTGCTACTGCAGAAGATGCCTGGAGGCCAGGGAAAGAAGGGAGAGCAGGAGTGACAGAGGGTGGGTTAGAGACAGGAAAACCAGGGAAGGATGGGTTTGATGATCCCAGAGGTCCCTGGGCAACAGAAAAAAGGGAAGGGACGGCACTGGACAAGTTAAGCGAAAAGGGTGGAGCAGAGACTGTTGCTGAGGCGGCGAGTCCTGAGAGTACGGCTGCTGTGGTATTCACATGAGGGGCAGACACAGCTGAAGCAGTTGTAGACGGAGTAGCTAACAAAGACCCTGGGAGAGTGACAGGTGGCGTAAGTGCTGGATTACCAGTAAAAGCAAAGTTACTGGTTAGAGACGTAAAAGGAGGAAGTCCATTAAATACAGGGGCAATGGGAGCAGGGGAGCCATGTGGGGCAAGGGAAATGGAAGCCAGAGAAGTGGAATTGTTTAAAGGAGCACTCAAAGAGGAGAGACCTGATAATGCTGGATTTAGGGAACCGGGTAAACTGACTGGCACTGAAGCTGCTGAAGCGTATGCGTGCCCAAGTGCCGACAGTCCTAGAGTGCCGTGAGAAGGGCCAGCCGAATGAGAAGGACCTTTGAAGGCTGAAAGGGTAGGACTCATGGGTTCTGTTTTGACCAGAACTGTGGGGATACCTGTGGCAGCTGGGGCTGATGAGAGCTGCTGATCAGGATTAGTAGGGCTTGTGCCATGCAAGAGGGAGGCTGAGGAGCCACAGTTGACTGGCAGAATAGACGGTGAAGTGGTTAAAGGCGACTGTGCAGGCAATGTTGGAGGAGTGGAACTAGAATTGGCCACAGATGGGGATGGAAGACCTGGAAAAATGGCCAGCCCAGGCGTGGAGGAACACTGTGGGGTGGGGGTGGCTGATGGAGTATAACATTTGTTGACAGAGGAAGCAGGAGAGTCAGAGCTTTGATTAGCAAGGGCAGATAAAGAAGCAAGTTCACTTGTCATAGCAGAAGGTAAAGCAGATGAATTGATTAATGAAGTGTCATTTGATGTCAGAAATCCCTTTAAAACAGACAAAATTGGGTTAGGCAAGCTAAGTGAACCAGGAATGGTAGTGGCAGGGGAATTAGCAATTGTAGAGGGCACGGGACTAGAAATCCCTTGAGGATTGGGTGGCAAGGACAAAGGGAGGCCAGCAAAAACTGATGACAATGGAGTAGGATTATTAGCTGAAGCAACTGAAGAGGATGCAGAAAAAGGGAGGCTAGCAAATGGTGCAGCAGCAGATGCAAAAGCTTCATTAGGTGCAGGTGTGGCACACGGCGTGGAAGAACCTTGTGGAGCTGGCGTAGCAGTGGGTATAGAAGCCAGCCCAGAGAAAACTGCAGGGACAGGGGTAGAGGTTGCACTGTGAACAGATGTGACAGGAACACCAGGCAATGAAAGGGATTTGATGACAGTAGGGGTTGGGGTTGATGGCTGAGATGTATGGATGGAAGAGGAGACCTGTCCTGGGAAAACAGGAAGGACAGGGGTAGACATGTTCATCCCAGGGATGAGTGGAGTTGCAGGTGCTAATGGATGGCTTATTGCCTTGACAGGTGATGGGGTAGGGACTGGAGTAGCAGCAGGTGTTGAAGGATTAGAACCATGAGGAGTAAAGAGCTGATTCACTTGTGCAGAAAAAGCTGCAAAGAAACAAAACTGGTAAGAATACTTGAAACTGTCAGAAATGTTTGAAATCAACACAAACAGATTTTATACAGTATTTCAAAATATGATACATAGGCAATAGCTAACACACAGTGTCTGTATATAAACAACCCACACTGGAGCCTATAAAGGCAAAATAAAAAGGTATGTACAAGCACATAACACAGGTTGTACGTTATGTAGGTTACCACTTCTCTTTAAAACCCTTTACAGCATCTGTCACCTTTTCATGATCTCATACAAGACAGTTTAGATACTCAAATATACTCTGTAAGAATCTCTCAGTGATACAGATAAACACCTTCTCTCTAATCACTAACATCTAGCCATACCCAAACTAGATCTAACATTCTAGCAGCCTCACAGGGCCCCCTCTGCATTCACTCTCACTGAAGGTCAGGATTTCCTTCAGAACCAGCTATTTTAACATACCATGATTTCAGAGTTTAGTCAACAACTGAAGAAAGGTAATTTCCAGTGACAGTACTTTTCTTCTGTAAAATTGGGTCATACTCATCACTATTTCCTTCATACTTTAATTCTAAGAAGATGCACTTTTAAATTCATGCATCACAATACAATAGTACGGTCAAGTGTTAATGTTAGCTTATTAACAAATATTTTTAGAAGTCTGAAGTCAACTATAATAGAGGCAAGCACCTGCCACTATGAATATCAGCTTATATCAACCCTACAAAGTAAGTCAAAGAGACATCAAGCTGTAGGAAAACAGGAAGGCACACTGCTAATGGGGACGTAGGCATTAATGGAGAAAAGCTGCATTTATGAACCCAGGCATGTCAAGAGCTTTGATATCTTTACATCTAGTTCCCTGCAGAATATGAATGTGTTAATCATTCCTCTCAAACAACCCTCATCTTTTATTTTACTCTTAAAATAATCTGTTCAACTGTAAACAAATCACTGATCCAACCAGCCAAATATCACTCCTATAACTATGCGCAATAAATTGGATTTACCTCCTGCCCAATTTCTACACACACATACTCCGAAAACAAAAACCAGAATTTTTAAAAATCTGGACCTAAACTGACATGACAAACTCCTCTTTTTTGTATCTTAAAACTGTAAAACTAGTCAGTTTGCAAACAACTTCCTTTTACATATTCTTTTACAAAAAGCTGAATCCAGATTGCTCTGGATTTTTTCCCTACCTCATCCCATTTCCAAACTGAAGAATCTCCTGATGATCATAGTTCTTAACCCTGACAGCAACCATAGCTACCAAAGAAATGCAGCTGTAATAGAACCCAGAGCTATTACTGAATCTCTCCTTCTCGGAGATTTTTTCTCTTACATTGTATTGATTTACTTCTATAAACTACCTTGTAAATACATGCATATGCACTTAAAGGGTATATATGCATAAAGTAAGTCTTTAAAATAGTAATGTTCCTGTAGAGCCATCCCTGGACATAGTGGAGGAAAGACAAAACAAAACAAAAAATTTCCCCTCTCATAGAAATATTTACAGGATCTAAACTTAACATGGTCATTTTATCTAATTTGGGTACTTGCTAGAATGCCTGACTTAATACACAGTAGTTCCTCAGTTTCTATTTGTCAAAACTAACAAAGTCTTATCAAAGCAAGTATAAGTAGTTTGGCATGGGATTTTATTATTATTTGTATCACTATCACCCCAAGACCAAAACCCAGTATACTAAGTACTACTCAAATACAGACCAAAAAAACCAACAACTTGCTTCTGCAAAAAGAATTATAGTTTTAACAGAGTGCAGAAGGACACAGTTAGATGTAACAGTCTGCAATAAGACATTCTACATCTGGATTTCAAACTAGAAACAAAGAATCTGCCTGGCCCATTTGTAAGTTTTCTATTGCAATTTGTGTATGAAATAAAAATATGAATGGGTTTTCAAATAGGCTGAAGTCCAGTGTTTTAACAACTGCAGAGATACTAATGAAGTGCTTCAGTGCATTACATTCCAAAGCATATTCTGATCTAGCTTTTACGCGATTTCTCAAATACGTATATAGATGCTTAAGAACAGAAAACTTCAACGCACTAACTCAAAAGGCCAGATTTTAGTGTTTCAATACCTCAAAGCGCCAAATGCCTGAGATGATTTTTTCCTTAACTCTCAAGGGATCTTACTCCAATAGCATTTAAATACTCAGATGCTTATGAAAATCACACTAAAGAAATAAAAGCTATTTAGATTTTCTGAACAAAGTTACAGTCAACACACAATCTCCCTGAAGATTTGCAGTTTACCTTGATTTTGGGAAGGTTTTGCCTGGCTGGAAAGGTCTTCATTTTCTAAACAGAGAACAGCAGGCAGTTATTTAAAAGAAGATGGAACTCCAGCAGAGAATGATCCTTTCACAACAATGGAGGAGGAAAAAAAACCACTAGTAACATTTTTAAAGGCATGCATGCTTTACCTGGTACAACTTGATTAGCAGTGTACGGTGGAGGAGCTGGTAAGCCTGGAGCTATGACATTAGCCATTGGAACTAAGCCAGCATTGTTGTAAGCACCTGAAAACAAATGCAACATACACCTTGTTGTCAAAAAAACCACATCTGAATAAACCAGGAAGTATCTTTCTTTAAAAGAATATTTTCAAGGTTGTAAAATATTCCTCCACAAAAAAGCCAGAGTTTATTATCCAGGCTGTTGTCAAAGTCTGCCCGAGTGACATGCATTGTGATCCAAGTTTTAGTAAGGACAGTTCTCTAACCATTTTTAACAGCAGAACCAAAGAGGAACTGAAATTTAAGTTCTGCTCCTTGAAACAGCCTGAAAAAGCCAGGCTTCTGTTGCTTTCAGTTCCGTGTTGACTGAAAAACTCAGAGGGAGAGGAGTGATTTGGAGTGTCTGCAGCAGTATTTGTTCTTTTTCCTGTTCCTAACTTAGACTGTTGCAACTCTTCCTTTAATGTTAAAGCCTTTAGAAATAAAGACAGAAATGCATAGCAATGATCACCCATCAGTCTTCCAATACTAGTCAGAAAATTAAGAGAAAATGTCCCAACTCTGTGCACATTAAATACTTAGCCTATCATTCTTCAATATCTCTTTAAATATTAAGAAACTGAAGTGGGATAGCAGATGATTTTGATATGAAACGTTTATTGTACTTGACATAACAAACATACCTTTTTCCCCCTTATTCTTTGGGGTAACTTAAACTACTGTTCTATAGCTATGGTATACGGTTCCAAAGAACATCATCAGAACTTAAATAAGAGGAACACACATACAACAATGTGCCTGAACAAGCATTTTAAACATATACAAATTTATGCTTCCTATGAAAAGGCAGCGCACGAACAATATTCAGAGTGCAGTAATATGCCATACAAAATTCCTTTCTGATTTCACATTTTTATAGCAGATCTACCTAAAGTTAGATTTCTGGCATGACAACTCATGATCTAAATTCAAAAAAGTAATTAACAACCATTGTGCCACCCAGGTAGATGTTATACATACATGTTTTATATATATATATATATGAGACAAAACTAAATATTATTCCCATTGTTTTTGACCATTACTTAAAAACAATCAAGTTAACAGTCTCAGGTCAGTAACTGTAATCTCATTAAACATATGTGTGTGTGTGTGTGTGTGTGTGTGTGTGTGTGTCTGTATATATACGTATATACACACACAACCAGTCCATGCATATATAAATAAAATGCTTGCAATAGCTAAAAGCAATAGAAATACATCTGTTCCCACTTCAAAATACGTTTTTGACCTCCTAATGAAACATAACTCACTTAAGAGCTGGATTCAAGTAAATCATCAGTTCCCCATTAACAAGGGACTCTTAAAAAAAAAAAAAAAAAAAAAAAAAAAAAAAAAAAAACATTTTACAGCCTAATAAGGCCAAGAGCTCAAAAACTATTTCATATTCTAAAATCTGCTAATATTTAGGTCTTAGTCAGAGGTCAAATTTTGTGCTCTAACTTATTTTTGATAGGATTCATCTAACATAAATTTGAGCTAGTCTACAGATTTCCTTTATACTCATTGGAGAGAAAGTCTTTTCTAGGTCACGAAGCATCAGATTTTTTCAACTTATTTTAGTCACTACTAGTTTCCATTTTTCTGAACTGACTATAAAGGCATTTGTAAACATCAAGTTGGTGAGATGGCTCACCCTTCAATAGCCACGCTATTAACACCTGAAACCAATTCTAGCACACCCCTTACCAAGTATCTTGAAAACTCCCTGAAATCCCCAACACCATGAAAAGCAAGCTTCTAAACCAGAGCACTCTTTGTTATGCAATACAGAATGGCAAGGTTAAAAAAGCTTTCAGCTGCTGTACCAAAAGACCAGAGCCTGACTATGTTAAGTACTCCAACCTATTCTTCCAGATAAGTGGCAACTCAATAGTACTGCCAGCAAAACCCCTGTCACAGTATTTAGGTGGCTAGATTCCAGCTGCAGATGAGAGATGTGCTGCTAAGCACCTTGCTCTCTTCCACAAATGTCTGGAATCAAACAACTGATGTAGCAGAGCAAAGACAAAAGATGCTTTTGCAAAAAGGCTCAGTCTTGCCTGAAGCACAAGGCTAGGAAGAGATAGAATCAAACACTGCACACTGCAACCACTACCTCCCTTCTGAGATTGAAGTCTACATGCCTACACTTTTCTTTTAGGGAGCTGTGTTCCACTGTGATGGGGAGAAAGTGAAGATAATTTACTGCAGGCAACTGAGAAACAGATTACTGCCCTTCAGGAGGTCTGAACATATTGCCATCTAATTTAGGTGTGCCTGACCACATGCTAAATTTGGCACAACAGCAACAGGCCAACAGACTTGTCAAGCCAAAGCCCAAATCCTGGTCAAACGTTAGTGCAACAGCACAGCCCTCGTCTTATCTTACATGCACAGTGCCTCCCAAACATGAAACATTTTGTTGTCAGAAGAGAATTGTTAATTTTCTTAATGATGTGGATGTTGGAAAAAGAAGCCAACATATTCCTCATTTTATTAACTCTGCAGTCATGACAGGAAGAGGTAGAAACTAGTACCCAGAGTATGCTTAGGGAGCACAAGCCAATTTCAGATATGATCATGGTCAGAGAAACTGATACTAGACACACTTTACTTAAAAGGCAAATGGATGAAACAGTAGCATCAAGCTAAAACACAGAAGCTTACTTGGTGCAATAGTTGCATGTGGCCGACATGGTGGGATGGGGTATGGAACTGGTTTGTGTGGATTGTAGGTTGATGGAGCCTACATAAAAACAAAAACAAACAAACAAAAAAAAAAAACAGAAGAAGCAATAGTGAAAGCATTACCTAATGTTTCTCACACAGAAATTTAACATTCAGATACTGCACAGATAGTTGTTCTTCATGAGAAAAATATTATGATACTAAATTTCATCATAATTGCTGCAGTGGCTGTAAATGTTTCACGCCTTCTGAAGAGAAGGAAACATACACCACTAGTAAGTACACCTTTAGATTTTAATGAAACACTGAGTGCAGGTAGGAGAAAGGAACTCCCTCCTGCCTTGTAGTCTTCACACCCCACAGTCTTTGTGCTAAATATTTAGCACATTTTTAAGTTTAATAGTACTCTTAAATATTTAGCATATTTAAAAATAACAAATACTTATGAAGTTATCTATCCTTTTAACATAATACAGTTCAGTGGGAAACACCTCATAAAAGTGCAAATAAAATATTTCGACAATACTTTAAAACTCACAGTAGAAGTAGTATCAGATTCAGTGAATGTTTGTCCCACATGTTTAAAATTTTTGAAATATAAATCAGCTGTGTTGTCAAGAAACAAGAATTTCCTCATAAGGCACCCCGTTAATTCAAGCTTTCAAGATGCATGCATTTTTTTGTGGGGAACCCTCACAGACTGTGATATAAAGTTTGCATAAATTTGCAGTTTTCTCTTCTGCTACTGTGATTTAAATTCTGCCCTTGAATGCCAGCATATTGTATCCACTAGAGAGTCATATTCCCCAAGGATATAAACTAAAGCTTAATTCTTCTCAAGTTACATACAGACATACTACGTCATTGAATATTATTTTTGTTATAGAAGTTAAGCTTTATTTAAATTACTATTCTACAGTCTTCCTGTAACATAACAGCACTTCATAAAAAGCCTTATGAATTTGGTTGTTGATTGCACTTTTTTTCTTAATGTTTCATTTATTTATTAGACATACTGGTTTGGATGGTCCAAGTATACGGGCTGCTATTCCCTTTCCTTCATTAGTACATTCTTCTGTGTCCTTTTTAATAGGGGTTCCCTGAAATAAGAAAATTAAACTATTAAGTATTAATTTAGAAGCAAAACTTGCTACAGAATTCCTTGCATATTTACCTTATTTCTAAATTACAGTCAAATTTCTGGATATTCTGAATGTGATATTAATCATGTTTGTTCAGGAAAAAAAGTGTGTTCTATGCTTGTAAAATGCTAAGTAAGAGCATTCCAGTAGTTTGGTTTATAACATTGGGCTTTTGTAAAGGGATGCATATTAAACAGTCCATGTTTCACCATACTTGTATTTTTGGCTCTCAAAGCGCTCACAAGAAATATTTAACACAGTTGTTCAAAAACTACACTAGGATTAACGGTAGTACCATAGTGACCATATTAGGTCATCTCACCTACCTACTATTAAGGCTCTTTAAACCTCTAGTTTCCTTCATTCTGCCAAATATAGCTGTAGTTTACAATGTTTTCCATATACGAACAATATCTTATTTATGCAGTAATCTTCACACAAAGCGGCACAGGAAGAATGTGCAAATAAAAATAATGCAGGTTGACTAAGAACACATAATGGAGTAATTCAGGAAAAAAAAACATTGCTTTTAATTCCATTCCTCCTTCCATGTATATGGATCCTGGTTTGATTATACTTCAATGAATCCTCAGTCAAGAATGCCATGAAAAGCTCAAGCAAAAGATCATACTTACTGGGAAAATTCCATTTATGCGGCTTGGTTTGCCCTTGGGATAAGGATTGCCCGGAATCATGCCACAGGATGATATCATAGCATGAGGAGCCTTACAACCTGTTTTTGAAGCCTACAAAATAATCAAAGAAAAGACATTATCTGCTATTAAATTCAATATTTTAAAGAAATGAATTACTATTTCATGACATTTAGACTGCATTAATCCATCTATTCAGAACAATCCAAAGCTTTGTCTCTCCTGGATGTCAGATCTTCCCAGATACTCCTTTTGAGATTTTGCCAAAGTCCCCTTTGTTTTGAATAACTCAGCCCATCTCTGCTTCTACAAAACTTAGGTGCAAAAACTTGGTGTTCTTTAAGAAAACTCAGACACCTAACCAATGCTTAAGGACACAGTCTATGTCCCTTTTGCCATCTGATCCTGATTCTGGACAGCCTTCCCTCTTCTTTGCACATGCATTACATGGTTCTTCTCTTTTTGCAGCTGCTTCTTTCAGGCTGTCTTCCACCAGCAGTTTCTAGCAGCCCTCATGGTAAAAGTCTTCATCCCCCCATGACCATAAAGACCATACTATATTTTAAAGAATCAAGAAAACTAAAGTATCTTGAATACCTGCTCAAGAATTCTTCTGCATCTTTTTTTCTCCGACATATTAATTCTGAACAGATCTTCAATAAGGCGATAATTCTGAGCATCAACAATGTTGCTATAAACGAAGATATTGACAAAGGATTACTATCATTTCATATGTTTGCCAGAAATAATGCGCTACGGAAAAACAAATAACATTTATTCAAACAGTACCCAACAGAACATGGTAAGTTCAGATCATAACATTATCATTACTAAAGTAAAAACCTCAGGCTTAATTAAATACGGACCTCATATCTGTAAGTGAAACATGGTATTAGGATTACTTATCAATACAAAGTAACCGACAATTACTAGACTTTATAGTAAAAATAACCATGTTGACAAAATGAATTTTGCATCATAGCAGTTCGTTAGAAAGCTTTAATTGCTACTAGCGCACAATTCCCAGCACAGCAGAAAAACAGCAGCTACAAGGTTTGCCACTGTCTCTTATTTACTTCAGAATGAAAAAGATGAACTCCTTGCAATTCTCCCCATGTTCTGCAATACTAATGAAACTCTTCCGATAGCTCCAAAAAGTACCTTCCCTTCTCCTTGCTCTTCTTCCCAAAATAATGCTGGACACACCTAAGAGAACAACAAAATCTGCAAACACAGTAGATAGCCTAATGCCTGATTCTACACACCTGCTTCAAAACTCTGACCACAGCACCTTTATTGCTGTCAAATGTCCTGTCTCTGCTCCCACCCCAAGCTGCTGGAACTATAGTACAGCCCCTTAAAGGAGGACTTCTTCGGTGGAGGAAAATATTAGAACAAACGGAATCAACAGAATGTTGAACAAAGCCATGTAAAACACCTTAAAGAATGGTATTAAAATGTGAATGTACTTTCACTCTCTTCTCTAGTTTTGTTTACAAAGTAAGTACAAAGACGTGAGTTAGGATTTTTATTTCATCATGTAATGAATGTAATCTTATGCTCTTGCATTGCAGAAACTCAACAGTTTAAAAAGTTATCACGCACACCCACCCCACCAGCTAAAGAGCAGCAACTAATCAGCCTGTGTGCTCTAATCCCATTCCAAGGAGGAGTAAAACAGGTTAGTTTAATGTGTTGCTGAAATTCCTTTAGGCTACCTGGTTTGCTTTGGACTAAAACAGATTAGGAGCATTCACACAGATTCCTACAGATCAACTCCAAAAGCAAGACCACGTCTATATCCTCAGTCTTATTTATTTACAGAAATTTATATCAAGAATTTACATGCCCCAGAATGTTCGAGCTGGCTGATAAACAGTAGTTCATATGCAAGGCAGACATGCTTTATACAGAAAAACAAAACCAAAAAAGCCTCAACAACCACACACACATACACCCTTCACTCATATAATAAATCAGAAGAGTTCTAACATAAATAGATGTAAATGCCAGATCCTTTGAAGCAGTTATGTTCAATAAAAAAAAATCTTGCTGTATACACTTAAAATACCTATAAAAATTTTATAGACATTAGATCTGTAAGTCAAATGTGCCAATTTAAAGCAAGTATTCACTTAATTTTCACAAATATAATTTTTACAGAGCTTTTAAAATGCAAAAGGGTTAACGCACAGACTACACAGCTACAGCCTTACTCTCTCTGATCTCAAGCCTTTTACATTTCAGTGAACAGAAATAAGCTTAAGGACCTCTTAATTCTTTTAAAGACTATGGAGTCTACTTTAAAAACATTGGTGAAGTGGCAGATTTTCAACAGGCAGAAGCCTGCAGAGCACAATGCTCAAGACTCGGAGGAATTTTGCAATTTTACACATCTACTTCTTATTCTTCTTTTTCAAAGCCCCATTAGTAATGAATTTGCACTTCTGAATAAAGAGGTGTACTTTACCTTAACTGGTCACAGTGCTTCCTTCTAGAAGTATCTTAAGTTTTACATACTCCAACTTTAATAAAAATAACAATTACATCTTAAAGAAATACAACACAAGAGGTACTTACGAAGCTAAGATTTCTAGGGCAATAAGTTTGTCCTTACTGAATGTGAAACAGTTGAGAATATTAATCATTTTTGATGCTGGAACAGCCACTATTTTCTGACAAGTAAGCAAGAAAGAAAAAAGTTTACATAAAATAAGGCAGTACAGTTACTTTATATTCATAATGCAACATGGTAACAGCTTCACATCATGTATTGAAGTAAATGTTTAATATTAATATTATCTCCCTCTCACTGGGAAGGAGATTGTGTGCTAAATGCTCAGCAAACTCTAAAAAGCACTTGCCAAAATCCAGAGAAAATAGAAAAGTTATTAATAGTTACAACAGGTAACTGTTCTTGTGATACAGAGGAAGGTAAAAGATACTTCAGTAAGAAGAGATACCCTGTTTAGAAGTATGATGTCTCTCATTATGATACCTTTGAAAAAGAAAGAGGAGAATAGGAAAGCTTGAAGTTTAAAGGGTGGACACATCAGTTGGATAAGTACACATTACAAAATTAAAGGCAGATTAAGAAGGCAAATACAAGGTTATACTACAAAAACTTACATGCTGTAAAGCCTTTATTGCCTTGAGCTGTGGTTCAGCCCAGGAAAAGTATCTCAGTAACTCAACAACCTGCAACAGAAAGGACTCAATTAATCCTTTATGTGGATTCAAAATTTATGCTAATGTATGCTAAAATATGTCCATCTGTGATATTTGATTACATCAGTGCATACGAGGAGCTAATGTTCTTTTTGTTTATAAGTCAGCTCTTAAAAATCCTGCCTTATGAGATGAAGGCTTTTTTACAGAAATATTTAAAATAGATACTTACTTGAATATATATTTGTGTATGTGCCCAACTGCTGCCACAGTATTAAAATTAAAAAGTCTTCTCACAAATGCTTAGAAATATTCAGTATCTCAAACAGGCTGGCAACCAAACGCATATATAAAGAAAGCAAACAAATAAACGAAAAAGACCTATATAGTGCCAAAATAACATCTGGATACCTGTTACTACACAGCTATTTAGAAACTACATCCAAAATAATTCCAAATTCTGTGATGATTAATTTTCCCCACAGATGAGGAGCTAAAATATAATTGTTATGACAACATAAAACAATTTAGAACTACTTTTAACAGATTAATGCTGATATAACAATGTAGATTTAAATCTCTTCAGTTAATTAAAAAAAAAGTAAACATGATCCATCTGAGTATGATCAAAGAAAATGTCTTTCTGTATTACTGGATACACAAAACCAAGAGCCCCCTTTAGCCCAAGCCAGTGTTGACTTTTACCTGTTCACTTGAAAAGTATCCATGAACATATTCGATAGCTTTTAACTTGTACTCAGTCAATACAGCCTAAAAGATAGAGAAAAAAAACACATAAGTAGCCCCTCAAAAATTATAGCACAATCATCTGCTAGACAAATCTATTAATCTAAAAAATGTCTGATCTTACAAAACAACATTTGCATCAATTACACTGAAATATTTCTAAGAATTGCCTAAGGATATTCCATAGACAATTAAGTGAACAATGAAAGGCAGAGAGAGGACATTTAGTTCTTCTGTTAGAAAAAGCTACTCATTTTTTTTGCTTCATTTCGCACTGTTTTTTGGCTTAAAATTGCACTGAAAGAACATCATCATCATCCCCTTTGCCTCTAAAGTTTACACTAGCTTTATGTTAAACAAGATAATACAGGTCATTATTCATGCAGTATTTTCAGATGCTTCCCGTAAAATAATTAGCAGAGTATCTTATTTCAGTGAATTTATGACAAGACTGGGTACGAAGTCTGTAAAGATAGCTGTATGAGAAAAGCTTGCTCCAGAGGGTGATGTTGTATTTTCAATACCATCCAATAGCTTGAATTTTAATACGCAATCACACAAAACAAAGGAAGCAGAGTAGTCTAATGCAGTACTGACCACCATTTTTGCCTTAGCAGCAAGATATAGTTCTTTTGATACCACATGGGCCATGCAATAGGCAGGGCTTCCCCCTTCTCCTCCCACCCAGCTAACTGACACACATAAAGGACATAAAGATAGGGCAGGAATTCAACTGTGATCACTCTAACTGGCACGCACCCTCTTCTCCGCAGTTTGCATGGCCCTCATCCATTGATAACTCCCACACTAACTACTCTCAAATCACCCCCACACATTCACCCACCATGCTCATTTCCATCTTCTTCCCAACTGCACTGTATAGACCTAAAGGCCATCTATATTCTTTTGCTTCCCCCACCTTGTCACTCCACACTCACAGACATGCTGTCCTCCCTCACTGCAATCCGATTATGAATAGCACGGGTGCACAGAAAACCACCTGCATACTGTCCTTGGCAAACCTCTTCCTTTCTGTGTCTCATAAGATACTGAGACTACCAGAAATGCTGAAGTCACAGGGTAAAACACACTTTTCTCTTCATGCTTTTTCTTCTCTTCCTTTCTTCTTTTCACATATTTGGGAAGAAGTCTAGTATCTCATATAGCAACTTCTTTATCAAAACTAAAGTTACTCTTACTCCTTAAATTAACAACTGAATGACTCATACCAAGAACACAAACAGAAAGCACTGCTGTGCAAATTTATGAAAAATATTTTATTAATAATCACAAATACACATAGGGAAAGATGGAACTAAGTTGCATATTAAGTTATTTAACCAATGTTTTTCCTACTAACAGTAAGACTGAAAATGGAGTGTACCAACAGGATTACCTGCAAACAACAGAAAAAAGGTTTTACTACAGGGCTAGAAATGAAGTTTAAACAAAGACCTAATAACAAAGATACATAATAAGTATTTGGAAAATGAACTTTAAGCAGCAGAAATGTTAGCAGCAGAGCTAGTATAAACAAAACACAGTATTAAGGATTAACAGTAAGTTTGGTTTACAAGAATACAGGCAGAGCACATGCAGGAAGTATAATTGCCTAAAATTACATGTCAAGAAAATCTTTTGTCTGAAGTACTAATTAGCCGTATGGAGAATTTAAGTGCTGCACCACAGTAGTAGTAATATTTGAAACATTACTTCCCCCCTCCATCAATTCTCAGAGAAAATATGTCACATGAAAGTTGTTTCTTGATTTCCCCCCAAATTTCCCATAAAAGATCTTAGGGTGGGAGGAAAGAACACACCCAGAAAATTCTTAGGCTTAGGAAATTGTTAGTCTGACCTATTACACAGAATGGTACATGTTTTATAAAGGAGAATTTGTGACAACGACCTTATGCAAAAATGCTAAGAGCAGTTGGAATAACAAAGGCTCATCAGCAGGGCTTTTGTGCAGAGGTGGCTCATACCTCAGCATATTTCAGAGGCCTAACACTACAACTGCAGCTATCACGGCATCTCAACCCGAAACTGAACACGCTTCTCTAGAGCACCCAACTCCAGACAAAGCAGATGGCCTCTCCTGGACAACCCATCATCATAACAAGCATATCTCCTAGAAAAATGGTAAAGGGTTACATCTCTGCCATAAGGTAATCTTATTGCTAACAGGTTCTTCAAATTCACATCAAGAAGGTTTAACAGGATACATAACTGTTCTTTTGTGAGATTTAAGTCATCCCTGCTTAACATTTCAACTACAGCAAAATACATCATTCTAGGTTTTTACTTCTCATCTAAGATAGTTAATTTCAGAGGGTCTGAAGGCTCCAGACATTTTTCCAACTCCCTTCAAAGTTTTCTCTTCCATTTCCTTGCCCATTTCCAGCAGTTGGGGGGACTGTCCCAACAACTAATTTCTAGGCTTCCTGTTAAAAGCAGGCCTCTATGCAGAAAGTAATGAGAGCACCTGCCTGACAACAGGAAGCCCAGATTTGCATCTCTGCTTCCCACACCAAGTAGGTATTTTGTTCAATGAGTTTTCCAACAAAAGAGGTATAAGCGGAATTCAGAGAATGGATCAAACCCCAGGATTTTACGTTCTGGGGTAAGGTGGGTGCACACCCCTGAGCGGTGGGAGATGTGGCTTCGAACAAGGAAAGCACAGGACAGTTTAGAACTCAGCCCTCCCATGTATTAAACGTGTATCTCCTAAACCACTATGTATAGGGTGGATACCTCACATTATAAGTTAACTTCTCCAGTCACATAAACAAAACATGGCCTTTTTGCTTTTTTTATTTTGTCTTTTATTCCTCAGAACTGATATGAAAATGCCATGACAAACTAGTTACTTCAAATGAGCATTTTTCAATTGCATTTTGTCAGATCAGTGCTAACAGCCTAGGCAGTCTCAAACTTCTGAGAAAACAGAAATGGTTTGATCCAAAGACATATACTCAGAAGAAACATTAAGAGTACTTTCAGAGGACAACAAAATAACACACAAGAACAATGACAGATCAATTTAATCATCTAAATTCCCATAATATCTTTCATCTGAAAATCTTACAGAACTTTATAGATGAACAGAGTCTGATGGACTGCCTAATAACTGCAAGCATTTGGTTTGTCTTCAAACTTATTCTGTATATAGACAATCATTACAGGGCAAAAGTGTTTGCCTTTGCAACAAGGCACCGTTCAGGAACTTAAAAAGCTCCTAAATGTGGTGTTATTCAGGAGAACTAAAAACAAACACACTAATGAAGGTTAAACGAGACATGAAATCTGAAGAGTCACCTTTAGCGTACAGGCCAAGAGCAAGAAATACAATGCATATCTCAGATCTCTCAACTCTGTGCTTTAGTTTTACAGTCATCCAATATATATTTGGGGCATTCCACTGATAGTTTAAAAGAAGTCCTCTTTATTTGTGCTAAAAGTATTTAAATATAGTTGCTTAGCTTTTCATGAACTATAACAGTTCTGCATCTCATTGTCTGCTCAACAATCTCAAAGACAGCAAACATATCACACAATATCTGATATAGGAAAGCTAGCTTCTGGCAGCACCCCCATATTCCAGATATTCCAACGGAGAAATAATTTAGCCTTTATTCAATTTTCAAGTGAGTAGTTAAGCAAATGAACACCTGAAATAGCGTATTCATCTACCACAACAGTCTGCAACCAAATAGCTAGATCTAGCATGCAAAACAAGAAGTTACCTTTCTAATTTCATCCAGCACGGTTTCAAATGATTTCTTATCCATCTTTATTAGTTCATTCAATGCAGATATTTAAACAGGAAAAAAAAATCCAGGCCAAATACTTTACTGAAAGTATTTTTAAGAATACAGAAGAAAAAAATATATATTCCACCAAGAAAAAAAAAAAACAAAAACAAGGCACGAAATGTGTCTTAGGATCTCCTCAGCACCCGGGAATTTAGCGCTGGCGCCTTTGCAATGCAGAACACAACGCCAGAGACAAAGGCAGAGGGCCGGGCGCTGCCCGCCGCCTCGGCAGCGCCCGCCGCCTGCGCGCGTGCGGCTGCTGGCGCCGGCAGGAGAAGAGCCGGCGGCCGGGACGGAGAGCAGCGAGGGCCCGGCCCGGGCAGGAAGGCCGCCCGGAGCGGGCGGGGGTCGCGGGCCGCCCGGCGGCAGCGCCGCTCGCTCGCTGCCTCAGCACGCGGCGCCGCGGCGCGGCCGGCTCGCGCCCGCCCGCGGGGCGCCGCCGCCCCCCATGGCGCGCCGCGCCGCCGCCCTTTGTTACCGGCGGCCGCAGAGGCCGAGGCGCTCCCGCGCGGCCGCCGGCGAGCGCGAGGCGGGGGCGCCGGGCCGGGCCTGCCGCGACCACCGAGCCGGCCCGGGACGGAGAGGGTGGGGGGGGGCTCCGCCGTCCGAGCCACCGACAAGGCGCCCCTCCCCGCCGGTCCTGCCTCCCCGCCGGGCGCGCTGAAATGACATCACGACGCGAGCCGGCCGCCTACCGCGATGCCCGCACAGAAATGGCGGAAACTCCAGCCGGACCCGCCCCACTCCCAGTTCCCCGGAGCCGAGCCCCAGGGCTGGCCGCCGGCGCGGTCCCTTTAACGTGCCTCTGGGCGCGCCGCCGCTCGGAGCGGGGCAGGCACCGACGGGGCAGCCTGCCGCGGAGGCAGGGGGGGTGCAGGCCCCACCCGCCCCGGGGCGGCCTGACGACGGGAGGGGGGAGCGGCCACGTGACTGCCATGGCAACGCGGCCCTCCCGGCGGCGGCGGCGGCGGGCGGGGGGAGCGGCCCGCGGCGCCTCCGCCCCGCGCGGCCTCCGTGACGTGGAGGAGGCAGCCGGGGCCGCGGCTCGCCATGGCCGGCGCCCTGCTCGCGCTGCTCGCCCTGCTCTGGGGCTCGCAGGTGGGTGGGCCCGGCGCTCCGGGGCTCGGCCGCCGGCGGGATCGCGCCGCGCCGCCTCGCCTCGCCTCCTTGGCGGTGCCCGCTGTCAGCTTGCTGTGCGGGGAGTTCGTTTTCTGTTAGCTTCCTCCTGCGTACTGCCTTTCCTCTGCCTTTTCCGTGTTAGGTCGTCGTGGACAGGGCTGTACGTGGGATTCTGGGTGAACCCTGTGTTATTTTTTGTGAATAATGTTACGATACGTCTAATAATATTCTTATGCTTCTCTCTTGGAGCTCTCTCTTACGTAATCGAGGATGTAAGTGGGTTCTCTCACGGCTACGTTATTTCTGTGACTTGCAGCCTCTGTATGATAAATGTGCACGCTGGGTGAGTGTGTACAGTTTGTCGGGGGATTCGAAACAGTACATTCTCCGTTCATAAGAGAAATTTTTATTAATCATTGAGCCTATAAATTTGCACTTTTTACTGCTGAGTTTCCGCCCTGCTTTGTTTCTCCAGCTTTTTCTTCATGATATTCGTGTCTCAAGCTGTTCTTAATTCTGTACCGTTAACTTATTCCCACTTCTGACAAGGTTGTTAACAAAAATGTTAAGCGGCGCTGATCCTTGAGGATCGCCAGTCATTATTTCCTAGTTCTAGCCTGATCCTTCCATTTCAGTACTTTGATCTCCGTCTAGTTCTTGTTGCAAAGTAGCTGCACTTAGTTTACGTTCTTTGGCTATAAAAATAAAACAAAAAAGTAGAAGATTCTTTTTTTCCATTATACTTAACAATGTATACAATGGCTTCAGTTTTGCTATCCTAAAGTTCCTCATTTCTAAGATGTATTTTTTTTTCTTGATCTGTATTTTCTTTTTGTTCTGCTTTTTTGCTTGTTTTCATATCTTTTGGAAGTGATTATTCATTCTGTTGCATTTGGAACCTTTTCTACTATTTTTCTCTTTGGGATGATTTACAGATAATAATAGCAACTTTGATGTAAGAAATTCCAGGATGGTTTTTTTTTGCCGTAAAATTCCAGAACTCCCCAAATCCAAATGACTTCATTAGCTAATTTCCAGCATTTGTCAAAATTTTCCCTTCCACAGGCTAAAACCATAGCTGTAAAGCTATATCTGTTTATTTTTCTTCATTTAAACTGGACAAATCAGTTTATCATACTTAGTCCAAAGTTACTTTTTATTGCTGATTCTTCCGTTCTTCGTATTCATTAAAACTGGATCTAAACCAGCATCCCTTCATCATGGAATTTAACTAGTAATGGATCTTTATTTTTATATTTTCAGCTTTTAAAAGCATTTGATTACTTCTCTCCTTGGAGTAGACAGCAACAGTTGTACAAGCTGGATGTAAGCTGGCCTAAAATTCCAGAATACTTCACTGGTCAAACATTTTGCGTTGCTGTTGACTCTCTTCATGGTTTGGTCTATGTTGCACAAGTGAGTGAGAATACTAGACTTCTCTGCTTGTTAACCTAGTGTATTTTTGCCTTTAGAGTGTCTGGTTTAGATTACAATATATAAAAATAATTATTATTGTATCAAAATTAGAAAAAAACAGAAGTATAGATCTCACTGCTTTTTAAAACAGTTCTGGGACCGTACCTGTCTGATGCTTTTAAAAACATTACATTTTGGTGGTGTGGGCACCTGATGTAACCTGACTGAGTTACAGTAGCTGTCTGTCAGCTGAAAAGCCAGGGCTCAGTGTCTTTTCTAACTGTAACATAAAATTCAGAGAATGTGGTTCTGAGGCAACTGTTTAGTCCCCTTCCCCTCTTTCGGTCCTTCCCATGAAATCAAAGCATGCAGCTCTTGCAGGCAGTTACAGTAATTGGAGTTTCATGTGTTGGTAAAGTGGTGGGTTTTAATTATAAAGCATAGCCTAAATACTTAGAATATGATGCAAGTAACAAGTACAGTTACAGGTTTTGTGCCTTTGTTATACTTGGTGTATTTTTCAGCAAGGAGATAAAAACAGGTTTCAAAAAGAAGAACCAAGATAGCTGCAGGAGCTTGGCTGCTCTGAAAGTTGGACTCTGATTCAAGTTGAAAATCTAGAATGAGTGGAAGGTTTTGCGTGCTAAACTTAGACTCTCCTCTCTCTTTCCTTTTCGAGTTGGAAAAAAAATGAGATCTAGCAGTATTTGACAATCTCAGGACTCTTCCATGGTTGATAAAACGTTGCAAAAACCTTTCAAAGAAGAATTTTCAAAAGTATAATTATTTGGTTAATATTTTTTAATAGACTTTTTTTTCCTTGCCTTTTCAGAGGGGAGATAACATACCAAAGGTACTTGTGTTCTCAGAGGAAGGCTATTTTCTTTACTCATGGAATAATACAGTTGAAATGCCTCATGGTATCTTTGTATTAAACACCGCAACAGATAGTTCAGTGTGGATTACAGATGTTGGAACAGGTATGCATGGTGGAGACATGACAAGTATTAGGCAGGGAAGAAAATGCTAATACTGCAGATACTACTTTAAACAGCTCACTTATTTAAATAAGGCTCTCAAACAGTGCTGAGTCAGATTTGTGCTCTTCTTGCCTTGAACAAACTGCTCAGGTACTACACAAAATAATTTGAGGGCTCATGAGTTGCTGTGTGTCTGTTTATAGCCTCTCAATTTAGCAGCGTAACTTTAGCTGTTTGTCTGGGAGAAGGATCAGGAAAAAAGTATCTTTTGGCTAGACTTGTCTTCTGCTCTAGGTTTGGTGATCCTGATACAATGGATGAATACTGTTACAGCCTATGGATTTACTAGCCCGGAATCATATGCTCACTATAGAATTTTTTCTGTTGATTTGTTAATCTTAGTTTAAAGTGTCAGGAATTTTTATGTTTAATCTTTGTAAGCTGTTGTAACATTTATCGTTTTGTTTTGTTAAGACATTCTTGCACTTTTTTTATTTTTTAATTCAGGGAAATACGGGCACACTGTGAAACAGTATAGCCCTTCAGGTAAACTTATGCAGATCTTGGGCACACCAGGTAATGCTGGTTCAAGCTTGAATCCCCTACAGTTTGATCAACCGGCAGAGATCTTTGTAGAGGAAACTGGGGAAATCTATGTTGTGGATGGAGATGGAGGGATGAATAACAGATTGCTCAAACTGTCCAAAGGTATGGAAAAAGTGAACTTGCACAGCAGCTGACAACTGAATTTTGACAACTGAAACTTGAATTTTAAATAACACAACTTTAGAAAATTAATAACTGGGACTGGGTGCAGTTCTCATTTAAAATTAGTTTGAAGACATTGTTAGATTAGAACCTGATTTATTGCTGGTCACTTCAGAAGAAATCTCCCTATGACGAGTCTGAGAGAATGGGTTTTTTCAGTCTTGAGAGGGCTAAGAGGAAATCTTATTGCTGTCTTCAAGTCACTAATGGGAAGGTATAGAGAAGACAGAGCTACACTTTTCCTGGAGGTACACAGTGAAGAACGAGGGGCAATGGACAAAAGTTGCAAGAGGGGATGGGCTCCAGTTGGATGTTGGAGGGAAAAAATTCTTCGTGAGGGTGATCAAACACTGGAACAGCTTGACTGAGAGGCTGTGGAATCTCCACCCTTGGAGATACTCAAAACTTGATAGGATATGAGCAACCTGATCTAACTTTGAAGTTGGATTTGTTATCATGGTTAGTCCTGCTTTGAGTGGGGGGTTGGACCAGATAGTGTTCAGAGATTCTTTTATACTGAAATTATTCTGTGATTCTAATTGCTTTGCTTATATTCTCCAGTTTTGGACAGTGAATAGATGGTCAACGTTGATTAGGGTAGTGAGTGAGAAGTCTGTGCATGTCCACAGTTAGGGACTAGAAGAGGAGTTGCTGTTTCTCCTTTGCACTGCCCACTTCATTAAACAGTCAGTTAGCTAACATCCAGTTTGCAAAACAGTAAATTGTTAAAACTCAAAGTAGACTCAAAACTGCCAAGTAACAAATGTAAAAAATCAATATAGTAGATGAATGAATATCATAGTCGCTCAACTGTCTCTCAGTTTTTTACACAATACCTGACATAACAGAGCCTTGGGCCGTGCCTCCTGAGCGCTAGTGGTTGCATTTCTATAACCATAATCCTGTGACTACTACTAATAATGCAACATTCACTGTAGTCATTCCTGTACTCTCTTGGATTTATGTATCAGGAGTATTGGGTCTAAAAACTTTGGGTTTAGAAACTCTGTCTTTTAAAAATAACTCAAAATAACCTTGCAAGAAATGACTTCAAATCAAAGTTAAACTTATTTGTTGTTTCCTTACCATGATTTTTGCTTTTGTTTTTCATGGTGTTCACTATTTAGATTATAAAGAGATATGGCTGCGTGGACCAAATGGGACTGGCATCGGTCAGTTCAAGATTCCTCACAGTGTAACAGTGGATTCTTTTGGACGGGTAAAGAATAAAAAGAGATTTTTTTTTTTTCATTTTCCCACAGAGTTGTTTACATGTATTTGAATAATACAAAGTGTATTTTTTATTTTTTTAATCAAACTGTTGTGATCTGGGTTATTTTATGTGGCTTAGAATCTTCAGTGGGATAGCAGTCATGAGCTGAAGCTTCATACTGAAGATCCTACTGAGGTACCTGGCTTCCAGGTTAAGAAGTTGATTCTGATCAGTTACATTATCAGTGTCCATGCAGCAACAGAGTGCTCTTTTTGCAGTTTCTAAGAGGTTGACATTGTTAGAGTACAGGAGAATTATGTTCTCTAACAGATGTCTACCAAAGTGCTTTGGCACCCACACCTTCTTCCTGTGACACTTTATGAAGTCTTTCTCCTGGGAGACTTTGGCATCTCTTCAAAGTTTCTTCAGGAGACTTTAATTTCATATCTAGAAAATTTCAAATAAGCTTAAGCTGAAGGTAAGGCCCTGATTAAGCTGTGGATAACTGTCCTTTTCTACATGCAGTTCAGCATTCAAGATATTACTTCTGCTAGGTGTTAATCATAGTCTGGCTTTCACCCCTGCTGGTCTTCTAGAAGGAATTGTGTGATTGCTCCTTAATCTGCTTCAGATCTGATTTTCATCAGATTGCTTAGCTTAAAAATCTTATATTAGTAGTTTGAGCTAATTCTGTTGATGTTGTCTGAGCCAGAATAGGAACATACACGTAAATCACTTTTCTGACAAAACTCAGGCGGGAAGAAGTGCAGGGAAATGGCAACTTTGGGTAGAAAGGTAACAGTGAATACATATATTCACAGACAGCAGTTGTGATGGCCTAAGATCTTACCACCTAGGTGGCGTTGATCATTAGCAGAGGTTAGAAACCATTGTCAATTCCTAGGAAATTTGAGAGAATACTGTAATAGGGTTTCAGTGAAAAATAGTGAGATAGACCTGTTTATTGCTCTCTTTCAGGTGATATCCTGAGAAAATTATAAAGTTTGCTTATCTGACTGAGGGGTTGTCAACAGCCAAAGTTTCAATGATTGTAGTAAGTGAGATGCTTTCATTGGAACCGTCCAGTGGTATTGCTAGCTTACAGTGTTTGTGAACCTAGTTAGCATAGGATGAAACAGAGAGAGATAAGCCCCACAAAGTTGATTAGACAAAACATGCTGAAAATGCCCTTGGTTCTTAAGTTGCTCAATATTTGTATTAAGATTAGGCATATCAGAGTTATTTGCAGATGCAGATCTCACAGGCCTAGGTCATGAAATGAGACTACTATGTTGAAAAACAGAATTGTCAGTGGGTGACAAAGCACTGTCTTTACAATTAAATAGATCTGTATATGTCCTCACTTTTTTTTTCTCTTTTAAAGAAAAGGTCCTATGGAATATATCCATATTATAGCCACAAATAAAGACAAGACTTGCTGTATAAAGTCTCTATAAAGACTGACTTCTCTGTTAAAGTGGTATAAAATAATTTGTCTATCTTGATTTTAAGGTTTTATTTTACATCTGGAAGTCATACTTATTTAGCCATCTTTGAATGTGGAGGTATATTCTTTTCCCTGGTATACTTCTTTTTGCTTCAGGATACTTTGTTCACATAAGAAACTAATGTGTTTGATTTGTGCTGTTTGTGAACAGCGATGATTTTTGTGCTTAATAGGTATGGGTTGCAGACCGAGACAACAAAAGAATCCAGGTTTTTGATAAAGTCACAGGGGAATGGCTGGGGTCTTGGAGCAGCTGTTTTGAGGAAGGTGGTCCATGTTCGGTCAGGTACTACTGAACAGTTTTTCTAGAAATATACAATTACATAAATAAAATGTACACTTTTATTGGTGAAGTGTAAGGTTGGTATCTAGTGCCTGATCACAAGGAGTTAACCAGTTTAAGTAATAGGGAGCTGGGCCCTGATCCCATGAAAAGGATGAATCCTGGTATGACATGGGAACCCTGACATCATAACAAGCCCCATGGATTTGAATGCAGAACTGGGAACTTCATTTTAAATTTGTTGTGTTTTGTTGGTCCTACTGTTGCAACCTTTGCAGGAAGAAAGATTGTCTTGAACAAATTTTCTGTAACATAATCTGGCTCAAGGAGCAGCAACATTTAAAGCAAGGCTTATAGGTTAGTTCTTTACTTTTCACTGCATTTAGTCTGTTGTAGCCCTCAAAACCCCATATCTTAAGAAAGGGGGGGGGGGTTGTTTAAAAGTACATGACTGTGTTAACATGAGATGTCATATGGAGTTCATTATTCAAAAGAACGCTTCTGTCTTTCGTAGGTTTACTGCCAATGACAAGTACTTGATTGTAGCTCAGCTGAATATCAACCAGTTATCCATCTTGGCAGCACCACCTGTTGGCTCTATTGGGAACTGTGTTGTAGTCAACACAATCCAGCTGGCGGATGAAACCAAACCACACCTTGTGGATGTAGACATGAAGAGTGGAGCAATTTATGTAGCGGAGATTGGAGCCCAGCAAGTGCAAAAATATGTGCCCTTAAACTGATGGTTTTCCACAACTACTATGGCGCAAGCTATGTGGCATGTAAGACCTACGATCACCTTTTCTTGAGTTTTCTGTAGCTTGCGTTTCCTTAATACAAGCACAGAACATTGTGCTCCTGAAACTCTAAGGCTCACAAACTGCCCTAGCTGTTCTGCAGTCTTGGAGAAATACTTGGTCTTGGGTGGTCACTCAGTTTACTGAAGTTATGGTGGCTTCTCTTTTTGATGCTTGGATTTGGAAAATGACTTTGATAAGTATCTTAATTTTATTTTATTTTATAAATTTTTATAAACACAGTTGCTGTTCTTCAGTGTCTAGAGTTTCATCTTGAGATTCCTCTACCCATCCTGCATGCATTGCAGAACTAGCTGAGAGAAGTGATCTAAATAGTTGATTTTTCTGGGAGCCAAACACCTCATTTTAATGTTTCTTCTTTTTTTTTTTTTTTGATCTTTGTGCTAACACTGTCCAACACTGAATACAGTGTGACATTATGGTGTTGAATGAGATGCTGCTGGATATTGATGTCAGTGTTGACACTGGCATTTGCTTTAGGCGGATAATGACATCAGCATTGAAATCAAAGTTTTTAGTCCCAGCTAAAGCAGTCAAGTTTGTAATAGGTTTAAGTTAAATTGATATCAGGCACTTCAAACTAAATTAAAAGTGTGTGCACAGCAGCCAAGTACTGATTCTTAACTAAATTAATTCTTGACCTGACTTGATTTATATCAGTGTGAGTTTTCTGTTCCCCAGGATTTCATAATGGAACATATTGAAGTTCGAGTCATTTAAATTCCTCAAGATAAACAAATCAGAATTTGTTAGAAGACTCTTGCTCAGCATCAGGGACCTGGAAACATATAATGTTTTCCTAATCCTACTGACTTGAAGCTCGGTCAGTTAACAGTAATGCATCTATCACTTTGTTTTGGGGAAGTTTAGCTGCTTTATAGTCTATCCTTAGATTTCCCCTGCCCCCTCAGCAACAAATCCATTAATGTTTTGCATAAGTTTCTTCTTTTGAAGGAACTTACCCCAATATACTTGCAGAAGTCTCCAAGCTCTGTTCTGAAAAGGTATTGTCCAACTCATTTTCAGATTTTGTGCATTTGCAGTGGTTTCTTCACATACAATTCACAATCCAAATTGCACAATTATTCTGCTTTCCTCGGTATGAATACTGGTTCAGAGGTCTCCTTCCATTCCCAGTCCAGGGTGGTTCCAGTTTTTTTACATGTTGCTAGATGGTTTTAAGTTTGTTCATTTCACAGCATAGTGGGAAATGGGCACAGAAAAGTGGGATGGAGGATGGGCATGGCAGGCTAGACTGAGACAAAAATGACTTTTATGGTGAATAACTGAGTTCCTCTCTAAAGCTATGGACCCACATTCCTTGTTCATCTACTTGCAATGAAAGCTTTTCAAAACATTTGGGAGGATTTTTGTGTTTCCACACACTTACTCTATTGCAGGGACTATTCTAAATGCTAATTACAGGCTAAGAGAGGCATTTTTTCCCACTTCCTTAGATAGGGTTATGGGAAATGGAATTCAATGGGAAATATCCACTTCAGTGAATGTCATCAAAAGCAAATGCATCTTAAATTTGGTGAGTTTCAACATGTGATCTACAAATTGCTTGGTCAGTAGATGGGAAAGCTGACCAGGAAAAGCAGGTTCATACATGTTATGGAAAGTAACTCAGCTGTGGAGCTTGATGTCCTGATTTCAGTGCTATTTCAGATTGATTCGCTAGTTACAAATGCTTTGCTGTTGGCTATATCCACAATAACAAAAGCAGATCTAACCTGGCTGCCCTCATGCCAATCTGAGAAGAGGGAGTTCAGGGTTATACACTAGCAAATATGATCCATCATTCATGTGGTGCTCCATGGGAGCTTGTAAGCCATATTTATTGGCTGAAAAGGTAGCAGTACTTTCTCTAGACCTGGGCTCCAAATAGTTTTGCAATGTGTTGTGTGGATTTCCTAACTAGGTCTCTACTAGCTCAGGGATCTCTGCTATGTGTGCCATGTAGCTATTTCTTACCTACATGAGGTGAATTTCTTTTTAAAAATATTACCATAATATCATTAACTATGTTTGAACATATCTTGGTGGTATAAGGGATCCAGACACACCCACTCTTCCTCAGCAACTACCCTCCTTATTTGTTTGCTCTTTGTCACATCCATTTAAAACAGGTCTTAGAAGCTCTCTGGGAACGTGCTTCTCTGTCCAGTAAAGGAGTAGTGTACTTTTGGATGTTGACAAGTAACTTATTTATACAAGTCTGATGCATGGATCTGATTTCAACTCTTTTTTACATTTGCAGCCCCTAGAGGTGGGGAGTTTGATTGCCTGACTTCACTGAAATAGGCTATGGTGCCAAAATATCTATATCTATATTACATCTAGGCATTGGGTATCTGCAATAAGAATGTTCATTAGTGACTAGTATGAGATGATCAGACTCCTTTTCACCTCTGCGTATATGAGCACACTGAGAAAATGATTAATTTGTGCATTTACTTGCTAATTTTGTGAGGGTTTTTTTATGTATCATCTTGAAACTGATCTCTGGAAAATTGCATTGTAGGATAATTTGGTAAAATAAATTTAGGATTTCCCAATGTGAAAGTCTTGGGCTATTTATTTCTGTTTTAATGTCAAAACATTTCATTGCAATGAATTACTTTTCTAAATATGGGGTCTGCAGCACTTGAATGTTGGTATCAGAAATGATTAAATACCTTACTAAAATGGAATCTAAAATTCTATGTTGTATTTATACATTACTATTTCTGTGGCCCATCTATTTCACATCATTCCAATTTATGTATCAAAAAATGCACATAAGTCTCTCTTCCAGATGTTTTCCTCTGAGTAATTAGTAAAATAGGATGATGACTTGCATAAGTGCCTGGTATAAAAACTGTTTAAATGGTATACTCTTTTTACGCTAATAAGGAAATTAAAAGCAAACTAACAAAAACACTTCTTAATATAGAATCAGGATTTATTTCCAGAAGAACAATTTATTTAGTTTTAAGAAGAACAAGAAGGGACTTGTTTATAGGGTAGAAATACTTGCACAAGAAGAAAGTGTTCACTCAACAGTGTTTGCTGAACAAAGAAGAAAACATAAAACAATGTAATTGCTATAATCCAACAAATTTTAATGTAATTATGAGATGCCAATTTTTAAGTGAGAGAAATTATCATTACAACATCCAAGTAAAGGAAATGAGGATACTCCAGGTTATGGTGTCTCCAAATTTGCATTTTTTTTTAAATTGATCTCAGTGTTTAAATAAATACCTCCATTGTGAATTGGATGAACATTCCCCAGAAGGTCAGACCAGATCAGATCCTAAGAGCTATTAATGCAGTTCATCTTGATTTTCCTCAGTGATGGTGAACAGCCTTTTTTGGGAGTAAGTATTGTGTTATTATGGTCAACAATTGTTTAACTATATCTGTCTGGTCAAAATAAAAGACCCTGGATAAGTTTTGTGCCAGGAAAGATCAATTTAGCGAGGCTGAACTAGCTCAAAATCTAGAGGGGAAGGTGCATACAGATATTTGTGTGTCTGCTCATTACTGTGAGTAAAGTCATTGCCTTGAGGTGATTTTGCACCTTTTTGATGCATAAAGGAGTTAGTTATCTTAGTTGATACTTACTTTCTTAACAATTTGTAACCTGAGAAGCCTTCACAAGTGATCTGTCTGTAAGAGGTGAGTGAGGAAATGTTTGCGATCAATGAAGTTGCTTACTTAAAACATAAGAGGGCACCAAACCCCTGCTGATGCATGGCATACTCAGCTTAATTATATACTGGTAAATGTAAACAGCTGATAATTTCTGAACATTTGGAATAAGTCAACAATAATAATGAATTACTCCAGACTTCCTTTCTCTTTTCAAAATAGACTGCTTTAAACATAAGCAGATAATTGTATTAGAGTCACTTTGGCATCTCGTTACTGGATTTATGTCCATCTTTTATTTATTTCCATTATTTTGCCTAGGTGAAAAAAATCAGTAATTCAGTGTCCAGAGACTACTGGGTATGTGAATTGATTCTTCTCTTCCTTTTGCCATTGATTTCAATGGAATTACTCCTGATATGTTGCTTTGGAAACATAATAATTTATAATGCTATGACTGCAGCAGCATAATTATACCAAATGAGTAATGCCAGTATATTTCCCTACAGAGATTACCCTGAATGAGATTAGAGCTAAGCTTAATGGGTCTGATTCACCAGTTTCATTGTAGTCCTCCTTTCTCAGCCTTTGTGTAAACCTTGTTATGATGTTTTATTATTGTTATTATTTTATTCTACATTTGGGAGGTTTGCATCTGCAAAAATTGTATTTGCCAGCAGTTAGCACCAACAAACTTGAACATAGACATATTACATTATGTAAATATTTTAAAATATTTGAGTATTTCAGTGTTCGTAAAGCATCTCTTAATGTAATGTTGCTTACATGAAATTTGAAAGCAGGAGCATATCTATCTATTCATGCAAGATGTTTTGTTTCTGCATTAGAGGCAAAGCAACGCTAGTATAAATGAGAGATGAATAGATCTATTTCATCATAAGATCACGTGTTTCGAGGCTGAGAAAACCAAATATGTTTGTGTAACTGGATTTGCAAAACAGAGGTGAAAGAACCTTGGCCAATTACCTCAGGAATGAGACCACTAATTTTATCTGAGCAACAATGTAATCTCTTACAAACACATTAAGACTTTACTTAAGAAATCTAACTCTTGAATAACTAACATTTGTGTATTTTAGTTTTTCCGAATGGTCAGTAAACCTTATCATTAAAAAGGGAAGGCTTTATTTTCAATCTGGATTTATTTGGTCTTCAACCTTAAGAAAATGTTCAGTTTTCTTCTTTCAGTTAGCTTAGATATCTAATAAGGGAATTTTTTTTCTTATCCCCCATGGAGTCATTTACAGATGATGACTGAGTCATCTCTTGCTCTGCTCCTTGTGTAAACTGTCTAGATCAGAAAACTTGCCTTGCAGTGGAAAACAAGTAAGGCTTTAATTTCAAAATATATTCATAGTTATTTCTATTAAAAATGGATCCAAAAGAGTTCTCACTGCTTGATAGGAAGCGTGGATATTAGAACTGTCAGCACTAAGCCTATATTAATGCTATGTGCTTTACAGGGCTAATACTACCTCCCTATAATTTGATATGCCTTGAATTTGTTTCTAGCTCTCAGCACGGTACTGTCTCTGACAGTTGTCAAAAGATCTCTGGTGACTAGGTGGTCAAGGTATAAAGGAACCTCGAAGGAAGAGTAGGCCTTAAGACTTGTAAAGTGAAGTTTTCATCTGCACTCACTGGTGAGGAACTTGGCAAACTTTTCATGTTGTAACACTTCTTGACAGGGTCTTTATCAGAGGATCTGACTGAAATTGAAATGTCAGCAAAAGACTTATTAAAAAAAACTTATAAACTGCTAGCAGGTGTTTATTTCATTAAGCATTTTCAGAAGATTTATGAAAAACTAACTTTTGCTTAAAGATGTCATGGTATCAGAGGAAATAAAAATGGCAAATATGGTTTAAAGAAGTAAAAAAAGAAAAACCTGTGTATGAGGATTCTGGAGAGGACCAAAGGAATTGACAGCTGTACTCTGCTAGTTGACATAAACTGTAATAAAAGAATACATGTATTATATCCATAACCATGAAATGCTGAAGAAAAGTCCATTTTGCTTTTGAAGAGAGAAGCCATGCCTTGCAAATTTATTGTGAGTTTTTGGAAGAATCTCTGAGCGTGTATGTAAGGAAGAGCTGGCTGATACAGTTTGCTTGAATTTCTGAAAGGCTTTCAACAGCATCTCTTGCAAATATCCATAAAGAAATTATGTGAAATAAGAGGGAATAATTATGGATGACTAATTAAAAGATTACAAATGAAGTATATCAAAAAGTAGTTCTGTGCTGCTCAATATGTTGATAAATATCTGGAAATGGACTTGGGAAGTCCGGGACAGAATTTACTGATAACATCAAGTTATTCAGGCTAGAAAAGACAAAAACAAGCTGCAAAGAATTGCAAAATGATAACATGAAATTGAATGGACATTAAAATGGCAAATTAAATTTATCATTAACAAATATCAAATCAGGTACAAAGGTAGAAAGAAACCTAATTTTATATATGCTATGATAGCTTTGATCTAGTATATTTGCCATTTAGGAAATGATCCTGGTATCATAAAAGATAGTTCTATGAAAATATCAGCATCCAAACTCAGCAGCAGTCGAAAGACAAAGACAATGATGGAAGTTATTAGGAGATTAACAAATGGTCAAACAGAAGACATTTCAATGTGAAGATGCGAATTCCTGGTGAACGCTCATTTTGAATGCTGCAAGCAATTTTGGCTCCTCTTCCCTCTTTGGTGGAACTAGAAATAGTACAGAGGGGGGATGAAGAGTCTGTTAAGAATCTTTGGCTATAGCCAACTATCCGTGTTCTGTACCAGCATTTCATCATTTAAGGCAGCTGTGTCAACATGCCTTCTTCACTATAGCTGCTGCTCTGAACTGATTTGGCTTCAAAACTTTGTGTGGAAGTGTAACCTGTCAGCATGCAAAGGTGGGGCAGCATATTAAGATGGGCTAAGAGACATATGGTGTCTACTGTGCAGGATGAAAAGTTAGCTGAAAAGGAAGATAAGTCTTTGCAAATACCCTGATGTTTTAGGGTCAAAGAAACTTTTTGAATACACCATCCAGTCACAAAGTCCATTCATAGGTCTTACTGAAAAATGGGTTGATGAAGAGTTTTTCCAGTCATATACTCTCATATTGAGATCTCCTAATCTTTGTACTTTCAATCAAAAGTTGCTTCAGTCTAGTCAGATTTGATGTCTTCACCATGTCATGCCATATGGCAAATGTCCACTGTTGCAAAGTCATAAGAAACACTATACTTGCTGTATCAACAAAAAATGCAAAAAAGAGTTATGTTTTTCTGTAACACAGCATCACCCATGGACTGACATAAATGTGAGGTGGCACAAACATAGGTGCAGCCTATTCTTTCCAATAGCTGGAAACCAAAAAGGAAAACAAGATATAACGGTCCTGTTAGCTCCCAGATGTGGCCTCCTTATATGTTCCAGTTTCAATATTCATAGTACCGAGTGATTGGTCTGTAAGCCATATTTATCTCTAGAGTGATGTTGTAAATAAGAAAGAGAGGAAGATACAATCCCATTAGGGGAATATACTTCAACAAAGTGTAAATCTTATAGTAGAAATATGTCTTTAATCAATTAAGGAGAAAACCTGAGGGTTGGGGGGAGGACGGAAGAGTGATTCTACCTCATGTATTCCACAATAACTCTGTAATAAAGTTTGCAACATCTTACTTCATGCCCAGCCTAATTGCAGAGCTTTTAAAAATGGAAACTCTAGAGAATTACTATGAGAGGGGAAGATTATACTGTACCTAAGGGTTGTCATGAAGTCCCTTCAGGATCTTGCATTAATGGGGCTTTATGACAGGTGCTGCTACCAGACAACACCAGGAGAAAGTAAATTTGTACCATCTATAAAACAGCTAACTAGCTGGAGGAATACAAAAAACTTGGGATAATTTTTAAGGTTACGCCTTTTGAATTAATTTGAAAAAGATGTTCTATATTTTTATGAAAATGCATGGCCCAGCAGAGAGCCTATGATTTGCATTCTATATAATTCCCTTTTTTTCTGATAGAGAATCAAGTCAAGGAAGACACATATCACAACCAATATTTACTAAACACCTTTTACTAATTAAGCTGTTGTTATTAATAGAATCAAGCTGTTATTATTAATAGCAGATAACTATTCACAGTGCATTCACCTACCCCCTCACACATTTCACATGCACAGTTACCAGGCTGGAGCATCATTTGGGAGGCCCACTCCAACCACTTATGTGGAGGCAGAGGGTCACTCTGATGCACCAGTGGCTCTAGGATCAGAAAGTCGCTCATGGGGTCCTGTTTCATGAGGTGTCTATATAAACCTCTAGTCTTTGTGCACATGCAGCAGCCACCGCCTTCTTGGATGTGGCCCACACTATGCAACCCATTGATAGCAGTGTGTGCTGGCAGCCTTGGACAGGTATGGCCAACATTGATGTCCTGAGTTTGTCCGTTCGTGTGGGTCCACCGGGACCGCTTGTCTCCAGAGCTCACCAGGCCATGGTGGGCTTTCATAGGCCACCTCTCAGTGCCTACTTTCCCTCTCCACAGCCAGCTGTTTTCTGGTCCATTCACACACACAGGTAGCTATGAACCACATTCACACACTCACCCAGAAGGGGCTTTTCTGACAGCCTGTGAATGCAGCTTGCCTGCTGCCTGCCCCATGTCCTCTTCTCTTTGGCTTGACCAGAGTGAGGAACATGGCAGATTACATTACTATGAAGTTCTAACTTCAGAGGCTTTGTGACCTGCAAACACAGTTTTTAGCAATGCAAAGGTCTTCATCCCTGTGCACGGGGACCTGGTGGTGTGAGGGAGAGGAGGGCAGACTGCGAGCCAGTACAACCTCACAGCTGTTGAGTGCCTTATGTTAAAAGAATTTCTGTTCTAACTAGCTATTCCAAAGAAAGACACAGCATATCAGAAAAGACAGACTTGCTGGCAATCTTAGAGAGGTCACTTCCAAAACAAACCTGGCTGTAGGCTGGCCTGGAAATACCACTAACTGCAGTGAAATTAGGGCAGCCCTGTGGAGCCGTTGTGTAAGGTTTGGTGCATCAAGTTTGTTTCCCCTTTGTGCCCCTCCTGCTCTGCTTTGAATGCAAGCGCTCCTCAGTCTTAAGCCCTCAGAGCACCACATTTATTCTCCAATGGAGAAAACAAACATGCTGCTATTGTAAAATTCATAGTAGTCTGCAGACAGGATCATGGCAACATTTGCAAGGGAAAATAATATCTTCCATTAGCCCAACTGTGACAGTTGGAAATTGGAGACAAGCATTTGGGTATACAAGCCCTTGCATAATTTCTTTTTACAACTGTCTCACTTGGTCTAATAAAAGATGTTACCTCCTCCAGCAAATCTCAGCTTGCTCTAGAAAGAGGACTCATGTAAGAAATTTCAGATTATGTATATAGCATCTCCTAAACACACACACACACATACATACACATAAATGTAGCAAAAAGGGTATATGCAGGAGATGCAGTGTATATAATCTAACATTTATATATGTATAGATAAATATATATATGTGTGTGTGTGTGTGTGTATATATATGTAACATACATTTTTTTATTTCTTTTTTTATTGGCATAGTGTGGGTAACAGAAATGTTGGGAGAGAAGAATGGTAACAAATATTTCTATACTGGAGCTGTCCAAGCCACCCAGTACCAGTTGTGTTACCTGCTGTGCTTGTATTGTGCATACATGGAGCACAGACAGTCTTGCCCTGGAGGATCCATTGCCAAAGAAATGGACAGGTGTGAAAAAAAAAGCAGGATATGATTCACTAAGACAAATGTGCTAATCTGAAATCTCCCTGCTTTCAGAAGGAGGCCCATTTTGGCATGAGGGAGTCATTACATCAGCTCAGGTGTCCTAGAAAGTGCTATTACGCTCATCTTACTCACTGAGTTAATTCCAGTGTTAGTGTTTTAATGAATTTTATGGCTTCTTCAGTTCTCACTGTTCTGCTTGTGGGAAATTTCACCTGGAATAAGAAAGAGATAACGGCTACATAGCTCAAAATCTTTATCAGAGAAGAAACCTTTGCAGCTTGATCAAAAAATCTCAAAGCTCATTAATTAATTAAAAAAAAAAGTGCTTGGAACTATACAATACATGAGATGAAAGCCAGTGCCTTGCTAAGAGAGCTTGATGTATAAGCACATCACAGATATGGGAAAACTAAGAGATAGGACATTCTGAGCACCTTCTAAAAAAATTTTATTATAAACATTCTTGTAAGCCTGTGGAAGAATTTATTTTTCACTGTGATGTGGTTAGAGGCAAATCCAAATGAACAAAGAATTCAAAATTTAAATAGACCTCCAGTGGCATTTAATGAAGGTATGAGTCCATGAGACCGGCTAGAAACATCCTTTTTCCTAGACAATGCTTTACGCAAGCCTAGTCAAATTAAGTGTGATTAACAGTGCATATTTTAAAGACCTAGACAGACACTTTCCCTGGGATAGTGGTTTCAAAGCTGAAGTGCAGATTAGACTACAAATCAAGAATGGCAATTGATGATATTTAAATAAATACGAGCCACCGAGTGGCTTGGAAATCCCTTCCCCATCCCTTGCTCGGCCTCGTCTCCTCGATAAGCCAGAAGTGGCGAGTGGCAAAACTGGATACGTCCTCTGAAGCGTAATAATTAAATGGGCTGAAATCTGAACAGATGAGCATTCAAAATGCAAATGCCGCTGCTTTTTTAAATTCAGCGAAGAGTTTATTAGCCTTTTATACAGATAATCAAACACAGTGGGGGAGGGATGAAGGCCAAAATTAAAGGAATTCTGGCAACCTTATTTCACTCTTGTTACCAGATGAGAGTATTTCAGCTGCTGCGGTTGGCTTAATTGCCTGGCCTGAGTTTTTAAATGGGTGAAAGCAAATCTGGAGTCTTGTGTTGACCCCTTCCTCTCTGTTTTCCCTCTTGCCCCACAAAGTAAGGGAATAAATAGGAATGGAAAGCAGGATGCTGCTCCCCTACCCCGCAGGAGACCAGGTTTCTCTCCATAGCCTGGCTGAGCTTTCTGAGTGCCCAAAACTGGCTGCTTTTTCCTTTGAAGCAACCCCACTCACCATCGGACAGCCCCAAGG
Organism: Apteryx mantelli; assembly: GCF_036417845.1. Lineage (NCBI taxonomy): Eukaryota > Metazoa > Chordata > Aves > Apterygiformes > Apterygidae > Apteryx > Apteryx mantelli. Next base: position 30,338,455 of record NC_089978.1, read on the forward strand.
GGAAGCAGAGGGAGAGGGAGTGACACAGATCCTGCACCACGACTCCTCCTGATTTTATGCACTCACCATATGTGGGGGCCAGTGTTAGACCCTAACCTCTAGTGTCCTGTTCTGCTTCTTCAGAAAGGTCCATCAAGATAATCCCAGGGACTTCAGTGGATGTATGTCTGTGAACATATGAACTGTGTAAAGCTAATTGTGTCACCAAGTCGAAAGTTTGTGATACTTGTCTTTACTACACACTGACTGTGTTTGCTTCTAACCTCCAAAGCTGAACTATCCGGGCTGAAATCATCCATGTGGGGGATTTGCTTTAGCTTCTGCTGAAATCAGTGACTTTTAAGAAAGTATATTGTTTCCCATGTATTTAAAAGAATTATAATACATAGAGAAGCTGTAATACCTTCTTACTAAATATGGCTTGAAATTCAGCAAAGGGCATGGCCTCTGCATGAGATAATTTCCACTTGTTATTCCTGTGGAAAATATGTCAATGTTTGGCTGTGCAGTGAGCCTGGAGAGGGCCCAGGAACTGGGGACTGGAGGAAGAGCATCCAGCAGAGGACACCGAATGAGATAGGAGCCCCTGGGGAAAAAATAAATTGGGCAATCATATTATTAAATATTATAGCCATGATGCATGTGTGGAAAGGACAGATTTAGGGTAACACAGATAGCATTGATTCTGACACTTTGTAGTTTTTTGCCTGCTTGAGTTGGCAGACCTAGTAGGGTTTTTAATGTCTGTATGTATATATAAAATAATATTTTTTGACAATGTCTTTTTAACCTGCTAATCCTATTCATAATTCACAATACCTTGGTATGCAGTATAGCTCAATGAAAATAACTATTGTGTAAAATGAACCCTAAGAAATGTTTAAAATTGCAATGAAGAGAGGGCTTTTGGTATTACTGCAAAAGAAACAGTAATCAGTGTTGCAGGAGGTAAATTTCTTCTTTGGATCTTAGTTGCTATTTGCAGTTTTTCTTATCGCTATGTCTGATGGTGTTTGCAGTGTATGTGCTTAAGTGGAGGGGTGGAAAACTCTTTACTGGACATCTCAGGGATCTACAATAAAACCATCCTTCATGGTTTATCAAAGAAGAGCCAGTTACTCATTTTTGTTACTTCTGAAATCAGCTGTATCTTTTGTTCCTTCTTAGGTTTAAATTTTCTTTCTTCTCCTCCTGCCTGTACTCAGATACGTATACAGTGCAGGTCAGTGTCACCTCTCACAATGTTAGCTTTCATAAATAGTTTTTTAATGAAAGATGCTTCCTATCTTTTGCCCATAAAGATTGGAATTTGAGCTACAACAAGAAATATTAAACAAATAATTTCCTATACTGAGCTATAATAGGTGTTTTTCTCTTTACACCTCTTCTAATTACTATTACCTCTTCTAATTACTATTTGATGAGCTGTTATGTGCTTAAGATGTTTCTCCAGAGTATTCTCCTAGATTCTGGTGATCGGAGTTATGTTCTGGCTGGTCCTTTCATCTCCTTAGCATCTTATTACTTTATGAGTAGTCCTATCTTGCTAAAATTTGCAAATCAAATTCCTTTTAATTTAAAAGAGGATGATTTGATGGTAGTGTCTGTTGGGTTCAGTTAAAATAAATCAAAACACACTCACTGTAGCTGAAATTGTCTTGAAAGCAGAAAGGCAGTTGCACTGTAAATCTGCGGAGGCGGAGGTGATGAATTATACTGTGAAAGAAAATGAAAACCAGATGGCACTTGCCAAACCCCAACACAGCGCCGTTATGCCTAGCGGAGGCACAGCCCCACAGCACGTACGCAAACCTGCTGCCTGGATCCTGACCAGGCTGCTGCGGGGGGTGAACTTCGAGTCTCACCAAAGTGTCTGGTGACCTGGGGGTTCTGCGTGATTAAGATGAAGCAGAAGCTCAGGCTGAGCGAGCCCAGGACTAGAGACAAGGCGAAGGACGGGCCGTTCGCTGGGAGGCAGGAGCTGCGCCGATAGCGGGAGGTTTGAAGTCCAAGTTTGGAGACTGTGGTGCTTCATGCTGCCTTAATTACAGATCAGGCATCACTTTACTCTTGAGTGGCTGTGAGTAGTTTGAAAACTGCAACTTCAAACGCGCTATGCATCCCAGTTCGGTATAGTAGGAGACAAAAGTTGTAGGAAAGATTAAAATCCTGACTGCACTGCAGTCAGTAATAAAATTGCCACTGCCTGCTGCAATAGAAACAGGATTTGTCCTTATGCAAATACACCAAGCTTGTGCTAGTTCACCTAGAAGCTTCAGGAACAACCAGGACCCCAGTGATGAGGGCTGCAGCAAACAGCAGCAGGCAAAACCTGATGATGGAGGAATTAATGCTAGAACTGGGTTGTTTCTGCTGCTCCAGAGCATTTGCAGTATACAAGCTGGGGAAAGGAACTGTAGGTGAAAGGAAGCTTTTGCGCAGAGAGTTATTGCTTATTAAATGTTGTTCAAATTTCCTTGCAACTTTAAAGTAGATTTTCCAATCACCAGATGAGTCATTCCCCTAATCCTCTTTATTTTGCCAACAGACAAGTAAAAAGGCCCAGCTGATATACAGCCTGGCATATGCTGTTTTATGATTCAATTTACTATTATAATTGTTTGTTGTTCGGCTTTGTTTCTGTGAAATTGATGGATTATAATAATTATTTTGCATATTGTATCTATCTTTTAGTCCTTATATTTAGAAAGGTATTTGGACCAGTTTTCCTGTAAGTGAACCACAATAGGGGCATGCAGGTTTTGTTTAGAAATATCTATTTTCATCTTTATTAGCAACATACGCTATTAGCAACGTTAAGGAAGAAAATCAATCCCCAAGAAAATCTTTCTAGACAGTTTTCCATCTGTTAAGATATCATGGTGCTACAGGATTAAAATTTGATCATCTCTACCTGACAATTCTTGCTGCTCTTGTCACAGTTAAAAATATCTTGAGAAATGGTCAAATATGCGCTTGATGACTGAATAAGATAATTTATAGAAGTTATGTCCTCTTCAGCAGGTATTTACCACCCCACTGTTGAGATGCAGTAACTGGCAGAGTAGTGCAAAGTAAAGTATGAATCAAAAAGGGTGATGCTAACCATTACCTAGGTACGCTCCTGGAAGAGCTCTGCTGTGCTATAGCCCTGCAGACGTTCAAGGTGAGCCATGGGTGTTTTGTTTGCAGCAGCGTGTGGCACAAGGACATATACCTGTGCTGGGAGGATCAGAGCCATCTGGATGGCACTGGAGGACAACGAAGGTTGGAGTTCACCCATGGTGCCTCCTGGGAGCAGTCGCTGGGAAAAACTCTCTCCAGAAGCCTGCTGGGGCTTGGTCTTGGGAAAACTTGAGCAAACAAAAAATTCAGCAGAGTTGAGGGTGCAGTGCTCAGGCTCACTCCCTGCCCCACGCTTATTTAGCAGTACTGGCACACCTGGAGTCAGCACCTTGTTTTAGCCAGAAGAGTGTCACCAATGAGCAGAAGGGAAGTGACAGGAATCACATCCATCACTGCACACACTCATTCACTGCCAGGAAGCAGGCATTCCCATGGGATGCTGCTAGTTTAATCCAGAAAAAAAAATCTGGCAGGGAAGGAATCTCTTATCTCTTAAATCAAAATGCCTCTTGGGGCTTCTCCCGAGGACCACAGCATGTGCTCCATCTCCTGCTCACGGTCTCATCTAAGCTTATGCTAAATACACTGATTTTTTTGCACAATATTGAAAATATGTATTGCAGTGCAGTCATGGAAATTCCTCTCTTTTTAGTAGGATTGTCTGCCTGACTAATAGATAGTCCTTCAAATGAAAGCTGCCCTCAACTCTGTTCTCTCACTGAATTCCAGCCCAGCTGAGAGAGAAGGAAACTCCAGAGAAGTCCTGCTCGCTCTGACAATGATCAATGCCATTGAGCAACATGTAAAGGCAATCTTATTATTTATTTATTGATTGATTGATTTGCCATCGTTAATCTCTGTTGTACTGCTGCCTGCTCTCTCTCCCCATTGGTTAAAAAGGAATGCTACTTTTTTTTTTTCCAAAACGTGATTAAGGATGGATTGTCAGCTTCTGGATAAAGTGACACAGAGCAATAGGGGGAGATATCTGAATTTCTTTTCAACTGCTTTTGCCACCCACCTCTTCATTTTTTTCTTTTTAATATTGTTTCCTCCAGTCCTCCAGCTTTGGGATAGTTATCTGCCATCATCATGCTTTATTTGTCTTAGGGCTAGTTCTTGTAATTGCTTTTCCCTAGGGATGACTGGATGGGCTGAAAAATGGAGGCCAATGGTGAATGAAAGCAGCAGGGCTACATACGCCAGCAGGATGAAATACTGACCCATTCAGCACCATTTTTGACAATCAAAGTTTCTTCAGAGTTACCTTAATGGCCACGATCTCTGCAGATCACTAAATTATTTGGGGTGGACACGAACTCCTCAGACCAGCAAATACATATTTTTATTTATCTGTGAGGCAGCCAGCACACCAGTGGTGCTTCTGAGTGTAGATGGTAATTCACTTCTGACATTGTCTTGTGCTGCATTAATATGAAAATGCAATGCTGATTTTGTTTGTTTGTTTTGTGTAAGGAGATTGATGCTAAATTTTCCCCTGTAAATCCAACAAGATTGTTGTGGTTTAAGATAATTGCATAGTTTAGCATAGTTGTTAAACTGCAGTTGATTCTGGCACTGAGAGCCTGCCTTTGATGTGCCTCGGATTTGTCTCCTGAAACTGAGTGCCAGTTTGTTCAACAATCAATCATTTATTTATTTATTTAAATTTAAAAGAATCAAGATGTGCTCCCGAGACTCTAGGGGGCCTGCTGTAATAAATCATGCCAAAATTCCATTAAATTAAACCTCAGCAGTTCAGTCAGCTAGCTATCTACCTCCGTTGCCATCTAGAAAGCATGCTTCTTCCTCCTCTGAAAACCCTCTCACATAAATGTCTTTTCTAGTGTGCCTGGAAAATCAGCAGATTTGATCTCTTCCAACAGAAAAGAGGAACAATTTCCAGAGGGAGCAAATATACTTTGCAAGCTGCCCCTGTGCTTTCCCCACTTTCTGGGTCCTATAGCTTCAAAAGAGAGGCTATTTCTTAGTGTATCAGGCTGAGCCCACAGAGGGCTTCACTGTACACACAGATGTTGATGGTGTGGGAGGATATTACTTTCTTTATCCAAATTATTCAGCACCGGGAATCAGTAAAACAGCAAGGGAAGACAGCAAGTGTATTCTGCCAGCTTTCCCAAGCAGACACCAAGACACTGACTGCAACTCCTGTGACACTGATGTCATATATTCCCAAACACACTTCCTGGATTTCGGATGTTGCTCTGCATGATGCATGTTGCAAGCATCTCACCCCGAGGTAACTGTCATATGAATCGTGTTGTCAGTGCTTGTGCTCAAGAGGGACGGCTGTATGCTCCTAAAAAGACACGCAATGAAAACTGGATGAAAACAATGCTAGCAAAGGAAAAATAAAGTTATAAATAGGACAGGTTTTTAAACCAGTGAAATTATTTTAATGAGGATTTCCTCTGTAAAAGCCCTAAACTCCTGCTTTGCCCCCAAAGCCTAGTTCCCTGGGATTGCCTAAATAACTTGCCAGTATCTTGGTTCTTACTCTTCCTACCAGTGCTCTGACACTCTGATCAACTGGTACAAAATGACCTGTTTCCATACAATTACATTCCTTTACCTCCAAAACACATAACCACATCCAGTCTGCCTATTGGCACTGCTCTTTTACCTATACTAACTCCCAAACTGTGCTCAGGAATTGTCTGGAAAAGTGCTCCTTAGCCTGGGCCAAAACCACACCAAGGACTCTTTGCAACAATTCAGCAAAATTCAGCAAACTTAGTTGCCCAAAGCACTTTCTGAAGTCAACAGCCACTTGCAGCCAAAGACGTTGCCCACCCAACAAAGCTCCCACCTTAGGGGTCTCAAGCTCTGTGGCTGAATATGGGCTTTTTGCCCACCTACATCTTTGGTCACCTCAGTTCCCGTGTCTTGAGACAGATGCTAAAAAGAGCCCAGGCAGGCTAGGGGCCCAGGTAATAAACGGGAATAAAGAACCCTTTAATGGAAGGGTGATGGAAATGTGACTGAATGGAGGCTAGACTTCAGCTAGATCTCTTAATCCTATTTTTCCTGATCTGACCATTAGATCTTACAGTGCCAAGTACAGCTAAGTGTAAAAACTTTTAGAAATCAGATTTATACGTTCCTTGGAAATCATCCTCTGCAGGCTTCAGCCAAGGTCACCTATGAAATGGGGAGAACTGCAGAGTCTTAGCATCTGTCCTTCAGTGTTCCTGCAAAGAAGCAGTTTCAGGGAAATGTTAAAAACCCTGGGCCCCATATTGCTTATTCTTTCATGCTGAAAGCTCACATACCATTTTCAGTATTTTCCAAGTGAAAGATTCCTTAGAATGTGGAAAAGTAAAAGGACGTAGACTGTTTCCACGTATTCAAGGATTTCAAAGTCAGAAGCAGTAGTGGGATCATCTGCTTAAACATCCTGTTAACAGTGGCTGTATATTGCAATTTCTAATGTGGTTTTGTTGAAGCCTCTAAAACAACTCATCTTTCAAAGCCAGCAAGAAGATTATTCAAGAATCAGGGAGCACAATCCAGGGAGCTGAAGTGAAAGAGTCTGTAACTGGTTTTGATGAAATTACCAACATCTGTAATTAAATCACGTGTATACATGCTGTATGTTTCAGCAAAGTTGTTTTAAGTTGCTTTTCTTCTTTAAAGACAAGCTCTAAGACAGCTCCATCTTTCCCACAGGTGAATGTAATTTAGATATGCTAGTAGGTAGAGTAGACACAGCAGCTGCAGGTTTAATTAAACGTTTGCCTAACCACATAAAAAGACAGTGATATATCTTCATAGCATCTGGCAGTTTAACCATTCACTAGTCATCCTATAATTAGCATGCTGGTAAATTTAATAGAAAAGTGTTCTAATGTAGTGCCAGATGGTCCTTCTGACTGACAAGAGGAATGGCAATTTCTGTCATGTTTACTTCAAGGGTAACACAACAGTCAAAAAGATCTCTCTTAGAGCACAATGCTGATGAAATAAGAGGTCATGTTTGCTGTCCTCTGAAAGCGATGCCTTTGAATGTTGTTATACGGAATAAACATGATTCATGAACTTCCCCTGGAAGTTTTCCTTTGCTTTCCTTGTTTATTTCTACTGTTTTACAAAGAAATTAGCTTTCTTGATAAGTTTGCCGAAGAGCTTTGTGTAAATCACTGGTAGCGTCTCAAGGTCCTGTGGGACATGAGGAGCTGGAGGAAGAAAAAGTAGTGCTGAGTCAGCTTTATTCCGCAGAGAGGCTGGAAGTCAATCCCTGACAGTTTCAGTGGAGTTTTAAATTAGCCCAAACACTAGTGGTTCTTAGCTACAGCTCCATTCGTTAGAGAAATTAACTTTGACTAGGCAACTAGTGAAATGGCAAGGACATTAAAATGAGGAATATCCATGAAGGAGAAATTTAAAAGACAGAGGGCTTTATGTTGTTGATAAATGAAGACGATTATTATGTAGCCAATGGAGAATTTCAATGAACTTCAGTATCGTTCTGGAGTTTATAATAGACTTTAGCAGAATTAGTAGTCAGACTACAGTGATCTTGTTATCAAAGGATGTCTTGTAACTAAGAGCCTCTGGGAGAAGACACAGTGCATGACAGATAAATATCTGTAGTTCTTTCATTCTGAAGTTGGATGCAGCCTGGTAGGCCAAAGACTCTTTCATGGCTGATATCGATCAAGTTCCAGCTAAGCTCCAGCTAACATCTTAAACATTAAAACTTGCTGACTGGTTTTCACTCAACCTGTCTCTGTTCAATCCCTTTTTCTTAAATAATAAAAGTTTGACTGATCCATCCATCTATACTGTCAAAATGTCAATGTAGGAACTCATTATAGCAGACAGTTACCTTATCAGCATGAATAGCTCATTCCATCCTAATATCCCAAATCCTCCTCTACAGAGAAGAACTGTTCTTAATGTGAGGCACTTTCAAAATGTATTCAGGTTGATGGAGATATTCAGCTGTCTTTCTGGGCTTCCCATATAATTCCCCTTTTTCAATAGATGATCTGATAATTTAACATTCATGTCTGAAGTCTGCAGTTAAGAGGCTAGGGATTTTTTGTCCCCTAATTGTGGTTTCTGTGACTATTTTGTGTACCAGTCATTTTGCCTTACTTAAGATGAGAACAACTTGATCTCATGTGTTGATGGACACCACAAAGCTTGTAGTCAGAATACTCAGAATCCTTCTTCAGTTGCATCTGCCTCCATTTTTGAACTGCCACATCTTGCAATGTGTAAGAACTGTTATGAAGTAATTCCTTCACATTATTATTGTAACCCTTTGTGAGCAAGAGAGTGTATCTCAGCATTGCTGTCCAGTCCAGGCTCTCAGGCTGTTTGTTGCTTGGCCCTTCCCACTCTGAAGCAGCCGGCTCCCAAGATGCTGCTGTCAGTGTTCTGCAGATCACAAAGTCCTCCACTGGCTGAACATTAAACTGATAACAACACTCTTTCCGGTAACAACAGGGTCCTAGGCAAGCAGAAGAGACTAATTTGTTTCCTACCCTTCCACCTGCAGTGGGGAAGAAACCTAAATAAACTCCCTTTTGGAGTGGAGTTCATTGTGGAGATAGGTAAGGATATATATAGCAGGAACTAAACAGGTGTGTGTGCTAGGTGTGAGTATATTCAACCATTGTATGTTTTTATAACTGATCTTTCATTCTCAACAGAAAACAGATATTGCCTAGCTTAATGGGTGTGATGGCCTGAAATTTCCATGCGTGGCCTTTCACATTCATCACTGAAGTCAAGTGAGTTACACCATTAGAAACTGAAGCTGGACCTCAGTGGTGCACAATCCACTGCCCTCAGGCAAAAGAGCCACAAGACCCTATCGCATTGCTTGCAATTACAGAAAATTATATATGTTGCTGTCCTGGCAGAAGAAAAAGGCCAGCTATAGCCTCAGACAGACACTTATTGCTACTGCTGAAGGAAGGCTGAGGTAGACTACAGCGGCAGCAGTTACTTGAGTCTGAAGAGCTGAAGACTGAAGACATCCTGCAACAGCAACATTCAAGAAAAGTGGAAAGGAGACAAAAAAGACACAAGAGGAGGTAAAAAGAGGAAGTAAAAAGAGGATTTTCTGGAGAGGTGTTGTTGAGGAAAAGTAGTGTATGGACTGAATGAAAGCAGTCCAGCCAAACTTATAGGCATAGGTGAGATATGAGAGAGAAAGTGTAAAACTCAAACAGTAACAGTGCACTGAAGGCCTGAAGTAAGATGGGGAATAGCACTGTGTTTGAAGACAGTGCAGTCATTCAGAAAACTGTTTCTGCCTTTGAAAACTTTTCCTGATGACATTCAGCTGGAAAATGTCTCCACGTTTACCTTCTGCCTGCTTTGCTCAGCTTGCTTCATTCAGCCATGTCTTGAGAAAAAAGAACAAAAAGTACCAGAAAGGCAGTATCCATTCCTCTCCTATCCATACTCTTTCCATGGAGAAAATTACAGAGAGTAGGAAGAGACAAAAATTACTCAAGTCAAATAATTTTATTCTTTGGCTCTTCACACACTTCCCCCCCCAAAATCATGGAAAATTGCTGCGTGGTTGAATATACTTTCACAGAATGAGCTATGCTACTTAACAGCCAGAGGTCTAGGTCTCCACCAGCCCCACTTCACAGTAACCTGTCCCAAGTTAGCTCGGGGAAGAAGGAAGGACACAGAAGCAGTTTCAAGCAACAGCTGTAAAATTTTTATTTCTGGCTTCCTGCTCTTCCAGGACATTCTCATAACCCTGGTTTCCTCAGTGAAGTGTTCTGGCAGAGGGGATAGTCACAGAGCCTGGGATCTGAACTGCATGAGCTGGAGCCAACAGCCACCCTATGTGGCTTCCCAGTTCTTGCCTTTCCTTTTCTGGCCCTTTTGCCTCTGCGCTTGAGATAGCTTCAAGGTCTTGGTGAGGGATCCAGAGGTGTCCAACTAGCTTGAACACTCAGAGCAGTATTCATGTGAATGGTAACAGCTAATAATAACATCACCAGTAATCTACTGTACTGTTGGAAAGAGTACATTGAAAGTCATGAAAAAATTACCTAGTTAGTATTTGGAATATTTCAAATGATTTCAAAGATTTTCAGAAACGTTCTTAGAGATTCTGGGCTGATGCGGCTGCCATACCCCATTGCCTTAAGCTGATCATTGCTGTTGTGGGTAATAAGAATTCAAATGTGCTGTTTAATTTGCAAACATCTAGTGCTGAGCGATGGAAGTTGCTATAGACATAAAAGTTATTAAACATTGGTAGAACAACAGGCATTAAGTCTCTGTATTGCAGAAAATGACCTGTTTTTTCATTGATATTTTAAATTTCAACTGTTGTTTTTAAACATCTGTGTCTCAGTCCGGTTTAACTCATAATTCTGTTACATCTTTTGTAAGAAACATTCATATAATAGATTAGATTTATTACTACGCTGTGTAGTCGGCAGAGACCATATAACTCTGTTATGATGCTTCACAGAAACGCTGCAAATATAATACATTTATAAATTATTTCTTACTGATGTAAAAATCCCATCCCTTTCCACTTGAACTCACCTGTGCTGTGAGAATACAGAATGGCACATATTTCCCCAGTAGCAAATAGCAAAATTGCATAGTCCACTGAAAGAAGTATTGACAATTAGTTCGCTGAAGAGTTAATATTTGCAAATCAGTATTCGCACTCTCACAATTTTTAAAAACATTCAATGATTAGAATTAAAAAAAAAAGGACATTCAGTTAAATTTATTTCCCAGTCTGTATTTATTTGTTCTATCATTTATTTTTTATCTAAGAATACAGAAAAAAGAAAATGCTTCATCACTGTGTCACTCACATAAGCTATTTCATTTGTTGATCCCTCCCTCGGGAAGTCACAAAAGAGTAGTCACAGACTACTATTCTAATCACTTCTGTTGGCTATAAAAGAACTCAGCTGCGTGAGCCAAAATGAGACCTATCAAAGCAACTTTGATCACTTTATTAGCTGTCAAGCCCCCTCCAAAGCCAGCACTGTCTGCTATAATGGATTGTATTACTTTCAAATGTCATATTTAATGTGTGTTCCTTCAGATCCCTGATACTGTCTGAAGTGCTGACTGGGTAGCATAACACTGAGTGCCTTGCAGGTGAGTTTATTAGTGTCCACATGCTCCTGTTTCTCAAAAGCATGTGGTTTAATTGCAGAATTGGTGAAGCAAGGGCATGGAAAGAATTCATCTGCATTTTTCTGTATGTGCACAACCACGAAGTCATACTGCGGTGTAGATTTGGATGAGTTATGCGACTATAAAAAATACTTCAATTCACAAGGCCATCAGCTCTTTGTCATGAAACAAAAACACCTTCCACAAGAGTTTTATTCTTACTTGATAATACCAGCACAAATAGACAGGCATGGGAGAAAGCCATCATTTAAAGGGATATTTTTATGCATCAGGCATGCTGCAGAACACCCGAGGTCTAAATTTAGTTACTAATTAGAAAAACACTTTTCACAAATGTCATAAATCACCCAACAATCTGAGAACTGTCTCCTTTAAAAAGGGAATGTTATGTCTATTAGTAAAGTAGCTGCCACAGGATCTGACTTCTGTTCTCCAGCAGCTCCAGCAATGGGTCATTACTTACGTAGGTATCTTCTTGCTTTCCACTGATAAAATTAATTGTTAGCTACCTTAGGCCAATACAGAAGTTTTGCCCTTGGTCAGAAATCCCACTGAAGAAACTGCAGTATTGATAATACATAACGATCCAGCATTATCCCCTCAATTTCTAGAGTTTTGTAATTTTTTCTCTTTGTCTTCTGTCTTTCACGCTGTTAGGACACGATCAAATACAAATTTTGTATTTTCCTCTAATAATAACACGAGTCAGAAAGTTTCTTTTTCACACATAAAAGCTAAAAGGCTGAAGCATTCACAAGGTTCCAGGAGACAGGTCCTTGAGAAACCATCATTTACAACAAGAGTAAAATAAGAGTAAAATAACAAAGTTGACACCTAGAAACGATTAAGTAAAGTTGGCATAAAACTGCAGCACGAGGAACAGGATAAAAGTTCCCAATGGTGGGAAAATGGCTTTTTGTGTCACATAAAAAATCTTGAATTTTCAAAGAAGAGAATAGCTCAAATATTTCAACTGAGAGAAAAATCCCTTGTGAAATGTCACAGTGATGATTTATGAGAGCTGTGGTTCAGTGGCCATATGCACCTCTTTTTTTTTCTTTGAGCTGGATCATATTTCCCACAGTACTTCATTTTGTTGAGGAAAATGGCACAAGAAACTCATGAAAGCTGCATGGCCACAAGCACATTTTCAAAAATAAAGTGTACCTGGATATCTGGGAAACGGACAAGTGTAAGAACATGGAGACATCTGTTCTGCAGTGTCTCTGAGGTGCATTAGTAACATGTACACTGAAATATTGGGTTCTTGGCTAACTCTCCACCATACGCTTTCATTCTTAGGCTCTCCTTTTTTCAAAGAAAAAATATATTTTTTTTAATGTGCAGAAAGACCTGTCTTTTCAGGTAAAAGAAAAGCATCTTTTTTGGAGTTGTGACAAGATTTTTTCACCTAGCTTTGGAAAACCTGAATAATATCCATCAACCAAATCCATGTCTCTTGCACTTTTTTCTTTAATTCCAAGCAAATTTCTCCTAATTTCCAGACATGTTATCAGATGATATTTTAGGAGGAACGTGCTGAAACAAGGATATGGTGAATGCCAGGCAAAGGCTTTAGGATTTGCCTTCAGGGTAACAGCAATGGGAAATATTTGTAGAGCGAGTCAATCATATTTCTTAGTGAGATGAAAAAGCAAGGATTTAATGATTATTGAGCATTAAAAATCCCAAATACTTTGACTGACATTGGTTTATCAACCCATAGTTAGACACTTAGTCTTAGCTAGACACTTAGACTAGCTAAGTTAGACACTTAGCTAGTTGTGTAAGCTTCCCACGTATTTAATGGAGGAAAAAAAAGGATCCTTAGAAGGAGATTCATACTATCCTTTCAAATACCTATTTTAGATATCTGGGATGAATAGCCTGTCTTAGGAACCATTCAGAGCCATTCACATTTCACTTCTGTGAAACAGTGAGGGAAACAGTGAACATTTCAGTTCACTGCTTGACTGTGTAGGAAACACTTCAGGATTTCCTTGAGTCAAAAAAGCTTCACTGTTAATGTTCTCCTCGCAGAAAAGGATGCGTTTCTCCACTGTCTGAAAATCACAGCTCTCTCCAGGGACACATTCTGTACAAATAATTTCTGAGCATGTGATCAGCTATGTCTGTTCCTTTAGGTTTTCATAGATCCAAAGTTACATTCTCACCTCATCTACATATACATAATTACAATTTAAGTAAACACAGTGGTGTGTACCTACATTTTCTATTTTGGGAGATATCTATAAAAACAGTTTTCTCTGGCTTAATTTTAGCAGTTTAAAAATTAAATAATCTGTACAAATCTCCCTGATTATTGGTTTGGGGATTCTTTAAGATTAGTTTGCTGAAATGTTTTAATCTTTGAAATCTGAGGCATGTTGCTTAACCACAATTGTTCAGGCATGTCCAGCAGTATTTTTCTGTTCCTTTGCATAGAAGAACATCTCGCTATGTATCAAGTGTTTAAGACATAATTTAGATATCCAAAAATTCACTTTCTATCAGTATTTTATTCCACTAATATGCCACCTTAGTGAATATTCTGGCTTCTAAAGCTGTTTACTAGTACACTCACTGAAAGCAAATCCAAACTCGAAGAGGACAAGCCATTTCTGTCCTGCGAGGTGGCCATTTTATTCCTAGCCCTTTTCATTGCACTTGTAGCTTTCAGTTTTCAAGGTTCATGGTTTGGTCCCCTGGGAGCCAGATTCACAGAGCTGTTGTATGCAAGAAACTCAGTAAGAGAACAGAGAATGGGTTGTCTGCTAATATAAGCACAGCTGTGTATGCTAAGTTGCACATAACTGTTTATACCCAGACTCAGGGTATTGTGCAACAGACAAAAATAAAGAAACACTTCAAATCAAAAGAAAAGAAAAATCTTCTTTTTTCCCCCCATTTCCTTCTATCTAAAAGCAGTTATGCAGGTGTATGATTTAGGACCAAGCAAGAAGATAAGAAGAAACAATTTACACATTTTAGCAGGAGTATCATTTAATTGTTTGAAGTCCTCCTATTACTTCAACAAGCATGGGAGGCATTTAAGAATTTCTGAGAATTTATGTGATGCTATAAAGGATAAATGACCATCTTTCACCATATTTTCCTTTCCCCTGTTTGTACATGGATTGCAAGTGTATTAGATGGGAAATTTGTACATAGTTTTCTCAAAAGATTTTGCCAGCAGTTATCACTAGATTTCTACATCCAGAATACTGGAAAAATGCAGTGAAATTTTTTCCAGTCCCAAGAGAGAAAACCACTTCCCATCATTCTTATATTTATCAGAATAAGTACTTGTTTATCAAAATAAGATAGCTGTAGTCATTTGTCAAAATAAGATATCAGCAATGACATATATATTTAAATAAACTCACCAGGATACTGGAAGCAGTATAGGTTTGTTAATACTGGATTATATTAGACTAAATAAGAGTAAATAGCTGGACTAGTTCAGAATTTGCTTGAGTATTTCTTCATAGTATAGCACTGTGCCACACAGAACTAGCCCACAGCTTGTGTGCTGGGCATACAGTCAACACCTAATGCTATTTCTGTTATGGTATTGAGAAGAATTATCAAAAGAGGGCCCAAACCTTACTATTATTTCTTGAGGAAAGTTAGTGCAAAATATTTCTAGATTTAATTCCAAAATTAAAAGAAAAACCTCAAAACAATCTTCCATTTTTGCTGGTCTTGAATTCTGCCTCCTTTGGCAGATCTGTGAGCTGCTTGGATACTAGGACTAGCGATGGCCTCACCAGATCCGGAGTCTCCCTCTGAAATGGCTTCACTGGTTCTCCACAGGGATCTCCAGAGTTAGCAATTTCTTCTTCTTAACAGAGCTACCAAGAAGTTCTGAGGACAGAGCCACACAGCAATATGAGCATAAAAGGCAAAAGAAAAATGCATGTTTAATGCAGGTTTACTAACCCAGATTAATAAATTCTGTTTTCAATTTAATGAGGATTAGACAATTTGAGTTAATTGTATTTAGTAACATTGGACAAAGCCTTTGGGGGAGTTAAAAGTTGTAACTAAGCTGCTGACAAGACAGTATGATTAGACAAAACAGCTGAACCAATATAACATCTCACTTTTAGGTAAAGGCATTGCTCCGTTTTTCCCTTCCCTGTGTCTGTCCCCCTACATTTCTCCTTCCAGCTATACAGTCTTTCCCTTCAGTTGCTGTAGCTCTCACTCTCTTCTGAGCCTGTACTGAGCCCCTTCAACTTGTAAATGATCAGAAAACTATGCATTTTTTTTCTTGAATTAGTTTTCTGCCAGATCTGTGAGCAGAACTTGCTTACCATGCAGTCAGAAGAGTACTAGAGCCAGTGTAAGGAAAGAAGCAGGTTAAGTAGTTGTGATGAGGTGGAAGAGGAAAAAAAAAGGAAAACCAAGAGGAGAGAGCTGGACTGCTCCTTTTAGGAACAAGCAGCCATTAGTTCGGCTTACTTGTGTAATCTAACCCCATTCCTTATTAAAATCCAGGCTACCTTATCAGTACCACTATTTCAATCCAAACTGCAAACTTAGGTTAGTTATTTGAGCTGGAATAATTTTCGTGTTCGAATCCTGCTAAGTAATCAATCAGATTTTTTCTTCTCCTGTCAGTATGCTGGTGGAGGGGCCAACCTTCTTGGCCTGGCATCCTGAATACTACAACACTTTATGAGAAAAATTCTCAAAAGAATGCAAAGACTGCACAATTAGGAAACTGAGCCTGAAATCCTCCTGTCTTTTTCACCCTTTATTACTGTTTACACCAGTGCAACATAGGTATGAAACACATAAGTATGAATCTTTCACGTCCCCTCTGAAGCCATGTTAAAAAGCCAGGCCTGGGTCAAGGAGGCACAGAGTGGTGACCAGTCAGGGGACTGGAAGTTTTTGAGCAACTGAGCATCACAGACTCCTCTGGGACAGTATAAAACAGAAAAACTCTCTGCTATGAGGAAAGTCAGTTCTGACCATCCTATCTCTAGGTCTCCTCAGCCAGAAGGCTAGTGATCATGAAAGCTGGATTTCATATGAGGGAAGTTCAATGGAGAACATCTGAGAGGCATCCATGTGCTCCAGGAGAAATCCTTGTTCCACTGCAAGAAGGGAAAATGTGTTGAGCAACAAGACCAGGATGCATCTCTGATGGATGCATATCAAGATGGTATCTCTGAACCTAAATTTAGTTTCAGAGATAATACAAGTGTGTCTGCTTCTGCTTGTATTCCCAGTTATTTCCCTGAAGCAGAATCTGTCTGGGTAGTGGTTAATGTTATTCCTGTCTTTATGTTCTCTATAAACTGTTGAAGATGTACTGGGAGGAATCTTTGTACATGGCCTCTAGGGCTCTGAGAAGGTTATAATTTACTGTTTTTCTTTGCATAATCATGTCTATGTAAAGAAAGAAGAAAAAGAGCAGAAACCTGCCCATTAAGTCATATACGTCTGTCCTAAAAAGCTTTCACCAAAGATTCAGTGAATATACTTTGAACACCTGCTTACAATGTTATGTGCTCTGTAAGAGGGCAGGAAACACCACTCTTTGTCTTTCATGGAACAAAGATGTGCACCAGTACAAAGACAATCCTGATGGTAATGGAAAAAAGGCTATAGTGGCAGGACAAATCAAAGGAAACTACAGAAGGAGCACAGGAGGGGCAGAAACCTGGAGATTACAGAGTAGCAGTTTTGGTGGTTGTATTAGAAAAGATAGAGGTATGGAGAAGAAAAAAAGCTCAAACTTGAATTTAATTCAGACTAAAGGGAAGTGGAGAAGCAATGAAGTACTCACAGCTGGACCTCATCTATACAGTACTCACAGCTGGACCTGGCAATAGTCCTGCTGCAAACAGAAGTCTGCACCTCCAGATATCCCTTTCAGCCAGCATTTCTGTGAGTCTTTGATTCCCAAAATATCAGGTGAGGACATTGCCATCCTGTGTTTTTTCTCTGTTGAAAATAGCAATGCACTGCACAGGATTTTAAAGACCATTACTGATATCCTTCGTGCAGGTATCCTTTTTTCAGTGCCTCTCTGCCTGATCTTCACCCAGGAGAAGTACAAGTCACGGAGAAGGGGAATGAGATGTGCTACAAAGAGATGTGTAGGAATGTTGCATAAGGGCCAAGGGGGCTGAAGAGAACAGATTGATGTGGGTTTTATAATAGGATAAAGGATTGTTCATTTCTTAGAAACTGAGTAGAGAAAGCCGGTAACTATTACCAGATGAGGACCATTCGGTGCTCTGTGGGTGTGCATGCCAGGTCAATCCCAAAAGGAAAGGCACTAATCATGTACTAATGCTGACAAGGGTTAGTGCAAGCTGGAAATAAGCTACGTGGTCTAGGTACTAGGTGTCTTTTAAGTCAGAAGGGCACAGTCTTTCTGGATCCCGTTGTAGTTGTGGTTTTCTGTTTTTGTGCCAATCCAAGACAGCAGACGTGGGACTCGCACAAACCCTGTCCCACTTCCTGATAGGGCTTTCCTGGAGACAAGGAGCTATTCTATAGAGCTCAATACCCTTCCTTGGGCCTGGAGCTTTCACTCCGTGATCCTGAGAGCAGCTGAGAAGTCCTCTGAGCCCCTTTTCTTGTTCTTAAGCACAGGAAGAGTTGTCAGAAGAAAAAAAAATGTCAAAAAAGGCAGAACAAGAGATGAAGCCTGCCCAAGGCTGGTCTTCATTATGCATGCAGCTGTGAACAATTACAGTCACACCCACACACTGTAACACACCTAGTCATGCCTGGTAGGCACAGCCCACAACAGCCACAAGACACTCTCAACCTCTGTTGCAAAAAACATCCCAATTATTATCTAATCAACTAGACCTGCCATGATGGGCACTCAGTCTCCTTCCCAACACCTTCCCTGATAACTCAAATCAATCATGAATACGCAGTTTTGGTATCTCAGCATTTCAGGCAGTGAAGAAGTCAGAGGCTAACAAATGTAAAAATGCAAATACCGTATCTGCTGTAGAAATCTGTACTCTTTCTCTAAAGGTTGTATATTACCTCTCACTCTAGACTCTGGGGGCTACATGAAGACTAACAGCTGCAGTGACCTAACTGCGTACATGTGCCTGCTATTAATTGTGATGAGTTATTAAGACCAGCCTTTCTTTCCATATAAACTGTAGATATAAATAGACGTGATGGTCCAAGGCTATATTTCTAGAACAGGGAGCATTTTCTAGCTGCCAGGTTTGGCTGTGTCATAGTCACATCCTAGTTCAATTTTGGAGCAAGAACTGGGAAAATGCTGTCTCTTCAAACCCTACATGACTTGATTTCCATGCAAAGGAAATCAGGGTACAAGAGCTGCACGGAGGAGCATGACTCAAGAGTATGTCATGGTATGTTACAATATGTAATCTCCACACAGCCTGTCAGGTAGATCACTTGTTACAGGCACTTAATTTAGGTATTACAACTACTTGCCAAATTGACTGAAAGGGACACCATGGTCTGACAGCCCTGTGTAGCAAGCTTCTTGAATGCTCATTGCTCTTCTCACTAAAGCTTCTAGGAGCCATTAAAATAAGCACTTATAGATAATTCCTGAAAATAGCTCTGGGCATCTTCCATAAGGATATCTAAGTCCCGCATATCTATGGTCTCGCATATTTAGGGAAGAGGTTTTTTGGATGTTATTAACTTGTGGATGTTTCAGGCAGGAGCTAGAGCACTCTTCAGGAAATGATAAACGGGTTCAGTTTTTGTTTGAGCAGATTCAAATCCACAACTTCTATCCTACTGGCAAGGTTCTTTACCAGGTTTCTAACGTAGCTTAGTGCCAGATCTCCCTGAATATCTCCTTGGGGCTGAATAACTGTGCCAAGAAGAATTCAGGAATCATTAAGCCAAGTTAAGGGAGAAGGGGTATAAAAACAACTCTGTAGCTTGGGCACTTGGCTGAGAAGCAGGGTCCTGGTTTCTGTTCTATGTTCTTAGAGCTGTTCCTGCATTTTATTCTATTAACTGTCTAGTATAAGACCAATGTGCACATCTAAGCGAGGCGCTGTTGAGAACCACCTGCCAGAAGAGAAAGCAGCTGAAAGAAGAGACAGAATAACTTAACCTGACCTCTGACTGACCAAAAGGATGAGATCAGACTAAATATGTGGGGCACGCTCAAGGACTCGGTTGTGCTGGAAAAGTGTACACATATATACTGCTATCTGGAGAACAAATGTGTGTACAGTTGTCTTGAGAACAGATGTGTGTACAGAGAAGAAACCCTTTCACTAAGCTTGTTTTCCTGGCTTGCTTGCTAATCATGTAGTTCAAACTGTTCCAGTGAGGTGAAACTGATAACATGCACAAAAGCACAGAGGCTCGGTAGTGCTGGGGCACTATTTCTAAGACGGGCGGGATAGGGAGTTTGAGATATTTTGGAACCAGCCTCTGCAAATGTTATTTGGATACTAGCCATGTTGTACAGGGTACAACAGTGTGATTTCATCCAGACCTTGCCTTGGCAACAGTCGGGGTCCCTTATCATAGACTGGTGTCTCCTAACAGGGAAACTGGGCTGCCCTGAGACAACAACTGCTAGCAGCATTAGGTACCATGATAGCTGGTAGATGTAGTAATCACCCATGCTTCTGCCTAGCACAAGGGATCAGCTGGGTTTGAAAAACAGACAACTTGAACACCTCCATAAATGACCCAACCTGAGCAGAACTGGGGAAGAATGGCAAGCCAGTGTGGGAAAGCACCATGGAGTGATGAATGCCATAAAGGATTTCAGTGCTCTTGTGTAAGGCAGAATGTACCTGTGCTGTGTTTTCATCTGGGTTTGAACAAGAAAGCAGCTCAGTGGAGGTCAAAAGGAAAAGCTGGAAGTAAAAGACCAAAGAGGGATTAAATGATTAGCCAGTGCTGGCACTGCCAGCAACAGCAGCAGATTGGATTTCCAGTATTAATGCCAATGTTTAATGAGAATACTGTACTCTTTAAGCTGAAATAAACAGAGTTGATGCATTTGAATGAGATTAAGCGAGGATAAAAAGACAGTCTTTGACAGCTCCCATTCTAGCTAACGTTGGCATGAAATTCTCCTCTATCCTGTCCAGAGTTCCAGCTTTTAGAAAACAAGTAACACTATAGTCTTAGTGCATTCAGTAAGTCACCGATGACTGAAAATATATTCATTGGAGGTGATACGCAACTCAGCAGGCGGCAAAGCAGCTGTTCGATGATTTAAAAAAGCCCATATGATTTCAGATTTAGTGTTCCCTTTATAAAAAACAGACTCTTTCCTTCTCACACTGAGGAGTAACTTGGACTTACTGTGTTCTTTAGAAAAAATATTTCCATCTAAATCTGTCTACAGTCATCAGATGAATTCTGAACATATACAATGGAAGATTTTGTTCCTTGATCAATGTAAAATTTGACTGTGTTGATCTCATTTACATCAGGGCATAACTCAGCTTGCTTCAGGTAGAGCTGCTTTGGATTCACACCAGTGTATGTCTGAACAGAATTTGACCTTGCTCTTCAGGCTGTTACAGATAGTAGTCCTCAAATAATCTTTCTGCAGGCTATTCATGTACTTCTTCCATGCTGGATGATCACTTCCTGCCAGCCAAGTCAACACAATCCCTCCCAGACAAGAAAGATCAAGATTCTCTCCTCGTATTTGGTCGCTCCTTCATCCATTGCCCAGAGTCAAAGATGAGATATTTTCTCTCATTGTTATGTCCTCCAGTCTCAGACCTCAAGTTGAAACAGGAGAGCTTGCTTGGGGACCTCTCACATCCTTGTTATCTTCCAACTAGTGAATCAAAAAAGACATCTGACTTCAAAGCTCTCCACCTCTTGCTTCAATGCTCAGAAATGGGATATTGTCTGGAATACACCATATATCATCATAATCTAAGATATGTAGGAAATTAAGTATTGCCATTGACAAATGAATAATGCTCACTTATGCAACACAGATAGAGAAGTTCCTGGAAGGCCTTCTAATTTAATGTCTCTTTCCAATAGGAAGGAGAAATGGAATCTCAGATCTTTTCTTCTAAAGGAGATATTTTGGTAAATTAAATATATAAAAAATTGCAATTTTGAGATATTGCAGTAAAAAAAGGCAATACTTGTTCTTACAGTTGCTCATGTACATCAGCAATTCAAAAGTCAGTAGAAAAATACCTGATCTGGTATATTTGGCCTGGATCCAGGAAATTTTGCATCTCTGACCAGACACTGTACCTCCTGCTTTTTTCCTATCCTAATGATGTTTTAAACCTATGTCAACCATGTCTGTCCTAGGTTTATGTCCCAGTTAGGATATAACTTTGTCCAGATGGAAGGTAGACTGTGACTGTGCTCCTGTTACTCCACTAGGATGTCCTAATCACACATCTTTCTGGACAATAGCTGGTAAATATCTTAGTATATGAAACCACATTTATGTCTACATTGGTGCTTTGAACACTTCATATCACCTTGAAACTGCTTAGAGACTGAACTAATCTTGCCCAACTGGCAACTGCTGGCACAGAGAATAGGCCTCTGCCTGGGCCGTCCTAACCTCTCTGTGGATCAGTCTCACACAGATCAATCTGCAGTGGATGCAAGGAATATTTCACTGAATCCTTGGTTTCACCATTGTTCTGCTGGAAGGAAGAAGGAGTTTCTCTAATTATACCTTTTCAGCAATCATTTTTAATTACATATGTTCTAGCAGCAGTTACATAGTCACCCTCTCCAAAAATGCATTTGTTTTAGACCTCTTTAATCCCTTTGCTGCTGGCCAACCTGCTGCATATGCAGGTGTGCTCCCCTGCACCCTAGGGAGACACTGGGGCATTGGGGACCACAGCAGTGATTCTGTGCTGTCCCCTGCTCTGGCATGCCTGAGGCATCCGTCAGTCAACCATCTCCACAGCCTGCATTGCCTGGACACAAACCTAGTTGCTGAGGCGAAAAAACAGACAAGCAAAAAATGTAGTCTGCTCTTGAGCCACTGTATTACTTAATAAGTCATGGTGGTGTTTGTGGCTGGGTTGCTGTGACTGCTTCTGGACCAGGTCTCTTCTTGAATATGAGGGCCACTAAACTTAACAGATCATCTCTAAATGTTTTTCTTTTAAAGCTAGGGCCAGATCTTACAAAAGGCTTCTCAGAAATGAATATTGCCATCTCACAGCTCAGAAGCTGGACTCTGCTTCAGTTACATCCACTACCTGAAGAGGAAGGCAGCAGAAAGGGGCGTGGGGCAGAGGGGAAGGAGATATATACAGAGGAGCTGGGCTTTCTGCTCCTGCTGCTGAGGACCTGGGAAGAGTGGGGTGGTGACCATCGGTCCACTGCATTGCCTGACAACAGTAGCCACCAGCCACAACCCTTCGCAGTCACCCTGGAGGAAGAGCAGCAGCCAGTCCATCTCCTCTGTACTCTGACAACCACAATGTTGGCAGCAGTCATAGGTATTTTTCTTGCCCTCAGCAGTCTGCTTCTCTAGGCAACTACCTACTTTGCCTGTTCCCAGTGGAGCTCTGGCTTAGGTGATGAGGCTGTTGCAGCCATGTTTTACTGCTGGTATATTCTTGATGTACTGGAGTTCTGTAAAAATTCCTGTCCAAAGCTACATAAGTAAATTCTTGTGACAGGTAAAAAAAAAAAAAAAAAAAGATGTTGGCCTTTCATGGCAGCTTTATATACAGTGCTGGAAGCCATTGGAGCTTCATGGAGTAATGAACACTCTTGTATAGTCTTTCTCCTGTACCAAAGCAGAGCACAGTGCAGAAGTGAATGTGGCCTTATTTCATAATATGCCTGTTGAAAAGTAGATGTTTGTGAAAGGAGATAGGTAAAAAATAAATGCTTTTGTCACACTTTCCACTGAAATGTTCTTCTTTTTTATGGGCTTAAGCAATCCAGTTTCAATGAACCACAGCCCAATCTACACACTAAATCAGGTGAGCTCCCTCAAGTCAGTGAGTCTGTGAAATGAACACCCCTTTGAATCACGAGTTGCTATTGCAGGGACTGTGTACCAGAGAGCACCCCCTTTTCACTGCCTAGGAACATCCAGGTCAAACGTGTTGAGAGGAGCAGTAGTCACACTGCCTAGTTTTAAGCACCCAGCAAAGGAACTTAAATTGGAAGGCTGGTCTGCCTTGATAGTGTAGACAGCCAGGTTCTTCCAGGCAGTGATCCAAAGAAAAAGTCCAGTTACGATTCTATAGGTCATACTCTGAAAGAACTCGTTCTGCTCATTGTCCCTAGGGAAAATTAGGGAGACATCTAAAACAGGTCAGATGACTCAAATCCTAAGAATTTCTGTTTCTCCTATTGACTGTTGGTGGAGCTGTGGGGAGATTAATCCCATCTAGGCACCTCAGACAGGCACTTGTGTTTGGTGGCTAAAGCTAAGGCAGAGTGAATAACATCACTTCTTCCCCTGGGTATCCCTACTCTGAGGGCCTGTTTATATCTCACTGACTTGTTACAGTAATAGAGTGCCAGCCGTAAAGAAAGCATCAGGAAAAGGCTGGCAGTGAAGGAGTTAATTGGTCACTGCTACAGCAGTGAATTTTGAATTCATGTTATGAATTCAAAAAGTTATTTTAAGAACAATCTTGAAAATAGTACTAAGCAAGAAGTCCTTTTGTCACAAGTATTGTCACAAGAATGTATAGTTTGGGGGCTTGTTTGCAGTGTTCCTGTAAAGCAAAGGGATCCATGCATTGCCATTCTGCCTGCTCACAGCAATCTCTGTCTCAAGGATAAGGCAGAATACTAATGCTTAATGCAGCTGACGAAAAGCTATAAACTTTTAATATGCTTACAAATAGGAGACATTCAATTCTGTAAATAATCTGATCTGTTGGTAGCTCTAGTTTTCCTTCACTGACTCTTCAGGCTGTGTATGGGCACAAATAGAGACGAAGGAATGGAGTTGACCAGTGAATCAAATGATAAAACACTGAGAAGGTCAAAGCAGTAGCATTTACTGCCATCATCTTTCACAGAATATATGAGGCATTAAAATTCTGATACTGTACCGTATTCTGGTCACAAAGATTGTAACGAGCACAAGTAATGACATCAAATGAATCTCATCTAATGACAGTAGTGATAACAAGAACAAGAAAAGGTGCAAATACAGCCTCTTTCAGTATGATGTTAAATAGGTGTTTTATAGTCCATCTTAGGAAATAGGGGCTATGGCATCATATTAGGGAATGCACAGCGGAGCCAAGTTGATTAGTCATTAATTATTGCACAAAAGCTACTGTTGATTGATACTACCAGATATCTGATGTATTACTGTCCTATGCTGTGCCTTTTTTCCTACCATGGTCATGAAATTTCTGTTGACAGATATTAAGGCTCCCCCAGATACAAGGGAAGCATAGTGTAAATCTCAGCTGTGAATCCTCAATGACTTCAGAAGAACTGAGTAAACAATGCAACTGACAGGGACTTATATCTATCAGCTCTTCTTTAATGATATCATAATTTCATGTAGTACATGGCGGCAGCTCAGAAACATGGTGGAGCCAGGGATCTCATCTATCTACACGCAACAACTCAGGGATGGAATAAAACTGCTTAATTTCATAGAGTCATCAAGAACCTGGGCAGGATAATTCTATGCAGGATTAATTGGCCAAAATCTGGAATTCCTTTTACAGCTCCCTTTCCCCATAGCCTTTGAAGAATGGGACAGTGTGTACTTAGGAAAAGGCTGAGCTGCAGATTTAATTGCCTGGCCCTGGCAGAAGCAACCATAATTGCAAAAGGCTGTAAGAATGTGTTAGAGATTCCATCTCCTCACTACAATCAAATGAAGTTGCATTTTCATCATCAGCAAGTAATCAGTGTAGTTTATTTTGCTACAAAGACTGCCTTTACTTGGTTGTGATGGTATTTGCCTTTCTGGACATATGACTGCTTGTGAAAGCTACTTGAATGCAATCTAAGGTTTGCAAATCTTAATTTTCCCTTCTTAAAAATCAGACTGGAGGGTGGCTTAGAGCCCTGGATGATTCTGTTTTAATTTGCAGTGCACTGAAGTTTAACTTCAATTGGAAAGTTTTTGAATAGTCTCATTTGCTTTTCTCTCAGCCACACTGGCACTAGGGACAGCTGAAGATGGAAGTTTCCTGGGGCAACAGACACTTGGAGGCAGCAAAAAGCCATGGACTTGCTGGCTACTCTGTCTGTGCCAGAGCTGGGTGCTGCTGCACATGAAGGATGGATCAGAGCACATAGGGCAAGAGCTGCTGCCGCGGTGAGGCTCCATCCTGCTCCCCACCTTGCCAGGGGCAGGAGAAGGGCAGGCCAGGTCTCCCCTTGCATCTGTTTACCTGCCTCAGTCCCCAGAGAACTGAGGTGCGGTGCTCAGCAGGTCCTTACTGCCTCTTGTAAGTGAGTGGCAAATGCTTCCAGTCTGCCAAAGGCAACGTAACTCAAGTAAGCATATGATGTTGCTGGAGATGGTGGAGACTAAAGTTTGGCTGCAGTAGAAGGGACCTGAAATGCTGTTCAGGCAATTAGTCATTGCTGAGGGTGTTATCGAAAGCTGCACTTTGCCTCATTGCAACTCTGAGTTACCAGCTCCCAGCTGAGTTTCCAGCATGATTGCTTGAAACTCTGGGGCTGAGTTTAGCTTGCACTGACAACCCAGGCAGTGGCATGGATTAGTGCATTAGCAGACATGGCATGAGTGAGCTTGGTGTTGAGGGAAACATGCTGTGAGTTAATGCATGCCTTTTCTCCAGTCATCTTCCTCTATTGAGTTTATATCTACACTGAATTTCATATCTACTTGAGGTGCTGTGCTGCGGTGTCCAGGCTTCAGGAGGAGCATAGCTGCCATCAGTTGATGCTCCATCCAGGGAAGTTTACTCATTTCATTACTGTACACTATGACAGAGCTGTTGGCTATGTCTGCGTATAGTCGTATACTCCTATCTGCTATGGCCATCTTGTCTGCTAAACAAGAAGTATCCTGGCCATACCTGGCCTGACTGAACTTTCATTTGTTTATAGTTTTCCCACCATTGCCTGAAGCCTGATGTTAGAGTACTTTTTATATATAGTGCTAAGATTGTCTATGATACTTGTATTTGCTCTATCACGCTATAGTTTTACCTAATTTATTATCCCCTGTCCACCCTGAATCTTTCTTGGCATTATATTTTCTACTCAAAAATGCTTGTCATATTAGACTTTGTATTTCTCCAAAAGAATCTTCATTTATGTTCTACCTCCATTTCTAGTCATTATAGGCTCCTTCATATAATAACGCTAGCAGACACATCTCTTTTATTCATTCCTAGGTCAATCTCTTTTATTCTCAGTTATGTCATAAAGATATCCTGCAATGTAGAAGCTCTTAAGTTATGATCCCAGCTTCAGTAGTGGCATCTGGGGAGTAGTGGCATTCTGGGGAGAGATGGGATCCACCTCACTGAGCGGAGCACGCGTGTCTTTGCCAACAGGTTGGCCAACCTGGTAAGGAGGGTTTTAAACTAGGAAAGACGGGGGAAGGGGAGAGTTATAGTGCCAGGGTAGTTGGCAAAAGACAGCTCAAGTCAGGATGCCTCCAACAGGTGAATGCAGCCAGGGAAGTGCGCATGGGATGTGGCTATGGAGGATCCTCTTCTATCCCTCCTGGGAAACCTGCATGCTCGATCACCTCTCTGAAATGCCTGTACACCAGTGCACGCAGCATGGGGAACAAACAGGAAGAACTAGAGATGTGTGTGCGGTCACAGGGCCATGATCTCATTGCCATTACAGAGACATGGTGGGATAGCTCGCATGACTGGAGTGCTGTCATGGATGGCTACGTGCTTTTTAGGAAAGACAGGCCGGGAAAGCGAGGTGGTGGAGTTGCTCTTTATGTGAGAGAGCAACTGGAATGTATTGAGCTGTGCCTAGGGGTGGATGAAGAGCGAGTCGAGAGCTTATGGGTAAGGATTAAAGGGCAGGCTAGCATGGGTGACAGCGTGGTGGGTGTTTACTACAGGCCACCTGATCAGGAAGAGGAAGTCGATGAGGCCTTCTACAGACAGCTGGAAGTAGCCTCACGATCCCAGGCCCTGGTTCTCATGGGGGACTTCAACCACCCTGATATCTGCTGGAAAGACAAGACAGCTAGGCTCAAACAGTCCCGGAGGTTCCTGCAGAGCATTGGTGACAACTTCTTGACACAGGTGGTGGAGGAGCCAACAAGGAGAGGTGTTCTGCTGGACCTCGTACTAACAAACAAAGAAGGACTGGTGGAAGACGTGAAGGTCGGGGGCAGCCTTGGCTGCAGTGACCATGACATGGTGCAGTTCAGGATCCTGCGAGGAGAAGGCAGGGCACCAAGTAGGATCGCAACCCTGGAGTTTAGGAGAGCAAACTTTGACCTCTTCAGGGACCTACTTGGAGGAATCCCGTAGGTTAGGGCCCTAGAAGGAAGGGGCATTCAAGAGAGCTGGTTAATGTTCAAACATCACCTCCTCCAGGCTCAAGAGCGGTGCATCCCTATGAGTAGGAAGTCAAGCAAAGGAGGCAGGAGACCTGCATGGATGAGCAAGGAGCTCCTGGCAAAACTCAACCAGAAGAAGGAAGTATACAGAAGGTGGAAAGGGGGACAGGCCACTTGGGAGGAATATAAGAACGTTGTCAGAGTATGCAGGGATGCGACGAGGAAGGCTAAGGCCCATTTGGAATTAAATCTGGCTAGAGATGTCAAGGACAACAAGAAGGGCTTTTTCAAATACATCAGTAGCAAGAGGAAGACTAGGGAAAATGTGGGCCCTTTGCTGATTGGGGGGGGGGGGTGCCCTGGTGACGAAGGATGCAGAGAAGGCAGAGTTACTGAATGCTGCCTTTGCTTCAGTCTTTACTGCTCAGGTCAGCCCTCAGGAACCCCAGACCCTGGAGGGTCATCAATGACCTGGATGAAGGGACAGAGTGCACCCTCAGCAAGTTTGCTGATGATACAAAACTGGGAGGAGTGGCTGATACGCCAGAGGGCTCTGCTGCCATTCAGAGAGACCTGGACAGGCTGGAGAGGTGGGCGGAGAGGAACCTCATAAAGTTCAACAAAGGCAAGTGCAGGGTCCTGCACCTGGGGAGGAATAACCCCATGCACCAGTACAGGTTGGGGGTTGACCTGCTGGAAAGCAGCTCTGCCAAGAAGGACCTGGGAGGGCTGGTGGACACCAAGCTAACCATGAGGCAGCAATGTGCCCTTGTGGCCAAGAAGGCCAATAGTATTCTGGGGTGCATCAGGAAAAGTGTTGCCAGCAGGTCTAGGGAGGTGATCCTCCCCCTCTACTCAGCCCTGGTGAGGCCACATCTGGAGTACTGCGTCCAGTTCTGGGCTCCCCAGTACAAGAGAGATATGGCACTACTGGAACAAGTCCAGCAAAGGGCTACAAAGATGATTAGGGGACTGGAGCATCTCTCTTATGAGGAAAGACTGAGAGGAGATCTTATTAATGAGGAAAGGCTGAGAGGAGATCTTATCAATGTATGCAAATATCTAAAGGGAGGGTGTCGAGAGGATGGGGCCAGACTCTTTTCAGTGGTGTCCAGCGATAGGACGAGAGGCAACGGGCACAAACTGAAACACAGACAGTTCCATCTGAACATGAGGAAAAACTTCACTGTGAGGGTGACAGAGCACTGGAACAGGTTACCCAGAGAGGTTGTGGAGTCTCCTTCTCTGCAGATATTCAAAACCTGCCTGAACGCGATCCTGTGCAACGTGCTGTAGGTGACCCTGCTTGAGCAGGGGGGTTGGACTAGATGATCTCCAGAGGTCCCTTCCAACCTCAACCATTCTGTGATTCTGATTCTGTGATCTACTGTTGTTTGACAAGTTACTTAATATCCTTGCCTTGTACATATAAGAAATTTAAGACCTTACCTCAAGATAGATCCAGACTGTGGGGCTGAACCTGTGACCTTTGGGCTTTAATGCATGAGCTGCTATGATTTGAGAACCTCAAGTCAGTTAGTCACAGCTGAGGCAAATTTATCTTTCTTTGGCCAAAGAAATACCAGGAGTACTTGTGAATTATGGAAAAATATTGTCAGTTATGTCCTTTGAAAATCCAATAGGGAACTTAGTGGGCTATTGTCTATAAATCATTTTGAAAGTGTTATATGTAATGGCTGTCATTAAAAGTCAACATTTACCTACAGCTGTGGTGTCTGAGGTACCACAGTACATCTTCTGAAATGGGAATGCCACAATATCTCAGCACTACAGGCTGACATTGATGATTTCATGGCAAACAGTAAAAAGCTAGGACTAAAGTGCTAAATGTTGCATTCAGTTTTCACTCTCATTATGTCATTCCATGATGGTAATGATGTCATAGCTGTTCCTGCTCCTGCTCAGGAGTCAGTGAAATGCCACCCAGTGAAGGAGCTGGAGCTGCCATAAGCACCTTCTGCTGCCAGTTATTGCCAGCTTACTGTTACCAGCATGGTCATGATGTTGTAGATGGTGAGGTGAATGAGCCCTGTCTGCAAACATGGATGCAGGCACAGACAACAGCTATTTGCATTTTCACTTTTGGCAAGTGTTGTGGTCCATGGGAGTAGCGGGAAAGAATCATATGCAGTCACAGAATGCAGATTCAATTCCCACTTTATTCAGCAATGTGCCCATCTTATATGGATATATGTTTGTGCAGTCGTGGCATGCAGGTTAGCTGCTATGAAGCACGCGGCGTTTGCCTTAATATGATTGGTTTACAGTTTCTGTTCACACACCTAAAGTGAATACACGATTGGTGCAAAGTTGCTGTTCACGTGGAGGGGCTTATCAGCCCCCTCCTTTACTTATTTACCACTACTTATCTTCCCCTTCTGTAATGGTCTAGGAATGCTCAAGGACAATTCACATAGCCGCAGGGATCCTCACAGATTATTGTTGTGAAGCACTGCAAGGGCCCCAACAGGCAAGAAGAGAGATTGCAGCCATCATGGGTTACAGTTGTATTCAGCATGAGAAACAGCTAGTTTGCTTGTCCTGTGGACTTTGCCGCTGCCTCTGACACAGCCAGGTTCCCACAAAAGCTGTAACTGGAAATATGTAGAAGTGCAGAAAACAGTGTGCTGTCTCCTGATACTGCTTGTATATATATTTTTTTGTGATGTATGGCAGGACTGTGATCTCCATTTTAGTAGCAGAATAACAAGTCCCCACAAAATAAAAGATGGCATCATTCACAAAAATTTTGTACATGGCTGTGCTTGTACTTGATTCCTAACTGCAGCTTGTTTTGATTTCAGTGGGAGTTAGGTGCCTCAACAAAGTTCCTGAACTTCTGGGACTTTCACAACCTTCTTTTCACAGATCACCCATGCAGCCAGAGAGAACTTGTAAGTTAACACGTTTTACTGTTTAATATCATTTCACAGCCCAGCTGATAACCACTTAGTAAAGACCACATGTTGGGAACTTCTTGCCTAAGGTTTACTGAGAATATGCTCCTTAGTGACATGCCAACACGGGAAGAAGATCAACACAAGAAGATGGTGGGACAACACTAAGCCCACTTCTGACATTCTAGGCTACAGCCGGACATGGTGTTAGGGAGAGGTATGGATACTGAACACCCAAATCCTTTTCTTACTTAACCAGCAGAGTCTCACAGACATCAGTAGGGCTGCACCTATAAGTGGGAGGAAAATATATTCTATTGGCATCCTTCTTTGACCCTTTAGAGCAATTTTAACAGAGCCTTCTGTTATATGCTAAAGATTAATCTACATTAAAAGAATGCTAAAATGAGACAGGCACTATCAGGATACAGATAATGTAAATTTTTTGTGTTTTTTTGTAAACTTGTAAATGTAAGGAATTGCCGGAGGTAGGGCTACAGAGTTTAATCGGACACAGTTAATCTAACACTGTTCAAGCATTGGGCATCAAAACCTTGGTCTCTTGGGTTGCTTCATGCTACACTGCAGGCATGGAGGGAGCAGAAAGCCACTGAACCACCTTCTCTTTGGAGCATTTGCCAGAGCAGCAAATTCTCCAGAGGCGAGAATAGAAGGTTGCAAAACAAGGTAGTATAAACTCATGATACAAGGCCGAAGAGGTTAGAAACACGCTAGCAATGCCAGACTGGCACAAAGCTCCTACAGATACTTCTTCCAATTTATGACAGCCTTGAAGATGCCTTATTTCAGGCCAAGGTTCTCCTATAGCCAGGGAATTTGAAGGCTACAGGCACATTGTCATGCCTCCGTTTGTCTGAAAAGGGCACCCTATTTATACTTTAATTTGACTGCAGTAGAAGGTTTTTACTCAGGCGTATTTTGCTTTGCTTAGCCCAGGCAGTGCAGATACATTAGGGTTGGACAATATCTGATCGAAACTTTTGAGGCAATGAGAACTGCATGTAAAATTTTAAGACTGCACACAACTCTGCCTTGTGCTTTTCTGTGGCTGTATTACATACATTTATTGAAATTCAATTTGTAGTTAGGGAACGAGAGGATTTTTTAAGGCAGTTTATTGCTGCAGGTAATAGAAAAGGCATAAATCTGCTAGTGCTGAAGTTTCTGGCCAGTGAGACTCTAAGCAGTTGTTACTGGAGGTTCTTCACCAACCATGTGAAATCTTAAACAAATGCCATAAAATGTAAGTTTCACACAGACTCTGAGTCATCGTTCAGAAAAAAAAAATTAAATCCTTATCTATTTTTTTGCAAGTTTTGTCTTTCTCCAGTCTCCCCTTTGTGCCAC
The DNA here is from genome assembly GCF_036417845.1 of Apteryx mantelli. NCBI lineage: Eukaryota > Metazoa > Chordata > Aves > Apterygiformes > Apterygidae > Apteryx > Apteryx mantelli. The sequence goes on from NC_089978.1 coordinate 30,370,486, forward strand.
CAAGAACTCTTAGGTAAGTCACAAGAGCATGTGTTAGCATAGTTTAGCCTGAATAAAAGAGACCGGGGAGAGACTTTTGGAACCTGCTACCCACGGTGAAAAGTACTTCAGCAGATATTTTCCTGAGTATAGCCCAGAGCAATAAGTAATGGAATTTCCCTGCTGTAAGAGAGCTCTCTCAGAACAGGGGATAGCAGTGCAGTTACCATATGCAGCCACAGTCCATTTGTATTAGCAAGCAAGGAGCACCGTGTTCATTCCCGACACACTGTGATCAGACCTCCCACTGTTCTTTCTCAGCCGGTGTCTGAGATGGTGGTACCTGACAGGATGTGCACTAGGCATGGCAGTGCCTGGAGGCACACAGTGGGCCTGAGGCTGCAGAAAAGGAGAGTCCTCAGCCTGTTATGATGCATGGGAAGAGGAACAGGCACAGAGCTGCATAAACAAAGGAGACATGACCCTAACCTCGGGGAGCACGAATTAGCAGCTTTGTGTTCAATATGTGACATTTCACAGGTCGGACACAAGGAAAATGGGTGCAAATGGGCGGTCTCATGCTGTGGAGGTTTGGATAAACAAAGCCCCAGTGCCGATGGGGAAACCAAGCCCCTCTCCCTCCTACCATGCAAAGCTATTCAGAGGAATCAGGAGTAAGGTGGGCCACTGTCCAGCGATGGGGCACCAAACCATCCCAAGCACAGACCCACTGCACACCTGACACAGCCATGAAGACAGACTTTAGAGTCCTTTCTCCACAATAGCTGTATTCGTAACATAAGTGATAGGAGCAGAGGAGCAGGAGACTGTGGCTGATGGAGAGCAATTCTGAACTTTCTTTGGCCTTAGAGAAGTTATTACTGTTCCTGCAGGTTGCTTCTTCCCCTCATTCATCAGACAATTTAAAAATGTACCCATGTGCAAGCAGAAATTATTCAGAAGTTCTGTTTAATCTATCCTCCTGCCTTTCTTTAGTGTGTGACAGCTTCAGTGTTGACCTATCTCCTGGTAATAACTTGTGTGCCATTTGCTATGCCTTCCCCATGCATTTTGCATCAACTGAGAGCCTACCACCTGGCCCTTCACATTCCTACTCAAGCTGACTGTACGCACTGGTCAGGGAAAAGGTGACCTCTGATGGACACATTGAAACCCACTGCTTGTTCATGTACAAGACAAAGAAGACGCTTGTGAAATACCTAGTGAATTCATCCAGCTGTGTGCTCCTTGTATTCTTGCCTTGGTCCCTTCTCTTATTCCTCCTCCCCATCCTGTTTTCTTATTTTCTTTGTCCACTTGTTGCATCTTGTCCCTAGTTAACCTGTCAGTTCTTTAAGACGAGGATAATCTTTCCTAAATATTGTACTTACTCGGTGTGACGGAAGCTTAAGAACATCTGGGCTCTCCTGTAGTGAACATAATATATACTAATAACAAGATGTCATTGAAAAATGAGCCTGGTACTGTGTAGAATAATTGAGAATAATGTTAGTTTTGAATAGGAACACTTTTTTTGTTCAAAGATATATGCATTTTGTCAGAAATAACATAATTTTCAGAATGTTCAGATTTGCAATTTTTCCCCTTCATTTCTTTAGGTTTCTCTTCCATTTCATTTTTTTCTCTTCCTGTCAGTTTTTTTTTCTTGTTTTTTCACTCTGTCCTCTAAAAGGTATAAAATTCAAACACCAACATACATTTGGGGGTTTAAGTTTTATTAAAAAGAAAGAAAATATTAAAATTCCATTTTTATAAACATTTATTTTAATACCAATCTTCAACCAAAATATTTTAAGTAAAATATTTACATCAGTTCCAAAAAAATTTGTTAATATTTCTAGTGACTAAAGATATCTAATCTTTCTTCCATTTTCTGTCCTCTTTCTAACCAGTCAGCCATCTTCTCCCTCTCTCTTTTCCTATTTCCTTGCATCGTCTTCTGTCTTTTACTTCCACTTGTACATATAAAACACTCACTGACACATATATTTTGACTGGTGCCTTGTTTCTGTGCACAGCAGAAAGAATAAAGCAGAGCCAGGATTTTACATCTCTGCATATTCTCCAAGCTCTTGTCCTGCCTCTGAGATGTGCAGAGCTAAATGAAGACCTATGGGAATATAAACATTCTTTTTCATTTCTTTTGCATCTCCTCCAGCAAAAAAAAATCAATCTTTTCTCCTTTCCTGCTTTTTAGAGGTAACAAAGAAGCCATTGTCTTCATCTCTAGCTTGGCAAGTTTCAGAGGGAGAGAAAGAAGCGGAAAATCCCTACCTAAAAAAATAATAGTATAAATTATTTTACTATTACAATTTGCTATATTGAGTCAGGACCTCAGAGGCCCTCCTTAGAGCTAGGGGCCCCTTTGTGCTGGGATGATGCACAAAAGGACTCCTGCTCCAAAGAGCTTCTTTCTTTTAAAGCATTTGTAGTGCTGATTAGGTGCTGATGAAAAGTGCTGGCTGGGCAGCAATGGAGAGAAAAGTCTCCTGTTCATCTGCAGACGGTACAAGTTTCCCCTTTCTTCTCCCCTGCTGATCATCAGCTGGGGGCTGCTAGAGCCTCTCTGAGATTTCTAGGTTGCTGGGTAAAGTCCAGTGATTGGGTTCGAAGGCCATTAGACTGATTTGGAGGTCATGGTGCAAAGTTTTTTTTCCCTGGGAGCATGAAGGTCACTTGAGCTCATACCCTAGCCTGAGCCCAAGCTTGAAGCAGACCCGGGACTATAAATGGATTGTAAAGCATGTGCACGTGGACATATGGGTATGTGACTGTGTTTAAGCACATACACACAAGGTGTACATCTTTGAACTCACAGGTCAGTGCTTTTTTCCCCACTGATTCAACCAAGATTTCATCCTCTTTACATACATTTTTATAGGGTTTTATATGCTCTGAATTCACCTTATTTTTCTCTGTTATTGGCACAGCTGGGGAGAGGCAGAGCGCAGCCCTCACCACCTTCCCCGCAGGTCTGTGGTCTGTTCAGTGAATGGGTTTTTGCAAAAGAGCCTCACCAGAAAGCACCTCCCCAGCTCAAACCTATGCGAAGGCCTCCCTCGTCGTCACATTATTGGCTGTGCCCTACGCTCGTTCCGCATGGCTGTTGCAGGCAGCAAAGCAGGGGATGTTTGAGACAGGGAAAGGGGAACACAAACAGCTTAGAAAAATGGATTCTGGCCCAAATGTCTGTTTGGGTTAGTTAGTGCAACTCCAGTGAAGTCAATGCACCCAAACCCGCTTAAACTAATGGAGAATTTGCTTTTGATTTCCTTATTAGGGAGACAGGGCTTTGAACCTAGAGATGCCAGAAGCCAGCTGCCTGCAGGTAGGACACAACAGCAGGGAGGCAGAAAAAGTTGCAGAGGGACGGGAGAGAAGCGACGTCTTCTCTATTGCTTTTGGACTTGTGGGGGCTTTGGACAGAAGCTGAGGTAATGCTTCCTTCTTTTTCATACTCATACCCAGGATTCACACTGCTGCTTCACTTAGTGAAGGTGGCTTACCACAGTGCGGGGCACAGAACAACTATAGCATTGTCATGTGGAGGAAGCATTCTTTAATTTCAGCGTCTTGCCCTTAAAACTAGGGCAAAACTTAGACTTGCAAGAAACAAATAATTCTGCAGAGGAAAAAAAGTATGAAATTGTATGAGTCTCTTTTTTTTTTTTTTTTTTTACAATAGCCTTTATTACTCTTAATCTTTCAGTGCCCATTATTTCTTTTGTTTACATTCCTCTGTTATGAGTATCCCAAACTATTTAGCTCCTGGCTATATTAAGTGGTTTTTAAGTGGAAAATAGGAGCTCAAATCCAGCTGCCATTCATTATTTTCAAATAAATGTAAGGTAATTTCTAATATATGCTGTATTTTTTTCTAGGGATGCAGTTTAGGAATTGAAAGTGTTAAATAAATTAGACGGTCCAGTGAATCTTTTCCAGCCCAATGTGTTGCTGGGAATTTGGACCTGGTCCACTGCATGTCTTTGAAGCTTTTACTGCTTTTATATTTTGTTTTCTCTAATAGCCTAGTTAACACAAAGCACATTTCCTTCAGACCCTCTAGTCAGCTCTGCATTTCACTGGGTTTCTATTTGATCTTTGGACTGTTTCTAATTGATTTCCATTAATAAGGTGCAAAAGTGTTTTATTCTGATGTGAAAAGAAACAAGTAATATGAAACATAAAGTTTATTTGGATTCTATCCAAACATTTAATGCATTTTAGCTTATGCCTGTTAGATGTTCCTTTGGGGATGCACCATCACTTCATCAGCAGTTTCTCCTCTACTTCTGTATTTCTTCAATTAAAACTCTGGCTGCAGAGTGAACTTTATTGCCATTTCATTTTAAAGAGCACCACACTTACTTTGATAACACTCTGTGGTTATACTATGAACACGAATTACACAGCATTTTACATTCTGACTATATTTTCTCCTTCCTGTAAATCATATATGTATGTATTCATTTGGAACTTAGTCCATGGTAATTTCCTGTTATTTGCATAGCCACAGAATCTTAATTTTATTCTTGATACCATATCATCCTTTTTACTTGACTGATTAGAGGGGGAAATAAGAAAGCAGACATGATCAAAAGCTTTGTTCCTCAACAGAACCCAATTAGAGCAAATGATGAAGCATGATATTATAAAGAAATGACTGCAAATATGGTGTTCTGTTGCTTACTATAGATCTTTAAGTTGCTGTCAATATCATGCTTTAAAGATTATTTTAGACATAAATACTTCTGACCTGGCACCTTGAGTAAGCACTTGCAACAGATAGATTGGCTTCAGTATTATTCTTGATTTGCTCAAGGCTTGCTGGAGAAGAATGAGTTTCATTTGGAAAAATACATTTAGATAAAATTGATTTTCTTTTCCTTGCATGAAATCCTCTCTCTGCTTCTGGAAGCATTAGCTTACGCCAGCCTCCTGGATTATTCCTATTTTAGCCTCTGTATTACATGATACAGGCCTACTCTATGGGGAAAAAAAAGGTATTCCTATCAGCTGGCAGTAAACAAAATATTTTCCTATCTGAATGTGGAGATTTGAGTGTGTTTCCACTGCAATGAGGTAGCATAGCTTTTTGCAGGCTAACCAGCCTGGGTTTACCACAGCGCTGCTGTAGACAGCTTCCACATCAGGGTTCTCTTGTGTCGAGACCAGCTGGAGCTCAGCAAGGGCAGAAGAGCAGGCTGCAGGATCTCCCACTGCACTGATACCTTATCCCTGCAAAGGAAACATAACAGTGATTACTGACAAAAGGGCAAATTTGTCCTGCTTTGAACACCAGGCAGTGCACTGCAAATCTCCCAGTCTCAGCATCCTCTTTTAGGACATGCAAGTCAGTGTCTGTCAGCAGCACCACCACCAAACATGACACTCAGCCCCTTCCCATGTCTGTCTGCTGCTGTAGCTCCCCCGAAAGAGCAGTAGTGTTACAGGTCCTGCCCAGGACAAATATCACCACCAGCTTTGTTTGACCCATGGAAAGGGATTTATCACTTGTCTCTGCTTGTGGAGGGAGATAATTTGGCAGCAGAGCAGCATCATCAAAAGCTCACTTGTGACTGCTCTCTGTGCTTTTCCTTGGAACAGCGGGAGCTGGAAATGAAACAGATTTCACCCGCACTGGCACAGTATGTCCAACCTGTCTGTTTACTCTTCAGTGACCTACTTTATCAACAAAAGGCACTTGTATCCATGAAGATTGGTTGTTTTAAGTTCCTCGCAGTTCTTTGCTAGCCTAGCAGAAAAGTTTGCTTAGCAGACCTCAGTGACATTAGGCACTGGCTTTCCTGGTTATTTCCCTGAAGACCATCCTGACTGATAAATGAGACATATACACCAGTTCACTTGCATTTCCACCTGCCTTTTGATGGAGGACACAGGTTACCATGCCAGCCTTTGTGAGGGCGGAACATACTTTTTCTCAGCGTACACCAGACTGTGCCCATTGCCTCTTTCCAGCAGCACCTGCTGCTTTCCTCCTGACCCTCAAGAAATCTCATGCACAACCTTTGTGTCCCCTGCTCAAGCCCCTTGTTTGACAAATATTAACAATGTGTTTCTGTGGGCATTGTCCTGGTTTTAAAGCTAGGTGTATCCTCAAAACAATGGACTTCATGCTTCCAGCTGGTAATTTTGTGTTTATAATGTTTCTATGACTTTTATGATGTATCATTTCACTGTGACCTCACAGCAAGGCTGTGTGTGTTTTCCCCGAGTGAGTAATTATTTTAATAGAGACAAGAGAAACAGGAAATGAGGAATCTGTGGACAGTGGTCTGTCTTGCTGGGTGTAGAGAATCATTTGCTTATGGGTCATTAAGATTCACTGTAGCATAATTCAGTAATAATGTGGAAAAAAATCATGTGTCTGTGGGCTGTGTGAAGTGAAACGACAAGCCATGTCCAAACCTCTGAGTCACCTATTCTGTCTCTCTTAATGAAGCTGACTGCCAGGCAATGAACACTGACTGAGTGCATACAGAATCACAGAATAGCTGGGTTTCGAAGGGACCTTTGGAGATCATCTAGTCCGACCACCCTGCTCAGGCAGGAATAGAAAAAGCAGGTTGTCTGGGACCATGTCCAGTCAGGTTTTGAATACCTCCAAAGCTGGAGACTCCATAACCTCTCTCCCAATTACCTTCTTGTCCTTCACATGTCTGGAAATGATATCCAGGATTAGTTTTTCCATCACCTCCCCAGGGATCAGGGTGAGGCTGACCAGCCTGTAGTACCCCAGATCCTCTTTCTTGCCCTTCTTGAAGATAAGGATGACTTTTGCTTTTTCCAGTCCTCAGGAAGCGCTCCTGATCACGATGACCTTTCAAAGATAATCAAGAGTGGCTTTGCAATGACATTGGTCATTTCTTTTGCACTCACAGTTGCATGGGATTCTTCCAAGCAGGTCCCTGAACAGACAAAGTCCACTCTCCTGAAGTCCAGAGGTGTGATTCTGCTTTTTGCCCTGCTCCTGCTTCCCAGGATCCTGAACTCCACCATCTTGGGGTCGCTGCAGTTAAGGTTGCCCTCGAATTTCACATCCCCAAACAGTTCTTCCTTGTTTATAGGAGTGCTTCTCCTTATTCCCTCCTCGATCACCTGTGTTAGGATGTGGAAGAATGGTTAAGTGAAAAGGGGCATGATCTCTTAGAAGTGAGCAATCCTGTCTTCACGATGGAGGGAGGATCCCACGGCTATGTGAACTGTCCTTGAACATTCCTAGACCATTACAAAAGGGGAAGGCAAGTAGTGGTAAACAAGTCAAGGAGGGGGCCGACAAGCCCCTCCACGTGAACAGCAACTTTGCACCAATCATGTATTCGCTTTAGGCGCGTGAACAGAGACTGTAAACCAATCATACAGCTATTGCTAGCACATGCTCTATCGCCTGTCTATATATACTCTGTGTAAGCTCTAATAAAGGGAGAACGACCATACTCATATTGAGACTCATCGTTACTCCGGGCCCGTCCCCCCACTCCAACATTAGGATGTTGCCATCAGTGCACTCCACAAGCCCCCTGGATTGCTTGTGCCCTGCTGTGCTGTCCCTCCTGCAGATATCAGGGTCATTGCAGTCTCCCATGAGGACCGAGGGCTGCAAATGTGAGGCTTCTTCCAGTTGTCTGAAGAACGCCTCATTTACTTCTTCTTCCTGATTGGGCAGCCCGTAGCAGACACCCACTACAATGACACTCACATTGGTCTGCCCACTAATCCCGACCTACGGTGGTGACAACAGTCAAGGCTGAATGACACAGCCGATCACCTAGAGCAGCCAGTCTCTGTCCTGCTAGCCAGACAGCAAAGAGATGTTGTAATGAATTTAGCAACTTCATTAGGGATAGGGTATGTTGCAGGCTGCCTTAGGGAACAAGGCTATGTTTTTCTGGGAATGTGTCCAGTGATTCTAGATTTTTGTCAAATTCTGGAAAATAGGGAGGACATTTTCCAGAAAATAATCTGGTGCAAATATTTTAAGGCTAACCTGAAATCAAAGCTCTTCATTTTACTCTTTGCATAGACTACAGCAGATCTGTAAATCACTTGGCAGGGGAGGGGAGGAGGAGAAAAAAACTGCATTTTTCATAACAGACATTTTGGGAAAATAGCTATACAATCATTCAAGCAATGTGAATCTTCAAGAGACATAATAAAATAAGGGCTGAAAAACATCACTGTTTTATCTTTATAATTGAAAATATATAAGCAGCCCAAAATATCCAAAAGGATTCCAATTTTTCAAATTCCAGATTTTGCATATTCTGGGAGAATAAGACAGAGTCACTGAGGCAGTTCTGGTATCATGGGAAGAAATGTCAGAAAAATGTTGTTGTCATAAGAATAACTGATAGTTTCATAGGTTTTGTGAGATGATACTGCCAATTTGGGGTGGTTTTATCTCATCTGCATGAAATTCCTGACATGGTGCAGCATGGACGGTCTTACAAAAGCCCAGATTTAGCTCTGAGTTCCTTATATTTGCTTATATTCTGACAGAATATTCATAAATGTGTGTGGGTAGGAAAATATCTATTATCTGCCTCTGCACAAATGGTGTATGGATCAAATAAATAATGGTATCAGTCTAGAAACTGATATGGTCATTAATACTTTGTTGTAAAATATAATGCCAGAAAATCCATGCTCCAGGGTTTTCATCATTCATCTACAAAGTGCTACCTAAAAGAAATGGAACTCTTACAGACAATGAACAAATAGAAAGCATTCATCTAGCAAAGAAATGAAGATTTAATTTAAAAAAAACACACATAACAATCACCAGATTTAACTCAATGTTTTTAGGGGATTTATTACTGTCACCTCTGTTCCTGATCCACAAAGTGTGCATATTTGATATATGGTCAAACTACAGAGCTTTTCAAAAGTTTGAAAACAGCTTCCAATGTTGTGGTCATCACTTATATCCTGTCATCAGCCAGGCTGATGGCCCCCGTGCTTGGGCTCATGGGCACAAACTCTCCCTCAGTTACTCCCATACGTGGCAGATCTGATTGTTTTCCATTATAAGCAAACTCTTTTTTTTTCAGTTAGGTTTATGGATAAGTGTGAACCTCTGATAAAATCAGAAAAAAAGTTCTCTTTGCATGCTAAAGTGTACTAGAAGAGCTTACAAACTTCAGCACTGTAGTCGCTAAAAGTTTACAAGGGTTAGAAAAAGAAACTGGACAAATTAGATGGAAAAAGAATACACGGTGGTAACTACGTGTAAAGACAGCACTTCTGGACACAGAAGTCTCTCAGCCACAATTTTCTGCAAGCATTTTGAACAAATATGTTGTTCTACATCTTCCTTGGCCATTGCTATCGGTAGCTGCCAGAGACCAGGTGTTAGGCCAGATGAACCTGTAAGATGATAAAATAGGGTTGTTCATATGTCATTATGATGCATTCTAGGACCTATTAAATGTCTGGCATGGGTTAGGATTAGAAATAAAAATGAGATAAAAGGATGGATGTGGACAATTAGTCTGTGAAAGGAAGGGAGCTCCAAGGTGTTATCAAAAAGCCCACCTCAAAGGTGGTAGCTGGACATCAAAGAGCTACTATCTCTTAATTTTGTCCCAGGTTTTATACAGTAGTCAAAGCCCAGAGGAGATCTAATTTTAGACCAGTGAATATGTAAACTTCCTCTTCACAAGCAATATCTCCACTGAATATTGTTATGGTGGGCATGAATATAGCTGCTATATTTCATACCAGATGTGTGAAATATTTAGAAATTATTCACCTATGATAACTAATGAGGAAAATAATATTAACAATTTCAGTATTTTCTTTTGCAACAGAAAAGCTGTCTGGCAAATCATGCCACTGCTTTCAATATCTCAGCACAGAACTGCATCAGTAACCTATATGTTTTATTCACATTCTTAATCATGAGTAAAAGGGAGAAATTAAACAAGAATTTTTAATTGTCTGTATAATTCTTCTTAATGAGTACGTTTCGGAGTACCTTAATGATGATGTAGGTTTATGAAACAGAGATCTGTCTTCCTTTAATAAGAAAGAAGGAAATGATACAGTAATATTGTTTAATTATTGCATACCATTTCACTGTGGATTAAAGGTCCATGCAAACTCAGACTTAGAGAAGCAAAAAGATGTAATACTTAACAGTATATATGTTACCAGCAATGATTAGAGGGAAAAAGTCAGGAAGTGAAGGGAAAATAAAAAAGGAGAAAAATAACAATGATACCCGTGATAACAGTAGATCCCTTAAAGAATATGTCATGCAAGAATTATGAATTAATGGGACTGCTCACCTGATTAAACATAAACATTCAGAAGTGCTTTGCTGAGTCAAGGGCAGAGTGCTTAGGCCTGGCAGAGTTGAACCCATAAAGTGGAGAAAGGAGAACCAAGTCAATGGGTATAAAAATATAAAAATAGTCCTGGGTATAAAAATAGGGATAAGAATAAGTATGCTTGGAAGATAGGAGTTAAAATGTTACAAGATCTCAATGACAGCATTTTACTCCATTTTGCAGAATCGTAAGCAATTGCTTTATGACAGCTTTTTAGCCACTGCCTAATTTTAAGCATGCAAAGAGTTCATTGACCTTAGGCTTACCTATCAGCATCTCCAATTTCCCACCTATATGTGTTTCAATTAAGTGCATGACCATGTGTTTCCATGCTGCCTCTCATGCCTATGAGGAGTTCTCCACACATGTCTGTAAACCTTCACTTGCTGTCTCCTCCAAACTCTCCTCTACCCTGAGGTGTATATCAGAGACAAGCTGGCCCGGTGCTGAGACTGCTGCTCGTCAGACTGATCTCTGTTGGTTCACAGCTTATTTGTCCTCACCGCTTTGTCTCTTGTCCTGCACTTGGATGGCAGGTCTCTGGGAGGGGGCTGCTTCAGAGCACAGCCCCAAGGGTTAGGGATCCTCAGAGATCAAATACAAGAAAAGCAGTTCCTTGAGTGTCTTGTTAAGCTTGGGCCTAGATGATGATAAGAAGGGAACCAGTGAAGGAGTCAGTCTGTTCCTGGGCTTCTTTAAGAGGATGCTTTAAACTAAGACAAGTCTCAAAGACCTTTGTTAAGAATTAAGCTGGAGTCAGCAGGATAGCAGAAACATGCGACTTCTTAGGGAGGAGAGGGAGGAGCGTTTGTTCCATCCTTGTTTTATATATATAGATACAGGTCTTAGATATATGCTGGATATATATGCTAATTAAGCTCCTCCCCCCATCATCTGTTTATGCCCACTTTCAGTTAGCTTACAAAGACAAAAATAACAGATTAATTGTGGAAGGGCTTTATTGTAGCTTTGCCCCCACAGGACCTTGGGGATCTCTGTAGGTGGCTCATCTTCAGTGGGATCTGTGCCACCCAGTTTACATGCCATTGTCCCGCTGCTTACTAAATTATAACCACACAGTGAAACATCCACCCCCACAACACCTTTGGTTGCTGGACTAGTCTGAAACACCTTTCACAGAGAGGGCTCTGTACTGGAAAGCAATAAGACTCTTTCGTCTAAAAAAGAGGCAAACAGAGCAAGGAAGGAAATTGGATTTCCAAAAAAGAAAGGATTGTGCATAACGTCTTTTTTCCCCATAGTGGACTATAGGCAAATTTGTGGCCTCCCTGAGGTCAGTAGAAGTTTTGCCATTGTCTGTACTGGAATGAGGTTATCCCATAGTATATTTCCTTTGCTGCCAGTATTTTGAACAAGGCTGGGGATGTAATGTGAGAAAGTGAAAAAGAAAGAATGTATTCAAATCCTGTTCCTGTGGCCTGGGAGAAATCACCAATCTTTTGCTGCGTGGATTTCTATGTGTTTTTTGGGAAGCTGCAATGTAATATTACAGTGAGGATTAAGTGAGAACAGAACATAAGGAAATGATCACAAGGCAAGAAGGCATTATATAATAGCACTTTCTGGAGACATTTATGCTTCAATAAAAAAATAATAAGTGTAGCCTAACTCAAAAAACTAAGTAATCTTTCAGGCATCCAATAAATATGGTTGCCACTGCATCTTTGTTTTTATTCTCCAGTCAGAAAATTCTCACACACTCCGTGTGCTCCCCAATAAGAGAAAAGTATTAGGGCTGAGTGTTTGATCCACACACAACACATAATCACTTGTCTCCTAGTTTTTGCCTCTTCATTTTTGCTGGTTTACTGCTTCCTTAGGGATGAGCATGAGCGCAATAAGCTGGCTTGTGTGCTGTAGTGGCCTTGTCATTACTATGTAGATAGGTGTGCAGGGTCCTTGGGAAAGCCACCCTGAAGGTCAATGTGCTATTTTAAGATTTCATTGCAGCGTGGTGCTGACTCTAGAGCTCACAGCTGGTTTCAAGCTCTGGCACTGAGCCTAGTTAAAGAGACAACTTCTAACCCAGTCTCTTCTCACAAGCAATGCAGTGTCCCACTCTTGCTTGAGGCTTTGCTTGTCAATCCACCCTTGAACAGATCAAAGCTACTGCTGACAGGTATAATTTGTATAATTTAGAAATCTGCATCATTAGTCAGATAAAAGTTTTGGGACACTTTAAAAAAAAAAAAAAGTGTTTATTGCTGACCTGCTGGCTCAGAATTGTTTCCAGAAGGGTAGGGTGTTCTTTAGATTGCTTTGATGGAGCAGCAATATATTTTGTTGAGGTCTGAGTTGACTCCCTGCAGCTTTGGACCATTATTGAATTCTAGCTGACAAAGAGCATGCCCTCTTTTCTTTGCCTGCAAGCCAAATCCTAGTGTGGCTCAGTGGGGCATCCAAGCAATCCCTGACTAAATTAGATCTCTTTGAGCAGAACATTGAAGATGTACCTGATAACAGCTGAACAGCTAAATATTACTTCCTACCAAAAACTTAGGCAGTAAACAAAGGACTGTCATAGGGCCCTGCGAGGTCAAAGATACTATTACCAATTTTCAGTTAAAAGTGCTTCACTCACACTAGCAACTAGGAGGAATGGCTATCTGGAAAAAGTTAGTGCAATTTGACTAGTGTACCTATAAGATTTGCACTCTGACCAGGCTCCTTATGTGCCGTGTACCACTGCAGCACCCAGCCTGCTTGCTGAAGTTTGCTAATGCTCAAAGGAAGCAGTTGCTAGTGTTTATGTTCCACATTCTTCCATTGCTCAATATCCAAATATTTCACAATGTAGATCCAGTTTCAGAAGTTCATTTAAAAGAAAATTCTTGTTCCAAGCTGAGTTTCTGTTGCAGCCTGAATCCCAAAGCGGGTCATGTGAAACATTTGGCTCATGATCTCTGGAGATGCTGCACTGCTGATTTTATAAACAATATATAATAGGAAATGGGTGAATGTGTTTCTGATTTGAATAAATTAAATCTGGCAAACATAATTCACTCCAACAAGAACACCCGTTGCTCCTGGTTTCCAGAACATGCTGTGTATCTCTCTCTAGGGGAACCTGGGGGCAAATCTGTCTCTGCACAAGCAAAATTCCCTTACACATCTGCTGGAGCGATGCCGAACTGCGACAAGCGTTTGATCCTGGAGTCTGATTTCCTGCAGACCAGAAAGAGAACTCTGACCTGAATAATAGAAAACAGCCTCTACTTTAAGCAGCCACACTGCCTGGCTTATTTTCCTGCTGTATGCTAGGAGCCTCTGGTGTGGTAAAAATATAAAACTTGAGTCCTGACAGAATTGTTGCCTGGCTTGTCTGGTATGCGAGAGGGAGGCAAGTGCCGCAGTGCTTGTGCTGGTTCACGGGAAGTTCGCTCCGTGGGTTCTCACAGAAAGCCTGAATTCATTCCCACAGCAGACTTCACCCAGCAGCGTCGGGAGGTACGCGGGGCGTCTTGCTCAGACCCATGGGATGATGTGTGTATGTACATCTGTGAACATGCTCTGCTGAATCCAGGCCTCAGCTCAGTGCGGTGCTCAGGTATGTGCAGAGTCACTCCAGCCAACAGGGGCAGTCTCAAAGGTTTATTGGGTAAGACCTCTTGCTGGCACAGATGACAAGTAAATCACAGTTCAAAGGGCTGTATTCAAAAACCTTATCTGGGGCTTGAGCACATACATCTTTAAAGACTAGTTCAAACCGCCTTTTTACTAGTACCACCCAGTTCCTGATAATGGTTATATGGCCTGAATCCAGTACAAGTCATTTGGCACTGACATGTCAGAAGAGCGTGTTCACCCTATGCCTTTGCAAGACTCTCTGTGTGCTTAAAAGGGCAATAGAGCGGAGACTTCTTGTTATTACCTAGTCAAAAGAAAAGCATATTTATTGTTCTATAAAGTAGGACCTGGAGCTCTAGGTCTGCTCCCTCCTTGACTCCCCTTTGCCTGCTCTTCTCTGGCCCTGTGAATGTTGTTCTCAGGAAGAGGAGAAGCTTGCTCCCCCTCCGGGTGCCTGTCTGCCTACAGGTCTGAATGGTCCCCTGGCATGTGAAAGTTGGGAAATCTCTGCAGGCTGTGGAAGGCCCCAGACCCAAGCCTCCCATGTCCAAGGTGAGTGCACAAATAATGAAAACATAGGTGGCACCACAACATCATGGCAATGGCGATGCCTTTGGGCAAGCCCAGAGACGCCTGTTCCTCTATCTATTTGATTTTTTTTTTTTTAATTTCCTGGCTCTAGGTTGCTTCACCCTCAATATGTGAGCGCACTGGATTGCCTTAAAAAGGGAGTATGACTGCTTATATAGTCAACAGAGAGCTGTATGCTTCTAACCAGCTTCTTCATAATGATCCCAGCTACTGTGTTATTACCTTTTAGGATATTCAGTGAGCTGATTCAACTTCTGGCACCAGGGAGCAAGCAGAAACCTGGAGCCAGCAGCTGTGGAAAGTGGAGAACCTCCCCCTTTGATGACAGAGTGCACTTAAAGCAGCTTAGATTTACCATGAAACTGCACATCAGTCTCAATAGCTCCTATGGCTTTCTTCTTGTTAGTTTTCTATTTAAAAATGAGCAATACAAAATGTTGTGTGTGTGTCTGCATGTGTGTATTGAGGTAGGGGGATTCTAGCGGTATAGTTTGTACATGCACAAACACACTGTGACCTTCATGGTGACCTTCATGCTTCAGGATACACCCATTCACCCACCCTGAGCCCAACTTCTCTTTTACTCCCATTAGCAAGAAGCCAAAGTAATTCCATTCATGTATTGTGAGTTCAAATAAGCTTTAAAAAGTTAAAGTGGGCAAAATCAGACTCATAGGGTGTTTGTTTTTTGAAGACTGTGTGAAATAGAATAATTTTTTAATCTTTTAATAACCCAGCTCTTGGCCTTTGAGCACTGTAGTCTGTACAAATGCACTGTCTCGGCTGGGAAATCTAACTTGCAACAACTTTTCACTGTTTTCCAATATTATTTGTCTAGGTATTGAATGCTGGAGACCTAGGGAATGAAAAAAAGAGAAGCAGAACATCCCAGTTAACATGGCCTGTTGCCTTATTAGTCTAGAGAAAGCTGTTGCCTGTATAGAGTGGTGGCTTGCAGCCAGTGTTAACATGACCTTTTGACTCACAAGCCTATGGAAAGCTTCTTCTATCTTTCCCAGGAGGTGTCACTATAAAGTATCACTTTATTGAAATACTGTTCACAGGCATACAAGACCCAGCATATGGGTAAAACTGGCTGCCAGGGATTTGGCACGTCCTTTTTCTCCAGTTCTCTTTCTGATGCTGAAAGAATGAGTGGGGCCCTGTTTCCTTTTCCTCCTACTAGCTTGTTACTGGACTTCACCTCTCTGCTTTCCCATTGCCCTTGTTTCTCTTGAAACTTGAATGACTACAAATAGTTTCTTGCCACATATCAATGAATAGCAGAATGGGGCCATGATTGTGGTTGAGATACCAATAAGTCCAAGTGGCCACTAGCAATAGTGCCTTTAGGTTTGCACCTGTAATGGTTACAAGGCATCCAGTTTCACTAAATGAGCAGCGTCTTTCTTCAGAAATATCTGAGTCCCCTTTCCACTGCAGAGCAAGGACCTACTTCCCTGTACACAAAAGAACAAGCTTTTGACTCCCTGATCCTGTTTTGCTTTCTCTAAGTCTATTGCATTTGGTTAGGGAACTTTCTGTTTTATTTGAATACACCATTGTTTATTTATAATTTTGTTTTAGATGTGTCATAGATTCAGCATGTGTCACCCAGCAGGCAAACAGTAATAGGCTGGAGAGTTAACAAATATACTGTGGTGAAGCCAGATGGCCTGTTCTCTGAAAGACACTTTGTAGCACGGATTTTTTTCCTTTGGTGCCCAATATTCACAAAACCCATGTTACCACCTATAAACTCACTCTCCAAAGCATCATGGGTCTGCGCTCTGCTCTGTCACGCATCTAACACCCACTGTGATCAGAAAAATGTAAACTGATGCACTGATCAGACAATCAGGCCATCATACTGTGGCCATAAGAGGAGTCAATAAATAAAGGTCTCCCAAGCACCCTCTCAGTTTCAGGGTATCAGGGGTGCTGAGGTTCAGGGTCTCAGGGTGCTTGTATCCACCAAGTTGTCCCTGAACGTCCACAGCCTTGATGGGACTCCTTTGCACAACCAGTTCCTTCCCTCTAAAGTCATCAGTGCAGAACCCAACCCCTGCTTGCCTGCGTGTGTGGTCTGAATTCTCCCTAGGAATGTCCACTTGCATCAAAACTCCCATTCACATCCATGGGACCAGACTCAATGATTAGCTCTTGCTCTTGAGGGTTTGCAGCTGTTTCCCAGAAGCAGCTTCCCAGAAGCAGCTGATTTGAAAGCAATTTCAGAGTGTGTACTAATAAAGAAGATGTGTGCTGGAAGAGTATGTAGCTGTGCTCACATTTTTCCCAAAGAACCCTGCCTCTGAGGTGTCAGAATTTTTTTCTTTTTTTCCAGGATATCATTAAATGAGGTTTCATTTTCTTCCTGGTTTGCTCATCTCTTCCTTCTTCCAGTTCCTAACTGGGATGTTTCCCAGTTTCACTGAGCTGCATGCAGTTTTCTTGGGAACCCATTAGTACCAATTTCAAGCCTTAGCTGAAGGGGATGACTCAAAAGAACTGGGGAAGAGTCTTGCTTCCAAGTGCTTCTCAGGCTCATGAAAAGATGGGGCAAGTTCTGAGCTGACTAGGTATTTGCAAGATCATTACATCAGAAGACTGGGTGTTTGGAAAAGAGACGGGCAAACTGACTGTAATTATACATGATGTGGCAATGTTCATTGTGATTGGCTAGGAAAATGTTGATTTTGTTGACTAGGAATAATATTAGAGATGGCTTGGGTTCTCTGTTCAGCTTTGATTTCCTGTCTGAATGCACAGGGTTAAATACAGGGAAGCTATAAATGGCTTTTTAAAGAACAGTTAAGGACAAGTGATTGTATAGATAAGGCAGCATAAATTACACAGATTTGATGAAGCTTTTGTCATCTTTTTCCCGTCTCCACTTGAAAGGAGACGCTATCCACCCACCTAGCTAGCCTCAATCAGCTTAGAGGGAATTATTCCTCCAAAGGCTAGACATAACCAGTTAAAACTTAAATTACCATGAGAAAGGAGAGCTTTGAGGCGGGCTGAGGTTGGAGGGGCTGTCCAGCGTACAAAATGGAGAGCCTGAAACAGGAAAACAAAGGACTGCAAGGCACGTCTTCAGTGTAATGCAGAGATACCTGAGTTGATTTTAAAGGGTCTAGAGGATACTTTAAAAAAAATAGCTATCTCTACCAAAGCTAACTAGCATAAAGCTAGCTCAGGGAAGTGTTGGAGCATTACACCCTGCAGTGCACATACGCTACGGGCACTAGGAGAAACTTCCACTTGTCAGAAATGGGGTTAGAGAGGCCCAGAGAAGCACATGCGTAAGCAAACCAAAGCATTGTTGGTCTGCTCTTGATGTTACACTTTGCCTTAAATGCTTTGTATCTTTGAGGAAAGAATAGGTAATGTGTTTCTTTGAAGATGCAGGCTCTACATTGCCACAGACAGACTGCCACAGCCTCCTGAAGGAAATCTCTTTGAAGAAAAGGACTGTGTAAATTATTGATTTTTTTTTTGGGGGGGGGGGCAGTTTGACAACAGAACTGAAATATATATGTATATAAATTAATCTTGAGTCAGCCTGAAATATTGGGCAAAGCCAGTCTTGGAAGGGATATCTGAAAGCTGGAACTACTTTCTGGAGGTTGGCCTTTATGCATTTGACTTTCTAAAATAAAAGCAAGGCATTAGATTCAAAAGGAATTTAGCTTTCATGTAGAAAACAAGTGAGGAGGTCACAGTGGCTATGTCAATATTGATGAACAGAAAAAGGCCAGAACTGATCTTTATCATTCAGGTCTAGTGGCATCAACTGGCCTCAGTCCACATTGTTTAGAGCTAGGCCTTTTTACAGTAGATTCATCTTGGAAAGAGATCATTAGAGATATTCAAAAGAAACCCAGGGATCAAGATAGCTATTAAGCATTGAGAATGATCAGGACTCAAGCTCTTTCTCTTGTTTTATTTTATTTAGCAGTGTAGATGTAGCCAGCATTTTTACCTCACTTCTGTTTGAAGCCTTGTGTTTAGGATGCTCACCTGAGCCATATTTAAATTATTTTGCTAACTGCTTGAAAGCAAGGATTGGATATCTCTTACATATCCAGAAAATGCCCTAAACCCCTACTGTGAGGTGAACCTTTCTCAGTCTTTCCTGCTGAAGTTGCTTCTTTTTTCATTATACACAGATATTTATTGGATCACAAAAAAGGAGAAATTACTCTGGAGCCAATCTGAGGGCACAAGGTTGAGGAACAGGAGGTCTTGATATCAAGACCTCTTTAGAGTCAGGCACAGAAAAGAATTGCACTCAGATCTTCAGGCAAATGTCTTAACCACTGGACTATCACAAACAGAGCTGGAAATGGCAAAACAAGTCTTCTAACACTTCCAAAAAGTAGTATCTTTTTTCACTAATTCATTCCAGATTTCATGGTGATTTTATCTCAATTTAAAGAGAGTTTCAGGTCAACCAAAATGGATTTGTTTGAGTGGTTAAATTATTTGTTTTCTTCTCTGTTCTTTCCCACTCCAAATTGCCCAGCCCTTCTGCAAGATCCAGAGCACCTGTGGCCTGCACAGGTTGTCACTTTTGATCATTCCCAGTGTTCTCCTCTGGACCTTCTCCATTGGGATCCTCACCTTCAAGGTGCACAGCACCCAACATTGGACACAGTACACCAGCTGGAGCCTTCCTGGGACAACAAAAGTGGAAGAAATGCTCACAGTATCCTACAGACTGCTTTCCTGTTCCTACATCCTTGTGTGGTATTTAGCTTCTTTGCATGACATTGGTGGCTTGGATTCAAAGCCTTTTATAAGCTCATAGATATCACCTACAGCACAACTTCAAACAGCGAACACTTAAGCTTTGAAAGCTAAATGTTAAGGCGGGCTTTGAATCAGGTGCCTCTCTTAAAGTGCACATGTTTATGTTGATCTGCATCATGTAGTTGCCAAAGTGTTTTAGAAATGTCTGGAGGACATTTGCCAAAATAGGGCCCATTTAGGTGGAAATAACAGGAGAGGGTCTCTAAGTTTTTCAATAATCTCATCTCTATTTCTGTTTCTCAGTGGGAGGCAGAAATGCAAGAAAATGAGTACAGATGAGAAAAATAAAATCAAGCATCTTGGTTTTTGTCACAGGTTTGTGAGCTTGGGTAAAAATTCAAAGACACATAAATTTCCCACGGCATCAGAACCAGCTGATTCATTTCTAATTTGTCTCAAAAATAGGCAGTGGCTAAATTATAATAATAATAAAAAAAAAACCTAAGTGATGATTTCTTTTTATCTTCCTTTATTTATTTATTTATTTAGATATATGCATGTATAAACACATGTATTAGAGGAAGTGATCTTGGCTATTCTGTAATGTGCATTAGTACATGTAACTGCAACAAGAGTTATTTGGCTTAGAGCACAGATGTACAGAAAGTTTCTCCAAATTCATGCTAGGTAATCAGTCAAAAAGTTAATGTATGGCAGGTGCACTGATATGATAAATTATAAGGGTATTCCAGGAATTACTGCAGTGTTTCAGAATAGTGTTTCAAGCATGAAATAACCTCAGTCTAATTTATCTATATGCTTTCCAGCATGATTGGCTATAGCAGCTCTGAAAAAATGCATTCCTTAGAGCCAAAGATCTTCCTAGGAAATACAGAATAAATACTGTTCAAACTGCAGATCAGGTCTGTAGCTACATAACTTCAACTAGTTATTCCACAACACCACAGTCACAAAATTTCCTGCAGAAAGATAGAAGCACAGGAGTCTTTGGACAGTTAAGATTCATTCATTTTATATACTGATAACTAGCTCTGAGGGAAAAATTGTTTATGATCACTTTTATTCTGTATTAACTATGCTGTTGTGTTGAAATGACAGGACATGGGGGTAAACTAGTTGCAGCCAGTTATGGTTGCTGTCTTTCTCCTTGTTTCTCATGTTTTTGGAACAGCAGAGGCTCACATTTTTACTAAACATGATGCAATTTCAATGATCAACTGTACTGAAAATGCAGCTTCACATATCCAAAAAGCACATAAGGAGAGAGCATCCAAAGGATAAGATAGACCACTGCAGAGAGGAGTGTGTACATACATTTGTACATTCACAAATGAATTGTGAAAAATGTAGTCAAGTTGGCTTCCTTCTTTCTCATGTCTAATTATCCAAAGAAGAGATTCTGCAGAGAGCTGGGGTATATGTCTAGCACTACATTTGCAGTGAGAGCAAAGCCATAGAGAGAAATGGCTAAAAGTTTCATTGGTAAGTTAAGAAACACTTTTTTTATCCAAGTTGGCATCTATATATCTGTAGTAGTTGGTTAAGCATAGCTTCAGCTGACACTAAAATTCATGCCAGGGAAGATGTACCTTTTACTCTGTCTTGAGGAATTCTAAGGAAATTAGAGGTTCAGACAGGCAAGAACAATCTGTCTCCCTGATACAGTTGATGTTACTGGTTTCTCTGTGTCTAATGGCAGCTTGATCTCCACAGTCAAGCTTATTCTTTGAAAAGAGTGCTTTCTTTAAATAATTAGGAAAGAGGGAATTGGAGGGAAGTCAACTGCTTTCCACTTTTGGTTGGTATTGTCATACCTGGGTTGTCAAGTCTAAAGGAAATGTATAATTGCTATGGGAGCTTATTAGTCCCAGGTCAAGTTTGTCACGAGTGTGGACCACACAGCCCTCTCTTTTCTCATCTCCCTGCCCCTGATAGGGTGTACATACTATACCAACAAATAGTCTTGATTAAAAATGGTCAAAGAATGACACTGAATTGTTACTCACTCACTGCAGGGAGGACAATCATCAAAATGGGAATTTCCAGCCTGGAAATTCTGAAGTGTTTATATGCCTCTCTTTGCTTCATTACCACCTCCCAGGTCTGGAAAGTATATTATATGTAATAAAATCTAGATTGCAAGTCTAAATGGTGTTAGATATCATATGGATATGGCATACTAGCATATACCAGTTTGTTTCATTTCATTTACTCCCTGTAGGTAACACAAAATTATCATGTAGAATCAGACTACATCTCAACCAGTACCGAGGATGGTATAAGATGTTTTAGCAGATGGTGCAAGAAAACTTCATAGCAGATAAGTGGGGAATAACTGACCCAGGGCAGTTTGTTCTTAACCTTCTTTGGCGGGTTCATGTCATTAAGCACAGAAGTCTTCAGCTAAAAGCAAAACTGGGAGATGAAAATGTAGCTCAGTCTGAAGGTGAGGTTTTCATTTAAAGAGGTCACTCATTAAGGAATAACTTCCTGTTGTGTCATTGTTCCCCTGTTCTTATACTCAAGCCAATCTGTTTCCTTTGCTATAAAATCCAGATTCAATACTGTACCAAGCTGGCACCTGTACTCTTTCTGCTATAATTTGGTGGCAATCCATGGGTTTTCCTAAACCCATCATTTTAAGAAAAAATGTCCTTTTGGTTGATATTTATTCTAAGCACACATATGAATTTTTTTTTCATAAATTTGGGACTATGGTTTGATATAGACTAGGGATAGGCAGTAATTATTCAATAAAATAGTTCCTCTTCAAAAATCACTGTCCATTTCTGATGTTCTTTTCATTCTCTCCACCTGGAGCAGTTCCACTTTTTTTGTAAATAAAGAAATAAGTAATATTAATTAGGTTAGAAAGCAGCTGTCTCTGGAACCTGGAGGTTGAAGCACACATATGGGTTGAGAGAAACGTCCCTATGTCAGTGAATATTTAATTGCTTATGCAAAGTGAAACAAGTCCAAAACACATCAGGAGTCCCTCTGCAAGATGGGAAAAATTCCAAAACAGGAAAATATTAATGAGGTAGGAAATCTGCTTTCTGTATTCCTTGCAGTATGGCTGTTCTCTAATAGCTTTTGAAGATCACAGATGCTTATAAAAATAGCCACTTTCTGAACTTGGAATGTGAAAAAATTTTATTTTAGATATAATGGTTGCTGTAAAAGTGGTAAGTTATGCACATGCAAAAAAGGATTTATTGCACAGGGCATTTTCTATTTCCATCTCCTAATGCTGTGAGCTGAAATAGAAAGTAAATATGACCCCTTCAGCAGTTTGAAATACTGTGACTTGCTTTGGGCCTCTCCGCTCTACCACAGTCTTCATACTTATTGTCATCTTTACTTGAATGCAATCACTACATAGCACACTAAAGCCATTTTCTGTTCACCTTGGATGTATGGACTAAGACAAGTAGTGTCAAGGGTGCAATGAGTAATCTGTGACTGCAAGTCTGGAGTTCCTGCCAGAAGACTGCTGGATGTCACTGCCATTGCCCAGTGCTACCTTGCGACTGGGAAGACAAAGGTACAGATGAGCCCTTCCACACTGCAAAAATGCAAATATTACCTTAGTGATATTCAGTAAGAGAGCTTTTACTCTCAGACAGGAAGAAATAGAATGTTATGTTTCCCAGAAAAATGGTGCTGCCTCTCAGACTATCCTACATATGAAAGGACTTTTCTACTCTAAACGAAGTGTTTGGGTTTTTTTAATGAGCATTATAGCAGTCTGGAGTCATGGTATCTCTGGCTGCCACATTCAATTTAGGCGCATGGTGTTACTGTGTGATTTCTCAAACTGTTAGCCCCACTAATGAAGCCTGAAAGCTACAGTCAGGCTGGATTCCTTCCCACTTGTACCTAATCGCCCATAGCAGAGGTTCGGCAAAGAGCTCTCCTGTATGTCTGAGAAACCAGTACTGCCTTGTAGCACGGTAAAATCAAAGAAGAAAACATATAGCTAAACTGTGCACTGCACTTGTGTCTTTGGTTGCCAACCAAACAAGTTTTTATCCATATAATCTGGCAAACGGTACTGTGCCCAGGTTGCCATATAACCAAGACACTGAAGAGACTAAGCATATAATGCTGTGTGCCTAAATCAGATGTATATTATCAAGGGAGAGAGATGGGTTTCTCCAGAGGTCAGTTCAGAAGAGATTGGTATTCCAAATGACCTTCTAGAGAATCACAGTCTAGTCTTCTCGGCATTATTGTTAAGTACTTAAAGTTAGGCAATATGGAAATATTTTCCCCACTGGAAATTGGGCACCACCCCATGTAAGTAAATGAGGTTCTTCCATGACATGCAAATACATAGGCACAGCACAGGCAAACTCTTCCGATTAGAGATATTAAAGAGTCTCATCCCAGAGACAATAGAGTCTCTATGTTAGTGGGATGCCCAGCCTTCTGGAAATGCCTACATCTACTCATGGCATGGAGAAAAGACCCAGATGACTACCACAGATCAGATGCCTAACTTTTACACGGCTAAACTGAAATGGAATGAATCTCCCTGAAAGACTGCTCTGTTACGCAGTTCAGATCAGGTTGACAGCCAACTGAATTTTCAAGTTAAGATTAGGTTTCATTCAGATAGTGAAAGATGTATCTTCCATATAGGAATCACTGTTTCCTTACAAATTACCACTGAAATGTTAGTACTGTGTATGTTTATCAGATCTGCTGTGTCTTGTACTTACAAAGATGCAAACATTAGTGGGAAAGCAGTGCTGTCTCTCTAAAGAGAAGCTGCACAACAAGATTTCCTTCTTGTCTGGGAAGCTGAGGACAGACTGTAACTTTGAGGACATGCTGTAGTCCAGCACAGAAAGAACAGGTGTATATTTAGGGTAGGAATGGGAAGCAGATAGGAGGACAGGGCAAAGACACAGGCTGCTCTGGTTTTCTTGGGAAGTTAGCATCCATCGTGCTACTACAAACAAGAACTGCAACTGTGCCAACAAAGGACTGTCTCCTGGGCAGGAGAGACCCTGAAGAAGAGATGGTGTTGGAGTGGACAAACAGTACAACATCAGTCTCTAGAACTAAGGAAAACCAAATAAATGCAATTCTTTAATGCAAAACTTAAGACTGGCTAGTAAGCACAGGAAGGCAATTTTATCTCTGTATAGGAGCCTTAAGCTATGGCTTCCTATTTATGTCTGTGCTCCTTTTAACCCCAGTGTTTTCCACAGCACTGAGTTTAAACAAGCCTTGCACTCAACATTCAAGAACTGTGATAGGACATGTGAGTTCCCCTCATCCATGTTATGGAGAACTGTTTGGGAAGTAATCTCTAAGTATCACTAAATTCCTGATAAGCTGCCATACTTAGCCCAAGGACAAGAAACTGTACAGACATTTGCATATCAATTTTCTACCACTAGCTTTAACAATGGGAGCTAGAGTTGGGCAGCCACAGCATACATTTATAAAGCTTACAGCTGTGTTCAGTGATAAGATAAGAGCTTCTTTTGTAGAGACCACAGCAAAAGCTTTGTCAGTGATTGAAATGACACTTTTATCTCATCATGAAAGATGCCCCTTCCAGTGGAAGTCTAGCTGGCATGACGTTATCATTTGAATTTTTTTTTTTCCCCATTGAAATGAAAGGAAAGAACCTTGCTGATTTATTTAGCAGTCTGTCATTTTTTTATTATTATTTGTAACATTAAAAGAAAATTAACTGCAGCAGAAGGATTTTATATCCATCTACAAACTTGGTTATTAGAATCCCAATATTATTCAACAAATAAATAAAATAAAATAGCTCCAGAGCTTGAAATAGAATATTTAACTGCACAGAGCCACAGTGGAGACGCTCTGGTTATGGCTGAGCAAAACCTTGCATTATAAAGCTATTTTTTATTATTATTTTGATGCTTGTAATTTACTGGAGGGGAAAGTAAAAACCAGCTACATTTGAGCAGAAATTTCCCAAAATTTCTCTAAGCTCACTGGCACATTTGGGTGCTAATTTGTTAAAATTTTGTGAACTCTTTCTCAGTTGCATGATGCCAAAGCATTGTGAGAAGGTATAAAAAGTTGTGTAAGTCATCCATTAAGGAATGATTTTGTGGTTTTGACATACTAAATAAATTTGGTTTCACCTAGCTTTATCTATCTGCAAATCTGGCATCTAGTTTAAGCTCCTCATGCAGGCTCTGTCACTAGTAAGTAATAAACAGAAACCCTAAGAGGGCAACTCATTACACCCATGCTGGCACCTATTCTCCACTCACTGTAGAAGCCTCGATGTTTAACTTGGATGAGTTGGCTGAGTTAATAGATAGTTTGAGTTAAATGAGATGAATTCACCCAGAATTTTAAGAATAACTCATGTTTCAACTGGTAGGGAAAAGGTCCAGTAGTTCTGTCTATATAGTCTATCGAAAAGAAGGCAAACAGTGATATGATCACAGGTTATATGTGATCTTAGGAGATGTAACCTTTGATTATGCTTGCTTCACTCTGTCAGGCAAGCATCTAATGGCTGGAGGGTGAAGCTAAAGTACAATGTTTAATTGTGTGTAATTAAGCAATGGAATGCCTTATCAAGGGCAGTGATCAGTTCTTTACTACCGGCAATTTTAAATTGAGGCCTGTTTTTTTTTGTTTTGTTTTCTGTTTTTTTGTTTTTTACCAGAAACACAGATTGACTCCAGGAAGTCCTATAGGGTGTGACTACACTCTTTGTTCTATCTTATATCCACCCACCATACTCCACACCCCCATATTAACAGTCAGGTTCATCTCAGCCAGCTTTAGCAACTTAAAGGTTGGGCAATCTATATTAATTATCATCAATGGGGGAAAATTGATACTTCCGGATACACATTTTGAATATCAGTCTGGACATACACAGCAGAGTAACTCTGCAAACACAGGTCATCCTACTGATCTCCATCAATTTGTGTGTAAACAGTAATTCACATGCATAAACTTTTCAATGACTGGACCCTAAGGAAAATGTAAAAAAGCTTATGGTCATCAAAAGTACTGAGGGCCATTCCTGGAGTACTTTCACATACGGGCAGACCAGCTGGCCCCCTCTTCTATACTGCTTTCCAAAACTGTGTTCCCTTCATGTGTTTATAAAATTCCATGTCTGTTTAAAGACACAAAACTTGCTGCTGATACTGCAAGACAAATCATGACAAACTCAATCAAATTCTGTTAGTCTGATTCACACAAAATTTCTGCTGAAATCCACATGAGAAATGAAAAAGTAAGGGCTATGTGCAAAACGCAGTAGATTCTCCTGATACACAAATCATGGATTTGGATTTCCTTACCCATATCAATTTATATTCTTTGCAGTAAAGAGAATACCTGAAGCCTTTAGTCAAGTATAAGGACACAGGTGAGAGGAACTGTGCAACTCTTATTTTCTTTTTAATGAATTACAAGTATTATTCACCTCCAGATTATCAAACATTACTTTGCCTGAGTGAAAACTTAATACTGCAGGATATGACACTAACTATTGTGTAATACAAATGACAAGTAACAGCGTGCCTCATTATTACGCTTTCACATTCATTAACAAAGTAATTTACCAGCTGTGCTCTTCTGCTATGGCCCTCACACTGTAATTAATCTATGCATTAGAGATGAAACCATACCTCTTGCCTTTTAATTCCGAAATCTCAGAGTTCTGTTCAGGTAACTAAAACCTCAGTAGGCCAACTGCTAAAATTTCGTCCATAGGTATATAGGAAGAAGTTGTCTATCACTGTCATCAGTCCAACAGCATCGGTCTGTAGGGCATAGATTTGGCCTCCCTTACTCTAGCAATAGAGAGAATTATTCTTCTCAGATAGGTGAGGTGAATATTACTGAGCCCTAGAGTTCACACTTCAGCTAATGAATATTTTCTGAAAAGGCATCTACATGAAGTTTCAAGACTTTTCATGTTCCCTGGATAGGTTTGCTGCCTTGTGTATAAAACACTGAAGTTCAACACAACATATCAGTGTAATTTCATGTTATATTTTTATCTTTTCTTACACAGTCAAAATCCTACAGCCTTTGCTTCAGAAAAACTCCCAATGATGGCTGTGGGAATTTTGCTAGGATAAGGACAGTGAGATTGGCTAGCAATGGGAAGGCATAGCAGAACTGAACTAGAACTGAACAAAATCAGAACTTCTGTTTCACTGGAAGTTCTGACACTTTCTTTCCTCTTGAATCAGGTCAAAAAGCTGAAAAAGCAGAATGAGCTCTGAAAACAGATTTGAAAAATCTCTAAGTCATGCATTTTGACACATGAAAATGAAAGGTTCCGCTGTCCCTAAATTGAGAGGTTTAATTTAAAATTCAGGTGACACTGAAGTGCATCTGCCAAAGTAGCCACAGTGCAAATTACATGTTGCAATTGCAGTGCCTGAGATCCTCATTCTTCCCTTGGATGAGGCTATGAGAGGCTGACTACAAGACAGCACTATGGACTATGATGCAACACAGAGCTCAGTTAAAAAGCAGGCTTGCACTGTGCTTTAACCTTGAACTGCTCACATCAAAATATTTCTGTGCTCCAAAGTGTTTTATGTTTGAGTCAAACCAATTTTGAGCAAGTCCAATATATTTAGCACATGGGGTTTTTTTTCTGAAGAAAATTAGGAAGGCAGAAGGGTGTAACAAGGAAAGCCAGGCTTCCTCAGGAAAGTAATTATTTTGCTGAAACAACACTATCTCTAGCAAAACCATTTCTGTGGAAAATTCATAGTATTCAGAACCACATAGAATTTCTGGATGTTCCCTTTCCATAAAGAAATGATAGACTAATTCAGTCCGAAGAGAACTGTTGGGATTTGTTGTTTGTTTTGTTTTAAAGGACGATATGTATTCAGTCCCACTGGAATTGAAGGAACATTTCAGATCTGAATAAAGATGCGTTCCAAGAGTTATTGAGAGGAAGGCTTTTGGAGAGCTGGCCTCTTCAAGGGCTTGTTACAGCCAGTGTTTTCAACCAATTGCTTTAATAAGAGCTGAATTTACACACAAACATTTAGAAAGCAAATAAATAAATAAGGGGGGCAGAAAACAACTTCTCAGCATTCAGTATAATATTATGAGCTCAGCATTAGAGGAAGCCATGCATCTGTTTTATAGTTAGTTTATATTCTTCTTTTGTGTGTGCATTTTATGCACATAAAATTAACAACCTTTGACTATCCATTTGTATTTATAACATCTGCAGTACCAATGGGTAACAGTTCTAGCCTTTCTGTCCCAGGCTTGCTAAGCATCTGAATTTGGAAAGAAAATGCCAGATAACTCTCCAGGGAAACATTCCAAATGTCAACATCTCTTGATGCCTAGACATCCTAATTCCACCAATGGGGAATCTATAATGAAGGAAATCCCACTAACAGTGAAGCAGGACATAGCTAGGAATGCTGGGCTTTGCTTTTTCTGTTCGAACCAACTGAGATATAACTAATTGCAGGCTGAGACTGGAATGGTCTTTCCTCTTTGAGGTAAAGCACATGTTTTGACTATGTAAATGAAAAAGATCATTGAACAAGATGAGCTCAAAAAACTATATTCATACTGTGACTGCTCCCCCGACCATGCCACTAACAGCTGGGTGGACTACCCTAGAGAAGTGGTGTCCATGAGTACCTGGACAGTAAATACTCTCTCTCCCCGTTTTTTCTCTGGGGATACTGGAGTTCACCACCACCTTACAGAAAAAAAACGACAGCAAATAAACAAGGCCAGTGAAGAATGACTGGTGCAAAACTCTATCTGAATCCAGCCAGTGGGACTATTATTGTGATATTTTAAAGAGAGATACAAAAAAGAATTTTTTTTTCCTCTGCTACAAACTCCTGCAGTGAAAATGTTCCAGGTGGTGTGCAGCTGGTTCAATTCAACTGTTTCTATTTGCAGATAGTCTCTCTAGCTGTGAGGAATTCGCTTGTTATTTTGCTGATAAATTCAAGATTTCTTCAGAGTGTGCTGTGCCATGGGGAAGCAGGAGAGTATCTCCAGAGGGAAAATACAGCCTTTTTGATGAGCTGCATCCAGTAGCATTCACTGAAACTCCGTCCCCTTGGGCTTACCCACATATACATTGGATGCTTGACCTTGCTCATTAGGAACAGCCAGAAGTGAGACAGAGGATTTATGATGGAAATTTTTGAAAATTCGTGATGGAAGGCTGTTTACAGAGAATCATTGGTGAAGAAAGTGCCATGTCACCAACTTCAGGTAAACACTGAGTCAGCTGACCTGGGACAGGAGCACACACCAGTGCTGGGCACTGAACAGCAGAAGGTCTCCGAGCACTTCAGACTAATAACCCACCTGGAGGCAGACCTTTATGAACAGTATGGAAATAGCCAATACATCCTAATGACTGAGCATAAGATTTGGGACAGAATGTCTTTGATTTTAGTCACTGTCATCTGTGAAAACCCTGCAAGTCCCCTTAGTCCTTACAGACACTCTCCACCACAACACTGCTGTCTTCTTTACAGTTTTTGCATTAGAGAAATAAGAGCTATATTCCAGGTTGAAAATGAGTGTTTTGCCAAGCTGGTTTTTGGGGGGTTTTCATTGTTGTTGTTGTTGATTTTTTTTCAACAAGATGAATAACACTCAGCTTTAAAAAAGCCAAAAGCCTTGAAGATTTATTTTGCTGAATTTCATGCTAGTTAAGTTGTGGGGTGAGGCTACCTTGGCTAACACATGCTCACATGAAACCAAATAAAAACTGCATGCAGAGGAATACCTCTGAAATGAACAAAGCAACTGAGATCATTCACAGCAATCAACATTGGTTGTATGGAAAAGGACTAGGGCTCAGTGCAACTGTCTTGCTTGTTGTCTTGATCTGAATTACAGTTGATTATTGACAGAAAGAAATTAAGAAAGGAAAAAAATCAGAGGAAAAAAATAAAGTATTTCTCCCACAGAGAATTGAAATGGTTTGTTTGTAGAAGTTAAACCTCATATATTGCAACAAACCAGAAAGAAATGTCTACCAGAGACAGAGCCCATAGGTGATGTAAGCTGTCCGTAGCTGAACTATCAGACCGGACCCCACCCATGCTTTCCAAGGGCACTCTCACTAAAAGCTACGATCTCATCTCACCCACCAAACCCTCATTCCCTCCTTGCACTTCTTCTCCCTCGTGCTAAGTTAAACTCTCTTTTTTTTCTTTCCCTTTTGCAATGTTAGTTTTAATCTGGAGTTTATCCAATGACAGAGATGTGGAAATAATTTTTTTATTCCAATACTAGAGAATTCAGATTTCCCTTATAATAGTGTTTTCTATATAACAGAAGTGTAGACATATGTGTGTATAGGAACATTGATTTCTGACTAGTCCTCAGAAAATACTACAAGTATTACTTTAATAATCTTTGGGAAGCAAAAAACTGTTTCTAAGACAGTGCTTTATATTTTATGATGGGCTTAGCAGCTAGAAAAATGTATACATTTATAAAATTATGAATCAGTTATCAAAAACAGCAATTATAAAAAAGAAACTTCTCTATTTTACAATTGGCTATTCATCTTTGGAGAGTGCTTTTTAAATAACACGAGAGAAGTTCCCTGCTCATTTTTGTATTGAAGTAAATGAGGTCAAACTGTATCTGCACACTCAATATTGGTATGATTTGGGTTGCAGAATTCTAGGAGTCCTTTTGAGAATACTTTTCCAACTCAGAAGTTGTGCTAGTTAGCACAGATCAGTCACCCTGTCTCCCAAACAAGAGCTTTAATTATGCTGCACTGGAGCAGATCCAGTTAAAGCCTTTGAGAACACAGAACTCTCATGCTTTGAATAACAGAGGCTCAGCCCACAGGGTGAGGCTTTCCTAAAACTTGTGTCTAGCATCCTGGTTCCACACCATCTGCAGGAAACTTTTGACATGATGTTTCAAAGGTCTCAATTTCGGCAGCATGTCGGAGAATAGGATCCATTAAAAAGACTGAGCAGTTCTGTGCACATCTGCAATGGAAGGCTAATTGTAGACTTGGGATTTTTTGGTATCATATAAAAAAGATTAAAAGCGGTCATTAAAAATATATAGAATCGAATTTCTGTCAATCGTGTTGTTGATTAAACTTCAGCTTCAGTTCACTAGGACTCTCAGACCCTTTTTGAAGGGCATCTGCCTGTTGTTCGCTCTCCAAGATTTGTCCCTTTTATTGCCCAGGTGTAGCTTGTCCTTATTAAAATCCATCCATCCTATTTATTTTAGTTCATCGAACCTATTTGTCAAGATTTTTTAAGTAATAATCTCTTCCTCAAACCTTGCATTCCTTCCCAATTCCATGTCATTTACAAAATGTAATAATCCTGTTTTCTAGTCCATTATACAAGACACTGAAGAAAACTTTGAACAGACCCTGATGTGAGATAGGCCACCAAAGAGCTCTGTTCATCCCTCCTTCCTGATAGTGAACCACTAATAAACATGGTGTACAGTTTGCTGTCCATTTTCGATCCCAACCTACAGTAGTATTTTCTAGGCCATATCCCCTTATTCTTGCTTATGAAAGTGTGACATGGGACAGTGTTAAAAGCCTTATTAAAATTATCACAGAAGGAAATTAGACTGATATGACATAATTTTAAATGGCTCCACTACGGTTTAAAATTATTTGATTGATTGTTAGTTTAATTATTTAAGATTTTTTCCCAAGTTTATGGTTCCCCAGGTCCCCCTTCTTTTCATTCTTTCTTTTTAAAGGCAGGCACTATATCTGCCTTTTTTCAGTCTTCATTTCTTGAACCTCTCCTTCTCAAGCTCTCAAGACAGCCATTCGCAGCTCTGAGATCACCTCATCTTCTTAGGATGAGGTATACCAGACCTATCTGATTTATCTTTCTATTCTAGACCGTGGTCTTACCCTTTTGTCACTGGTATCAGCTGTGTAACATCTGCTTTCCTTTCCCAGCACTTCTGGATAGTTAAATTCCTCATTACCACAGAAGTCTGGTGTTTAGTTAGTTGCCCATAAACTTCCTCCTCCTGGTTTGGTGGTGTAAAGTAGAAGTCTCCCACAATGCCTCTGTCATGTTCTTTCCCCTTCCTATACTACCTTTATACTATTTATATACCTTTAGGTATATAGATACCTAAAGGTATATATACTATATACTTTTATACTATCTGCCTAACTCTTACATTCAAGATTTCAAATATATGAAGCCATATTTCTTCTTCTTTCCTCCTGCCTGTCTTTGCCTTTTACATTGATATTTCAGTCAGGGGTGCTATCCTACCAGATCTCTATTATGCCGATTAAATCATAATCTTGACCATGCAATAATTCTTCCAGAACATCTTCTTCATTTTTGATATTTCTGGCAATAGGATGTAGACACCAGAGCTTGAGGCATTTGGAATGAAAAGGAGTCTGATTATTCAGTACAATTTTGAATTAAGTTAAAAATCATAGAGAAGCCACCCATTCAACACAAACAGCAAGTGCTGTTTCCTTGTGGATGCTTGTGTGTATCCTACAATCCTCACTCCTTTTGGTTCCACTCAAGGACAAGGCAATCACTAAACTTCCTGAGACAACTTCTTCATAACAACCCTTTGTATAGCAGGCAACAGCTGCTGAAAAATATTGGGCAGAAATTTGAGAGGAATATTGAGAACAAGGAGCTTAGATAACCTAATCTCAGTTTTTACGTTGACCTTGTGACCATGATCAAGCCTTTACCTATGCCTGGCTCACTCACTGTCTGAGAAATGTGGGTAATGCTATTTACTCAGCACCTCACAGTAGTGCTGCAGGGCTTCATTATTTGAATGTGAGATGCTTTGAAGAGGAAAAGTTCTGTGGTAAATACTTCAAATTGATATGGGTCTTAGTGGAGTCCATCCATCTATGCAGACGGAAAGAACATGATTCTCCTTTCACCTCCTATGACATCTGAACTGTTCTAATTTCACTTACTTCAGGGAATGTCAGCAAGAAAAAGAACATTAAAGAAATTCTTAAATCGAGACAGTATTCGTCCCCTTCCTACTAGCCAAAGCTCAATTCAGTTGCTGAGTGTGTAGAAATTATAAATGCTTTCCATTGCCTCAAAACACCATTTCTTTATTAGTTTTATCTGTCAGAATTTTAAGATACTCTGCTCAATGCACTTGCAAACACAGTACACTGGACTCCTTTGCTACCCTCTGTCTCTGATGTAGAGCATAATTTCATGAATGACAAGTCATGACCTCTCTCTCCTGCTGCCTGTTTGAGCTGTTCTCAGCTGGTTTGTTAACAGAGTTCTGGTTTTTATTGCATAGTGCTTCATGTTTATAGCTGTTATCAGACATTTATATCACTTTTCGAGTATGCTCGGAATTATTGGCAGATGGTCTGTTGTACAATGTATCAAATGTATACTGGAAAATTGTTTTTGGCAATGACTTGGTTTTGTTTGTTTGGGTTTTTTTTTTGATTCAGCAGTCAGGTTTGCAGCACACATAATTTGTACTTGTTGCTTTGTATAGACTTGGTATTTAAAATGCAGAAAGAGAACCACACTTCTCAAAATATAAATCTGAAATTACTCCACAAGATGCCAGTCGTAGCCTGGAAGGACTCAGAGTGGGACTGGGTGTGCCTTATAAACATCTGATACCCCTAAAATATATGTAGAATTGTTTACAGTTTTCATACATACCAGGAAACATGCTTTAGCTGTAGGTCCTCGCATCCTTGTAAGTAATACTGAAGAATAACAACACCGAAATTACATCTGTTCCTGTAGCACAGCTAGTACCCGCACAAAGGAACTTCTTGTCCTGTTCCTTAGTCCTCCCTTTGCCCCACTGAGGAAGAGGAGGATTAGTACATAACATATCCTGAATACTACGGACACTTGTGATCACTTTCAGTACAGATAGGCCTCCCTCCCCTCAAATCCAGCTGTTCTCCTCTTCACGTCAGGCAACCTTACCAGAGTCTTAGATGGTAAGACTAGGAGGAACCTAGCAGTAGCTGATGAAGCCAAACCTTCTGAGCTAGGCATGGTTGTCCCCCACTTACCCCCCTGTGGAGTCAAGTGGCTGACCAATAACCCCCTACAATGGAAGAAGGCTCAGAAGAGATGGGCAAGGCCAACGTGGCCATGAAGCTCAGGGATGAATGCATGGCATGACTGCCCACAGATGTTGCAAAGAAAGCTGACTTTATCTCCACACGAGGGGGACCGGAGGGTGGCCTTTGTTTTAGATAAACAGCTATGCCAGTTGAGTGAATCGACTGGTGGTATAAATGTTTCTCCATGAGTTCAGCAAAAGAGCGTGAATGTCTCCTTAAGTTAGCCAGACCAAGTATGTGGGGGGGGGGGAGGGGGAAGGGAAATGTATATATGGCTCAGCCCAACACAGAGTGTAAAAACTGAACAACTAACAAAAGAATTTCAAAGAGGGCAACGGGCTTGAGCTTGTTTCAACTCACATATTTCTTCCCAGTGACTGGGAACACCCAGTGTTGTGACAGTGAGCATACTATAGAGACCAGCAAATTGTATTGTGTTTGAACTGTATATTGCAATTGCTATATTTTGCTAAGTGTAACTTGTACTTGTATTGTGCTTTCATATTTTGCTGTATCACTCTGCTAAATCAAAAATCCCATGTAACTTCAAATATCTGCAGGTAAATAAATTTGAGAATAAACATTACACCCTCCATGCTTGGAATATCTAAAAGAACCTGGTCAGAGCAAAACATCCCTGAAGACATCAAAGGCAGATGCTTTTTTGTTACTTTGTTCTAGCAGTTAATCATTTTTGCTGCTGAAAATTTGTGTTTTATTCCTAACTTGAATATGATTGGTATTAACAGCCAGACATTGTTTTTTATCATGTCTTTCTCTGACAGGCCAAGAAAAATAATAGTAACTTGAATATTTTTTTGTCATAATGGAATGTAGGTTGCATCTTGGTCTTGTATGTAATGAATAAAGGGATGTCCTTATATCTGTCATTATAAGACATTTTTCTGTTCTTCGAAACTTATCACTATTCTCTGCATTATTTCCAAGTTTTCACAGCTTCTTTAACATATAAGCTACAAATATGGCTACTTGCTTTTGAGAAGCACCATCTGCAACTCAGACAATACTTAATATTCACTGTCATTATAACCATCCTCACTGTTGATGATCAAAGACTGTACTGACTATTCAGGAGTATGTCATAAATTTAAAAAGTTTGGAGACATCATGCATCCAGGCTTCCTGGCCTGCCCACATGTGATAGGAGGGAAAAGGATGTCCTCCCATAGGCCTCCACAGTCTTCTTGTTCCAGCAGGCCAGGCACACAGGAATAAGTCACTAGTATTTCTCCCCCCACTCTTTGTCCTTCTTGACAAGCAAAACAACTTTGGCTCCCTGCCCTACCTGGGAAGGGCAGCAGCCCAGATCAGCTGCCATATGTAAAGGCTGGAGAGTCATAAACTACTTCCAGAAAAGAATGGTACCCACCTGGATCAAGAGATTACAGACAATCATGCCTGTTTTCTGTGAATTGCCCTCTGCAAAAGGCAGATTGTATCAGCACAATTTGGCTTTATACATCAGTTCACAAAAAGTGAAAGGTGATATTTTTAAAATATTCTACTAAGTGGTCTCTCAAGCACCTCACTAGTACCTTTTCTCTCTCCTTCCCCTATACCTTCCATTACTTTGTTACATTAATGTCTTGTGCCTACTTTAAATTCTAGTTATAAAGTCCTTGGGAGAAGTGCTTTATATGTCTTTGTAGAGAAGCTAGTAGAATAGATCTGTCCGATCTAAATAAGGCCTTTGAGTGATACTGCAAGACTCATGAATAGTGATTATAGTTTCCTGTCACTAGAGAACTCAGCAGCTTTTTCAGACCAGTTGACTTATTTAATTGTGTATCCAGATAGTGCTTTGCTGCATTTAATCAAATTGCTGTAATAAACAATCAGAGAGAGGAAAGGGGAAGAAAACTGGCTCTCCTGCAGGTCAAGATGTGTACCAAGAAATGACAACTTGCAATTACACTGCACAGCACTGCACTCAGTTTGTGCAGAGAAACATCACTAAGGGCTTAGGACTATCCTTATGGCAGTTGATGGACAAAGTGTGAAGTCCTAACACTGGATCTTGTGCCCAAAACAGTGCCTGTTTTGATGGACTAAAATATCTTGGAACTTGACTATTCAGAGTATGTCTAGCTTGTCAAACATTGTTAATGTGACCCAGATCTAGCATAGGCCCAGTTAGTTTGACAAGGGTTTGGCTTTTGCTCAGTGTTTCTCTGACCCTGTGTCATTTCATCCAAGGATTTCAGGCTGTCAATTCATCTTCAAGGCCATGGAAGGAGCTTCCGAGAGCTTTGGAAAAATTAGACAATGGTCCAGATCTAGATTTTTAAAGTGCTGACAGACAGCACATCTGCTCATAGTCTTTCAATCTGCTTTCCTATTCCTGAAGTCCAGTTATATCAGAAGACATGGGGGGAAAAAAAGGATAAATAGCAAATCAGTAAAAAGCGAGATGTTAAAGAACTCTCCCTTCATGAAAGAGGAAAAATTTTTAAAGGTATAAATAAAGAACAAGCTAGAAAAACATAGTCAGACACTTGCTTTCCCTCAAAACATAGAATATAGATAAATCATGCTTGCACACATGTTATATAAACCCAATGTATGAAAGAAAAGAGACAGATGTCATACTGAAAAATAAATCACTAGGGTGCTTATCAAAAGTGACAATACTCCTACAGAAAAACAGTGCTGCTGTGCTGCAACAGACATTAGATAGTGTTCCATAAACAAAAATAATTGTCTTGATATTTAATGTTAACAATTTACCACCTCCTACAGAGACGTCAGCAAATATCTACCTAATCCAAAACATTTCACATATGAAAATAAAAAAACAAGTGAGGAAAAGAAGTATTCAACATGATAAGATGTAATGGATAAAACATTGTGTTAGAGCTGTTGTCTAATGGTTGAACTGAACGACTAGATTTATACTTACAGGATGAGACAAAGGGCTATATGTATACTAGTAAATAAAATACTGCCAGAACTATTCTCTGGCCTTGATGACAAATGGGTTAGTATCCATAGGCTACAGTCTCTTCCCTTCCCAGACCAAAAGGTCTCATCAACTCTAACTGTTGGGAACAATCCTTGGCCCATGCCGTTTCCTGAGATGTGCCTCGAAATTGCTTGGGAGAGTGCTAGTTGGTAGGGCCAGCCTTGGGCTGGGGAGTGCGTTATTCATTAACAGCATAGATGTGCATATGCCAGCATTCCTGCCCTGCCCTGGTCCTGTTAACTTTCCTATTGCAATCATAACCATTGACAGAGGAGGCCACAGTTATCTGGATTGCTATCTAGTAATAACAGCAGGTGGTAAAGATCTACAAGGGTAAAAGTGAAGAGAGGCCAAATGTGAGATACATCTCACCAGACTTCAGGGGTCTATAATGCAGGTGTCTATCTCTGGGCTAGTCCTTCTAGGTTTCCTTCACAGTCAAAGAAGAGGAACAGACCTGCCTAGGCCAGATGGTCAGATGACTCATGACGATGTACCCATTTCTCTCTGCAGATTATACAGAGCCTCTAGACAACTAGCTGAGGTGTGTATGTGTGCATATGAAGGTAAGCAATATGACTTCCACCCCAACAGATCAGAAATAAGAAAATGAGCAAAAGACATTTCTGATCGTTTGTTTCCAAAATATGAAAAGACCTAGGCTATTGAAAAAATGTCTCTTCAAAGCTTTAAATGATAAGTGTTAATACATATTTTACCAAAAAAAAGAAATCACACACAATGTTAAGCAAGCTTATCCTAAAATAACTGAGTGTACCAAAAATATTGAGTCTCCCCCCTGCTAAAAAAAGAACTGTGGCAGCTCAGGAGCAGTATGAGAAGAAACTTTTTTGCAAAGTGGTAACATTCTAAATCCTTAGGATAAAAAATAAGTTTCTGCATGGCAAATATGAAGCACAAGCTTATATGGGTCACAGTTCTGTCCATGAAGTGTCTGCAGATGGACGTAAGGTAAGACAAGGCTAGGTTCTGGTAGTAACTGGGACTGCTGGTAAAAAATATACCATACGCCCAGCTAAGATCTGGGTGCACACTACTGATAAAAAGGGATAAGTGCAGCCCTCCAAGCAATCAAGCCAGATGTTTGCAATAACGATTTTGGTTCCCTCACTTCTTTAGAGATTTTAAGCGTGTGGGAGTTTTAAGGGAATGTTTGCTCATCAGCAAAAGCATGAGAAATGAAACATGGGTAGTCTTTGCTTGTTTCTGAAAATCTTACTTCAAAGCTATTAAGTGAAATGCTTTTCTAGTATGTAACAGGACTGCCATGTTCCCAAAGTGTAATAAAATGAGAGACCTATCCTTCTACTTAAGATAATTTGGCTGTATTAAATATGTGGTGATATGTCTGAGTAATGTTTTGTTTTGTTTTGTTTTTGCCTTAGAAAAATGGAAAACCATAATCAACAGTTACAGAGATGGAAAACAGTAATGTCAGCAAGAGTACAAGCTCAGCAGAAGGGGAATTTTCTACCTTCTAAACATGCAACTAACGAATTAATCACCCAGGTATGTAGCCTTTGGTCAGTATCCAAGGCTGAAGGACATATTGCTTTAGCCAATAGAGGACTTTCCATCCCTCTGGCCAAGAGTGCTACAAAAAGATGCTTCAGACAGTTCTAAGAGTATTAACAGCAACACAGCTATAATAGATTTAACATATACACATGAGCATCCTTAGCATACACCATGTCTTAACAGTAAATATTATGATTTACTTCCAAAAAGTGATTAAAATATTTAATTACGCACAGAGTATTCTTACAAAATAGAAATGATTAATGGCTGGAAACGCAGAGATCTATTTTGCGCACAGACAATAAAAGATATGGAAAATTTCCAATAACACTGAAGCTTTCAGTGGAGTTCGAATTTGCTTTGACTGCAGTTTTAACACTGGTGCTGGAAGGCTGAGCTCTGATCTCCTTTAAAAGAGCTCAATTAGAATGAATAGAGTTGCTCTGGATTTGCTCCAGATTAAGGTAAAGCAGGATCTGGTCCATGAAGTTCCTTATGGTAATTTATATGAGTTAAAATGAAGTTCCAGGAAGACCTCTTTATTTTCTTCTATATTATTAAAAAATATAATGAGACTGAAAAAAATACACATAGGTTTTCACCAGGGACTACAGATTTCAGACAAAGCCTATTCACTTTTATGTTTTAAAACCCCATGTTCAGTTCAATCAATTGTAATTTAATTGTAATTGTGTTTAGTTTCCGTTAAACAACAAACAAAATCAGCACTGGTCTGAAAGGTCTCCAGACTTATCCTTCTACTCAGAGGAATATATATTTTCTTCCAGAGACAATAAGGACTTGGTATAAAGTCAAACCTACATCTCTACCACCCCAGAACTTCTCAGCCTTGAGCTTCTGATTAAACTCCCCTGGGTTCGCTTTTAGGCCTTGCTTGAAGGAGCTGAAGGACATGAACATAGTTCTTACCACTCATTGATTTACCTAAGCTCTTGTTTCTGTTTCTGTCCAGGGACAGGCTTAGGCAGGCCCTAGCTTCCAAAGAAAAGACTTTCTTTGGTTCCAAAAACCACACATTTATAGGATACACTCTTCAATAGCGAGAGGCAGTGGAGGAAAGAGAGGAAGATTTTCCTTCTCAAATGCAAATACTAGACCCCTCTGTTCTGCTTACCCATGATGTCTTTCACCCAGACCAGGAGGGAGGGAGGGATCCTACCAAGTGCCTCATCCAGTTACCTCAGCTGAGGATAACTGTTATGCACGTCCTGTTAACCATGGCATCTCTCCCAGGAACTGCCTACTAGAGTGCTACAGAAAATTTAGAGTCAAACATTTTACACATATTGAACAAATTTGGCCTTAAAACTCTTTTGAAATAGATCTGGATGGCAATGTGATGTGACACTATCTGGATTTTTGTCTTGTTTGGACATAGAGTTGGTGGATGCTTTGGCACTAAGTAAGAATCTTATCAGAGCAGTCCATGCTGACACTTCTCCAGTGAAGCCAATGCCAAATCTCTTTGGGTAAAATCCTGGCCCTCTTGACATCAACAGGAACTTTGCCATCAACTTCAGGATGACACACATTTTCCTTCTATCTTGAGTTAGCATAAGCTCAAAGAGCCTTATATCTGGAATAACCTCAGAGGACAGAACCTACAAAGGACAGATCATGATGTAGTTTTTCACACGGTTTTCTGGCACAGATTAAGACAGCGAGGAGCATAATTCTCTAAAAATATACAGGTATAAAGCACTTTATTTTAAATAAATTTATTGTGTAGTCTTTCTGCCAAGCATCTCATTGTGTGTGTTAGATTGAAAACAACTGCAAATGGCCATAATTAGCCGAAATGTAAATGTTTGAGTTAAAGTCCTTCATAACACTGAGAGTGGTAAGTGGGCAAAAAAAAAAAGAAAAGAACAAAATGCCCATACTTGGCATGACCGCTGATAGAGTGATCTTCAAAAAAGACCAAATTGACAAACACTGCATTGTGTTCTGCTTCTCCAGTTGCATTTTCTATTTACCTTGGCTATAGTCACCTAGCACTGATGAAGCTGTGACAGAGAAACATAGTGATGTCTAATAGATGCTATGACAGGTAGTATACATCTGAACTTTCCAGGCATTAGGCAACTATTGCTTACCCAGAGCTGTGGAAAATAAGCTAAAAAAGAATATCTGGAAGGTCCAAATGTCTCATATTAAAAGAAAAAAACCCAAAACTACCAAAAATGAAGATTCATGTGGCTTTCATTCTGGTAATAAAGCTGCAGATGTGAAATCTGAATACGTCAGCAGCTAATTAGATACATCATGGCAGTGCAAAACATGTGCTGCAAAGTAATGAATGGGAAATCTCTTGCTGTATCATGGGAGTCGTTAAAAGTATATATAGCTTGAAAAAGGAATACCAGATTTGTGTTCCTTAGTGACTCCTATTGTCATTAAGAAAGCATGATTAATGCAGGCACAAAAACAAGCAGAAGAAAGATTTTAAGATCTTTAAAGGAGCATGTCATTGTAACATCAAGCCTTGGGCAGATTATTTAAACTTCTTGCACACCATCCTTCATTTTACACAGCACCTTTCGTACTGGAGGACGCAAGTACTGCTTTTCACATAAAGGCTTGAGCTGCTATGTAAGCCCAGCAAAATTTCTTCTAATGTGGAACTCTAGTCCCAGTTAGGCCAACAAACAGGAGCATAAATTACAGTAGCTTAAATTGTGAGAGGCAAAGTGAAATTCAAAGAGCAAATAGCTTGTAAGTGCAAAGAGTAAATATCAGTTAGAGACAAAGTATAAGTGAAGCAAGAAACCCATGTAGAATCAGTGACTCCAGTGGATCGGAAGGAGCAATTAATTAAAAGGATGAGATTGATGAGAATCAAGATGGCTCTCTGTCTCAGTTTTAACTGAGCGATTTCCTACCTCTCTTTTCTGATAGCCGTGATGAGGTACTCCCACAGAAAGAGGTGACAGAACAGGTGCTAGAATAAACTCGGTATTTGCACACTATATATCACCAAGCCCAGATGATTTACCCCCTCAAGCTCCTTTCACCGATGCTCACACATGAAGTAGCTGAACTGTTGACTGCATTTGTCACAAAATGCAGCCACTTTTCCAGAGAACTATGAAGTAGCAGGTGTTGCACACATTTTAAAATTGGGCTCTAGAAGTGATCCAAGCAATTACAGATCTAAAAGTCAATGATCTATATGTGGAAATTTGATTGAACTGATCATGTAGAACAGAAGATCATACACTTATGGATTTGGCCCACAATCCCTCACAGGCACTAGAAAAGGCTGCAGATCCTGGCTTGCAGCTCTTGCTGACCCCAAATGATGCCCCAGCACCAGATAAAAAGATAGAGTGTAATGAATGACACAGTGCCAGAGCTCATATTTCTACTGCCTCACAAGGCAAGGTCAGTGGGGTCAATGAAAATAAAAGGTGAGAAATTCAAATATGCTTCTTTGTGCTTCATGGAAAAGACCTGCCCTAGGAATTTTCTGAGGCCAATATTCTTGAAAGAATCCAATGTACCTGGAGAGCAGGAATAGCCAGACCTGTCCAAATAAATTACACTGGAACATTTGTAAGGTATATTGAGCATCATCCTTCAGAACTGAAGCTGATGACTGATCTTGAGAGATTAGTGCACATGAGATCCTTGTGAAAATAGACAATGCTCATTTGCGTGTTTCAAGGATTTTATTCCATCTGCTGAAGGCACCAAATTGTTACGATGTTGAAGCCAAGACTAGAGATGATCTAGAGAAATCAGTGGTCTGATCCACCATGATGCTCCATCTGTGTACCATAAATATTCAGTACAACAGTGGGAAGCCATCTGGCAGCATATACACTCCACATCGCTCAGGTAATGGGGAGTTTAGGAAGGGCCTGAGTGACCATTTTTCTTAGACAAGTCTGTGACATGATCTGAAAGGCCCCCCCATATATAGAAATACAGTTCAGCATATCAGTCCCAAGCAGATGGAGGTTAGGATTTGATCTGTATTTTCAAGAAACCTAAGTACATAAAATGCTATGTCTAGACCCAAAGGGAAACCTGCCAGAACCGTACCTGATCCCTGAGGCCAAGTGGCCTGGTATGCTCATGTCCATACTGGTAAAAATCTTTGCTCCACTTAGCCTCTTAGCACCATTTCAGTCTGTCCAGAGGAAATGGCCCTTCACCCACA
This sequence comes from Apteryx mantelli, assembly GCF_036417845.1. NCBI lineage: Eukaryota > Metazoa > Chordata > Aves > Apterygiformes > Apterygidae > Apteryx > Apteryx mantelli. The sequence goes on from NC_089978.1 coordinate 30,413,604, forward strand.
CTAATGCCAGAACTGTGCCTGGGCACAGTCCAGGAGACTGCTGGCTGGCACGCACCAAAATCATGCCACAAAGCCTGCTAACAAATAGTATGTGCAATCATGTGTTCGAATGTGGGGACATGGCCTGGCCTTGTTTTGTTCATGCATACAGGTGAAAGAGCTGTGACCAGGTGCGGGGTTCAGCTGGTAACCTAGTCATTTTAGGTTCCCTTTATGAGACAGAAATATATACTCCCACAGAGCATAGATCAGGAATCATTTCCTCTCAGCCTAAAGTAAGCACTTAAATTAGAATCAAGCCCTTGAAAAGCCTATATCTCTTCAAAGGCAAGAAAGAAAATTGGCTCAGGAATGAACGTCTACAACTCAAACACAGTTAAGCGACATGAATCTTACTCCAAGACATCTGAATCTGATTGTATGAACCACGTGCTTGTAATTTCTAGACCTGGCTCAAATGTCGATATTGCCTATCACGACACAGGCTTTCTTCAGTCTACCTACCTGCAATTATAGTTAGGAATGACTACATCCTTCTATAGCATTAAGCCATTAAAGATTGCTTAGTGCATGTTGTTAACAATAGGCTAGCAGAGCAAAGGAGTTATTAATTAAGTCTGATATTAAACCAAGTCTCTCTACTGTGCTTTAACTATACGCAAGCACACATTAAGCAACAAAAAGTAAGGATGTATAGACATGCCATCAGCAACTTTCAGTACACACTTGCTCCACATGCCATGATAGGGCAGAGGGAGCCTCCCTTCGTTATTGTGATTGTCTCTACCCCAACATGTGCCCTTGTTTTAAGTTAAGGGTTTACATGGTTATCAGTACTGAATTTCTCTGCTTCAGAATTCTGCCTCAAACTGAAGGCATGCACTATTATTAGCCTGTCTTCTTCCATCCAAATACTTGTCAGCTATTCTTAATGAACTACTCCATCTTGGCTCAGTGACAATTCAAGAATGTTAGCTCTTTGAATTAGAGAAAAGATCTTGAAAACATTCAGGAATGATTTCAAAGGAATACATCATCTTGGCTGAGCTAGTACAAACCCAGTTAATTTTGCAAAAGAAAAAGAAAATGCACATATGTAGTCAATGACATCTCCAGTTCTTTACATCAAGCATTGCATTTGGATAGAGATGGTATTTTTTTTGATTCTTAGTTTTCTTCCACTTAGGGCTTATTCTAAAATTTCCTGGGAACTGGAAAATGTGAGTAATTCTGGAATATTTCTATTTGGGGGGGGGAGGTGGAAAACTGGCTTATTGCCTCTTGCCACACATGGTCTGTGATAATGAAAAAGGCGGCAACAACTGGGAGGAGTAGCAAAGGCCTTGCACTTTTCTAAGACTTCTGGAAGATCCAGCTGCTTGTACCTGTGTTCCCTTGCGAATGCTGCCACTTGTCCCATGGGGATTTCCATTCCTTTTCAGAAAAGAGCCTCAGTCAGAAAGCAGACAAGAAATGAGCCTAGTGTACACCCAATAGAAATTTTGGAAAGGTTTCACTGGGGAAAGGCAGAAGACAGACAGACAGCTGCTGTTTTAGAGGCAATAAAGGCAGAACACTTTGTAAATGAAATCATTTGCAAAAGTTTTTTAGCATCGCTGGCCAAATAAGTTATCCAACATATCCACACAACTTATCTTGTGTGTATCCACATGAGATTCAGTGTTTTGTTTTGAGCATAGAACAGTTAGGCCCAACTCTCCAGGAGATTCAGCTTGTCCAGAAAGGTGAGAGTCCTAAATATAGTCACCACGATGTGGAAGTGTCTAATACACTGCATTATTAAAAAGGTGTTTTTCTCTACAGGATGATGTGCTAACATAGAGAATCACCAACAAAATGAAGAATACAAATCTGATTGATTGTCTCTTTGCATTTAACAGCAATCTGATGTCTCTCAAGAAAAGCTGTGATATTTCTGTGTCTTAAAAGAGTGTAGGACTCTGTAAACCTTAGTGATATTTGTGAAGCCATAAAGAATAAATACAATATTATATTAAATAATTTTCAAGCTAAGAATACTTTTATACCACATATGTGTAGAGAGGATATATTATTTTATCAATTCATTATTATTAGTGCTGTTGTTTGTTTTTTTTACTACTGCTGCTGTATTGTTGTCCTTGTGACTATGTTAAGCCACAGTCAGGACTGATGTTTCACTGTAATTTATATATATAAAAAAATCCATAATAAAATCTACATAATAGATTATTGTTACTGCAATACATTAGAACTTGAAGGAAGAGAGAGGCTTTACACAGTGAAGGATTCATCAGAGAACTATGGAAGAGGCCCCAGGAATAAAATGTGAGCAAGCCCCCTTCTCCACAGCTCTGTGGTTGCACCAAGGCCATTTGGGCCAGCTTGTCTGGCAGCACCTTCTTCCCAAATCTCTCAGTCATTAAAAAGGCTGCATTTACTTCTTACACTTGCATTAAGGTAGAAAAAAACAAATTTTCCATGGCTGCCTGAGCACACATGCAGAGATATTAGTGCTTAGGATCTCAGTGACACTCAGGTCATTTCAAGGGCTTGACTCTTCTCCACACTGGCTGTGAAATCCACTTTGAGGTGTATGTCAGGGAGGACCTCAGTGGCCCAGCTTTAAGACAACAGTGTGAAGGCTCATAGCTTGGTAACCTCAGTATGGTTATTGTAACAGACATGTCAAGATCTATCAGTGTGAGCTGCTACATGCATCTGAGACCTGCTGTCTCCGTCACCTAGGCTGGCACCCTGTTTGAAGAGTGCATAAGAGTTTATTTGGTGTGGAAATTAAAGGATATAGGAGCAGGGGAAGGGCAAGACTGTGCACATCCTTGCCCCAGTATGGGGTCAAGACACTGCTGGGACAACTATGTGGAAGGGAAGACACTCCCAGATGTTGCAGTATAGGCAGCCACTTCAATACTAATTATTCACCAAAAGCGTTCAGATATGGAGCTTCTTCCACAATTCCAAATTTCTCTCTGTGCAAGTCAAACGAAACCAAACCAAACCAAACCACCTGACTGTTACTTTGCTGCCAAACCACTGATGCTCATGCGCTGAGCGTGTTGCATTCTCCTACACACGAGTTTATAGAACAACCAAATTCATTTGACTCAGGGGGAGGCCAAGACCACAACAGTGTTACAGTCCCTCAGCCTCCATGGCAAGAAAAGCAATGAGGGAAAGAACTTGGTTCCAAAACATCATCGCCGTGATACCAATATTTCAAATGGGAGCATATAGTGAGGTCAGTTTTATGTCATATAAAACTCAGACTTAGGTCATATAGAGGCCCTTGCACCTCACTCCAAATCCTTGTTCATCCTCATGAAAACTCTTCTGAGACTGGCAAATAATATTTCTAGTTCCTAGGTGAGAAAGCTACAGTATGGAGATTAATCCCTAACTGCAGATGGAGTGAAGGAAAAGATTAAAATTCTGGGAACTTTGCTAGCTTTGAAGTCCAGAATCACTGGGCTACTTAGTGCCACAAATCTAAATGTCTGCAGTGTTGGTTTAGCTCCCTTTGATCTCCTAAGGGTGGCAAATGAATCTCCACACCCAGTATATGTTTCTGAATAAGAATCAGTGTCATTTTCTTCTCCAAGTCTGTGCAGTGGGCTCTGTGGCATTTTCTACAGTTACCTGCTTCCCTTGGATTTCTCTTTCCCTCTGCGTGTATAGAAAGGCTGACTGAAAAACCTGAGACAAACAGAAAGGTCGTCACTGACTTCTCAGGGCTGGAGATCAGCCCATCCTGGAGCTGAATCCCACCTGCAGCAGGACGTGTCCTGGGACAGCCACACAGATACCAGACGCATCTGAATCCATAGAGAGGTACAGAGCATGCGGTCCCCTTTGAGCATGGACCCAAGCACGATCACAGAAGGAGCTCCTGCTGCTCTCTTGGGCGACCAGGAAGAGAAAGCAGAAAAATGGAGAAATGACAAGAATTGTCCATAAGAGTATTCGAACAATATGCTCTTGACATAGCTCCAGTAAACCTGCTCTGTGAAGCTGAGGACACAGGCTTATTTCCTGACAAATGCAGAGAAAATATTTAGAGCAAAACCCAATGTCCAGCTGGTATATTGGAAATGTTTGACAGACGTCACTGTCACATCCTTCTGGTTTTGTTGTGAGGCCTTGGTAATGCTGTCATTTCATAGGCAGAAATACAGCCTATGTCCTAAAACAGCCCTGTAGAATGACAGCCCTTACTCAAGTGACTGTTAAAGGCACTTCATTTGTTAGCCCCTTGACACTAATCCCAGAGGAGACACCTAAACACTCTATTAATGAATACATCGCCATAATCTTCCCAGGTCCTGAGCTTATATCTCTCAGTTCCTGTCTTCATCAGTTCTCTTCCAGTATCTTTTCCTCACAGATATCAATACAGTTTCTGACAGGGAAGGAAATACCAGGAGATCCACTCTGATGATACAACTTTGCTGACCTAGAAGTGTTTACCTCTACCAGCAGCACAGAAAATACTCAAGAAAATACCTGTAAATCCATTGCAGGCAATCTGGGTCAAGCTACAGGCAAAGCACTCACTCTTCATAAGGATGGTATGTTGGCTCTGATCCTTACCAGACCCAGAGGCAAAGAAACATGATAAACAATGATGACAAAGTTAATTAAGCATATCAGCTGAGGACTGATCACAAGGACTTGTCTTCACTTGGGAGCCAGTCACTGGGAGCCAGAACTCTACGGACCTGTCTCTTCCTCTCCCCTTTCCTCCCATGTGGAGATGAAAAAGTCTATAACATTCAGCAACAAAGCTTTACTCTGCTTGAAACCTGGCTAGGCCTGACATGGGCAATAGTTGCCAGTGACATCTGAATTGCAGTTAATTCTGAGCAAAAATATGACTCAAGAAAGAGCTGAAAGTGAATGGAGGGGAGAGAGAAGAATCCTAATCCATGTATTCTCTGGCAGCTGAAAAGGCAGCAGACATCTTCGTAAAACAGCTTTTCCCCTCCTGGGTTTACACAGTGCTGTTGGATCCAAAGGGCAAAAACGCCAACTGCGCTGTTTGACATGCTTCAGCAGGGAGAAATGTTGCAGCCTGCGTTTGGCTGGATGATTTGCTGTCAGAGAATTTCATAGCCTTCGGGTGCAATTACCAAAAGCTCTGGTGCCTGCTGTGCTCCATCTGTATTCAGGTATGGTCGATAGGCCACTATCTTCAGGGCAACCAGTGAGAGGCAGGAGAACAGGGTGGCAAGAGCACACGGCCAACACTCCCATGCCATGTAGGGGGGAAGTGACGTTGGGACCTGGATGTGGACATCATGCAGGGGCTGATGGCCAGGCCGAGGGAGCAGGTGGGCTGTATGTGGTGCAGGTGGCTGCTAAGCCTCACCGGCTGTATGCAGGGCTCCTAAGTCCTGTTCTGGAAGAGAGGGGCTAAACAATAAATATGCAAAACGGCCAGCCCAAAGGTACAAGAGGAAAGGGTGAGCAGAATAGGGCCTGGCTGCCTTCCAAGGGAAACGGTTTTAATCTGGGTCTTTTGTTTTATTCAAAGGGCTTTGATCCTCAGGTCGGAAACAGATAAGAATACAGTGATGGTCCCATGGATACTATATGCATGGACAGAGCTATTAGCCCATCCACCCCAGCAGCTGGGCAAGGCAGGCTTAGTCCCTGCTGCCCACCAGTGGAGGCTTTGAGTGGGAGCTGGAGCTGTTGTTGCCCTGAACAGGTATGTCACTGTTTTTTAACCACAACATGAGGCTTGTCAAAATGCCTCTATTTTAAGCTGGTCAGCCACAGCTGATCCACTAAGGTCCTACCTCAGCTACCTTGGTCTTTTGCAGGTGTAGAAACTCCCAGGAAGAAATGCATTTTCCTTTGCTTTAAAGATACAATAAGCTTTGGCATTATTTTTCACCCTGTAAAGGGGCCTCAGGATAAACCTAATTCTGCTCTGTCTTGTGTTCCCTTTCTTGATTCCATTGGGCATAATCATTTAAAAAATCTTAGCAAATAAAATATCAGAAATTGTGTCTGGTATTTTTTAATTCAAAGGTCTGGTAACCTTGTAAAATCAAAATAAAAAAAAAAAATCATTTAGTTCAGCTTTCTTGCTTATGAAGCCTCATCAGAATACTTTTCTCTGCAGTCTATGCATAGAAAAAAACACAGGAACAGCTGAAGACCTTTTTTTAGATGTCCTTTACTGAAAAAATCCTGCGCTGATGAGTGATGTTACTAAATATAAAACAGGATCTCTATAGTAGCCATATTAACAGATTGCTAAGTATTTTTAGGCAAAAGTGTCTGTGCAAAACTGCAAAGAGCAGGAGATGGTAGAAACTTTGGAATCAGATAGAGGTGACCAGCGGGACCATGAGTCAGTAGTCACAGCGTGTGGAGTCAGAGCCAGCACAATCTGGAGGAACCAAAACAAACACTGCAGTATTTTTGGAAGGGGAGTATTGGCACGCATAACTTTACCTGGGAAAGATGAAATGTAGCAGATGGGAAGATCCTGAGGGGGAAAGAAATTCAAAGGTGGGAAATTAAGCCTCGTGGTCTTTGGCAGTGAACCAGCAGCCCATGCTACAGGAAGTTGAGAAAACTCAATTGAAACTGTACAAAAACAGCAGCATCTTCCCACACACATACATGCTCCAAAGTCATGTCTTGAGCAGATGCAGCAGTGTGCAGAAACACAAGGGACCAGCCTTAGTGGATCAGTAACTGCTTGTTCACAGAACTTGCTGGCAGCCTTGGCAGGCAGCCATCCATCTCCTCTTTCTTCGCACTGGAAGGCTTCTCCCTACAACAAGTTTTGCTCACTGTGATACAATGAGGAAGTCAGAGTCCAAAAAGGACTGGAAGAGACTTTTGCTTTTTGCAAGACTTAGACCTTCTACCCAAGTTTCCAGGAGTCAGGCAGAATCTTCCTTTCAGAGCTGACTCTGGTTGCTTGCAGGGCAAAGCTGTTGATTTAGATGGGGTCTTATATTACAGCTTCTGGAAAGGATAGAAGTGAGTGAACGGCTATTTCGGCTATTGGCCATTCTTCCAGCTGGTTTCCTCAGTAAAGATAGGCTGAGACTACTCTTAAAAAGTAACACCTCTGTTGAGAAGAGGGCAAGGAGAGCCACAGAACTGGGGGAGACAAGAGACTTCAGGAGGGAGCAAAAAAGAAAAGAGAAGGGACGGTACCTGAGTCAGATATCCAAAACCATGTAACTGGGAAGGGAAATGAGTAGAGCAGTGTCCATTGCACCCTGGTAGGCATCTAAAGCATCAAAATAGATGCTCAGCTTTGCCCAGTGTGGCTTTGCCCAGAGACATGGCAATAGCAATGGAAGGAAACAGGCTCTAGAGTCACCAGGAAGGACTCCCGACTCCTTTACACCCACCTCACATCAAGTTTCCTCCCCATGCTGTGAGATGAAGGCAAGCAAACTGTCAAAATTATAGTGGAGGGTTCCCAGAACAAGCAAACTGAGAAGAAGGCAGAATGAACTGGCTCAGAGAAAATCAGTTATTAACATGCAAATCAATGTAGATAAATTGGGGGGAAGTCTGAATTAATTTCATTTAACAGAGTGGAGAGGTAAGAACCAGATCTGACCAAAATTTTAACTTTGAGATAATACAGGTGTGAACATTATGTTTGTTTGTGTGCTTCAAAATGGCAACAGGGGGCAGTAAAAGAATAGGCCCCTGTGGGCTACAGCATTTGCTAAGATGACTCCTTTTTCTGCATCTCTTTTTTACTGCACACTCCACACACACACACACACACACACACACACACACACACACAGTTAGCCCATGCAGCACCTCAGTTCATATCATTGTATTAATCACCCAGCAGTTTTTTTCATGAGGAAGGTTTATTGAAACTACTTCCAATTAAGAGGCCATAAGCTACATATATTTGCCAAGTGGTGTTGACTTCCTGATTTTTATGTGAAAGCATTTTTGTTTCAAAGGCAAGCCACAGAAGTAGATTCCCCAGTCTCTCTTCTCAGCAGCCCTAGTCATACAACACCCAAAATCTGTCACAGACTGAGGTAGGGATTCTTTTTCTGAAAATCTCTTGTTAAAATATCGGCAGCACAAGGCTGCTTTAACATCACTGATTCCAAACAAAAGGAGACACAGACATGAGAAGATTAAAAGACTAAAAATAGAAGTGTATTTTGATTTGCCAGAGAATACAACATATGCAAGAGTTGTGTTTGCGGAGGATTGGCAAGAGATTGGCAAGATGAGGATCCACAGAACTGGGAGCAGCTGTCATAGTAACCATACCCAGGCACTGAACTGGTGTCAAGTCAGACGTCACCTGAAGGGAAATTTCCCAGCTCAAAGGAACAATATTCTAGAAGGAAAACTTTGGAAGGTATTGACTAAGGCACCTCCATGAAACCTGGAGGATGCAAGCAAAGAAGTTCCCACCAGAAGGCACTGAAGTTTAGTGGGAAGAGCAAGGATTTGAGATGGAGACCTGGCTCATAGACATGGTTCTGCCTCTGGCTTGCACAGGCAGCTCTTAGCAAGACCAGGTGAACTTCTGCCTCATTTTCCCTATTTCTCAAATGGGGGGAACTATTCACCACCTCTGCAAAGTCCTTTGAGACCAGCCAATGAAAACATGCTGTATATGCTGACAACACCAGCAAAGATGCTCAGGCTTCATTACTAGCTTCTGGCTTTGTAGCAGACATATTCACTGAAGTATATTCAGCAGGCTGACTTTGCCTGGCTTGTGGGGTGGCTTTTGCACAGTTCCACAGTGCCACGTAGAAACTGCTAAGAGCTGCTCAGCAGTGACTGCAAAGTAGATTGCCCCATTGCATATCCCGTGTTTTCTGTTTAATGACGTGGGGCATTTCTGGAGTCTCAGCAGAGCTGGCTTTCAGCATGGACTACTTGTGCTAAGTGAGACAGCAAGAAAGCCATGCATTGGCCACCACTCCCCAGCACTCATCCACACCAAGCCCGTCAGAGTCCTGTGCCCTGGAATGGAGCAGGGCTGGAGCTGAATATCTGTGATGCCACATGACTTGCTGAAGCTTTCTTTGAGGCTCCGTAAGTGTGCGAAAGGCTGGCATTGGCTTCACCATGTGGGAGCCAGCACCTGGCGGGCATGTCTGGCTCCCTTGGGAACAAAAGCAGCCCAAAATCACACTGCCTCTCTAGCTGCAGTCACACAAGACCTCACATTTGTGAACACTGCCCTGGCTGCACTTGTAGCAGTGTGTAGACCCTGACACTGCTTCGGGATGTATCAGTCTTTACTCACAGATTCACTTTCCATTGTGCATGCTCTGATTTTTCCTGGAATACCAGAGTAGAAAAGCAGATGTTTAGAAAAACTCAAGCTCATTGACTAGCTCAGGGGCTAGTGGGAGACAGGTAGCAGGACCTGGGGTATGTCTATGTGGCATGACTGGCTCTTAAGACAGTGTAACTATGTCCAGATGGTGCTTTGTCCAGGCTAGTTTATCCCACTTCTTAGAGTGCGCATGCCAAGGACTATGAGTCACTGCTCAAAGATGACTCAGTGTCGTTCATTTAGTAAGTACCTTTACTTTAGCATAGCTGAGCATATAAGATATACTGTTATAAAAGATATGATTGCTCCTCTTTAAGTCTAAGCCTTTCACATTGAGAACAAAAATTGTTTTCATTGTACTGAACAGTAGGATGCTAAGAAGACGTTTTGTCAACAGCAGTAACACTACAGAAAGCAATGCAATAATCCAATTCTCTTCTTGCCTCTCTCAGGTTGCACTTCCATCCCAAAAGCTCCCCAGCATGTTCCTTCATCCTGTTCAGCTATTTTCAGATGCCACTTCTCCACAGGCAGCTGATCCACAAATCAAACAAAACTATGGAATCCCAGTGTCATGGAGATTTTGGGGGGGTTGCTCCTGAACTGAGATCAAATGACAATTGAGAATTTCTTGACTTTTTTTCATTATGCATGGCTCACAAGAGGGAGCCCATGCTGTGCCCATAATCCAAAGCCTCCTTAAAAAAACTCAAATTCTGTCAGGTCCCAGAAAAGAATCCTCCTCAAAGTTAAGGAATAATGCATCAGTGCCTGTCATCATAAAGCCAGCTCCCTTATTCTGTGCAAAATGCATAGATTTCTACCAGATTCCTGTTTTTAATATTGGTAAAGTCAACAGCTGCATCCTTGAAATTCAGTATTATGTTTAACATGTTTGCAGCAATTTTCTGAATTCCCTGCATTAATTTTCAATACACCAGTGTGATAATAAAAAGCCAAGCAGTTCAATGGAACACTGATAATGTGGGAAAGTCATTATGATATCCTTCAGATACTTGAGGTGACACTGTTTTCCTGCAAAACAAATTGCTTATCAGAGACTCCATTACTCAGGAGACAGTAAATGGTTTCCACAATGCATGCCTCATAGGCATTAAAAAAATCTTCAGGACAATTGTCAGCTGAACTTGATTTTTTGGGAACCTTTTCTATGCAAAGAAGTCTAAATGTATGAAATATACAAAGCAACATAGATGTATTTCTTCTTCCCTTTTTTAAGAGGCATATATGACTGTGGATACTGGTGTGAATTCAGACAACAAATTTCTGTTAACTTCAATAGGTAGTGCACAAGGGTCATAGCATTAACATGATGTATTGACCAGATCCATATGGATATGCCATTTAGCCTTTGCTAAACATTAATTAAACAGCTGAAGACTCTCTAATACTCACAAGAATTTTGCAGTTAGTTAACATGCATGGCACTATTTTCTAAGTCCAGCCAATCCATGCTGCTTCTGCTGTGAATCAGGGAAAAAGTCTCCACTTAGTAAAGATAAGGACTTTCTGAATATGTTTACACCGAATGCTTCCTTCCCTCTTGTTCTTTATTAAATAGCAAGATTATTTTTATACTGTGGTCTCAGGGATCACTGGCAACATAAACACATTAGAGAATATGGTTTGCTTCCAGTGGACCTCTGGGAAATTAATCTGTGCACTGAGTTCAAGTTTTGTTCGTTGCATTCAATGGATTTACATGGCAATGTCATGGATATGAATGTTGAGTTGTTCTCCGCTGTCAGAAGCTGCCTAGGTGAAAAGATTGCTCTCGAGTCCTACAGCTTTTATACATTTTAGGAGTTTGCTCTGACTTAGTAAGAAGGTTGATGAGGAGTAAATAGACACAAAGCTAGAGGTAAGCAGCCTGGAAAGAACTGGCAATAATTTGGAAAACATCTGATAGTGGTCTTGGGTGTATCAGTCTTTTAGAAAGTTGAGCAAAGTGGGGAAGAGGGTTGGTGGAATAAGTGCCTAAGTTTGGTGTCTGAGACTGATTCTCTGTAGAAAATGATCCTGCTGAATACATGAATGCCCTTTTCAATATCCATATTGCTTAGGAATTTGGTTGTGAGCATTAGGCCAGTACTCCCAGGTAGTCAGAGTGCAAGCATCTGCATTCAACTGTGAGTCAGCTAGAGATTTCTTGTGTGGAGACAAGATGTACTAAAGCAGTCCTGGGGGTGGGTTGAGCTGTCACCGTAGACATGCCTACTATGGGTATTCCTGAGATATACTGGAATTTCACATCTTCATGGAGCTGTTACCTCCTATTCGATTTGGAAGGCAACCATATTGCAACCAACACACTAATCCCATAGGCAACTCCCTGCCTGAGTAACAAATTATTGTTTTTATTTGGAGGATGATCCCTTTTTGCTGAGTCCTGGAGATAACTGGCAGTCAGGGCAGTCAGGGTGGCAGGCAGGGTCCAAGTCTACTCCCTTTCCAGTCTAGCTGCTCTCACTGTCAAAAATGCTGTCCAAAATGTGTGGAAAAGCTCTCAACCAGCTCAGTCCACTTGTTTATCTCATACGTACCACAGCTCGATGGTTTACAGTCACTGAGTGCCAGGCAGCTGGCCTCTGTTTGAGCCCATGATGTAAGGGAGAAAGGGATCTCTAACTTAGCGCTGTTCCTGAGGTCTCCCTCCAACCCACAGTGTTACAGGTGGTTAAAGCATCATCACAAGGTCAGCACAAGGGAGTATTACTTGTACTGCATAAAACACTGGACAACTTAAAACCACTTGCCCCAGCAGTTGGGTTGTGAGTTGCTACATTTCTTGAGCAATGCATTTAAGGACTGTCAGCACCTTCACTCTGCAGTGGAACCATGGCATTGCTATGAAAAGAAATAAACGTTCAAATTGACTGAAATGGCTCCAAGTAGGCTCAGTACATTTTAAAACTGTGCTGCGAGGCAGTTCTGAATGGTCCTGCTGTCTTAGCAGCAATGAAAAAAGAACAGCACACTTTGCTGCTAAGTACATTTACTTCCTGACTGTTGAAATCATCTGTCTGAACTAGGCTCAGACAGTAATCTTTTTCTAATTATGGAGGCCAGTGAAGTACACTGCACTGTGTGCTACATTCACATGAGTTTTACTGTCCCAGAGGAGATCACATATGAACTGGACTGCTGAGTCTTCTGTGAAAATCATTTGTTTGTTTAAAAACTCGAGATCTGAAATGTCCACCTAAGAAGTGGGAGTATTTATATCAGTGAATAAAATTACTTCCACCTGGAAGATCAACATTTTGGAGGAGGAGACTGGAGTAGAGTTAGGGGAGGAGAGAAGAAAGGAGAAGTGCAAAGCTTAATAAACATTTAATTAGACCTCAATCTGGTTAATACTGGCTGAGATGGAGACAAAACTAGCTTCATTTTCTGGAACAAAAGCTTTTGAAAAAACAAGGAGCAAGCATCCTCTGTTTATATATGCACAGGTGATTTTGATGCAGTGTTGGGACTTTCAGTACAAATGATTTTCATTTAACTTATCAATATTATCAATATTACTTAAAAACAAGTTTTAAGCTTATCTTATTTGAAGACGCTATCATTTTTCAGCAATTTCTGTCTGTACTAATCTGTTGTCTTTCTCTGATTACTTGATAGTTGCAAGGTAAGCATAGCTACACTGCAGGCCATAGGTCAAACAAAATCAGCTCCTGAAAATGTATGCCTCAGTGACCTGACACCCACAGCTAAGATCTCTTCCAGATTCCCCTTGAGAAGCAGACTGGTCCAGAAAGTTGCCTGATAATTCACTTTAGTAGATGCTGACAGTGTGTACAGGCATGACAGTCTACAGACTGAGGAACCATGAAACTGCTCACCAGCAAGTGACAAAAAATCACTCTTCAGAGAGAGGTAAACAGCACTTCTGCACGTTGGCAACAAATGCAGATAGCTTAATATTTCGTTACAGTTCTAAACATTTAATATACTCCCTCTTTGGAATGTCAGCACACATCTGGACATTGCTGGGATTATTTTCTACAAGCTATTGCCTTGTAAAAGGGTAACTTCTTCCCTCTTACCAAAGATGAGTCTGTCCCCTGCAGTGTGAGTTCTGCTGGTATACGTTGCCCACAAGACTTGAAAAACAAAAAGGAAGAAAAGGTATTAGTGGCTACTACTATATTAATGTTTTTGAATACTCTGCGAGAAAGTGGACTATAGCAACAACTTCGTAAATTAACCATTCAATTCACTGCAGTGTACCGTGGCATCTTTCAGTAATGGATTATCCTGAAGTGAGGTATTCTGATCAGTTATATAGAAACAGCTTGAAACCTTCCATAAGTATCTGCCATACCCTGCAGCAGCAAGTTGTACCAAAGGAGTGCAAAGCGTGGTGTGGAGAACAGCAGTAAATATCCTATTCACAATAGTTTTTTGAGAAGAATCAGAGACAGGTTCTCCCTGGGATAGCTGTAAGGCGCACAGACTTGTCAAAGTCAACAAACAGGAACTTGGAGTTTCTTTGCAAAAGGAGCTCTGATTTCAACAGAGGGAGAGGTAGGCAGAGTAATGCACTCAGTCTTTTTAATTCCTGTGCACACTATAATTAGATATTAATCCCGGAACTGTAGAAAACAAATTATATGTTGACAGCTATTTGAAAACAAATAAGCTGTCTGTATCTCATAATTCTTAATATGGCCACTGAGCTCCAAGCAAGAAGCATTTCACTCTTTCATGTGTATTGTCCCAATTATAGCTTGTGTTTTAACTGAGATTTCCTTTTTGTGTTCCCTTGCCCAAGTCCTTAAACTAAACCCCACTCTTGCTGTAAAGTGGGAGTCAGTTTACCTTAGGATAGTACCCAGTAGCCCTACTGATAGGTTGGGAAATAATTGTGTTAGGTGCTGTACAAATAGAAAGCTTCCTGATACATTTAGAGGTATAAAATGAAGGAGAAATAACTGAAGTGCCTCATACAATGAGTTACTGAGTCACAGTGAGTTATAGGTTCTGAGCCTCTACTACCTCCCGGTAGTGAGGTCCTCAGAAAATGACTGGATTCTCAAGTACATGACCACATTTCCTACTTTCTGTTCTTTGTCCTCTCCGTTTGGCAGTGGAGAGAGTCCCTTCAGACCCACCCAGCCTGGTCATATCAATTAAGAACTGCAGCCTTACATCATATAACAGATTTTACTTTATGTTCTTTGAAACATTCATTATGTTAGCTAATCCACTTTTCATTTTCTTCCTCTGGAGTGGGCAAGATAAGGACTCACAGCTGGCTTACATCACAAAAAGTTCTTTATCATCCAAATACGGCTGCTTGTATTGTCTGTAAAACCAATAAAAAAAATTAAAAAAAATTTAAGTTTCTGATCTGTGAAGACATAACTCCTAAATAAAGACTTATTATCAATATTCTGTGCCATAGCTTTTGCATTTGCAGGATCTTTTTCTAGTTAATTATCAGAAAATAAGGAACATTTAGATGAGTGCAAAACCAAGAAAGATATAGAGATTTTCTTGTGTACAAAATGTGTATATATATTTGTGTGTGTGTGTGCATGCATGCACACATGTGTATATGTGCATTTTCTATAGAAATAAAAGCTGGACAATTAACCAGAACATAATACAAAGCCAAATATAGAATATTTATGGTATTTTGCTCATTGAATCCATGCCTGAGTTAAGCCAGTGGGGTTTTCACAATTGGCTCCTATGGTAGTTAGATCAGAGTCATGGAGTTTGGTCCAAGTCCATTGAAGTGACTGGAATTCTTTACAGAAAACAGAGTACTCACATGAACAGTTTGCTTTCCATTTAGCAGCCACTAGGCTTTCAAAAGTCCAGGCTTACATAAAACAGTCACATCTGTCCGAGGTTTTGGGAACAGGATAAAATTACTGGGTTCAGGAGCAGAGGAATGTGTAGAAAACCACCCAGTCAGGGATCTTTTGTAGGAAGCTGCCTTACATTACTTCATAAAGCATTTAGTTTTTTAGTGACTAGTTGAAGCAAAAGTCTTTTGCAGCATGACTCCATTTACTCAGCCCAATAATCTAATGTTCCCAAGTTTACTTAAATACTGATTTTGCTGTCCAGTGTGAATAGGGTCAAAGTTATCTGTACCTCCTGGAGAATTAAAAGAGGAGGAAGGCATTCATAAAAGAATGTCATGAAGGATATGCAGAGAGGGGCTGCATGCAGTTTTCAAAAGCATCAGGAGCACTCAAGCACCTTGGCCTCTGTCTGCAGTGTGGCTTCAGCAGCCTCACGCACCAGAG
This sequence comes from Apteryx mantelli, assembly GCF_036417845.1. Classification (NCBI taxonomy): domain Eukaryota; kingdom Metazoa; phylum Chordata; class Aves; order Apterygiformes; family Apterygidae; genus Apteryx; species Apteryx mantelli. The sequence goes on from NC_089978.1 coordinate 30,429,219, forward strand.
CTGCCACAGGGAACTGCAAATGAACTATTTCCCTCTACCCCATGCTGAGGTGTCACTGTGATGGAGGCAGCCAACAGACACAGCAGTATGTACAGCAGTTCTGGGCTCTGCTTTGGGGTCTTCTGGGGACTTTGACATTGTTGGGAGATTTCTGGGAACCCTCTGAGGAACTCTAGGGTGCCTGCCACTGACAGGTAAGGAGAACCAGGTGAGGACAGCCATTAGAGGCCTTAACTTCTTCTGAGAAGCTCTATCGGCTGCCAACAAGCTCCGCTGGGTGACCCTGATCAGAAGGTGTTGGGGCCTTTCAGGCCTCCTGATTAGGCCTCCTGATTAGGGATGGTCAAGCACTCTTTTAGCCCGTGCTATGAAGAGACCTATATAAGAGCCAGTTTGTGCAGAAGGGTGCAAAGAAGGGCCTGGCAAAATTAACCAGGCCAGAACACATGTCCTCAGCTATGGCAGTGACATGCTACAGGGCATGACCCCCAGCAGCTGTTGGAGTAATGGTCCCTGCAACATCAGAGGCTTCAACCCAGGTAGAGCTTCAGAAGGAAGACATAGGTCTGCAAGTCCTGGACTGCAGGGAGTGCCTGGGGCCTCTCACTGAGTCTGGGGCTGCAGCTCTCTGCTTGCAGGAGGTATGCAGTGGTTAAGGAGCTGGACTGCCAAGTCAAGGTGCTGCAGGAGGAGGTCAACAGACTGCACAGCATCAGAGCTGATGAGAGAGATTGATCAGATCTTCTCTGAGACCCTGCAGCTTCAGAAGCCTGAACTTCCAACTGTAGCAGAGGAGTGGGTAGGTCAGTGCCTGTTGGCTCAGAAAGTGAGAACTCCCATGATGGCACAGGCTGGAAGCTGGTGACTTCTGGCACCAGGAACAGGGCTCCTGCTCCACCAGACTCGAAACTTCAGAATAGGTTCACTGCCCTCATAGCTGACAAGTTGCTGGGAACATGGAGCATTTGTGCTGGCTGAGCCTCCTTCCCCCAGGAGCACTAGGAGGAAGGGGTGAGTGTTAGCAGTGGGAGACTCCCTGCTGCAGGGGATGGAGGCCTTCTTCTGCTGACCTGACCAGCCATCTAGGGGGATTTAGTTCTTGCCAGGGGCTTACATTTGGGATGTTGTGGAGAGGCTGCTGAGGCTTGTCCAGACTGTTAACCCTGCTGTTCATCTATGTGGGCACCAATGATACTACCAGTGGAGACCTGGAAAGTATCAAACCTGACTACAGGGCCCTAAGGGTGATGGGTAAGGGCATGGGGGACCATGGATGTTCTTCTCCTCCCTGCTAGTGTGGAGGAAGAGCCTGAGAAGGACTAAACAGATCCTGCAGGTCAAAAATTGTTTGCACAGATGATGCTGACAACAGGATTTCAGTTTCTATGAACGTGGGACCCTCTTCAAGGAATGACAACTTCTTAATAGAGATGAGATACACCTGACAAAATTGGGTAAAAGTGTCTTTGCCAACAGACTGGCCAACCCAATAAGGAAGGCTTTAAATTAGCAATAATGGGATGGGAGAGAATGACCAACAGTCAAGTAAGGAAGTGTTGGATGAGGCTGGCAACCAAAGGATATGGGGTGATGTAAACAGAAGGGACCTTTTAATCAACAAAACAGGGTTGAAGGGCAATGACTCCAAGCATATGCAATTAAATAAGGAAGTGCCTGAGGGACCACATCATGGGGAAAGCTCCCATGCCCTTTCTAGGAAGTCAGCACACTGGGGTGCCTCTCTGAGGTGCCTGTACACTAGTGCATGCAGCATGGGGAAAGAACAGGAGGAATTAGAAGTCTGTGTGCAGTTACAGGGCTGTGATTTCACTGGCATCATGGAAATGTGGTGTTATAGCTCACATGACTGTAGTGCTGCAATGGAAGGTTACAGGTCCTTTAGGAAGGAGAGGCTGGGAAGGAGAGGTGAGGAGAGAGAGTTGCCCTGTATGTGACAGAGCAGCAGGAATGCATGAAGCTCTGCTTGGGGATGGCTGAGGGGACATGTGAGAGCTTGTGGTTCAAGATTAGTGGGCAGACCAATGTGAGTGACATTGTAGTGAGTGTCTGCTATGGACTGCCCAATCAGGAAGAAAAAGTAGACAAGGCATTCTTCAGACAACCGAAAGAATCCTTATGTTCGTAGGTCCTGGTCCTCAAGGGGGACTTCAATGACCCTGATATCTGCAGGAGGGACAGTGCAGCAGGGCACAAACAATCCAGGGGGCTTGTGGAGTGCATTGATGACAACTTCCTAACACAGGTGATCAAGGAGCGAATGAGGAGAGGCACTCTTATAAACAAAGAAGAACTGATTGGGGATGGGAATGTTGGGGGCAGCCTTGGCTGCAGTGACCCCAAGATGGTGGAGTTCAGGATCCTGGGAAGCAGGGGCAGGGCAAAAAGCAGGATCACAGTCCCGGACTTCAGGACAGCAGAATTTGGTCAGTTCTGCCATTTGGACAGACCTGCTTGGAAGAATCTCATGGGATATGTCCCTTGAAGGAAAAGGGGTCCAATACAGCTAGTTGATATTCAAGGATCACCTCCTCCAAACTCAAGAACAGTCCACCCCAACAAGCAGGAAATAAGCTCAAACATGAAAAGGAAGTGTATGAGAAGTGGAAGCAGGGTCAGGTGATCCAGGAGGAATACAGAGACCCTGTATGAGCATGCAGGTATGGGGTTAGGAGCAGTAAAGATCATCTGGAATTGAAACTGGCAAGGGATGTGAAAGGCATCTATAAATATAAAAGCAGGAAAAGGAAAGCTAGGGAAAATGTGGGCCTGCTACTAAATGGGGCAGGAGCCCTGGTGACAAAGGACACAGAAGAGGCAGAGGTACTGAATGCCTTCTTCACCTCAGTCTTACTGGTAAGACTGGCCCTCAAGAATCCCAAGCTTCTGAGACCAGAGGGAAAGTCTGGAGCAAGGAAGACTTACCCTTGGAGAAGGAGGATCTGGTTAGGGAACACTTAAACAAATTGGACATACACAGCCCCATGGGCCCTGATGGGATGTCTTCCATAACATCTTCACAGACAAGCTGATGAAGTACAAGCTAGGTAAGTGGTCAGTGAGGTGGACTGAAAACTGACTGAACTGCTGGGCTCAGAGGGTTGTGATCCATGGCATAAAGCCCAGCTGGAGGCCAGTCTAATGATGTCCCCATGGGGTAGATACTGGGGCCAACACTGTTTAATATCTTCATTAATGATCTGGATGACAGGACCAAACGCAAGTTTACAGATGACCCAAAACTGGGAGGAGTGCCTGATGTACCAGATGGATGTGCTCCTATTCAGAGAGACCTTGACAGGCTGGAAAAATGGGCAGAGAGGAACCTCATGAAGTTCAACAAAGGCAAGTGCAAAGTCTTGCACCTGGGGAGGAACAAAACCTTACGCCAGTACAGCCTGGAGGCCAACCAGCTGGAGAGCAGCTTTGCAGAGAAAGACCTGGGAGTGCTGGTGGACAAGTTGACTGTGAGCCAGTAATGTATCCTCAAAGCAAAGAAGGCCAATGGTATCCTGGGTTGCATCAGGAAGAGTGTTGCCAGCAAGTTGAGGGAGATGATCCTTCCCCTCTACTCAGCACTGGTGAGACCTCATCTGGAGAGCTGTGTCCAGTTCTGGGCTCCCCAGTACAGGAAAGACAGGAACATACTGGAGCAAGTCCAGTGAAGGGCTACTAAGATGATTAAGGGACTGGAACATCTCTCATATGAGGAAAGACTGAGAGAGCTGAGGCTGTTCAGCCTGGAGAAGAGAAGGCTCAGGGGAGATCTTATCAGTGCATATAAAGACTCTATGGGGGAGGGAGTAAAGATGGACCCAGACTCTTCTCAGTGGTGACAAGGGCTAGATGAGAGGCAATGGGCACAAACTGAAACACAGGAAACTGTCTGAACACAAAGAACTGTCTGAACACTTCTTTACTGTGAGGGTGGTTGAACACTGGAACAGGTTGCTCAGAGAGGTTGTGGAGTCTCCATTCTTGGAGATATTCAAGTGCCATCTGGACAAACCCTGAGCAACCTGCTCCAGGTGACCTTGCTTGAGCAGGGGTTTGGACCAGACAATCTGCAGAAGTCCCTTCCAAACTCAACTATTCTGTGATTCTGAGGAAGCTTAAAGCACAGTAACATGTAGTTATCTGCTCATAGGCAACTGAGGAAGCAAGCAGAAATGAGCTGTGCGCTGGTGATGTAGATATACATAATGAAGTTGTGCCATATGCTCCTTTCAAATTATCATCTTCCTTGTTATGGCTTATTTTAAGATGGTCACTGTGATGGATGGAATATTCCTAACATAGTGGTATTCTTAGTAGCAAACTAAAAGGCCATAGAATTGTCCATGAAAGGAGTCAGCCAAAATGTCCCTATAAATTTAAAGTAACCATTTTGTTTCTTGGTGAGGAATATGAGAAAAAGTCACCTATTTATGTTTAACCTAATAACCACCCTTCCTGCCAGTGAGGGAAATGAACTTCAAACTGTGTTTCAAAGTTTTCCTCATTTTCTCTGATCCAACATTATTTAAATAATAATAAAAATACTTAATACTTACTAGAAAGCATATTTTTAAAATCTTATCTGCTTAAGAGATTACACTAAAATGTCACTTTAAAAAAAAGACATATCTAATTTCATCATTCTCTCTGAAAGGTTAAGTATATAGAGCAGAATTAACGCTTATGCTGATGTACAGATTATCTGCCTTGTCATTCAGTTTGATATTTTTTCCTAGACTGTTTCAAAGTCTAGAATGACAGATAAATTGCAGTTGCAAATGATTTCTGAATTCTCTATCAGGAAGGAGGAAATAAAGGAATTAAACTATCTCAGGAACTAGCTAACTTTCATTTCAGAGTCTAAACATTTTTAAAGATTTTTGCTGTTAGTGGTGGTGGAGGGGTTTCCCCCACAGACATAGATTTGTATTTTTGTGAGGGAGCAAACTCCATGGCATTCAGTGAAAATCTGAGTCATTTGTTAACATAAAAATCTTGACAAGTAATGACCTTCTTTTTACACAAACAGCCTAATGCCCCCTCAAACTCCAGGAAAGGTCTTCACATGCCTCATTTATGCAGAAAAGCCTCTATTTGACTTAAAGCTTAAATGCCAGAATTCAGACTTTCCTTCTCAAAAAATACTGCATTAGTGCTCAAGACAAGAGTCTTGGCACTGTGCATGCTGCACAGGTGAAGAAAGACGCACAGGTGAAGAAAGACCTCAGCTCTCAGGGTTATGGATGGGAGTGTTTCCTATTCAAGCTGTGTTCACCTGAACATTCCCAAAGACCAAACTTATATAAATACACTATTGCACAAACTTCCTCGCCCTTCACTTGCCTCACTCAGACTTACATATGAACCAAATTCCCTGCTTCTAGAGATCAGTTTTTCTGGCCTGCATACTTCCAGCATTGTTGACAACCACTTTTTCCCTTATCTAGGTATGCAAAGCAAAAGTTAAACAGACAAAGGCAAACAGATCCCAAAACCTTATTTCCAGTGGTAGCCTCATATAACCTCACTTTGGTGACTGGGGACAATCATCATGGATTTACCAACAGTAAATTGTGCCTGACCAACCTGATTGCCTTCTATGATAAAATGACCAAATCTGTGGACAGGGGAGAGCAGCGGATGTCATTTACCTTAACTTCAGCATGGCTTTTGACACAGTCTTGCATAGTATTCTTGTATCCAGGCTGGAACATTATGGTCTGGATGTGTGGGAAACCAGACGGGTAAAAACCTGATTGGATGGCCAGGCTTAGAGGGTCATGTTTTATGAGTCATACCTGGATGCCTGTGACAAGTGGGGTACCACTGGAGTCTATCCTGTCCTGTTTAACAGCTTTATCAGTGACCTGGGGGAGGAGAAGAAAATGAGTGTGCTCTCATAAAGTGTGCAGATGACACCAAACTGAGGGGACCAGTTGATATGATTGGGGGCTGCCATTCCGAGGGAATGAGGCAGCCTAGAGGAATGGACCAACAGGAACCTTATGAAATTCAACAAGGACAAGTGCAAAGTCCTATCCTTGGGAAGGAAGAGTCCCCTGCAGTGACACAGGCTGGGGATGGCTGGCCAGGGAGCAGCTCTGCAGAAAGGACCTGGGGGCCAAGGGGCAGTGAGCTGCGCTGGAGCCAGCAGTGTGCCCTGCCATCACAGAAGGGCAACTGCATCCTGGGCTTCATTAACAGAAGCAGAGCCAGTAGAGCAAGGAGAATGATTATCTCCCTCTAATCAGCACTCATTAGACCTCATCTAGATACTGTGTCTGGTTTTGGGTACCCCAGTACAAGGAAGACATTGACAAACTGGAAGGAGTTCAGGGGAGGGCCACCAAGTTGGCTGGAGGCTGGAGTACTTGTTCTGTGAGGAAAGGCTGAAGGAGCTGGGGTTCTTTAGCCTGGAGAAGAGACACCTTCAGGGGGACCCAACAGCATCCTCCCAGCACCTAAGGGAGGTTCCTGAGAAGAGACAGAGCCAAGTTCTTCACAGTGGTGCATGGTGAGAAGACATGAGGCAGAGGACATCACTTGAAACAAGAGGTTCAGCCAAGATATAAGGAAAAGTTTTTCTGCATGAGGGCAGTGGAACAGGTTGCACAGGAAGCTTGTGCTGTCTCTGTTCTTGAAGGTTTTCAAGACCCAACTGGGTAAAGCCCTGAATAAGCTTGTCTGACCTCATAGCTCACACTTGCTTTGAGTAGAAGGTTGGGATAGAGACCTCTGGAGGCCCCTTCCAAACTGAATTATCCTCTAGTCCTAAAACAATTTTTGATAATGAACAGCAGTCCACAACCATAATACTTGTTTCTGTGTAGTTTCTGTAATAGTTGGGGGTCATCAATGAAACCTGCTGCTCACAGAGTATTTGTTGGAAGCAGATCCATGTTGTCCGTGTTGCCGGTGACCTCCAGAATACAATATAAAAGGTAACCTGACATATATAACAGGGAATGTGTGAATGTACTCTGCTTACAGAATGGCTGACAGTGAGGAAAATAAACTCAGAGAAATTTAGAGATTGTGGAGCAATTGCAACAGAATGTTATGCAGAAACGGAGAGCCAAGTTGGTGAAAGTAGACCAGAAGAACATGGCTCCTTTAGCATGGCAAACTGAAGGATTACAGGGAAAAGGCTACTGTAATAATATAGCAGGGGTTAAGTGCTAAAGAGGTAGGAGAGCTATTGAGGCTAAGAACAATGGTGGAATCAGAAAAAGCAGGTATGAACTGGCAAATAAGTTTAGGCTGGAATTTAGAAAGTGCCTAACCACCCAAACAGTGAGATTTTGGAACAAACTTCCCAACGTAGTCATAGGATTAACTAGTTTTAAAATTGAGCCTGATAAATTTATGAACAGGATTATATGACATGATTGCCAGAAATGGCAGGAACAGAATTCAGTGAACCAAGGTTCCACCCAAGCTTACATCTTCTGTTTTGAAAAATACAAGGCCAAGCTCCTCATCTTCAAGAATAAATAAATGGAAAATTAAACAGAGTAAATATTGTAAATATTTCATTGACATTTTAAATTGTGAAATTGAAAGCAGTCGTTTGTCCACCTTGAAGTTATTAGTTTGTAGCTGTGAAGCCTGAGAAATGTGATAATAAATGGCATGCATATTCTAGTGCAAAATGGGTATCAGAACCAAAATGCACAAATATGGACAAGCCTAATTAAGCTGTGATTGGTTTATTCATATCACAGCAGCTGAAAGCTATATGATAACCAGCTACAGAGCAGGTGCAGTGTATATCATTCGCTTGATTTTTCAAAATTGCTGTTTTATTCAATTCCAAATTAAAAAGAGGAGATTATAAACAAATTCAGAGGAAGTCAATCATACTATATTTATATTGCATTGTAATAAGAAGCTAATTTTCTTCATGAAGTAACTGATATTTCCATTTTGTCATGATAAATCAAACCAGAACACCAGAACCTGAGCACAGGAAGAACTAACAAAAGTCAAAATGCTCTCCATGATGCATAGACAAGGATATTATCTAGGGAGGGTCAAATTTAGAATAATAGGACTTACATTTCTATAGCCAAGTCATTGGAACTTTGTATAGCAAACCGCAGTTTCAGTGGAAGGAAAGACGTTTCCATTGTAGCACAGTGTAGAAAGGCAGTATTTTTGTATTGAGATATCTGCCAAAGGTTTAATGGATCTAGGGGAACCACGGCCAAAGTTGTATGTATTTCTCCTTTGGTTTTAATAAAGCTGAAATCCACAACCCTAAAGGGCAAAATCATACTTAATGTGAGGATATACAAAATGCTGCTGACATCCAGCAGCAGGTTTGAGTATGGGCCCAAGCTTTTACGAGGAAGGAAGTGCCCAGAAAACCTGGAAGCACAAAAGGAAGACCATAGTGCTCTGTGTACAACCACTGTTGGTGCCACTGGAAGAGGTGCGCAAGCAGGCAGGTCAGTGTGCTTCCCTATGTCTCCACAGCATGGTTGATGTGGTTCTCAGCAGAAGTGCGGTCAGACATGATATAGCTATTATGGGCTAATCTGGGAAGGGTAAGGTACAATTTTATTTTCACCACACAGCACCATAAAGTGAATAAATACTGCCTGGCCTATAATGAAACTCGACAAAATCCAGTTCAGCAACATCAGAATTGATCACTATAAATCGACATTGCTATTTTCATGCACCCACACCTCTGAAAACCTGTCCAGTGTAATGCAAATGCAGGATTTCAGCTGTTACAACAGCTGCAAGCATTATTAACCAATAAAACCATAATTAGAACACACTGTAGGTTAGAAATAAACAATGACAGAAATATCATATTGGGGAAAAAAAAAGCAGAAAAGTGCATTTGAAAGGGAATAATATCAGTTATTGCAAGGATTAGAAGCCCCTTACAAATTCCCAAGCTCAAAGGTCACACTGTTTCTCTTAAAGAAAATGAATTCTTTCAGTTTTGTATATAGAATGCCAGTTCCTTGTGAAGGGAATATCTCTTACTAGGCATTTGATCAGTGTGGATGCTATTAAGAAAGTAATGGCTTGTTTCAATTGCCAAAACAGGGATATCCAGTGCTATGTGAGATGCTGAGTCTCCAGTTGCCGGACCAGAATGGGGATGGTCTCCCAGAAGTCCTGCATTATATCTAACAGCATCATGCAAAAATGTAGTATACACTAGAATGTCCCAAGTGGCAATAGACCTCTCTGCTCAGGCAAGGTAACTGAAGCCTAAATGTATGTGTTTGAGAGGGAGAAAGGATACAGAATGGTTGTCATGGTTACTTCTGAGGATTATTTTAAATGGGGATCTGAGAAAGAAAGGAACTTTTTCATCTAGTGACGCTACTATGCATTGCAAGTATTGATCAAGGAAAAATTTATTTACAGAGATTTTCAAATACAAACATAAAATAGCACATTTATATATTTTTTTTTACAAAAATGAATATTGAAATAATAAACATGGTACAGCACAATACGACATCAATGAGCTAAACATAACAGCGACAAAATCTATGTCTGGAGGAAGTTTCCTGTTAGTCTTACATAACCAACAGAGTTCTACAGTACCATACGTGGAATTTTCAATGGACTGAAAAACGTCCATTTACTGCACTTCATAAAAGTACTATAGGCAAAGGCTACATATGCCAAGTAATTATGTTGCATTTTTGTAATAATGCTGATAACACAGAGGCTTAATAAAAGTTCTATAGGGCTGAATAAGCAGTGGCTAAATGTCTGGGGAGAAAAGTGTGTAGAGAATATACAAAATACTGATAAAGTGGCTTATTGGTCCTTGTATTAAGTTTAACATATAGGTTAAAAAGTGTCATAACACTGAATCTTAAACCACCAGAAAGGAGTTAAAAAAAAAGGGGGAGGGTGGAGAAAGAATCGCACTGAGAAGTTTCCTCTCTGCTCATTTTGTGCCATGGTCAACATCCGTGTGTGTGTGTGTGTGCGTGTGCGTGTGTGTGTGTGTGTGTGTGCGTGTGTGTGCGTGCGCGCACGTGTGTGTGTGTGTGTGTGCACGTGTGTGCGTGTGTGTGTGCGTGTGTGAGTGTGCGTGTGTGTGTGCGCGCGCGCACGTGTGTGTGTGTGTGTGTGTGTGTGTGTGTGTGTGTGCTTTCAGGAGCGCCGCGCTGAAGGGACCACAGGGAGCTGCCCCGGCCCTCCAACGCTGTCTTGCTTCCGCCAGTCTTTCAACTAACGGGCGCACGTGGATCTTCTCGATTTGCCAGGCCGGAGCTTCCCTTGCTCACGGAGTTGAGTTTTCCCAGTGGCAGCCCAGGGAGGCCCGGTCAGAAAGGCCTGCCCGTCCCCACCACCGAGCGGCCTCCGGCCCGCTGCCCCTGCTGCCCCCCGCGCCCGCCTCCTGCAAAAGGAGCTAAAGCACTTAAAAGTCCTGTGTCCGTCATTTCTCGGAGGACGCTGGCACGTCCCGGCGGCCTGGCTCCCGCTCAGTACGGGTACTGCTTCTGCTTCTTGCCCGAGAAGCAGGCCAGCCAGGTGCAGACGAGCATGGCCGCCGCCGCCCCCCCGCCGGTGCAGTAGTAGGCCCAGCCGATTTCGCAGGTCCCTGCAACGAAACACCACAACAGCATCACGCGGGAGCAAGCCCCACTTCTCCTTTTCACCTCCTTTTTCTTTAGTAAGAATGCAAGAATGGCCACACTGCCTCAAAGCCCACCTAGCCAGGCTGATGCCAGCATTAGATATCGAGGGAAAAGCAGACAGGTGAATAAGCCCAAGTGTATTTATTTATGTATTTATTATAACCTTAGTGTTTCCAAGGGTTAAAACTGGGATGCTGCTTTATACTGATGCAATAAAAAGTGCTCCTTTGGGTTTTCTGCCCACTTGTGATATATCCACCTTAAAAAGGAAACATGGGGTTGGAAGAATTGGTTTGCCTAGTGTTTTTTCAAGAAATTAGAGAAGGAAAGCTGTTCAAATTGCTCCCCTTCACTTTCTATAATGGTTCATCAGACAAGCCTCCAAGCTCACTTGGTTGGCAAATTGCTGTTTTCAACACAGGGGAAAACTACACTTGACAGTTAAAGTAGAGGTTGCTGGCACTGAAAATACGTTAGTAGTGGAACAGGAGGCCCCTCCACTTGCCAAGTCCAGAGAGAGGCTGTAGGACTGGTTTCCACAGCAGCTGCAGTCAGAAGGCTTTTCCCCCCTTCTCTTTTTTCTCCTTTTCTGCTCTCCAGGCAGCTTTTGAGTGATTGTTTTGTTGTTCCAGCAGAACACTCAGCCTCACTGCACATAATTCAGTGCTGGGATTTGCTTCCTTCAGAAGTAGCCGGGTGAATCAACTTCTACTATTACCATAATGGTGCTCGAAATTGGACTCTGCTGTAAACGGCTGACAATACAACCAGGATTTGGTTGCAGGGAATCCATTCACAACCTACTCACACAGGCATAAATCCTTACTGGGCCAAATCAAAACTCCTTCTTTTATTGATTTACCCCACAAATAATCCCTGCAGCCAAAACCTTGAGGAAGGAAGGGAGGTCAACAGCTAAGGAGCAATTTTCTCTCCCTGATCTCTTCTCCAACAGTGCATATTGACTGACCAAATAAATGAGCTCCTACACATCAGAGCTATGTTCAGGATGTATGGGTTCCTCCAGCTATGTGGTAGAGATGCCCCTGTCTGAGTAGCCACATGATAAGAAGGAGCTAGGGAAACTGTACTTCCAGGGAAACTGACTCAGCCTGGCACCTGTAATGGCACAGCCTTATCTGCTGTGCAGTGCTCCATGACCCTGTGCATTAGGCACAGCCAGTTGATGGACCATATGGCAGACATCTGCATCTGGCAGAGCAGGATATGGAGTGGGAGACTGACCAGGACACTGAATTTCCAAGGGGTGAAACAGAGGCTCCTGTGGCAAAGGAGCATGATGTTGGGGGACCAGCTGCACTGGGTCTGCTGGGGGAATGGAGTCCCCAAATCCAACCTCTTAAATACCTGGACAGTAAGGTCAGGAAGCAGTGATCACACAGAGTAGTGATGGGAGACATAACAGTACAATAGTGGTATCATGATTAATATGATTAATAATGACAGCAAAATGATTAGGTGTTGATGCTGTGGAATTAAACACATTAAGCATTAGTCTGTGCCACACTGAACGGCCTAGCCTGACTTTCCCACCTCTGCTGACCCACTACCTCCGTATTGCCTATCACTTGTAGTGCATTTTCTTCTCTGTAGCAAAACTGTGGCATAGAGCAGAGCTGCTCTATGTCTGCATGCATGTTGGGGGGGGGGGGATTTGGGAGGAAGGATTCAATATAGGTTTGTGAGTCACGGGAAGGAAGTAAGTGAGGAAAAGGGCTGTGTTGGGGGGCTTTGGATTCCAGTACTTCCACAAGTTGCCACCATGAGGGGAAGAGCCTTAAGGACTAGTCTTTAACTCCTACTAAGGCCAGATTCCCAGGGAGTATGAAAGTTTAATTAAAATACAGAAAGAGAGAGGCAGGTTTCCCTGTCCCCACCCAGTGTCACCATCCATAGCCTAAAACTTCACTGATCTCTTGTCCAAGATGTTTAAAAATAGTGTCACGATGGGGCCTTGAATATTTTTAATGGCCTCAGTATTTTTATACAGCAAAATTCATCACCAGCATGGGTATGTTGGTAGGAATGGTAGTGGGGAATCCCATGGTGGTCCAAAGGGCTATAAAGGAATCTCTCCCCTTCCAGCCACCACTGCATCTGCAGTAGAGGAGGTGATCAGGAAAGCAGCAGCTATAGTAGGGAGGGGGCATCTTCACAGAGCTCTTAGAAAGCAAGAAGATACCTGTTATTGCTCCTCAGGAGTTCACCCCATCTCAAAGGCCATTTTTAATTGGGCTGCATCCATAATAATGATCTTGAGTGCTTCAGACTCATTATAACTGAGGTCCTCCTGGTGCCCCCATCTATGGTGACATCTCCTTGCTTTGAGCAGCGAGTGCCCTCAGTAAGGCACAAGTAGCAATGCAACATTTCAACAGACAGCAGAAACCACTCTTCCCCATGAAGGACAGAAGGTAACAACAGAGCACCCTTCTAGAAATAGAACTGAAAGTAGATGAAAACTGGTTGGCCCAGTTGGAGTCATTTTTTCCTGCCACCACACAGGTGACTGCATCTTCATACTTTGTCCTAAAGGCATTCTTGGGCTTGCAGGTCAGGCACTTAGCAAGTCTGCTAGTCCTGCCTTACACACAAGATGTAAGGTGCTCCAGAGTGCCTGTCAGTCTGTACATCCAAACATGTCTAATGAGCTGGCATGCCTGAAGGCAAACAGCATGTCCATAGACTGTCTGCAGGATACCTGCAGGCCAGGTAAAGAGACATGAGCGAGAAGCAGAGCTTGTACTCATGGTCACTCTGAAGACCTCAGGTTGACACCACAGCAGCATAGTACTTGTTTCATTTTTTCTTCAAAATCCTCAAAACTTGCTTTCAAAAATAAATAAATAAAACAAAGATCCTGACATGACCAGATGACTAGCTTGAGACTTAGGCTTGGGATTATTAGCCTCTCTCCTTAAAATGCTGGAGCAGAAAGATTGAGAGATTTACCTGCTGTAATCTTGTTATGCTCTGTAGATTGACACCATTCTTGGCTTCCTTAGAGAAGACCATGCAGTGAGTCTGTCTTTCTACAGAGAAGACCAACAGAAGCCACAGAGAGCAACGAAGCAACTGGAAATGTCCTGGATGCTGATCCTTGCACACTCTCACAGTGGTCCCAGGAGAGACCTGCCTATGGATCTTCCATTCCTTTGTTTGTACACATACACATGCCTACAGCTTCAGCTGGGATTTTCAAAATGGGATTTAAGCATATACAGGGTGTCTAAATCCACTGGATTGCTTTGAAAATCATCATGTGTATACCATAGAGGGGGTTACTAAAGCATTCCTGGCAATAACATAGACTCCATCTGACAGTTCTTTTTAATTGCTAAGTATTCCTGAAACTATTAAATAATTGTGGCAGCTTGAAAAATTAAATCTTTCTCATCATGATGCTTCCAGGTAGCGAAAATAAATGTTAAAATGCTATTTTTAAAAGTGTTTAAAGATTCAGCTGCTAACACTGTGCAAAGTTTCTCAGCTGTGACATAAGTTGGAGTAGAATAAAGGAAATTTGACCTCTTACATGGTGTGATTTCAACTTTTGTGCATTGGCAGTAGGAGAGGGAGAGAGTATGCACAATGCACATTAGGAAGAGAGAACTGTTAAATCAGTGTCAGAGAAATGCACTAGAAATACCAGTTGCACATTCAACTTTGGATGAGGAGAATAACAGTTATTTCTCCACACTGTGCTGCATTTACCCTAAGGACCACTGCCCTACCTAATGCTCTAAGGCATGGCAGGCAGTGTCTTGATCTAACAAATGCAATGTAGTTCACAAGTATGAGTTGGGTCAAGATGAACAAATGAAAGAACAGGAAAGTGCAGGAGGATGGATGAAAGAGCAGGGAGACTGACCTTAGAGCAATAATAACCCAGCGATAAACTTGGCCATTATTTCCAGCCTGTGTCAGGAGCAATGGTAGGCCTTGGATAAAATAGCTCGATCTGTACTTGGATGATGCCGAGTAGACTAGCATTTGGACCTATTGTGCTGAAGAAGAGTCTGTATCTGGGAGGGTATTTGAGTGCATAGGACTTAGCTATACTTGTTGTTGTAAGTATAACTAAGTCCTAAGTCCATAGCTAAGTACAGCTATGAAGCCTGGGGGATTCCATTTCAAATGTACCTGCTGAAATGAATGATTGACTACACCAAATAGCCATGTGTCAGACTGAAATAATACTACCCCTTTTATAATCCTGTATTGCACAAGGAAAAAAAAATACCTGAGTTTGTGTTTTTGCTCTGATGTTCTCTTTTTTACCGCATGTATGAGCTATTTTAATCCATTGCACCCTACAGAAAGATCGTTGGTTGTCAGTAATTGGGTAATTTAGCTGCAGTTTAACTTGGAAAATGACTTCTGCTTCACTTTGATATTAAACTCTCCATTTAAAAGGAAGATGAAGCTTTGTAAAGCGCAAGGTTTACAAGTGATTAAATATGATGCCAAATCAAATGGAAATACACCTATAGAAAAGTTATATGTTAGAGAAAGTAGACAGCTTTCTTGATTTATATTTTTATAAACATTATAATAATGAGTACCATAGAAGGACCCTTCTTCATTCTCAACTATAATTGCACTGACATCAGCGGGAGTAGTCATGTACTCGGAGTGAAGCAAATGGTTAAGGGCTTTGCAGAACTGGAGCTTAAATTCAACCACAAAGTAGAGCACTTTGCCTTCCTCAAGAATGCATATGGATGGATATATATATATATATATATATATGGGTAGAAGTGCGACAGTCCTCTGAGGGGCATGTAGATGTGTGCAAAAATGTGCACATGTCCTTGCCCATAGGATGAGTTGGGTCTGGTTTCATGTCAAAGTAATTTTCCCAACAGCTGAAGTACCCTTCTAGCTGATACAGATGATATGCATCACAGCATCTTCCTTCTCTGCACAGAACTGATGTTGCTTTTTACAAATCACTGTTTACCTGACAAGTCAGTATGGAGGGAGAAGCTGCAGTTTCAGCATTTTGTTAGTTCTGGTTCCTTGTTTTGTTTTGTTTTGTTTGGTAAAGGAGGGCATTGGAGCTCTTGCCTTCTGGTTGCTCAGTGAAGCAGGACTGTCCAAGTCAGCTCAGGTAAATTTGTACCCAGCCATTAAGACTTCTGTTTTCAGATTTGGTTTACTGGGATTGGCAGTAAAAGTGCCAGGATTAATTCTCAAATCACAGACCTTGCAGCTATAGGACTAGATGGCCATTTTCCAAGCAACTAAAAGGAGGAAAGAGTGGGAACATTACACTCTTTTCCTTGAGGAAAAAGCACAAAGAGCAAGCTGAATGAGGAGGATACCAAAAGAAGATACAGCAGAAAGGAGTCCCATAGAATTTAAGAGAATATTTACTAAAGCAAAAGAAGTCAAAGACTGCAGAACACGAGTTTTGCCGTGGTGGACGGGCTTACTACAAAACACATGCCTGACTTCTAATGTGATATTCAAGGCCATGGTATGTGCCTCTCTAGCTCCCCCGCAAATATATAAGACAAATTTGGGAGTGAGTGAACTTTGTCAACAGAAACTCTGTGGAGAGTTGATCTGCTGCGGAAGTCTGCCAGGATCCAGTTGCAGAAATAGAATTTTACCAGGATATTCATGATATCTTATAAAAAATTATCACACACAGTCATATAGTTCCTGGAAATAACATATGATTTTCATCTAAAATAACCAATAAATGACACTTATGAAAAAAATATCTAGTATATGGATTTGTCTTGGATGCAAACCTGTTAATTGCAGGACTTAGTATCTTAAATATTTGCACCTTACTTAATATTAAGACTATCCTGGGCTTGCAGCCTAGAGTATTCGGCAGACTCTAATCATTTAATTTTAAGTAAAGCCTAGCTTCCAAGATGAAGAAAAAAAGTTCAAAAATTACCTAGACTGAAGAATAAAAATGATGTACCCCCAAAAATAAAAACTACAATTTCTGCTTGCAAAAACTTGTGCAGAAACTCTAATTAACAGCCTCACATGAGAGTCCAGTACTACAGGGGAATGTGAATTCATGCAATCAATCAGGGTGTTGGAAAAATAATCACAGAATAAAGTAAAGAGTGTGATGGTAACGGATATACAGGGATTTGGAGATATGAAAGACACAAATTAATGTAAGAGATAATCAGCTAATAAATAAGAAGGCATGATTATTTTGAAACAAAGACAAGTTAAATTAAAGAACTAAAGAATTTTTTTTCTTGACACAGTAACACAATGAAAAACAGTCATGTGAAATCAGCTACAAAAGCAGGAAAAGAAGTTAAAACTTGGAATGCATCCAAAAAGGATTTAAGTAGTTATGTGAAGGAAAGAAAGAACACTATATAAGGAAAAACTGCAGCTGAAAAAATAGCTTAGGACAAAATAATGAATTTGGTGAAGATGGCTTCTTTCCGTACGCTGTAGGGATGTGATTTTCTCAAGGCTTTTTTTTTCCTTTTTTAAAAAGATATGATTTCTTAACTGTGTACAGATCAAGCTGTTTTGCTTACTTATGGTTGCTCAAAGAAATTGTATGGGTATTTTGGTCTGTAATCAAACGTGTGGAAGTCTCCAAAAGTTCAGAAGTGCAAAAATTGCAAAAAAGGTACCAACTTTGAAATTCTTCAGCTCTGCTGCTTGCAGACACTCGTATGATCAAATCCTCCTTTCTTTGGGGGATCACAGAATTTTGTTTAATCAAGCCTCAAATTCGCTGCAGGCATGTCTTTACTGCGGAACGATGCAGGACAAACCAACACTACCTGACAATTACAACGCTCAAATTCCCAAGAGCAAATAGCTTGGGTCCTCCCAACTCCTTTGAAGAAATCAACCAAAAGGTCACTCACTGCAGGAAATGAAATTAACTTCACCACTTTTTAGACATCCACAGTGCAGAGATCCAGACTGAACCAGTGCCCCAAACTCCCTCTAGAGACAACAGGGAGAGAAGGTCACTTATAAAGGATGACGCATTTCACCTTAGGGTAGATGTCTAAAGTATGGCAGGTGTACTCTGCTTGAGTAGCACCTATTTTTCTTCCTTTACCTATGAAGGGATTCTAAATAACAATTCTAGCCACCCTGCTAAAATAACAGAGCATGAGGTACCTGCTCTCAGGTGGTCTGAATCCCCTTCTGGATGTCCCTGTTTGTCTCCACTAGGGTCCTTGCATGACTATGGCCTAACTCTGGCATCAAAGAGAAGTGCCTTACGTTTGACAGAATGTACATTGGCTTTGATATAGTCACCAAAGCCCTACAAACATTTAAGAATGGAAGTTTTCTAGGTAGTGCTTCCCCACTGAAGGGAAGCACTTCCCCACTTTACTAGCGCGTAGGCTGACTCATTCATTTATCTGAGAATCCAGCAGCTGCAGCTCAGGTACGCTCATAAAAATTGTTCTCTGCCCCAAACAAAAAAAAAGGGGGGGAACACCAAAACTGGTAAAAACTCTGAGTTGTTTGCAGAGAATGTGTGAACAAAAAAGCAAGCTTTGTCAGATAGACTGCTCAGAAAAAAACATAGCTTTGAAGCCCTTTCTTTTTAATAGGATTCTAATAAATTGTCCAGCCTTCAAAATCTTTTTCTCCATAGTTTTGGCACTGTATGTCAACACTCAGCCAGATGCTGAAATGATGCCACCTAAGGCCAATTAACTAGCTGACAAAGCTTTTTTTGTATTCACTGCTTTCTGTGGGGTTTTTATGTTGTTATTTTAGTAACTGCACTATTTGCTTTTAAAGATCATTTACTCTAATATTTCTACAGCAAAAGTAATTATCAAGTCAACAGTTCTCTTTAAGATATTTAAAACCCTCTAGAAGTGGCAGAGGGGAGCCTTAATAATAACGATCTGAGGGAAACAAATACCCCTCAGCAGAGAAGCTTCTGAGAGCTTTTGACAATTCAGCTGCTTGTTTAGTTCAGGACAGGAACCAGCTTTTTAAGTTGCTATCCAGACAGCTACTGCAGTCAGGAGAGCCCTTTCACAGCAATTCAAAGAAGGGCCACCATGGAGGGTCATCAAAGGTGCAGTTTTGGAACCATCTGCTTTGGCTGATGCTGCAGACTGGCCCACAACACCAGGATGTCTCTGTGCCTGACTGCTAGCAATGGAGTACAACAGGTGGAGAGCATGAAACAAGCAGACAGGATCCAAGAGGACTTGCAGAAAAATAGGGCAGGGCGCTGTTCCCAGCCTCATAAGGACTCCCACAATGGCATGAACTCAAACAAGTACAGAATACATTTCAGGCCTTTGTTATTTTCAAAGATACATTAACTCCTCAGTGCTTTTAAGAATAAACTCATTTTGGTGACAAAACATATTGGCTAAACCAGCATGACTTGTTTTTCTGTCACCACAGGGTTAAATGAGGAAGACCAGGGCATCTATAACTGGTCAAGCCACAGAGGGTACTTCATGAGGGGAGCTCTCGCAAAACTCAATTTTAAGCATTTAGCTTGGGAACAAAAAAAATCAAATCCATTCACATTAAGTCCTTAGCCATTCTGGGAAAAATTTGGGGGGAAATCTGGCACACTCTTGAAGCCCCAGGCCCTTCCATTAAATTTCTCACATACAAGATAAACCAATGTCTTGTGTTTGGACACCTCCATCAGATCCAGACAGTAAGCTGAGGGTCTAGCTGCACTTAGGGTTATAATCATGTATCTCAGCCTGAGTCCTCATCAGCTGCACTTCATAGTCTGGCCAATAAATGCAAACTACATTCAGTGGCAGCTCCTGTCATCTGTGAATGACCAGGTTTGGAAGAGAGCCCCTTCCCATTCAGCTCTCCCTGCTCTGCTGCACAGCTGCAGCTGGGCGTTTCTGCACTTGTCCCTGCTCATGAGCACGAGTCCTGAGCTGTACCCTGCATGCCCAGTTGGTCTGCCAGCAAGACACACTGTGGGAGCAGGGACAAGTGCAGAAACGGCCACTCCTGAGGCAATGTAAGCCATTGCTGCCAGATCTGTGATTTTCACTGCCTTTATTAGCATAGAAAAGCCTCATGAAACTCAGAGATAAGCTCTGAAGGCAGATATGCACAGCAAACACCAAGCCATGTTTGGGATACTCCTTAGCACAAATGATCACCCAGCAGAAAAAATAGGTCCTAGGTAGGAAATATACAACATAAAAAGTAGTCTCTCACAAAAAGGAGATAAAAAATTCTGGAGGATTAAGCATCCAGGCTGAGCTCCAGCTGCCCAAACACACCATATTTACTCAAAAGGAAGACAACATTTTTTTCCATGTAGTTTAATTTAAAAATTGGAGATCATCTTAAATTTGGTGTCCTTGTTCTTTCAGGTTAATAAAGTAAGTGAATAATATCATTTCATACATCTGGTGACTGGGGAGCAGCAGCTGGAGGCCAGATGAAACTTCCTAAGGCACCTAAAATGATATGAGACATCTACATTTTAACAAATGAATCCCACTCGAGATAACCATTTTGCTGTGCAGACTCTTAGGTATTGGTCTTACATTGCTGTTTCTCAGGAAGCTCAGTTTTGCAAGATAAACTGAACATGTCCTCTCCAGGAACTTACATGGGACTTAGCTGCCTCCTCACCCATCACAAGAGTCTCACTGCTTCCCTAGCCCAGGGTATCTCTCAGCACCCAAAGGCTCAGTAGCCTCTGCCTGTGAGTCTAGGGAAATCTATGGCCAAGAATGGAGTCCTTTATTAATTTTAGTCATTCAAAACCAGTCCTAACATGTGCACACACATATATATACTCACATTTTCCTTAAAAAAAAAAGTCAGTTCAGAAGCTTTCTTCACAAAGTTTAAGTTCTGCAAAATGTGGATGTTTTTGCAAGTGTTTGGTGCAGTCTTCAATTTTAAGCAGACTCCCTCTGATTCTTAAAATTTCTTTCTAAAAACCCCATTTTTCAGCTGTTATTCTTGTGCAGTGCATTTAAAAATGAAAACAAAGCAGGGTGCTAATGCTTCTAGCTTGGCAAAACTAAACATGCACTAGATGATAAAGATACTTTCTGTTGGGAAATTGCTTGCTAATTCCTTTTGCATAACATAGGATTCCGCAGATCTGTATCACCTTCCCATCTTTCAGTCAGCAGCTCTGTACTGCTGAGCCTAACTTGCCATGTTAACGCTGTCCTCAATGGGCCTATGGGCAATTCCAGGGTATAAATAATGCAACATAACTGTAACAGCTTGTGCTGTGACAAGAGATTAAGATGATTTTGATCCTTCCTCAGATATCTGGTAAAAGAGTAAGGCAATCTCTTAGCACATGCGCTGCTAGCTTATGGCTCTAGTCTGTATCTCAGGCATTAGCCTATGGCCAAACACTAATTAGATGAAGAATTTCTGACTCTGTCACCAAGCAAGCTGTGCTGGTTTCAAACATAAACATCTCTTTTCTCTACACTCCAGTCATTTATATTACCCTTTTTCTAGGAGTTACCACCCTAAAAACAGAGGCAGAAGACTCCAGTCCACAGCTGCTGTTCTGGTGGGAATTCAGCTCCATCAGTGATTTAAGCTGGGATGCCACAATACAGGGAGGCGCCCTGGAGGCCACGATATTTCTGCCCACTCTGGTGGGCAGCCAGGAGCACAAGCAGAGGGGCAGGACGAAGAGCTAGGAGCACTGTGGATTTAACCCACTCCAACAAGATTTGCTGGAGCTCATCTGTCAAAGACCTAATGTATCAGTGTGGTTTTTTTCATGGTGGCAATAACAGATTACTAGAGATGAGTAGATGGCAGGCCTCTCTACAGATACACTGTTGACTTACAGAGGTTACTCGCCATCCTCATTACCAAAACAGCTAGTATACTGAGTGTGATTTAATCAGCAACTTGGATTGTCCTTGGCAGGATATCTTCAACTGAAGAATGACTCCATTTATTTAGAGAGTGAGTTATACAAATGCTTTTATTTGATTGATTGAAAAAAATAACCCAATTAAATACACAAATGCTTAAGGAAACCATTTGGACATAGTTCACCTAACAAAAAAATGGAAATAAATATTCAGTTTTAAAGAAAACAGCAAACTACTGGGATTTTCAAGATGTTTTGGCTCAGGTTTTTTTAGAAAAAAATACCCAAATCCACTTATATGTAAATTAAAAGCATGATTATTTTTCCTTAAGCTTTATTAAATATTGCTTTGGAATGTACATAAAGATCTGGGGGGGGGGGGGAGGTGGCATTTTCTCTTCACAATATGGGCTATCGCAGCAGTATTTGGAGAGCCTATTATTCTGATGCCTTTGTCAGAGTGCCTGAAGACATGGAAATGCATTTCTTATCTAGCACAACCCCTAAGGATTAGGATTTTTATGGGTTTGTAACATTGCTATTTGTTTCTTCTATCAAGTTATGAGCATGTTTGGGGGGAGGGTTGTCTTGTTTTGTTAAAGCCATTTTCATCTAATTGCTAATTCTGGAATATTTCTGGTTAACATAGCATTCCACAATGCAGAATTCAGCTGCTTCTCAAGTGAGTTTTTACAGTCCCTCCTCTGTACCCACCCTTTGTCTTTCTCATCCTCCAGTAATGTAGATCCAGCTCCTCGTTTCTCTCTTCTACTTCCATCCTCAACCTTTTTTTCTCCTCATCCATTGCAGCTGCAGAACGAATCTCACCCATCACTGAATCCCACCTTTGCTGGCTCTGTGATCAAAGTTGGTCTACTTTGACCCTCTTTTCCTAGTGGCACATATGTGTTCCCCATGTCCTGCTTCATTCATGCCAGAATAACATCTCTGGCATCCTTGAGGAGGATGCAGAGTGCTGTCCTGTTCAGTATCCCTGTGAAAGCCCTCTCCTTTGGGAATAACTGCATGGACCGGGAATTAGGCTCATAACGCCGTTCTAGCTAGCATCCACAGAAGCAGGAGGAGCAGGATCAGCTCACCCACTGCCACCATTTCTCACATCAGCAAACCAGCCCAGGGCTCATTGCAGTACGGCTTTTCTGAGGGTAGATTTTGAATGCAGTGTGTATATGTGTGGTTCTTGAAGCAACTCATTTCATAGACTTAGGAACAGAAAGCATAGCATTGCAGATTAATCAAATTAACTATTCAAATGAAAGCAATAATTACTTAAATTTGTCTTAAGACTTAGTGAGATTAAGTCTCTGAAACATGATTTTTGGCCTTTAAGCTATAATGAGTAAACCAGTCTCTAACGATTGAGAAAAGACTAGAGGATTTGGGCTATCATTAACCAAGAGGTATTTACCAGAAAAGATGAGCAGCCTGGCTACTAAACAGCCCTTGAAGAGTACCTCTTCTTTAGTGATGACCTTGGTAACTCAGCATCAACCAGGCACTGACATTAACTTAAAATCCAAGCCGATCATTTAAATTCACTACCAATGTATGTGGAAAAGAGATGTTTAGTGGCTGAGTTGTCTGGTGAAAATCACTACAGCAAACTTCTGCTCTCACTATAATCTGTTAATTAATTTGTTAACATAAGATTCTAACACATCAGTGAGAACAGCACTCCAGTCAGGTCTAGGCATGCATTAATACATGCCCAGTATATTTCTGATCCAGAAAATATTGTAAGAATACAGAGCTTCACAGAGTTAATATAATACATCCACTGTTCACGGTCCTTATGTGTAACTGGAAGAAAAAGCTGACAGTTGAAATCTTTCACAGGAGTTCCTTTACTGACTTCATTGGCAAAAATGATTCAATTTGTGAAAATATCTCACTCGTGAGTCAAGACTCAGATGACAAAGATGACAAAAGTCTCAAAGACTCTGGTCTCACTGTGTGCCCAACCATGTTTATGGCTATAGTTTGGAATCACCTAGCTGTGTTCACCAAAGAGCTCAGACTGACAACAACAACAACAACAACAACAACAAAAAAAAGCTTCCCGTGGCATTTTTCAGAGAAATAACCCAGAAGGTTAGCACTTTTCTGCACTCTGGGGAGAGCAGAATACTGAGAAATGACTGAAGTCTGGGATGGGGGAGACTGTCATGAGGCAGAGGCAGGACTCACAGGAACAGAGCTGCTCACACGGTTGGAGTGAAAGAGCAGACTTCAGTCTACACCCACCAGTTGGCTGGTCAGCCTTTCAAACAGGGGTGCTGCCAAATGGTTGATTAGGAACAAAATCAGACTTCTGCATAGGCTTGATTAGGAGCTGAGATGAACAGACTGTCCCCTACAATAGCTACTCTGTCATTTTTCCCAGTCCTTCTACTACATACTTTGAGAGACCTTTCCTTAGAAGTGGGAATATTATTTGTGGGGCACTTTTCCTGATAGCTGACTATACATTATTGTTCTCAATTGCACTCTCTCCTTCATTTTTCTTCTAAATTGAAGAAAAAAATTTGTAGGAAGTTTTTATGCTTCACTGGAAGGAAAATTTAATATTAATAGAACAGAAGATATTAGAGTTCAGAATAACATGGTAAAGCTTCTAGGGGACGTTACATAACTCCTGGGCAACACCATCAGTAGTGGCTGCCAGTAACACCATCAGCAGCAGTGGCAGAGATGGGTGTGGTCACTGGCAGTGAGAATTTCTGGTCCTGTGCCAGAGCAAATACACTTCAGCACACACCACGGAAGTGGTGTAAGGAAGGGTGACCTGGAGCCTTTCTTCCAAAAGATTTTTTTTTATAATTTAATGCTATTTTGTGCAACTTTGCCCTCAATCTCTGTTCATTTGCAATCTTCCCAAGAAGCATTTTGGAGACAGAGAGAAAACTCCTTGCTCTAGAAGCCTGACAGAAATATCAGTGCAAATTTAAAAAATAATGAAATGAGTTTGTGTTTAATCCTAGGAAACTATTTTTGCCCAGTGTTCTTTATAGTGGGATTATTACCAGGTTACCAGGAACCCCGCACACTCAGATATTGAAAGGATTTCTAACATTAGCCATAACATTTAGTTTGCCGGGACTGAGAAACTGTGTGTGTGTTCCTGCTCGGAAGTTTGAGCTCAGTCTGTGAAGGGCCTGGACGTTCAGTCTCTCCTGCTCCCTCAGGGGGTCTCAGATCCTCCTCTTCCTCAAGTAACACAAGATCAGGGATCTCCTGAGTGCTTACCGGCTAGAGAATCAGCAGTTACACAAGTCTTTCTAGCTAAATGAGGACTGGGATGTGCACTCAGACACCAGACCCCTGATCATCCACATTGCTTAACGCTTAGCTCCCTACTTGGCCTGTTTTGGACCACCTCATGAGCTCTCTACAGGAAGCTCTACTGATGTGGGAGTGAGCCCAGCTTGGCCACGTCCTTAGCTCTCATTCAGCTCTCAGTGTAGACATCACCAGTAAGGTTGCCAGTGGCTTGTCAGGGAAAAGGCTTTCATAGGGAGCAAGTGTTACTTACCAGTTTCCATGTATGTGAGTAACCAAAACCATACTCTTTAAACTTCAGTAGGCCATGAGCATGCCAGACTTCAAAGACAGACAATTGCACTGGGGGAATAAATTACCCCTGACCTGTTCTATGATGCCTCTGCATACCCTGCCAAGAACTCCAGGGATGTCAGCTCCCACATCACAAGACTATTAAATCTGATGTCTTAAATACATACATAGACACATATATATGTATATATACATACATACACACAATTCAGTGTGTGTATGTCCACAGTCTTACAGGAAAATATTTCCAGTAGTGATATCAGACGTCCCATGTCTTAACATTGCCCCTGAAACATGCAGTATGAATACCCTAATACACACAGCTGGGTTGCTCCACCAAGCCTGCCCTCCTGGCCTCTCTCTGCTTTTATGGAAAATAGACAGAGTCTAAATAGAGTCTAATGTAGCTGAGATGCTCTGATGGTGACTTACCCAATTCAAACTGGTTAGAAAGGTTATCACAGGTTTGTCTTACTTCTTCACTGTCCCAGCCAAGAGGATAGAGAGCGCAACCAGAGCCAATCAACAAACCTATGGAGAGAAAAGAAAATAGAAGTTTCTACAAGCAACTGCCATTAGTGTAAACAAGGGCTAGAAGTCAAGCTGCCATATGGAAATCTCAGAAGAAATCTCTTCTTGTCCCAAGAACAGTAGCAAATCATTTTCGCTCCTACTACTGCATGGTGTTTTCAGAGGATGTCTGAACTGCAGTGTAGAGCTGACCTACCTACCTGGCTGGTTACCTGCTTACAGCTGGCCTAAGTGCTGGAAGGAGCCTCGTGCTTTTAAATTCCCCTTTTCTGCAGAACCACTACATATTCTGTTTGGGAAACTCAATATGGGGTTAAATAGAAGCTGTGCTAATCACAGCATTTATAAGCTGATTGCTTCTGATTAATTAAAGCAACAGTCAACCAGGGTCTATCATGGTTCCAGCAGGAGAAAGTAAACCAACAGTTGTACTAATTCGTTGCCATTTTGCTTTATTTTCCACCCCTTCAAAAACCAAGGAAGAAAGATTTCATGTCACCCGATCAATTCATACCACAGGTACATGCTGCACAAAGTTTTCTCAAACCATTTCAGCAAAAAACAACTGACCTCTTAAACCATTCCACCTATTATTGTGCTTGGCTTAACATTTACAACATGCTTTGCTTTCTCCAATCCTCATGCTGTCCAAAACAGATGTGTTTTAGCTAAGTCTTTCCCTTCACAAAATCTTGCTGGGGATCACCCCATGGGCCATGATTATTTTGCAGAAGTGACATTTTTATCATATTGCATTCTCAGCTGTCATTGCAGCAGCTGCCAAAAAGCAGGTGTAGTTGGCAAAGTTTTTTCTGATAGAGATTTTACAAGGACATTCTAGAGAACAGTAAAATATATGTTATATTCTTTAAACATTACTTCCTTTTTGTAAGATCTTTTTATAAGACTGAAAATGAATCACTATGTAGATAACAGGTTGGCTGTGCCTGGCACTTTGGAGGCTGAAAGGGCAGGCAAGTCCTCAAAAGTTTGTAATGTGGATTTTCAATGGTGCCTTTTACCTGTTAGGTAGAGCACAGGACTGGGACAGGTTTTCAAGTCCTACAGCTGCCCCTGGCTGACCTTGGGCAAGCTCCTTGACTTCACAATACCTCATTTCTCTCTTGACAATGAGAATAAAGGCAATGTCCTCTGGAAAGCACTTATGCTACTGCTCGTCTAGTGGAGAAAAGCACTGGATGTGGTGACAGAGGCACCATGGAAGTTACACGAGTCCTGAGTGGGATTTCTGTCTCAGGACCTGGGGCTATCTGTGTATTTCTACAGTCTCCACCCTCATGAAACCTAAGCTTCCCACATAACTGATGCACCTGTAAAGTACAGAAACCACCTTATTATTTTCCTGACATGCTCAAAAACACACCTGAACCAGGCACTGAAATCCAGAAGTGGAAGGTCATCTTCCCCGAAAAGATATTGGATGCTCTTAGCTCAGCAGTTCCTTTGCTGCTGCTCCAAGCGCGTCTGCCCCTGTTCAGGGCCAAGTATCGGCTCCTTAGACCTGCCTCCACTAAGTTCCAAATCCTTCTTGCTACTAAATTCTACTTCTTCCTTTTCTTGTTGGGCAATCACTGCCTACTCCTCTCTTCATATCTACATTGCTTAATGGAAAAGAAAACCCTGAGACAGCCTCCTCTCAGGTGGCACATTCTCCCAACAGCTACAAAGGGATAAAAGCAATTAAGGATACATGAATGCTAGATAGTTTTAGTACTTTGCATGACCTGGATATGGTCACTTCTAATGTCTTAGCTAACTGCTTTCACAGTATCATCTGATTTTTCCCCCCCAGGGCTGTAAAGCTAATAGAAGCAGGTAGAATCCATGTAAATGAGAGCTGCTTCTAATTAAATTCTCAGAAAGATGTTTCTCAAGCAAGGGAAATTAAGGCAAAACTGGGTCTACATTTGTTAAAGACAGCTTAAGACTCTCAAAAAATGACTGAATTTCACATGAACTGCTAAAGTTAACAGGACATTGCAAAGCATTAATAGTACTGTCTCCCAAAGTGCTAGGAACAGCAGAACTCTATTGGGCAATGAAGAACTTCACCTTTGGAAATGAGAATAGCAGTGGAAGGGAGAAAGAACCTGCTGAACCTGCCAAAAAATGAGCCACTTTGGCTGGGCTGGTTTCAATCAAATTGGATCCCTGAACAGACTTGCTGGGAGACCTCAAAAATGCTAGAACGGCTCCAGTGTGAGGGGCAGGAAAAGGTGCACAGGGGTTTGGAGGGAAAGCAGGCCTCCAGCTGCCTGCACTGGATCAGCTGAAAGGGCAGCAAGCCTTTAGTCACAGATAGGTCCTGGGAAACCTCCTGTCCAGTTCTTCCAAGATAGCACAACAGCACCATTGCAAGCAAGTGAAAGGACAATTAGCATAACAATGCCGCCCCTCAGAAATGCAGAACAAACTCTTACTCAGCACTTGCCAATTGCTCTCCTCAGGTGGCAAGTGTCTAGAGCACACTGCATGCATAAAGGCCTGCTTGTTTGCGGCTCCCTTTAGGGTTTGTTGCAGTAACAGTTTGTTGTTTGTTGTTGGTTTTTTTCCCCACAAATATTGCTTACAGCATTTTCCACCCCTCTAGAGCTCATCCTTTTCTGAACGTTTTGTACCCACTCACTCTTTCTGCCTCTGATGGTACACTGGATACAGTGGCCACAAGCATTAGCAACTTCCTTCCTTCCTTAGCTAGACCTCTCCAACTCCATATCACATATCTCCATATCTTCCCCATTTCTGTGAGTTCATCTCTGTAAGCCCAAAAGTCCAATTTCAGTCAAAATAAATTGTTGGGGTCAGCCTACATCATTTACTTGGTGTTTTTAAAGTACCTCACAGAAGAGTGCCTTGGCCTGGATTAAGCCTTAGCCTCTAATTTTAGTCTAAATTGTAATCATCTGTGATAAGTAAAGATAATAATTATTAAAAATAATCCCAGATTTCTTCTAATTTCTTTCACAAAACCAGGAAACTTGCATAGGCCCTGCAGAGCCAACACCCTCAAACATAAGGCTTGCTTACACAAAGACATGATGTCTAGTCCTATTCTCTGATCAACTGATGTAAATCTAGAAAAATTAAATTAGGGGATGGGTAAGAGATTACTGGGAGTGTAAAATCAAGGACTGTCTTGCACAAAAATCCCAGTGATGCAGTCAAAATACATTAGCAATCCAACAGAGTGTAGCATTAAATTGCTCCAAAGGAGCAACTACCTCACTCAGACATGGGTGCTTTACATTAAAGCTAGTCAATCCTATCTAATAACCAGATCACATCACCTACCTCTGAGCCTTGTCATTACCGTGCCTTCCAGAAATGAATACACTCAACAAGGGCAAACTAGTATGCTATGACAGGAAAACTCCGTAGCCCAAAAAGAGCTGGCTCTCCAGTTGGCCATGAATTTTAGCAGTTCTGAGTTTCTTTTGCAGAGTACAAGCCACCATCTCTTGCAGTTTCTTTTCTTCTCACAGCCTGCACTGACTGCAAAAATGAGATCAAACGGGAAACTACCACCTAACTTCACTGCCTCCATGGCCCCTCCTCAGAGAGCCGATTTCTTACTAATCTAGAATAGTCAGAAGCAGAGCACTTTCCACATTTCCCAAGAGTGTCTGACAAATCAAAACAGGATTAGCACTGCTTGTGAAGTGACCCCGAAGTGCAAGCAGCAGCATGTTTATGTGCAAAGAACAAGGAAGAAAGCCACAAAACAGCTGCCTGCAGAGCTCACAGGCTCCATTTAGTGAACACAAAACCCGACAGAGACCAAGGGAACTGCCAGGAACACGGGGCTGTGGTGCCATCAGGCAAAAAGGCTTTTACAAATACTAATTTTGTGACAGGTACCATCTGAATACAATTCCTAAAGCTGTTGTTTTGACATCTCTTTTTACATCACTGGTTTTCAGCTGGTTTTGATTCACCTTCAAATATCTCCCTGTGGTGGTACAGATAACGCCTGTTATGGATTTAGGTCTATTGGTGGAATGGTTGTTTTCTCACATACTTTTTGCATGCAGGGTGCAGGCTAAACTTATGGAGCTGGCTTCAATGTAAAGCTTCCAAGAAGACGTAAAGCCCATTAGTCAGTAGAAAGATTCCCTTTTTCAAATTTCACAAGTTTTGGTTTATGCTGTGAGGTATGTATAAATATATACGCATGAGCACGCGTGTGCCTGTATGCATAACGGTGCTGACCCTGCCTCATTGCTTTCAGCAGGATCCTGCATGAATGCAACAGAGCTGGATACTGGCAAGGTCTGAATGAGCAGTGAAGATGGTAAATGGGGCACCATGAACTGGCATTACAGATCCCATATTCTATGAGCCAGACTGTGCCTTCCTGGTGTGATTAGGCCTGGCACAAAAGCCCTTCAGCCCCTTTCTTCCTTTCTGGTCAATCCATCCTCAATTGTAAGCAACAATATGTGTGTATCAGATCCTGGGAAAGCAAAAAGACTACATATTATAATCTCTAATAATTCATACACATGCCTGTAGCCAATTTGTCTAATCACAGAGAATGTAGATCCTGGGGAACAGCTGCAACCTCCATTTAAAGATCTAAGTTAAATACAAATGCCGCAAACCCAGTGGAAAAGCTTAAGCCAATTTTGCAGCTTCAGTTGAGAGTAGTTACTAGTTTAGCTCAAGAGTGTACATCCTGGCCTGCCCTATAGTTAATGTATTTAGCCAGCTAAGCTACCCAGGACACCACACCCATCTTTACAGCTGCTTAAAATGCTTAGAATGCCAATAACATTCTTTAAAGGAAAGGGGGGAAAGCTACCATCGCCCTGACTGTGCTGTTGCCACTGGTGCATCCTCTTCACAACAAAAGCAGCCTTTAAAAACTCCAAGTCAAATTTTTTTCCACACTGCAGTTGTTACAACTTTAACTGAGGCTGAAGAAGCCCTGCCACCCCGCTGGGTGACCACACAGCCCTTTTATAAGCAATGCACAACTGCGCCCTGCAGATGTGGCATGCCAACAGCCTAGAAGTTGCACAACTACAAAGCAGGGTGTCAGGGAGAGGATGCCTCAATAGCAAACTACCCAGAGCAATCTTCATCCCTCCCAGAGACAGACCAAATAAACAACAGCCTTCGTTATCACTCTTGCTGCAGCTATAACAAGTGATCGTACCGTACAAACACTTAATGTTCGAAAGACAATTCTTGTTTGTCTGGAGTAGAGCTCCTGATCAAAAACAATTGCATGTAACAGGTTCTGCATATGGCTGATGCTGCTGAGCAGGGGGGGCGGAGGCGATAGGATAGTAATTACATTAGTGGCTTGGCACAGATCTAAGTTCCATGTTTGAAGTGATAAAGACATGATTTGTGGCATGAAGCAATCAGCTTACTCAAAGAGGTAAAATATGAACACCTATTAATACCCCCAGAAATAGCTTGGATATAGGCAAGTCTAAAACAATAAATATAGAAAGATTAATAAAACAAGAAACATTAACTAGATTTGGCCACGGGCTTGTCTGAACGGCTGCGCTCAGAGAAGCCAAGGCCAATCAGGAACAGTAAATACACAAAAACTGAAGCTTGCACGTGCCTATGGTGGGCAGTTCTCGGACTGCTGGCATGGCTTCAGTGGGAACCTCCACCTGAAGATCTGATGTGCTGTATATGACATACATAGGCATTGCACTATAAAATAATTGTCTGTAATTGTCCTGACAGTTAGCTAGCAAGGCCTGTTTTACAGACTCGGCTCTACCCCTCCCTCCTTGAAGTCATAGTTTGTCCCTGATTACTATATGGCTCATTCCTGTTGTGTTCTTAGCCCTTTAGTTCATTGCCTCCTCAAAAGCCAAACCTTCCCCAATGTCCTTCGTTCTCCCTTTCATAGGATAAAACTAAGCACATAATTCAGATAAATCTGATGGAGGGAGAAAAACCACATCAGTTTGATCAATAAAGTGAGGTAGTGATGGCAGTAAGTGAAGCACTTGGCTTTGGACTTAGCCTCAGAGTCTTGCAGTTAAAAAACACATTTTCAAGTAGGTAATAAACCACTAGTGACTTTCCTTGATTACGGCCCTTTTAAGAGCCTGAAACGCCTTTTACATGGGCACTGGGAATTGTATTCCTCTCTGTATCCTCCCAGGTCTAGTTATAGTTATATCCTACAAATGCAGCGAATGTGATTGCCGAGGTACCAGAAAGAGCCTCTTTCAGCAGCAGCAGGAGATGCACAACTGCAATCAAGGGCCTGGAAAGTCTTTCTCAAGATGTAAGGAACCCAATGTTACTTTTAAAAAAAACAGTCTAAATTTGCACCTCAAAAAATAAATTGATCAAGCTTGATATGTGCCGTACTGAGAGAAAATAAAAACAGAACTGAATGCTGTCATATGTATAGTCACTTTTTAGTGACATAAATCTCCCTTAAAGTATCTTCCTCCTTTTTTTTCTCCCCTATCTTCTACTTTTCCCCCTTTCATTTTTTTTTCCTGGACAACTCTAATGAATACTGCTCTTCAGATATTCAGGCTATCTGGAGAAGCTGACAGACAAAAATTTTGAAGTCATCCCTTTCAAGACCATTTTAATGATGATTTTCCCTATCACATTTTTTTCTCTATAAACCAATCTGATCTTCAAGGGTGATAGAAAGTTTGCACGTTCCCATCTGCCACTTGAAGACACAGTAATTTCTACAAGCAAAACAAAAACAATTTTTAGATGCAGCACAGACTTTTACTCTCCAGTTCATGTGATTTAAAAACTCTCCTCACCATAATGGCTGTAAAGCATTTACTTGCTATAAAAGTGACCCTGCAGCGTGAAAGTGAAATTGAGCTAGCACAGGAAGATTGTTGTCAGCAGCTTTGAGATGTACCGTAGCCAATAAACAATGGGGTTAAAAAAGAATTGGTTAAAAACTATGATGTGAAATACTTTAGCAGAAACAGTGAGGAAACGCTTCAGGAGCTGCAACCAAGCAGTAATTGCAAAGTGATAAAAATGGTTCAGAGCAAGTTCAGGCAAGCTCCAGTGCCCAGGCAAAGCAAAGGGACCCGAAGGAGCAAATAGGGGAGCTAAGGGAGCAGGGCCACAGCAGTCTGCAGGCAGACTGCCTCCAGCTGCTGTCGAAGTTCAGCCTAAGGTTCAATTAGCAAGGGATGGTACTTTTATACTTGCAGCTCCCAGCCCTTCACTCAAAAGCTTCCCCTCTCTGAGGGTCACACTACTAGTGCTTCTCTTGATATCATCTCTCTGTCCATTTGTTTCTCTGTTGTTCTTCTGTTAGAAAAATGCAATTAAATCAATCCATTCCATTACTGCTTATTATCTTTCCCCCACAAAATCCAAGGATATACCTGAGCCAGGCTTTGCTTAGGCTTAACTATGAGATCTAAACTTTGAGTGATGGTTCTCCATTGAATTAGTAGTCACTCAACATGGGACTTTTGTTGGTTCCTTACTTAGCCTGAATTGAAAATGCATAGTTTGAGAGAGGGTATAATTGCCTACAATGTGAATAAATACAATAAATATTTAATAATTCCTTAATGCTGCTTTAATCAAGTGAATCTAAGTACAGCCACTTATACCAATACCTGTCAGGAGCCATAAGTCTTGTCCTCTGGCCTCATATTCAACAGAGACACAAATATAAAAATAGATCACAAATCAGTTTTTTTTATTCATTGCTGTCTTTGGCATGGGTAGTCATGCAGAACATTCAAAAAAGTGCCGCTATAAATATGAAAATAATAGACCAAATAATGTTCTCCCCTTACGGTGTTATAATCAGGAACATCCTCTTCCCCAGTTCCTTTTCCACGCCATTGCTCAGAGTCTCCTCTGCAGAACACAAGTGAAGACATATAGATCTGTTTTTGATCACCAGCTCCATCTCTTCTCCTGGGCTGTGTCTCACAGCATCACAAAGACATTTGTGTTAAGCCCTAAAATAGGCACGTTTCCAGTATAAGATTTCTGAGGTCTGCATTGCCTTCCAGAGCATGAAACAGTGCCACAGTGCAGAAAGCCTTCTGCTTTTGTGAAGACAAGAGCCCTAACTGTTTTTATTTTGGCAGTGGGGGACAAATAGCTAAGGCCCATAAGAATGCATTTCAGGCTAGAACTTCAGCATGTAAATCACAGATAAAGGTTTCTTTTGCAGACCCATGTTAGCCCATGCAACTGGGCTAACTGCAAGCCCAGCTGGGCCCAACTTCTCCCACAAGAAGTTGCACAGGTGCAAGGAGTCCCTTGACTGAGTGTCCAGGCAGGGATTCACCAGGGAACAAGGTAGAGGGGATAGGGGCACATAGATAGAGATGGCATTCCTGCTGCCCCAAAAGTCCTCCCAGTCCTCTTCATAAGGGTCACGGTATGGGACAGAGCATTCAGGGCTTCACTCAGGGTCAAGGTGTTTCTGCCATAGAGTTTAACTCAGCAGGATGTTAGGTGGATGCTCAAAGCAAAACAAAATGAAGCATAAAAACAACAGCAAAATCACAGAGAAAAAAAATGCTAAGGTCCTCAGCTTTCTGAAGCCCACCTCCAGTAATACCACTTCATCTTTAGCAATATGGAAATAGTAGACCTGGGTTTTCAGACAGCCCTGAAGAAACATACCACCCCTCCCCTTCAGGTTCTGATCTCCAGGTTTTAATTAAATATATTCAGCTTTGTTTAGTTCCCCTCCTTTTGACTGTAAAGTCAAAATCCCTCAAATCTCATCCTTCAAGTGAGACTTTTTCTGTTATTTTGGGTTACTCTACATCGTGAGCACTCACTGCTTGACAACTGCTCAGTGCCAAACCTCAGCAAACAGCCACAGTGGCAGAGCTGTCTCCTGCCTGCTGCCACTTTCAAGATCCCTGGAATTGGCCGTGAAAACAAGAGAAGGCATTATAAATGCCTGTCAGCTTCCAGCGTGCAGCACAGCAAAATGCTGTGGTGCCAACTAGGGGAAGTTCCTGCCTGCGGCTCGTGTCACAGGAGAGTCGCAACCCTTGCTTTCTCCCTGATCGTGGGCAACAAATGCACACTGGGTAGCGGAGGGCGCAGATGTCACTCTTCCAGCAGATGAGGTATCACCTTGCTTTGATTTTCACTTGATCAAAGGTGGTGTGCTCATTACTACAGAGCTGCTTCAGGCTCTGAAGAGGAAATCCCCCCAGCCAGAGATGCTAGTTTGCTACCTACAGGGTAAGGGCTTTGTTTGTTCTATTTGGCTCCAGAGCTTTTAAAATAATACTGAAGGCTCCAGAAAATAGGGTGTGTGGGGGAGAAATCCAAAAGAAACAGAAAAGTAGGAAGAGGGGAGAAATAAAGCACAGAGCTGCTGATAAATGGAAGGGAATTAGAAAAGCCATTTGACAAAAGCACAAGTAACAAGGCCGTGGCAGCTGCTGCTATGGAGAGGAAAGATCCAGCACCATTTTCAAAGCACTACAAAATAGGTGCTGGTTCCAGGGACTCCTGGAACCTGCAGCTCCCTCCACTTCCAACCACCAAAAATCACCCCTGCAGGTACTTTTTTGTAACCAGATATTGTAAAGCAGTAGTAAAGAGATTTCATAGTCTGCACAGGTTGGCACTAGATAATAAAAAACCCCAAGAATTTAATCCTATTTTATGTATACAGTAGGAGGAGTAATATGATCTTTAAGAACTAGTACCTGGATAATTAATTCAAGCTTCCTTTATTACTGTTTATTATACAGCAGCATTCATATACAGGGGTATTTACAGAAATCCAAGGAAACAGGCATCTGCCCAGGTAATTTACATCTTGCTGTTTATAGTCAAGTGAGGCTAAAACTGGTCATAAACTCTTAGTAGAGGGTACCTGGAGGCTGTACCAATTGATCAGAGGATCAATATTCACTGAAGCAGGGACTCCAGGCTGACTCTCTTACTATCAGGTCACAAAGTCCCTCTTACATTCTCTCTTACATTTGCATTCCCTCAGCCAGTATTTATTACCAAATAAAACATCCTTCCAACAGAAGCTCCATAGGTGGAGCAATCTCCAAGGAGATGAGAGATCAAGGTTAAAATCAGGCAAATATAGAAAGGCCTTCATCATGGCTATTTCTCCCAACTGATGAATGTTGGGTACAGATGACTGGACATGGGAGGTTCCAGCATCACCAGGTTTTCTCCTTCAGGCTTCACACAGTATCTACTGGTTATGCCCCCATGGATAAAGTAAGTGGGGGAGTATCTAGACTGTGAATCCTCCAGTGTTTAGACACAAGTTACAAGCAGTAAGCAGTTTGAGTAAGTCAGGACTTCCCTGCTTTTGTTTGTTAAAGTGGATACTTGGAAGTATGAAAGTGATATCATGGTCATGATTGAATGTTGATCCTGCTTTAAGCAGGAGGTAGGACTAGATGACCTCCTGACATCTCTTCCAACATGAATGACTTAGGAAAATGTCCTTCCATCATTCAGGCCTGCACATAGGACTCCACTGGCATTTGAGCAGGGTATCCCATGTGGTCACCTACTGCTGCTCCAGAAGAGCATGGGTTATCCTTTCTGGATGTCTCAGATGGCATATCAAAAGATGAGATGTTTCTGCATGGGCAAATAAATTGAGACTCTAGTCATCAATACAATGAATGCAGTCTAGGAAGCTATTCCTCTCACCCTAAAGAATGCACATACATTGGTCTATGTCTAGGATAAATCTAAGTCTGCCTAAGTCTAAGATAGCAACAATATTCACATGAGGCTGACAGACACGACACAGAGCCAACAAGGAAAGCCAGATGCACCTAGGCTAGCTGGAGGTAGCCAAGGGCATCTCGAAAAGCAGTAGACACTCATAGATAGGCAACTGAATCATGCTCTATTGGCAGTATTGACTAGAAGTGGGATTTGGCTGCCCAAGCATAGGCACCTTCTACCAGTTGAAGAGCTATACAGTATGTCCTTTGACCTCCAGCTGTCACTTCAGAATGGTGCAACTCTCCCCTAAGTCCTGTCATACCTGCCAGCCCACCCAGAAGTCTTGCAGATCCCAGGGTATCTCTAATGGCACGAAGCATCTAGATTTAGGCTGATGAGTCTCACCCTATATATCCATTGATCTTAACATGAGCTTAGAAACCTACCCCAAGGGTAAACACCTGTATTGTAGACACCTTCAATAAGTGTATGAATCTTTAATTGAAGCCTGCCCCGTGACCTACATTTTATTTTCTTCTTTATCTTCTATCCTCCTGCCCTCATTATGCCCTGAATATGCAAATGCCTCAATTCCTGTTATGAATCCTGCCTCCCTTTATGGGAAATGACCTGAATGTTAGGGCAGAAGAGCAAACTAAAGGAGATGTTGTCTTGTTCACAAGTGTAAACCTAGCCATTACACCTTTAAAATAAGTTATTTCTACGGAAAAACGACGTAGCCTCAAAATGGCCTTGACCTGCCTCAAATGCTACCACAGAGCTAGACCACTCAGGACTAGCTTTGGTGAGTCTCTGCATTATTCCTAGCGGAGTTTGTCACACTACAAAATGATTGACACTGCTTGTTCTGAAAAGGATGAGACCTGGCCCATTTAAAGGCAGAGTGAAGCTGCAGAGTGGAACTGAAATGCTTGAAGAGCTCCAGAAAACACTCTGAAGTTTGACTGTCAGCTCATTTTTGTTTGGCAAGCCATGATCACTGCTTGTACATTATGAGCCTTATGAAAAAAAAAAGCCTGAGAGTTATCACATGCCATCAGACTTCTTTATGTGACAACTCATCTGTGTGCTTGCCCCATCATTTTGTGGCTCAGAATCAAATGCTTGACAGTTCAAAGAGTCTAGAGCAGCATATGGCATATGACATAGTGTATTTAAATAGAAATAACTCCATTAGAAACACAAGGATGCCTACCATAATTAATAAAAGGTAGTTTAATAACTAACTTCACAAACTACATAATTGTGTATGTAGTCATAGTAGATAAGGCATATTTCTTTTCATTAATATGAATTGCAATATCACCTGGAGGCTGAACAAAACCAGCTGGACTCTCTGCAGAAGCTCCAAGTCCCTGCTCTAAGGAATTCCCATTACATGGTCTTATCTCACAGAAAACCACAAGGAGAGAACTAAGGAAACGGATCCCACATCCATGTCATTGTCCTGTGAATATACCTAAACAGACAAAATGGATAAATGAAAGGGGATTGCTGTCTCTTTAGAATACAGATTGGGTGGACTAAGATTCTTTATAGCACTAAGGAAAAGTCTGCAGAGGAAATTCAACTCTCCTGAGCACCACTCCACTGATTTTGCCTCTAGATTGTCCATGCCATTGGAAATATTCAAAGACTGATTAAATCCCAAAGAATTGCTCTGCCAAGTATAATAGTTCAGTGATATGTGAAAAAAGAATAGTTTGTAGATGCTGGATAAAGCAACAAAGCTGCTCTAGCCAGTTCTTTATTTTCAATATCATATCCCTGATGTGATGGGGAACTGGAACTGGTGCAAAGCATATATCCACTGGGAGATACTACATACCCAGGCCTGCTCCGCACCAGTCTGGAGGACTCATGGTTTTTGATTTGCTTTATTTCAGTTGACCTGTCCAGAAACTAAAGACTACTAGAAGATTAACCACTGTGCATTTTAGTAAAACTTCAGCCATATTCAAGGAATACACATTAACTAATGCAAGCAGTATTTTCAGTGCATGGTCTGCAGAACCTCTGACAATCTATGGACTACTTATGAGCAAGTTCCTACATGCTGTTAGGCAATCTATACCTGGAAACATGTTTGAATGGGTCTGCACTTCTACTGGGAAGTCTGTAAGACCCCTCAAAACAAAGGAAGTTGGAAACCTCTTCTCTGGAAGAGAAATATAATGAGATAAACTGCTGTGGGTGCTCTAAAGTCAGTGCCAGTCACCAAACACAGCTGAAAATCACTTTTCCCATTACACTATTTGCACTGGTGCTTCGCAGGCTTAAGCCTCCTTCTACTCTTCAAAGACTTACACAACAGCTTAGTTGCATGATATCACTGACTTTGGAAAATGCCAAAGGCAGGACACTGGTGATATATAAGCCCACAGCCATCAAATGCATATCTCTCACTACAGTGTAAAGCTCTCTGACAGATAAGTCACAGAAAGCTGAAGAGTTATAAAATGCATGGGAACTGGTGAAGGAGAGGCCAGTTTAATTTATTGTTTGCTACTGTAGCTGCAGTATTTTTTAGCAGCCTTTTTGAATACCCTCAGTGTCCATGAGGCTACTCACAGAGCATGCAGTAAGTGGAAAAAATACTGTATCAAGTCAATTTCCCTCAAATAGGTGCCATTTTTTAGTTTGCCACAAAAAGTGATAAATCATAATTTTGGAGAGGATCTGCAGTTTGTTATGAATATGTTGCACATCTGCAGCTCAAAAGCATTTGGCACTGCCACTTAGTCCTCTCCAGAGAGAATCCATATGGACAACCTTACCAAAATCCCAAGCACACGTAACTCTTTCTGGTAAAGACAACTGGTGCATGAGAGGGAAGAACTGAGTATGCTTCTTCCATGATGAGATCTGAGATCATCAGATCTCAGTCTGCAGTCTTCTTCTCCCCCATCCACCTGTGAGTTATCCCAAGGCTATAGAGTAATGTCTCAGCACCCTCCAGCTCCTCACGTTGAGAGTTTTTTGCTTCCCATCTCCCCCCACTCCCTATCCTCACCATCATTTAGTAAACTCTTATATGCACAAAGCATACTTAAACACAAAAAAATTTTTAGAAACTTTGATTGGAAGGAACATCAGGAGATCATCTAATCCATCCTTCTGCCTCTAGTCAGGATCAGCTCTGCTTATACCTTCCAAGAGAAATATTTGTTTAATCTCATCTTAAAAACCTCCCATAAAGGGGATCCCACCACCTTCTAGGGCAATCTGCTCTTGTGGCTAAGTATCTTCTTTGCAACAGAAGCTTTTTGTGGTGTCTAACCTAAATCTTCCCTGTGGTAACTTAACTTCACTCCCTAAAATATGGACTTTGGTAAGCCCATACTGGTGGTCAGAGGGAGCATTTTATTTCCTTCCTCTTTGCACCAATTTTATATGTATATGAAGATTGTTGTTACATGGTACCATTCCCCTTGTCTTCTCTTCACTAGTCTAAGCAGTCCCAAACTCTTCAGTTTTTCCTGCTAAAATTGGCCACTCCATACAACCTTCTCTATCCAGGGGATTATCTGTGACTGCTAGCTTTGTAGCCTGTCAGAATTTTTCCTTCAAAAAAGAGAAAGCAATGCTAAAATAAGATCAGAGCAACTCAATAATGAACCATATTTTTTGCATTCAGCTGAGAAAAAACAAAAGGCAAGTTAAATCAAGTTAAATGAAGACCTTGAAAGTGATGGCCACACTAACTAGCAAAATCCTGAAGCAAACTGCATGGCTCTCAGAGCTCATTGCTATTCTCTCTTCCTACGAACTTTTCAGAAACGATGCTTTATGATCAGCAAAAGACTTTTCAAGTACATCTTTGCTATAAAGATTGTCCTTGATAAAAGCCTATCACAGCCTTGATGTCATCCCCAGCACTTAATATTTCTGCTCCAATTTACAAGATCACTGGCTTAATGGATAAATATTTGGTGACTGGAGCATGCAATTGCTAGATACAAGAATGCATTTTCATTTGGACCTAAGAGTAGTGAAGGCTAAGCAGCAGTAGTAGCATTTGTTGGACCTCCTACAGGGATCGAGGGAAAATATAAGTCAAATGGAAACAAATAAAATATAAACAAGCTACAAGATGAACATTAGATGTCTGCAGAAGCAACTAATTATGGAGTTTAGACTATTGATAAAGCCTTCAGGGAAGAGAAGTCCTGTATTTTCATCTATCCTTTTGTACTAAGCATTATGTGCATTGCTCATTCAGAACCAGCTGATTCCTGTGGTACATACAGCTGCTCACTGGCCACTAGTGCTGCTGATCCTCGCTTGAATCCCCTCAATTTATACTTCAGCTCTGAAATGGGCATCCTTGTTAATGGCACTGTGTTTATTATGATGCAGATAAAACCATCTACAAGTGTTCTCAAACCAAAGTTGTTTGACAGAGTTCT
Organism: Apteryx mantelli; assembly: GCF_036417845.1. Classification (NCBI taxonomy): domain Eukaryota; kingdom Metazoa; phylum Chordata; class Aves; order Apterygiformes; family Apterygidae; genus Apteryx; species Apteryx mantelli. Next base: position 30,469,952 of record NC_089978.1, read on the forward strand.
GCAGTTAGCAAAGAGCTTAGCTGGAGCTAGGTTTCCAAGTTGCTGTTTGCCTTGACTGTCACTGAGTAAGTTACAGAAGTTCAGATACAACCCCTCCAATAAACTTGGACATTGCAGCTGGCAGGAGCCTTCTATGCCTTTCACACAACATGAGCCTGCTAGGAAATGTTTCATTCTTGGAGCCTTCCTTGACCCCTGCAGTGTGTGCCAAATATTTACATGCTGCTTCATCCTAAAATGCTGATCCTGTAGTAGGATATAGGAGTCTACAGGAGACTGACAACCTGGAGTCTTCAGCTTCAGGTAATTTCCACTGCTTGTTCAAAACCAAGTATATTTTATCATGAGAGAATCTCTGACCTACCTTGGCTTCCTGCTTAAAACTAGAATAAAACCCAATAACTGCTGTAAGGGAAGGAATATTCCCTCTGTCCTGGATCTGACAAGACTTTTCCTTGTCTAACTTATGTGATTCAATCTTTTAGCCTATGGACTGTCTGCCTGGTGTTACCTCCACTGTAGCACAAATTATCTCCAGAGACATCAGAAGAGCTGTGTAAGCCAGTCAAAAACATGGAGATCACTTTCATCACAGCTTTTCTGAAATGTAAATGCTCATTTTAAAATGATACCACTGCAGCTTCTAGGTCCAGCTGTTCATCTTTTCTTTCTTTGTATTTTACTGCCACTGAATCCTTGTTTTGAATTATCAGAACAATAATTATATTCAGGAAAGGGGGGGCAGACATTCATATCCCCTTGAGAAGGAGAGATAAAAGTTTCATTTCTGATAGCTGATGTGCCAACGGTGGATAGCAGGGAATTGGGATTCCTGCTTAACTGTATGGGAGAGTTCAGGAAAGTTTATTAATAAAACAATTTAGATGATAAACTCCATTTATGCATTATTTGTACAAGTATCTTGGCAACTGCTTATCTGGCATCTTGAACGCATCAGGAATTTTAAACAGGAGGACTGAAATCTTGCCTCAAACTGTAAAAGCTTTGACAGAAGTGGGTTTTGGAAGTAATGAGGATTTTTCTTCTTCTGCTTCTCCTTCTTTTTCTTCCTTCAACTAAAAACAATTTTCTAATATCCTTGGCATAACTACTTTAATGAAGCGTAATTTATTTGATCCTTACACAGCCCCCTTAGGATTACTTCTTGCAGATAGCCAATTATAAACTCTTACATACTTTATAGCCCTCATTACGTGTGACAGAGGCACACTAATAAATAATGCAAAACCCCTTTTATACCCAGTCTACCTTGTATGAAAACAGGGGTCTGGTATGAAGGGAAAAAGCACATTGTGATGCATTCTTATTTCCAAGTGGACTGAAAAACTTTCTAGCTTCAGCTTGCTTCCTTGGAACACTTTTTTTTTTTTCCCACACTGGACTCCTGTGGCTTGATTCATTGCCAGATAAAAATCAAGTTCAAATAGAAGTGGACCATGACACAGAAACTATCACTGCCCTGTCACTTCCTCGTGACATCCTGTCAGCTTTAGAAAAGAAAGGAGGTTTGGAAGCAGGGCTACCAGGGTGAACACAAATGAATTGATATTCAGTTGTATACTTTTCACAGTAATGAAGCAGAAAGGGCCAAGACCAAAGGAACACTTTTTACCCTGCCCACTCAGCTCTCCTGGTCCAGCTTCCAGACACCGATAGTGCTTGGGCCAAGGCTGTGGTGGAGACCAAAGCAGCTCTGACTGTCCCTCAGGTGGTAGGACTCACAGAGCAGAGTCGGTAACTCAGAAAATAAATGGGTTAAATATATACATATAATCTTCTGGTGGACTGTTTATAAAAGGAATTTTGTTTTTGTCTTTCATTGATGTGATACTCCTTTTCAAAGTAAAAGCGCTGAAACTGTAAAGACAGAAATGTTATCATGATCGCTACAGTGACCTGATGAATTATGAACCTCCTCTTGGTCCTGCCAGAGAATTCTGGGCAACCATTACATTGCTCACATAATCTCTTGAAGCCTTCTTTTCCCTCTATGAAGAAGAGGGGATAATAGTTTCAAAAGGCACAGGGATTTCATGCCTTTAAATAATAGCTATAAGGTGCCTTGAGACCTTGGGGGACAGAAGGTAGAAAAAGGAAAGTTGTCACACACACAGTTTGAATTATTGCAGCCTTGGACAAAAGTTGAAGAAAGAATTGGATGAATCATGGAGTTTTATTACAGGGACTCATGCTGGACCCAAACTCATGTCAGCTTTGGAAGATTTTCAACTTTCTTTCCATCTATAGCAGTTTAACAGGGAAGGAGAATACTTTAAAAAATAATAATAATAAAAAAAACCCACAAGCAATTAAACAAGCCTAACTTTTCAAAGAACATAGCCCATAGTAGCCCTTCTTTGCTATGAAAAAAAGCACTGCATGAGGAGTGGGCACAGCTATTTACACAGGCTGGATACAGTGTTCTGGAGTCCGTTTAGAACCTGAACACACAGCTCTTTGCACCAAAGCTAGGCATTATTCCCCAAATAACACAGTCAATGTCTAGATGGCCACAGCTAATTACAAGTCTAAGATGCTAGTAGACATCTGCGTCCATGGCATCTTCCAATAACTCCATGTGACTTAACACAGATGTGCAACAAGTGCATAGAAAGACAAGGCAGAAGGAGGAGTGGCTCTACAACACAAACACCTTAGATATGGTTAAGTTAAAGCCCTGTCACTGAGTCCTGCTAGATCATGCAATCAAATCAGCAGGTCTTCATAGCTGGCTGTGAGGAAGACAATGAACAAAAGACACAGACATTTGCCATTGTGCACAACTACAAAGAAATTATCTGTCATTTTAACTACAAAGGTTGACTAAGGTATGCAGAAGCACTCACCTTCATTAGCCATTTAACCTATCAGATCAAGCTGTGATCTGAAGTGGCTGAGATACAGATAAGTGTTCCTCTTGCAGAAGCAACAGGGGCAAGCTCCTGCCAGAGGTTGTGATAAGCAGGTCTAAGCCAAGAGGCTGACAAATCCTACATTTCTAGGAAGGAACAAAACCCACAGCCAGTATCATCTCCATTTTGTAAACTTCTCCATTTATGATAATCTCGGAGACTACCTGCCTCAATTCCAATCAACACATTTCTGGGAAACAGTGCAAAAGTATCAGTTAAAGAGCTGATAATCTACCTCAAGGTTCATTCACAAGTGTTTAAGTGCATTCTTTGTTTGCTTTTAAATAAGGAAATAAGCCTAAATTCAATATGAGATGCTGTTAGCGGTTTAGAGGCAAGAGCAACAAAACTTGATAGAATAAATATCTGCTATTTTTAGTTAAAATATCCCTCAAAACCAGCTTTTACATGAAAACTGATCAGACAAGGTTGTGGTGTCTACAGTGTGGGTCTGCATCTAACCCCTAAAAAACACATCTGCAGTGTCAGTGTAATGTCGTCATGGTCAGCAACAGGAACTAGGATTAGATGGCCATCTTTCTACCTAGTTATCACTGAGGGACAGTTCATACACCTTCTCTCTCCTCACCTGCAACTCTTACTGCTCACACCTGTCCCATTCTCACTTTTTCCTCGACTGTCCCTCAACCGGCACTTATATGGCTGTTTGGGGAATTGATGCAGTTGAAAATAAGCATTTTCTTCTTCCTGAGGACAAGGGGCACCATATAGTCAGGAAAGAGAGGCTGGCAAGTGATAAATACTTTAACCAGCTTAAACTATCAAAAAAGAAAAGTTGTGCAACTGCATCCTGCCTCAGATTGCTGTATTCCAGGTCTCAGAGCCTAACAAGATCCGTCAGAGTTTCAGAAACTGTAGATGGGAAAGAACAATTTGCAATCTGTTCCTCCCCGATGAGGGGAAGTCCATTCCCTCAGGTAGTTCATGGTACTTTGTTCCCTGAAGCACATTGCTTTCATCTACGCTGAACACCACAGTGGGTCCGGTCTAATTTTAAACATCCCCAAGCAATAAAGGTTTATGGCTTTCCTGAGGGAACTGTTCCACAGTCAAATGGATCATTCTGGTCTGAGTTCAGGAGAGCAGTTAAGTGGAGGATTACATCTATCCCTTTCCAGGAAAACACATTTTGAAAGTTAAGCATGTGCACTTAGAACAATTTTCTTTTCTGAATCTAGCCCCCTGTCAAGAGGTGTTTCATTTCATACTGCCTACCTTTTCTGAATGCCTTTCATTGTAAATCAAAGGGTCAGACTGTGAATCCCTTTCTTGCATTAAGTCTCATTTAGTGTTTCTCACAGAAAGAACATTTTGAACAGCACTGCACCCAGAGCAGGGACAACTCAGGCACTGCTTTCTGGGCCCCTGCAACACTTCTACCTTTAATGGGCAAGCATCATCTGCAGCACTTCTGGAGCTGCTGGCTTCATTAGGGTTATATCCAAAGACAACATCACTTCCCTCCACTAGATGACAACCTTTTGTCCCATCACATTAACCCTTCATTCCCATTGATGGAATAAATCAGAGCTGTTCAGAGTCTCAGCTTTCTCCCTGTCATTGGGATCTTCAAGTGCCATCCTGGGAGGATTAGTAGCACAAAATAATGCCAATGGCATCCCCAGCTGCAGCAGCTTGTAACAGCTCAGGTGCCCAGCTCCCCTGGGGCACAACAGCTCATCGCTGCCTTCAGGAAATGTTCAGAGTCACTTTCTGTGGTCACGTGGAGAGCTGAAAACTGGTGCTTCTCTTTTTCTTGGGTTGATGTCCAGGTGTGCCAGCTCACCACGCACAACCACACGATCAGCTGTGCTAAGGGGACAAGGACAGCAATGTGAGGGGTACTGAATGGGACTGCCCTCCCTGACACAGCCTGCACTTACGCTGTTTAATGAGCCACAACCTGTGACCTTGAGGTGAGTTTCATATTACAGCTGAGCAGCTCTAATGGCTGGCACGGAAAGGAGTAGTCTGCTTCTTGATGCATTCCCAGCTAAATCTTCTTGCCCTTTGCTTTATGCTAACATGAACCAGTTCAGGGAGCTACACCGGCAAAAAAATAACTGATTTTTATAGGGTTGTTATTCTGCTGGCTTTAATTCTCCAAACTGGTTTACCAGTGGATGACAAGAGTGCCAGGGCCAAGGGCAAAGGGGGAATGGGTAGCCAGTAAACCAGCTTGGACAAATGATCAAACCATAGTCCATGTCACTTTGTTTTGAGCCCTCCAGGCAGCCAAAACCACTCAAACAGATCAGGAATCCAGTCTGGATAGATCAAGGGAACAGGAGGTATCCATAATGAAACAGCAGAGACTGGCAGAGGTGTGACACTAGAGTGAGCCCCAGAGGGGCGAGCAGAGCCAAGGGGACTGTGCAGCACTGCACCAGGTTGAGATTGGCTATGGAGCAACGTAGGAAGTGGGAGTGAGGAAAAGACTTTGGAGGATAACCACACAAAACTGAGACAGGGAGGGAACTGAATACTGCAGAAGTGACATTGAGGGATATTCAGAGATAAATGAAACAGGAGCAGGATGAAATCTGAGAGCTGAAGGAGCACAAACTTTCAAGAAGATGGGAGTAGCTTCTATATTAAAGGCAGCTAAAAGGCCAAGCAGGAAGAGATTGTGACAGGAGCCATAAACTGAGATTGCTTGCATCAATAAGGGAGAATAAACTGTTGGGTAATATGAAGGAGCCCTCCAGTCAAAAGGCAATTGGTGCTGGAAAGAGGTTTCTTAAGAGATAATCCCTTCTCAGTTCTCTGATATACAGCTTTGCTACGGTATTTCTCACATTCGTTTGTTATAACGATCTGCCTAAATGCCTAATAAGTATCATTCCGTCTGTCATCAGAAAAGGAGTTCATGACTGCAATAAAAAGCTTGGATGCAATTCAGCAATCCAAAATGCTACAGCTCTAGCTTATTCATTCGTTTAGTTTTCAGTGGTGCAATGACACTGGCCACAATAGTATTACATGAGGCTGGTTTAAGTATCCAGGAGAGCTCAGGGAGTGTAAAATTCAATTCCCATTGCCATGGTGAGCAATGTATACTACCGAAGAGAGCTTAACTCCCAGGGCAAGAAGGGTGGTCTCCTTGCAATATTCCTTTTGAACACAAGCACTGTACTCACAAACAACAAAATCAAAATTCAGAACTCATTACTCTGACTGGAGGTGAAGAATGCCACCAAATCTCATTCAGATGGAAGGTCTTCCCAACTATTGACAGTACCGAAAATATGCTGCTGACAATCATGATTTACTGTATCGTGCATAAAAAGTCCTCAGCAAAGCTGTGCAAGGGCAACATTTTCTAACTCTTCATCAACTATCACAAGACGGACCTTCTGAGGATTCCCCTGTCATTATTGTGTCACTCAGCTGACACTAATTCAGCAGATTTTGGATATTTTCCAAAGGCAGAACTGCATAGGAACACTAACTTTCATTATTAGTTCTTCACACCACAAAACAGAGTTGGGTGGAGAGTTTGCAAGGCAAAGCCACTTACTACCCTCTGGTGCAGCCGGTCTTCCCTCTGTGGAGCCCTGGTAGAAGGTGCCTTTGGCACCCACCTTCCAGTACTCAGTGTGAGGCAGTGCCTCAAAGCAGGGGGTGCACAAAGCACCACATACCGCCTGTTCCATGCCCAGACCACGTGGTTTTGCAGCTGGGGGAAGGGGCTTTGGGAAAGGCAGGCTGCCTTTGAGAAGTGCAAGCATATTCTTCTAGATGCAGCCAAGCATCCAGGAGAGGCTGCCACCCTCCCTGCCCTCAGTCAGCCACTTCACACACAGGTTCCTTCCATTACGCCAGTCAGGGCAAGCCTGACTCGCAGACATCTCCTGTTTAAGCTCATTTTCAGCCTGACAGGTTAGGAAGTGATTATACAAACCACTTAGTCAGCCAGTCTGAGGGGCAACAACCCCAGCAAGTGGGACAGCCGCAAGCGACTGGGCAGGCAACGTGATTTCAAGCAACATGACTGCAGCCAAAAGGGGGGCACATTATGAAGCCCAAAGACCTTTTTGAAAGAGGGGGGCTGCTTTTTACCCAGCTGTATATAGCTCCTGACAGGCCTATGAGCACAAGTCAAGACAATGTTATTCATATAATTATAAAAATAACAGTTGCTTACAGATGTTTCCAAGTTCAGTTATACATAGGCCTTCCCCAGTGAGTATATCTGTCTCTTTTTGCTTCTGTCAGTCAAAATGCCTCCTGAATGCAGAAGGTGACTGTTGTAAATGCATGATGAAGATGAATGTCTCCTGTCAGTAAAATTCTCTTGTTAGTAGGGTTTATGAAAAGCTAGAACTAAGAATTTGTGATTTGCATTCTATTCTGATGGGTTTTCCAGGCTGGAATTGCCTGGGTTTGCAGCCTGCCCTTGCTAAGAAGCCCTTCTGCTTTGGTGAATGCTATGCAATGTTTTTCTTCCTCAGACATTTGAAACCAGGGACACCACTTCATTCGTTACCACTGTCTAAAGCAAATTCCCCAGCCAGACCGCTTCCCTCAGATAGATGATGCTTTTACAGGCAGAGTGATAATACTGATGCTTTTTGATGGGAGTGGAAAGAGAAAGGGATGGCATGATATTTTTCTCCAAGACAAGTTTGAATTAGAAGGTAGGACTGGACTGATCAGATAAGCTGCCTGCAGGAATAACCTGCCTGATTCCAGTGGGAGAGACAATGAAAGAAGGTCAAGGTAAGTCAAATTGTTTTGCATTTGTGGCAGGTGTAGTGCTCACCAGAGGGTTACCACAACTCAGTCAATATGGGGCAACCAGTTAAGCTGTGTGAATTTAACAGTGTATGTGATTCCTACAGGCCATGGGTATTTCCAGTGAGTCCATTATGCAGTCTCTAGGGTCATCAAAGAGAGGCTGGCTACATGCAGATCCTGTGGAAGATGAGCAATTTTTACGTTCCCCTGTTCCAGCTGTGGAACTACCTACCCATTTTTCACTAGCGCCCCTCAGCTATTAAAGGGGAGAGGGAAAAACAGATGAACCCTTTAACACATTTTCCTAGATGAAAATTCAAGGAAGAGGTGTCCAGAAACAGGCCAACCAAGTCCCTGCACTGGGGGGGGGGAGGGGATCAGTCACCAGGGGCTGCTACTTGTAAGCATTGAAGAAGAAACTGAACGCTTAAGACCTTTGCTTAATGGAGGGACGTGAAAGACCACCACATTGCCCAGAGTAGAAGAAAATCATCACAAGGTTTCTTTCCTTAACCTGACATTTTTATTTTAATAACATTAGCTCTTCCTGAGTTTCAGTACAGGAAGTTCTTATCTAACACATTTGATGTCAGCCAGTGCAACTGATTTGATACAGATGAAAGAAGCTAGGGATGAAGAGTAGAAAAAATAAGACATTAATATACAGTAAATCCTATTTCAGCTCTTGGGAAGAATATTGCTTTCTCCAAAGAGCAAATGAAATGCTTAAGTCAGAAAAAAAATCCAAAGACTATTATTTGTGGGTCTCCTTTCCCATTTTACCCAGCAAAAAAGAGTTAATGCTGCTGCATGACATCAGCCTTATAGTCAAGTAGATTAGCATGATCCTCTTATGGATGTGGGAGCACAGCAGCATCTTTCCTAAAAGGCACAGATCTGCAGGCAGTGATGAGCATGGAAGGGAGTTGGTGAGCCACCCAGGTCTCCACCTGGTTAAATTCTCAGTAGTCATCTGACTGACAGAGCTAAATTAGGTCAAATAACTGCAACAAAGCCAGACAAAGACTGGTTAAGAAAAACAGTGCAGATGAGGAGCAATAAATGTGTGACTGATTTTAGGGGATGTTACAGCAAGAGGCGGCAAGGGTCAGATCTCCACCTAAACTCTTGGGAGAAATGGATTATTTATTGTCAGTCTTCATCTGCATTAAGCAATAAGCCTAACATCTTTGTAAAGGTAGAGGAAGAGGTTTGCTTGGTCTAAAGCAGAGTGCCCAAGCACAGCTAGGTCTGGCTCGTCCCTCCCAGTGTTCATTAGTGAATGAACTGTCCTAAATAGACCTGTTTTTCTTTCTTTCTCGCCCTCCCCCCTTTCCCATCTTGAACTTCCGTCAGAGAATCAAGTCTTTGTTATCATTCAGGACGTTGGTGAACTATACTCCCATCCAGCAGCCCCATGCGCCTGCCTGGACTGCGCTGCAGTCCAGCAGTGGCGCAAATCCCTCTCCAGCCCGCCCCCCGTCCAGCTGAACCACAGGGCAACCCTCCAATGCGCCCACAGGTCCACAACAGACACTAAACAGCAGCAGGATCTGGCCCTAGTGCAGACCAGCCTCTTGCTGTGTTATGTTTCAGGGCTCTTCAGCATAAAAAGGGCTGGAGATTTGCAGCCACTGAGATGGTATCATTAGAAGATTTAAAGCATTACTAGAAGGCAGAATGGGATTCACTGGCGTTCCTCTGTTTTGAGGCTGTCTCCCCATCATACACTGCCAAGTCTAGACAATAGGTTGGCACCAAAAATGTGGAAAGAAGCAGAAATATTCCTGGTTCTGAGAGACTGAAGTGTCTTATTAATAGAGTTTATTTTTTTCCCTCTGAAAATCTTATGTCCATTAAATAATTTCATCAGATTCTAATTTCCTTTTACAGACTTTAAAAATGCTGTGAAGGGTACCTGCTATGAAACACAACTACATTACAAATGCATCTATGAAGTTTAATTTACATGCACAGTTTCAGATACAACTCAGTTAGATCAAAGTGCAGTTTATTAAAGGTATAAAAGGAGTATTCAGTGGGGCCAGTTTTTAGGCTGCAGTACCTCCAGGGGGTTCAGTGGCCAGGAGCTGGACTACAGGGATTGAGAAGCTTTTGTCAGATTTCAGTGTGCTTTGAATCAGGCTTGCATCAAGAAAGAGATCACATCAGTTCTCATCTAAGGTTGTGGAAACCAGGTGCCAATGTTTGGTTATCTGGGTTTTATTTTCAGGAAACATGTAAATCCTCTGCTTTATCAATGCATCTCCATTCTATAATATGAGTGACAGATGGAGGAAGCGGAAATTGCATAATAAAACAAGCAGAAGCTGATATCAGTTTGAATTTGTTCAGACACTGATGATTATCCCATGCCTTGAATAACAGACAACTGCATGCCTCTCATTAAGGCGGAAGCCTTTGAGCCACCATATCACAGCTGCGAGTTTTCCTAAGTTTTCCAAATAAAATATCTGGTTTACCCACCAAAACCTCACAGTGTTGTGTTATCTCAAAAAAATTAAACAGCCTTGACTTTTCAGGACTCACTGGCTCCTTTGCATTAACATCAAAGTCCCACAAAAGCAAAACCCACTGTGGGATTTATAGCATGCAAACAGTCAAATCAATTCTGAACTCAGTGGGAGATCAACACAAAAGAGCAAAAAGGTGCAAAGCACAATTTAATTAGATCATCATATTCCACAATGACCTGTGCATGGATTAAGAAAGTTCAGCTTTATTAAAGTCCTGGATTGTGCTTATTTTGGTAGAGAGGTGATATTTCCATGTAATATCAAGTTCACTGAATATTAATAATTATTATTATTGTATGGTCCAGAGCCAGTGTGATCAACTTAAGCATTGAAGCACCCATATTTGAGACTTCCAGTTCTCAAAAACAGTGAGTGGAAACAATCTAGCTAAAGTAAGAGCCAGCATTTCTACACAGTGGAGAAAGACAAACACACCTGAACATCACCAGAGGGGGATCCAGTCCTAAATTAGATCTGCTTACACTGGATTTGGCCTAAATTATTATTATCCACAAAGTCTGACTGGGATCATGAATCAGTGACTGATGAGCAATGAACTTCATCTTATTTTCTCAGTTGTTTGAGGTTTGTGGGGTGCTGGGAGTGATCAGTCAGGCCAGCTTGTCAAATAGGTTGGCTTGCTGGGTAATTCTAAGAATAAAGCTGTCCTTCAGAATAGCCTAAGCCAAATGTATCAAAGTCGCAAAACACAGACGCAGCCAGAAAATAAGTGCTGGGAACAAAAGCCAAATGCATAGCTGAAATAGGAATGCATGTAAGCTTGGAAATGAATTTTTTGTGAGCTAAAAAACCAGCGAGATGTAAGATAATTGGTTTGAACTAGCAAGGACATGGAGTAAGAGGGGAAGAGAGTTCGTACAGGAACTTGAAGTGACTACATGGGAACAAGGGAGAACATGAACAAAGTGTTTATTCAGTAGATAAATGAAGAGTCAAGAATGTAAAAAAATCATAGATGGTCTAAGCTCAGAGGGATAAGTCGAATCCTTTGTCCCAGGGGAGTATTCACAGGCTTAACTGTACTATTAATCTTTATGTCACGTCAAGACCAAGTCGCACTGCGTGGCTGGTGTCCACGCTGTTCAGGGCCAGCCCCTTCAGTAGCAGATGTGCCCTGGAGAGAGCTAGGGTCTGGGAGGGAGAGGGCTAATCCTGAGGGGAGGACGTGGACAGTCCCCAGCTCAAGCTCAGGTGCTGGCCCCCTGCCGCACATGCATGCCCCAAGGGCCAGCAGGGTGACCCAGGCAGCAACCTGGCAGAGCTCTCCCAAGCCCTGCACATGGCAGCAGAGGTGGAAAATACCTCATGGGCAACTCTCCACCCTCCTCCCGCCTTTTACGTGGACCAGCAAGAATTCAGGCTTCCTGTAAATCCCAAGCATCCAGAAAAAAAGGTTTTCTCAATTCTGTGCCAGCCCCTACTGTTTCTAGCTCTTGGCCGTTGTGGAAAAGCCTATGCTAAAACATCACCATGGAGGCTGCTACGTATCTGGCCTGCCTGAGTGAGAGAGTACAGGACATTTCACTAAAGGGCTGCTCTCATGGGGATCTTCTGCTCCATGCTGAAGCCTCAGGAGATTCGGACAGTTCAGATTAACCTCTGAAATTCTGAAGCTTGAAATCTTTTCACCACAGATATTAACTCCAATTAGCAATAATTTGTGCTTGGCCCTAGGGGAACTTTGGGTCCAGAAGCCAGCACACCAATTTGCACAGCTCTGCTGGTTCAGGGGTACTTTAAGTGATCATAAAGGCCCTTTATGCCTAACTCGCTGCTCCTTAACTCCATCAAAATGGTACAAAGTACTTCTAAGGCAGGAGCTGAAGACCCCAACAACTTATTTGTCATGAATCACTCTGTTATGAATCATTTTATGAAGTCTATAAGGCTGCTTTTTGTTTATCTAAGAACAATTAAAAGCTTCATCACAGAACTCTCTTTGTACAAGATCAGTTGGTGCATTGAACAGTATTGTATTGTGACAGGAATTAAATTTTTTAGAACAATTTTTCTTGTAATAGAACATTAACTGCATATACACAATACTGAAGTACATCATTTTTCTGCATGGTTTTGTTTCCAGCCACATTACTAGGCAGAAAAAATACTTATTACTCACAAATGTCAATTCTTAAAAATAGTTCTAAAACACAATATATCATACAATGAAAATGCTTTAAGGAAGACCCTTACTGCTTCATTCATGCCCTGGAGCTTGCTGATCGTTACATATAAAACACATGCTTATTCTAATAAAATGCATTAAGATTTTATGGCACAGTGTCTTGAAATCACTCAGAAACAACCTAGAAATGTCATTAGTGGATGACTGCACTATATAAATTACAGCTTTTGCCCAGTATATTATTTTATAATCAGAGAAATTTGATCTACTCAAGTCATAATTATTTTCATTTTCATCTGAACATTAACCCTGCTCAGTCTATGGGTGAGTGACTAACCTGGCTCAAAGTTCATTCCCCTCAGAGAGCAGAGCACAAGCCAGCACATTAGGAAAACAAAGAGCCAGTCTCTGTTTCATGTTAAGCTGAAAACATCTAGTAAAATAGTTCTTGTTATATTTGGTACGCCCTGAATGGCTACTTCAAGATAGCAGGGCAAGCACTAGTTTTTCAGATGAAAAAGGGCAATAATGTGTCATTTTCTCACTTGGCAAGGAAGATGCTAAATAAATCATGTGAATTATTCAGTGCTGAGGGACACATCATATTTTCTATTTCTGCTCTTTGCTCAGTCTGACATGACTTTAGTACACACAGAAGCGGGGAAAAAGGCCTTTCTTAATCTCCGAAGTGTGGCTTCCTCAATACTCATTGTAAATGGGTTTTTCTAGGTGAACAGTCAGAATCTGGGGCAGCTGGAGGGACTGCTAGGAGTGACAACACAAGGTTAAATTAAAATCTTCATCATCCTATAACTTCCTTTAAAACTGGGCAGGTCTCCACTATTTTCCTCCTTTTAATTTCTGCATATCTTGGAATGGTGTGTTGAGATGAATGCTTGTGCTAGCAAATCTCTCTTTCTAGTGCTCCTGAGGAGGAGGATGTTCAGAGATGTTGCACTCATGTGGTAACCAAATTCTGCTGAAGAGAGCGGCTAGAGAGGGGCGCCCACGTGCTGGTGTGAGAATGGATATTTATGTGCCTCTCCTCCAAGCTCAGATCGGACAAAAGTTATGATATCTGAAAGTACTCTGTCAGAATAGCAATAATCATTAACTAATGCAACAGACTGTCTGACTTCCATGAAGTCTTTCTTCACAAGCACTTTAAACAGAGGATTACAATCCCCTTGACGTAATATAAATTCTCGGTGACATGCTGGATGCCATAAATCAAATTCGCACTCCCAGAGTTACTCCAAGATGAGTGGCTGGTTCCTGAAGTGAAGGGGGAGAGAAGCCTAAGAGGAATGTCATTTCCCTTGCACTACAGGATACAGAGTAGTTAAGGGAAGAGCTTGTTCAGTGGTAGAGCTAAGAGTCTATAAAGCTAATCAGCATCATAAAAACATGATTTCAATGACTCTAACATGTGTGAAGGCAATCTTTGTTATGCTGTCCTGCCAATTTTCTCAGCTGCTTCCACAGTCGGCCCTCTCTCCACTGTGAGAGACACAAGATCCACGCTTAGCAGCCCTGGTAAGTCAAATGTACCAGAATGCCTTTCCTTTGTAATGGGACACGTGTCCATCATCAGCTGAACCAAACTACTGACTCACTTCACGTTTGTCTGCAGATCCACATTTCGACTATGGGGCTGCAAGGCCTCCCCAGCCCCCTCCTCCGCATGCACACTTTTGCTGTGCCCTGACAATATGCCAGGACCAGGATGGGTGTGCGCATCCCCACTTAATCCGGGAAGGCAGTCCGTGGCCACAAGCAGGACCAGCAGGTAACGGAGGCACCAGGACTGCACGGTGTGTTGGGGAACAACCGCAGCTCAGAGAGGCTAATCCCTAAGAAGGTTAGTATTGGGGGAAAAGGGAGGAAATTCTTTTTTCACGGGCCTCTGCTCTATTGCATTCCCAAATTCATGTAGCCATGTTCACAAACATGTACGTGCTTTTATCTGGGGAAGGGGAGGTACTCAATCCACAGGACGTTTTACAGGTAAGCGTTTTGTCTTACATGCACTACACGGTTCTCAATAGGTGTTGTTTCAAAATGCAAAGTTAGACCTGGTGTAAAGTTGGACCAGGGATTCCAATTTCAGCTGAAAAACACATGCCTTTCAGGTGTTATCACTACACCTGATCTGGCTAGCCAGATACTAGCACCCTGGCAATGATTACAAATCAGAGTTGTTATAGTCTTCGAATGGAAATAATTCCTTAGGCTATCATAACACAATTAAAATAGATCACATTTTGAGAAAGACTGTTTTCCTTCCTTACAGTATCAGCCAGATAAAATATTTCTTCCTTGAAATCTGATTGATAAAGAACTGAATGAAGGTTTGAATAATGGCTAAAAATACAGTAAAATTTCATATTCAGACTGGTCCTTAAAACTTTCAGACATCACATGAGCACAGTATGCTGCCTACCCAATTGTTTGAAACCATAAAGCTTTAGTCAATGTCGACATTTTTAACGTATTAATTTAAATATTGCAATATAATTCATCAATTTAATATATTGCCTTACTTCTACATGATGTTGCAGAGTCACGTACAAAAAAGTCTCATGTTAACTAAAAAGAAAGGAAAGTTTTTAAGGAAAAGTATAAACAGAGGAAATGACTCAAATACGGCAGAGGAAATAAATAGTCTTAACAGCTGTAGCATCACAAATTCAAAAATAATTTAAGACATAACAGAAACATGGTCCCCGGTGATAGATAAACAGATATAAAGATTCATATATTGATAGCTATATAGATACAGATTTCATACTATAATCTTTCCCATTCAGAAAGATGCAATCAACTTAAGCCATGTTTTGCTCTGTAGAATAATGAAAGTAATAATCCCAAAAATATGTTTATAAGGAAAAGTAACACTTAACTATTATCACCTTAGGTGAAAGGTAAATAGGGAAAAATGTTGAAGAACTGATGGGAAAGGACAGAAAAGATGCTAGAAGAGCAGAGTGAATCCAGTTCAACAATATCAGAAGATCCATTTTGATCTAGAAATAAGAAATCCATCATCATATCTTCTGTGGTTAAGGGATACTTGTAGCTAGAATAACCTCAGAGTGACCAAGATGCGGGACTCAGTTACGGATGGTGGAATAAAATAGACTGAATGAAACAGATTCATACAGGGAACTCTCATTTGTCAAAGGAGAAACTTGTTTTCTAGAAATCCCATTTCATTAAAAAATGTTTCTTAGACTGAAGATGGACTCACTGCTTAAAATGAGGGTGATAGTTCTTCCTCTCCAGTGTCATTCCCAATGGTATATGTCCAGAACATGTGAACTCCAGGCTCTCATAAAAAACATTCAGATTTTGTTTCCCAGGGATAAGCATCCCAGCTGTGAGATTAGGATGCTCTTACCAGCATGATTGCTCCCTTCTCTCTGTTAGTATTGTTTGATCTTTCTGATCTAAAAAGTAAAAGACTGACATCACCACCCAATGCTGACAGCTCACCAGCCTTTCAGTTAACCCATGGTCTTTCTGTTTTTGTAACACCTTCAGAGATCTCATCATTTAAAATATAAGAATTATTCTGAATTCTCAGAAATGTAAATGGGGAAACCATGTTACAAAACAGGATTTTTTTTTCCCTAAGCTCTTCCTCATAATTGCAAGTAAGAATAAGTCTTAACAGACTGCAATCATTTTTTTTACATTTTTATCAGACACTTTTTTCTGGGCTTTCTAAAGAAGTCATTGCTTATTATGCCTAGTTTTTGCTTCCAAGTCGACACACAGATTAATTTGCTAAAATTCTGGTGGGTTCCTCATTTTTTGGCAGAAAAAGCTCATTTTTCTCCTTATTGAATTAGCTACATAAAAGGCAGATGTTTTGTACTTAGCAATCTATAGTCAGATGAAGTAAGATACTTGCAGTTTTATAGAATATCCTTCACTAAACAAAATCTTAACAAATGAAAGTTCAGCACTTAAAAACACGCATCTGTTCAAACTGTCATGTAAAATCTTTTGCCTCTAACTTCTGTTATATCAAAGTTTCCACCTATATCTAGAGCTACAAAGTCAGATTGATTGCCAATGTTAGAAATGGACATGTCCTTTAAAAGTTTTTTTTTTCTCCTTCAAATCATTTAATGCAGTCTTCAAAGCAGTAACATCAGAGATATTAAGAGCCCCAAAGGTTTTATTTTAAAAACCACATAGAAAAAAAGAAATATTTTACTATTAAAAAGTCTTTTATATAAACCCCCAATTAGGGAGGAGGGGGGGAAGCTCTGCTAACCCTTTTCAAAATATGTAAGCGAGCTTTTGCTGCAAATCCTGGAGTGTCTCAGGCTGGTTGTCAAATTGCCTTAGCTACTCTTCCATTACTCCAGCCATGAGGAGAGAACCTGAGGGTATTACTACTGATGGCACATAGACTGTGACGACATCAATATAGGAAGGAGTATCTTGGAAAATGCAGCAGTCAATATGCAGAATACAAATTGATTACACTTCTTTGTAGCTTTAATAGCTGTTGCCTGCCAAACTGAAGCTGTTCAGGCCTGGTTACACATTCCTGATAGCGCTTGGATGATGTAGTAGGACTTGCCTTCAACAGACATTACCTATCTCCTGTCAAATCTTTCTCCATCACTTTAACCTGTTTTAGAAGCAATTCACATAGCTTCACTTCCAGTAGCCACAAGCCTTTGTGAAGAAGCACACTCTCTTGTTGCAGGCTAACTTCCAACAAGAAATATTTCTCAGGGACCAAACAGCTACGTAGCACCCACCCTGCAATGCAATGTCAACAGCTAAGAACAAGGAAAGATTCCCAGAATGCTCCTTGGACCTCTCTTGTATATGATGAGCAGTGTTGGGTGAGTTTTGCATTTTTCTGAGGTTTGTACATCAGACACAAACATCGAAGGGTTTCAGATCCTGAATCTGAACTAAGCTTCAACTTAGCAATATGTTCCTTGATGATAGGGTGGGAGCTGTGATGTGATGGGCATTGTGTCCATATTCAGATTTTTTCAGGAAAAAGACAGTGAATCAGTAAGAACCAAGGCAAACAGTAATTTATATCATTACAATTGGCCAGAGGAAATTAAAAGGAAGATTATGCTTATTTCCAGTACAAATCCTACTGATTCTTACTTTCTAATATACTAATATACACAGTGTATACTTCTAAGACGCCCTTGGCATACTGTCTGGGCAATACCAATAGATATAATTATGTACAAGCAAGAATATAGCATAAGATACAAGGATATTGCCCTTAACACTCCTACTGCAAAAAGACAGGGTGAAGTTCATCATATTGTTAAGAAAATGTCTCTCCGATGTAGCAGATCTCAGACCATGCTCACTGATCTCAGTTTGGTTTAGGGCAAGAGTGTGTCATCCATGAGCCCTATGCCAAGAAATGTGCCCTGGGATCCTTTATGTGTCCTTATCAGATACAGGTATAAATCTGCAATAAAAATGAGGTCAGCGCTATGTAGAGACCTCTGTAGTATCCAAATTGAAGGGTCTTCTCACATGTAGAGGGACTATATGGAAACTAACTCACTGCCAGTTTGTAGCCCCCTAATCTTATATTAGGTCTTACCAAGACATAACAATTAAACAGGATCACACAGGTCTGCTTGAGAGCAGAGGTTAAATATTTCTTGCCTGCTTTTCCTGACTGAAGTCACCAGTGCACAGATTTATTTCCCCTGGACCTTATTTATTGTTAGTTTACCTTGCTTGAAAAATGGCTGCTTTCCTTCTTTGAAAGGATAATATCATCTAATGCAAGTTCTTATCAGCCACTGAAATATATCTGGCATCTCCATAAAGCAGCACCCCTTAAAGGACTACAAGTGGAAACTGCAAGCTTCTAAATATCCCTGTCTTTTTTGTCACTGTTCTCCGAACATGCATGCAAGAGGAAGAGCACAAGCTTGAAGCCCGTCAGGGTCTGGACCTGCAGTGGGTGGGCAGTCAGGCAAGGAGGGCAAGGAACCCTCTGGACCACTAAGGATTCCTGCTGCAAGAGCTGTCACGCAAGCATGTCCCAATTCGTAGTGCATACTCAAGAGACAAATGCGAATGCTTTGTTGTATTCCTTAAGCAAACCAGGTGTTATATGGGTTTGCTTTGAACTGCAAGACAAAAGTAGGGAGCTAGAATTTGGAATTCTCTCATTTGTGTAGCAACACATTGCTTGGATCTTTCCCTGACTTTTTTTTTTTTAATTCTGCTGCAAAATCTGAAAAATGCTGGTTTGTTTCTGACAGTCTAGCTACATAGGAAGAGCTTCCAGCATTACCACCTTATGGTCAGGCACTGTAAAGCTAAGTTGCTTTCCTTTTCCCTCTCTGTCCAAGGCTTTATTCGTGCCAGAGAACATCACAAAACACCCACAAATCATTTGTGACTAATAAATCTGTAGAAATGCTCAGATATAAGTTCTCCTCTAGCAGATTACCAGGTCACTGCTATCACTTGCTGAAGAAAGAAGGAAAGCATGCCCCCTTCCCCCACCCTGGATTTTAATAGTTGCACAGACCAGGGGCTAGGAGCAGATGTCAGAAAAATGGTAGAAGCTGCGGCCAGGGTGAGTAAAATTCTTTGACATTGAAGTTTCCAAAAGAGAGAAAAAAATGTGGTTTACCATTATCTGACAGGCAACCTGTAGGTCTTCACAGCCTCTTAAACTTTGTCCAGATGCAAATAATACTCTTAAAAAGCAGGTCTTGAATATAATAAGGTTCTATGAACAGCTTAAAACTTAGGATCTACATTTATGACACTTCAAATACAACAGATGGATCCATATAATTAGCACCTTATCTGCATATATCTGTAGATAAGAAAAGAATACTCTTAATGAGCAAATGAAGAGCCTGTATTTTCCTAATGTTCTGCAGTGTTTGGGCCACAGCTCTACCTTTGCACCATATGTAAAACTTTTACTGGTATCACAAGGAGTAGTGCAGATGGAGAATGCCTTAATCCTTTAAAGCTTAAAGAAGCCTTCAAGATTCCTTGACCCTCTCACCACCCCACTCCACTATTTCTGCATTTCAAAATCTGAAGGGAAGAACAAGAAATGTCATTTGGAGAGAACCAGCCTTACTTCAGTGTTATACCACCTAGGCATAGCTGTTTAAAACATCCACTACTTACATGGAGCCTGACTGAGCTCCTGTTATGAATCTGGCATACTCCTTTCTATTGTAGCCAAAAAAAAGATCTAATTTTCAGAAAAGACAAACCATTTTTGCCATATGACATGATTGATGGTCCACACACAAGATGTACTAATGACAGATCAGCTTATTTCTCCCTCAGAGGTCAAAATTAGTCTTATCAAAAAGGAAGAGCAGTTAAGAGACTTATATGGGCTTATAAAAATGTTTAGAGGAGAACCTATCCTTGAATTCAATTTTTTTATGCTTTAAATGGACTAGATTTTGTGATACAATATTAACAGTGCTCATATACTGACTTAAATGAGCCTATAGTCCATTGATTTTCATTTATCCTGGCTTGAATTACTTAAACCGCTGAACCAAAGATCATACAGAAGTAAACAACAAGCCAGACATTCCAATATTTCCTGGAAACTGGAGCGGTCTTTTTAATTGCTGTTTAAGTATAAAAACAAATCCATACTTGAAATTGTGAATTTGATAATTTCTGATAAACTTTGGAAGGGAAGCCAGGTGTAAAGTTCAGTTTTGAGTAACACAGCTACTGAGCAGCAGGGACAAGCAGTTACAAACATAAAGTGTTGAAGACAATTAAAGTCTGAAAGATGTGTCTGCAGTTTCAGCATGGCGATTCTTTGCCATTTTTTCAATTTGAAGAAAATTAAAGTAGCCACTGTATGCCAGCAAGAGGAACAGCAATAGATCTGTGGCTAAAACACACACAAAAACTTCCTTTTTTCTTTTTTCTTTTTTTCTTTTTCTTTCCCTTCCTTCCTTTTCTCTTGCTTTCTCTTGCTTTCTTGCTTTCTTGCTTGCTCTTTGTCTCTGTCTCTTTCTCTTTCTTTCTTGCTTTCTTTCTTCCCTTCATTTTCCTTTTCTTCTTCCTTTCCTTTTTTTCATTTCTCTCTCTCTTTCTTGCTCTCACTGTCTCTCTCTCTTGCTTTCACTCCCATTCTCCAAAAACTTATGTTTGCTGAGCAATACTACAAATGGAAGAATTGAACAAAAGAAACTACTAAGCCAAAACTATATCAATAATAAGTTCAACAGATTTTGTTATTGATTCAGTAGAACATGAATCTATACAAATTCTGTAAATTTTCAATCTATTCAAATTGTATAGGTTTAACAAACCTAAAATCTTGGGTTGCTTTATCTCAGGGTTTTTCATTCCTAATTTTATTTGAAGACATAAATGATAATGACTATCTTTTGGATGCCAAATGATTTAATTTTATAGGGGGACTAAACATACTGACAAGGAACATAAAAAGGAATATTAAAAACTACAGCTAATCAGCCACTAGAAACCACTACTAAACTTAACGGGGGTATTAGATAATACATACTTACACAGAGTACTGCATCCGTTAGAATAAAATTAATGTACCCATTCTGAACGAAAGCTATTTGACAAAGCAATGCCTTTCAAGTGCAGACCTGCTGCAAGATGGAGCAAGCATTAAGGGGCTACAAACACCTCAGTGATGCTGTCCCGTATGGGGTGCACATTCCTGCGCCACGCCATGTGGCCGTGCTTACAGCACTGTGTGATCCCCACCTGACTCACTTCAGGGCTGTGCCTACCACCTAGTCTAACTCCTGGTTTATCTCAGCCTAAGAAAGCTGCTGGATTCATTTGAAAACCACTGCAAAACACACCCTGAATTGTGCTATAAAGTTAAAAGGGCAGCTGAGTTAGCAAAGACACTACAGCTGCAAACTTCTCAAGCTAGAATAATAAACCCGCTACAGCAGAGAGCATAGCTGCAAACAGACACCCTCTCCCCAGGCTAAGGAAGGCTAGGACCTCTCTTCCAGGCCTGCTTTGGGAAGGGCCCCGCACTGACAGCGCAGGAGGAAAGGCTCTGTAGGGCACGGTGGGATTGTCAGCTCCCCTGCACCCGCTTCTGTAGGAGGCCGAGAGTAGGAGGACAACCTGCCCGTACATTGCCACCAGAAGCACACACGTTCACATGACTGTAGTTCCCCACAGGGTACTTACCTGCATTTTTTTAGGCCTGGCAACAAAAAAAAAAGAGGAGTGAAATCCATTGAAATTAATTAATGCATTCTCATTCATCCAGCAATTTCAGAATTTCATCCCTAGGGCGAGAATTTCAGGAGTTTGTGTAGGTAAATATCCATGTTAGCTTAATCCTGTTGGCTAAACACAGCTGCCTGCTGCTATTCAATGTTTTAGGGTATCCCCCCTGCCTTGAGCTGCCACCCCAGAGGTGCACAGGTCACGTATAGGCCCTGTGCCATGTCTGCCAAACCTGGGCTGTCTCAGGTATCCTAGGGTACCTTAAATAGCATTAGCTATTATTATGTCTATGCAGCTGGGCCAAGACCATTATGCCAAGAAGGTCTTCTGTCTTTAAAAAAAAAGTTTTTGAATGAACTTTTTGTGGCTCAGTTCCAAAGAGCAGAATAGACAAAAGCATTCACTGTGCTTCTATACACGTGAAATACCTTGCTGGATCCTGTTAATGTTACAATCCATATTTCAAAGTGCCTTGCAACTAATGAAAAGATCAAATTTATCACTTCACCCCCTACTCCAAATGCCTATCAACTGTTCTTACCTTTTCACAAACAAAAGAAAACATGTGATGAAAAAATAATTTAAAGAAAATAAAATATCCCTTTTCAGAAAAATAGCAAAGATCTAGCTGAAGGAAAAATGTCTGCAGATGGGTTTCATTTTGATGTTTCTCCCCACAGGAAAAGTTAGAATCTTTCAGCAGGACTCAGTGAAACACAAATAATTGTTGGAGGAAAGCAGAGAGTCACTGAATTATTTTGTTTGGTAATAACAGCCATGTTACAATCCCCAGTGACAGTAAGACATCTGGAGGTTCGCAGTGAAAAAATACATAGACTCAGCAGCCTTCCAGATGCACCGTAAATCATTTTCCCCTAGAAGCCATGTGCCCGGGTTTTTACGGTTCCAAAGGGGGCAGAATTGGTGGTAATTCCATAGGACTGTGGTCCAGCCTCTCTGCATTTCTATAAACAGTGCAGTTCACTGAAATTAATACATGTTCACCGTGCAAGTGAAAAGAGTTCCTAGCTGACCCTCACGGCTTATTTTGTTCTCAGGCTTGTCAAAATAAGTAAATAAACATTACAAAACCTAAATGTGTGAGAATAAAATAGAAACAGTATCACAGAACAATTGTATCACAGAACAAGTGCCAAAGTTATTAGTAATATTAACTGAAAATCCATATAACATCTATATTGCAGGCCATATGAACTGCTTTCCACATCTGGATGTAGTGCACGAGAGCTCACGGTGGCAAGCACAAACATTTGTCACTTATCACGTGGCTCATTCTGGTGACAGATGTTCAACTAAAACTCTGGAGCAGACACCCCAAATGAACAGCACATATCGCTACCCTACCACTTCCACCTCTAACCCTTGGATCTTGATTTCTTCCCAGATATCCCCGTTCTCTTGGGCAATAACATGAAATAACAGAGAAGGTAAAATAACATCTTGGAAACTTCCTAATTGTTGTCTGCCTTATTAAATTAGGTCGCTTTGTGACTCTGTTTAGTTCTAGGTTTCCAGGTGCTGCCAGTAATTTCTCCATAAAGACATGGGAAAAGAGGAAGGGTAGGTGATGCCAGCATCCTGTATCACACTTCCGTGCTCTACGTGCAATCAGCTCTTCCAAAATCAGATCACCATTCAGCTTTTCTCCTGGGAATCCTGTGAGGGCAGGGTGAGCCCTGAAGTGCCACACTTCTCCCTCTCATGTTCCTTTTAAAGGGAGGGAGTTGTCAAAGGGATTGATTGGAGCTTTTTATTGCAAGAGTGGACTTGAAACCCTAAAAGTTGAGCTTATGAGTTCCTATACTGGACCTAGAGGTGCCACATGCTCACGTTACACAAGCATGTCCTTCTAGTCTACCCTGCTCATGAGGTAAAATGCATTTGCTCAACCCTCAGTGAAGGATATTTGCTAGACTTATGTAGCTTGAATATACAACATTTTGCCTTTATCCTTCTCCTGAGGAGTCTACTACTATGTCAAAGACAGCTAATTATTTGGGGTCAGTTTCAGGAGAATCCAATCCCACCGAGGTGCTGAAAGCCATTGAAGATATTCTGATCCTTGCAAGGGCTACTGACACCTTCAAAGACTGCTCAGTCAATTAAAGAAGTGACATAATTAAGCAGTCTCAAAATCACATATGATTAGAATACATAAAAAACCTTCCCTTTATTGCACTGACAACTCTCTACCCTAATAGTGACTGAGTGACTATAGTATTCACTCAAAATTGCCATCATTCTTGAAAAGTCCAATATAGAAGATTTTGCCATTAAAAAAGCAGAGAGGTTTGAATCACCTGGTATTTCATCTAAGACATATTTTTTTTAATAATGAATTGCATCTACACAGGGAGACCTCAACTGAGACACAGCAAGCAGTTTCCAGAGTCTCTATTTTTCATTTCATTTTCCAGCTGGTCTGAGTGAAGTTCAAGAGACACAAATGACTTGCCAAAAGGGATCAGACACATAGGAAATCAGTAATCCAGACATGGCAGAGAAACAGCTCCTAGAGAATCTGAGTATTTAACTCTGATCAGGAAACAAGAAAGACTGGATAATGAAATGTTGATATGAAATTCACAAAAATGAGTAGTTGCTGCATGAAATGCACATGATGAGGATTGTCCAGAATATAAAAAGTACTGGCCAGAATATTCAACATGTATAAACCCCCAAAAAGCCAGAGATACTGACAATGATGTTCAAAATAGTAGAGAGAAAGCTTTAGCACTCCCTTGGCAACTGATGTATTTTCCTTTCAGCATTCAGTTTCAAAACATCCTGGAGAGTCATTAAACATCAGAAGAGATCCTGGTTTTGGAAATTAAGATGTCTGTGTGGGTGTAAGATTAAATTTTACCCCATCTTTCAAATGACTTAATGTCTGAAAGACATAAATGCAATATTTTGGTTGAAACGCTGCTTAATCCAAGTATAGCTGTAATTTTAACCATTCATAAACATCTGAAAAAGGGCAAAGTATGCTATCTGTGCTATCTGTCGTTATACTGAATTAGGAGATTTTATATCCCTTCTGTTCAGTGCTTGCTCTTCTTGATTGTGTTTTTAAGATTAAGCAAAACAGCAGAGACAGCAGAGTAGGATTTTATAATATCCTTGACATGGCTGCTACCACCTCTAGTTATTATTGGAAAGCTATTTGTCTCAAGTGACA
The DNA here is from genome assembly GCF_036417845.1 of Apteryx mantelli. Taxonomy (NCBI): domain Eukaryota; kingdom Metazoa; phylum Chordata; class Aves; order Apterygiformes; family Apterygidae; genus Apteryx; species Apteryx mantelli. Next base: position 30,494,774 of record NC_089978.1, read on the forward strand.
ATCTATTTAGCAAATGACAGAAATACAAAGTTGGGAGAGAGGACAGCAGGAGGGAATTTTCAGCAAGTAGTATGAATTATAGTTTAGGGATGCAATTTTTATATTCATAATTTGAGGTATGCTACAGAACTAAATGTGGACGTGGCCCCACAAGACTCTATATCCAGTTTTAGGGGGCCTTGTGTCAGAGCAAAAATGCAACAGCCATGTGATATAAAGCACTGAACAGGTAAAAACTCACTGCAGTTACTCAAATTTGATCAAAAATTTTGAAGGCCTTACTTCTCCCTTAAAGACTTTGTTTCAAAGGACCTAAAGTGCTCTAACTTCAAGGTGGACCACATATCTACTCTCACTCAGCAGCACACACAAAACTCGGTATGCACAATGACTGATTCAGTGGGAATATGACCATATCTTAATGCCTGCCCTGGATCACAGTGATACAGCCAGGTGATTTGGCAGTGCAAAGATCCAGAATTAATAAACATGTAACAACAGCCTGATATCTATCCTGATAATTAATTGGTGAACAGCAGAGCTAGATTCTCATGGCTGTTACCCTGGAGCGTGGCCTGAATAGTGGACTGCAGCAGACATTATTAATGAAATAAGAGGGACTGATCTCCTTAACAAGCTCCAGCCAAGCCTGTCCCTGGCTTTAAGCACTCATTCTCTGAAATTCAGCCTTCTGTAAGAAGGTCTCCATCAGTGGTGAGGAAACATAATCATTGGTCACTTTTGAAATTATTGGCTATAGGTTGTACCCTTTGGATTTCAGGAAAACACCTGTGACTGATTTGTGGCGAGCTTCCCTCACCAAAACTGTTGCAGAATATTAAGATTGAAAAAGACATGACTTAGAAACACAGTAACTCACCCTGGCATTATTTGATGGATAAAGAGTATTCTAACTATGGCATGATGTTGATGCACATCCACCAAACTCCAGCAGCTACTAATACCTGGAGTAGGAAAGACAGGATTATGGAGGCTGGAGGAGACCTGCCCCAGAGAAGAAGAAAGCCACAAAGCAGACTTCCAAAAACCCTAACATGCGGGGTCTGTCGAGTGGCAGCGTGCACTGCTGGAGGGATTTGAGGCAACATTGCCGCCCTGAAGAGAAACCCAGGGAGCTGCCACCATCCATGTGTAAACTCACAGCCCGTCTCAACTTACCTTTTTCGCTGAGAGTTATGGGCATGTTAAACTATTTCTGACAAAACCAGGTGAGTTAGGCACATGGTTACAGTCGTTAAATAGTTTAAGGGGTGCGGACACAAGAAATGCACCACAGGCAGTCGTGTCTGACAAGGGACCAGCACCGGGAGCAAGGTGCCAGGGGCTGGGAGAGGTCCTGCCTCTTGGGCAGCTGCGGCAGGTGCATCTGCTCAGCAGCTCCCTGGCTGAGCGACGCTCTTCTTTGCCCGCCTGCATTTGCAGGCTTATTCTCCAGATTTCCTCAGAGCTGCATTCAGCCTGCTGTGGGAAGACTGTGGGGACCGTGGGGAGAAAGAGCACAGTTCCACAGACTGTGATGCTAAAAAGTAATCAGGCAGATACATTATGAAAACAATTATAGTTTCTTTTCTCCAGGGAAAGAGGCTCTCAAATATTGTATTACCTTTCTTCTAGCAAACCCCACGGTATTTATTTTCAGTTACGAAGTGTATACATTATCTGCATGAATCATTAGCGCTAAACAGCATTACAAAATGAGAAAGCAGATGATAGCATTTTTAACAGCATTAAGCTATAAAATGAAGGCTGCTGTCAAATGAATAAAATGCCAGAGCTGAAACTGAAGCAGCTCAGTAAAGAAAATGCAGAGAGAAATAATTATTGAGCAATCCCCTACATAATTTCTAGTAGGGTTATGTCATAATTGGCCCCTGCACCAAATGAAAACAAAATTGGCTTGAAAAAGAAATCACACACCCCCCAGAGCACCTCAGAATCAGATTTGTCCCTTCCCAGGCCCCTGCCCAGAGACAGGGAGTCAAAGAGTGAAAGAAAGAGTTGGGAAGGGGAACTCCTATTTTTCTGTTCTAGTACGATGTATATTTCAGGACTTTATACGCACTACAACAGCTTCCACAAGAAAGAAGACATAAAACAGCCCCCCAGGGAGCAGTGCGTAGCTTGGGTTAATGCGGTCCCCAGGAGGCAGAGAGTCTGAAACCCCTCTGACAGAGAGGGCAGCACCTGGCTCCAGTGCTCGGATCGTTTCCCAGGGACCTCCAGCTCCTCACCACCTCCCTTGGAGAATCCAGGCCTGAAAAAGAGTTCTTCAGCAATTTCAGGGAAAGTTTCCAAATGCTTTCAGGATGACTAAAAGCCATACTTTTCAACATGGGAACTACTCAGCAGAGAGGAATGGACAGGAGGAATGCTGGTCAGTGTAGCGGCTTGCAGGAGCCGAAGGCTTTCCCTGCTGATGTGTGCTTTGCGAGCCTTGTTTTGTTGTTGTTTGGTTTGTCGGCTGCTGGGGTTTCATTAGGGGGAAACACCCTCCTCAACTAATTGGAAAACTCAATCTTTTATGATGTTTCACTACTCGGAAATGACCCTAGCTGCAGCGATCAGAGTGTCTAAAGTCAATTTTAAAAATAGGCTTTTAGAAGTAACTTGCATTGCCAGGCATCAGACATCAAAGAAGTTCCCCACTAATGCATTTTACAAGTAAATCCTCTCCTCTCCCCACACAGCCCTCACTGTAATATCTACCTATATCACTATTATTGTTTTCCTGATAATTCCTCTAGTTATCCAAAAAGAGAATTTAAATGTTCTGTTATTCATATGAGTTCATCCTTTGAAGCCCATTAAGTCCTACTTGGCTATGCACAACTCAAAGAAAATAAACTGCTATGCCATAATTAATCATCTCAGATCCAGACATATTTATGAGGTGGATATGCACTGAGAATGACTTAGGAAGCTGAAGGCTATCAGAGCAAATTGGCAAAGAGAAAAACGAAAGCCCCTGTCCACTAACAAGCAGGTGGAAAAAAAAAAGGATTTAAAAAAATGAAAACAAAACCCAAACAGAACCTCTTCCTACGACTTACAAAATGATGTTACTGAACATCCCGCTGCTCTTAGGGAGTGAGTGAAAATGAAAACACATGACAAATATTATTCACATACAGGAATGCACTCAGATACTACAGTGATAAACACTGTATTGAGAAAGGAAGGGAAGGGAAGGGAAGGGAAGGGAAGGGAAGGGAAGGGAAGGGAAGGGAAGGGAAGGGAAGATAGTCTATAAGAAAAAGACAGCTTCTATGTAGAAAAGGAAAGGAGAAAATAATATGCAAATAAAATTCTGGCACTTAAAATGAAGAGTGAATAACAACCATAAAGATTAGTTTCCTCTCCTACTTTTAGAAAAGGATATCTTGGTTTAATAGAACCTTGCTTTTAAATATTCTGGGTCCAAACCAATATCATTCTAATCTGTTTTGGAATTGCATTTTCCAAGGGAAAACTGCTGCTGTAATAGCTGCTTTTAAAACTTGTATGTGTCTGGAATGGCATATACCTGCCACGCAGTTCCTGTTGCAACTATCTAGCAGGAAAGCCACTATGGAGTGAGACCAGATGGTAAGACAGAAATAGGAAGTTTTCTACAGCTTCTTTTTTAAATAAAGAACAACTAGGGGAAAAAAGCAGAGAAAACTAGCAAAAGGCAAACTGAAAATGAGAGCAAAGACTGGTGGAGAATGAAAGATGGGTATGAAACTTGAAATTAATGTAAGACAATTGCTCCCAATCTATACATGGTTAAAACATTCCCTACAAATAACACGGACCTCAAATGCACACTTTGCTTTCTGCTTTTTACATGTGTTTGTTAGCACAGGTTTCTTCATTTGATGGCTTTTCATCAGTTTGACTCTTTGGACAATATCCTGTGGCTTTAGTACCAGCTAACTAAAATGAGAAAACACTAGATCTTGTTTTTTATCCATAAGGTTCCTCTCACCTTGTTTTTATTTTTATGCGGTTTTCACACACAGCTTTTGCTCCCAAAAGAGGTACTACTGACAAATGATTTAAAGGCTTTCCTATATGACCAAGACCTAAATATATTATCCCCCACGCACTGAAGATGATATGGTGTTTCCCCAGACTGAGGTGCAGCCCTTGTCAGACCAAAAAGCCAAGAATGGGTTTAGAAGTCAAATACAAACCTCCTCTGAGGTGCCATGACCTTGTCTTCTTAAATCTTGCTGGTTTACCCTCTCTTTAGGGAGAGAATGCCACAACCCACATCCTCTTGTTTTTATAGTTACTTTTGAAACAACGTCCAGCTGCCCCTGGGCGCTGAGGAATCCCGACTACAACCAAAATCACACTGCAACTGCTAAGAGTGTGAATACAGCAAGGATCAGTTGCAGCAGCTAACCACTTGGTATCTGGCACAGTACCAGAATGATTTGTCTTGTTTTGTTAACTTCACAAAGGGCTTGGGTGTCTATCAGCCACAGTGTCAAATCAGAGAGTAAGACCAGATTATCAGGCTCACGGCTGGTGCCAACCTGCGCCAAATTGATCTTTGAACTATTCTGAGTACCTGCAATCATCTTAGATATTACAAAACAGAGAAGTCAAAAAGCAGGCAAGCAGCATCCTAATCTCTACCACCTCTCTCACTTCATTTATTTTACATTAACCAATAAATTCCTTCTGTTACTATGGAAATCCTTTCTTTGAGCACCGTCATTAATTAATCCCTCTGCAAATAGCCAATGGTGTTCCAGAGGAGATCCAAATTTGGTGCTTGTCAGCTCACTTGGTAGTACTCAGTTCATGGGGCAAAGCCTCAACTTTTTGATCCAATTTACATCAATATTTATCCAAATGAAGACCCTATTAAAACTACAGTGGAAATATGTCCACGGGTCTAAGTAGGAACATAAAAATTACTCTGATCTTACTGATCCTCTTAGCTAGAACTCAGTCCCATGTCAGATGTGCTGCCATTGTACATTATAAAGATGACTCTTCTTTGCTTTCACCTTCCCCTCAGCAATTGCCTTCTTGGCAGTAAACAGAGAATGTAAACATGAATCATATCACACAGTGAATGCCCATCTGGCAAAAAGGAACGGTCCTCACTGGCCAACATGTCACAACTTTTAAGAAGTCCCAAGGACAACAGCATTTTGAGGCCAAGAATTGCTAAATGATTAAAACTCAACCAGATGCACCATGCAGCAGTAGCAGCCTCAATGGAAAATTCACAAAGGTTATTCTTTGAAAATGCTAATCAAAAGAAAAATGATTTGCTTGGTACCAGCCACTCTTTAAAATAACAAAGAGTGTGCTCATTTGGACTGCAAGACTATTTGTGTAAAGACAGGAAGAACATAGGTTTAGCATAATGATGAGGTCATATTTTCAGAAGTGAGCCCAGATGAATGCTTCCCAAGGGGCCACTGGTAGAAGGCATCAAAAAGAATCAACATGCTGGACTGCAGGGATTATTTTTTACTATGCAAGCAGCACACTTTACCCTGAATTAGCAATAGCTAAGGTGCAGAGGGCTTTTTCATGATTCAGCAGCACATGTGCTTTTGCTTTGCAAAGTCCATACCCTTCTGCTCTAAGGACCACTGATGTTAATAGGTGTTACAATAAATAAATATACACTATTTCAACTAAATGTGGTCAGTTTTGAGATGCAGGAATCTAGGTGAGAAAACATCCCAAAACACAGAAGACATTTTCTTTCTTTTCTGGTAATTCGCCAATAGGTTCCCAACTTTCTCCATCCTTGTCTTTCTTAAAGATGCTACCAACGACTGGAAGAGAAAGAAAACCCTACACACAGATCAGGGCTTGACCAATATTTGGAAGTTGCTTTCAATACAGAGCTGCTGCAATGAGCCTGTGTCTGTAATTTCTTAGGCTGTGCCTACATAGACACAAGACAGCCATAGCCGAGCTTCACTGATTGTCTAAGGAGACAAATCAAGTGAAAGTAAAAAAACATTAAAAGACGTTATCGTAGGTGAATAAGTCCTGCTGCAAGGATACAGTTCTCATAAATACACCTCTGCAGAGATGGAGCAGTCATCTCAAGTTTCAGTTTTCCCAGAGAGGTTGTGGGATCTCCATCCTTACAGATATTCAAAACCAGACTGAACACAGTCCTGGGCAACCTGCTTTGGATGAATCTCCTTTGAACAGGAGGTTGGACTCGAGACCTCTGGAGGTCCCTTCCCACCTACATGATTCTGTGACTCTCTTACGACGGCTTGGAGCACAGGCATAACTGGTCTGCAAGGGTCTATACCTGACATGTGCAGATATATCTATTTTACAGAGAAAAATAAATAGAGAAGAACATGTCATTTCAAACAAAAAAACCTTACTGATAAACCTTTCTGATTCCACATCTACAAGGTAGGTACTAGCTGCATTTTTTAATGCAGGGAACTGAGTCACAAAGGGATGGACTAATGTACCCAAACTCAAAACAGTAAATAAATGGACAGTCTTTGGTCTCAGGGCATTTCAGTCAGTGACCTTGCCCTCAATCCTTTATTGCACACTATTTCTCAGAAGATGCAGGGATTATCAGAATATGCCAGTTAAACAGAAAATGGTTTATATTTTGACCTCATTCAAAAGAGATCTTTGAAGTGATTAATTTGTTTGTGCATTGTAATTTCATTTATACACAGTTCAAAGGTGGTACATTCTCCTTTTTTATGGAAGCAATTAGAGTCTGTGCTTTCTTCCAATTAAGTGACTCCCTGTCTTCTTCTAAGGGGCTGGAAACCAGAATTAAGATGATTCTAGGAAAAAAAAATCTATAATAGTAATTCATGCTAGTTGGTCCCAGATGAGGTACTGAGCTCAGAAGATGAAGTGAATTCCTCTATCAAAGGGTTTTATTCGACTGAGGTGTGGGAATACCCTTCTGTGATAAAAGCACATATTAGTCAAGAAATAGCTTTCAAGGATGGTGCTGCCAACCAGTGTAAATCAAAGACTGCAATTGATTAACTAATTTAAACACTAAAGACAGCTTTGGTTGCTATGACAATAAAAGGAAGGTTGAAACCCTGATGACCTTGGAGGCTCATGATCCTCTGGAGATTTCAGAAACTAAAGTCTGGAAATATATTAAAAGATATAATGCTAGCCAGATTGCCTTGTAATGGCTTGACTGTTTTGTCAGCTGGAAGACAGACTTTGCAGTATGTTTCACACTAGTCTCCAGTGTGCAGATAGCTCTGACTATCTAGTATCTTTTTAGCATAGAAAATCAACTGGGATGACTGAGAGCCTCAAACATTTTCTTTGAGCTCCATTGTTGTCTGGAGCACTGAGCATTTTATTAGCAAGTTCTTTTCACTAAGTTAGCTTCCTGGGCAGCTGCTCCTAAATTCATTGTACTTTTTATCCTACCTACTCCTTAGAGATTTGATTCAGAGAGTTTTAATGCATAAAAAAACCACCTTAGCAGGTAACAGAAAAGCAGGGCCTGAATCTCCCAGGAGAAACCAACACAGCCCGTGGAGTTCAGTGCAGTCCTGCTGATTTACACTATCTGAGGATGTGGCCAGTGACACTTAAAAAATACCTGGCCAAATGTTACACTCAACTGCTGTTTAGTCTTGACTGCCTTCAGCAGAGCATCATTAGGATCTTTCCACTTTTAGGCATCTGGCCCCGAGAGTAATAGGGAATTTAGAAACTCTGTGTGTACCAGAATTCAGCTGTCGCATTTTATTAACAGGTGTCTGTGAGAAGCAAGCAAAAATAAGAGGACTGTGTGAACATAACAACCTTATTGTGCAAAATAGTTGCCAAAAATGCCCTAAATTTCAATAATTACATAGGCCAGTCTTTTAGACTTTTTGTGAAAACACATTCTTCATTCTGAGACATAAGGTGTTCAAATGTCTTGTGTTTCAGTACAAAAACTGATTTCTTCTGGCAACTGATTTCTTCATAGCAGGCAATTTTCCTGAAAACAGGACTACTTCTGTCTAAAAGGGCTGCAGTGTTTCAAAATAAATACTGTTTCCAAGGCAAAAAGCCTCAGAATATCAAGATTATCTGTTATTCCACATTGAATTCATAAAGATTTAGATTACATTCCAATCTTATTTTTTAGAAAATATCTAAGCATGCTTTCCACAGTTTTTAATTAAGATGCTTATCTATAATTGACATTACATTAGTATTGTATTATATGTAAACCAGCGTAGCATCCACACTTGTTCTACTTAAAAACACAGCCACCAAAATTACAGTTGCAGCTGCAAATTGACAAAAAAACCTCAAATAAATGCATTCCTGACCGCTTTCATTTTTCTCTAAATGTTTAGGCATTTTAAAATATTTTAAAAGCCAAACAACAGATCAGAGGTATGTGCTTCTTATCCACCAGGGTAAGACATATAGTAGTTTTTGCCTGAGTACCAGAGAGGAAAGTAGGACGATAAGGAGTCAGGCAGGTTCTTGGCTTTGGGAAGGGGATAAGATGCAGGAACTGAGGACACTGCTTGAAGTTTCGTGTTCCAGTTACTCTGACTCACCTTCAGTATAGCTCCAGAGCTACTGGCTTTATACCAAACAACCAAATGCCATGTGCTGGCCCTGGACCACCGAAGAGATGCTCCTAATCCCAGTGAGCCTCATCTGGCCTGCGACTCTGGTGGCATGCATTTCTATATGAGGTTTGATTCTCCATCACTATGGCGGCGCAGGGCATTGGCGCCATCAGTCAAGCCACACACCATGCTCAGCTCCTGAGTTCCCTCGCTTTGCCAAAGGAAAAGCATCCAGCTGGCTTGCTTTGCTTTTCCTAACAGAAACGCATTCCAGGTCAGCCCTATAGCACATCAGGCTCATTTGAATAATAAATATTTTAATTGCCACATATCTTTATCCTCTCTTTTTCCTGCCCTGCATCTATGAAAGCTTTTGTGACAGCTGCATGACTGTTTATTTACGGGAGAGCAGATTATGGCCCACCTGGGAACATCAGTTTTGACGTGTAGAGTTCCCTGCGTATTACTCCAGCAAGAGTAGAGGGAGTCATCCTTCCACTATAAAACTGGAGGGTGCAGGGGAGGGTTTGGTCTATTAACTTTACAGCTATCGGCATATCTATAACCCTCCATCTTACTGTACAGCACTGATACGTTATAAACCTCCACCTTCATCTGCCGAGAGCTACTGTCACTGAAGGCATTAAGTTTTCTCTGATATTCACACAGATAGACTTTTGAAGCACTTGTGGAAAGGAGCGTTTCCAAGGATGAACAGCAGATACTTTCCCTGGTGCATGACACATCCACCCAAATTCAGTTACACTTTACTGCAGACCTATGGTGATAGCCAAGCCATGAAACTGAAATTTTCACAAGAGTCAGGGAGAAGCAGCAAATGCAAAAGTCATGGGGAGTTGGGTACCTAAGTTCTTCATCTTCTTCAAAGTTCCCAGGCCCAGTTCCTCCCTATAACACTTCACAACACCCAGCTAAAAAAAAAAAAAAGTAACCTCTGGGTCTCTTTTGTGACATTTCTGAATCTTCACTTTTGCTTTTCATCAAAAGGGAGATGGAGAAGAGGCAGTGCAATTAGCTTCAGGAAGAAGACAGCACTGCCAGCCCTGTGACAGGACCATCCTCAAATGCCTCCTTCAGTGCCTTGCAGCACATGCCCTGCACAGGTCCCGTCTAAAATGTCTTTGGTGCTTCTAGCTGAATCTTTCCTTGGGGCTGCAGTTCCAGGACAAAAAAGCCAGGCCTGGATCCCTCTTTCTAGCAGGCTCAACATCCTTTTCTTGGTTTCAGTATTGTTGTCCCAAAAATGGTATGTTTAGTGTTAACAGACACATTCAGCAGTGCAGGATATTATCTTCATGAGTGATTTTATCAGCAATATGGGGGATTTAATGATAGAAAAAAATAAATAAATGAGCAGTGAACTGCCTCTCCATAATATTCCCTTTCCTCTGATTTTCCCCATCTATACTACTTTCTTCTCTTGCTTTTGTTCTTCCCTACAGACAGCAGATTATGTCTAGTGACCAGAGTACCACCACAGGGAAAATGCAATTATCTCATGGAAATAATGTGCCTGCTTTCCCTCTTCTCTATTCCCCTCCCTTGGCTATGTGGCACTTGCCCAAGGTTTACAATGGAAGAATGTTAATAAGAAAACCTTATTGAACCAGACAGACACTTAGCAGATTTTCTGCTCTCAGCTGCCGGTGGGGTTGAACGTGGAGCCCTTGGAACATGGGCTGTCAATATGGACTCATCGATCGCTGGACACTCTAAATGTTGGATGTTTTATCTTCTTGCAGAAAAGCACAATAGAAGGAAGCAATTGCTGTCACAAAGCCTGTGCTTACAGGTGTTTTATGTACACTCTGTGCCTTTTTTACGACTCTGCTATTGTGCACTCTGCATCTTGTGGGCTGTGAAAATGCTATAAAAAGTTTAAATAGCACAGTTTTACAAAGTAAAGGGTGAGCTCGTGAACCTTTTTATAGCATTACATATATTCTTTAGTCTTTTTTTAAAAATACATTTGGTCACTCTAACTCTTAATGTGCAGATTACTGCATTTCATAAAGAGACTTCAGTTGTCATTTAATTCTTTTTACCTAATTTCAGATTCCTGAGGCCTTTCCTCTGGCAAAGTTCACACTTAATTCAATGAGTGAACTATGTGAGGGCTGAATCCTGCCTGTGGTTTTAATCCCATCTGGCCCAGTGTCTTTTCTGTGGTGTCCTCAGTGAGAATGGGCATTCAAATCCACCAAGTGTGCCTGCACCTGGATAGGTGCTTAAAGAAATTGGCCACCACATCTCTGTGGCCCACCAAAGGAAGACCCAAAACTGTCATCTAATCCAAAGCACTTCAAATGATGAGATCACCCAGGGCAGTGAAGAATAAGCTTCTGATGGAAGAATCAGTTCAGGAATGAGGAGGACAACACCCCACAGCTGGCAGATTCCCAGCAGATCATGAAATCCCTGTATCTCTGTGCTGCTCTAAACCCAGAGAGTACTGTTACCGAGGAGTTTCCAGCAGGAGAAAGGTAAGAAAGTCCAGCCTGTGTTTCACAAACTTTTCTCTGACTAATTTCTATGAAGCTAGGATGGAATGAGAACCATTTCTCTTTACCCTCACCCTACCCTTCTGCTAAGTTTGGGCCAAACAGAATGAACTGAAAGTCACTTTGTATGTTGAACTGAGAGACAAGGAACATGCTATGATGAAGGAGGATGAGGGCAGGTTGTATTTTTGGCCTGGGCTCCAATCATAAAAGGACAAGTCTTTTTTTTTTTTTCTTCCTAAACATAATTTTTTTTTTTTTTTGCAGTTTTCCTCTCCTCTGGTTCTTTTGTTTCCTGTATGGAAAGGTTAAAAATAGCTTTTATTACCATGGATCAAATGATCATTTTTATTTGGCAAACACTATCTTCTCAAGAAGTCAGTTCCAGGAGGGAGTAACAGTTGTTCACAAATGCTTAAAAGAGCCTCTGGTTTGATGAAGGAAATACCAAAGCAACAAGCCTGCTTTTGTCTGACGCATTCCCTCACTCCCACTAGCAAAACTGGCTCTTGCATATTATCCTTCACTCCATAATTCCCTGACATGATTCAGTAACTCTAAACAAGGGCAACATGTTATAATCCATTACTAGCCCTTTCCCCATCAATCCAAATTGTTATAATCTATCACTCACCCCAGGCAGTCCAAGTTTATTCTGTTTGATATGCAGAAAGCCATTCTCAGTCCTGGAACATTTGATGTTTATGCTCGAGTTTCCCATTTGCAGAATATGTTTGGGCTATATATTCAGCTGACATATAAAATAATAATATTAAGACAAAAGTCCTCTTATGCAGTCTGGACACAGGCCAGCTTCTACAGCAGAATCTGATGTGCCTAAGACTTGATTGATACTCACCACATAAATTTCCCTAGTAATTAACCTGGAGTAATGACTCCCAGCCATGCTTAGGAGACCACCCTCTTGCCCTCCCCAGCTACAGAATCATCATTTAAAGTCAAATGACTTAGTGGCTGTTCCTGGCAGGCTGGGGGGGAATGAAAGAATAAACATTTCTGAGAGCCAGAGAGAAAGTGGGGAGGAGGAAATCACACAGCAGCATGTTACTTCAGTTGTTACTTCATTTTTGGAAGGATGTGTTGTCTTGTTCACTTTGTTAAAGTGAATTAGGGAAGTCGATACACAGAGGGTGAGCTGATGCTGATGCTGATGGAGGAACTCCAAGTGACAGAGACAAAAGTGCTGGGGAAAGCTCTAAACCCAGGCTCGATTTGCATGCAGCTGTCTAGCAGGCTTGACTCTCCATTATGGTAAAGACCTTTCATCTTACTCTGAAAGACTAAAGTGAGCTTAGCTCACCTGCAAGTGCCTGTATTTTCATCAGTAAGAAAATCCAAGAAGAAAGAAAAATTCCAAAGGTATTTAAAATCAGGAGAAATGAGCCTCCTGCTACCTACAGAGGACTCCCCTCCTCCTCCCTCTGTCCCTTGTGCTGTGTCTCCTCCCCATCTTCATCCCCTCCAGGAGAAGCAGACATAGCATACTGTCATGCTCATGGTCTGAGGATAAGGAGCATACATATCAGGGCATAATGGGACTGTGCTACTCTCCTGTTACTTGTTTCCCAAAGCCTGTAGAAGCATAAGCATAAACTAGAGTGGCTTTGAAGTAGCTATCTTCATATCAGCAGTTGGCAGGCCTTTAAATATACCCTGGAAAACACTCAACCCTAGAATTCCCCAAGGTAGCTTATAATATCTTTATCTTTGCAGGTCTTTCCCTAGCACAGAAACAGACAATTAAGCCCAGCACAATTAACTCATCAGTAGGTGGCTGTGTTTTTATGATTGGGGGGAAAAAAAAAGAATAAAAAAAAATGTTTAAAAAGTACTCCAAACATACTTTAAAAGAATAAGCACAGGACTCTTCCATTCTGCAATCCAGCATCCTAGGCTGTGGCAATATTAGTGTGCACCCATATGGTTGAAACAGCAAGCAGCAATATGCATGTGGAAGAACAAGAAAATCTTTTAAAAGGTTTCAAGCCAACCCTCCTACAGACATGTCTTTGGAACAGATGGAGAGAAATAGAAACTCTTCCTGAACTTTAAGACCATAAGAACAGATTTATTGGATCAGATCAAAGATCCTTCTAGTTCCCTATCTGGCTATCTGAAGAAGAACAGATCAAGCATGTATGGACACTTCCCCAGATCATTCTTCCAGGCTTGCAGGCTTTGCAGTTCAAGGACTTTCTGAGCCAGAGACAATGTCCTTATACTCAACAGCCCTTGAGGAATTTTCCTGCCATGAATTACTCTTGTAAAGAAGCAACTCAGCACTTTCACCAATTGCTACAGATATTACTTGCTACCTTTGTGAAAAAACACTTTCTTTTGTTTGTTTTGAACTTGCTGCCTGCTAGTTTTCTTTGATGCCCTTTAGTTTTTATAATGAAAGGGACAGTCCGCTATACACTGTTCCTTATAACTCACTATTTTATAAACCTTTGTCAAAGCCTATTCAACCATCTATTTTCCAGACTAAACAGTCCAACCTACTTATTCTTTCTTTTATGTAGAAGCAGTTCTGTACCTTTTAGCACCATTATTACCATTGCAACCCTTCTCTTACCTTTTCTCTTTCTATTGCATCTTTTTAGCAAAGAGGGAAGAAGGGAACCAGCATTACACACCAGAATATCTAGAATCTGTGAAAATCACAGCATAAGTGAGGGTCTGATGCACCCTGGAGTCTTGCTCCTAGACAAAATCAGGGCATAGTCAGCCCAGCCCTGCAATGTAGCAATGCTCCCAGGACCTCAATAGTCAAAGGTCCTTCATGAAGAAGAGTATCTACAGCTCTTGCAAAGGTTTAATCAATCTCCTTTTGTCTCCAAAAAACTTTCTGGGACCCCTTCCCCACAGGCCTTTGGTTCTTCCACTGATTGCTGTCTCCTTCTCACCAAAGCCCGGAACAGGCCCTCAGAAAGCCTTAATACTTCTCCAAGCTCCATGACACAGTTCAGTTCCTGCTTGGTTATCTCTGTGGTGCAGTCAAGCTGTTTCTCCTCCAGACACAGACTGCCCAGCTCAGGAACCCTCCATACATGACTTCCATCCAGGGACATCTGCAATGCGTAAGGGGTGAGTAGCATGAAACAGAAATAAGGAACCACATCTTCTGAGTCCCAAGTTAATTTACCAGTAAACATGAAGAGAAGACAGAGTCTCTGATAAACACAGAATTGAGATTAAAAAGGAAAGATCACCCCCAAAATGTGTTTCCTGTCTCCTTCGTACAAGAACACCACAGCTGTCAGGAGAACACCACTTTTCATAGACGTCACACTGGGGAAGCTGCTGGAGTGTGCCCAGAGCAGAAGCAGCCCCGACCCCTGAGCAAACAGATAGACCCGGCTCTGCAGAAGATCTATAAACTGATCTGCAGGACCTGTGTCCCCTTCTTTGTTTTGTAAACACTTTAAAAAAGGATATATATAAGCTACCCCACCAGTATTACATTTGGGGATGTTTCATAACCAAATAACAACATGATAGCTTCCATGAGTCTTTTCTCTCTTTGCCCAGAAAATCTACTCAGCTGTAAAGAGATTCCCACTGCTGCCCACTCGTTGTCCCTCTCTCTCCTTTAATTCATTTTGGTGGAATCACAGAGGCAATTTTCTTTATGAATATGTGAATTCCTGTTGAAGCTGTTCCACAGCATTATGGAGAATCAGGAATTAATGAAAACACAAAATGCAATAAAGCAGTATAGACAACATGAAAAGAAAGTATTAATGATGGACTTGAGTCAAAATATTTTAAAACTGTGTTCTTTCTATGTCTGAACTTGGTCAACACCTAACTTTGAACAAAGTCAAATAGCTTACCTCAACTTTATTTTTGCTGTTTGTGGTGAGTTATTTAAGCTTGCATTTGCCATAGCGCTGGCTTTCAATATCAGGGATAAAAGCCAGTTGAAGCATTAAGTGCTATTAGTTATTGCTGTGGCTATCTAAGGAGATTTGGGACCCTTGGGTTTATTAGGGTTTTTGCATGTAACTGTTCACTTTGAGAAGGACAGTTACACAACCACTCCACTTCTGTGCAACAGGGATTTCTTGTGAGCAGGAACTGGCTCTTTTTTAGGGCTGCAGTTACATAAGGGCTAATGAAAGAAAAACCATCTGATCAGAAAACTGACATTCTAATGAAAGCAATTCTGGTGTTGTAAGCAATGTGGATTCCACCCTGATAAATCACCCAGCTCCTTTCTCATTGATTTAGTGCTGTAATAAAAGACAATAGGCTTTTTTTTTCACTGTGCTGTAATGATTTACAATTGCTTTTTTATTTCCTTTCACACAGTGCCCTGGGGCTGCCTCCAATCTTTTCCCCATAAGCTCTAAGAATTTGGATTGTTTGTTCCAGGAAGAATAATATAATATTCATCTCCAGTCAGTGTTAACTGGCAGGAGGCAGTCCAGACATGAGAGAGCCAGGCCCTTCCCTCCTCACTTTAAAGACAGGTTTTCTCACCTGCGTGACAGGCCCTTTGCTCTTGTGCTCCATGACACTCGGAATAAAATCCTCTCTGCTTCAAAGAGCCTGCTGCCTAAAAGCCTTTCGCAGAAAAACCAGGAGGCACTGCGAAGTGCCACGGGAGCGCTAATAAGTAGCTGTTCTGTTACTAATCCATCTGCAGGAACCTATAGTCTATTGGCACAGGCATCTGGAAGCTAAAAGCCCTGTCTTCACAGGAGCAAATTGGCATGGTTGTCTCAATGAGGCAAACAGTTGCTGTAGCTGGGGAAAAGTCAGTGTGGTCCCTGGAAGGCTCTTCTGAGACTGAGCCTCAAAATGACCTCCTGCTGCCGTGGATTCATAGTGAAACGGCTGCTAAGACACCAACTTCTGGGTCAGAGCTCCAGCAGGAAGTGATGTGGCAACTTATGATCTAAATGCCTTACAGGTATTTGTGAAGTTGAGATTGCATTGGCATAGATGCATAGAGACAAAAGAGTCTGAGCAGTGCAGGTAGCCTCCATAATGTCATTTCCCATATTACAAAAGAACCACTGAAATCAATGGTAAAATTCCCATTTGCTTCAGGGGTACAAAATTATGCTGCCTACTTGAATGCCAAATCATAGATTACTGCAAGATTCAGTGCTCCCAGCAATTTAAACAGGTTTTCAATGCTATGTTCTTCCTCCTCTTCACAAGCACCTGTCCAGGTATCACTTTTAGGAAATTTCCATAGGATCTATTTAAGCACTAAACAAAGCAAGGCCTAGATCATAGCATCATACCAGACACGGCAGAATAAATGGTCACCTTTGTCTACATCAATCCTACTTCTTTCTACCTCTCCATCCTGTCATTCAAGTCAGCAAATCTATCACTGTTAAAAGGCAAAGGCGAATGACATCATGCATTTAAATCCATATTTGACATCCAAATGAAAAAGACTTGATTTTGCAATAGTGGCAAGAATCAGAGAGTGGTAAGTAGACTCCGCAGCTCTGAAAATCAAATGGCTTTATTAAAGGTATATAGCCAATGATTCAGGTTTGAGGCAATGCCAGATTTTGGATTAGAGGTGCCATTCTGCTCAAGTCTGTAAGCTCTGAGGATGCCACAGCCTCTCTGGCAAAAAAAGTACGTCCAATAGAAAAGACGTGTGTCCACTTGCATAGGGAAAAGACCTTGCATTCCCCTACATTTAAAGCCCAAAGCCCCTTTGCAGGAGTAAATAATAGCTGTAAATGCTCAAAATTATTTTGTTCCGATAGAAAAAGCCTTCACTTCTACATGAGAGAAAACCATATTTAGTCCTCAAATGACTGAGTATGGAATTGTTTCGTACACAGTGAATTTGTAATATTGAAAGCAAGTTAATCTCATGAACAAAAGACAAGGCTACAGGAAAGCAACTCATTCCTGTGCTGTTACTAATGATAAATGTATGTGCTCTCAGCCTTGGCAATACAATGCACTCTCCCCAGATGAGTAATATGCTCAAACAATCAGCTCTGGAGACTGAAAATGGGACAATTTATTTCATCTTTATTTAATGGTCAGCAAACAACCCATTATAATTACAGCCAGTCCCATCTTCCATGGCATGCCCAAGGATTTTAATCACATGGGCCTTCCATGGATACACTGGGAAGCAAGAGGGAGGTTTCTAAGAAAGTTCATTAGTAAAAAAAGACCTTTTAAAAATTAGCTACCCTTGTCTGTACCAGTTTCACACACATTTTTTAGGCTCTGCTCCCCAAAATTCACTAGAAGAGACACACAGTGAGCCTTCCTGTGCACAGCTCCTGAGTAGGGATAAAGGCTGGGAGACAAGGTCCAGATACGCGGTCTCTGCAAGTATTCCCTGGCAAGTGATCTTCGTGAACTTAGGATGGGATTCATTTCAGTTAACTCTAACTGTCTAAAGCCGAATTTCTAGAGCAGTTCAGGTACCCAGACATACACATCTAGCACCATTTTGCACAGCATTGCCTATCCAGGACATCTGCATAGGCCTGGCAGGTATGACCTAGGACTTACCCTATATAGAGTGTCAGACAGAGGCCCAGAATATCTTAAGGCAGGCGCCTATGTTTTGGCACCTGAATTGCTTCCTTCATCCAAGTAAGTTAGCTGTTTAGCCTATAGGCATAGTCAATGGATAGGTTCCACCTCTGGAAGGTGATTCATCCCATGCTATGAGATACATATCTTAAACATCAGTTTTCAATTTTGGCAGTAGCAGCACACAACATTCCTCATCCTCTGTCTTTCCTCCCAAGACTTCACTGCTCCTCACATGCTCTGGCCCAGCTTTTTGAGAGGACATTTCGTGAATCAGATGACAGAATTAGTCCAGCTGAAAAATAAGGGGGAGGGGGGCACTCTTGGATTGGATTACTCCATTTCACTGCATAGCCTCATAAACAGCCCATCCAAAGGCGAAACAAGGGAGCAGGAGTGAGCAGCCAGGGTAGGAACTGCTTTAAATCAGCACTGTGGCCAAGAGAAATATTCAAGGAACTGCAGCTTTAGGGTAGATGCTTGATCTTCAAGGAGCTGAAGTCACATGAGATGAATCCCATCCCTCTTGTCAGGGAATCTCGTGCGTCCAAACACTTTGGACCACATCACCGTTACTTTACCACTCACAATAAGGGCTTTCCCATTAAACAGAAGGAAAGAAAAGGCCATGTACTAAACACAGCTATCCCCGTGACAGCAAGGGGAGCAGAGGTTCTCTGTGCCATTTGGATGGTTATTCTGGAAGAGTGGGTTTCTAGTGTCATTAGTCACCTGAGTGTTGAAGTGCAGTGCTTAGGCTATATTGCTATCTATCAGCAAAGAATATGAGCTGCCCCCGATTCATTCCTCAGGAATCCCAATTCCCTCAACTCTGAACAGGCTGACACAGACCTCCAGTGTCTCTTGATTCATAAATTTGTAACATTTCACCTTGGAGTCTAGCTACTTCGCTTCCTAATAGTAAACACTTCTCTTCCCACACCATAAGAGGTTACTGCAAACACATATAACCACGGTGTCTAGGACCTAAAATTTTGTCATAAATTACTGAAATTACAACAGTACACACTGTCAGACTTGAACTTCTTTGAGTGTACTTCACAAGCCTTTGATAAAATGCAGATGATTTTATTAACCTGCTGTACCACAGTCCACAGTGCCTACAGGTTGTTTTCCTATGCAGATTAATGATAGGATAAGGAAATTACATTTCTCACAATAACATTTTGCATGGAAAGTTTACACACAGCAAAACTATAGGCACGATATTACTATCAAGGAAGTAGATGAAACCTTGATTCCGTTTATATAAATGGGAGCATCGCCAGTGACTTTGGCAGAGCAAAAAGTAGATAGGAAAATTCCACTAAAATACTCCTTTCCTCAGAACTGGCTGATTCATCATTTTTTAAATGTTTCATAGAGGCAAAGCTTCAGAAAGCTCCAAGGAACTCTACACAGGCATGTAAGACACGCTTTTTTTTTTGGTCGTCAGCTCCTCTGCAGTCTGCCATGGGAACAGTTTGGAGATGAGGATTTTGGGATGAGCCTCAACAATAAAAATACGTGGAGAGTAGTTAATATTCTTTGGATTGTCAGGGGTGGATGAAGGCAGAAAGTTTTGTCTGGAAATATCCAGACTTTCTAAAAGCACAGAATGCCAGTATTCCAGAAAATGATCATATGTTTTTTCTCTCCTGCCAAAGCAAAACAGATACTTCTTGTGCTTGACTGTTTTTGATATTGTTTGTATTTACACAAACAGCTACATTTCCAGCGCTGGTACAAAAAGAGTGGTCCTTAAAAGTCCCACAAAAAATGAAAAGGAACCCTGAGTTTACCTACTCCAATCTCATGTTTATTACAAGCTCTCAAGATTCATTTAGATATTAATGCAGTTTAACAGTGAAGATCTCCTGCACAAAACAAATATATTGATATCTGCAGTAGAGAATAACCGCGAAGCAAAGTTCAGATCTCCTTGAAAGACTAAGCATAGAATTTTAGTGCTGGATACCAGCTTACAGAGAAAATAGACCTCATCATGCTAATGACATTTTCTATTCAGTTCTTGTACCCAACACACAGCAACAAAATGTTTGATATCACAAACAAAATTCTCAGTTCTCAGAGTAGATGCCTACGTTTCTCATGTCTCCATCTCTCCAAGCCAGTCAGATATAATCTGGAAGCCATGTAGCCCCATTAGTTTGGCACAGAGCTTGAACTAATTATCTACAGAGACAAGGCAGTTTCGCAATTTCCACGTACCAATGGAGAAATCTTTAGTTGGCTCTAGGCTGCATCTACAATCTTTCTGGGCATTGGTAAAACACTCAGAAAAAGTGGAAAGCGCTGCAACGTATACAAATAACAGAAAAGAATATGAGTTGGAATGGCTGCAAGTTCATTCTCCACATCCTGCAGAAACTTAAAAGCAAATATCTCACCTGGCAAGGGGTTTGCATTCTTAATCAAATGCTCATAGGAACAACAGACTGGACCTATTTTCCAGGAGTCTAAAGAACAGGCCTGCAGTTTTATATTTGTCTTCATGCTTTTAAATGAATAATGTTTCCTCCTATATGTTCTTTCTCCAGCCACACACTGATTTTCTCATTTCCTGAAAGGCAGCTGAATTTCAAGTTTTTACTACATTTGTTAGGTTAGGATTGCTGCAGTCTTATTTCTCTAGAAGACACTGACTTTTCCCACGCACAGAAAAGGTACTAAGGAAGGATTCATCTTACCTCCTTTCAGATGTCTTCATCTGATCGGCTCACCTAGTCTGCTTTATAGTTGGTTGAGAGGAATAGGAGTTTCTGAGCCAAAGGAAGATGTTTAAAATAGGCCAGATGAATCACAGTCCAGAAGTGCCCATTTCTTCCCCTTGAGTATAAAGGGAGTCCAGACAACTGTCTCAGATATAAACATTATTCTGTAAGCATTTAAAGCTGGGGTGATGAGTCCCACCCCTAATATTCTAGCCATATAGTTGTGTAACTTATACTGTTTCTAGGGCTATCAAGTACCAGAGTTTGACTCTAACTCATAAATACATGATACATTCCCCCTCCCTCCGATATTAGACATACAAAGGGTAAGAAAGGAACCCTGTAAGTAGGTTTATATCATCAGAACACAAAGCAGGGGCCAAATTCTAATACACCTTGGGTTAGTGTAAAAGCAGGAGAAACTGTGATTGAGACCTCTACAAACAGAAGAGAAGATTCCCTCTTCTTTATTGTGACTTTACCCTCCTTTACTGTGACTTATCACATTTTTAGCCTCTTTAAGGAGGTACTGCTTTGTGGGGATATCCTGAAGATCATCAAGTTAAGGTATGTGGAGAAGCTAGGATCTAGGTCCTCTTCTCTTCTGGACACAGAACTACAGATACAGTTCATCCCTAAAGACTTAATGATAGATAGGTTAGATAGAAGGTAGGTTAGCTACCTTCTGGCCTTCCTCATACTAGACATATGTATAACATCTAGATATCTGAAGATGTAGAGGCATTTACGTGGCTTTTTGGTGCCATTGGAAAATAGCCCTTCATGCAGCATACCAAGAGCTTCCAAAGCAACCCTTTCAAAGCTGTCAAAGCTTGGAAACTTCTCCTTTTGAAAGGTCTTTTGAAACAATCTTTAGAAAGTGGCAGCAAGAGACTTTGATTTCTCAGTCACATGTTATGGCTGTTTGCAACGGCATCTACCACAGTGTTTTCTTAAGTGCTATCAATAAATAATAGATGACTCATCTCAATGCCAGCATTCTTTTAAATAAGTGAAGAGGCTCTGAGCATACCAAACCACCACATCATTTGCGATGTCTTAATGGAGTCCCCACTTAAACGAGCTAGAGACAGGAAAGAGCAGTGATCAGCTGAGTTTTCCAAGCATAATAATAACATTAAAAAATCGGCCCAGGACTGAAATGATTTTAACATATTGTGAAAGACTTTTCCTGAACCCTCTGAGGCCACAGTGGCCAACCCTTCATAATGACTGCATTCAGGGTCTCGAGTAGTGCTGATAAATTACAACTTACAGTGACACTCATCTTGCCAAATTTTAGTTGTCTGAAAGTTAGTCATTTAGTGCAAGCTACTCATCAAGACTCCTACTATAATCAGTGAGGTAAAATAGGTACCTGGACTGAACAAAATTACTCCAAACCATGTAAAGGTTGCTCGATAAGATGTTGACTGCAGCAGCAAAAATAGTTTAAAACTTTTTCATTACCCACCACCCTCAGCCAAGTATTCACACTCTCGTGGTCAGTTTGCCACCCTCTCAGTTGTGCCATTATAACTGTTCATGGGACCAGGCTGTAAACCTGGTCATTGATCTGATCTGGTACAACACGAGCCTTTGTGGGGACAGACTCTAAAGCACAACATAATGTTACCTCTTGACCAGTGACTATGTAGGGCTAGGTTTCATGAGTCATTCTGCATCCATGGAAATATGCACTACCACCAACTGGTTTGGTCCAACCTCCTCCTCACTCTCTTCCCTCACCACTACTCCTACCATTCTGGTTGGTGTAAGGACAGCAAGATCAAGGACATGACATGGCTAAAAAAATTATCATGGTTGGTAGTGTTCATTTTCTGCTTGATCACTTCCCTGACAAGTCCATCATGCAAGTACAGGAGCATCATGCTGACACAGAGAGTGGATGGGAACAAATGGCTGGGCATGCAGGGGAGGACCATACCACTCCTGTCAGAGAGGAGGAGGGAAGATGACCAAGACCTTCACCTTTCAGTGTTAATGAACCATTAGATCAGTTCAGCTGCCTGTGAAACCACATCCTTAATTTCCAAGAGTCTCTTGCAAGGTTAAAAATAAGCCAAAGATATTCAGTTTTCCTCTTCTAGTATGGTCCCAGCAACAGCTATACAGGCACAACTAAAGGGAGGTGAATTGCAAATACAGGAGCATAAGTTACTTAAACCAGTTTTGCCATTGAAGTCAGCCTCTCAGCAAATGAAACCTTTAAACACACCTTTTTAGGATGCAATCAATTGCCTCCTGAAGGCACCTCTCTCTCTCTACAGCAACTAAAGACTTAGCCTAGATAAATAACTTGGATTAGACAGTTGGCTTGTAGACAGCTATAGGTAACTGAGATGAATTCCACTCCTGTGGTCATAGCTTACTGGTAAGAAAGCTTGGGCTTCAAATACTTCTGTATTTCACACATTTCACATGGAGAGGTGAGATGATACTCTGTCCCTTAGCAACCACTAGGGACCATTTATTTAAACTTGCAAAAAGGTTTTAACTAAGTCCCTCACTAGAGACTGTTATGGAAAATGAGTATGGGATAAGAGTTAACATTTTGTCATGCATTGGAAACTGGCTACGAGACTGAGTTCAAAGAATGAAAATAGTCAGCTTGCTTTCACTGTGGCAAAAGATTAACAACAGGTTGCCCAAAAGTTCCATGCTAGAGCTGTTCGCTAGTGTATTTATTAATGATACTGAGGCAAGAGCAACAGTTACCAATGAGAAAATTATTTATGCTTAACCTTTCAGCAGCAACCAAGATTTGAGAAGGAAAAACAAAAGGGGTTTTGTGTCACAAACATGCTCCTAATTGATGCAGGTTGAAAAGAGATTTTCCCCCATTAGCACCCTTATGGGACATCCAGAACTGTTTTCAGATACATTGACCATTACTGGTGGGAGGATATTAGATTAAATTGACTGACAGGATCAGAAAGGACATATATATGCTCCTATGTAGTCCCAAAATGGGCCATTAGACAAAGACACGGACTTCAGCATGGGGTACCAGCAACAGCATACAGGAGGGGTCTGTAGGTACAGGTTTAAAGGTTGGGAGAATACAAAAGTAGATGTAATTAGCTGCTGCCTTGCATCCTTTGTCTTACTTTACCATTTCTGCTTCCATTCTGAAAAGGATATAAAAATAAACTACTCTTCAGGTGCTAAAATTCTGTTTTAGCCTTTCTAGTACAGGGGTAGCTAGATGAGATTCACTGGCATGTTATGGAGGAAGTCATCATAAAAAATGAGAATAATTTGTTCTGGCCTTAGAATCCCTGACCCCTATCACAAACACCCCATAGGCTCTCATCCAGCTGCAATTAGTATCTATGGTTTAATGGACTGTTGTACACTGAAATATCATTGTGAGGTCTCCTGTGAAAGTCTGACTCCATTGCTTTCTGCTGGTTTGCCAAGCAGTAGGGAAATACTGCTTAGCCATCTAATCTAGATTATTGTCACTCATGTCATTCACTACAGCTGGCAACTTCTTTTCCTTTTAGAGTCCCATAAAGTTTATCATCTGCTTTGGGGGAAAATAATTAAGTGTGGCATGTGGTAGCATTCATAGGCTGGACTAGTCTCTAAAATTGATAGTTTGCCTGAGACCCCATGTATGCAATTTTTATAGATGAAATAGTCCATTCCAAGGAAGAATTCGCATACAATTCCTGAAGCTGCAGAACCATCACAGGACACCAGTGCCTGGTCTATTGCTGAAAAATGGCAAAGTAATAATGTAGAGAATGTTTTCCCCTTTAATGTGGTTGGACACCTATAAAGCATTCCTTTCAGAGGCAAAGACCAAAAGCGGTGGAGTTGCCTATAGGGTATAATTAATACTACATAATATTAAACCATAGGTGCAACAAAGTTGTCCCAGAACCCAGAACAAAAAAATTGCCAAGCTTTTTGAAATACAGTCTGCAGGTGGCAACATGAAACCTTTGCACTAAAATGACAGGGCTTTGCCATCTGAAATGCATAAGCCTATACAAAAATCTAACTACCTGCTGTAAATTGAAGCACTATAAAAATAAAATTGAACAATTACCTTTTGTGGGCAGTGTAGACTGAGCCATATATCAGCCTTAACATCACTCCAAAGCAGTAAAGTCCCACCAAATGGAGCTGAAAGGGCTCCAGCCAATGCCCTATTTAAACTTTGGACTTGGGGTGCAGATGGGGTCCATGAAAAAAATTTTCAGAGTGATTATGGAAGTGACGGGAGTCAGGGAAAGCCATTGCATGACCAGATCTATTCAAAAGCTTGAAATGACTAGAGGAGTTCAAAATGAAAAAATCACAGAAAAGCTGCAAGTGATGAGACCCAATTCTGCTGTCAGATATGTGTGCAAGACTCCCACAGATTTCAGTGTCATGGATGAAGGGAAATTAAGGTGTTCATGCTCATAATAGCCCTTTTTTTTACTCATTCCTTTGATATCTCCCCTTAAGCAAAACTGATACTGGACAAAATAATTCTTCTTGGGAACAATGACAGCACTTTAGAAATAGTTCTCTATTGTTGGCCAGATCTCCACTAATTCACAAGAAGGTACCTCAGTCTGTTCTTTATCTTGGTTTTTAATTTATACTGACGATCCTACTCAGGTAGCAGCAGTCGGGGCAGGGAGTGGTAAAGTTTTAGGGGGACAGGACTTCTGCTTTTGGGCTCCAGGAGTTTCCCTGAGGGAACTCAACTAGCTGACTAAGAGTATTTTGTGACTGTAGGAGCACATGTCTTCCTGGTCAGTTTTGTTAGGTACAATACTACCCAATCTTGCTACAGAGTGTGATGTTTAGTGCATATCGAACAGACAGGTACACTTACCCCTGAGCTCCACTACTTGTGTTACAAGCTGAGCGGACTACTGTCTGCTCTGGTCTGGAAGCCCTTGTAGGCACATTGCTAAAGTACTGTGCTAAATCTTCTCCCAAGTCTTTGAGTTCATATGCTGAGAAACAGGCATATTAAGCTCAAACAAAACCTGGTGCTAGATCAGGTCTACAGATCCTGAAGCCATGCTGCTGTTCTGCATCTGGCCAAACCAGAGTGAAAGAACAAGACCTCGTCTCAGCCTGCCTTTTACATGAAATGTTCCTCCTATGCACTGAAATCCGATGAGATATACTTAGCCCGAGGAAGGCTTACACCCAGCAATAAAGCTTGGCAGAACCAAACCTTGTGAAGTCAAGGTGGCAGCACCTCTATTGCACACCGGCATGGAATTCTCACCTCTGCCCTGATGAACAGTCTACCTCCAGCTAGGAAAGCCCCTGATCACCAAAGGACTTTGTCTCAGACAACCACCTCAAAATAAGGACGGGCTACCACCCATAGTCAGCTGCAGGCAACTTCAGCTTGTGCCCATGTTTCCAAAAAATATTTCCACGCCAAAGTATGCAGTAGACTTTTTTTGTACCTCCTTGTACCTTCTTAGCAAAAAATAATCAAAAGGGGAGAAAAAAAGAAACAATGCATGCATGTTACCACTTATCATCTCTTACATGCCTCACAGCACTGGAAAATCCTATCCCTCCCAGGGCTTTTGACTATTCAGGATCAGGCTGAACTGGAAACAGGTTTTCCCTTCCTTAAAAATTGCTTGGATTTCAAGAAGGCTTCCTTTAGAATGCTCTCAATATTGTTTCCTGAAAAAGCATGAAGTACCAACACTAACCCTCTAAACCCTCTTTCCCCAGAGTGGCCTGTAAGCAAATTGCTTAGAGTCTTGGTCTTGATTAGAAGAGTGCAATCAATGTCCCAGAGTTATATGATTCAGATCAAAGGCCTGAACCAGAGCCTCTCACATCTCATCTTGATAAAATGAATATGCATATTTCCTCAGAAAACCCCCAGCCACCTCTGCTTACCATGCCTCACACATCATCATTGACCCATTGACCCATTTTTTCAAACATGTTCTGGGCACCTAAAGACAGAGACTGATTATTTCTAGTATTTCTGAATAGCAGGGTAGACTCTACAGTCCTATAGTGTCATGTTTGGCTTTGTGAGTCAGTTTGAGGGGTTTGATAATATAATTACCCAAAAGCTATTAAGTAGATTAAATGGTGGTAGATTCTATGACTGCCCCCTCAAAGAAAGGGGTATTTAATAAAGGTCATCTGAGGTGCTATCTTGTTTGCTTGTTACAGATTTAGGCAGCAATTCACAGATCTGTATAAATACATTCCAGTGATTGCACCCTATCACAGTTTCCTTTGAAGATACTTTTACAAGAGTTAGTAGGTTTCAATACTATCATGACTATTTAAGACTGTGTTTAAATGCCTCAAGGTCAGATCTGAACTTTTTCTCACACATAGGAATGTAAGACACCTCAATCACACCCCATGAGAGAATATATATTTTTCCCTACTTAAAAACTCATAATGCCATTAAAAATGAATATGTAGTGTTTATTTAAAATGTATGAAGCTCAGATTAAAACTGTATTTCGTGCCCTCTGTCAATTATTAATATTGCCCATAATAGAGATACTAATACCTACACAATGGGAGATAAACATCCAGAAAACAATATAAGCTTCTTCTTAGGAAAGAGAAATTATTTGCTCAGGTTTCATACCCAAGAGGAAGCAATTCTGAGGCAAGGAATTGCTCTTGCTCTGCTCAGCACATGACCAAACAGAATAAATTGCTGTTCAAAGTCTGGTCACAGAGAACTGGCAAGGGCACAGCCCATCCATGGGTAAAACCTATATGTTTGCATCCACAAAGTCAATATGGGAGGAGAAATGTATTTCTGAGGACAAGAACTGGAGTCAGAAGCTAAGCAATTAATTAACATTGCTTTCATGCCCTTCTGTAATTAACACAGATCAAAGGACCTGAGACCGTTGATTTCACTAGAAACAGGAGGAGACAGCAGAATTAGCACCAGCCCTAGCAACTCCACAGCAGGAGCAAAACCTCCTATTGCAGCCACAGGCACCGGGCCATAACACTAACACAAAGCACCCAGAAAATAAACTTCGAAATGAAGCAGCAGAATTTTAACACACTGAGATCTATCAGCATATTGGCAGTGTATCAAAAACACTGTTGCTTTACAAACAAAACTAGCAAATAGGTTTTATGATAATACAACTTGTATTTATTATTCAAGAACATTACTAAGGAGAAAACAATGTAAGATGATCATTCTGCAGGCAAAGACATTAAATGTAAAAGCATGTATATATTTATAGAGAGAAGGAGGGAGAAAAGCAAAATGCGTCATAGTACTTTTGATTGTATGTTTACAAGCTAATTTTCTTTATTTGCATGCTTCAGCTGTATTTGTAGCGGTATTTTGTTTCTGCAAAGAGTATCACATTTAAATTCAGAAATGATGAGTTTTATGTTTGACACCACCAGGCAAATGTGTTTTGACATTCCATTTGTTTACCCATGAGAAACCAACAAATAAAGGGTGCTTTGCAATTAAGATGCACAAAACTCAGAAATGACCTGAAAAGAAAATCAGAATTCATTGCATTGGATGCATCTAATAAGCAAGAAAGACGAACTCAAAACACTGAAAGTGACATGCAATGGCCACTTTTCTTTAAATAAGAGAATAAGAAGAACATGTACTTATCTACTACATTATTGCATTTCCACGATTGTGTTTGAAAAGTGATGTCTGTGTGAGCTACACTCCCAGGTGATATTAAGGGTAATAAAAGTGCCATAACTACAAATCAGCAAATCAGTATGTTATACATGAAGCAGAGAGCAGGATGGAAAATTTCTCAGCAGGAGATAAAGGACGATGAAACAGGAACTGCTTTTGCCTATATTTGGTGTTTTCTGTTGATAAGGTTCCCTGCTGTCACTTTATCTTTCTGCCTTTTTGCTCTGCATGGTGAAATTCTGATCTATCTACGCTATTTCTGCCCCTGACTCAGCAGAATCATAAAAATGTAGCATTGAAAGAGACCTAAGATACTATCTAGCCTTTGTTTTGAGGCAGGATCAAGCACATTTTTGCAATTTGTGTTAATGCCAGGAAACCCTGAACTGGCAAGTAACTTCTGGGCTGAACTTTGATTCCATCCTATTGTGCATGACAGGTCCGATATGTGCTTTTTGTTTAAATTTAAAAAATTGCTATGAATGTCAATCCTTATTGGCAACATTGCATTTACAAGGATCGTTATTATGGCCTGCTATTATGGAATTGCATTAGCTGCCCTATACTTCATGTTGCATCAAGCAATGGGCTTTGTTGGCTTATACTGTTTCCTGAAGATCAGCCCGTTGGCTGTATACACCAGGAAACTAATAACGGGGTCTATACTCAGTGAATAATATGTTGCTTGGCAAATCCATGGACTCCTATGTACAATAAATAAACATCACAGCAGTAAATGATAAACTGGTCAGATTAATCTCTGCTCAAGCATCTTGCCACTGATAATACTAATAAGCAGGACAAAAAATCAAAAGATGCTTAAAGCCCTTAAAATTATTCCCATTCACTGGGCTTTACAAAGGACTGTGATCATTTACAAACTGAATCTTCTATATTTAGATGCCAATAGTGGTTTCCTTTTGATCAGACTGCCTACAGATGAATTCAGACCAGCTGAGAGGCTTAAGTGGCAAAGCTCCTGAAATTTCCATTGAATGCTGCTACGGAATATTTGTATGTATCTGATCAAAAATTACCATGAAAAATTTCTGATAAGTCTTTATTAAAATCTGGGGCATGGTAAATTGCTAAGTGTACTACCTTAAAGTAGTTTAAGCAGAATGCGATTGATTGTCACAGTTACATATTCAAGCAACTATTCCAGATGAAAAGACTTGTATTATCAGAGAGTTTTGGAATCAGAGGACAACCACTGGTGTCATAGAACCTCTGTGCTCTTGTCTGCTCTCTGGCTAAAGACCAGTGCATGGGATTCAATGCATGCCTGCCCACGACAACGACTGGTGCTTTAACTATCAAGTGTTCAGCTACTATTTTCCCCGATAAACTGTATTTCTCCTTTACTCAGAACAATGCCACCTACTTTTATGAAAAGCTTGAAAGAGACTTCATCAGATAAAGTGCAACTGGTTCATTTTATGTGTCTTGTGAAGGCTACTGAAAGTGGCATTTTTAAGGCTGCAGTAACACAGTCACTTTAACCTGGCATAAATCCAGACTGTTCCAAAGAGACGTTCCTGCGCTCTCCCAGCTGCTCTTTCTTGCAGTGTCCCAGTTCTACTGTTTGTATAGCTGCATGGTGGGCCTCATCTCATACAGTCAGATTAATTTTTTTTTTCTTGGTCAAGTTAGCTTTCAGTGGCATCAGTTGCCTAATCTGACTAGCAGTGCAAGCGTGCAAAAGCTTATGCTGCTCAAGGGAGGTGGCAGGAACGAGCCACTTGAGGCAGAGAAGAGGTGGGACTGCCACTGTCAGGGCAGCAATGCCCTCTATGGCATCTCTGGAATACGAGCACCTGCGTAACCACAGCTTAATGTTCAAAAGGCAAAATCCCATAATGAACACAGCATTCCCAGCGATGTACTTCCCTAATTCCTAAGGAGGCTATCAACTCTCTCAAAAGAAAATATCTACTTTTTAGGTAAGAGTGTTATATAATGGGATCATCCACAGTAAGAGGAGACTAAACTCAGTGACACAGGAGATTCCTTGCAGTTTTGAAATCCTGTTATTACTTATTAATACTATAATATGACTGACTTTGGGATTGGTGCTTGTTCTATTAAGGGTTAGTACAGTCACATGAAGTTAAAAGGTACCTGTAACCTGCTAAGAGGGGTAGGGACTGAGCTGAAGCCCTGGGCCACTGGTTGTCCCCACTGCTTGGGTTAGTGCACCTCCCAGCTCTCTTTTTCGCTGCTCCATCTAGCTTTCTCCAAAAGAAATCTATTTGAGATGTCCTAAGCATTATGGATGCAACCAGTGAACACCACTTAGCCCAAAGGCCAGGGCTGGAGTCCAGACCTTCTTTCATTTAGCATTGTAGACATAGGTGAAAATCTCTGCCTAAAGAAATTACAGTCTAGAGTCCCAGCAACCTGGAGAGTCATGCCAGTCAGTGCATGGAGCATTGCTGAAGTACCAGGAGCCCTGTGGGGGTACCATGAGGTGTGGGTCTTGGACCAGAAATGGAATCTGGGAAATCAGGACAGGACAGAAAACAAATACACTATTTATCTTTGGAAGTGGAGAGGCTTGTTCATAGGGGAGATTTGAAGGAAAAAGGGTTTAAGAAGCATAGGAGAGAAAGGAAGGGAAAAAAGTGCAAAGGAGCAAAAAATGATGAATCAGGAAGAAAAGGTTTAAGATACAGAGTGGAAAAAGAAAAGGCTTAGGAAAAAAAAAAAGATTTTGGCCAAAACGTTTGTCAAGCACTCTAAGGAGAAGCAAGCCTTGACAGTATTTTGTAAGGACATAATACAGCAATGTGGCAGGGTGGATCTGAGAGCAACAGTAAGATCCCAGAGAGGGTGAGCATCAGTCAGAGTCAGTCTCTGTCCAATTTCATGCTCCAGAGAGAGTGGGGAAGCTCAGGCCACTTCATTTTCCACCCAGCCAGGTCAGGCTGATACCCTGCAGCACGCAACTTTCCATGTTGCAGGCATTTATTCCTTTAGCTTGTCACCCCATAATGAACAAGGACCACAGCTAGTCGTCTATTTATTCAAGGGAGTACTGGGAATCTGGCAGCCTGTTAAGCAAGCGGCAAAGCTAGGGAGGAGTGAAAAAGATGTGGAAAAAAAATGTGAGAGATCTCACAGATAATGTGGAGCGGAGGCAGCTATGTAATTATAACCCTAGTTTTATTTTCACTTGGCGGCACAGAAAAGGAAGGTGAGGAGAAGCTTTTAAATGAAACATGACATTCCCTTATTAAAGTCTGATTTAGACTTCAGCAGGCTTGCTGCTTTGTATATGTTCCAGTGCTCCCTCACTGTGGGTAGCCAAACAGTAAAAGTTTAATAAAATAAAATAAATTTAAATGGTAATTTCCTGAACAATGAGGGCTTGTTTTCTGAGCAAACAGTCCTTTTAGTGTTGTTATCAAAGATGACAGAGCTATCCATGTTGTAAATATGAGGAGGAGAGATATGGTCTCATTTATAGACTTAAAAGTCCTGTTATGCTTTGTTTCCTGAGCAAACAAATCTCTTGTGGGGACTGCATGGAAAAATCTCATTATCCACTTATGTGTGGGTTGCCCTGTTTGGAAATGACCACATTGCTCCCTGCTTGTCAAAAGCATCACTGTCCAATGTGGTCCATTGTGGTCGGGGCTGGGACTGAGGTCCCAGCATTCATCTTTCCAGTTTGACCTAAACGTCTTCCACTCATGTCAAAAAGGAGTACAGTCAGCAGTCCCTGCCATGAATGCAATGTCTTGCCACATCTTGGGGGGACCTTATGTGGTAAATCTGTTTCGATTCTGGCCTATGAACCAAGCAGTGGCAGGGTTCATCTGGGTCCAGAAACAGCAGTAAGCAATCCCTTTCAGTCATTCAGAGTCATGT
The DNA here is from genome assembly GCF_036417845.1 of Apteryx mantelli. NCBI lineage: Eukaryota > Metazoa > Chordata > Aves > Apterygiformes > Apterygidae > Apteryx > Apteryx mantelli. Next base: position 30,526,707 of record NC_089978.1, read on the forward strand.
CTCTTACCCACCATGAAGGACATCATAAGCAGAGCATGTACACTAAATAGGACACTTATATTTTAGACAAACTAGAAAATAACCAACTAGCCTTCGGGAACATTATTAATGCAGCTTTCTGACATGGAAATGTGCATGTCTCTACCTCATCAGCCAGCCATTACAGCCACAGTTTGGCATAAAAGGATTCAAAGCTCCTCCCTAGACTGTATCTGCCCTCAAGGTAAGTAAAGTCAGAGCTGGAATTTTTGGACATGACTTTGACACTGGCTTGTTAAAATTGGCAGTCGGTGACCAGAGAATGAGTGACAGTGGCAGCATAACAATTTTAAGGAAACATTTCCTACAATGCAAGTAGCAACAGCAGCAGCCAAGGATTGAGGAGAGGCTGTTGGGAGACTTTTCTCACTTACTTTTCCATGGAACCCACTTTACTCAATAATGCACAGTGGGAGACTGCTCTGTGGTTGCCAAGTCCAATGGAAAATGCACAGGTGCCATATAACTCAATATTACATGCATTTAGGGCCTGATCCAAAGCCAACTGACATCAATGGAACAACTGGTATTAACTATTGAGGACTAGGATTGGGCCTTCCTGGAGAGGTGTTTCCAAGCATAAAGCCTTACAGAAGATTATCAACTAATTAACAGCAGCACTGGAGGGATGCTGTTTAGAAGGCAATAGTAAGCTTTCAAAATTACTCACTTTAAAAACTGTTTTTTGGTTCAGATTTGCAAATTGGCTACTACCTAAGGAGTGCTATGAACATTCTTTAATTCTTATAATCTCTTCAAACCAACACACGTTTCTAAGGGTGCTATTCTGGTCTCTCCTTGGGGAGATCTTTGGGTTCGTCTCCCAAAACTGCAATGCAGCAAATGCACTGCTTTCAAAAAACTCTCAGAGGTCACAAATTTATGCTTAAGTATTTTAAAGCATTTAGTTATTCAGTGTTGCTGTAAAAAAGGCCTGATGGTTGCAAAAACTGAGAACATAGCTCAGGGTTTGTAAAGAACAAGCTACAGCTGGTCTCATGTCACCTCTCCCTCTGTGTCTGTCACTGCACATGCTCTTCGCTCCATGACAATGTCCTGAGGTCCATCAGAGTAGTTTGGTCCTCAAGGAACAAAACAAGGTACCTCAATGTCCCAGTTTGGTGCTGCAGTGGCAGGGCAGGAGCAAACACAAGTCAGGGACTGGGACCAGCCTAGCTTTCTCGCTGACCGGCCATGGAGAGGAGAAGACAGGAAGGTACTGGTGCAAAAGTGACTCTCTCAGTGCCCCCAGCTCCTGCTTGAAAGGTCTTTATCTTTCAAAGCTAGCAGCCTTTTCAAATGCGCAGTTCTTTTCTGAACTGTACGACAAGATGTATGCTGTGAGAGGTGGAAACAAATCCATCCAGGCATCACCCCAAAGCTCTTCAAAGATCCTTCACTAGTAGGTACCATTGGCTCCTCAGCTATGGGAAAAACTAGGTCCATTGATCCAGCAGGATTAGACCACAAGGTCTTCCATCAGTCCCACTGGAACAAGCTAACCCTTTTCACAGCAAGTGCTTTGAAAATCAGGAAGGTAAAGAATTCAGTATGCTGAAAAATGGCAGCTTTTATACAAGCATCCTGATAAGAAGGTGATTTAATATAGATATGCAGTTGCATCCATTGAATTCCCATATGTTCCTCAAGCAACTCATGTCACACAGCCAGCCAGCTTGAAGTCTATATGCACTAAAGACCTTGAATGCCTCTTACCTGATGTCTATTTGGATCTCGGCCATGTGTTTGGAGTTAAAAGCTAGGTGTGTGAATGGGACTTAGAGGATACATAGGCTTTTCACTGAGTTTAATGCTGAGTTTCTCCCAGTGAGGAAACAATGATACAAATACCATTTTGAATGTCTAAATACCAACATTTACCATGGTTGCTTTTGAGAGAAACCCAAGCTCTCCTGGAGAATTTCTTTACTAATGCAGATATCATCAGTATATGATGGGGTGATTACACAGGTGACAAAACCTTCTGTGCAGTACAGTGCAAAAAGGATTGTGCAGGGACTTTGAAGGAGATTGGACCAATCATGTAGTACTGCTTTCTTCGAATACTGCAACTCAGACTCCCTCAAGCTTCTCTACAAGCCCTAGCATTTCACCCTGCCACTGTGCCAACAGGATTTGGGGGCCACAAAGATGGAGGTCTTTCCCAGAGAAGCTCATAGGGGAATTCTGCTAAGGTGCCGATGGTGGAGCTGCCAAGACGTGAAATGCTTTCCAGTCTCTCCAGCAGACTCAGGTGTTCAGCAGTCCCGGAAGCAGCATCCTTCTGAACTACTGCATCTGCTTTGGAAGAGGCAGGCTGGTTTCTGGTTCCCCAGAGCTGCAGAGGAAGGAGCTACATGCTCTGAACTAGCATAGTTTGGGGACAAAACAGCTATTAATCACTTTTATTGATAAACAGTATCTTTATTAAGAGAAGAAGTGCCAGCAGGGTCAATTATTTATACACATGCATACACATATTCTATACAAAGAACTGAAACAGACTTCTCCCTTCTATCAGTGTTGTAATTTGTAGAGCAAATTCTGAAGTGTGGGCCTGGTTTTTAATAGTTTTAAAATACTGTTTTATATCACTCTCATTCCCAATTTATCTCTGCCAGGCAGCAAGGCAGGCTCAGAGCTATCTGAATGCAGTGATTAACTAGCTTGCTGATTATCTGTGCATTAACATCAGACCTACGATAGTTTCCCACTGCTGTGCTACATACAGAGCAGAGAAAAATGAGTTGCTCATAGACTATTGAGGGCAGAATTCAATAATAGATGGATTGCGTATCTGATGGCTAGAGCAAGCTCTTTCCCTACATCTCCCTTGCTCATAAATTGCAGCATGCGGTGTGATTCAGAAGTTCAAACCTTTTTCCTCCTTTAGCTGTGGCTAAGCACCATGCTCTGGGGCTCTTCCCCAGACTTATTCTTTATGATCCGGCAGGGAGTGGGTTGGAGGGGATGGCAGGGACATATATGGGGGCATGGCGGGCAGCCCACCTGCCTCCAAGCCCTCTGCATCCCAGCTCCTCCACTCTCTAGTGCCATGCTGAGGAACGGCTATTATAAAGGGATGTCAAGACAGTAGGTTCATTCGGTGTTGGCATCATCACAGCTCATGGCTGCTTACGATTTTGGAGGGCTGGATTTGATGACCCGTTTCCCCTTTTGTTCTCATAAGAGAGGGATGTCATTTAGGTATGGAAGAAGTTCAAAGGCAAAGCTTTCTCCTTCATGAATGACGAACACTGCCACTGACTCAGAGACCCATCTCGCCTGGTTAATCTCGCCCTGATTTCAAAATAAAGAAATAAACAATTCCATAATGCAGAGGTTCCTGAGGAACTATTTACAAACTCTTTTTTGTTCACTGTAAGTATTTTCAAATCAAAGTTAAACCAAGTTTTTCCCTGTATTAACTTGCATGCCCCAAAAGCTCAAATTCTGTGGAGGCTTAATTACAGTTTCATGCTGCCTAGTCCCTTTGGTGAATCTTCTTGTTAAGTCACACTTAACATATGCTACCAGCAAATGTAAGGCCCTGCAGCAACAACAACAACAACAAAGACCCTCAACAGCTATTCTACACATCTGTGAGCCTCCAGGAAAGGAATACAAAACATTACCAGCCAGCTTTCATACCATCAAAATGATGTAATTAATTTACAAGCCACCTCACATTCCACTGCTGCTGCCGCAGATACAAGGCAGCAGACAGCTTATCAGGCCAGCAACACGCTTTGGGTGTGCTGAACCAAGCAAGACTCCTCTCACAGGCACAAGATTACACAGCCCTCAGTTAGACATCTGCCACATTAGGAACCCCGTGATTTGTAAATGCTTCTTACCTTTGGATAAAACAAAAGAAAACTACAGTATGTTGAGACAGAGGTTTTTACAAACGACCCTATCTTCACAGCACAGCAAGGGCAGCTTGTGTGTTAATTCACAGACTGAAGCATCCATAATGCACTTGTGCCTGCTGGGACTAGAGATCTCATCAAAGCTGACACATTAAGTCCTTGTGTGACCTTGGCAAAGTCTTCTGACCTCCTTTAAGCTCAATAAACCAAGCCAGGAAATGAGCTGAAAGAAGGACCTTGCTAAAGAATAAACACCATTTCTAAATTTATCTACACAAGCTTTTTTAACTAACTTAATCATTTCCACACAAGAGACAGAATAACATAGCAGTAGAAAAAACACCTACACAAGGCAGAGGATACACCTTCTGAGTGCTCACCCCTTCAGAAGACATCTGAAAGATCAATATGCTGTAAGACCTCTCTCTGTTTTTGGTATCAAGTTGAAGAGGAGGGAAATTAGGTGGTTAAACCGATAACAAAAATGTTTAATAAAAGCAGTCAAAAATGATAAGTGTGAGTTTGGTAAGGGCCATATTTAGACCGTCTGAATGCCTTCAAAACTCAGAGTTACCCTCCATAGAAAGCTCAGAGAGCTGGGATCTGCTAGCCCTGGAGAGCAGAATCACTCATTACACTCTTACCCTTCAATGCCACAGTAGCTGTCATGCCCATTTTAAGCACCTATAGTAAATAATCTGACTATGGGCCACAGAAATTCTCAAAACATCTCTGAGGAATAGCTATCAATTGCAAGGCTCCTTCTCAGCAGCTGAAGATGGGATCCTGATTAGCTGGAACATGAGTCTCATCCCACATGACAATACCTATACCCTAACATGATTTTTGACTAATGTTAACATGAATACCTGTCCTAAGTTTTATACACCATCTACCATGGGGATATCAAAGCACTGTAGCTCAAGGGAAGCGAGTAATTCTGAAGTCTCAGCATTTAGTAAGAACGAAGTTTCTTTCCTAGAAAGTTAATTTCAGAAATCCTACAGTGAGGTTAAAGGGATTAGTTCTCCAGCTGCCACTGACTTTGCAAGATTAATACCAGATGAAGACTGGAGGGGGAAAAGGAGGGGGGAAAGGGAACTGTGACTCTTCAAAATGCTAGTTAATTGCAAAGAATCTGCTACCACTTAAGATGAGACTTGCTGACAGGGAGGAAAATATATCAAAGTGCAAAGGAGATACATCAAAAATATCAAAATTCAGCTGCATAAATCTGAGAGGATGACAGAGGATCCATTGCTTAGAACTCATCTAGAAGGATTTCTCGTCCTCCTTGCATTAAGCAGGGATTTATTTTTATTTTTATTTTTTTTTTGGCACAGTTGGGCCCTGTTTCTACAAAGTGTGAACAATTTTTTCAAAACCCATCATAAATGATTCCATACACACTGGGAGCTTGGACAGGAAGCTAACAATCAGTACAGATAAAATATCCATGAAAATATGACAATTAGGTAGTTGCATATCCAGTAGAGATGAAAGGTGGCTAATTGCCTGCTCTTGGAGGTGCACTACATTATCCATGACAAATATTACTCTGAAGGCAGCCAGACTTCACAGTCCAGAAGTAGTTCCATTAAAAACATGAATATGTCACCCTGTTTCATTTCCTGATATGAGGACAGATCTGTACTCCCTTGAATTCGCCATCCCAGACCAGGGCAAGGCAGCTGTCTCATGAAAACATGCTTTGGAGACCAATTGAAGAGAAAGAGGTGGTGAGAATTTTTCTCTAGGGAACTGCCTTTGTTAATGAAGCATGCAGATAATCGCTAGCTGGGAAATTTCCACCAGCCCAAGAGATACTTCCAACAGCCTGAAACAGCTCAATTTGTCTGTGCAAAGTTACGCTTCAACCTACTCATCAGCGATCAGCAAAAATCAATACTCTGCATTGGCAACCAACATTCTCTATCTAAAGAGCATCATAGGACAAACTGTCATCATTCTGGTGCCTCAGTGGCATCTGAGGTGGCAGCAACAAAGAAGCTGGAGGTCGAAAGAAAAATTTGTTCATCTACAATAGCTGCCAAAAAGCTTAATACTTAAAGCTTAATAGCTTCCTTTAAAATAAGGATGGGAGTACTGGGCTTGGAGTTGGCTGCAGAAGGATGTTTGTGATATATCCCTCACCCCATGTTCATCAAATCCTCATGATCAGATAAGAATCTGTGCAAAAGCCATCTTGCCCTCAGGAGGAAGCTACACGGAAAAAGTTGGCAGGGAAGAGTAGTTTCTGGCACAGTGGCTTATCAAAGGGGCTGATTTTCATCCTAACAGCCTCATTTGATTCGTGTGGGCAGCAAATCCCACATTGCACAGTCCCCTAGAGCCCCTATCTGTACATCGCTCAGGGGATTTCTGTATATCCTGTATCCGTGTGGTCTTTCCTCTGTGTTTAATTCCTCTACCTGAGAACGACCCTGGGAAGAGAGTTTGTCACCGTCAGCTTAGGCTTCCTACAATCAGAGTCCAAGTGACAATTCAGAGACACAGCAGAGCATTCAGATATACACTCAAAGACCCAGAGAGAGCCACCTGGTTCAATTAATAAAAAATGATGGAACCAACGTAGGCCATTTGGTTCATCAGAGTTCACTTAGCTTTTCTATTTAACGGTCTATTTCCTTCAAGAAGGCAGCTTATAATTTACTGAATAACACCAGTGTCTTTATACCTCAATGGCTTTTGCTTGGAAAGCCAACTGAAAATATGTTTTATTCTGTTTGCACATACATAGATAACTAGTTTTATGGTGAAGGGGGTCAATACGTACCACCTTTCCTTCCATTCTCTACCTGTCCTTGTTGGGGGCTATCACTAATTTGGGTAACACAGAGTCTTACTTTTGCCATCCTTGACACCTTCTGCCCCAAAACTACTGGCATCACCATTAGTTTACATACCAATACAGAAATCATTTGGCATCAGACTAAATGAGAGGAATGCAAAGGTGCATTCCTTGCTCAGCCTCCTCATTACTGTTGAAATTTGGCATGGAGTGTCCCACCCACTATGAAGAAGTGTCCTGAAGTTACTCCTGAACTTGAATGCCACGATCTGGAAATAAGAAGGAGAGAGAAAGGATTCACAATTCTCCATTTAAAATTAATTTCCCCAGCTTTCCATTCCTACTTTATGGTGCCAAATCTCAAACAGCTTCCTGACCTGTAATTTATTCATATTAGGGTGCCATGCAACATCTCTAAGCCTCCCACAGCGTACCAGGAACATCCATCTGTTTAAGACTTTCCCCGTTATCTCATCCCAGTTCCTTTGAGCAGCCAGTAGGTTGTAACAAGGAGCTGTATGTTCAGGCACTACATTGGCTATTACCAGAACTTTTAAAATAGACATTTTAAAATAATTCCCCAAGAACTTTCTAACTGGGTTTCTTCCAAGGTCCCTAGAGTTCTTTCCCCTTGTCCTAGTGGACACAAGCTTTTGCAGATCTTCCAGAGGGAGGACTGAATGCAAAAGTTTTCCTCACAACTTCAGAAGACTGGCTGCAACAGCCGAAAATGAAAAAATCTGAGGAAATCAGAGCAGGTGCCACATCCTTCTTCTCAGCTCCCTGGGGATCATAACTCACATGATGAAAACAATGCTCCCAAGCTGAAAATCCCATTGCTGTGGTCAGGTATTTTAGCAGTTTCCCAGGTTTTGATTTATTGTCTAGAAACTGATTTCTCAAATGTTTAGTCCTTTTAGTAAGCCAGGCAACTGCGATTCCAAAGGCTTTCTTTGCAAGCTGTTCTTATTAGATCAATTTATTTCATGTTTTTACCTACCATTTTCTTCACATTCTGACAATAAATTCCATTTGCTGTGCACTGACCCAGTTTCACAGTACATCTGACATCTCTTTGATTTCTTTTTGCTGCCTGCTCTGCACTTACAGGTGAGAGCAAACGTAAGAAGTCTGCAGCTGGTTTCTTTGTGTAGGTCACTGAGACAGATTAGAAACACTGAAGGAAGCACTAACTCCTCTTCAGGCTTCAATCAATGCTTCCTCTAAGTTTGACACAAGTACTCTCTATTTTTAAGCAATCCCGTCAAGCTGAATGGGAATTGGGCAAGTGGCACTTCAGTAGGTTGCTGCAGAACCCAAATATAATGTCATGCCAAGCCCCGTCGTTACCCAGCCTTCTATTTTATGTATGTGTATATATGCTTGCTACGACAAAGGCAATAAAAGGGAGAACAAAGCTAACAGAAGGGAGAGGACGTGTCAAACTTAACTGCACTTTCACTGGCTGTAACAAATGAACAGCTTCCAGGGGAAATATTTAGTTGCGTTGTGTGCAGGCTTCAGTGCCTCACTGTCTCCACACATTTGCTAAAGTCACCGCAGTAAGTAGATGTATCTGCATATTTATTCATTTCAGCTGAAATGTTCAGGAGTCTCAAGCATGACTGACAACCCTGAAGATTCAAAAATCATCTATCAAGCCCTCCTTCATTTCCTTTCCACTGCCCGGGGAGAGTTAGGAGTGGCAGGAGCGGCAGCAGACAACGCAGTGAGCCTCCCCAGACCAGCAAGTCGATAGGGGTAACATCAGCTAGGGAGTAGGACAAGACCAGCTCGGTAAGCTCATCAGCCTGCAGAATCCTTATTTGCGCTGAAGACGCCACTGCGCTCACCCATGGTGAGAGTCCAATTTCTTCTTCAGCCCGAGGGGATCCCCCACCACAGGGGAGAGCGACCCCAGGCAAACGGGCTGCTCACCACATCTGCCATGTCGCCGCACAAAACCCACTTCCGTTTTCTGTCCACAAAGTGGACACGTTCATGGATCTGTTCCCTTGGGTGATCATTTTCATTCTTTCTCCCAGAATGCAACCATGGAAATCAGAGTGCTTTAAATTCTTCCACCCTTTTAAACATTCCCCAAAACCCACAGACTCCTAGGAATGCATCGTCCCTCTCTTCAGCTCCCGCGTGATCAGCCAGGTTTCTGGAGTGACTCTCACGGTGATTTGCTGGATTCAGAACTCATCCAAATGGTGAACCCACAGCCACGATGACACTGTACCCACAACAAAAGGCAGTTCTGTAGTTCAGATACTTCATGATTTTCTCCAGGGTTTTTCCCTCAGTTCTTTCAAGATCTCCCATCTCATAAAAACCCTAGGGCTTTTTTCTCTCATAGTTCTATACTTTCCTCACTTTTAATATAAATGTGAATCAAATTCTGTTCTGTGTTACTCCCATCCAGACGTGGAGCTGCTGAAGAGATCAAGAAAGTTATGCTGGATTTACACAGGGAAAATGAGAGCAAAAACTGGCCCTTTGTCTTTATATTTTGAACTTTTTCCTGTCATAATTTTTATCTGTGGCAATGTTATTGTTGTGTTTACTTTGATGTGTCTGCTTGAAATTCATTAATCTACAGCATGCTCTTTATATTTGTTCTCTACTTAAAATATAAAATTACTTCACTTTACAAAGTATGTTATAATATTCTAAATTTAGGACATTACCATTACCTGAGGAACCTCCAGCTATTCACACATATTTCCCCTTTGTTTCAGGCCCTTCAAAGTTAGTACAGCTAATTCTACATTTTCATTTCTTGGCATCAATTGCATATTATACTAAATGCTATTATATTACAGATCCTCGCTGCTTTTCCTTGAAACTTGTTGGCTGGCAGAGTAAGATTAGATCTGGATATTATATGCAGGTTTTTTTAACAGCTTAGGTTTAAGATGCAGATAGTATATGAACCTTCAGTATGGTGGTGTCCTTAAAAGCATTTAAAAATTTACATTAAACTAAATGATGCCACTTCTAATCAGAATTCTTATCCTTTTCTTTCCTGATTAGTGCAGCCTGGGCAGATTTAGTAAATATCTGCTAGCTCCAGCATCTTCACCTCATGACATCTTGAGTCAGCATTTCTGACAGTAAGCGCTAACATCAGGTGAAATGCATAATGTAAATTAGCATTTAGCAGTAGGACCAAGGCAGTCATTAGCAAATGTTTCTAAATGACCTGTGGCAGCACCACCTTCTAACCAAGACTGCTTTGTGAAAAATGTTAATTATTCCTGGAGGGAAGGACTAAGAGCTTCTTGGCATTCGGACAGTTTCACAGTTTTAAGGGAATGTCAGCCGTCAAGCCTAACCCCCCCGTCCCTGGGCCCCACAACTTGTACAGGCTCATGGGAAATAGCTCCTCTCTGTAGCATTGCCCCTGCCAGTAAGCAGGGAATGTGCAATAAAAGGTCTCCGTTTCTAGGTTTTTGGCTTAGCATCTCAGTGCAGTGAAGTCCTCTGTAGAAGAGGGGAGCCCCTGGCAGCGCGAGGACATGTTGCCACAACTGAGCGCAGGCCAGCCTGAGCGCGGAGGCCTCTTACCCTGGATAGCTGGATAGGAGCAGGTGTGGCACAGCGTCATGCCACCGCGTCCTGCCGAGGGCTACAGGGCTTCTGGACCAACCTGCATCCATCTGCACCTTGTGGGTCCTGGGACAGCACACGGAAGCCCAGGGAGCTGCTCTGGAAGGAGGGCACCTCTCCCACCCATCTCCCATCAGAAACACATTGAACAACCTTGTGTTTCTGTTCTTCATTTCCTCATGCAGTAATGGAATACACTTAGTATAAATTACAATAAATATTATAGCAATTCAGCTATAAAAGTGTCACCTAGCTCATTTGTTAATCTTGGAATTCTGAGAATTTTCTCACTAATTTCTCATGTGCATGCCTGCATTTGTCCATCTCAAAAGTCTTATTTGTAACCTAAATGATAAAAGTAATAAAAAACTGTCTAAAAATCTGTAGCCTACAAAATCATCCTCTCAGTTTCCTATGTAAAGTGTCATGCAGTTGCTTTCACAGTTTGGTTTCCTTTGGAAGAAAAGCAATCACACCATTATATAATTTTTAAAAATACCTTTTGAAATATTTAATGTCAGCAGTGAGCTCATTAACTATTATTTACTTTGCTTTGCTGGAAAAGGATTCAGAAATGCCAGGTAAAGAAAAGAGTTATTTTCTGCCAAGCAAGCATGGAAAGTAAAGGTTCATCTAGCCCAAGACTCTGTCAGATGGGTCAAAAGTGGATGCCAGCAGAAGAATATGAGAAAAGAGCAAACACGTAGAGATATTTCTGTAGAAAATGTACCCTCATCCTGCAACAACAGTTTGCAACTCAAGGACTTCCTGAGCCAAGGACAGTGTCTTTGCAACTCCAGTGATATTATTTGCATCCACAGGATTGAGTTCTGCAACTGTTTCCTCATATAATATATCCCAGTGGGATTATTTGCAGAAGAAAACTCACATGAGTAAGGCTTTGTGACCTTGGCAAGCCATGCCCAGCAGGCTTGGTGAGCAGACTGCTGCCAAGCACCTGAGCACACGATAGACTGCAAGCCTGTGCCCCGCAGGTCTGTGCTACATCACAGCCCGAGACAACCCTCCCTCAGGAGGGTGTCCACAGGGAGGAAAGAGTTTGGCTTCAAGCTTCAAAGCTGTTATAAAACAGTGAAGCTTGGGTTTTGTTTGGAAAGGAAAATTTTTGCTACGTCTTGCCCAGCAGTGTGCAGTAAATTCTGTTGTTTTGCATAACCTGGCCCACAAACCTCCTTCTCTGTTGTGACCTGGAATCTGGTTGCAACAGAGAGCAAGAGTTACGCCTTCCACCACCCTAGCAGGCACTAATACTAACACAGGATCAGATACCAAACAAAACTTCAGCAAGACCATTAATCAATATGAAGGCTTATTACTATTTTTTGCAGCATCACATTTCCCCACACTTCTAGCCCCAAATCACTTTGGCCTTTGGCCAGCGCCACATGCTGCAAGTAGCCCGCCTGAAAGAGCAGGTGCTGGATAAGATCAGGCAATACGTGAGGGGAATGTTGTGCTGTGCCGATATGGGAGCAGGCAAGAAGAAAAATAAATGGGATTTCTCCTGGGACAAACTACTGTAGATAAGAGTTTCTGTGTTGTGTCGGCGTCCGTCTGAGCTGTTGACAGTTTAGGTCCATGCGGTGGTATCTGTTGCTCAAGTGAGATTCTCCTGAGGTTATCGGAAATAAAAATACTTTCTGTTTCACTGCTGCTGACAAAAGCAGCCATTTCTCAGCGGTGCCCTCACCTAAGCTCCAGCACGGTGTGCAGCCCTGTGCGGCGCCGGTTCAAAACCAGCCCTCGCATTTCCAAAAGCAGAGAGAGTGTAGCCCACCAAGGTGTGAACAGATGGAGTCCAGTTTCACTTTGCATGCTGAAAACTTGAACTCCTTGTAGCTGGTATCAGTGCAGGAGCTACTTTTGTCAAGGCTTCTCATTTGCAAGGGTGGAGATAAATGCAGATTTAATTTAAGAGGCTTCACACTTAACCCTCATTTGAAGTCAGTGCCAGCCGTGGGGGTGGAACCAGCACAGAAGACAGGCAGTAATTAAAGCTGGATTTTGAAGCAGAGGGATTCCTCATCTCCTAACTGATGCAGCATCTCTTCTCTGCTTTAGCCTAAACCCCAAGACTGCGTTCCCAGAGCACAAATAAAAGGGCAGGTTCCCTTTCCTGAGTTTATTAAACAAAACACAAAGGTGGTAAAACAGGACTGTTGGTTTAGTGGAAAAGCCAATATCAGTGAAGAAAGAGATCCTGTCGGGATGGTGCTGCAGGCTACACAAGGGTAAAAAAATGTTGGTTTCGTTGTAATTATCACTCCCAGATACACTAATGTACACTGCAGTTTTGCATGTTGTTTTGAGCTTGCATAGTGCTTAGCTTATAGATCGCGTAGGTTGGAAGGGACCTCCAGGGGTCTTTTGGTGCCATCCCCTGCTCAGAGTAGGTCTGCTTGGGGCAGGTTGCTCCAGGCCATGTCCAGGTGAGCTTTGAGCATCTCCCAGGATGAAGATTTGGCACCCTCCCTGTGCAACCTATGTCAGTGCTTGACCACCCGCTTGATTAGGGACCCAGGGCGTCACGACTGGCTTTAGGACTCATGTACATGCTGCCAGTCTCGTGCTCCTCTACAGGCCTGTCTCTCACACAGAGCTGGAGCCTCTCTCCCACCCAGTGACACCAGGTGGCTTTGCCAACCATCTACACTCGGCACATGGTCCCACCAGGCAGGCGAGAGGCTGTAGTCGCGCTGGAGTCTCAGCAGCTGGTGACTCCTCTGCCTCTACCACCATCGAGCAAACCTTCCCGTCAGGCCTTGCTGGTAACACCACCATGCTGCTGCCTCACAGGCTGCAAAAGAAGAAACCTGAGAGGCTTGAAGCAACGGCATAAAAATGCACACAATCTCACACTAAACCGAGCTGATGCAGTGCTGTTAAGCGAGTTCACCAGCTGCCTCCTAAGAGCCATGGTACCACTCCCCAAAAGCCTGCTCTCGCTGGAGAGTGACTCTAGCACCTTTCCAGGCAGGCTCAGGGACCCACCCTTGTACTGGAGACTTCAGCATCCACATCTTCACTCAAGGTCTTTCTTTTCTCATTAAAAAATAAATAAAACCCTAGACTAGTTTTTTGAGCCCTAGAAGCTGCCTAATTAAATACATAAATTATATGGAATGACATAAAATATGTCTGTGTCTTTGAAGGACTATGACAATTCCAGACAGATGGCAAGATAGGAATTAGCAGTTCTTTCAGCACCCAACCAGAACAGATGCAATACATAATGAGGGTCAGACAGCAACGCACAACGTAATTCCCTTTGCACTCCCAGGAAACACAGAAATGCTAAGTCACTATGTCACTACAGATTTTGTTGCTGGAAACATAATGAGTGTCAACTTTCAAGGTAAATTAGTAATGCTGCAGAAGCAGAAGCTGAAGGTAGAAGGGGAGCTGTGAAAGAGCCAGTTCTAGCAACATAATACTTTTGAAAGCAGTTTCTCTAGTGTTTCTACTGTATACATATTTCTGTTTGTGAGGGGAAAGCAAAGTCCATAACTCCCTCTGAAACAGTTGTTTCTTTCAAATTGCTGATAGGAAATATATTAAGTTAATAAAAAATTGTTACAAGGACAGTGAATCATGAGTTGTGTCTAACTGTACAAGAATAATACACTTACCTGGCTGGCTGTCTTGTTGGATGGCTCATTTATTTGTGAGTGACAGTATCTTAACTTGCAAAATCCTAAAACATCAGACCAAAGCAATGGAAAGTTACTCTGTGCTTAATTGCCCAAAAATTATACTCTGGAAGAAAAAAGTGTAGGCATAATTTGTCAGCAGGTATAAAAATAGATCTTCTTGAGGCATTATCTGTACTTGGGAAAAATGTTTAATTGGATGCCTAGGGCCCTCCAGTACTTTCATTTTTCTAAATGAATTATAGTATATTCATTATACAAGAAGTGGCTACAAGTATGGAAGTGTTTCTGTGCATTCATTCGGTGGTTCATTCACAATTTGAAAAACAAAGCCGACCAGGTGTAAAGTGGAATCCCTGCTTAGGTGGCAGTGTTTATCCATTGTTCTGCTTTTGACTGGCAGTGTTCAAAACCTAAATTTGCATTAGTGAAAATCTTGCTCAGGAAAGCTACCTTGCGCTTTGGGGTTCTGCTGCGATGCCAAATAATTCAAGCAGCTTAAATGGATTTGCAAGGTGGCTGCTCAAGTGCAGATTAAAATGTGAATCCACTTCGCAGAAAATCATCTAATTTATAAACGAGGAATCCTCAGACCTTGAGGTAGCCAAAGTGACTTGGCTTTTAAAGATTACTTACAAAAGAGCCTGGCTACCACTCTGCCGAAGACTAACTGCGTGACTCTTAAAACCCCAGAACAAAAGATCAAAGACTGCCTCGGTGAAGCACAATATTCAGCTGCAGGGTAAATAACTCCTGCTCTGCAAATAACATTTTCCCAAATGTCATTTCATGATTCAGATCTTCTGACAGGTGTAAACACAGGCTGGAAAAGTGTGAGAAAACAGGTCCCATGACCTACCGACTTCTGAGAGTGATTTGGTAACCTGAGAGCACTCAGCACCTTTGAAAACTGGGATAGGGGTGCCCTAACACTCATGTGAGTATGGGCACAGCCTTAACATAAGGCGATGTTAGTAAATGGCAGTACTTTTAAGGCAGGAGCCTTAAAGATTGAACTTTCAGCTGTCAGTGGGGCTTCCTCTGCACAACAACGTGGCACCGCAGGGGCAGCCTGACCTGCGAAGGATAACCGAGAAGCGCTGCTCCGTTTCTCACCGAGATGGTCCCTCACCCCTCCCTGTGGTTTGGTTTGCCGGCCAAGGAGGGACACGGCAAGGACACGTTCATCAAACAGAGCTCTCCTGTGGGCACGGCCAATGGAGGAAACAACTTACCCAAAGCTCTTGTTATTCGCAATGGCTCTTGCAGGTGCTTTATACTTCCTTGCATTACTCCATGAATTTAGAGGTCTCTGGGGCCAGATTCCCACTGTGCTGTCTACTGTATGGTCAGTTTTTTTCTGTGTAAAATTAATGCTGGGGGCTTAAAATGTGAGTCAGGTTGTAAACAGACAGGCAAGGCATGAGGGGACTAGAACATCTGGCCACTCATCTTCTTCTGTATCTATCAAGTGCCAAATACAATTATAAGGCTATGTAATAAATACACAGGAGTAATAAAAGAGGAAGCCAAGTCTCTTGGAAACAGAACGTGAGACCCACAGCACCTTCAGCTGTTAGAGACCCAAACAGTCCAGTAATAAAGAGCAGCATTCAAGAGACTCTGAATCTGTCACTTGTGACTCATGTTATTAGCCTAGTATGGAGCAGTAACATTTGACATGGAAAATGATTATTTTCCCAGTGATCATCAACAAATCATTGTGAAAGAGAGCAGAAGGGAACTGAAGAATTTTGACAAAAGAACATTAACTGGAGAGCTAAAACACAAGGTCTGCAGTGTTGACACAGTCTTTTTGTAACCCTCGAAAAGCATAGTTTGAATTCCAGCTGATTCAAGGCATGTCCTGGTTTGTGGATAAGAGCACTCAGCATGCCACAGAGAAGTCTGATTTTAAAACAGCAAGCTTCAATACTCACTGGAGAACTAACATATGTCTCCAGAAGGAGCACAATGGGGCCTTTTTGCACTGTTCTCCTTTTTGCCTTCTGTCCACTAGTGTTCACAGCAGTGATGAGGGTGATGGGGGGGAAAGGAGGAAGAAGGTGAAAATAATGAAATGAATGGCAGTCAGACCTGCAGAGTCAGAATTCAGTTCAATTCTCATGTCTTACCACAAAAAACATGAGCTATGGCTCAGAGAAAAGCCATTTGGCCCACTCTACCTGCTAGTTTTGGCTTGGTCTGTATCCTTAAACAGAAAAAAAAAACCCAACAAGAATATTTAGAGCATGTCTTATAATCAGGAATACTGCAGTGGGTTAAATAATAGTGTAAGATAGTCCAGTGGTAGTACATTTTATAATGATTTTTCCTGTTTTTCTGCCATCATTCTCAATGACTTCCCTAGGGAAATCATTTCATCACCTCTGTTATGATGGGATGAATGAAGACTGACCCTTGCCTAGGAAGCCAGATTTATACATGTTAGGTGACTGCATCCATAAAATAAAGACCCATCTTTTTCAGCATTCTTGCATGTCACACTTTTATTCCTCTTCACTATATATGCATTTTTCTTTATCACTACTCTAGTAAATTAATCTGTATTTTAGCTTTCATTTTACTGGAAGTCCTTGCATAAATCTAGCTATCTAATTTTTAGGCTGCATCTTCTGTATTTCTCTGGAAGCACTGTTTTAAAAAGCAATCTGAAGCCATTATAGACCAAAAAAATCTGTTTTCGATTACTCCTGTGCAAATCCAAAATAATTCACCAGTGAGCAAAATGTGATTGGGCATGCCTGAAAGTTCTTTGGTGTGAAATAGTTTTCTTAGATCCAGTGTAGAACTACCTACCTTGCTCAGAAAGTGACATTCATTTCACCTAACCATAATGAGCAAAAAGTCTTCCCTAAACAACCCCCTTAATGGTCAAGGGAGGAAGGTGTGCAGCATCACACAGCAATTATCTCCTCTATCCTAGCATGGAGGTACCCATTTCTCCTTCTTTGTCACCAAGGGAGTCTATACAATCAGCTTAAGCAAAATACCTAATTTTACTAGTGTCATACATCCCACCAGTAAAAGCACCTTGTGGGGAGTTAGTACATGGTAGTGACAGCATTGTAAATTTGCACCTGAGCCTTATCTTACCTGGGCAGACAAAAGCTTTTATTATAGCCTCCATTCCATCAGTACGTCTTGCTTATAAATATTAGTCACGCAGCATGGAAGAATCAATTTTTACAATGATGACAAACTAAAGCACACAATCAAGCATTTATATGCAGTTTGCCTTTGGGCCATTTTATGATTCACAAATCAGTCCTGACTCTCCTGGATCCAACTTTAAACATTTCACTTCAAATGTGTCTAGTGTTTCAAGTACCCTTTAACGTAGCTGCAATTTGATCTGCATACCACTAGGTAATTATTTAACATAGCCTCTGAGTACAGAAAATAGACATTTTCAAGAACAGTTTCTTTTAGTCACCATATTCAGGAGTAAAAGATTGGTTTTATTTAGTTTCATGCTGTACGGCCAGATTTCTTCGCTTCTATTCAGACTAAGTAGTCCTTTACTTTGCAAATAGCTCAGTTAAAATCAAAGGTTGCTTGTCTCTACTATGGCTTAAACAGAAGCACCGCATAATCTGAATTATTTTGTTTTCACAACAGCTGTTCCTTCTAATGGTATAATCTGATTCTTCCCATTGCACTAAACCACTTAGCTTAGACCTGTTTACGTTATACTGGAGTTCAAGATATATCATCTTAAGTGTTATGCTCTTTGCTGGAAACAAGGTATGTCACCCTGACCTAGTCTTAGGATGCTCTGAGTGGATCTTCGGCAGGTATGAAGCCTCTTTGAAAACAGTGGCAGCTTCTCCGAGCTTCATAGTTTGGCAAAGAATAAAGACACTTATACAAGATGTTTGCCTTTCCTTTAGTGGGACGCGATCTCTTCTCTTTCTCTTCCCTTGACAAAGCTGGGCAAGTGCAAAGAGATTTTTAAAGCACTCTCAGGAAAAAAAGATTATCAAGGAATATTTTGTTTGTTTTTTTCCTTAAATACTTTGCTTTCAGGGATACAAGCATTTAGTTTAGAAGCCTGAAGGCTTCTTCCTGCTCATTCTTGTTAGGTATGATAATTTTCAACCTTTGGTTCCTGAGTTTACTCTCTAATCAGGGGTATAGCGCATCTCAAGCTGTTCACTTTGAATGAAAAGCTTTTCCAAACTGAAAATTCAATTTACCCCTGCTAGTAACATTAAGATAAGCAGTCCCTCAAGGGATACCAGTCCTTATCTGATACACTGTGTTCTTTGCAGGCTCTGGCAGAAATTAAGTGGAGTTTCATGTAGACACACTTGGAACATGTGTTTCCTATTGAACTGGACCTTTTATTTGCACATCAAATGAAGCCTTATGGTAGCTCAGTTGAGTTCCTCTATACATCACCTCTATAACAAGAGCCTATGATAATGACATGCAAATATATCATAAAGACAAAAGATTACTGCACTGTAGGAGGTGGCTATCAATTCATTGCTTATCATCCTGTATAATGAGTTCCCTATAAAAAAGTGATACTTTTTATATCTTTCTTGACAAATGAGTTTCCCCCTAGGAAAGCTTCATTAGATGTCCTTCATAGCCTCCCATCACAATGTTGAGATCAACTATTTGAGTTAGTAGCACCTAGGAATTTGGGGTAAGATGCTGTGCAAACTCAGAACATGCACACATGCAATATACATGCTGATATATACCTTACTGGTGTATGTCTCCTACAATGTCACTTACCTTCAGCTATCTAACCTGATCCTCTCTTTCTTTTACCTTCATGCTATGAAGATGCATGGCTCAAGTCTGAATAAGGTTTTGTGGAGACTTTTGTTTGAATCAAATATAGTCAATCCCATATGAAGACTTGAATCCTATTCATGGGAAGCAGTTAAGAAAAATAATACAAGTATCCAACAGTGACCACTGAAACTGAAGTCATTAATCAAATTAAACTTATACGCAGCCACTGTCCTTTAGAAATGGACTTACTTCCACTTAAAAGAGAATTATCTGTGGAGGTTAATTTACCACTGACACACCAGGAGAACCAGAGAACATTAGACTTGGGAAGGTTCTACAGGACTGAACAGGGAATTTCCACTTAGAAAAAAATCCATTAGGCACCTGGAGTAATGAAATCCATGTAACAGTGCTCCAGCTCACCTCCCAGATGTATTATTAGAAAAACCTAGAAAATGTTACAGAAAAAGAGAACATTTTCCTGAGGATTTTTGAATAATCTCCTTGCACTGAATTGAGATTGATGTCAGTCTCATGGCATGATACAAAATGCTTCAAAATATCTCTAGAAAGGGTAGTTCCACTCCTTAAAATAGCCTACCAATTTTAGAATAGTTTTAGACTATTTAGAACACTATTAGACAATTTGGGAGAGTACTGGCTTCACCCTTACAGAAAGTCACAGATGTCTCCAAAGGGAGCAAAGTCAAATTCTGTGTGGAAACTGAGGTTGGCCCTACTTTAATATAGCATAGCATTCACAACAGTGGTGTGGGTCAATGTTCTTTTTAAGAGGAGAAATGATTGCTCTAGAACTACATAATTTGCATTCACATGGCCATGGGAAATCTCAGGCTCACATTTTAGGTGATTTTCACATAGAGCTTAAGATGTCTGCTATGGATCATGACAGGTCTCAGTGGAAGGATTTCTGAGAGTAATGGAAGGAACATAATAGGTTTCCTAGGTAATCAAGGGGAGAAAGAAGTAGTAAAGGATTGAACCACAGTAAAAGCAACAGAGAAAATGAAACTATTATTCAAGATTGGCAAGGGTTTTGCTAGATCAGTGTCAGATTATTATATATGTTAGATCAAGCTTTATGACAACTGTGATGGGGATTGGTAACAGTCATATCTCAGAGAATTTCAGTGTTTCTCTTCTGCATCTACTTATAGTCAGATGCTGTGATTCATTTCTCAAAATATCAGAATGCAGTATTTTCTTGATAGAGAAGAAAATCAGCCATCTGCAGTATTATCCTGAATCTGAGAAAGTACACACAGGCTCTACTTCTTCAGTGAAATTAACACAGTAAAGTTAACACACTGCCTCTTTATGGTATGAGAGAAGACAAGTCCCTAAAATCAAACCATTACACTGTCTTTTCCATAGCCTCCCAAAGAACTACACAAAGGACATCAGTGTCATGACCCCCAGTTTATAGAAAAGGAAGCTGAGGTACAGATCAGTGAAAAGATTTGTAGAAACTTGAGTGGTTCAAGAACATCCAGGTGCTGACTGGAAAAGCAAAAAATCCTGATTTCCAGTCCAATCCTTTCTCTAATGCTTTGGCTTGTACCCCAAACACTGGGCAGTTGAGGGGAAAAAGAAGGGAATGGAGGGCAAGGCAAGGCCAGGGAAACTTAAGTCCACAGTATGTTTTCGAGGATCTCACTCAAGCATGTGTTACTGTGTACCACAGCTCACATGTAATTCAATAACAGCACCCAAGAGATCACCTGAAGTGTTATTAGTAGCTAAATGGGTTAACCTGTGGTGATGGAAATCAGTTGCTCTTCCTCCTTGCAAAAAATAAAGGCTATGTTCAGATTGCCTAGAACAAACTTCAGATTTCCCTCATTTCAGCTTACCTGTCCACAATTTAGGAGTCCAGCTAGTTAATTAGCGCTTTATTCAATTGCCTAAACACAGGCATTTGGTGCCATCTGAGATTGCCTAGGGTATCTCAGACATCTGCGCAGGAATGGCAGATATGACACAAGACCTATGGGAATCACATGCACTTCCGGAGTGGCAGCTGGAGGCTGGGTGAGATTCCTTTGGGCATCTCAAATGATGCTAAACACCTATATTAAGGCAACTGAATGGAGCCTTCAGGCTGAAGATAGGCAGAGTTACCTGCAGACAGTAATTCAGCACATTTAAAATCATTACTTGCCATTGCAGGTGGCCTATTTCTCAACACTGACTGCACAGGACACCTAAGGCAATCACGTGCAAAAATTCAGTTCCTCAGGTGCTTACAGCTAGGAGGGATGAGGCTTAGTCCCCGGTCCTCTGCTGCTTGATGTTTTGTGCACTTCTTGGCTCCTCTGCCAATTGTGTGGAAAATGCTGCCACTGGGATTTGGAAGCACTTTATATCCACTTTGCAGGAGTATAAATAATTATGCAAGGCAGTGAGAAAATCAGGCCTGTTTTCTCCCACCTCATAGATATATGAGGAAGACACCGTGAAGAGTAAAATAGCTGAGTCAGATTAAATTTACCATGTCTGAAAAATTTTCTATTAAAAGGTTACCTTTGATATAATGCTTCAGCCTGCAGACTTTAGCTTCCCAGCCATTAAATTCTGTTGTAATAAACTTTTACAATATGCGTCATTATAGGAAATTTAAATAGGCTTAGCTCTTGAGTGAGACTCACAAAGACAGTAGGAGAATAGAGAGAGGAAATGCAAGGCGTCTGGCTTCTTGAATATTTAAGAAAAGGCATTTCTTTATTAAATAATGCATATGAGGAGAGATATTTGGAATTCTAAATTTTCAAGGTCAGGATGGAAGGAGATCTGCCTGGAAAGTCATGAATTCCTGATCTCAGCTCCTGTCTGTGCCTCTGCCTCATGCACTTGTATGGCCTTGTAAAAATCATAGAGGACTAGACAACCACTGAGCCCCTTAGTTCCAGCTGGGATTGGGCCCTTGTGGCAAATGGGCTGATAATAGTCACCTCCCTCACAGAAGAGTCATGACAGTTGCTCTTTTTATTCTTCACAGTATTGTTCTCATATCTGTGAGCAAAGGCTTAGAAAATATAAATGGCTCAGTATTATAGCAAAACGGTTACTGGAGTTTTAAAGGTAAAATTCAGGGTTACCCTTTGGCTTTTAATGAGTATTGCAATGCAGCACTGGCAGCTGCAGAGAGCCCAAATGAGAGACAGGGAAGATCAGTCTCCTCATTATTACAATGGGTTACAGAGACATTTGGCCTCAGGTATATTCTCTTTCCTATTCTTTTGGTAATTGATTTGATTAAAGTGTAATATAATGGTCCACAGGGATCACACTACACTCCTTTTTAAAGCTCTAAGTATGTTGGCTGTTTAATAAACCTTCTGTCACAAGTGGATGATATGAGAATGCATTTCCTACAGAAGAGTACACTTTGTACATTTGTTTATGAAGAAAGGGGGATTTATATCCTATTTGGTTGCTCATGTACACTTGGAATATCAACAATAAGCTTTAGGATGGCCAGGGAGTATGCATCAGCTAATGCTGCATTTCATGACCTGGTATAAACACAGAGAACGGTAGCTGATCCTCATTATGTCTAATACGGAATTAGACAGGAGCTGAAATTTGTCCATACTCTTAAAATAACAAATCCCTCATCCTGTCTATACAAGGAACAGAGCAGAGACACTGCATCACCTCCAAGATCTTCTGAGAGGCAGAAGGAGGGAAATATTATGACAGAAAAAAAGAACAAATGCACTCCTTTTCCAATTATTATTCTGCTTTTCCACTCCCCTGGCGTACAAAGGCTTGTCTCAGAAAGTAACGCACCATGTATTAGATTCCTCAGGATTTTCTCTGTTCCTGTTGTTCTACAGGAGATTTCAGCTGTTCAGACCCAGACAACAGCAATGAGGTGAGCACACTCCCAGAGGTGCTCCTGATTTGGAAGATACCTTTCCCCAGCTGAGAGATGGCTATTGACTGTTCACACGAGCCTAGGTTAGAAGGACACATCAGGGCATTTCCTGCCTCTCAGGGACAGTGTGAGCTTTCAGAAAAAGGGTAAGGTTGGCATTTTCAGGGATTTTTCATTAGAAGAGGAGAGAAGTGTATTCTATATTGGATCCCTGGAGTGCTGTGAGTCGAACAGAATATCCTGAAACATCAGCTCATGATTTGCATTACTGTGTCATTTGCAATCAACAAGAGACTCCAGTGACCTCCATTCAAGAAACTGGCTTTCTTCCCATTAGACTCAATAATACACTTAATTCTTATATTGCCCTGACACTTTATTTTATTTCTGGCAGTGCTTAGTCTAAAGGTCAAAGGCCTTGCTGGCTTTCTAAACTGGCAATACCATTTTATTTAATTATTTTTAACTGCAGAAGGCACACCTCTCATCCATCCTGAGGCACTTTTGCAGAGACAAAGAAACTGCAGTCCACAGGGCAACCTCTGTTAATGAGTGCAAACAGAGATTCCCCAAGCAAGTCCTTCAGAAAAAGCCATAGTAAACAAATAGACCTGCTGGTCAAGGAACCCAGAGAAAAGGGTCCTGCAAGTTTCCACTTGCAAAAACATATATAAATATATATTTAGTGAGGGCAATATCTATTTGGTTTTGGCCCTGATTAAGGAAAAATGAAAACAAAGGGATATGTTCATTAAAGACATCATTCCGACTTGACATCAGTGGTTTAAATTCTAAGCATTGCCTGTCAACGGACAGAGATGGAGACTCACTGAAAGGCGGAGTATACTCTGTCCTTAGATGCATGTGAAGTGCTTCCGCTGAAATCAACAGAGGCTAGAATTTAGCCTTATAAATCTTGGGATGTCCTCATAGTCCTCTGAGGTACTAAAATGGCATATAATTTATGGTGAAGAGAAAACTCCATTGTCCCTTCAGCTTTGGAAAAGGAATAGAGTTTGGCAGCCAATGCAGAGATCCACTTGGCCCTAACGGTGAGATCCAGGAGACTTTGCTCCATGTGCTTCACTAACTGTATTTATTGCAGGTGTCAGTTTTCTCTTATGTTATTGATTCACCTGAGAAGTGTGATAATCTTTCAAAGTTTATATACATTGCAATAACAGCTAACTAATCTAATGAAAACCATATTTTACTCAAATAGGCAAATAAGAAAGTTCTGACTTAGCATAATATATGCCACTTTTTGCAGCACTCCCCCTTTGCTGTGGCTACAGGAACGCTACCAAGAGCAACTGTCTAAAGACAGAGGTTGGGGATGAAATACCCCTCAATGCAATTTAAAATGTAGGGCCCCCTATACTGACAGTTAAAGATCTCCCTGAGTCACTTTATGCCACTGTATCCTCACTAATTGGCAACTTTTTCCAGGACTTCTGCTTCCAACTGGAGCACCATCCATCTGGAGCTGCTGTTGTGTGTAGAGTGGGAGAAGAAAGGGGAGACTCGTGTTTTAAACACATGGGAAAAACAGGGCAGGTCCTCATACTCAGCCAGGTTGACAAAAAGTCAGTTCAGTGTTTACCTTTGCCGAGGGAGGAAGGGAAGAGAGTTTGCCAGCCTCTGTTTTAGCACGTTTGCCTTCCTCACTGCTGGGAGGTGCAGACTTTGTTCTGACTGTGGGCTGGGCAGTAAGTTTAAGGACTGAAGAATGCCTTTCTTCTTGGCCAAATTTGTTGTTTGGAAGCTGGCTGAGGCTGCTGCTGCTATAATTGCTGAGTTTATTGCTGCCTGAAGCAAACGAATGAGTAGGAGGAAAAGTAGGAGGAACAGAAAGTGCCATTAATCTACTCTTTGCTGAGTTTGTGGGAAAAAAAGGACAAGCGTAATTCCTGTAGGCACTTAGTATGGTGATGAGTGCAGTGAAGCAGTCAGATATTACATATTAGCGTATTTGGATGAAGAAGGCAACTGAGATCTCATATCTTAGCAGCTCAGGAAGCCTCTCACTAGGCTGTTCGGTGTTGGAGGCCTCATTCAGGATCGCACTGACTTCATGTTGCCCTGCAGGCCTTGTGGCAGCACTTGGTCCCACACTCACTCCATCACTGACCCAGGATGTGGCCCTGCCTCCTTGTGAATTTAGAGCTCCTTTCTTCAAAGCATGGAGGATCAGGTCTAAGATATGTATATTAAAAAAAAAAAAAAAGGAAGCATGTAGGTATCATCTGATCTGTAATTATCTTTGCTTCTAGACATGCTTGCTAGGAAATTATGAGGTATATTATGATTTCAAACTATTTTCATAGAAAGGGCAATCTATCAGCATTCCCTATGGAAGGAGAATGCAAAATGTAGAAAGCTATCTTTTACTGTAAAAGACACTGAAAACTATTTTTCAAATTAAGCAAAATTCATAAAAGTAAAAAAGATTTTGAGATCAAAATAATGTATGGAAATGTTTTTTAATAACCACTGATAGCATTCCTGTTGCACTGGCCATTTCTCAAAATAGTTCTGTTGTAGTAGACAGGAAAGCAGAAGAAAGCAGAAAAGCAAAGTATGCAGGAAGAAAGAAAATTTTTTAGTAAACCAACTGACGTTGTTGGGGAAATAGGCAAGCTTTTGATTACCCAGCTTTTCTTCAAGTCATTTCCAAAAATAAGCAAAGTATTTAACCTAGTAGTGGAAATGCTACCTGACAAAAAAAGTTGATTCATTTGAGAGCAAAAACCTATGCTGATTAAAGTGGAAGCAAGCCCACAAGCCCACAATAAAGTCATCCAGGGATAGAAATAACAAGACAAGGGTGCCAGGGGTAATTTTTTGCTTAAAAGGAAGCAAATGGTAGGTAGAACCTGCCTAATCTAGCAGGTTTCAGACTCCTATCTCTGTGTAACTTGTAATTACACGATTTATTAAGGATTTTTTTTCTTTAGGTTGACAGAAGGAGATAAGCCAGGTCATTGGAACTCTACAGCCACCTCACACTCCAGGAGCATATCGGGAGTTGTGGCACAGGAGTCCAGGCAAAGAGGAAGGAGAGATTATTTGTTTATGTTGTTGCTGATTGAATCTGCTACTGGGATCACCATTTAAAATTGGAAGTGTATTTAAAGTGGAATCAGCTCAATCAAAACATTCCGCAAATCCCCAAAGATATGAATGCAGAACAACGGTGGCAAACTTCCAGCCTACAACTTCCAGCCTATTCAAAATGCTCTGGAAATTAATGACTTCAAGGCTTTAAAAGGATAAGAAAGGACAGCCAAGCCAGACAGAATTGAGGACCTATTCCTGAGGGCCCTGAACATGCTCAGCTTCAGCTGATTTCTGATAATGTTAGAGAAATAAATCTTTTCAGAACTGGCAGACGTAAGAGAGGTTGTATTTGTTTTCCAGAAGAAACCAAGAGGTAGGTATGGTCTGTACAGGATAGCAGAACTGCAGAACTTGGAAACAGAAGTGCAAAACTTGGAAAGCACTGATTTATCCCCCAGCACAGACCCTGCATACACCCCTTACTTTTCCTCTGCAGTGAACCAGACCAGAGGGGAACACGTAGCAGCCTCAGGTCTGTGGGTAATATTATTTTGACAGTGTGCAGAGACCTACCAAGACTGGTGCCTTTGTGCAGGTGATAAACATGACTGCCTTTTACCATAGCATTATGGCTTACATGAAGAAATAAGAATGGCCTTATTGGTTCAAAGGGTCCATCAAGCCTAGTTCCTGCCTCCAGCAGTGGTTGTAAGCACACGCCCAATGAAAAATAAGAAATGGGCAAACTACTTTCAGCTGAGGGGATTATCTATGCCTGCTGTGTTTTGTCTGTTTAATGATCCGTTGTAAATCTCTCTTCCAAGTACATTTGCAGTCTCTCCTTGAATTTTTGCACTCACACCATTCTTTGGCAGGGCATCCCATAGGTCCATTGCCTATCACATGGAGAACCATCACATTCTGTTATTTTTGAACCTGGCTCTCACTAACTCCATTTGATGGACATACATCTTTGTCTGGGTTGAGACAGTGAACAGTAAGCCCTTGTCTGCCTTCTCCAAGCCCAGAATTTTGCAGTTCGCTAGCATACTCCACCTACGTTGTCTCTCGCAGGCTGAAGAGTTCTAGTCAATAGCTGCTCTCCTATTCCTTGACCCTATAGCCAGGCAGAGCCAGTTAGTTTGCTCCTGTATCTGCCAGACAAGTAGAGGTGATACAGGTGAGCATCAAGCTGGAAAGAGGCCACAATATTGGGTTACCGCAAGGAAGAAGGGATCGACCACAGCCCCATGATCAGAGGAATTCTGCTAGGTGGCACAAGCACCAGCCACCACCTGGTCCTCGCTGTCCCTGGTCACAGGATGCAGCCCCATGTCTCCTGCCTCATGGCATGAGAGGCAAAGGCTGTATCTATGCAGTATGACCCAGTATGACTCCTCCATCATGTGGTTCAAGACCTTTCAGTGGCATGACACAAGGCAGCAGTGCTCTGTAACAGAGCTGGGAGCCCTCTGAGAGGCCTGCGGACGCTGTTCAGATGCCCCACAGTGCAAATGGTCCCTTGTCCCAAAGACTGCACAGTCTAAATAGTCAAACAGTGAAGGGTTGTAACTTGCAACTGAATGAACGATGCCTACTGCTCACTATGTTTCACTTTATATGATCTATATGAGTTATGAAATATATGGTATGAGTTATATAATGTCTCATATATCTCACCTGATATATTTCACATTGAAGACCTATTCCAAATACCTTTGCCCTAGCATAATGATCTGCATTTGCCTCACCCTACATTTTCTTTTCTCATTTCTCAAGAAAATTAAATAGAAAACTAATCTTATTGAACAAATCTGCTTTCCACATTAAAAAGAAGGCATGTATTTGCTGTAATACAAGTTTACAGAATCATTCCATCATTTGTGAAATGACTATACTTCTATTAGACAAGACAAATTATTTAGAGCCCCAGGAAAAATTAATTTCATGGGGATGTGAAAGACTGAACACCTATTGGTAGAGTATGCTTGGCAGATGTCCCCTGCCTACGGCATGAAATGACCCAACTATTATCTTGTCTGATGATTTAAAAGTAATTATATACATTGCACACACACCAACACACACTCACAGAGCAAACATCTAGTGATGATGGATATCATTACTGATATAATTCACATCTAAACAGTAAGGGCTGGAAAAGCTACTCTTAATTTTAAAAGGTAGTATGAATTCATTAACTGCAAAGAACACACACAGTTGCATTCAAGGAGTAGGGCTGTGACAGTAATTGCTGAATTGAATATTTTTAAAAAGCCCTTTTGTTCTTACTGGCATCAAAGCTATTGTTGAACTCTGCTGTACTGTCAGCAACGTGAATATTAGGGGTTTAGATCCATGCATGCAAAAGATCAAAAGCAGTGATGAAGGATTCCATAATTATTAATAATTGCTTCCCAAGTAACCATTTTTTATAAAGATTCTTTTTAACAAAGTGTTCACTAAAGACTATGCGTTGAACTCATATTTTCGTAGCAAGAACATGAGCCCATGGAAATTATGTCACACATTATCATTATAGTTGGAAACTACCACTGATAAGAAATATAAATGCTACATAAAATCTGAATATCATAATTATGATTATTACTTATAATTTTAATGCAAATTGTAATGTTACTTTTTCAATTAGAAGAACTTAAGGACTCACAAAAAGAAGTTGATTAAACTAGTTTCAGCTTCAGCAAAGTCTTAGTTTTTCTAACTCTGTGTTAAAATAGTGTCATTTAGGTAAAATATAAATGGTCTATCACCTGGGAACAACCCTTGTCTTGTAAACAATACCTTCTAGGCTCAAGTCTCCATTCACTTACAGGGATGTAATTCTTTATGTGGATATATAACTACAACAAAAGAAATCAAGAGAATTACAGCAAAGGAAAACAAAGTGCAAAAGCTTAGTCAGGCCCACCTTTTACATATTAGCACCCATCCCTTTGACAAATGAGATCAGATGTGCAACTTTAGAGCCTCACTTTAAATACAGTCCTAAGGTTTGTCTTGGAGCTGCACTTGCTTATTCGAGGACTGAATTTGGCCCAAATAAACAAAAATCAAAACTATGACATGATTAATTATAGGTCTCACTGGAAAGCATTCAATACTTTGTGAAAGTGTGGCATTCTACTTTCCACTGCAGCATGAAGGGGTATTCGCCTGTCCTTTACTGAGGATGGACATCACCTCCGAGTTCATGACCTGTGCAACAGCCACATCTCAGTCAAGACAAGCTCCTGCAGGAAAAAGCTCCACTATGAGGTTGTAATTCCTCTGTACTTTCTAGTGAGGCTTTTTTTGAGTGCACAACTGCTGGCTGTACAGCCTTGTGACTGCTTTCTTCCCAGACCTCAAAGTCCAAACGCAAAAGGTCAACAGATCGTCGAGTACATAAAATGCTGGCAAGGCAAGGAAGGAGCTTGGGCATTTTGTGTCACACTCCACAGGTCTGCAGGAGTCACTGCCCATCCCTCCCTCAGGATTTGATTCTAGAAACAACATGTACTTAATTTTAAGTGCATGAAATGTCCTGTTAAAATCACTGTTAGGGTTAATTATACCCTTATGCTCCTCAGGGCAAAAACATTATTGAATCTGTCTGCAAAGTGCCTGTTTGGATGCTATACAAATTAATAAAGAATAATAATAATGGTGCTTGCATAAAAAGCCAGCCCTTATGAATTGATCCTGTTCCACTGAAACCAATGGGACTTTTGTTCACAGCTTAGAACCTTCCATTAAACTGCTAAAAGCAAGACTCAGTATGTGGCTTGTTTATGGCCTCTGAAGAAAAACACACATAAAATCCCTTCAAGATATCCTTTCATGTGGCCTAGTTTTTTGTTTTAGTTAAGTAGCTTTGTTCAATATGCTAAAGTACACTACTGAAGTCAGCATGTGGCACTGCTATTTCTTGTATTAAAACCTGTTGTCCTTAATAATAAAACCTCCTTTACCATACCAAATGGCTTAATTCCCTCGGATTTTCCTTTCTGTCATGGTTCAGTCTCCCATCTCAATCTTAAGAAGACACGTTGATACCACACTATATATATCTGTTCCAGTATAAATACCGATTTATCACACTGGGGGGGGGGGGGGGTGAGCTGTGCCCTGAAATACACAAGGTTGTAACAGGAGACTTTAAACAGTGAGCCCAGTAGCTTCATTATTCTCCAAAGACTCCCTGAATATCATCTCTCAAAATAAGGCCAATCTTTCTTCATTTTCATCAGCGCGAATCAGGAGTAATGCCACTGAACTCAGTGTTTCACCTCTGGAACGTAAGAGTCAGGGCCACTGTCTCCTATTCATGAGGTAACTGGGGAAACAAATCATGCCACTGTTTTATTTATGTTTCATCTAATTATTCATGGCACAGCTTGCATTCATCCTCCTTAGTAAATGTCTGCATTCAACACTTCCCTACTGTAGCTTATCCATTTTTCAATATAGATTTTGATATCTGGTTAATGTACTGTGACTTGCACCACGTTTTCCCTGCAAGTTGCTTATTCTGTGCCGGGGATGAGGGCAGAGGGAAAATCTCAAAGGAGAAGCACTGAGAAAACCCGCCAGGATGACTTATGAGATGACAAGAAACGCAGAGGCCCATTTTCCTTTCAACACACGGGAGATTTACACATGCAGTTCCCATTACCATTAATGGTAGTTATGCATGTAATTTGTCCTTTTACTCTGAGAGGAAAATAAACTTGAGAGAGGAGAAAAAGAGGGTGTTCAAGGGGAAAACATTTAATATGTAAAGCTTGTGGCTGCCAGTTGATAATGAATGGGGCAGTCATAATAACGGTAAAAACAGAAAAAGACACCTACATATCTGAGTTGGGGTTATTGCAATACGGCACACACATAGAGAAAGAAACCATCAAGCAAACTACTAAATAGAATTTCAAGAGGAGACAGCAAGAAAATATACTCAAAACTGAAGAGAAAATAAAAAGGAAAGCAAAAGCAGGACTTGGAACAAGGCCAGCAAAGGCAGCAGAGAAATCAGGACCTTTTCTATTAAGGAAATAGCAACTATCCACATGAATATGAGCAGGAATGGGGAAAGGGCAGAAATAGAAGAAGTGCCTACAACGTGAGGCAGAAGGCACAAAGGTATTCCCATCCACCAGAAGACAAAAGCAAACACATTTAGAAGTGACTGGAATAAATTAGTTTATCGGATGAAAAGTGACTCAGACTGTTCAATATGGGTATGTTTAGGTAATGAGATTATGGACCAGAAATAATCACAGAGGCTAAAGCTTACAAATCAGTATTAAAGGGGGCTCTCAAGCAGTGGATCCTAGTGATTCAAATATTCTGCTGGTTCAGATAGCATGAAATAGAGCCAGAGGTATTGCATCTTCCAAACAGACAAACATCATGTGCCAAATCGTATATCATGGTGTACAACCTTCCACTTCAATGGATGGAATTAGTAGCCCTCTGGCTGCTGAATTCCTCTTTCCTTTGACTGGAGAGGGAGCCTAGGTGAGCAGCTTAAGCCAGGTATCTCACTTTTATGTGGATAAATTCCACAGTGGATGACTTAGTCAAGATCACAAAGGAAACCTCTGGCAGAGCTGGAAACTGAATCCTGCTCTCATGCATCTACACTGCTGCCCTGTTCTGCCTCTGAACTGTTATAAGCCTCTTTGACAGGAATGGGGCTTCATCAATTTTAAGTAGGAACTTGGCCCATTGTATGCAAAATAGAACATAAATCAGGAATGATTATTCTGGCACAAAACGGAGACGCCATTTAAAATACTGATGAATCTTGGTTACATAGAAAAAATATTACTGAGTTTAAGGCTTTAGCCGAGGAAGAGCAAAGTAAATTCAGATTTGGGGAAACATAAATTATGGGAAAAGACTGATCAGATGTTGCCTCTATAAATAATAACAGCTCATTAATTCTCACACTGTTAATCCACACATATTTAAAGAACTCACCAACCCCTTCACCCCCAAGGGGACTCAGCCCACTTCTCAGCAGAGCTATAACTTATGTTAGTAGCAAGGTCTCATATTTCTAAGACTTCTTTACTTTTAGAAAATCTATTACAGATTTACTGCCAGACTAGAAGATATTATCATAAATAACTGAAACTCAACTACACTTGTCCAAGAAGTTAACAAAGTACATGGGCAAAGCATCACACTTGAGTCTTTTTTTTCCAAACGCATCTTTTCATTCATGGGACAATTTCATCCCTATGGAATGGGTCCCCCAAAAGGTCTACTTAATCCAGAATAGGGGTTAAATGCTGCATGGTGTTTAGCAAGGCTCGCTGTGCAGACAGGAGTTTCACATTTAATTGCTAAGCTTAAGTAGTGAACAAAAGATGTTGTCGCTATCCATGTGAGCAAATGCAATTGCACGAGGTCTCTCATTATTTGAATATACAAACATGGGGTCATCCAGTGAAGATCTTGAATACTAAGTAAGAAAATTAGTAATTCAGGCCCTGATGCTGAGTAAGGCACAACTTGTAGTGCCAGAGTTAGCATTCATCAGGCAGAATACTCATGCAAAGATGATCTGAGGTGTGAAAAGCAGCAGGATAATCAATCATAGAAACAGGCCTTCTACATGGAGACCAGGCAACCACTTCCTTCCAGAGTTGTCTCATGGGAAGCACTCAGAGCAGCAGAGCATAACATATGATAAAGGATTATGCCATGGTGTCACTGAACGGGTCCTAAAAAAGATTGTGAGGTGTTTTCATGCCCTACAAACCTGGCTTGAAGGAGGAGAACCACATCAATATGTCACACGGACATCATTACAAACTCATTGATCATCCCCTCCAGTCTCACACGACAATGACTGCTAACAAATAAGGTTGTTCAGAGAGGATAGGATTTATCTCACCGAACTTTAGCCGTCTAACTGTTAAGCATCTTATAAGACTTAATTGTCCTGGCTCTTTCCATAGCAACCAGAGAGAGGCACCTTAAGCAGGCTATTTATCTTGTCTTAATATAGGTGGGATCTAAGACAGGTGGGTCCAGACACCCACTGGAGGTCATAATCTCCCTTCACTGCATGTAGAGAAGAACTTAGACAGATGGCTGAAACCACACACCTAAAGAGCTGAAGGCTGCCAAAATCAGAAACAGGAGCAACAAACTCGTGTGTAACTTTGTGACAAGGACTATTTGGGTGAGGTAGAGGACTGTAAACCCTATCTTATAAAAGGAGCTAAAAACATCTTGATTTTTTTTATGCTATTAAAATAAAGTCTGAGCTGAGATATGATAGCTGTCTACATAAATACATCACAGCAACTGATGCCAGAGAGGGAAAAGAGCTATTTAAGCTAAGGGTCAGCACTGGCCCAAGAACAAATAAATATGTACTAACAATACATAAATTCAGCCTGGAGATTAGAAGACGACTTCTAAGCATCAAAGGACTGAGGGACTGGAACAGCCTTTGACAGTAGTGAGGTCTCCTATTTCTGGAATGTCATTGCTTGTAGAGAAGCTGCTCTGCTATGTTTATGGCATGCTCAAAGATGTTATGAAGCGTTTAAAACTGCTTGTGTCCAGTATCTCAGGACTGAAGCAGATCAGTGGTATCCGCCTGCAGTCAGATTGTAACCCTAGTTGAAGTACAGGATACACAAATACCAGATAGCTATTCTGAACCAACAAATGACCCATTCCAATGTGAGAAACTGTGCATGTGTCAAAAACAGCTCCACATTTCATCCTAAGTGTTTAAATAATTTGGCATAGGGTTTTAAAGTTGGACTCTTTTTGTTTGGCTGCCAAGTTTCCATCCCAGCTTCCTTGCATATCAGGACCCAATTCTGCATTGTTATCACTGTCACTGAGATCACAAGTTTCCCCTCGTGCTCCACTGGTTCCATAGAAAAAGCAAGTGATCATGGGCACTGGTTTCCCGATGGGCAGCCATGCGGTAGAAGCTAACTTCAGCAGCCCACTGCAAATTAGAGATGGGAGAAGAAGGTTAAAATAGAGCACACTGAACTTCAGCTATAATTTTGGTCTTGTGGTTGGGATATTTATGTTCTTGTGTTATTATATAGTGAGCTGGCACTATCAGACTAGACCTGAAGCCAGCTAATGTACAGCAGATTGAAGGGGGAGATGTGTAAATGAATTACATTGCAATATGTGCCTTAGGAGAGAGATCTGAAATCCACTGGGTCTCTGGAAGGGGGGGTCATGTTCGCAGACACTGGGAGAGCAGTGATCCTAATTGGCGGTGCTAAGTAATATACATTGGGTGAATTCAGTTCAGTCTGGGACACCAACTGAATTCACTATAGCTTGGTAAGTTTTCTGAAGCCTCTGCCAGCTTCTGCTCCATTATTTGGAACCGCAAAGCTTCCAGTGGATCAAAGTCACCGGGAACACAGACATCTCTGCAATTCTCCCTTTTGCAAATAACAGATCTTCAATATTGCAGTCCTCAGTAAACTTGTTCTTTGTTTTACAGCCACAAATAGAAGATGGTTACATTTGGAGGACCACGTCTTAAGTTTAAAATGCTACATGAATACAAGGCAGATTAAGTAGTGAAGCTACTAACATGACATGATGGATCAGTTTGGTGTGGTGTGTAAGGAGGATGCTAACAGCCTCATAAAGCAGCCAAGCATAATAACAAACGAACTTCAGC
Source organism: Apteryx mantelli (assembly GCF_036417845.1). Lineage (NCBI taxonomy): Eukaryota > Metazoa > Chordata > Aves > Apterygiformes > Apterygidae > Apteryx > Apteryx mantelli. The sequence goes on from NC_089978.1 coordinate 30,561,136, forward strand.
TGACAGTGCTCTGAAAAACGCTTTCTTTATGAGTGCACACTTTGCAGAGAAAAAGCCTCAAATTTTCACAACCTGGTTGCAGGCATTAAGTAAAAATCAGCTCTCAGATAAAAGTGCTGTGACATATTATGGCATTAGGTCTTGCAGAGGAAGCCAGCCTGTATCATGATTATGCGCAAAATTAAATCTGAAAAACTGCATTAGAAACATCCATGACTTCAAATTTTAAACCTATTTTCTTCCCTCCATAACGTATTGTTTAAATGCTAGGTGCAGGAATCCCACTGACAAGCAGTCCTGAGTAAGAGCTCGAAACCACACTGGAATGAAACAATGCAACTGCTTCACTTCTTGCACTCATTAAATATACAGTGCATAAACTCTGGCTTTGGAAATCTCATCAGCAGGAGGTTTCTTTTTTTTTTTTTTTTCCTTAGGGATTACTGAAATCTCTGCATTATCCACTGAACAATGACAATGCTCTGCAGCCTCAAGCAGTGAGTGAGGATTTGGCCAAAGATGCTAAAAGGCAGGGAGCCTAGAGGCTGCCATTGCAAAAATGCATTATAACATAAGTTATTTTCCTTCTAAACAATTAAGCATCCAACCTTGTTTATTCTGTGCACTTCTCACTTGCACTGAGTACTCAGAAAAATCTGACTACGGGACAGAACCTATTGGTTTTGTGATGGTAGTGTTATGCTCACTTAAAAAAAAACTCATAAAATTATCAAGGCACTGCTACATTTCTTGCTCTGTCACTCCAGCTACTGCTTCTCAGATCATTCTGGCTTCCTCACCTGTTTGAAAATGTTCACTTACCACATTTCCTCATCATCTGCACTTATATCTAGTGTTACTCTTAAATTTCAGTACTTTTAGGACCCCACAAATGTTCCCACTGACTTCAGTGGTTTGGTCAGGCCCTTAGGTTAATGAGTACATCAGCCTTTTTTGGGAAGGCATACAGACCCTGGCTTTCTTCTTGTGTCCATGACTGCTAATTCCCACTCCCACAGTATCCTTTCAATTGTGCCAGCACAAACATTTGTGCAGCCATCCTGGGAATCAGATCAGGGAACTGATCCAGCTAAAAATAGCTTTTATTTTATTTTTTTACACCAGGTCACTTTTCAGAGAGAGTAGTTCATGATGCAGCTCACTGTGCAGTCGCAGGAACATTGTGGCAGTACAGTGAAAGACCGGTGCTCAAGCAGAATCAAGAAGTGGGGCTGGGAGAGCAGGACATCTTCTTGGGGCACCGCTGCCTGGTTATGCTGGCTCAAACTGATCGTGACATAAGGTACAGGATTTCAGATGAGCACCACTGTCATGAGAATATTAACACAGTTCTCAAGCATGTTTGCCAAGGGCTCTTTGAAATGATGTGAAAGAGAATCTGTCATTAAACATCTTGGGAAAGATTGAGGAGAAACATCAGAAGAAGAGCAGCCGTGAATGACAGGTAGAAGAAGTAGAATGAAAGTGAAGAACTATCAAGACAACAGTAAGCAGTGTCGTAGGTATTGGAAAATATCCTGCGGATGGTAGGAGTTGAGACCTCGTGAAGCAGATGCAGTGTGGACACATCCAGACTAAAAGCTTCCCACAAGGTTGGTGGAACTGGACTCAAGCGCCGGCTGGTCTCTTGTCCTGTCATCTGATCCCAAGTGCAAATAGCACATGAATAGAAAATTGAAGGAACAGGTGAGAGAGAGTAAAGCTCCAATACATGGAATACCTTATTCAAGGAAGGATTTCCACACCAGCCTTGGCTGGCAAAGGAAGTGAAAGAGCTAAGCTCTTCGTTATCAGTAGGTTTGCAGAATGCCAGGGACACGGTAGGCACTTTGGTAATGCAATGCTCGTTCTCCATCATCAGTCTTCGGGCTCATCCTTACGACTAGTTGCTAAGTAATGTTCAAAGATATCCAAAAATCTATTAATATGTTTTTAATTTTATGTCTTTAGTAAGAGGATGTTACAGTGCTGTGAGGTGATCCACTGCATCAGGAACAGGAGAGGAAGGTGTCTGGGCAAAAAAATTGTGTGTAGTGTGGAAACTTGAACAAACTTGGTAACAGAAGTACTCCAAATCAAAGGAGCACTGCAACCTAGGTGTATGTGAAGGTGACGATGACATAGAGATCATCCACAGAACAATGTTTTGCCTAATACAGAAAGAAGTATCAAAATGTCATTCTGGGAGCCCTTTCACTACTTGTACACATCCACGGTTTCAACTAATTGTTTGGGCTACTCCTCCCGGAACTATTATTCCTCACAGCCAAAATTAAGCTTTTAACTTGGGAAGATGAGTAATTAAGTCTCTGAGCAAGTCTGGAATATGAAATTACTCAGAGTGAAACCAAGTTCTTGCCTGCTCTTTCAAAATGTTGACTGAAATGGCCCTTGGTGCTCTCTTCCCTGCAGAACCAGAGAGCTGGCTGGCCAACGCAGATGTTCTGTAAACAGTCATAAGGGTATCTAAGTTTCATTTACTTTCAAATAGCCCTCTTTTTCTGCTTTCCTATCAGCCTGCTTCTCTGAAGACACAAGCAGCACAAAACCATGCTTCTGCATACATTCCTCACAGCCATGGATTTGCCACTTCAGCATATCTTAGCTGGGCTTGAAACCAGTTCGTGTTACCGTGTGGCCAGCCCACTATCCATCTGCAGGAAGAATGCAAGAGGACAGCGCTGATGGTCTGGATGTCAAGGGCTCAGACCACACGTCCTGAAGGCTGGTCTTTCACTTGTGCATGATCCTGCTGCAGCCAGCCAACAGGCCACCTGGCCATATCTCAGTGACTGTCCACCCATTTCCATGTTAGCCCAGCAGTCTCCTCAGGTGGACTCCTCTCTCTTGCTCTGTCGAAGAGGTGTCCCAGCCTCCTGCCCCAAGCTGGGTTTCTCAGCAGCCTCATACACAAAGCCTCCTGCTCCAACTGTGTGTTTTTAATTTCCTGCTAACTGTGGACTCAGACCTACTCAGTTCATCATTAAATCGACATCCAGAAAGGCCTTCATCCTCTTCCTGAGGAGTGGGGCACTTTGCAAGGAGTCCAACCACAGCTAGAGACACCTCGCAGCATGCTGCATTTGAAACCTTTCATAATGGGGTAACTACAAGAGCTCATATAGGAGCCAGATGAAGCTAGGTGGGCCCAGGAAAGTAAAAGAGACAGTAGGGCTCCCACAAGAGCAGCAAAAAGCCTGCTATCCAAAGGAGTACATCCATTCACCACGTGGCTTTCACATGTTCCTTGGGTACTGTGTAGCACATATTGCTGTCTGCGAATTGAGGCCAAAACACTGATATTACTGAGGTAAGACAGCAGTGGTTTGTTAATAAAAGCACCAGAAGAATATTTGACCAAGAAAAAACAAACAAATATGAAAGCATTAAAGTTTCAAAAAATTTTAGAATCTCCTTCACTGTTCCCACATCTTTCTTCACTAAGTAAGTTTTGCTGTCTTTCCCTCTGGGAGCTGCCATTTTAATGATAGTGCATTTTATTTCCCAGTGGGTAACTGAGTGTTATGATGCAGATTAAGACAGACCAGATTCAAGTCACATTAGAAACCACTGAGAAATCAGGCAGGTTCTTCATTGTTTTAAGGTAAAATCCAGGAGCTTTTCCAATGTTTTCATCTAAATGAACAGAGAGTTTACCTGCTGTTAAATTAATGAAAATGTTTGCTTGTTTAAATGACAAACTGGGCACAGTTTTGGAAATGTTTATTGGCTCAAAGTCACAGCACTGATTTTAAGGACATTCCTTATAGAGAAAGGCACTGCTCAGTAAGAAAAAGTGTATATATATATATTATGATATAATATGGACCATTCCACACAGGAATACAGGAATTTAAAATACCTAGTGTTTCAAACCATAGCAACATCATTCTCAAAATCATTTAGGCTCCCTTCAAAATCTTGTCCTTACAGACTGTCGCTTTAAATCAAAAAACATGAGATATATGTCAATTCACTGTATAAATAAAATGACAAATTGTTACCTTTGTGGACATGCAATATAGATATTTTCAATGATAAAACTTCCAATTCTCAGTTTAATATTTTATTTCCATTGAGCTTAAAAACTCTGTAGATCCAAGTCATGTCTGCGAAGAGTTAGAATATATACAAGTCTGAGGAAAAAAAATGATATATGTGGGTCAAATTGCTCTCCTGGTTACAAGAATGGAGTTGTGCTTGTGCACCACAGAAAGTGGGCAGGTGTATATCTGGATTTCAGTTGCACTAGGAGTGAACCTGGAGAAATCCCACTGGAATCAATGACATTGTTCCGGCAGTAAGCAGGTGTATAAGAGAGTGTAATTTAAGCTGACAGCAGTACAGACTCCAGTCACTCCACCATTGTTTATAGCATCAGAAAGGTTGTATTAAATAAAGTAGCAAGATAAGAAATACCTTTATTGTCTTGAAAACCTTGCCTTAGAGAGCAAGAGGAAAGCACTCTTGAATTTTAAGCAGTAATATCTTTAATATGAGGTACTCTCTGGCAACTGTTGAAAAGGTTGAAGAAGACATTCACAAACAAATGCCTGAAATTGCAGAAACTTGACATGACCGGGTTATGAGGCTGAACAAGGATGTTAAAAACAGCTGGCAACTCTATAATTTATTTCACCTGTCCTTTTCATATAGCCAGGGAGAGTCTGCCACACATGTGAGAACCAAGCTACATGGCTGCCTGGTATCACACCAAACTCCATGAACAGATGAGACAAAAAGTCTATTTCATTTAATTGCCAGATGTCAACCCAGCTCATTACAAAATGTGAAAGCCCTCTGTGCAACAGATGAACCTGAAGAGACTTATCTCTATGACTGCTGTCTATGCAGTCGTAATTAAATCAAAGCAGATGAAGAGGCACTGAATAATTACGATTTCAAAATAAATAAAATGCTGGATAAGTAACTTCAGAAGTATAATTTAAGCATCTTACATAAATAAAAATTATCAGCACTTTCTGTGATATGTTTTCACACTGAGACAGTTCAGAAAATTAAAATAATTAAGAAAACAATAAGGTGAAGTATTAAATTAAAAATATCAAATGTGTGAGACGCATACATAGCAGACAATAGCTAGAAAAGCATTCTGACTCACTCTTTGCACATGCAAATGCAATCCACATCTCCACGTGTCCTCTGCTAACTGTATGTGTAAATTAACCTTGCAATCACATTATCACAAAACTCTTCTGTTTGGTACTTTTTCTTATTTGGCAGCACATAAAGAAGCTGCCCCAGGTTTCACAAGGACACTTCTGTAGGACCCTCATCACTGGGACATGCCAGAGGGTCACTTCAGTTGTGCCTGATGGGCTCAGCTATACCAGATATCCCGCAATTTTTGCACTGTGGTATCTCATTTGCCTTGGTTCTTCTTCAGGTATCAGACACAGACACCAAGTCACCGTGCTGCACTGTGTATTGAGGTCCCACTCCCACAGGTGGTAAAATTCCCATCAACATCCAGGCACTGCTCTTCCCCTACCACCTGCCCCAGGTGCAGGCACCGATAAGTGGCAACACATAATGCTGCCATGCTCCTCAAACAAGAAACTCCTAGGAGGTGCCGAGGCTGTCACCAGGGCTGCAGGCCCTCTGCCCACTCCCGCTACCCCAGGGAAATTCTGTGAGCGAGAAAGTTTACTTCTCTTTGCACTGGCAGAGAGATATGGAGGTATAGTTCAGTAAGATTGTTCATCCTCTGCTAAGATACCCAGCTGAGCATCCCCTTTTTGAAATGGCAAGATACAGAAAAAAAAAAAAACACCTCTCAGATTTCTACAACTTGAAGACTGAAATGCAAAAGTGTATGGGGTGAACTTTTGTGCAATGTTTTGTATGTGTTCCCTTAACAGATATCTTGAGTAGCTGGAATGTGTAGAGTTTGAAGTTGGTGCAGTGCCAACCTAAAACTCACGGCCAGTCCACAGCTGGTTTTAAATGCTTCTTTCCCTGTGAATATGATGGAGTGTGGCTTGCTGCAAAGTACTGTTTGATTGGTGACATGCAATCTGTGGAGCTATTAATTGCTTGTGCAAAGATCCAATTTGAAAGTGTGGCTGAACATGATCTTGTTACTCTGTACCCTAATAACTCTTTTGAAAAGGATACATAATCCATATTTAATTAATCGTCTAAATACATATTTGCACAACAGACTAAAAGTGTAGGAATTATATATTTAACATATGCAAAAGATGGCCCATAATGGCTCCACGTGTTACTGCAGTCCATGAGATCTTTTTAAAATCCTCTTTCTGATCTGCATGGCAGATCTATTCCTTGCTTTCTCTTCTAGCCAGAAACATTGGATTTTTGTTCCTTGCACGTAGGGAGAACAGAATGTCCTTAACAAAACTCATTAAATACAACAAAAAAAGTCTATCAGTTGAAAAATTCACTTTTACAATGGTCTTTCAGTGGGTTTCAGCCTGTGATCCAAGAACCTAAGAGGTCTCATGGACAGGGTCCACAAAGGGGTCCACAAAAGGAAACTAAGCAAAGAAAGTTTAGCTATGCCATTCAGCAATCTAGGAGTCAACCAGTCAAGAAACATTGAAAAACACTGATCTAAACAAGCATACATAAGCTTTCTACATAAAAGAAGCTATGACATCTTTTGAACCATGGGATACCATTTATTATTGCAAGAAGAGCTTCACAAAGCAAAAGGAAAGAAAATTAGCTCTATCTTTCAGTTAGGGCATGCCTTCTGCACAGCTAGACTAAAAATGCCGTTTAATTACGGCAGCAAGGTGCTCAACAGGGTAAATTGCCTTGAGAAACCATGTGCGTTAGCTTGTGATCAACGCAGTGCTCAACACAGCCTCCCATCAGCTCAGGTTGCACGTGGTGTAACTTTCAGTCTGCCTCAAAAATGCCAAGCAGACAGCTCTGTAGTCAGAATTTCATGTAAAGAAGAGGTACGTTATTACACCTATGTATTTTAACAGTGTTTCCATATGACTGGTTCAATGCTGGTTCAATGGCTGCTCACTAACCTAAGATTTGGGAGGCCTGCATTTGATACTTACTTAACCATAAATTTTATATGTTACCTTGAATAAGTTTCTAGCCTCCTATCTGTAAAATGGAAATAATATTCCTTCCATCTGTGCTAAAAGACTCTGTGAAGATAAAGATTTTATGGAAAGGTGCTTATATAACTTAGATAGAATGCATACTGATTTCCGCCATTCCACTTTACTATAGATGACATCAAACTGTATGCCCAAATGCTGAAGAAAAAAAGTAATTATATGCAGTTGTAAGTTCCCCAAATCTTATTTCTTCAACCATCCTGTTTTGCCCTCGTTATCCATCTGAAGGACTGATTGGCTTTGTTAAAGATGCACCTGCTTTCTTGGTTTTACTTGTGGATATCTGGAGACAGGCTGCAATGAAAAAACTGATAGTAAATTGTGAATTTGCATTTAAACCTACTGGGACAGCAAGCATGTGTCAACATTTGCTTTTCATTCTGGTTTATGTACTGCTCAAGCTCACTGAAAACTGTACCACCTCTCCCTTTGGTTTACAGCAGTATAACTCTATTTTCAAAGTGAACCGGTATTCAAGATCTCAGAGCAACATTTGTCCCCAACTGTTTACAAGACAGAAGATTCTTCATTGTCCTTGTATCTTTAGAGGTTAAGAAAAATCTGATATTTTGAAGAGAATCTGAGCAGTCTGGATTTAAATAGGAAAAACCACTAGCATGATGATTAAAGAATGTTTGCCTGATATAGCAAAAAGTACATTAAAAAGTGTCCTGGGAAGAAAGGGGAAAAATGTAAGAAGGAATTAAAGAGAGTTTATGAGAGAGACACTAATGATTTCCAGACATAAGATTAAATCCAGGTCTCTGTGTCAAAGGATCAGTATTTAGCTCATAATGTACCACATCCAGAGGTAAATGTAAATAGTAGGCATTTTTATACTCTTGCCAAAGAAGTCCAAATTGGAGCCACTTTCACACCAAGCAAGCAGAAAAATATAAAAACTAAATTAGAAAGGGGAAAGAAACTAATACAGCCCAACCCTTCTTCCATCCCAACTTCTTGCCCTCCTTGCTTTTCTCTAGCTACCTCTATTTTAGCATTTGGAGTGACAGCTGCTTCTCTCCAGATCCTCTTTATTTACTTTCACTCCATGCACTAGGTGTATGCACTCCTCCAGTCCAAAAATATGACAAAAGATTTGCAGCTCCAAAACTACCTTTACAGTTGGCTTATGCACTGTCTCCAACTAAAACTGCTGGTCAGCTCCACTGCACCACACCCAGAAGGCCAAAAAGACACTTCTATTAGGAAAAATTAAGACCCATCTACAGAAACACACTGTACCTTATCTCCTACAGATACCAGGCGTTATTAAAAGAATACTACTGCTTATCCCTGCTTTAGGTTTTTATTTTACAGAATGAATAAAAGTATGATTTCTTAAAAGGGTTGCGTACTAGATCTGATGCTTTTCAAACCGGATCTTAATAGCCTTCATTTAGGCTGAATTAACAGTCTTTTGAAATGTGTAATGACTATCATTGACCTATTTAAAGCAAAGATAAACAACATAAACATGACAAATTCATTCCTGTTTCTTATTTCTACTACAAAGACAGACAGCCATACAGCCTAAAGTCACAACCAAATATAACTTTTGCCTGTTTTCATGAGGGCAATAGAAACGAAAGCATTTACTTGCTAAGCTTCATTGACTGAAAACATCTTGTCTGGGTACATTTAAAAATGGTGCTTATCTGAACTGTTTCAAGAGATTAGTCTGCATATTTAATAAGTTAATGTCTCACAAATAAGAAAATTTCCAAGTGACTTATTGCAGGACATATAACTCAGCAAAGTCCTGAGTCACTTAAGCAAGAGCCTTTTTAGGAAATATCAACTACACCATTGCACACCACCTAAGAATATGTGTCTGTGGGAGAAAGCCATTTTTTGCAGATCTTCTTCCAAAAGCCAGGCTATGTTCTGTCTTTCAGCAGGCTATTTCTCAGTGGTTTTTATTTTCATTGTCACCAGCATGTCAGTAAGACTGCATATCTTCAAGCTCTAATTAATTTTACCTTGACACTATTGAAATGTCAAGTATGAACTTTAACTTAGGTTCAGAAATGTTAATCCATTTTGAAATAGCCATAGATTACATATATATCAAGGCACCCGTAATTACTTAGAGAAGCCTGTCAGAATCCATATATCGTTAGCAGTTTTGTTTCATTCTAGCTGAAGAGCCACAAAGTCACGTGTTCATCAGCACTGATAATGGAATATATCATCTTGAAACAATAAGCTGCAGTCTTGTATTGAAGTCTTTTAAGATGTAAGAGAAGAAGATATAACTCTTCTAGGATTTATACTAACATACTTGCATTTTCAAATAATCTTTTGATTATTTACTCTTTCAGACTGCCACAGATGACACGGGTAAAACATTTTTATAAATATGGATATCTATAACAGTCCTGTCCGTTGAATAACTGCATAATTAGATCATAATCATAATACGATGGTTGTGGTTTAAATTTCCACCATTATGCTAGATATAAAATTTAAAGGAATCTACAGACTTCAGGATATAAACTGAACTGATATTTCACATTTATTATGTGAAATAGGAAGAATCTTCTCCCAGCGCTATTTTACTGCTGAACAGTCTGTTGTGATAGGTCTGCTACTTACACTGGAGCATTTGGGGCTGGAAACACCAGAGAAAAGATCCTGAAAGTCACGACTTTGTACTAAGACCAAGGAATAACAACATCTATATTTCTGCATTTGGGTTAGTAAGAAAAAAACCCACAGAAGTTATTAATTAGTTGTGCCTTCATTCATAAACCAATGTGCTCAGCTAACGTGGAAAAACAAGCAAGATTTCACCCCTTAGCCAAAGATGTTTGGCTATGGAAAGATGTTTGGCAGCTTCCAGCCCCAGAAGGAAGGGTGAGGCCACATCTTTGAGCCAGGTGCGAGCCAGCACGGACTTCCGCCGCACTGTCCCATTTGCCCATGCTGCGTATTGCGTTTGCTGTTCGGAAGTGGCACCTGGAACGCACAGCGCTCACAGCAGTCCGGCAGCCACTGCCATCCAGAGAGCCGGGGGGACATTTGAAGACACTGTTAACAAGACTTCCTTGCTTTTTGGCACAGCTGAGCCTCTTCTTTCCCAGCGAACTGCAGCCACTGTCTGCAGTGTAAGCTACAGTCAGCCTATCCACCAAAAAGATGTTACAAATGTGTATGCATAGGGCTGACCAGTCCTGTTTTCTGGGAAAACACTGAGGAAGAGGGGCTTCTTGACGAAAACCATCCATGGATTTTCTCCCTCCAAGCTCCCACCAGGAGCTGCAGAGTGGTGTCCTGGGAGGGAGATGGGGAACCGCCCATGAACTCCACCTTTCCTGTCTCAGATCCTGCTTGAGACCATGCATATTTGGAAACATTTTGTCTACAAGAGGAAGTGTGAAGGCCTGAGGACAGAGGAAGTAAGATGCCTCATTAGTTGAATGGAAAGGGCTTGAACTAATACCTCCTAAAGGACCTAAGGAAAAGTTTCATCAGTCAAAAGTCTCAATTTGAAAATGATTCCAGCCTCCAAAGCCTGGCTGCCCTTGGCTTGCAGTGAGATGTAGGTCTCTAAATCTCTGAATTATCCCTGAATGCAGAGCTTACACTCACTTTTAAGCACTTTCAAGCCTCACTTTTAATTAACTTTTAATAAGTACTTTTAAAAATTTTAATGAGAGACCCGTGACACATGATTTTTGAATGTTCTGATTATCCTGGCAAACTAAAAAAGGGCCAGGGCAAATAAAGGCGTTTTAGAGTGTACCTCAAAACCACTTATTGCTTGCACAGATGCAAGCCCAGCATCTTCTCCTTAGACACAGACCTAAGAAAATGCTGCTCTGGGTCAGAGAGGAGGTAGCAGCGATGTGGGTGAGAGATGACAGGTCTGTACCGGGATGCTAACATTTCCTCATCTCACCTCCCAGAAGCGAGTATCAGATACCAAAAGGAAAACAGCTACATTTGCCCTCTGCATTCCTACACGCATGCGCACACACACACTCACACTTTCCTAATAAACCAGCCTCTGCATCTCTTGTTGAAAAGAAAACTCATATGGCCTTGTTGCACAGCCACAGGTCTCACCCAGGGCTTCCGAAAGCTTGTTGCACAACCTTGGGTTGTCAATCCAGCAGCAGACCACTAGCTCTGTTTTTAAAAATAAAGCTGTGATGAGCCTGAAGAAAATAAGAATCTGCCTCTTTCAGCAAGTTTGTTAACTGCAGTTTTGACAGTCTACAATGATACCAACTGAAGAGGAAGGAAAGCAGCTTCTTTTTATTGTCATCACATGTGAAAAACACTTGCACGCTGAGCTGGCTTCCCATATATTAATTTTCTGCACAGATTTGCAATGTATCTGAATCGTCTTCCCTCACCTGCTCTGCCAAATTATTATGGTACAAGTGCTCCGCAAAAAAGCACAATTGCTTGAAATTACACTAGAGTCAAATGTTGATAAAAAGGTGTCACAGAGGGAATGAAAACTAACTGCTGTGAAATTTAATGAAACCCACTGTGTGCCAAGGACACAGGCAGCCAAATTGAATTTAAAAAGGTGCCAAGCAGGGAAGCTTGTAATCAGACTAGCCACTGTGTTAGATGAGATAAGCAGAATGACTTTTCTCTATCATGAGATCAAAACAGACTGCAATTCTTATGCATGAGATGAAAAGTTACAGTATTTATCCTCTCAGCTTCCTGTGTTCTTAGCACCGGATCTCCTGCTTAGTGGCCTGAAATGGAATTTGCCGTCTCCAGCATAAGGTTTGTCCCAGCCCTTGCAGGTCACTGAATGTTACACAAAAGAGCTCTTTTCTGACATGTTTTTTTATTGCAAATTGTTATGGAAAAAAGGAATGAGCTAAATAGAGCTCTTAACGGCTCAGCATAAGCTATCTTCAGCCATGGCATCCCTTTCCAGTTTGGGGAATGAATTGAAGCTACTGGAGGAAAATAGGAAATAAAATATAATGCTAAAATAAGAGAAACAGGAAGCAAGAGACTCTGCTCAACAGATGGCTCAGTGCTCACAAGCAGAATGGTTTCCAAAGCATCGCTCCACTGCAGGATGTTAGGAAATCGTTTTACTCCTTAATTATCATACAGCATCATTTTGAAACATTGTTAAGAAAAGCCTGATCTTGCAAGCAGAACTGTGCTTACATTTATTCACGGGAGCAGTCCCTCAAACTCTGGCAGCACAAGGGACTATAAAGCTGCACAGCCCAACTAATCTGTTGGAAATAACTTGGGGCGCATTCATTATTCGGGGGCTCAGGGAGCCACCGGCGCTTTGGGGGACTGACGGGAAGCGCACATCGACATTAGCCTTGCCCCCAGGCCATGCAGAGAGGCTCGAGGTCCACGGCTCGCCTTGCCCATGGGTCTCACCCCACAACCTGCTCCATCTTGCAGCTTGGCCCGAACGGCCAGGGTCTGCTCTCGCTGGTTGGCGTGCCACTCTGAAATGCTTTGCAGAGAGAAAATTTCTGGTTAGATAAGAGATTTCAGACATTGAGCAAAGCTCTCCAAAGCACTGGGGTTCTTGTAACATGAATTCTTGTAAAAATGCCCTGACTTCTATAACAATCTCTTGATTTTGCAGAATGAATCTGTAATGGTTTAGGGGTTTGCCTTAGCTGTAAAGAGCTTTATCCCAGTGTTTAGTGCCATTCTTCATGTTTTCTTCTGCTGTGGCAGGATAGGGACTTAAAAACTATCAGAATTTCTTGAAAACTAAAATACAAGGGGAAGTAAAACCAAAAACTACATACTAGATAGCACAGAAGAGGTCTTAATTATTGTATTTTCCTGCAAATAACCTGGACAACATCTACATGACCCTCTGTGCCTCAGCAGTAGTTCTGGATATATAGGTCTGCAGGGGCTGTACAAGGGGGTGAAGCTCCTCTCTCCTCGCAGCACCCTCTGGTCCCCACAGTGCCCTGCTCTCCTTAGCCTGCTCTGTCTGCCGTAACCTGGCATCTGCCGCCCCCATTGGTTACCTCTCTGAGGACTTATTTCAAGTAAAAGAGCATTTAGAGGGGTGCAGGTTATCTGAAGAGGAGACTGCACTCAGGAAAACCATATGTTTATAATTGTTTACTAAGCCAGCATGCAGAGAGCTCCTTTTACCTGCTCCTCCACAAAGTGCACAAGAAATTCCTTAGCATCTGTATTTATCATGTTAAAAAACACAGTAAACTCAAAGCACCACCAATTTCCTGATTTGACTTTGCTTGTTTCAGCTGAAATTTCTGTGGAGCAGCAACTGTCTCTGTTTCTCTTCCCCCAGTGATTTGCACAATGGATTTCCAGAATTTCCTACGCTATAACAAGAACGATCATAACAACAGCAACACTGTATAACTGAGGACGTTTGCACAAATTTGTCAGGCAGATGCACAAATCCCCAAATGTCATTTAAAGCTTGCAGTCATCCAGCAGCACCTGGGACACATCTACTTAAAAGCAAGTTTGAAACAAAGTACAAAGATATTTCCTCTCCTGCACGCATGCACGAAGGTCCCTTAACATCATGCTACCCACAGTTTCTACAGATTCTCAAAACTAAGCACTTTTTAATAAGCCCTGGTAACCCTTCCTAATAATTGGCATTCAGCTATATTGTGCCTGACTTGAACTGCTTGTGATGCTCTGACTATCAAGCTTATTCTGATGAAAAAAAAAAATGTATTGATAAATAGGCTTTCAGTTAGCTGCAGACTCAGACAAAAGCCTGAACTTGAGAAGAAGTCAGGAAGCATAATCCTCAGGAGCCTTAAGGCTATTTCTTACACTCTGCTGTGTTAGTGGGTTTCATATCCTTTTAAAGGGTGCTGTTTTCAGAAGCAGCTTTTGTTATTCCAGACTGATCATTCATGGCTTTTTCTTAAATCCTTTCTCCTCAAAGCAAAGGACAAATTCCATAGCCCTTTGCATTTATAAGAAAACCATTCTTCTCAAATCAACAATACCACTTTATATTACAAAGGCATCTTTACTGCGGGACAATGCAAGACAACTGAACTGTCAGACTGCAAGGGAGAGGGTCAGATCTTTACATTACTAGAGAAATGATACAGTGTTCATCAGAGCACTGCATTTTCTGCTTCATTCTCTCTGAAGCCTTTTGGATCATGTTACAAGATAAAAATAACAATGATTTGTAATATGTAATTGTTTACATTTTTTTAATTAACATTTTCATTATAATCCTACAAACTACTGCCAAGCTCACTTAAAAGTCTGCTAGCCCACCAGCAAAGAATTTTGCCTACAAATCCATTCAAAATAGTCAGCCCTCCTGAAAGATGGAGATTTATTAGGCTTATGGAGGAAAAGGTGCACTCAACCCATGGTACAGCAACCCTCTCAAGAACCAGTTGTATTTTAAGGCATCAGTCCCACCGCAATTAACACTCACTACCTAGAGATACAGATAGGATCTGGCATCCTGCAAAGTTCTCTGCGCTTCTTGGCAGCACCAACCCCCCCCAAATCCCACTAGCCTCAATGGGTAGCAGTGGTGCTGAGCTCTGGATCACGAGTCCCAGATCTTGCCCTCTCTTCTCGCTCCCATGGAGAAATATTGCTGTTGTTTTCAACAGGTCAGGCTCTAAGGAATGGCAAATCCAGGGGGGAAAAAAAAGCCTGCGTCTGTTCTCAGTTATACCTGTGACATCAGGGGACTGACAGTGGAACAAACAATGTAAATGAGATCTAATCAAGCCTAGCGAATCAGCCATGTCACCAGCATTGTCAGTGTGCATTGACCATGCCCGATTTTTCATGCCTGAGAAGGCACAGGACAGCTACTAGAAGGGATCTGTCAAATGCAATACTGCCCGTCTGGCCTGCGATGCCTTGTGGTGGCAGAATCATCCCAGGAGCAAGGACAGGATGTCCTTCATGGCCCTCTGCGACTCAGGGCCACCTCCACACGGTCTCTATGCCACCCAGGACTTCGCACTTGAGCAATGGAGAAATCTTAACGTCTCTCAAGTCATCTGAGGTGTTTCAGAGGGCAGAAGAAAATCCTTGAGCAGCGAGACAGATAACAAGGCCACAGTGAGGGATGTGGTTGTGGTGGGGTTTGGGTTGTACCTATATGTCCCATGTTTCTTAATTAGGTCATGTTCCTTCCTATTTGCTCACTGCATGGAAACAATACCTTGGTTGCCCTCAAGTTCTATGCCTGACTTCATCCTAATGATGAAGACTGAAAACTATCTTATTATACTTTAGAAAGCCAAAGTTAAACAGCTCAAATGGTTAAAAGTGTACTGGAGAAGTAAAAGGATGTGACCAAAGAGAGGAAAATGCAGGCTGAATATCAGGAAAAAATTCCAAATGGAATACGTAGTAAGCTGTGTCTCCTAAAAGAAGTGAAAAAAGCCCCATTACATAGTCATTTAAAGCCAGACTGGACAAAATCCTGGAAAATATGCCACTGGGAACAATCCTGGCCTGTCTGTGGGGCATATGACCTCATCTGCTTCGGAAAACATTGCAACATTTTGACGCCTAAATTAAGTTCCCAGCAATATTCAAATAGCTCATGGAGTTCAGGAAACAAAACAAGACAGATCTCTGAATGCAGAAACACAATGACTAACTCGCACCCAGGTTCTGCTCTAACCAACATAAACGCAGAGGACCTGAAGTAAAGTAACTCTGTCTTTGTCTCTGTACCAGCAAAATTGGATATTTGCTCCCCTGTCTCACATTTCCTGAAGTTTCATTAGCTTATGCAAGCAGAGCCCTGTGAAATGAAAGGTTTCACAGAAGTGCTGATCATCATTGTTTCTTTCCAAGAAAAGAGGGCAAAAAAAGCAAAAACCCTGAACTTCATTCCAGAGATAAAAAAACAGCACTCTAGGACTTCTTTAGATCAAAAATTCTGTTCTTAATGCAAAATTCTGCTTAAACCCAACACAGCTGCAGCAATATTCAAAACATCACTTTTATATTCAACATCAATAGCAAAGCAAAGAGAAGTAAAGGGACTCTTCCCAACATTTTAGCAGCATCTTTTTTCTTAGACATCAGCATTTGCATTTTAAATGTGCTTTCATGGAGCCTGAAATCTAACTTCTAGAATTTGCTCTGGGCTGAAACTTAGCTTTTTTCCCCTGTATTTAGCTGAAATTTACATTAGGAGTAAATATAATTGAAAAAATAAAAATGAATGCCTCTTTCAAAGCACAATTCACTGTAAACAAGCTAATTCACATGGCTAACTTTTGTATGAAACTACTCTCAGCATCATTTGTCTTCTTCTGGTTGCATCTCCACTACCCAAAGAGCATTACGACTCCCTGCTTGTTCTGTGCTGCTCATAACCTTGCTGGGGGATGATGGCCTCCTTGCAGCTGCTGATTCTGCAGTTTATGACCAGTAATATCATAATGATTCTTGCTTGCTAATCTGCATTTAAATGCTTGGCGTTAGCTTAAATAACAAATTGTTGCTAACTCGGGTCTCCTTCAGTTGATTTCATTAGGGAATAATCACATGAAAAGCTGGGCTGGCAGATCTGTTGGGGCAGCAACCTTAGCAGGACCACAGTGAGAACATCTGCAACCAAGGGGAAGGCCTGATCACTGAGATGTGGCCAGTCTCTTAAAAATATAGAGAACCTAAGTCTGTACCTTTTTCTGACCTATCACATAAAAGTACCTGCTAACTTTGACTTCCTTCCAGTCAGATTTGGTGGTCCATGCAGAGAGGAAAGATTCAAGCAACAGAGGCTACATAAGATTAAGAGAGTGGGAGGAGAATCTGAGTAATGTCATTTATAAATTGAGAGCAGCAGAGGACATAAATTGCATGAGTTCAGGTTTAGTCCTGAATTTGTCCCATGTTTTAACTTGTCCCTTCTGCCTGAATACAGCAGAGAGCTAGCTAATTATTCAATAGAACATATACCACAAAATTTGTTAAAGACAACAACAACTTCCAAATTCCCTTGTTCTGATCATCTTCCTACAACAATAACACTCCCCTGCCTTATTCAGTTTAACCCAGATCCACAAATCTGATTCTGCACTTATCACAGTATATGAAGGCACCTTGAAATGCTGGGAAGCAGATACTGAGCATCAGCACTAGCAATCACAGGAACCAGCTCAGCAAGTCAAAGTGAAGCACAGTCAGCTATACATTGCACTTTATCTCTTGGTGGATGCCTAAGGAAAACCAGAGTGATAGCTGGTGTGAAACACAGCAGCCATGAAGCTGCTTCTACATAGGTTGTTTTGGTTAAGAAACTAGAACGTAGCACAACTTCAATGGATTAAAAGCAGGCTAACTGTTCGATCTTGAAAGAGAACTATAATAAGCCTCAAGCAAATGTGGTTTTAGTAGGGTTTTTGCAATGATCTGTTCTTGGTGCTACACTTTTTAACATTTGTACGAAAAGAGATTTGTAAGAAAATGACTCAGAGAAATTCAACATTGGAACAAATTATGAAGAGCCTGCTTTTCTGGAAGCAATTAAATTCAGACTAGAAGTTTTCTTCTCAGAGATATACACCTGTTCAAACAGGAATTATATGAGGGCTGTCCTAAGCCTCATACTACACCAGACATCAGACTAAATAGTCACAGGGCTCTCTGCTGACTTTATTATTGCTGAATGTATGAGCCTATGACATGACATATAATCACTCCGTAACCACATTTAACAGTGCCATGTTCCTTGTTTGCTCTTCTTCTGTTACCTCCTGGGGAGGCATCTGTTCCTTTCATATGCCCCTCTGCAGTGCCTTTATATGCACATGTATACATTGGATTAACACTGGCAACGCAGTTTGTCTTTGTCTAGGATGTGGATTGTCCTGTCACATGCCTACATGGGCACAGCCAAGGCACTGAAGGCTTGCACCTCGCAAGAGGTAAGGGAGTGGAGGACAGGGACAAAGCAGCCCTGAGCAGCTAATGAGCAAGTGAAGAGTTCACGGATTTGGATAGAAACAGACACCCTCCCTGAGCTCTCCTCAAAAGTTACTCTTTTGAAAAATACTTTGAGGCTAAAGAGGATGAAAGGACAAAAGGGATATTTTTAATGGGTTTATGCTTGGGTTGGGTTTTTTTTTTTTTCCAGGTACAAATTTCAGGAAGAGTTGGGAGGAAGCTGTATAGGTGGAAGAAATGGATGAGACAGGTCTGGCAGAACTACAGAAGAGTTTGGCAACAGTTTCCATCCTGGAAGTCTCTTGACAATCTCAGCTCCTCCCTGACCCAAGCAAGGCTCTTCTCAGTTATGTTTTCACCCTACAGGCAGAAAGTGATACTGACCTTAGTCTTCCGGGCAGAACCAGAACCAGAACCAGAGAGCCTCACTTCAGCTGTCAGACAAAATAATGGTTACCCGTCACTGCCTGCAGTTCCTTTCTTCCACGCCACGCACAGCCTTTCCCAGGACAGTTTCCATTCCCTGGAACTACCCTCATCAAAGCCCTGTTTTTCTTAGCCAGTCTCAGAACCGAGACTGCCTTCATTCTCCTGGACCCACAAGTTTTTGACCATCAGCTACGTTTTCTCAAATGTGTTGTCCCTTAGACTCAGTGACTCCATCTTTTCCAAGAGCTCCTCTTACTTCTTTAACTGTTCGCCAAGCACTTCTGTTGAGGGACAGCATCTCTACATGGTCCCACAGTCCTACAACTTTAGTTCCCTTCCCTTCTCTTCTCCCTATATTTTAGACCTTGATCATCTCACCTGCAAAGTCAGATTCAGCCACTAGTATGCCAAAAACCTGAAAATCTCCTTTGGATCTGTCTTCTTAAAATTTCCAGCCCAAAATCTCAAAGGGTTTCTTTGAGATGTCCCCACAGGCAATACAGAATCATCACCCTTCACTCCATATTCTCCTCATCTCAATGGACCTCCTTATTTCTCTGCCCTCCACGTCCAGCAAGCACTTGTCCTGAGCAGGACATGGGTGGTGGAAACTGTTGACCACTACTGGGACAGCACACTTGGAGAAGTATTTTGCAGTGATTTTGTGTGGTGCTGAGAGCTTTTACCAACAGACCATATTTTTTTCTGAGATGGAATCAGAAGTTACTGGTAACTGCATCCCCGTTTTTTCAAATAATTTAATGCTCCTTTCACCATCCCACATTTCAAGAGAGCTCCAGATTTTATAATCAGCATTACAAGGACCATCATTTTAGGGACTTCAGCACCCCTGTGAGACACAAGGAAAACAAGATAGAGCAATAAGGAGAGGAAAAGAAAGTGCTGCTGAAAAGCTTACTCCTTTACTGAAGAGAGCAGCAAAACCTGTGGTTTTCTTGAGTACAAACAATGAATGACCATGCTAAAGAAGACAGTACAAACCACATGGCTGCACCAAAATTAAGAAGGGGGCTCATTTCTCACATTCTACTCAGAATCAGGGTCAAATTGCCAGATTCGGAGAGGTGTCTAAGCCAGCAGGCTATTTCATGCTCTGTTCCCTTAGATTCACAACCCTCTGAGCTTGGCTTGGTGGTCCTACAGAGGCAAAGGGAGTTCTGAGCAAGTGCAGACTTCATCTATATTTCATGTGTGCTGACCATTTTAATGAAAAGTTTCACCTTGCTAGCATAATGTTCTTTAAATTGACCGTCCTTGCAATACTTGTATCTTTTGATCCACTGCCTCTCATAAAACTGGCTAACCTTTAAGTTCATTATGTTCCTAAAATTATTGCTCTGCATTCAGAGAATGAAACTATTCACCAAATTAGTATGTCATATCTGAGCCACATACCTGCAAATTTTTAGTCTCCCCATTTAAGTGGAATTGACTTGCCAAGGCACAGTGGAAAGAAGATCAATAATTACAGAGTCCAATTTGCCATAGATTTGTTAAACTTCACTTCCTGCCATCATGCCCTCAATAGCTACGGTCAAAGATACATGCTTGTAATCTGTTCCAGCTACATTATATATGCCTCAATCTTCCAAACATTCAAAGCAAACCAACTGCAAACACTGCACTTATTGTTATCAGTGAAGACTTTAGCCATCTACATAACTGTGCCCTCAAGAGGTTACAGACAGCATAACTTTCACATCGGTTGTCAGTTCTTTGAAGTAATACAACAGAAAGGTTCATGAAGTATGTCCTGAGATATTGCAGCAGCAGTTTGCGGGTTATGGACTGCAGACCACTGACAGTCACTGAAGAAACAGCTGGCCTTGGGGTGTTGCTTAGTTTTTGTTGCCTGCTGCCAAATTGACTTAGAATATGATAAAAATAACATTGCTTCTTCATGTAAGCAATTGCTATAATAGCTACAGAGCTGTCATGTGAACATACATGGGAAAGGAAGTGGTTCAGATAATTGCAAATGGGAGGAAAAGTCTACAACACAATCTTTCTATTAGGAACAAAAACTCAGTACACATCATTCCAGAGTCATCTTAAAATGTATGTATGCACTGTACTCAGGATTAGCTGAAACAGTAAATATAGACTAAATATGTAAGATCAACCAATATCTTAACAGCTCTCCTGACTCTGCATGGATCTGCAGTTTCTTGCAGGTCCCAGCATTCAATTTTTGTAAGAAGAGCAGATTTATGGTATAAGTGCTCATGAATAATTCACTCACATCAGTTGCCACATACAACTTGGAGAAATCCCAGCTGTAAAACCTTGGCACCATTAAGCTAGTGCAAGCTACACTACTTTTATACAGGTGTTATTCCACTGACCTACTTGGAGTTACTCCTCCTTTCCACTGCTAGAAGAAGAGGATCAGGTTGTTTGCTTACCTCTGTTCTCTGCCACCTCTTAACAGTAGTAAAAATGTTTCTAGTGTTGGAGTAAGCTAGTTTTAGCAACCTTAGTGCTTCGGCTCACCTCAAATGCAGGTGATTCTACATCTCACCGAACCTTGGGTGTCCCATGACAAGACACTGTCAATTGGTTTAGTTCCTAATCAAGGCCATGTTTTTAAATCATGTTAAGAAAATTACTGAGACTAATGGAACACCATTGAAACTGTAAACTAGCTACACCTAGCATGTTCTTATACTGGTTTCTAACTTCAAGAAAAATATAGTTTCTTTCAAACACTCATCCTCTGCTACTGATAGCAGGAACCACAGCGGTATGTTCATGCAGGTGACTCAGATGAAAAAGAAACAGAAAGCAAAACTGCCCTTCATCTCCTTGCCCAGACAAGGAGAAAGGCACAGAGGATGAATCAATGGCATCACTCAGAGAGCTGCTTATTTTTTCCCAGGCTTTTTATTCATAATAAAAATGGGAGGGGGTCCTTTTTCCCCCAAGCAAAATATTTGCGAGGGTTTTATTTGGTTAGATCTTCATCTGGAGGCCAAATAAAATGACAATCACCTTGGTGCCACTGAGCCATATTCAAAGCACACACAGTAGGCAGTAAAAGCAAACTTAAACCATTGCATAGGGAACTAAGACCTGGCATTCCTAGATAGTAAATAATCCGAACAGCTCATGGCTATCTTGACATAAAGCAACCTAGTAATTATAGTGCTTAAGTTAGACATTTGAATAAATGTAGTCATGTCATTTAAACAATGAAGCTATATTGATTTATAGCAGGTAAGGATCTTATTAAGGATGCAAGTATCTGATCTTTACCTTAATATGTCCCCTCAGTTCATCCACATTATTGGCTTGCACCACCTGGCCTCTCCCTAATGCCCCCCACAGTTAGCTTTTAAGCAGGCTGAGAAATGATGGTTTCTCACTTTGTTCATTTCTTACACATTTCCAGCAGTGCAGGGTGAAATGAGAGACAACCATAAAAACCAGTAGAGGGAAAAATTAGACATGCTGTGTAAATAATTTCTGAACTGTAAGTAAAGTCTTTGGCAATTTTAGTTTCATATCACAAGTTCACAAGTCTTTCGAACTGTCATCTAGAGTGGATAAGCCCTAAATGCTTACGTCCCTTCCCTGAGCAAAGGGATACAGCGTGCTTATCTGGGGCTAGCTCCAGTGGCTGCCAGGCATGGTCCAAAGGGGCCTCTCTCCTCCTCATGCACGATTCACCATCCTACCTTCAGCCCACGACAACATCACGAGGGGGGTGCGTGTCCCCACGCTTCCTGCACCCCCTGCCCAGCGGCCCCCCACTCAGGCTGTCACATTTCACTGGCGTTGCTGTAAGCACAGGCGCAGCCAGCCCAGCTCAGCCGACAGACAGGGGAGCACAGCCGCAAAAAAGGGACTGAACGCAAATTCAAACCAGATGAGCAGAGCTAGCATTTGGAAATAGACAGGGGCGCTTAAAGCCAGGCAGAGTCTGCAATGGCTCTGAGTGGAAATAGCCAGACTGAGCGGGCTTGCAGAGCGTCCTCTCCACCTTCCGGCTGCCCTGGTGGAATTTCAAAACAGAGCAGGCTTCAAGAAGTTGCAATTTCCAGCGGAGTTAACTCTCAAGCAGCTGCTGTATTTTCAAATTGCCAGCCAAATTAAACACAAGAATGCCTGCTGGTCACAAAGCTGAGGGAAGGGGGAAATGACAGGGTCAGTTTGCTCTAAAGTGGAGTAACTGCTCAAAAAGTTGGAGCCAGGGTTTCTGCAGAGCAGAACTGCTCCCCTCGCCACCAGGAGGGAGCTGCTTCCCCGGGGCTGAAGGCTTGGCACGGCCTCAGTTATGAGCCCTGAGCCAGACTACAGCAAAGTTTGTCTTGTGCTTTCTTATGGCTGCATACTACGAATGTGTTCATATTTCCCTTGCTGGGTGAGTTTCTATTTGGAGAGGACAGAGTTAGGAATCCTTCCACTGAAGTCTGCTGCTAAGTGGCCTGCCTGGAGATGCACGGCTGGGTATGGACACTGCAGAGTATCAGCACTGAAAGCCCAGAGAAACACACGCCCCTTACAGAGGTGAGCACACACAGAAGAGCAGACACGGTGTAGTGTTTGCACAGGACGGAAGCGCTACTGATCTGCATGTCACCAGTGACAAGACAGCGATGATTTACTGAAAAAGTGGTCCTATAAAAACCACAGCTTCATGATCCTGTTTTATTGTCTCATAACCTTTAAATACTCCATTCTCCCACACACACTGTCTAGACCATAGACCCAACAAACTCAAGGTACCATCAGATAGCCTGGATCAGACAGCCTGGCTGTGCTCCTCCTGCGATCATGGGTCACCACTACCAGG
Source organism: Apteryx mantelli (assembly GCF_036417845.1). Lineage (NCBI taxonomy): Eukaryota > Metazoa > Chordata > Aves > Apterygiformes > Apterygidae > Apteryx > Apteryx mantelli. The sequence goes on from NC_089978.1 coordinate 30,584,434, forward strand.
GTGAACATTCCCCTTTGGAAAGCTGGGCTGCAGTCTCATTGCCAGATCCGCACACCTGCAGAGAGTAGAGGTGGAGGCAGCTGTGTGGATGGTGGGTGTGGGAAGGAGAAAGAAAAAGGCTGGGGTGGTTTGCACAGTAACACAGTCTATCCTCTGCAATGCTCCCGGGGGCTCTGCAGCCCCCACACTTCTCCAGGTAAATCCATCTCAGCTGAGCTCTGCCAAAATCTACAGCCTGTAAAAACACCATGAAGACACCAGCCACAGAAGTCAAGTCTTTGCCACAAAGAGCTGTGCTCAGCAATCTGAATTTGGCATGCAACTCCCGAAGGTAATATAGGGACTTGAGTGCAAGAGAGTGACCACAGGTCACTGCAAGTCTTTGGGCCATGCTCAGACACACAGACAGTCCAATCAATGGTCGAGGGAGCCAAGGTCTGGTCTCCCTTGCTAGCAGAAAGTTTGAATGACTCCCTCTTCTCCCCAGATCACCAGAGGAGTCTCCACACCTGTAAACCTACAGCCTGAACATGCTGCCATGTCCCCCCACAGCACAAGCACAGAGCACGTAGCACTTACCCCCCAGGAACTGGATGCCTCCTGCCACCCTGCCCACGGTCCTGGAGATGAGCTCAGACACACAGCAGCCCATGAGCGCCGTCAGGGCCACCAAGAGGAGCAGCCCACAGCCCAGCCCCGTCACCACTGTGCAGATCCTCCACTCAGCACTTGGGATGGCCTGGAAGGAGGCGTAGCGGCCACACTGCTCCACCATCACGGTCGTCTGGAGGGTCTCATCCCGCACTGGGAACGAACACCTCCGGAAAGTGCCAAAGGAAACTGACTTCTCCAGCTGAGACCCCAAGAGCCAGTAGGGCATGAAGAACCCCACGCAGGAGGCAGCAGCACAGAGGAAGGAGAGGAAGGCCCAGATCACGCCAGCACAGGTGAGACTGGATGCCATCTTGATATCTGCACTCAAGACCACTCACGATGGGGAGACAGGGAGGCGCCTATGTATTTTAGAGGAGGTTTATGGATAATCCAGAGTCTCTCAGCCTTGATAAATCCTCGCTCTCGGAGAAGCTTGGATCTTAACTGCCATGATGATGTTTTCTCCCATCATGAAGACAAAGGTCCCTGATTAAATAACAAAACAAGGAGAAAAAGTTCAGTAATACTGATATAATAAAAAAAAAGTATATCTGCCACAGTGTTTTTCCTTCCTACAGCACTTTTCATTAAGGCATCACACTTCTCTGCCCCATTACTGCAAGCAGCCACTAGAATTACTGTCAGTGAAACAGACTACCGGCAGTGGTGGTGGGAGGGAGCTTTGTCTGCTGTCAGCTGTGTTCATTGAGGAATGCTCTGCAGCCACCTTCAGGGTTTCCCTGTGCACTTGCCTAGTCGCTTTTCTCCACTGTATGCCTTGGTATGTCCCATACCAACAGGGAAAAAAAGCAAGGCTTCGTTCATCCTTAGGCAGCTGGGCCTTCATCCTGCAACACGTTGGAAATCTGCTTTACATTATATACAGCTCCTCAGCTTCAGTGCAAAACTGTTTGCAGTACCTGAGGCTTTTCAGGATTAGGCCCCTGTGGCAGAGGGGTGGCATTTTCCCCAACTCTCCCCTAATTTGTTGGCTTCCCTGAGGGCCAAAAGGAGCCTATTATTGTTTGATGCTCAAACATGCCAAGAACCCACAGCTCCACACAGGCTCCCGGCAGGTGAAGACATTTTCATGTCTTTCAGATTCATTCCCAAACAACCTCAAGCAGCACATGCTTAAAACACAGAGGTCTCTCTTACTATTCCTGCTTGCACTCAGCCCAGTTTCCTCCCTTTTCTTCTTTGCCTCTTCCCAGGCCAAACCTGGGAGCCTCAACTCCTCTGCCTCCTTTCCTGACAACTCCCAAACTCTCATCTCAGTCCCAGAGCTAACAAGCACTTTTGACTATTATAGAAACATAAGTGCTACTTCCCAGAGGTTGGGGTTATATTTCTTGTTAAATCCATGCTGGATCATTAAGTCTAAATCCAACCGCATTTGTAAATGTATGATCATTTCTCACAGTTGCTGCCAAATTAATTCTGATAGCTATTTACAGGGCTTTTTTCTAAGCATGATTAGATGCCAATCAGTGAATTCAATTCATGTACAGGCAATAAAATTAATACTACATCTGCTGAAGGAGGGAACATAGGTAAAAAGTCTGTAAGCGAAATTAAGCATGTGCACCACACAAAAGTTTTGTTTACTTTTAAAACACTAAGAAAAAGAAGTCTCTTCTATAACGTTGAAAAAGGCCCCTGCTGCTTCTCAAGAAGTACATGCCTAACTATTCGCAGCCACAGCCTATTTGTAGACCTTCCAACGCACAAAGGACCAAACCCCTTGGGACAAAAACTTGGAGAGGGGCAAAGGGTGCCTCCATCCCTCCAGAGGCATCTTCTGGAGAAGGATCTGCCTGTATCTTGGCATAGTACCAAACGCTTAAGGAAGCAGTGGGTCTCGGCACTTAGGGAGGATCATTCCCTGAATCGGTAGAGGAGAAACGGCTGGAAATCGGGGACAATATGGAGGGTCCCGGGGCAGGTCCCTGCCACCCCCGCGGCTCCAGCAGGGCACAGCCTGGCCTCCTGCAGGCTACCGCCTCGCACCCAGGGCCCTCTCTGGCCAGCAGGCTCGCTCCTCTGCCCCCCAAAACACCGCTCGGAGGTGGCGGCAGGGGGATCTGCTGCCAGGGCGATGAGAGGCAAAGGCTGCGGGGCGGGCAGCGAGGGAGCCAAGGGGGGCAGGAAGGGACGGGTGGGTGGGCAGGGGGGCCGGGAGGGGAAGGGGGAGCGGGGAGGCGAGAGTCTGGGAGAGCAGGGGATGAGGCAGGGCAGGGGGATCCGAGAGGGGAAGGAGCCCGGGGGTCCGGAAGGGGAGCCGGGAGGAGAGCAGAGAGGTCGGGAAAGGGGGATTGGGGAAGGGAAGGTCTGGGAGGACAGGGGGGTCCAGGACGGGAGGGGGGACCAGGAACGGGGATCGGGGAGGGGAAGGTCTGGGAGGGCAGGGGGTCCGGGAGGGGAGGAAGGTCCAGGATGGGGGGGGTGGTGTCTGGAAAGGGGAATCGGAGAGGGGAAGTGGGACCTGGGAGAGAACGGGGGTCCGGGAGAGGAGGGAGGTCCAGGACGGGAGGGGGGTCCGGGACAGGGAATCAGGGAGGGGAAGGGGTTCCGGGAGGGGAAGGGGTTCCAGGAGAAAAGGGGTATCGGGGCGGGGGGGAAGGTCTGGGAGGGCCGGGGCTGCGGCAGGGCAGGGGAATCGGAACAGGGGGCCGGGGAGGGGTCCGGGGGTGCGGCGGGGCAGGGGAATCGGGGCAGGGGGCCGGGGTGCGGCGGGGCAGGGGGATCGGGACAGGGGGCCGGGGAGGGGCCGGGGTGCGGCGGGGCAGGGGAATCGGGGCAGGGGGCCGGGGAGGGGTCCGGGGGTGCGGCGGGGCAGGGGAATCGGGGCAGGGGGCCGGGGTGCGGCGGGGCAGGGGGATCGGGGCAGGGGGCCGGGGAGGGGCCGGGGTGCGGCGGGGCAGGGGAATCGGGGCAGGGGGCCGGGGAGGGGCCGGGGTGCGGCGGGGCAGGGGAATCGGGGCAGGGGCCCGGGGTGCGGCGGGGCAGGGGGCCGGGGAGGGGCCGGGGTGCGGCGGGGCAGGGGGATCGGGGCAGGGGGCCGGGGAGGGGCCGGGGTGCGGCGGGGCAGGGGGATCGGGGCAGGGGGCCGGGGAGGGGCCGGGGTGCGGCGGGGCAGGCGGATCGGGGCAGGGGCCGGGGAGGGGCCCGGGGTGCGGCGGAGCAGGGGTACTCACAGGCTGGGCGCGGGGGGTCCCCGCCGCGGCTCCCCGGAGCACATGGGCGCGGGGCCGGCGGGTGGCGGCCGCCCCGAGTGACTCCGCCGCCGCGGTCCCGGCGCGGAGGCGACGCGGGCGCTCCGGGGCGGGACCCGGGACGCTCCGATCCCCACCCCGGCCCCGGCCTTCCTCCCTCCCTCCCTTCCTCCTCGCGCTTCTCTCTGCCCCCGTTTGATTCCTCTCTCGGGGGGCAGCGCACTTCGCCGCCTCCCCCTTCCCCCCCTCCACCGCCGCCTCCCCGGGCGGGACCCGCCGCCGCCGGCGCAGTTGCGGGGGGCGAGGGGCCGGCGGCGGCGCGGGGCGGCGCGGCTCCCCCCGCCCTGCCCTGCCCTGCCCTGCCCGGCCGGGGGCGGCGGGGAGCGCGGCGGCGCGGCGGCGGAGCCGGGACCGAGCGGAGGGGGCGGGCGGGAGGGGGAAGAGAGGAGGAAAAGCCGGGGGGGGGGGGGGGAGAGAGGGAGCGGGGCAGCTGCAGGCCTGGGCGGGAAGATGCGGGGTGATGTCCTGCGGGGGTGCGTGTGCTCAGTGTGCGTGTGCGTGTCTGCAGGCGAGCTGCTTATCCAGCGTTTTGCTCACAATAGTTTGGGAGCTGCTCTGCGCCGAGGGTAAATGTGACCGGAGTACCAAGCAGCTCATCCTGCCTGCGTCAGGTCAAGCGGGGAGATGGGAGCGCCAGTCCTTTCCCAAAGTGGGAAAGTTTTGGGGAGGGGTGGTGCACGCCGAGTCTCTGGGAGAAAGAGAGATTCCCTCTTCCGCTGTCTCCTCTCCACTCTGGAGATGGAATAAATTCCTTCAGACAGAAGACAATTTTATGCCAGGTTTAAATTATGCCGGCACCAGACGTGTAAAATCTCTTTGGTAATGTTTCTTTTACAATCCTGGAACATGGCATGTGATTTAAGTGCTGATCATTAATATTATTAATGTTAAATGGAAGTGAGGTTTATTGCACTCAGCCTGTGTTTACAACATTTGATAGTAACAACAGTCATATTCAGAATTAAATTACAAAGCCACTTTTTTTTTTAAATAAGACTATTTTTTCCCCATAATGCGAAGTCTTAAAATCAGAACACTACTGAAAATGTATATTTTCTCAAGGGATAAAAAATGGATTGCAAAGTATCTAGCAAGATCCAGCTTTCCATCTTAACATTTAAAGCATATTCTTCAAGGAAAAGTGCTTCAAACAGAAGCAGAGAAGTAGGTTAAATATAGGCTCAATGCTAAGATGTCTGCAGTGATGTGGTTCCCAAAGAAGACAATGCAGGCATACCCCTGAAATAGCCATACTCCCATGGCTACATCTAGGCTACATCCACCTAGGCTACATCTATATTTGTGAGTAATATGGGTCATTCTGATCAGATCTGTACAGCAAATAAGTTTGTGCTGAGGACTGGACCAATATTCACATGTTTCCAGAGGTTTTATTTCAGATTCATCTAGTCCAGCTCTATGGACTGAATGCCCATCAGCACTCAGAACTCATTAGGTGCACTCCTGGAGCATCTTTTCTGGTTTAGTTTCATCTGAAAAGAGTCCACTTTGTGCACTCATCACTGCAGTAAACCAAAGCATGATAAGTGAGGATGATGAGGAGTTTCACTCCACAAGTGCGCTCTTGATCCACACTAAAATATGAATATAGATGTGCCCAGGGGGTGACTTCCAGAAAAGGAGCTGGTATGACTTTCCCAAAGTGGAGAGCTGAAGCCTGCTCTGCAGCATACCATTCCAGCACCCTCCCCTCAAATCATTTGCCAAGCCTCCACCCCGAAAGTACACCAACTTTCATGCTCCATTTCTGCACAGTGCTGTGCGCTTCTTGATAAATATAGACCCTCTTCACCTACTATTCTCACGCCTTCTGTCAGCACTCGGCTCAGTCAGGTGCTTTACCTCCTGCTGCTTCATTTTACTTGTGTGTGAAATGACAGGGATACTAAGCTAATGTTGTGACATTTGAACAGTGCTCTTAGTATAAAGGAAGGGAGAAATAGACTACTGGTACTAAATCTGACATTGTCTAAAGACTTGGTCTGCCATGCTTCCCTTTAGCCAAAGGCCTTGGTTAGAATAAAACAGTGATAAATGTGTCTAAATTAGGCGTGTGTTGGAATTATACACTGGTAGAAATTGCTTGACATTAAAACAACTATGGAAAAAACTTCTGTTTCACACATGTAAACAGTCTCTCAGTTAAAACTGACTTTGTAAACCTAAGGAGAGGCAAAAAGGTATGAATTTACTCATGCAATTTCTCTCTTTGACAGTATATGCCAAGGTCCCCAAGTCAGTGCTTGCTTTGCTAATGGCATCTCTACAGCAGTACATTTGCTTCCCTTATATGGCCTTTACATTCACTCCTTGAGCTGCTGCCATTCTGCATTCCCTTCATAGAAACTACACACTGAAGTCCGCATCGCTCCCGAAGCATCTTAGCTTGCCAACTGTCTCCAAATGCCCCCACAAGCTGGCTGCATGACATATGCACTTGTAGGAAAACAGGCTTTATTTCACAATCCATTTTCTATCAATGAAGAAGGAGTTTTGTTTTTATTAGAAACAAACACATTACATATATAAGTTAATATACAAATTCTTGCTTCTTTTTTTATGTTACAACTCAACGTGCTTCAACTACATCAACATTTGCTGCCTCTTTCAGAGAACATTGAGCTTAGATATATTTTTACTGGGAAAATTAGTCACAAAATTCCAATCCTTATCTAACCTGGCTGAAAGAAGAAGAGAGTTATTGCATGATGCTTTGGGACCCATAATATTTCCTGTAACCACAAAAGTAGAGAGACTACCTTAGAACAGAGTGATAACAAAAGTCCTGGTCTCCAGGGTCTTGTCTGTACTGAAGTACAAGCTGGTTTTAAAATTGGTTCTGGTGTTTTGAAATTTGAGGGAATCCTTCACTTTTGAGAAAGCTTCAGAGTTGGTAAAGGGAACATGAAACATAGAATTCCCACTGCTGGAATCATTAGAAGTCAGACTGGATAAAACACCCATGAAAATACTGTCAGAAAACTACTGTAGCAGGGAGATGGGTGAATATACTCACAGATTTTAGCATCTCTCTTCTCCCTGATCCATTGTCTAAGATACTGTTACATCTAGGGCCATACAGACTAGCTGGAGCTGATCAGCATAGCAGAATAAAGTGAGAAAATGCTGTCACTGTACGTAAATCAATCCTAGCCAGTATACATTATCAGAGACTCAGCCACTTTCATTAAAGCATGCCATGTAAGACAATTTGCTGTCATATATAATGCCATAGGGCATGTGTCCCTGAACTCTGAGAAAAATGAAATGGCCAGAATAACTCCATCTCTTCAGCCTTTAACAAGGAAAAGAAACAAGAATTCCTTCTTTGGCAGGCCATCATCTGCTTTTCTCTTGTGTGGTCGTTAGAGAGTGATAGTGCCTACATGGTTCCGAGGATCTTACAAAACTGGATCTTCAGGTCATGTCTGTACTCGATTTTAAATGAAAAAGAAAGGCGTAGGCACAACAGTGGACTTGAGGCTATGCACTGGGAAGCAACAGAAAGTCAACCCAATTATTTAAATATAGACACTAAAAACTAAACAGACAGGTATTATTAGGGAAGACGTCTGATAATTTATACATTTACCTTAAATTATGTCCAATCCACAGCAGTAGGAAAAAAACAGTAACTAAACAAACAAAAACATAGGACCCCAAGTCTAATGCTTGCAAATTTCTAAGTCAGAGGAAGGTAAGAAAACAAATTCAGATCACTAGGCCTTAAAACATACATATGGTATCTCTTCCAAGCCAGGTGCATTGCACATTTTCTACTGGGGGTGGAACTAGACTCCAGAGATTTGGGGCTGTCACATCTGAATCTGAGTCCTGGCCTAAAACTTAGCTCTAAACAAAACATCCTGTCTTCAGTTCTATTCCAATATTGTCTTATGGTTAGTATTTATTTTTATGGTGGTTCTCATGGTGGTAAATTTTACAAATTGCATTATTGACAATTAATAGACAGAACAACACATTTCTGAAGGACAGTTGTCTTACTGGATATAATGCTTTTGTCGCTGACATCAATCTTTTAATCTCTGGACACACATGCAAATAACATATCAAAGAAAAATAAAAAGGGAGGTATCCTTTACTATTTGCTACAAAACTTCCTTATGTCACTTTATCTTTAAAAAGTTATTACTTATAATGTATTTAAAAGCCACCAAGTGTTATACATTTTGCAAAACTTCAGAATAGTAGCTACAACAAATCAAGCTGTTCATTATCTCCTTTGCATCCTGTTGCTGAAGAGGCTGGTGGCTGTCAAAGAGGCTGGAGAGGTTTACTCTCACCCCAGCACCAGAGTTGAAGCGAAGGAGTGCCTGCGCCATGGTTGCAAACCAGGAGGGGTTTGCAATTTGCAATTTGCATTGCTGAGGGGACAGAGCTCCGGCACGACAGGTCGCAGACAAGTCTTCCTCTGACAGCGAATAGACTTAGTCCTGCACGAACTGAGGAAAAACATGTGGACAGTATTAATCTTAAATTTCCACTGTTCCCAAATGGGTTTAGAAAAATAAAGAATGCCTGGATTATGAACGAGCAACTTCTTGGTGAGAAATGTTCATCTACTGGCAGCCTGTTTTCTGTGCATATAGACCCAGTACAAGTAATTTAATCAAGGCATCTAATTTACTGGGGGAACATCTGTCTATCTCACCGAGACTCTGTTGACACAGCATTGAAGAAAGACTCAGGGACTGTACAAAGTGCAGGTCTCTCCACAGTGTTTTCTTGCATTTTGTGGCATGCATATTCAGAGAAATGAGATTTTTTTTAATGACTCACATAACTTTATGAAGATTCTTCTTTAATTTAAAGCTTCAGTTAGAGCTTTGTTGTCAGTTGGGAGTGGGATTTTAAAATTACAGCCTGAAATGTCCCAGTCCCCAGGCTCTTAAAGCCTTAGAGGGACTATGTTTTGTTCAATGCAGTCAGAATATGGAGTTAAGCTTTGTGCTGCTCAACAGTGACACTTGCTGGGCAACCTGTGATTGATTCTGCTAATTCAGAAAATGTTGAAATGGCGAACTAGAGTGATGGTGGAGAGGCAAGGGGAAGGAAAAAAGGCCAATTTGCAAGCACAGGCAGACTTCCTGCCTCCCAGATCCTTATGGAAACGACACCAGCTTAGTTGTTGCCACTGAAAAGTCTGATGCATCTCATCCTTTTGTGTGGGCTCCAGAAAAAGGGAGAGTGTGTGTGTGTGTGTGTGTGTGTGTGCGCGCGCGCGCGTTTGTGTGTCTCCACATGGGAGAGGTGGGGGGTAGAGTTCAGAGCTTGTCTGGGTTTTCCACACAATTTATCTGATTCATAACTACCCTGTTACACTATTTTGAGGCTCATGAACTGCGTTTACAGAACATGCAACATTGACTTTAGTGGCTTATTTTGCATAAAATGTTTGTACGTGTGAATGCAAGGGATGCAAGGCATCTCCATGTTCTTCCCTCCCCGTCATTTGCTGCAGAACTGGAGCTGAGTTGCCTCTTCCCCTGAGCTGTAGCAATCATTTGCATCTAGGTCACCATATTACATATCACATTCACAAGGAAGAGCCTAATGATTTCTGGGGATTTTGGAAAGGAAAGTTGAAAATCCTCTTGTTGGGGACAAAAGCCAAATCAGTTTACAAGTGGAAGTTCATTTCCTGCAGTTCATACCCTGAGGTCCGTATAGATCTCAGGCACTCTGTAAAGCTGGAACCTCTGAAATCTCTCACAGCTTCACTCATGGAAAAAACGTAACGATTCAGCTCTGTGAGTTGAAACGCAGGTAGTACCCACTTTCTGGTGTACTAGCTTCCAAAACAGGGGTTGTTTTCAGTGGGGAAAGAACCAAGCCCAATTTTAGTAAAGGTCTCTAAAAAGCTCTTCAATAGAACGCTCAGTCTATAAATTGGATTCATATACCTACATGTGCATGTATTTATGTGTTTTATATATATTATACTGCACATGGAGTACCTGAGGCCCAGATTCATTCTGTCCAACTGGAGACTCCGGACCACCTCATCTGGGATAGGTACTTACTCAGCCATAGTGGGCTGAATCATGCTCTGGCCATGCCTTGTGTGCACACAGAAGCTGCAGCAAACTTAAGACGGATGAAGCTTGGTCTGTGTGTCTGCCCTAATCTTTGGGCTTGGCCTGTGTTGTCCTTCCAAACTACAAGTCATTCTATGTCATTCAAACATGTCCATTTATGTTTCCCTCAAAAGTTGTATGCTCTAGAAAGAGCTTTTAACTGTTTGTAGAAGGGTTCTTTCTATATTATATTGTAGTAAAATCTCCTAGTCATAGATTGTGCTTCTGCAATATAACTACCTATTTCAATATTCCTTTTCCCAATGAAAAAGCTAATTAGCAAGGTCATTACAGTTGCCACTTATAAAGGGGAAGATAGTAATTCCATTAATGTGCTCACAGGAACTTCATTTATATTACCTCTTAACCTTTAAAAGGATATTATCGTTTCAATAATTAATTGCTTTTTGCCATTTAATTTGCAGTTTATCATTTTCAAGGGAAATTACCCATTAAACTGAGGACTCTCAAAAAAATCTTCACTGAAACACACATCATCAGCCTTTCTTACAGAAGCTAGACATTTCCTAAGCCACTTTCACAAGTTTATGTGAGGAGAGAGGACTTTATGGTAGCTCTGCATATTAAAGAACTGCCCACCTCATGGGCATTTAGCAATCTGGAGCTAAAGGAACAGGGCTGAGGCAGTGATGAGGAAGGAATTAATTCTTATTCTCTTCCTCCGAATTTGGGAAGACAGTGCTTCCCTTCTCTTTGATTGATGCAGTGAGAGTTGTCTTTCCCCTTCCTTCACAACCATCCTGTTTTTTTAGCTGAAGATAATTTATGCTGAAATATCCATGAATGCTTCTGTTAACTTCAGTGACTGATTTGGCTCAGTCTTGTAAAACATCGAAACTCAGGCCGTGAATCACCAAGCACTTAAGCACATCTTCAAGTATAGTCCAGTGCTCAACACTGGAGACTGGAGCTCAACACACATATTCCTGATCTCACTGAAGTCTCTGGTAAAACAACTGTTCATTTCAATGAATCAGACACAAGCTCTATCCCTGTTTGTGCTGACATGTGTACACATTATCTCCATTGCTGCTAACAAAAATTGTGTCCAAAAGTCATCACGCTGAAAGAAAAATGAATCGATATTGGTATCTGAAAAGGTGAGTAATGCATTCCAAGTAGGCATATCTCTGATAGAGTGAAACCCATACCTCAGATAGATGGATTTGGATGGGAAGATGGAGAGGATAAGAGGTGACAAAGTGAATAAAAGAAGAAGAAACAGAAGAGGCATGTATAAACTAGACTATACCATTGATTTATGAATGAAAATCTAGAAGTTTTTCTGATTCAGGTGAAAAAATTAAACTAGCCCTTGGGCAGTTCTACTTGTGCAACTGGCAAGTCCATGACATGTCACCTAAGATGATATACATCTGAATGATATGTCACATGCCTACAGCACCAAGTGGATCATCTTTCTGTGAAAATAAGACTTTTTTGTTTATTTAATTGCAAGATGAAGCATCCTGCTTTTTTAATCCCCTTCCCCATGAATATAAGGGATTCAAACATAGTATTTCATTCTCACTGCACACTGAAACCAGTGCATACTAGCCCTTAGTATTATTTGTAGAGCAGTCAAAAGTCACAGTCAGATCCATAGGGGTAAAGAAATTAGGTGTCTAATCAATGGCCCGTCATACAAGTTTGCTGTGCAGCCAGTGGAGAGGACTAGATAGGAATGTTAGGATGAATTGCCTTCTGAAAGAGCCTTTCTTTCTCTCCGCTGATAGGCAGGAGGCCTGGATGGTTAGCTGTTGACTTCATGTCTAACTTTTAGATGGTGGGAAGTTGGTGACACATATCCTATTATAGCTACTTTATTTTGTCTTCAAGTCTTCAAGCATCCAAGTTCAAGAAAGCGAAAGAGATTCAGATCACTTACTATTCAGAGTTCCCTATATCAGCAGTGGACCAGCAATCACAACCATTAATACAGTAGCAAAATAGTCTGCTTTTGACCAACAGAAGGAAAACCTAGCTCTATGCCAGTATCAGCATTTCCACAGTGAGGCACAAACAAATACTACCTGAAGACAGGCTGCTAATTTCCACCAGTTAGCTCTAAGGGCTGCGGCTTCTTGAAGCACCTGATGCTTCTGTGTTTAAGGCAATACCCTGCCTGTATTAGTAGGGGTCTGGACTTTGTCCTATAATGGGCCATATATGGGAGAGGAGTAGAAATAGGCCACTATCTATCACAATTAACAGAATGATGATATTCTGAAGACAGCTCAACTTGCATGGACAAGATAATCCTTGCTTTTTGCATGCAAAAGGAAGGTTGGGGTCCATTCTGGGGAACCTGATAGTCTCTTGTAATTAATACCATAACTGGAGGTGTGGAAAATGCTCCTTGAGTTCCTGCCAGAGAATGTGAATGTTTCACAAAGCTGTTGACGATGTACTATACACCAGTCTAACCAACCTACTCGACTGCTGTAGATGCTTACATAGAAACCCTATGTTTTCATAATTCTTATGGGAGCAGCAAAATGTACAACACTTTTTCCTTCAAATGTAATCAGAGTGACATCAATACTATCCAGCCATCTGACATCATCCAAGGCAGCAAGGCTTAGCAGTCCTCCCTCTGCATTTCAAAACAGGCACCCCGTCACCACAGCTTCTGCCTGCTGTCCCACAGACACAGTGGGAAGACTGGGCCAGACTAAGCCGCTAGCACTCTGGCCATTCTTGGCTGAGCTGCCCAGTCTGATTCCAGCCTCACTATTTCAGAATGCAAATGTATAGATATGTACCAGGGATGCTGAAGTTTAGAAACAGTGTTGCTTCCTGCAACCTTTGCCATTCCCTAGGGACATAATTATTGGCTTCCAGTGTGTCAGTCATAGGGATGCCAGCCCTGTAATAACGCCATAAGGCATAAAGGCATAAATGATCACCAGCAAGGGATGGCAGACAATTTTAGCAAGGAACTGCAGGCTTCTTCTGGAGGTGAACAGATCTTTGCAGAGAAATTGTTTGCAATCCATCTACAGTGACTGACACCAGTGTCAGCCCTTAAATAATAAAAGTTATTTTTGTCTAGTGCAGCTCTTCAGCATCTCTGAGGGCGGTGGCATCTCGCCAAGGCTTTGGAAGGGCTGTATGAGCTGACACACAAAGATGAATGGTTGAGGCAAGCCCAGAAGACACTTCTGAGTCAACTTTACAGAGAGAATCAAATCCATACATACCAGGTAGCTCCAGCTGAAGTTGCTGGGAAGATTTTTTTTCACTCCTGACAGATGTCCAGGAGTGTGACTTCTCCTGGCACTTTGAACTTTTACTTTTCTTGCTATAGCAATAAAGTTCCATTAGAATCACCCAAACAGAATTGTTATAAGCACTAAAGAAACCGTTTAGGTACACCTCTAAGATTAGGTTGATGTTGTTATGCTGCTAAGAAAATTGCTGTGCTTTTGAATACTTTTATGTGACTTGCATTACCAACATCTTTAAGGTGTAGTTTAATAGGACGATGGCTTTTGTGGTTAAACTGCCCCGCTTTTGCCTCCATCTCACACCATTAATTGTCCCCTCAAGAGTTCCTTGTTCCCCCAAAGTTCCAGGTTCAGTTTGGCTGCCAGAGCTGCCATTCAAAAGGGAGGTCTCATCCCTCTGTTGTCCCTGTTGTTGTACTCTTACCTGCCCTGTGCCAGTACCGACATTTGTATAGGATGTGCAAGATTAGCAGGGTGGGAAATCTATCATCTTATGCACTTACATCTCAACAAACAGCTATCTGACCTAGGACAGAAGTTATTAACTCTACAGACTGTGCTCTAAACAATGACTACGGCAAAGAAATTGGCTGGAGCTGAGATAAGCCAGTCATTCTACCTTGTCTGCACAGCAGAAGGGTGGGGGGAAGCAAAAAGGGCAAAGGGGCAAAGGTTATACAACAGAAGATAAAAAAGGAGTTTTGGAAAAGACAGATAGGCTTCATAATAGAGACCAGCCAAAAAAATGCAATAGAGAAAATGAAATGGAGAACGTCTGTAAAAATTTACTTTATAAAAATACATTTTATGACTATGTCTATATTTATGCATCTCTGGTCCTGCCAAGTAAAGAGTAACAGTAATCCAGAATATACTGAATGACAGCAATATATGCTACATTTATCATATGTCTCCAGCAACTTGAACTGTACACACAAAGCAACCATAATGCTTGAGGTCTGGGGAAAATAAGGATTGCCCAATGCAGCATTGCTATGCAGGCATTTCAGTGATGACTAGTCAGTGATCATCACTAGTTGTGGGAGTTTTAGGCAGTGGTCTGGATTTCGGTTTCCATGTAGGGGTCACAAGAAATAGTCCGTTCACAGGAAACATACCAGAAAAGTCAAGGGAAGAAAAAACTAATAGATTCTACTGAGATCCTTAAGACTCAGAGGTTTGGGTTTAAGTACAGCAGTTTGAGGAATTGTCTGAAAGGGGGAATTCTGCCAAGTTTGCAACAGTTATGGTCTGTGTTAAAACTTGTGCTACTGATGCACTTATTCAAACAGCATTTTTTCTACTCATATTAAAAATCTATGTAGTTGGCCAGACCCATTTCCATTACTTATTAGATCTACTTTTGGTTTCTTATGACCCATGTCACGGCCATGTCATGATCCCATAGATGGTCTTGGGTTGACTGGCTGATGTGAAGGCATTGCCCAGTAGTTCTGATATTATTCTCTAGATTTCCTTTGCTACAGACTGACCACAGCTGAGATCAGGACATCATGATAGGCACAGGTTCTTGGCTTGAAGGTGAATAGTTGTATTACTTTATTCAGTGGTTTGCATTACCTTTATTTCATCTGTAAAACAAAATGTACTCCAGAGACTTTTTACCAGAGGGACATAGGCAGCCTTTGCTTGGAGAGAAAGATAGCATGTCCGGCCTGCATCAGCATTATATCATGTGTTACGAGTGTCTTGCTTCTATTTTTTTCTGCAGAAATACTCCCCTTATGTGCTATATTATCCTAATAATCTCCTATATTATAATTCTCATCTCCATACTAAAAGACATATGCAAAGGAAGATAAGCTTTATATCTGAGGCACAAGGACACAATGTCATTAAGGTCATGCTGGCAGTCAGCCAGAAGCAGATACTAGTTCTCCTGGCTCCACCTTCTAGACACAGTCCACTAAGCCATTTGTTTCCTCTTTTCTAAGAGAAATTTTGGCCCTCACTGAAGTGAGAGACAGTGTTGTGACCAATGCTATTGACTTTGCGTGGCCTAGGATTCAGCCATGTAGTTCAGATGACAATTTCCTTAGAGGAGTCCCATATTCTGTACACTTCTAGAGCCAAATATATTTAGACTCACTCCTATTTGTTTTGCTGACATAATGCTTTCTTGGAAATCAATGGTTGTTTAGCAGGAGATCAACAGGAGGGTTTCATGGGTTTGGTATGCATTAGCATGCACACTGTACTGCTAGTGTTATCTTTTCAGCAAGTTATAACAAACAAGAACTTTCCAGCTCCTCAACCAGGTGGCTGACTCAGCATCACATATATTATCTCCAGTACTGCTGGCAGTGAGGCATGACAATAAATCCTCAAATGAGATAGCATGAGCTAACTGCAAACTTCAGAATGGCATATTCTTCTGGAGCTCCAAAGCACAAAGTCATGTTTCATTCCATGACTACAGGTTACTGTCAGGGCCACCTTTGGCCAAATCACTTATGGAGCCACACCTTAATTTGAAAAATGGGTCGACACTGGCTGAGCTTTGGAAAAATTGTTAGCTCAATGATTGGGTTGATTTCCTCTGGTGAAAAGTATCTATAATATCATTCTCTCTCTTGGAAATTAAGCCAACAAAAAAAAATCCAACTCTAACTGACTTGAAGAAACAGAACATTTTACTGTGCTCCTGCCTATCATCAGATGGATTTTCTAGTCCAATCACAGCAAAAAATGACTTCAAAATGCTAGAGAAAGCCAATGAATAATTTGATGGCAGAGAACTAGTGAAAAACATTAAGGCAGTCATGTGTGTCTCCTGGGAAATGTTACATGCAGTGGAGAGCCTGACAGAGCAGCGTTCCACTGACTGATCTGCTACAGGGGCCGGGACATACAGGACTATTCTCACTTTCATAGGGACTGGGTAGCTGAGCAGCACGTTACTATTGCCAGCTCTTCCTGCAGATGCTCTTCTTTGCTGCATCTGAAAGCATCAGGGCCTGCGAACTGTATGTAACAGTAGCATTGTCAGTATTCTTTTTATCTATTACACTATAAGAAAATACAACCAATTATGGACACTTGTTACATGTCCTTTCACCTGCCTGACCTCTCTTCTTCTCTTTCCTGTTCCTATGTTGTTCTCTGTGCATTGTTCTGTTGTTCTTTTGTGAGGAAAACTCTGCATTAGTTTTCCTCTCCCTTCCTCCCTTTTTTCCTCCCTCCCTTCCCTCTTTCTCCTCCTCCTCTTCCAAAGATTTCTTAATCTATTACTCTTCTTTCAATTTATTTTTACATTTTCTTCTTATCACAAAAATCATCCTCTCTCACCCTCATTTGCCTATCACTACACCCATAGCAAAAGTTATTCCCTCCTCTCTGTGTTTAAGGAAACATTTCTTTATGTCCTGCTCTGTCACTCATCTTTTGACACAGGATAAGGAAATACTAGCTCAAGTCACATCTTTGACCCCAGTCAATCTATTCTTCCACTGGAATTTTCTTCTTGCCTAGCACTTTAAGAAACAGATTCAGGTGACTATTGCAAACCTGTTTGTTTTTCCCTTCAAAAAGTACACCTAACTCTACGTATTTGAAAATACAATTTTTTATTAGCTTGGGTTGCTTGGGCAGCAGGTTGCATTCCATAAAACACATGGCAGTTGTTCTACAGGCTAAATTGTGTTCCTATTTGTAGTGCATTGAGTGTGGGTTTTGTGCACACTTTCATCAGCTCCTTAGTGACAAGAGTTATTTTGCTGTCTATTCCTGGAGAGAGAGAGAGGAAAAAAAAGAAAAACATAATAAGGAACTGTGATAAGAAAATCAACAAAAAATACTATGTACCAGACTGTCGGAGTGGGGGAAACGGGCCCGGAGTAACGACGGAGTCTCAATATGAGTATGGTCGTTCTCCCTTTCTTAGAGCTTACACAAAGTATATATATCGACAAGCAATACGCATGCGCTAGCAATAGTTACATGATTGGTTACAGTTTCTGTCCATACGTATAAAGCGGATACATGATTGGTGCAAGGTTGCTATCCACGTTCCGTCGACATTTATGGAACCTAGTTCCGTCCAGACTTGTTTACCAGTTTTGTGAATACCCTCTTTTGTAGTGCTCAAGGCCGCCATACGGCCACTTTCAGCAGGCTTCAGCAGGCTCGCTTGCCTTGGCCTAGATAAGGCCGCTTTCAGCAGGCTCGCTTGCCTTGGCCTACATTCCTTCCCTTACCCTGAGAAGGGGATTGCTCATCCCAGTCAGATCATGCCCTCTCTTGCTTAACCATTCCTCCACACCAGACATTGCTGATACCTGTAGTTTGCTGCCATCTCCAGCTTTTGTAAGGGAACTTATGCTTGAGTAAACTGCACACTCTACACAAACTGTCTTCCTTTTCTACATGATAGACTGATATTTGAAAGCAAAGCTCCTTCTGGCAGTTACAGCTCACAAAGTCCAAATTGTTTTATTCCACAATATGCATCCAGTTGACTTAACAAGAAAATCTTTGCTGGTGGACAAGCAAACTGGTAAGAATGTCATGTCAAAATCTCCTTTAGCTTTTGAGACACATACAAGCCATGGCACAGCAGCTGAGTTTTAGATGGTGACCTCACTGCATTTGCAAGACACATTTACAAGAGTTAAAAAAATCTGCTCTGAAAAAAAACCATATAGCCTACAAATATTATCCCTATCAGAAAGAGTGAGGGATTTTTTTTGTAGCTGCATCTAATATGCCTAAAAGAAGAACAAAAGTTAAGCCCTGGTGCCCTCATTCAAATAGGTCTTTAAGATGCAGGAAATTAAAATGTGCTCCCTTGATTATCCTTTCTCTTTTTTCCCAAGAGAACACACACACAAATAAACATATGCTATTTCAAAATCCTGTAGGTTCCTGCCAATTCAGTGGGTTACATTAGCTAGAAGCATTCTGGCTCATGAAACATATTCTTGAAGAAATGCACTCCCATCAAGGATCATCTGAAAGCAAAACTGGATGATTCAAATGACAATGCATGTACCAACTGATTGAGGAAAATCTTTGTGGTTCCTCATGTATTTCTGGTGTAACTTCCTTGATGAGACTTGGCAATGGTTTTGACTTATCTGAACTTGTGGCTCAGATGTTCATGTCCTTCTGACTTGTAGGTGTGCCTTGATTCTGTCAACTTATCCAACAGGTTAAGAGCATTTGAAACATTGTTCAAACTGGTTCATAACAACATCCAGTGTATATTTGGGATGGGATATTTCTAATAATAGCATTTTCTTGACATGCTTAAATATTAATGTGCACATCTGTGACTGCATGCATCTGTAACTGCATGTAAAATGTAACTGCATCTAAAGCAGATTCTTGACATGGAGGAGGTAGCTCTTGGCTCCTGGAAGCTCAGTTGGAAGAACAAGACACACAGAAGAAGATCACCATCAGAGAAATGGGGTGGAGGAACGGAAGCTAAAGAGGGAAACAAGGTGTCTAAAAATACTTGAAGACCTGCTTGCTGACTAGCCAAAAGTAGAAACAAGGCACTACACAGGCAGTTCAGAAGATCTGAACTTTTATGTAGAAGATAGATGTGAGGAAGCAATCAAAAGATAAAAAATGGAACAGAAAAATAACCGGTTCACTGTCCCCATTGTGCTGTGATGTCAGGAGGGGGGCTCTGATCATATCATTTTCTTGAGATGACTCAAACACTCAAACTAAAAGAAAAAATAAGTGAATTAAAAGCATTCAAAAGTTCAGTGCTCTGTCTTGGGCATGAAGTCAAACACTACTCAATTCATTTGCAGTTCTTTCAAGAACAGTCTACAGAAGAGTAACACAAAGTCCCCAAACCTTTGAGGAATTGAGCTACCACTTGAGTCTCTGTTTTTTGATCTACACACCACCATACAAATGAAAACAGACTTTCAGTCACATACAAAAGGCACAGATGTCTTCAGAGCTCATGTTGGGATCCTCATCTTCCTAGATTTTTGGTGCCAGCCCAGTTGGGACAATGCATTAGATATTTTTTAATTTCATTTTTGCTTTTTTTTTTTTTTTTTTCCTCAGCTGTGAATACTTGTTGGGTAGAGTTGTGTGATGAGAGGGCACTAATGGACAGATGACACAAAGGGTCAAGCTGCAGTGGGGGAAGTGTTACTTGCTGCAGGGCTTTTCTGACCAAAAAACGTGTCACTAACAGGCTAGTTTCCTTTACAAAGTGTCTTGATCAGTTTTGACTCTCCTCTGCTCTATCATTCCACAAAAATGATCTGCTGGCTAGCTGTCTCCAGCAAGCAGGTTAAAGGAATAAGAGAGAGGTAGAAGTCCTACACTGCAAAGGGTGTGAAGTCCTATGTAGGTGGAGGGAGCATAAAATGGGAGCTGGCTTTGGAATCTCCTCCTCTGCTCAGAAAACTGGACAGCTCTGCAAGCCATGTGTCAAAACACAGGCTCCAAGGAAGAGAAACTCTGATCCCTCATGTCTCAGTATTCTGAAAAAGAGGCAGTTGAGTGACATCACTCAAGCATAAATGCAGAAATTTATCTTCAACACAGAGCAGCAATAACTCTTTCCCATGGAAAGCCTCCCATTGAGTTCATTAGATATTGTCTCAGGCTTTATGCTTGAACAAATCCAAACTTCAGATCAGTAACTTCTGACAGTTTAAAGGATGGTGATGCCTGACTGTTGAACTGCACTCTCTACTACCCACATAAGCTGTTCTGATTTTCTAGGTTTGTCAGATGCACTTAATGTCTAAATTAAAAAACAAAATAAAAGAATAGATGGATATATTACCTTTCCACAGTGCATGAAATGTACACCCTGTAAATGAAAAAGGAAGCTACCTTTTCCTAGAAAGGAATCCTCCTTTAATTATCTAATTAAAACAAGAGAATGTAACACCTATGTGCTGTATACCGTCTCCCCCTTTCCATGACAATTTTACCTCCACCTACGTACCTATCTTGTGTCCTCGGGAAAAGCTCACAGAAATCCCTTAGTCAAAACTCCACGCTTGATACAAAATCTGTCATAGATGAGATCTACAGCATTCTAGCTGAGCACACAGTCAGACATCTACTAATGTTTGAACTAATATTACCAAAAGCAGCATTATCTTAGGCTCGGCACCTGCAGACCTATGAAAATGAGTTTTGGCCAGACTCTGTATGGGAGCTGAAGCTGTTGCTGCCATTGAGGAGGAACAGGGATCCCAGAACAGCGTCTGGTTCAGAGGGCCACTGCTCATTTGTTCTGTGGTGAAGAGACACCTCCACTGCTCTGGAATTACAACAAGAAGCCTCTGATTTCAAATTCCTGTTTCAATAAATGAACAGCCAAGGTAAGAGATAAGAATCTTTCCCCCATTTTGACGTGCCTTTA
Source organism: Apteryx mantelli (assembly GCF_036417845.1). Classification (NCBI taxonomy): domain Eukaryota; kingdom Metazoa; phylum Chordata; class Aves; order Apterygiformes; family Apterygidae; genus Apteryx; species Apteryx mantelli. The sequence goes on from NC_089978.1 coordinate 30,605,105, forward strand.
CTTTGATTAGTATTAGCATGTACAATAAAGTGTCCATTTATTTTACTTTTCTTTTTTAGTTGAGCTCATTTATCTCATAAGAGTGAACTTATTTGTTCTTATTATTCATTCTTATTCACTAATCTAATAAGAATGAAATAAATATAGGTATTTGTCCGCAGGAAGGCAATTTTTTTTTCTTATCATCAAGCCATAATCTTTTATTTATTCCATTAGAATTTAACTTATATTAGCTATCAAATATTTAGATTCCATAATTAACCAGAACAGTTATCAACCCCATCTCGGATTACTATCAAACCAAGTATGATTGAAGGCTTATGAAAAGGTATTTCAAGCATGCAGCATGCAGGTATAATCGGGCATTCGTGGGGTCTACTGTTACTGTTTAAAACTCCTCAGTAGGCTAGCTGAGTCTGTCCTCTCTACAGACAACACTTTGGCTAAACATAGGAGTAATTCTCAGGAAAATTCACTGTAAACAGATAGATCCCGCAGTAGGACGATGCTAGTCGCTGTGGTGGCGTCAGGCGCTGAACGCGTGCAGGGTGACCTCCGGCAGCACACACTTGGGCTGCCACGCGCACCAGGCCGGGCGCAGGTCAGCCAGGACGCCCGGCCGCCGCCGCAGGCCCCATCCCAGGCCTGGCGCCCGGCGGCCCTGGCTCCTCGCCCACCACCGCCATTTCGCTCCCCGAGCGAAGTCAGCCTGCGCCGGCGAGCGGCAGAGGAGGCGCGAGCGCGGCAAAGCTTGGGCAGGGCACGAGAGGACCTCGGTCCCCCAGCCTCAGCCATCGGAAAACCCCGGGCACCTCTCCGGAGCGCCCGCTCGCCGCCTCTCCCGAGGAGAGGGACGGGCAGCGCTCAGCCGCCCCGCGGAGCGCCACAGGCGCGTGTTTCTTCCCGCTTATTTACTCGAGGTCCCGGTGGATCCACTCCCGCCGCCCCCGGCCGCCATCAGCGCGCTGCCCCCGGCCGGCCGCCGCCGCGGCGGAACCAAAGCCCCGGGAGCGCGTTTCCGCGGGGAGCCGCTCCGCCGCCGCGGCGCCGGGAGAAGGGCCAGCGCCGCCGCCGCCGCCGCCATGGCCGACACCGCCGCGCCGCCGCCGCCGGCCGCCGCCGCCGCCCCGCAGGGGGGGCTCCCCGGCGGCGTGGCGGGGCCGGCTGCCCCCGGCAGCAACCCGCTCTCCCGCAAGCTCAACAAGATCCTGGAGACTCGGCTGGACAACGACAAGGTGGGGCCGCGGCGCGGCGCGGCCTGCCCGGCGGGGGTGGGCTCGGCGGGCGCCGGCCCCGCTCTGCCCCTCCGATTTGAGCTCCCTTGTCGCGCAGATTAAAAGCGAGGCTCCTTCGTCCTCCCCGAGCGGCACGCCACGCACCTGCTCGTCCTCCTCCAGCCGCGGGGAGGTTTCTATCGCTAGGCTCTGCGGGCGCTTCTGAGGCTGTTCCCCATTTCAATGTTTTGTAGCAACGGATAGGTCATGCTCTAACCAAATACAATGTTTCTGATTAAAGCCATTATAAAAATAATAGACAGAGTCGTGTATTATAACATATGAGCAGCGGAAGGGCTCAGCAGTTACTTTAGTTATTTACCACCTGAGCCGGAGCCTGTTTTGGTGGTCTCTTTCCTTTAAAACCACAAATTGGGTTAGTTATATGTAACATCCGTCTTTGTAACTGAATGGAAATTTTGGCTCTTTTTTTATTTCTCAGGAAATGCTGGAAGCTCTCAAGGCTCTTTCGACCTTTTTTTTTGAGAACAGTTTACGCACACGAAGAAACTTGCGTGGAGACATTGAACGTCGAAGTCTAGCCATAAATGAAGAATTTGTCCACATATTTAAGCAAGTTAAAGAGGTAGTGTGTTTACAGTTTTATCAGCTATCTCACAAGAGCACTACTACTTAAAATGTTTTCCTAAAGGACTTAGGGATGTTTTGATTTCCCAGGACAAATGTACTTTTACAGTAAAACTGTTTCAGAACTTGTACCATCTGATGAAAATCTTGCTCAGAGGGAAATGATATTTTAAACAAGTAAAAAAAATCACTTGTGAACATTGATCTGTAGAGGTACTTCTGCTCCACCGATCCCTAATCTACAGTACCTGTGTACCTCCCAACATGGGCATCTCGTTTTGGTGGGATGAAGCTGGGCCCAGATGTGGCATTTCTGATTTAAAAAAACAGATATTGTTGTTTGAATCTGTTTAGGAACTCGAGAGTATAAATGAAGATGTGCAAGCAATGAGCAGCTGTTGTGAAGATATGTCCAGTCGTTTGAAGGTAATACATGTGTTTTCCATTTTTTTCCTTTTGAGATGTATTTGCTTTCTTTTAACAGGCTAAACAATTATTTTGGAGGATTAACAGCGCAACTGAGATGTTTCCAAAGTATAGCTATTATTTTACTTTAGGATATTAACATTTTTCTTTTTACTTGTTTAGAAAATGTATTGAGCAAATTATTTTCCTTTGTTCCTACTTCCAATTCAGCAGATAGCAATAAACCTTTTTGAGAATATCAATGTAATATCCATTAGTGTTTTTGTGGAGAGAAACTGTTTGATTAACTAGGATATGCGTGAGATGAAAGGGTTAATTATGTTTGTGTATTTTGATTTAAAAATTGTCTGTTGCATTGACTACAACTGTTGAGTTACACGTTCATATAAATATCTCAGCTATATTTGTGAGAAAGTATATTATAATTCAAAGAGTGAGACAAATGTAATGTGCAGTCTTGATCCTATTGTTTTTGTTTCATAACTATGTCTCAAGATGTTGAGGCGCAACAAAAGTAATTTTGTTTCATGATAATCCTGAATACATAATGTACTAGAGGATAAAAGTTGTGCTTTACTGCTTTATAACACGTTACTAAATGTGGCCTCATTTTAGTGTACAAGTTTAATACTCAGTCCAGTGGTGAGTTTAAAAGGGTTATGAATATTTGCATCTAGGCTGAAGTATAGATGTTTTGCCAAACCAAATCTGTTCTGAGGATAGCATGTGAATTGTAGTATGTGAGTGAGAGTCCTTCTCTAAAAACTCCTGTGCAAACAGTTACTTTCTTCCCCTATAATGTGTACTTAAAGATATTTAGATGAATAGACTTCATAAACATTGTATATAAGGGAACTTGAGAAAGCTCCTAGTTTCATGAGCTTTCTCCAGAAAGTGTGAGAGAGGAAATACACATACAGTCTAGCCCACTGCACCATTTAATACTGTTCATCTGGATATAAATCTGCTGTAGTTCAGAGACTGATTAAACTCTCAGATGTGGAAATGAGTCAAGTGTCCATGCAGATTTTTATTCTTTTCTGTCTTTAGATTATGTAATGCAGCTATCATATCTTTTTCAGAGCAAATAGGGCCACCCTGCTGTGATTCATTTTTCTGTTAAAATCAGTATATAGTTTTGGTCTCTGCCTCACAGAAGGTTTCTTCTTGAGCCCTGTAGAACTCTGACTTTACTCAATTCAACCTGTTTTACTTGTCTGTATGATTATAAGATAAGTTAATAAACTCATGAACTAGCAAACTCAGTTGTCAAGTACTCTGGTATTTTACCTGAAATAAAACATCAAGGTGGCATGTGCTCAAGCTGAGTAAGACATCAGTGTACTGCGACAGAAGAGCAAATACAAGATATAGAAAGGAATATTGCACATAAGGCAGAAGTGTAATGAGAGGGCAGTGTATTAAGACAGTAAAGCAAATGCAAGATACGAGAAGGTCTATATATTTCTCTTAGTCTCAAAGCTTTTACATTTTATATTTTGTAAGTTTATAACATTATTCAATAGAAACAGCTAGCTACTGGTCCAGGACAGTGAGTTAATATATGTGATGGCTGAATGGAAGAAAAGAAGGCAAGCACTAGAATGTGACAGGGATAAAGCAGGGTTAAAAGATAATGAGCGTTTTAGTTAGTATACTGAGGTGGAGAAGAAGAGAAATGTTTTTATTTTGAATCCAGAAGAAATATAGCAAATATCAACTTTCCAATTTTCTGATGTGTCTGACTCTTTTCTACCAGTTATACTGTTTTGCTTGTATTGTAAGCTCCTACTGTTGTTACTGTATGTATATAATGTATCTGACTTGGTTTTGGATGCATGTAAATAAAAAACGGTTATTGATGTATCTAGTCAGTTCCAGCAAAATTGCTTTTCTTTCCTTTCTGCTATCTTGCTATTACTAGTCCTCTTAACAATTATTTCTATCCAGAAAGGAAATGTGGAGAACTCTTGTTTGGAAAGGAAGCAAATTTCTTCTTCCCTCTGCTATGATATATTAAAATCTGCAACTCTGAAGGAAAAAAAAAAATACCTGGAATTAGTGAATTTCTCCACAAAATAGTCCAGGACCAGTCTTCAGTTGTAATGGTCTTTTCTATTATATTGAAAGTTGCAGTTCTTTATTGCTCATCTCTCTGTTTTTGGCTTTTTAAGTGAAAGGTATTGCTGAAGGGTGAACCCCCACCCCCAAATCTGACGCATTAAAAGTCAATGTATATTATTAAAACAGAAATAAAGTTACAAATATGAAAATATATATATATATATATATATATAAAATATAAAAAGTCTAAAGATATCTTAAAAGGATTCTGAAGTTACTAAATCTTCAGGAAATTCTGTCAAGTTTTGTATGCCAGTCTATTATAGTTTCCTTTGGAAAATTCAGCAATTTGCACTTTAGCAGTACTTGCTTATTGTATTTACGGAATACTCAGGCTCCCTCTGACTGAAGTCGTACTTGTGCATTTTCTAGTCGTTTTCACCTTTCAAGGTGTTCCTGTAGCTTAACTGCTTTTGCTTTATAGCTACTCTAATACAGCAAGTAGAAAGGGCTAGAATGAATCAATGTGTGTATATACTTGCATTAGACCTTTAAGAGGTTTCAAGGCTGTCTTGTTCATTTTCAGCTAAGACAATAATTTAGCTTTATTAAACATAGTTTGATTTCAGTCTTGAGATTATTCACCAAGAGTATCTTTATAGTTCTTTCCCACCCTCTTCTCTTGCAGTATTTTTCCATATTGAGTACATTTTGATTTCAGGATTTGTGTGTGTGTGTGTGTTTAATTTCCTTCTTTTTCTCCCTAAAACTAGTGGTGTCCTGTGCGAGAAAAACAATTCCAGATCTCTCTTATCTTCTTGCTGAGAAACGTATTTCTGAACTCTTTTAACTTCAGTTACAGCAGTCCCTACAGTCATGCGACTGCTGTCTGTAGCAGAATTGTTTCTGCATGGATTTCCTTGTGTTGTCATCACTGACCATTCAGAGCTGGGCTCTAGTGATGGACACTGGGCTTTTTCAAGCTGAGCATTTTAAGTGTATTGCACTTAGGCCTTACAGACCTATAAGCTGCTTGGGCAATTGAGCTGAGTATAGCTGAGAAGCACTGCTGTATTCATGTTATCTAATATGGCTGGGTAGGTGCTGACACTAGGCGGTTTGACATCCAGATCAACATTTCTCACTTCTCATTTGTAACAGCAAAGAATTTACAATTGATGAACAGACAAAATAATGAGAACTCTTTGTACTATTTATGTAACATTTTTATATTAACTGTATCTGAATTAAATATTAATTATGTGCATATATAAATTTATGTAAAGATAAAAATATATGTGGATAAGGATATTAATTAGGGTTTTCTTTCATGCCTGAAAACTGGGAGGGTTAGTGAATACTTATTGCAAAAAAGCAGTCTCTTTCAAAGAGTACACTGTTTCAACTACTTATAGTCAGAAAGCCACAAAAGTATTACATACTTTTAAAGTTTGTGTAATACATTTGATATGTTTGTTTGTTTCACATACTTACAATTCTAACTATATTCCAGGCAGCAAAGGAACAAACCCAGGACTTGATAGTGAAAACAACAAAACTTCAAGCAGAAAAGTATGTATACCATCTTATTTATTTCTTAAAGACATGACCGTACTGGTCTGATTTAATTTTAGATCTGGTTCTGTCTTTCTTATTTTTGAGTATTGACTTTGCTTTTTTATTTGTACTTTTGTTTTTGACACTGTTCTTGTTTGTAGTTTAATTGGAGTTGAACTCTTAGTTTATTACTGGAGGATACGGAAAGTTAAGAATGTGTTAGTGCTTACTGCCATAAAAATGACTTTTTAGGGAAAAGAGTAAGTTCTAGTAGTACAGTGTGCCAAATATGAATGTGTTCTACCTGATGCCAGTTGACAATATAAGTTACAATGTTTTATAAGAGATAAGATTGTACATCAGATTAGAATTCCTAAAACATCAGTATGTTTTGTTTCTTGGACTTAAGCTTTTAGAAATACTTGGAATAGCTTATTGGTATTAATCAAGGTATATAGGATTCTTCCAGTTGTCTCTGAACTTAATTTTTTTCCCTAATTACGCTCAAACACAAGAAAACATTTGTTTACTGTGAGGGTGGTTGAACACTGGAACAGGTTGCCCAGAGGGACTGTAGAGTCTCCATCTCTGGAGTTATTCAAAACCCAACTTGACACAGTCATGGGCAGCCTGCTTTAGCTGACCTTGCTTGAGCAGGGGTTTTGGGCCACATGGTCTCCAGAGGTCCCTTCCAACCCCAACTATTCTGTGACTCTCTCTAGCTTAGTGTTCCAGTAGTGCAGTGCCATTGAGTGACTGGTGACTGGTTGGTTGCTGTTTCCTGTATAATTAAGAGATTTGCACAAATTTTGTGCAGACTTAAAGAATGACTTTTTATTTGCTGCATAATAGGGTTTTTTCTGTGTTACAAATACAGTGCTTTATATAAAAAGGGTTGTGGGTCTATAAATCTACAAAAGAAGTATCCATACCTTTTAAGTGAATTCCTTCACATTATAAATATATAAATATAGAGAAGTTGTTTGCCATTATTTTTGTTTGAGGTTTTTGTGACCTAATATTTGTCTTTGAAGGAAAGATGATTTAGACTTTAAAAGAAGGGTGTCGGGAAGCAGAACTGGGATTTGCTCTTCTTAGTCACTCTCTTAGTCTGTGACTTTGGATGAATTCCTCTACTGACAAAAATTTACCAAAAGTATTTCAGTGCTCATTTTTTTTCATTATTAGTTTCGTATTTTTTTGTTTTTGTTGTTATTCCAATATATTCTTTGGAAAGCACTCTTGTGCAGAGATTAACAACAAAAAGTGGAGTATAACATACGTTTTCCATATTTAAAACCAACTGTAAGATATATAAGTACAGTTCAATGATCCTAATGCAGAATACTTTTTCCCTTGGTCCTCCAGCCTCTCGTGGAAGAATAGATTTGTATCTTGCTCTTTTTGGTATTTTTACTCATGGGAAGAGGATAATAGTCTATGACAGATTCATATAATCTTTATCATTTTTATGGTTAGAGCATCTAGTTTTACAGCTTTAGCCTTTGTCAGCATAGAACAATGAATCTCCTTGCTTTATGTGCTTTCTTCTAGAAATTATATTTAGAACACTGGCGATTAGAAATAATTATTTCCAGTGATAAGTTTCTAGTGGAAATTATGATTTGGGATAGTCCTGGGTGCGCTTTCAAAATCACTAGGCTCATGCTGTCAACTTCGGTAGGGGATGGATTATGTCCTCTGAGAGTCTGAATGTGAGGTTAGAGTGTAATCTGTATATAATTTAAAAGTTGAATGTGGCATACTGCATAAAATACAATACTGGTTGTTATAGAATGAAGGATTTTGCAAAGTCACAATTTAAGGAAGTAACTGAGCAAAAGGCAGGGCTTAAATCACAGAAACACAGAAGGGCTGAGGTTGGAAGGGACCTCTGGAGATCATCTAGTCCAATTCCCCTGCTCAAGCAGGGTCACCTAGAGCATGTTTCCAAGGATTGTGCCCAGATGGCTTTTGAATATCTCCAGAGAAGGAGACTCCGCAGCCTCTCTGGGCAACCTGTTCCAGTGCTCTGTCACCCTCACAGTGAAGAAGTTTTTCCTCATGTTCAGCTGGAACTGTCTGTGTTTCAGTTTGTGCCTGTTGCCTCTCGTCCTATTGCTGGGCACCACTGAAAAGAGTCTGGCTTCATCCTCTCTTCACCCTCCCTTCAGATACTTATATGCAATACTAAGATCCCCCCCAAGCCTTCTCCAGGCTGAACAGTTCCAGCTCTCTCAGCCTTTCCTTGTAAGAGAGATGCTCCAGTCACTTAATCATCTTAGTAGCCCTGTAAATAATTTTGTTATTTTGAATATGAATATATGAAATAGTGAGGTAGAGAAGTGGTCTTCTTTTTTGCATAGTCTCACAGAAAAGGAAAGTTGCTTTAATTCTGTTCTGAAGCAGAATAAAAGATAAAGAAACCGATTCCAAGTGATGTATATCTAATTCTTCTTAAATTCCATTAAAAGAGATTCTGCTGTTTTATTCAATTGCACCAACAGAGCAGAATTTTCTGTGCAATTTTTAACTTTGAAATATTTTTTAAAAAATCAAACTTTGTCTCACATACCACAGTATGTCTGAATTGTTTAAGTTCTTAAACCAGTGCTGAGGAATGGGATGTTTTTAAATATAAATAAAATTAGTTACATGCTTCTTTTTTGCATTAGTAATTACTAAATATTTTATAATAGCAGACATAATAGATTGCATCAATTTGCTGAACAAGTTGTTTACACTGCCCTTGAGGAAAGTCTTGATTCTACCCATGTCATCAATTTCTAGATTTAATTCTAATCCATTTTCACCTTTTGGCATTTTTTTTTTAATAGCTTCCAAAATCATACTTTAAATGAAACAGTGCCTCAGTAGCTATCAGTCAAAAAATAATGTCTTCTATTATGATTAGCATTTACTTTAGCTGCTCATTTTCTCCTAGAAGGAAAATGGCATGATTGAATTATAAAACTGAAGAGAGACGCTAAAGTTGCAGATGCATTTCATTCATTTAAGCTAATTAGGGATTTTAAAATGTTTATTTTTTGTATCTGATACTGAAATTTTAGACAAAATGAAAAGCTGACATCTTCACTCAGAGAAAATATGCTGAAGTTAGGAAGTTACTCATCTTAGGCAAATAGTTAATAGTTCACAGCTTTTTATTTACAAGTTACTTCTCTTCATTTTCTAAGAATGCAGTCTTGAAATGTGCAGAAACTCTCTTAGCTTTGATTTTGAGTGAGGATGTTTAGTTGTCTTTCTGTAATAATTTTAAGACTTTTTCAGTAAATGACAGGTGGAATCTTTGGCTTGGGTAAACTCTCTTCATGTCTGGTCAGAAGGAAACTTTGTCAAAAGGTGTTATAATTAGTATTGTGTTTAAACCAGACTGCAGTTAGAAGAAAGAACAGCAAGTTCACTTCAAAACTAGGGAAATAATAAAAATCAGTAACCAAAGTCTTTATAACTGGAGTTATAACTTTATCCACCTACATATACAAAGTAAATATTTAAAGGAAGCACTGAAATTGTAAGTGACCTATTTTCTTAGATAGCAACAGTTTTTGATTTTGCAAATATAAATACCTCTGCAGAAATTCTTTTCCCTGTATGGGGTTAGCATCTGCATAGTGGTGTGGGGTGTTTGGGTTTTTTTTGTTTTTTTTTTTTTTTTGTTTGTTTGTTTGTTTGTTTTTTGAGGAGCTGCATGATAGCAGCAAAGCACAGTTTCCTAAAGGTGCACAGTGACCATGGGAACATGAGTACGAGGATGAACATTAAGTGAGAGTGTTTATTTGTGCTTTCATCCTTGCAAGTTATTCTTTTTTTTTTTTTCTGCAGTAGTTGCAAAGAATGGCAGTGTTAGTGGTTCTGTGCAGGGACTTGGCTTATTATGCTTTCTAGGTATTTTTTGCATTGTTTTATCACCTATATTATAGCTGTAGTTAGAGATGATATTCAAATTCCTACGCGTCTTACCTGATCTCCTGGTTGGTCATTCTAGTTCCTCAAACTACCCATGCCAATTTTCTACAGCTTACTATACAAATAAGAGTTGGAGATATTAAAGTGGTCTCTCAAGGGAAGGGACATCCTATAATAAGTTTTGAATAGAAGCTTATATCCCTTATTTCAGAGGTGTATTTTGACAGCATGAGCTTGACCATAAAGGTGCCAGCACTGGTAGTTTTTGGTTGCCAAGTTACTTTGACAATGTAGCATGAAATATGTACGTGCTAGTTTAGACTAAATAAATACATATTAGGAAAAGTGTCTTTGGATATAAATTAAGTTAAATGTCTGGCTGTTTTCAGGGTCTAGGATAGTTTTATTTCTTTACTTCAAAAGTACTGGTAGTAGCTGCTAGCTGCTATTCCCCACCACTTCTATGAAGAGTAAGGGGAGAAAATTTAGTAATTACTGGAGCAGTGAGTGGATAGTAGATGTGTTTTGGGGAATGTTGCAGTGGGCTATGAAATCATGATGGTCTTTGAATACTGAAAATCATAGACTCAAAACTGTGAACTTTTCTTTCTAGGCTTGCTACCTAAAGGTACTTCACGGGGATCCTGTAAGAGTCAAGATTAGAAATTGAGAGCAGATTAGTAGGGTTTTGAGAAATGTTCTTCTCTCTGAAAATTTTGTGTTTCCTGCCGTGATCATCTGTGTGAATGAATCAATTTTCATGTGCAGGATGGTTGGTTTTACCCAGCTCATTTCCATGAGGACCGTAGGTATGGTAGAAAAGGTTATCACATTGTAGAATGTGTGTACGTAAGATCCAGATTATTATTTTTTTTTTTTTAAAGGAGAGCGTTTGTACATAGTGTTTGGGTTATTTGTTCAGAGGTGTCCTGGGAGGAGTTTTTCTTGGGAGGAGTGTCCATGGTTCCTGAGGTGAGTATGTAAAATGGCTATAGACACATGGTCAGAGGAGCAACCATTACTAGAGTTGCAGTGGACTAAAAGTTGGAGTACAACATACACAAATCACAATATCAATAGAGCTGATAGAATTGCTTATATTTAAGAAAGTCCAACACTCCTATACGTAATCCTGATGAGCTCTTTTGGAGTTATGTTGGCAAAATGTGTGATTAAGACATTTGGTTAGATAGATGGGGAAGAAAATAGCATGTTCATCTCAGATTCATTTAAAACTTCTGCATTCTCAAGCTGTTGCTTTGCAGCACATTGTTTTTCTTGTAACTTAGTATGTGAGCTTTAGATCTGATTGGTATAAACGCTAAATAAAGTATGTTACTTAGATTAAGAAAAAAAATTAATCTTTCTTTACTACAGTTGCACTGTTATGTTTGGGAATATGCCAGAGTAAGTGCATTTCTGTGGTCAATTATGTTGCTTGTTCTGAACTTATTAGATTAATTAAAATAACAGTACTGTATACTAGAAGCAGAGCAATTGTCCTTCACATTTTTTAAATTGTAATTTCAGTGTAACGTAGAAACTAGGGCTTTTTTTTTCTTTCCTATCTTTAAAATTGAGACATGAAGACTTTCCACCCTAACTTACCACAATTTAGTAAAATCACACTGTGAAGTAAAGTATCTCAAACCATTCGACCTATCTCCCTGCAGGCTAGGATTAACTCCTTGATGTCTAGTATTTTTTTTTTAATTTATTTGATAACTTGGATATTAAAGAAATACTGAGGCAGGTGATTCTGACAATTTCTGTGAAGTGCTCAGAGTCCACTTCATTATCTTACAGATTTCTGTGTATCTATTTAAGCATGCTGATACTGCTTTTAGGTTATTTCTGGCTTTTTATATATAATAATAAGGGGATAAATCTGCTTTCAAACAGCATCTGTTGTTTTTAAAAATATGCGGATTTATTTATTACCATTGCTAATAGGCCGACAGAGGAGTGACCTCACTCCTTTAGGTGTGTGGATTTTTTTTTTTTAATCAAACTTCCTGTGACTTGTCACTTCCCTTGTTGTACCTGAGTTTAGTTCTTTTTCTTCTTTATATAAAGCCAGAAAACTACTTGCAATACTGAACTTCTTCACCTTGGATTGGGAACAATTTTCCAGGAGTTCAGTACAGTTCCAAAACTAGAGAAATAATAATTTAGTTCCAAAATACTGTACATAGAATGCCAGAGGGCTGGCTGCATAGTAGTTTTACTGGCCGTTTAATGGTAAGATACTGTGCAAGATTGTTTTGAGGTTAGCCACAAATGACAGTCATGGATCTAACAATTGAAGAAAGAGACCAGAAGATGATAATTATAATACTAATTTATATAAAATTAAAGAAAGATGATTACATGAGTGTATGCATGTGCTCAGGATAATCACAGAAGATAAGCCTGCAAAAATAGAAAATTGGTGAGAGTGCAAATTAATTTTGTGGAAAGAAAGAAGATGATACCAGCCTATATGAGAGAATGTTAATGGAAACGGCTTGAGCAGATATTTTTCAGACAGGTGAGAAGATATAGGAGCTTTCTTTGAGATTATACTTTTGAACACGTAAGCTTAGAAAATAGGTTGGTTACTTCTGGTGATTCTCTATTAGTATATCAGCAAGTTTTTAAGGTTATTCTGCTGGTATATGCATGTTAATAAAACTTTAATGTTTTATAATTAACATTTGCTTTGTTACTTTCTATTATTTGCATTCTTAAGCGGAGCAAAATGCATGTGTTTCAATAGGCAATCAGTTATGTTGATTCTGGAAAATCAGTTTCTGTAGCATTAGTATTTTTTACTTTTTAAAAATATGCTCAGAAAACAGATTTAACTATCTTGGAAAGCAGCAGCATATACATCATTTTATGTTATGTTAATTGAATTACATTTAAACTTGTTCTTTACTGAAATTCAATAACCACAGTTTTCAGAGTTCAGTGAATGATTTGACTGTCACCTCAATACAAAGTCAAAAGTCTTGGGAAAAGTGTTTCTCAGTGAACATGTACTGCTACAATAGTGCTACTCTTAAAACAGTGGTCCCTCATTTCTGTCTTTCTGTCTCTTCTATATGGGGGAGGCTTGAAATTCTGGAGCCAATTTCCACCCCCCCCCCCCCCCCCGATTTGTACCACTATAAAGCATAGGTAATAGATCATAAAGCAGGAGTCAAAAGGGCTATAATGGATCTGAAGAGAGAACCTAATTTGCAGCTTTAGTCATCACCAGCAGAGAAACACTGCTCTGAAGTGCAGAATCAGTTATACACTATATAGAACTGTGTGTATATACACGCATTCACATGCATGCACATGCGTGCACACACACGTGCACACGCACACAGACACAGACATGCACACAGACACAGACAAACACACATACTGTTCCTGACTGATGTTTGTCTATCTGCTCATAGAAAGGTCTGTGAACGGAGAGTCCATGGTCCCCCTTGGTAGTTGATTTCAGTTCTTTAATTGGTTTCAGTTCTTTATTTTCCTAATATCCTATTTAATTCTCCTTTTGCTACTGTTTAAGGTCGTTTGTTCTGATCTTATTCCAAGGGGATGTGGAGAACAGTGTGTTCTTTTCGTATCTTTAGCAACATTTTAGAATTTGATGACTAATTTGAAGACTAGACTAAGCAGTTTCATTTCAAATGTCTTTATACCAGCTTGTATGAAACATAGCATGCATCTATATGAAGCTGTCCCTCTGTTTGGTACAGCAGTATCAACAATATTTCATCTCTGTAAGATGCAAAAGAATCTATTTATTGAAAACATATTCCTTTTTAACTTGATCTCCATTCACATTGCTAAACACTGATTTACCTAATAAGTATGTACATCAAATGGCTGATGTGAACAGTTCTGAAGGTGAGAACAGCTTATTCACATTATTCTCTAGATATGTACAGATGACATTCGTAGAAAGCCTGACTGGTATGTAAGTAGAAAATGATCAAATTCTATTAATTTATTTACAGCAAATAAGCTTTTCATTTCTGGTGTTTAGTAATCTGTTTGACAGAAGCTGTGAATCATTTCAGTGCAGTTAGTATCTTCTGTTGCTAAACTTCTGTTTGATTTAGCCTTTCTTCTTTACTTATTTATTTTTACAGTGGAAGGTATATGGCAGGGCTTCTCCATTGCAGGCTATCTATCTTTAGAGAGGGACTTTAGATGGGAGAAATCTTCTAAGTTCAAGTCAACTTTCCAGCTGTCTATATATCACTTTCATAATGACTTTCATAAATTCAGTAACTGTTCAATGTATAGGTAATTAAGTATTTTTGCACCTTCTCCTGTTCTTGGAACACTTATCTCTGAAGCTTGTTCTTTCCAGTAAAAGCCTTTTTCTAATTTCCAGCCTAATTCTTAGATTAAAAATTTTCCATTTCCTCATGTCGTCCGTTATCTTAAAGGATGGGTTTTTTCCCCCCTAAGTAATAGTTAGGCAACAGTCGTGTTCTCTGAGCTCTTTACTGAAGATTACCAAGCACAGTGTCCTTAGTCTCCTGTCATGAAATAGACTCTCCATTCCCATGAGCATCCTGCTAGCCCTGCTCCAATGTGAGTCCACTGTCCTTGACACAGATGACCAGGATTGCAGTCTGTTTTCTGGATGAAATCTCACCAGAGATGTTACACTTCTTTTAAAAGTACTGCTATTTCCTTGTATCCTGGGAATATGTTAGACAATTCGCTATGATTTTCTATACCTTCCTATTTTTTTTTCTTGGGCAGAAAATTTCTTGATTGTATTCCATGGTGTATTAGTCACTGAATATATTCTCATAATGTTTCTGTTCTCTTTTAATAAAAGTTGTGCATTTGACAGACAAAATGGCAAATAAAAACACTTGTCCTTAGCATTTACAAAAGCATTTTTATATTCACAGCTGATATTTATTCTTAGGAATGGAGTTTCCTAACCCTTACTTGTGTGTAAATCTTTTGTTATGTTATCTTGTATATCTGCCCTCCACAAAAAGCATCACAGAATAAAAATTTTTTCATGTACTACTGAAAGGCATTTGTACATGTCTGTTAAAGATGGCTGATGTTTCCTTGAGTTAGAAATACGCCACCTTTTTGAGATTATAAAGATGTGATGAATCCTCAATACTGTAAACTGAAAGTAATTTCAGAATGTGCTGCTATGACTCTTCCTAGGTGAAGGAAATAGCAGATTTCTATGACATGCTTAGTGGCAATATAGAATCAAACTTTGGAAAAGTCTGTTTCTTCTCCATCTCATTTTTTGAGCTGTCTAGGTGATAATCCTAACAAACAATGCACATTTGTATTTGGTTCAAGGGAATTGTGCATGAAGTGCATATTTTCTCAGCCTTTTGAGTTCTCTTGCAAAAGAATTCTGTCTCCGTGGTAACGATTAAAACTGGGAAATTGCTCTTTGTTGGATTTCCCCCCCAGCCCCCGAGCTTAAAAGTCTACCAGCGCTTGACACTTTCCCCCTTTTGCATTGGTACTGTGTTCCCATGATGTGTTAGTTTTGCTCTTTTATGCAGAGATGACTTTTGTAAAAGAAAAAAAAATGACTTTGAGATAGCAACACAATATCGGCCTTCCCCCGCTATCCTATGTGTGCCTTGAACACAATCTAGAAGTGGTTATGGTGACAGAAAGGGCAGTGGGACATGAAATGACCAAATGTCTACGCAGGGATTGGCTTTAGTTTTTGTTACTACCTGTTTTGCATAACACTACCATGTAAAATCTTATAACAAGCTTGAGTGATATTTTAATCCATGTGCACACTTTAATAAAACGGATTAAATTCTAGTTAAATAGTTGTTAGCTTAACCCTGAGGATCATATATAGATTTGAATATCTATATGAATGTGGTGGTCTCATTAATACTGTACACTGCCAGGTAGAAGTCAAGGGTACATAGCACCTATTTATATTTTTTGTTCCCAATCAATCATTTTCTAGGAAATAGAATCTCTTTGTCATGCAGATTGATAACCACAGCAACATTCATAATCAGCATAAGCAGAGGTAGCTAACTTGGGTTTTGAAACTGTATTTGAGAAGCATGTTGAAATCCTGTGTTCTTTGTTCCAGAGAGCCCAAAAGAAACAGCTTTAAGCTATTCTGTTGGAAGACCACCTTTATTAAAGATGGGAGATAAGTAGTTTAGAAAAAGTGATGTTTAAAAAAATTGCTTAACTGTCAGCTTCATATCAGTCTAATGTACTGTTAAAAATTAGCAACAGGGCTTTATCAAAAGTCAAAGACATGCTTTTAGGTTGTAGGATAGATGCTTCTCAACTACTTCAAAATCACTGTCTTGAGAAAGATATACAAAACTGCTGCCACCTTGAGGCAGTTATTTTATGTTTACGTGGTGGAACTTTTAACTTGACAATATCTCAGAGTTTAATATATTGACTCTGTTTTATATAATTGAGTGTGTGCAGAGTAGGTCAGTAAGCAGTTATGGCAGGGGTTAGCAAAAGACGCAGCCAGAGGCGGTAATGGCCTTAAAGCACTGTGTTTGATGGAGCCTCATTCTTGGTAGCAGCAAAAGCAATAGAGGGAAGACCATGTGGAGTGGGGACTTACAGGAGAAGAGAGTTTCAGTAGCGAGTTGCCTGCAAATATGAGCAAAAAGTTCATGAATGTGAGGAGAATAACAGACCTGCTTCTCCTTTTCTTCAGAAATTAGTGGTTTTGTTTTGTTTGTTTTTGTATTTTCTTTTGAAAAGTGATTTGTTCTAGACCACTTACATTTGCCAGTCTTTTATGTTTGTTCTTTTATTATTATTATTATTATTACTACTATTACTATTATAACAGAGGAGTGATAGGGCACAAAATTCCAGAACTGGTGAGCGAGTGTGCTTTTTGTCAAGTTCCTGCCTTTGGCCCTTGTTCTTTGAAAGTCTGCAACACTAACTCCAAAAAATCTGGAAAGCAAACTGAAAAGAAATTAGTATGTCCAGAATACTGCACTTCTCAAATTCAGACCCCTCCCCACCTCCAACTTGGTGCAAGTGTATAGACTACTATTGAGAGCTCTTATAAACTCCAAAAATCTCAAGAAAAAGAGATAATAGTAACTGTAAGAGTAGTTGAAGCTTTATGCACTCAGGAGGCACACAGCTTCGGTTTGCCCAGCCTAAGTCAACTAAGCATTGTACTTAAATGTTAAGCTGAAATTTCCTTACAAGATGACAGACTCAGAGCAACCACTACATAAAGTTAATCCACTAAATTATATTTTCTGTTGTTTCAGTCAAATCCAGTGATGGTGACATCGATGGATTAGAATTCCTTAGCCCATTGTGTTTGATAACACTTTAGGTCTTTGCCCAATTTTCAATTTGAGTAGTGACATCACATGCCTTTAGGGGTTTTTGGGGGGGGGGGGGGAAGGGAGGGCAGGATCTAAGATTTTTTTGTGGAAATGAGCCCCTTTTTAACCCCAGAAGAGTTTTAAAGTGTGATTTACATGAGCAGTTTTGCAGCTGCAGTCACTGACCCCATGCCACTGCTACCTCACTGTGCTGGCACACCTTTTAATGTGGGACTATGATGAACTGGACTAAAGAATACATGTACCCCCAAAAAATGAAAAATTTTCTTTTTCCCTGCCAGATTTCTGTTCATTAAATTTACTGAACTTCCATTCTCCTTCCACTTGATGAGAGCTACTACACTTCCTGTGTCAGAAAAACATAACAGTGTTGGAGAACAGTCTCAGGTCTTTTAAGTTTGGAGATAGTCTCATGTGTCCTCACTCCAATGCTGGAGGTTTGATAAAATTATCCAAAAGAGCAGATGGGGCAGATCAGTCCCTTCAGACCCATCACCTCTTACTTCCTCCCCTCTCTGACCCCATCCACTTCTAATCCTCTTCCTCCTCATAGCCCATCCCATGTGCTGGAAAATCATCTCTGCCTCCTTGCAAAACCATCGTTATGCCTC
The DNA here is from genome assembly GCF_036417845.1 of Apteryx mantelli. Lineage (NCBI taxonomy): Eukaryota > Metazoa > Chordata > Aves > Apterygiformes > Apterygidae > Apteryx > Apteryx mantelli. The sequence goes on from NC_089978.1 coordinate 30,622,916, forward strand.
TCAATCTCTTTCCTCTGTTCTGTTTCCTCTATTCCAAGTACCTTTCTCAGCTTTTCTTTTCCTCCTGTACCTAAATATTTGGATCCCAAAGTTGCCAGTCTACTTCTGAGCCCTCTGTATTTTAGACTGCTTCCCTGTTCTTCCTCACTTGTAGTGAACCTCCACCAGAGAGCTTGGGTAGTGCTACTGTTTTCCATGGATGCATCTGTTGTCACTGCCCATTTAGTTGGCCAAGATTACCTTTCATCACTCTTGTCCCTTTGCCCAGAAAGATTTAGCTTCATGGAAACACTGAGTTTACAGTAGTGGAATTCTCTTTGAGAAAATTAAGTAGCCAGACAGCCAATTTTTAAGCATTGAAAAACTATCAATGTAAGGGCATAACAACTCTATCTGCCTAGGACACTGGGGAAAATTGGCTGTCAAGTAAAGATGCGGTGTTAAAGCATATGAGTTAGTTTTCCATTTTGTTTGTGTGTCTTCCTTATAAATTACAAATGCTCTTTTTTTTCCCCCACACCTTTGATTTTCCTTAATTTTTCTGTTAAACAGCTTTGGATTTTATATTCCTTTTCTTCTCAGTATAATAGAGTGCTGACAATTATGAAATATTTTAGCTGCTCTCTAAAAGAGTTTGTAGTAATTCAGGATGGGAAGTTCATCCACATCTACAGAAGGGAAGTTTTCCATGTTTGTTCTTCAGCTGAATACAGTCCAGATAATTGTTGGCTAGTAGAAAAGCAGTAAATAAGTAAAAGCTTACTTTGCAAGCTTTGATCTTGCAAGGAAATTTAATTATGGCAGCCAGTATTAGAGGTGCACTTGTCTATCTTAACCTATCTATAATAACAGTGTGTTTATCTTGTAATGGTCACATTGGAAGTTGAAATGGTCTTAAAGTAATTGAGCATTATTCTTCTACAAATACTTAATTAGTGCCTCCTCGACGTCCAGAAAAATAGTCTGTATTTCCTGTAGTGCTATGGGCCCACAACACAGTTTGAACAATTTTGCTGTTGCTACTCAAATTTCAGTCCTTTCCTTCCCATGGAATAAAACTATATTCATTTGGGTCATTCTGTGGTTGTAGGGTGTGTGACAAAGCATGCATGTAAAAAGATACTACCCTCTAGATGGAGTCTGCATATTACTTGCTTGCAGTGTTTATTTGAGGGACGATAACCAACAAGAAAATTAACCTTACATTTTGTTTATTATGAAGTTAGTAAATTAGTATCCCAACTGTATATTGTTAAACAAAAATGGATCCATTCTACAGAAAAGTAGATTGAACTATTGTTCATTTTCTGATTTGGGGTGTTACAGCTTTTTGCTGTCTCTCAAAACATGAGTTGGAAACCCATTCTTTCCTCAATGAACTTGAAAGGAAATAACTGGCAGGCATTATATTGTACAAGTGCAAAGTATCTGGGTTAGATAACTTGTGATACAAATGCAAAGAGAATATTTATTTAAAAAAGTATTGTTTTTCAAATGTGTTAACTTACCTTTACTTTTTTTTTTAATTAATAATGTTTGTAAGCTTAACAGAAAATTATATATGAAGGTGCAACTCAAGTGTTCGATGGCAAGAATGTACTATTGGAATTTAATAGTTGTGATTTCTAATGCTAATTATATTTCCAAAAGTCTGAATATGCAAAATGATTGGAGATAAACATAAAAAGCTAATATCTCTTTCACTTTGTTTCTTTACAGTCAGAGACTAGAAATGAAAGCACAAGTTGCAGATGCATTCATAGCAAAATTCCAGCTGACACCAGATGAAATGAACCTCCTTCGAGGCACAAAAGATGAGCCAATTACTGAGGTAACTCAATGAACATTAAAAGCTTTGCCCTGAACTAAAATGCAGAAACACTCTAGCTGAATTGTACATGAAACCTAATTATTGGAGTGTAGTTTCATTTTACATGGAGAAATGTATCTTTTTAACAGAATGTTGAATTTCTGATGAGCTATAAGAGCTCTCGTATCTTCCTACTCTTTTCTACCTTTATGGAGCCTGAATTTTCAGCTAAGATGTTCTAAAACTTCACTGAGCTCAAGTAAAGCAAAGGAGAATTTGCAGTGCTTCAGGAATATGGAGCACTATTTTTGTGCATGTGTGTGCATTTTGCATAAGTATATATATAAGTATTTTATATAACATAATATATAAATAACTTGAAACAATATGAAGTGGGACTTCCCTCATTATTATTTTGTTGCTGAAAATATTAAATGCTGACTCATTTCTAGCCACCTTCCAAACCAAGTTTTTTAATATGTTTATGGTTTTAGGTAAGAAGGCACATTGTTCTGCAGTAAAAGCAAACTGAATAACAAGAGAATTGAGTATATTTAATAGATTTTATTATTGTAGCTGCATGGAAAACATTCACTTAAGTGCAGACTACCTGCTGAGACATGGTATCTCATTTCCACAGATATCCTGTTTGCAGTTTAAGCATTATTAAAGAAATAGAACAGGTAACCATAAACAGTGCTAATGAAAGCATAACTGGAACATTTTAAATGATTGTGCACTTGAGTAATTGCTGTATGCTTTTGTACTATTACCCTAAAAGAAACATTCAGGTTGAGATAGAAAAGCACAAAAAATCCCTAAAGCAAACAAAACCTACAAATGTTTTGCTTCCAAGGGCTTGATCTAAAGGCCAACTGAGTTTTTATTTTAGTATATTTTAAACTAAGCCATCTCTTGTATTTCTACGTGTTATTTATATATTCCATCTCCTCTTTACATATGGGAATTGATCCTGCAAGCTGATAAGTATACTTAATGCAAATACAGTTGAGGTCAGTGTCTTACAAGGTCATCTTTTCAGCTCTTAAAAAAAAACAACTTAAAGCAAGCCCATCTCAAGCCTGGGAAGGGAGCATTTTGCTCTTTTCATGATATGTTTTCTCTTTTCTGCTTGAAGCAGCTTTCCAAAATTGCTGCATTGTATAGAAAATCTTTCCTTTTCACTCTTAAATGAATTTTGCCAGTCTATGGCAGAAGGAATTCTTTCTTTCCTGTTCTTTCCCTATGCATGTTGCAGTGCACAATGACAGTAACACTGTGCCATTTATTCAGTGCTTGGCTTGCAGCAGAACAAGGATTAGTCCTATCGACCCTTCTGGACTACCTAAAAACTGTGCAGAAGTAACCAGGATATAATCATAGTTGTGCTACTGAAGTGGCAGACTTTAGTAAAATCATCTGTGCACTTTTTCCCTATGATAGAACCAACCAACGTGCTTAAAATATTATTGAAGTCAGACTTCTGTTTGTGGGATTTCTTTTTTTTGAATGAACATTTTAATTATAAGATCTGTGAGTTGGATTTTCATAAATTTATCTTCCACACAGTTGATGCAATGCCGTAGATCAAATCAGTTGAGTACCTCACTTAAAGAAAATGTATGTTTTTATATGAATTGAACCAGAGTGGAGCTCTAGTTTTTCGGGGTAAACTGTGTCCAAGTCACAGAAGGAACAAACACTTGTGTCTGAATTCTCCAGTCTTCTTCATAATGTTTGAAAGATGACTTCATAAAATGACTTATATTTGAAAATGTTAGTGGATTTGCTTTAATTCCCTAAAAAAAAATAACCTAATCTTTTTGGCAATATTTCAGTGTTTTCTAGAGACTGCTACTGATGTGTTATTTGCAGGGAGAGGTTAGCTTGGAAAACCTCAGTTTATTGCAAATGCTTGATTTTTCTTAGGAATTGTTAATTTGCTCATATTAAAAGAAAAAATACCAGCCTGTAATCATTGTGCATTATAGCTTATCAGTTTGCTCTTCAGTTGCTTATGTTAATGAACAGAAGATAGAGGAATATACAGTAATGTACTTAAAAATATCCTCCCAAAAGAGGTAAACAATAAAGGTAAAACACACAGATGCTGTATAAAGCCAGGTTAAAAACACATCTTTGCTGTTGTTAAAAAAGTTTTGTGGAATAACGGAGTAATGACAGGGAGAGAAAACATACTAAGGCTATTGAGGTAGAATGAAGGGGAAGATGTGTGTGCAATTGTATTTTAAAAGCAGCACTTGGAACATGGACCTGCAAGGAGCAAAAATGTGGAAATGGAATGAGGAATACCAAATGCTAGAGATGTGAATGGAAGTTGCTGCTTTTAAACACGACTTGATTTATTTATAGGATTTTTTCAAGGCATTGGGAAGAGTAAAGCAAATTCATGATGATGTCAAGATTCTCCTCCGGACAAATCAGCAAAGGGCGGGGTGAGTGTTACTTAAACAACTTAAAGATAACCATTTACTAATTAAAAGAAATGTTAACAGTGAGGTTTCATTCCTTACATCATATTACCATAAAGCGTATTCCACATCAAAACAAAGAACAGCAGCATTTTTTGAAATGTTCTTAATTTAAAAATGGTGCTTTTTATTAGATTTCTAAATGCTTTTACTAGTACTACCTAAAATAGTATTTGCTAATAAAATCCTTTTTATCTTGTAGCTTGGAAATTATGGAACAGATGGCTTTACTGCAAGAGACATCTTACGAACGACTTTACAGATGGACTCAAAGTAGGACTAAGATTGTTTTTGTTATTTCTATGAATATTACTGCGATGACTCCTTTAACTCCTTGATAGGAGGTTGAACTCAGCAAGAACCCTTTCCAAGATTCATTAACACGTCTTTGGGTTTCCTTCTCAGTGAAAAAATTGTCTAAAAGCTAGCTTTTGTAGATCAAATTGTTAACTTGGAGATCCGTTTTGGGCTCATAATCACTGGCTGATCACACCTCTTTCTGTAAAACTATGCTATTTATTTGCATTTTTCAGATGGTCTTTCACAGAGGTCAATGGCTACAGTTTAGTGGTCTAATTGTTGAGTTCATTGCATTTCATTTTCTTGCAGGTCACAGGAAAGTTCTCTTTTTTGAAAATTTGCTAGTAAGATCTATCTTAGTAGGAGGAGTGGTTTATTACCTTTTAAACTTGATTAAACCTTGTTTAAACCTACCTTTTAGACTTTTTTTTCTTAGCATGTTCTCTTGAATTATAGTATGTAATATTTTTCCACATACATACTCTGGCTCCAGACATCAGTATTTCATGGAATATCTTGATAGTGTAAAATGTAGATGCTTTGTTTCACTTCTCTGTTCTCCCAAAATGTTGACAGGAAGATATGCGAAAAAGCTGGTGCAGTGGGAGCATACATTGACTAGTTGTTTTTCATTGGATGCTGAAGTCTCAAATGATGGTTGCAGTTTGGCCTCTAGTAAAAATTCATCTATATTATGCTAAATTGTGTGATTTGATTTATATGATTTCCACATTCTTGTGTAGAATATGCAAACTTATAAAGCTATTATATGTAGAGATGTGTCACTTAAGTAAAAAATATATAGCTTGCTTAAATAATATATGCTTCCTTTTTTCTTAGTAGATTACCTGGAATGTGGCAATCAAGGGATTATGGAGCCTAACAGAATTTTGATGGTTGAGTGGCTTAACAATTTGTACATAGGCACAACCAGATACTTCCTTTAATTTTTATTATTGTTGAGATTTGTGACGCCCATCCATTTTACAGCAAAGTAAAGCTTATGGGAGAGGGAAAATTTAATTACAATAATACAGCAAGGCTATGCCACATATTCTGAAGGTTTCAACTCAAAATCTAAAACCTCTATGAGTTTTTAACCTTGTTTTCTTGTTTGTCAGTCTGGTATAGGTGATGTTACATTACCTATTTACTGTGTGAATAATCTATTTTTATTGGTGTTAATATTTTTCAGATGAGTGCAGAACTTTGACACAAGAATCGTGTGACATTTCTCCAGTTCTCACTCAAGCTATGCAAGCCTTACAAGATAGGCCTGTCCTATATAAGTAAGTAAATGTTCATGATTAACAGAAATGAGTATTTCCAGTCTATAACACTTACAAATTGACACGAACTATAGGGAAAAGGATAGTGGCATTTAGTCTTGCATCAGATTAAAGAAAAATTGTATTTCAACTTCTCTAAATTTCAGAAGTCTTTATGACACAGTTATGGTACAGTAAATATCATTGGCTTTTTTCCAACTTACTGGTTTCTAATTAAATTAAAATGTCAGACTGTTTTTATTTTAATCCAAATGAACTGTGAATGTGGGCTGCTCTCCTTGTAGGGTTTTTCTGAAGGAAAAAATGCTATCCAAAGCATGTGATTGTCTTGTTTAAATCCCCAAAGTAAAAATTTGCTAAAGGCTAATTAGTTTTTACTCAAGTGCTCCTGGCAGTGAGAGTGTCTTCTATTATGAGTTGGACAATAATATCTTAAAACCAATCTACTATACATGGTGTGCCTCCAAAGTGTAGGGGTACCTATGTATATGTTACATACTGCTATTTAATTCTTGTTCAGGATTTGCTGAAGGGACTATTTAACCTAAATGAAATGCTAGTTACTAGAGGCAGAATAGCCACAAGATGGCACTATAGTAACTGTCTTTATTGGGGTGACATTGCAAGCAGGTACAGTTTTACAGTTAATTGTAATACACTTAGCTTCTTTGTGCTTTAAGGTGTTTTTTTTTTTAATCATTGAATCATTCATCATATTTTTCAACTATTGCAAATTACTCTTAGCCAAAGGCATCCAGGACAGCAGAGTACTAGGCTGTCTTTCAAAGGCTAGCCTTGTCTTTAAGAGTGTCAAAGGTGCAAAGTGAGCTGTGTGACACTATTAATCTTCATGGAGGTGAATGTGTAGTGCAAATGGGCCTTCTGTCATTAAGAGAGAGACTGAACATCCCTATATGCTTAGACAGTTCTGCTAATTAATTTAAGGGAGGTGTGGTATCTTACAAGAGCTCCCCAACTGTTGTTCATGGTGCTGATACTCCTTAAATTTATTGGGGCTAGTTAGTACATTGGGCCATAGCTGGGGATTGCAGAGTCCTTTCTTGCATTTTGTCTTCCAGGCCCTTTTACACAGCTGTATAGGATCAGTCACAACTGTGTTCACAACATTTTATAGGGGTCTTTATAGATATGGTTTATATCTTCTGCAATGAATATTTTGTTATGTTTAAGTTACTTTCAAATTTCACATAGTTTTGCTTTCTTAACATTTATGATAAAAATTCATCTTCTGTATAAAATGTGCAGCTGGCCAATTTACAGTAAATCTTCAAAAGCTGCTTCATTTTTCTTCCTACATCTTTTTCACAGACAATAGTACTAATATTACCAATGTTTGAATGCAACAGGACATATTTTTCTCCAGAAAGGCAAAAGTAAACATTACTGTAGAAGATGCAACCTTATGTGTCTCATCTTAGATTATCGTGCTTAACTACTTGCTACAGCAGTATTGATAAAACTGCACTATTGATGCTTTGTAATATTTTGAATCTCAAGATTACTTTATTTCCTTCCAAAAGTAAAAATTCTGTATGTACCTTTGTACATACCACACTGTTGAGTTAAAAATATAAAAATTCTGTCATAGAAGAAATTATCTTGAAATTATTGTTGTTATTCTGCATTTAAGCACTGCTATTTGAATTAAACCCAGATTTTCCTCCAGATTACTGCCCCAGCATCTGATAAAGATCTTGAATTGGATGAATGAAAGTGAGTGAAATGGAGAAGGGCAGGAGTTTAGAAACATGACTGCAAATTCTTGTTTTCTGATTTTGAGTTATATATTTTTAACCTTAAGGTGGCAGAAACATTGCACCATAGACAGACTTCCAGGAACTGCAGTCAGTAGAGATCTGAAATAAATATTTTGGTTTGGTCTTCACTTCCTTTTCCTAACAGAAAAATTGAAAACTATTTTGTAGATAATACATGGAGTCATAGCTCAAAGGAGTATTCCTCTTCCATCCTGCACTCTGATTTTTAAAGCTTTTTCTCCACCTCCTCCCCGCCAATGAATTTTCTTTCCAGGGTATTCAAACAATTGGCTGAAAAGAATGCAAATATTGTTTTCCTCTCCCATAATGAATATGTGTAATAACATAGTAGTTAATGCTGTGTTTCTAGAGTCAATAATAGTTATTGCTGAATTCTATGCATGCAGGATTATGTCATAGTTATACCCTGTTCTACTGAGTATAAAAGGAAAATTAGTAGTTTTCTCTTTTAAACAAAATTATTATTAACTGCAGTTTTCAAAACTAATAAGACCTATTCTGCCGCTGTATTTTTAATGATCTATTATAGCTGTTTATTGTAGGAGGGGAAAAAAGCTTATCTGGTTTATACATTCACCTGAGATTTTTTCACTGCAACACTGCTATTCCTGGACTATTGGTAGTCAGTGGATCCCAGATCTTTCCTGCTATTAATCACATAATTTTTGAAATAATGATTTATTAAAGAATGCTTTATATTAACTTTTTTTTAAAAAATGCAGGTGTTTACTCTCTAAGTTACCAGATACACTTTCTGGAGAAAAATATAGAAGAATACTGAAATTTTTCTTTAAATGTGCTATTTTCCCATCTCTCAAATAGTAATATAGAAAAAGAGTAAAACTGAAGGATCTCTTGGACTATTTGTAGCATAAGAGAAATCTAGTTGAAATTAACTTGGAACCTATTGAAACAGTGTATTTTTTCTTTTTGTATTTTGTCTTTCACATCTGTTTAGTTGTGAATGCAGTACTCATTTAATTTCAATCAGTGGCATGCTTTATTACTATTATTATATTATTTTATTTTTACATCTATTCAGCTGCTGGGTGTCACTGTTAAGTGATACCACACTTAGTCTTTGGTATTTCTCCAGTTGTATTGGAAAAATAATTTGTCATGGTTTTTTTCTTTTTTTTTTTCTCCTTTGTAATTTATGTGTTTTGTTCAAAATGCTTAAATTCTGTTCTTTAAAAAAATAGAAGTGGTCTGGTGCTTTCAAAATTCTTCTGTTTCTAAAAAGGTAGAATGGAGTGTTAGCAGTGTTAGTTTCCCTCTTTTACTTGCCATTATGCTTCAGCCCCAAGAGGAAGGTAGCCTCCTCTAAAAATGAGTATGTGTATGTTTTGGTACATCCTCTGTTACTGGGATGCTGATTGGGATGAAGAACTCTTGACCTTTAATTGTGTGTCCATTAAATATCTAACTGAGACTCATTGATTAAAACAACTGAACAACTATCAAGTGGAAATAACTTTGTCACTACTAACCATCCGGTGGCCTAGAGGAGGAGGGCAGAGTGGTGCCCTTGTTATTTTTATTCAGTTGTGTGTGGTGAGGGGATGGGAGGGTGAAGAAGAAGTGATCAACTTGAATGTATGTTCAGAAGAGTCAAGAGTATCTGAGGGGTTTGAATTTTTCATAGTGGAAGCACTGATGCAAGTGTAATGGAGTTATAAAAATGGTTACTTACAATAACTGTGAAGCTGGGCTAATAAAATGTGATGATGTGAACTGTTTTGTTTTACCCCTTTTCATATTTCAATTACAGGTATACTTTGGATGAGTTTGGAACAGCTAGGAGGAGTGCTGTAGTCCGTGGTTTTATAGACGCTCTTACTAGAGGAGGTGTAGGAGGTACTCCCCGTCCTATTGAAATGCATTCTCATGATCCTCTGAGGTACAGTGATAGTAAGAATGTATATTAAATAATCTTTCTTTTGCCCACTGACACTTTAAATCCCTGACACCATAAATCCCTGATTTACATAGGAATTTTTGGTTTCATTTAGGTATGTAGGAGACATGCTGGCCTGGTTGCATCAAGCTACAGCTTCTGAAAAAGAACATTTAGAAGCCATGTTAAAGCTTGTAACTGTTCAAGGTATTACTAGATTTTAAAATATTTATTGAGAAATGATAGAAAACATGTCTGTGATAAGTCAGAAGGTGTGATTAATTTCCTAGACTATGCCTCAGTTATGCAAGTCTGACCTTAGACGATACTGCAAATAACTTCAGAATACCTGATGCTTGCATTTTGCAAGAAAGCCCCTAATGAAGAAGAGTATTTCAAAATGTGCTCTTCTCATTTTACTGTGCTCAGAATAGGTTTACACTAAATTTAGAAAGAGACTTTTTATACTGTAGTTCAGAGTTCAAAAGGCTGTTTATAATATATGTGAATACATGTCTCTCTGAAAGCGTTGTCGTAGGGTTGCTTATTGACATGTTGAGCATATCTGTTATCCCTTTTTCCTTTGTTTAGTAAGAGTTTTTTTGTTTTTTTTTTATAATTGTCTTTTCCTCCTGTGCTATGAGTAAAATGCAATTTCCTTGTCATGTAACATATCGCTTTAAGCTTCTGGATGCCAAAGTAGGCCTCTCATGGATCTATGAAGCTTTATAATATTGGTGTTCTCCTTCATTAAGAGATATACAGATTTTTATTCTTCAGCCTATTTGCTCTTTTTTAAGTACTTTAGATCTGTACTTTCAAGTACTTTATTTTGTAGAAGCTGCAGTGTGATCGGTCTCCATAGCTGCAGCCAAAGACTTGTTTATCAATTAAACATGTATACTCAGCTGTAACAAATACAGATCAAATGCAAGTTCTTACAGTGGGTGTGCAGAGCTCTTCAGACTGTAAGTCTTTGAGTCCTGCTCTGGGATTTAAAGTTAATAGGCATTCGCATTTTCCTTACTGCTGTAAGTATTAAGTAGCATTCCTAATTAACGACATGTGGGCAAGGACGCTGTTTAGAGTAGGAAATGTTATAAATCAAACCAAAACAAGAAAAAAGCTTCAGAATTCTAGAGTTTATTCAAATGATACAGTGAGTTATTATATATATTTCATGTGCTCATTATTTGCATGCAGAAAAAAGATAATTACCTCTATCTCTAAATTCTCCTACATGATGAGTTTTTTTACTACAGTTACAGAATTCTATAAAAGTGAATTTACTTTTATTTACTGACTGTCTTAGGGAGATAGGAAAGTAGGCCTCATGAAGACTGTGTGGTAGAGAAAAAGACATGACGATTCTATACATGAAGAGCTGATGCTTCTGTTGTAACTGCCAACAGTGTTTGGGGAAAAGCTGGCCACATAGAGGATGTTACTATATCTAGTTCTGCTGTTGACTATATTGCTGCTACAGACAAGTCTTGCGTTCTCTTCTGAAATTCTCCCACCTCTTTGTGCAGTGCTTTATCTAGCTATTAAATTCTCTGGTCTTCTGGCAGGATATCAGTCTGAGATGTTAAAATAACTTAGATATATTCAGAGCATTTCATCCATGGATCAGAGTAAACTACTTGAGAATATAGAGAAAGAAATGTTTTGGGGGAAAATTTCCTGAAAATATCACCAGGCGAAAACTTTTTTCTCCACGAATAGTATAAACAAGCAAACTAACATTTCTGTGTGAAGCAAAATCTATTCTCCCAAGCTTAATCAGGAGTGGGTTTGCCATCACTGTTATGCAGTTCTCAAGAAATGTAAAGAGAATAAAATGATTAGGGATTCTTAGCTTCATACTGGGAACAACAAAACCTGGAAGTTATTATGTGTTAACTGTTCCTCTGGATCTTTGGGAACATTTTTTGATGACATGGATGGTTATGGGTTAAGATCTGTAAGATGAAACAGTACTTGATGGGATACAATTGAGTTTAATAAGAACCCTTTAGTGCGAAGTGCAGTCTTATGAAGTAGCTTGAGATTATATGGTTCATATAAATACAGATCCAGAGTTGGCACTTGCTAATCAGCAAGTACACCATCTACAATATTGAGAGATTGAGTTGAATTCCCTGATAGTACAGTCTTCAGGTGCCTGATTGCACAGGCTATACCAAGGATTAAGTTAGTTTCACTTAGCCATTTGAAAAGGGGACATCTCGTTTGTGATTATAGATAAGAGAGTTTCATTACCTCCAGAGGGCAAATACTCTTAACAGAAGGTCACATAGTCACGCAACAGTTGAGACTGGAAGAGATGTCTGGAGATCATCTGGTCCAAACCCCCTGCTCAGACAGGGTCAGCTAATGGTTGAACACTGGAACAGGTTGCCCAGGACTGTGTGCAGTCGAGTTTTGAATATCTCCAAGGATGGAAAATCCACAAGATCTCTGGGCAACCTATTCCAGTGTTCAACCACCCTCACAGGAAAAAAGTGTTTTCTTAGGAAATGTAATTTCCTGTGTTTCAGTTTGTGCCCATTGCCTCTTGTCCTGTCACTGGGCACCACTGAGAAGAATATGTTCCCATTCTCTTGACCCTGCCACCCCATCAAATATTTATACACATTGGTAAGATCCTCCTGAGCCTTCTCTTTTTCAGGCTGAACAGTCCCAGCTTGCTCAGTCTCTCCTCTTATGAAAGATGCTCCAGGCCCTGAATCTTAGTGGCCCTTTGCTGGACTTGTTCCAGTAGCCCTATGGCTCTCTTGCACTGGGTAGCCCAGCACGGGACACAGCACTCCAGATGTGGTCTCACCAGTGCTGAGGGGAAGGATCACTTCCCTCTACCTGCTGGCAACGCTCTTCCTAAAGCAGCCCAGTAGGACGTTAGCCGCCTTTGCCACAAGGGTGCATTGCTGACTTATATTCTACTTGTCCACCAGGACCCCCAGGTCCTTCTCTTCAAAGCCACTCTCCAGCTGCTCAGCCCCCAGCTTGTAATGGTGCATGGGGTTATTCCTCTCCAGGTGCAGACTTGGCACTTCCATTTGTTGAACTTCATGAGATGCCTCCCCACCCATTTCTCCAGCCTGTTATGGTCCCTCTGAATGGCAGAACAGCCTCTGGTTTATCAGCCACTCCTCTGAGTTTTCTGTCATCTGCAAACTAACAACATCCACTGCTCTCCCCTCATCCAGCAAGCCAGTCATCTCATCATAGAAGGCTATCAGGTTGGTTAAGCACAATTTTTCCCTTTGTAAATCCATACTGACTACTCCCAATCACCTTCTTGTCTTTTATGTGTCTAGAAATAGTATCCAGGATTAGTTGCTCCCTCACCTTCCCAGGGATCAAGGTGAGGCTGACAGACATGGTACCCCAGATCCTCCTTCTTGCCCTTCCTGAAGACCTCAGTGACATTTGTTTTCTTCCAGTCTTCTAGAACCTCTCCAGAACACCATGATATCTACCATGAAGATAGACATCTAGTGCAGATATTTCGGAGACTTTCATCGCAACTGTTTTTTTTCCATTCTCAATAGAGGGAGCCTGAGCAACTAGTATAGACTAGACACCTAATCTGGGGGGGCTAGAGTTTAGATGCAATGAGTCTTTTCCTGTGGTAGGTCAGTCAAATGTTCTAACTTTAGATTCAGCTTAAATAGCTTTTTGGATATGGACCTGCTTTTATTATTTTAATTCAGGAGTTTCTGTGCCAAGTTCAGATTTCTATTTAAATCCTCCTGTAAGCTCAGTGTGATTTAAGTACTGTGGAGACAATAAAAATCCTACACAAAAACTTCCTTTATCCTCTTAAAAAAAAAATAAATGTCTAGCTATGGGTGAGATGGATGTCGATTTGGTCCCAATGGAAGAAAAACTGTGCAAAGGACACGTTTATGGAGGAATGTCCCAGTTTTGACTTTAATGAGAATGAGCTAAGTAGCCCACAACTAAATATTCAAGAATAATTTCTTAAAAGTTTTAAAATTTGTAACCTTGCAAATGCCAAGTCTTTAAAATTAATTTAATCAAAAATGCCATTAAAATTTTGAGGACTGAAAATGCATTCAAAAGAATATTAACTATTTTGCATTGTACTGGCCAGGGGAAAAGTATCTGTTTTCTTCTTTGGAGCTTAGGCATTCTGTAAGCAGGAACCTTCCAGTCTTATAGAGGACTTGCACTTGAAAGGAAGGGAGAATTGCAAGCATTCTGTTTAAAAGAAGCAGTAGAAATCCATTTTCCTTGGAGTTGTAGGAACCCAGCCAGAGAGCAGAAGCCAAAGTAAAGTATGAGAAAGCTATCTCTCTTATGGAAGAGTGTACAGAGAGAAATGAAATACAGTATGGGAGGCAGCCAAAAGCATGTCTTCCGTTAATAAAACTGCTTTCTGAAATTGATTTTTGAATGTCTAAAAGTTGTTTCATCCGTAATTCTTTCATGTCAGCATGATGTACTAATACTTGCAACAGTTACATAACCAGTTGTGCTGGAAGATTTCCTTTTATTGTTTGTTGAAACTAAAATATCCTAGTTGGACAGTAAAGCCTGTGTGAGGGCACATGCATGCAATATATCAAGATGGTAATTCCATGTGTGTTGGTGTTTGAATTTGTACATTTTTGCAGCTAAAACTTTGATAACTAAGAAATTGTTTTTAAGTCAATCTGGTCTTGATACGTTATTGTATATATGTGCCAGGTACTTATTATACTGATGAACAATAAAAATATGAGTGCTCCTAATAGACAGAATTGTGAATTCTGCTGAAAGGAGTGTACATTGTTAGGGTATATTTGGGAGCAAGGCATGACATAACAGGCCATGAAATCTTCTGTTTTGTAATCTTGCTTTCCTTCTTGGTTTCAGTACTGAAATATATAAATATAATTTTATTACCTTACCACTTTAGGATGCTGAAATTCTTACAGAAGACAACCACACTGAGTGTAGTTTTTTCTGCTTAAGTAGCTTTTCACGTATCTTGGTGTAAAGGGACGTGTCACACGTATCTGATCTTTCTTTATAATTTTTACTCTCAGAGGTAATCTCTTTTAGTGTGAAATAAGAGCTGCAAAATTTAGCTTAAGGTCACCTGATTTTTATCACGTCTCCATCAATTTGTGTACTGTTCATTGCATGGGTCCCATCTGAAGACGAACTCTTGTTGGCGTGTTTTAAATTAGAATAAAAGTATTGCTGTCTCCATAAATCTATTCTGAGTCATTGCTGAAGTGAGAGCTTGAAGATCTGTTACTTTCAGTTTGATTGATTTATGACAGTACTGGTTGCTATGCAACGATTCATTTGTGTTTCATGATAAGATAGGGCAATATTCTCTTTTGTATATGTTGTTCTGTGAAAGACTAGTTTCAGTTGCTGCCAGGGAAGAAGCATTTGCTAATGCTGTAGTACACTGCAGTGTGAAAGTACATATGTGATGTAGTTCATAACAATGCCATAGGTGCGTCAGTATCTAAAATTGCCAGACACGTGTATTTGCAGTTTAGCCCTTTTGCAGTGGTAGATACTGTTGTTCCTTGAGCTTCTTAGTGGTTTTTTTTTCTATTTATTTTCATGAAGTGCTGATATTGAGCCTCACTGTGACAGTTTCTTGCTAGGTCATTTATTCTTTCCCTTGCTGCTTCTCCCTCAAATCCTCAGGCTCTACATTATGATAGGAGGTAATTGCATAGCATAAGGTAATGACTCTCCAGGACCCTGTTTTGTCATGCAACTATTTATTAATGGCTAGATTTGAAGTTCAGCAGAGATGTAAACCGGCCAGATTCTTGCAGGGAAATGAACATGCAGTCCATAATGCTTTTCATGGAGGAATAGCTCTTACATTTGTTTTTGTTTTATAGTCATGAAGGGAAGAGAATTAAATTAATCTGTGTTATCTTAACATATGTTTGCATTAACTGTAGGCGTGGAAGAAAGTATTCAAGAAGTAGTTGGGCATATCACAGAAGGTGTCTGCAGACCCCTGAAGGTGAAGTATTCTGTTTTCCTGATCACTCTAAATATAAAAATAGTTCTGTGGTGTTTTTACAGAACCTGTGCCCCTGTCTCTACAATGTATTTTCATCATCCTTGGTTAAGAGTTAGATTCTCAATCTCGAGAATCATAAAACTCTTCAAAACTTAAGATTCCGTAGTTCATGAATATCTGATTATAAACAGTCACATAGTGAGAGATACTAGGTTACTAAATCTATATCTCTGTTTTGTTTTGTTACTTTAGAAAAAGTCCAGAAGTGCTTATGTGCAAAAATTTAGCTTTGGGCTAAGAACATAGGAATTGCTAGAGTGAGTCGAATGAAAAATCAATTTAACTTAGTACCCTGTCTTTCATAGTGACCGTTATCATAGGCTTAGGGAAAAGCATATAAGTTGTGCAAGTGTGTCACAATATGTGTGCAGAATGGTTTCCCAGCCTGTTTGTGGACTTACTAAGGACTTACTGAGCCATAGCTACTGTCTTTGTATTTAATTGGCCTCACTGGATTTTTCTTCCATGAATATGTCAACTTGCTGTAAACTGTTTGTATCTACAACGTAGCCTGCAGGAGGGAAGTCCACAGTTTAATTATATACTGCGTGGAAAGGCCAACTCCTTTTTGTTTTTCTTTCACTTAATAAGCCCAGTTCTTATATTGAAAGGTACCATGAAAAATTGTTTCCTACTTGCCTTCTTTATGCAACTCTGATTTGCTGCATTTCTGTCATATCACTCCTCAGTGTCTTTTTTCAAGCAGGAGTCCTAGTCAGTTTAGTCACTGCTAATACAGAAGCAATTCTCAAAATCTTTGATCATTTTGTTGCCCTTGTCTGCTTCTTTTCTAGTTCTGTATTCTGTAAGAGTTAAGGACATCACAAATGTACATCCTATTCAAAATGTGGATGTCCTTTGAATTTACTCAGTGGATTTATACAGGATAATCTTTTGTAATTAACCATTTAATTACATCTAGAATAAGGCAAGTAAAGCTTTTAATTAAACTGTAAGAAGTTAACTGATTTGTAATATAGAAAAAGAAAAGAAAAAAAGCTGTATTAAGTTTAGGAAAAATACTTTTAATGGTAATCATATGGCACCATGATATGTTACTTTTCTAGTGGATCTTCTGCTGACATTTGTGAACATGTCACTTCAGTTTGGCTTGATACTCACCTTCTGCCCATTTTGCCTTTTCCATTTCTTAATTTCTTGTTTTATTTTTAGTTATTGCTACTTTTAATTTTTTATCAGTATTTTGGTTTTCCTCTTTTTTTCCCTGCCTTCCTTTTTCTTTCTTGTTATACATCGAGACAATACTTGGTATCTCTGCCCAAAAGTCCTTCTGTGCAACATTGGATATAGGTATTTGTATGTGTACCTCTGTGTATGTATGTGTATGTTGAAGGGCAAAGTTCACACAAATGTTGAAATTTAAGTTTGTGCATTGAGCTTTGCAAATAAAAGTCAAAAACTTTTGGTCTCTGAGTTAGATGCAAAGGGAGATTGTTGAGGAAGCATAATCATAGTTTAATTCTCTCTGCAGCTGGCTGTGACAAGAAGGCACTGCTGTGGATTGCGCTCCATTGAACAGCAGACAGCTAACAGGGGAGAGGGGTGGTGGCTGGTGGTTTGTGTGTTGCCCTTTCACACGCAGGCACAGGTGGGAATGGTGCAGCAATAAGTCAGGGACTATTCCTGCTTCATGAGTGCCCAAAGACTGACCTTGGGGCAGCCTTTTATGAGTTGGTTGAGACTGTATGTACCATGGAGACAACACATCAACTGTCCAAATATAAAGAAAGTCAGTGCTGTTTTGGTCTGTGTATCCAGCATCTCCTGGCTGAGCTAAATGGTCAGCGTAGCTGCTATTTAATTATAAATATATCTACTTACATAGTGGTAGCAGTTACGTAACCACTCCTTTGAGTAAAGGAGAGATTAATCCAGGTGAAGTTTTGTCTTTTGGATAAAATACCTGATACTTTGGATGTTCTGAATTGCTGCATGATGCTAATGATCAGCTGTGGTAGTTTAGGGATTTTGCAGCTGTTCTTGCTGTTCAGTGCTGGGGAGGAGTCCAGCATGCACTGATGTTAATACATAAAATGATCTCATTATTTTGAAATTTTCAATAACAAGTTACAACAAAAACCTGAAGGGAAATGTAATTTTTTTTTTTTTAATACACCTGCTTGTTTTCTATTTGGATGCTTGGCAGCCAAGAGGTTTGGTTCAAGAAGAACGTTGTAATTTGACTGGACATTGTCTCTTGATAAATTTATTTCTGGTTAAATTTTTTTCTCAAAAGTCAGCCTTATATCATATATAACATTATAGGGGTTGGCTTTTAGAATGTACGACCTGAAGGATATTTATCTTTTTTTATTCTGCAGGTTAGGATTGAGCAGGTAATTGTTGCTGAACCAGGAGCAGTTTTACTATACAAGATTTCTAATCTTCTCAAGTTCTACCACCATACAATCAGGTTTGCAAAAGTTAAAAGTATGTTAAGGATGTCTTTTTTTTTATAATAGCTATGAAGATTAATACAGTAAAAACGCTATTTTCTTGCCTTAGTTTGTGCTCTGTACTTTAGAATCAAGGAGAAATGTGCATGATATCAAGCAGATGCCGTTTATCTATTGTCATTCCTCAATTCATATGGCATCTACGTTGGAATATAGCATGAATTTGCCACAAAAATTGTCTTTTTTATTTTCCCAGGTAGGTACTGATTGCATACAAAAAGCTACACAAAAAATTCAAGATAACAAATTCAAATACCCCTTTTAGAAAATGCTAGAATGAAAATTACCTCCAGAATATTAATTTTTCCTTCCTTATGCAATTATATTATGATACCATCTTTTTATATTATGCACTTAAATTTTTCTGTCAGGAAGATACTTGCCTCATTCCACATCTCTCTATTCAAGGTGCACGTTATCTTCCAATCTGCCAAATGCCACCACAGACGCTGAAACCAGAGAAAAGACAGAAACTCTGTTTTTATGTATTGTGGCATTATACAGTTGTTGTTCATTTTGCTTAGAAGCAGAAGTAACAGGAAAATCTTCCTCTGCAATCCTGGACTAAACTACTCTGAGACAATTTGAATCACTAATATGATGACTTAAGTTTACCTTCAGACGTTTAGATAATGGCCAAACTGGGATAAGTGGTTCTTGGCCAACCCCCAGTGTATTTAAATCCCTCAAGTGTGGTGACACTACAGATCCATTGTAGAACACGTGCAAGGCTCTTTTTTTTTTTTTTTAATGTAATATTGGGCAAAACATATTTTATTCCTAATCTCATTTTTAGAAACAGATAATAGATTTTTGCTACCATTTTTCTGTCTCCAAAAATCTGTTTCCCAGTAGTTATAAAGCTATGTGCAATTGAAAATGTGATGGTAAAATGGAAGGTCTTAGGTAATCTTACTTACTGCTTTCTCTCCTGCTAACAATACATTGTTTAAAGATCATTGAAGTACCTTCTGTCAGCTGAATAATTTCCACTTTATAGAGGAAGTGCACCTAACTAATGAAGGGAAAATTCAAACATCTCACTAAATGCAACAAGATTATATTCTAAAAATCAAGCAGCAAGCATAAATTAGCCCCATTATGACACAAAGATTTACCTGCCAATAGTTGTAGCTTAGAATCACTTTCTCTTTAGACAGAAGAGAAATCCAAGAAAGGTGTATAACCTTGTAATGTGGTTTAAGGTTTATGAAATATTGGTACTGGGTATATCTTGACACTTGGAATAATAAAGCATGAATTCTTCTATTTCTGGAGATGCCTAACATCACAATGAAGTGGAGCATTTCCCTAGAGAATAGTAAGATAGAATAAAGTTATAGCCCTTTTGTTAACATAATCTATGTTTGCTATAGAGGTACAGAATAATAAAACAAAAATCCAGTAAATACTAGAATTATATCAGAAAGTTTGTGCTAAGCTTTAGATAGACTGTACTTAAAAATAGTATCTAATTGTTTGATGACATAGTTGATAATGTTTGTTCTCTCTGTCATCTTACTTATGAATTAATCTCTCAGAGGGCCAATGTGGAGAACAGTTCCATATATGATGATTTGTTGTACATTTTCAACTTTGAACAAATCATATTTGAAATTGCATCTAAAGTATCTGACTCTGTCCTGTGCACCCCTTCCCCCCTTTGTATTAACGAAATAATTTTGTTTTCAGTGGTATTGTAGGAAACAGTGCAGCCACACTGTTGACAACAATTGAAGAAATGCATTTGCTGAGCAAGAAGATATTCTTTAATAGCCTGAGTCTTCATGCAAGTAAACTAATGGACAAGGTTTGTTTCAAAATCATACAGCTTTCATGTTTCAAAACAAATACTTTTCTTTGTGTAGAAAAATTATTAGATGCACAATTGTTGTTTTATACTTTGACGTTTCCTAAAATTGACATTTTGTTGTTTCTATAGGTGTTATGGAACTACACAGAAAATTTCCTTTTTATATTTTAATTCTTGTAATAGTTTTATTTTTGTGAAAACTTGCCAATTGTTTGCTACCACATATAGCTAAAAATACTTTCATAAACAGTATTTGTTTACAGAGCAGCAGAGCAGCTTACAGATTTTTAAAATCTCTACGGCAAACAAAAAAAAAATTCCTTAAGTGCAGTATAGCGAAGTCAGCTGATTGAGCTAGATGATCTGTGTTAATGCAGCAGCAGCAGATCTATAGTTAATTGCTCATGTACATAATTCCTTTCTTGGAGTTATGAAGTATATCCCAATGTGGTAAACTGTGTAAAAACAAAATTTGTACTTTTCTGTTTTCTATAAAAGCAGTTTTCCCACATGAACATTGCTGCCATTAAAAGCAGAATATCCATTTGTTATCCCAAACAACCATACCTAAGCCAGCATCACTCTCTCTGTGTCTTTTTTTTTTGCTCCTGCAGATTACTTTGAATTGTATTATTGCTGAACTTCTTACTATTCAGTACTTAATGCTATTCTTGTTGAGTTCTCCCTGCAGTATTCATATCTGGTTGCTGTTTGTGGATCCACTCATTAAATCTCACCTTTTTGAGATCTAAGCAAAGTCAAAGCAAACTGTTAGGCCAGAAGTCCCTTTCCATTTCTTAGGGATCAGCTCTTCATCCAGCATCCCTCTCTGAAATGTGAAGAGTTGTCTAGGTTCTTAAACCAGGAAGAGGTGGCTTTCTTTATTCCAAGTTATTGCACAACCCAAGTTCATCAAGAAGCCTCCACATTATCAGGGTTTTTTTTTTTCCAGTTTAAGAACATTGTGTGAAAGTGGAAAACAAAAGTCAAGTTTTGTAAGTGAATTTCTAAATTAATTGTACGTTACCTGCAAGAAAAACACAAGATAGAGGTAGATCTGCAGAAACTATTCTGAGTGCAAAACCCTGTAGTTCCCTCACCATTCAGTGGGTCTTTCTGAATTTCGTATATTTTGTTGTTCTGTGATCCCAGGATGGTTTTCCCATTCTTTACAGTTTGCCTCTGGTCCTATTTTCCTGTCTTTCTACAGTGGCTGAGGACTTTCTCAAAGGAACAGTTGTTCCTCGTCTACTTCCCTTGCTTATATTCCAGTGACTCCTTTCTGTGGTTTCATACCCCTCATTAGGTGACTCGTTTGGTTGCTGCCAGTTACAATCCATAATGATAAAGTCCACTTAGTGCATTCAGTTTGTACTCATGGGTTGTTTTCATTTGAAAGCAGTGCTCTGCTGCTAATGTGTCTTCGAGGTTCAGTTGAAGTTTGAGTTTATAAAACCTACAGTGAAGGAACAGTATGATTTTTACCAAAAATAAGCAAGTAAAGCTTATGGTTTGTTGTAGGTATATGCTGCCTATATATTAATTCTTCAAAACTTTTTTCCCCTAATACCTAAACTATCTTATTTTTGTACTTTTTTCTATTATGAAGAGAAATCGTTGATGGACCTTATCAAAGATACATGACTACTCTTTACTTACAAAAAGTGTACAAACAAGTGCTTAACAAAAAGACTTTCTTGGCGTGCAACTCTAAGTCAGATCTGTATCCAAAAGCTGTCCTTCTATGCCTTTTTCTGTGCTTATTCAAATCGTGTTAGTATCTTCTTTCATGTTTTTATACTGCATTCATCCTTTTCTGTCCTGCATCTTTACTCAAACAGGATCCAGCATAATTTTTCTACTCATATAACTCGCAAACTTTGTACTTTTGTTTTGGGTGATACACTGTTTTCAGTTTGGAGACAAGATCAGAATTAATAAGGAGAAGAAGGAATGATAAAACAATTGTGGTCCCCCCAGTTAATAGTATGTGTTCTTTGTATCCTCACTATGGGGAGGTTGCATAATTTTCTTTCACTGCTCTGCCCCCCTCCCTCAGTCCTGAGCCTGATTGTAACTGGCTGTAGACACTGCCATTATTTTTAAAGGAGTTGAATTTGGTTTTACTGGCTTTAAATAAAGGTGGTGATTGCACTGCCACCTGCAATGACACTTCGCTAAAAGGTGTTCAGAATATTGAATGGTGTACCAAGCCTATCAGGTAATGTAAAAAGATCATACTATTGCTCTTCCTCATAAGCGTGTTTTATAAATTAAACTTGAAACATTGACAATAGTATTATTTTACATTACATATATGCCCTGTGAAGATCTCTCTGCAGGATATAATAGAGGTCAAAAGCTTAAAGAGACTCAGAAGAGGATTAGAGTGTGAGTGATGAAGGCAACCACATTTATTAACCTGTATGCTTCAGGAGTTAACAACTAGGTAACTCTTTGGCTGAGATGGAATTTTACTATACTGATGTGTAGTTCTTGTAACAGAGGGTTTTAGACAGTCCTTTGAAGCATCTCATATTATTTCCCTTTGTGAATGGACTACTAAATTGAGAAATAATGTCTTATATTCTCGTGACTGAAATTAATTTTACTTCACAAAAAAAATGCAAAAGCAATAGGCTGAATTACACTCTGAGAAACATAAAGATATAAGAAACATATAACACCTTTATTTTGTCACAAATTTAATTTTCCTATAACTTAGTTTATTGTGTGTTAAAATACAAATAACCAGCTTATATGCTTTTTCATATTTCTTCATTAATTTAGCAGTGAATGTCATGATGCTTCTGCATCATGAGGAGTCTCAAGGTTGCTCTTTATCATTCAGTTTTTTATTGATGTGTTTTAGACCAAAAGTGTGTATGTGTATAAATAGGATTCTTTTCACATCCCAATGTTTTTACCAGCTTTTGGCCAACTATGCATGCATCGGTGCACTGCAACCATTTTCAGAAATGTTTTGATTTTCAGAGATGGTTAAAGCACTGGAAAACAGACCCTTTCTGCTTACAGTATGCAATTATGAAGGCTTTGTGGCTGATCTCCTGGTATGCACATAGATACTTGAGAATACTTGCTTGTGAAAATAATAATATACTTATCACTTTGGACAGTCTGGAAATCATGGTTTTCCTTATTTCTAGGTTATTGCTTATATTTTGCTTTTTAAAGGATTTCTAAGTCTGTCTCAAAGACTATGAACTATTCGTTACTTAGCTTAAAATATAATTCTTAAAGCAATTTAAATAACTTTGGAAATAGATTAGCAATACCAGTGGGGAGTTTTTATTTTTATAATCTAAGTGCCTCCTTTGTTTAGATCGTTAGAAAAGGTGAATATAGCCTGTGTGAGTTACACCATTTTGATGATATATTCCCTCAGTATCATCAATTGTTACTGATAATCTAGAAATTATAAGCAAGAAATTCTGAATGGAAATCAATTCTAAGAATTTTATTTCATTTAAAGAAGATTTTGAATGTTTTCTTAATTACTGTTTATAGCTACCAAAATCCAGAAGATTTAATCGTCATTATCAGTGAATTTTGACTTGTTTTGGTTTTTTTAAACCTATACGAATTCTCATCTGTTGTAGTTTGGGGAGAACTGTCTAGATTAAACTGGTGTGTCATTGTGTCTTGCTATAGTATACTTTTTTTTAATATCTGCAGTCTATCTAATAATTGATAAGTCATAATTGTATTTAGGCAAAGCTTGCTCCTGAGTAGAGATAGCTGGGAATATTTTTGACAAGGCTAAATATGCTAACTCCTCAAGACCACTTACTTTGGATTTAGAAGAACATCAGGATAAGGTTTTGGGTTTGATTTCCCCATAACCACAGTTTAATTCCCTAGATTATTGGTTATCCTGGGTTGAGCATTGCCTTCAAACTTACTGGGATGTTTTCTTGGGAAAAAATCCCGACGGGAAACTGAGACATATGAAAGGGCACAAGAGAATATAATCCAAGGATAGCTTCAGAACTCACTGTCTGGTACAGATTACCATTGTACAGATGATAAATCCAGAAAAAAGTACTAATTTAAAGTAATGCACAGAAAATAGATACTGCTCTGTTGAAACTGGAAGCAAAGTTCAAAGTACCTAATGTGTTGGAGTGAGCGGACTCTTCTCACAGTTCTCTTATTGAGAGAATTGTCATGCAAAATCATTAGTCCACTGATGACGCATCTTAACTAGCCTGTTAGACTAACCTATGCCAGTGTGTTTTATTGGACCAGCTAATATATTGGGATGGTGGGAGTTTTCAGGCAGACCTATCCTTCTTCATGTTTCAGTAATACTCTAGAAAAATTACTAAGTAAAAAAATAATTAAAAACTTTGAAGTAAATGGAATAAAAGGTGTCGTGAGAGTAGAGAGATTATGTCAAACTAACTTGTCATATGCTTTCTGAGCTGTTAGAAGGTTATTAGTAGAGTATCCCAAATCCAGCTTTGGGATTGTTGTTCCTTAATGCTGTGCTTTTTAGAATAGATGTGTATAAATTAAATTTTACAATCACATTGTGTGTTTAGTTTTTTAGTGGAAAGATATTGAAACGTTAAATGGGAAGAACTGTAAACTTGATAAACACCCTGATAATTTGGCTCCTGTCAGAATGCAACCTCTTAGGTTTTGGGAAAACCAACTAATGGATAGGTATAGTGATACAGGCTGATGTTGTGGTCTGAGTGGATCCATGTGGACAAAGCAAAACTAAAAAGAATTTTTCTGTTGTCTTCTCTTTTCCAGGTCCAATGTAAAAATAGCTGAAAAGTATGTCATTAGGCATTCTACTTTTGAACCCCTGCTGATCTCTGTGGGATCCTAATGGGGCTCAAAAGAGCCTAGGAAAGCTTCTTTGAAGCTTCCCTGGTAGATTTGCACTCAAGTTTCTTATGCTACTACTGTCTTACTGTGGCAGAAGTGGTCTCAATTTGTAGAGTGAACTTAGTCTGTAATAGGCACATACCAGTTGTAACCACTAGGATGAAATATCCAGATATCTTTTCCCAAGGTTCCACCTCTCTAGTGCTTTTTCTCCACCTCCTTGCCAATGAGGTTCTTAAAAGATTCCATTAAAAGCTGATTAGGCCCTTCAAAAAGCTGCCAACCTCTTGTTTATCACTCTGGGCAGTATTTTCTATGAGGAATGATGTTTTTAAATTACTTTTTTGTTTTAATTAACACTACTATAACTTCATAATCTTACAAAGCTGCTCTGCTCCGCTCCAGTCCTTACTAGAATTTACTGTATTTGATAGAAACAAAAGTTCTGTGCAAAGAAGCCTGAAATTATCTTTGCCATGATCTGTGTGTGTGTTGGAAGTGAAAACCCCATCAGACTCAAGTCTCAAATTAATGCCAAAATATTCCTGAACACGGTCCAGTTCAGGTCTGAGAACAGTGTGTTCAGGGCCCAATCAATACCCCTAATAATAAACAAGAATAAACAAGAAGTCACTCACTGCTGTAAATTTCAGTAAACTTTGGTACTAATCAGCACTGAATAAGTGCCTTTTCTGAATTACTGTTTCTTCATTGCTAGGAGAATATTCCTTTTAAACTTTCAAGACTATTTAGGCTGAACAACAACTGTTCTCTGAGGTTATTAGAATTAGTTCTCCATTAGTTCCCCGAATTCAGTGTGATATCTCTTGGAAAGCAAGCGTGGTGGAACTTTTTGTATCCAGAAGCATGCATTAAAAATTTTTTTTGATCTGTCCTACCAACAATATGTGGACATTTGCAGTATCTTGAATGTTTTCTAAATGTACAAAGTGTGCAAGCTAGACCAGGCTCAAAAGAGAGAGTGTTAAATTTCTTCTTTCTCTAGTGGCACATTCTTTAGGTAGAGATTCATTTCAAGGCGCCTCTGGAATGCTACTCTCAGAAGATGTCTGTTATGCTTTCCTTTTGGATTCTTTGGCCATCAGTCTCTGCCTCTTTAATCCATTCTCCCTCCCTCCCCCCCCCCAGGAAACTCATTTCATTTATTGTGCTATTAATGAATAGTTCTTATTCTGGAAGGTATGGAACATACTGCCTGTGGCTTGGGGGTCCATCTAAGGCTGCTTTCTTTCCTTATTGAGCTGGAGTCTTGAGAGGTCTGCAGAAGTGCATAGTGCCTTGCTTTACTGCGCCCAAATACCTTGAGTGAGACAGTCAGGCTAGTCACAAGGCAGGGCAATCTTAGCTCTCCCTTATCCTTCTGGAAAGAGATTATGCCTTGAGGTGTTCACATGCTCTGTATTCCTCAGGGTCTCCTTATTCCCACATGATCCAGCCAGATCTGTATTTGGCCTGGGGCAGGCAGGAGACAGAGGAAAGAGGGAAAAGGAGTGTTGTCAGGAGGAACTGAGGCCAGAAAGCTTGATTCTGGTAGGGGACCGGAGGCAGCTGGAAGCCAGTTTGGGATTACATTGAGAAGGAGAAGCTGCAACTACATTTGAGCTGAAGTGTTTGGGGAAAAAAATATGCTAGGTTGCATATTATAAAAAGATTTTACAAATGATACAGTGGCTATTTGCCTGTTACAAAGGAAGTCTAAAATATGTAATTCTCTGTTAAAAATAGCACAGACTTGTAGTCCATTTCAGGTACTTTACAACCTGACTCAGAAAGTCGTATTCTTTTTTCTGTGAACTTTATGAACTTTTATTCTTTCTTTTTTTAAACATCTGTGATTCACATTTCTCATGTTTGAGATAGGCCTACATTCCAGTTCTTGCAGTATTATCACAGCTTATATAGGTGTACTTAGGTTAGTTTGTGCCCAGTTAACTTGTGTACCGGTAACTGAAGGTACAGACTTGCTACTGATTGAGGCTGTCACATGTACGACTGTGGCTGCCCATTGTAGCTCTCACACCCAGTCACTCAGCATGACAGTGGCTATGCAGCCTTATCAAGAAGCCGTTTAGCTTCCTCCAACCATTGCAGCATAGCCCTGATATCCCAGAGCGATGCCCGCGCTAGGTTCTGGAGTGTTTATGGCAAGTCCTGCTCAAGGTGGCCTCAGTGGTGCCAAGCAACATGGCTGTTGTTTGGTACCTAATCTAACAAATATGGAGCTGGAGATTGTCTAGCTCTCTAGACTGTAAAACAGGCATAGTCCGAGTGGAAGGAAGAATTTAGTTTTACTTGGTTGTTATCGAATGGGATGATTATGCTGAAAGCTGCAAGCAAATATTACCTGAAAAATACTAGGTCTCCAGTGTCAGAAACTGAAGTCCTTCTCTGCCATATGTGGATTTGCTGTTAGCTGGTTGTATGTGCGTTACCAGATTGCATGTTGTTTGCTGTAAATGGAGTACAGAAAAAAGCAGATCATCTTGTTCCTTAGGTTGAACTCCCACCTCCAGATCTTGGCCCAAGCTCTGCACTAAATCAAACACTTAACTTGCTGCGGGAGGTTCTGGCATCTCACGACTCATCTGTTGTTCCTTTGGATGCCCGTCAAGCCGACTTTGTGCAGGTATAAGGATGTTTGACAGCTTAAAAAAAAAAAAAAGTTAGTCTTGATACACAAAAGACGGGTAAAACATGAATCTTTTTTGTCTGCTGTCATTTTGGAGACTTTTCCCAAACCCCAATTTTTAACACGAATAAGATGGTGACTAACAAATTGGATAATTACAGTACAGTATGGAGTGCCAGTCTAACACAGTATCTAAATTCTATTGTCCAATTACTACTCCATTAAGTAAATACTCCCTCAAGATTGCACAATTGCCAGTTATCTAATGTGGGTTACTCTTCTTCCTGCTAGGTTAGAATCTCTTCTTCTCAGGTTTTTGCACTTTACCCATCACTATGGTAGCTGATCACCTGCTGACAAATCCAGTAGAAAACTGCTTTCACAGTTGGAAATTCTCATTTCTCTTTATTCTGCTTTGGGGAATAAATGCGTGATAGAGACTGAATGAGCTTAGAAGTCTAATATGACATTTCTCCTCCTTCCCCTCCCCTTCCTCTTTTCTGTGTGTTTTCCATTTTAGGTTCTGTCTTGTGTGCTAGATCCATTATTACAGATGTGTACTATGTCTGCTAGTAATTTAGGCACAGCTGATATGGCAACCTTCATGGTAAATTCACTTTATATGATGAAGACTACTTTGGCTCTCTTTGAGTTCACTGACAAACGTCTAGAAATGTTACAGTTTCAGGTAAGCATTAACAGCCCAAATAGAAAATGAACTTCTTCCTGATTTTGCAGACTGTAAGCTGTGAAGTGAGCATACTTATAATGTTCATTTTGCTTCAAGACTAAATCAAGAAAACGTTAGGATAAGAGGTGTTCTTACCTGGTATCGGTTGCAATCTCTGTTATCAGAGCTGATGGGGTACAACATGTTTTATACTTCTATGTCTTTAAACAGTAAAAAAGAACTGATTAGAAGATGGGGTGTTTTTTGTTTTTAGTTGCAGATAAACGCAAATCAGTGAAAATTTCTATTATCCTAATCATTCTAATACTCGTCCACAGATGAAGCAAATGAAAGTCGAAAGCTCTTAACAGTCAGATAACTGACTGTACTCCATCATAAGAGGGTGTTAATATTAGAATATAGCATAAATTAACTTACTATTTCAGCACTTCCTTCTTCCCTTCCCTTCTCATTTGTTTATTGGTTTCACTTAACATACCAGGATAATAATTCATATTTGGTACTATTTTGAAATTGAAACATAGTTTATAAACCATTGACTTGGGAAGACTTAAGCACTGCCCATTTATAGGTTTGCTACATGAACATTTCTGTAATACATCTCAGGAGAGCTTTTGAGGTTGGGGGACATGGAATAAGGTCACAATTCTTATTTGAAGGTGACAAATAAAGATCTGCCATGAGCTGTCTTTTACCATCTACTCCTAATTAGAATTTCTAGCACCGGTTAGCTCTGCCACAGAAAAGAGCCCCCACCAACTGTCTCTAGGGGATCTCAAATCTCCACTATCACAGCTTTTTTCCCACAGTAAATGTTGCAATTTATTTATTCTTCAAATAAGCAGTAGAATTGAAGATTGTACATTTTAACGCCATTTGCTTTCTTCAGCCATTATGCAAATACAGGAATAGACTGAAAAAAATCTTAAGATTATACATAAGTAGGTTATTAAAGTGGAGTTAAAATAGTTTACTTAATAAGAACAACATTCTTCATAGAAAAAAACTCGGGAAGGCATTTTAAATTAAAAAAAGAAAGGTGGATTTGTCTAAAGAATTTCAGGAAGTAAGAATGTGAACTCTTTAAAATATCAGATACACAACTCTTGCTAGAATTTGATAAATTATAAATTTTTTCTTTTGCTTGAGATAGAGAAATAAAACAAATGTGGGATAGTTACTTATAAAAATGAAGTAATAATGTATATATTCCCAAATCTTTTTGAGAATACTCAAGATTGTTGCAGCTGTGACTGGATTTACTGATTTCTCTGCAAACTGAAAGTTACACTAAGAATGTAAAATATATTTATGAATATGATTAGAGATGTTTTCTTTTATAAAAGACATTTTTGTAGGAAGAGAATTAAAGCAAAATTGATAGCTATAATCTAATTTTCTATTTTGGTAGGTCCTTTCAGTTGAAGGTTTTCTTCAAATACATGGTTATCAGTATTGAATCATGGTTTAGTTTCAGTTTTATTTTCATCATGAAAGACTGTTTTTTGTTGTTTATGACAAAACTGCCATGTTGCTTTCAATATTTTCAGTAAGGTTTGGTTGATTTTTTATTTTTTTATCATGTATTTTCAATGAATAAATGAACAAAATAGCAACGTATCAAGGAACAAAGTACCACAAAGAAAATGATATGGCAATTTATAAGATTAGAGCTTTGTTATCCTTAATTTTTAGGGCTGTTGATTTTACAAATGCAAAATTTAGGCTCTTCTATTAGCCACACATGATAAGTGTTAACTTTTTTTGGGGGGGGGGGAGGGACTTCTTATAATTTAAAATATATAAATGAATGATTAAAATAATTACGCTGTATGTATTTGTGATATTTCCTTGTTTGGTTATCATTCTCCTTCCTATTTTTTGTTTCTAAGATGACAGTTAAACCTTTTCTTTAACCCTATAAATTGTTCTTTTTAACATTTACATGCACATTTTATAAATGTCTTATGCTTAAAATTTCAGATTGAAGCTCATTTAGATACACTCATAAATGAACAAGCTTCCTATGTGTTAACTAGAGCTGGTCTAAGTTACATATATAACACTGTGCAGCAACATAAACTGGAACAGGTAAGCTGATATAATTTATATGTTCAGGAGGCACTGCATACATGCCAACTGTACCAATTTTGGCAGCAATGTTTTTGAAAAATAAGTTTCCTGTGAAAGCAAAAACTCAGTAATATCTGTTTTTTTTTTTTTTCATATGGACTACTAGCCAAAGGCACCTTGCAAGTACAGATTTCCCCTACATTGTACATACAGCAAGCCAAGCAGGTTTGGAATACGTCAGTCCTGTGCAGCTGATCTGAGTACCCTCAGCAGGCTCTGCATTCTCAGAATCACTGTATAGCTGGTTAATATGTCTCAAAACGTGTCCAAGTAAAGTTGGCTCTAAAACCCAAGTAGTCAATATGTATACCACCTCCATGACATTTAGAACATATTGGACCTACTGTGCATACAGCATTCAGATTTTTTTCATCACGTGTGTTAACACCATGCACCAAATAGATTACATGGATGCATTAGACAACTACTGCCTTGTTTTTCTCCTGTGAAAAATTGGCAGATTAATATTAATGAGAATTATAATATCTTTTTTTGTGTGTTTATTCATTGCTCTGGCTGTTCTAGCACCAAGACAATGAGATTATGAAAGTGACAACATAAGATTTTTTAGAATGAGCTGAAAACTGGAATTCAGAGCTCCTGCTCTTTTATTTTTATGAACCACAGCTCTTAGGATAAGTGTAAATACACCCCATATTCTTCCCTTCGCCTATGCCGATGTCCTTTCGTGATCATAAAGTTAGTTCTGACTAAAGTGAAGAAATACATTTCTGGAGAAAACAGCACTGTGTTGGGAGAGCTTCATGTTTTTTCTTCAGCCAACATTTTTGCATAAATTGCTCAAACTCAACAGAGATTTTTAAAGAGAAACATTTTAAATGTACTAGTTATCTGATTACAAATTCCACTTGGTTTCCTAGTCATGAGTCTATCTCCTATTCTAAAATAAATTTCAGATTCTGCTGTAGACCAGGGCTGATTCTATTAAACAATCTGCAAGGTGGATAGACTTTCTGGTAGTATTTTCATTCAAATCTGTCAAGCTGGCTGACTGCTGGGACAAGGTTGTTGCAGGATTTACTGCGGGGTTAAACAGCATGTATGCATTCTAATGCCATGTAAGCAAAGAAATTTTGTTTGCAAGTAGACTTCATTTCTGCAGGGTCCAGGAGCAGATGACTTAGAAGGAAGTTGCCCTCTGTAATTCCACAGTACTAAAGGGATGTGGACAACTTTGCAGTTCAGTTATTGTCCCAGACCTTGTGGAAGAGTTTTTTTCCTGACCTTGTCAGTTAATGGTAAAGAAGAAAGAAAAGGGTCTGAAAGGACACATGAAGAACTCAGTATTGGCTATTTTTAATTGAAGAAAGTAATGAAATACAAACGAACTGTTACAGCATTCCAGTATTGGTGTGGTGATTGAGCTTCTAAACATGTAAAATCCTGGTGGTTTCCTAAATAAGTAACAATTAGTACTGGACATACTGTAGGATTATTTCTTATCTTTTTCCATATTTTAATAAGATTTTTTTTTTCCTTCAACTGCTAATTCTTAGGGTCCTCTTTCAAATTTGCCAAGTCTAGATTCAGTGTCCTTGAAGGCTGCAATGGTAAGCATTTTTCAATTTCATATTGTGGTGTTACTGCTGTGACAAGGGAAAGAATACTATTAATTGTATGAAACAGTGGATACTCATCTAAATTCTTTAGCTCAAGTCATTGGGTAACACAACTAACTAACCAATCATCCTCTTCAATAATAGCTAAATTACGTGTCTGGGAATACTTTCTTCATTTATAGTAATTTGACTGCTTCAAGTAATAAATGCATATACATATATTTATAAATTATTTATGAACTGATAGTAATAGAATATTAGTTTCTAAGCCTTGAGAAACAGAACTTTACTTACAAGAATGTTATTCTGTGAGTCATCATAAATTGCTAACAGCAAATGCTTAGCTCTAATTAGTTTTAATCCCCCAAATTTTTTTTTGCCTGAATGCGTTGAAATATAGGTCTGCTATCATTTATAATTTTAGTCCTAAGGCATTCACTTTATGCAAATAGTTCAGCTAAACTTAGGAGATAAGTGCTGGGCATATGCAACAGTTTTTGGTTTTGGTTTTGTTTTTTTTTGTTTTTTTTTTGGTTGAAAGCTACAATATATTTTAAAACAAATTATCAGCTAATGTTTTTTTCTTAGTGTGTACAAGGCTAATTTCCATAGAGATAGTGATCTCACAGTTCCGTAGCCAACAGTATATGAACTTCCACTCTTCTTGTTAGCCAAGTTCAGCTTTATTCTGAATGCTTAACTGTAACTCTTTCTGCATGCACACACACTCACAAAAAGAGAGTTCTAGTCTAAATCTTTAGATTGTCTAGTAAAAATCTTTAGATCACACAGTGGCTTGAATTTTGGGGAGGAGAAGGCTGTTTCTTTTTTAATTACTAAATAGGTCTCTACTTCTCATGGCCTTGTAGACCAACCAGGAGTTTAAAGACCACAGCTTGGGCACCGCCCCTCTAAATTACATATATGTAACTCAGTTGTCTATAGCCATACATAATAATTTTACCTGAGTAGTTATGTAAGAATCAAACTCTCTTATTTTCCTCATAGCTTTGTTTAATGTGTACTTGTGTGAACACACTTTAACCAGGATGGAACCCAGTATGCCAAAATTAAACCCATGTAAATTCTAAGTGTCAGTCTAGTCTGTCTTCTTCCTAGGGCTCTAACCATGTAAAGAATTTACAGTCAAATTCACTGCCTTACAACTTAACCTGAAAAGTTTTCTCGGTCCCTGACTTTTAAATTGCTCATGTGTGCTCAGAAATGGTGTTCTAGTAAAGTCTTTACTTTTCTATCAGCTAAAGCTCTGCTACATTCCAAATGTGGGCAGATAACCCTGAAAAGCTAAGTCATGAGAACGATTACTGACTTAACTGGTGATTTGTGCCTACTTCCTGCACATCTGAATGATAGTTGGACTTGGATTTTAGGTTTTACCAGCTTGAAAAGATTTGCCCAGTGAAGCAGAGCAGAAGGGTATCCTGCATGATGGCATTTGCCATCTTGCATGTCTCTTATTGAAACTAAGTTGGGTAATAAGGAATACAGGAACTACAGGTCCAGGAGGAGACCCAAGCTGGAAGGAGTCCAGTTCTATCACCAAGCTGGGAATGGATCAGCAGTGAACTGCTGGAGTCATTGAACCATTGAATAAATTAGGTTGGAAGGCTCAAAGTAGGCTCGCTAAGATGTTAGTTTCCTAGGGCCTTGTCTTGTTGAGTATTTCCAAGGTTGGTGATTCCACAGATTTTCTGGGTAATATATTCAGTGTTTAACAAAGCTCTTGGTGAGAATTTTTCCTTTAAAATCTAATCAGAATTTTCCTTAGTGTAACTTCTGTCAGTTGTTCCTCATGTTTTCACTATGCACCTCTGGGAAGCATCTGACTCCATCTTCTCTATAATCACCTAGTAGATAGTAGAAGATAGTAGTGACATTCCTCCGTTGTGTTTTCTTCTCCAAAACTACTAGAATCAAATCACTGCAGTATTTTATACTACGTTATATGGGGGGGGAGGAGGAAGCCTAGGAATAATCCAAGGAGCCTCAACTAGGTCCCATGGTCTTGTTCTTCCCAACTTAAGTCCTCACTGGATTATTAAGCAGTGCCCCCTGTGCTCTCAGTAAGTAGTAATGTCTAATTTGGGCAGGCTGAGTTGCTATCTGGAGGCTAATGTGTTCCCTTTGCACTGAATAGACCAGGTCTGATTTTCAGGGGGTGCAAACATATATCCACCAGCTGCACGGAAAACTTAGCTAGTTACGAACACTGAATTGTCATTATTTATGCCCTCCACATGTACTCCTCAGGATCAGAAACTTAAGATTTTGGTGACTTCAACACTTAAGTCAGACATCTGGTTTGGACTATTAAGTTCTGCCTTAAATATTTTATATTGTGTTAGGTTCTTAAATAAATAAAAACAGCAAATTCCATCAAATAAGAAGGTGCGATTTTAATGTAATCGCTTTTCAGAGATCTGTATTTTTTTATCTGTCTTCATATACCAGCAAGTTTTTAGTATGCTGATCTCATATTCTCTTTTTTTCCCGCCCATAGGCTCAGTTTGATCGCTATCTGTCTGATCCAGATAGTCTATTAATGTCCCAGCTGAATTTCCTTCTGAGTGCCACTGTGAAGTAAGTATCTTAACTCTGAGTTTCTATTGTGCTTGTATAATAATCAGAAAGATGAATTTGATTAGGTTTTAGTGGATCATGATAGAGAATTCAAGTTATCAGCTGTAATCACATTTGCAATGTCCTTCAGGTCACAATTCAGTTTGTTTTGCCTCTCCTCTTCTTGAACAAGCAGTTAGGAATATGTAATTCTGTAACTTTCTGAAGCTGTTACTCCTGGTTTAATTGGCAATATCAAAATAAATTACATTCATCTCTTCTGAACATGTTCTATTGTGTTGGCATTGTTTTTTGTTAACTTAGTTGTAAATTGTTTTAGAACTATTTTATAAGCCTTCCAAAGAAAGATGAAATATGTAATTCTCCACTCAAATTTTCTTTTATCCCCACTGCTGCATCAAGTCTAGAATTTTTCAACTTTGTTGTCTTCTACTGTAGAATGTTGACATTCTTGTCTCATCAATTATTGTGCTGAGATTACTTTACTTTTCACATAATATGGTTTTTTTTCTACTTTGAAGTGTGGAAGTGAGGACTTTGTTATGTATCACTTCTCTTGTTTTATGAATATATTCTAAAATGCAACAAATAAGGGCCAACTGAACCCTAAGGCTAGGGAAGATGCCAAAAATTTCTTTCCAATTAAATATGAACCATATGAAGTAATTTTGTAGTACTTAAATTCAGAAAATTATATGCTGCACTGATCAAAAAGTTTTCTTGACATTATTTTTCATGCTTTTGTGAAGAATACAAGTTACATAACATATGAAAAATTGTGACTGGTACATCATATTTTTGACATAATGTTTGGAGTCTCATTATTACTATCTGTCCTGCAGTGTCATAAGAAAGCACTTTTTCACTGTGAGGGTGGTTGAACACTGGAACAGGTTGCACGATGTATGCATCTCTTACCTCTCTGTGATTCAGATACAACTTCTAGACTCTGTTTTCAGTTAACTATTTGGTCTTGGCACAAATACATTGTTTTAATCTGCTTGAGTAAAAATTTTTGAAGTACGTAGGCGTGGCCTGAATAAAAGGACAGACATTGTCTGTGTGGGGGATTGGAAGTCCAAACACCAATTTCTGTTTTCAATACTGTCAGTCCATGGAGCAGTATTAGATAAACCAGTTAAGCTTGCTTTTCAGAAGTGCTGAGCACTTGCAACTTCTAGCATAGTTGCGTGGTCTGCCTATAATGATAGTCTGAAAATGAAATCATTAAACACTCTGCTATCTGGAGAAAGAAGATTGTTACCCAAGCAACTTTCTGAAGGTCTTTTCAGATGTGTGGTAATTACATAAGTTATTATTTGTTGGCCTAGGCTACCAAATGCCTGAGTTCATATATAGTTCACTGAAGTCCTCAGGAACCAAATGAATAATGATCAAAATGTTCATTATTTGACCCTATTTTTATCATTTTAAGGTACTAAGCTTTTTTTTCACTTAAAGGTTTTTTATTCACATTAGTTGTCCTCATTATATTGTCTTGACTCGTTGAACTGGACAGTTAGAATTTGTCACCAACTTGCTTGTAGAACTCCAGATTTTTTTTTTTTTGGTTGAAGTTTCAAACTTGTCTATATTGGAAAAAATACAAGCCCAAGGACCTGTTAATAATCTTAGCATAGAAATATAAATGCTAGCATTAAGCTGATCCATAAACCAGTATCACTTTTTAATATGTTACTGTAGATCCATAACACCAGCATATTTCAACTTGGGTTTTCCTCGTCCACAAACAATTTCGTGCCATAAGACCAGTGCTTCCTTAGCCTTGAGTCTATCACTGAAGAAATGACTGTTGCGTTACGAGATATTGTTTCTTCTCAGCTGTTTGTTGGATCTCTCTGCTGTTACTGTTCCCACAGCTCAGCCAGCAGAACTAACTCTGTTGTATGAGAGTTACTCTTCTACTCCAGTACATATCAACCAGATGAGATTAAAGAATAATGTAAATGAAGCATTTGAAATTCTGCTTCTAAGTGTCAAGCTATTAAACCTGATTTTTAACTCTTGGTCTTTTTCTTAATGTAGGTCTATTTAAAAATCATAGTAACAGTAAATGTATTTTGAAAGCCTCAATTTTTCACTGCTAACACAGAAGCAATTTTTTAGAGGTAGACTTTATGCTACCATAAAGACTCAGGCAAACAGTGAAATTACTTAGGCTTAATAATTTCTTTCTGTCAGATGAACCAAGATAAACTGGTTATGTATGCACTCATAGCCTCATCCCATTTATGAGGTTTTTAAACCTCTCTTACTGCAGTTTAAGCTGAATTCATGTTATCTTGCAACAGTAGGGAGCCAGGAGGTGAGTGGGGAGCCTATATGAGGAAAATTACCATAGCCACTACAGCTCAGCTGACACACAGTAATTTATTAACCTGCTGTAACTCAATGCTATAGGTCAGCTTCTACACAGAATTAAAAATAAAAACTCTGCTAATCCCTTAGGCATCAAATGTGTAGCTTTAAACACAAGGAATCCTGCTGAAGTCAAGATACATATTTACTTAGGTGCATATGTGTGGAATCAGTCTATTTTCTTTTTACCTGTAGTAAATATGCAAAATTCAGTAATTTTCCAAAATTCATGGAAAACATTTGACAAGTACTATAATTTTAATCTCTTGTTATAGTGGTTCAGATTTTCAAGTTAGTTTTACAGAGGTTTGGTGTCATTTTTGAAGACTTGTCCTCTAAATCACGTAGTTGTGATCCACTCTCCAGCTATTGAGCTGGAAGCAACCAGTTCTTTGATTCTTAAAATCAGACCATGTGCTTCTGGTAAGGGACTAGTGTATTTTTTACACAGTGAAAACTCACTGGTAATATAATACAAACTTTATGACCATGAAGAACATTCCCTCCAATATTTGCTAGTGCATGCTGTTGTCTTTCAAATTCCTTTGCTCATTTAAAAAATTTTAAGCTATTTATATATGTGGTTGTTGGTCTCGTAAAGCTCTTTTCATTTGTGTTGGATCACAGAAACTGAATGCTGAAATTACTTACTATTTTTAGAAAGTGCTGCAGTTTGTGTTAGTGATAAATTGTATCATGTTGTTATGGCAACTGAAATCCTAATGTGGTGATTAATGACACTGATATTTGATGGAAAGACTCGGTTGATGCTGTTCAGCTCTCTGGAACATTTTAATAAACTTTTTCTTTCAGTATAGTAGTCTGTGTAATACAGTTAGTAAGCTTTATACAAATTCCATTGTGCAATGTTTTCCTAAAACATTTTCATGTTACACAGCTTAGTGATTCGAGATTGTGTTGAGGCAGTTGTTTACCTGAAAACCTTGAATGTATTTCCCATATAACAGTGTTTCTAGATTTGCTATTATAAGGCCAGTCTATCTGCAAGTATTCTAAATAATCTAGAAATACAGCCACTTGATCATGTTTATCCAAAGGCTGGATACTTGGCATTGGAATAAAATGTAATTTTTGTCTCTTAATCTTCTTTATCATGTTTTCCATTTCTTAATATTCCTGAAAACACAAAGTTCTACACACTTGGTATTTGAGATTGCATTAACTTGTCAATTCCCACTCACTATGCCCAAGAGCTGACAAATTCAGCACTGATTTTAGTGGATGCAATTTTGGTGATTTTGTTTCTTTGCTGCATATTAGAGCAGTGCTGAATTGGAATTTGTGATACCTCAGTTTCTCCTGATGGTCCATTTGCACAGGTTTGACTATATAACAGTTGTAACTACTGCTTCTGATAGATAAAAATGCATGTGCAACTGTAAATATATTGCCATGGTGATTAAAGCAAACTGATTCAACAAAGTAAAATAAAAATATTAGTTTGTCTTCAAAAAATAATAAACTTTTCTGTGAACATTAGCATCAGATCTCTGTACATTGTTACTCATTTTGATCCATAAGAATAACAGGATACAGACTTTATAGCATTGTTTGTCAAAGACCATAGTAACTTTTAAATCTTTGACCGCTATCACCTTCAGCTTTTCCTGTTCCTTGACAGACTATGGAATCAGGTGGTGTCAAGATAATATGAATATAATACATTTGCTGGTAGATTAAAAAATATATATATTTACAGAGGACAGCCAGCAGCCCCAGGAGGTAGAGACAGACCAGTAAGATTATCATTCTATTAAACAGTGCAGGAGAGTACAGGTGAAAAAATACTGTATGCAAATTAAATGTAGTTCTTTTTCCATCCTTTGCCATTTTTTCATGATGGCAGAAATAAAGAATGTAATTTCTTGGTTATCGAGATCATATATGTGAGTTTATGTATGTACAATACAAAGAGAGGGAAGAGCTTTCTTTTATAATAAAACTTTAAGCTGTTTTCACAGTTGAAGTATAAGGACTTTTTAATAACTGACAGTTACTTACAGTGTCACTGTCAGTGACAGTGACATTTTTCCATTTTTTTGCATTTTTATTTTATATTTAATTTCTTGCGTGTAGTGTAGTTATACTCCCTACAATTTGCAATTTCTTTTTTGTTTTGTTTTTTAGAGAGCAGATAATGAAACAGTCAACAGAACTGGTCTGCAGAGCTTACGGTGAATTATATGCAGCTGTGATGAACCCCTCAAATGAATATAAGGATCCAGAAACCATACTACACAGAACTCCTCATCAAGTTCAGACACTCCTTTCATAGTCTTGCTTCCCCCAGAATTATCTGAATCCATAATACTATATTTGTTCAGTGTTTGCATTATGGTATTTTTCTGTATTGAGTTTTGAGTTATAATAACTATATGGTTAAAATATGTAGGAATGCAGTTTTGCTTAATCTGCTTGACAGAAGTCTAGTCTTTCCTGTGTCTTTGAATACTTTCTATAGGCCAGAAAATAGAGTATAGATTAAAAATTATTTTAATGCATTCCTCTAATGGACATGGACCTTGACAGTATGCAATCTCTTTGAAAAAGGGAGTAAAGGAGAAAGAAGCTTTTGCCTTGCTGTACATAATCCTTTCAACTAGGGGTTGAAACAGTATTTCTTATAAACCTCATCATTATTTTTATTTGCTCCTTTCCCTGTTCTTTCATTCTGTTGTTCTCAGCCTTTCATCAATAAACACTGATACTGTATAATTTTAATACAACTGATGTTCTTTTGAATGTCTTGAGTTATGTCAGTTTTACAGCCCATAAATCATTTTAGAATATTTGATGCCATTTCTGAAATCCTATTGATTAAATCTTGGAGGCAAAATTTGTGTGCTTTTTGTGGGTTTTTTGATCCATTATCTATGTTGCTAGTTCTGATACTTTCTGTAAGAAAAAGAAATATTTGAACTACATGCATGTACATAATCTGGAACTTAATGTTTTAAGTAATATTTTTATAATTTTGCTTTACTGGGAAGGATTTTGTTTTAGCGCAGTTCCTCTGCAGGAATCCTTGTATCAATTGAAACTTGCAGATAGAACTCTTAAGGTTGAGTCCAATAACAGTGTAGGTTTGGAAGGTGATTTGCACAGAAGTATGGCCATTCCTCCTTCACACGTACATGTTCTTTTTTCTGTTTTGTTTTGTAAATACGGAAAAAGTTCAATTGCTTTAGCACAAGCATTTATTCAATTAATAACATACTAAGAGATTTCCGTGGTTTACATGTCCACAATGGTGCTCCTAAAAATTACAATTAGGCGCAACTGTGGCGGCCTTAAGTTGTTCTGGGGACTGTGTGGGAGAGCCAGGGTATATAGTTGTGCCTGGCTGATGTGTAGTGAGCTACGAGTGAAGGTTTTGTTTCTTCCCTCCTTCAGTACAAAGTTGAAAATGCTCTGTCTAGAAACTATACATATATAGAGAGTTGTAATTCAGGGATCTTTCCTTCTAGTAAAAGAGTAAAATATATAATAAGTAGGACACCTGTTGTCTGTCACTCCTCGTGATATTTTTGTACATTTCTTAAAAGAAATGTAGTCTTCTTTCAGGGAAGTCTTTTAACCCAGAAGACTTCAGGGTTAAAAAAAAAGTTAGTATAAGGAGTTTGGTTTTGTTTGTTTGTTTTTAAAGGAGAATTTAGGAGAACTCTTTCCTTGGGAGAAATTAACTTTTTTTTTCTCTCTGAGTTGTTGTATGGGTATCACACTGTGAGTTATTTCAGTTGCTAGAATTTACACTCATATTAGCTGTTGCATAATTATGTATGTTAAGGGAGGAGATGAGCAGTCATTCATATTGAATCAGTTATATTTAAATTTAAGATGGAAGTTTTTGTTAAAGATAATATTCCCGATATAAAGTATATACTTAGTTGTAGCCAAATCTGCAGTTTAGTGAATGTTTGCAAAAGAGCAAGGTGTAGAGAAAAGCAGCAACAATACATTTTCATCTCTTGGAAAACTCATTACACAAGTCATATCCAGTGTGCTCAGAAATCAGCTTTGGTAGTAATACCACTCTAAAGCAGTATCTCCCTTTTTAATGGGCATAATTTGTTGGTATAATATAAATAAGATTTGAAAGTTTAAGTGTCTCTGGAGTTCTTGGATCAGACAAATTCTTTTATAAATTGGAATATTATGTTTGGAGTTACTCCATTTAGAAACTCCAAATCTATTAGACAAAAAAATTCAGGAAGCTTAGAAGAGCTCCAGTGGAAAATTATGCTCTCTTAGTAGGTAAGGCTCTTTAAATGATTTAGACTTTGCATTATTGTAGTGTATATTCAGAAGGCTATTTTTTGTTGTTTAATAATGTTGA
This sequence comes from Apteryx mantelli, assembly GCF_036417845.1. Classification (NCBI taxonomy): domain Eukaryota; kingdom Metazoa; phylum Chordata; class Aves; order Apterygiformes; family Apterygidae; genus Apteryx; species Apteryx mantelli. Next base: position 30,664,114 of record NC_089978.1, read on the forward strand.
TATTGCTTAATATGCTTACAATTATTATCTAATATGTGAAAATTACATCACTTGTGAAAGGGTTATAGATTAGCTTATTGTTAACATACTCAGAGAACTATTTCCTCAAATTACAAATGAACCTGTCTCCAATAATCAGTCAGTAGTTTGCATGACAATTCATAAAAAATTGTTTCCTGTCTTTAAGTCCATTTAGAGACTTATCCATGACTTTATCTTCTCCTCTTATTAATAATACAAAAACTATAAAAGTTGTAACTTATAAAAATTAGAATCAATCACTAATTTTGGTCTGTGCAATGGAAGTAAATGACAAAAGGTCACGGATGACAAAATATGTCAATAAAAGCTTTTGATTTGCTGACTTCTGTCTTCCATGTTGTTATTTCCTATGCCTGCCTTCCTATGAGGAAGAAGGAAACAGCGATGAGATTTTTGACTTGCCATTTCTAGTTTGGCATTTCTGACATCTTTATTTTATAAATATCCTGGATTTCCACACCAGGAAGAATGAAGCTGCAGTCCTCAAATTGCTCGGTTTGATGGATGACCCATAAATGCTGTAGCAGATGGAATCATTCCGGGCATCAGTGCTGGGTCCATATTCAGATTACTTATCGTAGATCTGACTTGAGCACCACTGTGCTTAAAGAGATGCTTACTGGCTGGGCTGAGTTACTCGGCACATCTGCTGTTGGTCCTTAGATACTTTCTGTGGAGAGGCGTGCCTCCAGAGAGCGAACCCATTATCTTGGGCTGAGCAGCAATATGAATGCAGCCAGCCTACTGGAAAACTGGGTAAAGAGGTGTTTGAATACTACTTCTAGCATGTAGCTCCCTGTGTTTGGGACTTGGGCTGAGTCTAATTCTGAGAGTAGATAACTAAAGGGCCTCTTTTTGCATAGTTCTCTGATACAAAGAGCACTTTCCTGGGAGATGGGAGAGCTCGGTTTTGGGCCAAAGGAGTTTCTCTGACATCTGCCTCATTTCTGGAGAGCATCCTAACCCCTGGGCTGTTGTGTACCTTGAGATGAGGCAGCTCTCTTGAATTAAGCAGCTGTGCAGAAATCGATGCAAAATACAGGAGGCAAGAGACAGTATAAGCAAGGAAGAGTTTGGCTCTGTGGTCTGTACATAAGGGCTCTTCTGAGGAGTGAAGTCTAGACCTTCTCCAGTGTATGTTCTCGCCTATAGAAGTATTCAGCCAACAGTAAGCTACAGAGTTGAGTCTGAGGTAGATCCAAGGGCTGTTAATCCATACAAGTAACAATGCCTCTATGTTCAATCTTGTATATACAATTTTCTCCTTCCCTCTCTTTATAAATATACACACTATCACAAAAAACAAAATGTAAAAGTTGTTTTAATTATAGCAAGCATACAGAAGTCCAGTCACTTTGATTTTTTTTTTCTAATGTAGAAAAAGAGAAACTTAAAGGGATTGGAAAAGGTGATAATACATTTCTTTTGCAGCATTTCAGAGTGCTTCTCCCTATTCTGTGATTTATGACTCTAGACCTGCATTCTGTCTCTTCATAGACTCAGATGTAATTATTTGTATTAAAGTTTTTGAAATAAGTGTTGGGGGAGGAAATATTTTCAGAACCACTAAACTTTTCCATTCATTTTAAAAACTCTAGCTGTTCTTTAATCCCTTTGCTTGCCTTGCTGAGTCACTTTCCAGTGAACCCAGGGGATGGGAAGGCTATTAAAATTTTTAAAATTAAGTGAAGGGGTTAGACTTATTTCCATGACTAAAATACACCCTTGTTAGAAGCAACACAGACATGGGTGTGTGTTTGTTCGAAATCTACTGCCACCTGCTTCTGAGGGAAAAATTCGGGAAAAGAACCATTTGCTTGTGATGAGTGCAGTAATCCAAAACAGCCGTGGTAGGGCAAGATGCCATAAATTGATGCTAAGTTGGAGTTATGTTTAAATAGTTGGGAGAATTTCAAAAAGCAAATTAGAAGAAACAGTAGAAGTAAAAGGTATGTGATATAACTTAATTCTTTCACAGATTGGCTTTACTTCTTAAACAAACTTTCAGAACCTCTCTACATTTTTTCCCCAGTGCTCTCAAAACACCTCACAAACTAAACTTCAAGACAATCCTGCAACTGCTATACCCAGTCTGCCTTTTGGATAACATGGAGTATAGTGAGATTCTTTGAGTCACACAGTGACATACAAAGCTGAATTTGGAACACTTTTTTTTTTCCTTCCTGAAAGAATTTTAAAAAATGGGAAGTGAATGTAACTTAAACTTGGGTATTTGTTATGTACAAGAGAAAATTTCATATTCCTTCATATGGAATTAGAGGAACTGGGGGGGGGGGGGGGGTTGACACTGATTTTTGTTCCCTTTCAAAATGAAAACCCAAATTTTCTATGGAATGGATATACCCTGATGTTATGTGTTGATGGGCCACCCCAGAGCTATGTGTCTTCGAAATCCTCGGGAGTTTTTGCTATTGAATAGCTGTAGCTCTGAAACCTGAGTTCCTGTGGCGTCTTGTGTTTCCATCAGCCCCCTAAGAGACTACGAAGGGGCTGGAAGCTTGTACAGCCAAGAATAAAACTAGAGGTCTCCCCAGCAGCCCACTGCATGGGTGACTGGCAAGAAGCCAGGTTGGCATTATCAGAATCAAACTACTACTTCAAAAAGTTTCATTTTAACTGTTCTAAATCTGAATCTTTTTTCAATTAATCTGAATGTTTCCAACCAGCTGTCACTGCCATTTGTGACATTCTTCCATTCTTCCAAACCATTTCTTCCTTTTTTATAAGCTCAGGTTCTGCAAAGTGCCTCAGTTCAGGAGAGGACTTTTGGGATCATTTTCCAGAGAAGCCAAGTGGAATGCAACCATTTTTTTAAAGGTGAGCATGTGCTCCTATGCTGTGCTGAATTAGGCATTTGCTCCCTGTCTAGACTTTCACCTGACTGCCAGGCTAGCACTCAAGTCTGTATGGTCAGTCTAGCCCAGCGTATGGTGGTTACCAAATGTTCAACAGGTGGGGGTTTCCCATCACATAAAGGTGGTCTCCTGATTTACCCAGCTATTTACGTTCTTGGGTAGTGAGCCACTCTATGTAGAGGTTGTGTGGGAGAAAGGAAGTAAAATCAAGACATTTCTTGCCTCCTTGATCCTTGATTGACTGTTCAACATGTCAAGGATAATGTGGTTCAATTTTCAGTAATCTGCCAAATCCTCTAGTGCAAAGCTATGGAAAGACTTATGTGCAAAGGAGCCCTTTACACCTGAAAATGTCCACTTACTCATAAATGCATTAAGCTCTAAATCAGGGTATGACCCACTCATGCTACAGTTGTCACACCTGACTTAGCATACAATGGAAAGATGAACCACCAAGGCTTAAAAAAAAAAGTTTATTTTGACTACCTTGCTTTAGCAGTAAGAAAACCCTGATCAAGCAAGATATGGCTTAAAGATGTTTGATATATTACTGTAGAGTGGCTGATGAAAAAAAATCTGTTGCGTGTTTCATACTGAGACAATGAAGTTTTCATTTGCTGCCTAGTTCACAGATGTGGCATTGTCAAATTGCAGAAAAATGCCTGGCAGACTGTATCATTGACTATATTTAGTGAGAAAAAAAAATTCAGAACACACTGTTTATAGAACCCACATAAATAAGGGGAGAGTTCTTATCAGCCAAAGATAACATTAGTTGTGATTTATCAAAGTAATCTTTATTTTAAGGAAAATGGATAATAGAGTGTAATTTAATCCTTTGTGAATGTAATGTGTATCTCAAAGGATTCTTTTTTGTCAATAAAATCATTTGTTGTACTTGATAAACTAATTAGTCTTGTTGCTGTTGCTTAGGATGGAATAAAAATGCCCATTAATGAAAATGGCAAGCAGAAGATGGGTTCTAAAGTTTGTAAAATATTTTGTATCCCTTGCAAGCCAGTATTCAGATCAAAACGTGTTTTGTGGTTTTTTAGCTGCAAGCCTAATTGAGTTTGTACACATAATATATTTTCCTATTTAATTCCAAAATGGATTACCCCCAAAATTCAGCTCATCTCTGGGCAGGTCAACTGCTGCGCAGATCAGGGGCTTCTCTTACTTCCTTGCTAGTGCTGGTAGCATCGGCTCGCGTGTCTGTGCTCCCCAGATGGAGCCTGACTCCCATGCCAAGCGCAGGCAGGAAGGGTGACTTTCCTGGCCGCTTCTCACTGCTCTTTGCATTTTTTCCACCATATGCAAACACATTCCAGGAGTCAGGGAGAAGGCTAAAAGGGAAGAAAACAGAGCTGCCTCAGTGCTTCCTGCATCAGTCCCTGGCTGTCCCCACATGTTCGCTCAGCAAGAGCAGGTTTTGCCGGGGCAGAGCACTGGGCTCACCTGCTGAAGCCGTGTGGAGTCCTGACTCTGCGAAAGGCGTTGGCAGCGGTGCCAGGCTGGATAGGCAGGACATGAGCTCATTTGCTGGATCTGAAGTTGACCTTGAAAGAACAGAGTCAGAAATGGATGAAAGTCCAAAGAGGACACATTTTTTTAGTGTCCTTGTTTGTAGCTTAGCAGCCTTGTGAACTTTTAGTAGGAGACTATGAATGATTTTCAGAAGATGACTCCCTGCTTAAAAGACTGGCTAAGCTCTTAAAGGTCCTTCTCCCTTAGAAATGGTTCAGTAAGTGCCCTTAGAACCTAGTTAAGGCAATGTTATAGAACATATCCTTAAAGAAGGGTCTTGTTCCTAATGCCTCTACCAGCTTTGATGATCATCCCTGTTCCTTGGTTATTTTTATACCCTCCACTGTGGAAACTGTCCAAAGGAAACATTTCTAATGCTGAATTACTGCATACAAAAGTTTCACATATCCTCAAATCTCCTGGACACAGAGATAAGCAGAAGTCTCAGTCACGCTTCCCACTCCCATGGCCCCACTGGGAGAGATCGTGGTGCAGACTCTGCTTTCTCTAGACCTTCCCTCCCTGCTCTGGAGACACTTGCATACTCCAAGAGGAGACACTTGTCCCCTGGTTAAGAAAGACGGTGCTTCTGCTGTTGCTGTTACCTGCTGTCCTGAATGCACAAGTCAATAGGTTCAAAGGCAAGTCAGCTTGTGGTAGGGTTGTTCGTCTCCTTGTTAGCTGAAAAGAAAGAATATGCAAACTACCAGACAAGCTACTTGTTTTATATATATGAAAACTGTCTTCACTTCAGTAAATGTTAAGTCAGAAATTTGAATGGTATGTCTGGCCATTCTGCCTTTGGGTTAGGTAGCCCTACTGCTCCATACCAAAATATGATGGGAGCATCAAACATTTATGCCTATACAAATTCATCCCACCTGTGTCTCAAAGAGAAACCTGGTGCATCAAGTCTGGTACTCCAGTCTGCAACACTAAATCACACTGCAGGTTCCTTTATGGCAGCCCTGCTAATGCTTTAAGGAAGAGCTGATGTGCCCCATCAGTTTCCAGGGCAGTGACCCAAGCATAACTATCGTACAATGGCCGGTGGGACTTGCTTCAGTACCACGAATGAGTGCTCCCAAGGGCTTCAACTTCAACGATGTTATCACCTGTTTCAGGAAAGGATACCTCAAATGCTAGATTGCCTTGCCAGCTAACACAGGTTTTTTTCAGCTAACTGGTACTACAGAGGAGAGTCCTGCATCAAGTCAGCCCTTGTCTGAAAAAGCAAACAACCTCTACAGGTAGCCACACTGGGATTTTCTGATTCTTCTTCCTGTAGGGGAGCAGTGGTTTCCTTCCTTGTGATCACTGATAAATCCTATACTCTCCTGAGACAATCTATCCGCTTTGACTTGGAAAAGGTTCTGAATTTGGATATGTCATAGCAACTTTGTCCTGGATTGAGTTTCTATAATCATTATACTTGAGCATCCTTTCCACCTCACACTGTTTGGTTCTGTTACAAAATACTCATGCTAATGTCTTCAGATACCCTTTCCCCAGCACACAAGTATATCCTAGAAATGTTAAATATGTCAGCTTTCTACTTAAATCAGTTTGATTTGATTTGATTTTAATTTTCCATACCCAAAATGACAAAGGACTGAAAACTACTTCACAAACACTAAATGAATTAGTCTGCTGACTGAGGAGTGCTACCAATTAGTCCTTTTTCTTCTAATGAGAAGAGATACAAGACTATTTTCAAACCACCTGCTTTAGGTAGGCAACCCATGTATAGTAATGCCTAAACATAAAGCAGTGGTTCAACAGGGTAATTCAGAGCACTAACAAAATGAATCTCGTTATCTTTTCTAGTCAACAGAGAGAGCTGAGTGGCCCCTGGAGGCCTCTGAAGGGTGATACTGTGGGTCCAAGTTACAGTGAATCTGCTTTTAGGGTGCCAGTATCGTGTCAGAGCTTTTGTGGTCACGTAATAAGAAACGCTGTACAAATTACAAACTCCTGCTACTGCCAATTCAACTTTTTTCAAAACAATTTGAGGGGTTTGGAGGGGTGATTTTGCTATAGCAGATTTTATACTGGATCAGGTTGTTCTCACTTAACAAATAGCCAGCACAAGACGTAAAACTGACACAAACCTCATATTGTCTGCTCCAGGTAATTGAACAGAGAAGTGATCATATCTATTTTGATCAAATTTATGCTGACCAAGTGACCTAGGATCTCCCAGATATGGAACTAATGAACAGGGAACAGCCTTGCCTAAAAAGCTTGGACAAGACCTGTCCTGCTGCATTTATGGGGCAGCTGCAGAACAACTGATCCATCCTGCCTGCTGCGGGGGTGTCACTCGGAGCAAGCCCAGCAGAAAGGCACAGGTGCATCTGCGCAGCTTTCCCAACAAAGCTTCACAGCCCAGAACAGCAAGTCTGCCCCTGTGGAGGAGAAGGGGTCTCCCCTGGGTTGCAGCTCTTGCTCTCGGTGCTACAAATGCATTTTATCTGGTCCCTCGGGCTCTGTAGAGGAGCTCATTTCCTTACCTGGCCTCAAAGCTGCTTTGGAAAAGCAGCTGTGTATTCTCTGTATTGTTATAAAGCATCTTATTCCTAAGGGTTTCTGGTGTTGCCTTGCCCAGAAAGTCCTAATAAACACTAGGTCGAGACCACAGAGCAACAGCGGCAAAGTCAAGCTGCCTGCAGGAGAGGCCATGGGGTGAGTGGTGAGAGCAGCCCCCATGGTAGGCGCGGGGCAGCCGCGGCCCCAACCCTGGGGCCACTGCTGGGTGGCAGGGTGCTGCAGCAGTGGCCCCAAGCTGGAGGCCGAGAAGATGGCAACAGGATACCAATTTGGGATGCGGGCTCTGCACTGCCATCATCTTTGCCATTCCCTCTGGTTCCCTTTCCCTTACAAAGATCATGCACTGCTGAAGCATGTGGCTAAAAACAGATGACAACAATCTCCATTTCCCATGTATGTGTGTACAGCTACCTACTCAATTAGTAAAGCAGAACATTTAAGTAGGGCCTTCTATACAAATATAATGTAGAATTTCTCTCTAATGATCCATGGAGGAAAATAGTGATCTTCATTTTTAGCTTTCATTTTTATTTAAACACTGAACGATGTGGCTTTTAGTTCAGGGAATTGGTATGGGTTGGCAAAATTGCAGAAAGGTGAGATGCAATATTCTTTGGCAATATTTCTTCTGTCCTGCAGAACCCAAATCATCTTTCATAAACGGGTGAAGAGGTATCTGTGCCCATGAACATGTTCTTCCTTTTTCTTCTTGGAAATCCACTCTCAGTTCATCCGGAACATTGGATAAACTGGTGCTAATGAAATGAAAGGGTTTATTAGGTTACACAACGGTATGCAGTGGCTTAGGGGACAAAGTCAGATATTTACTCAAACTAATTTTAGGAGAGAAAACAGCAAGGGAGATCACAAGTGAAAGAGTTGAAAATCAAAATTACATCTATCAGGAGGATTCATAAGGTAAATAGTAGGATAAAGAAGAATAGAACAGGAGTGTTATGTGGAAAGTAACTCAAAAAGGTTTTCTGACTCTCCATTGCGGGTCTTTACAGTTACTACTCTATCTCCAACCACCTGCTACACAGCTGAACTCTGGCATCAATACTGCAAAGCTCTCAAGTGCATGATTAAGCTCTCGTGACTTTATGGGGACTTAAATAGGTACTTAACTTTAGTCTGATAGGTGCCTGAGACCCTAAGATAGCTTCAATTAGGGCATAACTCCCTGTGACATCAGTGGTACGGGACTGGGTGCTCAGAATGATATTTTTTTATGGTCAGATAGAGGAAGCTACTTCGGAAGAGATGCACTTTGTCATAAAAGTGCTTATTTCTCCCCTTAGACAATACAGCGGGGACTGGTTCAGGGACAGCCATCTGCATTTGGTCATACTGAGCCCTGAACCCTGGGCCCTGCTTTGTTCTCCCAGTTAAGTAAGAAAAAAGCAGAATCAGAAAAAAACAAAATGCTTGAGTTTCCATGTGGAACCACTAGGAAATTGAGTTTTGATTTGATTGACATAGATTTAAGTAACTAACATGGCCTAAAATACCCTTAAATGCCACAGTCACCATAGAAATAAAACATTTCATTGGGCACTTAACCAGCCAGATATGTACACACACGCCTCTCTGCATTTTCCTGGACAGAAAGTATACACTGTGACCTCTCTGAGATCCTTTTAAGTGCTGTATTTCTCAGTACATCCAGGATGTTATTATCTCTGAGCTTCAGAAGTCTCAGCTGCAGAGCCCTGCTAGAGGGCAGCCTGCTTGTCAACCCCACTCTCTTTTGACAGGTACCTCTTGAGAAGTTCGAGTGCTTATGCTGATTGCAGCTCTAGCAATTTTAAAAAGTACTGAGATTGGTCTAGAAACAGGTATCATTTCCCCCCTCCCCTTGTGTCTTACTTTCTCATCAGGTAAGTACATGTTGCTGGGTAATGAGAATGGATTAGCACCAGCATTTCTGGATTTGTTTTTCCTGATTTTCTGGATGCAGAAATGCAATGGGTTTAAAATGTGTTGTTTGTGTCCTAAGATCAGAAACAGAAGTTTCTTAGCTTCCGAGGCATGCTTACCCTGGATGTATTTTCTACAGCATGTAGTCATCACAGAATCACAAAATAGCTGGGGTTGGAAGGGACCTCTGGAGATCATCTGGTCCAATACCCCTGCTTAAAGCAGCATCATCTACAGCAGGTTGTGCAGGGCTGCGTCCAGTCAGGTTTTGAATATCTCCAAGCATAGAGACTCCACAACCTCTCTGGGCAACCTGTTCCAGTGCTCAGTCACCCTTAAAGTAAAGAAGTGCTTTCTTAGGTTTAAGTGCAATTTCATGTTTCAGTTTGTGCCCATTGCCTCTCGTCCTGTCACTGGGCACCACTGAGAGAGTCTGGCCCATCCTCTTGAGACCCTCCCATCAGATATTTATACACATTGATAAGATCCCCCCGAGCCTTCTCCTCTCAGTCTCAGGTCTTTCTATCTCTTCTCATATGTCAGATGCTCCAGTCTCTTAATCATCTTTGTGGCCCTTCACTGGACTCACTCCAGTAAATCCATGTCTTTCTTGTATTGGGGACCCCAGAATGTGGCCTCAGCAGTCATGATGTTTTTGGTTAAGAAAAGTTGCTTGAAGTGTTGCCTGACTGGAAAACAGAGTCAGCTCAGAGCTCTGTTTCAGGTGGCTTGAGTTGGATGGTGCAGGGTGAGGGGTATGAGTGCCTGATTTCTTTTATAGTTTATTTCTTCAAGAAGTTCCTGATGCTTTAGAAACTTATGCACACATTTAAGTACAAGACCAATCCTATTTCATGTATATACTTCAAATTAAGCAGGTGATTTTGAAGGAAAGGGGCTTCTGAATACATATGTTCTCATGGACTCTACTACACAGGGCTGGGTAATGCTGCATGTCATTTGAAGTTTGGTTTCTCAGCAGAGGTAGAGTCCTGGGACAAACTCTAAGACTGTCCCATTGCATCTAAGTAATTTCTGACTGCAACTGAAAATGGAGAAATAAAGTTCTTCTGGTAGAGGATTGAATCTAAGAAATTTTCTTATGAGAAAACTCTGTATCCTGCTCTTTAAATGGAGAAGGTCACGGACAGGCTGCTTTCTTAACAAACCAATGTAAATAGATTCTTTCTTGCACTTGTGTCTTAAATGCATTTCATGAGCCACATTTTAAATGTGTATTTGCCAGTATTTTCACTTATAAAGAATCTCTCACTGACCTCAGTTAAAACTCTAGCTATCTAGTCATTGAATTAATTTTTTATCCCCTCCTAAAAGAAAAAAAGAGCTAGATTTCATAATAAACTGTGTTAACTTGGATCTTGTTGCTTCTTGCTGTTAAATAATGGAGCACAGAACACAGAAATCCTCAGTAATGTTTCTTTTCCATATCTACTTTCTAAAACATATATACTTTTTATTAGTCCATATGTTTAAGCATAATCATCATTAAATGTCCTTATTTCTCCTAAGCAAATGGAAATACGCAGAGTGCTATGATTTTAGATCTGTATTTTTATATGGAGCCCACTCTTTTTTAGTTTAAGAAATTATAATATGTAAAACTTGTATGTAGCTTCCTGCAGACTCTCATATATACACATTGCTATTTGATATATGAGATGGTTAAATGTGTTGCATGTAACTGATTCCTTCTGAAAGTTTTAACTGCAGCAATGATTAAAAAGCAGGTTTTGGTCACTAGCAGTATAGTAAGGGGTACTGCTGGAGCAGGGGAAGCCAACACATGAAATGTGTACTTTAAGTTAAATATGACAGAATGAGAATTAGCTTAAAAACTTTAATCAGAAGGTCAAAAGCAAATTGCCTCGGCAGTTTTTATTATATTTCCTAGAGATCCTGACTCCTGAGAACAGGAAACTCTAAAATCACAAGTCAGTAAAGACAAGAAGATTCAGTAGGATTGGAGGAAGTGTGAGGGATAGGCGCAGAGGAAGATATACGGTCTGAAGAAAGAAATGACGTGGAAAATGCTCACCAAAGGCAGAGATTACTTGAGACAGAAGTTAAGATACAAGTGGCACAGAAAATATTACAGGAAACTGCTCTAGACCTTGATGGCAGAGCAAAAAGACAGAGGAAGGAATGTTAAAAGCAGATAAAGGAGGCAGTTAGAGCCCAGGCGAGGGGGACCCCAGTTGTGCTGCCAGTGCTGGGGAGTCGCGGCGTGGGGTGAGCAGGGCAGGGTGTGTTGCTGCAGATAGCACAAGGCTGTTTCTTCCACAGTTTGTGGGGGCAGTGACAAGATCAGAGGCTGTTCAGAAGGTAGTTCTAAGAAATTAAGCAGAGAGGAGAAATAAGAAGGAAGCTAGTGATCATTTCTGAGCAAAGGATCATACTGTGCTTTAAAAATAGACCCTGGCATGCAAGAATAAGGCTTTTCAGGTTTCAGTTAATGACATTTCAGACAGGCCCAATCTGAATCTGAAACCAGAAATGTTAATACAGTTTTACAGGTGTTTACATACAAAAAAATAATAATAATAATAGAAAACACCAGAGTTACAGTCCCCTTTGCATATACCTCATACCTGTGCGGCTTCCATGGTCCTCTGCCCTCTGCAGTGCAACGGGCTGTACAACCCAGCCTTTCTAGGATGGGGACACACTGTCTGTGCTTGCCTCCCTGCCCCATAGCAGGGAATGTCTCGGGAGCAGCGCTGCGGACGTGCAGTGCCAGGGGACCCTTCCCACCTTGGGCAACAGCACTGCAAGCTTGGGAGCAAGGCAGGGGTGGTAAGAGCAAGAAAAGGTGGTAAGAGGGGCGAGAGGACCCAATGCAATGCTGGAAACAAGGCTTTCTTGAGCCACAATGTCTGCACAACTGCTCTTAACTCATGTGGAGCAGTTTGCTTGGAGCAGAGCATAAGCAAAGGAGAATTTTGCAGGTCCTGCAGTGGAGAGGTTTGTGGTTAAAGCTCAAAACTGCGAAGCAGGAAATCTGGGTTACTTTCCGAGTTGTCACAACTGGTGGGGAAGTCACTTAATCTCTGTGCTTCAGTTCCCCAGCTCTGGATGTTATAATAGCTAGACCCAAGTTAAGAATAGCTGCCTACCCTATCGGGATGAGAGGAGGCTAGACACAAACGTATGTGGGAAAAGGCCTCTTTGCTGTGTTTTTCCATCCAAAACCGCAGCACCGAATAAGCAGATATTTTACTACCCCGATGTTGTCAGTCTAATCTGAATCTTTCCGCTCTGTTTGCACCCTTATCTGGCCACAACCTGTAGAAGGAAGGCATGGAGAAGGCTCTGCTTCACTCTGATCATGCATCCTATAGCAGCCACTTGCAGCAAAAGATAAAATCAGGTCATCTGCCCTTATTCTGCCTCTCCAGCAGTGTCTGAGACAGATGTCAGATCACTGCCCTCATTGGAAATGCTATTTAACAAAGCCTATGAGGCAGTAAGGCATTTCAGTACCTAAGAAACCCCACTAAAACTGAGAAGGATAATTGTATGCAAATGAATGCAAGGTCAATTCCTAAAGCTAGACAAAAAGCAGCTCAGCATCAGCTTATACAGAAGGTAGCTCAGGTCTAAAACAGTTGCCTGAATATGTGCCTTTGGAGAACCAAAACTCCAGCGGTAACAACGCCCACAGGGACATTGAGCTTCGGTCCTACCTAAACCATCCACCTGAAGCAATAGCAGCCCCAAGGCCTTGCTTGTTTTTTGGTTGTGGTTTATGTTTATTGAAAGAGATTATGTCATTATTTTCGCCTAGCCACATGAAAGCTTTCACTTAGACCATTGTCTAATGTCTAAAGAATTGTTCCTTTCACATCAGAGCACTGGCTCTTTCCAGTCCCACATTCTGCAGGTCCAGGCTGCAGAGAACATTGCTAAGATAGTAACTGGGAGCATGGATGGGGCATATTGCACAGATATTTACTCTCAACTCCATTGCTTTCATGTAAATTCTGAAGATATTTTACTGTAAGACTGGAACACTTGATCTACATTAAAACACCCTTTTCCTCTTTTCTTATCTTCTTCTGGCCTTATCTTCTTTATATCAGAATTACCTGACTCTCTTTATCTTGTGAGTTTGACTCCCCCCTTTTTTTGTCTCCGATGTAGCTTCCCCTTTAAACCTCACTTCCCTTTTAAAGCCTCATTGCCTTTGTACTCTTTTCCAGGAGGCCTGTCATCTATTGCGAACTAGAGATGGTGTCTTTTAGCCTTCTCCTATAATGGTTGGTTTTAATCCTTATTCCTAGTCACTTGTGACTAATTGGATTGCTTTCATAAAATCATAGACATTTGCACTGGAATTCAGATTACCCTGTGGTAATCTGAATTTAAGCAGCTCCACTGTTTGTTGTTACTACTTTAAATCAGTTTCTCTTTACTGTGAAAAATTAGATTCAAAGTGGATTTTCCTCCAAGTTCTTTACTTTGTGGATCATTAAGTTGCATTCTGCATATCATGGAATATTCTTTTTATTTAGCCTGCTTCCTTAGACCACAGCATTCTTTAACTCACCATATCCTAGGAGAGAAGATTTTGAATTATTTTCTCGCTCTTTCTTCTCTACCCTCCTGCACCCCGCAGTTGCTCAAGCCATTTCTCCTGCTTTGCATCTCTTGAATCTTTACCCACAGGAATTCTCCATGACTTCTTTATCATGCTGCACTATAAATATTCTTACCAGGTAGTACAGCTCTCTCTTCTCTAAGCCCTCAATATGAAATCACCAGTTACTCTAAGCACAATATCATGTTCTTCCTATGCTCACTAGTTTGTAACTTCCTCATCTTTCAGTGCTTCTCCCACTTCTTGATCACAATTGTTTTTACCTAGAAATATTTTTGCATATTTGATACTCTTCTTAGCCAGTCTGTACTAGTAGCATCTTCCATTTTACTCTGTTGGATATACACTATGTCATACTGGTGGAAATAGCCATACTATAAAAACTTGGTGCGCCAATGGATCTTGAGTATTGTGTGCAGTACTGGTCTTTGCATCTGAAGGATATAATGGAATTAGAAAAATGTATAGAGAATGGCAATTAAAATGATGAAGAGAATGGAGCCTTATAATGATAGACTAAAACAGCTGGATTGCTTCAGCTTAGAGAGGAGAAGGCTTGAGGAAGGATATGGCTGAGCTTTACAAAACATGAAGGCAGTGATAAGGTGAATGCAGAAGTGTTGTTCACCAGATCCCATAGTAGAAGTAGGTATGTCAGATGCTCCAGTCCCTGAATCTTAGTCAAATCAACAAAACATGAATGAATTAAAAACAGGTAATAGCAAAAAAATTGTTACACAGTGCATAGAGAACTTTGGGAATTTGTTGGCGTAGGAGGTTGTGGAGACAGACAGTATCATCACGTGCAAAAGGGCCTGGAGGTAAACTCATGAACAACAGGTCCATAAGCAGATTATAAAGGAAAGAAGCAGGGACAAACCCTCTAACATCCCTAATCCTACAACTGATGTGTGGGGCACCACAAGAGGAATGAACTTCAGACAGCAGCAAGATTTGTGTTCTCTCCCCAACCACCATCTCCTAGCCCAGAGTGCCAGGACAGCTGGAGCACTGATCTGACCCAGAAAGGCATTTTCTGGGTATTCTCCTGTCTTTTCCATATACTGCTAGGGATCATTAAACAGGAGGACTTGTGCTGTTTAGACTGGACAAATCAGAGCACAGGCATGACCCTTTGGGATGGATTGGCAGAGCTAATGGAAGTCAAGAGAAACGCTGAGGTCTTGGGTGAGACAGAAAGCAGATGAAAGATCATACTGGCAGAGAGACAGGGAGCCTCTTTCCAGGAGGTGCTCAGAGCAAATGTGATTCCTTCCACACTAACATATTTTGCCAGAAGAAAATTTCAAGCCAGGAGCAACTGATTTGCAATTTTCCCTCTTTACAGGTTGCTGTTTTGGTTGCAATGATAAGAAATCAGCTAGAAAGGAAATAGATATGATTTTCCTAACCGAAACCATTAACGAACACAGTTAGTATATTTCAAGTCAACACAAGCTGCACACAAAAGAATAATTTGTGGTTGAAGCCTGTACCCCAAGATTCAGTTTCCAGCTTTACCTAACCTTCCTTTATGATCTTAGAGAGCCTACTCACCTCTTTTGATGTCAGATCTCTGTCCTAGTGAATGCAGACAATACAAAACTGGGAGGAGCGGCTGATACACCAGGGTGGTCATGCTGCTATTCAGAGGGACCTTGGCAAGCTGGAGAAATGGACAGAGAGGAACCTCATGAAGTTCAACAAAAGGAAGTGCAGAGTCTTACACACAGGAAGGAATAACCCCATGCACCAGCTAGGGGCTGACCTGCTGGAAAGCAGCTCTGTAGAGAAGGACCTGGGAGCCCTCGTGGACAACAAGTTGACCATGAGACAGCAATGTGCCCTCATGGCAAAGAAGATCTGTGGTATCCTGGGCTGCATTAGGAAGAGCATTGCCAACAGATCCGCTCTGCTCAGCACTGGTGAGGCCACATCGGGAGTGCTGTGTCCAGTTCTGGGCTCTCCAGTGCAAGAGAGGCATAGGGCTACTGGAGCAAGTCCAGCAAAGGGCCACTAAGATTCAGGGACTGGAGCATCTGACACATGAGGAAAGACCCAGGACTGATGTGCCTGGAGAAAAGAAGGCTCCAGGAGGATCTGATCAATTGGCACACATTTCTTTGAGGGGAGGGTATGTCAAGAGGGTGCCAGACTCTTCTCAGTGGTGCCCAGTGATAGGATGAGAGGCAACAGGCACAATATGAAACACAGACAGTTCCGTCTGAACATGAGAAAAACTTCTTTACTGTGAGGGTGACAGAGCACTGAAACAGGATGCCCAGAGAGGTTGTGGATTCTCCCTCCTTGGAGATATTCAAAACTCAACTGCACATGGTCCTGGGCAACCTGTTCTAGCTTACCCTGCCGGAGCAGGGGGTTTGGACCAGATGATCTCCAGAGTTCCCTTCCAAACTCAACTATTATGTGATTCTGTTAAATCATATCTCTGTGTCCCCTGTGGTTTTGCCCTGTCTGATCAAACTGTAAACAGTTGCAGGCAGGGACAATCTTTTTGCATTTGTGTAGTACCTACTTTGAGAAACATGATCTTAATTGGTCATGTAATACTGCTATAACAGCACTTATTCTTCTGAATGGGTATTCTATACGGAAAGAGTATGGAAATACAGTAAGTACGTCCATTGACATTAAAATGTGGGAAAACAATAACTGAGGAAAAGAAGTTTCATTCATGTTGTGTGTAATTATGCTATGAAAATCACGAACACAGAGGTGGTCTGGGCCAACATCTTGGCAAGTTTTCGAGTAGCCTAGGGCATGTATAAGGTTAATAAGAATATCAGAATTTGTCCTTGTGAATAAACATTGTTGGAAGAGTTATTAAATTTCATGTTTAGACAATCTCCATCCTGGAATGAGCCTGGGGACTTTGTGTGAAGGCAGATTTCCTATGTCTCCCCTTTGTGAAATTCTTACACCTTCTACTTGGCCCAGACCGCTACTACTCCCAGACCACTATGAGAATCAACGGAATTAGCTCAGCTTTAGGTCTGATCCAGTATGGCAGTTTCACAAGTTCTGCTCTTTAGGAACACAGGGAAGGTTAAAACATAAAAACATAAAATAGTTTGTGAAGGAATGGTCTTTTTAAAAATGGAAGAATTTTTGTGAAAACCTCTTTCTTTTGGCAGCATTTCTACATGATTCCTGTGTACCTTTTCCCAGTGAAAAATTTCGCAATCAGCTTCAGCTAGTTTTTTTTCTAGAAACCCAGACCAAAACTTAAAAAATTAACTTCCAAAAACAACTCCAAAACATGCGCAAAATAGGATAAAAGGTGGGAAAGGTCTGCTTTGAACAAGGGTGAAGTGTAACAGTGCCCTGTTCCCTGCCAAATGAAAACACCAGTGAAATATTCCTGTTCATATTGCTGCTTCTTTAAACTCATTTTGGCAACTGTTTGTTTAGTTTTAATTTATAAAGAAAGAGACACCAGGAAAGAGTGCATCCATTTGAAAATCTTGAGGCAGGGATCTCTCCTGACATCAGAGGTAAGTTGTCCAAAGAGCCAGCCGCGGCTCAGTGAGAACGGAGCATTTAAAACCTGGACACAATCTAAAGTCTGTGAAAATATGCCCCTTGGCTCCTACTTTAGCTCAGAAGCTTCTGTTAGCATCTTTCTCTCCCACAAAACCCTTTCATTTATGTGTGTTACTTAAGGCCTACTGAGAGCCGAACTAGTCCCCCAGTAATCATATTTCACTGCTGACTCCCTCTGTAGCTCTTCTGCAGCCTAAAGTGAATGGTTTCTTTTTAAATCCAGTTCTAGCCGTCGTGCAGGTAGAAAGAAAAAAAGCCTAAATCAAGCTCTACTTGCTTACTGTCTGAGCTGTCAGAACATCACCACTGCAGAAACTGGATACCTTTCACTTTGGCAGTGGGGGGCCACTTTTATCACCTCCTCACATCATGACTGAGGATAAAAAAAAGAAAAGGAAAAAGAAATGTTTCAAGGAGAATGAATCCTCTGGAGGTGCTGCAATTTGTCAGATTAGATCAAGGTTTTCTGAAACTTTTGAAGTACCTTCAGATTAAAGGCTTCTTTGTAAACTAATGTCACTCCTTGTTGCTGGTCCATGCAAGACTGTAAAATATGAACTGAAATTACTTGTGGTTGAACAATAGAGAAAAAATGCCACCATGGGGTGTCATTTTCCTTTAACCTGAAGTTTATAGGAGCCAGGACTGCATGTATTTGTTGGGGTAAACTCAACAGCTAATCTTTGCACTTTTAACCAGTTTGTTTTGTTTCTGAGTTGTTGATTCTTGCTTGGCATAGTCATTTATAGTTGTGCATAGTACTGTGATTACTACCTGCATAGCCTCTGTGGTTTCAGATTATCTGAAGAACACTGTGCTACTGAGATACTGTTCAAATATGGAAATATCTGCTGTGGGAATGCCCAGAAAAGACAGTTTCCCATCTGACTTTTATTTTTGTGAAGGAAGATAAACATTAAACAATGGAAAGAACAAAAACATGATGGGGATTGTGAGCAGGAGGCAACATGAGAAGATAGAAAAGTTCTCCAGATGAAGGTTTTTGAAAGACAACAAATACACTTGCCTTGAAAGCCACAAACATTGTTTTCACATGAAAATAGTTCTCACACAGTCTCCTTAGGCGCTTAATGTAATCTCATGAGATATTTTTAGACCAGGGTGGCTATTGCTACTATCAAAGTGTCTAACCTCAAATATCCATAGTGTGCCAATTGCTTGCTTACCTTTTAAGTCTCTTGCCCCGGCCTTGAATAATAACTAGGATTTCTAAGTCTGTGTGTATGGTGTGTATGCAAGGCAAGGTATGAGCAACACAAATACATGCAAAACAGGAGATGAAAGATATAAAATTTGAAGACCATTTAGAAGGCAGAGCTATGAAAGGTGAACAATTCCCTTCCTCCTCTCTGATCTCTTGGTATCACTCGAATAGACAGTGTGGACTTTCACAAGCACATGTTTTAGCTATTCTAAAAATAATGCTCTCTGTATTTAAGTCTGTCACTGTCTTCAAGAGGTTGAGAGCTGTCCAAAGAGAGCCTTCAAAGGGTAATCCAGTGCCCTCATGTATTGCATAGGGTGCTGGTGATATCTAGCTAATGGAAAGATGAGGTATACTCCAGGCCTGCTCTGGAGCACAGGTTCCTTCCTTTTTATTCTCTTTATGATGTCAGGAATCTCACAACCTTTTCTGCAAAAACAGCGCCAGCTATTTCAGAACAGACTGAAGAGTGGTCCTCTTCCAATGTATCCTGTAAATGTTTTGCACATACGAAGCTTGAGTGGGGCTTGGAAGACAGGTTTCCTGGGTAACTTGTCTAACCAACTTATGGCCAGCACAGGAAATGAAATTCTACATTTGCTGGATTTCATGCTGAAATGCCCAGGTACATTACATTTTGTCCATGGCCACCTCATGGATCCAGCTCCTTTTACAGGTTAGGCATATAAGTGCCAATCTATGAGACAGGCCCGGGACAATCAGAGTGGGATGATCAGATCACAAGATGATCAGAGCAGGATGATCAGATTGCAGACTGATCAGCACAAGGTGCATCCGTTCTGACCCTGGGCAGAAGCCAGTGTGAAGAGCCTGAGGAAAACATTCATTCAGAACAGAGGCCTTGATGGATTTCAGGTACCTTCAGCATTAGGCAGCTCCAGAGGAGCAAAGATGAGAATTTGCATCTGAGACTCAGAGTCTGATGGTGAAGAAACTTAAATGAAAAGCTTCTCAGATGGTCAAGTGGTTTACAAGTCATACTCTTCCCTCTGAGACTCTGGAGAACTGCTGTCAAGAAATCATAGCAGAAAGATGTGTCTAGTGCTGGTCATCTTTGAAGACAAGGATGACTTAGGTTTACTTTCTGAGAAAATTGGGGCATTATATTCCCTCTTAAATCTCAGTGCTTTGTGATATTGTTATTGGTTTTTGTAATGTGCCTATATGTGCAAAGAGTGTTGAGGATAGCTCAAAATGGACAAATTTCTATATTCTTCCCTTGGCATCACTATGTCAGAATCAGGATCTCTGGGCTGCATAGACCCAGGGTACAATTCCTATGATGTTCCTAACATGCCCATATTTATTTCTATGCCAATATTTACCATTAGTTGAAAGAGCTCTTTTGGTGTTTTACCCCAACATATTTACAGAAAACAAACATATCCTCTTTTTGTCTTTGTTTTGCAAGACTAAGGCAGCCAACATCTTTCACTGTTCTCTCAGCAAAGGTCTCCATTCCCCTGACCATCCTACTCTATATGAATGTGTCATACTTGGAGACGCAGAGGGATTCCTATGAGTACACTGATGTGCATAGACTATAACCATGCATGAAACATTCCATGAAAAGTAGTATGTTTTGACACTTCCTATAATTAACATTTTTTGGTTTTCATTTCTAATGCACTGAAGCTACCTAATAAAATGGATAGATGCACTAATAATAGTATTGCACATTTTAAAATGAAATTTCATGAAATGTGAAATATATAAAATATTTTAGCATATTTTTTAAATCTGAAAATTTTTCAATAAAAATATTTTGGTAAAATATACAACCTTATGTTACAAGTCAAAATAGTACTGGTAGTGTCAAAGATGCTTTAAGCTAAGTTGATTTATGCATGTGTTGTTTAATATCTCCAACCAATATTTACTTCACTTCATATAGATTTCAGATTGGTTTTGGCAGTTTGCATATAGTAGCACACCTCTTAACATATCTTTGAATCTAATTAATTTATTTCTGGTCGTTTATGACAAGTTAATATACTCATATAACTAGGAATGATGGTAAAGATCTTCCAGAGCATGACAGTTTCAGGTGCAAGCATTATAAAGTCTAAATAGTGTGTATCATCTTATAAATTTGTCCTTTGAGATAATGCAAAATGAGGCATAGTCAGTTAAGATATTAATCGTGTATGTTTAAAGTCCCTGACAATGAAACTATTTTATGAAATAGCTTTTAAGGCAGTTATAAGAATGGTTCTGTCTCCATTAACACCCACACACACGTTTCATAAGCCTCCATTTCACTTTGATAATTTTAGATCTGGATAGCTTTGTTGTGAAGCCGAGAAAGCAACAAACTCAATATTCATTCTATGCTCCCTGCAAAATGGGGGAAATGATTTCCAAAAGTGGGTGACCCTTATATAAAACTGAGAGTCATGGACAGCAGTGCTTAAACCCAGGTGATGACTCTGTGTTTCCTGGGGATCTGTGATAATTTCCAAGGGGGCAATCAGTGCTGGGAGCCCATGTGCGCTTTTTGCGAACATCTAATAGCACAAAAATTATTGGCTAGTGACGGAAGTGTGACTGGGTGAAAAACAGCATGTCAAAAGCTGCATCATAACTATGTCCATATGTATATATGTATAGGTATATATGCATCGTTACATCTGCTTCAGGCATGGTGAGACTCCGAGAACCGAAGTGATGATCTAAAGAGCTGTGGATCGGTGGTGGAGAAAGGTAGGGCTGTTTTAGAGGGTGTTCAGCATTCAGGGGCTATGGTAGATAGAATCACAGAATCGCTGAGGTTGGAAGGGACCTCTGGAGATCATCTAGTCCAACCCCCCTGCTCAAGCAGGGTCACCTAGAGCACATTGCACAGGATTGCATCCAGGCATGTTTTGAATATCTCCAGAGAAGGAGACTCCACAACCTCTCTGGGCAACCTGTTCCAGTGCTCTGTCACCCTCACAGTGAAAAAGTTTTTCCTCATGTTCAGATGGAACTGTCTGTGTTTCAGTTTGTGCCCGTTGCCTCACGTCCTGCCGCTCACCACCACTGAAAAGAGTCTGGTCCCATCCTCTCGACACCCTCCCTTCAGATACTTGTACACGTTGATAAGATCTCCTCTCAGCCTTTCCTCATTAATAAGATCTCCTCTCAGTCTTTCCTCATAAGAGAGATGCTCCAATCCCCTAATCATCTTTGTAGCCCTTCGCTGGACTTGCTCCAGTAGTGCCACATCCCTCTTGTACTGGGGAGCCCAGAACTGGACGCAGTACTCCAGATGTGGCCTCACCAGGGCTGAGTAGAGGGGGAGAATCACCTCCCTCGACCTGCTGGCAACACTCTTCCTGATGCACCCCAGCATACCATTGGCCTTCTTGGCCACAAGGGCACATTGCTGCCTCATGCTTAACTTGGTGTCCACCAGCACTCCCAGGTCCTTCTCCGCAGAGCTGCTTTCCAGCAGGTCAACCCCCAACCTGTCCTGGTGCATGGGGTTATTCCTCCCCAGGTGCAGGACCCTGCACTTGCCTTTGTTGAACTTCATGAGGTTCCTCTCTGCCCACCTCTCCAGCCTGTCCAGGTCTCTCTGAATGGCAGCACAGCCCTCTGGCGTATCAGCCACTCCTCCCAGTTTTGTATCGTCAGCAAACTTGCTGAGGGTGCACTCTGTGCCTTCATCCAGGTCATTGATGAAGAAGTTGAACAAGACTAGACCCAGTACTGACCCCTGGGGGACACCGCTAGCTACAGGCCTCCAACTAGACTCTCCACATCAGTGGAGCACAACTCTCTGAGCTCTGCCATTCAGCCAGTTCTCAATCCACCTCACTGTCCACTCATCTAACCCACACTTCCTGAGCTTGTCTATGAGGATGTTATGGGAGACAGTGTCAAAAGCCTTGCTGAAGTCAAGGTAGACACCATCCACTGCTCTCCCTTCATCTACCCGGCCAGTCATTCCATCAGAGAAGGCTATCAGATTGGTTAAGCATGATTTCCCCT
Organism: Apteryx mantelli; assembly: GCF_036417845.1. Lineage (NCBI taxonomy): Eukaryota > Metazoa > Chordata > Aves > Apterygiformes > Apterygidae > Apteryx > Apteryx mantelli. The sequence continues at coordinate 30,686,432 of NC_089978.1, forward strand.
TGGTGAAGCCATGCTGACTACTCCTGATCACTTTCTTGTCCTCCACATCCTTGGAGATGGCCTCCAGAATGAGCTGCTCCATCACCTTTCCAGGGATGGAGGTGAGGCTGACTGGCCTGTAGTTCCCTGGGTCCTCCTTCTTGCCCTTTTTGAAGACTGGGGTGACATTGGCTTTCTTCCAGTCTTCAGGCACCTCTCCTGTTCTCCATGACCTTTCAAAGATGATGGAGAGTGGCTTAGCAATAATGTCCGCCAGCTCCCTCAGCATTCGGGGGTGCATCCCATCAGGGCCCATGGATCTGTGGGTGTCAGGTTTGCTTAAATGATCTCTAACCCACTCCTCCTCCACCAAGGGAAAGTCTTCCTCTCTCCAGACTTTCTCTCTTGCCTCCAGGGTCTGGGGTTCCTGAGGGCTGGCCTGAGCAGTAAAGACTGAAGCAAAGGCAGCATTCAGTAACTCTGCCTTCTCTGCATCCTTCGTCACCAGGGCACCCCCCCCCCCCCCATTCAGCAAAGGGCCCACATTTTCCCTAGTCTTCCTTTTGCTACTGATGCATTTGAAGAAGCCCTTCTTGCTGTCCTTGACATCCCTTGCCAGATTTAATTCCAAATGGGCCTTAGCCTTCCTTGTCGCATCCCTGCATACTCTGACAACGTTCCTATATTCCTCCCAAGTGGCCTGTCCCCCTTTCCACTTTCTGTATACTTCCTTCTTCTGGTTGAGTTTTGCCAGGAGCTCCTTGCTCATCCATGCAGGTCTCCTGCCTCCTTTGCTTGACTTCCTACTCATAGGGATGCACTGCTCTTGAGCCTGGAGGAAGTGATGTTTGAACATTAACCAGCTCTCTTGAACCCCCCTTCCTTCTAGGGCCCTCACCCATGGGATTCCTCCAAGTAGGTCCCTGAAGAGGCCAAAGTTTGCTCTCCTGAAGTCCAGGGTTGCGATCCTACTTAGTGCCCTGCTGCCTCCTCGCAGGATCCTCAACTCCACCATCTCATGGTCACTGCAGCCAAGGCTGCCCCCAACCTTCACGTCTTCAACCAGTCCTTCTTTGTTTGTTAGTACGAGGTCCAGCAGCACACCTCTCCTTGTTGGCTTCTCCACCACCTGTGTCAAGAAGTTGTCACCAATGCTCTGCAGGAACCTCCAGGACTGTTTGAGCCTAGCTGTGTTGTCTTTCCAGCAGATATCAGGGCGGTTGAAGTCCCCCATGAGAACCAGGGCCTGGGATTGTGAGGCTACTTCCAGCTGTCTGTAGAAGGCCTCATCGACTTCCTCTTCCTGATCAGGTGGCCTGTAGTAGACACCCACAACAGTGTCACCCATGCTAGCCTGCCCTTTAATCCTCACCCATAAGCTCTCGACTCGCTCTTCATCCACCCCTAGGCACAGCTCAATACATTCCAGTTGCTCTCTCACATAAAGAGCAACTCCACCGTAGTGCAGATGTCTTATTCTTGCAAAGCTGTTCTGCTGCTGCCATTATTTCCCCCTATTTGGATATAGAGCTATGATGACATAAGTGCTGTCTAGGTCACCACACACCTCTCAGTAGAGCTTGATCAGGAACTGGCTCTTCAAACTTCTTTCTCTTTGTTTCTTTCTCTTTTTCTTTCTTTCTTTCTTTCTTTCTCTCTCTCTCTCTCTCTTTCTCTCCTTTTGGATTCTGGCCTCCTCCTTTTTCCCTTCCCATTTCCTCTTACAGCTCATTAGCTCAATCAGCATGCTGTATCTGAATACATTGATTTCAAGCTCTGTCCCAGCAGGTTCTCACAGAGGCTGATGAACAGTTCCTGATCTCCACAAACAGATTTTTCTCTTATTATCTGAAAGGGATTGTTGCTGGTTGATTGACAGGAGGGTAAATTAAGAACCATTGAATCCTCCCTTACCTTCTATTTCCCCACCCCCACCCCCAGCTCCTGCGCACAGGAAGGAGGAAACAACTTTTGTCACTCAACAAGGATCAGGCACCAATATGGTTAATGAGAATATTCACAATTATACTAGATAAGATAAGAAGCTTAGGGATATCGGCACTCAGGCTTTAGGGGGGAAAACCAACTCCTAGCTAATGGGAGTTCAGAAGAAAAGTTCTCTGTGGGTTGCAGAGGGGTTCATTAACTGTTTTTTTGTGCTTTCTGCTAAAGCAACTGAGCGGGAGATGCAGATAGGGACACTTGCGCTGTACCGGAGCCCTCACTATGGGTCCGTGGGGAGGCAACCCCCAGCAAAGGGCTGCGCTGGCAGCTGGGGCAGGGATGCCGCAGAGAGCTGCCGTTTGGCCTGTCGGTCCAAGGGCTGTGGGTCCCACGCTGGTGCTTTACTGACGGAGACAGCAGGATCCCTTTGTACCCTTCCCATGAACAGCAAGGGGTGCTGGCAGGGCTGGCAGGCACATCTTAGGTGGACAAGCTTGAGAAAGGATTTTGCATTGTCTTTGGTTTGACAGAAGCATTTCTGCTTAATGCCTGCATTAATCTCAGGGTGTCTGGTAGGAAAAAAAAAAAGAATAAAAGAGTAACTTCTCCAGAATAATGCCATGTAAAAGCGTCAGCGTTGACAGGCAAATGCGGCAGCTTCGGTGTTGCTTCAGCTCCTGGTTCAGGTGTTCACATAGACAAATGTGCTGGGCCCAGGCTGATACTGCTCTCTTCAGCAAGGTGAGATCACCACACCGCGAGACGCTCCAGCGTGCATGCAGCAGTAGGGAGCAGTTACTTCGCTGGAGTGTTAAAACCAGCCTCAGGCAAAACAGAAGTGTTGCTGGTGTTTCTGCTGGTGCCTGCCAAATCTGTTAAGGATGGCACAAGAGGGGCCCAGAAGGAGGGAGGTGGGGACCAGCTTTGCCCTGCTGGAGGGCAGATGGGGGCATAATGCAACAAGGTTGGAATCAGGTGTAGAAACTCAGCAGGGAAAATAAATTAACATCCTGCTCCCCCATAGGAAAAGTGTCGCTATGGTTTGGTACATCAGCACAACTGATTTGTGTGTACACCATGCAGTCACTGTTACAGAGAGCACTGGGAACTGTGGCCAAACAGGGAGCATCACCTCATCCCACTGCAGACATCTACCATGTAGACATCTGTGTGTGAGCAAGTGTCCCCACACTGCCTTATAGCCTATGGAGAAAATGGGTGTTTGCTAGCCACAGCCCATCAGGGGGAGGGAGGGCAGGGAGCTCTGCAGGAAGCACTATGCCACAGGCGGCAGCAGCTGAGCAGAGGAACCCCGTGTCACAGGAGCCAGTGCTCAGCCCTTTTGTACACAATTATTTAGATTATTCATTTCCTAATGTTTGCATTAGAGTAACAGATAGATGCACCATGTGAGAGTTGGCTGCCTTATGCCTTGGTGCTGAATTCTATTATTGTGTATACTCTGTATTGAAACGTATTAGGAGACAATACCTGCTTGATAGCTCTTTTACTCTAAGCACACAAGACAGACAAAAGGCAGATTGTTAGCTGCAGTTTTACACCTGGGAGAATGAGAGACATGTAGGGTGCACTTTAGCAAATCATAAGCGCATCTGCTTAAAGGCAGCAGGTGCTTAAGTGATTTGCTAAATCAGGACCTTCAGATGGGGCCAAAGCCTTTCAGGAAAAGTTTCCAGTGCCAGCTATTAGATGGGGGCTGGCCAAGTCCAAATTTTCTATCCTAATTATAGGATGGTACTTTACTTATTAGTATAGTCTTTCAAGTCAGATATATAACTGTTCCATAGGCAATCCAGGAGACCAAAATACATTTTTTAAAGCTCCCAAGATACAATGAGACAATAAGAGGAAACTTTTTTTTTCCCCATTAAATAGAGAAAAAAAAAGAAGGGTGCCATTTCTCAGGAAAGTGACATGGGCTCTCTTGCTTCTCTAAGGCTTTTCTAGGAAATAGGAACAGGTTCCTCTGGTTCCCTTTGAAGAGGGCAATGTCACTGAATTTCAAGCCATTCATTTGCAGAGACCTAAGACAAATATTTTCCTGAACTTTGAATACCTGAATCAGGAAAAAAAATGTTTATAAACAGACACTGATGTTATTGATGACATACTTGGCTGAAATAACAAAGCCTTATCAGTATTCAGGGGCTTCTGAAGTAGGGTTTGTAAATGTCTAATATGTGTGTAAGTGAGCAATTTCCTGTAAATCAATGTACCTTACTTTAGACTTCAGCTTAATAGAAAATCTACCCTCCAAAACAAATGACACAATCATTGCTTTATCTCTACATGAACGCTGCCCCGTACCTTTTTGCTATTTTCTCTTTTTCTTTTAGCAGAAAATTTGTACTCGTCATAAGCTTCAATTATGCTAAATGAGCGCTATAGATCTGGAATACCTGAATGTATAATCAGCAAACAAAGGCTGTTTTCTTGGATGTTTTTATTAAGAGGATGTACCTTAATAAATAGATAGCAACAAATGCTAGAGATGACAACAGCATGATAAAATGGTTACTTGCTTTTTGTGGTTTTAAGAGTGTCTATTCTGATCATTTAAGAGACCAGAAAAGTAAAATGGAGCAAATGAACTGATTCAGAGAGCAAAGAAAACAACGACGTTCCTTTTTGGCCTTCATACCAGAGAAAACAAAAGTGTAGAGTTTGTATTTTCCGGATTTCTAGTATTAGCAAAATTTTCATGGCCAATCCCCCCTCAGCTGATGTAAACAGACAATATCCTGAGGTCGCTGGAGCCAGGCCAATTTATTTCAGACCACAGGGTAGCACTCCCTTTTTTAGGGCTGCATTTGAAAAGTATCCTTTTTAACAAAGCAGCATAAGTTAAGCAACAGTGGAAGCAGCTCTCACACCACTGATGAGTCTTGTCCAGAGCTTCATCTCACACTTCATTTCCAAACCCATATCAGAGTCTGTTGCACATAACTTGTCCTACAGAACATCTGGCATAGACTTGCTCTACCACTTCTCAGTCACACAGTCCCTGAAAGGCAGTCTTTCTTTCTCTTACGGAGCTAAGAGAATGCAAAACTGGATTGCCATAAAGTGGGAGTCTTCAAAGCCATACTTTAGCAAGAGTTTTCGCTTTTATAAAGAAACCAAGGAAAACAAACAGCCCAGTCACTCCCTCATGGGCATTGGGGTGCCACAGGGTCACTCAGTGAGCTGTTCCTTTGGCTCTGCTTGTTCTCGTATGTGCTGGGAAACGTAGGTAAATATGTGATGCTGTGCTCTTTGGACAGGTGCTGTTTGCCAACCTTTGGAAGAGATCTGGCCTCTGGTTTCACAACTGAAGGGGGGAAATGAAGCCATCTCAGAGCTGGTCCTGTGTGAGTACATGCACTGCTGTATGGGAGGCCTAAATTGCTAAGTCTGCAGGAATCCATTTCCATCAGTGGTATAGGGTCACACAGAAATAGAGCAAAAAAATAAGAAAACAGATAGGCCTTATGATCACTTAGAGGCCTATGACCTTTTAAACCATCTTCTCAAATGTAGAAGGATTGCCCAGAGAGAGGAAAGAAATCACCCATACCATCTCATGCAACTAAAACAATAACAAGGGATAGTGAAGCTAAAACAAAGAGTTCCCTGAGCAGTGAAATGTATGAAATCTATTTTCCAGAGCTGCTTGACTATGTGGATTCTAGATGTCTGGACAATAATGAGTTTATTAGTCATTCCCTTACCTAGTGTAGGAGTAGGATCTCATTTCATTATAATTCTAGGATCTTACACCCCTCAAACATGGAAGAATTTAACCATCGGGTTCACAAATTACCAAGTTAGGACAGACAAATAAGTGTTTGCAAACCAATCACATAACCTTAGAAAACTAGGATAATCTGCTAGAGTAAGAGATGATATGGCACTTTTTTCTGTCTCTGCAAATGTGTAAAATCAGAAATGATTACTGAAAAAACTTGCAGCTTGAATGTTGGTAGCTAATAGGAATCCCTGCTACATATCTTCAGCCATATGAAAGACAAAGAGTTAGCCTGCTCATGTCTCTGATGAGGGTAGACACATAGCACAGATACCCACTTCGTGATGTCATTGAAATCAAAGGCAAAATCTCCATGAGCTTCAGTGGAACAGTCAAGAGCAGCATGTGTGTAGCGTTCCAGTCCAGTCGCACAATCTAAGAACATGAAGGCATCAGTGCAGTGAAGGAATGAAGAAAAAATCCACACATGCTGCCCTCACCCAAACTCCATTCCCTCCTCACCTCAGTGTAGGCTCTGTGCAGATCTCTGCCTCACGGAGAATCATCATGTGTTTGTTCATGGCCCAGTCATAGTGAAAGGCGTCAAATTGCCACATTATGCTTGCACCACACTAGGCAAGCTCGTGACTCAGCACCATACTTCAGATTCTAGTCTTTCAACCAGAAATCTATTTTTGTGCAATTAACCCAACAACATGTTACCTCGGTGAAAGCCAGGGGCCCTTCCCCATCAATCCATGCAAGGGACTAGAAGTCTGCTCTGCCATAAGGCACCCATAGTCTGTGAAAGCTGCTCTCGTCATCATTGCTCAGCAGCCTCAGCCATGATTTTGCACAGGGCTGTTGAACTTCTCCATCCCCAGGGGATAGCTGCACCGTGTTGTGGAGGCACAGGGATGTGGCTCAACTGGAAAGACCTGTCATTCCCCAAGGCTGGACTGAAGGGCCCTGGCATGCTGCTCCTCCTGCCTGTGCACCACCAATTGGGCTCTATTGATTCAGCAATCCCAGGCCTGAGAAAGTTTAGTGCCCTGACAGAAAAGTGTGCTGTGACCTATTGTCACTGTTAAAACTGAGACCCTGGTAGTCTGCAACTCTCTTTTCTGAAGGCTTAGTGCATGGTGAGGACTGGGTCAGGTACGAGATGATACACTGGAAGGCTCAGGACTTCATTCCCTTGTTGCAGACTTGGTAAAGAGGATTTTACCTGTAATATCTGAATCCCATTTTATAATAGGAAACTGTACCTTAAATGAAGTCTCAGTGCAGCTAATGAACTAGATGTAATGTATAATCATCCCTCATATCGACAGGATAGCAAGTAATTGGCTACTTTCCTGCAATCTTCACCTCAGCTCACCTTGGTATGCAATCAAATCACTTCCCTCCTGTGCCTAGTAAATAAGGACCCAATCTTTTCCATTAATTTCAAGAGGCTTTGGAGCAAGCCATGCACATGTGGGAATTAAAATTGCAGTGTTGTTATACTGCCTGTGATCTGTTCTGAAGCTCTCACTCACAGAGCTACAATCACAGTTCATACACCTAGGGCCAGAAATGCACATATTAGCTCCTTTTAAATATATGTGTGATGTAATTAGAGCAGGACAACAGCTTTTTGCAAATTGACGTTCACTGAAAAATCAGCTGATGCTTTTCACAAATGTAGGGCACAGAGTTCTGACCCAGTAAAGCCAACTAAGGTGAGGGTCAAATCATTCAATTCAAACAGTTCACATCAGTGTTTCAGAAATGCTGGGTTTGGGACAGCTATAACAGAAGCTAGTGAAATGGAGTAATTAGTAGATTTCTGGTAGTTAAAAGAAGCTGGAGATTCCTTTTCTTCTCATATTCCAGAATGTCTTGGATTTTCCGGGTTTAACTCCTCTGTCTGCCTGGCAAAACTTCAAACTGCATTAGCTGATTCCTTGAATAATGTGTCAGCCACCAGCTGGGGAGTATTTTACATGGCTGATCCCAGTGTCTCTTGCTGGAGAAATTATACTCTGTATATAATATCTCAGTATTCACTGGAGCAGAGCCTGGTCCTCAGCTGTCAATTTACCATTCCTACAGCATTTCTATCCTCATCTCTCAGTTAACATTTAAATGTTGAATAATTAAAATTTACTTTTAAAAAAAATTACATGGGAGAGGTGCTCTTCTGAGGGCACTTGAAAGGGATGGATAAGGTGAATATAAAAGAGATGGGGAGTTTGATTCAAATCCAAATATAAATCAGAGTGAGGATTTGACCTGCACCTCTCATCCCCTGAATGAATGGCCTAACCACAGGACTACACAACTAAAGAACAGCATTAGTATGCCTTATTACAGGCAGCCAACCCTTCAGGAGGTATTTATTTATTCGTTTCTTAAACTACACCTCTGGGATCCCACAAAGGCAGTTTCAGGACTCACCTTACCTTGGTAGCCCTGGACTACTCTCAACTGAATCCAGATCCCTAGAGGTGCAGCGATCCTCACTGTGGGTCACAGCACAACATCATGCCTTATTGCAGCTGCCACGGACATCAAATATCCTCCACTCCCATGATGGCAGAGTGCATGGGTGCCATGGAAAAACTCAGAAGTTACCATGGGCAACAAAAAACTGTCCTTGATTTTTGAAATCCCACTCACAAAAGAAAGAAAATTGCAAGTACCTGGAATTGAAACAATTTCTCTCAGGTCAGCCATTAAAATTAAAAAAATAAAAGCACTGGTTTTGTTTTGACAAGATTTTCTTCAGCCCAGTCCAAGCTACTTACCTCCCCCCCCCCCCAAGTTTTGTTTCAGGCAGTAAACTGAATACATCTGTTATTTGTCTTTCAATGCTTGGAAAATTCAGGGTTCATTTGCTCTCTAGCTTTTGTTGCAACAGGCCGCAACTCTCTCTAACCCCACAGATCCGTTTGCATTCTAAAACTAAAAATGAGAATCACCATCCCTGTGCACTCATGCTTACTTTAATGATAACCCTTTTTTTCCTGGCGATACATGTCCAGTCTTTGAAATGGCACAGAAGACACTATTCATATCTCAACAGTCACCAAGCATTTGTCACCATAATGTTGTCCATTTTAGCACAGTGGCCCTGTGGTGTGTTCCCAGGCATACTCGTCCAGCAGGCATATGTCCACAGCAGCACTTTTGCTTAGCAAGATTGCCCAACGAGCAGGGACACTGCAAGGCAGTGTGACGCAAGGGGCCGTGTTACAACCTGCGCCTCCAAATTCCTGTGTGATCCTTATCACAGAATCAACACAGGCAGCTGGGCCCACTGGGTCAGCTCTGAGCTCATGTGGCAAGAATGTTGTGGATACCACTGTCTTCTTTGCCTTATTTAAGCCGCTTTAAAGCATGTGTACAGCCTCCTTCTGAATGTCGCTTGTAGTAGCTTAGCCTGGATTTTTTGAGCAAAGTGTCAAAACTCAGTGGGAGCTGAGTGCCAAGCTCTCTCAGTTTCCTTTCAAAATATTAGACTTAACTCTTATTTGTAAAGGATGCTGAAATAAGTGCAGAACCAATGCACTTGAACTCATCACTTCTACACAGAGAGATGTTTTCTGACAAGACTGGCAAATTTTTAGTAGTTTTCCTAGGTATAAAATTAAAAGGAACTCCTTTTCCTCTTTCTTCCAGCTGACTTTGGAGCACTCTCAGCCTCTACTTTCCACTGCAAGTATTAGCTTCTCCATCACCCTAGCATTTGTGTTTAGTCAGGTCTCTCATCCATGACACAGTGCTCCTGACTTAGCCAAACAAATATCTTACTACATCTTTATTTTTAAAGGTGCTGAAAGATGTACAGAATTGCAGCTCTGGAGCCAAGCGAGTATCTCATGGCACTGTGTAAGAGAGGAAAAAAAAGGAAAAAAAATATGCCTGTCATATGTGGGCTAGCAGTTCAGATGGGGGAAAAAAAGAAAAAGCTTCTTATGAGGAGAGCTGGTCAGGAATACTAAAACTGCGGTGTAGTCATCATTAATTTTTCAGAGCTGAAGTGGGGATTTGGAGCGGGGTGATTTTCCCAAGGTTGGGTGCGTGAAGTCATGCGCAAAATGTGAAAGTGGCTCAGTACACACTCCATGCAGTGTTGCAGACCACTGGAATTTAGGTTTACAGTGGACACATTGTGCTAGTTCACACAGCGACTTTTGGAAAGCTTTGACCGCTTCACTCGCTCATCCTGCTCTCTGGTAGACATGGGTGTGTTCATGTAGATGTTACTTCCCAGAATGAGTTATTCATCCATCTTCCTTACACTATCACCAAATTTCCCCAGATTGTGTCAGGAATTGCACTGATGGCTCTGTGGGAGGTAGGGCAGTCATTCATGACCCCAGCAGTGGGACAGGACACTGTACATTGATCTAGCAGCCACTGAGGTCCTTAAGTGCTTTTAGCAGAAGGACAATGGTATTCAGAAGGTTGCAATTCAGTGTTCCTGATTTACCACATATTTTTTGTGTGTGCTTACATCAGGCCAGCTTTATCCATGCCCACCAAAGGACTTTGGCTCCTTTCCACATAGTGGGGTCCCACCTACTCTTTGGTGCTTGGACCCCTGTTCAGTCCATAGGGAGGCCTGAGCTTGCAAAAACTTGTTTCTGGTGTGCAGAGTATGGGCCCTTTTAAGCCTCTGAGAGGGACACACTGTGAGAGAGGTGTGGCTTAAACCTGCCCTTAGAGACATTTTGCCATAGCCACGCTCTTGGAGCCATGCTCACCTGTCCTCCAACCCACTAAGCATCTGGAAAGCGAGACAGCTTCAACCATGAAGAGCCCAACACAGACATCCACTGCCAAAAGGTGGTTAGAGTACCACAGTAGGAGATACACTTTCAGAGGGCCTCAGGCAGGGAACAGAAAGCCCACCCATCCCTTCAGTCATCTGTGGGATGATTGGTCTGGTAGTTTGCTCCAAGGCTACCTGCCAACTCCTCCCCATGAAGATGGTGGAGGAGAGAGTTTGCAGATCCCAACTTGGTTAGCTCATTGCTTAACACTGTCAAAATGTGGCCAGTTCAGAGCTATGCGGAGCCAGAGAGCAGTGTGCTGGGTGGATTTCTGAGCATCCCAACTTTGAACGCAGGTGCCCATAGGGACAGATAAGCTGGTCATATCCTTTTGAAGCTCTAGTCCCCAGTCTCATTGTTTTCCACCTGTGAAACGAAGATAATTCCCAGTTTTTGGGACTGTTTGGAAAAGAAAGACATTTCAAACTGTAAGGTGCTCAGAGTCAGCAGTACAAGGCATGCACTGGTGTGCGTGATGTGTGTCAGTGCATGTCTGTGATTCAGGTGTTAATAGATGCTATGGAGACAATAAAGCAGAAGACTTGTTCCCTGATGCAGTGATTTTTTTTTCTTCTGTTTATTCATATTACACTTATTACAACAGTATCAACATGAAGAGGGTGGAATAATGAGGGTAGCAGAGATAAGATCATGAGCCTGCACAGACTGCTGGAACCTTGCACACAGCTTGATCCTATTCAAAGGCTTAGATGTACTTAAGCCTTATCCTAATGCTTTATCACTTTAAGCCTCTTATGGCTTTAATGCTTTAAAAATACACCCTGCGCCAATCAGCCTCACAAAATGGAATGAAAAACGGCTGCAGCTTTTGGAGGCTCTGGGTGCTTGTGGCCTGCTGAGCCTGGCAGAGCCAAGAGGCCACCCTACCGAGGGGAGCTGTGTCCTTGAGAAGCCACTTGCAGAGAGGCAGGGTCCCTCCTGGCCCAAAGGGTGGGAGGTCACTGCTGAGCAGGAACCCTGTCCCGGCTGTTGGCTGCGGCTGCCCACTCTCGGGCATGAGCAGGCCCCTTCTTGAAAGAAAGGGAAGAGAGACAAGTTTATGGTGCCATAAATAAGAGCCGCTATTCAGTAGCGGGCTGTTTGACAGGGTGAATTTCCCCTAGGACAGGCACCCTTTCTCTTGGCACAGAAACAGTGTCAGATATCCCTGCTATTTACATTTCAGGGCAGAAATTTGGGGGTAGGGATTATTTTCTAGTCTGTGTGTTTATACTGCTTGCCATAATGGAGACTCAGCTGCGGCTAGGGACTGCAGCTTCAACTGGAATATGAGGAAAGAAAAAGGACCAGCAACAAAATCACTCTTTGGGAAAGGGGTTTGTTCTGCAGGGACCACTTTTGGCTCTAAATTTTGAGCATTATGAGTTCAGGGAAAGGCATTATTATCTACCACAGTTCCTTTTCCTCAGACAAAATATGACATCAGTACGCTTGGCATTCAAATATGTTTTTAAAGTGTTCTTTTGCACTGTATTTTGTTGCAGATATTCACCAAGTGTGGGAATAAAATGTCGTAGTTAATGGTTTACTCATCATGCGGCTTCTCTTGTGTCAATGAAAATAATTGATCCCAGGCATGTACATGCAATAGTGCTTTGCAAGGAGCCACATACTGTACCAAATGCTACATACTGTACTTACAGACTAGAATTTTGTTTCAACCTATCTATCTGAAGTATTTGCAAGGCAAAATTTCAATGAATTGTCTCTAGGGTAGTTCTGAGGTTACAGAAGTTCATTTAACAAAGGGGAATCAGCTTCTGGGCTGGAAAAAAAAGTGTTATATGATCTATCTGTGGAGTGGTTCTAGTTCAGATGCAAGTGTGCCAGGCCAGCAAATCCATTACTAAAAGGAAGAATAAAACACATTTAACAGAAAAACAGAAGTAATAGTCATATTCCAACTCACACTGTAAACAGCCCACAGAGGATGAGCTTCTGCAGCAGTTGCATGGGAAGGCAGCATACACAGAGGTGGACTTGGACCTCTCTGCTGTGTTGGGCAACACACGTTGGGGATGTTTCCTTCCCTTCTCCTCTCTTCCCCCCGGTTTGTGACCGTGGCTGGAAGTGCATGAAGGTCACAGAGCTGCTGGCATGACGGGGTGAGGGCACCCACACACCTTATGTATGGGTGGTGATAGACATGTGCAAGGAGGGAGTGTGTTTTGGGGTTAGACTCTGCCTCCCCACCCCTGCCCGCGCTCATGACAGTGCAGTAATATTCTCTTCACCCTTTAAGTTCAGATTCCCTGATTCACTGCAAAACCCGTATCATCTTGCAAATACCTCTTATGTTGTCATGTCAGACCTCACTGAAATTGCTTTCTGTGGGCTAGCACTCGTAGCTAACTGCATATCAGTGAGAGTGTACTCAGACATCAACTCAAACTAGGTATCTACCGGATGTAGTAGGACTGAAATAGCTATCAATGACTGCAGATTTGGGGTATTTTACACAGAGACCCCTTTGACCTCATGTCAGTGCTCATGTCAGCAGAGCCCGAACTGGAAAACCTCCCTGGTGCACTGATGTGCCAACTAGGGGTGCAAGCTCAGATCCCAAAGGCTATATGGGGTGTATATGGAATACCTTGCAGCCCTGCCCCTTAGCCTTGTACCACACTCCTCCTCGTGGGAAAGATGCAGTGCCATCATTATTAGGTCTTGACTCCCACTCTGCTCTTCATCCTGGTGGGAATTTGGGTCTTTTCAGGGGAAGCCCACAGGTTCATCCAATTCTCTGACTCCACAAGCCCGAAGGGAGGGCAGAAAACAGGGGAAGAACCGCAGAGCTGCTCAGAGCCACTGTGTGCCTCTGTACCTATAGAGGTGCCCAGGATTGCCAGGGATCCAATAGTAATGAACCATAGGAGCTACAGGTTGTTCAGCAAATCTGAGTAGGCAGTCTTAATGCATCTCAGAAATGGCAGAAATTAATACACCCAATAATTACTTCTAGATTTGGGAAAATCTAGACTTTCCTGCATTAACTGATACATACTTTTTTGATAAAATAAGTCAACACCAAATTTGTATTAAATAGAATAAGTTTTTGCTTGTTATGTTTAAGGTTTGAATCTATTTTGCTTGCTACTTATCCTGTATTTGGGAAAAGTCCCTGGAGTTAGGAGTACCTGGTGGTACTGTGCATAAGTCCAAAGAGATCAGCATCACAGAAAAAGAAACGGGTCGTTGTTTCGGCTGGTCCATCCCAAGGAGAGTAATATGCTACAGTACATATAGCTATTTTTGCTTCTCTTTTTGAGTAAGTGTAAGAATACCTCACTTCAAAATAGCTCCATGCAGCAGGAGAGGGAGGGACTTTTCCTATTAGATACTTGGAGTTCTAGTGATTTAGGAAAAGTGACAACCTACAGAGAATTGGTATGATCCTCTCTCTCATATATCAAGTGTGTTGACAACAGATAATCTTATCATTCTGTAGCCTGTGATAGTTTGGGAAATTTGCCTATGATGTCCATCTTTTGATTTTCTTGAGACTGTCTGTGTGTATCTGTGTCAGACTGCAAGACTTCAAAACTGGTGCTTATTTTGCCTTTCTGTGTGCATGCTGTTGCATTTTTTTTCTCTTTGACATGATGTATGAACCCCTGCAACTACAGCAGACTGGAGAAAAAAGTCTTAAATCAGCTATAAAGGTGAAAATCACTTTGATGAATGAAGTTCTTTGAACAAAAATAAAACAAACAAGCAAACAAACAAAATGACTGCTTTCTGTGATACACCAGTTCTCATATCTGAGCCAACTGCTGAGGGAGGGACTGAATGTGAGAGATGGATTCTTGACTCCGTCTCTGACCTAAACCCACTGCTGCAAGGTGGGAAGGAAATTAAAGGAGGGAATGCACCCAGGTGTTTTTTTATGTTTAGACCTGTGTATTTCTTGGGTTAGCTGAAGTATCGAGCAAATGCTTTTGAAGTTCTTTTATTCTGTTTGGTCCCTGCATTCAATGGACAGTGAAAGCCAGAAATCCTGTTTAGCGATAGAATAACAGAGAGGGAGACCCAGGAAGCATGCTTGAGAAGCTGAGGAAAGAAAGAGTGGCAGAAGTTCAAACTGCATTATCCCTAAGTGTGGGACCCAAGCATGGCAATATAACACAGGTGCTGAGCCCTGGGGGGCTGTGACACCCTCAGCAGGATGAACCACCTCCAGGAGTGCTCCAAGCACAAGGCTCTATGGGTTTGGGTAACAAGGCCAAAGTTCTCCGGGACACTGCCTTTCCAGCCCAATGGCTGGTAGGCATGGGAAAGACATGGGAAAGGCATCATGAGAGCTCTCCTTCCCAATGACCCCATACCTCACACCTGCATTCCCCCCTGGCTAGGACGGTGCCCAGATCCAGGCCTAAACCTCTCAGCCCCATGTCAGCTTTACTGCTCAGAAGCAGATCAGATACCGCCAGAGGAGCTTTCACACAGTGGAGGCCATCTGCCCTCTCGCTGCACAGGATTTCATAGCTGCAGTGCATCAGCCCCACAGCTGCCCGCAGCCACCCAGTGCTGCTCGGTGGGCCAGCGAGTACAGAGGACCTGCCTGCCTCTCACCACTACCAGATGGGAACCTGGAGCTGCCTGGTCCCAACTGAAACACCACGGCTGTTGCACTGCAGAACCACTGCTGCGTTAGCAGTATATGGCTGAGTCAGCTTTGGGGTTTGTCATTCCCCCACAACACTCTGGGGCTACAGTGTCGAGGGTTTGTGCGACCTAGATGAGATAGTTCCTATTTGTGCAGTTCGGGGTGAGGCAGATATTGTGAGAACTGGCTGGATGGGAGTAAACTCAAGTCGAGCGAGCTTTGCTCACTTTTGTGTTTTAATGCACACCCCTGCGGCAATCTCTCGCAGACCTGTGGGGAGACCTGGCTGCCAGGTCCCCTAAACCCTAATTTTCCAGCCCCTGCCATGGCAGTGACACAACCCAGCCTGGCAGAGGAGCTGCAGTGCCATTGCAAAGATATTATTGCACCAACCCAGGAATATGAGTGGTACAAGCACAAGGGAGAATACAGCCCAAGACCCTCCCTTTCAGCCCCTTCTCCCTCTCTTCCTTTACCCAGAAAGTGCCTGGCTGATTTTATGCAAGCGTCTATTTTCTAAAAATTATTTGCTCATTCATTCTTTCCACTTCTAACCTTCATTAAGTAACTGAGGGCTGGGAGGGAAAGCTGTGGCCACTCAGTGCAGCTGCCAGCAGCTGTGGTAAGCCACTTGGACCTGAAGCATGCACAAGGACATCTGTTCCAGCCTCCTCATACTAGAAGCCACAAAAGTCCCTGCAAGACGTTAAAACAAACCTGAAGCCTTAGAAACTTGATTTTATGACAGCCAGAAAGCAGGAGGGGTCAAGGCGATCATCTACGTCTTAGGTCCTTTCAGTGCAAGTAGATCATTGCCATAGTTGCTGAGGAAAAAAAACAACACCCTGCCCTCCTTCCCAAACTCCAGCAGCCAAAGGCAATATGATGGCAATAGAGATGTATCTTAAAGATTTGGAAACACGGTCTTTCTCCTAAATTGTACTGGCAATTTTCCTACAAGAAGTAGACTTAACTTGTCCTGTAATTTGGCAACTGTAGCTTGGAGAGATTTCCTCGTGTCTTGGTTTCCATCTAGCTGAATATTCATGCAAATTTTACAGTAGCTACTCTACACATTTCCATGTTTTGGTAGAAAGGTTTATTTTAAAGCTGGATTGAGAAAGGCAACACATCTGAGGTCAGGAAGATTAGCAGTGAAATCTAGTTTAGCTAGACAGATCATTAACTACACCATACTACAAGATTTCCAGTTTAGCTGGCATGGCCAAGGTAACAAGGCAGTTCTGCACCTTTTAACAAAGTTACTGGGTTATTTCCCAGCAGAAATACTTGAATCCTGTCCAGGTTAGTGATCAAATACTCCCTCTTGCTTTTCCCCCTCAGCACGGGAGGGCAAGCAAGCCTGCTTGGAAGAGAGCTTGCATTTCTTTCTGCCTTGCTTTCTGAAGGCATGTCAGCTCAGCTGCTTCTTATCTCTCCAATCTTTTTCGGCCTGAATCTCTGGTGTTAAGAGAGTTCAAGACCACACAGAATCTGATGTTACGTTAGATGGATAACATGAAACAAAGTGAAATGAAATGAAAAATGAAAAAAAGACCAAGGCTGAGGCTAACCCTGAGAATTTTGCAGTGGGAAAACAGCTATTGTATTAACTGAGTGTCATGGCTGATGCTTTCAATATATACTTTTTCAACAATATGCTATTATTTTTTATATTTCATAAAAAGAAATTGAAAATGCTAGTGAGATACTTTGCAAAGTTCTACTGATCAGTTTTGGTATCACTGTGTGTGCTTTTTTTTTTTAAGTCACAAAGCAGAATGTTACTGTATCACTTATTTCACCATGATGATCCTACAGAAAAGGCTAAATCCACTTGCCCAGTTTCAAGGAACTAGGATATAAAAACATAATATCACTAGCTGCTGCCAGACATTGAGTTATGAGAGAATCACCCTGACCAGAGAGGAGACCGGACATGACCTTCTCTGAAGTCTTTGGAGTGTAAATATTTTGTATCATCAGCTGTGTAAAATACCAATGCAATGAGCGTTTGCAAGAACGTTGACCAGGCTGCAATACACTTGAATGATCATTAAGGCAGCCTAGGACCAAAAAGGGTGTAATCTGTGTGGGCCTGAGAATCTTCTGGCTTTGGACACACAGTGACAAAGGGTTTCTAGGATGATTTTAAAAATAACATCACTGACTCCTGAATGCAGAAGGACATAGCTCTCGCTCCCCTAAAACTTGATTTCCTCTTCTCTTCCTCCTCCCATTTGCTTCCTAACTCTACTTTTGCTCAGACTTAAAAAGAAAAAATATCCAGCCAGCAACAAAAACATTTTCTGCACTCAAAAATATGGATTCATAGCAAAGTTCTCTCTGAAAGTATCTGGACAAGAATAGAGCAATAGTAGCTGCATCTCTCTGCTCACAGATGCAAGTGGGATGGGCCAGCTGTGAAGATCCTCTAAAAGGGCTTTATTCAGTCATGGCGATGGTGAGAAATGTGCTAAGCCAATAGCAGTGGGGTTCAGTGCTACATTTTTTGTTTAGTACATCATCTATATTTCTGAGATCTAGTCAGGTCTGAACATATGAAGATAAGAGCACCAATGCAGGGTCAGACCAAAGCCCTTGATAGCTCAGCCCCTTTTCTCTGCTAGTGCAATCTGCAGGTCCTCAGTGAAAGAGAAAAGGTATGAAGGCACTGTGACAGATGCACTGGCCCAAATTCCAGCTATCCATGACTCAGGGAACTGTCTTTAAAGCTGTCTTTATTAGCCCTTCATGAACTCTTTTTCCATGAATTTGTGGAAAAGGGTTTATTGATCCCCTGCTCCCTTTCCTCTCAGATCTCAAACCAAAATATGAAATGGGGCATTTAAGACAGAGAATGAACAGCAGACATTACAGCTGAGGGTCATGGCATCAAATAATAGCAAGAGTGCTGGAAGAATAGCAAAAAAAAAGAAAGGAACTGAAACTTTTATGAATAAATGTTAAAAGTTTTCTGTGCTATTGTCCACTGCATCATGTTATGTTATCGCATAATAGTAGCAGAATCAGCTCCTGCTTGTGAATTCTAAGAGTTTCTAAGATTATTTTTTTCAAAGAAATATTGTTTCTGTCAAGCATGTACTCTCTAGCTTAGTGCCAGCTCTCTAGAAAAGGAATAGGACAAATGCCACATGACTTAAGTGATTTATTACACTGCATTAAGAGCAACTTATTGTATATCTGAAAAGTCAAGGGCAGGAGCAGCCTACAGGAAAACACATTCCTGTAATCCTTAAAAATAATCAACCAATTCTCAGAAATTAGGGAAGAATTGGAGGGCTACACTGATTGAACAATTTAGCCAGAACAGATGATTCTGTTACTCTAATTAGCAAAAATATTTTGAGAGAAGCTGAAAACCACTTAGCGGCTGAATTGCTTAGCCCAGTGGTAGTTGTCTCTTGTTTTTTATTGGCCATTAATTAACTGATACATTTAAAAATTCTAAATATAAAAAGGCTCCTTACAAAAAATGTCAGTGGCAAACTGAATGCTTGTTTCACAATGACAGTAAAGGTCTCTGGATAATGATTGCTCTAACCATAACTTGCTCATCTGGAGTTTTCATTGTATTTTTTCCCCTGTCTGCTATGGGGCACAAGTAATGTTTGTCTCAGGGCTGCTAATCCTGGTAAGCTTTTGTGAGCGTGGTTAGAGGCCAAGCAGCACAGGCCCATGACTGCAATAACATACCTGTACACTGCATGCAGCTTTTCCTTGCACAAACTGTGGAGATAACACATTTTGGCCAGGGAGCTTTGGTCACACTTGTCTGCACTTCCGAGCACCAGCAGCACAGGCTGCTTGGCACCCCAGCAAAGCAGGTGCAGACAGGTGGCCAGGGTGGACTAGAGAGATTTCTGTACTTATCTATAACTTCAAATTATTCCAAAACCTGAGGCAGCTGACAGCAGCAGCCAATATAGCTGTGCCCAGCACCCTAATGCTTGCTCTCCTACCAGGCACTGTCAATCAGGACACTGCAATTTAAAATTCATGAGTTAATTTGGCTCTGCAATGGAATGTGTCTCAGCTGGAAAATGCCAGTTCGATGGAGGCAAAAATTTTTGCAGAATGGTTTTCTTTGATGGAAATTATTTTCTAAAAAAGTGAGCAAAAACCCCACCAATCAGAAGAGTTCCACTTCAGCCTCTTTGAGACAGCATTTGATTTTCCCTTTCAAAGCAACTTTTGTATTTGTATTATGAAATAGACTTTCTAAGTGTTCTAATTCCCCAGAAAACACTGTATTTTTTTGTCAAAAAAAATCTGTCCCACCAGAAGCATTGTTTTTCTCTTTTTAATTTTGTCGCTTAGGCAATTAATTTTTTGTTGTTTTTTGTTCCATTCCTAACAGGAAAAAATTTTGAATCACTAGCTTTCCTTTGAAACATTTTTTTTCCCCCCATACAACCCTTTTTATAGAGGGAATGTTTTAGCAAATGTCTCTGCCACAAGAAACTTCCAGACAAAACTGATTTAAAGCTCATTTCATTCTGTTTTCCTCTTCTGCACGCACTTCTGCTGGTGCTCCCTATTGTTTCTACATCTCTGTTCTTCATTCACCGCAGACTCATAACGACCTCAAACCCCACTTCCCAGTAAGCCTGGGAACTGAAATTCATAACTCTACTGGATATCAGATACCATGGATTTGGTAGAGATGTGAGTTTTACAGACTTTTATAATCCTCCGCTCCCCAATAGCATCTACCTGTTCTATAGGCTATAAATCAGTCATTTCCTTCTTTCTCCTAGAAGACAAATTACCACTCCTTCCCTACTGAAATTACCTCAACTCCACAGGTACCAGCTACCGCCTCTCAGATCATCTGATATGTACCTAATTACACTCAGGGCAATTGTTCCCGGTATTTAGCTTTGAAATTTGCTGCTTCTACTTCAAGCCTGAAAAACGGCTTGCCTACTTGAAAGCTTGTCTACTTTTTCAAACTACACTTGTTTGCCTAATAGAAGATATTATCTCTACCTACAGACTTTGCCCTGCCTTTTATTGCAGCTATATTTTACAATAAATATTACTCACAGGGATGGACATAGTGAAGGAAAGCATGAGAAAAACATGACAACAGGAAAACAGCAAAACACCATCATTATGCCATAGCCTAGGCACCAGGATAAGATTCAGCTGACCAGATACAAACATCTCTGTTGTTCACTTCCATTAGGTGAGATGAATCCTACTCTTGGTGTCAGGACAGTGTCAGGTATTTCACACGATGGAGCTTTGCCCCACCATAAGTTCCCACTAGAAACTGAGATAACTGCCCTCCCCTTCCCCAGTGCCCACTCCAGCTTGAAGTGAGATATTAAAATAAAGCTGGGGGTCTTTTAGTTTGGTGAAACCAGCACAACTAGAGCATAAAGCCCTTCTCTGAATACACAAGGAGAAGCAAAGCTAAAACCCAGTGGTCTTTCCAACATTTTAACAAACAATCCCATTTCCAGTTCTTCATCAGATAAGAATGTTTTGTGCACATTGGGCCAATTTATCCTGGAGCGGGAAAGCCTGTATCTGCACACAGCCCACCCCACCACTTCCTGTGGGAGTCACTGAAAAATATTCTGTCCTTCCATTCTGCTGACCAAAATATTTCTAAACATTCTGGGAGGATCTTGCAGGCAACCATGTGATTGCATTTAGGAAGCAGACAGCCAACTGCAGGCAGTCACCAGGGATGCACATTCATTCCTAGTGTATTTTTGCTGGAGTTTTTATGAAAGAGAGCTTAACCATTCTTTGGCTTGCAGAGCTCTAACTGACTAATTGCTATTTATACAAGCTAATTCTTAATAATTATAATAGGAAAAATTCCCCTTATCTACCTCCTAAGAGGGCACAAGAAATATAAGTACAGAAAAGAGCATCTAGCCCTGAATATTTGACCTCTTCTACTAAGTTTTAGAATCAGAGTAGAATAATTCTTCCAAGATAAAGTCACTTTTATTTCAGAAGAGAATGTGTATCTAGGGAATTATAATGGAATCATGCAAGCTCTTGGTCATTTTCCTCATGTAGGTAAGCCTTATATCTTATTTTCCTACAGTTCCTTAACTACTGTCTTGCTTCAGAAGTAGTTTAAATGAAATGTGAACTCATCCCATGTGCATGAACTCTTCTGCCAGATGAAATTCAATATTCTGTTTGTAAACCTTAAAATCTATAAACGGTAGTATATTATTCAGCAGATCTGAGAGATAATGAATTAGCTTGAGAACTATATAGAAGGGCAGCATCCAAGAAGGATAATTCACCAAGCACAAGTTTGGTAATGAAGGAGACAAAGCTGAAATTAAGCCTGTGGGGAAATCTTTTTTCACAGTGTGAAGCTTTCTCCTTTCCCTAAAACTGTTGCATCATTATAATGTGATTAATAGTAAATGGCTCAACTTAAGGATTCAGAGTCCACTAGCTACATTTTGGTCTGCACCAAGAAAGGACCTGTGTCCCGAGAGAGAAATGCCTCCAGCATTGAGGCGGGCTCCAGTGTGGCACTGGTGCTGGTACTTCTGGAGCAGGGATCTATACTTCACAAATACTTTAGAAGTGATAACGGTAATGGTTGTCTGCAAAGTCTAGAGCAAGTTGTTAGTGAAGTGTCTGAGGAAAGTTGCAACAATATGAGGGAGCCATAATCATTTCAGTTTCACATAAGGAGCTGGGAGCGGAGGGTGGCAATCCTTATTTTCTGTTCCATATATAGCCCAGTTCCTTACACCAGTAACTCCCAGTGGTTTCTACAAGGAAGGTTTTTCTGAGATCCAAATTGTTCTGGGATACATAGTCACAGTTACAAGGTGTGCATTATCTGAGCAACCTCAAAATTTCTGTGCTAAGGTGCTGAAGCACTGCAAGAGAGCAAGAAGGAAGGTCCAAGGAACTACAGGCCAATCAGTCAGCCTCACCTCAGTTCCTGGAAAGGTGATGGAGCAGCTGATGCTGGGTACTATTTCCAGACACACAAAGGACAAGAACGTCATCAGGAATAGTCAGCATGGATTCTCAAAGGGGAGATCATGCTTAACCAACCTGATAGCCTTCTGTGATGGAATGACAGGCTGGGTAGATGAGGGGAAAGCAGTGGATGTTGTCTACCTTGACTTCAGTAAGGCTTTCGACACTGTCTCCCATAACATCCTCACAGACAAGCTGATGAAGTACAGGCATGATGAGCAGACAGTGAAGTGGATTGAAAATTGACTTTATGGCAGAGCTCAGAGAGTGGCACAGAGTCTATTTGGAGGATTGGAGGTACCAGTGTACCCCAGAGGTCAATAGTGGGTCCAGTCCTGTTCAACTTAATCATTAATGACCTGGATGAAGGGACAGAGTGCACCCTCAGCAAGTTTGCTGATGATAAAAAAATGGGAGGAGTAGCTGATACACCAGAGGGCTGTGTTGCCATTCAGAGGGACCTCAACAGGCTGGAGAGCTGGGCGGAGAGGAACCTTATGAAGTTCAACAAAGGCAAGTGCAGGGTCCTGCACCTGGGGAGGAATAACCCTGTACTGGTGCTATTCCCAGAGGTACATGTTGGGGGCCAACCTGCTGGAAGGCAGCTTTGTAGAGAAGGACCTGGGAGTCCTGGTGGACAATAAGATGACCATGAGCCAGCAAAGTGCCCTTGTGGCAAAGAAGGCCAATGGTATCCTGGGTTGCATTAGGAAGAGTGTTGCCAGCAGATTGAGGGAGTTGATTCTTGCCCTCTACTCAGCACTGGTGAGGCCACATCTGGAGTACTGTGTCCAGTTCTGGGCTCCCCAGTACAAGACATGGACATACTGGAGCAAGTCCAGCACAGAGCCACAAAGATGCTTAAGGGACTGGAGCATCTCTCATATCAGGGGAGGCTGAGCAAGCTGGGACTGCTTAGCCTGGAGAAGAGAAGGCTTAGGAGGGATCTGATCAATGTGTATAAATATCTGATGGGAGGGTGTAAGGAAGATGGAGCCAGACTCTTCTCAGTGGTGCCCAGAGACAGGACAAGAGGCAATGAGCACAAATCGAACCATAGGAAATTCCACTTGAACACAAGAATTTTTTCACTGTGAGGGTGGTTGAACACTGGAACAGGTTGCCCAGAGGAGTTGTGGAGTCTCCAACCTTGCAGCCCGCTCATGGATCCACCTTCCTTTGTGAAAGTCAAGGGGAGTTTTACTGCTGGCTTCAAGATCAGCATGTACCATCAAAGGGTGCAGTATGTTCAAGAACAAAATCAGAAGTCACTTAGGTTTTGTCACAGTTTTATGGTGCTTCTGGTGCAAAACCTGCCTGGACATGGTCATGGGCAACCTGCTTTAGGTGGCCCTACTTGAGCACGGGGTTGAACCAGATGATCTCCAGAGGTCCCTTCCAACTTCAACCATTCTGTGATTCTGTGAAGATGAATGTTGTAAAATAAAACATGGCTTGCAGTCTGGATCAAGTGCCTTGCTAATTGTAAGAGAAGGCAGCAGTGGAGAGCATAGCTAGATTGAGACAGATCACACGAAACAGTCTGATAGGGCTCACAGGAGGGAGGATTTCTCCTCTGCTCCCCACACAAAGATTTAACATTGCATATTTGGGTTGAATCACTGGTGGTAGCCTGGGGATGGAGATATGTATCTAAACTCTTCATGAAGAGCTTCAGAGTAGCCAGAGCCCTCTTAGACTCAGCTCTTCCACAGCAACTGAGCCACTGAGGGTCAGGTGAGACCTCCTATTCCTTGGTTAAGCTGTAAGGACTTCCAAGTTTCTTGGCTGCAAAACCCAGGAATAGTGAAGTGCTCCTCTCACTTGGCAAGGGCAGAGTCAGCTTGCTCTTCTCCACACACTGTGAAAGGAACATTAGTAGAAAGTGCTGTTATCCCAGAGCAGTCCACCTCATTGGAGTCTTTCCCAGCTCCTCTTTTACCTTGGTGCTTGCCACACTTTAGAAACACCAGGCACCTTCTCTACCTCTTTTTACTATAGTGGATCCATGAATTAAAGACACTCCACATCTGTAACTTGGCTTCAGCTTCAATTCATCAAGCAGGAATTTACCCTCTGTCAGTGTTGTGTCCTTTCCTGAACAAGGACATTGAGCAGATGTCGAAAAACAACTTCATTTTTTCTATTTTTTAAGACAAATATCATGCATTTACTAGTTCTAACCTACAGGATTCCTCTTCCTGTCGCCTATACAGAATGTTTTGTTACTAAATACAAAACATGACACATACAGTTAGAAGAGCCACCAAGCTGGTTTTACACGAGCAAACCTGTTTTGACCTGAAGGACCTGGTTTGGGCCCTCTCCATCTATGCCAGAGTTGTGATTCAGGCAAAGGCAGACAAATGAGACTGTTTTGGAGTTTCATCCTTGGCCAGAAGAGACATGTTAGTGTATTTCTTGGCCCAGTACAAGGAGCAGGAAAGCTTGCTGCAATTCCAAAGATACCACTTTTCCCTAGGATACCTCTGGGGCTCACACGGAAGTTTGCGGTATCTCCAGAACCAGAAATGGAGCTCACCTATGAATTTGCAGAGTCTTCGCCGGTTGTAAGAGCCTCTCTGACCAATGTTTGTTAGAGGAGACATGAGAAGCGCCAAGCGTGCTGTCAGTTCTCCCTCCTCCAGCAGGCCAGTCTTCCCCTCAGGCTCTGAACTGCCTGGAATAGCAAAAGCAAAAGGTTTGCAGCACTGCACCAGCTCTCTTGCTTTGAGCATCAAGGAAGAGACTGGGCCCAAACAGCTCTTGCCCTTTTGCTTCCCACTCTCCTTACTATCTCCAGAGGTCAACACTTCCGCCACCTCCAGCCTTCTACTTTCTCTTTGCCTTGGACTGAGGTAATGAGCTTTACCATGTCATGGGAGCAGGCCAGCTGGGAGTGAGGGCTGTGCGATAGCATGGTTTGTAAAGCCTTTGAACTTGCACTAACTACCATTGGCACTGTGAGACTAAGCACAGTTCCTAGATCCCTAATGCACACGTGAGTAGAGACATGAGATCTGCCCTCACACAGAGCTCTAGCATGTGTTCTTGGCCTCACAGAGACTTCAGTAGAAAGGAATCTCCAATCTTCTCAAAGCTAAAGCATCAGGCAAAGATGTTTGAGTATCTGCCTGCATTCAAGCCAGCACATCATTAAAAAACAGCCTTTTCTTTTAGGGGTATAGAGGGATAGGGGGGATTTCACCCTTAATCAGTCATCACACAGTGGAGTTTCCTGGACAGGAAAAGTGAGAAGCATCCAGACCTGAGAGATAAAGTGAAAGGATTTTCTTTAGTGTTTGGAATAATACTGCAGAAACTTCCATTTACTTGAGATCCTCTTCTGCAGTCCACTTTCTCCAGCCACAGGAGGACCTCACCACCACAGAAAGCTACCTGGGTACAAATGCAAGCTTTCCCCCACCTTCTACTTTCTATAGCACTATTAAGCCCCTCCCCTGGTATCGCCACCCTTCTGAAATAAGGGCCAGGTCCATCTGTTCATGCCTTCTAGGTTCAGATCACAACTAATTCATGTGGTATCTGCCTGAGTAAAATCAAAACAATGGGAATTTTTTTTACAGGCTTTAATTTCTCTCTTTGAGATCTGGCACTAAATCCCTCTAATCTCTGTGGAAGAGGTGGTCACCTAGTCAGGCAGACTAAATCACTCTAGCTCAGCACCAGGAAGCACCAATCTCCAGCGCAAGTCCTCAGATGTACCTACTTCTCTCCACTGACTCTCCAGGGGGCTACAAGAGTTAATTGCATTGACCTTTTTCTTTCCTGGCCCAGATTTTTTGGCCAATAGCCTAAAATATTGGCAGTAGTGTCAATGTTTGGTTCCCTCATCAGGCAGGCTGAGTTCCCCCTTGGATTTTTTCATGAAGGCACAGAACACAGCCACAAGAGATGATTATTTCTTTCTCTTCAGCATATGGCTTTCCTTTTTGTGAATGGTCATACTTACCTGCCTCACAAGGGGTTGTGCTGCTCTCTCAGTTACCCTGGTCAATCTAAACCCTTCCTGTTCTCTCACTGTAGATGCTGTCTGCTTCTGTTGGGCCTGTTTCCCATCTTCCCACCCCCTTTCCTTTCAGCCTCTCCAGCAACTTCTCTGCAGCCAGAATAAGAAAGCTGCCATGGGGATTTAGTACTGCTGCAGTGACAGTTCTGAGCACTGCATAAGTTGACCAAACTTAGAGACAGTTATAGCAAACTTAGAGCAAAGTTGTAAGAGTCAGTACGTGATTAAATGTTGTGCTGTAAATTCTTCGAGGCAGGACAATAGGGAGAGCAATTCCTAACTACTCTGAACTGCTACCAAATAAATTCTCCAGAACTGCAGTATACAAAGAAAACCAGAGTCACCGTCCTAGTTTCACTGACACGTGCTAACAACCACCAAATCTTTTATTTTATTATCATCATGACAACTCCATCCTCAGACAGGCATTAGTTCACAAGTTTAATGCACAGAATCAGATGTTAGGCTGTGTATGTAACAAAATAATTCATATTTGAAAGAAATACCATGTCGTACAAACATCCAAAGTATATTAGAAATGTGGAAAGAAGTCCTCTGCAAAATGGGAGTTTTACTGTTGGCTTCAAGAAGATCAGCATGTAACCTCAGAAAGTGCAATATGTTCAAGAACAAAAACAGAAGTCACCTAGTTTTTGTCACAGTTTTATAGTGCTCCTGGTGCAAAATAAAAACCTCTTTGCTACCATTAAAACATCATTCAAAACACGATAGCCTTGATATTGTTGAGTCTGCAACAGAATATAAACATGCTCTATTGGCAGCACTACATGAAATAATCACCTTTAAGTGACCTTCAGAGTCGTAACACAACAGATCATATTTTTCATTATTATTATTTCCAGGCTGCTCACCATAATATCTCAAGTACAAGCCAGATAAGCAAAATTGCGTCCCACTGAGTTGGTTTTTAATGTCTTTATTTGTCAAGTAATAGGATGGCTGTTGGCATACATGATTCTCATTCACATACATTGGTACTAATTACAGGAGAATATCCTGAGCATCTATTTTCCAAGCACTTAATATTCACGATTATTGTGAAGAATTTCCCAGCCTTCCTCGGATATAATTAACAGCTTGAGCGAAACATTGCATTTACTGCTATTGCTAAGCTCTTTTGAATACACTTTCAGTTTCCACTGGGGTGAATTGACTAGTGCATGTAATCTTTAAATGATCAGATTGATAGTGCATGCTAGGAAGACAAAAGCCTCTCTTTAACAGGTAAAGAGGAGAAACCTAGTTTGGAGACTTTAATGAAGTGCTTCAGGTGTTAAAAGGTATAAATGCCACAGTGTAGTGGGCTGTGTTTTGAGTCTGTGTGTGGAACTGATCAGCTGCACTGGAAAACTCTTATAAACAGTAATTCACACAGTTTGGGAGAGGAAAAAAAAGGGGGGATTCTGTTCATTGTTTGCACATTAGAGTAAATAACATTTGATGACAGGAAAAGGAACATTTGGCTCTCACCACTCCAGGACTCTGAATTTGTCTTTTAAATTACTCATTATGGTTATGTCAGTGGATTCTTTAATGCCTTTTTTGTAGCATCCTGTTTTTGGAGGCTGCTGTATTTTCTTTTAATTAGTGCACTGGAAGTTGCAGGTTTAGCCTACTGGCATTTTTCTGATGAAAAAAACATTTTGCCTCCAAATCCTGACCACTTTTCACCCAAGGGTCTCCTTACTAGGTAATACTGCCTTCTGGGGACTCAAAATGGGGGAACATTTGGGTAGTGCCACCTGCAAAGCAGACTCATGGCATTAGAGCTAAAAACTCTGATTGTTTGATTATTATTAACATGCTGTCACACCCTATGCTTAAATTGCACTTTAAAAGCTCCCCCTCCTTTCTCCCTCATTTCTCTCAGATTAAAACATGGCTGCCAGCCAAGCTGCTTTTTAAGGCATGTTTTCAACACGAGTGCCCATAGACCTTTTTTTTGTTTTTGGTGAGGTTACCACCATTATGTAATAGCTCCCGAATCTGTGCCGGGTCACATAGACCTTGAAGTGGTCTGCGTCCCAGCAGGAGTTTGACACTGCAGCTGGGGAAACTCTGCACTAACACCAAGCTGCAGCACGACTCACAAACACACTACCATGAATGTTTGCATTCTTGTTTTCCTTAACTATTTTTGATGGAGATAAAAAACAAAACTGGCCATAAATATTTCTACTGGTTTTGGTGGCTTTGTTTTTTTTGTTGTTGTTTAAAAAAACAAACCCCAAATATAGAGAATTGAACCTGACAGTACAGTGTTTTCTTTACATTCATCATAATTTGCAGCTAATTCACTGCACACTGTGTTGGAAATCTGCCTGACAAGTGTTTTTAATTTGAAGAGAAAATACCAGAAGTCGTATCACTTGCAAATTGATGAATGTGTGTTTTTTTCTTTTTGCAAAATGTTTTGCTCTCATTTCCAACACCCTCTTCTTGCAGATGTTATCAGTATGAGAAAAATCAAGGTAATGCTGGAGTAGGCTGCTCACAGTTCAGCTAAGTACACCTCCATCCCTTTGCACATTTTTTCTGTGTAACTACATGAATGATTTACAAATTTAGCAGTATTCCAGAATGTTACTCTCAACCAGATTCTGCCACTTTGTCTCCCATTCTGTAGGGTGGTACTTCATCCTGCAGCTCTGCATACTATATCCTGGCTAGCCAAGACGGTCAAAAATATGTAGGTGCCAAGCTCCCTCTAGAGATTTGGGCCCTTGTTCTTCCTGAACCCCAAATTGTCCTAAGCAAACATCTTTTGTTCCATCCGTTTTCTCCAATGCTCTATGGATTTCCACACCAGGAATCAGTTTCACAGAGATCTAGGAAGCCAAGGGATGAGGACAAGAGGCAATGGACACAAACTGAAACACAGACAGTTCCATCTGAACATGAGGAAAAACTTCTTTCCTGTGAGAGTGACAGAGCCCCAGAACAGGTTGCCCAGAGAGGTTGTGGAGTCTCCTTCTCTGGAGATATTCAAAACCTGTCTGGACGCAATCCTGTGCAATGTGCTCTAGGTGACCCTGCTTGAGCAGGGGAGTTGGACTAGATGATCTCCAAAGGTCCCTTCCAACCTCAACCATTCTGTGATTCTGTGATTCTGTGAGACAAAATTTTGAATTGTCCTAGTAGACTAATATCAACAATTCATGCTCACACTGAAAAAAAAAAAAAAAGGCAGGAAGAGAGTGGAGGGAAAAGGACTTTGAACATATTGAGTGGCAAAGAAAAATGCAATAACAAAGTTGGAAATAAAAATTCACTGAAGACCATGTCAGGGAATAACTGGGAAACATAAAGATATGCTCATATCCTCTATTTTAGGGGCCTACCAGAGAGGAAACAGAACTACCGAGGAACTTTCAAAGTAAAGCACAGGATTTCTGGTCCTCCTCCTGTTTTTCTCTCTTGGACACAGACCAAAGCAGCACAGAGGTATTCACAATAAATATTCCTCTTAGACTGGTGCTAGCAAAAGGCAAGATGTAGGTTCCTTCTGGCAGTCACTCAGGAGGCAGGGAAAATATCACACACGAATACAACATCCGTTCTCAATCTGGCAAGGTGTTCATGAGTTATACACCTGCTAACACATACAGCATTTTTTAACAGCAAAACTGTCATATATTGGCTCAAGCAATCTAATATAATAATATAAATTGCTGATGGTAAAATTCAGTTCAGTAGCTGCTCAAGAAGCTGGTTTCACCCAGGGAAGGAAAGACTCCTACCAAAGTTTGCTAGTTCTGCACTGTAATGAGTTAATAGAGACTGCAGCTTGTTAAAAGGGCTGAGATGAACTAGCAGATATATGTGGGGAGGTTTATGCTAGCACCTACTCCTACATGGTATGAGTCAGGCCAGTGCTGTTGCTCTTTCACTTTTATAAGCATTGAACTTTTTTGCAAGCTTTTGAGCTACTCTGAAATTTCAGGTACATCTTTTTTAACTGACTAACCAGATAAAATGTCTGCAGGCTGATAAAAAATGCAAAACAATCTTAAAAAAAAAAAAAAACACAGATAAGATATCAAAAGAAACACTGATAAAAAAAGTGTGTCTATGTAAGAGTCACAGTGCAAGAGTGAAACTTAAGGATCTAAACCTGGGATACGTGAGACATTATACAGAGCAGAGCCTATTGTAAAGATGATTTGTTAACTTGTCTTATTCAAGGCCTTACTTATTAATTGTAATCCAGTCCAAGCTCTCTCTTAATTTGTACCCTGACCTGCAAGGTTTTAATTGTATAAATTCAGTGGGTACAGATTTGCTTTAAAACAAACAGTTAAAAAAAAAAACTTTAAAATGTTGATCGAAACAAAAGTGCATAGAGAGCAGATGGGTCTCATCATCTCACCCCACTGCTCTCAAAAGAGAGAAGTGAAAGAGAGAGGAGCCAGGAAGTTGAGAGCAGAGACTTGTGTTTGAGCCACCTTCTCGCTGTGGCTGAAGTAACTACTCTGCCTCCATTGACTTGCAGGAGTCAGGTGGGGCAGTCCTAGACAACAGGGCATTTAACTGCATATCACTCTTGACCTTATATGCCTAAATACTCACACTCTGCCTAAGCTGGGGACATGCACTTCCAAGAAATGAGGTGTGTATATGAGGAATGAGGAGTTAGACACATGTGGTTCAAAAGAGATCATGTGTCCATGGGAGCCTAGGATAGATAGTATGTGTCCTGCCAAAGGAGGGCAGAAGATGCAGTGCTGAGACAGCAAGTAGCTGTGAAGAAACTGAGGAGAAACAGGAAAGTCGGTCAATGCTCATTGAAATGTAGCGCCATAAAGAGCTGTCTGGGGGCACCCAGGTGTTACATCAGCCATCCTGCAAGAGCAGGAGGGGTTATGCAAAGCCCTCATGTTCAAAGTGCAGAAAATAGGAAACTTAGAGGCCAGGGGCACATCCAGGCCCACATTTGACCAACTGAATCATGTCTTGACTCCATGGATGGTAATGACTTGCAGGGGGGAAATCTGCTGCCCCAACAGGTAGTGTCACATCCCTGTGCAGCATGTCCCTGTTGCTGGAAAGGGGAGGAACTGTAGCAATTCCAGAACATTTGGGCTGTGTCCCTAAATACATCTTTCTCTGATTCTGGGTCCTTCCCAGCCCCAAGTCACTGATGATCCTGAGAGGCACTGATATGCCAGAGTGATGGCTGTTGAAGAAGATTCTTAATCTCAGAACAGGTACTCCTCATCTTTGCTTCCAGAGGCTGTGAAAACTTGAACCTGAATCTGCTGCATGCTGACAAAGCAGGCACAAAGATATCACTGATGGTTTCAGATGAAGATAAATGGGGAAGCACTCAGACCTCCTAACAAACATCTTTTAGAACTTCTATTGTTTTGCCCACTCTGGAACGTGGGCACATGAATCCCATCAGTTAAATCACACAAATTGCACCTGTAATAAATCAAATCTAATTAGAGACTGCTGTTCATGGTGATATCACTTCCTCCAATTTACTTCCACTCCTCACTGCTTGTAGTATAACCTAGCATCTTATCTGCCTCTTTCAATACAACTGCAAATTGGGCCAAAGCTATGTTGTTGTTGTTGTTGTTGTTGTTGTTGTTGTTGTTGTTGTTGACAATAATTCTAGGCCTTTCTTGATCTCTAAATGGCAGTCCGGATAAAACATTTAACAGATATTCCTGGGTATAGCTTTCCTTTACCTTTTATTATTATTATTATTATTATTTTCTGCCTTGTTTCACAATTCACTGCACTGTAGTCCATGCATTCAGCACTTTCATCTTTTCCATCAGGCTTCTTTTTCATCAGGCAATTAAGTAGTATGAGAAATTTCTATTTAGTTGCTTTTCTTTACTATAGACTGCTAGAAGTAATTTTAAAATTCACTTCAAATACTTCTTCTAGAATGTGCACATACATGGGAAAGGCCAGTGTTACTTCAGAGCTATGCAAAAAATTAAAGGGAAAATAATGGTGCCCATCATCTTAGGCGTAATGTATGTGTAAAAATTTTTGACATTCAGGTGAAATTTGACATTTAGAAACAGCTCCCAACCCACCAGCAAGAAATTAGACATCATGGAAACACTGGCCTACTGTAGATTCTCGCTATATGACCTGTTCCTCCTGTGAGATGGCCAGCACCACTACCCTTATTCAAATATCCTGCTGCAGGTACTGACCCTAGTGGTTATTACAGCACCCATCCAAGAAGGGGGATCTTCACATATTCTTATCTTTCTTTAGTTTAAATCCAAGTACCAGGATCTGCCCACCTGGCTGGGAGGTATTTGAATAAGGCAATCTCTTGTTTGCTGCCAAAACTGGACGACTGCGCAACTAGGAATGCAAGCGCTGTGCAGTCTGTAGCAGTTGGCAAAAAAAAGCATGGAAAAACCAGGACAACATCCTGTTGAGGCCATGGT
The DNA here is from genome assembly GCF_036417845.1 of Apteryx mantelli. NCBI lineage: Eukaryota > Metazoa > Chordata > Aves > Apterygiformes > Apterygidae > Apteryx > Apteryx mantelli. Next base: position 30,719,025 of record NC_089978.1, read on the forward strand.
TGAAAGATACCCCCCAGGAAGCTCCCACCAAAATAAGGAGGGGCCAGGGCTCGCATTCCTAAAAGTCTTAAGGGGGCATAAACGTGCAGAAAAACATATGAGGCCTTGCACGTAAGAAGAGCCAGCACTTTCTGAAGAGTCTTTTTCTGACAAACCGCTTGTTTCTCTCTACTCAGCCATTTCCAGTTTCAAAGGTTTTGTGCCTTTCTTCTTTCATACATAAAACTTCAAGTAATAATCTTTTAAAGAGTCTACATGTCAGATGAAATTCAACACCTCTCATGGTAAATACATCCCACTGTGCCCTGTAGCTTTCATTGTGAATCAGAAGAGATGACTAATACCATAACTGCTTATTAAAAAGAAAATTAATCATTTCTTTGTGAGCTAAACTCTTAGAATTTTTTTAACACTTTAAAACCAAGGAAAATTAACTTTGATGAGATACAGCAGTGGCACTCACTCTCTTAAATGTAAAAGAGCATTGTGTGCTCAGCACCTATTGCTGATTTTTCTTTTTGTTTGACAGATGAGTTTATCAAGTGTCACTGACATACTGTTCTAAAATATGCTTCATTTGCTACTCATTTCAGAACTTAAGATATGTGTTGTTCAGAAGGTACTAAAGGATTGATCCAATAAATGATGTGGGTCGGAAATGCCTCAGTTTCCTAGAGACCCCTCCGTTTCACTCTCAGTGCCTACACCCAGAAAAGCAGATAACCTGGCGAGGAGAACTCTTTCCCAGGCAGCGGGAAGTGATGATTTGAACCTCCTCAAGCTGGTCCAGGATGTCTTTTACCGCCTGTGATGGAAAGCAGTTACACACTTGCTCACTCTGTCAGGAACCCCAGGTAGGTGCATAGGTATTTAGTGCTTTTCTGAGCAAGAATACACTTAAGCAATGAGGAGGGGCTGCACCTATGGCTTATTGTATTCACCTTCTGAGCATTTCTTTTCCTCTTTGTCTTCTTCTCCCTTCCCCTACCCCCACCACCCCCCCAAAAAATACTGGTTATTCTAAACAGCACTGTACTTGGGGCCTCAAACAATTGCATGCAACTGACCAACTAAGATTTACCAGTAGACATAATCATAACAAAATTAAGGCTGGAAGAGTCCTCTGGAGTCACCTAGTCCAGCCTCCTCCTTGAAGTAGGGCCAACTTCAAAGTTATGTCAGGTGCTGCAGGGCTTTGTCCAGTCAAGTTCTGGTTATATCCAAGGATGAAGATTTCCCCAAACTCTCTGGGCAACTTGTTCCACTGAAAGACCACCCTCACAGTGATTTTTTTTTCCTAATATGTAACTGGAATTCTTGCTGCAATTTGTGTCCATTGCCTCTCCTCCTTTCTCTGTGCACCTCTAAAGACTCACCCTTTCTGCTATATAACCACTCAGTAGACAGTGGCAGACAGCAGTTAGATTTCCCAACAAGCCCAGCTCTCTCAGCCTCTCTTTGTACATCATGTGCTCCAGCCCCCGACCATCTTGGCAGCCTTCCACTGGCCTCACTCCCACATATCAATGTTTTTCTTGTACATAACCTGTACCGGTGCACAGGGTTATTCCACCTTTGCATTCACCTTTGTTAAGCTTCATGATGTTTCTGTGAGCTCATTTCATCAGCTTGATGAGATGCCACTGAATGGCAGGCCGGCTTTCCAATTGCTTCCCCCAGTTTGGTGCCATCTGCATACTTGCTGCGGTACATCCTCTCTCATCACCCCTGCCATTGATAAAGATATTAAACAGTATTGGTCCCTTTATCAAACCTTAAGGAATGTCATTCATAACTGGTCACGAGTTCAAGCCATTGACCACTGCTCTGTCAATGGGGCAGTCCAGACAGATGTTCATCTACCCTGTAGTGCACCCATTCAGGCCAGACTTCCCTAATTTTTCTGCAACAACGCTATGGGAGACTATGTCAAAAACCTTGCTAAAGTCAAGGTAGACAAGTGCTCCTCTTGTTTAGACAGCCAGTCATCTCATCAAAGAAGGCAACGATGCTGACAAGTCATTGCCCTTGGTAATTCCATGCTGGCTATTTTCCAGCCATCTTTTTCTCTTTCATGTGCCTGGACATGGCTTCTGGCCTTCTAATTCCTTCTGCTTGTTTCCCATGCTTTGTATTTTGCTATTTAAAAAACACTCAATGAAAAAAATTCAGGCTCTCAAATAACTTCCAGGAATGCAAAATTTGTCAAAAATGTCAAAGTACAGGAGCAATTTAAAAACAAAAATGCCCATAAGAATGTTCATATTTTTCCCCAGCCAACACTATTTTTGAAATTTCTTTTGCTTTTGAAAAGAGCCTGGCTTTCCAAAACAGCTATTTCTACTATGGCTAAGAGGTAATGGTTTCATTAAGTTATACTTTAAACCTTTTAAATATACACAAGTAAGAAACACTAAAAGATCGTGATGGGGATAACATTTGCTACTAAGCATTAGCAAAAGAAGGCTCAAGGAGAGAACACTCACACAGCGATATTTAGTTCCAGAGGTTATATTTGTAGTTTCTGTTATGAGGTTAAAGCACGTGAGCTCCTTTGCCCTGCAGTACTCGTTTTCATGGGCTTTGCACAATTTGAGGAGTTTTATCTGCTGGAAAACAGTCTTAATATATCTCATCTCTGCTAGTAAATGGATTCTTTCATTGAAAAGATTTGGTCATTATGTTTCTCTACTTTTATAGATATTTATATTTGCCTTACACTTCGGGGTATGCAAATAATTGATTTTTCAGTTCAGCAGCTGAATACAGCTAAAGTCAAATCCAATATTTTTCAATTTTTCTTGCCAAACTGAAAAACTAGAATATTTAATTTTCTAGTTGAAAATAACACTGAATTCAACTAGATACCAAATGTTTCATTTTGGTTTATTTGTAATAAAAACAAAAGAAAACTAAGGATTATAGTCAAAAAAAATGAGCATGGCAGAAATTCTCCCATTTTATCTGGTTTCTGTGGTTGGCAGACTTTTCCAGCTCATAGAATCACTGAATTGTTAAATTGGGAAAGGACCTCTGAAGACTGTCTACTTCAACCCCTCTGCTCAAAACAGGGTTGACTAGAGCAGCTTGATTTGCAAAATAGGTTCCACATGTGTCCACACTTTCAACAGGGGGTAGAGACAATCCCTTCCTCTTTCTTCCTGTGTGCTTGCAATTTCACTTTACTCATCTCAAGCTTTAGTGACTGCAGAAAGGTTGGGGAGGAGGTGAAACCCACATCTGCTGACCCAGGGACTAGGATGTAGGTTGTTACATTAGTTAATGAGGTGCAAATCCTTTTCTAAAAATGCTTTCTACAATAGAGCATTGGAAAAGTCTTAGCTATTCTGCTACTTAATACTATTCTGCTGGAAAAAGAAGATAGGGCAGTAGAGAACAGGGGAGACAGAGCAGTTCCCACACTGCTGAAGAAGGTTACATAAAGCAGGCTATTCATGTCTTCTACAAAGCATAAGACTTTACTTTGATTTTTTGCTGCTTGGCACTGATTTCCCACAGTGAGATTCTATTTAAAATGAAGAACACCCTCTTGAGCCAAAGGGTCAGATCCTGCAGTGTTTACTCCCCCTTGCTCCTGGTTAGCAAAAGGGGAACTTTGTGTTGGAAGAGGCCGCACAAGCAAGCAGGCTCGCACTTCCACAACTGCAAGGTCACACGCTGCTGTACTTTCGCAGCCAGCCCGCGACTCGAGGCTGGCTCTAAATGGGAACCTCAGAGCTCAGGGCATCCCGAAGCTATGATACTTGCATGTCTTGTCATTGTAAGCTCAGCCTGAGCTGAACTTTAAGAAAAAGATTTAACCCTGGCCACTTGGAGATTGCACTGCTAATACAACAGAGGAACAGGGTATATGAAATAAGCAGGCAGCCTCAGCCTCCACCCTCCTGAGGAACGGGTTTGACTGCTCATTGGTGCTGGGTCAGTTGTACTGAACTATGAACTGAAGGTGCACCCTGCCTTCAGCTCATCCCAGGAACCAAGCATGCCCCAGGGCTGTGACACACTATTCAGTACAGACCAGGTCTATTCACTCCCCCCACTACGCCTTTACCTGGCTTTACATTTTTAACAAGGAAGAGATGGCCTGTTTCCAACCTGAGCTGTTGCACATTAGGCTGGAAGGCAATGAAGGAATATAGAGGTATTTACTGTCCCTAGAATATCCCCAAACTGAAGTGCATGTGTCAGACCGCATCCAAAATCCACTGGAGGTTTTCGGGAATGGCTTAGACTCACACTTGCCAGGAAAGACACAGGAACTGCTGTTCCAGCATGGTGATGGTGGTAGTGGCAGGGAGGAGTGTGGACGGTCTAGATGACTTCTCCAGTCTCTGTTTCCCATGGAGCTTCTGCTCATCCTTACCATGAAACTCCCTCCTCTTGTTTCTCACCCTCCCCCATATATTCAGCTCTGATGCTGACAAAATGCCACTGCAACACACTGGAGTATCTACAGCTTTTTGAAGGCTTGAATACACAGGTAGAAGAAGCAGAGCTGAAGGGCAGCTCCTGTGCAAGTCCACACCCAGGCCCTGACAACATCTTCCCCTGCCACAGCACAGAAATCTGTTCATGGTCTCCAAAATTTCTGTAAAATATGGTGAATAGGAGAACTGCTTTTCTGGCCAGTTTTGAGTTACACTTGAAGGAGGTAAAAGTGGTAGTCTGACAGAATAAAATAGCACTGAATTGCCTTACAAAGAATGGGAATTTTGTCCCCAGCCCCAAAACCAGGTCTCTGTTTGTTTGAGGCATTATCCACACACCTTGTAATGAATCCTCATATTGCTGATGTAGGTGTCTGGAGGTAGAGAAAATCAAATGACTCCTCAGACAGTGCCTTTTGGTGAATCACCAGCAGATACAGATATAGAAATCAAGGGTCCCTGATGCTGAGGCCTGCATGTGAAACCACTTGTTGCCAGTATGTCATAAAATTTATTGGACTTCATTTTAGACATGACTACAATATGGTTTATAGACAATGCTATAGGCATGAACTATATGGCTTTTTAAAGCAGGTTTACTGAAGCAGAGAGAAAGTGTTAGAGCTGGTTGCAAGTTCTTCTGCTAAGTGATTCAGAAACTGTTGGACTCTTCAAAATTAGTCATTTATTAAAACGTGTAAGAATCATTTCTTAACCTATTAATGAATGCACTCTACTGTAAAGTGTGACTAACTTCCCATAAAAAAAGATCAAAATTGTGGGTGCACACAGTCACTTTGTTATCTTTCTGCTATAATTCAGTTTGTTTCAGTGCTGTGCTTAAGCACATCCTGGAACCTCAATCCACAGGTGCTTGAAGAACATTTGATGAGGTCTGACAGACTGGCTCCTTGAAGGGAAACCTTTTCTCGGAAAGTCTCATTCTATACATATTTGGAAGACAGGGAAAGCAACAGAACTCTATCTCATCTGCTTCACCAAGCCTAGACCTGTTCCCAGTCATGCTATTAATCTCAGCCTCTTTTTAACTCTTGTGGCTTTTGAAACCAGCCTTAATTTTATATTTAGACCCTTTTCTTGTAATGACTCACAGCTGTGACTGTCATTTTACTATGGTAAAATGTGTCAACAGCACCAAGAATAGCAGCTGTCTGTCAGACCCACACCTAATGTTAATGGAGATACCAAACATTGGAAATAAAATGAAAGGCAGTGAAATGAAGAATGAGACTGTACAGTGAAAGTCATCATTAAAATAGCCTGCTTATTTGTTTCTCCATTTAAAAAATAATAATGGTTTTAAAAATGAAGTTTACTGGGGTTTATCCTCCCTCAATCAGCCTACATCACTGGAATTCATTGGGATAAACCCTCTGCTGGGAGAGCAATGGTTATTGGTACCTCTTCAGGATCCCTCCAGTGAGCTATGCTGATTGATACCAGATAAGATTTTGTCCCTTACTTCTTCTTTAAAAAAATATAAATGCCCTAAGAGTGCTACATGAGACCTGAGAAAAGGTTGAGGGCTGGTGCTGCACCTTATGCCTCACAGTGCCACAGCTGCCTCAGTCTTGATCATAGAAGTTCCCAAACACAAAAACTTTCACTTCTGTAGAAGCTGCTCAGTTTTGAGATGTTGTGGTCAGTGGTGCAAAGACCAGCTGGTGCCCAGTAAGCCAGGATCTTACTCAGGGAGTAGTACTGGGACCAATACTGTTTAATGTCTTCATTAACAACCTGGATGATGAGAGAGAATGAGCTCTCAGCAACTTTGCAGATGATACCCAACTGGGGAGAGTGGTCAACACAGGGCCGCTATTCAGAGGGACCCAGACAGGCTGGAGAAACAGGCTTACAGGAAGCTCAAGAAGTTCAACAAGAGGAAGTGCAAGTTCTTTCATCTGGGACAGAATAACTTCAGGGAACAGTACAGCCTAGACAGTCTCTTGTCTAGGAGGCAGCTCCGCAGAAAAGGAGACAGTGGACAACAAGTTGAACATGAGGGAGCAATGCACCCTTGCAGCAAAGAAGGCCAACCACATCCTGGGCTGTATTAGCAAGAGTGGAGCCAGCAGGACAGGAAAGTGATCCTTCCCCTCTATCTGGCACTTGTAAGACTGCATCTGGATTGCCTTGTGTCTAAGCCTGGGCAAGAGCCAGAAAACAGGAATTCTCCTGACTAGGCTCCTTGGGGACCTGATCTAATGAGTGCTCTCAGAGTGCACATATTTCATGATGGCAGGTTTGATGCAATAGGATCTGCAATGGCAGAGACCTCTGGCTCTTCAGATGAAGGCTGGTGGTCATGCTGGTGTTGCTTTCCCTCTATTGGCAGTAGCTTTCCACTGTTTTTTCTGAAAGGGAAAAATACCAACCTGAGACTTTCAGGCTACAGACTAAAAGCTCTTGAGGGGTTTAAGAGCAGCTACAACTGCTGAGATGATGTTGCCTGATTGACAGCTGGGCTGAGGTAGTACAGGGGCTGATGTGAAATCTAGATCCTTAGCCTAGAAAATGAGGCACTGGCTTCCATCCTGCAAGGGAGGTCTGGGACTCCTGTATTGCCCCCCATGAATACTTTCGGAGTTTGCCTCTCCCTCAGGTGCCACAATATATGTCTTGTGATCCCATGAGATTTGGACATACAGCTTGGAGGCTGAGGAAGCTTGGCCTCTCTTGGCCTGGTGGTCAGTGCATGTACCCAGGCAGTCAGGAATGGAGTTCAGTGCCTTCTTGTGCTGATGCAACTTCACCCAGCCTCACCTGAGCAGAAGATCACCCACACCCACTCATGGGGTGCTGCACTCCCCTCCACTCCACTGGAAGCCATGCAAAATGTGAAAGGAAAATCAGAATGAAGAGAGAAAAGATAGGAAGGGGCAGTGGGTCAGGCACTAACTTTGGAGGAGGGAGTCCTGGATCCAGGATCATTTCCCTCTTCTAATCAATAAAAAATAATTCAGTGAGGAGAGAAGGGAACTTGTGAACTCATCCTTGCCACTGGCCTTTCATTATCACCTACCTCCGGGCTATTGTTTGTCAACTTCAGCATCAGCCCTCTGCTTAGTGTTTGCTTATTTTGGATCCCTTTCCAGGTTTGCCCAAGTCTCCCAAGCAGTGTGTAGGGGTCAAAGTGTCTCACACCGGGTTATGGACTCTACTTTAAGGCTTAGGCCTTAAAACTAGACATTGTGGCACCCTCATTGCTCAGATGCATAAATCTTTTATTTGAGCTACTAATCAGTTTCTGTGTAGAGAAAACTTTTACTGAAGCCATGAATTTTTCCATGGTTTTGAGCACTAGCATATAGTAGTAATAGCCTATAGATGATGATGACAAATAATGATTAAGTGAGCCATTGGTGTTTGTCAGGAAAATTTCAAAAGCCTTGACAAATCCTGCTTCCTGAACTCAAACATAATCCACAGTAAGTCAGTAGGTTTGGAGGAATTAGGCTAAGTGCAAACAAATAGGAGAATCTGCATTAGCTTGGTTGAGTTGCTAATTTCTGGACAAGTTTGAAAGGTCACATATAGGTCCTCTGAGGCACAGTTGCAGCGGAGCTAGCTAAAGCATTTCTACCAGCATCCAGACTGATGCTCAAATGATTCACACTAAAAAACTTTAGACCAGGGGTTCCTGAAGTTTCCTTCCTGGAGGGCTGTTTAATGAGCTGAACATCAGGCTGAGGCCAGATAACAAACTTCATGTGGAATGTAATTCCCTTCTGTGTAATAGTGTAATGTAATGTGCTTTATGAACTGAAGTTAGAGTAGAGCAAATACAGCAGTATTTTTTCACGTTCAAGTGAGACATATGCAGGTGACTTCATTGCCAATAATTTGAGACAACTTATATTCAAAACCTGTCTCGGCGTGAAGGACTGAGTGAAGGTAGTCCCTAGCTAGTGCAGTTCTGTACATGCCAGCCTTAAGGGAGATTCATCCTGATACTAGGAACATGGTGTGTCTGGAATAGACCTTGAGGCAGTTTATTAATGCTGTACAGGGTAACAGGAGGGCTTAGAGTAGTGCTTAGGGCTGGCAAAGTAGCAGAAATTTAATTCATCATTGCCCATTCTGGGAGCTAGTCTGAGCTCATCAGTTTCATAAAATGTTATGGTGTTTTGTGGTAGGAAATGGAAAAAAAGAAAAAAAAAGATACAGTAATTCATGCTGTGCCTTATAGAAAAGAAAAATATCAGCAATAATTACTATTATAGTACTTTTGATCATACTGATAAGTAGTGCAAAAACTCTAGGACTCATTTCCTCTAAATATTGATGGCATGTAAGTTTATTCAGTCCTAGACAGTAGTGTAGGAGCATGATGGACCTAATTAATAGATTCTGAGAGCTTAATACCAGAAAGCTGATCCCTTTTATGTAATAACCCATTGTTGCACCCATTTACCCTTACGTGAAAATGTGGGTTCGCCTGAAAGCTTATTTTTCAGAATAATATGCAGAGATCGCATATCCATCACTCCTTCCCATAGTTTGTTCCCTTGATTGATATTTATCATTTGAAATCTGGGCTTTATTTCTGATTTGAAGGCATCTAGTTTTTGCATCCAGACAATAGCCTGAGTTCTCAGCTAGACTGAAGAGCCTGTTAATATTATGTCTTGACTTTCCAAGAGACAATGGTACTTATTATGGTACTTAAACCATAACCAGATCTCATCTCAGCCTTGGTTTGGATAAACAGACTGAGCTCTTTCAGGCTTTCCCTGTAAGGCATATTCTCCAGACCTACAATCATTTTATGACTCCCTTCGTGACCTTGGGCACAAACAGTGCACTCTAGGGAGCTTCTGAAGAGTGAGGGCTGAACCCATAGCTGCATGGCTCTGCCTCAGATACTCCTAGAAGAGGTAAAAGAGTTGGGATAAAAAAAAGATCTGGTTCTCAAGGATGGGGAGTGGTTCTTTCTGAGATGGGTTTCAAAGGAATGCCTAGCACATAAGATGCCCACTCCTGATAGGCATTAGGCAGAACTGAAAGCATCTAAAATACTGATATTTCAGGAGAGTCAGAAAGAAAGATCCAATTCACTATGGAAAGACCCAGACAGACAAGAAAGTGAACTTGCATTTATGAGCTTGTGTTCACAACCACCGCTGTCAGCTAGCTGTACCACGTGTCAGTAAATAACAGGCAATGTTGAGATCACACTCTTCTATTATTAGAAATGTAATAGTCGTATCTTGTTTAAAAACCTGTTTTTAAATCTGTTGCCACCTGGAAAACTAGACTAAACAGATCAAGAGTTAAGGTTATCTACAAATATTCTGGGCAGAAACATAATTAGGGCTGTAATTAGGATTATCATTTAGTAGGCATTGTAGACAAGCCTGAGAAGATAAGCCACTATCAGTGGCTGTTGAGGGCTAAAGTGATTATTAAGCTTATAGTTTTGGGCCATGTGTTTTCCTGGCAATGTGGAAATAATGTTGAATAGCTTCCAAAAACCCAAGGCAGGGCTGCAGGTTGTTTCTCCTAAAGGGCCTTTCCAATATGGCACTGTCCGCAGACAGGTAGGGTGCTTGTGTATGCCAACGTTTGCTTGCAGCTTTACAGCGCCAGGGCGTTGGAGCATGGAGGGCAAGGCTGTAGAGCAGGGCATAAAGCTGCATGCTGAGCCAGCTCCTGCTGGTCCCTCTTGGCATGAGTTCCAGGGGCCTGTGCTTTCCCACCCCCAGTGATTCACTCGCACCATGGAGATGCAAAGCTCTAGCTGCACCCGGCACCACTGCATAGAACCAACGGCCATAGATTGAAGACTTTTCTCTGCAATAAGAAGGAACTCCAAGGTAAGGTGTAACAGTGAAATCATTTTCATACCATACCAAGATGAACAGGTTGAGCCTTTAAACAAGCATGTTGCAGGTTGTCTAATAATCTCAAGAGCTCAGACCCAGAGCTCTATGCACCCCCTGCAAAGCATGGCTGGAGGATATACAGGACCCCCTACTTTCAGCCTCTCCCAGCCTGCTTGGACATGACAGTAGAGGGCAGTCAGCTTTGCACAATCAAACGTTCCTCGTATCTGCTTCTTCTTGCCTCTGCCAACAGGACAGCTTCAGGGGAACTCCCCAGCACCCTCATCCTTCCTTAGGACTGCATTTCCCAACTTTTTCAGGCCTTTGCCTCACCTACCACAGATGGATCCATTGCAGCTGTTGTAAGCTGTATGCGTTGCTGGCTCACTCTGCTCCCTGGCACCCTCGCGGGAACCAGCAGCACCTTCTCTGCCTGGGACTGCTGTGACACCAGGGGACTTGGGGGAGTCCCCAGCAGGCAGAGTGCCCATCTGACCACTTCCAACACACAGCCCAGCCAAAGGTATTTCGAGTTGGCAAAGAGTACCTTGGTGCCACAGTCAGCTGGCAGAGGTGAGCATGCCTCCTTGGTGGCTTTGAAGGCTAATACAGCTGTCACTTGCTCAGACTGGCTGACAAACCCCAAACTCAGGCAGCTCCCTGACAGCCCTCTTGTTCTGCTGCTTTGGCTGCAAACAACACAGGAGACATTATGAGGGTATTAGGAAAGCCACAGGTTTGAGGGGGTTGGTGGACTGTCTTTTTTCCAAACAGTCCAGGTTTCTTGGAGCAGACTGTCTAAGCATTTTCATTTCACGCAGTAAATCAGTACCAGTCTCTGTCAATTTCTTGAAGTCACTGTTGTTTTGCAATTTGATGACCTGCTTAGTGAGAAACCTTCATTTTGATTCCAGAAACAGAAATAAATTGAGTCAGAACTTGCTTTCCTTTAGATAACTGATCTTTTTCTTCCTCTGGAAATATTCAATAGACATGTTTTTATCTGTGCAATGTTTACTTTCCAGGAGGCTTTGCCATGTTCACAGCTCCGTGGGTTTTTTACCTTAAGTTTCTCTGCAAAATACACACAGAACCTGGTGCCAGTCTCTGCTGGGTAAATCTACTCCCAAGATAGACAGGACGGCCCTTCTTGTGACTTTTTTTTTCACAGTTCTGTTTTGATGTTTTATCTTCCTTCATGCTACATGAACAGGAAGCTATCAGGGTAGAGCAGTCTCATATCTTCTTTCCAACTTATGTCCTTTAGCTTCACTATTTTAAAACTGTCAGGTGTTTTTATGCACATACATCTACGTATACAGAATAAAATGAAGATGGCAGAACTTCTCTTATTACAAATTCCTTCATATATAAGAATGCAAAGTGCTGTTCCCCTTATTCAAGCTTAGCTAAAACTACTCTTAATTTATAGTAACCATAATTCCAAAAGATCTGCAGATACCTCACCGTGGTTTTTCAGTGTGAATAGGTTTTACAGCTGAGCAAAGTCTTACGTTACAGAGAAATTTATGGTTAAACATCTGCTCTTAAATGTTCTTCAACTAGTCTAGATGGTTACAAATCCATCCACAGCACCTCTTGGAAGGTAAAAAAACCCCTACTACTCTAGTTTAACATACTAAAGCATTTGTTATTCCACTGAGAGTCTAGATGGCAAGGCCAAAAGATGTCAGGAAACTGAGGTTCATGTCAGACCTCTCCATCTCTGTTTTTTTCTCATTGGTAGGGAAAAACTCTCCACTTTTTTTGCTCTGCACAACCTGTGAAATGTGCTCAGCTAGTTCAGTGCTGTTGTAGAATACACAGCCTTACAGGTCCTAAGAGACAGGAAAGCAGTGGCTACTCATTTATTTCTGTTTTCCCTGAAACTTTTGATAAGGAATTGATGAAGCCTATTGTGCAAGGCTGACTCTATACAGACAATAAATACTATCCTCACCCCAAGAAGTTCACAGCTGAGAGATGAAACCCACAAATGCTTGTACATATTCTTCACTTTACTATTATGAGCAGTATCTTATCTGAAACAGTAGGATAAGCACGTCTTAACAACCAAACCTGGAAAGCCATCTTCAGGTAGATCATCATTGTATAATATGGTTGCCCACCTGAGTGAAGTTCTATGGGGTCACTCTTTGTGGACCAGGTCTTCTTAGTAGTATTCCTGGTTGCATGGCCTGACTGATTATTTAATTTAGCTGTGTGTTTATATAGACCTTATCATGGCTGTATCTCAGCAGCTTCACTGTTGGTCTTTCCAGTAAAATAATCCATATGATCTTCTCAAATCTAGTTGTGTGAAAGTTCTTTGTTAAATAAATTTGCACCATAATTGATTTCTTCTGTAGTTTAACACAGAAGAAAACTGACTAAAATCCACACTAAAAAGAATAACTAGTATTAAGATAAAGGCAAAGAAGTAATGTTTGTCATTGTGGAATTACATACATTTTGTTATAGTAATTATGTAAATTGAAAAATAACAATCTTTACAATTGAAAATGTAAAGTTCTCTCAGCTGGCCTCATATGGGTTCTGTAAATGCTCAAAATAGTTTTTATTGACTATGCCATGAGCCCTTTTTTCTGCCAGTACATTTAAACATGAATAGCTCTTTTTACAAGTGCTGTTACGGAGTTTCTGCATTTGCAACAGAGCCAGATTTAACTTCATGGTTTCCTTGAGCATTTTATATAGTGGTTTTCTTCTTTAATCAGTTCATTCCATGTTGAAATACAGCTAGCACCTCCCATGGGCTAGGCATTCAAAAAGGTAGACTGGTGGAGCTCCAAATCCTTATAACCTAAAATCCTTGTAATAAAAGACTGGAGCCTCATACAACACTGATTAAAGCCATTTGGGTTATTCCCATTAACTTTAACAGGACATATATTAAACTGTCATATTATTTTTCTCTTTCCCAGCAAAATCTCTTCTGTGATCCACACTGTCTCTCTTGTATGTGATGAAGAGCTGTGTAGCACATTCTCTATTATTCCTTACTTGGTTCTTTTGTAGTCTTTCTCTATGTTAGTGTGCAGGGCTTCTGTGACTAGTACAAGTGCAGAACTGGCAGAAGACACTACACTGTGCATGAAAAAAAAAAGTGATGTCTGTTAGGAGAAAGAATTTCCCTATTAAATACTCACTCCTTTGCCAAGCTGCAAAAATGTCATTATCTGGAAAAAAAGAATATCCCTTTTTCCTTTCAAAATTTATTTGGTATTTGTTAACACAAATAAAATGTATATCATCTAAACAAACACATGTCCAGCATTGGGAGAGTCTGGGGAGAGGTTATAAAGGTTAAAAGGAGTCACTGACCTTCTGAATAAACCTTAAATCAATGGATAAATCCATGCTGATTTCAGGGGCGTAAAATTATACTGTAGAAGACTAAAATTAGAGCCTAAATGCTATGCTAGGTTGAGCTCAGTCTAATCAAATTCATTTAACCCCATTATTTCTTCCTCGTGTATCATGGGTGGACACAATGGAGCCCTCTTGGCATGTGGCCAGCGCAAAGCCATGTATTACACTCCACGCTGAACTTCTGACAAGAAGAACAAGGCATCTGTCCGTACAGTAATTGATATGAATGACTGAGGTTAGAGTCGATCAAGCCAGCCCAGAACTCATAACAAACAAAGAGAAACCCCAGCCCAGCTGTGCAGGAATAAGAACTGAAGTAGTCTGAAGAAAGACTTTTCCCAGTGAAATAGGAGCAGAGTGGAACTGGCCTAAATTTTTTAATCCTGGAAATGATTTAGGTGGGATAGAAACATGCATTAAAAAAGAAAAAAAAAATTACAGTTGAAATTTGGGGCCAAGTTAGGATCCTGCTTGGTCATTTTCTGAAGTATCCCGTATCTTCCTCGGATAGGCTTGAAGAGCCCGCAGTCACCTTGCTGGCACAGAGGTCCAGCGCGCCAACGCTCACAGGGCAGCGCCTGCGTGGCCAGGTCTGTCTGGCAGGCTCCAGCGCAGCTGCTCCAAAGTGAGCTCAGGCTCTGCCTCTGAACCCTTTGTCCTGCCCTAAATTCAATTCCCAAGGCTCTTACAAAATTCCTTTTAAGGTAATTTTCAGTATTTTGTGGAAGTTTGTGCTAATTTCATCAGATGCCTACGGATTTCACACATTTTTTTGTGCGTGTGCAATGTCGAAAATTAGGTCTTTCCTTCAAATTAGCTGGAGCTATTTTAACTGGCAGAAACAGTGATTTGCACTGGTGAAAATTCAAGTGATTGTACCTACTAAGTTTTACTTGCAACAGGCTCTGTTTATATGCTTTCAGATCTACTTCTTTAGCACAGAAAGTGAGGTATGGACTAAAATGAAAAGCTTTTCTCCCATAAAAACTGAATACTTTTGGATGAAACAAGATTCAAGGGTTAAATTAAAGGATGGAGATACAGTACTCGCAATACAAGGGACTGTTTTTATATAAGGGAGCTAGATTTTTTGCAATGTTGCTTTGTTCGGTTTTTGACAGTTTGTTCAGTGGAGGAAGTAGAGGCCAAGGGGGGATGCATCCAGGCACAACACTCCTCTATAGTATTAGCACAGCGGCAGCTGCTACACTGTGACCTTGGGTTTGATAGACCAATATGTGCTGTCTCACTCTTACCTCAGGTTCCCTTGTCTTCTTCATGTGTTTTTAATAAACACGAGACATGATTACTGTTATTTTCATTTTCTGCCCTAGCCTACTCTTAACTTTTATGCCCTTCAACACAGAAGCTATCTTGCAATGTGGTCACAAAATATCTAGCACAACTGGGTTCTTAAATCCTACCTCAGTGAAAATAGCTAATAAGAATGATTGCTGAGGGGTATAGAGAATGACTATTTCTAACTGCTTTCTCACTGTTAACTGTAATGAGCAACTACAGGTTGTGGGACAGAGCGTATCTACCTTGGGACAGTAATAATGTCAGCAGAATAGGTGGGGAATATATTTGCTGGAAGGTCAAAACAGATTGTGTTGATAGTAGCTAATATGTACCACTGCTCTGCCTCCTAGAAGTGTTTTGTCTTTTGACTACCTTCTTATCAAAGTGTTGAGAAGCTCATCATTGCAACATATGCTGTCTATTAAAATGAGTGTAATGTCTTTTCTGTTGTTTTTGAGGGAAACACTTTCCTAAGCAGGTTCTTGAGAAAAACGTCCTCTTCTTGACCCAATTTTTTTCAAAAGGCTGAGAGACATAGTCAAGTGTAACACACTTTTGAAATGAAAACAGCACTCACACTTGCTCTGTAATTTCTGGTCTCTCATTTAAACATCTAGTCATGTTCCCTTCCAACCTTCCCTGCTTTTGCACCTTTGGAGTTTTTTATCATAAAGGCAAAAGAATGGAGTATTTCAAAGAGAAAAATCTGACAGTATGGCCTCACTTTTCAGGAAGACAGTAAATCCCTTCTCGATCAACATGCCCCTGGAGTCCCAATAACACAAAAGTGTTTACTCAGTATAATTTGTCTGGGATGGTTATTATTTAATGACCAAGTAATCTGAAATGCCAAGACATAACCACAGTCTGATTCCAGTAATTACCTTTAAGCCACTGACACAACAGGTTCAAAACAATGCTATTATCTCCTGTGAGAGGAAGTGGGGTTATATTTGAGGAAGCAAATTCAACACTACGTTTTTTGTATTTATGTCCCGAGTAGTTCCAGACATTTTGCATCACTTTTTCACTTCCTTGGGATAGCACATTGTTCAAGGTACTTTTGAGACATCATCATTGTCCCTAACAATATCACAGTTAGACAAAAGCTGAGTAGAAGAAGTTTATTTCATTGGGCTATTATAATACATGGGTATAACATGGGACTCAGTGGTACAGCATGACTTCTGGACCAAAAGCAGCTTGTGAGCACTTCAAACAAGGCCAAATTTAAATGCCATGGGCTGCAGTACAGCTTTACTGGTGAATAATCCTGATCCTTAGATGTGGAAGGAGGCAGGGAAGTCCTGGGCCCGCAACATGTCACGTCCAGAAGAGCCACTGTCATCTCCCGCCCAGGAACCTCTCCCAGGGCATTCATACCTCTCAGCTCTCCTAGGTCTGCGATGGATGTCTCGTGGTTCTCAAACGTGTGGAGAGTTTGGCTGTGTCTTGTAGAGTTAAGAAGGGTCATTATCCCCCCATATGCTATGTACAATGGCTCCTATCTCCAGTTTTGGCAAGTTCACATTGCTCACTTTATAGCTCCAGGCTCCATTTACTCCTGAACTTTAGCTCCCCTTTCTTTTCACCTTTGTCTTTTATTATTTATTTACATACCTTCTTACATTCTGTTCTTCGGCTCAAAGCATCTTTCCAGGAGGAACCTGCAACATCTTCTTTCAGGTCTGTCTATAGAAGTCACCTCTTCTAGGAATTCCCCAGGGACAAGCCTAATCTCTTTAGCTTAGGTGCTCAGAGATAGAACCTTCCCTTGGATCTCAAGTGAAGTCTTGGCCTCACTGAAGTCAACAAGATTTTTGCCACCATTTACAAAAGTCCACACTGTACATTTACATGAATTGCCCATTTTTGCCAGATTCTGTTAGAAGTAGTTCACAGGAAAGCTCAGTATTAAAAAAAAAAAAAAAAAACTTTTTAAATTTTCATTAGAAATGACAATATTTAAAAATATTAATTTTGTAAACAGTGGCATTCCCTGTCTAGAGATCTGGATTGTTCTACTTAAATCTACTTAAAACTTTTTTAAGCACTATGGGTGCCTGTAGGCAGTATGAATGTCATCCATTTGCCTTTTTTTTCTGAATAAAGGTGTTTCATTGTTACTTTACAGAGCTATCTGGCAAGGAATGAAGAAGTGTCTTGGTGTGAGAGATTGTCATCCTGTAGCCTGGGTTCAAATCTTAGGGCTCACAGATGACAATGAATACAGTTTTACAAAGATATTTGGTCCCAGGCAAATTTTGCATCTGACCTACCACCATAAGACAAGTTCTGAGTCGCAATTGCCCTCAAGGCCTGGCATTTCTGGTAGGTAGTTCTGCAATGATGTGAGCTGGAAGAGTGGCACATAAAATGTGTCCCTTGTCCCTTGATCAGGGCTTTACTTCAGGTTAGGGTAGCTTGTTACTGAAGAAGAGGAAAAAAAAAAAAAACTATTCACAACACTTAACAGCGCTGGTGAAGGCTTGTTGAACACCCTTTCACCCAGCACTCTGTCTTCCCGATAATTTAATGAATATTGTAAATGAAATAACTGATATACTTTCCAGATCATCACCTTCCAGTCATTCTTTAAAAGATGAGAATGATACTGATGCTATTAGATAGTGAATACTACACAGTTACTGAATCAGTAATGAATTTAAGTGCACTGCCAGTATTAGAAAGGTCATAAATAGCCATCAGGAGCCTTTATCTCCATATCTGAGAAGATTCAAATGCCATTCAGGTGAGCAGTGAATCAAAGTTTCTACCACCTCCTGCTGAAGTAAACCATAGAAAAAACATTAGGTGTCAAAGATGCAGGTTTCAGTGGACTAATATTTCCATTGGAAGAATTTCATTCCAACTGGAGCTGACTTTCAGGTCCATTGTTCAGATCATTTCAGAGAGATCACATACTTTCTGGAGAAGGGAAGCCCTCCATTTATTACCTCTATGGCAATAAATTGACCCAGGAGATATAGTCTATGAATAAGCATATGGATACCTTGCAAGGTGTCAAGCCAATTGTCATACCTCAAGGGGGAATTCAGTTAATATGTAATTTGGAAGAAGCATTTCCTTTTCTAAGAAGGAAATGAAGGGACACAGTTCTGTAATATAGCTTCATAGCCTAATTTATTCACACTTACATGCTTGACAGAATTTAGGCGACAATTTGTACAGCTGGATTTCAGTGCCCACATGCTAACTGTTTCTTTGCTTGGTGCGTGAACCTTCTTTTGATGACCCCAGTTTACTACCAACTCAGATGAAACATACATTTGAATTTGTTAATTGTCAAGGAGGGATCCAGGCAAACAGTGTAATGAATTTTGCTGGTGAAGATCTGGAAGGCTTAGGTGTGGGATTCTGGTCTCAGTCTCTTGGCACAAACTTGCTGAAATTACTGGAGTTCTACCAGTATAAGAGAAAAGAGAATTCTTCCTCTGTTTTTTTTTTTTTTTTTCATTTGGTAGACATATGTACTTGCAGGGACTCAAAGTCCCTTTTCCTGAAAAGACGTGATGTGCAAAATGTTAAGCTATAGTGTTACCTGCTAGTATAAAGCCCTCAGAAGCGGCCAGAGTCCAGTGAGTTCTGAGCAAGATGAGAACAGTGGCTCATTCACGTCACAGGTATATGCTATTTTTGGCATCCAGTTGACTTTTGCTTATGACTTTTCCTTACTAGAAGAATAAAAACTATTTGAATAGAAAGTTCTTCTTGGTCAGCGTATTCCTGATTTGGCTACTTTCAGCCACACTGATTTCCTTTCTCTTACAAAAACTCACTTTTTTAAAGGTTTGCAGCACTCTGTTTAAGGCCAGTTCATTTCAAACTCTTTCTCTGTGCTTCTTCTTTGGGTATGGAAAAGAATTATCCCTTGGGAATGACTATGAAACTGGTTATTTGCCTGCAGGAGAAGATTAAGTAGGCAAAAGAAGGGTGATGAGCTCGCAGAATTCATTTGGCTTTCAGTGAGCAAAGCACTTAACTACATACATAGGTAAGCCATGCACGTGGGAGGGTGCAGGAATGGCATACCTAGGCAGCACGTTCATACCACACTGAACATTTTCCTCCTACATAACTTCTCCTCCTATCGAGCTTCTGTAAATAAGTTCTGGAGTTTGCTTGGTCCAAGGATTTTCAGAGAAGAACCATGACAGTTTTGATTTTATGCCTTCCATGGAGATTAAGCAGAAATGCTTTATTAATAAGGGCTTGCTTTGCTATGGCTCCCTTTTCTTGTTTTAATATAATACTGCATCTGAGCACTACAACAAGTGCTGACTGAGGGCAAATCAGTTCTAATAAAATCATTCCAAGCTGTTTTTCACTTGATTCATACCAATCCATTTTTGCACAAAAGTAGTAACTTACTAAACTAATACCTACTGATGCAGATCAGTAACATAATATATAAGGCGGCAAGAAAAACAGTGTCAGTCTATTCTTCACTGTCGGGATGAACTGGAGTTCACTGGAACTAAATCAGCAGTAGCAATAAATACATCCAGCAACCCTAATACTTTCCTCTCATTCAAGGTCTTTCTCCTTTAAGTAATCATCTGAAAAGAGATTATACAGTTATTGTACAAGATGACTTTTCCTTATTAGGAGAATAAAAACCATTCCAATGGAAAGTTTCTCTTGGTCATCTCCAAAAGTACTTCAAAACCAAGTGTAGCTCCCATTCTTTTCTGAATGAACATAATGATAAATGAAAGAAGTAAAGCTCTTTATTTCAGTATGTGTTTATGGTCCCAGCTGGAGACCAGCTCCCATCCAGATCCTCTTAACACAGAAAGTTGAACTGAATTTGGTCCAAATCATGCAGGTTTTTTCTTTTTTTTTCTTAAATTGAATCTAAACTGCTTTTTGAAACTTTTGTTGAATTTGACCAGAACCCACAGCTGAACCTGGACTGGAACTGAGCCAAAGTAGATATACCAGTTCAACTTCCAGGTTTACAGCTGAGGTTTTGCAGGTTTTGACTCCCCTTGTGTGCTATGGGACCTGGACCCACTGCAGATTTTGATTGAATCAGGCCTTAGCTGAGGTTGTGCCAGACCATGAGCATTGCTTTACTGCAATGTCCCACTTAAGGAAAAACAAACATGACATGACTTCATGAAAGAAGGGATTCATTTTATCTCAGCATTAGGCATTTGGTTTAAGCTAGTTGTCTTAATCTTATCCATTTACAGAGACAGAGGCATGTCCAGGGTAGATTCATAAAAAGACCCCAAATGACTACCCTAGACTGATTTCATGATTTTCAGATGGAAAAAGTTAGATTAAAATTAATTAGATTAAAACTTCCCACTCAAAAGGTCTATGCATGTACAGACAGTTTCCATATTTTAGCCAGCTGCTCCTTTTTTTTCTGTCTGTTCCATCCCTCTCCATCTCATATCTTCATTTCTCTTGAGGCACTTCTGGGTGGTAGCAAGAGCTGTGTGAAGCTACCAGATTCCATTTTGTGTGGAAAATTCACAACATTTTCAAAAGATGGCTTTTTTGCTCTGTTTCACCACAAACTGGCAGCACCAATCTGAGCAAAGCCAATGGAAAATATGCACTGGAAAGTCATCACAAACTAGCAGAAGAAGGGACAAAAGAAGATTATTTGATGTTTGTTTTAATTCTAAATTCCGTGACTGTATGAAAACACGATGGTGAGAATCCCTCTTCCCTTTCTCATCAACTCTTGTCTCATCTGTAACTAGTCAAGAAGAGATTACAGAGAAAGAATGGGTTATTCAGACTTGTTTGTCCATAAGAATATCTGTTGCAGGATTTTTTTTTCTCTCAGAAATCTAAAATGCTTCATCTTACCAGCCAGATTGGATGAATGCTGCAAAGTAGTTATCCCCAAATACTTGAAATTTTTTAATGAATCCACTTAGTTGTGTTTGCATCTGCTCTGGTTTTGCTTTCCACAAATATTCATGCAATTCACTTGTATTAGAACAAAGTTCTTCTGAAAGTAAATATTAAGTATGAGCATTCCAATGCATGTACACAGCAAATTTAAATTGGTTTTCTGCAAGACTTCTGAAAAACAAAAAACTCAGAGGTATTAGACTTGCTGCTCCTGTTAAGGAGCAGTGAGAACACAATGTGACTGAAGTGACAAGTCCAAACTGAACAAGCCAGGTCTCATTTCAAGGGTGAAATCCTAGCTCCCCTGAATTCAGTAACAGCATGTTCATAGATTTCAGTGTGACAAGATTTTATCCCACCTCTTTCCTACTGAATCCACTTTTTTTTCCTCCTCTAAGGGTTAATTAATGCTGACACAATACATTCAAGAAAATTCCATTACATTTTGGGGACTTTTAAAGAGCATGAAGTAGGCAAATCATTCTTTTCCAGTACTGTTCCAGTTTCATTTTAGACCAATTTAGGGCTGTGTCACTGCCAAAAAAAGATGCCTCACTAGCCTTTGCTATGCCTTCCCATCCCTTCTCTCGTACAAAGCATTCAGGTTATTTTGTTTAGACAGACCAGTGGCCCGACCTAGCAGAAGAAAGGGTTTTAGGGCTTTCTTGGGAAAGAATGGTTTCAGCTCGATGAGTCCCTGATCCAGCTGGCAGCTTGGCTGTACAAACAGAGGTGGCCATAGAGGGGAGGTGGCAGGAACGCAAGGTCTAGAGGGGAGGCAGGGGGTAGCACTACCTTTAAATTGCTTTTAGGCCAGTTGAGTCCTTCCCCCCAGGTTAGTCATATAGCCATAATGAGTAAGAAATGTGGAAGGAGACTCTTTTGCCTACTCCTCTGCCTCTTCTAAATGTCTTATCTCAAAATTGGGGAAAACCACAGACATCATTATTGTTTTCAGTATTAGATGGGAGGTGTTAGGCAGCAGGCAGCAGAACAGCATACTAAAATAGCCTTCTTTGGACAAAGAGGGTTTTCAGCTCTTTCTCAGAGTCCCGGGAGGTACTTTCTCTTCCTTCCCAATATTGCCAACGTTTATTGAAATGGAGAGGTGCGTGCTACTGGCTTCACTTCCACGTCACTCACTCCCTCTCAGGCCGTGCCGGTGCCCAGAGGGATCCAAGGTCGAGGCCGTTGGCCTCACAGCAACGCAGGGCCGGGCTCCGCACGCAGCCACCGCGGCGCCAAGTGGCGCCCTGCCAGCCCCTCGCTGAAAAGAGCTCTGTTCTCCCATCCCCGCTCCCGCGGCACAGCCTATCAAGCTGTTTCCACTCCACTGCTTGCAAGCAAGCAGGAGGGTCTATTTCTTGCTTGCCATTGCACTGACAACCTGCAAATTTTGCAAGCAGCCAAGCAGAGCAGCATGTTCAGGCTGGCCGCCCCCTAAAGGGACTGATCTCAGTGCGAGGGCTCAAACAGTTAAAGCAGGGGCCGTCTGAGGGATTAGCAATATGGAGGTTGCAGTGACAACTGCTTTGGAGTTTCAGGCAGGGATGGACCCCCCTCTCCTGGCTGGAGCGTTCCCCCAGCACCAGGATCCAACAGGGTTCCTTGTGCTAAATCTAGCTGCAGCGAATGCCAGTTGACAAATGACACACTACCACTAAATTTAGATGGGCATATTTGGTTCATAGCTGTGTTACCTATCTTGGAATTAGGAAATAGCCCCTAACCGCCTCTTCCAAATGTCAGTTTTGAAGTCCATGCCTCCACAGAAGGAGGGCAGCTGCCTCTTTCTGCTACCAATGGAAATCCCTCCAGCCTCAGGATGTTAAACCTTTGGCCTTTATCTAATCTTACCCATCCACCTCTTTGTATGATTCACTATCAGTATTTCCACAGCTGTAGATATGTTTCACTGGAGCCAAACTTAGTCATTTCATGATCCTATAGGAGTATATTTTCTAGACCCTTATAATTTTCCATTGTGTCTCTGTTGAAATAGAGAATACTGAAAGTCATTTATGGAGGAGGCTTATAAAACATGAACATCTGTTTGTTATGAAACTTAGTGCTGACAGCTTGTAAGAGGCATCTAGAAGAGTATTTAACTCGAAATGCTCTTTGTGTGCATTGGAACGAAAGGTTTATATAGGTATATTGAAGGAGACATATGCTTCAGGTAAGATTTATTTCAAGATAGTGTCACTAGGGGCTTAGAAAAGATTCGAATCAGTGAATGTGAATTCCCCAGAGATTCCTCTCCAAGGCACACTTACAATGCCAGATTTTCTCGTTTCAAGGCTGTTATCAGACATACTCTGTTTCCTGATTAGAGCTGCGTTTCTTTAGTACTGGCTTTTAACTGTCTGAGATAGCTGTATTGTGAAGTGAAAATTACTGGCATTCGCCAACCAAATGTGATGGTTCAGAAGGTCATGCATTAACATTATTTAATTACAAAGAGCTGCCTCTGATAGGTTAACAAAGTTAACATACTTATCTTTGAAGTGATGCTATTGAATTACTTTTGGTGTAACAGGCTTTTTTATACCTTGGATTTACCTCATGATAGTTTAATAAACAGCATGAGAACAGGAAAAGAATAAACACTGAGCTTTGTTCAAAGCATTCTTCAATTTGTCTATGTATTCAAGAGGATGAGAGAGTTACTCTTTTCTAAAATGCATCTGTCATATTAATAGACCATTTCGTACATTGCCATATGTGAGTGTCAGATATTGCCAAAGGCAATATAATATTGTTAATAGTGGGATCCTAGAAATTAGAAATGGAAGAAGCTTATTAGATTTACAATCTGCCCTTCTGTTGATACACTGCTAAATGATTTTCTCTGGTGTGTTCTGCAATTGTATTTTAAATGAGTTCAAAGTTGTACTCTGCTAGTCAGCCATCAGGTCTGAGGAATTCAGAGCTGGAGGAAGTGCGCACGTTAAGTCCCAAGTGAGAAAAAGTTGATTCAAATGAAGCTAGAAATGTCATATTGGCACAGCCATCCCTCAAAAACAAATACTTTTCACCCTTTCTCCTTTTGCTTTACCAAAGCAAGAAAAGAGCAACCAAGAAAAATAGGATAAATAGCTTCCCTGAGAGTACAGGAGAAACAACCTCATTCTACATCCAGAGTTACAAAAAAGGTGGTTTCTTCTTCTAGCCTATTTTGGTAGGTTTATCTCAGATGTAACTTAAAACATTAGAAGACAAAGCGAAACTTAGCAGAATGTATTTTTTTAGGTTTCTCATGTCCACTTGAAAAGATGATACAAAATATTTCAGCTTAAACTTAGACCAACCTTAAATTTCTCTGCACATTGCTAGTTTAAACACTGATGCAAATGAAGCCATTCAAAACTGTTAGCACAACATAGCCCATCACACACTGTCTTATTATTGTATGAAATGCCAGCTTAGTAAATACTATTATTTTTTATGATTTACCATTCTGTTATAGACAAAGACAAACCTCTGGTGACATCAGTGATATCAATTTACAATGGCTGGACCACACATGGGTCCAACCCATTTAAGACTGTATATGTATGCAGGACATACAATATCTCCTGTTATTAATAATACACTGATATTATTATCACTAGGTCTGGTTGGGTTGGCTATTATAAAGCTTACAAACAGGTATCTTTCAGCTGCTTGTGGATTTTATAATCTAAAACCACTGAACATACTCAGAGATTGCTAGGGATTGATTCATCCTAGAGGGTCCCCAGCTGTACAGAGTGGGGACCATCATGGTTCTCCCACACCGATAGGAAGCCAGGGTGCAGGGGAAGGGGGATGTGCATCCAGGTCTCATCCCCATAAAATGTGGGATAGAGCCAGGCTGTGCTCCACAGACCAGGGCCTCAGGGAGTACGGCAGTACTGCTTGCTATATAGTCCAAAATGACATAAGGAAAACAGAAGGTTTTTACCTTAGTTTTGCAGTATGCAGGCCCTCTCTGCAGCCAAGCTTGTCTGCTGCACTGCTAGCACCCAGAGCATCTCAGAGATGCACTCCCAGCCCGGCACTCAGCATTATTTTCTCCATAGTATAGCACAGAGGCAACTGTGTTCTAACATGTAGCCACATTAAATAAGATTATTTGGCTCATACTAAGCCTCATTCTAAATAAGCCAGGCTTCAGAAAATGAGAAACCACAAAAATACCTGAAGCAATTTATTTTTTATCAACATGAGGCTACCAACTACAAGTGCCAGTTTAAATTAAAACTCACTCTGAATGATCAGAAGATGCACAGCCAGCCTACTGCTTGCAAAGTTCCTCTCATTCATGTTGTTTTGAAAACAGGAGTAGATGATATCCAAGAGATTTCATACAGCCTTCTGGCTGTATTTAAGACTTCAGGGAATGGGCCTTCATCACAGTTCCAAACCACAGCATAAACAACATTTCTTGTTACAGAGAAAAATTACAGTGTTTTAAAAGATCAGGTGAAGGAATTAAATATAGAACTCACTATATTCCTGCAATTATTCAATGTAGTATAGCTTATATTTAGTCAGAAAAGAGATCATGATGAGCCTACTTACAGTAAAGACAATGATAGAGCAGAGACAATAACAAAGTGGATCACTGATTTGTTTGCTTTTTGAAAAATCATTCCTGGTTATTTACCAAACATTCCCTGGAAATGTCAGTTAAAATAGTACTAGAGTAACAGCCTCATATACTACATTCTGCAATATTGCAAGTTTCGATATTTTAGGGCTCTTTTCATGAAAATGTGTCATAATGTCTAATTCTACATAGCAGAGAGGAGAAATTAAACTGTGATCCTTCATACACTGGTTTGCTCATGTTTTCCTTCATTTTCCACTGCCAGTGGACTTGGAGGATAAGGGTTTGGCTCCCATTCCCAGACTGCTGTCCTCAGTTCAGAGAAACAGGGAGTCCAGGTCCAGGCCTGGTGTCCTGCACCATGTGTAACTCAGACCAATGTGAAAAAGGTTCAGAGCCAGTTCTGTTTTGGGGGCTTCATCAATCTGGACACAGTCATGAACTTTCCTGCACAGGATATTGGCAGTCTGATTTGGATATCCAGTACGTGAGTTAATCTCACCAGATCCAGAGCCAATGGGAACTGGGTGTAACTGTGACTGCCCCATTTGCCCTTCTGATGGACTGATGGATCGAGAGGAGGCAGAGAGGAGATGGGAGTGGTTGAAACTTGGGCATGGCCTTGCTACACGGTCCACACCTGGAATGAGCAGGAAAGGACTCTGCCCCAGCTAAAGGACCAGTGCAGATCACATTCCTCCCAGAGCAGGGAAAACAAGAACCCGGTAATGACTGTGGCCCAGCCACCATTTGCAGAAGCAGTCCATCTACAGAGAGTGCATTGCCTGTTGTATTTGCAGTATACTCTCTTCTGCCGTAGCTGTCATTGCATGCATCCTAACAATGAATTTAGACCAGTTCTGAAATTTCCTCCAATCAGTGCAAATTCTGTTCCCTTTTGCAGCCCCACAAAGTTCACTAAGACTCTACTGGGTCACTCAGCAGCCAGCTGGCTGTACAGAGAAACTTAACTGGAAGTTATCTGTGGCAAATCCTCTAGTGTTGCTTCTGATTTCAGGGTGCAAGTTGGGAGTAACCCAAGCAAGGTGAAGCACACTAGCTATACCTACACTGCTAACTGCATCTTTTGGTAAGGTAATCCCTGCAGGGCCCTTTAAAATAGTCTGGCCATATCCCTGCTTAGCACAGGTCTCCTCTGGGCCCCGGGTAATGTTCCTGCAGTTCCAGAAAATCATTATTATTTTGTGGTGAAACCTGGGAGGAGAAAGAGTTTGGTTCAAAGGGTCCAAAATAATATGAAGGCTGTTTTATAGCCTAGCAGGGTAGCACTTTTCAGCGTGAAACTTAGGGTACAAGTTACATGCCAGAGTTCGTAGCATCAGGGCATGTGGAGGTGTCCCATCGCACTGGGATGTTGTTGGAGGGCTACAGAGGGCAAACAGAATCCATCCTGGTGTTGTCTCATCCACACTATCTTCTGGGAGCAAAACCTGAAATGAATCCGGAAATGCACTGGGGGTTTGTTTCAGCCAGAACTAGTCGGTTGACTCTGAAAGACAGCCTAGGACTGAATAAATGTTTCAGTAACTTGCATGATCAGCAGACATGGACCTTGGGAGCTAAGCTATTTGGCAGTGTACAGTTGCCTCTGATGCCCAGAGACAGTAAATCAGATCATATTCAAAACCTCCTGTCCCATGCTTCTTTTATGTTTGTAGTGTGCTATAAATGGTAGCCTTCCTGATAGAACTCAAAGAAACAGTTAAATTCTGCACTCTTAAAATGCTCTCAGGGCAAGAATCTCCTCAGAGATGTATATATGCCAGCACTCAGCATTGATATTTTGCCTTTTCTACATGTGAAGATTTCTCACAGTTGACAATATCAAAGAGCAGATATCAAAGCTTAGTAGTGCCTTGCGGAGCTAAGTGTTTTGCCCCTTATAGCAATTTACGCAAGGTGCAAAATATACTACACACAGTATGGAAATCAAGCTGTCATTTTACTAAGATTTCTTGTGATATTTCAAACCTCAGGAGTGAACACTGAGCAACGGGTTCATATGACTAGAACCCCTTTGTGCATGCAGTCTTTTGCTTTCACACAATTTGGGACTCATCAGGTATTTCTGTTATTGGTAGATCAGCTATTTGAACATTAAACTTCTTTGTACACACTTGTTCAGAATTTACAGAAATGGCAAGGTACAGAAACTTTATATCGGGTCAGACCTGAGTGCTCTTCATCTTCTTAATTTTGAATCTTTTCTGCCAGACCCACTTGCTCCTCAGTAATTTTCACACTGCTGTTCTGAAAACAAACACAGACTAGATAACTCTCTTATCTACCAAAATTTAAATCTAATCTAACTGGAAGGCAAATGAAAAAGAACAGCCTATATACGCTTGCAGACATATTTTAGGGCAAACTTCAAAGTAATTAAATGAGGCGTTCCTGAAGGTAGTTTGCTCGGGTACAACTCACTGAGGCAGCAGCTCTGTGCTGAGCTGCATACATGAGCATGCAGGAAGAAAAAATTGTTAGGCTATTTCAGTAGCATTTATATACTATTTTGATGCAGCTCTCACATTGTTCGTGGTATGTGTGTTGTGCCATTTGGGAACTGTATTTTACGCTATGAGGCCTATACCCATTGGTACATCATCTGGCCCCTGAAAGAGGCCTTTCTATGAGAGGGAGCAAAGTAGAAAAGGGTGTACCACTTTATGTATTTTTTTTATCCAAGTACTTCTACATACTGATATTTCTGAATATCAGTTTTGAATACCAGTATTGACCTGCTGAGTATCTGCCTCTCTCTCTCATGCTCTAAAAATTCCTTCATTATTTAGTTTGAGAGAAAGAAATCTCAGGTAGAAAGTCCCAATTTTCTCCCTAGTTTTTCCCTACTAAGCCTCGGAAAAAATAAAGAAAAAAAAAATTCCATACCAAACATCTCCCTTTTTCCCGGCACTCACATCTCTGTAAGCATATTGACCTCCGTGGAGGAAGAATTAGCCCTGCTGTTCATGCTTTCTAGGCCTTACAATCAAAGGACCGTTGCTGTAAGGACAATGTTTCAATTGTACCCCCAATGAACAGGGTATTTTACTTAGTAAAATACATATGTTCATGGGGAACAAAAGAGGGGAAGACATAAAGTATGAAGAAAGAGTAGAAGTGAGGAAAATGATTCATAAAATTCAGATGCAAGAATGGAGAATGTTCTTTCAGCTAAGGGTAACATGAATAGGCAGAAATTGATGGATAGCCCAAGCTAATGACAGGCAAAGGGAAGGGCTAATACTTTTAGCACCAGAAGTTGCTTTTATTGGGATGGTTTTGCCAGAATCTTAAGCATAAGCATAGTTACCATCAGCTCCAGCTGCCTTTCCCTGATTGTTTGTCTACACAGATGCGTGTATCCCATATTTATCTGTTGAGCAGAGATTTGCCATCTACAACAGCTAAACTCTTCTGTCTTGAAATGGCAGAATTAAAACTTCAAACAACTGATAATGGAGGCAATTAAAAAGACTAGAAAATTTCCTGAGACACAGAGTTAGATTTTTTGATTCTCATTAAGTTTTTCTTCCTTTTCTTCTTTTCTTAAGTTGTTATTAAAGCAAACTCTCTCCTTCTGTGTCCTGTAGTAAACATAGTCCTTTCTGCATCGCTCATTTCCATTAAGCCAACTATGTATTGGATAGATAGGAGCCATCTGTTTTTCCTGAATTTTCAGAATTCCACATTTCTTCCCTCTAATAAACACACATACATAAAACTTGCATCCAGTGCTGGGATTGGCTGTGAACTTCAGAGAGCAGCATCTGTCCCTTCCTAAGGGCAGCTATATCTTTAACCTTTGTCCTTCTCACCTTCCTCCAAAATGGTGATGAAAAAATACAATTCTATTTCACATATAGTGTAATGTAAATGCTGTAAATAATGTGTGAACAATGTGACTTAAATCCCACTGCTGCCTTCTGCAAAGCTTCAGCAATGTTGGCAACTGCTGGCTATTGGCAGCTGTTTCAGTTATGTGGAAACCCACTAAACTGGTTCTAAGTGGTAGAAATTGTCTATCACCTGCTGATCCATCTTCTTAGCTGGGTCCTTGAAGAGTTACCAATATTTTGTGGTCTAGGAAGAAAGATAAGGAAAAGAAAGGAATAGCAATGCCATACTCTATCAGTAATTACGCCAAACCTCTGCAAGTGTAGCAGGAAGGGAGGAGATTGAAATCTTAAGCAGTGGTAACCAACAATAGGCACAAAAAGAAAACCAGCAAGGAAAACTGTAGTGACAGTCAATGGTCACAACATACCAGCAAGAACTATCAATTTTCCGGTGCTGAGAATTACTTACATCCTCTGCTGGGAAGGTAATACACAGAGAGATAATTAAAAAGAGCTGAACGAGATCTCCAGTACTCAGGCATATCATCCACCCTGCCATACCAAGCAGCAAGACTCAGACTTCTGACACCATTTTAGTTTCTAAGTCCCATTCAGTAGTATTAAACCCAAATTTAAGAACTATCCCCTTAAAAAAAATTCCTTTCCTTTCCCATGAGCAGATGCATACCTGGAACTTACTGATACTTTCACATCTTTCTCTCCAACCTCACCTCCTCAAATTTAATTTCCCAGGCTCTCTGCTTTCTCTTCATTACACACTTATTTTCCAGTTGGTTTCATCTGGGGGAATAATGTTTGCATCATTCTACTCAGAGAACAAATAATATGATATACTTCTGCATGTGATACAAGGCCCAGTCGCATTTTTGTTTCCGTGGTTGTCCAAGGGAACTTATTAAAGAGTGAGACAAGGATCTAACTCTCCAACCAAATGAACTAGGTCAAGTTTAGCAGAGTCCAGTAACAAAAATGCCATACTCTAGCTCTACTGCTGAGGCAGACAGTAAGGATATACCCAATAAAACATACATAAACCATTAACACAGAGTTGTGAACTCTAATAGGCTTTGGCTTATTGCCTCTGCAGAAGCACACTGTGCCAGTGAAGTACAGAAATTACGCATTCAGGCAAATGGTCCGGGGGATGGTGGCAGAGTGCGATCTTTCAGACCTTCGGAGCTATTTAGCTGCTCTCAAAACACACACACAACAAC
This sequence comes from Apteryx mantelli, assembly GCF_036417845.1. Taxonomy (NCBI): domain Eukaryota; kingdom Metazoa; phylum Chordata; class Aves; order Apterygiformes; family Apterygidae; genus Apteryx; species Apteryx mantelli. Next base: position 30,749,601 of record NC_089978.1, read on the forward strand.
TCCAATAATTACACTCACTGCAAAACCAAGGCATGGCGCACTGGAAACCTTTTAGGGGTTCTTTATCATTTCCTGCCTTTGCCAGAATAAGGCTAATTTACTCCTATTTCAGCAGGCTTGGGCAGAGTGAGAAAAGAGAGACTGGATTGTGAGCATTATTGAAAAGATTCATGATTAGTCACACTCACTTGAAGACAAGTTACTTGCCAGACACTACACCACTCATTAAAAGACCTGCAAGCTGGCAGCCCTCCAGCGGCTGCGAAACAGCTCCAGGGCTGGCAGGCCCAAGAGGACCTCTGAAATCCTGTGCTCTCTCACATGCTGAAGTGTGAAAGGCCAGTTCAAGCATGCCTGGGTGCATTTGGCACCCCAGGAGTTCAGCAAATCTGTCTTGCGTTCTCTGTAGTTAAAAAAATAATAATTATTCGGGAGCCCAGCTGGTGCTAACATCAAAGCAATGTCTTTTCAGACTAGTCTGAAATTGCTACGTTTGCATGGCCCCCATATTGTCTGCAAGGCTCACACTTGGTTGACCAGAAAATTCTTCTGGTGATCTGGGGACTTGGAGTGTCTTTTAACCTGTTTCAGCTCTTATCTGATTTCTGCGGGAGACAGAAAGGTATATTGGCAATGCCTTCCTTGCCCAGACCCAGAAGAGCCTGTTCCCCATTTGCAGCCTGTGTCATTTCCATGCTATTGACTTTGCCTTTGTTCTTACATGAGGAGAAAGGGGAAACAACACTTCATTCCTTCCCCGCTCCCGCACTTTAGTGTGCTTGTCTCTGCTTTTGCCCTTTCTCATTCAGCTCCAGCCTAAGCTAAACTGCCCCAATTTTTCCAGCACTCTCAGTGCATGATGAATGCAGACTGTCTCCTCTGCTCTCCAGATGCATCAGAAGAACCAGATGTTCACACGTACCTTGCAGATTATGTTAAAACAAGCAGTGAGGGGATGTAAGAAGCAGGGTTAGCAGCCTGTGTTTAGCCCATCTAACTTGAGGCACTTCACTGGGTGTATAGGGGTGAAGATTAGTGAGATGGCCAAGCTTGTCACTGACTCCCAGCCCTCTTCCTCTCCCTCTCTTTCTTCCCTCCCTCACCCCATTCAGCGGTCCTAACACCAGCTCTGGTGTTCATCTGATCCCTCAAATAGATTAAAAAAAACTATCCAAGCCTCACAGGCTACTGCAGTCAATGGAAAGAGAGAGAGATGGCTCCAGAAGGCTGGCCAGCCTAAAACCACAGGTTACAGAGGGAACCTGGAAGGACACGGCCCCTGCCTGCGACACCTCGGGGATCTGCCTGCAGCCTGGTGGATCCACACAGGCCCCTACCAACATGTGTTAGGCTGAGGGCTGAGCCAGAAAAGACATGTTAAGGACTTACATCCTGAATTGAAAGGAGCATGTGTGAGTGTGTATTAGGAGTAATTGCTTCTCCTAATAGTGTGAAGCTAAGTTGAGTGTCCATAGGGGAAAAAGTTCCTTTTATTTAATCACTCTTGCTTTTTCCTATCCCTCCCTTGTAAACAAGCTTTTAATAGAAAACTACTTCACAGTGTGCTCCTATTAAGCTAGATTTGTATCTTGTATGTACAGGGTGAATTCATCGTCATGCTGAAGAAGTTTAACTGCAGTATATGAGTAGCAGTCCCCATGGAGAAAAAAAAAAACTCTTTACCCATCAGTACCAAGTTTAGGGCTTGAGTTGCTGCAGTTCTATGTTTTTCCCAGGTCTGCAGCAACACTGGGTGTTGTAATTTTGCACTGGGCAGGGCTAGTGAGTGGGTCAGACACAGGAATCCCCATAACACGGTGGAGATGGCAGGGCTGGTTTTGTTGCCTGCAGCCCTCCAGCAGAGCTCAACCCTGAGCCATTCCCCAGGGAAAGGTGAGGGGGGTCATTTCAAGCACTGAATCCTGGGTGCCACCTCTCCCCCTTTTCTGGCCACGTGGTAACTCTGACGGACTTCTTGTCAATTTTCACATGATGGAGACTATGCATGTATTGTCCTTTATGAGTTCCAGCTTGCGTTTTTACATGCTCAGTGCTTGGTACAACCTCAGGGCCTGTCCAAGTTTAGGAGCCATGCTAGTCACACCCAATTTCTCCCAGCCATCTGCCACCATTTTCAGCAGAAACAACCTGAGATTGCTTCAAGGCCTGGCAAAAGATTGCCTTTGCTTTGTGGGGACCTGGTGTGCACCAGAAGTTACACAATCATTTCCTCCAGCGTTCTTCATTTCCACACTTCATGATATAATTCCTTTCCCTTCCCCCTACCCTTTCCTCAAAGAAACCCTGTTCATGGGACTGCACTCTAAAGTGACTCAGTGAAATAATTTGTGTTCAAAACACACAGAAAAATCTATATCTCTATTTGTCCAGTTATCTATTTATCTGTTTATCAATCTTTCACTTTGTGGGGAGATTAATTTTTTAGCCCCATCCTTCCACCAACCCAGTCTGCTACTTATAGTCATTCTGGCACAGCTCCGGTGGTGGTGAGTGGTGGGGCTGGGGGTGGAGAACAGCACAGGCACATTTCAGGCCTGATTAATCACTGAGGTCAATATACCATGTAACTACGCCATTATCCTAGCTCTGCTGCTCAACTGTCCTGGCAGCATGTGCCATCCTGTTCCTTGCCGTGTAGCTGCACATTATGACTTTCCATGACAAAGCTTCCCAAATCTGCCCACTCCCAGCTGCTTGTTGCTGTTTCCTTCCCAGCTGCCTCCCAAGTGTGTAGATTCAACTGTGTGTAGCATCTAAAAATGGATGGTTTTTTTCCTTTCTGGAAGGTGGGGGAAGGAAAGGAAGAGATCTGTGTCATTGTAAGCAAATGCACCAAACTGAGAGGGCAGTAAACTTAGGCTTGAGGGAACGAGAATGAGGAGACAGGACAGTGAGGCAGGACAGAAACACACGATTAAGATGAAGGAGAAAAAAAATGATAGCATGGAAAGACACCTGGACAAGCCTGGCTCTATGCAGAAACACAAAAGAAATCAGAAAAATCCTGGTGTAAGGCACACTTTTCCCCCCAATGCTGGAGCATCTTATAACATCTTTATTCCATTTGCTGACTCAAAACAAGGTTGTGCAGGTTTTAGATTGGACACATATTCCCTGAAAAAATGTTATCATATTTCAGCAAGTGCAAATTAGTTACTGTTCTCCCTCTTGTTCTTAATCCATTCAAAACCCCCATAGGCGAAACATATAAGACACAGCAGCCTGGAACCGTTAAGCCAAATGTTGTCTGATTCACCTCCTGTGCTTATGCAGAACACTACCCAGGACTTCTGTTGCTCTAAGAAACAGCTTTTAAAAATAAAATAACCTATATTCAAGGAAAAAGGAAAGATTTAATACAGGAGTTTTCTCCAGCCAGAACTACATTTAAAGGTTTATATTCGCATCCATCAACGATAATATTATACAGAAAATCCCAGATATGGGACTGAGGAGTACAGCTAAAGGGGTCTAGCTGGTGAGTAGGTCCCACAAATGTTTGAGAGTGCACATTCAGGACATATTTTAGACAGCCGTTATCATTGCTGTGGCTTGGGTGACATTTTAAAAGACAGTTTCTCCCTCTCCTCACCACAAACGCCTCCAAAGCTCTTATACTGATGAAATTTCTAATAGTTTCCTTGAACAAGTGAACTTTACCATCCTTAAAAATCCCCTCTTATAATCCAGTCCCCTTTTCTGACAACACAGCTGTCTGCCAACTGCCAGCTCTCATACTGCCATAGTGGACTTCCACCACTAAACTAGTAAGTTTTTACTCTTTGTAGAGGGACTTACTGTCCAAAGCTGGACCTCTTGATCACAAACTTATGTCCAAGACTTTCTGGAGACTTCTGGAAATACCACAAAAGCTGGCCACAGAGCTGCCACATCTCACGGAGAGGACAGGGAGCCTGCGGCCAGGGGCCTCCAGCCCATGTCAGGCAAGCACTGGTAGGTTTTCAGGAAGCGGAGGATGGACAGCGAGCGTGAGAGTGTAGGATGTGTGAGCCATGGTGGTGGGTTAGTGATGAATACCAAAGAATCCCAAGATTATGACTTGCAGCCCACAAGCAGTTCCAAGGGAGTTTCCATTCAGGGTTGTGACTCAGCAAAGCTACTGTCACAGACAATAGCATATCAGTCTTGGGTCGCCACTAAAACCATCTGTGATGACCGGTCTCTTCTCAGATGAGTGATTGCCTTACTCCCATGGTTTTTCATAACTCTCGTTTTGCTCTCACGTAAATGTTGATGAGGCAAGAAACCAAAAAAAACTTCTAGGCTCTGGCAGAGTTGCTTCAAAGTTAAAGCAAAAAAAAAAAAACAGGTAATGTGCTTTGGCTTACATGCATGACTTGTAGAGAAAAACGTCTTCTCAGGAGCAACCTGGCATGGGAATAGGCTGCAAGGTAGGTTAGGTTGGCCTGCTGCAGCCGTGCAAGGTTCACCATGAGATGGCAGCCTTCCCCATCACCTTTGCACACCCAGCACACTGCAGAGGAGATATGCCAGCCCCAGCTTTAGCACAGTGCAGTTCTGTCTTCCTGGCAGAGATGGGCTGCCAAGATTTTAACAAAGGGCTCCCTCAAAAAAAAAAGAAAAAATTAGCCTTGCTTTGCAATACATACAGCAGTCCCTTGGTGAAATCCTTATCCTCCCTTCAAATAAAAAACAAATCCAGAAATTACACATTTTCAGTGCATGTTCTCCCCACACAAAACTACCAGCTGCAGAGTGTCCCCACAACTGAACTTGGTAATCCTCAAATCCACCAAGCTCGGACTCAGCATGGCACCCTGCCATCTCCCTGGTGTTGCTTTGTATTTGGTAAAGGCATCTCATGTTGCCAGTCACGTTAAAGCAAGAAGCGCTCCTTTATGGGTTGAGGGACAGCAGGAGGTGGGGTGGAAAGGCACTGTCCCATTCAAATGTTCCTGTGATTCCAGTGCCTTTTGGAAGCACATCCAACATGATGACCATGGAAAGTGCTGGCATAAAGGGGTAGGAATAGAGGGCTATGGTCTCCGCAACCATCCACTTCTGCGAAGCTCAGCAACCATTTAACTGTGCTCCAGGTTTTACACTGTGGAACAGCTCGTGCCACCCCTTCCTTTGTGTCCACAGGGATACCAGGCACAGCTCTACCTAATGCTGGTCACACTTTCACACTTTTATTCTGGAAATATCAGAATATCTTCCAATTCTTCTGGTAATTGTGCAAGTAGGAGGTAACAGTGGGACCATAGACACCACAAACCTAAATGGGAAAATAAAGACAAAACATCAGTCACTGAGCTGAGCTGTCACTTGCCTTAAAGAGGTGGGGTCACTCCACATGTAGGATTGTGTCAATTTAAGCCCTTTGGGGTAAATTTTGATTTTAAACTGCACTAATGTGAATCTGGAGATTCAGCACTGCCTAGGATGAGTCAGTGAAACTCTTACGTGTCAGATGCTGACTTCAGTCACACCACTACAAATCTGGGGTCACACCTCTGAAGGCAGTAGTGTGATTTCAGTGGGATAATTGTGCAACTGTGATCAAAATCTGTCCCACTCACCTCAAGGCGTTGTACTGGTATTACTGACAGCAGCATTTGACCTCTTGCAGCTTCATTCTTCACTGGATTTACACGTGAACAGAGAATATCAGCTGCTGAGCATGTTGCTGACAGCGTGAGCTGACAGAAGTATAAATGAGCAGAATTTGCCTCCAATATCAGCATCACTTATGCAGCTATACAGCTGTGTCAGCAGGGGTGTAAATGTGGTACAGCTTGTTCCCCTGGCCGGGATCTCCAGTCTTAATTTTCACAGAACTAAATCTAGAGAAACTTCATTGCCTTCAACAAGGAGATTCCCAACTGGCCCTTGCATAAATAGGTTTTGAATCTGTCCCTCTGGTTCTTAATTAATACCACACTTGATAACCTTCTAATTGTGCTAGTGAGTCCCACTCTGCCTTTCACAGCTTCATTCAGGCTATAAATATAGCAGACAACTTTAAAATCACAGGCAGCAGTCAGGCTTGTATACTGAAAACATTCAAATATAGATGACTTTTCACCTTTACTTGCCAGAGGGCCAAATTCTTCCAAACAATGATAAACCTTATTTAACCAGGAAGTCTTCAAAATTATGGAGTGGGCCTAAAGGTCATGAGTTCTGAGATGACCTTGAAAAGTGACTTTTATCATCTCAGTGGACATCCTGGTGACTCAAGACTTAAACAAATACATTCTGATGCCTAATTCTCCCAAGAACAGGTCTCTGGTGCCAAAGGTTATATACTTAGTGAAGTATTCTGCACAGGCACGCAGAGCTGGAAGCCATTGTATGCATTTCCTCATAATTAACAGGGATTACTCTTAATTAATAAATATAGTGTTTAAGAGGAGGAGGATTGGAAATTCAAGGATATGAAAGCTTCCTGCAAAATGTATGTCACATGATATGATGATTACACAAGATCAGAAGATACAAAGCCAGAGGCAGAAGGATGATCACAAATCTTTAGGTCCAGGCATAATGATTTTGTTGCTTTGGAGGAAAGCAAGCAAACAACATAGGTGCAACTGCACCAAAGGTACTTATGCACAGAGCAGAAGCTGGCAGGCTGTGTGTGAAGCTGCAGCTCTTGCTGTTCATGCTCATGGAAATAACACGTGGGTCAGGCACACAGGGTGGTAGAGGCAGGAGACAAATGAGGAAGAGGGGTGAGAAGAGGCCTGAGCTAGGACTGAAGCTAGGAAACCATCCAAGAGACATTGAGGGAGAGAGGGAAGTGGCAGCACAGGTAGATCCCTGCAAACCTCTAGTGTCTAAAGGTGCTGCATGAGTAAGAGGCTAAGCATGTGGGGCTGGGTGGAGAGCTGAGGGGCCCTCACCTGGGCCAGCCAGCCCTGTTGCAATTACATTTTTCCGAGGGCATTTACTCCCGGGATTAACTGGGGCCAAGAGTTACAAAGTTAGGGAGGCGTTTCTGAGGCAGCAGAGTATTGCTGGGCAATACAAAAGGCTCCATCTGACCCCATATGTATTCTGGGTTTGAGAAACTTCTGCCCCTCCCTGACATGTAAAAGTGGTGTCCCTGTGTGTCTGGAGCATCTCACTGTTAGCTTTGGCATTACAGTCCTAAGCACTGTGACGCCTAACCCCACATCCCTTCCTATGTTCCTTGGCTTGCATTGGGCCTGGCCAGACATGAGACCACTGTAGTGCACCCAACAGGTACTGTGTCTTTATATGCATGAGTTGTGGGTTATCTGTAAAACCCCTGTGATTCATCAGAAATATGGGTTATAATTATGTGCAGGTAACATGAAGGGAAGTTAGCTACAGGGTTCTTTCTCTGCAGTATTCTTCCTTGCTTTCTTGTTCTTCATTGCCTGCTTTCTCTCCTTCAGTTCAGTTCTCTTTGGCTCTAACTCTGGTTTTATTCTGGTTATCTGTAGACGTGTATGAGAGTCATATATGTGAGCATTGCCATTTTTATTCCATAATAGCTGCTGCTTTTATCTCAGCCAGGGTAGGAGTCTGGGCACTGCTTTACTTCACTTTATCTTTCCTGTCTATGTCACAAACAAAAGGACACACACGGGAACCATAGACTGGTCTTCAAGGGCCTGAACATTAGTTCATAAATTAATGGAAAGACTTGCCTTAGAATGGCTGTCCTGTCATGGTAGCTCAGGCCCTGTCCTGTGTTAGATGCTGAGGGTGCCTGTAAAGTGAATGGGGGAAATGGTCAATAGCCAACAAGTTGCAGGGGGAACTGCCTTATCTCACTAATAGCATGTGCCACAAAGAAGGTTGAGTCTTAAATCCTGTCCCTCTCAGGGACTCAAGTGCTTTATTCTTGTCTGGAAAGTGTTATTTCCTTCCACTTGGATCCCACAGCCCTAAATCTTCCCCTGGAGTTGGCCATTTAAGCCCTTTAAACCTTCTTCCAAAGAGCATCTGACAAAGAAGATGGGATTCACACCTCCAACATTACCCTGCTGTCCATTAGATCAATATGCAGAGCTTATCTAAATCCCTACTTTCCCCAGGCAGTGAAGGAAACCAAACCCATTTTCCCCACAGGCCAGCTGACAGCACTGTGCTATGAGACTGACCGGGAGGGGAGGACCAGAACTCAGCAGTCTGCCACTGCCACTTCTTGTGCCAAGCCCACACCCCTTAGGTAAACTCTGTTATTACCACTGCCAAGCTGGGCTTGAGGTCAGACAATAAGGGACTGGAGTAAGAGGAAGAACAAGGTAAATCCTGAGGTGTGATCAGGACTGAGGCCTTTCTGGGTATGCACAGGCAGGGCTGTGTTGGAGATGGGTTGGTTGGCCTCATTCAGCTAAATAATAGTTGAAATTGTAGCCAATACTCAAACTTTCTGTTATAGCCTGCTTTCAGTCCCCCTGTTCTGTGTTGCTGCCCTTTTCCCTATGTGGCCATATCACTAGTGTTCATTTTGGCAGGCAGTTCCTCTACCTCTGAGTTGTCTCAGATTCAGACATTGATAGCTCTGCCCCATCTCCTGCAGCTCCTGTTCATGCACCTTCCCTTGCCCTCACCCTCAGGCCTCCTGCTCCTCCTTCTGAATGAGAGAGTCTTGAAAGGATGAAGTACTCCTGTGTGCAGAAGCAGTTCTCGAGGCATCTGGGGAACTTTCCTGTTGATCACCCAGAGATGGCAGGTGCCTCCAAGGTTCAGTGGAAGCACATCTGGGCATTTAAGAATCAGTTTTGCATGCAGCATCTAAATCCTCTTATGGTTCCAGCCACAACCCCTTAAAGTCTAACCCCCCAGAAAGCCAAAACCTGGTTCTGAGGGATATTGGCCAGCTGCGTGTCCTGTGTTTCTCTCTGAGAAACAGGGACATCTGAAGTAAAAATTTCTTATCAATGTACTGTCACTGAACTGGTGAGATAAAACCTGGCTGTGTTATTCTGTATAACCCGACACTACCACCCTGATTTGGACTGATAGCCACATTCAAGGCTTGCAAACAGCAAAGTATTACTCATCTAGAAAAAGGGTTTCACAGTCTGGCTGCAAGGCTGGGTTGTTTTCTTTCTGCTATACACCAGCAGTTTTCATAGCATAGGCTTCACTTCATTTAACGGCAGAGCTCATTCAAAAGACATCAGTGTACAATGCTGTAACTACAGGGCAACCAGCTTGCCTTCTAATTCTGTATCACTCATGTGTCACACAGAATTTATATCTGCAAATTGTTCCTCCAAATTCTCCTGGCATTTCTATGAATTTTATACCCTAACAGTTCATCAATGTGTTTTTATACCCTTTCTGCACTTAGATTGGTATTTAACTCCAAAGAATCATTGAATCAAAACATTCTCTGAATGAAGGCTAATCAAAGACCAAGCAGGCTTCGCGCTTGGTAGAAAACTACAGTCATTCACTTTCAAAGGAGATTTTTTTTTTCTTTTATGCACATGCTCACAAAGACATGTACTAGTCTTAGCTGTGTCAGATAGACCAGTGAGTAGCTAGCTAGGCAAAGTAAGATAACATGAGGATGTTGAACAGTGAAATTTCAGTGGTAAATTCCAAAGCTAAACAATAGTTTACAATAATTATTATTTTCAGCCATAAATCCCACTGCTAGCTTTCTTTGTGTGCTCATTATTGCATCAGACTGTCAAGATTTCTGAGTGGCAGGAAGTAAATAGGAAACTTGATTGCATGAGATGGTAAGTGCAGCCTTCAGCTTTCAGTGGCTTCATGTACCACGGTTGGTGCAATTCCAGAAGTACCGGGGGGCCCCAGCCCCTACCCGTCTCCACTGGGGACCTGATGGAAGTCAGTGTATTCCCGTCTGGGCACCTGGCTTTTCCTTCTCTGGAAACCACGTGGAGGGAAAAGGGACTAGTGTGCACACCTGATTCCTGCTCCAACAGGATTGTAGGACGTGGTCAGAGAGCATATGGAGAGGTGGAGGCTTACAAGCACTTCTGGGTTTGCTACTGCAAACCTAGCCTGCCAGGAGAGGTACTCCTAAATGTATCTATCTATCTTGTTTATAGAGCACAGCTGAGACTTAGCTGTGCCAAATTATCTTTTTGAAGTGCTGATACACACTTTACACGCTTCTCCTCAAAGTAACACTAGTAATAATAATAGTAATAATAATGAAACACAACAACATACTTTTGGAAAGCAGAATAAATGTATTGACCAAGACACGGGAGAGATTTATTGCCAGAATGAAAGTTATATTAAATGGTTTTGAAATCAATTCAGAAGCAAAAAATTTCCTTCTCACCATGAAATGTATCAATGACATTAGGAAGGGAGTGTACACATAAAGATGGCCCACTTTCTCACATTCTAACAGTCTCTCTATTAAAGGATATTACCTCTCATGGTAAATCATAAATCTTCCCTCATTTATATCCTTGTACTGTCACGGTTACACCAGCTCTACAGTATGTGTTTGTATTCTTGTATGTGTAAGTGGTGGTGGAACGCCTAGGGGAAAGAACAATAATTACTAAGATTTCCCAGTGTTTCTCATTAAGACTTTTTTTTTCAGTTGCTCTTAAATTCATTTCAACTTTAAAGCTGGACTTATGTATGTTGAGTGTCTGCCTCAGACTGACTGAAACCTCATCTAGAGATTGAATCAGCTCGCAACAGGCAGATTGTCCTTTGGTGACAATAACGGAACCTGGGGTAAAGATGTGGCATCTCTTTGCATGGCCAGTAAAATGCTCTCTGTGTGCAGCTTCCTGACAGCTGTGGATCCTAGGGGACCATGGATTTGTAAGAACTTTTTGTGGGCATTAAGTTCTTATATAAGCAAAAAATAACCAAATGATTCACAGAATGAAGAGAAATCCAGAATATTTTCCCCATGGAAAACACCATTATTTCCATATTTGTTTTGTCTTTAATCAGAATGAAAGTCAATATGTTAACATTATTAGAGGAATCTGAAGTCCCCCCAGATTTGTTTAATAAAGGTTAAAGAAGAAAAAGCCTCAACATTATCAACTAAAAGAAAGTGTTTCACCGTTTCCAAATCAAACCATTTCATTCTGTATGTCAACACATTTCACTGATGGTCAATTCTACATTAAGTTATGCTTAATGCCTCAGTAAGGCATCTTGGTACTCTGCTGGCTCTTGCTGATCTTTTCCCCCTGGGATTGAACTTCCTAGACAAACTACACTTCCTATGATGTGTCTGCAATGACTCCCTAGATACAGGATACCAGCTACAGTTTTCAGGATGCACAAGCAGTTTAATGGAAAACTGCTTAAAAAACAGGCTGATTTTCCTGAAGGAGACTTAGAAAAAATGAAAACAGTCATGGGAAGTTAAAATTTTTTATAAAATGCATTTCAGTGGAAGTTTTCCAGGTAAGCAAAAGCAAAACCATCAATTTTTTGTGTTGACAGTGGGCTGGACAACTAAGTAAATAGATCCGGACTGACACATATCCTGCCCCTTCCCCTTGCCATGGCTTTGCCATCTTTCACTTCTGTGGCAGTATTTGCCACAGGTTGACCTGCAGGTTGTCACTCTTGCAAGAGGAAAGAAGGCAGGTGTCTAAATTACAGAGGAAAAGGAAGAGCAGAGGAATAAACTTCCTGGAGGCTTCAGTTTCCATAGCTCTGTTACGTAGACAGAGGTAGAAATGCCAGTGCATGAATTAGGAGTAAATGAAGAAAATAAAGAGAAAACTGCTCTGAGTTCTTACTTTATTCTATTCTGTCAGACAAAGGTTAAATTACCATTTGAATGCCACTGTAGAAGAGCTAATAATGTTGCTTTTCTGTTCCAAGGATCCTATCTCTTGATAATGCACAGTCTTTTGAAGTCTAATTAAGGAAAGCTGTGGTTCCAATCATTTCTACAGCAAAGCTCCCTGCTTTTGCCATCCAAGGACTGGTTGCCCTGTTGTTCTCTCATCGATTTTCTGTGGTGCTTCAGGTGGTGCTTCAGAAACAGCTGACTGCAAGGATATGTTGCTGTGGTTAGAGAGAACAGAGCTATACTCTGAGATCTTTATGAGACTATGCCAAGTGGTTTGAGATTTCCAACTTCTGGAACCCAGGGAGAAATTTAACCCCTGACTGAGATCTGAACAAAAACATGGTACTGAATTACTGTCCAAGAAAGGATTTTTGGACCATAATTGAAAGTACACTCTCCCTCCTGATTAGGATAGGGTGTTTTCACTGCCGTTTAGGATGAACTTAGCTATCTACGAAGGTTATCCTGCAGACTTTCCAGGCTTTCCCATTGTAAGTTATGTGTACACTAAGAAGGAAATCAAAACAAATGCATATTTGTCTTATGCACTGACAATGGTGTCAAGTGGAAGATAAACACAGCCGGAGTAGCAAAAGGAATAACAAAACTGCTTACAAAGAACTGAGTCACTATATAATGTTTCTTTAAAAGAGCCGCTAATTGTTCAGCAGGAATGCCCCAGTTCTGCAGGTCGCAGTGGAAAGAGTTTGCAGAGCTGTGTATCAGGGCTATCAGGGCTCAAGAGAGGGCAAGGCACAGTCCTGCCTCTCACTGTTGTCTGCTCCTAACTTTCCCCATCCTCATAACCCATTGCTGACACAGCCCAGAGGCCCCACTGGTGCTGTGTTACTTCTTCCTTCAGTTGGTCTTTCACTGCTTTGGATGGGAAGAGGGGAACGTGTCCAACTGATCGAGGCTTCTCCTAGCCACCTTGATCCCCTTTCCACCTTGATCCCCTTGCCAGCTTCTGAGACATACCCTTATTTGCGAGCCCTCGCATAAGCTGAGAACATCTGGGAGGACATGTACTGCCGCAGCAGATCAGGTCTATGGTTCTCTAGTCTGGGAACCTGTCCCTAAAGGGAAACTGCCTCAAGAGGCAGTTATCTCCCAGACCAGCAAGGCAGAAGTTCCTTTAGGCCCTCTCATATATTCTTTCTGGAATATTTACATATTTCATTTTCCCACTTGTCACTCTTTATGAAGGTAAGGACAGCCAATAATGAGGACCAATCTGCTGGAGCAAGACATGAAGAGAGTTACAGTTCCTCACCCCATACCCCAAGTGATGATTGCATGACCCCTTCTCCAGCTCTCAGCCCACCTGGGAGAGGCTAGGTGGAGCTCTACTCTGACTCTTTAATATCTGAATTAATGCCTGGAGTTGATGTGACTTGTGGAGAAGGAGCAGGACCTGAGTCCAGTTATAGCCTCTATTCAGCCCTGAGTCCACCCCCTGTATTTGGGACGCTCCTCCTATAAATACTACTGCACCCATCTCAAAGCTCCACACCTGAGCACTGCACGAACAGACCAGGAGATGAGGACTGGAGGGCTCCCAGTTACATAAGATGAGTCTCTAACCCTTTCATGAATGCCACAAAGTTCTTGGCTTTTGGGACATGTTGTGGCAATAAGTTTTGCAAGCTAGCTCTGCGAAAGGTCAAAAACCTCTGTCTTGCAACTGAGCATTTGAAACTATGCCTCCTTATAAACAGTGCTATTATTACATTCCATTAGTATTGCAAATACTATGGCCTTGTGCACACTAAAAGAAACCGCAATGTTCCATTTTATAGCTGGGCTCCACCTTTGGTAGCATTGCTGGGAACCATAAAATAAGCAGCTGGAAGCCAGGCTCCTGCTTGGTGTCAGGGCATCTGGCTACCTGGAGACAGACCCCAGAAGGACACAGGCAGAATGAAGGGCTTCTGCTGGAGCATCTCACTCAGCCTAAACCCAAGTGGGAGACCAGAGCTAAAACATCCTCTGCCTGTCTCCCCAGGGATGCTGGCCCGACAAGGCATGGTCTGGAAATCCTCCTCACAGGCTTACCAAGTTGGAGTCTGCACAAGATTCAGTTGCAGCTGCTGCTTTCCTACAGAACATCTTATCCCTTCCTTATATACTTTAGCTAAGTGGCAGGAAATCTCAAGGTGAATGTGGCCAAGCAAAAAAAAAAAAAAAAAAAAAAAAAAAAGAATCCTCCATCCCCCCCTTTTCAAAGAAAAGGTTAAACCATCAAGCTGTAGGATAGCTTTGAAGGTGCTGTGTGTAAAGGACTGGATGACTGAAGCAGGGAGCAAGAAACTCCAGCCTCATTTAAAACCTCCCCTGGAAAATGAGAAGTCTTTTGAAATCTTTTTGGATAGTGAATGGACTTGAACATGGGTGTCTTATGCATGGTGAGATACTTCAGCTAATAATGGAAAAGGTTGCCATCCTCTTCCTCTCCTTTGGCCTTTCAGTAATAACAAACAAACAAACCCAAAGGTTCTGAGAGGACTTAGGTGATTAACTTAGGTATTGGGCATTACTGAGTTTGGTGCATGGCAGCATCTCCCCTTGACTCCTGAATCTGACTCCCCTCTGTGTGCATGTGAATCTCTCTGTTATCTGGCAGCACAGAAGGGAGGAAAGAGGTGCCTTCCCACACTGTGGCTTGTTTTTCTGATGAGAGTGGAGGATATTCTGAGAGGAAATTTAAAACATTACCATTGAAATGGCCAAAGAGCAAAGTTCTTTGGGGGTTTGCATTGCAGTAAAAGTATAACAGTGGTTAGCAGTGTAGTATAATGAGCAGCAGAATTTAGCTCAAAGCTCTCGGAATCATACAAACAGACCCTTTAATTGTTTTCAGTACTCTGAATTATTCTTTGGCTTTCCTGCTAAATTAAGCTATGTATCTGTCAACTCACAATGCAAAAACTCACAGGACTTCATGGCCAATTAAACTCCTCTGGCAGAAGAAGAGGTCCTAAAATCGAAGTGAATTGTATTAAAAGCTATTGTAAAGCCTTTCCACATTGTAACAGTGGTCCAAAAAACTTCAGCTTTTACATGGATCAAGCCCCTTACAAAAGTTTTATTGTATCCTTCAAAGACCTTATATATTTTAAAGGTGTCTTTACTTTCTATGATGTTTTGAGAAAGGAAAATGAGTAGTTCTGTGAGAATGGAAATCAATGATGCCTCATTTTCCACAGATCTGTGTATTACGGCTTGTGGTAATCTCCAACTAAGGCTATTGCTGTGGCGGGGACACCTATATGGTCTCTCTTCTTTTGCTGACAACATGAGAGTTCATGTGCCAGGCTGCCCCTACGTGGGACTTTTGTAGTGAGTATTTATAGAGTCTTGCATTTCTACCTGGTTACTTATTTTCTTGAAACAGTAATGTTTCAAGACCTCTCACATTTCTCTTCCTTTGTGAAATAGGGTCCAACTTGGCTAATGAATTGAAAACTGAGTCATGAGGGATGATCAGACAGACTGATCACACAGCATCAGCACATAATTCTCATTTCCCTCGAAAACTAGGCTAAAAAATGAAAAATTATCTAGAAACCAATAATATATTAGTGTGACTATGTAGACTACTTCTTTCCTAAATACTTTAAAAGTTTCTCTGGAAGTAAGTTTGAAGAAATACCTGCCATTAAAACTCCTAAGATTCATGTTTGCCTGAACAGTGGTAAACTGATCCACCCGGGTTCAAGAATATTTTCTTTCCACAACATGTTAGCAGGCACTGGGTTTTTTCCCTATTTTTTTTTCTGGAACAATGAACAGGAGTTATCTTTCACATTCAAATGAATATGGCCCCACAACATTTCCTGTATCCATTCCCTATGGAAAAGACAGGATGTTTAGGAATCGTGATGCTGAGGACAAAGGTTGGTCATAATATCCCACCAGACCGCTGCAGAAGTGGAATAATGGCTTCAGTGCTATTTTCCATCAGAAAAAATGGGAAATAAATGTAGCTCAACTTTGTTAGGTGGTGAGCCAACAAAAATCACTTTCGCCTCTGACAGAAGCCTGTTTCAAGTCCAGAACATGTCCAGACAAGGGTGTATTTCTCACTTCCCTGATCCCCAATACAAGGTTAATACATTTTCAAAAAATCTGTGCCACAGACAGTTAACACACATATTGCTCAGTGACAACGCAGACTGTTTGATCTGTGCTCTATGGGTAAAGCACCATTTCAGGGTTGCTTGGCAGCTTTGTTTTCCGTCCTTTAGAAAAAGAGATGGATTCATTTAGAATCGTGGGCCACTGAGAAGGGAGCTCAGGTGTGGCAGAAATGGCAGGTGGCTAGAGCTGACTTGGCAGCAATTAAAGGTACAAATCTTTGATTAGGCTCACGGGAATGGAGTCATTAGCCACAGCGAATGGACCAGCTTGCTTTCCACTGCCTCATTAGCTGTAATACTGATATTACTTTAAAAAGCCTGGAAAAAAGCCCTCCCACACAGAATTAGGAAAGTTGAATTTCAGGGGAAAAAAAATAAGCTAGTGTAAGCATTTTCTAGCTGAACAAACAGATCTTGGCTTTTCTGCATGGTCACTGACAAAAAAAAACCACTCATGTTTGCTGTACTGTGAGATAGCCCCATACCCAGTGCTGCAAGCAACACATTGACGGAGATCAACAAGTTGCTTTTGGCCACTGAAATTTAGTAACGGCCTCATCAGGCAGCTTCCTGCTGTGCTCCAGTTCTGAATATTGGTGCCTTTAACAACATCCTACACTGCAAGTGAAGACCTTTCGTCAGTCACACAGTGGAATTATCAGGCTAGATGCAAGATGCATATAAATCTTCAAACTAGCAGGCTTAGCCCAGGGGAAGATCTAGGTTTTATTTATCTTCCTATAATATGACTGATTAAAGAAAGGCTGCAATAACAACACTCTGCAGTAAATCAAAACTCCTCCACCCCTGACTCTACCCTTGCTATTTCATGCAAAGAGTTTAATAAAATAGTTTGTATCCACTCGCCTTTCTCTTCCACTCTTCCTCTTCTACTTTCCACCCTAGTGTTTTAATTTCTCAGGCCTGCTAAATGGAAGAATCTTCTGGATAAAGAGAATCTGAAAAAGTGGGGCACCAGGTGGCCTCATGAACAGGTGCAGATCAACAAGTTGACAGCACAAAAGGAGTTCAGACTTTAACTAGGGAGGTGACTTCTTACCTCTCACACTGCTCAAGCAATAGGCAGCACTGCTGAACCAGGGGAAGAGGGAAACCATGTTTGTGGATCAGTGCCAACACTCCATCTGCGTTCTGTGGGGCTGGGGCTTCATCCAGCATTTCCATCCAGTGCTGCTCTTTCTATAGGAACAAAAGAACCAGAAAAAATGATGCTGCACTTCCTCAGGATTAATTTCATCCTCTGGTAATATAGGACTCTGATTTACTGAGCACTTGTTACACTGTCCCTTGCTTACTTGCAAAGTCCATGCTTAGGTACCTCCAGATCCCATGGGACCATTCCTCTGTCCCAGTGGTCTGACAGTGTTGTCAGCTCTACGACTCGCTCCTGTGAAGATTTCACAGAGACAGAAGATATCTCTGTGCCACAGGCAACTCAGCCATATAGGCACTAGGTAGAAAATTCCAGTTTTCACGCTAGCATAGTTTGAAGATAATTGTACAGCCAGTAATAACCAAATACTTTATCTTCTTTAAATGTATTGTTCTTCACATGCCTTTGGGGGTGTATATGGAAGGGGAAATGAGTTGCAAAGGATGCTTCCTCTGAAGAAGGTGGTTCATACCTGTCAAAGAAGTCTAAAATATTTGGTACAAATCATTTTCTGGAGGTACCTGTCTCTCTACAGAACATCCAGGCTAATCTTAATGTCTGACTTCCTAGACTGCCAAAATCAGGTGAAACAGACCCCATGTTACTTGACCAGCTACACTCCAATACAGTACACTCCAGTAAAGCTAAAAGACCCCCATCAGTACAGCCTTTCCCAAGCTCATGCAGGCAGAGGACAGAGAACTGAATGTGGATCTTCCTCATCCAAGATGGCATCCAAACAGCTCAGAGATTCATCAGCTACAGAGCAATCTCATCAGCCATGCAGCACTGTTTTTCTTTCCAAAATGGTGACACTAGAAATACAGGGCAAGATCCGGTTAGTAATACCCCTGGGCATCTTTGTTTTATTTCAATGAGCAGTGAACTTCCATGCTGAAGCACAAAATATGCTGTAAGAAAAGAAAAAATGGTGTTTGGGGAGGGGAAATCCCAGGAAAGAGGGAATGAAGAAGAATAGGGAGGAAGGAGAAAATCAGAAAAAGCTACTGAGCAGCTTCTAAGTCTTTACACTGTAGAAAGGACAAGCTGCATGCTTTTGCTCTTTTGGTGTCTACCTCCTCTGCCTTTCAATAACAGTTGAGTATCTAGCTTACTGGACATTTTTATAAATCTTTCTTGATTCCTGCCTGCTTATGTATGCACCCAATTTCCTTTTCAGACCTGGCCTTGAGTGATTTCATACTAGAATCAGACCTCTGAGGATCCTGAGTCTCACCGCAAGTCACTTCTGACATGGGAATTTAAGCTTCTGCAAGCTCTGACAGACACAAGGATGAAGATCTTGCTGCAGAAGTGGAAGGTAAATTTAAGTTGTTCCCACTTGTCCTCTGTGCCCCTCTCTCAACACTTACTTCTCCCCAAAGCAGTCAGCATCAGGAGTTGTCTGACTCCACTTCAGCAGTTGCAGTTTGTTGTCTGATTTCTTAACTTGAGCTGCTGAGGCACAGACACGTGTCCTCTTTCACTCACTCTGCTATAGGGACAGTAACCTCCAGCCAAGGAATGGAAAAGACATTGGTGGGCTGCAATAGCTGAAATTGCCACACAGAGTTTCACTAGAGGTCATTTGTCAGAGTGGTAAGTGATTTAAAAGCCTTGGAAAAGTTCACCCTCTATGACTTAATATGACTTTTCCATCTCGAACTTCTGTGGCTCTGAAGAAAGTGCAAAGGGTGTAAACAGTGAAGCAGAAACCCTTTCTAGTCGTCCTTTTTTATTTTTATTTTTTTTGATTCCCATTCACAGCAAATATTTTGGTAAAGAGACCCACTGAAACAGAAGAAGAAGATTAAGCAATATCCACAGTTGTAACTGCAAAAACTGCAGGCAATGCTTGGGCCACCATTGTCCATCTGCCCAGCCAGAAGCGTCCTGGTAGAGCCAGAATGGAAACACGAGGAAAGTGTATTTTTCACCATTTGTTTTGACTCTGCTCTGGGGTTTAGATGACCTGTTGGTAAAAATGCCTGCGTCCTGTCTCCATAACAGATATATCAGTTGTAAATTATCTGTCCAATTTTGCTATTGTGAGTAAGACCCGGTGGGAATTAATGGCACTGTATTATTGCTGCTGGCAGACGGCCTCCAAAGAAAACCGGCTTCCCTGCTGTGTTCTGCTAGGCCTCAAACGTTGGTGTTCGGAATATTTCTATTTGAGGCAATCAAATATTTGGGAAAGAGGTCGTAGATGTGGGTGGAGAAGGTGGGGAGCCTGGCCAGCACGGAGTCAGCAAGGAGAAGCGGCTCATGCGGGATGGTGGGGAGCAGGTAGCGGCACGGCCCACGTGCAAGCACAAGCACACGCAGCCTGCACTGCCGATTTGCTGTATTGCTGCTCAGCAACTAGTTACACGTGGTGGGAACCGGGAGGTGGGAAGAGAGGCAATTTGTAGTCATGTTACGTTTCCTACTTCAAAACTTTGTTTTTACAACTATTGGCCTTGCCTGCCCCAGGAGCTCTGGCCTCTGCAACGAGCTGTGTTGTTTCATTTCTGTCAGCAGTGGGTCTTTTCTCTTTGCTCCTGCAGGAAGGCTTTTGTTTCATGTCTTTCCTCCCCTGCTGCATGCTGTGCTGGTCAGGCAATTTGCCACGTGCTCAAAAGCTTTCTTTCCGCTCCTCTCTGCAGAGCTGGCCTCCAGCTCGGCTCTCCATGCAAACATTCGTCAGATGCTTCAGTTGCAGATGCTCGGGCCCGGGCCCGTGTTTGATCATAGCGTTCCATGCGATAAGAGGGTGGACACCTGGACGGTGGCCAGCCCAAGCGTTATAGTCCTCTCTCTTATGCTGTTTGCATTTGTGACATTTTCTCCTTTTGAGTCTCATGTCTGCAATGTTGATCTAGGAGGGTGGCCATCTGGATCCCTGCCTCTGCTGGTAACTGCAGCTCCGTCTCTGCCTCTCTGCTTCTAGGTTTGATTTTTGCCTCTGGCCACCCCTCATGGCAGGGCTTTCCACAGCCGGGGGGACCCAGCTCTGATTTCTCATCCTTGCCTTTTTCCCCCCTCAGGGTAGCTTGAACACAGCAGCCGCGCAGAGGCCCTGTGCTATGACTTTCACAGCCAATTCATGAGTAACTTCAGCTGATAATGAACTGAGACTCATCTAATCCTCCCCAGTCCAAAGTACAGTAGTGCTTTTGGTTAGGTGAGGGAAGGGAATATACAGATTCATTTCATTATTAAGATTTCTGGCCATTAGGAGGATCTTGACCTTCCCGGGGCTCTGAGGCTTTCTGACTGGCTCTGTAGCTTTTCCCTTGGAGGCACAGCATCCATTTCACAAAGGGTTTGAGTGAAGCACAAATGTGGCTGACTTCATCTGGGACCCCTGGGTGTGAGGTATTTTCAGAAATCATCAGAGTGAGTCAAAAAGCAGAGAAAAATCTGCATGACTTTTTTTTTTCTTTTTTTTTCCCCAAAAGCTTGTCTTACAGAAAAGGAAACAACCTTTCAGCCAGTCAGCTCCAGCTATTCTCCACAGTCCTCAGCTGGCCTCTCCATGGCATTTGTCACCAGGGTTCGGAGCCCCTCCAAAGCATTCGTGATATGTCTGCCCCATGGAGCAGATATGAAGCAGATACCCACACTAACCATGACCAAGTGAGAGCTGGAACCCAGAAAAGTATAGCTCTATCAGTGTGGCATGCTGCCCAGGCTAATTAGACCTGCCAAGAAGGGCTAATTAGCTAGGCTCAGTGCCACACTGATGTGACTATATTGCTTTCATGAACCAGCAAGTATCATTTGTAGCTAACTTTAACGTGGAGATCCAGCATGAAGCTGAGCAGATGGAATATACACTTGCAGGGCCTCCCTCACTGGTGTGAGCACACTGCTGTGTAGGAGCCAACTGCACATACAAATGTTCATTTGGGTGGTAAGGGCTTTTACAAGTGAGCCCCAGTGAATTAAGCTTCATATGCCTGTGGGGAATGAAGCACGGTTAGATTTTCCCCTTTGCCAGGGAGAAAAAACAGAGCACACACGAAGTAAGTCATTTGCTCGACTTCACACAGGGCATCTGTGCAAGGCTGGTCTCGCAGCTCAGCCTGCCTGCCTTGCCATTCTCTGCCCACAAAACCACCCTCCTCCCCTGTCAAATAGCACTTGGCAGCTGGCTGCTCCCTGCCTGCCTATGCCACAGGATGGACCATTCTTGCAGGCTCACAGAGGACGGCTCTCATACATGACCCTTCTCAGGTCTTTTGGACGATCCCTTCCCTACCTTGAGGAACAATCACACATTGTATTTTACTTCTTTTTTCTTACAGTTTTGCCCGCAGTCTTGCATGCTTTTGGCGGACGATCCTGCTCGCTCCTGGGCTGCCACTGGAACAGCCCCAGTTCCACGGTGTCTGCGGTTCCCCACGGCCGTAGGAGGGTGGAGACATTCAGTCCTGAAGCGTGTAAGGAGGTAGTGAATCATAGAAGCTCTTATTTACCAACATCTCACTCCATAAATATGTCTTTAACACAGTAATTTATAAGACATTCAAAACTGAGACAAGCTTAGTGCTGCACTCAGCTGACAGAAGAGGCTCCTCAAGGCTTGTGTTGTGGAGACACTGCCCACAGACCATGGAGGCTCCGGCTCTTCCCACAGCTGTGGCCGCATGCAGGACATGCACATGGTGGCTTTTGTTACAGGATGAAGGGCTCCAAGAGTTGTCCATTTCCTTCTTAGGTTTGGCCGACAGACTGGTAGGAATAAATTAAATGAGAAGGAGTTTATGAAGGTGGTAATATCCCAACTGTTCAATTGTCTCGTGGAAGTACAGCAAGAGGAAGCATGGGTTACACACACACTGAAGTGTCGTAGCATGTCTTACAGTCCTACATAATCAGCACAAGCATAGCAGCAGCTCGCTACTGTAACCGAAGACTGCAGCATAATTAGCTTAATTATAATGCCATTGGCTGAATTCAGTTCAGAAATATGCCATTTTCTGTCCCCTACAGGGCAATGCATAATCCCAAACACTTCATCAGCTGAAAGTAAGCTGATGAGATACAGCTGGGCTGCAGCACTGTCCCACAGCCACTCTTTTGTTTAATGGTGTTTTTCCCTGAGGATCTGACTGTAGTTGGTGCTAGCTTATACCTTTACTCACTTTATCAATCACATGGAGAGAATGTGACACCTTCTTTTACAAAAGGAGCTGGGTTTAACCTTACCACACCTGCAGAGACCACAGGCTACAGCAGCCATGCACTTCTCAGGAACTGCTCTGATAGCTATTAATGTAAAAGTGTTAACTTTATAGCTGCTGATCTGGCCAACTAGAACAACTAAGCAAAGTATATAGTTGCTTCCCACATACCCCCACACATCTGCACTCCTCACAGCCTGTACCCCAAGTGCAGCCATCCTGCTTTTCAGGGACCAAAGCCACATGCTTAATGAGCCAACATGCTCTGTCCAAGTCAGAGCTAAGGGGGTGACACAGCCCCAGGTGCTGGTGGCAGCAGTGACTGCCCTGTACTACCCAGGCAGAGGGCACAGCCACAACCTTCCCAAAGAGGTTGTGACAAACGGACCAAGCAGACCAGCGATGCTCAGCTGGCCCACAGCTGTGCTTTCCAGATGGAACCCAGACCCTAGTTGCTATCATGCTGTAAAACAATAATTGTCCAATGTTGCTTCAAGACCTAATCAACCATAATCTCATACTTATAGTGATATTTGGATCTTCATAAAATGCAAGTTTTCCTCTTCAGCTCCACTCCCTTATCACCTTCCCACACACACTTACACTGTCCTATGAAAATTCACCTCACTTCCCAGAAAAAATTAATTCCCAAGATTTTTTCCTAAAGAGCAGTAGGAATAACTGACTTTTGAATTCAGCACAGCAAGCCAACAATTAAAAATGT
The DNA here is from genome assembly GCF_036417845.1 of Apteryx mantelli. Taxonomy (NCBI): domain Eukaryota; kingdom Metazoa; phylum Chordata; class Aves; order Apterygiformes; family Apterygidae; genus Apteryx; species Apteryx mantelli. The sequence continues at coordinate 30,772,615 of NC_089978.1, forward strand.
TTCATTTGGGTTGACAGGAAATGAAACTGTATTTTTGGTAAAACAATAAAACCCCAGAATTCCATTTTGGATCAAGCACAGTGTTTGGTTCAACCTGAAACAAAACACTTCATTTTTGTGTTTAAACTTTTCACCCCTTTTTATTTATTGCAGGCAGGAAAACCTCAAAACAAAAACAAATGTTGTTTCAAACTGAAAAGTTGAACTGTTTCACTTTGAAATCATCAGACTGTGTCGACTGGAATTTCTCAGAATCATTCTCTTTGTCTTTGGCTGAAACTATTTGCTCAATTTCATCTTTAATTCACAAGAAGTTTTGCACAACAAAAGAAAATTCCTGAAGTTTTCACCTGGTCCCACTTATCTGTTGTTTGAAATCACATGCCTGAAAAATTTTGAAATAATGACATTATTTTGATGACAATATTCTTAACACAAATGGCCTCTCAAAACAAGGTCTTCCCCACAGAATATACTCCTCTTCTCTTTAGAATGCCTCATGCAGGGGATGAAACAGGGAAAGAGTGTTTCCTTTGGCTTGGTCCTTATGTGGTCTGAAGGCAGGAGCAAAGAGCAAATGTCAAATCTAATGCACTGCAACAGGGATAGAGCAGCTGAGCTGTAGGCAGTGCTGCTTCACAGTAGACATGTGGCAAGTGGGATCCAGCTGTGTGGTACCGGGAACCAGGATGCTTCTGAGAAGGATCTCCAAAATTAAGTCAAGGAAATAAGGAGCTACTCACCTGGCCTGCTTTTGTCTTCTGCTGTTCATCAGCCAGTTGGACAGTTTAACTGCATCTGGGTTTTACTGGGTTTAACTGTGTCGACAGGTTTTATCTATTAGAAATAGAGGAAAAATAGCCTCTTCAGATGTTTCATTATTTCCATTTTCAACTCCATATGAAAAAGTAGAACAGGGAATAGATTTGACCTTCGACCCTAACAGAGTTTGGGGCAAAGATCCCATCTGTTCTGGATTTTAGCTGGACCTGTTCACCACCTCTATCAACATCTGGATACGTTAATGCTTTAAACAGTGGAAACAATCCTCAGTACAGATCTATCTGCCTCTGACCAAAAATATGGCTTGCCTATCCTCACACATCTGCGGAATTACCCAGATCATAAAACACATATTAAAATGCCTGGGCATAAGTAGATATGTGACAGAATAGGAGATAGAACAGAGGACCAGAAGTGAACGAGTTAAAAATTGCTACAGCCTCTCCCAGTGTTTCCTTGGGTGGAGTGTGTAAAGGTTAAAAATTTCTAAATATTCAGGAGTAATAAATGATCTAAGTAGTTTTCTGGCGGTACCTCATGTTCCCAGAGAAACAAATGCTTCAGGGATATGCACCATTTCAGAAGAATGTGACAGAGAGAAGAAAAGATTTATTTTAAATCTTGAGATGATTTGTCTCATCACTGATATTGAGGTACAGGCTCCTTTTCACCATCCAGAAATACTATCAACTAAACAATGAAGAACACAGTGCCTAAGGATTTGTGTCTCGCCCTTGAAGACCTTAAAACTACAGTATATGAAGATTTTCTCTTTCCTCCACATGTATCTGTAAAATTCTTCTTTCCCCCTTAGAGCCCTTCTACTTCAGTTCATTGTGGCAGCAAACTGGGGGCTATCTCTTTCAACTGAAATGAAATCAGTTGAAAGGATCAAACGTGAGTAAGAAATCCCAAGGACATCTGAAGTGTGACCTCTCCTGTGCCCAGCTGCCTGTTGCAGGGAGAGGTGAACTGTGTGGAAAGTGAATGGTCTTTGCAATTATCCCACTGCCAAGCCTGGGTGAAACTGGGCAATCACTGCAGAAGCTAATGCAGGAGTAAAACAAAGAAGACATCCCCAGACTGAGCTATAGCAAATATTTTTCCTGTGTTTCCATGAGGAGAAGGAAGATGATTGTTACCTTTCATACACTCTTTAATTCAGGGTGGGGTGAGGAAAGGACCAAGGAGCATAGGAGGTCAGGTTAAGGCCTGGGATGGAGAGCAGTAGTGGCTGCCTTTCTTTCCTTGGTTCTGGATGTGAGGCTGCAAAAGGGGAAAGAAAAGGGATATAGCCTGTGGCCAAGATAAGCATCAGTAACATGATTCCTAGGAGACAAAAGAGGAGCAGTGGGAAGCAGGATATATGGGCAGAAAGGAGGAGAGAGGAGCAGAGCAAGGTTCACCTCCCACAAAATAGAAGCAGGAGCAATGCGAGGGTAGGTTTCAACAGGAAGCCCAGGATGTGGCTGTGGTTTCAACAGAGGTGCAGGTGAGTGTATTTATTTGTTTATTTTAGTCTGGCTGAAGCCTGGGCATTTAGATAATGGAAAACCTCAAGCTAGAGAGCTGACGGTTGGGCACCTTTGCAGGTGACAATGTTTGCATTAGACACAGGGATGCCATCCAGTAACAAGCCCTTCTCAAGCAGGAGCAGCCAAGACCGTGATTCCACAGACAGAGTGAGGATGCAAGGGGGAAAGGCTTTCAGGAGGCTTGGAGAAACCTGGCTGATGTCACCATGGTTAGTGGTGCAAATACTAGAAAGCCCAAGCTAGTTTAGCATCCACACATCACCCAGAGCCCATAGGACCCATCCTATCCCCTACACATCACTTCTTAGCTTATTATCTGCCAGTCCCAAGCTTTCATGTCTCTCTAAGCTTCATCTGTGCACTTACACTGCATACTACAGCATATCAAAGATTGATTTAGTTGGGTGCTGAGTGCTGAGATCCTGATCTACTTCAGTACATACTGCACTATGGGTCTAACAGCTCTTCTGGTTACCTTACAGGTTATCTTAGCAGACCCTTACGTGTTGCTGATACGGCAGCAGGAGCAGCAGGGTAAGCCAGACAGATATCTTCCTACTGCAGTTCTAGGGTCTCCTCATGGCAAGACAACCAAGAGCTGTTTTCAGGGGAGTTTCTAGGAACCACAAATCTACCTATGACCTCCCGGAACACAGGATTAAAGACAACCTCTTATATTGCACAGACTTTTAGCAGAAATTGGGTGATTGGCATTGAAATAAGCCTGGTGGGAGGGACCTTTATGAGTGTGATCCACACAGATTTGGCTGCTAGAACAAGCCCATAACCAACTGTTTTACTTACCTCTCTTTGGTAATAGTTTGGCCAAAATCCAAGGAATCTATAGAAAACATGCTGAAGACTGCTCAGCCAATTAATCTTTTGTAACTTATGGGAAAAGAATGTCATATGATCATATAATTAAAGGCTGGCTCATAAGGTGTGTGCACTAATTAAGATTCAGGCCTATAGTTGCCAGGTAACTATATGCAACATTTTCAACATTGAAATGTTTGACTTTACAGCCTTAATAAATGTTTTTCAATGCCATTTTGTGTGCCATTTTTCCTCAATCAGAAAAGAAAAGCTGACAGAAAAGGCAGATTCCACCCTAGAGCACCTGATATCCATATGGTGTAGTAGAGGTGGGTCCTCTTGCTCTCCCATCCAGACCTTCTTTGCTATGATAGCCAACAGACAGCAATAGCAGATTGTCACCTCCTCCAACAATTGGTGCTGCTGGAGGGACAATGTCTGGCCAGTGTATTTTAGAGACTGTTGCTGATAGCAGAAGAATTATAATACCAACAATTTGAGAGTCTCTTCCTGGTGCTGAAGCAAAGCCTGCTCCAGGGAAGCAACCTTCTGCCTGAGTTTCTCCAAGCTTATTTCTTTCTTTCCCATTCACTTCAGCCTGACATTGCCCCAGGCTTGTCTTTTCCTCCCTGCTGGTTTCTCCCAGCCCTCCTCCAACTTTCAGTTCTTCTCTCTTTTCTCCCTTCTACATCTTCTCTCTTCTACAATGCCTAAGCATCAACAAAAGGGGAGGGATGTGGAGAGCACAGACAGAAGGCAGGAAAGACTCAGAGAGAGCCAGAAAGACCCCAGCTTGGCCTGTGCCTGCAGTTGCAGGAAAACTGTTCAGCCCCTGCTTCCTTGGGGGGAACGTGCTCTGAGCAGTAAGAGTCCTTTGCTGCCAGCACTCTACAAGCCATTTTTCACAGGCTCATAACTTGGCCAAATTTGGGCAGATTTTCCTGGACATAGCAAATGGTATATTCCTGCTTCAAAGGCCTCCTCCTGCCAAATTTCAAACCTTTTCCCCTTCTCTTGGGGAATGCAAGCACTTCAGAAAGAAGTTGACCAGGATATAATACAGAGACAGAGTTTTGCCTTAAACCCTCAGAAATGCTTGGAACAATCTGGCAATATCTGAGACAGACACACAGCATGGAAAATATCAGCTTAAACAGTAAAAGCCTAGCAAAGTTAGAAAATCAGCTAAAAAAGTGCTTTACAATGGGAAGTGTGAAGGTACTTGGGTATCAGCATCAAGATACATCAGATACTCAGGATAATCCCAGCTTCATTCATATTAAACTAACAAGCATTAGGTAAAATTGAAACTGATAATTGTATATGATGGCCCTATCGGCCAAAACATGATGGAGCTTGATAGATAGATCTGTTAATACATTCACAAAGAGAGCAGGCAGTTTCTCCCCAGATTTCAATTTTATTCTCTCTGTATTTCACTGAAGTTTTAATTAAAAAAACTTCTTTTTTTTTTTTTTTCACCAAAAGCAGACTGAGATGCAGACACAGCCTCACTGTGAATAGGAGACTTCTGCAGTAGTTTTTCTCTGGCTTGGCCATCCTCTGCCCTCCTGGGTCCTCAGAGCAACACAACGGGGCGATGTCCACTCCATCCCTGTGCTGGACCACAGCTGGGAACGTGCCATCACTCTGGCTCTCAGGAGCAGGCACATGCCAGCAGAGTGAGCTTCTCATCCCGTGACAGGGCAGTAGGAAAAGTGCTTGTGTAATTCCCCGACAAGCTCAAACAACCTCCTCAGACGTATACCTAACACCATCGCACCGTGACACTGTGCTGGAACAAACTGTCCCAAAGGGAGTCACCAAAGAAAGTGCTCACAATAGCAGACACCTTTAGCCCCCTTTCAGGGGCTGACTTGAATTGGGGATTTTTCACATATGACAGGAAGAGACTGAAACTTTGTTTGGATGGGCTGAATTTCAGACTACAGTTTAAATTCCCTTAATTTTTTCTCATCTCCAACTAACACCACAAACCAATAACCCTTTACTATATTATTTAAGCCATTCATTGATTATAGAACAAAAGGCTATCAAATCCATCTGACTGTTTATACTACAATCGTAATTATAGCATCCAAGTATGCAAAAGACAATGTGTACTGTAATCACAACAACATAACCATGAATTGTCCATGAACTGTGCAATTAACAATTTACACCTACACAGAGTTGTGTGAACTGAATTCCAGTACTTTTCATCAGAATCATTGCAAAGCTTTTAGAGAGTTTGAACTGGAACCTCATTTCTGAGAAATGAATGTTGGGTTTTTTTTTTCCTCTGCAATGCTCTTGCTGCTTCCCCAGTTTGAACAAAGTACAATCTGTACTTATTTTTGTTGGGTTGTGCTCACTGAGATTGTCTGTCAAACTGCTCATTTGAAAGAACATTCCCTAGTTTCTTAAAAAAAAATGGTTAATTCATAATTATTCCATTCAACTCTAGCTTCTACTATTTAAATTGGAAATTTTATACAGCCTGATTTAATGAAAACTCAGCATTTTGGGTGGAAGCATATTACAGCATGGAAAATTGTACCATCAACAAAATGAACATGATTTTGCAAAATTTCACTTAGTTTGAAACTACCAGCCATCATTTCTCCAGTTAAGAATCTAATTGGATTTTATAAATGCTACCAAACGACACAGAATTCTTTGCTGGATGCAGCAAACAAATACAATGTAATGCCTTTAAAGAAAACTGCCTTTCAGCATGTCCAGAATTTTGGGGGAGAGGCTGTTAAAACTGGATAGGAAGACTTTAAAAATAGATTTTAAATTTGAAATCCTCTTCATCTGCTCACAAATTTGATGAAAATGTGTTTTAACAGTTATGGCATGTCCACATCTTTTACCACTAAGTTCACCAAACTATTAATAAAGTATTAAGGTGTTTGTTTGAGTATGCGATTGTTGATTACATATTGAAATGTTATTGTTCACTGGGAGTGGGCAGTCATTTATTTTCAGGACCTTTCATTCCTACAGGACAGTCAGAGAGAGGCAGTCAGAGAGAAATACTTGAGATCATCTACTGCCTATGTTCATATGCCTTAGTTAACTCTATTGGTGTCTCTAAAATTGTCATCCCAAAGAATCAATGAATGCCGAAAGGGTAATCTGATTCATTCTAATACAAAAAATATGTGAAATTTGCTGTACGTATAAATCTAAGTCCCACAGATCTCACCTATAGCCAACCAAATCCTAGGCTCTTTCATCTAGATTCCCTTCACGGTTAAAGAGGAAAAGGCATGTCCAGAGGGAAATTGCTTCTAGCTGTATGTAACACTTATCTTTGGATAGGAGCGCTCTCTGGAGATGCATCTCTCTCTTTCTCTCTCTGTCTCCACTGAGGATGGAGGGGATGCCTGACCTTTCAAAAAGCCAAAGTCACTCGGGAAAAATTCTGCACTTAAATAAATACATAACTTATTACTCTATCATTTTCAGTGTGTTACTTATGCAGGTAAAATTATAGTCAAGCACAAGTGTTTGCTTAATCTGGACCAAAACATATGATGAGGAATGTGGACATAATTTATATATGAAAGGCACAAAGTTATACCTATCCCTTTGTGGGGAAAAGTATCAAGGCCATTCTCCTTTATTTCTTCTGCAGGAGCAGACATCTGTACCCAGAGCTGTTACCTGTGGATGTGCGGGCCCTCCTGCTCAGCAGGAAGAGCCAGTCCCAATCAGCATATAGATGGGATGCAGAATAAGCATGAGCCATATTTTATCAATGTCAAAAACTTCTCCATGAAAATAAAGCAATATATACACCCTTGTTGCTGCAGAAAGGATTGCAGCTTGACAGTTGCAATCGACGTGCAGTTGAGCACATACAGAACATGTTTTGCTGGAATTACAAAGCTCCACACATCCCCAAACTTTGTTGAAGAGTATTATCCTTTGATCACTTTTCAGCTGGATCTCATATTTAGTGAGGGTGTGAGAGACAGTATTCTGAACATACTTATATAACTTGCTGGATTTTTGTAATTTATACTCCTTTTGCCAAGGAAGATTACCCTCTCAGTGAGCAAGCAATGGTCAACCGATTTCAAGAGAGTAAATCCTGTTGGCACTTAAGATAGAAATGATTAGACCCCTTGTTATCAAAGTCCCAAGGTCAAGTCATCAAATATGAGTGATTACATTTTCTAATGGTTTTTCTGTGCTCATTAGAGTGCATTCAAATATTCAGAATCACCTCTGATCATGACATTCAAAACCTGCTCTGATGGCTCCTGACAAGTAGAAATGTATTCTTTAATCTTTAACCACATAAACAATAGATAACCACTTGTAATTGGGTTCAAATTGATTTCAGGTGGCTTCAGAGAAAAGCAATTTCTACAACAGATTAACCTTTTAATTAATGTTTATTAAGGATATTACCAGGTGCAGGAATTCTGCTAAAGCAGAAAATTACACTTCATTGACATTCATTTATGATAAAATAGCTGATCCACTACCAGGTCATTATTCATGTATTTAACATCATATTTTGTTCTTGATGAAAATGCCATAAACTCTAATTAACTATTGTAACACTGTATTTTTTAAATACATAGTTCTTTAGTGAATAGGGGAAGAGGCATACAAAGATCAAGATGTCCTTTCGCACAGGTTTTCAGAGAAGGAGCCCTTTTTACGGAATGTCATCATGGACAGGACATTGTGCTATAGCATCAGCTGTCTTTAAAGGCTTGTGAGATATTTCATTCACTAAGGGGAGTGCAACTGCACAGAGAGCACTGTAAGAGTTCACGCGCTACGTCAGGGTGTAAAAGACCTCATCCACAGAGAGCAGATAGTTTGATCTCTCGAGAGGAACATAACCCAGGCTACAAAGAAGTTTATTTCAAAGTGTTTGAGGTACACTAATGCTTCTGTGTTTGAATGTCTGAATCCAGATCATAAGGAGAATGGTCCCCCAGGCACCTTTTAAAACTATCAAGTCTAACTGAGGTTTGAGGTGATTTCCATGAGGCTGATAATGATGCTATGTCAGGATACATCTATAATGCTAAATTAAGAAAGGGTCAATTATTGTCTGCATGCATCTATAATATTAAATAAAAAGGGGGCAGTTATTGTTGATACTCTTCAGCTGTTTTCTCTCTCCTGTGTTCTGCTTCGGACAAGTTCAGCTAGCTCTCCCCAAGACACATCTGCTATTGAGGGGACTGGCCTCGAGCAGCATGGATGTGGACCAGCATACACCACTTGGCTTTGGGGTCAGGGATCAGTCTCTGATCCTCTTTTATGTGGCAATGTAGATACAGACTCTGTGGCTATTTCTAATTTGCTCCTGCCCAAGAAGAACTTCCTGTGGCCTCAAGCCATTCTGATCAACAGACCAAAGAACCTCATGTTCTCAAGGGTTTTACTTTATTTTGTTTTGTTGCACTTGTGGAACAAGTCACTCCCAAGCATTGTCCATGCTTTTCTTCTCTACCCACAGCTTCAGTTTAGCATGCTATACACAGTATACTTTCCAGGCACTGAGTAAAAAAAGAAGTCTTGCAAAGTTCTCATTGTTCCAGAGTGTGTTTGTCATTCTGTAAACTTATGCCAATTAAAAAACCTTTTCAGTAACAATGAAATAAAAGAATAGATATACAAGTCCTTCAGTCCACTAAAGCTGGTAATTTTCTGTGGAAAACTTTGTTCAGCTACTGGTAGGGTCACTTCCTTCCAGCATCCTCTCTTACTCTCTCAGTCCCAGATGAAGGGCATCTAAATACCGCTTCGACAGATAAAACTTTTTCTTTGAAAAAATAAAAGACGATTAATGCTTGGCTGGGGAGAACTCATGGGCAGAGAGAGACAAGAATTCTTGTGAAGAAACTGGAGGACTTCATCTGTCTAGAGCTAGACCATCTCTTCAATAAGGTGAGAGCTCAGTTCCCAGGAAAGTCAGGTTGACTTTGGAACATCAGGAGTGACATAATAAAATGCTTTCAGCAGATGACAATATTGTCAACATCACTGTGACTGGTAAATACCTGGACACGCTCTCAACCACTTTTACCTTTTCTCTGTAGCCTCACGCAATGGTACCCTATAAACTTCACTGAAGAGTCATTACTGGATGAATATCTAACATACAGATAGGATGATCACAAATCTGTATATAGTCCACAGAACCTTGAGAGATCTCCTGAAAGTGTCTTAAAAGATCAGGCAGAGGAGATCCTACTTAAAAAGCTGTCTGAAATAATGTTTTATTTATGTTTCTGTATTTCAGTACATGGGTTTATCTATTTATAAGAGAACTTTAAATATAGATGTGAAATCTAAGTTTCTTTCTAACATTTCTGTACTGTAAGATTTAAACACATAGGTTTCTTGATGCTTTGAAATTCTATTCACTTCCTAAAGTCTTATTTTCAACCAGAGTCAAAATTTATTTTTTCCTACCATTTCAATGTTTAGGTTTTTTGATTCCATAAAGTTCAACAAATTTTGTTAAGTATCCCAGAACTATGGAGTTCATTTTTATCTGCTGAAACACAAAGGAAAGCTATTTTCTCTTTTTCAAACTTATCTGAACTATACAAAGGGAAAAGTGTCTGTAAAACTCACAGAAGAGCACTTAAACAGCACAAAAGAAAAAAATCTATAAAGCTGTATTACTAGACTCTGCTTAACAATATGCCACTTCCTGATTAATATCACTCGAATGCAATGCATGAATAAATTGTAATTTAAATGATTACACATATACACCATCATATCAAAACCAAAATGAGATACTTAGAAAATCAAAGCTTTCTCTTTTTTTTACTCTGTAACCACATCTTTCTCCACTCTAACAAGGGGATTTGGATATCACGGACTCGTTTCAAAATTTTCTCTGAAGCCAGGGCTGGTTACAATGCAGAAAACTGACAGGGGGAAAAGACAATATAGACACAGAAGCTTTCAAATTTGTGGATAGCCAAAGGCATGTTATACCCTCTTAAGGTAAAAGAAAAAGGAAAAGTAAGCTGGTGTTGTTAAGGCACCAGCCAGGGACCAAAAGGTTCAGATTTAAGTTTCTTCTGTGCAAAAAGCTTGATTTGAGTCACTGGACACATGCTCTCTGCAGCTGTTTGTGAGATAGTGCCCTATGGGAGAAATGAAATAATGCATCGAGGCTTCAGGGATCTCTGAACTAGATTGCATACCTTTGCACAGTCCTGTAGTTTGCACAGTGCCCTGGAGACAAGTTTATAATGTTTCCATGGCTCAGTTTACCATCCTTCATTTCTTCTGTTTCAAGTAAGAAGCTGTTCAGAGCTCAGAGTCTCACAGTGTTGCATGTACAGGAGTGGGGCTTGGTGCAGGGCTGAGTCATGAACAAGCACCAGAGATAAGGTTCATGAACCCTACAGCCATTGAGTCGATTTGCCTAAGTGGGTATTTATTTAGGAAAACAGAACTTCCCACCTTGTCAAGCCCAATTTCTGGGTATCTGAGCTATCATCTCTGATAACCTTTTCCTTGACCAACTAAACTTCATCTTCAGACCAGTGAGGTGGTTTGCCCCCCTTGAGCCTACCCCTGGCTCTAACACTAAGCAGTAGGCAAGGCCATCCCTTGGCTTTCTTTTGCTTTACATCACTGTCCCCTTTGACAGTCTTTCTGCTTCTCTATGTTACCACGTGGCCATTTATTGAATTTCCCTCACCTTTTGCCACTATGAGAAAAAAAAGATTCTTATATATTTATATAAATGTCCCTTTGTGGAGGGTGGGGGACAGGGAAAGAGATGTAAAACAACAGAACAGACTACTCAATGGAAACTTCCAATGTCATTATCCTTTTCAAACATACGATCTATAGTTTTCAGATGACAATGTTGAATGTATGGAAGACAAATTAGAAGTTTGATTCGGAAGCCTTTCTATATTTCTTTTGTAACAGAAGAAATTAACTGGTTGGCCATCAAATTGTTGTGGACACACCAGGAAACACAAAGTTTATGGTTAGATCACAACCAATGGTAGGAGAGTCTGCTATGAAAATAGTACAATGCAGCAGGTAGCATCCACATGGTCCTTGGCTTGGCCATGCTGAAGATATTTCAGCTGAAGAAGTTGTTGACATAGGGCATCAACTTGGGAAAAATGGCTTTAATTTATTTAAATGCCTTTTTTTTTTTTTGGTGATTGCTACAGCAAATGCACCCGTTGTTTTTGTATTACATTTTGTGGTCTGTCAAGCACTCTGCTTTAGACATGGTATCATTACAAGAGAACCACAAAAATGCTTTAGATTCTTTGGGATACTGAAGGGAGGAAGAAATCTCAAGAGATCCAAGAAAAAAAAAATCATGAAGAGAGAGAATAGAAGGTTTGTTATCCATCCTGTTCTTGGAAAGAGAACCAACAGGGATAAGACAACAAGGGCACATATTTACAAAGCACAATAAAAGGCCTCTGTGCAGTCATGTCTGCATAGAGCAGATGAGCGGTAGTTCTGGGAAGAATTACACAAGACAGCTTGTGTACGTGTGCCTGCAAACACAAAAACACACATATGCACACATACATACAGTATATTCCCACATGATGCCCATTTTCTGTTATGTGTACAAAATCCCTCAGTCTCAGTCGAGAAACTCCACAAGCACTTCAGATGCAAAACATGAGAAGTCCAGTTTCCTGTACTGCCAGATTACCCAAGTGACAAGCAGCCTAAGAACAGAACTATGAGTAACTTTTCTCAGAAACAAGGCTATTAAGTCTGGCTTTAGCTCAACAAATCCATGAGCCATTATACATAGACATTTGACTGGGTGTCATGGATCTGACAGACTAGAGGAAAGGCAGCTTATGAGCATAGCTATTCAACAGTAGTGCAAATAAGAGAATCTACTGGCAAAATGCTTTCAAATGGATTTGTTAGGTGTGTCCACAGCAGCTTGTCATGTGTCCCATCTGCAATTCACACAGCTTCCAAAATCTTAGTGTAAGCCTTGTGTCCAAGAAATAACATATACATCTTCTTTAAGAGTCAAACAAATCCAGCTATCTGGACACTCCAAAGCTCTTGCACTCTTCTCCCCTCTCAGATCTCCACTTTCATCTCTTAAAATATTCCATTGTACTAACGACCTAGCATAAACATTTCCTTCATCTGAAATTTCAACCTTATTCCTTTTCTCTGCGTACTGAATGTTGTCTCGGTATGTATCATTCCAAATGTGCCTGCTACACATCCATTTTCATCTTCCTTTCTTGCACAGACTTTTTCCTTTCAACATGTCTAATCATATCTTTGCCAGACCTAATGGTGTCTATCTTAATACTATTCTCAATTTTCCTGTCAGGCTTTTACAAAATTAACCTTTTTCCCTCCCCCTGAGTTTTCAGAAATGGGTGATCAGTGATGTGTGATCAGACGATGCTGAAAATCTTGCTTTCTTCCTCTCTCTGGGTCACAACCCACAAGTTTTTTACTCTGTTTTCTTCTGTTTACACTTATTTAGTAGGAAACATTGTCTGCCCTGTTGGAGCTCCATCTCCTCTCTCCTGCTAACTTCTCCCCATGAACAAAAGTCAAATCCCCATCCACACCAAACTCCCTCCACATACATAATATCCCATCCAGTCTGCAGAAAGAAATGGGAATGACATGAGCTGCTTCTTGGTTATTCTCTGTCAGCACTCCAGAGACCACTGACATCTGCTCTGTCTAATGAGGTTGCTAAGAGTCTCAGTGAAAGGAATGAAACAGGGCTTTCCCTCCACTAGCAGTATTTCCTAGCATGATTGCCCCTTCCTCCAGGAGTTAATTTGTACACTCATTAGCTAGGCTTAGAGTCAGTTATTTATACTGCCAGTTGGCTACCATCTCTGAGCTGTATAAGGCCACTGTTCATTGCAGGTGCTGTAAGTGCTTCTGTATTGTAGTCCTTGGCCCCTTTCACAGCCCAGAAATATGCCTTCGATCCAAAAATGTGATGGTGGTTTTTAAAGGGCCTCCTTTGAGCAGCTAGGGTTGATTTTAAATGGTCAGTGTGAGATTCTCTGAAAACGGGAAGGAATTTTTAAAGCAAGGTCGGACCATAGTTGGAGTTTTAAGCTAAATATTTACCTCCTTGAGGTAAGTGGGCACTTGGGTCTTAGCTGGTAGCTTTCTGAAGGAACTGCAGATTTTCTCAGAGTGTCACAGCTCCCTCCCCTAGGCATAACCTAGAGAGTCAATATACCTCAGAGACATTTGTGAGAAAATCGGTAAGCTATGAGGTAGAACTTACCTGGTCAAATGCAAACAACTAAAATAAAATAGGCTCCCTTTATAGTCAGCAGAAGACAATGCACACTTATAGGTGAAAAACATCCGATATTCGTTAGGATGAGACAATCTCTGTTTACAAGGGCCTATTTCTCTCAGTTGGCCATAAGGGGAGTGACAAGACGACTAACTCAGACACACAATATACTCTGTAGGCTTCCAGTAAATCTAGGCAAGGTGAAGCCCTCCCTGATGACAGGTTGGTCCCCTGACCATCTGCACTAACATATTGGTCAGATTTCTCAGGCTTCTTTTCTCTACTGTATGCACAGTATGATGGATGGACCCATGGGAAGAAATCTGGCTGGGGAAGGACCACAGCCCAAGACTGTCACTGGGGAACGTGCCAGCCCAGATGGTCTCCTCTGAGCATGGAGATCCAGAACCTCTCTACTGGTCTGTGACCCCGCATACCTAACCCATACCTTTCTCTAGCTCTGGAGGTTCCTCTTTTCCCCTACACCTATGTCTTCCAGCTTTCTCCAGTCCCCCTTCTGGACCCCTTCTTTTCCTTATAAGTAGCTCATCATGGAAACCCTGAGAAGGTGATGTCTGCAAGACATAAGAAGGAGGAGGTAGAGAAAATGCTGGGGAGACACAGGGGAGTGCTGGGCAGTGGAGTATGATGCTACTGTGGCAAAGCAGTCACAGGGTCCTCCATATCTTTTGTTATTATACTGGGCCATGAGGAACTGCCCTGGCTACTTTCACAGGCGCTCGCTCTTGGTGGTTCTACTCCATGTCATCACCCAAGCAGACGCACATGGGGTCAGAGGGCAGGAGGGACAGCACAGCAGAGCGCTGTGTAAGTGTGCCAGATTGCATCCTCCCTGCAAAGACGCTGGGGCAGGAGCCAGAAGGGTGAACATCCCACTCTGTGGATGGCCATTCACATGAATTCTGGTTGATACCATGTTTTAGCTTTGCATCCAAAGCCAAAAAAATCAGATTCCCTGTGCTGCAGACTGCTTGAGGCACCTTCTGTTTTCCAGTGTTCCCTTCTCTGAAGGATGTTCTAGGATAAGAAAATAGATGAAGTATCAACAGTCAGACCAATTCTGCGCAAGAAGTGAACTGTGCAGGTCTGACACCCAGGTGCCTGGGTCCCTTATACATACCTACTGCAAACTGCAGCCAACACAAATCCCATATGCTGTTTGGACTTTGCTTTTTACACACAGGCTGATGTAAGGATTTTAATCACTTGCCTGGGGCCTGACTTTAAGGAGCAGCTGCAGGAAAATGAAGCGACTATACCATAATAAAACGCAGTATTTCCATATTACATACCCATGAACTACAAAGCCGCAATATGCCCCATTCAACCTCCTGTGACTGTAGGTGGTTAAGCCCAGGCAATGAAGGGTTTAAGTGAGCATGCAGTGTCGGGCCTGCCAAGAGAGCTGGGAGGAGCAAGGAGCAGCTCTGAATCTGTAGAAAGACTTTATAAAATGTCCCAGCAAAAGTGCTGGGAGTTCAGGCCTGGACATAAATGTTGTTGATGCTGACCATTGCATATGTCCATTCCAAACTGGTATTTGCTAATTAGGGCTGAGTAACCTATGGAAAAGGCTATTTGCAGACAGAGTCCAAGAATGACCAGGCTCAGAAAGCAGCTGCAAGCAGTTTTGCAATATGATTTTATCTGGGCAGGATGAGTTCATATTTGGAAACCACCCAAATTTTTCAGCCATCTGAATCCCTGCTTCTCTTGACTAGATCTCTATCATGTAAGAAATTCCTTCAGCCTAGGGGATATGAAACCCCTGGCAGGTCTCTTCCCTGGGTCAAGGGACAGGAGTATATGAGAGGTAAAAGACAGAAGGGTTTCATCCAAGTCTAAACTATCCACAGATTTGAAAAAACCAAAGCTGGTATTCTCTGGCCTGGCCAGCAGCTCAGAATTAGGCTATAAATGACCCATGAACCTCAGTGGGCTCTCATGCACCAACAGTGCAAAACCAAACCACAGGAAATGGTATATCACTTGGGAATGCTAACCAAGAGGAAACAAATCATTGAAAAAATCAAGCATATCAATAGACTTTTAGAAATGGCAGTTTTTGCCTTGATTACTTCTTTAATATCACAGTCATTTTGACTGGTCAGTTTTTCTTCTATATGCCATGCCCCCCAACAACTTTAGTGGAGCTGGGAGCATTTGGGCAGGCAGGAAAGATTAACCAGGTGACTTCAGCTGCGAAAGCTAACATCTGACAGTAGCAAAAGCAGATGTGGAAGAAAGAACCCAGTGTTCTCAATCTAAAATACTGGCTCTGTTCTTCATGGGGCTAGCAGTTAAAAAACATCAAAGGCAAAATATGCGTGTTAAAGCTAATTTTGTGGCTGCAGAAGGATCAGAAAGCAGGACCTCAATTCTAGGTGGAGGTCTCCCCATCTATCCCCCAAAAGAAAAATTCTGGTAGACAGAGACTTGTCATTCAGTTTCCAGCTCCACTGACTTCCTCTCTCCATTTACTTCCCTGTCGACATAAGTTTCTGAGCACAATATTCATGCCATGATTGCAGCAAAGGTCTACAAGGCTGATGGTGAACTGAGCAGCTGCAAACATGCAAACTCCTTCCACTGAGTATCATAGGAGAGAGAACAGACTAAAACGTTAACTTCTTCTCAAAGGCAAGTGGCCCTGTCTAACACTAGTCCAGGTCTCTAGCTCAGACACTCATCATAAATGCAGTAGATTCTTTGGTTTTCTGTAACTCTGGTGATTAGGATTAGATGACCAGAACCATTCCTTTGTAACAAAACATTTACGAACAGACCAGAATGACAGGTCAGAATGATAGGGTTTTTGTCTCTAAGTGATTAAGTTTTAGACATTAGTTTCAAGATGAAAATAGATATGCCAGCTTCACAGATTTCATACACAGAAACATTATGGCAAAAGAATGTTTAGATGTGCTTTCAAATTACAATTGAAGTCAGCTTTTAGTTTCACGTATGTGCTTTTGGACTAACTGAATATCAGCATTTACAGTAAGCAAGGGAATTAGCCTCCAGACTAGAGGAAATACTATCTGATATTCATTCTCATGCTATAAATCTTACCAACCAGGAAGCAGAAAGAATTTCATGTGACATAGATGACCAATGAACATGAAAGTATAGATGCTAAATTTGCTCAGATTCAGCAGGTTTTAATGAATTTCCACTGGTCTTTTCTTAGTCAAACCGAAGGATATCTGCTTTTTACCTCCTCCTTTCTTTGAATTCTCCATGACTTTTGATACTTGCTCCTAAGCCCTGCTGCATCCACTTGGACATTCATACCTCTACCATCTCTCACTGGTTGTTTTCCACTTGACTACCCTGTAATTGAGGCAAAAAAAAATCCCAAGTTTTCCCAAAGGGCAAATATAACATGTTAAAAAAAGACAGTGCAGGTTGAGTTCTAATTCTGATACTTGTCCAAGTCCTTAGGCCAGTCATTTAATCCCTGAAAGTGGGAACAAGAAAACTCCCTGTTCCCCACAGATTATTTCTTTCAGAGAGCACTTAGAATTGTTAAATCAGACATATTTCTAAAACATATTCTAACCTGCGTGGTATGTGTTACACCAGACATAGAAATTTATCTGATGAAATGCATGGTGTATTTTACACAGAAGGTGAAGGTAAATGATCTTCATTTTACTTAAAGACCATACTCTACTACCTTCTTTCTTTCTTTCTTTTTCTTTCTTTCTTTCTTTCTTTCTTTCTCCTTCAAAAAATTCAGGCTTTTATTCTTTTGTTTGGTTGGTTTTTGCATACCATAGCCATGTTCAATAGAAATAAAGAATATAAAACACATCATTAATGTTTTGTGAAAATAATGACTGGGATATGGACTTGGAAATCTTGGCCAAATATTTAACTGAACATGAGCTTTTAGCATAATGTGATGCCTAAGGAACCTGTATTTATCTTTGGCAGTATAAGATGGGGAAGATTATGTAGAAGTAGGGAAGCAATATTAAGGGTTTTTTCTAGTGTTAGAGAGAATTATTACAAATTCTGTACAATTTTGGTATACATATTTCAAAAAGGATTGTGAAACTAGACAAAGCAACAATAAAGAGTTAATGTTGTGTGTAACAATGAGGGTGAGAGTCATCTCACCTAACTTTAGCCACCTAAAAACTAGGTACCTAGTCTAAAATAGTAATGCAGTCCATGAAGGCAGATACATACCTCCAGAGAATGATTCATTTCATCCTAAGGTAAGTGCCTAAAACTGGTTGGATGAGTAATCTTCTGAATGAATCATCTTTCCTCATTTATTGCAGGAGGACTGTAGAAAACTACCTTAGACTAGATTCTTCTTATGTTAAGGTAGTAGAAGATGCATCTCATCCCAAGTGACTATTATTTCCCCCCTGCCCTGCAATGTATTTAACCAAAAGGAGTTGGAAGATGATTTCACAGAATCACAGAATCACAGAATCGCTGAGGTTGGAAGGGACCTCTGGAGATCATCTAGTCCAACCCCCCTGCTCAAGCAGGGTCACCTAGAGCACATTGCACAGGATTGCATCCAGGCGCGTTTTGAATATCTCCAGAGAAGGAGACTCCACCACCTCTTGGGGCAACCTGTTCCAGTGCTCTGTCACCCTCACAGTGAAAAAGTTTTTCCTCATGTTCAGATGGAAGTGTCTGTGTTTCAGTTTGTGCCCGTTGCCTCGCGTCCTGTCGCTCGGCACCACTGAAAAGAGTCTGGTCCCATCCTCTCGACACCCTCCCTTCGGATACTTGTACACGTCGATAAGATCTCCTCTCAGCCTTCTCTTCTCCAGGCTAAACAGGCCCAGCTCTCTCAGTCTTTCCTCATAAGAGAGATGCTCCAGTCCCCTAATCATCTTTGTGGCCCTTCGCTGGACTTGCTCCAGTAGTGCCACATCTCTCTTGTACTGGGGAGCCCAGAACTGGACGCAGTACTCCAGATGTGGCCTCACCAGGGCTGAGGAGAGGGGGAGGATCACCTCCCTCGACCTGCTGGCAACACTTTTCCTGATGCACCCCAGAATACTATTGGCCTTCTTGGCCACAAGGGCACATTGCTGGCTCATGCTTAACTTGGTGTCCACCAGCACTCCCAGGTCCTTCTCCGCAGAGCTGCTTTCCAGCAGGTCAACACCCAACCTGTCCTGGTGCATGGGGTTATTCCTCCCCAGACGCAGGACCCTGCACTTGCCTTTGTTGAGCTTCATGAGGTTCCTCTCTGCCCACCTCTCCAGCCTGTCCAGGTCTCTCTGAATGGCAGCACAGCCCTCTGGTGTATCAGCCACTCCTCCCAGTTTTGTATCGTCAGAAAACTTGCTGAGGGTGCACTCTGTGCCTTCATCCAGGTCATTGATGAAGAAGTTGAACAAGACTGGACCCAGTACTGACCCCTGGGGGACACCGCTAGCTACAGGCCTCCAACTAGACTCTGCGCCGCTGATCACAACTCTCTGAGCTCTGCCATTCAGCCAGTTCTCAATCCACCTCACTGTCCACTCATCTAGCCCACACTTCCTGAGCTTCCCTATGAGGATGTTATGGGAGACAGTGTCAAAAGCCTTGCTGAAGTCTAGGTAGACAACATCCACTGCTCTCCCCTCATCTACCCAGGCAGTCATTCCATCATAGAAGGCTATCAGATTGGTTAGGCATGATTTCCCCTTGGTGAAGCCATGCTGACTACTCCTGATCACCTTCTTTTCCTCCACATGCGTGGAGATGGCTTCCAGGATGAGCTGCTCCATCACCTTTCCAGGGATGGAGGTGAGGCTGACTGGCCTGTAGTTCCCTGGGTCCTCCTTCTTGCCCTTTTTGAAGACTGGGGTGACATTGGCTTTCTTCCAGTCCTCGGGCACCTCTCCTGTTCTCCATGACCTTTCAAAGATGATGGAGAGTGGCTTAGCAATAATGTCCGCCAGCTCCCTCAGCACTCGTGGGTGCATCCCATCAGGGCCCATGGATTTGTGGGTGTCAAGTTTGCTTAAATGATCTCTAACCCACTCCTCCTCCACCAAGGGAAAGTCTTCCTCTCTCCAGACTTTCTCTCTTGCCTCCAGGGTCTGGGGTTCCTGAGGGCTGGCCTGACCAGTAAAGACTGAAGCAAAGGCAGCATTCAGTAACTCTGCCTTCTCTGCATCCTTCGTCACCAGGGCACCCCCCCCCCCCATTCAGCAATGGGCCCACATTTTCCCTAGTCTTCCTTTTGCTACTGATGCATTTGAAGAAGCCCTTCTTGCTGTCCTTGACATCTCTAGCCAGATTTAATTCCAAACGGGCCTTAGCCTTCCTCGTTGCATCCCTGCATACTCTGACAACATTCCTATATTCCTCCCAAGTGGCCTGTCCCCCTTTCCACTTTCTGTATACTTCCTTCTTCTGGTTGAGTTTTGCCAGGAGCTCCTTGCTCATCCATGCAGGTCTCCTGCCCAGTTTGCTTGACTTATTGCTCATTGGGATGCACCATTCTTGAGCTTGGAGGAGGTGATGTTTAAATATTAACCAGCTCTCTTGGACCCCCCTTCCTTCTAGGGCCCGAACCCATGGGATTCCTCCAAGTAGGTCCCTGAAGAGGCCAAAGTTTGCTCTCCTGAAGTCCAGGGTTGCGATCCTACTTGGTGCCCTGCCTCCTCCTCGCAGGATCCTGAACTCCACCATGTCATGGTCACTGCAGCCAAGGCAGCCCCCAACCTTCACATCTTCCACCAGTCCTTCTTTGTTTGTTAGTACGAGGTCCAGCAGCACACCTCTCCTTGTTGGCTTCTCCACCACCTGTGTCAAGAAGTTGTCACCAATGCTCTGCAGGAACCTCCAGGACTGTTTGAGCCTAGCTGTGTTGTCTTTCCAGCAGATATCGGGGTGGTTGAAGTCCCCCATGAGAACCAGGGCCTGGGATCGTGAGGCTACTTCCAGCTGTCTGTAGAAGGCCTCATCAACTTCCTCATCCTGATCAGGTGGCCTGTAGTAAACACCCACAACAGTGTCACCTCTGTTAGCCTGCCCTTTAATCCTTACCCATAAGCTCTCGACTCGCTCTTCATCCACCCCTAGGCACAGCTCAATACATTCCAGTTGCTCTCACATAAAGAGCAACTCCACCACCTCGCTTTCCTGGCCTGTCTTTCCTAAAAAGCACGTAGCCATCCATGACAGCACTCCAGTCATGCGAGCTATCCCACCATGTCTCTGTAATGGCAATGAGATCATGGCCCTGCAACCGCACACATATCTCTAGTTCTTCCTGTTTGTTCCCCAAGCTGCGTGCATTGGTGTACAGGCATTTCAGGGAGGTGATCGAGCATGCAGGTTTCCCAGGAGGGGTAAAAGAGGGTCCTCCATAGCCACATCCCATGCGCACTTCCCTGGCTGCATTCACCTGCTGGAGGCATCCCGACTTGAGCTGTCTTTTGCCAACTACCCTGGCACTATAACTCTCCCCTTCCCCCCATCTTTCCTAGTTTAAAGCCCTCCTTACCAGGTTGGCCAACCTGTTGGCAAAGACACGCGTGCCCCGCCTCGTGAGGTGGATCCCATCTCTTGCCATCAGTTGTCGATCTTCAAACAGGGTCCCATGGTCGTAGAAACCAAAACCCTGTTGCCAACACCAGCGGCGCAGCCAGTCGTTAACCTGGAAAGTCCGTCTCCTCCTCTTCTCATCCATCCCCCTCACTGGCAGGATTGAGGAGAAGATGACCTGGGCTCCCAGACCCTTGACCACCATCCCCAGAGCTCTGAAATCCTGCTTGATGGTCTCCAGTTTGCCCTTGGTGTCATTGGCGCCCACATGAAAGAGCAGCAGTGGGTAATAGTCCGAAGCGTGGACAAGCCTTGGCAGTCTTTGCATGACATCTCTCACACGAGCCCCCGGCAGGCCACAAACCTCTCTAGACAAGAGGTCAGGTCGGCAGACAGGTGCCTCCGTCCCCTGCAGCAGGGAGTCCCCCACAACAATCACCCGCCGCTTCTTCCGGGTGTTCCGGCAGGGCACAGGGTCTGTTGTCCCAGGTACTTCCCTGGCAGCCATGCCCATCTCCTCCTCATCCTGGAGGGCACTAAACCTGTTCTTCAGCTTCAGGTCTTCAGGAGGAGTAGGAGCCTTTCTCCTCCCACGAGCAGTGACCAGTTTCCAGCCTTCTTCTACGATGTTATGATGTACCGTTACACACGGCACAGAGCCCTCTGGCAACTCCACTGCTGCAGGGGGTTGGGACTCCTGGAGCTGTACAGTCTCCGAGAATACCCTGTATTTGATTATAAATACCTCCTTAGGGAGAAATGAGGGTTTGGAACCAGCTTAATGAAGAACATGGTTTTCCATCAAATGAAAACCCCAGACTAAGAGGCATGCTCTAGCTCTACAGCAAGACCTGAGTGCGGTGCAGGAAACATTAGTGAAATCACATGCCTCAGATTATGAAATAATCCTTTCTTGCTTTTAGCTCTATATCATATCTAAGAACAGTGGTGTTCTGTTTGTTTGATGCTCGCCCTCAGAGCTGGAAAAAAGCTAGCGAACAGCTTGTCAGAGCAAAATCCATAATTCATCAGAGTTGAACTTTTAGGTTTTTCTCCCAACACAAAGATAAGTGTTTGCAGCTTTGTGAAGATCATTTTAAAGTAACCTTGCCTTATTACACAGTCCTATGTCCTAGAGAAATTAGCCAGCTGTTATCAATGAGGAAAGCAGGAACACCTAAGTTTATAAATGTTTCAAGATTAGCTTTTCTGGTCTGAAAGTCAACACTGACTGGTACCTTTAAGGAAAACCAGCCACTACTGAAGCCTTACAAGTTAATTATATAAAGACAGCTAATCATTATTCACAAATAATTACTGGGTTGTAAATCCACAGATGTCATGTCCCTCAACGAAAGTATATTTTTAGCTGTGGAGCACATTGGCCTTTCCTGTCTGTTTGCTCTAAAATTAACATTAATCAACTTTTGGCTCGGTGCATGCAGTATCCCCCCAACCAGGTAATTGGAGTAAATTTCCTGAATAAAGGCAAAAAAAAGTTCAGTTCGGTATTCCTAGCTTCCAGCCTTCAGAGGTTGGTCGTTCATTTCTTTTGGTATTGCCTCTGGTACTCAGTCACAATGAAAGTCAAGGATGTATGTACCTGAAAATGTGTCATTTTCCCTAGCACATCAGTCAGTTAATAGAAGCTATTACCTCTCCCTACACACCTGGCCTCTTATAAAAAGGCTAAGACATATGCTGCATGCAAAATGCTCTATGAGACAGGAAAATCATCCCAGAACTCTTCCATGAGTTGACATCTTTTCCAGCAGCAGCCTTTCCTGTGTGTTGGAGAGAAAGGATATAGTTAGCTATTATATTATAGGCAAATTATATGTAGAAAAGCAATAATATTTCAAATTATTACCACTGAGAAATCATCAAAATAGTTACAAACAGACACAAACAAACCTACATATCTTATTTTCTCAAAGTTTAGAGAAATAGCTCAAACTTCAGTGCTAGAAGGCTTAGTTTAGTTGAGAGATGCCATATTCTGTGGCTGTGGGAATATCCACGGACCCACAGAGTCTGTATGGTAAGTGAGAGATAAATTATAAAGGTTTGTTTTAGCAAAACAAATGACCCCAACTCCAAAGCCTCACCACCCAAAATGGGTCATAAATGCACAGAAAATTGTTTCCCCTCCCAGCCAACCACTGCAGTGAATGATGCTATTCGCCCATTGCTCATGGTATTCACTGCAATTTATTTTCCCCCCATTTTCAGTGAATATGGGGCAAATTGATGCAAGGCAAATGTTCCCAGCTCTGAAGTCTCTGCAGCACAATTTTGGAGATGGTGTTCACATGTACAATTTATGTTGTTCTTGCTGACATCTGTATAAAGAGCATTTCCTACTTCATGGCTGACAGTTTTTGTAGGGTAAACTTGAAAAGGAGCAACTTGCAGCATAAGAGGACAACCCATGCAGTGAAGCCTGCTATTCATTTGGTGTTTCTTACACAGACTTAAAGTGTCTGCCTCACCTTGCTGTTTGCTGCACCGTTCTGTGCATTTCTTGTACTCTGCAGTCTAATTAGGCAAGCTTTTCCTTCACTCTGACGTATATCTAATGGCACAGAGCAAGCATCTAGTGGTGGTGTAGGCTACTTTTGATCATAACTACTTCATTGCCTCTGCCTTTGGCATAATACCCATTGTCCCTACATCTCTTTACATCATTGTAGTCCTTTCATGGCCCATCCTAAAGAGCCCTGCACACCCAACATAAGAATAGTCAACAAAACCTCCTTCCATGAGAATAACACTTGGCTTTGTTGTGTTTAGCTGTAAGAACCTTTATACCAGGGGTTCTCAGGCTTGTTCATATACCATGCTCCTCACTGCCACAGTCCTCCACCAACTCATGCAAGCAGAGGCACTGAGCTTTGCAGGCAAAGGACAGGTCAACCGCAACAAAATGCAAATTCACCTCTAGGTCTCTGTTTTTTCACAGCCAGCGCTGTAACATCCCAGGATGAAAGCAATACCTGCAAATGCAGTCCAGCAGTGCCTAGAGTTGAAGGAACATTTTTGCTTTTTATCTGTTAGTGTAACTTTTGTGTTGACCCAAAAGCGCTGATGAATACTGGTCATTATGCTTTTTCATATTTCACATAAGTTACAAATAAATCAATCAATAACAGGAAAATCCGTGTTGTCAGCTTTCAGGAGTATAACCTCCTGTTCTTAGACAGTAGAAAATACATATACCTAATTTTCACATCCCATTAAAATATATTTGCTTTTCATGGGGTGGACAGAGAGGGCATGAAAGAAAGTCTCTGGAGAGTAAAGACTCCCTTTCCAATCCTTTAGACCCACTTTTCCAGGCTGCTCTGTTGATTTTGATTCAGAGCTCTATAAGAGCTACGGACACTGACTAAGCTCCTCTGAGGCCATGTCTCCATTACAGAAGAATCACTCAAGGGCAAGTGCCATTGCAGCTTCCCCTTCATGGAAGTATCTACATGGTGGCCTGCTTTATTTCATCACCAGTGGTCCATAACGCAGCTGTCACATGAGAAGCTGACTTGGCACATCCAGTCAGCACTTACTTTTCCCATCAAAACTCTGTGACTGTCCTTAATGGACTTTGTATCTCAGACCTTCTATCACTCTCTCTTCCCACAGAAACTCATGAAAATGCTGGGTGCCTCAAGGTAATCTTTTTTCATAGCAAATCAACATACCAGAAGACAAAGAAGTTCATAGCCTCACCCACACAGTGGGATGCGTGACTCAGGCTGTGATAACTGATGAATCATACAAGAGTCACCTGGAGTGTTCCTTGCATGCATACTAAGGGGGAAACCTTTTGGCAATTGATAGGTGGTTCTTCACTTTTTGTGTTAATACTGAAAGTCAGTTAATGACTCTAAGTGACATAGAAGGAAGTGTGAGGCTGGCTGCTCAGTTTTCAGGTTAGTTACCCAACTGAGATCACAGTTGTTAGAGATCCAGGAGTTGTCACTCTATTACTTCCGCAAAGAACACCATTTTCAACGTGATCTTTTATCTCAGATTTATTAATAATGATTGTCTCCATACTACTTGAAAATTCACCCAGTAGAGAACAATATGGATTCTTGACTTGATGAGAAATATCATCCAATATTGATGTATATTCTTGACTTGCTGAGAAATATCATCAAATTCTCTTCTTTTAGCTTATGGCTAAAGACATATTATGGAATATGCCTTTAATCATAAGCTAAAAAGAATAGAATTTTATGAGTGGAAAACAAGTATCAGACTGAATGCAGCTAGGAAAAATGAGTGAATCTGAGATCAATTACTAAAAATTTCTAAAATCTAAGATTTCCTCTTCATTGGCTCCTGCAACAGATTGGTCACTCTTTCTCCAGTATGCAAAAACATGACAGGTATCTCATGAACCAGACTGCCTGGTCTCTTTCTTACAAGCACCGGTCATTTGTTTCGTAATGATCCTTTTTTATTATTGGGCCCATAAAAAAATCTAGCAAAACTTTTAGGTAATTCATCATATCTGGATACATGTTGGCATGGTCCTTCCATCAAATTGTTCTTGCAGGGCTGCAAAGTAAATATCTCATTTTGCTACTGTTTTCCTTCAACCTGGAGCTGCTAGACTCCTTGATCTCACACGTTTAACTCTGCATTTTCCTTGCCACTTACACAATCATCTTTTTCAAATAGCTTACCAGCCACTTCTCACATTGTCTGAAAGAGAACACCTATTTGTCATTTCCTACAGTGACTAGGATCTCTGTCCTCAAGCACAGTGTTTCACCCCATCTTCTTTCCTGGATTGCCCTCCAGTTCATCTCCACCTAAATAACTCATTGCTGATGATCCCTTACCTTTCCTGCACCTCATTACAATGTATGTCATTCATTTCAGATCTAAATTTATCCCCTCTGCCCACAGACATAGTATTATCTGACTGCAAATTACTGAAATCAGAAATGTTGAGTCCCAAGTCTGAGGTTATGGAAAATTTAGTGCATGTTAAGAATAATCCCATATAATTAAAATCTTTCTCTGCTATTTTTGTCATTTTCCTCATTTGAAATGTCAGTTACACATTTTACAGGTCAGTGTCAAAAAATATTAGATTTTGGCAGTTTCAGAAAACAGGGTGGGCCACAAGTTGTCCCACTAAGTAAATCATGCTGGATGGCTCCCAGTAATGAGATACAGAGTTTGTTTCTAGGTCACTCACCTCAGATACACTCTGGTTGCCAGTTCCTGAAATTCATTGCAATGTAATGGTGCTCTGTGTACATCCAATGGTAAATGATTTAGTGGCCTGGTTCTACTCTAGTTAATTCTTACAGGGTTTATCAGTGTGACCAAGGCCTGAATGATCACGCAAATGAAAACTCAGCATCACTTCTATAAGGGATAGAGGGATCTGGACAGAAGAGAAGCTTTTAGTATCTCTGTAGACTAAAATGTGATTGCAAGGAGACCTGAGGACATTGTAGCGGATGGTCCATTGCTCCTTTCTCTTGTGACCCAGTGCTAACAGAGAAACTATTGTCACCTTAGTCCCCTTTTCCCACTCTTTCTCCCTCAACATCCTTCCTTGTTGGTAAACACACCTCTGGTTGTAAGACTTCTGTGGTAGCACTAGCTCCCAGTATTTGCCTTAGATGAGCTTAGGGACCTTGCCTTAACAAGTGTAGTAAGTCAGGCCTGCAGTTTTCTTCTTGCATAAAAGTATTTGAACAGACAAAACTGCACATGCCAGGAAGCAAAACTTTGTGAGAGCAAGTACCATTTAATTAAATCTGTAAAGGGGCCTGAAGGAGAAAAATAACATATTATTAGCAACCTCAATCCAGAGCTGGCCATAGGTCCATATGACAAGCCAGCTGAATTTTTGGTGTGAAGAGGAAACTGGCCAGTGGCCCTTATCCAACTCTCTACAATCTTCCAAAACACACCCTTTCTCATGCCTCCCATCCTTGTGACGCACCTAGCATTAAAAAGCTTCCAGTAATATTGTGCCTCCAGCCTGTGTAAAATGAAAGAAAATTCAAGTCTGAACTTGCCCTCTCTTACTTTAGGAGGTAGTAAATGCACCCTGTTGGGCTAATGGGAATTCTGCTCTACCATCGAAATGAGAAAATCTACCACTTCTGAGCAACTTGCATTTTTTCCCTTTAGTTGTCTAATTATTCTTTTTTCTAATTGTTACCAGACACAGAATATACCAGCTATTTTCATGGTGTACCACGATGACAAGATTTTGTCCTCACCATAGAAGTTCAAAAGTCTGTAAGAACATCTTGGACCCTGAGGCAAAGTTAAAGACACAAGCTGGAGCCAGAATACTCTGTACCAACATCACTGGAAAGCTAGAGGATGTTAACCAAGTTTCCTCAATGCCAAAAGAGACAGTTCATGAGAATCTACTCTACTATTTCCAGGCTAGACTCTTTGAGTCAAGCAAATATCACAGTCCAGACCTAGCATTTAAAAAAGAATAAAATTTACAACCATGGTTGGAGAGAAAGTTGGAACTACAATGGTCACCAACAACTTTCATCAAAGAACAACTCCAGCTTTTCAACTCCTCAGTCTCTTCATTCCCAGACTAATCTATCTCTGTCCTTCTCTTTGAGTTCTTTCAATTAAATTAAAGACTATCACTAAGGAGAATGACATTTCCAGTTGTCATACTTGACAGTTAAACAATTATCTTCTTTTCTCACTGACCATCTTGAATGGAAGAGGACTGAGAGGACAGTGAAAGGAAGAGGCCTTTAAAAAAAGGAGTACACAGAAAGGATTCATTCAAAACATGATTTAATTTTCATGTGTGTGTGTGTTATTGCAGACTAGAAATGTAACTGGAAAAGGCGAAACAGTCTTATACAGGATGTGTTGTATGTGTACATGTGTATAAATTAATGTTTTTAATATATTCATGGATAATAATATGGGGGGGTTTTACACGCTACATAATGAACATCCTCCTGAGAGAAACTTTTTGAGGAATCAGATGGCTATAAAAGTTTAAATCCCCAGCTGGGTCATAAATTTGTCATAATTGAAGGGGGATTGAAAGGACGACTATTATGTGGCATTTCCAGCACCAAAAGCTTGAGGTCCTTTACCTGAGTTATCAGGTAGCGGTGCTGACTGTAAGGATCAGGATAGGGTAATCTAATGTCTGGGTCAGCCACTGGAGGGAAACATAGTGCTTGTTAAATGGTTTCTTAAGACAAAAATGTAGGACTGGAGGAAATTCTGTTCCTGGAAGTCAATATAGTGATGTAGTCTATTATTCAGACACAAAATGTCTGCTTTTGTCCCTATGAAGGCTGGGAGAAGATGAATCCTTGGATAAGTGGTGGGAGTTAGAACAGGAAATGAGACTGTGCTCATGCAGGGAACGAGTGTCTGGGTTCTGCATGGTGACAGATGTCACATGGTCCTGTGAAGGGACCAGCAGAGCATGTCTACATGGTGAGATGCAGCAGGCTGCAGAGACATGGGTCAGTACCCACATTAGTACAAGGACTGGGAGGAGGATAGCCCATTGGCTCTCCTTCCCACTGCAGCCATGGACCTACAGCTCCTTTCCTTTGGAGGCAGAACCTGATGTCAGGGCTTAAGTGTATTTGATCCTTGTCTCGTCCTGCTCTTGGTCCAGCTTTACTAATGCTCTAAGGGTGTGCTAATATAGTTGCACTTATGTCAGTCCAAGCTAACATCTCTGCACTTCATCAAGTAGCTGCACCATCTGGGGTTGAGGCCACCTCAGGTGCTGTTATACCAGACCCCAGGGGCAGCACAGATGAGACCTCAAAAGCTACGTCCACACCAGTAAACCACACAGGGTGAAGGCAGAGGCTTTGCCATCCCGTGATCATTCATACTGTTTAGTAATCATGGTTCTTGTCATGGTTCTGTCCCAGACAACTATAAATTTTCTGGGACACAGTCTGGGTGGTAATTTGGCCAGGAGACTGATCCCACCTAGTAATATGGATAAGCCCATCCTGTTCTGGGCTGGAAATTTAGTCAAAGAGATATGAGCTATGCTGTGCCATTTGCTCTAACCAGAGACCAGGCCTTAGTCCTGTTTAGCTTACTAGTTCGGATATAGCCAAAGATTTTACAGTAATTGTCCCATGGAATTATGACTCTCTCTTTGCTGTCTTACACTTGCCCTTCCATTTTGTACTATCTCACTTATTGCAGGTTATTCTAAGTGAGATAGCATGGCTCAGTTTTAGGGGCAAGGACGATGTCTTGAGTTGTTATACAGGCCTAACACAGCAGGGTCGCAGATATTTCTGTCCTGTTGGACTCTCTTTCACTGTGAGTCACAACAGTAGTTGTCTCCTGGTCTATTATACACCAGTTTGATTCATAGATAATAAGCAAAAATAAGAATCTGAAAAACAGTGTCTATGGGATGGAGCACAAATTAATACATCCAGGTACATGGAGCAAACGTCTTCATTACCCCTTTTCACTTTCTGTCTTTATTTGGACCCTGATCATGAAAATGATTATGCATAGGCTTCCCACAAAACTAAACATCACTTCTCAGGAACAGAAAGTACACACCAGTATGTTATATGGCTACAGATACAACACCTAGTACTGCAAAGCTAATGCATAGTATGGACCATGCATCATTAATACAAGTCAACTCATATCAGCCCACTCTTGATACGGCCAAAGAGAGTGCAGAGGAAATACAAAGGGTGAGGGAATTAAGAGTTACTAGGGGATGGAAATGCTGAGGAAAGAACAGACAACTCACAAATATCAGGGAAGAAGGAGAGAAACAGACAAAGGGTGATGCAGAGCAAAAACTCCTTTGTTTCTAAATGTGTGCAAATTTTCCCAAGAAACAGTTTCCTGTTTACTTGTTGCTATGAGATTCAGTTAATGGGAAATGCAATAAATGTTAGCCTGTGAGATGATGGAAAATAGGTTCTGTCAAACACCTTTAAGAACATCAGAGCATGAAAAATGAGAAAGGAACTTCAAGGGTTCATATTCTCACCGAAGCATTGGTTGGTGAAGGTAACTCAGTATGTACGACAGACCATAATGTATTTGACTTAGCACAGCATGCTCATTAAAGACCAGCACTACACAATAGCTGTCTCTAATTTCAAAGTTGGCCCTGTTCTGAGTGGGGGTTAGGTCAGATGAGCCCCAGAGATCTCTTCCAAGCTAAATTATGCTACGATAATATGAATAGAGTGATGATAAATGGGCAAAAGATTGGAGAAGGGAAAATCTCAAGAAGTCACAAAAAGAGATAAATGCAGACCATTGAATAAGGGTTCCTATGGAGGTGGATGACAGGCAAGATGCACTGCAACTTTTTTACAATGACCTAGGATAAGTACAGAACAACTGCTGGCAACATTTGTACATGATGGTGATGGGGGATATGGCAGTTATTGATGAGTACAGGGCCATCAGGCAGATCCATCTAGCTTGTTTTTTAAGACAGTCTTTAGTATAGTCAAAAGTAAAAGTATACATGTAGCAACAATGTTTGCTGAAAGAGTGGCAACCATAACATGGACAGCAGTAAGGCTGGGAAGGACCTCAAGGTCAGAGTGCCCAAGCACCGCTGCAGAAATGTCCTTTGTGAGGCTGTGACCAGAGGGACTGCTTTAAACCTTGGAAGGAAGGGGAAGAGAAGGAGGAGGCAACAATTAGAAGTGAGGCATTGAAGGAAGGTCCTTGGGAGAGTAATCCTGGGAATAGAAAAGAGCTACAAAAATTATTCAAGGGCTGGAGAAAGTGCCTTACAGTAAGAGTCTTAACAAGCTCAATCTGTTTAGCCTATCAAAAAAAAAAAAAAAGGTTGAGAGGTGATTTGATTAGTGTATAAGCATGGGAAGAAAATACCAGGTAGCAAAGAACTCTTAAGCAGAGAAAGACAGAATGAGAGTCGATGCCTGCAAACTGAAACCAGGCAGATGTAACTATAAGATGCAACTTACCTTCTTTCTTTCCTTTTCAGCAGGAGTAGAGGTGAAAAATTGAGGCAACCAGCAAGAGAATTGATTGCTTCTCTATTTCCTGGATGTCTTTCTGTGTGATAATAGTACAATTTAGTAGGTTCAATAGAAGGTAGCTGGATAAATTGTAATGGCCCATGATTTACAGCTCAGGCTTCTGGTCTTGCAAATGAATTTACATTTACCCTATGATCACTTATTTATGCACCTCATTTTTCCTTATCGTCTTCACCATGAACTCCCCTAAAGCTTAAACTTTATTCTCCCGTAAATGTGCCTACAAATCATTCTCATGTCAGAATGATGCTCTGCTTTTTTGCTTAATTCCAGTCTTTTTTAGAGTTGTCATTCTCTGAACCATCCCATCAAACAATCTACTAGACAAACCCTGCATGACACTGGGATTGAACTCCTAAGAGCAGAGACAGTCTACTTGTTATTGAAAAACAGGGTTGGTACCATTCAGGGCAGTGGACAATGACTTAGGGGACACCTGCTTTGCCTCTGCTTTCCTTTGTGATTTTAGATAAATCACTTTTAGGTCCAGATTATCAGAAGTATTCAGGTGGCTTAACCACCACTGAAGTCAAGGATTATATTAATGGGAGCTAGGTGCCTCTATAACTTTAAAATCTTGGGCCTGAAATCTCTCTGGACAGCAACATATCTCCACTTCATATAGAGAGTGTGATAACTGCTTCACAGAGGTTTCAGTATTCATATATTACAATGAGGTAAGATACAAATTTCAGTATTCATATATTTTACTATCATGTCCTCAGACTAAAGAGGCACTGCTTAAGACAAAGGGAATCTGGGCTTTGACTGGCATTGTTAGGGCTTATGAGAATGAGAATGGATAATAACATCGTGACTTCTTATAAATACTCATATGAGTAATTTTTGCGCAGTACTTATCAAGGAAGCAGCATTCTTATACTGCTGCAGCATCTCCAGTAATAAAAGCATGCTGTAACATCTGTTTCACGTTACATAGGTCACTTGGTCATAGTTTGGTACAAATGTATGTGCCACGAACATTTAAAATCATAACCTGCCTCTAGCAATTTCCTCCGTCTTCTCTCTTTTGGGGAAATAAGAAAGAGCTTGTTCTGAAAGTAAAACAGCAGCATTTAATTATCATTAGGGCTGCAATTCCACCCTGGCATTTCTTATGAGATGTCACTGGGTGGTCAGGGCAAAAGTCATGGAAACATCAACACAAAAATCACAGTTTCATCTCCACTGTTTGGAACCCCAAATAATCTCTATTTTTCCACTGCAGTATAAATTGGCAGGCCTGATATTACATTGTTTCAACATCAAGAATCAGACAGGATCATTTTCATTTTCATACCAGAACCAGATTTTGAAAACCAGCTTTATTCCAAACTCAAGGGAAAGGTCAATGCAATGCTTGGGTTGGGGATTCACAGCACTGGTTTCGCTAGACTGCTGGTATCTGACTTCTTTGTCAGGTATGCAGCATCTCTGACACCTCTGTGGTTCTGCTGAAAAAAAAAAAAAAACACTCTTCAGAGGCAGCTGGAAAGACACATTGTAAAATTTGCCAGAATTTGAGATGAGTTGCTTCTTTTGCCACATCAAAACTTCAGCAGGGTTTGACCTACTCCCCTAGTGTGGTTTTCAAGCAATACAGGTCAGAAATCCTGGAGAGAATTTCAAAAATCATTAAAATCATAGAATATGTGGAAGGTTAAAAAAAAAAAACCTAGCTTACTTTTTGTAGCTTAGGATGCCTCAATAATCATATATATCAGAGGTAAATATATCATCATATCAGATGTAAATATATGTTAAGTTAAATCAAATATATAAGAGTACATGAGATCTGAATTACAAATCACTAACAGAACAACAAAGTGGCAAGAATTTCTCACCATTGGTTTGGAGAGGTCACATTATTCATGAGTGGTAAACCCACCAATGACTCACAGAAATGATCCCAGCTGAGTACCACATTATAGGGGCAGTGGGTGCAGATTTCAAAGTCTTTTTTCATGTCAGTGATCAGTTACTTCTTCAGCTATTCCCAGTGGTTTCAGTATGAGTCAGAGCTCATCAACCTAATCATTCCTGCATACGAGCGCTCTCTCAGGCGTAGCTTCATACATCCATTCCACAATAAATTGTATTCCTTTAAAACTCTTGCATGAAAAGTGCTCTCAGGACAAATCACCCATGTGGTCTATAACTTCAGCCAAAAAAACTGGCCACAAAGCACCATGTTTTCCTTTAGGGCCTGGAAGATCTCATATGCATTTCTCCAGCTCCCCGTGGTCTGTTTTGCTAGTTTACAATGGTGAACTTACATAAGAAAAAACAAAGCAGTATTTTATCCCACTGTTCCTTAAAAGTTCATAGATTCTGCTTGTTTTGGGCCTGGATTCTGTAGAATGGCTTCCACTTCCCCAATTTACAAGTTCCAGTAAGTAATCCTGATATTTGGGACCCATAGCCTAGCCTGTTGGCTCAGCTGGAGCACTTTCTGTAGATGCTGAAGATGCTCCTTCCAAAAGACCATATGACCCATCACATAGCCCAAGTCTGTAAATATGTATCCCCACATACTTTTAAGAACACAATATCAGAACAGCTGTTCTTGGCCAGACAAAGAGACTCTTTGGCCAATATCTTTTCTCTGAGAATAGCCTGCAGTGGACACTAAGGGAAAGAGTAAACAAACAGTTCAGAATATTGGAGCAATATATAATCCAAATAGGAGAATAGTCAGCTATGCCCTTCCTCTCCCACTTTGCCTCTTTACACTCACTTGAGTTTCATGAGTTTCACATTCTTTTCATTCTCACAACAAAAAAACATTCAATGATCTCTACCACAACTCCAGGATGATACTAATTCTGCCCTCCAAAATTATCCATTCATTTACTCTAACAAAAAGCCTTCCAGGTATTCTTTTGGGGAGAGGATTACACCATAATAATATGTTAAGATGATGCATTTGACTATCTCCAGTTCTTCTTATAGAATTGCTATCAGTTTCCCCAGTACTTGATTATATCATTGACATATGAGAGTGGAATCCTTTAAAAGAAGATATACAAAGCCAAAACAGTCTTTCCTGACTTCAGCATTAAAATAGATGTGTTTTCTTAAGATTTTTTCTCTTAATTATTTCCTTCCAATGAAATGGATCGTCCCATTCAAGAATCAGTCTCATCCTCCTTTCAGGCACTAAGACCAATTCATACATGCAACATCTGTATCCTCTGATATTTCCTGGATCATGACGGTTATTTGAGGTTCTCTCCAATTTCATAGGGTATTTGCAAGCCAAGTTTGCCCTGAGGGTTTCCTTTCAGGCGTAGTTACCAAATATGTTCATGGTCCAGCCTCCCAAAGGATTTCCCACTGGCCTTGCCACTAAGCCAAAAATTTATTTCCCGGAAACAGTAACAGGACTGATGTTTTTTGTTCCATTGCAAATTCCTTTCTTCTATGGATGTTTTGTTTCTTCTGGTTTTCCCAAACCTCCTTAGAGTTTCCCTTTCCTGACCGATAAAATGCTGTGATTTGGTTGTATGCTCCCAGGAATCTCTAACTGTATCTAGTGATGAAGGAAACATTCTAGTAAAAGAGGCTCAAGGTTTCATCCAGAGAAAGATACTCATACTCCAAGAAAAGAAATAAACCCTATAGGAGAGTTTTAGATACCAAAATGGGTGAATATACTTCTCCGGAATATATCACAAATAAGAGGGAAGACCATGAGGAATGGAAGGAAAAAGATCAATCAGCAAAGAAAGCCGTCTCTCAGCAGAGAGTTCAGGGAGAGAATAGGAATTGCCAAATATCAAGCTGATCTAGGCCAGCAAAGGAAATTATAAAAAAAAGAAAAAGAAAAAGAAAAAGAAAAAGAAAAAGAAAAAGAAAAAGAAAAAGAAAAAGAAAGGTTGATCTTCATTTCGGAGGTGGTAGAAGGGCTGTAGGTAATCCAGATGTGGCTATAGAACTACCTTAATCACTTCCTTTACCAATAATATTATAGATTGGGCAAAGAAAAAAGTTTGGCTCATGTAGCATTAAAGTAAAAGCAGAGAAGGGGTAGGACTGCTTTCAACAAAAAGTGAGGCAAATTTCTGAAGGGAAAACAGCCTCTTAAATTTACTACAGGAAAAGAACAAGTGATCTCGAAAGGGAGAGAGGCTGCCTATGAATACACTGAAAATATCACTTGGGAATAAACCTGTTTTAAGACACAAGTGAAGGGGGTGTTCTTTGACATGACTGCTCAGGGGACTGAACATAATGGCCCAGCAAACTCCTTCAATTTTTATGGTGTGAAATAAGATCAGAAGTGAAAAAAGTGAAATGAAAGTGTTAGTTGAGATGCACACCTAGAAATTTTGTCTGCTTATTTTCAGAGCAGCAATTCCCAGCATCTGCTGCAAAAACTAAATACTCAAAAGAGCACACATACATGTTAGAGAGATTAATACATGTTAGAGAGATTAATCCAAAATTTATTTCCTCTTTAGTCAAAAAGGAAATTGTTCTGATTGCTCAGGTAACTCTAGCTCTCCAGGCACCAATGTGTGTTAACAGATACCTTCCCATTCCTTTTGGCATGATGCAGTCCATTCACTCATTTCCTAAGCTTGGTTATTCCAGCCCCAACCAAGGGCTCAACACAGTCTTTCTGAGCTCACACTCCACCGTTGCAGCTTTGGTGCCTTGTTGAGCTCATACAGCACTTAGCCTCCGCCTGGCAATGGTGATGTATGGGGTGAGATAAAAAAATTGAAGTCTAAAGAGCTTCACTGTAGATAGCTTATACTCAGTTAATTAGTAGCAGTGGTTCAACTACTTATGTAAATAAGAAACAATTAACTAGAGGTCTCAGCAACGCCAAACTTTAAAGCAATAAAAATGTATGCACTTTTGCAGTGTATGAATGTTTGGGCATCCATGGCTCATCTATGCTCTTCATTCATTTACAGTTTAGGATGCACTTAATATTTCCTTACAGTTTTGCATTTATGGTACCCCAAATGTATCCCTATAATAGCACTAGCAAAGATAGTCAAAAATTTTATATGGCAGCTGCTAGGAATTGCATCGGGTAGAAATAGCATAATTAAAATATAGAGAGAGACATATATATGCACACACACACATATACATATATACATATACATATACATACATATATATATATGACGTCCTTTGCAGAAAAGATCTCCATCAAGAATTTGAGTGTCATTAGATATCATTGCTTGTTTAAAAAAACTTGCCAAACCTGAGCTACTGCAGGTCCTAGGGTTTCATCATAAATTCAAATGTATTTCTAGCTCTGCACTCAATAATGCAGGCTGTATGGAATCCTAAGTTGCCTAATAGAAAAATCAGAGACAGGCATCACAATTTGCATTGCATTAGTTCCACCTCAAGAAAAAAACAGGAGAAAGGTAATGAAATGGAACAGCTCCCATATTAAGCAGTTAGCTATTAAAGTTGGAAGAGGAGTAGAAAATAAGCTGAGATGAGAGAAATTCATTAAATCAAAACTACTCATTCAATGGCTTAATATCTGAGCAGATTAATGTTATTGAACTGGCTGTAATTTTTGATCATGGGGATGAAGATGGCAAAACTTTTCAAGGCTTCTTTTTCATTCTAGCATTCACTTTAAAGAATGAAAATAATGAGTTGGTTTAGACTTACCCTGGAACTGCTCAGTTTCAACACTGCCACCTCTGTGGTTTCAGACAAGCTACTGTACCTGCACTTCCAAAGACAGTTGAGTGCTCCTCTGCTCAGTGCTACAAAACCTCTGGACTCCTAATCTTCAGTGGAAGACTGAGATAACGTAATGTAACATAACATAAAGTAAAGTAATATAACATAACATACTGAGTCAGAGCAAGGATATAATGGTTCAATATCCTGTCACTTAAGATGGCCAATGACAGACATTTAATGAAGAACATAAAGCATGTAGTGATATTACTACTGCGCGATGAGCTATGTCTCAGGTGTTCTGCTGAGCTAAGAAGAAAGCTTCTGTACATATTCAACAGCAGTAAATTTTCATGGGGAAGTACAACATTTCGAAAGCCTAGGCTTGGTTTGCTTGATTACTCTGTAACAGTCAAGTCTTTAGTCTCCTCTACTCTTCCAGAGTTTCGTTTAAGATACTTAAATGTTGTGCTGGGTCGTGCTTTTAGCACAGGAGTACCTTTAACGGTCCGAATGGCATTGCCTTGAGCACAGTTCTCTACCACACAAGCATCACCCAATGATGAATACATGAAGGACTGAGGTGATAAGTATTG
The DNA here is from genome assembly GCF_036417845.1 of Apteryx mantelli. NCBI lineage: Eukaryota > Metazoa > Chordata > Aves > Apterygiformes > Apterygidae > Apteryx > Apteryx mantelli. The sequence continues at coordinate 30,809,900 of NC_089978.1, forward strand.
CTGTGATGAAGGCTGGGTGAGTACCTACAGCAGATGCATTGTTTCGGCCAGATCCATATATGAAGGAAATGGTGTAACTCTTGGTACTTTCCCATTTATGTTCCAGTTAGGAACACGGTTCACAGTCTATACTCTCAGTCTGAGCATTTGAAGTACTGCTATTATAATAAAACTAGCATGTGCTCATCTCTGCTCATCTGGGTCTTGCTGAGGCACACATTTGGTTACAAAACCAGCAGTAATAAAGGGGAGATGGGAAAAAGGAGTTGTGTGTGTTCTGAATAGATCATATGTATGCTCACTCAACTCTGTGAAGATCATTACAAAGGACTTGGTGAAAAAAGATTCAGTTTAGTAAAGAATTTTTTGTCCTCATTCCAGGGACTGACTCTTTAGATCTTACTAGCACTGGACCAAAGTCACGAAACTAAAAGTGATTTACTGAACCAGATTCCCAGCTGCTGGAAATTGGCATTGATCCATTGAAATTAAATGGAGCTATGACAGTTTATACCATCTGGGGACCCAGCCCAGCATGAATAAATGTTAAACAAGCTGCTTTTAAACTAGGAAAATAATTCCATTTTGGGCTTCCCTTCCAACACATCCTTCATAAATTACCTAAACAGATTACACTATAAACTAAAAGGAAAATACCTGTTCAAGGAAAACTTTCTGCACCTGTCCTTTCAAATGCTTTGATGATTTCATTCTTGTAAAAGCCATCCTCATTTCTTTTGTCAGACCATTTGGAACACCATCAGGAAAATCCCAAGTTCAGGAATATCCCCCATCCTTGATCTCTATTGTGAAGACAGCTAGCCAGCATAGGAGTTACACAGAATAACCTGCAATAAATTTAAAGAGTGTGAGATTTACAGAGACTCCTTGGGCTCCAGCTCACTGAACTCAGCGTTCAGCTGAGTATCGTTGTCACACTAGGCATGCAGATGAGTCTGGAACATGTTCCTTTGTGGGTAACATTAAGTTATCTCAAGGGAAGAAGAGAGAATTTCAGAAGACTATAAAAGGAGATAAATTACAAGGGTACACAAATATACAGTATAATCACATCATTTCACTGTCTCCAGGAAAAGCATCTAGATTTAAGTTGCTTACCTGTGGAATTTTACAGCACTTGTCAATGTAAATTTTCTCCAATTCCAGTGATGAGAAGATATTTAAAAAGGTATCCTTCAAGGAAGATAAAACTGAAGTATAAGCTCTGAAGTACAAGAAAGATAGGTAGGCTTATTCAAAGGGTATGTCCTCCACAGTGAACACTGACTGAAAATTAACTACGCTCTGGGGAAGAAAAAAATAAAAAATTCTTGAGGATGCAAGCCCCAACCAAATATTGTTCATGGACAAAATATAGTTTTAGATAACCACAGAAACATTCTGAAAATTATTTGTCAGAGGAGAAACCAAGGTGATGACTGCAACTGGTTGACTAATCTGTCACAAACCTTGTCATTTTTCGTATCAGATAATTATTCATGAGCAATATTTTCTCCTAGCATTTGACCTATTCTTTTTATTATGTGGTAGCACCAAGCCTCAGCGCAGCTCACAACAGAATATTTCAGGGTCCTGTGAAGAATTTTCTCTAGCAATTCTTGGTGCAAAAGGCACAGGACTGTTAACTATACTAAGGCACTGGGCTGGCAAACTGTCTAGGTTGTCCAGAAATAGAGCAGCCTAGCATTTGTCCTTTGAAGTAAACAGAGAACTGTTTGTCTTTTTTTTTTTTAATGGATACTTGAAACTGTGGAAAAATGTGCAATTAGTTCAGCAGTGTGGTGAATTATTAGTATTAATATTATTCTTATTTATGCTTAAAGGGCCTATTTTGCTTGGTATTATTGTATAATGAATGACAGATGATGACCTTGAGTGATAACCAAAGGGAGATAACCTTGGGCATCTTTTTAGGATGTGTTTAGTACTTGACCTTGCCATCTCATGATGTGTGAATACAGCTATAGTAACTAGAACCATGCAGGTAAGTAGGAACATAACATAACAAGGGCGCTTACTTTTATGTATTTGACTTGTGGCAAATTTATATCTCTGGAAACATAAAGAAACCAGATAATACAATCTTATATACAAAAAAACCCGACTACTGTGGAATCAGAAATGTCAAACTTTACATCTTTCTGACTTTTGTGGTTATTTCAATCTAATCTCAAAGTTTAAAACAATGTAAAACTAAGGAGCATATTTGTTTTCAAGCAGTTTGTCATGTATTTTTCTCCAGCTTTTATTCCAAGTTCCACTGGTGAGTGGAAATAATGTAGATTTCCAATGGTGTAAAAGCAATGCACATCTAAAGACACAGCCACGCAATCCAACACAATCAAATTACTGGGGCTTACTGCAATGCCTCCTGTTAGCAAAGCAGAAACAATGGTGTTAGTGCTCAGGCTTCGCATCTTTTCTGAGGCTGGATGCCTGAAACCAAATGGAGGCATCTAAAAATTACTGTCCTTTCCAGAAAAAAAGTGCCTCCATTTTCCCAGTTCCAAAATGCAGACAGTGCTATATGAGCTTCTTTCTAAAATGCTCTGAAACATAAAGAACTATGTCAAGTCTAAGAATATATTGATAAATTACAGTAAATTATACACTACCTCCAGACTGGCTAAGGTTTAGTACAAGATCTGAGATGAAGCTGAAACAGCTGAAGGGCTGAGAGGGAACAGATTCACAGAGATATCATTTAAATGCCGTTTCCTCAGTTCTACCAACAGATAAAGACATATCCTATGATGAACTCTGTGCATGCGAAGGTAGATGTTATATGATTGCTCATTCAAACATTTAAAAATAAATGAGTACTATTGCAAAATCAATGTGTCTTTATTTACAGCAACAAGCTGCAGAACTATTTGTTTCAGCAAATGCCACCCGAGGGAACTTTGAGTAAGGAAATGAAAATTTTTATAGCTCTTTTATCTTTGCTTAATTGTGTCTCCATTTTACACTACATGCTTTATTCTCTGCCCTTTTGACATAGCCAGCTGCCTTTGGAGCTCTGTTAAGAAGCAGGCTGGCTTCACGCTGTAACAGGCACCAGCTCCCAAAGCCTCATCTATTGATGAGTCACATTGCTCATATGTGCCTGTAAGCACATCGCAGAAGTTCCTATACTGTTTCCTTTCAAACTGCTGGGGGGTGGGGGGGGAAGGCGTGTGTGAAGCATAAATGACAAAAACAATGTTGGTAACTAAGTATCCTGCCCCACAATAGAGCACAATAATTAATGACACAGTGGAATGTCTGGTTCAGAAGGAGTTCAGGTTCATCCTGTCATCAGCCCGCCACCAGGGGAAGTGACATCAGGCACACGGGGCTCTCGTTTGAAGACAGGGAAATACAGCAAGACATTTCAACACTTCCACCAAGGCAGGAAGTTTCTTTTTTAAAGGTTGGGTTGTGCTCACGTCAGTGTCTCGAGCTGCCTCTTCCCCCGGCTGGTTGGCCCAAGCTCAGCCCGGGACAGTGCAGAGCACCCTCTGTGGCTACCAACCTCCTCTCAGAGACTCGGCTCCTCCCAGGCCTGACTTCCTCTGAAGGGTGCACGCAAAGCTGTCTAAGCACGATCCTTGGGAGAAAGCGAGGGAGAAAACAGCTCTAGTCTGCAAAATCTTCTTCAAGCAGAAATTCCCCACGAACTCACTAAGACTAAGCAGAGAATTGTGCATGCAGATAAGACTCTGTATTATCGCGCCCCAAAATCTTAACTACAAAAAATAATACCTGCAATTATATCACAGTGCTGTACATTGTCGCATCCAACCTCAAAACCAACAGCTACACCTGCCAGACCCTGCTGATGCACTCTGCTGCACATACACGTACCCCAAAGACTTCTGTTTTCTCTATCACTTGGCACTATCCAAATATCACAACAGCAATATAAAATGGTCACTGCTGAACATTACCCTTGAAATCAGCAGCATGTGTAAAACACCTCGGAGCACTCTTGGCACCTACCAAATTTGTTTGTGTGTGCTTAACAAGGTTTTCCCTCTCTTTTTTTCTGAATGCCACCCCATCGATCTTGCAAGGGTTAGACTTTGTTACAATCTTGAATCACTTCATTCCCAAAACATGCATAACTTTACTGATATCCACAGTTTCCTCAGCAGCTCAGGCAAGGCTCAGGACAACCTTTCAGGAGGCCAGCCCTGTTCTGCTCTTTTGAAAGTGTTAATGTGTTGCTAAACAGTAATGATAATTCTGCCCTTCTCAGAGCACTTGTCTTTGCTCATCTGAAACAGAGCTGAATTTAATAGTTTAGGTTAGGACAACATGAACTTTTAGTGAATAGTATCAGCAGTCTCTGTAGCTGCTCTGGATAGCCTGATTCATTTAAACCCTCTGCAATTTTTGATATGAAACTCAAAGACTGATCAAAACCCCAAGAGGAGAAATTCACCTTTAAATGTGCTAGCGTCCCAGCAAGACACTGTAAGGTCAAGTCAGAGCATGAGAAACACCTTTGCAAGGCCTCAGGTTCCTCTCAGAGCCACTTGAACCAGTGAGGAAGGAAGTGTCCCTGGTGGTGGATATAGCAGGGACAGTCCTGAAACAGCCACCTGTTGCACTCTGCAAAACCCTTTCCATGAAAAGGCATGAAATGGCTGCACATCTTTGTCACCTGAAAACTCTGGGGCAGCAATGATACCTACTTCACAGTGCATCAGGAGGAGTGTGCAGAGAACAGTGACGTGGATTCCACCAGAATCAGCAGCAGGCGAATTGAGCACCCGTGAACCATCCAAGCAGGAGGTCACAGTGGGAGCAGCAAGCACATAAATACATCTGTGCTTTCCAGTTTGTTGTTTCTTGAGATGAAAGCATCCTACAAAATGCATGCTGCACTCCAAGTGATTGGGCCACCAGCAGCCCTGTCCATTGGGTTATAGGATAATGTTGTCACAGCAGTAAAATATGGCTTTTTTCCCCCACACAGCCCAAAAGCTGGAGTTTAAAATTCTTATTGTATGAACATTAATATGAAAAGAATGTTGTCTCCTATTATGGAATTGTGTTATAAAACTGGAATGCCATCCCCGCCCCATCTGGCTCGCGATCCTCTGGACTTTGCCAAAAGTTATTCTGTACTACAGAGTGTGTGCATCTCACGACGGGAACTGCCTCCTGACTCACAAAGACAAGAGGCCATGAATGTGTAAAGCTGGCAGAGGGTTTTTTTAATCTGTCAGTAACAATCAGGCGACTTGCTTAATTGTTCTGAATTCTGATCTCTACTCTATGTGCAACCTCCCGACTAGCAAACTGCAGCTGTATGCCTCTGGTTGTGAACTGCGCCCATTGTCTTTTATAGGAGACTGAAAAGAGCTCCAGCTAATACGCCTTTGTGTGCACTTACTGCTGCTTTTGGTTTTTAAGCAATGACTTAAAAACATAATGTCCAAAGTTCAATGTCTTGGAAAACTGTAGGGAGCCTTCCTCTTCAGTGCTTTGGGCCCTAGCAGGACACCTTGAAAGGACAGCGTGCAAGAAGGGACTATCAGGTTTTCTATGTAAGCAGCAGGACTTGCTTCTAAAATTTGTCTTTGCAATTGCAAAAGGGGATTTCAAAGGCCAAATCCTCACCGCAGCAGTGCCCATGGATTTGAACTGAGTTACTCTGGATATACAGTGTCCATAATACACTGGAGCTTGTTTAATGTATTACAGATCTATTTCTTCCAGCCTTGTCTTGAAAAATCAAGGATGTATCATTTTTTTTAAATGTTTATGCATGTCTCTTCATTACAAGCTTGTTTCTTGCTTGGAATTTTTCTTTCCGCACCATTTCCAACACCTAAAGTTATCAAATTTGCTCAGGAAATGCCTTTTGGGAGGGCTTTTTCCTCTCCTGCCCACAAGGCTGCATCACGTGCCTCATAACCCTGCACAAGAGCTAGTAAAATTGCTGGGGTATTTTTGAGGGAACTTGTTCAATTACACAGAGCACATTCTAAGCCATACTGCCAAGTCCTCCTCCACACAGGAATGATGTAAGCACATCCTGGAAACTTGGGATGCCAAAAATCTCAAGCTCTGGAGGAAATATTTGCAGGTCGACATGGCTGCAAATTGGTCAGAGTTTAGCAGCCTAAGGAGTGTTCCACTCACAGCTTAAATCCAAGTGTGGAGAAGACCAACATAAACAACGTTAGTTTCTCTGGTCAAATCTCAGAACAGAGCCCTCCTGGGATGAGCTGAAATGCAACTTCTCAGACCAGGGCTAAAACAGCAACATTTTTGCCGAGGTAATGTGAGGGGAGAGTGCGCAAGGAAAATTCATGAGGTAAAGAGGATGAAAATTGCCAGGATTTTGCACTGATGAAGCTGGATGAATGTATGTGAATGGAGGAGCATGGGATGTAAACGAAAACAAGATCGCCCTACTCTGGCAGCACTGGGACATGTGCCAATGGCAGATACCAAGGCAATAGATAGTCAGGAAATATGACACAGGGACCCATTTGATTAGTTGATAGATGCTTTTTAAAGCCACTTGTCTGCCTGCATCCAAAGTTATTTCCAATGCAGTTCCCAGAGTGAAGGAATCTCTGTCAAAGATAAACAAGACTGAGCTGTCTTTCTCTGCAGGCTAAAGCAAAGCTCAGAAAATATAGCACAAGCAGAGAAAATTAAAACACAGAAAAGGAAATGCCAATCATTTTCCTGACTAATAAATGCTACCAGGAGAAATCCAAGGTTCACAGAAGGACCTGCATCTCTATGGAATCCTTACATTTCTTCCCTCTGTGATTCTCTGAACTCCACAGCACTGATAATTCAGTTTTTGCCAATTATGCGACTTCTTAATGCTTTTGTTGCTTTTATGGCATGTGTCAGCTGAGCATGCAATCAAACCAAATAAGATTACAGTAATAAAATAACCCACATTAACTAATTATCTTAATAACAACTCTGTTAAGAGAGAGACATCTGATAGGAGAGATAGAAGCAATAATAAAAGGGCACTGTCAACTGCATGAACAGACTTGAGCTGCTTCCTAATGTGTTGCTCTAAGGATATTAACCCCTGAAGTCCTGGGAGACACTGGAGGGTGAGGTTTTGTAGAGGCTTGTAAGGAATCCAGACCACAGGGACCAAAATGGGGGAAAAGTTCTGGGATGGGAATGAGATGGAAAAGACATGTGCCTAGGATATATTTCTTCTGTGCTCTGTGAGCTGCTCTCTGCAGCTGTACATTATCAAGCCCAAGGCTGCTGGGGACTAGATGTACCAGGAAAATAAACACAAGATTTATGGAGCACTGCATTGTGAACTCAGACTTCATACACGTGAGGTGGGAAGGGTTATCGCAGGAAAACTTGCTCACCCTCTACCAGGCTCTACTAACCTCCAAGGCACAAGAATACTGCTGTCTCCGTAGCTTGCAACAGCACCAACCTCCCAAAACTGGGGGAAAAGCACACCGATGTAGCACCAACCACCATGTCCTTCAGACTTGGCACGTGAGCTGAATCAGGACAGAGACAAGCTTTGTGTCTTGTTTCCTCATGGGAATCCTTCTGAGATCTTCTGGGGCTATCCTCAAGAGAAAGAGCAACCTTGTCCTGCTCAGATAGCCAACACAATCCTTACACACATCGGAGCCTGAAATCATTCCTTGGTGGCTGTGAAGTGCCCAGATTGTTGACACAATTGAGCTGTGCTTTTTAGGGTGACAGATAAGGGAAATCTGAAAGCTCAGATTTCTCTTCCACAGATATGACCCAACAGTCTTTTCTGCACTAAAAGCCCAGATAAGAATGTATCCACGAGAACTTTCCTTTCTTTGGCCACTCTTCCTCATGGTGGCACTTGAGTTACTCTAGTGGCCTGAAACCACCAGAAGGTCCACTTAGAGAAAAAGCCCTGCTAGTCAGCTAAAGTGGGCTGGAGGCTGATCTACAGAACCAAACAGATCCACAGGATCCAGAACTGATCTGAGGGAGGATTCACACCACAGACTTGAGGCATCAAGTTTAGGTGCCTTCACTAGGTTCCCTCCTCTATACTCAGCCAAAAGAAATGAAGCTCCAAAGGTCAAGATGGATTAACTCATGGGTGGGTTGCTGTCTTTCTTCATTGACTACGGAGGGTGCCTAGGGCAATAATCACAAAGACTATCATGCACCTGAGAAGGCTAGTCTCCACAGGTTCCCTTTGTAGTCAATGGGGGGTGAGAAGCAGCTTTGGCAGGCTATTCAGAGCACCTAATAGCTCTGCACAGCTCCTGCTCTGAACCGCCTTTCTCCCCATGCTGTTCAAAGAGGGAGGCGAGGGAGACTGACTTCTCTGGACTAAAGGTACTCTTTATGAATAGAAGCCTCAGATACTTATTTACATCCTCTGTCTTAGTCAGTAGGAATGTCTCAGTCCCAAAATCTAGCCCACACTGGGCTGTGCTAAGAACAGTTAGTTATTATCACAGCAGTGATAATAACTGCTGCGTGTTATTCTGCATATGGGAGTTTCCTTTCGATAGGTAGTTAACAGATTGTTCATCGCATGTCATATTGGTACAGGACTCAAGGTAACGTAACTTCTAGATGTTTGAATGAAATCTTTATTTTTGCAGCTTCTGCTTCTGCCCCATTGTCCTGTTGGCTTGCACTAGAGTAACATGGTCCATGTATTTGTTTTTCCAGAGAAAAGACTCACTGCAGTGGGTGGGCAGAGGAGGAAGACAAATAGTTTGTATAGTTCTGCCACTATCACTGCGGCTACACACAGCATTGACCATTCCCATTTCCTGCTACTATTTGGTGTGTTTCTCAGGAAACAGTACCCCAGATCTTCTTCTAGTTCAGACCACTTTATGGATAACAGGTGGGGGAAAAAAAAAAACCCTGGTCACTCCTCACAGTCATTGTATGACTGAATGTCACAGGTGCAAACCTTAAAGTAAAATTAAGTTTACATGCAAGTAAATCTTACCCAGGACTTTTGCAGGACTTCTGCAAAATCACCCGCTCAGTCCCTTCAACCCAACCCGAGTTCTGGGGCTTTCCCACAGCTAGAAACATGAGCACACCACGCTTGTGAAACTCCTGAATAGGCAAGAGGCTTCCTTCTCTTCCTACAGAGTGATCTTCTCTTATGGTAAATGAATCAGACATGAGGAGCCTTTATCTGCCTGGTCGGGACTTTCACAAGCGCACTCTGCTGCAAGGTTCTTGCTCCTTCTGCTCCAGAGCTGGCAGAGCAGCGAGGCCAGCCACAGCCACAGCTCCAGGGGCTGCAAAAAGAGTTGCCCTCAGGAGGTCTGGAAGAGTGTCCAATTGGATATGCGTACGGTTCAGGTATTGAGATCGGTTAACAGATTAGCCCTAACCATAATCTAACCTATTAGCCCTAACGCTGCCTCTGCCTCCTGGGAGCCGTTCGCTCTCACTGGCCTGTCATTTCCTAGCTGACAGATGGATCAGTTATCTGACATTTGCATCTCCACTGGCTAAGAAAATATAGGCTTGCATCCCACAGCACCTTAGTTTAAATCAGAAGAGAGCAAAAGTCAGCATGGGTCTTGTCCTCAAGCACTTGGAGAATCCATATAGGAGTGGATGTGCGGAGGGGAAAGGCCATCTAGAAGACAGTGCGAACTGAGTGGGTGAGAGGACCAGAAGTCTGCCCAACCAGAGTTTCTCAATCTTTCCTGGGTTCGGTTGTCGTTTCCACCTGGGAGTTGTTTACCATGTTCAGAAAGCACTAGGAATTGGGGTGCCTTCTACAAAAAAAAATCCCAAACCCTTAGCAATGACGCTCCAGAAATTTCTGTCTCACTCCGGACTCTCCATTGAAGGACTCTTTCTGGATGTTTTGTGAGGTAAAAGTATAAGAGGACATATGTGCAGACAAACCATAAGCAGGCTAACATGGAGTGAGCCTAAAGCCTTAGCCATATTAAAACATGATCCTTCTTTCCCACTCACATACCACATTATTTATGTAGTGCAGCAAAGACTTCACCCCTTGGTGATAAGGCAGGAATAAGTCAGGCACCACAAAGCATCTTCTCCCCCAAAAGCCCTCTCCTTCCAAAACTTGCCCTAGAAAGATGGGGTCTGATTTAGCTGGTGGAGTGGACCCAACACCCTCTCCTTCAACCACCTTGCAATGTTCTGAAAGGTGACATTGGGTCACCTGTGGGCATCGTAGGTCTCTGAGGCTACAGCTCTGTTCGTAAGCTAATCTAGGCCAGGGCATAGGTTCAAACACTAGCATTAGATGGTCAAAACAGTTTAATTGTTACCATGCTCTCTGGCACAATTTGCCTGCTAGCCAACTAGCACTCTCCCAGGCAATGCCTGGGCATGATTCAGGCACTTATTAGGGATTGTTGCTAATAGGTAATGTGGCTGAGACCACCCAGTTTCAGGAGGAGGAGAAGGTTTAGCCACATGAATAGCCATATGTAAGCCATGCTGCACCACTTGCCCTCAGAGTCAGAGTGGATCTGGTCCATTTACTAGAACAGCCGTAGCCAACATATTCCTCTCAGAGATGCAAATGCTATTGTTTCAGACTGTCTGCAGACTCAGGCAGACATGCGCGCTGGTGACACAGACCACATCTCTAATTTTATTTTCACAGTCATCAGGATTTGAAATGTCCTCTTAGAAAGACAGGTATCTCATGGAGAGTTCTTTCCTCCCTGCCCCTCCCCACTTCTTCCATTCACAGTCATGTAGTATCTCTCTCCTCATCTCCCCAGTGAAGAGATAACATCCCAGTGATGGTTACAGCACCGATCATCTGGAAGAGTAAACAAGGAAAATATTTACTCTGTTGACAGTTCTCTTGTAATGTCATTTAGTAGTTGGAAATAGAAAGCAGACATATGAACAACCAGCATGTCTTCAGCAAACCAGTTTTGCTTCTCAGGTTAGAATCTAGGAACCCTTGTTCTGGACCAAGCAATGAGATGACAGACAGCCTTACAAACTGGAGCTGAGTGTCTCATTTACCTTTCTTCTTATTTAGGGCCTGAAGTCAATGAGAGCATTTTACACTCTCATGATTGGGGTTTTTGAGTCATTAAGGCTACACATGTTTAACTACTGTTGAGCTGCATTGCAAACTAGTCAGCACAGAAGCAAGAACACTTCTCCCCATGTCTCAGAAGTGTGGATTTAGAAAGCCTTTCACAGAAAAGGTCAGTCATGGAGAGAATAAATATGGTAAGTGCAATTTACTCCCACCAGAATCAGATTTATTCATACCTAGTAATTAGTCTTAATTATACAAAACATAACTGATAGGCAAGAAAAAAGGAGTCACTTGTAATACTACTTGTTACAAAAACAATGGCATGAAAGTAGAAGTCTCTCCCTTACCCACCTAGAGGTTATACATGGACCATCTCAATATGCATTCTGGCAACCCAAATCTCCTTCCAGTTAAATGACATCAGGGAAGCATTAGAAATAGTGTGAGCCCTTTTTCATTGCTACTTATGACTAACTGATGTAATGCTGAACTGTTTATCACCATAATCCCAACCTACATATCCTAACCACTGAGTCAGTATTTAACTGAATCTCTCAAAACAAAACAGTTGTATAGCAAATACTGCATGTGGTTTTCGTTCCGCAGGTAGAGAAGCTTTGAATGATTATTACTTATGTTACTCTAGCACCATGGGTGGTGCTAGACTCTGTTGTGCTGGACCCTGGACAAACATAGAACAAAGATGCATTGCATCTCGGATAGTTTATAACCTGATTCTCATGCAAAAGATAGTAGAGGGACACCACAAGGTTAACAGAGAGAGAGCATACAGGGAAAAGGGAGACAGGACTGAGCCACCATCCACTTCCACTATCATTGTGTTTATCAAAAGTTTGAAATAAAGGATTGCTTCGGGAAAACAACCTGAAAAGCTGAGGAGTTTGTTCACTTAATTCTGTGATGTACAAGATGAACTGCTGTTGAACTGCAGCACACACTAGTCGGCACGTGTCTGTTACCTTATCCATGACAGGTCTAAGTTAACCTTCTCTCTGAAAGATGATCCTTCTCCAGGGAACATACCTTTGGTTTTCAGAGCCATGATCAGCTGCATGTTACCAAGATCTGTGGTACAGACCACAGTGGAAACTCAGTCCGCATTTACCTCACCTTTCTTCAAGTCTGGACCTATCCCAACCAGTAGGGAGCCAGTGATGATATCTGGAAAGTCTACAATAACTGTCTGAGCTATTTATTGTTTCTAAAGCATCACTGGTATGTTCTGGATGGTCTACGTTGCTGGCCCATCAGATTTGCAGGTAATAGGGGCAGGTATGACTTGAACTGATAAGAGCAAGCAGTTGTTTACACATATGCCCACAATGTCAAGTGGGTACTGCAAGAACCACGAGTTCTGGTCCAAGCTGCTCAGGATCAGACCCACACACCATTCATACTGATAATGGCTCCCTGAAGGTGAAGAACCAGAGCATGTTTGGTTTGTATGCGGGTCCATGCTCTCCCATCCTGTCAGCCAGAATGGTTCAAGCCCAGGCAAGCTGAAGCAAGCTCCGGATGAAGCTATTGGCAGATATTCTGAAAAATCTAGAGTAAGATTCATCCAACCTAAATGTAGCCATAAAGAAAAATTAGGTGTCTGGTCTAAGCCAGATGTCCAGCCATTCTTCATAGCCAATGGAAAAGGGGTGTGTTCAGAGGATGAGTCATTCCACTCTAAGATAAATGTCTAAGGTGGATGGGAGGAATCAGGCTCCAGAGATCCCCATCTCTCCCCACTACCTACAAATGGAGTCTTACACCAGCCTAGGCCAGGGACTTGACTCAACGATGCATGCTGGTATGTGTGAAGAATCACACCCCAAATGGTCATTTCAAGAAGTGCTTCATGTCTTCTGCAGAAAGGCAGAGTAGGTCTTTCTCAGCAAAAAGGAGAACACAACACAGCTAAGCCACAAACACAAACAAGCTACGGCCAATCTAACACAAGTAATGCAGACGGAAAACACAAGGGTAATATGTTTAAGCATGTCTAAGCCTGCCCTCAGGCCTGCTCTTCACTGCACAGAATGGCAGATAGGTGAGAAAGGTGGGCTGGGAGGAAGCTCAGGCCCACAGCACACTGATCTGGTGCACATCAGGCATCAGAGGCAGCACAAAATCTGGGACGTACAAACAACCAGTGGCTCACTTCTGCCCTGGCATAAACAGGTTTCAGCTCTTCTTCAAGTCAGTGGGTGTGCCCTCAGCTCTTGTCAAAGCTCGAGGCCGCCCCAGGCAGTGCAGCACAGAGAGAATGACAATGAATATGAGTAATTCTTGAAATTTGTGGGAAGACTATTCAGACGTCTGACTTCCTGCTTCTGCATGTACAAAGGAGATGTTTTTGTCTAAAGGAGTGGAAATAGCATGTGGCAGTTTACACTGATATGAGGTCTCTGGTGCCTGGACAAAGGAGCAAAGAGCCCAAGGAGGGCTACAGTTGGCGAGGGGAAAGAAGGGGGAAGAGCCAGTAAACCCTATGAGTGTACAGGACTTGACCAAGGCAGTGCTGACCCAGTGCAAAGAGGGAAGTAACCTATGCCTGGGAAGGAGCTAATATATAGGAATTCCCCTTGGAACAAAGGGGAACTAGCCACCAAACTGAGACTCTGAGTCACAGCTCTTTTTCCATTGTGCTTCTGGCCTAGGCAATCACATGGTTACCCCATTCTCAAGGGCAGATTGCATTATTTCAGTCCAGCCTGAAAGTCTATTAATAAAGGTTAATCTGGATGGCAATGTCAGCTTTATAAAACAGCTCATCACTTAAACATAATCAAAAGTTCTTGGCAGAGTTTGAAAGGCTGCAGTGAAGGACGATTTTTGCTTTGAATGTAGCCAAAGAATTAAATGGGATTTCTGTCTGTGGAAGCTATTTAGCTTATTCTCCAGGACACCATAGGTAAAAGGAGAACACTTGAGGTTAACAGCAGTAATACTTCTTACAATTTAAGTGTGCAGAATCTGTTCTCAGCAACTGGAGCCACTTTAATATGAAATGCATCATTAGAGCAATAGGGCCCTGGTGACGGATGACACTGACGGATCACCAGAGTAACCCTGATGGGAGCTGGTGCTCAGAGAACACACCACATTAATTTACAAGCCTGTCATGATTGCTCTGGGTTTATTTTTAACTAAAATATCCCAGCCTTTGGCAATCCATGCCAGGGATACCCTGACGCTGCAGAATGTGCAGAACAAGAGCGGCAACGTATGCTTTTGTTTTCATCAGCCAAAGGATTCAAGTAGGGAGCACTTGTTATTAAAGTAAAAGCCATTTTTTTTGTGTGTGTCTGCTTTAAGATTAATATTCAGTAGTCCATCAGGAAGCCCAGATCACATATAATACATTCAGCAACATGGCACTGAATCATAGAGTGGGTATGGACCTAGAGAGATCATCTGGTCTATCTCCCTTCTCCCAAAACAGGATCCTGTATGTATCACCCACTCTTAACAGATGCCTCTATAATTCACAAACATATTAATACCACAGAGATGGGCACCTAGAAATACAGCATTTCTGTCTTGCATTCACACTTCCCTTCTGCCTACAGCAGAAGGTACTCTCCTACCTGTCACCTACTGCAGCTTAGCAATCAGTATCCAAGAGAGCTGCCATACTGTAACAACAAAAAAGCTCATATAGGTATATTACAAGTGCCTTGACAAATGCACAGCAAGGCAGCAAATAAAAGCTAGGAAAGAAAACCGGAAAAACAAACAGCTAGTCCTCAGTTCATGGCATGGGAAAATACAAGAGGCAGTAAATGCTTGTTGATTTAAAGGTCCCAATGATTTCAAAGTGACCAGCTGGCAGTAAGTGTTGATATTTGGGCCATTTAAGCAATTTTCAGATGATGACACAAACATATCAATTGCCATGCGGATCTACTGGCAGCTTTCCTGTATTGTAAGGAATCACTTACTGGAACAAGACATATTGCAAGCGACAACCAGAGAATAGTCTTTGCAAAGTACAGTCAGATGGTAGGAGGGACAAATCCATGGCAAGGGCATCGAGACAACTGAAATGCCAACTCTTCATTTTCATATACTTGTATGGCACCCATGAGAAGAAAGAAAAAGCTCAGAAAGCCAAAGCCTAATGGGAGAACCGGAACCTACAACTTGCACTCAGAGCAAAACCTGTGACTGTGTTGTTTTAGGCTCAGCCTGGCTGCCAAGGCTGTCCCTTTGGTCTCTGGAACAACAACAGGGTGGAAGTGCAAGGCCAGAGTGGGACCCGCTGCAACATGGAGCTGCACCAGAGACAAAATCTGAGCAGCAGAAGCTCTAAAATACACGTCTCGTTTGCTTTTAATTAAACCTCCATCAGTTGGCTAAGAGTCAGCATGGTAGGAAGACTGTCTCGCTTACCAGGTGAAATTATGTTCTTTGCCTGCTTCTGGATTCCCTGGTTCAATCTTTGCTGCAGTTCATCAGTTGTTGCAAGTCAAACTGTGGCCTCTGTAGGCTTGATTGCCTCTCGGGACCAGGGGCACCCATGAGTTTGCTAACAGCTGTGTAAAGAGTAAACACACTTGTCTATAACAATAGGTTATAGAGCAGCCTATTCCATTGGGATACTTGGGTATTTTGTCTCATTCACCTTAACATGTCAACACCATCGACACCTACACATGAGGTAGTAGCCTGGCATCCCTCTATAATCACAGGTAAAGAAATAGATCATTTTTAGTATGCAAGTCATCTGGCCTGTTTTGAACATCTGTGTGAGGATGTGATAAATTGCAGCCCAGAGGTGCTATTTCTCTCCAAGGACAGTAGCACAGAAGGCTGCATTACTCGTGGGCATGCAAGAGGGGCCCCTTCACTGTTCAGCTGAAACCTCTTGCGGCGCTGGAGAGAGGGGGCAAGGAAGACAGAGTGTCTTGGAAACCTCCTAGGTCACCCCGGCATGAATCAGCAGAACTCATGAAAATCTAGCAAAGCTTGTGGGCAGTATTTCTTCATGCCTACAAGTATAGCTCTCATTAGATCTATAAAGCAGCCGGATATTTTTGGATCCATAAACTGCTGAGGATGTACGTACTCAAGCCACTTCATAAACAAGTGGGTGTGAAATATATAGCGAGTGCAATAAAATTCCAGTGTCTATAGGTGATTTTTACTTTGTGGTGATATAAATGATGAAAACAGCTGTTATATAAGAAAATCTTTTCAACAGATGGGAAGAAAAATAAATACCTAACAAAAATGAAAGGGAAATATTTGCCAAACTTAAAACAATTATATTACAGGGACATTATGAAGGAAAATATTCTTGCTTCTGCCCTGTGTACAGCCAGGAAGCAGATGAAGAAATAGGCTTTGATAACCATACAAATGAAACCCATATATCACTGAATTAAGTTTGTGGACCTGGAATAGAAAAAATAAATAAAGACAAATAAAACAGATGCTCTCATCGTGACTGGTTTCTGGTTCAAAGACAGCTCCCCAGCAGAGTATAACTCACAGAAAGTGAAGCTAAGAAGAGGAAGTCCAAGTTTCCATGAAGCAATAGGGAATAAAGCATTGTGCAACAGCTTTTCCAAACCAAATGTACATTCAGTCATTGCCCAATCAAATGATAGCCAACAATGTATGCAACAAAGAACTGATTGAATCTTGCTGTAAGACACAACCCAAATGATGCTATTAAGTACCTTAATCTTGGAGCTGACAGAATTGTGGCATGGCGGTTTCTAAGTAGAAGAAGTTATAATAAGGGAGTGATATCACACACACACACAAACACACAGACACTCAACTTCTAACACAAAACTGAAGGCTGAAGGAATGGCATGTGGCATCAGTAGCCAAGATTTTTCAAGTATAAGGAATTTTCTCCCCCAAGCAACTGTGGGTTAGGAAACTGGCCTGTTAATTAAAGCTAATGGAAGAAGCACTTCCTTTCATACTCAGAAATTTTTCAATTAATATTTTCAACCACATGGGACATGTTTCACAAAATGTTTGGGACTGGCTTTGGTGACTTATAAAAAGCACAGCAGCCCAAATGCAGCAAAAATAACAGTTGTCTATTCATCTGTCTGCCAAGGTCCTTGCAGAAGATAGGAGAGCACTAAGCCAAGATCCTCTCCATTTGAAGGCGTTCTAAAAGATATGAGGGAGAACTGGGATCTGATTCTCCTCCAATTTATTTGGATAAGTCTGTAGAGGATTTTCATTAAAACCAATGAAAAGAGACCAAGTGCAAAAATAAATAACATGAAATTATATATGTACTGAACAGTGGTATTCTCTCATCAGGAGTGAATGTATTTTGGGAAAACATGAATTGGAAAACCACGAGTTACTGGAATCCAGACGGGGTTATATGGAAGCGCACAGTATCTATATGAAGTCAGACCAGATGACTTGATAGTCCTTTTAAAATCTGTGAATCTTTTAATTGCCTGACCTAGAGCCAGGAGAGGACAGCAAAATATGGTACAAAACGATTGGCAGCTCAGAAAGCACACTGACACTGTCAAGACCCACGATCGAGGCAAGATTAATAACACACACGCCAACTGTCCAGGGTGTGCTGTGCACTCTCACAGGAGGCAGCCCCGCTGGCACACCAGCTCCCAGGGCTCCTCTGAGCAGACCTGCCTTCTGTAATTTCCATTATATCCTCACTAACCTGATGCCAAACCTCTTAATGTCATCTCTATCCATTTAAAATTGGCCTTATAAAAGTGGTGTTTGCAGAAAACTGCGTTTAAAAACAATCCATGCTGTACGCATGAATAATGCTAGATTTCAGGCAGTTTTCTCTGCAAACAGAAAGAGTTTAAATTTCTTTTGGTAATAACCCCTTTTGACTTGCCCACATGTAGACGGTAATTATTACTGCTTTTTACAGCTAGGGTATTTTAATCCCAACACATCTCATTCCCTCTCCCACATAGACTGTCTTTGAAGCAACAATAACAAGTACCAGCTTCCCTAGGCCAGTTTGCAAATTTGCCTCACGGCTAAAACAGTCAGAGCAGTCTTAGTAGGTCAGAATTGGAGTTCCCAAATACAAACCATTCCAGAAAAAGTCTTTTTCTTATTGTTAACTTATTAATCATTAGAGGAAAAAAGGACCGTTTGGCAGGTGGGCGTCCCCTTGAGTGAATTGTATATGGAAAATAACTGCGCAGAACACTCTGGCTCCATTGAAGTCAAAGGGAATTTTGCCACCAGCTTTAGCAGAGCCACGATTTTATCCACTGGCTCCAAAGGGACATCTCATATGTCACCGTTTACTAGTAGCAGCAAAGAGTTCACCACCAGGCCTCCCATTACCATAAAAAACATAAAGAAAAGCTGAGGTGTCTCTGCGGGGATCTGGCAGCCTCACAGAGCTCATCCAGATTTGTTTGCTTTTAATTACCATTACAGTCAAGGGCACTAAAAGCTGTGTGGAGTCTGGGAACAAACTGTTTTGGTTTCCCTCAGACACACATGATCCTGGCCCTTCTTACTGCTGCCGCCCTGGCAGCAGCAGCGTTAGCGGTACCCAGCCGGAGGAGGCTCCACCAGGGTGGCCGGCTGTAATTTCCCACTGAAGGGGGGCTGACCCTGCTACTTTCTCCCCTTCTCCCTGGGGATCCTCACAGGGCTGGCACGGGGGGGGGCATGAGTCCCTGCAGATCCGTTCAGGCTTTATTCTGGATCCAGGGTGAAGGCTCCAGCCTGCTGTGCTGCTACCTGCAGGTCCCTAGCTGGATGTGCCAGCTGTGACACGGCCACATCATCCCGCAGCACGCAGGGTGCACCTTTGGCACAGTGGGCTCCAGGCAGGCCGAGGGAAACAGGGAGAGAACAGACAAGCAGCGCAATACTTCACTGATGGATTTGTTCAAGGCTAGTCCATAACGGACAGGACCTTGTTATCACACCAGTAAAATAACTGTACCTGGAGCTGTGGCCACTCAGCCCCTCACTTCCAGCTGGGCTCATAAAAGACCCCAGTTAAAGGCCCTATTCAGACAAAGCTGATGCATTTTGTTTCTCTCTGTCTTAAGGCAGAGAAATCTTTCTGATGAAAAGTTCCCCCATCTGATGCATTGCCATGAAAAAGTTGCTGTGATGAACTGGCGAGACAAAGAGTTTCACCAAAAAAAAAAAACAACCCCGTCCAGCCCCATTCCCAATTGCCCCTCCCATCTGCAGGCTCTGGTGCTAATTAGGAATGAAACCTTTAACAGCCAGTACTGAAAGGCACAAAAACTAGCAGATCACAGCCTAAATCTGTGATATCGTCAACCCAGGAAGCAGCTCAGCAGTTTTTGAGTCAGTGGCTTGTTTCCCTGTGACGCCTTGAGAAAAGGTTTACTTGTGTAATGCCTACAAACCTAAAATAACAGGGAATATTTAAATTGAGGTAGAAGGCAATTTAAAGCCCAGCTAAAACTCTTCTGCTGAAATCGCTAATGGTAGGAGAAATGTGTATTTCCAACACATAATTAGGAAGAGACAAATAGAGGGTGTGGAGTCTTACTATGGAATGTTAATTGCAAGCAGATCCTGAATCCCCAGGTTGAGTTCCAGCCAGTTGAGGACACACATTGAAATGTACTCAGTGATAGACTCATTTCTGCTTAATTACTTGTGAGACAAAGTGCTGGGAGCCAAAGGAATCTTTCTTTAGGATGCAGAGAATAGCTCTGGGAAGGATTAATAAATGTATAAGATACATGAAGCCATTTCAGTCCACCTATTTACCAGTTAAGGGTATTTCACAACAGCATTTTTTGTAGTGTTCTGTGCTACCTATTTTTAATGTCCTAAGTGATAAGGTTTCCACCACTTCCCTTGGAAAATTAGACGTATCTCGCAGCCAAGGTTTTTTTCCCTGTCATATTCAGCCTACATGTCTTCTCTTTTAATATCATTCAGCTGCTCCTTTCTGTGAAAATTTACCCTAAATAATGTCTCTCTCCCCTCATTAACTACACTCTTCCATCATACACAAGTGTACCACTGCAAAGGCAACTAGGAAGGCACTTTGGTGGAACCAGACTTACTCTCCCAGGCAGGGGTGCTGGAGCAGCAGACAGGGCAAAAGACCTGGAGGGGAAGATGGAGGAGGTTCTGCACAATCTCTCTCGTTTTCCAGACCCCCCAGATTTCCTAGTGGCTGAAACCGTGTGCTCCATGGGTCATGGCAGGCACAGTACATCAGATTATGTAATAGGGTAAGTGCCAGAATGAAATTGGTAAGAACTGGCAGCCAGAATACTCATTTTCCCCTTCAGACCAGTGCCACAGTCTCTTTTCAGCACGTCCCTGGATGGATCCTGTCAAGTGACCTAAAATGGTAGCAGGCAAATCAAGACAACAGCTGGATCTGGACCAAGGGATGATGCAGAGGCTGTGCGGCAAAGGTTTGAACTCCAGACTTGAGCTACAGAGAACACAGAAAGCAGGAGCCAGTTGTGTGAGCCTCAAAAGCATGGTATAGGTCTGCACAGTTCCCTTTGTACATACATTCAGGCTCAGTTTCACCCTCAGCATGCATCACTGTGGGCTTTGCCCTACTGCACTCATCCTCATTCCCACCTTACATCTTCCTCTGTGAATTTGTTCTTCATCAGCTAACAGGGCTATTGGCACGTTAAGACAGCGAGCCAGGGCTAGACCTCCTCCTACTCAGGGAGACATGTAGCCTTCTCATTCCAAAATCAGACAAATCAAAATTGCCAATATGCCACTGGCTCTAGAGAAAACCTGATTCTGTAATTGCATCCAAAGTCAAGTGAAAAGAAATGCATCCTACATGACCAAAGTACAGTGTCAATTGATTGCCATCCAACTGACAGCAGAAAAATCCCAGTAGTTTAGCGCTCCCAAACATGTACCACGGAGCTCATGTGGTAGTCGTGACCTGGAAGAAACCACCGGCATTCCAAATCCACCCAAAGACACCGTGTTCCCGCAGGCCAACAAGGCAAAAAGCTGCACTTGGGAACACAGCACTTGACAGCTCAGCTGGCAAGATGTGCAAGGTGCAAGATAACATCGCATGTTCCCCAGTCCTTCTGAGAAGCACAGTATGGGCTGAGAATGCCCCTGTGCACTTGTGATCATCCAGGTGAGGTGAGTCCTCCCTCAGGGTATGCTGATTTGCATTGCTGCCTGTTTGTCCTGGTTGATAAGAGACATCTAGAGGATACAACGGTCTGTCATGTTAGCAGCTGCTTGGCTTTAGAGTAAACACAGGCTCAGACATAACCGGGAAAAAGGCAGGGAATCAGAAATTACTAAAAAATAAGAAAGGGAGAGAAAGCAAAAAAAGCATAGCGTAGATAAATTTTATCAGTGCTTTCTCTAAATCTGCCACCTGTTTATCCCCAAAACCACTAGAGCAAGAGGATACTGGCCCTGCTGTTTGAGTCATATGCCATAATCATCTCTGAGGTCAATATCAAAGAAGGAACAGAAGGCATCTAAACAAAACCAAGGAAGACACTGGTTTCTTGACCACTGAAGCCAACCCAAAATCCCACTGGGAGCAGTCTTCTGTTGACAGAAGGGAAGCACCCACACAGGCAACAAAGAATCTGGGACAGCATAGGAAAATATTCTGAGTCAAATAAACAGAACTGGGATGTGAAAGTTAGGGACATAGCTTGACCCAGAAGCATACCATGGAGTGGAAAAAGTGAGAGAAGAAAAGTGGAAACCCATGCAGACTTCATCCACAAAGGGATCAACCACTCTCCTTCTTCACTGGGCTGTCCCACAGGTTACAGGTGTGGTTTTCAAATCCGTGTCTGTCTTTTCTTTTATCAGCATTTTTTAGCCTTGCTCAGTCTGGGTCATCTCTTATAGCAGTCAAGGTGCTCCAGATCACTTTTATGTCTCTGTTGTCCCACCTGCTGGGTATGTGAGACAACAGAGCCCCCAGAGACGATCCACAGGGATCCACAATTGGAGATAGGGCAGATGACATAAAAAGAGATGAAAGATACATCACCCTCATCACAGTCGGTCATGTTGAATAGCTGAAAGGATCATGGAAAAATGCATATAGGCAAGCTTAACTGGACAAGCTAGATTACCTGACCTAGTCCCCTTCCCTTTGACCATGCCTGGATAGAAAGTTAACAGCAGTCCAGAAGCCAGAACGCAATACCTCTTTCAGATGACTCCTCATTAGATCTGTGTCCTCTCCAAATCTTTACCACATCAGTTCCTAACTCAAGCTGAAACCACATAATAATCTAATGATAGACCTCTCCATCTCCAACGAAATCCATTAGCACAAGTTTTCTGACAAGTTATGACATTATACTGCCATTGCAGGGGGTGAGTTGGTCCTAATGACCTTCCACCACTCCAATTTGTGCTTACCTAGCCAAACTTCCTTTAAAAATCAAATATGACCAAGGGCAACACCCAGGGGATGACACAGTCTGTCAGTGGAGTTCCTTACAAAGGAAAGAGTATGCAGAGAGGAGAAAGCTGTTGGCTGTATGAGATCATCTTTCTGGTGACTGCAATACAGGTCCACATCGGATGTCAGTATTACAAGTTCTACATCTGTTCATGATCCTTGGCTAATTTGCCATATACTCTCCTGATTGTATCCACTTTGAGCAGCTAGGAGAAATAAAGATGGCCCATTATGCCATTTAACCCCTGGCTCACCAGGCCATCACCACAGTAACTTGCTCCAGAGGTTGAATGTCTTCACTTTGTTTGAGTGACAGGGAGTAAAAGCACAGAACAGAGTTCAGCTCAGAGAAGCCAGATGTGACAATGAACCTAAATAAGCTAGAGCTTAGGTTCAGGGATATCTGTTGTTATGTCATTCTTGCTGTCCCAGTGCAAATGGGTGACAGGCAATGTCCAGACCAATGCTCCCATTCAGTGACCAAGGTGAGCTGAGACTGAAGGAAAGAGATGCACTGCTAGCAGAGGCCAGTACAAAGTACTATTTCTGGATCTATTTGGAGGAGGACCTCTTAGGTATCAGAATGTTTGGAGAACTGTTACAATTTCATCATCCCTGGAAGACCTTGAAAGCAGATCATAGCCTCAAATAAAGTGTTGTGTTATATTCACCTAAGCGCCTTGGGGGATCAGCCGAAGAGCTGGGAACAGAATGATGGTCTCTGGACTGTGTCCGATGAGAAGATGAAAGCAATGACCATTTGAGGGTTTTGTCATTTGCCAACATTTGAGACGTGCAACTATTTTCTTCAGGGTTCCTATCGCCCTGCCCCAGGTCAGAGGGCCTGTCAGCAGATCCCCTCTGAGGAGGACCACTCAAGAAATTACTGCCCCAGGGAAGGGTATTTTTCAGCTTGACAAAAACTTGCACAGAAAACATCTGCTTTCCCAATGGAAAACTGAAAATGCCAAGAACAGAAAAACTTCCACCCAAAAACTGCCAAACCCAAACAGTACTTGGTCCAAACTCAGAACATCTTTAGCCAAAAAACACTGAAAATTTTACTTTCATTTTTGCCAAAACTCAGAAAAAACCCACACTAACTTGTGTTATTTCAGTTTGTTTGTCTGCTTTCAATCAAAAGCCAAATTTTCCTTCACAGACCAACTCTAAGCAGCTCTCCCCATTACTCACAGAAACTGCAGCAGCTTCTGGCAGGTCATTCAGGTTAGCACAAAGAGGGCTAAATGCACTGAAGGGGTGAAACTGAGAGAAGGAAACACTTGCTTCAAACTCTTTAGTGCTTTAATGTTCATCCTTGACCTTTTAACATAGCAGTAAAGGAAGGAAATGGAAGGGACAGAATGCCATTGGCGTTGTTTCATACTAAAGCTAATTTTCCCAAGTTCATGATCAATGTTGACACTAAACTTGTTTAAGGAAGGCTGGCCTTTGCTCTTCCACAAAGCAAGAGACTCAGCAAAAGCAACAGTTTGCTATTCTTCCCGCTTCCACCTATTACACCAGACAGCTCTCCTTTGGACCTGGATTCAAGCACATACCCTAGCTACATCCTAACACTATAGAGGGGCAAGACCTGGGTGTGCACCAAGTCCCTTTTGCCATCCAAAATTATGTTTACCATGGAAAAGAGAAGCCTGAAGTTCTACTCAGACAGATGTTATCTCAGCCCAATATCCCCAGGTGAGTTGCAGTAGGCATCAAAGGCATGTCTCTAGATACTGCCATCAAAAAACAACTCCCCAACTGTGCAGAGTCTGTGGGAGCCCAACATGCTCCTTATTTGCATCTTCCCTTGTGATTTGTCTCTTGCTTCCTTTATCTGTTTCAGAATGACTCAAGCAACAGCACTCACTCATCAAAGACAAGCATTGCCTGGTCCAGCTGTATGGTAGGATCTGGTCTCACATTCAGCACTTGCACAGCAAAGCAGTTGTAACATTAATGCATGCATTAGAAGAACATCATTTCACTTGCAAAATTAAGAAATGCCAGAGTTACCTTTGCTTGCGTAACTTTAATCCTTTCTTCTCTGATTCAGCCCTCTTATGTATATAATGAAGCAGGTTTGCCCTTGCCCATGCACTCAATAACAGATAACTTTGTCCTGTAGGAAAGGAGAAGCCATATCAGTGAGCTCCAATGAGACACAAGAACCACACTGGTGAGTGGCACCACTGCAGATAGGCTATATCTATAACTGATAAATTAAGAGGCATGAAGGACCAGTCCTTCTTCCTCTCTCTCGCCAGCCAAGCCACGTGGCACAGCCTGGCTCACATATAGGCTGCTTACGGCTAGAGCCCCTACAGCAGCCTGACCTTGCCACCGCATCCTCCCTCCCCAACAAGGACTCTGCCCTGGGCCTCATCTAGTGCACCATCAGCCCTAGGACACAACTATTTTCTCTGGGTAATAACCTGAGGACTGTGCTGAAGCCCACCAGAGCAGTGTTTTTATAGTGTGGTGCTGGCCGTCTTCTTTGGATGCTCTGAGGGTGGACAGGAGCAGGAGGGATGTGGCAGGACTGGGTGGAAACCTCAACTAATGCTGGCTATCTCATGGGGCCAAATGGGAGCAGTCCTGGGCAAGCCATCGCCAGACTTGTGTCCAGGCATCGGTCTGGAGAAAGCCACTCGGAGCGATTGAGAAAGGGAGTGAGCCAACAGCTAAGCAATATGGACAGTTGGGCCCAATGCTCAGCACACTCCCTTTTATGTAGCAGTGCAGCCGCACCCTCAGTGACTGTGAACCTCCTCAGATGTCACTACGCAGGGCTGTCCAGAAGCAAAGACAGCAATACTGTCAATAAAAATCCTCCCAACGTCTAAAGAAAAGGACCTCTGAATTTGGAGGATTGAGATTATCTCAAGCCATTATACTCTAGAGGTTTTGGTTTACTTCTTCCTTTCTCAGGAAAATAGTATGTAACTAGCTTAACTTAAAAACAGGCATAAAACTAAATAGCTTTTGTTCTCAGTTATCCCTTTATAAACCACTGGGCTAGGCTTGTCCCACCACTGCTTAGTCTCAGCCATTATGAAATGTTTATAGATGCTCTTCATTTTCCAATTTTCCTTTTCAATAGACTTCTATCTTTGGGCAGTCAGGTAGAGTCCTCAGTCTTTCCTACTCACAAAGATTTCATTTAACCAAGAACCTTTCTGCATGTTCAGTATTTATCATAGCACCCTGTTGTCGCTGACAACCTATTACAGCAAAGGTGTGAAACCATTTACCATTTATTAACAGATCCCAGAAGAAACGATTTTCCTGTTTGCATACAATGTGCATCTTGCCCTCTGACTTTTCTATTGCATCAGAGCTGTCAGTAAAATGTGGAGCAAACTATGTGTTTTAAGGTTCATGGTACAGCCGCCTCACAACACAAATGCTATTCCCCTGCCAACTCAGAAACAAAGCCCCCCATCTCTTTCAAAATGCAAAACTGAAAATAAAGATCTTTTCTAAAGCTCTAAAAATATAAGTGTTAAAGACCTTAAAGAAATCTTAAAAACTAGCATTTAGCACAACAATCAATGCTTCCTGCCTGACCTTAAAGCCATGTAAACG
This sequence comes from Apteryx mantelli, assembly GCF_036417845.1. Classification (NCBI taxonomy): domain Eukaryota; kingdom Metazoa; phylum Chordata; class Aves; order Apterygiformes; family Apterygidae; genus Apteryx; species Apteryx mantelli. The sequence continues at coordinate 30,835,951 of NC_089978.1, forward strand.
GAGCAGGAAGTTGCTTAGAGATTATTTAGCAAAAGAATCAGATACATCAGATAGCTTTATTTAACCTAAGTTACTCAGGACCCCTTTCAAATGAGCAAAATTACCTTGTGTGTCAGAGAAGTGTAGTATTAAGGTAATTAAAAGCATCACCCACTCCAGCTGATTCTGAAAACCCTGCACATCCGACAAAATAGGAGTGATAAAATGAATGAATCCCAAGTACGACCCAGCACTCACATCAAACCCCAAACTGGTCCTCAGTGCAAAGGGCTTTAAGTAGCTCTGTTATTTTTGTGAGACTCTACAACCTGATTATTCCACTTCAAAATTTAAAACAAATGCTGTGCTAGCCAGTAATATTAATAAAATACCTTTAGATTAAATGAAAACTCTCCCTATTGACCTACTAAGATGGCTATGTCATGTGTGATTATGGGTAAGTGCCTGTTTGCCAGTACCTGACTGTGCTCTGGGGTCTTTAATATATTAAAGCCAGGAGGTGAAAAGCACTCTCATAAGACCTGTAAGTTATCTCCCTGAGCTGGATGTCTGGGTATTCCTAAAGCATAGTTGGAAAACAAGGAAAACTGCAAAGCAGCTATGTGTCCTAGTAGAAGAGATTTCTGTGAATCCCCCTTCAAAGCACATGGGTATTGCTGGTGCCTCTGCTAGGCCCTCAAGCAGATGCTTGTTCTGTGATATGCGGGGGACAGACAGAAGCCAGGGATAGAAACCAGCTCCTAAAAATAAGAGTCTGAAAGGTAGAAATAGTCAGAGATTCCCCTTTCCCTGGAGAGCACCATCTGGCGCGGCACACTGTAGCGCTTGCTGGGGAGGTCCTTCTCAGCTGCTTCATCACGGACATCATCACCAGGGTGTCCAGGCCTGTTCTCAATGACTCACCTGGAATCTCCACTTATCTGCTTTTTATTCTCAGAGGAGAGCGTAGCATTGGCAAGGATCTCTCAAGCAGGCAGGAGTCAGAATATCAGTCCCCCAAGAGAAAAAGGGGGGTACTCTGCATCTCAGATGAGGGGGAATGGTCTTTTCTTTTTTACTGAATTCCTGGTTCCCTGACCTATGTGGCTGCCTCAGTCCTCTGACTGGTATGAACTGGCTTCATTGCTCCTAGACTAGCCTGATTTGCCAAGAGCAGTTTCACTATTGACTCCTGCAGGGTCAAATCAGAGTTCCCAGGCCACTGCCTTGTACCTGAGACAGAGACCATGCGTACAGATCACTTCAGAGCAGCTGCTCAGCCAGACCAAGAGGTTCTTTCCTAGTCACATGATGAATACACATTTTTAGCAGCAAGGAAAATAGATTTCAATAAACATCTTTAAAAAACATTGTATTTCACGTACCTCTGATATTTAACAAGGATAAAAAGCACTGGGCTTTTACACTCCTCTTAGTATGGGGACCCTAAATGTTGTGAGCACATCTGTCAATGGAATGTTGCATAACAAAACTCAAGGCTTAAACAAATGTGACGCAGAAACATCATTAACCAAGAGAGCCTTTTTTCGGCACAGGTGCGTTCTGGACCACAACACTACTCCAAACCAGGCCATATATGGAGTGTATTTGTACTAGGAGTAAATTCATCCCTCTCTTTCCATTTGATCCATCAGAGCTCCAAAAAATGCACCATCAGATCATGCTGCAAAGCTCACCTCCCCTTTCGCTGGGTGCTACGGGAGGACCAAGATGTAAAGGCTGCAGGGTGAGAGACAGGCACCCTAACCTGTTATTATCTGCAGGGCTTGTGTTGATGGCAGCTGGGGAAGCGGGTCTATGATCACAGGCCTGTGCTGCAAACCAGAGGAACTATTGCAAAGTTTGAAGTAACATGGGATTCTGAGACTGAAGTCTTTGAGAGCAGCTTGTCAGTGTCCCGTTAAGTCCTCCCTTAATCCTTGAGCAGGCTCATTGAAACCTGAGTAGGAGGCATTACCTTCAGAGTAGACCATGTCTGCAGTGCGAAGGGGAGGTGCAGTAACTGTCCTAAGAGCTGGCTTTTCAGCAGTGCTTTGGGATTACAATTTAGGCCCAAGTTTTCACGGTGGCTGCAGAGAAGCAGGACAGCCTTGAGGATGCAGTGCAGTACAGAATGGTGCAAACATCCCAGGGCTGGTTGCCAGCAAGCTAGCACAGAAATTGAAGGCAGTATAGATGCATCAGTTCAAAGCTGCACCAGAGGGAAAGAGCCCTGCAGAGAGGCCTGTTAGCCTGGCTAAAGTCATTCTGGGAGGGCACACTGGTTCACTCCGTGTTCAGCCAAAATTTCTACATCCTGCTCTGCTATGCACATACCTTAAGCTGCTTTGGTCCACCTCAATCTTGGGTGCAAGCCTGCAAGATGAAAAGAGCACAGTATATTCCCAGACTGCCTCATGGAGAAAGTAGGAAAAAGAGGATGTTTAAGGGGATGTAGCACTTTCAGGCAGCACAGCTGTACAAGATCCAGAGACAATTGCTCTTCAGGGCATCTCCATCATGCAAGGGGTCTGCAGGCTCACAGACAATTCCCCTTCTACCTGTTTGACCATGAATTTCCCTGCTGGAACAAAAATCATAGAGGCATTTAATTAAATGAAGAGCTATTACTAACCTGTGACTGTACCCAGAGTATGACTGTGATGTGAGGAGGATGAGACCGCAGAGAACAGTAAGGGACCAGGACAGTGGGGGAGATGTGTGGTCTCACCGTACACCACATGGAGAAGGGCTGGCAAGGGAGATGGAGGGCTACTCACCCACTAGCTCTGCCCCCATCCTGAGAAACCTTTCTGAATTAATACTGAACCACTGCTCTGATACTGGGAACAGTAAGTTGCAAGATTTAACCTTAGGTCTTGTTTCAAGACACCCTATATGGGTGCTAGTTAGTTAACTCAGCTAACACAGCCAAAACAGAGCTCTCATAATTTCAGCTCACTTATTTTCCCACTCAATAAACAGTTCCTCTATCGTCTCTTCATGACTGCTGTGTAACACTGCACAAGTCCTTACTCCAACTTTTGTAGCATTTCAGAAGGGAAGGAACTTGCTTTTTACCTAATATGTATGATTGCTATGTGGTCTAATGAAATTAATTGGCATTTGTAAAGTGTTCACACTCTTACCTGAAAGGCCCTCTTATAAGGACCGAGTTTTAGTATCACTGCAAGATCCACCCTAAGTGTAATTTTCAGGCTGTATTGCCATTCTTTTGTGACATACGCAAATCTTTCAGGCTTTACTTGCACAGTTCATAAATGTGCCAAACAGCTGGTTGAAGCACAGCCTCATAGTGTACTGCTGGATGAATTTTATTCTGGTCAGAACATTTGATAGGGCCAATAAAAACAGAGGGAAACACAGATAATCTTGCAGGGAAAAGGACCTTCCGAAGGGACAAGTGTGGACAGGTCTACTTTACATCTGTGCATATATATATATATGTATGTATGTATGTACACACACACACACGTATATATATATATGTGTGTATATTTATATTATGTATATACACACACATATATGACTATATATACACACACATATGTGTGTATATATGACTGAGTGAGCTTGTGCCTGTGCATGTATAATTTATTATGTTCTGCTATATTTTTGACATTTGTTATGGCATCTATAATTTGTGGTCTAAGAAGGCAGAGAATGTGGTGACCCAAACTGGTTAGCATGCCTTGACTGAAAAATAGAAGTTTGCTTAAGAGAAATTTTCTCCCCAAAATCATTTTACAACCAGAAAAAAAAAAATCTATCCTTTTTCCTTTTTTAAATTTTCAAGTTGCAAGGGGAAAACATGTTCTTTTGCACAATCTCTTTCTTTTTTTCAAGCACTGGCCAAAGGCAGAAAAAGAAGAAAAAGCTGAGAAGCAGACTTAGGGTTTGGTCTTGGCTATTTTATTTCTCCACTTTCTTCTTTTATATTCCTAAATGAAAAAAGAGGAAGTAATATTTTAGGAGTAACAGAAAGCTGGACTGTTAGTTTGTTTTCTTACCATCAGAATGATATCATGTTTTCCTAAACAAAAATAATTCATGAAAAATTTCCAACAAAAGGGACAGTCTCTCAGGTTTTTTCCATGAAATGTGTGTTTACTGAGCAGCATTGCTGTGAATACTCTCTGCTCTGGCTACCAAGGAAGACATCACAGGAAGCACTCTGAGGAGCGGGACAGACACTGGGCTTAGGTTTAGTGGCACAGCTCTTGGCACCCAGGCACCTGGCATTCACAGAGGCATCCGCAGGACTCGTGGTGGAGAAAAGTGGTGATTGTACCATTTCCCATCATCTGTTCAGGTCTTCAGGCCGTATATAAGCAACTTCCAAAGGAGAAAAATAGAGAACTGATTACTGTCTAGCAGGTCCTAGCCTAGTCCTTAGGAAGAAAAACCATAAACCTCTGTTGTTCCTGCAGGATGAGAGGGAAAAGACATATTGCTTGTATATTCCAGAAAGCAGTGAGGTTTGTGGTCATTCTGGGACGAGTTCCACATTCTTGGGGTGCCCCTGAGAATAGCCCGGCTCCTTCACAAAGATGCTCTCTGCTGCGACCGGCAACGCCAGCACACAGAAGCCCCAGAAAGGAGTTGATTCAGGGATGTGGAGAAGTATTCAGGAATGAAATGATCCTTTCAGAATCCCAAAGCCAAACCTTCAAGCAAGGTGGTGAGGTCTCATCTGCTCTGTATCATAAAAGAGGTCAGTGGAAGGAGCAGAGCAGGGGAGAGAGGTGCTGAGGAAGGTATGTCCCTCTCCTACATCGATGGTAGTGTCTTAGCGCTGGTGCTTTTAACCTCGGAAGAGCTCAGCGATCATCAGGCAGGAGGTGAAAAAACAATATACTAACCATGCTTGGGTGAGACAGAATCCCCTGGGTGATCAGGAAAGGCAGAATACAAATATGCCTTTAGGACAAAAATATATATATCCAAGAAAACAAATATTAGCAATGCATGAATCCCCTCCTTCATACAGAAGAGATATCTCATTTCTTTCAAACTAATCCCTGTGTATTTGAAAGCAGAGATAGACAAGCTCATCTTACCTAAGAACCCTTCAGCCAGGTACCAAACACAGCCTTTCTACCTCTAATATTTGTGGATCAGTAGCATCTAGAGAAACTAATTAAGCATCAAGGCACTGCTGTGTTAGGCACAACAAAAAAGTTATTTCTACCCCCAAAACACAAAACCTAGATTAATAACTTAAGAGAAGTAAAGCCATATTGCTGGGATGATAGGTGGGAGAAGAGAAAATGCACTGGAACAGTAAGTGCACTAAAGCTTTGGATTTTCTTTAAACTATGTTTGTTCTCCAGAATAAAATTCTGAAAGTATAAAAACATTTTGGTCATTACAATTGATTTATTAAGTCCTTTATTCTGTTTTGCTTAACTATAAAAGTCTTTTAAATAAAAAGTTCTATAGGAGAACAGAGTCATATTCATATCCTCTCATTTCAATATCTAATTCATCTTCTGCTCCTGTTTTCACATCTAGGAAATTAAAGTACAAGAGCCCAGAGAGAAAATGACATTCACAGAAAAGGATACCCTTGCATTTCTGGTCAACAGAAGGAGACATACTAATTACTGAATTACAATGAGGCTTTTTACCACCCTCTGAATCTCTTAGAGGAGTAAAAAATACTCCCCAAATCAGAGCTGAGATATCAAGTAATCGGCTAGCTTTGTTCCGACACAACAAGGGCAGATGAAGTAAAATGTCTGATTTATTTCAAGTGAGGGAAAATGCAATTCTTTTTCCTAAGGGGAGAAATCAAACAGTTCTGATTTTGTTTTTAATTTGTCTCCTTTGATGTGCCAATCTATTTATGTGCAGATTACTACTGCTCCTACACCCGTTTCAGTCACCCCGTCCAAAGCCCGTGCAGAAGGGAGCCCGGCTGCGGTTGTTCTGCAGCAAGCATCGTTGCACAGCCAGCAAGTGCGTGCCCAGAGGAGGTGACATTTCTTCCTCATGTCCCACGGGGACCGTGCTGCCTGCACGTTCCCGGGCACAGGCAGGCAGCCGCGGCAGCTCTTCCAGCTCTGCCAGGCATGCCCACACGGACGTGCTGCAGCTCGAGCCCAGCGCGATCACAGGGAGTCGTGGACGCCAGGATGCTACGTCACTTTGGATCATTTGCAACCCCAATGGCCCACAAAAGGCTGTGGCACGGCATGGCCAGGATGCACACACGTCTCAGGGATGCACTTAAGCAGCTGATCTACAATGGGGTTTTGGAGGGGGCAGGTTTCTTTGTTGCCACTGTTCACTTATTCTACAAGACCTATTCAAACCAATGCTTTCTACCTGAAGCTGCAGGATTTTGCAGCTCTGAAGGGAATCTGAGACTTGTGTTCCTGGGGACTATGTCATGACAAACTTCATAATGGAAAAGAAATGACTTTGCAATGGGCTTATTAAAAAAAAAAAAGGACATTTAGAGATTAAATAAAATCTGGGCCCTTATCCAGGTAGAGATCTTAGCCTGGCATTCCAGTTACATTCTTTCTGTTATTAAAATAATTTAGGAAACTAGGCAGCCTGCTCTGCATTCAATCATGTTAGCCCACGCTGTGTCAATTTGAATTCTGCCTGTGGTGATAACAGTTGAAAATCTGATGGGCCAGATCCCGAACGGACAAAAATCAGCATTGCTCCATTACAATCAGTGGGGTTTTACCAATTTACCCTTGTTAAAGATCTGGACCTCTACTTTTAGGCAGGCTTTCTTCCAGACAGCAACACAGTCCCTGCCTCCTTGGGAAAGGACAAAATAAAGGAACAATTTAGTGATAGTTTGAAAGTGACATGACCAGGATAATGCAACTTGAAAATGATGTTCTTGGCTCATTTTCAGCATACTTATAACTTAACTAGAACCATGTCCAGGATCTTCAAATATGCTTAATAGATAAAATGTGGTGCAGTTTTGCAGTGTGGATACCACCAGCTTCCAAACTGAATATTATTCTTTTTTCATTAAGATGTTTTAATCAACAACCTTGTCTTCTCATTAAAAGGAGCTAAAAATTCCAACATTTGCATGTGTAAGCAGCAGCATAAAAAAAAAATCTTCCATCTACTTGCTTTTTTGAGACTAAAAATTTGTTAAAACTTAATATTTAAGGCAGAAAGTCCACAAGCCATGGGAAATGGTCACTTGAGGTATTTTGCTCTTGAGTGACCAGCAATAGGGGTAGCTTAGCTTTATCCTGTGCACCTTCTCTGCTGCAGCTCATGCAATGGGGGACTGGGCAGAGCAGCCCCTTTTCCCTTCCCTACTGGGACCCTAGCTGCTTCTCTGCTTCACCTGCATTTCTCCTCACTTTCCTCAAGACCATGCTTTAACCCTGCAAGACTGACTCGCAATAGTCATTACGTAGAGAACAAGTCAAAAATGTTAGAGGATTGCAATGAGGGTCACAATGTTTCTGTCAAGAGGCAAAACCTGAAAAGCTTTCATGGTTATATCTCCTGCTCTTTCTTCTCCACTCTCCATATCCTGTTGCCATGTGCAACTAGAGAAAGGAAAGGAGAAAAGTGGAAAGAAGGCATTTTAAGTTTGGAGGAGAGATATTTTCCACTGAATCATGACAGATATTTTTGATTTGGGAAAAGGGAAAGAAAAAGCAATTTATTTTCTGTAAAAACAGTCTCAAAAAAAAGATCTGAATTGTTTATAACCATAGCAGACAAAGGGCAGGAACTTAGCAGAAACCACAATTGTCTAAATGCAGATTTAAAATGATCCTAAAGGATCTGGACCCAAAGGGCACAACCACGCTGGTTAAAAAAAGGGACCGGGTCTATCTGTGGCTTTGAAAGTCAATGGCAGAATACAGTTTGCGTTCATAAAGCTAAACTCCCTTCCCCTAAGGGCCTTGTCCATACCAAACCCTTCTGTACCATGAACAGTGCCCAAGCATTAGTGGGGAGCGCACCAGTTGGCACCAGCCACATCTGTGCTGGGGAGCACGCCACCAGTTCAACAGTGTGGGCACTCACAAGACCGTGCTCGAGCCTGGACCTTTGTCCTGCTGAGCTTGCTAGTATAGACCTGGCCGTTAATAGGAAACAGGGCAACAGGAGTCTGGTCAGTTTGCACGTATATATGTGCATATATATATATATAACACCTACCTGGTAAGTGACAGGCCTGACCAACCTGTAGGCACTGCCATAGCTAATAATAACAGTGAACATGCACTGCAGAATATATTCCAGTAGTTACCTTCAGCCATTCCCTTAACAGACATAACAACATGGCCTGAGGTGAGCAGCCCTGTCGTTTCAGATTTTGAATGTCACACACCTACAGAGGATAAGCTGCAGACAGGAAATCCTTCTACAGTTTCACAGTAAGGAGAAATTTGAGACAATAACAACAGAACTCATAAAGAGCTATGGATGAGTAGAATAAAGTCATCATAGATTAAATAATACCACTCGTTTTCTTAAATTAGCCATTGGTTCCAATTTCTCAGAGCACTAGGACTGCTTCAGTAATGCAAAGGCACAGCTAGATCTTCAGATCTGCCTCCTGGAGAACTTCCCTTGCGAAGGGGTCACCTCCTGCCACAGGTCCCATCCCACCTGCCTTTCAAGCCACGTGCAGAGGCCAAGGCTGGGGAAAGGGAGTGCAGCAAGGCCACCTGTAGTCCTCACTACTGGGGTTGCCCCTGCTCTGAGCTGACCATAGCTGCTACAGAGGTAAGCACCAAACCAGCTGATCTAATTTGTTCAGTGAGCTGGCCAATATCCAGCAAACCCTGCTTTTTCGGAGAGCAGAAGGGAGCTTTACATCTGCCTTTCCCTTCCCCCTTCCATCTTTATTTTTTTCAGCATACTTTTGAGCCTGCTCTGAGAATCTGGCTCATGCAGCTAAACTGAGATGATCCTGTATACTAAGTTAGTCTTTGTGCTTCAGTTGAGATTGAGAGTTTTTCAGTTTTTAGCTTCTTCACTTGCTTTCAGGGATTTCTTATTTTGTCTAGTTTTCAGAGCAGATAGAATCCCATTGATGGCATTTAAATGCATGCTGGAATAACCACTATGATGAACTCTAAGAAGCAGGAAATACGATTTTCTTTTTCTTAAACATCCCAGGAGACTGCAGTGATTATATTAAAATTTTAATCACAAACTCCTTAAGTTAAAATCACAAAGGACTCACTATGCTGGAGAATTTTACAATATGAAGCTCTTTTATAAATTTGTGTCAGATAGCAATTTGCTGTCTGGGAAATGTAAATCAGTTATTAATGAGCCAAATTGCTAACATCAAATCTGGTATCTATATGCAAGAAAGAGAGAAAAATCTTTCGCAGGCTTGTAAAGTTCTACATGTACTGGCCTGAATAATTTTATTCCCTGTTTCCCGATTTGAGAGACATCGTTTGTTGCAAATACTGCTGAATGATTGCATCTCATCCTACAGTAATAGCTCCACCTCATCCCTGCACAGTGCTGTGGAGCTTTGGAAGCAATGATCTGCGCATTAATAGCTGAAAAACTATTCTGAAAGACAGATCCATTGCAATTCAGTCTTTGTATCCAGAGACTGGATTTTTGGTTCTAGTGAAGGCTTAAGTCAAGATGAGAAGAAAGGCAGGTCCAAAGCAAGCAGCAAGGCAAAGTCGATTGTCTCTGCTAGAACTGTGCAGCCTCTTCAACAGCTACAAGCACAGCTCAGGGTTCAACACCTACCCCTACAATCCTGCCATGACCCGAGCCTCTGTTCTGAATTTCAGCACTGTTCCTTGAATATATAATTATAGAAAACAAAAATCTTGGATCTTAACAGCTTCCATATGTCAGGATCCCAGCTGAGTTCAAGTGCATTGCTAGTTCTGCCTGAAATCTAATTCTGTTGCTTTCTTTTTTTTTTCTGAGTGTATTAAAAAATCTATTACTATTGCTAAAGACTGCAAAAGGTGGTGAGTAATACAGAGTGAATTCTGGGGGTGAGTTTGCAATGCAGCTAGAAACTGAATATTTAGATTTGAAATCCCAGCTCATTACTGAAATTAATTCTGAATGTCTCCAACTCTTTGCTAATGCCTTCATAGAAAACTACATAGTTTGCATCACTGTGAGATTGCCCAGTTCCTTCACTTGCACAATGTTTCCAATAATCAAGAGTGCACATAGCCTCCGCAGGTGCAAGAGCATCTCCAAATAACACAAATGTTTCAATAACTGACATGGATCTGATTTGTGGGTGAGGTAATTTATAGGCTAACGGTTTTTCCGCTTACCGATTTTCTGAGCAGAGCTTAAGAGATTTGAATGGAATTTCCACAAAGGCTTAAGTTTAAATGTAGGGCACAGGCAGACAAACTGATTAATTAACTGATCAATTTCATAAGGAGCTTAAAGCATATCTTGTAATTTACCAAGGAAGGCATGGGTTGCAGTGCCAGCTTCACAAGGGCATCTCCCCAGCCCCATGTAGGAGTGTGTGCCACGAATAAAGTAGTTTCATTTCCCTCCCATCAGTGATGCAGCTCCAGAGGGACTGGGACTGCAGGGACTGGGACTGCGAGTTTGCCTCCTGCAGCACTATGTGTCCTCCCAGCAAACTCCATGCCTGAGTTTGCCCAAAACATGGAGAGCAAAACCAGACAGGCAAACAAAGACTTGTTGTTTGAGGCTCTCAGGGGCAAGCTTCAAACCTCAGCTCTTCCAGTGGTCGGCATGATGAGTGTGAACTGTGAGCTGCGATACGTGGTGCTGCCTCGCTTCGTGCATGCATGTTGTGGCACGTGCCTGCAAGGCAGGGGGGCTTGCACTCAGGCCATCTCCTCTAGGTGCCTGCCTTCATTGTCATGACAACGAGTGAGAGAGTGATGGGCAATTCGGGCTCCCCATGCTCCGTGACTGTCAGACTCTATTCCTTATATAGGCAATGGAGAGAAGTAGGCACCTAAGTTAGACACCTAAAGTCAACATGCTGACTACACCCCCCCACATTCACACTCCCAGCCAGCTGCTAGATTCCTGGCTGATCCCCAAAAGCAAGAGGGACCAACTATATGCTTGCCACTCCAGCATCCACTTTCTCATTCAACTTCCTCTTCCAATGTGTCATTCAGAAGTGACAATGCGACATCTGGGAAATGGTCCAAATGTATTCATTTTTTAAGTGAAATGTTCAGTGGCAGTTAAACAGCCAGAGCTTTCTGCTCATAGTAATATTAGAAGCATACAGTTTTCTTCCCAGTTAAGTAGAGAACAGTGAATACTACTGCAGTTGTACCACTGCACCTTAAAGGGTTGTTTCATGCATTCCTATGTCTTTCATCTTGGAATTATATTCCACAAATATGGAATCAGATTGACTTCCTTTAAGCTTCAGAATAAAGGTGGAATATTCATACAAAAACTTAGAGTTTCCTATTTCAGTCAGAACTGCTGCAAGTATAAGATCTTGAGACAGCTGTAAGCCATGCAAAGAGCAAAAACCATTCTCTACAAATACTCATGCAAATTCAAATTTCATCTTTTTTTTTGAAAAGGTGTCAAGCGTTTGCCAATCTTCAGTGCCTCTTCCACTTTTAGGGATTCTTCCATTGCACAGATATATCTCCCCATCAAACCTTCAGCAATGTCACTAATACCAGTGCTGATGTATTTGCTCTCTCATCTCCTCTGCAGGTGCAATACATGCAGCAGAGTGTCTTGCACTGGTAACCTGTCATTTTTTGTTTGCTGGGCTTGGGGGTTGTTGACGTTTGGCTGTTATTTTTCAAAAGCATTTTATGAGCAGTTTAATTTTTTAATAGACATGTTGCTGTGCATTTATGATAGTGATGGCCAGAGCAAAGAAATGGACCTTACACTTGGAGCAGAAGGAGGTGCAATTTGTAACATGCCTTAATCCCTGGAGGAGTTAATTCCAGGTGTTCAGATAAAAAGCTGAGGCTTGTTTCAATGACCAGAAATTTCATTATTCCAGCAGAGTGAAATCTGTGACAAGGGTGACCACCTGGGAACTTCAGCTATTCAAACAGCCTTCAAGAGGTACTGAAGCACACAGACTTCTGTTGGGTTTCAATGCTCTCACCTCACTTGATCTCTCTAAAAGCTGGGTACCTGGTCTGAGTTAGGAGTCTAAGTTCTCACAACTACCCATGGAGAGAGACAGGGTATTCTGGAGAAAATTCACCTTATTCTAAGATAAGTATCCAAGAGAGACAGCAGATGCCTCCCTTTCCACCAACTGACTACAGAGAATTGACTTAAACAAGACAGATACACATTTTTTTGCAGCTGAAGGGAGGTGGGATGAATCCTATCATTGGAGGCAGTGAGACTTAGGCACTTCAAAGGTTTCAAGCACCTCAGTACCTTTTAGGGCCTCAGTGGGAGATTTTGAGCTTGATCTGATGATCTAGGCTAACCAAATGGAGAAAGTGGAGAGCAGGTCTGAGGTGCTCACCAAAGCCTATGCCGCTGCAGAAACCCACTGCTCTGTTCTGCAGAGGATTTCCTTCCTAGACTGTCTGAATTACTACAGTCCATCCAAGACATATCGAAAGTATGAATAACTGAAGTGAGTTTATCATTGACAAGGGCGGGATGCAGGCTCTGAGCCAGCTCAAGTTCATGAAAAGTGTTATTCAACCAATGATGTTTCATGCAAGCAGTAACTCAAGCGCATTCTTTAACTACAAGCAGATCTTACCAGTCCTTAGCATGCCCCTTCATCCAGGAAAATCATCACCAAGGTTATGAAATGCTCTCCCTCTGCTCACCAGTGTTTGGCCTTGCTCAAGTTCACCTTCAGCCACCCGTTCTTCACTTATGGCTGAGTCCTTCCAAGCCACAGAGTAACCAGGGTGGCAGTAAATGCAGCTAGCCTGTGCACCATTCCCCTGCTGCTAGCACTGGGATTAGTGTTATTGGAGGAGCTCACCTTCTGGGTGGTTGTGAACATTAAAGAGAGGTAAGAAAAGAAATGGTTCTTGTTGGAATCCACGAACAAAAGGTCTAGTGATGGGGATATATTTTTCTATCACTGCTGTTTGCTCCTTACCCAAGGATACTTTCCTGTTATAAGTGCTTTAACCCTTGCGAGCTAAACCATAGTTTCAAATTGTATTTTCAAAACTGTTTGTTGAACACCTGTGAGCCATTTTATAATATTGGCTGTGTTCAGGAATTGCACAATTAATGCATGGGTAATTTGAAGACAGAAAAAAAAAGGCAATGTTTTGTGAATATGTCAGTCACCCTGAATCATTTTCTCAGCATGGCGAGGTCTGGCATATGGTTCCCATTTTGCCACTTTGGCACACCTGGACTGAAATCAGTGACATTCACTGCTTGAGTCAATACTGTCTGAAAAGAGTGGAGGCTGCCAAGCCAAGCTCTTTGATGTTACTGTTTGGTTGTTGTTCTGCTGAAATGTCATCCTCTTTGATATTCGAGGCAGATACATGAATAAATTAAAGGAAGAGCTTGCGCTGAGTGCATGAAAATGGCACTTGTGCATTTAAATGGACGTGGAGGCTGCATTTGTACAAGCATTCAGTCTGCAGCACACGGGCTCCACAGCAAGATACTTGCCATGACACAGGAACAAGCAGCTGCGGCAAAAGGCATATTCACCTATTTTAACATGTAATTCCAAAATATAACCTTTCCCTTCAGTTATTATTTATCTAATTGCACAGCCAAATTTAGTCAATCCATTTGAAAGCATAATTAACTACGAAGCACTTTGTAACATTCCATTCTGCACTGTCTGTAAGTCAAACTGCTGCAAGAGAGATTTGATTTTTGGACGAGTTTTCATCACACTGAGTGTACTGAACACAATTAGTTAGCCAGGAGAGCAGTTACTTTTATCCTGCTAATTGGACATGCTGGCAGTTCCTATGCCCTTGTGGTCAGATGTTGGCCTCATTTGCACAGTTCCAACAAGTGGGATTACTTCTCTTGGGTAGTCATATGTGTATTTAAGACTATAATTCACTCTTTTCAGTTTTGTAGGAGTTGAACTGTGTTGCGTGAGCCATGGCTTTGCTCTGAAGGGATCGGAATTTATGTTGTGTTATTAAAGCAATGAATAATTACCTGTGGCTTAGGCTTGTGAGAGCCACTCACAAGCCTGGTCCACTTTGCAGCTACCATCAGAGCCTTTAAAAGAATTTAGTCCAGCCCAAGGGGCCCTCTCCATTGATTTGCACCATTTCCTATAGCTGTGTAAGGTTTGGGAGAAAGTGTTTTTGGAATCTGATGGTGCAGTTTCACCAGGATTTGATTTTGGCAGCAGTGTCAGCTTAAGAAATTCCCCTCGCCCTCTCCTGCCTTTGCACTGCAGTTCACTGACCTCTCAGTTGTGCCAACACAACTGTTTGTAAAGCAGTGTGGTGCCCTGGATGAATGACATAATCCAGGCTAAAATCAACTTTTTTTCTTCTCCTTTTTTTTTACAGAGGAAAATGGCAAAAGGGGTAGTAAACTTTTGTGAGAGAAGGAGTGGCTTAGGGAACCATCTCAGCAGGAATTGCCACTGAAGCCTTAAACATTGTGAAACTGCTACTCTGAGCTCCCCCCCCCACCCCGCCCAAAGCAGAGTTTGTGCATGCAAAGTGGAAGGAAAAAGTTGGCAAAAAATAAAAGCATGAGGTTCATGTCTTTTTATCTGTCTCAAGTGCAGATTAGCTGCTGGAAGATTGCAATGCCCTCTACCAACAGTTCAGGCGATTCGGGTTTTTTGTTGGGATAGGCCCAACCACTTGCTTTCTCCTCCCACAGTTTGAGAGTGACTTCTAAGGCAGCGCGAACGCTGAGCGCGTACCTCTGCAGACTGATCTTCAGCACGGACGTTGTCAACGAAGCCCTAGGCAGGGAGAGGCAGGTGTGCCTGCAAGGTGGCAGACAGGGCAGGGATGGGACAAGGCGATGGAACCAGAAGAAGGTTCAGGAAACAAGAAGTGAACCAGTAGGGAAGGGATTGCCCGTCCACTGAAGGACCTGGGAGAGCAGTCACGGCAGGTGACTGCGAAGGTGATGAGACAGAGGTGCTCCAAGTGCTAATATTACTAGGAAATTAGTGAACCTGTGATTTTTTTTATTTGCTTTTGAGAACTTACCCATTTTGAACAAGTGGGAATACAGCAATCATTTAAATGGACAGCAGGCAAATTAAAAGAAAGGGAATAAGAAGGATGTAGAAGAAATATGTAGCTGAGTAAGCTAACACAATTGCAGTTTGCTAGAAAACAGTGGCAGTGCCGTGTATTTTGAAGAAATGATAAGATATAAAGCCTTAAAGAAGTTGCTTAACGTCCAAATGACAGACCCAAGCCCCAAATTCACCTAGCAGATGTCAGCAAGTACAGCTTAAGAACAGACAGGAAGAAAGAGCAGCACCTCATTAAGTCTTATAAAATAGTAGTTGTTATTTTCAAGTACTGATGCTAAGGGGTTTTTTACATTACTTTTCACTGGGAGAAAAATTGACAAGTTCGGTAAAACGTACCTGAGAAAATTTTCCTCAAAGCCTATTAGATCTTATCTGAAAAAAGATATGTAAGTCCTCAAAAGAAAGCAAGATTGACTGGAGAAGGGAAGGATGAAGAAGAGAAGCTATGACAACTCAGAGCAGTAATTTGCTGGTATTTGGTTTTTGCTTTTTCAACAGCAGCTTAAAATCTTTCAAATATTCAGCAACTACATTTTTTTCTGTTTTTTTGACATGGAAAATGAAATCCTCTTTCCAAACTGATTCTAATACTGATGATAGTAATGTCATTTATGAACACAGCTTTCTGAGCATGAGCTATTTACATTAATGCAATAAGGGCATAATGAAAACAGAGATAGATATTAATGTGATCTAGTTCCAACAAAGTACATAAGCAATGATAATAGTAGTACTAGAAGCAGTTGTACTTCCAGTTTATCTCAACACCAGCATCCATTCAGAAATCATGAAAATTCTATTTCTTAACCCAAAGTTTAGAGGCCTGCTTTAAATTCCAGACTGTGTGGATGGTGGAGACACTAAATGTTGAAAATGTAATGATCCAGTTTACAAAGAGAACAATCTCTTTGATAGATTTAGACTCACTAGCTTTAAAGTACAATAAAATAAAATATAATAAAATAATATGTACTAAAATAAAATAAAAGGCTTTAATAAAAATACTCTCTGGAGGAGTAAGGACAGATGGCTTAAAAGATGCTGAAATAGTCTTTTTTTTCCCAGTAACTAATTCAGACAGAATCAAGGTTAGCAAGAGCAAGAGTGAGGCGAGCCACTTGCAAATTATCTAATTAAGCCAGCCTCTTCTGCTTGAATATCAGTCTGGAAGAGGGTGTAGATTTTTATAAAATAGCATGTTATCCAGAATGACCCAGCAAATATTTTCCACAAACAGATGTCAGCCTGTTCACTGCGAGTAGTGACTTAAGAATTTACTGTATGCAACTTGCACAGAGTAACTGGCCTTCAGAGGCATGCAATGGTTTTGCTCCTCGCTGGCTCTGATGGTAACAATTGTGGAATTCTTCAGGGACAGGATTAAGGCCGATTTTTAGAGCCCGCAGCAGGGCTTGCAATCCTCTCCAATTGCCATGATTTTACCTGCAGTTTGGCAGGTATCATGCAAGTGTTTGCACCACAATAATGCATTTGCTTGTAAAATATTCCTGTATAAAATATTGCTTGAAATATTGTTTATGAAAACAAGATAAAAGAAGTTCTGAAAACCAAAGCAAATTTGCAAATCTTTATTTGCAAATATTTTCTTTGGTAATCATCCAGCTCTACGGGGAGAGATTTACCTCACCTAATGCTGGCTCTCTAAGAGTTAACTATCATCTAGTTTATGCATGTCATTTGAAAGCTCTCTCTGTAGATGATGGAGAGAAATAGGCACTTTCAGAGGGCAATTC
This sequence comes from Apteryx mantelli, assembly GCF_036417845.1. Lineage (NCBI taxonomy): Eukaryota > Metazoa > Chordata > Aves > Apterygiformes > Apterygidae > Apteryx > Apteryx mantelli. The sequence continues at coordinate 30,852,883 of NC_089978.1, forward strand.
ATTATTGTTAGACACTCCTGTGAGGATGATGAACCACCCCTTGGAGATAACACGTATCTCTTGATTGCAGAGGTAGTGCAGATGGTTAGCTTGGAGAAGACGTGGCTGTGTCAGATGACTCTCCATAATGACTTACTTTTTTGCCAGCTGACAAGGCTTTGGTAGGGCTTCATAGGAGAAGGCCGCTGCTCTAGTTCCATTTATTGAGAACAGTCGTCTTTCACTCCCACTTGCTCGTGCTCCCATGGGGCAGGTGGGCCCAGTTTGAATGGAACGGGATTGTGCTTTCTCTGCTTTGGTTAGGACCTAAAGCTCTTCGTAGCACAAAGGAAAGATATCTAGTAACAGCGGCCCACATTCAGATCACCTACCATCCTGCCAGACCTTGGCTTTTAATAGAGCCAACAGAGAGACTTTAAGCTTTTATGAAAAAAATCCCTATGTCAAGACAACCACAGCACAAAAGACAAAGAATGTTTGTGTGTACCAAACTAGACACTGAGGCTATGTCTAGACAGATGCATTGAACAGTGCCAGGAGTGCTCCTGAGCAGCAGAACTTATTCATCTATGCCGCTGAAACAGTCCCTGGCATGGCTTGGGCCCATGCCAAATAACGTTCTCCACAGCCTGATTTGGGACTTAGCATGAGCCAGGATCCATTCCCAACAGGGAGTCTGGGTGCAGTCTCTATCTGGAGGGTAAGAAAGCTTAGCAGCATGAACACAGGTCGTTGCGTGCCAGTTAACTCAAATGCCAGAGAACGGTCTTGGGAAGATTAATACTATAGGCGTAGCCCAAAGTATCCTAGCAACTTGCTGCCTGTTAGGTTAGACAATAGGCATAATATTCCACGCTGAAGTTATTGTTTCCGTACTTGTAGCACAGTTATTTTGATACAGGGGCAAAGCTTTTTGTAGCACTAATACATGTGGTTCATTTTCCATCATCTTCCATTTTATGATTTTTCTCTTTATGTTTGCAACCTGTCAGGCCATTTAGCTTTGACTTACAAGCGCCACTTCAGAAAGGTTCAAGTGCAGCAACTGCCTGCTGGGAACAATATTTACCATACAGCTGACAACTAAAAGCTGTCCCATGTACTGCCTTCCACAGTCACCCGCCATAACCACTATCAAGAGAGGGCTAAAAGGCAATCTGACAGCAGCTGACTACTACTTGAAGGGTAGCTACCAAAATGATGGAACCAAAGTCTTCTCAGTAGCAGCAGATGGTATAGCAAGAGGCCACAGCCACAAATCGTAGTTTGGGAGGTTCTGATGGGACAGTAGGAAAATTGTCTCCACCAAGAAAGTTGTGCAGCATTGGAACAGGCTACTGAGACTGGTTGTGGAGTCTCCATCTCAGGAGGTCTTCAAGGCTTGGCTAGAGAAAGCCACAGCCAGCCTGATCTAGCACCAGCGATGGTCCTGGTTCAAGTAGGCAGCTGGACTGGATGAGCTTGAGAGGTCCTTTCCAACCAACATATCTATGATAAGTTGAATGTTTCTCAAAAAATTCTCCATTTGAGAGTGCTTGGTGTGCTCACTTTCAGTTCTTCCCTTTTTCTGTATTCCACTCAGGTCAAGCAGCAGCACCCAGAGGTCATACGGGAAGGATTATTTCTTCGGTATGCCTTCCTCTTCCTCACACTCATGCAATTCTCCTAACCTCTGCAGAGCTGTGCAGATTTTCCTAAAGAAAGAATTTGACCTTTTGACAACAGAATTATCCAGCAATTTGTTCTAGTTTGAAACCATTTCCCCTGACTCCCTCTTAGTTTTTTCCTCAGCCCCTTTGCCACCAACAGGAAGGTTTGCTAAGCCTGGAATGTGAAGTTTTGGTCACCCCCCACCAGGCTATAATTCCCAGTGCAACAACATGCACCCAAAACTTGGTTTCAGCCAGGAGCTGTGCTTATCCCTCATGCAATGGGCTGTGCTTCAGTGGAACTTCCCAAACATGTTTTTTGAGGGTTTTTTTTCCCAAGTAGAAATGGTAGAGAAAGGTAAGTTTATTAAAAATTATGCATTGCCTCATGAAATAGCAAATATACCAGGCTGAAACAATAGCAATGACATAGGGAATAATTACATATTTCATACATTTAATTCATATTATAGATATGTGTCTATATATATTTGTAAGTAAACACATACATATATCTACCATTATAGATAAATATATGTTTACATATTTATATATGCATCTATAAAAAAGCAACAGAAATATTTTTGCAGACAAATCAATTTCTAGCTATATCCTGCATGGTTAGGGAGGTAAAATACAGACACTGCATAGAAATGCAAAAAATGCAGTAAGCCACTTGATTCTTACTGCCTCACTTGCTTTTCCTACATTAAGCCACCTCTGTAGCATTTTGCTAAAATTCAGTCTAGGCAGCCTCAAATCACTGATATTTAATATAGCAAAATAACCAGCTGCCAAGATGTGCTTTGTTCCATTTCTGCATCTCACAATGCTAAAGAAGTCAGGCAGTATTCAATATCCAGTAATCCACTCTGCAAAAGCTGCTAATCAGCATTAGGATGGATCCTGAGATCTTAATCAGAGCAGAGATCAGATGTTAATGAAAGAAGCAAATTCTTTGCTTTACAACTGATTTTCTCTCTAGACCTTCCCAAAGTACAATGGAAGTTCTTTAAATGAATTATGAGTCTTATTTTAGTTAGAAGAAATCTCTCACAGACCAGTAATGCCTTTCACAATAGAAGACACTTTTTCAGGTAACCTTTCAGTAGACCTTAAAATCATAGTCTTATTATAGACAAATGAAGATATGATACATATTCTGAGCTGGCACTTTACTGGCTATAAATTAGTATTCCCTACCAGCCTGATAGGTAAAACTGTTTGTTTTTTAGAAAGTAAGGAGCATAACAAAATAGTGGGAAAATGCTATTTTTAAAAAAGATTCTGAACATTTTTCTAATAGGTTTTCTGTAAAATATGTTGCAGACACTGAACACATGATGTGTCAGAAAGCTTGGATTGGTGCTCCTTTGGGATGTCTTACACAATTTATTCTTGTTCTTTTTCCAGTACAGATCACTGAGACTTCCCAGAAAAGCAAATTACCTCTGTTAAAAAAAAGGAGGGTGGGTAGTTTATTGTTAAGTTTTCCTTTATTGCTAAAGCAAACGTTAATGGTTTAAGTGTTTTTAATGGATGGTCAATTCAGTTGAGTTTAATTCAGCAGAAAACCCACAGCATTCAAAAAGAGGTTTCACAAGCAGGAATGCAATGGAGCATCCCAGCTGTTGCTATCACTATCACCTTCTGTGTTATTAAGCTATAGGCCTCCCTCGCACCTCAACTTTAGGCTCCCGAGGACATGCGCTCTGCCAGGTGTCTGCCTGTGCTGCTCCGCCAGGCATGACATGAAGTACAGAGATCAGACATCCATCCACTGGGAGCTAAGTGCTACGTGGGTTATGGCCTCTTTCCTACCCTGCCCTCTTAATGCACAAGGTGGGGATTGCTGAATTTGGGTGTTACTGGGTTGCTCCATGTTTGGCTCACAGTGGTGGCCATCCCAGATGGGCAATCAGGAGAAGACAACCCCATCTGCAGTGCCAGCAGGAACCGCCTGCACAGCAGGTCGCTATCCTGTCATCTTCCAGCAGCCCGCGGTCTGTGAAGGCTTCTCACGCTCTTTGAGCGCTGACATACTCATGCTGCCTGAGTACAAGAGCCAAGATCCACATTTTGGGCTCCAGTGTATGGTCTTCTCAGCTATGTTGTCCCCTCCTCAGGCATTTTCATGAAAATGACAAAATAATTCAAGAGCACATGTCTTTGTCAAACACTGAAGACAGAAGAGCATACAGACAACAGAAGGAAGAAACAGGTAGGTACATATTCATGTCACACATCCTCCGGGACACACAGATGCCAAGGTGTCCCCCTTTCCTCTTCTCTCTACTTCTTACAACACAATTGTGTTCACATCAAGGTCCTCACCTCTGTTGTTTTCCCCTATTAACTCCCCTACCTCCTGTCTGCCTTTGGTTTTTAATTCAAAGCTTTTTAAAGCTGGGACTGATCCTTTGTCCATAGCCCACAACAGAACATCTGACAAGGAATCCCCATCCTGAGGGACGTTCAGCAGCACTACTTCCACATTAACTGTAGAAGAAAAGGGCAGCTTCCCTGCTCCCAGGACTGCCTGCTCCTGGTCCTTGTCACAAGCAGCCCAGTGCTATTTTCAGCATCATAACGGGTTTGTCTGGCAAAGACATATCCTGTAGTGAGAATACTGTGACATAAAAATGACCCAGGACAGAAACGGACACAAAAATCATCCACCTTCAAAGTAAATGCATCAGAGCCCTAATTGCAATTAAGAAAACAACTCCAGAATCCTGTCATCATCGGCTGCTTCCAATTACGTCCTCCATTTCCAAAACATTTCCTTCCCACCCCCACAGTGGATTCAAACACATGAACAGTAAGGTGGAGAGGATGAAGGAAGTGGGGGAATTAATTGCTAATCCTCTTGGGAGGAACTGGCAATACAGAAAATGTGAACAAACCCTCCAAGAATAGTAGCTAGGGCTGGATTAGGGTCCACAGACATATCGAAAATGGTGTTGGGACTCACCTTTCCCCCTTCTAGTGACTTTTGTTATTTGGGTGGTCCCCAATACAGAAGTACAGTGACAAAAGGAAGGTTTTTCAGGGGAGAAGACTTTCCTCTATTTGAGAGCTTGTGAGTTTCTGCAGGCCAGCGACTCAAATGACATTCAGTGGTGAAAACTGTCAAAAGCTAGTGGTGTTTTAGGAACCTGTGAAGAGACTGTTTGATCCCCTACAATGCCTGGATTTCCTCAAGAATATATTGAGGCTTTAGCTGAACATTAGAGTTCTGTGTGCACAGTGACCCATTGCTTAGCTCAACTGCGGACATTTAAAAAATAGCAATAATCATTGTTATTTGTCACCATTGTCACCACCAGGAGACTGAAAGGAGGAATATGCAATCACTTGGCTGCCTATTGATGTATCCTCCTCATCCATAATCTCCACCCACTTCTACATCCCATCACCATGAAATAATGACCTATTGTACTCTTTCAAAATGGGCAGCTCCTCAAAGACAGCCATCTATTTCTTGAAGCACAGGGAATCGCAGACCTGTCTACAAATGCAGACGATTGGTCAGATTGCCATTTTATTCTATTCCAGTTTTCTTCAGTGCATTTGGTAACAGATCATCAAGTGAATCCAAACGGTGGTTTGAAACCTCTCAGAACCTCCCTAGTGTCCTAAACTTTTGGATAATTAAATTCAGTACACATATTCCCCTGGTATGATTGGCATTAACATTGAAATAGATATTCCCCCCCCTTCTTGTGTATTTTTTAAGCAGATGTTCCAATATCCTGAGAAAGGCTGAACTATAAGCCTCAAATATGTGTATATTATAATATACTCAAAAAAGATTAGAGACAAAATGATTTCCATCTAGCAGCCACTGCTTGTCGCAAAGGCAGGGAAAGTAGCCTGAAATCCTTTGTACAGCACCCACCGTCATTTACAACGCTAATGCCAACCCTCAGGTTCCCCCAAGGCAGGGTCAGTCTTTTACCACTTGTGGCAAAGCTCTGGGGCCTCTGACCAGTGGGTAACCCCCAAACCAGGCAGATGGAGCCGGTCTAGCCTCTGCCTCAGCAGGTGAAGGATGCATCTCTTCGAGGTCTGCAGCCAAAAACCCTTGCTGGAGAGCCACAATCAAACACCGTGGCCTGCCAGAGGTCCTTCTCACTGCATGATCCAGCAGGCTGGATGCACCGTGGCAGTGCCTAAAGCCTTGAGCATGACAACAGAGCACACGGGAGACAGCTGGTTTCGCTCGCTCACTTTCAGCTATCAACAGACTGTTCTGCAGAGCTTGCTCAGGTTTAGTCATCATCTCAAATGGTGTTAAACCAGGTGTGGGTTCCTAATTATTTCTATCAGCTAGGAGGTAAATTCACCCAGTAGAAATTTCGCTACGTTATTGTTCCTGTCCTCCTCAGAGAAGACAATCCAGAGAGATCTCTCAAGCCCCTGAAACACTAGAAACATCACTCTCCTTCCTTGCATAAACATATCCAAGCTAGAAGTTGTCAGAGTTGCCATTTATATGAGTTGTGGGAGTGCCTTACACTTCAGATTTAATGAGTAAAACAATACCACAGATGACTGCAGAGTATACGACTTTGAATTTTCCCTTGGATAACGTGACAGGGTGACCTACATTTCCAACAAAGTACCTAGAAAAAAAAAAAAACAATCCTCTTATGCAGGAAGCGTTGAAGAGTTGTTAAATGTAAGAGCATATAACAAATTGAAGGAAAAGCATTTGCGTCTTACATTACAGCTAGAATAATTTGGATCCAAATACTGTCATTCTGGGAGACATCAACATTCTCAACCCTTGACGTGTGGATGGCTCAGCAATATCTTTTGCTAAACAGAGCCTTTTCCCTGCCTATCACCAAGTCGTTACAGAAACAGTTCATCCTTGATTTTTCATGGGTGGATTATCCAAGTTGGGAATTAATCATGTGGAGGGTGCTTTGTGGGAGCCAGCATGGGTCTGGCACCAGTGTCACTTCCTTCATTCTGGGCCACCCTGTGTGTTTGCCCACAGATAGTTATGTCCCTGGCCTTTGTTTTCCTTATAAACCCTCGCCACATTTTCAGACAACTTGGCCTATGTAGGTTTTGTCTGATTTGAGGCATTGCTTTCTCTGGGTTCATTTCCCCTTTTCTCCTCCCTTTGGACAAAAATTGATTAGAGGGACAAAGCCGTTATCATCTCAGGGCTGTTCTTGGCCTACCTGACATGAGGTGAATGGTCTTAGTCCACCTTCCACTTACAAGGGAGAAGTGTGGGGTAGGCAGAGCAACCCCCTGTGAGGGGCTCTGCTATGCAGCAACCATCCAGCTGCCCAACAGATGCACAAAAGCAGCTAATTGGTCATGACCAGGCGCTAGCAAGGAAGATGCACAGCACCTGGCAATTGCCCATTAGGTCTTTGCTAGGCAGGTGGCATTCTTACTGAGCAGAGGAAAATTATATTCAAGCATAGAACTGTTAGACTTTTTTTCATCCCATCAAGCCACATACAGTTCAATGCAAAAATTGGCAAGCAAAAACTTTCAGTAAGGGAATATTTTCCAAGTAAAAATTTCTTCTGCTCTAAATCCTGTAGCTTTCCCTCTCACAGATATTTGGCTTTTGACCTGCTCCAGCACTGACTGCTGATAGCTTCACTCTGGGGCCTGAAACCATGAGGAGAAGGCACTTTAACGCACATGTAATTAGGAAAACAGCCAGCACAATCCCCAGCAGAAAACCTCCAGTTTTTCCCAAGATCTGTAATTTGTCCAGGATCATGATTTACCTGTATCCATAATGCCACAGGGAAAGCTTCCCAAGGGCATGCCAGGAGAAGCTGTTCTTTGGCCTAAAAAGCAGTGTCTAAATCTTCCCTAAATATTTCCTAGGAAAAGACAGAACCCCCTCTATGACATCTCCCCAAATACAGACTTGCTTTTTCTCCTTTCCATGTACCAACATACCAGATGAATCTGCAGCACATGAGGTAAAAAGACACCATCACATTTATGGAGCACAAAGAGACCTCACCTGTCTTCCACTATAACAGCACTTCCAGAGAAGTGGGCAAGACCAAGTCACAGAAAGCTGGCTCCTTGAGGATACCACAGCCTGATTTAATCTGCTCAAAAGCCTCACCCAACATATGCTCCCCTTCTGAGGAGGAACTGGATGCACAGGAACACGAATGTCACGTCCAGTAAGCTCCACCTACTGAAGCAAGATGCCACCAGTGGTCATTTGGCTATTTTCAAACAAAAGCACAGCCTTGACCATAACCCCGGGCATTGTCTGTCTGTCCACTGCCATAGGAGTAGAGACTCTGGTCCACTGAGGTCAACAAAAAGGCAGAGGCATTGGCTGTTAGAGAGCATGACCTCTTGCTGAATTTCAGACTATGCTTCAGACAATGATCCAAACCCACTTTTTCTTTTCGTCTTTGTCTGGTGCAGAACAGGGACACAATGGCATTCCCCAGGCCTAGTTTCAAAGCAACATTGCAGACTCCCCAAAGAGACATATCCCAACTGAAGTCCTTCCACATGAACCCAAAACTCCACTCTAAATCTCAATCAAATCTGAAGTTAAAGAGCATCATCTGCCATGATCCTGCTTTAATCCGAAGTAGTTGTAGAGCATGCTGGAATGCCTTGTCCCATTTGCCTCTGCAAGCAGAGCACCAACACTGTGGTTTCGGGTCATCTCCATTTCCTCAGGCATGACCGCTAGAGAGAAGGACTTGTAATGTGGTGGTAGCAGTTCTGCCCTGGCCAAGCAGAGGTATCTGGTGATTCCTCAGAACCTCAAAGAGAAGGGAGGGGGACTGGACTTGTACAAGTTCAACACTTTCAGGTGTATCACAGTGTGGGAATCCTTGTTTCATGGCACAGGATGAGTCAGCTGCCTTTTGCAAGTTTATCAGTTTAAATCATTATTTTCTGGCTTCTCAGCATGGTTTGCTCAATATGAAAACAGACTACACAGGGCATTAACTCATCTGTCTTGGAGCTACTCCAGCAAAATGCAGAATTGCCAGTGTGAGAGAAAATTCTTCCCACCAGGAATACCACTCTTCTGAAAAATGACTATATCGAGTGTTGGTCTATTGGTTTTTTTGTAATGAGTGGGTGTGAGCTCAGTACCAAGCTGTCATCAGTGCATTTTTACAAAGATCAAACCCTTCAAGAAAACATTTCAGGAAGCATTAAAGTTTAGGCTGTGTTCTGTAACCCGCAGAAAGGAACATAATTTGGTCCACCCTTACTAACTCAAAAGCTCAGAAGCAAGTTCCCCCGAAGGTTCACTAGCAGTTTCAAACTTACTGAGTGAACCTGGGAGGATGGGCAGTTTGCATCAAAACACAGGAAAATATCATTTTTCACATATAATTAGAGAGTTAAAGCTGTGAGCTCAGACCCAAGATCAAGTTACCAGCATGACATCAATTAAACAGGCACCTTTGGCACATGCAAAGTCATCTGACTGAACAGTCTCATTGTGAGCTAAGGTCAGTTAATCAAATATCTTGTATTTGTCACAGGCTAAAAGTGCACTCATTGACAGTTGCCTTCAGTGACTTGCAGCACTTGCTATCCCACAGTTAAGTGATATTGCATCTGAGCCCTGAGTTTGTTTTGAGATTTTGCAAATATTGTAACTGCTGTGCAATGGACTAAATCACATGCCACCAAGAGAAAAAATGTTCAGACGTTTTACCAATAGAGGTCCATATGGGCCCATGAACTCACTGATGCTTTTAAAGTCATGCTGTTTTACTGAGTAACAATAATTATTTACGGTTTTACATATTCCAGTACTTTGCATTTGAAATTTTAATGCATGTGTTGTTGATTGCATTAAACAAAACAGTTTGGGTTAATAATCACACTGGGTTAATAATTGCACCTGAGTGCAGGTTTACTGGGGTTCCTTCCCACTCCCTGAACAGGGGTTGCCACCCTGCTATACCACCATGAGAACTGCCCCATGCGATATGCTGTAAGAAAGGTGGTTGCAGCTGAGGAGTGGTGCTGTCACCCAAATTGCAGCAGGGAGGTACGCCCCATTGCTCCAGATGAGTGAACTTGGGTCCCCCATACCCTGCTGCAGGCCTTGCAAGGCAGGCTGAATCCAGAGGCATGCCCATCTCCATCTTCAGTCTACTTGCATGGGGCTGCAAAATCACACCCACGTGTGCTCATCTGCTCTTGGTTATACGACCACGCTGTCATTTAAAAGTTTGCTCCTCCCAGGCCACAGTGCTGGCCCAGCTGAAATACAGATGTTGGCAGTCTGGCTGGTGCGGGGATGAGCTGAGGAGGGACACATGCATGCTAGCAGCATTAGCCGTCACAGCCAGCCAGACCTGCGGGGACAGTGCGCCCTGGCCTGAGGGGCTGCTGCTGGTGTTAGGGCCCAAGCTCCCTGCTCATCCCTCCTCTCTCTCCTTGTTTTTCCCCTCCGCTTTCAGACTCATGCAGGAATGACCACACCCTGGGCGGCACGCTTCTGGGAGGTCGCTACACAATTCAGATGGTAGAAAGCATTCGGGTTTTGGCATCTTGCCTTGCAGCAGACCCTCAGCAAATAATAAACCCCTGTCGCCCCCAAGACAGTTAAACCACTTCTCTCTCTTTCTTTTCCCCCTCAAGGCATTTCAAAATAAATACAGACAAGTACCAGAGTCTATTTACTCTCACCTCTTAATCATTTTCCATTTATCATAACACAGGGCAGTGCTTTATTACATGGGTTGCCTATTTCCCCACATAGGCATCCCATATTTGAACCTCAAAGTCTCTGCCTAGAAAAACAACTCCAGGGCAAAAGCAGAAAACATTTCCCCTTGCTATTTCAAATCCACTGAACAAACACCAACAGCTTCGCCTGTCCCAAAGAAATAAAATTAATTTAATATTTCTGAAGATAAAAGGCCATTGTTCAAAGGGTTCTTCCCCCTGTTAGCCCAGAGCCAGTAAAACCTAAGCTGGCCCAGGTAATCCCTAAAGCAGTATAAGATAAAGACCTTTGGACAATCAGGAGCAAACACAGCCCAGAGAAGGCCATTGTTTCCCCTTGAATGGACGTTGGTGAAAGACCCGGGCCGAAGAGTCTCCTTTCCGAGTGGCAAGAGTCTTCTGCAAACCAAGAATCACTTCCAAAAAATACATGGCCGAGTTTCAGGTTTCCTCATGTGCTCTGTACAGAGGCAGCTGTGCCTTGCACTGCACTGTGTTAGTGAAGTGTTGCTAGTGCATTGGTCTGAAAAGCGTCTCCCAGACCTTGCCACTCATTTTTTAAGGATATGGAAATTTCCTCAGCTCTAAAAAGGTTGCCACTGCAGCATGAGCATAGTGCTGGGAGTCAGAGAGCTATTTGTATCAGTTCTGTCATTCAGGAATGGCTAAATAGACCCAGATGAAAATATATATGTCAGCCAAAACATGGCTAGAGATGATAAAGTGCATGTGATTGGGGAGGTGACAACAAGGCAGGAGTGAGAGGGACTCATCTTTAAAACAACTGTTTCCTTTCAGTGCTTTGAAAAACAGATATGTGAAAGAGGGATAATTGATAACTGATGCTTGAAGAAAAGCAGCTGATCCAAAGCATGCTGGCCACCTGCACCAGTGACACCCAGTGACTGCCCAGCCCACAAGCCTGGACCCGCTGCTGCTCACTTTGACCGTGGCGCTTGCTGGCAGGTTCACCAGCACCGTTTCCCACCCTGAACTACTCTTTTCCTCCCAGCACCTGGATACTGTCCCTGGCCCAATGGTGCGGCTCTCTCCCTGGAAATCCCCCACCCTTTTTCAGGCTACTTCCATTTTGCTGTTTGCAAGCAGTTTCTCCCAGTTCCTCCTGTGCTGGAGGAGAAAGGAATTTCCCCACATTATAATCCATTTAATCCAAGACCACACCATAAAGCATTTTTTCCAATTACTAGGACACCTGCTGAAGGTATTTCCAAGCAGGAGGTGGGGGTATTTCCAAGCAGGTGAGGCAGCTCTGACACACCGTGACACATCACCAGCACACCTACCTGGCATTTCACATGTGGTATGGAAAAACTCACACTTCAACATGCTGTCATGTAAGGGACCAAACTCACTTCTTTGGCAGCCATCCACCTCCTTTGCAAAAAAGGCCTTCAGTAAAAAATCACTGTGGATCATTACTTCATGGAAACTTTTCTCTGATAAGCTGAAATCCTTCTGGAGAGGTAGCAGAGGCCATGCCAGAAACCCAAGGGTGCCTAAGATGGCTCTAGATGACTACATTTAAGCAACTGAATCAGGCCTATGCTTGTTGATGCGGAGGCATCTTGCGTGATTCGGAGCACCTGCCTCATGCTCAGCGCAACCTGGGTTCAGTAAAACGAGCAGGGCAGAGAATTCCACGTGCTTTGGAAGGACAGCATAGTGCGTTTTGTGGTATCGAGTGGCAGTTGCCCCGCTGGGGGTCTAAGGCCCCCATCTGTGGGAGCACAACCTGATATCTCCCATGCTCACGTGGTGGCAGGAGCAGCATACGTGGAGCACCCAAAAATACAGGGCAAGTTGCAGGGCTAGGAGCTGCAGGCTGATGCAGCAGCCTCCGCTTCACTTTCTCTCACCAGTGGGTTCATTTCAAAGACATTGATGCTATTTTAGTGTGTTGCTTTATATTTATTTCTCCTTTTAATCTGTGTGATAAGTTAAAAAATGCCATATGTCTGTTTTTATATTCCTTGGGCTTCACCCACACACACACCCCATGCACACACACACACGCACACACACCGAGTTTCCAATTGACTGAGGAATGCTAAACATTTATCTGTGGCTCCGCAGAGCCACCAATATACCAATGCATACATCCAGTGTGGGTGTACCGAGAGATATAGATGCCATATGGAGACCACATCTGACACATACAGCTTGGGATAAATGGGAGAGAAATCTGTGCCACTCATGCTCGCCATGGAAAGAATTTTTTTTTTCTGAAAATCATTATTTGCTTTGCTTTTATTTCTTTCTGATAAACCAAACCACAGACACCAGCCTGCTATCAGAGTAGAGCTAGAGGGAAAGATGGTGCTCAGCTCTGGCATGAAGGGAGGACAGGTCACATGAACTTCCCTCGCCAGTGTTTGCGAAGATGGGCTGGACACAAGCTAGAGAGGCAGTTGTACTACGCCCACCCACCGACTGGCAGCTCCACGTCGGCGTTCCCGTGCCTGCCAGGAAAGAGCTGGCTGCGTTCCTGCCTCCCAGAGCTCCCTCCCTTCAGGGAATAATATACACTTCACCTTCTGAAAACTGAATTCCCAGCTATTTTATACAGCCAAATGATAACTGATAGGCAAAGAAGAAAAATCCAGCAGAGCAAGGAGTTTAAGGTAGGCTGAGAAAAAGATAACTCAGAAATAGAATTTAATTATACAGATGTTATGGTGATTAAGGTCGTCTGAGTAGGTAGATGGATTTGCAAACCAGGGAAGTTTTGCACCAGTAGCAATAGTTTCTTCCCCCTCCATCCTGTCTACACTGAGAGCTGGTCTAGACAACACAGCCCTCGGAGCGCCTAGAGGTAGCCGACCTTGGCAGCCCCACTGCCGCTAATGACAAGTGGAGCCGTACCAACACTGATGCAACATGCTCAGATGTTCAGGGCAGGCTCAGCCCCCAGCAGCGCTCAGACAGTCTGAAGGGAGGTTGGTTTTCCAGGGGTGGGGAGGAGAAGAGCCATGATTTATTTGTGAAGGAGGCTGGCACTGGAGAGGTTTAGAAGTGGGAGGCTCTCTCACACGCTCCTTATGCAAAGAGAGCGGTAGCGCTGTCAGTTGAAGCCTGGCTGAACAAAGACTGAAGGGCTGGGCTGACAGGGGAAACATTTTGTTCTGCAATGTGAAATGAATGCGGAGCCTAAAAACTTGGTTTCAGGTGGAGCTGGGGTGGTCATGCCTCTTGGTGCATGTGGGAGCTGCATAGAGCAGTGCTGCCCTCAAGCCCCACAAGACCAAATCAGTGACTCAGGGAATAGAGCTGGGCAAAACCCAGCCTTTTAACCCCTAAAATGAAGCTTCTAGCTGTCAGCAGTTGGTCATAAGTTATCTCAGCTGAAGTGAAAATTACAAAATGTCAAAGATTTTTGCTTTCCCAATGTCAAAGGTTTTTGCTTCCCCAATGTCAAAGCTGTTTCCAAAGCTTAAACACTGCTGTGGGGTTGTGGTGTGGCAATTGTTAACATTTTTCAAACTAACATTTCACTCAACAACCATTGCTCTAAGTCAATCCGATCCAACCTGAAAACCCTAACGCTGACACAGTCCGAGAGAGGAGACTTGTTCATTTGCATCAGAAGGGGATGGAGGAGGAGGAAAAGGGTAGGAGACAGAGGCATGCCAGGTTACTAACACATGGAGGAAAACTAAAAATGTCTTGCAAAACAAGAGCAGAGGAACGTGCCTACTCTCCTCCTCCTTCAAGCAACTGCACAGCAAGGTGCTGACTGTAAAAACAAATACACCATTACAATGCAGAGGCAGGAAAAAAGCAAATCCCAATCACACGGAGGCAGTGAAGAAAAAAATTGATCAAGTAATGCCAAACCTAATAATAACATAGTCCTTGCCATTAGCCTCCCAAAAAGAGAGGAAAGGAAAACAAAGGCGCTGAAACACAAAACACAGGAATTAATGGAAAATATCAAACAAACCTAAGAATAACAAGGAATACAAGATTGCACACAGACCTCCACTGCCCTTTTCCCCTTTCATGTGTACAGAAAAAGAGAGGGAAAGCAAGCACCGTTCCCAGATCATGGTATTTCCTGAGCTGGTAGTTTGGAAAATGACTTATTCTAAGCCATTTGAACCAAGATGGCTACATTTTACTCTTCTAAATGGTGGAATCATTCTACTGAATTAGACATGGTGTCAATGCCATTATAGCTGCACCCTGCTCTGAACCCTAGTACGGAATAGCGCCATCCCTAGCAGAGGGGTGATTGCTCAGAAAGTGATTTTTGCAGAAAAATGATAGACACAGGCCTTCCTGTAGGGAAGCATCCAGACCTGTATTGCTACTGCCAGGGTTTCCTACATCCTTAATGTGTGCACCACACTGACTAGGTCCTGGAGCGAAAGAGAGAGCAAATGAACTCAACGGTGTCTTTGTACCCAGAGGTGGCTGCAGGAAGAAATAAGGGGTTGTTCTGGGATTTTGACTGTCAGACACTGAGCAAACAACAGCTCGAGGCAGGACTGTTGGGGAGCAGGGAGCTGGGGAGGGGAACACATGCCTGTATCTCAGGTGCTCTCAGGGAAAAGCCTGATGAGGAGCATGTTCCTCCCAGCTCCCTTGGCCTCATCCTGCCAAGATAGTGCCTAAATCTCAGGGCACCATTTTGCCATGTCTTTGGCACTGATCCTGATTCCTCAGGATGGGATTTGCTTCACCTAACTGTAAACCTCTACAGTGGAGACATTTACAGCTGAAATAAGTCAGCCGAGGGCTGCCCTGTGTATACACTGGAGAGAAAGAGGCATTTCTAAGGTGAGATTCACCTCGTCTTAAAATAGGTGTCTAAAAGAGGTCAAATGAGTCAGTCTCAAGGAGTACCAATTGCTCTCCATTGACTATAAAGGGAGAGTGGGTGTCTAGTTCAGGTGAAGATATATAGTTATGTGAGATTAATTCCATCCCTGGTGACCTTTGACAAGTCTCTCTCTCCACTTCATTTTCATCTGCAGGCTAGCAATAATGATACCTGCCTGGCTCTGATACTTCTCCTGCAAGTACGATGTTACATAAATTCTATGTTTTGATTATTATTGTCCTTCAAGAAAGTAGTAAAAATCTCTCCCACTTGATGGTTTGTTTTTATTTTAGCTGTATTTATTTTAGCTCCTTAATTTCCTGTGCACATATTCAGGGAATGCATTTATTTATACTTAATTTATTTTCACAGATCAAAGGAAGAGAGGGAGGAAGAGTACTCTCCTGAAGCGACAAGATCAATTGCACATTTTTGCCTTTCCTACTGGCTCCCACAGTCAAGCCTCTTTCTGAGGTTCTTCCTCCAACCTCAGCCACCCCACAACCCCACCAACATTTCATGCATATATTGGTTTCTCCTAAGAAGAATCTCCCCTTTCCTCCTCCTGCTGGCTATCAGACCCACCTAGTTCAAGTTTCCCCCAACCAGCTCTCTTGCCCCACTGTCCCCAACCTTGGCTCCTGTTACCCCATTGGTGGAGCATTGAGAATAGAAGACAAATATGCTTCCTACTTCCAATTTCTGCATTTGGACATGGACATGGCAGAGGAGGGGGTAGTCAGGCTGTGGGGGAACCCCTGTTCACTCACTTGCTCCTCTCAGCTTGACTGTGTGGAAAGGAACAAAACCTTTATGGATTTAAGTCACAAAGCTGCACTGAGCAGGCTATTTATAAAAGGATGAGAGTTTTCCAGCTGTGGGCAGATTTCCACACAGATACAAAGGTACATCCCTCATGCAAGACCACCCTCCTGCCAAATTTGAAACCATGTCACTGCATAGGGAAGGTCAATGTTCTCAGAGGAAAGCCCACCAGAACATTTTAACATGGATAAAACAACATGTATTTCCCTAGGGTTCCTCTTGGAAATGGATGAGTCTGGCTGGATTTTCTTCCTTCCTCACATGCCTTCACATTAAGGTAAAACTAGGGTTGGACTAGATGATCTCCAGAGGTCCCTTCCAACCTCAGCGATTCTGTGATTCTGTGATTCTGTAAAACACTGCAGGCAGGTGAGGAAATTCGGACACAGTTATGAGGAAGTGTTAAGAGGACTGTCTCCAGCAACTTCAGTAATAGTAGGGCTATTCACACTGCTTATAATAAATGCCTTTTGAATAACAACAATAGATAAAACATAGCATAACATTGTTCGCACACGAACTTCATTCAGCTCCCCGTGAAGTTCAGATGACTGCTTCTAAAATTTTCTACCCCTGATTTCCAATAGACAAATTCTGCTCTCAAAAGGACATGGGCTTTACAGCTAACCACAACTAGACTTTACATAAATGAGGTCAAAAAATTGCCCACACTGGGTCTTTTTCTGATTTATTCCTGGTCCTGATTCAGTAGATGTGAGTGAGACGAAGCACTGAGTCCACACAACCCACATTTTGGGGAAGTTCAGCTCAGTAGCCAAATGTGGTGGCTTGCAACATGTCTTTTTCACTGAAGTCATAGCACTGATCCTAAAAATTGTTAAAGAAGTGCAAGGCTGGTATGAAGGAAAGACTTTGGAAAGCTAGGGGATTTTCTCATATATTTTTAAGGTGCACTTGCTATATATGAGCATGTGAATCTGCTCCCTGTGTTGTGTTGCATCATCCCAGTTTGGTTTCTGCTCACTTCCTGCACGCAGGAAGCCCTGCGCTCAGAGTCATATAAGCCATTTTCCTCACGCAGGATTACAGGGTCAGCCATGAAGCTTCTCGAAGTCAAGGTCACCACTATCCATGTACCATTACATGTCTAATCTATACCTCACACAATCTATACACTTCCATACTCCAAAAGATGGGGATCCACAACTTTCTCACACAACCTCCTCCAGCACTTCACTATCCCAAGGGTTGAACTAATATATAATCTCAATATACCTTGCTACTATTTAAACCCAACCTATCCTACCCACCACAGACATAGAAAACAGTTGACTCCATTATGCAGCAGTCTTTTAGGTATTTGAGGGTTGTTAGCATCCCCTCCAATCCCCAATACTCTTCTTTCCCTTAAATCACGCCAGTCAGTCAGCTTTTTTTCACAGCACATTTTCTGGACCACTGATCACTTACATGGCTGTCCTCTGAATTCCCTATCACTAGTCCACAGTGTCCAAAACCAGATATATCTTCTAGCTGAGGACTCACTAGTGCTGTGCAGAGCTGATGATGCCTGTCAGGCCAGACGTCTGCATGCACATCACAGCATGCCGCTAGGACTCCTTCATAACAGCATGTGCCTTGCCATGAAGTCTGTGCTGCTACTAAGACTCTTACAGCCCTTTCAAGGCTGTATGGCAGAAACCAAGTAATATTAAAATGGAGGCACTTTGCTGAGCCTGCCCAGCTGACAAGGGAAACAAGATGTGCCGTTCAGGAAGGAACGAAGTGTATAGGCAGAGCGCATCTAGCGCAACGCCATAGCAAGGAGTTGGCTAACAGTCTGCAGGGTGAGTTATGATTAAGTAGCTGGAAGATATTCATTTTTGGTTCACAGGGTGCAGAGTGAGTGACTTGCACAATGAATACCAGTGAGATCTCCTCTGGAAACTGGTCATCCATACCCCTCACACCAATGGCCCCAGTCACATTCCTGCATTTGGACCATAAATCATAGAAGGGAAGCTTGCCACGTGGCACTTTTGGGGTATTGGCATACTTGATGTGGCTATATTTACTGGTTTTCAGCTTCAACCCTTCCTTCGCATCATCCTCCCAAACCACAAGGTCTGGCCTATCTCTGCTTCTGCTTGTATAATACTCCCAAACCGTCTTTTACGTTCTCTCTGAACCACACACAAAACCTTTGCCTTAGAGCAAAACACTCTCCAGCAACGAGGAACCAGAGCAGGCGCTGAGGTTACACGACCAGACTGCCATTGCCAGGCTCCCTGTTCAGTGAGCAGCGGTGCCATGTCGCAGCATGTCCTGCGTCCGGGGGTTAGCGAGGCACGCCAGCGGAAGCAGCTTCTCCCAAAACACCTGCTGCTCACCAAAACTCCCCCGCCTCACCTCAGTATACATATAAATTGTTGCAACTATGTCAAAAGACCAGGAATGCATCATGGAAACCCCTTCCCTGTAACCGTAGCTGGGTGTAACATTTGCAAGTGTTAAGAGCTTATGTTTGTGCAATAACGCTTCCGTACACTGTGTTCCACCTGGACTGCAGAAAGAGGAGCTCATTGTGACCCTTTCACAACATCATATTTAGGCACAATCACATTCTCCTTCCATGAAGGAGATGAGGGAAGGAGTGGGGAGCTGAAAGCTCATTATTTATTGCCAGCTTAAGCAGTAAGTTAAAGTGACAAAATTCAGGTTTCCACCCACTTTCTTCTAAATTTGACATTTTGCTGCTATCATTTTCCACAGCTTATATGAAGGAAAATGTACTTTTAGGAATAGCAGCATGAATCTAATCCATAAAATTCAAATTAAATAAATCAAATCTTTTTTATTGATAGACGTGTCCAAGCTGCAGTGCAGGCAGTTCACAGAGGATATCGACAGGAGTGACTTGTGGGGCCAGGACACTGTAGAGCTTGGTGCGATACAATTGCAGGAGGGAACACACAGTGACTTCAGAATGTCAGTGAAAACTCAGGCTCACCTCAAATTTCCTTTGCCCAAGGGAGAATCCAGTATTATCCCAATTGACTACAAATGTGGAATAAACACTGCTTAAGTAAGGGATCCATGTACCACTATTTAATCTCCACTTAAGTAGAGATAGACAATGCTTTTATTAGATCAGTTGTCTCTTAAGTATAGCTATGATGGCAAAAACAAATGGAGGAGAGACCAGGAGCCAAACAAGGCTGAGCACATGCCTACAATTTGTCTATATTGTGAGACAATTGTGAGACAATAGGGATTGTTTTTAAGCTGCCAAAATACGCTGGCAGAGTGGCAAGGAATTAATGAAACAAATCATAACGCTGCAGAGAGGCAATGACCTGCAGCTGGGGCTTGTTCAGGGAAGAGGCAGAGGACCAGGAGACATGCTGCAGCCAGGGGGTCCTGGGAGCACCATGGGGAGCACCTCCTTCAGCCCTCATTAGAGCTGCTCCTCCCTTTGAAATAGTTCAGTGCTTAATAGGAGAAAGAAAGGGCCCAGGGAACAACCCTACAGGCAGAATATCGGAGCATTTAAGCAGGCACTGAGGGACCTAGATAGCCTTCCCTGGTCCAGTTAATCTCTCTGGGCAAACTGGAACAGTCTGAACATGAGAAATCGGAAGGAACCTATTCCAAAATGCTCAACTGGAAGAGCATTCAGGTCCCACAAAAAAGCAGAGGAAGCAATAATCACAGCTACTGGATAGTGGCATAATTGTTCCCTGCACCATTTTGTGAATATTTCAAGGGAAAGTTTCTATTGCATCTGACCCATTAATTCTAGTAAAATTTACAAAAACATGGAGCCAGTTCAAACCTGCATTTCTCAATTGTTAAATTATTGGCCAGGACGACAAAAGGGATTTGGGGAAGAGGGGGAATGTCTGATCTCAACTTGCAGTTGTTGGAAATGGAAGCTCACAAATGACAGCAGAAGGTTAAAGAAAGCTGAAGATGACCTCAGAAAGCAGAAACCGGTTCCTCTCCTGCTCCTGGAATAGGACTCCCAGGTAGCACAGGGAGATGGAGACACTGTAGCAGAGTCCTCCAGCTGCTGCTGCTTTGTGTGACAAGAAAGATAGGCAAGAGCTCCTGGTCCCCATGCTCTGCCACCGGGAGAGCAAGGTGGGAGACACTGTGCTAGCCATCCTGAGAGCTCTCAGGCACGTCTGTGAGGACCCAGCAATGCCACCACTCCTAGCGGTTCTGTGAAATGCATCCCCATTCTTGCCAGGAGCTTTTTGCAGAGGAATAGCAGGCAGTTTTGCCCTCCACTTAGAACTTATCCTGTCTCCAGGATGCAGCAAGGCATTTTTCAGAACAAATATGTTGCCTCAGTTGAAAACATCATAATTAGAGTTAGGGACATGCTTACGGATTTTGCCAAACAAGGCCTAAGCAAAGATCACAGGGTTATTGTGGCAGAAATCATAATATACTGTTTGTTTAAATAATACCCCATGCAGTGAGGCCCCAGCTTAGCTTAGCTGGGGCCTCCTGACACTCTGAAAATAAAATAGGATACTTAAAATATTAATGTATTTCAATAAAGCTAATAATATCAGTGATTATACCACTATTATTTTAATATTGCTACTGATTATTAGTAGCATAAATTATAAGAGTAAAGTAATAATAGGAGCACTGGAACTATAACTGACTTTTCAAAATGGAGAATCCTGAAAGCTTTTACAGTTTGAACTAAAATGCAGCCCACAGTCCCACCAGCTTTTACCTCTATTTTCTGAACAGATCGATGGTAGCTTGTGAAGGAGCAGCTAATTTGCTATCAGGTCATCAGAAAGGCTGAAAAAAGTCATTGTACCAAGCATTAATCTATTTGTAAAAATGCCAAAGGACAGCATCTGTATGGACAGCTTTAAACCTATCCTCATACCACCTTTTTTCCTAAATATAAATCTAATAGTCTCCTTTGGTAACTAAAAATAGGAGCTGTCAAGGGTTTAAAAATCCAGTATTGAACTAGACAGCCACAATGCAAGAAAAAATCAACACTGAGAGGGGCCCAAAGCAAAACCTCAGATCTGAATGACTCCAGTTTTAGGGGAGTTCAAAGTCTGGTTCATACAGCTGTTTTGTACATGAGATATGAGCTCTCTGAGCTTCCTCTGTCCTGAAGACTTTTGCAGCCCTGTAAACAGTAATGTACTGGTAATCCCAGGGCTGGTCCAGGTGCTGACAGTGCCATGGAGGGTCGCCAAGCAGGAGAGGGAAAGTGTGGCTCCAGCCCTTCCTGCGCACTCCTTAGGGCACTCAGTGCCGCTGGCATCCCTGCCCCATCGCCTGTCCCCATGTGGCCACATCTCCCAAGGGGAAAAGGGACATCCCAGAGAGGACTGCTGAGCTGCCTGTCTACAGGCATGTGCTCTGCCAAATGCTGCTGGGACAGCACTGTGCCAAGGCTGTCCCGCTGGTGTTTTCAAGAAATGCTTCAATGCCAGGGTCTGCTGCAAAGGGGCGCTGACTCTGGACTTCACCAAGGAAGACATGAAAAAAAGAGGGTCTGTTAGGCAGTCAAAGGTGCCCCTGTCAAGCCGATAATGCAGACTGCTTCTTAAGTTGACATTCATGAAGATAAGTATCTGCCCCTTCAGAAATTAGCTCCGTAGTGTGAAGACCTGCTACAACCCTACCATAGTTAAAGCCTGGATGCTCACTTCAGCCTTTGGCTCCCTTCAGTTGCTGTGGCTGCTGCTTCTTTGGAGGGCATGGGAGTTTTCACCCTATGAAAACAAAACTCACTTTATGTTACATCAGTAACATATTGACATGGAACAGCGCAGTAAGCTTTCTTGCTCATAAATAAAAATCAGTAACCTAACTGGCTGTTGTATATTCATCATTCTTGATACCTGGCAAGCGTTCCGGTTGTCAAGCAGGTAATATCTGATACATCTGTCCTGTTGTTTATCTCTCAGGCACCCAGCCCTTGTCTTTGTTCTTTTCCCACTTTCCCAAAAGGCCTGACAGAAAAGTATGGTCACATCTGCATATCTTTCTATATGGTTTTAAACTTTTTGACAGTATTAGGCTAATAGCGGACTTATGAAAGCTCATATAAAGTGCGGCTCATACTTAGTACCATGATTAATCCCAGCCATTTACTGTCTGCTAATATAATAAACACTTGCTTAGGGCTATATTCAGACTACCTAAATAGCGCCTAACACTCCTACTTCAGAGTCTAAGCTCAAGGGAGCAGGAGCAATTCAATTTGCATTGGCTCACTACAGAGCTTTAGGAGGTAAGTAGTGAGAGTGTCTGCACTAGGCACTTTTAAGTACCAGCTGGAAAATATATCCCCTACATCTCCGTTGGCTGGATGCAAAGCCAGCTCTGCAGCCCTGGATGGCAACAGTGTGTTTCACTCTTGGCCCCCTTGAACTTACAGGTTGTAACTGGCAGGTGAGCTTTTGTGAGGCTCTCTAAAAGGCAGCCAGGATACTGCTTGAAGGGCCACAATCAGATAAAGTAGAATTTAAGCTAAGTTTGTATCTAGAATTAATAAAGACAGACAGGTGCTTACAAAGCCTTTACAGAGTAATTTGGAAAGCTTACTCAAGGAGCTGAGTGACATCTTGCTACATTACTGGCACTGATTCAGAAGATAAACAGTTTTTCCTCAGCAAAAATGATCATTTCTGCTCGATTAAACTATGTGTTCTAAAACTAAATATAAATGTGCTGTGCCTCTGATCCCAGTTTTCAGCTTTTGCCCTAAACCAAGACAAAAATGTGGTTCTTCACCTTTCCCCCAAGTGCTATAAGAGGTAATGAAATTGCTTTTGGAAATATTAAAAACAAGAACAACATCTGAAAGATCAATCTTGTTGATCTTTGTTTTATCCCCCAAATTACTTCAGCAATAACTGAAAAGACCCCATGCAAAACCAGAGAAGAGCTTCAGTGCTGGGGCTCACTTGGAACTGGGTCTAGAATTCCCAATATACATGTGATGGCAGTTTGTGTGAAATAAACCCTGCACAGCAGTGCAGACCTAAAGGCAACAGTGTATTTCATATAGGTCAAGAAAGCGTCCTTAGGTGTTTTAACTGATTTCCTTTGCCAGATATCAGAAGCTGAAATAGTTTCATTCACAACTAGTCAAATAACCAGAAAGAGAAAAAGCAACTGTAGCAGAATTGCTGTTTCTTTGTGTATACAGAGTAAAAGGAGAAAAATGTTCCTTCAGTAAAGACCCACTTTGTCAGATCAGCCTACAAATAGTCTTGGAACCTAAACAAAAGTCACTTTTACAAGACAGCCTTCTCTTGGGTTTGGAATGATATATTTTTCTTCTCTTTCTAGCTTCATTCCTGCAAGTTTTCACAGGAGAATGGATCCATCCTCCATCTTGAATAAGCTCCATGTCATTGAACGGTGTCCCATTTAGGTCCTATCACTGATGCTAGCCTGTTAATACGTGGGTTTCTCTAAAAAACTGACAAAACGAGTACAACCCCTTTGCACAGTGCATTAGAGACATTAGCTCAGGTGCTGAGAGCAGTAGAGTCATGTTAGCACAGCACTGGACCTGACCAAATAAAGGTAATTCACTATGGGTTTAACTGACTCAAACACAGCCCCAGACTGTCAGTCCAGTTTCAGTTCTAGTGTGTTGTCCTGGTGGATGATACTCTGCACTGGGTCACTACCTAGCTGGTTTCCAAGGACTCACCAGCTGTTGGGAAAGCATTTTGATCTACCAGTTGGCCTAGGGTGGACTCATCTGGAAGAAGCTGAGCATGAGGATACAGGAGGTGCCATCAGCCTGTGGAAGTAGGCAAGGACCAGGCATTTACAGCTATTATAGAGAGCCTACTAAATGCCCCAGGCTTTGTTCCAGGGTCAATAACCATTCCTGTCCTTCCTTCAGAACTGGCCCAGTCTAAACATGGAAGAAGAGGGGAGAAAGCTGACATTTTCAGGTAATGGGCAGAAGATTACTTTTGCCAGTCCCAGAGCATCAGGGCTGCAAGTAGGCAGGAATAGTGGTCAGCAATGTGGGACCAAGTGGAAACATGTGCCCCTGCTCCACTCCCCACAGAAGGCAGGCTCTGAGTAGTGGGGCAAGAGGAATAGCATTGTAATTGGCTGGGCTTCTTTGTTTCAAAAGTAGCAACTCTGACGCTGCATGATGCTTCACTGATCATGTAGACATTGTCTCTGACATGGCAGTGGCTGGATTGTGCAAGCAGGAAGGGGGCAGATGTGCCTCCCTTTTGAATGGGCTCATGCTAGGCAGCCATTCTGCAGACTTCATAAACTTCTCAGGCTACCAGGATCCAGTGCCCTTGCTTTGAGCCTTCCCATATGTGTGTAGATCACAAAGAAATCCAGTGACTTCAACTGACATTAAAACCCAGGCGTGATAAGAATCCAGCTTCTCTTGAGCAAAGAGGATGATAGATTTTTAACTGCAGCTATTTTTCTCCACCTTAAAATTCCCTGCTTTTTCCTTTGCAAGGATTTATCAATGCTTCCATGTCTTGAAGACTGGGATGAACAAGACTGGGAGACACAAATGGAAAGCGCAGAGAAAAACAGGAGGAACAACTGGAAGCCAAAGAATGACAGAAAAGCCTGAGACTGGACAAGCCTGGGAGAGCCCCTCACCTTCCATCATTGACTGTGAAAGCAATGGATGAAGGAAAGATAAAGGACAACCTGACAGAAGAACTGGGACTAACTGGGCAGATTGACACAGGCGCAGGACATTGCCATTGGACAAGAAACCCCAGAGGGAGACTGGCCCATGGAGTTAATCCGGATAAACATCAAGGAGGACAAGTGGAGGCAGAGAATGAAGAAAGAGAAGAGGAAACTGGTGGCAAGAAGAAAGTGCTACAACAGCAAGCAGGAATGTCTCTTTCCAGCCAAAGCCAACTGGAGAATTTGCAATGGAAAGTCAATGGAGGACTTGCTGGGCGAGGAAACAATGACTTGGGATAGGAGAGCTGAAGATGAGAGTATGAGGCTGGCTGGGCATGGAGAAATGGATGGGAACAAGTAGTCAGTTTTTTCAAAGGACAAAGCACAAGGATGTGTTGATCCTGTACACTGAATTAAGCAGTGCTTCTGAGCCCACTATAAGGAAGTTAAAGAATGTGCCAAGACATAGACATAAGGGAGCACAGTAAATTATAGTTGAATTAAAGATGCAGAAGGAGCCTTCATTCTTGGTCTACTTTGGACATGCTAAATTTTGCAGCCTCAGCATTCTTCTGATGTGCTCTGTGTGCATGTTCATCTGTACTTTATAGCACAGTATGGGTCGAGTCCATTCTATGCTTGAAGCCAAGAATACAAAACCAGCACTTTCCTTCTTTGTGACTTACTGCTTCTGATTCTTCAGCTAAAATAGTTCATTGGCCTGTCTTGTTTGTGCTATAGATTACAGGACCTAATCACATGTTTGATCAGTTGTCAGGCAAGGCTCAT
Organism: Apteryx mantelli; assembly: GCF_036417845.1. Classification (NCBI taxonomy): domain Eukaryota; kingdom Metazoa; phylum Chordata; class Aves; order Apterygiformes; family Apterygidae; genus Apteryx; species Apteryx mantelli. Next base: position 30,878,359 of record NC_089978.1, read on the forward strand.
CAGGGCTGTCTCATCTCCCTTATCTGTCCCCCATTCCAGTTTTTCAAGCTTACTGCTCCACCAGTTTCTCCTTTCTGTGGGAGAAGTCCTTACATTACCTCTAGAGAACTGGCTTATTTTTACCTACACTGAATTTCATTGTGCTGTGTTTTCCACACATTTTAAACAATAATGTGTCTCTTTCTTATTGTTTCTCTGTCATCAGTGGGGCTCAAATCCATTCCCGGTATAGTTTCCTTTGCAGATGTCACTCAGGCTGTGAGCCACCATTCAACAGAGTCCTCAGCAAGCCATTCAGGTGTGCCAGTTTCAGATAACACAGGATAACCAGAGACTACTGAAGCGGCAGGAGGGGGGCAGACATGGTGACAGGACTAAGAAGAGGGCAGTGGTACATACAGTCCCAGCTTTTCAGGCCTAATTCACAGGCAATGCCAAGCTCCTTGTACAACATCCAGTTGTGTGCATAGGCAGACACATCTCAGCCAGGCAGAGTGCTTCCAGTGGGCTCCAGGCAATTCTACACAGGTTTAGCTATGGATTAGGGTTAGCCAATGGTCGTGGGATAATAACCTTTCCCTCTGTCCTGCCTACCCCCCTGGAGTCCCAATCCATCTTCTTCCTCATTCTACAAATGCCAGCTTCCCAGCCCAGGTCCCCCAAGCCATGTGTAAGAAGATTACTGCTACTCTCGTTTCCCAAACCCTACTGCTCCAAAAACATCCTCAGTCACTTGATTCCTGCTTCCCAGCTCCTCTTCCGATTACTCCACAGAAGGAGCATTGATGGCCAGCCTCTCACATCTCCATGTCCACAGCCCCATTTCCCTACTTTCCGAGCCCACCCAGCTCCCACACCTTCAGGACCTGCCACCTTTCCCAGGACCAAGTTACCATGTGTGAGCTGATCCTTGCTCAGCAATAACAGCTCCTATGCCCACTCACAGCATTGCTGCACAGAAGTTTCTTCTCTATCACTATCTTAGTACTGTAAAGGTCATGAGGTCCCAAAAGAGTAGGCAGGAGCAGCTGATATCTCCTGGCCATCTCAAAACTAAGACATATGGAGAGAATCACTGAAGAATTTTGAGTTGTAGCATGCGACAGGTGCTTTTGGCTCTGGTTGTCTGGAATGAGGGGGAAGAGGTGGAGAGGGTCTCAGATGGATCATGCATAAGCTTTCTAGTGGAGCTTTAAATATGCTTAGCCATGAGTCATCCTTGTCTATGCTGACCACAGAGCATCACAACTGTTGTTTTTATGGTCAAAATAAGAAAAAAAAGAAAGTGACTAATACATCCTTATATAGACAAGCCACTTAAGTCAATCCTGAAGCAGAGCCTGCTAATTGGACAAAACCATGGCTCATAATCACATTTTAACATTTCTTCTGCTTAATGTTTGTATTTGGGTTGGTTACTGAAGGGTGTTAACCTACAAGTGGTCACCACAAGGGTTTGAAGTTACAGTAACACCCCATTAAGTAGAACATGGCAAATTCACTTCACACCTGGCTTGCCAGTGGTAGCATTTCAGACTCAGAAGGCTGCCAGCCAAGCCAAACAGCAGCACAGGGATCCATGCAACGACTGACAGTTTTACAGCCAGGAAAGCAAGCAACTTTCTTCCTTCTCTTAAAGGAAGCATGGGGGGATTCAGGCAAAGACTGTAAATCAGCTATGTCCATATTTGCAGGCTCTCGAATAGTTCTTTTCTACAAGCACTCATTGTACAGGCACATGCATACATGCTCCACAATGGGCAAAGGTACCTCTTGTGTGTGACAACAGCAGTGGGGAGACAGTCTTCAAACACTGTTTGGAACTCAGCACATGGATTCAGCTAACAGCAAAGGCTGACTCTGAGGTGATAAAAGCACACAAAACACTGAAATTGCAGCAATAGATGAAATTAAAGTGTTGGCTCCTAAGACTCATCTTTTCCTTTCTTTGCCATCACTGAGGTGGAGTCTATGAGGTTTCGATCATGCCTTGGGAAATGCTTCTGCAACTCCAGAAGACTCATCATGACTGAGTCCATGGTTTCCAGCCCTCTCTGCCCTTCTTCCCTCCTAAGACGCTGAATAGACTACACCACTGTGGCCTCAGATCTCTTACTACTGTTTGACTGGTAAACATAAAGTGAGGGGAAAAAAACCTTTCTGTATTCCTGTAGTTCCCCAGGCTTAGCTCCCAAAGTCCTCTGAAATAAAGCCAGCTGCTTTACATAGGCTCTATTCATGTTTTTATTTATGTATGAAAATTTATTTAACCTTCAGGGTGGAGTTCACTTCTTGTCCACAGAATGATGCCACCTTCAAACATGCAAACTTGATCTGCTTGCAGCATCCAAAATAGAAATTTTGCTATAACAGTAAGTAGATCAGAGTTTAAAAGGATCAGATCCTCATTAAGGCTTTTCCTCAAAGACTTTACAAGCTTAGAGCTTGAAGCTGATCTTCAGTGTCAGCTGAAAGGGAATTTGGGGGCCGATAGAGGGAAACAACAACCGTATCTTGTACTGGTTGCACTTAGTGAAAAGAAACAAGGATTGAGTGCTGCAAATAGTTAAATCCATAAGATCCTTGAGGGAGAGCCACAGCCTTGATACTCTGTTAAGTGTCCCCACTTTTGACAGGAGTTTGGAAAATTGTAAAGCAGAAGCCAAACCGCTCAGTGCCCTGACTTTCCCACTGTCCCTCTCCCCAAAACAGCTGTCCCTACAAGTCAGCCACACTAAGCATGTGGAATATCTTTGGAGGAAGAATCGGTAATGAGGGTGCTGAAACAGCCAGGTTTCCCCTGGCCTGGCTTAATCCAGTCTTCCCAAATTTTCATTCTCTCCTTTTTCTCTCTGTTCTGTCCTGGTTGTTTCTTCCTTTCTTCCTGTCACACTGGAGCTGCATCTTCCCCACCTCATTTCTAAATAGCAAGAACTAGCTGCAAAGCATTCTGGTGAAGTAGCAAGGTTTTATCATCCCTGTTGTATAGATAGGAAACTGAAGCACAGAAAGATTATGTACCTGAGCTAACCAGCTGCACTAACTGTGTGGCAGGACACAGACCCAACAGTGGCCTTAGCTATAAAACCATCTTTCCTGTTTCTGTCCAGTCGTGCACACATACCCCTTGCACAAGCTTTACTTTTCTTTCCTTGCAGTCATTCTAATTTGTTTGCCTCCTGATCTAGATCTTCAGTTACATTTTCCCTCCACTTCTTATTTCCTTCTTGAACTTTTGCTATTGTCCTCACTCCCACATGTCTTTATTGGTACCCAGAACACCCCTTTACACGGGTTCAGTAAATCTTTGTGTCAAAGCTTTACACACTCCACAAAAGCCTTAAGTTCAAAAGATTTGAAAGGCAGCAAGAAAACTGAGGCTGACAGATTTATTGCAACCTATAGGAATGGGTTTGAGACAAAAGTGATTCTTAGGGGATAGAATTTGACATGCAAGAAGAGCTGGAGGAAGTAATCCAATTGATCTAAACCTTAAATATAGCCCAGATCTGCTTGCTAATTGAAAGCAATAATTATGCATAATCTATAAAAGCATTTGGATTCATTTCAATGACCTTTGCAAATTGCATTCCTTGATCAGCTGCTTACAGGAGCAACAGATTGTAAAACAAATCTATCACCTCTTACCATAGTTATTACATTGATTACAGCAAGTTGTACAGGATATAAAACTGAGTAGAACCACATCCATCTCTTTGATCATGCTGAACTTCAAATTTCCTTCATATAAAAAGATCAGTTTCCTCTTTAATCCCCCAAATGCTCCTGATTTAAATCTCACAGCATTAAGAACTATATTTGTAACAGATGAATGACTGAGGAAGCTGGTCCACAGATGCACTGGTTACAAAAATTCATGATCCAAAGTGCAGTCTGTTAGGGGCCTGGTCTAATTCAATGCCAGGATCAGAACACCCTGCTCACGAGACACTGAGCACATGTGATGTTACCCCTTGTGTCTTCACACTCCTCAGCTAAGAGGGATGCATCTAAAATATTTTTTTCCAGTATTGCAACAGTACTTCTTAGCATTACACTTAATTTCCATTTCTTAAGATTGGTTATCCACTTCATGCCAAACCCTGACATCTTTAGCCACTAATCAGCTAAATTCCCATCAGATCTGGTGCTCCACAGTTTTGAGCTTTGTAGAGACATTTAGGCCTGACCTAATCAGAGTGGTTTCATTGTACAATCACTCCTCAAAGGTATAAAAGTATATGAAAGGAAAAAATAAAGTGTTGGCTCACATTGATTTCGATGAGTCAATGGGAGGTCTGAATAAAGACCAAGTAAGAACCAGGGAAAGAACCTTAGGAATCAGTGCAATAGAGATGACATTGTCAGTATGTAGAAACATTTTTCCAATAAAATAGAAAGAGGGTCACTGACACCCTGGGAGAAATATTTTAAGTGCCTCCATCTTAAAACAGAACAAATAATGAGAGATTATGCATACTATCAATCTAAATACCATTTGTACAGAAAGCCAAAGATCTTAGATGCCAAAGCAAAACAACAACCACAGGAAAGGAGTCTCTAGTTTAATGGTCCTCACAACGGTGAAGGAGGGGAAGAACGAAGCCCCAGGAGCAGTCCCTCCAAACTTCATCTTCTGTCCCCCTTTTCCTTCTCCCAACAGCTCCCTGAAGAGCATAAGGATTATGTGAAGCTGCGGGGAGCATGGAGCCAGCAGGACCGAGGAGTGGCACACGCTGTGGATGCTGCAGCCACCCATGCACCAGCCCCATCTGTCACCTTCCTCCAGCCAGCGAGGGCTGCTGGCACCAGCCATGGCACAGGGTGTGCAGATCTCCCAGGAAGGTCCTCAGCTAAGTGAGACCACGCTGCACCAGGTGTCTTCTAGGAGGGGAGAGGTGAGGCCACAGGGAAAGGGTCTCTGGACAAGGGGCCCAGGGTGTGAGGGTAGCCTGGGAGGTCCTGGTGGTGTCTGGAACATGGGAACTTACAGGGCATGCCAGCAGCAGAGTCAGGGAATGGGTAAGAAGAGCTTTCATTTTAGGCAGCAGGTACAAGGAGCCCCTGTAGAAGTCAGGGTGTCTACACCTGAACAGGGATTTGCCAGAGCAGGACTTCAGGGATCACTGCAGGGAGAGAAATCTGCACTCAGGGAAAGGCAGAATATTTGGAGCAGAGCCTATGCAGCCTTAGGAATCCACGCAGCTTTCTGAATCCACACAGCTTTCCTCCATGCAGCAGCAAGCCAGCGTAGAGCTCTTTGGGTTCCTCAGGGTCATCTTCCACCCTGGTGCTGCAATTTCCCTTCCATCGCAAGACCAGGACATTGGGTAATGAACGCTGGGGCAAGCGGCATGGAGCTCAAGCTTGTTTGGAGGCCTACTCTTCAAATTAGAGAAGACATTAATTCACTCTAAAAGACTTGTGAAGTGAAACAGACTGAAGATAAATGGTTCCAAATGCTCTTTCTTCTGTTCTAATGATTTTTTAAATTTATTTGGAGGTTGCAAAGCAAGACGCATCCGTTGCTTGAAGTATAAATGCGGTAATCTAGGAAGACCTTTACAGTTTATACAACTAAAATTAATTCTGGCTGTAGGATTAGTCCAATGGTTGATGTATATTGCTAAGAACACTGTTTATAAACACAGTGTTCTGGAAAAATACCTGATACATTCCTGAGCAAGACTTTAAACCCACTGACAAGTACACTAGAGGTCCACACAGGACACAGTGCACTGTGAGACTTGAAGCTCTGCTGTCACTGGATGAAGGTGAGAATGAGCCAATGCACTGGGATGAGGAAAGGACCATACTTTAGCACAAGATACCCAATGATTTTCTGTACAAGGTGAATTTTACCTCATCTACTATTTAATTAGTCTCAGTTCTGTATTTCAATATCACATTTTGGTGCCTTTAAGTTGGTGTAGTTTCTTGGTACGCGAAATAATTTAATTCCTTCTATATATCTCAAACATGAGTCTCGTATATAGGAGACCGTGAAATAAATTTGTCTCAATCATGCTCTGTCTTAAATGATGGCTCTGCAACTCAGGAACACTTGGCCCACTATATCTGAAAGCTTTGGGTATGAGATGCAGCGCAGGTATCCCCACGTAACTTAAATATAGCTTAAAAGGCTGTCTCAAAAAACATTATTTGACTGCATATCTCTCCCTTAAGCCCTATAAATGAAGTTTCTAGACAGTATTAGGCTTTCCCCAATTTGTTTAGGGGTGGGGGAGGGTTCCTCATATTTATACCTAACTTTCTAAGTATGTACCTTCACAGATGCCTCTTTCCCTGGTGATTCAGTTTTTTTTTTTAAATGAAATGCTTTAAAAGAATTGTGCTTTAATTCTCGATTGCCTAATTTTGATTTCTTATTGATCAGTTCATAGTTCAGCTCTGAGTTCAGTGATCAGAAAAATCAAAGAGCCTTCAAGAGATCCTCTAGTACTGCCCAAAGGCAGAGCTGACTATACATCAACCATTCCTGACAACCACTTGTCTAACCTGTTCTTAAAAACCTCCAGTGACGGAGATTTCATCACTTCCCTAGGCCACCTATGCCAGGGCATAACTAACCTTACCATTAGAAATATTTTCTGCCAAATATGTAGGATAATCTACTTTGAGATAGAGCAGCTACTCAAAAATGCTTTGAGATAGTGCTGTGCTGTCATACAAATCCACCAGGTGCATATTTAGCACTAACATTTGGTCAGGACTGTGCCATCCTCAAAAGATTTAGGAATGTTTCTGAGCCACTCCCAAGGCAATAACCGATAGCAACCGGCTCCGATTCAATTAGCTTTTGGCTCCTTAGAGGCAATAAATATCTTGGTGACTGTCCCTGAGTATCTTTCACAGAATGAATAGGAATGAACTGGAATCAGCACATCTGTAAAATACTTAATTCTTGAAGAATAGCCATTAAGAACAAAAATGTGTCTGGATCAAATATTGAAAGCATCCAGCTCCCGATGAGATCCAGATGGCATTGTGAAACAGATTAGATTGGACTGGATTAGACCAAATATATATTCCAAGCTGTTACTACCAATGAGCAAAAGAAGAAGCTTCCAAGAAAGCCTACTGAGCTTGTAATTTAAACTCCCCCCCCACCCCCGCAACATAATCGCATCACTTTAGTGATAGGCAGGCTAGTGAATGAGTGCTTATTTTGTGTATTACTGTTCTAATACCAAAAAAAGAGCAGTTGTTTAATGGCACTAGAGAAAAAGCTTTTCCAGTGGTGATCTGACCAGCAGCTCTTATTTGGTGTGCACATTTCACAGTTCAGGGAAACAAAGGCTGGGAGGAACCAACCACTCAATCCATTTTGGATAAAGCAATTTTACATGCTTGAGATTCCTGGCTCAAAAAGAAAGAGAGAGGTGCATCTTATTTCTTCATTAACTTTTGTAAGAAAAATATTGAAGCTGTTATCCTACTCTATTAAAAGAGCTTTCCATGGAAACCAGAAAATGAGAGTTAAAAAAGAAAAAGAAAAAGAAAAACAAACTCCAAGTCTCAGTCACATTCCTCCATTAAAATTTTTATTCTGTTCAGGTCCTAGCACTCACTCAGCCCTCCTCCAAATGATGGCTGAGAGATCCCACTGAGCCACCAATTTTTTTGCTTCCATTATCCAGCAAGCCCTATGCTTGTGTGAAAGCTCAAACATGTACAGAGAAGCTATAATGTACAGGAAAATCCTACAACTCCAAGAAAGAAACAGTTGTTACATGAAGCAAACTACATATGAAAGCAGCTGAATACAGCAGTGATTTTCAGCATTTCCACACCAGACTTCCAGGGGACTTGTGCTTGGATTCATCCCCTCTAACTCAGGCACATAACTGAAGTGCCTCATCGCTTCTCAGTAGTCAGTGCTGGGAAACAGATATTTCCAGCCCACCCAGGATCTGCACTGCTGTCACAGATCTCACTCTTCAGCCACTGTTGACAGAGAAAACTTGGAGCATCCAGGCACCTAACTTAGACCCCTCTGTTAAGAGTCCAAAATTAGATAGGAAGCAGTCAGGGCTCACTGCACACTGGGATGCAGACAGAGCATTTTAGTGAGGCACCTTAATGCAATGTGCAGTGCATGGAGGTAATTAGGGGACACAGGAACCCATGAAAGAGTGGGAAGACCCATAAGTTATTCTAAGAAATAACCTCTAAGAAAGTTTAGAGTTTGACTCCAGAGTACAGAAACGACTTTTCATCTCTTCGGGATTCTTCAGCACTTGGAAAACACAGCAATCCTGCAAGACTGAGCTAATGCCTAACTAGGTGTCTACTTTCTGGCTCTTGCTGGCACTCATGTGGGTGTGTGCCTGGGCACAAGTACATGCCTGCATGTGCCTTCCCCTGCAGATTCCTCTCCAGGACCTAAGAAAAGCAAAGGCAAAACTATCCTTAAATAATGCATCTCATGTTTTAGACTGAACCTCTTGTATTCTGGCAGTAGGAACTTGGTCAGCCCACTGGTAGCGTTCACACACTGGAGACATGATCATTAAGAAAGGCCCATGTTTGACTGCAGCCAGGACTCCATGCTAGACCCCTTCATTTTGCAGCACCGAGGCTGTGGCCTGGAGAGGCTATGACAGCATCTCCTAATCCATGAAACCCAACCCAACCTTCCTGTGCTACAGAGGACAAGCAATCATAGGGTCAGTGGAGTTCAGCCTGTGGTTCTTTTAATTGGATGTTAGACTGCCTTTATTTTTCACTGCACCCCTGAAAGTCAATATTTGAGGCTGCAGCAGCTTTGGTGTTTACCTCGCAGAGGGCTGCCAAGAGGCCAGCTGCCCATGTGTCCTGGGGGGTATCCAGCTGGGAGAAAGCATGGCTCTGGGATGCTGGGAGAGCCGCCCTCTGGATGAATGAGCTTCCTGCAGCAGTGAAGCAGCCTGACTGTGGAGCAAGCACCGGGCCAAGTTTTTCTTTTCAGGCACTGGGACCGCCATGTCCCCTCAGGTCTGAGTGCATCTCTCCTGTCATCTTCACCCTTCATCCCATCCCAACCACCTCTTTTTATCACAAAAAAGAAAGAGGCTAGATCTGAATGTAGGGTAAACAGAGAGTCCTCAACCCTCCAGGCATGTTCTTTTACCCAAATCATAAGGCCATAAGAAGGAAAAATTGGAAAGAAGAATTATTTAATTTCAGTTTGGATATGACTAGTGATTCAGAGAAACACTGCCATTAGCAATGTGTACATTGTCATGAGAGTCTATTTCTCAGTGATAAATGGAGCTAGAAACTACAGCTAGACAGCTAGACATTTTATTGATTGAAAACATAACTAAAGGTAAATAAGTCTAGGACTCCTAACTGTCCTGTCTTCCTTGTAGCTGAACAGCAAAAATTGCCCTGGCACTGATAGCTAGGAAAAAATGAAAAAGAAACATTACTGAATTAGTCTCACTCTTTCCTTCCCACCATGAGGTCATCCAGAGCCAGTTCGTTATCCTAATAAGGGCTAGTTAATAACTCATTTTACAAAGAATAAGTATGCACACTTTCATCCTGCACCCTGGTTACATGCTAATGATAAAGATAACCCTGTTATCTAAATCCTTGGTGAAAACCAGCCCAGCTGCAGGTCTGACAGTGCTAGGTGGGTCAGGGCTCCTTGTTTCCATAAGAGTTCGACCACATGAAAATTATAAAAGGAACATTCAAAGGGAAGCCAGTCAAGTGAGAATTCAAAGATTAATTAATGGCGCTGATAACTCTCAGCTCTCTTATCCATCACTAGACTCCTTTCCTGCTTATCCTTCTAGATACCAAACTAGTACAGAAAAAAACAATCCACTTCAGTATTCCCTTCTGCTCTTTACTCCTCACTAAAGGCCTGTTCTACGTGAAGCTTCTTTCCCTGTTTGATGCAAGGTGTTTATTTGAGTACCATTGAAGCAAGAATTAATATTAATCATTCATTGCCACCACATTCTTGACTCATCCAAAACTGCAGGGGTACGTTTTCTTTACAGCTTCAATTAAAAACAAAGGTGGTCTAATCCTTGAGGAAAGGAACTATCAGCAGTGAAATACAAGTGACAGATACCTTGATATCTGGGGATCTTCCACCATTCGCTGCTGTGAGGTTTAAAAGACCAGCAGGTTCCTGACAAAAACATATTAAATGAGATACCCACTAAGACTAGCTTTTAGCTACTGTAAAAAGTTAATTTGTTTTTCAGAGATCAAATGGTTGTTCTGATTGGCTGGAATTTGTGTGTTTCCAAAATAAGTGGCTGGCTACATGGGGTGCTCCAATGGGCAGGAGCTGGTGTTAGAAAGGAGTACCATTTTTAAATAAAACTGTATATTTTTAATTGTATTTTGGCTTTTATTTGCAATGAACCAAATCACGATAATTGCTCAAAATGAAATTCAGCCACCAATTACTGAGCCCATAACAAACTTGGTCCCCAGAATGAATTTGCCTTGAACGATTAAAGTGAGGAGATCAGTTCAATTAAGACGAAATGCTGTGAAGAGTTTCAAAATGCAAGTGCAGGGGCATAAGGCTGACCTTGGGGGCAGCAATCTATTCTGCTAGGCAGGCTTCACTTTCAAATCTTTGCCTTCCACCTGCCAAGGCAGGAAGGGTCTGATTTCGTGTAGATGCCACAGTTTATGCAATATCACCCAGCAGAAAAACTAAAACGCGCATGTCCCACACTGACTTGGCAAAATGGGGTTACAGGGATGTGGTTGGGTGAGACCAGATCACACACAAGCTCAGATCATTGTTTTCCCATTGGTGGCCTCCCTCCTCCCAGGCAAACGCCAGCTCCTCTGGGTGCCATATAGCACCAGGGACATCGACGCATGTGAATCATTCCCTCTTTCTGCTTCCTTCTTTCCTTCCTCCGAAACCACTGTCCCCCTGCCTGCCGCCTCCGCTGGCTCCCCGCCGGCTCCCCGCCAGACCCACATGGTGCGCAGCACTTCTGAGTCCTTTTTAGAGGCCCCGCTTCCTACTCCGAGCCATGAGCACTCAGGCTGTTACATGTGAGCACTAACCGGCATTTCTTGTGTGTTATGGACACACGCACCTCTCTTCCTGCACTTGATCTCAAAACCCAGCTGTTGGGGACAGCTGTTGTCTTTCTTTTTTCCTTTTCGGTTGCTTGTGAAGGGACCACCCTTCGCTTCTGACTCACCACCACGCAGGCAGACTCAGAAGGAGTTAACTTCCTCGTGGCCCTTCTTTGAGGTTTCCTGCTTTGATACTGCAAACACTCTTCATGTAGCAATGCAAAGGAAAAGGGGGGGAAAAAAGCCCTGTTCGTTGTAACACCTGGTCACGATCTGCTTGCGTGAATAAAAATTATGCTCTCCTTTCTCTCACTTTGGAGACAGTCAGGACTACTTCCCTGCAAACACAATTAAATAAGCACATAGGCAGACTGTGTAGAGAACGGGGATCAGTCAGTGTCTGAGTTAAAAGCTCCCTCAGCTGCTGTTGACTTTAGTAGCTCTATCTATACTGCTACATAGGAGAGAGCCCAAATGTCACAGACACTGTCACATTGGTTGGGACTAGCCCCTCTACAGCAAACAGGCTATGCTTATACTACATAGTACATGACCCTGGATCTCCACCATTTTAGTTCCCCTATGACAGTGGTAGTATTTTGCATGCTTGTCTTAACTCAAAATGTCTGAAATAAAGTGAGGGTTTTTCTCCCCCTCAGGGGAGTGGTGTTTTTACCATATGGCACCAAAAGTCCATGTTGCATACTTCTGGAGTGGCATGAAGGTATGAGGGCATGTTTGAGGATACAAAGCCCTCTGAGATAGTGCTGGGGATTGCATAGGGTGAAGGCACCCACACCCGGTGCACTCCCAGTGGGCAGTATGTGCTGTTCCCAGGACTCTGCCAAGGCTGTGTCTTGGAGACAGCTAGTTGAAGCAGTCCAAAGCAGAGCCAGAGAATGAGTTAAGCAGCACAGTTGATCATGGGTCCAGCGCTCAGTCTTGTTTCCTAGCCCTACAGATATTTCCTATAAGGCAATAGGGTGCCAAGTGCTGTGCGGACACGCACCCTCTCCTGCAACATCCACACCAGCAGGCCTGCAAGACTGCTTGTAAGTGGGAAATCGAAGCCAGCAAGTGAGGGCTAAGATGTATGATCCACTTACCCCAAATGAGCTGACCCATGGCAACTATTTAGGAGCCTGCTTTCTGTCTGCAGTAAATGCAAAGAGGACTCAGCTAAACCACCATGATAAGGGGTTAAGCTGGGTCGGGTTTCCTCACATGTGCCATAGGCTAGGAGCATGGACTCAATTACCGTGCCCCAGCTGATGCTCGATATATTTATTGTGCAACAATATGTTGATCATATATCTGAGCCTCAAGAAATTATTACCATTTCTGGTTTGATTAAATGAAGGTCCCTTTTGAAGCTGCAAATGATGCCGCTACAATCTATCAAGCAAATATGTATTTATGAATATTTTAAAATGCTAGTTATGCAAATACACACTTAGGGAATTTTAAAATACACGTAATTAACTTCTTTGGGGTTGCTGTGATCTGTTGAGTGAATACATATCCAAGGAGAATAATCAAGCCAATAAGCCAACAATAACTACTGCAGATGGATACTCAGTTGTATCTCCCTTCTCCCCAGGTGATGGTAACACACAGTGGTTCTTGAGTAGACAGTTATCTTATTTCTTCAATCATTTCTCTATGAGACTGCAATAGCTCGGGCTGGCTGATGAAGAATTCCCTGCCACAGCCACACCTAATCAGGGCGGTAAGACTCATTATGAAATCATTGCTGCAAAAAAAGATTATGCAGCTTCTTTTCTAAATTAAGTGTTTATGTTGACATCTTTCCATCCCACCATCCACTTTAGACTATGTCCTCAAAAGTATTCAATGCTTATTTTTGTAATGTCTAACTCTTAGGCACCCTGCTTTCTAGTGGAATCCTCATCCACAAGCACATGCAGTATCCATGGAGCATTAATTGTCTAAAGAAAGGAGTCCTGGAAATCAGCTAAGTTGGGATTTACTTAAGCTAGCGAGGAGAGACAGACAGAAGAAAGAGTTGATGCTTCAGGTATATAACAGCTGTCTCCATTATCTCATAGTTTAGCCCCTGTGCTAAACTATACTAAACTCCTGGATCTTGGCCCCCTTGCCAGCCAATTGCATATATATTAGTTCACACCTGGGATCTTCTTTGTAGAAGCCAACAGATAAAACATGGGCACAGCAGCAGCAGTGCAGACATGGCCTAAGAGGCCAAACGGATCATCAGTGTATGTATGACTGCTTAGCTAGTATTCATGAACTCTCTGGCTGTCCAGTTGCTGTATCTTGACTTGCAGCAATGCCTTTCAAACTCTGCTCATGGAGCAAACAACTGGCTGCAGAAGCCATGCAGGGTCTCCAGGCTATACAGCATAAAGGCCCACTGAGGGAATTTGATATCCTTGAGATTTCTTTCCCTTTGCTGGATTTGGTTGAAATTAGCTAATGGATTTTAAAGCTATCAGAGAATGGGGGAGGAAGGCTGGCAAGCACATACACGCAGAGCATGACTGTATATTCTCAGAAGACTTTCATATAATTTTTGCAGAAGACAGTATTTAAAAAATTATCTTTGCATAGAAATCACCTTGGTTACTTACCTGGTGACTCATGGGAGATTCTTCTTCTGCCTAAACTGGAGCAGACTTGAACATATCTCCACTTAGGCTTTCAGACATTCTGGGGTGGGCTTTCAGCTGGAGCTGTTTCACCTCTTCTTCCATCATTCCACATCTATTTGGAGATTGGCTCTATAACCTGCTGAAGAGGGCTTTCATCTGAGACATAAGAGACTGACGTTCAGATCCTCCGAGTAAGCCATTTGTACAGAGTTCAACACAGAAGATTAAGAAAGCCTCACCCCATAATGCTCCACAGACAAAGGTTCAACTTCTTGCTTTAAATCAGTAAGAGGGATTTGAACCTGATAGGGATGGTTTTAACTACCAGGTTTCCATTCTTCCTGCCTGCCTGCTACATAGCCTTTACAAAAGACATGCTCTGAGGACACGTTTAAGGTTTGCTGAGTTGGCAAGATACCTACAAGGAGAAGTAAACTGTAGGTTCTGCTGGATAATATCCACCCTGTGAGCAGAGCTAGCTCAGCACCGGTGGGACAAGGAACCTCCATCCCCCTTCCTGTGTGCTTGCTTAGAGCTCCAGTTTTCAGGGTTAGTAGCCGTGACTTTGAAGACACCAACAAAATTTTATTGGTGAAGTATCTTTAAAGCCCAGGCCTTATGCATAATTGCAGTATTGGTGGGAAAGGCACCGGGGAGAATACTGTTCTGCTATCTCCATGGCTTTTGTGCCATGACTGCATATCATGTGGCAGAGCTTTGGTCCAAATAGATCCCTTCCTGGGGATAATGTCCATTGAAAAATCCAGATTTGTGTTCACAGGATTTCTTCCTCATTCTGGAGTTAGAAACATGAGTTTCTATTGCACAAAGCTTGCAGAGATTCAGCCTACAGAAGGCCAGCATCCCCATGGATTACTGGGTATCCACTACGGGCCAGTCCTTGGAGTCCATCAGTCCATATTGCCAACATACTTCAGTCATTAGATTACAGCACAGCAACCCAAGCAAAGGAACAACCGTTTAGTCAGCATTGACTCACACCCGGAGGATAACACTAAGCCCCAAATATTATACAGTGTCAGCTCTGTATAAGCACCACAGCTAAGCTTTTTTTTCATTTCACATATCAACCCCAAGACAAACAGCTGATTTCCAACTCCAGAATTGTCAGATCTTGCTGGAGACAACACAGAAAGCAGAAATGAATCCGGATAAATTTTCAGTGACAAAACTGAGAATACAGTGCAGGCATTTAAGAAATAACTGCTTTGAAAGCATGAGAGCTGAGTGTGTTCTTTCTGGAAAAGAGGGAAGTATATCATGATCCTCCAAAAGACATTTGAACAGGCTACAAACTGGGGATCCAGAGAGTAGGGGCAAAATTCATGCTCTTGCAGACATCCGGAAAAAGTTTGCACTACACTTAAACTCACGGTCCATGGGCAGGCAATATGAAAGATACCCAAACTGACACAAGTACTGGGTGACCCTACATCACGCACATTTTAACACTAACACTCTGCAGGTGTTGCAGTCACCCCATGCACGTGCCAGGCTCTCTGTGCCCTTTAAGCTAGTCCAGGCCGGTCCCTCATCTGAGATGCAGGAAATGTAATGGCAGCTGGGTACCAACACGATGCCGCAGATGGTGATGTGGATGGTTACATTCACTTAGCAATTCCTTTCTGAAACCAAGTAATGACAGCACAGCCTTTTACAAAACAGTTGGCGATATCTAGACCTAGTGCCAGTCTTTTGCCCAAAGGTGAATTTCAGCCTTCAGGCAACATGCACTAACTTCACAGATACCTTATTAACTACATCTGAATTCACTATTACCATGCTTATGACCACAGGAGTAGCATATGCGCCTCTAAACCATGCCTGAAAATCTGGTCAGTTTGAAAGGGGCAAATGAATTTCAAAATAGTTCAGGAGAACTGGCTAGGGTTTAGGAAATGTCAGACTGCTTCTAATTTCAGACTTCTGTGAGAAAAGGCAAAATCAAGAGCATTATGTTCAGCAGTGAGCTGACTGACATTTTCATATGCTAAGTTTCAGTCACAAAACCACTTATCTCTAATGGAAATATTGACACCGATATGAACAGCAACACTAAATACTTTTAGAAAAACATTTTATTCCTGATCTTAAGACCTACTGTTTCAAGTGGCCACAACTAGTAGTTCTCTTAAGCAAATTAAGTCCAATTATCTGATGTCTAAATTATAATCCTCTCCCTCCTCAGCTCCATTTGCAGCAATTTTTAGCACAAGAGCAATAACAGTTATGCACACTTACCTAATTATAGATAATGATCTTTATAAAGAGCTGCTAGAATATGCTAAGTATCTTTGCATAAACATGCTCATTCATTCCTAGAGCAAGAGTATGGTAAAGCTTAGTGATCATGGCAAAATAGCACACCCGTAGATGCAATCCATTCAGTACAAAACACTATGTTAGTCAAATGACCTACCTCCTCCCTTTCTTCCAACGCACCAGTTGCAGGTGTAGGTTCCCAATTTAGAAAAAAGATCTCAGGCCATTCCCTTACATCAGAAGTCTTCAAGGAAAGTATCCTTTTCTGCCTCTGATTTTTGGTGGTTTTCCTTCTCACTGTCATGAGGCTCACCTGACCCAACTGCTTGCTCTCCCATCCAATTTTGTGTTTTCTTCCAGGTGGGATTGTCACTATCATGGGTTGCAGCTTTATCAGAACAGACCTAGGAAGGGGCAGGTGGGTTTGAAGGCCCATTTTGTCCCAGACTCTACACTGGTCATACTGTTTCCATGTTAAAGAGGTAAAATTAATGACCGTATTCTTCTGCCATGGCAGATTAAAGTCACCACTAATTACAAAAGGGCCAGATTTCCTCAATATAGTTGGCACAGACAACATAATAGAGCCTCCAGTCTTGTCCACTATTCTTCCTTCACTCCCTTGATCTTTGTAGTCTGAGGCTAGACACTGATGTAACATAAAAATTAAAAAGTGGATGAATGCATCCCTTTAGTACCCAAGGATGGTGGGTGAAGCTATACCTGCATGATATTCCATACATTGAAATTTACCCTGCACGTTGATGCCAAGATCTTTCACAGCCTGTTAGCACTGGTACAGCCTCAGCTCATAAAGGGCAGGTATTAAAAAGATAAGCCCCCCTCTTGCCACCATGCACTCCCACTAGCATGTCTCTGGGAAAATAGCTATGCCATTAACAGCGACATCTAGAAGGAGCTGAGGTACAGAGACTGCATATGCAGGAGTAGCCACCTAGAGCCCAGGGGGTTTCTTTGGCAAGTTTTGACAAGGCCCAGCCCCTAACGTGCTGTCTCGAGCATACACATTTTCTCATATCTGAGGACCAGCTCTGCAAACTCCGGAGAGGCAGGCTGAGCAGCAAGTGCGTTTCCTCCCCACGCTGCCAGCAGACCTGATAAACCACAAACCACAGGGCAGGGAGGGGCTGTGGGAGCAACCTCTTCACAACAGAGTGGTCCAGCATCTGCATCTAATGAGAGAGCCTTCGGAGGTAGATTTTCTTCTGGTAGAAAAGTTTCTGCCAGAGCAGTCTGTGCTCTTGCAGCACTGAGAGCAGTGGGCTCACCCTCCTGCGTAATTATCCCTGCTGTGCATCCCTGTGAAACACTAAGAGAGATGGGGTAGATCCTAGTTCCCAGTTCTGTGCTCCAGACCACCAAATTGCCAGCTGCTGTCTCAGGCTTTCAGGCAATGGGGGGATGACAACATCCCTTAGGTAGCAAATTTTGCTACCCTCATCATCTGGTAGAAACAGAAACTCCTGGGTAGGGCATTGTGAGAACCACCACATGGGGCATTTTAAAAGATATATCTCCATGAGTTGTTGAGGGTCTGTGTCTCTTGACCATACAAATAAGCTGCTTCTATCAAGGAAAACACAGGAGGGGAGTACCTTTTCATGCAGTCTGGAGCAAACAGAGATTCAGCTATGAGAGAAAATTAGAAAATGGCCCCATTATGGTCCTAGCTGTTTGATTCTGCCAGATTAGAAGGACTAGTCAGAGGAAGGCATGATGCTGAAACAAAACTGCTTTGAGAGGCCAATCCCATGCTTGGGAAAAGAGGCAGAGATCAGGTTATTACAAAAGAAGTACGTGTCTGGTGAAAGAACTACTTCTACGTGTGGCAGACTATCTGTGTGAATATCAGCTCAGATGCAAACTCATTTGACAAGTTACTGTACAAAACCTTTCATAACTTAGAGGTGAGACTGCAAGACTGCTAACCTCACCGGTGCAAACATCAGCATCACAGACAAACCCATCTCATTGCTGCTGTTCGCAGTCTATGACCAGACCTCACACACCATCCCCCTGCCACCACCCCAGCGCAAAACAACTGTACAGCGTGTTTTTAGGAAAGTCACACTAATAGCGTGCAGAACGGATGAACATGAAGCTAGCACGCTTGGTTATGAAGACTTCCTGCCTCTTACCCAGGAAGGGCATGGTCTGCAGGTGTCATATGAGGTGAAAAATAAAGTGCAACTCCCAGTGACTTGCTCCTAGTCGCTGCTTTGATTTTCAAAGTTTGTGTTAGTGAGAGAAGCCCTTTAACCACATTATATTTATATGAAAATATATGTCTAGAGCACACATGTGATAGTAGGAAAAAGATGTAGAGTATTATTCTGGGCAGGCAGAGGATGATCGAAACTATATGCACACACACACACGCACACACAAAACCCCCTCCTTGCAGCAACAGAGGAACAGATGGACCTGTTTCCAGTACTGCTAGAAACAATCCCTAAAGATTAGTTTACCATGTCTGGTTCAATGACTTTATACAGCCTTTGCCTATGACTAACTCAAAACACTTTCCCGAAAACTTGTGTTCCCTCCGTACATATCCTTTTAAAGAGCTTTCACTCGCAAAGCACACCAAAGTTTTCCTCCTCTTTGACCTGGTTGGTTCAAAGCCTCTCCTTGGTGCAACGTTGCAGCTATACAAATTCTGGTCACCACACCACTGCAGAGACCCCAGCATCCTGCTGCCCAGAGAGCTTCGCATGCCCCAGGCAAGTGGAAATAATCCAGATTCATTGAGACTTTCCATGTTAGCTAGCTGCTCACCATAATTCTGCAAGAATCATCCAAGAAGGGGCTTAGCTGTGGGGGTTTAACTTTCAAGAAAAAAAAGACATTTCCTGCTGGTTTGAGCAATAGCTCTAACTCTCTCCTACAGAGAAATTTATTAGTCTCATTTTACAGATTAAGAAACAAAGCCACGGAAGAAAGGGTGTGATATGCCTAACCTGGAATCAGGCCTAGCACTCAGATCTTGGTCAGCCAAGAGCTTGTCCACTCCCACAGCCCAAGGTGTTCTCTTCAAGGGAGTACAGCAGCAGAATCAATTTTAATGGTGTCAAGTACTCCAGTGAATGCAGAGACATACATTTCTCAGTACCTAAAATCATGAAGATTTGCTATTAATAGTCTCTGCTAAGTGATCAGAAATGCCTGACTGATCAAATAAATTCTTGATTAAAATTAGCTTCCCAAAAAATAGTTCTTTTTCAGAACTAAGACATATGAAGGGTACATTCTCTTCTGGAGATACAGGCCTCTTGCTGCATAGGTCCTATTGGCATTAACGATTCTAGTGTTGATAATGATTTACCATAGACCTAATTTAGAACAATAACTCTTACAAGGGCCTTGAGTAGTTTCAGCTGATTCACCATAGAGCTAATTGTTTACTTTCAATCACTAATCTTTTTTCCCCAGTTTATACTATGCTTTGCAGAAAATATGGTATGCCTAATTAGTGTTATTACTCCAAGTATTTATGAAAATGGAACTTCAATGAGAGCAAGACATTTTAGGCACAGTGGATCAGGTCTCCATCTCCAAGGCCAGGGCTGTAGAGCACAGATCTCATTAACAGTATTGTCTGTTTTACTAAGTAAAATCTAAGCTGTCAAGAGGAGTCAACAGTATTGTGCACGGGCATGAGATGTTTTCCTCCGCTTATCTTGTCTTTTTCAAAAGAAAAGCAAACTCAGTATGCTTGTCTAACTAGCTGAAAGAATTAGGAAGTTGTTCAATAGAGGGACACATCAAAGGTACTATATTTCACCCAAGGACAGCAAGGAACATGACATCATTACGTCATGATCAGTGGAGAGTATTAAATCATTTTATCTACTTCTAAGCATGGTTTTCAACTAACTTAGCCAATGGATTAAATGGAAGAGAGAGAGCAGCACCTGCAGTGATTTACAGACTGCTGATCGATATCAAAAGCGATTTCTCAGAATGAGAAGGTACTGCTGGCTGTGCTGCACTGTCCTATTGACACTCCTGGCAGCACCCTCAAGGCCACGTTCTCTGACCACCACCTACTCTCTCCAGACTATGGAGACTCCTCAGCCTACCAAGTGAGCATGTGCCTTGCTACACCAAGTGGGAAAGTTTGCAAGCACTGGTCCCTTATTTTGAGCTCTCTGGGCACATCTACCCTTGTACAGGTACCTCCAGTTGGAATATGCTATGCATGTCAGCCAACAGAGATCCTGCAAAGACGTGCAGCATAGCCTACCTACACAATCATGACAACATCCTGTAGTCCAGCATCCCCATGTCTGCAGGCCCATTAAAATGCTCCTTAGCACAGGCTGGACATGCTCATGGTGTAACTATGCTCTGGGATATTTAGGCCCTTTCATCTCAAAAAGGATATAGTAGAATTAGAAAGGGTAGAGTGAAGGGCCACAAGGACTGATATGAAGCAAAGACATGAAGCAACTACTGTATGAGCAATGGCTGGAGACAAGGACACTTCAGCCTGGAAAGACAGAGACTGTGGAGAGGAGGTAATAACATCATATGTAATCACATATATATCAAATGGTTGCTATGGAGAAAACAGGGAACATTTCTTCATTTTCCCCTTGTATGCAAAGAACTAGTGGGCATTATACAAAACTAGCAGATGGCAGGTTCAAAACAAGCAAATGGAAACATATACATAGAGTTCAGCTGTGTATTCCTCACAACAGGCTATTGTGGATACTTTAAAAAGCAATGGAACAAATTCAGAAAACTTGCAAAAACTTTGAAAGCTTGGGAAAAAGAAAAAAAATCTATTAAGGAAGTTAAAATCTATACAGGAGTTGCCTAGACAGCTAGTTGTTGAAAGCATTTTCTATGAAAGTATTACTACACACTTACCCTACTTATCCTCTTCCTTAGGTGCCCACTATGAGCCTGCTGGAGAGAAGCTACCTTTGGTCTCAACACTACACCCATTCTTAAGGGCTTTCTTATGTCACCCAGCTCTGCATTTGTGTCAGAACCTTAGCGAGCTGTCTGGGCCATGCTAGCAGAGACAGCCCATCCATAAGCTATGGCCTATGGGCATCACACTGCCTGCAGGAGATTGCATACCCTCTTCTTCAACTGGAAGAGATATACACAAGACAGTTTTGGGAAGGCCATTCGCAGTGTTGCAAAGAGATTACCCATGTGTCACAGCAGGGTATAGGGGGAAGAGGGGACTGACTCAGATAAAAAGAAATGCTGAAGGATGCTTAGAAGGCTAAATCCAGAGAGTGGACCACTACTAACAAGTAGGATCCCAAGCATCCTCTCCCTTCACTTCCTGCTCTCTTCAACTTTGTCTCATCTTGGCTGGCAGGATGAGTATCATGCTCAGACTTGCTCCACACCTTTCGGATTCACCTGGAGCACACCCAAGGTGACACAGACCTGGGCAAGGTGAGCACAAGGGAGCAATCTAGCCTGGAGTACCCTTAGTGGAGCAGCCCTTGAAAATAGCTTCACAGGGCTGTGTAGCTATGGTCATTGTTTCTCTAATTACAGCTCAAGCACATTGATTAACTGTATCTGTTCCTCAAATTCCCTATTTATTTCTGAGCTGTCTTGATGTGTAAAACTTATATATTGTCCAACACATAAGACTTAGTTTTTCCAGTTGGAACTGTCAAAGCTTGTTTCCATCAGATATTGCTGTGAGATAGATAAGAATAAAGGACTTGAGTAGGTGATGTGCTGAGCTCCATCCACTTTAATTCATTTAGAAGGGGTTGAGCTGGGGTGCACAATAAGCTAGAGGTGATGGCAAGTTCATAAACATCAGGAAGAGTGTGTTTTATTTCCAGCACAAGTCACTTGACTTGACTAGGCCTCTATCAGCCTGATTTACAGAGGTGGAAATATTTACTGTCTTTGGAGATCTACAACTACAAAAGCATGAGATAAGTGTTAAGTATTAGCTGAGGGACTGTAACACTTCTAACAGACATCATCATCATGCAGAAACATCCTTTAGCAGTGAGGAAAAGACACTACCATGAGTAGAGGAGGAAAATGTAATTCCTTCTCATTCAGTCACTGAAAATGTAATTGGAAATCACCCTTGACCAGATGACATGAGAGAAAGAAATGCTGTTTCTGACACTCTAGAAATCATTGTCACTAGCACTAAATGCTCCACACAGTTGTTTTAAAACTGGGGACAATAAAATAACAGTCCCCACCGTGCACATCAGCCATAATAGGTAATGTAACAAAACAGCTTCTATCATGCTCCCACAAATTAAATTGTGGGCTGGATTTGTATTCAATCAGTGAATGGCCACAGGGTAATTACTTACTGAACATACAGAGTAGAAAAAAGTCCCTTCTCTACAGGCAGAATAGTTTAAGCTATAGACCCTGTACTGCTACCTGAATGTGCACACCCCAAAACCTGTGGTTTCCTGCCCATTTATGCCAATGGAAAGTCTATCCAGTTATAATCAATGTGCATATCATTGTTCAAGTCTCTGTAAAATGCAAACACAGATATCACAAGCTGGAGGAAATTGCAGGTGAGTCATTATAATGATTAAGTAACTGAGCAACCTTTTGATAAATTCCAAGTAATTTAGTTTTCCCTAGAGTCACGTTGTTGAGTCCATACAGTTAGCAGCACAGGCAACACTGGGTAAGAGAGCAGCCATTCGGTAGCTTCACTCACACGTACAAACAGCATTTCTGGAACATTTGCCTCCTTAACCGCACTTCCGCTGAGCTCACTTCTTAAAGCTACAATTATGTTACACGGTCTTGCCAAAAAAACAGCTGACACATGGCAAAATTTTAAAGAATTCTATTTGTTACCTGACTACAGCACTGATCCTGCCCAGCTTTACCTACTCTTGCCCTCTCTTGCTTACTCCAGTTAAAGTCAATTTTTGTTTGGTCACTGCCTGTAAGTAAGGATTTGGGGGGTGGGAGCGTGGCTGTGGGCTCCAGGTCTGCCAATTCTCATCTTTTAAAGTGCTACTTTTCAAGAAACTGAGAACATCCTGTTGAGACAAAGAGCAACACTGACTCTTCTTTATAATGAAACTGCTTTTTGCTCCTCTTTTACACATTAAGAAACAGGGTCTTAAAGGTAGGTTGCTATTTAGCTAGGAATAACCTGGCAGGAGAGGCATAACCAGCACCCACCCCAGATGCCTACACTACCACCCGCACCTTTTGCCTGGCGCAGACCCCTGAAGCACTGGTGCCTGAGTACCACTATTCTGTGTGCACAGAAATAACAGCACAGGACTTGGCCGCAAAGGTAGCTTAGACATTTTGAAATGTCTCTGAAGATGGAGAGAAGTACCCAAAAGGCTAAAAGGAAGGGAATATTGCTCAAAGCGCTGAGGTGTCCCTTTCTCACCGAAATCAGTTCAGGCCCCTGGAACCATCGTCACCAACACTCATGTGCCTTGTCCACCTTCACATGCTAAATACTTCTGCAACTCTGACCCAAAGTGAACGTCTAGGGTTGACATCTTCACAAGTGCTGTCCTCATCTTCATCTGCACATATAATCAGGTATTACTGACTCTTTTTTAAAGGGTGTGTTCTCCTTAAAAATGTTTCTTAACTTGCAGGAATATAGCAGCATCTCTGTAATTTGCCTCACATTACATATACCATAGCAATGAGAACGTAAAGACTTCAGGCTTTAACCACAGCCCACCAGTTAACCTTGTGTAGGTAAATGTGCTTTAGAAGGAAATGAAGCAAGTTTTAACCAGAAGTTATCAATGCCACTCTGTCATTTTTCTAAATGAGAGAGGAGCAAACACCATAATTTGGTTCTCATGTTGCTTTCCATGCTTTTTCATGAAAGAAACAAAATATTTGGCTCCTAAAGTGGATCTTCTCTTTCAAAAAAGACCCAAGTGGCATTTTTCTGAAATATTCATGCTGGTCCATCACTACCACCACTGAAGTCAAAGGCATGGGAAGAGTACTGTTGAAAAATCCAGCCCAGAAGGCCTTGCCCTTGAACTCCACATGCACAGGTTGTGCAAAATCAGGGCCCAAATAGCAGAACTTTAAAGTGGGAAGGAAGTAGGTAAAGAAGAGACAGCAGTGGGTTTTGACAAAAGGGGAAGTATCAGTCTGTAGAGAAGCTACTAATAGAATTACCCAAGGAGCAGCCTTGGCCCAGTCTTGTTTAAGACTTGTTCCAGAAACTACCTTTATACACAAAGCAAATGTGCTGCTCATCTTTGCTCATGGCATAAAGTAGAAAGGTCCTATTCTTCTCAAGGAGGCTTGCAAAGCCAAGAACTGGTGGAGCAGGGTGACTGGAGCAACAGAAATGGAATGAAATTTAAAGCTATTCAAAACAAGATTATATATTTATGGAGTAACAGTGAGAACTGCTACCCTAAGCTGAGAACTCATTAACTGGAAATGACTGCAGAGGAGAAGAAGCAGGGAGTATTAGTTAATTATAGGATGACTTAAGCTAACAAGTGACACAACTATGAGAAAAAGCAAATGTGATCCCAGGATATGTCAGTCAAGGTATTTCTAGAGGAGATAGGTAATGGTTGTCTTGGCATAAAACAGTGATGCAACACAGAATAGTAATAACATACAAATGGCAATACTGATTCAGACCAAAGGTCCTCCTAGCCGATTATTCTGTCTCCAACAGAGTAGGAACAGGAAGAATAAGAATAGGACAAGCACATATAAGACTTCCCTTCGATACTCTCACAGCCTCGAAACATTTTCATCTCAGGGGATTTCCTTAGCTAGTTGTGGTTTGACTGTTAAGTAACCCGCAATGGATGTCTCTTCCAAATGATTCTCAGTCCACCCCTGAATCCACAGTGCCTTTCAGCAAGAAGTTTCTCATGTTTACTGCTCATCTCATGAAGAACCACTGCCTTTTTCTTTTTCAAACCCAGTTCCCAATTGTTTCATTTGGTGGCCCCTAATTCTTGTGCTGGATGAAACAGGGAACAGTCGACCCCCATCCAGCTTTTCCATACCACTCAAGTTTTGTAGACCCCGTTATATACTCCCAAGTAGCCTCTCTTGCAGGCTGAGCAGGCCCCTTGTATTCAGTCACTCCATATCTGTGATCATCCCTACTGCCCTTTGCTGAACCTTATCCAGCTTCAATACGTCCTTTCTAAGCTAAGAAGAGCAGGACTGCACTGACATGCACTCAACGCATGGTCAAGCCATGGATTTATACAGTGGCATAAAGATATGTTGTTCTCTGTTCCTTTCCTAATAGTTCCTACATTTGATTTGTGTTACCTTTTTTTTTTTCACTGTTGATGAACATGAGGGTGAAGTTTGCATGTCTTATTCTGTTATCCATGGCCAAGAAGCATTAGCTTCATCATGAGGAGGTACCAAATCAGGGTAAGATAAAGAGAGAAATGGAGAGTCTATCCTATGAGTTGAGGTTAAAAGAAAGCTTAGGATTCCTGTCTGTACACATCACTGAAGACTCCAGGCAAGGAGCAGAGTTATATAGGTTAAAAGACAGTGTTAGGAAAAAGATGCAAACAGATGGAAATTAGGCTTGGATAAATTCAGACTGGTGGTTAGAAGAAAGCCAGGGATTGAGAGACTCTGAAATAGCCTTCCAGTAGGAAGTGGGTAAAAAAATCAGATTAGTTCCAAGACAGGGCATAATCAGTTTATAACAGGATGGTTGCCTGCAGCAGCAGGAGATTCATAATGAGGGAGGCCCCCCCAGGTATAGATTCAGTAATGTGTCAGTGCCTCATACTAGCTCCCCCTGAGGCTCCATTTAGGCCCAGCTGGGGCAATGTTGCTTCCTTTTCTTTTAGGATGGAGTAAGTTCCTTTAAACATAGACATTCAAAGACATACTGGAAGCATCCACAAAGAAGTGAAGGTAGAGAAACCAAGGCAGGCTGGAAGGTCTGCTATTAGGCAGGGAGGCTTTCCTGCTCAAACAAGCCATTACCAGACTGAGAATTATCTTGGGTAGGTCCATGGGAGTAGGAAATGTATGTTAATCCTTCTACCTCAGAGCAAAGAAACAGTGGGAGGGGCAGGTTATATAATTCCTAACTGCTTAAAGAATTCAATACTTACTAAATCCTTAAATCATTTAAACAATTATTTATGAATTGACTAATCCCCTCATTTATTACTGCTTGTGTAGACAAACCCTGAGTGACCACTACTGCAAATACTCTAGGTGGGTCAGATAACAGGAATGTGGAATTAAGCACTGGATGGACAAACAAAGCATTTTGATTTGGGATGAGCGGCTTTTTAGTAGTTTTTTTTCCCAATCTCAGTATTTATGAAATCTCAAACTTCCACCACATTCAAAAAAAAATCTCCACAAGTCTTCAGGTCCATCAGATTCACTGTTTTTCTTATCACTTGATATACAACCAAAACACTAGAGGATATATGCTGGAGAATTAGCAAGTAAAAGGTATTACTGTATATACTGGCATAATGCAAGAGCATTTCAAAGAAGTGTAAGGTAACTTCGAGGCATTTCTTTTCTCTTGGGAGGTCAGAAAACTGGGAGGAGACTTTTACACGTGCTCCAAGAGAGCCTGTATCACAGGCAGGAGCAATAAAAAGGCAAGGTCTTCCTTACTAAATCAACAATAGAGATGTCCATTATGATGGCAGTTTCTTACATGAACAGTCATTCAAAAGACTGAGACCAATCTTGTAAAATTCTCTTTACATCAGATGTCAAACAGCTGTCAGTTTTTTTAATGTCATTGACAATCTCAGAAGACTCATACTACTAACATGGGTTAAAATGCTGTTTTCTATTGCCAATCTCCAAAGTCATCCAGCCAAAATCCAGTCCTATTCCATAGACAGGTCCTGTTAAATAATCTTAGTGCGTGTAACTATTTTATGACACTAAATGCTGTCCCCAAAATTTTCTTTATACAGACAGAAAAAAAAAACATTTTAGAATTACCATTTTTAATGTCAGTTCTTTGTTGGAAACAAGAAAAGGTAAGGAATGTTCTAATAAGTTGTATGGAAAAAGATCCATTTAAAGATTGAATAAAATTCTTTATGTGATTACTTGGTGTGTATGCAGAGTGCTCGTATACATTTTTTCTCAAAAAAATGATAGCCATTTACCTTTTGTTAGCCAGAGAAGCACCCAAATGATACTTTGATATCCCCTCTCTCACTTTCCTTCAAGAATTGCTGTGAGATGGGTCACAAAGAAGGCTAGAGAGTTTCACAGGTCCCACTTCACACCACCTAGATATCTCACAGAGAAGCCCCAGCTTCCATGCAATGAAAAGATATCAGTACAGAGCAATGCAGCCTAACTAAAATACAGTCCTAGTAAATTAAAATCCTTGAAATCTTGTGACTGAAAAAAAACCAAAAACCCCAAAACTCCTCATGAGTTCTGTTCTATTCCCACTAGGCCTGTGTCATCTCATCATCAAGAATAACAATAAAATCAATTCATTATGTTCCATTGAAAGTAGTCTCAGGAGAGAGATCAAAGAATGGAAGGAAATGAAAGCTGACCGACTTTACCACCTTTGGAGTCAGTCCGGAATATCTCAAATTAATTTAGATTGGTGGGGCAGTGCATAAAAGCTGGCAAGTTCTTTACCAGTGTGGAGCCTTTATACGAATTAGTGAAGCTCTGTGGTCTCCAGGGTTTTTCAGCAAGCCAAACTTTTTTGTGAGCACTAAGTACTTCTTCCTTTGGTCATTTCAAGTTTATTATAAGAGGCGGGGGAATACTTTCACATTTTCCTCTTGAATTCTCTGGGGAGCTATCTCTTTCTCCTGAAAGTGCTAGCAGTGACATTTTTGCGTGCAAACGCCTCCCTCATGGGAGGCTGCCAGCCTTTGGCTTTTTCCAGTCCCAGCATCAACCCTTACTGGCCAACCACCCCATAACAATGTCCCGAGCCAGAAAAGGTGCCCAGGGGAATCCAGGTCTGCCTTCAGCTACTCTTCTTTGCTAAAGCAGTCTCCCAAAGCTGGGAGCTTGCCAGTTTGATTGCAGCCCAGAAGCTCACAGAGAAGGAGCTGTGCCCCCAGGGGCTCTCACAGGAAGAGTGAGGCTAGCCCCACGGCCAGTGCCCGCAGCAGAGGGGAGCGCTGGAGGCGGCCTTGGTCTCCCTTCCCTCCTGCCACCCTTGAGCCACCAGGGCCAGAGCAGGTGGCAGAGCTCCATCATCCTTTTCATTATTTTTGTCCCCTTTCTTAGGGAGTTGACTTCAGATATTTGAGAACAGCCCACTGGTTTCCCCCCTGCTCTTTCCTCACAATACCTTATCATGTTTCATTTTAAAATTAGATCACTATTTCCTTTTCGACCTTTCTTTTAATACCCAGATGCTGGACTTCCAGACTTAAGATAGGCTCTGTGCAACTGCCCTGACTTATCTGAAGCCAAAATTCACAGCATCCATGGTACCACATGCCAGAGAGACAGACAACTTCCTGCTAGACACTTTCCTTACCTTCCTTTCATGCCAAGTGGCTGCCCGCTGTGACGTACCCAATTAGTAAGTGGATCCTGTTAGTCCCTGTGATTCAAAGCTGTGTCATCTGCAGCTGCAGACATGCACTGTTGGCTTCCCCTCATCTCCGTGCAACTGGCTGGATGGTGTGAAGATATTAAGCATATCTGGCCTGATTTCTTAGCAGCCAATGATGTGGAGTCTGAGCCCACAGGGTTGGGGAATTTCCCATGAAATGAGACACACCCGCTACCATAACACCCTCTGCGTGATCCATAGGATATTTTGAACTCTCAGACAAGAGGCAGGCTTTAAGGAGGCTGCTGCTCAGCTGGGTGTTCCTCATGGCGCGAGTGCCTCATAATCAAGCCCCCACCACCAAAACCAGTGCCCTATGAAAGGACTCTCTTCATAGCTATTCCATGAACCTCCAAAAAAAAAAAGGAATTCCCTTGTTCAGCCCCAATTCTACATTCATTAAGAGGTGAAACCTCATGAAAAATTAGATTTTATGGAACAGTTCCTGATCTTCCAACCTAATTTACCAGCTGAGGACTCCCACAAGAAGTCCCACAGGGATAGTACAACCTTTGCAGATACTACTGCATTAGCCAAATTTGAAGGCTCAGCCCTGAAAGGAAACTGAGCTGAAGAATTAAAAAAAGATGCATTTATTGCCATCAAAATGTAGACTCTTTACAAGCAGCTTAAAAAACACCACTTTCGTTTGCTCACCTCCTCACCATGCTGGCTCACTGCAAGACAGCTAACATTTGCGAAGGGTCTCCTTGCCTGCTATTCCCAAAGAACAGTAGAAATGCATTGTGAATAAACTTAGGCATGAAATGCGTGAGCTAAAAAAAGGAACCCTGTCCCCAGTCCATCTCCTTATCCACAGGCATTTAAATTTACATGCAAATAAAAGAAAAAATACTTTGTGTTGTTTTTAACCATCTGACAGCTGTTCCTGGACTTGTATTCAAGGAGTCAGTTGTCTTGGCATAGTTCTTGATGGATAGATCCACATGATCACAACCACTTCCATAAGTAACACATAGCCAAGATGCTGGCAAGTTCAGAGGACAGCAGGGAAGAGAGACAGAAGGACTTTTCAACTGTTTTTCCCGGTAGTCAGTTCAGCTCAGTGTCAAAGTAGTCTGAATTTTAGATACTAAATAAAAGAAAGTCTAAAGAAGAGATGCTGCTTCTGGTGCATGCCAGCCTAGCCTGTAAATCGATAAAAGGCATCATTTTCTTCTGCTATGAATCTGGCACCTTTCAGCAACACTAAATTGATTTAAAACCTTCCAAAGGAAAAGCCTCAATGTTTAATTTCTCTGGCTGGCCTGAGATTCTTGGCCCTAATTTTATTTTCCATAATATCCAGCTTATTTTTTTTAACACTTGTTATCCTTCAAAATGCTATTGTAATTAGATCATGACACTTCACAACTATCTCCAAACTGAAATATACCCTCTCATTTAAGACAGTTTATGTGTAAATTTCGTAAGATTTTTAACAATGTTATCTTGAAAGTACACAGTATTCAGAGCCAGGGTGCAAGGAGGAAACTCATAGAAAATAAAAAGCAATTCATATTTCTGCCCAAAAAATTCAGTGAAACTCTTTTGATCTTCCAAAAAACTTACTTGATTTTATTTATTTTCCCATTCTTCTCTGCTTCCTCTGCTCAGACCAGGAGGGAAATACTGAAATACCACAAGAAAAATATTTTTTACTGTATTTCCAGATCAGAGAGGACTGAAAAATTCAAAAGACAGCACTGTGACCTAAAAGTCATCTCAGTTCACTTACCTCAGGAAAGTTGTCTGGTTAAGGATAGTTTGGGGATATATTATCTGAAATGTGGATCTGTCCATTACAGTCTGATACAAAGACACAAATTCACCAAGGATCACTCTCTGCTAAAGCCTAATTCATTCCTCCTAAAATTTCTTTAGTTTCAGTCTCAGCACCATCAAATATTTCTCTCTCCCCTATTTTTTCCAGAGGGGTCATGGCCTAGAATCAGACAGGTTTGCTTTCTTTTCCTGGTTCAATTGATCTGCTGAAGCAGCCTCCCTAAAAGCTTATGAAATAGGAGCTGTCTTTTAAGGACAAAAGCTTCATGTTCAACCTGTGTTCATTCCTACGTATCTGCCACCGCTCTGGAGTCACTGGGTTTGGGTGTCACCTCTCTCTAACTGCTGGCTGCCAGTCTTGAGGGTCCCTTTCCAGTACCAGCTCCCAGGGATGCATTCTTACAGCGGCCAACGCTTCCCCCTCAGCTTCCATATGGGCCAAAGAGCCCAAAAAACCCTGACTCGAGAAAACTTCATGCCCAAGCCCAGTCACATAAACACATCTCTCTGAATATGAAAGGAAATAAATGTGGGAGGGGAATCTCAGAGCTGCTGTTGAGCACAGTCAAAGAAAGAAGTGCCAGAAAAAAAAAATATAGAGGAAAAGATACTGCAACCAGCGCCAATAAAGTTCCCACTGTCTTTGCATACTACAGGCAGCAGCACCAAATCTCTGCAAGCCAATGATGATGTGATGAATAGAGTTATACAGAAGTCCCAAGACAGCAAGACAAACAACTGAGTCCCAGAGGTGGTTCCTTTGACCACATGCATTTTATTGGGGTCCAACCAAGATACCCAAAAGGCTAACTGACCTGCCTGATTCAGCTGCTCCAAACCTCCCATAGGGACAAGCAGCCAGCCTGGAAAGGCATTATGTAGTATGAGTTACATGCCATACATTGCATAGGGGATGTTTAAACTACTTTTTGAGGTATAACTTTTACCATTCTGGGCAGGAGTTTCTGCTCATGTGCTGGGCATTTAATCTCCACCTAACCTGCTCAGATTGGCATCTAAGTCATAGACTTACAAAGCAGGCTCCATTTTCTGAAGTTTCAGATTTTACACCCATGTTCCCAGCTCACCCATCCCCACATCTCAGCCACCCCCACCTCACAGCAAGGCCTCTAGAAGTCAGTGTCACAGGAGTCCAGAAGGACACCAAAGACTTTTTTAACATGCCAAGGAGAGAAGCATCACTAAAAAAGGTGTCTTTTTTTTTCACCATGTGTGCGCTCAGATTTTAGGAGAGGTAAGTAGCCCAAACCAGACTCCTGAGACATTTAGAACTGCAAAGAATTTAAAACATTTGGCTTTAGAGCAATCACCACAGAAATGTGTGGATTTGGTGGTGTGTTTCATGTTGATTGGTAGGTATCAAAGCAGATAAAGATAACTCTCCCTTTTGGCTCATGTTGCAAGGGAAAGCAACTTTCCCCGGGCCTGCTTGTGAAGTCATGTCCTTCCCTCCAAAGCAGACTGCCTTTAATGCCAGACACCAGGGTTCGCTTCCCAAACCAAGAGCTGCCCCACTGAATTTGCTTCCTCTCCCCCAGTTACTGTATCCCTCCAGGCCAACAGGCTTGCCCTGGAGAACAGCCCTGAAGGACTTCCACGATCAGCCTGAACTGATCTAAGCTCCCTGCAGTGCAAACACATACAGCGTCCCTACCCTCTGGACAGTGGTCTACACTGGCTCTAATGCAACAATATGAAAAGCAACCAGGTCCATTCCTTGTTACCAGACATGCTACCTCATGCACATGTCCTGCATTTGTTAAAACCATGGGAAGTGTTGTTTCAGCCCATACCTAATGTAAAAAACCCTTTAAGTATCAAAAACACCAAATAAAATGCCCCAGCACATTATCCAAACATTAAGGAAAACAAATAATTCCATTTCAGGCAACTTTGGGGCCTTTTTCTGTGAGACCCTGGTTACCCGAGGGTCAGCTGGCATTAGAAATGAAGGCTGCTCAATATTTCACGGGATCAGTTTCCTGAACAATTACACTTATCCTTAGGATAAAGCTACATCTGAAATCCCCACACGTTTTACCTCTGGGGTCAAAAGGAGTGACCATGACAGGGCACTCTTGAAGGTCCCATCTTAAAGCCCTCTTTGTTCTAGACCAGTCTAGTCTCTGGGAGCAAACACACACTAAAGCATTAGTCCAGTCCTCTGTTGAACAGGTTTGTTTCCTTCCTCCGCTGATATACAACTCCTAACTGCCAACACACTGCTGGCCGGAAAGGTTATGAATGAATGGTAGTACCAGGGCTATATCTATTCTCACCTTTAGGGACACCAGGGTACTCCTCAAAACACTGGTCCCTGTCCCCCAGGTTGAGTATCCATCAGAGTGAATCCTAGTTCCTGCCTTGGTTTTCCTCTTCTGGGAAACCAGTTCACACTGGGAGGGAACAGGTCAAGGCTGAACTCTCTCAGGGTGCAACTTAAAAGCACTTTTGGTTGCTTTATGAGTAGAGCAGAGGGGTTAAATGTATGTATGTCTAGTACAATTCAACTAAATCAAAAACTGTGAAAAAATTAGGGTAAAAAGTCCTCAGGGATGAAATTGGCTTCTTACTTCTAGAGTTAGAAGAGTTAAAAGGGATGTTCTTTTTAATTTAAGATGATAATACACCCAGTATGTCCTAGGGCCAAAATACTCCTTCAGTTCCTGCAAATACAAGATGGAAAGAATTTCAAGAGACATTATCAGAAAGAATTCACAGTGAGATAAACATTTACTTCTTCCATTTGTTTTCATTCAGACTTGACTTGTCACTAATAATTATGACAGAGGACGTGATAAATGTCCGCTGAATATTTGTAAGAACAATATACTTTACCCAAACATGAGACTACACAGGAAAAAAGGCTAATCATAAACTAATTATTTCTTTCACTAATCATTACTGCTCTGAGTCACTGTTGCTATGAATTGCCTCACTCTTTTTCCTTCAGGAGAGAAGCAAAGGAATATTTCAATCTTGTTTTGTTCCTTACCTTGCATCTTTTTGTTTTCATGTTCTTATGTATTTTATTTCTCCCTTTTAAGATTATGTTGATGTTCCAAACCTATGTTTGAATGTTCCAACCTTTATAAATCTAGTTAATGGTTAAGAGCAGCTAAAATACCAAAATGATGAACCTGATTGTGATTTCATACACCTAAAATGTAGTTTCTGTGAAGTTACTTTCTTTTCAAGGAGTTACTTGAAGTACTTGGAGCTTGAACGAGAATTCAGACTCATGCCTTTCTCCTCATTCACCTACCATCTTTCCTGTGGACAGTGCTCTTCATTCTGCCACAAAGATAACAGATATTCTTATTTTGAGCCTGTGCTTCACTTTCATGCCTCACTGTTGGGTAAAATGTCCTGAACAGACCACTCTCCTACCATTCCTGAATGAAAAATGAATATGATGGCTCAGAGTCTTGACATTTCCTCCTTCCAGGAGAATTAGAGTTGCAACGATAGTCCTGGAGAGCAGGCACTACAGGTTAAGAGAGAAAAGTGGTGAAGGCAAAACCCAAAGGCGCACAACTGGAAGATTACAATTGTTGATCCCAATACATTTTAAAAAGTCAATTTTTTACTGAGTCAAACCTGTCTTGAGAATACAAAGGCTCCTTTGTGAACTGTCAAGGTTCCTTCATCAATGCAGCTGTGCAAAACAGCAAAGCAGAAGTAACACTTTGGGGTCTTTTAACTACCAGGAGAGTGTCACAGATCAGAATATCTACATTTCTTCTGAGTATTTTCCATAGAGCAATGTGGACTTACAAATCCACCTCCATGCAGTCCAGAAATGGGATTGTAAATCATGCTGGACACCTTCAGGTTTTCATGCTGACAAGCAGGGCTTCTGCATATCTCAGGATTTCGTCTGAAGTGCTACAGTCTATCTTAAAAGACAAATTCCAGATCTTGCAACTAACTGTGTAACTCCTGTGGTACTGAGTGCTCTCAGCTTCTGTGGGCTTGCTAAAAAGTACAGGATTCTCAGTGCTTTACAGTAGGATCATGCAGTATTTTCAGTACTTTACAGTAGGATCTGAGGAACCTGCATGATTTAGCCCTTGACAGAAACACAAATATACTGTTTCTTAGGTAGGAAAGTCAGGTCTGTCATTTATTTCACATTGAAGAGGGGAAAATGTGAGAAGTTCTGGATATTGCACTATCTCGGGGGGGGGGGGGAACAAATGAGCAGGGGCAAAATTAATAAATTTCTCTTTAGAAACTGTACAGTCTGACAGTTACATAGCAATTTGGAGTTATTATCAACAACCCCATCTCCCTGGAGACTGGCTGACGCTGCAGAGAAATATTAGATGGGAAATTAAGGTTAACAAAGGGTTTCCTACTGTTGTTCCTAGTAATATAAGCACTTTACACATCAGTTCTAATTCTGTTGAACTGAGAAAAAGGAAATGGGAGAAAAAAAATAAAACAAAGATCCTCAGAGTCAGCTAACAGAAACCCTCATTAAAATTGGAGGTACCTCATTCTGCATAGGGCGATGATCACACCAGTGAACTACTGGGGCAGGCTACTTGCCTTACCTGGCTTGTTTAGAGACAGTCTTTTGAATATAACTGCTTTAAAGTTCCATGTTTTTGCCATTGACCCATGTTAACTATATATGTTAACTATAACTGTTTTCAGCAAGGTGTTGTTTCTATTCAGGTAGAAACATGGCGTGGTAATGCCCTTGGAGATCAGATAAATTGTTTACCCAAAAGCTATCTCAGACCTTACACTGAGAGGCAATGGGCATGCATGACAAGCGGTACTGCTGATGCAACGCTTGCTCAACACTGTTCAGCACCATGTAAGCCAAATGTTTCAACTGAATATAACTTTGAGTCTTTCCTGATAACAGCTGTGCTGTGTTCTGCTTTCCAGCAAGGCTCTACATGAATCAAGTGGAAGACACAAATTCCCATTTCTCTTAAATCAGTATGTATCAGCAGTAATGGAAATATTTCAAGAGGTCTGGGGATTCATTTTCAATCAGAGCCAATCTTTTCAGCTGTTTTCCCAATGAATTGCAATATTGCCATCCTGCACTCAGTTGTTCAGAGGTTGTATTGCCTAATCCACATTACCACAAGTGGTTATAATTCGCCAAGTTCTCACGTGCTTGCAAAAACTGGTGGCTATTTCAAAGTAGAAGCTGCACAGCTAGCCTGCTCACTGGATCTTTCATCAGGACCTCAAGAAACAACTAACATTTCCCAGGTTAGGCACATGATCTGAAGAGAAAGGGTTCGTGCCCTTCTTCTGATGCGCACAGGGAAAAACACATCCAGCCTTGGACACTGAACACTTCTACTGCGCCAGGGTCAAATGGACCTCAAACCTCAAGTTTCAAATTCTGCTCTGACTCTAAAATTCATGGCTATCCTGGGAGTTCCCTTCTCCTCACAGGGTTAAACAGGTTTGCAGAAACCCAGGAGGGAGGAAACAAAAAGGTATTTGCTTGTCTCTTCATTGGCAAGAAATTGGTTTGGTGCAACCTCTGCCTTCACTATGCGTGTAGCCATTGCTGCCATGCACTTTCCTGATCCTTTTATTGCATTAGCCTTTCACTTCACCTTGGTTTTGGACTAAAAGAGGTTTGGAGAAGGATCCATCTATCTATACACTGCGGTATACACTTCGTGGAGAATTACACACTACACACTTTCAGATAACATTAGCATTTAGCACTCCAGAGTTAGGAAGTCTGAAATTGTCTTGAACTTTTCTTCTTTTTGAACAGCCTGATTAAACAGAATAGTGATACAGCAGAGATGATGGAGAGATTTTCCTCAGTCACATGTCTGACCTCCCAGCTCCTTCCCACCCACCTCCCTCTTTGCTAATTCTCTTGTCCATCAAAATTGATCTTCCTCTGTTCAAACTCTGACACTGCATCTTTCTCCTCTTGTATCCTCACAGCCATTACCTCTATCTGCTGAGGTCCTTATTTTACCCTGCCATGGTTGAACGAGACAGCTTTCTCCTCCATACTGCCGGGGTGTCAAGAAAAGATCAGGAGAACAGACTTCCCATTCTCACTTCCAGTGCCTGCTCCCAGCTCAGCCCACGGGCAGCTCAGGACACAGCTATGGGGAAACTCTTTCCAACCTGTCATGGACTCAGATGCCCTGGGGTGGGGATGAGGTGTACATGTGAGGACATTGCCAGGGCTGGAGAACAGCTGGAGCACAGTTAGGAAGAATCTCTTCAGAGATTTGAACTTTTAAGAGACCTGCAAGTTTCTTCACTGAATTTCTGCAAAATGCAGATTCCAAGTGGCTTAAAGCTTGATCAAGCCTGGATAGATTTTCACAGAGATGGAAAAGAAATATCTCTGATGGAAAAGCAACCAATTCCTATAGTAGTTTGAATCCCTGCTATGAATCACATGGAAATGACAGCATTCCAAAAAGAAAAAAAATCACTAAAATACTATTATAATGAAAAAATCTTGATTTCTCATTGAATTCATTTTGGAGAGGTGGGGAAAAAAAGCCATTCTGGCTGCATTTGCCTTAACACTTACCTTAAGGCAGCAGGCACATAGCATTAAAAATTTCAACCCACATAGACAAGCTTTGAGAATATGAGTAGTAATTAAAAACAGTCTTGAACTGCCAAGTATCACAGGACTTTAATGATAATCAAAGCTATTAGCCCCACCTATAATCACATCTTTTAAAGAATAGAAATGAACCAGGCATTTCAAACCTCTTCTTATTCATTATTGCTTCACGTTTTGTTTTTTTTCGTGGTTTTTTTTTTCATCCTCCATTCTTCTCCAGCTCCTCCCATCCCAGCCCCAGTACATTGTTAAAAGACCAGGGGCAGACTCGGGGTTGTGGTTGTTTTCTAGGACATGCATGCAGAAGATTTCACTGTAGCTGGTAGTTAAATGCTAAGGCACATTGTA
Organism: Apteryx mantelli; assembly: GCF_036417845.1. Taxonomy (NCBI): domain Eukaryota; kingdom Metazoa; phylum Chordata; class Aves; order Apterygiformes; family Apterygidae; genus Apteryx; species Apteryx mantelli. The sequence goes on from NC_089978.1 coordinate 30,915,659, forward strand.
CAATAACATGACATTATTTTCAAGCAACTATGTAGTGCTCTGTTCTTTCTGAATCAGGCAAGAGTTTCTTTATCTAAATCTGTGTGAGAACACAGGAAACTGTGTTTCCCCAAATCCTGAAATATCTGCCTCAGGAAGGAAGGTATATTGTCTTTCTGATGCCTCTGTTTTGCTTGTGAGGTGGTTCTGTGTGCCTGTTTTGCAACGGCAATACAAAAGCAAACCAATTCAAATCTGCTATGGAAATGCCATGTTTGAGAGACAATGTTTGCATCCTTTTAACTCAAGAATGACTGGATCTCGAGCATATCTTTAACATTATCAAAACCTCCATGATCTGGGGAGCTGCAAAGCGTGATCTGCTTGAGTTGCAGTGGGAAATGAACAATATGAAAATGATTCCCTAAATTTCAAATCACTACATGTTTTTGTTTCGAGAAAGGGAAATATACTTCCTGAAAGCCTTTGACTAAGTCCAGGACAAAAAAAGAAAACCTACTCTAATCTTTCTTTTTAGTGTGTGAAAAATAATATCTGCAACAAGAGGTGATTTTTATGACCCTCAAAGCCACGAAAGCAAAGCTGAAATAATAATGATTACCCAGACTTCAGTCTTCCACATTCTTCGCCTACTCAAATCCTACTCCAGACACCAGGAATTTGGTCTGACTAATAAAACATAAAGATATTGAGATTTAGCACAGTTAGAAAAGTAATACTGAGCAAGTGAAAGTCTCTGACATGACAAATCCCATTATGCAAGTGTAAATCATCAAAATATCCCTGTGAAGTTTAACTTCTTGGACTTACTTCAAAATAGTTTCTGAAAATTCTGCTCTTCTTTCTGTTCTCTCCTCCTCCTCCTCCTCTACAAATACGGAAGACACAGTTCAGAGAAGCACTTGCACATACACTTGCATATAAGCACACAGTCAAGCATGCTTGACTGTGGGTTTGTTTACTAGCATGCTTGAAAGTGAGTTTGAACTCTACCTTTCCAAGCATTGCTTCAGTCACTGATGGGACAGTAAGGGGACAGAAAACACCAAGGAGCTGGGCAGACCGCAACCGAATCCACCAAGAGACATCCCCATGTGTCTGCTAAGAGCTTGTATGTTTTCCAACTGGGATGTGATCAGAAAAAAGTCAATGGTCAAAATCAGTCTTTATACAATGACAGTGAGCATTAGGGGTCCTGAGCCATGCATACTATCTGCCACGCAGACTGACATTTATTCCTGTAGAGAAAACACGAGGCAGCTGGAAGCAACAGCCCAGCTTTGTGCTGGCCAGTAATTCAGGAAATTTTATCCTTACTGTGTCTACAGATCTCATATTTATTGGACTAGGAGATTTGTCATGTTCTAGCAAAGTTAATGGGAAAAGGTAATACTTCAGAAAGGTGACAAAAAGATTCTTCTTCTTGAAGTCATAAACAAATGCTTTTGGAATAAAAGAAGTTCCTTACAGGATACCTTCTCCCCTACTACTCATACATTTTAAACTGGACAGATACTTCCCAGCAACAAAACTAAGCCTACAAATATCCCCAGTGGACTCTGATATTCCACAGCATGTGTTCTTCTCTCTCTCTCTCAGCTTCCAACAAGGCAACTGAATATTTTTTTAAATTACACATATCCATCTTTATACATAGTCAACATTGGCCCACTGGTATAAAATGGAAAAATTCTCTAAAACATTCAAAGTAGTGCTTTTGGGCCATGTATATTATCAGCTAAGAAATCTTCCCCACAACAATTTGTGATAAGAAACAAAGAACAAAAAACTCTCTTAAAAGGCTGCCGAATAAGGTAGATGGGTCACTCATTCTGGACTCCCTAATATGTTTTTTATATTTTCTCATGGATACATTTGTACTTTATAATTCAGTTTCCCTGCTGTCCAATTATCTACAGACAATTTAGTCTTGGGTGGATTATAATAGGTTTTGCTTCAATTCAGCCAAGACAGACTCATAGATGTTTGGTACAAGGCCAGTAGCAAAGGAGTGGCGGATTGCTGAATTATTTTCAGGGTCACTTTTTATTCTGAGCTTCCCACAGTACATCCAAATATATTGTAACCTTAGCTTCTTATGCTCCTCACATATCCAGGTCTGAGGTAGAAATATTTACTTCCCTGCTTATTTCAAATTCCTTTGAGATATGAACAATTACTAGCTCACCCCTTGTGTAGGATCCAGAAATATTCTACCTTCCCACTCTCAGTCCTCCTAACATCACTGTTTCTCTCATTTTTTCATGACCATCAGCTAAAGACAATGCTCTCTACCAACCACGTTATTTGATGTACCAGAGCTGGGTTTTGATTGTTTTATTTTAACCTTTTCACTTAGCAGGACCCTAATTTATGGAAAATTCTCTTTAAGTGCTTTTTAAAAGGCAAGTCTACACTCCACAATTCAACCAGTGTGATACTGCACGTGCCTGGGAATATACTGAAAGAAGTACAAATTGAATGTGCCAGGGGCTCAGTTATTACAGTGCATTAATGCCACAGACCTTAACTTCTCTGCAATTCTCACATGCAGCTTCCTGTAATATTATAAAGTCCCTATTGTCTTTTACAGAACAGAGTCTGGTACTTTCCTCCTTTTTAAAATATACTTGACATTTATAATACCATCAAAAGCTTTGAGGTTTTCTGACAAAAGCTCTCAAAGCCTTACTTCCTGTTCTGATCTACTGGCAGACACAAAATTCACAACCAAGCCACATGTGCACCAGTGAGCCCTCAGTTTCCAAAAGGTTTTTGTGTTTGGGTTTTTCTTTTTTTATTTTGCCTCTCCCAACATGCTTCATTAGCCTCTACCCAGTCTAAAAATAACCACCAAAGTGGTCTTATTTCTCTCTTAGAGCAGAGGAAAGCTTTCAAATTATTAGCTGCTGAACATTTACACACTGCTTGAATCAGATTCTCCAAGCCCCTGAAGCCACATATGACCCTTTCAACTGTCTGTTTTGCTTTTTGCCATCATCTCTGCATCAGAGCTAAAATCTGCTGCTTTGGGATGCCAATGTGACACTCAACACAACATCAGCAGCTCTCATCCAGGTGATAAGGGTTGTTATCCCAGAGCTCCCTGCCAGCCCTGTAATTCTGCCGAGCCACGGGAGCAGGACGCCCAATACAGGCTCTGATTCTCACACAAAACTCAGGACCAGTTTCAGGGGGTACCTCCAGACTTTGAGTCCCCAGCTGGTGAGAGCATCCGGGTGTGTAGGTGTGCAGGGTGATAGGAGCTTTGAGGTCTGCCAGCAGAGACACGCCTGGAGCCTCCCACGGAGAGCAACTGAGTTGTTGACAAACAGCTGTCCTAGAGAGCAAATATTCCATTCCATTTACAGGTTTCTCAACATTTCTAATTTTCCTATTGTTCCCAAAGAAATAACTCTGAATTATAACCCTGTTTGGTGGAGTACCTCTCCCTAGAGCTAGGAATATGTTGGTTCTATGAATAATGGAAGGACTTTGGCAATAGCTTCCACTGGATAATATCCATTTCCTCCCACTAAACAACTCAATTTCCATCATAAAATATCCTTAGAAGGATATTTTTCATTTGGATAGTTGTGCTGCCTCCACAATCAACCAGTCAGACAGGTCTACAGGTTTCTTCCTTTGTCTCCTAAATCTTTTTAGCCTGATACACCCTTATAGCCTAAAGGCACAACTAAAAATGCAATATCCACAACATTACATCCTTTACAAAGGTTTTAACTGCAAGATATTAAATTAATGTAGTCAATGGGCTAACACCAGCTATGTTGGCTTTCACTTTTTGGCTTCTGGCAGTGACTCTGCCTACCTTAGTGGGACTGTTTACATTGTAAATGGCTTCTTAATTACTCCTCCAAAAAACCTAGCAGTTTATCTTGGTCCACACACATTTTTTCCAGCAAACAGCAATGCCTTTCAGTGCCTCTAAGTGACTGTTCTATGATAATTACACTTGTTTTGCAGAAGTGTATGGGCTGCAAAGACCTAATGATACTCAACTCATTCCTCTTCAGAAGCTCATCTCTAGGTCCAAGGGCAACCAACAAGCAGCTCTTCCACACATCTGGTTCCTAGACCATTTTTTCCCACGGACCATCTGAGACCCACAAGGTGTGTAGTAGCAGAGCCCATCCTATTTGGTGCTTTGGGCTGTAAGTGAGAGAAGAGAGCAGGGTGCTGCTGATTTTGCCACAGAGTGAAGAGCCAGTTCTCAAAGGGGCTGAAGAAAGTGGGCTACTCCCAGAGCACACATCAGCATCATAGCATCTTCCCCAATTAGACAAGACACCACACTGCAGCTGACAAATATGGTGTACTGGTGAGATACACAGAGGACTTACCATGGCTCCAAGGACCATTAGCAATTCACAGACTACAATTTAGGAACCTCTAAGCTAGGCTTTAATAATACAAAGAGTCCTTACATGGCTTAAATTTTTGTCAAAGCTATTTATCTTTATGGATTTGCAAGTGAACAACTTTCCTTAAAATCACTGCTCCCATTCTAAAGCCTTGTTTCCAAGCCTCCCATCAAACATTTGCAAGTTACTAAAGGAATAAAGACCCAAACCCCATAACATTAAAACTCTTAAGCAACATGATGCTTGTAGAGTAAGATAATCAAGAAATTCCAAATGCTTACACTTCTCAGTCCTTCATGTCTTAACTTCTATGTGACTCTAATCAGAATATTAGGGCCTTTCTGTACAACCATAAGAAATTCTGTACATCCAGTTCCTGCGCAAGCTGAAGACAGAGTCACATCAGGATTTCAAATCCCCTCTGCACTCAAAGCTGAAAGAAAAATGGAAAAAGAGGAAGAGCTTTAACAAATGGGAATGTCATACTAGTACTAGTCTAAAGGATAAGTAGGTCAGTCCCATTCTATCAGTCTGATACTGACCCTAGTAGAATAATTACATGACCGATGAAAGGGTAGAGAGTTGCATAGTTAATGACAAGCAACATGGATTTATGGAAAATAAATCCCATCAAATTAAACTGATATCCTAACATGACACAATTTTTCATAGAGGTAATAGGGGTGGTGGAGCTGCTTAACCCTGTATTATGTATTTTGCTTGGCACTATATGACATTTGGATCAAGAAAGCGGAAGATTGAAAAATCAACACAATGCATGATAAGTGGTAATCAAAACCGGTAGTGTCAAAATGTGATGGGCAATAATCATCAAGCATCTTTCTTAGGGGATGATCCATAGGCAGGGAATCCCCTTTGGCATCCATGACCCTGATAGATCACAGGTCATGATGGACAGCAAACTTCCAGTCCTGCACTTTGACCAAAGCACAAATCCAATCTTTAAATGTATGAGTAAGCCTGTATAACATCTATGCTAGGAACCGTAAGCTACTGCTGATTCACCATGCCCAGTTCTGATGTCAAGAGTGACATCGAGAAGTCAGAGAGGAACTCCAAGAATGACAAAAGTGTTTTACAAATGCGCTTTGTGAAAAATCCTGAAGATCACTCCAAGTTGCCTCTCAAAGAAGATTAGGGGAGAAAACCACAGCACCTCCCCAGGGAACAGAAATTTGTCCAGTCTAGCAGAAAATATTAGGATAAGATTCAATGGCTGAAAGCAGAGTTTAGGCAACTGGTGTAGCACCTACATCAGGGCTGGTCACCTCAGACTCCCCTTATAGTCAATAGACAAAAACAGGCTCTTGCAGGATGCAGTTCATGTAAGCCTTTTTCAGATGTCTAACTTAGGACAAGATATATCATAACCTAAAACTTCCTTCACTGACCAGAAAGAGAATCTGGGCAGAAGCAAGCTTGAATCTGGATACCCATGTTATAGAGGCCTGAAGCTGGGAGAGATGAAACCCACCTAGCCTGACTGGAAATCAGATGCATTTTTAACAGCTATTAAGCACTGAGGCAAGGTACCAAAAGGCAGAGGAGATTCTCCTTCAGCAAAAGCTTTTAAGAGGTCAGCATTAGAAGAGCATTTCAGGTCAGAAGGTGCATTGCTGTTGTGACAAGTCCCATGGCCTGCCTTATGCAGGTGGCCAGGCTGTGCTGTTGCAGTGCTTCCTTCTGGCCTTCCATCAATCTATATGTGGCTATGTTTCTTGCAAGGCAGCTTTAATTCTTCACATGAGCAAGTCCATTTATTCACTGTCTATTGCCATGTGACAATGTCTATGCAATACAGGCCTAAATAAACACTACGTGTGTGTGTGTGTGTGTGTGTGTGTGCACTTGTGTGTGTGTATAAAGATGCGTGGGTGTGTGTATAAAGATGTATACACACACGCTTCTTTTTCGCATTTATGTTTGGATCTTAACCAACAATGACCAAACTAGAGACATCTGTTCACTCCAGTACATTCGGATCTAGATTCTTGGTATCTTTCTTTAGCAGTTCCTTGCTTCAAAACAGTAACGGTTTCCACCTAGAAACCTGCACTGGTGAAGATTCACCAGTTTTGTGACATGCAGTATTAGAAAAAGAGACAGAGCTTATTGATCCTGTTTACTTGTCCCCTGTGAAGAGGCTGCTGTTTCCCTCAACTTGGAGAGGCAGGAGCAACAGCAAAATCATATCAAAAAATTCAAATTGTTTTGCAAGCACTGTCAATTTAGGCTCAGCAGTTAGACATAAGGTCTTGACAGCATTTCTTTTTGTTTTGTCCACGTTCCTGATAAAACTGAGATTTTTAAAGATGATACCTACAAGAACTGGCCTAGCATCTCTAATAGCACCAGTCACAAGAGTTACTTGTTTTTCTGCTCTTGAGGTTCTGTTTTGGCAGAAGCAGAGGCCAGATGAAAAGCTGTAGTTAGCTAGGCCAGTTCACTTCTTGTGTTGCAACTTTGTGGGAGGGAATGATTGCTCTCACTGCTGTAAATTAGGGAGAATAATTCTCTCATCTCTGGTTGGGGTGGAGCTGCTGCAGAATTACACACCTCTGCTTTCTGACACCCAGCCAAGGGCTATTAAAGTTCCATGTGTGACCGAAAGGCAAACAATCAGCTTAAACTGTCCAAGCTAGCGTAGGACCGGGACTCTCACTGTCTCAGCATCCTAAAGAATGAAGATAATAAAGTAATGGGAAAAACACAGAAGGTGATGTGACTATTTTCAAACTACCAAGTGAAATCTGTTCTGCAATACAGCACATAATGCAGATTTGTTCGGTCACTGTTATATCAGATAAGAGCAGCTGCTGGCCAAGAATCCAATGCACTAACAAATGGTTGAGCAGCCACAAGGAGAGGATAGTGTTACTAAGAAAAGTTGCTAGGAACAGAGGATGTCTGGTGGCTTTCTATATTGCCAGGTGACAGAAAATACTTTATTGCAAGCTGAGAAGTTTTCAGGCTTTTTTTCCCTATGTTTGCTCTGAGCCCAAAACTCCAAATTAGCTCAAACACCTGCTGCATTCACCAGCTCGGTTCCTTGGAAATGTCAGGGATTGGCCAAAGGGTTCATTCAGTTCTCCTGTGCAAGATGCTTGTACCACGCAGATCTCTTCTATTGTTTGCATGTGGGCCTCTGTAGGAACAACACGCATCTGTGCTTTCATCCGAAGAACTCCAAACATTTATAATCTCTTACTAAAGCTTCTAAAAGCCTCTTGTGAAATAGGTAGGTATCCCCATGGCTTTGGGGACAATGTGTAGAGGTTTTGGAGTCTTTTTTTTTTTTTTTTTCCTTTCACCAACTTATTTCAGTTAAGAGTGAGCTGAGCATAGACAAATGCTGAAGCTCAGACCTTAAAACTGGAACACATTAGTGGATTTAGCAGCTTAAATTTTCCAACAAATGCAGTTTTATGGCATAAAGTTTCCATGGCTGAAGATCTCAGACCTAAAGACTTCGGGCTTAACCTATGCCCAAAGGTCCCTCAGCACCTGATAGACTTCACAGCTGCTGAGTTTTATTGCTAGAACCAGACAGTTCAAACTGAGGACATCAGTCAGTTTAATAAAAGCACAGCAAAATATCCCAACAGTGACCTATTCCAAGTATCATGTGTTATGAGCATGTTCATGCCTTATCACAAAGTCATGTTTGAACAGGTCATTAGACTGGAAACAGCAGCTTGCAACACCTGGTTGTGGAAAACTCAGCCATTGCACTGAGAAACTGAACCCTGAAAGTGAAATCCACTGCACATCAACCACAGGTTCCAAAAAATAACAACACTGAGCAATCTAAAAATAGGGGATGGAGAAGAAACAGGAGGAGGAATAATCTCACAGTGCTCTCCTCCAGACAGGCTTTTTCTCTGAAAGAATTATTAGGAGCTGGGAGAAAATCTGAGCATGTATAGCTGGTCTTGTTCTGCAAGGACCCATCCATGTCTAAAAGTAAAGTACCTCCTAAAAATCCTTCTGCTTTGCAAAGCCTGCAATTATTTGATTCTAGTGGTATCTCTAGAGGGTTAAATTCTGGACTGGAGCGCACAGAGGGTGGAAGTGTATGGGGGAGGGTGCATGTTAAGCACTGTGATTTTTCTGAAACAAATGGAAATGTGGTGGCCAGCATCATAAATGGGGCCCGGGCTTCTCAAACCAGAGATATAATAACAAGCCGTGGGGAATTTCCATTCCAGAACTGAGTTTAGATCCCAAGTTGGATAGGGCTGGGGCCCTGTGTGTGCTTGGGAAGCTTGGTTGCCCCACAGATCCAGCATAGATTGCATGGTGGCTGCCTAGGAGCAGCCCACTCCAGAGAGGAGCCAAGGCCACCTCCATTCCTTCACAATTTTAAAGGGAGGTGTCTTCTAGGGGCACATCTGTCTTAGTACTGAGAGCATTGCCACACACTTAGGCATTGTGAACCAGCCAACAAGATTTTGGTTTCACCAAGAATCCAGCAGACACAAGTCAAATCTGGAAATGCCAAATGTTCCGGACGTGCAGTTTCACAAATGACTACATAAGCTGCTGCCAGTACTGAGCAACTCCACAATAACCATCAGTAGCCAAGGTTCCTTTTTATACATGTTAGAAATACCACCTCCTTAACACTTGCAATATCATAATAAAAGAGGATGTGCTCCACATGGCACCTTGCCACATCCGTAGGAAAAGCAGCCCATATTATCTCTAGCATCAGACTTGAAAGAGAGCATCCAGAGCCACAAAGCAATCACTTTCAAATTACTGTCTGGAGTTCTCTTAATCAAATGGATCTGGCTTTGCAGAGGAAACAAATGTGGAGCACACAGGCTAGGTGACACCTAAAGTATGGTCCTTTGGGGCCACTTTCACTAGAGTGAAAGCTTCCTTGTTTGGCCAGTGGTCTCTGTCACTTGTGTTCACAAGCACAAGCTTTGGTGTGGGTCTTGAGACCTATTTTTTAGTCTGAGTAATGATGCTTGGGGTTTGTTGTACCCTCCTTTGGAGGAAGTGCTGGCTTAACATATCTTCATCCCCCAGCTGCAGCTGCTCTTCTCCAACTCTATAATGCCCAGAACCTCTTCTCTGGTGAGTTGTTTTTCAGCTGAATCAGCTCCCTGAACTGGTTCCCTGAGCAGCTGCCCTGCATAGTCAGCATAAAGGTCAGGACACATAGCCAGAGATGTTTATGGGCTGCAGTCACTACGCATGGAGCCACAGACAGCGCTGGGTTTGGCTGAAGCTGCCGGTTTGCAGAGACCAGCAATAACCTCATCCCAAAACTCAGCACTCGGCTACACGAATCCCAATTTCAATTTCCCTTCAGACTGACAGAAAACCACCATCACATTTCCTGCATGTTCCTAGCAGTCTGGTGGACAAATGCTCTCCATACAGAATCTGAACCATTAATTTTATACAGGACTGTTAATACTTTCATTAATATTATACAATTACACATACAGCTATGAATACCTCTATTAAGCTCGTTATTTTGGGTTCATTATCAGCTATGGCATAAATGCCACCAGATGGGACATACTGGCTGAGAAGTTGCTTTGCCTGGACATGTGTCTGAGGACACACTTCTCCAGCAATTTTTACTGCATTTCTGCACCACGGGAACTGTCCAACCAGGGACATCTCACCTGGCCACTGGTTTGAATGTCTGGTAACTCTTCTCAGCTCTCTCTGCTCTGTGTCGACTGGCTGCTGGCTCCAACCTTCTCCCTCAAAGTCTGTTCTTTCCCATCTCTTTCTCCACCTGGGCCCTTATGTCTCCTCTGCAACCCTGTTCCATTTACCTCCATTCCTCTTTGCAACTCCTGTCCTTTCAGTTTTATTTCTCCTTAGCTTCCCTCTTGATAAATACATCAAATTCAAATATAAAATACTTAGATCATAACATTAGTTGCCAACATGCTACTCAATCCATTTTTTGTTTTCTCATTTCCCACCCTGTTTCCCTTTTAGCAACAAAGATCATAAATGCTGCAAATCAGAGACAATTTCCTGTAGTAGTTTTCTCCAACACCCAGCCCAGCGGGGCCCCGTTCTTCTGTATACAATGGTAGTATGTAGCAGCATAAAACCCTTCAAAGAGAGAAGGATCACAGGGGCATGAATTAACTAAGGAATCCAGAAGCCTAGCACCCCTTGACTTATGCCATTTGTCAAGTATTATGCTTTTATCTGTACTCCATATTATTCAAAAGATTTCTTTCTGACTGTGTCATACTAAAAGCAGGTCAACTGTTTCTCCTCATATACCTAAAAAATAAGATGTGTCTTGTTCAAATATGTAGCTAAAGTGTGTTTCAGAACTGTTCATATCCCAAAAGAGCATGAAGGAATACAGATTTCTTTTTTTAATTTATATTCACTAATCAGAGAAACATATTTTTGCGCTGTCTTGAGAAAAATAGTAAGTTAGAAATTTCCTGCCTTCTCATTACACCTGTTCCTATCAATATATTAGAATCCATTCTCTTCTGAGCACTGAAGAAATCATTTTAAAACACAGTAACTGCATCTTGGCCTTAAAGATCACACTTTTAAAATTCTAAAACTGCACTCCTGTAAAAAAAGAGCTTTCCCTGGTCATATCTTCAGCAGATACAGAGCACACCAAGTAAACGCAGCTGCTATCTTCTCATCATTTCCAGTGACAATGAAGTTTGGGGCAGCTCTGACAGCTGCTGAGCACTATTTCATTGTATCTGCACTGCCAGCACCACTGAAAACCTGAATGCATAGAATCTGAGAGCACCTTACATACTGCCTTTGATGAGGGTTTTTTTCAACTGGCTAAACCCAATACTTAAAAAGAAAATCAAAAAAGGAAAAACACAGAATCTAAGCCATCATGTGCCCTACCAGGAGCATTCCCTTCGTGCAGCAGTCAGCGGGGATTGCCCAGGGCTCTCCCAGGGCAGGTCTCTGAGCGCTCGCATGGAAGGAGTGACTTATCTGAGTGGAGCAGCCTTCGGAGCTGGACGCAGCTGAGGCTCTGGCAGCAGGCTGTGCAGGCGCTAGTGTGACGGGGTCCGCGCTCTCCCCTCCTGCCATGGGTAGGAGTCACATTCCAGCAATTAGCACAGCAGCACCGGGAATGCAGTGGGAGCAGGGCTGCCTGACAAAGGCCCCGCTCGCAGAGCTGACAGCTGGATTTCGTCCCCCCAGCTGCCAGAAACGGCTTTGTATCATCACTCAGTTAACTAATGTGCAAAACACAACTGTATTCAGTTGCCTCCTAGAGAATTATGAGGCCTTCCTCAGACAAATTATGAGGACACACAGAAATAGTACTGAGTAAGGGAGCTGTCACCATCACCTATGTTATAGGTTCCCTTTACATGGTCAGAAGCACTTGGAAGATGTCATGACTACTGCTATTACCATTTCTTAGCAGAGCAGCAGTAACTGACTGTGTGAATACTTCCAGACCATTGCACATGTACATGTACATGCAAAAAAAAAAAAAGTAGATCTAACCCACCTTCAAATTAAGTTTATTTGGAGAGAGTAGGCCCGCATGTTTTACTTTGAATTTGCAAGAACCTTAGAGTATCTGCATAGCTCCTCAAGTGGCTGGCAGAGAGTTTCTTAAAGTTCTCACAATGACCTCAACACATCGTATGTTGATGGCTCATGCAGCTGATATGGGGTTCAGGACAAACTATGAAACTTTGGAGAGAGACGTAACAGCCTTCTAAGTTACACAAAAAACATGTTTTACTACAAGCTGTCAGTTATAAGCTATTTCAGAACAGGAATATCTTTTGTTGGAAAGTGCCTAACATCTTGTGAGCACTACTGGTAAAAACTAGCAAAATAGAAGCTGCTATATAATAATAAATGCTAATAAAAATAGGAGGTAGGCTGGGATGCCCAGTCTGTGAAATTCCACTGATGACTGGGGGTCAAAGAGCAATTACCAAATGTACCTTTGAGGAGAAGGTGAGTGAGAAAAGGTGGGGAAGAAGGAAGGGAACTGCTTTGATAACAAAGCCTATCTAGTGTTTTATGAAACACACAGTTCACTGTTCGTCGATTTGAAACACATTGAAAAATCCAGGTTTCAGTCAGTTGAGGTGCTAAATATTAAATCAATTGAAACAACCTACAGGTTGCATTTATGGGGTTTTAGATATTCCCATTTTCTTTTCATGGTGGAAGTTTAGAGAAAATAACCACTAGCACTTGAAGGGGAACATACAGAGTCAACAGATTTCTTAAAAATTCTTTTTGAATATTTTGAGAAGAGTCAGCATTGATCAGACTTCACATTTCAAAGGCTCACAGAGGAAGCAGCTTTGGACACAGATCTAAGGAAATAAAGCTAAGTTTGCAATGCATATGGCAGTCCATTAGCATTATATTTTCAACACTTGAGTGAAGTCTGTGGTTTCCTGCATGTTGGATGGTGAGCTACAGCATAAATTCATTCTCACCCAGTATTTATAGCTGCCAGCATTCAAGACTCAGTTGTGATCTCTACTCCATATCTCTTCACATGAAGTCCTATAATGGGCTCTCAGCTACAAGCAGAATAACAAGGCTTATTCTCTCTTTGCATCTTTAGGTCAGCACTTCCTAATCAGTTCTTGTAAGTTACAGCCCTGGTGTTGTTCTGTTAATATACAAAAGAAAGAGCTCAAACTATAGATCCAACAAGCAAATGTTCTTCTACCCTCCAGCAGAATTCCATTCTACATCATTAAAATATTTAGAAAGAGATAAAACTGCATATTTCAGACACATTTCTCTTCTGGCTGACCTTGGCTGTCAGCACTGAAGCTGCTACCACAAAACTTGCCAATACTTCTAGACCAGTTCTACTAGGCTAAGTGCCCAGTAACAGTGCTGACAATCTTTGAAAGGTTTTCATGTAGCCAAATAAATGACTTTAACCCCTTACCTTCCAACAAAAGCAAAAAAAAAATACTACTTTAATCATGGTGATAGGGGAGAGGCTGGGATTTGTAGAACACCATTTTAACCCTCCACTCAGCACAACCTCTGCAGAGATGCTTGGGAAGAGCACAGATTTTGTTTCTCCCTGATCCTGTCTTCCTTGTGCACCTTTTTTTGCCCTAAAGGTCTACAGGTCTCACCCGGTATTTTGCATTTGTTACATCACAGCTTATTATGGTGAGAACGTAATCTCAGTCAACGCCTCTCAGTCAATGGTATCAAGCAAGAATCCCAAAAGCAAGAGAGCACTAGTCCATCATCCCTACCAGACAGTGGGACAGTGGAAAGGGACACATCAGTGTTCTGAAATCTTCTCACAGAACAGTTTTGGACAAGCCTTTCTTGCTGTACCCATTCCCAACACAATTAAGAAGGTGAAGACCTCTATGCCAAGTCAGATTGAAGGTCCACCCACTCCAATATCCTGTCCCTGAGAGTGGCCAGCAGCAGATGTGAAGGTGAAAAGAGCATAAGGAACTGGCCATGGACTGAGTAATCCCTTCCCTGGTACATGCCCCCACTTCCAGCAACTGGCCATTTAAAGACTTCCTGAGCTAGCGGTCGCATCCACACTATTGTGTTTAATAGCAACTGATGGATCTATCTTCTATTACTTTGTCTAATCCCTTCTTGAATCCATTTATACTTTTGGCCTCCACAACATCCCGTGACAATGAGCTGCAAAATTTAATTATGCATTGTGTGAAAAAGTACTTCCTTCTGTTTGTTTTAAACCGCCTGCCTGATCATTTCATTGGGTGCTCCCAGTTTGTGTCATGAGAAATTCTGATTAATCATTTCCCACTCATCTTCTCCACAGCATCTGCAATTTTACACACCTGTCATCTCATATGCACACTCACTCATCCCTTTTCCTGTTTAGTCTCTGTTCCTGACTCTTTGTAGCTCTTCAATACCCTCTTTGAGAACCAAACAGCATGCGATATGTAAGATATAGGTGCATTTTGCAAGTAAACAGTAGCACAGCAGAGGTTTTCTATTCAATTTTCCTGCTTTTATTTCTACTGTGTCTTCTTGTTCACAGCTAATAGTGAGCTGACTCTTTGCAAGAAATTTTCCTAATGACTCCAAGATCTTTCTCATGGTGGTAACAACTCATTCACAGTTCATTATGCATCCGTGTGCTAGGCTTACTTTGCTTCCCACCTCTCCAGTGTATTACTTGACATTTATCAACACTTAATCGTCTCTGCCATTTTAGCACCTGGTCACAAAACATCCTGAAGTCCTCCCACAACTCTTGGTTCAGCCTGACATTTCACTATCCTGCATAATAGCGTGCTCAGCAATTTCTGTCATCAGCTGCATCTCCTGATCATTCTTCAAATACATTGAATAGCATCAAGTCCTTGAGGGAAGGCAGTGGTAGCTTCCCCAGCTTGGGAAAACTAAGCACTATTCCCACTCTGATGGCCCACCATTAAACCAGCTGTTAGGCACTGAGGGGACCTCCATTACATCCCAACTCTCCCAGGAACTTCAGTGAGGAAACTTGCTGAAGGCTTTTGGAAATCCAGAAAGCTTACAGTGGTCACCCTTGTTCTCATGCTCGCCGACTCATCTCTGTTTGTGAAGCACAGCTTCCTCCAAGAGTAACATGGCCCCTATTTCCCCATGTCACACCATGCTGTTATTGAGTCTGTTATAGATTCTGTCAACTTACTCCATGTGGAAATCAAACCTAGTTCCTCTGATCATGCTAGGACCCTTTCAAAGATTGGCACCACCAGGTTTTATTTCATTTATATGGCACACAATCCTATTTAAGCTCACACCCCAGTTAAGTAAGTCCAACGTTTTCAAATGCTTTTATTTTGGGGGGTGGATACTAGCTGGCCCCAGCCACTTCTCACTCTGCTCAGCCAGTGACAGGCACTCGGCTTGCTGTACAGACCACTCCAGAGCCCCCAAGATAAAAACAATCACGTGCTCAAGGAGTTTGTAGGCAGGAGGCCCCTACTTCTCCTCAAGGATAAACGGCTTCAAAAGACACAGGCAGAGCTTGTTTGTGGCCGAATGAGATGGCTGAACCAAGGAAATCCTGCTCAGAAAGCCTTCATGTGAAAGGCTAGCATAGGCTAACAGAGCACAGCTCACAAGTTAAAGGATGCCCAGGTGGTGTGGGAGAGGACCGGGGCGAGGAGTTGATGGCCTGTGTGGCCCCAGGTGGAGTTCCATTCACAGGGCTTTCCCCACCACTGCAGGCCATTTTCGTATTAGGCCTTACTTGACAGAAACCCCCAGCAGGAGACCACGGGCAAACAAGTCTTCCCATCTCAAAGAGCTCCTGGACTTATCAGAATTGACTGAGTGGGTTGGGGCTCATTTTGCTACTAATGTGCTCAAGAGCTCAGCTATAGGGGCTGAAGGAGGAGGAGGAGGAGAAGTTCATTATTGCAGGTCAGCCATTACTGTTGGGACTGCAGTGACTTCCTGCCCCTCAGATCCCAGACCTTTGTTATGAGGAGGCCAACACAGGGCACTGACATGTATTAGATTGGCTCGTCTTATTCCACTAAGAGGGCTCAGTTTCCTGCTGCCTTCTGGCACAACGTCTCAGGCCTTCTTCTCACTAGTCCTGCTGCATCCCACAAATGGGAAGGTGAGTGAGTGGCCCCAAAGGCTGCAGAGACGGCACAAGAGAGGTATTCAGCAAGCTGACTTACCACACAGAGAAAAGCTCCTCTGAGCAGGTACAGGAAGGAAAAAAAACCCAAGCAGCAACCATCCTCTCGAGCTCTCTAACTTGATGGGGTGAAGGGGGAAGAAAGGGAGGAGCAGGAAGTGGTAACTTACTTGGACTCCTGAGATGAGACTCCAGCTCTCACAGAGTTTCATTGCTCTTCACTTGTTTTTACCTGGTCAAAAAGACCCAAGCAACACATCAGCCTAAGATTTTGTGCCGTCTGTGCCACAGTGGCAGTTACTGGATGTAACTTCAAAATCCAAGAGAAAAGAAGCTCTTTTCCTCCTGGGCTCAGCCCTTCCGCCACAAGAAATCCAGCCTTCCTCACCCTTTGAAGCCAACATTTGCACTGTTTCATCAGCTAAGAAACAGCTCAGAAAACCTGCAGAATTTCTCATCGACCCCCCTCCCTTTCCAATGCATATACATGCATGTCTGTAATGGGTTTTTCCATGTTGAGATGCGCTCCGACTTCAGCAAAATTGAAGGTGATCAAATATTTCATCAGGAATTCACATATTACCACCAAACTCCACAGCTCCCTAGCAACCTGGCAAAGGTCATGTGCATCCTTTGGGCAGTTGCCCGTTCAGGTAACATCACTCTAGGGTGCTAAATAGGAAACACAACCATTTGGAAAGGCCACCATCCTTAAGGATGGCAGGAGCAATTGAAGATGAACACACAGAAAGAATCCTCAACTGTTTTTATCTGAAGTTACAAACAAGCTCTTTGTCAGATTCTTCGCTCTACAACCTAATATCTGTCAGAAGCCTGCACAAAGCCCTCATCTCTTTTCCCACCATTTCAGTGCTAAACACCCACACAAGAAGTTTACTAGCAAAAAATACATGCAAAATTTCTGAATGCCCCAGGGATCCAACAGCAAGTAGAAAAACGTAAAGTAAGATGGGGCGCTGTCCCTGCCTCCTCATTTCAGCTATCATTTTGGCACATGCCAGAACATTACTCCAGGCAAAACATCACCAGGTAATGAACAGGGATTTGCATGCAATTCCAGCAGTGGGCATGACCACAGGCACTGTTCAGTGCAAGCTTTTCCTTCTCAGGGTCTTCACAAAACCCGTCTGTGCAGCTGCACAATAAATGGCTGCAACATCTAATACCATTTGTACTTTTAATCGGATTATCAATTGACATGACACAATAGCTGATGTTTCTGCACAAAAAAGTGTTTATTACACTGATGCAAAACTGACTCAGAGCACAAGGATGCTTTGAGGTTTCTATGCTTGATCAGCAGATTCAAATCCCTCGTTGCCAGATTGGCATAAATTGCTAACCAGTCCGTTCCCAAGAGACAAGCTTTGACTATCTCTCCCGACAGCAGTAACTAGTCATGTACCAATTAGACGAACATCCTTTCCAGCAACAGCTTCACAAACACACAAATATAGAATCTTTGGATCTTATAATCCTCCCATTCTAGAAATCAGGCTTTTCAACACATCATTGAAGATATCCTCAGTTTCTTGCTTTTCCTAGTGTGCAAAACCCCCCAGAAATGTACATGGAAGAAAAAGGGCAAAGCTAAAGTAATGATGGAACTGAAAAATGCAAGGGAAAATTATTTTAAAATTATTTTTAGATATTTCTGGTTTTATATGCAACCATATCATTGCATTCTTACACTTTCTTTAGGCCCACCTCTGCTCACTTGAAGATCAAGCTGGCATTTTTTTGCCAGCAATTCATTAGAAGCCTGCTCTCTGCTATCCCTCTCCCTCCCCACCTGCAGGCAAGCAGGGATCTGGGCCTCACAAGACTATTGTGGCGTGGGTGTTGCTGGCTGTCTGTTTTGGCAGCCTCTCCTCCATTCTTCCAGCTCTGTTTTGAAACACAATCTAAATTTAAAAAAATTAGACATTCCTCCACTCTCTACTCACATCAGCATTCTTGCCTCCGCAGAGTAAAATATGGTGCAAAAAGAGCAGTGCTGAGCAGGCTGGCCTAGATAGCGCAACTGTTCGGCAAAGAAAAAAAGATGTATTCTTAGAGAAAGCATGTCCTTCAGGAAGGAAGGAGCAGCAGAGGAAGACAAGAGGAAAAAACGAGGGAAAAGAGGGCCAAGAAGACTTTGTGAACCCTCTCATTGTAATGAGGGGACTGGAGGGAAGAGAAAAATGTCTCTCCAGAGCCAGCTGCCTCCCACAATCAATAGCATTAGGATCTAACAAGTAATTTGGACTAAAAGACTAATTCTTTCCTGGAGTTTGATGGATGTCAGCGGTCCATTTTTTTCCTCCTTAACAATGTATTACATAACATTCTGATACACTAATTACCATCTCATGTCATAGCAATTTTATTAAGAGCTTATACTTACAAATACCCATTCTGAAAGGATTTCAGGAATTTTGTAATTTTCTCTGAACTAGGCTTGTTGAAGCAAGGGCAACAATGTTTGATGCTGCCTAATGCAGCTTCCAGTAACAAAGTGTCTCTACACGATATCTCTTACCAACTCTAAGAGTCAGGCATGGATTCTTCTTGCGTTTAGTCTCAAAGACTTGTAAACAAGTTACTTTCAGCACACTATGTTGTGATAAAACACTTATAACTCAGCCCTATTCAGTTACTGTACCTGATACAGTTCCAATTCCAGAAGCAATTCCAAGAGAGAGAAATTCCTTTATATCAAGACATGGAAAATTTGTTAATGATTCTGCAGTTAGTGTTTGCTTGTTAATATGGTATCATCTTGCCAGACAAGACTCGGTACCATGAGGTATTTTTCTATATAAAATTGCTAATGCCATCAGCATTGTCCAAATGGGATCGTCATCATTAAAAAGATTACGCAGTAACGAAAGTGATTACGACAACATCTGAGTAGGAGGATTACTAATCACAAGTAGAATCCTGGTACAAATCTCATTCTCAATATACAAGAAAGGACACAAAACCTTTTAAACATAGTTTATATACATTTATGGCTTTATACAACAAACTGTAAGGGATTGTTCTCTTGTGTCTGTAAAAGTACATCAGGCACTTTTTCTGAAAATAGCCACGTATGAATTTAAATTCTGCAATGTTACGAAGAGCAGTGAAGCGCTGAAGAGCTGTCACACCACTCACAAGCTGAACTAGCAGTATGTACATGCCAGTCTCTCATGATATTGCTGGTTTGTGGAACACCCTCAAAAAGGAGGCCAGTTTTAATGCCAAGTAATTTTCTTTTTGTTTGCATAAACCATGCGGCATTTTACATAATGATTACCCCCCCAAAAAAGAGAGAGAAAGATAGAGAGAATACCTTATGTAAAATCAGTCATAAATTAAGGATCCTAGCAATTTCATAATGAAAACAGGAATTTCAAATCAGTAAAAAAATAAAAAAAAGTACTAACATACATCCAGTGGTTTAACAAGTGCAAATTTTATACTGTTTTATAATTGGTCCAATTTTAACTTCTCCTCTTCTTAGGGATGCTCTGTTGACTTAAGCCAATAATAAGCAATATGACTTTTGCTTATAAGTGTAGACAAATTGTCAGTTTATCAAAGCAGAGCTTTCCAATTAATGCATCTACTACCTAAACATATATCATATAGCTATATTATGGAAACAAAACATCTTTATATTTAAAATATCTGAACAGTTCTATAATACAATAAACTTTTAATAACAGTACAAACCAGAGAAAAGTCAAAAACAAGGCTGCATAGGTAAGATCATCTGCACAATTCACAAACCAATCATTTACAACAATTCTGACAAACTAAGTTACTCCAGAAACTTGGTACTTTTACTGAAAAAGGATTTATTACTAGAGGTCACATAATGTTTGTTTTCAAGACAGACAATATGCCCTTCATCAGACTTCACAGTATTCCAGAATTACAATTGCAAAATATCAGAATGGCACCACAGAGAAAAAAAAAATTTGACCACATAGCTCAAAACATCTGATTATCTACAACTCTTTTTCATAATAATTAAAAGGGCTTCCTACAGATTGTGGTAATTAAGGAACTGCTACATTTATGTTATTCTTAGTTACAAATGGATATGAAGAAAATATCTGAATACAGGAAGCTATACAGTAGCAGTAAATAATAAACAGGAGGTATATTGTTAAATGTAGCATGTTCAGGTGCAAACCCATGGAGCTTAAGGTTAAATACTGCTTCCTTTG
Source organism: Apteryx mantelli (assembly GCF_036417845.1). NCBI lineage: Eukaryota > Metazoa > Chordata > Aves > Apterygiformes > Apterygidae > Apteryx > Apteryx mantelli. The sequence continues at coordinate 30,935,908 of NC_089978.1, forward strand.
CGCAGAGAGGTGAATTTTTTGACTACTTTGGCGTATGCATATCATATTTGCAAGCTAATTTTTGCACGTGCAGCAAAAAGAAGGATCTTCAGAAACCCATTTGTGAGCCCCCCGCTTGTTCCATTGCCAGCATTTACAATCAAGTCTCAAAGACTATTAATGTGGTGGTGAAGATGCTACTAAAGGTATCTCCCAGTAAAAGCAGGCTGTTTCACGGAGGCTACAGCACTAAGAACATTTCATCTTGCTCAACAGAAGTTCAAAGAGAGACTTCACAGTGGGAGAGATCCTATATCACAGGACAGCTTAACATCAACTTCTGCAACTGCTTGACAACCCTAATAAGATATCTAAAAAAGTAGGACTAGCTGTAATTAGAAGTGATTTAAACCCAACGGGGAGCTAAATGCTAACACATAGATAAATACATTGTAGAGTTTTAGGAAACCATACCAGGATCATTAAATACATGGCTTATTACTAAACTCTGCTTTCTTGGCACATTACCTTTCTTTCTCCACCATACTTCATCACTGGAGGGAAAATAAGTTTCAATTAGAACATTCTCCAGTTGTGGACCATTTAGACAGAACAAAAATCAGCAAAAATACATATTTCTCTTCCTCTTCACAACAGCCAGTCTGAGCACAAAAATTCTTCATACTGTCAGTGCATAAAAAAAGTTTCAAAGATTTCTGTAACAAAAACGATGGGCAGTAACCAACAAAAAGACAAATGAGGCCAGTATTCCACACAACCATGAAAAACACATCATGCAATTACAAAAATACAGAAATCATTTATCCGAGACCCAAATTGTGAAAATGCTCTGGTAGTTGTCAGTGTGCCTACTCAAACAAGAGCAAAAGTTTTTCACAGAAGCAAGGCCTCTGTCATAAATTCTGTCCCCTATTCTAAAGTCCTTATATTTGTATAACTTTGCCACTCACTTTTTCTTTCCTACTTCAAAAAAAGTGATGTTCTTGCCCTGAAACAGGGGGTCACAGAAATTTCAGCCTCCCATTAAGAAGTAGCACTTTCACCTCCTCAAACATCCTGCATGACAACAGAAACATTGACAGACCCTAAATCTAGCACTAATTGAGACAAATGACAATTCTGTCATTAATTTTACTGAAATTATGAATTTTCTCCAAATGGTCCTGCTCTTGAGTGCACAAACATTATGAGACCTCCATGAAATAAATATAAATGTTAAGCATTGTACAAGCATCTAACAGTGAATACTTAACACTTTGTGGTAGTCAGAGTTAAAATGATAATAGAAGCATATGACATTTCTAAAAATGTATATATAAAACTGATTAAATATTTCCTAAACATAAAGTTGTCTATATCTATACATCACACAACAAAAAAGGGACAGAAATGTTTTGTATTCAAGATACTTATTAAGCTTTTCCTTTATTAGCACTCCCAAGTGCTAGGGAAATTTATAAAAACATGTACTTAATCCAGTTAAAATACTGTACAAAATGAAGAGGTTATGAATGCTGCCAGATCTCAGATTCTGTAATTTTTAAGTTGCCTATGTAACAAAAGTAGACTTTAATTATAAGAAAAATAGCTTGGAAACTATTCCAAAAATTATTTTAAGTCCAACAATAAAGTCATTAGTCTGACAATGAAATCCAGATATATTCTTGCATAAATTTACATGAATACAGGTAACTTATCAAATGGCATTTAACCTGCTGCTTGTTTTGAATAGTCAGTGAGTTTAGTAGGATCATATTTAACAGGCTATTCTGTTCCCATATGAAATGTGTGGCAATTTTGAGTAAAATAAAGCAGTTCATACTGCTGCAAAGCAAGTCCACAGTTATCTCAATTCATCAGAACACAGGTAACATCAATGAAGGTTAAACTTACTTAGGGCATGAGATCATCACAGTATTCTTACAAAAGTTTATAAACTTTTCTTGGACCAAAACCGATAGTCTTAAAAAACAATTCTTCTACAGATCATACTGTACAAAACCGAAAGCACAACATGATGTAAGAGTCTTTGCTGTGATTATACGGTGTAGTGAATTTGGCACTTCAGAGTAATGAAATTTCCAGTGGCACAGTTCTTATCTACAGCAGCACATAACCTGCAAACCTTGGGCAAATATCCTGTACAGGAAAATACTCTCTCTGCTGCCAACTCTGACGAAAGGAAGAAAAAAGAAAAAAAAGACCCCCAAAAAAGCTAGTGCATGTGCACAGCTTTGTCAAGAAAATTAAAAAGGAAGGTGAAGGACATCTTTGTACTGCTTTCTCAGTTCCTGCTGTCAGACAAGTCTGGAGAATTTAACTGTAGCCTAGGAAAATAAAAATAAAAATACAATTAAATCAACATTCACACCAAAAGAGGCTGCCAATTAAAATATGTTCAAACTATCTTTAAGACAACTTAGAGGGGAAACGTTTTTAATAAACATTAGTTACCAGCAAGATTTTATTTAAGATAGCAATGGCAAAACATCAGCACTCCACATAAAATAACAGAAGTTGGTGCGTGGCAATCCTAACGCAAACCTGATTTACAAACCAATAAAGGACTGGAAAGTGACTGACAGTAGAGGCACTTCACATGCCAATGTGGGAAGCCACCCAGATATTAAGCATTAGACATCTCTTTTCCCTTTAAGCTGTTTTTCAGATTTATCATAAAAAGCACAGCTTACCTCCTACTACATCCTAGCCTGACACCCAACTGTGTGTGGTTGTCTTTACGCTGTGCTGAAAACTTTGGTTAGGTAATACACTGTCAAAGTTAAAATCTAACGTTTCTCCATCCATAAGGTCATTACGAATAATCGACTCCATGTCACAGTCCAACCGCTCAATTAACATGTCGTCTAAGTCACTGGGAAGCTTTTCCTGGTGGAGAGAAACGATTCCCACCCTTCCGTAGCCGTTGCAAGTGTTAATGGGGCCATACGGGTTCATAGCATTCATCTGCATCGGGTGACTCATAGGCACTTGTAACGAAGTCTTCACCGTCGACAAGCGATTTAGACCTGAAGTATGTGACATGGTGTTCACTGTGTGTGACAAGGCACGACCATTAACTGCAGGTGTTGGCTGGTTATGTCCTTGGTGAGAGCGGGCATTAGGGTTCATCATTTTGTTGTGGGGTGGTTGACTGCCATATGTTGGCATCACCGAGTTAGTGACCATCAGCACACTTTGGCCCAGTGCCCTGCCACCAGACTGGGAAACACCAGTGTCTACTGATGCCAAGATATCGTTGTGCGGAGGAGAATCAGAAGTCAGTAATTCCTTCAGAAGTCCTGCAGGACAGTTGAATTGGCTCATTGCTCCATAGCTTGATTTACTGTCTTGAAGAGTCTGCATAGGAATTTGGGGCAAGGAGTTCATGCTAGCTTGAGCATAAGTAAATTTCCTGTAGTCTGGATTTGGTGAACCTATACTTGTGGTTGAGGATGCGAACGAGTAACCTGGCGTTTGCTGCATCCGGGTAGCAGATGAAGACTGGGTTGACACAGTCATTGATGTATTAGGCGACAAGAGATTAAGGTTATCCAAAAGATTTTCCATGTTCTCAGAATTACTCATCTCTGAAAGGCTGGGTAGAGTAGAAGTCATTTTGGAGGCCGATGATGGGTATACCATGGAGTGCACATCCCCATCTCCAAGATCATCTTGCTCTGGCAAAATAGGGGAAAGTCTTCCACTAATTGTACTAGCATTAGAGCTAGTTCTAGGTCGAAATGTACTCCAGTTATCAAAGTCATCGTTACTGTGAGAGCTGGGGCTCGCCGGCCACTTTGAGAACTGTGATCCGGGGCTGTCACCATTTCCCTCTTGACCAGACTGAAGGGATGCCTTTTTCTTGGCAGCTCTGCCTCTGCTTTTTGCAAATTTGCTGTTGTTATCCATGGACGCTGCTCGTCTCCTGGGAGATTTGCCACTCTTTCCACCCTCGGGATTGAGCATCCACCAAGAACTCTTCCCTGTTCCCTCATTCTGCACTCTGATGAACTTGCTGTGCAGAGACAGATTGTGACGGATTGAATTCTGAAAAAAAAAAAAAAGGTGTAAGAGCACAGGTTTTATTTCTGCTGACTTTCAAAGATCAACCTATTCTGATGCTACATGTGTAAGAGGCACTTCAGGAAAAAAATAACTTCATGACTGAATCCTTCCATACAGCTTAGTTTCCAAACACCATACTCCTAACTGTGGTCCCCAGTAACACCATACTCCTAACGCAATCCCCAGTATCAATCTATCTGTATAAAATGAGTTACTTAACATGCTCAAGATTACATAAGTTTCAAAAAAGCCTTTCACATCACGTGTCCTTATAAAAAACCTGCTGTAATGGACAGGCCTTCCACAGAGTCTGCTAAAATCCTTGCTTACACAATTTTAACTCTTTCAAATGGAGAGAAGTTGCTTCTCTTCTGGACATGTTGATACTGATTTGTCTTTGCAAACATACCCTCATCTCATTTGAAAATGTAAGGGTAAGCATGAAATAGGAAAACATGCCAGTCTGGAAATATATTTATCAACTCACCACTTGGAACTAGCTGAAATGAGTTTGCAGAGCTGCCACATAATTTGTCTGTCATGTGGCCTGATCAGATCTGACATTTTGCAAAGTTAAATAAAATACTGGAGGAGTCGTTCTGAAATACACATAGCTCATATAGGAGACAATATATATCAGACAGGCAAATCTCACTGAAGATATGGTATCAGCTTCACTCTAATGAGTTCAAACCGATTGCATTTAGGCAAAGCAAAGTTCAGGAATGCTAGATCCTGTTTTATGGATCTTATAATGGGATCTCATCAAATAGATCCCTAAATCCTGCCAACACGTCAGCCTGTGAGTATTGCCACTGAACCTCAGTGAGGTTCCTATTAGTTGTGTTGTATTAGAATGTACATACAGAAAATCATCTGAGGATTAAGTTCCAAGTTGTATATATAAGCATCACAAATTGCCTAAGAAATCATGAGGGAGAAGGAAATACAAACAGCACAGACAAAATTGCATTAAAATTCAGTCTTAAAACCATCTTTCTTCTTCAAAAATAGTATTTTAATATGAAAAATTGGCTCTTTGGTAACTGAGGGCATGAGATAAAGATATCTTGTCCTAAGACTGACTGGAGCTACCAAAGCTTTTCATTATGTCCTGGGCCACAAGTAACGTTACATGTTTTGTTCTTAAATAATAAAAAAACCCTAAAACCTCAAAACCAAAAATTAAAAATCCAAGCCCAAGGGTTGCCAGGTTAACAAGAGACTATCCTTTGCAATACCAAGCTGCAGATAAACATTTTTTTTTGTCATGTAATTTCTTGCATAACACAGGTAAAGAACATAATATCTACAGAAAAGTTGTCCTAAATTTTGAAATAACAGCTAACAAGAGGCCAGAAGTTCGAAGAGTGTTGAAATAGCCTACTACAGGTATTGGTAGGAGGGCAGGACAACAGCATAATCTACAAGGTTTGTGCTAAGACTACAGTTTGTGAAGAACGGTAGAAGGGAACCACAAAACAACACATAAGATTGGAGATATCAACATGGGAATAGCTCAATTTCTTTCATAATCATTTTTAGCAGGTTCTCAAGAAAAATCTAGGGGAGCAGAAATGGAAAGACAGATTCTGGTGGACAGCATGTCCATCATGACCAGCAAGCCTTGCCAATCACCTCAAAAACCAAACTGGCTGCCAGACCAGCATAACCCCATACTGACTTTTCTTCCTGTCTGCTTTCTACTGTTTTCCTCCCATCTATCTTCTCTAAGCTTTTATTCTGATCCCAAGACCCACTACATCACCCAGCAGCAAAACAAGAGGATGAACCAGCTCATCAGAATTTGCCTGCCTTGTGACTCAAACCAGTGAAAGAGGGGAACCAGCTCTGGTCTCTGGCTAGTTTTGCTGTATTTCCCAACCCAAAGTACCACCTGTAACAGCAGCATCTCCAGAAATGCATCTTTCTCCACCTTCCCTACTCTATCTGTGCATTTGCATACATCTGCTTTCTCAAACACTTGAAAAACAAGCACTATTCAGAATCAAACTCTATGTGCAACACTGGACTACTAAGAATAATAATTTGACAAAATAGACATATTTCCCCATAACATGAAGTTTTATTCAAAATTTCAGCTAGTTTTAAAAAACTAATTTTGAATGCTCTGCTGCATGTAATTTTTTCATCTTGTGTATCATAATCAGTACTGATTTCCAGTGTGTGTGACAGTACGCATGCCAAGGGTTTTGTCCTCAAAACTCCTAAACATTTTTTTTCAGAAGGTCATCTTGCCTCATTCCCTGTATATCCAGCTGACAGAAGAAAAAGAGGAACAAGAAGGAGTCATGCTAGGTGAAAAATTAGAGACTGCATGTTCAAATTCCCTGGACAGGTCACGCCAAGCTGGGGACGGTGAAAGGCCAGCTGGCCCAGGCAGGCTTGGCCATCTGCAAAGGTCAACAGAAACTGTCATGTTGAGGCCTAAGAAGAAACCTCCAGTAGATGAAAGCAGGAAGAAGGTGGTAGAGGACTGTAAAACCTTATAGGCAGCAATGCCCTGGGAAGCCTACCTTGTTCCCCATGAGTGCAGCCTCACCCCCAAACAGGGGCACAAAATGCTCTTTGACAGCAAAAGGCAGCAGAACACGGCCTTATGTCAACTCAGGCTGCTTCCAGCACAGCAAGAAGTCCAAATGTGCTCCTGACTTTCGAAGCCTTTCCAATCTCATCTTCCCCCACCAAAGAATTAGTTTTAACACATTATCCCAGTTAAATAAATATCAGCGATAATTTGAATGACTCCTTATTCAATTTGGAAAGGAAGCCAATCTTTCTAAAGTTAAATAATTAACACAGGACTATATCTCTTCATTGCAGGTAACTATGCAATCAAAATCTCATCCTCTATCTAGCTATAGACACTAGAGAAAGCCTGGAAATTTTATTTTCATGAGGTCCATTCCTGCAAGATACCACTATGTAGGACTTCCCTCACATAGGGGAAGTTTATGGGTCCTTGGCCACACGCATGGCACGGATCCAGCATCTGCCCTCCACCACTCCTGATACTTTAGCTACTGGCTAAGGAGGACTGACGAGATCTTCCTTGGTGGTGAAGATGCCACTGCCTGGCTGACCATTCAGCCTTTTCAACAGGCTGAGCTCGCTGCTTTGACACGCTGTTGGCTAGTGACGGCGCGGTGTCAGGAGGGCAAGTCCGAAAGTCCATCTTTGGACTTCCATGTGGCAACGGAGAGCGGCAGTGATTTCAAAGGGCTGGGACACCTCGGAAAGGCAGCCCTGCGCAGCCCTTTGTTTTCACTTTAGGGACACAGCTGAATGCAAGGCTGACACAATTCCAGATTTAGAAATGTCGCAAGAAAGTTGTTCCGCATGACTGTTGATTAAAAAACCTCCTGCACCAGTTCATTTTTTATTGTATTTTGTAAACATACCCTGTTGGCTCAGACTTACTGTTTACTATCAAAATAAGCATCTCAAACACACAAAACATTAGATGTAGAAAATAGCGTGCTAATATGCTATTCCTTCTTCTCTGCAAAAGAAGTGTTAAATATTTAAGAAATCACTGCTATTCCTTAGTCATCAAAAATACAATAATCTAGTATTATTGTACTGAGGACATCTGAGGTCACTCTTTGAGTAACAGAGCTGTCTCCTAACTCTGCCAACAATGAAAAAAAAATTTTTTTCCTAACAGGAAAAGGTTTGCAGCCCAGAGCTTGTTACATAAATTCCTGTTTTTCACGCAGCCAGCAGGACATTAAAGAAGCTATGATTTACTAACTTGGAAAAAGTGTTGAAGAGGTAAATCTTGTGAAAATATGCACCGCTGTTAATGATGTTGTGTCTACAAACCTTTGCCAGACGCAAACATGACCTGATAAAAAAACAGTTTCAGAAGCGGGACTTGGCAGCCAGATGAGCAGCACGGCTGTCAGCGGCCCAAGCGCTCCTGGGGAGTACCAGCCACTGCGCCGCTGCCAGGGCCCCCGCCGGCCGGCAAAACCCTGCAAACCACCCTTTTCAACGGGGCCTTGGAGCAAAACCTCCAAAACCTGAGGCGGATGGCTGAAAAAGCAGCAGGCCACGTTGGAGCGCGGTGTCTGGGCCTGCGCAGACTGCGCCCGATCACTTCCCTGGCGCCCAGGCTGGAATTTTACCAAAGCCTCATTACGACTCCAGCAGGACTGCTGCCACCTGGGGGGTGTTTCCTGGGACCGAGTTCATATATTTGACGTAAAGTTCAGAGAGCCTCTGCTCCTATTTGGCCTTCGAAAGAAGTGCCGTACTTCAGCCTAACAACCAGGAACTGGGAATATGCTTATCATTCCTTACTGATTTAAGAGCCAAAATATACAAAACCAGGAATTGCTAAACACAGCGTGATGAGCAAATACCAGCTAATGAAACTAATGAAGCCATCAAAATGATTCATTCGAAGCTCTGCGTTTGTATCATTCAGCTGAGCTTCCAACTTTTCTTAAAGCCGAACCAGACTACTGCAAAAACACCCAGCTTGGAATTTTTCTTCTAAACAACAAAATTGACTCAAACTGCTTTGCATTTTAAAGCATTTAAAGAAGTAAATGTCTCAGCCATTTATTCCCTGGATGTAAGTAGCTTAGCTGATATCTAACACTGTATTTAAACTCAAGAGATCATCTATATTAAAACAAGCAACTTGACTGCTGAAAAAAATCATACCCCTCTTAACATTAAAATAGAGATAGGTAATTATTTTTCAGTAAACTGTTTTCCATGCTATTTTATTTCAAGAGAAACACATGAAAACACACTTGCTTTATGAAACTTGACAACATTGTAGTCCTGTGCCTAATTAAGAGAGGTTATACAATTAAGTTGGTCATCTTTCTCCCACATAAATAATTGAGTATGCACAGGACAGGGAAGCAGAGAAGAACCGTTGTTTAACCTCACTGCAGAGTTCTCCAAGTAGGAGGCAGATTGTGGGTCTGCAAGAGCCAAGTCTTATGAACGCACCTAAGATTGCCCATGGCTTCTGCCCCCCTCACATGCGGGCACCAACAACAAGGCAGATGCGAGCCTCCTTTACTTCTCTTTCAACCGCAGTGCTGCAATAGCCACCAAAAAGGGAGAGCAAGGAATGGATTCAATCCTCTACAAAAGCCAGCTCGTAACAGAGATCTGCTACCAAGCTGCAAATGTTGATGGTAGTACAATAAAGCATGCCATGACATCTAAGAGAAATTTGCTAGTAACTAGTAACAAGGGCAGAACGAGTTGGCCTCTGGAAGTGGAGGCAGCCATAAAGAAGTGAGAGCCCATAAGGTAAGAGCGATATTTCTTCCATAGTACACAGGCCACGGGTTTGATATTAAAATCAGTGTAATGACTGCCCACCAATTTTTCATTCAGAAGGTATCTCAGAAGTCCACTGCTTCCTACACCTAATCCAAGGGGACAGTCATACACGTTGCTAGCCAGCTGGCACTATTATCAGCTGAAATGGCTGCAAATACCCAGTGGGGCACATTATCTGCCTGTAGCTCTCACACCTCTCCAGATAAAATACGAGATATATTTGGAAGCTTGAGAGAAGCTTTCAGGGAGTATGGCAGTTGAGATTGCTTTAGCCATAACCTGTATTACCTTACACGCCCGGTAAAAAATTCAGGCTCAGGGACTGCTGGGAGAGAAGTTCAGAGACTCTTCAACTAGCAACTTATCAGCACTGTTGAAAGTTGTCTACCGCGATCACTAGGGGCTGGCACACTAGTCAGCCGTGTTAGTCTTCCACATTCCTGACAGCTTACAGGAGGATGCCAAACCAGCCAAATCACTGTGTGGAGAGAGCACCAAAGCAAAAACTTGAGAGCAGAGATGGGAAGACCCAAGGATTTCCTTATCTTGTTACAGAGAACACCAGACCTGTTTCACAAGGTGTGTGTAATAGGACACCACAACAGTTCCAGATGTTCAAACCGCCCTCAGTGACAAGCACCACTCTAAGAGGAAGTCATAAAAAACCTCCCAGGAAAGTATGGTAAGGACTTTCAGGAAGTCCACCACCACACTTCTTCAGGAGGCTTTGAGCAGTATCAACCAGACAGCAGCAGGCACTAAGTCTAGCAAGTGGCATCATGCAACTTCTGTCCAAAGTTAAGCTAGACCATGCCTAGTGAAACAGGTAAGACTGCTCCAAATAGTGATGCTGTCTGCACTTGCTCTACTGTGGTTTCCAGCCATCCTGCCAAGTTTGCAGGAACAGGGTGAGGAGGTTAAGAAGGAAAAAGAACATTGATAACCCCAGACGTGCCAGGATTTCTTTCAGTACAATAGTCTGCTGTGATAAGGCAATCCAGTTTGTCTGGTCTAATGGCTATGAGATATGAGAAGTTCAGATGTACATACTGCAATGGAGCACAGTGTTGCCTCCAAGTTACTGTTCTATGCCCAGAAATGTTTGGTCAACAGATAGCACACGTGTTTTATAAACAGTTTTAACCGTACTTCTCTATCAGGAGTATTCCTGACACTGCAGTGTTCACCAACACTACCACACATCTGGCTGCAGTGTCAGAGGCTTCAACTGCTAATGAAATAGCCATCTTTGCCATCCAATTGCAGCGCTCTTTGATTACAACCCAGAAACCTTCCCTGCTGTCAGATAAGAGCATGGACAGAAAGCATGTCACTTAGCCTCAGGCCAAAGAGTCACAGTTAGAAGAGGCTGGCAATTTGCCACCTGCAGCTGCATGAAGGTGGAAGGGCAGGATTTCCTCCCAAACAGGTCATGCTTTTTTGGGTCCTTTGTTCTGACGGGGGTGCTTTTGTTTGACTTCATTTTTGTCCTATGCTGTTACGTGGTCAAGAAGCGTCAGCTGGGAAAAGTGCAGAAACACTTGAAGCCTGCTAGAGGGACCTTATACTGTTCCTCTGTGCTTTTCACTATGGGTGGTCCCATACCCAGCATCTGTCCCAGAATACCAGTCATGAAACATTATGGATCTTCCAAACATGCAGAGACCTTCATAGACCACTTCTTTTGATGAGATTTCAGTAATGCATCCCTTGTGCCCTGTTTGAGTGTATAAGAATGAGACAGACTATAAGCCACTATATGGTCACTATACATGCTTCTCCTGGACAGAGGAAGTCTCTTGTGTCCATATTTCAGTGGCATTAATCCAAGTCCTGCTCTTTCTGCAATTAAGTCTGCAGATTTATGATCTACTGCATTTGCTCTTCACAGCTGTAGAAGACCGAACACTTTGGACACCAAAGGGGTTGCTCCTTCTCCCAGTTCAATCCTGCTGCCACACGTGGCACAAGCAACTGGAGGGGATTTCACAACCCCCATAGCTTTCTCCTCTGGAATATAATATGTAGTATCAGAAAACACATGCACGGCTCCAGCAGACACTGCTGTTCAAGGGACTTGGCTATGCATACCTACATGTCAGAACTGGGAACTCTACTGACATGTATTCACGTAATTCCCAATGGCTATCCCCAGATATGTTATTAATCTCCTTTTAATTATAGGCAGATTCCTTTCAAGCACTTTTCCATAATGGCAATTTGAACATTTCCAATGGGATGATAATACCTGCGTACTTTCCCTACACAGGGATTTAGAAAACATGAGTGTAAAAACATGAACAATGTAAAGCACAAAATGGAAAGTACTCAGGGCAAGAGCACACATTTGGAGACCTTTCCAGATGTCACAATCCCAACCAAAACTTCTTATGACCACCCTTATGTATTCTGTACTTCCAAGAGAAGGCAGAGCCACAAACAGGTTAAAGATCATCTACATCAGTATCAACACTCTGTTTTATAACTACATTTATTTCTATAACCACAGTACAGACACAGTACAATATCAACACAGAATATACCAAATACATAAACATTTGTTAGAGTTTTAAAGCTGAGGAAAATAAGTGACAGTGATTGGGAAAAACAACAGAAAAAGATGCATATGAAAACTGTGGGATCTTTAAGAGAGGTTTATCAAATGGAACTTCCTCCCTCTCCGGTAATATCATTTGAGAAGCCAAGACAGCCAACAGGCTTGTCAAAAAGCAATTCATTTTCAGGGGTGAAAGGAAGGCAGCAAAAAGAAGAAGGCAACACAGTAATATGAAAACAGAAAAGCAAATAACAATCAGTATAAAACACAAGTTGAAGTGTAGAAAATAAGGAAAGATACAAACACCAGATGAAAAAATCCACAGCTGGTAGGGCTAACTTTGTATTTAGTGATCCAGACAAATCCTAGTATTGCCATTACAAAACTGAAGCTATAAGGCTGCTGTTACAGCAGACAGAAAAAGATGAGTGTTCAACAAATACATGGATTTGGTATTTGCAGAAAAACAGACTGATCTGTTTTCCACAAGTATGGAACTTGTATGTATGTGTGCATATATATATATATATATATATCAGCCTATTGTACATCATATGATGTACAATATACATATGATGAAGAGGAAGCACTTCCCAGGTTCATCAGTGACACAGGAGGACAACAAACAACATCACTACAGAGGAACACGTCAAAGGTGGCATGTCCTGATAACTGGAGCCTCCTCACCTACCACTTTAAGCATTCTCAGATCTCTGGCCTTCAGAATCTGCCTGTGCTACAGTTAAGTTAATCATGCAAAAAGAACAAAGCAGGATGCTCTATGCATAACCTGGGCAGCCTGACATCAATCCCAGGTGATATAACAGAAAAGCTGATAAAAGATTCAATTAAAATAAACCATTAGAGGTCAGCAATATAATCAATGCCTTTCAAAACGGTCATACAAAATACAGGTCATCACATGTACAAAAAATATTTTTTGAAGAGATTACTAGTTTGCTCAAGAAAGGTAACTGTAACATCTACAGATAACTGATGTCACACTGAATGACTTTACAACCAAGATTAGCGCTATACAATACCACTAATGTGCACAGATCACAGGGGTTAAAGACAATTAGAACTTTCCGTAGTGAAATAAGCAGTGGGGAAGGCTGCAGAGATTCGTTACAGACAAGTAGCTCTGTTACTCACAATTATTCACTGCTAGCTTTAATGCAGCAACCAAAAACGCAACTATATAGGAGAAAGCAAGCACCACGGTAGTGGTAACTGTTTGAAACAAAGCTGTTACTGAATGCAGAGCACGAACAGGTCATTGTAAGGTAAATATGAATCACAGTTATAAGCAAAGTTTATTAAAACAAATAAAAATTTGGACTAATAAAGTAGCAGTCATCCATACAGTGCCAGAATGACTAATAGTTTAAAATTTTATTCTGTGTGTATATTAAAGAGAGACTAAGGGGTGTTTATTTTTTTTCAGCCAGTGGGAATAATTATGATCAGTAGGACAAAAAATGTTAATCACTCATTTCCTGTTTAACAGACAGCCTGTTTCACCTCTGCCACTCTCCATGGTTACACCCAATTCATCACAAAGACTACAGTACTGTTTATAGAGAGCTTCCCCCTTTCTTCTTTTTAAATCTAAGCTGCCTTTTATTGACATTTGTTAGCTCTAATGAAGAGGTAGAAATGTGTGTACATGATAAACATATCAATACTAATTAGATTAGCAGATAATCACAAAAGAAGCACTAGAAACACATTCTCACCAATAAAAAGCAATAAGGTGAAAAATAAGCCAACGTCGCAGTGTAAACCATTGAGGTGAAAAACATACTGAAGTCTGAAAATAAGGCTCAATTTTTGCACGAGCCTTTGTTGGCATTTGGAGAACTTCCAGGAAAAAAAGCAAAAGGGATAAGATTAACTTATCCCATTAAAGCTTTAGGAGTAAACAGCTGGAAAGATGGAAGTCTCTGCCTGAGGAGTCACATAAACTTTACATGTTAAAAGCCCTGGATAATGACCAAAGCAGTCATTTGCTACTTTCCTATGTAAAAGCACATGCAGACCTGACCCTAAACTTTTGGGTTCAACTGGATGCTTTACCAGGAAGCCATGCATCTTTTCTTGATCTTCATGGATCAAGACATATAAAGACCATTTGCTTTCAAAAACATCAATGATAACCTGGAGGGTTAGGATGACTGTCATGAATTGATGGATTTGCACACAATGTGTTACCCATAACAGTGGAAAATTCATATTAAAATTGAAGCTGGCAAAGCACAATGCGCTGACCACATGGACCAAGTCCATGACCCTTCCCTGGTGGCTGTGACTGCCCACAGGCTAGTTGTGACCGCAGAAGCTTGAGGACTGCTTTGTCCGCAGCAACTCCTGTGGCCTGAGCACAGCCCTTTCCCTCTCACGGCCACAGGAAGGAGCAGCTGCCGGTTTCCCCACTGGAGCCGGAGCCAAGCGCACCTGCAGTCCCACGGAGGCCACCCGCGACGCCCATGATACACCAGTTCAGCAGGCAAGGGCAGCACCCAGAGCCTGGTTTGTCTGCATGAAAGCCATTGAGCCCATACATATTCCTTACCCGGGGAAGCAACCTACCAAGGGGGACATACTGGTGCAATAAATGTGGAAAGTTGTTTATTGAGACTCTGTGCAGCTAAAAAATATGAAACACATCTCCTTATTACACTGCTACCGGTATAGCAGAGGGAGCATTTTCTTTTCCTTCAGCAAGCAAGCGAAGGAGTCAGATTCTCCGGACATAGGTGTCAGTAAATACCAGCTTTTCAGAAACAAAGAGTCAATGAAAGAAGCAAGCTTCCTTTGCAGCAGGGTTAGCTGTGCCCCACAGGAAATCCCTGGCTGAAGGAAACGGCAATTCTCGTAAAAAGAAGGGCAAAACCTTCCATTTACAGACTGAACAAGCTCTTTCGCTACATCTTTTCACGACATGTTTGATCTTTATTTTCAATACATAAAGTGCAAGGGTAGGATATCAGAATTTAAAGATACTCTCCAAAACTAAAAAAAGGGAAAAAAAATAGAGTTGAGTGGGGTTTTTTGTCATTAGTGGATCTTTAGAGATTCTTTACTGCATTTAGCAGTAAAGATGCTGAAGGTTTCATATGTGCAAGGGGACAGAGTCAATTTAAAAAAAAAAAATCCCTCTGGATTTCAGCTAATGTTGTAAATATCAGATGTTGCTGTAGCAACCAATAGAAATTGAGAGAAGAAGACAGGGACATTTCTCTTCTCTTTGGTATCTTTTGTATATGAGTACAGTCCAGTGTATGAAGCCACCATTTTTACTATTTTTTTCCTCATCAGTTCTCCCTGTATATGTGTATCATATAAAAAGAAAAGAAATACCATTTTCTGTTAACAAAAAATTAGCAGAAAGACAGAGTTAGTAAGCTTTTAATTATAATAGCTTGAACAGGATTAGATTTCACTTTTCTTTAAACTACTGCATGATCTGCAAATACATAGTTACAGAATATTGCCTTATGCAATCAACATTCATTCATTTTTCTGTGTTCTATTTTTTTCATACTTGCTCTTTTTTCCAAAATTACAAGAAGCAAGTACCAATTTCCAATTACACCTTTTTGTGCATTTTAAAAATACAGCACATATGCTACATATTATGTTTCTACAGAGCTTCTCTGAACAAAGTTTATCTTAGTACATTTTCCCTCCACCACCATTACAGAAACATGTCAGACTACCAGCACTCTCTTCTGGAGACCTCTTTCCAGTTAAAGGTTGCTCTCATGGCCTAGTAGATTTTATATAGCAAAATTTATTACTACAATGCTTGCAAAAAGCCCTCATCCAGATTGCATTATAGCCTTGAGCCTGCAAGCATCCTGTGTGTACACTGCCCCTCTCCACCAGCTAACCAGCTGGAGGCATCTCTCTTTCAAATAAGGTGTGGTCTGTACAGTTTTTAGTTTATTTCTCCTCAAATGGGTCTCAGATCTTGGAGAACTGATGACAAATGGTTGTAAAGTTAATGCCAGTGCCTTGAACACTGCTTTCCATGACGTTCTTCAGACTGAAGTTTCAAAAAACAGTGGCATTCATTGCCGCTTTTTATGACATCTGTTCAGCATTATAAAGCTATGATCACCAAATCTTGCAAAATATGTATCACCAACTCCAATTTATCCAAGTTTCAACAGACTATGGGAGATAGACTACTATTTCTTAGAACAAGCTGTGCACACAGAGAAGGGAAATCTAAAGGATAATTTCTTCCTTCACATTAGTTTTGGAAGTGATCCTATTCCTTCACTATTGTAGGTTGTGCTCCATACTTAACAGACCCTTATTAAATCAAAGGACTATTTACAATTTACATACTGGCAAGTCCACATTCCCATAGAATGTCATCTGGCAGCAGTGACTTAAACTATCAGCTCTGTATTTACTTGCTTTCCTCCTTCCAAAACAAGAGGAGGAAAAAAGAAAAGGGAAAAGCATGTTTTTAATGCTGAGAATGGAATTAATAGAGTAAGTGCAAGAGTTTTGATGCATGAGCATTCATCATAATATACAAATATAAATATTTTTTTAAAAAATGAAAATAATTACCATGAGGAAAATAAAAAGGAAAATAAGCCGCACTGCTGTGGCTTATGACTTTTACATATGCACCTGTTAGTATGTGTCCCGTGCAGCTCTGCACCTCCCTAGAAGTATGATGACTCCCCAGAGTGAGATGCTGTCATGCAAAAATAAGATTTATTAGGCATTTTCTGCTGCTCTTCCTGTTTTTCTCCTCCTAACCAGGTCTTATCTGTCTTCCCTCCTCATCCTATTACTGTCCATCTGATATATCCAACTAGACTGGCCTCAGCAGAGGTTGCTCAGAGCAGACCTCATTCTTCCATCAACTTGGGGAGAACGCATGAGGCGGCTCTGGGCATACTGGGGACCACCACGTGCAACAGGATGGGAGCCGGGGACAACACTGCCATCACCATCACCTCAAGCACTGTCAGGAGGAAAAAACTGATTATTCAGATGGGATTCAAAGGAAGACTGCAAGCGTAAAACAGTTTCAGCAAACATCTCTTGGTGTTCTGTACAGACCACAGGCTTTCACTGTATTTTTAAAAAAGGACTACAGAATCGCCCCTGTATCTAAGTGACTCTAGGAAATCAGTCATGGGCTTGAGCCAAGGAGGTCAGACATCCAAAGCTATGCTAAAGCATCAGAGGAGAGAAGAAAACATTGTTTTTGAAAAGCCTCCCATCCCTCTTCTCCAACCCCACAAGCTCAAAAAGCTCTTCTCAACTTTCCAGCTAGGCTCCCTCCTCCTGGAGGTCACAGGCGTCGCTGGGTGCAGACTTCACCATCCTTCCTCCCGCCCCACTCCGGGAGAAACCCCTGTGTAACGGCTCCATTCGCTGCTCACACTCGTTTAAAAAAAAAAAAAAAAAAAAGATGGACAGGACACAAACTTACATCAGATTAAAAATAGCAGGAATGTCAGCAGTAGGAGCTATCATTTGCAATAGCTATCAAGACACAGGAAGTTATTTATTCTGCGGATCACATAAGGGCCTCTTTAAAAACAAGGATGAAACAGAAAAATAGGAAGCATGTTTACTGAGGCTTGTTTTCCAATATTATTTATCTAGCTAAGTTTGTTTATAAAGTTCTATAATAACTTGTCATTGATATATCTCTGGGTTTATATCCATGGATTCGTTCAACTGCTGGAAAACTCTAGGAGACATTGAGCCCTCACCATCCTCATTTTATTTTTAGATTATTTTCAGTTTTGAAGATATTACAGGAATGTTTCCACATTTTTGTTTTGTTTTTAAAAGAAATTAAAGTCTTCCCCCTGGAAAGTCAGGTGTTTTCAAGTATTTTGTTTGTTGATTATTTATACTGTCATAAATTACTCACAGTATTTGGCAGGCCATACTTTTTTTCTGTTAAAATGTTTGTTTTTACTTTTTCAGTTATTGTTTAGACCCTGATCATAACATGCTTCAGGTTGTTTTGAACAGCAAAGAGGAAATAAGCAATATTTTAACTTATATCGCCCTGTAACAACATTAAGTGCCTACACAGCAATATGCTGCCTATTCAGTATTTTCAACTTTCTTCCTGTCCATTGCTGACTTACAACAGCAAGAAGATAATTCTCAATTTTACACAGCTTTGCAATACGTAAACACTGCCGCAATTTGGCTCACAAGCATGGGCAGAACAAAACACAAGCAAAAAGGAGCAAGAAACAGGATGGATAAGGAGCGGAATATAAAGCAATTGCTGAAGATTGATTTTGAAATCATAGAAAACCCAACAAAGCTCTTCTAGACTCAGTGCATGCACATGGGTATTGCATGTAACACAGGCCAGGTTGAAGAGAGTAAGAAAGAAGAAACATTCCAGTTTCACTAGATGCTTTTCTTTGGCCACCTTGGGAAAAATATATCTTGAGAATTTAAGAGCCTGAGTTCGCACATAACAACAGATTGATGCTTCCAGTCCTCCAAACACACAGGCGCAAATAGCCAACTCTTTCTGCTGTCAGTGGGCAAAGACGGTGGCCCTACCTAAAAACACCTTCCTTTGGATCACTCTAATACAAGCTTTAAAAGATCTCATTCTCTAGGAAAATACAGACTTCTGACTCTCCGAAATGAAGGCACTTGGCAAGATAACTCCCCCTCCCCACCGAAATCTGCAATCCACCCAATCGAATCACAGTTCGCTACAGCGATCCAAAAATATCCTTCGTTTGGAACTGGAACACATTTACCGGCTTCTGTGCAGCATATTTTTGGCAGATCAGCAACAACAGAAGCATCCCTTCCCCCTACACCCTACATTCAAGTGATTCACTAAAAGAAAGTGCAAGAAAACTTGCAAGAAAGAGCAGACCTGCAAGCCTGTAGAGCAGAAGAGCTACTGGACCTTTTCCATCTGTAAACTTACAAAGCTGATATATCAGCCTCTGAAACACAGCCGCTGGAGATTAGGCTGAGCCAAATTATTGCTGGCTGGGCAATAATAGTTGATCATTTTCCTAGAGATATGACCATGTCCATCAATCCATTAATTTTTCTTCTTCCTCCGCGAGCTGTACGTATGCCAGGCTTGACATCAGACATCACCATTCGCTTTTATTTTAAATTAAATTAAAGCATGCCAACTTGAGAAAGCTGCATCAAAGGAGCCTCTCCAATAGATCAGTGTTGTATTGGAGCCTCTGTCTGACAAAGCTGGTATCTGAAGCTTCAAAAAAGCAATGGTATAAGCTGAGGGTAAACATAGTAATTGCAGTTTACCTGCTTCTACATTTGAGCAATAATGAATACATTCACTTCACAGTGCTTGGCCTTAAATAGTAATAGGTGAGCTTACCTACCCTACTCCTACTCCCTTCTCTCCTCTCCCACCCCCCATTTACTGCTCCCCCAACAAAATAAAAATATTAAAATCAGAAAAGATGACAACAAAATAATTATCTGCTCATAGGGAAGAGTCTTGATCTCAACATTTACAAGCTAGCGGTTGTTTCCTCTAAGCTCAAGTTTATGTCTCTTCAAAAAGCTACAATTAAAAACTGCTCTGATTTAACTAGATGTTCCTCATTTATTTCATAAGGAGAAGGAAGTGAAGGAAAGAACAACATTTCTTCTAGGTACGGCGCTGTAAAAAGGTACTTTCCAAATGCAGCTTTGGCATGGTGAGCCAAGGATCTGAACCTAGTACCTCAAAAATATCAAGGCAGCCATTCCTATCTAACAAAGATTTTTCTCCCCAAAACACGTTTTTATTAAAATTCTCATGGCAGCAACTGACTTCTGCTTAAAAAATGTATTGCATGGGTGAGGCTCAAATAGTGGAAATTGGAAAAACGGATGTGGGCTCAATTCTTCTTTTTTCCTCCTCAGTTAATTATACAAGGACTCCTGATGTATTCCTCCACTGCTGCCTACTTCCTTTAAAGACAGGCCTCTCTTTCTGGGACATCTGATAAGGAAGCTTAGAGTGATCTTGCTCCTTGTTTGTTTAACAACACCAAGGAGCTATCCTCCACACCCTCCCCCCATGCACATATATATATTCAACATATTTATTTTCCAAGGAGAGCATTAGCTGAGTAATTTTGACAGCAAAAACTACAAATCTCCTTGCTCTACCTTTTTTTTAAAAAAAAAAAGAAGTGATATTTTAAACAGGGGTTTTTTTTAGCAATTTTCACCTATTTCAGTCATTTTTGTTAGATGTTCAAACATGAAACTATTCAGTGATAGATATGATCAAACAAAGCATTAAGATATACAATCAGCCCCATGGAGAACTACAGAAAAGTCTGTAATTCACACAAATTCCAGCTGGAGCAATTTCTACACATTATGGCTGGCTAATTAAAATTGCAGAAACCTGTTTAAAGAAGGCTTAAGGCCTGTTTACTTTCAGAAAGAAATTGTCAGAGAGCAGCAATGACAATATGCTTACTTCCTGGCACATGTAAGGTCATACTGCAATCTTTTAATGTCTATCAGCTTTCAGGACTCCTCTTCATTGTTACCCAAGACCGTCACAGAGGTTACCCACCTTGTAAGCAAACACTGGCTTTATCATCTCTCAAGTAGCCTTAACCATACAGATTTATTTTTTTTTAATCAAGTCTATTAGCAATATTTCCAAAGGTGTTGGTCATCCTTTTGAAAATGCATCCTTTCTACGGTAGCTGTTTTCAACTTGAAGCCCACAGACACTTGATGCTCCTGAACCCTGAAAATCACATCTTCAAAATGCAGCTAGGAAGGTACATTTAGTCATATGTCCTCTCCTACAATTACACTGGTGTTTCTGTAATCCTTCCTTAAGTGCACATGTACCACCAGTAGAAAACAGACAATTTTGAGTTGTTGGCTGTAGAACCAGACTAAAGAGAGAATCACTTTGATTAAACCCAGCTCCCAGACTTTGTCAAAAGGCTGATTTAGAGCATAAGCCTGAAGTAGATTAACACAAGTAAGATGTCAAAGTACACTCAAACAGCAACAACTTCTTGCAAACATTAAAGGGTAATAAAAACCAGAACATTTAAGAAACCAACACTGCAGAAAATAAATCACTATGCAGTCTGTGCACCAAGGAAAGCTCTCCTGTACCAGGGCTTTGGGACCTGGTAAACTCAAGCAAATATTTTCTGTTGTAGCAATGCAGTTGTGAGACAGAAAAACAACTCAGTGAGACTGTAACCAGAAGTGTTGGAAACGGGTAAAAGCAGAGGTCTAACTGCAACCAACTCATTTAAATTTAGAGCAGGGGAACTCTCCTGGAAGAGAGTCATGTTGTCCAGAAGAGAAGAAGGCATTATCATCCTTCCTCACTCTTGCAAGCTTTGGGTCCCAGCTTTCCAATGCTGCTCCTGGTAGTTGAGCTTGCATTGCAGAGGAGCAGTTGTCCTCGTTTCAGTGGCCAGAAGTGGAGGAAACAATCCAGCAGCGGAGAACAGCACAGTTTAGAAGGGAACATCCAAAAATCAGTCAACAACACAGACACTACCCTTGCAAAGGCCATGGACATGGAAAGATGTGCACTTGTCAGCTCCAGGTCCTGCATCCCTCCTCTCATTTCCCTTTTGGACAGTGCAAGCTCAACGTCCCTCAAGGGACCATTCCTACAGAGACCTGACAGGCCCTTGCATGCAAGGCACAAGACAAAAAAAAAAAACAAAACTGGTCCTAGGTTAGGAAGTTCTGCCAATTTGTGATGATTTCCCACACCCCACGTGCTCTATTGTTTACATGTAAACCCTGCATATGACAGTCATTGAGAAACTTTGCCTTTTAACACCCCAGCAAGCTCGTCCTTCCAGGTGTATCAATTATGTAGCCACTAAGATTTCACAAATGTATCACCACATGTTAAAGAGACTTTTCATATTCCACCACTTCAAATGCCCTCTGATAGGTAATTAGCAGCAGCTACAGCAGAGGGATTCAGTGAGCGCCAATACAGTCTACGACAAGGCGCCGGCCTGAGCTGTATTTCAACACACACAGTCCAAATGTCCCCACTACGGAGGATGAAGGTACCAGAAGGGAGCAAAGCAGGAAGCCGGGGAATGTAACTGCTCCAATACTCCCAGTTTATCCTGTGTATGCTCTCACACATGGCGCTCCACCAGGGCTTCCATGACCCCCAGTAAGGGGGTATTACCAACCACGTGTTTTTGACTTAGAAAAAAACAACTGGTCTAAAACAAGCCAGGAATAATAGATGTAATTAAACAGAAGTGAAAAGACATCAGAGGCAAAATCCACAATAACAGCATTAACAGAGAGGATTTAAATAAATACAACTTGTATTATACAGAAGTTTCATCATAGCTGCTCTGCGAGCCACAGCACATAGTAATATTTTGCACCCTTTAAAGTGACATCACCAGAGGGTTTAATTGCACAAAGCTACACCAAGCAGGCCAGGGCAGGAAGCGAGGATTATCTATGAGCACGATGAGGAGGTTGCCAGGCAAGCTGAATTACAAAAGCCTAAACTGGAAATGTGACTGAGGCACTGCAGTTAACATTTCTGGTCTTGCAAAAATCTTGCCGCACTGAATGAATGTCTTTCTCACTTTATCAGTAGGCCTCCTCTGCTGTATTGCTCATATAGCAGATGTGACATTTGCGTGATGACGCTGAGGGAAGGAGTGCTGGCTACTGAATCAAGTAACACTTCTCCGAACACTGAGGATCCTCTGGAGTAAATTACCGGCTAAGCAAGAACGCTCCGTCTGATGGGGTGGCAGGAACAAAAGCTACTACTCATAAATCAGACTTGCTCCGTTCAAGTGAACAAATCGGGAACTTGCAGCCTCAGCAGCAGCTTTGATAGAAAGGCTGCTTCTCCAAAGAAACATCCAGATAGCATCCCTAGGAGAGCTTCAGTTCAATATAATCTTGATTTCCAAACACTGCTCGCTAAGAAATTGGGCCACTATTACAACAGTTTCCTCCTACACAGGGTGCTCTTCCACACCTAAATTGCCACGCATTAAATCTGCCAGGTAACTGACTCAAGCCCATGTTTGATCAAAATCTTCCTCTTCCTCTGCCTGCCCAACTCCAAGTTCACTTTATTTCTATTGGAATGACAAGGTCTCCAGCACCAGGGCTGAAAGGAGATACTTTCCCCAACAAAGATATCTATTCCCCCACACCAATTCCGGGTGACAAAAGCTGCCAGTAGCCAGGGAAACCGAACAGTTTCAACCATTTAATACATTCCTTATGGACAAAACCTTTATTCTACTCAAGTCAACAAAAACTCTACCATTTATTTCTTCTTAACGGCATTAAAATACTACAATTAACATTACTAGTTCTACTATATATGCCCATAAAGAGATCCATGTTATTTTGGTGCTTTTTTTCCTTTGCCTACATTTCAGTACTTTTTTTTGTTTGTTTTGGACATGATCTTATTATCCATCCTACAAGCCCTACAATAGAAAGAAAAGGCCATAAAGGTGGTATACCGAGTGTTATACTTGTGAAGATTGAAGACCATAAAGACTAGTGCATGTCTCACACACAGGAGGCAGACACACTCACGGGTACTTTTGCTGTTGACTCTCGTGAAAGTCTAATAACAAACAACAACAAAAGCTAACTTTCACTCCCAGACGCAGCTCTTCCAGGGGAGCGTTGAGACACATAGGCCAGTAATATGAGCTAAGCTGCCCTCCCTTATCTGCGGCACAGCAGCTAGGCACTCCCACCGCAATGGCATCTACCTGTATGTGCAAAGGTGGGACGCAGAGAAGAACAGCGGGGAGACAAAAAGGTGCCCGGCACCTTCGTCAGATGCTCAGAAAACACCATTTTCTCTAACTCAGAGGAGGAAGCGAACAGCAGGCTCTGCAGGCGCTACCCCTCGGCCGTCGCAATACGCACGCACATGCACACGCACTTCCTCCCGCTTCAAGAAAACAATGAAGTGTGGGGAGGCCTGCCCTTATATAAAAGTACGTACCACGTATGTATAAAATTAGGAAAGCATCTGCTTCAAAAGCTCAGTCACCCTTTTATCATGAACAGGGCTTTAATTAGTAGCCATCTGCTTCCTGTTTTATACTACAGAACTGACTTTCACCTGTTTCAGCAAAACACCCCTTCCCCCAAATGCAAGTGTGTGTGCTTTCACACACACACACACACACACACACAAAGTTAACAGACAAACACCATATACTTTAAGTGATTAACATCAGGAATCCCTGTTCTGAGTATCTGAGCTGAATATTTGCTTTTTAACATAGCTTGACCTTGACAAAATCATCAGATTTCACAGCAAACACTACACACCTTTAACCCATGCATGTCATCGTTATGCTTCACCATTAACACTACTACAAAGGCACTGAGGGACCCCAAATTAGGCTTCGAGCCCGATTGTACTGGACACTGTACTACACAGAGTCTGCCCGGAGAACTCACAATTGAAGTGCAGGTTTTTCCTAAAATGTCCATCAAACACATGAAAGGATTTATGAATAAACAATGGTAAGGCTGATAGTTAAGAATGGATTCAAACTCACCCCATTGTTTGAGGAGAAGAAATAACACGCAAAAGAAAAATATTAGTTAGGGAGGAAATAGCTTCACCTTTGAATTTCCTGACATTTTTCCTCCCACGCTTTTCCCCTTCACACATCAATTATTTTATTTTTTTTTATAGAGAAGACAAGTGAAAGTTAAGAACACAAGCAAAGCTACGTGCTGTCAGACCTGCCTGACTCTCCTGCACGGAGTTACCAGAGCTTGAACGTTTGCCAGGCACATGGTAGCCAAAGAGCAAAACAAGAGCAACCAAAGCACAAGGAGAAAGCATAAGGGCCACTAGTCAAGCAAAAAGCGTAGCTTACCTGCTCCTAGGACCATCTTACAAAAACAGAAAGAGTGGTGGGTGCCTAAAGGCACAATATATATAAGGACTGTATATGAAGTTGGAGTATGTGAGGCTTTCTCAAACTTAAAGCCACTCACTGATGAAAGGAGGTGTTCTTAGTATACCTTTAGCATAAAACACCTCCAATACCTTTTATAACAAAATAAACTTGGCATTAACCCTACTTAGGCTCTAGTTTTGGAGCAGGAGAGCATTCTCTCTTTCCGGTAACAATTTCATCTGCAACTGCCTTCTCTGATGCACGAAGCTGATCAAACTCTTTAATTAGAGTTTAATTAGAGTTTTCTCCAACAGCATCTTGGAGGTCCCTCCAGAGGTACTGGAGATGCCTGTCCACAGATTCAGTAAGATTCACATTCAGAAAGTTATTTTGGAAGGCTGAGAGGTCTTTTCCATTCATTGGAAATCTTAAGCCATCTGTTAACTTGGGGATCTGGTTTTTCAGAGCCTGTCAGTTAAATAAGGGAATCAAGAGAACTGGTAAATATATACTCTCCAGTACCAACCATGACAAGAGCATTTATTGCCCTTTCTTCCCCACACTGTGACAAAAAAAAAAAATCTCCAGACATCCCCATTATTAGGGGGCTTTTCCATTTCATTCTTTTGAGTTGGAAATAAAAAATAAATGGGATATCTCAAGACCAAAAAATAAAAATAAAGCCCAAATTTAAGAACAACTCAAACCAAGAAAAGGCACTTTCAGCCCATCTGATCATGTGGTATCAACATCACTTTAAAACCTAACTGAAAGTCTAGTTCTGTTGCAGATCAGCTTGGGATACTTATTGGAATAAAATGCCTTGACAGTCAGTCTCTTCAGTGTTCCCCAAAATATTCCAGCAAACAGAATTTCACAAGTTACCAATTAATTAACACTCATGGGGTTACCACAAGCAACCAGGCTACAACAGGCTCCTCTGCCTCCTACATGACCACCCAAGGGGAGATCACGCTCTTGGCAATCCCAGAAGGGTCAACGCCAACAACCCAACACTGTTGGCATTAAATGGGTTGTCAGGCTCAAGAGCATTCAAATGAGGCTCCCTAAAAAAACTTATTTTTAAAATACTGCCATTTGCTATTAAAACAGCACAAAGTATTATCCCTCTTTCTCTACATATATATATATATATATATACACACACACACCACACGTGTGTGTGCATGTGTGTGTGAAATGGAGAGATTTGTCCAGTATCATGATAAAGAACTAGAACTGCAAATCAAAAGTAAAGATTTTGCCTTGTTTTTAAGCCCAGATTTTTAAAAGTTCTCACAAACAATTTTACTATATCATCATCCAGCAAAGGCGGGATTTTGTCCAGACACTAAGGGAGCTAAGAGTTAAGGGAATGAGCTCTGCCACTAAAGGAAAAAAATAAATAAATGAAGAAAAACAGGTTCCCAGGCCCCATGCTACGAGCAAGTGAAATCAGTGAGAAAGGATGGAGCAAAATGAATACCAAATGTGACAATTTCAATTCTTTCCTTCAAAAAGAAAAAGTCGCTCACATCTTTCTAATTCAAGTTGTATAATCAGAAAAGGAAAAAGAATAGGGCACTGGCTTTGGGTTTGGTTTTAGATTTTACGTATTGACAAAACAAAATAATTAATTTTCTACTAGAAAACTTATAACCCTGTGTTTTCACATAGAAGATTACACCACCACTTAGATATTTTTCCGTGATATCTCAAGCAACATATTACAAAACTTCATGCAGGACTGAAACAACAGATTGCCTCCAGAGCAAATGACAAAATATTTGCAGCAGAAATTCTGGCAATGTTGCGCGCAGATGGGTTTCTGAAAAACGGGGTTCCAAGAATAAGTCGCCCAGGGATCCAAAAATGAGAGCTCAATTCAAACAAGACGCAGTTGCTCACTTCACGGGGCGCCGCGGGGCCTCCCCGGGGCCCGTCCTCGGCACGCACGCAGCGGGCGGGCGCACTAACCACAACCCTCCAAAGGCTTTGTCGCAGAGAGATGCAACAGGCTCAGGAAATGCAGCCCAGCCTGGCATCCACGCTGCATCACCCAGAAAACGGCTGGCTCTCGCCAGACTCTCCCCTTGCGTGCAAGGTAGCCTCCAAAGCAGATGGCCACCACCAGCAGCAGCTATGGGCGCGCGCCGCGCCAGGGCTGGCCAGGGGCACCCGCTCACCCCGTGGCACCTGGGGCTGCCCGCAATGCTCGCCCGGCCCAGAGCGCAGAAACACGTCACGCTCTGGGGGTGGCCGCCGGAGCGCGACGGGCCAAGGCAGAGGCAGATGTCTGAGGCACCTCTCGTCAACAGGCGTGGAGAGATTTAACACTGTAGACCATCTTCCCTGCACCCTTTTTTTAAAGGGCAGAATCCAAAGTAAGGTTCACTGGATTGCACTCCCTTTTTTAAGGATTCCTGGGTCTCGGGCGGCATTGCTTCCATGGGTTGGACTGGATGGTCTCCAGAGGTCCCTTCCGACCTCAGCCATTCTGTGACTCTGTTTTGTTTGCTTTTGAAAGCCTTAAATACTACTGAGCCAGGCAAGTAGGCTTACTGTATTTTTGGTTTTCACTGTCAATAGCTGCTGAACCTACAGGGAATTTCAAGCTGTTTTGAAACAAGGGTAAGAAAATAGGGGCTTGTTTAAAAAGACATATTTAGCCACTATATGCCAGATCCCCAGTATCTGAAGTCCTTCCCTTAACATGCTTTTCACCATGAGCTTGTCTTCCTTGGTGACGGCCATCTTCATATATAAATACTATTCATAACAGGTATGCAAAGCGAGTAATGTTTGGTAGGAGAAAAGCATATATTAACAGAGTTGTAGCCTGAGACGAAAATGCTAGTATAAAATTTTTGAAACTTGGCACTCAACCGAGACCAAACTTTTCAGTTAGACTATTAAATAACTGGCTTGTCATATTTTGCATATACAACTTAAAAACACAGTAGGGATGGGGGGAAGGAAAAGTGAAATAAGAACGGGATAATGAGATTTCATGATAACAAAGAGCATTACAGTCTGATGCACATAAGCAAACAGTGCCCTTCCCTTTCTCCCCCTCCAGGTTTCCCGCTATATATGAAGTTAGAGAAACTATTTTGCTTTATTTTTTTATTTATTTTAGCATAGGAGGTGACATACAATCAGGGCTTGAACTGAAAGCTTGGTCATACTCAATAGAGCCCAAAGGAATGTGGTAAGATGAACAGAAAACAAACCCAACACCTTATAACATCAGCAGGTACAGTACACACCTATATTTTTTGTTAAAAACCCAAACACTGAAGTTTATTCTTTGTTTGATACAGTGTAAGCTCTCAAGTTATTATCCTGAGTTTTCAGGGAAATAAGCACCACTGCTGCTACCACAGCAGCAGCAACAGCAGTGTTTATTACTATTCCCAACATTTAATTTGTTCAAATGACAACTGGACCAAAACTTAGTTCCTGGCCCAAAAGAAAGTCAACAATAACACATCAAGCCCATGACTTAAAAACCCAACTACTTTTCAGCATTTTACTGCCCTTCATCATATTAATCTTTCTCTGACCAAATCTATTCATTCATCTAGGATACTCACGTGCAAAATTTTGTTGTTTCAACACACTGAAGATTTATTTAAACTGCACTGCAAACCTCTCTTAAAAACACACACACACACACACACACACACCACAAATGAAAAGGCTTGAAGCAATGTTCATCCAATATAACTTTGTTTTGAGCAGGTCAAATCACTGCGCAGAACCTGGAGAAGTCTGTATTGCTGCCAAGAGGTACACCTAAATTCATGGGCAAAGCACTCTGTCACAAATATTTACTGTGTTGTTATTTAAATAAGCATTCATTGGATCTATTAAACAACCGACTTACTCAGGACTAGAAGTATTACACGCCAATTCAAAGTTCAGTCAAACAAAAGTAGTCCAAACTTTCTATTGCAGTCAAAGATTTTCTTCAAAGAAAATTTCCTTTTTCCCCCCATTGAAAAAAATGGGCAGGCTAAAAGAGAAGAAATATTCAACAAATGTACAAGACAACTGAAAACTGAAAATAGATATTTCAAGTCACTCTTATAATCTAGTAAGTACAGGTTTGAGTTCCCAAGCACAGGGAATATTCAAGCATTTCCTTTTATGCTCACTCCTTTTGTAATCCATGGAAAGGGTAGCAGAGTACTGCCAGCTGCAGAGCAGTAGTTCAGCCAAAGTATATGAGCATTTCTATTTCAGATTGCTACATACCCATGCAGCTGAAATCCAAAAACCATGCTACAAAATACTCAGCTTTGCACGGAGTTCAAATAAGGAATAAGGGAACTAAAAGAGCACAAGAAGACCTCATGGACCCAAAAGCCAATAATAAACACTCAGCCTTAATTCCACCTGATAAATTTGTCTTTAGAAGAGAAGCCATGGGAAGGGCTATCCAATGGCAAACCCAAATAAAGTAACAAGTCTGCAGTCCTACTGGAAGTCACATAAGTCCAAACACTGCTTCAGGAGCTATGGGCTCCAAGGGAAGTGGGAAGAAGGATCTCCAATATAGAGAAGGCAATGCAAGGAAATAAGTCCTTATTGCATGCTGCTTCCTTCCTTTCCACCTGGGGCCAAAGTTCAGCAAAGCTGGATGAGCTTAAAAACTAATAAATTGAAGATTATTTCCTTCAGTACTAGGAATAGCAGAACACAGACTCCTGAAACATGTGCATACATGCAAATATCACCTGTAAGAGGACACATGAAGCTTTATACTCATCATGAAAAATCCTGTTTCTAGAGCAGTTCAACAAGTGACCTGCTACATGCCAAATTTCTAATGAAAGAATCACTTCCAAAACCTTTCTTAATTTTGCTTCTGTGCATTACGAGAAGAATAAAAATCACAACTAAACATATTTCTTGGAAATGTCAACCTTTAATACTAATAACCTTTAATACCAAGACCTTTAATACAACCTTTAATACTAAGAACACT
The DNA here is from genome assembly GCF_036417845.1 of Apteryx mantelli. Classification (NCBI taxonomy): domain Eukaryota; kingdom Metazoa; phylum Chordata; class Aves; order Apterygiformes; family Apterygidae; genus Apteryx; species Apteryx mantelli. The sequence goes on from NC_089978.1 coordinate 30,965,795, forward strand.
AAAACTAGCATTTCTGAGCCATCATCATAACTGTACTCTTAATGATAAAGCACCACTAATTGCCTTTTCAGTCAGAAGATATTTCATAATGAAGAACAATTAGTATGAAAGAGATCAAATACTCAAAGCCAAAATTTAAATGTTAAAGAATAAGCTGTTCCCATGTGATTACTAATATATCATGAAGTTTCATTTACTGCTAGTAAAACTCTTAAGCAGAGGAGCAATGAGAGGTCCTTCTGCTTCCAAGTAGAAAAATTATTTTTTCTAAGACTCACTCACCAACTTTAACATCACTTTTATGGTATCTCAGTCCTTACAAGAACACATTTCTGCTTTAGGCCACAGACTGACAGATGATGCATTATAAGAAGGAAGAAAAAAGCATTCATTTTGTATATTATTGTCACAGGTCTACTCTCTCTAAATATGTAGTGACGCTACCTCAAAGAGGGAAAAAAGTCTTCTACCAAGTTTATTACAACTATCACTCACAGCCGCCCAGTTTTGCTAGCCGGTAGGCACTTTGCTTTATGGACATAACCACAGACAGGACAGGGTTATACCAGTGGTCCCCAACTTCAGCTGGTCATGACAGCAAGCACAACACCACGTAAACCCCAGCAATCATTGCTTTCCCTCTCTCTCCAACCCAGACCACAGGCAGCTTCTTGCTGCCACAAGCACAAGACTGATGTGGGCAGAGCATTGCCCAAAAGACAGAGATTGAACTCAAACGCTGGAATACAGAGACAAAAAATTATTCCAAACTCCCTAGCAAATAACCTTGCGCTATTTTATTTTCTGTGGGTTTCATCTGAGTGATGTTCCTCAAGAATCCTGCCAGAACTAATTGAGAGCAGCTTTGCGGAGATCAAATCACCCCAGCAACTGTTCCCCTTCCAACCCAAACCAAGGCTCAGCTGCAGCTTTTTTAAGAATTCAGATCTCTTCATCTGAGGGAGGCTGCCATACAAGATTACTCACAATTTTTCTGTTGCTCAATTTTACATGTTTTCACTTTAATCCTTAAACCTGATGGTACCCTTTTAACTGCAGGGTCTTCTCCACAAGGGAGCTATTTGTCCAAGTCCACCCACATAAAAATTGAGGTCTCTAGGTCACAGATTTACTGTTATTTTCTTGCATTATTGCCTAATTAACATAGGGATTACATCCCATTCTACTAGGCCTTCTGCAGAGGGGGAAAAAGGGTGGCCTCTCAGGCAAGGATTTACAATCCAAGATGAGAGGATATAGCTATGGACAACCAGGGATGCGGGAGCAGCACCATGAGGAATCAAGGAGGGGACATTCATCTGCAAGGGTGAGTAGGAGCACACCAGCAACCCAATCTACTATCAAGGTCTTTAAAACACTATGAAAACTTTGAAGAGGCTTTTGAGTGCATACATTGAGGCAGCTTTGCAGAAGGTTTCTCCCAGAAGCAAGTGTCCATCCAACATGAGAAATCGCCAATACTGATTGTGTACAAATGCATCAAACAGGCAACAGAGACAGGTACAACAGCCCAACTAAAGGCAGGCATGAACATCACAAGAGTGAGCAAAAATGACAGGGAAAATAACAATAGGTTAAACAAAGCCCCAAAAGTGAAGACAAGACACTCAGATCTGACATGACAGATGAAAAGGACAGAAGGGTGGTTAGGCAGGACACTGCACCACAGCAAGGGATGCAGTCTTTGCAACAGCACTCTGAATGGACATGGGCAGGGCAAATCTGCTTTGCTTGAGGTTAGAGACAGTGCAAATGCACAACAGCTTCTCTTCAACACTGGCCTCTGAATTGTTCCACATGAGTTTCAGATACTTTATCAAAACTGCACGAGTCATCCACTTTCACGACACCATTTCATTAGGTCCCTATGGGCCTGTCCTCCCTTTTCGCTGGGAGATCAGCATCTCCCTATTTTAAGGAAAAAAAAAAAAAGAAAAAAGCTTGTTTTTTTTTTTAAACTGTGAAAGGTGTTTGAACACTGGCACAGGTTGCCCAGAGAGGCTGGGGATTCTCCATCTTTGGAGATACTCAACACCTGACTGGACACAGTCCTGGGCAACCTTCTTTGAGCAGGAGGTCGGACTAGTGATATTCAGAGGTCCCTTCCAGCCTCAGCCTTTCTGTGATCTCTCCCTCAGTCCATCTCCACTGATGGTCTTTCTAGACACCCTGGAGGCTCTGGCACTGCCACAGGGTAATGACCGAGTACCCCACCCTGTCTTCAACAGCACTCATCCACACTGTTTCTGCACTCTTTTGCAACGTGACCCATGGCAATTTCAAAGAAATCGGATTCTCAGTATTTTATGAACACCAAAAAAAAACCCTTTCAAATACTTAACTGAAAAATAAGAAGAGGCCAAATCATCTTGGACACCAATGCATTACTGTCTGAACCTTCCAAAGCCATGTCACTTGGGCTTTTACAAACCCTATCCCCTGAAACAGAGCTAGCCCCACACAGCTTTTGCTTACACTGCTCTAGAGCAGTTTTCAGAGGGACAATGGATTTTCCTGGCAGAATATAGCAGTCAAACTGTATTCTTGTATGGCCAACTAGCCAGCGACTTCTCCATAGAGCACCACATAGACTGAGGAGCAGATGAGTTGAGCAGAGAGATGTTATTTTCCACTCTACTTAGGAAACCAGTGTTCAGATGCAGTCACTGCAACCTGTGTTTCAGCTACTGTATAGATAAAGTTTACATCATCTTAAAAGACCTGGACAGCTATGAACATGCATCTGCCCCATTCAAAACACCAGAGAGCCTCTCCTTGCTCCCTCTGTGCCCAGGAGACGTCCATCAGCTGCAAAACTGCTCCAAGAGCAATCAATCAGAGGTGTGTTACCCATCGGGATGTCCAGCACTTACGCCTGCAACCTGAAAGGAAGGTGTTAAGAGGACACTGCCTGCTGGGTGACATTACTGCTGTTACTTTCTAGCTGCAGGGCAACTGCATGGTCACAGGCTCTTGTTCTGACAAAAGAAAGACTGCAGAGAAAGTAATATACATCAGAAAAGTAACAAAGCCATTAGCTAAGCAACTGATGCTTCAGATAAGAGTGTCAAAGATAGCAAGTATCAAGAATATATTAATATTCCTGATGTTTATTCTTATAGACTTATAAATTTTTTTGTGGTAAATGAACTCCTCTCCCCCAAAGAAATTACATGGGCAGAAAAAGCAGAAGTATAACAAAGGGATATCCATTGATAAAAACAGATCAGCAACTCAGAATACAAATCTTAATGAAAGAAGTACAAATAGATGTCAGCTTTCACAATGGACTAATTTCTTAATATATTTTTAAAGCAAGACCCTAAGAGAAAAATTTGTTCAGCGCTGAAATGAATCAAAATATCATTTTGATTAACCACAGTTAAGTCTTAACTGTATTACTACAGATTTCTAAAAAGAAAATTCCAAACATGTTCACAAAATCAGACTATTCTGATTTTTTGCCAGATAGGCTACCTTCCAAGAATAAAAGTGTGGGAAAAATGCTAGTACAGTGACAGAACAACATCCCTACTTCTCACTCCTAAAAGGAGACAAACTGAAGATAAAATGAAAGAGTTGACAATTACTGGTGGATCTTAAAGCACATATATTCCAAGAACCAACGTGAAATAAGTGATATAAGCTGTAGAGGGTGTGTGAAAAATAACTAAAAAAGCACCACAATTTTCTTAAACGTTTACCAACAGCAAATACTAAAAATAATGAATGCTATGGCTGAAGGCATTTTTCCTTTAAGTACTCTGAAAGAAAAATCCTATCAAACTTTAAACCATTCTTTCACTACCAAAGTTGGGGCAGGGGGGTGAGGGAAGGGTTCTGATAGATTCACTTTTCCCATTTCTTTTTCATGGGCAATACAGAGACATCTTTAACATGCAAGCGGTATAGGTTACACCAATCTATTTTAAGTATAATCAAATTAACATTGTCTCAAGCATATCAAGTCCATAAATTTTTAAGCTGCTCTAAAGCAAGAGTCACTTAATGTGAATTTTTTGTTTGTAAGGAACCAGGCAGTAGGAGATGGTGTAAACATGGCCACCTGGTTCCCTCAGAGAGGTCTTCACATATTGTGTACAAGCCAGCGCGAACATTTGTTACACTAAAATGCCTGGCATATGGTTGAACTGACAATTTAATAATATCTCGATAAGGATGATGCCAGATTTTTGGCGGAAGATAAGCATGTTTTATCATTAAATATTTGTACTGCAGCAGCACCCAAAGACCTTGATCAGAAAGGGGCCTCATTGTGCCAGGCACAGAGTCACTGACCTAAAAAGTTGACAGCCCAAGACAACCAGGCCACATACAGAGACAGAGGAGAATATATTGACTGCAGAGACATAGTACCTTTATGCCATGTACTACACTGGTAACAAGTCTTCCTCCATAAATACATCTACATCTCCCCATTTAGACTTCTTGTACAAGTCATAATTGATCTTGAGGTAGAATCTGGAAGATCTATTCTATACAAACATGCCATGGTGCTGTCCAAAAAACCAATAGTGACCTTAATGGTGGAGACAATTGGTTTATCTTCTAGACATTATCTTCTCTATACATCAGTAAAATACACTTCAAAGAAAAAATCCAAGTAGGCATTAGTCTTTTGGAAATATCAGCTAGCAGCTTCATTCACAGCATCATCCACTGAAGCTTTGTTTCCTGCAAAGATTCCTTAAAATTGTTGCACATGAACATTGCTCTGGCATTTCAGACTACTTTAACCATAAAATTTACAGCTTACTCTTATTTATGGCACATGATCCAGCGAAAATCCTTCTCCCCTCCTCCAGTTCCATGAATATGATTTTTGCTTCCATAATATCTTCTATCCTTAACAACCAAGTGAAATGTGAATAGAAGAAATGCATTAAGCGTGAAATCAGATCTTGGAATACCTTAGTTCCATTCACACTGCTAAAGCAAAGTTACTTATGTAGACATTACTGATGACAGATTTAGTGCACAACCCATGAGAACTAGCAGAAACCCCAAAAGAACAGAAAACAACCCCCTGTATAGTATAGCTGCCTAAATGTTACCCTTTAAACAGCATTTCCCACTCAGACTTCCTATAAAAGACAGCACTTTATTAAACAACATGCCAGCAGACTGAAACCAACTATGACACATGGTAGAGAGAAAAGATGAGAGCAACAGAAGTTTCTATTCAAAAAGAAACTGCGCATGGAAACTTAGCAGCAAGACTACAAAAATGACAGACCTTGTCTCCAGTAGAAAAGTCTCAAGTCTCAGTCAGATTAATCTTTAGACAATCACACAACATATTTGATCCAGCTTGTACATCCACAACAAGAAAATAACTACTGCAGAAACAGGATTTCAGCACACAGATGTTACATGTCTCCTAAAGGCTGCATGCAAGTAAAATATCTTCCTTTGCAGCAGGATCGTTATTTATGTATCAGCTATTCTGCATGGGCTTGTTTGTGGTTTTTTTTAAATATACACACTAAATATATACACACATCACAAGCACATTAGCAACAGAACACTAATATTTTCCCAAAACATATATTTTTAGATGTTTAGATGAGACAGCCTGCAGACTTATATTGCACAGCAGCTGGAAACTCCTCCTTCCCTCTTTGCCCCCAAAGGAATAAGGAAGGGACAGGCTCACATAACTTACTTTCACCTAAGGTTCATACCGACACACAAATTCTAGAATATTTTTGCTTGGCACATATTTTCAACTGCTTTTTGCGTATCACATTTGCTCCGACTTCATATTTAACCAAAGGTTTAAATTAAATAACCCGCAGTATTTTAGTTTGTCTTCACTGTTCCCATTCAGGGCTGATGAGTGAAATCTGGCCTTGCTGCTATTTGCAGACATGCTTGCACACGCAAGTCAGCCTTATTACACCTTCTTGATTCTAGGACTTGAGATAACATACACAAAAGATCACTTCTAAGAAAGTTATAGTGGTTTTAGTGAAAGTTATTCTAGAACACCAGGGAGTCGTACAGCATTTTTTGGCTTAAGATACCCAAAAGAACTCATTTTTTATTTAATATTTTCTTGGTTTCTTCCTCTTAACAAGAAACACGACTGAAAACTTCAGCAGCAGCAAGCACCTTCCCGATGAAGATTCTCAGCTTGTGAAGTTTAACAAGTATTATTTCCTGCACACCGCTGAGAGTGCTAATACATAGTATTTCCTCATTTAGGAGCCCAACATGACACCATTAACATTATTTGCTAGTCATTTAATCTAACAACAAATTAAGAAAGCAAAAATATAATATTTACAAAGATATAGGTGCAACTTGAAAATTCAAAGTGTTCCAGGTATCCATTTTCTTGAAGTTATAGTTATGTGCTTCCCACAAAATAAATGCATACCCCTTGCTTGAATGTGAAGGTGTTTCACTAGACAGATGCATGCCTTGATCTTGTACTCGAAATACTGTAGGCCACTGTTGAAGGAGATACTGGAGTAAAAGGCCCTTAGGCCTAATTCAGTAAATGCCATCCTTATATTCTTAAATTAGTTTTTAAAATGGCATTTGGCTTGGGTCGGGTACCAAACGGGGTCCACGTGCAGACAGCGATGAATGCACTCAGACGAATTGCTCTTAATTCTGCCATTCAGCACCACGGGCCAAATTTCTCCCATTTGCACCAGCTCCGTGCTGCGGGGTCCTGCCAGCCAGGACAGATCCTGGGGTGAAAAATCATTCAACTACAAAAACGCCTCCGCTGCTTCCTCCCTGCGCCAGCTCTCGCTGTGCTTTCGCGCACGCTCGAGGGGCGATTTGGGGATGACAAGGGCCGGAAGGGAGGTGGCGAGCACCCGGCCAGGGAGCGGCGATGCCCCGCGCCAGGAGGGCAGGGGCGCCGCAGGGAACGACACTGAGCCCCAGACCCTGCCCGGGCCTCCCACAGGCCTCTCGAGGTCTACAGATTTGGATGGGGGAAAGGAGGAGGAAATGTACTTTGCTCTTCACAATTCCAAAGGAATCACAGGACTTCTCACTGAATCAGGAGCAATTTCAGCACCGGCTTCAGCAAAGGAAGGACTTCTCCCACTCCTAAGACCACTTCCAACCGCAGCCAAAGGTTTGTACTCTAAAGAAAAGCACCTGCCTAACCAAAACACACCCTTTTGGCTTCCGCAGCACTGGGATGCATTTGTGACTTGCTGCAGTCTCTGATGCCATTAGACATTGGTTACAGCAGAAATAATGCAACAAAGAATGAACTTAAAAAGCATCTTTGAAAAAAATATACACTTATTTTAGATGAGTCAGAGTATCGTGCAGTCTAAACTAAAGCAAAGCTTGTAAAAGAATTTCATATTACATTAAACCAAGTTATTTTCACTCATTTCTGGTGACCGTGCTCTCCCCTTACCTTCTGCCAGAGGAGAAACAACAACATCACATGCTGTGCTGCAGGTCTGGGACGGGGTAGCTGTTCATAAACACTCCGTCATGTGTCTATCCTGTTTTCCACGTTTTTAACTTCATGCTATTTATTTATAGTTTTTTGAAATTCCAATATAAACACGTGTTAAAAAATCTCTCTAAATGCAGCCCTTTCTGACAGTAACAGAGTTTCAGATCTGCTTACGACTGCATACTAGAATAAAAGTACGCCTCGCATTTGTGTTTCCCTGCCCCACTGCAGTCAAAACTCTTGTTTGCTCAGACCGTTCACGACAGAAATGCTGGCTTTTAGCTGAGCCTATTCGCAAACCTTTGGTTACTTTGGCCTCTTACATTTTTCAGCCCCTCTAGCGCGTTACAGCAGCCAGTGACTGCAAGGGTGGTTTGACTTCAGCCTCACCACATAAACGCCTCTTTGAGAAGCTCCAGCCTGGCACCACTTTGATGCTGATGCATGTGATAGAGGCCAAAGTCTCGATGCAGCAAAACCCGAGGGAGGAGAAGGCACAGCCGTCCACCCACACATTTCTAGAGAAAAAAAGCATACCCAGACTTCCTGATTTGATTAACACCCTGGCATCAAATCCTGACCCAGACAAACTACGTATGACTGATACTTGCCTAGGACCAGCTCAAGGCTTCTCAGCAGTGTAGGAGACGTTGAACCTTGTGGCAATAACAAGCTGGCAAGTGGGAAGCTGAGAATGGCCCTGAAGAAAGGTGCTTTCCACCCCTTGCAGCACCACATCCTCCATCCCTGCACCTCATGCACACCCCCACGCCAGCGTCGCCATCCCCCCCGTCTCCAGCCTGGACTCAGCCAACCGCCTCAAATGCCTCGCTCCTTCGTACCACAGCTATTCCTCCTCCTTCCTGCCCTGCTGCAAGCCCCAGTCTCAGCCAGGCACCTTTTGGGCCACTGCAGCAGGGGAGGAGGCACCAGGCTGGCACCTCGGGGAGAGGGGGGGGAAGCGCCAGGGCGCAGAGCCAGGCTTTCTTCTTTTGCTGCAGTCTGAAGAAGCAGGAGCAATGGCTGATGCTGCTGAAGAGGGCTTTCCCCCCACCGAAAAACAGGCTGCCCACTTCGCGCCCCTCCCTGGGCGGCGGCAGGAGGCAACATCAGCTACGCAGGCAGCATGGGCTGCTCCAGCAGGCAGGGTGCCCCGTCCTCTGTCCTCCCGTCCTCCCCTCCGGGCAACGCCGGCACCCTGCCTGCTTCACCCGCCCCGCCGCGGGCAACCCCTGGGGGCTCGCATGCAAGGGTTAAAGTTTGGGGGGGGGCACGAAAGTGTTCCCCCCCACCCCAGGTCTGTAGGGATTGTATTTAGAAAGTGTATCTTCTAAAAACAACAATGCAAATGTCAATAGTTGCAAAGCAAGAAGCTCTAGAAGGTTTTTTAGGGTGTGTATTTTATAAAGAAGGGAGAGGAATGGGAACACTGGAGCAGGAAAGAACAAGATATTTAACCATAAAAAGGGGGTGGAGGGTTTCCAATTCCATGAAGCAATCAAGTTCCCCATCCCAAGAAAACCACTGGGTGTGGGCGCTGCAGTTACCAAAAGGGTTGTTCCTGTGTCACGGAAAGAAAGACGACTCGACACCACATCTGTCTGCTTCCTACAATGTGACGGCTCAAGCCTTCTTGCTACCTTCTCGGATTTTCCCAAGGATGTCACCTCAGGGGGCAGAGGCTCCTTCGGGAACATCCAGGGGTGGGTGCAGGGAGCCGCAATGGCTCAGAGAAAGGAGGCGACTGGAGGCGCCGAGTCCTTTAAGGATCACACCACGGCTTCGGACAGCATAAGGTTTGGGAGTTTTTTCTGCAGTGTGAGCTCAATGCTGTCACTGTAAAGTTTTTCTAACCAAAAAATATTCTTCCTAGAAAGACCTTTCCTATTAAATATTTGTGATTGCTGCCACAAACAGGCTCTAGCAAAACACAGCTGACAAAATCTGTCACTCTCTTTATACAGGGCACATCTAAAAGAGGTCAAGTTATAAATACTTGTTCTTAGGGTGGACATTCAAATCCCCCCCCTTCCCCAAGTCTCCTCAAAAATACAGTGTTAAGAAAAAAAGTTATATTCAGCTACAGTTTGTCAAAAAAAATCTTATCATATAGAAAATGGCTTAAGAGGGAGGTCCACATACCTGATTTTAATACAAATCTAGCTTTAAAAGTTGATGGGGAGATAGGGTTTACAGGATTTCACTCACTCTTAGCCTTAAATCACTTTTATAATAAGAAGTGTGAAGCTAATCATATCAAATAACTTTAGTAGAAAGACATTTGGCATGTATAAAGTACAGTTAATCATCAGTTCATTCCTGCCTGATGATTTTAAAGCTGCTCACTATCAAGCACCGTGCCATAAGGGAAGATGTCACCCCAAAATCCAGGCTAGTAAAGAAAAATTTAAGTACCTAGAATTTCATCTCTGCAACTCTGAGTTGTGCCTGTTTTTATACCCATGCTTTTTTTTTCTCCCCAGACATACACAACTGCATCTTTACTATTTCATAATACATAATTACTTGCATCTGTCTTTTGAAGTTTAAAGGAAACTATCCATCAGAAAACTGTTGATTATATTTCTAGAAATTTCTAGCACTGACAAAGTTAAAGATCTTTATTTATTACAGTCTTTAATCCACATTTGTAGGAGAATACTTCATAAATCACCTCTTTTCCTCTCCACCCTAGCTGGACATTTGAATTGTCTAGAAAAGGACTTGCGGTAACAAACATGCAATGTGGTGCTACAGCCAGACTCAGTAACAACAAAAAAGAAAATACAAAGTATTTTGACAACAAACACAACGATCTTGCTTAAAAAAAAAAAAAAAAAAAAGCACATTGTAACTTCCAAAGAACCCCTACTTATACATTCTTTGTTGATACACATACAAGGTAATTTCTCACTCTAAATACCAGGTTAAATCAGACAGCTCTTCCTACTTAGACATTTGTATGATCCCAAAGGAAGCACTTACCCATTACAACTCTGTTTCCAAACTTGGTACCTTTCTTTCACGCAAGAGCTCCAATTGCCTTCCCATGCTAATCCCACACTGGGAGAAGCACTCGGGTTCTGCAAACAGTGCAGGCAATCTCGATTCGCAAAACCTGTGCCTTCCAGCTCTTCCTTCAACATGAGTCCAGGCCAAAAAAATAACAATAATATCAATTTATTAAAGTAACTAACAGATTACCAACATGCTTCATATGATAAAAAACTGTTTGTAATATATATCCTCCCTGAAAGCCCACACTGTCTTTCTATTTGCTTATTTTGTGTAATCTCTTCCCATACTGCGATTTTTCAGATTAGATATGCCACTGTGTGTTTTAGCCTAGAACCTGGTATGGCTCCTTCATCCCAGAACATCTCTGCAGACCTGTGGCACTGACACCTGATAATCCTGAAGAAAACCAAATACAGTTTGGATCCTTGAATAAATTAAGGAGAATTACCGATCGCATATTTTAGTTTCTTTTACATGCAAATATGCAGAGACCAATAACATTATTTGCCTCTTCTATCGTAAAGTAGATTACGAAGTCTAGTGTTAGCATTTACTTATCAACGAAATTGCACATTCACTATCAGATTCTTTCTTAGAAAGTCCATGCATTCAGCATGTTCTTATGGTCAGAAAGTACCCATTTTTCTTGGTATTGCCCCTCATCACACAGTTAATAAAAATTCATGGACTACTTTGACAGAGTGTTTGTACCTCCATTTTTTCTACTTCCAAGAAGCCCGAAGCTATCAGATTCTCTCTGCTAGGTTTTATTTCGCGTGCTTTCTTCAGCGCTGATTTTGGCAACACATTAAGTGTCATGTACTCCCAAAAGGTGATTTCAGAACAAACCCCCAAAAGGCATTTGTTAAGGGAACCTTATGAGCAGTTATTTTGATGGCTTGCTCATATTATTCTGCACAGCTAAATGGACAACCTGCAGTCGGTTAAGAAATCAATTCTTTTGACTCCAACCCTGGCAAGATACAAATGCAGCAACACTGGTGTACTCTCTGAGCACTCAGGCAAGGAGAGAAAAACAAATAGTAAAATGTGTGTTTAATTGAGGATTTGATGGTTAATTACACAATGTTGTTAAGCAGCATACATCAAGAAGTTGTGTAGTTTCCTGGTCAGGAAGAGAAAGGATGAAGCAATGAAGGATGAGGGCTTAAGAGTGGATCATACAAATCCTAACTTCTTCAACAGAAAAAATGGCAAAAAAGGTAGCTGTCATATTCATAGGAAGTCTCATTGAATCTTGATTTAGTATTCATACTCAAATATATAATACCTGCAAACAAAAGATTCTCCAGTCTCCACCAGATGAGCTCAACAGCAAATCTCAGAATAAATTTAACCCAGAAGGTAATTTCTCCATCTTCCTCCTAAGAAAACAATTTAAGCTCTTGTGCACATGAGCTCTGCTACAAAATTAAGGAGCTCTGGTCTTCAGCCACATCAATCAGTTCTTCTACCTGCAGCTTCTTTCTCGTAAGTAACTTTTGCTTGTTTTAAATGTATAAAGATAGATATGAATCACACTCCATTTCTCACCCACTGGCAAAAATCAAGTTGACACAAGAGTCTTTCAGCTATGCAGCTCAGGGAATATAGTAGCCCAGACAACAAATTAACCCAACTGAGCTGGGCACACAAATCCACTGGCTCATCAGCCAGCTCCTCTCCAAGGAGCACTGGAGTCACCCTGCTGTTACAGGCAAGAGCGATGAAACATTGGCAGAGCCCCCGTGCGTGGAAGGGGCACAGCACCAACCTGCAGTCAGGACTGGCCCCCTCACTGAGCCACCCGGCTTTCCTCCCAGCACGGTGGGATGAAGTTGTCTGAGCACCCAAGACCCCAAAACAGAGCACAAGCTGTGCACTTGAGTTCGAAGAAGCTCTCAAAGCAGATATCATTTTCTGACTTACCTCCCTACTTCTCTGGTCCAGTGTCTATGTCCACCTGGAGCTGTGGGTTTTAGTAGACTAGAGACATCCAGTTACAGTTTTCCACCTCTGATGCTTACCAAAGAGCAAGAGATGGCCTATTATGCTTAAATAGCTATGTGGGAAGAGTCTTCTTGGCTCATCCTCCAATGAGGATCTCGATATCCCTTTCCCACTCATCTTTCAACACCTAGTTGTCAAAAGGCCATTAACTTCATATATGCTCTGATTTATCAGCAAATGCATTAATATTCTCAGGCTGTTACTGAAGAAATACAGTACAAGATGATCTGTCATAAATTTCAAGGTAAAAGGAGCATTTTAGGAGTTGGCTCACCCAGGCAAACATTCAACTTCCATTTATTTTTATTCTCAGACCATACATTTTGAAGTTATTTATACAATTGCTCAACATGATGGGACAGAAGCTTTCATGAATGCAAAGGATTAAGCATGGTACTTATCATCCAAAAACACAACCAGAGCATTTCACAGGCTGTACACAAGCACAAGCATAGAGTCACTCACCCAACATCAAAGTATAGTTACCTCCAAGGTGTGAAGTAGCAGCCACTCTGCATTAACACTATGGATTTGTTTACAGAAAGAGAAATGAAGCTTAACGTCTCCAGCTGAAGCTACAGAGGAATTCTAGGCAGGCAGAAAGTAATTATTCAGCTGGAGTTTGGCCAGGATACGGGAGTTAGCACTGCTATTCTCGCAGACCGTGTCGGGGACCATTTAATGACCACTAGTGCTGTCTACTGAGTCATCAGAGCCACTTCATGCAAAATCTGGGTTCTCCTTGGTCATCTTCCATTTCCATATTGACCAAGTCCAGCCCCAATTAGTTCAGGGCACAGCACAAGAAGGACGGGCTAAAAGTGTAACTATTAGTGTCACTTTCAAGAGTAGTAAAATTTACATGGATTAAAGGGATGAAATCTTTATATAGAGTAAAAAGGATAATTATAATGAAGGCATCTGTCTAGCTGGCACCACCTACAGCAAGACCTGCAAGCGGTAATTGTACAATAACAACGTGGTGTTTAGTGTGAGGTTTAGGACATTCTGCCAGAAAACCTAAAGCACCCAGGTTGTAAAACACTGTAATAAGTAGGTAATCCCCAGCCTGGCGTCCAAGTTACTGCCCTAACCTGTTCCCTATGATTATAAAATGTCTCAGTGTCAGCAGGTTCACTGTGAGTCAGAGCTGAAATAATAAATGGCTTATTTTCCATCCTGATGGAGGAAATACATCACGGCTCATTGTGGCTCACTCACTGAGGCTGTTTTTTTTTTTCCTCAAACAGGAAAATGTAAAAATAACCAAGTCATTCTGCCTTATTGCACTTATTTTTAATTAACAAAGCCCTTATTACAATCAAATTAGAAAAGAAAAAAGAAGTATGTTTTCAGTATGGTCTGCAAAAACAATACCTTAGGAAAAATACGGAAGAAAAAAATACTGCACAAACAGCCAAAGAATATGAAATTTGTGACAAATATCCTCTTTGCCAAAGTGATTCCACTACTTTGTTATTGTAAACAACTGGTTGCCTGAGCCGAGGTAAAGATCAAGGCTCTAATCCCACCTGCACTTTTGCTCCCAAAAAGCCGTCTTTAATCAGATTCCAGTGCAACGTGTTCAAAGCTACTCAGCCATGCATTTGCACAGTCGGGACCGCTGGCTGAGCACCAGCATCCCAAAAACACCCATCCCTGATCTAACACAGAAGTACATAACAGCAGTAGCATTGCAAGCAAAGTGTAACCATTCTTAACACCTTTGACAAGCTAAAAGAACTACAAAAGAACTATAACAAGAAATGGACGAAAATAACCATCACCAAATTATGGACAGAGACTACAGACACAGACATATTAGCTCTTTCAAGTACAAAGAGATCACATTTTTATATACTTATACAAAGTGACATATATAGATATATATATATTTTTTATATCACTTAGAACAATAGAACAGTATAGTAAAAATTAGAATAGAGCAAAATAGAAAAATCTGTAAGCAAATTATATATAAAAATCTTAAGCAGCATCACTCTTAAAAAGGAAAGACAAATACCTAACATACTAGAAAACCCAAATACACCAGAAGTTGTACAAAATATAGAAGGAAGAAAACCTGGGATGAATATCATGAAAACAGCCCTGATAAATATTCCTCCTGGAAAAAAATCTCAAAGAATTGCAATTTCTTCTGAAACAATTTCTTCTATACTATTTCTGCAGCTTCTTCTATGTGCATCAGTAACTCAAATTTATCATGACCTTTAAAACCACAAGATCCTCTGGGTAACAGTGGTCAGGACTCAGAGCTACCATCGCAACAGGCCTGGCTTTTTTTCTTTGCATGCACTTTTCACAGTGCCAGAGTTTGCCTCCCAGACACACTGCAGTGTTACCTTCTACCCCATGCTGCTTTCTATCTCAAAAACCCCTAATAATTCGGCTTCTGTTCTGGTGCTCCCCCTGTCAGCCCTAATTCTTGGCAGCCCTTAAAGCAGCTACTTAAAAAGACTAATGGTCTTGCATGGGACTTGGACGCTGGGACCAGATTAAGCTCCAGGTTCAGCCACGAGCTCCTGCGTGGCCACGGCCCCTTGTCACCCTGTGCTGCCCTGCCAGGGACAGCAAGGACACCAAAAGCTCTGCCCTTGTGGCTCCCCTCTCATTTAGACTATTTTTATAAGGCACTTAGAGGTTTCTGATAAATTCAGTGTTGACTTCGCTTGCAACTGTTCCTCCCAGCTGTCCTTAGTTCAAAACATACATCAAAATAAGTGAAAATATTAAAAAGTGACAGGTTGATACATAAAAGCTATGCAAGACCAACAAGCCATGTCACATTTCCTACAGACTTGCACCCGTGTCCCAGATAACTTCCCATCAGCATAACCTCAACCCCACCATCTGCATCCCCTTGGCAACGTAGCTACTTTCCTTCCTTATCTTTTGCAGCCCCCCCCGAAATGGGCAGCACCTGCCCCCGAGCTCCCTGGCACCCTCCATCCCCACCCCACACCCATCAGCAGGTCCAGCACCCTGCGTACCACCAGGAAACACCTTATCTCTCACCACGCCAGGTAGGACCACGACCACAACCACCCCGGCCCAGCCAGCCAGCCACTTGCTACCCATCAGAGAAGAAAAAGGAGATCCCAGGCAAGGCCACTTAATTCATGAGCAGATTTTTTTTTTTTTAACATTTTACTCCTGAGAGCCATAATACTGAATATTACAGTGATGAGCACAGAAGTTGGATTCATTACTGCCTTATGACTCATTAAAGTTTTTTTTTTTTAACTGAATAAAGTTTCCATAATTTTGGGGCCACATTTCACATCAGAGCTACACTTCAAAAAGCATTACAAATCAACACAGTTTCAATGACAACACTACAGGGAAGCGCAAACACCCAGCATTTGGAATGGCAAGAAATTAGAATTTACAAATATTGCAGAGATACATATCAATTAGCTTATATTTATAATTTTCTAATCCTTTTCACACTTCAGATTTCAACTCTAAACAACAGAGGAAGAATGCTTCTTTTTAAATTTCTGGGGTTTATTTATTTATTTCCATTTTGGCTAGGGATATGAGCAGACCTGTTTAATGGCATTACACAGCACTGCTTCTGAAAGCAAAAGTCTGCTCTAGCATACATCAATAAGAGCAAAAATCCATTCTTTCTGCACCAAAGATCACAGAAAAAAGTACATATGTTTAAAGATAAGGCTTTCAGACAGATGAATATCTTGTATTCCCAACTAGTAAAGTTGGGAAAAGCAGACAGCTTTGAATTATACAAGCTCTTTCTTTGACTCTTCTTATTATTTTAATTAATCTGCACTGGAAAAGTCACTTTCTTAAATAAAATTCATAGCAAACTAGCTTCCATTTTAATTTCAGCTTAGTTATAATATTCATTTAATGCTACTTTTTTTTTCTCATCTGCATTTACAATATTATTGAAGAGTTCATGCTTCCAAGTAAAGATTGTTTTTTTGAACAAATAGGAAATTCTGTAGCAGCTTTTCTCCATAACAAAATCTTCCATTACATAACAGACTGTATACCTTTAAGATAATCCTTTATAACACATGTTGCCTTCTCTTCAGAAAGGGAAACTTTCCTTACTAAGCCTCAACAAAGGAAAGCAGGATTTTACTAAGCAAAAACTGGAAAAACACACAACATCTCATGCCAATCACTATTTGACTTGACGTTGCAAAGTTTTCGCATTTCCTCTCTTACCTTCCTTTATAAACACCACCACCAAAACACTTCCATTTGCTTGGATTTTTCAGCACTCCCAAACAGGAGGAAACTTCTCTGCACAGTTCTGAAGTTCCCAGCACGTTACAGCCTTTGCCCCCAGCCTGAAACCATCCAGGCTCTGCAAACTTTCTAGGAAGCGCACTTGCGGTTCAGATATTCCCTATGTCCATCCTGGGAGCAGGCGCGCCTGTGGCTGACGGACGTCACCACCGCCCCTGGCTACAACAGCACATGGTGAAACCAGCCCCCCTTCCCGCTTTCCCAAGGGTGAGGGGGAGAAGCGGCTCGGACGGCAGACGAGGGAAGTTATGCCATTTATTTGCAAACCACACCTGCGTGCGAATTTTGCGGCTGCGCTCAGGTGGGAGTTAAGGCCTCCTAGAGCGGGCAAGCCGGGAGCAAGGTACTGGTTAAAGCGCGGGCAGGACGGCCACCGTCCCACCACCCGGGAGCAGCCGCCTGTTGCTACAGTGTGCGATGCCCATCACTGCTCTACAGACGAGCAGGGCTCTTGCTTTGTAACTCCTCTTACAGAACCTTCTCACCCAGTCTTTTAATGTCCTACCCAAGGCCACTGTAGTACTGATAAGTAGATACACAGAGCTGGGTTTCCAAATCTGAACAGAAGTCCTTGCACACGCTGGAAACAGCATGGTCTGAGGTACCATCTTAGCCCCGTACACTCAGACTTGAATTTGATGGCATTATTTTGTCAATACTTGAAGCTGTTCATTGATCTCTTTCCTAAATGGATGGTGTGTCACAATTTGAGCCTGCAAGGTCTTCTGGTGATGCTCACAAGGGCTGACTCCTTCCTAGAGACTTACTCGCCTTGCTAGATGAAGTGCCTCCTTGTGAACGGTCGGAGCAGGAACCTATTTTCCTCCAAAGACTACAGAAGGATCAGCCTCCTAACACCAGCCTCCCGAGCCTTTTCTTAATACCTAGTTGTCTTCACTCTCTCCTTCTGTTACCCAAGGACTTTCCTCACACTAGTGAGAGGGACTTTGAGCCACAAAAGTCAACACATGGAAAGGCACCACTAGGCTTTTGAACTAAAGACCTTTTCTAACTAGCCTTTCCAACCAAAGGCAACCTCACACAGAGTTCAGAAGAGGACTCTGGCCGACACACCAGCCAACTGGGCAGGGACAAACAAGAAACCTCTGTTTCATGCTTTGACCCTTCAGCGCTGCAGAGGAATTTTTCAGAACCTCATCAGGCTCTCGCACAACCAAATCCCATCAGCAGTTACACACATGATCTTAGGTTACAAGTACAAGATGAAAGGTTAAATCTGAAATGGTAAACGACATCTGCTTTTCTTAGTGACGTTACCTACAGGAACATTAATGCAAGAATTACATAAAAGGGGAGAAAAAAGATTTTAAGAGGGGAGAGGGAATATTCAAGTCAGTACAGACAGGTTTTCCTACTCTACCTCATGTAATAAGATTCAGTATAAGATATATTTTAGCTAATTGGCAACACAAGCAAGAAACCTGATCAGAAGTTTCTAACAGTAAAAGAACACGCTGCTTTCTGAAATTTTTCCATACATTTGGAAGTATTTTTCACATTTCAGTATAATTCAGAGCATGTTAAAGATATTTTTGAGGAAAAGGCATGTTTCCTACAGCAGAGCTCATTTATCTGCCACTTAATGGCAACAAACTCCAAGTCCTGGTTGGAAATTTCAATTTCTCCTCTGCATGATTCATTTGTCTCCGGGACAGACCCAAGCAGGGAATTCTCCCAGTGAAAGACAGACTAATCACATTATTTCAAGTCATTCAGGCACTCACTTTAAAGCCATCTGGCCCCAGTGGCAGAATCTCTTGTAATAGCAAATCTCCCAGCAGAAAAAAATATATTCAAAGGCTAAACACTAGCTAAATCAGAGCCAAGAGGCAATGCTCCTACAGCCAGGAAGACGTAAAATGTTATCACTGTCTCATTCCCATTCCTAATCTTTCACACTGCCTTGGAAAGTACTGCATAGCTTGTATATATATATTTCATAAGTATACATGACAGAGAGAGAGAGCACAATGCTCATCCACGTGTGCAATGCAGCACTGCTACTTTGCATCCCAGTGGCTGATGCAGAAAAGCCAGATTTTTGCAAGATGCAGAAAGATCCCACCATAGCCCAGGGACTGGGACAACGCGGCAAACCCACACATGCTTGAGACTCTCCAGTCATGTCTGAACCCACGATAAGTCTGTGTGAGAACCTTTTTCTGAGTAGATGAGCCACGCACAAGTATCAAAATATACTTCGTCCAAAATAGGAAAATCTTACTGTCCTGTTTGCTTGAGTTCCTCCAGCAAAGAAGGGAGACAGGGCTCAAGTCAGCACCACAAAAGACACCCTGGATACCCATGCCACTGGCTGGCCAGTGTCTGCGTGTCAGCCAGCTAGTGGTGAAAGACACAGCAAATATCCGCTCTCACTTCAGGAGCAGATAGGGAACGTGGGAATAAGGTAAAGTACTGAGCAATGGTGCCGGTGACTAAGGTAGTTATTCTTGTCCCCCTCTCCCAACTTCTCCAAGCTCCATCAGCTTCAGCATCTCCTTCCCTTGGGAAGGGCCCTCCTCCTCACCTGAGATCCCTTCTTTCTCCACAGCTACCAGCTGCGGTCTCGCTCAGATCACCTTTGAAAATGAAATTAAAATGAAAATATTTGTTCTCAGCTATAAACAGTTTTGAAGTTCACGGCTTTTCTTTCAGACGCGAGGAGTCTCCTGAGCACATGAATGCTTACCAGCCTTCTGCCCACTGCACCGTCTGCTCGACCAAAAGTTATGGCCTCCACCTCGCCCATGCCCTGAAGAGTGTTGTGACTACGGCACCGCTGCCACTATTTCACGTGTTGGCAAACCCAGTGCAGAGAGCAGTCCCGTGCTCCTGGGTATACATCCCATAATATGAAGCCTTTATTAATCAATAAATGCCTTGAGATGCAGAGCAAAGCCCAAGCTAATAAAAACTGCCGGGATTGCCTGTTCACGTTTCACATCAGCACTAGCAGCGATGAGGAAGAGGTGAAGGGAAATGAGGATGCAGCCGGGAGAGTCCAGAGGGTAAAGAGTGTAAGGAAGGCGCTGCTGCAGCAATTCGGAGAGTCAGGGAATGAAGGGGGAGGAGAAGGCAATGTCCAGCTTATTAAAAAAAAGAACCTCTAATACGAGGCATCAAAGAATGAGTTAAGAAAAAAAGCACAGAAAAATGCTGTATTTTGCTCAATGCATAACTAACCATTGGAACCCATGGCTGCAGGATAACTCCAGGAAAATAACTTGCAGTGATTAAAAAGGGATTAAGTGGGTTTTATAAAAAACAGTATCTGTTGTTAAACACGCTAAAATAAAATTACAAGAGTTAATAACCCATTTGCTCCAGGGCATAAACTAATCCTCTTCTAAGGGTAGCAGAGATCTCCCTGCATGTCAGCTCAGTATCTGGTGCAATACTTCCCTCCATAAGCAAGCAACCTTTGCTTTTTATTCCCGGCATTTAAAAATTATCTTGCTTGACTGAAAGAGAAAACATGCTCTTGCTTGGGCCTTCAATTGACCTCACATAATTAATTCTGGAGCTTACCAGATATACAATTCCCTTGGGCAGGGGGGAGGAGAAGGAGTAAAATGCATGGAAAGGGAGGAAAGGGGTTTACTTGCCGTCTGCTTCAATATTCTGCTCTAAATTTCTCAAATATAGTTTGTCAGGGCACTAAAAACAAGTACATGAGATAAAATTCTGGTAAAAATCTCAAAATATGAACAAAGCACAAAATCTATCAGTACTTTTCGGTGTAACAGTTTACCAACCAAATCAGTTTGTAAGAAAACTAAACATTTAGGATAGACAGCAAGGGAAGATTTTTAGTATATCAGAACAGAATTCACTCAGCCTGCTAATAATTAAAGCACTACCTAATATTATATTCTGTTGTCAAAATTGGGGCAGAGCTGAAGTAGGATAAACTCTGAGATCATGATTCCACCCCTTCCAGTACCCTCACACAACCTCCAAGCTGCAAACCCAGTTACCTTACTACTGGGTTGGCTGGTCTCCAAAACCATTGTTTCTGGACAAAACACAAGATGGGACACAACGTGTTTTACGCTACACTGTGGTTATGCATTTTCGGTTTCAAATGCCAGCTCGCTCTTTCCCACAGCCACAGACGGCAAGACAGACGCATCCTGGGGGCGTTCTCTGCAGGCGCAGCAGAGGCAGTTTGGGAGCACTGCGGCACTACAAGTGCTGGACAACAGACGTACACAACTCATGCCACCAGTGACTTTTCCCAATATGCTGCCTCAATACCTTCTCCAGTTTCATTTAAGCCTACCTTTTTTCTTTTTCCTTGCTTTTTTTTGGCATGTGGGGAAGTGTTGCAAATTACATCTAGTTCAGTTTGGCAATTCCAAAGGTCAACATTTGCACTCTATTTTCGAAAAAAAGACTTTGCAATGCTCTGCTTTGATTCACTAAGAGGACGGATCTGGCATACCTGTGACTTGTGAGTCTCAGTGGAACAAATACTCTGTTAAGTTTGGCACTGACCAAGCAGAGCAATTACAGTGCTGGAGTCGCACGTTAATCTGATAACCAAAGCACGGAATATAAAATGCCTCCAAGAAAAAAGGCTCTGCAACTCTAATTAGTTATACAGTGAATCCAAACATATTGTTTCAGATGACTGTATGTATATATCCATCCCATCTCCTCCCCTACTGCTGAAACAGCAAACCATGCATGGCAGATGGCGTGATTCATCTTAAAATTACTCCAGCAGCATTCTTCCTATTAGCCTCTAAGGAGTAAACTAGGATAAAAATATTCTGAATGTTAACTCACACTGGAGAGTTGTCATGAGGAGTCATCAGGTCAGTCTATTTGCTTATTTTGCAAAATTTTTTCTTTCAATCAGCAATAAGCATTACGTATGGAGACATCATCATCATCTATTTGCTCTTCCTATCAGGAATTAATACAAACAGAGGCAAGAAGGGAAGCAGTTGAGGTGGGAGAGGGAAAAAAGGTTTATTGTCCCACAGATAAGTAAAATAGTACCAATGAAAATCAGGCTGAGAGCCACAGCACATGACATTAAAAAAGATACCAGCCATTTCTGGAGATGTGACAGATTCAGTTTCTAGAGACTGCACATTTTATCTGCGAGAACAATTTCCCACAGGCCCAGGAGCTGAAAATAAATCTGCTCAGTTGAAGATATGCAATGGAGCTTTTGTCATATTGTTCTGCCTACAATAAACAGGCCATCTGCAACCAAATATATATATATAAGTTGCCTCATCACTGTTTTACTGCGGGATATACACCTTTAACAGAAAACCCCTATCATATAACTCCATAATAAAGCATAAATACTCCCATAGAGACTTGGTGTTGGAAAGGGCCTCAAGAAGGACCTCTTTCTAGTCCAAACCTCTGCCCCGAGGCATTAGCAATGATGTTGAAGACATTTGCAAGAAGCTGTTAACAGCATCCAGCGACAGAGCCACTGTGAACCCCCAAACGCAGCCTGTGCCGGTGCTTACCTGCAGCACCCCAGCTCGCTTACAGCTTCACAGAGGACACTTTGAGCAGTCAGAAGTCGCTGAGGAATTATTTAAATTAGCGAGAGGCAACACATCTTTTCCTGCCTACGCTCTGCTAAGTCCCTGCTCGGGGACAACCCTTACTAGCACTGCACACCCAGGCCCTGAACCGCGTGGCATGGCATTTCTCACAGCAAGGGGCAAAGGACGCCTGTATCAGATCAGATTTCAGGAAAGCCTTAACAATCATCCTATTCACCTGCCGGAGAAACCGCCATCACAGCGCCGTGCCGTCCGTCCCTACCTTCACGCAAAAGGAAGGAGCCAGAAGCCCCGTGCGACTTCTTCCAGAGGAATAATGAAACATAGGAAGTAACAAATTAAGTTCCCAGCTGCAATGAAGGCTGAACGCTCATTCAAGGACCTGCTGGACGAGCACACGATGCCTCCAACTAAAACCCTATCACTCATAAAAATTAAAATTAAAAAGAAAAACCAAAACATGTGAAGAATGTTTAGATTATGCTGACGGTACAAAAATTTACTACAGCACAGCACCCTTCTCCAAGACTGACTACTGCAGTGCTAATTGCCTGGACTCTGGGCCTCAAGCTAAAAAGCTCCTTTCAAAATAAACATAAGAACCAATTTAGTTTTTGCTCCATCAACAAAAATCCTCAGTCAACTAAAGCAGAGTATCTGGTGTTTTTTAATACTCAAGCTCGCTAACCAGGGCTTGAAGCCAATAACACAGCTACCCTCATCATCACGAAGAATGTGGTGAAACTGTGCTTAATCTCATCTCTGCGAAAAGGCCTTTTCCGCATATGTATATATTACCACGTCAGCTTTGTTGCATAACCAGATTGTGCAATAATTGCAAATTCATTTACATCTTCATTTTTGTTTCAGCGCTTCAGATTGGGGAAGGAGGGATCACCATCAAATAACAGTATGATTTTTGCAGGTTTCTTCTCTGCCATGGGTCTGCAACAGAAGGATGCTCTGAAGAGTGGGGTAGATATGGTAGGAGTGTGTCATAGCTTCAAAAAAATACTATCGCTCACCTAAAGCAGGCATTTGGAGCAAAGTTTAGTTAAAAATCTCAAAGCAAAGGATGACCTCATAGCATCAGGGAATGACTAGTTTGGGCTTGGACTGTAAGCAGAGGAGAATATGGTTTCTCCTTTTCATCCTTATTACAATATAATTGCCATAAAAGTGTAAAGAAGAAATAGGCAAAGGTGCAGTATCAGGTTTTCGCAGACTAAATGAACTGGATTATTCAAGAGTGACTCAAGTTTCCTAACAAGCACGGAAAAGTCAGCATTAACACAGCACCTATTTATTTTCCAAAAATCAGTTGCAACAAGCTGCATTTTAAAATTCTGCTTTAAACTCCTGCCCTCACTTTTATTTCGAGAACATACTCACTATGGATTTACCACATCTTGTGGGAAGGGCACAACACACCAACTGCACAAGAGCAAGACCCTCAACCCATGTTAAAACTCCAGTTGCTCTTGACGCAAAGGCAAACCCTCAGACGTAAAAATTTGACAACTTATCTTTACTTGGAGGTTGTGCATATTCATGAAGGAAGAAGGGGAAATAAGGCAAAAAAACATTAATCATCAAGCTTGGGCAGAAAGAGAAAGCTCTTGGTTTAGCCCTCTCCGGCATTCCCACAGTTTTTCTGAGCGTCATGTCACTTGCTTGCAAAACGCGGAAGTGCCTTCCCACTCTGCCTTAATGCCAGCAAAAGCAGAGTTCTGACAAGGACGGCAGGGCCAAGGTATCATAACAACTAAAAAAAATGTTGCTCTGACTTAGACATGCAGGCACATTCTGGGTTTTCGCTGCGAAAAGCAAACTACATGTTCTGTGTATTCTTTCCTTTGCTACACATTTCCAGATATTAATCCAGATCTAAATGTATCTGTCTGGATAATAATATGTGATGGATCCTTATGTTTGAGTTATATAACATAATTTGAGCGGGTCACATGCGAGCATGTATTCTCACCCTGAATTTCAAATAGCTACTGATTTAAACTGCAGATCCACCCGCTGAGCACAACTCAGTTCAAACATGCAGGGCTGAAGTAGGAGAAGTGCAGCAGGTGTGCAGGCAAACATCTGAACCAGATCTGGCTTTGGCAACTGAACCTTCATTAACATCAAATTAACACATCACCACAAAGCTCATTTAAGAAAAAGACAACATACACCCGAAAAAATCTAATCAATAAATATTTATCTTGGGACAGCACTTCTATCATGAATCTTTCACTCGAGCACAACCATTGCTTTCCTCACCTTAAACCCCAGGGAAGGTGAAAATGCCTTACTGAAAAATAAATGCAGCAGCACAGCCTCCTCCTGAGAAGCCATGGGTATACCTTAAGTAGTTTTAAATAGGTCTAACCTATATGATGAACCGCTATAAATTACTCCCTGTAATTGATAGCAGGAAATTGGATTCCTTTCTGTGACCTTCTTGGCACACGTGAACAACAGAAATATCAACCAACTAGCTTAATAAATAAAAGCGAGTGTTTTTGTGGGACCACCCTAAGCCATTCAGCTCCGGCTCGGAAAAGCCACTGGATCACAGCTCTGGCCGCTCCAGGAAACCTCTGCACGGCACTCGGCCAGCCGAGGGCAGAGACAAGGCTCAAGGTTTTCCCCTCTCCAGAGGGAAGAGCCTTTGGCTCGCACCTCCCCACCTCTTCACTCTGTCCAAAGTTTGCATCCAACAGCAACCCGTGGGAGAATTAGTGTTAAACGTAGCTCAGGGCGGTCCTCAAAGCAAGGCACCGCCACCAGACCAGTAGAGGTCTAGCAGGGCAGTCCTCCGGGGAAGGGGAAAAAAAGGTCTTTCCTCCTCAAAGTACTTCTCAAGCTGCAACAAGACAGCAGAAAGGGTAAGTGACGGGCAAAGGAATCAAATGTTCCCCTTCCTCTAAGAATCACAAAGGCAAACGGAAAAATTAAAAGCACTTGTTCAATAAAGACCTAAACACTAGGTGTCCAAAGCCAGCCGAGCACCCAAAAGCAGAGAGCATGCAGGAGCGCACCAAAGCACACGCCTGAGCTTGCAGGTTTGGGAGCAAAGGGAGGAGGAAAGAAGAAGGGGACTAAGCAGAGGGATACAAATTGTACCTGCCGTGGGCAAAGTACGTGATTCCAGAGGGGAGAAAACAGCAGCAATAAACCCTTTTCCCCTGACTGCACCGTCAGGATGCCTTCAGAGCTAGGTTTTCTGGAAGAAGGGGTTGTGGGGGTTGCCAACAATTACATTTAATTTGAAGGTTCACATCTCAACAGGGTATTTTTGGAAACCGAAATCAACACGTAACAAAAAACGGGAGCAAAAGCCACATAAGCCTTTCACATCCTGACAGCGGAGAATTGCGGAGGCCTGCTATGAAACACCTTTGAATAACAGCATCTTCATTTTTTGAATATCTAATTAAGAGTTTCTATATATTGCAAAGAATTGCTATAAGATATAATTTAGTTGGCAAACACTAAAGATCTTACAGTCTGCAAGTATGCTTTTGGCGATCAAAATTTAAATCTGGATATATATACATATATTAGAAATGTACTGTACAGGTCCTTTTTCATACTAGCAATTATATTCAAATTAGCAAATTAACTTGAACAGTTTTATGCAAATGCAGCCTATAAGCAAATAGGCCCCCCTCAGTAAATTTTTGGATTGTGAGTGTCCTTACTGCCATTAGCTGCTTCAAATACATTTAAACTCATTTTCTGAGACAACAGACAAAGTGAAACAAGTTTGGTCTGAATCTAAGGATGCTACAGGTGCCAGAACACAGCACCAGCTTGAACTTGAAAACCTCCACATCAAGAACCATTTGCAATTGCGCTAACTCACATTATGGGAACAGAAAGACAGCTTCATATAACACAACGGGCAACAAATCCATTCCTTTAATTTCAGTCGCCAAATTTTAATTAATTTCCATCCAGGCAAACATTAAGCATTTCTGCTGATCTTACAGGATGGAAGCTCATTTGCACAATAAATGTGGTCTAACAAGTCACCACATTTATAGCAAGTTGCTTCAGTCTTATCTAACTGCATAGTTTGAAAAGTTAGTGATGGGTAAGTGAAACTCCACCCACGTTATAGCTTCTGGAGGCAAGCATAAGAAAACTTAAGAAGTTGCTAACTTTTCATTGCAATGCGAGACTGCCAATAGTATTTGGACAATTAAGGAAAAGTCCATATTCTGAACTATCCATATAGGCCTCATTTGGAGAGAGGGAAAAAAAAAAGAAAAAAAGTTTGTAATTTGCATTTTGGTTTTCTCCTGCAAAATGAATGCCTATATTCCAGCTCCAAAAAAGCAAAAAGACAAAACCCTCCATTGCCTGCTAACTGCCCAAAAGCAAATTAAGCAAATAGAATGTTAATTCTATATATTTAAATAGGTTGGCATACAAACAAACCAGTCAAGTTCTGCCTATGTCCAGAAGTCTATACAGCTGCAGTGTTAAAGGTGAGGCCGTAGGTGGGAACGGGGATTCATCGGCCCGTGGATGCGCAGCGGAAGCAAGGCAACAGTGACACGGCTTGCTTAGAGATGCTGCTGCAGGTCTACCCACGGCCGGTTCCCGAACATTTCAAAGCAGCCGCCCAGGGCCGAGCATCCCACTAGCGAGCCCTGCCAGTCATCACACTCTCCCTCACTTGCAGCCTTCCTCCTCCACACCAGCAGCAGAGCAGGAGCGCAGCGCCCGGGCAGGCGGAGCCGCAGATCAGCCTTCGGAGGCAGCAGCTGCACCCCGCCATCTGGCTCTTTCGCAAACCTTCCAACTTCGCCCAAAGTTACCGTTTCCATGGAGAGCAGAAAGGCTGCTCACACGTATGAATATTTCATATATGAACTGTGCAAAAAAAACCCCACCAATCATTCCTGATTTCCTGATCGCCATGCATGATTAAAATCTCATTCTAGTACTAACCAGATTAAATATGGGGGTGGGAGGGGTGAGCCTCTAACTTTTTTAGGAGGAGAGACCAACATGCAAGAAGGAATGAGTGCAGTTCACCCGATCCTTTTTCATCCTGACACAGGCGATCTGGCCTGAAATGGCCTCTGAACAGTAGATGCTCCAAAGAAAACAAGGTTGCTAATTAAATAAGAGCTCTTACATATTACAGAGCACAGATAGGAGATATAATTTAGTAGGCAAATACTATGTCTTAAGGACAGCTCTGTTTGCAAGCACTTTTTTGGCTATCAATCCAAATTTTAATCTGAATACGGGCTGTTTTAGAGAGTACGTACCACACATACACAGCATGTTCTCTCACGTATGTACGTGCCAAGTTGCGAAACTTAAACCTCCGAGAACTGTGCCATAAAAACAGCCTTGACAGAAAAAGAAGCCGCACACATTCCCATCAACACGAGCCTCGGCTGCAGCTAACACATCAGCAAAGCACTTGGGGAAACATGGCTGCTCAGCGCGGCCCTCCCTGGCACAGCGGCTTACAGCAGCAATTCCTAGCATTCCCCCCAGTTAGGTTTCTGAGGCTGGGAAAAGAGCCGACTTGTACCTTTAAGTTTAATTAGCTCTAGAATAACAGATATTTTCAAACGGGACTATAACATTGTTGACACCGCGCAACGGTGCGAGATGCCGCTAGCAAGAGCAAGTTTCCTGAGCAAAGCGCATGCTGTCCTCTGCTTCTCCAACAAAACTCTCCTCTCCAATACAGCAGAGTCTCGGGAGATTTTAAGTGAACACATTTTTAAAACTAGCCACTTATGGTCTGATGTATCAGGAGGTGAAGCACTCCTGAACCTTCACCGTTTACTGCACAAGTGCTTCAAAACTAAAATGTGCTTCTTTTGATACTATTTTAAGTGATTTAGTAAAACTCAGTAAATCCACTATCGAAATCTGGAAAAGGCACAGGGCCTGCTGAAGTCCACAATTTGAGACAACCACCAATCCAGTAAAGGCAGTTGATTTCAGTCGTCTTATTCCCCCACCTCCTACACTAGGTATTGAGAACAACCAAGAAACTACGCATAATATAGCTGCCGCACTGCTCAGCTAAGATTTTTCACATTACACAGTAAAGTATAGGAATGAAGCAGCTTTGTTTGATGAACACACATGAATAACATTTACTAAGTATATTTAGAAATAATACTTAAACGTGGATAGCACTTGTCTCCTAAGACAGATATAATTCAGGCTGAAACCTTCTGTGGAGCAGCACGGAGGCAGTTCTCTGAAAGGTGTCTCTTCTCAGTGCACTTTTTCCATTTCTGAAGTGCAGCTTATCATGATGAAGAGCAGCATGTGCCCAGTGTTTAAAACTCACTTCGGCACACTAAAGTTACAAATAAAATTTCACAAATTCACTAAAAGATTGGTATGTACTATCATATGCTTATCTGAAGTTAGCTGCAGCCAGCATCAGTGAATTTAAAATTCCTTCTTCATATGAGATAGCAACAAAGTGGATGCATCCATCTCTTATATATTTCTTAAAGAGGAAAAAAAATAAGCTATTTACCTGGTATTTTTACTGTATCTTATTTCAGTATTCATTACTCAAGGTTATACAATCATTTTCATCAGAAATCCTTGTTTTCATACAATAACTTTTTCCCCAAAACAGAAGAGGCTGAAGTTTGAATCTCCATAGGCCAGAGCCACAGTCCTACATATTTCACAAATCTGTGGCTGCAGAATCTATCAGCAATTTTATTCCAAAAGCCAAGCATACATTTTACAAAATATTCACCAGTTGTGTAAACAGAGTAGCATATAGCTGGGTAGCATGTTCCTCTGAAACTGAAGAAAGCCTGAAAAAAATGCTCAAGAGTATATCAATCCCAAGTCAAAAAAAAAAAAAAAAAGAACTGAAATATCACAAAATATTGTCTATTTTATTGTGGATCATTGTATCAGAAAAATACAGTTAAACATATCAACCTCTTGTACCATGCTGTTTCCTCCTTCCATCCTAGGCATCAAAAGCCCCAATTCCCCAAAGCACCAACTCCACTGACCACTTGCAATGTACAAGTGATACAAAAATATAGGTATTAAGAAAAAAGCCAGCTGCACTGTAAGGAATACAGCGGAAAAGAGGGCAGTTACCTCATTTTTGTATTGAAGTTCTTCAAAGGGAAAGCCAGGCACTTCAGGAAAATTTAGTTCTTTGTGTCGGTATACAGAGCCACTCAGGTGCTTTGTTTTTAATCCTGCCTAGGATGATACAAGCAACTGGATGGACATCACAGCAATTACGGCACGTAAAAAACAGGCAAGGAAAACACAGAGCATTTTTAACTTTGAACTCAAGACCACTGATGGATACGAGGACACTGCGAGTGACGGAGAGGGAAGGTCTTGCACACCTGGGGTGGCGAGAGCCCCTGTGGTCGGGTCCCCCCATCGGCAGGGGCAGCCGAAACCCGCCTGCCACCCCGGGGAGATGCTACCCACAGCCCCAAAGAAGGGTTTGAGGCCAGAACAGACTTTTCCTTCAAGCAAGCACTAAGGCCGTCAAAAGTGCAACCACCGAAGGAGAAACAGATTTAAATCTAAAAGGAACAAACAATTAAGTGCTATCATTTAGATACAGCTTTACCATTTTCAAAAGTTATTGGGGCTCAGGCAAGGAGAACACCTTGCGCCTGCAAAAATTTAGCTGAACTTTTATACATAAAGTTTCTAACTTACTAAGCAGAATTCAAGCTGGTGACTCACAAGCAAACACTGAAAGTTACTATTAAGAACTACTCAGTGGCACTGCAGGGTATATCCAGGTCACTAAAGAGTAAAAATCAGAATTGGGTGGTCAGCAGATGGAACTGGTATGACAGTTTCCCTGAATTTGCCTTAATTCAGACCAGATGTTGCAGCAGGTCAGTGCAGAGGGAACACAACTACCACTTTAAGGTATTCAAGCTCTTACTAGCATCGCAGGCAAGAAGATATGACCGTGATAGGATTTAAGTTGGCAGAATTCATAAATAGAAAAATATTTCATTTATTCTTATATATATATATTATATATAATGTATAAAAATAGGAGAGGACTATATATATAGATACACACACAAATAAATGTATGTACAACACAATGCATGATGCTAGCGATTCACAAATCACCTAGGAAAGTATCAACTCTATTACAAAGGGAAGGAGTTAAATACCTACGGGTACTTAACCAGCACTGAGGGAACACACAGCAATTCTTCAAGGTAATCTTCAATTATAGGGATGTTTCCATGTAGAAAAAGAACTGTGTGATAAAAACCTCACAAAGAGCTACTCGTTTCCCTTTAAATACTTGAGTTCTGTACAAATTTCTGTGATTTAAATTATTGACAGATCTAGAATCAAACCCTTTTGACAACTTCTAAGAATAGTATTCTTGATTTCCCAGAGTCTGGCAAACACTTTATAACACATGTAACTTTTGAATCAAATACAACACACCCCAGAATTCATTTTGTATGGAGACCGATTCATCACAGAATAAGTCATGGCCACAGAATATTCTTATAGTAAGGCCACCCACAGCATCAGTCCTGCACTTGTTTTGTCCTCAGGCTTCCAGGCTCACACCCATTCATCCTTCTGCAACCAGATATCATCCAGTTTCACTCAGCAACAGCAACAAATAAGTTTAGATGATCAAGCTTCCTTGGGACTAGAAGTCACGGAGGTGTAATAAGCATACAGCCTTAACATCTGCTACTGTTGTAAAATAAATAACATCACCAGCTTGAGATGAATGCCACCAAAACTTCACACTTTCTGTTCAGTAACAACCTCTATCCAAACAATTACTGATTTTAGCCAGTATAATACTATAGCTTTTGATTTGAACACATTTTCAAAAGTGGGAGAATAAGACCATTCATGGAAGTTTAACTGATAGTTCCTTTATGATAAATCTCACAACTGTTCTGACATAAAGCAAAGACATCATGAAATACACACGCCACATCAGTGTTTCATTTTTTACACACGATGAGTCGCCAAAAGCCATCAGGTCTGAGCAAAGTTATCTAGAGCTGCGGTGAAGCTCTCCGGGGGCTATGAACCATCTCAAGCCCTACATCTCTCACTAGGGCGGGTAAGAGCAAGCGCTGCTTTCACTAGACTACTCCGATAAAAGCTTCATTCTTCCATGCAGCTTTCACAACAATTTCGTGGTTATCTCTGAAACAGATCTTGTTCTTGCTTCAGTTTTCTCTGAGCAGCTACGGTTGCTATCAGCACTTGTTCACGTTCAGCAAGGCAGCGGGGCTGGCAGGGCACACCGC
The DNA here is from genome assembly GCF_036417845.1 of Apteryx mantelli. NCBI lineage: Eukaryota > Metazoa > Chordata > Aves > Apterygiformes > Apterygidae > Apteryx > Apteryx mantelli. Next base: position 30,997,462 of record NC_089978.1, read on the forward strand.
GGGCTTCGCTCAGCAGAGCCAGAGCACCGGCGCTCACATGGACTTTGCCCCCCTATAGCTCAGGGCTCGATTTTTTTTTTTCTTCTTAAAGCAGAGTTTGTCCTAAGAAAGTCCAGAATAAACTACTTTGTATGTACAACTGAGAACAATTAGGAAGCTAATACTGATGATTTCAAGTTACTATCTTTGGCTTCTACCTTTACTTTTTGTTTGGAAGGAAGCAATAAGAGGTTGGATGCTATTCCGAGCATCCAAGTTTGACACCACTGAGCATTTCTGTTCAGTGAAAAATAAAAAAGTGGTTCAACATCAGATACTAAATCGGGGCAGTATATATCCACCAGCATTAGAGCAGTTAGCTCTTGGCTCCTGGATGACAAACTTGGGATTGCCGCCACCAAGCATAAAGAGCAAATTATTTTTAACTTCTTAGCGATTTCATAGATTTTGTGCATAATTTCAAAGGGGCCTTGTTTACACTTACAAATATGTAAGCTCCAACATGATGAAGTATCTTGAAGTTTAATTGGGGGGGGGGGGGGGGGGGAAGCTTTCCGACTGTGAAACATCCCATGCAATGTGCTCCAGGCCCTAAGTCAGTGCCAGGCCCTAGGGCAAACCCCACACCCGTTGTGTCAGCAGAAAAGGCTGCCTCTAATCTATGCTCCTCATTTCAAGCGACGCTCCTCCTCTCCCAGTGCCCACAACTGACTCAGGCTTAAATTTTAGTTCTAATCGCTGCACCGAGAGGAGTTTGCCAGCTGCGTCAGGAAACAGATCCCGAATCGAAGAAACCCCTGTTGAGGCTGAGCCATGGATTCAGCATGATAAGCAAAGCAAGGGTTGGATGCCTTCACGTCTCAGCCAGGTCAGCTATAACATTGACCCCCAGTGGCCGTCAACAGACTCTGGATAACAAAGCCCAAAAAGGTGGTTTAAGAAACATTTTCCATCCGGCTGAACAATCAGCAGTGGCAAAAGGTGCAAGCGTGTAACTTCGCCAGCATCGGCTCAGCACCATACCCGGGGGCTGGAAGGGTTTACGGCAACATGCATCCACCGTACCAGAACGCTATTTACAGGCAGCTTCCTAATGTTTAATTATATTAAAACAGGACATGCACATTACAGGCTAAAAGTCGCAGGATACCCATTGCACCAGAAGAGAGGGACCAGAAGAAATGCTCCACATCCAACAAATTAACAGGAACGGTTTTGCTGGTCGTAAGATAGGTTTGCAGGCATCACAAGTGCTCAGTTTGCCAGAAGGTGTGCAAGACTTATTCTGTGTTGAAGCAACACAGGAAGAAGAAGTAATAAAATAAGAAGCACCTAATAAGTTAGACTGCTAACAGAGTTTCTTATTTCTTTCCTTGGATTTGGGAGTTGTCTGCTTTGATTTTATTTTTGTCTTTATTTATTCTCTTCTACTCATTATGAAAAGACACTTGATATATCTTGACTTTCTTCCAGGAGACTGAAATATCACTGAAAAAACAGCATTTTCAAGAGACAAGCTACCTTATTCAAAAGTTGTCAGATATCAATCATTTCACTTTTGTTAAACTTTCTCAAGAAAGATGTCTTCAGACAATTATCCTTTCAATTTCTTAGTCAAACACATTGATGGAAATTAATAAATCATTTTTAAAAGCCTTCAGCTAAAAATTAGTTTAGGATAACACTACTTTTCCTTAAAGGGATGCTGCCTACCTGTAAAAAGATTAAAATAAAATAAAATCTACAAAAATTTGAGATAATAAACATTCTTAGCTATGCAATTAAAAGTATATGTATAAGAATACAGTCTGAGTTGACATTCTTTTTAAAATGCAAGTATTACAGCTACTAGTAAGTGAAGCGTAACATAACTCAAAAACAGACTGCTGTGCACCACCACAGAATTTGACTTTCCCTAATCGGAATGAAATTATGAACACACCAGCACAACATGCCGATACCATGTTACGTGTGTGCACTTAACATGTTTATTACCATAATTTAATCGGTTGCAGGGAGCAGGAGGTTCTGCCTTTACGTAGACAGCTAAAGCGTATTCCAGCAACGGCATAACGCAACAGTGCCGCGAAACCGTTCACTGTAGCTCCGTCCTAAAAACAGGTACATGTGGGTAAGACGTTCTTGACAGAGGCCTCAGAGGAAGATGTGCTGGCAGCAAAGTTAACCGTTCGCTGCCTACAGAGACGAGGGGCCGGCGCAGCACCATCCCGCTACGCGCCACCAGCCACCGCGGCAGAAAGCGCGGGCTGGACCGCGGGCACCACGCGAAGCGACGATAGCGACGCCAGGAGCCACCTGTGCGGCGGGTGCCCACGGGCCTCGGGGACGGGCTGAGCTGGACTTGCCGCTCGGCTCCGGTCTGCACAGGGAAGAGCGGGACGCCCTGCTGCCAGCAGGTTACTACCGAGCCGCTACGTCTAGGCACCGAGGGACGGCAGTGCCGGAGGGAAGCCTGTGACATTACTGGAAAGGAAACTCCTGTAAACCAAGCTTAGCAAAACCATCAGAACAAATACAGCAGCTTACTTATTAAACACATGGTATTTCTGCAACCCTTGTCCTGCCTCTGCTCTTTCCCCATCCCCCGTGGCTCCTGTCCCCTCCTTCCCTTCCCCCCACGGCACCGGCGCGCGGCACCGGGATGCGGCACCGGGATGCGGCAGCGGCAGCGGGATGCTGCACCGGGATGCGGCAGCGGCAGCGGGGCCCCCGTCGGCGCGCGCAGCCCCGGCGCCCCGCGGCTCCCGCGCGGCGCAGCCCCAGGCGCTGCGAGGCGCCGCGCAGCGCGGCCGGGCCGGGCCGGGCCGGGGAGCCAGAGGCGGCGGCGCTGCGGCCGGCCCGGGGACGGGGACGGGGACGGCGCGGTGACACGGCTTGAACTTTTGCTTTCGGCGGGGCAGGGCGGCGGGGGAGGCGCGGAGCGGCGGGCCCCGGCCGGCGGGGAGAGGCGAGACGCGCCTCCTGCCCTCGCCGAGCCCCGCCGGGGGAGGGCAGAAACGCTACTTTTTTTTTTTTTTTTTTAAGGAAAAAAAAGAACAGAGGACAGAAGCGCGCAGCCGGAGAGCAGCAAACTCCGTGCACAGCAGCGAGCAGCCGGCGCAGGGCCGGGGGGGAGGGCAGCACAGGGCAGAGTTCCCAGCCTTTTGCAACACCGCGGCTCCGCGCCCCGGCCGGCCAGGCCGGCGCAGGGCCGCCCGCGGCGGCGTGCGCAGCGCCGAGCACCGCGCCGCGCACCGCGCGCCTCGCGGGACCCTCCTCCCTGCCCCCCCGCCTGCGGGCCGAGCCGGGGGGAGCAAGGGGAGCCCCCGGCGGCCTCCGCGCCGCCGCTCACCTTCCAGCCGGCCGAGCTGTTGCTGTCGCCCTTATCCTTGAAGTAGGGGACGCTCTTGACCATCCACTCGTAGATCTGCGAGAGCGTGAGCCGCTTCTCGGGGGAGCTCTCGATGGCCTTGGTGATGAGGTCCGCGTAGGACAGGTTGCCCCAGGCGTTGCGGCGCGACGAGCTGCTCTTGCGGGGCTGCCCGGCCACGGGGCCCGGCGACAGCCCGGCCACCGGCGGCGGCACCGGCGGCACCGGCGGCGGCACCGGCGGGTGCAGGCGGCAGCCGGCCTCGGGCGCCGGGAAGTCCCCGCAGCGGCAGTCGGCCCCGGCGGCGGGGGGCAGCGGCGCGAAGTCCTCGCTCTCCTCCAGCAGGCTGAGGTTGCTGATGAAGTCGGCGCCGAGCGCCGCCGCCGCGGCCCCGGCCGCGGCCCCGGCCGCCCCCTCGGGCTGCCCGCCGCACGACGGCGCCGGGCTGGAGGTGGCCGAGCTGGGCGCGTTGAACTCCGGCCGCGGCAGGGGCCAGGTGCAGGAGCGGGGCCGCGACAGCGGCTCGAAGTCGGGGTCGATGTCCACCAGCTGCGGCGCCTCGGCCATGGCGGGACCGGACCGGGGCCGGCACCCGGGCCGGCACCGGGACCCCGCGGGCGGCGGGCGGCGGCGGGCGGCGGCGGGGGCGCCTCAGCGCCGCCGCCCCATGCAGGCTCCGGCGGCGCGGCCCCGGCGGCGCGGCCGCCGACTCCCCTGCGGGCTCCGGGCTCCGGCCCCGCCGCCCTGCCCTGCCCTGCCCTGCCCGGCTCCTGCCCTCCGCGGCGGCTGCAGCGACCCGGCCGCCCGGCGCGCACCGACTGGAGCGACCGCCCCGCGCGGGCCCGCCTCCAGCCTTCCTCCTCCTCCTCCTCCTCCTCCTCCTCGGCGGGGGGCGGGCGGCGAGGGCCGGCCCCGCCGCGCCGCGCCAATGGCAGCGCCGGGCCGCCGCCCGCCTCCCGCCGCGGGGCCGGAGGGTGCCGGTGCCCCCGTGCTGCCTCCGCGTGTTTTTCTCCGGGCGGCGGGTGCGCGGCCGCGGGGGAGCCGCGGGCAGCTGGGGAGCCCCGCGGGCGCCGGCCGCCCTCCCGGCCGCGCTCCTCGCCCGTGTCTGCGTCCACTCGCGGGACGAACCTTCCCCCGAACGTGTTTCCCTACCGGGCGCCGTGGGCTGCAGCGTGCCCTCGAGATAACTACGTTTTAAAGCTAGTGTTAAACACGCTTTGCATCGTTTGCCCCAGCAAACCCCAAGGCCACGCGATTTAGGAAGGCTTTAATTCCCCCCTTCCAAAGAGGCAGCAGTTACGGGACGTGCCACCGCTGCCTTCCAAGCCTATATGCGTGCAAAGAGATATATGTTGAGGGCAACGCACAAGTTACCTTCTGTTTAAAATCAAAAGGAAGACATTTGCTTGATTTACAGACGTGATCACAAGGATGAGGCACGACTGCTTTTCAACTCCTTGTTTAAACTGGCAAACCCTACTTTTAAAAAGTTCTGTTTTCTTTTGAATAGTAGGAGTACTTCTAATAACATACTTACACGTGGGTTAGTAAGTCACAAAATTCACAACTAGCTGTGACATTTGATGTTGCATGTCAAAGGACCTGCTAGAGCAGGGTAGCCGCCACCGTGAGCCAGTGAACTTGTTACTCTTCCCTTGTCTCTGAATCCGGACAGATAGCGGTGATGTTATTTAAATGTAGTTCATTGCTCCTATAAAAATATTTTCTGAAAATGAGTAACAATAATGAAGGAGGTAGAGTATGAGACTGAGTTCAGGCCCACAGCATATAATTTAGTGACAGATCATACATCTACATACACATGCTGTCTATTACGAAAACACTTCTTAAGACACATGATGACACCTAACAATATAGTTAGTGCACATATACATAAGTGCATAGTAACTGATCAAATTTTAAAGCAATGTTTTTGTCATGTTTATTTTCCAAAATGCTGAAGGTGATTACACCCTATTATAGGCTGGCTGCTTGTCAAATTTCAGAGTTGCTTTGCCTTTAAGTTGTCTCTGTGTTATCCAAATCCTGTAAATGATTCAACCCACAAATCTATATTGTTTAGCCTACGGATTTTAAAACACCTGGGGGGGGGGGGGGGATTCAGTTAAAAAAAAGGAAACTGGTCCCAGTTCAACCTAATAACTTGCATGCCATGTTTCAGCTTGGAACAGATTTATCCGGCAGTGTTATACAACTGCGCTACAGTAGTTGCCCTGCAGTAAGGGAGAGCACCCTGACTTGGAGAAGCAGAGATTATATAATGGAAAGAGAGGTGGTGCGTGTGAGAAGCAGCCAGCGGCGTAAGGCAAATGGACATGTTTAAAAGGGAGCCAAAACAAAAGAAGTGCCTGAGAACGCTGAAACATTTTCTTTTCCTTCCCTGCCATTGGTGTCTGAAAAGATGTCTAAGAGCTGGACTGGCACCCATCCTGCTAAAGAAAATGGATTTATTACCCAGCCTTTCTTTTAAGGATTTTTTAAATCCTGCACTCATTGGTTTTTTTGTTTTTGTTTTTGTTTTTGTTTTTTTTGGTCAAAAATACAGGTGTTATTCCCTGGCCTCTACTGGTATACATAGATGTTGGAAAAATGGCTTTTAGATGTCAGATACAAGCCATGAAAACCTGGAAGAAAATCACTGCTATAGGATTTTCGTATGTCCTGGTGTGTTCAGCCTGGTTCATTTTGCAGGACAAGTGTATTTCCCCCTTTTTCAGTCCAGTATTACGTTGCCATCGCTTACCTCCCCTTCTCGGAGAGGCTTTGTCACGATTGTGCCACATGTCACTGACAACCTTCCTTGCAGTTCAAATCTTAGCAGTAAATATAGTTAGAAAACACTTTGTAGCAAGGGTTTAGAGACGTCAAGGTAGGCAGCAAGGAAACATAAAATCAGAAGGTTAAAAATGTTACATTTCCCTAACAAGTCAGGCCGTATGACTCATGATACGACATACAGAGCTAGCTTCTGCGCCACTAGCATTGCTGGGGATTTTGACGGCTGCATGCCATGATCTCTGGCCTCAGCCTGTAAAGGGCTGTGAAGGATGAAGGCCGATGAGGCAGTGCTCTGCGCTTTCCTCAGATGAGTAATCCAGGCTGCTCTGACTCCTGCGAAACCACCTGGGTGAACGAGTCCTTCTGCAAGGCCCCATCCGTGCACATGAGCCCCTCTGCTTTCCAAATGGGAATGCTTCTCCATGTCACGGTATTTGGGGGTTGAGCCTCTCACATCAGCTGCTTTCAGAGTCAAAGCAACAACATCACACACACATCATAAATAATGTGAGGGTCACTCAAGCTGCATATTGCACCCTGCTAGTCTCCCAGTACATCCCAGTGCCACTGGCTGCTCTCAGGGACACAGTGCCGGGAACGACGCCTCCCGTTCAGGCACTGCCGAAGGTGAGCCTTCCTCCTCCTCTTCCTAAAGCAGCTCCGTATAGCGATGGCTTGGTACAAGAATTTTTTATCGCATCTACAAATGACAGCGTTAAGTTTATCTCATCTCCCACAATGCTGAAATGCTGATGGATGCACCACAATCCATTTTCTACTCCCACGGTCCTCCTCCCACACTCCACCTTTTCATTTCTCTACTCCTCCTCCTGCTCCCATTTTCCACTCCTCTACAATGCAATTGCTCCTATCATCCATAGCATCGTCTTGGATTTTTTTCAAATTAAAGACCCAAAGATTGCCTTTTATCATCACTGGAATAAAGCATAGCCTTCTATTCATATTCTAGGTTTGAGGCAGCCAAAATAAAGGGTCTCTACTGTCTTTTTACTCTGGTATGTATAATTCACTTCCCGAGGTTTTGATCAAATTCAGCAGGAGATTACATGAAGTTGAAAGCACTCATATTCTATATGCAGCTCTTTTTTTTCACCATGTATATATACAGTGAGAGAGCAGAAACATATTTTAACAGAACAGAAAGCAGTGATGAAATACCAGGTTATGCCTGGTATCGTAAGAGCTGCTGTGCTGGGAGAAAGCTCATTTCCTGAGGCAGGACCAGGGAGTTTGGCACCTCCATTTTCCTCCCAAGTCTCTCCCAAGGGAGTAGCTTTGGCTGGCAGTGCAGCAAGCCAGCAGCCTGGCCGAGGGCCTCCCGGCACAGCAGGGTTTACACGTGCCCCGTGGGGGCGTGCAGCCTAATTTAAGGGAATTTTAGGAGCGTGAAGCCCTCCATGCCCACCTGGGGCTGCTTATAAGAAACACGGCCCCCTTTGTGGCATATTTTGGAGCTTAACTTCAGTGCTGTGAATTACCTTCTGGGAGCGGGCGTCTTTCGCCATTAACCACAGAGGGAGTTTAAGGATCTGCTAATCCCTCACAAAAATTAAGTGGTGTTAATGCCCCCTTTAGGCCCTGTGCCCTCAGCATCTGCCAAAATCCAGCCCAAATCTCGCCCTTCACCTCCCACATCTTCCAGCTGCCTGGCGGCTCGACATAAGCCAGGAGCAATGGGTAGCAGAGTGCTGATTTCAAAGGGTAGCTGGTGAGAGCCTTGCATGGGGCAAATTTTTATGTCACTCCTTATTATCAATGTTACGCCGGTCCCTATAAGCCCTGGAAGGGCTGCAACCCTCCTGAATTTACCGGTAAGAAAGAAGTCATGCCTCAGAGCTTTTAGCTCGCGGCACAACAGGTGGGAGTCAAGAGAAGGGACGAATTCTCAGTCCTGCTCTGCAGGGGGGGACTCGGACCACCACGAATTTACATAAAGCGCAGAGGAAGCAGGCGCAGCGATAGACTTTGAATCCAGGTCTATCAAGTCCCTGTCCACAGAGCTAAAAACATTCGTTTCACCAAACAGTCTTTAGGGATCTGTTTCATATTTGAGGGTACCAAGTCGCAGCTCCACGTCCTGGTACACACAGGTGAAAATCCTGAACGCTCCCAGGAGAGGCTGCGAGGCCCTTTCCGGATTTACATCCGCATGGATGAAATCGGGGGCCGCCAACATTTCCTAAAGGCTTCGTGCACCAGCTGCCTCTCACACCGGCAATTTTTTGGCGAGGAAAAGCATCCCACCCCAGCACAGGGCGGCACAGCCGGCCGCCCACCCGCCCGCCCAAGCCAGCCCCCGGCAAGCTCCCCGGCGGCCCCCCTGTCTTCCCAGGGGAGCTGGGGAACGACTGCCAAGGCGGCGAACGCTGCCCGAGCAGCCAAACGCCGCCTCCGTCACCTACCCGCCGCCTGCCGCGGGGAGCAGGGCGGCCGCCACCGCCGCTCTTGCAGCAGCTGTTGCATCCTCCTCACAGCCACCACCTCCTCCTCCTTCCTCCTCCTCCTCCTCCTCACCGCTGCCAGCCACCGCCGCAGCAGGTCTCCAAATCGGACAGCAACAGCTGGCCGCAGCCAGCCCCCCTCCTCCCTCCCCAAATTCATCAGAGCAGCCCGCTCTTGGCAGCAGTGTGAGGCCGGTGGGTGCAGCAGCCGCCGCTGCCGGGACGAAGGGGAGAAGCAAGTGGGCTGGAGGGGTGGAGGTGGGATGGCACTCACGGAGCTGGGTGATGGAGCCGCTGGCAGCGGGCTTCCAAAATCCGGATGCAGACCTAGCGGCTGCTGAAGTTGGACCACCCTGGCTTAAAGAAATACCACAAGGAACACTTATTTAAAAAAAAAAAAAAGTTAAAAAAATAGACTTTTTATTGAAAATCGCTAGTAAAAACATTCAGTAAATATTTTTGGACAATTCCCTTTGATGGTGTTCATGCTTCATTTGTTCTCCACATTGGCAAAAATGTAAACAATTAAGATTTTAGGGGAAAGCTGGGGGGGGTGGAGGTTCATGGAAACAATATTTCTAAGTTGCATTATTTGAAGGAATCACATTTCAAATTTGTTTATGCAAGAATTCACGTCAGAAGTGCTTGTATGTTTGTCCAGTCAAAGAAAAGAAATAACAATACAACTTTGCTGATTGATGTGATTAATGCAGCTCAGATTCTTGCTGTGTGTGGCTATTTCTTAATTCTTAGACAAAATTATATTCACTGAATAAACTCCGATGAGGCGTACATTACTGGAAATCGCAGTCCACTTGCAGGTTTCATAAACAGAAAAAGAAGGTAAACTGAATGGACTATTTGACACAAGCTCTTCTCTCTACTCTCCCACAAACCTCCACAGTCTAGGCTCAAGACCTACTATTTAAACATATGTCATCTCGTACACACATATACACATGCGTATGTGAAAAACTGAAGTACAATATGCTCCCGAAATGACCGCTGAAATACGCTACTTACCAGGAATCAATGTAATAAATACCAAAGGTAGTGTCTATGTAGTTATATCTGTTTTTAATGTGTCATGTGCAATCACTGACTGTGATGTAAAAACAGAAGGCAAGAGTTTATCAGGTTTCAGATTTAGCTGAATCACCCGGCCCACCCCTATGCAAAGACCAATGTGCCTGGAAGTAAACATAGTTCAAATAGTGTGTGTGTTTTCCAGGGTGTCAGGTTTCTGTTTTGTCATAAATATGATCCATTACAATATTCTCCCACATCCTACATTCACTGTTTCAACATTTTCATGTGCATTTCTCTTTGGTTGTTTTCCTTTATATATTGCTTGAGGAAAAACTGACTTGCCTTGCATGATAGCTTTTGTATATTAAATAATTTTATTGTGTTTGAGCAACAAACTAAAAACAGGACGTTTGACAGTTACGGTATAATTCAGTGGTTTCTGTTGAGCCTGTATGAGGGTAAATTCATGGCATAGTACAATGCAGTGCTTGACAACTATTTCATCTTTTTTTTTTCCCTTTATTTCACTGGAAAACTGATATCTACCTGTCATCAAGGAGAAAGAGAATGTATATCCAGAATCAGCACAGAGGCTGTGACATAATAAAGGCTCACTTTTAAAAAGAGATATATTTTTCCGTTGTTGATTTCATGCTTGAAAAGCATATCTGTCATTAATTAGCATATTTATATATGTATAAAATTGTGTTTGTATACAGATGTGTGTATTATGTATATGCTACATGTGCATAAGCATTATATACATTATACTAGATTTACAGAGATGGAAAGGCTGTTAGAAAATAATAGTAAGGCAATAGTTTGACATGCCTGTATATATTCCTACTCTACTGGTGATTAATGCTTTATGGAAGGTGACGTTTGGACAGAATGTTCAGTAGGGAGGTATGTGGTATATAAATACTGACTGCGCTCGAAATGTAGTGTTTCCAAGGGGCTAAAGCAGAAGGGCTGCAGCCCCAGGCAGCTGGATTCTCTCCCCTGTTGTGAAACACAGTAACTCTGTGCCTTTGTTTACCTCTCTGTAAAATGGGTGTAAAAACATGTCTGACTGCTGTGACTCTGTAAGTTAAAAGTTGAAGTGCTTTGTGAGCCTGCATTGAAAATGCGAAACTTTCTTACTAATAGCAAGCCCTGCTCTGCAAGGAGGATACACCGATGAAACCGAAAACAGCAAGGTCTCAGCAGCAGGTTCTTCCTAAAGTCAAAGGCACATCACGTACCAGCATGAGAACAGATGCAAGCAGTAACCAGTAGTTTCAATTTTGCATTTGTGCCTGCTGAGCCCTGAGCAGTGAACCTCCGCTAGGATCAGATGCACCTTTGCCACGTGATAGCAAGAGGAAGGCAAAGGGCAGGAGGTGCCTTGGTTGCTTTTCTTCTTATCAGAGAAGGAGACGGGGATCTCCAGTAGGATTTAGGAGGGGATTCAAGGCCAAGAAAAGCATCGGGTGCAAAGGGGTAGATGGCAGGACCTTTTAGCCCCGTCCACCCACACGTTACAGAAACACTGCTGCATCTGCAGAGAAATCAGCAGTGGCTCCTTGAAAGCCACCCACTTTCACTCGGTGCTCCGGTTGCGGCTACTAACCTTGCTGGCTGCAGAAGCAGCTTGCAAAAAGAAAAAAAGTGGAGGCTCAGTCATCGACCCGGACTCACCGGTGTCTCCCCTTTGGTCCAAGGGACTCTGTTCATTGAGGCAGAGATTCACGGGGACACCTCTCCCTCCCAATGGGCCAGAGCTGCTGGAGAGTAGGAAATGCAATGAAGGGTGAGGAGGGAAAAAGTGAGCAGAGAGGGAAAAGATAAGAAGGGAAGGGTGGGGGGACATAAGGAAACTGCCAAAAAAGTTCACAACAAGGGAAAAATAGCAAGAAAGGAAGGGGGGAAAAAAAACAGAATGGAGGAAAACGGGCAGGAAACAAGGAGAGAGACATAACTTTGCAGGGTATGAAGAAAGAGGACAGAGGATATCAATGCATCAAAGCACCCCAAAGAGGAGCTTTTGCAAAACAGCCCACAAGAACATTGGAAAGGTACTGAATAACTGCCATCCCAGCGCCATGCCTCCAAGCGACGATGGGACATCTCCAAGGAGGCTGGCCCCTGCCTCAGCACCAACAGCTGGTCCCCTTGGGTGGCTCCACAAGGTTCACCCCAGCTACAGTCATGCTCAGAGCAGTAAGGCCACACCACGCTATGCCTTACAGCGAGTTAATGCACAAACTGATCCAGAGCGGCTGCGATCAGAAGTAATTTTGCATTGGTGTAGTTTACACTGCAGTGAAGTGCATGTGTTTGAGCCTGTGCTGCAAAGCTGCTTCTCCACCTTGCTTTGTGCCATGCATCAGTTTGCTTAACCATGTGGCCTCTGCTGCTCTGTGATTTCCTTTCTGTTTAATCCCGGCCTACGGTTCACACTGCCCTGGTGCACCCACAGGTCTAGAATAAGCACCCTTGGGTTGTGTTTCCTTGTGGTGTTTACAGCTAAGGCAGGCAGTGCTGGAAAAAATACAAAATTTGGAGGCAGTCTGCAGAGAAGGCCTTGTCCAACGGCGCTCCATCCCAAACAGCTGGACATGACGCGCGTTCAACTCTGTCTCCAAGGCAACTGATGGGCCCAGGGATGCCAGGGACCAGCAGTCCTTGACAAGGGGATATATCAGGCAGCCAGCTGCTCTCTGTCTGGCCCACCTAAATAAATGCCGAGACCCCATCGGCATTTCTTGCTAGCATTTTGCCCAGGAGCACTTTGGAGTGACTGAAAGTTCACTCCTAAGTTAGGAGGCTACTGAAAGTTTAGACATATACTTGGAGAAGGACTCAGGAGATGAAATAGGATGGACAAGGATTGAAAATGATTTTAAAAGAACTCCATGACTGAAGTGGGCTTGTTAGAAACTGAGTCTTTTACAGTTCTGTTGCAAAACTCCATTTTTACATTACAGGAAATGCAGTGCAGAAAAGCAGGACTGTTTATCATTTCTCCAAATCTGCCAAATACATTTTCCTTTCAGGTGATACCTTTATACAACTTTTTTTCAATAAAGTTTTCTCTTAAAGCTCTTTTCTTTCTTTTACCTATACATCTAAGCTCACTCTTTTTAAATCTCCATGGCGTTGTTGAAAATTCACTTTGAACACAAGCAAGAAACACACTCATATCACAAGACTCAAAAAGCATCATCATCTCTGTGCAAGAAACCCACAGCAAAAATAGCGCAGCAAACTTCTATCATGAAAAATAAGAAATTCAATTCTAGATACTGAGAGTGCTATGTTAGGGCTTTAACATGGCCAAGCAGAGCTGCCTTCTCCGCGGTACCTGAACAAGCCTTTTCAGACACTCACAATGTCAGGAGGCACTATTCAGACAAATAACAGCAATCCACATCTCTTTGAATTTGCCTTAGCCTAAGTACCTAAACGGGTGCCTTCTCTGCTACTTCATCATGTGAATCTAGGGCCTTTTCTTTTAATATTACAACTAAATCAGGAGTGCAAGCATAGGTACTGCTCTGACCCCATCATTTCTTGCCTCAGCCTGCCAAAGAGCACATAAGCTGCAAAGGGATTTACCATCTCCAAAGCCCCCCAAGGCTGAGGGGAGGGAGGCTCCATGGACATCAACCCAACGCTGGGAGAGGACATTTGAAAAAGTTCCAAAGCTTGTCATTGAGCAATGAACTGTAACTGCCTTCTACACTTCTTTTTTTAAGGTGTTGTTGTAGGTGTTGGCACCTATCTCCTACAAGCCCCTCCAGGGCACCAGATTCAACCAGCACTGAGCATCTCACAGCTTGAGGAAAGAGAGGAAGAGTGAAGAAGGCGATGCTCAGACATCTCTGTGAGGGGTGGGAAGGTGGTTCAAGAATGGGCCTTCCTGCTGAGATAAGAAAAGGACAAGACAACAACAAGAGAAGGCAAGGACAAAGAAGCCTACAGAGATGTCACGTCCCTAAAAAGCTATCAAAATCTGCTATTGAGAGAGGGGTTTGTAAAACATACCACAACTAAACTGAGTTGGCTAGTTAACAAGGGTTGAAGTTTCCAGACAGTGAGGGCCACGTATTTCTGACACGCTGAAACGGCTCTCATTTTTCCTGACAGATCTTCAGCAATATGTCTTTGCAGCGTTTGCAATGTAGTCTTTTCCCTTGATTCTCATTTTTCTAGGCCTGAGGCAGTGCTCTGTGGACTGAAACAGAGGAAAATCCCTTCAGAAGCAGTTTCGCAAATCACCTTCATCCACTCTTTGGGTTTGGTGCCCATTCCGCTTGATCTAGCTGCAGATAAGAAAGGAGACTCAGTAGTTGTTGGTTCTATGAAAACAGCAGCCAGAATAGCTCAGCAGTTAAAGGAGAGGTTTGGAAAACATCAACTGTGGAGCAGCAGCACATTAATTACACAACTCTTAGTCCCAAACACCATTTTTACAGCAGTAAAATGGGTAGCTACTATTCCATGATCAAACCCAGGATTTTCTTATGGTGGTCAGAGAAACCATCAATTTGAATAACATCTGTGAAGTCTTGCAAATGGGTCTACAAACACACCTACATCTGTGGATTCATTCTTTGATATCTCAAACAAATTCATGTGCCAAAATCAGATAAAATCCGCAGACCTCTTCCTCAGTGGGGTTACTGTCTAGCTGACGCAGCTACAGTAAGTGCAGCAAAGCCTGTGAGCCAGCCAACGAGATTTGCCACTGAGCAAGGAAGTGGTAAGTGCCCTTGAGGGAAACACAGGTCAAGAAAATGGCTACAGCAAGTGCAAAGGTAAATGCCAAGCAGCAAACTGATAAGCATCCAGAAGGGATTTTTCTCAAACGTGATGGTATGCTGTGTAGCACAGCCTGTAATGTCCCCATAGATTTTGAGCAAAAGCCGTCTATGACAAACATTTTGAGAGTGCTTTGCAGAAATGGAGGCTGCAAGACGTTGAATCTGCACGAGCAGAGCCAAGTACAAAAAGTGGCGAGTGAACATTTTCCTCTACAGATTGCACCACAGAGTAACAGTTTCCTGATTCGTAAAGACTTGGTGCATCATTAATGTCACACTTCATGTCCCGGGCAAACCTGCTGCAAAAAAGTATTTGAAAACTCTTTTGAAAAACCTTGGTGTTATATCTTGTTTGAAGTGATTGAGAAGAAAGACACTTACCAAAACTTTTTGAAAGTTGTGTAAATGACCCAGGAAAGCTCTTGAATGCTCATGTTGGGCATGGCTTGGCAGCAGATGAGGAGAGCAGGCTGGCAGCTGCTGCGCTCAGCACAGCAGCTGTACCACGTTACTCTCTTATGGATGTTTCACAAGGATTTGGTGAGGGCAACAGGCAATTCACAACAGGAATTTCTGCTAATATAGCAAGTTTGGTCAGAAACCAAAGGAGCAACCCAGGCCACTGGAAACAATTCAGAAATAGGATTTTGCTTTTGAGAAGGTAGCTTCTTCTGTCAGCGATAGCACTGCATGTACAGCAAGAGCATGGGAGAAAAGCTCTATTTCTCAATATAGCAAATGTAGCTTGCACAGAACCTCTCCTCAGCTTTGTTGGGGAAAAATGGAGTTAATTAACTTGTTGTGGCAGTAAAACGGGCCTTTGCCGCCTTCTAACAATACCTCCAGGCAAAGGGGAAAGTGCTTCCAATCTTCCCAGTCATAAGGTGGAAGAGCGGCTTTCAAGTAGTTTCTATGCTAGCCGAGGCTTCTGGGGAGGCCAGCGTTTCAGAGCCCCAGCACCACTTGGTTCAGCAGATGCAGGTGGGGGTGAGACTCACCTGCCATGACTCAGGCAGCTAAGCCTTAACGTTCAGGTCTGTGCCCATCACCTTAAGCTCTGTAGCTGAGGAAGAAAAACAAGTAGAGAACAGTTCATTTCATCCGAATCCTGGCCCAAAAGCCCGGAGAGCCAAGTCATGACCTGACAGTGCCTCTGCCTCTGTCTCGACTTGAAGACAACATAGAGGAACTAGCTCAGCCTTGGACGCCAGTTACCTTCAAACCTCTACTGCTGGGTGCAAAACCTACCCTTCATGCAGACTGCTAGAAATATGGGCAGCTACTTCTACAGCAAGCGCTAGTGCTCCAAGGGTAATCCCAGCCCTCCGGGCTTGCACATGATCAGACATTGGAGCATGTCGAGGAGCAGATGAGTTGGTAAGTTTTGTCTCTGGCTCAGGCTTTACAGTCACACAGCTAAAAGCACATTGACCAAGGAAGCCCACCCTCAAAGCAGCAGAAAATAAATGCAATTTGCCTTCGCTGTTGTCAATCTACTGTCATTTTTTTCAGGACATGACACATGCTTGATCCAATCAAAGTCAAATACCAATAGATATTTTTGAGGAAATTCCTGTGTTTGAAGGCAACGCATTAGCTAGCTTCATCACTCCAATTTTGAAAGGATGCATTTTACATATTGCTAAACGTTGAGGTGATTGGCACAGAGTCTAGCTGGAGGCCTGTAGCTAGCGGTGTCCCCCAGGGGTCAGTACTGGGTCCAGTCTTGTTCAACTTCTTCATCAATGACCTGGATGAAGGGACAGAGTGCACCCTCAGCAAGTTTGCTAATGATACAAAACTGGGAGGAGTGGCTGATACCCCAGAGGGCTGTGCTGCCATTCAGAGAGACCTGGACAGGCTGGAGAGGTGGGCGGAGAGGAACCTCATGAAGTTCAACAAAGGCAAGTGCAGGGTCCTGCACCTGGGGAGGAATAACCCCATGCACCAGTACAGGTTGGGGGTTGACCTGCTGGAAAGCAGCTCTGCGGAGAAGGACCTGGGAGTGCTGGTGGACACCAAGTTAACCATGAGCCAGCAATGTGCCCTTGTGGCCAAGAAGGCCAATGGTATCCTGGGGTGCATCAGGAAGAGTGTTGCCAGCAGGTCGAGGGAAGTGATTCTCCCCCTCTACTCAGCCCTGGTGAGGCCACATCTGGAGTACTGCGTCCAGTTCTGGGCTCCCCAGTACAAGAGGGATGTGGCACTACTGGAGCAAGTCCAGCAAAGGGCTACAAAGATGATTAGGGGACTGGAGCATCTCTCTTATGAGGAAAGGCTGAGAGAGTTGGGCCTGTTTAGCCTGGAGAAGAGAAGGCTGAGAGGAGATCTTATCAATGTGTACAAGTATCTGAAGGGAGGGTGTCAAGAGGGTGGGACCAGACTCTTTTCAGTGGTGCCGAGCGACAGGACGCGAGGCAACGGGCACAAACTGAAACACAGACAATTCCATCTGAACATGAGGAAATAATACTTTTTCACTGTGAGGGTGACAGAGCACTGGAACAGGTTGCCCCGAGAGGTTGTGGAGTCTCCTTCTCTGGAGATATTCAAAACACGCCTGGACGCGATCCTGTGCAACGTGCTGTAGGTGACCCTGCTTGAGCAGGGGGGTTGGACTAGATGATCTCCAGAGGTCCCTTCCAACCTCAGCGATTCTGTGATTCTGTGGTTCTGTGATTTACAGGTGCCAAATGGCAGTGAGGATTGAGAGAGCATTTTCTTTACGCAAAGGTGAATCAAGTAATTCCAGACAAGAAATCAAAGACAATAGCCATACTATATATAACATTACTTCTTAATCAGGAAGATCTTCATCTGGAAGTACAAACCATCACCTTTCCTGTTAAATAAATTAACAGCTAAATTTTAAATTGTATGTTTGATAGTACAGCGCAATAATAGTATTGATGGTGTTAATAAAAGACACCATTATTTAGAAGCACCTGCATACTGTGCTTTGGTAAAAGCCACATAAATTAGTAATCTGTGAATATCGTTCAACCTCTGCTACTAAATTCACTTCCAAATGCCATGCCAGTATTGTAGACTTAGTAGCAACTTAAAAATAAAAGTGTCTGCCTGCAAGGATGCCCATGTCACTGGAAAGGGAGAGAAGACTGACAAGGTCTTTAAAGCCTGATCTTCCTCCCTGGGGTATAGTAAAAGTTACCAAAGGCCTTTAGGAGACCAGAATATTCTTGTTTGGAAGGACTGCAGATACAGTCAGTTGGTGCTATCATCTCAACAGAGTAAGACATATTTCTCCTTCTCAAATTGCTCCCTTCACCTGTTAATCTGTTATTATAATAGAGATCCACTTCAGTTACAACATCTGCCATGGGGCTCACCTTATCTATTAGCAGAGAACTCCTATTTCGTATCAGGAGTGGAGGTAGGGCAAAGAGCAGCTGCGCGAGCAGCGGTGTGGGAGGAAGGCCAGCCAGGGAGAAGCTCGCGGCAGCGGCGACCAGAGATTCCAGCGAAGCCCAAACATCCCAGGAATGCACCCATGGCTGCAAGAGGATTTTTTGTCTTTTCGTGAAGACAGGAAGAACTACTTTAAAGCAATACGCACAGAAAGCAGAGACAAACTGGAGAGGAGATGCCTGAAGAAGCCACAAGTGTGAATGTACAGGAACTGTGTGAAAGGCTGTCTAAAGTAGGGAAAGAAACATACCCAATAGCAGTGCCTGGCTCTCCAAAAGAGCTATTTTATTTAAAAGAAGCAAAACCTTTTTGCAGGAATCTTCAGACAAGGACTTCTAGTACCTCCTAAGAAACAGAGTATACACATTCTGCACAATTAAGGAGTGAAAGATTACAGAGGAGTGGGAGAGACTTTTGCAGAAGACAGCTTTGTTCAATAACTGAAACATGATCTTGAATATGAGTGGGAGGCTTCATCCTCAAAAGTGAGACCCTGATTCACAAAGCAAGTGCTGCACCAAACACTGCGGGAAAGGTTTTGAAAAGAAAACCCAGTTTTGCTGAACGTGGTGACTCACGGTCAGCTCAGAGTTAGGGGATCGTTCCAGCTGTGAGTACATGTCAACTAGACAGAAAGGCAGAACACAGTTTCAAACATATAAACCATAAAACTGTCCCCAGAAATGGAGGAGCCAGGCAAGGGTCAGACACTAGGTCTCTCCAAGCAAGGTTATACTGTGGCACAAGGGCTCGTGAAGGTAAGAACAAACATGTGAAGGGTCAAAGACAGCTGTCCAGGTCACCCGGGATGAACGCCAGCAGCAAATACCCTCCAAAGGGTATCCCTCTAACTAACAGCTGAGGGTGAAAACAAGGAGTTCTTACAAACACTATGAAAAATGAAGCAGGAAGTATTTTGGGATATCACACAAGCTGAAACTCTGGCACACACAGAACCATGTGTGTTTGTAGGGATGAACCATAGCCTCAGAAAAGCATTACTTGCTTGTGGAGGTGCTCCTGGTTCCTTTAGGTGCTTATTAAATCAGAGCAGACCTACAGGAGGAACAGGCCTTCAGCTTTTACTAAAGGAGAAAGACAATGACCCTCCAAGACCCACCTGGCCCTTTTAGGATATTAAAACACTCCGGGTTGAAACAGCCCCAGTGAGCATCAGGTTTTAGTCAAGCCCTAGTATCCTGATACAGTGAGAAATACAGGTTCTTCTTCTCCCCTCACTACTTTCTTCCTCCTCAAACATTTGCTTATCTGCTGTTCTAAAAAAGATGCAATTATCAGACCAGCTCATCACCTCCGTAACCACCACTGGCACCACCTCAGCGAGAGCTTTCTGTGACTTTTGACCGGAGCCAAAGAGGCAATCTCTGAGTGCCTGCGGCCAGTGGCTGTGCAGAGGAGCCGGGCGAACCTACCAGCAGTGCTGACTGCCCCCAGCAGATAAATCCTCCCCAGGGAGGTTCACCAGGAAGTAGAAGCTGTTCTTCATTAAACTGCACCTACCTCATTCCTGTCAAGAAGAAGCAATTGCATCAAGAAGCACCACTTTGCAGCAGCCCCCTTCAGATGTGTCACACTGGATCCATATCCCTTTTCCCGACCTCGGAGGGAAGTCCATGCTGTTTGGGGTATATTGGAGGATCCCAAAGCAGGCGTCAACAGCTCTTCCCAGCAGTGGTCTTTTTCAGGCTGGAGGAGCCACCTCAGCAGAGCATCAGGCAGCAAAGCTGCCCCAAGGATAGTGCCATGGTGCACGGATTTCCCTGC
This sequence comes from Apteryx mantelli, assembly GCF_036417845.1. Taxonomy (NCBI): domain Eukaryota; kingdom Metazoa; phylum Chordata; class Aves; order Apterygiformes; family Apterygidae; genus Apteryx; species Apteryx mantelli. Next base: position 31,017,144 of record NC_089978.1, read on the forward strand.
CTCTGGCATCCTCATCATTGACTTTCCCATGTGGAAGGTCACTGCACAACGCTATCTGGCTGCAGGTGCATTTATGGGCTGAGATAATCTCCCCTTTAAACTGGAAAGGAGCTTGTGAAGTGGGTATGTCTGGGGAAGGATCCCATCATGCAATGAACTTGTGCTCACCACTGAATTACACTGCGGCTCTTGCAAGCTCATGCACCGACGTCTCTGCTTATATCTTTCGTCTTCCAGCTGGAGCAACCCAGAGATAGTAACATCTTCCAGAAAACCTGTGGGGGCAGCTGGAGAGCTATGGTTCGTCAGCCACTGCACTTTGTGGTACAGAGGAATCACCGCCCAGTTCTGTCTTGGAAGGGCTCAGATCCATGATCATCCCACCGACTGCATCTGCCTTTCCAAGAGGACTAAAGTGGATTTTTTTTTTTAATCCCCTTTCCAGGTGGATTAAAGATCATGTTTTATGGTGCCTTCCTCGGAGACTAACAGCCATGAACATACCAGGGGCATCGCTCCTCTTCGCAGCCCCCCAAGAGCAGTCTCTGTCCTGCCCCAGGAAGCGTCTTCCGGGTTTTGAGACTGTATTTTCTCCCAGCAAAGAGCTTAACTTCCCGGTCAAAATGGCCTCTAGAAATGATACCTTCCACTGCTGTGGTTTTATGCACCTTATAATCAACATGAAGTAAACATTTAGCTGGAGGAATAAGTAAATCATCGTGGACTAGAAAGAAGAATAATCCTTTGCGAGCATTTTCGCAGAAGGTTATTGAAGCACGTCACCACCCATCACCACCCAGACTTATTAAGCCTCAGAGTATTTCTGTGAAGTATCCAAAAAAAGATAAATATACACTGCATCACTTTATTCACATCTGGGGTGGGGAAAAAAAGTTCTTTGGCAATGTAGAGCAATAATAATACCAGCAGTTAGGCACAGGAAGTTAAGAAGAATACCACAGACAATTTAAAAGTTAAGAGATAACTTCGCTAGCCTGAAAGTTTTTTTTACCTGAGTAGGGGTGTGATTAGTATTTAGGGGTTAACATCTTTTTAGGGTATAACAAGCTACCGTGTCTTTCAGTCCCAGCAATATTCTGTTCTTTCTCCAGGGACAAATGTTCCCCATCTACCTGTGGAAATCTCACCTGGGAAGGAAAAGCCATTTATCAGGACATTGGCTCCAGGTAATAGCTGCAAATTCAGTGTGCAAGCAGGGGGAGAAGAGGCAGAAGTCTGACTGGAGCTGAGAACTGCAATGTAATTTTAATGCAATTTCTAATTCACTAATGCAGTTTGGGGAGAGATTTCGGACCTTTAATCATTCAGATTCATTTTGATTAGTAATGATTTATTGCAGTGGTTTGCAATGTATTTCCGTATAATCCAGTTTAAGCATAAATCTGCCTTGACAGTTTCTGGATAACTCAGATAGCCTATAAGATTTGTTCCTGTGGGAGCAAAGAGCTGGATAGGGTAACTCTAATTTCCATAGTAAGATTATTTTTTAATAAATCAAAACAATTGTTTTCACTCAGGTCCTTGCACTGAAGTGATAACAGTTTCTTGCCCAGTTGCTGAAAAACTCTGACCTCATTTTTTAAAATGCCGATTGTGACAATAAAATTGCTACATAAGCTTTAAAGGAATGAGTGTCAACCAGCTTGTCATAACACAACATTCATAACACCTTCAGTGAGCAGAGCAAACGGTTAAAAGGAAAGTTAGCTGACTCATTTCATGAGTAGCTGGTGTTAGTCGTAGCAGCTTGGAAGTTAACAGATAAAAATGTTATCACAGCCAATAGTAATATAGTCCTAACAACGGCATGGACTTCTGTACAAATTAATTCTGTACAATTCACTGCCTTAAATATGTGTGCAATTTGTATTTGTTAATAATATTGCAGTAGTATACTGGAGCTCAGTTAGTAGCTGTAGTACGCTATAGAAGAAAAGTCTTGCATTTCCATATCTTTTGCAGGAGAATCATTTTATTTAAAGAAATACAGCAACTTCAAAGTGCTACCTTTTTCTGGTAACTAGGCCAAATTTTGTATTCAGTCACACTGGTATAAACTGAGTTTACAGTAACTCCATTGACTTCATCAGCACAATTAACCATTGGAACAACTTACCTGGCATTGCTGTGGATTCGCCATCACTGGAAATTACTAAACCCATGGTGGCTGGCTTGTTTGTGTGTTTGTTTTTCTGGGGGAAAAAAAAAAAAGATGCCCTAGTTGAAATAAATAAACCTCATGATATCAGATTAGAGGATGATATAGACCCACTTGGACTTTACAACCTGTGAACCAAGGGTCTTGGCCACACAGTGAATTCGGGAGATGTGCGGTGCCATGGCACAGCACAGCTGGAGCGCCTTTGCACCACGTAGCTAAACCCACTTGGGGCTACATCAGTTGACGGCAGAGGAGATTCCTTTCATAGGCAAACCCTTGTCAGGGACCTTTGAACCAAGCTAAATTCATCTTAGATGGCCTGGACTCAAATCTTTATCTCCATTCCTGTAAAAAGCCAAAACATGCAACCTGATACTCACAGTTCATTTGCCACCATCAAAAAAAAAAAAAAAAAGAAAAGCATTTGAGTGTCTTCCTGTGCGTTTCTAGGCAATTATTCATCTACGTCACCTGAATTATCAGATACCAGGGGTTATTTGTTGATTTGTTATATTTGGCCTCTGTGCAGTAAAATCGTATGTCACCATTTGTGGGGGTGGGTCGGGCTATCAAATGGTTCAGGGAAGTGCAATGTCTTTCCATAGCCCAATTGAAATAAATAACTGCTACAAAGACTGTCTGAGGGGAGCCACAGAAACTATTCAAATTAGTAGCTCCTCTGTATGGCCTGATTATGAGTATCAGAGTGAGGAGAGGTGTGTTAAGAGCCACACTTGATTTTTATTGTTGTTGCTTGACAGCCCACACAGTCATTTACTCCTGGACAGCATCATGCTGCCAGAGCAAAATACGCACGGTTCATCCCACATGGCACTGTTATGCCAGACCATAGCAAATTAGGGGAGTTAGACTCAAAACGGCATCAGCTTTGAGCCAAAGGCCAAAGGAAAATGCTTATGGGAGGCCCCAAAATCCCTGTGATCCTCTTCTTTGGGTATAGAGAGCTCAAAAAAAACTGAAGGAAACTTGCCGCGGGATTTTCATTTCTTTCTGTATTTCACATTTTGTGCCCGATTCTGCCTCCTCTTGCAGCAGTAACAATTCCTCTGGACTCGGAGAAGTGATACCAGCATAAAAACTGGTAAAAATAAAAAAAAGTAGGAAAGGAAGTAGCCAGAGCTTTGGGCTTGCTGCGAGAGGATGAGCGATGGAGGCAGGCTCAGCCAGAGTGAGCAGCCCGCTCGGGCGGGCAGAGCTCTGTCATTCCACACCAGGGCTGAGAGCCACATAGAAAAGCATTAATCCTTTCCTAATTTTTTGTTTTGTGCCACCATCAAGTGACTCTTCCAGGGAGTTTAGAGGGCAGCAGTGACGGTCGCAGGAAAGGGACCATCAAGAAGAAAGCCTGGCTGGGACATCAGACCTCTAGGGTTAAAAAGGGGGAGAGAGGAGGGTTCCCAGCCTTCAAGAAAAAAAGGCAAGGAGAAGACACAGCATGCCTTTCCTTAGCTTGCTGACTTAATTTAGAAACAACTTCTCACCCTCCGGTGGTTCGTCATGAGCAACAAGGACATCAGTTGGGATTTTCAGCCAAAAAATGGACAACTCTCCTCTCTGGGAGTGAAAAGACCTGTTAGCCAAAAGATAGCTGCTAAATCCTGGTTATATCTAGATCTGCTGCCAGAAGCAATCGTCCGGTGATCAGCGGGGCCTGGCCTGGCGCCAAGGCCCTGGCAAAAGGGTGATATTTACTTAGAGGCACTTGCCCCTAGGCCAGGATAGCTCAGAAATAGCCGAAAATAAGCAAGGTCTGAACTCCCTCTGCTGGCTCGGCTCCCCTTGCCGGCGATCGCTCCTTCCTGCAGCCAGCAGCCCACCTCTGGCACAGCCCCACCACGCACCGCACCATTGTGGGGGCTTTCTCTCCCAGCAGCTTTTAGGAGGTTGCCTTTTTTTTTTTTTTTGAAAAAAGAGATTTGGCAAATCTTAATCCAGCCTCACCTCCGTCTTCCTGCTGGTCCTCCCTTCCCCATCTTTTTAGCAGGGCTGAGACAAGCACAGTCACACTCAGCTCTTGATTTGAACTTTCAGGTGTGCAGGAAGTCTCAGCATCTGCCCAAATGAGGATGGCAAAATTATTGGGGGGGGGGGGAGGAGAAACAGGAGTTTCTCTCTTTTTTAACACCTTAACACAGTTTCCTTTCCGGAGCAGTGGCTTGACTGGCCCTCTTTGTCAGGGAGGAACTGGGAAAAGTAAAAATAATAATAATTGTTATAAATAGTGTTCAACAACACCCCTTGCAACAACCACAGATGGGACAGATTTGTCTCTGGGTTGCCTTCCTGTACTGTTACTGTATGACTGAATAAACATTTTCTGTACAAACATGGGCATCATACTACACACTGCTAATCTCCTGAGCCGATTTCAGGTTTCGGTGGACTCCAGTGTGTTTTTTGATGGGGACCCCTATGCCCTGAGCTTCTCCTTTTCCACATCCTCTTTTCTCCTCCTTGTTCTGATTACGAGGCAGTGGAAAGCCAATGCCGGTTCTCTTTCCCATCAAGACCAGGAGAGGAGAGGAGCAGGTTCTCCCTCCCCCATTCTCACGCAGTAGTAGGGAGTGAGATGCTTTGATTAACAGGTCTTTACGCTTTTCTCAGGACTGAGCAAGAGGGAAACCAGTGGCCCTCACCCCACCACCTCCAGCCGGCAACCTGCGGCACTCCCGAATGGGGCAGGACACCACTCACTGCCCAGCCGCTCGCTCCCGCTTTGGCCTTGCGATGCTGGGTTTCGGCAGCAAAAGTTTATAGCATCTTATCTGGGACCATCACCAATTCTTTCCCCCAAAACATACCCACATGTGCACCCTCATCAACCAAAATGGAAACCAGGGCTGAGCCAGCTGCACTGTAAGGTCAAAAAACAGGGTTGGAAGCGTCTTCAGTGGTCACCATGTTGACATCCATTTATATGTCATTGGCATGGACCGTCCTGAGGACCTGATCCCTTTGGTGTCAAAATCTTCTGCCATCATAACTGTTCCTCCACAGCCACCTGGGGTGAGTGACACACCAGCGGGACAAGTACTGGGAGCAGAAACATTAAACAAGGAGAGAAACAGCAGGTCAAGACATCCCAGGGACACAGTTCAGCCATGCCCAGGCCTGTTCCTATTACAAAAAACGGCTCTTTGGCAACTAAATGAGACCTGGAGATGGCTTAGGGAGAGCTGCAGAATCTTTCCTACCCCCCGACATTGTTAAAAAATCTCAGCACTGGTGAGAGGATGGGTGAAAGCTTTCTGCTTACCACATTTGCATCTAATTAAATGCCCATTTGCGGCAAGTGCTGCAGAAAAAGAACAAGTTATTGCCAGCAACCTCAGTGCGGGGCCCCAGCCCGGGACAGGGAAGAGGAGGGGATGGCGGGCAACACGGCAGTGTCTGCCACAGCTTCGGGACATGGGCAGCTGTCAGCTGTGGGCTAGGCTTCGACCCATCAAAACCTGTGTCGTCTGCTGCCCGGTGCCAAACTGAAATACATTGCTTCCGAAGCGAAAGGCCTGCGTCCCTACGCCGCGGCACCAGCTAAGCCAGCCTCCCGGGGAATGCTTTGAAATCAAGCTAGGAACGGAGACTGATTCTTACACCACTGCTCTGTTCGCTAAGCAGACCGCGGCTTTCGCTGCTGTCAGCCCGGCTGGATTTAGGTCACAGGCTTTTTAACAAAGCCCTTGCAGCAGAGCGAGATGCGGGGCTTGGCGCCGCTCCTGGACTTTGACTCCTGCTCTCCCCTCCCCAGTTTGCCATTGGTTTTCTGTGCAGAAAATTAACTACCACCCAGCCCAGCCTGGGCAGAGGCTTCCGCACACCTATCATTTACAGTTCCTCGCTTCACAACAGCAAAACATCAGTTTGGGTATTTTAGCTACAGTTTTAGCTAGTCCTATTATCATCACCCTGCAGAAAAACTGCCTCAAGTGACGGTTACGCTAAAACCAAACCTACGTATTATATTGTACACACATGCCTGGAGAAGAGCTGTAGTCTGGAAAATGCTCATCCCCTCCTCGGCATCTTTCGTCATCAGCCGCACAGCTGCGAGCTGCCCCAGGCAAGCCGGTCACGGCAGATACTGCGGGGACCCATTTCGCACCAAGTCGCTACTATTATTATTCTGCTTTTTATGGCTGCAGCAAGCTTCGTGCTGCGCAAGACGTGAAAGGAGTCTCCTGCAGCAGGAACTCAATAGCCTGAGGGCCCAAGTCTGAAACGTCCAACCCCTGGTATTGGCCTTTCTTCACACAGAGCTTGGTGCTGGGACCGATAACATTAACAGCAAAGTTCCCATAGAAATCAATGCACAGAATCAGGGCAAAGAAGTGACCTTCAAGGCTTATTTAAGGGAGCAGCAGTCTGCAGTGCTGGGGTATGGACAACTGAGGAAAGCAAACCAGACACCCGGAGAGACCACCAAGCTTGGAGCTGTTTTTACAGCAGTGGGTCTTTAAAAATTATTAAATAAGCAAAATACACTGAATTAATTTGTTTGACAGCTGCAAAACTATTTTCTTAAGAATTTCCACACTCTCAAATGCCCTGCAGATTTGGGTCTTTTCTGTATTTAGGAGCAAGACACAAACTCATCAGCTTCCAAAGTAACCTTCAAAGTGGAAGAAGCTTGAAAATCACTTTTAAGACATCTGCAGAAGTCACTTATTAAGAAGCAAAAGATGTTTCGGGAATGGGAGACAGGGAAGTGGAAAATTAAATGAGGGTGGGACCTGTACCTTTTACAGAGTACCAGGAAATCCCTGTCATCTCCGCTGCATCTTGGTAGGATTCACAGCAGCTCGTGCTGGATTCAGGGCAGCTGATTGCATCAGACCATGCTGCTGGTATTTCCCATATCCCACTAGCCACCAAAACACATGCCACTAGCTCATGTTTTGAGCTTCTTGAGACAGTCTTTATCACTCTTAGCCGCTCCGGTTAGTAAGCCACAGGGGCTGTAACCACAGAAGAGCGATCTGGCTGCAGCTCCGTGGTGCTGAATTCAGGCAGCCAACCTTTGATGCAGCTGGCAGCCACTTCTACTTTTGGAGCAATTGGAAACTCCAAACTAGTTTACACCCTTAAAAGCCAGGTACCGGCATGATCTGAGTAGGGACAGGCACTGCTCAGCATCGTTGCCAGTCGGATTTGTTTTAGCACTGCCACACTCAAGCCTGTATGCCTCGTGACTGTCCTAAACAACCCTTAAAAAATTGCAATACCAATATGCTTTCAGGAGGGGGAAAAAATAATTGCAACTTCCAATAATTTCTCTAGAATAGTGTTTCTCAGGGGTTTCAACTCAAAGACCACACGGCCTTTTTGAGTGAAACACATCCACTGATCACGTTGACAGCAACACCGTTATAAAGCTCGTTTACAAGTAAAAATGGGCTAAACTTGAAATGTTTATTTGTTCCTTGTATTTTCCTCCTTTTTGTTGTACAGCTTGTAGGGAATGTGCATGACTGGATTTATAAAAACAATTTCGCATTTGCTGATGCTATCCTATGTGCATCATTTATAATATATATATATGCATATGTAATGGAATAACCCTGGCCTAAGAGACCCAGAGGTTTTTTGCCCAACTTTTAACTGTTGGTACGTGCCTACAATTCCATTTTTTTCCTTGGAAAGGACTAAGCAAACATCCCTTCCCCAGGGGGGCTCAGTCAGGGTGAGTTCACAGTGAAGCTTTCTCACGTCAGAAGCAGTGACTTTGCTTGAGGAATCCCATTGATTGCAGCAGGTAATCACTAACCCAAGAAACAAGCCCGCCGTTTTGCCCTTAAATCACAAGGCAGCCGCTTTGTTTGCACCTTTTCTCTCATACAATGTGGCTACAGCTAGCGGGATATCCGGTGGCATTATATTTAAAAATCAGCTCTAAGGAGAAGATAAGGTTATCTTTGAAAATTGCCCTGCTTTACAGCACATCCCTGGGCTTGGAGCCCCCCGACAGACATTGCCCTGTGTGGGATCCTCTCAGACGAATTTTGGTTAACCAAGCTAAACCCCAGGAGGAAGACAGGGCACCTTTTTTACTATAGCTTTTCCATCGTGGCTGCAAGGGAGCCCTGGGAGAAGGGCTAAGCGCAGCCCTGTCTCCTCCTGGGCCAGCACCACGCGTCCTTGCTATGGAAAAAACAGGTAAAAAACACCAGCAGTTGCAAGGGAGACATTTGCTGTCCGTTAAGGGCAGCCACCACACTGCCATGAAGGGGCTGCGAGGGACACGGAGACTAGCAGCTCCCGCAGCGGCGGAGGAAGGGCTCGTCCCCCTCCACGTCCTGCCACCATCCAGGAGGGTCTCCGCTGCCATAGTGCCATTGTCACCACCGACTGCCAGCGGTCAACAGCAAACCTCCTCTCCTGGGAGAGAGGTTTGCTTGTACAGATCTCAATAGTCTTCACAGTCATTTAAAAGTTTCTCTGACCCTTAAGGACTGTTATGCAAAAGAACAACTCAAAGAGCTAAAAAATTAACAGGAACTCTGTGCTTGGTTGGGGGACACTGTGTTCCCATTTCCTTTAAGGGTCCTAGTCCAACACACATGCTGCGGGACCACTTTTTATATTTGAGAAACAAAGCAAGCTTTGGATAGCACATGCTATCAGTTTAACTACTCCAATAAGTGACTTGGTCCAGTTGCACGCGGATCCTTCCTTCCACCCGCGTTGGCTCTTCTACTTTCTGTTCAGACTTTCAGCTTTCTTTTCAAATAAAAATTAGAGCATTTTATTGCACAAATTACGCATATAAAATTCACCCCCATTTGGCATTAGCCCAAGGGGGTCAGGGCACTGTGGATGTTAGCAAAGTGTTGCCCCGTTTTGCACAGGGCTCTGCTCCGGTGTCGGGGAGCCGCTGGGCTCGGCTCCCTCGCAGGCTGCCAGCGCTCACCACAGCGCTCCTCTGAGGGCCACGCGTTCCAGGGCACAATCGGGCCCATTGTGCAGCTATAAAACAGTTCTTGCTTTAATCTGCACAAGGATCTTGCATCTAATCCAATAAATCGACACTGACATCTTGTGGAGATCACGAGACCAGAACGCCAGTAGCCACCTAGTGCGGTGGGATTTACGCCCTCGCTGAGAGGGGCCAGTGTCTGTCGTGTCAGCGCGTTAGGTACCCAGCTCTCCTATCTCAAGGCCACTGCTCTGACGCTGGGACCACCCGCTTGGGGGCACGCTGGCACTGCACTGGAGTCCCAGTGAAGAGCCTCGCCGTGTCCCCTTGATCACAGGGCAGCTGCTCTTACAAGCCATGGCACTGGGCGAGGTGGCAGCAGCGGGTGCCGGCAGCCTGACTTCCCAAAGAACCTCAGCCTGCGCTACAGGAGGCAGAAGTGGTGAATGGTGGACCACCATGCCCTTCAGTCTCAAAGAGCAGCACTCTGTGCCCACAAACATCAAGGAGGAAGAGTCTTGCTAAACAACCCTTTCAATCCCAACTAAAATGGGACTATTTACTTCTAAATCATTACTGAAAGCAAAGGTATGCCTCCCCACACCCCTTCATAAATGTCACGACATGTCAAGCTTCTCATCAAAACAGAGCCTCCAAAGAGGAGCTATTTTCATACTGGAATTTCACTAACTCTGCAAGCAGCGGAAGAAAACTGAGAGCTACTCAGGTCCAGGACTCCTTTAATGTTCCTCTTTATCTAAAAAGACACTGTTTAAGCAAAAAGAGTTTGCAGGTTGAACATGCAGAATATATTCAAGATTTTCTTCTCTTTTCACCCCATTCATTTAGCTCCTCTGATGGGTCAGAAGGGTTAAATTAAGTCACAAACTTTTTTTCTTCCAGTGCTCACGGAACGGTTCATCTTTGTAGTCAAGGTGCACAAAATCCCCATTAGGAACATCCCACTCCAGCACCACTGCATAATTAGTTGGTAGGGGTTAACACCAACAGCTAAACGCCAAGCATAGGTAAGACTTGCAACCATGCCATACAATCATTCCTCCTGTGTCCTCCTAGGGAGCAAATATTTTTGGCTTACCTCATGGGGGAAGAAAAAAAAGTGCTCGATCAAGTCTGACTTCTAGCAAACCATTCACATCAAATTGGTTTGAAAAGACACAAGGTGCCATCAGATGTCAAGAGACAAAATTTGGGTTGGCATACAACCAAAGTGGCTGGCATTTATACTCCACCACCATCCTTTTGTATTAATGCAGTAAAGCACTGAGCCATTCACAGGGTTTTCATCCTATTTGCTCCTATCCTCCCCTTTCAGCAAGGGATCATCGCTGAGATGTCTGTTTTTTTCCAGCCCAATTTCTGACACCTCAGGTTAGATAGAAGAGATCCAAAGCCCAATTCAAACATCGCATGAACAGCCAGGCGCCCTTGCGAGCGTGAGTGACTTACAGACCCAGAAGCGCTCAGAGCAGACAAGCGGCATGCAGAGAGCTCTGGAAGTTTGCACGATGAAGACAGTACAGCGCTGCTGCAACCCGGGCAGTCTGAGCCTAGAAACAAAGCAAGGCTTGTACAGAGAAGGAATGTCTGATATTCTTGGGAAAAAATTCAGAAGCAAAAAAACCAAAAATCCCCAGAGAACCCATTTAGTACACAACCCCGAATCCAAAGCAACAAAATTCTGCTAGATACAGTTTAAAAAGCAGCTAAATGTAAGTCACGAACAAGTGTTTTGAATTTAACTTCACCATGGTAATCAGTTTTCTTTGCGAGGGAAAGAGATCAGCACTTGGAAAGCAGAGATAAAGAAGTTATAGGGACAGAGACAGATAGGTAATATATTTTATGCCTTGAACTTCTCCCTTGCACCTTTTATTTGTTTGCTTTTTCTGGTATCCACATTGAAATACAAAATGGAATAGTGCTATAATCTCATAATCCAGAATCATTTAGCACATCGTTTTCCAGCTAAAGGCAAGTTTGCCAGAGCCAGGGTGCTGTGTCAGTTTGGTACAGGCCTGGTAACGCAAGGGGCAGGGGCGAATGTTTTGCTTTCAGTGCTCGCATTTTTGCCAATCCACCTTGCCAGTGGGCTCCTTCATTTCCCCCTTCCTTCCCTAGCACTACCGACACAGGATCACAGAGAGATCAAGAGCTACCACCGTCACCAACAGGGATGGCAAAGCAAATCTAAAGATTGCATTATTCCTCTGGGTATAACTTAACAGCGGCTCAGCCATCTCCACTCAATAACATGTTCTCCTTCTATTACATATCCCTTGCAGTCACCCCAAGGGAAAACCAACTCCAGAAAATCCCACGTTGACATAGTTGCCTGCAGTTAACTGCTCCAGCCCAGCCTGCTCCATCTTCCCATTCTTCTCGAGGCTGCAGCAACCTCCCCTGAAAAGCCAGACAACTTTCGGATGCAGAGGTACCACGTGACACCAGTGCTGCAGGTGTCACGGAGGTATGGCATTAGCAGTGCATTAACGAGATCTCAGCTTCAGGCGTAAAAAAGGAAAGCTAAGACTGCAGTACATAATCAATGCTATTTTAACTTAGACAGATCCTAATGTTGAATCCATTAAGTTACATATAATACCACCTAACCAGTTAAAAGAAAGAGGTAAAAAAAAAAAAAAAAAAGCAGCTGTCATAAGAAATCCACAAATGACTGTGGTGAGGGAATCAAGTTACAACACTGGCTCTATTCTGAATACAATGGCAAACAGCCAGCTCTTTACCCTTTTGGCTGCAAGGGGGAATTTTTATGCTTCTAAGTGACTAAACTGTATGCATCAACGCTTTAAATTCCTGCATGCCTACTCCTTCAAGACTATCAAGATGTGTACATCTTCCCCCCCCCCAAAAAAAATCACATAAAAGCCATGCAACTTGAGCTCTGTTAATGTACGTTGAAAAGACCCCGTAGGCTATAAGCCTACATACATATATGCAGCTAAGTCCAATTATTCAAATCCAGTTGCCTAGTATTAACTCTCAAATCTATATTTAAGCGCTTAAGTAGGAATTACCACAGCTTTTCAAAAATTCTAAGCACCAAGAGCTCTTGTTAAGAGCTTGTCAAAGTACTGACCTTCTAATGAATCAGTTCAGATGCTAATATTCACCTCACTCCCAGGAGCTGTTAAATTTAATGCTTTCATACACAACTAAAGCATCTGAACCTCTTTGAATATAAAAAGAAGTTGTTCAAGTGTCCTGTCTTTCATATCAAAACACAGGCTAGATACAAAGAAAATACAGAGGGGCTATTTCTAAAAGCCCATGGTGAACTCAAAGTCATTGTGCCTTGGTTCAGAAAAAGATTTGAAACACAGCAGTATGCTGGCTTTACGGGGGTCTCTTTGAAATGTTCCCAGGACCATCGGTTTGGTCGAAATTTGGGAAGAATGATAGTTATGAAGTAAAATATGTCTGGGCATTGAACTGAAAATTAAAACTATCCTTGTACTAAATGGAGATACTATAATTCTCGCTTTCTCCATTTTCAAAGGCAGAAAGTCTCTGAAAATTTCTGCCAAACTTGAACCTTGCTGTTCTTACCACTAAATGTTAAAAAGCTGCTTTTCTCTTCTGCATCCCAAGGCTTATCCTTTGCTAAATAGGCAAATTCCTGTCCTACAAATTAGCACAACAAAGTTCTAACTTGGAGAAAAAGGCCAACTTTTTATTTTGCTTTGTTGTAATTATCATATGCAAATTAAATTTTAATCAGAAAGCCATTGTCTTACCTTCATTCCTTGGCTTCCTGCATCATTGATTAAGAGGAAATGTAAGAAAAGGTCATATTTAGAGGGCTAATAGCTGCTGAAGTGGTTGGAGCAAATCAGAGAGAATAAACAAGAATACAGTATATGAGGCCAGGGTAGCTCTGGGAAGTTAGGAAGCCAGAAGTAGTCCAGGATAATTCTGAAAGAAAGTTTAAGAAAATATAACTGAAGTAAAATATATTGTAGTTGCTCAATAGGTATGGAGACCAATATGTGTTTTATCAAAATAAGGAACATCTGAAGTTACTTCAACATCAGAGCAACAGGTACAAAACAGCAGCGGCATAATGCACCAGCAATGAGTAGACTGTAACTCTCTTCCCAGCAATATGAACTTCTCTTTCTAGCCCTGCAGATGCAGGAGATAAGGCCTCAGCTCCAGACATTGCAGTAATCATAAAACTGCTTTTTCTAACCAAACAGAACTAAGGGATCACTTGAGACAATTAGGACCATTTTTAAATAACAAACACTGGAAACTGACTCAGAATTGATGACCAGATAGCCAAAGAGACCTCTGCTTACCACGTTACTTTAACTAGCTCACCAGCAATATACTGTGCACATACCTGAGGCACAATAGCTTTCTTTTCATTGAATAAATGAACTACAAAGGCCCTCAAATGACTTGGTCTTTACCAATAATATTAAAATAAACCTAGGATAGTTACTGAAAGGAGATAGTATTCCAAATTAATAAGTACTAGTGTATTTAAGGAATTAGCAAAATGAAATACTATCTCAGCAACAGTCTTTAAAAATTAGCTAAACTAGTGCAGTATCAGCAGTCTTTAAAAGTGAAAGCATTACAAATCTTAACAAAAGGGAACATGAACAAACCTGTCAAGAACTGCGCCAGTAAGTGTCAGCCCCAGTGAAATAGTACAACATACACCAAAAGAAATAGGAAGTGAAATCAGACTTAATAGGTATTCTAGATGGTCAAAGATTAGCGTCAAGTTTAACCGACAATGATTTTAATATACAAACTAAATTCTTAGATGCACAATCTACAAGACATACACCTTTCAGTCTCTTCTTTTGTTGTTAAAAAGTATCTATATATATGGACACACGCACACAAACAAAAGAAAGCACGACATTTCAAACATTTTAATATTAAAAAAATACAACAATTTTCAGGTCACATGCTTACTATGCACTGATAGTATTTCCTTTTATTAAGAAGTTATCAATTTTGATTTAATAGATTCTTTATTTCAAGGTTAGGCTTTTCCAAGTCTCAAATCTCTTGAAGAAGTTCCTCCTTTTCCTCAAAATACTTCCGAAACCACTCAATATGTTCAATCTTCTGTTTAACAGTTAGGTACGGGTTTTTAGAAAGCCCACAGATCACGAGTTCCATGAAGTGGCGAATAGGTCCTTGCTTGGGGAAGTCTTCTAGGTGTTTCTCCAGAAAAATATGTTCATGAAATGCGGCATCATCCTCCATCCCTAAAAGGACACAAAACAACAAAGTCATTATCATTATGTAACAGTGAACTTGACGGGGGAAAAAAAAAAAAAAGGATATAGATTGCAGATAAACCTGTAGTTAGTAAAATAGTTCTATGCCTTTTAATTCTTTTGCACAGTTAAGCAAACCACACAGGAGTGGAAGAAGCTACTGTAGAGTTTTAAGACACATTAATATCTCCCTCCACACAGAAAATTTCAGTACATATCGTACTCATGTCTACCATGTCATTTCCATTTTGTGTTCCCCTTTGTAAGAACATACAATATTTCCATCAACTTTCTGTCTGGAAACCCTACCAAATGCTGATGCCAAAATCCATCTTCTTGTTCATTCAACACAAGAAAACTTTGACTCATCATGAGTACCACATTTTAAATTGTCAATGCTTTCTTAATAAATTATTTAAGAAAATACCAATTGCTCAATTCTGCAGAGGATTAGAGAACCCAAGCTAATATAGGATGAACAAGGCTACCTCCTAAAACATTTAATATTGAACAGTTACTAAATGCTTGCATCTTCATTGCAACTCAGTTTTAAAATCCTTTGGCTATCAAATGGGATATAAGAAACTGTTTTTCAAACAGTTTTTGAATCCATAAGTGAATGCTGACGTAAAAATGTTGTCCGTCACATCAGTTTCCACTTACAAGTAGCAGCTAACACAAAAAGTACTGCATACAAAAGCATTCAGTTCCACAGAAACATGGGACACGGGATTATTATAGATCTGTCATGAAACAGCTTCAATCACATGGTAATTTTCTGTTCTCTGTCCTGTGGATTTCATTTGCTGTTGTTCATATCACGATGCTAGCATTCAAAAGACACAACTTGGAACACAAAATCTTACATATGCAAAAAATAAGGGCTGCTTTAGGAGTTTGCAGTTCTGAGATTAAAAAAAGACAAGACAAACTGGGGTTTGCAATTGACAGAAGGGGAGGCGCGGTTTGTAAGTTAGAGGTATCTGGAAATTCCTAGATGATCACAATCTGTTATGGATTTGTAGACAACATTTGCAACTTCAGATAAAAATAACTTTCTTCATTATTAAAGAAAAAGATATTGCATAAGAACATTTCCAGATCATAAAAAATGGTAAGTCTATGCCACAGATGTAAGCGTATTTTTTTTTTAAATACTAACTAGGATATATGATATGTTATTTGCCAACATTAAAACAACAATATTAAACATGAGATAATGAAGCCATCTCAGTCCTAAGCTTCCTGCTGCATTAGAGCTTTTTCAAATTCAGATACACACCACTGGGATGGGGAAGTCTCTCACAACTTGTACGTCCTGTTCACCAAGTCAGCATTATTTCTTTCTGGTTTGAAGCTTTAGGCAGTGCAATACCTGACAGAGCTGGAAAATGCATCTGTTTTCCCCCACAACTGCAGCATCTGAAACATGTGCAGTGTCTATCAATGCCAGCTATACATCACTTATCTCCCCAGTCCTAGAAAAAGAAAGCAGATGTTTCCTTCTTCCAGAAGCTCTCTTTTCCTTTGTGGTCTTTTTCTCCCCTTAACACCGGTCATGTCAGCTTCAAGAGGTTTATTTCTAGTGTGCTTGGAAACCTACATCCACTTAAAGCAACACAGAAATCTTCTTTTTATCATGACACCAAAGTCCTACATTTCCTTTCCCTGGCAAGAGCTGGCAGAATCTCATTGTAGCGGGATGCTGGTGGCTACTTTCACAAGTAACATCCTTTCCAAATTTCTGTTGGTCATGAAAATCCAAGAGGAAAAACTGACCAACCCACTACTGAAAGAATCTGAATAATGCTACCAATAAAAGTTGTCCTTTGGATGGTCCTCTTTTGGGAAGAGAAGGGTTGCAGGAGAAATAATGCCTAATTAGTAATTTCTCCAGTTCTCATCTGTAACCCAAAAGAAATTAAACAGGCTATAGAAAAAGCACAAGAGACAACCAAACAATTTGATGTTTATAGTCTCACACAAAAATTCAGGTCAGAAGTAACTATTACATCATCTATTTTAATCTCCCATTTGTCAAAGACATGATATATGGTTTGGGAATGAAGTGTTGAGTCCAAAGATTTCAGTTAGACCACATATTTCAGTCTTCAAAAAAGTACAGTGTGCATCACAAAAAGAGACCACAATTGCTCCAAGCATTGGAGGTTGAGACCTCTGGTGGGAACTGATTAGATGAGATATGTTCACATGATTCCCCCACCCCCAACAAGTCATACCTCATGCTGCAGGGAAAGAGCCAGCCTGTCCCTCACCCTCTCTTGCACTGTCCTCAGAAATCTAATTTGGGGAAAAAAAAAAACAAAAAAAAGCACACACACCCTTTCCCACTATGAAACCTGGCAAACGGTAGGATTCTCAGCACACGAGCAACACATGCAAGACAGGCATCTAAAGCAGATGATTTTCTTTATCAACCTCAAAGCACAAAGTCACCCTCTGTCAATATTCTATTTCCAATACCCTACATACTACAAAACAGAAGTTTTGGGGAACTTCTCCAGATACCATATTAACCTTCTCAAGAGATGACCAACCTTGCCTTAACGATGATGGTAGGGTGGGCTATATCTCAAACGTGCATGTCTGTACTTATAAGGAGTCTTGCTGACAAGCTCAGTCAGTAAAGAGAACCAAGCATTTTTAGAATGAGATAAATTGTGGCCTTACAGTAGGTGCCTAGAATAGATTCAAAATTAGTAAAACAACCCCTGCCTAAAATGACTGTGTAATGTTTGCTGCCTCGCTTGGTAAACTGATCCAATGCTTCTTTGCTGGGAAGCAGCATCTCACCGTAACAGCCAGAACAGGACGTGGTGAACTTCTGCCTAGAGAAGCTACCAGAGGCAACTGTAGACATTAAATTTCTGAGACTTCCATTAAACCTATCACTTCTGCCATAACAACCTTTGACACACTAGAAGCATTTGCTCTTCAGAATGAGGTGCTAAAGCAAAGGAGCAGCAATAACATGTAGTGTCCTTTCTAAGCACCACGTTTTTCAGGATTTGAGTCATCATTGCATAAATGCACAGAAATCATTTTAGAAAGAAACAAATACCCCCACCCTTTTCACATAGCAAAGCTTGGAGTAGAACTAGAGCTACTAGAAGTAAAGAAAGCAAGCAGAGAGAAGGACAAGTGAGGATGATGCTACAAAAGCTACACTAATGGTTTGCTAATCCGGTAAAAAAAATTAATCGGGGGCATGGGAGACGGGGAGGGACACCTAACAGTGTCCTCAGTTGCATAAGAGAAGGGAAAGAATATGCAGGCAGGCGCAAAGCCCAGGGCAGCGGGGAGGACTGCTCCTGGCCATTGCAGCAAGCCAATATATAAATCTAGCCACATCTTCAGACACTCACTTAAGGGCCAGAAGTTTTAAAAATCATGACCTTGTCCCAGTGTCTCAAAGCACAGCACCTCAGTAAAGCACTATAATGAGAACACTGGAGATGTTCTGAAGCCAAGAAAAGTAGTTACAAGTTTCCTCTCTGTCTTTTATGTTTCACTTAAAACTTTAAAGGCTGTCATAATGCTAGAAGTTATATATACGCCTCCCCAGAAGAAAATCTAATTACACATATGTTTTTATAGCTACATGTTTGTGGTATAACAGAACAATCACATATTTCTTGATGCAGAACAAGCTGGATTAATGTCCTGCTATTGAGGGAGATGACAGTACAAAAAATGTAAAATTAACAGGGGAAGGGGCATCTTTCTTTTGCAAAACTACTGAAATTATGGTATGTTGAATTCATTGTAGAGAGATTCTCAAGCTTTTAACTGTACTTTGACATACCTGATCTGATTAACAACCTGTAACAGAGCTGGCAGTTTGATAGGATGAAATTTAATGACTTGATATTTCAGCCTGAGAGGTGATAAATTTTGGAACACTCCACTGGAATTTTCCACATGACCAATCTTTGTGGACAAATCAATAAAGATTCTTGTTTAACTATATGTAAAGACTCTTTGTCCATTTGCCATCCCATCCCACTCAGCAGGGTTCCAGCCGCATTGCTACAATAGAAGAACCATTGGCCAAAGACATCCGGTCCACTTACTGCCCCAGACAGCAGGGTTCCAGCCACATTACAACAGAAAAAGCACTGGCCGCAGTGGTTTTAAGCTTGCAAAAACATGACTAGAATATACTTGGATTTCTGCATGATAGAACAGATCAGTTCTGAGCAGTGATTAAATTCTATGAAGAAACTGCCAAAATAGGATGAGAATAAACGTTAAGAAACAATGAACCGCATTATGCAATTTGCAACTCAGTATATGACAGATTTTCAAAGACTCCTAGCTTCAGATACTAACCTGTTTTGCTTTCACTGACTGAATTATTCTAAAGCAGTTTTGTTTGATGTCTTTAAAGTCTTCCAAAAAAAAAAAAAAAAAAAAAACACAGCCAACCTAGCCCTGAAGATATGAAGTCCCCATTCCTAAAGTGTTCACTTGCTTTCTGCAGTTCTTTCCATCCTCAATATTCTCTCTCTCTCTGCTGGCTGAGCTTCATACAGAGCTTTCTCTTTTTAATAGAAAACGAAGCAAATACAGTGCACAAAGATGTCTAGTTAAGATAGATGCCCAGAGTGAGTGAATGTTGTGACTATTTTTTCTTATGAAACAGACAGAACAAAGGAAGCAAACGACTGTTTAACACTCAACCAGTGCAGATATGGAACTGGCAGATAGCTGACTAGGATCCTGCTAGCTACTTTGTCTCAGAACCACGCCAAAGAACAGAATAAGCACTAGGAAACACACACAGCAGTTTTAAGATTCTCCTCCCTCTGCTAGAAGCTTCTTTTAAAGAAGTTTCATAGTAAGAGGATTTATGCAACAGACTTGAATGGTCTCTTGGGTGTTAAAATTATCAGGGCAAAGAGAGCAAGAAGAAGTGAAAAGAGAGCAAGTCCTCCCCTTTTTGGCAGCAGCCAGCCCTCAGATCAGCCAAAACACCTGCAGGACTTGACCTGAAGAGTGCCAGAATGAGTTTATCTGAAGCACCTCTGACCTGGGACAGTTGGAGAGTTACATTTGTTTACTATCAAATGCATGATCTGTTGCTGAAATACTATGTTAAAGTCATCAAGGGTCATAACATGCTCTAATTCTCAAAAATATAAATATAGACAGATAATAAGAGGTAACAGTGCACATACCAGCTTCATTGTCGATTGGGAACTCCCACAGTATTCCTTCTTTTGTCCACTGGATCATTTCCTCAAAACCATTTCGGGGAGGCTGCTCAGTTACTGCCGCAATCTCCTTTGCAAATTCCACATCCCAAATTGTTGGTGAAGATTCTAAGTAAGAAATTTTTTTTAAGATCTGACAACATGCCAAAGATTTCTCACTGGCTAGAACAACATATATCCTTTAACATTAATCTTTACAAAGACTAGTACTTTCAATTGTGCAAGTTTTTCTAGATGTCAGCATCATCTTTCTCAACATGCTGTTGAAATGAAAGTCTTAAATTCTCAAGTGTCTGGTGAAAATGTATTCTGAGCTACTAGAGGACAGTTTATTTTTAAACCTTTTTTTCCCAGAGCAGGAATTTAATTATTCACAATTATTTTTTTCTTTTTGTCTTCCACAAACTGTACATGTGACAAACTCTGAACTTGATTGCTGCACTCTTTGCTACTTGCTTTCTTGCTTACTCCAGGAGTTTTCAGGTATTTTCACACCTATACACTCATTCAGAGAGACAACTCTTAATCTAAAAATGATGGTAAATCTTTCCCCACCCTGATAAGTGTCCCAAATTTTGTCCCTTGGACTCAAGAAATCCTGAATCACCTATTTCTCTCTAAATGTCAAACAGTCCCCTGACGGATGCATCTCTCCTGATGGAATTAAAGGGAATTTTAATTAAGGAAGCTTAATTAACATTAAGAAAGAATAAAATAGGGCTGAACCACAAGAAGTAAACATGAACTTTTTCGTCAAAGTGTATTCATATGGTAGCACAGTTACACTTAAGGACTTCCTGCCCCTCTGCTGCAGAAGAACTGCTCACGAGCCCACCCTGAACTCTATCACTGAAGCAAAGGCACCAAGCTGGAACCACAAGATAGGGAGGAACAGCTGGGAGCGCCTCAGGCCAGCGCATGAAACGGCACCCCAAGGCCAGCTTCCCTTTGTATTCTTGTCGCACGCCGTTATCGGTTCATCCTGAACTCCCTGGGACAGAGATTTTGGTCTGAATTCAAATGTTACTGGCCATTTTAAGTGAATCAGGGCTAATCAGCTATTATTCTACTACCCTAAAGTTTAAGTCTTTGAAATTAAGAAATAATTATACCTTTGGCTCAGTGGCCTAGAACTCAACCAAATTAAAAATAAAAATAAAAAATAAAGAAAAACTTTGAAGAGAAAACAAAATAACTGGCAAACAGAAATTTTGCATGCTGAAAACCATTTTAATTTTTTGTGTCAAATGAAAAAATACTCTTTCAAATTATTCTTACTTAGCAGAAATGCAATTCTGGTAATTTCTCTCAGCTACCTACTTCAATTTGAGGGCTAGAGGCAGGAATAAAAACATAAATAATAAATAAAGGACAAGGAAAACATACCAGAATAGAATTATTGTCCACATCTTAACATATATCTTCTAACAATTTGTTACTAACAAATCTGCTAATAGAAGACTGTAGAAATTTAAATTTTCAAGCTGGGAGTAAAGGTAATAAATATTGTACTTCCACCTCTGTGAAACAGAAAATAATAAATGATGTTTCATGTTGAGTTATGAAAAACTTTTGCTGGATGCCAATTTATTTTGCGTTATGAAAAACTTTTGCTGGATGCCAATTTATTTTGCAGTTAACATTCAGGTTTTCAAAATAAATATTCAATGCACAATATAGAACTTGCTTTTCTGTTGTGTCTAAATAATAGTTTAACTCATGATCTCCACTAATATGAGCCAAGAAGAAAGTGAGAGCAAATGAATCAAAGTATCAAGTATAGTGCTGGTATTTCCTGAGATTAGGGCAAAAAATTGTTTTGTTATCAGGCTTAGTCAGTAAGTCTTGTAATAAGGTTTCTGGCTTAGAATCTACCATAGATTTCCTCAAGGCTCACAGGAATCAGACATAGAAATGCCACATAAAAAGCTGAAAGAAACTTATTTCTTGATATCTAATTACAAATCCAATAAAGTCTACTTGCTCTCTCACACTTCTTTTTACAAAACTGGAATGTGCACAGATTGCATGCTAAATTTTCTATTTAGTATGACTACTATGTGCTACTGCATCTACATGTGTTCATGCAAAAGGTTGCTTATGAAATATTACAAATTCTCAACATTTTACCTGAGCATATTTGATTCAAATCAAGCTGCAGTTACTCGAATGAGACTTTTGGCAAGATAGCTAAAAGAATACTATATCATTCACTCTGTATTTATATGCAAAATGAACAGATTTTACAGAAATCTATAGTCTTAAAAAACAGCAAATTGAATCCCATTCTAGTAAGTAGCCTTCATAGTCCACTGCAGAGGTAGCTGCATTCAGAGAGCACACAGCTGCTTGATAATATGCAAATAGCACTGTGATATTTTACTAAAAATTAAGTAAACCATTAATTTCTCCCTGCAATTGCAAGTGTAAAAAGGGAGAAAATTAGTCAACTAGAAGTTGGCAAAAACTAACAATCCTACTCTTAAAACAGGAACAAATAAGCCCCATATTCTAAGATACCAGAGAGGAGTACTATTTCTTCTGCAGGTTCCAGCTTTACAGGTAGGTTTTTTTCCAAAGGGCCTCAGAATACTTTGGAAAAATCACTGTGTAAAAGATTAGTGCTAACAATGTACACTATCTCATTGTTCAGAAAAGAAAAGCGAGGCAGGGACTTCTTTAAATGCATTACCCACATTCACACACCCTTAGTCAAACCCACAGTCCTGCACTAACTCTTAAGTTGTGCTTCAATGCCAGTCTTCATGTTTGAAAGCTATCCCCCTTACTTGGGAATTAAGACTGTCACTGCAGAGCTGTGCAGTTCAGTGAATACAAAGGTGGGTCATACCCAGTTTCTGTTATTTATCCTATATGAATTCTGCTGTGTATTTGAAGCTTGTAAATGTGAGTAAAGCAAGGCATTGGTTTTCAGCCTCTACAGGGTCTTTCAGGCTACATCTATAACACTAAATAAGAGAAGGTCAGAAAGAAATCAAGTACATAGTCTAGTTGGGTCCACACTGCTCAAGCCTAGCCACCTCTGGAGCACACTTGTTTCCCTGGGATTATAGCTTTGTGTTTCTTTGCCATAAAACAAATGCAACAAGTCTGCAACTTGAACAAATACCTCATGGGAACCAACACACACATTCTCCAGACTGCTTTAATATGTGCCAAAGACACACCAGTCTTAGTGACAAAAAGCTAGTTTTACCCTTCAAGTTCAATAACAGAGTGTTCTGACTAGTTCAGAAAACGTTAATCCTTGTCACTGCGTGGAAGTTCTGCCTATTAAGAAGCAGAGTTGCATTATTCCTTTTTTTTTTTTTTACAGGTCTGAAAGCAGGACGTTAACAGGCCATGGGTCTCCTTCACAACAATGAATCCCCCAATACTCGAAAAATTCAGAACTTGTCTTCATTGGGTTTTTCATTTTTGAATTTCCACTAACCTGTTTTCAGTGCCTTTTCTGTATCTGGAGAAGTCTTAGTGAAAATATTAAGTCTCCTTCCTACTTTGAGACTCCTATAAACAAAAAAGAAAAACGATATTTGGTATTTCACAACACTTCACAACTTTGCCAGATAAAAAAATCTAAAAGCACAGAATATTCTCATGAAACTAATAGATCTCAAGGGGATTAAAAAAAAGTGAGATAGTGACTCTCACTAAATCCTCAGGCTTTTAAGCAGAGCAAGTATTTATGGTTGAATTATTACTCTGTAACACTTCTCTAAACATTCCTATGTGAAAGAATGAGCATAAATCAATTTTAATATTTGCAGTCATTTTTCACCAAAGTAGTTAGGAATCTGAGTGAGTTAAACAGTATCAAACCACAGGACTTAAGCAATTTCACAAAGTTGCAACTAGAAAGTGAATTTGGAGATTTTTTTTTCTGTATTGCACAATTCAGGAAGAAGGAGCAATAGCTAAATCAAACAACTCCTGCTTTATTACATAAATAGCCTTTCTGGAAGATTACACCGCCATCTTTTCTTCTCTGCCATGTGACAAACACTCAAAGCATAACTCTATGATATATTTAAACATCATCACCCCAATGCTCTTTCTTCTCAATATAACAATATTTTATTCTGACTATCTATTTTTAATCATATTTACATTCAGCAGGAGCCTATACTGGAAAAAAAAAATCCAACAGCAGATTAACAACTAATCAGAATAAATTTTCATATAAATAAAATGAAGAAAAAAGCAACACCTTTACTGTATAATGCACCAAACTGTAAAACAAATTATTCTTTTAACTATATAACCTTTCCTGGTTTTGTAGGTTTCCACTGAAATCCTAATAGATCCTGTTTTGTATTATTACATATTCACTGCTACCCTAGCAACGCTTGCCTCACCTGACCTTAAATTTCACCTCTCTGCTTTTCCTGCAGATTTCTGATGGCCAAAACTACTACTGCAAAACCTGTTCTTGTCATATTACTTTCTACTGATGTAACTACCTTGGATCTATTTCAGCACAGAGCAATCTAATTACACAGTCTTCAAAGAATGTCGATTTGGGATTACATTTTCCTATCTGTGTGTCTAACTCCCTATAACATTGACTGAAGATACAGGCCTGACTTGGAAGAACATTTATTTTTAAAATGACTAGTTCAAATTACTATAAAGCAACATCATCCATTTCATTGAAATCTACCAACTCTATTTAAACATGTATATATTTTTCCTAACCATTTCTTTATTTCTTTCCTAACCATTATCAATAGATAAACACAACTGTTCGATTTTCAGGGCTCCAGGAGGAAACTTAAGACTGAAACTGGAGACAGTTTCTTCATTACAGAGATTAAAAAATTCTTTAAGGTACTGTTCCTAAAGTTACATACCAAGTACAGCTTCATCACACAAAGAAGGCGAGATAGCTCCTCAGACTTCATAAATTTAATAAATGTTCTCAAACATACAGTGAAATTTGCTTTACCTAAACTATTTTAATAAATAAAAAGTTTACAACTTATTATTTATAAAATAATATAGACTGTATAAGCAAATAATAGTTCAAGTAGTTCAAGAAAAAGGAAGTCACTCAGAAACATTTCAGCAAGCACATCAAGTTCTTCTAATGACTGCCTATGTTCACTTCTTTGGGGCTTTTGCATGATTTACATGGCTTAAGGATGCACACGTTCTAATTTGTTCCATATGGAAAATTACAACTCTCTTTACGATATACTGAAATAGATGTCTCAGCCAAAGAGGGCAGAACACTGCACATCTACTCGCCTACAACTTTATGCCTACTTTTTCTTAGTTATCTAAATTCTGTTTTCAGCATTATCCACCTAAACACCAATGATCGCCTCAATTTCTAAC
Source organism: Apteryx mantelli (assembly GCF_036417845.1). Taxonomy (NCBI): domain Eukaryota; kingdom Metazoa; phylum Chordata; class Aves; order Apterygiformes; family Apterygidae; genus Apteryx; species Apteryx mantelli. Next base: position 31,042,140 of record NC_089978.1, read on the forward strand.
CCCTAATCCCAAGTAAAGTCATATATAAGTAATTTGTAAAGAAGTTAATCTTACTGAAAATGGAATTGCTGGAGAAATAATATATCGAGAAGCTATGTAATCATGTGGCTGACATGGGAAATCAAAAGAATGCAGGCATGAAAGCATAGCATATAAGACTAAAAAAATTAAGAGTACTAACTTAATTCACTAAGAAATATACTGGCCACAAAAAACAGTAGCAAGTCATTTTTAAGGAGTACCTGAAATCACAATGTAAATTATGAAGTTTATTTTATAGACAATTAGAATATGTCACAGGCAATAGAGAAATCAGTTATAGAATGACTTATTAGGTGCAACATGAGGGTTACAAAAAAAACTCTAAAAGTCTCTTAAAAAAAAAACCACAGCAGAATAGATGAACTATTTCTGAACATAGAACATCTATCAGTTTTCCATCAGATGACAGTAAGTCTTCAGAGCCTCCATCTAAAAAAAGTTACCAAAATGATATAAAATTATATTTTGCATAAGTGCGAATAACTTAAAGTAGTTAAAAAAAACAAGATTACATTTCAGCACCAAGCATTTTTAATTATCTAAGACTTACTGTCAAAAAGTGCAAGTTATTTCATTAGCTGGTTAACGCTAACGTGTTCTCATACAAATCAATTTCAACGTTGACAGCATTTTTTGTGAAAAATACTTTAAAATTTTTCTTTAAGCTTTGAAGTATTACAGTATCATGAATATTTATAACTAAATTTAAAATGTTATGTATTAGTAACTTTTTGCATACTCCTTCTCTGGGAGGTGGGAGGGAACACAACAGAAAATACCTTCTGGAATCAGAAGACTGAGGTGCGAGTCTTTCAGGCCTGATTCTTTTACCATCCTCTTCCAGCTCCAAAGAAATGAGATTGGATATCCTCACACCTCTCTGAGCTGGGGACTCTCTCTTAATTGTCATGTCTGAAATAACGTTGCTGAAATCAAAAACATGAACATAAAAATTCAACAAAAACAAGGCAGGAAGTTTTGTCATGTGCATTAATAAGGCAAACTACTCTCACCTGATTTCGTAAGCCTATAAAACAGAACTAGACATTCCTCACACAACATATCCATTTTTCAAGTCATCAAATATGCAAGTCTAACCTTTTAAGCAAACTCAGTTGTTACGTTCTACAGATATAAATGAAAAGTGCTATTTCAACCTACTAAACTTACAACAAATTCTCTTTGAAATAATCTAGTTACCAACTAAAGGAAAACTATCATTTCACATACCTGTATACTTATATTCAGAGAGTACATTAGGCATGTTTTGCCTAACCAAATGAGGAATTTTGCTGGATACAAGGCATTTGCTGGAATAAGGATTAAAAATAACCAATTTTTTGGACAGGAACCAACCCCACTCAGGGAGCGGTGGTGGAGCTGCCCTTCACACATCAGCTGACACGGGTCAACCACGTCACCCTAATAAGTAGGTCACCTTTCCTGATCCCCTGCAATCTGCTGCATTGCACAATTGAAGCCATGATGCAACAGACCACATCTTCTCTCATAATTCTGAAGTCAAAAATCATACATGAAGAGCAATGCTCTGGTCTTTTCCAGTGTACTTTGCAGCTCATTCTGAGCATAAAGGCCAAAACACTAAACCTCTCAGCCAATTAGCCCCCTTAATTTGTATGTCTGCCAGTTGGCAAAGACCGAGCTTGTTATTCTTCCTTGTATCTACCCTCTTCTCCTAGCTGCTACCAGGTCAAATAAGTATTACAAGAAAATGCAGCCATCCAAAACTGCAGTGCTCAAGTTCTAAGATATAAAGATGGTCTCAAAAATAAAAATAGGCCAAGTCAAAAGCATTGCATATCCTTTTTTTTTTTTTTTTTAATTTGAATAAAGTTCAAACTATGGTTTTGGTAGTGTAAATCAAAAGAGATTTTATTACCAACAAATACTTCTGGAAAATTGTAAAAGCTAATCACCACAGCAACACAGTAGGACTTTCTCTTCAGTCTCAGATGTGGTTCTGAATGGCAGAACAAGAATAGCACAGCTCTTGAAGCATCTACTCTGAACAAAAAGGCATCTGAAAGTAAGTTTTAAACGTAAACATTTTAACCTTAAAAAATAATCTCAGTTTTACTTGCATCTCTCTCACACGGGAAGTTTATGAAGTGACTACTGGCATTAGTGAGCTGCTGTCAGGCCAGAAACTTGACACATTTCTGAGGGTCAGACTGACGTAATTCTTTAGGTCACAGTCACACACTGCCCAGCCCAACTGCTCGACTTGGCAGCAGCCCACAAGGCCGGAGCACTGCTGTGCTACAAGGGGTCAGGCTTCCTCCGAGAAGCTCTCCTCACTACAGAATATGGTTTATTTGTGGCTTTGCACTGCAGGTCAAACTTCCTTCTGCATTGATTGCACTACCAAGCTACTAGCATATGCAGCCAATAGTATCATATTTCTCATGGAAATGTCCTAATGTCACCACATCGTTGGTATATGAACATTAATGGCAGGAATGTTCATCACTCCATAACTGTCTTCTACATCAACTAAAAACAAAACTACAGAGATATTTTTATTGCCTTCTACAATGAAAAATGTCAGGTGACAAACTCATACTCCAACTCCAGTGTATCTACAGTGGTCAGATATCACATAATATTATCTCATGTCCCAACATGAGGTTAAAAAAGTTGCTAGATATTTACGCCTTCCAGAGCTGGAAAGAGGTAGAGCTTTCATACCAAACAGATTCTCCCTCTTTCCTAAATACCAACCAATAATTATAATACTAAAAAACAAAGACACAGGGAGCTTAAGGTATACTTTAGCCTTAAGCTCCAAATTACATTTCTTCTTATTCACTCAAAACAGGAGCTGAAATTTCAGCTTGCAGTGCCACTGGTTTTATTTTAGTGTAGTGCTGTTGTAATTTCCATTGAGTGAAACTTCATTGCACACAGAGAAAAATAAATTCCTGTATCATTAATATTTTCCCCTCCTATTGAACATGCTGTCCTCACAACTGCTACAAAACAAGCTGATGGGAGAAGACTGTACAACAGTGACCTCTGGAGGTCATACTCATTACTGAAAAACGTAATACAAAAAGATCCTGACAATGTATAATTTATTTCATACCTTCATAAATCTCAGTAGCAGTGTCCCAATTTGTTGCAGCTGAGCATTATATTAAATGATTCTAATGCTTGTACAGATATCTCATTTTTAAATCGATTTTCAAGTTTTGAATGAAGGATGAATATATATTGGCTTTTTCGATACATCAATATAACAACTGCAAAACCTTCATGAAGAAAATTAAAAGCTTAACAGCCCATATTCCTTTGTTGTCAAATAAAAATAAGCACAAAATAGCCACACAGAAAGTAATCTCTTTTATTCCAAATATATTAAAAGCATTTCAGTCCCTTGTATAGGTTGACATATTCTGGAGGATAAAGTTATGCCCAGGTAAGCCTGAGGGCTGTTTTTTATGAACTTTTATTTTTTTTCCTTACACTGAACAGAAAGGTGATAGTACCAAATTCATCTCAGAGTCTAACTGTGAAATGTTACCATTAACTAACTTATCAGTCCCAAAAATCATCAGGAGTTGTAGTCTTCCCAGAGAACTCATTCACTGGTACAGTTTCAAAATGTTCACCTAACTATTAAGGAAGAAAACAAAACTTTTCAATATACAATAAAATTTAACATACATTCCAGGTGGAAATAACCTAGCTTACAACGCTGCCTCAAGGTGTGGAAGAACTCGCCAATTTAAAGCGCAACAAACCAGCTATGATATTCCTAGCCAACCAACAAGGCTATGCACATGAGGAAAATGTGTCTTTCTAACCACAGAGATTCATCCACAAGCATGTTACAGTATTTTATAATAGCACATCTGAAGCCATCTAGCAACTATACAGAGCCACACAATGTGGGGACTTAAGCTTTTGAACTTCTTGAGAATTCAAACTTTCTTTTAAAGGAAAAAAGCCTTTCTGCTTACATTACAATTTCCTTAGACACCTTCTTCCTTCCATAGCAGCAGTGCTTCAGGAGAAGCGCAATGGGTGGTGAGGAGAGAGAACCCTTGTTGCCAGTGGGCAAACCAACCAAATTTGCAAAAGAGTGCATACACTGTAAGGCATGGGGGCAGGTGCACATGAGGTTTGGCACTGCACATACTAGTTTAGTCAGTATTAGCATGACCCCAACATCTTACCAGGAATTGAAGTAGGTTCCAATCACATTTAAGTTAGTCATTCACAGCCTACACCATTTCTAAGACATTTGTCTACTCTGCTCTTTTAAAAACCCCAGTGACAGACATGGCATAACCTCACTGGTAATTAATAATAGAGTTTAATGAACATATTATTTATACAAAATATTTCCTTATTTATTCTTCTTAAATTAAGAAGTGCCTCCTAGCTTTTTTGTAACAGTCAGATCCCTTTCTTTAAAGTTATTCATTTCAGCTTCAAAAGCCCATGGAGATCTCTGTTAAGTTCCTGGGATCTTTTATATTCAGACTGAGAGGAGATTATGAAAACTGAGCATACACATAGCCTTTGGAGATGCTTGTGTATATTACCTAAAACCATATGATCTTCTCTCTCTTCCTCCTTAAATAGCACAGACTTCACACATCTGGAGAGAACTTCACTTAGCTGTCCATAACAACCATTAGCTCTCTTGGCAGCGAATAATGAATTCAGGCTAAAAGGGAAGCTTGCACGGTTTCTCCCTCCTTTCACAACCTCTGAAGAACATGTATTTTGGTCAACAAAGTTGTCATTCATCAGGCATTGTGCTTCCCTATTACTCCATCTATTTGTAACCACCTGTCACATTCTTCCTTAGTTTTCACTCAGTTGAAAGGCAGACGTCAGCAGCAAACATCACTAGTTGGTTGGCTACTCTATTTGCAGTTCACTAATAGACATACAAAGCACAAACAAATTCTTTACTAATCTCTATAGCAACTTACAAACAATAAATGGACCAAGCTTAAATCCTGCTTTGGGACAAATTCATTTTCACAGAATAAATTCACATAATTTATTCACAGAATAAACTTCACAATTAAAACTTCACACTGCAAACAAGCATAAATAAAGGTTGCACATTCCTATTTTGCTGAAGATATGATTTTCTGTTTAGTTCAACATTTCATCTGATGTAATGATTTATTTTCTGAGTAGCTATCTTAATACTAGCTAAAAAGAGAGAACGAAAAGTCTGTCTTTAGCTATCATCCAAAAGGAGCAGTACGTGCAACTGTCAGTTTCCAAACAAATGTTTCTCATCTATTTGAAAGCCGCACTGGAAACTGAATTAAGCCAAGAGATGAGTTTCTCAGGTTGACTGGAAATTTTTGAAAGGAAGGGTGGGGTTTTAGAGTTGCTCTACTTCAGTTCAGCAAAGCTGTCACAAAAATTCACCAGTCCAGACAGAATGTCTGAAATGTCTACAAGTGCATCCATTGTGTGACAATTTGGGAAGCTGGGGGGGGAGGGGGGAAAACACTCTTATTCTGCTAGCCCATCCAAGAAAACAATGATCCTGGGTAGCAAAAAGATCCATTTTTGCAAAAGCATTTTAGAATAAGGATGCTAAAATTAAAGGAGTTAGGTATAAGCAAATCAATGATAACCCCATTACACATAAATTCCAAGGATTACTTGCCCATATGTGTCTTTTAAGGCCTTTTTACAACAAAGAAACTATTCACCTTCAAGATGAAATTACAAAATTAGAAGCTTAAGCATTATTGAGAATAATATTCAATATACAGACCGTATGTTAATAGTCCCCCCCTTCTTCTGTTTATCTGTAGTTTCTTCATGTCTTCTTAGTTGCGCAAGTAAATCGGATTCTGTCTGTTCCTTGTTGAGCGGTAAAGAAGATGCGACTGCAGAAGCAGCCTCCACTAGTTCTCGATTTAAAGGCTTGCCTCTGTAAGAGACAAAAAAAAATGAAAACTTGAAGAAAAAAGCCTTAATGTAAATTGTCATTTTCACATTGTTATTTATGCTTTAACAACTCAGAGATAACAATTCCACATTATCCCAGTGAACGGGGGAAGCCCATGTTTGTCCTATGTTCCGCTATTCATCAACTGCTAAATGACACTGACAAGCTGTTTTTCTCAAATCTGTGAAAACAAGAGCCCTCTGCCACCACGTATTCTATCAGAAGTGAAGCTGAGATGACCACAGGCAGCACAGACCTGCAATGTTATAAACCTGAAATAACACAGACTGTGCAGGAAAGCCACCCACAAGACTCAACAATCGTGATGCCACTCTTAGGAAACATTTTTTCCTTTCTCATCAGTTTTATTACATTTCATTTGAACAATAATATTTTCTCCCTCCCATTAAAATAACTTTCTGTGGGCAGGTGCTAATGCTACCTTTCTAGAGTCTCGCTGTATAAAAAAAGTAGCATATTGTAGAAAGCACACAACATCCTCTGTCCAGATTCTCCCCAGTGACCGACTGCAATGTACACTTGTACACTAAATTCTCTTACAATATTCATTTCTGTACTTGGTAACTTGTCCTAGATAATGACAAAAACAATTTGAAAAAGAGGAAAACAAATAGGAAGTGTATCTGTTATGCTTTACCGCTGGATGTCTTCTGTAGTTTTTGGAAAGGTACTACTTTTACTGTCCAGGCCTTCCAGCTGGTTCATAGCTTGCTTTTTGGTCTCATGTGTTTTTAATTGCTGGAATTTCTTCTTGGAGCTCACTTCTACTTTCATGTTACCGATAATGTTTAACAACTTCTGCTTTGGTGTTTCTGCTGAATCCTCCTGACTCTTTGATGCCGTTTTGGTGGTGCTGTCTGCAGAAGCAGTCAATCCATCTTCTTTAGTGGACAGGACAGTGCTAGTACTAAAGAGTTTCTGTATTTTGCTATATAATACAGAAAGTTTTTTTTAAAAAAAAAAAAGAAAAAAGAAGGAGAGCGAGAGAAGAAAAGCAGAAGTTACAAATAGGCTCCAAGGCCAAATTTTGTAAGCTTACAAAAAACATTAGTTACAACTGTCTAGGCTTACTTACATACAAACTGAATTAAGTAATCAAACAAGTACTTCTTGTTCTTTGGGAAGGGCTAAGGGCAATATTTATAACTCTTGGCTATTTATGGTTTCTTCATCACAAAATCATGTAAGCAATTTTATTTCCTCCACAAATAAACTGTGCTTAAAACATGAACTGAAACAAAACTTAACGAGTAACCCTGCATTAGGTAGCAGACTTAGAATTTGAAATCCCATTTTACCACAGTTGCTGGCTTTATTTGAACTACAGAGTATGTGACCTCATAACCATGTGAATTTGAATGAGTCATTTGTACTTTTGTAAATCTAGATCTCAGGTGTTCAAAAAAAACCCAAACTACTGGCACCTGATACTTAAATTCACTAGCACTACAGAAAACTCACTGAAATGCTTAAAACTAAAAACCAAAGAAACCACTCCCCATCCCCTTCAAAAAAAGATTTGGCAACAACCAGACTGTACGCACACATTTCAGTTCCACATTGTTCGCTCTGGCTGTAATTTGATGTCTAGGGTCTACTAAGGAAACGATCATCTGCATTCCCTACCCTGTGCCCTACAAGATACCAGCCAAGCATTTGTGCAGCCATACAGGGGAATGGATCCTGCTGCAAAATAACCCAGAAACAAACAGAACAGTTATTTTGGTTATTTTTCCATCTGGAACAACTCCTTCACCTAGTATACCACATCACCACAAAGAAGTTCATACTGGCATTCTACAGGCGAGGATGATGCCAAGAATGGGAGGGGGCTGCTTAAGATGTTGTTGAAATACAGGTACAACTGCTTTCTCTGGAAAGAACTACCACAAAATTCAAACAGTTCTCATCAACATTTTAAAATGAAATGCTTGAATCTTTCAATTCAAAGCTACTTTTTGTTTTATGAGCATCTTCAAGTTACTAAAAGAAATAAAAATGTGCAATGGAATATTTATTTGCAATGGAATATTTTATTTCAACAGATCTGAAGTGATTTTGGCATTTCCTTCTTCCTCACACGCACACCTTTCTTTGGCCAATAAACAAACAAAAATCTGCTATTATCAGCAAGCACCACATTATTACTTCAGTCACTCTGCACTTAATTGTCAGCATTAAATTGTCAGCATTAAGCCCTAATTTCAATGGTGAAAGGCAACAAGAAAATTTAAGCAAAACCTCAGAACTACATTACTGAGATGACAGTAGGAATCCTGCTGATTTATACAGAGCTGTTCTCCGTAGGTCTTCTCCAAACACATGTTTTTCATTAGTTCATGTTGCACATTCTCTAAAACTATTTAATCCCTTCAGAAATCTCTGCTTACAGCAGTGGAAACAACACAGACAGCAAGAATGCAAGCCTTAAACATTTAAAGCCAGTACTGTACTGCAGTTTGCACTACTGTGTTGCACCAGCCATTAGGTTTTTCTTCTGCTTGGAGGAGCCCCATCTGACCTTCAGAAGCACGCACAGCTATGCAAGAACTCAACCTGTTTTATACATTGGGCTGTCACGTTATCGTAGTTTGTCCAAAATATTGAAGAGCTTTGAAATAAGAAATACACATCTGACTTTTTATTAAAAGAAGATAATTGTTTTCAACAAAAAGACAAACGGACTTTGGAGCAATATTTGTATCCATTGCTTTGGGCGCGTACCTCTGCCAGCAGGCAGCACTGCTCTGCTTTCTCTGTCTCCCCCCCGTATGCAAGGTTTAAAGCCTTTGTCAGCTCACACAGGTGCATCACTCACAAAACCAAACCAGGAAAAGAAGAAACAGGGGGCAAGAGGGGCAAAACGAGGAACACACCCCAAACCACCCTCTCTACTTCACAGCACTTTCTCGATGGCTTCTCGATGGCCTGCTCCCCGGCAGGACGACTGCAGCGTCAGCCCCCTTCGCGCCCGAGCAGCCCGGCCGCTCGGCAAAACCTTCGCTTCGCCCGCAAACCTCCCCCGGGATGAGGGAGGCAGCGGCGGGGCCGCCCCCACGGGACGAACTCTTCCCGGACAAAACAAAACGAAAAAACCCAAAAGCCCCGTTTCGGGCGATGCCCCCCCCCACCGCGCGAGCAGCGCGGCTGCCCGGGCGACGCGCTACCGTAAACACCCCCCGCGGCGCACCACCAATCGCCGCGCGCCCTCGGGGAGGCCAGGTATTTACGGGAGGCGGGCCCCGGACTCTCGCCCTCCCGCCCCCGGTACCTGCGAGGCCGCCGCTCCTGTCGCACCGCGCCCGCCGCCTGCCGGCCCCTCGGCGGCCCCGTGAGGAGCCGGGCGGCAAGGCAGCCTCGGGCGGCGAGGCGGCCACCACCCCCGGCCCCGCCGCCCCAGGCAGCGACACGGCTCCACATCGTCCCGCCCGCGCGCAGCGGTCCGTCCCTCTCCGCGGCCCCCCCGGCCGGCGCCGCCGCGCGCATGCGCTGCCGACTGGAAACGGGAGTCGCGCCGAGCGTTCCGCGGCCGAGCGCCCCCTTCCCCCCCACCCCCCGCGCTCTGCTGCGCCTGGGGCAGCGGGCGGGGAAACCCCGCCGTCTTCACCCAAAAAGTAGCCGGGCACGCCGGAGCACGCACAGGGCAAAAGGAGATGCACAGCAGCGTGGCTATTGCGCCGATCTTGGATCTAAGTTTCAAAAAATTGTAAACGTCTCAATTGCAGTTAAGCCTTTCTCTCACAGATTTTCACATAGCGGCAGTATGCAGCTGCAGGCACGTAAGTCACGTCTTAAGATGCTGGCCCTTGCGAAGCATTTAATTGCTAAAGGCACTCACAATTTTCAGGGAAGCAGCAGCACTAAGTGTTCTGCAAGACAGGCCACTTGTAGTAGTTTCTGGTTTAGGCCACAAAGCATTTATCTCTTTGGGGGGAGAAAAAAAAAATCTATGTTTATTAAATTCATGTGTCTAGTCAGATGGTTCTCATTATTTCCGTCTTTGAATAGAGTCATTAAATTGGCTCTGCTTTAGAGGCACAGAGCCTGCCATAATGAGAAGATGATCCACAAATGCCAATTTCCTAACTGTAAGGACTTGCTACTTTTGCCAACAATCGATTTAAATTCCAAAAAGTGTCTTTTATTAGATACTACAGATGAAGACAAACCAAAAAAGATAACATCTGGTACTGTACTACTATGGTAACTGACAACCAAAGTTACCCCTCCAGAGGACAGATGATCTCGTATTTCAGAGCGTAAGTCATTCAAAGGTATTTAGAAGTAACTTCCTTCACAGCCAAGTTATTCAAGCATGTCTCACCTTCCTCTAAGACTTGCAGTACTGACCACGGTTGGACACGGGGCCGCCGTCTTCATCCAGTACGGCCCTTTTTCTGCGTGGCTGGTTCCACAGTGCTGTTCCAGCACCTAACTCCTGTTTTGTGCCTCGCTCCTTACAGTCTTCAGAGGGAACCTGGGTACCCGAGGAGGAGTGTGGAGCCCCTTTCCGCACCTGGAAAAACGGCCACACTTCGACATCGGTGCTGAGCTCCCACCTGGGTGGCAGACCTGAGCCACGCTGCCCGGAGGTAACAGAAAGGACAAGCCAGCAAGGCAGGGGAGGAAGAAGAGGTAACTTCAAGCCTTTGTGTCCAGTGGGCGGCTACTGTGAATCAGAAGAAGCTGTTCTGATTCATACCAGTGGCTGCTTTGGCATACGGAGCAATCTGGAGTCCTAATGGGGTAAAGGCATTAATGACGGTGTTTCTCTGCTCCATGCTATGTACAGGCTGCATCACAGCTGCAGACGCTCCAGTTTTTCTTGCTGGAGTCACTGGCTCTCTTTCCCCCACTAGGGATACCAAATTACCGTTACAGAAAAAGCTGGGCTGTGTAATTGATAGTTTCCTATCAATCTTACATTAAAAATTCAGATGCTGACAACCTTCTTTTTCCAAACAAAATCTGTCCACCACTACAGAATAACTGGTCTTATATTGCATCACAAATAGCAAAGAGATTAAGTCTGATGGTCTCCCGATCCCTCCTCCAGGACAGGAGCCATGGTGGCTTGGGGGTGTCCAGCCCAGGGACTGACATATCCGATGGATCTGCCTTGGGGCCCTTGGCTGTTGCTGAGGAAAATGGTATCCTGCCATGAGCAGAAACCCTAACAGGACCCCCGATCTGACTGAAAAGGATCATAGGAGCTTCAGATGCACCAAAAATGGGAAGAAAACATTGGGTCTGGCTCAGATTAGACTGAAACTAAATAGAAAAAAACAAAACTGTCATGAATAGGAAATTCCTCTTGTTCGCCTTTGGAAGAACTGATGTCCAGCCTCCTTCACAATGACGATTTCCCTAAGGATGAAGAAAGGCAAAATGGCTTTCAGGGAGCCCTTGCCACTGCAGCTGGCTCGCCTCTGGTTGACTGGCAGTGGTGGGCCCAGGAGATAGGATTGGCCTGGTGGGACCCCAGATGGAAAGGAATGCACTCAGCCAGGAAACCTCCTCCTCTGCTGAGTCAGACAAGCTTCCCCAGCATCCCCCTCCCAGCTTTTCGGGTCCCAGAAGTTACCCATCCCTCCTGTGCTGAAATGCTCTGCTCAAGGCGGGATGGTGCCCCTCCAGTCACACAATGGGCCACCACATCCCAAAGCCAAATATCTGTACCCCAGGCAGTCCTCACAGCCAGACCTCTTCCGTGGCAGAAAACACCTCCATGCTACTGCGAGGCACCTCGAAGCCAAGCTCTCTGCACACCTATCGCATTTCTGTCCAGCCTAACTCCGGTGAGGGCAGCTGAGGTTAAGCTCCAAGCAGATTTCCTACCAGGTCCCTGCAAGTTACCTCTGCCAGCACTGTGCAAAGCGGCAAAAATGCCATTTGGCTTTGCAGAAACAGATGTAGGTAACACAAATAGCCACATGGTGGCAACATGCTCATAGTAGTATTGCATTTCACCCCTGTAACACCTCCCAGGCTACATTTCGAGTATTTTGTACTAGTTACTGGTCACTTTGCGCATCTTTTGTACAGAGTCCAAGCAACAGCAGGTCAGGCCTGCTGGTCTGCACCAACAGTTTGATTCTGGACAAATATCCTTAAACACTCAAGGCATCATGTTCTCTCTGACCAATGGCAACTGCAGGCAATGTGCAGTTTAATTATGTATTAGTCACAAGCATCAGGGGTTAGATATTTTTCACCAATTAGATCTTCCACCAGCACTGCAGTCTTACTAAAAAAAGAAGTCAATACACAATTCAAAATACTTTGTGACTAAACAGTAATCTCTTAAATATTTCTGATCATTTCAGATGTACAATTAGCTCACTGGCACTAAAGGTTGTCTCAGACTCAGCAGTGTATTTCTAAATTAAAGCAATAAAATAATTTATAAATTGACTTATTCCTTATAGAACTGTTTATAATCTAGTCTGCTCTTCATTAACAATTGCTGTATTTTGAAGAATAGCCTCAAATCATTTAAAAGGAATGTTGTCAAGAAAATAATCACGTACAGAAAAATCACGTGCATCTGAGGCCTACAACTTATTGTTAAAACTGATGGGGAAAAATGTGTATTTTACTTTCTGGAATTCATAATGCTTTTTCCTTGGTTTGCGCTTTGCAAGTAGGAGCAGTCAGTTTTACCTGGGGGAAAACACCACAAATCTAAGCTAAAATAGGTAGGTGCATGTGTCGTGATACACTTAAGCACGTGTGCAGCTCAGCAGGGATTGCAGGCATCTGACACTTCCCCGAAACACTACGTGTTCTTGCAGAATATGAGTATCACTGATCATTGATACATGTTGTAGCTACTGCTAATTTACTTTTCTACAGGTTGCACAGTGTCCTATAGTGATTTCAACTGTGGGTTGCTTCTGAAGGGTCTGGAAGTGTTTCAATTAACCCCTAATCAAAAGAAAAAAATAGATGTATGGAGCTTCGCACATTTTCAGCCAAGTGAAGTGATATTACCTCTCTTCATATTCCCCCAAAGCTAGCAGCACAAAATTATTTGCATTGATTCAGCTGATCAGAAGTCACTTGCTAAACTGCAGTAAATTGCTTATGTCCGTCCATGTCCCATATCATGTGCGAAGGGTCAGTGGGTTTTAGGTACAAGTAAAGCTAGTGTTTTTGGCAGACTTCAGAGCAGGAACACCTCTTACCTTGTATCTCCACAATAACTTGTCTATTTAACCCAATGGAAAGGCACAAGGATCCCCCTTTCCTTTTAGTCAATACCGCAGACAGCAGATACACCTTTTCATCATCAGGTATAAAGCTTTAGACTGCTGTATCTTTATTCCTGAGACATAAGAGAGCTCCAAAGTAGTACATAGTCCTCTGAGAGATACATGAAATTCAAAAGGATTTTTTTGTTGTTATTTTAGGAAGGCAGGAAAAGTTAGTGTTTGAGGGAAGCGTTATTCAGGCATACAGTACAAAAAAATGGCCACAAGTTAATTTCTCTTATTCTGTATTGCTTGAATGTGCCAAATACTGCAAAAAACGCTCTGTGCCCGTTCTCGCTGCTGGATGGGAGCCCGTCTCGGACATCGCAGGGCTGTTGAGAGCCCCCTGTAAGCACGCGCTGCTGTTAGCGTAAGGTATGTAATTCCTAAGTAAACGTTTCCATTAAAAAACAAAGGAAAAAAATATATTTTCATTGTAATTCATGAACTCAGTTAAATCGCGCTCAGTAAATAAAACCTACCAACCGGAGTTTGGGGGGAAAAGAAAAAGAGGCCGCGGGAGGATTACGTGCCACTTGACCCAGACAGCCGCGGCCTCGGGCTGCTTCACCCGCCGCCCGGGCCCGCGGCGCAGCCGCAGCCCCCGCGCCCCCCGCCGCCGCCGCCTCCCGGCGCGGCCCGGCCCGCCCACCGCCTCGCCGGCCGGCAGCCCGGGCCGCCGCTTCCCCCGGGCCGCGGCGCCTCCCCCGGCCGCCTTATAGGGGCAGGGGCGGCGGCGGCGGGGACATGCGGCGGCGGCGGCGCGCTGCGGTGAGTGGTGGCCGCGTGATGGCGGGGGCGGCCGGCGCCCCGCAGCCCGAGCGGCGCGGCGCGGCGCGGCAGGGGGGCCGGGGCCGGGTTGGGGCCTCCTCCCCCCGGCCGCGGCGGGCCCGGGGCGGCCGGCGGAGCGACCGCGGGGCGCTGCGCTCGGCCATTTCCCCGTGTGCCCTCTCCCTCCTCCTCCTGCTACCGGCGGCGGGAGGAGCAAGCCGCCCTCGCCACGCGGCCTGCCTCAACTTCTTCCGCGGCCTCGTACCTGCTCTTTATGTCTCTTTTTTCTTTCTTTTCCTGACTGACCAGGTACTTCAGGACAGGCGCGCTGCCCTGGTCGCAGCCCGCGCTCCCTGGCCGGCCGCCCCGCTCCGTGCTCACGCCAACTCCGCCGGCCCCACGAGCGAGGCGCGCGTGGCACCTCGGGGACCGGCGCGGGGCCCGGCGGCCCCGGTGACCTTGAGGAAGCCGCTCGCCGTCCTGCCCGCAGCAGCCCTCCACCGGCGCAGCGCTGCCCTCGCCTTTACCCCGCTTTTCTTCACGTGGCGCCCGGCGAGCGCGTCCGGGCTGCGGGTGAAGGAGCCTGCAGAGCTGTGGGGCTCGCCGTCGTCTTTGCGATTCCTGTGATCCGGGGCTTGGATCCGCTCTGGAAATAACAGAGCAGTTGTTGCCTTGCTGTAGCTACAAGCAATTCTTAAAGCCATTAGTGTTACTGCAAACAGGGGAAATAGGAAGGAAGGTATGTAAGTATATAATATTGGTGCAGTTTTGACCACGTCTCACATCTTCTGAAAGTGGCAGCATACCCATGGATTGGGAGACTAAACTTACTTGGCTCTTAAAGCTTTCGTATTTGTACCAGCATCTTTGTTTTTCCGTTTGCTGCCAGGCTTTCAGCGAGTGTCTGTGAGGAGACCTGGCATGTGCTCCCTTTGGGGACTGGCACGAGCGGGTGAGCATTCGGCATGATGCAAGCAGCGCACGTGTTGCCGAAGGCAGGCAGCGGTGCTCTCATCCGGAGGCTGGCTCCCTGATCTGTCCTTCTGCTCTTCCTCTAAACGAGAGGAAGAATTCCTGAGTGCTGGGTGAACACGAATGAGATGTATAGGATAGCCAAGGGTAGCTTAGTCTTGGAGCCTCTGCTTTGAAATAACTTCCAGCTTACTGCACTGTCAGTAGTGACCCGGTTCAAATTTTAACCACAGTTCAGAAACAGCATGTATTAATGTCTTTTATTATGAGTAGTGATTTTTTTTAACCCATTACATTTACATTCATGCCACTCAATCGTCTTAAGCAGATCTGACACTTGAAGTAACTGAGAACTTATGGCTTGTTTTTGTTTTTAAGCTTCAAGAATAATAAGCCTGTTTAGAAACAGCTGTTCTTAAAGCCTTGCTTGTAAGGAAATGTTTGTCTGTAGTATAAATGTTCTCAAAAGGATGTGGTTCATGCAACCTAGGCAGGGAATTTCTATGTTATTTCAGCATGACCTACTGGAAGATATGCTAAGTTTTCATCTTACTCCAAAGCATGTTTTGGGAGACAGCAGGCTTCAAAAGCAGCACTGCAGTAGGTAGAAGAATGAAGAACATTCCTTTTACTGATTTGCTCTGCCTAAGGACAAGCTGAATAGTTAATGAGGGGCTGGTTCATGTGAGGATTTTGTTTGGTTTTTAGGACACATGCAGCTTGTTTGACAGCACCGCCAGCCAAGTATCCAGCTCAGAGACACGGTTCCAAAACAGCTGGAGCTCTTTGACTCAGTGGTCTTACTCTAAATAAACTAGCTTGTTTTAACCCGCTTGCCCAAGAAATTGCCTTGCTGCAAGGTTGAAAACTGAACTCATTTGAATGTTTTATTTGACAGTGTTGTATGTTTACTTTCCCCTGCCTTCCTGAGAGATGAAGTGTGATTCTTATTTTACTCAGTAATATGCTGTTCTGTGGTGGTCTTGCAGTGTGAACATGACATCCAGACACAGTGCTAGATGTTCATATCTATTCCTTTTCTACTCATATTTTCTGAGAGCTGCATAGGAATACCTAAAGTGCCTGTATCCTGTGTGATCATCAATATAACTCTCTTAGCTGTAGCTCACCGT
Source organism: Apteryx mantelli (assembly GCF_036417845.1). NCBI lineage: Eukaryota > Metazoa > Chordata > Aves > Apterygiformes > Apterygidae > Apteryx > Apteryx mantelli. The sequence continues at coordinate 31,058,285 of NC_089978.1, forward strand.
GAGGAGAGTAAAACTCTGTTTTCCTAAAAAGGTGGGGAGCTGCCACAGAGGGGGAAATATTTTTACCAGCTAGCCTTAGACACATGATAGAGACCACGCTCCTATAATCAGTAGAAAGGTGATGTTCCACACTGTTCCCTAGAGGTGCTCTTTGCTTTCATTTGAGAGATCCAGGGATATGGGAAGCCAGAGATCCCAAATAGTCTGAAGCTAGGCAGTGTGATATCCCGCAGGATTTGCCTAATGTGGCAAAGGTAGTCTGTAGCAGTCAGGGGACAAAATGTAGGTATGCTACATCTCAGGTTAGTCTCTGGGACAAGTATTTTCTGTCATTAAATGCTTTAAAACAAGTTGAATGGAAGTGAAAGCATCTATGTGATGTTCTGCCTGTCAGAGGTATTGTTGTAAATAATGTATAAATTTCATCTTTCTCTTCCCTCAGGGTTCAAATATCTCAACACCTGCAAGGAAACTGGGGACTTTTCACTCTGTAGTAACAGATAAACAAGTGTGAAGCATGAGGATGAACTCTGCTATTCAGGCTGCTGTTGACCTCACAGCAGGAGCTGCAGGTAATGGTAGAGAGAACTTAATTGCCCAAAACTTCTGCAATCATCTCCATTTTTAAGAAGGATATGGAGGTGAGGCAGCTGACTTCAGCCAGTGTTGTAAACACACTATCATGCCTCCTTAGTGAGACCCTTGCCAAAAAGGAAATGTGTAACCTTTTATTTTAGACTAATAATTTTCCAGAAGTAGATTTAAGTGTCAGTGTTAGGTTTTCATGCTTACGTGAGTCTTGGGATATCAGTCACAAGTAGAGCTTTGCAATAAACTCATTCAGTGAATGAGTGACTGAGATAACGCTTCTGTTGCAGGGACTCCCTCTAATTGAAACAGGCAAGAGGCCATCAGAAGGGCTGTTGGCTCAGAAAATATTCAAATGTAAATCTTTAAAAGCTGAGAAATTTAACAGTTCAATTGGTGTTCATTAATTCACTTAACTAGCTTCTACTTAGGCATGGTCTGTGCGATAAAGTTTTATTGTAGTTGTCCTAACTGGTCCAAGTGTGGAAAAAGTTGCACTGTCTCACTGACATTACTGTATTGGTAGTGTCTGGTTGCAGGATGAATTGGTTGTTAACTCTACTGGAGAAAGGGATCTTTTTTGATATTAGAAGTTTCATTTTTTGGGGAGGGAGGGGGAAATACAGTTGTAGCAGTACTGGCAAAGCTTTTGTCATGAGGACAGTCTTAGCCACAAAGAGAAGCTAGTTTCCTGAAGAAGCTTACACGATGTCCAGAACAGATGAAACGTTGGGCTGGAATGGTTAATGTGATGATGTCTTATACAGAAAAGGTGGAAGGAAAGATTTATCTAATGTGGTGTTGTAATCAGTTTAATGTTTTGGTTTTTTTCTTGCTCATACAATAGCTATTACAGTCAGTCTTTTTTTATGACGTTACTGCCATGGATATGACCATATTAATGGTGTTAAGTGCATTCAATATAAGGGTAGTTATTGGAGGTCAGTTGTCAGAATGGAGTTACCTTTGTACAGTAAGGAAACAAGGGGTGACAGCTTGTATTAATCCAGTGTAGCACCCTCGTAAAGCATTTGGTCTTCCACTATGTTTTGCCTAATGAATACTTGCTTTGTGTTCATTGACTGGACAACACCTTGCTTCCCTGCATGGGAAGTGTTTCTGCTATTATTCCTTCATTGCCTTAGAAAAATCCATCTCTGTTCTTCCCTTTTTTTGTCCTTTGGGTGAACACTACCTGTTATATCTGCTCTATTTTCAAAGTAGCAGCTTAATATCTGTGCAGTTCTTGACAGTTTTGCTGGTGTTCCCAGGTGCTTAAACGCAAGGAGTGATTGCTTTCCTTTCCAGTACTTCGGCTCAGGAAGGCTGCTGTTAACATCCAGGGCAGTGGAGTACCCTGACTCCCAAGCTGTCGTTCTGAATTGAAGCCTGAAGTGGCTCATCTTGGCTGCTACGAGGACTAGAAACAAGGCTTAGCTTAGAAAGTCATTGCTCAGTGGTGCTTTTCCATGCACACATTCATGCAACCAACATACTTTTTGAAGTTTGCCTCTTTTTTGGCAGTAGAGATTAGAGGGATCATAAATTATGCTGTTTTCTCCTCTGGCATAGTTCGTTCTTCAGATAGGATGAAGGAATTCAGATCTTTTTCAATATGACTTGAGTATTCCTAAATCATTGTTCTTGTTCTTTGCTTTGCTACCCCTGTTGTAATAGAAGGTTTTGCTGTTCCTCTAGTATTTTTTTTATTTTCCATACTCTTTCCACAAACTGGCTCTGTACTGCTTACATTCATTGGTAGTTACAGGTCTCTGCTCCCTTTAGAAACAGTATTTAACAAGCCAAACAGCATTTGGCTATTTAACAACCAAATGCATAACCTCCCTTGCTAGATAGTCTTTACTAACTGGTAAGTAATGCTGTATTAGTTAGAACCCTTTCTTTTGGAGGCAAATAAATTCTGAACAAGAGAAAACAAGTTGCTTAACTGCCTGTGAGTCATAGTTCTTGGCACAGGATCTGAGCAACCTCTAATCACTTCTCCTTCATTAAGTAGGACTCTTTTCCCCACTGTTCCCCTTTTATTATGAGAGACTGTCTTCATCTAAACTTTAAATTCTGTTTAATGAGCAGGGTGTGTGGGGGGGGCATTTACAGTCTGTACTGCTGGTTGGAAGATTTTCTATTTTCTATGATATTTATGAGATGTTAACCAGGACTCTCAGTCTTTACCTTGAAGCTTACAGAACTGTTTGCTGTTCTTTGCTAGGCTTCTTATGCCACCTCCAGAGATACTATAAGGAGAGGTCTTTCTCTTTGGAACAGCCATTCACAGTCAAATCCCAATTTTCCAGCTTTGGATTCCCAAGGGCATTTCTGGCTTTCCTGGTTCTTCTCCTTGGCTTCTTCCAATGGCTGTTGTTTTACTGCATGTGGCTGTTTTAGGTCCATCTTCCTGCAGGAGCCCAGTATTTGAACTGTAGACTCATATCTACCTGAGCTCCCTGCAAGTAGCATTGGCTGAGCCTTTTTAGAGCTCCTGCTCTGCTTTTCATGAGAGGCTTACATTGCTGTTACTAGTGCAAGCCAGCTATTTCTCTCATTGGTTATCTCTCCAGAGCAAGAAGCTCTTCAGGTAACACTTGCAGGGTTTGCTCTGGAACTTTTAATGACTTTACCTAGTTGAGAATCAGGTATTATGGGTGATGGGATCTTGAGTTCCTCCTAAAGGCCCAAAGTACCTCTTTGCAGAGAAGCAACAATGATGCAACACAGACATATTTGCAAAGAGTAAAAATCTGAGAATCACCCCAGTTAAACCAGAGCTTGCTTACTTTTCTTCTCCCTTAGAGGAAGAATAACTAGACTTAATTAATTGGGTTCACACTTGCAGTCTTGTTTTTACTTAAGTCTTTTTATATTATCTGGATTTACAGATAATTATTTCAGTTTCATAGCTGAAAAACAGCACCTTGTTAACATGCCCTCTTTAAGGTATATGTGTGCCAACTGCGCTTTGGTAAAAGATCAACTTCTGTTTCAGGATAGTTTTTCTTTCTTTTTAAAACATCAAAACTATGAAATCCATACAAGACATCCTCTGCTTGCTGTTAGACACAGTTCCCAAAATGTTGCTGTCATAATACAATTTCAGTAAGAAATTCTAGTGTGTATAATCTTCAGCCTTTTCTGCAGACTATTGGATTAACTTGGATCTCATGGAAAAATACTACAGTGTGGGTAAAGTGGTTATTGAAGACATTGATGGAAAATTATCTGACAAGTTTCTAGGGTATTGACCTTGCAATTCTGTTCGGTTAAGATAACATGTTGAGAAATGTTGCCCTCTTGCCCTTTTTTAACCTCTCCTGGACAGTCTCTTACAGTATGTGGGAATAAATGTAAATAAGAATCATCTGGAGTTTTGAAATGAAGGATTTATCTTTGGTTATCAGTTTATAATGCATCATTAGTTTTAACATTCTCTCAACAGTGTTCCTGTCTTGGAGTAATCTTTAGAGGAATCTTTATATCACATGGTTACACATCTTGCAGTTTTATTGTTGTTGGCACATAAAATCAGACTTCTGAACCACTACATTAATGAGCAAGGCAAAACACTGCTTAGTTTATAATCACAGGTGACTCAATTGTAGGACAATACCTTTTATTAAGTACCTATTTATATAAGTAAACTGATTAATTGAAATTCTAATTAAGGTAAAGAAATGTTTTATAAGAATCAAGCTATTACTGCTTTTATGCATAATTTTTTTCCTCTGGGGAACTAAATTTGCCACTGACGTATTAGATGTCACTGCACTAAAATCAGTGCAGTTGTCTCTTCCGTCAGAGAATTCATCCATCTTTGCTTACTGCATGACTTAAATAATAGTGCTTTATGTATCTAGGCCCTTCACTTGTGATAACCTTCAGTCACCCTCTTAACTTCCACTGCTTGCTTAGGTGGGACTGCGTGTGTGATGACTGGCCAGCCCTTTGACACAGCAAAGGTGAAGATGCAGACGTTCCCTGACATGTATAAAGGAATTGTTGACTGCTTCGTGAAGACCTATAAACAAGTGGGGTTTCGAGGCTTCTACAAAGGGACCACACCAGCACTTGTAGCCAACATTGCAGAGAACTCTGTTCTGTTCATGTGCTATGGATTTTGCCAGCAAATTGTGAGGAAAATTGTTGGAGTAGACAGGAAAACAAAGCTCAGGTTAGTAACAAAAATCTGTTTTGTATTTAAAAAAAAAAAAAAATCATGCAACTGCTATTTGCAAATATTGTTGTGATGCATCTGAGATGCCCCAGGCCTCTCCCTGCCAATATGCTGTGTAGTGTGTTTTGGAATATTGATTTTTGCGCTAGGGTATGGCATCTAACTACAACAGAGCAGTCTGCTTGTCACTGCAGCTGGCTGGTTCGGGTATCCACAACTTAGCTGGAATATATAAGACCCAAAATACTTCACCAAAGGGACTGAGCATTGCAACACCTGTAAAGTTGGCATTCCCTCTACCTCTATGTTCTGACTTTTCAGGGTAGGTAATGGCTCCTCTCACTGGGAGACGTACTGAAGGGAGAGGACTTTTTTCTAATTTTGTCTTGTGAGTTCTTTATTTATTTTGGTTGTAAAGGCTTGAACATAATGACCATGGTGATTGGACTGAAATTCCATTTAGCCCAGTGTGTGTCTACAGCACTGGCAATAAGTGGGGATGCCCAGGGATGAGAAAGAAGAGAGAATCCATCTGATATTTCCTCCGAGTCCCCTGCCAGCCTGTTATTCTTAGTTCAGAGGATTCATTAATCATGGTGTGATTTGTTTAGTCAGTGACTTTAGTGGATCTGTTTTGAAGCACTTGTCCAGTCACCCTTTGAATTCTTATAAATTCCTTGCATCTACTATACCCTTTGGCAAAGAGTTCTGCTGGTGATAACCAATTAATTCTGTACCTGGCAGAGACAGTGAACTGTCAGTCTTTAGCTGCTGTCTCTGCCACTCAGGATTTTGCAGACATCTATCAATTGCTCTGTGCTCCCTTCCCCATCCAAGCCTTTTCCTAGGCAGAAGGGTCCCAGCCCACCCGGTCACTCAGCACCCAGTGGCTGCTCGCTCCTCTGGTCGTCCTAGCTGCCTTTCTCCAAAACTCTCATCACTCTAACACACCTGGGTTTTGAGCTCATGAGACCAGGACTGTGCAGAGTATTCCAGAAGTGAACAAGCCATGGATTTATAGAGTGGCATAATGATCACAATCTCTTTCTAACAAGGATGGCTTTTCTCCAGGTGTGTCACTTTACAGCTGTCAAGTGGTCCAGCAGTTTGTGTGCCTTACTGTTAGGCATTTCTTAAGGTATGTTTTCTGTGCAGTGGTGAGAGTAACTACGCCTTTTTCATCCATACACTGCCCCATGGTATGTAAAACTTGTGTGATACTATGCTAACTATCCTTTGTTCTGAGAGTAATGCAAGGCAGAACCACATCCAGCTTTTTATTAGTAGCTTTGTTCTGGCTTTGGTCACTTCCATCTCCAAATGGAAGCGGCTGAGGAGCTGTGATTCTGCATTCTGCATCTCTGATGTAACACAAACAGCTACAGAAGTGTAAGACAGGTATCCAAAAGTGACATTACACACCTTCTGCCAGGTGTTAAGATGTGCTGTGTTCTAGACTGAGGCTTGGTTTGAGGCAATATGAGGTGATGAAGAAGCAAGTTATATTAACTGCTTTCTATTTGCATTTTCTTTCATCATTATTTTCTCTCAGTTGAGACAAAATTGTTACCACCTTTTTTATTACTATCGTAGATCAGGAATTTTCAGCTGACTTAACTTGCAGACCCAGCATTTTTTTCTCCCACTAAAATGTAGGAGGTAGGCCTACTGACAGCATGCTTTTCTTAATTATCTCTTGTGGGCTAGTCCAGGAAGCTTCCAAATAGCGTGCATCAATGTATTGCACGTCTTCAGAGCAGGATACAGAATGGGAATGTAAATTCAATATATAGCAATAGCAAGTGCCCCTGACATCTTGCCCTGCTTTCCTTGATCAGATACCAGTACTTCTCAAATCCAGGCTGGCTGTCTAATACATTGTTGGTCAGAGTAAATAGTGAGACTGCAGCGCTGAGCAGGACTCTATTGGGGCAAAACACTAAAGGATTTAGTTTTACTAGAAAGATTTCTCCCTCAGCCCTACGCTCTTCATCTGGACCATCACGGGGGTCATCTCTGAGGTGCGTCTATGAGAGAGTTGTATTTACACAGCCTAGAGCAGTGCCCTGAATACACATGGTCTGCATCACCACCTGGTCTTGTTCTGGAAGAGTCAGGAAGGCTTTGTAATGTGCTGCAGGGGAGGGGGGAAAACCCCTGAGCAGTGGCCATCCCTCAGGTGCAACAAGCAGGGAGCTACAGCCTTCACTGTGCCTGCTGTTCAGAAACTGTCCTGCTGTCTTAGCCTGAAGAAGAAAATAGGTAAAGTCACAAACTGAGGTGAACATGACCATTTCTCTCTTACCCATATTTAAGCAATAGCTTTCCCCCATGCACACTATTTTATAGTCTTTGAGATTTCTCAGAATCAGCTACAATAGCTTGCTTTTGCTTTAAGCTACATTTTCAGTAATATGTTTAAATGGCTTGGAAATAAACTTGTCTAGCCTCCCTTGATTAGTGTGTGAACCCTGAAAAAAAGTTACAAGGACAATTACAAAACAGCACTTTTTCCAGTTAAAGGAATGCATGTCATTGAGATGTGAGACAAAAAAGACAGATGGGAAGAGAAGTGCTAAATTTTATTACTCTTTAAATGTCTATTTAATTCAACCAAACTTAATTGGTTTTCATGCTAAAGTCTAAACTGAGGCAATTATTATCCATGTTCACCTCAGTCCGACTTTCTCAGTACGTGACTAATCTGCTTCAACAGATTATTTGCTTTGAAAAACAAGATAAATGTTCTACTCTTATGCTTCTGTTTCTATAAAAGACATTTTTGCTCCTGTGCTGTGATGGTCAAGACTTTTCCACTGAGGAAAAATACTGAATTAGACATTCTACGTTGAGAGGGAACTTACACAGGATACAAGGCTTATCACTTCTGCAGTGAAGTTCACTACATTAAAGACCAACACCTAGATGGCAAATCTAGTTGAACTGTTGAGTGTGGAATTAAAAACATCAAGACAGGCAAAGTAGGAAAGATCGGAATTATGTCTTAGTCCTTTATGTATGTTTGTCAGTATCCTTTTCATGTCTGATAGCCTCTATTTCCCCCCCCCCCCGAAAGAGAAAGGATTCTATGTACTCTTTAGTGTGTAATTAGAGGGCACCTCTTCCAGCGTAACCTTATTGCCTTGCTCTAGCCCATAGCTTAATGACTGCAAGAAACAGTCACGTACTGTATTTTTAACTCTGCCTTGCTCTGTCTTGAGCTTTAGCAGGCCCCGTCTCAGACCCCTATTGCACCAAGCGGTGTGCTACAGAAGGGTCGTGAAATCAGTGTTGTAATTTCTTATCTACTGTATACTATTGAGTTGCTGCTTTGCAGACAATTACTGATTTCTTCCTTGACAGTTCTTGTCACTGCCATACCTGAACATTTCACAAGCATTAACTTCAGTTTCATGATGCTTCTGTGAGATGAAAAGTTGTAGCTTTAATCCCTCCCTGATACTGTAGGTGTTCAGAACTGCTGGGCACAGGGCCAGCGTCTCCTTTGCATGGAAAGAGGTTCTGTGCAGCAGCTTGGTCAGTCTCTGCTGTACTGGCAATCCAGGCCCTGAAAGGAGGGAGAAGCTCCACTTTTATGCTCTGCTGTCATGCAGCTCCTGTCTGAGACACCAAGGTCTGTAGCAGCAGGTTTTAAGCATATCATAAGCAGTACAGTCTTAGAGTACCAGCCTTCGAGTCCTGGCAGTTTTATCAGTCCAGTCTTTGCAATATTTGTAAAATCAATTACCCCAAAGTAAGTCCCGGTTTTGTAATACTGTGAGATAATGCAGGTTACAGTGTTGTCCTGTTCAGTAGTATGTTCTGTGCTTAGCTGCATTATCTGTGTCATACAGTTGCCTTCATGCTAGCTCATCTACAGCAAAGATTATAACAGTCCAGCATGCCTTGATTTCAGACTTGTAGCATCTTCCACTTGAAAATCTATATTAATACTAGTACAGTGGATCTGAGAACACTAACATCTGTATAAGGCAATTCTTGCCCATATTCTCCTTAGGGAAGTGATTAGTCCCCAAAAGTTGCCCAGTAAAACCAAGGTCTAAGGAGATTCTTATAAAATCCAAGAAGGGAAAGATTTGATTGTGTTTATTCTGCTGCAATCACTAAAATATAGTAAAAAGGGTAAAGGTTGCAATGTTTAGTTAATGCTTAACCAATCTGATAGCCTCCTATGATGGAATGACTGGCTGGGTAGATGAGGGGAGAGCAGTGGATGTTGACTTCAGCAAGGCTTTCGACACTGTCTCCCATAACATCCTCACAGACAAGCTCAGGAAGTGTGGGTTAGATGAGTGGACAGTGAGGTGGATTGAGAACTGGCTGAATGGCAGAGCTCAGAGGGTTGTGATCAGTGGCACAGTCTAGTTGGAGGCCTGTAGCTAGCGGTGTCCCCCAGGGGTCAGTACTGGGTCCAGTCTTGTTCAACTTCTTCATCAATGACCTGGATGAAGGGACAGAGTGCACCCTCAGCAAGCTTTCTGACGATGCAAAACTGGGAGTAGTGGCTGATACCCCAGAGGGCTGTGCTGCCATTCAGAGGGACCTGGACAGGCTGGAGAGGTGGGCAGAGAGGAACCTCATGAAGTTCAACAAAGGCAAGTGCAGGGTCCTGCACCTGGGGAGGAATAACCCCATGCACCAGTACAGGTTGGGGGTTGACCTGCTGGAAAGCAGCTCTGCTGAGAAGGACCTGGGAGTGCTGGTGGACACCAAGTTAAGCATGAGCCAGCAATGTGCCCTTGTGGCCAAGAAGGCCAATGGTATCCTGGGGTGCATCAGGAAGAGTGTTGCCAGCAGGTCAAGGGAGGTGATCCTCCCCTTCTACTCAGCCCTGGTGAGGCCACATCTGGAGTACTGCGTCCAGTTCTGGGCTCCCCAGTACAAGAGGGATGTGGCACTACTGGAACAAGTCCAGCGAAGGGCCACAAAGATGATTAGGGGACTGGAGCATCTCTCTTATGAGGAAAGGCTGAGAGAGCTGGGCCTGTTTAGCCTGGAGAAGAGAAGGCTGAGAGATCTTATCAGTGTATACAAATACCTGAAGGGAGGGTGTCAAGAGGATGGAGCCAGACTCTTTTCAGTGGTGCCCAGCGACAGGACGCGAGGCAACAGGCACAAACTGAAACACAGACAGTTCCATCTGAACACAAGAAAAAAATTTCACTGTGAGGGTGACAGAGCACTGAAACAGGTTGCCCAGAGGGGTTGTGGAGTCTCCTTCTCTGGAGATATTCAGGACCCACCTGGACACGATCCTGTACAATGTCCTCTAGGTGACCCTGCTTGAGCAGGGAGGTTGGACTAGATGATCTCCAGAGGTCCCTTCCAACCTCAGCCATTCTGTGGTTCTGTGTATCTCCCTAGGTGTCAAAGGAAAGGATCTATCTGAGCTGTATATGAAGATGAAATTAGCTAGTTTTTCCACCTCTGTAGTTCAAGCAACTCCACTTTCCCCTTAAGACTCTCCTTCCCCTCAAGACTGTCCTTCAGCTTTCCTCATAATATTTATAGGGTACAGGTTCAGGAAGCAGATTACTGGTGCAGTGACTCAAGTATGACTTGAAGGCCAGTGCCCAAATACCCTCTGCAGTTTCTTTCTTGCAGTGATCTGCAGAATGCTGCTGCAGGCTCCTTTGCCTCTGCCTTTGCCACCCTTGTCCTCTGCCCCACAGAGCTGGTGAAGTGCCGTCTGCAGACCATGCATGAAATGCAGTTGTCAGGAAAGATAAGGCAAGGACACAAGTAAGTATAGACCCTGCCAGGTATCTCTGAAATCTGTTGCTCTTTGTGTGTGTGTGTTTTAATTCTGTATTGGCTCAGCAATGTCACATTTGTACTGTGCTGTTAACCAAGAAAGAGCTGTGATGGAGAAGGTCACAGCACAGGCCTGGATTCCCTTCAGGCGCTAGTAAAGCTGGGTGCCAGTGAAAGGCTCCAGGCAGGATCTTGTTCTAACTCTATGCGAGTCCTGTTGTCTATATAGTGGGTCTAACCCTTAATGCTAGCTGCAATTGTTTAGTGTTCTGTAACCTTCTATTTATCAAGCTGTCAAGAATCACTAACTGCATCAACCTCTTTATCAGTACAGTTTGGTCAGTAGTGAAGGGTGTTCTTCAAAAGGATGGTCCCCTTGGATTTTATCGTGGCCTGTCGAGCACTTTGCTGCGGGAAGTCCCAGGATATTTCTTCTTCTTTGGAGGGTATGAACTGAGCCGGACGTTCTTTGCCTCTGGGAGATCAAAAGATGAATTAGGTATGGTTCTCCTTATTCCAGGTAGATTCTAGCATGCTGTTATTGGCAACACAGGGAGGGTGGCATAGCTTGCCTGCAGATATGCTGATGATATATAGCAGATGTAAAATGCATGTAAAGCTAAGAAAACTGAAGATGCATGATATAGAGGTGTGCGTTTGGTGTATATGTGGTAAAGAATTATTGATGTGGCCTTTGTAAATGGAGAGTAAACATACTGAGCTAACAGTAATATTAAAAAATGACTTAAATACCTGACACTACAGTAACACTAAACACTGAACTACTTTATTTCAGTAGTTGTTTATCTTTAGAGTGATTTGGAAGTCTTTAGCTTTATTCTCTTGAATAGTGTATAAATGTATGCTTATCTTTATATGAAGTTGCAACTTGTCTGACAATTAAATGTCATTATAATGATAGTAAAAGAACACTAAGATCCAAAATTAAACATTCATAAATCAGGAGATACCAGAATAAAGATTGCTGGTCTCCTCTTGAAAGATTTAACAATAACCCTTTGTCTTCTTGGGAGTTAATATTTCAACTGCATGCTTTCTGGTCTCTGTTGTTGCAAAACATTTATAAACATCCAATCTGAAATGCAAAATGAGGTTGCATCATGAAAAATAACTGACCATGGAATAATTTCACTGTACCAAACAAATCTCTGTAAGTCATTAGTGTCACTATGTGACATGACTCTAAAGCTTTTCACAATGAGCCTTGGAAAGTGATTACAACTGAAAGGGGGAGTGGAGTTAAAATTCTGTCTTGACTGTATTAACTAAATTGAGTTACACTTAGCACAGCCTGTAAGCTAAAAGGCACTCCTTCCAACCTTTGAGCTTCTGTTTAGAGTTGGAACTTAGTGGCTTAAAGTTAACTTAAAGGTTCGGGGGGGCAGGGGGAGGCAGAAGCTGCTCTTCTGCCATAAGCAGGTTCTTCTACATTCTCTCTTACACTTCTGTAGAAGAAATACAGTGCCATTTATGTTGGTAAATGTTTTGTGTTGTGTATAAAAGCTTATTTCTTAACCTTAGGTCCCATTCCTTTGCTGCTAAGTGGAGGTTTTGGAGGCAGCTGCTTGTGGATTGCTGTGTATCCTGTGGACTGTGTCAAATCCAGAATTCAGGTTCTTTCAATGGCTGGAAGACAGACAGGTTTTATGGGAACATTTGCAAATATTGTTAAAAATGAAGGTGAGTGTGCTGAATATCAACTGAATATGTAGGGCCGCAGATTCAAACTTATCCCCTTCAGTACTGAAAATTAGTTAAGAAGTCTAGTCTATTGATAACATGTTAGAGACAAACAATAAGTAATTCTAAGAGAAATATTGATGCTGCTTATATTCTGGCAACTAGAAAATGAGACCTACTGCATTCTACTGTAGCTTTCAGTTCAGGAGACAATTCACTTAAGGCTAGCAAAAATTCTGTATGCATTAAAAGCAGATAAATGAATGAACTCCATTTACCTGTGACCAACCCTAAACATGAAATGAAGAGGAACTGTTTAAGTTCAGTAGAGCATTTTTTCCCCTTAGAAATTAATACATGACTGGCTGAGGGATATCTGATAAATCTGATCTAGACTGGCAACCCTGAGCATCCACCTAAGTGTCTCATATCTGGAAAAGGCCTGGACTAGACACTATAGAGGTTGGTACAAGAATGCTAATGGCAGCAGATATGAATCCTGGCCCTGTTACTAGGGAAGATGTTCATCATGAGAGCAGGAGTCTGACTTTGCAGCACCACAGTAGTCCTGCCTTCCTTTTTGTCCTCTCCCAGTTCTGGTGTGACTGCTGTGAATTATGTCCTCGGTTGACCAAGGTAGCCCATTGAATGACCCTGTTATGCCAGAGATCAAGCTTCTAACATACGCACCTAAAGTTAAATGGCTAAACTCATGTTATAACTCTAGGTATTCCATCTATATCAATATCCAGAAATGCTCTAAAATCCTAAACAACTAGCTGCTACATCAGTGAGTTCAGCTCTGTGTGTCCCACTAAGCAGAAGCATTACTTCACTACCCTTCAAAAATGAAAGCACAGAGGTTGATGCTGATCAGCATTTTAACACTCAAGTTTTACTAACCAGGTCTGATTTCATTTTCAGGTGTATTTGCCTTGTATTCTGGACTAAAGCCAACAATGATCCGTGCATTCCTGGCCAATGGGGCATTGTTTCTTGCCTACGAGTACAGCCGGAAGCTCATGATGAACCAAATAGCTTCTTACTGATACCTTCTAGCAAATAAAGAACAACCTTTTAAAATGAACAAAAACCTGTAGGTTGCATCAGGGTCTGAATAAAGCCAAATTGGTGACCTTATTTTAAGGAACTCGGCTCCAGTTCCTTAAATAAGATTTATAACACTTTTAAATTCAAGTGATGATTTTTTTTTATTTTTATTTTTTAGACACGATGTGTATATGTTGAGTTGGACTTGCAGAACTATTTCCATCCTGCAGATACTGCACTAGGTACACTGCATGTCATAAAGGTCTTTCCCATCTGGAATGGTGGTCAAAAGACTTAATTATGTTGACCTGTTGCATTTAACATAACATGCAGTAATAGGCTGCGATTCATTTAAGACAAAGTGTGTTAAAAATCTATGCTGTTGTTAAGTTTTCCAGTTGTTGCTGGAAAGTATTTGCAACTCAAAAAAAACTGCAGTCTTGTTTAGCCTTGCTGAGTATGACTTGTATCTAACCCTCAGCTAGACCCATGTCCATCTCTGTGGCTCCCTTCTGCTCTGTGACTTTCCAAGGCCAATGCAGTCAGCTTATGACTTGCATACCCTGTCCCAGTGAATGGGCTTGTAAAAGCAGGAAGTGTCCATTTCCCCCCCCCCCATAAACATACATTTATACTCATGACCTAAAGCTGAGACATGCCTGTGCTAGAGATAAAACTTGAAGTTACTGGCTTTAAAGGATACATGCAGCATTTGTAACAAGTGTTATAGTTCTCTAGATTCTTCTAAGAAGTGCTGGAGCCCACTAAATATCAATGAGTTAAACACTTGTAGAAAGGGGGACTGCTGGAAATAGCTCTTGGCTCAAAGCATGAAGTTGTAACCTTGTGTTGACTCATAGTTGGGCCCTGTTGACTTGGACAAGTCCATCTACTTGAAGGACAGGAAGTTGAAGAGGAACAGAAAGGCAGCACTGAGTTCTTAAAGATGACTGACCTCATCGTCTCTTAGGCTGGAGTATTGCCACATGTGCCACTTGCTGTGTCTCTTCAGCTGAGTGGAAAAAGCTCATATGACTGGACAGCTCATATCACCTTCAGGCCAGAAGGGTATATCTGCTTGTTCACATTACTTGATTAAATATGCAGCCTAAGGCCATTGTCTATAATGATATAGTAACACCTATTTCTAGATGCCACTTTCACTCTGAAGTAGGATATTTGTTATAGAAGCAGACTTTACCTTGTATGAAGCGGCTGCTGTTTATCCTGGAAAAAGACCTGATTTCAAAGTAGAACTCAAAGTAGCACAATTCATAAATCATGCATGGAGCTGTACAGAAGGATATTGACTGTGTGCTTACAACAGCTAACTTGGGGTCCCACCCTCTGTGCTTGGCAGAGCTCTTTGCCCACCAAGATCATCTGAGCTACAATAGTTCTAAAGAAATGAGTTTCTCCCCACTAGAGATTAGGCCACTGTTATCGGAAATACTAGCTAATGCAGTTGTAGCCTATAAAACTGAGCTGCTACAACTTAGATTTCATAGCCTGGAAGGAAGAAAAAGCTTTAGGCACAGATGACAGAACATTTCAGTACCTAGTGTGAAACTGGAGTTTGCTTAAATTGGCTATTCCACTGCATTGCTCTAGCCTCCTGGTGAAAAGTGGTCTCTGCAGTTCTGCAAACCCTTTTTCATGTACAACAAGAACCAATCATTTCACTTGGAAATCCCGTGAAAAGAGACAGTTACAAGCAGTGCGTAGCTACAGAAGATTCTTCAGCCATTGCACCACATTACTTTGCTTGACTGGTGCACTAGAGACAGTAACACTGTGCATAGTCAGTACTTTAAGGAATTTGTGCCAAATGTTTAAACAAATCAGGTACAAAGGTGGGGCTTTCAGAGGTGTTAGACTTCTTTTCAAACTTGTCTATCACAAGATAAATGGTATATTTGTATGTTTGTAATAGTTATGGAAAGGTAAAAACTGAATCCACCCCAGTGGAAAACTTCAATCTATTTCTTAGATTTGTCTTTGCTTTCATTTTTTAAAGCTGACAGTTGGAATTTTTAATACAAAATTTGAGGCTTCAAGAGAAGCAGGATTTTTAGAACTGAATTTACAGGCTAAGGTGAACATGCATTTTGAGAGTTTACCTTTTGAGGTTGAACTAAGCAGTAATGTGCAAGTATCACAACTGCTTAGGCTGTATGCCTGTGTCAACTGTTCAGTGTTCAGCTCCCTGAAAACTTCATAAGGTTGGGATAAGAACTCATGGGAATAAAGTTTGATTTGACTAACTACCTGATTACTGTTTATGGAATGAAGCTTACGAAACTTGTGTAGCTGAAAGACAAATACACAGTTTAAAGTCAGTGTCACCATCGCTCTAGAATTAAAGGAATTTCTAGAAGCAATCAGGAAATCACTGAAGCTCTCAAAATTGAGAAGGGCAAGTTAACAAGGTGCTGTGAATAAAAGCAGATTTGGTGTGATCCACTACAGAAAATATTAGAGGCTGTAGTATGGCTTTGTTAGTACTAAAGGCAGATCTAGTATTAGGGTTTAGCAAGTTTCTTGCCAGAAGGATGCCAGGAGTCCAACATAGTTGGAAGCTTTGTACAAGTCATCTAAATTCTATTCTTAAGAGTACAAAGTCTAAACAATGCAAATTCTTTCTCTGAAGAGGCTGCAGATGCATCTTTCTCCACCACCCTGAAAACCAGAGGTTATCAGCAGCAAAGCCACTGCAAAAGAGAGAATTCAGGAAGTACTGTTACCATCTTCTGCCCCAAAGGCTTAGATCTCTTAAATTTTTTTCAGTGCATCTCCTTTACAGCTGTCTATTTTGGTATTCATTCCTGCTTATACAGTAGCTGTTGCTTAACTGCATGCTTCAACTTGAAAGGGAAAAAAAATTTTGGCTGTAACCAAAACAAATCTCTGCTGCCATGAGGATAGTTTTTCTCACAAGCTGTAACTGCCATGCAAGTGACTAGAAAGGGCATCTGAGGACAGCACAATCCAGTTGTTAGGGCTAAGCTGAAAGGAACTTGGTCATGAGCCACTCCTAGCTGCAATAACATAACATTTTATTCCAGTTCCTAGTATAGGCAGCCTGGACAACTATCCCTATTCTTGCTCAGTCGCCCTCTAGTGGCACAGCTTCATTCTCCTGCGTAAACAGGATTTCTTCCTTTTCTCCAGCTAAATCTTAGCAGTAGTAGAATTAGAGGAACTGCATTAACTTTGCCAACACCCCTTAACCTTGAGGGGCAGTTTTAGGTAGGTATATAATTCAGTAGTGACATACTGTGGAGTTTGTGCACAACAGCTTTGAGGTAGTTCTTGCAGCCTCTGATGATAGATGCAGCACTACATGTTCAGGGCCAACTGGCTAGAAAGCTTTGCAGAAAGAGGGCCTGATAGATAAGTGGAGCACAAGCCAGTATACCCTTGCAGCAAAGGCCAGCTGCATACCAGGCTGCAGTGCCAACAGGTTAAGCAGTTCTGGCCCTCCATTCATGCCTCCCACATCTCTTAAGACCAAGTCTGGAATAGTGTCCAGTTTCATGCTCCCCAATACCAGAAAGGCATTGACATACTGGAGCAAGTGAAGCAGAAAGTCACCAGGATGGACAGTGGCAAGAACAGGGTTTGTTCACCCTTGAGAGAAGGCAGAGGGGAAATCTTATTGCCATCTACAGCTATGTAGTAGGAGGATGTAGAGCCAGACTCTTCTCAGAGACACATAAGACTACAAGATGCAACAGTCACAAGCTGTAACATGGGAAATTCCAACCAGGGAATGAAAAAAGGTTGAGGTTGTTAAGCACTGTGAACCCCCCACCTCCAGATATTCAGAACTGAGCAAAGCTAAACAGTGTGCCTCAGCTGGGCCTGCTTTGCACAGCAGTTTGGACTACAGCCATTCACAACATTTAGGTGTCCCAAAAGTGACCCAGGCTCATGGTGTCCCACACCTAGAACTGCAGAACATTTGTAGGATGCTTCTGGTCATTAGAGAGATTTCCACAGTTGAAGTACAGGCCTGATATAAACTATATCCTATTAGGTGAGGGTTTCTAACACCCTGCTCCCCTGGTGAGCACACAGCAATAGCCAAACTTGAGTCCACACATGTACTTCATAGTATGCCACTACCCTCAAACACTTGAAAGGTGTAGGACCTATGCTTATTTCATTAACTGGGCATTAACCACAGAAAGCTATGTCACTATTGTCAGGAACCAAGAGGAAAAGTAAAGAGCTTCACATGTTGAATATCCAGAGTACTTTATGGAAGCCTTAAAAAAAAAAGCTAACCTCAAACTGCTTCAGAACAAGGAAGGCTTGAACAGTCTTCAGAGAAGAGCTGCACTGCTGAGAACAGTTTGAAGCAGAATAAGCACCATATAAGTTTATACATTTCATGTACAAGTGTAGCTCAAGAGAGGTTCAGTAAGTATTTACAGTATTAGCCCAGAGATACAAAAGCACAGATCAATCCCCTCACATGCAGGTATTAAGGCAAGCCCCAGATAACCAGCATGCTCATGAGCTGATGAGTGCGGAGATACAGTGGCAGAGCAGTGATTGCCAGAGAGGGTGGAGGCTGAAAGAGGAGACAGAAAGGAAGAACCTGCTTCTTGTATTGCATGAAGTCCCCTGCTGTAGGGCCATCTCCAACCCCACAGCAAGCTGCCAGTCAGCTCTCAGGCCAGGTGTTACTCACTGGATGTTACATTTGGTATTGAATCACTCTTCAGAGGACTTCCATTCAAGAGGTTTTAGTCTGCCTGTGCTAGATGACTGTTTCTTCTTCCCCCCAATTCCCATCCTTCAACTGACCTGTGGAAAAACCCTAATACTGAGGGAAGGTGTCTCGGACTTTTCCAAGGGTGTCCTGCAGACTGTTCTCTACCCATTGTCAGGAGAATGTTCTTGCTTAGAGACAGACAAGAGTCAGATTAATAAAGTAATGATTATCTGTATGTAAATGCATCCAATTGTCATGTAATGCATCCATTATCTGTATGTAAAAGCTCCAGAAGCTCCAACAGCTCATTAACATGACAGCTGATACTAAGCTAGTTCTTCAGAGTATTACTGCTCTGCACAACAGAACTTCATGTCATAGTTTATTTGAGAAGCTGTATCTACATAGAAATACATTAAGTACATTGGAAGACTGCTTCAATTCATACTGAAAAAGTAAGACATTCTTCATGAATGAAGATAATTTTAAGTGCTTTCCTTCTCGCAGCCTTCCCTTAGGGTTCAAGGAAATTCACCTCCACAGCAAACATCTCACTGTAGACTTTCCACATTTTAGACTTGTGAGGGTTATCCAGCTCATTTCTGGGAAGGTAGAGTCTGAAACAAGATTCAATAATGTATTTTGCAGCCTGAGATAGTCTTTGCCTTTCAGCAAGCCAAGAGAGAACTTAAAGCTCATCTCTGAAGTATCAAATACAGCCCTGGATTTTGAGCTTGGATAAACATTAGCCATATCTGCAGGGGACTTTTCACCTGAAGTAGTGAGAAACACAAATAACCTGACCTTTCTCCCCTCTCCCCCCACACCTCCCAGAGCCCCAAGATACATCTGCAAAATTGTTACTGAGTAAAGTCAGTATTATCTCCAGCTAAATGCCTCTGTATGGGATACATGTGACAGGAATTTACCTGCTATCAGGAAGGTCAGTTTGTATTTGATTCAGTATTCAACAAGCTCATCAGCCATGTTCTCCACTTTTAATGCTTACTAAATTTGTTTATAGTGATCACTTGGCAGCAACTGATCAGCTGTAGCTGAATGAGGAGATAGGAGGGCTGCCTTAGCACTGCAACAGTACCATCTCTGCTCCAATCAGCCAGCAGGCAAACAGCCCTGTCATTGGTTTAGTCTACCTAGATCACTGCATCTAGACTATAAGGTGCATTGCTGGCTCAACATTAAGTCTAGAGTTATGAACATAGACTCATTGCTACCTCCTCTCACACTCTGGTGAGACCAATTAAGATGGTTCCCTTCCTATTTCACTGTTCCCCCATCTAGACTATCATATTTAGGTACAATGTCTCCGCATTTCTACATCACTCTGCTAGCAAGACAGACAAGCCAAGCTTTTGCTAGTTGGAGTTCCACCAGGAGTTCTAGTCTCAACAAGAAAAGTCTACCACTGTAGTTTTGTCTTATCAAGAGCTTGAGAAGCAGTAAAGAGCCACTCCTTGGGATCCCAAGCATCATCAGCATCTCTGACTAGTCTTAATTTTCTACTAAGCTGCTGAATTTGACTTCTAGCTGCACAGGCAGCCATGCTATAGAAACCTATAGTTTGAATAGTTAGCAGTATCTTTTGACATTTAAGGTAATTAACAATACTTAGAAAGAGAGCTAGGGAAGAGTCCAATAAGTTAACCTGATTAAGATAGATCTCACATATTTAAAGCACTTGGCACAGCACAAGTGTGCCAAGTGCCTGTTTACAAGTTAAAATGGAGAGTCAGACCAGTACCACACAAAAGTCAAGACAAGCTTGATCAGCCAGCTATCTCAGCTCTCAGCACTATGTTTAGCAAGTCAGTTTTGCTCAGACACCAGAAGTTAGGATCTGAAAGCAGTCACTGATCACTTACCTGTTATTCTCAATAAAGGAAGTGTGGAACCAGAAGAAGAATGGGCAGTCATCATAGCCTTTTGGGAGAGCCTAGACATAAAGATCTTGTTTAAGGATTCCATTAGACAGTAGGACTCATTTTTGTAGACAGAGGAGAATTCTCACCTGCTCTCAGTAATTTGCTTTAAGAAGCTACAGCTCCAGCCAGAGCTAGTACACTTGAAAAGCCCAATATGACACCAGAGTTATTCTCACTGAAGTTTTGAGACTGGACCAGCCAAACTTAATATGATGAGGTTAGAGACTCATTAAAAGCAACAGTGCAACTGAGACATCTTAATTCAGTACCTATGTTAACAACCAGACTCCCTCCCTGTCTGCATAGGTTGATACAGCAACACTTGCTACCTCCCCATCACTCACTGCACAGGGGATGGAACAACAGCTGTTGCAATGGGGCCACCCCACAGAGCAGCAGTCACTGGGGAGGGAGCCACACAGCAGAGCCAGCCAAGACCCAGCTGCAGTTTGCACTGCTGCTCCTACTCAAGCTCAGAGGCTTGTCTTCATGCTGTTATACTTACAGAATGTGACTCAAATCTGACTTTCACATCACCACTTATAACAGGGCTGTCTTCCAAGCCAATGACTACAGAGTCATTTTCAGAGTCAAAGAAGAGCTGGGTAACAGAACAGAGTAACACTTTCATGAAAATCTACCACAAGGAGACAAGAGACTAATTGATGACAATACCAAGCTACCCATTCATTGCAAACAAATGATTGCAGTGCTATAACAGTAGCCAACAATTCAAGTCACTCAGATATGAGTAAAACACTCATTTACTCATTACACTAGTTAAGTGTTGACTTCTAGGAAAATTGGAAGTTTTTCACCATCTTTCCACTATTTTTCCTACATTTTAGCAAAGTTTGGATATTTTACCTTCAACAGAATCTACAGTGTCTGTTTAGGTAGTCTCATGTGCAGTATTCAACTCTTACAGGAGCACACTTTCACAGAAGCTGAAAGTTGATTTATAAGTTGACTCAGCTAACATGAGTTCATAATATTCTTACCTTGCAGTTAGCCTGAGTGGCACAAACACACTCCAGTACAACTTCCTTTCTCATTATTATCTGCACTTTCATATCAGTTCCATTGCCTTTCCCAACTCCTAAGAAGAAAAAGTTGCATTATAGCAGAGTGCATACACAAGTGGTAATGAAAACCAAGTGCATCAATCCTACTTGAACACATCTCCTTTCAAAATGCCTTGCAATAGATTTTAGAGAACTTGGATGCTGAAAGCAGCTCAAGCTTCGGTGGTTGAAAGCTGTACTTTGAAGTAGCAGCAAGTACTGCTAGGAGTAGCCTACAGAGTCTAGCTTCACTGACTGAACAAGAACAGCAGTTTAAGACCTCCCCCTCAAAGTGAGTAGTGCTGAATTTTGTACTCAGCCTTTCATCAATACTATCATTACAAGTACAAAGAAACATGCGTATCAAGCTGAGGAACATTAATGGATCCAGTTCCATGTCAACCTCACCTGATAACTGATTCCCCTCCCAAAACAGAGCAGGTTTGATGTGAGCCACCATTTGACCAGATACCCAGAAAGAGATAGAACATGCAAGGTGGGGGGGAATTGCATTCTAATGTGCTTTTCATTGCATTTTAACTGTGCCATTTGAATTCTCAAATCCTAGTAAGTTTATGTTCCTATCATGGGCTTAGGAAGAGAGACAGTAAAGAGTTCAGTTGCCTGTACTAGAAAGCTATTATCAGATAGAGGAATGACCAAGTTCAAGAATTCTTACCGTGTATAGAGTGGATTTTGAGGTTTTTTATTTTGAGTTGTCTCTCTGGTGGGAGTTTCAAGTTATACTTGTTTTTCAGGATCTCATAATACCCAACATACCTACTCTGTAATGCAAAAAACCCAGACATTATGTACAGCTTTTGCACCTCACAGACTAATTCCAGTCAAAAGCAGGATTAAATAGATCTCCAGGCTCATAGCTCCCTTAATTCCAGTGCCAAGTAGAAAGTACTCAGTCATTCTCTTCCCCCTCCCCAGTTCAAGCAACCCCTTGTTAAGGGTCTAGACAGATTGAACAACTAAATTTTAAACAGTACCTATATTTGGCATTTCAAGAGGAAATCTGTACTTTTGAGTCTAGCAGAAAATGAGGCATTTATACTGTGCATTTAAGCATTTCACTGCTTAAAGAGCTAAAAGATGTTCCCATTTTAAACAAGTACATACTGAAAGATGGTTGTGCTCCATTGCTCCATTCTGTTTTACACTAGCAACTGGAATCCCTCAGCCACCAGCTTTGTCTCAGCACATCTCTGCCTATCATGTTATGTGGTGAGTCAAGATGAGTAAAGGGCCCCAAACTGAGGCCCGAGACAATAGCATGTTTCATGTTTCCCTGTAACCGCTATCTCTACAGGATGCATTCCTCCACTCAGCTACAGCAGTACCATAGCCCTTTCCATGCCAGGCTACAGGCTTCAGCAAGGCATTGATACACAGCCCAGCTGTCTTACAGGGCCATCTTGGATATTAGGAACCAGAGCTAATGAAGTTATGAACAGATGTATAAGGAATGTGTTTGGATAAAGGTGAGGGAGATGTGGTACAACCTTACCAGTTGATAGCCTTTCTATAAGGAAAATAAAGACTAAAGAGTACAGTGAGTTTGGGAGTTCAGAATGCAGTAGGAAGCTACAACTCAAAACAATGCAAGAGAAGGGCTTAAAAGCCCACAGAGCTAGTTTGGCTACTGCTACTGGACCTACTCAGGCTTACCTGGGATGGAGTTTCAACTCCTTGAAATTTGGTACTTGTACTTCTATCAGTTCTTCTCTCCCCAAAGTAGTCCAAACTCTCCTACATACAAAGATTTCAAGTGTTAAGACACTGCCACCATTCCCCTTCCCATGCAGGGAACAGTAGTATAATACTAACTTTTTAATTCAAATCTAGTAACAGAGCACAAGCCAAGCTACACAAGTGAGGGGGTAGACAATATACCTCCTAAGAGAGCTTAACTAGAACAAGAATTACTAATTAGAAGCCAGATACATTAAGTCTGTCACCCAGAAGAGAGCTAATAATCCCTTGCCTTCAAAGAGCCTGCACTTATAGATGGTTCTACACCAATTGCTTAGTATTTCTAGCGTGGCCTGTGACAGAAAGTTGAACATTAGTTTGAATCTCTATAGACTAAACCCAGCAAAAAGGAAGAAACCAAACTGACATGCACACCACCTTAGACAGCCTAGTGACCTGGGCCTTCAGCAACCCAGGTCTCCAGATCAGTATCCCAGGTCTGGCAGATCAACATGAATCTGCCCCAGCCGAGTGCTTCCTGATCTTTCTCCCTTTTCCCCAGAAGGCTTGGAAGGGCATCTTGCAGTAATGCTGGCAGTCAAATCAAGACCACAGGCAACTCTTGATGCCTCACACCACGTGAGGGTGGTAAGGAAAGCAAGAACTGCACAAGGCTGCTTAAGAACACTGATGCTACCTTTAGTAAAGCATGCTCAAAAGCCACCTAGACAGTTTTAATTGTTGCTCAAGATCCTAGGTCTATTATGTGTCCCCCACCAAAAAAAATTGGTTCAAAGTTGGTATCCTATTAGGCTCCACTCTCCCAAATCTTTGATCAAGAAGAGTCTTTGTCAAAAAGGAGTTAACATAGTAGCAGAGTTTGCAGAAAGCTTTTTCCAGGGACTGTTTACAGTATCTTTTTTCAAATATAGGCTTTTTGCAAAGTATTAGTGCATTCCACCAATTAAACAAATTCTAAAGGAGTACTTTCAACACCAGAAGAATCAAGTTGGAAGAGAAACAGTCTTCACCTTTGCACTCTCAAACTGGTCACTGTCTATGAGCCAGGTACAGACCATTGTTCCAGTCCTGCCTGTAATAGAAATGAGACATATTGAACTACAGGAATTTAAGTGTATTTACAATTCTTTTTGCAAAGATGAAGTTATAAACCATGAGACAGAAGAGAATGAGATTAGCACCACTAGGTTAAAAACACATACACCCCACAGTATTTCTGAGAAGATTAAGTTTAAGACAAAGCAGTTGGCTAGGTTGTTCCTTGAAAGCAGTCCCCACAATTCTTTGTGGAATTACTAGAGATTTAGGAAGCTGGCCTGTATCAGTGGCTTCCATTTAGCAGGGGACAGAGTCAAGTGTCCCACACTAGATAAGACTGAACTGGTACTGCCAACCCTAGAAGTCAAGAGTTACTTCTTTGCCTCAACTTTTCCAACCCTAAGGCAGCAATCAGTCAAGACTGCTAGCACAAACACTCCAATATTGCCTTACATTTGGATTTACTGCCTCAGAGGTGAAGTTACCCCTCCCTCCACACATTCTTCAAGCTGGTTTTGGTCTGCTGGTAGTTTCAATGTCTATTTTTGTAAAGCCTTTTAAGCTATGTTTCACATTGAGGATAAAGGCTTTGTATGCCAAGTACTACTCTGGTTTAATCCAAGTATTTGGAATGGTAAGAGCAGGTGGCTGAAGATGGGGCAGATGTATGCAGGATGATTTGCTTATTTGCCCAGCTACCTACACACTTCAACAGCTGCAGCACTACTACAGACTGCAGAAAGAACCTGCAGGTCAGCTCACATGCAGAAGCTTTCACTAGCCTGTCCCCCAAAGAGTACATTCTATTCCACATCTCAGTGCCTTATATATCTTTAAGATTCATCAGTACCCAGGATATCCCCCATCCAGAAATTCAACAGCTCTAGCTACATTATCATGCAGGATACTCAGTGTAGGTGACAGGCTGGCAGGGAGCCGCAGTAACAGCTTAACACTTCTGAAAATGGCAGCTTCAATAGCTCTCTATCAGCACAGTCAGGATGGCCGGAAGTTATTGAAGACCATTTTAAGAGATCAGGTGCCAGTTTAGATTGAGACCTGATCTGGACTACCTAGAAATGGGGTTGTACAACACAAAATAGGCAGCATTATACTGATGCTATTCAGTGTTAGCACAAGATGGGTTTAGTGTAGCTTGACAAATACCAGTTCTGCTATGTTTTGAACCTGTACTTAAACCAAAGTAGTCAGGATAAGAATGGTGTGCAAGTAATTTGTGACATGCACACACAAGAAAGTCCTACCTTTGCCTCCTTTACAGTGAATGGCTATGATGTTCTTTTCATCTTGATTTATCCACTCACGGACACTGGCAGTGAATTTCAGCATGTCCCTAGATAAGAGGGAAATTAATGTGATCAAGATGTCATATAGAACTATTACTGCCCTGTATTTTTTTGGACAATACTCACTCTAGTGCTGGGACATTGTGGTCATCAATAAAGATCCTTTCTACCCTGTAATGGAAGTACTTCGGGTCATAGCCTTTTTCACCTATAAGGAAAAAATCCAGGGTTATGCCAGGAAAGGGAATATGCTTGCAACAAAAGTGGCTTAAGACTCCTGACTGCTGGTCTGAGCATATATCTGAGTGTTCAAGTACAGTACTGATAGAACTGATGGATCTAAGTGGAAAAAGCCATCTATGGACAAAGACAGACATTCCTCCCCATACAGGTTACTTAGGTATCTGAGAGTTAGTGCTCTGAAGTACTGTCAGGGTCAACCCCAACATCAGTCACCTACAGACAGGCTGTGAGGAGCTACTGCCACCTTCCTCCATGACTTTTCATCTATTCCTCTGCTGGCTAACAGGACAGTTTTGCCTTTTCAGGGATTCAATATCAATTCTTATTTTGTGTCATACCTTGCCAGCTTCCAGCTCTGATGCTCTATTATTTAGCTGTAAACAAACCATAAGATAGCTGTTCCTGTAGGTTTTTTCAATCATTTCAGCCACCTCTGAACAAGAGGGCTCTTAACTCCTCCTTTACCTTATTCTAAGCCTTCACTAGAAAACTCTCCAACATCACCAAGTTTTAGCCCAGGTTCTTAGTTTTCTATCCACTGTATAAAGAGTTGCAGAACATGGAAGCAATTGTTCAGCATGGGAAGGAAGTCTGAACTGCAAGGCATCAAGTATCTGTTTTGCAGGCACTAGTATGATGCATCAGATGCTCAAGATCAATAGCCACATAGAGGCCAGAAGGTACAGGTAGTTATGTACTTTTGATAGATTTGAAATTCTTAAAGATCACATATTGTCTGCATCACATTTTCAAGAGATGTTTCTCTGTTCAGGTGCTAATTATATACACACTATATTGAAAGACTGATAAATATACTTACTGCAGAGGTTGTAGACTTTATAGTGGTCTTTGTGTTTGGTATCCAAAAATCTTGCAACTTCCTGAAAAGTTAACAAAATACTAATTCCAAGTTCAGAGTAGTTAGTGCTCTATTCTTTATTTCTACCGCCCCCTCACATTTTCCTAGTGAAGTCAGCAACTGCATAAACAAACAGCACTCAGACAGGCTTCTACAGTCCAACAGTTCAGGTTCTTGTCTATTCTGAAAGCACTGCTGTGACTATCTTCCTTTCCCTCCACATTTATGCTTAATATGAGGCAGCATTACTCCAGAAAAGGCATGAATGCCAACATCACATGTCCTTTAGAGGACTAGATAACAATTCTGACTACTCACACTATTACTAGCCTGAGACAGAATGATTTGGTTCTCTGACATCTTCCTAAAAAAAAGGAGTATCAGAGCACCAAGTATGTCCACATTCCGCATACGAGATGCATCTCACCAGGCTCAGTTGAGAGTCTACACAATGAACAGGGCAGCAAGTTGGAGACCGTCATTTAGTCATTCCAACCAGCAGGACTAGAAGTAACTTGATAATCTAGTCCACACACAAGCTATTGGAAACCTAGAAGTGAAACAGCATTCAGAAATACTGAACTTGCCAGAACAGAGGGGCTTTTTACCTCTATAGGGTTCCTATAGAAAGACTGCTTCCCAGAAGATGGAAATGACATTGCAATAATACGATCTGTGGAGAAGACATGATTGAGAACATTATGAAATTGCCAATTCCTACCCTAGTTATAGGAACTGCCTGCCCATTTCTCAGAGACTGTTGTGCATTTAGCATAGCTAGAGCAGGATCAGCTG
The DNA here is from genome assembly GCF_036417845.1 of Apteryx mantelli. Taxonomy (NCBI): domain Eukaryota; kingdom Metazoa; phylum Chordata; class Aves; order Apterygiformes; family Apterygidae; genus Apteryx; species Apteryx mantelli. The sequence continues at coordinate 31,085,282 of NC_089978.1, forward strand.
CTGATATAGAACAGAGCCTTCCTGAAGGATCAGCTGCTATTAAGCAGTCTCCACAGAATCACACAGAGGCAAAATACTACAGTAAGCCAGTCAATAGCTTCTTAACTTTGGTTCCCTACACCTCAGGGGAATTTCTATCATTACATACAGCATATACAACCTCTTCCAAAAAGCTGTTAAACCTTGAGAAGGACATCAGAGCCAAGAATCCATATTATAAAGTCCCACAGAAGAGGAATATGCCAAGTTTGAATTTGTATTAGATTTCATTGTCTACTGAAAAGGCTTCCTCCACTTCATGTCAGTGTTCATTAACTACAGTAATTGGTGTTAACAGGATGTTATAGGCTGCAAGGTGCCATTTGTTTCTACAAGAGTTCTACAAACCAGTAACATAAGTGAGATCCAGATCAAAGCCATCTTTCATGTAACGCCTTTTGTTTTCTGAGACCTGCCAAAAAGGAGTAGAGTTAGAAGTCCTCCTAAGGAATGCTAAAGATCAACAAGTGTTGCCTATTACTAGGAAACACCATTCATCTAGCCTATGAAGCTAAGTCACAAGTAGCAGAGCCTCATTTTGCTATAGCAAAGTTAACAGCACTAACTGAGAGTAGCCTTTATTATGTTACTATAAGTAGTAGAGGCTCCATATAGCACTTTTGCTCTGAAGTATCAAAGTTCATTCTAGTGGAAGGAGCACTGCCAATTCTGCAAACTGCAGTATTAATCTGTCATTGGAATGCAAGTGTCTGGGGGAAGGAAGGAGAGCGCTACAGGCAGCATAAGCAAGACTTATTCCCAAGTACATAAATGGACTTAAATTTCAAGTACAGCTTTCCTGATGAAGCTAGAAAAAGAGCATTTACAATAGGATAATGCTTCATAGCACCTGAGAGTTCTTTCCACCTGCAGTAAGTGGCATAAGCATTAAAATTCCCAACCTTTCCCATGTGAGGGAAGGTGATCCACACACCGCACAGACTAGTCAGTCAAGATGCACTGTGGTATCACAATCAAACTTTGTTATGCTGGCCATCTCTTCACAGGAAGAGGAGCCTCTCAAACACTAGAGACCTAGAGGTTGTTAGCTACACTGAAGCTGGAGGCAGAACTCCAGTACCCTGTCAGTTACACAGAGCAGCACTGTTGCTTAAGCAATATTATCAGTTTCAAACCAATGGGCTGTGGGCAGTCTTGCCACTCATTCTTCATTAATGGCTATCTGGGGAAGAAAATAGAGTTGGAAACAGCAGTAGTAGCCTAGTTGTGTTACCAAGCCAACTTACCATCCTCCTGGTCACCACTTCAAGTTGTTTCTTTTGTGAGGCTAGGCGGAATATTCTTATTAGGATGACAATTCTCAGAACTCGAAGGAGAGTAACCATTCTAGATGGGAGAGCCAGGTTCACCATGAAAGAAAAAACAAAATTAAGCCTAGATGCAAAGGTATTTTAAAGCTATTTAAAAACGGTTTCAGAGACAGCCTAGAACTTTATTTCATGTATCAAACTAAGACCTCTCAGGTTGATTTTGGAGAAACTGCAATATAAGCTTGAAGAACTCCATGTTTTATTGTTGAGGTTTCTGGGGGCACATGTACTGAACAGCTCTAACAGAATTAGGTACTGCCCTACTTGCCTGAACAAGCTTTTACTGACATTTCTTCTCAGCAAGCAACAAGTTCCCCAAACAGTTAATATCTGTTATTAACCCTGAATTTTTGTTCCCTGAAGCTTATTTTCAAGTGTACACTTAAATGTAAATAGCCACCTGAAAAACAGGTGAAAAAAGCTAGACAGGCTATGCATCATGCCTTAACTAAGAAGTCTGAGAACAGATGAGTATAAATCCTGTTTAATCATTCAGCCATTTGATCTGATGATTTAGCCTTCTGGGGAAACTTTGAACTGCTACTGAACTTTGAAGCAGACAAGATGCTTATGTGAGTGGTTCTACAGAAGCAAACTGCACAGGGGAAGCTGCTTTTGCGTATCCCTAGGGACTAAGGCAAACTAATTTAATCATTATTTAATGAGGTATGTCAGCAGATACTTTAAGTAGCATATGCACATATTTCAGGTCCTGATACACTTGGATAAGAACCTTACTACTAAAGTTCTGCTTGGTGAATACTTTAAGTACAGGGGAAATATTATTGAAGCTTTCTCCCATTACTGCCAGCTGAAGACAGCATGCTCTCTACTGACATAGAGCCTGTTCATGTCATGAGGACAAGGTTGCCCTGGACATCTTAAGGTCAAGTCTTCATTTCTCCTATCCCCCTCCTAGTCCAGTATCACCCTGTATTGTCTTGAGAGTTCCCTTGAAACTAGCAGCCAGGCAAGGAGATGAACAAGTGGTGGAGTAAGGACTCCAGAGCCTTTCTCCCCAGTCTGAACTACAATTGTAAGAAGCAGCTCTGTAGATCTGTGGGATTCAACCCGTTTGCCTTCTGTCCTTTAGGAGCTAATGCTTAACTAGCTGACTTCCCAAACTGTTACCCAGCTCTCATTCTTCAAGTGATGTCCCTTTATAGGTCAGTAGACTTTAAGGAAGCAAATAATTTGTCCCAATCCATACCCCACTAGACCAGGTTAAAAGAGAGACCACAACCCTCCATCATGGCATGTTACCCTCAGGAACTGCCACAGAAATGTGACTATTGCCACACTCATAAGCTCTCATCTGCATGAAAGCTGCTCAGATTCTAACTATGCTAAGACTGTAAAGTTGCTTTAAGGCCTCCATCCTCTTCTGGAGGCAGAGCTATGAGGAGACAGAGGTGACAAAACAGGCAGACTACAGGAAATTAGTTGGACCATATGAACACTACTGGAACATTAGCTGGGAAGACCCTCTTGTCTCAGTCTGGGATTTAGCCAATCTAAAATATCATCTGCTGCCAGGTGGTAATACTTTGTTCCAAGCAAGACTGAAGAGCCTTTACCAAGAGAAGCCCTACAGAGACCCTCAAGAGTTGTGTGGGTAAGGCAATAGGCTCCAGGTGAGTACCTTTAGAGAGCATCAGTTCCTTTTTGTGGCCCAAGGGCAAAACAGACATTGTTCTGAACCATCAACTTCAGCAGTTACAATACAAGGGACTTCACACACTGATCTGCAACAGGCTGCAGCAATGCAGGATCAGGCCTACTATTAACAGAGCCCAAAAGTGACAGCAGTGCAGATGCCCTGTGACAGGGCTACTGCTGGTGAGGATCCCTCTCTTATGATGCATCTTACCATTAAAGGCAAGAAAGATGCTTATAAAGACTGTGCCCAGAGATATGGGAAGTCATCATTTAACTCAGATTAGTGTTAAAAAAAATTGGTGGAAAACAGCATCCTGTGATTCTGAGCCTGCAAATTCTACTCCCTTGAGAGCTCTAGTTTTTGAAACCAAGTCAGGATTTGAAGAGACTACTAGTTCTTTCAGATGTTTGTCCAGCCCTGGATTCTTGAACAATTAGGCTTAAGAGTTGGTTTCTTCTAGAAAAGAATTTCTCCATGCACCCAGTAGTCAGATAAGAATTTAAAAGAGTTGAAGTTTCCCAAGCTGGTGCAAGACAGTCTCACTGCCTACTTCAAACCTAGTGCAGATCAGAAACTAATCCAAGACTTGTATTATTGTCTCCATCAGGAATGAACTCCTGTCACAGGAGATTTCATCTGATCAAGCTACAGAAGTCAGATGAACATGAACTAATTCAATTCATATTTCCATAGAGAGTAAACTCTCCTTTCCTAGTAGGAGACTAAAACTTCAGCACACATTACTATGGGGCTTTTGGGAAAACAAGGCAGAGGAAGCAGGATTATCTGGTGACTTTCTATTTCAAGATCCATTGGATGGAGAGCCTCCCTCAGTTTTCTAACTTTCCTGTTCTGTTCCACTTCCTACTACAATCCAGCTCTTCCCTTCATCATTTCACCTCAGGTTCTCCTTTCTTTAGGAGGGCTGTGCTCCTCAGAGCTTGAGGCAGTAGTGTATTTGCTGGCCTCACTATTCACTTTGCTTACCCCAACCAGTATATTTAAGTTTGTCCCTGCCTTTGAGGCTGAGACAGTCTTGAGCAGAACTGCAAGACTAGAGTCCCTACTCTTTATTAGCCTGTACTATGAAATAGTACTGCCATTATTTGTAATATAGTATGCACACAGCTAGCTTGGAGGTGCCCCAAGAAGATTTCTAGATCATCACATCTAGATTTCACATTTAACAGTTATGCCATTCTTACCTTGGTATCTGATCTGTTTCAGCAAGGTCAGAGAAGGAGTATGTCATGTTAATTAACAGAGTGCCCACCACAATGAATGCATCCAAAACATTCAGCTTGGACCGGAAGTAGTTCCTGAAGCTGAAACAAGGCAAGTTTTAGACAGATGTCCACACAGCTGTCAAGCTGCTTCTACCATAGGCTGAAGTACTTGTCAGCAACCCAAAAACTCAGACTAAAACCCAGGTCGGGGAGGAGAGAGAGAAGAGCCTATACAAAGCTACTGTTAGAGGTAGGTTCTCATGAAGTAGTTAACACACTGAGCACTGAAGTACCACTAAAAGTCTTGCACCTGGTCTACACTGCTCAAATGATAGCAATGCTGACGCAGTTTCCAGGTGCTCACTTGTACCAAAAGCATATTACAAGTTAGTCTATATAATTGTAACAGCCAATCTATGCAGCCAAGGCAGAAGACAAAGCCCTTGCCTATGACCAGGCAGTTAGCCTACAGGGTAATCCACATTCATAGTCCCTAGCTTAAAGTATTATTTTGTGACTAGCTTGAGGTCTTGCCATGCTGACTTCATCTTTGACCAAGTCTTACCCTTCAACAAATACCCTCAGTAGAACATCAGTGAGGAAGAAGAGTGCTATTGCCAGGGAAACTCCTTCAAGAATCTCTCTAATGCCCCTTTTCTTCTCACTGATAGCCAGATCCATAATCACAACTATAATGTCCACAATGATGAGCAGAACTCCAAATACTCTGCAAGAAAGCAACACAGATCAACTTGATAAGTAGGACAGTTACTGACACTCCCTGATTGAGGAGCACAAGCCTGGATTTGTTTTACACTGGGACAAGCATGGGGTTTCTTGTGCAAAATTCAGGCCTGCTTGCATAAGCAGCTGAACAATTCAGAATTGCATTTTTGAAGTGATCTGCAAGAATGGCATCATCCACATGGAGCTGCATGTTTTCTACTCAGACTCAGCTGTAGTAACTAATCAATGATTCCACAACTATTTTAACAGTGCTGCAGACCTGAGTGCTTTAAGCACACAAGTATCAATACTGTCTTTTTACATTTGCTCCTTCCCCACTCAAGAGATCAGGCATTCACTTAAAAGTAACTATCTTTGAAGGCTTACTTTGTTTCAGCATACAGCTGACCAACTGGTTGTTCAAGGCCTGCCACTTAATCTAGGGTAAGCCATTAAGAGCTTTTGCCCCAGTCAGTAGCATTTAGAGTTGACTTTCTGCTGTTCCTGGAGAATGTAGTCATACCTGTGGTTTAAGGCTGCTTTTCCAATCAGATTACTTTTTTGAAGTCACTTTTTAGGGGAGAGACAGGGGGTTCAGTAATTTTCAGAAGCAGCAGGCTGGCATCACTATTTTCCAAGTAACTCTAAGATGATCTTACACTAGAAGTAACAGCTACATCTACCTCCCCCTATACCATTACATGCATGATTTTTACCTGAATCCAAAGGACATCACAAATGGAGAAATTTTTCTCCTAATGGTACTGTAAGAGAAGAGAACAAGTGTCAGGACAGGTGACATTTTACTACTGATATTAGCTAGAAGAGCAGTGTTACTGCAGTTCACATTCTTTTGTTTTTAGAGTTCTGCATCACACTGATTTTCTTTAAGAGGAAATTATTCAGTTACATTCATGAAGTATGTAAGTTAAGGCAGTACTTGAAAACAATGCTTTGTCAACTTGCTGGAAACTATATTCATTAGCTACAGACCCTAAGAGTCTAGCACTCCTACTTCTGCAAAACACTAGTGTCACTGAATTTGTGACACTGAAGTCTGCAATATAACACTCAGTTACAAGCTACAGACTTTAAGGAGTGGGTTTATGTAGTAGCTATTGGTCAAGAGGAAGATTTAAGCATGCACATCACTCTTAAGGCATGTCGTATGAGATACTAGTTTATTGCAGAGTCGGAGGGTCTGGAAGAAAGTACTTGTTAATAGCTCCACTACCACCTCTGTGCTCTTGAAATATGAAGAAAGGAAGTTCCTCTTCCACCTTTAAAAGGGAATGTTGGTTTGGCTTTCAGACTGAAGATTCACAAGTGTCTTAAGACAGACATTACTGAAGCCAAATTCTTTCAACTACAAGAGTTATTTTTGGCCCTAACAGGATTCCAACACCCTGTTTTCAGTTAAGGAAGATTTATTGCCTAGCAGGTAAGCTTTAAGCCTTCTAGTTTAAAGCTAGGCCTTTATTCATCTAGCAAGATGTAGTGATACAAGTCTCCTGATACTCTGCCAAGAGCTAAGGTAGAAGCCATTCTCTGCACACTCCATGTTCAGACAGCAATGTGTTCAAGCTGTTAAGGCAATCTGCTAAGTCATCTCAGAACTTAACTACTGGAAGCACTGGAAGCTTTCTTTACCACTTAAGAATAAAGATCTCCAAGTAGATTTTTCAGTAGGACCTACTGAAAATTCTGACATACTAACAGTAAGTACCAGTAGATTCCTTTTTGTATTGTTTACATGTCTATCCTTTCTTGCCCTTTAACTACAGTTACTGCAATTTTTCCCCCCATAACATTAGAGATACCACAGTTACATGAAGTTTGTCAGTTCAGCAATGCATACTGCACCCAAATGATCCCAAGTTAGTTGTTTCCTCTAAAGTAGTTTGAGCATCAAGTTCCACTTGGTGCATATCCTTAGCACATCAATAACTCAGCAGTTTAAGACAAGGCTGAACATCTTAGAAGTGATGAAGTAGTATCTTGCTGGGTTTATTGAACTAAGCTGCACTCCTCTATCAAGTTCAGAGATAGTCTAACCAGCCAACTGGCTAGAGACAAGCCTCTTACTAGATACACAAAAAAAAGCAGCATACGCACTACTCCAGTTTGACCTGCCAACATCCTAGAGCAGTCAAAGTGAATATGGCACAACATTCAAGTACTTAGTCTTTGAGATGCATTTGAAAGCATCAAGTTCTGAATTCTATAACATCTTGTCCTGTACAAGGTAAACAGATAGTTTACTTAATCTCACTGTTCTCCCAATACAGGAACAGACAAACAAGCTTCTCTCAGTACCAGATCATTAGCTCCTATAGCATACTTCTGCCTTAAGTCAGTGACAAGTGATAAACACAGTCAGAAAATAACTACTTCAAGAACAGAGTTACTCACTAGCAAGTTCAGAGAGTTCAATCTTGATAAGGGCATAGCACTTACCATTAGCCCCAGATACTAATTCACCTTATTCTCACCAGCAATTGTGCTTTCATACCTTCCCAAACACATCAGGTTGGAAAAATTCATGCAATACAATTTGAGTTACTCATTTTCCATAATATGATGGACTTGTAACCAACTCCTGGGTTGAGCTTCCATCTCTAGAGACAAAGCTCCCTGAACTTACTTGCCTTTATTATGCATTAGAACAAGTTTCGATATCAAGTGATTTACCGAGCTTCTCTACTTCAGAAAGCCATCTGCCTTTTCATTTTGACTTTACATTCAAGCTTTTTGGGGTAAACAAGGCACTTAGCTTACTTGGAACAGCTGTCCAGTTCGTTATCCTCATCACGACCATCATCAATCTTTATAGCAGGCTCTTCTGTCATTGGAGAGCTGGCAAAGGAATAGCACAAGTCACATCCTAATGCAGATGTCAGCTTTATACATTGCTACCCCTCATTGTTCCAGAAGAGGGACTGTTACTTCTAACAGAGTAGTGAGCAGCAACCTGGGCCACAGTACAGGCATAGTATCAGGGTGGGGGACAGACTTCCCTGTATGATGGCATGGCAGAAGCCCTTAGCTTGTACTGATCTAGTTCCACCTAGCAAATCATCTTTCAAAAGCTTCCTTAGGGGCTGGAGAACAGATGCATTCAGCTATAGCATAAGGGCCTCTGGAGTAGGGCATCTACCCAGCAACTGGCATTCTAGCATCATGACTGACTGACCTTACAAAGGTTAAAAGGTATCTCACCCAGCTGGAGCATCTCACTTCTTTCAACTGCTTGATGACCTGTGCTTCTTAAGAAGCTACCTCCTGTCCCTCCTCCTTCCCTTCCCCATCCTCACTTCAGCAATCCAAATTAGACTTTTGGAAGAAATATTCACCCAAAAGAAAATGTACAAGTAATCCAAGAGTCTGCTGAGGACTCAGTGTCTAGTCCACACTCTGGAAGTGCAAGAAATGTGCAGATGCAAAGTTACTTCAAAAAATCCAAAAACATTAATGCTATTTCAGTAAAGTACTTGTTCAGAAAATGAACACTTGCATCAGAAAAAGCCATAGTACAGAGCCATTTTTGTGCAGAGCAGAATACCAGACCAGAAATTGGAAGACCAGAGCAGCAGCAGCTGAGCTAATGCTAGAACAGCACTTTTTTGTCTGTTGCTGCTTGCCATAGCTGCCTTAAAGGTCTCTTTAGATCAAGTTTTCATTCAGCCACCCGAAAAGCAGCCTTGAAGGCTCCAGGATGACTTCAGAGGAAGAGCAACATCCAAAGCCAAGAATCTACATTTCAGTCTTCTCTACAGAAACAGAGTATGGTGCATAATAGCACAGCCACAGCAAGTCTTGCTGTGGTGCTCTCTGGCATCATTGCTATTTGTGCAGGAACAGCTGCACACACATTCAATATTGGTGCTTCCATGCTGTTCTGAGGCAAATTAAAGTGTTTTTGAAGCATTAATAGCAACTCAGAAGATCTAAATATTCTTCATCCTTCACAATGGGCCCACATACTGGCACTGTTTCTACTACATGGGCCATCCCCCTTTTTAGCCACAAGTCTAATGACTTGTTATATCCTACAGCTCCAGCAACCAGTGCTAATATTGCACCATCTGCATTCAGATTAGTCTAAAGAAGAATGATGGTGTTCCCCTCCCCCCCAAGCATTTTCAGTGTTTAAGCCTAATTTTTCCTCTTCAGTGTCTCCAGACCCATTTCCTCACTTTGTTCCTAGAACTGAAGCAAAGTGCTAGAGATACATGGCCATCAGCTATGCTTCTGGCTGTTTTTAAAGGAATATTCACCTTGGAATTTCCACTTAACATAGAGCAGGTTTAGTGAATGCTTCTGCTGTTACTGGATTTTTGCTGCAGGTCACATGCTTGTGCACACATGACATGCACCAAATACTGCTTTATCCTTTGCTCTGAATAAGCCAGTATTGCCCATACACTTAGCGTCAGATGCTGTCCATCAATTCTGCCATGTGCCCTGGAGTTGAGTCCCAAGCGCCTTTAAGTACACAAGAACACTGACTTCTCCATGTCTCAATTGTACAAGTGTTAACCTGAGGCCATAGCTTCAGACATGCAGAAGAGCACAGGTTAGGTCACTCTGAGTATTTTCAAGGTGCATATCAGAGCATGAGGTACCCTAGATTCTACTGGCACCTCGAAGGCTTGCTTGTGAAAAGCAGGATTAACCATTTTGGATATTAAAAACAGCCACTAAGGGCAAAACCTGCTACGTGGACCCATGAGACAGCTTCCACGGAAGAGGAGGCAGAAAAACCCAAGACACTTGCTCAGCACTGTTGAGAGGTAATGCTGGCAACTCTTACACCTAAATGAAGAGCGACAATTGTGTCTTGGGTTCGGGAGCCAGTCTTTAACATAAGAAGAAACCGGACAACAAGTCTAAGTACATTGTTTCTACTGTGCTCTCAAAGGAGTCTAGTTCTGGATAATGCTTTCTTCAGGTGGAGCTTGTTTTCCTGAACACCTTACTTCTTACCTATCACCTAAGCTGAAAAAAGCTCTCTGCCACAAGCTACTGCATCTAGTCTTTCACTGCTGGGGTGGAAGGGAGGAAAAGGAGGATGCCCTAAAAGAACCCATTTTCCATCCACACAAAGCACAAGCTTCTGTGACCACTCTCAGAGCAGGGGAATTTAGACTTGAGGCTTTCAAGAAGAGCAGAACAAGGTGCTGCCCACAAGAGACCTTGACAGTGTTTCCAAAGGCCAGAAGAGAGCAGGACTAACTGCCATGAACCTACCACATCTGGGCTAGGTACTCTGTAGTCCTCAAGAGCAGTTAAGGAATGTAATTAAAAAAAAAAAATCAATAACTGCACACCTCCTTCCTTAAAGATATCACTCCTCCTAAATAATAGGATTTTAAAGAGGGTGGAAAAATACCGGGATTGTATGCTGTATTATCTTAGTGTAGTCCATAATTCTTCTCTGACTTGGTTGTACTGAGGGCACTAGGTCACTCTAGCCAGAGGAGCACAAGCGACACCTCAAGGCCAGATTCGCACGCTGGCACGGGCCGTTTCACCCACCTGGAAGCTTCCGCCAGCTCTGACCCTTGCTCGTACCTCACAGTCGTCATCTTGCCTTTGCTCTGCTCGTCTTAACAGCAGCACATCTGGTTAAGGGGAGACGAGCACAGGGACGTGAGCAGACCCCAGGGCCCCTGCCCGAGCAGCCGCACCGCGGCGCGACGCCAGGGCTGACACTCCCGCAGCTGAGGCCGCGCCGCCGCTGCCCGCGGGGCCGCTAGGCGCCAGGGCGCTCGGGAACGTGACCGGGATGCGCCGAGGACCCCACGCAGCCCCGAGCGCGGGCCGCTTCCCACGCTCCCTCTCCCCGCTCCGCGGGAGGCGGAAGGGCCCCGCTCGCCGCGCCCCGGCCCTAGGGCGGGGGCGGCGCGGCCGGGGCGGACACAGGGCCGGCGGGGGGCGGCCGGGCCGCGCCGGGTCGGACCGGGCCGCGCCGCACCACACCGCACAGCGGCCCCCCACCGGCCCCGCGGCCCCCGAGGCTGCGGCGGGCCGAGCGCGGCCGCCCCCACCGCACGCAGGCCGGCAGCCCGCGGAGCCCCCGCCGCCTTACCTCAGCGCGGCCGCCGGCCGGCTCAAAGTCGAGCCGGACACCCGCCCCCCGCCCGCCGACTCAGCGGTTTTTGTCGTTTTTTTTTTTTTTTTTTTTTCCCAAACTTCCTCGGCCTGTTCCATCCCCCCTTCCCCCACCACCGCTCACCCGCCGAGGCGAGGCCGGGCCGGGCCGCGGAGCCGGAGCATGCCGCGACCCCCCGGCGGCGGCGGCTAAATGCGGCCCGGCCCGGCCCCCGCCCGCCGCTGCCGCTCGTTTCGCCGTGATTACCCGCTAATTAGGGGTAACAAGGAGCTTGGGACCCGCTGCCCAGAGCCGGCTCGGCGGGCAGGTGGTCTCAGGCGGCGCAGCCTGCTTCCTCGCACATTGCTGCGCAACGTTTCCTTATCCAAACGCATCAGAACCGTTTTTTTTAGACCGCTTTTCTTTTATGCCGCCTCATGCATCTTCTGCCTGGCCTTTCGCAGGCTCCCCTGGGGAGGAGGTTGGTGCCGACGAGTGCCGGGCTTGGCGCCTCTCCGCCGCAGGAGCGGAGCGAGTGGCCTGCCTCCTTCCCGAGCCGAAACCCAGAAACGCAGGCACCCCAAAACCCCCAAACCCAAGCACCCAGAAACTCAGGCACCGAGGCACCCGGCCGCCACTGCGCCTCCAGCTCGGCTCCCCTCCCTGCAGAGCCGAGCCCGAGGCCGCGAGCTCGGGGGCAGGATGTGGCACCTCGCCCCATGCCCGTGGGGCCCCGCGCACGTCGTCGTCTCTTGCCAAAAGTCGGCTAGTTAGTAATAGCTCTACGTGAGCATCTTACGGTAAAATACTGCTTCTTGTTATCTCTAAAGCCTAGAAAGGTTTTTCTGCAGCACGGTCAGCGGCAGGGGGAGCTCAAGGCGAGCTTTTGGGGGCTGCTGGAGTCTGGTTGCAGGGGGATGTGTCAGTGATTAATCCCACGCAGGAGCCTTTCCGTGTTCCCCGAGAGAAATAAAATCTTTAAGAGAATGATGAGAATATGGGCAATTTCTGCACATCGGACTAAACAGGAAGGTTCCCCTTCAGGTCTGTTCCAGATTCAGAGTAGTAAGTATACAAATAAGTACCTAGTACAGGCAATGCCATTATACTTTGGTGTTTAACTCATGATACTGACATCTAAAACCCCCTCAGAAGCCAGTTCTGATCCCTTGACAATTATTCATCAGTATGAAATAGCAGAATTGTCAAAGCAATGCAGAAAAGGCTGAATGCTCAGTAAATAATCCAGTTCTGTACTGGGTAAAGAGCAGGATGAAGTATGCACATCTCAGGTGATGAAATACTTTAAATTCCAAAAATAACAGAGAAAGGTGGTAAACAGAATTTCTTAACTTGAGAGATTTCAGATCAATAGGTATGGCTCATTTATATCTGACAGTCTTAAAAGAGACAGAAAAATAATTTGATTTTTAGTAAGTCTTGGGATAACAGCAATATGGAGAGAAGTGGAAAAAAAATCAATTCTCTGCCAATATTAAAAGCAGGTAGATCAAATGACCTGGCGATGATAGATCCTTCAGCCTGGCTTTGCTCCCAGACAAAATGAGAGCAGAGTAGATACAGGCTTCAATTAATAAAATATTAAGCAAGCCTAGTGATGATAATCATAATTAGTGCCAATCACATGGGATTATGGAACATAATTCCTGTCAAACTCATTTATATTTCTAAAACAAGATTAGGAGTATCATTGATAAAATGAAGGTGTTTTGTTGCTTCTGTAAGCAACTGTCTGGCTAGAAAATCACATTTGATTAAAAAGGTAGAGGAATGTAAAATCAATCTGTTCACATTACTCTGGCGAAAACCCAGTACACTAGTCTTAAAGTAACTGTAAAAGGGGAACCACCCTTAAGCAATTAATTTCCAGAGGGGTTCTGCAGGGATTGGGTGTTGTCTTATGCTGTGTACTGCTGTGTTGCGCTGTTTTGCTTTGAGCAATGCCCCAGATAAAATCCTCACTGATAAAGTCTGACTCAGAGATCGGAGGAGTTGTCAGTTATGGGAACTGCTGTCTAACACTGAGCAAATTGTAACGCTGGTGAGTGGAGGCGAGCGGGCAATGGGCATTCCCATACATCCAACATCAGTCTCGGAAGAGAGGACCACAGGCCAGTGCCTTTCAACCCTTGGTCTACTCTGTAGCCCCACTGACTGCCACTGAGAGACACCTGCTACCTGAATGGGAAATGTGTGTACATGCCAAAAAAAAATGGCCACTGTTTCATGACTAATATCTCATGCCTTACAAATCACAGCTGTCCTGACTGCAGTGAGCAACATCAGGGTTAGAGCATCAGGGACTCTATTCTGGAACAGGGTAACTCTGCAAAACCTGGGGCAGCAGCAAGGAGTACTCAGCTGCAGGTGATTGTGGTATGTGGCTCTGTGGCCAAAAGGAATAACAACATCCTTGTATCTATAAATGGGAAATATGTTGGGTAGGAAGCATTGTTTGAGCTCCTTATTTGGCTCCTGTGCTAGTAGCCACAACTCCGGAAGAAAGAGGGAAGAGCCATGACACGAGTAAAGGACTGTGAAGTCCACCTCATCATGCCTGGTTGAGGAGCTCCAAGCTGTCCAGCTTCTCGAAGAGAAGATAAGGGGTGGCTCAATCACAGTCAGTCAGGGCTGGATCTAGAAAAGGGTCTATGTGCCCAAAAGGGGATGTAAGCACACTTTAGGCATCAAAAGTTTGATCTAAAAAGAAGCTATTCAGCAGCTGGCCCTGGAAGCAATTAAACTGATTGGGTAGCCCACTATTAGAGCTCAGACATCCCCCCAGTACCTGCAATTCTACTCCCATGCGTGCCCAGCCCCGTCCTGGCCATGGACTTCTGCCTCAGGCAGATCAGGATCCTGAACCCAGGCAGAGGGGCAACCCTGGGGATGTGCCTGCTGCACCCTGGTGCCTGGCTTTGCCCCGGGACGGGCTCCATGCAGCCCCGCTCCGTACCCGTGCTCCTGCCCCCCTGGCTTTCCCCAGGAACATACGCCCACAGCCTGTGCAGCTCACCGGGGTTTGGGTTCCCAGCCAGAGGCAGGCACTTAACGTGTACGTACTTGGATCTAGCCCTAAGCAGGGAAAAAGAAATTTGGCAGCAAAAGGCTCTTCCCTCTTGGAGAACAAGACATCATGAGATTAAAAGACTGGAGGAGAGGACTTGACATATTCAGACTCGGGACAAAAAGCAATAATATTTAACAATGTGGGTAACTAAGCAGTGGAAGACCATGCTAAGGTCTGTGGTTGATTCTTCATCACTGAATATTTTACACCAAAATGTGTTTTCCTCAAAGAGATCCTCCAGTTCAAATGGGAATTAATTAGGTCAGGGGAGTTCTCTGATCTGAGGCAGGTAGAAAATCACACAGATAATCCACATACTCCCTCTGGCCTTGTGACTAATTCATTTTGGTACAGTTATTCCTGATGTAAGGGAGATCGGCTTGGATCTGTGCTTGCCCTCAGGAACTTACAAGCTAATTATATTTGTTGTGTCAACCCATTAGACTCTCATAGGCTGCATGCAGACTCGTTAGTTAGGCTGAATTATGTCTTTGCTCTGTGAACTTTATCAAAATATTCAGATCTAGCATGTTTCATGGTCTGCTACCACTGCTTCCTCTTTGTACACAGACTTCGGTGGATATTCCTGGCTAACAAACTACAGACCTCTAATACACATGTGCTGGTTTCAGTTATTTCGTAGAAGATTGAAACTATTGTGGCTGGTGTCATTCTGATCTTTTAAATTTATTTTCCTTTTGATAAAATCCTTTATTGTTGGATTTTTAAAAAATAAGTATTTGTTTCAGGCCTCAGAAATTAACTTTGTTTTTAAAAAAACTGGCAGGCCAGATTCCTATAGAAGATGTGGAATAGCTCACAGATGGAGACCCTGCAGACTCTGGGGGTCTCCGGACCTGCACATTTCACTGGTCTGTGGTCTCTCCCGGTGAGCAGGATGTTCATGGAAAGTGGGATGTGATGGAGAAGTATAAAGATAATGGCAAAAACATAAAGCACCTGGAAATGGGCTGCTTGCTTGGAGCTAGCCCTGGACTACGCCGAATTTTCCTGGGGCACAGGTAGGGTATCAGACTTGCGCTGTGAAAACCCCAGGTCCCTGCAATTCCCTTGGCATCTGGAGCAGGTCGACTCATTT
The DNA here is from genome assembly GCF_036417845.1 of Apteryx mantelli. Taxonomy (NCBI): domain Eukaryota; kingdom Metazoa; phylum Chordata; class Aves; order Apterygiformes; family Apterygidae; genus Apteryx; species Apteryx mantelli. The sequence continues at coordinate 31,100,548 of NC_089978.1, forward strand.
CTTCCCTTCCCACTTCAAGAACAAATAAACAAACCGCAGCTAGAAATTTGTTTGGGAGAGAAACTTGTCTTGGGAGAGTTTCGAAATGCCACCACTGTCTTCCAGCAGCAGCGACGTTCGATTGGGTCTGGGAGATGCATGTCCATCCGGTGCCATCTTTGCATCTCCATCCTGGGCCCTTCTGGCAGGGGGAGCCCAGCGTACTGCGGCAGCTGGAGCACCAAGAGCTGCCCCAGGGCCGCTTCTCTTCATTCATGGATAAACTCCAGTTTGCATTCCCACTCTGGTGGCAGTGTGCTTAGTGGGTGAACAAAAGTTTTTATGACTGTTTTTCAGCACCTATGTATTTTTACTGGAAGGAGGGAGAAGGAGGAGAGCAGGGTGGGGAGTTTTTTAGTTAACAAAATGGTTTACTTGCTGACAAGATCACTGAGTATCTTATGGAGAGGGAATCTGATCTCCTTCCAAGTAACCAAAGAGGAATTTGCACTGCAGCATACGTGGGAGGCATGCGTATTCCAGGAAAACAAAGAGCTTTTACAGCCCCATTGCCTGGGGACTCCAACATCTGTGAGGAAACAACATTAGCAATCGCATGGTGTCCATGTTCCTTAAGTTGACTTGATTATTTTAACTCAGGGCCGGGGCACAAACACACCCTCCTGCTGGATCTGCCTTAGCTGAACTTGGCCTCATGGCAGCCCCTCTCTGCTGCTCTAGATATCCCCAGATATCTGGGGTATCCCCAGATATCCTTCAGATATCCCAGATATCCTTCAGATATTCAGATACGGCCCAGACAGGGAGCCACCGCTGCCAGCGCACTGCAGACCTAGGCGAAGCTGTCTGGGCCCAGTGGGGGTAGGCTCAGAGGGCTGATTTTCGGAGGCAGATGATTTGCAGATCTGGCAGTATTTTGTTGCCGGTTTGTCCCCAGTGGTTCCACTGACGCTGAGAGCACACAGGCAGGAGCGTAAACCAGCCCGCAGGGTCTCAAGCACTGGTTGGCTTGCTCAAGCTAAAAAAGAGACATTTCTGAGGGTGAAAAGGCAGAAAGCGCTGAACGCTGCAGCCTCGGGGAGCCATGCGCGCAGCCCAGTGCTGGGGGGCTGCAGGACCCGGGCACCCAGCTGCGAGCTGCAGCTGCTGTCCCAAGGCTCAAGGGCGAGCACAGCCCTGCCACGGCTCAGCACACCCAGGGGAAAGGAGGAGATGTTTCACTCATTCAGTTTAACAGCTTCCAAAGTGAGCCTTAAAACAGGGGTGTAGAACCAGCGAGAGGAAAAGCACTACTTATATAATACTTTGGCAGTGAAATGGGTCAGCAGTTCTTGAGGGAGGAGAAGAGGAATGCAGTTTTTAAGAAATAAACACTATCGCTGTACTTCGTAATAGCTGGACAGTCCTGTTCTGCCGGAGAGTAACACGGAAGTTTATGATGGACTTATATGTTTTTTCTTTTGGCCCCACTGTCCCTCCTCTGAAAACAGCTCTGTAAAATAGAACATTCCTACTATTGTCCTTAAAATAATCTGTAATTCCTTGGCCATAACGCAAAGGGAGGGGCCCATCTGTAGCTTTTTTCTCTTCCACGAATGTCCTTGTTTGTGGTAACTAGCAAATCTCCTGGTCCCCTTGCATGGAGAGTTACACAACCGCAGACCTTCTGAGGTTTCAGTTTAATGGCAAGTCCTGCTTAACACTCTTCTTTTCACCTCTTGGTTCAGATTCTCAGCTCTTTTGGCATTACAGATGATTTGCTGTACTTTTACGTATAAATCAGATCAAACACCAAAATAAACACTGAACGCGAAAAGCCATGTTTGTTCCACCTTGCAGAACTTACTGAAATGATCCTGGCTGTATTGAATGTGAGATAAAACTCCCACAGGGAGCATTAGTCTGAGTGGTTCATATAAACACTTTAACAAGTCAGTCTCGGTTGAGCTTCACAGTCTAATAAGGTGGGTAATGGAGTGCAACCAGCAGTCCCCCTCCTTTAGAGAGCATCACTGATAGAAATGTAACTGTCGCTTATTTTTACTCTGAAACAGCAGGGTGAATATTGGGTAACAACAGATAAATCGGGATTGGGTAACTCTTTCATGCAAAAAATTGCAAGTGTATTTTCTGTGGAACTGCCTAGTGCAGTGAAATGTTCTTCATCTGAGTCATTAATGTGGGCCACCTGGAAGGAAAAATCTAATCCTCCTCTAAAAATGCAGCCAGGTTTATTATCACTTTCTTTTGCAGTTGACTTTTAAGGGAGATGATCTTATCAGGAGGAGGTCTGAAGGAAAGGCGAGTTACAGGTATGTGCATTTAATGTGTGTTGATAAAGGCACAGATGAAGTTGCTTTCTTCCCTTCCAGTCTTCACTATCTGTTTTTCAGGAGCTATTGCTCAAATTCATCTTTCCTGTTAGCTTTTTGCCTCCATACACGCTCTCTGCATTGGGCCTGATTCTGATCTCAGCATGCCATGGGCACAGCTGCAGGGCTGTATAAACAAGGGGGGGCTATACAATAATACAATAATCTTTTTTCTCTATAATCTGAAAGCTATCGTGCGCTAGAGTGCACACCTGCGCAACATCTTTTATTAGCTAATTCCATCAGACAGTTCTTTTCTGTTTGCTTTGGGCCCTGGCCTGCCCAGCTTGTCAGACAGCTCCAGTATCACATCAGCTTTGCCAGCTCTATAAGCAGTAATAGCTCTGAGCCACAGTGGTGATGCTAATAGTGTCATAGCAAACTACCGAGGACATAGATCTGGGTAGCCGTTTCTGCAGCACTCCCAGATGCAAAGTGGGGGAGCTGTTTTACCATATTTTTCAGAATTCTTTTTATTCTCTCTTTTTTTTTTTTAAGAAAAAAAAAGCACTGCGCAGGCACACTGTGAACAATCTGTACTGTTCACTTGCATTCAGCTGCATGTTCCTGGTGGCAGACGTTTAGCATTTTCCTTGTTGAGACGCTCAGACCAAAGCACTCTCTGCATGCTGGGGCGGACCAGCAGCCGAGATCTGTTCCCCTGAAATCCTGGCAACAGCCATCCTGTGCCCACTCCGTGCCACAGCTCGGTGTGGCACAAGGGTGCCTGCCACATGTGTCCTCTGCCTCTGAGGTAATCCCATCGCATCTTTGCAGCTCCCACATTGACAGACTTTAGTCTAATCCATGGAGGGGCAATCCCTATGCTCACAGACCCACGAAACAAAATTCCTGCTAGCTTTAGCGAATTTAGACTGAATCAGGACAACGTGATTTTGGCCAAGTAGTTTGGCAAGGAGTACTCCACAGAGGCGTTATTGCTAAGGAACCTCCCATGTGCGTGGGCCCTCGTGAGCAGGGCAGAGGCTGCTGGAGAGTCACACTGGGTGTTTATTCATCCCAGGAAGCAGGACCTTGGACCTGAGCCTGGGTCCCAGTGTCAGTGCACTGCAGTGCTTCAGCCTCTCTCTAACACGCGTCTTCTCCCCTACTTTTTGCTGCCTGAAGTTTCAAGCAACCTCTTTAACAAGTCCTGTAGTGTTTACTGGGGAATTAAATGTGATCGTGAGGAGGGTTTAAGTTGTGAGAGATGCTAAAGAAACTTCCAGTGCAGTCTGTGAATGTTTTTTTTCAGGTGGGAAGAAATGAGTGTGATGATGCCCTGGGTGCTGCTGCTCCTTCTCCTGGTCAGCTTAGGCTCGCCTGCACCTAGGTTTTCGGTGCGTATCCCTTGGCTTGAGTCTGTTTAACCCCTCTGCAGCATGCCAGCAGCTTAGCATTTCTGGTCACGCAGGGCTAGGTGATCCCCCACAAAAGGCACCTGATTCTGCAGGAGTAGAGCAAAAAGGAGTCTGTCTGCAGCTCAAGGAAGGTTATTCCTGCTGTCCTGATAGTACAGTGCTTTCATGGAATTAGGGTCTGGGCAACTTTCTGGTTGGCTGGACTGATATTACCAAGAATTAAAAACAGCAATTAAAAAAAAGCCCTTTGAAGAAAAAAATGCAATTTTATGGTGAAGACGTATAGACCCTTTGCGCCGTTTCCTCAGAGAAAACTGCCTTCTTTTTATTCACTGAAATTTAAAAAGCAGGAAGGGGGAAGAGGAGTCAGGCACAGGATGCGGCCACCTGCATTGCTGTGGTGAGCACACTGCGCTTGGGCCATCCCCAGGAGGTGCAGGGCTCGGCGAGGAGCGCTCGGCCCCCTGCGCGGGGGCACAGCAAGCTCAGAGTGCCGGCAGCCGGTCCCTGCGTGCCCCCAGCCTGGACATCCTCCTCTCCCAAGGAAACAAGGAGGCCTAGGACAAGGGAGAGGCAGCTGGGCTGTTTTAGCACACGTGGCAATCTGCTGTCCTAGGCAACTGCTTATTTTGCTTAGGCCTAGAGCTGGTCCTGATCTGGTATCACTCAAGAAAAAAAAAAGCAGCAAGTGATTCTTACTGCATGGGTTTGCTTGGTTGCCTTGGAAGAGATTTTGCTCTGTTTTCTTGTTGTTTTTGATGGAGTAATGCTAGCCACAGATAAGGGTGTTGCTGAAAACGTTGATCCCAGCCAATGTGGGCCAGATTCTGGTTATGGTAACGCTGCTCTGAAGTTACTCCACTGGTTCCAGTAAGCTCACTGCTCCAAATATCAGCTTTTTTATCTTCCAGTTTGACAAGAAGAGGTTTCTGGAACCTCACTGGTCTGGCCTGGCTGCAGTGCTAGAGCCAGGCTTTTCCCCTCTTATTACTCTGAGCAGTTTCGTAGTCTGCAAGCCCTCCCCTTGATTTCATTAAATGGGAGTAGAGCTGAATGTCACTTGTCCAAAGACATTTTTTTCATATCTCGTCATATTCTGTGATGCCTACATCAGTAGCAAGACCATCGTAAAAACCCCTTTTCCACTGGGTTTAACTCAACAGACCAGCCTGCAAGATTCATGTCTTTTAGAGAAGGACCAACACTGAATTGCCTCAATGCACAGTGTGACATGGCAGGATCACGGCAGAATATGTTCTCATTGTTTCTCTGTCTCTCTGTTCTTATCACTGTACCTTCTTTTCTCCCCCACAGGAAAAGGATATCTGCCTCCTAGATAACAACAAATTAAGACAAAGGTTAAAACAGCTTCAGGATTTGCTTTACTTATATGAACTACAACTGAAGGACGTCTTGGAGAATACTTATCATAGAGCAAAGAGTGAGCTGTTCTCGGGCAACAGGAGCATGCAGCATGAGGTGCTTTTACCCACAACCAGTGGAAATTTGATAGTCTATGATCCAGGTATATTTTGCAGTAGAATATGAGGAAATTTCAGCTGGCCAAAATGTCTATTTCTTCCTGCAGCATCCCATTTAGAGATATATTTCATTTCTGCTCCTACTGCAAAAAAAGCTTTTTAACTTTTGAAATGTTCAAGTGGGTTGTGTTTTCCAATGCAGTCAGATGCGTGAGAAGGTGAAGGGCAGACTGGTGGCCTTGGCACTAACAGACATGCCATGGGGCCAGTTAGCTGGTCCAGCTCTAGGCAGCTACCAGCCAGGTATCACGCAGACATCTGCATCTGGGCTTGTCACCTGAGACTTCCAGTGCAGAGAGGAACAGGCATCTCTCAGGTGTGATCTGTCTGGCCTACTTTAAGCATCTGCTTTAGGAAGAGATGGGTTGTGCTCTCCAAGTGTCTGTTTCCCTTCACTGACTACAGGGAGCCCAGAGCACCTAGCTGCACTGCAGACACTGAAACCTCTTTGGAGGAATCCAGCCTCCCTGTTTCTCTGTTCCTTGGTCACTTGTGCTATGCAGTAACACGTGTGCATGCTCTGTTCCTCTGTGTCACTTTAATAATATTGCCATAGCTGGAAATGTAGACTAATTTAACCTGTGGCCAAGATTTTATCATTCATGGGCCTTAAATTTAAAATGGGAAGCACTGAGGTTCTGAAAGCCTCCTGAATACAACCCTGATATAGCCTGTCACAGGAACTCAGCCTCTTGCTTTAGAAATTTTAGGCTGTTATCCATTCCCAAGTCCAGCCCAGGTTATATTCCACATGGAAATTACCTGCTCTGCAATGACAATAGGATCTGCATCATTCCCTGACACTCAGCTCTGAAGAGCAGTTGGACCCATCTAACCCCATCTGCCACTTCTTAGTCTCTGTACAGTGCCTGCTGACAGAGCCAGCCCTGGTCCTACACCCCTCACTTGCCATTGCCCTAGCCCATGCTGCATCTGTTCCATATCTCACCAACAATTTGGGAATGGCAGTAAAGCTCTTGAGGCTGTATTGCTAGTACCATGCTGAACTGTTTGCTTTGGCTTTGCTGGGCTTGCAAAGCTATACACTGACCAGGCAACTGTCCTTGTCCCATACAGCCTCTCAGTGATGTCTTCTCTTGGCTGAATGTGCCTGTTTGCTTGTCTCCTCATTTAACAAACCAATATTGTTCTGCTTAGATTGCTCTGCAGTGTTTAATAGGAAGAAGACTCAAAACGGATACTACAGGATCAGGCCCAGAGCAGACCGAGAGCCTTTCCTGGTGTACTGTGACATGTCTGATGGTGGGGGGTGGACTGTAATTCAGCGGCGGAGTAACGGCAAGGAGAATTTCAACAGGTGGGTGGCTTGGTGACCTATCAACAAGTCTATCAGCGAGGCCTCCAGCTCTCCCCCCACTGGCTGTCAAAACCCCAAATTTGAGAAGCTAAATATACAAGATTGGAATGATGATAATTCTTTGGATTAGAACAATGCACGGACAATTATTGGTAGCATGAGCCCATTTTCAGAATGGGCTTATGATGCCTTTTCCTTGGCTTTTCTGCATTCGAATAAGTGTGTATGCGTTTATGTGTTTGTTTTATCATGATAGGAGACAACCATCTGTTGAAGGCACCAAACTGGCAGGTATCTGCTGTCAGCACGTAGTCTGGGACCATTTGAACATCTTATCCTTTCTTGTATCAGGAATCATGTTCAGCATGTTGTAAAATCTATTTCCTTATTCAGATGATTCAAAAAGATTGTCCTTCTTTGTGCTAAAGCCCAGGGAGATGACTTTTACCTGGAAATGTCCAGGAGGAGAGATTCTCTAGTAGCATCACAGAGGAGAAATGTGAATAAACTCACTAACACAGCATGCCCGCTTTTAGGGCATGTTTAACATTGCAGTCACAAGCATCTCTTGAAGTGAGCACAGTCCATTGAAGAGCAACCTCAAGTAGCTCTAAGGTAGCTTGCCCACAGAATGGTACTCACCTAGCCATGGTAGTTCAGCTCTCAGCCCAGGTGGAACAGGAACACAAAGCAGACCCAGATATTTTCCTTTTAACTTCATCCAGGTGCTTTTGTTTGCATCTTCTATTCAGTTACTGCATCACAGCCAAGACTGTAGTATATGGAAGACTGCAACATTAATTTCCAACCAGGAGCAAATTTGAATTTGACTTTTTGAGGAACAATATCAGACACTGTACTGAAGACTAATATGACAGCTACTGCGTTCTCTTTCCACCTAGCTTCTGACCTCATTTTGCAAGCACTGCATCTGGCAGTTTGAAAGACTGATCCCGTATATGCGTGTGCACAGGTTTAACAGACAAAGAAGTAAGATGTGGGTTGTATTTACTTCTAAGGCACAGTGACAATTATCTGCTCAGCTGTGCTGAAGCAGATCCTTTTAGAAAACAGTGTCTAGAAATACAGCTGAAGATTTACTTGTTACCACAACTGGGTACTACAAACTGTCTAATTCCCTCACATACTGAAATTGATATTTGTATTTCGCTGCAGGAAATGGGATGATTACAAACTGGGATTTGGAAAATTCCAGGGAAAGAATGATGAATACTGGCTGGGCAATGAGCACATCTATGACCTGCTCGCTCAAGGTATGAGTATTTTCCCTCCTCAGATTCTCTTCCAATTTGCATGAGATACTTCATCTAACAGGATACTTCATATTTAGGAGAGACCTCATTAAAGATTGACCTGATGGACTGGCATGGAGAAAGACGTTATGCAATCTATGAAAAATTCCAGCTCATGAATGAGCAGGTAAGAAATGGAGAGAGCAGTGATTTGCTTATTTTATCAGTCAGTGTGCAGCTCAGTGCAGCATCAGGTTTTAGTGTCAGGGTTGTAATTATAGCTCTGCAAAACTCACCTGCTCTGGTTCCCTGGGATTTCTGGTTTGGTTGACTGTGATTCAAGCTGAGGAGAGGTAGGACCACATCACACTGCCTGCAGACCAGCCATTGCCTAACCTCAGAAGAGCCTACAGCTCTTCCCACCTACTTAGTAGGTGCCAACAAATAGTCCTGTTTGTGCACATGCCCAAAACTACCTCAGGCGATAGCTCTTGCCTAAGCCACCCTGAAATCCTAAAACAAGGGGTATATCTGCAAGATCCTCTGAGTGTCTAGGAGACAGAGGAAAAGATCCTAACTTTAATGTAGTAATTAGGGCACTCAGCTGAGCACAGGAAGCTCTGGAATTCTCATCCTTATTCCTGCTACTGTTTCTGGAATAGATAATCCACTTTTTCTGGGTGAGGACAGTCCTGGGAGCAGGGATCTAAGCCCCGGACTCCTTCCTCACAACTGCGGAGCGCCCAAACCACAGAGTTAGAGTCATGCGTGTTCTCTTGCTAGCTTATGAACCACAAACTGCCTGCTGCACAGAGGCCAGCCCTCTGCCGTAGGATGCAGAGGGTCCCACATGCACTTGCATCCAGCCTCATAGTTAAACAACCTTTCATGAGGGAGGAGATACGGGCTTGAATATCTGCAGGGAAACTGAACCCTGTTCTGCTTCATAGTTGAATATTTCAGGCTGTCACATAAAAGGCAACCACCCTCTACTCTACCCCTCTACAGTGAACTCCAATCAAAGCTTTGAAAGAATAGTTATAAGCTCCCATCTTGAAGAGAGGTATCTGTAACACTATACTTAATGCTATAGGCACAGAGAGCCAGAAGACAGACATCCCTGTATTTCTATGATTGTTTGCTAGTTTTTAGACAGCTTCCTGCTCAAGGCAGGGGCTGTTTTCTTCAGGACTGCCTCTCTGCGCACCATGATAAGTAGCCTGGATATTCAAGGATTTGAGTTCCACTGTATGGACCAATTCTATCTCCAATTTCATCACCACTCCAGAAATATATGCATTTTGTTCAGTTTGAAATTCAAGATTTCTTATGAAAAGATAGCACAATTTGATTTTAATGCCTTACTGCTATTTTTTCATAAATAAAAGCCAAATATGATGACAAAAAAAAAAAACTCTTCACAAAAATTATTATCAAACTCTTATCAAATGTCTCTTAGATTTCTTAGCTGTGCACAATGGAACTATTCTTCTAAGTATTCCTACCAGGACAGGATAATTTAGCTAAAACTCAGATGGCTTCTAGTTCTTGGAGGAGGACTTGTTTTAGCTGAACCATGATCAGTCTATGAAGGCAATTACTACAGTTTTCTCCAACAGGGTTTGCTTTCGATGAGCCAGGAAGAGCCTTCCAGCTTATTGTATAGTGAATCAAATGGTTACTGAAAAACAATAAAATCTAAAGTCCTTTGTAGCAGCAGCAGTAGTTAGCAATCCCTTCTGGAAGTTTAAATCCAATAGTGATCTACGCTAATATCATTAAAGCATAGGGCCAAAAGTCACCCTTGACTTCAACAGAGTCATACCTTTGGCAATGGATACAACAGACAGAGCAAATTTGATCTCAAAAAGGGGACAGAGGGCAAAAAGGACTGATATCAAAGATGTGTTTCACATATCATTCTTGCAGAACAATTACAGGTTATGGTTTGGCACCTATTCTGGTAATGCTGGCGACGCTCTGTCTGGTGGGAGCAATTTTGAAGAGCAGTGGTCAGCCTCTCACAGAGGGATGCAGTTCACCACACCTGACAAGGATCATGATCAGTTCCTGGCAGGCAACTGTGCAATAGAGATCAAGAGTGGTTGGTGGTTTAACAGGTATGGAAAACAGTTGATTTCATCCAGCCCTCAGAAGGATGCATAGCACGTGGGTGGCAGTACAGCTGAGAACGTGCCTGCCTTACAGCAACTGGCATTTTTCAGGGCAGGTTGCTGTGTGCACATGCCACCTCACACAGCCAAATCTGGGATGTTCATAAGACAGATCCTCAGAGGAAAGCAGTCTGCTTCTTTCATTGCGAAGCAAAGCAGATAAGTTGCAATCACTTTAAGAAAGAGGTTCAGAATAAAAGCATAGGGGAAATGACATGGATGGAGAGGAGCCCGACTGAAATTTCTGTGAAGTGCTTTGGATTATATCCCAAGAAAGAAAACAATTGAAGCCACTGTAAAGTGAAGTGTGCACAAAGGACATTTCTCTGTTGTAGAGAGTGTCTAGGGGGTGAGCTACTCCTTACTATTCCTGCTGGTACATTTTCTGGTAAGGCATGTCCAGTATATCAGCAGTTATGGAGTCAGGTTCACCAGCCCTGGGAACATGGGCATGCCACGCACAGGAGTCTCTCTCTGCTCTAGTGCAGGATGAGCCTCTTTGTTAAGGCCGGGCCCTCATCATGTGTAAACTGAAGTCAGTGGAGCTACAAAAGTGTACATCAGTAGTGGGATTTAATTTGATTAAAAGACACCTGTGTTCTTAGGTGTCAATATGTAGGTGCCATCTCTTGAGCTGGAGGCTACCAAATGGCACTAGGCACCTCTGTTCAGGCAACTGAATCATGTCCACAGTCAATACAATCAAGGGAGCCAGCAGACTGATTCAGCTGACCACCATAGCTGTCTACTTTAGGAGGAGCCACATATTTCTATGGGCTCCACAGACTGTATTAACCAGATCTCCGTTGGCTGCAGTGGGACTTTAGATAACCAGTTCACTACAGACAGATACATCTATGTAGTGAATCCCACCCTTGATATTTCTAAATGTACATTGTGTGAATACTGACCTTGCTGTAATGTCTTTTCACCCTAAATGCTCTTTTCCCCCTCTCTTTCGTTGTTACAAGGTGCCATGCCGTAAACCTCAATGGACGATATTACAAAACAGGAAGCTACAACGGATCCCATGACAATGGCATTGTTTGGTCTACCTGGCATGGGATGTGGTACTCGCTAAAATACACATCCATGAAAATCAGGGCTCCATTCTTTGTTGACAGGGAGAGTGGAGATGGTGAGAACAGTCAGGATAGCTGAAATCTGCTGCTTTGAAAAGAAGAAAGTATAGGCTAAAAAGAATTGTAGAAATCAATAGCCAGCCCTCTGCTGCTGCCAGTCGCAAACCTGCACTGAGATGACTGGAGTTGCACCTGTTTCTACTAGTTGAGGCTAAAGTCATGAGCTGTTTGAGCACAGCTAACAAACAATCTAATGGAAAATATACGGATCTCAGTCATGGAATAACCACAATTTTCTTCTTCCATAATTCTCAGGACTTCATTGGAGAGTGTTTATAAGAAACTCTCTGGACCTTGGATGATCAAGCATGTTCTTTTAGCTATCTGTACTCTTCAAGGGTTAAATCTTTCTCACCTTGATTTTAATGGTCATTGTCTGAGTTATGAGAGCATAAAAACAGAAACAAAAGGGTGATGAGGAATTGGCCTTCTCTGATGTGTCTTCATTAGGGTTTTACTTCAGATCAGGAGCATGTTTTTAAGCAACTCTATTGTCCCCTGTTCCCACCCTTCAGCCTCAGAACAATCCTGGAGTATGTCAGCTGGATTCCTTTTGGATGAAAGCAGATGATGCAGTCCAGCTGCTGATGAGCATAGACCAACTAGACCTACTTCAAAGTAAACCCCCCAGAACAAAGACAGAGTGGACACTGGCTTTCATTGTTAACAGCTTCACTCCGCAGATCCATCGCTATAGCACACTGCTACATGCTAATGTAAACATAGCTGATGCTGCCAAACAGACTTTACCCCAGATTTAGATTATGTGGATTTTACTAAATTCAAGATGAGCATAAATATTCTTAGGAGTTCATAAAATGCTGTCATGATTCATTTGTATTTTCTTCTGTAACTTAACCCACAACTTGGAGTTACTAAAGGGAAAACAGAAAATGGAAAATGATTGAAACATAAGGCACGCTAATTTCATTCTCATCTAAGTGAAATGAAAAAGAAAGCAACACAAATGACTGAAAGAAATGTAATACTGAAAAATTCTTTTCTAAGAAGTTGTTAGTAACAGTTAAAAATGAACAGTAATATGAGCTTGACACAAATCATTTAACTTTCATGCTGTAGAATGAGCTTATTTTTTCTGAGTTATAATGATCTAAACTGGTAGTTCTTTTCAATTTATTTGCTTTTAGATCAATATGTATTGTAATTTGTATTATATATCTATAAGATGTGAAATAAAGCCATCTGAGTAGCACTTAACACTTTGTATCTGTTTTTAAACAGATTTTGTGCATTGACAGTGAACAGAGATCTGGGTGAAAATCTTGCAAAAGCTTGTAATACAAGACATTTCATTCTTTTGTTGTTGTCTCTGGTGCTTTTGCACCTGCTGTCCTGGTTAGTTTAGAAGGTCTGTAAGGCAAGTTTAATTTCCATGGCTCAAGCATGTCCTGGAGACAATGTTGAGACATGTGGATGTTCAGTATGAAATTTGGTAGCTTTGGTTCCTCTGCTTTGTCAAGAGGTAAACTTTGTTCACATTTGCTCCTAGACTTCCCAATGACTGCAAAAATGAACACCAGTGCACAGTGGGCCAGCACTGCAGTGAATGGTGCTCCTTAAGCCTGTGCCCTGGCAAGACTGTGTGGCTTGCCTTCCTTCCAAGCATTGGCATTGACCCATCTGGAACTAGACTTACATCTGTGTCTCTGGAATGAGTTTGCCCTTGTGAAGAACTAGTACGATTTTACAACAGTAAAATTTTAGCACAAGATTTTAACTATGGGCTAGTAACATCTGCTTAAAGAAGGCATCACTTAGTACACAATATAACAATGTTATGACTGATGAGCATCCAGGGCAGTAAGGACAATTTTATCTAGGCAGAAGACAAGTGTGAGTGCAATAAGCTCTTGCCAACTCCTGGCAGATGATGCTCAACTCCATTCTTCAGTAGGGGGCTGGGGAAGCACATGCCAGGGTGAAGATTATGGGCTGGTATTCACTCCCGCTGCATGCTGGAAATCAGCTGCAGCACCAAAGGGCCAGCACTAGCGGTTTGATAGCTCACTAAGCAGCCCATAGCCCATCCGATTACTAGAGCATCAAGAATGGGCTGAAGTCAGTAGGGCTTAGTCAGACAACTGCTACACAGTCCAATTCCCCAAGAGTGATGAGCAATGTAAAGCCACTTCTGTCTGGAGTACAGAACCTGTTTCTCTCTGTGTCAGTATCCAAAGGTATGGGTTATAGCTGGACCGCCTTCAGACAGCACCAATATAAGTGTTACGGGCTCTTTTTCTCTCTCTTCAAACAACATAGGGGGCCAAGATCTGGCAGCCTGGGCGGGTAGGAGGTCTGACTCATTCATTGCCATCTTAGACTTAAGATGTACCTAAGTCCATCTAATGCATTACAGTAGCTGGTCTGAATGTGGGCCAACACTGAAAAAAGGTTGCAGAAAGGGGCATCTGGCTTAGAAAAGGCTTTCCCTCCTTTGCTCTAACTGCAGCACAAGGAAACCCCCTACAGAGGTACAGGGTGTTTCAGAACCATTTTTTTCTTAATAAACAGGGTAAAATGCAATTAGTCAAGTACTGAGAGCTACAGCCAGGCTCAAATAAATCCCACAGAAGGTTATAGGAATGCTTACAGAATGTTGTTTTGCAGTACTTTTGATCTCCTCTGTTTCTTCAGGGTCTCCTGCACTGAGGCTCACCAAGGCTGTAAGCAGATTTTGTAGCAATGTAGTTCTAAAGCTGACAGTTCACTGCTTCAGGGTGAATGTGCTTCATACAGTGGAGTTTCCCGTAGCACAGGGGTGGTGAGAAACAGAAGCAGTAATTGCTCTAGAGGTCTGATTTCCAGCTCATTCAAGATAATTTAAAGACTAGTTACATTTGACTAGCTTTGGATCAGTCCTCAAGTGTGGACATGTTCTAAAATGATTTAAACGGCATTTTAAGCTGACAGTTAATGGGAATATGTACCTGGTACTAACACTGTGCTGGGCCAAAGGGCTGAACTTTGACAACACAGCATGCTGGAACAGGTCCTGAGAAAGAAGTAACTTGCACCACACTGCAAGTCACATACAGCATTCTAGCAGCAGCTGGAAAATGTTACTCATCAAAAACATTGTTTAAACCAGGGAGTTTGACTGTGGGGCCAAACACTTAGATCCTTGCTCCTCCTAGGCTACAGCAGTAAGCCCTACCACTGTGCACCTTTGCGAATTACCTGTGCATGCTGTGGACCCATAAGTGGGGTGCCATCTAACTGATTAAAGCACAACCTGATACTGCTCTCCCTTTTAAAACTGCTGTTGGTTTGGAGAAAAAGTGTGAATTTGGAAATATATCATTCCATTCTGAAAGCCAGTTTCGAGAATGATAACAGACTATAGCCAGAGGACTAAGCACATGCCACTTTTGCTTTCACACCCAAGATGGGTTAAAAGACATGTAGGGCTCAGCTCTTTATGGGACCGTTGTTTTAAGACTAACAGCTCTGTCTGTACCTACCTTCTCTCGTTCAGTCCTCAGTTGCCAATATCTTCTTCTTTTCTGCCCGTTAGCATTCCTTGCAAACACTCTGAAAAGATGGTTATTCTAATAAATGGCAAGCAAAGTGTCTGAGTTATTCTTGCTGGCCTGAGCTCTGTCTCTGTTGTCTGCTGGAGTTTTTAATACAGATCTGAATACTTGCAGCAGTGTATAATTGCCAGTTTTTAATCTCTGATTTTAAAACATGAAAAAAAATCAATGCAACTTTTGTAATTCACCATAAGGTTCTCCAGGAATCATCAGATGTTGTCAAGCCCTTTTCCTTTTTGTTTGCAAAACAGGTATTCATCAAAAAAATGCGTTTTTCACTCGTTTTGTTCATAATTTATTTTGAGCTTGCTGTAGTCAACTTGTTTACACACACAAAAAAGAAAATGTTTAATAAAGGCAAAGATGATTATATAAAGGATGGGAGATTAAACAGGTCTCTTTCACAGGGGCTTAAATGCTCCAGTAACATTTATGTAAAGGTTAAAATTTGTTAATCAATTTTCTCTGGCCGTCCCAGTAGCATGCCTTTTTCTACTGATTTCCTGCAGATATTTGTACATTACTGTGTTTTCTTTATATAAATACTGGCAGAAAGAAAATATCAAAATATTGAATGATGAGAAATACCCCCTCAATTTTAAATGCACACCAAGTATTCAGTATCAATTTTTTGCAACTTCATCCAACCAGCTAAAAAAAATCACCATATGACTTATTTGAGCAATTGCAAGCAGTCAACAAAGCTCCAGAATATCTATGAAGAAACAATGAAAACTGCTCACACTTTGTTTTGTGTTTTCTAAATGGGAAATGATTCGCTAGTTAGTACTGTTGTTTGAGGATACTGGAGAACGGATGTTTTAGGACATCATAATCTACTAGATCCACAAGGTAAAAGAGGCTAGATCAATAGCATTCATTATGGATGATGAACGAAATATGACTGTTGTATGCAATAAAGCCTAACTGGATTATTCCTGTGTCAAGACTTCATTATCATGTGCTTTCCCAGGGTATTATGCATGTATTTTACACATACACATACATAAAATAATTATATGGAAGCACTTTACAGTAATTAGAAAGGAATGTGTTCCCACA
The DNA here is from genome assembly GCF_036417845.1 of Apteryx mantelli. Lineage (NCBI taxonomy): Eukaryota > Metazoa > Chordata > Aves > Apterygiformes > Apterygidae > Apteryx > Apteryx mantelli. The sequence continues at coordinate 31,116,325 of NC_089978.1, forward strand.
AGTCAGACCTTGGGAACTCCCTCCTTTTCCAAATAGAGGGAACATGATCCCATTGCTCCTTCCATCAGAAGCCAACAAATTTTGCAAATCCTCTCTTGCACTCCTATAGGGTTACAATGAGTCACTCAGATCACCAGCTTCTCAATACTTAAAGTACTTGTTTCATCCTCTTCATTTGAGCCAAAATACCCAGGGAGGTCAATCATTTGTTGCTCTGCCTCAGTTAAGCCAAAAGTAGTGTTATCATAAAAGGCAAATTCAGGGTCCAATGGGAAGCTCTGGCACTTGTCCTTTCGGTACTGGACGGGGCTTACAGTTAGGCCTCGCTGGTAATTGTCTTTGCCAGCTGCAGTCACTGTTTCTTTCTGCCATGCACCTTTGGGGTTAGGTGAAGGACCCCTCTTATTTCGGCTGGGCTCGGGCTTATCAGCTGCTTTCTCCTGACTGGCAGGTTGGCGGTCAATGATCAGATCTAACTTCTTCACCGGGGGACATGCCCTCTGATGGCATTTTGTGCCATGGCCCTGTGGTTCACATGGCAGCACAGTGCTATGGGACTGATCCAGCTTTTCAGAAGTTGGATTAGCATTTCTCAATTTTGGCCGCGTCCTGTCTTCCAAACCCTGATCCCATGTTCTGGTCCTGGAGTTAGGAGTCTGTCGTGGGGTGAGGGTGGACATGCTTCTCTCTCTGAAAGGCCTGGCCTTTTTAATTTCATGGAAACTGGCTGTTCTTCTAAACTGTGGGTTTCTGTGACAGCCCCTCTCTGATAACTCCCCTCTGTTATCTTGGTGTTTGAAATGAGCTCTTTTTATCAAGGTTTGGGTAGGGTTCATTGCAGGATTGACCTGTGAGAATGGAAAATCCAGCCTAGGGTTAGAGCTTTCACCCAGGAATCTGGGCTGACTGGCTGATTGGTCCAGAAATGGAGATTTGATCCTAAATTTGTTTGCTGCTGCCTCCTCTTGGTTTTCTGTGCTCAAGGGAAGCATCGTGGTGGCACCAACAACTGTGTCCGTGAGGGGATTCTGAGAAACGTGGTACACCTTGGTGGTCTCTGTCAGGCCCTTCTTCTTCATCTCTTTCAGCTGCTGCTGTGCGAGGCGATAGCTGAAAATCGGAGGGATTATTTTTTGGGCATTCGGCTGAAAATTCTCACTTCCAGAGGCATCATCTTCTCGGGCAAGTTGGAGGCTTTGCCTGTAGGTCAGAGGAATATTCACAGGGGCATCACCTCCTTCAGTGAAGCTGTCCCGCTGCTTGTTGCCTTGGCAGATATTCTCTTCATCGGAGTTCTTCCGGAAGCTGGGGGAATGGACAGAGTTTCGACGTACAGCGGTGCTGCACTTCTGAGCTCTGCAGAGCTTCCTCCACAGGGTGATGAGAACAGTGGCAAAGATGATGAACAAGCATAAAGAGATACCTGTGATGGTGACTATATTATTTGCTTTCTGGTCTTCTCCTGGCTGGACAGAGGGTGGGATGGGAGGCTTGATAGCTGTAACAAAGAGCAAACATGTCTGTCATTAGACTTGCACCCTCATCAGCTCTTCAGTATCTTAAGAGAGCCACTTTACTATTAAGAAAAAGTAACCAATTAATATAGTACAGTAAGTTGTCTGCCATTAAGATTTTCTCATTGTAGATTACTCCTGTCAGAGGCACAGAAGGACTGATCATTTTGGATTGGCAGAAGCAGATCTACTTGCTTTAAATCAAGGGTCCCACAGACCTTTTAAATGTAATTGTTACCTTCGCTTGTTCTGCCCATTCCATAAGGCACTCCTAAATACAAGTAAAATTGAATAATTATAGCCCAGGCATCACTTTAAAAGTATTTTATGATGGCTGAAGTCGGTGTGAGAGTTCCTGGGTTGTGAGCTCTGGATTTTGAAGACAAGAGGGACAGCATTAGCAGTGGAAGTGTAACTTTTGCAAGCAATACTCTGAGAGTGCTTCCTCCACTGCTGCCCAGTGGTGCATGCACCCCAGGGTTTCAGAGGACAAAATGTTCTCCCTCTGCAGTAGGTTATTAGCTGAGAAAGAAACTGATGGGGACCCATTTCTTTGACTCAGAGCTATATGACAGCCCCAAGACCTCTGAGAAATCCTTGCTCTTCATGTCACTTTGAGAGCTCAACAGCAGCATAAAGAACATAACAGCAGCACTGCCTAGTGAATAATTTTTCTTAGGATCCCTAAAACTTACAGGTCCAGTCAGCCTGCAGCCACCATGCCCAGAGTACAGAGCAGTGCCGGTCTGAGTGGGGGAATGAATATGCTGATCTCAAGGGAGAAAATAAGACCAATATTTGCCCTGTTCTGTACCATTGGAGCAGAGCAACCCATTCATTGCTCATCCTTCTCTCAGTCCTGTTTGCCCACAGTTATTTCCTAAAGACTCAGTTTTCCATCTGTAATGCACATTGTATTGCATCACTTGGAGTATAAAGCTAACCAGCTAGGAAGCAGCACGGTTCAAAACAGGACTTAGTTTTGCTTCTCTCTTCACCCTATCTACCTCTGTCCCAAGACTGCGTACTGGTTTCAGTTATTCAGCCATTTGCTCCATCTGCTGGACTAATGACTGCAAATGTAATTATGCTGAAATGGGCCATCTTGGGAAGGTGCAGAGTCTGGTTGGGGAGGGGGGAAGGAAGACACTCCCAGCCCAAGATCAGACAGCACATGAGGCCTTAAGATCAGTGTGAACTTACTGCTTGAACAAGCTAAGATTTAATGAGATGAAATCACATAGGTATAATTCTGTAGAGGAAGCAGCCTGACATGGGAGCAGGAGGATTAGAAACCATGTGCAAGAGAAAAGCAAGGTAATTTCTCCAGATGATGCTATGGCAATGGGTGCAGACACCGGGCTCTGTACATCTGAGTTTCCTATATATAAACCCTCTTTTTTTACCCAAAGACCCTACTGGAGTTTGAGGACTGTCCAAATCTGCTCAGTGCTGTCACACAGTATCTCCAGCCAGACTGCCAAAGGCAGATCCACTGCATATGCACAAGTCTGCTGCCATTTCCAGAAAGCACTGCACTTTCTGGGAAGCACCGTATGTCTTACACTTGTTGCACACCTGTATAGAAGGACTGATGCTTCCAGGAAGCACTGGAGAAGCCTGTCACTTCTGTGTATGTAAAGTACAAGGCGCACACACAGGTCATATGTCTAGCACACACACAGCAGGCCTAATGCTTCCCAAAAGCAGTGGGCATACCGCAGGGACCCTTCACTCTGCACACATGGATTCCCCTCTAGGGAGTCTCAGACCACACAGCCCTTGGCACTGAGATTGCTCTCAGAGCTCCAGAAAAGTACGGCAAAACTGGCCAAAAAGGAGCCAAGTCAAATAATCCAGTTCTGTGTTTACAAAGATACCCCTACAGCAGGTAACTAGACAGCACAGAAAAGCACAGCTGGATATCAGCATTAGAAAAACATCAACTATACCACTGATTTTCGCTGGTGTCAACACACAGACCCTCAGCAATCTGACAGAGATTGGCAGAGAGAGGGCAAGCAGCCCTAGCACAGGTCATTCATTAGCTTTAAACTGGGCCCCTAAACATCTGAATTGTTCCTCTCTCCTTACACTTGCGGTTTTATGAAATAACCAAACCCACATGGCCAGCATTTTCTAGTCATTAAAACATCAAAAGTCTTAACAACAAACTATTAAAATATTCCAAGTCTTGAATGAACATTGACCAAATGCAAAGCCTGGCTCGATGGAATATCATTTTTAATATTTACCCTTGACCTGACCTTTTATTCAATACCAACCCATTTCTTACAGTGCTCCACAGTACCTTCCAGGCCTGCCTGCATACTTCTGAGGCTTTCATTTAGCAAACATCTTGAAGGTGGTTCAAGCCAACACCTCCATCAAAAGAGCAATCCTGCCCTGTTCCTGCTTCAGCTACACATTCTCCCCCTCTGTTGTCCTTCCTTTTCAACGGCACAAGCATTGTAATGGCCATGTAATAAGCAACTTCACAAAACCCCCAAAATGTTCATTCTTTAGCTGGATCAGTTCCAGTCCACCACACTGTGCTTTCGACAGCACAAGGAAGTGAGCAGCGTGGAAGCAGCCAAGGCAAGGGGTAAGGCATTGCTCACTTTGCAATGGTTTAAAATATCTGCTCAATGACAGCGTGAGAACCTAGGACCTGGCACAGAACTGCACCTTCCCTTCTCAGTCACTGCCAGGCTGCAGCACCTGTGAGACATGAAGACATACAGGAGCTTGTAGCTCAGTCAGCTTCTGAGCAGATCAAGCCCCTGGGCATTAGCACCCTCCTTTTTCCAGCAAGGAGTTTACAAGAGGCACAAGTTTTGCATCAATTGAGCACAACCATCGCCTCTGAAAGAGGCCCCTTCTCCCGTCCCTCATGCTGGCTGCAAGTACCCAGTTACAGTCCTGGCCCAGCCTCATGCAGCCTCACCCGCTGGCCACGCGACTGCCGCAACCCGATCTCGCCCCATGCACCATTCCAGGGATGGTCAGGTCTCCCGTTTCCACAGCCACTTGACACTCCACAGCCTATGTGCCACCAGACCACACTGGCCAGCCTGACCTGCCACCCGCCGATGGGAGTGGGAGGCTGGAACAGGAGGGAGACCTGGCACTGACACCTAGAAACATTCCCACAGTGGGAAGCCCACACCACACTTCCCAGTTGTAACAAACCCTTGTGGCACTTCCCACCTGACATGATCTGAGGAGAGAGTTCCCTCCAACACGACCTGAGTGATATCCATGTCCTGTAGTGCAAACCAGCGCTGACCTGTCCCATCATAGCAGAGACAACTTGAAAGTCAATTATGAAGCACAGTGGGAACTAGAAAATGTGGCCAAGTAGCCTAAGCTGGAAATACTACAAGGTACCATGCAGGTGACATAGGGCAGCTTCCCAGCACCAGCCACCATAAAGTTATCAATCTCCATACACCATGTGTTTTATGAAATATACACATCTCTGGCTCTTTTACAGATAACCTCACTGGTAGCTGTACATTTTTCACACATATTCCAAAACACATCAAAAATACATGAGTACTCCACGCACAAGCCAGAAAACTACCTTCTTAATAGATTTCTATGGCCTGGAGTTGCCTTATGGTACAAAATACATTCTACTGGCGCAGAGAGCTCTCTTCCAGCCATTCCCCAAAACCTCAGCTATGCTGGAAATTTGAAACCATTTCCATGGCACCTAGAGCATGCAGAAAGTCTCTTATTAAGCCTTAAAGCCCTGTCTCTAGCTCTCCCACAAAACTGTGAAGGCTCTAGCCCTACTCCATCAACCACAGAAATGTGATCCCCCCATAAAATCAGTATGACTGAAGAGGTCAGATGATTCAGTTCTACAAAGCTATTCTAACAACATACCTTTTGCTTTTACCTGGAAAGACACATGACCACAGGGAAAAAAAAAGTAGAGCTACATACACAAACACTCCTCCAGTGAACATAAGGAAATCTCCTTTGGTGATCCAACGCAGCCTGGTTTTGCTGGCAACGAGGTGAGACATTCTCGGAAGCGCTCCCGGACGCCGTCTCCACAGGTCACGCTGCATGGGCTCCAGGGCTGCCACAGGCTCCACGTTTCTGTAAATACATAAGCTCACAGCAATGAGGAACACGTCTGCTTCATTATCTCTAAAGACAAAAGCATTTAACTGTCTTCTCTTATTTAAGAAAAATAGCAATAAATAGCCAAACAATGCAAACTGCAACATCAAAAAACAAGTAATGTCCGGGGACATGCTCCTGTACCCATTAGAGTCTGGGGCAAAGCTCCCCCTTTTTTCCCGTTCTTCGCTCCAGTGCCAGCCACACCACAGTGGTCAGTTAACTGAACCCAGCAGGATCTGCCTTGAACAACAGTAAATGGAAATTAACCCACAAATCTTTTTAACAGCTTAGTAATTTATATATTCATAGATTCCAATTCCCACCTGACAAATACTGTTTTTACAACAGCATAACTTCATTGATTTAAGTGTAGTTACTCCTGATTTATATAATCATGAAAGGAGGATAAGCCTACAAGGCCTAAGGAAAAGGCAATATTGTTTTTCCTCTTATTATCTTCTTAGCACACAAATGTGTTATTGAACCATTTATTTGACAGCTTATAGGTCCCTATTGTTTTATTGCTTATGGTAAGGCAATTAACTCAAGATGAAATTTTGAAGGTTTATTTATTTATTTAAAGTGGAGGCAGGCTCAGGTTTTAATGTTAACTCAAATATTATCATTCTTTAGAGTAATGAAATCCAGTTTTTTGCTTAGATAACATCCTCATCCAGTGTTCAACACTCAAACTTTACAGCAGTGAGAACCTAGAGACAGAAAGGGACCATTTCTGCCAATAGTTGAAAGCTGTAACACTGAAGTAAGACTATTATTTTAAATCCCAAAACAAAGTCTAGGGGCAATCTTGAGAGAGACAGAGCCATGTGGAACAGATATCCAGGGAACTGTCCTATGGGTCGGTTGACTTCAATGGTCTGGCTTTGAAATGTATCAGAAATAAAAACAATAGACTTGATTACTCCATTTAACTGCTCACAAATAAAACAGAAAAATCAGATAAATAATAAAAAGTAAATTAGATTTGTTAAAGCTTGCTCTTTTTAATAGTTTATGGTATTGCTACTGCCAACACAGGTCATGACATATGATTTTATTACATGCTTGTTTTGCTGCTAGCATACCACAGAGTGCCTGATCAGTGAACAATTTACAATGTTAAAGGACTAGATAGTGTTTCATGACTGGAAATGGCTTTATGATTTCATGTTATATCGGCTGCTGTATTGCTCATAGTATGTTACCATTTTTAAAGTCTCTAACAAAAACAAATGCAGCTGCGTTTTAATAAATATGAAATTTTAACTGCTTTGGGTCCTGTCCTACAAATTTTTGTTAGCATGCCAGTATGCATACTGTTTCTATATGAACAGTGCCACAGAACCAGTGGGGCTGCTCTTGTGTACAGTTACTCATGTGCACTGCAGGATGGGGCCCGGAGCTTTTTAGCTTACACTTGTACAATCAACCACTGCTGTAAAATGTGTGTGGGCACATGTTCATGCAGGTCTGTGTGCACACGTGTCTGAGTATGTCTGCCTGGCCTAATGCAGAGGACAGATGGACACGGCAAGACCCCAGCAGCAATGCAGTGTTAAGCTCATGCAATACCAAGTGACCTCAGTGGCTATTTGACCCTGACTCTACAGCAATATCGAGCTACCCGGGCTCCGAGGCTACGTTTCACTTTGCGCTCTGGCTCGTCCAGCCCACTGTGTGCTGCCTGTTCCTCCTGCACCTCCTGCAGCCACCTGCACAGCGGAGAGGAGCCTGGAGGCAGGCTGAGCTTTCACACCCATTCTCCCACTTGCAGCCACGCCAGTTCCCAGCAAAGTATGGAAGAGAGCCGGACCAGATGGTGCATGGCGTCAGGCAGAAGCAGAGGCCAGAGGATGCCAAGGAGGGGGGGAACTAGTGAACAGTTCTGGGGGGCAGGGAGGCCTTTACAGCATGGGGTGAAGAAGGAGTCTCTCAAGGGCATGGATCCTGGACCACTGCAAGATCACATCAGCCAGTGAGCAGAGTTATTAGTGAGGGCAGCAAGAAAAGTAATCAGAACCAGTAGCACCTCAAGGGCCTGCTGATCCCTCTTCCAAAAGTTTTCACAGTATCACAATACTTGGGAGTATCATGACACTTTTCTTGATCTCAGTATCATGAAAGACTCCAACAGTGTCACCCACCACCGGCAGAGTCCCCTGGCAGTGGGAGGTAGGCTAGCTGAGGAAGCATAGACCTCCATGTAGACTAATCTACTTTGAGCAGCTGGGTAATTTAGTCTCTGCTGCAACTTCCAGTGCATGCACTAGCTCATTCATGTATCTCCACATTCCCCACTTGTTTTAACTTCTGTTAATTACAGTCAGATATAGGGCCAGATCCAGCAAGGTGCTGAATGCCTCTAGTGCTATTCACTTTGGTGATAGCGGAGGGTGCTCAACCACCTCTGCATTCATGCCCGGGGGCTTCAACGTATAACAATATTTAGGATGAGTAATTTTCTAATCTTGACATCAGACCTATGATATGCCCATTGCTTTGGGGCACTTTTCACTGACTTCAGCTTCAGCTGAGGCCACAGAGTTCCTTACCAAAAACACTTGGCATTCATAGCTTTGGGGCTAAGAATGAGGGCCTTAAACAGCAGGAGAGTGGGAAATTCTCCAGCTCCTGTGAAAGATGGAGATTTAAACTCCTGCAACTTGCTCTGCAACCTCCTGCAATTACCAAAGCGTAGAAGAAAATAAAACACAGTTTATTCTCCCCCAAGGAAACGAAATAATTAACCTCCATTTAAGACAAACAGATCCAAAGTGCCGGGGGAAAAAACAGAAGGTATGTACTGCAAACTAGCACTATTAAGTGTGAAATTTTTCATATACAATTGAGGAATCTATTGTCAACACGCAGACTCTAACTGATGAGTTAGCTTGAAATATTTGACAGTTGGCAGTTCTGCCAACATGAAAGATAAATGCAATTAACTGTGTTAATTGTCACTCTGCATGGTATCTCCCCTCAATTTTCTATGTTTCCTTCTCACTTGGTAAGAACTAGAGCATGCAGAGCTATCCTGTACCACAGTCAGTGAGGGACACTCAGCCTTACTCTTCCAGTCTGATGCAGGTGACAGCCCCGAGCACTTCAACAAGACCACTAGTAAGGAATGAGATCACTAATAATTTTCAGGCTGCTCCTGTAAACTCCTACTGCAGCCTGGAGGATTGCAGGCTATTTGTGGAACTTGTGATCAGTTCCTAGGTGCTGAGACTGGGTGTACATACATTGCATTGGTGTTTGGATAAGACCATCCTTCTCACTCATCCTGTTTTTCCCCGTTTCCATGGAAAATAAGCCTGGGAGCACTGAAATGGTGGCATGCTCCAACAGGTTACTAGTTTGGACAATGAAAGGACTAGGATCCCTTTCAAAGAAAAAAACCTAGACTCTCCCTGGGCAACTCACAGTCTTTTCTCCACAAATGGGCACCTTTAAGACATGCAGGAACACAGTCTACAAATCCTTTCACAAGCTAAAACAAGTCCCAGTGAGTCCATAACACTAGATATATATTTAAAATGCTGGGGATGTAGAGATTAAGAATTCACTGCTGTAAGCGAAGCAGAACTGGGCTACAAACTAGGGCTGGTAGACACAGATTCTTCGCATCAGTCTGTTTTTAAACAAATGCAAGCCAGATATGGATTCAGGCACTAGGACTAATTGGTTCCCAGATTTTCCTACAGATAATAGGCAGGTCTGAATCATACAATGCTATTCAGGGAGCAAGAATTTGATGGAAGGCTTAGATTCCTGCCTTTCCTCTAGATACTCCACTTAGTCCTTCCTTCCTCTATTGACTAGTTCTCTCCTCAGAAGGGCTCTCTCCTACTTTCCTCTTCCTCTCCCTTCCTTTTGTCCTGTTGCCCTGTCCTATAGCTCTTTTTTGATACCTATAAAAGTCACAGAGAGGAGGTAACTCAGCCCTGCTGTAAGCAAGTGCAATAGACTTCACTGGGTGTTATACCAAGGTCAAAATTAGTCTCCAGATCATAACTAAGAGCTGTAAAATAAAGTTAATTAACACTTGAAATAACAGAAAAATATGTCCATTTATATGCCATAGCACTAACGATTAATTTCATCAGAGTTATCCCTAATGTTTCCCACAGGATATCGGCTAGAGGTGGAATATCTTCCTAAGGAAAGCAGAAGTCTCACTGCTGGGGATATTCAAATCTCAGTTGAAGAAAGCACAGGATAATGTGTTGAAAAGAATGAGCTTCCAGCAGTCCTAGTGCTGGATAAAATGATCTAACAGAGTTTTTTATCTCAGACATTCAAATAATCCAGTCAAACATAGAGCAAAAAATAGCTGCATGATTCTCTCTAAATCATCTGCATGAAACAGTTAACACCCCACTGAGATGAATGAAGTGACTCACATCTCTGTTATTTTTTCACAGGTTCTCCAGCTGGAGTCTACAGAGAGCTGCACAAGTGTTGGCTCACATTTAATATATATATTCCTCACATTTAATAGATATATTCACAGTCTTAAAAAGCACAGGCTTTTTTGCAACACTTGTTTTGAAGCTGATAGCCTCTGCTGGAAGAGCTGGCATTCTAGCTTGTTCAGGGTTATCAGGAGCTTTCTACTTCCTACTCAAGACACAAAAGAGATTCCTTTTCCACAGGCTGTACTAAACATGTCGGGAATGAAGAATAAAAAGTAGGATTGATAAAGGGTCATAAATATATGTGATGAAAAATGGCTGTTGTAAAATAAACTTTATCTCATCCTCTGTGGTTTGGATGAAGATAATTTTAATGATTTAGGAGCGTTAATCTTTTACAAGACGATATCATTGTATCATAATAATAGAGCATATGCTAAATGGAATAAGAACTGGCTGAGTGACAGATTTGATATGTAATTGTCAACAGAAAATCACCACTGAGTGGAGATGCATTTGGAGAGATTCCAAGGGGATCAGTACTAGGCTTAATGCTATACAATGTTTGCCTCAGTGACAAGAAAGTAAATACAAGATCGTTATTGAGAAAATATGCCACTACTGCGATGACATAAGCAGTGCAATTGTACGGAGCAATGTAGGTTACTTGGCAAGTCAAGACAAAGCAAAGTAGACTGTATATCATCAAAATGCAAAATTACACAGACAAGAAGGAGGAACAGAAATTAGACTTGCAGAATGGTAGACTGAACACTCGAAGGTCATATGTAAAAGCAGCTTAAGAGGAGTTCACAGGGTAAAAAGCTGTGGTGAAATGAACTAATGCAATCTGTGGAACTATGAGCAGAGGAGCAGTAAGTAGGAGTAAGGAGAGTGCTACTGCTCAGATGGCATCGATGAGAAGGACATCAGAACACTGCACCCAAAGCTGGTGTCCAGTTGTCAAAAAAAAGGATTGTTAAAAAGTGGAAAGCAAGCAGAAAAGAGCCAGAAAGCTAATCAAATCCTAAAGAAAACACTTTCCAACAAAGACTAAGTCTTTTCAGTTTATTAAAAAGAACACTGAGATTATCTGGAAGGACTGATACAATTTGGACGTACAAGCGCCTTCACGCGGGGAAGACACTGGGTATGAAAAGCTGTCTCATCTAGCAGAGAGCAGCAGGATACAAGCCAATCACTAGAGGATGAAGCTAGACGATTTTTTGTTATAAATAACACACGCTTTCCTTTTCTTTATCAGAGCACAGTATTGAGAGAAATTACCAGAAGGTTCTCAGTTTTATGGTCTCTTCAACAAAAGAAGGATACCTCTCTGGAAGATAAGCTGTAGTCGAACGCAAAGACTAACTGTGGGGCTCAACACCAGGGTGACTGGGTGAATAGTGATGGTCCATGCTGCACAGGGCCCAGACTAAATGATGTAATCACCTCTCCTGCCCTTAATCTGAGTAAGTCTAGGAGGTCCAAAGCAGAAAATAAGTGATTTAAGAAGAGATGCTTTTTGTGCCGCAGCAGCATTTACTACACAAATAGCTATCAGGGGCCAAGGTCTATGTGCACAGTCTCAGAACGAATGGTCAGCATGGTGTCCTGCAGCAGGGTGAGAAGCTCAGGAGAGGGTCTTTATGAAGAAGCCAGCAAACGGCGGGCCACCAAGGCAGTGAAGGTTCACGCTGCCTCTTGTGGCTTCAGGCTGATGCACCCCTCCCAGAATGCCCTATTCCTTTCAAATGCTGCCTTTGGGCTTTGAAGCCTTGCACGTACAGACACACAGTCAAATGTGCTGCAGTCTAATTAATTTCAGGTTGACATTTTATTTACAGTTATGCTGTGTGGTTTTGCTTTCATCGGCTTTGTAGATTTGACACTTCCAACTTGTCAGCTATTGACTTAAAGCCATTTTTCACACATGTAACCCGATTTTTTCAACTGCAGTTGTAAATTTGGTACTGTTGTGGAACCAAACAGGACAAAGCAAATTGCAGGGAGTCATTGCTTAAGGTGGATCTTATCAATTAAAACAGTCAAATACTGGGCACAGAAACATATCTATGTCATATCCTAGGTATTCATCTGTCAGGATAATTAGCTAGATTGAATCAGTGTAACACATATGCCACCCAGGCACAGAGAGAGATTAGAATTCTCTCTTCCTTTCTGCTTCAGGAAAATTATCTTGATTAAGAAAATAATATGTTTCATTTTTAAATGGGCTTACTTGTGCCAAAGAAAGAGAGAGAGTGCCAACAGAGAATACAGATGGAAAGTTAAGCTAATGAAATGAACTATATACTGAGTTTGGCATGTGGTGAAAATAGAGGTCATTTCTAGTTTAGAGTGTCAATTAAAGATCTAACAGTTTTAGAATTTCTGCAATAGTATAAAGTAAAACAGCATGGCACTAGAAACATAATTAAGGTAGGCTGTGTCTTGATTGTGTACTATGGAGCATGTCCTATATTCTTGGTTTCCCGACTGTCCCACTCAGACACCTACCCAGAAAGTGCAATGACTCTTTTTTTGCTTGAGTACCTGCATTTCCTTTTCAGAGAGACCAATGATGTATATCAAGGTCTCTTCCTGACATGGGATTGGCATACAGCTAGGGCACACACCTGAGCCTGAGTTTTGGCGCAGGAGGAAGGGGAAAGGCTCTATAGCAGTGTTCAGCTCTAACATGTCAGTTCTGTCCCTGCAGCATACAAAAAAGCAGAAACAATGAAGCACCCCTCTAAGAGACTGTCACAGCAAAGCATGGGTCGCATTTCAAACCTTTCAGCCCAAACTCCTGGTGAAGTGTGCACGTGGGAAAGACTAACACATTACCAATGAATACGAGCCTGCTCCAAAACTTGAGAGCATTTAGTTTTCCATTCCAGGGTGTAGGCAGCACAACCTAACCCAAACCCAATCCCCTCATTCACGTGCAGACCATCCCTAGCCGACCACAACTGGTTGCTTAACACAGTTCAGGGATGAGAAGGAGAGATGGCTCACCTCCTTCCTCCACTATGCTACTGTGATTTTTAGCTTCTGCTGAACCTTGAACTGCCATCTCTCATAGTTTCTGAGGCAACGCTATATAAGATGTACAGATATAAACAGAATGTATAGATGTTCCTTAAACAGGACCAAGGAATGGGCTCAAGCTCTGTCTTGTGATCACTCCTACTCCTTAACTGTGATCATTCATACTCCTGGACATGGTTTTGGTGTCTGCCAAACAGCAGTCTCCCAGAGCATGCCCAGTCCCAAGGGACCGTATGGGCCATGAACTGTCTCCAGTTGGCAATAGGTATGAAGCTAATCTTTTCTATGAGGAGAAGAATTTAGCGGTATGGAAGTGACTCATAGAATCACGGAACGGTTGAGGGTGGAAGGGACCTCTGGAGATCATCTAGTCCAACTCCCCTGCTCAAGCAGGGTCACCTACAGCAGGTTGCCTGGGACCGTGTCCAGACGGCTTTTGAATATTTCCAAGGATGGAGACTCCACAACCTCTCTGGGCAACCTGTTTCAGTGCTCTGTCACCCTCACAGGAAAGAAGTTTTTCCTCATGTTCAGACGGAGCTTCCTGTGTTTCAGTTTGTGCCCCTTGCCTCTTGTCCTGTCACTGGCACCCCTGAAAAGAGCCTGGCCCCATCCTCTTTACACCCCCCTTCAGGTATTTATACACATTGATAAATCCCCCCTCAGTCTTTTCTTCTCCAGGCTGAACAGTCCCAGCTCTCTCAGCCTTTCCTCACATGGGAGATGCTCTAATCCCTTAATCATCTTAGTAGCCCTTTGCTGGACTTGCTTCAGTAGCTCATAAACTCATGACCTGGCAGGCAGCCTCATGGGTCAGAAAATGGACTGTGGTCTGTCTTAAACAGTAGTAGAAACATGGCCTTAAAGGCTGATGGAAAAACTCGCAAGCTGTCCAAGTGACACAAGAGTGTCTTTTCACAATGGCCAAATCCTGATTAATCTAATCAAAATTTATATCTCTAACAGGTAGACTTCTGAATTCCTACAATAAATAATGGAGAGAAGACACCTAGACAAGGATTTAGCTCACCTAGCTTATACATCTATCTTAGGATGGGATGAATCACCCTTCTGAGATGTTTCTCTCTCTCTTTTGACTAAAAGAATAACTAGACAACTACTTAAGGTTAAAAATATGGCTTTTTGATGCTTAAATGTAGGTAAGATTAATCCTACCCTAGTGTTTCCAATAGGTCAGATCTACTGTAGTAGCTTCTCATGTCACTAAGAAAGCCAAGTTTCAGTTTTACTGGGACTAGATACATAAATCTTTTAAAATGCCCCAAAGGTTCTAGCTGGTACTTAGCATTAACTTAGTGTAATTTTAAACTACTATAGTTTACTACCTTATGTATCCCTCTCCTTAACAGTCTACTCCATTTTATCGCCATCTGTATAAGTCATTACAATTATTTTGTCTGGTGTAGGAGACCCAAAAAAGAAGCTACTGATTAGAAGACATCATAATCATATTAATTTATCTTTACCCATGTTGGTTCAGAAGGGTGCTGATTTCTACTAAAACAGGACAAACATCAGTACAAACCCATATTCCTTTGGATCATCATACACTCCTTAACTCTTGTTGAGAAATGGCTTCGGTTTGAGAAATTAAAGAGGTCAAAGCAGTACTTGTTCTTCCCCACATCAAACAAAGTGCAGTTAAATTCTGTCCTGTTGTCTCCTGGGTGAATGGTGTTTTCATACAGCCAAGCTGTTCTTTGACTAGGATGCTTGAGAGCCTCTTTATAGACAACAATCTTTCCACTGGTAGAAGTGCATGGTGGGGAGACCACAAAGACCTGAACCAAAGTTTTGCACGTTGCTTCTGGTGCCACAACCAGTCTGTATCCAAATTTGTGCAGGAGGTCTATAGGTCCCATGGAGGCAATGACTGAATGTGTTTCTAGTGATCTCAGTAACACAGTGATATACGTTTCTTGACCTATAGGTGGGCAATCAAACTCTACCCACTGGGATCTAGAGAGCAAGATTCCTTTTCTAGTTCTAATGCCCAGCGTCTCATCAGAGCTTAGTTTTCCTAGTTCATAAAGGGTGTTGGTGAATATCACATCCAGTGAAACTACCGTCTCATTCATGGCACACAACTGTTCATTTGTGAAAAGTCCAACCTGAAAGGAGCTTCCAAGCACCTCTGAGGTCTTGTTCAAATCAATGTGAAATACAGGCCATTCCACATGGAGGAGGGGCGTTCTTCTTCCACTCCAGTGTACATCACTACTGTTATTGCTTGGAGAGACCATTCTGAACCAAAAGTCCCCAGCGCTCTTGAAGTAGAAACACTTAAACTCTACCATCCCGTGTGACTGATTTGCTGGAAGCTGTTTTCTTGCAATGATCTGGTTGGTACTCACATCCAGCAATAGGATGGATATATTCTCTGCTGTCACATTACCACCATCATAGTACTGATATTCCACAGAGACTGTGTCATTGCTGAAGGCTACATGACCTGGTTGCTCCAAGAGGAGGTATTCCACTTCACCAAGAACTGAAAGAAAACCATTTCACAACAGTATTAAAAAACAAAGAAACAACTGATTGTTTATGGAATTTATGGAAGAAAATAAAGATTTATAAAGTGGGTATATATAAATGGCTCTCAAACTTTTTAAAGTAAGCAAATCAGTTCACAGGTCCTAGCTATACCAATTAAAGTTCACCATGTCTTGTTTTTGAAAGGACGCTGTTTGGAACAGCTCAAAGCCCACTGCAGTAATAACATGTACAGGAGGGTTAAAAATAAGAGGGTTTCCAAAAAAAAAATTCCACATAAAAATTAATTTCTAGGGATAAGCCATGAAAATTCTCAATTTCTTTAACTTGACAGATTCTTAAAGTCCACTTCACAGCGGCCAGCTGTTGTTCCACTTACTTTAGCTGTAATTCAGCAAAAAGGACAGTAGTTTCTTAATGCAGAAACATGAAAAATGTCCCTCAAATTAAATAAAATAGGAAGCCTGCTGATGTTTTTGAAGCCTCTTCTCTTGCTCTGTCTTATGAATCTTTCATTTTGCTCATTTGCATCACAGAGACACTTGAGTGAAAGAGCTGAAAATAACAGTGATGGTGATTGCAGCACTTTTCTTGTCTCAGATGTGGTGCAACATGTCTAAATGACATCATTTCATTATAAATGGGACAGTCTTTTAAAATTCATTTCTGGCATGTCCATGTTTGTGCAAGTTGCCAAATTATCCTGAGACATGCTGTAACTAGTGGGGATAGATGGTATCTAAAGCACTGCATTGGGAAGATCACATTTCGGTTCTCAGCTCAGCTAGTTTTTCTGCATTGCTTGGAACTTAAGGATTTCAGACATAGAAAGATTATCCGAAAAATAGGAATGGCGTACATCTATTCCAGATATGAAATGTGCTGTGAGACCTCTATATTTAATTATTTGTCCAGGAAAAGGTTTCTGAGTCTTGGATGAAAAGTGCTATAGAAGTATAAAACCTCAAAGTCATCTGTTCATAAGTAGTATCAACTAACAGTACTTTGACTTATTAAATCTGCTACACATACTTTAAGCCTCAAAGAAGGCTTTACTGAAAAAACACGGAGATTGCCAAGACAAGCACTCAGCAATCAGGAGTAGTAAGACTTATCGCACATAATATTAGACACCTACCACTGTAAGCTCCTATCTGAGTTAGTCACCTTGGATTCACTTTCTTGCCAGTAGGAAACATTTTCAGGAAACAATTCATCTGACCAGCTGTACACATTTACATCAGGGTGAGGTGCAGTGTACACTAGAAGAGCCTATTGCTCTTCATCAACTACAACAAGTGCCTAAGGTAACTAGCTCTAACCACATCCATAACGTCTGAATGTTGCATGCACAGCCTTCTGTTTATGAATCATGCATATATCTTATATATATGTATTATAACTCAGTCTTTAATTTGCATGATTTAGTACCATTTCTTCCACAAGATTCTGCTTCATTTGGCAGATGGATGGTACTTTCTACCAGGGGGCTCTTTGATTCTCATTCTTCCATGGGTGGTCCCATGTATTATTGACTACACACCATCCAAAATCCATTCTGATAATACAGAATTATTCATTTCCCCTATGGACTTTTCTATTGTGCTCTTATCATAGATCATTATTAGTGCATTAGAAATATTAATAAGTTTATCCTTGCAAAGTCCCTGAAAGATGAGGGGATGACACTATTCTTTTTAGTGTGTTAGGAACTAAGGCACAGACATAAAGGCGAAAACTGTCAAGTATCAACTAATTCTGGATGCCCTGTTTAAGAAACCTAGGACCTGATTTTCAAAGGCAACAATCCTTTAGACATCCAAAGCTGGCTCCCATTGATCCCAGTTGCAGTGAGCACATGGCATCCCAGCAAACCTGATCTCAACTTGGACATGCAGACAGCGGGAAACAAACTCTGAACACCTGTAAAATACAGCTCTGTATGATTTGCCCAGGATTGCATTCTCCTTACTCCCCATCTTTTGGTTCTGTCATCTGTGCCTGCTCACATCTCCCAGTGCTGCTCCCTCGACTTCTACTGTCACCCCTGCCAATCTCTGTTGGATACCTTCTCAACTCCATCCTCCTATTGCCCTGGTACTCCAAACCCCTGATCCCACCTATTTCCCTATAGCTCTTCTACTTTATCCTGTTCCTTCGGCCTGCATTTAATTCCAGCAAGTTCCTCCCTTTCTGACATACCTCTAGCATGCCAGCGAGGGGAACAAAAAGCACAGAACAAGCAGTCCTACTGCCTGCTGTTTCGAACGTGGGGGAACTCTGCTACACTGGGCTGGAGCAAACACAGTATTGCACGGGGTTGGCAAGAGGAGCCATGGGAGCTGGGGCATGCTCAGCCCTTCAGAGAACTTAGTCACAAACTCATCTACAAGGTCTTAGAACTGGAACAAGTTTGGGCAAATCTTTATAAGGACAGCAAAAGGCAAATTCCAGACCAGAAAGATGAACTCTCACAAATAAAAGTTCCTTAAAGCGTGCTAGAGTTTCCCAGTGAAATGGTTGCAAGTTGGGTTTGTTTCTTTTAACACAGGCAAAATGATGTATTTTTCTGCAAAGGAACTGGCCAGATCCATCTTATCTGAAATACTAATAGGAAAAAAGAAATCAGCCCATGGCAAAAACCTAGTATGGACAATTTCAACTTCAAGGTTTAATTTTTTGGCAAAACCACTAAAACAGTAGTAACCAAAAGCATTGATGTCTGCACCTGCTACTATACTGTCCTTACTCTCTTGCACTTTTTTTTTTTTTTTTTTAATTTGGACTGGACCATACCAGAAGAAATAAGACAAATGTGTATGTGTGGGGGAGGAGCGGAGAGAGGCAGGGGAACTGCCATGTAGCTCCCATCAACCCTAATGCGAATCACTTGGGAAATGAGAACAGTGAGCATTAACAGAGGATGCTCTCACAGCATTGCAGAGCTCCAGCTGACACAGCCCCAGTTCACAGCATCTCTTCTCCCATCTTTGTGCAATAACACAAGAACTTTGCACTCATAGGGGGCTCACAGAGTGTCCTGCAATGCTCCAAAAGTCACTAGTCAGAAGTAGCCAGCTTCCGCTGTATGTTTCTTCAACTGCCCTTCAGCCTGCTGTGCAGACATGACCACATCACAAACAAACTTGGTCCCAGTTGTTTGGACAGCTGATCAGGGGCAGCTTTCAACGCATTTGTATATTTTTGGTTGTCATTACAATGGTCTTCCATTGAATGGAGTTTGGCTGTGGCGCCAACAATCTGCCAGTGGAGTCTATGCAAGACCTCGCTCTCAGAAAGATCAAAAGGAAAAACTTGTTTTCACTGAAGAGTGAGGAGAATTAATTGAGCATGCTATTTTGATATTTATTTATTTCTAAATTGTGTTTAAGCCAACTTGGGTTGTGACATTGGCTTGTGAGCCACCAGTAGCTTAGAGCTACAAAGAACAAACACACCAGAAACACTGATGAGAAATAAGAATACTGTTTTGTTGTTGTTTGTTAAGGGGTTTTTTTTTAAGCTTTACAGTAATTTTCCAGGGTATACTGGTACATTTATAGTGCAGTCTTGGTGTAAAACAGAGAGCAGATGAGTGAAATAGTTTGGAAGTTATATTCTGAATTATGGACTGCTCTTTGGTTGGCAATATAGCAAAATATGATGCACCTATAGTTTTCAATGGAGATTTAGCTTCTGTAGAGTTCAGGAATAATGGCTTTTACCTGTGACTCAACCAATCATGCATGCCCACAGGATTGGCTCACCAAGAACTTGGGGATACTGGAATCATTCACCTCACTTGTGAACTCAGTATGTACCTTCACTGTGTCCCCCACTCAGTGCAGCATTCCTAACCAGGCTAGTTAACTTTGTCTTACTAAAATAACAAATGGCAATAGGTCAGACAAATGTCTCCACTTCTATTGGACTTAACTTCATCTAAAAGACTGGAGCTCTATGTTCTTTATCCCTTCTAGTGATCCCTTCTTCTAGTGCGGAAATTGAGCAACCATGGGGGCATGAATAGCAGAGCATATTCAATATTCGTAATTACCTAAAATCAGATTTTTCTCATACATATAAGGAGAGCAAATTGCTTACATTCTTGGTCCATTTCTCTCCTCTATAAGATATCTTCAGCCCTTTGGTGTGTGAACTGCTTGCTACCACAGCTCATTCCATAACTGCGGATTAAACGGTCTTTTTCCATGCTATAGACAACATTTCAGCAGTGCAAGGCTTAATTCTTTAGCATGGTTTGGCAATATATTATAAATGTCAGAATACCACCTGCTTTTAAAATAGGAGTGTAATTTTCAAAAAAGATATGAATTATTAAGGAATTAAGAGTTCCATCTTCAAAATTTCTAAATCATGATGTAATAAGGACTGAATTCCCTTCTCAAAACTACCTTCTACTTAGTACATTCTTAGAGAAGACAGACATCATGCATTGGATGCACCTCAGCTCCATGTAACTATCATAGTTGTCTAACTTAAATTAGATGTCTAGCCTAACTAGGTACTGATAGAAAGAGGTGCTTTCTCATCCCACACATCTCAGACTGTGGATGGACTGAGTTGCCCTCAAGATGTGCCGATTTGTGTGTGGACTACTGAAAGGAGACTAACTGATTGCCACAGACTAGCTGCCTAATTTTAGGCAACTAAAATTGAATGAATATGAATCCCATCCTTTGGCTTCTCATATGGGCCAAGGAGAGAACATGGCTGACAACTTAGGTTCATTGGATGGGGCCTCACTCAATCAAATGAAGTTGTCTATACTGGAGATGCTTACATCTTAGCTAACCACTGTAGGCTCCTTGTATAGTTAATGGAGAAAAATGGGCACTTGTATGGCACAGTCCTCCCACCCTAGTATGGACACCTAAAACAGGTCAGGTGAGTCGCACACTAAAAGCATCTGTTTCTCTCCATTGATGATAAGGGGGTCCAGCATGACCTAGCTCAGATGTCGCCTTCCATAGTATAGACATCTAAACTTGAGCGAGATGAAACTTCTCACCTCTCTCTACTGACTGCATAGAGAGCCTCAGCTCCTAAGCAGGATCCTAAAATGAGAGACTGTATGTGCCCACTAAAGTGTACCCACTTACAGAGTCAGGGAGGTGAAAATTCATGTCTGCCCCACTGAATACTAGCTTCCGCATATCAACAGGCTCTAGTGCTCCGCAGCATTTTACCCATGGTCTATGTCACATGGCATTTAATGAATGTTATGAAATACAAGGCTTACAAGGGGGCAGAGCTCCAGTTACCACTTCTAACACAGCCAGTCCCTCAATAATGCCCACATTTATCATGTTTATTTCTTTGAGCACATTAACAGCAGGGAAGGTTCCTGCCACTCTGATGCAAAGGTGCAGTTTATGCAAGTCATATTTTCCACCTATATTTTGCCTAAGACCTAGACTCAACTCTGTGCATATCAGAAACAGCCTCCTTGGCAGTCCTGTTTCAACAGATCTCTGGTAATAGCACCATCCAAAAACACCCTGTCTCTCAGTATTCCCTTTATAGATCTAATACTCACCATAGTCACAGAGCACGACTAATAATAGATTTGAAAAATCTTTCAACATCTGTTTCATTCTGACCAGTGAGATCCCAGGTCCTTTTACTCCTCATGTCCTTCTTCAGCTCCAAAGGGCAGGCACTTTTCAAGAGCACCTGAAAGATGAAAAGTCACAACTGTGCTGACTTTGCTTCATAAAAATACATGAAGGTAGATGTCTTACTGATAAGTAAAAACACCCACAGTGTTAATTAACATTTTTTCTCCTATTTACCTAACAATTATTAACATTGTATTAATAGATCTGATTAAGTACAATTACAGTTCACTGTACAATAAACTTCCACTCTTAAAATATCAGCTCCTGAGCCAGAACAGTAAAGATAGCTCACAGTGATTTACCTTCCCATTGCAGTAACTGATGTTGTGCATATCTTACATGAAAATCAAGATTCATGATAGCAAAAAACAAGTATTTTATAGAAAATGTAAAAAATGTATTGGTTAAAAGTAAGAGTACCACAAGCACTCTGACCTCAGCACATGTAGATATTGGAGGTTTACTGCTGCTACACAATTCATATTACTTACTGTCAACTGCTTTCAAGCATGAAAGAGACCGAGTT
The DNA here is from genome assembly GCF_036417845.1 of Apteryx mantelli. Taxonomy (NCBI): domain Eukaryota; kingdom Metazoa; phylum Chordata; class Aves; order Apterygiformes; family Apterygidae; genus Apteryx; species Apteryx mantelli. The sequence continues at coordinate 31,138,136 of NC_089978.1, forward strand.
AAAAAAAATATATATATATATATCATGTCGGTTCTCAAATTGTGCTGTTATTCAGGCGTAGCAACATATTTAATAATCTTACTATAACTATAGTTGCCTTTTATGTCATTCAGACTGATTAGATGGAGAAGGTGCTAACTTTCTGTTTCCTCCACATATTAAGTTTATATTCTCTACATCCTTTCGGAAAGTTTTTCTTATACTGCATTTCCCTCACATTTTTCCTCCAAATTGGGCAGGTTAAAAGAATCACAATTTTATTTCAATGTACTTTAAACAAGCCCTTATGAGTCTCATAACAATCATAAAAGAGGTTGGAAGCACAATGATAGCAGAAAACCAACAATTTGCTTCAAAAATAGAAGTAAGGAAGAATCTAAAAGAAGACCTTTCCCAAAGGAACCATTCTCAAAACATAAGAATTGTTCTCATTTGTATTGTATAGGAGTGTCAGAAAACCAGAGCCTTACTGTGCTCAGTATCACTCAAACATGCAAGAAAGTTCTTGTTCAATAAAGCTTACAAACTAATTTTATGAGACAAATCTGGTACTGGAGCAGGCATAACTTAGGAGAGTGCAAAACTCAGAATCACAGCATATCTGAGGTTGGAAATGACCTCTGCAGAACATAAACATAAAATATAAGAACCAGTTACGACACAGATCAGGTACATTCAAGGAATCATAAAAGTAATGAGATATTTCAACAATAAGATTGTTAAACTTGTTGGAGTAAAATATAGGAGATATATCATTTAAAAAGCTTTTTCAATTGTTTTATCATCCCCTCCTGTATTCTCTGTGCCAATTTTCTCTCCAGATTCTCTTATGCACATAATTCAAGTGGCTAGAGATAGTTTCTAAGCAAAGATTAGCAGTAGCCTGCATGGCTTTGCCAAGGCATCAGTAAAGATCATTACAGTAATAGCTGCACATAGCTGCACATATTTGAAGGAAATAATAATCATCTCGCCCATGAGCTTGACAGGGCTCTAAAAGAGAATTAGATAGTGACAGTGACACCAAGAACACCCACAAGTTCATTTGATATGGTGTAAATTACAGGGATACAAACCTTACGCCTCAAGACATTGGGAGACTGTTAACAGAGAGTGGTTAAGAATCACCTCCTCCCAGGGGCAGATTGCTCCGTAATTGCAAATTCCAAGTAGTCCTGAGCTTTCCCTCGCAGCATATGGTACTGGCTACTGTCAGGGACAAGATATCGTATCAGAGACTCAGTACACTGACAGTCTGCTAATTCATTTCATTAGTCATCATTAATTATTAATCAGGGCATTTTCTTAAAAAAAAAAAAACACACAAAGAATCAAAGTGATCTAACTAAGAAAAAGCAGGTTTAGTATTTTAAAAAATATGTGATAGATGGGACCTATAGCATAGTCACTCAAGGAAAATAATAGAAGTTATGTGGCATTTTTAAAAACTGCACTGAATTTAAGAGGAAAAAAAAATGTTTTATGGGAAACAATCATGAGTGTGCTAAATGATCTAATGGATACTTTCCATTTCTAGTTTTCCTAGCTATATATTTTTCAAATGTTTTCTACAAATATTTTTTTAGACAGTCACATACTGACAGGTAAAATTCAAATAATCCTAATCTCTATCTAATGAGTGACACACTGTAGAAAGGAAACAAAGATACCGAAGGAAGACTAAATCCTAGGGAAGAAAGGAAAAAGACTGAGTGGGAGAATACTCTTGAGATAGTTGCCATACATTTTAATTTGTGCATGTCAGCTTGACAGATGGAAAGACAGCGTGGTTCATTAGACAGGGCACTGGAGGGAGACACAGGAGACCTGACTTCTGTTCCTACTTCTGCCTTTGTCAGATATATGATGTTGGCAAATTGCATCATTAATCTGCTCCTCTCTTTCCCCTTCCATCCCTCCTACTCTGTACTTACAGCATAAACTCTTCAGGACAGGGACGCTTTCCAAGCAAACCTGTGGACAGAGCCTAACACCAGGGCCTTTGGGTGCCTCAGTAATGCAGATCATTAATCAGCAGAAAGCCTTCTTCCCTTTCACCTTTCATCTGCCTTACTTCACTTCAGAAAAGACACCGGAGACGTGTACAACACAGTGTAGTGCAGGCAACACCCAAGCTAAAACTGGGGTATATGAAACAGTACCAAAGCTAACTCCCAATTAATTATACCATGCACCTCTAAAAGTCTAGCCCTGGGCTGATTTATGCTCTGCAAGCAGGCAGTTGTCCCTGGATTGCTATCAGAGCCCTCTTATCTAGCGTAATGCTAGTTCAGGCTACAAGCTGCAGTATAGCTCTACCTTCAAACAAAGCGAGGATTAACACACATTCATGAAGTTTGTCCGAGTTTTTAGCCTTTGCTAGCTCAATTGAAAGAGCAGCTTGTAATGAAAGAATTGCTAATTCACAGTATAACCAAGGGATTGCAACCCCCCATTTCTAGTTCCATATTTCTCCTTTTCCTCTCCTTCCCCACATGCTCCTCTCCTTGCATTTTCTCTCCTTTTCCTTCCTCTCCTTTCCCGTTGTCTCAGTTTTGTGCATACATTGCACTGACCTGCACGCTCAGTTCAGATTTCTCCCTTCTCCTCTCAGTCTTCCTCCCTAAGCCAACTTCTTCCTGGAATTCTTCTCATTTTTCTTCTTAAAAATTCCCTACATCTTTGCCTTCTGCTCTATTATTGTTCCCCTTCTCCTACTCAGATAAATTTTGCTTTTCAAGGCAGACAGTGTATCTTAAATGGTTTCCATTCAGATCTTTTATATCAAGTTCATTAACTCGATGAGATGAAAAATGATCCAACAGAGAAGCCTGTCAGACTTTGAATAACTGGCTTTTTAAATTTATTACTTCAGTGGACTAGCATGGACTAAGACTCTATTTTATGAGATGCTGCAGAAGCACAGCAACATAAAAAGATGCCTTCTGTTCCAAAAGATGGTATAATGGGCTGATTGGAAATGGAAGACTTCCTCTCCGAAGTAAATCGGAAATGACAGATGAGGAAGGGACACGCCATAAAGGACCTAGGAAACAAAGACCAAGAGGCTTATGTGTAATGCAGAAGACACAGAAGAACTTCAAGTCACTGCTCTGCAGTGTTCACAGAGTTCCTGTGTGGCCTTGGTCACATCACTTAGCTTTTTCCATATCATAGTTCTCCACTGGAAATACTACTTCACTGTCTGATATGGGTATTGTGAAGATAAATCCACTACAAACTGTGAGGCTTACAGATACTACGGTGTCAGAAATCATATAAGCACCAAAGATACAATTTACAATTTTATTTACAATAATTTTTTGTAAATAAAGTAATAGAATAGGGGACATACCGACTTTTAGAGCCTCATACATTCACCTGCTCAAATATTGTCCATATTTCTCCACAACCTTGAATTCATAAATTGTTTCGAGATCATTCTGGAAACCCCACAAGTTTTATAAACAAATGACAAGCAAACAAACAAACCCCACCCACAAGCCTATCGGATTTTATGTCTTCTAGCACTTTTCGCAGCAGTACCAGAAGTCTAAAGATCAGATATGACGGTTCACAAGCCAGCCACCTCATCCAAGGGCTATAGCCAGCTGGTTTAGCACAGATAACCATTTGTGACTAGCTTCCTCAGCTGCAACAATATATTTCTGCATTCAGCAACTCTTCCTTCTTCATAGGGAAGATGAGAGGCAAGTTAGGGCTGCAGTTAAGAGAGGGCCATCAGGAACTAATCAGCTACTCCATGAAAAAGCACTGGGGTTTATATAAAACACACTGAACCCCAAACCTCTGCACTGCCTAGAGCCTGCCCCGTGTTCAGGCAAAGCTAAGCAGCCACCTTGACGGATCCCACTGTCACCCTAACCCCTGCGAGGGCGCTCGCCCGCTTTTTGGGATAGGCAAGAGGCCCGGCCCGGCCATCTCGGACGGCCCCGAGGCGCAGGAGGCGGCTCGGGAAGGGGCACGCAGGAGGCAGGTCAGGGCTTATCCTCTGGGAGCTGGCAGGGGCCCTGCCTGTCCCCCGCACTGCCCCGAGCACGGCACGAGCCCCAGCTGCCCCCAGGAACCAGCCGGGCTCCACAGACACCGTCGGAAAAACCAAGTTACCTATAAAAATCCAAGGTGAGCAAAGAGTTACCAGAATGTAAGGGGCGGGGGGGAAATCCCAGATGAAAAACTGTTTCCTTAATAGCTGCCCATCTTGCCATGAAGAAGTGGCCAAACAGCACAAACAGCAAAAAGAAATCCGTATCTGCAACACTGCTGTAAATTTAAGATATTATATCTGTATGTCAGGAAAGAGATTAATTATTTTCAACCAGCACACGCTCACTGCGACGCAGGATTAGCCAGCTATTGAAGTGTGCCCACCTGCTGGGAATTTCCGAACTCCTCGTATAACCCTCCAGCTCAGCATTAAAGAGGGATTACCTCAAGTGCGCATCACGTCCTAGCAAAGTCTAATCACTGCTGACCAGTCAGAGTGGTCAGGGCCAGAAACGTGCTCCTTCCAGGGAGGAACTGCGCTTAGGAAGGAGAGCATAGGATGAGATGTCTGCCACAGCAGGGGGCTAGAGCTGACATCCTCAAAGGCATCTTTCATCCTTATTTACACATCAGACAGTTTTACACTGTTATCAGATAATGACTTTATTAAAATTAGGCATCTCAATTCAATAGGCTGAAACTGAGAGCGCTAGATTTTCTGCCTGCAAGAAAAAAAAATGTACTAGCTGATAAAGCCTATTTTCATCAATATTTGGGGTCTGATCTCACAAAATCCTGAGATTTTGCAGCTCCTATTTATATCAGCTCAGCAATTTAAGAACTGGCCAGCAACATACATCCTTTGAAACACAAGGACCACAGTAGAGTGAATATATGGATGAGATTTACTTTGGAAAATGTACAGCGAGAGTAAGTTTATTAAGTATAAGGGGTTTGGGGAGAACATCCAAACAATAATAAATAATGGATGTGGAGAACGAAGTACATTAGACCACCCCTCATGGCACCAGAGAGAGAGTGCACTTTTCTTCCTCCTTCAGATGTTTTTTGTGTTGTTCATTTTTTGTGGGAGCCCCTTTTCTGAGATGTTTTTTTTTAAAGATCACTGTGTATGCCATATGTGCTACATATCTGAAATAATCAGAAATACATTTGAGAAGCAGGTCCGAAACATCACGACCTATCAGTATTGGAAGGGAACTAGAAAGCAGCTTACTAGGCTTTCCAGGGATTTTACCCTATACTCAAACGTGTCCGTCTGTCTGCTCTAGCGATCGGCATAAAGTAGAAATCACTAAATGCATTGAAAAACGCTAAGGTCTGTTCCGATATTTTTGTTATTCCACGTCTACGATAACGAGGACTAGGCTCTCGGGCAAGATAGTCCCTGCCCCAAAGGGAGAGGTGACCACAGGAGAAGAGGTACGAGGTTAAATACCAAAACAGAATCTTGAGTGATAGCAATATTTTTTTTTAATCTAAGAAAAAAACACCCCAAAGTTCGCACCGCCGCAAGCGAGGCGCAGGGCGGCACAGCCTCGCCGCCGCCCCGCGCAGCGCACCCGCAGCCCGCCGCCACCGCCGCCGCCGCCGCGCCCCGCTCGCCCCCCCAGCGGCGCCTCACTCACCTCCGCAGGCGGCGGCGGCGGCTCCGGCTCCGGCTGCGGCGGCTCCGGCTCCGTTCCCGCGGCGCGGCGCGGCGCGGCGGGTTAAATGGCGGGTGCGGCGAGGGGCGCGGGGCGGCGGCGGCGGCGGGCGCCGCGCGGGGGCAGCCCGCGCCCTGGCGGCGGCGGCGGCGGGCGCGGCCGGGCCGAGGCGAGGCGAGGCGAGACGCCGCCGGGAGGAGGAGGCGCCGCGCCGCCCTCACGGCCCGCCCGCCCCCGGCGGCCTCGCTGCCTGTATCCAGCAGTTACTCAGACTGCCGTGACGGGACACGCGGGTCCGGGGTAAAACTCTCCTCCTGCAGAGAGGCCTCTTAATTTTTTTTTTCCCCCATCCGTTTTTGGTGCAACAAACTGGCCCACTTACCCAAGGCATTCTTCAGTTTAGTTCTCTGGCCTGCACCCTGCGATTTAAATGCATAAGCTGTGGGTAGCCACACGCTCACAAAGCTGCCAGAGGGTTTGAAGGGACATTTAAATTGAGCGGCATGATGCTAAAGGGCCTTCCAGCTTGCAGCAAGCCAGCTACAGTAAGGGTGGGCATGAAATAAAGGTAGGAGTGGAAGTAATTTTCTACTTTTTGAGTCCAAAATTAAGAACAGACCAAAACCCTTTAAAAGTTAATTTGTGTCATCTTTGTGGCCAGGCAAATAGAGCTTCCAAAAAAATATGAATCTTTCTGCCTCACCTAAATACTGAAATACAGCAGCAGACTAACGTTCCCAAGCTCTGCCGCCACTCCGTTGTCCCCTCCACTCCCACTTTCACTCTGTTTTGATCAACATGCGCTAAAAATCTTTTCCATATGCTAGCTGTGGTCCGTGGTGTTTAAAGCTTCAAAGGCAGACTGCCATCTGGAGTACTGTCAAAAACATTCAGGAAAGCAAGATAAACACTTGCTTAGGAACTGGGATTGTATCCTGGAAAGCAGAGAGTGAAGTATTAATATATCATAAAGATTTTTCAAGCTGCTTTTAAGCATTTTAATTTAAATAATCCAAATTCCCAATAGTGTCCTCTTTTATTTTAATAGACATGTATACAGTTTTTTAGCTCAGGTGTTATCTCAGTCTTTTTCGTGTCTGTATGATTTTGCTTGATTCCCTTTTTAAGAGGAGAAGGAACATGCATGCGCATGTCCAGCCAGCTAAAGGTGAACGCACTCAATTTCCCCATCAGAAAAACACTGCAGAAGATGCGGCTACACAACCTGCTCGTGTGTCAGGATGATGTAGTTCAAGCCTTTCCTTGAGGGCCAAGGAGCTTCCCCTGCCAGGCCCTGGTTCGCGTGGCTACGAGAAGGCAGCTCTGGCCAGCACCGCCATGGGGCGACTGACGTGCACAGCGACAAAGAGTTGTGCCAAAAGCTCATTTCATATCTATCGGTCATTTAAGGTACCAACTGACACAAGGGGATGCGGCACGATACTGGATTTGCTTTGAATGAAACTGTTAATAAATCACATGTTAATAAAACATTAATATAAGATGACTGATGATCAAGAAGTCGAGCAGAGAGGGAGCATGCTGCAAGTGGCTTTCTGCTCTGAAAGGTCTGCCAAATCCCCAGGACCGAAACTCACGTTTCACTTGCTGCCTGCATTTAACATCTGAAAAATCTTATATCAGTGAATGCTTTGCCAGGCTTTTTCCTCTTTGAACAAGACTTTTTAAAAATTTAATCACTAAGAAAAAATGTCATTCTTCCATTGTATTTCAGAGGAGAAAATAAAGAAATTTATAAAGCAGGAAAGAGTCTGGAACATGTGGCAATATGCTTTACTCATAACACAGTATTTTGCACTTCTATAGTGCCTTTGATCCAATGACCTTAAAGTATTTTACAAATTATAAGTAATCTTTGGGCTTTTTGTTTCGCACTCCTGATGAAAAAGGCTTTGTCCTCATTTTTATGCCTGAGTAAGCTGATTCACTGAGATTATGCTCAAATTGTAAAGCCAGAGACAAAATCAGGACTACAGATCAGGTTGCTGCACTCCCTGTTTATGCCTTCTTTAGACCCATCTTGCCTTTATGTCAACATTCCCAAAAAGGGACACAGTCCAAAAAATAGTGATTAAAAAACATAAGTCACCTCTGTGATTACATGATATAAATTGTAAAGAACCCAGATAACAGAAGGATGAGCACAAGATAAATACACAGACCACATTATTAAACCCTTTGAAGCATACTGGATTATGTTTGCAGATAACACCTGCTGTGATGCTAAGGACTAAGATCTGTCTTTGTTAGCACGCCGTCCAAATTTCATCAGGAACATATTTTTCATTAAAATACTTCAGCAGAGCTGATCTCTGAGGCATCTGGTTAGCAGCCGATAAAATGCCTGGTTCCTTGCCACTAAAGTTGGTTTCCCTGGAGAGTGAGAAACTAATAACAGAAGGGACAGGAGAAAGAGGGAACAGATGAACACTCATTTAGCCCCAAATCCTAATGTTGAGAACAAAAAGAATCAAGACACCAAGGAAGGCAAAGAGAAAGTGATCCTTAGTTGCTTATCTGTCGCAGTAGCAGCCTGGGTAATAAAACACTGGGAGAGCACGCAAGCTGCTCACACCTGAGCACACGTCCCAGCTAGCTGGGAGGAGAGCTGCATGGCAGAAGTGTCAAAGGCAGGAGCTACAGAAAGGGTCAGGCGGGGAAAAGGATCCTGGAAATGGCAATGCCTGTACAAATGAGATCACCCGTTTTCCAGATGTGGACAGCTGTGAAGAAACGACTCCAGGTGCTGGGGCAGTGTCTGAGGCTGGGCTGGGCTGGTAATGAGGAACGTGAGGAAAAACTTCTTTACTGTGACGATAACTGAGCACTGGAACAAGTTGCCCAGAGGGGCTGTGGATCCTCCTTCCTTGGAGATACTCAAAAGCCATCCGGACACGGTCCTGGGCAACGTGCTCTAGGTGATCCTCCTTGAGCAAGGGGTTGGACTAGATGATCTCCAGAGGTCCCTTCCACCCTCAGCCATTCTGTCACTCTGTGATTCTGTAATGTCCTTCCAGCGGGCATGAGATGATGTGCTGGGTTGGGGTAATCTCTTCTGTCAGCAGAGCTGGGTCAAGAAAAAAATGCCTTTTTTTCTTTGGCATAGAAACAAGATCATGTACTAGTGCCTGTTGGGCATGGACCACCAGATCTGAAAACGGACTGGTTGGCTACCTAATTACCTCTCTGCTATGTGGAAGGGGAAGAGGTGCGATTTTGTGCAAGACTTCAGTCTGAGGGAAACATGCTAGAAATCTCCTGTTGCTGATACTAAAATGTCCTCAAATTTCCAGTACTAGAGGTAATAATATCCTAACTCAGAAAGTGAAGGCAAGAGAAATCTCTGTTTGCCTTCATCTGCACCAGCAAAGCAGGACTAAGGAACCCAAAGTAGTAGTGGCTCAGATGCATGGTATCATCACAGACTTAACATTTCTTATGAATAAACAAGGTAAAGTCCAAAACACGGACATAAATATTTGGTGTTTTAGAGGGAAATTTCACAAAGCTAAAAACAATGAGAAACTGAAACATATCCTTGTGGAAATGATAACTGTGAGTTGTTCAAGAAAATTTCTCGGGCTGCCAAAAAAAAAAAAGGCTGCACTGGTTAAAAAACCTACAGCCTTGACTGAAGAAGTGAAAAGAACGCTAATAACTTAACTATAGAAAGCATATAAATTATATTTAAAGTATAAATTATAATAATTTACAATAATTATTATAAATAAGAATTTACATAAATTTATAACTATTATAAATAATTACTATTATAAGTATTTATCATTATAATTATTACAAATCAGAAGCATGAAACTTGTAAAGAACTCAAAAGAACACAAGATCTGCAGCCAGCAATGTAAAGAGTGATAAAAATTTTCAGGATTTTTAATATCTATTTGAAACAAAAAAAAATCCTAACTATCCCACTGATCTACTATTACGTGAAAATTTTACTTGTCAATTGCAATGTAAAAGAAACACAGACGTTCAATAAACATCTCTCTTCTGTTTTGGGGAAAAAAAACAGATGACAGACCCATATTTCAGGATAGCAACCAAACCTTTCCCATTCCAATATAAATTTGAAAATGTAAAATGATAGCAATTCAAGCCAAACAATTTAAAATTAGCAGGTCCAGATAACTTGCATCCTGCAACTTGTAATATTGTTTTTTCAAACAAAAATGCTGTTGAAATGCTGCAGAAGTTTCAGAAAACTGAAAGAATACTCGTGCTGGGTTTTGTTGTTTTGGTTTTGTCTGTAAAGTTAAACATAACAGCTCAGCCCAATGTATATATAAGGCTGTGATCCTTATACTAATTCTGGGCATCATAATCGAAAAGTTGGCAGTAATGTCATCAATGCCAGTTGACACAGATGGATGGAAACTGTAACTTAGATAAAATTACAAGTTTGGGGAATAAAGGTAGCAATGTTATAAAGTAATAATAAGTAATATAAATAAAGTAATATAAAGTAATAATGGTTACATTTCTATAGGTTATTTGGCTTGGTAACCCATGACATTTCAGCTGAGGAAATTTATGCAAAATTAACACAGCATGCATTAAAAGCATTCAATGTTGACCAGCTGGTCTCAAAATATAATTTTAACAGGGTGTCTTTGTACAGGAGGTATTTACCTAAGGATGGAGTAGGCTTTAGCAATTTCAGAACTTTATCAGTGATATAAAGGAGAACATATCATCACTGCTCAAGTTTTTAGATAACACCCTAATTAGGAGAGTGATAAGTACTGAGACAGGTCACTACCACTGAGCGATCTGGATCTCTTAGTAAGCTGGGCTTAAAATACAATATTTTAACAAACAATACATATTTTAATCTAGCCCCCCCAGAATTATGTATCTAGGAGCAAAGAATGCAGGATGTGCTTTATTGGATGTGCAGCTCTCTCCTGGGCACTCATTCTTTTAAAGGATTTGGGGATCAGACTGAGCTGTTCAGTTAAGCACGAGTCCCCACTGTCACATCTACTTTATGCTGCTGCCCACAGGGTTTGAGCAGAGAAAGGTGTCGCTTCACTTTTGCAAGGCTTTTGCCACTATCCCACCTGAAACTCTTGTGACCAAGCACAAGAAACATGACCTAGATCAAATTGGTATGATAAAACTTGGGAGGAAAATGAGAGAGAGTTACCAATGGTTCGCTATCAAAATGGGAATATTATCAAGTGAAATTCATTTGTAACTATGCAGAAATAATCAGCCACACAAACAGAGCCTGAAGGACAGCTGACAAGGGAGCAGATGTGCAGAAAAGCCTCTGGAAGTTGTAGGGGTCCCGCAGGACCAGCTCATGCAGGCCAAGCCCTAAGACTTTCCACCTACACTGTTGGTTAATTGCCCTGCTGTAGTCCAGGCTCATAGTTTTTATACCGTGCTTAGGAGAAGTCTAGCTTGGGACATCTGCTGGTGTACTGGGGACCTTCCCCAAACCCCCATTTTCACTTCTTCTTGGAGATATTCAAAAGCCATCTGGACACAATTCTGGGCAACGTGCTGTAGGTGACCCTGCTTGAGCAGGGGGGTTGGACTAGATGATCTCCAGAGGTCCCTTCCAACCTCAACCATTCTGTGACTCTGTGATACCCATGGGGATATAAAGCCCAGCAGAAGTCTGCATCTGAGCCACATTTGCATCTAAACTACGTGGGTGGTAAGTGAACTGAGCGTGAACATAGGTTCAGGCACAGGCTTGATAGTACGGGCATAACTGAAGCCAATAAAGATAATGCAGCGGTTAGGAGTATAAAATCCAGGGAAACATGGGGAAAGATGCACACCACCTCTGTATTAGTACTTTTGCAATAGCTTTTCTCGGCTTAGTTCTGGTGCCCACAGTCCAAGGCGGTTATTAGCTAACTATGCAAAACCCTTGGGAAAAGTAGAAAATAGGAAAACATGGTGGGCAGAGAGACTCCACATGATTTAGCTGTTTAAGAGACAGTTATAGTGTACTTGCAGGACACCTGGCATGAAGGGAACACACCTTTAATAGTGGGCTTTAAATATAAGGTCTGAGGCCTGGAAGCTGAAGCTAAACAAACACTGAATACATATACTGAACATATTTTTACAACAGGCAAAAGTCTTTGGAATAATTTGCCAAGAGCTGTGGTGGGATTTCCCAGAAAATCAAAATCTCTCGTTCCTAAAAGAGGGTCTCTAGCTCAAACACAAATTAATTAAGGGAAGTCCTACAGCTTGTGTTATGCAAAAGGTCAAGCTAGATGGCCATAATATCTCTTCTGGCCTTGTAACCTATAAATAGATAAAGCCCCTGCGGAAAAGAAGTGATTATCTTTATCTTGGGCTTTCCCAAAATACTGTGGAAAGAACAATAGGAATGTAGAAAGATCAGAAATAGTCACTTTGCAACAATTATGCCTAGTTCTGTATTTCTACTGAATAGACCAAAACATTTTGTGATCTTATTCCAGCACACCTTTTAAGCTCTTTCTTCTTGCTATCAGAGCATAGCCATACCCAATATATCTATTTTCAAAGCTGCTAACAAGTCAACATTTCATAATTATTACAAAGGTTGGGTTTGAAGTCCGTGAGGGTTTTGCCATTCTCATTTAATGGGTGGATCAAACCACAATATCTTTGCAAATTAAGGACCCACCTCAAAATCTCCATCAGATTTTAAGTGAAACTCAAGGGAATTATGCCACACAGAAGTGCTGAGTCTGGAAAGAACACACATTTCTCATAGAGAGAGAAAGTGTGCAAAGTTGTTATATTTAGGCAACATTTGAAAAGAATTGTACCTAATAAAGTGAATCATTAAATAGCCACAGTATAAATGCCATACCAACAACAGACAAGAACATTTATTCAATGTGACTGTGCTGCCTTGATAGTTCTTGCAAATATTCTGTTTACCACAGAAGTAGTCATTGGAATAAGAAAATACTTCACACAGCATGTATCCTCCTGCAGCCTTTTTTTGTGGGGGAAAAAAAAACCCAACTTGTGTCTTTGATTCTTCTGGGAGCATTCTGCATGTATGAATCAAGGGATGCAGAAGCACTGATTTCTTGGTTTGACTGTTGATTTAAAAAATATAAACAATGAAACAGCATTCAGATTAAGTCAGTCTCCTCCTTTACTCACTGAAATAATTTTGCCACCTAAATGACCCCCCCCCATACATAACTACTTCAAATTGAACAAAACAATCCAAAACGTCCAAATACTTAGAGCCTTTACGTGAAAAGCAGAGGCAAAGGACTAGACTCACAAAAGCGCTGCTACTATTCCAGGAGTACCAGCCCCTTTTACCTGTAACTTGTTGTCAAACCTTGCTCTGAGCATGGCAAAGGAGAGTTTAATTCCCTCTTTTGTCAGGGGGGATTTGAAGCCACATTATTTGCGGTCCACTGGGAGAGAGGAAACCCAAGTTCAAAACTGTTCTTTGGTTTGAAGCAGGGATTTGAAGCAGGGTGGTTTCTCTCAGGTCTAACTGTCATGAGTGTGTACTAACTAGCAGGCTATGGAGTATTCTGAAATTGAGGCTTCCACACTCTCTCCTGAAGTTTTTCTTTTCAATACTTGAATAATACTTTAATTCTAAACCACAAAGAAAAATGACTCTCAAGCCTGCTGGCCAGGGCAACTACCTGGGCAGTATGACACTTGGACCTCTGCTCCAAAAAATATTTAAGTACTTCCTTAGAAGAGGAACACTGCCAACAGACATGCCCAGAATATCCTATTAGTGTATTTACAGCTCATTTGTGGGAGAACAAAATGGTAGTTTAAATCCTCCCAGCAGAGGAAGACCTGAATCTTAAGTTTCTCACACTATACTTGAGTGCCCTAAGCACTGAAAATTAGGATCAAGTGGGAACTGCTACAATAGGAGAAGCAACATAATTGTCAGATTTGTGAATCTAGCTTAGAAAAACACTGGAGAAGCATTCCTCCCAAACAAAACAATATGATTTCATATCAGCTCCACAGATAATTTTGAACCAATCATTCCTGCCTGTTCAGGGTGTCCTTTGAAAGAACTGTCCAGTTCCCAGTGAAAGCCTCACAGGCTTTAGGAAGCAGGAAACTTTTACTGTTGGCAACAGCCTACTGTTGGCTCCCACTTACAGTCTTTATGAATTCAGTGACAATACTTCCCTAATTTTACAACAAGCACAGAGTCAGGCCTTTGGATAAATTGTAAAAGCTCCATCAGAAGAACAGAGCATTGAAGAGTTCAGCTAATTAATATGCAACCAATAGTGGCTATTAAAGATACACTTCCAAAGATTTTCAGATTCACACCATCAAAAAAAAAAGTTTGCATCTCAGAAATATGGTTCAAATTAGATCCATGCTTCCATATGCTAAATATAAAGTAATTATTAGTGGAAATAAAGGCAAAGGAGAAACGGAAAAGATGTACAGATTCCTAAGCAACACTCTTTTCCTGTCAGAGGTATAAAAAGGCATGTGTTTTTAAATGAAAAACAAAATCACCATTTCAGGATGTTCCATAAAGAAAAAAGTGCTTTTTGAACAGACCTCTGTTCCAAACCTCTGTTATAAGGGGTTTATTATTGGGCAGCCCTGGAAAAATAAGATAGGGTTCACATATCATGATGAAAATGTTCTAGGAACCATCAAAACATACAAGGAAATGAAGTTCATACAGGCACTGTCTGTTTTAAACTGAAACGATCTCAGAGAATAGTAACACCTATATCCTGCTCTCTCCTATAATCCTGCCTCAGTATAGTCAATGGATTTTTGCTAACAGTACCGATGGAAACAGGACTAGGCCTGAAGAGCACTTCTGACAATTTGATGTGCTAGCACGAACCACACACCCGAAACTATGCCACTGTATTTGTTCTCATACCAAGTGGCTCTCAGTGTGAGTATCAGAGTACGAGGAGGAGGTACATGATTTGTCTTTAAGTTGGAAAAACACATTCAAAAGTGTGAAATGCCTTTCAAATGCTAGCACAATATACATGTTTGGCTCTGACTCACACCAGCTCCCTCATGAAACTGGTGCTTATGCAGAACTTTACAGTTTGATTCTGGCCTGTGATGGGTCACAGGCTACTAAGCAACAGAACCAGGGCATTCTAATTACACTTAATTCTACTTTTTAATTTTAAACCAAACCTATCTTATACCCTTTGGGTACAAAATGAGACAACGAATATATGCTGTGCTTAAAAAAACTGCTACATGGAACCACAAGACTTTGATGTGTAGCTTTAAAGATGCCCAAAACATTTAGAAAGAAAAAAAAACACACAATACAGTCTTTTAAAGAAAATCTTGTAATTTTTAATACTTTCTGGGGATCATTTTCTCATATATATTTCAATTCTAAACCAGCTATACAATTTAGCCTATAGATTTCTTCCCTATAGAAAGAAAAAAGTCAAGGAAAATCTTGGGAAAGAAAAGCTCAAGAAGGTACCATCATTCTACATACACCGTATTGTTATTGCTTAATTAAGATAATGAAGTATGCAGGGCTGGGGCAACTGAGACTGGGAGTTTACGCTTGGCATATCCTTTCCAGTTTTGTACTTTCTGGTAGAAGACATGCCCCCTTGTGGAGAGAGGTTCAGACCTGTAAACCACTGGTCTCCCCTTAACATGATAGGTGTATCAGGCAAGAGGAATAGCTTTCACGCACCAGCTTTGTTGTTTCTGCATTTATCTCTTTTCAGTCCCTCCTTAGATGAATGATGCTTGGAGTACCTTGTACAGATCTCTTCTGTGGGTTGTGGGGAGGATGAAGAAACGTAGCAAGCCATAAGATTCCTGAAGAGACCATGATGAATGGTTACCAGAATACAGTGTGAAACCAGTTCTTTCAGCTATGCCAAATTCATTAGTTTTAGCACTATTCCACCTTCACAAAGCACAGAGGAAAACTGCCCTAAAGAAAGCACTGCATAAAATTTTGCTAGTGACAAGGATAAGGGGACAAGAGGGTAGGATTCCCTGGCTCTGAACGGGCATCCTACGAAACAAAAGCATAATTTCTACACTGAATTCATTATCAACAGGCTCTTAACCCTTGTCTAAGCTACAGTAATACTGAAATAGTTCTGAAGATATTTTCAGGCAGTTAAAAACAATTTTTTCCTTCTTGTAACATCCATTTGGCTGTTGCTACATCCATATGTTATATACGTGCTGTCCTTACCTATACCTTGAATGAATTTTGTTATTTATTAAAACTGGTCATTTCAAAACCCTGAAAATGTAAGTGACATGGATCATAAACATCCACTTACCACTATTACCATGACATCAGATCTTCAAGTAATATAACAACTCCACTGGAGTTATGAAAGCAGAGGCTATCAAATTACATTCAGTCTGAACACACGATAAGGAATACCAAACAATATGATACCTCATGACTATTAAGCATAGGGGGATGGTGTTTTTCTTCCCTTCAATATTAAAAGCCTTCTGGCATATGAGATATATGTAAATTAATTGTCTCTCCAAAACAGACAAAGGGTTGATGGAACTATCAAATGATCTTTCATCAGAAGTACAACATAAAAAACAAGCATATTAAAGCACTGAGTATGGTAGAGTGACAGAGGGCTATTGTACTCTGCACTACACAAAGAGGGAGCAGAAAGTGCACCCGAAGTGCAACATAATGAAACAGGAAGAGAGATGACAAAGAAAGGGAAGGGAGGAAATCTGTACTGACAATGCTTCTAATTGAGCTATTAGCATAAGACATGACAAAGTAAACACCATGTTTTCTTGATTCATATAGCATATGTTAGCAACTCCTGCATCAGGTTCTTTCTGCCTCAAAGTATAAAGAACCCTCTTTCAAAAATTCAAGATCCTCTCTTAGAAAACTTCAAAGGGAGAAGGAGTTATTCTATACTGTTTTGTTCCTTATACCTCAGTACACACCAGAGTCACATTTCTTATCGCTACGGATCCATCTGTCTGCTTTGTTGCTCTAGACATAAATAAACTGTAATAGGAGTATGCAGTAACCTATGTTCTGGGTGCTGGTTTTCATGGCAGACTACAGGGATATTCCTTCCACTTTCACTTGTGTGGAATCTTCATCTCACTTCTCTTGAAATGAGAAATTACAGAGCATATCAAATAAAACTTAACACACGTGAGCTAACCAGTTTCAGATAGTAACATAATTCTGATTTAGTGATTCCTATTTCTTCTCTGTTCCACATAAGACCATTCAGCATTTGAAATACCTGAGAACTGTAAAACATTACAATGTTCATCACTGTTGCTGTTGACTAACAAAATAAAATTGGTAAAGTCAGTTGTTGGAAAGGTTCTCCCCTCTGCTCTCGTGTTCAACTGTTACATAAAAAACGTGCACAAACTACATTAGCTTTGTGTCATAAATAAATTTGGGTAGAATCTCAAGCCTTCCACTGAATCATCTCTACAAAGATGGCCCATCTTCTCAGCTAGCAGCAGCCTACAGAAAGAAAAAAATTTATTACTTGGGGACAACATGATAATTGAAGTTATTAATAAACAGGGCAATTATTACTTACCTTTCTTTGGCTAAGAGAACAGACATCCCCACAAGCTTAGCAAACTCATCAGCTGTGAGAGAACCCTTTTCAGATACCTATCAAAAAACAAACACACAAATATACAAACTGTGGCATGAAAATAACAATGAAGTTGTTCTCTCAGATACTGAATCAGTTCTTTAGTTTAATAACGCAACTCTCCTTGCAAAGTGATAAACTGGTAGCAAATCTCTTGCGAAGACAACTAGTTTGTTTGCATTTTAGAAAAATTACAAATAATTATAAGCAACTTCCCTCAAAAATATCTTTTAAGTGTCCTGGGAAACTTGCCAAGTATAAAAATGGGACATAAAAAGGAGTTAAATCTGTAAAAATATTATATTTTTTCTTTCCAATTTTTTTTAAAAGATACCTCAGGAGAAATGAATGGAAAAATTAAAATAGCTCACAGTCAGCAGTACACTGTTGCAATCAGTATTTACACAGCCCAACTGTACTAAGTGATTCTGTAAACAGTGAAGCTTGAGAGAGGAAATAAAAGGCAGCAGGGCAGGAGGGGTCATCAATTTAGAATTTCAGTCATCTGAGATGGAGGTGGAGAATTTGAGTTAGTTTAAAATATCCCACTGCCTGTAATAATTTCAAAAACCTTAGCACTCCACCCTAAATTACAGCATACTAGTGGGATCAGTAAAAGCCACTACCACATTCGGACAACACAAAAGACAGGTTCAATCTTCAGACTCAAAACTTTGGTCCCGTTGTCTCCACCACATTAGTTTCCATACACAAAGATGAAGCCTTCTCACACAGGTTGGACATCTGGATGCTTAGAATATTAGTTGTCTATTACAGGCTTAACACTGCTTTGAAATTCCCATATAAACATGTTTTATTACCCTACAATTAATAATTCTTACATTTCTCCATTGCTTCAGATTCAAGCAAACTTTCAAATCCAGATGTAGTTGCCATTTCCTGCTTCCCACATAACTGGGCTGGGAGGGGTTTACTTCGTGTCATTCTCAGCAGTCTCTGCATAGTAGTTTCCGTTTTACAGAATCTCGGATTAAATTAGTCCTAACTTAACATTTTATAAAGCTAAATGACTGAATCTGAGTAACACAAATCAGTTACACAATCTCAGATGGCATATGGGTAATTAATTATGTTTTTCCTTCCCAAACCACTGCTCTCATCAAGAGTGACTTCAGGTTCCTTTGACATTCATGTCATTTCCTGTCTTCACCAGCCATTCAAAACCACATCACTCTCCTGTCTGAAGCACTGTGATTTCCTTTCACTTCTTCTCAAAGGTTCATGTTACTGTACATTAAACACTAAATATATGGCTGGTTTTGGCCACAGTTCTGATCTCATCTTCCTTTTCCCTTATGGGCCAGCCTTCCTCATTCAAAGCCCCTCCCTTATATTTTTCTGTGAAGTCAAAGCAGAATATTATGAAAATAAAAGAAAAAAAGAACCTCTGTAATAGATTCACTATCTGTTGCCTTTTGTGGCTGACCTCACTGGTCATGTCAGTATCTCTATACCCTTCTTGAGAAAGGGTTTCTCCTTTCCTTTATGGAGATGAACACTCTTGCTGAAGGCAACAAATTAATGAGAAAAAAATAATCAGAAAACAATTGAAATGGACTATGTATTCTTCTGGAAATACAAAAAATAAGCTGAAAGGATTAACATGTATTGAAAGATTTAAACATTTTAATTCTGATAATTTAAGACTGTATTTGTTAGACAGGTATATACATTTCTTTTATCTTAAAATCTTGTTGGTGAGAGGAAAGTTCTCTTGTATCAACCATGCAGAACACACTGAAAAATCTGTCTCACATATGAAGTGAGAAGGTGCCTGCGGTAGCCTTACTTTTTCTTCTTTGACTGCATGTCTAACTTTGGAAGGACTGAATCAGCCTTTACGCAACTTTGTGAAAAACAAAAACTAACATCCTGCTGAAAAACACATAGGAAAATGCATCAAATAATGGGACAGCAGTACTTCAAAGAGTCAATAGGTAGGTAAGACCAATAAGTTTTATCACACTGAGCAATTTGTACTTCTTTTTTGTGATGAATCTACTTAATTCTATATGCACTACTCCCCAACAGAGAGCTCTCCAGAGCAGCAAACTCAGTATAAGATGTTTCACATACAATGTCCTATTATTATATGAAATGAACCCAAACCAAACTGCCTATATCAACATTTAAGGGCTACTTTCACTACCTTCCATCACACTGTGTACAGAGTTTGAAGTCCATTTTTGTTAAATTAAGTGCCTAATACCAAGTGCCATGAATTTTACCCTACAGTACAAAAGTCCTGGAAGAAGGTTGAAGGTAAAGAAGTTTAAAAAGAGATGGAAAAATGATTTATTCCTTAAGGAGAAAGCAATGACTAAGATGACTGCCTGAACAGCACTTTGAAAAGTGCTATTTAAATAAAACATATTACTGTTAGAAGATTTTGTGGAAAATTTTGTATTTTAAAACCTCAAAAGGAAATCCTGTACCTCAAGTTTTTATACCTAATGTGTTTAAATTTCCCCAGCATGGTCAGAACATTGAAGGAAATGAATGTTCACATACTGTCTCTAAAGCAGAAGCTACCATTTCCTCTTCATTGTGAGACTGGAGTTCAATCACCATCACACCACTGTCAAATAATCGAAGTCTAAAATCAAAAGAGAGATTCAAAGTAACTAAAACCTCTGTGCACATTACCTATGAGCACATTTCTAATATGTCCACACCTATAAACATATTACAGAAGAAAAAAAATGCTGTAAGATGAATTTAAAATTAAAAGTATCTTCAAAATCTGAAGAGACTAAAAAGACCAGGGCATATGCCTGGGCTTAGTTAAACACTTGTCCCAGCCTGAAAAACAAGCTACAGCAAGAGTTGGGTGAAAGAAAATAGCAACTTACATTTGCCACATTTTAAGTGACCATTAGCTTAGTGTTTCATGAAGTTAGCACTTTCTGCTTGTAAATATGCAGAATTCCTCATTCTAAGTATGGATGGCTGACTTTTAAAGGAAACCCTGTGAAACTAGTTCTGTGGGCCTTAGGTATGGCATATCTGTGGACAGAAAAAAGGGGTCCAGGGGATACAAGAAATCTACGTTTAGTCTTCCGCGCCTTTCTTATGTTCAGCTCCTTTATAATCTTTGGAAATTACTTTGGTCAGTAAGTTATTCATCTTCCTATTTATATTTTAGCCTTAAACTTGCATGGAATTAACAGAACAGCACAGGTTACTGTAGCCATGACAGTCTAAGGGATGTAAATGAGATGAGATCTGTAAAGCGAAAAAGGGTTTTGTGCCCCCAAAACAAGCTACAAACCTTGTCTCTTTGAAACTAATGGCATTACATGTCTAAACAGGTAAGAGGCATGTAAATACCTTTTTTTTTTTCTTTAAAGATCTAAGTTACAATCTTTTTAAACACATCTGACAAGTTTGGGTCTCCAGAGTGTGTCTACATCTGAGCTAGTCACCTCAAACTCCTTTAAAATTTTATGGAGACCTAGTTATTATAGTCAATGATTTGATTCATCTTAGTCTAAAACAGAGGACTACATTTGGTCAGGTGAAGCCTAAGGCTTCTACCTCAGATGTAGACTACTACAATTTCCATATCAGAAGTTCAGCAAGATGAGTCTCCCTCCCTTTGTCCAAGTTCCTTAGTATCTGAAATAGAATTAATACTTCCTTACTTGGCAGGGATATTACGAAGAACAACTTAAATTTAAGAGTGCAAGATGCTAAAAACCAACAGTAATAGATCCATCTGAAAGCTCTCAATCAAAAGATTTCAAGCATAAATTTTAACTATCAAACTTAAAGGAAACTGTATAGGCAGCAAAAAGAATACTGTCTTCCTAGCAGACAAAGTGAAACATAGTTATAAATTCATATCTTAGTATGGAGTGGATGTTCTTGCATGGAACAGTTTTTGGATGACTTTGTTTCTAAAATCTACTGCATGTAATATATTGAGTCATCCGAGCACTGTGGCCTGGCCTGGGAGCACAGTGTTTTAAAAATGCGTCAGTAAGTCTCTTACCTTAGTGGTAGTTTCAGTGACTCCAGCATCTTACAAGCATTTACTAAATCTTCTGGCGAGAGCAACTATTAAAATAATCAAACAGATTTATTCACAGTTTACATGTGAAATATACAGTATTACATGAAAACAAGCAGTTATTATAAATGCAGCCATAAGATGCACCAGGTTACATAATTTTCTTCATTTCTTTCATTATATCCTGCAGTCTTCTCTCTTGGCTGTTACACTCCTTTCCGTTCTCTTAGTATGTTCTCTATGATATTTCTTCTTGTCATGTCTACAGAGAGAATTGTTGTATTTTGGCAACAACTTTTCACCATTCTCTACTATTTTCTGTCCTTTCAGTTTTCTTTCTAGATAAGCATGGGTTTTCTCTATTATACATAATGTTTTCACATCTCTCTTTGTTGGCAGAATAAAAGCAGCATATATTATGACAAGCTATGGAGGAATGTAAACATTATGTGGAAGAAGGAGAAGGGGAAAAGGTGAAAATTCCTAATTTTAATAAAGGATTTATTTCTTTGTGCTGTTAGACAGGGCAGAGTGAGCAGTCGGTAGAGAATACTTTCATGCTTCTTTCTTTAATTAGCTTGTCAATGAAGTATATTTTATAAAATATTTGAGAGTATCAATTTCTCACCTCTAATCCTCGTGCCCGATTTACCAGACAGTACACCTCTGTAAGTGACATGATCCCTCCTCGCTCCTGTGTAAGCACAAGACTGGTAAGAGAAATAGTATTAATCTTGTAAACACAGTATCTCACTTGCAATTGACTGATTAAACAGGTAAAATAGAGGAGTTAAATTATGGGCTTTAATGCAAAAACTTACCCAGACAATACCAAGTATTTCTAGCATTAGAGAAAAGCTGTTAGATGATACGGAGACCATCAAGCAGGATTTCAGAGCTCTGGGGATGGTGGCCAAGGGTCTGGGAGCCCAGGTCATCTTCTCCTCAATCCTGCCAGTGAGGGGGATGGATGAGAGGAGGAGGAGACGGACTTTCCAGGTTAACGACTGGCTGCGCCGCTGGTGTT
This sequence comes from Apteryx mantelli, assembly GCF_036417845.1. Lineage (NCBI taxonomy): Eukaryota > Metazoa > Chordata > Aves > Apterygiformes > Apterygidae > Apteryx > Apteryx mantelli. The sequence continues at coordinate 31,160,516 of NC_089978.1, forward strand.
GGCAACAGGGTTTTGGTTTCTACGACCATGGGACCCTGTTTGAAGATCGACAACTGATGGCGAGAGATGGGATCCACCTCACGAGGCGGGGCACGCGGGTCTTTGCCAACAGGTTGGCCAACCTGGTAAGGAGGGCTTTAAACTAGGAAAGATGGGGGAAGGGGAGAGTTTTAGTGCCAGGGTAGTTGGCAAAAGACAGCTCAAGTTGGGACGCCTCCAGCAGGTGAATGCAGCCAGGGAAGCGTGCATGGGATGTGGCTATGGAGGATCCTCTTGTATCCCTCCTGGGAAACCTGCATGCTCGATCACCTCCCTGAAATGCCTGTACACCAATGCACGCAGCATGGGGAACAAACAGGAAGAACTAGAGATGTGTGTGCGGTCCAGGGCCATGATCTCATTGCCATTACAGAGACATGGTGGGATAGCTCACATGACTGGAGTGCTGTCATGGATGGCTACGTGCTTTTTAGGAAAGACAGGCCAGGAAAGCGAGGTGGTGGAGTTGCTCTTTATGTGAGAGAGCAACTGGAATGTATCGAGCTCTGCCTAGGGGTGGATGAAGAGCGAGTCGAGAGCTTACGGGTAAGGATTAAAGGGCAGGCTAGCATGGGTGACACTGTTGTGGGTGTTTACTACAGGCCACCTGATCAGGAAGTCGATGAGGCCTTCTACAGACAGCTGGAAGTAGCCTCACGATCCCAGGCCCTGGTTCTCATGGGGGACTTCAACCACCCTGATATCTGCTGGAAAGACAACACAGCTAGGCTCAAACAGTCCTGGAGGTTCCTGCAGAGCATTGGTGGCAACTTCTTGACACAGGTGGTGGAGAAGCCAGCAAGGAGAGGTGTTCTGCTGGACCTCATACTAACAAACGAAGGACTGGTTGAAGACGTGAAGGTCGGGGGCAGCCTTGGCTGCAGTGACCATGAGATGGTGGAGTTCAGGATCCTGTGAGGAGGAGGCAGGGCAATAAGTAGGATCGCAACCCTGGAGTTTAGGAGAGCAAACTTTGGCCTCTTCAGGGACCTACTTGGAGGAATCCCATGGGTTCGGGCCCTAGAAGGAAGGGGCGTTCAAGAGAGCTGGTTAATGTTCAAACATCACTTCCTCCAGGCTCAAGAGCAGTGCATCCCTATGAGTAGGAAGTCAAGCAAAGGAGGCAGGAGACCTGCATGGATGAGCAAGGAGCTCCTGGCAAAACTCAACCAGAAGAAGGAAGATATACAGAAAGTGGAAAGGGGGACAGGCCACTTGGGAGGAATATAGGAACGTTGTCAGAGTATGCAGGGATGTGACGAGGAAGGCTAAGGCCCATTTGGAATTAAATCTGGCAAGAGATATCAAGGACAACAAGAAGGGCTTCTTCAAATGCATCAGTAGCAAAAGGAAGACTAGGGAAAATGTGGGCCCTTTGCTGAATGGGGTGGGTGCCCTGGTGACGAAGGATGCAGAGAAGGCAGAGTTACTGAATGCTGCCTTTGCTTCAGTCTTTACTGCTCAGGCCAGCCCTCAGGAACCCCAGATCCTGGAGGCAAGAGAGAAAGACTGGAGAAAGGAAGACTTTGCCTTGGTCGAGGAGGATCAGTTAGAGATCATTTAGGCAAACTTGACACCCACAAATCCATGGGTCCCGATGGGATGCACCCACGAGTGCTGAGGGAGCTGGCAGACATTATTGCTAAGCCACTCTCCATCATCTTTGAAAGGTCATGGAGAACAGGAGAGGTGCCTGAAGACTGGAAGAAAGCCAATGTCACCCCAGTCTTCAAAAAGGGCAAGAAGGGGGAGCCAGGGAACTACAGGCCAGTCAGCCTCACCTCCATCCCTGGAAAGGTGATGGAGCAGCTCATCCTGGAGGCCATCTCCAAGCATGTGGAGGACAAGAAAGTGATCAGGAGTAGTCAGCATGGCTTCACCAAGGGGAAATCATGCTTAATCAATCTGATAGCTTTCTATGATGGAATGACTGCCTGGGTAGATGAGGGGAGAGCAGTGGATGGTGCCTACCTTGACTTCAGCAAGGCTTTTGACACTGTCTCCCATAACATCCTCATAGACAAGCTCAGGAAGTGTGGGCTAGATGAGTGGACAGTGAGGTGGATTGAGAACTGGCTGAATGGCAGAGCTCAGAGGGTTGTGATCAGTGGCACAGAGTCTAGTTGGAGGCCTGTAGCTAGCGGTGTCCCCCAGGGGTCAGTACTGGGTCCAGTCCTGTCACGCTTACTGCCCTCACAGCCCTATTCAACTTCTTCATCAATGACCTGGATGAAGGGACAGAGTGCACCCTCAGCAAGTTTGCTGACGATGCAAAACTGGGAGGAGTGGCTGATACCCCAGAGGGCTGTGCTGTCATTCAGAGAGACCTGGACAGGCTGGAGAGGTGGGCGGAGAGGAACCTCATGAAGTTCAACAAAGGCAAGTGCAGGGTCCTGCACCTGGGGAGGAATAACCCCATGCACCAGTACAGGTTGGGGGTTGACCTGCTGGAAAGCAGCTCTGCGGAGAAGGACCTGGGAGTGCTGGTGGACACCAAGTTAACCATGAGCCAGCAATGTGCCCTTGTGGCCAAGAAGGCCAATGGTATCCTGGGGTGCATCAGGAAGAGTGTTGCCAGCAGGTCAAGGGAGGTGATCCTCCCCTTCTACTCAGCCCTGGTGAGGCCACATCTGGAGTGCTGTGTCCAGTTCTGGGCTCCCCAGTACAAGAGGGATGTGGCACTACTGGAGCAAGTCCAGCGAAGGGCTACAAAGATGATTAGGGGACTGGAGCATCTCTCTTATGAGGAAAGGCTGAGAGAGCTTGGCCTGTTTAGCCTGGAGAAGAGAAGGCTGAGAGGGGATCTTATTAATGTGTACAAGTATCTGAAGGGAGGCTGTCAAGAGGATGGGACCAGACTCTTTTCAGTGGTGCCCAGGGACAGGACACAAGGCAACGGGCACAAACTGAAACACAGAAAGTTCCATCTGAACATGAGGAAAAACTTCTTTCCTGTGAGGGTGACAGAGCCCCGGAACAGGTTGCCCAGAGAGGTTGTGGAGTCTCCTTCTCTGGAGATATTCAAAAGCCGCCTGGACGCGATCCTGTGCAAGGTGCTCTAGGTGACCCTGCTTGAGCAGGTGGGTTTGACTAGATGATCTCCAGAGGTCCCTTCCAACCTCAACCATTCTGTGACTCTGTGATATCTTTCTCTAATCATTTTAAAATGCAAAACATTGATACTATATCCAAAGACTTTGAATTATTATAATGTTAAAGTAGAGAATAAATTATAGGAACAAGACATTTCAATATATTAAATCTATCAATTACTTTAGAGTTTTAACTTTTCAGATACATTCAATTTTCCATTCTGAACATTGTAGGTGGCATATAGCTTTCACAAAACATACTCTAAGTATGTATGCTTTTTAGGAGACACATAGCCTTATAAATTTCAGTAGGAAATCCAACTTTTTGGTGAGAATCTTGAATTCTGTAATAGCTTCAGATAAATTAAAATTAAAGAAATTCCACAATAGAAAGAATAATGTGCAGTAACTCTGTTATATTAGTAAAACATGTAATTTTTAAGCAGTTCAAAAACTGACTGCTCATATTTTCAAAATCAGTTTTTGTTTTTCTTTTTGAAGAAAAAGTAATATTCTATGGCAAGAAATGAATACAAGGGTCTTTAAACAAGAAAAAGACTGCTAATTTGATTTACAAAAATATCACCCATACTTTGCTAACTGGAAGTTGAGATGCCATTACTCCAAACACAAATTCTAGTGCTTATATTCAAAAGTTCTCATTCAAAAGAGAATATGTATACTTAAGAGGCAAAAAATTTACTTCATAAAAGTTGAGTATGAGGCTGAATTGCTAAGTCTGAGATTTAAAGAAAGGCACAATACTACAGCCAAAACACATTTACATCAAAATTCTGCAACATACAGAAAATGCACAGTTAGGTGCTTTACCTCTAATGGAGTCTGCAGTATTCCAGCTAGTTGCTTTGCCAGTTGCATATGGTAATGGGTACCAGATCCATATGTTTCCCTAGTAACTGGATTAGCTATTCCCATACTCAGCAGATAGGATTTGAACCTAATAGTCTAAATAAAAAAATAATAAGGTATATCCACTAGTGAATGATCCTGCTTTTTAAGTCTTTGATTTTATTACTATAATATATTTTTGGTGAATAAATCCAATCAGTTTACTACCAATAAAGTCATTTACTAGCAAAGCAAAACAAAGGCAAGACTAACATAATATACTTTTGAACAGCAAACCAATGAAATACTGAAAACTGTCACCATCCTCTACTGAAAGGCAGTAATATCTTTGCTTTTAAGAAGGGGTCAAAAACAAAAGGTAACATTTTAGCCACTTTACCTAGAAGTAAAACAGAAAAACCCAACGATACTAAAGTGTTCTTTACTAACATGAAATGTATTATAAGGATAGCTTTTTGCTTTGCAGAGGAACGTTTCTGTTGACTCTAAAACCAAAGTTGATTTACCTCATCCTCAGTGATGTCACCTTGTTTTTCTTTAATTTTATTAGCTATTGACTTGGATAACTCCACCATTTCCTTAGCCTATCAAGAAAGACACATATGTAAGTCAACTTTCAGCTCAACAGAGACAATGTGCTTAAAAGTGAGAAAACAAGATACATGCCATACCTTCTGCATTAGTTTACTAAGGTCCTCAAAAGCCTGCAATGAAAAGCAGATATTGCAGTTAAGTGTAATTACATCATTCAGGATCATAGATACAGTGAACTGCCTCTGTCCATCTACTCAGGATATACATAAGAGCTCCTATGACTTTAGATTAGTGTATTACAATTTAAAATTTTATATAAATGGCTTATACATGAATAATCTGTTTTATACACACCTTAAAATCAAAACTAGACAAGCCAGAAACAACAAAGAATGAAAAAAAAATCTGACAATCGCACACTTTTCTAGCACGCAAACACTAGTTCAATACGATTTAGAGGGTTCATATAATAGGAAAGAACTAATGAGATATTAAGACCCAGAAAACATTATTTTCACCAACTTTATTATGCTCTCCTAAAATATGGGGGAGGACTTCTGAGTGATGGTGGCAGGTTTCTTTCAAGGAGTTAACCCTCCCTGAAGGAGATGTGTTGTTAAATGTTACTAAGTTAGTAAGACTGAAGTTAATTTAAAATGAGCAAGGAAGAGGGTATCTGCTTTCAGATATATGCTTAACTGAAGAGACAAAAAGCCTGAAAATGTGTGTCAACATCTTTCCATTTAAATATCTCACACACAGAAACAGTGATGCTACCACAGCAAGCAAAAAATCAGTTAAAATTAGAATGAAATTTGGTCCATGAGATAAACCATCAGATAAAAAATTTGGATGAAAAAAATTACATAAAAAGCATCCTCTGAAAAACTCTAATTGTTGGGTCTAAGAAAAACAAAATATCTGCTAAAGTAAGGGAAAATCTGATTTGTACAAAATATCAAATTTTAACTCTAATGAACTTTAAAACTTTTTTCCTCAAAAATATGTAATAATCTGGACTTCAACCATAGGACCATGATTATATCAAGTCTACTCAGCTTAGTAAATTGCTACAGTCTCAAATACAAAAACACCACAACCACACCCTGAGGGCATTTTTAAGCTTAAATAAAACATATTTAAAAGAAAGCTGAAGGTATACTAACATTTAGAAGTTTTACAATTACATAAAGATAACCAACTAGCAGAAAAAATAACCACATATTTGATCAAAAAAACCCTGTGAGTTAACAAACATATTAAAGCCATTAAAAAGCAGCTCTTGTTTCTCCTAGCCTCAGCAACACAAATTCAACCCTCTCCCCAGACTCTCGAATACATCACCAAGTGCCTGGGTGGGTAGGTGGTCAGCCATGCTGAACAGCCTTTTTTTGAACAACTGGTGTGAGAAAAACTCCAGAGCCTTTTCAGGTAAAGCTTGCCAGAGAGCAGCACCCAGTCCTCTCCACACCCGCAAATAAAGCGAGTTCAGTTAGAATGTGTCTTCTGGCCACAGACACCTCTGGCCATCCTTGCTAATCCTACAGTAATAACAGTGCTGCTTCTCATGCGCTTTAACAGTTTCCTAGCTGATTCTGCCTAGTCTCCCACTAGAAATACACATTTTAGCAGAACTACAGCAGCAAGGCCAGTTGTGTCCATCTATACTTAGGCACCTGACTCAGAAGCTTATTGGTCCAAGGCTCCACATGCAAAGAAGAGAAAAAGATGGGGGTACAGGGTTTACTTGTCATTTGAATTCCCTCCTAATGGTGCCAGTGTTTCTCCACGGACTGGAGAAGTTTCTGCTGACTTGCCTTCTCAAGCTTGGTACCTCGGGCACGTATGCAAAATTAAGTGGGACAAAGCTGGATCCAAATGGAGAAAGGAAAATATACTACTTTATGATAATAACCTACTAATATCAGAACAAAGGGCTTCTCATTTAAAATATTTTTCTTTACTTCCTAATCTGCCAAATTTCCTAATTTACAATGGATTTCCCAATCTCTGGTGTAAATTAAAGTGCTTCTACTGTACTTCTATATTGTATCAACAAATAAAAAGTTTTCTATCAAGGCTTTTCCCAGCTCATTTCTAATCTCAATAACAGGCATGAAAACATCATTCATCAAAAGAACCCCTGATTTAGCTAAATAAACAGCATGCTGCATATAGCTCCTCCTCTGCCTGACTCCCCGAGGGCAGCCTGGAAACAAAGGGGAATGTGCACACACCTAACAGGAACTTCCTCAGATAAACAAAAGGCTGCAGAGCTGCAGTCTTATCAGCAGCGAACAGCAGACGCAGGAAGCCTTTTCCTGGAAGCCAGGGCACTATTTTTTTTTTAATTAAGTCATCTGTAACATTCAAAGCTGGAGGAAGGCAGGATTTCACTAGTCACGGTTTTCCTCTGTTCATATGACACACATAAATGGATTTCTTTCACTCTCTAACAGAGTTACTATGGAAAAAATAACCAGACAATACCTTTTGAACTATATGCAACTACAATACACATGTAACTACAATACACAGAACTTCATTCATTATATTCTTCATAAACAGAAAAAAAAGTTTAATCCTAGCAGTAACTGAAACAGCATACTGCCTACAAAGCTACCATAAATTTCTTATAAATCAGAACAGTGAATGCCTTTTTTATTGTGGTACTATGAATCCCATAAAGTTCTGCCATAAGAATTAATCCATTTTAGTTAATTTATGACTACTTTCGTTTGACATTAATCCCTTACCGAGACATAACCAGACAATTTTTGAGGATATCACACCCAGATATATCTAAGAGACTTTTAGTAGAGAAATTAATATTTTCTATTGTTCATCACTATTGATATCTGGAATTCAAGTACTCTGCTGCTTCTGGGGAAAGGACAGTCTCCATCTAGCCCAAAGATTTTACACAGATACTTGTAACATCTTGCTGGCACCTGGACTACCGAACATTTTGCTGTAATTAGAAGCTTAAATCTAACATTTAAAAACTGAGTATTTATCTGATGGAAATTTACTGTACCACAGCTATGTGCAGATGTTTAGACCAGCATATTCTTTTTAATACATATTAAATTTTCAATTTAAACAAAATTGGCTGCACACAGAGAGGAAAAAAAAAACCCTGTAATGGACTCTTTCTGCAGAAGCCTCTGTGTTCTGCTTCCCAGGATGGAAAGCCACTGAACTCAGATTTCTAATTCTAACAAAATTAATTTATAAATGCACCACACTGGTTCCAAAGAATAGTCTTCTTGAAAGGAACTGTTTAAATGAAATTACCTTACATATACTGAAAAAGCTAGTTAAACAAAGTAAATAACTGTAAATCATACACCCATAATCAATTCATACTCTCAACATCAACAACAAATAATCTCAGCTGCCCCTAAAAGAAATTGTGAATGAATGTAAATAGCTCAGACAGGTGGCTGACCTTGAAACTTTAGTAGTATTTACCTCAGAAATGTTTTTGTCAGTCTCTTTTCTTTTTTCCTCTAATTTCCTTTCGATCCCTACAATTCCTACAGCCCTTATTCTTCCTGCCTGCAAAAGAAAATAATGTAAAGAATCAACATAGGAAATGCTAAGTTTTCTCATCCACCTCACTATGAAAAAGCTCATATTAGAAAACAGAAAAAGTTCCCCCAAAGAACTGATATCACACATACAATATTTCATATATATTGCTTGAAAGTCTTTTTTAAATCAGTGTCAAACAGTAAACAATAAATGCAAAGCAAGTATGAATTTGCTGTAACATATGCAAATAATATAATTAACATATTGAAGCTATTAATATAGTTATGCTTAATAGACTGATCTAGACTAAGCATTTCAGCTCATCTCAACTAACACCTCGCAAGTGAATGTGAACATCTACACTACAGAGTAGTGGAAATGCCTGAGTGTATCTAAACACAATTACCTGAAGAAATTTAGCCTGAGGAAACAAAGCTACAGCAACATAGTGCCATGTACAGCCTAATTTACCTTGCTGATAAGCATCAGCATGGAGGTACCTAAGTCTGAGATGGAGATCTTTTTGTCTGCTGCTGAACGTGTTTTAAAAAGGCTGGTACCTAAGTGGCATTGTTGCCAGCCCTCAAATCTCTGCCTGCAAAGCCTGGCACTGCTGGTAGTGATTTGCTGTAACTTCAGAATGAGAACAGGAGGTAAGGCATCTTCATTAAGTGGTTCTTGACTCAAGGTATCTACTTTCCCATCAGTCCATCAAATGCAAGTGTGTCTATATGTACTATATTTATAAAGGAGAACATACATGATTTGACATTGAGCCAGCTTTAAAGTATCCTAGTTCATTGATGGTACTACATATGCAATAAAGATACATAAAAACAATAACCACATGTTTATCCAGAATATATAACCCAGAAGTATGCAGACAAATTAAAGGAGGCAAGCTAACATACGATGAAGAGATTCTTCACAATAACAATGGTCCACTTAAAATATACATTTAAGAGAGACACATACAAGTCCGAACAGCTATATAAAGGTTACATGTCATATATTTGACTTCCAGACACAGAAAAACAGAAAAGAAATCACAGTAAGACCAAAAATCTTCAGTCTCAGGTCTATCGTGCTGAATAAAATTATAGGTAAACATACACACACACACACACACACACACACACAACTACATAAAGAATAGAGCTCATTTTTATTTCATTCAAGTCTGAACACACTCAAGGAAGTTAGGCCACTCTGTCCTATATAAACTGAAAACTGCAAAGGAAAAACTAATTTATGCCAATGGAGAAATGGGCAAAGTAAAGCTGAATTCATGCATGTCCCCACAGGGCTGGTTAAAGAGGCATGACTGATGCAGCATATGGAGTGGCACGAAGTGGAAACAAGAGATTACAGATTCAGCACTTAAGCTAAACAAAGTGACGTAGGACATAAAGAAGAATGTCAGAAGTTCTACACGTACCTGTGGGTTCTTGTTAACTTCAATGGTCTGAGCAGCAGGCATGTTCTCCCATCTCCTCTGTGTGATTTCTTCTGATAATCGTCTATAGAACTGCAAATGTTAAAAAGTGACAACAGATGTTTCGTTGTGTAGCGTATCTCTGGGTATTTTTAATGCCTTGATGACAGATGAAACAAATTTTACTAGAAGACAAAGCATGGTAAGACCTACGCATTCACAGTATAACATTCACTCTTTGGAAACCAAGAATTTCCAGTTCTCGAAAATACACATATGAGAGGATAAGCCACATCAGTTACTAGTTAAGCTTGCATGAATACTACTATAATAAAATCTTTTGCAGACATTCAAAGTCTTCCAAGACATACCAAAGTTAAAAAGGTCCAGGTTTAGTTATTGCTCAAAGATGGGCTTTTAAAAGGTAGGAAATTGATCAATCCAATTACTACTGATCTGTTAATGCAACAGTGTAAAGAGAACCACAGTAGACCAATTACACTTAGTTGTTTTATGCTAATACTAAAAGGTGGCATTGGCTAATTAGCTAATAATAAGTGTATCCCACTGAACAACATCCAGAAAGAAAAGTCTGTTCCATACTCCTCGTTGTTCAAAGTTCACAGGAAAGTATTCTGAAGTAATAAACCAAAGATCAGGAGTACAACCAGTATGCTAGGCAACCAATCAGCAGAGTGTTTGATTTTCAGACATGAACAATAAAATTAAAATAAATAAAGGTATGATTAGGCAAAACACATACAATTATAACTAGGCACAAATCCCCACTCTTCATAAGCTGGAATCTGCTCACAAAGAAGTGAAAGTAAGTCTGGTCCAGCACATGCATTTGTAGACATTTATACTTCATTCAAGCTGAAAGTCCAATTTTCCACAGTGATAAGACTTTCTTCATGTTGTAAAATCAAAATTCACAGGCTCTTCAAGCAAGAAGCTTACACTGTGAAACTTTTTGCAGAATGCAGTGCATTTGGGTTTTTTTTAAGGTAATTCTTCATTTAAAAATATATTACACTTTTTTTTTTTTTAGAATGCTCAAAGCCTTTGAGATTAGATGCAAAAAAAAATCAAGATTTATAAAACATAAATGAAACACACATCTCTGACAATAAAAAGTATGCAGCAATAAAATTAGAGAGCTGATTAGGAATAAGTTGCTTCATTCCTATTCAACAGAGAGTTAGGTACAAAGAAACAAGCTTTATTCTGTTAAACATTCAATAGATCTCAGAGTCACCATTTTGGAAAACATTGTGTTCAATTTAAAACATAAGATGTGATATATAAGATTATCTTTAAACTATTAAAATGATGCAGCCTAATAACATTTCCTGACATTTTGGGAATTCTATTTGTACTATTTAGCTAAAGCATAAAACACTGAATAATCATAGTGTTTCTCTTCAAAAACAATTTGGGGAAAAAGATCCCTCTTGAAAGTAAACATGAAAATATGGATAATTGTCACTAGCACAGCAAGAGCAGAAAGGTGTGTCCAAAGATCCAATACTGGGTTTGCATGGTACATAACTTACCTCAATCTGACCATGTTCTTTGAAAGAAAGTTTGATGTAGGAATATTTGCTGCTTTGGAATGGACCAGGCTCTTTGTTTGAAGAAGCAGGATGAAGATGAACTACTATTTTGGCACTGAGAAAAAATAAAAGGAAAGAGAAGAAGAAACTTTCTCTAATATTTAAAAAATTGTTTCTACAAAGTTAATAATTTAATTAAAATATGTATTAACTTTACCTCACATAAGAATTAAAATATATTAAATATTGCTTTACATTTGTGCATAAACAACATTAAGTATTTTGCCTCAATATTAAAGCAGATGTTGCATAAAAATATGACTGTAACCTCTGAAACAGCAATATCTCACAAATTTAAAATGTACACACCATCAACTCTTAAGAAATAAATTTAATAAATTTTAACATTTCAAGCAATAATTTCTGAAAATGTTAGCTGAGGTACAAACTAATTGTCAAGCAGTGTATTTGATTTGGCTTTTAACTTGCAATAACTACTGCCAAAGTACACTATCTTTGTCACAGAAAAACAAAAGGTTTCAATATTATGTTTAACTTATCCCACTTGTATGTGTCACTAGTGACCAGTGTATGTGAACTTGTCCAAAACCAACATTCAAAGGTAACGTGCAGGGAAATAACAGTCTAAAATGATACCTACCAGCAAAACAATTGTTGAGACAGCATTATTTTAGGACTGTAACAGACCACTGTCACAGCATGACTTCAAGTACATCACTTCTATTTCATTTTACAGATACTTTTTTTCCATAAGTCTTTATTCAGTTGATTTCTCCAGCACCAGTGAATTACGTGATCTCTGCTGGACACCTCCAGCATATTACCTTATTCTACCCATCTGACTGTAGGCTGGAAGCAGATGTAAACTATTCATATTTCCCCAGTTAAGCTTTTTCTCCTGTTCTGGTGAAATTTCTTTTGCACACATAACCATACTGATTCATCTATCCAGGTGAGTGGAAACACTCGAGTTCCTTCTAACCTTGTCTAGCATTTCCAAACTAAAAATCAATCACATGGTCATGGAAAGTTATATAAACCAGGATCCGGCAGAGTTTCTATCCCCAACCAGTTCTGTGGCATAGAAGACTAAAATCAGCTTTCAAGTTTAGATCCAGCAACACCACTATGGCATTGCTGGCTAATCAAATGAAAATGGCAAGCTAGAGGATGGCTTTTAGTGATTACGATATGATCTAACAAATCAAATCAAACACACAATTTTTGTCTTGACTCTCCTATGCATTTGATCCTTGCATCTTAAGAGACAAAACCAGGCTTCTGTGGCCATCAATCTGGAAATTTGGATTACATCCTGAACTTACCATAAATTAGTACGCAATCTTGCGTATGTCACATAATTTATATGCCTAAATTATCCAGCTGAGAAAGTCAGAATGCCTATCACCTTACCTTTTTCCTATCCCAGCTGCCTGCTCTTCAATGAAGACAATCTGAGACAGAGGTACAGCAATGCAGCATTCCTAGAAAAATCAATGCAAACACAAGAGAAATTAAAACTATTTCCCTGAAGATTCTGTAAAGCCAAATGTTTTCTTTTAACTTTTTAAAAGCAACACTGATTTCTATACATGCTGCTAGAGGCACTCCATATAAAATACTCTGGTAATAGTAGAAATAATCTATTAGAGAGAAATTCAAACAGAAAACACAAACTTGAAGCTGAGGTTTAGATAATCAAACAAGAGACTTACATGTCAATGTGTCAGTTTTAGACACCTCAGACTAGATTCATAAAGGATGTAGGAATTTGATAAAGCTTTAGAATCTAAGTTCAAAATTTAAACCCTAAATTTTCCACACTACTGCAACTTATCCCTGTTGGTGCACAATGCTCACAGGTTCTTAAAATTTTGCCTTTCATGTTACCTGGGGAGCTAAAAATCATACCCAAAAGCCCCAGTCTTGTCAATGCTGAATATCTAATAAACTAGATTATTCTATGAGTGGTGATACACTGATTAGGAACTCCTCCATCTATCTCACCCCCAAGGGCTTGATCCAGCAGTTGATGCATTTCAACACACATTTATTGGACTCGCTTTACACAAAACAGAGCAGGGCAAGAAACAGGAATGTATCCATCTGTGGGAGACTAACCTATCCAGGGTAAATTTTTTCCATAGGTATTTGAGACAGAAGTTGCTCCAGGGAGCAATTCAAAGCATCTGGTTAGGTGCCTGATCTCACTTTTGTGAAAACCCTCAATGTTCCCTTCCATGCAGTAGCCTGGTGATTGACACAACCACCTATAACATGGGAAACATGGATTATATTCCATCTCTGAACCTAGCTCTTGTGTCAGCCATGAGGGTGTCCCGAACATCAGGTTATAATGTACACTGTTATGGGGTCTTCTCAGTCCCTACTACCAAAATCATTCCTCTTTGCTCAGAATAATTAAACACTCACTACGTCAGAGATTAGGAAAGAATACTTGCAAGATCTCCTGCTAATGAGTAAATCTTGGGAAAAAAATGTGGGTTCCCTGCTCTAGAAACTCTAAATATAAACTGTTTGGATTCCTTTATGGCTCTAGATTTTAACTGATATATAGAACTGTTACTATTTGTATAATACCCACATAGCTCTGGATGCCTTAAATACAGGCAAAACAATGCTCCTGTTAAAAGAAAAAAGAACTTTTTAAAAATAACAGAAGTTATACTGTGTATATTGTGTATAAGTATACATATTGTACACACATTTTCAAAATGCTTCATTCATTTATAGTTCACAACTAAAAAGTTATGAACTTACTGTAAGCACGGGGACTTACTACCACCCTCCTAATGAGAGAAGCAAGAGGAAATGATACAAGAGAGATGAGTTAAAAATCCAGTGGGAATCTGAAATCAAAGAATTTATCTGGATGTGTTTCTTGATGTCCAATGCTCACATTATGTACCATTTCATGATTTGAAACGTTGTACAAGTCTAGCTATGTAACAAACTTAAAAGAATTATGTAATTTTTATTTTGGAAATCTGTATTTTCTATACTATTCCAACTGCAGATGGTATGTAACAATATCAGCTATAAAACATAACTGTCTGTTTTCATAAAAAGGTTTGTGATGTTAACCTAATGACAGGTAGCACCATTTATTACTAAAGTTTGCTGACACAGTAGAAGACTGTCTACAAGTTTATTCCTGGTAAACTAGCCAAGGTTTCTAAGGTTGATGTTATATTACAGCTGAGCTTAGCCAACAACTCACTATCAATGTAAGAGGCCATTGTGCTCCGTTTCATTCCTAAGAGCTTGAGAAAAGAATCAGCCTCATTTACCATACTGACAAAGTTATTTGTGTACCACAGATTAACACCCCCTCCCCCCAAAAAAACCCAACAATAACAAACTGGCTCTGCTGAGACAGAATTAGGTCTATACCAGATCAGCACTGAGTAATTTCTGTCGATCTGCTGGCCGTGTGTTCCTTCTCTTAATCAAGCCTGGAGCTTGTCAGAATCTTTGCTTAGTTAAATTAATTTGCTAACTCAAAAGAAAACCATTTTCTTTTTCTCCAGGATTCTTCTCTGCTGATTTAGTAAATTCAATGATCTTGGGACAGCAGAGGGAACCATGGGGCCTAGGAGCACGGAGGGAAGTGAGGGAGAAGAAAGGAACAGCCTCCTTTAGGTGGGAAGAAGAGAATGGGGATATGGATGGTTGTTAGACTGGTTCAAACCATGATGTGTAATGTTACCCTAAGCAAATAAAAAAATCTAAGTGAGAAGATCAGAAGCAGTACACATTGCAGGACACACCCATCTCTTAAGAGATTCTGATGAAGAAATAGGAGGTGATATACAGAGACAGTTTAGCACAGGTAAGTTATCTCACACTGACTGGGCATGAAAAAGTTAATTTATACAGAATAGCTCATGATCTGGACAATCAACCCCACCCTGGAGAGCAGCTCTCAAAACGAAGCATTTTGAAAAATTTCAACCAAAAATAGTGCTGCTGTCTCTGAGAACAACTGCTAAGGAAAAAGATATGTTGTTTTGCAAAAATAAAACATCCCGGTGACCTTTCCTTTAGAAGGCTCTTAGCAGCTCTTTGCTTTGGAGCAAGGATGTGATAGTTGGTGGGGAATGACCTTTGGGTGTGGGAGGCACTTCAGCTATCCTTGTGAAAATCTACTCCAGCAGAGAAAAATACACATTTGAAAGTTGTCATCTGCACATCTCTGTCTAAACTTTGGCTTCCATGGCTATGCTTTCTTAAAGATTGTGTTCAAAACAAGCATGATCCAACCTGGTTCTGAAGAGGACTTTTCTTTCAATTGCAGCTTTAAGATGGTGTGTGTTGTGTCAGTCTACATGTATGGCTTCTTATGCTTTCAATAACATCCTTACAGCGTTCATGAAGTTTAGAGAAAAACTACCTATGTGTGTGTTGTAGAAAATGAAAATTTACACGATTCATTTCCATCCCTCCTCACCTCTACATGATCATTCTATTAAAGCAGAATTGTGTAAAAGAACATGCCTTGTACATAATTTTCTTTCCACTAGGAGTCAAGAAATGGACTATGCTTGTAAGACAAAACACACACAAACGAAAGAAAAAGCTCCTCCATATATGCGGTTTTTCATTGTAAGCTACCTGTTGTTTATTATAGAATTTACAATTGAACACCACACAAGAGAGAAAGTGGGACTTACATGATTCTTCTGATCCCTCCAGATTAGTCTGTGTGTGCTAAGCAGTAATACCCCACTATCAAACCTCACCTAAATGGGAAAAATAGAACAGATTAACAACAAATGTAACCAGTAAGTTGCATAAATATTGATTTTGGAAACATTACACATTATCACAACACAGCAATCAGATTCAATAAGCCGATATTTTGAAAGCACTCTCTTTTTTCAGATAAATGAAGTTTATGAAGCAATAGAGAAAACTAGTACAAAAGGATTAGATATATATATATAAACTTCCTTTTTCAACTGTATAAACTTTCCCCCAGGAAATCCTGAAGGAACCTCCCTCCATATGCTGTGTAAGATACATAAACACTCTGAAATATTATATTTAAGAAGGGCTATTGGCTTTGGAACATTATTTGCAGACAAAGAAAGCAAGTTATGCAAAAAAGCAAAGCTAACTAATAAGAATATGTTACGCACAGTCTGAAATCTTCTGGCCTATCAAATAGGAGTACTCCTCTACCCATTTTATTGTTGAAAGAAAAAGTTCCTTTTTTATCAGAAACCAATTGCTATTTGGAAAACCTGTGTTAGTAAATCACTTCCTACTTGTAGAACCGAGGCAAGTTTTTACAGCTTTTTGTGAGGGTATGAAACTATTCTGGTTCAGAAAAAGGAAGAGAGATCAAGAGTTAGTCCAGCAAGGAAGAGAAGCAGTAACTGGGTTGGTTCAGAAAGATAAGAACAAAGGGCAAGACAACACCACTCAGGATTAAAGTTAAAGGGTATTTTATGGCTACCAGGATGACCCAAGTGTGAAATATGAGACATGCCTAGTACATGAGATCAAAGCAAAAGAGCACAGGTTGTTGTGTGGAGCAACATCAGGGAGGGCTGAGCCTTGGACCAGGAAGATGGTGAAAACCCAAGCAATGGGTATCAAGTTTCATTAGCGCAACACCAGCTACGCCCTGTTGGGACCTCCACCCTCCACAAACCCTGCGACACCCACTGCCCGAGATCTTTCTTGCTCCCACAAACCCTGGATCTCCTCCCAACAACCTTCCTATAGAGTCAAACCCTGTCAGACCCCTGGATCAAAACCTACTCCAAGCACATCCCAGACACCTGAGTGATGCTTCTCAAAGCCACCTCACATCCCTTGCCTGATACCGCCAATAACCAGGCCCCTGACATCTCTCGTGTGATATCCCATAGCCAGATCACATCCCTTGTCCCATACCCCATGGCCAGGCCCCTCACACCCCCGCCCCCCACCCACAGCCCTGTCCCCCGTCACCCCCCGGCTAAGCCCCTGAGGGTCCCCGGCTCCGCCGCGCCCCGTACGGCCCGCAGCGCAGCGCCGTGCAGCCCCGTGTGCCCCTGCCGCCCGCCGGGCCCGGCCGCGCCGCCAGGCCCCGAGCAGCGCCGCCGCAGTCACCTTCTCCTCCCCGTCGTAGACGCGCACGCCGCGCTGCTGGATCACCAGCGTCTCCCCCAGCTCCAGCAGGCCGCTGGCCCACACGAACCTGTCCATGGCGGCCCCCCTCCCCTGCCCTCCCCTCCGGGCTGCTACCGGCACGCCAGGCCGCAGCCGCCACCTCCCCCCCCGCCCGCCGGGCAGGCGGGCCCCATTCCCGGCCGCCTGCCCGCAGCGGCGGCCGCGCGGCGCCATCTAGCGGCGCCCTCGGGAGCGGCCGCCATCTTCTGCCGCGGCGGCGGGGTGGGGCGGCTCGCTGAGGGAGGGAGGCCGCGGCGGGGCGCCCCGGGGGACGGGGGTCCCGCGTCCCGCCTGGGCAAGGCCACGACGAGAAACCATGGCAACAGCACCGCACAGACAAGTAGCGTGAGACACTCTGCTGCCGAAAGCCGTGCGCTCAGAAATACAGCACACAGACCCGGGCCAATGTTACGCTGCGGTCCCTTCCCAGGCACGACCCGGCCTCGCTCCGCCAGGCGGGGCGCCGCAGCCCGCCCACCAGGGCAGCGCGGTGCACCGGCAAAAGCCCCCTGCAAAAGCCCTTAGGTGCGCCTCAGTCGCTCCGAGCGGTCGCCTTGGCGCCTTTTTAAAACGCGTCACAGAACGCTGCAACAAGGAAACTTTCTCCCTGCACCTTGCGATTTGCTTTGAACCGAAACGTCCTCTTGGCAAACACCTCCCTCTCCCGCCCCGCGCGCCCAGGGGCCCGCCCTGCCTCCCAGCCAGCCACCGCGCTCAGGCAGGGCGCTCCAGAGCCGCGTGTGCACGGGGAGGCCGGCCAGACCGCGCCGGGGCTGCGCGCCGGGGCTGCGCGCACCCCCAGCGCCCCCTGGCGGCCCCGCCCCCACGGCGCGCGCCCATTGGCCAGTTCAAGTCGCGCGGCCGGCCCAATCAGGGAGGCGCTCCCCGGCGGGTAATTCAAACAGCGGCAGCGTTGGGCCGCGGCCGCTCGCAGCCCCCTATAAAGCGCCGGCGGCCATGACAGCGCGCCCCTCGCCGCGCCTGCCGCCCAGCCGCCGCTCCGAGCCGGCCTACAGAGGTAAGGGCTGCGGGGGTAGTGGGGCCGGCCCGGCGGGCGAAGCCTGGAGGGGCTGGGCCGCCCGCCTGCCCGCCTTTCGGGGGCCTTGGCTTTCGCCCGTCGAACGAGCGGGACTGCTTTGGTCAGACGCTGCCGTTGGAAGCCCTGAGGCTTGAGCTGCTGAAGCAGCGTGTGCGCGGATGCGCAACGGGGAGCCGGGCTCCGTGCGGCCCCGGCCGCGGGTGTGCAGGCGCGGCCGCCTGAGGCACGCCCCCTCAGCGGTAGCCGGTGTACGCTGCCTCTCCGGGGTCCTCCAGAGCTGGCTTGGTAACTGTAATACAAAGCATCGCGCTGAGTACATAAGGATTTCTCTATACAGTTTACTTACGCCTGAATAAAAATGCGTGCTTGTGAAAGTTAACTCCTTGCCTTAGAGGTAGATTCTAAAATAAATCACAGGCCTTCATTTCTACTGGGACCAGGGACAGTTTTGTACTGGTGTCGTTTGTAGTACTTGTAGATGTCTCTGCTCTGGAGCAATAAGGTGATCTGCCAGGCTGGGAATACGCCGCACCTTCACAGCTTTGTCTCCTCTAGGGACCGGGCTCTCTGGTACCCCACAGGGCTTTCACGGGGGATTAGGAGTGGGTGACATCCCTTTGTTTAAATATGATGCATGACTGTCCTGCACCCTGTATTTGCATGCTCAGAGGAAACACCTGGGAGTATACCTGTGTGGTGGATATGTTACTATGGTACAATGTTTTCTTCTGTTTCTGATGGAAACTCTGAGGCTTTAGTCTTCCTTTCTTTAGAAAAAGGGAAGATGCAAGACTGTGGGATCAAAATGGTTGATGGAATGAGTGAGGGCTTTGCATTGGCTGCCATGTCCTGTGATGTAACCACAGAGCTTCAGAGACAAGCTAGCAATCCACAGCATGTGCCATGGCATGACTCCAACCACTCAGCCATTCAGCAAACTGCATGCTAGGATTTGGCGCAAGGTACTCTTACTGCCAATGCAGGAGATAACGAAGGCAAGATCAGCAACCTTTTTTCAAGGAGATGCATCTGATGGCCTGTAGCTCTCTGCTTTGCAAAATCCCAACTTAAACTACATGTAAGTCACCCTGAACATCCAATGCTCCCAGTAGTTTTGCCCCTGAAAACACTTGGAGTATTAAGGCCAGCACAGCTGTGGTGAGTGGTAAGCATCACTGCACTTGTGTTGTTGACCTCACTGCTTGATCATCCAGCTGCACTAAGCACATATGCAGAGCCTTTATCTTTTTTTAAAGCATCTGCTGCTTTTTGTTTATGTAGGGTAATAACAGAAAATTGGGACAACTTCCGTCTCAACGCTTCTTGAAAAAGACTACAGACTTTGATTAATTAGGATAGCCTAGATATACTTTTAAATAGTAAAATCTATAAAAACTGCTTTCAGGCTTATGAGCCATACAGAAGTTGGATCCTAATACAAATGCCGAGGCACCAACACTGTACCCTAGTTCCTCTCTTAATACCTAAAGCTCATCGAAGGGCAGAATGTTTGTTGTAGCAAACTTGGTGCGTGGTCTACAAGAACTCTTGACACAGGTTTCTTTGCAGAACTTTAGCTCTGCAAGCCCCTTCCCTTGATCCCAACTGGAAACCTAGGTCCTCCCAAGCATGCAATAAAACAATCCCTACTCTTCAAATTTGCCTGAGTTTGAGTGCATTTTTTGTCAGCTCTGGATGATTCTTCTGTAACTTGTTTGAGGTATTCCTATTAACTGTTGTCATTTACCACAGGCAGCTAGCAAATTAGTCATGCACCTAGCTTTTCAGCAGAATTGGCCCAGCCTCATAAATGAAACGGCACTGCAGTAAGCCCAAGTCTCAATCCACTCTATCAGCTGTGTGACTCGGGCTTTGGTATGCCAGGGCATGAGAAAACTTGCCTTTTTCGGGTTCTCTTATACTAGAAGGAGGCCCTGAGGACACCTGCCACATTCTGTGGGATGAAAATTTTTACCATGGAAATTGCACACTGAAGTGCTTAATTCTTGCTTTACAAGATTAACATTCGTGTGATATTTTTGCAGTTTCCAGCATCTGAACTTGAGTAATAGAGTACCTCAATCTTGAGGGATCTTGCTGAGGCTTCTTAAGTGTGAATCAAGAATGCTGGGCAAGATAAGATATGCAAGAGGAAGAAAATGAGCAAAGAGGCTCAGAAGGGGCATCATGGCTGCTATGGAGGTTCAGTTTGATCTGTGAATTCATTGAAGAAAGCTCCATTGGTAAATGAGTCTGTGATGGAGGATGGTGCAATGCTACAAGTTCTTGAATGCCATGAAGAAAAGGTGTTGCTCAGAGTGGCTAACGCTTTAACGTCCTGCTCTGCCATCCCACTGCATGTGAAACAGTTGCAAGACTGGAAGTCCTAGCTGTCAAGACTGGCTGTGTAGATGCTTCAGCTCATTCTGCTTTGAGCAGAACCATCCTGTCCTGGCTGCTTCCAGCATGACATATCACTAGCTCCCTGTGGGGAGAAGAAAGGCTTCTGCAGAAGATCAACAATTCACTCTTCCAAAGGACTGATAGTCTCTGCTGTGCAGTAAACCAGTGAAAAAATGGGAAATAGTATCCTGTTCTGGAATGACTTTCTGTATTAAGACAAAGACAGCTGGTTTAAGAACCCTTTCAGGATTGTCCCACACTGTTCACATTCCTGCTGTTGGTCCAGCATTTGTGCAGATGCCCTGGTGACAATGTAGGAGAAGCAAGTGATTTTACAGATGGTCTGCTGGGTTCATGCTTGCTGTTTTCCATCTGTGAAATGCTTACCTTACAACTGTGACAAGTGAAAAGTGTGCTTGCTGAACCAACAATAGGTATGTGAATTATTGGACAGACCTCCATATAAGGTGGAAGAGCCTAATTTCTTCCCATTGCAAATCAGGCTTCTTTTAGCTTACTAGTTAATGTAGCCAAACATCTGTTGTGTACAGATTTAGTGTAATTTCACAGTTAACTTTGAATATAGCCTTTCTCAAGAAATGAGAGAATGTGTGAGATGTCATAAGATGTGAATGTTAAACTGAAGACTTTCTTAATCTCCAGTGTCTGAGTTTCATAATTTCTTGGTACTTTCCTAAATGCACTTCCTTTCTTAAGAGACAGAGTTTGTCCTGAATTAGTAATTGAGCTGAAAATGAAGACAAAATTTAATACATATTTTTTAATCCATTAGAGCAAAGAAGACAAAAAGTTGAAGAATATTTGTCAAGAAAAAAGATCTTTTCTGGTGTGTGCATTCAAGAAAACCAGGCATCTTTCAGGTAGTGTTATGCTTTTTGCTATGGCTAATGTTCCTTTAGAAAATTCCATGGTTGGTGGAAAAGACTTAAATAGCAGTTCTTGCGGATAACCATGATTTCCTAAGGTTCTTTTATTGGCAGCAAATACTAAAAGCTTTTGTGAAACAAATGCATCTTTTAATAAATGCAGCTCATGGACTATGTTATCTGCTTCTCTTGAGACTGAGACAGAAAGACAGGATACCTTCAAGGCAGAACTCTTATTTTAGATGCCACTTTGCTGCTTGCCTCTAACTTTCATTCTACAAATAACTTTTTTTCCCCCAGTTTCTACTCGGGTTATGCTGTCTGTATTCACTGCATCTATTTTGTCCATCTTCATTACACTTAGTTACTAATTCACTATTTTCTGTTAAAAGCAAATATACTGTAATTGAACCCAGCCCGTGCAATGGATAAGCAGGTAGCATAATGTTGGCTATCTCTCACCAGTTGTACATATTAACTTCTTATTGTTGTATTTAAATCTTCTTCCTGCTGTTGGCTAAAGTCTGGATAAATATTTTGTTAATATAAGACTTCCAAATAAGCAACAGAAGTTTCCTTAGAGAACACAGTAGTGTGAAGCACTACAGAGGGTTCTAGCTCTAATATCAGTTCATGGTGCAGCTTTGTCACTCTGATCTTTTTTTGCAAATGGCAAATTTCAGTGTGAAATTTGTGTTCATCTGCTTGGGAACTCTTGTTTATCACTTCATATACTTGAAGTGGTATGGTCCCATGTTCAACAGCAGATGGAACTGCTTAGTGGTACAAATCAAACAGCAATGACTTTTGAATATAAAATACACATAAATGCCAAGGATAAATATCCTTTGACAGACACTTTGTGTGTAGCAGAAAGAGGCAGCTACTTTCATGTTGTAGAAGGCTATCTTGAGTTAAAAAATCAGTGCAAACTGCTTGCATTGTAGAAATAGTCATCTTAATTTAGTGTTTGGTCTACTTTATCTCTTTTCCTTGCTTTCAGTTCCTTCCCTGGCTATTAAATTCCAGGGCTATTTATAGCTTTCAGTTAACTCACTGTTAAGTGACATCATGTTTGTGGTTATGACTAATACTTTTATTTTGCAGATATTTCCCTTTCTGGAAGCTGTTACTAGCCTACACTGTGGGCTGGCCTTAAGACTGGGTTTTCTGATCAGTTCCCTTAATGTATTTTCTGTGTCATAGGTGAAAATGAGGTGATAACATGATACAGACTGCTTTCTCCAGTATTCAGAACTCACTAATGTGTCTTTACCTTCCTTTTCAATTCAGCTTTCAGAGCATCTTCTGATGCAAAGATATTTGTTGCTAACTAACTGGAATATTAATTTTAAGTGGCATGCAACTTGTGCTACTTGTTCTATTTATTGCATTATGAAGCATTTGAGGAAGAATTTGAATTTGTAACTTGAAACTCAAATGTTTTCTTTTGAGCTGTCATTAGATTTTCATAGCTTCTAGGAGGTAATGCTGGTCTTAGTGGTTTTTGTACTTACTGGGTAGTGTGATCTTGCCAGCTCTGGTGCTTGGTTGCAGGTTTTGGAAGCTCAGTGTGATAGGAACTATATATCCCTGCCCAGACTCACCCCAAAGGCCAGATAGGAACTATGTATCCCTACCCAGACTCACCCCAAAAGGCCAGGCCTCTGGTTATTGCAATAGCCCAGCTTTGACACCTTTTGCAGGATGTTGCTCCTTCTCCCCCCCCCCCCCCCCAAACATGCAGCATGTGCAAAACTTGACCTCTATAGTAGATATGTCAGGCAAGAGAGGTTGCTATTCCTCCTTAAATGTGAGTGGTGACTGCAGTAAATATGGTCTGTTTGCTGCTCTGCCCTCCCAGCTAGTCAGCTCTTTATGGTGCAGGAAGGGAAGTTCTGCAGTCTGAGCCGTGGCTTGATTAGCCATTTATCTTTTCTGGAGGAAGAATACAAGCTGAATAGAAATGCTTCAGTGTGAATTCCACCTGTAGACTGCCACCTGGAGCATGTTAACTTGCTCTAAAAATATTTTTTTGTTATTTTGCAAGATGATTTAAATTGTCTTCTTTTTTTAAAGCAGTAGCAGAACTGGGAAAGTAACTAGCAATAAACTGCAAGACAAAATACAGGCCTTAAAATCTGCAAAGCCAAAAATGGTAAGTCTTTTCTTAGACTGATATTCAAATACTGATGGCACTCTTTTTCTGTAGCTACAATGTTCTACTTGCTTAAACAGTTCTAGTGCACTGCCACATCACTGTATGCAATGCATCATACTGAGACTTAGTTTGTACCTGACTGGAGAGGGGATGAAGAATTATTGCTCAAATAAAATGGATTCAATTTTCACACCTTGGGGTTCTTGGAGCTTTTTGGATGCATTTAGTCTTTAGGATGTTTTTTAAAATCTGAGCAAGGTCTTCTGCTGTCAGAATTTCTATTGCACTAAGTTATTTAAACAAAATCCCCCCAAACCTTCAAAAGACCCCAACAAAACCAGCTCATGAACATGTGTGGTTTTCAGTTATAATGCTGGCAAACTTAATGTGCTCGGAAGCAGATGCTGAATACCTGATTAGAGTTTAAAGAAATGTTTCTCCTATATCATTTTGTGCAACTTTTCTAGAATTGAGATGTACCCATGTACATGGTTGTGCTGCTAGAAATAGCAAAATATGGTTTCCCCTCTAGACCTGTTCTTAGCAAAAGGTGGGGAAACACTAGACAAAACCTACATTCATGTTAGATGGTTTTGACCTTGGCAGTGAGGCATCCAAAAGATTTGAGAAATCTGGGGTTATTTGAGGAAAGAATTTTGAAAACGAGTGTTAAGAGGAAAAAATCCAATGGGGGGGAACAAGGGTTTTTAGAAATTTCCAGAAGGAGGGGGGTTATTTGGTCTGTGTTAATTTCTCATGTCATTTTAAAGTTGAGTTGACAAATTTGGTGGATCCTTTAAATAACTAGTTCTTGAGCACAAGGACTGCTATTGACTGCTATTGGTCAAATCTAAAATTCTAAGTCTGAAAGACAGTTCAGGAAATAAGCTGCAGTACTGTTTTCTTATAATTCAAGGGTATCTTCCTTAGAGATCTATGTAGTGATCTAGTTGAATAATTTTCTGAGTAAAATCCTAAGCAATGACTTCAAGAGTTAACAATGTTCTCTGCAGCAGTACTTTCCCACCTCACATGAGCAATGAACTCCAGGCAGTGATCAGTTTCTGCAAACTTCCATGTGCTGTTCTGGTATTTTTCCTGTCTTTGGATATTTCACTGTTCCATAAGCTGCTGCTTGAACAGTGCTGCATTAGCTGCTGTAGAACAACTGTTAAGGAAAAGACTAGATCCCACTTCTCATGACCTCTGAGCTAGGATTATGCTGAGAACATGTGGTCAAGAGTTTCAAGGAGTAGTAAGGGAGAATGGCATACATAAAATTCAAGCCTCTTTTTATCTATTTGCTACTTTTCATCTATTTTATCCTGTTGCTTGTTAGTAAGAAGATTTCTCCCTCTTCTGGTAACATATGCTAATACCTCTTTTTTCAAGGGCTTTACTTGCTACCTTGTGTTAACAGGCTATCCACACTAAGGGGAGGAATGGCGAAGTGATGGAGTATTCAAAGTGAGCTATTGCTTCTGGCTGTATGCAGCCTAAAGCAAACTTGCATTTTTTACTGTTTTTTAAAAAGGCAGTGTTGGCAGCTGAGGATGAGCAATTGCTTTAAGAGTTTAGTTTCTGTAAGAAGCATTTAGCCCTTATGTTGTGTACCCTTACTCCCAAGGGCAGAGTTCAGATAATTCTTATTTGATTCTTGGATGTGGATTCTGCAGTAAGAGTAGATGACTTTCTATATATGTGTGAAAGGCCTCTTTCAGAAACATGAATGAAACATGCAGCATGAATGTACTTTTAACATCTCTGTGGATATGCCTTTGATTTCAGGAAGATACAGAGAATGCTGATAAACTTTCATGGGACCAATCAAGCAGAACCTTAGAAGAAAATGTTACTTTAAAGTCTTCTACCATCAGTCGCGCAAATTCCACATTGGGGACAAGCTATAATCTTGAAGATCTTACTTCCAAGGATAAAGTCACTGAAATAAAACCTCAGCATGTATCACTTAGCCAGTCTTTCTTGCATGTCAGAAGTATAAAAGAGAAACAACTGATTGCAGAAAAACAAAATTCAATTGTCAGCCTACCAAAGAAACCAGTGCCTGGTACATATCGTGGCAAAGTTATCCAATCCAAGGTAAACTCCTTCCGAAAAGCACCAAAAAGCGAGGGGGAGAAGAGTTCTTTGCCAGATAAGAAGCCTCTTATTTCTGCCACCAAACCATCTGTGAGATCTCTTTCTACAAGCAACTGCAATGTAGTTATGAAGACCATCAAAGTCACAAACTCCCCTAATTCTGTGAAACCAAAGGGTGTCCTCCCATTCCAGAGTAAACCAGCTAGCAAAGCTCTTAACTCACAGTCCAGTCTGAATAAGCAACAATCAACATCTGCTGTATCACTGACAAAAGTAACAGTCCAAAAGATGATTGGTAGAAGGGGACCAGTGCCACGGAGGGCCGCTTCTAACAATTCTGACCACAAAACGTTAGCAGTGAAACTTGCAGATTCTTGCGAAGATGCAAGACCAGAAGCTACAGCAAAAGCAATTTCTGTTGTTCCTGTTACCAAGTCAGGACAGGATCTTAAAGCTATTGGCAACAGAAAATCTGTTCTGCCAAAAGAGTCAGCAGAAGAGAGAAGGTAACTGAATTACTGTCTTGTAGCTTGATCTCATGAGGTATTTAGACCTTCTTTCCAACAATACCTAAATTGATCTATCTGTTGCTGTAGAGACACTGAAAACTAAGAACTGACTGTTTAAATTGAACTTCATGTTGACCAAAAGTCAGTAGACTAAAACTGCAGTCTTAATACTGAAAAATTGGGATTTGGACTAATTGTAGCATCTCTTCAGCTTAGTTTGTCCTGTGCAAATATGAATAGAAAACTCATGTTTCCAGTTCTTCTAGGCTAAATGTTGTGACAGTCTTAGTAAGCATGACACAGATACTCCTGTAAATGAATTGCATGTGTACACCAGTGCTTAAAAAAAATCATGCAAAATGTATATAGAAGTGAGCATATTCATAGGCTAAAGGACAGCATTTGTCAATGAAATATTTTTTGGCTTTGTGAATACAGCCTAGATAACAGGGTGATGATGGGTGATCTAAAAGTTGTAGAAAGTCATGTTTAACAAAAATTGGTGGTCTGGGGAAAGGGGGGGAAATGAAATAGTTGTGAAAACAGAATTACACTTAAAGACAACATCAGTTCCAGATTTAAAAGCTGTGTGATAGTGTCCATAGTTGCTCTTTATGCTTTGTCTTTAGGGACAATCTTTTTCCTCTAGTTTTCTGCTCTGAAGTGGATGATTGCAATTAGGGAAGAGAGGTGCCACAGACCAATAGTTCAGAAGCACATTTTTACCCTCTCCAGAAAAACAGGGTTTGTAGCCTAAGTCTTGCTGCTGCTGGAAAAGGAGACATTTAAGTATTCCAACTTGGTAGATAGGTAGCAACTGGGGTGTTAGTTGTGGTTCTGAGTTTTCTGCACAGATTTATGTGGCAACTGTATGCCTTTTAGGATTAAAGGGAAAGGACTAGAGGACTGTCTGTGGATACTTAACTTCTCATGAAGTATGTCTTTGTATGACTTAACCTAATTAGTGTCAATCAATGTAGAAATAATAAACATCTGTTTGATTACAGCTAATAATGTTCTTAAATGCAGAGCTCGCCTGGCTGAATGGAGGGCATCTAAAGGAAAAGTGATGAGGAGACCACCTGCATCTGTGTCCTTGGGAGCCCAGTCAAAAAGTGAAGCACAGGAATTCTCTTCTACTGATGATTCCTTAGAGCATTTATTACATGGTGAAAAAGTCAACAAGACTCTCTCAGAATGTCTGCAGTTAACTGAACAGGTATAAGATCTCTTGCTTGCCAAGTTAATCCTATAATCATGTAGGTGCCTAGGCCATGGAAGTCCTGCAGACATGGTGGAATTGTGACTCAGATGCAGGGGACTAGTTACTCCCCAAATTAAGCAATATCTTAGCTTTTTTCTGACACTTGAAGAAATCTGAAAAACTTCACTAGTTTACTGAGCTATACAATGAAATTAGCTATAATGTTAAAGTAATAAAGCAGAAAAGCCGTAAAGTAATGATATTGGCTATGAAGTAATTAAGCTAGAACAAGTTTGCATTTGTAGAAACTTGTCTGGACCTCTGAAAAAGCCTGTTTACAGTAGTTCCGAAGATGTACTATTGACTCTACCCATTCTGCTTACAATACTGTTTAAATAGTTCTTGTTTGGAAGAACAGGTGAATGAGAAGTCTCCTGTTAAAGCAATGACATCATATTCCTGCACAGTTCAGTCTTGTAAATACTTGCTATCTTCAACTTTCAGAATTACTCTTCAAAAAAAAAAAGCTTCCTTGCTTTTTTTAGGTCAAAACCAGCTAAAATATAGTGCCTCAGGATGTTCACTGCAGTTAAATCTCTCCTCTCATGTACACTTTAGGGATGTCAAAGTGATGAAGTACGTGCCATGTTGGAAGACCTGATAAAGAATATTCCTGGGGCTAAAAAGCTTGCAAAATATTGGATCTGCTGTATGCATCTTGAACAGATGGGCCCTCTTGAAAAGCTCATTGTTGTCTATGAGGAAGCCGTTTTGGCAGGAGCAATGGTAAGAAACCTGCTTTTAAGATTAACAAACTTAAAGGCATAAAAAGTATAGTCTATAAAATACAACTACTTTCAATTTTAGTAAGTACTTTTATAATAATAGGATAGCTATCTGAGCTACTTAAGCAAAAACTGGATTTTGTTTGCTCTGTAACCTCCACAGATATTTGCTCATTACTTTCAAGGAGAAAGGCTTAAGATCATCAAAATACCATATGATGCTCTGCCTAGGAGAAATTAAGGATTGAGACTTCTAGTACTGCTAGAAACCCAAAATAGAACTTAATTTTACATTTACTAGTGGACTTAATTCCTGTGCTTTAATATCAGCAAGATTTTAGTGCATCAAACATAGCTTTGCCATGCAGCAGGATTCACTTGTGTTCTGACTTGTATTCCAACAGCATTAAAGGATTTATAACATGAACATTGTACAGTCTGTACCACTTTCTCTGTAACTGTTATACCAAAAAAGTTGAAATGGTCAATTTTGGAATTGTTTTTCTAAAACAGTAACAAACATTTTTTTCAGCCTAAAGATGAACTACGACACACACTAATAGATATTATGAAAAATACTGAAAGCCTGTTTAAGTCTGAGGATGGTAAGTTTGAGTACTCTAAGTCTAAGTCAATACAAGTCAACTGTTCAAACTATTTGTGCCTATATGAAATTTTATTTTATGGAAACTTTCCCTGTGATTATGTTGTACTTGAATTCACTTGTCCTTCAAAATTAATCTTGATAAACTAATCCTTTTCAATTGTAGGCATGTTAACATGTGTGGTACCTGGCAGTGGAGAAGCTTTTATGTTCAGGCTTAAGCTCTATCAGATCAATGTTGATCAGCTTCTTTAGCCTGAGAATCAAACTTATAGCAAATTAAAACATTCTTGTGAGCTAAAAATCAGTTGCCTCTTTGATACTTAAGATGCCTCAATAGTAGATGCTGTAGCAAGATTGCACTATGACATAGTGTCAATTAAAAGTGGTTTTGGAAGCACAGCAGCCATATACCTGTTCAGTACAGCATAATTCATAATGAAAACCTGCCAAAATCTTTCAGAGATCTCCCTAAAAAGATTAAAATATTTGTTGAGCCCTTGTATCACATGGTGATTAACTTCTTTGGTTGCAACTAATACAGCTGTACTTCCAATATTTTAACTTTAGGGGGAGCTGTGATAGAAGCTCATTTAAGTGAGGTAGTGGAAGTCGGCAAGGAAGCTAATGCATCTGCAGAGCAAGTTCAGGAGGTCTTCAAGGATCTCAACTCAGATGAGGACCAGAAAGCAGAGAGAAATAAGGCAGAGACTAGCAATGAAGCGATCAAAAATGAAGAAATGGATTTAGACTTGAAGCCAAGAGAAGAGATCTTGCCAAAAAAGAATAAAAAGCACAAAACTAAAGAACGTACAAAGAAGTCAGGAAAATGTGAAACAGAAGAGCAGAATGAAGACAGGGTAAAAGATGTAACCCGAGCACTTAATTCTCCTGACAAGGAGAATGATGCATCTTATTTAATGAAATACAATCTATCTACAACTCCATACTTGGAAAGGTAAGATTACTTAAGGTAACTATGGAAAGTTTGCAGTATCTGGGTTTATGAACATTTTATTAAAAGGATATCAAGAACTTAGACTTTTTCCTGCTTCCATCTGTCTTTCAGGGAAAAGCTTCTTTTCCCCCCTGCCCAGAGTCATCTGTTAGAATGGAGGCTTCAAATTCAAATGAACTGTTTTGCTTGTTGAATCCCTAACTACAGAGTAATCAAATCTATGTAGCAAAGGCATGAATTCAGGATCCCCTTCCAGAGCCCATGTGTTGACAGCATTTCCACACTGGGTTGGGTAAAGGGAAAGTAGGTTTCCCCAGTTATTTCCTTTCTCAAACATAAATGTGGTTGCATGTCATACAATAGCAAGGAAGTGAACATGATATAATTATCCTCTGAAGATAACCTTGATTGTATCTTGAGGCAAAAATCGGATGGTAATCCTGCAACAAAACAAATAACACTTACATTCTTTATTGCCACAACGTGTCCTTCTGAGACAGCAAACTTAGTCATGTTCAGCTTTGGAATTTGATGAAGTTGCACCCTAGCAGCTGTCTGCTGTCCCTCATTGCAGAAAGAATAGTTTCCCCTTGATGGAACACTCAAAACTTAAAAATCTACCTTTGGGAACATGTTTCAGGAGGTTCACCAGATTAAAATATTTTGCCCAAGGAAAGAGTTGTACATTAACTCAATAGTTCTCTAGTTTTAACTGTATGAAGGTGAAGGACCTGTTTGCTGTTTCCTTTGGCTATGGAAATGTGAAAGATCTGACTGGGGGTCATGACCTGCTCTTTCTACTAGATGCTGTAGAGGTAGTGTGTATAATTATGTACCCATGTTCAGTACAATATTTTTCTTTTCCTAAGTATGAAGATGCACCATGAGGCAAATGACTCCAATGCTAAAGACCTGAAAATTGTAACCCCTCTGCGATATTCTCAACGTATACGGGAAAAGATGTGCAAGTTGTCAGATACTGTTAAGGATCATGATCCCTGTGTGTCTTCACTGGAACAGCTGGGAGAACTGGGATCAAAACTCACTGCCTGTATCCACAGACAGAACAATGCACTGAAAGAAACAAATACTGATGTAGAAGAGTAAAAGTAGTAATAATTCTGCAAGGGAAGGGGGGAGTTGAATCCTTTTTAAAGGTTTTTTTTTCCTCAACTTTGAGAGAGGAAACAAAACTGTCAAGGATGGCTTAAGGATCAAATTTGACAGCTTGTGTCACTAAACTTTTAAACTTGTAAATTTGTGTACATTCTCAGACTCTGGTAAATCTGTTGGTCTGCTTTGGTACTTAAACATCAGTGTCTTCATGTTAAATGATTCATATTAAATACTGAATTAAAGACTAAGTTTAACATACTACATATAAGTTTTGCAATTGTAGTGTATTGCTAGCACCTACTGTTTTCCTGTTAATTCCTATATGTTCATTAGAATTGCACATTATTCTAACTTTCAGCTTAAACAAAAATACCTTACAAATTCCAATAGGGCAATGTCTACTATAGCAACTTTTGGTTTTGAAAACTAAAACCAGCTAGTAAGTAGTGGAACTAGTTTAAACAATACTGCAGTATCTATTTTTAGGGGTTATTTCAACAAACTGACTTTAATACCTTTAGTTACTTGGATTAATAGATCAACTAATTTACCTTAGATGGGCTCTCATACACTAATTACTATGTGACTATTCTAATATTGTTTTGCATTACTCTGTAATATGGTAGATTTATTAAACTGAACTGACCTGTATTGTTCTTTATTTATGGGTTTTAGGCTGGAAATGGTAATTGTGGAATAAGGCTACAGTCCTGAGGGACTGAACTCTGGAAATAACTGTAATCGATTCTTGAAAGTAAGCTGAAACATGCAGAATGCCATGAAATTTTTTGCATCCAAGGAAGAAGTTGGATTTATTTCAGTATGCAAAGATGAGCTCAACTGTGACTTAATAAAGCTTAACAGTTGAACACTTTCTGTCTTCAGTGGCTTAGTCCTGACTGCAAGCTGGACTCTTCCCTTCACAGCAGGGAGGCGCCATTTGCCTCAAGCGCGGGTTCTCGTTATATTCGTGCTGCTGCAGCCCAGTGCTGCAGCACCTTCCCCTCAGAAAACTTCCCCCACCCCTGACGCCAAGGGCAGTGGCTGCTCGAAGGGCGGTGGTTTAGAGTTAGACCGGCGGCGCCAGTGCCTGCCCGAAGGGCGGTGGTTGAGGGTCAGAGCGGCAGCGGCAGTGCTACCCCCTCCCGGGCAGGTGCCGCCATTTCGCGGCCGCGGGGCCGCCTCAGCCGGGCGGGGCCGGGCCCTTCCCCCCCCCCCCCGCGGTCCCGCCCTGCTCCTCCTCCTCTGCCTCACCACAGAGGAGGCCGGGGCGCGGCGCTCGCTTTAGCGAGGGGCCTGGCGGTCCGTAGCGCCTCGTCGTAAACACCGCAGCCGCCGCCCCCGGCCGTTGTCCCGCACCACGGGCGCTCAGGGACGCGAGGAGGCTCTGTCTGCGGGCCCGGCGCGGAGCTGCCGCCCGGTGCCGTCCTGCGGGAGGGGGCTGCCGCGCCGCACCGCGCCTCGCGTGCGCTGGGCGCCTCCTGGGCGGCGGCAGGTGTGAGGAGCGAGCCTGCACCTGTGGGCAGCGGCGTGTGAGGGGCAGGGTGCCAGAATACTTGCAGAGAAGCGGAATAATTTAAGTTGTATGGCTTTATCTTCCCTACTTTTTTCCGTGTGCTTTAATCAAGTAAGATATGTTACAGATATCACGCAGGCGTCTTCAGATTTTTAAGTAAAATGATTAGCGTGTTTATTTTTTAACCTCTGAGTAAATAAAGGGTGTTATCTTTTGGGAAACTGCTAGGCCCTCAGATACACCCTGTTAAAATAATTCGTCTGTTTAAATGCATGTGTATAGGTATATATCTAAATTAATTTGAATTGTTGATGACTAAGTTCCTACATTTTAAAGGGAATACATAGGTTGGAAATCTGGTAGTTACTGAGTTCTTTTTACATGAACACGAATAATATTTTCCACCCATACAGAATCCTGTTTTATCCTGCTTATGCTGTTTTGCAGGAGAGCTGTCTCTAACAGCTTGAAACTTACTACTGTTTATCATTATTTTGCTTATGAATTTTGTTTAGAATTATGAAACCATCTGCAGAAGTGTGGGTAAGTAAAAAATGATGGTATGCTGCAGGGTTATAATCTCGATTTTCAAAGGGCTTTGAACATTCTAGATATAAGATTGTGGAGATACGCTACATTAAATTGGACTTTCTGAAGGTCTTATTTGCAGTAAAGTCATGATGATCATGATCAAAAATTGTATTTATGGTAAGACTGAACAATTGTAGGTACCAATATACTGTAATTGTCATCCATGCTAATTATTTTGGACTTCTTTCCTCATGCAGATAATATAAAAATGGCCAACATTTTTTCAAAAAATGAATCAAGGTCATGACAAGGTTTAGAAGGTCCTCCTGTGAAAGAGAACATTTAAAGAGAAGTGCTGGACCTTGGTTTACAAAGAATGGAAGAATACAAAGTGTTGAAAGTACTAGGAGAGGGATCCTTCGGGAGAGCTCTCCTAGTTCATCATGAAAGCAGTAATCAAAAGTATGCAATGAAGGAAATAAGACTTCCAATAGTAAGTGTTACATTTGCATCACCTCCCCCTCTGCTTAAAAAAATATATATATATTTTCAAAATGCTGAATACCTTTGCTGAGAGTTATATGTGTTAGACATCTGCAGGATATGGCTATTTTATAACTATGTCTGAGTTGATGTCATTGATAACAAATAAAGTAATAAAATCTGATCTGTTTCACAAAGTTTGTGGATACGTTTTAGGAACCGTAGCATATAGGAAGTGGTACCAAATGAGATCCTTGTTCCTCCACGTTATTGACTGGATTCCCATTGGCTTCACTAGAACAAAGATTTTGTTTGTAATACCTAA
Organism: Apteryx mantelli; assembly: GCF_036417845.1. NCBI lineage: Eukaryota > Metazoa > Chordata > Aves > Apterygiformes > Apterygidae > Apteryx > Apteryx mantelli. Next base: position 31,194,404 of record NC_089978.1, read on the forward strand.
TGAGGAAATACCTGATTTTCAGCAATAATAATATGAAACTATTCAGGTTATCTGTTCTGTATTTAGCTAACGAAAAAAGCACAAAATGTGAGGCTTGTGCTCTATCCAGGCTGAAGCTAAGTTAACACCTAGGCCCTTGGCTTTATATTCAGTTTATGCAATGTAGATTGCTGGGTGTTCCAAAGTCACTGTGTGCTGCTTTGGTACATAGGTACACATTGTTAAAATAGAAGAACTTTAACTGAAGCAGCAAAATGCCCTCTCAATTAAAAAAATAAAGTAAGAAGTCTTAAACTAGTAATAAACCATAAATGAAAAATGACGGAGTTTTCAAGCTTCTAATTAAATGACTTCTTAGAATGACTAAAGAAAGTAAGTTGAAGTCCAGTTCTTAAAAATGTTTCTCTTTTGGAAATGAGGTGTGTAATGTGTATATATGAAGACGTTAGTGCAACATTTATATAAATGTGCTTACGTTTTCAGTCTTCATCCGATGTAGAGAACTCCAGGAAGGAAGCTATTCTGTTGGCTAAAATGAAACATCCAAATATTGTTGCCTATAAAGAATCATTTGAAGGTAAGCATAACCACTTAAAATACCTTTATTTGCTTTACAAAGTTTAGAGTTTAACTTGCATACTACTGAGGGATCAGGATTAAATATTTTTGTTTATAATATATATAGCATGTAGTTGGAGTTCTATAATAACAGTAGTATATTTATTGTGTTAATGAAATGACTAAGTATTCTTAAATTACCTAAAATTTAGCTGATGGACATCTTTATATAGTGATGGAATATTGTGATGATGGAGATCTAATGCAAAAGATTAAGCAACAAAGAGGAAAGCTGTTCTCTGAAGATACGGTAAGAAAAGACATAGTTTTGAACCAAGGACCTAGGAGCCCTTTTTCATGTAAACTGAAGCACTCTACATCACATAAAACAAATTATAGATATACAAAAGCCTTAAATATTTTAAATGAAAACAATTATCTAGTGACAGATAGAATATAAGCATTATTTCTTTGATAATTTCCTGCAGAACAAGAACAAGGTAAGAATTGGAATGAGAAAGGAATAAGCAAGAAGTTGCTCTCTGCATCTGAGAAATATGCAGACAGTATGAAAAACATGGTCAGGTTTGCATGCATAAGTGCTTGCAATTAAGTGAAGAATTTGACTCCAAACTCTGTCAGATTTTAAAGCACAGTAAGAGGTACTGCAAATGAATAGTAAATAAAGCACTCTGAGATAAGTGAAAGCAGCCAGGAGACTGAATGCTTGCATATTATGTAGCAATTAAAGTTCAAAGCATCCAGCATGCATTAACTTCTTTTATCGCAGAAGCTATAAAATTACTTACAAAAAGGTCCAAAGTTACACTGCAGTGATTGAAAACTACTTCCTGCTACATCTAGAAACATCATTTTAGTTAATCTAGTAATCTAATCTAGAATTTAGACTAGCCAAGCATCTCTAAGAGCTTTATTTTGAACATTTAAAGAGAATACTTTTCCTTCTAGAAACTAGAAACTCAGTGCTAATTTTTAAAATTTGTTAATTAACTATGAAGTCATAATTGGCATGCTTATAAAATGACCATCAGATAAAGTGTCCTCTACTGACTCTCTAGCTTCATTATTATTTTTTTTTATTATTATTAGCTTGTTTAGATACAAGTAGCAAACATTCTTCCTGCCATGTTAAAATATACTTTATCTTAACAAATTAAATCTTTCATGCTGACTGGAGGCTGTTATGCTGGAGTTACAAATAACTCCCAGATACTGTGAACACAATTGTTTTTTGCGCCCTTTATGGGTTTCTTTTATTCCATCAGTGAAATATTCATTACATACAATATTGAGCTGTTTTAACCTGTATTTACTCATTTCAGATCCTTCACTGGTTTGTACAGATGTGCCTGGGTGTGAAGCACATTCATGATAAACGTGTGTTGCACAGAGATATCAAGTCCAAGGTGACTGGAGCGTGTTTCATTGCCATTTATAAACCCTCTTCTGCCTGCAGTAGTTCAGCTCCCTTTTCATAATGACCTGTTACTTCTGCATGCTATGTTTTTCATTTGAGTTTAAGAATATTAGGCAACTGAAAAGGTTGAGTGTATGGGATGACCTAACATTTTGGGCTGAAACATCTAAGTATAGATGAACTTTTCATATCTACTCCTTTATGTGATTTCCACACTGCTGATGGCACCAGTTGGTTGTGACAGGCTGCAGGTAATTTAAAACAATAAAAGAAGCATAAAGAAAGCAGTAGTTATGGGGTATGCAGTTTGTAAATGTCTTGCCTCTCATTTTCTCTTTGTTATTATCTCCTGGTAGAAAGATAGAAGTTCAGAAGAAAGTGCGGCCACAGTGGTTTGAGTACAGCACTGAGATTAAGGCATTTCTAAGCTCTGATTCTTCCTGTGCTACTTATGGTGGGGCTTTAGGCTAGTCATTTAACCTTTCTATTTCCCTCTAAACAAAATGTAATTCTTAACTTCTTTTGTAGAAGTACTGTAAGAAGCAAGTGAAAAAATATAAAGATAAAATATCAGAAGTGATTGTCATTTTGTTTTCCATATATACAAACTGCAGAAACAATTCCTAGAAAAATTTTTAAGTTTATGAATCTTTATCCTTTTCTTGAACTGCAGAATGTCTTCCTCACTCAAAATGGAAAAATAAAATTGGGAGATTTTGGGTCTGCACGTCTTCTTGCACAGTATGTGATATCTCCACTGATCTCAGTGGTGTAAAATCTGTTTTTACCATTGATAAATAGTACAGATGTCTTAAGACATTGCTTTTCATGTGGCTTTTCTTCTCTGTCGTTTTGGTAGTCCAGTGTCGTATGCTTGCACGTATGTGGGAACTCCTTATTACGTGCCTCCAGAAATATGGGAAAGCATGCCATACAACAACAAAAGGTACTCGTGCTTTCAGTGGTCACAGATGATGCCTGACTGATGTATGTCTTTACTGTCGTCTAAATCTGGCTTTGTGGCTGATCCGTGTTTGGTTTGGAGAAGGTATTGAGTTAAAGAATATTTGGAAATGGGTAATGTCAGGTTTTTACATGGAAAGGCCTGAATTCCTCTTTGCTTGAGTAACTGAAAATGCAGTATCTGTAGTCTTACAAATTCAAAAATTGACATCCAGACTGCTCTCTGTGAACTTGTGGGAGTAAACATACATAACGTATAGATGTGGGTGCACATGTATGTATGTGTTTGTGTCTTTTAGCTGGTCTTATTTTTTAAGCTATTCCTGCATGTCCTCATCATATAGGTATAATGGCTACAGAATTGATAACTCTCTTAAGCTTACAGAGACTAGTTATTTTGGCCTGCATACATGAACTTGTAATAGCATCCTGATAGTATGGTGTTTACAGTTTTCTTCCAGATTTCAACATACTAAGCCATTTTATATTTCCTCTCACAGACCTGTTCCTTAACCCTAGTTGTACCTGAATCTGATTTATAAAGCGACTCATTTTCCACAGGAGGGAACAGAGCCATCTAGCTAGTTAAGCCTTTTCTCTTGCAAGAAGGATGTTGGTTGCTTCTTGTGCAGAGGGCAGTACCCACTTTCTGCAGAAGCAGGAGATGCTTTTTATCAGTAGGAGAATTCTCATTGGCAGGGGCCAGAATTCCAGCTCTCAAAATGAGGATTGTGTGGCTGCCATCTGATGAAAAGGGCTGTGGAGTACAAAGAGTTTGCAGAGTGGAAGGATAAATATCATTGCAGCAAATTTCTGTGAATTCTAGGAATAAAATGCAAGCTACTATTGTATGACAGTCATTCTTATTTACATCAGGGCTAGATAAAGTAAAAAGATCCTTTTCACTGGAGAAACGAAACACATAATTGTATTGTCTTTTATGATTACTGATATTTATTTTAGCTTATTTAATTCAATTAGCTTAACACATGGATAGTGAATTTCACTTTTGCTAGGCAGCATATTAAATTGTAATCTTTGGCTCAAAATTTCTCATCTTTCTCTATACTTACAGTGATATATGGTCTCTGGGATGCATTTTATATGAGCTGTGCACTCTTAGACATCCAGTAAGTATGGCTTATTGCTATCAGAAAAGTATTGGACTTCCTTAAAAATTAATTAGCAGTTGGCTATAATTCAATGGATTCACAGCCAATTATATATTTGGCAGATGTGTTTGCTGCTGCTGTTGTTGAAAGCGGGAAGTATTGCTCCATCTTTTTCACCCCACCTGCATTACATGCTTTCTGTTTTTTAGCAGTTCTTGGACTTACCAGACCGTTTTGTGAATCACTCAATTTTCTAAATTGTTAGAAAACAATTTTTTTTTCTTGATTGATTGATTTTCTTCAATATCAGTGAGGTGAACTGGAGTTTATTAGAGTCTAGTAGGTACCAGACTGGTTCAAACTCTCTGCAGGGACCTTGCAAAGAGCCTTGTTGTTTTATGGGATCAAGATGACTGCAAAAGACAGAGAAAAGGACACAGGTAATCTTTGCTAGTGAGCCTATGTTGTATGCAAGTATAGCTAAACATAGTAAGCTATGAGCAAGTTTGGTACCTCACATCAGTGTTTGATAAACCTGCTCGCTTATTCATCCAAATCGATGAAGTCGCTCTCCAAGCACTGGCCTCTTTGATGGGGCAGAGGGGGTCTTGATGAATGGTTCTCTTTCTCTCTCTCCGGGGCCATTGTCTTTTATTGTGTTGATGCTTTGTTTCCTGTGTGGTAACTTTCCTTAGCTTCTGTATGCAGACACATGGCTAACACTTGATAGGCCTTATCAGGTTATGTTTATTTGACAAGACAACGTGATCATTCTAATTTCAGGTCATCTTGTCTTAGTTTCTTAGCAGCAGCAGTTTCATTTCAGCAAGCTAATAATATACCTTGAAATCCTATGTATCAGCAAAAGATTCTATATAGCTGCAGCTGCTAGCAAAACAAGAGTTTAGAAGTTTATAATGTACACAAGTGATGAGGAAGCCTGTCCATCAGCCCATGCTAAGGCTGATGGTTAGCCTGTGCTAGCCTGAGTAAGACTGTGGCAAGACTTTGGAAGTGTTACAGCTATTTAAGCCATGCTCATAGCTGGGATATCAAGGAGCAGGGTCTCCTTCTTCCCTTTTTAGCAGAAGCAAAATGTTACGTACCCGAGTTTTATTCTCCTTCTATGTGATGGTCCCATTTGTTCTTGCCTTATCTATCAGAAGTGATGCAAAAGGGTACTGCACCCCGCTGATGCTTGGTACTCTGCAGCCGAGCCGGCAGGATGTACAATAAGAATGCTCTTTCTCTATGGAAATGGAAGTTCAGCCATTTTAGCTCAGGTTGTTGCCACCCATGGTTTTAGCCATCCCAGCTCATTTTGCAGTCATCAGATCACCTGTGCCTGAAAACTAATTCCTAACTGAAGACTCGTAACAATTAGCTGGGAAAACTAACAACTTAAACCATTACACCTAGATTTGCAAGAGAGTATTTGTGCACTTAAAGGCTACTTCTGATTTTTTTTGTAATCAAAGGCTGCATCTTTACTGACTTACAGTTTTGCTCCTGTAGTTTGATTCTAATCTCAAGTATTTGAAGAAGAGGACACTAAGATGATCCAAGTTTTCTCAGTGCTATATACCTACCAAAATAAAATGTGAACAGTCATAATTTTTAAGAATAACTCCTGCCTGCTTTTCAGTTGTACAAATTATCATTGCAAGGTGCCTGTTATGATCAGCTTTTTATTTTAGTTAAAATGTGTATGCAAACTGTGATGTTTTCATTCACAGCAAATTTCATTTTTTTAATTGTTAACATAAACAAGCAACCATGTGCCTGCAGCACATAAACAAGCACCCATCAAACCCTGCAGAACCTAAACAGAAATGTTTCTGATTTGTTCACTGAGGGGTATTTTTCCCTGCATTTGAATTAGACCCCTGAAATTGTCAAATTGGAAGCCAAATCAGTATGGTTATAGAGAGCCTACATAGATACATACTATTCATTTTTATATAATAAATGTTAAAGTTGCTCTTAAATTAATGTCAGCTTCTTTTTATCTTACACTTGAACTTTGTGTTCTAATGTTCATTTATTTTTAATGCAGTTTCAAGCCAAAAGCTGGAAACATCTCATCCTTAAGATATGCAAAGGATCCTACAATCCACTACCATCTCACTATTCCTATGAGCTTCATTACTTAATAAAGCAGATGTTTAAGAGAAATCCCAAGAACCGTCCATCAGCTACTACTATTCTTGAAAGGGGTTGTTTAACCAAACTTATCAAAAATTGTATGCCTTCTGAGGTACAGTAAATTCTTTGTCTTTAAATTTAAACTATAGTATGTACATTTTAGATACTAACTCCGTTTCCTTTGTAGTCAGGTTGTCAGTGTAAAACAATATAAAATGTAGTGCTGTGTAGGTTCTACTCGAAAAGCCATAAATACATTTGCAGACTTTGCAGGAAAGTGAGTTTTAAAAAGAAAAGTTGAGCATTGACATGATACTGTTAAGATTAGATAGATACTGTTAGCTGTAACAGTATTTTATGTATTAAGTCTATTTTTAACAAATAGCATACACAATAATTTGGGAAAGATTAAAACAGTGCGTACTAGCATCTCTTTGTACACATTCCAGATGACATCTGAATTTGAACAGGCATTAAAGGAAACCAAGAAACATGAAGGCAGCGCAGCAAGACCGAAAGGTAATTCAACAAACCTTTTTTTTGGTATACTAGTAAGGAATGACAAAATGACTAGGAATTGTAAGATCTTAAATACAGCTATAGAACATCAATTTTATGTGTTCAAATAGACTTTTAATTAATTCACAATCTAATGTCATTGAACTTGTATGGAAAATGCTTGAAGTGTGTGAATTGTATTCCAATAGGAGGCTTTATATTAGAAGGCTTTTGAACTGGGCATAACTGAGTGCTGTATGTTATCAGCTTCACCCTATCAGAAATATGGGGCAGAGCTGAACGACAGTACATACATTGAAAGTCTAATTTTTAGATTTGTGTTAGAAATAAACTATACAATTCTAAAAAGAGGAAAACTTTTAGCTGTTGCATCTAGTTTAAACATGGCAGTGATTTCTTTCTCAGAATATGATGAAGCAAATTATTTTCACTATTATTTTTTAAAGAGAGTGTTGGATTCTTTCCTGTGCACAAATTTAACTACATCCAAATCTGTACATATTTGTAGCATAAGCAGGTCCTATTTTACTGTAGAAGGGCTCAGAGGAACTGAATAGCAGAGGGACCCCCTTGTTGAGAATGAGATAAGTGGACAGAAGTGTGAAGAAGCTTCACATAATTTTCTTTCATTGCCTGGTTCAGCGGCATTGCTGTCATGCCTCTGGAATACCACTTTACCACATGTTTGCCAAAAGTGTTAATTTACCTCTTGACTCTGTCCCTTAATGTGTAGGTAACATTACAGCTGGTGGAAGCTCAAACAGTGAGGAAAAAAATAGGGTAAGTATTCAAATATAAATACAATATTTATATTTTTAGCAAATTAGAAAGTTCTGTATTATAGAAAATTCATTCTGAAAACTACTTGTATTTGTTAAGCCATAGATCAGCCTACTAGGTCAGGTATCATCTGTGTTCAGGTTTCAGCATTTTCCTGTGCATTTTCAATTTCACACCATTGCAACATTTTGATGTGTTATGGGCCGATGTTTTCCACATTTAGTTCATTTCCAAGGTGGATTTCATTATAGCCCTGGCAAAAAAAAAAGCTCTCCTGTTTTTCTAAGCTTTGGGATACTGCCTAAAATTATGCATTTTCTTTGCTTTAGGGACATATTTTGAACAGGCTGCTGTAGAACCAGTCCAGTCTGTATATAATTCTCACTAGGGTTTAGTGCCCATGTGAGGTTTCAGGTGAGGAGAATTAAGTCACAAGTGACCAAGAAATCACTTCTGTGTAAATTATAGCACAGGCTGTCTCAGCCATATTGACTATATTTTTCAAAACATGTTGCCAGTAGGGCTCATTTTTTCTCTTTTAATAGACCTGTCAATCCAAGAAGCTTACTATTTGGGTGCATCTTGTTTTCTCTGGGAATGTGACTCATTTATATTGCTACTGTTTTTAAATACAAAGAATAAACCCACAAATTGCATCAAGTAACTACATTTGTGCTTAACTGCAAAAACTGAGATTGTCTGTCAAAAATGGACATGCAGTGTGAAATATAGCGTAATAATAGATGCAGTGCAATTGCAATCACCTTCCTGGTGTCAGCAGTTTAGTTTTTAGATCATCAGGCCAGCCATTTTGTAGCAAAACTAAAATAAGTAATGCCATGTGAATATTACTGCTTTGTTTTTTGGACAACAAAGTTAATGAGTAATATGGTCTTGATTCTTTTAAAGCAAAGTAAAGAACAAAGTAGCAAAAGTAGACCCTTTCAACGGGAAAATATTACCAAGGATTTGAGTGAAAACACACAAGAGCAAAGGAAATCTGGTGAGGAGGGTAAGTTTTGCATAGTTTTAAGGCTTATGAATTTACCTTCATGTAGCAATATTGATCCAGCCACATTTTAACATAAACAGGTAGAGCGTACTGTTACTGTCGCGTGAAGGGAGGACAAGGGGTAATCAACTTTGCCTGCTAGAGCCCTCCTAAAAGGGCTTTCACTGAGTCAGATTCGCAAAGTTGATCAAAATAGACAATTTATTAAAGCGACAGATAACAGGTTCAGGATTGCCAGTGATAAATGCACTTACTGCAACAAATTCTACTTTTTCTGAGCTCAAACTGATAATTAAGCACTTTCAACAATGGTATTTTTCCCGGGGTAACATCTGACGTTGTCGGAGGCGCAAACCTTACCAAAAAGGCGTCCCTGTTTTGGGGAGGAGAAAGGTCCAGGCCCGTCGACCCCCCCGTTCGTAAGTTGGTGTTCTCGTCCTCAAAATGGAGGATCATTTATGCACTGAATTTATACTCTTGGCGAGGTGGGGCCGAGTCAAACACTGTGGGATGTTTGGTCCTTGTCGAACTCAGCAGAGGGTGTCAATGGCTGCTGGCCTTTTTTTCTTTTGCCCCTATCAACAACACCAGGCTGCAAGACTCCCGCCTCGCCCCAGGTATTGTTTTGGGTAGAGCAATGTCAAGTGGTGAGACCTCCGCCTCGCCCTGGGCGCTGCCTCACCCCTCACCAGCATGGGCATCAGGCTGCAAATCACCCTTTGTATCCACTGTTTACCCCATGGCAGGGAGGATCACAGATAATCACAGACCATTATCCCACACGTACAAGTCTGCATCAATAGAAGAACATTCCACTGTGTGTCTGGAATTACAGATTTACTGCTCATCCGAGATTAAAAAAAAATTCTAGGAAGTATTAAAAATGATTGTTTGAAAATATTTGGTATAGAGTTAATGCATGGGGTCATTTTACACCCTTTTACCAAATTCAGACTTGAACTGATAGAATTAAATATCACTGTTAGTGAAGTATGTTAGTTAAGTACGTTAGTGAAGTATGTTAGTAAAGTATGGCTAGTACTACTTTGCAAGGACAGAGAAACAAGTGAGATGCTGGTTTTCATCCTTCTTTTTTGTTGCCATTAAGCAGAAACTTCTGAAGTCCCCCCAGGAATCACTGATTTGTCACATCCTCACAGGAGGCAGTGGGAGAAAAAGATATCCAATACCGTAGAGAATGTCCTGGAAAATGCATCCTTGCTTTCTTCCAGTTTTACATCTGAAGAGATTAAAAGTAAGATCCAGTTAAATGTCTTTTCACACATTTTTAATTTAAGTAATATGAGTGCTTCTTTGCAGATTTTAAAAGCCAGAATTTTACACAGAATATTTAAAATAAAGATGTAAAAATTATTTTAGAATTTTCTATTGGTAAACACTCAAAAAGTCCACAGTGCTGAAGAGAAAAGATGCAGGACCTCCAAAAATTGTTAAAGTCTCAAATGTGTGACAGGAGGATTGCAAAGAGTGATAAAAGCTGCCTAGTTAGCAGTAGCAGCCCTAAAATTATCATCATCACTAAGAAATTATGCTGCCAACCCCCCCTTAACATGCTATTCATTGGGGTAACACTGAGGTTATTGAACAAGGTTCATTTGATGCAGAATGGAGCTGCCTGTCTTTCAAGTACAGCAGGCTATTGGGAGCATGTAACATTTGTACCTCTACTTTTGCTATTAGTTAACACACAGATAATGCCAGAAATAAGAACTATTAATGACATAGCTCAGATGTGAGATGGACTCTTCCTTCTTTTACGACAACTGCTTTTACCAAGAGGACTTAACATGGGGTTTCTTTTGAAAAATGTGTTGATTTTCAAATGCCCCACACCATATGCAATTGTTATAATTATTTCTTGTGATTATGGGTATGTATTCTAGGTAAATGTGAATAGATGTTATTGAAATAAGCAATCAAGATAAGAATAATCAAAATGTTTCCAAGCTGTGGTGGGAATGTTACATGATAATAATATGAAGGGCAGTGGGAGAGGACAGAAAAAAATGCATGCGTTTAGTTGTTCTCCTACTAATAGGCATAGAAACAGCCATAGGCTCCATTTTGTGAGATGGGAAGAGGCACTGGTTAAGCATGCAAAGGCTCTGAGTCCTCACACTAGGTCCTGGTTTCTGTTGGCTCCCTGATAAGAGAAGGCTCTACTTCTGCCTTCTGTATTCCTCTTTCCTTATAATGCTGATATTGTCAACCTCAGTATGTTGAGAGAGGGCAGCAGTGCTACAGAAACATCTAGACTCTTTCTTCCTGCATTTTTCTCTTAAATGTCATCTTTGTAATCCATGCAGTTAATGCCATTTTATCTAAATAGTATTTATTAATGACTTTATACCTAGGTGGCTGTGTTACAAACTACAGTGAAAATAAGCCACGTAAGCAGTGGAACAAGGAAACTCCTCAGACCCTAATGAACATTCTCAGTAATGCAGATGTCAGCTTAGCATTTAAAACATACACGATTTATAAACCAGGTAAATCCCCAGTTTTCAGGCAAACTTCTCTGCAAACAAGTTCATTCATACAGAATTTTTTTTACATAGCCCCTATGTATAGAGAGATTGTGCATTTTCTTTCATGTCACAACAGACTGATTTTATTTTAATGTTTACCAAATGAAATATGAACTTACTAAAAAACAAATTGAGAGTTTATGAGTAATTGTACATCTTCACTACATCTCTTTATGAAGGATTTTCACTTACAGCTCAATACCTAAATGAGGCTCTGCCATAAATCCAGAGGCTGCAGAGCCATGCAGTCTCCACCCTGCAAAGTGGCACGGTGCACGTGGGAGGGAGATGCAATAAATGGGCTGCAGCTCCATTAGATGTATCTGGCAAATCCACTTTGACTAAGTCAGTAGTGCCCTTTCTTCAAGGCAGGATGGTGCAAAAGTTTGGCAAAAGATAATTTCTTCTGTCAGAACTGCTTTATTCAGTTCAAGCTGTAGACTATAAATATGCATAGCCACAGTCACACATAGTAGTCTGCACTTTAGTTGCTTTATTAGTTTATCTCCTCACTTAAGCAACAACTTGTACTAGAATCTGCAAAAAACTGTAGACAAGTTAGAAAGACTATATTGTATTTATATTTTTAATCTATTTTTGTTATTTTTTCATTTTTAATACTTTCAAAGCTTCTGAAAATATATTAAAAGGGCCACTTTCTGATGGAACTGAAGCATCTGATGAAGTAGATGGTGAATGTGAAGCTATTGTCACAGATTTGGAGAGACTTGAGCCTAGAACTAATGAAGATGACACGTATGTCCAAATGGCATCCTTGTATTTTTGTTTTCTTTGATTCCTTTAAAGTGATTTTCTCAAAAAAATTCCCCTGAAAAAAGCAGTATTTTTCTCAGCTTCTAAATCCATCCTTCTTTTACCTAATGATATTAAAATTTAGCAGCACTCACCTTCTTTAGTGTATTTATGGTTATTAATGATGTCAAGATTAAACAGATAAATAAGCAGATTATTTTTGCTGGAGACTTTGCAAAAATGAAGTCATGAGATTAGATCCACAGGAGAGTGCAAGCCGCCTTTTTGCTTGAAACATCCTTGTACTCTGATTTTGAAATCAGACACCCAGCAGTGCAACCATTCACTAGTGGTGTGCTTGCTGTATTTGTGTATTACGCTTCGTACTTTTTTATGCTTAGTGCAATAAAATTGCTTTTGTACCAACTTAGGGATATAGTTGTACAAACTTTTTAACTTCTATCTTGCGTTTGTTTCATGTTAGTGATTCATTTTTCATGTTTTTAAACAAGGAAAGTGCACCGCAACACATTCTGAACATAAGTATTTTATTTTATAGATGTGTGCATGTTTTGGAGGGTTATTGAAATCTCAGTATATGTCATTCTTTTTTATTTTTATGATTCTTAGAGATGAAAGTCTTAGGCATGTATTACTGCAGTTCAACTGCAAGCCATTATTATTAACACCTACATGGTATCTTAAGATATACATTTGTCTTTGCTTTTGATAAAACTTAGTTTGGGTAAAATCAAAAGAGAACCCCTATTGGTTCAACCCAGTCAGAATGGTGCAGGGAATAAATCTCCTATGTTGATATTCTAACATAATTTCTCCTGTTTACAGGATAATTTTGGAAAAAATAAAGATTGATAAAGTTGTATGATTTTGCTTTGCAAAATAACATTTTGAGATCTATTTTTAGGGACTTCGATGAGGAAGATGACCCAGATTGGGTGTCGGAACTGAAAATGATACTTGAAACACAGTAACTGAAAGCTTGAATTTCTCTACAATAACTGAAGAAGTTATACTTGCTGATATTTATAATTCAAATCAGGATTTGCTGTAGTTACTAATAAAAGGATCTCAATCAATTAATTCTGAGTGTGCATGTTTTGTGTATCACATACCAGAGGAGGGAAAATGCATAACAAAATTTCGAGCTAGAATGCTTGCAAATAAGCAAATCTAGATTACAAATGCATTTGGAGTTGGTAACAGCTTGTAGAAATGCTCAGCTGAAAGCATTTGTGCTCACAGCACTGTTTAAATTGGTCCCATTGCTGAATTTCAAGAAGTGGTGTAACACTGTGAGAATGTGTAAAGTTTTTCTTCGTGACTACACACTGAAATACTATATACTAGGAATAACTGAGCTTGTCTGAAGGGCATAAAATTGAAAATATTTCTCTATGCTAAATATTTGAGACTTAGTGCATGCAGTTATTAATCCTCTGAAAATACCTGAGGCTGTGCTTTTGCCTGAATTACTTCCATGGCAACATCCTTCCAGATGCCATTACATGTGTAGAAGAAAGCTAATTTATTCATAAATATGGACTAATTTTCTCATTCTGATAGGGTGAAAGACTTCTTTAAATGATGGGAGATTTTTGATGCTGCAGAAAGCATTATGCACAGTGTCAGATTTGCGATTTGTGCTGGCTGTTCGGTACTAAATAGTAAATTTTATGAGAGCAGCGCAAAAGGGAAGTGCAGAAGTGCTCTCCACAGTATTCTTGGGAAGCTCTTTTGACTGTATTCATGTCTCACTGTGAACATATAAAATAATACTGGAGAATAACAAGCATGGAAATCTTGAGGAAGCCTGTAGACTGAGTATAGAGCTATTTCATACTCCATCTCGTGTTGCACAGTAGCGGTATCTGAGGCTCTGGCAGAGATGCAGGAATTAGCGATACTCCCGGTTTGCTCTTTGACCACCCTACTGCTGTTCCTCTCCTCTCAAAATGTTTATAATGGCACGAAGGGGCAATTTGCACAAGGAAGACAACGTGTGCTCCTGCGCACTGCTCCGAGCACACGGTCCCTTAGCAGCCCTAGGCTGTTCCCAGGGTGTTTCCTGCCCCTTCCCGCCCCAGCCCGGCGCAGGGCAGAGCCCCCCGCAGCCATTTCGCGTCGACCCTTGGCCCCCGGGCCAGCCTCGGCCGTGACACCTCCACCTCGGGGAGGAGCCGGGGCAGGCCGGGGCCGCTCCTCGCGCTCCTCCTCCCGGCCGTGGCGGCTCCGGACGCGGCTGGGCGCACGCAGGTACCGCTTCCCCCGGGCCGAGCCGGGTCGGGCCGCAGGGCAGGGGAGGCCGCCACGACGGCCGCCCGCCTCACGCGCCCCGTCGCCATGGCGACGGCGCCACAGCCAGGGCGGGAAGGGCGGGTCGGCGCCGGGCCGAGAGAAACCCCCGCCGCCATGTTGGTTCCCTCCCGGAGCTCAGCCCAAACCCTGCCAAACCGCACGTCGTGCCTCCCCCTCTTCAGCCCTCCCCCCCCAGCAGGAGGTTGTAAACGGTCAACCGTGGCTTTCTGTAGGTCCTACAGGGAGTGCTGGCCACCCCGACTCCTTCACCTGGGCGTTGGGTGGTGCAATGGCCAGGGTTTGCAGCTGAACCCCACCACTGCCCCTCCCGACGCCTGGCCCCGCGGCACCTCACACCCCAGGGCCCTGCTTCTGTGTGACAAACCCATCGCAATTAGCCATGGCCGACCCTTCCAGCCAGCTCTCTCCATAGCCAGTGGTGCTCTGGGGTGCAGCTCGTCACACCTGCGGCAGAGGCCTGCATGAGGGTTCTGCGAAGCGTGTCGCAAAAGTGACCATTTCTCACCAATGACTATGACAGGGAGCTGATTCTGATACAAATACCAACATTAGAAATATCTGCACGTCAGCCTACCAGTGAGTTGTGCTGAAAAACCTCTAGTCATGGAGACAGCACAGGCTTCCTAGGGAGTCTGCTCCAGAGCTTGCCTGTCCTTAGTGCTACAAAAATTGCAGTATCTTCTCAAATCTCCCTTGCAAAAACTTAGGCCAACTAAGAAAAAAACAGTTTTACAGTGTGTGTTTTTATTTTGCTGGGTATCGCAGAATCAAGGAGTGGTTGAGGTTGGAAGGGACCTCTGGAGATCATCTAGTCCAACCCCCCTGCTCAAGCAGAGTCACCTAGAGCACGTTGCCCAGGATTGTGTCCAGGCGGGTTTTGAATATCTCCAAGGAAGGAGACTCCACGGCCTCTCTGAGCAACCTGTTCCAGTGCTCTGTCACCCTCACAGTAAAAAAGTGTATGTTTGCTTACAGATAGATTGCAAAAACATGTGACATAAAACACTGACATTACTGTTTGTGCCAGAGGTTTTCAGCTGATTGCTAATGCTTGGCAGTGCACTTGGTTATGGTTTTCAGAAGGCCAGTTGTTGATGGCACTTTTTTTTTGCTGCCAGAATTAGATCAATTAGTATGACTTGAATTTACAAGAAATGCTTTCTCATTTTATTTTTCCATGAAGAGACCATGTCTGCAGTATTGCTAGCTTCAAGAAATAATGTCAGGCTTTGCAAAGTCTTTTCATAATCTTAAACAGTACTTGTCTTTTTTTATTTTTTAGGGTACAGTATACTAGGACCATGTTTCAAGCTTCTCTTTATGAGAGACTCTCATAAATTTGCTGCTTACAGAAAGCTGAGGTCCTCAGTAATTTGCAGACTTCCAGGAGATGACATTTTGAGTCATATCATCAACAGCATAAGACTTGTGATAACAATGATAGTCTTGAGAGGTAGCCTGTATGTCAGTGGTACAAACTCATGTCATTGAGGGTACAGCACTACTTGTGGAATACTAATTTGGCAACTTTTTTATTTTAGACACTGCTTTAAGATAAAGACATCATGGATAAATATGAAATCATAAAAGAAATTGGAGAAGGATCTTTTGGCAAAGTATTCTTGGCAAAAGGAAAAGTAAATAATGAGCAATGTGTTATCAAAGAGATCAATTTAACTAAGGTAAAACAACAAAACTTGTGTGATAACACTGGTTATTATTTACCTGATTGTAATATTATGTTTAACAAGGGTGTGAACTTGGGTTATGTTTTATCTCCTTTACAGTTGCATGTTGATTATATAGAGTTAAGCTTTTCAAAGACTGTAGTTTTCAACTGCTAAATTAGTGATTTTACAAGCATAAAATAGATATACATTTTGGTATTAACATTGTGTTTATTTTTCACTGCATTTTAGTTCTTTTCAAAACTTCTCTCTACTTAAAAAGTATGACAGTAGCCTAATTTAAATTTTATAATAGATGATTCAACTACAATAAAACTATTGTTGCTGAAATAATTGAACAAAGCACAATTTTTGTGATACATTTTTCTCAACTTCTTCATTTCTTTTTTTCAAAGCCATATTTTCAAATGTGAGTAATTCACAATGGAGCCTTTCAGATTCTCATTTGTGTTTATGGCAATTTGACATTAAGGGTGGGATTCATCTCATCTAATTTTAAATACCCATTCTGTAGATGTCAGCATCAGAGCTACTTGGCTAGACTGCCTTTCTAGGAGAACAAGAGAAATATGCATTTTTAGGATGCTGTTTATCTTGCCTATTTTAGACTTCTGCTTTAGAATGAGATGACTTATTCCATAAAAGTGGCATGTTTCTTTTCATTGATTATAAAGGTAGATTAGGGTGACTAGCACAGGTATGAGATCATCCCAGTCCTATATCTAGTTCCAGAAAGACAGGCAATTAAACTTCCCATGATTTTGATAGAAATTGAGTGTTTAAATACTTTTGTCAGGTCTTTTGATATTCTAAGCCACACTGTTGAATTTCTAGACGTATTAGACAAAAATGACAATAGAGGAATTAATTTTATACCTCACTTCTAGAAGTAGTTATATAACTTCTAGATTCAAACCCAGAAAATTGATATGCTAATAATGACTGCTAAATAAAAAATAAGTAGTTTCTGTCTGTGCTCATGACCAATACAAAGCACATTATTTCTAATTTTAGAGTTTGATGTACACAACATAGAAAAATATAAGCAAGTAAAATATTATTGCCAGTCCCAGTCATTCAAAAATCATGAGCTGTATACAGAAAATTGTGAATTTAAAGTCATAAGACTTTTTTATATGGTTAGGTATGTTTCTTTAATTCACCTTCTGATTTTTGAGTCTTTAAGGATTATGTTTAAAAATTATTTCTTAAGAATGAGGGTAAAAAATTTTATTTTTATAAATAAAAGGACATTTTAATGGAATCTATATACTCTGAAATACTAGTTATCAAGAAATAATAGTAATGAAAGTCTGATCACAGTGAAGGAAATAGAAGTTTTCCATTTACAAGGAAACAGGGTAACAAGGCAAGGTAACAAGGTTACAAGGTAACAAGGCAAAGATTTTACCTGAAATAATACAAGAACTGGTAACAGCAGTAAACAGAAAGACTTTTTTCTTTCTTTTCCTTTTTACTTTGTTCTTTTGAAATTACCCATATTAAGAATGCAGAATCACCTAGACCCTTCTGCAAATACTTAAGGGAAGGTTCCAGTTCAACTGTATTCATTGACTAACTTAGTAAGAGCCATAGCATTTGTTTAAAAAGTTTGAAGATACACATTTGCCTGTTTGTAAAATGTCATAATTTGGTTTGACTTTAATAAAGTTTCAATATATTTTCAAATATATAGTCCAAATGGATATTTTACATTATATATGCACTGTATTTTTATATGTACTGTATTTCTGCATCACCTTGGTGCAAAATCTTTCTTTGCGGGAATGGTTGACCCATGACTCAATGCCACTATTTATGAATAGGGTTTAATATAGCATTGCTAGCATATAGCTTCTTACTTCTTTGTAGATGCCTGTGAAAGAAAAAGAAGCCTCTCAGAAAGAAGTCCTTCTTCTGGCCAAGATGAAGCATGCAAATATAGTAACCTTCTACACTACTTTGCAAGGTTTACTTTTAACATTTTTGTTTTATTTGTGATTACAGGAGTGGAATGCAACAAAATGTAGTTTGTCGTTGTTGCCCAAAACCTAAGCTTGCCCCCAACCCCTAGCTTAGCAATGGGGACAGACAGGTCCCAATTCCTAAAAATGAACACAAAGCATCAGACTGTCCTCACTTGCCCTCTTCCCATGTGTGGGTGAGATCTAAGGTAATGTGAAGTGATTGCTAGATCCTAGGGTGTTTACATTGCTTAAGTTGGACTCTAATCCTAGCCTTCACTTGGAGTCCAGAGTTTGTGGGACTTTTCCAGAAGACTCAATACAAGATGAGAGTTTTTGAGTGTAGCAGGAAATTGGTCCTGATAACCTTTTGTCTTGAGCCATATTTCTGGGTTTGGAAAGAGGGCTAGAATCATCAAAAGTTTATATCTCCATGTTAATTTTAGTGCTGGAAGTGATCCTAAGTACTAATGAAGGCTCAGTTTAGATTTAGGGTTAGTATTAGGGAATGTAAAGTTCTTTGGCCCAGGTTATTCCATGATTCATCAAGGCCCAGAGGGAAAAGAGAGCTTGAGTTGGCAGGACCTTGCACTTTGTGTATGTTTGAAATGCTGGAATCAGTCTGGGTTTGGGTTCGAGTTTGAACTGAGGAAAGTTAAGCTTCCCTCGCTCAGGGTATTCTAGGATTGTTCTAGTTTACTAAAGAAGAAGAGATTTGGTAGCCACAGAGAGGATTGTCCCCTCTTGAATTTTTATTTGAAGATGGGTTCGTGTTTATAATGAAGACTATCATGAGGCTTTGAGTTGGGACAAGGATAAGGGCCTGCCAACTGTCCAGGGCCCAGTGGATTGTGTTATTTTTTGGTGTTGACTGAAACAGGATTTTTTTCAGTGTAAACAGTAAGGTCATGATTACACATAATTCACAATACTCATAATTACTGTATGTGTCCATACCTGATTTTAATGCAGATTAGTAATAGGGTTAGGTTTATGTAGCATGAGGGGAGGAAAGCTTTCTAAGTTCAGCTTTGTTTAAGGATTCTTCAGGACTGAAAGAGAAAGAAGGAAGTCTGTTCTCCATAAAAAACTAATTCCTTATATTTACTTTTACTGCTGAGATCTGTCATAATGAATGCCTTTTGTAATGAATGGTATAGTGATGGCTTGTGCTCAGGATGTTTTCCATGATCAGGACTATAAGTGTTTTAACGGACAGGTAAATCCAGTAGTCTTCTGAACCCAGAGAGGTGAGGATAGGTTGAGTTTCCATAATAAGTAACCCTTGCTGTTTATTTCTACTGTTGGACTCTGACTTCTTTTAGCTCTTTCCTTAACCCTAAACAATCCCAACTATGAAGCCTTTTGCAAAGCATCAGCTGTAAGAACATCCATCTTCTTTCTATCAGTGTGGGCTTTGAAGAGTTATCGCATATATTTAATATTTTGGTGAATCTCCATTTAAAGAAATTTTCATGTCTTTCTTAGCTTTGCTGAAGTCACTTTTCCATCAGGCTTCTCTAGAAGTATCCATTTTTTTATAAGTAAACCTTTGAAATGGAAGAGTAAGTAGAGGATTAAGTACTCCCTTTTAAAAAGAATGACTATATAAAACCAAAACAATTTATTGCTCTATTAATAGGTAATAAAGTAACAAAAGAAAAAAATATACTTTTCCTTGCAGAAAAAAACAAGCTATATATTGTGATGGAATACTGTGATGGTGGAGATTTAATGAAGCGGATAAATATGCAGCATGGAGTGCTGTTTGACGAGGATCAGGTGAAGTTACTTTTAGGGGAAAGGACATTATATAAAACACATGGTTTGAGTTAGCCAATTTTGGATGCTGTTTCTTGTCTGAACTGTTACAAAAAAATTGAACATTTTAGCAAAACTTTGTGATTTTAATGAGAGTTTAGAGTTTGCTTTCTACAAAAAAGATATTAAGATCTTAAACTAAATCATTAGCAGTGTTTTGATATCAATTTTATCACCCCTTCCATTGTTTCTTCCTTTGTGGATGCGCTCTTTCCTTATATTAGTAGTACATTTGTTAAGCCATAAAAACTTTCTTTTAAATGGTGTTTTAGAATTATAGGGGAATATATTATATACCAGTTCTTCATTCTGTTACGCTGTTTGCATCGTGACGTGTCCTGGTTTATACCGAAGTCAATGGTAAATCTCTCATTCATTTCATTAGGGTCAAGATTTCTCTGATGCTGTTTAAATTGTTAAACCAGCACAGAGAAACAATCAAAGGATTCTGACTACTTTTGGAATATGTTTACATATATTTTAGTTTGTAAATATGCACATGTGATAGGTATTGCAATTCACAGAAACAGTAGTTCCCACAAGCCCTTATTCTTTTATATTTTTTTGCTGCCTCTTAACTTTCTGAATGAAAATTTCAGTTATATACTGAGTTTAGTAAACTCTGAGGTTAGTTATTCATGCATTCCAGTATTCATGCATATTCCAGTTTTCCAGGTGCAATAAAAATTTACCTAGATAACTAGTATCTAAGATACCAGATACCTATTATCTAACCTGTTAGTGGAAATCTACTCTTAAAATAACATAAAAGTGGAAAAAAGAAATATTGTCCCTTTTTTCTCTAGAAGGAAAAAAGGAAGTCCCTAGTGTAGAAATCAGTTGCAAGTGAATTACTGGTTCAGTAATGCTGTATTTTATGATCCTATTGGGAGTCATACTAGAGGTAGAGAGAACACGAGAGAAAATAAAGAGAAGACAAAATCAGAGATCGTGCAAATACAAAGCAGAGAACCAACACACACAAAAACTTTGACAGCAAATCAGAATAATGAATATTAAAAGAAAGACAATATAAAGACAGAAGAAGGGATTATCGAAATTAGAGATACATCTGACGATCAAAAAAGGAAGCAAATGGTCCAATTAAATGTAACCTTGTTAAAATATTTTTATATTTTCAAATGTAAGCCTAAGAAAGCCTCATTTATGATATCAGCCCTATTCATGAAATCATCTGCTTAACTTGCAGTGTTACTAAATAAAAGATGATTTATTGAGTCAAAGCCTTCCATGACCATCAGTTTCTCTAAAGAGAGAAGCATATAAGCACCTGCTTACCTTCTTCTCTGAATTAAGTCCAAGGGCCTTTATTCAATAAAACACGTTTATATTTGGAGCTAAGTATATACAACTCTTAAGAGTTGTCCTGGGTAAAGGTTAAAGGATAAACCTGTATTATTAGTTGTTATGCAAGTTTCTTCGTAGCTCTGCTGTTTAACTGTTTCTGCTGTTTTCAGACCCTCAGACTCTGCTTCCTTTTTCTGTGTCACATTCAGTAAGTCTAGAAATACTATTATAACTGGTATGACTTCCATCACTGAGGATTAAGAAGACACTGTCCCATTCTGTCATAGTTGTTATTTGAACTCATTTCTAAATAAAAGTCTAGTGTTCTTATTCTTCTTTGGCCTGCTGCTACAGTCTTTTTTCAGATACAGATCCTGTCACAGTCAGTGAAAATTTGACTTTGATAAGGAAAGTGGGAACAGGTATTTATTTCCACTTAGTTTTGCTATAGTACTTAAAAAGGAAAGGAAACGTCTATGGCATTAATTTTAATCAGTCAAAAATTTATTTCTTATTATTATTTTTTTATATTATGTATAGTCTACATATTTTAGATTTTGCTCTTGTCTTTATTTTATATATTTAAGTAAGACATCCCATTGGAAAACAGAGCCACACAAATTTACAGACATCTGATCCCTTTATCTTTCACTGCAGATTCTGGATTGGTTTGTACAGATTGCCTTGGGATTGAAGCATATTCATGACAGGAAGATTTTACACAGAGATGTAAAAGCACAGGTAGCAAAACTGGAACTGGGGAGGAGACAATTCTGTCTTGTAAAAAATATGCTTAAGAAGCTCTGCCATGTTTCATTTTACATACCAGTTTCTTCTTTGTTTGCAGAACATTTTTCTTAGCAATAATGGAAAGGTAGCAAAGCTTGGGGACTTTGGCATAGCAAGAGAGTTGAACAAGTAAGCACCTTTTTTACTTAGTCTGTGACTTACACCAAATATGAGTGTTCCTGAATGTTCAGAATGTGATTGATCTGAATGTGCAAATTGAAGCTGGGTTGTGCCTGTTGAAGAAGTCTAGTATACCAAGGGTCTGAAACTACCATTTTTGCTCTTATCCTACAACATGCCAAACTTCATCAAACCCTGGATCTGTCTAGCCTAGTAACTGGACTTCTGTTTTGTATGGCACATAGAGTGGGGAAGCCTCAATCTTTCCCCCTTCTCTGTGGAACTGACAAAGAGATTCTGGAAGCACAAATTTTACCCTTGCACATGTTGATAGTCAGGTCTGCTGTTTCATAAAGAGAAAAACTGGTGAAGAGCATTAAAAATTTAGTATAAAAAAAAGTATGTACAGGAGTATGTACAGAGTATGTAAAGAGTATGTACAGAGTCCTTAGTATATCCTCCAAGTGTGTGCCTATACTAATTTAAAAAGAAGGGTCCAGAACCCACTGTTTGGCCCTGAGAGTGAATGGCATGGCCTAGCTTGCAACCATAGGCTAGATCTGTTCACCCACAGAGGGTGGCTTTATCCTTACGTACTTTGAGAACAGCGTTGGCCTGTCCTGAGCCATGGCCAGGCATTGTCTGGGAGAGTGGTTTTTGGCATGGCCAAAACATGCCAGGGAGCATGCTAACAACAGGACAGTGCTAGAATTCGATCTCTTTTTGAACCTCTCAATATCTTTGACCTCCGCAGGATGTTATAGCAATGAACTTCCACAATTTAATTATGCATTGTGTAGAAAGGTAATTAATCCAATTGGTGATACTTGGCTGCACCTACACAGCAAGTCAGTGGCAAAGATGGAAAGGGAATTCACATATAGCTACTTTCGTTTCTGGACAATACTTCCTCCTTTCACTGCCTCTGGCTTGCATGACTGACAGCCACCTAGCATGTTCTTACTTAGTAAGAGTATGAGTATGTTGGACACTTGTAATATTTTGCTGTGTGTTTGAAAGCTTTCAAAATTCTGTGTTAATGCTAATCATGCCTTGAAAATGTTGATTATAATGCTTGTGAAAAGTAGGGCAAAAGGGAATTCCTGTGCTTTCTGTTGAAGCACCAATGCTCTCCACTACTAAAATCGTTGGTCATTTTTACGCAGAACTCGGCAGTACTTTAGTTTTTCTTTGGTCTGTTCCATTAAGCTGTTACTGAACTATTTGAGAACAGAAATAATATCCCCCATGGGCTTTTTGCCTGAATGCCAAGAGGCCTTTATCTCAGTTGCTTGTAAACTTTTTCAGTATATGGGTCTTTTTGTTCATTGTGTTTCATTAGCACTATGGAGCTTGCCTATACTTGTGTAGGAACCCCTTATTATCTGTCACCTGAAATCTGTGAAAATCGGCCATATAACAATAAAACGTAAGTCTCTGTCTTTTCTGCCTATGCGTATGCATGAGTGTATGCAGGTGTGAGAGAACTTATTTTAGTAATCTCATGGTTTAAATCAGTATTTTTGCAGGGCACCACAGATTTCACATGCAGCACCCTTTATGAAAACTTCTTTTTATTATTGTATTGTGTACAACAATTGTATACAGCAACTATTTTATAGCGTACAACACTGTCAGTTGTATTTTGATTGACAGTATCCAGATTGCTGTGGTTTGTCCACAAGCTTAACATAATTGTATTTTTATTTTTATAAAATTATTTATATTTTCCTAAAGCTTAATCTCACTCTGTTTTCATACTCCTTTTTAGTAATGGCCTGAAATGGAAAATAGATTTTTTTCCTTTGCTTTATTTGGTTCTCCATCAAACACTAACATTCTCTCAGTGTTTCCAACATGCAGTAACCAATACAAATATGGATCTTTTTAGTTCCAAGTTTGTGAATTTTTGATAGACTCATTTGTGATTTAAAAAAATACACTAGAAAGAAAGCTGCTAGGCTGGCTATTCTGGAACATACTTTGCAATAGCTACCTGCAGGGAAGACAAATAGGTCTGAGAATTGTAAAGGCTCACTCAGACTTACACAAAATGTTAGATGAAATGCACTGAAAAGTCAGGAGCTGAGGGAGCTAGGCCCCCTTCTCTGTGGGGGATGTGTTTAACACAAAACGGTCCTGGAGCCCAGACTAGCATCTCAGCAATAAGATACTAGTCATGCACCCTTACTCTCTTACTGTCTCCTTAACTGTCAAGTCAGCCAGTGATCACTTTGCCCTTCATCCTGCTAGGAGTATTAAGCAGGCATTTCCTTTTGGCACATGCCTTTTCCAATAATAACAGAAGTACTTAGGTACCATAGAAACATTGGTGCCACGACCAAAAAAGAAATTTTAGGTTGTTCTTTTCAGTACATAGTATCAAAAATTGAAATTTGAATCAATATTAATCTGTGATGGAATCATAATAAATTTGAGAGCTGAGAAGAGGTACTGGTTACATGTATGCAAATATTACAGCCTTTCCTCTGAAATTTTCATTCCTTTTATTCACAGAGATATTTGGTCTCTTGGCTGTGTGCTCTATGAACTATGTGCACTAAAGCATCCTGTAAGTACCTTAGAATCAGATCAATATCATATTATTAAAAAAGGTAGTAGGAAGCCATAAAAAATTCTGGTAATAACAACATTCATAGTCAGCTGCTGGAATTAATTTCAATTTACTTATTGGTATTAAAGCATGACTGCCAGTATTTAATTTTTCATATTATGTCTGTTTTGTGCATAATAAAGATGAATACAGTATATTATGTTGTATTTCTACAATAGTATATATATATACGTACACATCAATCATACATTTATTCCTTAATAAGCACAAAAATTTTAAAAAGGCAGATGGACAGTAGAAAGAACTAAAGTCAAACCTCAAGGTTAGTCTTTAGGCACTTAATTTTACTCATTTCTATTTGAAAATACCAATCTATACTGACTAAAGAACTTGCAACCAACATTTCTCCAGAAAGCATTTCAGGTCCCCAGAAGCATTTTCCTAAAGGTTTTATTTAATTTGGAAGCACATTTATGTCAGGAGATAACAGGCGGTATCTTCAGGAAGGAGGGTTGTCCTCACCCTGCTCTCAGCCTGATGGCCCTTAGCCTGTGAGTATTTTTTGGAAAAGGGAATACAGCAGAGACTAATCACCACAACAGGAGAAGGATCAGATTCCTGGGCCCAGCAAAAGATGAGCTGTTGCTGGCCTGGATGAGGGAGATGACAGAGCTGGGTAGTGCTGAGCTGAGAGCAAGGAGATACTGATAGGGAAAGTTCCAGATTTCACAAAATGAGAAAACATTAATATTACTTCTTATGAATATTAGCTGTTTTATTTTGTATGGCCTATTTTTGAATTTGAAGTCAGGAACCAGATGCTGATGTAGGCAGGAAATCAAGTGTGGCTAAGGCAAGTCTTGTTTACGCACCCTTAAAATATCTGAGTAAATAAAATGATCATTATAGGAAGATGTTGCTTTCAAAATTAGTTTTGCCTGTCTCAGGCCCTAAAAACTGGAAAGATGCTGACCTGCTATGAGGTCTGCTGAGCAGAGAGGAAAAGGTTAACTGATGAGCTCGGTGTGGCTGATTCAGTGACATCAATTGTTAAAATCAAATTGTACTTTGGTTCCTGAGAGAACGTGGAACACAAAGGTTAAGTTGTGTGAACTGAGCTTTTGAAAGAGAACACTGTTAAGATAGTATGTATACAGGTCTCTTTGTTGTACAGCTTTTGGCAAGATAAATCACCTTTCATTCTGGAAAAATTGCTTCTGTGTTATTATGTGACAGCAGAGTATGAAAGAAACCCTTCCAGATACCAAATCTATTATTTGACCTGCTGAGTTGTGCAGTGAAGCAAGGAGAATGTAACCAGGAAATACAATCAGAGAGTGGTTGTATTAATTTTCCCTCTAAAGAAGTGGAAATACAAACATGTTGCTTAAAACCAGCACATTATTGATAGCGAGAAAGGATTTGTGAAAAGATTTCCATAGCACAGGGCTGCTGTCAGCAAGTACCGTTTCTTGTCAGGGGTCTGTCACACTGCTAATAAGTTGGGGAGTCTAGCCTGCCATTTTCATTATCAACCAGCAGTACTTACTGTCATCGTTTTACTGTTTTCATTGAGTTTGAAGGCAATAATTTGCACCAGCTGGTGCTGAAGATCTGCAGAGGACATTTTCAGCCAGTGTCTCCCAACTATTCTTATGATCTGAGGATATTAATTTCCCAATTGTTTAAAATATCTCCAAGAGATCGACCATCTATCAATTCTATTTTAAGGAAGCCCTTCTTGGAGAAGCTCATTGTCAGACATTTGCCCCCTGAGGTGAGTGCTTTGTGCTGCTGCTTGCTGAGGGAAAAATGCTTATCAAAGTAGCATAAACAATTCTATCAGATAGATACCTTTTTGCTTATAGATAATACAAGAAGAATTCAGTCACACTGTGATACACAGAAAAAGACCTTCAGCATTACAGCTTGGACAGAAGCTGATACAAGGTAATGATAATAATATTAATTAAAATCAGTTCTACACTAACATTTGTTCTATCTGCAGTCAAGTTGAGCAGTAAATATTTGATGGCTATAAATCTCTCCAGCAGTCTTTAATGCACATTTGCACACAAGAGCTTCATACAAAGTGGCAAATAAACAGAGGTGAGAACTGCACCAGCAAAAACTTTGACCCCAGACAGTGCATCACTGTCCTGTTCAGGAAAAGACAACTTTAAGACCAGCTTGTTACCACAGTTCAGCCTGAAAAGCTGCCGTAGTAAAGTGCTGAAACATTAATCTTAATTCTTTTAAGAACAGAATTTACAACGCTGAGAGACTTTGGCATAGATGTAGTTCAGGTCCATCACATGACAAACCTCCTTACTTTATTTTGCTAAGGCACCTGCAAAAATGAAAAAATCTTGCAATTTTTTTTCACGGTATTTTACAAAATGCATTTTACAAAATAATAGAGTTGTATTTTACAAAATAGTGTAAATTAGATTAAATTGTGAGAGACAACTGTATTTGGATTTAGTGCTCATTGATAGATCACATTGTGTATGCATATTCTTAGAAGACATGGATGAGAGTAAATGGCATCTCTGTATGAACTGCTGGACATCTGACATGGTTCTGACAGTGTGATCTTTTCCTAATTCTATAATCTTCAGTATATCATAATTATTCTTCAAATTTTTCTTTGGAAATATGAAAGTAGTTTAAACAGATCCGTGAAAATAGACCACTTACTTAACTTACAGGCATGGTGAGCTTCTCTTTTTCAAAAGTTCTTCAGCAGTGTAAGAACCCACGTTATTTAGCAAATTAATTTAAATGAGATTTATGTGCCCTCAGATGTAATGCAATTTTGACAGAGGCACCTAAACACCTAAGTCACTTAGACATTATTAAAAATATCTATACTCATATACTCATAATTTTCACTCATTCTATGTCCCAAACATGATACTCTGTGGTGGATAATAGTCATTGCTCAGGAAGAACTTAATATTCACTTAGAAACTACTTAATCCTAACAAATACACTAGTTTTCTTTATTTCAGCTAAGGTCTTTGTTAAAATACTTTTTCTGACCAAACTGGAATGGTATATTGTGTTATTCTCTTACCTGAGGAATTAATAGATAAGATAAATTTTTCATTTTGCAGCTCTTCTTTCCAAATTTCACAAGTGCTACAACATTGTCTAGTGGTAGTAGAACAGTGAGGGCTAAGCTTAAAAAGGAGGTGCTTAAGAAGTAGGTAGACATTTAGCCTCTAATGAAACCTGAGCTTAAGAATCAGACCTTCTGATTTCTGTTCTTGGTGCTAGCATCAAATCAGTATTTTAGTTTAAAGAAGTCTCCCTTTGATTCAGTGTACTTCTTTGTAAAGCTAATCAATAAGATCCACTTCACATCAGTTTTTGACAAATCGTAATGTTCTCAAAAACATGTAATTGTAAGAATGATGAGCAGGATGCGTAGGAAGTGTGAAGTATGGTGGTGGTGATGATGAAGAATGGCATAAGGAGGCTAATAGCCCAGCCTGTCAGTGTTAGGGCTATGCATCTTACTGTGGTTTGCAACAATCACGTAGAAAACACGGTAGATAACCTTTTAATCTTTTGTCATTAAGAAGCACATAAACTTCAAAAAATGAGAGCCCAGGAGCAAGTTCCTCCAGAATGTGGAATGGTGGTACCTGTCAACAAACAGGAATTATTTCAAAGAAACGTATGGAAACCTCCTTCAAGAGGGCAACAGCCTATTTGTCAGGTACCGTGCATAGAAAACTTACATGAACTCCACCTTCTTCTAAGATTTAATCATCTTCAGATGGAATATACCTGCTCTTAAAAAAGACCTTTTTAAAGGCCTCATTAAGATGGACTAAATTTAGCTTCATGCCCTACACTGAGCCTATGGAGACAATTAAGCACTCTTGAAGCCTCAGAAGAACTATTAAAAAGGCCTAACTGAGGAACACCAAGTTTAGGCTGCTTCAGTACGGTCCTTTGTAACACAAGGAGTCAGGCATGCTCTACATTTACTTTTGCTGAAAGACAAATAAACTGAGTCTGTTCCTTTTTTGCTATAAAAGCAAATACACTGATCCTTTTACCTCACTGCCACTAAGAACCCATTTCATGGGCAAAACCACTGGGACCACATCCTGCAGCAGACAGCCCCTTTTCCTCAGACCATCTGTGTCCCTCACTCATTTTCCACCTCCATCTTTCCTCAAGCCATCTCAGCCCTGTGCCATCTTCAGCCTCTCACATGACATCACCTCATACCCCGTCTTTATTTTCAAGAGCATGTAGTACTCCCTTGGGTGCTGGTGAACACAGAGCAAAGCAAATGTAGGAGCTGGGAGCTCCCAGCAGTAATTGTTTATTGCAGTTACAGTAGACCAGCTGATAGCAGGAATCTGTGGACTTCCCAGAACTGCAGCCCTCAAGCAATCACTTATCCTACCCTGGCCCTATACAGAATATAAGACTTAATTTTTCTCACAGTTACATTGGTGCATATCCAATGCAAATCCAGAGATGCTGGCTAAGTTTCCTTCCATTGTGCACTGCAGTAATGAAAGACAGAATTTTGTCCACAGTGTTTTAATCTACCAGATAGATCTCTTAATATTAATACTGGGCAGGTTCCCACGTTCTTTCAGCATCCAAATGAAACAGCCAGTTTACAGGGTTTGGGAGATACTTGCAGTGTCATACTCTGAGTGAGTTGCTTAGGGACTCACTGTTCACCGTTCACACTCCCCTTTTACATTTATTTAGGTGGCCTTGCTTTCTCTGTTGCTTGGGATGATCATGCTTCTGGATACCATGTTCTCAAAACATCTTTCAATGAGGGACAAATGTACCCTTTTCAGTGTTACCTCTTCCTCAGGATCACCATTGGCAGAGGAAAATTTTCTTCTAATATAGATATTAATTTATATTGTGCTGTGATCTGGACCATAGCATAGGTAGATGAGTCTATATTTCCAGTGTTTCTAAAAAGGAAAACAGGGAGAATTGGTAAACATATATACTAAGGAAGATATACTTAGATTCTTTTTAATTTATGTAAGGAAAATAAGTAAAATTATTCATTTTTCTAATACAGCATATGGTGGCTTTTAGTCTCCCACTATGGGAAAGTTCATGGATGTCTTACCATACTTTTTTATATCATGTAACAGCAGCTAGACAGTCACCTTCTCTCCATTGTTCCTAGGAGAAATAGAAAAGACAGTCTTGTCACAGAGTAGAAATACAGGAATGTTTCGTCACAGTAAGGACTTTGAGAAATGAAAGGCAAGCTCCCCCGGGCACATAATCAAAGAGATGGTGGCATAAACTAGCCCAGTGCTCCCCTGAAAGCAGCCGTCAATGTGTATATTCCCCAGAACTACATCCCAGGATCCCCTTGCTCTCACATGTCAAAATAAGACTCTCCCGGAATTAATTCAGTGCTTCGGGCTTGGGAACAATGCAGTCGGGCTTGGGAACAATGCAGTGGCTCGAGGGGAAGTAAGTTACAGGGTACAAAGCCCCATGCTGACTGACTCACACAACAGTGTGGGCTGCTGCTTAATGAAAGGATGGTAGAACAGGGAGAGACAGCAGTAGGATTACAGAGACCCCAGTAAGCTAGGACGTTTCTGGGTTAGATGTGAAAGTGTTTGGAGAACTTACACTAGCTATAATGTAGATAGCCTATATTATCATGCAGCTGAGAATGAAGAGAGGGACAGGAAGTTAATTCAAAATGATATTGATAAGGAGGAGAAAAGATTAACATCCTTTACTATATTTGCAGCCACAGAGCTCCAGAATTAAGGTGGCAGAAAGACCAGAAAATATTAGAGTACATGGGCATTATGGTCATTACTATGATAAACTTGACAACTTGCAGAGGCAAGCTAATGCACGCTATGACCTTTCTCACATCAGCCAAAGAGTTGAGAAATACTATAAACTAAAGGGACAAGTTGCACCTTCACCCCCACCACTCAACTGGTAAGCCTTTATCACTGTATTAGTAGTTAATTGTTGTACGTGTTTTGAGTTATCAGCATTCTTGATCATGTAGCAATAGGGACATGGACGTCAGTATGATTCCTTCTCTGCTTGGTCTTTGATAAGTTTTTTGTGTGTGTCGCACAACAACAAAGCTTTGTTGCTGTCTGTCTAGAAGTACCTTCTGAATATGTTGTTCTGATGTTTGAAATTTCATTTTCAAAATATCTCCCAAGCATTTTATTAGGGGAGGAATAAAACCCACCTTTTTGTAAACTTTCTGATTATACCAGGGATAAACACTGCCTTTCCTCCCTACTGGGATCAGAAAGATCTAAAGAGCAAAAAAATTTTTTTTTTTCCTGCAGAGCTTATATTTTGGTTTCAGGTAAGAGACCCTTTATCCAGCAGTTTGTGTACTTCAAAGCCTTTCTCTCACAAAGCAGGGGTAAAACCATTTTTTTCACTTTTGATATTGCTGGTCCATTCCATGACTGGCCATTTTATAAGTGGGTGAGCTTTACAAACCTTGAAAAAGGTAAGTGAGGAATTTTTAATATTGCCTACTTTGGGAACCTTCCATTAAGGCTGGCTGGATCATTAATTTTCATTCAATGGTTTAGAATATTTCAGTTAAGGATCATCAAATTTAGAACATCTTGTCTGAGCTGAGTTTATAGTGTCTTATTTAAGGACAAGCTCAGTTCATTTTGGCTCTCTGAGACACAAGTGGATTCTGCGGGTATGAAGTTAAATAAATAGAAATCAGGAAACTTACAAGTGACTGCTGATTATTTTATATCAAAAAAGAGGTAAATCTTAAAAAAAAATCCAGAATACATAAATACAAAGTTAGATTGATAGAGTTAAGCACAGAGGAGAAATAAAAAAGTTATTGTTGAATATGCCACCTCCATTCTCACAATTTTTACTCTTTTTGAGGATCTGAACAACTTTGTTTTGACTAACGCTTCCACATACCATTTATGAAATAAAAGGTAGAAAAGCACTTTGCGGCAGAAGGCTTATGTAACTGAAGTAATAGGAAGGGGAATACACAAAGTGGATATGTTTTCTCTTTTTTATTTTATTGTTGTTTCATATTTATACCTTTCATGTAATACAAAGAGAGCTCAGTTCATGATACGTGGTAAAACTGAAAGGGAAGTGTATGTGCAGAAAATAGTAGAATCTGTGAAGTAAAATGTGGTATTTGAACATTACTTTCTTCTATCAGGCCTGCAGATTATCTTCAAAGGCATTTTGAAGCCCAGCAGTACAAGATTAAAGTGGAAAAGCAGTTGGTAAGTAAATACCAAATCATTGAATAAAATCTGTAAAAGAAAGTGAATGAAATTTCAAAAGATGAATTCATGTCTTTCTAATAGCAGACTAACACTGACAAGTAGAAAGTTCTGCTCAAAGTTTTTCCTCAAAAAATACACACTTGCCTTATTGCACTCTTCAATGGAACAGGGGGAGTGAATTGAAAGAGCGTTGAAGGAAAGGGTTCTAAATGAAAATTCCTTTGTTCTGTGAATTATTTGTACATCAATAGGGACTGCAGCCGTCCTCTGCTGACCCATATCATAACCAAATACAGCAGCAGAAAATAAAGGAAGAGCATCTCAAAAACCATCAGCTGGACATATCTAGAAAGAATGAAATGAAAGAACAGGTAAAAAAAAGTCTTTCTTAGCTGCCTAAAGCTGTTTTATTAATCTCCTTGACAATGGTATTTTTGATGCGAGAAGCAATTCTTTTCCATCTGACAACAAGCGAAATATGAGCTGTTTTCATGTGTTTCTATCTTTCATAGACTGGTGAAGACTTGACACAAATCTGACTTCCATAATCACGTTAAAAACTGTGGCCTTGATTTTGATCTCACTTCTGCTGAGATCAGTGGAGTTACATCATTGAACAAACTAATATCAGAGGACAATAGATCCTCACATTTACAAACCAGAGAAAATATTGATAAATGCATTATTTATGTATGTATATTCATTATTCAGAAGTCATACATTTCTCTTCATACTATGACATTTAGAATGTGATATAGTACTATGTGACACATACTGTTTCCCTGGTATATTACAACTTTTGGAGATTATGTATATTCTATATAGACATAATAACCTATTTCTCTTTTTGTATGCCTGAGAAAACAAACTGATACTTCTTTCTTATATGAACATATGTAAATACAATTGATCTTCATATATTTAATTTATAGGAATATGTTGTCCAAATAAATATGAATATATTAATTTTTACCTAAAGGTCAGACTTGGAAGTAAGAACATACTTATCATATACAGATTCTTCAGAGATTATTGCTGTTTAGAAGTGAGATTTTACAGAGGTTTGTAATATGGACAAATTTGGATAGACTTTCATAGAAACAGTAAAAGAGAGGTCCTTAACACAAAGGTTATCTTCTGACCAAATTTGAAATTTTTGCTTCAGAGCGTAGGGATGATGAAGCTTCTCCACAAAAGATTACCAGGTTTTGTTTCATTTTGTAGAGGACGTTACCATAGAATAAATAATTTATACATTTTTTCCATCCTACTTACTTAACTTAATTTTTAGTCCTTGAGTTTCACATCCCAACCTTAGTATCCTTACTCAGCCATTCCTTAGGCTATTCTTGGAAGTAACTGTTTTGGATATAATTCTAAAGAAGATGCAGAATGAAACAGACAGTCCAGAAAACTTCAAAAGGGTTAAAGTCTGAAAGAGTAGTAGCTTCAAAAATGTCCTGTAATGGGAAGTATCAATCAGTCTTTAAAATTGGCAGTAAAGGACACTGATCCTTTTTTCTCATATGTACACAGTTGTATATCCATAGAATATTTTTGTTTAACTAGTGTTATTTCTGTATGTAATTCTAATACAAACATATTCTACTTTGCTGTTGTTTCACAGAAGTACCTGAAACAATTAGAGAAGATTCGAAAAGAATACCATAGTGATCTAAAAGAACTCAGATTCAGAGCAGGCGTACTCCAGGTAACAAAGCTCAAACATAAACACAGTCTTTAAAGCTAGTACACTTACACAGTAATTGAAATGAACATTTTCTAAACATGTCTTTTAGGAGAATACAAAAATACAAGATAAAACCTATCTTGTGAAGCAAGGGAAAGCTGAGGACCAGTTTGAAACCAAGGATACATCTGGAACAAGAGAACAATCAGTTCAGGTATCAGTACTGTCTTATAGTCTAAACAGTACTTGTGGGGTAATTATACAGAATAGTGCAAGTCCGACGTGGTTTTTTATTCACTCTCTTTGGTAATTCTGAAAAGCAGTGAATTTTAAATCTCACCTGATGCTAGCACTGTATGTGAAAATCTCCCTAACCTCCTTTCATGAATAGCCTGGGAAGTTTATTCGGTTGCGTCCTGATCTGTTTTTCTGTCTTCACCTATGTGTATTAGGATATACTTTTACTTAATATCTCTTTTCAAAAGTATGTTTCTTTTCCTTGCTTTATGAGCAAACTATTGAAGAAGCCAGTCATCATAGTGACAGATCTTCATAAGAATTCTGTGCAGAAGACAGTAATTCGTGACAGAATTACTGCACAGCACAGAGTAGAACATAAACGTGATTCTTGTAAGGAAGATGCTATGTGTGGAGTATTTTAGAATGCAGTTTGATTTGGATTCCTTCCTTAAACAGAAATTTGGGAAAAGCAGGAGTAAGAGGTAGAGCCAAAGGCTTCCTGTTACAGGAATCCTCCACTTCTTATTAAATACTGCCAAAGCAGCCACTGGAATGGAGTTCAGAACTGTTCCACTTTTACTTTGCAGTATTGGCATGGTGAAGACCAGATGAGGTTGCCAGACCACACAGAGTTCTGCAGCAACAAGTCCACTGTGTGTGATGGGGTCTGGGAAGAAGGTGTAGTCCTTAGCGAATAAGCATATAATGATATTCTTTTCCAAGTGAAAAGAATGAAAGCCTCGACTTGTTAAAATTAATTTCAGTGTGCAAATTGCCGGTTCATTCTGAGGGGAAAACGGCCCTGATCTCACTGCTGGGATTCTTCAGTCAGGATTTGCCTCATTTAGCACAGGACTTACTGCATTGTTCAGCAGTGCAGTGCAGCGCTGACAGGCAGACTTTCACATAAATCTGTGACAGACGCTGCTCCCCTCTAGCAGCTGGTACTTGGGTCAAACCTGCCAATATTAGTAGGATTCTCTCCAGTGATTTTCATGGATCCTGGATGAGGCTTTTCTAAAATGAATTCACACATCACTTGACTGGATAAACTAAATTATGGGCAACCAGAGCCATGACAGGACAGAAATGATATTCCCAGTGTTTTACTGAGAAATGCAAGATGACAAAAAACGAAACAGTAGACTTTGCGCCTGCTTGCTGTTACCTTAGTTCATGGGCACTCCATCTATTGAAGGAACTGCTTAGATGTTTAAAAAAAGTAAAATCTGTGAATTGTGATTTCATCTGAGGTTGAGGACATGCCCTAATAGCAACAGCTCACTGAAGGAATTACACACAATTCTTATTTACTCTGCTTTTATCTGATGTGGACCTATGTTCTAACATAGGACAAAGGAATATGATTAAATATAATATAATATGATTGATAATATATATCATTAAATATAATAATATAATAACGTAATGATAATTATATTATATTGTAATATGATATATAATATTATAATAATTAAATAACTTCTAGGTGTTAGCAGAAGACAAGATATTATGAAACATGGTTAGACTTTCTACAGGTCTAGGTTTCCATTATAATTTTGATTTTCATCACTTCCAGTTTTTGCCAGAATGAAGTTCAGTCTGAATCTTCTTGCATATGATCATTTAAAAGAAAAGAGGTGTTATTTATTTCTTGACACAGTACTGTATCCTCCAGAATATCCTCCACTTGCAAAAAATCAGAGGTTTGCACTTTATGAAAGGTATCCTACGTTTTCTTTTTGCCAAATATGCCAGAATTGTAATGTCTTTTACTATTAGATTCTAAACAACAATAAAGCAATGAATGGAATATTCTTACAGGCATATTCACAAGGAAATCAGTGACTACATTCACTACTCAAATAAGTCTTTTTATACAGGTTTTATACATATTCTGATTCCAAGTAATGCATTCTAAAGTTGGGGATGTTTTCTTCCCTCCAGGACGTGGAAGAAAACTTTAAACAAGTCAGACTCCAGGATTCACAGAACCCAAAAGTCTTAGAAAGGAAACATAACACAAAGGTATCTGTGTTCATTTCCATATTTCTTCCATTTTCTTGTTTCATCTGTTTGTTTCAAATGGTCCTATTATGCCACAATAGCTCTGGAGATCAGCTTGTTTGAGAGTCAATTAAGAGTGCTGGTCTACTGTTTGTGAAGAGTTTCCGTGGGAAGATAGGATCACCAAGAGAAGGAATGTACAGCAGAGCTTTTCTGATAATTTGAGGCTCTCTAGATATTCTCAGGTGGTGATCAGTCCCCACCTACTTAGCTTTATATCAAGCTGCATTAGTAGTGTACAGAAAAACTCTTGCTGACTCTAAGTTTAAGAGAAGTCAAGTCAGGCTGTTTTTTTCTTAACATTTTCTTGTAAATCATTATTCTCTACAGTGCATTTTAAGTTGTAGAGGGGGGTGGCAATGTATTTAGTGGAAATACACATAAGACATCAGGAAAGATTCTGACCAAAAGATCATTCTGACCATTAAGTGTTGGAATGAAGCTCTGTGAAATATTGCACTGAAGCAGTATTCAGATTTAGACTGGACAGTATAGTTAAGAACCAACAGTTAAGAACCCATTCTGTGCATTGCAAGGATTTGAATTAAATGATCATCTAAGACAGCTTTTCTTAAAATCACTGATATTCCAGCCTTGTGTAGTGGATTTAATCATTTTAAAATACCCACAAATTATACTTCTGAGATCTATTTTTGTCTAATTTGTTCAGCTTTAATCTTTAAATGGAAGAAAAATCTTGTTAAATAGAAGAGCTGTTTTTTTAATGGATTGTAGTTCCATATAAACTGTGTATATTTTAATTAAATGGTTTTATTAAATAGAATATTTTAATAAGTGTGTAAAATTTCTTTAGGGAGGAGTAAAGTTTGAAATTAATTTAGATGTATGTGTTCCTGAGGAAGTCAGCATTCAAGAAGCAGAGGTAGGCTACAGCTATATTCAAAGCCTTTACATTAGTAATCTGAAAACATGACAGTAGCTCCATGATTTAAGGTTTTACTGTTTCAATTACCATCCTCCTTACCTTTGTCATAATGAAGCTCCCTATTGAAGCTTTGTTGCTCTATAGCATGTATCTGACCTTCTGCAAGAGGATAATAGCTTAGAATAAAATTGGATGGGATATGGATCAAGCTTTCACATGATAAAGGATGAAGGTGTGCAGCTATTTTAGTTCTGTAAAAGTTTGGGGTGGGGAGATGAACACATTTGAAAAATGAGTTAGCTTGCAAATGCCAAATTTGAATTGTAAATTGTTTTAGTACATTTGTTTGAGTATTATTTGAAAAGATAATGGCCACTTTTGCAATTATTAGCTATGCTGGTTTTAAAAATGTGGTTATTTCATGCAAATCAGAAGTTACAGCATTTTTATAAAACTTAATACTTAACTCAGCAAAATCCTTGTCAGTTTAGAGATTCCAGAAAACTCCGTCTGTGACTCAGTCCATAACAGAAATTCGTGTGAGGTCTCAGTTGTGTTTGGAGCTTATGCATGCAGCAGACCAAAGCAAACACCTGAGACCAGTACTGTTTCTCAGTGCAAACACTACACGAGTCCAAGGTCAGAACTTGACTCTTCTCAGGTCCTTCTTTCTGGGCTTGGGCTTCATTTTCAGAATAGGCCAAAACTGATGAATGGCCATGGCCAACACGCATGCAGGGTTTATAAGATCAGTAGGAGCAGAGTTATTAGAACTGTAGAAGAATAAAGTCAGTGGAATTACAAAGAAATGGGCCTGCAATTCAACTTTCTGCCTAGTACAGTTTCTATGGAGAATCTGATAATCTGATCATGGTTTAGAAAGGGTATTTTCACCTGAGAGAAAAGTTCCTCCGGCAAGACACATATGTTTGTTATTCTAAATTATTTTCTAAGCCAACTGCCTATTACATTTTTTGTTTTGTTTTCATCCATGTGTCATCCTCTTCGGCTTGCATAAGTCTTTTTCTGTCCTTTTTGGGGAAGGGTTGGGCTGTTTTACAAACAACTATATAATAAGAAAGATCTCTGTCCATTCTTTGCTTGACATACTTTCCCCCCAACAAATAATACTAAAAGTTGAGCCTGATTCATTGTCATGCTATTTTAATATTATATTAGCACAGTTCTATTTCTTTTCAGTAGTATTATATAACAAAGCAAGAATGACATTGTGATAAGCAGGTGTTATTTAGACAAAGTAGAAGTGAGACTATAGACAACATGTTAAAAGGAGAACATTTATAGCTAGTCAACACATAATAGCTAGCTATTAATTTTTTTATTAGCATATTAGGATGTTTAAAGTATTTCTAATAGTAACATTGGAAAGTAGAATTTCTTTCCAGAATATATATACTTAACTTATTAAGCACTATTTTGTTATTCTGTTGTTTCACTTCTCTGCAGAGTCCCAAGCAGCCCTGTGATACATAAATCACAATGTGTGTTTTGAGTCCTAGTGTTTCACTTTTGCTACCTGCCTGTGCATACATGAGAATGGTTGTAAAGTTACTGTCCCATATTTCTTTTCTAAGTAACTTACTGTTGTTTCAGGTACTAGATAAACTCAGTGAGACTTTAACTTTTGTGGATGGTGAGAATCTTAAGGAGAAATTGGTGGAAGTTTATGAAGATCATACAGACAGGGCTTTGGAAGAACTAGCTGGATGCCAAACAGGTATTACATAAAGAAATACAAAGCCAAGTGAATATATTTGTCCTGAAAATTAGTTAGGAGTTAGTTAAGTTCAGTAATTTCAGGCTACAGCAAGTTTATCTGATGAGGTCTCTAAGATTTTATGACAGTCAACATTATAATCACACTGAAATCTGTTTAAAAAAACCTGAAATAACTCTTCCTCTTCTTTTCTTCTCCTTAGAGTCCAGTGATATAGGTGATACCAAAGAAAACAGAAAACATTGGCAAGCTGAAGCCCCTCAGACACTCCTGAATGTTTTAGCTGATGCTGATGTCACATCTGTATCCCCTACTATGACTGAAAATGAACTTGGTAAGAATGTGTTATATTTTTCAGTGAATGAAGACAGGAATGGCTAGAATTCAGCCAGACTAGTTACAGACCTTTGCCAAGACGGTCTCATACTAGAATGCTCACAGGATCTGATGGGCTTTTTTAATCTCAGGACTTCATACTAACTGAGGTTATCCTGTGTGTTAAACAAAAGAATGCAATTGTCATTTTCTGCTCACTCTAATATTGCCATCATGCTGTGCTGCTCATGAAGATACCTGGAGATATTGCTCATAAATATAAAGAGGGGTTGACCAATGATGCATTATATGAGTTACACTGTGTGCTGGGTGAACAAGAGCTGAAGATGCCAGCCCTTGCAACTAATCGACCAACTGATTGACATGACTTTCTTTAGCCTTGAGTGGATGACACACAAGAACTAAGACAGTCTGTGGCCAACACCATCCAAGAACGCTCCACACAGTGGTGTTGCTACACAGTCACAAGGGCTGCTGTACCCTCACACAAGTGTGGCTGTGGTGATGCTCCTTTTCAGAACAGGTTAATTGCTAGGTTTCTCAGAGCATATATTCCCAGTGAGCCAGTGACTGATTGCTGCAAAAGAGGGACTCTTCCAGCATTCTCCCAGTACCCCATATACTCAGAAACACCCTGAAGAGTTTGCATGGATAATCAGGACAAAGCAGAATATTACGTTAGCATTCCACTTCTTGTTCCCTCATTCTGCCTTAGATGATGACTGTAGGGTGCAGCAGAAGCAGGAACTTCTGTTCAGCCCTAAGAAACCAGCACATCTGAAACCAGGAACTACTCAGTGAAGCTGCAGCTGTCTATTCCAGCCAGGCCTAATTAGCAGTTATTTGAGCATTAAAATCGGTGTTAGAAATTTTTAGTGTCCAATAGTCCAAACTATTTTTTATCTACAGTATCAACCAGATCAAATACTTATGAAAAAAGTTTTCAGAAGGGAAAAAAGTTCCACAAGGAAAAAGAAGTCAAGTTTCAGGATTACCCAAAAGGAATAAATCAGTGTTAAAATTAAAAAGTCTGAATGTGACAAAAGAAGACAGTGCCAAGCCACAGGCATGCTTTACTGACCTGAGAACCTTCCTGTTCTTTAGCTGACCATGTTATTCTGCCTGAAGACACCCCAGAAAACAGGAAACAGTGGAAAAAAACAGCACCAGGGACACTCCTGAACATCTTAGCAAAACCAGAACTGTCTAATGACTCCTTTATTCAGCTTGAGGAGGAAGTAGGTAGGATGTTTGTTATTGTAAAGTCTACAAGTTTTTCTTTGGTGTATTATTTCTTCTACCACTGAAAAGGACTTGTGACTAGAACAAAAATTTCGAAACAGTTGACAAAGTAGAAAAACAAGGGCAGCCTCTATCTTGTAGCACTGAAAGAAGCTTCTTTCAG
Source organism: Apteryx mantelli (assembly GCF_036417845.1). Taxonomy (NCBI): domain Eukaryota; kingdom Metazoa; phylum Chordata; class Aves; order Apterygiformes; family Apterygidae; genus Apteryx; species Apteryx mantelli. Next base: position 31,234,477 of record NC_089978.1, read on the forward strand.
AATGTTAACTGGGTAGCTGCCATTTTCAATTGCAGGAAAAAGGGGAAGCTCTATTTATCAGCTATTACTTCATATAGAATATTTTCATTTACTTGGGTAGATGGAGGCAAGCCACTACTACCAGCATGTTAGAAGAAAACATAACCTTGCAACTGCTGAAACTGAAGAACCCTGTAAAAACATTTATATGAATACATCTATTTATACAAAACAGCTATAAACTGTAGTATATGATGGCTTAAACTGCAGTGGTGACACACCATTTTACAAATCATCGATGGTGATACAGCTGACACTGAAATTAATTCCAACTTACTTATACTGCAGCACATTTTCCTGAAATAACACGATGTTTTAAAAACTACATTTACTTTGAGTCAAAGTGCATTTTAAGCATCAGCTAAAATGCAAAGCAAGAGTATTGCCCATAGAAAAATGCAGTACATGTAACCTGAGATTGTGTTTTTATGCACTACTGCCAATCTACTGAATATTTAATTAGATGACAAGCCTTTTAAGCCAGCTAAATTGTACATGCCAAATACTAACATTTTTAATGGATCGTGAGAAATATCTTTCATTTGCAACTATGCAGTTAGTGCTCTTCTGCTAATTATGCCTTATATACATGTTTTCTCATAGTATAACAAGGTCTTTTAAAATTGCCCCATCCTAAAGACTAAACAAGCTAAATGTACATTCCTCTCCTAGGACTAGCTTTATAGCTTATGCTTAAGGAAAAGGAAATCAAACCACACTTCACTAATGTCAGTAGTTTATAGGGCTAATGCAAGAATAAGGTCACACAAATATTCTAACTGCTATTGCTTTTATCAGTTACCTTTATTAAAATATTTTGAAAGCACTCTCTTAATACCCAATTCTGCCCTGCTACTCAAGCTGATTTTGTGGACTATATCGTTACCCGGACTGACAGATTTCTGCTGAAATGCAGAAATCAGCCTTTACATAGTAAGATAGCAACTCTTATATCATTGTTTTCTCACCTTTCAGGTTGGAGTTGCCCTTTAGTCTTGAAAGTGAACATTCTTAGAGAACTACAGCTACATCCAAGCAGTAATTTTCAGCCTTTCCCAAACAGTCCCTAAGCTTTCCCACTGAAAATGCAGAACCCTGTATGAGAAACTTAAACATACTAACAGCAGATTCCCTTTCTTGCTTGCTTTTTACAGCCCTTTGGTTATGATTTACAAACACTCTGAGTAGATGTTATAAAACATTTGTGATCAAGAATAACAGAAGTCAATTAAGCATGATATTTACATTGTTGTAATTTAAACAAAAAACCCAAGCATTTACTTATTTATTTGCTATTAATTTATACACACTTTTACAGTTTACTTAATATATAAATAAAGGAACATTTCTTTCCCTTTCCAGAAGGGAGATTATTAACCTCATTGCCTCCAAAAGAAAACAAGGAAGACGATTCAGAAATATACTCTGCTGTTGATGTTGATGAAGGCCGACTTGAGCCAAGATCAGATGATGATGACACGTAAGTCAAGCATACCAGAAGAAATCCATGCAACTGAACAGTTTTCATGAAATGGCAGGTTGCATTGCCTAAAGCTTTTCCTCTCTGTCCTTTTAAGTTCATAAATCAAGAAAACTTACTAGCTTTACAGTCTGCTAATTTAGCTTTTAATTCTGTAATTTAGTATTTTAAATGCCAATGTTGACATTAAAAATATTATGCAGAAGGATTCCTATGGCTTTTGCAACTCCTGCTCTTTGACCTTATAAACACAGGGAAACAACCTGATGGAGAAAGGAGAAGAAACAGCTCACATTTTGTGTCTAGCTTCTGTATATTTTACAAAGTATTTTTGAAAGCAAAAATCTCAAAGGCTTTGAAACTAGAAAAGCTTATAATAGAGCTGTTTAATTAATATAATTTTCTTGTTTAATTTACAGAAATTTTGAAGATTCTGAAGATGAACTGAGACATGGGCTGGATAGAGTCTCCTGTTCCTTCAATAAATAAAGGTCAAACAGATGAAGAAAGGATAAGGTTACTAGCCAACTACTTAGAAAATCTGATGAGTATTCAGAAAATAATCCCAGGCCATTTAGTGTTTACACACATAATGAAAAAGGCAAGCAGGAAGCAACAGCTACCTAGAGTACTAGAGTAATTATTGTTTCAAAACTTTAATTTACTTGAAACTTTAGCCACATCAGTAGCAAGATTTAAAAATAGATGTCTGACATTAAATGCCAAGTAAATCAGCTGCTTTTCAACACTGCTAAACACTCAATTAAAATTAATAGAGGGTTGGTGTCATTCTTGTCTAAAAGATTTAAAAAAAAAACCAGGCTACTTATTCAGATGCCTAAATGTTGAAAAATCTGATCCAGACTGAAATGAATTTTCATCTTTATTATTCTAAACTACTCTGGACATCTCTGACAACACTGACTTTAGTAAATTTCTGATTATATGCTCTTTTCAATCATTTTTGTATCATTTAAGAAAGTGTCTTAGTCAGTATATTTGTATTTCCCTTCTCAGTCAAGTTCCTGTTTTAAGAAGCTTTTTCAGCTTTTCATTATTTTTGTGTTGCCAATATAGCTTTATAATCCCCATGTTTAATTTACACGGTTCTGACTGTACATAGTATCACCAACTACTCAGTAGTTTTATATAGTAGCAGTAGTAGTGTTTATTAGCACCAAGAGAATTGCATTCCCCAGTTCCTAGTAGGACACGAACAATAGGTTCTTCCAACCATATTTTTTCACATACAAAATTTCATATAATCCAGATAAAGTTTAAATAGAGGGGAAAAAGATATTTTAACTCTGATTTCAGTAGCTTTTTGCACTTCTCTTTTAGTTTGCTAAGATGCAAAATACTGCTTTGTTGGCTCAGAAAAGGCTATACATTTTTCCACTTTTGACCAAAAATTAAAAAAAAGTCTACTCTTTTAACAATTTGTTCACTTTGTTCTCAGTTTAATAAGCAGCAGTTTACAGTTGGAAAGTTCACATTTGTGTATCATTTAAACCTGTCCTCTAATCTAGAGCCTACTTTTCCTTAGAAATAGGAAAATTTTCAATAGAATAGGATTGCAAAAACACTGTTATACAGTAGAAGGACAGGAGAAAACAGTTAATATAAGTAGCATATACAAGTGAAGTTATTATACGTATTAAAAAGCAAGCTAGCAAATACCATATGATTAACCTAGAGCAATCACTGTAATTAATGCTACTGAAATCTCCATTTAAGCCCATTTGAGAAACAGCTGCCTACATGTTCATTAGAAAATGCAAGCAAAAGAATCCTAAAAATGAATGCATTTTCTTTTCATATTGTTAGAGAGTATTTAACTGTACCAATGGAAGAAATCTATATATGGATACAAGTACCTGTAGACACACTGTGTGTTTCTGGAAGGATTCTGCACATTATTAGAAAATTAAAGTTTTCATCAGAAATAAAAGGGAGCATATCTTAATTCATTAGAAGATCAAGAAGAACCACAGTTAAAACCATGCAAAATAGAATTTTGTCACTCAGTGGGGGACACCCAATTAAAATGTGATAAAGATTCTGGAAAAAAATCTGGATATGAAAACTATCACACAGAAGTGTTGATTTTAAAAAGTGTGACAGTGGATGAAGAGGCATGAAATGGGTGGGGACTGACTGAAGGCAAAATAAATATTCAATAAATAAAAGATCTTCCAGGTGTACTTCTATTTGCCAGGAAAACATTGTGAATTCAGATGGTTTTGTAGTGCATTGTATTGTCATGTAGTCAACACAGAAAAATTTCAGCAGCATTTCTTCTCCAGTAAAAAAAAAATCTCTATTACATAGAGCAGATATCCTGACAGAAAGAAAAAAAATCTTTCTGAATAGGACCATGGGATCATAGACTGCAATATATTTACAGGAGACATATGGTCAAATACAAAAACAATTTTATTTATATACAATTTTATTCATATACATTTACTTAAATAATGGCTCCACAGATGATAGAAATGTCTCTTCAAAATGCTGGTCAGAAAATCTGTGCACAGACTGACGAGCATTTTCTCTGATCTCTAACCTTTTTTCAGGAGACAAAGAGAGGATATATGCCATAGTCTCAGCATAACTGTCCTCATTTTCTGCTAGGAAACCTGTAATGTGTCCTTCGTAGGGTACCACAATATCTAATTTGGGGCCTCCAGAATTGTGAGCCAGGATAACTGTGCCAGCTGCCATACATTCAACTACACCTGAAAAAGATACAAAACATGCTAATATGAATGTGTAGATCACGTATTTTGGATTTCAGTAATGAACTAGAAATTTAAAACTTCCACCCCGTCTCCCCAGAATTATAAGCCATCTTTGTTACTACAGATCTGAGTTCTAGCTCAGTTTGAAAAATACAGAGTAAATGGTCTTACAACACAAGCAAAACAAATTCAGATTTCTCAGTCCTAAGGACTTAAACTGTATTTTCCACTAAACATGTACAATTGAAATAAGAAATCAAATATGACTGATTAAGTTGCCGTTCTCCTAACATACTTGATTTACCTAAGACAGATGATATGGTGATAAAAAGGTAGATGTTGAAAGGAACATAAAGATAGGTTAGCTCTGTGACAGAACACTGCATAGCTAGCCTGAAAACAAGGACCTGATTTTATGGTTTAGTGGCAGCTGCAAAAAATTAAAAATTAGAGCTGAATATGACTGTGTATTCAGTTTCTCATTCAGACTGAAGATTTTTAACATTTAGAAAGACATTCTGAGAGAAAAGCTGACTGTGGTCATAGTGTTTCAATCAGATGATATTCAATCAGATGTTCAATATTTTGCAGATGAAATAATCTTTATAGTTTTTGACAATTCAGCAAGACAAACCAAGTAAATTGGTATTGCTGAATCTCTATTTTTGACTATAAAAAGTTTTAATGAAAAATCAGTGATGGCAGGAATCTGATAGATAATAAGCTCTCCTTAGCCAAAAGCTGCAGGATAAGAACAGCAAATAGCATATGGATCAACTCCATCTTTCCTCCATGGTTCCAAAACAGACCTCAGAAATCATTTAATTGCTGATTTTCCTCAGTTCTGATGTGATTTTTAAAACTTCCATTAGCTCAAAAATTGCCAGCTATAAATAATGCTCCAAAATTTGGGAACACGTTTTCTAAAGGCAAAAAGCCACTGGAGATGAATGTGAAATCATGCTGAAATTCAGAATCACAGTATGATTATATCACTTACATTTTTTGAAAATAAACTGTATTTTATGGAGGCAAAAATATGAGAAATCATTATTTCCAGTTTGAGACAGCTGCTTCTGGGAGACGGACGATTCAGAGTCAATTTTTTATACCAATTGCCTATGGAATATAAGCTACTTCAGGTGTTTACTTAACTTATATTCTAATAAAGTCTTAAGTCATTAACTGGAGCTTGTTCACATTATATCCAGATATAGCGTCCATCTATTTGGCCACTGACTTACCCGTTGCACATTTATGGTACCTGGCAATCTTGCATTCCCTTTCAAAGTTAGGAAAACTCAACTAATCCCAATAAACCATACCTGATATCTGTACTTCGTATGACAGCTTTCACGCCAGGTCCCAGGTCCTCTGGGATTCAGGTCCACACTAAGGAAACTGATTTAAGGGCTTGGTTTAGTTGTCTTAACATAGGTGTCTAGTGCAGTAGGATGACCTAGGGTGCCTGGTGGCATTCACATGGAGCTTACAAATACGAAACAGAACCTATTGGAGAGACACTGCTCTGAAACAGCAGCTGGTCCCAAAGAAATACACCAGACATGGCAGTTGAAGCAGATGAATCATGCTCAAAATCTCTACACATGGATGTCTACACATCAGCTAAGTGTGTAGGCTCCCATTACAGTCAACAGAGTCAACAGAGCACAATTTAAGGTGCTTAAACATTAAGTGCCTAGCACCATTTGAGGCACTATAGAGTACTGAAGACATCTGTGTAAAGCTGGGAGACATAACACAGGACCCTAGGGAGACCTGTGGCCATGCACAGTGACAGCTGGAGGTCAGTCAGAGCATACTAAGGCAGCACAGATGACACCAGCTGTCCTTTTAGGTCACTAAAATTGAGCTTATGATCAATAGTGTCTGGAAAGTCCACAATGATTCTGCTTGTGCTACAGTAACACCTAGCGGCTAGTCCTCTGAACTGGTTTGCAGGCTTCACCTCAGCTTAGATTGCCACTGAGGAGAATGGGAGTTGGACACTTGCTTGACATGCAGACCTCTATGCTCAGACACCCACACTGAGGAGTCTGAATCATGAACTGAAGCGTTGCACCAACTGTATTAACCACTAGGATAAACTGCTTAAAACTGAGAAGAGATACTGACCGATCCCAAAGTGTTCATTCCACATCGTGTGCAGGCCGATGGTGGCCTCAGCCAGGTGCTTCTTTAGCTCCCCAAACGGAACGTTTACTCTGAACGTCACATCGTTACTAACTCCTAGCTCCTCACACAGACGTTTAAGGTTATTTACACGCTCTTCATCTTGCTGGTTACGACAGCCTCCAATTAAGATAAGCTTCAGTTGTGGCTGCTGCCCCAGTCTCTTCTTTTTCAGCAATTTTGCAAAGGCTCTGATTTGCAAAGGATGATCTTTTTCAGGCCTGAACTGGTTGACAGAAACAATGGAATATTCAGCAGTGCTCTTTTCCTCTTCCAGTGGAATATCCAAGAAGGTCTGAACATCGCACGGTGGGTACACAACGCTAGTGCAAGGCCCAGCTCTCCAGAGGGAAAGGATGTGATTTAGCGTCCAAGAAGAATTAACCATAATCACATCACTGCAAGAACCAACCAATCCATACATAAAGGCAAACAAGTAGTAGTAGACAAGCTTAAACTTGCTGAAAAGAGGACTGCTTGTAATGAACGCTGCATTGTTAAATCTGGTATCCTGATTCCTAACTACAGAAAGCATGTCGGTGCTGATAGTGGGATAATGAACATAGCAACCAACACGACAATCTCCTAAATATTTAAAGAGCGGAAGTGTGAAGGCATAGCCCATTGAGTCAATATAAATATCAGGAACACACTTTAGAAGAGCTTCCCAGCCAAGAAACACAGACCCTAAACTTTGTCCCAGCAAAGTGAAGTAAGGGTAAAGACAAGCTTCCACAAGATACCGTTTTTCTAGAAATACAAACTTCACAGGATGAGATAATTTAATATTGAATCTTCTGAAAGCACCTTCTATTATATCTTCTCCAGTGACATCTCTATCACCAGTATAAACAACGCATATTATATTTTTGTACCTGAAAGAGTAAAGAAAAAGAATTTCACACATTCTTCTCTTCAAATTCCATACCATGAACCTAAAATTTTATCCATCTCAACATTACTCAAAGAGTGAGAACAATTTTCTGGCCTACCTCTGAAATGATTCTGAGTTAACTGAATTGATTCTATGAATTCTTGTCCTTAAACTACCTTACACTACATAGCATGAGTGAAATGCAGAAAGACTGTGCAAGCCAGTGGATGTGCCAATGTTAAATCCACTTTAGATATTAACTTACTTTGTCTTCTGCACCAAGAGACAAGTATCAAGATTAGGTCATCAGTTATCTACTGATGAGTTATGCCAGTACTGCAGAACAGATGGCGGAGGAGAAGTAACGGCCAAGGGAGAAAGATAAGGTGATACGTGAAAAGCTATGCGGAAGCCAGAGAAGGAGGGAACAAAGTCTGGAGCAAGGAATGAAGTAGAAAGGTAGAACCCAGTGAGACCCAGATGTAAAGAAATTAAGAACCTGTAGATTAATGATACCTATTTAAATATACAAAATTCCAAAATGTGCATAAATAATGCCTTCAGAAGTTGGCACTGAAATATGATATTTGATAAACATATGTGCTTACTTTTTCTGGAGTGTTCTTATGGCACACCACAAGACTCTCTCCCCTCCACCACCTGCATTGCAATATGGGTGAAAAAACGCAACCACCAACGGCTGTTTCCCATCTTTTCCTGCTGAGGTCAACTGTTTTTTCCTTTGTTGTATCCAGAGCCGTATTCCCCACAGTAGCACGAACAAGCAGACACACAAAATTCCACTTAGAAATAATGCAGGGATTAACAGTGAGCACAATAATCTGAAACAAGTAGGAAAATTTAAAATATAAAATTGCTTTAAGAAATACTATATACAAAATGTATACAGAAGGACTTACAGGTAGAACTAAAGGGAGCTAGACAATTTCTTGAGTTCTCTTAATCTCAGAAATCATCAGCATCAGTGCTTCATTTCAACAGTTGTGGAAAATAAAATTGCTATTCTACGTTATTTACCCAAAGATGGTTGGTTTTTTCCTCCTGTTGGCTCTCAATCGTGTATTACAGTCTATTCAAGCTGTAGATGCAAATTCCCAAGCTGATTCTACGCCAGCTTCGGTCGAGCAATATTATTTGCTCAGGCACCACATGAACACACACAGGTTACCTTCAAGACCAGCTTGGCTCCAAAAGCAGCTCAGCTGCTTCTACCTGGAGCCCAAGGTACTCCCTGCTCTACGTATGTTGGAGGAGGAATCACAGGCAGCCTGGCACAGCATAAACGGTGAAGAGATTTCCAAGTGGATTTGCAAGAACCTTCTTCAGCCCAAGCTACTGCTGGCCTCCCGCAGCGTGGCCTGCCTCAGCACTGATCTGCAGGGGTTAACCTGCACTGCATCACCCAGCACTTGCCTTTTCCGTTATCCCACCCTCCAGCTCCCTGAGAAATGAAGATCTGAGTAACCGTTTTTATGGTTTCAGGCCCCTGACGTCCTCTCTAAACCCTGTGCTCCCTTGATACCCCCTGGCCTTCAAGGCCTCCCCCATACAACCCCCCTAACCCAGGCAAGGCAGGAGTCTCTCAAAGAAAGAGTCTCTTCTTGCTCTATACAGCTTCAAACGCAACAGTGCTTGATTGCTGATGCCGTGCTACACATTATCACAAACGTCTTTCACTCGATGCAAAGGGCTTGCTCACAGCGAGTTAGGCATCACGACAGACACATAAGGTTGCGAAACGCTACTTCATTTTCGGGTAGAAGAGACCGAAAAATGGGGTAACTAATCTGAGGCCGGTGGCGGGCACTGCCCCGAGGGCGCCGCCGCCGCCGCCTCAGGCGAGGCGATGGGGGAGGGGCGGCGCGCGCGCCAACGGCCGCGGGGCGGGGCCGGCGCCGGGGGCACGCGGCGCCGGGGGCACGCGGCGCGTCACGTGACCCCCCCCCCCGCAGCGCTGCCCCGCGAGCGGCGCGGGGGCGGGGCCGGGACCGCGGGCGCTCGCTCTCCCTTCCCCCTCTGCTGCCGGGACGCGCCGCCGCCGGACAGTGCCGCCCTCGCGCCCCCAGTACCTGATGAGCCCACACAGACACAACCCTCCCGCCACCATCTTGGACAACACCGCCCCGCCTTTCCGCCGGAAGGCATCACCTCCCGCCGGGGCGGGGGCGGGACTAGCCGGGCATTGGCCTCTTCTCATTGGCTCCTGCAAGAGATTGACGGAGGGGAGGGCTAGGGGGCGGGGCTTCGCGGAGGGACTGGGGGCGGGGCGCGCTGGGGGGAGGAGCCTCCTGGGGGCGGGCTTTTCTTCTCGAGCGTCCCCCTCGCTTTATTGCCCTTCGCTTTGTTGCGCCTCGCAGATGTTGCGGTGTTTTTTTACAAATTGAAGGTTTGGGGCAACCCTGCGTTGAACAAGTCTGTCGGCGCCATTTTTCCACCAGCATGTGCTCATTTCATGTCTCTGTGTCACATTTTGGTAATTCTTGCAATATTTCAAACTTTTTCATTATATCTGTTATGGTGATCTGTGATCAGTGAGCTTTGATGTCACTATTGTTAGTGTTTTGGGGTGCCATGAACTGTGCCCGTATAAGATGGCAAACTGAATTAATCAATGTTGTGTGTGTCCTGACTGCTCCAGCGACTGGCCGTTCCCCCATCTCTCTCCCTCTCCTCAGGCTTCCTTGTTCCCTGAGACACAATAATATCGAAATTAGGGCAGTTAATAACCCTACAATGGCCTCTAAGTTTTCAAGTAAAGGAAGACTCGCACATCTCTCACTTTAAATCAAAAGCTAGAAATGATTCAGCTTAGTGCGGAAGGCACGATGAAAGCTGAGAGAGGCCGAAAGCCAAGACAGGCCGAAAGCTTGGCCTCTTGCGCCAAACAGTGAGCCAAGTTGTGAATGCAAAGGAAAAGGTCTTGATGGAAATTCAAAGTGCTACTCCAGTGAACACACGAATGATAAGAAAGCCAAACAGCCTTCTTGCTGATATGGAGAAAGTTTTAGTGGTCTGGATAGAAGATCAAACCAGCCACAACATTCCCTTAAGCCAAAGCCTAACCCAGAGCAAGGCCCAAACTCTTCAATTCTATGAAGGCTGAGAGAGGTGAGGAAGCTGCAGAAGAAAAGGTTGAAGCTAGCAGAGGTTGGTTCATGAGGTTTAAGGAAAGAAGCTGTCTCCATAACATAAAAGTGCAAGGTGAAGCAGCAAGTGCTGATGTAGAAGCTGCAGCAAGTTATCCAGAAGATCTAGCTAAGATAACTGATGAAGGTGGCTACACTAAACAACAGATTTTCAGTGTAGATGAAACAGCCTTCTCTTGGAAGAAGATGCCATCTAGGACTTTCCTAGCTAGAGAGAAGTCAATGCCTGGCTTCAAAGCTTCAAAGGACAGGCTGACAGCAAGAGAATTAGAAGTGGAGCCTGAAGATGTGACCAAATTGCTGCAATTTCATGATAAAACTTTAACAGATGAGGAGTTGCTTCTTATGGATGAGCAAAGTGGTTTCTTGAGATGGAATCTACTCCTGGTGAACATGCTGTGAACATTGTTGAAATGACAACAAAGGATTTAGAATATGACATAAACTTACTTGATAAAGCAGCAGCAGGGTTTGAGAGGATTGACTCCAATTTTGAAAGAAGCTCTATTTTGTGTAAAATGCTATGAAACAGCATCGCATGCTACAGAGAAATCCTTCGTGAAAGGAAGAGTCAATCAATGCGGCAAGCTTCATTGCTGTCTTATTTTAAGAAATTGCCACAGGCACCCCAGCCTTCAGCAGCCACCACCCTCATCAGTCAACAGCCATCAACATCGAGGTGAGACCCTCCATCAGCAAAAAGATTACGACTCACTGAAGGCTCAGATGATGGATAGCATTGTTTAGCAATGAAGTATTTTTTTAATTAAGGTATGTACATTGTGTTTTTAGACATAATGCTATTTCACACTTAATAGACTACGGTATAGTGTAAACATAACTCTTATATACACTGGGAAACCAAAAGATTCGTGTGACTCGCTTTATTGCGATATTCTCTTTATTGTGGTGGTCTGGACCTGAACCTGAATTATCTCCGAGCTATGCCTATATGGTTTTTTGTTGTGTCACTGCTGTCCCCTCATTTGTCTTCTGGCCATAAAAGAATCTTACTTCATGTCCTTTCTTCAAGCCATGCATTAACCTCTGACTCCTAAACGAATCCCTCTTCATAGAGGAATAGCTGCTCTGCTCTCTGCATGTGCGTGTAGCTCTCACATCCGTGAGGTTCAGGGACTGGATACCAAAGATATGTCATATCTGCTTCCTTCTCTGAAAGGATCCTTGTGAACATGCTTACAAGGGACAATTTCCAGTGGGGGATGTTCAGATTGTCTCTCTATCTATTGTCCTTCCTCTTCTATTTTGTCATCACTGAGAAAATATGCATGGACCAAAGGGCAGAAATTAGGTGAAATGGGAGGAGACAGCTGTACCATCTGTTGCCATGAACTTCAGCTTTCGATAAGAGAAAACTGAAGGCATGTAATGCAGATAAGACTGCTCATTTTAATAGGTACAGTTTATATTACTCAGACTCCAGCAAACAATCTAAATAAAAAATGCTGGACAAGGCCTGTTCAGGGGTCAGGTGCTTCCCTGTGGGATCTCCAAAAAGGATTCTGGGAGTAACTTGCTTCCAGGATCTTTGCAGGGACAGCACCAACGCTGCCCAGAAACTGTCAGCATTACTGGAGAAACAGGAGGGAAGAGCACAGCACCTTGGCAGGAATTCCTGCAGTTGCCTTCATGACCAGCTGCAAGACCATGAAAGGGTGTTTATTATAAGTGAATTTAAAAATAAATAATCATAAATGAATGAAAAGGCATGAGAATTTATAAAAAAAGCTTTGCGTCTTCTGTAACCTGTTTTGTGCTGATGGACTAGTCTAGAGGTAAAACTAAGCTGTGCTGTTCTTCAAAGTATTACTAATGATGTGTCATGAAACAAGAAGCCTTGGTATTTCTACAGCAGCTTCCCATTGATCAGCGTAAGAAACTTTTCCTGCTCTCTTGCATTCTGGGAATGAAACTATATGGGTGAGGAGGAGCTTAGGCAGAATTTAACCATTTATGCTAAAACAAATCTGATCTCCTGCGCTAAAGCTAGCTGCTATTTTTCCCCCCCACCTTCTTCATAAAAAAACAGAATGCTTCATGTGGTTAATTTCTGCTAGATAGATGAAGCCTTGCTGTCTCCCACCTCTGGCCGAACTGAGGTTTTCCAAACTTTGAGGGCCTTTCAAATTTACTTTCTTTGAACAGAACCTCTCCAAAAACTATAATCTTTCAGCATCTTTGAAGTCAGAGTGGTCTCTTTCATGTCATAGCTGTTGATGCATTTTGAGGGCTTGAAGTTATTAGGGATGCTTATGAAGGTCATCTTGTGTCTTCCCTGTCAGAAAAATGCTGGTGGAAAAGTGCTGGATCTTTAGTCAGTTTGGCCATTGTTAGGGCCCTAAGCAGAGAGACAAAATCCATATGATAGTGGGGGTGTGAAGCACTCACCTTAAGTAATCTTTATTTGATACTGACCTGGACTGACTTCTCCACTTCTTGTGAGTCACCATGTGGGAATGGAATTGGAAATATGTCAAGCCCTCTTACTTTACTTCTATGGAGAACCAATGTTTTTATTTAAATCTTGTCACTGTCCTAAATACCACTGGCTATAGGTTTTAGCAGGGCATCTCTGCCTTTGTGTAAGAATGGATTAAATTAATTTGGAGCGCTTCTGTTGGGATGCCCAGCAAGCATGACCTACCGTTCCACTTCTGGACCAAAGCTCTCATATGTAGGGTGCCACAGGCATCGGTCTCTCTCCCATAATCTTTTCTCCCCACCCCCACCCCCGCACACCCAGTTGCCTGAGAAGTGTGTGGGATGCCTGCAGACAGGAACCCCTCTGGATTCACACCACTCAGCTCAAGACATCTCTCTTGTAAATGTTAAACTTTAAAGCTAGTTGCCTGGGTTCAGAGGAGAGACATGGTTCTTCTAGGGAACAAGAAGTCTGGTTTGTTTTAGCTGATGACGCCCCACTGACTTGAAAAGGAGCTTATGGCCACTCCCTTGGAAGGTATGAGTCTTAGATTGAGTGTTTTTATGAGGCTGAAGTATTACAGGTTAGCCACGGCTTAATTAAAATGAGACTGAAGTCATGCTGAAGAGTTCAGGAAGCAAGAAGATAGAAATAATGAGGGAGACACCTACATACCTAGTTTTTGAGTTGCTTGGGCCATAAATGGCAGGTGGGATGTGTTGGGTTTAGATCCAACACTGTGTTCAGTAAATCATATAGCAAAAGTTTTCCAAAAAGCCTTAATTTCCACGTGACAAGGAGAGTACAACTTGTTCTTTCCAGTCAAGCCTAATTGCAAGGTAAGCTGTACTGGGAATGAGGACTCTAGTCATAGGATTTAACCTGCAGAGCTTCCAGCAAAAGTCATACAGTTTCTTCAGGGTTTCAGTCTGAAATGTCAAGATCAAGTGTTAGCTTGAGTCCAACAAAATATTTTGCTTTTCTTGAAACCAGCTAATCAATCTTCTGAAAGTTCCCCAAGTCTCCTGTTAAGGAATGTTTACATGGATGTCTTTCGCAGCTGAAAGAAAAAGACTGATTTGCCGAGTCACAGTAGAAGCAGCTGCCTGGGCTGTGGCTGCTGCCATGTGGCAGTGTATTCTGTCTGAAGTGCATGAACATGTGGTGCAAGGTGAGCCTCAGATTTTATTCAAATATCTGTACTACCGTGCGTGGTCTGTGTGTACCATATAGCCGATGTGGGATGTAGGTCTGCACTTCTCAGAAGCATTGAATTTTTTGCACAGATGCAGATTGACTGTTAGTGCGAGACAGCATATACAGTCTGATAAATTTCCTGGTGACACTTCAGGAGCAAACTGGGGGAGCTGCTGTTGAAAGAATAATTCATGTATCCTGTTCTTGTCTTGCTTTCTCTCCCAAGGCAAACAACAGCTAGGCCAGCAGGCCAGAGAAGTTGTTTTGGCAGGAGCAGCCCTCTCCGATTTGCCATCCTTTTTCTGCAGCTTCATGGCCCTTTCCCTTTCGCAGACTGGATGTGCACGCACCTCCTGAGGGGCACTTCCACATGGAGGAATCCAGGAAACGCAATGTCCTTGTGAGCTGCATATGACATGTAAGCTGTAGCTCAGGTGCATTGTAATAAAGCATGTTCATAAGCAAACTGAGATATTCTGGTGCAACTTTTCCAGATTCTTACCAATTCTAAGCAGGGAAAAGAAGCGTTTTTAAAAGACAACCAGACTACACAGGAAATGCACAGGATGTGAAGAAAAGCTGCAGTGTATCTGCTTGTAGTTTCTGCCTACCTTCCTTTTTTAGATATGTCTCTTTCTGCAGAAGCTACATGAGTCGCTATGTACAAATTCTCACGCAAGTTCAAATGATAATTTTAAAATACTTTCTGCTAGTCCTGGCACAAATTTCTGAGACCTGGCTTTGCAGTCAGAAAATGTTTTGTCTGCTAATGCAATGTTCCCTTTTCTTTTGTAGTGCTTCCTACGTGTTTTATAGTCACCTCAGACTGCTGTCCTTTTCATGGAAGGTCTTTTTCTTTTGGAAATACTGTGTGTTTGCCTGCTGTAGAGAGACATCTGCTTGATGATGGGAGCACCGAGTAAAATAGTTTTCTCAGTTTTGATAATTCATAGTTGCTTTATTTCTTCTGTGGTCCCTCTAGTGGTAATTAAAAAAATAAAAAGATGTATAAATACTTTTGAAGTTCTTTTTAACTCTTTTTTTAATCACAGTTTGTTCACTTTTTGACGTGAACAATGTGAAAACTGTGGTGTTGACAGCCTTACAGACTGCAAGGGCTACCTTTTTTGTTTGAAAGTCGAAGACAGACTAATTGGGTTGGCACCACTTAACAGCTTCCCCACCTTAATGCATGTGTAGCCAAAGAGATTGTATGTTTATATTTAAGGTATTGCCAATAACTTCAGCAAGAGCAGAGCTGAGCTCTCTGTGGTGTTCCTACTCCAGCAGTGAGAATGCTATTAAAAGCCTTGTCTGTAGAAATTCCACATGGCAGACGTGCCAAAGAAATTAAACTAGCCTTGTCATGAAGTTAGCTTTGTGCTCACCTTCCCAGACATGTACAAAAGGTTTTCTTCTTTTGCTGCCTCTCTAAGCATTTTTGTCCCGTTTTAATTGCTTTTCTTATTAAGGTTCTCGCTGTGAAATAAGCTGCATGCAGACAGGCCTTCTGAGGTGAGCAGAATCCAGAACAAATAGCAAAATCCACTCACAATGAATTCTCCGCAACCCTGCAAAGCATTTGAGACAATTAAGTATATTTCTGTAACTCTCATTCTTGCTGACTACTAATCGTGCGTATAACTTGGTAAGATAAGAATACTGATGTTATAGGTAAACGCGACAAATTGACAACCACTCGGGCCAGGTTGCATAAATTCCAATTTAATAAAATAATTGAGCAAGTCACAAGTAAGCAAAACAGCGCTGAGCGGCCGGGGGAGTCTCCTGCTCCACCAACGGCGCGCGCAATCCCCCCCTCACAGTCTCCTAATATGCAATTCCAGCTCCGGGTATATGTGGCACTTCCTGTAACTTCTGCGGTTGCGCCAGCTGTCGCTAGGGGGTCTTCTTCAGCCCTCTGGTGGTCGTGGGGATGAAGGCTGGAGTCTTCCTCTGCATTGTGAGTGGTGACCCTCAGGTCACGCATATATTTTACAACTTTTGAGGTCGTGCTATATTTCACAGTTGTGTGACATCGCCATCACCATATTAGGCTATCTAAACTAACATTGCCGCTTCGCTAGCTCAACTCCCTTATCTCAGGCGGGGTACATGCCCCCACCACAGGATGTAGGATGTTCCCACAGATGTTCCCAAGGCTGTTTCTTACTTTGATGTAACAAATTAGCACACATCACAGTCCAGGATGTTTCAAGGCTGTTTCTCACTTTGATGTAACAAATTAGCACATATCACACTGACACGTAATAAACACACAGAAGCTGAATTAATATCATGTAAGGATATTCATATGACCATCATGTGGTCTTTTATACTCGTACAATTGACCACTTTCTTTCTGAAACATATACTGTGTAGTACTGAGTCTCTCATACCAGGCTGCTGCCTTAGCTAACAAAATGCATGGGACTGTTTTTAGCAGAAGGAATCTTAGACCATTCATATACACAGTAAGTTTTTCCTTTTTGCAAAGTCTTGTGATAGGTTGTTAAATCTTATTGTACATTTGTTTTTCATTGCATAGGAACAGAAGGCAGAAATAAAGTTGCTCCAGTTGTGTACTAAGCATTTGCAAAGCAAAAAAACATGTATTGGAAGTAAATTATGGCACTTTCATATCTAGGGCAAAGTTCTATTGCCAGATTTTACTGACATGTTGTAATATTAAAGTTGCTAAGTACAAGAAATTCTAGTAAAAAAATAGTTTTTAACTGTCAGCTTTGCTTTGAGCTAGATGTTCCAGGGAATGGCTGCTTGCACCATGTATCTGTGGGCAGAAGCTGGCCTTTATTTTGGGAGCAGAAGCAGTGAAGAATTAAGTAGCTTGGATCTGTATAGAATTTTTGCAAGAATTCCTACAAACCACATTTATTCGTATCACCATGCAACTTAAGCAGGCTGAACCTATAGCTTTGGTTAACAGATGGTTATTTTTACACAAGTTGTCCCAGTTGAGCAAGGACCATAAATGAAGACAAACCAGCTCCACCACTGGAGTTTAATCCTGTAGATTGTGCCAATGTTTTAACCTCCCATGGGCTCTTCTGCAAGTTCTCCTAAACTGTCAGTCATCTGAAGGAAAAATCAAACTGTCTGCCATTTTTAGGGTGGGTGGAGGAAATGGCTGCAAACAAGAGGCCCAGGCAGAACTGAGACTGCAAACGATGTAGCTCTATGGATAACAGCACTGAGCTTGCAAAATAACATGTAGTTACACCTTAATTCCCTGCTTTTTCAGCTGGAAGTTTGGGATTTTTGAGCGGCTGTGGACTACTTTTGAGTGTCTGTGATAGCAAACCTAAACCCTTACTGCTTTTCCTTCTCCCCTGTGCAGATACTAATGCCTCTATGGCCATATGCACCTAATACTGACAAGAAGGGGAAGGATCACCTCTTTCACAGTAGTGCTTTAACATCTGTTTAACTCAGCTATGAAACTGCTTATTAAGCTGCAAAACCTCACTGTGTGAAATTTATACCTCCATCCTCAAACTTTGAATCGAAATCGAAAAGGGAAAACACCTGCACTAAACTGGTCAAAGTGCATTTGTGCACATGTTGGTGTGTGCTTTTAGCCTGTTATGGGAGGCTAAGGAGAGTGCCATTTAGATGAAAATCTAGATCATTTCCAACAATCCAGGACGTGGCAGGGTTTTGCATTCAGTGCTCACAACTGGTTCCTTGGCACTGAGCAGGAAAGTAAAAGAAGCCAGAAACTGGCTGCAGAACAGGACAATGGGGAGTTACTATTATTGGAGGAGACTATTTGGCTAGTGCAGACATGAGAGATGCAGGCACTGTGCCTTGCCGCCTCCTTTGACCTTTTTCTGTTCTGGGGATAAAGCAAGCTTGAAAAGGTCGGCAGTTTTCCCATGCTGTAGTTTCAGTCAACGACTCTATTCTGGAGTGTGAACTAGAACTGCTTAAAAGTGGTTCCCTGACATGCTACCTTTTCTTTCACCAAGCAGAGGTGACACACAGGAGGGCCTGATAGATGCGTTGGTGGCTGATTTTCCATGCATTACCAGCTCTGCTTCCCTGGGAATGGAGGGCAGTGAATAAAGCTCCGGATGTTGCTCAGCAACCCTCAGGATGGTTGCCTTCTTTTCTGCTGAGCTGCAGAATGCATTAGTTAGTTAGGACTAAAAGTGTCTTTGGAAGAAACATCTTTCTTCTGCAGAACAGGCTGAGGTGAACTCTGGACATGTCAAATGATTGCTGAGAGCTGAAAAAAGCATCCATCTCACTGTTGGAATGTGGGTTTTTTTGCATTTTTCTTTCCTTACAATTGCAGGCTTCCAGGAACTGTTTCTTTTAGGAGTCAACTGTCTTGAGTTTCCTCTGTGTGCTCATTCAATAAAAAAACACTGTTTTTACAGTGGGATTTAGTTCTGATGAACCAATATGTACACTGCAGAAAATAACCTCCTGAGAAAGTCTTTATGCATTTGAAAGCAGGATTTTGACTGCATATTCCAACTCAGGTGTTAAATGTTTCAGACAAAAATACTTGTAAAGAGAAAGAGTTTTGCTCTGCATTGTCATTTTCTTTAGATGTTTCTTAAAGTGTCTGCTTCCACTGAGGAAGTGGGGTAGTCCTGCTTAAAACTGGTAGCAAAAGTTTCCTCGGTATGTTGATACATTCAACCCTGACTGTTGTTTTCGCTCTGACATTTCCATCCAAATTCTTCTCCACGACTTGTCATATGCTGCTGGTTGTTATTATTATCGGTAGGCATTCTGGCAGCGAAAAATAACAGCAAATAATTTTGTCATCTCTATTTTTTATTTCTCCGCTCACTTTTTATAAGCCTCTGTAGAGAATCAGAGGAAAAAAAAAACAGCTAAGGCCAGGGTTGGATTTAGGGAGGCTGCGGCTGCCGAAAGCCTGTCCCCTCCTTACGGTGCTGCTGCAGTCGGGGGTCCGGGCAGCGCCCGTGTTCGGTAGCTCATGGGAGGGCAGCAGCTTTGTCTTGGCAGTGCGCGGTGGAGGGAAAAAGGAGCGAGAGAACCAGATGGATAAAGCAGCGAGCAAAGCCCTGCTCCCCAGCCAGGGTTCGATCTGTCACAGGGAGGCAGCGGGGCGCCCGGGGGGAGCCAGGACGATGCTCCGACTGGGCGCAGGAGGAGCCCAGGCGCTGTGCTGTGGGGTTGAGCGCGGGCACAACGCTTCCTCAGTGATTTGGCAGCTGCTAGAAACTCCTCACTGTCTGCGTAGAGGATATTTCCAACAGCTGCCAACAGCCAGCCAGAAACAAGAGAAACTGAATTTGGGCTCGCCTTTATGTATCTAGCCTGCCCTAACAACTGCAGTGTGCTTGTATTTTAGACATGGCATTTATAATGCAAACACGAGATGCTGTATTGTCTCTTTCTCGAAATGAAGGTGATTGAGCTGTATATAAATGAGCTGGGATGAAATAACCTTTTATTCAGAGGCCCAGCAGTTTGGACTGGGATTAAACACTGGCTGTAGAACCAGAAATACTGGCTTAAATCAGTGTTACATTCCTTTTTTTTCTTTTTCTTTTTTTTTTTTGCATGCCTTCCAGATATGATGTGCTTTGTGTTATTTATCAGGTGTGACATCAAGATGTCAGGTGTCTCATCAAAGTGAAATCTCTCTGCCTGTCAAATATGACCGCAAAGATGATGGCAAACAAGTGCTGGGGAGAAACTAACAGTAAATCTCAATGGTGCGGACTCTGCAGTCAGGGGCAGATTTAGAGGATATATATTTTATATAAGTGGCATTTAAGACCTAGGCCTTACATTGCTGATCTGTGGAGGGAAAAAATTATTTGCAGACTTTTTAGGGCCTGCTATTAGCTTGCCTGCAACCAGGTAAACAGCTTCAAAAAAACCCCCAAACTTTCTTCTCATTTACTTAAATGACAATTCAGGATCTTATTACTTTCTCTATTCAAAACAAATGTAGAAGATATTTTTTAAGAAGCCAAACAAATACTGAGGAGTTTACAAAACAAAACTGGAATTAAGAACTTGAGTCTTATTTCTAAATGTGACTAGCAAATGTAGGTGACAAAAGTTATCATCTTTAGCAATGACTGATACAGTTCACAAGTAATAGGTCTTTCTGTCTTCTAAAATTAGCCTTCTAAAAATAATTACTTTTGTAACATTACTCATTCTCAAGTTATATTTGAAATACTGTAGTTATGATGGGTAAAATGTTGTTTCTTTTCATCTGAGTGAATTCAAATAAACTTTTGCTCAAACTTCACACGCAAATCCAGCTCTGAGCAAAAGCAAAGCACAGAAAACTTCATAAAATTTAGAGCGGTTGGAAACACAGAAGTTAAAATACCGTTTTGGTGGTGGCACTGCCAGACAAGTTCTGCCACACTTACAGGAGGTGAATTAATGTTATTGGAAATATGAACTTGAATTAATTCATACAGATTGCAATTGTTCTTTGCACTTAAACTCTGACCGAAAAGGTGTGCCTCTTCCTATGGTAATATGATCAGCCTTGTAGTTTCCAAGCACTTTAAAACAAACTGCTGCAGGATTAGTGTGCAGATAACAGAAATTACCATAATGAAAGCAACACTGCTAAAAGCAGGCAAAGTACCAAGTCCAAGTAATATGCAACCGTATACATAAAAATATTAGTACACATTTTCAGGCACTATTACAAAAGAGACACTCTCTTGAGTTCTACTGGTCTAGCACAAACAAACCTTTTTTAAATATTTAGAGAAGATTGAGTCCACTTCCTGAAAAGCTGAAGCCAAAGTCTGACCTGATTTGATCTGAAATGAGGCCATCAACTGTTACGCAATTTTGTTCATAGCAGGTATGAATTTGATTCCTTGCATTTTAGAGTTAAGCAAGGCTTCTTTTTTCTTGTAGCATAAGAAATAATATTACTGATGATCATGCTTCCTTATCTGTTGAGAGGAACATGCGTACCATTCACTCTATAGAGACTCTTGTGTATCCCCTGGCTGCCGGTTTTCTCACGACGTTGTAGCCAAGGAGTTATCTTTCCGATCTCATGGCTCAAACCTGAGAGCGAATGTGGTTAAGGAGGGAAAGACGGCTAGTTCGCTGCCTCTTAAGTGATAAAAAGGTTAGGCCATTTCTTTTTCTGTAGTAAGTATGTCAGTTAGCTTGAAGAGTCAAGGACGTAGTTATGTCCCGTGAAGCTGACCAAGCTTCCATTGAACTTTCAGCTGGAGCCGACTGACTTCCATGGGAAAAATGTGAGGCTTGCGTCGCTTAGCATGGATGAAAAAGGACTGCTGTGCAAGCGCACCGCATTGCTTGATGAGAAACAGCATGCATTTAATAACTGCTTACCTGTTGCCTTACAGAGGGCCCTGATGGATGAGAAATTTTCTCTGTCACAGAATGGCTGGGTGTTTTACGGGTTGTCTCCCCCCAGCCCAAGTAATGTTGTTAGCAACTTGCTGATAACCGTGAGTTATCGATGTTGTTGTTTGTGATGTTATTGGGAGCTTTGCCCAACTTTGCTGTTTTGTTTTTCCTTAGAGCTCCAGTGCCTGAATCATGTGATATGTGAAAAAACAAGGCTGGGCTAGCTCTGTTGTGATGGGGGAAAATTTTCAAAAATTTTAACTGAGTGCATCCTAAAGGCAAATTAAAAAGAACCAAAATATGGTCAAATGTCAAATCTCTTGGGCTTTAGCCTCCTATCATTGTTTGTATGCCTCAGGATGGATTGTATTTCAGTCCTTTAAAAAGATGTCTGATGTGGAGAATAGGAAAGCTACTAATTTACCATTCAAGGCCAGGCTGGATTTCTGGAGGGGTGTATTAATGCTAGTATGTCCCCCTATGTTACACTGACATGATGTGCACATATCTGAACCAGTTCCTCTTGTCTGTCTGTCAGATTAAGGAAATACGACCTGACCCCCTTATCTCCAGGCCCCCAGGTTTTACTGGGAACTCAAGCTTCTCATCTTTCAGGGCATTGTTAAGAATATTTTAAGGTGCTTTCTTTGGGCAAGGAGCCTAAGGGGATTAGAAATGGGGTGGATCATCCTTTAAAGCCAGAGACTAATGCACCCAGGAAGTGCCTAAGAGGAGGAAAAAAACATGTTTTATCAACTCTTGAGGCTTTAAGTCAAAGGCATTTAATTTTCTTGCGATGTTCTGCATTTTCTGGCATGAAGATTAAAAATCCTCACCCCAACACTGGTAGAGAACTGCAAAGACAGGAAACATCTTTTGTATTTGCCATTGAAATTTCACACTACCGAATCTGAGCGATTCTTCCCAGTGAAACTCCTAAGCTGTGCAAAATCTAGCCTGGCCCCAGGGGATGCTGCTGTTATCAGACGAGGCAGAACACACCACCTTTCTTATTTCTGCCTTTGCTAAAATGTTAGCCACAGTTAGCCGGCTGACACAATTTGCACCGGCTGTATGGGGACAATTAATGGAGCCTGAACGGGGTGGGAAGACAATTCAGAAGTGAGCAGCCCTGGGCAGCGAGGTGCCTTGCTGCACTGGCTCCCCTTGAACACAGCATCAGATCCCTTCCTGAACCAACTCCTAAACCATAAAAGAATCAGAGTAATTGGGATAGCACAGGGCCTCTGAGCTTTCAGTCTGGTGTATTTAGGCGAACTGGAATTATGGCGCGTTTTACAAGGTGGTCAGATGTTTCTGCTTCATGAATGGTACCTCCTGTCCAAGGGCTGCTGCTGGTAGCTGAATCAGCTGCACTGTTTTAATTTGCCATGGCTAAATTAGACGTTTTAAATCAGCCAGACATGTTGAAATGTATCGTATGTCCCTTTCATCTGAAGAATTACAGAAAACATTTTCCAGCCAAATAATTCTTTTTAATGTGGGTCGATGCCTTGTGAACTGAACACGTTCAAAACACAACCCCGTGTGTTTCTTCTCTCCCTTCAGATCAGCATACAGGATCCCGCCTAAAGCAAGCGGCTATGGAAGCACTAAGATCTTGGCTCCACTGCTTTTAGAAACAAACTAACAAACAGATTATTACCTTAAAGTTGCTCAGAAGTTGGAGGGGAAAAAAAAAGGATGCGTGAAGGGAATCAGAGAGAAGATACTTCCTAAATACCTCTTCATTCCTTCAGCCTACGTGATCTTTGCTGTTTTAACCTGAAATTAAAAACAAAACCTAAAATGAAAAAAACAAAAAAGCTTGTTTTCACAGTATGTTTTATCACATGTTGTCTCATGAGTATTAGTTACTTGTAGAAACATGCTAGGTAGGGTTTTGGATCTTTTTAATAGTAAAGATACTCTCTGAGATGAGTACCTCCAAGTATGTATATCTTAAACTGACCAGGAACAGGAATTTCTTTTCCCTAAGACATTATAGAATTTAAAATTTCCATTATTTGGCATAAACATGCAAAGCTGAATTTCTGAATATCTTTGATTTAGGACCAGAAAATTGCTTTGTTTTAGAAGGACAAAACAGATTTTTAACTTATATATATCTTTAGTATATAGATGGAGTAAATGGTATATTATAATTAAATGTTTTCACGTAAGTCAAATTGTATGATTTTCCAATTCTTGTTTCAAAATCAGTAATTCCTGAAAATACTTTGTCTTTAACACAATTGTCTTTTTTCAGAAAAGAGTTCCAGCTAAAATGAGATTTTAAAAATTTGTTTAATTGATAGTACAGAACAAATACAGATTCTTTACTTTTTGTAGTAATACTCTAGAAGGGCCAATTCTCAAAACATTCTTAAAATAACCTTATTTCAATTTAATATTGTCGTAGATCTTGTATAGTGAGGCAAAGATACAATATGGTGCTACAACAATATTTGAGTATTTTTTGCTAGGAAGAGTATCACTGGCATGAACCATTCTTCTTGTTCTCTTCTGGTTGTGCAAAAATGAGACAATCATCAACTCTAGAATCAGATATAAAATAGATGCAATATGATATAGCATTAATATTTGCCTTTCTTGGAAACACAGTATTTTTTGCTAGCTAGCTTTTAGGTATGTATCTTGTGTGTGTGTGTTTTTTAACATAATGTATTGTCTCTCTTCTTCCCCTAAAAATTGTAAATTAAAATTGGTTAAGACCAATGAAAATATTTTCACTGCTTAGAATCACTTAACCGATAGATGAACTTCCTTTTCTGAAGAGGATTCTTAACCGAAGTTGATTTGTTGCGTGTGTGAGCGGAGCTGAGGATTCCTCTTTGTGGTGAAGGTATCTCAGGCAGATAAGGCAGCATGCTGATGTATTGCCCGCTGGCTTGCTGTATCCCTGTGCTTATGGCAGGGACGTGAGGGACATGCCTCTGCTTCTGGAAGCAAAAAGGGTCTGAATTTGTCCTGCAGGACCGGTGGAATGTCACAGATTTCCTCAGGTTTCCTTGAAGTGACTGAGGTATGTTGAGATTTTGAGCCTGTACACTAACCTCTGCATCAGAGCAAATTGGGTGAATTTTTCCAACAAGCCCAAGAGCTTCTGATTAAACCTGCGGTTATTATTTTAAGGCTTGCTTGTGCAGTGAAGTTACCGCATAGTCAGTGAGGGCATGAACCCATGGCACACTGGCTACCTTATATAAATTCCCTGCATGGCCATTCTGTAGGTGTGCGTTAGGGCTGTCTTTAGAAGCGGACTAAACTGCTCTAGGCTTAGTGGGCCTCAACAGATCCCACTCAGCAAATTAGAACAGAGTGCTGCAATTTTCCTGTTTAGCGTGCAGGCAATCCTATAGAAAGGCAGCTGGTCTTGGCTCTAGACACTTCTAGTGATGGTACCTATCGCAGTCTAAATTAGACATTCAGATGTTTATGAGTAGATTTAAGGGGAATCAGGTTTGCCAAAGGGTATACTTTTTAGTTTTTGCTTACTGATACGGATTGCTTCTTTTTTTTTTTGAGTAAACCTTGGCCATGGTAAAGAGGTGCATTTTAAAAAAATATAAATATTGTGCTTTGAGGGTTTTTTTTCCCTCTCAAAGCAAAGAATGAAGATTCTTGTGCCCTAAATGAGTGGAAAACCTTCAGACTAAGGATCTTAGCTAATGAGATCATCACAGGCATGTCTGAAATGTTAGATGGGACTGTATTTTATCCAAGAAATCACTTGTAATTTAATAGTAAAAGGAAGTGGAATAGCACTGCCGTTTGCAGGAGTTGCGGTTGTGCACATGGCCACAAGGAGCTAATGCCTGACTGTCTGAGTTAATTATGCACTGGGTTGCTGCACACAGGTCATGTTTGACTAGCTTGTGAAAGGCAGCTTTGGCTGGGCTTGCTGAAATGCCGTGTGCAAAGATTAGTGGTGCTGAATGCAGTTCAGTAAGCGCAAGACATGCCAGTCGGTGGGAAGCCTTTAAACTGGCAGTCAGCGTGGGTAGCCGAGTGCAGCGAGCAGCGTTCACAAAGACCACAGGTTACCTCTGGGATTTCGTTAGGCATGCCATTTCGTTAGGCATGCCTAATGAGCGTGTTGATTAGATGTGCAGAACTCCTCAAGCTGTGGTAAATGTAGCTGAGAGAAGCGTTGCTGATAACACACTGAATAACCGCGCTCGCAAAGCTTTACGTTTGCGTTACAGTATTTAAAGCCTGGAAAGATAATGGAGAGAAAGCTGGACAATAAAAGGAAAAGGGAACTGTCCTGCTTAGCTACGTTAAACAACAAAAACATAACCCTGGTGTCTATTCGTAAGCAGCAGGCAGCTCACGATGTGCCTGAACTACTGATTATTGGTGAAAAGTCCAAGACAGGATCTCCCGTAAAGGCAAGCAGTGACTTGCAGGAAGAAGAGAAAGTGTTGCAGAGTTACTCCATGGGAATGCCAGGAGCCAATGCAGTTGAAAGACAGGTCAGTGAGCCGGGGTGTGCTCTGGGGGCAGGCGGGGGGTCTCAACTGGAGAATTGAAAACAGAGCATGCTGGACATGGCTTGTATACTCATGCGCTATACCGTCATATACTAAACTGTTTTAGTCCCAAGCATGCGTGCCTGCCTGGTAATTGGGCGCACAAATGCAAAGTCCTCTCGAGAGCCTCTAAAAGGAATCTTTGAAAGCAAATGCTAATAATGAGTAATGCAACATTAACTAATGAGCTCCACCTCTAATAATATAGTGTTGATTCGTAGTAAGGAAACATACTAGTATTTCCCCTTTTGAACTGCAATTACTTGAGTGGTGAGACGTCAGATCATACTAGGTTAGTCTCTGGAACGATAGGCATTGCAGAAACATGAAAAGGTCATGACTGTAGGTAAGCAGTTTATCTATAACCACTTAGTGGATACTAGCAAAAGCTCTTGATAATACATTTGCAGCAACGAGGTTTTTTTATCCCATATTGTGTGTAATTGTATTGAAGTTTTGTAGATTAATTGTTGTGGGGAAGAGGTTATTGCCTTTGGAAAGATCTGTGCTGATAAAAATATGATGAGGTTTATTACTAGAAAAAGTTTTTGTTATTTAAAAGGCATGTAAATTACAGTAATGTAGTTAGGATCAGTGTATATTTAAGGAAAACAAAGTCTCAAAACAAATATTGTGTTCTCTGAAACTGTGTAAGCTTAGACTGACTTAAATAATTAGTGTTAGGCTAGAATGTAGTAACAGCAAGGACGTACCAGATATACCTGAAGGCTTTTTCTGTCTCTAGTTACTTCTCATATTATAAGTGTTTACTGTAAGACAATCATGACTTTTTTCTGCCCCATGATCTCTTTTCTTTACTCAGTTCATTGGAATATATCACATTGCTTATATTGGAGCCACAAAGGTTTATTAAATATGACGTGTGGGGGTATCATTTTAGTAAGACTAGCTACAGTTACATAAATCTTTCTGCCTCTTCTCTACGGTTCTTTTTCCAGCTAGGGATGACAGTCCCTTGACAGACATATTATGGCAACTTGCTTGGTATTTTGAAACCAAGAGCACCGTGAAACTATGTTGCTTTAAAGTAGTATCTTCATCAAATCTTGATTGCTAGGGACAGTGGGGGGTTGGTTTTTCCCTTGCTTAAGAATCAAGAACTGTTTAAAAACCAAAAAGATGTGTTACGAGTAGGTACTGATAATAGCAGCTGCTAACATTTATTAATATTAGCTAAACTTTGGGGGAAAGGGAAGGAATAACAGCCATTTAAGATCTGATGCATTTAAAGGATATTCGCTAACAAGATGGATGGACGAGTTGTACTGAAATTTGTTAAGGAGGATAAGGATTGTATTTCTGCCTCCTGCCTGCTCGCAGAAATGGTGCTGTCACAGGCAGGAAGTTGAAGACTCCTGGACATTGCAGTGGCTGTTCTGTCCTCGTTTCGGTGTTCCCTGGCTACCTGTAACAAACCGGGAAAACACGTGAAGTATTTAATTAATAGTATGTGGCTTTTCAGTTGTGTGTTACTGGCTGCCTGAGTCCAAAGACATGAATCAACAGGTTGTGAAAGAACGAAGCAGGAAAGGTAAAACAGTGACACAGATAAGATAACTCTTTGGAAGTCGTGTGTTTGAAGTTAAGAGGACAGTAACTGGTTTCAGCCTGTTGATGTACTGGGAGAAGAGCAGCCCAAAGCCTTTGGAGATTACCAGGCAAGAAGTGCAGTAAGAGGTAGCATTTGTCGGTGAGCACAAGGGGTAGAGAAATAACTGAAGGGGCCAGGCGTCATTTCCTTGTCAGCTGACAGCTTCGCATTTTGGTTACGAGTCCAGTTCTTGAATTTCAGGATATGAAAATTGGTATCCCTGTAGGCCAGCAAAAGAAGAGACAACTGTGACTAATATTCTCAAGGTGAGATGTTGCTGCCCAGTGTCAGAATTTGGACACGGGACTGAAAAGGGATGTCCGGGCTCAGGACCTTTGCCTGAAAGCATCCTGCTTAGACTTCATTCTTCTAAAAGGGCAGATATGAAAAATGAGGAGCAGGAGCAGTGTGGCAGAAATAGGGAGGCGAATGTTGGGGTGGTGGGGACGGGACAGGGTGCAGTAGTTTGCTTTTGCCAGCCCTTGGAGAGAGCGAGCCTTTCTGGGGCACCAATGTGGGGGACCCACGTGGGGCAGGTCATGGTGGGGATGCAAAGCTGGGAAGACCAGACACCTAGCTGAGGGGCTCCTCTGGGCTTCTCCCTCCCCATGGGAGTGGTGGTCGCTTCGTCTCTGCTGCTATGGAGGCAGCTCGCCCTGCGGGAGTGAGGAGGGGATGCGGTGCTTGGCCCCTCTGCCCAGGGTGGCTTGGGCTACCCTAACACCAAGAGCTGCACAGCATGATGGGTCTTGAAACTTGCTACTTGCAGTCCTTTAGTGTTTCCCTGCCTTGTTCCACCTCCACACTCTCCCAAAAAGTTAGTCCAGCCCTGAAGCGTGCTCCTGCTGGATGATCTCCTTCCTGCAGGCCTGTGGCGGCCAGGACGGGCAATGGGAGCCTCTGCCTGCTCCCACAGCCTGGGCGTCCTGGCTCGTCCCAGGCAGACGCAGAGGCTTAGGTTCGTCTTTGAGACAGTGAGGATCTCTCTAATACTGATGGCTTTATTTTGAGATGCTTTAGGGAGCTGGGCTTCAGACGTCAAGCTCATTCCTATAAACAGCCACAGTTGCTCTTCTTGGGTCGAGTTCAGGACTGTCTCCTGTGGACAGGAAAATTTCCATTCAGTTTTGGTTCTTCTTCTACAGCTACCTCCAGCTGTTACTGCCTGTTTTGATGGATCCCTTTTTAATTTTCTTCTAATTTTTCTTTTTAAGGGCTGTTGGTTAAATGATCTTCATAACCTTGATTTTCATAGGGATATTTAGTTTTCAGCCTAGAGTCTTAGTCTGAAGCAGACAGACTAGATTCTTGGGCTGTTTTGCATGTTGAGTCGCAACTTGTATGTGCAGAACAGTGGGGAAATAATTGTCATAATTTCATGTTTTCATAATTTACATAGTTTTTGCATAGTCATTGTAAAAATATGCATAAAACTTGTAGAGCAAGCAGACTTTGTGTACGCTTCCCTTAGAAGTAGGCAGACCTCCTTTAGTGTGATTAAAAATATAGTTGGTAACTGTAACTGGAAAACAGCAAT
The DNA here is from genome assembly GCF_036417845.1 of Apteryx mantelli. Lineage (NCBI taxonomy): Eukaryota > Metazoa > Chordata > Aves > Apterygiformes > Apterygidae > Apteryx > Apteryx mantelli. Next base: position 31,263,684 of record NC_089978.1, read on the forward strand.
ACCAGTGTACAGACAGATGCATTCTTGTTATTTCATTAGAATTTCTCTAGTCAGAAATAAGTGGGAGGGTTAAGGCCAGGGAAGCGCTAGGTTGTGCAGCTCCTGGATTAACTGGATGCTGTTCTCTTCTTGCTGGTCACCTACAAAGCAGGCCTCGTACACCAGTGACATTATCCAGGAGTCCCAGACACCTTTTTGGCATTTTTGAGATGAGAACGTCTCTGATACTCTTGCAGATGGTCTCTCTGAATTACTATACAGCCTCATAGATGCCATTTTATATATAACTCTTAGCTGGCATCAAGAAACCCTTTTGAGACCTGGTATGTGCTTAAGGAAAACTGCAGGCATATTTCTGCATGCCTCGCATTTACGTCATTACATTAACATACTCTTTTCCTCTGATCTAGTGTAGAAACATCTCTTCCTGCAAATACACAAATACGTATCTGTGCCCCTTCTCCTGAGATCTTTTTTCTGAAACTGTTAACCAATAGTAAAGGCTTTGCAAATACTCTAAATCAAGTATTTTCAGGAAAAAAAATTATGATATTCCCTCCTGACCTTATAAACTTTTAACCTGTGAAAAATTTCTGGCTTTTTGGGAGCATCTTGGCTGATTCTTGAATGATTTGGGACATGTTTTGTTTTGTTTTTCTTTTTTTATATCCACTTCCCATCCCTATTTTTCTTCTTGTCATTTAAAAATTTGGATTCAAGGATTTTTTCTTAATGCATAAACAGCTGTTCTTGTCAAATAGTGAACAAAATGTTTTTTACCCCTTTGTCTGAATATTAGTGTAGCTTTTTATCCAAAATATAAAGCAATGGCCAAGTTTTGATGTCTCTGTGGCTAACAGTGCATTAAAATAGTGGAATCAGTACTCGCTTTTATGTTTTTCAAAAGACTGGATAACAGGAAATATCCTGTAATCTTTTATACATTTAATTTGAATTGCTTTTATATCATGAGGTGCCTAGTCAAAGAGAAGAGGAAAATTGAAATGAATGGAGGGAATGGAGTAAAGAACATAAGGCCTGTGATGTTTCCTATTTTTTGCCTGCGAGCTGCTCCCAGAAACGTTATGAACTGCAGGAGGAGGATGTTTATCTCGCCCCTCTCACAAATGCCATTGTCATATAAGCAAAAGTAAAAGTACAAAGTGAACTCCTGTAACGTGCGTTAAGATTTTGGTTTTACCGGGTGTTTGTGGTAATAAGAGCTGGCCACTGTGAGCAAAGTATCTTTTAAGGGGGGAAGAGAAGACAAGGGACAGTATTTCAATACTGCTTCTCAAGGCAGACATTACAATAAACGCATGTTTGAGTTTAAGCAGTGTTTGGAGTGTGGGATAGGAGAGACTGTTTTCATTCTCCAAGAGGCTTCTTTTCCATATTAGTATGTTAAACCGTGGGAGAGAGGGCACAAATGGGGAGAAATAAGCTTGCAGTTGTCTCGGTGTGCATGTAAACGAGGAGCTACCTTTGCAGGGAGGTTCAATTAATTGTTTACTTTTTATTTTGGAAGAGGGGGCTGGCTACATATTTACATTTATGTTGTGGCAGGTCTTGGACAGCTTCAGAAATGCGAGGCAGGGAAGGAGAGTGCAAGGAGGGGGTCCGCACCCGAGTGTGCGGGACAGGGTGGGAAACGGGGTGACATATTCCCAGGGCTCTCCTTCCCCAGCAGCACCAAAGTTTTGTGGGGCCTCCCTCGCCCTCTCCCACAGGGCAGCGCGGCTCCGGCACCACCTGTTTTTGCCCCTCGGGTGCCGTGTGTCGGTGCCTCAGCAGTGATACGCACGTTACTGCGGGAGCCAGCGCTTACATTTTCGTACAATAGATGGGAACATGCTCCTCCTGTTTGAATAAATATGGTACAGAGAAAACTAATGGGAGCGAATTTCTCATGTTAAATTTCTGTCGTTTTGGTCACGATCCAGCCATCATTATTCCCAAGCTATCAGGGAATGAAATGAAATCAGGTTAATGAATTTTGAATCCTACAGCAAATGAGCTGGATGCAGTCTAGTGTTAATAAGCGGCCTAAACGATCCTAATCTGTGCTGTGGTATTAAGGAGGGAGTTTCTTCCCTGCAGTAGGAACATGAGATTTGCTGCACTGAGTGCGATGCAGTGACCCCGTCTGCGGTCCCCTCTCTGCAGTAATGCCCAGCATTGGGCACTCTGGCGAATGGTGGCAATCTCGCAGCTTCAGCAGATACAGGATAACAGATTCTTCGTAGTAGCTTTCATCCTGATCTTTAGGAGTTAAGGTTGCCTTAAATCCCAAACATGAATTTTAATATTCCTTCTGCAAAAGCTAACAGTCTTGAACCTGTCTGTCCCCTTTTAAATCTTCTTAAACTCTTGGTGTCAGCAGTTTCCTTTGATGACAGGTCTGTGCTCTCATTTTCTGTTATTTCATATTCATATTAATGTTATTTCATATTCAATTGAACCAAATGCCCTAAACTGTAGAAGTACTGTGGAGTCTGTGATCTGACTGATGGATAGTCCACTTCTGGCTAATCTGCTTCAATACTGGCTGTGTATCCCCAAAACTGCTATTGGGTCAAACCAGTGAGTTCTATAGCTCAGTATATAGTTGTTATTAGGTGCCTTGCAATGAGGTAGAAGAAACTAAACTATAGTGGAAATATCTGCATATGATACAAGTCTTTTCTTAATATGTGTCAGATACAGATTTTAAATTAGAAGATCCATGTGTATGCAGACAACACAGACACTTGTGTGCATACATACAGCTCTTCAGACATTATGCAGCTAGTCCTCCCTGCACCTGCTGATTTCAGACTCTCGGGTAATTCTTGAACCTGTTTTCTGTTCTTTTCTTTCTTTCTTTCTTTCTTTTTCTTTCTTTCTTTCTTTCTTTCTTTCTTTCTTTCTTTCTTTCTTTCTTTCTTTCTTTCTTTCTTTCTTTCTTTTTCTTTCTTAACTCCTGGTGAGCAATAGTGGGTTGGCTGAACTGAGCTGGCTTTGGATGTTTGTTGAAAGTTATTCATGCTACTCTGGCCTGTGAACCTTTGGGCAGGTGACCATGTGCTATGAAGAGCAGAGCTTAGGTTGCCTGACAAATGTACTTGGTGGCCACAGAGAGTTCAAATTTTAAATGATTGGGTTGGGAATGTTCAGACAACTTTGCTTTTATATCCCTACTTGAATGTTATAAAATTGCTGCCCAAGAGAAGTTTCAGGGGCTGATTCGTAATTGTGTACATAGCTAACTGGTAATATTTTCAGAGTGTAAATTAACATTGTGATATGTTCCAGTAGAATACACTGCACTTCTAGGCATGCAGAATACTGCTGCTTTTGCAGAGAAAAAGATATATGCATTTTATTTTTATTTTTCCCTTTGCTCTTCAGGCTTTGTCCGAGACTGATTCTCCTCCCAGCTGTGCGCTGGAACCCACAATGAAACAGAGTTTTGCTTTCGACAACATGGGCTATGAGGAGAGCTTTGAAACAGCGCCCTCTTCATCTGCTCAAACACACACTGTTGCAGTCAATGTTGAGGGCATGACTTGCCAGTCTTGTGTGCAGTCAATAGAAGGCCGAATTTCCAAGGTGAAAGGTGTTGTGAGCATTAGAGTCTCCCTTGAGCAGAACAATGCTGTAATAAAGTATGTACAGTCGGAAATAAGTACTGAACAGATTTGCCAGGAAATTCAGGATATGGGCTTTGATGCAAACATAGCAGAAGAGAGAGCAACACCGGTGTCCGTAAGTGTGCCATGCTCGCAAGAGGCAGTAATTAAGCTTCGGGTAGAAGGCATGACATGCCAGTCCTGTGTGAGCAGCATCGAGGGGAAGATTAGGAAACTGAATGGCGTGGTAAGAATCAAGGTGTCACTTGGTAACCAGGAAGCAATTATTGCTTACTATCCTTACATCATTCAGCCCGAAGACCTCAAGAGCCATATCAGTAACCTGGGGTATGACTGCACCATTAAGAGTAAATCAGCCCCTTTGAAGCTCGGCATGCTCGATGTAAGACGCCTGCAGAATGCAACCACCAAGACGACACCAGCATGTCAAGACAGCGGCAGGGTGGCCTCGCTGGCTGTCCAGATGAGCAGCACAGCTACAATACAAATAGAAGGCATGCGCTGCAACTCTTGCGTCAGAAACATCGAAGGAAATATAGCGGCTCTTCCAGGCATACAAAGTATTAAAGTGTCTTTGGAGCACAAACATGCTGTTGTACAGTATAGCCCCAATTTAATTACCCTGTCATCTTTGCAGCAAGCTATTGAATCCCTTCCACCTGGAAACTTTAAAGTATGCCTCCTTAGCAATTCAGAAGCAAATAACGGAGCATCTTCGTCACCTGCTTTGCTCTGTGATCTCTTCAGAGAGCAGCTAACAGATAGGATGTGCACAGCTGTTATTAGGATTGACAGAATGACCTGTAATTCTTGTGTACTGTCCATAGAAGGGACGATATCGCAGAGAAAAGGAGTGCAACATATAGCAGTTTCTCTAGCTGAAAGGACTGGCACCATACGTTATGATTCGACTGTAACTAACGGAGAAGAATTAAGAGCTGCCATAGAAGACATGGGGTTTGATGCGTCGGTTCTCACAGGTAATAGTGTTTTTTCTTCCATGAATAGCATTCCAAGCTAGGCCATGAGACTGTCTTCTGCAGAGAGAATTTTAAAACATTGCTTGGTGCTATCTTTTCTAAAAGGGGCTGGTCTCATCTCACTCAGCAAGGGAGAGTGATTTCAGCTGTGTAACACTTTATTTCACCCTCAATAACTACAGTAGTGGGTGGAAGAGTTGGGTTACATTATGAAGCCAGAAGGTTTGGAAGTTGGTATAATGTCTTTTAAATGGCAGATGCCCTTACCCACTGAAGTAGGTTTCCTCTTATGTCTACAAGCTGCCAAAATAGACCTATCAAACCAAATATTTTTAAATTTACATTCTAAAGTCCTAAAAGATACAAACTTAATGCAATACTTTTCATTTAAAACCACTTTTTTTTTCTATCTGAAATCTCTTTCTAATGTCCTAATCTTTCACCTTTATTTCTTGAGTATTTTTACCAGAGACCTAAGTCTTACTTTCAGCAAGATAAATGCCAAGATGCATGTTCACCTTGGTGAGAGAAGGCATTGCTTTTACATGTCAACTGCATCTCAGTTTCTACTTTTGTACTTGTGCTCAATGCTTAAGAAGTTGCTATGGTGCATAATCTCCTCTCGAGCGATTTTCAAAAGCAGAAATATTTATCTGCTTCAACACAGACAGATTTGCTTTGAGATACTGATGTGGTTTACCTGGAATGAATTAGTTCAATCACAGGAGACCAAACACCATTAGCTTTGCTCAGAGGACCAATCCCTCTGAATCTGTAGGGACTGCTATGAAAGAGGAGGAGTGCATAATTATGATTTGTTTGTTTTATAATCTGGGGGTGAGAGCTGTTCATCTGTCTGTGGAAAAGGAAGGGAGCCCAGTATTTAAAATGTTCAGAAGCAACTCTTGCCCCTTTGCACAAACCTTCTGTTCAAGGGAGGGGGTCTGTGAATGTAGCTGGAGCCAGGAGGTTTTTGCTGGATGCAAAGAGCAAAACCGATCACACCGGGCCTGTAGGTGTGGAGGTCTGTATGCTGAGAAGTCCTTTGACTACTCATTCATGTAGTGCTTGCCCCAGAAATTTCTGCCATAAAGAGAAGCCTCTTGAGAAACTTGTTTTTTCCTTGTCTGAGATGAAGTGCTATGAGTCGTACATGGAAGGCTACAAGAACAAAATGCGTGTGAGGCTGGACTATGATCTCTGTGCCGGATAAGGACGGTGACATCACCCTGTCGATGTATTGTTATTGAGTGAAGGTAGCTGTTAAGTCTAGATATTGAAATTGGAGGGAATCATTTGCCATTTGAAACTGGAAAAGCTGTTCTGTAGAGTTAGAGTTAAATGGTGATGCAGTATTACTGGTGTGGGTGTGTTGTTATACACCTGGTAACAGCGTGTATCATTTCTAAGAAGAGTCCGAGATTAACATGTCACCTTTCAAACACCTGAAAGACTTTGCATGATCAATAAATATGTGTCCTGCTTGTTGTTCTGCATCATCCTCATCATCCTATCGCACTGTAGATAGTGTTTGTCCTGTTTATTGTGCGTTTATTCAAGATACCACTACTGGAGAAAATACACATGGGTCTGACACCAGCAGTGCTGCAGTGCAGCCTCAAGCTCCGGAGTCAGTAGCGCCAGAGTCTCCTCGCCAAGGCTGCGGTGCAGATGCTCTTCCAGAGAGGGCTGGCCTTGATGTGCCACAACAGCCCAGCAGAATGACAGCCGAAAAGTGTTTTTTACAAATCACGGGCATGACCTGCGCATCGTGTGTGTCTACCATTGAAAGAAATCTGCAGAAAGAAGAGGGTAATAACGTCAACATTCCTATAATGAGTCTATAAGGGACTACCAGGCAGAAAAGGTATTCTGTGTGGTTCATGGAAGGGGCTGTGTTAGGACATCTTGAGGTTAAGTAGACTAAATATTCTCAGTGCTAATGTAACAACATCCTTTTTTAACTATCCTACTGCATTCATGCTGTCAGTGAGCAGAAAAGTTGATGGGCGTACCTGATGGACTTACTTTCTTCGTAACATTAAGTTGTCACAATATGATCAGAATCCAAATAAGGCTCACGGCAAGAGCCGAGGAATTATTCTCATTTAATTTGCAGGGCCTTGATGCTTTACAGAGCAATCCATCTCCTCCAGAGCTGTTAAGAGCTTTGACACATTTGCAGTGTCAAACTTACCCTTCAGGGCATGTTTGCACAAGCAGGTACGAATAAATGCATGGCCCCGGTGCCTGGGTAATTATATTAGCTCAGGCACAGCAATGCTTATTCGATTAGAAGTCTGAAGGGTGGAACTGCCTTTCCCCTGGCCATAGAGAACATGGAGAGAAGAGCCTCAGCGCTGCCTGTGTCACCTTGCGCTGGCATCCCATTGGAGGGGTTTGCTTATTCATTCCTGTCTCCACTGCCTCCAGTAAAAATCCAAGAAACTATTAGCACTTCCAGAATAATTTTGTTGCCTGTGATTTTTACGCTTTGCTTTTAGATTCTAAATTTAGATTTATGTGTTGCTGTTAAAAGAAAAAAGAAGGAAAAAAGAAAAGGCCTAGCTTTGTGCTGTGGGGCTTGTTTAGGGCTTTCCAGGGTAGAGCTTGTAGAAATCAGTGCAAAGATTGCTTATGAACTTCCTTTTTATTTCGTTAGACCTTAGCAAGACTTGCCTCCTTCCCTGTCTGACCTTTTCTGTTCCCCTTATTGCTAAAGGGAACTGCAGCATGCCTAGATCTTAGTAACAACTTTGCTGTTGTGCCCAGGGAACAACACTAGAAGGAGGCAGAGAGAGATTGGTAGGCGTAAAACATCTCTGTGTTGCTACAGCCCACATTGGCATTCACTTGTAATGGTGTTTTGTTTGGTTTTGCTCTTCCCAAAGGAGCTACCATATCTAACATTTTTGATTGTTGCCACTGCAGGTATTGTTTCAGTGTTGGTAGCACTGATGGCAGGTAAAGCAGAGATAAAATACAAGCCAGAGTTCATACAGCCTCTTGAAATAGCACAGCTGATTCAGAATTTGGGTTTCGAAGCTACTGTCATAGAAGATCATACTGAAACAGAAGGAAGTGTGGAGCTTCTTGTAAGTAATGTGTGTTTGAAATTATATGTTGGATTTGGAGATGTCAGGTTTGGAAGAAGCGTTTTCTTGCAAATGTTTTTGTTTAAGGAGCTGTGGCTTCAGCAGTTCAGTTCCAGCTGCTAACACTGATATTTCTTAATTGCTGTAAAGACAAAATCAATTTGTCTTAGAAGAACATGTCCAAAGGCGCTGAAATAAAAAGTGATAGATATCTGTATAGAATTGACTTTTCTTAGCAAGGAAAAATAAAACAGTACTTTTCTGCAAAGGCACCTTGGTCAACAGTACAGACTCTGAGCACCTGAGAATATGTCATCAAGTACATGATGATAATGCCTTTTTGATGCCACAGGGAAATTTAAGTTGGCAAGATGAAGTTATCCATGTAAAGTTTGATTTAGGCAACGTTAATATAGTTGCTGATATAACTGTTAGCTATACGATTACAGTTAATACTATATACTAGTGCTGCTATATAAATATATGGCTGTGAATATAACTGCTGGTGGCAGAATTGTAAAATAAAAGCAGGTAATTTTATGTTCTCAGCTTTATTTCATTTAAGACAGCCCTGTAAACACTTCATACTGAGGCCTTGGTTCAGTACCAGCAGAGCACAAACAGTCATTAACGTGTTTATAACCTAGTAACAAGAGGAGGCCTTGTCTCGAATTTGTCCACAAATATTGGGTGAATACTGGGTTCATTAAAAAAGCAATAAACTTCCTTGAACACTGAAACCTGCGTCTCTGTGTTCAAGTACTTTTAGCCCTCGGTAAGCTCCTTAGTGTGAGCAAACAGTAACACTGCGGGAGAAAAAAAACAAAGCAAAACCCCAAATACTGGTTCTTTTTCAATATTAATGGTGAAAAGAGGCTGCTGCCAATTCCAGAGACTGCTAACCATACATAAAATCCTGTTTTGTTTAGATTACAGGGATGACTTGTGCTACTTGTGTTCACAATATTGAATCCAGGCTTATGAGAACCAATGGCATATTCTATGCCTCAGTTGCACTTGCTACTTGCAAAGCTCACGTCCAGTTTGATCCTGAAGTTACTGGACCTCGAGATATTATAAAAATAATTGAGGTAGGTTTTAGAACTTTTTTTATAAGAACAGTTTTAAGGTGAAGTTATTAAGAAAATGAAGCAGCTGATATCTGAGAGGTTTTACTGACTGTTGCAGGTAATATATGGTTTTTGCTGTATGCTTTTATGTCTTGCCTCTGTGGTGAAGCTGCCATGCTTCACAGATGAATGTAACCTCCCAGGTTGTTACCCTAAAAACAACGAACCCCCCCTTTCTTACCTATGTCTGGTGAAAGTGTCGTGTTCCCATTGTGGCTGTTGCGTGTGCAGAATCATGTCTCTCTGCAATCCAGTCGCTTCAGTGAAGTGCTGATGTTTCGGAAAAACTACTGCTTTCTCCTGCCACCTAAAGAGACCATAAAAGAAGTCTGGCAACAGCAGGGAACTAAATCCAGTTAGCACCGCAAGTAATACACATCTCTGTACACCCTGACATTTATTCCCGTGTGAATTCAGAGAAGAACTGTCTGAAGCAAAACAACTTGCGATACAGCTCCTAAAGAAAAAATCCCAGCTCACCAGTAACGATGCAGATCGCAAATACTACTGTGACATTATTAGGGCCCAGGTTTTAACAAAATTTTTTGTTCCCTCTCCCTCTGGGAGTGGAGAAAGCTTGTCGTATAAGGCATACACAGAGAATAGTCAGGGGACCAGCAGAGACTGTTCCTTTCATGGTCTGTAATATTACTCAGAAAAAGCACCCAGACAGCAGAATTGATGCAGCAGTAGTGATTAACACGTAAATGATAGACTGTTCAGCCCAACAGAGTAGTTCTGTAAAGTGCGTCTTACCGCAGAAGCATCTCATAATGCAGCTATAAAATTTAAATGTGTTGTGCTTGCAAGAGTGTTTTTTTTTGTTTCTTTTTCTGTAGTAACACTCTGAAGTGTCAGTCAAAATTGGCTTTGCCCAAAATAGGCTACTTTGCCCTGCAGTTTGTTGTTTTGTGGGTTTAAACTGGTTCTGACCATTTTGATTTTCAGCTTTAGGTGTATCTACTCTACTGTAGTGTTAAGGAGATGCTAGAAAGGTTGACTAGTCCAGGGGCTTGTATACATTTTTACCTTCCTTTACGATATTTCCCTTCTCTTGAACTTACTTCAGTGGAGATCAAAGGGCATAAAATTCCCTTGGGAAGAAGGACAGCAGAATTCCAGCTGTCAGTGTGAGCTGTCTATGCTTAAAAAAACAGGATACTTGCTGCATTATAATTGCGTCCATGCACAGATAGCAGAAATCCTTTACAGTCCACATTTTGAGTTCTCTTCCATCATTATCAGTACTGTCTGGAATATCCTGTCATGTTGGCAGGATCTAAAAATAAATAAGAAGTTGGCATTTATTAAATAAGGAAGGGTGTCCTTTTCTGACATTTCTATTAATTTCTTCTAAAATTAGTGTCATTTAAGTATAAGTAATACTGTCAGTTTAATAAAAACTAACTCTTCTCCCCTCTCCCCCTTTTTTAATAAAAAGGAAATTGGCTTTCATGCTTCCTTGGCTAGAAGAGTTCCTAATGCACATAACTTGGATCATAAAAAGGAAATACAGCAGTAAGTATTTCTCTTTCTTTCTCTCACTGATGATCTTGTCTAGATCATCTCCTACAACTCACCCCCCCTCACTTTCCCCAGTTAATTTAACTTGTGTAAAGCATATTTAATTTTGTGATTTGCTGTTTGGTGCAAATACTTTTATGTCCATTTTCATTAGTTTCAGTTTAGATAGAGGTCTGTGGTATTTAAGCATATAGGGGGCACTGCAATTGTCCTGGAGTGAAGTGCTGGATCTTTCTGAAGTATCCCAACCTCTGTATTAGTACGGTACTAATACCTCCAGCTCTGTACTGCAAGCACAGTGTTCGGCCTGGGAACTGCTGGGGTGTACTACTACTGGCAATTTACAGCTTCTACTTTTCAGGTGGAGGAAATCTTTCTTGTGCAGCCTAGTGTTTGGTATCCCTGTCTTAATCCTAATGATTTATATGCTAATACCTGATGGCGAGCACCACGGATCTATGGTGCTGGAACAGAATCTCATTCCTGGATTATCTGTTTTAAATCTTCTCTTCTTTGTCCTGTGCACTTTTGTTCAGGTATGTCCACACTATTTCCTAGATATTTGCTTTCTTTTCATCTCCCGTTTATGTAATCTGATGTGGAAAGACTTAGGAGACTAGAAAGCTTTAGTGGATTATGCCTGGCCTCTTGTCTGTACAACCTACACAGAATGAGGTGGCACTCTCCTATAAATTATTGATTATGTAAGTGCTCACAATACTCACTTGTGCCAAAGTTGTGTCAGTGACATTTCCAAATGGGGAACATAACGTTAGAACAATTAAAAAACCTGATCAGCTGCAAACTAGCTGGGTAACTGTAGGCATATCCCTTAAACCTCTATACTTTCCTTTTTTTTCTATTGTGTGAGAAAAAGGTGACAATATTTAGCTTGTGGAGTTGTTTTGAGAACAAGGAAGGGCGAGTGAGAGGATGACAAGGGAATCAGTCTCCTAGTAGACAACTCCACTGAAGTTATAGCAATATAAAAACAGCACAGGACAAGAATCCCTTCCCTTATCTACAACATGTTTATAATTCTGCTATAGGCAGTATGATGTATTCCCTGCTTTCCGTTGCTGTGATTTTAATAAGAGTCTCTACGTGCTTACACCAACAGTTTCTCGGCGGATGGTACTTCTACGTACAAGCTTACAAATCACTGAAGCACAGGACAGCCAATATGGACGTGCTCATTGTGCTGGCCACGACTATTGCTTATGTATATTCATGTGTGATCCTGATGGTAGCGATAGCTGAAAAGGCAGAAAAAAGTCCTATCACTTTCTTTGACACACCTCCAATGCTGTTTGTATTCATTGCCCTCGGGAGATGGCTGGAACACATAGCAAAGGTAACTCATCTACACACTAAATATTGTGTATTTCCGATGAGAATAGAATAAAGCTATTTAGATGAATTTTTAGTCAAACGTTTCTGATGTGAGTAATAGCCTATATTATGGTCATTTAGAGCTCACAGATCATTGTTTTAACTAGAACATCAGCATTTATGTAGCTAAATATATCTCAAGCATTTATCCCTGTTTCTTAGAGTAAGACCTCAGAAGCTCTTGCTAAGCTGATATCTCTTCAAGCCACAGAAGCAACTGTGGTGACTCTTGGACCTGACCACTCTATTGTCAGGTACATGTTTATTCACCAAAACCCCTTCAGCCTGTCTGGATGCACTGGCCAGGCTTGATGCAGTTAATTTTAAAGCGTTATTATGCTTTTGAAGCTGATGGAGTAAATGATCTGTCTGTTCTACTTGTGTCTTTTACAGGGAAGAGCAGGTAGCTGTTGAATTAGTTCAACGAGGTGATATCGTAAAGGTTGTTCCTGGTGGAAAGTTCCCAGTGGATGGAAAAGTCATTGAAGGCAATTCTATGGCAGATGAATCTCTTATTACTGGTAACTTTCCTTACACTTAGGCAAAAAAGTGGAATCTTCTATAACTCTTTCTTACAAGAAAAGAGAACAGACCCAAACCCAAAGCTGTTGTTTGAATAACCTCTGAGCTTAATGAACATAGTGCCTGGCCTTTGTGAGCTCGAATCCAAATCTGGTGTCTGAACACACCCTGAAAAAACTGAGGAATCTCTGCTCAATTTGGTCCCTTTTACTAATCTACTGACAGGATGGGTGAAGTCTAAACGGTTTTGTTATTATTCCAGAGATCTGGTAGGAGTTTCCTCTGAAATATATTTGCAGGACTGGTACCTTTTCAGAAGTAACTTCTGAAGGGCAATGAGGAAGTAATGCTGGTATGTTGGAGTGTGTGCGTGGGAACCAGAAAGGACTTCCAACAGGGATTGCCAAGTGAGCCAGGAGAGGGAAAGCAAGCCTCCCAAACTGGTGTTTTTTAAGCATCACAGGACTTTTTCACAGCTTCTGAAATTTTCCCTTTATTTTATGTATATTTGCTTGTGCAACTCTTCTTACAAATATGTTAAAGGATCTAAAAACATCATCACTGGCTTGAGTGTTTTAGTTACTTATTTATTTCGGTTAAGGAACAGAGACACCCTTAAAATTAAGAGAATCGCCTGTTATCGGTAACCCTAAGAACAGAGAAAATACAGATTTTGTAGAGCTGGTATTTTTGAAAAGACAGTGAGAGTTTGCCTTCTCCCTCCATTACTGATCTGTCAAAAAGCCAGGACGAGTTGTAGCTTGGTGGTTTGGAGCAAAATGGCTACTTTTAAGCCAAGGGTCAGGGCTCTTGCGTTCTGGAGCAAGACTTCTGGTTCCTGTTCACCCCAGCTTTGGAGGTTTCTGGTGGGTACTGCACTGGGCAGGGTAGTGATGTTCCAGGCTGCTGTCTGCATTTGACAGAGGACTGCTCAGCCTTGTTGTGTTTTTAAATATTGAACTGAATATTGTCTAGTTAATCAACTAAAACCTTGTCCAAATTCCTTCATTTATGAAGTAATTTTATAAAGAGCTGGGAAGTGCATTATATGGCCCACACTGACTTCATCTGCTGATTTGGTATTGCTAAACATTTCTACACGAGAAAAGGAAAGCGGGAAAGCATAAGACATAAGATCTAGTTTCTGACCTGTTTTTAAGTGGGATCACAGAACGCAGTGCTGACTGAGCCATCTGTTTTTCCTACGCTGCTTCCAAACAGAGTGTTTTGAGGATCTGTACTGTGTCTTCCCATTCACAGGCTGCAGAGTATGTGCTTTTAACCTGTGCTGGTGACAAATCACAGTTTTTATGCACATAATACACAGAGAAATTTTATCCTAGGTTTTTCTCTCTTGCCTTCTTAGTAGCCTGTATCTTGGGTGCCCTGGAACTGTCTTTCTTCTCTCCCAGTAACCCCCTCTCTTTGACTGTTTTTTGTGATGCATTTCTTGGCCAAGATACACAATAAGAAATATTTCCCCTCCCATTTGCTTTAAGGCTCCAATGAAGGCATGGTAAACTGTCACCTAACTATTTTAGGAAAATCTGGGAGCGGAGACTGTTCATCTGTATTGGGAAGAATCAAATATCAGAGCAGGGTGCCAGCATCTGTGTTCTGTGGGAGGGAAAAAAACACCCCTGGGGTTTGTAGGTGGGGACCAAGTTTCTGGAGATGAGAGATTGGGAGCCCTGGATCTTGGATGGGATGAGAAGGAAGAGCCCAAGACGTTTCAGCTAAGGCATTTGCTGTGAAACTAAACTTGGAAAAGGGTTTATAGACTTACAAATGTCTTCACTAGACAGAGATATAAAATACATGATTTCTTCCTATTATTGTTTAGAATAGCTGATTTTGGTAGCACACAATGAACTGTGTGCTAATGGACTGTGTTAATTGTTATCATGGATATTTGCACTGGTCTGGTTCATTTATTCATACCTTTTCTTCTCAGGGGAAGCTATGCCAGTCACTAAAAAGCCTGGGAGCACAGTGATTGCTGGTTCTATAAATGCACATGGCTCAGTTCTTGTTAATGCAACTCGTGTTGGGAATGACACTACCCTGTCACAAATTGTGAAATTGGTGGAAGAAGCTCAAATGTCGAAGGTAAAAATAATAAAAACAGAAAAGGAAACCTTATTTACAAATTTTGATTAAATCAGAAAAGATTCTATATTTTGACCTGGTTGCAAGGTTCAGAAAATCATGTGCTTTTCCACACTTCGAAAAAGAATCAAATAAAGACTATTAGATATTTTCATGAACCATGCATATTTATGTGTTTTGATCATAAAAACATCCAAATACCTGTTTTTCTTTTTTATAGGCACCCATCCAGCAACTGGCAGATAAATTTAGTGGATATTTTGTTCCATTTATCATCATCATTTCAACAGTGACATTGATAGTATGGATCACAATTGGTTTTATAAATTTTGATATTATTCAGAAATATTTTCCTGTAAGTAATTTCACTGAGAGTTGAATTTTGCTGTTAGGATATCTCCCAGTGTAATTAGCATATCTTCTGTGTGCAGGGTTTAATGTTGCAAACCTGGCAAATACTTTTGTACAATGTGTTGTTTTCTATACAGAACAGATAATTATACTAATTAGAATCTATCAGCCAGTCTAAATGTACCTGTCCCTTTGCCCCTTAGTTCTGCATGGGTTTCCTACAAGCTGAAATTATTGGCATTTTATCAGGATTAAACATGATCTGTAGCTGGCTTGTAGGGAGCTGAGAAATTGCTCTCATGCCTGGAAAATATTTGAACATCCTTGTTCCTGGTGACAGGTAGTGGGTTTGGCTTTAGAGGGATGGCTAGCTTCTGTGATGCTTAGGATGTGCATTTATGCTCAGCAGCTGAGGGGAACTGTGCACCGGGAAATAGGGTTCGCCTCTGCTAGACTGTAAGGGAAATGGCAGCAAGTTGTGTCATCTGGGAGCCTGAGAGCAGATTCACTCTGTCTCACCCCTTAATGTACGGGGTAATTCTGCTGTGCCCCCCATGGGTGCGGAGTGTGCCTGGGTGTTGTACAGAAATAGTTTGTGTTCACGACAAAAAGAGAAATTCAAGAGTGGCCATTCTGCAGCTTTCCTGGAGTTACTGAGCACGTACCGATCTGCGGAGCAGGACTCTGCTCTTCGGTCTCCCAGAGGTCTTCCTCTGCTCGTGCAGGGGACAGCCTCTGCGAGCAGTGCTCTGAACAGGACTTGCTCTTCAAACCCTGGCCCATAGCTGGTGCATCCAGTGTGCCCGGGATTTAAGGCAATTTTTGCAGCCTTGCCAGACTGTTATGCCATGTTTAAGTGTGTGTTTGGGAGGGGGGAGGTGTATTGCTTAAAGAGGTGAAGGTGTCTGAGAGAAATTCCTGAAGCATATGTGTGCTTGAACAGCAAAAAAGCCAGAAAACACTGCCATAAACAATTCATACCATTGACCTTTCTCTACTGTTAAAGTAACAATAATACTTTGCTTTCCTATCCTGGAGGTTTCCAGGTAAATGTGTTTTTTGAAATGACTATGATGATTGAACACCTGTGTTATCTCCTGTCAGCAAACATGCATATGTCTTTTTTTTTTCTCCTCCCTCTTCTTGCAGAATCAGAGCAAACACATTTCAAAAGCTGAAGTCGTACTGCGGTTTGCCTTTCAGACCTCAATCACTGTGCTGAGCATCGCGTGCCCCTGTTCCTTAGGCTTGGCTACCCCAACGGCAGTGATGGTAGGCACGGGAGTTGCGGCACAGAATGGTATTCTCATCAAAGGCGGAAAGCCCCTGGAAATGGCACACAAGGTTAATAGTTCATTCTGTACTTTTTTAGTTTACCTACCTGTGGCTACATAAAATACAATTTCCCAAGAAGTCCTGCTGGTCTAGAGAAAGACTGCAAGATGTTTTTTTTTATTTGGTTGCAACTCATTAAGGTAAAGAAGATGGGTCTGACCTTCTTTCTTCACAATTCAAAGTCACAGCAAAGTGTGGAAAGCCACCAGTTCCTGAAATCTAACACCAGCTAGGCTGCTACTGCTCCACATGTCCTTGAGAGAGGTCTCTGGCTTCTGCACTCACTTGACCTCTTCTGTGGAAGACATTGATAACCCAGTATTAACCCTCCTTCCTTAAAGGGCTGAGGTGAAATATATATTGTTCGTGATCGGTGGTTTAAAATATAGGATGTAGAAGGAAAATGGAATGATTTGAGGTGATTTAGAGAAAAAAAGATGGAGAGCAGACATGAAAAAACCCTTCAAAGGCAGAAGACATTGGTGAAAAGAGGAGGAGAATGCATGGTTTGACATGTCTACAGCCAGTAAAAAGAAGAAGAAATGAGTTTAAACCATGCTATGGGAGACTGGGGTTAGACACAGGGAAAACTTTTTAACTGAAAAGGGTAGTTAAGAATGGGAATAAGTTATTCAGACTAATAATAATACTTCTTATGGGACATTATAAAGTATACACCAGAAGTCTTTACAAGGCTTTGCAAAAAGCAGAAAATGGCTGCTAGTACATGTTACTTTTTTGTACCTTTTGGTTCTAGGGCTAGGGTCAGTGTTTGGAGCTGTTGGATTCTTCAAGGTTGGTGGGTTAGACTGTCTGGGAATGGAAATATTGCCCAGCTTGCAGTGCTTTTCGGTTCACATTTCTGCATTACAGTTGACTCTAGCTGTGGGTTTTGCTGTATGTGGGGCTGTGTTTCTTGGTTCATTGCTGGATTCCTCGGGACCCACTGGGCTGTATGACTTGATTGTTGAATTTGGTGAATAGTGTGAGGTTGGTTTTGGTTTGTTATATCTGAAATTTTTTGCAGCTGCTCCAAATAATGTCTTGAATCCTCTTTCCTAAATGCTATTGTTTATTGCTTAGCATAGCAATGCACTATTTTGGTAAAGGCCCTACTTGCATTGTACACCATGTAGTAAAAGTGATTAAGGTGCCATTATTGTGAATGTGAATGTACACGAGTACACGTGAATCCTGTATGTGAATGAATACAGACACACACATGCAGAGCTGTCTGTTACTAAAGGCCAGTACAAGCAATTATTATGCACTGCAACAATTCTGTTTTCTGAAGATCCTGATATGGGTACACAATGGTAAATGTAGCTTCAGTGGAATCACTGCATGGGAAATGAATAAGAAAACAAAAGGAGAGCTACCACGTGGACAATTCAAGGTACAGGAATCTCTAGCTTTTGTAGATTTATTCTCTCTTGGCGTGGATACAATCAGCTGAGTATTGAGGTCTGCCCTGTATTTATGTGCCCAGAGCACATGAGCATTCCTATGCTCACAGTGCCTAGGCAGTAACTCCAGTTTATTTCTTGCAGATCAAGACTGTGATGTTTGATAAAACTGGCACCATCACCTGTGGAGTTCCTAAAGTCATGCGAGTGCTCTTGCTGGGAGAGACAGCTCTGCTGCCTCTGAAGAAGGTACTGGCCGTGGTTGGCACTGCAGAAGCCAGCAGCGAGCATCCTTTAGGAGTGGCGGTCACTAAATATTGCAAAGAGGTACCTAGCTTTTCTATTTCATGGCAAGCCTGAGGGGATCTGTGTGAATGCAGCAATGTTGTATCAAATGAACTGGTCCCAGAGGGACAAGCCTGGCTGAAAAGTAATAGGCTGGAAAGCTGGCAAATTTTATGATCCTGCACCTTACTCTGGACAGTACCTAGAAGGCATATTCTAAGCTTTGCTTTTATAATCCAGTAATGCTGTGAAGTTCTCAAGCAAAATCTTACCAAGTTTTCCCCCAAATAATGGGTATCTAGAGAAAAGATGGATTATGGGATATGTGCAGGAGGAGTACTTATGTTTGAACTAATATCAGGAAGCAAATGTGTGTGGTGACATTCCACACATTACCAGACTGTAGTCACTCCTGTTAGTCACTTCCTTATCTGAATAGATTAGGCAAAAAGCTTTAAAACAAACCTGCATATTAAACTGTGATATTTGTGAATTTCACAAATGAATTAATAGATTACTCATCTTTGCAAATTTTGCAAATCTTCAAAGGTCATTTATATATTGCATGTATTCCTCAAATGTTTCAAGAGGAGTGAAAGCACATATAGTAACCAAAATAGGAAGTGTGGTTTAAATAATCAATACCTTCCTGCTAACACAAGTCACCAGGCTTCTGGCCATTAGTTGATTTGTGGAAAAAATTAATTGGCAAGAGTATGAATGTCAAATGATAAATCTTTAGCAGTAAAGTTTAGAAATTAATGTACATATTTAGAAGGAAAAAGAGAGTATGGGTAATGATCCAGCTGCCTGTCTTACATTTTATATTTTCTGTTTTCAATATGCTTTTTTTGTTCCCATGACACTTCCGTAATTATCACATGCATCAGTCATTACTGGATCATTGCCAGTATGAATGACAGTGCTGTATACCTCTTGCTAAAATTCTTACTACTAGCTTTATCATTCCTAAATTGTATGGAGGTCACTCTGAAAGGTGCAGTTAATTCTAGATTCCAGAGATAACCCAGAATAACTTCTTTATAAATGAGTGTTTTTTTCCATTCCATTTGTAATACATAGTGTCCTGGGAGTTTCATTCTCTTAACCTGAATATACTCACTAGCTTCTCCCTCTCACTCAACAGTAGGACCCAATTTCCTTAGTATCATCATCCTGTCAGATCACTCCAAGAATTAGATACAGGTTTTTGCTGTACTTAAATAAAAAATAAATAAAAATAAAAAGCCTGATCCTCTACAGCCAGTTGTCTGTGAGGTTGATTAGAAGTTCCTTCTTCTCAGAAGCTATATGGTTTATTTTTATGGCATTTCTCTTCACTTCCTAGTCATGGCTGATGTCGTGAGCCACCTTTGTAACTGCTTGGTTCTTGAACTACCTGGAGAAGTCATCCTTTATGGTTTGCTGGTGCTAGGGTTGAGACTTGGATGTAATTTGTATAGCAGTCCCTTTCCAGAAGTCTAAACCACAGCACATCCAGAGATCCTTCTTCTTAGTTCTGTGCTACTGATAGTCCATGACGCTTTTCAGTCAATTAGTTGTCTGAAAGAGGAGGAATGAGGCCTCTTTTTGGTGGGAGTTATCTAATATTTGTACAACACAGTGACAACACAAACTGATTATGAATTCTGACTATGTCTGCAGGAGCTGGGCACTCAGAGCCTGGGCTACTGCACAGATTTTCAGGCAGTCCCAGGCTGTGGAATCAGCTGCAAGGTCGGTGGTGTTGAAGCTGTCCTGGGCACGGCCGAAGGGAGCCTCAATAAGCAGGACACTAACAGGAGTGGGGACAGCCGCGGTCCCCTGGGAGATAACACCCTGGTCATGCTCTCTGAACCAGATGGTACGTCTGCCCCCAAAGTGACTGCCGGTTGCAGCGTGAGGGCTAAGGAACCAACAGTGCTGACCACTGTAAAACAATCCTACCAGACTAGGAACAATAGAAAGCTGGATTTACAGCAGAAAGAGGCAAGGAACGTGAAGGATAAAAACACACCCTAAGGAAAACTGAAACTCTCTCCTCCCCCTACTCTCAATCTGTTTGGAATTCAGAAACCTAAAGAAGGATTTAAATGCTTCTAAAGAAGGATTTTAGATGCATTTAGATGGATGCTCAAAAAATCCATACAATAAGTAGGCAATAAGGCATACCCAGCAAATTCCCTTTAGGAAAACAAAATGGTCCAGCAGAGAGCAAAGTTAGCTAATTAGCACTATCTTCCCATTTAGAGCAGTTATCTTCTTCATCTGTTATCTTAATGCTACATTTTATTTCCTACCTTTTAGTTTCAACTTAATTTGGACCTTTCATTTTCTGTTCAAATATCTCTCAAGGCACTTACTTAAAAAAAATTCTATTCAGCAAATGAATAATAAGATGTGTTATAATCTGCAAACCAAGTTTCAGTGCCTAATGTTTTGATTTAGTCAATACATTTCTCTTTGTTTCAGGCTCTGTGGAAACCACTCTGCTTCTTTGTAGTGTGGGAGAGGAGAAAAAAGTATTTAAAGCCTTCCCCAAGAAGGTCATCAGTTCTATTCAGAAGACATTCTGTCTCCTGACCTTTTGAGGAAAGCTATTAGAATAATTAAAATAAGGACTTTAATCATCATAACTATGCCATTTGTGAATGGTGTTAATGTAATATTTTCTTACCTGCTTCACAGGGCTCTTATGAAGTTAGATTGAATTCATAATGAGGTACTCTGCAAGCTGTTTTTATTGTTTGTTAGAAGAAAACTTTTTTTTTAAACCCCAAATACTTTTTATATTTAAAGTAAGTCATTAGCTGTGAGAACAATGCAGCATGGCATTTATGAAATGTGAATACTGCACCTTTTAGAAAAACAATGCAACTGTGCAAGGATAAATACATGTGAATACTTCCAGTAAGTTCATGCCACCGATCTCCTGTGTACTTATGTATAAACAGGCACAAAAGTGAGTCTTGAAGCAGAAAGGTTTTATGAGGCTCTCTTCAGATAGTGTCTATGAGTTTTTGTCTGACCATGACAGCAGCACTTCAAACAACGCTAATGCCATCTGACAGGTCACCAGATAAAGTGTCATAGATATGGTCATTGGCAGAATTCAAAATAATTTAAGAAAACATCTCCAGAATATTTTTCTGTAACTAATGCAGCTTGACGCTGTCATTCTCAAACATCTCTGGCTTGTGTCCACAATTTTTAAGTTGCTCATTTTTCTTTTGTCTGTACACAAAGGTCCATCAGCTTCTCATACATACTCGGTGTTGATTGGGAATCGTGAGTGGATGCGGCGCAATGGCTTGCATATTGCAAATGATATTAATGATGCAATGACAGACCATGAAACCAAAGGACAGACTGCCATACTAGTGGCTATAGATGGTAACTGCTGTTGAAGTGACTTAATAAATATCAATTGATACTACTGTTAAAAGGATAAAAGCAAACTAAAGTAATTGATCCGTGTCTTAGCCTTAGTGACAAACTACTTTCCTTTTAGCACAAAACTGTTTATGATCTGTTAAGTATCAAGGTGTTCTTAAAAAGAAGCTTTCACCTCAAAACAACGTTTATAAGATTTTCTTGGGTAGTTTTTAATATAAGTATTAATTTCTGAACCTCCTGTTGTCCAGGACTGTTGTTCAGAAAAGCAGTGCCAGTGCTAGGTGTGCGATGGCACACCCATGTCCCATAATGACTTCATATCACTTGAGGATTACAAGTTGACCTACTGCATCACTGATTTCAAAACATTTCATGAATAAACATGACAATTGCTTAGATCATTCAAGGACAAGAGAAAACACTAGATTAGACTAAATGAGTTTTGCCCCAGGGGTTATGTTCTGTGCTACGCAGGAAGGGATCCTAGACAATACCTCAATATGAGCAACTGCTATAATGGTAATAGATTGGCAGTGGATCTATGTTCTTGATATGGGGCTTCTGACTCAATTACTGAATAAATATTCTTGCTGCTCCCACAGAGCAATTTTCAGAGGCACTTGCATGTCTCAGCCTGGGCACCGTCAATGGTACAGCAAAATCAGATGCTGTTACCATGAAAATAACGGCCCTGATATATAGTCGGCATTTCTGTCTGTGCTAATGATAGCAACTGAAGATACAGGGGTGCAAAACTTACTTTAGCCCTGACTTTTGAAAGGTAATGTGCAATAATAAAGCAGTATGAGATTCTTGTAAATCATGTGAAGGAAACATGGATGCAACTTTCAGTCAATATGTGTTGGAAGAGACATTTATCTGCTGAAACAGAAAAATGAGAAGTATGTGTGTGAGAAAGACCAGACCTTAGAAAACTCTGAACAGTTGTTCAAGCTTGTGAATGTGAATATTGCTCAGAATGGTTTATTTTACAAGTCAGCAAGGTGTGATGGAGGGAAACTCTTGCTCTCTTGCTGCTGCTTTGCTTCCCACTGCTCTGTTTATGAGAGGATGTTTCTTTGTGAAGGTGTGTTGTGTGGCATGATCGCAATAGCAGACACCGTCAAGCAGGAGGCAGCCCTTGCTGTGCACACGCTGAAAAACATGGGAATAGATGTGGTACTGATAACAGGGGACAACAGAAAAACTGCAAAAGCTATTGCTACTCAGGTAGGCAAAAGGATTTCACAAACCTCTTGTTTGTGTTAAAAAAAATGCGTGATGGGGCTCTAAAACTCTGCTTATGCTGCTGAGTTAGGAGGGGGAATTCAGAGTTTCCGTAGATGTATTAAAGAAAAACTATCTTTTCTTCAATTAGACTGAAAATCAGGTCAGATCTTATAGCCTGGCTATGGTAAAGGCCAGCTACTGCATTAAGGAGCCTCCGATGCAATTGTGGACAAGCATTCAGTACTTCTCCCGGGATACGGAGTTTCTTGCAGTAATTAGTCCATTCCTGAACTGAAGCCTCCTTTTTCTTTTCACTGAAAGGCAGTCTTATTTTTTGTTAGTGATGAAGGGAAGTTCCTTTAGGATCCAATCCTTCTCTCACTAAAGAGAAGTGGGGGATTATCTAGCTACATTTCCACCCTCTACATCTCCATTTCCCTCTTTCCCTTTTCACTGGTCTATTTTTATTCTACCTTCTGCTACTTTCCATTCCTCAGGTAACCCACCAAACTGCTAACTCAGCCAACACTGTGATATACATGTTCCCATATGTTGTGAGGTCTGTTTTGTTTCTCAGTGTCATGCTTTAATCCTTCTCACATTCTGATTCACTCTTTTGCCTTTGTGCTCGGCTGTGGTTAAAGTGCTTTCCCACCCCACCTTTCTTTCTTACGAAAAGGAATCTTTCAGAAACTAGCTTTGATTTATTGTTACAGGCACATCAGGTGATGTTTTCAAACAAGCTTAGTACATGCCAACCTATACTTCCATTGAATTTTGGGGACTGACTTCTTTTCTAATGGAAAAAAGTTGAGCCAGTGCTAAAAGCTTTAAAAAATCTTACTTTGTGAAATTTTAAAAGAGAGCCTGTACCTCTAGCGTAGATGCTTGATCATATATGGCTGCTATGTTGCATTTTACTGAAAGCTTTATTGGTGCATATGCATCAAGTAGCATGATTATTTTGAAAACTGGCTCTGTTAGCCATCAAAACCTTTATATCTTGCCCAGGCAACAGGACTTCAGAAGCCCTGTGGGGCATGATGCTAAGGGCAGAGCATGGTTTGTCAGTGTTTCTGCAGTGAAGATGAAGGTGGCTGTAATCAGTCCCCTTCTTATGAAAATGGCATGCAGCTCTTCAGCTTTCTGTGCAAGCTTGCAAATGCTGCCTCCACCAGAATTTAGTTTGAGTGATCTTCCTTTGTTTCCCCTTTACCCAGAACAGCAAATGGTTCTTCCTTTCAACGTGAAAGTGTATCATCAACAAGGGTGTGTTTCTTTCTTTGTACTTAGGTTGGGATCAAAAAAGTCTTTGCTGAAGTCCTTCCTTCTCACAAGGTTGCAAAGGTCCAGGAACTCCAAAATGAGAGGAGAAAGGTCGCCATGGTTGGTGATGGAGTCAATGATTCCCCTGCACTAGCCAGGGCTGACATTGGAATTGCGATTGGAACAGGCACTGATGTTGCCATCGAAGCAGCAGATGTTGTTCTTATCCGAGTGAGCACTGTAATTTTGACCTGTCCCCTTTTGTCATTGACACTCCTCTTTTTAGTTTGCTATTCTGAGGACTGCATGTGGAAAACCCTTTCACTGCTCTTCTGTCTTACAGAATGACTTGCTGGATGTAGTTGCCAGTATTCACTTATCAAAGAGAACAGTACGAAGAATACGAATAAATCTGATTCTTGCCTTAATTTATAATCTGCTTGGAATACCCATAGCAGCAGGTAGGTGACTGCCAGAACTTAGTTTGTGGAAGACGGCAGCACAATTGAGCTCTATGGTGACTCCTGCAGAATTTCCTGCTCAAGCATGTAAAGGGAAGTTCCTGGAGTCTTTAGAACTTGGCAAAAGGAGGAAAAAATAAATATATTGGTTTTTTTTTCATGCTGATAGAAGAAATCTTTCTTCCCCAAATTTTAAACTCTTAAGAATAAATTTGTATATGTTAAAATGAAACTTAGGGTATTATTTCACATAGCAATACTTGGGGATTAGTTTCTGTATATTCAAAATCAACTCTAATCAGATCTCACTGCACTTCTGGGTGCTCACTCTTTTATTCAATCCAAATCACACACTTTCTCTCATGCTGCTTGTATTTTCTCTGCTTCTGTCAGACATCTTCTCAGGCTCCAAATTTCTCCTTAAAATCTACCTCAGGCAGTCTTCTTTTTCTTTATCAGTAATTTTTCCATCCTTTGCCTGGACCCTTACCCTGTCTTTCTGTTGCTTTTGCTTTGTTTCATACACGCAGAATAGCTGGAAGGGACAGCCAGTCTTACCTTGTGGTTACAGTCTTATATAGCTGAGTCTGTGCAAGGACCATCCCTTGCACCTGAAGAGACATATTTAAAATTAAGTAAATATATGTTGATCTATGTGTGTTTATGGAGGTCTCAGCTAGTCACTCTGTAGGACTACTGATCTGTTCTGTACTTATACAGGGACAGAAGTGTCTACATCAGGATGAGCTGCACCAGCTGATGATGTGTCCATGTTTTTTTTTGCTAGGCGTGTTCATGCCTGTTGGCCTCGTCCTTCAGCCTTGGATGGGATCAGCTGCAATGGCAGCTTCTTCAGTGTCTGTAGTGCTGTCTTCCCTGCAGCTGAAATGGCAAGTTGTCTTACACTAAGCAGTTGGGGAACCATAGACAGTACAGCTGATGGGACTCAAGTTAGAGACAGCACTTTGGGCTTTGTATACCCAAAAGTACCTGACAGTCCTTTAGTTTGGGGTCATTTTGTCTAATCCTTGGCTCCAAAAAGAGAAGTCTGTTAAGGCATCATGCTTCTCATCCTTCAAATGCTCAATGAGACCATTAACTTCAATAAAAACTACATATGTGCTTATGTGTGTTTGCAGGATCAGCCATACCACTACAGGCTTTTCCTCCTAAAAAAAGATCTGTGTGTAGCTATCTAAAAGATGAGACATTTTTATTAAGGGTTTATTTTATTCTCCACTTTTTTCGATCTTAACCTGATATGTTTAGTACTGGGCATCTTTATGGTCACATATTGACAAATCACCCAAAACATATTTGGTTTCAAGGAAACTGTATTGCAATATGCTCTGTAGGATAATTATCTTTCTAGAAGCTTCACTTCAAATAAATAGAAGTTAGGTTCCAAAGAACACAATAACGTATGTGAAGAAGACCATACATACTTGCCATTGCTGGGCTTTCTTTGACCTGGAATATATCAGATTAGAAAGTGTCTCTTAGGTCATCAAGTCCATTCCCCTGCAATTGCTGGAACTGCCTACTATGAACCCTTTCATAACTCAGCAAGCTCATAATTTTTTTTAAAGTACCTTGTCTTGACAATCTCTCTCTTTTCCTATTAAAATGTTTTAATGCTGTATGACTCTTAGCCATTAAACATTGCTTCTGAAATGCAGCTCTCACTTAAATTATCGGAAGTGTCTGAAATGTTCTAATGCTGAATTCACTTCTGTAAATCAACCTCTTGATACTAAACTTCTCTCCTTCTCTTCTTAGTTATAAGAAGCCAGATGCAGAAAGTTATGAAGCACAAGCCCAAGGCCACATGAAGCCACTTACTCCTTCCCAAATCAGTGTTCATATTGGAATGGATGATAGGAGGAGGGATTCATCCAGACCAGCTCCTTGGGATCAGATTAGTCAAGTGTCTCTCTCTTCCTTGACTTCAGACAAGCTGCCAAGACATAATGGTTTTGTGGAGGAGGAAGGTGACAAGTGGTCATTGCTCATGAATGAAGACGAAGAACAGTACATCTGAAGCACTGTGTTCTTACTGCAGCAGAAACCATTCTTCCCCACCAGTGACAGGAAGGACTGAGTTATGTCATCAAGAATTTTAAGGCTATAAGAGAAGTCATTCTTTCAACTCACAAAACAATTGCTACTCAGTTCAATGTTGGGTTGTATGGATTGTGATTTTTCAGGTCACCAGTTACTTCTAGTCATTGAAAGGATCTGTGGCTCTGTGATGAACCGGCTCCTTTGCACACAGAAAATAGCAAAATAATGTAAAATTGTAATTTTCAGAGTTTAATAGAAGTTCTCTATATTAGACTGTTTACTGAGCACCAAATTTCATTCTTTTCAGGCTTACAACCTTTATTCTTTCAAGAGCACATATAGCAAGAGTATTTTCAGATCTGCCAAATGGTAATTTCTTGTCGAACTGAAAACATCCATGGCATAAGGAACTCTATGGTTGGAAGCTGTATTTTTACACAGAATCCTAACTAGGCATGTCATTGTGGGAGCACTTTATATTTAGGATTTGTGTGCATCTTCTTGGACCAAAAAAGCTTCAATGTTTCACTGGCTATAACTTTCTGAAAGATCTCTTTCACAGATTTTCACTTGCTTTCAAGTACCACATTCTTCTGATACACATTTCCATTGCTGAACTTGTTCTGTGATTCCCATTGCTCTCCTAGGGTTTTTTTTTTGTTTGTTTGTTTTGTTTTTGGGTTTTTTTTTGCTATGTATGAGTTCTTTTTTTCTGTCTTCACACAAGATTTCATCTTTGACTTACTATGTTTACAGATATTCCTGTTTGGGACAAGATCCTTTAAGTCACTAGGAACTTTTCAGTTCTTACTGAAATCCCTAAAGGCAGAACTTTTACTTGTTCACGTGGCTATCATTTTTCTTTGGATACCTTGCAGAATCCCTTGAAGTTCCTGATAATGGGACAGTTTCTTCGCTTCAGCAGAGTGAACTGTTTATGCTAGTGTGAATGACGGTAGTATTTACTGCAACTGAGAACAGAACTAGACTTAGCGCTGGTGTGACTCCAGCATGGCTGGATGGAGTGAGTGTATTGTATAAGTTAACCCCAACTTCCTTATTGCTTAAAATGGAACCAAAAGGTTAAATGGGAATGGTGAAAAAATGACCTGAAAATGTAAGGCTTCTATTTGTTATGGTATAAATAACCCTTTCTGATAATAGAACTTGAACTAAGACTTGAACTAAAGACTTGAAGTAAGATGATTTGTGACAACTTGAATTTTAATGTAGATGGGTATTAATGTCTTAAATTAGTTTTAATTTCCCTCTTTGCTCTAGTTTAATGAGAAATCAAGGTGTTGGGGATGGACAACCCTTTTTCTCACTTTAACGTCTTTACCAAAGCTTACCATAACTTTATCTTCCTGAATGTGAAATTCATCCCTTAACGCTTACATTTAGAGTCTGGACCATAGAGATCACTGCTTCAGTGCACTGAATCTGGTCCTGGGGTGAGGTGCTGCTGAGCTGAGGGGCTCTGAAGTCACCAGACCAGAGTTTTATAGTCTCATCTAGAAGGTGACATTAGTGCACTAAGCAATGTGAAATAACCACTTAATTCCACAAACTTAAACATAAAACTGTTTCTAACAGGGGTTCAAATCCTGCTCTTCCTCATGTGAAAATGAACAGCAAGTTAGAGGGGAAAAGAATTGTTCTTAAAGCCTTAGGCAGGTCGTACTATTCTCTCTTCCTCTTTATATTATATTTGAGCTTTTCTTCGAAAACATCCACAGCATTGGTTTAAATATAAATACAATACAATTTTAAAACTGTAAAACCTTTCTGTATGTGTAGAGATTACTTTCACAGCACATATACTTTTAAAACATGCCTTAGGTGCTTATACATGGCCCCATGGAGAAGATGGTCTACTGTTTTACTATTTTATATGTTTTCTTATGAGTGCTTACAGTAAAAATATTGTTTTTTTTAAAGAAATAACCCTTTTGTGTCTTGTGTTTTCTTCTTTTGGAGAGAGAGAGCAAAAAAAAAAGAGTTTAGCAGTAATTGTTGGATTGTAGAATTTATATGCAAAATATAAATGAGCATATGACTGCCAGTGAGCAGTCTGGTTTATATGACATGGCTTTCAGAAGTCCTTGACTCAACATGCTTCCCCTGACAAAAATAAAAACAAGAAATTCAGCAAACTAATCTAATAGGCCAAGCCTTAGTGCTGTTTGAAGTTGCAAGAAGTTTTGTGATTGATTCCAGCTGAACTAAGACTGACTTGGTTGTAGAGTTGACGCGTTCCACACTTTTCGAAACTCGACACCAGTCTGCTCAGTCTGCTTGTCAGTTTAGGCGTCTGCTTATTAATGCAAGAAGTATGGAAAATAGAAGAAGACAAAGATCACAGTGTGTGTAATCAAAGCTGCAGCATACATGAGGTTAGAGAGATTTTGGGCATGAGTCACTGCATTGCAATCTAGTTCAGGCAGGATAAGCAGGGAGGGAAAGAGAGAAAGTGTGTTGTATGTTGAGGTCAGTGGGGTTGCAAGCATGCTGAAGGGTGCAATTAGGATTCAAAATCATCCTGACAGATTGGACAGAATTGACAAACTTCACAAATTGGAAAGAGAGGTATTAAAGGTCAGTTTGGCAGAAAAAGAAAGGTCGGGTGGTTGGCTCACGTTCAGCTTGTGACCCACTCTACTACTGTGACACTGCCAAATGGACAGATACACTGAAGTGTACAAAGACTGTATCATCTGTATGACATGTATATACAGCTATAGACAGCTGAAGGAGCAGGTCTGGTTTTGTATGTCATACTTACTAGGCAAAGTCGGAGACAGTTCTGAAAAGAGCAACGAGACTTAACGAAGGACTCTGCACTGATCACACTATTCTGCTAGCAAAAGGTGCTAAAGGACTGGAAGACAGGTTAGCTTTGAGTTTTATTCAATAACTTCAAATAACCTAGAAAATAGATTAACATTTCCTAACTATATTCGCATAATGTCTCAAACTGTAAACTGCTGCGAAACTTGCAGAAGATACGTAAATGTCTATAAGGAAGTTATAACATAACTAAACATAGGCAAGAAATAAAAAATATAAGCCCTCATCCTGACGCCTGTGATCATAGGTTCTTGTTAAATCCGCACTACTGATTAATTGGAGGGGTGTATGAGATGGAGGACAGTATTTGCATTTCTGCATAACATAAGTGATGAGCTTTTCTTGTCTTCAGCAGGACCGTCTTCCTGGTGGAGCCCCTTGCAGAGCGGGGCTGGCCCGGAGCTGGTGCTCCCTGCAGAAGCCGGATCCATTAAAAGGTTTGGATGAAGATGCCTGAAAGGAAGGACTCTGTGACTGTAATCCAAAATGCTGAGTAAGGACAGGGACAAGCCTTAAGCTGATGCCCGGTGAGAGGCTGGCACCTGCTCAGAGCCAGGACTGGCCTCTGGAGGTCAATGTTTATGTCTCTTTCTTTTTTTCCTTTTTTTTCCTCCCAGCCTTGGTAGGGCACCTTCCTTAATTTTTTCCCTTTTAAACAATGATGGTAATGGTGCCACCTTTTATACAACTACGTAGCAGTTACTGCCGGTCTGAGCCTAAATGTTAAGGCAGCTGACGATATACATGGGAATGTCCCAGACATGGTCGGGAAGGGTGACATCGCTTGCTTTGAATTTATACGGCTGTCTAGTTATTTTGCTCTGGGAAATGTGATTTTTTTTTTTTAATGAACACAGAAATCACCTAATGAATAAAATCTTTTACTTTTGTTTTCATGTTATTTTTGGTGCAATAGATCAGAACTGCCTTGCGTCTCATAATTTTTTTGGCACCCTACATTTACAGGGAATAAATTAGTCCAGCTGTTTCATTTCTTCCTCCCCTCCCCTCCAAGAAGCCAGCAGCAAGAGGGTCGGTGCTCAGTGTGGCCGGGGAAGCAGCAGCAGGGGCCATGGGGGTGAGGGCAGGGCACCGGCGGCGGGCGGCTGTCGGGGGCGGCGCGGGGGACCGTGCACCCCGCTCCGCGTGCCCCGCGTGGCCGGGTGCTGCAAGATGCCACTGCAGGCCCTGCACACACCCTGCCAGCCCAGCCCCGGTGGGAAAATCCCCCTCGTGTTGAACCCTATGAAAAATGCAAAATGTTTAACGCCGATTAGTGGGGAGGGAAAAAATGCAAAGGGAGGGTTATATAATATATGATAAATTATATAGCATGGCTAAAATTTTGGGTTGAGTTGACAGTGTGTAATCCTGGAATAGAAGATTTCAGGCAAGTGTTTATTTGCCTTGAGCTCTGAATTGCTGCCTTGTTTGTGTTATTTAACAGTTAAGTGATTCCTGAGCTCTGCATATGCTATCTGCTGAAATTGTAGTTAGCTTTTCTTTTAATTTGAGAAGCTGAGATTTAAAAGGGAAAGCACAGTTGTAGGAAGGCTAAACATTGTGCCCATGCATTGCATACTTAGAACAAATCCGCACATTTAGATGTAAGTTTTTAAACTTTCCAGGTAGATGAGGGTGCAAAACTTTTCTTTTTTGTTGTAAGCAGGCTCCTGATTTGGGGGAAGGCACATTATAGACCCACTTTAAGATGTCAGGATGTGTTTCTGTTCAGGAGAGCACCTAAGTACATGTGAAAGTCCTGTCGAAGTCATGGAGCAGGTGTCTAATCTTCATTGCTTCCCTGAACCACAGGAGTGTCTCAGGGTGAATATCACAAAATTGTAGGTGTAAGCTTGTATATTTGAGGCCTCTAATCACATATGGAGCTATCGAAAATTCACACCACTTTCTTTAAAATAAATAAATAGACTAGTGTTGAAAGAGGTCCCCAGACTGATCTTGTTTTCAGCTGTTGTCTCATTTTAACACTGGGCACAGTCTAGGACACACCTGCATCGCGTTGTAGAAAGCGGCAGTGCCGCTGCCGTTAAGTACTGTGGTTCTTTATTATTAATTAAATCCTTGTAGCTTGAGTTTTTGTGGCACGAGCGCCTGTAGCCTGAGTTTTCTGGAGCGGGCTCTTGCCCTGCGGGAAGGGGCGCTGCTCCCGCAGGGCTGATGTTATTCCAAAGCACCTCCGCGCTGCGGTTGCAGATCTGAGCAGTGGGGAGCAACCTGCTGAACAGGAAACGGCTCCTTACATATCTGCTGCCGCTGATTTATAGGAGCGCGCGCGGGCAATATAATTACTGTAATTAAGTCAGATACATGCTGCAGAGTTGCCACTTGTGTTGGGGATTTTAGCCGCTCTGTATGGCGGAGGGATTAAAAAAACACACGCGGCTGCCAAAGAGATTGGAGCCGTCTCCGCGGGCTCCGCGCACGTGTCTGCGAGGCACGCAGGGGCTCACGGCGGGCAGGGATGGCTGCCGTGACCGGCCATCAGCAGAGGGGGGAACGGCCACCTGACAGCTTTGCTTTTGCAGGGAGGGGGCCCGGGGCCCCGCAGCCAGCCGGGGCGTCTTGCAGGCAGGCCGTTCGTTCGGAGGGTGCCGGGCTCTGCCTAAGGCACATTCAAGGTTCCTCGCTCCAGCTCGGCGCTGCAGCCTGGGGCAGGCAGAAACCTGCCAGCCCAAGGCAGGGCTCGTGGGGCGCCTTTGCAGCGAGAGGTGGCAAATCGAGTCCCCTCACCTGCAGAAGCCGCTGCCCGGGTGTGAATGGAAATAGCAACAACTCTGCGTGCTGAAGCGGAAGCGAGGAAATTGGAGAATTTGACGGAGCAGGAGGGTGTGTGCGTCCTCGTGCCCTCAGGTGGGGAGTTTGCCAGATTTCTTCCCCTTTCCCACCAGTGGTGCTGCAGGTGCTGTGCCAGCCACGCGCTCGCTGCTGCTGTTCCCAGCACCCTGCTGGGGTCTCAGCCAGCGCCCCCAGGGTGCACAGGGGCGTGCAGGGCGCCGGGGGGCACTGGGGTGTTGGGGGCACAGGGTGCACTGGGGGGCACAAGGGTACACAGGGGTGCCCAGGGGTGCCGGGGTGCACAGGCATGCACAGGGTTGTGCTGGGTGCTGGGGTGCACAGAAGTACTGGGGTACATGAGGTGCTGGGGTGCACAGAAGGGTGCTGGGGTACGCAGAGGTGCACAGAGAGGTGCACAGGGGTGTGCAAGGTGTTGGGGTGCACAGAGGTTCTGGGGTGTGCTGGGGTGCACAGGGGTGTGCAGGGGTGCACAGAGAGGTGCTGGGGTACACAGGGGTGCGCAGGGTGCTGGGGGGCACCAGGGTGTGCAAGGGGCAGCACTAACCGCCCCCGGCATGACGTGCCCCTTGTGTGCAGGCCGGGCACCAGCCTCCCCGCTCAAAGCTGCACTAAACCTGGGGTTTCCCTGCGGCGCATTAGAGTGTGTCTGCAAAATCCCGAATAGCCGCGTGCGAGGGGCCCCGGGGGGCTGGTCGCCCACCCAGCCGCAGCGCAGGATGCCTCTGGCATGGCCCCAGCACTGAAGGACCAAACTTAAATGAAATGGCTTGGCTTTGTGAAAGCAAAAGAACAAATATAACAATCCACCGGCGGGCTAGTCATTGGGCTCTGATTCAGGCACACACAGTTGTCTCCCAGAACAACTTCTTCCCCATCTCCATTCTCACCAGCTCTCTGCCCATTATTTTTTAATACCTTGTATGAATAAGTCATGAAAGAGGCAGCTTGGAAACCTGAAGAGTAATGAAACGAGCTGATTTAAAAGTTTGGCCACAGCATGTGTACCACCTGCATGTTACAGATACCTATCTGCACCAGCTACAGTGCTTCCTGTGAATGCTGTTCTTCCACTGACTTCCTTATTAATTAAAAAAGCATGTTTTAGAAATGGCTGCAGAAGCAATGAGAACAGCTGCAGCTCTATCAGGATTAACACTTTCCCCGTTCACTTTACCATGCTGCGTACACGCGTGCCTGGCGCTGTGAATGCCCACAGCGTTTTGCAACGCGGACATTGGCTGCAGTAAAAAAAAACCCCTTTAACACCCGAGAACCAGCAAAGCAGAGGCATGAATGGCAAACTGTGTCAAATAATATATTCTCTTTATTCCGGCTAGTTATTCTGTACAGACAGGCCCTTGACACATTCGCTTGCATACAGAGCAGTACCAAAGTAATAACGAGAAAGTGCTAGCACATTTTTCCCATGGGCAGCTTTACCTGCATCCGCTTCAATTATGTTTTATGCTCTGTTATTTTGAGAGAACATAACTCTCTTTTCTTTCTTTTCTTCCTGGTTTTCTATTGATCCTGAGGTTCCCATTTACAGAGTCTGGTGCTTTGGCAGCTCTGGTTTCTTCTTCTGCACTGAGGATCTCCTCTTGTCTCGGAAAGAAAATTATCCTGTTCAGGCGCACTCCAGGCCTAAGTTGTTGGCCTGGCAAGAGGATGCACACAGGTGAGTTAAATTTGCCGCTCATAAAAATGCTTAGCTTCTCTGTTTCTCATTGTCCCCTCCAAGCTTAGCCAGTGTGCCATACGTGACGTGCCTCGGGATGCATGTGGGGAAATGCTGCAGAGGACACACACACGCAGCAGCTCAAGGGCTGAATCCTGAATAACCAAGCTGAAGCTGCCTGTGTCTCACACCACCTCTTCTATTTTACTACCTGGAGGAAAACCCTCCCGGCCACCCATGAAGGTGGCTCCCACCTCCAGGTTCTGCCCTGAGGGTGATGTGCGCCTTTGGCAGATCCCAGTGTGATCCTTTTCCTTCTTTTTTCTTCAGTCCCACAGGATGCACGGACTGGAGCAGTGCTGGCACTGTCAGCCTGGGCTTTCACACCCGTCGCGCACTGATTTCAGGTACATCTCCCTCTTTACTTGTCCCTGCTTAGGTTGCAGTGGACTAGCTCATCTTGGTCAGAAGGATGGGACTTGGGTGTATTATAGCCAGATGTGTAGTTGGGGCTGGCGTGTGTCTGGGTCTTTTCCAGATGTGAGGTTTTTTTCCCTCCTAGAAACTTTGGATGCAATTTGAAGGCCCTGCACATATACACAGGACCTCTGAATATCCAGAAGGAACTCTAAGCAGGCTGCCAGCCATCTCGATGTCCTCGGCTAATGGTCGCTGTGCAGCTGCAGGTCGGCTCTACAGGGTCTGCGCAGCAAATCCCGTGCATGCTTACCGAATCGAGCCTTGTGCATGTGTGCAAGGCATCTCTGCACATATTGCAGGCCTGGGAATCCCAGACAGACAGGTGGCTGGGGAAGCTGAGCTGGGGAATGGCAAGGAGACTTAAACTGTCCAGTCTGAATAATTTTAATTATTTCATTCTGGCTAATAGCATCCCACAGTCAAGGGGAGTGAAGGCCACTTGTTATTTCCCAATAGCTTAGCAGTGACTGTAAAAATGTTTTTTATTGGGGTGATTATACATTGCCCTTTTCTGATCTTTATGGTTTTCATCTATTTGCCCACAGCTGGTTTGCCAGCCTTACCCTCTCTTTTACCATGAAACTCAGCAATTCCATATAACCGATTTTGAAAGAAGGTGTTTTTAATACAGGCTTGGTGGCTTGGAAAAGCAGAGGATGACTGAGCTTTTTTGAAATATGAGGAAGCGGACATTGGCAAGACCTCCATGTTGTTTATTTGCATATGAATGGGAAGATTTAAGGGAAGATGTTATTCATGCCTAACAGAAGGTACATAAAGTCATTTGGATCATAAAGATTAGGTGGGTGTATTTCTATACAATGAAAGCTCAAGAGCACAGCCTGCCAGGTAATTAACACCCTTGTGCCTAATGAGCCATGCTCTTTGGCTGTTAGTTCAAAATAGGACTGAAAACCTTTGGGGAAAAAAAAAAAGAATCAACAATCTGTATGGTCTCATTTCAAAATTACAGACTGCAAATCACTGCAGTCACTAGTGGTGTGTCAGCGTGGGGATTTCGCATACCACACATTGTGCTCTCCCTTCCACATCGCCACCGAGTTAGTGAGCAGGTCCCACTGCCGTTGTGCATTACTGCTCTTGGTGATGGGTGTAGCGTCAAAAACAGTAGACTCTCTTGTTCATTGAACCCAGGACTGGTGATAACAGCACAACAACTTACAGCCCTGCAAGCCCCTGTATCCCTACATCTCTTTGTTTATCTGCTTCTTCAAAAACATTAGGCAGTCCCTCATGCATGGGTTTCTTTCCATCTCGCCTTTCTCCCCTGCCCTGTTTTCTACACTAAGCAAGTTATTTCACAGTAAGCAAATTATTTCTCATTTGCTCTATTATCATTTTCAAGTTCTGGCTCAGACTTTTCCACCTTACATCAATCTTTTGTCATATATTAGTTTCTCTTTTGAAATACCAGTGCAGGATTTGGAGAAGGAATGGAGAGCTCATGTGTGAAATGTGACTGCAAAGAGCCTCAGAAAGATGTATCCATCTGGCTTTATGAAGAAAATGATATGGCTTTTAAACTGCTGGTAAAGCTTTTTCATTGCTTCATGCATGGCCCAGCTCCCAATTCCCTCTGACTTCATTAGTGCCTGGCTGAATCTCAATTCCTTTTGAAAATAATTAATTGCATAAAAATTATCCTTATTAGTGTTATTCAGCCCCAACTGAATTTACCACAAAAGCAATTACAAGAGCTGATAGATGGCTTTCCTAGTGAAAAAAAGATTGGCTTTACTACAGAAACAGCAGGGAACCCAGTGCTTCCCATGACCCCAGAAAGCTGAGGAATGTATTTCAGCCACAAAAGCGCATGTGCAAGTTCTGTTTCTGCTTCCTTGTCAGATGTACTGTTGGCCTCATTGCTTGGCCTGTGCTGAGCATCATGTGGCATCGAGTTGGGAACAAATTTCTCAGGGATGTTTCTGTCACTTGTTGGGAATATAGTGCTTGTCCCTTCTTTGAAAAGCTGAAAATTGGAAATAGCTAATGAAAGTCAATCAACATTTACTAGCTTTTCTCCAAGTCACTTCATTACTAAGGAGGTTTTGATAAAAAAAGAGTAGTGTGTTAAGAGCCCATGCTGCCGGGAGCAATTTGATTTACCCTTACAGTGGCATTTCAGACATATGGACACGGTCGTCTCTGCTTTCTCCGGCATGCTCAGAGGCCTGCTTCTTCTAGCAGAAACGCTTTCCCCAGGCTTGGTGACTCCTTCTGGAGAGCAGAGTTGTTACCCAGGCTCAATATGTTGGCTTAAACAGCAAACCTGTTTCAGGATCAGGTTGAGTTCAACACCCCTAAGTAGGCATCTACCCAACATGTAGGTATCTACTGGCATGCCAGCTGTCCGCGCTCCTTCTGCAGCCAGCCGAGATCCACAGCCTATGGCACCACCGGAGCCTTTAGACAGATGCGGACAGCTCAGCCCTGGCCTCACTGTGGTGAGGCCGACCTCAACACGTGTCCGGAGGTGCCGCCTGCGCTTTCCATTGGCCCAACCCCAGGGCAGGAACATCTCCCGGCGGCATGGCCAGGCCCGAAGATGCCTGCCTGAGGCCTTCAGGGCATCCTCCCAAGGCATCTAGTGTGTGCACTGAAGACACTATGCATTCCTGAAATACTTTGAAAGGCCTGCTTAAAAATGGAAATAATAATAGTAAAAAATAGTGTTGTTTTAAGGCTGTGCCTAAGCCTTGTTAAACCCTTTGCTTAACAGTGTTCAAAAGTTATTATTCTCAGTCCAAAAGTTATTATTCTGAGATATTTGGGAAAATACAGAAAACATAGTAAGATCCCAGCTACACTGTATTTTTAGCTGTGTTATGGGACAGCTATGTTATAACTGGTGCAGCTTTACTGCTAATGTAGTGTTTTGCCATCTGGACTTTCCCACATAATAAATACTTTTAAGAACTTGCCTTCTCTCCTTGCAAAATCACTGAGAGCTCTGTAACAATTGCAACAGCTACACATATTTGTCATGATGTGTAATCAACTTCCAGCCTGGCTCCTTGCAAGCATTTTGGGGTAGGGAAGGGATCCACATCTGCAGGTCTGCCTTGACACGGAAACACATGTAGCCGGGACTGGCTGGGCTGGCTCTTCACTTCCCAGAGATTTTAACTCATAAAAGCAGTTGGGATCCAGAATCCAGCTCTTTTCTTAAACTTAAAAAAAATGAAAAAAGATAATGCTGATCCAATGTAGTAAAATATAAATAGTCCAACATAATCCTTTAAATATGGCACCTGTGATTTACAGTTTAATAAGAGAGGTTTGTTTCTTTGGTTCCTTGGATGCTGTGACTGACATATTTAAGAGCAGCAAGAGGGTTATTTTGTTTCTCACTGCTGTTTTCTTCTGGCTGTCCCAGGGGAACGAGAAAGAAAATCATACCATGGACAATATCTTCCTTGGCATGCAATTATAGTATCGGATATTCAGATGCCATGATGGCAAACATGGTAAATTTGCCTAGTGAGGTAAGCTGGCCAGGTAGATTTTCATTATGAACATTAATTGATGAGTGAGGGGGACAGTATGACTGATGTCATCTAGCAGAAACACCGACACCAAAGGGTTTATTTAGGACATATAATAATCCAAATGGTGAAAATTTTACTGATGCCAAGGTCTGCCTCTTCCATATGAGCCCATATAACTCCCCTGACACTGGGAATGCTTTTGCTGAGCCAGTAATAAAAATAATAAATGGGTTTACCTAAAAGTCCTACCATGGTCCCCTTCAGGCACTAGTATAGCATGGCTAGCAATGGAGCTGTGAGAAATGGAGAGTGCTGCGCCCCGGCTGCCCGGGAAGCCCCAAGTGGCCACCGGACAGGCTGTTGCTGGCCATGTCTCATGGATGACTGGTCTTT
Source organism: Apteryx mantelli (assembly GCF_036417845.1). Classification (NCBI taxonomy): domain Eukaryota; kingdom Metazoa; phylum Chordata; class Aves; order Apterygiformes; family Apterygidae; genus Apteryx; species Apteryx mantelli. The sequence continues at coordinate 31,301,592 of NC_089978.1, forward strand.
GAGTGGCCGTCCCCACGCTGTCCCCATGAGCGCAGTGGCAGGGTTCAAGAGTTCCCTCAGGAGTGGGGAGATGGTGCTGCGCAACGGCAGGGGAGAGGGCCAAGGGCTGACAATATCCCCCAGCAGTGCTGTGCGGGCCAGGAGCTGCACATACAGAGGTGACTGCTCTGAGCAGCCCTCCCATGAGCCCCCTCGTCCTGGCTGGGGCTTTCCCATCCTCCTCTTCCTCCCTCCTCACCTTCCACCCCAACCCCTCTCCCAGTGCCAGCTGCCTCTGCCCCCAGCACTCACCCTTCTCTTCTAGGGATCTGTTCCCAGAAAAGGGGTAGACAGCTAAAAATATTAGCAGCACTCATGCACAGAATACTGTGACATTACGTGCACACACACTCATTGCTCAGGAAGAGCAATTACATGACTCTGCCTTTTGCGTTCCCTGTTCCCTGCCTGTTAGTTGTTCCCTAGTCACAGCTAACTGATTAAAAATGAATATTAAAGTCTGGTATGACTCTCAAATGGAGAAACAATACATGTCTTGGAGCTGTTCCTATGAGGACAATGTATTATTTTCAAGGGAACAGTCCAAGCACTTTCCAAGAATTGCAGGGCACATTTCCCTCATATCAATAAAACTTCCTTGACAGCAGTGAGCAGTGCCATGCTGCTGACAGCCATCTCACTGATGACAGCCATGGATGAGATGGACTGACAGGCTATGGATGTAGGGCCAAGTTTAATGATCCACCATGCCCCTTTGACCCATCAAATTACAAATGAGTGAGATGCAATGCCTGTAACCCTGTGCACAGGCACACTTCTCTTGGTGGTGCCCGGCTGCTCTGTACAGACCATTGCAGAGACCCAGACTCTTCCTCTAATAAAAAGTTCAACATCATTTTCCTAAAGGCCAAGGCTCATTAGGCACCAGCCAGAATAAATATCAAGTGGTCAGTTTGGAGAGCAAGCTTTGCATGCACACCCAGGCATGCATGATTGTTTTTAAGAACATGTTGATTCTACTGAAAAGCTGGCTATTTGTTTTTCTCCCCCGTATCTCATGAATTCCCTTGACAAATGAAGCAAAATTCAGGCCACAAAAAGCATTCGAGCACTGCAGGAGGAGGCACAAGAAATTTCACGCAGCTTTTAGAGCCATTAGAGTTAACCTCTGAGCAAAAAGCACTTTTTAAAGTGTATGTGGCCTCAGGCAGGTCCGAGTCTCATTGTGTGTGTGAATATATTCCCAGAGACACCCATTCGCACATACATGTGAACACACATGAATGTACATATACGCATATACATACAGGTATTAAAGAACAGCAACATGTAACACGTTGAGGAGTTTACTATTTCATTTGGAGATGGGGAAAAAAGTGGAGTTTTGGTGGAAGCTCATGAAAAACTTTTCCTTAATGGAGAATTTCTGGTGCACAATAGAGTTATCCCTTGCTCTCGCACTCCTGACAAGCCCTGATTTGATCAGAGATGAGCTATAGTCCAACTATCTTCTTACAAACCAGTCTCCAGTCCCAAGAAAGTCATTGGGTGGCACCTGTCCCTGCTGAGCCCTGCTGGCGTCTGGTGGAGAAGCAATATTGCGACCTGAACTGCTCAACACTGACCTTGTAGTGACTGAGAGCCTGACACCCACTAAAACCAAATTTGTTACAAGTTTTAGCAGTTATGGAGTGGTTAGGAGATGTTTCTTGCAATATGGAAATTGCTGGTATCTGAAACCGTGTGGGATTCATTTGGCCCACCTTACCTACCTTAGAGTAGGATGAGGATAGTCCTTGAAAAGCCTGATTTTCTCCACTGATTTAGACAACTAACTCATATATGTGAGGAGGGGGCTGCCTTCGGTCAGGGCAGTCCCACTGTCTGTCAGCGTGTCTCTCTTTTCGGGAATAGAGCGACCCAGAGCCTTCTCCTCTCTGGAGCTTCTGGCCAGAAGGCCTGCATATGGAAACATTCTCCCTGCTTCTACCTTTTCAAGTTTTTTTAAATGTAATTAAGGTATTTATTAATATTTCACATTGTCCCAAGGACAGCTTTCCTGCAGGGAGTGTGAGGGAGAAAATGTGCTCCTGTCCAAACACCTATGCCTGAAATCTCTCTGCAGCCAGCAAGGAGCACAGCCGTGCTTGAGAACAAGGTAAAATGGGCAGATTCACAAAGCAGGGTTTTGGCCGAGGCCCTTCAGAGAGGCAAGCAGACAGAATAGCTGTACAGCCTCAGAACTGCAACTGCCCCAAAATATCTGGCCTGATTTCAGATGAAAATACAGTCATTTGGTCATGTTTTTGCCCAACATTCATTATATCACATCGCAGGAAGTAATCTTCATTCCTGCTGGAAAAAACGCATGAAAAATAATCAAGGCACTTCAAAATGACTGCAAACGCCTACAACAGTCTAAAAATACACACCATTGTCAATATGAACTGCATCAGTTATTATTTCTGTGCTCGAGGTTGTGAACTGATAATTTCACATTCCAGCATTAAATTGAGGAGTCCAGCATCTCTACATGAAATATAAATCCTTTTAGCAACTAAACATTGCATATTCTTGTCAAACTGCTGTCTGCTACTTGGTAGGAAAGAGACGTGTTATGAGGAGAGCCTTGGGAGTGGCTTCTTTCTGTTTGTGTTTTCCCAGCCACCTCCTCTCTTTCCACCAACCTTTTCTCTTGGCTGACTTTGACTTTTTCTGTATTTCTCAAAGTGCCTAGCCAGACGTTATACGATAACCTGAACGTTGTCTCCAGCCAGGCTGCCATGCATCAGGAAATCCTGGGTACAGGCACGGACTGTAGACAAATTTTGCTGCTGTGGGGACAAAGGGTTGGGTTTGAGCTGGGCTGGGCTGCTCCAGCAAGGAGAAGGGGCAGAGATGAAATAAAAAGCCTTGCAGAGGATGTTGGAGGGTTAATTTTGTTGCTCCTGCTGCCAGCATGTGTATCAGAGGGGTGAAGGTGATGCCTGCTGCAGGAGGAAAGCTCTCTATATGGTGACCTAGCTGGTCTTTAGAAAACCTAGCCCACAGGTTTCCCATGATGCCTGCAGCATATTATCAACAGAACAGGGTAAAAACAGTATTCCTCTTGTTACGACTGTCATGCAGAGATATTGGCCTCTTCTTGGCAGTAAGACTGTGAGCATGTAACGTGTAAAAAAGCTGCAGAGGTGTTAAGTGCATGGTTAAATGGTACGGGAAGCACGTGAAGTCAGGAGTTATCAAATGTTCACAAGAGAGCCTGAAAATCAGTGTGGAGTTTAGGAGTTGTGTACAGCACAGTCTTGTTCTTACCGCTGTTTCTGGGCAAGGCTGGCTAACCGGAGACCGTGCGGTAGCCCCAATGCATGTTGGGCCGCACGGGAACCACGAGGTGCTGCTGGGACATGGTGTCCTCCACCCTCCACCAGCAGTGAGGCCAGGGAATGGGTGCCTGCTGGAGACACTGGCCTTCTGCGCATGGTGACACTTGTGGAAGCTTTGGAAGAGTTTTGGAAGTCAAAATAAAGCCATGACTGGTAAAATCTGTGAATGGAGCGAAAGTAGGTGGAAAGATAAATAATGATGAAAAAACAGTCCAATGGGGGTTTGTTCAAATGCGTTTTAATACAGTCACAGCTAACACTCTGCACTGGACCAGGGAAGGCTGTCCACAGGTCCCAGAGGGTGCCCTGGAAAGCAGGGTGTTGAAAATTTGATTTAATCTAGTGAAAAAAAGAAAAGTCACCACTTTTTTTAAAGACATCGCCTGTGAGTGTTTTTTTTAAGTCCCACTGACAGGCTAGTCTCATGGATGACATGCAAATCTGCAAAGGGAGGAGGTTGTGTCTTGTGGATTAGCTACAAAATTCTTTTTCAGCCTTGACCTCACTCAGCCTCATGACTCTTCTTGTCCTCTTTAAAATGGCAATAATGTCCTTTGCACAGCTCTCGGGAGAGCTGTGGGGTAAATGCACTAATGGCACAGTGCACCTTGAGATCTCTGAACAGGAAGCCAATATACTTTAAGTGTAAAGTACTCCGCTGTGGCTTTTTGGAGGGGTTGGTGCAGGGCTGATGGTTCCCTCTGGAGAGATCCTTGCTGGCTTTGTTATTTACGCCTTCATTAGGAAGAACATCAGTTTACACAAATTCCCTCTCCCCATCTTGCTCCCTTTCGGGGCGGCATATTCTTGTGAATGATGAGTATTTCATGCTATATCCTGGTAATCACTTCTGCCTCTATCAACCTTGATTGCGTCCGCTCGTGGGGAATTGTTGCTCCTCTGCTGATCATCTGAAAAGGTCAGGCTCATCGAATCGCTTCTCCGTCTTTCAATTATTTCACAGTATTAATGACTTTCCATCAGGCTGCTGTTTGAGCTGTTTTTTTTAAATTAAACAGAGGTGCAAACTGCACAGATGCGAATCCAAGTGCCACTGAAATGAGGAAAATGCCGTGCGTCTTGGTACGATGTAAATCTGACGCAGATCACTTTAAAAATTAAGCGTATATATAATGGGTATGAGGCATAGGTATGTTTGCTTCAATATGACTTTGCGTGTTTGGGCTGCAGCTTGAAGTTTCTTTGGAGTCTGCAGGGAAAGCGGCTTGTTTTTGTGAGTCAGCATGGAGAGAGCATGTTCACAAAAGAGGCGCCCACTGGGCTCCCAGAGGGAGTTCACTTCTGTTCTTACTTATTTCCTCCAGCCTGCACTAGGGCTGCAAGCCCATGGTGCGAGCCTTAAGAATAGGGAAAACCCCCCACACCTGAACAGAAATTTACCAGCAGGGTGAGCAGCCAAATTACAGCTTTTCAACCCAATTTCTATTTCGGTGTTCTCAGTCTCTCAAAGTAGAGCTCTGGAAATGTGACATTCACATTAATAATAGCAATAACAGTAGCTCTACTTGAAAAGCTCCCACACCAAAATTCTCAGAAAGCTGTGCTGCAGGATAAGAAAAACACGATGCTATAACTCAGGTTGAAAGTTGGGAGGAGGAATAGTTGTGTTTTCACTGGGCCCAATGAAATACCATCCTTAACGAATTTTTGGCATATTGTGGCGAGGTCCGGGATGCTAATGAAGGTGAGGTGATTACAGGTATGTTGTCCGGCCCCATGCTGAGGGCTTCTGCTCCCATGGCATTAATGCTATGGTAAATAGCATTAAATGCTAATGGTAAATCACTAGATTCACGGCTCCTGCTGTTAGCAATAGAAGCACTGCTGCTAGTAGCAGAGGCAGGGCAGCTGGAGGGATAGAGGAGGGTCATGATATTTTGCTTGCACTGCACACACCCACTGGTTCTCCTGGCGTGTGTGTATTTGTGTACACACATGCACAGGCACATACACACAGGTGCACAGGTAAAGATCACAAATGGCAAGAGGACAGTTTGGAGCCAATGGGTGTCAGTTGTTTGCTTGGCGGTGGTTCTCCATCATTTATAACGTATCACAGACCTGATGATCCAAAATATAAGCTGGGTTTATTTTAAAAACTCCTAATATTTACACTGCCACCAGTTTCTGAAGACCCCAGGTACATGTCTGAATTGCCTTGTATTTGATATTTCCATATTGTCGAAGCATTAATGCTTGTGCTCAACTCCACCACACAGTGCTCTCCTCCCTGCTTCCTACCCTGTCTGTGATCCAGCCGCAGCGGAGTCACTGTTTTAACTTTAAATATGAATTAAGATGGGACTTTGGAACATTTCAAGTGCTCTGAGGGATTTCAAGTGCAGACTGAGGGATTTTTTGCTGGATCAGGACTAAAGCCTTGAAAAAAGTCCTCAAATTTTGACAATCTGGAACGATTCAATCACGTAAGTAGTGGAAAATGTTTATTGTTTAAAAACATATTTTTTAGTGGGTCCTCTATTCTTTAACTCAAAGTAGACTCTTCAGATTCTGAAGGGTAAAAGTGTGGTTATTTTTTCCCTATCTGATATTTTCAGTAACAGTACCCTAATTACTCCTTCATTTTTGATGGCACCCTCTACATTGACTTTTCAACAACTCAGTCACACTTCCTGAAAGAGCAGCAGGACTTATATTTGTTACTAGATGCTCTCCATACCTCTAGTTTCACAGGAGTCACAAGCTTTCCTCCCAGCTCTTTTACATTCCTTCTATATAATGACTGACACGCAAAGTTGGAAATTATATATATACATAGCTACACATACATATACTGAGTAAATTTAATTTTATTCTGTCACTCTTCTCAATACAGTTTATGACACATATAGACATGTCAGTTGGCTTATAATAATCTTTACTGTTTTTCATGTTCTGCATCTCCCATGTTTGCTCCTAGATGTGTCAGAAATGCTTTTGGATGATAATGCTGCATTTTAAAAATGTGCAGGTGAGCTCAGGAGCTATTTATTTCTCCCATTCAAATCTTTATGCTGATTTGGCACTAATGACTCAACGTCTTCACTGCTCTGTGCGAAAGCCATTGCCATCTGCCTGCTCAAGGTGCTGCACTTTGGGATGCTCTGCACCTCTAGAGGTAGGAAGCTGCCACCCATAACTTCCACCTTTGTTGTGTCCCTGAGCAGAAAACAGCCTGCTGTGAATCACTTGAGCAGAAACTTTGAAAGAAAAAACTCTTGAGTATTAGAAATATGAATTTTCAATCTATCAGCATCCTCCCTGACAAGTTTTCTAGAGGCAGAGGGTGCCAGGGCTGTGGGAACGTGTTATGACCCCACTGGGGACCTTTCCTCAATTCCTGCAAATCCACGATGTGCTGCTTCCTTAAAAGCCCTCAAAAGCTGGCTGGCAGACAGGGCGCCCGGTCCAGCTGGCCTGTCCAGTTTCTGTGCACCATTATCAGATCCCCCTGTACAGGATTTGCTAAACCTGCGAAACCTTCCTGAGCGCGCAGGGATAATTAAATGACTTGCACTGCCAACATAAAATGCTTGTTTGGGTTGAATGCATTTCCAGGCTTTTGGGTTTTATCCCTGTGTTTACCGTGAAGTTACACTACTTGTTCTGCTGTTTTCTTCAATGCCTCCGTATTTGAACAGCAGCCACAAGAAGTTTGATTCTGGTCTCAGGTTACCTCTGTTCTGCTCGACTTCATGCCACTAAGTCCTGGGTTTTCAGGCTTATGGAGGGAGGGCCAGGAGGGAGGACAGAGGCGTTTCCGAAAGCACTTGGTCAGTGAAGGAAGAGAGAGGGAGCTAGGGCTGGTTAGTCGAGGCATACTCGGGTGGAGAAGCTTCAGATGGATGAATTTGGGGTGAAAGGAAGGACTATTCTCCACATATGCTGTGGGTAGGTGTCGCAGAGGAGTGATGCACTCCACTCGTAAGAGAGAAGCAGCACTATGTTTATTGTGGCAAGACAGTGACTTAATGAAGTTCAATCGTAAATAAGAATGATTTAACAAGGTTCGATTGGCAAGGTTCACTCGGTTATTTACTGCATGGAGGACAGGGTCAGATGCAAGTGCAAAGGAGACCCTCCCGTTGAGTCGCGAGGTTCAGAAAGGACCCCCTTGTTTTCCAAACTCCTTCTGAGAGGCGCCTAGGTGTGGCTGGATCTGATCCTAGTCTCAGACTTGGTCAACGGTTTATGTCTAAGGGACTATGTGCACAATTAATCAGAGATATAACTCATCAAAGTTTCGCGAAGTTCCCAGAAGTTCAGCATGCTATTAATCACATACCAAGGATCTGTTGCGGGTAAGAAATCTCTCAACCTCGAGGAGTAACCTTGAGAGCCGTCCCTGCTCAAGGGGAGGTTCTGCGGTGCAGCCTGCTGCTGTGCAGGAGAGCTCAAGGGGCTCTGGGCTGCCCCCTATTTATGGGGGGGGGGGGAGACGATTGACTCATAGTCATATTTGCATGCTAGATGGGTCTTAGCTGGCTCAAGCTCAATTAGCCCCTGCCTACGTGCTGTTTACAGGGAGGTCAGGTTGAGGGGGAGAGAGCACATCAGCAGGGGAAGGAGCACACCATCACAGCAGGACTACGATAAGAGGTCAAAACTGCAGTTATGGAAATTCACCGTAGACACTGCAGAAAAATTAAAACAAGGAGGCTCGTAAAGCCCTAGGAGGGAGGTGGTGGTTGTTTCCAGTGCTGGAAATTAAATGAAATAAAACAGCTTAGAAAAGTGTTTGCCCAGTGTATTACAGGTATTGCTGCTTTTGAGGCGCAGGTGGATTTGGCACCTTTTTTGGTCCTTCCACCCTGGTTTTGGTGAGTCAATGCTTCAGATATCTTTAGTTCTTCAGGCAAGTCCAGATGAAGTATTTTCAGGGGAGCTACCAGCAGTCTAAAAGCATATTGGCACATCCTTTTCTCCAGCTAAACTTCTGGCCCTTCTGTGCTGCATCGTGTAATTGCCTAAGTTTCACAACTTCTGTATTATACTGACAGTGGTCTAACCAGAGAAGCACTGCTCCGCTCTCATGTGAAAGCAAAAGTGAACAGGATCTCTCATAAGAGCATTTCATGTGCTTTGGGTTCTTCATAAGGGAAAACATATCTAATTTTAGTTTAAATGGATGTTAATTTGACATGTGGATTTGAATAACTGAGTTAAATTCTTGACTTTTTTGACATTGAGATACATTAAATGACAAGTACCTTTTGAATATTGTTATTTTCTGAAAGGTTCTTTCTCTCCACAGTACCTAATGATAAAGCTCGAATGCAGGGCATGCTCCTGTCTTTGCAGGAAGTTGGACCGAATGGTCTAATAGGTCATTTCCATCTCTAGGTTACGTGGTAATAATAGAATAATAATAACAAAGGTCGCAAAACATTCCTACCTTGACTGAATCAGCTGGCTTTTTTATGGGCTGGTTATTCATTGAACAATAAATATTCATGGATTTTTCAGGAAAGATACAGTGTATAATTTGTTTTGAGCACAATTAAAGAGGACAGCCAGCTTTATCCTCCAGCAGCTCACAGAGGGCTGAGCTTGCATGATGGATTTGAGTGACAGCCTAAACATGCCTGACAGTTGCAGAAGTCATCAGAGCCTTCAGCAGCAACTGTAAAGGCTTCTTACACTGTGTCTGTCATGCCAGAGAAAAATTCAATGTCCAATTTGACTGAGATTAATACTTTTCACAGTTGCTCTTGTCCCCCACTGTCATGGATATACAGAGGGTCAAATGTAACTTCAACTCTAAATCAGCCCTTACAGCTCTGCCTTTGAGAATGTGAAACATGTGAGTTTAGTTCCTCCTTGAAAAAAACAGAGTATCAGAAAGGAAAGGCAAGAAAACAGCAATCTCTGTGCCACAGATGCTTTTCTCAGCAGAAGGCATTGGGTCTGTGCTCACATCACATAAAATATTGCCAGATATTGGCCACATGCTGCATTGCAGAGTGATTTTTCTAGGATTTTTCTGTAAGAAGCTCTGTAAGAGATTTTCTGTACACTGCAGGAGTGGGGAGTCACCTGCAGGAAAAGCTCAGCAGGCAAATAATAACCCAAATAAAATCCAAAATAATCATTGTCTGTGTCCTCTCCTCCTGCTTTTGCACACACATACATACGCTCACTGCTAAATTTATTTCCCCCTTGCTGGGGGGGGGGGGGGAATCACTCACTGCCACCTTTCCCTCCAGCTTGCATCTTGTCTTCACGCTGTTGCCTTCTTCAGTCCCTCCCACTTCTCTGCACATCCTCTGCCCATGTCGGAGAGGCTGAGTCCAAAACTGCTTTCAGCTAGATCACTGCAGTGTGGGGTAAACCCGGGCCGGTAAATGCTGCCACCATGCTTCTGAGGGCAGTGATATCCATGGGGATTGAAACTCTGATATGATAAAACAGAAAGGTTTTTCTCATGTAGGAGTCTTAGTGGCGACTCTTAAATATGGGGGATTGGAAGGTTGTCATTGATTAGTGCCATATCCTGAAAACATGAGCACAGTCACCTTAAAGCAAATAGCATAAACAAAAACCCTACTGTGATTTACTCCATAGGGTTTTTAATGATTTTTTTTGGAATGAGAAATGCTGTTTCAGAGAACTGGTAGAAGCACAGCACAAGTTAAATAAAGTAGCCACATCAGTATATGTGGGTTTCTGAGCCCAGCAGAATCATTTGTGCTTTCCTGCTTTCTCTCTGGCTATGCTTTTCCTCTGCAGCCAGCGGGGCTGTGACTCTCAGCCACAGCGACAGCCAGAAGCAGTCGTTCTTCTCTCTCGGGACCAAAGGTCCCCTCCCAGATAAATATTTCATCTTCCTGGAGGGTTTTTTCGTCTTCTTGGAGGGCTTCCTCATCCTTCCAAAAAGCTCTCTCCTCTTCCAGGAGAGCTTTTTCATCTGCCCACAGGGCTATCTCTTCCACCCATAGGACTCTGTCCTCATCCAGAAGGACCCTGTCTTCCTCCCAGAGGAGCTGATCCTCTTTCCGGAAATCCTCATCCTTCTTCCAGAAAGCATTGTATTCCTTCCAGAAGTCATGATACTCCCTCCAGAAGGCTTTTGCTTCCTCCTGAAAATCCTTTTCTTCCTCACGAAAGGCAGTTTCCTCCTCCCAGATGGGTTTTTCCTCCTCCCAGAAGGCTTGGATGGCCATCCTGAAAGCTCTGATTTTTTTCCCGAAAGGCCTTGATCTTCTCCCGAAAGCTCTTCATTGTCTCCCGAAAACTCTGAATCTCCTCCCGGAATGCTTTCTCAGCTCACAGCTTCTTGATGAGCTTCTGCTGACGGGAATTGAAATAGGGAGAGCAGGACATCAAGTTGCAATGGCAGCTCTTGCTCATGGACTCACCCACGTGCTTGTCACTGATGGAGGGGGCCGAGACCAAGCACAGCCCAGCACGTCTCACCCTGTGGCCCAACAGAGAGAAGTGTGACAGGTGTCAATGATGATGCTGCAAAAACCTATGTCATAACTGGCTTAAAATGTGTTCTACCATGAATAAGGACATTTACCAAGAGCAAAAAGAAATCCTTGCCCAGGACTTAGGCAGCACAAATTGCTGTAGTATCTGAACGTGAATCTGGGCTGCGCAATAGAAAGGCCAGGATTTCTCTAAGTCTTTTTCCAAAGTGAGTCCAGGTACCTCTGGTTGTGAGCGGGGTGCGGAGTTGCGCCACGATCAGCCTGTGGCCCTGCCCTGCTCCCCCAGCCCACCTTGTTCAGCGTGCTCTGTGCTGAGGGACAGATGTGTCTGCCTGTAGCCTCCGATACTCAAGTCACTCTCGTCTCCTTGACTCTTGCTACGTCTCTTGTCCTTTCACAGCGTTTCAGGTAAATGTCCCCAAAATTACTGTTTCCAGAATCACGAGAAACTTAAGCAATGGAAACAATAATCTAGTTTTCTGTTTACTAATTTGCCTAATAATTCTACAGCTAGGATTAAAGCTGATTACTTATTTATACTGTTTCCTTGTATTTATTATGACTTATTGTACAATGCCTCCAGCTCCATAGCAGGGAGCAGGTTGCTTTATAAATAAAATCCCTTGCTTATTAAGATGTTATGAACCTGTCTATCCCTTGCTTTGGGGCAGCAGAGGCAATGCAGATGATAATTGCAATATGTGCCTGCTCTCAGTGATGACTGAGAAGGCAGGGAGAGTGCCATGCCTCTGTAACAGTTCAAGGGCATGGTGACAGGTTGGATGGACAGCCCAAGCTGCTCTGGTGGTAAATAGCAGTGGGCGCTGGAAGACCTGGCCACAAAAGTCCTCCCACACAGCCCTTGGAGCTCTTCTCCCACTGGGGACAGCCAGTGGGTGACACTGTGCTTGTGTCGTAGACCTCCTCCCTCCTCATCCCAGGCTTCTCCTCTCCTCCCAAAGCTGAGCTCGGCCGCCAGCCGGGACATGCACCATCTTCTCCCCTGGCATTTCAGGTGTGGCCAAGGCGTCTTTTAGTGAGGTCTGGCCAGTTCCTGCTGCTCACCTCCTCTGCAATTACCTCACAGGCCTGAGGGTGGATGGCTCCATCACAGCGACTGGGATGAGCTATCTCAGGGGCAAACAGAGGGGGGACCTACCAGGGGCCCTCAGTGAACACAGGAGAATTTGGGTTCTGCTGGTTTCTCCTAATGCTGCTTCTAGGCTCCTAAACCCACCTCCAGTGGCAGGAGGTGCCCTGAGAGGTCAGGGAGAAGGAGGAGATCAGAGATGTTCAGCTTCACTCTCAAGGAGCTCCTGGGCCCACCAATTTGTCGCCAGTCTGTGTGAGGTTCCCAGCAAGATCTGGTGTGCCCACCGAGCTGGGCTGCCTGAACTGGAGTGTTAGTGATACCACACCACATGCCTAGAACACAGGGAAAATTAGGAGTAAATGTATCAAAAAATAATTGCCCAGAGCATGTTATTACTTGAGTTGCAGAGCAGCCGCTGAAACAACAGCCATTTCTTCTCAGCCAAAGGGGGGTTTGACAATGGCTCTACTGTCCCTACACTTTCTGTGGGTCTCCTGGGTAGGCAGTTCCCCTTTGTTCACAGCAAAAATATCAGTAAATAGGACCTGCTGCATTTCTGCTCCCTGGGACTGCTGCTGGCAGCCGTTAGGATAACAGCAGCTCAGTTCCAGCCATCACTGGCAGCACCAGCAACAGGCTCACAGCCCACTAACAACTGCAAATACACAGTCTCTTCTTTAAAACAGAGGTAGTGTTGCTTTTACTTAGCTCATTTTGTCGTGCTCATTGGCACAGAACATGATACCACTAGTATTTTAGGTCAGGTTATGCACATACCCCACATCCCATTGCATTTCATAGGCTCCGGCACAGCCCTGCCGAAGCTCAACACTTCCAGCGCTTCAGCGGGTAGGAAGTCACACAGGCTTTCACTTGCTGTAGTTTTACTCTTAGCAACACAATGAGGATGAGGCAGATTTAGGGTGACAATTTGTGCGTTGATGATTGTATGTTAGGATATCTTCCCCAAACCAGCCAGAGGGCCACGTTTAGTGGAGGACATAACTGGTTAGTGTTGGTGCTGCCGTGTTAGAGCTGGAGCAGAGTCCAAAAGCCAGAGCTAAGTGCCATGGCAGAGTGCACGGGGAGGATTAGGTGCCTCTGAAGGATAATCCTAGAGAGGCCTGTGCACAGAAGGGGAGCTTCTTGAGCTGACCACAGGGAGACCACATGGGGATCGTGTCCTGTCCTGCCCCTTGGGGTCAGGACCTGAGCCTGTCCTGTGGGCAGACTGCCCTGCACAGCAATTTTGGATGGGTTTCTTTGCAAAAACAGAGCAGACTGACTCTTGAAAACATAGCAGATGGAGGAGGAACAACCCAGAGCCTTTGCCAGGGCAATTCCTCTCCCCTCCCTTTTCTATGCTGGTGGTGACTCAAATCCACAGATCCCCTCTCCTAGGAAAACAGGGCCAATACCCAGATGACAGTCTCTGTTGAGGACTGCAACAGTTTCTCCCCTGTCTATTGAAGCTGTATCATGCTGAAGGAGAAAACCAAAAGCATCTAATTCTACAGACATCTGGATGGGAGAGGGGAAATGTGGATTCTGGTCCTTGCTTCCTTGATTGTTTATGTATTTTATATGAAACAGGCTTTGCGTAAAAGTCAGACAGACTCCTTACAGCCTGTTGTACAGGGCACAGGGAGAACTGGAGAAGCGGCTCAGGAACACTGACAACTCCTGCTTCCTTGACAGTCCTGGGCTCAGTTCGGGGCCAACCAGAGCTGTGTTGGTGTCACAGGGCACAAGGACCTCTGGATAGTCCAAGGAAGCATCTACTGAGTTCAGCTGGATAACACCTTAGGATAACAAGTTTGACTCTGACATGTAGGAAGCAATTCAGGTGTCTAAACACAGGCAGCTAGTGCCATTTTAGACACCCAAGAATATATAAGATGTCTGCAGATGGTCTAGCAGAAAATGATATGTAGGAGACCTATATCCTTTGGAGCTGCAGCTGGAAGCCAGAGAAGATGCCTTAAGGCCTTCTAGGGCATGAGGCACCTATGCTTATGCACAAGTCCCACATTTAAGTCTGTTCCTGATTTGTGTGCCTAAAACTTCTCCTGGATCTGGCCCCAAGAGGTTACCAGACATGAGATTCCATCTCCAAAATGTGCATCAAATGATACAAATAAAACTTTGAGAGCTTTTTCTCACATGGCATGGTAAAAATATTCCCATTTGTTCTTTTACTGTGCTCCTGAAGCAGGCTCATAAAGATGTAGGATAATTATATCAGAGTGCATTTTTCAATTAAAACATCATTATTATCTCATAGAAAATGACTAAATTATATCATTTTGTTCCAGAAGTTTGCAAACATTCTTTCAATTGTCATCAAAATAATAGTCTCTGGATTTCTGCAGACACCTCTAAGATGCAGAACAGCTCTAACGGCTAACATGGCTGATGCTAGCTTAGGTCCATTCTCTTGCTAGAGTGAAGCTTTATGGATAGACGTAAACTGAAATTGATAAAATTACCTCTTTTCTTGGTGAGACTTTTATTATTTGTCTTGCTCTTACCATCTCTTAACACCAAAAAATGAAGACCCAATGATATCTAACAATTGTGGTCATGCTACTGAAAAACTTAGCTTTTGTAAAACTCTAAAACAGGGGCATACAATACTTACACATGCGCAGTCCTTATGGCAGCTGGGTGTCTGATGCCTGCCACTGACACTGACCAGTTGGTCACCTATAGTGATGTCATTTCACAAAGTTTAAAGCCATTGATTCAAAGTAAGTGATGCTGGGTGGAACTGAAAGGCACCACTGGGTTTCTCACTGAGACTTGGCTTCATTTTCATCCTGGCTGTTGCTGAAGAACATCCATCCTTGGGTTATACTACGCTCCTCAGCTCCCCTCCTGGAAATCATGAACAGCACTTACACTAAGCTTTAGACACATACTCAGATTATGTTGTTACACTTGTACGTCTGAGTTTGGCACTCAATGTAAGTGCTACTGTTTCTTGCATTATTTGAACAAGAACAAGTAATGGAGCTAAAACTAAGCATAGTTATAGCAAAGACCAGACCCTTTTCAAAGGTAAATATGGCATCTTAAATCCATCCATAAGCACTTGCTATAAATGAGTATTCTGAGTTTTCCAGTGGGTTGCTCCTACTAAAGTCATTGGGAAGAAGTGGTGGATGAGTAGATTTGAAACTCAGGCCTGTATTTATTGGGGGTATTTCAGTCTGGATTTAGGTTCCTGTTTTTGAAAGCTTGGCCAGTTGGACTTCTCTAGGAACGTATGCAATGGTTTCATTATATATGCTGTAAATATGTTTTGTGCAGCTCAATGGCTGACGATGCAGGGTGTGGAACAGGTGCTTTACTGACAGATGATATTGTTCCTACTTTTCTGTCAAAACTGTATTAAAATTTAGAGGAGGCTGTTTGGTTTCTCTTTGGTTGCAGAAGGCTACAGAGAGGCTTCTACCAAAACACTTTTTTCTTGTGGGATGGCTTTGACTTTTTTTGTCTGAAGATCAGAAAAAAAATCTTTTATATGGGAATAATTCAAATACAATCCTGTTCACTAAGTCTATCCTGGTAAGCTTCTTGTTACTCCCGGTCCCTTTTCTTCTTTCCAGATGAACTATTTCCCTCTTTGCAAATGAGTTGCCTTGATTCTGGGAAGGTTTTTCCTTTTTCTCAGTTTGCTCCATCCGTTCCTTCAGGGGCTGTTTCTTCTTTCTGGAATGTTTTCTTGCACTGTATCTTCCTCCTATAGCTCTCCATTTGATACTATAGCTGGAAAATAGTAATGACAGAATATTTAGCCAACTATTTTCTGAACTTAAAGGAAAACATTGTTTTTCTAGAAAAGAGGTTTTGATGATGCAAGTCCAGTAAACCGCACAATAAATGGTGGGTGCAGAGAAGACACGGTGAACCTTTTGGGTATAAATTCCTGACATTCCAGCCTGTTCCAGCTCTTACCATCAGTCCATGGGGCTGCAGCAGCAGGATGGGCTGTTTTTCTTCCTCTCCTGGCTTTTTTATAATTAATCTATTTCCTTCTCACCAAATAAATCCCAGTGCCAAAAAGGACAAAGAGGGTCTTCTGGATTTCAATTCGTTACCCTTCTCCATTTCAACACAAATTTTCTAGTAAAATGTGGAGATGGATTTCACCCAAAGTGCTTTCGCCTTCAGCCATCCTCTCGCTGTTAGCAGCGACAAGCTTCCTGGGAAGGACTGGCTTGACAAAACATTGGTCTCTGGCACATCAATAAAAAAACATGCCATTTTCCTTTCAAGGCACTAGGAGTAGAAGGCCACTGTAGCCCTTCTGGGGGAGGAAGGACCAAGGGAAAGCATAAGCCATTCATGGGATCTCAAAACTTGGCTGGAATTTACATATGGATGAGGACTTTCCCAGATGCTTTCTGCCTCTGAATCACCTGTTCCTCAGACTTGCACAGCTGGATCCAGAAGGAGGATGCTGCTGCCATAGTAACAACTGTCTGAAGGTCACAGAGGTTCCAGAGACAACCTGTGCTGTGCTCCCTTGCCAACTGCTCCAGGCAATCCTGGCACCCAGCTACTATCCTTAGTTATACTGCAGAAGCAGTGAGAAGTCCCAGTTAAGATCACACTCCCAGATTTATTGAATGGCACATGATGCAGAGCAAGAGCCATGAGGAACATATGCGCTTAGCAAAGAGCTCTCAGGTGAAGGCTGTTATGCATTGCTTGTACAAAGTGGTGGTATGAAATGCAGGGTGCGATTCAGTTCCCAATTGCAGATGCCAATGCGTAGGTGTCTAAATGCTGGTGACTATGTGTCAGTGGTGCCTGAAAGTGATTTGGCTGACCAAAGGCACGCTCTGCTTTGGGGTGAGTTGAATCACCCTACAGACTCTGCCAACTGTATTGAGTAGATCTTTGTTGGCCTTAATGAGAGCTGGGGCTCACAGCTGGGGCATCTTGACAACAATTAGGTACCTACAATTAGGAGCTGAATCCTACCCAAAGAATCCAACAGATATGGGACTTGAGACCAAGCCCCTCCTGAGTCCCAGTTCTGTAACCCATTAGGTGATAATGGTCAACTTTGTGTGTGTGTGTGTGTGTGTGTTCAGTTGTTTGCTTCTGTCCCAGTGAAGACTCTGTGTGGTGAGGTCAGGTGTTGCTCTTTGGTGATGCTAGCATTTTCACTACCTAGTGATGGGCAGAGCAGTGGTCCCAAGGTGGTGGACAACTCCTCTGGGTTTGAACTCCATTTCCAGCTCTTCTGTGTGACCTCCATCATGTTCCCTGAACTCACTGGCTTGTGACTTCCTGTTCACAAAATAGGAATATTCCTGTTTTGCAGGAAATAAAAGTTAGGTCATAAGCTTAGAGGGAAAGCAAAGTGTGATGTTGCTCCCAGTGCTTTCCCTGCTCAATTTTGTCACTTGTGAGCCTGTAAAGGCTGAAGATTGCTGGTGCAGATGAGCCCTAAATGCATGAATGCAGCTACAACAGCTCTTATTCCCTCTGTCTCCTGGAAAAGAGATCGGCCTCCTATGATAAAACAGCACTCGCCTCCTCAGTATATGCAGTCACAGAAAGCTGAGCTTTCTGCTGCTGAAAATCTCTGCTTGCCTCCTCTCATGACCCACCCAGGTCTCCTGTCCCCCCCACCTCCCTGGCCACTGTTCCCAGGGTGGTCTGTCTACCACACTCTCCTCTGAACAGTCCTCCTTTGTTCTTCGTCCATGTCAAAATAGCAGTAATCACTTCCTGACCACTATTTATAGCTGCCTGGACAGATTTCCTCTCCTGTCATGGTAATATGGAGCTAAATCATCCAAGGGAGCTGTGTTCCTGGAAATGTTATGGTGCACGAGAGAGCTCATTTGTTACTGCTGCAAGTGCTCAGGTATCTTTGGACATGGAAAGCAGATATTTTTAGAAAGAAAATGAGAAGACAGGAGTTACAGAACCACAAAATGCCTTAATCTCCTTTAAGCAAAGCCCTGTATAACTCATAGCAAGTCAGGTCTATATTTGCTAAAGAAACCTTGGGCACCTTTCAGTGGTGAATCAATCCCCAGTTGTGGTTATGATCTCTTGCTGTAAAACTCAGCTTTGGCAAAAAAAAGTGGTCCAGAGTTCTCAAATTTAGTGTCCTTTTTTCAGGGATGCTCCATCACATATATCATCTTACAGCTAGAGCGATATGACACAGAGAGACCTTTCCACGGCAGCCTTCTGAACACTGCACACAACTCCACATATGTGTTATGGCTGTGCACCTTCAGAAACACTGAGAAACCATCTCTTAACAAACCTATTCCAAACCCATCAGTGTAAGCAAGAAAAAAAAACCCAAAAAACCATCATCACAGGCTCTCAGCTGGTTAATCAAATTCAGAGCAACTGTACTTAATTTGAAGTTTCAGACCAGCTTGTATCAGACCAGATGAAGAGCTTGTGTTCCTGGCAGTAATATCCCTTACCCTCCTAAAAGACATTTCCTATTGTCACTGAGAAGCTGTTCCAGACTCTCACTGCTCTAATGGTTAGAAATCAGCTTCCATTTCATGGCCCATTTATACTCTGTTGTTCCAAATCTGGTATTTCCTTTCTATGTAAGCAACTCTTTTCTTTTTTTATCTCTAATATATTTACAGAGTTAGGTATAGCCCCTTAGCCCTTGTCTTAGTAGGCTAAGTTAGCTGAAACCCATACATTCATCTAAAAAAGACAAATTTCCCCATTTCTCTGTCTTTTCTAATATCTTATCTTGTCTTCTTTATTTTTTATCTGCTGTTTCTGTATGTCAAGAGGCCATACACTGTATTTAGGTCAATCTGCTGTAATATTTTGGCAAATATCAATATTGTTATTTTCCTAATGCTGAATAAATTAAAGTCAACAGTGTTGATTGGAAGGACTCACCATATATTTTTGTTATTATTATTCATTACAGTAACCCACAGGGGTCCCACCAGCCTTGGGGCTCAGATTGCACGTTGCATTTACAAAACAGAGGAGAGCAACTCCCCTGGAGAGTTTAAACAGACTAAACAGTCATTCAGTGGATGGAAAAAGGTACATGGTCACTCCTATTTCACAGCTCAGAAACAGAGATCAGATACAAAGTGCCTTCACAGCTACTAAATCACCAGTATGCCCTCATGCAAGACTGAACAGCAAAGTCTTATGTGCATTAAGGAAAAGCTCAGTACATATTACAATTCATGTGGTCCTGAAATTCTTCAATATTAGATCTGCTGCACTGACAATGGAAAGCTTCGAGTCCGCTGAGCTCTCTGTTGAAGTAAAGGAGAAAGTAAAAGCTCAGTATAAATACAATTCATGTTGTCCTGATGTTCGTGAATAGTAGATCTGCCACACTGACTACAGAAAACTTGGATCCTGATCAGCTGTCTACTGAAGCAAAGAGCAAAGGCTCTTTGCTTTCTTTCCCATCACCATGAAGCCCTTCATTTGTTCCGAAGAGTCTGGAAAAGCACTGGGTGTTTTCAAAAATATTATTACTGTGCTGGCTTCCACCAGAAAGTGTTACATACGTGTGGAAGAAGAGACGCTAAGTGGAGAGAACCTGTCTTGTCCTATTCAACGCAGGACTGCCGTGCTACAAGTTGGGCTGTCTTTCGTAGCTGGCAGTAAATGGCAGCTTGAATGGCTTAATAAACAGTGCCACACAAGAAAGAACAGCATCCTCAGTCACTATCTCTTGGAGAAGAAATTTGAAATTAATGGCTAAAAGCTCAGGTAAAAACATGGAAAAAAATTCTTGGAAATAAAAAGACTGAATGTTAGGCTGCAAGTAACCTGATATGAATCAGTGAACTGATGGAAGTGATCACTAAAATGACCTCAGCCAGAGGCAGCAAACAGCTACCCACCAGAAGGAACAGTCCTTGCAAACATCTTCCAAAGAGGTCTCCCCACTGTAACACCTCGTAGGTGATCACAAAAAGCAACAAACAGAGCGGTAAGATTAAAAAAAACCATCATTTTTCTATGTTTTAGGTTGAGATGAGACAGATACATGGGCAGGGTTTGATATGAGCAGACTCCAAAAAGGATAAAGACCTTTTCTTTCAGTTACTGCTCAGTTCTCTCCAACATAGAGCAAAGTACAGCTGACAAGTGTCACCCTTTGTCTTCAGTACACCTTTCCAACCATCCCAGACATATTCAGCACATCTTGTGACATACTCTCTTAGTCAATTTGGCTACTGGTGAGGGAGACTGTAGCCCTAAATTATTCTTAGCTATTTCTTAGTGTTTGCTAAGTCCAGCTGAGCACTTCCATAAAGAGATCTGAGGATCCTGTGCCACCTGACTGTAATCCAAAGAAATGGCATGGGGTTACAATTTAATGTGCATCAGCACTTCAGGTCTTGTATGTAAACTGCTCTTAAAGGCAAGGGTTAAATGTGGAAAACACTGAATAATCCAGTACTTCTATTCTGCAAAAGAGCACTAAAATCATCTTTGTGTGCTGGGTTTTTGTTGGAAAAGCCTATATCAAATCTGGTAATTCTAAAAATTAGCTTTGACTGTGCTACTTGCAATCACCAGCCTGTATGTCAAGTATCTCCATCTTTGCCTCTCTTCTCTTTTCCAGCTGTGAATAAGAAGGGATCAACATATACAAGCACCTTAGTTATTTCAGCCTGCTGCTTACACCAGGGCTCCTCAGCACAGTAACACATATTTGCACAGTCCCAGCTGGCTTAGCCTTCCCGTCATTTCCTAATTCTCTCAGAAGGCACCTGGACGTGCCTGGCCCGTAGCAGGCTGGCTCTGGCCATGCAGCTGGGTGCAGCTTCATGGCTTAGCAGCTGCAGCACGTGGCGGTGCAACGGCAGGGAGGTTAACACTTGTGAAGCGCTCTGGCCAAATCCACGTGCCTCCCTCATAAATTTGTGCCTGATGTGTCAGAGAGCAGGCACAGACCAGTGCAGGCCCCCACTTCAGCCCTTTTTCCCTTTTGCTCAGCGTGCAGATGGCAGGTTTCCTAGCTCTGGGTCCCCAGCTGGACATTTTGTGTATTGGCTGTAAACCTGGAAGGCCATGGGAATGTGGTTTTGCCCAGATCACGCTTGCAGTCTGTCTACGGGCAAGTATGGTAGAAACCTGGAAGCTGGTGGTCACACTGCAGGGCAGGTGATAGGTGATAGGCAGCTGGTGCCTACAGAGGGGCCTGAACCAGCCCCAGCAGCGCCCTCAGTCGGGGCCTGTCCATGGGACCTGGCTGTGGCCACAGCTCCTCAGCCCCTGCTTCTCAGCCCTAAGCTGTTGCTCCTCACATGCAAGCCTGTGTGGGTCTTTCTGCTAATTTCTGAAAGTGCCTCCCATGACGAGATCACATGAAAACACAAGACATCCATATCTTGTATATGCACATATGTCCTTGTGAATGGGGTTGCCTTTCTGGTGTGTTCAATGAACAGAGGGGACATGGTGCTTCCCCACAGGGCTTTGTTGGATGTGCTCTTAGCCCACCCCAAATGCAAGGGAATGTGACTTAGTTTAAACCTGTTCCCTGAGCTTTGAGTGGTGTCTCATTTCGGGCAGGCTAAGGTTGTGCACCAGGAACTGCTGCTCACTGGGCAGGTCCTGGGAACTTGCTTGTGTGTCTGAACCTTGGAAAAACACCCCTGCACCTCCTGCTTGGACACCTTGTCCCCTTCTGGGCCATCCAGAGTTAACCTTTGAGCATAGTGCCATCTGGTGAGACTTGAGATACTTGTACAGCCCAAACAAATAAAGTCATATCTCACTCACTAAAGCAGAAAAAAACTTGTGACAGTATGATTTAAAACTTGGCCTCAAATGGCAGTGCGTCTCAGAAACACATTTTCTGCAGGAGAGACAATGATAGGCCTAGCATTTCACCAGAAACGGACCATTTGTGCTAGGAAGTCTGCTTGCTTAGGTGTCAGCCAGAGGCCTGATTTCCTATAGCTCGGAGCTGTTAGGCTCCTAACCTGGCTTTCACACAATTGCAACTAAGCCTAAAATTGTATCTTTGGCATCTGAAGCCCAGGATACAGAAGGTTCTTGAACAGATCTGAAAGGAGCCCAAAATACAGGGTTTGTTATGCCATACCAATACTATAACTGTTTAGAGAACTGCTATCACCTCCTCTTTGTGGAGGAAATTCTTGGTGTCCTCCGGGAATCCAGTGGTTTTTAAAAAGGACTTCATTCACCCTTTGTAGTCTCCTCCGCACCCAGTCTGATGTTCACATTCCTCCCCTGTGCTGTATTTTGTCTCCCCTCAGCATCTCCTCCATGGGTAATCCTTTCCTCAGCTGACAGCCCATGCTGGTGTGCCCCTTCCCCTGCTCTGGATGCTGCAGCCATTTCCATGCATCTGGTCTCTCCCCCATGGATTTCTGCTGTGGGCCTTCTCCATCAGCCATGCTACGGCATGAACGCCATGAATGGCAGTTATGGCCTTTCCTCTCAACAAACTTCTTCAGCTATCCATTGGTGCCCCACCACAGTTTGCTTTTCTCTCCCTCTCTCAGATGCTCTCATCCGTAACAGATTACAAAGCCCCCCTGAGGATGATCTGACACCACTAAATTTCATTAACTTAAATTTATCTTCTTCTCCAGCCATGAGATGACGTTATGCTCTGCACATGGAAACCCATGGCTATGAAAAGCCACATGTTCTCTCCCTAGCACCTGCAACACAGCCCTGCAGCAGAAAGAACCCCCAAATTAGCACAACTGCTGCATTGCCCACCTGCACAGATTAGTGGGATGAGATTTGATCCCAGACTGTAGCTACTGAGCAAGGCTGTCAATGCCACCCACATCCACCTGCAACGCAGGTGTCTAACCTCTCATTGGAGTGCAGGTCTGGTCAATGTGAGAACTGTTCAGCCACCCTGGAGCGGACACTTACCTTTGAAGAACCGAACTGCTGGGGGCCTGATCCAGTGCCTAAATATAGGTTACCAGGGAGGCCTAAAATGCCCTGGATTACCCAGGACATCTGTACAGGGCCAGCAGATATGACCCAGGACCTGCAGGAGCCCCTCACCCTTCTGGTTTGGTGGCTGCAGGCTGGGCAGTGTATCTAGAGCATCTCAGGTAGGACTAAATGCCTACATTTTGGGAACTGAAACAAGCCATTGCTCTCCCCGGACCATAGTGGAAGTTTGTGGGTAGATGACTATTGTAGACACCGAACTCTAGATGGCTGAAAATTGCAGTGAGCTCCATCCCAGCTCACTGGGCCCCGCTCGTCTGTAGTCACCTAAACTTTCTGCGGTGTTTCTGCTCTGAAACCCTTTCAGCAACTTTTCTCTTTATTTTATGCCACAATTGCTTTACGCTAAGCATATACTTCTGTTTTCCCTTGAATTAAGTCTACAAACAAGGATTTCGGTCCTTGTCTTCCAAGAATTAGTATTTTTAGTTCTATTGAACAGATACTGTGTCAGGTATGTTTTAATTGTTGTCTTCCAAATAAGTTAAATGCACAGACAGGTGGCAAAAGACATATTTTAAAAGTGAGGAAACGGAAAAAAACACATGAAAATGCACAATGTTTTCTTCTGCTGTCAGTGGAATAGTAGGTTTTATTTATGGCTGTATACAGTGGGAATATTAGCTCTGATCTGGAGAAGAGCAAATTAAACTGCTGATTTAGATGATTGTATTCTATGCATAGAGACTTTGCAGGCTTTGATTTTTTTCATTGTATGTAAAATCTTTCTGAGTTATTAGCTTTTTACTTGTCAACTACATTTTAGAACTGAGAGGTTTATTCACACTACTATACTAAATGAGGCATTTTGCTGCTAGGAGAGTTTAGCGTTTTATTCAACTGTGATAACTTTCCCTTATATTGTAGCATGACACACAGTTAAGATAGAAATGTTCAGTAGTTTCATGATGCCCTTGTGTGAGGAGCTAATCCTTTTCTCCCACTTCATTTTTTAGGGATTCCCAAAGGATTTCATGAACTCTACACATTTGTCTAACACACCCCATAGTGGCATAAAAAGAATACATAGACCTCAACAGGAGCTTTGATTTTATTATTTTTTTGTAATTCCACTTTCTATTATTGCAAGTGGCAGAAGCATTGGAATTTCTTGGTTAATATTCATGGCTTATGGGTAAATTTTGCTCATATTAATTTGGGCAACTCATTACTTTAGTGGGTAAGCAGGGGCATTGAGAGCTGGGGATTTCGACTCAGTCTATTTATTATTTCAAGGCAAATTGTCTTTACACAAAACAACTCCCAGGCTTATCTCCTGAATTACCAGTGGGAGAGAGTCTGTGCTGAATGCAATTTAATAAAAATGAAAGAAGGTTATTTTCTTTGCAGGAAGGCAACAGACATTCCTAAGGAAGTCGTTTCATTAGTAACTTTTTAAATACAGCATTTTGGTTTAGTTTGGCTTCCTATGGAAACACGGCTTACACAACCACGCTGCATTTGTGGGTCTCGTTGTCTGGCTATTCCCCCTAACAACTTTTGAAACTGCTTGCTGACTTCAATCAGATTTGATAGAGTAACTGAAGACTCAAAGATAAAGTTCATACACACACGTCAGGCGAGGTCACCTCGCTGCTGTGCCACCTGTCGCCGGGGCTAAGGACCCGGGAAACATCTCCAGCTACTTTCCTGGGATTATGTCCCAGCACCCGGGGACTGGAGGCTCAGAGCTCCTTAGCCACGGCTCATGTGTGTGTGTCCTGTAGTCTGCTTTCCCCTGGAAACACAGCAAATGTAGTTCTGCTCTGCTTGTGCGTTGCACCTTTAAAGCAGAAGCGTGAGGCCCTCCAAGTAACCTGATGGAGGGAAGGCTGCAACTGGAGCGGTTTATCCCATACTCGACTTCCTGAAGTTACTTTTCCCATTAGGTTATCCAGCACATTCTGTCCTTTTTCTATTTCTTAGGCCTGAATTACATTACGATAAATTGTCCTGAGTAAGGAGAAGTGTGAAGCAGACAGTCTGGTATTTTCTCATTTTCTCCCTTGCCTCTTGGGCGTTGGCCAAGGAAACTGCCACGGAGAGCAGCGAATAAAGCTCACTTCCCTAAGACACTCTTTTAGGAAGGAGCAGTGGAACTGAAATATCCCCAGCGGCAGGCTTCACGCGGCTCTATAATTTATTGTGACAGCCACACAAAAACATCTCCTCAGCGATGTGGATGAGAAGAAAGCCTCTTGTCTGCTTTTGTCTGTATCAACAGGCTAAAACGTTTCACAAGGTCCTCCCCGTACGGAGCTCTGCGACTTCCAGATCATCCCATATTGATCTGGAGCTGGATCTGGAGCCTAAAACCTGTCTGGCTCACGAATCTCATAGGCCTTTGGGTCGGGCACATAGTGATTCACTGCACAGACAGCACTTCTATTTACAGAAAGTATCTTGTAAAGGCTGCCCCAAATTTTCTTTTAAAATTGCCAGAATCAAGCAGTTTAGTGGCATCCCAAAATGTGTCAAGTGGCACCCACTTTTGATTATCTGGGATCAAA
Source organism: Apteryx mantelli (assembly GCF_036417845.1). Taxonomy (NCBI): domain Eukaryota; kingdom Metazoa; phylum Chordata; class Aves; order Apterygiformes; family Apterygidae; genus Apteryx; species Apteryx mantelli. The sequence continues at coordinate 31,327,030 of NC_089978.1, forward strand.
GCTGGCTGCATTTGCCACATGGACTCTTTGCTCCTACTATTTTTTTTGCTGTGATCTGCTTGTGATGATTGAATGTTATAATTTCTGTGATCCCTTTAGATGGTCATTAAAATGCTGGCAAGTCAGTACTGGTGATTGATTTCCCCTGTGCTAAGCAGAGTATTGATCAGCACCTCTGTGCACTTTGTGCCTTGAAAACAGAAGAAATTAAAAAAAAAACAAAACTGAATTTCTTTCCCGTGGGCTGTTTTTATAAATGATATAAGCCTTTATGTTTCAACATATGAGGATAATTTTTAGAAGAAAATGTAACATTTCCAATTACAAGTAGCATTTAAGAGAACAAAGTCAGATTTTTCCAATTTGAAGGCGACAAACAAATGTAGGAAATGGGGTACTATTTTTATGTGCATTTTGATTTCTGAGCCATCAAGTGTGAGAAAGCCCTAGGGCAAAAGTACTCACCCTATATGGAGAGAACGCGAACTGAAAATAAGACAGCATTTCTAGAGGGACCTTTCCCTCTCTCCACACTAATCCTTAAGTAGCCATGAAAAATCTGTGGTGAGTGCAATGGCTTCCAAAAAAGCACTTTGTGCAGAAATCACAAATGTGTATTATGTGGGTGTAAAAGCTCCTACTGGTCTTAGGAGGGGCACTGATTTGAGATGATAATTTCAGTACTTGTAGATCTACCATGCCAGGCATCATTTCCAGCTCTATGCACGTCACAAAGCCCAGGAAGAGGCACGGGAAGAGCTGCTTTCTCCGTTGGGACAAGGAGCTTTACTAGACTTTTGCAAAAAGAAACTAAGCCTGCACAAGGCCAAGTTGTCTGGGTTTGGCCATTCAACTGGCACATCTAAGTCCCTTCAGGCTGTGCTTCTTCCATTGAGCATGGAAACATTAGAGTCTTCCAGAAGTCTTTTCCTCTCTTTCCTTATTGATTAGAGGAACTAGGTTCCCCGTTGGACTGCTCAAATAAACCCCTGTTAAGGGCAATGAATAAAAGCCTTAGTCTTGCTCTTTGCTTTGGTGTCGAACTGCCTTCTAAAAGGCAGTTCCAGGGTCTTGGATTTAGAGAATCTCTAGCAAAATCCTGCTTTTTCTCTCTGAAATTATCTTGCTTTATAGCTGAAGAATCAGCTCTAATTGTCGTTTTACTACTCTGTCCTACGTTTGCTGCCCTCCCACCTCCTGCTCCTAACTCCTTCCCGAGCATTTGCTGATGCCTCCTCACGTGGAGTTTATTGCTCATGAAAGTGCCAAGCTATCAATCTGGGAAATTAGACCTCTTTTTTGTTCTATCGCTTTCCGTGCTGATAGGTCTCATTATTTTGTCAGAAAAAAAATCTCATATTATTTGGTGGTCTTCCCATAGTGTCCTGTCCTGGGACAGTGCAGCAACTCTCCTTCAGCCAGCCAGCCCTTTCTGAGGCCACACACAGTGCATGCGCATGCACAGGAAGGCAGAAAGCGTAAAAAAAAGTGACCTAAAGAAACCAGAAATCAAAGGTTTTGATTGATTACACCATATTTTAAACTGTCACTGCCTTATATAACCCTTGGATTGACCAGGCCTGGGACAGGCAGTGCTGCAGATGCGGTACAAGCTGATTCCCCTTTGCCCTGCGCTACGTGTGCCACAATAGGAGCGTCCGGGAGAGGAAGGAGAGGCCACACAGCAGGAAAAAGTGTGAAGAGTATGAGAACCAGGGGAGGGCACAGCATGGGCATGTGGATATACGCATACACATGTATTTTATTAACCCAATGGCATGCAAAGGCAGCTTTCAAATGCTATCATTTTCTTTTCCTTGGTAGGACCCAGCATGGATGCCCTTTTCTTAATATAAAGCCTTCAGCACTGCTCTAACCTGGGAATTATATTTGTAATTAATCGTGCAAATCTGACAGCTGAAGGCAGAATTGTTCCTTCCAAGGCAGAGCAGGCACTTTGGCAGCTCCCTGCGGATGACTAATGCAGCAGGTAACCTTTTCTTTTCTTGCAGAGCCTTTTTGAAAGCGTTCTAAATACACGTCAATCTTTATTAATGCTGTCACTTCTCCCAGAGACATGCTATCTGTCAGATCCACTTGCTCTTGCACAGAAACAAGTGCTTTCCAGAAAATGATGCCACACCTATAATTAGACCCAAGATACCAAACTGTCACCTGCCGATGGGAAGTGAACCTAGCAAGGAACCACCTAACATACACACTTCTACCATAGTGACACAAGAAATATAAACTAGCCAGTTCTTAAGGTTATGTGAGTTGCAGATTTGCAAAGAGCTATATGAATTGTATCAATAGGAAGGGCAATAGGGATTGCATAGAGTATGAACTAAGTACTTATTCTTCACTATTGATTTCTGAGTAAACTAAATTTTTTCTAAAATAAAAGCTTCTGCAAAGGAAACGTCTTTTTTTTTTTTTTCCTCTTTTTTTTCTCTGGTACAGTCACAAATCCACGGGGTGCTTTGCTTCCCCCTGCTGACACCGTACCACTGCGCAGGGTGGGCTGTGGCTCCAGCCAACTCGGGGAGTAGGAGAGCGGTGCGGATCAGCGCTCCTCACAATTGCTCCAGCGGCGGAGTCGCCTGGCGCCTGCAAAACCTCCAACAGCAACGCAGCCGAAAGGTGCGTGAACAGGCGAGGAGCAGGAATAAAAGCAGCTGAGATCCCGCTGAAGCTCACTACCCGCTGGCAGAGCCCCCGGCAGCAGCGCGTGGCTCTGGAGGGAGGCAGCACCCGACTTTCACAGCGGACTTTCGTCGACGGCTGCGTTTTGTGGTTTCTCAGCCCGATCTTGCACCCGTTGAGGTGACCTAACTCAGCAGCCGCAGCACTCTCAGGTAAGAGCAATTTACTGGGAAGCTGACAGTGTGCCAGGAAGGCTTGTGGAAATAAAGTCAGTGTGGGGCTGTGGTTTGTCAGGAAGCAATTGGCTTTGGATATGAACTTTGGCTACGATGCTCTGAATATTTTAGAAAAAAAAAATCCCTCCAGCAGTCACCCCTTGCTTCCCAGGGCCTAGCTGGGCCATGTGCGCTTGCCATGTCCCAGCAGGACTGTGCACCCCTCATCAGTCAGGAGCCGCTGAGCAGGAACCAGCGTTTTAGGGAATGCCGGAGGATCTGTGTGCTGATGGGCTGCTGTGTCCATCAGTCCTGAGCTAGGGGAGGGCAGAACTAAGTTTGTGCAAGGAAAGCTGGAGTGTAGGACAGATGTGGAAGTGGTTCTCATTTGGGCTGAGTACGGTGGGGCCAGCACGAAGCTGCCTTTAGGATTTTCAGGGGGTCAGGGATGCACTTTTCAGTCAGTGCACCTCTTTTGACCACTGTAACCCAAACATTTGTGATGAGAATAATTACCAGGAAGATAGTTCAAAGCTAAAACTGCCTGAGCTAAAGAAGGGACTAGGCTAGCAGGTCCATGCTATGGAGACCTCCCACTGCTGCTCACTGGGGACAAGTAACTGAACACAGAGGTTTTACAGCAAGAAGCCAGCAATGCAGGACATTGCATTGGTGCCGTGTGAGCAGAGGAGGAGGTCCAAATTTGGCTTTCATCTCTAACTTTTCCCGGTTGTGGAGCACTGTGTGGTGGAACATCTGCCCTGCGTCTGCGCCTTGGTCTGCTGCTGGTCTCAGCAATCATTCAAGCTGTGGTGACAATAGTCCTCAGCAATCACAACCCCCTTCTCTAGCTGCCTGGCTGCTGATTTGCACTTTAGCACCACCATGCATTGGCACGCAGGAAAAGATTTGTCTTTAACCACCCCACCCCCCCAACCCCAGCAGCTCTGCAGATACACTGAGGGGTTGGGGAAAGGGCCAACACATATTTATCCAGTAAATGTAATAGCTCTTCTGAGGGATTTGCCACTCAGATAGGGGTCTGAGGAATGAGTCGATACCATCTCCTAGCGGTTATGTGTATTACGCTCTTGTGTGAGCATGTTTCGTGTGGAGCCATCGTGAATTTGCTTTTTATACCTCCCCTTTTAAAACTGTGTGCACACAGGGCTGATTTACAGCCATTTCTGGGATCTGTCACTAGATGGGGACATGCTCACGTATACTGAGCCTATTCCTCCTTCGGGTTACTTTGTCTTTGCTTTTTTTTCTTTAGTGTAAAACAACAGTAAATTTAGACAGAGCATATGTTTTCCCCTCTGCTTACAGAAATATAGCATTCCCAGCCACACACAGTTTCTGCTCAGGATGATTTGGTATTCAGCCAACTTTCTATTATGGCACTGGTTTTGTTAACATGGCTGTAAAAGTTACTGCTGTAAAAATAATTCTGGTCATGCACATTCACATAAAGACTAATATTATTGATTTCTTTGAATAATTTAGAACACATAATTTGTCAGTAGCCTATGGTATACTCAAAATTAATGCCTAGTTGTGCACTTTCTAGGAATAAATCTATGCCAAAAGTTTTAAGGTTTAAAACTAACATATCATTTGGCTGTGAAAACTACCAGTTTCCCTTTCTCCCTTCAGTTCTCCCTGAGCATGTAACATGCTCATTTCCTTCCTTAAAATATTTGTCAATAGTTGCCATCTACAGGCACAGTGTTTGCTCTTCAGAAGCATCTGAAGAAGGTTTGGTGGCCTGGGCAGAAGGGTTTGCCCACCCCAGAGGTCAGGTGAATGCTGCTCCCAATCTCCAATCCAGTGCATCATTCAGTATGGATGGAGAAGGCCACTGAGATTTACAAAGGTAACTGCAGCAGTTGCACACATGCATCAAACAAGACTTGTGACATGGTGTGTAGAGAAGAGCTGGAGAGGGAGAGCCAAAATTCATGAGGCACCTGATCTGATGTGCACTAGAAACTTGCATATATACATTGGTGGCTGGCTGCTACATGCAATGTATCAGCATAGGTTACTGACCAGGTAGGATGTCCAGGAAAAGCCTCATTCCCTGCTACTTGCTTGGCTGCTCACCAACGGAGCAAGCCAGACCTGCCACAACTACTGCCAACGCTGCCAGGAAATAAACTTAGGAAATAAACTGCAATGCTCGCGAGCAAGGGGTGAACCCCATCCCATTCCCCATGGCAGCAGAGGGTCCTGGGCTGCCAAAACTCAGCAGGACCTTTGCTTGCTGGAGAAGGAAAATTCCCAAGAGGCGGCCGGCTGACAGCATGTCTGTGCCGTGCTCTGCCACTCCCGGTGGGTCTCAGAGAGGCTGTGCAGGGTGTGTGTGGCCACATATAGGCTGGGTGGTGCCAGTCTGGCCTTATCTTTCTTTAATATATATCCAGGGCCTTCTGGTCCCTAGTAGGGTCTGGGCCAGGTTGGGCTATGTGTTGCAGGATGAGAAATCCCATGGGAGAGGTTTCATCTCAGTTTGGAATAGAGTGAGGCTAAATTTTAAATATTGCTTCTTAATTATTAGGAAATTCAGATGGGGCCAGTTTGAGGCACCTGCAGAAGTACAGCTCCCCTGTCCCTGCCTCCTCCATACCTCACCCCTCCTCATTCCCTTTCTTATTATTTTGTCCTGGTTGAAATACAATGATGTTCTTTGCTGGGACCCTAGCAGAGCTGTCACATCAGATATAGGTATAGACATTGAAATACCTACATCCTTGCTCCAGCAGTTGAGCAGACATGACTGGCAGCAACATAACAGTGTAACGGGGTGCACTTGGCCTTATTCACCTTTATCCTAGCAGGCTCTGTGTCCTGTGGACCATGGGGAGAAGAGATATGATTTGGGATGACTGTATTTCTTTAACCATAGCCACGCAAACCCCTTTCTGATCAATATTTCTTCTGCACCTCAGAGCATCCCCAGTCTTATCTTCCCCCACCTATCACAGGGTCAGTGTTGGTGACAGACCTGTGTTGATCCTGGCCAGAGGCTGAGGCTCAGATCAGGGTGAGGGCTCTTTCCATGTTTCATCTGCACTGGATGACATTTAACTGGCTGGTGCTGCCCTGTGTCCTGGCCTGGAATGCCTGGTTGCTTGCTCATCCCTCACACAACCTCATAAAAATTCTTCTTTACAAAGAGCTACTTTCTAATCCAGCTACTTTTTAATGAAAGGCATCTTGTTCTGGGCTCCATGTGGTTCTCTTCACAGTTTTTATTTTATGTTCCTCTTCAGAATTCTCCTCAATTTTAAATTTGTTTTTTTTTTTCCTACCCTTCTCCCTTTTTCTTTACCTAATTCACTTTTATTCATTAAATAATCTCTTCAGAGGTTTGTGTCATGTAGTGAACCTTGCCCTTTTCACTGAGTTTTCTCATAGCAGTTAAATACACTTTGTGCTGCCCTAATCCCAATCGAAATTAAAATAGATCCTTTTATAGTTCTCAGAGTCACAGAATTATTAATTTTCCTCCAGCCTCCCTGTGATCCTGAAGATCTTGCATTATTCAACCCATCTTTTCATTGGGGTCATGTATTAAGAATTGGCTTCATCCAGCAGCCAAGCATGAAGCTGCTGGAAGATAACACCCAATTCTCTTCTGAGCATGAACAGGGGTCTAGTAATTTGGCCACCACTTAGTAGTAACTTTTGGTAGATGTGGACACTTCCACTGTATCTCCTCTATTTACTGAGAAAGACTTGGGTCCTGCACTGTGCAAACTGTATGTGAAGAGTGTGGCAAAAAGCGATGGGCAAGATGAGGAGTGCTAGGGAAAAAAAGCTTTACGTTGCTGCAAACTCTGCTGGGGTGACACGTGTCAAACCAAAGAGGGTTGTGAAGGGAGAGGGTTGATGCCAGCATGGCACAAGAGGAGACTCCAGCTACCAGATGTTATCTGACCCCAGGAATGTTGCCCTCTGCCAGTCATCTGGATTTGTGGCTTCTTTGGGTTTTAGGGGTAGTGAAAGCATGCTTAAGCATGTGGAATGACTCTAGGCCAAAATATTTAGTTAATTAAAGACTGCTTATTATTTTCATAACTGTATTCTTTTCTGTATCCCTACAGACACCCTAAAAGGTGCTTCACCATGACTGCTGGCCTGGAGAAAGCTTGTCACCGGTGCATATCTAAAATTGCCAGCAATGGTAAGGCAGTTCTGGGAGTAATCTCCCTCCGTATTTAAACAGCACTGCAGCTGAGGCAGGTATATAAAGAAATTAAGATGATGCCAGATCCCACCTGAGGCTTCCACTGAAGTTTCCTTTTCTTTCATCCTTTCTGAGGTGTTTTCTCTTCTAGACAATTTTAGAGAAACACTGATAGAGCACACAATAATAATTGTGTCTCTAAAGCACCTGCCTATTGTGGTATTTGGAATATTGCATACCAGTGTAACATTTCAAACAAATATAAACACCATAAAGTACTTAAAAATGACTGCAACAGAAAGCCTAAGCAATACAGTGTTTTTGTCTCCTGTCTCCTCTGTTTCAAGTGGTTTCAAGTCCAGCATAAATATGAACTGGAAAAATGCCTAGTAAAAAGCAGTGCAGACGATCTGGGAATGAATTCCCCTATGAGCTATTCCTGTAAAGTAAAATTACTGCCAGCCGGTGTGGTGTAGCGCCAAGACAAGCCTCTCTGGCTGTGGGCTCTTTGGGGCAGGGTCTTCTCTCTTCCGCTTGCCCAGCGCTTGGCACAGCTGTGACTGGAGGTGTGAGCAGACCTCCTAAAAGAGCAGGCATCATGGGTGAGAAACATCAGTTATTCCAACTGCAGCCTTTCATGGCATTATAGCCTGGGCTCATGTGACTGAAGGCTTCATAATCAACTAGTTCATCTTAATCAGGGTAAAGGACAGAGGTTGGGCATAAAGAGCTGGCTGCTCCTTGGCCCAGATCAACAGGCAAGTTCCTGCTCCCCGAGGAGCAGCTCTGCAGAAAGCAGATTTGTCCTGGGGCTGCATGAGCCCAGGAGAAATATGCTTCAGAGGTGGAAGATTTCATAAGACCAGGAATGCAGTGTAGTTGGCAGGGGGTTAAAAATCCAAGGTTTTAATGCAATGTACTCCCTCCAACTGTCTTTTTTTTGTTCTAAGCTCCAAGTGCCTTTTGCTTTTACTTTTAGGCAGTGACAATTTCTAAAACTACTCAAAGATGAGGAGAAGAAAACTCTTTAACATACTTGACTACTCACCATAATTGATACTTCACCCACACAAATTATTGTCAGTCTACGGCTGTTACCTTGAGGTCTTTTATATGAATATTTTGGCTTCACTTGAAAGGCTCTCAAAGTTCAGAATGAACTTTTATTAATGATTAAGCCACTTAACGCCTAACACAGGGACTTGGACTCCTTCAGACAAAACCACTGCATGCCATCCTTTGCAGAAATTATGCCTCCCAAATTCATTTTATTGTGACTGATTCCAGAATGGCGAAACTTCAACTTCTGTCTAGTTTTTGAGGAGCAGCACACAAGGGTCTGACAGGGCCTTTTAGCATTGCTCCAAGAATGAGGATGTTGCTGCTGCCAAGCTGCTCTTGCTGCTCTGTCGCAGAAGTCAACAGGGGCCTCCACTGGCTCCTGCCCTCCCACTATGGGGACGAACACCAGCATAGATGGCTCGGACATGGGTTCAAAATGCTTTCAGATTACTGAGGTCTGACCCCAAAGGCGAGAGCAGCCAGCCTCCCTGGGTAATCTGGCATGAGCAGGGTCTGTAAAGACATCTTCTGACCCTATCTGGTTCTCACATTGTTCCAGGGGAAAAGAGGGATTGGAAATTGCATCAGTTTCCCTCTCCCCAGCCTCACCAGTCACCCGGAGAGCAGGGAAGAGCTGAGGTGCGTGCGGAGCCTGCGGTGCTCCCATTGCTCCGAGGAGTCCTGGAGAGTGGGGCCAGGCTCGGGGCTGCCCTCCGGCCGGCCGGCCCAGCCTGCGGAGGGAGTGTGTGCTCCAATTCTTGCTCCTACCAGTTACAAGCAAAATGTCATTGTTCTCTGCTGGTATTGTATTGCCATTGGGACTTTAATGAACTGAGAAAATAAATGCTCCTTCTGAAATGTTTCAGATGAATGGGATTAGTTCTGATCTCATCTATGCTCTCTTACACCAGGCGTTCGCTCCTTGATACCCACAAAGTTACCCATCCAGAAGCAGGAATACCATTCCAGGAAACCCGTTGCCTTCAGGTTTTCTTTACATTTAAGTTCAAATGCGGGGTTGGCATAGGTTGCCTGGGTATCAAAGAGCTATTTCACGGTAATACAACCTTTTCTAACCCAACAGTAATGGCACACAGTAAGCAGCTGGAGCTTTTGAGGCTGGATTTGGCCTGCAAGGTATTCTGGTCATACTCCCTCTGTGGCTTTGCACTGGGACAAGAGACCTCCATGGGTATGGCTGTTCCTAACATTTAATCCTCCAGCTGCTGAGTATCTACATTGGTCAAGGGATTAAATTACCCCAGGGATGGGATTCCTGCCATTTGTCCAAAGAGACTATTCCATTAGTATATATCCTACAACATTTCCTGTCATGGCCAGCTCAATCTCTGTTTTCACTCAAGTTCACCTCATTTCTCATTTCTCTACCTTTGGGTCACCCACAGTCCTTTCTTAGTGCTCAGACCCTGTTTTATTTTCTCTTATTTGTCTAGCCAAGCTGAACAGATTTAATTCTCTTCTTTCAAAGTTGTTCATCAAGTCTTTTCTGCATTCCTTCGTGGAAGCCCATCCGATATAGTGACACTTTCCTGTCACTCAAATGCCTAGAAGAGCATGTAAAACCTATGACCTTGCTGGAGTTGGCTCCATAGTTGAGTCTTGCTCCTCCACCCCACCCACGCACACTGCATCCTTTCTCTTCTCCAAGTCCTTGTCAATTCTGTGGAGGATTCCTTCAAATACTGTGAAGGAATAAAATGCGGATGAAAATACCGGCTACGTGTGCACTCCAGTCTGTTACACTGCTAGTTTCCATGATGCTGTACAGCACATTGTGGCACTGCTTTCTATGCCAGTGCTTCCCACACAGAGACTTACACACCCTCGAAGCAGTCACTTAAAGCACTTCCAAAATGAGCAATCAACCTCCCCAAAGAGTCCTCGCCATGCACACTAAGGTCTGGATTAACAATGGATTCTGGTTTTTAATTCCTATTTTAGCTCCTCTGTGCATTCTATGATTTCAAGGGATCCTAATGGAAACATGTACACTGCCAAATGCATCTGCCTCCAGGAATGATCACTTTCTGGCCCCCAGGCCATGTGACCCAAATTTGCTTCTCATCCGCACTGCCAAGAGCTAGCCCCCTTCAGAATAAACTTCCCACAAGGCGTTAGAAGGGAGCACTGTAAATTTACCCCTGAATTTTGCTCAGCTTGCCTGTGCAGATAAACCCTGGGGTAACTGTGGAAACCCTGGAAGCCGGCAGCATCTCATCGAAGAAATCCTTCTCCTTTTTTGGCAGACATAGACTCATGACAAAAGCCTAACAGTCTATAGAACAAACAGCATTTGGGAATGATGGCTAATGAATACAGCACTTCATTTATTACTGTATTTATTGCAGTACTCTCCTGAGCAGGTTGCACTACAACCATATTAGCATACTCTCCAAGAACAGTGGGTAGATGAAGATCTACACTCATAAATCACCTCTGAAAATCCTACGAGAACCTAAGCTGATCTGAAACTTCCAAGCGCTTGGAAAAATCAAGGCAGCAAAATGAAGTCTGGAAATTTCAGATCAGCTTAGATCATCAGTGTTTGCTTTAAAGATAAAGCGAAGTTTTCTTCTTTTCAAATAGTCAAAGGTTCTCTTGGGATTTTCAGAGGTGTCACATTCAATACTGCCTGTAGATCTGCCCTGCACACAGAGAGCTAATCCGCTGTGTGCCCTGAGGCCAGGCATATAATTGGGGACAGCATACGGCAGTGTAACGGAGGGAAGAGAGGAGAGCTGCAGTGCAGGGGCATGGCTGGCGAAAATGTAATCACTCAGGCATCAGAGAGAAGAAAGAGAGACCATGACACACAGCCATAATGTTAATAGTGATTTCAAGTTCATTTATTACCATACGGTGCAAGAGCATGGGGAGACTCCAGCAGGAGTATGAAAACTCAGCTAAATGCCAGATTTATGTCAGCTAAGTGTCCTGCTGGGCGGGAGACAGAGTCTGCACCCTCAGGTCTGATTTTCTTGCCCACAGATTTCAGGGAAATTGCAAGATGCAAAGCTACTTCCTTCCCTCCTTCCCTGATGTGATCCCAGATATGAGCTCTTCCCCTGGCCTTTTCCCAGCAGGTTAGGACCTGTTCACTAATGCCTCCCAAAGCAGGACTTTACCTATGCTAAATGCAGAAGAACAGGGGAACAGCCATCCCACTGTGCACTGCCCTGCAGGCACATGCCAGGGCAGAGGACTTTCCTTGCCCCTGCTTGCCAGCCCATGTGCCTTGACACCAGCTTCTCAGGGCAGATGTTCTTCTGAGCCATGTCTGGAAAATTTTCCCTCACCTAGCTTGTGTTTTTACAGATTATCCACCTTTTCTTGCAACTTTTTCTGGGAATAGGTTCAGGGACATCTCAGACTGGCCCATGAGGTGATATCACTGACTCAAAAATATCACAAGCTGCATGCATGAAACTGCATAGATACCACCTTTCCCTCTGCAGAATTGTGCTGTCCTTACGGCCCTGCGGCAAGTAACATTTTCTTGAGCAATTTGTCTTCAGACCAGAATGGGGCAGCAAAACCCAGACAAATCCAGACAGAATGTGTGTGTCCTGACCAGGGAATATTTCTGTGAAAACCCCACACGTTTGGGGGAAAACAGTCTTTAGTGCTGCTAGTGGCATTCAGAATGACTGCTGAGCTCTGCCAGTTGTGTAGTCGATTGTTGAGAGTCTCACTTTGTTAAATACAAATCTGGAAGCCTTCCCAGACTATGCATCTGCCCCTCCAATTCGAGACCTAAGAGGCTGAAGCTGAATGGGGAGATAATGAGTAAATACATTCCCAGCGACTGCTTTGGGGAAGAGAATTAATGAGCCATTATCTTTTTCTCTTGAGCTGCGAGCGGTCCCTACCTCCTATTTCTCCCCTCCAAAATCAAGCTGTTGGGTAGACGCTAGACAAGTGCAAACCCAGACACCTGTGTGCCAGATGCGCTGTTCCACATACCCCTGTGCCCTGCTGAGCCTTTTACAGAGCACGCTGCAGCATCCCTCCCTAGGGAGCACAGGCACTAGTCACTGCACAATTAAGAAATGACATAATTTCTCCTGCTACCGAGCTCCTTGTTCCACGCTCATGCAGCACAAGCAGAAACAGGGGAAGGATATGAAACCTCAAGCAGGTTGACCTCTGCTCTGAGACTCACGCTGTGACAGTGCGGTGATGGTCCAACAGTCCTGACGGTAACACCAGCCAGTTGATGTCGCTCCTGCACACCTGAATTGCATTCATTTGGGTAATAGATAAATGAATTATCCAGGCAATTGGGCACTATTGGAACGTAATGTTCACAGGTGTGTTTAGAAGCCAGCTCAACTATAATAACATTGGTTCAGAATATGAAACTAATACTCCAGATAATGTAACAGCAAGAGTGTCTAGCATGAAATGTGACATTTGGTGAAAGGGGAAATTCTGGGCAGAATTCATCTAACGAGAGGCTGTCAGTGTTTGAAAGGGCTTAGTCAAGTGTAGGATACTATTGAAACAGAGGAAGGATTTCTATACTGTGCAGCATTCAACAAATGGGAAAGACTGAGCAAAAATGGGTGCGTGAGACAGGCCAGCAGTGACAGGAGAGGTTGGCATAAAGGAACAGAAGTGTTTTCTTCAGTGCAAAATATCATCAGTCTCTACCAATTCATAGATGTATTAAACATGCTACTTTTGAGAAAGATGTTTCTCAAGTGCTGAAGTACGAGATCCTCATTCTCTGCTGAGAAAACACAGGCAGTGTGTGCATGGGGGGACACGGTGTGTTCCCAGGAAAAGTGACTGCGGATCAGAAAACCTGGTGAGTCTACCCTTGAATTTTGATGATGTTCCTATGCCCTCTGTCTCAGTCTCTCCTTCTGTGAAATGGAGATAATGATGTTTGCTTTGCTCTGGAAGGCACCCTGACAGCTCCAGGTTGGCAGTGCTGTGCAGTTACCCTGAGAGGCACTGCAGATAGCCAAGGGCCTGGCAGTGCACCTACTCCTGCCCGGAGTGGGGAAGGCACGTGTCTCGCAGTGGGTGCGATTCGGTGGCACCGAGTGTGCAGGGCTGCTTGGGAACTGCATCATGCTGTTTGCTCGGGGAAGGGTTGGTCCCAAGCTATCACTGAATGCTTACTCTGAGGTTCAAATTTGTTTCATAAACCTCCAAGGGGACGTCCTACTCTTTCTCTTTTCCACGCCCTTTTCAGCCCCTCTGCAATCTCTGTCTGCCTCCACTTGCTGCCACTTTGTCTCCTTGGGTATCTACTTATAAACTTCATTTTCAGAAGTACTCTGCAGGGAAGCTAAGCACTGAATTTCTTCATTATGTTTTAACCTCATTTTGCCAGGCAGTGTTTCACTTCAACATTGCCAAATGGTCATGATTAGGCACAGAACTGACAGCTCTTGTGAAGAAGACAGGCCCTTCACATTGCTCTTGATGCTATCGTTTCTCGCTTTCTGCAAAGACAAGCATTCAACCACCACAGCATCGGCACACACTGGGAAAGTTTCAGGGCTCAGAGACACCAGCAGCTCTTTCGGGAGTAATTAAGCATCTCAGATCAGATCATACATGGGAACAGCTTACGAGCACCCCAAGAGCATCAGTCCATGCAGCTTAAGCAGATCTATCCCTGTGACAAGTCCCACTCCTTGCAGCAGGGCTACCACCTCTGTGATCATGGCCTGAGCTGGGTCAGGAAGCCAGGCCAGCCAAAAACTATTCATGTCTGCAATAAAGACAGTTTATTTAGCTATCAGTGAAAACTGAGTGGAATGGCATTAAAGCTGCTGTTTGCTTGGCAAACTGTTCTGGCTCATCAGTTGCCATGGATCAGCTCGTGCAAAGTTACTTGCTACTGAACAGTAATCTGTTGGTGTCTCTGCTGCTGATGCAGGCTGAGGTAGCAAGCACTGAGTACTTGTCCTTGCAATAAGACAGCTAGGAATAGTAGCAACAAAAGCAGTTTGTGTCTCTCATCCTGTTATTACTGGTGCAAGGATTAAAAATGTATCAATTAAAAATGGAAGCTTGAGTTTTGGGGGAGCGATAAACCCCTTGCTGGGTCTGATCATCTTGAATGCTGCACAACAAACACAGTGTTCTCACCCCGTTGCTTGCTACACAGCTATATGTGTAAACAGCATCTGCAAAACATTGCATCGAACTTCTGTTCTTTAAACTTCAACCAGTCCCAGTAATGTTGTCCTTTTTTTTTTTTTTTTTTTTCATTCACAGTATGCTTTATATTTGGGCTCCTTGCTTTCCTGGCTTTACCATTGTCCATGGCTTTTACAGGTAAGCTGACTATTAAAGAAATGTAAAAATAAGAGCTTCCTGGCACTGTGTGACAAGTTAATGCAACTTCTGAGAGAAACAAGCTGGAATTTGATTTATAGCAGCTAGTACTCTTGCCATAGATGTGCTCATGTAACTGCATTAAATATTTTGGGGTAATCGTTAAAGTCTCCTTTGGAGATTCTCTGTCACAGGGAATACAGGTCTCTGTTAACTCCTATCGAGCCCAGGTGGGTTAAATTTCCAGTACCAGTGATTCATATAAAGAGTATAATCAGACTAACATCATAAATATCACCTGTTCTCATATTTAGCCCTTTAAAACTGCGTATTAATATTTTAGCTTCAGACACAGAATCACAGCACACACTATACGGTAGGGAGGAAGCAGTTCTTGAACCTGAGCCTGTTTGTCTTAAATACTTCATCACTGTGTCACCTCAATACAGGGTAGGACACAGGATGTTTGGAGGCCTTAACAATATATTTTCATATCCAACGATGTTTACATTTCTTTAAATTTAACCATCCCTTTGAATTTTCTGGTTTTGCATTGCTCATTTTTGCAGCATTTGAAACACTTTCCCAATTTTTTTTTTTATGATGAAGTTGCTGACATGTTCTGAGCCCTAAGCCTATTTTAACTCACTTTTTTTTTAACTGGAGTATGACTTTGGCATAATTGCTGCTTAGGCTACTGACACCTGGCAAAGTGCTGTGGGTGTTTCTGTTCCTTCTGTGGGAGGAAGCTCCGAATCCGACAGATGAGGAGATTTCATTAATCTGGATCTCCTCTGTATTAACCACACTGCAAAAATCCTAGAAGCGCAAGGCCGGAAGGGGAGAAAAGATCATCGAGTCTGCTATTTCTCTAACTTTTTGAAAGTGTGACCTGTTTTTTGGCTTATCTGTCTCTGTATGACCCCCTGAAGGCTGGATTTGTGAGTAGCATTCCAGATCAAATATTTAAGAAAGGAAAAGCATGTATTATCAGCTGCATAATTTTATACATTTATAAAATGTATAAGGCTCTTATCTTCTTTCTTAGGCATCATCTTTTCTTTATCGTTAATATAGACTTCTTTAAAAAAAAAAGACCTTTTTCTAACACTTTGTGGCTTCCTTTGGGCCTTTCACATCCTCCCTGGGGTTGCGATCCACACTTCGAGAAAAGTTGATAGAGACATCAGCCAACGTCCACTTTCAGACAGGATTCGCATGTTCCCAGCGTCTCTGACAGATGTCTGATTTGTCCTTACTCAAGGAAATTCCATAGCTTCCCAAGGAGCCTACTTCAGCATTTTATGGCTCTCACAGACAAAATATTTTTCCCTATATCCAACCTAAATCTTCCCTATGGCAAATTAAACAGATTACAACCTGTCCTACACGCCATGATCACAAAGATAGATTGGTCACTGTCCTACTCACAACAACCTTTGAAGTATTTGAAGGCTGTTATTACACCCCCACTCAATTTTCTCTTTTCTAGAGATTTCAAAAACCCAGTTCTTTCAACCTGACCTCACAGGTCATTGTTTCTATAGCTTCTTTGCATTTTGGCTTCTCTCTGCTGGTCTCTGGCCAGTGTAACTATTTTTTCCCCCTCAAAAAATGTGACAGAACACAATACTCCAGCTGAGACCTCAGGAATGAGTAGTGCAGAATAATTAGCTCCTCTGTTTAACATGCAGGATTCCTGTAAATACACCTCATAATGAAATATACTCTCTCTGCACCAGGTCATTGGCTCCAATTTAGTTTATGGTGCATTGTAAGTCCAGATGCTTTTTGGCAATGCTGCTCCCTATCAGACCTTTCTCATTTTTTATTTACATTTACCTTTTCTCTCCTATATGTAGTGCTTGACTTTATCGAATGTCATCTCATAGATTGTGGATGGCTTTTTCCAGTCCATCTGGATCACTTTTAATTTTAAGTCTTGTCCTCAAGAACCTTTGCGATCATTACAGATTGGTGTCCTTGAGAAGTTGTTCATCTTCTCTCTCATCATTAATGAAAGATGGTGCAAATTAACTCTGTGGACATGCAGATGCTGTGGGCAAGATGCATCCCACCTGGCTTTGGACTGTACACATCTGCAGCTGTAACCCTGTGTTTCCCTTGGAGCCAGTGAAGAGAAACAGGCACTTCTGACAGCTCAAGCCATACTCTCTTTTAGGTGTCTGCATTAGGATGAGATGACTTTTAAGGGCGTCTGTACAACTAGCCTAGCTGTAGGCATCTATATTTGGCCAGATCCTTATAAAACATGTTCAGTAAAGATTGGTGCTGCTTCCTTTATCTGGGCCCTTGTGAGTACCAGAGATGACTGTGGTAGGACTCTGATTAGGGAGTCCTAATTAGGAATTAGGGAGTTCTAATTAGGGATTAGGGAGCAATTAGGAAGCAGGGAGATGTGCTGAACTGTTACATCTCAACACTTAGGCTCTTATGCTTATCCATGACTTAAAATTGCTATTTATCCCATAAGAGGATTTTAGCTTTAGCTTTTTGCGAGGCTGAATATGCCTGAGCTATGAAATAGGAGTAGGAAGGTATCATTTACACTGTGGTACAGCTTGCATACAAGTTGACAGCTAGCCTTCTGGAAATGAATCCAAGGCTGGAATCTGATCACTTATAAATATCATTTCTTAGGAATATTTCACAATATCTTTAAGATCAGTGAGGAGTGGAAAGTGTATGGTAAGATATTAGCCTGGAGCTCTGGGTATCTCCTGCATCAGTTACAGAGCCTTTTTTTTTTGCAATTTACTAAAATTAAGAGATAATGTCACTGTAATATAGTGTTGTCAGAGGATATTGTTTTCCTGCAGCTACTTATCTGCAAAGGCATTTTTAGGAAAATTAAATGTCAAAGCAAAATGCAGATATTTATTATCAAAATGAAGCCCTTTGAGTTTTTGATAACATTCTTTTACAATGATCTCTGAGAATGACTTACTGATGTGTCTCCAGTCATTTTGTCCCTTGCTTTCTCTAGAGAACAACTGTGAGATATTTTCAAATGTTAACAGATAAATTATAATAATATTAGTTAAAACTCAGAGATGAATAACTGGTAGCCCTAGCAGTAATGACACACTAACATTATACAGTCTTAAAATTTTGTGTAAGTCAGGATACAAGAAGAGGACTTAGCAAATTTTCCAAGCTCTAGACACGTTATATCATTTAAGCTACAGATTGTTTAACAGCTTTCTAATTTTTACTGGTAGAGATGATACTTTTTTTCACCAAACATTCCAAAAATAGTGATGGAAGGACTGCCTAGATTTTTTTTAAATTTGTTTTTTTTTTCTGCAACAATGAAGGATTGCTCCAAGTAACATATTCCTGCATGTTGTCCAGATTACCTTTATATACAGTGATCTCTTTGGTTAGTTAAATCACATTCGAAAGCTGATGACATCTTTTTCTTAATAGCCGGTCTAAATTTTCCCTTGTTCAATTGTACCTCAGTACCACTCCTCATACTCATACCTACACCAAATTAAATAATTCCTCACCTCTCAAGTGCTCCCAATAGTTGTCTGAAGGGTATTCTCATATTCAGCATATTAGCTGCTTCAAGGGAGCATTGAAAACTCTGACAAGAAGCAAAGCTTTGATCTCTCATGGTCCATCTAGTCCCACCATTAGCAGTCAAAGGAGAACATCTCTGGTGCTCATGGGAGAAAAGCTCTGGCACCAACGCGCTCACACTAGTTTTGGTGTTCCTGAACAAATCATGCACACGCTGTGTGTGAATTGGTTGGTACATCATGCATGTGCCTAGATTTCACTGTGACAAGTGTCAGTGCCCATCAGTCAACTGTAGGTCCATATCTCTTATTCACCCACGACGCTCTATTTTTTCAGTTATTACTGTATTATCCCCTTTCACCACCTTTTTTACCATCATATCTGCCTGGAATATTCTCCCCCAAATTACTAAGTACCACTACTTGTCATTCAAATCCTTCCCAAGACTGATGGCTGTCGTGCTACATGTATGAAGTGACTCCATAATAGACTTGTCTGGGAAACAGAATCTCAGCTCCATGAAAAAATTGGCACGTTTTCTTGAATTCTGTCTCAAGTCAAAATCTCAGTAATACACTGGAAATACCAATCGCCCAGGTTCCTAAACTGAAATATACTCCCTGAGATCCCCAGCCTGCTGCTTTTGTGGCAGGTTGTTACAGGGCCAGGACTCTGGAAACTGTGGCAGATGCTTTCTGAAAATGATTTAATTCTTGCCGATTTCCCTTCAGCCTACTCTGTAAAGCTGGGAGTCTGGGCAGGTCCCAGAATGACCCTCAGTGTTTGATAGTGGCAAAATGGATAAAAATTACAGCCTAGGAATAGGGGACAAGAAGGCACAGAGCCCGAGTGCATTTGAGTCCAGCCCTTTTCAGTTGTGGGAAGGCTAGTAATAGATATTTAGTATGAAAGAGTTCATTGGACTCCACAGCCCTTATACACAGCAGACCACAAAACACTTCCCTGCATCCTATGACTAACATAATATCTATTGTAAGAAACCAAAAATCCACAGCACCTATACTACACTATGCGAGAAGGACAGGACATCAGCAATGTTCTGGACCAGTAATAGCAGTGAATTTGGTAGGCAAAATGTCAAGGTGAAAAGGATTACACCTGCAGAAGAAGGCAAAAAAACCCACTGGTACATCTTTTCTGACCTCAAGCCACCTGTTCAGTTATAATCCTGAACATGGGGGCAAGATGTTCCACCTGAAAGATGTTTAGACCAGCATGTTGCTTACAGCATCTTGTGCCTAGATAACCCCAATGCTTCAGAGGAAAGTCGAAAATCCTCCTAGAAAACAAATCATACATCAAGAAGAAGAAAACAGAAAATTCTTTCTGGCCTCCACAAGTGATCAGCAGAAGGCCTGAAACATGGGATCAATAATAGTAAAACTGTGGTGCAACAAACAGTTTAAAATTGACTAAAGACACCAATGGGTATGACACTTAGGCGGGGGATTCATCTCAGCTAACTTTAACTGTACAGTCATAGAGAGAAAGAGGCACTTTCAGGGCACAGTTCATCTGACCTATTTTAAATGTCTATCTTAGGATGAGATGAATTGGATTTTAGAAGTGTCTATTTCTCCCTATTGACTATAAAGAGAGTCTAGGAAACTAGTTCAGATATGGATGCCTGCATTGCAGACATCTAAATTTGGACAGATGAGTCTCACTGCCACAGACCTGTATCACAAGCTTCAGTGTCTAATGCCAGCATCATCCTTATACTGCCATAAAATCCCTTCCCTAAAACTTACCCAGCTTTCCCTTTCTAGCAGTAGATTTGAGGGTTGTCAGGATCCTTGGCTCCATAACAACCAGTGCTTTAAGCCTCCAGCAACCCAAACATCCCGGAAATTCGGGCTTCTCTGGTTCCCTATTAGCTGCCTGGGAAGCTAAAATGGTTTCAGGAGCTCCCATGAGCTCTGGCTCCCAAGTTTCAGGGCATCTGACTCAGGAACACACCACACTCATGGGAGCTAATGAGCAGGAAAGGCCTAGGAGAAGCTTTTCAGAATTCCTCATTTATAGGAACAGTTTTGATTTTCAATGGAATTTTCTATTTCTGATGAAAATTATGCTTCCTTCAGATATTCCTGACCAGCTAAGTTTATCATTCATTTAACAAAAATACAAGAGTTGAAGCCAATGCACCTGTGTAGATGGCTTAGATGAGTAATGCTGTAATCCTGTTGTGACCCTTTATGCTCTCTCTTCCTTCTCCTGCTGTATGTTTGTTCCTGACCCTCACTACTGTAATGTCAGACACAAACCTTATTCAGTTCAGCCCCCGTTGGATACAAGGCTTGGGTATAAGAACACTTCACTTACAGGATCTTTACTTTTTACAGTATAGAATGTTGCACCATGTGATCACTTGAGATAATAAACATTATTAATTTTTGCTAATCAGGAATGAAGTTTTTGGAAGACTGCCCAGTTCAGCCACTAATCCCATTATATCTGTTGGTGGGCGGCGTGATTGGCAGCTTAAAGGTAATGTGCCTTCTATGTGTGAAAAATATTTTGTGTGATTAGAATTTGACATGCTGGAGTTATGACATAATGATGGCTCCAGAAAGCTGTGCGCATGCAGCACTGAAGACAGCTATCTGGATTGAACCGTGTTTGTTCCAGCACTGAAAGCACATATCAATCAAGTGAGGCTCTAATGAGTTTTATTCAGTGTTGTCCCACATATTGTGGTGTGACTTTCTTCTAGATCACAGCATCTGTGTTACCATCCCTCCTGATGTAAATGACTACAAAACATGGAGGGCCATGATAAATGGGGTCCTGTTTCCTCAAGCAATCCTCCAAGCCTGTCAGGCCTTTCTCCTTCATTTTCAGATATACGGGCTGAACAAGGGGTGAAGCTATTCTAGTAGCTTTGGGAATGCTATAAAACTACAGGTGTTTGTACACAATCCTTTGCAAGCAAACACGAGCTCACTTTATCCGCACTCCAGCCTGGCTAAAAGCAATGGCAATGCAGTAGCATGGCCTTGTTCTGGAGTAAATATATTCTGTTTCATAGCAGGGCTCATTAATCTAAGCACAGCATTTTCTACCACAGCTACCTGTCTTTCAGGGAACTGTGCTCACTTACATCTTCACTGAGTCAGTCTGGTTGACAAGCAGAGACATCCCCATATCCGTGTTACAGCCTGGGCACTATAAAGCTATAACAGGGTTGTCTCCAGGGCGAACAATAGCTCACTGCTGACAGGCACTTTTCCGACCATGCCAGCTGGCTGCTAGCAGACACGGATGGGCTTGTCCTAGACTGCAGCCAGTACTAGTTCAAGCCTTCTCAGCAGTATTAAGCAAAACTCCTTTTGCTGTCCCAAAGATGTTCCTGCTAAAGGAAAGAAAAGGGGTAGAGCTGAAAGAAGAGTCTCAGAAAACCACCACTGGGGGAATAAAGGGGTAAGGACAGTAACTGCTGCTGCCAGAGGGAGTGTCTATACTGGTACCATCTGCTGTTCCACAGAGCTAACTGGGGCAGCAGCAACCCAGCACCCAGCCTGGCACAGGCAGAGCACGCAGGGTGGACACGGAAGGCCAGGGCCTAATGCTCCAGGGCAGGGAGCCTGTACCTCCATCAAGAACCCACCAGTCTCTTACTTGACAGCAGTATCCTTGTATATTGTAGCCGGTAGACACTGTGGACAGGAGCTATCTACGTTCCCCTTTGATAATGTTTCTAGCCCCCTTCCAGGATTGAAAGAAGGGAGAAAGAAGAGTATTCTTCTGCAAGTCTCTACATTCCCTTCAGCTTTACACAGTGGTAACCAGACCGCAGTACATTGCTTGGAAAATAATCATCCCCCTTGAGGGCCTTTGGGCAGTAAATAAGTAAGTGGAGAAAAAAAAAGAAAGGGCTTAATCTTTTCATAATGAATTTGCGATGCTACGCATTCTACTGGCAAATGCTTAGTTATTTGATCACACCATTGGACTTTTCTGTATAGTCAAAGGTTCGTTTAGTAGTAGTTTAGGAAAAATTAAATGAGAATTGAAAGAGCAGTCGCATGCTAATGAATTGAAGCCCTCATCAAAAATGTTGACCATGTGTTAGCTATTGGTGATTTGAAGTCAGTTTTTTTTGTCTTAAATAAAATGGTAAGTGGATCAGTTAATATTCCTACTGAAATCAAATAATGGCTTGAATGTGGCATCAATGAAAGCAGGACTGGGTATTTTGCAGTCTAGCAATACATTCGGTCAGAAGAATTTGTTTTACCTAACTCATATGCCATCTCATGAGGCATGATCTTTTAGCTAAACTCCAACTGCCTCAGTTCTACCCTCTGTTATACTCATGAGTCTGCACTGAGTTCAGTATTAGCTTATGGAAACTGTGACTAAGCAGTTTTTTTGGCTAACTTGAACTCTTAGGGTTAAAAGGTCAGAGAGTGTGTATGGGATAAGACTTGAAAGAACACTGTCCTTCCTTGGACTCCATTTAGTCATTTTGGCTCAGATCTGTATGGATCTGTAGCTTCCTCATCTGTTTCCTCAGTATCTTGATCCTTTTAAAAGGCCCTGGTAACCTATATATATGCCCACCAAGGCCACTGAACCATTCTACAGAGCCTGGAGAGACCTGGTGAATTAGTGTCATGCTGCTTCATAAGTGTATATTCTGCAGTTATTAACAACGTGAGTGATAGCCAGAATTTGCGTAACTCACAACTTGCCAAGGCAATGTACATAAGAATCAAATATGCCTTCCATTAATTGCTTAGATGCATCTGAGATCCATAAATCCACCTGGGAGGTTTCACTGACTTCCTCATAACCATGCTCATCTGCCCGTTAACCCCATTCCCTTTGCTGAGCATGATGGCACTTGAGTGCAGGCAGCTACCTTTGTGCTGGGCTCACCTCAAAGCTAATGAGCTAAATGGACCTTCGTTTCAAGCCACAGGCCTCCATGTGGAAACCTCAGACCTACTGGCCAGGTGGGTTTACCCCTCCTATGTGTCAGGAGCCTGACACATAGACAAGAAAAGATCACCTGAGAAGAGGAACATGCTCTGCTGGTCTGAACAAGCCAACCAGTCTGAGCACTCAGCTGTGATGTGAGAGATACGAGTGGAAACCCCCTTCTTTGCCCACATTGAACATAAAACTATGTTTCTCACAAACCTATGAAAGTGTGCCAACCTCTGGGCTAGGAAAACAGCTGGTTTTGCCAATAAATATTTAAACATTTATCCACAGTTGAACAGCTGCAACAGGGAAGAGCAAGACAATCCTGTTCCCAGGATGCCCTGGATCCTGGCACTAGGCCTTGCTTCTGGAAAATGGGACACATAGACTAAAATCCAAACCAGGCAGAACATAGATCCAAATTGGTTTTTCCCTAGCTCAGGAAAGTGTTTTCTCCACTGACTAGTGGAGAAGGAAGAGAACAAAATGAGGGGTGTTCTTCGTTCTCATTTCATGCAGAAAACTGAGCACAGAGTACAACTCCAGGAAAGAGAACACAGCTGAGAATTCCTGCTCAGACAGTATGTCCTTCCCCATAGCTGCTAATAAATTTAGACCCTTTACCTTTCTCTCTGAATTTAATTCCTGGTTGGCCAAGGCAGCTCCTTACTCAGCTGTTTTCTTAAAGTTCCTTTCCCAAGGACACAGCTACCTCCAGGGAGCCTTGCGTGGGAACCTGAGTACCTAAAAAGGGATTGAGGCTTCCACAAGGCAGGAGGACAGCTGGGGATTTGGGATTACAATACCTAGTGCCTTGAGGACCATGTTTCCAGGGTAGCAAGGAAACACAAGATTCACAATGCTTGGCCCAAATCCTTGCATAGGTACTCGTGTTTCCTTCAACAGAGACCATGACATGAAAAAGACAAGAACTTGCTCCATTTTTGTTGTCAGGCCTCCTGTAAATAGTTCTCCTAAATCTACCAGAATTAAGAGATTCATTTAGGATACAGAAATTTGAAAGTTTCTCTGCACTGTCATCATTCTACCTACATACCTTGTATTGGCAAGACTAAACTAGAAATCTTTCAAGTGTTGCTGATGAGTCCTACTGCATTTCACCAGACCTTCCCAACCTCATGGTATTCTATCTATTTCTCTCCTGGTTCTGACTGAAGGTGGGGATGGAGCAATCTGAGAAAATGATGCTTAACTAAAGAAAATTTGTCAGAATCATTCCAAGTATGTGAAGAAATTTCTTTGGGGCTTAGACGGAAGTCTAGACCCTTTATAGTTTTATACAAGCTCATTCACCTACACAGCGATAGAAAATAGAGCTAGGGAGATAAATCATTTACTGCAAAGCAGGAAAACTCTACTCAAGTCATTCAGAAGTTCCTCTAATCTGTAAAATTTTCCAGTGCAGGAGCTACTGTCATCTTCCTACATAATCTCATCTGTTCTCATGCCTTCCCACCCTTACTGTTGGCAAGTTTTTCCCAATGTTTGGCCTAAATCTGACTGGTTAATAAATTGCAGGAAAAAAAACATTCTTTTCCAGCAGGATCTGCCTTGTTCATTGCTCCTCAGCTTTCTCTTACATGACTTCCCCACATGCAATTTTAATTTGGTCCAAAAGCTGGCAGTGGCCAGATGGTGTTCAGCCTTTTCACAGCTAATCTATTCATTTCCTTTTCTTCCCCAATGCCTCCAGGTGACTCTCCTGCTGTACGACTCAACCAGGATGAGGCAGCTGCTTTCCAAGTCTGTTGTGATTGATGACGATGATGACGACGAATATCCCTGGAGGCAGAACGCTCACAAGTACTACATCCACCTGACCCTCAGCCTCTTCCTCTTCCTCTGGTTCATTCTTGGGAACTACTGGGTGTTTTCTGTGTACCTGCCAAATTTCATCCCACCTTTCCACCAGCCTCAGGATTACTGTGATAAAACCCTGTACATTTTTGCTGTTGGTGTTCTCATCATTAGCCATACTGTTCTCTTTCTCCTTATCTTTTGTAGCTGCTGCATATACTGTTTTTCCAGGCAAAGATACTCTTCTGAGGAAGACTAAACACTACAGAAATAAAGCCCTAGATGTTTGGGAAAGGGTGTACAAGAAGAAAAGGCAATAATTCACCCTTGTGTACATCTGTGTTGTACTGTTGCTGTGTATATGTATGATAGCTGCCAACTGCAGGAGGAAATTGTAGAATACCATACCATCTGGAAATAGCTAATCTGGAATACAGCATAGTCATGTAAAATTGCTGCTAGAGATGCCAGGGTGCACTCTTTCTAACTTTTACATCCCTTTTGTAACTGTTGGATGTTCTATTTCGAGTGTCAAATTCTGCAGTAAGCGCCTGCAGATGACAAACTCTTCTAAACCCAGGTCTCCTTATGTAATTTCAGCATAGTACACCTTTGCCTATAAAAGTAGCCATGTTGTCCTCTTCCCTGATCTGAACACCTTCATGACCTTGCTGAGGTATGTTACTGGCCATGCATTACAGATGAGGAAACAGATGTGAAGAGATAAGGGGTTGTACTGAGACCACCTTGCATGGTGCATGGACTTCAACAGTTACTTAGATGCTCACCAGAGAGCTATTCACACCAGTGTGAGACCAGTCAGTAAGCAGTTGTAATAGCAACATGCGCATGTATAAAAGGCAGCCTGAATATGGCCCCAAGGTCTCTCTTGAACTTTGAGCAGGAAGCATCTGTGTTCACCTTTGGTGCTAAAACAGGTAGTCTGAATATATCCATCAGAAACTGAGCCAAGGCCACACTGTAAATCTTTGGCAGAAGCGTTAACCTAGTCAAGAGCTACTGAGTATCAGATCAGTGCTTCAGCATTCCCCAGCCTGGGGTAACTCCTCTTCCTCCATTTTTGTACAACAATTATTTGTCAGTACTGCACTAACACAAAGATGGTTGGCAAGCCGTTGTGATTAAGTTTATAGAAAAATTGATGATGTTGGTATTTTAAATATAACACATGATAACGACACATGGGGGGGATGTGAAAATTTCAGATGGACATGTTTACTACAGCATTTCTCTGGTTGTGGTGTGAGTGTATATTTGATTTGTTCACATTGGTGCTGCACATATGGAAGTCTATACTTAATGGACGGAGGTAATGAAAGCACCTATTAAGTCAACAGCAGTGTCAGCTTTAAAAACACCAGCATGCACAGAGAAAATTGTTTTGTGGCATGTAATGGAACTAGCCCATAACTGGTCCTGGCAGATTGTTATTTATGTGTTGATGAATGCAGTGTAAAGTGCTCTTTCTGCTTTTGATCTTATGCAGTTCTGTTAATACGGTGAAAGTGGAGGGGGTCCTCACCACACAAGCATGAAGGCAGCCCCAAATAAGGAAACCGGATGTGTGTTTTGGGTATTTTTTCAGTTAAATACTACACAACCAAAACCTTCATTTAGAGGAACCTAACAGAGTTATAGGATGCCTGTGGAAGCATAAGATCTCTAAAATAACCTCAACAATATGGCATAGCTGAACCAGATCTGCTCAGTCTTTCACCTTGGGTCTGAGGCTGAACAGTGTAATGCCTATGGGAACCAGCTGTCCTCAGCCAGGAATAGTAATTACCTCAGCAGATATTGTATACATAACAGTGCATTTAGTCCACATCGATTTTAATTCAGGCCCTGGCTTTAAGAATTGTTTATTATAAAAGGATATCTGGTAACCGCAGAAAGCTAATCTTAGAGAAAAGGTGGGTGGAAAAATCTGACGAGACCAGAGCATCACAGTGTAGCATTCCCTAGCTCTGCAGTGGCCACTCAAGGGAGTCATGATTAGTCTGCCTGTGCTCAGAAATCCAGAAATGGGAATTCCTGACACTGCTAGCTGACTTGCGCTATGCATGGTTGGGTGTAGGGAGATATGGCCACAGCAGCCTTTTCTTTTATGCACGTGCATCAGATAGCATCTGGAAGAAATCATAGGCTGTGTTTTTCCAAGAGCTGCTCCACTCCGCACTCTCCACTGCCTTTCTGATGGTACTGCACGCTTGTGAAGCATAACTGTTGCCAATGGTGGAACGCTAGAATTGCTCCTTCTCACCCCAGGTACTTTACTGGCTCGGCACCTGAGCTCTTGGGTACCAATGCAGGCAGATTTTCAGTGCTCAGTTCTGAGCTGATCTAACTGATTTTACCTTCAGTGGGGAGCATCTTTGATTCATTAAGATGCCAAAGTGTTTAAGAAATTGTTTATTGGCAGGAATAACTCCATCCATCACTTGAGTGTAACAAAGCAGCTGTTTAACATTACACAGGAACTTTACCCAAAAGCTTGGAGCAGGGATGAAAAAGAAAATTAAATTCAGTTAATACAGCAAAGGAAATTTAACAATAAATTAGCTAAATATACTCCATATGTAGGACTCCAGTACAAATTTCCCCGTTCTTGCAAAATTCTTCTAGGTTCATTCTTGATCACCAGTAATTGATCAATTCTGACTTGATCACCCATGATCAAGTCAGAATTGATCGCCATGTCACTGCACATCTAGTGACCTTGCAGCAAGTGTCCGTGCATGCACTCCTCTGTGAGCAAATATGAGGTGATTTTAGTTCAGCCCACAACAGAAGAGACTTAAGTCACATTGCCTTGCAATTTCTTTGTGCCTGTGTGAGGATAGTTACAGAAGCTCAGCAAATGTGTGGTGATTTATGAAACTTCAGTGACACAACTGTGAACCTGAGGCCTATGTCTTATTCAAGGGAGACTAAGACCGATTCTCTACAGTCTACCATGGAGGCTTAATTCTTTAGGTATGAGAACCTGGTACATCCATGGACATCTTGGGAAAGTGCTGCCAAATCACAATGCTAGTGTTTAGCACTAGGTTGGCACAAATGCAAAATGATTGAGGAGATATTAAGGAAGCTAAGGGCATTTGTGAATTACTTTAAAGTTCTGCGGAATAAATTGTCAGGATTGGGGGAGGAATATTCTGGATTGATAATGTTTACCTTTACTTGTGTACACTAGTAAAACATGACACATGCTGTTGCGAACATCAACATCTCCAAAACTGTTGGAGCCGTCAATTCTTCATCCAGAGAGAGCTGAGTATGCCTTCTGCATTTTCACTGCTACTGTCTCTTTCAGCAGGCTGGAGTCATGCAGGTGTGGGGCAGGGACACCTGGGTTTTGGCACATGATTAAACACAACTGAGTCACAGTGGCTTAGTGAGTTACCACTATTCTCCATGCCCAACATTAACTGCATAAGTTCTCTTGGGCTGCTCCAAAGGCCAAATAAAGCTTAAACCTAAATGAAAGTATTTTAATTTAAGGCATTTCATCTCAACTTGGGGTAAGCTAGGAACATGGACATGGTCCACAGCCCCTTAATTCGCAAACGGCAGCTTCTTAAATTGCTTAAACTTCTTAAACAGCTTGATGGTGTCCCAGTCATATGCTCAGTCCCTGTGGGCTTAGACACATTCCCTCAGCAAACAGTTGTGGGTGGCTGAAGACATTAAAGCCCAAAGGTTGAGTAGCTAAAGATACAACTTACACCTTGGTGTGACAACATTTAACATTTTGCCACTACACTAAAATTGCAAATTGAAAAATGTCTGTCTTTTTTTGGTCACAGTAATATAAATGGCTTCTGGAAATTGAACAAAATACACTCTTAAACTAATTTTTATGAACTCATAAATGTACTGACTACAATGGAGGAAATCAGTTGTAGCTGTTCTAGTTAAATCATCTTCCCTTCTTGAAAAACAAAGGTCTATTTCTAGCTTTTAAAACAAAAAATAATGATGATTTCAATGGATTATATAGCCTGTGCACTGCTAGTTGTGTGTACTATGGAAATCTAATAATATAAAGATACAAAGACTTTTCTGCACACACCACACAGATTATAGACATATACATACCACATATGCAAAGGCAGCAGCCATAAAATAAGTTCCACTTATCACATTTTATTGCCCACATTAGATTTCTCCTCCCACTACTCCATCTTCTTTGGGAATTGGCATAATATAGCAAAGCTCTAAGGAGCAGCTTCCCACAGCTATTTTAAAAGCTGCAACCAGATAGAAAAATGTCTCATTCTTTCATTCCAAATGTTGAATTCAGACAGTTCTGGAGTCCTACCTGCTGCCTCAAAGAAGAGAGGAAAGATGGACATCAGACATATCATGGGCTTAATCTCCTCAGGAGTAGAAATAGAAACTCTGCGCAGCTGTGGAAGAAGGAGAGATCTCTCTCACACAGCACTTGCTCTGAGCTTTATGATGTCCCAAGACATCAGACTTAAAAACTACAAGGTGACTGTGCAGGAAAAAAAAAAAAAAAGCAGCAGCAGAAGCTATTCTAGGTTATTTCAAGAACTGTTTTAAATGTCTCAGATCCTGAAATGTGAACAGCTGGTGTAAATGAGCCTAAATGCTTTGACTTTACAGGCAAAGGGCTACAAATTGCAAAACATTTAAAACAGATTTTTCTGTAAGTTATTGTGAATCTTATATCTGATTATTCGTCTTCCCCCAACTCTAGCTGATATGGACTTTGCCTCACGACAAAGACTCATGGATGCTCTCTACGTAATATAGATGGAATGGTTCCATCAGTAACGCACTTAGAAATTGTTGCTTCTTTGCTTATGTTTCTTGAGGTTCCCGTTTTGCTACTGGAGTACACGAAAGTCCCACAGATACTATTCATAAGGGGAAAAACAAAACATTTTTAGAAAGTATAATATTTGGGAGGAAATAAAAAAGGCTGACAAGTGCTATCTCATATTGCATGAAAAGTGCAAGAAATTCGCAAGAAGGGGGTTCTGAGGAAGCTGTATGCAGTTCTGAGAAATCACATGTACATATTTATAACAATGAATTTCTACCAAATGTCTCATTTGAATAGAAGTATGGGGAGGAAAACATTGACCAGTGTAAGTGCATGAGCATATTTGATCAGAGTGTAAAAATTAAGCTAATTTACATTTATCAATCATGCTAATTATAATCAACCCTGCTGCAATTTCACTGAGATGAACAGTGTTATCAGAGGCTGTTTTCATCCACAGATTTGAATCTGTGCTGTACTGACTCTTGTGTATGATAATTAATACCCAAGCAAAGGGGAAATCTGTGATACCTTTCTCCATGCTGCAGTGCAACGGCTCAAATGTGAGAGGGGCAATGAGATGCAAACTGTGGGCCCATATGCCAACATGCATGAAAACTTTTTGGTAACCAGGGTTCCTTGATTTCCATGAGTTAGGTACCTACATATCTTTATAGATTTGACTCTTGGTCCTTTGAAAAAAATATTTAGTCTTTCAGTATCAAGCCTGAGTGCACATGGTACAAACAGTGGAGAAAAAAATCTACTATACACAGTTATTCACAGGTTGCTACAGACAACAACTTTTTATTTCCACTGCTTATTTTTGCTCTTTGTATTGCTATTTTACTTTTGCATGGATTTTACATTGGTAAATTCTATTTATTTTCAGAATAATAGCACAACAAAAAAAGAGTTGCTTTATTATTTTTAATGAACTTCTAAAAAAAATTCCTCCAATAACTGGTGAAATAAGACTTTTCATAAAGGGGTCTGGTGGTTATTTGGGGGGGAAGTTTGGCTCCACAGCTTTACAAGGGTAACTTTTAGGTATCTCTGCGTTCCATCAACACACCATGTGGACTGCTCGTGGACACAAAACTTCAGTTCATTCCTTTGGCATTTGAACACGATGTAGAACAGCCATATAAGCTGCTGAGGTTTGTATGCTGCCCTGCTTGTGTGGTAGTACACAACCACCAAGAGCTGGTGAATGTGTACTACTAGATAGTATCTGGAACTTAGTGGTAACAACTATGTCAGAATAATCAACCCGAATGAGTTTTAACAGTTGCAGAAGAATAAGAAAAAAAAGACAAATGAATGGAGTATAGCAGAACTTGCCTGAGGCAGTAAGCCCATGAGCATCACTGTACAAGATCCAGTACAAGATTTGCTGCAACCCATGTAAAGATCCCATTAACTTCGGGGGATTTTGTTGAGGCCTTAATGTGACAAACAAACACAGGAGTAGGGCTCAGAGAAAGATAATACTGCAAGGTGATACACAATAGCCATGGTTTGCTCCCTTCAGATCCTACCCGTTTCTTTTGCAGCACCTCTGCCCCCATACGGCCCAGGCTTCATCCCAGGCCTTCAGAGCATCACTCAGAAATCCTGGGGCACTGCTAGAGTACCAGCCAGGCCCTTCATCTGCATGTGAAGGAGATGAGCTGAACAGTGAGGCTCCCAAATGAGGAATTCAGGCAGGCTGATTATTTATAGTTAGAGAAAAGAACTAAGAAGAGAGACGGGTAGCTGAAGAAAATGTTAGTGCATTACTGTTACAGCACAGCAACAGACATGTATGTGTTCAAGCCTGATGTCTGCTTTAAGGATACCAAGATCATCTTTCAATCATGGACTTAAAATTGAGGTTTTAGGGACTAAAAATTTTATTTTCTGGGATGGAAATCAACTACAAAGCTCCTATTATTTTTAAAGCTGTTTACACTGAAGTGTATATAAACCATTTGACATGATGTAGGAGATGAATTCATAAGATTTAGCTCCTGCTCCCAGTCAATTCTGCTGACTCTGGGAGGACCCTCAGTGCTCCCTCTCCTTGCCAGGACATACCTGTCCCCAGGAGACCCTGCAGTCTCTCAGACACCAGGAGGAGACCAGGGCCCTCAGCAGTCAATGGAGCAAACCCGTACTTCTGATAGGGCAAAGGAAGAGCTTCCTTTCACTGGTTGCTGGGTAAAAAGGAGTGATTGAACTGAGCTGATGACACACTGCCACATTTATTTATCAAGAAAAAAGACCATTTGGTCTGGGGAAAGCCTGACTGCTCGCTGAAAAATGACACTGCAGATGACAGCTGCTGGAAAACTTAGCAATGTCTTGGGTGTGAGAGCACACAACAAAGAAAATGTCCTATTGTTCAAAAACACATCACGCATTTCAAAACTTGGACCCTCTCTGCATTTGCGATGAGCAGCTTTTTCTTCTCTCTCGCTGCTAACAGCGTAAGCATTTCAGATGTATCCCTGAGAGTCCAGAGCCTGGATGCTCCTCTTTGACTACTCACCAAATCCTCTGCTTCAGCTGGGCAAAGGAAAGAGTTCTGACTGCCTCTCCCAAGCTGCAGACAGCCCTTAATCATGATTATAGTCACTGGGGCAGCACTAGTTTCTAAAGTAGGAGTTTTCAAGTGTTCAGCGTCCAGAGCTGAGGCCAGCACGGCAAATGTTCAGTTCTCAGTAGCTCCCACAATGACAGTGGCTAGCACATGGTTATTACCACTTCCTTTGAAAACCTGGCCCCAATTATAGGCACTGAGCTTTTCTGCAAATCTGGCCCTTAAATCCTGCTCCTGTTCCCATTGCAATCAGTGGCGATGTTCTGATTGACTTAATGGGGGCAGGCACAGAGACTAATTAGAAAATTGGTAACTGCAAGGAAAGGAGAAAAGGCACAACAGCTTGTCAGATCTCCTGTAAGAAGCCAGCAAAGGAGCTGGTTGTCCTCAAGACAGAGATTTTAGCCTCTCCAAAAAATGATAATAGAGGAGCTTGGCAAGATGGCCTTGAAGCTGCTCTTAAACATCTTGTATAATATATAATTGCTATTTAGCTCCTGAGTACTCTGTCTACTTTTTAGATCTGTCCCTTGGGAAGAAAATATGAAGCATGCTGAAACACTATATAGCACACAGCCCTTCACAGCAATGAGTATTTTCAACACTTCTTTTGTTTGGGGAGGTAATTAAAACTTTGCTTAAAACTCCCTGTTCTTTGGCAGAAAAAAGATGGATCAACTCTAGGTATAATTTTCAATTAGTCCAGGCGGGGGGCAGAGAAGCATTTTTCACCAGCTGTTGTGTTTTAAGAAGTTGTGAAAGTCTCAATTCATTACTGTATGAAAACTCTAATATCTGGAGGGTCACAGACACAACACTCCAGAATGTATTTTTTTTGCTTTGAGAATTTTTTGCATTCATGGAGAGCCTGTCTAACAAACTCAGATGCTACTTCTACACTGCTAAATACATCCACCTGAACAAGGGGTCCTCAACTACAGGCCAAGATGTTCATGGTGGCTCACATCCACAGTGCCAGGGCTGGCAAAAGAGCAGACTGGCCATGTTCACTCTGTGTAGCACTTGGCCCTATGTCTTCTCTGGACCTCATGTGGTATCCTTAAGACATTTATACATGTATTTTCCTCCACCTTTTTAAAGTGTCTGAAATAGCAAGGGCTGCATTGCAGTCCAACAGTGGCATTTTTACAGTTTGAAGCTGAGGGTGTGCGTCACATGCCTTGGGATAAGGACATATGTGGGTGCATGACGGTGCAAGCACTGTGCTGTTAGGACACAGCACAGTGTTAGAGGACTGTGGAGCCTGGGAGAGGAAGGAGAAGAAGAAGAGTGAGTCCAGTCTCATCCATACTGCTTGGGAATTAATTATCCCTCAAGCAAACTATCCCCCAAACCATGTTTTAGTTTGATTTGGACAGAAACAATTGTTTAATACCTAAAGAGAGCCTGAGAGTCAACTAACATTTGTGTAGTATGGGCAATAATAGGATCAGGGCCTACAAATACACTGTGAGTTATTTGATAGGGTAGACATACTTAAAGCATTCCAGTCCTCAAGGGAAATAGTTAATGTGAGTATGTTGTATCAGGACTAAACATTTACAGGGTGAAACTATCTTGTTCTGTGCTCAAATAGGGGAAATGTCAGGAGCTCCACAGACTTGTGGCTCTCTGGAGCCTCCCCCTTCCGGAGGCAGACAGGATATAGATATGTATCAGGTGCTGCCTGAGATAACTAACTCAGATGTTGGCGGCCAATCAATGAGAAGAACTCCTTGTCTCAAAAATCTCTCCCATTTGGGAGTCTGCTCTCTAAGTTTAATGCTAAGCTAGTACCGACCATGAAGGAAACCAAAAGCTGTAACTTTCCAACTTTCCAAAACTCCAGAATGGGTTCTAATTCAGCTAACAAATGTATCAACCTAGAAAGCAGTATAAAAGGCAGCGTGCAGCCCAAACTATTGATGTGGATGGAAATTTTGCCTGTGAGAGTAATGCCAGGCAGGCCCTTCACTAGCACTACCCAATTATCAGGAAAACTCTGTTATAGCTTCCCTGTGGCACATAACCTATTGCCTCATCACTGTGATGGCTGGGTTAGCAGAGAGCATTCATTCAATCTCTACAAGCTCCTGCTTCTGGAAGGACAATGCAAAAACAAAACATCATGGGAGGTGAAATAAGGATGCAGAAAGATCTAGCTGTTAGGACAGTTTTCAAAGGCTGGCTTCTGAAATGAAGCTGTTCAGTCAGGCAGAGAGAATTTCATGGCCGAAATATTTATACATGGATGTGTCAACACAATGATGTGATGATTCCCTTTTGGGTGCAAGTTTAGACCCTCACTATTGAAAAAGCATGTGAGTGCAAGCAGACATCTTTCAGCTGAGTATGCTCAGGGGTTGCTGCACTCCCACTTCAATGGCAAGGGCACCATTTCTCAATGCTTATAAAATCTCCTGAAAATGGCATTTGTTAGGAGGGTATGGCTAGCACCACAGTAATGGTGCTATAGTATTTATATGCTAACCTTAGAGAATTTTGTGTATATACTAGAGTGACGCTTGATCCCCACTGTGCATTCAAATCTCTTTTTGCAAATCATATCTTCCCTGGGACTCCAGTGTTAAATAATATGAGTAATATGCTATCATTTCACATTACTGCTTAAACCCCCAAATATTATAAGGTACTCCCATTGTCTGTATGTCTTAATACATTTTTGTGTCTGACTCATGGACAGCTTCTGCCACGCTTACTCATGTTGGTTAGCATCTCACTTCTGCGCTACCCAGCATCAATCTGAACGTTTTAGCCTGCAAGGAAGGCAGAATGCTGTGTCTCTGCATACTCCCCATTTACCTTCAGAGAGGTCCACCGGCTGCAGGGATGTACCCCCGTTCCTTGGGAACACAGACTGGAATGACAAACAAAACACATCGGAGCGGTCACCCATTTTTGCTTTGTACTAAGCTATAGTCCAAGTGCCTAACAAATAACCAGGATAAAATAAGAAACAAGGGAATAAAGCACAACCTGGTTTATTGCATTTACTCACAGGCACTTCCACTGGCTTTTTGTTTTGCTTGGGACTTGTTAATGTTTTTCAATTTGAAACCATACCTCCTGCAAAGAACGCAGCTAATTCTGCAGGGTAAGCAACCGTGGCACATTACTGCTCTAAAAACAGCATACCGAGATGCACTGAGGGTTGCACAGCCCAAGGTGAGGACAGTCCCTAGCTAGCATTAAAATGTGGGGCAGTGCTGCAGCACTGACTGGATATTAATAATGGCAGGCATACCCACATACCTTTCTGGCTTTCCTGTGTTTTGTATTTTCCCAGAGCTGGTCTTGAGGAGAGTAACCAGGCAGATTTATACAGGCTACGAGGCAGAGGGAGAAGCTAAAGGGATATCAGGGTAAGGGATTCAGAGTGGGAGGAGGGAACATTATCTCAGACTGTACACAGGACTCGCACAAGCCGAACATCTGCTCTGTTCACCGTGAATGTCTTTATGTAACGTCATTATAGCAGCCTAGGCTGTACAGTTTGGGTTGCTAATTGCACTTCGTAGGTGATGATCACAAAACTATTTCCATATCATTTACAATTATATACTTACAGACATCACAGGATGTAGCTGTAGTTCAGGTTGCCATTCATTTTCCATTACAGGAAATAATGTGCTGTCACTTACGCTATTGCCAAGCTGTTCCGTTCTGGGCCAGAAATCTTCATTCTGAGCATTACAATGAGGATGAATTATTTAGGAACACTTCAGTCAAAAAGTCCTAGCCATTTGCAAGAACTAAATTAAAATTGCCTTGGGTTGCTAGTGTTCAAAAAAATTCTTTCAAATGCTTTAATAAAAAGAACAAGCATTTTCAGATTTGGTGAAAAGGTTTGTCATTTAGCTGGATGATCACTGAATAGAAGAAGATACCTATGTTAAAATGTGTCCTTTTGCCCTCTGGAAAATCTCATTTCACACACAATACCTAGCATATGCAGACAGGGCTGAGTTCAAAAGTTGTAACTCCGTGACGGGAAGCACCTTTTGCGTGAGAGCCTAATACTTACACAGCTTGCTGAGAAAGGGGGAGACTTGAGCACTAGTCCTTTGTTGGTGCAAAGAGATTTGGAGAAACGAGCATATGGCCAAAAAGACAGAGTGCCTCCTTTCTTTCACTATCTCTGCTGTTGAAACCAGGTAACTTAGGTTGTTGAAACTTAGACCGGGTTCCCAAACAGACTCTATGTGTGTGGCCCTGCATACTTCTTAACGCACACGAATTTATCTAACTTTTGCAAACTGAACTCTGTAACTGTACAGTCCTTTAGCATGTTTAAAAATGTAGTTATACCTATAATGGCAATTTCCTTATGGCTAACATGGATTGTCCAGATGTGCAACTCCAAACGACTCTCTTGGACTTTGTAGCTCCAGCACGCGCTTCTGAGGAGCTGGAAACATTTTAAACTTCCCTGTACCTATTTTAATGGCCACTTGAGTGCCCTCTTGCACTGCTGTACGTTACTCTGTTGGCAGGAGCAGGGAGTTGCATGGGACGATATGTTACACAAAATACCGTTTGGTGGTGCGACGGCGTTATTTATGCTTATGCAAGAGCATCCCTTTGGTAGTTTTCCAGAGCAAAAGGAGCGCGGGGGGAGGCCCGGCTCCTCGAGCACAGTCCCAGACCACCGCAGACTGACATCTCACTTGCAGCGCTGGCTAGCCGTGCGGGGCGCACACGGCCGCGACGCCCGGACGCGGGGGCGCGAGGGAGCGGGCTCCTGCGGGCCGAGGCGGCCCCTGCGAGGGCGGGCGGCCTCCCCGTAATGGCGCCCCAGGCCCTTACCTTGTGGCGGGCCGGGCCCGCGGCGGGAGAAGTTTCTGCGGTTTCTCACAGGTTTCTTTCGATTTATGTTGGAGCAGCTATGAGTCTGCATCCACGCGCTTCAGTCCCGCAGATGTCGAAGTGGACGTGGCTGCAAAGTCCCTTCTGGTCACCGGAGCAAACAGTGGTATTGGCAAGGCAGCAGCAAAAGAGATAGCGAAGAGAGGTGAGCCAAAGCGGTAATGGCTCCTTGCAGCGCCTTATTACAGAAAAGATCAATGGAAGCAAATGTGGCCTCCCGGCACCACGACTGAAGGCACAGTTCCCTAGAAGGAGCAGCCAGATAGGTTATTTTACAGGGCTGTTGATACGTGTTAGAGCTTTAAGCATGGTCAGTAGTGTGAAAACTGGAAATAATGAAACCAAAAAAAAAAAAAAAAGTGAAGAAGATCTACAAATTGTTTCTCAAGTGCAAGTTTACCAATATGTTATAGTGGCATCTAAAGATCTCAGTGATGGATCAAGCTCCATTTAAGGCCAATTCAGTACAAGTAACAGCCTGGCAGAATTTAGACTGTTTTGAAGAACTTACAAATGTGTTTGATGAAACACTTACATGTGTGTATGATGAAAGAGAACAATTGGCTTCACTAAACTGAGGTGGGAGAGTACAAAAGAACCAAAGTAGTTGTGCTTGATCTTAACAATAATAACCTGGAGTTTACGCCCCTTGACTGATTACACGCAAAGATTTCTTCCATTGCTGTCTCTAAGCAAGGATGGTATGAGCTGGAACTAGCTAGTATTTAAGGATAAGCCTAATCCCTTTCAGACTTTCATAGCTGTTGAAATAATTCCCCTAGTGCAAGAATGACAAGAGTTTTGGCATGTAGAATAAAAAGGAGGAGCTTGTGGGGCTCTTCTTGCCTGCCTAGGCTCTAGCAACTGCCTTATGAAGGAGAGTTGGGGCTTGGTTAACTTCAACTAATTCAAAATTATTAGCATCAAAGAGCCTTTGGGTTAAAGATCACTGTTAGAGCCAGTGCATAATTGATTTCAGGTTCCCAGTACTGCCATTATACATAATAGCTGTGTTGCATAAAGAGTTGATTTGTCTGGTGACTGCTCTATTACAAATGGGTCAGTTTGGCAGGTTTTGCATGCTTTCAAGATGCCTGCATTTTCAGGGGTTTGGTCACTGTAGCTAGTATTTGGAGCCCAAAAGATAGTCTTGGGCTCAAGCTGCTTGTCTGACACCCTTCCTGTGCACTGCTATGGATATGAAGTTAAAATGACTATCAATGTCTTCTTGACTCCATCCTTACATGTGCCACTCTAGAACTTCATGTCAGCTATGTGGACTCCAGCTCCTAGTTAAATCTCTTCAAGCACATCATGACAAGAAAACAAGGAATCTAGACTTAACAAAAGAATATCAAGGCCAATGTCAAGCTACAATCAATGTAGCTTGACATACAGCCACATTGGTATATCACTTTACATTGGCTTTTTCAAGCACTGCACAGCTTTGTAAATTACTGCAGTCTTGAGATGTAACCTTCTCTAGCCTGAGTTCAGCTTTTCTGTGAATCAATGTCTTATGGGTATTGCAAGTTTGGGCTTTTCTGTGTTTTGTGAGCTGCAAACTCCAGTTTGATGCAGCCCTATCCCAACTACTCTTTACAGTTCCCATGTGCTGTTTAAGTTTCAACAACTTCAGATCTTTACTATGGAAAATATATTTGAATGCCTTTCCTGGCCGTGGATCACACCACAACTTCCCTCTCTTCTTAGCAGCAAGAAAAAAGTTCCTATTCAGAGTCAAAACCACCTGTGTTTGTAGGACACTTCTCACCATGGACTAAAAAAATGCTCCCAGTCAGCCTGAAGGCCAGCCACTCTGTCATTTGTTTAATTTGTACATGCACACATTACTTGTGCTGTCTTCTGTGCTGTCCCTTATGCTTTGGGAAAAGCTCTTTGAACATCTGCAAATGCACTTCTTTATCTGCCTTTAGGTCTCTAGTTAAAGCCTTCCTTTGCAGTTACTGTGAGAAATGGCCAGAAGACAGACAAGCAGTGGACAGCACTGCCCATCCTGATGCTTGTCTTCTCTCTTACTCATGAAATCTAAGCTCCCTGGGGCAAAGACTGTCTTTCATTCTGGTCTGTATAAATTCAGTGCCTGTCTGTGCAGGGTCCCTTTCATGCCCAGCACATTTATAACAGAAACTGAAGATGGAAACCTGTACTAAAAATCAGTTACTGTCATGTGTATTGTTATCCCAGGCTGAGGAGCTTCCCCCTGCTGCCTGCAGCTATGCATTCAGTATTAGTAACCCAACCAACTCCTGCAGTGTGGTGGAGGAATCACACCTTGCTGGAAATTTCAGAAGGTCCTCCCAGCTTGTTGCCCCCTGACAGCTGCATGCCGAGGATATTGATGTAATGGTGGTCAGTGGCAAAATATTTTTCCC
This sequence comes from Apteryx mantelli, assembly GCF_036417845.1. Classification (NCBI taxonomy): domain Eukaryota; kingdom Metazoa; phylum Chordata; class Aves; order Apterygiformes; family Apterygidae; genus Apteryx; species Apteryx mantelli. The sequence goes on from NC_089978.1 coordinate 31,366,466, forward strand.
AGACAGACAACTGCATTATCAGACCCCAAACTGAGCTGTGTAGCACATGGATGAATGACTGCTCTATTGCTAGGGTACACTTGGTATTTCTTATATTTGAGTTCTGAGCACTAGAAGAGTGCTGTTTGTGTTACCACTCCTTTGGGATTAGACTGCTTGTGCTTTCTAGCAGTGGACTGCTAGCAACCCCTAGAACACCCTTAAAAATAGGTAAAAGTAAAGTGTACATGTATTCCTGTGACTCAAACATTAAAAATTCCATGTTATGATCAGAGAACAATATATAGAAAAAAAAAAGAGAATACCCACCTGTACTTTAGTCCTGTTTCTGAAGGCTTTCTTTAATGTGCCTGAGCCATGAAGTGATGATAGGTATCTAGTTCTTTGAGAAGGGAATTGTCCTGCATATTCTTTTCATAGAAATGTTGGTTGGAAGTGACCTGTAGAGGTCATCTTGTCCAACGTCCTGCTTGAAGCAGGATTGTTGCCAGCACTAGATCAAATCAGCGATAGCTTTGTCTAGCTGGATCTTGAAACCTCGCCAAGGATGGAAATTCCACAATGCCTCTGGGGCAACCTGATGAAAGGCTGCGCTCATCTCCTAGTTCAAAGTAGACCTGTACCTCCTAAGCTGCAATTTGTGACCATGGTCCTTATTACATCCTCTGCCACTACTGTGAAGAATTCTGATATCTGGCCTTTTATTCCCATTTTCACATAGCTATTCAAATCACTTGTGTCATTCAAGCCCTATACTCTAGTTTGTAAGGCCTGTAGCATAAGAAGCTTTTATCATACAGATGTCTTAGCTTTAATTTCCAGTGCAGCCCTGGTAGTTCATCAACACTAAACATGACATGCAAACTTGACAGAAGATGATTTGAGCAGATGGCACATATGCTGCAGTGGCCTACACACAGCCATGTTTGGGAAGCCTATTGCAGCAGGATACTTTTTCCCTTCTGCCTCCCTTTATAGTGACCAGAGCCAAGCAGAAATCTTCCAGCTATCTTTGTATGTCCACGCATTGAGTCCTGAATGTTTTGTTTAAAATACTTGTACTTCAATGTTTTGGCAGACCTTGCTGGGATTCTTGGTGTGTCCAGTTTGCACAGTGGTTTGTCTGGGAAGGGGTAATTGCCACAAGGAATGAGCAAGGCTGGCAAACCTGGGGCTATGCGGTGTTTTGGTCCTAACCCAGGTCTTTGCTCCCAGCTCTTCAGTAAGTGTCATGGGAGCCCCAAGAGCTGCACAGAGCTGAGCTTCAGCAGCACTGACGAAAAGCCACTGCTCCACTCCTGGCAGTTCAATACTGGGACTGTAGGACTGTGCGCACCTTGGGAACACTCTGCCTGCTGGGAAGCCCCTGTGATACTTCAGTGAATGTAACAGTCTTATCAGTGTTGCCAGTGCTACTAGTAGGCTGCAGATTTCCCTCAAACTGGAAGCAATCATGAAAGGTTTTAGTTTTCAACTGACTTGTATGAAAAGCTAACTTCAAGTAAAAATTGCAAATTGGAAATCACTTCCTGTCCATCTCTTTTTGCTGACACCCCCCCCCCCATGCACATTTAGTAATTAAGTCAAATGTGTTTCTTATTGAAATCCACTAGGTGGCACAGTTCAGATGGTTTGTCGAAATAAGGAAAGGGCTGAGGAAGCCGAAGAAGAAATTATGACAGAAACGGGTAATCAGGTGAGTTGTTATTCAGTCTTTTGTTTACTCTTAAATATATTGCTAATATTAAGACCTCAGAGACCTTGAGATATTTTCTTTCATTGTTTTGCTGTTGTATTTTTAATAATATTTTCATAAAGACATGGTAACATCTAACAGTTTCTCATCCCTGTAGATTGAAGTAGTTTAATTTCACTAGATGTTTTCTGTGGTTAATAGGAGCATGCTGTTTTACTTAATATTTGTTGTTGATATGTTTGTGATATCCTGCTTACTATTCCTAATTATGTGGCTGAGGCTTTTTAAGGTTAATGCATTGCAACACTCTTGCAACAATGTCTATCAGTTTACAGCATTAGAGTTCAAGGTTTTATGTGTATGCATAAGGTGCCTTTGGTTTGCTAAGGTTGCCTCCTCTGCTCTGTGAAGTCCTGTGGACGACCCTAGTTCCATGCACTACAAACTTTTCCATCTCATTTTCTCATTGTATTTCTTCCCTACCACCTCTTTTCTGCTTATAGTTTCTATTTGCTTCTGCATGTATCACTCTGTAGTACAGCCCTGTAGCTGTCAGTGTTGCTCTGCTAATTATTCAGGAGGGGGTGCTTGTGGAGAAAGGCCGTCAGTGTCTTTCTACCTTGGATGGAGAACTGTCTTCTTATTAGATAGTGACTTGGCTCTTGAACACAGTATTTTGATTCCAGTAATAGTTTTTAATGTGGATCAAAAATTCTGAAGACTTTTTATGGTTAGAGATACCATATTGACTAAATTTCTGCTCTTTGGTTTCAGCTCCCTAGTGTGACACTACCAACATTACACTTCAGTTCTTTAATGGAGGTGAATTAGATCAGTCCTTATGTAGAAATAAACACTCTCCAGTTGTCTATAACAGCATAATCCCCTAGCTATAATAAGATACAGTTGCGGAAGGACTGGTGATTATCAGAGTTAGCTCCCCTTCTAAGAAGAGAATGGCAATAAACAGAGATGCAGTCAGATGACCTGGAGAACAGGAATGGGTTAGATGACCTCTGATGGCTCCTTTTCATTCTGTTTTTTGTCACTTGAGGAAACAAAGCTAGAGGCAAATAATGTTCTTCCTCTAAACACAGCACAGTAATGATTTTCAGTTTTGGTAGGCTGCAGATCTGTAGGTTCTCTAGTCGTGGATGGGTACAAGAACACTGCAAAACTTGTGCATGACCCAGGGCACAGGGCAGTTATACAGAAAGGAGCATTCAGTGAAGTGTTAGACCAGCTGTGTAAGAGGCCTCGTGGGACATGTGACTGCACTGGAAAAAGTAATTTTAATAAGGAGTCCACAAAAACATTCTTCGTTGTAAATATTCATTCAGAAGCAAAAGATTTCCTCCAGGGTGGTAATAAACTACTTCACCTACAATTTGACAAGCTGCATCCAGACTTACCTTTCTGGGGTCCTGTTCCTCATCATCTGGACAGAGATGCTATTGCAGTGTACACCAAGGACTTTTTCCATCTTCCACACCAACAGTAACCAGAGCATGCCTGAGTTGAGCACTGAAATGGAGTTATTATGTGACAGGTGCCTGCACCTAGACCTGTGAACCTGGAAGTTCTCCTGGTCTGTTAAAGTAGATCTAGTCTTGGAGATTAGGTCTCGCTTTGCGAATGACTCTGCTACCATGGAGGACTTCTTTAGGGAACAGAGCTAAGGGTCATTTCTCTGAGACAATATTACAATCTTCAGCAGATAAGTGTTGATTCAAACCTCTTTCTATCTGTGATCATGCTGAAATCATTTGTAGAATTGAACATCTGCCCAATAATCTCCAGGTCTTCTGTTCCAGTCGTAGTAGCGCTAAAAGTGGAAAGCTTTTAGAGAGGCTTCTGGACAGAAACTGTAGTGCAGTGTCAGTTTTTGGTCAGAAATAAACATTGTGATGAGAAATTCTGACTTGCCTCAACTAAGGAACTGAAATCCAATGGGTGGAGAGAAGAAGTCATGTGTTTTTATCTTCAGGGAGCAGAATTACAGGCTGGGAATGATGCCTTATAATTTTCCCAGCTTCTTCACTTATCTCTTTTGCTTGTATAATAAGTATTTAAAGAAACAGCTTGGAAAGAGAGAAGGTACTTTAATGAATATTGGTTGTTTTTTGTGGAACACATTCTCTGCATAGTTATCTTAAAACTACCTTTTTCTGGGATGTGTCATAAGACTATCTGTGCTATGTCTTTGAGACTGCTGTCTAGAAGAAGAGTAGTTTTTGACATGCCTTTTGCATGCTGATAAATGCCACTGTTCTTGTACTGGATAGAACACACATTTTCAAAAAACAAGGGATTTGTCTGTAACCAACAGTAAAAGGGTTTTGCAGTTTTGGAGAGAGGAAATATTTACAGCTCTAGTGGATAAGAAATTATAACTTTACTCTCAAGTAAAGGTTTCCCTTTTTTATTTTATTGCATCCACATCCCTGCCTGTAGTATTTAAAACATTGCAAGACTGATGTGACATGGAGTGCCTAACAGGGACTTGGCAGTTCATGCAGCAGTTAATGTGGAAGAGGGTGCAGAAGGGACCTGATGCTGCTTGAGACTGTTAGAGAAGGCACAGTGATGCATTGCAAGGCATGTTGTCCTACACTGGTTGGAGTGATTGTGCCTGGCACGTGGGAGGCCTTCACCCAGACAGAGCTCCAGAGGATGTGGCAAATCTTGGGCAGCAAGGAGTGCCTGGTGCTTCTCCCCAGGCCTGGAGCGTGATGGTGGCCTCATCTCTTGGGCTTTGCTGTGGTTGAGGTGCTGAGCTGCAGGAGGTGAGCAGGTTGCATAGCTTCAGCAAGGATGAACAGAAGATTACCAGGGTCTTTGCACAGAGTAAAAGAGCACAAACCCCATGTTGCATGGGAGGAGGGACAGCTGGAGGCTATACTCAAATGAGAGATTCCCAAGATGGGGAAAGCTGGAAGCTTGTGACTACTGGTAACAGAAGGCAGATTCCTTTTCTGCCTACAGATGTGCATTTACAGGATAGGTATAGTGCCATGGTAACAGTCAAGGAAGAACAAGCTCTGTCAGGGGAGGCTTTGAAGCCAGCTGAGCCTGAACCAAGTGTTGACACCAAGATGAAGCAGTGGGTGGCAGTGGTTGGAGGTTCCCTCCTGTGTGGGATGGAGGCACTCATCTGCCAACCTGGCTTGATTTCTTGGGAGGTTTGTTGCTTGTTGGGGACTCAAATCTAGGGCACTGTGAAGAGTCTGCTAAGGCTTATGTGGCCCTCTGACTTGTACCCCTTGTTGCACATCAAAATGGGCACCAATGACATTGGTGGGGGGTACCTTGAGTGTATCAAGCGTGACTACAGAGCTCTGGGATTGAGGGTGAAGGGCATGGGGGCTCAGGGAGTGTTCTCCTAAATTCTTGCAGTGAAGGGGAAAGGCTTGGTGAGGAGCACACACATCCTGCAGGCCAACACCTGTTGCACAGCTTGTTGCTTGAACAACCTCATCTTGGTGGCCTGTGGTGAGCAGGGTGTGGGCCCAGGTTACCTCCAAGGGTCCCTTCTAACCTAAATTATCCTTAGTGCTGTGACCTTAATGCTTAGTGCACTGCTATGACCTTAGCGTTTAGTGCATTGCTTTGGAAAGTTGCTTTCAGCTAAAGAAGAAGCTGCTATATGAATTGTTTGAACAGAAGCTTTGCAAGCTTTACTGTATTTTTCTAGTATTCTGCTGTGCATGACTGTCTGTGACATCTATTTATTTAAGTAGGGTTCTCTTTAGTAAATTCAGCATTAAAAAGCCATGGCTTGGAAGCAACAGAATCAAGTGACTAAACATGTTTTAAGGACTAGAATTAGATTTCCCAGTTTTGTGTATTAACTAAAAGGGCTTTAGTTATGTTCTGAAGAGAATATGTTTTCATATGGCTTAAACAGCTTTCACCTAGGCAGGCCTCAAAATCACTCCTGGTCTGTTCACTGCCCATGTTGTTTATAACTACTTTTCTTTGTTTAGAATATCTTCTTGCATATTTTGGATATATCTAATCCCAAGGAAATCTGGAAGTTTGCTGAAAAATTCAAAAATGAACATAAATTAAATGTTCTGGTGAGTTTGTGTATTTAAATTGTGTGTCTGTCTTTGGAGTATACAGCCTCTGAACTTGTCCAACAAGTAGTCTAGACTTCACAATTTGGCCAGCTTTCTCTACTTAACTTTCACAAAATGTTGCTGCAGATGTCTCCATAGTCCACTTGCTCTTGTTCGTTCTCAATGCATGTACACAGATTTGATACTAAAAAATGAGAAATGCAGTAATTTTATTGTTTGCATCTTCTGAGGTTTTTACCATACATGTTCTCTTTGGCTTTCATCACTAACACTTAGTGGCATTTAGGGTGCCTGTTTAGGCTATGAAAATTCTGGTAAACAATACTATGGCAGGGACGAATTTGATTCCTCTTCACAAGGAGGGCCTACTTAGGCCTAGTCCCTCTTAAGTTTATAACTTTTATAGAAGGACTAGTTGGAGCAGTCTAAAACAGAGCCAAGGAGGGTGCTAACAGTTAAGCAGCATGAATGATAGAGGCCCAGCACCGTCCTTTATTTAGCAGTGAAAATTTGCTGTACTGAAACTGAGGCACCTGGAACAATTATTCTGGTGCTTATTACATGAGGAAGTTCTGATGGAAACAGAAGAAGAGCTTGGGAGGAGTGGCAGTGAGTGGGTAGGGAGATAAGTAGGAGCAGATCTCTTAAAGGTCTGAAAGAAAAGTTCGAGTTTCATCTGGAAGATAAGGCAGGGAAGAAAGTGTGTCTGAGAATGCGCTGCCTGCACACAGTTTGCGAACTCCTGACTATTCGCTAGGTTTTACCTCATGGTACATGCAGGCTGTGTGGTGCAGCACTATTTTAGCAATGCCTGAGTCAGGCTGGGTATCTGTGTGGCAGGCAGAGATAAAAGCTGCGGTCTCTACAGCCAGGGCACAAAGTCATTCTGAAGCACCTCTGCTGGTTAGCTCTGCTCTTCTCAAGAGTAATTAGCTTGAATGCAACAATCTGCTGGCCCGGCTACGCTGCTGCCAAGTTTGGAACTAATTCATTTAATTTGCTGAGGGAGGGGGGCCCTGCAGGGCACTCCACCTTGTGCTGTACAGCTTTCCATAGTGAATTTTCCCTGGTACAGAAATCTAACAGAAAATACATCATTGCATGGCAGGTGTGATGTGGGATCAGTGGGATCTCAGATGAAACTAATGAACTATACTGCTTACAATATCTGAGCTCAATTTGCATATTACTTTCTGTGAGGAAAGAGTTTAAAAACGTGGAGTAAGGCACTAAGAAGGCCCTTGGCTCTTAGTGTAAAGCATCTGTGGTGGTCCATTTCTTTGAAGACTCTTTCTTTTGTGTAGAAACTTCACAGTCAGCAACAGATTAGTGCAACTTGACCAGCCAGGTTTATTGAAACAATTTGTAGCTTCATATTGCAGTGCCAGAAAACAGCAAACTAGCATGGACTGCTTGTATGCATGGTTTTGTTTCTAGATCTTTGTGTAGATTGTTTTTGTTTATAGGAGTTGTCTTACAGATTAACAATGCAGGATGTATGGTTAACCAACGGGAATTAACAGAAGATGGATTTGAAAAGAACTTTGCAATGAACACCTTAGGAGAGTATTGGGGGCTCATTTCTGAAATATAATATTTATTTTTGGTTACGGAAGTGTGTATTCCTGTTCCAAGAGGGATCATATTATTGCTGTGTCAGGGAAGGAGTGGAAAAGGAAAAGAAGAAATATTGCAGCTTGTTTGGAGTGACATTTCTAAAGTTCTCCATTTTTCAGTTGTTCTCATGTGAGTGCCTTTATCATAGCAGCAGTGGACAAACGCAAATAAGATTTAATTAAGTTGATTCTGAAATATGATAGGAAACTTTGTTCTAAGCTGTACTGCTACTGATACTCTTTGTGTAATGGTTGTGCTCTTATGGCTTGGATAGTGCTTAGAGCATACTGAGATGTTTAAGAGAGTCAATCATATGTTTCAGTATGCCTGAGCAGCCCCATCTGACATGATGGAGGTGCTGTCTAGAAAGGCTGTGCCCTGTACAGTGCCCTAGACGCTCTGAGGGACACAACATTTAATCAAGTTACTGAGCAGTGTTGGACAAGTCTTAGGCATTCCACATATAGTGGGAGCTCCAATGAACTTGATGGTGGAGGTATAAAAAGAATGAATTATGGGCAACAAAGAAAGTGGAGAAAGGGAGATTTGGATAAGCAGGAAAGATAGAGAGCAAAGTGGAAGGACCCCCATAAAAAGCCATGGAAAAGATGTGAGCAAACATCCAGCCAGCAGGAAGAAAAGCTGTCTGCTGTTGTTAATATTGTAGGACTAAAAACTACACTTCTTGCAACGGGAGGTGCGATGCTTGCACATACCGGAAGTCCTGTCACTATCTTTTCCCTTGGCCTCCATGCAAATACATGGTTTTCCTGAGAGACTATGTTTAGTATGTTCAGAAGTGACACATTAAGGAGAAGCTGTGGTGCTCTGTTTTTGTGTCGTCCTCCTGTTCATCAGTATCTGGGGCTGGAAAGGGGGAAGCTCATGCTATGTAGATGGGGCATTTATAGAGTCACGCATTTGGAGCCTGGAAACCCTGAGGGGTTTTATTCTTGATTGTTCCTAGTTGGCTTCCTCAGCTCCCATTTACTTTTGAGAACTAACATTTTGGGTGTAAATGGCTCATGCTTAGCTGGTATGGCACACACAGCTTGTTTTGGGGTAAGTCCGACTACATTAAACTGACAATTAAAAATCCAAGTATAAAGACATAGATTCATTTCCTTAAAATTAATCTTCAGCTAAAATTCTTCTGTTTCTTGTGGTCAAAATTCAAAGCAAGTTTTATTTTACCATCAAATTTCCCCTGGCCATAGAAATACAAGAACTTCTACCTTGAAGAATTTCTTCACTTAAATTAGTTTAACCCTCCTGTGGTCTTTCAAACAAAAATTCATCATTGCGCAAAGCTGCAGTTCTTCCAGAGAGAAGCAGCATGAAACAAATAAAATAGTTTGAACATGACAGCATGTTTTTGTTCAGTTTTAAACATTGAGGAAATTAATTGCCAAGGAACAGTACTAGGGCATCACTTGAATTAGATTTTATCACACGAGTAGGAGAAGCGGCAAGTTCTGCTTTTCCAGCTGTAAATCAGCCCACTGGAGATATACAGCAGAATACAGCTGCACATATATGCTAGAGGAAGCTGAATTACAGTTGCAGCAAACTAGGGAAATGACTGTATTCTCTTTGTGAATGTTACGTACAGATCTCCTTTATTCAGTTGTGAATCACTTTCTGCCTGAATGTAAAAGAAGGTCAAAGAGGTGATTACACATTTGAGCAGATGAGGTAAAACAGGTAAGTCATCTGCTGTTGTCCATCTTCTGCACAGTTCAGACAAGGACTGGGTTGTTTGCTGAGGCTGGCTCTGTCTGGGCAGCAAAGAGGATTAAATTGTGAAGCCTTGAGAACAGAGTGGGACTTGGTTGAGCTGGGAGAGGCTGTTCAGAGTGCAAGAAAGAACAGCTTCCTTGCTTGTAAGTCACACACACATGGAGGACCAATATTTTCCACAGTGCAGGTTTTCTCTTTAAAGTCAGAGGTGGAGGAGTAAATCATGCCCATTAGAGTCATAGTGGGAGAAAGCTGTATGGAAAAACGCATGTCAGAGTAGGTACTGTGTTAAGACATTTCTCTAAACACTGTGTACCCTTGGGCATGCTTTGCTTTGGAGAAGCTACTTCTATATCAGTAATTATCTGTGGTTATAGGTTCCCAGAGAAAGCCTTTGCTAAATTAGATATGGCTGGTATATTGGGTGCCTGTAAACCAGTATGTTGTCTGAATGAATAGACTGAATTTCCCTCTCTCCCTTTTCCCCTAGAAAAGGGAAAACCTGACATGGGCTCTAGACCCATGTTTTGAAAATCTGCAGTTGTCCCCCTCTTGTCAGCAGCCTGGGAACCATAACACAACTGCTTGATTTCTATAGAAATAAAGTTGAATTATATTAATTTTTGCTTTTCAAATCTTCACATGCAGGGTGTTTTTTCCATCCTTCTGTGACTGCTTCTACCTGAATCTTAGCTCCAGTCTAGTGCAGGAGTGTCTAAGATGTATCTATCTAAGAATGAGAGACTCTGAAGTATAAAATGATTTAAATACAGAGTAGAGTTTTTGAATTCTGTATTTGATATCTGATTAACATTTACATAAGCTGTAGGATTGCGCATTTAGATGTCTAAAATGCTGTGAAGCTTTTAAATCCAGGCTAGGGACATTTTCCTCTTGACTGACTTGTTAGTCTGTTTCCAGATATTTTGCATAATGGATGCTGAAGTTCAGTTCTAATCGATTGTCTGACTTGTGAAACATACTTTATATCCTGATCTTTTCTTACACCGTACCAGGCAAAAATGAATGCCTAAGTCCTCTGAGAGATAAGATGAGTGTGTATGAAAATAATGCTTAGAATTAGAATAGAAAGTAAACACACTTTTGTGTGAAATACCAATGTTTGAACTGTGGGTTTGGAGTATAATAAATAGTAGTATTAATGATTACTGGTGGGTTCCCAGAACCTTGCCAAGATTTACATTTTACTGCAGAGCCCTTTTGACACTGAAGAAACTAACAGTCCTCTTATTCCTTTCCATACGTATTTGTTGCACTTTGCAGATCACTCACAGATCCCTGTTGCAAAGCCAGCAGAAGCTGTAGTCTGAGGTTTATATAAGTAGGTGTGAGCTACATGAATATTTCCCCTGACTGACTAATTAAAGGAGCTCATTCAAATAGGAGATGCAGAACCCTCTCTGGTGTTGTCCGAGTACACAGGTGGTGAAGGGCATGAAAATGCAAAATGTGAGTTATAGTTCAGACTTGGTATGGTTTGTTTGGCATTCTAGTTTGAATTGTAATGTGCTTTGAGCAGCCAGCACTGACCGTATCCGTGCTCACCCACCACCACAGGCCTGTGCTGGTGCGCAGCACGCTTCAAACGGGACTCGGGCACAAATGCCGCGTGGCTCATTGTGGGCCTGTCGCTGCGATCACGTGAAATGTCTTTTCCCTGCTAGATCCCCAAGAAGTGCTGCTCGGCCATGGAGCACTTACTTACACTGCAGTGGGGGCGTGCTAGCCAGACACAAGTCTGAAACTGCGCGCTGCTGCCGGGATCACACCTTCGAGATGAAGCTGAGTCAGTGCCTTGGGGTATTGCAGGCTGATTCCCTGGGGAGCTGCAGATGCTGATGGGCAGTTTTAAACCGTGTTTTGTCCTTTTGTTCTATGTGTTGCCACCCTTATGTCTCCTCCTGCGGGTTGGCCTTGTGCTCAAAGTTGCATCCAGGAGCTGGGCAGTGACAAGCAATAATTTCTTCTGATGAGACTTGCAGACTTCTGAGTCAGCTCTTGCTTCTTTTTTATGTAAAACCCCAAATAAAAACTATTCAAACTGACAGTATTCAATCACTTTGGAAAAAAACTGTCAGGGTGGCAGGCAAGCAGAGGCAACAAAAGCATGTTCTTGTTGAAGCACTAGAAATTTAGCTGAAACAATCCTTTCTCCATTTTATAGCCTGCCTCACTTTACTTTTACTCAACGCATCTTTTCACTTGACATGGAAAAATGGCATGTATATTACAGTTTATTGCTATTCACCAGCCAAGGGGGTGCTCAGACATGTTTGGAGATAAATAAATGATGCTCCCAGTGTGCATCTTTTCTTCACTCTAATGAAACCTTCTCTGCTCCCTTGTTTTAACAATATCAGCCGTATACATTTACTCTGTGTGCAAGAAGGGGTAGGGCCAGAGGAAATAAGCTGCTCCTCTACCGCAGTAGCAGTACAGCCCATCTGCAGCAAATCGCCTAACCCATATGGATGTTTTTCAAACACTTCCCTACACATAAACCACACCTAACTGGTGTTTCACACAAGACAGTGTTGCCCACTGGATTTTACTCTGAACTACTGGGAATTTGGATTACTTGGATACCAGCTGGCAGTCTGCCATAAGGACAGTGCTTGATCTTTGGCAAGACCACCCTACCTGCAAAAAGGAGATGATGATACCAATTATTTCCTTTATAAAGACTTTTGAGACTTATGGATGAGATGTGCTTCGTAAAAGTATAAGGCTGAATGAAGTTGCAAATCCACTAACTATACTGAGGTCCAGGTTCCCAGGACAGAGATGAACCCTTAGTGTGCTGAACTTAGCTTTGTAATTCAATGGAAATGAAGACCTCTGTTTTGTCTTTCATGTTCATTCCCTCTTCCCACACGGTTATTGCTAGCGTGGTGGAATTGGCCCTCAGAGACAGCACACTGAAATCTTCATTCTTCATGTTCAAAATACAGGCTCAGGGATGTCTCCTTACTTGGAACTCCATAAACTGCAAGGCTTGAAAAGATAACCAGGTCAAAGAAGAATGTCAGCTTGCTGTGTGTGGTTTGTTTGTTTTTTAAACTTGGACATAGGAAAAGCAAGCCAATGTTTTTAACTGATTTTTACCAGATGAATGAGCCACTGAAATCTGTACAACCAAACTTCTTCCTTTTGTTCCCGTTTTTTTCACAGTTGAAATAGCACTGCTCCTGATAATGCTGCAAAACTCAGGCAGATGGAAAACTCCACTGAGTGTGGTGCTGGCTGCCTGCCCTTAGCTGAATGTTAGCAGATTAAAAACCTCACCAACAATTTACCACTAATTGCCAGATAGAACATCAAGCAAAAAATATTCTAGAATCCTCCAAGACATTTGGGTCTGCAATAATTGTATCATCAATTAATTTGATGTCATAAACAGGTAGTGCCTTTACAATACTACTTCTTCTGAAACCATAATTTTCTTTATAAATCAATATTAGAGGACAGGTTTTGGGGTTACTTTATACAAATTCCATAAAGCAGATAGGCATATATGTTCATGTACTATTATTACACATTATATCCTGTTTGATTTTCAAGTCTGAAGTATATGAATCTTAGGGATTCTTCCAGGTTTTAGCATGCTAAAGGTGAATTACAATACTGATTTAAAGGCATTCTTGAAGTCTTCCTTCAAGTATTTGTTTGTCTTTTCTGTTTGAGGTGTTCCATGATTTGCTTAGTTTCATGATCTAGTATAGAAAGATTTGTAGCTTTTTGTGGGAAAGAGCAGTATGTAATGCACTGTAGGCTCTGGCCACTGCCTGGGGATAGCTTTCACTTTGGTTATGCTCTCACTGAGGTGTTGAAATCAATGGTGAATGAATCGTCAGAAGAATGTGCAGAACTATCTTCCAGCAAGAGCTAGCAATAATGTTTTCCATAGAGTCCCCTCAGCTTCCACTTCACGTCATGTGAAAGGTAGCCTAATTTGACTTTAAGAGTTTGTGAAGCAGCCAGGCAGATTTTTGTAGTATTTTTTAAACAGCTTAGTGTAGGAATTTAATGTTTGTCTTCCTAACAGCTCCTCATTTTCTATACTTGCATCATGGAAGTTTTTCTCTGTGACTGTGAAACACTGAGTTATTGCTCGTACAGGTTGACAGAGGAGTTCACTGTATAGAGTTAAAAAATGGGAGATGTTAATTAGAGCACAATATCAGATTACTCAACTAAATTGAGAAGACCTCAGAGCAAGTGGAGCGATTATACAACAGGACACAAGGGAATGCATGGTGATTCTTTTTTTTTTTTCAAACAAGTAAATCCGAAACCTAAACAAACATTAATGTGATCAGGACTTGGGTGAGAATGTGTATGAACAAAATATATTCTTATTAAGTGACATGCTAGTTACTTTTATGAGAATTATGATATGTAATATGCAGACTGAGAATGCATGCTATCTAGTCCACCGTATGACAGAGTTGGTTGAATGGTATGCAATGCTGGGGTTGCTATGTCTTTATAGAAAAGATTTTAACTACACTGTATTATGCAAAATTTCCTATTATGTGAGCTCAGCTTAGAGACATAAAACCTCTAGGAATTTTTCCAAAGAAAAGCAAATGTTGAGAGGATGTTTATCTTTAAAAGGAATTGTACATCAATCTCAGGAACCTACTTGACTCAAGAAGATGTGACCAGCATGTACTGTGTCAAACCTTATGTGGAACAGGGCTGTAGCGTGCCCAGTAGGCTTCTCTAGCTGGCTCTTCACCTCTGCAGAGTTCAGTGGGGGTGAGATGAAATCCTGTACGTGGGGGTGACAGACTGCACACCTACTCACCCCATTCTGTGTTCTGCTGCTTGCTTCTGAGCAACTTCCTGAATTAATCTTGCTGGACTCCTTTGCGGCACAGCAAATAGTCCTGCTCAGAGAGACGTGTTGTATACCATCTCCCTGCAAAAAGGTGTTTTTTTCACCTTTACACCAGTGGAGCCAAATTTTCAGGCCAGGCAGGCAATATACCTTCCAATGGCAGGAAAAGGTCATATATAACAGTCTGGCCTCTGTCAGATGATGAGATTTGATATCTGCAGGTAGTACAGCTATACGTCCAAGAGCACCTAGTAGGTTTACTCCTAGCTTCCTGCCTGCTGGGTCTGAGATACCCGTGGGAAAGAGGGAAGCTGCTGCTCGAGTTTCTGCCACGTGAGTATTTTAGGTAGCCTGTCCTCTTACACAGGCACTGTTCCAACCTGTGCAGGAAAAGGGCTGCAGTCTAGGCGAGCCGTGCTGAGAAACATCCTGCTCCTCACTGCCATGTTTCCCAGAGGACTCTTGATTCCTACTCTGTCATAGGTACAGGCAGTGGGGAACAGGCACTGGGAAACATGGTGGCCTGCAGGCTGAGCACCTCCCTTTACGAAGTATCTGCTTGAGACCAGGACACGCTTCCTCCAGAATACCCCCAGTAGTGTTGCTAGTTCTTGTCTTTCCAGAATAAACCTCCCTTTGCTTCTGACGGAATCACGAAGGTGCTGTCAGAGGAAGGGCAGGATCTCCAAGATACTTGATGCTCTTTCAGTGCAAGGCACATCACTGTTGAGCATAACCTTCCCTTCCATGCCCCTTTGTGCTCTCTCTTGGTCTTTTAAAAAATAAGGAGAAAGAATAATCAAAAAATCTCTACAGTCTGAACATAGTGACTATTAAGAATTAATCACATTTGATGTGCCTTACCATTGTAACTCAACTCTGTGGGAGGAGGTGCCTCCTTCAAAAGGCAAAAACGATTTCTGTATCAAGGAAACAACATAACAGAATGATGAGGTTTTTGTTTTGGAAAGTTAGGTGCCCAATACATTGGTATCAATAACCAATTGTTAGAAAAAGTATAAATCGCTTGGATGTTGTCTTAATTTCTTGAATGGGTAGGAAATGTAGCCTCGTCTACCAAATCAAAATGTTGGTTTTCCTTGCAGAGGAATAATTACTAGAAATAAGAAAATTTTCTTTTTTGTTTTTAATACTGTTCACGCAGTTCATACTTGCATGAGGACTGTGGCCATCAACACATTCATTTATTGCTTCCTATTTACTTAAAGGAAATTCATTTCTGTATTACCGCACACTGTAATACATCCATGCTTGGAAAAATGCATGCCAGAAAGTACGTGACTGCAACAGGCCTCTAGACTAACTGTACTTAGCATTGTTTTTAGTCTTATCGGTTTGAATGTAGCTATCAAACTGCATACCAGCTTTTATGTGGATAAAAGTATACAGGTTTAAACTGGTGATGATGTATTTCAGCCAAAGATATACCCAATTAATCTTCCTGTACTAAATTACTTGTTGAGGTTGTTTTGCCTCACAGACCAGCCATGCAAGTAAGAATATATAGTATCCAATATATTTGTTAAAAAAATTAAGGAGTCTGTATCCAGACACTTAAGACTGGAACAACAGTTGGTGAAATATTTAGTAGCAGGAGGAACAAAACTCTCTGGTTGTGAAGCCTGGTGCTTCAGATATATGTATGTTTTGAGATACTAGTGCCTTCCCCGGGAAACAGGGATCAAAACCAGTCTCTTGACACTCTGTCCCAAAGCAAATGAGCAAAGCGGTTTTGTGGGGCAAAAATACAGAATGATCTGGCTATGTGGGATTTACTGAATTCTTATTAAACAGGAGGAAGAGAAGAGACACTGGCTTTGCTATTTGTGTTTTTTACTATGCATACAAACTTCTGATAAGCTGCAGTTGCTATAAGCATTATTTTTGGCATTGAGCATTTCTCTCATCCAGCTGGAAAACAAAACAAAAACCAGTCATTAATGAGGCAATGCTAATGCATTCATCTTTTCATCTCTTTAGAATTAACAAACAGAAATGAAGCCCTTAAAAGCATAAATTAGTCTGGGGGGAGAGTCAAATCAAGAGTTGACATAGATGGTGCATTGCAGCTCTGCTTTTAGGAAATGCAGCTTATTTAACCAAAATGTGAGGTTACTTTGCATTTGAAGAATTTATAGCAAATCAAAATTTAATCCAGCCTTTCAGCTTGTACTGAAGCTTTTTTTTTTCATCTCGCAGCAGTTTCCCATGGCAATCAGCAGTAGTTCTCGTCCTAATGATGTCATCCTTCAGTCTCCCAGCCACTACCAGGGGAGACTTGCGCGCTCTCATTATTCACTGGCAACTGCCTTGGCGTGCATTTTCTGCTGAAGGCAGCCTGCATATACTCATCTGCTGCACATTCATTTTGTTTGATTTGCCTGGGTTTTAAATGTATTGTGTGCATATGGATGTCCCTGTGATTATATTGGGAAAATGAAGACTGTTGTGGCTGACAGGGGAACTGAACAGTTTGTTCACCAAGCATGTAACACGTTTGACTTTGGTAGCATATTTATAAACACGCTGCATTTTAGGTGGGTGATCTCATCGCCTCTGCAGAAGGGAGGTTATAAAGACACATGCTGAAGTCTTCATGTCTAGTGAAAAACATGGCCTTAGTAGCTTGTGGAAAAAAATATGTTTATCACTGACACAGAGTTGTTGTACTGGAGCCATTTGTGAAGGGACAAGAGGGAAGTATTATACTCTTACTTGATGCAGAAACACTAGACTAAATGGTTCTAGAGAGATTCATTTTGAATTAAACAGCTGAGAACTTTCTTTAATACAGTTTAAAGGAAACCAATTTTAAAAATTTGTCTTAAGAGATAAAAAGAAACTCCAAACCACTGTCTTGCACTTGAGCTAGCTGAAAAATCACTAGGTGTGTCTGAATCAAGCACACTATCATCAGTTGAACAATATTTTGAATAAACAGACTTTGCTGGTCATGGTAACAGCTGTAATGGAATATAGTTTTACTGTGTGTACAAATCTGTGCTAAATAAGCACAATTAAAGTGGGAAAGAACACAGCTAAGTTTCCCTGAGTAATCTTAGTTGTAGCCCTGGGCACCCAATCCTAGTATTTTACCTCTGGGGGTTACTTATCTTTTATAACAGTCATGCTGGGTATTAAAGAGGCAATTTTTATGTGCAACACAAATCAGAAATGTTGGGGTACCCCAAGTGATTTCAAGACAAAAAGACAAAACCATTGCAGAGTGATGGATAAGTCTTTAGTGCATCTTCGCTTTCTCCAGTTAAACCACAGCCAGGGCTGGGTGTAGCTGCCATATGCAAGGCCTGAGAAACCCAAGTGTGTAGCAACAGTTTGCTCCTCTTGTTCATAACCTGGCATATATGTGTATATACACCACACATGGAGGGGAAATATCTTCCCTGTTTTTTCCCTGGCATCACCTTACCCCCATATCAATGTATACTTGACCCAAGCTGCCTTTTGAATCATAGCTAGAATGCAGTGAGCAGTTTATACTATAGGTGCAATATACATAAGTGCCTATAAAATAATTGGTGTGCCTTTTGAGAAGTATGCAGCAACGTGGACCACTACAAGCTGAACAGACACAGGTAAAGTAGCAACGAAATCATTAAATTCAGATGAAATTTCAGTAACAAAGAGACTTCCTGTATTTTGACTTGTTATAGGGAGCAAGCAGAGAAGAAAGCTTTTTCAGAAAGAAAAGTTACTGTTCATGTTTATCTTTCATGTAGGTACATACATTCTGACAACCGCCCTGCTACCCCTGCTGGAAAAAGCAGCTGATCGGGGAGTGGTGAGTTTGTGATGCTGCTGAAAAGTGGTGTTCTACCATTCTTCCCTGTGGTTTGTGACAGTATCTCTTTGGTTGTGTTAGTAATCCAGGATTATAACGCCATCAGCATCTCGAGAATCCTCTTGGAATTTGCTAACAGGCTCCTTCTCCAAGGCAAAGTGCCTTCCTGATGCTCTCAACCCTTCTGTGGAAAGCAAAGTAAAACAGTTCCTGGGAAACTTCTTTTTGTTTCCTCAGGGCAAGTTATCTCCCGCCACACAGTGTAAAATACTTATAACAAGAGTATAGGCTTAAAAGAACCTTCTAGGTCTTGGTGTAAAATAGCACAGCAAGTACATTTTTTAAATTAAATTTCCTAGGTTTTATACAGTATTTCTTGTTTTCTAATGAGCTTCTATAAGTGCTAAATATAGAAACTACAAATAGTGCTATTCCGCTATTGTCTTTCTCACAATTACTCTTCACAAGGAGGAAGCACAAAGAGTTCCCTGATGGGGTCAACAGCATTTTGAACGAAAATCACTTTAAAAATTTTTTTTAATTCTTTCACCTCCTCTCCAGGTGTGCTCCATACTTGACCACAGGCATACATAGAGTATGCAGGAGTCCTGCTCCCAGGGACTTCAATATAGGGCCTGAAGGCAACATTACATGCATGAGTGGGATTGTGGGGAGTTTTTGGTTTTGTTTTTCATTCACTTGTTTTTTATTCAACTGATTACAGATAACTGTCTCTTCTAGGGGCATGCTGGTTCAAAAATTAAGCATACCTGACTTACAGTCAGCAAATGGGACATTTGATGGAACTATGGTGCAGGCACAAAACAAGGTACAGTCCATGGTTTTGAAAGCAAAGCCCAGCAGTTGTTTGCCAGTCAGCTCATACCGTCTGCTTTGCAAAAACCCTATTGTCCACTATTGCTCTCCCATTGCATCCAACCCATATAGAGGCCCACCGGCAATGATCTTCATCAGTACAACAAATTTCCTGCCTCAGTTACAGCAACCATTGCATTTTAAAGTGCAGAACAGAGAGCAGTTTCAGGAGTATTGTGGTATGCACTCCTGAGTACATACCATTTTTCACTGAGAACATGGCTAGACTTTAATTTGATTTGATTTAAGGCTCAAAGGGAGAAAACTATCTTTAGTTGATAAGTCCTCTTTGCCTGCTCAGTTCTTACCTGCAGGCTTCAGCAAGCAGACTTGCTCAGTAAAAGCAATGTAACTACTTTAAAGATAAGCTTGTGGCCAGGTGATGGACTGCAATGACCATGGTGGTCTCTGATAACATTATCCAACAAACCCAGTCAGGATGAGCAAAGGTGTAGTTCTGCTCTACCAAAATGCCCCTGTAATTACAGCAGAGTTTTGGTGCAGTTTATCTCCCTGGGAAACTCTCGCTACTGGTTACAGTGAGACAGAATAACAAACTCAGCAGACAGGCTAATGGACTTGGTGCTAGTCTGGCTGTTTTTGTTCTAGCCTAGAGACAGCAAGTTGCCTTGACAGAACAATGGGCAAAAGCTCACAGAAACATCCATTTCTCTATCATGTGCCCCGGCTGGGCAGACACGCCAGGTACCATCTGCTTGAGACTCTGAATATGTTTTTTCTTTACAGGATTAGTCTAAAAGCAAAGAGAATTGAGACTTTCTGATAAATTTCTTTAACAGGTGCAGCAATTTCTTGCCTCCAAATAGGTGATTAAGGTAGTTTTGTGCCCCCTTAGTAGCCTGTTCTGCACAGTGTCTGCTATCTGTGGGTAGCCAGAGAGTCATAAAGGGTTGTGAATGGTTCCAGTCCCACGCAAATGCACAGCAAAGCCATAGTGCCTTAAGCTAACCTTTAAGTTACACTTGTAATGGGACTGTTAAACACAAAGATATAGCTTCTGCCTCTGTGAGTGCCAACATGCAGATGGTGGGAATCTGAGAGGGCATATAGGAAAATGGGGCATGCACATTGTGCAAGCCTTGTTCCTCTGCTCTTTCTCCAAGCGTTTACTGCCATCGAGAAGCAGCGTGTTTGGCTAGACAGCCCTTTGCCTGAGCTGCAGCTGTCCTGTAGTGACTGCGTTGCAGCAGGCAGGCCAGCATCAGTCATCCAATATGCATGTTGCACTTTGCAATATGTTACCATTGCCTAAGACCCGAGCTTGGGATGTGGACTAGCAATCCAATCTCCCATGACTTTTCTAGGGATGCAGCTTCCCAAATGTGCTTCTGATGACTGAAGCATTTGCCCCATTGATTTTATTCTTGAAAACTACCATTTCCAATTAAATACCCTAGTATTTCTTTTTCTTTAAAATATATTTATTTTTGCACTGTATCCTTCATGTATTTCAAACCTAATGAGCTTTGAAAATATCCCACCTTAAAGTTCAAGGACTTTTAAACCCCCAAAATAAACAGCTGCAGGGAGGGACCTTCAGTCATCACCTGTTTGACAAAATAAAAACAAGCAAGTATTTAAGCATTGGTTATATTGTTGTTTTAGGTACTGATCACCATATACTTGTGAAATATTATGCTGCAATTGTTTTCCTAAAACTGGTGAGAAAATAAGTGTTAAAGATTCTGTCATGATTCTTTGTATTTGTTTACTCCATGTTTTACTTTGCAATTTATAATAGAATTGGATCGGAAATCTCCCACTGATTCCTGTTCTCACATTCTGGTAGTTTTCTCCCTATAATTTGACCCAAACAAGCAGCTGTTTGATCATCTGGTAGTTTACCTCTATTCCACCACAATATATGCCTTCTGTTCTTCACACACTCACAATGGCAATTTTTAGCCTTTTTAAAAAAATATTTTAACCAAAAAGGCCTTAAATGGCACAACACCATTCCATTTTTCTTCTTCTTTCTAGCTGTGAGCTCATCAATGCCAGATTTCTGCCAGAAGATGAAGAATGCCCTGCACGCAGAGGCACAGGGAGCTGACACTGTTGTATGGTTGGCAGTCTCATCTGAAGCAATGAAGTTACCAAGCGGCTTGTTCTTCCAGGGTAAGTCAGCAGCGTCTTACCTCGCGTCTCAGTGGAGACTGCTAAAGCTGCCTGGAACTGCAGGAACCCCATCTGACCTGGCAGGGGATGAAGGCCCGACCAGGCAACTGTTGTTTAAAGGATAAAATATTTCTCAAAATTGTTGCATGACTAAAGGTTCAAGTAAGCATTGTGCAACCAGAGAAAGATTGTGTTAAGCTGGCTGTTACGTTCCTGCTTTTGTCT
Organism: Apteryx mantelli; assembly: GCF_036417845.1. Lineage (NCBI taxonomy): Eukaryota > Metazoa > Chordata > Aves > Apterygiformes > Apterygidae > Apteryx > Apteryx mantelli. The sequence continues at coordinate 31,387,528 of NC_089978.1, forward strand.
TCTAAATCAGGTAATAGAGACTTCAAAGCATTTTTTTTAGGGAGTACTTTGTTTTTCTATGAAGATGGTTCCATGCAGGACTGTGCCAGAAGGAAGGTGAATCACAGCAGTCAAACAACATCTTTTATGATGTTGAGAAACTATCATCCTTTTCACAGAGCACTGGCGGCTGGCTTTGCTTTGACAGGCTCCTCCTCCTACCTCTCCATGCTAGCGTACAACTGCCAGCTCCCTCTTTCTCTAAAGCTGTGCAGAGACCTGAGCTCAATGGCATTTTTTGGCACTGTTAACACAGGGAATGTAAGTGGAAAAATAGGACAGAGCCTTTCCCACTTCCAGGCAGATGGTAGGCATTTTAGTAGGGGCGGCCGTAAGCATGAATGTCTAAATGGTGATGCAGGTCAGTCCAGTGAGAGAAAGGCCAGGCTCAGAGTAATTGCTCACAGGAGCCTAGACCTTCTGTTCGATGCGGCACTCACAGCCTGATTCACTGGAATTTCTAGTCCGGGCATGCAGGAAGTTTGGACCTTCCCAGGGTTGGGTTAACTTTGTCCTTTCTCTCCCCTCCCAAACAGTCACACATGGTTTGTTGAACTGAACCAGGCCTTTTTTGATGCCATTATGTGATACATGCACAAACTACATATCCCAGCTGGTCATTCTTTGTAGAACCAGGCTTTGCCTTTTTTCATATTCCTGTCACCTTGCTTTTCTTCTGGTCCTGACACTTCCGTTCAGCTGTTTTTACTCTAGCTCATAATTTCACCAATACTCCTGCCTTTGGCCTTTGTCTACCCCCAGCTTTAGTAAACAGGGAACAAGCCTTGGCTCTTTAGCTGTAGATAATGACTCTAGAGAGCTTTGGTCTTGGCATGACTGCACTTATGGCTGCAAGAGCTGTCTTGTGTCCTGTGTTTATCACAGAGGGATAAAGTCAGACAGTTCTTTCTCTCTCCAACTACCCTGTGGAAACCACGGCCTGGAATGCATGCTCTTTAGATGCTTTCAGTAAAGGACTTTGTGTGCAGGAGCACTTTACCACAGACCCTGCTCTTCTGGTCCTAGATGGCCATTTCCTGAATCAGTAGCACCTTTCCTCCATTTTCTCTGTTCCCTTTTATTCTGCTCCCTTTGAGTGCCAACCAGAGCCAGCATTTTTTTTTTCCTGAGAAAAGAAATGGGAAGTGAGAACATGACTCGTACAACCAGAATTCTCTGCATCTGCCAAAATAAATAAAAACTGTTTGACAGAGTCCTGCTTTCTAAAGACTAGAAGCACCTTCTCCATGATGCTGAGCTTGGCTTACACACATAGTTCCCAAACATTTGCACGCAGGCTACCTGAAACACTCCAACAGCTCACTGAGGTAGGAAGCAGTTCATATTCAGTGATGGAGAAGGGAACGTTCCTCTGCATGTCTCTCTCCTCAGTTTTCCATAAGCAGAGGTAATGTATGTGGTGTGTGCAGCCAGTTTCAACATTTGCTCTTAAGAGACCAAATATCTCTGCTCCCCTGGGAAGTCTGAAAGCAGACTGCCAGGTTTTCAGAGAAATCTGCTGCCCAGTGTTGGAACAGCTAGTTCTTTTTGTCTCAGTTGGCTACTGCAGAGTTGGACTTACTGAATAGACTAACTGTGCTGCAGCAGTGCCCTGACAGTTACTTTATAGATGTCTGAGAGCATTGTCATACGGTTCCAAGGCTCTAGCTATGATGTTTTTGGAGAGAAAAATCTCTCATTGGAAGACAGCTTAGAATGGACAGTGATATAAGCTGATATAAGCTATATTTATGCAGAGTGAGTGAGGAGGATGAGATTCAGGAAACCATCCAAAGCACCAAATTGAACAAGCTTGGTTAGATATCTTGATATTGGATATAGTTACTCCTAGCTGTTGAGCAATTAGCAGAAGCCCTTTAGCATTCAGAATTTAACCATTTAAAAAAGTAAGCATTTTAAGGATGAAAATAATCCCGACTATGAAGTCCCAGCTGCAGAATTTGTACAGCACTAGAAATGTTGTTCCAGAGGCAAGGAGAAACCATGTCTCATGCTGAAAAAGCAACTTCTGCCTGCACTGATATTCTCAAGTTACTGGTCTTTATCTACAACAGTTACACTAGTGACAGAGAGCAGGCCTAAACCCCTCAGTAAGGCTTTCCTTTATCTATCCTGTGCCTTGCTGCAATGAGATCCCTCTCTCCACTTTAAGTCACATTGTGCAAAAGAACAGTCCCTCTAGCTCAATAATTCAAATGAAATTAGTTTAATTTCTGATTTGGAAGATGTACTTAACTAACATTGTTTACAGAAACCTAGAAGATAAGTCTTCTGGCTTCAAGACCATGAAGTATGTTTGGGAAGTACAGAGCCCTGCAGAAAAATCTCCTTTGTGCTAGAAGAAATAGTTAAATGGATTTTTTTTTCTTCAAGACAGGCAACCAGTTGCTACACACTTACCCCTAGCAAGCACCTACACTCCACCAGAGGATGAGGAGAAGCTAATGGAGGTGCTGGAAGAATTTTCACAGAAGTTTAAATCCACTTCTCCAGGAACTTAGTATCACTGCCAACACAGCATAATCACAAAGCTGCTAATTATACAGTAACAGTACTGTAGTGTGCCTCATGTAGAGCAGAGGTAAGATGCCATAGCTCTGTTAAAAAATAAATTGCATTCAGGTGTGCTCATAGTGGGGGATAGTGGCGGTTGCAAATTTGTTCTGCTGCTGAGAGTCCCTTCCCTTGTGAATATGCACCTGCTAACTCAAGACACAGTAAGGTTGAACTGGAAGAAAAATACAGAGCCATTAAAATGAAATAAAACCCAAGTGATAGCACTAGGCATTGTGAATATACCCAAAACCTTTTAAAACACTCAATGTACAGAGAAATCCTGAGAAGCGCTGAATAGCTCTCATGAATGACTTCAGGAAAGAAGAAGTGTTATTAAACACTGTATTTGGCAGGTTGGTTGCTTTCTTTGGGGGGGGGGGGGTGAGAGTGCCTAGGCTCTAACCTATGATCAGGAATGCAGAAACTCTCTTCTGCAGTGCCTGCTTAGTTTAAACAGAAGGATTTCTCACAGCCTTCAGTTTCTATAATTCAGCTCTGGCATGCACAAGTGATCTGCTTCTTGATGTTCAAACAGCAAGAATTTAGGAATGCTGCCAAATGCCTGCCGCATTACTTTATGGAGCCAGGACAGAATATTATCCCATTTACGTCAAGACACTATGAAGGAGGGGACCTCAACATGCACCACACCCTGATGTGATTGGACTACTCCCCTTCAGGCAATGGAGAAATGGCTGCATGACTCCAGGATAAAAAGAAATAACATGCTAAGCCTTATGTGCTTGCTTTTTCTGTTAAAAATCAAATGGAATTGCTTTATCATTATGAACGGAATAAGAAGAGGAAGGGAACACTGGGAGTCTCAAGTTTTATAGGATAGAGAGCTTCACCTCCTGATGAGAGGGCTTTATTTTGCCTGGAACAGTTTATTTCCAGATAGGGAAGATGAGATTCATATTACCTGGCTTGTGGACATTTGAACTATTCATCTGGACTCCCACTGTAAATCAGTAGAGAGAGTACAGGCTCTTCCACAGTGATTTATTGGATCTAGTTTAGAAACAATCCATGTGTACCTATATCTTTTTACTGACTTTAAAGATAACCCAGCTCAGACTAAGACATTCAGGTGGGATTCATTTTATCTTATGTGTTTCAGATATTAATTACTGAAAAGCCAAGACTATTACGAGCAGTGGTGGTGACACAGTAGTGGTGACACATCTCCTGAACTGAGTGTGTTTGATAGCAAGCTACCCACAAAACCCAGCAAAGTTATGCTACCTGTTTCTGCACATGGTTGGAGATCAGTATGGTAGGACAAAAGAATTAGACACAAAAATAAAACAGATGTTCTCTGGAGCTCTCTACAGTGACATAGCTTGAGGCCATGCTGATGGGCAGAGGAGAAATCATTATGTCTACTTTACATACTTTAGTTTCCCGAAAGATATCCTACTGGCTGATGTCCACTTTCAAACCAAGAGCGTGCTTCAGAGTTCTGCATTTACTTAATATTCAAAGGCATTCTATTAAGTATCAATTTAGGAAAACTTTGCTTTTCAGCCTGTTGTCAGTTGCCACAGAAATACAGGCTTTATTGTAAGAGAGGCGCTGGAATAAGTTTTCCCATGAAAAGCACTGCTGAAACACTTCAGGCTGTCACACTTCTTCCTGAAGAGGCTGGAGCAGCATTCAAACTATTGCTTCATTTTAGAAACATAACTCCTTCTCACGCTACAATGAAACAAAATGACAGGAAGGTTTGCGCAGACATTTATTTCCCCCAAAACCTTATATTAACAACATTTTACATTGTTCAAACTGTTAAATACAGTTCCTGAAAACAAGAGCATGGCAGAAAGCATATATAGTAACTGCATTTCTCAATCTAGTAGCTTCAAAGCAAATTAAGACAATGTTTGCATACTTGAGTGTTTTAATTCAAATCACTTCTCAGCTCTGCAGTATAGAAGAAAAGTTGAATGACAGATATCTAAACAGTTCATAAAAATAACCCAAAGTGCACTTTAACATATATTCTAGTCCACATTCTGTATTGATATATTTAAATATCCCATAATTTTCTTTTTAGTCACAGCTTAAGCTGGAAATGAGGGCAACAGTATGAAAACTGCTTTAATCTAAGTTTGGTCACAGTATAAAAAAGAATCAGATACTTTATATTATGGTTTAAGTGCACTTGTGATAAAAAAATTAAATACAGGACAGCAGGTAGAAACAAAATCTGCAGTCTCCCACACTATTGGTATTATGTTCCCAATGATGATTTATTTCACACCTTTTCCATAAGAGCAAATGAGGTATGTAGCTATAAAGCCAGCAAGATGTTTTATGTTAATGAAGTTCAGAATAAATTGTACCTGCATGTAAGCAAATACATTTAGTGTCACCTATAAAATTTTCAGGAGCAAGAGAAAAATGGCATCCAGTGAAAGAATATCAGAAATATAACGTGGTACATATTCCTATTAAGCCATGCACATTAAGAACTTAAAAACACACCTGTTTTATAGGACCTGAAATACTAGTACAATGGCTGTTCTTACTTCACTTCCCTTTCCACTAACAGCCCAGCTCTTCTTATATCATCTTTCAAGCTTATATGATTCTGACCTCCGTTGTTTAATTATTCACATTCTGAAGACTTTCTCATTTTTCTTAATTTCTTAATGTCGCCCAAGGCTTTTTCTCTTGGGGATTTTGCACAAACAGGAATGCAACACCACAGACCGCATGTGGAGTCATTTCCCCATGTCCCAGTGGGAACACATGGCCCATCGCCACCGCAGCAGGACTGACTGCAGCGATGCAGATGCACAAGTAACAGATGCCACTGGAATGTCCTTCTAGTCTTCGGTGAAAATTTTAGGTTCATGCAACAGATACCAGAAGATTTTGTAAACAGCATTTCCTTTTCCTGACGTTTCATTTTTGGGCCATGTTTGTTCTTTGTTAAAAAACAAAACAAAACAAAACAAAACTGTGGTTGATTAAAGGTGAAAACAATTGTTAGTAGCCTGCTTTTGAGTACCAGGGCTCTGTCAGCGTTCTCGTATTTTTGGTTTCTGTAGAACTGTTCTCTACAGAAAGCAGGGGTGGGCCAGAAAAAGTAACTTCATATGTACCACAACAAAATTCCCCCAAGCCCATAAAACCCCAAACCCTACTACTAAATTGGAAAGCATTTTAAATATAAATACCTCACTATTCTGGCGCCAGCTTCAAATACTAACTGCTTGCATCTGCACCAACATACCTCCCAGCTTTTGTGCTGTCCTAACTCTCCACACTAATACTGTTTCGAGTCCTTGGTAACGTGACTCAAACAGGGATACCCCTTCCTGTTAAAAATGACTGAGGTGGGATTTTGAAACATGCTCAGCTTGGGCTGAGAGCTGGCAGTTTTACTAAGGCCTTCAATATCAACAGACTTTAGTCAGTGCTGAAGAACTCAGTGTTAATATTTTATGTGGTGGAACAGAGCTCTGGGCCAGACCTTTCATTCTTCAATTCAGTCAATAATTATATTCTTGGAATGACAGAGCAGTCTTTAAAGACATAATGGGTAGGAGCAGTACTAGTTTTCATTAAACAATGTTTAAATCAGTGAGTGGAGCATGAACATGGTTTAAGTGCTATTGCCAAGGTACAAAATCATTCTTTCAGAGAACAACCCGGTGGTCAATGACTTCAGTGGAGAAGGGCAGCCATAAAATAGTTTAATCTATAACTTCCTATTGCCCAGGACCTTTTTCCATTCCTTGAGTGTGATGCCTGCTCACAGTCCCTGCTAAAAAAAAAAAAAAAAGACCCTCCCCTTCTTATGACACTGGATCCCATTAATCTAAAATTAGCGCTGGTCAGTATTCCCCAGATGTCTTCTAAAACGAGCTGTTAACATTTTGAATGAAAGTGGGAAGCTTCAGATCTCTCCCATCTCATCTCAGGATATTCCCTTGTTTGCCCATCAGTGTCTTGCATTTCTTATGTTTTGTTGGGAGAGGAAGTTCTGGGTGCATTTCGACAGACAGTCACTGATTGCAGAAGATAGTTTTGAAATGCAAATAAGAGGACTTGAAAACTGTATTCCAGCAACAATCCTTATAGCACCGATCTAGACACTAAGAAAGAGAAAGGAATACTGAAAAGGCAAGAAACTTAAAGGGGAGGGAGTGTAACATAAACAACATTCTGAGACTAAAAGTGTCCAAATGCAAGAACTTTGGTTATGAAGTAGGTCATGAAGTATTTATGTTTCTCTCTCTTGAGGGAGACAGCAGATACACATTTGGAAAGATGGTGCATTCTTGTGAAGAAAACCTGCTCTCTAGCAAGGTAGACCCTGACGCACAGCCTTCCAAAGAGACACAGTGTCAGCTTGGCCAAAGGGCTGCAGCAGGGCAGGCTTTCCACCGTCACAAGAAATCAAGAGAAACAACTCAAATCTTTGCTGTGCCAGCAGTGGAAGTGGTACCTCACAGATACAAACGCTGATGGACAGAAGAGCGCCAAAACCCACAGCACTGCAAACTTCAGGGAGCTTCAGGTTTTCCTTGACGGTTAAAAAGCTTCCCTCTTGTTAATTTTCCCTTTACTTTCCAGGCATGGCAGGAGCTGAGAAAGGCAATCAGCAGGCAGTCTTGGGGTGACGCAGAGAACTGGGCAATCAGTACACTGCCCAAATGGCCCACTTCCATGGGCTGCTCATCCATTTCCAGGTAGTGAAAGTAAAAATTCATCATGTTAACGGAATGACCCCATTTGCTCAGATAATAGTTGCCAGTTTTATGCCAACAAAAAGAATGAGTAGATGAATGGGTCCAGTGAAACTCAATACTCCAAATTCCTTGTTACAAGTCAACACACAGACACACAGACACACACAGGAGGAAAAGCAATAGACAAAAGTTGATGGAAATGAATTCAGTTGAGTTGAACTAGCACAATTTATTCAGTTATGTTGGAGACACCTACTTACATAAAGGAATGGAAGAGAAAAGTGTTACAATATAATAGAGAAAAAAAGTGATCCAATTGCTGAGCAATATCCCTAGAAAACACTGACCAGAACCAAAGCTGGAAATACTTTTCATGTAAAATCCCTATATTCTGAAAGACAATGAAGTTCATAAGAGAGGTATTGGTTAGTATGGTGGACTTAAGAACTAACCAAATAAAGACAGAGTCAAAATTCATTTGCAGCCTTTGGAAAACTAAACCACACCTTTGAACTAGTCAAGAAAAATCAGATTTTCTGAAGTAACAATGTCATACAGCAGATGCCTGGTAGATGGTATTTATCAATATGTGGCTTCTGTCGGTCATCCTGTTCTTAAAGCATAACTTCAGCTGTGCATCTTTGTTTGCTGCAGTACTGTCTGGACACTGAGCACGTAACTTCAGTGTCCAAACCAGAGATAATTAGGTTCACATCCAAGCTGTAAGCCAGAGAACTATGGTATTGGCTGCAGGCAGGGTGGGAGAAGAAGAAATAAGATTTTATTCAACATCAAAGACAGAGTGGTGAGAACTTCAGAGAAAATAATTTGAAACTAAGGATGAATCAAGTTCATGTACTCATTTTTGCTGAAACTTTATTGAATACTTGGTAGCAGCAACCCCACAGAATTAGTAGGGACATTTTCTTGGGACAGGACAAAGTCAAGGTCTTAATGAGTGAGTCTTTCAAATCTGAGGAAAGCCCAGAACTGCTACAAAGTATTTGTATTGATTAGTATCTACAAAGTTGTTGAATTCTGATAATAGGGAGGAAAAAACTGTGCAAAGAAGCTTGGAAAGTGTAAAGGTGATAAAACTTTTAATACATTGAGATTATTTTATGTATGGGAACAAGTAACCAGAGAGGGGCAAAACCAACATCTCCTTAAGGCCTGACACCTCCCAGCACCATGTTAATAGTGATGTCTCTCTCCCATCATTTAAATAGCTAAGTGCATCCACATTTAATGCATTTCTCACAGCACTCCTTGAGGTAGACAGATGCTACTACTGGGCAACTAAGACATAGAACAAGAAACAAGTTAGGTCTTCATAGGTTTAATCTACCACCCCATCACCAGAACAACTCTACTCTTCGTGGCATCTGGATCCTGACCAGGACTGCAGGTTGGCTTATAATGCGAGGACCGAGATAGTTCATCTTTGTACAATTCTGATGAATATTCATTTCTACACTACTGGCTCTTTTTGTATGCTGATAACACTCACTCTTGGCATCTTTTTTTTGCAACCACTTTGCCAGTAGACTGTGCTGTTTTGTTTCCATTCTGTTTTGAGTTTGATGTCCCCACATGGCAGCGATTTCAATGCCTTTGAACTCAGCCTCTTTTATTCTTAGCAGCACAATGTTGTCCTGCAGCAAACAAAATTTCAGAGATGGCCAAAAACAAGCCACAGTGCAAAATCCCCCCGAACTGGGGAAATGCAATAAAAAGTCACACGTGACCACAAAGACTTAATCTCTGAAACGTAAATTTAAGAACATTAGGTTATTGGTCAAACTAGGGGAATTCTTCTGAGGTTCAAAGATTTCCTGACAACTTTCACATGTGATTTTGGAGAGAAAAGCTGGCTCCTCCTTTCCATCAGTATTACACAAGAGGCCAGTGCTGAAGGGACTTAGCACATTAATCCCTCCTGAAAAGGGAGCAAGCTTGTCGTTATTGTTGCATACTATTGTCACATATAGAAACAAAGCCTTTAACTCATAATTGAAAACATCCCATTTGCTCCATGAGGTCTCCTGGAAAGGACCAGGGTGTGCCAAAACACACACTGTAGAACTCTCTCTTATGGGCTACCAAACTGAATTTTAGTTGTTCTTACCCAAACCCTATTGTAAACAGTGAGGGCAATCATATGTAGCATTCACAAATACAGTCAATAGCCCTAATATTTTAGATTTAAAGAAAGATACATCTTTTCTTCATTTTTTAAGTCACACAGTAGATGCAAATGTTTGGTGGACTCCTCTAGAGAAAAATTTGCATATTCCTCTCCAACAGTGATTTCCTCAGCAGGCAAGCTGAGGAAACAAGCAAATGTTTTTTTCTACACCTTTTTTTGGATCCTGCACAACCCCTTTTTGTGTGTCCAACAGTCCATCTTCTTATCATCAACCAACCCCAAGCACAGGGAACGCATCCTCCTTTTCTCAGTGCTGGAGATAGTCATGCCACTTTGCCAGGCAAAGCGCAACACACACATGCAGTTTTCCCTTTTGATGCTCTAAGAGGTAATGTGCTGACATTCAGGTGGTTGCCTCAAGTTCACAGGACTGAGGTGGGGAGGTCACTTGGGCTTTGCTGTAAGAAGTAGCTGTAAACAAGAGTGCTAGCAGGTGGGCACACTAATGCCATCAGCCTACAGAACCAGTCTCTCCAATAATGCCCAACTTTTAACCCTTAGCACTACCCTGTTTCAAAATGACTAACCATGAGGTAGCCTCCCACAAAAGGAAGAAACATCAGTGCTATCCTGGCAAGCAGCTGCCCACATACTTTTTCCCTTCACCTATTTTCTGCTTCAAAGGACTAAAGTCTGGAGCTGGGGAGACTCCAGGTCTCAGGTCTATCTTCCTTCAGCTGCCTGGTACACGCATGGCTCAAGTCCGCTGTTCAGGCACTATGTACAGGACCAATGCCTGCCTCTTCACTGCATAAGCACTACAGCTACTGTTTATTTTTAAAACTAGAAATTGCAGGAGATTCTCTGAAGAGCACTGCTTCTTCCCCCAAAGAAACGCAAGCTAAGAGAGAGATGAAAATCTATCTGTTCTAAACTCAAAAGTGGAGGAAGGCCGGCATTGGTTGCATGCCCACTGGCACAGCAGGAAATATAACTAAAAGCCTGGTGCTGCAATCCAGAAACCCCAGGGAAGAGGGGCTTTGCTTTGTCTGAGTGTGTGCGTGTGGAGGGGGGCATTGCACAGTATGCATCTGCACTGAAAGACACTCTACCCCCTGCAAAGAGTGCAATTCATAAAAATAGCTCAGGTTTGTTATTTTGTGACTAAAATGGAAAGAAAGGCCCAGGCAGCAGGGATCCCTATTTGTGCTGATCAAGAAGACAAAAGAAATCGATACTGTTACACTAACAAAGCAGAACAGGAGGGGAGGCATTTTTAACTCTCCCAATGTCAAATCCTTCTAGTTTCATTTGGGAGGTAAAGGAATTACTGTTTGAGTTACACATGCCTATTTCCCCTTGATATCTCTACATTGTATCTTTTAAGATCATAGCAAGGGGACACACTTCCCTTCCACCCCCTCCACCAGCTCCCCCTTCAGCTTATAGGATTTTCTAAGCCAAGACCATTCTATCTTGAGACTGCAAGACACTGGGACATCCAAGTTAAATTCAGATAACTCTGCAGGTACTTTAGTCAGAAAAAACAGAAAGGGAAATTCTGCAAAATGGATTTGTATACCCAGCATCCACCCATAAGTTTCTTTGTGACACTGAAACCACAGCTCCTTGGGAAGGGAAGAGGGACCAGGAGTTTATTGCAGAGTAGTCCAAACACACCTTGCTCCCAAATTTAGTCCTCTTTAGAGTCGGGCCCCTCACTTTTATTTCAATTTCCATATGGTATAAAGGGACTGAGTATTAACGTAGGGGCAGATCCTCAGCCTGCTGATTTCGCAGCTCCATTAAGGTAAGCACAATTCACATTGTATCCAGGCTTGTTGCAACCATTTCATCTCCTCAGGAACACAAGCTGAGCAGTGATTTAAGTCTACTTCAGAGCTCCCATGTTTCTGCCCGTGTGTGAGACAGTCTCTGTGGCAGCAAAGCAAATCTGTCTTTGGCCAAAAGGCCCTCAGCCTGAGGTAATGTGGAACAGCATAGTCCGGCAAAGTTGCAAACACCTCCTCCAGTTGAAATGAGACCTTGGCAGGCCACTCACTCATCTTGCCTAGCTCTGACAGCCAAGAACGCTTCAGTCATCAGAAAATATGCACAAGGTGCAATGAAAAGCTGTCCAAGAGGAAACAAACATCCAGCTTCCAGGAGAGAAAGTAGGAGGACTTACAAAAGAATTAACATTTAAACTGGAAAAAAGACTCTTTTTAGTGCTATGTAAATCATATTTGAAAATATGCATTAAAATACGCTGCCTACAGGGGGACCAACAGGCTTTACGGCCAGAAAGCCAGAGTGGCATGATTTCAGACAACAGGATTGCAAAATGCTTAAGCCCACTTCCTAGGGTGCATAAAAAGAAAAAATTCCCTGAAAATATGTAGCAGTCCTACCACATGCACTACTCGCCCTTTACTGTGGCAATTAATCAGTCAAGAATTAATACCACAGATTGCTTTTCCCCCCCTTTGCCCTGCTCAAACAAGAGTTACTGTCAGGCAAGCAAAGGAGAAGCTTTACTTTCTTTTAGAGTTATCACTCAACCCTAAATGTGACTTTTCTCTATGGAGCAATGTTCTTTATGGTGGTAAAAATAATCAACGCCTCACTTTAGAGGGGAAAAGGAAAGTACAAAATGGGGCAAAATTGAGCACCAATGACTTGCTGTGTCACAGCAATCCAGACCACAAGGCCTGCTTAAACAGGAGAGACAGGAAACTCCTCGGTCTGCTCTGCAGCTCTATTTTCTAAGCCAGTTTCTTCAAAGAGCAACAACGGTGTGTTTAAAAGTGAAATGGATTAAAGAAATTGAGAGATGGTTTTTCAGATATGATCCCTCTGGAAAAGAAAGGGATTGTTTTTGTTTATTCATCTTGACAATGTCCTTTTAAAAAGGTAATTTTGGTCAATCCAGGCTTTTAAATACTTTTTATTTTTAAAAGAAACTGCCAAATATGACAACAGGACAATTGGTGTCATTCAGCAATATCAGTTTCTGGTCTGTAGAGGCAATTAATAAAAACCATCAGCATTTTAAGAATAAATATGACTAACCATATGGAAAACAGGAAAATCAAAATCATCTTCAACAACAGAGACAGGTATAAATGCTGAAATGTTGCTGTGCAAGGTAGAGGTAGAGGTAAAACAGACTTTTCAGACCCAGACCAGTTTTAGATCTCCCCCTCTGTGCACACACTCCCAAAAGCCTCAGTTGCCAATAATTTAATTTGAATGAGCCTGTCAGCCTCATCAAATTCAAACAGACCTGTGTGCTCCTTGCAATGCTCTGAGCTGGAAAACTATTTCAGCTTTTGTAGAAATTAGTTGCCAAGCAACCTGCCGCCTGGTTTTGCAACTTGTGCAGCAAGGAAAGAGCCAGGAAGCTGTATTTTAAACTACCATGAAACAATAAAACATTTTCCGGATGACGTCTGCTCAGACAAGTAGACGGTAGAGCCCTTTTTGGAATTGCCATAGTCCATCTGATCCTTAGTGATGTGACGAGAGAACATGCAATGTCCTGCCTGAAGTTTCCCTACTGAAGAGAATATTGCTAGCCGAAATATCACAAATAAATAGGTGCTCGCTGGGGGGAGATCCGATTGCCTTACACAGTATGCTGATGTTGAAAATGTACACGGTAAGAAACGACCCAAGAACCTTCTGTACAAAGCAGCAAGTATTCTGACACAATGAAATATAAAAACTAAAAATTGCACTGCACACAGATTTTCCAAACAAACTCAAGACAACCAAGCACAGTCAGATCGTACAAACCATTAGTTTAAAAAAATACCTTCTTGTATATTTTGAGAATAAGTGGAAAGAGTATTCATGCAAATGTTCAGCCTTGATCAAGCAGAGGACATAAAATAATTGTAAACGCATTAGTTCCTTCCTCATCTGCCACAGGCGCCCAGCGTTATCTATCTTCTGCAGTATGATTAGGGTTAGAAAATCTGTTTCTTCTGTAAATACCACCTTTCAAGTTCCACTGATGTGTCATCAAGACACTACTGGTGTCATATCCCACAACTGTTAATACAATAAAAGATAATACCATAGTGAATAATGGTAAAAGTAATAAAATATAATATAGTATATAAGGCCATATCTATGTAATCTGCACCTTTTTCTTTGCTTAAGAGAGGCCATTTGGTCAAAAATGGAAGCATCTGGTCCAAATAAGTTTGATTTCATTTTTCAGCATTCATGTCAGACTGGTAGAATTTGACGAAATGACACTCTGTGTCATTATACTTTACACTGTAAGCCAGGTTCATAGTTGTAACAGGTCCTTAAGAGAAACCAAAAACCAAAGTGTATTGCTAACTCGAATGGTTAGCACAGTCACAACACAACATGAGGGTTTTTTTAATCATTGAAACAGAGCTTTGTTATAAAATTATTCATAATTTTAGCTATTTCTGTGCAGGGAGATCTGACATTGGAAGGGCCTCTCTTTATTTAGCTACATAAACTGAGATTAGCCATACTGAAATACAGTTTGTCTTCCCTGAGGAAAAGGTACAGTGAACACTTACTTGGATGTAGCTAGTCTAGTCCCAGCCACTTCAGGCAATAAGCTCATAAACCAAGACTTCAAATGCACTTTCAGTGACATATACAGAACTCAGACAACCAAACCATGTATGCAGAAGACCTTCTATATGTGATCCAGTGTCTATTTTAGCCGGACATATACCTTCGGCTTCCCAAAAGTGAGCTCTATCTAGGTAGCTGAACTTCTCTGTTTTGCTACAGAATGCAGAAAGCTCTGGCCCACGAATAGCTTTTTCATTATACACAAATGACATTCTCTTATGACATTCTCTTTATATTCTTCCTATAGAAACTAACCGCTCCCCTTACCCTTGAAAAATGTGTGCTGCCACAGAAGGAGGAATTTGCAGGATTTTATTGATGCTCTGAGTGCTTCACAAGACTCATGTAAGAAAAATCCCTGACAGGGATTTCAAAAGTCTTACTTTGAAACTAAGTGAGTTTTAGAAGAATGGAGCAATTTTCCATTCTCCTGCATGGAGAAGGAATATTGATTGTTATCGGGCAGAAGCGGGGAATTAGTGACTGTGAGAGAGGTCTCTGCAGGTGAAAGAAATCAGGTGGGACATATCTGGACTCACAAGGGAGAGAAAGGGGAGATGAAACACAAGAGCTAGAGAAATCTCTTCACTCCTACCTTAATAACCTTGTCTGTCCCCGAGGTCAACAGCCATCCCCTGGTGGCATCAAAGTGTACGTGAACTATGTTGTGCTTACTGTCATGGAAAGTAGCTGTGGGTGCCCGCCTGAAGAAACAGATCCAAAATCAGCAAAGACCACGACTGCAGGGTTTTCCCCTGAAGTGTTCACTAAGAGAAGAGGCAGGGATGGAAGGTTATCCCTCCTGGTTTGGGAGGTACGGCAGAGGCATCCCTCAGAGAAAGAGCCTGGGGACCACCCCCCTGGCCACTACCACCCCACACCCTTGCATCTGCTCTGGCTCTCCCAGGGCCAGGAATTTTGCCCCACTCCAATGCAAGCCTGCTCAGTGCCCACACTTACTCTTCATCTGTTATGGACTCGTGACAGCTATCGCAGACTCTCACTTCAAATTCAAATCCCATTAGCGGGATGGAGGAGCGCTTAGAGCTGCATTTACCACACACGGCTTTCCCACACTTCCGGCAGTGATGCTGTGAGAGGCAACACACAAAAAGATATCTTCACCCACCACCCAGAGGCCAATCACTGCTCAGCTCTGTCTGATTCTACCAGTTCACTTCAACAGGACTGAGCCAAAGTTGCAGCAAACAGGAAAGTGACTCTTCCAGGGAAAACAAAGGAAAACAGGCAGAAACATTAGAGTAAATGGGGAAAAAAAATCTTACTGTCAATTTTTCTTCTCCTTCTCTACCTGGAGCTAGCAGCAGCTGATCACTAACATGGACACTGGGACCTGGCAGATAAAGCACTGCACAGGTGAGGTGGGCTCTACCTCTCTACCCCATGCTGCAGGGTCACAATGTACATCATCCAGTAAATCATCGTTTCCTCTCCTACTAAGTGCTTTGGGATCTGTGCGTGTAGCTGCAGGTCAGGGCTTCTTCACTGAGTGCGAGTGTGGCCAGTGCTAAATGGGGGTGTAACAGGATGAGAGGAGAAAAAAAATCCAAGCTGTGCTCTTTTCATTAAAAGAGATAGAGATGGAGGAAGAGGACGAGGAAGCCCCTCTAGAAGGAAGCCCTCACAGAGCTGGGAGCTGTGATCCCCACTGTACCTGGAGGAGGCAGATGCACCTCCTCCCTCTGCTGATGTGCAGAGCAGCAGAGGCCTGGGAACTGCTGAGGTTAAATTTTAACCCAATCCCCTTTCTCCAAAGTTGGTATTGGTGCCAGCTATTGAACGATCAAGTTGGAAGACAGCTAATCATACAACACTAAGTGGTGAGCACAACAATTCTCAACCTGGTGTTTTTCCTCAGAGGAAAAAAAAACCCTCTTGATTCTTACTTTGGGGATGTACGGGACAACAACAACGCTCAGCAATATGTGACACATTAAAACATGTCCAGGTCAAAGAAGCATGGGGCCACGCTGCCATTATCAGCATTAGTGCAATGTCATTCTGGAGTCTCATCTCAGCCTCTCCCTCTAAATATAAACATATATCACCTAATCACCTCAAACTCTTTGGCTGTTTTCAGCCTCAGAAGTACTAGTGTGTCTGCATTTTGATACTACCTGGATCCTGTTTCCTCACATACTGCTGCGTGAGACTGCAGTGCTGCCTTGTCTGTCATTGGAGAGCCAGGCACTATGGTGACAAGCATTATATAAAGAATGAGAAAATGCTCAGCTGTGGCCCAGACACCTGACTTTCAAGCTCCATAAGAACACCCTTTTCTGTGTTTTTACGCTCCTTTCCTGAAAGGCTGCAAGCTGTGGCCCTTTACTACTGGGCAGAAAAATGTAACTGCATGTTCCAAGCAGACCAATAAGCCTTTTCCAACACAGCCTGAGCAGTTACAGATGTTTACCCAAGCCCATGGAAAACAGCTTTGCTTCCAACACTATCTGCAGAAATCAGCTGCAAATTTCTTTCTAAAACCGATTCAACTGACAATAAGCTAAATCCCACATGGTTAAAACTGTGGACAGCCCAGAAACAGCAAATTTAGTCAGCCCAACATCTATTATATGCATTTGCTATTGGGACCAGCTGCAAAAATTTCTTCTGCTTCTAACGGGCAAGGCTTTTCGCTCTCAGTGTTTTCCCCTGCATAGTGAAACCAAGCCTGATCACCAAGAGGAGCTCACTACCCAACTATTGAGCACTCAGTGGAAAAACAAAGTGCACGTTCTTCACTCTTTAGAGGAAAAAAAGTTACTGTAATCTGCTGAGAGGAGAGCCTAACTGCATTATGCTAAAGTATCAAAGGATCGTACTAACCTGCCTGAGGCCTATTTTCTTACTGTCCCACATCTGTTTGAAGTTCCAGAAGAAAGGCTGGTCACATTTTTGACAGGAGTCGCTGTCCAACCATTCGGGTGTCTGCAACACACATACACACACACAAAAAGGGAATGAGCAACAAGCAGAAAATCATTCATTGGAGCCCAGTGACAGGACAAGAAAGACGTTTTGGGTGCAGTAACTTTGTCAAGTGAACTTGATTAAAAATCCCCATTTTTACAAGAAATCATTTTGACTGCTCCCTGAAATGTCTTTTTAGCTCAGCTTTGAGCCTTGAAGGACAGAGGAGCAATACTTCTCACCCTACACATAAAGCAGAATTTGATTATAAGATGATAAAAATAACCCAAGAACAAACAAGCCTCCTGCCACCTCTCCAAGTTTAGAATTAGGTGTATAAAAATGAATGTCCAACTGGACAGCATTTACCATCTGCTACTGCCTCTGCTGGAAACTGGAGGCAATTAGTATTTCCAACAGCTGAGCTAATCATCTGGATGGAAGAAGAGGGGGAGGTATCTGAAATGCTGCCTTTTTTCCTTCTTTTAATATCGTGAGAGATATTCCCAACATTCCTGCTGTCAGAGGTATTTGTTACAAATCACATGCAGGGCTGAGAAAGATGAGTCTCCTGAACAAGCCTAAAAACCCCAAACAACTCTTTTCCCTGCTTTTACACAAAGAAGATGTAAGGCAAGTCTTCCATTTCCTAATGCAATGTGTAGCTTCGCGCTCATGCTGTAGATGAAGGGGGTAAGGATAGAGAAGATTCAATTAAAAGAAAATAATAAAGGCATTTCTCTCTCCTCCAGCCATTTTGCATGGAATGAACAGAAGCAAGTTTTGGCCAAGGGGAACAAGTTTTGCTTGGAGAAACAAGTTTTGTTTGACCCTGGAAGATGTCAGGAAACGCCTGCAGCAGTGGGGAGGCACGTGGAGGGGGCAGGCGACCTCCTCCTGTACCCTTGGGTCCTCTGACACATGTGCTGCACTGAGTCGCCAGGGGACAGGCAGTGCTTCTCCCCACCGTGTTTAGGAAACCCTCTCTGGGACACGCTCTGCAGGAAGAGCCTTGGTTCCCCATTTCAGAGGGCAGCTGCATTTGACCCTCCTCCAACTGTCTGTCTGTCAGGGGACAGTCTGTCAGTCCTATGCAAGGCTCCTTCCCACCAGATGACTTCTGCTCCTCTCGCCTGTCCACCTGGACAAGCGCTCAGGCCAAAGCAGGTGCTGGCAAGCAAATCCTTCCTGTCCCTGTGGTGAGGCAACCCCCAGCCCTCCCAGCACTGCTTAGGCAGCGCAGTGACATGCTCTCATCCACCCCCACCACCCGGAAAACATTAAATAAATAATAAATTAAATTAAATACTTTGTGAGGAAGCGCTATTAACAAACTGCGGTTGGCTTATCAGAGCCACAAGCTTCTCAAGTATTGCAGTTAAAGAAGGCAAGAGACACAGTTAAGATTAAGAATTAAAAACAATATGAAAGCCAGACAAGCATACGGTAAGGCTGACTGAGTCCCTCAATTCCCCTGATTACTCTGACCCCCAACTGTCTGTTTCAGCTTTTCTGTCAGCTACTTTAAAGGCAGGTCATTCTGCAGGGGTAAATTCCTGTCTTTCCTACCTGCAACTGTCTTTTAGTTTAATGCCTATAGATTTACATCTGCATGAATACATTTTTCATCTCTGAAGCATCTGAACACTATATATACATGAAGAAGATGTTTTGCTAGTGACTACTGCAAGTCACTACTTGCAGTTACTGCACTACTGTGCAGTTACTACTGCTTTGCAGTAAAATGGAAACACAGCTTCTAGCATCTTTCAGATGTTCGCTTCTTACAGGTTTTTAAAAATAGAATTTAAAATAAGAAACCAAGGGAAAAAACGGCTTAATGCATTCTAATGTAATCTCAGAGATGTGGGAAAATCTGGTAACATCAAGTGGGAAAAAAACAGGCAAAAAATACAATAGTCAAAATCCAGAAGAAAGTGCTTTAGGAGCCCAAAACAAGATCTGGTATTAAAATCCCAAAGATTCAGGTTTTGGAAGTGATTTAGCACAATGGACTCCCTATTGCACCACTGATAACAAGAACAAGCCCATACAGCCCCATCTAGAGAAAGCAGAACACCCGTTTGGCAGCACCTGCTGCTAAACTCTCATTTAGCTAATTATATTTCTCCTCCAGTTTTTAACCAGTCCTCTCACAACACTGCCATTTGTTTCACAACAAACCAATTTTATCCCTTATTGTAGTCTTTCTAAGACAGCAAATAAATAAGATTTTCATTTCTGGATGTTTGAGTTGCAGCAATGAGGAAACATCTGTTGGGAGGGAGGAAGCTGCTCTGCTTTCGTTTCACTTCTGGAGCTGATGACATAATTGGCCACTAGATCAGCAATTAAAGAGAGCCAACTGGAATGTTAATTCATGTGAAAAAGGGGCTAAGAGTAGTTCAGTTCCTGCCTAGGCCTATTTCAGCAGATTTTTCAATCCGTTTTTCCACTTATGAAAGTCTCCTGAGCCCTTGCTTGAGAGAGACCCACACAACCAGGGGAGACCGAAAACCCTTGTGGGGAAACAGCAAAGCTGATTAAACACTGTGCTGTCAAGAGCATCGAGTGAACTGGAAAAATTCACCACCCTTACCCCTCCTTGCTTTTCTCTAAACCTACTCAATTATGGCAATGTTCTGCATCACATGTTAAAGGCAAAAGGTAAAAGAAGGGTGTTTTCATCCCAGCTGTGTCCTTTCCAGCCACAATCCCACACTACACGCTGGCTGAATAACCTCTCTGTGCTCAGACCTACCTGCCATGGTTAAGCGCGGTACCTGGGCCTCCTCTTGGCCCTGCCTTCCCTTGGGAATATGGCAGATCATTACACATAGCTGCAGTCTCCAGGTAGGGAAAGGCAGAGGCTTGCCGTGACTCTTTTTACTGAGATTTGCCATATTCAGAAGTACGGCTAAAGCCTGATTCACTCAACACAGACTTAGAGCATCCTTACCTCTCTGAGTCAGGTCTTAGAAATTGCTGAATGGAGGCTGGGCCCACAGTACAGAAGTCCTGGGGTACATTTTTGCACTTGTTCACATTCATTAGTCACACAGCATAAAAATGGTCATGACTGTATGGGTGAAATTTCTTTGTCTTGATCAGCAAAGTCATTGTTTACCACTGTTTTATGTGGTTACACCAGAGGGTAGCAAGACTGAGCAGCAGGAGAGACTGAAGGCATAATTAACTGCCTTTTTAGCAAGAACAGAGAAAAAAACCTGGATCAAAGTGCAGGTTTCCAGAGATGGCAAAGAGCTTTCTTATTTTGTTTTCTTAAAAAAACCTAATAAAATAATAATCAATCCATCGTTTACCTCTGAACTATAATATTTCTCATGATATCCTAAAAAACAACGCAAAGCATCTCACAGCATCTTTGTTAGAGGATGCCTTTCAGAGCAGCAATGTAAAGGATAGAAACCATTTCACAGCATACTTAACACAAAGTTTTTGTCAGATAATTACCCCTGTACTGTATTGTTAAAGGCACAGCATAATTGCTGTATAATAACTGGAGCATTTTTACTGCCTGGAACAATCCTGTTCAAGCTGAAAGTTATGCATTTAGAAAGGCCTCTTCTTCCCAAGATGGTTTCAGACAGAACCAACAAGAACTGAGTATCTACCTCCTGTCTCTCAACATCCATGTTCCAGACAACGATGCCACCGTCCGCACCGCAAGAGATGAGCTGTCGAGTGTGGTGAGCATAAGAGAGAGACTGCACTTTATCACTGAAAAAGAAACAAGAAAGTTACTAATTAACCATTTATGACTAACACAAAAATTAAGTATAGAATATACAATAAAGCAGTATAAAACTCCAGTTTGCCCATATCTTCAGTCCCCTCACAGTATACAGCATTTGTCAGAGCACCAATGCAAACATAAATACACATCAGACAGTGCTGCCAATCAGAGTCTTTGTTAACCAGCTGGGACTAGAACCAGAGTGTTGCTCATCTGGGCAGGAGCCACGAAAATCAAGGCCCATTGTGGTAACTGCTTTCCCTGCTCATGAGACAGGAGGTCCTAGCTTTGCTGGAAAGCCAGAACAAAGCTAGAGATCTAGGGCCTCTCAGAAGACATTTCTGAAAGCATAAATGTAGCCCTGGTACTAGCTTCCTATTCAGAAAGCTAGTAACAACATTGTTTTGGTAAATATCTGCAGCATCCAGAAGTGAAGCACTGAAGAACTGCTGAAGACTTTCTTTCAGTACTAATAAGCAAGGAGAATTTCAAAAGTAATATAGGAAACCCTAAATTGCTCCTAAGTCTTCCCAAGGTAAGGTGGAAGATTTAGGTGCTTTTTGTTCTTCTTTTAAGGAAAAAATAACATGGGAGAAACAATTCAGTTTAAACCCCCAAAGTTAAGGTTGGTCCATCATGAAAGAATTAAAACCAGACCTCATCTCAAAATATTTATGACCTGGGAAACAACCACCATACAACAAGATGTACTAAGAGGACGGTAACTCAGCATATAGGGACTGGAAATTCCTCATACCTTTTGGTATCAGTTTTGTTTGCCACCACAACTGGCCTCACCTACTCAGAGGCCTTTCATATTGATCCATCTGTCTGTGCATATGGCTGCTCTTCCATACAGCAATGTTTTACAGGACAGTTTGGTATAATACAGCCCTCCTAGACAGCGCTGACTTGCCAAGAACCATAGCACCACTAAGTGAAATGCTTCTCAGTTCCTGTTGTGATTAGGGCCAGGTCTGTACATGCACAGTGTAAGCCAAAAGCCATGCTACATGCAAGATCCAGAGGCTAATTGCATTTTAGAATTTCCACAGCAATAAATATAGCTGTGGTGCACTAGCAAGCACCCATGTCAGGGGTATAAGGGTGAGCTGGGAATTTCAGCAAGAGCTCTGCAGGGCTCTGAAATGCAAGTGGCCCAACCAAATCACTCAGCAGAGCACAGCATCCTGCACAAAAAACGTACGTGCATATAAGAAGCTGCAAATGCTGGAGTCTCTTCAGACCTGAGTTTGGCAGGCAAGTCTTACATATATACACCTTCCAATACACTGACCCAAACTTGTTACACTGTCAGCATTTAAAACTCTAGGAATTCATTGCAGCTAGACCTATTCCACCTCTAATCTCTACTCAGTGTCCAGCACAGGCTTACTCTTCTTCAAAGATATCTACTCTACTATGCAAACGTGAGGTCTGTATTTGCAAAGGTCAAGCCTCTTTGCATTAAGGAGATGGTGAAGGCCCGTTTGGGTAAAAGACATTAGATACAGCTCAGATTCTAAATATAGTGACATGTAAAACACATAGTTAGCATTGAGTCAAAAGGGACTAATTCGCCAAGCCTGATGCTCCCTCTAGGGGAAATAAAGAATTTGGCACTTAAAAAACAAGAATTCCCTGGCAGCTCTTCTCATTTGAGGACCCCTCCTTTCCCCACAGAGGTGCAGACTCCTGCACAGCACATTCAGGACATAGGTAATAGCTGTGCTTTTCTTCTTTACCATTTGCAAACTGTGGGCCCAGTGCTGAAAACCTTACTAAAAGCAATTTATTCGCCTTGTATATGGACCATAGGGAGTCACATATACAAACATAATGCATGTGAAGACTGTAACCTCTGGACTGTTTGTTTCCAGATGTGGCTTCTGCCTTTAGCTTTTCTCACAGGAAAACAGGAGGAAGGGCTTTGAACATACTTATGTCCTTGCAGCTCGATGG
Source organism: Apteryx mantelli (assembly GCF_036417845.1). Taxonomy (NCBI): domain Eukaryota; kingdom Metazoa; phylum Chordata; class Aves; order Apterygiformes; family Apterygidae; genus Apteryx; species Apteryx mantelli. The sequence goes on from NC_089978.1 coordinate 31,410,272, forward strand.
CTGTTCCTTTTCTTCCTCCAATATCCCACATTATAATGGAATGATCTGAACTGCCCGAGAATAAAACTCGCTGTACTGGGTCCCAACAGAGAGCAGTGACACCACCTAAAATAGGAGATGCACAGAACAGTCATTTCATTACTGAAAGTGGAAGAGAAGAATGTAGCTAAAAATACATACATTAAAAAATACTACAAAACATAAAGAGAGGGTGATTATAATGTAGGTCTATCCAGCAAAGGCCATGAAGCCAGCACACTCTGCTTGCCAATTGAAAACAAGCTGCCTAGAAAGCCTGCTGAACCTCTACACTGCTGTTCTCCAGGCAGAGGGCTCAGCTGCCTCTCACATGAATCCACCGAACAATAAAGAGAGGTAGAAGGAAAGCCACCATATGACAGTCACAGTGTGACTGCACAGCATTTCATCTCCACCATTCCCAGGAGACAAAATTTTACTATAAAAGAGAAGCAAACAAGGAATTTTATGGGCACCTTCATAGTATCGTAGCATGAGGATTGAACTATCTAGTGTTCTGCCCAGCCATCTCAGAACTAGGATAGCCTTGGAAGGGAGATGTCGGGTACTGTGCAAGTTCACTGAAGACCAATACACCACCACAGAGAAGGGATATGAAGAGATGCTGAGGAATGACCACCAATTCTTCTGTTAGATGCTAGGCTCACATCCCATGGCTGCTGTTTTTAAAGTGTTGTAGGGCACAAGTCCCAGCAGCTAAAAAAGCAGTTAGCACCTCCAATATGCACATCCAAGGTGTGTCTATCCCACTTGAGCAAAAGTGTTTACAAATGTGGGTCTTTCCCTGAGGAGCATCCTTTTCCTCCCAGAGTTACTGCAACACTTGTCCTAACTCTACTTTAATTAGCAGCTTGTGGAGTTTTCAGCACTTCTGAGAAGTTTGATCCCTCTTTTACTTTTACTAATACAGAATTACTTCCCTGAGTTTTGGTGGCAGTTTAAGCTGGTCTGTCTCCCTTCCAGCTATGCACATGCACATCATAGTGTTTCACAGGAGAGTCACACCACAGTGATGTTGAGCACAGATGAAGAACCAGATTGGATCTCCTCCTGAAGCCTTACCTGTGTGTCCCTTAAATGTCGTAACGAGGCTGCAGGACTCTTGCTCTAGTTTGAGTATGGTCACTTGTCCAGAGTGATCACCAACAAACACATGCCGAGTTTCCACATCAAATCTGATGGGATAAATGCTGAGGAATATACATTGCTTATACAAGCTATGCATTGCTTTTCATGACTTGTTAATTCTTTTAACATGTGTATACTGCATCCTCATGAATAGTGTTCCAGTCTCAAGGAGGAATTCAGAATGGACTTTTAGGCCTCCAACTTTAGCTGTTCATATTAATAGTTCAGTCTCCCTGAGTACACCATGTAGTCAAAGGGAAAAATAAGACTACTCCAGAAGATGTAATTTGTCTTTTCACTATGAACCATCTATGAAGAAACCCTTCGCCACCAATAGAGGAGTCTCAACTCCTCAGGCTCTGTAACTTAGGTGCTAGAGTTGGATGGTGTTCATTCTTTCTCTATCTCTTCCTCAATTTGTTTAAAATAACTACAAGTTTTCTACTTCATTATAGTTAGGTTCACAAACACTACGCTCATCTTTTTCCCAGACCACTGGTCAACCTCACAGAAGTCCTCCAGAAGGACATCTCCTTAAGTGGTTTCTAATAGCAATTGGTGACACTTGGTTGTGTTATAAGAGCCAATCTGTGTTTTATGTCATATTTGGGGAAGTGTCAGCTTCATTGGGTATATCATGCAACATACTCTAAACTGAGTAAAATCTGAACCCATTCAACTAACTACCAGAACAATCTATTTGGATAGACTCTGACCTTTTAATCTAATTTAACTCCACATTTAGATTCTATATTGTATATTTAAGGAACTACTGCTTAGCATTGATCTTTTGCACACAGGACTTTAGGAATAAGCACATTCCTGGTTCTGCCAAGCTTTTTGTGATATTTGTTAATGATTCTCCCTTCTCCTGTCCTCCACCAACAGGATCTGATGACCCAAATCGAAGTGACCTCCCAAATTTTAAATCATTTGAAAAGGTCAGTTCTCTGGAGAGGTTTAGGAAATACAGGACAAATTCCTGCATCACACCTTCAAAAAGACCATTCAATTAAAAATAGAGTTCACTTTTCACTCAGCCAGATGATATAAAGCAAGTCCATACACATTTCACTTGTTCAGACAATAATTTTGAGTTAGTCTCATTGCCCATGAACTAGCAAAAGACACACCATCTATACCACATACACTACAGGGCACTAAAAGTCCGTTTACACTAACCCCTGGTTTCAGCCTAAGAGCTCATACTTTTCAACTTCCCTTTTCATTTGCAATGAAGCTGAATTAATATTTCTTTTATTGGTAGGCAGCTGGGGCAACTCTGGGTGAATAAGCCACTTGAGTGCCATTTCTGGAGCTATTTAGTTAACCCATATTCCCAACACATAGTGGGCTGTTCCAGAGTGAAGGACAAGTACTCATTATTTTATATTTAAGTCATTTAATTTTTACCATACATACACACAGGCAAACTGACCTGATCACTGACCTACTTTGCTAGTGTTAATTTTTATAAGAAAGAATGCACTGCATGGTTAAATGGGGGCCCTGTCCATATTTATTACAGTAACAGACTACAAGCAGTTGCAGACCGCCCATTGCTTTGTTTAAAAATGCTTAGACCTAAATATGCCACCATGCGTTAAAGAGACAAAGCAAGGAGAACAGACAGTTTTTAAAATTGGATTTAAATAACCATTTCTTTCACAAAACACTGAACAGGGCACGAAAGTTGGAGGATAATTAGAACCCCCCCCAAAAGGATGTTTAAGTGCTGTACAGCAAAAATAAAGAGTTATTCAACTCTTCTGTATTCTCTGTTAGAACAGCTAAGAGCTCAGCAAAGGATACTGCAGGCCACAGGCCCCTGCGTTGGTGCGGTACCCTCCGAGCCGCTGGCCGCTCTCGGAGCAGTGCCACGTGAAGTGCTTGTCTTGTCCAGTGCTTAACACCCACTCCATCTCCAGGACAAATAGGATCATCATGACCCTGCTTTGATGAGCTGGAAAGTAAGCAGACAAACATCTAATTGCATTGCAGAGAACACATAGGCAGAAGACTGCTGCAAATACAGCTCCCTTGTACGCAACTCCTCGGCTCCTTCCTCACTTGTTCTTGTGTTTAATAATTGAGTATACAAGAGCTACCTGTAAGGCTCCTGCTTGGCAAGTTCAATGCTTGCATGAGAAAGTGGAGAGGCAGAACTTAATTCCTTCCTTGCCTACACTAGCCCTTTTCCTTTTTCAGTAGGACAGGTCTTCCTCACATCACTGTATCATCACCAAAAAAGCGACTATTGTGGAAAGGACTCTGGGCTCTATTTGAACCTGTTTTGAGCTTGCATCACAGCAGTGCAGATGCCCATGCTGTGGCATGCTGACACTTCTCCCCCTGTGAGCTCTGGTGGATCTGGGCTGAGGATTGTGGCACCCCAGCTGACTGATGAGTTACAGCATGGGCACAACCTTACACCAAAGGAAAGTTTTAGCTTTGCATTTGAACTGGCTATAAAGGACATTGGGGGGAAACCCCCCCCACAAAGATCACAGTTGGGCGAGATAAATAAAACAGCTGGACGAATAAATTTCTACTGCTACCTAAATAAAGCCATCAAAAGCTTTTCATCAAAGCAGTGGAACCCAGACTTTTACGAGGGCTGTTTGTATGAATGACCAGTGGGTTTGGTGGTGAAATGCTGAGTGAGCTGACTTTTTAATAAAACAAGTGGCTTGAAAGACACGCAGAATTGCTCTCAGCTGTAATTTAACAGTGAATGCCATACTCCTCAATCCACAGGCCTACTGGTTTATTACTGTTCTGGGACCCAGGAACATGTGTCACATAAAGCAGCCTCCTTGTATTTGTTTGTGTAAAAGCTGACAGGCTGGAAAGATTAAACAGCTTTGGAAGCTTAAAAAACACTTCAAAACCTCCCTCTGAAATACAGAGTCAAATTCCTCAGAACAATATGGAAAGGTTGCTGCCTACCCTATACAAATTTAAAGCACAGAGTAGAATCATGCTCAAATCCTATGAAGGGAATTAGTTGTAGTAAGGCCTGCACAAGCTGACATCTGTCACTGATCCACACCACTTTTTTAAACTTAGATCCCTCGAGAATCAAAGTCAATATATGCAATGACACAGGTCGCTGTAACTCTGATTCAGAGCAGGACCAGTTTACAGCGTAAGACTTGAACTGTGCCAGATACTTTTACCCTCACCTGCAGCAGAACTCAGATTATGGCCCTTGTTTCCACACACTTTTAAACTCCAGGTTTGTAATCAAGATAGAGGGATGGGGACCACCCAGGAGCAACCAGAGCTTGTTTAAATACATCCTCTTTCCTCTCCAGCCTTCCAGATTTCTTCTCTTGGAAAAAATTCAGTCACTGCATGGGTGACTAGTGTTTCTCTTTAGCTATTGGTTGGTCTCCCTGGGAGCATCTATGCTAGTTAGTGGAGTGGTGCTCTGTGGGAATGGCCACAGTGGGACATGTGCTTGTCCAAGGACCTGGGGAGCCCATAAATGTGTCCCAGGGGCTCGCATGCACCAGCAGTGCCACTGTCAGGCACTCGCACCTCCTCAACACAGGCAGTGCAAAGCAGGCCATCATGATGAGGTTGTTCAAGGCATGCCCAGGGGAGTTTCCTTTATCTCCAAGCATGGACACTCTCCAGCCTCTCCATGATACCCGATCCAGTGGTTGACCACCATCATGGAGAAAAAAAAATCCCTAATATCTAATCTGAATTTTTCCCTGCTGCAGTTTCTGTCCACTACCTCTTGTCCTTTCACTGCGCATCGCCAAGAAGAGCCTGGCACTGCCATCTCTACACCCTCCCATTATGGGGCTGTAGACAGCAGTAAGACTCATCTCAGCCTTCTCTTCTTAAAATTGACCAAAAATAGCACTCTCAGCCTCTCCTTGTACAACACATGCCCCACCTCCCTAGTCACCTTCATGGCCCTCCAGGAAAGTGATATCTTCCTTGTCTTGGGGAGCCCCAAACTGGACACAGGACTCCTGATGTGGTCTCACAAATGCTCAAAGAGGGGGAAAGTCACTTCCCTTGACCTGCTGGCTGCGCTCATGCTAATACAGCTCAGGATGGGCTTGGCCTTCCTCGCCCCAGGGTGCTCTGCTCACTCAGGGGCATCTGGTTGTCCCCCAGCTCCTTGCCTCCAAAGCTGCTTTCCAGACAGCTTGCCCCAGCCTGTTCTGCTCCATGGGGCTACTCTACTCCAGGGTCAGGACTGCACATCTGCCTCTGGTGAACTTCAGGAGGTTCACGTCAGCCCCTTTCCTCACTTGTTAAATCCCTCTGAATAGTGGCCCTCCCATCCACATATCAGCTGTTCCCCCAGTTTGGGGTCATCTGCAAACTGGTGGAGAGCGCCCTCCGTCCCATCATCCAGGTTGTTAATAGAGACATCAAACAGCTTTGGCTTCAGTACTGACCCCTGAGGGAAACCACTCGTAACCAGCCACCAGATGGACTTCATACTGTTCATTATCACCTTTTGAGCCCATTGTCCAGATGGTTTTCCTCCCATCTTGTCATCCACCAGTTCATATCACATCTTCACAGTTTGGTTTCAAGGACACTATGGGAGACCTTGTCAAAAGCCTTGGTGAAGTCAAACAAAACATCCACTGCTCTTTCCTTGTCCATAGGGAGAGTCATTTCATCAAATAAGGCAATCAGGCCGGCCAGGCCAGATTTGCCCTTGGTAAATCCATGCTGGTTGCTCCCAATCACCTTCTTGCTCTTCAGGTGCCTGGAAATGGCTTCCAGGAGGATTTGCTCCTTAACCTTCCCAGAGACTGATGTGAGGCTGATCAGTGTGTAGTTCCCCAGATCCTCCTTCTGGTCCTTCCTGACAACAGAAGTGACATTTGCTTTTTTCCAGTCATCAGAGACCTGCCCTGAATGCCATACCATTTCGAAGATGATAAACAGCAGCCTTACAATGACCCTGTCCAGCTTCCTCAGCACCCTTGGATGTATCCTATGATCACCCATGGACTTGTACAAGTCCAGCTGGTTTAAGCTTTCCCTAATTTGATCTTTCCCTAGTCTGAGTACTGTTTTACTCCCACAGGTTCTCCCAGTAAGTACATGGATCTCGGAGGCCTGAAGGCAGACTTTACCAGTAAAAACTGAGGGGAAAAAAAGTCACTTAGTACCCTAGCCTTCTCCATGTTCTTACTAGATCCTCTGCCTCACTGAGCAGCAGGTCCACATTTTAATTAGTCTTTCCTTCATTTTGGACATACCTATTGAAGCCCTTCTTGTTGCCATTCTCATCCTCATTAGTTTCAACTACAGCTCAGCCTTAACTTTCCAGATTTTATCCCTGTAAACTCAGGCAGCATCACTGTATTTCTCTCAAGTAGCCCAACTTTGCTTCCACCATCCATGTGCTTCTTGTTGCATTTTAGCTCAGTCAGGAGTTCTTTGTTCTTCCATGCTGGTCTTGTGGCACGCCTGCTCAACTTTCTGCACTGTTGAGTCAGACTTCATTTCTGCTTCAACAACACCAGTTCCCAGGATCACATTTATATCTGCCCAAACAGAAGACTTCTGCTACAGTCGCAGAGAACAACATGATGGCAGCCGGTCTTTCACGAACAGACCCTTTAAAAGGCATCCATTACCTATTAGTATTTCAGTATATAATTTTCTTCAGCCAGAGGTCCAGGTTGCCTAGAAACCTAGCTGCTGCCAGCAGTCAATGGGCAAGGCTGATGAGCATAGACTGGGATTGCAGTGTGATCAGAGGTCAAGCAATGAGTGGTGTGTGCAAAATTGAGCAAGAGCAACTTTCAAGAGCATTATGCTGGTAGGCCAGCAGCATGGCAGCGCTGGCACAGGACAAAGTTTCAGAAACCTGCTCCTTTTCATCATGGAAATAGTTTGGCATTGACCAATCTACAACAGAGAAGATGTAATGGAGGTATCTGAAGCAATTATCCATGTGCTTTTTCTCAGCATTATCCAAGGGATGTAGATGAAATTATTCATGGCTTCTCTGTGCAAGGTTTTCCCAATCGTGCAGTTGCCACTGCTGGCATTCACATGCCCATCAGATGCCCAGTGCAGGGTTTATTTGACCACATTGACCACAGGGAACAGAACTTGATTGTAGCAGAGACCTTGGTGGGGGAACACAGAAGGAGATTCACAGACTCAGATTCATAGGGCCTATGGATATAAACCACAATGCCTGCATATTCCAAAATTAAATGGGAATTTCTGGAAGTTAAATGCTATGTTTTAAGTATTCTTTGGAAGAGGAAGAAAGTAAAAAATGGAGGGTCTATGCCCATCTGTACTGTGGTTAGTGTAGAATAGCCACTTTCTTGCTGGATTATGTAGCCCTGCCCAGATGCTGACGGACCATCTCATCACTTCAGCTGCATTCTGTGCACCACTGAGATGTGAAATGTGTATCTGGAAGACTTCCTTTAATAAGTTTGTGGGACATGCTAGGTCCAATCATACTAAATGCTTTGCAGATAGCTAGTGTCTGCTGTGACCACCTCAATCTCTGCTCTGATGTGGGGAGATGTTTTAGCTGGACTTGTCTGCAACTGACCTTTTCTTGCAGCATTCCCAGGCTACTGCAACCTCTGGCAGAGAAGGGGGTACCACAGAAGGTCTCAAAATCAGAGATTATAGCTCTAGGTTTATCACAGATCACAGAATCACAGAATCGCTGAGGTTGGAAGGGACCTCTGGAGATCATCTAGTCCAACACCCCTGCTCAAGCAGGGTCACCTAGAGCACATTGCACAGGATTGCATCCAGGTGCGTTTTGAATATCTCCAGAGAAGGAGACTCCACCACCTCTCTGGGCAACCTGTTCCAGTGCTCTGTCACCCTCACAGTGAAAAAGTTTTTCCTCATGTTCAGATGGAAGTGTCTGTGTTTCAGTTTGTGCCCGTTGCCTCGCGTCCTGTCCCTGGGCACCACTGAAAAGAGTCTGGTCCCATCCTCTCGACACCCTCCCTTCAGATACTTGTACACATTGATAAGATCCCCTCTCAGCCTTCTCTTCTCCAGGCTAAACAGGCCCAGCTCTCTCAGTCTTTCCTCATAAGAGAGATGCTCCAGTCCCCTAATCATCTTTGTAGCCCTTTGCTGGACTTGTTCCAGTAGTGCCACATCCCTCTTGTACTGGGGAGCCCAGAACTGGACGCAGTACTCCAGATGTGGCCTCACCAGGGCTGAGGAGAGGGGGAGGATCACCTCCCTCCACCTGCTGGCAACACTCTTCCTGATGCACCCCAGGATACCATTGGCCTTCTTGGCCACAAGGGCACATTGCTGCCTCATGCTTAACTTGGTGTCCACCAGCACTCCCAGGTCCTTCTCCACAGAGCTGCTTTCCAGCAGGTCAACCCCCAACCTGTACTGCTGCATGGGGTTATTCCTCTCCAGGTGCAGGACTCTGCACTTGCCTTTGTTGAACTTCATGAGGTTCCTCTCCGCCCACCTCTCCAGCCTGTCCAGGTCTCTCTGAATGGCAGCACAGCCCTCTGGCGTATCAGCCACTCCTCCCAGTTTTGTATCGTCAGCAAACTTGCTGAGGGTGCACTCTGTCCCTTCATCCAGGTCATTGATGAACAAGCTGCACAAGACTGGAGCCAGTACTGACCCCTGGGGGACACCGCTAGCTACAGGCCTCCAACTAGACTCTGCGCCGCTGATCACAACCCTCTGAGCTCTGCCATTCAGCCAGTTCTCAATCCACCTCACTGTCCACTCATCTAACCCACACTTCCTGAGCTTCCCTATGAGGATGTTATGGGAGACAGTGTCAAAAGCCTTGCTGAAGTCAAGGTAGGCACCATCCACTGCTCTCCCCTCATCTACCCAGCCAGTCATTCCATCATAGAAGGCTATCAGATTGATTAAGCATGATTTCCCCTTGGTGAAGCCATGCTGACTACTCCTGATCACCTTCTTGTCCTCCACATCCTTGGAGATGGCCTCCAGCATGAGCTGCTTCATCACCTTTCCACGGATGCAGGTGAGGCTGACTGGCCTGTAGTTCCCTGGCTCCTCCTTCTTGCCCTTTTTGAAGACTGGGGTGACATTGGCTTTCTTCCAGTCTTCAGGCACCTCTCCTGTTCTCCATGACCTTTCAAAGATGATGGAGAGTGGCTTAGCAATAATGTCCGCCAGCTCCCTCAGCACTCGTGGGTGCATCCCATCAGGGCCCATGGATTTGTGGGTGTCAAGTTTGCTTAAATGATCTCTAACCCCATCCTCCTCCACCAAGGGAAAGTCTTCCTTCCTCCAGACTTTCTCTCTTGCCTCCAGGGTCTGGGATTCCTGAGGGCTGGCCTGAGCAGTAAAGACTGAAGCAAAGGCAGCATTCAGTAACTCTGCCTTCTCTGTATCCTTCGTCACCAGGGCACCCCCCCCCCCCCATTCAGCAAAGGGCCCACATTTTCCCTAGTCTTCCTCTTGCTACTGATGTATTTGAAGAAGCCCTTCTTGCTGTCCTTGACATCTCTAGCCAGATTTAATTCCAAACGGGCCTTAGCCTTCCTCGTCGCATCCCTGCATACTCTGACAACATTCCTATATTCCTCCCAAGTGGCCTGTCGCCCTTTCCACTTTCTGTATACTTCCTTCTTCTGGCTGAGTTTTGCCAGGAGCTCCTTGCTCATCCATGCAGGTCCCCTGCCTCCTTTGCTTGACTTCCTACTCATAGGGATGCACCGCTCTTGAGCCTGGAGGAAGTGATGTTTGAATATTAACCAGCTCTCTTGAACACCTCTTCCTTCTAGGGCCCTCACCCATGGGATTCCTCCAAGTAGGTCCCTGAAGAGGCCAAAGTTTGCTCTCCTGAAGTCCAGGGTTGCAATCCTACTTGGTGCCCTGCTGCCTCCTCGCAGGATCCTCAACTCCACCATCTCATGGTCACTGCAGCCAAGGCAGCCCCCAACCTTCACATCTTCCACCAGTCCTTCTTTGTTTGTTAGTACGAGGTCCAGCAGCACACCTCTCCTAGTTGGCTCCTCCACTACCTGTGTCAAGAAGTTGTCACCAATGCTCTGCAGGAACCTCCAGGACTGTTTGTGCCTAGCTGTGTTGTCTTTCCAGCAGATATCGGGGTGGTTGAAGTCCCCCATGAGAACCAGGGCCTGGGATCGTGAGGCTACTTCCAGCTGTCTGTAGAAGGCCTCATCGACTTCCTCTTCCTGATCAGGTGGCCTGTAGTAAACACCCACCACAGTGTCACCCATGCTAGCCTGCCCTTTAATCCTTACCCATAAGCTCTCGACTCGCTCTTCATCCACCCCTAGGCACAGCTCAATACATTCCAGTTGCTCTCTCACATAAAGAGCAACTCCACCACCTCGCTTTCCCGGCCTGTCTTTCCTAAAAGGCACGTAGCCATCCATGACAGCACTCCAGTCATGCGAGCTATCCCACCATGTCTCTGTAATGGCAATGAGATCATGGCCCTGCGACCACACACACATCTCTAGTTCTTCCTGTTTGTTCCCCATGCTGCGTGCATTGGTGTACAGGCATTTCAGAGAGGTGATCGAGCATGCAGGTTTCCCAGGAGGGATACAAGAGGATCCTCCATAGCCACATCCCATGCGCACTTCCCTGGCTGCATTCACCTGCTGGAGGCGTCCCAACTTGAGCTGTCTTTTGCCAACTACCCTGGCACTATAACTCTCCCCTTCCCCCATCCTTCCTAGTTTGAAGCCCTCCTTACCAGGTTGGCCAACCTGTTGGCAAAGACACACGTGCCCCACCTCGTGAGGTGGATCCCATCTCTCCCCATCGGTTGTCGATCTTCAAACAGGGTCCCATGGTCGTAGAAACCAAAACCCTGTTGCCAACACCAGCGGCGCAGCCAGTCGTTAACCTGGAAAGTCCGTCTCCTCCTCCTCTCATCCATCCCCCTCACTGGCAGGATTGAGGAGAAGATGACCTGGGCTCCCAGACCCTTGGCCACCATCCCCAGAGCTCTGAAATCCTGCTTGATGGTCTCCAGTTTGCCCTTGGTGTCATTGGCGCCCACATGGAAGAGCAGCAGTGGGTAATAGTCCAAAGAATGGACGAGCCTAGGCAGCCTTTGCATGACATCTCTCACACGAGCCCCCGGCAGGCCACAAACCTCTCTAGACATGAGGTCTGGTCGGCAGATAGATGCCTCCGTCCCCTGCAGCAGGGAGTCCCCCACAACAATCACCCGGTGATGATGACAGCAGGGGTCATGTGAATGAAATTCTCAGATATTATCTAGTTTGTTTCTGGGTGTGTTTTAGGCTTAAAAATGAATTGATTTCCCCAAATACTCTTTTTAATCATCTTTTCTGTCTCTACTTACTCTAGCCTAAATCCATAGTCTGCTTGGTAATTCTGCTGTTTCTGGAATGTTGCTATATGCCTTTCTGCAATGTATCAAAGTCTCTCTTGGCCCTGTGCTTGGACATCTACTCCTAAAACTTCTTCTGAAAGGCAGGGCTTGTACCTTTTGCTAACAGTACTATCTGTGGGTATTGAAGCAATTCAGGGTTTGTTCACTCTGCTGTTAAGTAAGAAGTAGACATTAAGGAAATTTAAACACGCCTATCTGTGGAAACTGAAGGGGTGCTAGCTTTTTTATCCTCCCTCCCCCAAAAGAGCTTCCATTCAGCACTCTGCTGCCCATCTGCAAATGCTGCACACATTATCTGGTACCACCACACATGTGCTGACGACAGAAATATCTGAACCAAGTGAAAGAGCACAGCTGAGGTTACCTAAGTAAGGGAGGAAAGAGAAAACACATGCATGTAGAAAGCCATTTGTCATTTAGAGGGAATTTGACCCACCTAAGGCTTAAAGAAACAGAATTTCAGAAGGGCTGAAGTTGATACCAGAGCAAGAAAGGGGTCTGGGCGCTAGGATTAAGACAGGATCAAGGACATGAAGCAGCAAACAAAAAGCTGGTCCTTCATCAGCAGAAGGTTTGATCACTGTTTGTGTGCAGAAAAAAAGCAGAGCAAACACTTTCAGAGCAGCTTGCTGCAACAATAGCAGGAAGTAGAAGAGGGGATGGAAGGGGAATGTGGTCACAGTGTGGGAAAAGCCACACAGCAAGCACCAGGCGAGAGCAGATCTGTGCAAGCCAGCTGGAGAAGGAAGCACGTGTGTGTGGGGGAGGATTATGCCGTACGGAAGGTAGAGAAGCAGCAGACAGGAGGAGGGAGCTGGTCCATCTGCAGCAGGAGCGTGGGAGGGAGCAGGGGGTCTGCACTCATGCTAAGAGAAAGAAGCAGCAAGCACTGTGCAAAGAGCAGGCAGCAAGGAGAGGGAAGAGCTATGCCTAGAGAAAAGGAGCTGCAGCCAGGAGGTGCACATTGAAATGTCAGTGGTGAGAGAGCAGGGGAAAGGAGGGTTGGCACTATATACAAAGGAAAAAGGTCCATGAAGCACAGACAGGGAACAGTCATGCACACCGCAGGGCAAGAGGTTTTCCCAGAAGACAGCAAAGGTTACAAAAGTGAAAAGCAGCAAACAAGAAGGCAGCTGTGGAGAGTCACGCTGGACCAGCTGAGGAAGGTGTATCTCCACTGGATCACCCAAAAGACTATGCGTCCTCTCCCTGAGAGCATGGTTAGAGGTTGGAGCCCCTCTCACCTTGCTGTGTCCCAGTAGCACTGTCAGACTCTGGCCCTAGTGATGGCCCTAGTAGGTTCAGATTCAGTTTATGGATGCAGGCATCTGCATGGAAGTGCATCCCAGTGTTTAATCTGATGGAGCTCCTGGAGCCCATGACTGACAGCTCTGTGAGCCACAGCAGCTCCCAGCACATCCCACTTTCATGACTCCTCTCCAGCCTCCCAAACCTCCAGAGCCCTTGGAGCTGTCTGGAGCTAAGTAGGGAGGTGGTCAAGAGGATGTTGCGCTCACCTACCACAACATGCAGGGTAAGGAGAGGAAAATCTGGGTGCGTGAGGCACCAGGATGCCTTGGGCCATTAATGCGCTGTAAACAGCAAGGAGTCTCTGCTTTATTTTCCTCCCTTGTGTGGTCAAAAACCTCTGTCTGCCTCAACTGCCCTTCAGAACTTTGGGTGACAGGCAACCTGACATTGTCCCTGTGTTGCTGTCACTTACTCCATGCCATGCTATTGGTGGTCCAGACAGAGGAGCAGTCCAGAGCAGTTTGCTACAGGGGCTGTGCAACTCCCTGTGGGTCTGTCACTGCTGCAGAACTAGGCAGAGGACGTGTTCCTCCTGTCCCATGTCCTGCTGGATTGTGTTACTGCAGTTGCCAACTCACTGCTCCAACAAACATCAGAAAGTTTCCTACTGAACCTGAATGTCCATTGACTGAGTCTTGCCTTTTGCCCCACACTTCTCTCCTGTAGCAATCGATCGGGATCTTCCTTCCCCTCCTCTGATCAGCATCACCATTTGCAGCTCTGACAGTGGTTTGGCCTTCCAAAGCCGTTAGTGTGTTAGTGTGTTTGTGTGTGTGTGTGTGTGTGTGTGTGAAAATGCATCTCCAACAGTACCCTATGGCATATTTTTTCAAAACTAACCTTTTGCTGCAATGCCCTTGTGGCAGGCAATATGCAGAAGGCAAAATGCCAGCCCTACTGCTTCTTTAATACTACACATTGGGTTGCTACACATACATCCGCACATTGGGTGGATTTGGTAATCTGGGGGATCTCAGCAGCCTGGGATCACTGCACTTTCTTTCCCTCCTCAACCTTAAGTCACCCTTACACTGTCACTTAAAAAAAAAAAAGGAACAAAATTCTCATCAGCTTAAACACCTGTTTCTTCATTAACGGCATCACAGAGGTCATCTAGAAAATAATTACAAACCCACAACATTACTGTGAAAAGATCAAATGAAAAGATCAAACATCAAATGCTTGAAATGAGGGAGGAAAACCAAAAAGGGCTCTGTGCAGGTATCTTTGTACAGGCGTCTATGACAGATACAGCAGACAATGAATGTTGCATATGTTGGTTTAAGTTCCTGCAGACAGACACTGTCTGGGATCAAGGATGGCTGTAGGAAGACAGCTTTCAAAAGTCATGATTTGGGCTAGAACGCCTGGAATGATGCCATAACACCCTACTTTGGGCATGAGTGTCCCTTCAAATAAGTCCGCAGCTTTCAGATAAAAACTTCTAACACATCACCTTAGAGTCCTGTCATGAAATAACCGGACTTATCAAAAGTCCTCCCATGCTGACAGAGGCAGTCTAATGAGGAAGTGAATCTGGTACAGACTGTGGTCAGTTGTACTGCCTCTCCAACAATGTTAACAGACCCTCATTAGGGTCCTCTGTTGTCCAGCATTTGGGACATGTCATCTGAACTTGTGGGGTTCTTCGATGGGATGGCCCATGGAAGTTTTCCACAGCATATCCAGAGATCTGCAATGCTCTGCAACAACAGCACATCTGCCACACTGTAGCAGAGGGCCAAGAACACAGCCATCATTTTTTTTAAATTTTATGTAGAGCTGGTCTACAGACCTTAGGTGGGCTGCCACAGTCAACTGCCTGGCCACTTGGGCATACTGCCAAGACATAGAATCATACAGAATGGTTGATGTTGGAAGGGGCCTCTGTAGATCATCAAGTCCAAGCCCCCTGCTCAAGCAGGCTCACCTAGAGCACGTTGCCCAGGACCCTGTCCAGATGGCTTTTGAATATCTCCAAGGAAGGAGACTCCATAACCTCTCTGGGCAACCTGTTCCAGTGCTCTGTCACCCTCACAGTAAAGAAGTTCTTCCTTATGTTCAGACAGAACTTCCTGTGTTTCAGATTGTGCCCGTTGTCTCTCATCCTATCACTGGGCACCGCTGAAAAGAGTCTGGTTCTTGCTTCCCAAAATTTTCAGCCATCTACCTCAAAAGCTTGGCAAGAAAGGTGGTCAGAGGGAGCAGAGACACCATCTCTGACATACGTGACCTGAGTTCTACCTCCTTCATTTGTGACCATTTGCAATCACTAACGAGGAGCTTAAGTTCAAAGGCCGAATGAAATAGATCAAGATTCAACTTTTGGAGTATTCTATAAAAAGTTGTTTTTATTTTGACAATGATCACCTAAGAAAGTATTGGTGCTGGAAATGCATGTCAGGGCATGAACAAACCTGTAGATACCTCCAAAATCCTATTCTTGTACATGCGTACATGTGTCCTATGAGCAATCACTCCTAAAGGACCCCAGAACTGACATGTCCCACTCCATGCTTCAGTGCCTTTTTTTGCCCTTTACCAACAGGGTGGGCTACATGGCACCCTGGTGCTTCTAGGCAAACTGGCATGACAGTCTTCCTTGGCAACCCATGCCTCAAGATTAGACTCAACAGGAGAAAACCCCTACCTGCACATTGGCATTGCACATAATCTCTGTGCAGCAAACCAGCTGGGCCAGAAGGAGGTCCTGCACCTAAAAAGAACCTGTGCTGTGCACTAAGCTCCTAAGATACACCCAGTATCTTACAAAGAGTTGTCCCTTTCTATTTGTTTGCTGAAAAAAAGTCAAGGAAAGCAAGAACATTTACTATCTATTCTCAATATTGTACCACTCTGCAGAAATTGCAGCAAATGGAAGCACTTGAACACCAGTTTAACAACAGCATGAAATCTATTTACATGATACATCAGAACATAAAGGTACTATGACGGTCAAAGATGCATAAAAAAGAAAACAAGAAGATTTCAGCTCACCCTTCTGCCTAATTGGTCTGATCAGTGTGATTAGACCGCAGGACTGAATCCAAGTGCGCAAATGGATAAGCAAATTACAAAGGGAAGTATAGAAGAGTCAGTAGGACCATTCTGTGATTCTGTGACTATTCAGTGCAACAACTCTTAAAAGATGTAACCTAGGTGGGTCAAACTTTTGTGACTGCAGAGCAATCACAAATTCAGATACTAAAGATTTATAAAGTAAGACTGCAGCAATCTTATTTAAGATATTTTATCATCTTTTGGTATTTTGGCTCAGTTAAGAAACAATTTAGGCTTTCTAGCTTGATTTTACAACCCACCAGACATTCATGAAAGAGCTGAAGTAAAACACTTAAAAGCAGAAGCATTTTAACCATGTTCTGTGAAATCAAGATTCTCTTTATACCTTTAAATCTAAATGTAACAAAGTGATCCCCAGAGCCTTCATCTGGAGATTTAAATTATCATCTCAACCTTTCAAGGTATAGAACTTAAATATATGAGTAAATACATATTTTAAAATGTACGTGAGAAATGTCAAGCTAACATGTCAGAGGCTTCTGTACAGAAGCATAATGCTTAGGAAATAATACAGTGCTATCTCTTAGTCTAACAGCAAGAGAGAGAGAAGAATAGACTAATATATATTTGTTACTTTTTTAACAATACTTATCACAAGTGTTCTTTACAGGTTTAACAAGGATAAATAGCTAGGTTTCTTAAAACATTGCATTAGTGAATACCAGAACAAGGAGAGGTATGGATTATCATTTCTTGACCTTTTACTATGATATTATCTACTGATAATCTTGAGATTGTCTGAAACAGACATCACTGAAATGTAACCAGACCAACTGCAAAAGCTCTAGTCCTCAATGCCTCATCCTTAAAAAGATGGGTTAGTTTCTTAGATTGTTTCACTGGATTACTAAAGACTAAAATAAAAAAATAACACCTCTGCTCCCCCCACACCCTGGATTTTGGGGAGTTTGCTATCTAGAAAGATATTCCCAAGGAACACTTAAAAGGAGAGACAGAACATGAAATAGCTCTTTAAAAGTCTTGCAATCTTGGAACAAAGTATCAAAATCTATTGATAAAATCAGCAGCTATATTAGTTAAAGAAAATCAATCACATTAAAGGAGAATTATCTCCATTCACATTCCTTAAGAGAACTTAAAAAAAAAAAAAAAAAAAAGACTGCCAACTAATTAACATGGATCACAGTTCTTACCCTGGTAACTTTTCACTAGTGTCATCTTGTTGTAATCTTCTGACAAAATGAATTCCTGGAGGAGGGGAAAGAAAGGAAGAAAAAAACCAAAGAAACAGTGCTTAGAGATGTAAAGTGTTTGAGAATGTTTTCATTTGAATTCGTTACCAATGTAAGCTCTGTCTTCCTTTCAACCACAACACTGTCTATACTTTTGCTCATTTTGGGTACCTCCATCTAAATAACCAAATTATTCACTTTTTAAAACTGCTGAGACACAACATCAAGAGCGCTTCTGAACAGAATGGAGACAAAAAAGGAACTATTAAAAAAAAACTCAAAAAAGCCCACAGAAATGGCTGGCTCTGAGCCAACCTATCACAAAATGAGAGAGCTGAAATCCAGCACATGCCAAACACCCAATTCCTTAGGACAGCTTGGGTGGAAATCTGTATGTGCATGTATTTGTGTGCACATATGTGTACACACACGTGTGCATGTATGTGTGCATGTGTGCATACATCACACCCCAACCCAAACACTTCAGAAATCCAATTTAAAAATGTAAGAGCCCCTTGAAGCCTCTTAGTCCAAACTACATACTGATGATCCATGATGGAAGTACATGTAAGATTTTTGTTCAACTTAAGTCTCTCAGCAGTTCAAACTAATACTAAATCTGGACTTTCACTTGATTTGATCCCACTACTAGTTAATATTTATTCTAGAATCTCAGAAACAGACTTTCTTGCTTCATTACTGCTTCCTTGTGGCTAACAAGCAGTTGAGTGTGGGCATGGAGCGTGGCTTAGGATAAACTCTGCTGCCTGGGGACAGAAGGTGGCATGACCTAGTCTGGCTCGACCCAGTCTGGCTCGCTCCCGTGGCTGGGGAAGAGCACACCTATGCAGTGCTGCTGCCCTTGTGCTGCTGTTTAACTGCTGATCTGACTTTTGACCAAAGAAATGATGAAAAACAGCAGCTAACAGTCTGGGAGGCAGCCTCAACTCTTGGAAAATCCCCATACAGTTAAATTGAATGAGCACCTAGGTATCCCTGTTGCTTGTTTCAAAGAGGGGAGTTGCTCAAAGCAGGGGAAAGAGTGGCCACAACCAAACTCCTGCAACATTACTCTGGAGCTAACAGCCAGGCAGAAGGTGGGCTCTGCAGCACCATCATGTGAATTGGTTTACAAACCGCTGTCAAGTATCTACATGCATATATCAGAGAAACAGAGGAAAAAACAAGGAGTCTAAAGACACATCATATTAATAATTTATAACAAACTACACAGAAATGCTCTGGTCTAATCTACCTAGGAGATGGCAGAAGTACAACTTAACTGATTTAATCTGGAAGTAGTGTGAAAACAAGAGAAATGTAAATAAGATAAGCTAAATTTTAAAGCATACAGCTATGAAATATTCATTTATAAGCACTGCGCAACAAACAAGTAAAGAGGACTAGACTTCATAAGCCCACAAACTATTTTTAAAGCAAACCAAACATTTAGTGTACAGAAGTACATAACAGTATCTGGAGACATGTAAACCATTAAAAAGTTACTATCTACTTACAGTTTCCAAAATGGAATAAAGAAAGTCACTCTGCATTTTCTATGGGGTCACTGTAGGTAATCAGCACCACCATGGCCGTTTTGCTCTAGGTGGCCCCTTGCAGCTTTCCAGCACCAGGACTATCCTACTGCATTGGATGTCCTGCTTGGCACCAAGGTGAAGAGGCTACAGTACTCATCTACTGAACATCTACAGACCCCAGCTTCTGGGAAAACAACTGTGACTGGGTTGAGGCACCTATGTATTTCGCTGTTTCTAAGTTTCTGCTTATAAGCTGGTTATAAATATGTTCTTATGAATTGCTCTACTTCATCTTCTGTTCCTTTACTCGAATCCACCTCATATTAGGTGTCCCCTGGCAGCTGAAGACTACAATGGAGAGTGTTATTTGAACAGCAGTAACAAATCAATTAAGTCAGCTGGATTTCTACACCAGGGTCATCTTGACTCTAAAAACCATGGAGCGTTAAAGATCTGCTATACCTCCCCACCCATTTACGGGGGACAGTAGTTTTCATTAACCATTGCCTGAAGAATCCTAAACCACCACATGAAATGCTTTACTACAATGCCCACTTGAAGCAAGATCCTTTGTTATCAGACCATTAACTTTCTGCTGTTGTCAACTAAAGAGAAACAGCTTTAACTGCTGCAACACACAGTAGGAGAACATGTCTGCCTTTGCCACCAACTCAGATGTCCTGGTACTAACCCCAAACTTCATTGTGGTGGCACACAGATACAGGTGACCAGACTTCAGCAGGAGGAAGAATGTAGTTTGCATTCTTATCTTTTTTTGGCATTTTGTCAATAATAAATTTGACATGACCATCCTATCAAGATATCTTCAGTGGAAGACTGAAAAGACTTTTGAATCTCTCTCTCTATTATTGAAGTATAATTTGAAGTAAGAATCAAACACAACTGGAATACTAAGGTTTACCCAAGTATTGATTACTACATATGCTTAAATACGAACCACACGTATTTACTATTGACACACCATTCTTCCTAAAGAGATAAAGAAAAGAACTGGTTTAAGATGTCTGTAACACAGTACAAAATAAATGCAGTTCCATTAACCTGAATACTAGACGTCACTTTTTTTTTTTTAAGATTTCTTGCTTTTCCTTTCCTCCTTTTAAAGCATGTTTTATTTGGAGATGTATCTCCTCGTTTTGCATTTTCTAATCTCTCCAGTCCTTTTACTTCCTGCTTCCCTTTATACCATCACATGTTCTTCCATTGCATTTATTCCCCTATCCCTTTCAAGGCCAAATGTCTTAATTGCTTCAATGGACAGGTATTTTAACACAGGGCACCTTGCTCAAGAAATTCATGCCCTATTGCACGTACATTGTGTCATCTGCACTACAAAAACACCAACTACATCTCTTAAAAACATCCTACCAAAAGAGAGAGGTTTTTATCCTTCCATACATAGACATTTTGCTCCTCTCAGAGCTGCTGACACTCAGCTCTCATTAGGCAGCTGTTTGGCTGTTCTTAATGAGCTAGAAAGGCTGAGGTCACTCGCTCGGCTCAGTCGGTGCTTGTTTTTTAACAGAACAGAGAAAGATTTCTAAGTCCTATAGTACCTTTTGCACAGGAGGTGCTGGGATATATCGGAGCACTCAGGATGGCAAAATCAAAAATCTTCCTCTCAGGTATTACAAACATTTTTCTGGCAAAATTGTTCTTTGCTCTTCAATTTTTTGGAGTTACTTTGCTACCTTCTTTGCCATACTGAAAATGTCAGTTATCAGTCTTTGCTATTTAAGGTAAGCTTATTCCATTAGTGACTTGGTACTATGAAAGCCTCACAAAGCAGAAAGAAGTCTTGAGCATCTGAAAAAGACTGTTCAATCTGGTGCCCACAATATTGCTACATGAAGACTCTTATTTATGCCTTCATGGAGTGCACCTTCCTCACATACATGCCCACCACCCACCCTGAATTTCTTCTCTTGAGTCTATGACCTCTGGAAATCTTCAGCTTGGAAATAATATCAGCATCCTGTCTCAAATGCTTCCTATTAAGGTAAACAAAACCTGCACTCACGTTGTGTGCCATTTCAGACCCCTCAGGGCCATGGGACTGGCTGATATGACCCAGGGTCTACAGGATATCCATACCCTTCCAGACCTGCATGTGGACGTGAAATGAGACATCCCAAAATGTCACTGGAGATCTCTGCTTAGGCAGCTGAATCCCATCCTAAGGGTAAATAACCTTTATATACTAGGTATGTGTTACCCATTCACAACCTAGTTCCCAGCCCAAGGAATTTACAATCAATATCGATAGATGATGCTATTTTGACAGCACAGAGCAGATCTCCTTAGAGGTTTGGCTTTGTCCTATTAACCTGAGCAATTGACAGCGCTCTCACCATGTCTTCCAGAGAACAACCAACTAGCAACAGAACTGGAGGAGGATGGAAGAAGACTCTCAAATCTACTAGCACAGTCTACATCTATTCCTGTTGCAAAGAAAGCTCTGTAAAATGATTACAATATTTTCACTTTATACAATACAAAAATTGGAAGAGGACATAAAATATGATGTAGTTTTCTTGAAGGTAAAAATATTAAACTTGCTACAGGGGCAGAAGGGAAGGGTGCACATCTCAGGTAGAGCCTAACTCAATCAAAGGTATTTAAAGTGCTGTTTATGGCCAAACCTGTGATGAATCTATTTAGCAAGTATCATCTCCAAAGAAGAATTCTGAAGAGGCGACCCTGATGGCCTGTTTTCCTTCTTGCCCAGCTCAGAGTGTGCAATAACTTTGTCTGAACAAGCATGGTCAGAGAAAAAAATTAATTTCATTCAACTTCAGCTACATAAAAACTAAATCCCCCAGTTCCTTCCACAGGGAATAGGGAGAGATATTCATGCCATTCTAAGACAGTTTCTAGGGTAAGCAATATGGAAATCTCCAAGGGCAATTCACCTCCACCTAATGGCTGCAGAGCCTAATGATTAATTTTGTCTAGGAAGCTAACTTTCAGATGGATGAAGTTAGGTAAGGATTCTCATCTTGGCTGTGGAAGTCTCCTGACTATTACAACTGAAAGACCTTTCCTCTATTGCTTTTCTTTGTGGTAGCTTGAGAGACTTGCACTCATTAAAACATTTTTTCCTCCACTTAAGAGCAAGGAGTTTATGACCACAATAAAGTCTTTTGGCTTCAAAAAGACAGTTGCTAAGACATAAAGTAACAGACATGCTGTTTCTTCTTAAAATGGGACTGCAAAGTGTAAGAAAGACCATACAAAACTCTTTTTTTTGCTTTAGGTACCACTGCTCGTCAAGCAAGATGATTACAATCTTTCACTCAAAAGACCATTATTCTGTACAAATGTTTGTGCAGCCTTCCTCCAGAGGAGTTACAAAAGGCTGAAAACAATCTCTTGGTTCACCTTTGTAGAAGCAAAAATTGTCACCCTGCTGTTACCGTGTTTCACATGGAAAAAGTGGGGCATAAAAGCTCACCTCATGGTAACTGTTGGAACATCTTTCTTTGACAATAGCATTGCTTCTCATCCTTCCTGAAATGTACCATTCACATTTCTGAGGTGCCAGACTTATAACCAAAAGCCATCTAGTTCAAAAATTTCATGCAAAGGAAAAAGGCTGTTCCACTTACTTATCCTCATTTACTTCTGAAAGTAAAAACCTTACTTCCTTGTACTGCGTAAAGATTAATTTGAGGTTAGGTGGCACTCACGTGAGAACTGTATTAGTGTGAGAATTTTCCAGGAGTCCTTTCCTTTTACATAGTCAAAGTGAAGGTGCAGAATGTCAGTACAGAACTTTTTTATCCTGCACCCAGCATACACAAGGGTGCTGAGTGTTACCAGAAGTGAACCAGAAGTGTATGGAACAGCTGACCAATTACCAAATACTGAGGCTACTGGAAGAAGTTACCTGTACTTTCCTCTGAGGTCACAGAGTTAAAAATGAGTGCCCTAAGGCAGTAAGTTCTCTTATTTTATGGTTAGAGTGCCCTGCTTGTATTTTCCTGTGCTAAACTGATCATCATATTTGTGCCCAGGAAGGAAAAATTTCCCCTTCCTCCAGAAGGTGGTTGTAGCCTGCTTTTGAGCGCCTGGGAATTTTTTTAACACTCCGATATAGCAAGTGGATATCCTTTCTCTTCTTCTCCCCTCCACACCTCCACCACTTCCTGTAGCACATTACAGTTGTGGCTTTCCTTACAAGTCTTAGGTTGCTACAGAGGGATGTGAAATGTTTCATCACTCATAAGTTTGTGGAGCACATATTCTGTACAATCTTCTACCACATAGCTGCCTGTGGCTAGGGGGGACTAAACCAAACAACACAGGCAAGCCCTTCCCCCTAAATACTTGTATTCAGAATAAAGGAGAAAAACACAACTTGGCAACAGATAGGATCTGCCTATAGACACAGCAATATAGACTAATAAATACCCAAAGTCACAGCTTGGTTTACCACCTGCATATTTCATTTACTGTCTTTAGCTTTAGAATGGAAAATATTTGACTCCATTCAGACTCAAGCACCTTCCCACTCGTCAAGGCAAAATGCCCTGAAGACAAAGGACACACCTCTTGTATCAAGCTGGAGTATTTAAATACCTTCTCCTTTACAGTCGCCTTCACATTCCTCAAAGGGCTGGGGAAACAAATGTGCCTAGCAGGACTGGCAAATTAAAGCTATTTCAAAGAGTGGGAAGGAGGGAATTTCAGAGGTGCAGAGAATTCTCTGGCACTTGTCCCATCGCCTATGCACAAAAGCAGAAATCTCCTATGGGCACCAAAAATCTCTGTTACGGAGCCATTAATAGCTTTATAGGTCAAAACCTTCACATCTTTGATACAGCTCACAGGCAACAGCTAAAAGGGTCATACATCCTCTCCCAAATACCAGGCTGACTTTAGTGTGGACAGCTGTCCATGTGTCAACCTGCAAACAAATCCATTTAGTTATAAAGCCTGTAAGGCAGAGACACCAGTAGCAAGAGTCTGGAATGGCGGTAAAATGTTCTTCAACTGAAAGAGGAGCCTACTGATCAGGCATAGGTGAAAAATACTTCTCTGACCCACAGCTCTCTTTACTAAGTAATATAGCTCTTAGCTGGTCAACCCAAAAGACAGATCCAATGAATAAGGTCAAATGCTACTCTCTGTCTCAAATCTAAAAGGCAGACTCCTGTTTTAATATTGTTTCCTTTCCATGCACACAGATCCTCTTAGATGTTAATGAACCAAATCTTTCAGCAACAGCACTGCCAATTAGGAATAGCTCCTACAAAGGAAGTGAGATGAAAACATAAAATCTGAAGCACAAAGTTTGGAAAAGCAGCTAGATTTGGAGCCGAAATCCACCTTCTGCCTCTCAGAAGACGATTTTTCTCCTCTTAATTGCTGCTTTCAAAAAACTGTGGTATGGTATGATTAACAAGGCACTCAAATTTAATAAAACAACAGCTGTTTTTCTGTGTTGTTATTTTTAAGAGATATGCAAATTAAGTCAGTTTGTTTAGATGTCTAATAAATGTTGTAAACCCCACTCAGTATCTACGTGGCAGTTGGCATGAAATTTGTAATAAACTTCCATTTTCTACGCTGCAGCTTCAGTTCTACTAGCAGTAAACTTTTTCTCTCCCAAACGCTAACAAAAATATCCTCACCACAACATCACACATATACTTCTCAAAAGGGAAGCATTTCAACTAGAAATCTTTGTATGTACTTACTGAGATTGTACCATTGTCTAGACCTATGGACAGCCTTCTGGTTTCCGGGTTAAAAGACATGCATGAACATGGAGCTGAAAAAAATGAACATGTTGATGAAGTTAACAAAACCGTGATCCTCATTATCTTGAAGTTTTGGAAAACCTAAAACTAGCTAACATGCTTTATGGTGGTGTTCATCATTTTGCCCCTTCCAAGCATTAAAAAAAGTGTTCTTGTAATTCATTCAATCCTATCCTATTAGGATATGGAATAACAGCTACTTTTTGCTCCAGTTTCCCCATTTTTTCTTGCTGAAGTTATCTGAAAACAGGCGTGTCATACAAGAGTAGTGGTGGTACCTTGATATGAGAGACATCGGACATTCCAGTATGAATCTGAGAGATTACTTAGCAGAATAATTTAGTTTCCTACATTTGCCTGAACTTTACTGACAATAAAATAAAACATTTGATTATGTCAGAGGTTTGCATCTTATACCTGGAGTAAGAAGTTAACTCGTAGGTATTGATATATCAGCCAGTCAGGACTCTGAGTCTAACCATCTACTACTCTAGTTTCACCACGGACAACACTATTATAGTATCATATACTATGGCTAAAATAAAAGTCTGTTGAAAACTAGACATTGTTTTCTTACACCAATACTTTTCTATAAACATCAGGATATACTCTTAAATTGCATGCAAGTAAGTCATATTATGCTCTCTTGAGAATCTGGTGAGGTTCACATGCCAGGGCAAAACCAGAATTTTCTAATAAGAATTTAAGAGCTTTGCTTGGTTTAACTGAGAAACTGTGAACTTGCATTCAGCAGGCAGGGACTGTTTTAACTACTTAACACAGCAGCATGCAGCTGGGCATCCTGCTGTCCCAACAGAAAACTTCGGTAATAAGTTTTCAGTTGCAGTTGCTAACTGTAGCTAGGGGCAGAGACTCTTGCCCCTTCTGTAGTGGCAAGTTTTTCTAAAAACCATATTTTTGTGATAAATATAGAGTACAGTCAGATATGCTTTTAGTTCTGTTTTTTCCCCTCTTGGCCTCTATTCTCCACTATGATTATTTGCAGTGCTCTTGTTACTAGTTAGCTTTGAGTGCTTCCTTTTGCAGTACTGCCTATCTGGTATATTCTCAACTTGCATAATGCCTCACCCAGGATTAACAGTCCAGTCAGCTCAGCAGATCATCCTCATTAGTTTAGTTGGCAGCACAGCTATATGAAGAGGAGGAAAGTCTATGTTGGCTATTAAACAGAAATTGCACTCTCTGTACTGACTCCCCTTTCAAACATTTCCTGCAGGATAAGCCATAGCAGGCAGAAAGCCTACCAGATTCCCGTCCCATCAGGCAGCTCTTTTTATTCTTTCTTTTCATTCCTGGAATGATTGACTCAATTAAATCAGAGAAAAGGCTTCAGTTCAAGGAAACTGTCAGAATGAAAACACTTCAATTAGGGCTACTAAAAGTGTTGAAGTGCTCCTTTCTATATGTCCTCCTCAGAAAAGGTAAACCTGACTCTTCAGTTTCACCTTATCTTCAGATGGTGGTGTTGTAGTGGAATGAGAACACTAAAAAATACCTAACAAAGAAAAGACAATTCTAAACAGAGTAAATATCAAATCCTTTTAAAGGCACTTAATGCTGGAATTGACATAATCTGTATTTTAGCTTTAAAATTCTACACTGTGCATACACTGAAAAGACTATTAATATCTCTGAAGACAATACCTCACAGAGAAAATGTCTCAGGTAAATTAGGTATTTGAAGTATGCTTTTTCCAAATAGCCTGAAGCACTTAAGACACAAAGGTGCAAGAAACTGCTTGAGATGGGCTAATAAAAAAGAAAAAAGCACTCCTGTGCTCCAGATCTGTGTGTACATAAACATAGCAGCGTAAAGACACTTATCCTGCTATAATCATTTTCCTAAGGGAATTCTTCAGTAACATGTACTCTTGGAGAAATCATTATGTCAGCACTAAAATTATGCCCATACTAACTACACTAATGTAGTTAAAGTGATACCACTTGTTGTGACACGACTGCAGCAGCTTATGCTTTAGTAAAAGTTAGACAATGACATTCAGATACATAAGCACTTATGCTCATTAAACGGAGAGAGAAAAAAGTGTGTGTGTTGCGGTGGGCTACCCAAGCTCATGAGATTTAAGATCCTTTGAAAATAACAGCCAGGAAAAATATTCTGAAGGCCCTCTACTTCAGTGCCTTACTAGGTTTGGATTTCAGACTGGAAGAAGATAGGAACGCCATAGCTGCTACAAAGGTTGGGGAGGATATTCTTGATGCAGAAGTTTGGCTGTATCATTCCCCCTATATACAGGGCAAATACACACCGATGCTCTGATTTTTGCCTTTGGAAACTGAATTATGCAGGAATAATCCAATTATATACTTCATGTTCCCAATAGTGTGTTACCTCTATTGGAGGCTGACAAAAGTAGAAGAGAAATACACACTTTGCACCTGCAGTTTCAGGTCTCTTCACCTGGAAGTGTCTAAAAGTGGCATAGGCTTAGACACATATTTTGCTTTGCACATGTTTTTACCCTCCTCTTCAAAGCAAAGTGTAATCTATGAAAACTATCATAAGACAGGCAGTTTACTACCTGCCTCAAATACTGGATATTTCACTGTTCCTTATTACAATAAAGCCTTTACTGACTTCTGCATTCGAGAGAGGTTTTTGTTTGGTTGAGTTTGGATTTTTTTTGGCAAAGCTTACTTCTCTTGACTACAATACCTTTCCTTTTCATAATGTCATGTCTATAAGCTTTTTATCTCCTGTACAGACACTACCCAAAAGTTTAAAGGTTACAAGTCTAACCATTGGGAGGATCAACCAGCTGGTCAGAGGTCCTTTGTCAATACAGTTGCTGAGACAACTCTGACATGAGGTGAAGCATTAGCCAGGTTTCCAGCTTACCTAGTTTGCCTTACTGATGATATAAGAGCATGTCTTTTCGATACTGTGTTTGTCTACGCTGGTTTTTGAAAGCAGATCAAGTTCTGCCATTGGTTCAGTATTGATAAATACAACCTACCTCCAGCCCCTGTGACCACACTCTGTGCCAGTGCTCTCAAAAAGCCTTTTAGTGCTAAACACTACTCTGGAGCTCTGGCTGAGAAAGGCAGCAAATGACCACGGAAATGATAGCCCCTGGGATTTTTCATTATGTACTCTCTTTGCAAAGGTCTGGCTGCGCAGAGATCTGGTTTGAAAGGCTATTGTTCCAAAAAAACAGCCATCAGTTCTTTCTTTCTCATGTGCTAGGGGAGATTATCAAAAATGTGACTACTATGTTGTCCACAGCTTTCCAATCATAGAAACATCCACAGGCAGGGCATGAAACTTCATAATTGGGAAACTCCACCTCTAAACAACAGAAAATGTCCCTAGTCGGAAGCAATCTACAGTCTTGATCTTTTTTCCAGATATTTAATGGCTGTCACATTCAGAATGCACTGATGGCCCTATTTGGGGGCAGAGCTCGTCCAAAGCACAAGAGTGACTCAACCCAACACCTCACCCTCCTCATCTCACAAAGTGCCCACACTGCAAACCCAGCTCTTAAGGCTACCCAGGAACAAATTAAAAAATGGTGTGGGCCTTGCAACCAAAGTCATGAGTCATGCTAATGGGGTAGCATGGGTGGGACTGCAAATCTCACAGCTTGCTAGCAGCACCAAGGCAACCTCGTGCCTAATACATTTTTTACAGAGAAACTCTGGACAGTTGTTCTCTAGACAACAAAAAATGATATGAATCTACAGGAGAGGCTGATCAGAGAGATGCTCCACACACAAGCAGACAAGATGATCTTTTCCAGTATAGCACAGACTGGTGCAGAGACTGACTCAGAGCTCATCCTATGGTTTCCAGACTTAAAGCCATGGCTGATACCAATTTAATTGGCATTGCTCCAATCTCTAATTATACCTGATCATTCTTGAAACTAGTGATAACACAGCATAATTTTAATGTCTGATGACTCGAAAGTTTACTAACCCTTTAAGTGCAGAAACACTGTCAGGAACTCAAATTTATGAAGAAGCTTTAAAATAACACCCTTGCAGTGGATCTGGGGCCTACTCAAACCTTTCCAGTGCAACTGTTATTACTGGCAGTAATGCAGCCTCTCTGACTCTGGAGGAAGAGCTGACAGGATTTTAAAATGCAAGTGCATGCAAAAACACCACATGGAAAAAGAGAAGTGTCAATGCCAAGTTGCTAGAAGAGCCATTTCACAAGAGTTGGATTGGGGAAAGCAAATCTTTTTAGCCAGGTTAAGAGAACCCCAGGCCACTGCTAGTGATTGTGGCAGAGCTCCACAGAAAACCCCATCTCTAGGTAGTTTCTAATAACTTTTTGAGCAAAATATTGAAGAGAAAATACCTTCAAGGTTTGACATATTCTTACAAGCTTGCCCATGGCAAAAAGGAAGAAGAGGGATCCTCCTCTCTGTTTACCAAACTCATGCTTCCTTGGAGCAGACAGTCAAACACCATGGCCACTCTAGGGCCCCAAATTTATGTTGCCGTGGAACCAGAACTGTTTCACCGCTATATCTATTAAATATCTTATGTTTCATGGAGACAGATGCCATCTTCCAGATATAGTTGTGTTATCTTAAAATACTACTTTCTCCAGACGGTAGGAGCACCTCAGTGGGCCTGGGCAAATGCTCCTCAATCTGTCTGATGTAAGGTCAACAGCTTCAACAGCTCACCAAAGAGGGACTAACCCAGCACTGTATCTGAAGCTGTCCAAGGAGCACCTGTAAAACTCCTGCTGGTGAGCTGCATGCCCTTCAGCACAGGGGTTATGACAAACAGCCAGGGAAGTGCTTTCTTCAACTATCTGTTGGAAAAAATGGACATTTATCTGCAATTTCTTTTAAAGCAGGAACACTCTCTTTGGGAGGGGAGACATACAGCACATCATACCGGAGGGATCCATCAGATAGACTTGGTTTTCCACATCTGAGCACGGTAAAAAGATTCTGCTCCTTCACTGGAAGATCTACCTTCTCTGTCTAGTATCCTGCTCTATTGTATTAGCTACTGGACATTAAGTTCTTATCAAATAAAACCATTTACCTTTGCATTCTAATGGACTGAGCACATGCAGAGAGAAGGGCAGAGTGATTTATATTGCAGACTTATAAACCTTTAAGGACTCCATTATGGGCAAAATGCAAGGCTGCATTTTGAGCTCCAACCTTTGTTGATCTGCTTTTGCATTCAGTGCTCATCCCTTGCTATCATATTTGTCTCCTGCTGCTGCTCTACCCCTAAGGCCTCTCGGGAGCCCATCCTTTACCCTCTCTTTGCCCTTTGCTCTTCACACACAGGTCTCTCTGCTGCTGGATTCTCCCTGTGCAGATTCGGTCCCATCCATCTTTCCAAACTGCCTTACCCTGCTCTGTGCTAATACGCCACTGCTTACACTTATCCTATTGCTTCTTCCCACTTTCATTTTAGCATCTATTTAGCCCACTTCAGGGTACCCCCATCCATCTTCACCGCATGTTTCACCAGCTCCTGAGGTCTTTATATCCATGTTGGCATTTTGCTTGGCACACTGGTAAGAGACTGTATCCCCAGCCTCCTCTGGCATTGGGCCCTCCTGTAAGAGAAGGGCACCCCATCTACCAAAGGCTTCCTTTTCCCATTTTGAGCACAGCATCTGATTTAAACGGTATACTGGTAGAGGCTGCGCTGCATTAGATGCTTGTAAAAACAATGTAACTGGCACTTGATATAGTAACAAAGGACATAAGCATTTAAAACACCACATAATTTACATTAAATTTTAAGAGAGGGCATTTTGTATTAGCATGCAACTTGGTAAAGCTTCACAGCAGCTGACAGGATTGTTCAAGCAGAGTATTTAATAGGGAGTGGCAAGCCTGGAAATGGTCATAAACATGAAGCTTCATCAAATCCAGAAAAAACATTTTGCAAATACACAGTAAACAATGAACATCTCTTTATACTCACATGGCATTGCGTGGTATATGCTGGGCCAGTACTGCCCACTGTCTCTCTTCAGCCAGACACGAACCGTTCTACAAAAGAAAAAAACAGAATATATATGTGAGGGAGAATTAAAAAGTAACTACGAAGGAAAACAATGTGGTGACAATGAATGCATGAGAACATCTTTGAAATGAAATGATTTTGCTCAGAGGAGAATTAAATATGCAAATTCCTACAGCAGCCCTATAGAGAAGCTTCAGATTAACCTCTGCAAGGTGATGAGAGTAGCCTCTTCCTTGGTACCATGCAGGCCTCAACATCTCAGCTGAACTGCAGTTCATTCAGCCTCTCAGATGAGGATTCGGGACACACCAGAAAGCCCAGCAAAGTGCTCCTACATCAGCCCGTCCAGCCTCCTACTTCGCAGAATCCCTCTCCCTGCTTTCAGGGTAGGCCTGGGTCCATCTGCTGCCTGTTATTTTTTTCTGCTTCAGGAAAACTTCTGATCAAAGGAACAAGGTTCTGAACTTTTCAACTTCTGTTTACTAGGACTATATCCATTTATACTTTTACCAACAAGTTCTTTAGCTTCAGGAACTTCCCTTCTCCTCAATGTACATATAGTGCCATCAGATACCCATTCTTCAGCATCAGGCTAAAGAAGCCAAACTCTTTATTCCTCTGTGAAGAGGATGATGAGGGCAATAGGCAGCCTGGCAGCCCTTCCCAGCCCCATCCATTTGGAGTTGCTGTTCTCACATAGAGGCAAATAGCCCTCTGCAGCACTCCAGGCTGCTGCGCAGAGACATCAGTGGTTTCCTTTCTGCTGGAAGACCTTCCCAATACATCTCAGGATTACTTTTGTTTTCTGATAACTGTATCATATTAGCAGCTCCCTGTCATGCAACAAGTATGCAGCACATCCATGTCCTTCAAACATTTGAGACACAGCAACTGAGGCAAGGATCTGGCATGACGTACCACTTGGGTCTCTAAATATTTATTACTTCAGTCCTCAGCATCATCTGCGTTTTTTTGATCTGATCTCTGAAGCCTCTTTTCTATTGAAACTCTCTCTTAACTTTAGTTTATCAGCTAATTTCATCAAAACATGCCTAATACCCACGTCGCTAATTAAAGCAGCAGGCAACCGGTCCCCAATTAAACTCAGTAGTAATGTCTTACGTGTTCCTGCATAGCCCACTGTCATCTCTATTGCAGCCAACTTTTACCTGCCTTAGAATTCTTCAAATCTTAGAATTCTTCAAAACTATTATCTCCAATTTTAACTAGTAAACTTCCCATATAATACTGTATTCTGTGTATAACTGATTATCACTGAATATATTAATCATGTCTAGAAAATTTAGTTATCCAAGACAGCATCTTGTCAGTGTAGCCCAATATATTTCAACTCACACTGCCCATGTCTTTATTCTTTTTCCCTAAAGTTAGCATGCAATGGTAGATACAAGCACGATCTAAAAAACTATTGTTAACTATAAGCCTTATTCTGTAGTAGCAAAACTATAACTCATGTATGATAGTATTAAGAAAAGAAACAAGTAAGAATGACTCCTTCCAGCCCAGGAGACATGGGGAGATATGGTCTATGGAGAGGACTGCATGGTCCTATTGTTGAGTTGTGGAGTCTCCTTCTTTGGAGATTTTCAAACCCGCCTGGACGTGATCCTGTGCAATGTGCTCTAGGTGACCCTGCTTGAGCAGGGGGGTTGGACTAGATGATCTCCAGAGGTCCCTTCCAACCTCAACCATTCTGTGATTCTGTGATTTTGTTACCTCTTTTTCACAGAAAAGCAGATTTCAAACTTTATAGCCAGTAAAAGTTTAGAGCAATAATATTAATTGAACTAAAACATTATATAAGCAAAACAAGCATCATATGACATAATAGAAGCATTTTGAAAACTAGTTATCTGTCCTGTAAATAAATTAGTGTGCAAACTTAAAAAAAAAAAAAAAAGTAAGGGCTGCACTAATGTGTTCCTGGACTGCATATATCCCAAACCAGTCTTCTGCTTATCCTGCCCGGCATCCAAACTGAATTTTCAGCCAATAGTTCAGAGACCTGCATATTTGGGCACTATACAAGCTGCACTGTTTTAGTAATAAATGCCTCATACACACACTTTGACATTGTTTGCTGCTATAAAAAACAATGCTTCACTGGGTCAGCAAGCGCCAGTGCTAGAAGGCTCTCACAAATTACTCAAAACATACAAAATTCAGTATAATTATCCCCTAAGTCTAACTGCCTTTTTGAAACAAATACATCAGCACGACCTCAGCAGAACCTAAGGAAAACTATCAATACTTTTTGGGGGAGAGCTTAATTGGCTGATAATATTACCATCCTATTGTTTCCACAGATATCGAGCTGGTCAAATCCTTCTGTCATTTCTCACTTCAGATAACTATCGCAGTTGTGTACTGACCTCAGCATAAAGCTCTGGGAACACAACATCCTTCTTTTAAAGCCTGCAGCCACGGGGTTGTACCCCAGGTTTGGGACACAGTCCAATGCAGCTTGCTAAGAAGGTGGTCACTGTAACTCTGGAAATGGATCAGCCACTCCGTTTCCCAAATAGATGAGATCTTAGTAATACGTTTATCCTCCATAACTGAAGTTATCGTGGAAGTGCGTGCACAAAAATGTAATGGGATAAATCACAG
The DNA here is from genome assembly GCF_036417845.1 of Apteryx mantelli. Classification (NCBI taxonomy): domain Eukaryota; kingdom Metazoa; phylum Chordata; class Aves; order Apterygiformes; family Apterygidae; genus Apteryx; species Apteryx mantelli. The sequence continues at coordinate 31,443,360 of NC_089978.1, forward strand.
GCAACTGAAATAACTCAATTTAAAACATCCCTGAGGAGGAGCACCAATACCCTCTGAGATATTTGTCTTTCTTGACCATCCCAACCTATATATTTCAGTACTACTGGTTTCAAAACTTCCAGGCTTGGATGGATTGCCTTTCTATTTGGCTTTAAGGTTCTGGCAAATAATAAATCCAGTGAGGTAAAACATATCATAGATTATTCAACATGTTAAAAAAGACAATTTATATATAAAAAAAAACTTTCAAAAGCTGGAGGAAATAAAAATCAAGTTTATTTGCAAAAAGGGCAATAATTTAGATGCTGTGAGGGTTTTTTAAACTGCACCCACTAAAACAATACAAGTTACTACTTAGTTTGAAAATTATGTTAATGTTAACATTGCTAATAAAGTTACATTGAAACAAAATATCTTTTGCTTAAGTTAAAAAAAATAAAAAAAAATCTGGTGGAGTTTGCTTGCTAAGAGTGCAAGTACTTTTAGTGTTCTAGGCCTGTTCTGCAGGTACACAGTATGTTCTTTCTGTTTCATTACCTAGTTAAATATATTTCAATTCACGCAAAATAAGAAACAAATTAAAGGAGGAAAATAACTGAAAAAAAGATTAAGTAAATAAGTAAGAAAATAACTAAAAGTTTAATTTTTACATTCTAAGAATAACATGAGTATGAAAGGATGTTATCTAACGTGAAGGTGTTTGAGAGGCAACACAATCAGCAATTCAGTTCATGTTACTCATTACAGAAATATTTATCTCCCCAGTATATCGTTTTAAATGAAGAAAAACAAAAGATCTTTTAAGCCTTTTTTTTTTCAAATAATCAAGGACAGTTACTTTAAGTATCTCTAAAACAACTATTTAAAAGTTAAACATTACAATGCAATTCCAATATCTAAGTAGAAGTTAATATAAAAGTGTAAAAATCCTTACTTATGTCAGAAAGTGATGAATCATGATTTTCTTCTATTAGATCCCTAGATTAGACAAGGCCTTTTATCGAAAGAAAGAAAACTGACCTCAGTTCATTCATCTTCATCTGGGTAAGTAACATGTTCTCAAAGGGGATTGAGGCTGCAGAACAAACTGCTAATAATTGAACCTGGCAGATGCCAAATGCTGATAGAAGAGAGTGTCTTCTTCTTGGGTGCAGTTCTGCACATTTTTGTATACTTCCCAATACAATTAATACCCACTTGAAGTAAAACGCAGAGCTTTTAAAGCCTCTAAGGAAAGCCAAGAAAAAACAAGTGTGAATTAAAATGTACTTATTAAGGATATTTCGCAGGAAGACTGCTTGTTGGTTGAGCGGCTACTGAACTGCAACACCAAGCCCCCACCCAGGCGGCTCCACTCTTCAGTTGCTCTAGAACGAGTCACGGGGCATCTCCACGGATGCAAATCGTCCCTTTGGCCTCACCATTGAACTGGCCTGGAAAGACTTTGAGAACCTGTTAAATTGATGGATACTTTTCTAGTGTTTTCATAACAGATGATTGATTTCATCTACAGGTTTTTTAAATATAAAAATAATTCCACCATGCAAAAGACAGGCTAACTCCTAATATACCAAGGGGATGTGAAAATGTACACTTTAGAAGAAAAATTGCATCTACCTGTCATGTTAACATCATGTTCATTAATACTTAGACTGATCCTTTGCCTTCCTTATCCAAGGAATGTATGTTATCATGAAATTCACAGACATATTTGAGGTTTTGGTGAGACATGGGGATATATATAATATATATATTTCTGTCCATATAATTCTGTCCGTAAACAGCAGATGTATTTGCAACATTTATTATTGTCAACCATGCTTAATTCTTAACAAAAAAATATGGATCTTACTGTGCCAGATACCCACAAACCAAAGATAATAACTGCAACATGGGAGTTTCAGTCCCATCCCTGTAATAGCCGCCAATCTTTCAGACAAATTCTAAGTTAACTTCAAGGAGATTTCTGCAATGTGTTTACTGTTTGATCCTATTCCAGCTTTCTGACAGACAGGTAATGGGAGGGCCCCAAAACTGCTACATTTTGAATGGCAACAAATAGACTTTCTTATATACATACATATACACACACACACTCACAAATGAAAAAAAAAAATCCTCTTGTCAAACATCCTCTGTTGGGTGATGATCTCATATAAATGGAAGACAAAACTCACCTGAAGAATATGAAATACTGCAGTGATACTATCCTCTAGAAGGTCTATTTTTAGCTGCCTCCCAACATATTCTCTTAGTAAATAAGCCATCTGGAGAAAAATGTTTAAGTATTTTACTCAGCAGTTAAGACTGCATAAATTAAGAAACTGGGTACAAACGGAAAGATCGGCTGTTGAAAGAAACATGGGCTGGCAATTTTAGAGAAGTCTTCACAAAATAAACCTCTAGCAAAACAACTCATTGAAGGTTGAGAGGAAGCTTTGTTGCAACCACTGGAGATGTCCTTCAAGATATACAAGTTCTCATATTTAAATAGATATTTTAACCGTAAAAAAACAGTAAAAGACACTCAGGTCTGTGCTACAGAACCACTATGTAAGGTGCTGCAGCAGAAAGCAGAACTTACCCTTAAGAATTTCATAAATAAAAAGGAAAAAGGTAACGTTATTTTTGCTCTGAATATCTGAACAATCCAGTGTTGCCAGTCTGGTCACTAATGCTTTTACTAGAGGACTTCCTAGCTTTCATCATTTGGCAGTCACTTGTGGAAGCAAGACTTAAGCTGATGCTTCAGCTGGAGGAAGATCTCAAATCTTATCCTACCTATTATACTAAAATATTCAAATGATGAATAATCATTTAGAAATAGCTGTATAAAAAATGGTCAGTTTATGCCCTATACCTAACACTGCTCCTTAAATTTTAGTGTCTGAAGTGTTCTGCAACTGTACATATTAAATCTATGCCAGCTTCCTACTTATTCCTAACCTACTCTAAGTTTTTGCTGCTTTTGATTTATGTTTAACCGATAAGAAGACAAGAAGTTCTTGTTACTTCACCATTTGTTTGGAAAGCCCTTTTTCTTAAATACTGAAACCATTCAGAAGTTTTAGAAACTGCCAAAGCTTATTTTCCCTCACTCACCACACCGAAGTTAGATTCCTACAGCTTTGGATCACTGCAAAATTAAAAAAAAAAAAAAAAAAAAAATTCTACAGACAATGTCATTTCTTTTGACTGCAAAATCCATGCAGGGCCAATGCATCCAGTGAATTTGGCAGAGAATTCCATCCAGAAGGAGGAAGAAATAAAATGGGACAGAATGAGCAATAATTTTGCTCCATACCCAGAAGTATCAACACACTGTGGGAGGAACACAATAAGAAAATTACTAATTCATTATGGTTTTGATCTCCTGTCTTAAGGAGGGGCTGAGAAAAAAGGGGTAAGTGTCGAACACAACACAAGGTGTGAAATGGGTTATATTTCCATTTGTAGTGCATGGTACAAAAATTTTGATCTGTCAGTTTTTAAAGTCATAACAGATCCATCTAGAGACCCTCCCCCCCCCATTAGTATTTTTGTTCCTTGGAAAAGAAAGGTAGGTCTTCAGTGCAAATGACACCACATGGTTGACAAAAAAAAATACATTCCCTTCTGCCAGCTGTCCTAACCACAGGGCTGATTTAACAGTCAAAGAACAGTTTCCAAACAGGAAGACACTTGACTATTCTATAATTATTCTAAAACTCATATCTAGCTATTTAACAGACAGTAAACAGGAAGATAGTTTAGGATAATACTCTGCCCAGGGGTAGTGTTTATCTGCAAGGTTTTCTGCATGCCTAATGGAGTATTGGCACATACATCCCACCATCAATACATTAAATCTCCTTTTTTCTTAAAAACATTAAAAAAAACACCTAAATATCCATTAATAAGCAATTCAGAAGTGTTCAAAAGCCACGTGTCACTGAAAACTGAGTATCTGCGCTGGAAACAGCAAAAGCTTTATCTGTTGTCATTAGATAAACACGACAACAGTACTATTTAAAATCCAACCAGAGCACTGACAGTTTTACTGTCTTTGACAGAGAGGCATTGTCATTAGAAGTGGGATGAAGAAAAATATTTAACAACTGTGCTGAAGATACTGCAGTATTATAAACTTCCCCAACTTCTGCAGGGACTTTTATGGGCAAGAGATGTGAAGAGATTCTGGCTCCTGCCAATTAATGATAAGAGCTGCTACTGGGATTTTCTGAAAGAATAAAAGGCCTTTTATGTTTAATGGCAGCTTGTGAACCAACGCCAGGGTTCTGCAACCCACAATGGAGAGTTTCGTTTCTGTGATAAATTTTGCAAGGAAAGAAATGAAAACAAAAGACAAAAAGCAGAGCTGATTTCCAAACTAGCCTGTGTTTCAAGGAAAACAAAAAGAATTTTAATAGTAGAGTGTCAAAATTTCAGGCACCAAGAGGAGTTTCTCTAATAAGCCCTCATCCTATGTCAAAATCCCCCAAACCAAGCCAAAAAAACCCCAAACATCCAACACGCTCCCCCGCAAAAGATCCAGGGAAGTACATAACTGTACTTCTCAGAACCACCTTATGCTAATCCACGTGGAGACTATTACCCAATTCTGATAGAAGGTTCTGCAGAAACTACAAAATATTAGGGCACGTTCCAAGTCCTACATTGTTTCCACTGGTTTTGTTGAACAAATGTGCAATTTAAACTTAATTATTCAAGGGCTTACTAACAACTCTTACTAAGACTTTGAGATAGCGTACAGCTATTCAGCGTTATGGAACTATTCTAGGGTCTCTCATATAATAAAAGGTCAGGTTCAGTTTCTTAAATGAAATATAACAACTAGTTCATGAGAGGGGGATGGTGAGTGGGAAAAAGATGAAAGTTTTGAAAAATCTGTTTTATTTCAGGTCTGTTTTAAAGAGAGGTTAATGCTTAGAACTGATTACGTAAGTGAACTTCTGGAAGAGACAATCACTTCATTGTAAGCTTAGTCTGTAACTCAAGCATAAGGCTTCCTAAAATAAAAGCCTTCTGAGTAGTAGTAATTGCACTCATCGCTCCATATGCCTCATGCCCTGCATCCAAAGCCCAACTGCCACCAGCTCAGCAACCCTTGTGCACAAAGCTCAGATGCACCAGAGAGCCCCAAGTGCTGCCAGAGTGCTAAACCAAGCAACCACTGTGCATAGTACTAGTGACATAAAACCTCAGTGACATAAACCCACCCACTGACATAAACCCCCACTATCTCACTTTCACCCATGCTTGAGCTAGCTGAGAAGGTTTTAGGTGTGGCTCACCACAAAAACAATCTCTGTGATGGTGACCCACACAGCATTTGTCATACACTGGTTGATAGAGGCTCCAGACTTCTCATTTTTATTCTTGCCATACAACAATGATGCCAGAGGCAAAATTTACAAGGCAAGCACCCATTTGATGCTGAACAGGGACCTCAGGAGCAACTTTAGACTCTGGTTCAAAGAGAAGAGTAGGGGAGAAACACACAAGGGTGTTCAGTCATAGATATTTTTGACCATCAGCTGGTGACAAAGAATCTGTTTTCTGTCACCTTTGATGATTCTCTTCATTAAATCTAAATAGTTCATATTAAATCTTTGCCCTCCCTCATAATCACAGAATCACTGAATCACAGAACGGGTGAGGTTGGAAGGGGCCTCTGGAGATCATCAAGTCCAAGCCCCCTGCTCAAGCAGGGTCACCTAGGGCAGACTGCCCAGGACCCTGTCCAGATGGCTTTTGAGTATCTCCAAAGATGGAGACTCCACAACCTCTTCGGGCAACCTGGTCTGGTGCTCTGTCACCCTCACAGTAAACAAGTTTTTCCTCATGTTCAGACAGAACTTCCTGTGTTTCAGATTGTGCCTGTTGCCTCTCATCCTATCACTGGGCACCACTGAGAAGAGTCTACCCCCATCCTCTATACACCCTCCCTTCAGATACCTATACATGTTGATAAGATCCCCCCTCAGTCTTCTGTTCTCCAGGCTGAACAGGCCCAGCTCAGCCTCATATGAGAAATACTCCAGTCCCTTAATCATCTTTGTAGCCCTTCATTGGACTGGCTCCAGTAGCTCCATGTCTCTCTTGTGCTGGAGAGCCCAGAACTGGATGCAGTACTCCAGATGTGGCCTCACCAGGGCTCAGCAGAGGGGAAGGATCACCTCCCTCGACCTGCTGGCAACAGTCTGCCTAATGCACCCCAGGATACCATTGGCCTTCTTGGCCACAAGGGCACATTGCTGCCTCATGCTTAACTTGGTGTCCACCAGCACTCCCAGGTCCTTCTCAGCAGAGCTGCTTTCCAGCAGGTCAACCCCCAACCTGTACTGCTGCATGGGGTTATTCCTCCCCAGGTGCAGGACCCTGCACTTGCCCTTGTTGAACTTCAGGAGGTTCCTCTCCGCCCACCTCTCCAGCCTGTCCAAGTCTCTCTGAATGGCAGCACAGCCCTCTGGCGTATCAACCACTCCTCCCAGTTTTGTATCATTAGCAAACTTGCTGAGGGTGCACTCTGTCCCTTCATCCAGGTCATTGATGAACAAGCTGCACAAGACTGGAGCCAGTACTGACCCCTGGGGGACACCGCTAGCTACAGGCCTCCAATTAGACTCTGCGCCGCTGATCACAACCCTCTGAGCTCTGCCATTCAGCCAGTTCTCAATCCACCTCACTGTCCACTCATCTAGCCCACACTTCCTGAGCTTCCCTATGAGGATGTTATGGGAGACAGTGTCAAAAGCCTTGCTGAAGTCAAGGTAGGCACCATCCACTGCTCTCCCCTCATCTACCCAGCCAGTCATTCCATCATAGAAGGCTATCAGATTGATTAAGCATGATTTCCCCTTGGTGAAGCCATGCTGACTACTCCTGATCACCTTCTTGTCCTCCACATCCTTGGAGATGGCCTCCAGCATGAGCTGCTTCATCACCTTTCCACGGATGCAGGTGAGGCTGACTGGCCTGTAGTTCCCTGGCTCCTCCTTCTTGCCCTTTTTGAAGACTGGGGTGAATGCTGGCTTTCTTCCAGTCTTCAGGCACCTCTCCTGCTCTCCATGACCTTTCAAAGATGATGGAGAGTGGCCTAAACAGTGACATCCAGCTCCCTCAGCATTGGTGGGTGCATCCCATCAGGGCCCATGGATTTGTGGATGTCAAATTTGCCTAAATGATCTCTAACCTGATCCTGCTTGATCAAGGGAAAAGTCTTCCTTTTTCCAGACTTTCTCCCTGGTCTCCAGGGTCTGGGATTCCTGAGGGCTGGTCTTAGCAGTAAAGACTGAAGCAAAGAAAGCATTCAATATCTCTGCCTTCTCTGCACCTTTATTGCTAGGGTCCCTGCCCCATTCAGTAGTGGGCCCACATTTTCCCTGGTCTTCCTGTTACTGATGTATTTCAAGAAGCCCTTCTTGGCATCCTTGACATCTCTAGCCAGATTAAACTTCAAATGGGCCTTCCTCGTCCCATCCCTGCATACTCTGACAACGTTCCTATATTCCTCCCAAGTGGCCTGTCCCTGCTTCCACCTTCTGTACACTTCCTTCTTCTGTTTGAGTTTTGTCAGGAGCTCCTTGTTCATCCATGCAGGTCTCCTGCCCTCTTTGCTCGACTTCTCGCTCATAGGGATGCACCGCTCTTGAGCTTGGAGGAAGTGATCCTTGAATATTAACCAGCTCTTTTGGACCTCTCTTCTAGGGCCCTATCCTCTCTCATGTGAATGTCTCTTGCGTCATTAATACTCAGCATCAGCTCTCAGAGTTGCACAGTATAGTTTCTTGCCATGGAGCTCCAGCAAGACTCTGGATCCCGCAAAGATTGAAGTATGTATTTTATACAAAATTTTCATCATGAATAATCTCATTTTGAGCCAACATCTTCAAAGAAGACAGAGAATGAACTACTAAAGAGTTACACAGACTAAGGTCAGAGGTTAATGATCTTGCAGAGCACTTTGCTACTTCCTTTCTGCTCAGGAGGAAAAGGGTGGAAAAGCCTTGGAAGGGAGTGCAATGCAAAAGTGCAATCGGAAAGAAACTACATGGTTAAAGTACTGTACATCTATCACCTATCTTCAGGAAAACCTTGCACACAATAGTATGCCAAGCAAGCAGGCAGGTGTACTGAAAGATTGCAATTTTTCACACTAATTTCTCTTTGTTGTTTTTCGGCATATTCAAGCTGTACACAGTACAGCTTGAATACAATATTCTAATTCAAGCCTTGCTTTATAAGATATTTCCCCATTTAATTTATGTTGCTGTAAACTAAATGCAAATGCAGATTGCATAATAGGGAAACTTTTGAAGCTTTGTTAGGTTATTTGGAGCTACAGAATTTCATGGGATTATCAGGGAAAAAACTGTTGCACTCATCAGAGGTAGAGACCTACGAGAAAGAGAGACTTCTTTATTTAACCCTCTGGTTTTGTTTTAAATAGAAATACTTTCGATATTTTGAGAGAAGCGAGTAGAACACAAAGATTCAGAGGAGACAAGCTTTGGAGAAATGGATTTTTATTAGTCAGAAAATGATAACATGACAGTTATTCTCTCAGTTGTGAAACAGTTTCTACCCATTTTTTTCAGTTTTCTGGACAATGAGCAATGCAGTTCAATGATTTTTTCCAGTCACCCAAGTACATATGGCTGGAAGCAGTGTATGTTCTGCTGTTCAGGCACAGGACCAAAATCCGATTCTGACCAGTTTCTACTGCAGAAACTTTGGGCAAGTAAACAGACACCAAAATTAAACAGAAGTCACAAGCAGAGAAAATATGTGTTACCCAGAGGGTACCAGCACAAGGTTCAGAAAGCTGAGCTGCCTCAGGTCTTCAGCAGCTCCACAAAAGCACTGCTCATTATATATCGTAAGAAGCAGTGCAGTGATTATACCGCATTCCAGCATAAATGCTGTAAGAAAGCTAATTTTACCTCCAAATGCAGGTAAATGCAAGTAACTGACGTTCTCAGTGAGCATCAACCTACAGCTTTGAAATTATTAATAATTTCATAAATGCTTCTTTTCAAGCAAAGTCTCAGAATTAATTTCCTCACTAAGACCTGTGCATCAGCCTTCCTTATGGTGTTTTGGGATAACAAAATGATTTTCATCCCTCCCTCCTTCCCACAGACCCCTGCCACCTGCACTACACCAAATGATCTCCTTCCAGAGCAGATGCTGTTTCAGGGCTTCCAATACTGATCAATTCAGGAAGCACACCACCTTTTGAAGGTAATCTCATTGGATAATTTAATTATTTCAATCCAATTACTTTCACCTCCTTCCCACATTTGAATGTTTAAGTAATGGAAGTTATTAGAAAGACCCTCATTAGATTAAAATACAGGCCTGCTATGCAATAAATGACTCAGTGGAACCATGCTAAAAATATCTAACAGATCAGTGATTGGCAAGAAAGCAACCCTCCAGCTCCCCTCTAAATCACCAGTGAAGCAAAAGGCTAAGAAGAAGAAACCACCAGGTCATCATCCTGCTTCCAAGATGTCCTGTAAAAAAAAAAAAAAAATCTGTTCTGTAGAATAAAAACCAAAATTTTCAGAGCTGCTACAGGCTACCAACTAAGTTAGTGATCATTTTTTAATTAATCATTTATGTATCTTCACTCGGCATGTTATGCATGTAGCATACATAACAATAATTTTATGCTTTTGAATCTGTGTACTAAAAGCTAGACAAACCCATTTTTAATATACACACTACAAGTATTACATTTCTAAAAAGTTGCATTAATATACAGGTTAATTTACAAGAAAATATTGATATTTGATCCCAAACACTAATTTAAAGCTTCTGGTCAGAATTTACAACAAAAACAAATGCCAGTATGTTGGAGCTGAAAGAATTCTCTCAATTTTACTGTTCATTCCCATTTTGCTCTGAAGTGGTACAATGACATCAGTGAGAAAACAGTACAGCACCTGAGAAGAGAGGTGAACGCAGATGAACAAAGTCTGCAAGTAACAGAGGGATGAAAAGGAAGAAGAGAGATCTTGGCTTGAGTAGTCATATCTTTAGGCCTCATAATTTGTTTTCCATATAAATGTTTTCCTTGCTTAACTATACAGTGCAACATCTAGTAAATTACATATTTACTGCAGGGGAAGAAACCCATACTTCCACATCCATAAGATGATGCTCTCTCTCAGCATTTTAATTTCTGGGTGTACGTCACTGGCATCATCCACTGCAAAATACTGCTAAATTAACTCACAAACTTCTTCACTGCTTCTTGGTGGGTATTTTATACATTAAACAGGGTATAACCATTTATTGCAGATATTTGAGGATCCTAGCATGATTAAGTGTACTAGAAAAAGTGTTCTAGCTGCAAGAAGACAAGAGCATGCACAACCTCAAAAGTGTTATTTGCCATTGAGAATAGACCTATTTCACTCAATAAGTAAACATCTAATGTTTAATTCATGCAACACAAAAATTGTAGGGGAATAGTTGTTTCCATGAGTTTCTTTGACTTTGAGAAGAGCATCAATAAGATTCTGATGCAAATGAACACAGCTTTTGAGCCCTAACATCCACACAGTTCCCATTAAAGCTGTTACCTTTCAAATTACATATGTATTTCTGTCACTATATGAACTGACAGTTTAATTAGTCATTTTCTGGTTTTGTTTTCCATGAAAAAAAAAAAACCCACCTCATACCTTGTATTGTACAGGTAAGCTCCTTCACCAACAGACAGCACAATGAGCTGGTCATGTGAGGCTGTAGATGTGGAAGTCTTATTGAAACACTCACTGCAAGGACAGTTGGGCTTTTGTTTTTAAATGCTGGTGAACAATCATGGCGCTATTTTTCCAGACACACATCTACCTGGATGTATTTGCCTGCTCTGCACCACACCAAGGTGCCTCTGGAAATGCTCTCCTTAGGGGCGTCAAGGTCTTTCTGCAGAAGAGTCCCATTTCCAGTTCCTCCAGTTTGACACTGATTTTCAACAATGATTCACAGGTGATAAAATGTTCCTTCAGCTTTCCTGTTCATTGCCATTTCACTCTCATGGCAGCCTGGCTCAGAGTTATTTTCACTGTCTTTGCACACACCCTACTCCTAACCACTTTGCACTGCTAGAGGAAGCAAGAAGCCACTCTGTTGCCCTGGTTAAGCAGGACAACTTTGGCTGGGGAGTCACAGTACTTTCTGGGAAGGAGAGAAGCAAGCCCAGCAGCTTTAGCGCCAGCACTTCTCAAAAAGAAACAGACAGAAAAGCAGGGCAAAGCAATACAAAACCCAGCCCAACCCTGAAAGTTTTGTTCTTCAGCAGCAAAGGAACAAAACTGCCATGCCAGGGTTCTCGGGTTTCTTCTCATCATGTACATTGAAAGGTGCCTTGTGAGGTGCAAGCAAAGGCCAAAACTCAGAATGTGCAATTTAGCGGTGATCTGACATTTCAAGGGCTTAGCAGACAGGCTGTTGGTCACCCTTGCAGTTCCCTAGGAGGGGGGTGCCACAGATGGGGTCTACATCCCAGCCTTGGCTGGAAGAAAATGTCTAGGATTAGGGTTACGGTTTAGGGTTAGGGTTGAGAGAAGGACCGTTTATGGGTGGGGTGCGTGGAAATCAACACACCTGAACAGAAACTGTTTTTTAACCTGTACTGCAAGACCGAACAACCCATCCTAAACTTTAGGTTTTCCAATAAAAAAAGTTCTGAGTCATTATCCATCTCAAGCATCCAATGCCCCTTCATATCCAGCCACCTCCTTCCTATAGATTGGCTTGTTACAGCTTTCCCATCCTTCAGCATCCAACTTCATATTGTGCTAATTTCATCATCTTGAAGTTAGTCAACTGCTAATTTTCCTGAACATCCTCTTGTTACTGTGTTACCAGACTGGAAGTTTCTGTTCCCTCCACTTTCTTCATTGGTTAGTTGCAGCGTATACTCCCATCGTTTCATACATGCTTCCTCTTTACAATCAATCTTTCCAATCTCTTGAGAAAGCTGTTCTTGTGTCCCATTCTCCTTACCTGTCTCCAAATCCCTTCAATTATCCAACATTCTGTCTGGACCGGTCTATTTTGTACTGAATGCAGCAATCCAGAGACAAGCAAACCTGCTGAATTATTATAACTGTTTTGCTTATCCATCTTCTCCCCTTATGCATCCCAGCAGTGTTTGCCTAATTGACAGCAGCTGTACATGCTTTTTTTGTTTTTTTTAATGCAGATGGATATAATTTAGAATCTTACAAAATATGTAAGGAAGAAAATTGTATATTTAGCAACATTAGATTCTCTCTGCAATACACCACCATCCACTCATTACATTCTCCTGCAGTTCTCATCTGTCCAGACCCAATCAGCTTATCTGCTAATTTGGGACAGATGAGTGGCTCAGACTGCATTGGGGGTGTGGGGGGGGAGGGAGAGAACAGCAGAGGATTCACCAGCTACAGATCCTAGGGGCAATCCCAGAACCACATGTTCCTGGCAAGGGAGATGGAAAAGAAAATGATAAAAGAGGGCAACAGGCAGAGGCAATTATATGCCAGGGAAAACCTTGACAGTATACATCATACAAGGGTCACAAGAAGAGTCCTCTGCAATTCCTATCCAGGTGCTGTTTCAGCTTGCGTTCTCCAGATCTTCATTGCTGCTGCTCATTGGGGAAGTATCACTCCTATCTTGGAAGAAGTAGATTTGAGGTCTTGAGATAAAAATCGGCTCTAAAGAAAGGATCTGGTTTTTGTTTTGCAACCCCCTCACATTTAAATTTCTTTCCAAGTTAATACAAAAGGCAACATCCCAAAGTTCAAAAGCAGTAAGTTCTCACTACATCATGCTATTAGGCATGGGGATCCCAAAAAAGGCTTTAAGGTTTATATTCACAGGAATTAGGGATTCAAGGCAGAGCACTTCAAATCAATGACTTGCAACATCATTTCTGATTTAACTCCAGAGCAACTGTACACATTCACTGCACAAAGCTGACCAGCTTTGTCCATTCTGAATAAAGACAGGGTTCCTCACTAGAAAATGTGCAGTACTCTACAGTGCACTCATCCAAATTCAGATAGACAAACATTCTCGAACTCACACAAAAGGGCGCTGAGAGATGTGTAGATTATAACAGATGCAAACTATTTTATAAAATGTACCACAGAGCTGGCCTGAAAAAGCAGCACAGTGCATATGTGCAGACATGACAAGCACATCATCCACTATGCAACACTGCTGGAAGCACTGTACACTACTCTATGAACACTGTACGAGCCAGCCATGTGTTCAGACAGTGTCATGCCTGTTACCTTTTATAACAAATTAGGCAATCCTGTTTAAAGAACAGTAAAGATTTGGACAGACTAAGCTATTCTGCTAAGAACAAAAGGATGATTTGTATGATTTCTTTTTAGGAAAGGATAACTGGGAGTTAATCAAGACAAATATACACCACAGATCTTGGAGTTAAGAAGTGGTGTTCCCAGGGGCCTGACCTACATGCACAGGAGTTACATGCAAACGAGCACAGCTCATTCCAGCACGTGTGCAGCCACCCTACCTCACAGGGAGATGTAGCCTTCCAGCAGAAGACTAATAGTTAGCATAGGTACGGACCATACACAGAGAGGCTTTCTGTCTATGATTTTGGGCTATTCTAGGGCAGGCAAAACCAGAGGATGGCAGCAGATAATTGAAGCAGACTACATCTTGCACTGACCTTGGCTGTGGACACCAGACTTTAAATGCTAATACAATATAGAAGACAGCTAGAGACCACTCATTGGGCAAGTAAATCCTTGTGCTAATAGTTAAAGCATAAAATCAGCTCACAGCATCTGCTGGGGAACAAAATGAGCTGAGATGGGGGAAAGGCAGTAAATAAGGAAAGGGTCTTTTACGATTCTGCTGCCTTGCAAGCTCAGCACTGCCTGAAAAATTAAATCAGGTTTGTAATTCTGGCTCATCTTTTCACAGGTCAGACAGGATTGCTTCTTACATAGATCTTGGGGCAGGGGCGAAACAGCTTTGCTTATAGACAATAAAGCTACTACGTAAAAGGACTGAGGCAGTATGTTCAGTTATCTCAAGCCAAGAGATTTGCTTCCCCGCAATTAAAAATGCTGGTTTGGTTTCAAAATCTACATGTGATCTGCTGTGTCAAGTAGGTCCTCCTCCCATTCTTCTGTTCTGGTATTTGAGACCTACTGAAGACATCCAGGTAGAACGACCTGATAGTCTCTTCTAATACACATGAAATATCAAATGCATGCAATGAACTTTGGAGGGCTATACGCAATTCATGAGCTCTTACCAAGAAATGTAAATCATTAACAGTCTGCAACAGATTAAATAGCTTATTTAATTCAGGGATGTTCCAACTACTAAGCATCTGGAAGGAGGGAAGGCACCTGGAGGGAGTTATTTTAATAATTTAAGAATTTTAAGAATTTAGTCAGAGGCCAGTGGGAGGTGAAATTTTTTTTATAATCAATTTTTATTACAGTGGGGAGGAGGAAGGAGAACACCATTCAGAGATCAGAGAGAGCTATCCTATGGGTAGGATCTAACCCCCAAAATAAATCAGCTGTACAGCTTGCTCTACACAATACCAATGAACAGAAACAGCAAGTTTACAAGAAAGACCCAGAGAAGTTATGACCTTGAACACTGAAGTGAACAAATGGGTTGTTTTGGAAATACACGCAAACTTTCATCATCTGCACTGCACAGCATAAATTAAATGCAAGCTAACAAAGGCTCTTAGAAATGCAACAACCAGATCATTCCACAGATGTGTCTTTCCCTCCCTGGCACTGCACCTTTAAAATGCTTACTTCACTCACGCAAGTCTGAAAGACTAAGGTTTGTCTTTGCTTTTCCCACACTTTTTTTTTTTTCCTGTCCAGGACATTTAATAGTTTCATTTGTTCAAGTTTTTTGAAAGGAAAGTATTTCTGCGGAAGGAAACAAAAGCTCATGGTATGGCAGCTACATGTTAAATTAGCTGCCACCGAACACTGGGGATCTATGTCCTAGCATTCCCTGGGGTTGACTAGTAACCCATACTTGAGACACATAGGCACCAAAGAGGACCATCCAGCAGTCTCCTTCCACGCAATTACATCACTTAAGCCTGGAGACATTTCTCTATGCTCCCATCAGTTCTCCCAGTCATCCCACACTGTCTGCTCTTCTGACTCCCTTCATTTTTATGCACATCTCAACCAAGCTATTTCTCTCTCTCTAGAGTTTTGGCTCCAGCAATTTACTTAGGCAATGGCTGACAGTGATTTACAAGTCCTGCTAGACTTGTTTTTTTTTAAATACTCAAACTGTAGACAAGAACAAAAATTTCAGATGAGTATGTATGTGTGGAAAAGATGCAGATGCTCCTTCCCCACCCCAGTCCTCTCCTGTTTCTGAAGTACCTCTTAACTAGCAGCCACCAGCCCACCAAGGTCACCCCTTTCCTTGGCAGCAGCAAGTTTCCAGCATTTGGGCATCCCCAAGCAACTGCTCAAGCAGCTGTTGTCCCCTTCCTCACCAAGTCAAACATGGCTTTGAAGCAATGAGGCAAAGGCAAAAATTGCTATTCCTTCCACCTTGCTGCAAAGGAACGAATCTCTTCCCATTTGATTTCCATTTTGCTACTGCTTGTAGCATCCCAGCCCACTCCCCACTGCCTGGAGGCTTCACACATGCCTGGGGTCTCCATTATTCAAAACAACTGAATGCATTTTAATAATATTTAAGTAGATAAAAAAAGTCCAATGAGATAGCAATTACTATGGACTGCTAGTGGGAAAGGACGCTGCTGGAACAGGAGGATACACTGGGTATCTTAGCTTTTCAGAGGGCAACATCTGGCAGATAAAACAGCTAAACAAGCTGAACACCTTTCCATCACCAATATACAAGGTTATTTACCAGATTTATGGTGCCACTGTTCTTCCAATCTAAGCTACCCCATTTCATATCTTTTTTTTTTTATCAACTGACAACTGAATATTGATATTTAACAGCATTCAGCATTAATAAGGATGTGTGACTGCTCTGAGCTTGGGCAGGGAAGAGATAGTTTGCCTCTTTTCAGTTTGTAAGACAGGGCCACTAAAAGAATGAATAAACAGAAAGGTAAGGAAAGGAGAGAGTGAGTTAAGAGGAGTTACATTAGAGATAAAACATGAATGGGAAGAATAAGCAGTAGGGCAACAGGTTATAAAGTACAAATGATACAGTCTTCAGTGAATAAGGACAGTAGTGAGCAGCTGGTTCAGTAAACCCTAGCCAAGACATCCAAAACAGTGTAGTATTTTGCAATAATAGATCTATCCAAATTGAGGCAACAGACTGAAGACAAATCCCTGAAACCCCAAGATTCCCCCCCACCATTATCAGAATTGCTGGTGTATCAAGAAGGTTTTTTGCATCAAATTAGCCCAGCACCAGAAAGAAGGGAAAACTTCAACTCCATACTTTTCATTTATGAACCATTCTGGCAGTGACAGACATGGTAATGAAAACCTTTCCAGCTACACTAGACAACTAAATATTTTCCTGTATGTAACCTCCCAATATGTAACATGGAAAGCATGTACTACATTAAGGGTTCTCCAAATAGTGCACTTATATTTTGCTCCATACCTCACAAATACAATTAGCTGGTTCTTGCACTGTTACTTGGGTCGCTATATCCATTAGGCAGTTTTCATTAACAGACAGGATTTTTGGGGGCATTTTAGCCAAATGAAGGTTCATCGTCTGTTCCTGTGAAACAAGCATATAGGAAACTAAACAACGGTTTAAAAAAGACACCCAACACAGACTATTTACCTGAGTATGATTTCATGTTATCTTTTTTCCTTCAACTGAATACTGCATAATTTGTACTTGAAACAAAATATTTTCACTGTACATATTTTCAGGAAGTGAAAAAAACTCACTTCCATTGGCTTCCTCTGCAGTGCTTGCGAAAAGTTTCAATGCTTAATGCCATAGCACCGGTTCTTATCAAATTCCTCCTCTTGTTCCCTTCCCAACTTGAGTCAAGGTACTACTGAGTCTCAACAATAAAACATTTTTGCGCTCAAAGAAGCTTTTGAATAAATAAACACATAGCATAGACTCAAATTCAGTCTTGTTTAGGAAATATTTGCAAAACATGAGTATTAGTCAAAAATAAAAAACAGGTGTTTGAGGTGCTTCTATATCAATCATGGACACAAAGAAAGCAGCACCAAGATCCAGCTTCAATAGGAGAACTTAAGAACAACGGTATCAAACATGAGCAGGTCTAACATAAGTGCACAGATCTGGGAGCACAACCCCCCCCCAAAAAAGGTGGGTATTCAAAAATAGGACTCTCCAAACAGTTCATTAAATATGGCAGCTCAAGCCAACTAATGCCAAAAAGGTGTGTGAAATCCTGCACTCTTCCCAGGCCCTGGCACACACCTGCAATCCCAATTTGGACTGCGTAAGCACCTGGGTCCCAAATTCTCTCCTCACAAAACCCACCCTTACTCCATAATAGCTTAGTGGTAAGAACACCCAACTAGGAGGGCGAAACAGGCTTTAGGATCTTCTGAGCGTGCAGAGGTTGAAACCACACTCCCCAGAATCAAATCTCAAACACAAGTCTAACAATAAAAATAGCTGATGCTAAGTCACCTCACCGGGTGGTCATTCCTCTGGCAGCCTGCCCATTTTCTCCCTAGGAGCCTTAGCAAAGTCAGAAGTCCCCTGCGCCTGCTAAGTGCTTATGACAGTAACTAACCACTATGAAGTCTTATCAATGATGAAGTACTTACCACCAACAGCAGTTAAAAAAATAAGATGAAGCCTGGATACTCTCCAATTAAACAAGAACTAAAATCCTATGTTAGACAGGATGGATAATCAGATGTTCTTCCTATGCCCTCCCTCTACAAAGAAACTTTCCGTTTCTACTTTCAGCTTCAGCAATTGATTTTTTTTTTTCCTCTCCAAACTGCCTAATTTTTCAGGTAATACATAACATTGCCAAATGGTGACATAGTGTCATTCAGATCTGTGATTTCAGGAAACAGTATCAACGTAGTTATGTAGGAGGAAGGGGAGCCAAGTTAGACATCTTGTTCTGTTTATTTTCATGTTACTTCTGCATCGTTGATATCTACTCATAAGTTTATTAGAGCCCAAATCTGTCCCTCTTTCTCTTACTGTCTGGTTAAAATCCTTGTTTCCATAAGATTTGATGCAATGGAGGCAGAGAAGAATTTCTATTTGTACCAGGAGCAAGAAAGTATGCTTTTGTGGTACAGCAAAAGAAGCATGTTTTGTAGAAAAATGCTAATAAGAATGTTATAAAACCACATATCTTGAGTATTCAAGGTACACATGATTCTATGGAAATCCTGTTGCTTTCTTAAATCCTCTGATCTGGGACCTTAAAAAGGCAATCACAGTCCTGTAACTGCTTAGGGCTGGGCTATAATCCCCGACATAATTTCCTCAGTACCAGAGGACACAGCAGGGAAGAATTTCAGACCAACCAGCCTGAGAACAGTTACAGTGATATTAAAAACTAAACAAGAAACTTTTCATAAAAAGGGAGTGAATACAAAAAGCTCCTACAACAAAACATCTCCTGCAAGAAATCCAAACGAGAGCAGATGAGTACCCTTGTGTGCCAGGAAAGAACAATAATGTATTGTGAAAGATGAAAAAAACCCAAAGCATCTCACCACTGAAGGGCCCAGCTCTGAAAAATCAAACACGACTCAGTAACTCTGTAAGCTCAGGAGTAGGAAGAAAACCCACCTTCCATGAAGCAGTGTCATGCCAAAGAGTTTTTGAACAATGACGCTACAGCCAATGTGTACGTTGTACTTTTGCCTCCACCACTGTCCTACACCATTTACTGTGGCACTGAAAGCTAAGGGGTCCCTATCATAATTCTGCCTGACGCAGCAGCTGTAGTCACACTTCTCCAGTAATGCCCATATCTCATCTGATCCTGCTCACAACGAGGTCGGCACCAAAACTCTCAAATGATGTTGGAGCTGGGTGAAATGATTTATGATAATTTTAGTGTTCATTTATACATTGAAGCAAAAGCAAATTATTCTTCCCAACAGGAGACATACCAGTAAGTGATTTTGGGATGAGAAATGGAAAAGACATTTTTCAGTTCAGGATGGTACCTTATTGCCACAGACAGACTCTTGTCCAATAGAGCACAAAAATGTAGCAAGCAAAACAGACGAAAAAAAAATACTGAAATAAATATAATGTGAATCCTCAACCACGGACCAAAACGGAAACATCTTGTACAAAAATAAGCTATACAAGACTGTCCCCAAGACAATGTATGTAACGTATGTATGCCCCAACAACATATGTAGCTTCTGTTACATTATCAGTGGCAGGTAACCTGGACAAGGCAGAAAGACCTATATCACATTTACAGAACAAGTGTCTCCAGCTGTAAAGTGCAATCTACTGCAAACGTGCCCTGAAAGAATCCATTTAATACTTTGATTTTGTACTTGAAGTTTTCTATGCTCTTCTCAGGTAGTGAAGTTCAGGACCCATTTAAGTAGTATACTTCCTCTTGGTTCCTGTGTAGCATTACCAGTTTTACCAGGAAATGAAAGTTTCTTATCCGCTATCCATCTTGACGTTTTAATACATACTACAATCAGAGATTTCTAGAGTCATTTGGCAGCAACACCAAAGATCTTCACAGATTTTACTGAAGCCTTGGTTACAGGAAAGATGTATAGAGTAAAAACAATACTTGGAGTAAGGTCTGAGGCTAGTATAGGTCCAACTTATTTCAGGAGTTTTAGGGACTAAGAGGAGCAGAAGGATCATTTTTGTGACTGAATGTCTTTTCAAAGATGAAAAGTTTAAGTAAAGCCTTCCTGTGAACAGTCTCCATGTTTGCCTGATCTCAAAGGTTTGCTCTACATTTGAATCACCTTCATGAAGAATCCTTTCTCTTCAGCACATAACCCCAAAATAGATGCTGATTTCAAAGGAGTAGAGGATTAGTGACTTGTATTTCAAAACTGGTCTTTGTTACAGCTTGACACTGTTCTACTACTTTCTCTGAAAGTATAGGACCAAAGCTTTCACTTGGCCTGAAGCAGCAGAGGGGCTGTTACATTCATCACAGCCTAGGCCTGGGCTCTTCTGCTGGCAGCCCACAGAGCAGCTCCAGTGCAGCTGCAGGTGTATCAAGCCTGCTGGAAGGATGCCATCCCAGGATGGTGTCAGCAGAGGATGAGCTGGTATATATTTATATCTTGTCTCCCAGATCCATGGGACACAACAAAGCAATGCTCAGCTCAAACCAGTCAAAGATTTCCCTGGGTGTCAAAAGCAAAGGCTTGGGGAAAGAAATTACCTTGACCACCACAGCACAGATCTCCACTGTCAGGGAACATGAGGAGATATACTTGTACAGGTAACAAGTTCAGTGCTTGGGCCTCCAAGATGCAGTGTGCAAACATGGAGATCTGATGGGAGTAATCTACCGCAGAGGCCACCAGCGCCATCTCTCTGCTTCCTCTGGGTTTCAGTCCTGACTGCAGCCACGCAGCTCATGGGCTGACATTGCATGCTGGAATCCAGCAGTACACATATTGCTGCTCAGCGTCGTGACCTCAGAAGATCTGCCCTTCCCCAGACAGCTGGCTGAAGTTAATTTTAAGAATCTCAAATTATTTTTGGTCTCAAATTCAGGTTTCTTAAACTTATTTTTACAAATCTCAGACTAACAGAAATGGTTACAGACTGACCAGTTTCAAGGGTCATGTCTTATTTAAACCAGATGGTTCTTTTTTATAATAATCACAAAGACAATTTCCCACAGACATTTTAAACACCTCTACAGCAGAGGTGGCCATAAGATCTGGGCGCCCTGGTTGTGTAAGTTATAGCTATATTAAAAAAATGATACAGGCCTGGGATCAGTCTCTGGCACTGAGGCTACCTGGCATAGACAAGAACGACTGCATCCAAACCATATATTGGGAATGGTCTCTGGTCCAAGCTAATTCTCAAACCCTGCCCCGGGGATTGTTTGACACCATCCAGATTGGCTTGCAGCAAGAACAGTCCCAGCTACAATCATACAATATAGACAGCCAGATTCCCGTGCCTGAGAACGTGCTCTGGCACTATTTAATTTATTAGAAATGTATTAGAAATGTAGCCATCATAACAACCGATCCTTCAGCTGCCTGTTTCTCCCAGCTGTCTCATGTAGTTATTGAGAAGAGGAGACAATATCGATCTCGCTGAAGTCTGCCCTGCATACATCATAATGTGCAATATCGTCCTTGTTGAGAAGAATGTCAAAATGACTAGGAGTTTGTCGTCTTTACTCACAGTAGACCTCTCTTCTTGTTACACTATATGCCACAATAATATCTCAAGATGGTCCATATTTTCCCCAGTTTTCCTCCTTCATTCTTATTAGCCTGAGGTCAGTGGGAAGGTATTGGCCATCAACTGAACAAAGAGCAATTTCTGGCTTAAATAGAGTCATCACTCACAGCCATAAAGGGAAGCCAAACTAAAAACAAACAGGAGGGCAGACTATTGCCAGCCTAGTGCTTCAGAATTATCACAAAGTCTGGTTTACAAATTAGGAGCCCACCTGCAAACACAGACAGCATCACTTAGCTCTGGAAGAATACCTTTGAATTTGAGGTGTCAGTATACGCACATATATCACTTTTTGAAATCACTGTTCACACTTGAATGCAAAACACTTTTGACTACGAATCACTAAGCAATTACCCTTGTCATTTGTTTTCCCACATCGAGAATTTTTGTCAAAATGGTCATTTGTCTGCTTCTCTCACATCACTCAATATACAAAACACTTGCCTCTACAGTTAATAGTCACATTTTTGTGATTAAGAGCTGAATAACAATTACAGTTGTTTCCGAAAGAGTCTGGTTCTTTAAAGAATATAAAAATGTCTTTTTATGTCAAAGTGCACAAAAGCACAAGCTCTGTTTTGGAGCAAGCCAAATGAAAGACAATTGGAGACACTGACCACGAAGGACCAAACCATTTGAGAGGTTTTTCCAAGCTTCCTGCTGGTTAGAACACCTAGGAATTTGCAATACTTGGCCATTCATTCAGACTTGTTCACACCTCTTAAAAAGGAGACAACGTGCTCATTTGGGATCCTTCGGAAAGAGTTTAAGTCATCAGAGCTCTTGAGAAGGATGAAAAGAAGCTGTGACACAATAGGACTCTATGGACAAAATGAATCCAGGATGGAGACCTCTTGGCTTGGTTTCCTATTAATGAAAACTTATTAAAGAAATCCTTACCAAGCTCGCTTCTTATCCACCAAAGAACCTACTGGGGAGCAGAGAGAGAAGGAATAAAAACATCCATAATCACAGAAGAGCTTTCAGGATTCAATTAAAGTTCATGCATTTTCAAGCACTACAGCGTATAACTTTTTTAAACAATCAGCTCATTCATAACTCTTTCCCTACTGGTTTCTCTGGTATTTAATATGGGTTAGTCACAGGATTAGAGAAAAAGTTAACCACTGAAAGCCTAAGGATATGACTACCAATATTCACAGAACTTCTTGTTAAATAAAAAACTCCTACCCTTTCTTTTAATCTTCTACTCCAGAACCAAGATTTTGGATAAAAGTAGTCATTAAAGCTACTGTGGGAATTCCTGCCTTCCAGCTGTCACATGCTCCCCCACCATGATGAATACAAGCAACTATAAAGGAGAAAGAGCGTACAAAGGCAAAGATAAGGTACCAAGCAAGCGTGGTCCTACATGCCCCTCTGGAAATAACACTCCGTAACACTTCCTTCCATCTGGCTCCTGCAGCCAGTGAGGCAGCGCCGCGCACCGGGGGCATCTGTGCAGCCTGGCATGCTAACTGCAGAAACGGTGCCAGTAAAGCGGCCGAGAGCGCCTCGCCCCGTGTGCTTGATGTGCCTCCTCCCGTCTGCCAGCATGTCGTGGCTCACGCTACTGCAGGACTCCAAACCCTGCAGCAAGCTCTCCAAACTTTTAAAGCCATTCTACTATTTGGCTAGAAATAAAGCTAGTAACAGCATGAATCCGAATTTGAACGTGAAGGATTTTGTTAAGTAAATGTTTGTAAGAGACTAAGCTGATGTCCCTGTTCAAGTCAGGCAGAATCATTTGCCAGCTGATATTTTTAAAGCAAGATCATAGATTCAGCTATTCCCATTCATTTGCTGACAGTTGCAGTAAGTTAGTGAGAAGAGATTTGTTTATAAAGTCTGATTCACTTCCTGAAGCGCAGAGACTGCACTCTTCTTAGGCAAGGGATTAGTGTCTATAGCTTGTGTAACCAAATCCTTCTGTAAAACACAGTGTGTCAATTATAGTGGCCTACCACCCATTAGAGTTGATGTGCTTAAGCTAACTGCTTCTCCTGCCTGAAGAAATCTAGCATATGTCTATTCTTAGCTGATAATGGCAGCTAATGCAGTTTCAAAAAACTCCTATCCTGTCTCACTTCAGACTCAAGGCAAACATGAGGTAGTATTAAACAGACTTTTACTCTTTAGAGAGGGTTAAAAACCTTAACTGCTCAGGCAGCACACAGAACAGCCAAGGCACAGCACTGGTAGACCCAGTATGCACTTTTGGAGTTTAATTACAGTTATTCTGGCAGAGTGGGGTGTAAAATGGGGCTGACTGGTACAGCATACAATACGTCATTTCTCTGAGGCAAATAAATAAGTCGAGTTTGTAATTCCAATCATTAAACAGTTCTAGTCTAGGTTTAGGGCACAATAAACCTGAAGGTATTAATTTGGACTTGACAGATGCATCCTCTTCCCACTCCTCTCCTTCAATACAATAAATATTGGGCCAGTTCTATTCCTGTCCTCCCCAGGCTAGTACTTGTCATTCTTTCTGTGACCAATAACTGTCCTAACTGAAATCTGCTCCGATCTCCAGCTTTTAGCAGAAGCAGGTACTGATTAAAAAAAAAAAAGATCTGTTATCATGGAACTTCAGCTCTGGAAATGAGCATTCAGCAAAGACCCTTCCACCTTCCCTTTAGCTACTGGCCTGCAGAGAGCAGACTACATTCGGGTCGCTGTCTCATCCAGGTCTCCTGCGCCACAGGAGTTTGAAGCAATGGGACCAGCAGGACAAGAGCAGTCACAAGGGCTGTACAGCAGCACACAGCCTGCATGGAAGAACAGCATAGGCTCAGCAAAGCAGAGGCACAAGATCTTATACTGACATCCCAGTAACTGCAGAAGTGCAATCGGCCTTTGACAGTAGCTTATTGCTTGTCTGGTGAAATAAAGGCAATTTTTACTGTCCCAGCCACTCTAAGAGACATGCTTCATGAGCCTAGCCAAAATACCATGTAGAGGATCTCCCCTGCCACCAAAATGCTGCAGTTGTCTTCAGTCAGTTCTGCATGCAATAAAAGCTATACTAGACCATAAGTCATGTCCATACCACCAAAGCAAAAAGCACCTGCAAGAAATTCTACTTTCAATCTGTACCATGCATACCTGCTGTAAGACTTGAGGCCTTCAAAAAGTCAACTCAAACCACTCTTTGGATAAACCTGTAGCCTACATCTGCTCGAGCAAAATAAAGGCTGAGAGGGGAGACAGAATTTCCCTGTATTGAACAGGAAAATGGGGAGGGAGCAGGGGAATGAAGAGATACAGAAGAAATTATTTTAAATAATGATATTTATTTATAAATAAGGATATTTATTTATTTTAGAAATATTTAAAGTAAGGATAATTCAGCAGAAAGGCAAAATGGGTGCAAACTAGTTACATGCAGGCTGCCATTTCCAGTTTCACCACACTGAGATTCTTAAAGTTTCCAACAAACATAAAGGGGGGAAAAATACCTAATGAGGATGAAACTAGACTCATCCATTAAAAAGGGTTACATTCCACAGTTTTCTGAGATAAGAAGAAGTGGATTACATATCCAGGCAATCCCTTCTGGATCTTTGTGCAACAAATGGGCCAGAAACACAAAAACAGGCAAAAAACCTTACGGAATACAGAGTTTAGCAGACATCTGTAAGGAAAGAAATCTCAGAGTATACATTCTCAGAGAAGCATCCAAGCCAGAGGATATGTCTATTAAATAAGCTTGGCTGTACTGCTTCAGAAATGCTAAGCTATGACAAGAAGGAAAGCACCGGAATGAACCAATTTTCAGTTCTCTCCTGCTTCACCTTATCTTGCATTACAATACACAGACTGGATTTCCTCTTTTAATCACTGGCTAAACCTCCACCCCTCTACCCTCCTGCCTTTTTTATTCCGAGGCACAGATGAGCTAAATATTGCAGAGACTGCTGGTACCTGTGGACCTAAATCTTGAAACCATTGTACCAAGAGGATATGTACCATTGCTCTGAACCAACACCAGAACCCTGTCTGATCTCCCATCTTCTACCAAGCATTAGCTTACACAAGTGTAATCATGTTTTTGCTATTCCTTATTACCTTTTAAGCTAAAGCAGAAGCTTTAGCATCAACTCATGACTATTAGACCTTACTAGACTAGATTATTAGACCTTACTAGAGCTAAGAAACAGCTGTTTAAGACCCTATAAGCACTGTCTGCTTAAGAACACACTTAAGCATTTATTTGCTATTATAAATGGATTTGAAGCTGAAGGTAAATATATCAAATTTGCACTCACTACTGGCAGTGCAAAATCTCATTATCTATTACATTCTATACATATGCAAGGATCTTCTTTCTGAACCTCTTCAGGAGGTGCAATGCACAGTGCAATGTATTTTCTCTCTCATCCAAATCCAGGCCAAGTCAGCGAATTCAGTTTGGTGGCAAAATAGGCCAACTCACATTAGGACAGCCTTGTCTCATTTCTCTCCACAGAACTCAACACTGAAGGAAACTTTTATTACGGATTGGTAAAGGTCAACAGCATTGCCTTGTGGAGTTGATCGATAACTACTGTTATTTCGAGAACCTATTAAGAACATCAATCTTTCACCTCACACTAAGTTGGAATGATACAGAATTTAAAGAATAAAAGACAACTTTAGATTAAACATCTCAGCAAACTTGCCAGCAGAACAGCAGTGCTCTCCTACCCATAACTGTACTTTGGCATCATCTTAGATTCACTGTCCAAAACCTTAAGAGTTTCCTGAAAAACTTGATTTAAATGGAGAATACACGTGGCCCAACAAGCAAAGCCCATACTTTCAAAGTCTGGACGAGGTTAGTTACACAACACTATTTCTTGCAGCTCAATTAAGAGAAAAATTAAAATGCTACTTTTTTTTTAAACCCAGCCCCCAGAGCTGTTCTCCCATTCATGAAGATGACAGCTGTATTGGGGCTATCCAAAATTTCAGCAAAGTCTACTTTCCAAAATTTATTATCCATTTTCTGATTTCCAAGGTATCAAGTTTGACCATGATTTATTTGTAGTTTCAAACTGCTAGGCACACAAACTATGACACATGAAGAATCATAAGGATGAACATGGCTTAGTTATTATGTAAAGCTCCCTCCCTGGAAGGCTGTGTGGTAAATCTCCCCAACTCCTGCTTCTCATTTCACAATATTGTTCTTCCAGTTCTCCAGGTTTGCTCCATCCATTCACCCAACCCAGTTGCTGGGGGTGCTCGCTATGCCTGGGTGGATGTTTGCTTTCTGGTTTCCCCATTTATTGTGTTTGATATTTTACTCCACAAAAGTTAAGAGGACCATTTTATTCTCTTTTGCCTAAGGTGCCAGTGCAGGACAAGGATCTGCTGAACAGGATGTCTCCTGCTGCTTGTGATTATTCTCAGCAGCCGCACGCTGCACCCTGTGGCCACTGCTCCTTCCCCTCCCATGGTGACCCATCTCAGCCCAGTCCATCCTGCGGCACCACAGCTGCATCCATCCCTCCCTTGAACCATACGCAGAAAGGAAACAGCTGCGGTTTTTCTTGATCCTGCATTTGCAATGGATTATGCTAGGGACTACTGCAATTCTGCTCAAATCCCTGGGCAAATATATAGATATGCAGATATCTACAGAGTTTTATATAAAACCACCCATATTAGACAGGTGTAATGTAAGCAGCATGGGCAAAGCAATTAAACATGGCTTCTGGGGAGCTTTCATGCGAATGGTCTTTCACAGTCTGAGAGGTTACAGTGCATAGAATGCAGTGATGTACAGAAGATATTCCTGCAAAAGTCTGTTTCTTTCCTTAGGGCACTGCTCATTGTTTATGAAGCTTTTAAAGCTCCCTAGCACAGGAGCAGCGTGTGCCTGTGTTATGCCTCCCCATTTTCTCCTTCCCATTTCTTCTCTGAGCCCTCAAGCATATCCTGACTTCTCTTAAGACTGCTGCAAACAGCATTGTACAAAACAGGAGATAGCAGTTTTTTGGAAGCACTCCTGTGCCACTTTCGAGCAGTTTTCTTGAATATATTACCATGCACATGAAGCTGTTGCTGGGAAACCTGTGCAGAGATCACAATCATTAGATACTGTGCAGGAACTGGTGCAGCTGGAGAGAGGGAAAGAAAAAAAAAAGGGGGGGGAATATTGCTCAACAATCAAATTCCTGTTAGCAAACAAGGTACAGACATATTTTTATTGTGCCCAACCTCACATGCCATTTGAGAGCTTCACTCCACTAACTGATCATCTCTGAACGATCTGCCTTACAGGCTTATTAGCTTCAAAAACACTGCAATTTAAGCCTAGGTATTGCAGCTGTCTGTAGCATCACTGCCTTCTCTAGACATCTTTAGTTTTAAGAGAACAACCAAGTTTCCTGTAATGGTACATTTTTAGTTATACACCAGCTCTACATTGTGTAGTCACTCGATAACTGGCACTTGTTTCTCTTCCAGGGGCTGCATGCAGGGCAAACACAAGGGTGGTATTGTGGAGTTCCCTCTCCAGGAGCATTATGCAGCTTCAGAGCTGGAATAGCTGCAGGGGAAGGTCACCAAGCCAAACAGTGAAGCATGACAGATATAAGATGGGCTGACAAAAGAACCAATCTCCATGTAAACAGGTGCCAGTGAAATTAAAACAGGGTTATGGATGACAAGAAGAAAGAAGAGAACCTGGTTAATATGGGAGACATGAACCATCCCTAAACTTGCTGCAACTCAGAGTGTTGTCCAGGAGCCGGGAAAAATGAGGCTGCATTAATTCCAGTGGAAGGTATATTAAGTAGCTATCCAAACAAAGCTTTTAAGATATGATACATGTGTCTATGAATATGCATGCACTTTTTATATAAAGCAAAATCTCTAAATCAGAGAGGGGGGAAAAAATACACTACACCTCAAATTCTAAACATTCAAGCACCTAATGTTCCACCGTGTTTTGATGCCTTACTACACAGCTGAAACCGGGTTTGCGCAAGTCTTTGTCCAAGCCATGCCATCATATCACATATCCAAATATCACCTGGGAGTTAAGACATGTGTTTAATACAACTGCAGGAGTTGCACCAATTTGACCTACACAAGCTAGCAGTAGCAGAATAGCTAAAAACAGAAAGACAAGACTAAATCCTTGTCCTTTAAAAATTTAAATAACTCTAAGTACTCCGGGGAGAGCAGCGTAAGACAAGGTATAATCAAACTTCACCAACTCATCACCCGGTGGCACAAAGTGCCACAGCAGGGTTAAAAAAAACACACATCACAAGGTCACTCACTACCTGACAAGTTACTAAGCAGAGTTTATCATCACCAACAAGTACTCAGCAAAACATTTTATGTGCTAGCCCCAGGATTTTGGCATCTCAACAGGATACATTTTAGTCAAATCAGGAACAGTTATTTTTCAACATCTGGAACAATTTCTGTTTCCATGAGCTTTTGGATCTTCTGTCTTCTCCCAAACCTCTTGCCAACATCCACTTCTTTCACTCAAACAGCCAGCACTAACCTCCACCCTGAGCTTTATTCCAAACAGTCATCAAGTTGCAACACATCCAATTAGTTAATAAATAAACAAAAAATCCAGAGCAAACAAGTTGCATCTACAACAGTAGGCCTCTTATGAACTCTCACACTACTAATCCCAGGTTCCTTCATTTCCTCTCAACAATTTTATCAGTCACTGATGTTTTTATCAAGTTTTAAAGAGCCCCCAGGCAGGAAGAAGTCTTTTTACACCCGTGAAGAACTTTCGCACCTTTTGCACTGCTTAAACTACTGTTGCTATTGCAATAACCTGGGTGTGAAACCTACAGGCTTGGACTGACACACACAGAGCCAGTATCAAAATTAGTTCTTTTGCCATCTCCATTTCTGGTGCAAACCAAGAGCCCCATACAAAGCAGAATGGCTGTCAGTGACATAACCCTATGTTTAGATGAGAATTGTAAACCCATTTTACAACCATAGCTTTGCACAGCAATCTCTCTTTATCAGTCCACCACAGCAGAAAGGAGATCAGGCAAGTTTACCAAGGGTTTGCAATGCCTCACATTCTGCCTGGATGCAGTATTGAGCATGAAGAGTCCCACCTTTCCTTTAAAAGTATTTCACAGGCATAGGCTATCTTACTTGTGCATGAACTATAATGCTATATGCTTTACGTTCTGGATCTGGACAAGAAAATCTCAAGGAACAAAAGACTGCTAATATTTAGGAGTTGAAAGATCGTACTTTGAAGGCTTGTCAGAAGGATGTCAAAGAAAACCCCTGCATTTTTTGTCAGGTATGCATTCCTAGCACACCACTCATTATCAAAGTCTAGATTTCATCTACACAAGAATGTCATTCGTTCAGTATATCCCCTAAAGAAACTGCTGATTAGCATACCCAGAAGACAAGCTTTGGACAACAAACTAAAGGCACATCCACATTTTAAATCTCCAAACTGTAAAACAAACCAAGCAATACAAGTTCTGCACAGTTTTGTCAATGCAAGATAAAGACACTAATACGAATGTACACGACAAACAGTCTGGGCTCACAGCCACTTACACTTATACAGTCCTCCATACAAAGAAGTTGAGACATCTCGGTACTAAAGGAACTAAAGATGATACAAGGTAGTAGAGAAAACAGAGGTGTCTGCTCCCTTATTTTTAAATAGCTTAATTTCTCTGGCATACAATTTACAGATAGATTTTGCCTCCTTCTAGGAGATGAGAATGCCTGCTTTTTAAAAAGAAAACAGAAGGCTTTTGACAATTTTCAATTGTGGACTACAACAGCTTTTATTTCACATGAATACTTCAAGGAAAGCAATTCTTGCCTGCAATACCTACTTTCCCAAGGTGTGCTACATGCAAGTTAGCACAGAACTTTCACACCAAAGGAGGCACAGACCAGAGTTCATAATTGCCAGGCAATTTGTCTACACCATCACGTTCCTAAATATTTCTTCACCTACAATATAGTTAGTGGCACACAAAAAAGATGGTTAGTGGCAAAGAGCAAGTTTATCACTATGACACCTATCCCCCTCTGACCAGTTTTACATGGTGACACATGATCAAAACATCAGACCCAACTGAATTAGCACCCACATCACTGGCAGACTCTTGGGAAATCCAGAAGTTTGCCAACACCAGGCAGAATTGCTGCCACTGAAAACTGGGTGAGTCAGTACACTTCTCCCATGGTATCCCCACGCTCAGGTAGAATTAATGATAGTAGATATTCTCTTCTCCGGAGCACTGAGAAATAGATATGTCTGAACTTGACAGGCCAGTGACCTACTTTCCAGAAGCGCCCAACACCCACGACTCCAGAGGGAGTCAACAAAAGACAAGGACACTCAGCAATTTTGAAACTGTAGTACGTGCTTTTTACATACAAGAAACAAGAAGCTAATGAAAACTTAGGGCCAGCTGTGCCTACTGGAAAAACCCAGTTTTAGCCTTACATGTAGAATCTCGGACCTTCGATGCTACATATCACGCAAGACTTTACACGCTTGGATATACGTGTCCGATAATTCCACTGGTTTGCTGGCAGGCAGACGAGCATGGATGAAAGCTAATAATCTCTTTCTTATACGCCTACCTCATCAGGTTAATACATTCTTGGATAACAAATTCTGCCACTCCTTTAACTTTCACCTGCCTGGACAGCTGCATCCCTTTTTTCGTAGAAGAAAAAACAGAAGAAAATTACACCATATCCTTCCCAGTGTACCTCAACAGATGGTACTGTAAAGGGATAGAGATTCAGTTTATTTTGCCGTAATAAGCAACCAGCCAGAATAACTAAGAGCAGGAGACAGTGCATGCAGCTGAGCTGATATGACTGATTAGGACTCAGAAAGGAAAATACATAGAATATACAGGTGATGCACACTGAAGAAAAACCCTAACCTTGCAGGTTGTGTAAAGTTCAGACAATCATAAATATGTACAATCTCTGGGCTACCTTCTTTCTCCACCTATGTCCTTTCTGAAGAAGAACCACACTCTGTTACTACTTAGTTTTCATTTTACTTCTGAAAATATGTGCAATAAATACAGTTTGATGCCGTATAGCGCATGACTATATCTGCATAGCTTACTTAGCTTTCCTTTTAAAATATACCTTAAAGGGTTTATGCACTAAAGAAAACCTTTAAAGTGGAGCGTAGTTATTGTGTATGTTAACAGATCACTAGCAACTTCAGCATTGATGTATTCAGCCATTAACCACAGAGGCAAGGGAGGACTCTCTCCTCTTCATTTCAATACAGCTGTCCTACCCAGTCTAAAGCAAATGCTGGAAATGCCAAGTCATTCCAGCTAAAGCTCATTGTAAAAGTTTCAGAACATCTTTCTCATATATATCACAGGCTGGTAAACTCAGCCAAAAATCACTTATTTTCATAAAAAGTTAAGAGACAGATAACATCTGCATAACCATCCTTTTGAGTTTCCAGGAATCTCAGAAAGCCCTCCACATTCATTCCAAGGCCATTAAACAACATTAACATTAAAAGGCAGATCTAAACAGGAAAAAGTATCATAATGATCTGCATAAACCTAATCATAAGACCAAGTTATTTTGAGTCTGGCAAGCTATGCTTCCACCCTAGATATCCAGAAAGCTGCAAGTTTGATTCCCAAATTGCTACTCCTTCCAAATAAGTTTTAGACTCCAAATGTTTTTCTTACAATAAAAATATCAACACAGATTTAAAATGAAAACAGGCAATATTTTTTGCTCAAAAGGCATCAATCAACAGCTTTGTGCCTGAAGAAATAAAAGGCATGATTAAAATTTGTAGCATCTCCAAAACACTGCCAACTAGTCCCACAAGCAGGCAGGTTACTTGGTTAGCACCTTTAAAGAGAAAATAACCTGGGAACCTCCAGACTTAAAACAGTATTTGTAGTTTCCTTAGAGCCTCAGGTAGAGGATTTCTTTACCTGGTTTCTTCAGTAAGCAGGACCTAAGTGACTTAGGGTAGGGGGGTTAGTTTTGTTTTGGGATGGGACAGGAGAGGGTTTTGCTGGAGAACTAGCACACTTCTTAGAAACTCCTGGTCTCCACTTCGCCACTCAAGGTTTCTTGAACCTGACATCTCAGTTACTAGTGAAATAAGGATCTCTTGCCAATCCCTTTTTCTACAAAGAAATATTAACTTGGAGCATCAACCTATTGTCAGTAGTTCATACCTGCTAAAATAATAATAACAGAAGATACTTATTTTTTCTAACCGGGGTGAGGGGAGAGACACAGGCACTTCATACAGGAACAAAAATGTTTCAGGAATACTTTTTTTACAGATAAAAGAACTGGCTGAGTAAGCCTAACAAGCTACAATACACCAAAACACACTCAAGCTTTATTCAGCTTCCCAACAGTAAGTAAAGAAAGTAAAATTTTGGTCATGTAACAAGGTAAAACTCTGCTTAAAGTCTCTTTCACAGGGTACCTGTTTTAAGTAGCTCATCCATTTTCTCTTGTTATGAGGCACGAAAGCTCACTTGGAGACCATGGCTTAGATGAACTTAAATGATCTTGAGTTTGCATGGTTCACATTTTTGACAGCTAGCCGAAAACTAACTCACAGTGAGGATAAAGATAAGACAAAAGAAATACTGACAGTTTTTAGAAAAGCTAGTAGAGAGACAAAAGCAGACACTCTTCATGGGAATAGCGGTCTGAAGAGAAAGAGTCCACAAAAACATCTTGAAAAAATCAAAAGACAGTCACACACAGATCAACATTTATCTTTCAAATGTGCAGTTAGGAACACGTTACATTCTATGTGCTTGAGCCGTAAAGAAATTATATTTGAAATAATTATTTATGGACTCCACAAGAAAAATAAGCTCTTATTTTAAAGGAAGACTGAAGTAAGTTTTAACAGTTTCAGAAGGGCAAGAATTGCCTCTGAGTAGCTTCAGACATGCATTTGTCCCGCACAGCGCAACTAAATGGTCTCACAACATTCTGCTCTTTGGCAGCTTTACAACACAGGATTTAACTCCAAGATCTTATCACTGAGAAATGGTATTTTTAAACAACTACCAAGAAAGATGCGGAGAGGGGAAACAGGAACCGAAACTACTGCTTCAGGCCATGGCCCCACTCTCTTCGCGGAAGGTCAGTGAAGGACCTCCCTGGCTTCCCCGCAGCCACGCAGCAATCCCCGTGACGAAACCAACCTGCAAGCCCATCGTAACGCATCCAGAGAAGGCGCACAAGTTGCCACGCTGGGAGCTGCGGCAGTGCCCCCCCCGCCTACTCGTTTTACTCACGGACACGGCCGCGGAGGGGGGTGACCCCGCTCCAGGCCCCTTCTCGGCCGCGAGCGGATGGGGTGGCCAGCCCAAACCCAAGCCCGTACGCGGGCCCCCGGGCCCCGCTGACGCTGTCCCGGAGGCTCACTCGTCCGACACCCGCCGCGCTGCCGGCGCGGACCCAGCCGGGCCGCTCCGCGCGCACCGGACGCAGAAGGACTCGGGTGGTGGGTCACCACCCCCAGCGAGGGGCCACCGCCACCAGCGGTGAGGGAGCACCGCCACTCCCGATGAGGGGCCACTCCCGATGAGGGGCCACCCCCGCTGGGGGGCCACCACGACCGGGGATGGACCACCACCACCGTTGAGGGACCACCACCACCAGCACCTCCCCGGTCCCGGCGCGAGGCCCTGCCCGCGGAGCCGGGCTGACGGGGCAGCCGCGGCGGCGGCTCGGGGCTCGCAGCGCCCCGCCGCCGGGCCCCGTGGGGCGGCGGCGCCCCCGGTACCTGTCCTCGGAGACGCTGATGACCCCGTCCTCCTTGGGCACGATCGCTGCCATGTTCACCACCTCCTGCGAGCCCTCCACTCTGTGGAGCAGGAGGGGCTTGCGGGTCAGCGCCTTGGGCTGCGGCTCGGCCGCCATGGGCGCCGCGGGCGGGCAGCGGCGCTGCTGCGGGGGTAGGCGGCCGCACCGGCGCGGCGGCGGCGGGAGGCAGGGGAGGGACTTGGTGGTGGCGGGCGCCGCGGCGCATCCCCGGCCGCCCGCGGGCTCCCTGGGAAGCAGGAACCAGCGCGGCGGCGCCGGCGCCGCCCCCGAGCCGGGCGGCCCCGCGGCCCCTCCGCCCCCGCGCCGCGCTGCGCCGCGCCGCGCCGCGCCGGGCGCCACGCTTTACCCGCCCCGCGGCTGCCAGCCGGGGCCGGGGCCGGGGGGCGGCGGGGCAAATGGCAGCCGCCCGCTGCTGCCGCCGCCATCTCGCGGCGCGGGCCGGGGCTCGCCGCGGGGCCGGGCCGCCCCTGGGCGGCTGCGGGGGAGCCGGGACGGCGGGCGCGGCCCCAAAGGCGAGGCTGGGCCGAAACCTTTGTAGCGCCTGGGGCCCGCTGTCGCCGGGGGGAGAGAGGCGCCTCCAGACCGCAGTTAATCTCGTCTGTTACAGACAGCTGCTGCTTTTACAGGTCCAAGACGGGGAAATGGAAACCTTGAGCAGACGGTTTTAATTTAAGCACATATCCCCGCACACGCTTTCCCGAGTAAGCCGTCCCTGCTGCCGGCAGGTGAGTGCCAGGGTGGCCCCGGCCGCCGAGGAGCCCCCAGGCCGGTGGGATTTGGCCGCTCCCCCCGGCGAGCGCAGCGAAGGGCGGCCAGGCCCTTTCACAGCCTGTCGCGTCCCTGACGCTCGCCGCCTTGGTGCAGAGGAGCGGTGCAACCCCAGAAAAACAGCTACCGCCAGGTAAACGTGCCCTGGTTCTGACAAATGCCCGGTGTGCTTCTGTGAGCACCGTTAGTTAATGGGGCAGGAGTGACAGGAGCGCTGAGCCGTTTTTTCTGTCCATCCTGTATTCATATAGTTACAACCACTTTTGGGGGGAAAAAAAAAAGAGGCATCAACAAAGCAATTTCTAGGCTTGTCTGTGGTTAGATTATTTCTTCCCATCTGAGTTTATTTTATGATTCGAAGGTCAGTGTATGAGATAAATAGAAGATTTGTGCTTGCTGGTACTTTAGACAAGTAGGCCCTTGTTCTACTAAATTGCTTTCTGTATTATTTTCTGCATCACACAATGTTTATGCTATTGAACAATTTTTAAGTGGTGTTCAGTACTATGCACGGTGTTGAAAATGAGTGAAATAAAATGCAGGGCTCCCAGACAGAATTAACTGTAAGTACAAAGCTTCCCAGTATGCACAAATGCATAACAGAATGTGCGCAGGGTTTCTTACATGATGAAGGCAGAAATTCACCATTAGAAAGTTTATTCCTAAGGGAAATGCAGCCGAATTCCAGCACCTGGTTTTCAGCAAGATGCAGTTTTTCACCCACTTTTCCTGCTGGATTCATTGGGGTACCCCAAGATCAGATAATTTACCTGAAGTTCTGTGCTAAGATCAGTGGAAAAAGCACTTACTCTAGAGGTGTATGCCAAAGAATTCTGGAAAATCACACTAACATGTCTGAACTGTTGTCCTCCACTGCAGACTTGAAAACATTACTGAACCTGTAACTTTAAATTTACCCAGAGTAAGCCAACAAGCAGTTGTTTGTGCAAAAACAGTGCTCCTGCCCATCAGCAGAAAAACTGAGGAGACTGTTCTGAGTTCAGCAGATAGGGATATATTTATTGTGCAGTCTGTGACAAAAGATCATCATTTATAGAAGTGAAACTAAACTACGGTACAAAACCCCCCAAACCCAGGAACTTATTTTTTTCTGTGGGAGTAACATACACCAACATCAGCAACAGGACAAATAGCAGTGCTCTTTTTAGGCTCAGCACTTACCTTGCTTATCTAATAGAGAGGAAACAAAGGAAAGAGTTAATTCTTTGGGGCAGGACTAAATTTTCACAATGTTTAGTAATCTGATAGTGTTGCACTAAACAAACAAGCAATATCTGCAGAACCACAGCAAGATACTGAAGCTTTACTTATTTGAGGTTCACAGTGTACTGTGCAGAGGAGAAGATCTGGTGAGGAGCAGACAATGACTCTGTATTGACTTATAGGAAATGAGTTTGTAAACACAAACTATTTCCCAGAGTGAGATCATACATCTATGATCCCATTAAATAACATCGCTTTCTTGCAATTCCTAGAAGGGAACTACTACTAAAGAAGCAAAGATGCAGACCAGTCCTCTTACTGCTGTGTATGATCCTGCACTTCTAGGCCAGACATACTGCTGGAAGGTCCTTGTCTTGCTGCTTACTGAGATGTGCAAGATACTGTGCTTTAAAGATGTCTGTATACTTGACAGTTTTCAGAACTGACGTATGTCTGAAAATGTCTTTTAAAACTAAAGTCTGAGAACGTCTGGCAGGGTCTGCTGTCTTTGCAGTTGTTTGTATTCAAGATTTGGCAGTGTGCATTGTTCATAGATAAACAATGGCTGAGAAGCATGCTGGAGACAACATACTGCAAACCCTTGAGAGACCTGGAATCTTTTTTTGCCAGACAGAGAAACCTTGAGAGAAGCAAGTAATGAAGAAAATAAATGTCTTTAAAAGGCAGAGGCATGGTTCATTGGGCTTGAAGTAGGTCTTATGTATCCCCAAATTTAGCTGTTTGTTCTTCATTTGCCTATTAAGAGATGTTACATTTCCCTATTAACCATGTCTTTCTTACACTGTTAAAGAGTTTTGGTTACTATACTGCTCCTTCAGGAATTAAAACACTGTTTAGGGGGGAAAAAACTGAAAGCAGTCAGGACCAGACATTTTATTTTAATCACTGTCTCCAAAATGTGTAAAGGAAATTCCACAAAGGAGCCTCAACATGGTTATTCAGGTTCACCTGCTGGATGCAGGCCCCATAGGCAGCCATAGCCCTGCTTCCAGGGGCATGCATTTGGACCGTAGCTAATATGCTGAAATCAAATAAATGGTTTGTGTAGAGATTCAATCTTTGGAAACAAGTTACCCTTTGAAAAAAAGACAAC
This sequence comes from Apteryx mantelli, assembly GCF_036417845.1. Classification (NCBI taxonomy): domain Eukaryota; kingdom Metazoa; phylum Chordata; class Aves; order Apterygiformes; family Apterygidae; genus Apteryx; species Apteryx mantelli. The sequence continues at coordinate 31,480,723 of NC_089978.1, forward strand.
ACAATGCAGTAGACGCTCCAGTGGGCTTGTACTCAATCAAGATAAAAATCTTAAGGGCATGTTTTAAACCTTATCTGTGAATGATCGCTTCCTCTGCAAGGCCAGGAAAGCAGCTGAGCGATGGAAAGTGAAAGGTGTCCTGAGATTTGTTACTTTACTGTACCACACCTATCCAGATTTGGGGTCAATGCTCTGCTCTCCCTTATAAGATAGGAAAAGATGGCTGGGAAATTACTGCACACAACTGCGGTCTTGCTATGACTGAGAGAAGAAAAAGTGATGCTTGAAAAACTGGGGAGAGAAGGAAGGAAAGCAGAGAAGAAATAGAAAGATTTCAAAGTGAGCCAAGCACCTGAAGCTCACTCCTGCTTCTAGGAAATTGCACCTGCTTCTGCATTGCGCCCGATGGGCTACAAGAATATTGTCAGTAATGGTGGAAAAGGCACTGAAATTACCAACAAGATCTGTGTGTTTTCCCAGACCTACAGTTGTCATACATCATCCAATCAAAAATACTTCACTTTTAAAAAACAATTTTTATTGGTGTGATAATAACCACATAAACTAATGGACAGAAAGGCTTCCAAGTTAGAATAGCTGTAGACATCAAGTTTAATGACTACCTACAGATGCCAGGTTAGGGTAGTTTAGAAGGTGCTTTCTCATATAATTGAAAAAAAAAATCAAGAAAATCTTAAAAATATTTCATAGCAGATAGATTTCTTTTACTAGAAATTAACAGATTTCAGGTCAAATTGCATGGATTAAAAATACTTACAGAATGAAAAGCAAGCAGTCCTATAACTGAATTTGAATGCTGTGGAAAGCATGCTTATTCAGTTCTTTTTCTATGTTCCAAAAAAATGTGTAGGATTAAAAATGATAAGATGCTCCTCTGGCATGTATTTTTTGCAGGCAATGACAGAAATAAAATGTAAGGAAACTTATGTAATGACATCACTTAAAGGTTCTCTTTATTGTTGTTAACATAAATTCTGAATCAATAGTAAGTTTGGTTATTGATATGGTATATTTGGATTATTTGAACTTTCTTGGAAGAATTCATCTGTCAGTAATGTAGATTGAAAAACTGAAAATGCAGCTTACTTTGTATCATATTAATATTGCTTCCTAGCATCATTTGTTTTACTTGGCATTTTGGCATGTAGTAGTAGTAAATGAAACATTTTTCTCTATATTATTTTTGGTCTTTTCTTCTTGATACAAGTTGACTTGCACTTTGATTTGGATAGAATGAAATTAGCCTGCCTGCCTTGTGCTAGCAGTAATCTTGGTTTTTAATTCACATGTTCAATGATGACAGCATACCTCTGGAAAGCAGTGGTATTTTAAACCAACGTGGTTTAAACACAACAGAGCCACTTTCCATGTCGTCGGTACCTTACCAGAGTCCCAGAGTACTTTCTCCAATTCCTCATCTATAGTCTTGGTTGAAGCCTATGAGTTGGAGCAAATTGAATTCTCTGCCATCTCCTGGGCAATTAGCTTAAAAAGTTGCTCTCTGGCGCCATCTTCTGTTTTGCTTTGTTTTGTTTTGTTTTGTTTTTTTAAATTTTAGTACAGCAGGGTAAGATTCTTCTGAATATTACAAGCCAAATTTGTTTAAAAGAGTAGGTAATCGTGCCTGTCTGACAGTTCAGATAAGCAGGGGAGACTCCTGACCTGCAAGTGAAAGAGTGAGGAAGGAGCTGGACCTTCTCCCAGCTCTGCTGGATACTTGTCAGCCCTAGATGCTTGTATCTGCAAAATGGTTACTTCAGTTAGAACAGAGGGGCTATGGCTAGCTCAAAAGGCACAGCAGTATATGCCACTGTGCTATTATCAAAACTTTTCTGAAAAATTATGATCATTACATCATCTGGCAACATAGTGACATCTCACCCAGCTTGCAGCTATGGCAAGTGGAAGCCCAGCAAGCATGGGGGCTACTGAGTAGGAGTGGGAAAGTTTAATAAACAGATTGGTATTTTTGCAGATAGCACAAAAATAGTCCTTTTATAAAGTGCTCTGTAATAATAAGAGTAATGTTTATAATCCCGCTAACAGGCCTTTAATAAAGAAAAGCCAGTGTGGGAGAGAAACTGCACTTTGACTGATTCAGTACTTAAATTCAAAAGTGTTCAGTTGACAGGAGCCAGATTTCAGCTTCTGAGGCCTCTTCCTCAATCACCCATGCAAAACCAAAGGACTTGTACACACAAAAGATAACCACATAGAAAAGGTAAAAACGCTTGGCAACAAATAGAGCCACTACTCAATAGCCATCGAATGCAGCAGCTTTTTACTCTCTCCCATGCTTTCCTTTTCTGCTTGTTTACAAACTGTTTTCCCTAAAACTCTATGCAACAAAACTCTATACGATATAAAAGTTCTATGCAACTGCAAAAATATGTGCTTAAAATTCTCTTTCGTAATTCCATTTTAAGCAGTGATGGCCTTCATAAGACAGTTACTAAAAATATTTTTAATTTCAGGTGCTACATCATTAAAAACTAAATAAATAATTCTTAGATAGATGTGGGATACAAGTATAGATGAACTCTTTATATAAAAAGGCAAACTTTATAGAGAACCAAAATGTTCTGTGGAAATTTCACTTGTCCATCTTCCTTAAAAATACAAAATTTGTTATAAAAATGCACTCTCACCTTTAAACATTGTTCCTTATTTTGCTTCAGGTATTTATCATTCATACAGTGAATAATACTGCCTATCACATTTCTAATAACAAATCCTACATGCTCATTACTTTTCTTGTTATGCAGACATTCAGAAAATGAGGACCTTCTGTATTTGATAGGGAAACTGATAAGCACGTCGAGTCTGCTGTATGTCAAAGTTATGGAGAGAAAGATTCTATTTAAAAAATATGCTTGGTAATATCACTGTGTAGCACCTTACTGAGAAAAAATACACTAATGTTCAGCTATCATGCATGTACTGTTGGCTTTGTAACTGACTGTGAACATGTGGGAACAAAAAAAAGCAATTCTGTGTCAGTGTGTGGGCTGCAAATGAGAACTCCTGGCGCACGCATTTTGCCCCATAAGCAGTTCTTGCATTGTATGCAGTCTTATTTCTGTTTCCTTTGTCCTCATTGATCCAGCTATAGTTTTCCTCACATTTTGGGCTTCCTACCTGCCTGCTGTAAAAATCTCTGTAATTTAATTCACTGCCTTTTTGCTCTAACTCTCTGATCACTAATTCTTCGAAGCTCTTTATTCTTGTATCTTTCTAGGCCTCAGAACTTCAAAACTTTAAATCTTCTTTTCCTCTGCGATATTGAAGAATCATGGAATATCATCAGTAAATATATTTTCTGTTTGGAAAATGGATTACAAATAACCCGTGTAGCCTGCCTGAAAGGTAAATAAATTTCTTTGACATGATATACTAACTATATGAAAACTTTGAAGTACACCTGCTCTTTCTTTTGTTTAAAGTATACAATTAAGAACATGTCCAGGGAGTATCAAAGAACACGTTCTTACAACTTTTGTCTCTTAATTATTTTCCTGAATTTTCTCCCCTTTACTATCAGCCCAACAGTGGCCCAACAGTGGGAGCTGTTAGGCTGAGAGGATGCCTTCAATCATTTGAGTTTTGACTACCACATATTGAAGTCTGCTCTGAGAAAGTCAAACAAGAAAAATACTATTAAACAGTGGGTTTTGCTTGCTAAATTGGAAGTACTTTAGAAGGAGCAGTGATGGAATATTTTACAAAAAAAATAAATCTGGTATAGAAACAGTTTATGGCCAAAATGATTCTAATACTGCTACTACTAACTTCTAGCATCATTCTGATATGCATTTTTTGATAGGAACTTTTTGGAGCTGGGCAGTTTTCTAGGAGTCGAGCCATTTTGTAGATTACCTCTTACTGCAATTATATGGAAAGGTTCATATTGTACAAAACAAGCATCTGAGTCTTTAAGAAAATAGGTAGACCCTCACGAAAGATGTCAATTTTTGTTGATTTAAACCTGTGACAAAAGATTGATTTAAAAGCATGTTGTTCCTGAACCAGCGTGGATGAACAACTTCTTTCTGTGGAAAAGGAAGTCCTGGAGGAAGCTTGACAGTAAAATGCGGAAGTTTAAGTGTATACAGGGGGCTTATGACTCAGTACCATAGTCTGGAAGTCAAAAAAGAATTGCAGATTGTCTGCAGTCATTTTCATGGCTTAATCTGTGTAAATGTTATGACAGTCACCTTTCCGTTTGCAGGTAAGTCGGCATTTCTGTCCCTCACTCAAACAAGGAGTTCCTCAGTTTGTCAGCACAGATAGACATCCCAGTGAAACTACATTTAGATGGGTGCTATCGCAGATGGTGTTGTGGAGCATTTGGTTCCTTGATTACTTCATGGCCACTCCTGATAAGCATCATTTTTATTCTAGATAGATTACAGCCAGAATGTCTGATTGCTTTGAACATCTTGCACAGTAGCAGGCCCACATGTCTATAGACAGAATCTACAGAGTGCACTTTGATTTTGAAGCGATAATCATATCTAACTCTGGTTTAGTTGCCTTGGGGAGACATCCTTTGGGTCAAGAGTGGGTATGGAAGCACTGGCCCATTCTAGGACAGCCACCTAATGAAAGGATTCATTAAAGTGGGTACAATACTCTCTGTCTGTAAAATTGCAAATGCTCTAGAAACAAGAGGCCACATGTTTGGAGGGGAAAAACAGTTATTTAGCCATGTCCTCATCCATAACTTGGTGACCTCCTTGTGTAAAGCTAACATCTGAGAAGACAGAAGAATTATCTCTGTGAAGACTGAGGAATAGGGAATGTGCATCTTGTGTCTCTGAAAGTGGATTAGGAAAGACCAGATGGAAAACAAAGAAAACCCCCGAGTCAGCCCATCTGGGAGTGACTGAAGAAAAAAAAAAAAAGGTCTGACATTCTCAGTACTTTAGATTAGCCCCTGATGTTCAGGTTAACTGGAGCCAGAATAGCCTCTGTATTGTATGATTAATATGAGCACAGGAGAATTTTCCACACAGAGGCTGTACATCAGAACTGTATCAAAAAGAAAGGTGCTCAAAAGGCTCCATGTGAGGCCAAGTGATGCTCTGAAGTCAAAAGAGCTCATCTGTTATGTTAGATCATTCCCAGTAGCAGGAGAGAACTAAGGCAATAGTTATTTCTTCCTGAAACACTTCAATCAACAAGAAATGTGATAAGAATTAGTTGTATTAGTGCTCTTGAAGTATTAAAGTGAGAAGACATTAGAGGAAGAACAGAGATTTCTTAAGAGTATGTAAAGACCCTCAAATCCTAATGAACAAGTGTTGGAAACAGGTTTCTCCATTTGAAAGCCAAATGGATATGTATGTATGCACACATTAAGAAAAAAAAAAGAATTTTCCAAAATATAGAGACCCTGAGGTCAAAACTGTAGCAAGAAATTGTGGTACCTGCATCAGGACTGGTCCAGCTCTACTACTGACTAAAACAGGACAAAGATTGTTTTTTGGTTCTGAAACCAGTGTGGCCCAGTTTGCATCACAGAACTAAATTTTCTTTCTCCCCCTAAGAAAGTGTGATGATATAAAAGTGCCTATTGGGAATGGTTCCTATTCCATGCCATCCTTGAAGCCACACCCAGATACCATTTGGGAGAGTGCTAAGTGACATGTGCCCAAAGTGCCAAGGAGTGTGCGAACAGTTCAACTGTAAGAACTCTTCATAGCAGTGCTGGAGTGCTGGCCTGTTAAGTTTACTAGTGTAGATTCAGCTGAGGAGTCTTTCTCCATAGTTTTGGTACCTCCCAACCAGCAATTTGACCACAAAGACCCTTCCATCATAGAAGCACATCTCAACAACAAACATAGCAAACTTCTTGGCATTCTGGAGCTATGTGGTGGGAGTCCCAGGCAGCAGCTCAGGAGCCTGAGTGCTGCAGAAGCACTTGCGTGCAGGGAGTCCAAATTCTCCCCTTCACAGTGGCACGCAGCCAAGTATGGCCCATACTCTCAAGCAGTATGGGTTCATATTCTAGGGACTTCAGCATTTGGCTTGCAGAATTCGTCCATAGGGATATCTGAGCAAATCTGTATCAATCACCGTTCAATTCCTCAATTCCCTCCCCTGCAAACGGAGTGCCAGATGTTACGGACTGTCTTACCTCCTCTCTGATGCAGTCCTGCCTGATACTTTTCTTCTCCCAAGTGCAAGGTGATTGAAGAGAGAAAGAGAAAAAGCAGAGAGAAACTAGGACAATTTTCCTATGTAGGGATGGGCTCAATCCTAATAGGAATGATCCGAATAGGGAGAAGGAAAGAGAGGGAGTGATTGCGCAGCTGCAGTGTGATGTTGGAGCATGTACAGCACACTAACTAGGGCTAATGATCTGGCAAGAGGTCCTCAAAATCCTCATGTAAAGCTATGTTTGCCATATGCAAGAAGGTGGCATTCAAAGGGACTTTCCTATCATGGACTTTTCTAGGCATCTACTCCTTTTCCAATTTGAGGGCTGAGTATCAGTTCTGGGTTGTATTTTTAAAATATTTCTGTTTTGAAATTATATTTTGATTCATTTCAGTCTTTTTTATTCATGTTCTTCATTTTTGAACAGAAAAAAAAAGTACGCATGTGTCTGTATGCACACGTGCACACACACATGAACATGCAGATTCAAAGGAAAATGAGGGAGAAATATTACTTCTGACTAGATATAAAAATTCTGAGGGGAAAATTTATACACTTCTTACGCTGTTGGTGTTAGTAAGAGGAGACATTCTGCCCTAGTGCTGACTTGTAGCAGAAGAGATTAAAAATTCTTGTACCATCAGTAGCAAGAAATCACTGGGCTGTACTTAGAGAGGTCATTAACTGTCCAGACATCTGTTGGGTAACAAATTCTGCTAAACATAGATCATGAAATGGTTCTTAAATTATGCAGAGGATAATTTCACAATCCAGAAAACAGAGAATTCAAGCAGAGAAAAAAACATATAAGACCTCCTTATTGCCAGTTGGGGAGGAATTCACTATAACATTAGAATTACAGGAAAGTTTGGTACTAGTGACAGTAGTCTACTGGATTGCTACCAGTGTACTAAGGAACAGATTTAGATGATGATCACAATTACAGTTCTATACTCCACAAACTAACTGACATTATAGCACAATTGTCCATATTAATTAACACTGTGCCAATGCTAACTAGACAAAGGTAAAAACTGCTAATACAGTTTTAATACAATGTAAAACATGCTAATGCACGGGTAATAGATTGCGGTATAAAAAAAAGGGAATTCGGAAACAATGAGCAGATGCAGCAGTAGCAAAAAATGGTGTTACAGTGGAAACAGACTGGAACATTCCAAACAACATATAATTAAAGCACAACAGATCTTAATTCCTCCTAAAATAAAAAGGAATACTACCCCATTCCCTGTAAATTAATTGTAGTAGCCGCTTGGTAGAGGATCACAAGTGAGTCTGGTTCTGCTGCACTGGACCATAGTTGGGTTAAAGGGCTGTCACTTACCTCTGAAATGAGAGATCAAGTGATATCTGTCAACCTTTGGAAGCTTTTGCTGGATCAGGAGTTACTTATTAGCTACTGCTGAAGTTAAGCACACAGCACAACCAATCATCTACAACACGGAGAGTGAAGAGACTTGTCAGGGCAGATGAGTAGTTTTGGCTTTTTTCCCTCAGCCAGCTGAACAGAGCCATACTGAATATCTAAGTAGAGATGGCAAGAAAAATAATAGTAACTTTTTCTAAAGGATAAAACAAGATAAAAAGGACCTGAAATGGAAGATATTAAGAAAAAATAAGAACTGATCAAGGAAAATAAAAAAAAACCCTTGAAAATAGATGAAATAGATATAATAGTCAAAAGCCGGATTTTTGTCTCCTTTGCATTATTAACATCTTCCTTCAAGACCACAGTTATATTAATCAGTTGTGTATTTACAACTCACAGACCAATCAACATGAATTCATGTAACGATGTCAAGGGCCTAGGAAAACTGAAATAACAGGTATCTTAAAGGAGAGAAGGAGAATCTCAGGGGCAATGTTACACTAATCACAGAACCAGCGTACACAATATACTTTGTCAGAATTGGAGAAGTGTACACTTAGTAAGTACTGGTCTGAATTATGGGATGAGCTTCCTTGGACTTCTTATTTTGGACCAATGTTCGGAAAATAACCATAAAATATATTGCCTTAAAATGGCTTACAAGCAGGAAAATATTAGAACTGATTCTGAAATGTTCAAGGCTTTCCAATTGCAACGCCATGAAATTCAAAGCCATCTCCAACAACAAAAGAACTCATTGCTGACCAAAACAGTACTGTTTAGTGACGACTGTATTTACAAAAAAAGGTTATGCTTATAATTCAAGGTAAATTATAAGCCTGTCTCAACTCTGTTCTATAATTTTCCTAATTAGAAATGCTTTCGTAGTTTCAACTAGGTAAAAATTATTCTTTGTACTTCTCAAAGCCATGCTGTAAGTGTCCTCCCTTCCCATTAGAAGTACTTCTAAAACGAGACCCTTTTTTCTGCAAGTTAGTGCAGGAAAATTCAAGTTTGCTGTGCAAGACCCAGGACCGCTGTAACAAATGGGCCTTGTATTAGGACTTCAGTGTGTATATAAAAACAGAAAAAAACTCTCATACAAAAGATATAGTTAAAATGAAATAACATGCTCAGCAAATAGTTCCAAACACGTAGCCAAAGATGCTTAAAGACAGAGAATACAGATTACCAGATTTCTTCTCTGGATGAGAAAAATATTTTTATCAGCTTTGTTTTATCCCCCAAAACCTATGTCTTTGCTTTATAGGTGTCTTTTTTAGAGATTTCCAACTACCTATTAGTTGAGATTTAGCAAGTTTTCATTAATTGCTAAATGGCAAAAGACAGACCAACTGATACATATTCCCTTTGACACCAGTCATGCCAATTGCTTTGTAGAGAGCAACCAAGTGCATCTTTTTTTGAGTGTATTTTGATTTTAGGCAAAAGATGGCATAATAATCACTTTTGGAGTAAAGGCTGGATAATAAACTTCTACCGTGTGACAATATTTTACAGAAAGAGCTCCCAGATCTCAAATACCACATGCAGGTGTGATACCTCCATGGAAAATAATTTATGGAAGAATGCATAATTTTGCCCTGTTGCTTACAAAGACTATACCCATTACATTGGCCATTAAAAAAAAAAAGCACACTTCCTTTTTTGCCTCCCTTGGCAGTGCTTGTAGAATATCTTTTAGCTGTAGCCACTTTATAGTCCAAGTTGACTGTAGCTAGAATTGGTGTTCCTTAACTACTCGATTGGTTAAATAAATTCTGCACGCCTGTGTCTGGGATCCATGGTAATAGTTACGTTGCTATGCTAGGAAATGTGCAGGAGAGTCCAACACTTCAGAAGGGATATGATTTCCTGGGCTACTGAAACTTTGTAATGTAGGCAGGAAAGAATGCTTGAAGGAACAAACAAAAGAAATCTCTGGAACAGTGACAAATGGGATTGCTCAGGTCAGTGGATATGGGCAGGGCACTAATATCCCAAGCAAAGTTTGCTTGCGAATGATTTAACGGCTTATCTGAAAGATGGTTAAAAAATGGTGTTGTGGGGGAAGATTATCATAGTTTTGTTCCTGTCAGCTTGAGAATAGCCTAAATGCCAACATTGTGTATTACACGTACTTGTGTGAAGGACTGAATTAACCCACGATGGTACACTTTGCAGCTTTCAACCACAACTAAAAGTGCAAGAAAAGAAAGCTAAACAAGCCCAGGATGGATTGCTACAAATGATATCTTACATCCAACAGATGGTTTGAGAGATAACTATTATCTCTGGCCCTACTCACAAGAAAAAAAAACATTTTTTTTCACTGGCATAAGCAAAGATCTCTGTTTTCATGGCTTGGGCTCAGTGGGGAGAAAGATGAGAAGTCTATAGCAGTATTTCCAGGGCACTGTGCTATTATCAGGAATCAAGTGGAATGCTGCTGCCTGCTGCTACCAACATCTCAAGGGACAGAAAATAACTTCAGAAGAAGCAAAAAAAAATGACAGGTGGAAAAAAAAAAACACCCTAGCTTTTATATGCTAGAGGGTGTTTTCTGTTCTCTTTGGGTCTCAACACTGCCAGCTGAGATACCCAAGAGACAGCATAAAATTGAAGGACTGGCATCAAGACAGGTTTTTGTTATTGACCAGGATCCTGCCTTGAGTGAAAGGAGCAATGTAACATGTCAAGGATACATAAGAACTGTAAATCAATTTAAACTCTCATAGGTACTACCTTAATACAACTGTAATTTTTAAGTGTTTGTTTTAAGCAGTTTTCTCCATGTTAAACTTAATATTTCCCCAGAGTACCAAACGGAAAAGGTCCTACTGTGTTAAACACTGTTAAATACATATGAAGACATCCCATTGCCTAGAAAAGCTTTCAGTCTAGGGCCAGTAATACTAAAGGAAAAGCATGTATCAAACATGCAGTTTAATTTGATTTTAATTACAAAAGCCTCCTCATCTTCCATTCAGGTGCCTTGCAACCTCTCCATCATTAATCGACTGACTTCCCTTAAGTGTCACAGCACAGATGGCCCTTGAAGAGGTTAGTTTTTCTTCTGAAAATAATTTTACCATGCAATTCTATCATAACTTCCTTGGGAAGATCTTACAGTATTTCACAAATATTCATGAACTTAGTCTCTCAGTACCCACATACAACCTAAATAGTTAGGAACCAAACTATATCAAAGCATCAAACTACTATAATCCCAGTTTCCTTGCAATTCCACATTAACTATATACTCCTGGATTTTTACATTGCTGTTCACTGTGGTTCCAACTATTGAGCCAGAACACAGCAAAGGATTTGGATGACTGAAGTGGTGGTGGGGAATACAAAAATCCTTAGGAAGCTTCAAAGGCTATCCTCTGGGTTTCCCAATCGAAGAATAATGAAAATGAGACTGGCTTTGAAGATGGGCCAAGAGAAGCCAGAATGCAACTTTTTTTTAGAGGTCATCGTTCTGCAAAGCAATGTTGTTTCACTGCGTTCTGGTGTTAGGAAAGTCAAAATACAGACTTCTAAAAGGTACTAGACAGTTTCAAAAGCAGGCAGCTGGCTCTGCAAGTTAAAAAAAAAAAAAACAGACATTTTCAAACAAGGTCCTAGAACATACATAAAAACTTGAGATCCAGTTATCTTAATGTCATCTCAGTTGTACCTCTGCTCAAAGCCTTCCTAATATTTTGAAACACTGAACGGGGGCGGGGGGGGGGGGGGGGAAGGGTTGTGTAACAATGTAGGAATTATGAAGAAAGAATTGCCATTGTTTTTGTTTTGTAGGTAGTAAGTTCCTATGATTTCCATTGACATTGAAAGAAAAAAAAAAACAACATTGTTTCCAACTCTGAAAATCAACCTGTGCTTTTCTAGAAAAATTTCTGGGTTTACATCTCAGCTTAATCCAGCCTTCTCAGTAATTACTCACTCTAGGCTGAATATTGTATGTTTTCCTAAGCTACCTTGAACTGTAAGGAGTCAGTTTCTCTTTGGTAATAATTTGGGGGGCAGGGGGAAGTAGGGTTAAAAACCACTGAACTGAAATCAGTGGAAAAACAAACAAAAACCCCAACAATATAAACTACCATGTATGCAATATAAATGGAAAATAACATTTTATTTATAAAGAAAGCAAATAAAGTGAATGCACAGAGCCTGGCTAAAGGAAGACTAAAAGGATTAGGATACATGTATTAAAAGAGTAAATTGAGACTCAGAGTGCTCTTCAAGGATATATACTTTGATGATGAGCAATAACAAAATTAAGCAATGGAAAATTTAAGACCTTTAAACGGGGAAAAAAAAGTCTTAGTAGCGACAATCTACTAGGCTATGGAATAGCTTTCTAAAGGAAGCTATGAGAAAATTTACTCTGTGTTGTTAAACTTGGGCTGACCAAGATCTTGAAATAAACTTCATGAAACAGTTCTGTATTGAGGAGTAGACAAGCCAAAAAAAAAAAAAAAATCAAAGTAATATTGCCAATTCTAGTTCCAAGATCCGCTTGAAGGTTTTTAACATAACATCTTCCATTCAAGCCTGTTATTTAGGACAAAATAATGCTGACAATATGTGATGATATAGAAAAAGATGATTAAACAAATATCATTTGGGAGAAGAAAAAGTTTAACTTTAAGAAAAAAAACAGTAATAGCAAATAATACCAAACTATTTTTGGTATCATTTTTTCAAATGATTGTTTTAATATACATTTTCAAATTCATATTTGAGTTTTGCTGTATGGACTTAGCATTCAAAGTTAAACCCAAATTTGCATTTTTAATACTGTCGTGGTCCTCAGTCGGACAATGGCCTCTCTGAAGATGAGAAAATGAGTATTCTTAGACATGCATGTGTTTCCGTAATCCCTCATGGATGTATGAAAAATAACAGAAACAAAATCCATGTATGAAACAAGCTGGAAAAGAAATATTTTCTACATCTTAAATCTAAACTGATAATCTTATGCATTATCACTACAGCAAAAGTATTCCTTCAGACAGAGCTGGCTGAGACCATTCATCTAGATTTAAGAGAAAACATAGAATTGTCTCATTTAGACTACACATGGGGTATAAATTTGCCCACCATGTAAAAAAGCTGAAACCACAGAAAGATGCATCTGTTTTGACAGGGATAGTCTCAAGCTCTTTCCCTGCTCAGCTGTGTCAGCTCTACCAGTAATGAGCATAAGCACTAATATCCCTGGGTTTTGTTCCTTCATAGCAAATTCCTTGTACAGATTTATAAATGCAACTCTGATGGCAGCACTAGCCATTAAGACTCTCACATCAAGAGGCCAATACACACTTTAAGACTTGGGTTGATTATCTTTTTTTAAAAGAATCTTTCTCAACATTAATCAAATTGGCCAGCTCCCAATAGAAAAGTACTAATGCCTACCACAGGCAATACAAAAGTAACCTTCATTCTGCCCTATAGGGGATCTAATACAGATCTAATATAACATGCACAGGAGCAGGAAGGACCGAATGTTCTAAATGGCTTCAAAGATAATAGCAAGAAAGTACGTATAGAATTCACAAAGTGTTCTTGCTTGTATAAATTCCATTGGAACCGCATATAAGTTTGGTGCATGAGATTATTTTATCAGTGGTAATCCCTGGGTCTGAGGGCACTAGGGACAGAGCAGACCCAGCTGCTTCAGTCCCACCTTCCTCTCATGTTGGTAAGAAAAAATTACAGCGTGCCTACAGCTTGCAATTTTCATGCTGATTCACAACTCATGCTGGGTTATGACTGATTCTACCACTAAGAGTTAATGTCTTTTCCCCTCTCTCTCTCTTAGTTTACTGGTAGTAAAAAGAAAAATCAAAAATTCCAAATGACCTACCAGGATTTATGCAAAGTCTGCATGTCTCAGGCTGCCTTTCACAATGATGTTTTCCTGGTGTGGCAGTGCTATAAAATGCCTTTGCCTTCCCCTCTCCCCCCCCCACTCCTTCGGAGAAGGCTACATTCCAGAAGTTTCCCATTTTTACAATGCTCCTCAAGAAGATGCATAATGCTTGGCACTGAAGAGTGACATTATTTTTATTTGGATGGTCAATGAAACATCAGTGACATACAAATAGAAGAAAAGGTAGCATGTCTGAAGAATGTGCCTATCTCAGAGATTTAAAGGGAAGCCAATTAGAGGCTGACAACACACACTTACTCAACATTACTCCCAAATGAAGCTACTAATCCCAAGGCACAATTCATTAAAGCAGCCTTTACTTAACAACTTGAATCCCACCACCTTTGGGAGATGATTACTGGTCTAGCAGCAGCCAGTCTTGTTGACCTTAAGAGCAGCATACCTGACTGAGAACCAGAAGATACATGCCACTTTCCGTGGAGGGCTGAGGGGAAGAAAGGTGCTCCAATAGAGATTTGCAGACAGAAAATGACCATGAACCACGTCTCTCTGATAGTCCAAATGTTTTCCTGCATAATGGGGCTTGACATGCAGCTGAATTCCAGGGCCACCCAGCAATCTGGCCTCAGCAGCACCTGCTGGTTTGCTTCTTCTGGCAGCGGGGATTCAGATTAACCAGTAGAACCTGGACCAGAACAGCCTTGCTGCCAGTCACAAGACACACCGCCACTGCTGGAACTCTAAAACTGCACTGCTGGAAAGATGCAAGCTGCTCAAGAGCCAGCAGGTACACAGAAGCTTGGTCACTCCTGTCACTGCCAGCAAGATCCACACTGAGAAATACTTGTAGCAAGAGATGTTACTTATTTGCCAATCCAGTTACCATATTTTGTCCGCACAGACTCCAAAGATCAAGACTCTCTTCCTGCTCCTGTGGAGCCCTTCGCACTGAAGGCTCCTTAGCAGCCTTGAATGGACAACTGAACTGAAAGGAAGCATCCCTCACTTCACCCCAATGCCTCAGGTCACAGATACAACCCCAACAGTAAAGCCAGAATAATCTGCTCATAAGCATAAGAATGCATACAAATCTATAATGGAAATATGATTCCTATCCCTCTCTCTTCAGCCTTCCTAGAAACTAAATGCTAATCTTTCATTAATCTTAAAAAAGCAAAACCAAAAAGTCAAAACCAGCTCTTGCCTAACAAGGCAGAAATCTTGTGGAAAAGCAAGCTGAATCAAACCAGAACACTGCTGATATTTTCATATTTTAAGGAGAAGGAAGGAGCACAGTGGTTTCATACCTGGTAGAGCAGTGGCTGGGAAAGCACATCAGCTCAAGCTGGGGAAAAATATCAAGTCAGATAGGAAGCAGAGCAATCTCCTGAACTGATTATGCTAAGAAATGGCTTCAGAGTTAGTGCTCCATGGCTAGGAGAGCATAAACAACAGACACAACTGCTGGGGAAAGAAAAACTCCAAAACAGCAACCAAGAACAGAGATCTTCATCGTTAATTGGTTGGAAATACTCCACAATTACATGATTGATAAGGAGGAAATTTGGAGTGCCCTACCATGGATCAAAGAAACATTAGTGTTAATCTCTGTCTGTATGCAGGGGAAAAGGTCACTGCTAGGGCTAGGCAACGTTTATTTATTTATTTTCTTACATCGAGTGAAAAGCCAGTCCAGGTCTCTGAGAATTTACCATTGAAATGGCCCTGAACAGTGTTTTCTGCACCCTAAACCCACTGGGTATGACGGCTTAGGGAAGCACTGCGTGCCAGAAGCCCAAGCACTAACTTCCCCGAGCAAGGAGCCCCCTCTCCCCCACCCCAGGCTCCAGGGCTGGCACGTTTCGGACCTCGGGTTTTCTGGCCTCCCCTAGGTAACAGCTGCGACACCTGAACAGTAGAGAGGACCCCGCCACAGACACAAACCCCCCTCAAACCTTGGAAGGAACCGTCCTTCACGCCTTACAGGGGTGACGGGGGAGCAAACAAACGCCCAAACGCAGGGCCAGGGGAAGCCGAGGCGGGGGCAGCGGCAGAAGGGTGCCGCGGTAAGAAACCCCCATGGCGCCGGGCCGGGGGGCTGCCCCCGCCCTCCGCCTCCCGGGGGAAAGGCCGGGGCAGGGGGCTGCCCGCGCCGCGCCGCCAGGCCCCCGCGAGACCTTCCCGCAGCCTCAAGGAGAGCCGCGGCGGCCGCCAGGAGCGCGGCGGTCGGCGCCGCCCCCTCCCCCGTGACTCACCCGCCCGCTCCCGGCCGAGACGAGCCGCCAGCGCAGGAGGCGCCGCCCCGCCCCGCCCGCCGCGGGGAGCCGCCGGCGACCCGCGCTCCCCCGGGCGCCCCCCCCGCCCCGCACCGCACCGCCCCGCCTCGGCGGCCGCCCCCAGCGCAGGGGCGGGCGACCGCCCGTTACTACCGCGGGCAACGGCCGCAGCGCCTCAGCGCCTCAGCGCCCGCCGAGTAGCCGAGCGGGGCGGCCTTCCCCCGTCCCTGCCGCCACCCCCCGGGTTCATTTCAGTCGCCCCCCTCGCCGCCCCGCCACGACCCTTTTCCGCGGAGCGGCGCCCCTCCCTGCACAGGGCTATGTCACCCTTCCGCCCCCCTCTCCTCCCGCCCCGCCGGGCATGGCAGCGCGCCTGCGCGGCGGCAGCGCCGAGGCGCGCGCTCCCCCGCCGCCTTCTCCCTCCGCGACTCCTCCCGCCCCCCGCCCCGCCTTCCCCCGGCGATTTGAATATTCTAATGAGGAGGCTGCCGGGAGCCCTATGGCGGGGCCGGGAGGCGGTCACGTGGCGCGGGGACGTGTCCTTCGGGGGCGGGCCCCGACCTGCCCAGGCTGCCTTAAAAGCGGGCGGCGAGCGAGGAAGCGCCTCAGTCAGAGAGAGAAAGTGCCGGGGTGGTGGGGTTGCTGCTGCTCCGCCTGAAACTTCTGAGTAACATCAACAGGGGGAGGGGAGGGCGGGCGGCGGTGGAGGAAGGTGGGAGCGGGGGGAAGGTTAGCAGCAGTGCAGCCCTATCCGCCTCTCCCTCATGAACCAGCCTGTGTTGGGCTGAGCAGGCCCCTCACACAAAGGAGGGCAGGGCAGGCAGGGTTGCCCCCCTTCCCCCCCTCCTCGGGCGAGGGGCAGCGGGGAGGCGCCCTTCCCCGTGCAGAGCACTCACAGCCACTTACTCCTCTCCTGTCCCCCCCGTCTTCTTCTTCTCTACCCCCCTTCCTCCCACCCCGCCCCGCGGTTCTCCCTTCAGCCCCCCGCCCTCCGTCCATGTAGCCGCCCGGCCGCCGGCCCCTCCGCACTATGCCCATCTTACTCTTCCTGATAGACACGTCCGCCTCCATGAACCAGCGCACCCATCTGGGCACCACCTATCTGGACATAGCCAAAGGCGCTGTAGAGACTTTCATGAAGGTACCGGCTCTGCCTTGCGAGAGGCGGCGAGAGAGAGCGAGAGTGACTGTGCGGGAGGGGAGGGCAGGGGAGGGGAGGGGGAGGACGGGCGCGGGGGGCCGCCGGGGCCGGGGGCGCGGGCGGCAGTGCGTGTGTGTGCGGGCACGGAGGGGAGGGCCGGGCAGGGAGGGCCGCGCCGGGCCGCGCCGGGGGCTCCAGCGCGGGGGCCGCCCGGCGCCGCCGCCCCCGTGCTCACCCTCTCGCTTTGTCCGCCACCCCCGCAGCTCCGCGCCCGCGACCCGGCCAGCAGGGGCGACAGGTACATGCTGGTCACTTTCGAGGAGCCTCCCTACGCTATCAAGGTAACCCCCGCTAACCGCGCCGCCCCCCGCGCCGCTCCGGGCCGCGCCGCGCCTCCCCGCCGCCCCCCGCGGGCGGCCGCCCGCCCGCCGCCCGCCGCGGCCCGCGCTGGGGCTGGGGCTCCGGCGGCGGCGGCGGCGGCGGCGCTGACATCAACATGGCCGACAGCCCCCCCCGCGCGGCGCGGCGCGGCGCGAGCAGCAATGAACTGTGGGGGATATTTATCCGAGTTGGGAGCAGTGACAGCGGCCCGCGGGGGCCGCCCGGGCGGGCGGGGGCCCGGCCTGCCGCCGAGCGCCGCCCGCCGGCGCGGAGCCCGGGGGCGCTGCCCGCAGGCGCCGGGCGCCGAGGACCGCGCCGCAGCGCGTCCCGTGCGGGGAGGGAGCGGCGGGGGGCGAAGGGTTTGGAGCCCGCGACGCCGAGTCCTGCTAACTCGCAGGGTGTTTCTGCAGCCTTTCGTGGCTCGCTGCGCGGAGAGGAGGGCGCCGCTCCGCACCCCGGGAGGAAGGCGTGCGTCACCCTGTGCGCAGCTCCCGTCCGAAGCATAAGTCTTCTCACGTTTCTCTTTTCAGGCCGGATGGAAGGAAAACCACGCAACGTTTATGAATGAACTCAAAAACCTTCAGGCTGAAGGACTGACGACTCTTGGCCAGTCCCTAAGGACAGCTTTTGATTTGTTAAATTTAAATAGATTAGTAACTGGCATAGACAACTATGGGCAGGTAGGTTGACTATTAATAGGGGGAAAAATCATAAAATACAAACTTCCCAGGGACGACAGCTAACTGGTTGTCCAAAATGGCATCTTCATGAAATGCTGAATATGGGGCTTCTTGAAAAGAAAAGCAGAGTTCAGGTAGTTTGAGGAAATGTGGTTGATTGTACAGCTGACTGTATTTTTTTAACCCAACTTTCCTTTTTTATTTCAGTTATTCTTCAATTTTTAAATGCTAACTTAGCCTTCAAGTTGACCTTTTCAGTTAAACTTTGTCATTTTTTTCATAACAAATCATATGCTTCAGAACCTTAGCTGATAAGCCTGGTGGGATTATGAAAAGTTTTCCCTGCATATACAGTGCTGCATAGTCAATTAAGTACACTCTGAGGAATGAGCTGCTTTTCTAAAGGTGCTGCATGTTTCAGAAATATTGAATAGAGCATGTCTTTTTCAAAATCTTTTCTTTCCAGTGAGTTACTTTCTCTGAACACCTGTGTTTTTATAAACCTGCCTGTTGTATCAGAGCCTTGAAGCTGTGCTTTTCTAGTGCCTGTGATGCAGCTGCCACTTTAAAGCAGGACATCTTTTGGAGTATTCCAACATTCTCTTGCTCAGTAGTATGAGTTGCGATAAGCCAGTAACTTTACATTAAACATATGCTTTAGGAAGCACACCCAGTTCTTTCTGGCACTGGATCAAACCTGGATTTATTCTGCATAATAATGGACATTATTAGTATCAGGCAAGTATATTGTGCATTTTTTGCAGAAGGCATACTAACTTGAATCTCTCCATTTCATTTGTTGCTCTCATGGAAAATATTGCTCTCCTGTCTGGCGATTAGTTATTCCTCTTGGTATTTAACATGGGTATGTGGTTGTGAAAATAAGTCGTCCCCCCCAGTCTGAGCACAGTCTCTGTGATAACATGCACTGTTTGTTTGGGAAGGAAATTCATCTCTCTCACGTTGCATTGTATGACTTTGCCACTAGGTGATCAAGCGAGCCTAAACATTTTTAAAATGCCAGTTTAGTGATGAAACTTTAAAAAAAAAAAAAAAGTGCTAGTTCCACACATGGCTTTTTTCTCTCTCTGTTCCCATCTGCTGTCCTCTTATATATCTGTGTGCTAATCTCTTCTGCTTTCCATTATTTTTGGTTCAGTTACATGAACTATACAAAACTTTTTTAACTTTACCATTCTAGGCACGCACATTAAATACTTGCCCTTTACCATTGCTATTGACGATGTTAAAATTCTAATTAAGCCCATGTCAAATAATTTGCTCTGAGAGAACCAGTTGTGCTCAACTACTCAGTCAAGTGGGCAGCTGAGTTCATGTCATGATTGTTTTGACTGGTTAGCGTTCATTACTGCAAATAGCTGCTCTTTTGTCTGTATAATAGTGTTTTTTTTCTTTGTCTGGTTTGTTTTGATTACCAGTCTCTCTCAGGGCTTGAACCCACCCCTGCTTATGTATTTTAGTTGCTCTGTTCCACATGTGGAACAGACTGTTGAAGAGATGCTCGAATGTGCAGTCAGGTGACTAGATGCTAACCTTTTTTAGTGCCTGCAATAATAGATGGATTTTATAGCAAGTGCCAGATCATCTGAAGTCTCTTGTTCCCATTCTGGCCCTACTAATCAAACTAGCAGGTTTTCATAAATCAGATTAAATTTAGGAGCACTTAACTGGTCCTTCAGCACTCATGGAATGAGTTTCAGTGCGGTTAACTTTCCTCAAGTTCACATTGGCCTTTGAGCAATATGCTTTGTTAACTCACCATTGTTGATGTTACTTACTTTTGCTTAAGATAAATGTGTATTTAAACATATATGCCATGAGAAACTTAAGAATTCAGGATAATAAAAGTGGTCAGAATACTCGGTTATATTTGAAATAGTTTCCACCCTGAACATAAAGTGCTCATTCACTTGTTTTGTTTCTGAAGAGTTGAAAAAAATAAACATCACAGAACATTTGAGTTGTTCACTTAACTAAAATACAGCAGTCAGAAGTGTTTGAAGAGTGATTATCTTAGAATGGGAGGAAAAGAATTCTACAAAAACACAATATTTAGATGATCTTAGGTGTGGTATTGTGTGAAGTAATAAATATACACATTTAATAAGCTTTTCTTTAAAAAAAAATTCTCTGGCTTAACATCTTTTCGCTAATGTTCTTATTTTTGATGGATTGACAGGCTTCTAAAATATTTGCTGAGATCCACTTTTGTTTCTCATATATGAATTGTAAATCAGATTTTTAGTATACGTACATATGACAAGATATGACACAAACTTGGTGAGATTGTCTGGTTATGCCATCCAACAGCGTGATGTCTTATCCCCTTGCTAACATTGAACTGTTTGTTTAAATGGCAGTGTGACTCACTACACTTGATTTCTTTTGAAGTAGACCAGAGTTCTCCATCAGCTGACTTCCTGAACAAGAGTGATGGCTGAATGGTCATTCTGAAATTGAGGAAAAGCTCCTGCTTCATATTTTCTTGCAACATTAATGTGCACATCTTTAATATGAGTATTTCTATTTATCATATTACTTTTTCAGTAAATAAGTACTGACTCAGTTGCTCATGATGATTGAGTTACCAAGTGTACAGCTGTATTAGCTGACCACAGTTTCTCACATTCAGATCTTAAAGGGACACTGTCAACACATTTAGGTTATCAAGAACCTGGAAGATTTTTTCATAAACTGCTTCTCGTTTTAATGCTATAGTCTTTATAAACCCTTTGTCTTATCAAGGGTTGTTTAGATCCACATTTTTGTGAAGATTTTTGTCAATAAGCAAGTACACAGGGAAGCAGTAAAACTAACTAGAGGAAAATATTTTGACATACTTAAGGTGAACTTGTTATGTTTTTAGAAAGGATATATATTTTTAAGGTGACTATCCCATTAATTTCTACAACACTTCCAGTCTGATAAATTCTGTATTATATTGCTTGAGTCCAATAATAGTTACAAATCTTTTCCATGTACTGTGCTTTGCGCTGATTACGATAGCAGAAGAATGAACCTTCAGCTAAGATGTCAGCTTTTTGTGTTAGCTAGAAATAGTGGTCCTCTTCACCTTCTGTATTTTTATAAAAAGCTTAACAGAAAAGCACACAGGAGTTAGATGTGTTTAGTAAGAGAGCAATTTAAGCACATTAATTTCACTAAGCTCAGTATTGTATCACACAAAACATTGCACTTCATTAGCCCAGTTTGCACTTAGTTAATTGTCTTTCTTGTTATGTTTTGCCCGAGTCAGCTTCTCCATTGCTTTGGGTACTCTGAAAAACCAAGCCTTTTACTAGCCCTTTACTTATCTTCCTGTAATACACTGGTGAATCTTGCAGCTATGGCTTGTTCGGCACATTTGTAGTCACAATTTGACTGAATATTTTTATGAATGAGGCAAACAAATGCAGCTTGTTATAACTGACTGAAGGGTTAATACCAATAAATGTGTTCCTGAAACTATTATTTCCACTGAAATAAAAAGCATGAAAAACATAGCTTTTATCTAATACAGCAAAAATGTAAATAAGTGGTTGAGTTGGGCCACCTATATACTGAACTTTTTGTAGTTTGTAGTAAAGTTTCTAAGGCTGAGCTATGAAGCTAAGGTAGGTTAAAATATGTATCACTGGTGTTTCAATACTCGTATGCAAAGGACCAGTACAGCTGTATCAAAACTTTAATCTGGTGGATGTTTGAAATAGCTAAAACTCTGATTCTCTTACTGTCAGTATGACATGAAATGAGGAGAAAATATACTTATTTGAATGGATTTTCAAAATAGTTGAGATATCAAGCTTTTTTATATTAACTAATAACTGTACCTTCAAATTTTATTCAGGATGAAATTTCCTTTTAGTATTGCGGGTAGAAACTGCTCTTGCCAAAAGCATAGGCTCTTTATCTCAGTGGAGTATCTTACACTTCTTCTTGACAATCGTGATTGTTGATATGGTAAAACTGGCTGAGAGATGAGTTTAATTTGATAAACAGATTTCATGTAACAAAAGCACATGCTAACTGAGTTGCTGTGAAACAAAAAAGAAAACTACAACACTGCCGTAATCCAAGTGTGTTTGGGATAGATGTTTTTCCTTCACAGTGATGAATAAGCTACTCTGAATTTAAGCTAATACAAGAAATACTGTTATGAGGACTTACAAGCCTGTGCTCAGTCTGGTGGAAGTTTTTTCCTACAATGCATGTCACATACATACAAAACCATGACTAAGACATTTTGAAACAAACTAAAGTCTAAATGGAATTCAGTAGAGTAAGGATATTTTGAGACATTTAAAAATATGCTAAGGGCTGGAAGGTTGTTTTCCTGACCTGGAAGTTGAAAGGCATCCTGCATATAATGGAATTTTTTTAAATGATGTACTTTATCCAGGGCTTTTATTGATATCATGTGTGGCTATCAAACAGTCTAATCTTAGGTTATCTGCTACATTATAGTTTTCTCTGAATGTATGATTAAACCCATTTGTAGCTACAGTAACAATATTGCTGATGTGTTCACACAATAAAACTTCACATTGGTCTGTAGAGATCAGTATGTTTTGATGTAATGGCAAAAATACTACCATATTTCAAGTACATATAAACAACATGCTTAGGAGATCAATTATAACTGTATTTGTAGGCACGCTTAAGCTTTGATTAAGAAAGAAAAAAGCACATATTTTAGACTGTAGATTTTAGACTCCTTCCTTATGTGCTCATTTATGCCAAAGGTCTGCTGAAGTTAAAAAATATATATATATATCTTTCCCTAACATTGTACACATTGTACTTCAGTAGTGACAAATTCTGTTTTCTTTAAGTAGTTGAGTAGTTTTGTTTTCTGGTTGATGTTTGAGGATTGTTACTGGAATTCCTTGCTTTCAAAAGTCAAAATTCCTCAAGTATGACTTTTGTCTTGGCATTTTAGGGTCATAAACACTGCGCTGGAATGGCCTGTGTGGAGTGTACATCCAAATTTGGAACCAAAGTTTAGATTAGCATTTCCTGCTTTGTCATGCTGGCACTGTTGCACAGGCAGTTTGCTTTTCGTGTTGGTAGATGCAGTTCTGCACTTTGTAGAGCAGCTGTTCTCCCGTTCTCTTCTTTCCCCTTCCCCACCAAAACCAAGTGGGAGAATTTCAGATGATAGAAAACAGTATAGCAAGCTTAAGCATGATAATGGTAATGATCACTTTAAAAAGCTTTAAATTCTGATACATATACAAAAGGACTTTTCATAGTCTCCTATTTTCTATGGAGTAGAAATGGTCTTAGTGTAAACCTATAAAGTTCCTGTTATGTCAAAGACCTGTATGTGAAGTGCTGGTGGAAGTCTGAATCTTTCTCACCTCTTTCATGATGAGATGAAATATTTTGCTTCTTGCTTCTTTTTTTTCTTTTTTTTCTTTTTTTTCTTTTTTTTCTTTTTTTTCTTTTTTTTCTTTTTTTTCTTTTTTTTCTTTTTTTTCTTTTTTTTCTTTTTTTTCTTTTTTCTTTTTTCTTTTTTCTTTTTTCTTTTTTCTTTTTTCTTTTTTCTTTTTTCTTTTTTCTTTTTTCTTTTTTCTTTTTTTCTTTTTTTCTTTTTTCTTTTTTCTTTTTTCTTTTTTCTTTTTTCTTTTTTCTTTTTTCTTTTTTCTTTTTTCTTTTTTTTTCTTTTTTCTTTTTTCTTTTTTCTTTTTTCTTTTTTTTCTTTTTTTCTTTTTTTCTTTTTTTCTTTTTTTCTTTTTTTCTTTTTTTCTTTTTTTCTTTTTTTCTTTTTTTCTTTTTTTCTTTTTTTCTTTTTTTCTTTTTTTCTTTTTTTTTGTGGCTGTAACCTTTAGGCATGCCATCTGGTCCATTCCTTCCTTGAAACATTTAATTTTTATGTAATTTTGTTTCATGGTATCCTTTAATGTGAGCCATTGCAAGCATTGTTGCCAGTGTCTTTTTCACATCGGGAGGTGGAACTGCATGCTTTTTGGTGAACCTTGTTGCTCTGGGAAAGCTGAAAGTCTTAAAAATAGCAATCACTTCAAACTTGCGTGTTCTTAAACTCATCTGGTTCTAATTCAGCATATTTTTAAAGAAGAATTAAAAAGTTAAAACAAGCTTGCACAAAATATTTTTTTCCTGGTCAACATGATCTCATCAGTCTGTTTCATTAACAGAAACAAGGGAGGAACTTCCTCATGTTTTGAAAATCAAAGGTGCTTTGGCCATTTTGGTTCTTTAAGTGCTTAGTATAAGCAATAAAAGTTGATTTGGAAGGGGTATTACCTTAATATGTTAGTTGTGACTTTGATTTTAAAGATGAGGTGAGGGCAGTCATGCTGCCAAAGCTTAAGCAGCTGATCTAGGTGTCTGTCTTTGGCTGGTATTCTTGGCCTTACTGAAGAGTGAGCAGAGAAGTCTGAGGGCAATTTGGAGTACCAAAATTATATCTCTTGCCCTGACTTTTTTGTCTGGAGAAGCTTATCTGCCTCGGTTCATTGACGACTCCTTAGATATACTAGCTTTCTTAGGTGCTTAAAGGTAGGTGGCCTGTAGTTGAAGTAGTCTTGACTTTGGACATCCATTTGCACTTCATCACAGCCAAATGTCAGGGAAGCAAAGCAAAAGCTTGTATTTATGTTATGATCATGGCAGGGAAGATTAAACCCTGTAGATACAGAGCCCAGAGATCGCTTATGTTGTGAAGCATGAGTTTTTATTTTTTTTCCCCTGGTGTCTGCATCATTATGTTTATTCTCTTTAAGCCTGTTTTCACTTACTGAATAGCTACAATTTCTAAGCCTTGGATTTCTGTTGTAAATGGTCCATATGGCTTGAAGGGAGAAGGGAAGAAATGTTATTCATGTATACCTCTGATTTTCCTTATTCAACTGAGGCTCAATTGAAACTGTAATTGTGTTGCATGAGTCCTGCTTGCTGTTACTTTTTTCTTCTTGTAATATATTGTGTACCTTTAACAACAAAATGAGTCTTTTAGTTCACAGAATATTCCCATATCTGCATCTCCCACTTAAAGAACATATTAATGTTTCTGTTTCATGCTGTGATTTTTAGCATTGTATCATGTGACCCTTTTTTCAAGTTGTTTTCAACTGCTCTTTATGCAACAGAGCAGAACTTCATATAATTTGTGATCCTGTTTTAGTATCTGGCTAATCCAGAACTCTATCAAGATGTGTGGTTTGCATTGCATGATTAGGGTGTTAGTTTTAATTGTTCGAAGTGTAGACCAGTCTTACTTCAGAAAAAGGTAGTACTTCAAATAGGAGATAATGGTCATTTGAGTATTTAGGATAAATCTTTGTTGTGTATCAAAAGAAGGTGGACTAGCCAGTGACCCAGCAGATATTTCTGATGACCCTGTAGTATATATCTGTGGTGTCTATAAAAGATACCAGATGATCATGAAGTGTTTCCTACTCATCAACATATTTTTACTGTCATAATTCTAAATGTTGATAGCAAATAGGATTTTAAGTTCTTTATTGTTCTCCGTATATCTTATTTTAAGTTAAGATGGAAAGGTGGTATTTAAGGGATCTAGTACTGTGAAACTGACCCCAATGGACGAGATGTTTCAAAAATGTAGTGTACAGGCAATTTCAGTTTTATAGTAATGAGAAATCAAGTATTTGTTATCTGGGCACCTGTTGTTCTCATTCTAGAGACAGTATCTCTGCCAAGTTAATTGACTTGCCCTAGCTTACATAAATCTCCAGTCCACTATAGATTTAAGCCTAAATTTTTCCAGTGGGAAATTGGGTTAGTGCCTACAGCTATATAAAGCAGGCAGGTAGGAAGTCACTAGCTGCAAGACATGATATTAACTTTAATTGGGAAACTTGAATGAGTATGTTTGGGAAACTGAATAGATAAGATTTCTGGTTGCATGAGAGGACAACAGATTTGTCAAAATCTGATCTGCTGTTTTGCTAAAAATGGGCAGTAAGTGTGGGTCTTGCAGCACTGCAGTGGTAGATAACTAGAGTAGTAGATAAATAAAGCGTTGATTATGTCTAATGTAGATCCATGGCTTTAACATTGAGGTCTTTTAAAAAAAGACTGATCTGGCAGGAACTGTGATACAGATTGTATGGTTTCTGACTATAACTGAAGGATATACATATTGAAAATTGTGCTTCATATGCCATTGTTGACTTGGCCAGGAAGCTTTTACCTGAGTAATCACATTTGGTGTCTACTCAGTGGAGCCACTCTCACTTTCCTTATCTTATGGGTTTTTCTATCTACATGTTACTGCTGCTGCTTGTGGAGAAAAGAGTGTTAATCTGATTTCATCCAATGTGGTAATGTTTGAGGATAAATGATCCGAATATGCTATGCATTTTGTCAATGTCTCCTTGAGTCAAAAAGCTACGTTTAACAAATCCAGCATATTTGTCACAGGAATTAATTTAAGACTGACATTTTTGCTTTTGTGTACAGTGTACAGAACATGAGCAAAAAGTGGCTATCTCTTTCCACCCAACACCCAGACCCCAGGGTCTTTGAATCCCACAATGTTGACTTGATTTTATCATTGCTATTTGTAAGACAGGTGAAGTGGTATCCATCTCCTAGCTGTCTGCTCTGCTCCACTCCTGAGCTTATGGCCCCCTCAAGAGGTCAAAGTTGTGCTAAACTTGAAGCAAGTTGTGACTGTGACGTGAAATTAAAGTGCTGATTGATTCAGATAGTTCAATATGCTGGACTGTGAAATGTGGTGGTTCAGAATCTGTTTTGTAGTAGTTAAGTCGCTCCGGCTGTAGTGGTGATGAACTCCAAGAGAGAATCATGGTGGAGTGTTGGGGCAGCTCTCCGATGTTCATGCATCAATATGCCACCTTCAGGCTGCCTATCAGTACTCTGGGTTAATACCCCCCTCCAAAAAAAGGGGAGAATTTTGTATGCAGCCCTCTCTTCAGCTTTTTCACCTTGGGTTTTTTTGGTGTTTCACTACTTTGTATGCTGGCAATAGTGAAACTTGCCTTTCTCCAGTATATGGAGAACACAGGCCTGGCTTAGCGTTATGAATTCCGCTGCCTGAGCCAGGACCAGCTATGTAAAGTCATGGCTGTGAAGCAGAAAGGCTGAGATAATTAGGGACTTGATCCAAAGCCTGACAAGGTCAATTATTTTTGGAAGAAAACATTTAGAAATATTTGTAGGAAATATGATCAAAATAATCTTGAAAGCCAGGTTCTTTGGGGCTGACTTTAAAGTTGTTATGTTTGGGTCTGGATTGGTTATTTTGGCATTTGTTTTTCTGAAGTTTATATAATCTGTTTTTTAGCAGCTTGCATTTGCTTAATTCAGCCACTTAGATTTCTAATAAGTTTGGAAACCTCCATGATTAGTCTGCTGATTTATCCAAATTCAGAGTGATTCTACCAGTGATTCATTACTAATCTAACTTGCTGATAACATGTATCCCTTTAAGTGACAACTTCCATTGCTTTAAAAATAAGTTCCAGATATGGTTACAGTTGTTTTGCTGTTTATATATTTCAATTAATTTTGTGCAAAAAAGTTAAACTTCTTTCATTTTCAGGATTATCATAAATCTGTCACTTCAGTGCTTACACATTTAAAATATTAGTAGGGTTTTTTTTGTTGTTCTTCAGTTCGTTGCTGTTCTTCACTGTTCAGTTATGTGCTGGAGTTCACTATATATGAAGTCCATTCTACATTTTTCTGAGGATGGCAAGTAGTGAACTATTGTCATAAATTGCAAAAGACTCAAGGACTGAATTGTTTTTGAAACTTATCAAGGATCTAGTCTAAACTGGAGCACTTAGAAGTTAATCAAGAAGTTATCACTTACATAATATGTTATTTAGAACTCAATTAAATTTGTTCTTAGATGAAAGAAACAGGACAAACTTTTATACTAAAGTGGCATTTTTGAAACTATATGATTTAGGAACATTAGTTTCATTGTTTTTCATTGAGTCTTGGGGTTTGAAGTCTGATATCTTAAATTTTACTGTGTGTTCATCATTCCTGTATTGTTCAGTATTAGCCTAGTCTATAAAAATGCTTCTTTGACATACATCCCTTCTGTTTTCACACATGCACAATTCAGTATGGAGATTTTGTATTCCAAAATGATTCTCTCTGCTTTTGGCTGCTTTGAGTTACTTTTACAGTGGTGTTTCTTGCTGTTAGTTTCATTTTTGTTCTTAGCACAAATGTTTGGAGTACAACTCTGAAATGACTGAAGTTGCACAACAGGTAGTTAAATAGTCTTTAAGCAATATATCCAGTGCCAGATTTGGGAACCTAGAACGTGTAAAGTTATGAGCTTCTAAAAAAATGATACTAAGCACAGATAACTCTTTGTGTTGCACATTTCAAGATGGATATGCACATTTCAAGATGGATATGCAATGAAGTAATTATAGAACTTAATTTGTAAGCTCAGGCAAAGCAAGAAGATTATATGCTTAAATATATTTCTATGATTTTTTTTGACCTAGGATTTGGGATTTATTTTCTTAGGCAATTCAGATGTTCTGTCTTCATAACCCTTTTACCTATAGTAGGTGATATTTGATTTGATCCTTGCTTTTGCTGTAGGGCTTCCAGAATAAGAAAAAACTGTAAGATGACGTGTTTGGAGCTTTAGTAGTTGACTGAAGCCATAAATCATTACATGTTGTAGGTCTAAGCATTGATATTAAATTATAAAATAGCTGCTGAAAAATGTATCCCTTTTAATTTTCAGTTTCATAACTTTATTTAGTTCTTCACCTCTCTGATCAGGAGGATGCAGTCTTTTTTGGGTCTTGCAAACCTTAGTATGTCATTCTGGCTCTCATTCTCTTAATAAAATGATTTGTGCTGAATGGAAGAATAGCAGTATAGACCTTTAAGGTGTTTGTTACAGTCATGAGATGTGGTCTGGTTGCTTTATCGTCTTTTGATGTTCTGAGTATGAGGAGCAAGTGACTTTTTCATCCCATTTCATCCATCCTAACAACCTGAAATCTCCTTTTCTTAAATGGAACTTACGTAGCCTGTGTTATGAACATAGCTACTGTTTCAAGGATGCTCCCTTTATTCATATTCTGTAACTGGTGTGCTGATGAGTTTAATATCTGATCTGGGTTTAAGAATAGTCTGCTGCTGCACTTGTGTTGTTTTGAAGAACCCTTTGCTAACTCTTGTTTCATATTACCACTTTTGTTTAAGCCTGCAACTCATTTATTCTGTCACCTGAAATACAAAAAACTTTAATCATACTACAGAGCAAAGATCGCTTAATCTGCTGTTAATCTGTAGTGTCACTAGGGGATGAAGTGACAACCATGTAACTATCTTCCATAATCTTCCATAGACATGCCAAATAAGAAACTGTGATTACTGCATGTCTTGGATGTTGGAGCAACTCTTAAGTATTTGTAATTTAGTTAACTAAAGAAGAATTGTCTAGGACATGAAAAATTACTTTGCCTGTAGTAATCTTGCTATAGCCTGTAGTGAAGGATAGTTGTACTCAAATGAATACAGGTTTTGGGATCTCTTTACCTCATGGAGGGAAGATCCTTTGTGGTAGTCACTGTTGCTGCAAAATCCTTTGGATCGATACCCCGACTTTCGGTGTGTGAATGAGTGGAGGAGAAATCAAGGCTGCTTAAACTGCATTCTCCATTTCTTTTGGAGAAAAGAAGATGAGTTAGTGGAAGTATTAGTTTAGACCTTGCTAAATTCTAAGAGAGTGTTTCTTAAAACTCCATTCTTTAAGAAGATAAAATAGTTCTTCCTATCTCTTAGCTTCAAAAACAAAAAAGGAAAGGGGGGGATACAGTTGAATGTTTGTGGCCAAGGCTTCCAAGTGATAGGGAAATAGAATAAGGGCAAAGGATCAAAAAAGGCAAAACTGGAATAACAGTATGTTCTTTTCTTCTTTTCAGAAACAGTGAACTATTGGATTAAACATAGAGGTAGATCAAGAGTGTAGAGTGCCATGACTGATTACTTTTAATTTGTGCTATTACAATCATTTCTTACAAACCTTTCTTTAGGTATGCACACTCATAGAAAAAAGTACTTATCTGTTTCTGTGTATTTTGAGACAGTATTGATACAGAACATGCCTCAGGTTTTTTAATCTCATTGTTATGTGATTAGCACATAAAAAGATATGTTTTATTAACTTGTGCCCCCTCTGCTGGCTAGTTTCACAATTACAAAGTAAAAATACAAATTTATGTTGATGAGAAACTCTGATACACAATTTTAGCCAAACATCAATTGTAAAAGTTTCTTTTATGGGATTAAAGCTATGATGAAAACCTTGTTAGCTCAATTTATGGGAATCGGTAGTGATGTTTGGAATTGGTGCTCTCACAAATCATCATGTTGCTCATAGTGTGCTGTTATCATTGTGGGCTATTCATTCAAGCTCAGTCAAGACTCATTCAGCATTCATCAAACCATTTTCTTTCCCTCATCCCTCAGTGGTAGAGGGATTTGTTTTTGCTACCCTGTGTTCAAATTCCTTATGGACTTGGTTAAATTGTTGCATATATAGAGGAGCCAGATCTTTATGGATCTTGGGACTATTGAGGGCTGCACTTCGAGCTCCTAGCAACCTGCTGCTATCATTTGTATTCCAGATAACAGTTGCTTTCACAAGAAGTGGTGAAACTCTCTTCTTTTGCTTAAAGTAAGTCTTTGTGGAGCTCTCTCAAGTTCTCCTTAGTAGGAGATTAATTTAACTGTGTTCTTCCTGAAACATGTCTTTAAGGGTGAGACAGTATTCCCACCTGCTGAGCTTGAAAGGATGGCAGGGCATGAGTCCTCCCATCTTGGATACTGCAAGGATAACAAAAAGGTTTCAGTGCTGTGATAATGTGGGTCTGTACCCCAGATGTTTATGGCCTGCAGACCTTGAAGAACTAGCGTTAATTGTAAATAGCCTCCCTCTGTTTTTTATAACTTTCAGAAAAATACTGGCCTTTTTCATGG
This sequence comes from Apteryx mantelli, assembly GCF_036417845.1. Taxonomy (NCBI): domain Eukaryota; kingdom Metazoa; phylum Chordata; class Aves; order Apterygiformes; family Apterygidae; genus Apteryx; species Apteryx mantelli. The sequence continues at coordinate 31,511,672 of NC_089978.1, forward strand.
TGGTACTGGAATTCCTGAATAGTATTTTGCTAGGTTATTTCATAAGGTTCCAGTCTCTCTTCTTTGCTATTGAAAAAGCCATCAAGAGAGATTTCTGTTTTATATTAAAATTTCTTCTATTACTTGGAGACTAACAGACTTCAAAACACTTGTATCCTGGGTAAGACTCAAAATGGTTAGTTTAGCTTTCATAAAACTTTCTTGTGAGGCTACTGAAAACGATCTTGAAATACATCCACAGTACAAATATTTGATATTCTAGTAGTAACTCAAAACTACTATCACTGCAAAGTTTTATTATCTTTTGAATTACCAACAGGGAATGTAACAAAATCTTAGAGGTAGCAAGACAAAGATGGTGGTTAGTAGCCTTCTTCATGCATGAAGCCTGACTTGTCAGAGAGATCTTCATCATGTGCAGAATTCCAGTATATTCTTCAGCTTTTAGTCACTCGGGCTTAAATCATTGGGGTCTGTCTGACACTTACACAGTGGTTCCCATTCATGGAATCAGTTTCAATTCCAAGACAGCCATAATGAAGAAAGTTAAATGCAGTTTCAAAGCTGTTTTTATCATGCAGCATCAGTCCCTTGGATAATACCGTGATGTAATTCCTAGGTACTTTGCTTTAGCAGGCTTGGCTTTCCTAGGCGGTCTGGCCACAGGATCACGGAGCTCCTGTGGCGTATCCGGTGAGAAGTTAGGGTCAGTAATGTTCTGGTAGACCCTGCTTGCTCTTCTTGCTCTTTTTCCCCCCAGCATATTCTTCATTGCGTTTTGGAAAGTCAGTGAGTATCGTAGTGTGTTTGTGCTAAATATTAGTTAGATGGTATGCAGCATAGCTTCCTCTGGGAAAGCTATTTAGAGCCGTTTTGCTTCTTATCAGGTAGTAGGAAAGAATTTACTACTCCACTGAACTAGAAAGCTTGTTCATCTCTGAGTACTTTATACTGTGTACGTATATATGCATAGTTATGGTGCATGTCTACATGCATTAAAAAAATCTTAAAGGCAAAGTAGTTTGTAGTAACGGTTGTATAGCCAATTATATATTCACTAAAATACTAATAAGATCCCAATGTATTCAGCTATGTTTGGAACTTGGGAAACCGTTACGTGAATGCCTAAAATAGAATTGAATCTACAGCTCTTCATGACTATATTGATTGGCTTTGCAGGGATAATGGGCAATAGTGAAAGCTGCTGAAAATGTAAGTGGAACAGATCAGTTGAACAAGGTGCTGCAGCTCTTATGTAGCTGACTATCAGAGCATGGAGCAGTTCTTACACACCTCTGTGTACTTGATTGACAATACTCTGCCTCGAGCAATTAAGGGAGAAGTCTCTAACAAATGAAATGTTAAATTAGCATTTTAAACATTTCATAATTTTGCTAAAGCATGACTGAAATTGCTGAGATATAAAAGGGAGTATCAGCATATTACTGTGGTAGACTTTGACCATTTGTTTTAGACTACTGAAATTCAAATTCGGTCTAATGGTATTTTTTAAACTGTTACCAGTTTAGAGTCCTAGTTATGGGTATAAATCCTCCAGCATCAACAATTCTGTTGTAATTCTGATATTTTTAGATTTCTTTTAAAACTATTATTTTTGAACAGTTGTTGCTCACAGATTCTCATGATCAATTATGAGAATCCTTACCTGTTAAATTTGGAAGAAAATGAATTGAAAAATCTAATAGTACACTTCTGTACTTCCTAGTCAGATAACTAAATTCACCTTACTGGCTATTAGGGCTGATACTTCCGAAAGTAAAAAGAGGCTATTGAGATAATTTGATGTATGATGGATGTGCAAGAGAACTTTTATTCTTCTTTTAAACGCCATGATGTAGTAAATGAAAGCATTCCTTTTAGACACCTCATCATGATCTTAAAATAAGTGCAAGGAAGCTTTTTGTGTAAACTTTTTCCCGGTGACTAGCAGTATGTTCAGTTAACAATGTGCACTTTTTTTCAGTTTACATTTAATTTCAACTTCGAGTCTTTGGATTTTCCTTATGTGTGAAACTTTTGCACTACTAAATACTTTTTTTCTATCATAAGTGCTTGTTGAATAGGTAATTTTTAGTCTCTTTGACTTGTTCTTTTTGTAAGTCATGTTTTTACCTCTGCTGTTTCTTAAGTTTTTGAACATGTCTGACTTTGAAAATAATATTTAACTGTGTGCATGAGATAACAGTAGTCTAAAATCAAATTTCTCTTATTGCATATTCCATGTTTGCACATCCAGAGACCACAATTGCTTTTTAATTGCTTTATCTGTACACCTTGAGGAAGGAAAAAAATATGTGGATGCATTCATCAATCATGCTGAAACTAGTTACTAAGCTTATTTGCCTATGAAAGCGAATGTGTAGTTTTGACAATTGTAACCAGACAATAATGTCACTCGATAATTTCATACCGTTCTGGCTCAATCTAAGGCTCCTTCTCAGGATGTCACGCAAACCTGAGTGGGCTAGGTGTGCCCCTTACTGTGACTAGAGAGCGCTATCTGTTGGCCAGGAGCTTTGTAATGTCCTTGGCTCTTGCTTCGTTTTGTATTATGTGACCACAGAGCTACTTCATCTGGAGACCGAAGAAATGGTGACTAATGAAACTGAATTGCTTTGTGACTTGGAACAAATAGTTAGGAAGCTATCAAATTGTTCTGAAGAACTCATGTTACTGAACAGTTGTGTTAGTTTTAGCGCTTTGGATCTCTTGCCCTGTTATTTACAATAATTTTAAATAGCTTTCTCCCAAAATGAAATGTATGGGGGTTTTGTCTCTTTGCGCATCTGTTCTTGAAAAGGCAGATTGTAGGTGAATGAAAAAACCCTCTCATACCACTTTCTAACACCTGGTGATTGAATAGAATGATCAAATATTATAATCTCAGGTGCTTCTTCCTTGGTATGTTTTTTCACCACTGCAAGAAGCCTTCAGAAGGAAGAACATATTATTCAAAGGAATTTGCAGTCGGATGACTGTAGCAGCTGTGTGGACTAAAATGAATACCAAATGAGCCAATTTGCCTGTATGACAGGTTTAACTGAAGTCCCTTTAGGAACTAGTTGCCACTGAATTTTCTGAAAGAAAAATAATGTTTAGCTTTTCCAAGATATTGTTTATAAGCAAATACAGCTTAAATAAGCAAATAAAGTCTAAAAGAATACTGGAAAATACCCTTCCTTTTATTGTAGCTTGAGCAGTAAATTGAGACTCAAACTGCCACAGTTTAAATGCAGCAGTTGAGTTTCTAGACTCTAAAATGTTTATTCACTGTCAATGATAGATAACATAGAAACAGAAGTATCTTTGCTTATGTGCTTGTTAGAATAAGCCTTTATAATGCTAGCATAAATTGCAAGCAAGGATCTTGTGTTTCCCAGGCATTGATACTGAGGCTGAGCTGATGTTTACCCTACTTAAAGAACTCAGCTTTTCATGTGCTTCACACTTTGAATCTTTCATTTTCCTCTTTAGGAATGTTAACTACTGTTAAAAATTTGGTGCTGGATTAATTTTGCTTTTGACATGAACTAAAGCTCATGGTGATTAGTTAGTTGTAAGAGTAAGTTGTAAGCAAACCTATTAATATTTATACCTCATCTCAAATTGTATACTGGACTGATTTCCAATACATTTCAGCATATCTGTAACTTGCCAAAGAATTGATAATTGTGCTCTGTCACTGTTTCACTGATTATAAGTAAAATAATTGAGCCATGTTGAATTGATTTCATATATATTCACAGTCAATGGTGTAGTTGTGTATTTTAAAGACTGTTATTTCTAAGATGTGTAAATTCAGTGTTTTATTATAATAGTATATTTCAAAAGAAAGGAAAATAGAAAATAACATGATTAGCTTGAAATGTGAAATAAAGGTCTAAAACAGTAATTGACAAAAGTGCTGCAGCTTATAAAAAGGTGATGTGCCTAAGTCTTTTGAAATTTCCTTTTGCCAAATCCTAAAACATTTCTAAATTCTGATAATTTATGTGAAAAAATATATATATATATTTTTTTAAACAAACACCTGACTTAATGCTGATTTTTATACTTTTCTATGGGTAAGGTGAGGAGAAGAGTCAAAAGAATCAGTGGTCTCCTTTAAAAATTAATGACTGAAATTTTTGGTGAAAAATAGGAAACTTCAATAATAGGCCTTTTAGCTTAAATTCTTCCTTCTTGATATATATTTTGATTGCTTCTGCTCCTTTAGGTGGAACACAGATATTCATTTCATGTTTCTGAATTGCATGCAGTTGTGAATTGAGTCCAGCTGATAAGTGAACTCAGCTCTGTTCGCTTGTCTTTAAATACTACTTTGACTTGATTTCATCGCTTCTTTTTAGAGAAGACAATGTTCACAGCTATACTGATGAACTGATGAACTAAAAATTACTGTATTTTCACATGTAATTAGTAAAGAAGAGATTTCCAAGGGAAACTTTCCCTTTTTACTTACTGTGGTATATAGTATTCAGTCACAGTGCATTGCTGGTATTTTTACAGTTAACCTGTCGATTATATATGTGAAAATATGACAGATCTTTTTGATCAGAGATTCTCAAATCAGTTGTTACTCTGGCTACAAATGAACATTGTTCTTGTTCTAGTGAGAATAGATTCTTGCTTTTGTAAATATGTTTTTATATTATTTGCATTCTTAACAGTATCTTGGACATCATCTCTTTTACAGTTAAAATGCTTGAGAAATTAGTCATAAGATAGTCTGAGACTGAAGCTGGTATTCAGCAAATCTCCCTCAGACTTTTTCTTGGAGCTGAAGCTTAGAATCTCTATTTCATTTGTTATAATTTCATAATCATTTTGAGCCCAAAGTGTTTAAATTTAAAGCTTAAATTTTAGATAAATAAAATGGTAAAGATTATAATTAGGGTACACAAAAACATTTAAGATAATAAGACTGAACTATAGGGGTTGTCAGAGTTGTAGTTGTCATTGAATTTTTAATATTCATACTTCAAATTATAAATTGCACCAGAATAAATTGCATTAGAAGAACATCTTCTATAATAGTCTAAATCTAAAATCACAAGTTTATTATCTTTTTGCTATCATTTAGTAGTGATAGAATCAACGTGTTTCTTTTATGTTCAGTGTTGAAGAGAACAATATCCTTTTCCTCAGGTTAGAAACCCCATTTTAAATATTATTCCAGTGCAACAGAATTAGCTTCCAGCTGATAATTTGCAGTTGGAATGAACTACTAGTTGGCAGAATAATGTACCATAACTGTTCTTGAGAGTTAAATAAGACTAAATATTCTTGAGAAACTATTTTAATTAAAATTAAGTTTGAGTGTCTTCAAATTATTCTGAGTAATTGTTTAAATTGGATTATAAACTAGCTTACTTTTTGTGGAAGAGATTGATCTTTACTGTTTAATTTCTATTTTTGTGTAGTTTTTTTCTTTAGTAATGATGTGCTATATTAAAAGAAATCTTATGATTTTCACAAAGTTTTGAGAAAACATTGAGCAAATAATCTTTTATGCTTCAATTTTTCTGTTGGCCTGTAGTAAATTATAAAGATGTTGCCACTTAAAACTAGACACCTCTTACCAAATGTATTTGAAATTCAGTACGGTGATACTTCCATTCTAAACACACAATGAGTAGGTGATCCTTCATATTAAATGGGTTTTAAAGAATGGATCTGAAAGGTCTTTTTATTAATACCTATTAATTCTATCTCCATGTTTTTGGAATGAATTAAAAGTATTCATGAAATAGTTTTTGTTTATGTCAATATATAGTTGTTTTTGATTATATGATTTTGTTTATATACTGATTATGGCAGCAAAGGTTAATGAAATAGGAACTTCAAGCATGTAGTAAGGGGTAGCCAGATTAATGGTGCAGTGCCTTTCCAGACATTAATATTAGACAAAACTGGCAAAAAAGAACATGCATTTTGGTAGGCTTTTGGTCTAGTTGTATTTTTACTCATTGTTTTCTGAAGAAGAAAAACAGGCCTCAAGCTTGGGGATGAAAAGAGACTAGAAGCCATTAAACAAAAGTTTGTGGTGGCCTTTATGCCTTTTCTGTCTTCAATCCTAGCTAGAGTGAAATGTGCTTACTCAGCTTGGATTTGATATGTCCATGGATTACTTTGAAATCCTTTTCTTTCAGGAGGCACTGAAGGCTCTTAGTGTACTGGTGGCAGAAATAGGAAGTGCCAAAAGCAAACCAGGTCTTTTTGTTACTGTTAAACAGGTTGAACAGCTTCGTCAGTGGTATCACAGAACGTCTTACCTTGTATATGCTTGTATCTTAAATGATTCATGTAGAAAGTTAATTTTTTAAATTATTTAAGTTGTTTCTGAAGTAAGTGTTGCATGCATGGTTGAACTGCTTGGGTCAGAACATAATGGGGGCTATTCAATTCAAAATTTTCCTTCATACACAAAGTGTTAGTTCTTAACCATAGGATCGTGATCTCAGGGTACTACAAAAATGCATTATATGCATTTATTGAATGCAAGTACCTAGCTTTATATGACCAAACTGTAATAAGGCTGAGAAACCCATAGCACTGTACTGTTGTACATGGGAATAAACGCTTTCCTAGGGCCTCATCCTTTTGTCAGTGGGTATCAATGACAGTTTAAGGACTGAACAGAAGCTTACAAATTTGTTACAGCATTTTTAATGAAATTACTTTTTTTTTCCTTTAGGGAAGAAACCCCTTTTTTCTGGAGCCAGCAATAATTATAACCGTTACTGATGGGAATAAATTAACTACTACCAGTGGGATACAGGAAGAGGTAAGATCTGACCTCTGTTTACAATGAACTATACCAAACACTGCATTAGAATGCTGTTACAGTAGGATCATGAATGACTCTTCAAAAGTATGCTTGTTAATTGCTTAAACTTGCATGATTTTTCCTTTAACTTGAGATAATTTTATGCAATAGTACTGCAAAAATCTGAATAGCTCTTTTTTCTTATCACATGAACTTCTGGCAGAAACATGTAGTACAACTTTTGTTCTGTTTAGCTGACTCATTGTCTCACTGTTTCTGTCAAATGAGGTCATGGCTTTTCAAATATGTTAGCAAAAAAAATTGATTTCTGCGAAGCGTGTATATCTTTAACTGATATAGATCTAAATTCTTTGCATATAGACCCAAATTAATGCAGTGATTTCCCAAAGGATGTGGCCACTAGGGAATAGTTGAAGCACATACCTCTTTCACAGGGGTCGCTTCAGTGACTGCTGATTGCAATGTCCTTATGATCTAAAAAGCTGAAGAATGTATCTCAAATTAAATTTATAGAACAGTTTAAAACACCAGATCTTAGTAAACTGAAGTACATGTTCAGACATCTAGCAAATGGAGCTGAGACACTGAACAATTTCAACAGCTGTGAAAGGTCTATGAAGTATAAGCTGTTGGCTGTACTGACTGTTGGACTCTTTCCTTGAAAAGATGGAGGTGTTCTCTCGGAATAGGGCTGGTCTGAGTGCCTCACACTGCCACTCCAGGCAGCGGGAAAAAAAATGAGGCTCTTTCCCTTTTCAGGGAAAAGGCTAATGTCCAAAGGACTGTTCTGAGACTTAAAGAAAAGGTTCAGGCTTTTCTATGTAGTAGACCACATTTGAATAAACAGATTAGCTTGCTGGGCATCACCATTCATTAGTTATTCAAACTTCTCCTGTTGTATTGCATTTTTATGGCGTTTACAGAAGTTCTTTGTATGGAAAGGTGGTATGTGAGTATTTTTGTAATGTGTCTGACTTGCAGGAAAAAGTTGAGTGACTGACTTTATTCAAAGCCAAGTTGAGTATATATTCTATAAGGAGTACTAACAAATAGCTGTAGTCAGTAACTGAAAGGGCATGCCTGGATCCAAGATATCAGATAGTTAGCTGTATAAAACCTCATTTTCACTGCTTTTTTTTTTTAATCCAAAAAGCTATTTTCAGCTAAGTCCAGTGATTGATTGGGTGTGGTCCAAAATACTGAGTAGAATAGCAGCATCATATCTGTCCTGATTCTCAGTGAGTTACTGTTGATTAAACAGAGGGCAGGTTGTCACTTTACACTCCTACACCATGTAGCACTGTTAGCAGCAGAATCCTGGTGATTTTTTTTGAACAGCCAGTTGGGTAAGCAGTGAGCTTCAAATGCTTAATGCTTTTTCAGCTTAGACTTTGCAAGAAGACTTTTTCTTCTGGTCAGGCAACCACTTGGTTACACATTCATGTTTTTAAATTGCTGTGAGTTATATTGAGACACGCATTTGATGTCTGCTTTTTAAATCTGCATTAGGCTTGGCTCTTCAGCAATGCTGACCGTTAGGTGTGTATATGCTAGTGTTTTACAGCCTCATGAGTAAGGTGCTTCATGACAAAATAATAAAAAGGCACTTCCAAGATCTGATGATTGCTAAACTACGTTCTACAGAGGCCGCATCTGCCCGACCAGTGATAGTGGATTAATGATTTCTTGGTAAATGAGCAGATTCAAAGGCATGTTGCCTTCTGGAGAAGCTGAAAGTGACCACTGTTCTTACTTTCTGCAAAACAAAATGCAAGATTCTTTGAGTGCTTTTCTATATGTGTTGACAGGATATGTATTTCATACCCAATGCTGGATGTGATTTTTTTTTTTTTTTTTTTTTGCTGCACCTGTTACCAGTAGGGACATCCCTAACACTATCAAAGAGCAGAGGAACAAAGCATCCAAGGGGGCTTGTCTTTCAGGGATGGTCTTTTTCTTCTGTCAACATATGTCCTATTGATCAGAATTTTTCTTAGTGTTGCTTGAGTGTCCTTTACAATCACCTCTCAGGTTGAACATGCAGACATGAAGCAGAATTTATACAGTGCCATTTTAGTTATTTTCAATCACCCAGTTGATACAGAAGTCTGTTGTTGCTATTCTGTTCAATAACAAAGGTTTTCAATCATTTCCAGATGTCTGTTCTATTTCTATGGGTTTGACTTTGGAGAGGCTGTTTAGAGGTGGTTTTAGAAGTGATCATATCCTGCTGAGTGACTATGGCAACAGGTGTTTTTACTTCCTGTGTAAAGTTTTTATGAACTAAGGCAGTATGATTTTAGTTCTTTTAAATCCTATGTACATGGTAACTGGCAGAACTTCGGTTTTTGAAAGTCTGTGAAGACAGTATGGGAACAGGAGGCAAGTTTTCTCAAAACTGTCATTCAGATGAACATTTGCATTCTTACCAATGAAATCAGCTTTATCACTGTGGGAACCTGAAAATTTTGTCATTTGCCCCAGTGTGAAGCAGTCAAGCACAAACTCTGTTTCAGAACTCCAGTCTAATTCTTAAGATTTCCTGTCCCTTTGTAGGATTTAGTATGGTTCTTGCAGATAATGAGCGTATCTACTTAGCACTACCTTGTTTCGGATGGATATGGTCCTCAGACTGAAGACAAAGAAATGATATGATCTATCCAGTTGTCATCTCCACCAGCACAAGTTAATAGGGTTTTCAGTCGTGTCCCTTCTGGCACTGACTTCTAATGCACCAGTACTGATGTACTGAGAGTGCCAGCATCAGTTGTATGGTCAGCATCGTGTGTTGACCTGGTTCTTTCCCGGATTTGCTTGTTCCCATTATAACTTGAGCAGATGGGCTCATACTGTTGGAATACCATCATTAATTATTGATCTCATGCTATAGATTCCTCTTGGTGGGGGGCTTTTCTTTCTGGTATGGTCCCTCAAATTTGTTCTTAGCCCTTCCCAGACTGAAACTGGGTTCTTGACCCATTGATATTTTCCGATGCATGATTATGCAAACGAAAGACATGAGCAATCCTTCTTGGCTTCTATATATTGCCATTCTTTTGATATTCCCATTAAAAGAGTCTTGGGAGAGACTCTGGATCCCTCATCCCGGAACTGGTTGCACTGTCACATTGATCTTTTCAAGGACTAATCATCTTGCTTCCCTACTGTAATAACTGTAACAAGTGGCAAGATCCTGCTTACTTTCAAGAGTGACCAGGAACTGTTTTTCCTAATGTTTTTAATAGTAATTCCTCTTCAGCTGAAACGCTGGTTTCTAATCATCTCAGCAAAAAAATGTGGCAGAGCCCTTTCACGGTATGTTCTTCCTCATCTGTGTTGAGGAATATGCAGATGGTAGTCCAACAAAGGACATTAAGATCCTCTTTCATCTGGTCCATTTGTTATGATGTGCTGTTTTTTCAAAGCTCCTGAAATTTAGTAGAGACAGGAATTGATAAACAAAGTCATACTCCTTAGTAGTTCTTTTTCACTTTGTATGACCCATTATTAACTAGATGTAAGCATTAATTATTGAATAAGCATTCAGAATATTTTTTGCTATTGACTCTAGGTAACTCTTGCTAGTCTTGGTTATATTCTGCTAGCATTGTGCAACTCTGATTCATTCTCCTCCTGAATGATACCCAGCAGTTCAATCTAAAATGAGTAATTTTGCTCCTTATCTTCCATCCCAGCTTCTACTGAATTTGTGGGCACCTTGTCACAGCATGTGACACTGAGCCCCAGTGTTCTTGATGTGTGAATACAGCATGACTGTCAATCCTGTGTACACTTGCTCATAGTTAATTCTAGTATCAGGATGGCAAAGTGCATCATGCCGTTGACATGGTGTGGCAGTTGGCCTGGTGTCTCTGTGATCTTGAGTTATCTCCTGTGGAAGAGCAAACTGTGGCATTCTATCTCTGTTTTACAACTGCAAGTGACTGGATGGAAAAAGACAGGAAAACCTAATTCTGTCATTTCCTAAGGATCTAAGTAGGGTTTCTTAGCCTGTTAGGGGCTTGTTTTCTCAGCTGGACTTGAACCTTATTCTCCATCCTTAGTCCTTCTGTCCTCTAAGGATGAAATGCTATATTTGTTTGGAATGTCAGGTATGCCTTGTCTTTTTATGGGTACAAGAAAAGCTTCTTCAGGAAGTCTACTTGCAGATAGATTTTTTTAGATACAAAAAGACAAAGAAGTTCACTATCTCAGTATGGATATTTTTATGGGGTACCTAATTGTGCAACAACCTTTTGTGAGACTTCCCAAGACATAACTGCCTGTAACTGCCAGGGTACGCTTCACTAAAGCTTTAGGCCTGCTGGTGCTGTCCCTTGGACTGTATGAGCCTCTCTTTGCAGTCATTACCAGAAGTGCCTTGCACTCTTTCACCAAATACTGTGCCACTGCAAAGTTCTCTAATGTAATGCTGATTTAGCTTTTATTCAACCTAGAGACTCTAGGATCCTCTGATGTTTTTTGAGGACTTCAGATTGTGCTTCTACTTAGGATAGCTTGAATGAAAGTATAGACAAGCGCTTAAAGACCTGCTCACCAGTAACAGGATTCTTTAAGATGTCTTCATGCAACAGGTTGTCCTCCAACCCCTCTCATTCATTTCTTGAATGTTTTAGTGAATTTAAAGGCTGAGAAAAAGAAGGGCATAAGGTACACACTGTTATCTTAAAATAGCGTTATGGCATTCTGGAGTGGTAGGGCTTATGTATGCTCTTACAAACAAGTGTTAAAACAAAACAAATCTGGTTTTCAGTACTAAACTGTGAGGATGCTTATGTGTGATTATAGATAGACTGAACAAGTGAAAGGGAGCAATGGTCTTCAACATGTTGTCTACGTTTTTCACAACAACCAATACGAAAGTCAAAGCAGAGTAAGAGGCATGCATGCTTTCATGTTGATATATGAATGGGCAAAGTGAAATAAGATGTAGGATGGACCTTTTTTATCCCATCTTATTTTCCGTCAGGTATTCAGTTGCTGTGGTAATACCAGTTAAAATAATAAAATGGAGATGAAAAGGCTAAGTTACTAAGCTCTGTGAAGAATGAGGCCTGGATTGTATGTATATCTTCTCTGATAACATGGATGTTAAATTTAATTTAAATTAAACTGTGGGGAAGGAAGCGAGGACATTCGACTTGATGCTGATAGTTTTTCATGTCTTCTTGCAGATTGAAGACATTTCTGATAATAATATGTATGTAATGCAGTGGCCTGCTCCTGAGAACTGTTTTTTGGATTCACTCAGTATCACTGGCTGAGCCAAGGTTTTATAGTTTGAGATAAACTGAACGGAGAATAGCATTTGTGCAGGATCCATGGGATCTTTGTATACAATTCTCCATATACCTCAACAGTCTGAACTATGTTGCCTGAAGAGGTAAAGAGGTTAGAGATCATTTAAGCAAACTTGACACCCACAAATCCATGGGCCCTGATGGGATGCACCCACGAGTGCTGAGGGAGCTGGCGGACATTATTGCTAAGCCACTCTCCATCATCTTTGAAAGGTCATGGAGAACAGGAGAGGTGCCCGAGGACTGGAAGAAAGCCAATGTCACCCCAGTCTTCAAAAAGGGCAAGAAGGAGGACCCAGGGAACTACAGGCCAGTCAGCCTCACCTGCATCCCTGGAAAGGTGATGGAGCAGCTCATCCTGGAAGCCATCTCCACGCATGTGGAGGAAAAGAAGGTGATCAGGAGTAGTCAGCATGGCTTCACCAAGGGGAAATCATGCCTAACCAATCTGATAGCCTTCTATGATGGAATGACTGGCTGGGTAGATGAGGGGAGAGCAGTGGATGTTGTCTACCTAGACTTCAGCAAGGCTTTTGACACTGTCTCCCATAGCATCCTCATAGACAAGCTCAGGAAGTGTGGGTTAGATGAGTGGACAGTGAGGTGGATTGAGAACTGGCTGAATGGCAGAGCTCAGAGAGTTGTGATCAGTGGCACAGAGTCTAGTTGGAGGCCTGTAGCTAGCGGTGTCCCCCAGGGGTCAGTCCTGGCTCCAGTCTTGTTCAACTTCTTCATCAATGACCTGGATGAAGGGACAGAGTGCACCCTCAGCAAGTTTGCTGACGATACAAAACTGGGAGGAGTGGCCGATACGCCAGAGGGCTGTGCTGCCATTCAAAGAGACTTGGACAGGCTGGAGAGGTGGGCAGAGAGGAACCTCATGAAATTCAACAAAGGGAAGTGCAGGGTCCTGCACCTGGGGAGGAATAACCCCATGCAGCAGTACAGGTTGGGGGTTGACCTGCTGGAAAGCAGCTCTGCTGAGAAGGACCTGGGAGTGCTGGTGGACACCAAGTTAAGTATGAGGCAGCAATGTGCCCTTGTGGCCAAGAAGGCCAATGGTATCCTGGGCTGCATCAGAAAGAGTGTTGCCAGCAGGTCGAGGGAGGTGATTCTCCCCCTCTACTCAGCCCTGGTGAGGCCACATCTAGAGTACTGCGTCCAGTTCTGGGCTCCCCAGTACAAGAGGGATGTGGCACTACTGGAGCAAGTCCAGCGAAGGGCCACAAAGATGATTAGGGGACTGGAGCATCTCTCTTATGAGGAAAGGCTGAGAGAGCTGGGCCTGTTTAGCTTGGAGAAGAGAAGGCTGAGAGGAGATCTTATCAATGTGTACAAGTATCTGAAGGGAGGGTGTCGAGAGGATGGGGCCAGACTCTTTTCAGTGGTGACGAGCGACAGGACGCGAGGCAATGGGCACAAACTGAAACACCGACACTTCCATCTTAACATGAGGAAAAACTTTTTCACTGTGAGGGTGACAGAGCACTGGAACAGGTTGCCCAGAGAGGTGGTGGAGTCTCCTTCTCTGGAGATATTCAAAAGCCTCCTGGACGCGATCCTGTGCAAGGTGCTCTAGGTGACCCTGCTTGAGCAGGGGGGTTGGACTAGATGATCTCCAGAGGTCCCTTCCAACCTCAGTGATTCTGTGATTCTGTGATTCTGTGAAAATGCTGTGTCTCCCAGAGGAAGTGTACTCTCTAGGGCTTGTAAATGCTACTCTTCTGTTGCTCAGAGCTTTGTAGAAAAGTTTGGTGAATGTCATTCCTTGATAAGAGTCTCAAGTGAGGACAGTGTAGTGCTTGCAACTGAACCCTCTTACAGTCAGGATTCTGGGCTGATTACTAGGAACGTGGCTATTTTTTAACTGAGTTTCCTTTGTCAGGCAGGCATTTCTGGCTGTTTGTATGAGAGGGAAAAAACATGCATATGAATCAGTAATAAGCCAGGTGCATAGCTGTGTGCTCTTTGACCAATTTCATGTGAAACATTTGGGGAAAATACTGCTCTTCTCGTGTTATCTGCTTGCATCAGCAAAAGCAGAAATTCAGGAGAGAAAGTATCAGGTAGGCTGAAAAGTCCAAATTGTTCTGATGCTCCCTCACATGTTACAAGAGTGGATTTGTCATGTTTGTTCCAGGCTTTGACATTGCATCAATAAATTGATTATTCTTCAAAAGGCATGTATTTTTTTCCAATGCAGGATGCTTACAGTTATGCAAATAAAAATAACAGCTTTCCAGTTTGGTAATTAGGTTTAATGCTTTCATGTTAATCTATTTAAAAAAGTAAATTTCTTCTTTTTCAGCAGTTTGTTGCAAACTCCTCAGCTAATCAGTATGAACTAAATGAAGGCAATTTGTCATGTTAGCTTGTGCAGATTTAAAAATTGGACACAATAAAATATTTTTTTATGGACATGCATCAAGATTTGAAACAGACTGATAGTCTCCTTTGCTAACATACAGATGAGATTTAGTATTGGATTTTTTTTTTTAAATGCTGTGCGAAAAGGAAAGTGTGAGATTCTATTTTGGCAGCTGTACCTGGGATTCTGGTTTTTTTGAGCTTAACCCTTGAATTTGGCATCAGTGTTGTTGGCCAAGTAATGGGACTGTTTGTACCACTCGAGTCTTTGTTCGGGGTTTCTTTTCCCCCGTGCTTATGGCTGCAGTGTTTTAGATGAAGCCAGGGTTCCACTTTTACTGAGAGTGAGATCAACAGCCAGGGATCTATCAGATTTTTCTGAAACTTGGAATTATTTGTTAAAAGCCTAGCTTAGCTATTCAGGGATGCTTTAGTTGAAGATTTTGGTCCGTTGTCTTGTTCCTGCTAAACTCTCTGTGTGAGGTATAAGGATACAAATAAGAGACTACAGTCTTCTGAATGCCTTGTGCTATCGCTTAGAAGCTGGAGCGCTTTTTTTTTCCCCTCTTGTTTCAGTTAACTAGTTATGAAACTACTGCTAACACTAGGAATTTTAGATGTTCTATCAGTCTTTCAATGGTAGTTATTGTTGCTGTTAGTGGTTAATAAATAATGTCCTGACCATTGCTGTACCTTTAGCTCAGTATGTTTGAAGTCAGAAACTTTTGAATCTTTTTACCAGTTCTGGGAATTAAAGCAAAAATGAAATATTCTCTTGTATTGTGCATTCCTGGATGGTATCTTCCATCTTTTAAATTAAACATTTTGTCTAGTTTGTCCCAAATAGAGGCAACACAACAGCCCATGGCAAGCAATTCTTTCTTACATAGATAGCTACAGCTATTGCATCTATTGCCTAAATGTGAGAACTCATTTTGCATTTCAATGTTGATTTTAATCACCCCTTTTCACTTAGAGCAGGGCATGAGTAGCCTTCTTGTTCCTGTAACGTAACCACACATTAGTCCGCTTATTGAAGCTGTTATTTGGCGTAGATGACCATGGCAGCTAGTTTTTTTGAGTAGCTATTGCAAAGATGTATTTCTTCTGCAGAGTTCTTAGATTAACATTACCTTTTCATTTAGTTGTACCTTTTATCTTGAAGAATCAAAAAAAGACTTTGAGCTGAGAATGGGTCTATTCTGCAAAAAATCATTTGAAAATTGAACAATGAGCACTGCAGTTGAGCTTTTCTTACTGCTGAAATCATAAAGAAAATATTCTATTGACTCTGAGGCTTTCTTTTTTTTTAGTTTAAAAGGTAGTGTTCCCTGTTGGCTTGTAGCTCTCAAGTTTGCACATCATGTTGCCATGAAATGTGCTTAAAGTGTTGATAAATGATGAGTGTCTAGCTTGGCATATACGGTACCTGCATTGAATTATAAATATCTGTGAAGCGATTATAAGTATGTTGGTATACTGTGAATTGCCATCAGTGTAACCTGAATCCTTTAATCTTTTTTTTTTTTTTTTTTTTGAAGTGATATATTCACAGATTTAAATTCCTTTTCAGCTCCATTTACCTCTCAATTCCCCTTTACCTGGAAGTGAGTTAACTAAGGAGCCCTTCCGATGGGATCAGAGGTTATTTGCTTTGGTTCTCCGTCTGCCTGGTATCACAGCGCCAGAGTCGGAGCAGATAGCAGGAGTGCCGGTGGATGATTCGGCAATCACACCGATGTGCGAAGTCACAGGAGGTGAGCGCCTTGCCTTTGCCTGACGAGTCCGTTCTTTGAAAAATGAAAATGAATCGACCTTAGCTTCATTAATCATCTGCCTGTAGCAGAAGAAGTGTTTTTGAATTCTTGTATTACTTGTAAAAACTCAGAACTCAGATATAATAAAACCAGAGGTGCTTTTGTGGAAAAGTTGCAGATAATTTAATCTAACCTGTCATGGAAGAATGTGGATCAGCTTTCTTTAGCAGCTTTTCAGAAGAGAAAATTTATTTTTTTTCCAGTGCATTTTGCTACAACAACTAGAAATTATAGGAATTGAGTCTGTTCCTGGTATACTCCCATCTAAGCAAGCCAAAAGTGAAGGAAATATGTTTTAGGATTTTCTTTTTTTTTCCTGAGAAGCTAAGTGCAGAATATTTCTGCAAAAGCAATATTTTTCTCTCCATCATTACCCGTGTTCTTAACCTATTAAAAATTAAATTTAAGCTCATAAACCCAGGCATTAATTTCATAATTTGTTTGTAAAAAGCTTTGATAACATCACATACTGAAAGTATTATGATTCCTTCGACACATTGACAGGGATGTGGTAAAAAGCAAGAGAAGGGATTTAAAAAGCATTCCAAAATTATTTGGTTCCTCTGTGTTCTGACTGTAATGCAGACTACACTATGGCTGCTTTGACTGAAATTCATGGGCAATTTAAGTGTTGATCTCTGTCACAAGGGGGAGCCCATTTTCCATGAATGAACAGAGATTTTGAGGTAAAGTCATTAAGTGGTGAAAAACAAGTATTTCTGATGAGATGCATGTAACACGGTCTCACCTTTGCTGTGCTACCTTGCTGCTTAAACAAAGGAAAATAACTTTTTCTGGGGTTTTTTTGCTTCTAGCAAATAGATCAGCAAAAATAATCAGGAAGTTGGAATAGGGTGACATACGAGGAAAGGTTAGAGGTGAAAATGAATAGCATGGCTACTGGATGACCGAGAGGACGTAATTCTAAAATTATATGATAAGCATTAAACCAAATTGGAATTAGCAATAATTGAATAATGTAAGTGATATAACAAAGAATAAAAAAGTGCAGTTATGAAGGAAAAACTTTGTCAGTTCCCTTAATCAATGAAAGATTCCCAAGACAGGTGGCTGAAACTTCATCCTAAAAATAGGTGAACCTAAAGACTTCACTGTAAGAAAAAGCTTGCACTCGTTGTGGAGAGAATTACCTAATGGGTTTGCTTACACAGCTTTGTGTAAAGCTAATTTCAAATGTGAATTGTGTCTGTGAGTATATCGTATTCTTTATATCAGATTTTCTAGAAGCCACTGAGATTTGTGAAAATAGTACTTGGTTATAACAGTGATACTATTAGAATATTGTGATACCATTAGAATATAACTGCATTTTATGACATACCACATTGCAGTAAATAACATTACTGTAATTGTCACGGCTGTATGCATTAGGATATGTTTGCATTTGTATTCCAGATTTGAGAATACAATGTAAGAACAGCATACATTCTTGTTTAAAAAAGGTAAAGTGTTTGGTAGGTGCTTTAAGTCAGTGATCCATAAATAATCAGTGTGTGTGTCAGGAGAACAACTTTGAATGATCCAAGTTAAAATAAGGACATGAACACAAAGCAACCTGAACCTTGACTCTTTCCTTCTAGGTCGATCGTACTGTGTATGCTCTCCAAGAATGCTGAATCAGTGTCTTGAGTCATTGGTGCAAAAAGTGCAGAGTGGAGTAGTAATAAATTTTGAAAAAGCTGGACCAGATCCCTCACCAATTGAAGGTACTTGAAAATTTTTGCGCGTATATTGGTATCGAACCAGTGTGGTGACTGTCAGTATAATTTAGCTTAATGTAATAGTTGCCAAAAAAGTTGTTAGGATTTGAAAGACATTGCTACAAAAAGGACCTGCCTTGTCTAAAATTCTGTTATACTTTCTTTCAGAATACTGACTTATAACTGTTATACACTGTATAAAATCTCTACATTTGGTCATATTACTCAGGTAGTCTTACCTGCGGTTATTCTCTTCTAGCATTGTAAAATGGGTTCAAGGTTTTTAAGCAGTAGTTTTCAACCAGCTAGAAATGTAAATAGTTTGATACAGAAACGCTATGGATTTAGACACTTACTCTTTTTGCTTAATGTGGTAAAGTGGCTGTGTTAAGAATTAAAATAACAAATGTGACTGTGTAGCCTTAACTTTTCATTCTAAATGGCTTAGCCAGGTCTTTCTCAAGATGTTACTGGAAAGCGTTTGTGGGATTTGATAATCCTGCTTTGCTGCAGTAAAAAGTTAGTTATTAGTGTGTCTTAGTTGTCTGTATCACATATTTTCTTCATGCATGGAAATCTGAAGTTTTTCTGGTAGTTAGGATGGGAGGAGAAAGAACCCTCGTTGTTTTGAAGGGCTCCAGATAATTGGCTTTCTCAACTCTGATACGGTAAACGTTCAGTGCTCATTCAGTTTCTCAAATTTTCTGGCTTTTTGCAGAAATGCTTATTGACAGCTATCTGCTATTCTTAGAAGTATAATATTAGCTGGTGAATGGTTCTTGAACTCTTCACAAAAATTGTTTAATACAGTTTTTGGTTAGTGCAATACTATTTTGACAGATAGTTATAATGCCTTTTTCTTCCATAGATGGACAGGTGGATATATCTAGACCCTTTGGACCCCAACCTTGGCACAGCTGTCACAAACTTATTTATGTCAGACCAAACCCTAAAACTGGGGTGCCCATAGGTCATTGGCCTGTACCTGAATCCTTTTGGCCAGATCAAAATTCTCCAACACTGGTAAGTACTGAAGTTAGATAAAAGCAAAGGGGGGTGGGGGGAATGTTCCAGGGTTTCCTGTTTACTGATTTTTAAGTCTCGAGGTATGTGCTTCATTGTAACCACCATAAAGGCTTTGTGAGCCAAGGAGAAATGCCACATGTAAACTTGTGTTCCAGTTGTCCTGGATAAATTACCAATGAAAAAATAATACTGTGGTGTTCATTTTTTAGTAACTTTGAGGCATTAAGAAACTACCCCTTACAGTTTTACTTGTTGAGCTAGGACATGAGCATAAAATTGATACTGAAATGTTTGCTTGAACTCTGTTCAAAAGTCAAGCCAGGGTCTTGCCACCTATGACTCAATTTAGAAGTGTGAAGGTTCTAAAAATAAGATGGCACTTTGTCTGATTATATACTACTAAATATAGACTACCTAAGAGATGCTATTATTGGAAGATAGTGTGATCTTCCCAACTTTGAATCGTAATGATAGTTCTGTCTTCACTCTAGCAGGTGAATGTAGATTTGTCTGCTGTTGTGCAGTATAGCTGTAGTTTTAATTTATCCCAAATAGAGGAACTCGCCTTATTTTCTTAATATTTATTACCTACAGAATTATTTTTATTTGTTCTTTGTTCATAAAGAATGCATGCCACTGCATTTTGTTTTGCATGAGAACTAATTGTTAGTATGGTATAGTGCATTTTTGTATTTCTGCTTTATCTTTGAAAATCATTAAAGTGGAACTGATAGTCCTACTTTTAGTGATGATTTTTATTAATTTTTGTGCCTTTTTGACCTGAGACTAGTGTACTGACTAGCAAACTCATTACATTTTCATGAAGCTTATCTCCTTGGTTAGAAAAACACAAAGTCCTTTGAAGTACAGTTTGTTGAGGAGTAATACACATGTGAAATTTTATTCGCAAGTAGAAGCTTGGAGTATTGGAGTCCATTGCTGGCCTCTGTGGCCACATTCAGTGAAAGACATGGATGTCCTCCTGAACTACAAAGCAGGTTAACATTTGGGAATAAATTGTCTGTAATAGTCATTTAAAAAGCAAAAAAGCCATTGCTCACTGGATACTGAAAAGCTGCTCTGTAGGAAAACTCCTATATATTCCCTGTAATCACTGTCAATGGTGTGTCTGCCTCCTTTCATTCACCCTAGAGAGCCTTTAGTTTGTCTGCTATTGCAGATCTTGATTGAAATTACTAAATTAGATCTTGCCAAGTGAAGAGTTGTAGTTCTAAATCCTCTAAAAGCGCATAAGGTCGGCTTACCCAATTTGCTGGAAGATAAGAAAAAATTCTTATCTCATTTGTAGCATATATAGCCCTCATAACTGCATAAAGCACTGGATTATTGGATATGCAGCTAAATTCCTGTTGACTTCAATTGGAATTCCACAGGTGAATTGAGTCCAAATTGAACCTTCCTTATGCAATGTGGGTGAGTTAAGTTTGCTGATAGTATTTTCAAGACTTGTATTTCCTGACTGTTCTGAGAATATAGTGTTAAAACTTAGCATATGTTGTAACTCTTGTCTTTTTAAGAGTCTATAGTTGGATATTTTTCTTTTTCTCCCTGTCACCTGATTCCCAGTGGAGTAGTCTCAAACTGTCCTACCCAGCCAGCATTTCATATAGTGTAAATAACACTGTCAAGGCTTTCTTAAATGTTTGTGAAAGTCTGCTAATGTTCCTATTGGTAGATAAACATGTGAATGGCTGCTCCCACTGCTCTGGGGTAAAAATAGCTTCTGCTGTCCACCCAAAAGTTTTTAGACTTCTCAAGTCTTAGCATTCAACTTCTTTTGCAGCCTTTTTATTCCTAGTATAACTGCTTCATGGCTTGGTCAGAAACTCCATCACAAGTATTTATTGGAGGCATCTTCTTTGAAGAGACTTGCAGTTCCTTCAGTTGGTTGGGGCTCCTGTTTTGTGTGCACTTGGACAGTACACCTTCCTCAGAGTGGAGACACTCAAGGCAAGACTAGCTCTGCGGGCAGATAACATTTGGGTGGCTCATCCTGAAAGGAAGGGACTAGAGTTAACAGACTTTTAGAAAAAATAATTTCAAAGTGAAGTGATAGGAAGGTCCAAGAAACTCTGTGTTTCCCAGCTCATCTCATGTGTTTATTAGTTACCTTCTTGTAAAGAAACTAATTGGAGGGAGACTTCCCAGTTGAGCTCTTCCCCAGATGCTAGTGGTCTTGGAGGTCAAGGGTAAGTAGAAGAGCTTAAGTTCCCCTCCTGAAAACCGTTCATTGGAAGGCTTAGGGCTCCAATTTTCATCATTAAAAAAAAAAAAAAAATCAGCTCTTTCTGTTTCAGCAAAAGAAGTTTCAATATATTATCAACTTATACTTGAAAGTTGAGGCAAAAAGGCCTTTTCTTCATGTTAATAAAAAGATGAAAATTCAAACACTTAAATTGCCTGAAATGGAAGAGTTTTTCATGAGCTTATTTAAAATGTGAGTTCTTGTAAAGCTGATGTTTTCTGGAATCATGCTGTTCTTGATCATTGTAATTCAGTTTGAATTTTGTAACTGATGTTAAATTTGTCAAGAGGGAAATCTGTTGTTAAATAGAGGAGGTCAGCAAATATGAAAATAGGATGTCTGCTTCTGTGGGGAATAGAAATGTGCATGTCCCAAAGTAGCACTGAAGTTTTTGGGGTTTTTTTACTCCACATTAAATTTACTTCTATTTACAGAATTTTTGTGTATGTGCACGTAACTTTATTTGCATAATGTGTTACCTATAGTAGGGAAAATAAACAGTGTTCATTTTGAAAATAAACTTTCTTTAGATTTTAAGACTGTGCTTCTTCATAAATTAATTGTTTAGGACTTATTAACAATAAATATGAATCCTGCATTGAATAGGCTCCCTAAATAAGGCTGTTTCCAAAGAACCTGTATTACTTCAGTTGTCGTAGCCCGCTTAAATTTTAATCATTGTGCAAACTCCTTAACTCTGGAATGTTTGTGTTTAGCCACCCCGCACATCTCATCCTGTGGTGAAGTTCTCCTGCACTGACTGTGAACCGATGGTCATTGACAAACTGCCTTTTGACAAATACGAGTTAGAACCTTCACCACTGACCCAGTTTATCCTGGAAAGAAAATCCCCACAGACCTGCTGGCAGGCAAGTAGCGTGCGTACCGACTTGAAGTTATTTAGAGACTGCTGTTTTTCAGATATTTCACTCTGTAATCAAGAATAGGATGTGAAATTCTAAGATACAATATTTTGTATTTGCGTACAATGTGATGTGTTCTGTTGCAGGTATATGTGAGCAATAGTGCAAAATACAGTGAACTTGGCCATCCTTTTGGTTACTTGAAAGCTAGTACAGCGCTGAATTGTGTGAACTTATTTGTGATGCCTTACAATTATCCAGTCCTCCTTCCGCTGCTAGGTAAATACCACTTTCTAAAAATTTTACTAAGTGGTAGGCAGTTGAAAAATCAATCTGATCTAAATAGATTACTATGAAATTAGTGCTGTTGGTGTTAATCACATACCTGTAGAACGCTAGAATGTTGAGAATGTATTTATCATATCAGTATTCCTGTTTCATTTGTCACCAATTGACTGGCCTTTTTGAATCTGACCCAACCTGTAAGAATGATCTGCTTAATCATCATTCTTTCAGATATATTGTGGTCCCACTTCTTTTGCTATTTCATGAGCCATTTTTTCTGATCTGTTGTCTCAGATTATCAATTCAATTTTGTAAATAATTTATTCAGTTCCACCATTCGGGTGCAGCATTAATCTCGTGTGTATTTATGATTATTTGTATGTGTGTTAAACTGTATAATTTAAGCCCTGATGAATTATCATTTTCTTGGAAGATTCCCCTGTTGGGGGGGGGGGGGAAGGATACACTTGTCTGGAGCTATAGCTTTCATTTTCTCTCTTTTTTTTATAACTGTCAGATGACTTGTTTAAAGTACACAAGGCAAAGCCAACGTTAAAATGGCGGCAGTCATTTGAAAGCTATTTGAAGACAATGCCTCCTTATTATCTTGGGGTAAGATGACTTACTGTGTTTAAATTCTTTTTTATTATGTAACTATAATTATCTTTCCACTATGGATATATTCTTCCTTATTTCAAGTGGAATGTGTGTTAATCTAGGAGTGAACTGCTAAACTTTCATATGTAATGATACTTCTTGTTTATACTGGGATCCTGTGGAAAGCTTGAGACCTGAATGTTATGAAAATTTAATCAGCTGTAAATAGTATATAAATGGTATCTCTGTTACTAGTTATCTCAGTATGAATAAAATAATGCTTAAAAACAACAAAAACAAGAACTTAGCCCCAAAGCCTTTTTTCTTCTTCTTTCCTATATTTAAGGACTTCAGATTCTGTTTGAAACAGATACCTTAGTTAAAGTATGTATATAATACTTGTAAAGTTAAATATGACTATGACTATACAATATATTCCATGTTTCAGCCTTTGAAGAAAGCTGTGAGAATGATGGGAGCACCAAACCTTATAGCTGACAATGTGGAATATGGACTTAGTTACAGTGTCATTTCATATCTCAAAAAGTTGAGTCAGCAGGTAATGTTGAAGCAAAAGAGCAGTAAAAACTTATTCTAATATCAGGATAATCTTAAAATACCCAAGCCCAATGGTTTTGAAGGAAAAGGAGCAGAAAGATCAAGTTAGTACATTCCTATAAGTGATTAGCAAGAAAGCATTTTTGTTTTCTGAACTGAAGAAAAACTTGGCATTTAAATATAGACTTTTGTAGCCTGGTCTATAAAGATATGTATGGAGGTACAAATTAAGATTTCTTGTATTTAAGGGGCGTTTTTACATGTATGGTCAGTAACATACTTTTGTCCAAAAGAAAACATGTTGTCTTATTGTAGATCCTAAAGATGTTGTAGCATTTCTCAGAAGAGAGGGATTTGTACTTTTGTGCATCTGAACCAGAAAGTGTTCTTTCTTTGGCTTGTGAAATTAAATGGAAAGTGTTTGGTAAATATAAAGCAAATTTACATAAATCAGAGTCTTAAATGAAGATACAGACATAGAAATAGCAAGTAACTTTTTGAAAGTTATGCAAATTGTTGACCATGTTCAGAATAATGCCCGTATCTCTGACTAGTCTCCTGCACCAGCTAAGACATTTCTGCCCTGCTACCTCCACTCTAGTTTTATTTTGTTGAACTGTGCATGTTAAGCTTGTTCAAGATATTAAAAGAATGCAGTAGGCTTGAAACTTCAGGAGATAGCAAAGCAAATACTTATATCTTAGCTAACAAGTTCTTATGGACTAGCTTTTTCTTAAAACTTTAATATAAATTGTTATTTGAGGGAAGGAACAAACCTTTTAAAGTCTACAGTACATTATGTCAAATCATGAGGTCACATTGTTCAGTATATTGCTAAATGAACTAATCTCTCGAATTAAACTTTTTAGACTCTTAAAACATAATGACATATACTGCAACAGCATCTAAAATGGTTATACTTAAAGCTTTTCAATTTTTGGAAGACTCTACCAATTGACTCTCAGTATACTTAAAATAAGGATATATTCAAATTTTGAGTAGTCTGTGAACTTATGTGAAACTACAAAACAAACATTGGCAGGTGTGTTACCAAATTACTTTTGGCTCTTTTTTCAGCTGTATTCTGCCAAAAAGTTGGCATTATGAACATGTTTAATTTTGGTACAAATCTGACAGATAAAAAGTTGGGAGTTAGCACTGTCTTATCAGACAGAATCACGTATTATCATGTATTTCCAATTTCTTTAATCTCGTAGCTATCTGTATTGAGCTTTTAAAAAGTTGATATCATTATGTTAACTGATCACAGCTATAGTTGTGGGAGAATCAGTCCTTTGAGAATTCTCATAGTATGTAGCTGTTACCACAGAAAACAGTTTATGTGAGTACAGATAGATTTGCAGAGAATTGCTAGTCAAATTATGGCATTTTTATGAAAATAAAAGCATTGCATGCATATTGGTGCTTAGATACCATAATGGGCAGCAGAGGAGAAATATGCAGAAGACCTAGGCACAAACTGTTCACTTTATTTAAAATTGTAGTAAACATTAAGCAGTTATGTATTAAGCACTCCTTAAGCGCTCATCCAGGTTATAGTCTTCATAGTGTATTAGCACATTGTTGAATCTTCTAGGTAGGAATTTAAAATGAATAAGTCTGACTAATCCTTTTAAGAGCATATTGTCAATTTTATTTATTTATTTATTTCAAATTAAGGCCAAAATAGAGTCCGATAGAGTCATTGGCTCTGTAGGCAAAAAGGTAGCGCAAGAGACTGGAATTAAGGTCAGAAGCAGATCACACAACCTGTCTATGGCACATAGGAACGATTTTCAACATCTGCTACAGGGGATTACTGGGGAAATTCCTCATAGACCTCTAGACCTCAATATGAAGGAGTATGCTGGGTTCCAAATAGCTTTGCTGAATAAGGTAAGCACCACTGTGTGTAATGTTGTTATTTTCAATATACTTCCATTGAAATGCTAGATATTACTTAATATATGATATTAATTGAAGCTTTATTTACTGAAACCATAGGATTTGAAACCTCAGACTTTTAGAAATGCTTATGACATACCCAGAAGAAATCTTTTGGATCAGTTAACACGAATGAGATCTAATTTACTGAAGAGTACTCGCAAATTCCTCAAAGGACAAGACGAAGGTTAGATAACCATTTATTTTTTGCCTGCGGTGATGTGGATAGTACTACCGCTTGGTTGCTGCACTGAAGGAAAAGATGAAGACTTTAACAAATGGCTTAGTTCTTAAAAATTTAGTGGATGTCTGATAGTGTGGTTCAACTTCATGGTTTTTTAGATTTTTTTTCTCTACATAATTTTATTGCAAGAAAAACAGGTGAGGGTAGAGAAGATGCAGACTCACTGCTTTGTCCTTTAGTCCGTCTGAGAAGTCTTGGGCTTTTAATTAGGGTTCTTTGTTCCACTGCTTTTTCCCAACTTTCGTGATATACCTAAGCAGAAAAATCACAGGGCAGTTCTGAACATTAAGACCTCTGTCCACGTAATAAGTTTATTGGGGCAGTGGCAAAGTAACCTTGGTCTCTGTGTGCTGCCAATGTGATTATTTTGGCCTTCAGGCCAAGAGTGAATAGTTCAGTTGCCATGCTAATTTATTCCTTTCCCTTTCTGCTGTGGCTCTGGCACTACATTATGGCATCTAACAAGTAGAAGATGATGAAGTAAGTGAAGAAAATGGGGAAGGGCAATACAGGAGAAAGTGTATTTTTACATTATTGATTGATCACAGATGTTAATCTGACTTAAGTAGTGGCAGAACTATTGTCATTTGAAATGTACAGAAGTGGATATTTGGGGAGGGGGTTATATTACACCAAAAAATATATATTATTTTTTCTTATACTCAGCGTATGTTCAGCTTGATCAAAGCACCGGCGACTTTAACATCTTAAGTCCATAAAATGTTCAGTATCAGGTCCTATGGATTTTAAGAATTTGTCAATTCTAGCAGTCCAAAATCACTATTGCTTTAGGAAAGTGCTAATCTTTTAAATACTAGAAGTTTTGGGTAGCTAAGAGTAGGTAGCCTTGTATCGAAGCTGCATGCAACACGGATTTACTACTTTGCATTAATGTTGCAGCTTTTGCATTTAGTAAAGGTTTTAGATATAATTCATTCCCTGTCTCAGGTTTTTTTTACCCATATGTCCTGTAGAAAAGCTGTGGGACATATTGGAAAACTAAAATCCATGCATAAAAGAACTATTGCGTATTTCCATGTCAGGATGATACACAAGATGTACTGATTCATTTAAGCAAGTTTTCTGTACTACAGATGTATTATAAATACCAGTTAGTCAAGAAAAAGTGGGTTTTGCACATCTGTTTTATTAATGCATTTGATGAAAGTCAAGACTGAAAACTGGAGCTGTGAGGTGGATGTAAACTAAATTCCCATAAGCTGAGCAGTATCATAAATTAATAAACCCTTTTTGTTATGATAGATCAAGTTCACAGTGTACCTATAGCACAAATGGGAAACTACCAGGAATATCTAAAACAAATACCATCTCCCCTCCGAGAACTTGATCCTGATCAACCCCGAAGGCTCCATACATTTGGCAATCCATTCAAATTGGACAAAAAGGTGACTTTTCTATAAAGTTTTTTTTTTTTAAATGCTGTTGTGTGTTTTTGCTGAGAATTAGGCCATGCAAAGGACAATATGTAGGAGAAACATTTCCAAGTATTTGGAAAGTTACTGTTCACAAGAAAATTCCTCAGATGTTTTTAAATCAGTATTATCACAGGGAGGCAGGCTTTATTGGAAACCTCTCTGAATTATGCCTCTCTGAATTGTTTTATAAGTGAAATACATTTGTCACTTGGTAGAGTTAATATCTAATAATTTTCTCTTTACCAAACTTTCCTTGTAAAAAGCTTGTCTTAACTTTGAGTGTATGATGTAACTAATATATGGACTCCCCCTTTCTTCCAAATCTTTGTCTTGAACTTGACTGAATTATCAATATCATTTAAAGCTGTTGTTTAAAATGTTTGAGTCATGCTGCAATTTATTTAAAAGGAAGTTTGACAGTCACACTCAGCTGTCTTACTTGAAAGACTGTTGGAGAATGGCCTTAAGCGCATTACTTCAGGAAGGATTAGATAGTTTTCCAATGTTACTTTGAAATTTGAGAGGTCAGTACATGATGGTGTGCTGTACCTAATTGCCTTATATATGGTAAACATCATAACCTCAAAACATTGACTGTATTTTATATGGCATGTTTTTGGTATAAAACTCAAGTATTGTCCCCATGAAATTTGTTACAGGGAATGATGATAGATGAAGCAGATGAATTTGTATCAGGACCTCAAAATAAACATAAAAGACCTGGAGAACCAAATATGCAAGGGATTCCGAAAAGACGTCGGTGTATGTCCCCGCTGCTCAGAGGCCGACCACAAACTCCTCCAGTTGTGAATAATCATATTGGAGGAAAAGGGCCACCCACACCAATCACACAAGCACAGCCAGACCTTGTTAAACCTATTCCAATTCACAAAAGTAAGTGAATCTTCTTTAGAGACATCAGTTTTTATTTTGTACAAACAAAAAATGTTTATGTACAAATACTTGTGAAGAAACCTAGGCATAGGCTAACTTCCCAAATATGGCAATTTTATCCCTTCCTTCTGAAAATGAGTATTTAATTGTGCATCTTGGGCAAACTGCAGGATAGTCAAAGTGACTGATATATACGTAGCCTTTCAAACAGAAATCTCTCTCGTGTGAGAGGATATCAATTGTTCATCAAGGATAAACAATTATTTCCTGTATTAAATGAGGAGACAGTGTAAACAGTCAACTAGTGTTCTTCCTTTGCATGTGAATCCAGATACTCAAGAAGTAACATAACACAAATTTAATTTGAATTTCACTGTACTGCAGTGAATTAAATTCCATTTTTTGTGGAGTTGTGGGTGTGGGGTAACAGTCTTTTTGGCTGTTTGGTACTAAAATGTACTTTTGTTAGTCCACTTTAATGGGGAAAGACAAATGTCATAAAAACATTTTACAGGTGTTTTCTTTTGTTCATAGTCTGTGTAGCCATTTCCCTTTTCATATAAAGAGCGTACTTGTGATTTTTTAAAGCCATTAATTACCAGCAGATGTATCAGTAAGATCTGTGTTACAGCCCACAAACATGCTTTCCTTCGCCTGGCATGTATAGTAGACTATCCAAGCTGGATCATAGTTTTGCAAGAATTTAATCAATACTGAACTGGCTTAATGACCTCTATCAGCTGTCAAAATGTGAAACTTGCATGTGTAATCTTTGTTTTTCAGCATCAGAAACTAATAATGAGATTGCAATGGATGATGTGATTGAGAATCATGTTACAGACCCACTTTCATCAGATGTTTTCCCAAATACTGTGGATTCAGAGTTTTCAATGTCCTCTTCTCCATTCAATTCATTGGATCAACCAGCAGCTCATATGGAGGATGTAGGTCACGAACATTTAGGGAATAACTTGAATGTTGATGGGTTTTTGGAAAATCATGAGGAATCAGGTAGTAAAGAACAAAGTACCGAAGAGAACTTGCAGATGTCTTCACTCAGCAAAGGGAAAAAAGCAGTGCATTGCAGAAGTTCCAGAGAGATTAATGTAGAGCTAAAAGCACAAATTATGAAAGAGATCCGAAAACCAGGAAGGAGTAAGTATACCAAATCACTTTTTTCAGATGACTGGCATGGGAGCTAGGCAAAGAATTCAGAATAGGTTGCTATTTTAGAAAAATACTAAACGATGAGACTGAAGTAAAATAAATAAATCTAAAGCTGAAAAGCGATGTTATAAAACCTCTTTTAAAAACTTCTTGGATGAGCAATTATAACATTACTGCCTCTATCAATGTTGATGAAAGTCATGTTTTTATATTGTGGGTATTAGAATTAATAGATTAGGTGTTCCAGTAATATCCTAAACTCCAGTATCGTGGGTTTGGGTTTTTTTTTTTGTTATTGTTGTTTTTAACATTAATATTGATAAAACATTATGTGGTTGTTACAGGCCTGGTTGATAAGTGATATGTCAAAAGCTTACGAAAGCTCAATGAAAGCTGTTGTATTTCACTCGGATAAAAAAGTGTTACAACAGGTATCTGCATAGGCACCTCTTAAATAACCGTGTTTTTGCTCTTATCTGTTTAAGAGTATGAAAGAATTTTCTTTTTACTGAAGCACGTGCAAGGAAGTTTACAAACCCGACTGATATTTTTACAAAATGTTATTAAAGAAGCTACAAGGTGAGTGGCTGAATTGTGTTGATCTTAAAAAAACAGCACCATGTACTTCTATACGTAACTGCTAGACAGCCATGCAACTCTTTGTTTGAATTTTCTCACACTATGCTTTGCATTGCAAATAAATAATTTGCTAGAAAAAAAAGAGAAGTACGTAAACTTCCTGATGTATATTGTTTGCACAAGCTCACCCTTTTGCCTCTTGTTTTGAATATATTGTCTTTAAAATGTTAGCAGCTGTGACTGCCAAATCAACATAAATGTAGGTAGACAGTGGTATATAAAGAGAAGGTCAACTCATTAGAAAGTCACTCAACTTCTGAAATTCAAATCTGAGTGTACTGCTAATTTGAAAAACTAAAGACACTGGATGTTACTAAGAATTAGGTCTTCAGAAACTGTTGAAATTCATTGTTTTGTATCAACTCAAAATCTCATCCTAAATAGTTTTGAGATCCAGCTATGCTTCATGAGGACATGTCTCTGCTTTTCAGATTTATTTCCTTCAGAAATATTGTAGTCCTATTTCCATAGCCTCAGGCAGGAGGTGGTTTAGATCGCTGAAGAAGAGAGGCTTGCTGGGGATTTAAAAGTAGTGGTGTTAATCTAGATAGAAACTTGTCCTTACAGCATCCTTGTAGACTGACCATACTTGCTTAATCTACTGCATGTTCACTCAGAAGAAAGGAAGGAAAAACATGTCATTATGCTTGGAACCAAGAGTGTTTAAGGTACAATGAAAAATTAATAATTTTAACGTCTTGACAGTAAGTATAACTTTAACTATGGTCGAGGGTTGTTTCAGTGAATAGTTGATTTTTTGCTCCCATCCATTTTTTGTAGTAGTTAACTTCTTTTTTCTATGGTATTATTAATCAAATTGAAAGATCAAATAAAAATCAAAATAACTTTTGGACAAAATCATGCTGAGAGTTTGTAAGGTATATTGAACATGGGATGTTCGTACAGCTCCTCTAGCCTTCATGTTCCACTGTGCTGGCAGTAGTACATATATGTGGATCATGCTCTTCCTGTAGCTACAGTTTCTTACTGTGCTTTTCCTTGATCTGTCTTTATTGTCATGTCACTGTCAGAGCTGTGCTGTAACCTGGAGAATATACATGCTTCCTCACCATCTCAGTGCACCAAAACCACACTTAATTATGTTGCTCTTGGAGTTTGTGGCAGCTCTTAGTGGGGTTGGGAATATTGTGCCTCTAAAATCAGGCTGTTTAGATCTTTTGTAATTCTCATTTCTGTTGCACAGCCTCTCTGTTCATTCACTCAAGCTGATGACTCTTCCCCTACAAAACTTGGCAGCAGTTGAGTGTTGCTATTGGATGCATCAGAATTAAATCCTGCCTCAAGCACCAGCCAACAGTTTTCTGCATCTATTGGTAGAAAAAGTTGGCAATTCTGTTTCTCGTGACTGTTGTTTAACTTCAATTTTTATTGGTTTGCATGCAGGAACATCTTAATCTCTTTCTTCCTCCTCTGCTCTCCTGAATAAGATTTTTGTAGTGCGATCATTTTATCCACCTGGATAATATTGCCTACAATCCTCATGTGCTTTTCTGCTTCTGTCCTTGCCCAGGCAAACTATGAGATTTAACTGAAGTCTTGGCAGAAAGCATCCACGGGCTCTTCAGAGGTCAAGATAGTTTTTTTATGTTAACTGGTAGCTGACCCTTACAGTGCCATGGAATGTGATCCAAATTGGGGGTGCTTGGCCTCTTCACTGCTCCAGGGAGCTGTGACTGCCAATATAGACTTAAAGCTCTTGAGCGTTTCAGCAGGAAAGCCTGTGTATAAAAACACTCTTCACTCAATTCTGGAGGTTAATTCTCAAAAGAGTTGTGGAGGGAGAGGAAGATTTCTGAAAGAATCCGAAATGTTCAGCTTTCTCTAGGAACTGACTGCCCTATAGCTCCCCTTTCTTCTGCTATACAGTGAAAGACTCTTAGGGTTACATCTTTTAAAAGAGACTGCAGAGACTTGTGGCAAAAGAAAGGAATCACCTTTGAAAGGCAGAAACCAGGATGGGATAAATAATGAAATTTGTTTACAATTGATGCTGAAAATATTAAGAATGAGGAGATACCATGTCACAATTTCAAATCCTCAGCTATTTCTATTCTGACAAAGATTTTTCTTACGCTTAGTGATACAGCCTAAGTGAGTCTTATTAGCGATTATAATGAGTCCTTGTTGCACACAGAAGCCATGAATTCCCAGTAGATGGCTATAAGTTTGGATACACAAGATGAAGAGTTATTTAAGAAAGGGTGAAAAGGAATTACACTATGCAGTGGAGAGGTCTTCAGTTTTTCTGTCATCAGTGTAGTAATCCATTCGTGGCCCTAGCCCTAAGAATAAGTGTTTTTATACTCTGTAAAATAGTCTAGAGCAAAAGCTAACAAGAAAAAACTGATCAAAATTCTCAGGATGAGAAATTCAATTCCCTTTTATCTAAAAGGGAATTTTATCCATTTTATCTAAAAGTTATCAAACTAAGAGCTTTAAGCTATTAATATACATAGCAAAGCCTAAACTGTATACCTAGACAACATCCTAGGCAGTGTCTATTTGTGATAAAAGTACTGGAAAAAAATACTGCAGACAATTTCAAAATAAAAATGTTGTGCTCAATACCTAGAAGTTTTACAAAAAGGAGTAGTAGTTTTCCTAGTGGAGTGAACAGTTCAATTACTAGGAGTCAGTGCTTAATTCTGTTAATTACCTATTAATGCTAATTAATTAGTTGCTAGAGTAAATTGTCTCTACAGGCTAGGAGTCTTACTACTACATATTTGGTTTCTTAAGCTTCTCAAACTGTAGCTACAAAAATTTCAGAGGTGAATCCATTACCTGGTACTGTGTTAACTTTAACATAATTTACAGATTGATTCTGAATATTTCTGTGGGAAATAGGTACAAAATTGTTGAATAGATTCAAATTTGTTAAAAGTGAGACCAGTATTCACTAAGTTTCTTGCATGCATCAGATAAGTTTTGTAGTGCTGGGAAAATTTGCAAGACAGAGTCTCGGTGCATGTCCTTTTAGTTTGCTTTGATACTTCTATTTTTGTTTGAACATATGACCAGAGTCCATCAAGTTCAGCAAGCTTTCTTTACCAATGCCAGTTTCTTTAAAAAGAACATAAGTAGCTGTGTTGCTCATTGAGGTGGTGAGATAGTATCTGCCTCCAAGCAGCTGATATAAAACTGGAGATTAAGTGGCTCTATAACTACAAAATCTAACTGAATTGCAGGTAAACCTTCTTTGTGATAGAAATTAAGAGTAACTGCTACATTTCAGTAATCTTAAGTGAAAGAGGATTGTGAGAATTAGTCTTCCTTCTAGTTCTTTGCTAGTCCAGATGAGACTTGCTAGCTAAGGAATTGTTACTGATAGCCTGTGACAAAGGCTTCGTTTCCTGAAGCTAAATGAAGACCTCACTTGAAAAACAATGTTCAGTTACCTATCTTGGGTGACATTTGGCTTCTGATGTTTTGATATTGAGAAGAATGTTGATGAGGAGACATGATTTACTGATCTGGTCGTCCTTGTTTTCTGTTACAAAAAAAAAATTTGCTTGTGGAAAATATTATAAGAAGCAAGGTCTCAAAGTTCTGTGTATCGCCTAGTACAGTGGTCCCTGATCTTTATATACTACTGTCATCTTTCAAGTCTTGTTTATTATGACTGTATTATTTTTTCTAGAATGGTTGAATGGATGTGAGCTAACATCAACAATAGATATGAACTATAATGTTGTTTAATAAAATAAACATTTGGTGTTACTGTAGATTTTCCCCCAAATCCTAGGAGTAATTAGAATAACAGGTCACACACTCTGGGCTGCCCTATTCACGGTCATCTTCAAAAGTCAAGCTGGGAGATGAAAGAATGAGATTCCTAGTCGGGAGAAAAATGGTTCCTGTGGCTTTGAGGTCGAGAACATAAACAGAACTTTTAACAGAAAGAAAAATTGTTTCTGTGTCATAATGTTCTGCTAAATGATGCTTCTTTGAAAGATAATGGCAATAAATGACCATTCCTAAATATTGAAAGATACTTTCCAAGAATACTGAGCATGCCTGTACCTTGTTGGTCTCATCTGGAGCACTGTGTCTGGTTCTGGACTCCCCAGTATGAGGAGGACATGGACACACTGGAATGAGTCCAGTGAAGGCCTTGAAGATGATTAAGGGATTGGAGCATCTGGCTTACAAGGAGAAGCTAAGAGAGCTGGGACTGTTCAGACTGGAGAAGAGAAGGCTCCAGGGGGATCTTACCAACATGTACAAATACCTGATGGGGGAGGGACTAAAGCAGATGGAGCCAGACTCTTCTCTTCTCTTAGTGATATCCAGTGACAGGGTGAGAGGCAGTGGGCACAAATTGAAATATATGAAATTCTGTTTGAACATAAGACAAAACTTGCTTGCTGTGAAGGGAGGTTGTGGAGTCTCCATCCTTGGAGCTACTCAGAACCCAACTGGGCATCACCCTGAGCAACTTCCTTAATTGACCCCGCTTTGAGCAGGAGGTTGGGCTAAGTGACCTCCAGAGGTCCCTTCCAACCTCAACTCTTTTGTGTTTCTGTGATTTCCCTCCCCCGAGAGTTAGATCTCAAAGTGAAGATACTAAAATTCACATAGATTAGTATGTTCACATGTAGAAAAATTGCAGAAATTTCCTAGGACATCTGTACAGAAAAGTGATTTTCATTGGAAAATGCATGCAGTAAGTGATCTGTGCTCTGGGAAGGCCATCTTTGTAAGTGTGCTGCTGGGCTGCTTGTTACATAGTTGCTTTTATTGTAAAAGGACACTAGGTATAAATTTTTGAAACTGTGCTTACTCTTCACAGTATTTGCATGATTCATGCAGTCTCTGTTAGTAACAACTAAGGGGAGAAACTATGCAACAGAATGAGAAATACTTAATTGGTAACATTTTTTGTTTCTTTCAGCCTATTCTGGAATATGATTTAAGGTCTTTGTCGGGGAAAGCTTACATGTGTGACTCCCAAAGATAGTTTTAGTAACCTGTTGCCTGGGAAAAATTGGTTGCTGCAGGGCTCAGCATTTGGAAGAGAATTTTCAGTGGTACGTGCAGAAGGGCAGGATGATGTCCTCAATCTGTGCGCTGTAAATCTGAATCCTCGTGGCAGCAGTACCGTGAGAATAATTAGGGGTGTGTCATTCCCACCTTTCGGCAGGATTTAAGTTTCTAGGAAATGTGTCCTGTTAAGTTGTACAGCTGATTCAAAGGGTCTCGACAGTATTCTGAAAGGTAACATTGCCCAGTCACTTGCATAGGCTATGAACGTGTTAAATTTCCAGTAGAATAAATTGTAATAAAGCACTTCACTATTAAGTCATTTGGCTTTTACTAGAGGGAATGAGAAGGAATAACTATCTATTTCACAGGTTATCCTGCTTTGTGACAAGCAGGAAGTAGTTATGAAAACAAGAAGGAATGGGAGGGCAGCAGCACTGGGCGTGTGGGTTTCTTTGGGATTATTGAGAAGAGGAGAACTGTGATGAGAAGGATGGATGAGAGCCCAGAGTGTGGGTATTTAATAAGATAGTAAGTGGTTGGGTATGGGAGCCTGTTTCCCCATAGTCAAGCTGGGATTTGGGGGAAATCTGCAGTCTGGGA
Source organism: Apteryx mantelli (assembly GCF_036417845.1). NCBI lineage: Eukaryota > Metazoa > Chordata > Aves > Apterygiformes > Apterygidae > Apteryx > Apteryx mantelli. The sequence continues at coordinate 31,547,235 of NC_089978.1, forward strand.
ATTAGGGCAAATGTTTATGTGAGCCAGGAGGCCTGGCTGAGACTTGAGGCTTTTGTCAGGGTTTAATAAGGTCACAAGCCTGGACTCGCTGTACAGTTCAGAATAGTACTGAATTGAGAAAGTGTGTGATCTTGTCGTTGCTTCTTGTCTTTGAGTATGCATACAGCAGCCAAAGCACCGGTCGGAAGTTGTTTCCCAGATGCAGCAACGTTGCAAGGTGAGGGAGGGTTAGCTGGAAACAGCAAGGAACTGTATGCTGCAAGGCAGGGATGTAAGCAAAGGAAACAGACTGGTCTAATGTTCAAATTTCTGTAATCAGTATGGAATAGAACTGCAGAGACTCCAGGTGTGAATTACATTTATATTTTCTTTGATTTGTCTCTCAAATTTTCTTTGGTCAGGAAACCTACTCTCCCTATGTAATGGCTATCCCTCCACCAGCACCAGCTTCGCCTAACTTCTGTGACTGCACCATGAAGGCATGCAAATAATCCCTAAAAGCTGTTGCCACCTTTAGGGATACAGTTCTTTCAGCATATACCTTAATTCTCTGCTTCAGAGCTTTACTTCTGAAAACCACAAACAGCTAATTCTATTTTCCCTGGCTTTCCAAGGGTTAGGTGATGTTCAGCACTGTGCTAGAAGAGACCCTAGTTTTGTATTCTCTCACTGAATGGAAAAGCAAGTTAGTAGCTTACCAGAACTTTAGGAGACAACAGTGTATATTCATTATGCACTGGATCTGGAATAATAACTGAAGTTTCCAGGGTTCAGTAAAAGCTTTTTAAGTAATGTTTCTTGTATTATAGTGTGCATTCATTATTATACTTTCTTTTAAATACAGGTTTAAAAAACGAATGCTGATAGAACAGCTTGAGAGTTTTCTGGAAGAAATCCATCGCAGATCCAATCAGGTCAACCATATCAACAGCAGCTAAGAGACTGCACATAAGAAAAAGCCACAGCAGGGCACTGCTGTCCTTACTTGCATTCATTTTTGACATGCACTCTTATCTCAAATCCCATATCTGAAAGAATGAAAAGCTGCTCTATAATATGACGAGAAAAGTATCCATCATCTTTTTTTCTTCACTTCTGTTATTTTTGTAATGTGAAAAATATCACTAAAACATTTTTATTTAACTAAATGGAGAATTTCTTGCTTGTCATTGACTTAAGTGTCACTTTCCCTCAGGTTCTATTTTCTTAATCCAACCTTCAAAACTATCACCTCTAAGGTTGAACTTTGCCAAAAAAAGTTGCTTTGTAATTTTCAAAAAAAAAAAAAAAAAGCACATACATTAAACAAGGTAATGTTTTGTATATACAGTTATTTTGGATATATTATTGCAAGTTGTATAAATGTATTTTGAAAAATATTTAAGAAAAGCACTTTTGTTATTCCATCAATAAAAGCTCTATTTTAATCTTTGTGTAGGATTGAGTATGTTTTTTATTGAAATGGTTTGTTCTGCCTTCCCTTTCCAGAACTGTAGGGTTTTAGTGTTGGTGTTAAGGAAAGAGGGAGCAGTTTTGTATCACTGCAAATTCTGCTCTTAATCTGAGAACTAGTGAAAAGAAGCTAATGCTGAATCGTGACTAAGATAGGATGATAATTGATAGCCTTATGTACTTTGTGCTTCGCTGTTTGGTGAACAGCATGGCAAATTAATGGACTCTATGCACATCCAAAGCAATGACAAACATCAGTTTTATGAAAATACAATGTAGTAAAATGGGGCAGTAGCCTTTCAGGAATGGTGCGTGGAATTTCTTTTCTGTGTTAAAGTTTTTACCCATTTACAAGTGCAGCAACAGCCAGAAGATGCTGTCTCTGGGACACAAAATATCATTGAATCCTTTATTGGCCATGTCTTTCATCAGTGTTAGATGCTCCTAACATCTGGAAGCTTTGATTCAGTGGGAGCAGCTCCCCTCTGATGCTTTTTTTAAGATTCAGTGGTTTGCAGTCTTCACCCAGAATCGTTATGGGCAAGGGTTTCTGACACTTGTGCTGTGAGTTGCTGAATCTTGTCCTAAAACGTTCCCTCTATCCCAAATTTTATTGGGATGCTAAAAAAAACAACCCACAAAACATTTTCTAGAGGCTTTTAGCCTCATTCTCTGTTTCTCAGGAATGTCCATTCTGCATGTTTGTTAGTTTAAAAAAACATCCCTTACGTAAAATCTTTCTTGATTGTTACTGATTCAGTGGTACATCTGCTTCTTACCTGTTCTGCTGTCAGTTTTTAAACAGCCTCTCAAGTTGATCTCCTTTTCACAGCGTTCTAGGTTGCTCGCTGGCTACCTTGCTATCTCAGCTTGATAATACATAAAGCTAAGTCTGCAACGAGACTGTAGATTTCTTACGTCTTTGACTTCAGGAGGGGGGAATAAAGTTATGCTTGAAAAATAACATATATTGCAAAGCTTTTCTGTGGGACACGTTCTCACAGATGCCCTGTGTATTCAACAACAGTCAGGCTGGCTTAGCCGGTCACCTGCAGGCACAAGGAAGAAGCTCAGCAGAAGCTGTGACCCACATTCTTAAACATTTAAGTGGCAAAATCTGCTGAGGTTTTCCTTGGATGTTTATATACTTACAATCGTTAGTTGTGACTCTAATGCTTCATATACAGCTATAAAATAAATTTCCTGTAGCATATGCAAAGTAATAAGGTAATGGAGGACTTGCTCATTCTTCTTTTCTTCCAAAACTGGTGTTGTTTTAAACATTGTTTTAATAAATATACAGTGCAGACTTTAATTTCATTGAAGGAAAGCTCACCACAAGAGGAACAGAAGACAGTGTATTAGTCTGGCATTTATTATGAAGGATTTGTAATTCTTCCTATAAAGAGTACTGAACCTGTAAATGAAAACAAATTATTAAAATTATTTAAGTGTTTAGGACCAAGTTTTCCACGTGTGTAATGCAGTTTAGATACTTAAGCATGGAGCTAGCAAATTTGTGATCACTCACTGCATGGATGGAAAAATTCTGTTATGAACAGTGCAATTGTATGCTTGCCTGGGACAATTTGAACATTTCTATATTAAAAGAAAAAGTCCTTTGCCAAAAAGTTGGTCGCCCACACCAGAAACTTTCCCAAACAGGTGGCAGAAGAACCCCTTTTGAACAGAACAAAATAGGGCCTATATTCATTTCTTTGTTTTGATATTGGAGTTACAGCAGAGATTTTTACAACCCATTGAATGACACCACTGCCTCAGATTTATTGAGTTTGTGGTTATTTAAGTTGGTTTTGTTACTGTTATTAGCTTGCCTGTCCTTCAGAGGGGATGTGTTCAAAACCAAAGATCTGCAGGCAGAGGGAAAAAAAAGCAAAAAGCTTTTTCCAGTTATTTCAGACAGCTATGTTGTTCTAAGTCTTGGAAAGTGCCTAGTACATTTCTGCTATTACTAGAAAACTAATGCAGTGAAGACTTGGATTTCGTTCTATACTGAAATTCATTGTGAACTTTTGGGGGTTAACAACTTTTAAGTACCTCTAATTAGGTTAATAAAATTCATTAAAATCAGAACATGTTTACCCTTCCTGCTTTTCATACATGAAGAACTTCATTCACTAGGTCTGAATAAACATAACAACCTTGAATGTTTTCATATTTTGCATTAAAAAGCTTAAATTATAAAAATATAGTTGTACTTATTTCTTCTGAGTTGATTGCAAAGTATGTATTTTGTCTCATATAAATACTGATTTCCTTCCTATTTATCCATCATATACTGTAAGCTGAGCAAATTTATTCACCAAAATCACTTTTCCTTCTTAATCCTGAAGGGTCTGTGGCTCAGCTTCCATAGATCACGTTTCCTTTTTAATGCCTTTTTAAAAATTCTGCACTCACTAAGTAAAGATGTTTTCTGTTCACTGAATGGTAATGATTACCCAAGTTTGTTTAAAACAAAACCTCCACCACGATAGTGCTTTTTTCTTTAAAAAGACATCTCTGTATTTTGGTCAAAACAGGATATTCCTTCTAAAGCAGAATGTTACATAGGCAGCTATTCACCAACTAAGAGAACAAAATTGTGTAACTTGAAAGTAGATAAGGAAAATGGTTCCTTCGGTCTTCTTGCCAGGCCCTAAAGAGTGTTTTACTGAACCCTGTAAGTGCTTATTTGTCTCCTTAAAATCTAAACAGAAATGATGCCAGCTTTGAGAGAAACCTGGTGATTTGAGGGATTTTTAGAAAAATACATAAGGTGCAAATGTAGTGCATTTGTAAGAACAGTAGTTGTTGGAGGGGGCCTGGCATTTCAAAGGAGGGAATACCTGCTGAACGATGCATAATGTAATTTTTGGTTATTAGTGTGAACAAGCTATATACTGCTTTCCTTTGCCAGAGATTCTGGGGTAGTTTATGTGATTACAGAGCTGAAATGAGATATTAGCATAATACTGAGGCCAGGAGCACGGTGATCCTTCAAATTTTCAGGTCTGTTCTGTGTGCTTTTGGTTTTGGGGCCAGGAGAGTTTGCTAGCAAGAAAGAGAGTATCGCTTGCAAAAGAAACACACATTTCCAGGCAATTCTTGCAAAAGTGAAGATACAAGTTAGGCTCTTTCCAAAGCTGTGGTCTCAGGTAAGGAGTTTCTTAGTTACATACAGTGCATACCCATTGCTTTTGATGGCCTGCATGTCTCATGAAGATACTAAGCAGTGAAGAGTCCTGGAACATAAAACTATTCCCTCAAAGGTGTTGGTATTTAAGATACAGGGGGAAGAGAAACTTGTTTCTATATATTCTGAGCTGCAGCTAAGGTTGTTAATCTCCAGAATTTCTGAGATATCTCCCTAAATACTGCTAAGGTAGGCATCAATACAGTGAATTTTAGACCCAGGAATCCTGGTGCCTACAATCAGAAGCCTGGTTGCTATATGCCATCTCTGTAAAAGAGTAAGTTTCATGTATAGGGGAAGATTGAGATTTTAACTTCTTCAGATGTTAATCCAGGTGATACCAGTTTGTGTATCAAATTGCCTGTGGAGGCCTGTCTCAAATCTTAGGGCATTTAAGTTTTATCAGTAAGATATTTATGGTGCCTACAATTATGATGGAAATCTTTTTAAGCACATACTACATATACATAGAAAACTGCTAATTTAACTTCCCTGAATTAAGAGTTTATCATGCCTTCTTTTTTAAAAAATTAAACTTTATTACATGAATTATGCTCTAAAAACAAAGCCCCCAGATGATGCTGACATTTCCTGGACTAAAAAATGGCACGTTATTTAGGAAGAACTTTTTACTGATTTCGGTGCTACTTGTGAATGATTCTGCTACCGAATTCAGAAGTATGCTTACCTGTATTAGCTTGTCTCAGGAAAAAAGTAAAAGGTCTGTCTGCTTTGAAAATAGGTGTTCGCGATCTTTTCAGTAATACCATTGCTGCAATGCAATGAAGAAAACATTAGTAAAATGTATCCATTTTCATTCCATTTTCTGTACCATGCTCTCAGGCTCCCATGTTTTGTACCTTGAGTTTTGAGTTACTACTGTATGTTAAGAATAAAAAAAAGGGATTTTATCCAACAGTGAAGTCACACTAGGTGTCTTCAGCAGGTCAAGTGTTAGGAGACTACATGTAGACAATACACCCATACTTAGCTGCTGAAGTGATTCTATCTGTCTTTGGATTTCAAAGGTAATACAGTGTCATCATTGTTTTTACGAATGAAAACTACCGAAGTATTACCATACTATTACCTGACTGATCAGCCAATTCCTAGCTGTGCTGTTCTGGTGAAAAAATAAATAAGGCACAAATGTAGTCCCCTTTTGTAAATGGGAAACAAACAGCCAAGAAAACCTAAATCATCCTGGAATTTCTCTGTCAGAGCTCTCAACAAAACCTAAGTATCCTCAATCTCGAACTGCTTTATGGTTATCCTTCCCCTCTCTGGTTATGGATTAATTACTGTATCAAAACTATGTTCCTTCAGAGTTATGATGGCCCAAAAAGCAATTATTGAAATGAAAGCCTTGTTTAAATAAAACTTCACAAATGGGACAATTATTCCACTTAAATTCCTTGTAGCTATGAAGTATTAATAATATATTCTCCAAAAAGCCAAAAAGATTTGGATTATTTTAATGAGCAGTTAGAGCAATGGAATTCCATTGAAAATTCTGGTAAGGCTCAATAAAACTAGTCCGAGTGGCACCGTTTCAGTGCTCCAGAAAGAAGTGCCTGCTTTAGCATTTTCTCCGCACCAAGCTAGTGTGTGACTAGATGCATAGCTTTTACAGTAAAAAATAAATATAGTTATACCTTGTTAAACCAGCTTCTTAGCTTGGTCTGACTGGAATTAATGGAAGTTCTGGCATTGGCTTCAGTGGGATAGAGATCTGATGTTGTCTACTGATTGCTGTTAGCCTTAGCCAGAGTATGTAATCAAAGCCACCTAAAAGCTTTTCTTTTGTATGGGAATTATCAGAAATATTACTAAAAATACTAATGCTCAATAAAAATGAGAATTAACATAAAAAGTTTATAGCTTTACAGCAAAGTTAACTTAATTATGTCAAGTATTCACTCTATGTGTGGGGGTGTGTGCATATATGTGTGTGTATTTATATATATATTTGTATGTAGCATGTGTCTTATCCAAAGATGTCACTACTGGAACATTACACCAGATCAAGTGTGCTCAAGTCCTTTTTGGCATTGTGGATTGTCTACAGCGAGCTGTGTGTGCAGTCCCTGCCTTTTAATGCAAGCCCTGGACATGCATCCTTTGACCCAACCATGGGGCAGATGCACTTCACAGAGCAGCCCAGCGTCCGCAGCAGCACAGTGCAATGCAGTGGGGCTCTCTCCCCACACACATGCCCTTGGATTTCTTTATGAAGGAAAAGAGGGCAAGCGAGGGAAATGAGAGAGACCCGGACCTTGCCGTGATTTGCCGTCAAGGAGCAGCATTTGCAACATGTGCGTGGAGCACGTCTGCCTTGTGCCTGAGGCACAGCCTGGGCAAGCAGAAAGGCAAAAGGTGCTTGATGATCACATTTCTGCCATCCTGATCTTTAAGCAGCTTGAGAGCACGCTCAGCCTCTGAGGCGAAGCAAGCAGCAAGGCACCTATTTAATCAGCACGGGGGTCTAGGCCTGCAGTCGCCCTTCCTGGCAGCTGTTCCCGCACGGGGCTGCAGCGTCTCCGTAGCGTCCCAGACTCCCAAAAGGGAAACACAAGTGCAAGGGCCTTTGGTAAAGCTCATGTGATAAAAAACTGGCTAACCAGCTCAACAATTTTAGGTCCTCTGTTCTAAAGCTTTCACTTTAGGTAAGTTGTAATGGAGGATTTTTGTTGACATGTCATTCAACTAGAGAAAGAAGGTTATTTGTTGAAACTACAGTCAATACCTGGGATTTTACTCAGAATTTTTCCTCCCCCTCTAGTTTCTCATGTGGAAATGCATCTGTTACCAGAAATTACTGTACAGAAACATCACTGTTCAAAGTATTTAAAAAACATAAACCTGTAGCACCTCCATGAAGACAGAACTTTTACATCCTGAATGTCAATACTACCAAAGATTCATCCTCAAAAAACCCCCAACTCCTTAGTGGTTAAGGAGCTGTGGATAAAATGTTAGTAGCCTTTTTTAATTGCTTGTTTCTGTGATCTGAGCAAACAGATTTGACCAACAGAAAAAGTGGTCGTTTATTTTGTTTAACTGGATTTCTCCTGGGCTGGTAAAACTGGTTTTCACTCAAGCCTTTTCATGTTGGTTTAAGATCAAACATAAAAAAGGGGAAGAGTTTTAAGAGTTCTTATGAGCAATTAACAAGGTGAAGTGGAAGCATACTAAATACAGATGTTAAAAGGTAGATGTGATATGGTAAAGAAGGCAGGTATATATTTAAATTTCAAAATAACTGGAGTGATCTACATGCTAGCATGCTTTGTTAAATAAAAGATTTTAGTACTGGTTCAGTAGTGATATGCTTCAGAAGTGAAAAGTAAAGTCTGTATATTTGATTTACCTGTAGTTCCTGATGCCTTCGTACCATCTTCTGTTACTTCAATCTTTGCTTTGTGAATAGCTTCTGAAACATAAAGACTGCCTTGCTCTGACAAAAAAAAAAAGTGAATACTGACAATTATCTGAATTCTATTGCTAACACCTATTTTATCAAAATACTTTACCCATTTTTTGTGCAGAAGCTGAGGTTCATATAACTGTCAGATATTTCATCTGAGCAATTGATTTAATGACTGAAACAAAATTGCCCTGAAGATTAACCAGACCAAAGGATTCCAACCCCTTTGCCTTCAGCTGGAGCAATATCAACTACAGGCATCATCATCTAATGCTGTTTGACCAATAGAGGCATATTCCTGGCTCCTGCTATTTTCCATTAAAAAAAAATGAAACAAAACTACGGTTACCAGTTATTAAAATTTTGCAGCCCTTCTTACAATTTCTAAAATACTATTCTCAAGGTACAACTGTTTATAAAATCCTTAATGCTTTGTAAAAGGAATACAGTTTTAGACAATGTTTAGCTTTCAAGGAATTTGTTTCAGTAACAAGAAGTACATGCTGTCCACCTTAAGACATGTGAACTGATGCTGCATACAGTATATGTCACACATATTAGCTTTTCTTCTACCACAAAGTCCTTTCCTGGGTTCCTTCAGCATTCAATGTTCAGAAAGACAGATGACACAGTATAAATCTGTCTTTCAGCTGCTTTTTTGCATCTGTCTTCCATGTCAGCAGATCCTGAGTTATAATTCTGGCTCTGTTCCTGCTTTTTCACAGGTGTGTCTGGTAGGGATGAGTGCAGACACCCTTAAGCCCTGAGCTACCTTGATGTTAAGGGTTTTTTTCATCTTGGCATAGCTGAGATAACGTGACTACCTGGCTTTTGGACCCATGTGACCTCATATGCTGGCAACTTGGAGAATAAGCTAAAAAGCTCATGTGTATCTTGAATCTATCTACCCAAACATATCCTGTGTCACAGAATGCAGCTTGCTTGATAGCCCAAGTGCCTTTGACTTCCCTGTAAAATATGGATGAGCACAGAAGTTCTTGGGAAAGTATCATTACTATGAATGCAAAGTTGGGATTTTTTTCTTCTGCTTACAGGCATTTCTACTGTTCTCTATTCATCCTTCTGCCTGGCTTTCTGATTTGGGGAGGGGGGGATGATGGATGCTGGCTATATTTGCATTGGTGTAAGCCTGGAGGAGCTGCAACATTTGCTCAGCTTTGTGTCCTCGCATTTCTGCTGAGAGAGCCAGCTGCCGCCTGGCCCATGTCCACAGATGCCTAGTGGTGGGAACTGGGTTCAGGCTGCAGAAGAGCAGCATGTAGGAACATCTTCAGATGTTAACATGTGAGGAAGGCAACACTTGCAATAGTTGCTTTAGCTGAGGGAGCCTGGCACATCTCAGATCTCTGTATTGCTAAAGGATGCAGACAGGTACCCTGAGAGAGCAGGAAGGCATAAATTTGCCTGCCTCTCTGATTACAGACAGTTTCTTTGGGGGAATTGTGTAATGTAGTGAACTAAGTTACTTCTCCATCTCTACCTCTGTTTACCTGCTTTTTTTCATCTATTTACCCACCACATGGACAATGCTGGATCAAATGCTGAACCCTAACAGTGATCAGCAGTTTGAGAGGTCTCCCAGAGGTGCTGTGTTCAGCAGGAGTAGAAACTAATTAACCCGGGGGGACAATGAATGAATATTGGATCAAGTAACCACTGTAAGGGAAATGGCAAAAACGCTGCTGCCCAGGAAGAAGGGCTGGGACTGTGACATAAAATGGAGCTGTGAGAAAAAGAAATTTCAGGTACCAAGTGTCACAAGTCTGTTTCTCCCCAGCTAACTTCAGAGGGTAGAAAGTGGGGAAGGTCGTGAGGCTTTTCTTTTTTGTCTGAATATATGGACCAAGTCCGAATTATGTAGGTAAAAAGGAAATAAAAGAACACTATCTGTTTCTGTCTGAATATTGTTTAGCCAAAAATCAGGGATGGAAGCAAGAAAGACCAAACCGTGGGGAGAAGCAGCAATTTTTTAATTAGATAAACTGACATGTTTTGGAAAAAAGTAGAAGCTTTCAGGCATAAAGAAGTTTTTCCAGGTCTGGAATAAAGCAACAAATTTCTGTACTGAACGTGAGCTGAGAGTAAATATTCTGAAAATTACAGTTTCTGCTTCATCCTGAAGGCGAAACTGAAAACTTACCTGTTTTTTTCCAGCTGTATCTATTGGTGAAACAAAAACACAACCCTTTCTTATAAACTCTGCTTCATGTAATTCTTAGACCATGGTGGCTAAAACCCTACCACTACAGAACAGAACTGTGTCACATAAGGACAGAATTGAAAAGGAGCTCAGGATATCCTTACTCCATAACCCTGCCATGGGTTGGCCAGGATCAAATACTTCTACAAGCCTCACCCTGCATGACATAAAGCAAAATGCCACCAAGTTGCATACATAGGAAAGAAGCTGCTGAAGCTGCTTTAAGGTTGCTAAAGTACAATGAAGTTCATCTCCTCAAAGTATTCATCTTAACAAGCATCTCCTTACAGTCTGAGACGTATACTGCAATAAAACAACCCTATGTTCAATTTTAGAAGGGGTATCAAAAAAAAAGTGCCCTTCTGAGGTTTGTCCCAGGAAAGCAACTTTTTGGTAAAAGCAGGGTCCTCTGAACTGGAGAAATCTCTTGTTGTTTTGCCTCCATTAGTTCACTCACACACACAGGTATCACAGGATCTCTCTGTATCTCACCAGGCAACTACCACTTTGAGTCTCTGCTATGAGCAGGGATGTCTAGGTTGAAATAATTTACTTTGCTGGAGTAGTTGAAAATAAAAAAACAAAGAAAATAGATAATTTGGTGTCTTTTAGTATTTATTGGTATTTTAACAAAGGGAAAGTGAAATTTAACCCATTAGTTGTTGGATTAGCAAGATAAAGTATCATGAGCACTGGCCAATATTGTCTGTGATGTCAGGAGCTGGAATACAGACTTGTTGGACTGGCATCCCTAACTGTTAAATGACCACTTAAAAATAATATTAGGAATACAAATCGTACTAAGGCATCATCAAGCTCTGAATAAATAACTGCTTTCCAGGTCTATGCTATTTTGCCAGCTTTAATCTTAAAAAAAAAAAAACAAAAAAAACCCAAGAAAACTAAAAGCAGCCCTGTCCCTGTCAGATTCTGCTTTCCCACAGAACAATAGCTTGACATACAAATATCAATAATAAAGGCAAATAGTTGAATATGAATTGTGTGTTGGAGTTTCATAGAGACAGAAGTATGATCAATTCAGGAGGCCCAGGTCTGCTGAATCACTCAAATATGATCTGAGAGTCTACAACTATTCAATGATCACTTATTCAGTAGAGTCTCTTACCTGAAATACCTCTAAAATCAGCGTTGATGGGATCAAATATGTCTGTAATTCCCAAGGCAGAAAAAGCTGTCTTTAGGTCAAAATGGCTTTGGATACTGAATCTGAAATGAACATGATAGATTTTATTTAAATGCAGGATTCATAGTTTTATAGAGCTAAAAGGTGGAAAGGACACAATTTATTTCAAGATGTCACATTTCATTCATCTATTGCTTTAGGAGCTGAATGCTTTCCATCTGATTAAAACGTACTTTCCAGAAAAGCATCTCATCTTGATCTGAGGACATTAACAGACAGAAACCTCCACCTCCATCTACCGCAATCAGGTCGCCTCTTGGTCTTCTTGACACATGAACTTTGCATTTACCTGAAAGTGCTCTTTTTAACAATCTGTTTGGCTGTAGCAAAGGGCCCTTTGAAACATTTGCAAAAGATTAGCTTGGAGAAAAAGGAATATTAATGTACAAATTGCTTTTCCGTGCTTCATTAGCATGGGGAATGTATTGTAAGAGCTGTGTACTAAAGCCCTTCCATGCTGATCCACACAATAGGTACTGCCACAGAGGCCCTCCTGTTCATGTAAGAGATGCACCTGATTCCCCCCGCTACCCAATTTCTTTTGAATAGTTGACAAAAAAGCACTGTCAGGATATGTGCATTTCCTAGCAACAGTGAACGACTAACATGCAAAATGGGCAGCTGAAACTTGTGCACTGAGAGATGGGTGTGATTGGTGGGGGCTTCTGAATTCTTTTTTTCATGTATTTTTTAGTGTACAAGCAAGCTGTAAAAATAAGGTGTTTTTTTTTTAAGCAAAGAAGAATGGGGTGTAGGAAAGGGCCAACAACATTTCTCTCTTTTCAGATCATTAAAGGATTGTTATACACCAAACAGATTTTAAATAAGAGCTGCAGAATCAACTCGGATTCCTTTTTTTCAGACAGCACATAACATACCAGAAAGTATTAACATTCCCAGCTCACCTCTTTGTGGCTTAAGTGAGGGTTAGAGCAGCTTTTTTGATGATGTGATCAGAAGAACAAAACCAAAAGTGTCTCATTTGGTTTTGCTCATGTCATTGCTATCATACATAATTCTATCATAATTCAGCAGAAGTAGCAAAGCCCTCTTGAAGTAATAAAATCACTTACCGAGGTAGAAAAATGTCCATCTTCATTCTCTTCAAGCTGTTGGCCCAGAGGGTTATGGCTTTAGCAGAAAGGTGTGACTCAATCTGGGACAACGATGTGCTTTTGTGGCTGGGAAGCACCACGAACATGCTGATTTTGTCCCCGACGTATGGTAACTCCACCACACTGAACGGCTCCAGAGACACAGTCTGGAAGTGGCCTGGAGGTAGGCAAATATCATCCTTATTTCATCAGGCAAGTGAATAAAACCCGTTTTGGGGGAGGCAGGTGATTCAGAGCGCCAGCAGCGGGATGCAAGGGGCTCTCCTGCATGCTGGCCCCAGGGCCACCTCTGGCCACGATAAACTGAACCGCAGTGGCTCATCTAAACACACCCGATCCTTTCAAAATATATATTTATATATCTCAGCAGAAAGGTGTCCATGACCGTAATAGCAATATCTGAAATGCCGTCTCAATGGCACATGGGTACTTTGCTGCTTTCTCACATACAGGTTGCCCTCCTTGCTCAGAGTTTAGAAACATTGCTGAGGCAGTGCCAGCAGCTTCCCTGGGACTGGTCCTGCCATGCTTGTTCTCTGCATAAATTGACAATTTTCCCAGTGATTTCCATCTAGCACCTTTCACTAACAATTCACTACCGAAAGAAATTACAAAAAGAAAATGAGAAAAAGGGTACTATTTAATTAGCTGAAAACTACTTTGCCCCATGTTTCCATCTTTGCTACCCATTAAAAATCAATTTTAACCTTATTTCAAGAAACACACAGCTACATTAAACTATAAATTAGACTCATTTAAGCAGCAAATTTCTTGGTTTTGAAAATCCAGGCCTAAAACCTATCAAAATCAGATGAAGGTCATAAAAACTAGAGTCAAAAATAAAAGCTGGTGGGCTTCCAAACTTGTAAATAGTTATGGAGTAGTGGTTGCAACAACCACTTAAAAATGGTGTTTTTTTAAAAGAGATTCCTTATTTCAAAGAAGAATTAAGCAAGGCATTTCAAATGAACTCTGTTACACAGGAAAACAGATTCAATTATCACAATTCTCCTTTCCTATTTTATCTTGCGTTAATTCAATAAATGGCATTTCAAGAATGCTCAGCAATAGTTAGCAGGCAAAGAGCTAGAACAGAATCACAGAATCACAGAGGTTGGAAGGGACCTCTGGAGATCATCTAGTCCAAACCCCCTGCTCAAGCAGGGTCACCTAGAGCACCTTGCACAGGATCGCGTCCAGGAGGCTTTTGAATATCTCCAGAGAAGGAGACTCCACCACCTCTCTGGGCAACCTGTTCCAGTGCTCTGTCACCCTCACAGTGAAAAAGTTTTTCCTCATGTTCAGATGGAAGTGTCTGTGTTTCAGTTTGTGCCCGTTGCCTCGCGTCCTGTCCCTGGGCACCACTGAAAAGAGTCTGGTCCCATCCTCTCGACACCCTCCCTTCAGATACTTGTACACATTGATAAGATCCCCTCTCAGCCTTCTCTTCTCCAGGCTAAACAGGCCCAGCTCTCTCAGTCTTTCCTCATAAGAGAGATGCTCCAGTCCCCTAATCATCTTTGTAGCCCTTTGCTGGACTTGTTCCAGTAGTGCCACATCCCTCTTGTACTGGGGAGCCCAGAACTGGACGCAGTACTCCAGATGTGGCCTCACCAGGGCTGAGGAGAGGGGGAGAATCACCTCCCTCCACCTGCTGGCAACACTCTTCCTGATGCACCCCAGGATACCATTGGCCTTCTTGGCCACAAGGGCACATTGCTGCCTCATGCTTAACTTGGTGTCCACCAGCACTCCCAGGTCCTTCTCAGCAGAGCTGCTTTCCAGCAGGTCAACCCCCAACCTGTACTGCTGCATGGGGTTATTCCTCCCCAGGTGCAGGACTCTGCACTTGCCTTTGTTGAACTTCATGAGGTTCCTCTCCACCCACCTCTCCAGCCTGTCCAGGTCTCTCTGAATGGCAGCACAGCCCTCTGGCGTATCAGCCACTCCTCCCAGTTTTGTATTGTCAGCAAACTTGCTGAGGGTGCACCCTGTCCCTTCATCCAGGTCATTGATGAACAAGCTGCACAAGACTGGAGCCAGTACTGACCCCTGGGGGACACCGCTAGCTACAGGCCTCCAACTAGACTCTGCGCCGCTGATCACAACCCTCTGAGCTCTGCCATTCAGCCAGTTCTCAATCCACCTCACTGTCTACTCATCTAGCCCACACTTCCTGAGCTTGTCTATGGGAGACAGTGTTGAAAGCCTTGCTGAAGTCAAGGTAGGCACCATCCACTGCTCTCCCCTCATCTACCCAGCCAGTCATTCCATCATAGAAGGCTATCAGATTGATTAAGCATGATTTCCCCTTGGTGAAGCCATGCTGACTACTCCTGATCACCTTCTTGTCCTCCACATGCTTGGAGATGGCCTCCAGGATGAGCTGCTCCATCACCTTTCCAGGGATGCAGGTGAGGCTGACTGGCCTGTAGTTCCCTGGCTCCTCCTTCTTGCCCTTTTTGAAGACCGGGGTGACGCTGGCTTTCTTCCAGTCTTCAGGCACCTCTCCTGTTCTCCATGACCTTTCAAAGATGATGGAGAGTGGCTTAGCAATAATGTCCGCCAGCTCCCTCAGCACTCGTGGGTGCATCCCATCAGGGCCCATGGATTTGTGGGTGTCAAGTTTGCTTAAATGATCTCTAACCTGATCCTCCTCGACCAAGGGAAAGCCTTCCTTTCTCCAGACTTTCTCTCTTGCCTCCAGGGTCTGGGGTTCCTGAGGGCTGGCCTGAGCAGTAAAGACTGAAGCAAAGGCAGCATTCAGTAACTCTGCCTTCTCTGCATCCTTCGTCACCAGGGCACCCCCCCCCCCCATTCAGCAATGGGCCCACATTTTCCCTAGTCTTCCTTTTGCTACTGATGCATTTGAAGAAGCCCTTCTTGTTGTCCTTGACATCTCTTGCCAGATTTAATTCCAAATGGGCCTTAGCCTTCCTTGTCACATCCCTGCATACTCTGACAATGTTCCTATATTCCTCCCAAGTGGCCTGTCCCCCTTTCCACTTTCTGTATACTTCCTTCTTCTGGCTGAGTTTTGCCAGGAGCTCCTTGCTCATCCATGCAGGTCTCCTGCCTCCTTTGCTTGACTTCCTACTCATAGGGATGCTCCGCTCTTGAGCCTGGAGGAAGTGATGTTTGAACATTAACCAGCTCTCTTGAACGCCCCTTCCTTCTAGGGCCCGAACCCATGGGATTCCTCCAAGTAGGTCCCTGAAGAGGCCAAAGTTTGCTCTCCTGAAGTCCAGGATTGCGATCCTACTTAGTGCCCTGCCTCCTCCTCGCAGGATCCTGAACTCCACCATCTCATGGTCACTGCAGCCAAGGCTGCCCCCGACCTTCACGTCTTCAACCAGTCCTTCTTTGTTTGTTAGTACAAGGTCCGGCAGAACACCTCTCCTTGTTGACTTCTCCACCACCTGTGTCAAGAAGTTGCCACCAATGCTCTGCAGGAACCTCCGGGACTGTTTGAGCCTAGCTGTGTTGTCTTTCCAGCAGATATCAGGGTGGTTGAAGTCCCCCATGAGAACCAGGGCCTGGGATCGTGAGGCTACTTCCAGCTGTCTGTAGAAGGCCTCATCGACTTCCTCTTCCTGATCAGGTGGCCTGTAGTAAACACCCACAACAGTGTCACCCATGCTAGCCTGCCCTTTAATCCTTACCCATAAGCTCTTGACTCGCTCTTCATCCACCCCTAGGCACAGCTCAATACATTCCAGTTGCTCTCTCACATAAAGAGCAACTCCACCACCTCGCTTTCCTGGCCGGTCTTTCCTAAAAAGCACGTAGCCATCCATGACAGCACTCCAGTCATGCGAGCTATCCCACCATGTCTCTGTAATGGCAATGAGATCATGGCCCTGCGACCGCACACACATCTCTAGTTCTTCCTGTTTGTTCCCCATGCTGCGTGCATTGGTGTACAGGCATTTCAGGGAGGTGATCGAGCATGCAGGTTTCCCAGGAGGGGTAAAAGAGGGTCCTCCATAGCCACATCCCATGCGCACTTCCCTGGCTGCATTCACCTGCTGGAGGCGTCCCAACTTGAGCTGTCTTTTGCCAACTACCCTGGCACTATAACTCTCCCCTTCCCCCATCCTTCCTAGTTTGAAGCCCTCCTTACCAGGTTGGCCAACCTGTTGGCAAAGACACACGTGCCCCACCTCGTGAGGTGGATCCCATCTCTCCCCATCGGTTGTCGATCTTCAAACAGGGTCCCATGGTCGTAGAAACCAAAACCCTGTTGCCAACACCAGCGGCGCAGCCAGTCGTTAACTTGGAAAGTCCATCTCCTCCTCCTCCTCTCATCCATCCCCCTCACTGGCAGGATTGAGGAGAAGATGACCTGGGCTCCCAGATCCTTGACCACCATCCCCAGAGCTCTGAAATCCTGCTTGATGGTCTCCAGTTTGCCCTTGGTGTCATTAGCATCCACATGGAAGAGCAGCAGTGGGTAATAGTCTGAGGCGTGGACAAGCCTTGGCAGTCTTTCCATGATGTCTCTCACACGAGCCCCTGGCAGGCCACAAACCTCTCTAGACATGAGGTCAGGTCGGCAGATAGGTGCCTCTGTCCCCTGCAGCAGGGAGTCCCCCACAACAATCACCCGCCGCTTCTTCCAGGTGTTGCCACAAGGCACAGGGTCTGTTGTCCCAGTTCTAGTCAGAGCCCAAACACTGCTGCCTCTGTTTGCTGCGCTCTGGGCCTGGCTCTTATATAGGCCTCTCCCTAGCACTGGCTAAGAGGGTGCTTAACCTGCCCTAATCAAGGGCCACCTGGATCAAAGGCCCCAACTCCCTCTGGTCAGGGGCAACCAAGAGAGCTCATTAGCAGCAGCCACTCCTAGCTGGAGCTTTTCCCACGAGCTTTTCCCAGGAGAAGTCAAGGCCTCCTGCAGTTGTCCTTGCCTAGCTTCCCCTTTCCTGTTCACAGCAATCACCTTCTAGTTCCTCGGGGGTCCTCAGAAAGCCCACAACTTCCAACAAGGTCCTCAAGTTCTAGTCAGAGCCCAAACACTGCTGCGCAAACTGCTGCGTCTGTTCGCTGCCTCTGTTAGCTGCGCTCGAAGTTGTAAGCAAGTGACTCATCATTGCCATTGTCGTAGGCCATCCAAAATACTGTATCTAATCCCTCTCCACCCAGCTATTGTAGCTCTGTCTTTAAGGTAGATACTCATGCTTTTTAAGTAAGTCAGGTGTTGTGAACAGCAGAATATAGCTAGCTAACATCCATAACATCTAAATATTTGCCCATAAATACATAATTACAAAATATCTTGAATGTTCAATGGACAACATTTGTTAGTTCTGTAAATCCAGATTAGCTAGGATTAATTAAACGTTTGTTATTCTGCTAGATTAAAATTTTAGAGCCTTAGATTTGACCTCCCACCATGCAACACTTACTTAGAGGGAAGCACGCTATTGAAAACGCCTTCCAACACATGAAATCATTTTGCTGAGAAAATGCCTTCTGGTTCGTAAAGCGCAAGCAGAGAAGATTTAGGTTTGTACTGCACTGGACATGAGTGGTTTAATTTATGGATACGCTAAACATTTGAAGTCTGCATGTTGTCCACTGAGGTTATAAAGACCTTATTTGTTAATTGGAAAGAGAAACAAAGACCTGAGATTATTGAGTTAGGACATTTAGTGTTTCTTACTCAAACTGATTTTGAGCCTCCCATAAGGATTATATATACTAAACTAGTATCTAAATATAGAACAAACTGCTTGGAAAAAATGATTATGTAAAACAGATGCAGTGTTTAAAAGGCACATGTAAATAGTAATTTTGGCACTTTCTTAAATCAACATTGATTGACCCTGGGCTGTTCTTTTCTACATGGCCAGGCTAAAAGGATAAACAAAGCTGTAAATACTGAGATTGATAATAGGCCACAGCTAATCTTTCTTTCTCTGTATTTTGTATCCTGATGGTAAACAGCTGCTTTCATTTAATAATGAAGGAAAGTTATCTCATGCCTCTGTTTTGTTGTAATAAACCTGCCTCTTGTATTAATTTTAAACTGATTTGTCAGAAATGTTTCTAGCATTTCTAATGACAAAGACTGAATTGGCCCTGTCAAATCTGACAATCAACAAATTAAAGGAAAAACCTCTCCTTTCTACAGTTCTCAAAAGTCTCTCCAGCTGCAGAGAGCTCACACATTTCAGACTGAATGAAAAGAAACTCCCAGTATTTTGGCTAACTTTCCTTTTCTTTGCTATTTACTTCAGGAAGGGAAGGATGGAGTTCTTGTAGTTATGGAAATGGCCAGACAATTACAGCTAATAATTTTACACCATGTTTACAAAGGCCTGGGAGGAGATATCTGGTCAGTTATTGCAGCTCAGCTAACTAATTTCTGTTTTTTATCCATGATCTCCACTTGTGCTGTTCGTAAGCACTGGGGACCCCCTGCCTTCAGTCATTTTAGGCGCCTTATTTTTTTTATCTCTCTCTAATAAAAGGCTAGGTTCAGAGGCAAGGCTTGTTTCTGAGCTAATTAGTGTGTGCTCATTCAAAAAAAACCCTGTTTGCTTGTTTGTTTAACCAAATAGCTAGAGAAGCAATGAAGGGCAATGCTATTCCAGATTTCACGAGGAGTGAAGACCTTGCAAGGAGCTGGTAACACAAAGTCACCTGGGGCTGAATGACTGTGAGCTGCTGCAGTAGTGTATATTACCTGAAAACGAAGATGATTAGGTTTAGGATCTGGGAAAGGCAAGATGTACTCCTCAGTAAAGTCAATTAACTTCCAAAAGATTCGAATGCACAAGAGGAATGGAAATTAGACTCTAAGTTGGAGGTGCTAATGTGCTCGGGAGCTTGCACCTAAGCAGAGGGCAGAAGCTGCAGGACACATGACAGCCTTCCAGGAGGAATCAGCACCACAAACAAAGGTGTGACCACAAGGACAAACTTGCAAAGAGAGGACAAAGCGGTTCCTTAGATTAATTAGGGTTCAGAGATTAAGAAGTGTAGAAATAAAGAGTGGCCAACTGTCTGCTTGATTGGACTATTGCACAGAAATGAAAATGTTTTAGCCGTATAAACAAGAGAAAAAAGCAAGAAAGAATGATGCTGCTGAGCACTGAGAATTTCAGAATTTTTTAGATTCATCCCAATTATTGTACTGGAACTGATGGGAAGGTATTAATTTGATGATACATCATAGGATAATGGTGAGATACCTAATGGAAATGAACAAAGGGTAAGAGAAATTAGAATGTCAGAGACAAAAAAACCCCCTTAAACTACTTTGCTACTTTTTTACTCGCAAATAATAATCTGGGACCTGGATAACCACCATCCCAGAACACTAAAAGAACTCAGATGTGAATTTGTGAGTGTGCTAGCAAAGATTTTTAACAACTGTGTAGATTCAGAGGGTGTGTCCCATGACTGGGAAACAGGACCATATTTATAAAGAGAAAGAAAGTGATCTGGGAAATTTTAAGTCTTTGTTTGAAAAGTTTTAGAACGTGCACTGGAGGAAAGAATAATTAAGTCACAGAGGGAGATAGAAAGTGAGATAAATTGGAACATTAGATAGGCCAAAGCAAACAAATCTATGATCTTTTTTGACTGGATAACTGTTAGATAGGGGTAAATCCATCCAGCTAGTCTTAAGTAAAGCATTAGACACAGTTTTGCCAGGACACTATTTACAGGTAGGATTGATGGTGACTACTGGAGGGAATGAAAGGTAGTGAGCAACCGCTTAAAGAGGAAACAACTATGAGCTATGTTAAAAGTGGGGTTCCCAGGTTGAAAAGAGGTTACCAACAGTTTTCCAGAGTATTTCCAATATTCAAGAAGACTTTCATCAAAGAACAATGAAGTTGACTTGATGACAGTGATGTTTCAAAAACACAAAAGAAGGCATACATCTGTGGAGATTTCCCTCCCCTTGGTCTACCTAGCACTCATCAGTGTGAAAAAAATGGAGAGGAAAAAAAGAGTGAAGTTGTAGAGCAAAAAAGACCGTGGTGGGGTCCACCCTGGGTACCCATACTGATGTGGTTTGGTGATGCTCTAAGCAAGATATTTTTAGCAAGGTCATGGAAGTACTAAAAGCATTGTAGCACATGTGTTTGACCTCATTAAAAGTATTATGTTTGCTTTTGGTCACTTATCTTCAAGAAAGATTAATTTAAATTGGATAAAGTGCAGAAAAGGACTAGTAGAGGACTGGAATATCTCTTTTGTGAAAAGAAAGTAAGAGAGTCTGACATCTTCAGCTTAGCCAATAGAAAATTGAGAGGTAGCTTGGTGACTCATAACTACATTTGGGAGTAAATATTGAAGCTGAAAAGAAACTATTTAAGTTAAAGGATAAAGTTGGCACAATATCAACAGCTATAAATTGATCTTGAAAAAAATTAGACTTGAAATTAGACAGATTTCTACCCAAGTAAAGTTCTGAAATAAGGTAGAAAGTGAAGGAAATTGGTAGAATTTAAAGGGGATTGTAGAAGTAAGTGGAAGAATTTCTGATGGTAGGAAATTAAGCCTTCAGTAAATAAACTCATCTTTGGGTGAACAACTCATGTGCTCCAGGTTTCTGAAAGGAGCATACATGATAACTTATTTGCCCCACATTTATACTACTTTAATCCCATACTGAGGACTTCCACTGGTTGGATATAAGGGCCAGCAAAACTCCTCTTGTCTTTGTTGCAGACTTTGGCCTTGAAGGTTTGCTACCGTGCCTTGGAGATGGGTTGTGACCAGAGACAGGAGGGACGGGTATGCAGTGCTGGTGCTCGCAGTGGTGTTAACCTCCCTCTGGTGCTCACATGCTCAGAGGGCAAACAGTGATCAGGTCTGGGGCCACAGGAAATGTCTTATCCACCCCACAAGTCAAATTGGTAGGGGCTTGATATTGTTTTAGTTTCTAACGGCCCCTTTGTTATGGGGCCAGATGTGCTCCTTAGGGTCCTTTGGGAGTTTTATTTAACAACGTCCCTGCTATTGCAAGGGACTTTGTGTACGATGGCACCCTCAGGCTTGCCTGCTCCCTTCTCGTGACACACAACACTGGTGTCTTTTGGATGTTTGCTACAGCTGACAGTTTTGTTAGGGGGTGCTGGGAGGTGCTGGGCTGGGAGGGAAGGGACATGGACGGTAGATGTTTTAGGAACCGTTTTGAACCTAACATCTGTTTCATGATTGCCTCTTGTTATAGGGAATCAATTCAGTCGCCCAGATGGTCTCTTCATTTTGGGGATTTCTTCATTCCAAGCCAGGAAAAGACCACATCTTAGTACAGTGGTTGTGGGAAGTCAATACATAAAGCTCTTGCATGTTGTATAATATACCAGATCTGGAGCAAGGATAGTTACCGTAGTTAACTTCAGCTGTGTTATGCATTGTAGGCACTTTCAGGGTTGAACCCTCTGCTGTAGTAAAAGGCAAGATCTGGGTGTCCATGAAGGAAAATTTCTTTTGCCACGTGCTTTTGAAGTACATGGTGCTCACCACAGCGACCTGATTGAGTGGTGATGGAGCCGTCTCCAAGGACATGCTGTGGATGTCTCCATCTGCACAGAAAAAAAGAGATGGAGGAGATGCGCTTAGTACTGTGTACACAAACATAAAGCCCAGGTATGTAATAGTAAATAAAGCAGCAGGTCAGGACCTCTCTCTGGCCCTAAGGGCAAGAGGCACAGTACAATTTGCACACAGCTAAGCCCCCCTCACCCCACCTGAACGTGGCCCTAGTGCCTGTTGGCCCATCTTCTCCCCAGAACTGAGGTCAGGTTAGGAGATGCCACAGGCCAAAGTCGTGCCGGGACTGTGCTAATAACTGAGCAGCACAGATGGCAGCAGATTGTTGCTTCACACCATGCCCTGGTCCCAAACCAGTTTATTAGTATTGACTTAGCTTAAAATTGCCGATATGCATTTTGCAGTGTTTGATCTTTAACTGCAGAAGTCCCTCATGAAATATATTCATGATTAAAGACCACTTTATGGAGTAACTAAATCAGGCAAAGCTCAGATCCTAATTATTCCTTATTTAATTGGCAGTTTAACTGATCCTTCCTTGGGTTTCTCAGAGATTTTTGAAAGTGTGATCCACTCTTAATTCATCAATATTCATGTGACTACCAGATTATGAACTCCCATTTCCATACTTGCTTCTAGAGCAATACTTTTCCATCATAAAGCTGGATCACTTATTACAGTTCATTTGAGGATAGAAATTTTTTTTCAACAGCAGCTTTAATGTGTGTATGTTTAACATCACATTACTTTTAAACACGTTGATGGCCAATTAACACTCGTGTAACTTCAGTCAGTGGGGCAAATCAAGGACTAATTTGGTCTACTGGTTCTAAGGACTTTCTTTTTCAATTATTTTTTCATTAACATTCAATTTAGTTTCATTACTTTTCTTGTTTGAGTGGAAAGTAAATTCTTTTTATTTTCCATTTTGATTTCAGAGTCTGGTACTGAGCTTACTGCCCTGCGTATTCCCCACAGCATCATGGAAACATCCAGTGCAGCAGACTCAGTCTCTGGGGATCTTGGCTGCTCCTCATTAAAACTCAGAACACTGCAAAGGATTGCCATTTAAAAAATTAGAGAAATAAGGCAAGTGGGTAATGGCTTGATACTGCAAACTTATACTGGCAGGTTCAGACTTAGTCCATGTTCTTTCCTCACATTACAAATGAGCATTGGCACAGGGATTAGATTTTGAGTCTCCTAGTCTTAGTTTATGCAACGTGGAGGATGGCAAAAAACTATACTGGTTAAATGCAGGATCTTTAGTTCCTCTTATTTCACATTTTCATCCCGTACAATCATTCTTATGTTACCTCCAGTGTTGCTGGTAATCCATTCCTGTATTTGGGCTGCAGTGGTGTTAGGGTCTCTGAAGTTGGCTTGCTGCAGGCTGCTGTTCGCCCAGCATGCGGTACGTGCAATGAAGCGGGGCCAGAGCTGAACTCCTGCTTGCACAAAGAGGGAACAAGCCTGCTGGACCACGGTGCCTTGGCTGGAGCTGCCGGTCGCCCCTTCGTACATCATGTGCAAGAAACCCTGCACGCTCTGATCTGCCAGGCAAGACAGAAGGAAATACTGTGATTATCATGTTGCGGCTAAGAATAGCAGAGATTGTGTCAGGGCTTGGCAGCTCTCAACTCCAGTGCTGACACCAGGGGCCTCTGAAAATTAAAGCAATATAATAACTAAAGCACCCTTCACTTTATGAAGTGCTACTGTCAAGCACTACTGTCGCGCACATTGATGCACTGGACATGTCAAAGCAGTCTTCATGTTGCTGTAGAAATCACTGTAGTGCAATTTGCCGAGTGGCTGATTTCACATACCAGTCTGTCTCACTCCTCTATGTGAATGAAGGTCTTGTTTCATAAGGAATATTATTTTCTTTTGGGCCCTCTCTGAATTCCCATGATTGAGATTTGGCACCTCTGGCCGTGGTGGGCCGAGCGTCCAGGGGCGCAGTCCTGCTGTCTCCCTTTCTTGCCATAATTGATTCCACCCATTCCAAGGCAGGCGTTTGTCTGACCACCCCAGGGCTGTCTCTGCTACTCTGCACTCCCACTTTTGTTTTTTCTTTCTTGAAGGATGGTGCCCCAAGCTGGCGCAGTATTCCAGATGAGGCCTGGCAATGCTAACTAGAGCTGATAGGTTGCTTCATGCAAGTTGCAAATGACTCTTCTTTTTATACAAACCACAACAGTGTCTGCTATTTCTGAGGCCCAATTGTATTTTCCATTCAATGTCAATTTTTTTTAATTCCAAAGACCCCCCCCTCAGGTTCTTTTCTGAAAAACTGCTCTTTAGCCCATTTTCCCCCAACCTGAGTAGGCGATTAGTCCTACCAAATGTAGAACTTTTCACTTGTCATTATTGAATCACATCCTATTTATTTCACACATTCTTCCAATTTGCCGGGATCATTATAAATTCTATTTCTATGTTCCAAAATGCTTGTAGCAACTCCTGTCTCAGTGACATTCAGAAATTCAATAACTTATTCCCTAGTGCATTGTCTGAACTGCTAATGAAAATAGTTGAATAGTGCCCCAGTCTCCTGTTCCTGTGGAGTTCAAGGTAGTTCAATGGTAGTGGCTTATGTGACTGACACAAGGTTGAGGTGTGGGCCAAGCAGGGGCAGGAGTCTTGTCATCTTGGCAAATCTTGTGTATTTGAAATCAAAAAGTTTCTAATAGGATTCCCTGAAGGGTGATTTAGCAGCCATTTCTGCCTGTAGCTATTTTGCTCACACTAGTGATTTGTGATGGGATGGCTAATACTGAGGTGACCTCCCGAGGCCTGGGACTTGCACCCAGTCCAAGCGATGCTGGTGGGCTCTGTGTCAAATCTCCTCGTGTTCGTGGTTCAGCCCCTTTCCCATGTCCCTTGTTGTGCTTCAGAGGTGGCCTGCTTGCACTCACCAGATAAAAGTCCTGTCTAGACTGTCAGTTGCCTCTAAGAAGTTATTAACAGGTTCCTCCTTTCATAAATAAGCTTTCCCTGAGGACTGGGAAAAGTTTGGAGGACTGTTGTTCTTCAGTGAAGAAACCAGTGCCTCTTGGCTCTGCGGGACCACCAGGGCCTCTCTGATTTCCCAGGCGGACAAGGTGCCAGCATCCAGGTGTCCTAATTCCTGTGTGAAATCTCAGCAACTTACTGCTGAAAGCAACTGTTGGCCACCATGTCTGAGGAGGCCAATATTGCACCTCTCATTTCTCCAGGGTGCCACGCTCAGCTCAGGTTTTTCTCTGCCTCAGCCTGAAACTTTGGGGCATCCTGGGCAGCTCATGGGTATCCAGCTCCCCCAAAGCAGGCAATTTGGGGCTTGCAGCTATGGCCCCAGCTGGAAATCTTGTTTGTGACTCCAGAGAGACCTTAGCTTGATGGGGTAGAGGAGGAGTTTAATGTATACCGTTTGGTACCACCTGAGAATCCAGTGCATGTTTTCTAACCCAACAGAGTCCCTTTAATAACCTGGAACCTGGTTAATAACCTAACCTTTAAGACCTGTCTGAAGTTTGGTATTAAAATTTAGACCTATTACTTGTTAAGGGATAAAACACTGGACTCCTTGAACAGATGTCAAGAAAACTCACACGGTTTGAGGTGTAAAGTGCTTTTCTTGTGTGTTTTGCATTAGTGTGCTAGCATTTGGCAAGCTCTTTTGAGGATGTAAGAAATCAAAGACGGTAAATTGGAAGCAGATGTTACTGAGAGGTGCAGTATCCTGAGCTTTTAACTTCAACAATATCAAAGTGCTTAGCTAACCAAAGTCCTGAATTCTTACTCAGAGAACAGTTCAGATTTGCTTAAAAATATTCTACCATGGATAAAATAAAACAGCAAGGAGAAAACATTTCAAAGTATTTCATTTTGTCTGTGCTGTCTAGAGAGACATCTCTTCATAGATTGTTTTCCTCAGTACTAGAGTGGAGGTGAACAAATCTTCCAAACATTAAAATAAGATTACAAGTATGTGAAAGAGCTGATTCTCTCTGAATGGTGACTGAACCATCAATGTTTCCATTGTTTTCAGTCTGCTAAGTTTTTTTACCATGTCCTTCATTATTGTTGAAGACAGATCAACAAAAACATTAATGCAAACATCTAATAGAAGAATAGAATTTTATCAGATATACATATGTATATACGATATGATTTTACTCATCTGATAAGAAATGTGATCTAATTTGATTTGTTTATTTGATTTTAAATGTGCCATTTGAAGAAGTGGTTTCCTCCTGGATGGAGGCATCACTGGAAACGTGCTGTTATAACCAGTAGCAGAAGATTCCATCCTACTTTATTTTCCCATTCACACATTAATATATCTGAAAGTCAAAAACTGGTGGCTTGTGACATACACAACTAAAATGGTGAGAAAATGTCTCTTTGATATTATGTGCCATAGGAAAAGAAGTAGGACACCCAGCAAAAGAGTTAGCAGGCTGTTAAGAACCTCCACACTTTGTGTTATATTTTGTGTGGAGGTTCCTGCCTAAATTTCACTGTGCAATATTCTTGTTAAGGTTCTTTCTTAATAACTGAGCCCCTACAAGACAAGAAGTGTGGCAGTTAGTAATGTATAATCCTTGTATGAATGAATGTTGTTTAAAATGACCTTGCTGAATTTACAGAAACAGGAGTCTTATAAGCAAGACTTCATTATATCGGCTGCTCATAATATAGATGCACTGTCCTTGTGTCAGTACACGCAGCAGTATCTGTGTATATTAGCCAGTGCTAATACTGTGTTGGTTTTGACTATGAACGATATACAGAATGGCAATAAGGACTAAGGAGGGTTACTGCACAGGACAGTGAAATTACTGTGGATTTTCTCTTTAGTCTTTATATGATGAAAGTAAATTTTATGTTGAGAAATAGTGGTGTCACCTCTATATGTGTCTTGTATGCAAGCTGCAAATTTTGAAGATGAGGCAGTCATTTGGTTTTCAAAAACTTTGGGCCCATAATATAAAATTGTTTTTGATATGTAGTGTGGGATGGCAGGATAATCCAGAGCTAAAATGAAGACAGCATCCTTCAATTCAGCTGACTTAATGCTGGATTCCAAGACATCTGCCTTTTCCATATTCCTTCCAGATTTTCAGTGAGCTTTTTATTTTAGTCTGCTTTCAGGAAAAGATGCATTTGCACCATCTGTCTGTCCATGTATCTCTCCGTCTGCCAGTCTCCTCCTAATAACTTTTTGCCTTGCTGGCCAATTCTAATAAAATTAGAAAAAGGGGTAGAGTCTTCAAGATTATTCGGTTCCTCCAGATTTCATACTATTTGTCAGGGGCACAGGAGAGGAAACAACTGCTCCAGTGGTGGGAAGCTTGGCAGCATCGCGGGGTGGCTGAGGAAGGCTGGGACGAGACTGGGGCACACTGCACACCAGAAACCCCCAGGAAACCAGGAGCAATTCTGCTGGCTTGGAAGGAAATGCTCTAGATGGAGTTGCATTTTGGTGCAGTAAGAGTAAGCACTGAAAGAGGAATATGTGCATACAAACTACTGAAAGAGTTTCCACTGTCCAGCTGATACCTAGCTAGCAAATATGGAGAAAATAGTCCTGAATTACCTCTTGCAGTGCCTGTTAACAGGACAGAAGTTCAGTATAGTGTGTGCAATTGCTGCCTCCTTAGTAAAGCTGTGAATTGACTGCAAAATGTAAGGCAATCACTATCGAGAAGTATTTTTTTCAAATGGTACATTACCGTGAATGCTGTATCCTAGGGCATCCCGTAGTTCCTTAAAGGTATTTCCTTGCGCTCCAAACTGCAGCAGCTCCAGGGAAACCACCACGCTGGCTGGTGACACCACCAGGCTGGTTCTGTTCTCTCCTTCGGCCATGTGCTGGTAGAGGTTGATGGCAAATTCAGTCTTCAGCTCTTTCATCTCATCGTGGGAGATGCAGTCGCCCTTGGTTAAGCAGCAAGTGGCCAGGATGAATGCAGCAAAGAAAATGGGGAACATGAAGGCAAGCCAAAGAGCTGTCTCCTCCAGATAATCATACCTACAATTAATAATAGAGGTATTTAGAAAAGCAGCATGCCAGGGTGACAGAGGAATTTTCTCTTTACATCAGCATTAAACTATCATTTGCAATTGTAATGATTACCAGTACAATACCTGTCCAGACCTCACCAGTAGCTACTGTCATAAAAAAAAAAGTGTAGGGACTTATTGATGACTTTGTTGGCTAGCAAGGACCAGGCTTTTCCAGGATGCTGTACCAATATAGGATGGTTGACCATCAGAGTACATTGAAGCACAGTGCCCATCCGTTTAAAAGCTAGTTACCTGCATGTATGATGGGAAACCTTAGTGAAAGCCGTGTGTCCTCTGAGGTGCCGAGCACCTGCAGCTCCCTTCTGCCCCACCAGAAAAGGTGCCATCCCCAGCCCCCCAAGAGGAGGGCCAACCCTTGGGAGGTGCAGGTGCTCAACCGGGAGCTCCAGACTGGGGTTTAGCTCTAAGTTTACAAAAGTTGGCTGAAAAATACACCCCCTGATTCTCCTAAAACAAAATATATCCCTGTGAAAAAAAGGTGGTATTCGCACCAATGCCTGCTGCACAAGATCACTGCTTTGTATTTTTATGGGAAATTAAGCATTTGTCAATGTTATATTAAGAGAGTCATAGATTTGTATGTAGAGGCAAAATGCTGAAATGACAGAACAGCTTTCTTTACAGAATTTTGCAGTATGCAAATATATTTTAAAAAATACGGCACCTTCTTTCCCTTCAGGATTTCCTACAAATCTTCTCTATGCCCTTTGCTCTAGAGAGCACCTCTAATGCCTCGTATTTACTCACAGTTAGCTCTGTTAAATTGTCTTGCCTTTCTGGGTCCTTCTGGGTGTCTGAATTGAAGCTCTCTATGCACGTCTTGTCTCCTTTTTTAATAGGTAATGGAGGAAAGACTAAGTCATGAGCCTGCATTTAAAGGGATAGTCAGTGATCAGAGTCTCTGTTGGCGATGTCTGTACCACTCTGTCCAAATTCCTGTAGGCTACAGGCTCTATGGAGAGCCAGGCAAAGCAGCATGCCATCGACCAGCAAATCCAAGCCAAGGAACAAAAAGGTACACATGGAGATACGGTCAGCAGCTTCCTCTCAAACACTGCTCAAGCCTTATTAGGCTTGTGACCTGCTGGTACGAAGCAAGGCATCTCCTATCTCTCTTCCCACCCCCTCCTTCTTTTATACGAATTCCATTGATTCCTCTGCCACAAAGGGGAAGAGAAAGGGCTCTCTGTGTACCAGGCACATAGGGTTTTTTTTTTCCACTTTGGAACCTTATTCAGAAATTCCATGCAATTAAAATGTCTTTATTTGCCCTCTTTTTTTTTTTTTTTTTAATACCATCCCAAATTGTAAGATTTTCATTTACTCTTTAGTTTCTGGATGGAAAGAAACAACAAAGCAGTGCACTTGAAGGAGATCAAATGAGGAAAGGGGTCACTTGGAATGAGGCAGAAGCAGAATACCTGGGGTTGTAACCACTTTAAACACAATTTCAGTTGTTCTTGGCTTTCCACATGTGACAGGATGAAATCCTGCTCATCATATTCACAGAGTCAGCCTCACAATGGCACTGAAGGCAAGCAGGAATGTAGCCTAAAAAATATGTAAAATGCAGCCTACCAATGGGAAAAAATACATATATATATTCTGAGTTATTTTGGAGTGTACATTCCTGTTGCAACTGGGAAAGAAAACACAAAGAAAAAATCATTATAATAAAGTAATCATGCTTAGGTGCCATTGTTACATTATATTGATTAGAATAGGTTATACTTGGTAGATTAGATGAAGGTATAATTGCAGGTGTTAGGTACAGTACAATCTGATGAACTAGGTACAGTACAATCTGATGAACTAGGTACAGTACGGTCTGATGAAATAGGTAAATGATAAGCAAATCTTGGCAACAGTAACTGAAGAAATATAAATGGGAAACAATCACGTAGCCTAGCAATTCTGTTGATTATGTTACGTAACCGAACACTATAAATATTAACCAAGTTAAATGGGGATTTGGGATTCTCAGCTTTGGACATGAGTCCCTGAGACCCCGGGCCCTGAATAAAGCACCGCATATAACTGCTTTCGTAGTTATGTGTTTCTTTACGGGCAACAGTTTTCTGGCGACCCAGATGGGACTTCGGGAGTAGTGTTGACGGTTCGCTTTCCGATTTTGCTCCGTGCTGGCACCGAGGAATTCTCGGGGAGCCATCGGCTGCGCCCGCTCTGCGCTGCTCCTGACGTCCCAAAGTGGTAAGCCCGAAGGTGCTTTATTGTAATATTTGGTTGGGTGCCTGCCTAATAAGACGTGACGGCGATTCACGCAAGGTTGGGCTAACGAGCTCGAGGTCTGGTCTGTGGAAGCCTAGGCGCTGGCCGTCAGACGGAGCGAAAGCCCCGCAGGTCCAGCACTCACGGACATACGTGGCTGTCTCGTGAGTTTGGTTTGGTCTTTTGTTTCCCATCAGAGGCTATCTTTCCGTTTTCTACCCCGTAGATTTAGTGTGTGTGTGTGGAGTGAGTGTGTAAGACCATGGTAATACCGGATAATTCTCCGTTAGGATGTTTATTAAAGCATTGGAAAAGTGCGGGATATTTTCAGAGTATGAGTAAAAGTCGATTTATAGATTATTGTACGAATTGGTGGCCACAATATGAGTATGATGGACCCCGGTGGCCTGAACATGGAAGTTTAGATCCGGGTGTTATAGGTCCATTAATGAGATATTGTTAAGAACTTGAAAAATGGAATGAAGTACCATATGTTGATCTATTTTATGATATACGTAATCATCCAGATATGCAGAGAGAATGTGGAATGTTGTTGGTACATCCCGAAAAAGATAAAACAAAATGTGAAGGATGTGTAGGTAATAAGAAGTGTATGACTTGTTTGGCAATACAAAATTCAATAAGAGAGCCAGAGGATGTATCACTTTTAGTATCACCGACGGCCCCCGCGATGTCCGATATAGATGCAGGGGACGATAGTGATACTGATGGTATTAAGGCGGTAAAACCATCAGAATCAATTAATACTGGAGCGATCCAGATTAAGTTAACACCGAAGGGTTCGCCAGGGCATTCATCATGCCCAAGACAAGCGCAATGAACCCCAATTGCACAGAGAACAAGACAAGGGAGGAAGGAACAAGAGCAAAACAGTAAAGTATTATTAGCCCCTTTACGAGAGGCAATTTCGGGGACTGATAAAGTATATGTGAAAGTTCCTTTTTCCCCAGGAGATTTAGTAATTTGGAAGCAATCAGCTGGAAAGTGTACAATAATAGGAAAAAAAAAAGAAACCACAAAGAGAAATCAGGCAGGATTATTAGCAATGTTACAACGAGTAAATCAAGGAATAAGAGGCAGAAGTAGAGGACGAGGTCGAGGAGGATACAGGGTAGGAGGCATGCGGGGAATACCTCAAAATCAGCTAGGGATAAATCAGTGTGCGTTTTGCAGACAACAGGGACATTGGAAAAATGAGTGCCCAGTGAAAATGAATTTGGCCCAGCAGACTTCAGTAGGAGGAACACCAATGGCAGAAACAATGATGTTAGGACATTTGGGGCAACATAGTAGCTGACTAAGTGATGGATTAAAAGTGACAATAGAAATTGATGGGGAAGAGAAACAATTATTGGTAGATACTGGGGCAACTTATTCTGTTTTAAATACTTGTTTAGGAAAGATAGGAGATACGATGATAACTGTGGTAGGAGCTACAGGAAAAACAGAGCAACGGCCCTTTCTGCGGCCATTGCATCTAAATTTTAGGGGTAAAGAATTAGATCATGAATTTCTCTATGTACCGGATTGTCCTACATCTTTGTTAGGACGAGATTTATTGTCAAGATTTAATGCTAAAATAATATTTGAAAATGGAAAAGCTAAGTTGCAGATACCTGAGGAAGAAATAGCTAGAATATTTATAGTAAAAGAAATAGCTAATACAACAATACCAATAGAGGTAGAAAACGCTGTAGTACCATGGGTATGGGAGACACAAATACCGGGATTAGCAAAAGCAGCAAAACCTGTCATAGTAGAATTGAAAGAAGGTGTCCAACCGGTAAGAGTTAGACAATATCCTATACAGTTAAAAGCTAGGAAAGGGGTAGCACCATTAATTGCAAAATTTTTGATGCACAATGTGTTAGAAGAATGTGAATCTGAATATAATACACCAATATTTCCTGTAAGAAAACCTAACGGAGATTATAGGTTAGTTCAAGATTTAAGAGCTGTAAATGAAATAGTTAAAGATATACATCCAGTAGCAGCAAATCCTTATACATTGTTAACATCTGTGGCAGAACAATTTAGATACTTTTCTGTAATTGATTTAAAAGATGCTTTCTTCTGCATCCCATTGGCATTACAAAGTAGGAAATTATTTGCGTTTGAATGGGAAAATCCGGATACAGGAAGAAAACGACAGCTGACCTGGACCAGGTTACCACAAGGCTTCAAAAATAGTCCTACAATATTTGGGAATCAACTGGCACGAGAACTGGAGGATTGGAAGGAGCAAGGATATTTTCAATTACCATCAAAAGCATACTTATTGTTGCAATATGTGGATGACATTTTCGTGGCGACAGAAAGGTATGAAAACTGCATTACTGTTACAGTTGCGTTATTAAATTTACTGGGACAGAGCGGTTATCGAGTTTCTAAGGAAAAAGCCCAAATTGCCCAGGAAAAAGTGATAGATCTGGGATGTGAAATTTCCCAAGGACAAAGACGGTTGGGGGTGAATAGAATACAAGCGATTTGTGCCATCCCTGAACCTAGAAATTTGCACGAGTTATGAACTTTTCTAGGAATGACAGGGTGGTGCAGACTCTGGATTTTGAATTATGGACTGTTAGCCAAACCACTGTATGAAGCTTTGAAAGAGCCACAATTAGTTTGGAGTTTAAAGTGTAAAAGGGCTTTTCAAGACTTAAAACAGGCTCTGCAAGAAGCCCCAGCATTAGGATTGCCTGATTTGACAAAAACATTTCAACTCTTTGTACATGAGCGGCAACGACTAGCGCTTGGAGTTTTAACTCAACGAATTGGATCATGGAAGAGACTGGTGGGCTATTTTTCCAAGCAGTTGGATATGGTAAGTGCCGGATGGCCTTCTTGCCTCCGAGCAGTGGCTGCTACTGTAATGTTAGTCCAAGAAGCTAGAAAATTGACATTGGGAACAAAAATGGAAGTATTTGTGCCCCACATGGTGATTGCAGTTTTGGAACAAAAGGGGGGTCATTGGTTGTCATCCAGTAGAATGTTGAAATATCAAGCAATATTGAGAGAACAGGATGATATATTTTTAAAGATAACAACATGTTTGAATCCCGCTGAATTTTTAGGTAGCAAAATAGAGGAAGGCGAGCTGGAACATGATTGTATTGAGGTGATCGAACAAACTTACGCCAGTAGGGTAGATCTGAAAGATATTCCCCTTGTAAATCCTGATTGGACATTATTTACAGACAGTAGCAGCTTTGTTGAGAATGGAACACGATATTCTGGATATGCTGTGGTTACTAAGCTTGAAGTAATTGAAGCAAAGGCATTAATGCCAGGAACGTCAGCGCAAAAGGCAGAACTGGTCGCTCTAACTCGGGCTTTAATACTGAGTACGGATGAGAGAGTGAATATTTGGACAGATTCTAAATACGCTTTTGGAATAATACATATACATGGAGCTTTATGGAAGGAAAGAGGATTGTTGACGGCTAAATATCGAACCAGATCTTACAGTTATTAGAGGCTGTGTTACTACCTCAACAAGTGGCTGTAATACATTGTCGAGGACATCAGAGGGATGACAGCGATGTGGCACAAGGAAACATGAAGGCAGACCAGGCAGCCAAAATTGCTGCACGGCAAGTATGGACTGAATTAGCTCTAATACCTACTAAGATTACTCACAGCCTTACGTGCCGCGATCATCTGGAATCGCCCTTTGTCATTGGAGAATCCGGTGCATGATATTCAACCAGGAGACCAAGTGTATGTTCGAAATTGGCAAACGGAGCCTTTAAAGGAACAGTGGCATGGACCTTATTTGGTACTATTGATAACATTTACCGCTGTGAAAGTAGCAGGAATTGATAATTGGATTCATTATACCAGAGTGAAGAAGGTACCATCACAATGGGGGGTAAAAATGATCACTCCTACAAAACTGAGATTTACATCTTGGTAATACTATGCTGGGTAGGATTAAGTAATGGTTTCGCTCAAATAATACATACATATGCTACTGTACATACAGAAGAACGAATGGATGTAAATTTGACTTGTGATTTTGTTGGAGATATGGGAAGTTCAATCCAAGACATTAGTTGCTATTGGCAGAAGAATGAGTCCAAATTGTCAACTGGGTTTACAATCCGATGGGATAGTGATACACGAAGGGGTACTATGATTTTATCATTGCGAAATGTAAGTAAGACAGATGTAGGAAACTACACCTGTATTGTTTGGATTAAAGAGAGTTTTGATTATGGAAAAAGGGCATTAGAGGTTACTGCAAAATCAGAACCTATGCAGAAAAGAAACAGAGCCAGGAGAGAGTTAAAAGATTTGGAAAAAGATGAAATGCAACCAATACAAATAATCCAGGCGCCACAACAGGAAACACAAGAAAATCTAATGCAAAAGAAAGTTAGCTGAAAAACACCCAGTCTAGAACTGTACAAAAGTATACACTTGTGACACCCCGAAAGTGAAGTTACCTTTCCACCTGTGGTCCTTGCATTAAGGACAGGTTGTGCCTGTAGAGGAATTAAATACTCAATGAGTGAACCTGTAATACAATTCGGAGTGAGAATAGATTGTAGAACTACGATCAGGAGCATAGGAAATTTAGTTTGGGTTACAAGTGATGGACAATGGACGACTCACCTCCCCTTGGATGGGTTGGTGACTGAAATAACTTTAGGATTGCCAACTCTCTGCCCAATTTGGAAGAAAGCGCCATTTAAGGGTAGATTAGAAAATTTACGGATAATGAAGAGAGAAATAAAGGATGATGATGATTGGCAAGAACCATCATCCGGTGTGAAGTTAGGTTGGGCTTTAGAATCATTGTTTGCTCCAATTAGTACTTATCGGAATAGAGAAATGTTGTACCGGTTGTTAGGACAAACGGAAAGGCTAGCAAGAGTGACTAAAGAAGGATTTAAGGAAATAAACTTACAATTACAGGCAACCACAAAAATGACCCTGCAAAATAGAATGGCATTAGATATGCTGTTGCTAAAAGAACATGGAGTATGTGGTTATTTACGAGATAAGATTGATCATTGTTGTGTACATATTCCGAATGTTACAGCCGTGGTAGAACGTGATTTGTCTCAGCTAACACAAATTGAACATGCAACTGAGGAAGAAAGAGAAGAAAGTACCCATAATTGGGTTGCTGCTTTAGCAAAGTCATTTGGATTGAACATCTCTGGTTGGGTAGCATCTTTAATTCAATGGTGTATAATAATTATAATTATTATGTTAGCTATTATGGGAGTGTTGCGTTTGATTCAAAATATTGTTAATAAGGAACGGCAACACTTGGGGAAAATTTTAAAAGCTGTTACCAGGAAGAATCATGAACTTCCCCCGAGATATGAAGACATTGGAAATAATTCATTGCAGCTACAATCACCAGTTTGAGACGGTCCAAAGAATATGGAAATCTGCGGAACTGATGATGAAAATCCTTGCAGTCTGGAAGACTTGAAGTATTTTCAAAGGGGGGAATTGTTACATTATATTGATTAGAATAGGTTATACTTGGTAGATTAGATGAAGGTATAATTGCAGGTGTTAGGTACAGTACAATCTGATGAACTAGGTACAGTACAATCTGATGAACTAGGTACAGTACGGTCTGATGAAATAGGTAAATGATAAGCAAATCTTGGCAACAGTAACTGAAGAAATATAAATGGGAAACAATCACGTAGCCTAGCAATTCTGTTGATTATGTTACGTAACCGAACACTATAAATATTAACCAAGTTAAATGGGGATTTGGGATTCTCAGCTTTGGACATGAGTCCCTGAGACCCCGGGCCCTGAATAAAGCACCGCATATAACTGCTTTCGTAGTTATGTGTTTCTTTACGGGCAACACCATTGTTTTCTCTTTACCAGGGAAGGACCATCCATTCACTTGAATCAGGGCCCAAAGGAGCACCAGAGCAATGGGCAGCTCTTGCTGGACTTGTGCTATTCCTCTCTTCCTGCTGTTTTTAGAAGATGACAAAATAAGTGCTGATACAGGGTGCTGTCTCAGCATCTTGGGATTTAGAACACGTTTATGGTAGGACAGACGAAGGAGGGCAAGATTAGGACAAGTGAGCATGCAGGTTTTGCCATTGATTTCAATGGCAGTATTCTCATGCTGAAAATTACGGGTTGGCTTAAGAGTGGTTTTGAATGAGGACCTCTCTGCTGAAGCTATCATTAGCGGTGTCCACTCACATGCAGACAATTATTCACAGGAGATTAAACTGAGGCCACCAAATGATTTCTCAAAGGGAGTTGTCATTAGATAAATTGCTTCTGGTCACTAGTGAGGACTGGTCACCTGGATTTGACATGATATTGCCAGAGGCTCCAGGACCTATGAGGCATTTACTCTGGGCCCTAGCTGACTCTCTCCTATGGAGTTATTAAGATTTAGAAAATGGATAGGGAGCCCCTGAAGGTTTTAGACATTATTGTCAAAAATTAACCTTTTTTCATAGCCTTTCACGTCCAAGGGAAATAAAACCACTAAGAATGCTGTGCATTCAGTTCCCACCTGGCAAAAATGAAACCAATGTTGCTATTCAGATTTGGGCTAAGTATCTGTGGAAGATGCAATTGAGAATTGGATCCAGTATAATTATGGTGCAAGAGAGCAGTTTCCATCAGAAAGGAAAAAAAAAATCTGGCCCATATGTCCTCACAGAGAGGACTTAGAAATTAGACTGTTTGTTTTAACATCCCCTCCAACCTGCACACACCTGCTTTAGGAAAGGAAAGGTGGGGAGGCCCCTCAGCAGCATAAACAGAGCTTACAGACAAGGAGAAAGACCTTAAGGAAACTGAAAAGAACCCTTGCTGCTTAAATAAGCCCTAGGGAATAAGGATGAATAATGAATAGAAAAGAAAACTCATTAGCGAATGATTAGAGGGGTAAAAGGCAGCAGAACAAGAAGGAAGGGAGAGTCTGGGAAACCAGCTGTAAATAAAGAAAAAGCAATGAGATACTGGGAAGATACAAACATGGGGGATATGAATGTGGTGAAGGCCCTGGGGCAACCCGTGCCCCTTCTGGTTAGTAGTGTCCAAGTTTTATGTTCCTCATCCCCAAAGTGGGTCCAAACCCCAGAGCTGGTGTCTGAAGAGCAGCTGGCGCCATGTGAGGGTGAGGCAGAAGCTGATGCTACCAAGCAGGCCAGGAGCTGGGTGTCTGGCTGTGGACCACGGGCAGGAGCTGCCTCCCCACAAATCCCAAGCGTGGAGCTTGCTGGGCAGCAGTAGGATGAAGGCATGAACAGACATTTCGCTTTAGACAAAGGTGATGGGGCTGGTTCAGCTGCAGTAAGGCAGCTCAAACACTAACCACCACTGTGTGGCAGTTCCCATACCG
This sequence comes from Apteryx mantelli, assembly GCF_036417845.1. Taxonomy (NCBI): domain Eukaryota; kingdom Metazoa; phylum Chordata; class Aves; order Apterygiformes; family Apterygidae; genus Apteryx; species Apteryx mantelli. The sequence goes on from NC_089978.1 coordinate 31,585,045, forward strand.
AAGATACTAAATTTATCCAGCTGCCAGGAGAGACGATAGCTTGGCCAGGGGCCCCGCAGGCCAATGCAGTCGAGCTTCACTCGCTTCATTTGTCAGATATGTTCATGGCAGCTGTGTTTTGTGCTGAGCTTGACACTGTTGACATGTTTTTGGGTGTGCTTTGAGCACATCTGTCAGATTAGACCTCTCCGGGGACCTGTGAGCCCCCTCTGCCATGTGTCCAAATCCTGCAGGATGAGCCGCAAGTGAGGAGCTGAGCTGTGCCACTGAGGGTAGTTTGGGGGATACCCCACGGGCTGCAGACCATTTGGGCCAATTACAGAAATTTCAGGTCAGAAAGAAAGGTGTCCTGGAAACTGTAGAGGCTTTAGGATCGAGCCACAGTTGAACAACAGGATTCTGGCTCTACTTTTGGTTTCTTTTTAGGGTCTTAAAACTTGTTCTAGTTTAGGCATCACATCCTTTTTTGAGTCTTAATCTGGATATGCACCATGAGGTACCGAGGAAAATATTGATAAATTTTCTGAAAAACATTTTATTTTGAAATGGAAAAGCTTTTCTAAAAAAATGCAGTTAGTGCTCAAGATAGCTTTTCCAAGACAGAAAGGGGCAGAGGAAAAAGCCATATTTTGAGAAATGCTTCTTGACATTGAAATGACTTAAACTGCCTCTGAGGGAAGTGATGAAAGGCACAAGCCTAGCACATCTGGAGAAAGTATGGCCTCATGGTGTGCTGATCGGAGGCTGGAACATGTGGCGCTATGGGCTCTGTGGAGCTCAGAGGGCTCTGTAGGGAGCACAGCCTCTCTCCTCACTGACCTGACCAAATCACTGCATTTGGAAAGGAAAATAGCATAGAGCCTCCTGATCTGTGAGCAAACCCCCAACTAGGGAACAAAACAGGGGGAATGTGTATCCTAATAAAACATCTCACAAAAATCAGTGGAGCCAGACACCAGAGGCTGACGGAAAGTGCTGGGGAGAAGCTATGGGTGACAGCTCCTTTCGCCAACGGGTTCAATATTGTCAGCCTCTGCTGTGTGCAAAAGCTGTTGCTGTAAGAGCCCTGCATGTCCTCCTGTGTGAACATCATTGTGGACAAGGGGACAAACTGCTGAGCACTAATAAATGCTGCCATATGTGTCTCCGCAACATCTGCTGTGAAAAATGGGCAAGAGCAGAAAGAATGGACAAGGCAGAGAAGTGAGAGCAGAGCTGGGCTGGGAGAGACATGGTTGGAGAGCAGCTCTTCTCCAGGTCTGCCTCCTCAAGGTCTTCGTGGGCATCAAGTTCAATCTTGTGCTACCTGTGGTGGCAGGTATCGTAGTTCGGCCACAGCTGGGTGCCTGCATGCTGTACATCCCTTATAAAGGGGACAGCTGTGCAGGTTGGCTCCTTGTGCGCCTCAACGCTTGCATGCTGGGTTGGGGAGCCCTGAGGAAGGAGGGATGGGAACTGGCTGCAGCAACCAACTAAGCCCCTGGAAGCAACTAAAAGTTGCTGGACTAAAATGTTGCCCTGGAGAGAAGGCAGCCTACACGAAAACTGTGTGCAGAGGGTGATTTCTTTGCAAGCCTTTTTTTTCCTCTCCCAGGGGACTGGACTTTGTATTGATTTGTATTAATTGTTTAAATTGTATTACTTGTTCCTAATAAAATGAAGCCTTGGGTTTGGAGTGCCCACTTAAAAGAAAGGGGGAAAGGAGACATTCTGCTTTTAGGCTCTGGCCAAGCTGGGCTCCTGCTGCACTAACTTTACACAGAGATTTGGAGCAGAACTGAGCCCAAAGAAAGGCTGCAAAAGAAAAAGCAGAGAGAGCAAGCTGTGAAGCAGGTTTTTCTCTTTAGAAGCACCTCATTTGCTTTCCTGTATCAGGTTCAGTCTCCAACAACCTTTCTTTTACTCTAGGAAGACAACTCTGGTATCAGCAGAATTACTGTAGATTTACCCCATCATAAATGAGAAAGGAATTTAGCCTTCTGTCTGTGTCTTTTTTTGTGCTTGCTCTCTCTAAAATATATAACCCCTGGGAAATTAAATTGAATCCAGACCAGCTTCCTTCCTGCTTACATCTCTGGTCCACAAGAGAGCTCTCACTGCAAGATACCAACAAATTTGTTCAATTAGGAAATAGGTTCTGCTGAATTTCAGGATAAGAAAAATTTGCACCATGATTACATATGGAGATTATTCCGTGGGGAGGCAGTCAGCTGTGGAGCTGTGAAACATCCAGCCAAGCAAGTACAAGCGAATTTACTTACAGCTATCCATGTGTCATACAAAAACTACTGCTGCCTCTGCCTCTTGCATTGCCCTTCTACTGGGGCATGAAGACAAAATCTTGCCCTTCAAAGGACAGCTGCTGGGGAAGAATGTAACAACTCGGTGCCACTGTAACAAGAAATGTTATAGTGTGAAAAACCATATAATAGGCTGCAAAGTGAATCGTTTCCGTGGGGTTTTACTAAAGGAAAAAACAGCCAATGAACCCTGTGAAAGAGATGGTTGCTCAGACCAAACTCCACTCCTTCCTGCAGGAGCTCCACAGCGCTGGTGTGATGAGGAGCTTTGTGGCCACCTGGGACTCAGACCATCTCCTTTGGGCATCAAATGAAGCAGGTCCCTGGCCTTGCTGTGTGGTGGCCTTGCTCATCCCCACATCATGTGGCATGGGGAGGGGAGGACAGAGGACATCACCGTGAAGACCACTTTCCATGTACCTGGAGGGTGAGCTCCAGCTGGGAAGAAGAGCTTTTAGCAGGCGGGTCTATGGGGCAGCAATAAGGGCTCTTTGGCCACTCTCAGAAATGGGAGGTAGCCTCACTGGCTGAGTCTATAGGCTATAGGCTAGATGGGCAGCGACACAGGCTGGCGGTGTCCAACCTGCACAGCACTTGGCTCTTGGTCCCCTTCAGCCCCCAGGGCTCTGAAACATGAATATCATGGTTTTGTGCTTTCATTTTCCAGTATCTGAAATAAAGTGATTGGCGTATGCCAACAGAGGGGCATTTTTCTAGCACACCTTAGAGGATCTGTGATTTCTGCCCTGGGAGAAGCCTGGGTGCAAGGGCAGCTGGGCAGGCCTTGGAGGACCCAAGCTCAGCGCAGTCTCATCCATGGGGGCTTTTGGAAACAGTCCTCGAATGAACCAGCCCCTGAAATGTACCCAGGGCAGTTTTGGAGACAGGTGGTGGGAGCAGCCCAAAACTGAGCCAGGCAGCAGTGTGGGCTATCAGGGAGCCAGTAATGGAGTCTGCTCCATTTTTTTATGCCGCAGGGTAGGATGGGTTGTGTGTTTTCTTCTGCAGTGTGCAGAACAGCACCTTTCGCTGGCAGAAAGCAAAATAAAGCAAACAGGAGTTCCTCTTTCGCTGAAGTGGGGTCAATATTTTAATGCTGATGAAATGACACATTTCCTCAGGCATAAGTGTCCACTGAACAAGAGCCCAAATCAGGTCAGTCTTCTGATGGTGACTGTTCATGTTATATGATTTTCAATAGGCAGAATTCAAAAGGGCTGATAAACAACAAGGACACAATCACTTTTTTTTAAGGTTGATGAAACTTATTTGAATTTAAAAAAATGAAAAGCTGTTGGAAGAGAGAGTAAAGATTTGGTACATCCTCATTTTAATCCAAGTAGTTCTCCTGTGCATGTCTCATAGGGAAAGACTGCTTAAGAAGCTCTGTTTGGCAAAATCAATGTGTGAGCTCCAAAGAGATAATCTTGGCTCTTCATCATGCCATACATTTCCTGTGGTGTAATATGAAGATCTTGGTAGTAAAGCCTGGTCCCTGTGGGCTCTGAACGTTCGATAAGCCCCTTCCTCGGTGGGTGGCTGCCATGGAGGAGCTCTCCTGCTGCCCACAGCAGCCTGGAGGTGCTGCATCAGTGTGCTGAGAACCGACTTACCAGTCTGAGAAATGCCACCTCTGCCCCGAAGTGTCACCTTTTGGGAATCTGCTTATTCAGAATGCATCTGTGAGAGAGTCAGCACCCTGCACTGTGGGCCTGGTGCAGATTCACACTCAGAGGAGACACACTTGCAAGCCAAAAATCAGGGGTGGGGAGTAACACTGTGGCAGCACATTTTTCTCACAGATGCTGACAATTTAAATACATTTACTGCTGACAGGAAATATAAAGTATGTTAAAGGCTTGTTTTAATGTAGCAACCCCCCCCCCCCCAAACGCTTCTAACTGACTATCACAATCTCCTACAGTGCCAAATAAATGATGCCAAATAAATGACACTGGAAGAGGTCCTCATGTGAGCATGTTGCCAACTGCAGTTTCTGCTACTGATCTGGCTGGGAAGACAGGGAACCAAACAGAAAAAGAAATCCCTGATGATGTTTATGAAGCTTCAGAGCTGACTTCCTGTAAGAAACTGATTTTCAGAAAGAGGGATTTGACTGAGGAGAAAAGAGAGAAATGAAATCTAATATGAACTTCCAGAGTGAATAAAGTGGAAAAATGCTGTTTACAGGGCAGTTCTGCATAGGCTGATTCATCAGTTGTGCTTTTGCTTCCCCTGTGGCCTGCTGCAACTAGGCATATCCAGTTTGAAAGTTGCATTGCCAAACTGGTTAAGTGCAGAGCCAGAGCTAATGTATGCTACCCGGCATCCCACAGGTACCATTTCTTCACCTTGGAGATCAGGTCAGAAACTGAGCAGGACCACTGATCTCCTCCTTAGAGATCATGTCTGAAACTGTGCTTTTGGCTTTCCTCCAGGCTGTTGTTGCACAGCTGTCCTGCCTGCTGCTGATGTCCTGCCCTATGATGCCAGCTTGTGATGTGCTCCTGAGGGAGCTCCCTAGGTGTGGGATAATGGTCTGTGATTATCTGTGATCCTGTGGGGTAAACAGTGGATACAAAGGGTGATTTGCGGCCTGATGCCCATGCTGGTGAGGGGTGAGGCAGCGCCCAGGGCGAGGCGGAGGTCTCACCACTTGACATTGCTCTACCCAAAACAATACCTGGGGCGAGGCGGGAGTCTTGCAGCCTGGTGTTGTTGATAGGGGCAAAAGAAAAAAAGGCCAGCAGCCATTGACACCCTCTGCTGAGTTCGACAAGGACCAAACATCCCACAGTGTTTGACTCGGCCCCACCTCGCCAAGAGTATAAATTCAGTGCATAAATGATCCTCCATTTTGAGGACGAGAACACCAACCTACGAACGGGGGGGTCGACGGGCCTGGACCTTTCTCCTCCCCAAAACAGGGACGCCTTTTTGGTAAGGTTTGCGCCTCCGACAACGTCGGACATTACCCTGGGAAAAATACCACTGTTGAAAGCGCTTAATTATCAGTTTGAGCTCAGAAAAAGTAGAATTTGTTGCAGTAAGTGCATTTATCACCAGCAATCCTGAACCTGTTGATCTGTCGCTTAATAAATTATTTTGATCAAGTTTGTGAACCTGACTCAGTGAAAGCCCTTTTGAGGAGGGCTCTGGCAGGCAAGGTTGATTACCCCTTTCTCTCCCTTCACGCGACAGTAACACTAGGGAGGGAAGCAAGACTGTCCAAATTTCCTTGTGGTACAATGGAAAAACTTTGAATAATGGTCCTGCTTAACCATGACAGGCTGTGGGAGAAAGGGCGGGTAGGGTTCTTCCTTTTCCCTCTGTTAGTCGGGCAAAACAAACCCTTTATTATTTAGGAGCTGATCTGTTCTTGCAGCTTACAGCCGACCTCAAGTCATAATCCTGTGTTGGTGACATCACAGGTATTGCTGCAGCGGCCAAGGTGATGTCACAATGAGAAGCTTATGACTGTAAATGGGGAATAAGCCACAAGAACAGATTGTTATGGGTAAACGTGACAAATTGACAACCACTCTGGCCGGGTTGCATAAATTCCAATTTAATAGAATAATTGAGCAAGTCACAAGTAAGCAAAACAGCGCTGGGCGGCCGGGGAGTCTCCTGCTCCACCAACGGCGCGCGCAATCCCCCGCTCACAGTCCCCTTATATGCCTGTAACTCCTGTGGTTGCGCCGGCTGTTGCTGGGGGGGGTCGGGATGAAAGCTGGGGTCTTCCTCTGCGTTGTGCGTGGTGCCCTTCAGGTCACGCGCATACATTTCACAACACAATATCGTTCTGCTGACTCAGTACAATCATTGTGGTGATAGCCGGTACTTAGCGCCTAGTTTCATGATAAAATCACTTTGTGACAGGTGATAATTTGTTACATCAACTCGCGAAGTGATTTTACCATGAAACTAGGCGTTAAGTACCGGCTATCACCACAATGATTGTACTGAGCCAGCAGAGCGATATTGTATTGTGAAATGTATGCGCGCGACCTGAAGGGCACCACGTACAACGCAGAGGAAGACGCCAGCTTTCATCCCGACCCCCCCAGCAACAGCCGGCACAACCACAGAAGTTACAGGCATATAAGGGGACTGTGAGCGGGGGATTGCGCGCGCCGTTGGTGGAGCAGGAGACTCCCCGGCCGCCCAGCGCTGTTTTGCTTACTTGTGACTTGCTCAATTACTCTATTAAATTGGAAGTTATGCAACCCGGCCCGAGTGGTTGTCAATTTGTCGCGTTTACCTATAACAATTTGGTGCCGTGACTCGGATACAGGCTTCCCTGGTTTCGGGACTCTGACTCAGGGGAGGCGCCCCATCCCGTCTTCGGATGGCCCCTGAGTGGGTAGTTCCCCTACCAGAACCTGTATTTCCGAACCCTAAATCAGGACAAGTAAGCAAAAGAACTGCAGTATCCCGTAAACTTTGTGCACGAAGATCCGAACGAAGACTCAGGATTGAGTAAAGTATTGGTAAGTGGTTCCGTTCGGTTGGGGTGGGATCCCCGGAGCACGTCTAAGTGAGACGTCCCCAAGGGACGAAGCGAGTGCGGACCCTACAGTAGTGCGGTTCCCATTGTCCGCGAGGGCGTGGGCCACGACCTAGGGGAGCGATTGAGCGTGTGTGTATGTGTGCTCCGGAAGATGGGACAGAAAAAGAGCAAGTCTTCTGATCCCATAGAGGGCTTTACAGTCGATAGCCCTTTAGGATTAATGATTAAGTATTGGAACGATTGGCCCTCCCGAAAAGGCAAAAGTCGAGAGAAAATGGTACATTACTGCATGCAAGTATGGGGTGGGAAGCAGATTAGAAGAGACCCCCTTTATTGGCCAATATACGGGTCTTTTGAAAATTGGATATGTCAGGCCCCAAATATATATGTGAATTCAAAGGAGCCCTTTAGTTTAGAAGAAAGTGAGTATGCTAGTTTATGAATAAGACCAGATACTCGGACCATGATATTTACCCTGAAAGAGAAGGGTTCGAGGAAGAAAAGCAAAATATTGGAGGAACTTCCCGTTTCTCCTCCCCCCTATATTCCCTCAGCTCCAGCTCAAAACCCAATACCAGCCCCTCCTCATAGCCCCCCCAACAACCCCGGACTGGGATCTAGACCCTCCTAGTTCCCCAGAAGAAACCCGAAGGGTCACGAGGAGTCAAACGAGGGGAGGTGGGCGACCTGATCAGCTGTACCCCTTGCGAGAACTCCCCATGGGAGGACCGCAACCAGGGATGGGTTTTGTGTCCGTACCCCTGAGTTCAGGGGATGTACGGGATTTTAAGAAGGAAGTGGGGAATTTATTAGAAGACCCTTTAGGGGTGGCTGAAAAACTAGATCAGTTTTTGGGTCCTAGCCTTTATACATGGGAGGAATTACAATCCATCTTAAGCATATTATTTACAGTGGAAGAAAGGGAAATGATCCGTAGGGCTGGGATGCGGATTTGGGATCAACAGCACCAACAAGGTCCCACAGCAGATATCAAATGGCCCACCCAACGGCCGGACTGGGACAATCAGAATGCTGAGCATCGGACACATATGTCCGATCTAGGAACCATAATAGTTCAGGGAATCAGGGAATCTGTTCCCAGGGGGCAAAATATTAATAAGGCCTTCATGGAACAACAAAAAAGGGATGAGACACCAACAGAATGGCTTGAGAGACTTAGGAAAAACCTGCAACTTTATTCCAGGGTAGACCCCAGTACCCCTGTGGGACAGGCTCTATTGAAAACACAGTTTGTAGCAAAGGCCTTTCCAGATATCAGAAGGAAGTTAGAGAAGTTAGATGATTGGCAAGATAGAGGACTGGATGAACTGCTGAGGGAAGCTCAGAAAGTGCATGTGCGAAGGGAAGAGGAAACTCATCGGCGGCAGGCAAAGATTCTGGTGGCAGCAGTCCGAGAAGGACAGAGAGGGATCCAGGCGCAACCCCCTAGGTCGTATAACGGACCTAAAAGAAAGCCACCTCACCAAGAAGGACAACCCAGAGAAGTCGTGACGAGGGACTTGAGGCAGGTTGAGTGTTTTTATTGCCAGAAGAAAGGGCATCTGAAGAGGAATTGCAGGAAGTGAATGCAGGATGAGCAGATGTTCCAAGAAGATTAGGGGGGTCAGGGGCTCTATCTGCTGGGGACTCATAAAGGAACCGAGCCCTTGATAAAATTGAAATTGGGTCCCCAGCGACAAGAAGTAGAATTCCTTGTGGATTCTGGGGCAGAAAGATCTACTGTCCAAACGGTACCGTGGGGGTGTAAACCATCCCCAGAGAAACTACAAGTGATAGGAGCTAAAGGAGAACCCTTTAAGGTCCCAGTAATTAAAAATGTGAAAATAGAATCAGACTCTCGATTAAGTGTGGGATCCTTTTTATTAGTTCCCAAAGCTGAATATAATTTACTGGGCCAAGATATGATGGTTAGTTAATAGAATCAGGGCCCCTAGACAAAACTTGGTCGGCCCAGGCTTGTGAATTGTATGCAGTTTTTTAGAGCCTTAGAAATTTTAAAAGGCAAAATAGGGACTATATACACCGACTCTAAATACGCTTATGGAGTAGTACATACATTTGGGAAAATATGGGAAGAAAGAGGACTGATTAATTCGCAAGGGAAGAATTTAGTGCACGAAAAATTAATTAGAAAAACTTTAGAAGCTCTGAGGGGACCTCGGAGAATCGCGGTAGTACACGTTAGGGGCCATCAAAAGGGCACATCTTACCACATAAGGGGAAATAATCTAGCAGATGAAGAGGCAAGAAAGGCAGCTTTACACCTATTGTCTGAAGGAAAAGAGGGCCAAGATAAGCTAGATACCAGGATGAGTTTTACTAAACAGGAAACAGATAAATTACGACAGATAGGAGCCCTAGAAAAAGAAGGTAAATGGGTGTTGCCCAATGATAGAGAAATTGTATCCAAAGGTGTGGCTTGGAGAATCATGAAAGAATTCCACCGACAGACTCATTGGGGAGTGCAAGCATTAGTAGACCAGTTTGGAACCAAGTATATGTGCAATACATGACATAGCAAAAAGACTAGTGGGAGAATGTTTGACCTGTCAGAAGGTTAACAAGCAGCACCTCAGAGAAAAAGTCCCAGGGGGACGGTCAATAGCCAAGAGGCCATTTGAGAAAATACAGGTTGACTTTACAGAACTCCTGAAAGTGGGCAGGTATAAATACCTATTAGTTATAGTAGATCATTTAACTTACTTTATAGAAGCCTTTCCCGTAGCCCGAGCTACTGCGAAATCGGTAGCCAAGATATTGCTAGAAAACATCATACCCCGGTATGGGAATGTATCGGTCATAGACTCAGACAGGGAGCCACATTTTACATCCAAAGTCATTAAAGAAACATTAGATCCTTTAGGGATCAAGTGGGAACATCACACTCCTTGGCATCCTCAAAGTTCGGGAAAGGTAGAAAGGATGAATGGGGAAATAAAAAAACAGTTAACGAAGCTAATGATGGAAACCCAGATGAATTGGATCAAGTGTTTACCCTTAGCCTTGTTGAATATACGAACTCAGCCCAGAACTGACACAGGAGTCTCCCCTTTTGAAATGTTATATGGGATGCCATATGATTTAGAAATACCAAAAGAACATCCTAAAGCAGAAGAGAGATTATTACAGAAATATATTACAGAGCTTATGAAGAGAAGACAAGAATTGATAAAGAAAGGACTAATAGTACAGAGACCTCCACTAGATGCAGCCATTCACCGAGTTAACCCTGGAGACAAGGTTTTAATTAAAACCTGGAAAGACTCATCCTTGACTCCCCACTGGGAGGGACCTTTCCTTGTCTTGCTTACCACAGACACTGCTATTCGCACCGCAGAGCGAGGATGGACACATGCCAGCAGAATTAAAGGGCCGATCTCAGAATCATCCTGGGAAGCCTTTGGAAACCCGGACAATTTAAAAGTAACCTTTAAGAAGAAACCTAGAAACCTCGATAAGTAAGACCACATTTTGTAAAACCTCACATTGTATTTGTTATCCCTTTGTGTGTTATGAATGTAGGATTTGTAAGGAGAAGTAGTGGACTCATTGGTAGCACGGGTACCTCCCTAGCGGCAGTTGTCGCCTTTGTTATGGCAAATTGACCTATTTGACATTAAAAAGGGATCTCAAGAAAAGATCGGTGGAATGGTGGGAAGCTTTTGCTAAAGGGGTACAACCAGAGAAAGGTTGTACCTACGCCAACCACCCCGATCACATAAGGCCAAAATTGAAAACACCAATTGTAGGTGGACCGTGCCGTATGTTGAGTGTCACTCTGGAGAACTGGGAAGCCTTTAAAAATCCAAAAAGCTTATACAGGAGGTTCCCCTGAAGAATACGGCTGCTGTCGAGAAGACGGTACACCCTGCTGCTCTGAGCAAAAGAGTAGGCAGAGGAGACAGAGACGTATGGAAACTGTGGGGATTGAGGCCGATAAGCCACTTCCTAAACTGGGATACCCAAAATTGTAAGGCCCAGACTCTTTAAAGTCCCAGAGACACTTGGCATCACGGATCGCCCCTCCAAGGCATTAAGGGTTCGTAAAATATCCGTTAGCCCAGCCATGGGTCCACTACTCCTCTGGAAGATGATTGTGCTAGGCTTATTAGGAAGACGAATCAAAGGGGGAACATAATATACACCAACCCCTTAAGTGGTCATTAATAAGGTGGGAGGATCAAACAGTGATCCAAGTACGAAGTGTACCCGGGAGTCCTACATTCACAGCTACTTTATGTGAGTTGGTGCCTATTGAACCATGTCTAGATCATATGGGGTTTTACTTTTGTCCTAGTTCTAATCCTGGGCAAGGATACTGTAAACTCTTATTATTGTGCTTATTGGGGATGTGAAACTATAGCCTCTGATTGGACTCCAGAAGCAGGGTTAGATAAGTTTTTATCAGTAAAATGGGGACCTTCTGGGTGTACCCCTCCCTAAAGAGGATCTCCAGCTGGGGTATCGGGGAAATCCCCACTATACCCCCCCGGGAACTTGTAAACATTTAGTGATAAATATCACCCATCCGGAGGATCCGGGATGGTTTTTGGGAAAGACCTGGGGAGTCCGTTACTGGGAGTCCGGGACCAATAGAGGTGGATTAATTTTCATAAAGAAAGATGCTCCCCCTGGCACAGGAGGCTGTTGTTCGATTTGATGAACAAATTAAAAAGGACCAAAACAAAAAGGGGGGATTGTGACAGGTGATAATTTGTTACATCAACTCGCGAAGTGATTTTACCATGAAACTAGGCGTTAAGTACCGGCTATCACCACAATGATTGTACTGAGCCAGCAGAGCGATATTGTATTGTGAAATGTATGCGCGCGACCTGAAGGGCACCACGTACAACGCAGAGGAAGACGCCAGCTTTCATCCCGACCCCCCCAGCAACAGCCGGCACAACCACAGAAGTTACAGGCATATAAGGGGACTGTGAGCGGGGGATTGCGCGCGCCGTTGGTGGAGCAGGAGACTCCCCGGCCGCCCAGCGCTGTTTTGCTTACTTGTGACTTGCTCAATTACTCTATTAAATTGGAAGTTATGCAACCCGGCCCGAGTGGTTGTCAATTTGTCGCGTTTACCTATAACAACTTCACGAGTTGATGTAACAAATTATTACCTATCACAGATGACCTCAAAAGGAACTAATATCCTGTCATTATATAAATGTCCCTAATACTTATGTACCAATAATAAAAAATAAGAAAGGAAAAAGGACCCACTGTCTATCAGCACATGTAAAGATGTGTCTAAATTTTCCATTTTCCCATGGACCTGGTTTGTCTTGCCTCTAAAAATCATTCTAACATTATCTGCATTTATCTGGCTACTCAACTGCTTTAATCAACCTCAAGATCTCTTCTCATTTAAAAAGCACAAATGATCTCCAACTTTATCTTGACATGTCCAATGAAGAATTATGTGCTTAAAGACAGTTAAGTAAATTATGAATCTGTTCAGTAATTTGAACATATAAAAATAAGGAAAGGTGTCTTTTCTGTGAACCTGGGCTCCACAGAGTGTGCCATCGACAGGGTGTAAATATAAAGCTATCTAATTATTACCTGTTTTATTTTATGATAAATAAGAACTAATAAAATGGAAAAATAGGTACAATAATAGCCCAGAAAAGCTTTATTGCAACTATAAAAAAATTATACTTCAGATGCTGAACTAAACTTTAAAGGCTCAGAATGTTTTTTTTTTCCTTTTCTTGGTAGATATCTCCACTATGCTGCTGGTTTATTACTTTCTGTGGTCAAATATTTATTATATTTCCTCCTGGGAATTTTTAAATGGATTTTCTTGTCTTGATAGGATAAGGTGAATATTTAAATGCTTCTAGGGGCAAATAATTTCACATCAACACTTTCAAACACAAAGTCCGGATCTTCAGCAGGTTTTACATTATGCAAGTAGACGTTTAAGGTACTTAACACTTTCTAACCTCTAGTGCCCTTTTTACACAGAGACAGGCAGTCAGCTGGGATTAATCTGATCCTAATTAGCCACAAACTCTTCTGATATTTGGTCACTGCACAGTAGCGTGCTGCCAGGTACACAGAGGTAAACTGATCTGGATTATCTGCCGGTGCATGTGCTTCGTGGAGGGAGGTCTAGTACTTGGTATTGTGACTGAGTTACAGGCAGACACGGCTTTACAGGCAGAGCATGGAAACTGCTGTATAAAGCTGAAGTTTTAAGGAATCTGTTAACCACTAATTGGAAGGCCTCTTCCTAACAGCTCTCTGTCTACGTTTCCCAATTATTTCCTTTTTATAGGCAGCATCTGTCACTGCGGCACTTGAACAGGGCAGAAACTTAAAAGCATAAAAATCCAAAGAAAGGAAGAGTTTCTTGTTCTTTTTCAGCAGTAAAAGAACACGATTTCATTTGTATAAGTCTCCTCCTTCTCTCCTCTTCATTGCTGTGTACAAGCACTGTTTCCGATGAAGCCTCAAGAGAGCGCGAGTGAGCATGTTCATCTTTAATTGCACTCTGCCCACCGCGGCTTTTGTCTTGCCTTACAAAACCTTGGGTTGAGCTGCCGAACTCTTTGCCCTCCCTGCATGACAGGGAAAGCAGAGGGCTGAAGGTCTTTGTGGTAGCACATAAAGCAAAAGCAACATGCAGCAAAGTGAGGAAGGCAGCTAGGGGAACACGTCTTACCCAGAGGTGGGAAGAAGTCAGCTGTCAAAAAGTCTTGTGTTGTGGCAGCCTCTCAGGCAGCAAGAGCAGTGGGGAAGTGAAGGATAGGTCTGCTCAAGGTGAATGAGGAGGTGCAAAGTGAACCTGCAGGAAGCACAGAGATGACAGTGAAGCACTCAGGTTGTCACAGTCCAAGTGTCCTGGTGTAACCCTAAAGCCCCAAACAACCTTCTCAAGACCTGGATCCTGCTCTCCCCTTCAGCCTGACTTGGGATCAATGAATAACCCATGGTTTCTTGTACCACTGTGAGCTAATAGCAGGTGAAAGCCTGTGGCTTACTGGTCTCTGCAGAGAAACTGCAATGTGCAGTCCTTCTACTTACTGGCCAGGGCAACAGGTTAAGTCAGTCCTTGTGACCACTATGAGCAGGAGCTGAGCATAACTCAAGGGTCAGCCACGCAGAAGAATGAAGAATCCTGCTAGAGAAAAGGCAAGCTTAGTTTAGACTGGTAGGGATAAGAGCAGGGCAAAAGCAGAAGATCCGGAACTGGATCAAAAAAGAAGTTCAATGGGACTCTCTTTCAAATAAAAATATCTCTCTGGTGGTTGAAGCTAGCCAAATTCAGTACAAAAGATAGCAATAAATCGTTGATTTACATCATGGTTGCACCTCCTCATGGTGTCCAATTTAATGTGGCCTGGCACATTTGGCTGAGAAAGGGACCATTACATCAAAGTGTCCCAGCAATGTGTGAGCGAAGTTCCTCGGCCAGGTAGCATTGTTGTCTTGCTCACAGTTTTCTGCAGACTTTCAGAGTAGTTCCTTTCTCTTCCAGCAAGGAAACTACCCTTGCACACATCCTTTACAGATGTGAGCAGGTCTCAACCAACTCCAACCCTGACCTGGCATTTGGTCCCTGAACAAGGAGGTCCAGTATCCAGTTCTTGAGACCAGTGTTTATCCTATCTCCAGACAGACTATCTGAGGGCATCATTGCTTGTCTGGAAGAAGGGTCCTTGTCTCTTGTTGCTGTGTTCGAGAGAGAGTTAGCTGTTAAGAAGCAGCTAGGGAAATAGGGCCTTTTCTCACTAGCAGGCAAAGCAGATCTCTCTACTCTTCAGAGAAGAGCTCAGTAAATCATCCACCTGGTTCTCCTGCCAGTGGCTAGTCCTGCAACCTCAGTGTCTTCTCCAGGAGGCTGTAATGGCCTGCTGTTGCCTGTTGGCCATTCTCCGGTCCTGGCTTCCTCCCTTGCTCTGCCATCGCAGGCTGTGGCCTCCAGCAGCTGTCTGAGGCTCTGGCACCCACATCTTACTCATGGAAGCTGTGTTTCTCCACTGCAAGATGGGGATGGTAATTGCATGGAGGAAAATGCAGTGCAGGATTAGAGCTGAAGCCGACAAGTCAGGCTTCATGGATTTCAGTCCTACAGGAGAAACACTGATCTTCAGTTTTACCCTCCTATCACACCACTGTCGAGATGTGATGGTGCTCAGCGCCTATCAGGGTTGGGCCTGCTATCTGCTAAGGTGACAGAGAGAAAACTGCATACATGAGGTAGCAAGAAAAGCTTGTTATGAAGCCAAAAAAGCCCTACCCAGTGTTCACGCTGAATGTTAGCCGCTCTGGTTACTTGATCTTCACAACAGTGGCACATCCAGATCAGCACTTGAGCAGGGAGCCAAGATCTTAAAATAAAACTGGTTTATCAGAAGGGTGGGTCCTGGGCACTGCAGGGATAGTTGCCTGGAGGCTCTGAAAAGGCCCTCAGTCCTGCTGGACTGTAATTTCGCCTCATGTGTCATGGTAGTTCAGGACCTCCATGGGATATAAAGGCAGGCTGATATGATCATCTTTACAGCTCAGGAAAACAACTTTGAAATTGATTTTTTTTTCTCTGTATTGCTGCAGATGTTTGTACAGATGGGGAGAGGGTAGAAGCAGTACAACAAAGATCAGGGAAGAAGAATCTTCCAGAAAAGGCATCTGGAGAAGCAATTCTCTGATTTGGAAGCAGCTAACAATGAGGCAAATTCCCCAAGGAGCTGGATGAACTTTCTTCAGGTCTCACAGACACAACAGTGACCAGGGCACCTCAGAAGCTCTGAGTGCAGAATAATTCTTTGTTTGAGGTTTACCTTTGCTAAGCTGGTTCCAGACAGGAAAACCAACTGACTCACATCACAGAAGCAGGTGAGCATGCACTCAGGCAAACAAATGCTGGTGTCCAACATGAAGTTCATCAGCTTGCTAAGCTCTTTCTTCTTTTTCTCAACTCTGAAACATTCTTCCATAAGCCACAGCAGTTCTTGTAGATGGAGAGAGCCAAAATAATATGCAGAGTGGCAGTAATTTTGGGAAGCTGCCCTCTCTCATATCAGTGTGCAGTTTGCTTAATTCCCAGCCATGAGTTCTCTCTGAGACAGCTGGAGTCTCACAGGAGTAGAGAGCTGGCTCCACGCTGAGCTTTTAGGGCTCTGTAATGGTCTTAAAGAAAACATACAATGTCTTCTCTGTTAAACCAAAGGCTGCTGGAATATGCATGCTGCTAGGATAATGTTATGTGTAGGCTTCTCTGTACGTAAGCCTCTCTACATTACTGTAAACCTAGGCTTTGTAACAAAATATTGCTAACCTCGATTTTCCTGTGGGGAAACCAAGGCATCCATGGTTGAGGGGCTTGTGTGAAGCTATGCAGAAGGCATGTACTGTATACCCCCAGTATTTCAGGTTAAACTGCACATCTAGAGTTGTTCTCAATGCACTTTTGTCCTGAGATCCCTTCCAAACTAGGATCTTGAGCAGTTATAGTCCCAGCCCCCTGGTGTTGTGTGTTTAAAAATGTAAACATGGAAAATCTGCATTCAGGAAGAAAATAAAATCCAACTGTTAAGCTATCTGTGTTTCAGGAGAAACATTACTGGTAATAGAAAAGAAAGTGTTAAAAAGCTAATTGTTCTTTTTGAGGGTCACATCTCCAAGGATACAATGATGCTCTGAATCTGCTTTTGAGATGTGGCATAGCACATATGCTCACTGCATGATTGCTATAATTAAATATAAAACATTTATTCCTCAACTGATTTTTTCTCTTTGCTTAATGCCTCTCTCTCTTTTTCTGCTTTGTCTCTTAACAACTCTGTTAATTAAGAAGAAGTGTCAAAGGACCAGCATACAAATGAATCATGAAATTAAGAGTGCTGTTTTTCAATGTTTTCTTTGCTTTAGAGATCGAACCTGTACATCTGTCTGTAAGTGCGCCTTTCAAATACCAGGACATTTAATATTGCAGTTCCTTAGCAAATAAGACTGTTCTTTTACTTCAGTGTTTCAAGAAGAGAAAAAATTTCCACTGTTTGTTTAGGAAAAAAATACAGCAAACAGTTGTCACGGTGTCAAAATTAATTATTTTGGATTGTTCCATTTGCCTTGATCTTTATGACCCTCAAGAATTCTAAATACTTATCAGTTAATCATTTAAATTCCTTGGCTAAATCCAGTGCCTCATTAAATAAAGAAATAAGGAAATCTTGATGTACTTTTTTTTAGGCCTGTCACTCCACAATCTGAAATACATATTACTACTTCTTAAACTATTCTCACGAGTTTTCTTTTTAAATTGCAAAAGAGCCTAATGTTCCTCTGTAAATCTGCCTTCTCATCAGTGTCACTTTCTTGATAATCCCTCTTAGAACTATCTTCAGCTACCAGCTTTAGTTTCAGTGGTGGAGGTGGCCCAATGCAGCATGGGACATTAAATTTACTGATGACTGTGCTAATGTCACCAAACAACAAAAGATTTTTGGCTGTTGCAATGGCATAACGAAAGGGAAGGGAAAAGTCAGAAAGGGTGTATTTAGAAGGCACATGTGGAAAAATTTGAGATACGTGAACCCTTTGTGCGAGTACTGCCTTCTTAAAGACACAGTGATCTAATAGGAGTATTACAGAATGGAAGGAGGGTCTCAAAATGCTAAATTATAGGTTTGCATATGTCCTGGATTCTGTATATTCTTTACTGTGGGTGCAAAGCAAAATCTAGTGATGGACTTCTGCAACACATACATACCCTGCTGAGCTCCAGACCACTCTTAAAAAAAATGCAGAAAATGCCTTCAGGCATTATGGCTGAGGGGGCAAAGGACTGAAGGCAAAAAAAACCTGAAGATGTTTCCCCAGAAACCTAGTGCCTCTCACAAACTTGGGAAGAAAGTATAGGACTGAAGTCTTTCATTACTGGCGCTCAGTGTGGAAAAAACCTGTCCAGTCCCACCATGTCCCAACTGCTCTCTCAGTGCTCCACATCACCTCCACGCTCTCAGTACTAGCCCCATGCAATGACAAACATGTCCCAGAGGTTGGGATTCATTTCATCTCATTTTAGCTATTTCCAAAGTAGGTATCCTGTGATGCTTCAGTGATGGGAGACCATACCTGGGATAAGAGGGACCAATTCCCACCCTCTGCTGCTTGATCTGCAGCAAAGTCTTAATGCCTGGATCTTTCTGGAGGTCTTCCTTCCCTTGCCTCCTGCCACTTTCCCTGGGCAGTTGTGGTAGGCTCCTATGAAGTTCTCCTGCTGAACCTTTCCACCTTGTATAAAACCAATGAGTTTGTAGGGAGACACAGTATCTTTTACTGGATGTAGCTGTGGGACACTTCTGGGCACACAAGCCCTTTTCAGACTGCTATGGTTATAGTAATAAATCAAGCACTTAAGAAATTTTGAACTGTTCTTTAGAGATCTGGATCCTGGAGCTTCCATATGAGTGCCTGGTTATACACCACATAGCAGAGAGGCCCTTTGCTTTCTCTGAGGCTCAGGGAATATCTGTTATCGACAGCGAGGGAACAGACACTGCCACCTGCTGCTCCTTCCTGGGAGGATGTTAAATGTGCCAAGAAGGAGCTCGAATAGTAGCACTTCCATTTAGGCTATTAACAAATGACTGTCGGTCTGAAGGGGGAAGCGACAACTGTTACTTGCTTTCACACACCTCCGCTAAGCTAAACAAACACATGTTTGAGAGGGCTTTTGAAATACCACAAGTGCTCCCTTGAGAGAAAAGCCAGGATCTTCCAAATGATTCTGGGTTCCCCTGTATTGCTTATCCAAATGCATTTCATTGGGCTGAGACCACAGTACTTTGGTGAGCCGCAGTAATGTGCATTACAAGAAGCACAGACAGCATCATCTTTCTCTTTCCAAACCATAGTAACTTCACAGCTGAAGTTCTGCTGACATGTCAGATCCAATGGTGATAACCCAAACTGCCTAACTAGATACATTTCATTGCTTGAAAGCCAGTTCTTGCTCTGATCTGTCTTTCCTCATGATAGATCAATTTTCCTCTGAGCATTCAGCCTACTTTTGTTCCTGCTCCTTTAACATAGCTCAACCACTTTGTTTTCCACTTTCAGTATTTCACCTTTCATCTGCTTTTCCCATTCCATCATGATGAGTATTAGAAACCAATATTTGGATCTTGACTGCTGCCACACGGGAAGACTAAAGAGGCAAAGCAGAGCCATTTATAAATAAAACCTCAATAGATTTTGCTGCAATTTACTGCTTACAGAATTGTGTGCTGCAATAACTCACAAGGGAGAAAGCATCCAGAGGATAAAGAGAATCAGAGTGCTAGCATTTAAACTTAAAGTCCCATGGCTAGAGACCAGACTTCTCAAGTTTCTCTTCTTCAAGCAGATAGGATTTATGCATCATGATGGCACTTGTCTACCACTGAGGCTGACAGCTCTCTTCTCCCCCAAGCAAGCAGAGCAAGAGCTCAGCTCCTTTCCCAACCTCAGGTTCTCCCCAAGTCCAGGGTAGATGTGGTTGGTAAGCAGATCACAGATCAGCCCAACCAGCTGCAATTCATGCATGTGGCCATAGAGGAGGCAGGAGGCCAGGGGTGGCATCCTAAATGAGTTATGGGCTTAGAGGAGGAGTGGGACAGGAACCAGTTAGAAGAGTCTCACCCTGATCACTGAACAAGATAAAAATGACCAATGCCTTCCATCTTCCCATCTCCCTCACTCCACAAACACCTTCAGGACAATCTCTTCCTCCCTCTTCATCATTCTGGTTAGCCTTTCCACTTCTAACTGGACCCAGATACACAAACCCCAAAGCTCAATACCCTTTGCTTGGCTTTTCCCTGGTGCCCACACACTCTGGGACAGGGAGAAGGCTGCTGCACCATTTGAGCTGGAAAAGCATGTGCGGCCAGACCCCTGGTGGACCCAGCATATGCAGGACTTCATGTTATTCGCCTTCAGCTGTTAGGCCTGTGACCTGTAGTGATGTGCCCTGCCATGTGGAAGCATAGTACATATGGAAATGTACTATACTGAAGTTGCAAAATTTGTGAATCTGCTTTCTTGTTGTCCCACTTGCCTCTCAGTGGCAAAGCTAATACCTCCTAAAATCTGGGATGGGAAGTGTGCACTTGGTGAAAGTCAGAGGTCAAACATACCACTGGTGCATTAAAGTTACTGAACTCAGTGGAAAGAGCTTGATTAGCTTCAGTAGGGTCCTGGTTTCTTGTACCTGTAGTTTTTGCCCAGTGCAAAACTCAGATTGCATAAGGCATCTTTAGTGAAGCTTCCCATGAAAAGCACAACTATTTTCACAGAAAAGTTGTTGCAGACTCAATTCCTAAGACTATAGTTTCCTAAAGAGTCTAGTTCTGGAACCAGCGATAAGAAATAGGGCTTACAATGTTTTTCCTGTCACCTGTGGGGTAATTCTTTTATGTAACTTCTTTTAATTTAACTTACTTTATATACTGTTTTCTATCTAGCATTCTTTTTATATACCCAAAATCTTAACTTCTGTATCATGCATTGCAGTCCCCTGTCTATACCTCTCATCCCTCCCTATATCTCGAGTCTTTCTCTCATTCCTGTCTTTATGTCATTGCATATCATTTCAGAAGATTTCACACTTCTGAAAGTCCATATGGTTGTCAGATTCTTTTCTGATGCCACTTGTTTATGGCTTCAAAATAGTCAACATGGATTCACACATCCTCTCTCTCTCTCTCTCTCTTTCTCTCTCTCTTTTTTTTTTTCGCAGTGTCTTTTGCACACAACTCCAATAAGATTAATTCACTTCTTCACCAAATGATGCTACCAAACTTAACACATCAGCAGAGATGGCCTGGGGCAAAAATCTGTTCAATCCTGCTATGCTATTCATTCTTGTCAGGCTAAGGGCTAGCTGTCACTGCAGAGAGCAGCCAGGTTTTCTTTGGACCATCTACCAAAAATCACAGCTTCCAAAGTCAAGCAACTGTCCCAGAAGTAGAAAACTGGCATGCATCAGAAAAGACACATTTTGTGACTTGGTATATCTGACAGACAACAAGCCATCCATGAGCAGAGAAGAACGAGGCACATCTGCAGCTGCATCCTCAGGGACGTCACTGAGCAATTCCCAGCGATGCTGAAAGCAAAGTTTTGTACCCTGCAGCATGCTAGAGCCAAGGTATGTAGCAAATCCCATTGATATAATAAGAAGATGCTAAGCAAGGGGGTCTTGCTGGCCCAAGGAGGCTTTAGTGCTGTTCTGAGTGTGAGTTTATGAGGCTGGGGTTAGAGGAAAGGGATGAGCAGAATGGGAAGACAAAGAAAAGGGAGAACTGAGGAGAGAAAGGTAAGGACGGGAAAGAGGAGGGGCTGTGGGAACCAAAGAAGAGGGTCTGTGAGAGCATGCAGATCTCATCTGCAAAGGAAGGGGAAGAAGGGGCAAACCAGCCCATCAGCTCAGAGCAAAGGTTGTCCTGGAAACCTGTGGAAAACACTCTGTGCACTTGGGCTCTGTTGGCAACCTGACAGCTTCAGCATCCGTGGTGCCCAGGCTGACAGCTGCCCTGGACTGCCTTTCTTTCTCACTCCACATCTTGAAGGGGAAAGCCTTGCATGGCCCCCATGCCCAGAGCTGGTGCACCATTAGGGTCCAGAAAAGGGGAGGAAGGTTACAGCCAAATCCCATCTTTCTACTCCTCTCCCATCCTTTTGCTTTGCCCAGCACACTCCTGACCTCAATGCTGGCTCTCACCTCCCCAGCACGTACCCAGGTGGGAGGGAGAGGCAGCCCTGGCAGTCTCCATTGCTGCCACAGGCAGCCCTGAAACTCCTTTCTTAGAAATTTCCACACAGCCCTTGTAAATGTGGGAGGGTGGTGACAAGCATCCTTACCCCTCCTTGTGGGGAAATCAAGGCACAACTATTAAAAGAAAGCAGGGCAGCAAACTGGCAAGGAGAGAAATTTAGGGGAAAAGGCTGCATTTCTGTGGATTTATGTGGCACAACAAGGGAAGGCTGGCAACCAGTCAAAATCCATAAGTAAAACCACAGAGTAATTAATTAAAGCTTTTTTTTCTTGTGACAAAAAAAGGGTGTAGAAAAAAACAAGAAAGTCATAGCTGTGTAATGGCAAACCATGTAAAAAAAAATCACTATTCTGTTCAAAAAAGTCTGCCTTGTAATAGTGCATGTGAAGTGCAAATACAGTGGTGTTCTTACCTTGTTTTCAACACCATAAAATCTATTTAATTTGCCAAAGTAGAGCGAATTATAAAATTGGTACTGAAGCATGTATTGCGTTCTTAAACTGTCTCAGTTTCTAGAGGCCCTGTCACTATGTGCATTACGCTTAAGGAGCAGGAATGCTCTGGTGGTATTGCTGGAAGTTCAGGCCTAACAAGAAGCGTTGTCTTGGCTGGAGCTGGGTCATACTTAGCAGATTATTGCTGTACCAGTAGGGCTAAAACTTTTATCAAAGTAATAGTGGAATTTGTGATGACCAGCCAGCTTACAGTGCTGCGCTCCAGGGTTTGTTCACAGCAGATGCTCGGCTCGATCCCAGACGCAGCTCTGAACAGTCACCCTATGGGCTGCACGCACCTCCTAGCACGCGACACACGGGTGCCACCGCTCTCAGCACCAGCGAAACAACACGACATGGCAGACCTGTTTGGGTCATCAGGCAATTCAGTTATTCCGCTCACCAGCTCCGTGACTGAAGGGAGCACAATAAAACCCACAGAGAGGATGGAAGGCCGGCACAAACACTGTCAGCAAATACGAATGAAATGCAGCACACGCACAGCACGAGGGCAGTCAGGGTGAGTTAGCAGGTCGCTGAAGCAAGGCTCACTTTCTATTGCGCTGTGAAATGAGTGTCACTACATTCATGAAGCCTTCCTCTTTGGGGACGCTTTCTACAAAGAGCCTGACGGACTTTCAGGAACTGGGCACATCTATAGCCACTGTCAGGCAGCCCCTGCCAGGGTGCAGAGGGCTGGGTGTGGGGGTCTCGCAGGGTCCCACTGCCATGTCCTTGTGAGGATGTCGCTCACTCAGGCTCACAGGGAAAAGCTGCTTCCCGCTTGGACACTTGTGTCCAGTAAAACCACGAGATGGCACTAACAACTTTTGCAGGCCAGTGGTTTCCTAGCATGTTAAAAAAGGCAGGATAAGTAGCATGCTACATTGCTGTGATCTCATCACAAAATACACAGATATTCTGCAGTCACTGAGACACATGAACTCCCAGAGTTACCTTCAGTCCTACAGTTGGTTGGGGTATTTCTCTTACTGTTACCAGGACTACACTGCCTGGTTCGCTTTGGCTAAATCCATTTCAATTGCCATTTCATTACACTGTAATGGTCAGCAGGTTTTATTTATGATAGACAGATTAGATTAATGGCCTCCATGTACCAAGCTAATTTTGTATTTTATGCCTTATATATTCAGGAGAAAAGTGATTAAAAAGACAGCTGATTCTAAAATGAACCACGTTTAATTCAAAAGGCTCGCTCAAAACAGAGACAGAGTGGGCCTGCTCAATTGTGAAGCTCTTTAGGACTCCAGCTGCCCTTTCTGTGGCCAAACTTGACACACCACAGTCTATGTATAACTTGCTAAACAAAAGAGGGCCAAAGGCTGACCTCTGGCTCCAAGGCCGGAACAACACTGTTTGACTTGTGTCCACATCCTTCAGAGCTATCCCATCGGCCACAACCATACCACAGTGCTTTTGGCCCACGTTTCCTCTTGGCCTGCTTCAGGATCCTTATGGCTCTAGGACACAATTATCACATCTTGAGGTGTAGATTGTTATCTGAAATAATGTGAGGGCTGTGTCACAGCTGAACAGAGGGGTGTTTTTACAGTATGACCCTGAAGGGCTATGTTTCATGGCCTGTGGGATGCCCAAGGGCATATGGGAGGACATGAGGGGACAAAGTCTGATGGGACAGGGATGGAGGCTAAAGGGCTGCAGACTAGATGTAGCCCCTTCCACAGTGGGAACAGTCCTTGGGGTGAATGACACCAGGTACCGTCTTGGAGAAAGCTGCTTGAGGAGGTTCAAACCAAAGCCAACAAGTGAGCAAATGATAAGGAATCCAGTGTCTGAACCTTCTCCCTGACCCTCTTCTTTTTACCAGTGTCAATCTACCCAACTATACATTTCATGTAAATTTACAATGCCTTACAGGACTTCCAACATACAACAGTCAGATTCCTTACTCACATGTCTATGTGCAGGACTTCTCCTCCTGGTTATCTCATAATCCATTCTTTCCTGGGCTCAGGGTGGCAGAATCCATTTAAGCTACTGAAGTAACGTTACCTAGCACAATACATTAACTTCACTTGGAATAGGAAGCACTAAATGAAATTATCAGGGTGAAAGTTTCAAAGAAACAGGAGAAAATGTCTTTTCATGTAGTGCATGAATTCAGTGCAGTTCATTGCCACAAACTGTTGGCATGAATAACAAGGGTCACAAACAAGCTGGGTGAATAACTGGCTGGATTGTCAGGCTCAAAGGGAACTGGCCAGAAGTTCAAAGTCTACCTAGCAGCCAGTTACAAGTGGCATTCCTCAAGGGTCAACACTGGGGCCAATGCTGTTTAACATCTTCATCTACGACTCACATAAGGTGATGTAATGCACCCTCAGCAGGTTTGCAGATGACAACCAGTTGGGGGGATACACTTAAGGGCAGGGCTGCCATTCGTAGAGATCTTGACAAGCTGGAGGAAGGGGCCGACAAGACCTTCATGAAGCTCAGTAAAGACAAATGCAGGTCCTGCACCTGGCATGGACTAACCCCAGACAACAGCATACCTACTGGCTTGGGAGCAACTCTTCAGAAGATCTTGGGGTCCCACCAAATAACTAGCTGAACATGAGTGAGCAGTGCACCCTTGCAGTCATAAGGCCAACAGCATATTGGGTAGCATAAGCAAGAAAGTTGCCAGCAGGTTGATGGAAATGATTCTTTCCCTCTACTCAGTGCTCCTGAAACCACCTCTAGAGTACTGTGTCCAGTTTTGAGCTCCCCAGTAGAACAACAAACTGGAAAGAGCTCAGAGGAGCTTGAGCCATTAAGACAGTTAGGGAGCTAGAGCATATGATGCACAAGGGGAAGCTGTGGGAGCAAATGCAGTTCTTCCATTACCTAAAGGGGGATTACAGAGAAGACAGAACTAGACTCTGCTCAGAGGTACACAGTGAAACAAGAGGCAAAAGTCACAAGCCTGAACACAGGAAATTCTGACTGGACATTAGGAAATAATTCTTCACCCTGACAGCGGTTAAGCACTAGAACAGGTTGCCCAGAGAGGCTGTGGAATTGCCACCTTTGGAGATGTTTCAAACTTGGCTGGACAAAGGCCTGAACAACCTGACCTAATTTTGAAGCTCTGAGCAGCTATGAGTCTGCTTTGAGCAAACAATTTGGACTAGAGGGCTCTTCCAACTCTTGATGTTTCTATGATTCTATAACTACCGCATAAACATATAAAACCACACTGTTAAACCATAAAACCATAAAAACTAAACAAAGCCAAACTTCCATACCTTTCCATGTACCATGTAATGTTGATATACAGACAAATCCCATGGGGGGGGGGATAAAAAAATATAATAGATAACACCATGCTGATGGAAATATGAGGCAAGCACTACCATGAAGGCCAATTTATGTGAAACGAACCAAAATGGGATTTAAACATGCAGGATTACCAGTATTTGTCACAGCTCTTATTTCATCATTCAGTTTTACTGGAGCAAATGATTTACCATAATACAGTGAGAAACAAAAGATCCGTTTTGCAGAGGCAAAGCTGAGTCTAACATAAAAATACTTCTGTTGTGTTTATTTTGTAATTATCCCACTGACATGCACTGCCAAGAACTGGAGAGCCTGTGTCACTGCATTCATTTTGAAGTCAGGCAAAGCCTACTTAAAATAGTCAGCGAGTCTGCAATACCTCATAAATAAACACACGGAGGGTTAAGCACAATTGACCTTTTGTCACTATTTAATTTAACAAAAGCAACACATTCTGGGTGAGGAGGAGAGCAAGTTCAAGGAAAACCTGCAGTTTTCTAATGACATTGTTCATAATTTAACCACAAAACATGATACATAAGTAAGTGCCATGAAACTTGCGCGTATTCAACTCTGAACGGACCAGCCCCTTCTTAAATAATGGAAAGAGTATTAATGAATCCTACTTTCAACAAAACACTCTTCAAGATCTGACTTCCATTGTTACAGACAAAACGTTTTCGGTACACTATCATCACTGTTTTTCCCCAAAGCAGAACACTCAGTTATTCCAAAATTTGGTTACAAGCACCATGAATGTAAACAATTAAAATTTTCATTTCTAGGCAAGTATCAGTAAACAGAACAGAAATACTGGGGAGACAACCAATGGAGACAATACAAATTCAGAGTCTGTGGAAGTTAATTTGGCTTTCTTCCCGTTAGTATAAATGCAGTAAAATCTTGAGTTTAGACGTTTGCACATTTGCAGGTTAATACCGCACATGAGCCTCATGACTGATACTTGAGCTATCTTGTGCTTGCTTGTAGGCTTCCAATATCAGTGCGTCCTGCCGTGTCATGATATGGTCCCCAGATGAGCTGAACTACTTATTGCAGAGGCACGCTCTAGGCTGAAAGATATTTCAAAGACTCCTCTCCATTAATAGCCCCAATCAGCTTTTGTCAAGAGTTTGAATGTTGGCATGATTCCAGGATCTAATAGGCATATCAGCTGAAACCAGTTCTCTGAAGAATTTTTGATTTACTTTTCAGATCAAATGTTATCTGTATTAATAAAAATATTTTGAAAAGGCTTTTTTTTTCTCTTTCAAATAATGAATAATAAAACTTTTTGACAGGTTTGAACCAGCTGTATCCTGTTGATTGTCACATCTGGAAGCAGCTGTGTTGATAAAACGGCTGCCCAATGGATACACAATGCTATTTCTTCATTTATTTTTGTACTACCACAAACATGAAAGAAAAATCCTGAATCATAAATTTAAACCTGTGGAGCCTGATTGTCCTAGGTGTTGCTGCTTGCACAGTCATTTACAGGTAGATGGAAAATACTGCTGGTCTGACCTGACAGTGTTTTACACATATTTTGCCAGGGTACAAACAATAATATGGAACACAACCTTGGATAAATTAGGTCCAGTAGGTTCTAAGGGGATTTGATCTAAAGGCAACTAAAGTCGGAGGAAAGACTCCATTGACTTAGAAGGACTATGAAGCAGATAAACACACGCATACCATGACAAATCCTTCACTGGTGATACTTCTGCTTCCAGTCCTCTCTTAACTGCACAGTTTACCAAAAACTGCAGTAAAACTAAACAGTTCTGAGGGCAGGAGAAGGCTGATAATATCCTGTGCTCTTAGAGCTTGAATAAAATTTCCTACTTTTATTTTGTATTTATTACAGAAAAACAAGGCCTACCTCATGATACCTCATTCTCTAAGTGGAGAAAACAAAAGCAAAAGGAAAAAACCTGAAGGAATATTATCCTGACCCTGACAATCCCTCTGGCCTCTTCTGGATTTGGGATACACCTTTAATGGGACTCGCCCTCCTCCCCAATAAGCCTGTATGCAATTTCCTTCAGACTTTTTTGCAGAACTGTTTGTAAAAACTGTGCATCTACTTAGAAGATTAGAATGGGCCTGCAGAGCTGTTCTACTTTCTCTAACTATTATTTAGAGTATGTATGTGCTTTTTCTAAAGTAGCAATTCTTCTGAGTAAAACTCCCTGGTAATACAACAGACATTTTTCTCCCCAGATGTGTATCATGTCTTCAACATCTGCATCTGTATATAGATTACATACAGCTTTGTACACACACCTTTTAATATCATAATTTTCTTACTGCCTAGACCACAGCTGCAATCAGTGTCACATCTGTCTGGCACAAAATTAAGTTTTTAGGACATGCATGATGCACTCTGACTTAAATCGTGTTGAAGGTACTTAGCTATTTGTCATACTAACAGCTCTTTACCTGCTTTTTTTAAAATACAAAATTAATTGGAGCAAAACAGGCTATCAAGAATGCAAATTTTAAAAATATAACTTAAAAAGCCAGAGCCCATAAAATTTGACCTATTTTCCCTTTGGATAGATATATTTGAGTAGAAATGTGTTTTGCCCAGAAACAAGTGACCTTGGGCTGGAAATATGAAGAACAAATTTCTGCATGAAATATTTTTAACAGTAAAATAACAACTCCCTAAAAATAGGGAGTTGCCGTATATTTGAAACTGGTGCTGTACTGATATATAAAAACAGTGGATTATCTTACTTGTTTTGTATTCCAAATAGGTAAACTCTGTGGTGCCTGAGCTAAAAGTAGTAAACATCATTTACTTGTGTTTATCATTGACTACACAAGTGGTTCAAACAAGAGGCCAGATTGTTCCCTTCCCATTGGAAAGGCTGGGCTTTTTGAGGGAATGGGTAGAAAATGTTCTACAAGGTGTCCCTCTTGGCACTTTCCACAACCTGGACTGTCAAAGTAAGAGATACAGTAGAGTACCCTCTTCCCTGCGGAAGGAATGAAGGTTTTTTCTCCCTCAGCACTGTAAACTCTGAGGTTAGCTGAAAGCATGTGTGTCTTCACACGAAGGTTTTCAAGAAGAAATCTTTCAAGAAGGTGTCTTCTTGTCTGACTTTACTGGATCCATGCTACTGGGACCTGCTCTGCTTAGGGCTGCCTTTGGAACTTGTAAAGGGGAAAGAAGGCCCCTTTCTACTCCCATCATTTCTGAGTTGAGGGAATTTCTCAGAAAAGTTAAAGCAGTTTGGTGTCACAAATCCCTCTTCAGTTTCTGCAATGGAAAACTGGATTATTATGTGCCTTTCCTTGCATTCCCTTCACCATCTGTCCAAAGGTTGGTTATGGAAGCTATCTATCATGCACTGCCATGGACAAGCCTCTGTGCAGATCTTCTTCTCCAGTACAAAGGTACTGGCCCCACCTCAGACTGCCTTACTGTACATTTTCAGGGACACCCATCTCTGAGGGATCTAAGTGCTTTCTTCAAATATTTAGCATGCTTTGCTGCATCACCTTCTCCTCAGCGAGGAACTTTCTGCAAGCTCAAGGTGGGTCCATTGCTGTCATTCACAAACAGAACACATTTAACCTGGAAGTTGTAAGGTAGAGAAACCTCAGATGTAAAATTCTTCTTCATTAGTTGGTGAAGCTTGGCAAACACTACCATGATCATCCAGAGAACAACGGGTTGATCTCAAGTACTCTTTGGGCTCCTTGGAGAGAGATGCTGAAGGTGAAACTGAAGATGACACGAATAAGCTAGAAGACCGTTCAGAAAGAGAAGGCGATGAACCACCCACTGGCTCAAAGGTATTGCACATGACGGATACAGGTCTTCCACTAGTAGCAGCCTGTTTAGTCTTAGTGATATTTTGCCTCTGTGGGGGAAGAGAGGCTTCCAAGTCACTGCAAAATCCATTAAGGGCAGAGTATGCAGAGACCACAGACAGATCTGAGAAGGACAGTTTCCTCCCTGTGTCTACATCAGTCTCCTGTGCACCCTCTAAGTCATCGATGTTAGGCCTAGGGCTGCATCTCCATGTTTTTAACCTGGTTGCAGGTGACCCAGTACTTAAAAAGTGAAACGGTTCACTGAAATGAAAAGTCTCTGAGGCTGAAGAGGAGCTCATTGTGGGCAAGCAGAACAGAGACTTGCTTCGTTGAAATGACCAGGAAATGCTGAAGGCACTGCTGGATCTGCGTGTGAAGTCCCCTTGATCACTGTGTCTCAAGTCCTGCTGAGAGAAACCAAGATAATGACCAAGGCCATTTGCATGATGCACCTTGTTTTGACCCATTTCTTTTGGTTGCTCAGGGACAGATTGGTGGCTCTGAGGAAGATAGGCTGGCAAAGGGGTGAAGCGGGAACCTGTTGACACAGATGGATACAGTAGCTTGTTCTGCTTTGCAGACTTCCTATACCAACTATGTGCTTGCTGCAGCAGGGAGGGGGAGAAAAGAAGAAAGATCATATCAGTGCAGAATTGGCAGTCTTACAACCATAAGTCTCCACTGCAGAGTTGTTACTGCAAATAACTACGAAGCAGACTTCATTCAGTATGCTCACAGCAAATGTTTCACTTCAATAACAAAGAGAAAGCACCCTGCCAACATCCCAAATATTTACATAAGGAGCCTTGAAGACAACAAGAATAAATGGTAGAGAAGCCCTGCCTTGCAGGCTGAATTACACTAGCTTGGAATTCTCACTCACTATGGATTTATTCTGATTCATTCATATTCTGTCTTCCAACATTACTGTATTAGTGGAAGCTAAAGAACAAAAATGAAGAGACTAGAAATGTATGTTATATATTATTCTTTCTCATTTCTTTTTTACTGTGGTGCAAATGATTTTATTTTTTCCTCTGAAAGATCAAAAAGCCTTTAGCATAGCAACCTCATTCTCCCTCACCTCAACAGGAACTCATCATTCCTTTCAACTACCTCTTTCACATTTTCTCCTTCACATCTGGTTAGCTGAATGGTGCTCTAGAACCCACTTGCTGTGTTAACTAGCTCCCAATGACTAAAAGGAGAGATTTAGACATCTAATTTGTGTGTAGATACCTAGACTAAAGAGACCTGACAGTCACGATCGGAATCTGGACCTGAATCTCACTCCCAGGGCAAGATTCAGTTGTCTACAAGCCAGATGTTTCAGAAGCTGCGCAAAGCTAGCAGCTGTGACAAATGGGGAGCCAATGCCCTCAGCAGCAGAGGGCCAGATGGCCTTGAGTATTTCACACGGCATTATACATGGCTGTGTGGGCAACTCAAATGAGCCCCTAGTGTTCAAGTAAGCATGACCTTTTTCTCCATCTCAAATATCTCTGCGAGGCTTTCAGGAGTTTGCATTTTAAAAAATTCATTTAAAATTCCTCTTGCTGGAATTTCTCATGATACAAAATTCTAGATTTTTGTTCCAAACAGGAAGGGAAGTAATGGGACAAAGTGCAAGATCATGCCCTTGAGAATTAACTATAATCTCAACCATGGAGAAAAACTTGTCAGTCGGAAACAACAGATGAGAAAGAATAAGGTATCTTAGTCACTACGTGCTATGGAAGTGACAAGGCTGTGAGAAACATGATTCCAGGCAATCTCAAGTGATTTAAGTAAGTATTAATGCAGTATGTAGGACACCAGTAAGGTCTCATCTGGAATGCTGCACATGATGCGAGTCACCCATATTAAAAAAAAGAATAAATTCAAACTGAAAAAGTTGTAGGCACAGAAAAAAATAAGAATGAATGAATTATCCATTAAAAAACTTAAAACTGCAAAAGAAAAAAAGGTTTATAATCACAACAGAAGTGCAAAAACCTTCTGCTGGAAGCAGCAGATAAAGATGGAGCTTTATCAGTTTACACAGGAGATTATATGATGTGACAGAAAGGGATGAAACCCGGCAACCTAGGAGGTTTTTTCTAATCCCGTCTCTAAAGAGTTTCCTACATTGCTGCTGATGGCATCCTGCTAGTGCACGTTGCATTGTCTTAGTGACACAGATCTGTCATATTTATCCTTTTTTCTTATTGCACTGATTTTATAGGCAAAAAAGAATTTTCACCATCTGTAAAAAATTTTTGCTCCTTTGTGATTGCCGGCTAGAGGTGATTGATAGGACAGCCAAAACCTAGGACTTCACTTAGGCATTGTAGATAAATATATTCCAATGTGTCCTTAATGAGGTATGTTAACTTATAATCTATTTTTGCATAATACAATAAGTTGCTTTCCTTAATGCCATAAAGAATTAAATGAATTCATGAGTAAAATTAACAACAGTACTGTAGCAGTTTCATTAACTGACAAAGAATCAAGAGTGCAAGAGTCAAATAAAATGAGTCAAATTCTTAATGAAACATTACTATAAACGAATTTAGACCTCTATGCGCAACATTATTTTATTTATGCAATAGGTGAGTTGATTTGTTTTAGAAATTCCTCAGCAAAATAAGAGACTTGTGTCCCTGAAGAAAATACCAGCTGTTTCATAACCAAAGACATTTTTGGATAACCCAAAAGAGTATTATATGCTGGAAGTAGACAAACAAGCCACCCCATTCTTTTGGTGTGTTTGTACAAGAAATCATTCCTTATTATATTGCTCTTTGCACTAAGCAAGAGTTCTTATCTCTTCTGTGTAGTAGCTCTGATAGCAGATAAACTACATGGGATCAATCACTACACTTGATCAACTGATAAAAGTACTATATACTTCTAGCTATCAGAGAGAGGATTGTGGATTGCCTGGCCATGGCTTGTTTTTATGCTATCGTCTTGCGTTTAAGCATATGTAATTGATAATTCAGCCCATCAAGCACCTAAAGAACCCAATACTCCAAGCAAGTGCAGTCTTCTTGTTTCTGAACTCCCTTGCAAAGGTAAGGCCTTTGGGGTCAAAAGCACTGGCAGGAGCTCAGACAAAGCTGTACCAGAAAACACAGAACTTTTGGGACAGATCAGACGCTTGCAGGAGGAATAGTTCAGGGGCAGTGCGAAAGCCTCTCCTTTATCTTGAACAGACCACACTGTCTGTCTGTATATGTAAAACAGCCCACAGACATCATAGGTAGGATTTAGTTGTTTAGTTAACGTAGCTAAGGGAGTCTGGAGAGCAATTCAGCTCTCCCTAAAGGAGACCCCTGTATCTCGTTAGCTGAACTGCTCTCTAGATCCTTGGACTGTACTGACCAGATATCCATTGACTACAATGTGAGCCACAGTGTAGGTCACACAAAAATATCTGCAGTTAGACACCACTTTAGGTGACTACAATTTGGAGCTGAACCCAAGTCCTACAGAAATAACTCCAATAGGTTTATTTTGATTTGGTTTATGCAAAGATATTTTGGACACTGGTATAAGTCTCATGCATTTAAGTGATGGTATTAATTTATTGTTCTTATTTATTGACATAACTTTTTATTGACGTGTTCCAAAGAACAAGTAATTAATTTGGTCTCTCAAAAGCTACTGAGAAATACTGGGTCTGATACAGTTGCCTAATCGTAGGTGTTTGTTTGAAATATCCCGTCTGGCATGCAAGCACACCCATGTGCCGTTCCATGTCAGGGACTTCAGTGCCCAGGAATGTCCCTGGGCATGTGATTTATTAACAGAGATAAACTCTTAACTCATGTGTGAATAAAGCACAGACATAAGAATAGGTGTTTTAAGCTCTTTCTAATATTGAAAGATCCTCCAAGTTAAATGAGCTTGTGTTAGTTTTGGTGTAGATACGCAACACAATGACTACAGGAAGGACCAAGTTACCAGGACTCAGAAGGATGCTTACCTGAGGCATTGCCTGCAGCGAAGTGGAGCAGAGGGCAGGTCAGTGCCAGGATACATGGATAAGGTGAGACAGATCACCTCTGCTAGAAACCCTGAAGGCTCTTAAATAGGAACTTTCTAACCAAGATGCAGATAAAAAGTAGAGACTCAAAGGAGAGGGGAAATGCAGTTCTAAGTGGCAGCACTTGGAAGAGGCACCCTGCCCCATGCAGCTGAATAGCTCTAAGCACATGGCCTAACTGGAATATACTTAAACTGAGAAGAAAAGTCTACTTTAGATAAGGCAGATGTTTTAGGTTTTGGTTACTTTTAACACTTTTTTCTTAGCTATTTTCACATTTCTGTGGACAGATAAGAGCATTTTATTTTGTACAAGGTATTTGCTGTTGTTCCTGCTACTGAGTCACAGTCCAGTTGGCCTGGCAGGAGAGGCTGGGAGATGTCACTAATGCAGTTTATTTCTGAACAGCTCTGTTTATGGCAGGAATTGCTTACCTTGATCATTTTTTGTTTAAAAAAGTTATGATTTAGAAGACCTGTTTTCCAATGCTGCTCTTCATGATATGGGTGGAAAGGGTGAATGCATGCTTGAAATAATAGGGGGAGGTGTTTAGCCTTAAAGCAATGTAACTGAAAGTCTTCCTGACTGTGAGGATGCTGGACTGCACAACTGTGCTACAGGTAGAGTGTCAGAAGCTCCATCTCACAAGAAAGACTGGAGGATAGACTAATGAATGGAGATTACAGGCTAATCCTATATTCTGCAGAACTGGATTATGTGGACTAATAAGACTTCTCTATATCTACATTCTGTGGCTTGTCAGAGATCACAGAGAGGATTCAGTGTTTTAGCCAGAATTAAAACTCATATAAAACCAGCCTCTAGTCCTGTGCCAAGGCCATAGGTTGTGCTCCTTCATATTACCCTCAAACTGTACATGGAGAGCAGCACACAGTGTGCACGTTCTCGTTATTGCTCCTCTTTATTTTGATCATACTGTGCATTACAATTCTATGAAGTTTAAGAACCAAACAGCATTTCCCTGTGTGACTGTTCACAGGAGAAACAATGACAAACAAATGGAAAATGCTGATCTTCCACTGCTGCTTGGGTCTTGGGGTGCTGAAAATAGCAAAACAGGATTCTGTGTGTTAAAGACTATCATGCACACTCAGTTACTCTTTTTAGCAGAATGGCTTTTTTCCCCTCTGTGAGTCTTCCTTTGACTTTGGAAGCAGTTCTATCAGCTTTAATTTTTCTTAATTCTTCTTCTTATAAGTCTTTATCTTCAGCCTCCTCATAGTTTGTTTTCTGCATTGGCCATTACCTCAATGCAGCCTGAGAAAGCACTGCCTGGTATAGCTGTGCTGCCTGTCAGAAATGAGAGTGGTAGAGATGCTGGAAAGGGGACCAGCCATCTGACAGAACAAAGACTCGATACAAACTGATGTACCACTGACACAAGCTTCTACCACATCTGAAAAACTGATCTGAACTGAAATTCAAAATACAGGGAGAGATATGTCAGACCTTTGCATAAATATGCATGGCAAAAATGGCTATTGATTGAACAGATTAGTTCTCTACTAGAACAATTTTTTTCATCTAGTGCTAATCTGATATTCATTTATAATCTCTGCAAAAATTTTTGTGAAGCCTGGAGGGATTTAGAGTCTTTGTACATTACAATATACTGTGGAAAAATTTCATGACAAATATGCAGAAATTCAATAAACAACCTGGGGAGAATTTCACAGAAATGTACTTTCAGTTTCCCTTGGGCTGCCCATACCTGATGAGAAAAATTCATGAATGCTTGTGTAGTCTATTTTAAGTTATTTGCTTTTAAAGAAAGCAGATACCGATCTTATTGTACATTATCTGCATTAAGCATTGCCAACAGGCCTCAGCTGAGATCAGAACCCAGTCAGACAGTCATTACAGCAATGACATCACCATCAGATTTTGCCAGCCTTGTTCAACAGGAGTTTGATGACGTTTGCTTAACAGCTTTAAACCACTGGGACTGATCCATAAATAAAAAACAATTCAATTTGAGAAAAAGTGGCAGAGTTTAGTCTTCAATATAATTTTTTCCTAGTGAAAAACTGACAAGACATTAATTTCTTTTTATTTATCTTCCAGAGAAGACTTACTGATTTGTCTATACACAGGCAAAGAATGTAAGACAACAGTTATCAACAGCTGAGAGACCAGATGTCAGGAATCCTGAATTCTGCTCCTCTCCAGCTCTAAATACAGTTGATGAAATCACAGTTTCTCAGATTTGAGAAATCACAGTCACAGATTCCTGACAAAACTGAGGTCACATACCTCAAAAGAACACAAAATAATGAAGCCCCCTTAACAGGTCTTACTCAAAAGGCAAAATGTATTCAGAAGGGCAGAATATCAAAAGACAAAATGTACAAATTCAACTTAAAATTGAACTGAATATATTTTTAAAAGTGGCATGTACTATGTTTACAAAACTAAAATGGGTGGGTGTCTTGTAGCACTATATATGTCAATAGTTTTTGTTGGATGTATTTTAGGTCGAGTCATCAGAGATCTTGCTATGCCATGAAAGATAATTGCCTAAAAGAAAAGACATAGAGAAAGTATCTTGCGATGAAGAAAAACAATTGAAAAATCCCTTCCTGTTTGAGATAGCTACTATGACTTCAGCTCAGGATTTTGTGTCCCCACCAAAAACAACCATTAGCAATAAGAAGAATCAAACTCCTAAGGCACTAAAAGGAAAGGAAAAATGCTGAGAGTGCAAGATTTTTAAAGACAGGAGACTAGTATTAGACTTTTGGATTAATTAATTCATTTTTAGGCACCTGCCTTGACTGAGTCAATTTTTATCCCCAAAATCTGTCATTTTCACCAGTTTCAACAGAAATTAAAAGTAATGTCTGTAAAGGCTCCTCCTACACATTCTTCTCTGTCCTTTATGCTCTTCCTGCCTTTCTTTTCTCTTTGGGTTCAAATCTGCTCTATCTGAACTATTAATTTAAGCAAACTTGCAACTCTTTTCTCATCTCCATTTTTCTTCTCACAGACCAAACTGTTCCCTGTAACAGTGCACTTTCTTTTCCCGTCTTTGTCTTTCCTCTTTGCCTCTTCTGCTTCCTGGTTTACTTGCTCCTCCTCCTCTCTTATATTTGCTCTTAACTGTAGTGACTCAAGACTACAACAGTGGAACTGTGCTTTCTTTCATTTATTTCCCAGAGTCTGTAGCTGGTGATGCTTTCGAGTAACAGGGACTATGTAATTTAACTGAATTTAAGATCAGACAGGTCTATTATATCATCTAGTCTGATCTTCTGCTTATCACTTCACAAATCATTAAGTCATTCTTTTACTAAGCCCACTGACCCTTTAGCTAGACAAAAGCATTTCAGTTTTCTTGAGACTAAATTGCTGTATGCTTCAGGCAGGGCACACAGGACACTTAGGTGCCTCAAAGCCCCAGGCTTCTATAACAGTTGAAGATTGACTAATGCTCCTAGACTATCTACATGTTTTATCAAAATCATACGAATGCTGGATGACCCAACTGGAGGCTGAGGGGAGGAGAGGAAATATTGCTTTGTGTGAGAGAAAGGAAATGCAGACTCAGGAGAGGTCTGACAGCATTTATTAGGTCAACTGAAGTAAATGCAACCATGACCATGTTGATCTGTCCCCTAAATGTCTGGAAGTGGCCCCTCAGCCTGCAGGATTTGGCTCTCCTTGGCCAAGATAAGCCTGGGATGCAAAGCTTTCCTCATGCTGCAGAGGAAGGTAAAATGTTTCCCTCAGTCTGAGTTGGGGTTGGGAGCTGAAAAGTTAGAGTTTTATCCTGACCTCAGGTACAGTAATTAGTTTGACCCTCAGCAGCTACGTAACACCTACTCCTGCTGCCCATATATCTAAGACAGGGTGTTCTCTGCATTTTCTGAGTCCTCTTGTCCCAGCTCCTTGCTTCAGCTAGGTCAGTCTCCAGTACTTTGTAAGAAGACACAATCCCCATTCCCTTCTCTCAGCCTAAAATACATTCGGCCAGTTGGGCACCATGGAAAAATAATTTGCTCCTGATTTTTGCTTTCAGCTATTGCGGGTGTGAGGTTTGACAACGATTATACTTTTCATGTAGATATGTATATGTTTTAAGTAAGCTGAGGGAAATAAAGGCAACTACGTTCTCTTCATGGCCCCAGACAAAAGGGGATGAAGAGAAGAGCATGAATCTCATAGCCACCTGTATATATTACACTGAATAAACAAAGAGGTATTCAGCTATAAATTTTTTATTCCTTTTTCTGTATAACACATTTGCTGACGTCCACTTGGGCTTATAACCTTCATGCTACTTCCCATCTTCAAGTCTTTTGCACTGCAAATTCTTATCACAGAATGCTCTTATGCATACAGATGGCATACATCTGCCACCACAGATTTTTGTATTTTGTATTTTTTGTACGTCTCTATGCCAGACATATTCAACAATTATATACTGAGCTAATACATAAATGACTGTAGTTCACCTCATGAAACCATGAGTGGATGAATACTGCCTGACCATAGATGTAGGATACTCATTCCGTACACCAAACGTTGGAGAAATCTCCAAGGTAGTAGAGACCTGAGCTTGCAGGTAGCACAGCAGCAGATTAATGAGACTTAATGGCTAGGTCCACAGGCAATGTTTTCTCAAAACCAAAGCTTCAGTTAATAAACCATGTTTTCTGAACATGATTATACTGCATCTGAACTCAAGAATACAGTTCCCCAGTATATGTAATCAGAAGGTTGCCTGACTCCCTCAGCAACTCAGCTAAAAATCCCTCTAATTAAAACCTGCAGGCAGTTAACTTTTGTGTTATTATTTCAATGATATTCTATAAAGCAACACTAGACAGAAAATATCCACACCATAAACAGTATAGGGTCATCAGTATAATCTTTAATGGCAAAGAACCCAGGATTTTTATTTCTCTTGGCTTTCCAGCAATGTTGTCCACTCCTTGCTGCTGGAAATGGTGGAGGAGGAAGGATTTCAGCATGAAATTGGTTGTTACAGGAGTCAATTAGGTGCCTGAAGGCAGGTGCTAGGTACTATTTGATATCCCCTAGGGTTGCCTGCTGGCATTCCAGGAGGGCACAGCTCTCCTGTGGGTCCTGGGTCTAGCCTGCCAGACCTCTTTTGGGTGTCCCAGGTACCCTCAGGCATCTAAAATGGCAGTACATCCTATGCTTAGGCACTGAGCCACTACTTAGGTGAGATATTCATTTGCCTTTCTCCCCACCCCCCAAGTATGTCTGCATGTGCATGTGCACACACACACAGAGCATCTAGAAAATACTGCCAAAATGCTATTTTTTTGTACCTTTCCTACCCTGTCCAAAGACATCCTTCTAATTTAAGGAGGCCATCTGTGCACTTTCTTTCTTCTCTCTGGTCATTACCCCTTGCTTCCCAAACATGCATGGCCAAGCTAACTCATCAGTTATTAACCTTTCCTGCTTCCCACATTGCACTGCCTGCTGTGCAAATTCATTAGCACTTCAGCTGTCTCTGCGGGGATTATGCCCACAGGCAGCCAGGAATTTGGACAAGACCTATAAAACCAGCAGTACATGGTATATTCTTAGCTACTCTGTTCACATATTTTTCCCACTGCTCTTACAGCAGCTCCCCAGAGCCCCTGCTTCTGGGCTTAGCAATGGTGAAGCAATGTGGGTGTCTTCTTCCAGGATGCAGACATGTTCTTAAGCCATGCTCCTGCTAAAATCAACTGAGGTGCATCCCTTCGCTTCATTTGGTATATAGGTACATATAGATCCTCAGTGTTAACTTGCTGATATGGAAAAGATACTGTGACAAAATAATTTTGAAGGGATTTCTTGCAAATGAAGGAATAGGGACTCTGATATTAAACAGACTTGTCCTGCCCACGAATAACTTTATTTTCTCTTGCACTGACTTTATCTAAGCCCCTTGATAATTGCATTTGCAAAATGGTTAAGAACATGGATCAATCTTGCTGTCAAGTATCCCAGTCCCTGTAAGCACACCAAGAAAAACACAGAAGTCACATCTTGTTAGTCTAATCATGGAAGTATACTCAAATTTCAAACATTAAACACCGTCCGTTATTAAAAGGAGATGTAAATCTATCATTTTAGGCATAATTGCTAATTTTCATCTGTAGAGAGGCATAGCATCAATATGCAGCAATTAAAAATATTCTGTCGATTACTGAATACCAACTAATGTGCAGGCTGAAAAATATTACGATGTCATTGTTTGGATTCACATATTTGGGAAGAGATGAAAGTTATTATTATTAATAGATACACTTTGTGAGAACTCCTGTACCTCACTTTTAAAAAGTAGATATTGTAATTTGTTTTTAACTCAGAATGAATTAAAACAATACAAAGACTCCATGTAGCACCAAATTCAGTGCTTCCTATAGCCCATGCTCCATCATATAATCCCTTTTCCTGAACTGATGGAACTGATGATCATCCTGTCTTAAATTAAGGTATTAACTTGTTTGCACCTACTGGGAAGCTGTTACAAAGTTGGCCATCAATATGAATAACTGCCAGCGTAAATCTGTTTATTGCCAGTTTTTTTTTCCTGTGCCAAAAGAGTCACTTAAGCGAAATAGCCTTTTTCCATCCCTGCTGTTTACCTTCTGATATATTTTTAGAGAATAGTCAGAGCTCCCCTCAAACTTACTTTGGCTAGGCTCAGGTCGCCCAACTCTTTCAGTTTCTATTTGTAAGACAGTCTCTCCATCCCTGCACACAAGGTGTGATCCCTCCCTGTACCACTCCTGTCTGACGTCACCTTTCTGGGGCCCAGAACTGCACATGGGTGAGGCCAGCAGTGTCTTTTGCAATGGCACAAGCACTTCCCACACTCCATAGTGGATACTACGTCTCATATATGCTCAGGACTGCATTTCTCTTTTCAAGGCCATGCTGCACTGGTAACTTGAAGCACCTGAGCACAAATAGGTCATATATTTCCTCTTGTATAGTTAGACAGCTCCACTTCTGATTCTATGGACTTGTTTAAAACCTGTAAACCAGGACCTAGGCTTCATGACATTATAATTTCATAATTCAGACCCAAAGTCTCTGTTTTCCTCTATTTTGTATATATTAAACTTCTTTTGCTTCACCACACTTCTAATGTGATAATTTCCATTTCCATAACTTCATGTCCATTTGCAATTTTGCCCTCCTGTTCAGCATAATCAACCTCATTGAAAGCAGAAAAAAATAATTTAATTTGGGGACCATTCTTAACAGTCTTTTCTTCTTCTTTTTTGAGTATATGGCTAAAATCTTGTTTTAATTCTCTCTGCAAGGTTTACCTCAGCCTGGTGGTTGGCAAGCCTCGCTTTTCCTCTGTACTGCCTGCCTCCTGTTATTTCTCAAGATTTGCTGTTTTGAAATGAAAGCCTTCTTTACAAGCCCTCTCGGTTTTTTCCTTCCCTTTAATTTACTCAAAACCAGTGCAAGATCACACAAACCAAAGTTATATCACATAGAAGAGATCCACAGAAAAACAGAAAAATGGTTGTAGCTATGAGTGGTTACTGTGTAAAAGCATTGTGATGGCTCTTGTAAACTTAAGTCTGCAAGTTATCTCAGCCTAACACAGATATGCCTACAGTGCCAGCAATCATCTTGACAAATTGGTGACTAACTTGGCAGAGGGGTAGGGAAGCCGAATTGCCTCCTGAGCCCTGCATGTGTGCTGTTCAGTTCTGACATGAGGCATCTCTGCAGGCATCATCTGCCAGAAGGCATCAAAGGGTTTGGCCACCACCTGGATGTGACTCCCCAGAGTGCAGAGGCCCTGTATATGTGGATTTTTAGTTATGCAGCTACGTACCCAGAGGCACTATGCTGCAGTGGGCATGTATGTACCCAGCTCTGCAAGAGGTCCATGCAGTGGAAGGATCACACCCACAATGCTTCTTCTGCAGAAATAAAGCCAGACAATTTGGCAAGCTTTATGAATGAAATTCACTCTAAAATATACCCCACTCTAAAGCCTAAGCAGCAGTCTTCTAAAGGTGAGGGTCTGCGCTCTTTGATTCACATGCTTAGCAGCAATAAATACCTTTGCAGTGAAGGAATGCACATTAACCTCTCTCTAGACTGCCACATATACCCTTCTGCAGAGTAGGGGAGCTATTAAAAGCTTGCTGCTTGTTATGCCATTTAACTTTCTTGGATGCAGTGTGGTGAGGCGTGCTGATACAATGTGCAGATATGATGACTGCAGATGTCCTCATAAATAAATTCTCTTTTAGGATCTGATTATGAGCACCTGATATAAGCTCTAAAGGAGAGTCTATGGGAGTGTGCCTGCTAGGTTGCTCTTTAAGGTGCATTTCTTTTCCTTCACCACCTTTCCCCCATAATGATAATCACTGTGCAGAAGAGAGGTGCAGTTTGTCATCCCATTTTTTCAAACCGATTCAAGAAAATATTGTGTACCATCAGGAATTCCAGTTGTCTTTCATAAAAATCTGCTAATTGAGAGCTATTTTATAAAACTCTGTCAGTGCCCATATTTCTCATAAAACTATACCCATTAGTCAGCATTTCTCCACTTGGGTTTGTAATTCCTTCTCCCCTCATTCTTTTAAACAACTACCTCATCTCAAATCATTCTTTGTGTAAACTGAAGCTGACTGATATCTGCACAGTATCACCAACTGCTTTCCTGATTAGTTATACACACATAGTAAGGGGTTTTGAGTTCTTTC
This sequence comes from Apteryx mantelli, assembly GCF_036417845.1. Taxonomy (NCBI): domain Eukaryota; kingdom Metazoa; phylum Chordata; class Aves; order Apterygiformes; family Apterygidae; genus Apteryx; species Apteryx mantelli. The sequence goes on from NC_089978.1 coordinate 31,627,046, forward strand.
TTTAGCAGTAATGTCCTGGCTCTTCCAGCTAGGACAGAGCACTAGAAAAGCCTCCCTTCCTGGCTGCTGTCTTAGGTTAAGCTTTTCTGTACAAAATCAATAAATATGCTTCTGTTTTCCTGTATACTAAACTTACCTGCAAAAGGATCCTATTTCCATCATGGTCTTCAGTTTGCCACCTGCCTTCACTGATTGGGCTGCAAGAGTTGGGCAAGAGAGGAACAAGCTGTCCAACATCTTTTACTCTGAACTCCAGCACTGCTGACTCAGTTGGGGCTGGAATCTGGCCCTTCGGGAGTTTTTTTAAAGAAAATTGAATGTCTATGTCCATGTTAGAATAAATTGGGAAAACACAAAAGTCCGCTTTTTTCTGACATACTGGTCTTTTCAGGATTAACTCATACAATTTCAAAATGTCAACAAAGTTTTCACTCCTGCAGTATATAGTGAAGCGGATAATTTCTTTTCCATAATGCACTGGGCGAATGGCCCACAGAGGAGTCCCTGGAGCCAAAGTGTAGAAGTCCTGGCTGCATGGCATGTAAGGCAGGAACTTCCCATGCACTTGCTCTGTGTGGTGGTAATGCCAAGGTGGCCGCTGAAAGGTTTCATGGAGTTGCAAGATCGGTTCTTCTCCATATTCCTCCTGCAGAAACAGAATGATGGCAAGGGCTGGCTGAGAAACACCAACTTTACCTTGCTTCCTGTGCTTTTGTGATGCTCGTCTCTCTGAGACTCGAAACAGCTGGAGGTCTGGATGGATCCAGGCTAGAAGATAATCGATGGCTTGCTGGAGAATCTTAGATTCTCCTGGGTCTGTGATAATATGTACACTAACAAGGAATGGGTCCTGTACGTCTTCCACAGAAAGTTCACCTGATAGTATAAAAAGAAAAACATCCATTAGGATTTTAAACCTACTAATTTCCTTGACTGTTGTAAAGATTTAGGTGATCCTTAAAGGAGAAACAGACTACTCAGTCCAACCGGGCTTTGTTTTCCTCTCTCTCAACCTCACCTACAATAATCTAAAAACAAGGTGCAGAGATATAGCAACAAACAAAATAACCAGGAAGACAGAGTAGCTTTATCACGCATACCACAACAGTTATTGTTTCTACTGAGGCAGCCTCCAAAGACGCTACCCAATGTGAATTTCTGTGCTAGACAAGAACTGCCCAAACAGCTGATAGGTAGGAATGACAAAAACATTGATACAGAGTGGGGATGGAAGGGGCACTAATAATGTGCAGAATGATTGCGGTGGACAGTGTTCATCCCATCTTGTTTTAATTTGTGCCATCTGGCTTGGGGCATGGAAATTACACCACTGAACTCCACTCTACCACCTTGCCACTGGAGTCTTCCATCAAGTTAAGAGTGCTCTGTGTCCTGAAGGCAACTGTTTTAATAAGCAAGGCAAAGTTTGTAGGGAGAGGTAATATCTTTTATTAGACCAACTGATAGAGCTAGGGAAAAAAAACAGACAAGCCTTCAGGCACACAAGCCCTTCTTCAGGAAAAGATATTACCTCTCCATACAAATCCTGCACTGTTTATATCTTCAGACCATCATTTAGACCTACAACAATACTACTGCTTCAAGGATTTTATAAGATTAAGGAAGACTGGTAAAAGCAGGAAGCACAAAAAATTACACTCACTCAAGGGAAAAAAGAAATCTCTAGTTAGTACTGGGAATGTTCAAAGGGGCTCTATATATGCCCTGGCCCCTAAAAGCTACCTGACAGCTCAGCAGCAGAGCAATGGCTGGTTAGAGGGCAGGGGAGAAACTGTTATTACTGTTCTGCTGGAGTTGCATGCCAAAAAAGGTGCACATAAAAGATCCAAGACAGCTTAATACTGTACACCGTTCAGGTAGTCTGGATATTGTTGCTGAAATGGCTCCCTCTATTTGGTGTTCTGAAACTACTTGCATGTATGAGACCCAAGCCTGGGCACAAAGCCTAAACATGTGAAGAATCAGAAAGACTTCCCCAGCTTTTCATTGTGTAGACCACATTTAATAGAGGGATTGTCTCACTGACTGCTTCCCCTCCTGTTGGCAATCGTATGAACTTCTCCCTCCTCCCCTCTGGCATCAGAATAACATTCCTGTGATACTTCAGCAATTGCTTTAATGGAAAAGCAGTATTACACAAGCAGTGTATTTTAGTTGCCTTTAATGCAGAATAGCCACAAGACATGGAGAGAAGCTAAATGCAACTGTGTAGCTTTCCAAAGGTGACCAGTGAACATACCTCCAGTCTCAATTTAGGAGCTCCTGAAATACACAGTATGCAGAGGAAATAGCAAGAATGCATTTTGCCTCGAGTAGATTTGGAAAAAAACAAACAGATAATCAAAAATACAATTACAGCAAAGTTCCTGTATCTCCACATGAAATGGGTGATGCGGAGTGACTTTGTCACATGGTTAATGGAAAAAAAACAAAACTTGAAGCAAAAAAAATCTGTCAGTATATCATAGGAGGCGCTGCTGTAACACCTGTTACTAGTAGGTAATTTTTAGATATCCCCTGCAGATAGTCACAGTGTGGGAGAAAGACAAGGGGTGTGTGTGTGGGGGTAGATGTCTCATGGTCCTGTGCATGGGGCAGCAGGACAGGAAGGAAAACAAATTGTGGGGACAGCGATCTAATAAAACTAGAAAGAAAACAATCACCATAGCTACACAGTCATTCGTTTTCTAAGATTGGTATAGAAGATGTTCAGCTCTCTTCTCCCGCCATTTCTTTTGTCACACAAATGCTATCAAAGTCTGCAACAAGAGACAGGCTCGATATTTATGCATATAAATGACTGTAGCTTTGAAAGAAGCCTGGGCTCAACAATGCGAAGCAAAGAGCCATCGTTCCTGTGGGCTGCTTGTTTTGCATTGAAAAAAAACCCTGAGGATGGCTTTTCTGCCCTCCTGTTGCTCAGCATGGTGCATGGACACTGAATGGTCTAAGCATTTTTCAAAAGTGAAGCGAAGCCTTCGGGGGAGCCAGCGCCAGTATTAGTATTCTGCAGCTATCACTGACTGTGCCCATCAGCACCAGACACCAGAACAGTCAGCCCTGGAAGGCCACCAAAGCTCTGCACAAAACCATCGTTAGGAGCTAAGGTGATACACACAGTAGAGAAAAACACCCTTTTTTGAACTAGAAGTAACTATGCTGAAGGGAAAAAAGTGTAACAGATCAGTAGAGAAAGAGCTGCAGTACCTATTGTATGTTAGCAAAGATACTCTTACTGTAAATGGGTGCCAATTCTACACCTCTCATTATGTGGCTTCTGTGCTTATAAAAAGGCAGCCTTTTCATTTAGAAAAGGAAAACAGAAATACAAGAAAAGCAGAAATACGAGACAAGAAGCTGAGAGAAACTTCCCCTGAGCTGATGAAAAGCTGCAAATTGTTTCTATTTTACTAACAAGTCTTTTTGCTTCAGCTCACAGGGGAGGGGGGAAATGGCACCCTTTCTCATGACAGAGTTCAATCTGCCCTCTGGCAAATTGTCACGGAAGCAAATGAAAGCTCTGCATATGTATTAGCCTTCCTGTGTTACTAGTTAATCCCACAGAAAATATCAAAATGCTGAGGCATCTATTTGAAAATAAGCTCTACAGTTCTTACAGCTATTACAATTTTTTTTTCCTATGACAGAAGGGAATTAGTTCTTTCTGGGTTGGCAAAGCACTAACATTGCTAAGAGGTAAATACCATGAAGATTGAGAGCATTTTATAATTATAAACTTTTTACTCATCTATTAGCTAGTGTTAGCAACCCTGAGAGGCTAAAGCACAGACCTGATGGCAAACAAGACAGCCCAAATGCTGAGGGGCTGTTGCACTTCACGTCCTAAAGCTGGGAGCTGAAAGTGACCTGCCTATTTATGATTAAGTCTTGGATGGGTCTTTATGTGTTATTTTGTTGCTGATGCAATATTTAACTACACACTTTTTTGACTTCCTGAGCCGAGAAAAGGAAAGTTCTGCAAAGCAGAACTGTTATTTTGCCCTCCGTTCTTCCTCCTCCGCTTTCCCTGCCCAGGTATCAGGATTTATTTGTCAGAAAGATATTCTGACAGAAAGCAGCAGGTGCTGTCAAATCAGCCTGTGCTAGCTGCCTCTTTTGTATACTACTTCAGCGCAATTCTAGTTGCCTTGTCTTGGGGATGGACATGACAGGGACCAGTCTGTCTAGACTAGTTGTCTTCATTCCCTGCTCAGTACCTGGAGAGAGGCTGCTGCCTTTGAAAAAACCCACAGAGGCTGATCCTGCCTGCCTAATTTCTTTCTTCTCCCCTCACTCTCTGTCGAGAAGAGACATGCCTCCACAGGATGAACCCCTCTGCATCCAGAGACCACCCAGTCCACCCCTGACAAGAGGTGCCTAGTGGAATGGCTGTGGCAGCAGTGGGATTTAGTGACACCAACATCCATGCACAAAGTGGGAAGCAATGAGTTAAGTGCTCTGCTTCCTTTGGAGGGGGGGTATGCTGTAAAGCTCAGCCTCTCTGGTATCTGGGTAACACCACTCTTGTTGAAGCTGGCCAGGAATGCAGGATTCCTCCTGCCGAAGCAAGCACAAGCAAGCATAACTTTAAGCCAGTAGTCCTAGGAGCTAGGCTCAGCTGGAAGTAGGCAAGACTGAAATTGCAGCCCCTTCTCCATGGAATATATATGTATTTTATACATTAGACCATACCAGAGGCAAAATGTCCCCAGAAGAAAGGAGTAGAGGTTTCCCCACCACCAGATTAGAGAAGTGTCTCTCTTGCATCTGCCTTTTGGCCCCTGGACTCTGTGTACCTGGCTCTAGGAGGTGGAGAATGGTCACCCCAGTTATCAGGCTGTGGCCTGGCAGTCTGGTCCCTTTTTTACAATGTGGGAGGCACAGATACACGTTCCCTGAAGCTGTCATCCATGAACAGCCCACGGCTCTTCCTTTCTTGGGGGAGTGCTATAACCACTCCTCTATTTCAGAAAACCTCACCCCCATTGGAAGTCTTAATGACATCCCATTTTCCAGGCTTCTCCAGTGGACTTAGCCAGGACTGGTTGTCTACCTAAATTCAGACCATGGCAGAGCTTAGGGAGGAGATAACCACTTGTCTCTCTAAAACATCTCTCCTAAGCTTGTGTTGGTGAATCAGGATATAGACCCAAAGATCCTTCAGACTCACCAGGGAGATACTTAATGAACTGAATAACCTACAGGGTTAGGCAAACCTGGAAAGTATGTGAGTTCGGATGTAGTCTGAAGCAAAGAGATTTTAGACAGACTGGATCCCAGCCCCAGTTTCTGCATGGGAAAATGCATTTGCAAACTGTTAGATAATTTCAAATTTCCAGGCACCTACATTTTCAATTTTCTATCAAGGAAACTGAGAAAAAATATTCAACCTACAAATATTTGACATAAATCATTGTTTGAGCTGACCCGCAACATTGCATTGTGAACACTAGAACACTAACTTGCAGTTTCCCGTTGTGGCATACTGTTTGATGGGAACCAAAGTCTGAACTTCTCTGCTCCCCTACACATTAGATTCCCTTATTGCTACATGAGGCAGTAAGATTTCAGATTTCATTCTGACCAAATTGTGCGATACTCTATAAGGGATGTAAACCGGGAAGGGAGAAAGGATCAGAACGAGCACACCAAGTTCCTGAATTACAGCTCCCAACAGGCAGTACATTGTTATCGAGAAATAATAAAATAATTCAAAACAAATCATTACAGATCATTATAAGATATTTTGTTTATTGTTAACAAATGAAAATATTTCAACTGTGGGAATGCAGAAGAATTTTAATTGTATAAATAATGTCAGAACAAAACATTATAGTATTTCCTAATTGAGACTTCTCAAGATTTCTGTTGCATAGGGAATTTCAATATTTCCCTATTTTAATCCCATTCCAAAACACAAACAAATGCTGAAATGCTTGCATTTCTACTTGAACAGGACCTTCACATTTTACGTGACTCTAATGCAAGACTGACCCTTTTTGGTGTGGTAACTGAAAGGCTCATAGGCAGGCACAAAAAGAGAGGCTATTTTCATAAACAAGCAACATCATTTTATAGGCAGTTGTGATAGAAGTGGTTACTGACCACCTCTGGCAGCAGAACCCACTGGCAGGTCATGCTTTGATGAATTATGCAGCATCAATAATCTTTTGAACAAGCAGGATGTGACAGATTCACCAGAGACTCCATTCTCTTTCCCCTGAGTTTAACAGCATCTGATAAATGCAGGACTGCAGGATAATGTGTTTTGCAGCATGCCGTGCTTTGTGCACCACCTCAAACTCATGAAGGATATTCAGAAGCAAGGAGGAAGGGGATGTTCTGCATGGCACAGCTGCAAAAAAAGAAACCACTTTCATGCTCCCATCAGAGCAGCATTTTCCTGGGGAGCTGCAGCTGGGCGTTCTGTTGGAGATAACGGTGCCATGGTGCTCCCTCCTCCATCCTTACTAAGGTAGAATAGACAATGTGTAGCAGACCAGCATACCGACATGTAATGCAACATGTTCAGTCTGCTTCTCCAGAGAGGCACATGAAACAGGTGCTCTGTGTTGTTATCCAGTCACTCCTGAACCCCAAAAAACCATAATGAGCAGGAATAACGCTGGAAAAATGAAGCTCATTATCTGCCCACTGGAGATAAAAAGCTTTCTCTGAAACATTAAAATGAACAGTCTTTCAAGGAGATGTCATTACCCTTAGTGTACAGCATGCAAGCAACCCTGCAGCAGTGAATCTTACCAAAAAGTGATACTTAATGCCCACACAGGCACTGCATGATCCACTAAAGGCAATGGCAGTTGTTATCACCTGATACCTTTGCTGTTAGAGGGTTTAGCAATTGCAGCTTTCCTTGGTTGCATGAAGTCTCTGCTGAAACTCTCCACAGTGCTACAGCTCTCGGGGAATTCCAGTCCCTCACCTGCTCCATTGCTCTGACTTACCAAAGGGTAAAACTTCATGATCAACTTAAGCTGCTGCTGAAAGGAGCCATCTCTCTCTCATCCCTCACCTCTCCATGCACTCCTGCCTACTCCTTCATGTTGGCCTAAGTACTCATGCAGCTATGCAGCTCAAGCTGATCCTGAAACTGCATCATGACACTCAGTCGCCTGTTTGCAGACATGCCCAGTCAACAGCGCCCAGACCACCGTCTCACCCTGTCTTCAGAATCATACTACTCCCTTCGTACCCATAGGAAACACAAACATTGTGGCCCAAAGTCATCCAGTGGAAAATTAGGCACCTAAGAGATGTCCTCCATTCAGAGGCTGTCTGTCTGGCGCTCCTTTTGTAGTCAATGGTGAGAGACAATCAAATCTGTGATGGGGCCCATCACTTTCCATTGCCTACAGTGGGAGTCAAGGGTGATTACACTGCCATCTTGGGCACCTCAGCCACGCAACTAAAATTAGAAGGAATAGTTGTGGGCCAGCATGCTTATCTTTAAGATCATTCTCATTCTGCTAACTTATCTTGCTGTACCACTTTGTCAACAAATGAGACATGCTTCCATAATGACCATTATGAAAGAAATGCTCTTGAATTATGTGACTGCCATGTCTTCCATTACATCCTTGAAACAAACTTCTTTGATTCTTTTACAGTCAAGCTGCTAACTGATCACAGCAACTCAAGCAGTCAGGGGCTGCTTAGATCATGAATAAACCCTCAGTCCCTGTTCCCTCTTTCCCCCATCTCCTTACTTACAGCACTTCAGCTTTCTCACATATCCCCTAAACCACCTAGCAGACAAGAAGCAGTTTACACTTGGTATAAACATATGTATGTGTTGCCTGTGTGTTGATTGCCCAGCTGTATGCTGGAAGAACAGGTAACTTGCGCTCATATCACAGTCTTCTTTCTCCACAGAGACAAAAATTTGTCCCTCTGTCTTTCATCCAGTGGCTGATTTTGGTGAAACCTGTGGGAACTTAACATCTCTGAGATCTTCATTTCTCTATCAAAGTTCCCTGAACACGAGCAAAGGGCTGAAAAATGTGAAGACAGCTGGCATAATCATATCATGTGTCCCTTCAAAAACAGGCTAAAAAGGAGACTCGAGTGCCACATTGTGTTTCTAGCTGTGCTTTGTAATCCTGTGTCCGTGACACTGCTGCCTTCTCTTTGCAACACCCATGTGCTCTATTTGGGCTTTACGCAGCCTGTAGGCATGTCAAAGCAGAGGTTGTGCTTTACTGTATACTAAGCACCTAGCACAAAAGGTCTCCAACCCCCCAAAGAAGGTATATGGGATCTTCACACAAACAGTAGGAATCCACAGCAGGTGCTTTCACACCATGGTTACAAGCAAGCAAGCAAACTGTTTGGCAATCCTTCATAAATGCCTCCAAGGATAAGGATTTTTCACCAACATTGTGGTCTTCTCCATAAGCTCTTTGCTCTTCATACTGCATGGTGTTTGTGCAACCTGGCATTCTCCTCCCCCCAAATATGCTGCTGATGCTATACCCTATATTGATAACTGCAATGTTACAAATAGCCAGAGTTTCAATTTTTTAAAAATTTCCTTATTATTTACTCTCTGGAGAGCCTTATGAAAGAGCCTATAAGAAAGCCTATATATGAGCCTGTAAGAGAGTCTTATTTTAGTGCTCTTATCAACTACAACTTTACCTACAAACTTGCTGGAAAGCAAGAATGGCACACAGCTTCAGGGATGAAGATTTAAGAAAATTCACCATTATGGTAAGACTACTGATAAAACGGCAGAAATAGGCAACATTTAGCTCTGTTTGCTTGTGCTTCCATCTATCATGATGGTGCCAGGGGCTTTTAATTGATTTTTTTAGAGCACATTTAGAGTCCAACCTCTGGTACTCACCCTAAACTTCTACCTGTTGCTCATACATGGAGCAAGGTGGCATTTTGCGTTTCTGGACACACTCATGTACACTACACAATGAATCCAAATCTGGCACAGGACCCTCATTCTGATCAGAGATACCAGCTTTTCAACCTCATTTACATCAAATTCATGCTCATCCTTTACTCCATAGCTCACTTCCTAACTTGCTATACATACTCACAATGAACAAAAAACATTTAAGAGCTTGCAGGCAACAGGCACCATTTAAGAGAAAAATACCTTGAAGGGATGCGTTTGAGATCCTGAGTTTCTACAAATGTTACTTGTTTTTAGCTCAGCACATGCAAAGCAGTGTGGAGCAACTGTTCACCAAAAAGCTGTGTAAGCTAGAATGGAGAAGTTTAGCATAAAGTATTGTTATAGGAATTTTGAGCCATTTCCCCCTGAGGCCAATGGTTGGAATTTCCCCTCTTCCCTCCCACATAAAGTTTACCGCAATTTGCGAGCTGTCTTGGAGTCTCAGTCCAGTTTGCATTGCACATGTGTCCATACCACAAAACAGATTCACATGATTTGGCATCTTCAGTAGCTCTCTTCACTCAAAAGCCAAAAATCTACCTTGATTTCCCCATCTAGGGACTCAAATGGTTCCATCACACAGAGGAGAGTTCTCATAGGAGACCTGAAGTCCATGGGAGAAACAATAAGGAGATTTTTTTTTCTATTTCCCTGAAAAGTATTCCTGATCTGTGGACAGGACAGTTGTCAATTATATTTCTGTATCTTTCAGAAACATGCAAGAAAAAAGAGCAATCAGAAAATCCTGCACGGGGAACTCTCAATCATAACGGTGAGCTGCTGTTCACAAGATTTGTCCCAGTGAGATCAATGACACTACTGGCGCAAATTCCAAACGGGCCTTAGCCTTCCTCGTCGCATCCCTGCATACTCTGAAGGAGTGTTCAAGAGAGTTGGTTAATATTCAAACATCACTTCCTCCAGGCTCAAGAGCGGTGCATCCCTATGAGTAGGAAGTCAAGCAAAGGAGGCAGGAGACCTGCATGGATGAGCAAGGAGCTCCTGGCAAAACTCAACCAGAAGAAGGAAGTATACAGAAAGTGGAAAGGGGGACAGGCCACTTGGGAGGAATATAGGAATGTTGTCAGAGTATGCAGGGATGCGACGAGGAAGGCTAAGGCCCGTTTGGAATTAAATCTGGCTAGAGATGTCAAGGACAACAAGAAGGGCTTCTTCAAATACATCAGCAGCAAGAGGAAGACTAGGGAAAATGTGGGCCCTTTGCTGAATGGAGTGGGTGCCCTGGTGACGAAGGATGCAGAGAAGGCAGAGTTACTGAATGCCTTCTTTGCTTCAGTCTTTACTGGTCAGGCCAGCCCTCAGGAGCCCCAGACCCTGGAGGCAAGAGAGAAAGTCTGGAGAGAGGAAGACTTTCCCTTGGTGGAGGAGGAGTGGGTTAGAGATCATTTAAGCAAACTTGACACCCACAAATCCATGGGCCCTGATGGGATGCACCCACGAGTGCTGAGGGAGCTGGCGGATGTTATTGCTAAGCCACTCTCCATCATCTTTGAAAGGTCATGGAGAACAGGAGAGGTGCCCGAGGACTGGAAGAAAGCCAATGTCACCCCAGTCTTCAAAAAGGGCAAGAAGGAGGACCCAGGGAACTACAGGCCAGTCAGCCTCACCTCCATCCCTGGAAAGGTGATGGAGCAGCTCATCCTGGAAGCCATCTCCACGCATGTGGAGGAAAAGAAGGTGATCAGGAGTAGTCAGCATGGCTTCACCAAGGGGAAATCATGCCTAACCAATCTGATAGCCTTCTATGATGGAATGACTGGCTGGGTAGATGAGGGGAGAGCAGTGGATGTTGTCTACCTAGACTTCAGCAAGGCTTTTGACACTGTCTCCCATAGCATCCTCATAGACAAGCTCAGGAAGTGTGGGTTAGATGAGTGGACAGTGAGGTGGATTGAGACCTGGCTGAATGGCAGAGCTCAGAGAGTTGTGATCAGTGGTACAGAGTCTAGTTGGAGGCCTGTAGCTAGCGGTGTCCCCCAGGGGTCAGTACTGGGTCCAGTCTTGTTCAACTTCTTCATCAATGACCTGGATGAAGGCACAGAGTGCACACTCAGCAAGTTTGCTGATGATACAAAACTGGGAGGAGTGGCCGATACGCCAGAGGGCTGTGCTGCCATTCAAAGAGACTTGGACAGGCTGGAGAGGTGGGCAGAGAGGAACCTCATGAAATTCAACAAAGGGAAGTGCAGGGTCCTGCACCTGGGGAGGAATAACCCCATGCAGCAGTACAGGTTGGGGGTTGACCTGCTGGAAAGCAGCTCTGCTGAGAAGGACCTGGGAGTGCTGGTGGACACCAAGTTAAGCATGAGGCAGCAATGTGCCCTTGTGGCCAAGAAGGCCAATGGTATCCTGGGGTGCATCAGGAAGAGTGTTGCCAGCAGGTGGAGGGAGGTGATTCTCCCCCTCTCCTCAGCCCTGGTGAGGCCACATCTGGAGTACTGCGTCCAGTTCTGGGCTCCCCAGTACAAGAGGGATGTGGCACTACTGGAACAAGTCCAGCAAAGGGCTACAAAGATGATTAGGGGACTGGAGCATCTCTCTTATGAGGAAAGACTGAGAGAGCTGGGCCTGTTTAGCCTGGAGAAGAGAAGGCTGAGAGGGGATCTTATCAATGTGTACAAGTATCTGAAGGGAGGGTGTCGAGAGGATGGGGCCAGACTCTTTTCAGTGGTGCCGAGCGACAGGACGCGAGGCAATGGGCACAAACTGAAACACAGACACTTCCATCTTAACATGAGGAAAAACTTTTTCACTGTGAGGGTGACAGAGCACTGGAACAGGTTGCCCCGAGAGGTGGTGGAGTCTCCTTCTCTGGAGATATTCAAAAGCCGCCTGGATGCAATCCTGTGCAATGTGCTCTAGGTGACCCTGGTGGAGCAGGGGGGTTGGACTAGATGATCTCCAGAGGTCCCTTCCAACCTCAGTGATTCTGTGATTCTGTGAAATGAGTCTGCATCATCTGGGTAAAGTACAGGGCTTTAAGTAGCCACCTATGCTGCTGCTGAACTCAATCCAGTAGAAAAATACAGGAAAGGAGCATTAATTAATCATGTTCAACTATTACACTAATTTTTTTTATGTCTATTTTATATTGTACGCAGAATTGAGCAAAGTTGCCTAACTTTTAGTGGAGGGGGGGAAAAAGATGACTTAAAATTGAAGCACAAGAGCTGTATTCCAAACAACTCCAGATTTCCATTTTAGAAGATTTAAGCTTTGTAAAGATATAAGTCTTTTCCAGTCATAAAATTTTTCTAAATAAAGACATGGATTGTTGTACTTGACAAAAACCCAGATACTGATCTTTGGTATTAATTTCAGATGTCTATACAGAGTAGCAAGGTGTAGTAATTTAATAAAATTCCCATTAATAATCCACCAATAAAATCAAAAGCTGAACAATGCATGTCAGCATTCAAACTTTGTCCAACAACACACTGCTCAAAGTCCTTTGATTGCAAGAACGGTATTTTCCTAAAATCGGAACTCTGCGTAAAGCCAAGATTCACAAAAATATGGTTTTTATAAAAGGGTAGAAAGAACATTGCCTCAAAAAAAAAAAAAAGGAAAAAAAAAGCTTGTATACTTGAGCAGCTGATGAATTTGGTCCAACAACGAGCTCCATACCTCACACAATGTACTCTAGTTAACTGAGAGTGTGATTTTATGATTGACTTAAGGCAATTTAAGACCTCACTGCTGGCACCCTCCCCCCCAGCTAAGCGTTTCTACTGCTTCCCATGTGTCAGCTCTACGTGCAAGTTGAAACAGCTTGCTGAGCAGACCGAAAAGACAAAGAGTAATCATGACTGCACCTTTTGGTTGCAGTCAGAGAACTAATCTGGCTAAAAATACTAATTTTCAGGCAGAGCACTTTTTTTAAATCAGTTTGTGCTTTTGCGCAAACCATCCAGGTATCACAAGGAGGAGACAGGGAAGCTGCCAGAGGGAAGGCAGGAGCCATTCCAAGGCATCTACACTCAAGCTGGACTAAGGAGAAAACGGAATCAAACGCTGGGACATGGTCAAGTATTAGCATGTTTGCTTCTCTCTAGGCAATCAACAATATTATTATCACAGCAGAGGAACCGTTTAGACACGACGACAGCAGAAAACTATTTTGGATCTCATAAGACTTCTGGCTGATAGTAGTGTGCCATTCAAAAGACCTACCCTGATGGAGAAAGGACGCAATAACAGGAAGCATGGTTTGTGGTCAGAGGTTTCATTCTGATCCCACATGGTGGCAGCCAGGAGTCACCTGGCAAACATTTTATGAATTTCTTAGAAATTACAGAAGTAAGATGTTTTCCCAAGCTGTTTATCAGCAAATACACCGTACCAACAAAAATGAGGCAGGCACTGGACATGCTCTAGAAGTAGCATGCACAAATTACCAAGTGGCCCAGTTCCCCATCACCCAATAATAGCTTCCATAAGATTTTATTTATTCATTTATTTAAAGGAGTTCAAATCAAAGAAATACACCACAAAAATGCACTGCAGTGCTAAAACGAGGAAACTAATTGCTGGCATTGTCAACACAGGATGTATTTAGTAAAAACTGTTTGAAGAGCTTCTGCCTTCACAAGTGTTTTGTCATTTGACTCCATGAATCAAACAGCCTTTCAATTGTTCTATCATAACTTGCGCCTCTGAGGCAGAAATTGCCATGGGACGGACTTTCTTTTTTTTTTTTTTTTTTGCTCCTCTCTTTGGGCAGATGTCTCAACAATTCTCAGATTTTCAGATCATTCTCATCACTGTTCCAGCTGAACTTGGCACATCAAAATCTTTCCTGTAAATCTTTGGGCAGGATGACAACCCACTAAATTCCTGCCTAGATCCTCATGTTTTTCTGTGACAGCAGCAGTAACACTTCCACAAAGGAAAATACAATCCACATCACCCACTAATCCAATTTAATTTTCTTTGAAATCTTTTCAGTAAATTTTTACTAGAATTGCATGGCACTCAATAGCTCAGTGTTTATCAAAGGTTTCCCGTACTTCTGAATCATGCTTGGTAATGAGAAAGATGAGCTCTTTTGCTTATCTAGTTTTCATTACGTGTGCTTAAAACAGGAGCTAGAAAAAAATTCAGGTTGTTACTCATACCTGAAGTTCTTTTCCATATAACTAGTCCAGTGTTTTTCCTGTCATATGGACACAGCAGATAAAGAACTGACCAGCCATGGTCAGAAAACTATATACAATTATCACGTAAGGAACAACGAATATGGAGTTTTGATAACTCTGGTCCAATAACTGTTTAGGGTACACTTACACCCTGTTGATACAGAAATCCCAAGAAAGCAATAAGCTAGTAGGAAGTAATTTAACCATGCAACACACAGTTCAATGTGTGCTAAATAATCCTTGTGAAACTCTTATTTTAACATAGAACAAGAGATGCTGGGTTACTCCAAGCTAAATGCATTTAAACAGGAACTTCAATCTTGACAAGGGGAAGGATACGCTTGTGATTAAGGCCACACACTTGACATGCAATAATTAAATCTAGATTTGATTTCAAGCACAGTCATAATTTGTTTGTATGTCATTATATGTGTCTGTGCATCAGCTCTTTTCTGTCTTCTCTTTATCTTCTTTTTCTGGCCACTGGCCATCTTTAATCATGTCTTTAAGGATATTTGTTTCCTCTCTAATCTTTACACTTCTGAATAACCACATAAAGTAAGACCATTCTCAACATGCTATCTCCCTACTATGGGAGAGTCCTAACCTCAGCTTCTAAAAAGACAGAAGTGCAAATAATTTAATCATGGTTTCCAGGCAATGGTACTCAGCAGTAGTGGTAACTCCATGGAGTATCTGACATAAGCAAGGCTCCATGTGTACCTCCTGAAAAATCAGGAATCATCATCTGTATATGCTTGTGGGCAAGGCTGGGATGTAGGTGAGCCTGGGAGGATAATGGTGCTGTATGGTCAAATACCATAGCAAAACAGGAAGAGGTTGATTAAAAATTATGCAGCTGAGAGGGCAAGTAAGGGACTGAAGAGCAACAGGGCCTGCTGATGTTGCTCAGGGCAGATGATTCAAACTGAAATACGGGAAATTCCTTTTAAAAATAAGTAAAAGCTTTTTTACTGTGAGGGTGGTTGAACACTGGAGCAGGTCACCCAGAGAGGTTGGGGAGTCTCTGTCCTTGGAGATATTCAAAATCCAACTGGACAGGGTCCTGAGCAACCTGCTCTAGCTGACCCTACTTGAGCAAGGAGGTTGGACCAAATGATCTCCAGAGGTCCCTTTCAAACCCAACTATTTTGTGACTCACTACTAGACATTTTATCCTGTGTCAAGCATATGCTCCTTCATCACAGTGGAATTTGATGACAAGCAGTTACATAAACACATTTCTCACAGCTGAATACTGCTGGCAGCATGTGGCAATGACGTTTTCCTTCTTCACACAGCTGCAGTGGGAGACAGCATTGCCTGGCTATTGTCATGGTGCTAGTGGTAAAGGGCAAGACATGCAGAAGATGCTCACTGTATTTTCAGGAGCTGACATCTCCAATTTCACCCCAGTATAAAACACCTGACTCTGTAACACTGACAGACGCTGCAGGCTGAGAGTTCTAGATGATTTGGGCCCCATTTCCTCTTCCATTTTTTACATTTTAATTAGTCTTCTTTTTATAATACCTTCTGGAAATGCAACATGATGCTGGCAAGCCCACTGTAAATTGGTTTTACAGTTGTATTTACTACAGCCTCTTGCCAGCCATTGTAAAAGCATCTCAGTTCTCTGTGGAAATAAGAACCAATTTGCTATGATGTGCTTTTGTGTTGCAGTAAAAGAATATAATTATACCTTTACATTTATTAAATGATGTTGATTGAAGAAATAGACTTAGAATATCCTTAGTCCAGCAGTGCCTGGGACAGAACTGGTTTGAACTAACCAAGCATAAAGTGAACAACTGTATTACAAAACTTTTCTTCTGTAACAGATTTTTAAAGTCAAAAGTCTAACCCAACCCCTTTCTGCTCCTGGTTAGTTTTGATCACCTTTAACTGTTAAATGAAGGCAACCAGATTTTGAAATGACACATGAGTAAAGGGAGGCTATTTCTCCATATGCTATTGTTAGAGGCTGCCTATAAATCTGTGTATTATTGTAGCTGCTTAAGCTCCTGTAGGTCCCCTTATCCCTGCAACCAGGAAGGCCAAGTCTATTGTCTTTAGTGAAAAACTCCATTACTAGAAAATAAAGAAAAAAAGAACCCACTGGAAATTATTCTGCAGTGCCCATTTTGACAAATGTGATTGCTCAGTCCGAGTGCTTGGTAATAAAAATACTTAAGAATTAGATATAGGAAAATTTGTGGAGATACCCACATTGCTTTCTTGTACAAAATGTCTAGTTCTCAGGCTGGAACTTACATTTTCTTTTATTCAAGGATACTTTTTCTCTTCACATTTCCTTCCAACAATGGTTACAATATAAGGACTGGAATAGGGAAGAATAAGATTCTTGCCAGGTAACATCAAGAGCTAGAGGCCATGTCAGGAGAAAAAAGAAAAAAAAAAAGAGAAAACAGAAGGGGCAAAAGGGAAAGGGAGTGTGTTGTTGCACACACATGGTGTGAAAACTATTGTATAACCGCACCCTGAAAAGCTCTGAGCATTGATGGAAAGATGGCCTAATACTGACTCCTCGCAGTCTATCTGATGGACTACAGCTAAAACTGAGCAGCTTTTGCTGGGTCCTCAAAACGCAAGTGCATGCAAATACTAAATTTCTACTTCCAGTGTTAACACTGGATGCAGCAGCTACCTGACCTCACAGCAGGGTTCAAAGTAAAAAGAATTGCTCAAAATGAAAGCAGACAAGTACAGAACTGAGTCAGCAAAGAAGTATAATACAGCTTCAAGAAACCACAATGGTTTACCTCAAATTTAATCTATCTTTTGGGCCACAATTTTTTCCTATTTGAATATCATCACCTGACTAATTGTCTTTAATGAGAATTGCTAGGGGTCCAAATAAGACTGGGAATAAATCTGAAAGAAAAAGAACGTTAATGAGCGTATGACATCTTGGACAAGTTAACGGTGCATGCACACACACACAAGGTTTCAAGGCTCTTTTCATAAACAGCTATTACTGTAGTGCTGGTAATTTCCAGTTCCTCATGACGAGATCAAGTACAAGGATTCAGAAGTGAAGAAAATGGAGAGAGTAACTTTGGAGAACGTTACTCATTTGCTGTAGCCCTGTTCATCCATAACATTTTAGACCAATAATGTGAAAACAGCAACAAGGGCAGGAAGGAGTATAAGGACTGGCATATCCTCTCAGGCAAACAAATCACTCAGGAAATAAAATGCACTTTCCAAACGATCACCAGCCTATTTCAATCTACAGCTTACAAGTGGAGGTAAGATACAGCCTTAGCAACTCACTCTGCCTCTGGAATCAAGAATAATAGCAACCTTGCCCTTACTATCTCTGCATTTTTACAGAAGAGGACTGTCTCCACTCATTGCTGAGAAAACAGAGTCCGAAAACAGTTCAAGTGAGCTGATACAGATAGCACTGATAAAACACTGACCAAATTGCAAAACGAAGATCTGAATTTATGCTAACACAGGAAAAGAATATAAAACAGAAAATAACTGTATGGTAAATTTTGTTTGAAACGTGCTTGGTAACCTACATAGTTGTAAACCTGCCAAGAGAAACTGTCCTGTACTTAATTTTTAAAACCAGAACATGGGTGAAATTCCACGGGTTAGGAAGTATATGCAACACAGAAATAAAATTTTAATATCCCACCTCTCAGGTTTGTAGTCAAAGAATACAAACAATTTAAAAACACTGGGGAAGCTCTGAATCATTTCCCAGCTGCTAAATGAAAGGCAGGGGAGCTGGGGAAAGTGAATTATCAGCTATTCACCTGCAAAGCAGGTGAATGACAAGCCTTTTCCTTCATTGAGAAGTGCAGCATGAACCACAATGTGCTCCACTGTTTTACTATCTCAAATGCTCTACAGTTTGTCACAAACCTACATCTTATCCCATAAGGCTAGCTTTGCTCTTCATCTACTGACTTAGCTGAAAGAGTAAAAAAGTGTATCCAGGCAGCTCCCTAGTGATTGCATAGCTGAAAAATGTCAGGAGTAAAAAAAAAAAATAATAATAATCACTTACTTTCACAGTTATTTCTAACACAACCTGGTAAAATTGGCTCCAGATCTGACAGATATTTCAAACATTACAAATGACAAAAATCTTGCTTCAAAACTCTCACTTCAGTTCGAGTCTTTCTGAATACCCATTATTACAAATGCAACGGCTATGCAGAAGAGGAAATAAGCATTTTCCATCAAAACTTGTCCTCTCTCTTTGAAAATCATCCCTGAAAAACAGAGCTCAAAACAACTTGAAGATAATTAAAATGACGGTGTGCAGAGACTGTTGCCTATTGTGTTGACCAATACTAGTTATTTCTTTGTGATTCAAAATGTCTTTATCCAAATGCCTCCTCTGGTCTTTAGATTTTATAATAGATATTATGTACTTTGGGTAAAGTCTCTTCTATGTATGTAAAGGGTCTAGCGCAATTGCCTCTCATATGTGATTAGAGATCCCTAATGGTAATTGAAAGCAGTAGATGAAAATATGAATAAAAAGAAGCTTATTACATTTCTTGATTAATGCATGGCAGACCAAAGAGCAAAACATCCTATTAAGAAGCACACGTTCTGGTAAAGAACAATGGAGAAGTGGGCTATACACGTAATTGGGAAGAAAAAAAAAAGTCAAATTAATCTAGCACTTCTCTTCCATGACACTACATTGCTGAACCTTTCAAAGCTGTAATACCTAAAACGAAAGCATCTTGTAGACAGATTTGCTTGGCCTATTTACTCTGCTCAACACGGAAAGAAGTAGTGGCACACTGTTGCCTTAGCAACAGCCAGAGCAGGCATGGCAGATGAACAGCAGCATTTTCTTAGAGATATACAAAGAGATATACTCTGCAAACTTTGGTACTCTTTTCTGAAGTACTTGCTATATGAACCCGCAAACGTGAGACGAATGCTGCTGCCAAAAAGCGTTCTTGGTTACCCAAAGCTGGGACATAAGAGGAAAGAATAAGAGAACTGAGATGCGGCTTAAGACCAAAGGCCCAACAAACCCGCCAGCCAGGCCTTTGAACTGGTGAGGCATTACTTCTCCCACAATAACCGGTGCCATTTGCTTAGTGAAAAAAGTACTAGAAATAAAGCGTGCATGGATTGCCATATAGCAGCCTATGAGATTTTGCTTCTGACCTTGGGGGGGGGGGGGGCTCCTCCTCCCCCAGGTCAAGGGTTCCTATATACTTTTGCACTGGTGCAAAATCCTGCAGTTTGTTCAGCTGCTGTCCCCACGGTGAGTGATGTAGGCATCTGTACTTAATTCACCTGCCAAATCTTTCCTCGCCTTTTCTTTGGCATGCCCGTGGAAAACCTTCGTCCGGGGGAGTTCATCCAGAAATTTACCAGCCAGAATGGGTTATTCATTTATTAAACACGAAAACCTGAGCCTCATTGGTACCTCAGAACAAAACCTCTGCAAAACCAAATTAGCCTATAATCCTTCTGGTTTAGATAACTCCACTTCATAAGAACAGGGGCTTCAGATGAGGCAGCTGTAGATAATGGGGATTCTTTGCCTTTTCATTTATGATAACTTATTTTATATTACATTTGGACCTAAAAGAACCATTGACTGGAACGCTTTCTGTACTACAAATGATATCACTTTCCGAATCTTTTCCCCAAAGAACTTAAAATGGCCAAACAATGGGGTTCTTTAATATCTCTTCCTCAATTATATTTTCTTCAAATGCTTTCAAATACATTATACCCCCTAATTGCCAGCCTCTGAGATGAAAGTAATTCTATTTTACTTAAATTCTTTTATGTAACTGTTATTGTTGCTCTTGCACTGTCTGACCAAATTGACCACACAAACCACAAAATTAAATACTGCTACTTGTGAAGCTGCATCAATATAATTTGTCTTGGAAGCAGAAAAGAGAAAGAAAGAGACAGTCCTGTCTCCTGAACTTTTGTGTCTTTGCTGGAATGATGATGCATCTTTGTACTGACAAATTACTGGTGTTGAAATGTAATTGTAATCCCCATATGTTCTCAACACCTTTGGTCAGTAAGACAGTAAGGTGACCAGAAGTAACATGACAGACTGTAGCTGGCATACAACTAAAAATTTCTTGTACAAACAGCTAATTTAATAAAAATGAAGACTTACAAATTTGATTTGTTACATTTATAAAAAACACAGCAGTCACACAAGGTTGGTAATAGATCAAAACCTAACTTTTAGATGAGAAATACTTGACCTTAAGCCTTGTCTTGTGGACATGTTTGCCAAATAATTGCTCTTACTGGGCAAATAATTATGAGTCACTGCCCAGAAAGTGAGAGAAGCTGGCAGCATATTCACCTACCCATCACCAAAAACTGTGAGCTGGGAGGATGGAGGTACACACATTGGGTAACCAATCAAATTCAAAATCCTTTTACTATCATGGAAAAAATTGGTTGAATGGATTTTGCCTCCCAATTATTTCAAGAATTATACCTGCCAGCAGGAAACCAGAAATATTTAAATGACAAAATTTAGAGAGAATTCAGTGCAGCTTTTTTCTTTCTCGAACACACATACGCACACACAAAGCAGAAAATAGACAGCAAGCTCCCTGCTAGTCACATCAGCTCAGGAGGCAGACATTAAGAATACTGTCTGATCCAACTCTTGTTGAAATCAATAAAAGTCCTCCACTGAAGACTATGGGAGATGGAAAATAACCTCTCTGTTTCAGCCAGAATGTGTGAACAAAGAGAAAGTACAGCTTGCTTTTCCTCTGATTTTCATGGTGATTAAAGATCCAGATTATAAAATATGATTCGTCATCTCTGTTTCAGCCAGAATGTGTGAACAAAGAGAAAGTACAGCTTGCTTTTCCTCTGATTTTCATGGTGATTAAAGATCCAGATTATAAAATATGATTCGTCATCTCTGAATTTTTGACCCGTTTGCTTGGAATAAATAAAGCTCATGCTTATGTGTGAATCAGGGAGACAGACATCACTCTGCACCTTTACAAGAGAGTTGCTAGTAATTGTGCTTAAATAAGCATTATGAAAATGGTTGGACCGGGGAGACAGAGGACTGAAAACGCACGTTGTGAAATTCCTATTGATAGAAATGAAAAAAAGTCATTTTGCACTAGCAAGAAAGAAAGAAAAAATAACGCAGCTAGTAGGTTTCATCTTTTATCAGTCGGTTAACTTGAAACTCAACTGGTTTATGATAAACATCTAGAAAGGTTAGACACTCACTAGAGCATCTACTATCTTTAAAATCAAAGAAATGCCTCAAAGAATGAGCTCTCAAGTGCTTCCTCGGCATCAGCTTACAGGAAGAGTTCAATCATTTCTGCAGCCCCAGCTGTAATGACATTCATCATTACAGATTCATTGGGTTGGAAAGACCCTTTCACACTGGCCAAACCATGTTTATGAATTTTTTTCTCATTTTGTCTTGTATTCTTAAAACACTAATATTTGACTTTACACATGGCTCTTAACTTGGCCATGAACATCCAATCAGTTTAATTTATATATTGTTTCTAGACATAGTTCCAGGAAGAGCAGGAATTTGTCAATGAGAAGAGCTTTACTGTCTCAATGAGAACTCAGGATCTTTTTGTTAAAAGGTGACAGGAGGCAGTACAGCTGGAAGTGAAATCCTGTGCCAGTGCAACCATACCATTTCTGATCCTGAACTTCATGAGTTGGCTTATCACTGCACAGCACTGACTTATGCTATTTAGACATATCCCTAAGATAAGAGTCTTCCCCCATAGGCATTTCTAATGCTTCCCCCCCCCTTCCCTTCGGACTGCTCTTTTGGGAGTTAATTTGGTCCTTCCCCTCCCTTCTGCCCATCTGGCCCATCCTGCAGAAATCCTCATAGGCCTGGAAAGGGACTAGATCCATAAAGAAATATAGTGTCCATTTCTTTATTGCTTGGAAATAGGAGACTCATCTCATTGATTTCCTTTGCATTCTCCATGAAATCCACGACAGAGATGAGGACAAAATCACCTCAACAGGAGTCATTACAGCAGTGCCAGTGTTTTTGCACCTAAGAACTAATTTTCTAACTAAAAAACTAATTTCAGTTAAAAATGATTAGCTGAAAGGGTTTTGAAATCTTTGGCTGACAAGTCTCTCCTAAGCTGATATTTTCTTAAGGAAACAGGCTCAAGCAATCATACTCTCTGTCATTGCCTTCTCTTCCCCAACCAAGTAACTTTTGAACTGTTTGCCAACTTCAACAAAACTGACAGAAGGGTAAAGATTTCAAAGATGACGAGTCTTCCATGAACTTCATGAAAACAAACAACTGTGTAAAAAAGACAGACAGAAATGTGTGTCTCCCATTGAGGGAAAGCCTATCATATTGTTAAACATTACAGAATCCACACAGGAGCAAACAACAGAAAAATACTTCATAAATGCTACCATTCATGGAACAGCTATTGACTTTCTTTACTTCTTCTGCCTCACTCTTTAAACATACAACAGTTGGTAATAAACAGAAAGATAAAAGGACCCAGGACTTATCCCCATAACAAAACCTGTAGTTTTCTCCCATTAACATTAGGCTGATGTTAATAAATAGTAGCAATGGAAAAAAAAAAGGTGAAATTCCATTTTTTAAATTCTCAAAATTATACTCACTGCTGGTAGAAGACATACGGCTGTACTCAGACCTGCAAGACAAAGATTTTGGTTAAACAGGGCTAGGTATCTAAAACAGATAATAAAAATGTATCAAATCTAATTTACATCACATTAAAATAGTTTAAAGCCCATTTAGTATTATTTTTATACTAAGATAATAACTGGAACAGGTTTTGAAAATGGCCTCAGAAAAACTGGCATCTTGCAGAAATGATAAAAGCATCTACATAGACTAAGTAAAGCAAGCAGGTTTTAACTAGGGATGGGGGAGGCTATTTATATCACCCAACTTTGGACAAAAAATTAGAGCTCAAAAGGCTCTCTGTAAGAAAAGAAACAGGCTGCTTCAGACACAGGTTTAGAGCTGAAGTCTGCCAGATTTTGACCCCCTTCTCCATCTTCCTCATCTTATATCCTCTAAAAGCTGCTTTGCAGCTAATCTTTTTTAAGACAACTCTATATAAAGCATAGGATTTTTATTGTCCTTTGGACACAACTGATAGGGAAAACAAAAATGAGTACTGAAAAAAGAACATTTACATTATTTAGGTTATTATTTAGATTATGAAGAATTTTGCTTAAAGAAATCCTTTTCCTCTTCACGTCATCACTCAGCAAAACCATAGGCCAAAGATTCTACTTCAGTGCATACTGGATTATCCATGACAATGCTAAGTATTTTGAGCAGTACTGCACTTTATTTTGCAGCTGCATATAACTCCAAACTTTTGAAAACCCAGTTCTGGGCTGATTAAAACTCACAAATATGGCCCATTTATGCCCTAAAGATTCAGAAATACTAAAGTAAAAAAATATGCCAACACAGACTGTATTTTTTTATCCATTTCCATTTGTGAGGCCCTACGTATCTTGGTGTTGGAGTTCACAGCCACACACCATCAACTCCACTATTCTCTGGGTCCCCCAGATAGACCCCTCTCTCCAGAGCTCTTTGCCGTGATTAGCTTCTTGCATGTATGCCCTGGAATGCCCTGAACAGAACAGGCAAGCTGTTCAGGGAGCCATAACACAGTGCTTGGATTCAAACTTAAATGCTTGTTTTATATAAACAATCACAACAAGTTTGCAATATTGCTTTAAATGAAAAAAACATGTGAACCTGGACTCCTAAGGTATTTGTCTGGAAACAGATACCATCCAGGCATATTCCCAGGATACCTTCATACTTCATGCTCTCTGGCATCCAAGGGAATAAAGGCCATCAACCCCATGTATTCATCGTGACTACTTTAGGTTTTAATATGGATGTATCTCTGCAGGAGGAGAAAAGCACTTGCTGTCATCCCTGTATTTCATAACCCTCCATTTGGCATGCAGTCTCCTGCGGGTCAGATGCTAAAGACTGCTTGTTCAGGTGAGAAAAAGAACAAGGCATTACCTCCAACTCTTCTTGCCCATCCAGCTTGACCAGTCAGAGGTGGCACAATTTGAATTTTTAACACCACTAACAGCAAAAGATATCCACCAATACCACCAAGTACCATGAGGCTACTGAAGCTTTTGAAAGAGGTCTGTGCAGTGCTGGGGAGAAGAGCTGCTGATGGGAACTTGCAACTCAGTCTTGTTCTCTACCCTTTACTAAACCCCCAATCACTGATAATGTCAGGGAGCCAAGAAATATCTCTACGTCACACATGGCAGAAACTACAGAATCAGGTGGTTAGGAGTCCCTCTCATTCGACCTGTATATACCTGCTACACAGAACCTTCTCCCTGAATAAAACGTTACCCCTTAACCACACGTCCCCCAGGACCCTTGCACAGCTGGGAAAGAGCAGGAAGGGAGAGCATCCCTTGTCTTCAGCCCTCTCCTTCCCACTTCTGCCAGGATGAAAGGCCATGTACACTGACCCAGTCCAGCTCTGGGCACGGTCCAAGGGGAAGAGACGCTGTGGGCTGGCTAGCTACTGCTGCGTGGACCATAAAACTGCATGGTATTTCCATCAGCTAGTCATGCTGGTATCATTTGGCACCCCGTATATTTGGGATGGTATTACAACTGCGTAACATGTCAGTCTTCACAAGCCCACAGGCAAGCAATATACATCCAGCTGCCTCCGAGCATCCCAAGCAAGGATTCAGTTAGTCTGCTCTTCTGTTTGGAAAAAGCCTAAGGCTGTCCTTCAATGTATCTGTGTTCAGCAGTTGGTGGCTAATTTAATACAAATCCACATTGCTTATATTTTAGACACGAGCAAGACAACATTTTGTCTTTTGCTTACTGTGAGCAGAAGCAGCCTTCTATTACTTCACGCTGTTACTTTATTATCCCAGAATGCTGCAGGCGCATTATAGGACACTGAGAATTAATGAGTCCTGAACCAAGGAACTGACATTCTACATACAAGCAGTACAAGAGGAAAAATAAAAAGATGGGGCATGAGGAAGGAGGAGACAATGGTGTGCTCAGAGACTAATTACACAGACACATTTTAATAGGCTTTAGTTTTGTTTTTTTTTTGTAATTCTAATATGGTTCAAGCTAATATTTAATTCATGTTTGTTGCATAACTGACACATACAGAATTAAAAAAAAAAGATAATTAAGCTCAAAGGCTTACGTTAACCTCGGATGCGTAAATGAGGACTGTACTCTCCCTAAGCTCCCTCTACAGTCAATAACAAGGGAGGTATGAAGCGCCTCTCTCTCTCTCTCTCTCCCTGTTGTCTGAAGAGGAAACCTACAGAAAGTACACTCCTAATCTGGGACCCTCGGCTACATGCCTAAAATTGAATGGCATGAATATGCATCTCTCTATGTACTCTCAGTGGCAACCTGAATCACTTTTAGTCCTCCGATTCCTTTCTCTTCTTGAATTTTATTTGAGTTGAATCTAGTCCTTAGAGCAAAACTGACAGTGTTAATAATAAAATCCTTGCATTTTCAAAATATTAGCCATTAATCATTCAGATTCATGACCTGCACTGGTAAGTTGCCTACAAAACAGAAAAAAGTACATTTTTTACTTTTTTCTCATAGTCAATTGTTTAGGATATTGGAATCTTAAGTTCCAAAGTCTTTTAAGCTTTTCAGACTACTGTACCCAATAAATATTACATTTGACATGGTCATGCATTAGAAAAATTAAATATAGAAATAAACATCTCCAACATCATGTAGGCCTCTGGACATCAAGCATTTCTGTTCCTTCCAATTCTTTCCATCTCTCTTTTAAACAGCCCAAGTACATACTTCTATCAGTTCCCTTGGGAGATGATTCTCTCATTAGGATAATTAAACAGCAAAGCACTCGATGACTTTAATGGTTAAAGACCGGGGCCATACTGCTCAGAAGTTCCAGGGCAATTAGGAGGTTTTGCAGCAAGCTATTTCCCTTTATAGGCACATAATGAGGAAAGATATGATCAAAAAGAGTATCAAAGCAGCAGGAGGTATTGAAAGGAGGGCTCATTGCTCAGTCAAAAGATACTTCAGTCTGCAAAGAATTCACGCTGAATGGTCAGCCCACCAGCAAGGACGAGTTGTGAACATGTCAAGAAACATTAAAACAGGAATGTAGAAGTTTGAGAGAAATGTGGGACCTAGGCTCCCACTGGAGTTGAAGGATCAGGGTGGTACATTATCGTAGGGCGTTAGACCTTATGAGCACAAAAGAACCAGAGCAGTTCTCCAAGATCATCATGCCCTACTCACTGCCAATTAGCAATACAGAACCTCAAAATACCCAAAAAGGAAAATACCTCACTGAGTACTAGCAAGTAGCTGCTAGCACAACTTGCAGTTATTTAATAAGATACCTAAAAATACCATAAACCCCTGCTTCTTTGGTCAAGAAACACTACTATCTTACATCTCTTTGAATCACAGAAGCAATATAGCTACATCAGGGTGGTTCTGTGCTTGGGTTACTTAGGCCTGCTGATCAATCACGGCCCAGTATCACGTTAACATGGCTATACTGGTGACATCTATGCTAATAAATGAATGTGCCAAAGAGAATTGTCTGGGACTGAGGCCAACTGCCATGAAACAGCCTGTGCCATTAAAACCTCCTGACTTCCTAAAGAGACTGGCTGCGTCCGAACAGCCTCCTGGGAACAGTCCCTGGCCCATGGTAAAACACATCCAGGAATTATGTGGGAGAGGGCTGGTGGGCCTGCCCAAACTGATGCCATGAACCATTCGAGTGTTCAACAATAGGGACAACTCTGTTTCAGTGGTCAGGAACTCTTCCAAGTGCTGTTTAATGTACTGATATAGATACAACTAGAGTTTCTGAGCAAAACAACATCTCCACAAGGCACACTGCTGTGTAAAATGAACATATGTCTCAAGTTATTTCTAACACAATACTCCACAACAATATGCCCAAGGTCCCCACTGCCAGAACTCCTTAATCCCCTAGAAAAATGAAATTCTATATGGTTCACTAGCTTTTCTGTTGTCTGCATCCTTAGCTTGCCTAGGATTGATGGTATGGCACCTGTTGGAGTCACACTTTTTACCTGCCTTCTCTACCTAGGAAATAATGCATTTAACAGCTTCTTTGCCTTCCCTCCCCAAGAAAGTGTTCTACAGGGCACATGGGAGGGTTTTATAGCAGTTAAAGCACAGTGTGTGAGTCAGGAGATTTAAGTTTGTAGTTCTGTCACTGGTTTCTTCTCACCATATTCCTGTGGGTTGGATTACAATCTGTTTCACTGATATAAATCCAAAGCAAATCCATTACCTTCATCACACTTCTACTTCTGCAATCAAGACTACTGCAATGGAATAACTTAGAGCAACTTGTCTCAAAATGAGCTGTTCTGGATTTCTAGTAGAGTGAGTGAGCTAAATCAGAGAATGGACTCCCATGCCTCAATTGTAGCTACCATACTGGGGAGCTTATTAGCAACAACAGTGTTTGAGGCCCCAAGCAAGAGACATCATCACCGGCATCATCACATCATGCTAAATTGTCATTTACAATCTTTCAAATGTATCAGGCAGGTATATGCGTTAGTATACTTGCCTTTGCGCCTCATTCACTACTCGGCCACACATCATTGTCCAGAAGGATGCATCAGGACTCAGCTAACACACACCAGGGCATCCAAAATATTTGGCAACCCTCGCTATCCTCTGAGAGCCCTGGAGCTCTTAATTAAGAGCAGAAGCTGCCTAAATGATTCACTGATACCAAATGCCTGACTTTCCCACAGCTAGCAGAGGTGAAGCTCGTTCCCTGCTGGAACCAAGCCACCACAGATATCAGCACAGATCTCCTGGCCAGCAGAATGTGCTTTAAAGCCTACTTACATGTTGCTTTCAGTGACTAACCCCAGTGCAACACACTACCAGGTCTTCTGCCAGAGGTTCAATCAAATAGTTACACTCTGCCAATTACATCTGATTAGAAATGGTGCCTCAACCTCAATTTGTGACAAAAAGCTCAATTTTATATTATTTGGTTGTCAAATCACAGACAATTTGTATATCTTGACATGTCCAGAGTGATGGATATATGGAAAGTTAATGTCCCAGAAAAAAAGAAGAAACCCTAAGGTTACAAAAAAAAAAAAAGCCCTTAAAATAGGTTTCAGCAGCAGTGATTTGTATTCCCGTGTTTCACATAAATGGATGCAATATGTGACAAGAGACTGACGTCTCATACTGAGAGAATATCACACAGATGACAAAGTCATAAACGTTGAATCCCTTCCAGCTAGAAGGATGAAACAAAGGCAAGAAAACAACAACAAAACAAAAAAGCTGTTTGATATTTTAAACTGCCCATTCTGACTGAGGACATACATGAATTAGAATACTCTAAATACTTTTAAGTGGATACACCCTCTTTTCTATAGGCTACTTTGACTTCAATTAACAACTGTATTTTTCTGTTTTAGAATCTCACAGTTTACAGAACTGCAACAAAGAAAGGATTTTTTACCTTTTTAACTGATAAGTGAGCACAGGCTGAAATAGTTGTGGTGATTTATCCAGGGTCTCACTGGCAGCTATTGCACAGTCAAGAAATCAACATAAGCTCTGTAGAAATTAACTTAGGGAATTTATAACCACAGGGGGAAGGGAAAGGGATGGAACAAACCCCCCAAATAATAACCACAAACAAACAGAAATGGAATTTGCTTAATATATGTTAAAAATTAACTGCTGTACAGTGCACAGAGTCCTAAGCATGAAATACCTTTTGATCCTTCATTTTGAAATGGATCTCTATATATAGTTGAGCTATTCCTTGGCAGTTGTGGGCTACCAAATAAATACTACAATTTGCCTTCTTCCTAAAATTTGGCAAATACTCAGCAAACAGAAACTTAAATATAGAGGTTTTAACTTACACAGGAAAAAAAAAAAAAAGTACTTCAATAGTGTCTCCCCACTTCTTCTAAAAAAATTAATGAATTGTTTGAAATACAAGTGGAAAAGCTCTTTAAGTTGCTATTTCAAATAATTTAAGAGAAAGCTAGAAGTTAGCTTTTAATAATTTCAAACAATTAAGGAAGGAAGGGAAAAATTAGATGCTTGGTAAACTTTGGCATTACTAGTAAGCTAATTATTAAAGCGTTAACTCTTAAAGGCATTGTTTTTTATACCTCTATAAGGGAACAAGTGAGGTTCTGCTGGGAATTGTCACATGTATCAAAGTCTTCATTAACGACAGCTACCTCACTGAAGTGTTGCACTTAGTTAAGGCATATACATTTGATAAATAGCAGAGAGCATTCCTATAGAAAAAATCCTGAAACACAGGCAGCTGGACCCAAACACAGTTTAGGAATCAAAATGTAAGGCTTTATGTCTTAGAAACTACATGATTTCGACATTCATTATGCTTCACTCTGGATCTCAATTGCGAATACAATGAGTTCAACTCACACTTCACCACTGACATCAGTGACAGCAAGAATCTGTCCCATGCTTCAAAATTATATGCCTAACAACTTCTAAAATTTTTTTTAGTTTATGTCAGTTTGAGTATTTCACCTCAGAGATAAGGAATGACACACAAAACTGTTTTGCTATTTGGAGTACGGATAGTGAAATAAAATTTGCATGGTTTGTAAAAGAAGAAAACTTGAAAATGCACATTTCTACAACTCATTCTCTTAAGCAGTTTAATATTAAATTTCTAGCATTTTTTCATTATAATTTATCTACAATTCTTTAAACATATATTCCTCCTCCCTTAAAATTCTTTCTTCCATGTTTTTCCCTGTTTGCTTTCTAATCAAAGAAAAAAGAAAAGACCAAATTCTTCTTTCTAGAAGTTCAGGTTTTATGGTACGAAATCACTGATTAAATTATTACCACAGGAAGTTGTCTGTGGCCCATAGTTCTGGGCTATAAGATTTTAGTAACAAATGAAATTAAGTTTTTATACTAAAAAGCCCCAAAATAAATTTCCCAAGAAAATATACTGTGTACAGCCAAAATCTCTAAGACCAAGGATAGTGAAACTCTTTCAAATCTCATTAATAAACAGTCAATATAAACTATTTAGCTTATATGTGTTATTCCCTTTATTTAGGTACTTGACAACAACACCTCAATCCATTCTTATTGGATTCTGTAACTTAAAATACACTATTTTTGTTCTGCAGCCTCTTTGTCATTCCTATCTACTGAGGCAAATGCAGTAATATGAAGATATCTTCTAATGGATTGATAAAATGAGGGTTTAAAACTGTAACTGATCTTTTCTGTAGCACAGTTTTGCCTGCTCTGTAGCTGGAAGCCACAGCAAAACCTTAAGAGACATATGCCATTTAGAGCATTTAATGTATTAGATTTTCTAGTTGCTATAAACAGTTTCAGTGCTACAGATTTCATATAAGAGCTCACACATCATTATATACCATTATCAAGATGACAATGGCTTGCAGTGGCTGGATTTACTATATAGTCACTATACGCTACTGTTCATTGAGTGACAGAAAGAGACCACTTGATGTAAAACTGTTACTGAATTACCTTGACAGTTGTCTCTCCTAATACAAAGGACATTCATTGGATGATGGCTGAACTTCAGAACATTCGATTCTTCTTTTTTTTTTTTTTTTTTAAACCATTGGGTAATTGGAGAACAAGAAAAACAGTTCGGTTCAGCAATAGTTATTACTGGACTTAAATAAAAGGCAGATCTTCACTAAGAAGAAAAAGCAAGTGCTGTGAACAGTTGGTTTGGTGAGAAAACTGAAATATAAACATTGTGAAAGAGACATAAGCATTATGTTTATCAGACTAAAATAGCTGCTAAACAGAACGAAAAATAATAATTGAAATGTAGAGGTGGTTTTTTTTTTTTCTTCAAAATAAACTTCAGTGAAAAGCACTGCAGTTATTAATTACCATATGTCATGATTAAAATTCCTCAAACAGCCTCTTCTGCTAAACTACACCTTTTAGTGTCAAGCCTGTGACAAAGATGCTTCATAAAATCATCAGCTCTAACACCTCATCAGCACCAGACATAAGCAGCTGTCTTGCAGGTCACTAAGGTCTAAAGGCTAATGTCACCATCTGGGTCAAATCCTTCCAAGTGCCCCTCCCAACAAAATGCAGGTTTTTCTATTCCAGATAAACTCAGCAAATTAAGAGTGACTTGACCCATCAAGGATTTTTTGAGCTTTCAACCAGCCATGAATTCACTGATTATTTTATCCACATTCCCCAAAGATGAACTAAAAAACTGTTGTCCCAAGGACTAGAAAGACCTGGATTTTTTCCTTTATGCTGATGTCACATAAAACATTTTAAAACTTTCATCACTAGGTGTGTCCACAATACTGCAATAATTTACAGTGAAAGGAAAAAAGGTCCACAGCTTTGCAGATGACAGAACAGTTTAAAAACTTTTTTGATTAGAACGAATGGCTGGATGTATGAAAAAGACTGTAATATTCCATTTTCATATAAAACTTCAAAAAAGATTATAACATTGCTACTTTAGTTTGGGTACAGTGCCACCACTTTGCAACCAAGAATTAACTTTACAGTTCTATTTTGCTCTCAGTCTCATACTCGAGCACAGTACCCTGACAAACAGTAGGTACTTTTATTTACTTGTATCAGTTTGAGATAAGGGTACTCCCTTTACCCTGAATCTCAGCATGTGCTGTTACAGTAGCAAGGTAGACGGGGTCAAAGAAAGAATAGGAATGCTGTCTGACCCTGTCTATATGTTACACCCTTGTGCCCATGGGGCAGTCAGACTGCAGACCAAGGGAGAAAGACCAGGCGAGGAGCCAGGAGGACGACAGCTGGGAAAGCCGGGATGGAGAACGAAGACCTAGGAGAGAACGCAGTAAAGGGAACAGGCAATCTCCTTTTGTCCCTCTGGAACTGGAGAATGAGCAAAGACTCACTGCTGTTCCTGACAGGACAATGTGGCAGCTGCATGTAAAATGGGCTGGAAAGAGCTCCCCTCTCTCCACCACAGACACAGGCTGGAAGTGGGACCTGCAGTTGGCCAGAACTGGGGATCCCATGGCTCATCCTTGCAGCCCTGTGATCTTAGGGCAAGTCATCCAACTTACAAACACACTGTACCTCTGGCAGCTGGAGCCAGATAAAACTCTCCTTGACTCTTGTATGACACTTGCAGGTTGAACTGTCACTCTCCCTGCCTCTTATATATCACTTACAGGTCAGAAAAATACCAGCAAAGCTTATGGCACTTTGTAGGTCACTGTGGTGAGAATCATGAGAGCAGCAATCCAGTTTTGGGGTACTACAAACCTAACCTGCCTCTGTGGCTCTCTGATAGTGCTTCCAAGGACTCAGCCTGGCTGCTTGATGCTGGCCAGGCGTTTCTGCCACAAGGGCGGATGGAAGATGGTGGCAGGCTGGAGCAGGCACGTTTCCAGCCATCCTTAACACAAGTTATCCAGGGACACGGAGGGATGGGGCAGAATCAAGACCCGCACATGGTGCTCTGGGACCTGCCAGCAGCCCACGAAGCACAGTGCCGGGCTGCACTGGTGAGGCCACGGGAGGTGGCTTGGGGCTCATGCTCGAAACACAGGACCCGTGGCACCTTCGCATCTTGCTCCCCACGTGTAAAACGAGGATGACGGGGAGCTTTTCCCTGTCTCGACCGCAGCAGAGGACGGACCGCCGGGGCCTCTCAAGCACAGTGATCCTCCGGGGCAGGAGCCCTCCCTGTTCCGCAGGGGATCGCGCGGGCCCAGGCGGCGGCCGCCCCGGAGGGGCTGGATGGGCCGGGGGGGGGGGGTGAAAGAAAGCTAAACGCGAGGGGTGCTGCCCGGTCGGCAGGCAGGGAGGGAAATCCCACCGCCGGCCGCTGTGCGCCGGGGCACAAAGCCTGCGAGGCAACACCCCCACCCCCGGCCCGGCCCGGCCCGGCCCCGTCGCGGGGCCGCTCGGCGGAGGGCGCCAGCAACAAGTGCAGCCTGCGGCCGCAGGGGAGGGGAAGGCGAGGGGCAGCCCAGCGCGGGGGGCGCCGGCCACCCGGCGACGCACTCACTCACCCGCCCGTCTCGGCTCCCGAGTCCACGCAGTCATCCTCGCCGCCGGCCTTCTTGTCCATGGCGGCGGCATCAGGGCTCCATGCCCGCCTGCGGCCGCTGCCGGCGCTGCCTCTCCCGCGCGGCCGCCGCGACGCCGAGCCCGCCCCCCCGCTCCGCTCCGCCCCGCCACGCTCCGCCCCGCCCCCCGCGCCGCCCTGCTGCGGGGCGGGGCGGGGCGGGGCAGGGCGGTGGCGCGCGCCCCGCCCTCCAGCCGTTAACGGCCGCGGCGGTCGCGCGCGTGGTGCGCTAGGAGCCGTGAGGGGGCCCTCGGCGGGACGGGGAGTGTCGGCCTCGCGGGGGCCCCCAAATGCCCCCATCTCGCCAGCAAAATACCTCGGGGCACCCTTGTTTCGCTCACACGTGTTGATGGAGCGCCCTGTTCCAGTCGTATGTTAGAAACTCCTCGTGTATCATTGCATTTTAGGAAGTAGCAACGTCATTATATCACTGTTATCTTTCCAGTAGAAAAAAGGGCTAAGAGGCATGGTGCCTAGTCCTCGCTATCCATCTATTTTCATTTTTGGAATATGTGCTGTTACTGTTTTTTATTTGAAGTCTTGGGCTGTGCTGAGCTTTCTGTAGTCTCCCTATCACCTGGCACTTACTCATTATATTAAATGTAATTATTTTGAAATTACATGCAGAAGTGGACAGGGAATGGCTTTCCAGCCCTGTGAGAATTTCTGTAATAATGAAGAAAAAAAATATTCTCCCCTGAGGCAAAAAGAGCTTTGTGAATGCTTCCAGGGAAGAAATACTGATGTAGCAAGACTTAACCACTGGTGGGGCAATTGTGTTCAAAAAGAAGGGAGTGAAGTAAAAAGCAGCAGATGGGCTCCTGTATTCTGCACGTCTCCTGCACACCAACCTGTTTTGTATTTGATGGTGGGCACTTCTTGTTTTCTCAGTCGCTCGCATTTGGTATAAATATTCACCAACACAGGGATGTGAACCTAGACCACATTCAGCCAAAACATCAGTCATTCGTTAATCCATGCAGTCATTCGGGCCCTAGCAGATCCTAAGGGAAGGGGGCAGAACTGATTTGTTAGCTCTTGTCTCCAAGCTGAGACCAATATTCATGTGTCTCCCAAATCAGGTCCAAGCATAAAACTGAAAGCTGGTATTCCTGTGTTCCCTGCAATCGAGATGTTATGGGATGATTTAAAAAAAAAGAAGAATAATCTACCCTGGAAACTGGGGAGCCTCTTCCACAAATGTTTTGTGGAAAATTTCAGCTTTGAGGAATTGGAATTTCTCTTGAAAAATCACCAAAAACTACCTAATTTCTGTCAGCTGCAGGAGACAGCCACTTCCAGAATGTGATCATAAGCAAGAAAAGTTAAATAATTATTTTATTCCTCCTTTTTCATTTGTACCTCACAGGAAAGAAAGCAAATGGTGAAAATCTCAGTATTTAAAACCTAAAATACTAGACCAGACCACAATGTAGAAATACACTGTACAAGACAATCTTACATTGTCAAAAGAATTGCTGAGCTGGTTTAGCTGTCTACATAGTCTGACATTGATATCCTTCATTTAAATACTGCTAGTGGCAGAGTAAGCCACATATAGGCATACACTAACACAAATTAATAGCAACAACTAACATTGTTTAGCAGGCTCAAGCTGAGTGTAGTTCATGCCACTGATGTCTCTAGTAGTGTATGGTGTTGGCTCTCTAAAATAAACTATATGTAGGTAGGAACACTGTAAAATTAAAGAGAAAGAGAGCAACTTGGGAACAGCTACAAGGGTCTTGTTAGCACACAGAAGGTACAAGGAGTGTACATCAAAACCAGAAATGCCCATTATGAAACTGGTAAGTTGATAAAGCAGCGAATTCCCATTGTCCCACCATGGGAGGGATGCTGGACTCATGTGCAACCCTGGGGCCTCTTGGTATCACAGAAGGTCAGTCCACTGTGTGTATCCAGTGATATTCAGAAGAAATTTTCTAGTTCCTTTATCTATTCATCAAGTATCAGAAAAAATCCTAGTGGTGTATGGGGAGCTTAGTGTTTAATGTATTTTGAATATCCAGCTTGATTTGCACACATGTCATTTTAAAAGCAATATATGTTTATGTTGAGCACTTAACATAAATATTCCAATAAAAATAAGGCTCTAGGTATGGAATAAGCCCCCTTAATTGGAACCCCTTTTACCACTTTCCTTTAGCAAGTTACTAAATGCTAGTTTGGACAAAATGCTATAAAAAGCACTTGATACACATCAGTCCTGTACCGGCATGTGTTCAGAAATTACAAAAACAAACTCTTCCGTCATTGCTGACTGGTAGACGATACCATCTAAATCAATTTATTCATATGTGCAAAATTAAATGCATACAATTTCTTTTAGGGTTGGGACCAAGGTGCTGTGCCAGACTGTGAGAATAACTGTGGCAGAATCTGGTCCTCAATTTCTTAATATTTGAATCACCGCTTTCAGGTAAGAGGCCTTAACATATTTTCAGACACTGTGTGTTAAGTGATTTGCCCAAGGCAAGAGAATGGCAATACTGAGACAAGGATTCAGTATATCTTGATTCCCAGCTTGGGCCTCTGTTCTGGGAACAGCTAAATATTTGCTCTCAAACAACTATAATGTCTATGGAGGATACTGAACCCCCTCAAAGGAGATATTCAGTATTCTGTAGTACCAGCATTGAATGACCCTGCTGTCTCTCTGATTCTTAGTCTACACACATGCACTTATTTAATCAGTGCAACTCTGTTTAAAAGGAAGTCACTCCCACTCACTTTTAAGTGTGATCTCAAAGTCAAATAAATTGAGTTTAGCCACTGTTGAACTGATTTAAGATATAACCAGACCTCCTTAGATATTTAGAAATAGATTTAGTTAAATTGATACATTTCTGCATGTAAAATTTTAGGTGGTCAGCTAATACATCTTTTCCGTCTCTGACTTTTATTATTCTAGTTAGTTACGTTTAAGCACTGGCATATGAGAGGATCTGGAATAGATTTTATGCTGCATTTAAGATTAATTTACTCCATCTGTCCCAGGGAGGGAAAAAAGAAGCATTCTAGAGGAAATATATAATTAAGATAGTAAGTAATGCTACCACAAACTCTAGCCTCTCTTATTTATATATTTGCCTCATTTAACTCAATTTTATTCTGGTCTTTCACATAATTATGGTGAAAAGAAGTCTTCTCTGCAATAAATTCCAGGCATTTCCGAGATTCTAATAAATGAGGTGTTAAGTCCTTGCTTTTACCTAGCACTTCTCTGTTACCAGTTCTTCACATTAGATCTTCTGTATGGTCTGTTGAAAAGAGCAGTTAGGTTTTAATTATTTTCTTGTATTTTTGAGGCTATGATATCAGTTTCAAGGTAAGGATAATAGTGAAAATATTCCTGGGTTAAATTTCCCCAAATTTCAAGCCTTTCATTAAGTAGCATTTAGTAGCAGTGATCACAAAGACTGTTAGACATAAAAGTGTCAGGAGAAATCTTCAAAGAAGCCAAAAAAATAAGCCACTCTTTTGTCAAAAACTAATGAAACTAACACTGGGAACATGAAATTAATGCCTGTTCCTTAGAGAGTTCTCTTGCTGGTCTTGCTGACCAGACCTAAAGTAGGACTTAAGGTACTTAAAGGAGGATGTAAAGAGAATTTAAATGCCTGTGTTCAAATCTGTGATTCAACACCGTGGCTGATTAGGAGGTGCCTAACCTCCAAAGGCAGCTTAGATTTTTAATTTAAAATTTTCAGTGTGCCTAGTGCAGCATGCCCAGAATTTACAAGGCTAACCAGTTTAGCTCATACCAGAGCTGAGCTTAAGCACCACCTAATTGCAACCACCAGCTGCTATGGCCTCCATCCTTGTAGAAGCAAATGCAGTAGAACCTCCTCCCCCATCCCTCACATAATGGTTTTGGTCTTAGTAACTGAGAACACAGTGCAGGAGAGTGATAGTTGTGGCCTCGAACTGAATAAAGACATTGTGAAAAGCTGTGTGGATGAAGCTATGTCAGATCGTACATGTGCTGAAGAAGAAGAGGAAGCAAAAGCATCGATTTCCCTGATGAAGCCACACCTGGATTCAAATTTCAATCTCTTTTCTATTCATGGAGTTCTACCTACTTGGCTATCATTTTTCCTGTCTCAGCCGTGAGAACAGAGTGTGCGCGAAAGAAAGAGTGTGAGTCTGGTTCTCTAGCCCAAAGAGAAGCAAGGGAAGAGAGTTGATGGCTCCATTGCCCCATATGAATGTCCTAATGATTAAGGACACTTATGGGATATTTCTAACCTCTTCCTTACATTTTTTTCTGTACAGTGGCAGAATTTCGCTGTAGGGTAGAGAGAGAAGAGAAAATGTAACTTAAATCGTGGTATCAGGGCAGTCTGCTGGGAAAAAAAATATTTGATTCAGTTCTTTTCATGTGGCATTCTGAGTCTCTTCTGTTCTGTGCAATTCCAAAAGAAAAGGGGGCAGATGCCACTGCAGTTTCTTCTGCATAACACTGTAAATTAGAGAGTCTTTCTAGTCTTTGAAAAACAGAGCAGAGATCTGGCTTAGCAGAAGATTCAGGACTGTGGACCCAGAAAAGACAAAGACACTGAAGGATGGGATTTTTCATACCTGACTAAAACATTTCATAATGGACTATATTTGTGCTCTCTCCATTCTATGCTACCTCAGTCTGTAGGTAGGATCTAGGCCCTAACAGAGGGTTCTGAATTCCATTCCAGACCCTTTTTATTCCATTCTAGGTGCTGCAGTGACTAACTTCTTGATTTACTGGATCTGGCTTTTCTAGAAAAAGTTTTCTCTTTTGGCGGTCCCTGAGAAAATTAGCACTCTGTAGGTCAAGACTTTGTTAACATAGAGTACTGAACTTAAGGCACTGGATTGTGGATTTAAAAAAAAAAAATTAGTTGCAGTTTTAGAAGGAAGAGGAGGAGTTACAGCTTGGCATGTGGTTCAGTCTTCATGCTGGGTCAGCCCTAAAAGGCTGACTTTCAGACTGGTGCATGTTGCCAAAATATTTGTGGCAGTTTCTCACATAGACTGTTGGGCTGTTGGCTTCTTTAAGGGTTATGATGAGGTCAGTTTCATTTGTGGTAGGTCTCAAGCCAGACACCCAAGCTCCTAAAATTCTACAATTTTGACTCAAAATACAACTATGCAATAAAAGCTGTTCTTCAGAGCACTGAGGCAGAGGTTTTCAGTGGGGTTTAAGAGAATTTGGTTCCCAGGTCCCACTATTTTAAGTTTCATTTGAAAACACTAGTATGCACAGTCCTACCAAAGTGTCTAGTACAGCACAGCAAATATGTACTTAATAAGCAAATTGCCTTTTTTGCTTGAGTTCTAGTATATTAAAAATTTTATTGAGAAATTCTAGCACTCAGTAACAACTGCTATAAAAACTCGAGCATTTGCAGTCCCTTTCTGTACCATCCTGAGTACAAGGAGAGCAGAGGGAGTACAAGAGGAGCAGAGCTACACCCCCTTCTTTGTGCAGGCATCCAGCTGGAGGCTTAACTAAGCTGGTCAATGGAAACTCCTCTTCATGGGACATAACGTTGAGGTGATTCAGTATCATGGACTTGAAGAAATTCCAGTTGCCCTCACATTGCAAACTGATCTGTTCAGCCAGATCTTTCACGGTCTGTAATCAGTGGGTTTGCTCCACAGAGGTACAAGAATCTGCACTCAGGCCTGGGTTTTAGGGAAGTGGCTCTGTGGCAAGCAATAATGAATCAGTCCCCAGGCTTTGTGAATCAACTGATCTGTCCTGACATCCTGGACAAAGTGTAAGGACTCACCCTTTGCTCCAAATTTTAACCTAGCTTTCAGGTGGTGTAAGGGCTACCAGAAGAGCTTAGCACCAGTTTAAGCAACCTGAATATGGAAAGTCTGGTGTACAAGGGGTACATGCCACTGTTTTGTAAGGGGATATGGAGGTCATACAGGTGAATTCTCCCCTTTTCATCACCAGCTTTTATAAAGAAGCATCAATGTCAAAGCAGGGACAGGAATTGTCAGAGGACTCTCCTTTGGTGCCCTACAGAGAGTACATCAGCACAATCCAAACAAGGCCAACTGGGATGCCATTTGAACTGGAGAGGTACGTTCAAGATCTCAATGGCTGGATAGTCCTACAAATTTATACATATTTATAGATACTCTTTGCCCACTTAGTGAGAGGCTACACTGATCTGTGTTCACCTATGGACAGAGAATGTAGTTGCCTTCTGTGGTCTTGTTGAGTTGGAGGGGGTAACACTTGAGACAGGGGTGGGTTTTGGGTGATGCTCAGGTGTTTACCTGGTTCCTCCTGTGATGGGAGTGTTAGGCTGTATTGGCACATATCCATTAAAGCACAGTGGAAATGTTTCAGTTGTCAAGCTTAAAGGAGTGCTAACAAGTATCATGTTGTGCCCTTGCATCTTAGGACAGACTGCCAGGTGTGAAAAATTTGCCAAGAAAGCAAAGAACTTTGCATCAGTTTTATGAGGTCGGTGAGACAGTTCTGGCTTCTGGGGAGTGCCTAGAGCCTTTCGGATACACTCAATATCACTGCCCTATTGGGAATTGTCATAGTATTCACATAAGCGGTCCTGTGTTAGTAACCCTGACAACTTCCATTACATGAAGTTCTTCATGAAATGGTGAGCTTTACAAGGCAGAGGAAACATTTGCTTTCAAGGACCATTCCCATACCCACTGGTTTTCAAAGAGGAAGGATTAAACCTATAGAGCAGTAGCAGTAAATATTATAGCAACTTTTATGTGTAGACTCTTCTGAAGGAAAAAATGATCTTCATTTTTTTTGCCTTTGCAGCTTGTCATGACAGTAGAATGTTTTACTCTGGGAAGCAGCTACACTTAAAATGCTGTTGGATCTCCATGGGAGATTACATTTCTTGTTTTGCCACATTGAATTACCTGCAATATATATTTTTTATCATAAAATTGATTGAAAATCAGAGGGGCTTATTAGGTTTAAATGATATTTGTATTAAAACCTTTCATCCAGTAGTTGTGGGGTTTAGTAGCTGATTTATCAAGCAAGCAGCAAAAATGCCTGTTTTATCAATCTAAGACAGTAATCATTAAGAAGTAGATCATAGGAATAGAACTTAAATAATTTTTACTAGAAGATATTTGATTCTCTTTCTATTTCTGAGAACTGCAAACAAGAGTAGACTTAAGAGGAGATGCTAAAGTCCCATATACATTGGCTGATGCCAGTGGTTGTGGCTTGCAGGCTGTACACCCTTCCTTCCCCCTTCCCTGAGGCTGAGGCTATCACTGCTTCTTTTACTGGTGTGGTGAGGGAAGAAATGTTAAAATATCCCTTCTCTCATATTGGAAGTAACCTTACATGTATGATGTCTCTATCTGTGCTGAGAATATTAGGAAACAGTGATTTCCAGTGAATTCTGAGTCAGGTATTCTTTACTTGAGAGATGCCATCTCTGACTATCAGCATGGGGAGAACCAAGGGCAGGGGGGGTGGGGACGGACTTCAGAAATCCTGCTTGATAAAAATGTGAACTTCCGTTAAAAATTAGCAATGAATGGAAGCAGAGTCCTATACAGGAACCATAGAAAGAACATCACTGGGACTTAAAAGGAGGAGGAACACTCTGCCCCAAGGTATGGGCCAGACAAAACTTCAATGTTTCTCTCACAGTGGGCAAATCACTGAAAGAATGTAAACCATCCCTGGGAACAGACAGTTTTCAGGTTGATCCATTTGTACCAGGATGGCCTTTTCTGAGAGCTGAGGAATCAAATTAAAGGTCTCAATTAAACCTGCAAATTGCATCTTCTAAAGCCCTGCAGAACCAGGGTCTCCTTATACTTTTGCTAGCATCAAAGACTTCCTTGGCAGCTAATATGCAGCTAAACTGAAGCTTCAAAAGTTTCCTCCTGTCCCTGATCATGTGATTGCACTTTCCCATCTCCAAACTACCTGGAGAATTTCAAGGAGCTGATCTGACTGAAAAATAGCCCAGCAAGAGAAAGAAGTTTTTAGTCTTCAGCCAAATCAGTTTCCTGAAGAAACTCATCTCCTGCTTGCACAAATGCCGGTGCCAAGGTGGTAGAGGAGGACAGAACAAAGTGGCTGCCCTCCTCCAGGACAAGAGAAGAGGATAGGACCACAGCAGCCCTGATTCACTTTGGCTTCAGCTGCTGCTCTCAACTGCACTGAAAGAGTTGCAGAACTATAACTGGGCTATATAAAAGTATTGAGGGCAGGAACTTGGCCTAAAAATCCCTTAGCCAGAAAGGATTATTAGGAAAAATTTTGGATGCTATTTCTGTGGTCTGCAAGTTTTAACTGAAAATTGCATAACTTTTTTTGGCTTGTATAAATCAACTTAAAAAAAATAGTTCTAATGTTTAAGAAGCCCAGACATATAATAGTTGGTTCTGGTATTTTGAGAGAAGTTCATAAAATGGCTTAAGACTCTTAGTATTTGTTGCTGTAAACCCTTTTTTTCTGCTTGGGAGCCATCTGTTTATCTCTGTAGTTTATTGCCATCTATCTACCTTAGAGTTTTGGATGGCTTCCCAGTGCTGTAGTGTCTGAATGCCTTCTCTGAGAACAGCGGTACCTCCTGGAATCCCTGGCTGCTCTTCAATCTTCTTTTATTAGAGACTATAAGAATGGTTGTATTAGACCATATCCAAGATCCATCTACCTGATATCTGTCTCATTCAGTGGCCAAAAGCAGATGTAAGTGTAAGAACAGGGCAAACATCTAGTGATACTTCTCTGATTTCTCTCAGGATGCAACTCTGATGTTAAAGAAGGTCAAGGATCATAAGAGCAAAGGAGCTGGACTGGAGCATAGGCACACTTAGCTCACCCTTTTGTCTGCTTGTGGGAGCAGTTTGACTATGAGTTTGTGTCAGAATATGTGGCTGACTTTGTGAATGCTACTTAACTAGTGGTGGGAAAAAACTTAATGAAACAGAAAAGCTGTTTTGACAGCAGTTATACTCCAAATTAATTTGCTCTGGAAGTCTGCACTGTGTAGATGACAAAACATCTAATGGCTTTTGTCCTCAGCTCTGATATGCCTCAATCAGACTTCTGTGATTTATCAAAGGTCTCTTGGTGAATCTACCTAGAACTCCACACTAGCAGTCAGCAGTGCTACTGCCTGGAGCTGAGCTCTAGTGATATATAGGTATCATCCTGCACACAGCTAGGTGGATATATCCTCTCTGAATATGTTGGTTTGATTTGATGGGGAAAGTTTGTCTAGAAAAACAAAGGCAACATATCAGTCACCATGGAAGATGTGTTAAGAGAAAATATCTACTATTGAAGATGCTAATTGTAACTCTTAGCTTCAAACTATTTGATGCACAGACCAAAGCCCAGCTGCTCACAAGTTTAAAGAAACCCAGCTTAATTTAAACATCCTTGCTTTCAAGATGAAGAAGGTCTTGTTCATGAGAACAAGATTGAAATGTATGTCTTCTATATTATGTCATAGGATTGCCCTGGTGGGACTCGACCCTACCTAGTTGCACTGGCCCTCTGCTTTGCTTCCCCTTTGCCACCACTGGAATGCTGGTATCAGTGTGGCTTCTCCATTCTGGCAGAGGGGAGAAGGTGGTCTAAATTCTCATATCCCTCCTCCTAGTTAATTTAATTTCTTCTCATAAAATGATAGAGTAGCAGATTTGCTGAGTATGTAGGGACTGTGTGGGAAGGAGGCTCTGCAATAGGAAGTCCAGTATCCTAGGAGAATGCAGGAGCATGGGAGCCACAGCAACTATCACTGTGTGCTATAGCCACCCCAAAATGTCTCGAGGATGGGTGACTGCTGAACAGCTAGATTGCATTTGCTGAGAAGTGCAAGAAAGAAAGAGAGCAATCCCTAGACTTTAAAAAGCCACTCAGTCTCGCAGATGAAACCAAAAGGTCTAATGTACCCAGGGACATCTTGATGCTTTCCTGGTATTACCTGTCATTAAGTAAAACAAACAATGTATCACCAATTTCCAAAGCATAGAGCTGCTGGATCTCCCTCTGACTTGTCTAACAAGCGCAGCTGGTACTCAGGGTACTGTAAGGCAGGGAATTTTGGAATTCTGTCCCTGGAAATGTCCAGACAAAAAGCTAATGGTTGGAAGGAAACAAAAAGGCTTGCTCTATAAACAGAATGCCTGCAATAACAGATCTCTTGGGAAGACGGTCACTTTCATAATATAATAGGTGTTAATCTTAACACTAAGGCAACATTATTCATTACTGTGTATCTGTTCAGCAAATGCTGCTAGTACTTTAAATTTCATTTTGTATGTATATGTTCTTTATAGCCATGTATGTGCGTGTGCATGTTGGCATTTCTGGGACTATTTACTATGTGCTATTACTGCATAGCATTTTATGGATCTGTGTAGTATTTTTGGAATACGCACTATTGACAGTATTCTGCATCTCATAAATAGTTCTTTTTCAACTGTTTTCAATGATAATGCTATAGCTATAAGAGCTGCAAAAACCCTTAAGCAAAACTAAAGAGCAAAAAAAATTACTTGGCCTAAAAACTTGTAAAAAATTTACTCCAGGGCTGTCAAAGAAAGAAGCAAAATGTAAAATTTTAAGCACTTGCCTTTGCTCAAAGAATGTGAAAAGAAGTTTTACTAGTTACTTCTGCTTGTCCAGAAGTTTCTCCCATAGCTGTTCTCCAGAAGTTCTGTGCATGGAGTACTAATTCAGATGCCAGTTTATTCACCTAGGATTTATCAAATTTATCAGATTTTCAAAGCTTACTGTCCATGGGCAATGCAAATACTCAGCACTCCTCAAAATCCAAGTCTCTCTTATTACTCTGAATATGAGCCATTAGTTCAAATGTTGTTTGCAGGGGATAAGAAAGCACACAAGCATGTAAGAAAGCTCACATTTTCATATCCATTCCCTTCTTTTGCCCTTTCTTTTTGGCCTGTGGAGATGGCCAAGGAGATGATATTTTTAGAAGTATCTTCTTCTGACTGCCATGATTCATCTTCACGGTTCCTACCCTATCTGTTTATGTCTCTCTCAGTAATCCACTTCTTTCACGTGCACATGGGGAACCACAGGGACAATGCATCTTACTACTTGTTGCGGCATCTCACTGCCTGTTGTCCTTAGACAGTCAG
The DNA here is from genome assembly GCF_036417845.1 of Apteryx mantelli. Lineage (NCBI taxonomy): Eukaryota > Metazoa > Chordata > Aves > Apterygiformes > Apterygidae > Apteryx > Apteryx mantelli. Next base: position 31,671,493 of record NC_089978.1, read on the forward strand.
CTGAAGTTTGGAGAACACTTTGTATAAGGCAGTACAGCAGTATAAAGAAATCTGTACTAGTATAAACAAGGACGCTGTAGTCTTCTCCTTCCATTCAGAGCAGTTCTGCTTACTCTTCAGGAGTCTGTGTTGAGCATATGAGAGAGAAACTGTTTTTGCCCAGAGAACTTAGTGGTGTTAACTTATAGGTAAAAGAGACAGATGCATCAGTCATCAGCCCGTAGTACACAGGCAGGATAGAGGAAAAGTCTCCACTCAGTGAAAAGTTTAAAGGGACTGATTTGTCTTAAAGAAGATCCTGAAACAGAAAAAGGAAGGTTATTAATGGATGAAAATGGGGGGGCTGAGTTCATTGTATAAAAACCTATGTGCAGTTTCATTATATTTTCCAGGGGAACAGTGAATATACCAAACAGGTATAGGACAGAACTAATTTTCTTTAATCTTAGGCAATCCTCTGAAGACTTCTAGGTGAGCTTAGCTGACCTAGCTATCTGCCTTCTTTAGTCAATGGAGAAAGATAGGCACCCTCAGGGTGATTCACATTGCATGGGGTCTGTATACATCACTAGAGAAGTAACCTATGGTGACCACACTCCTAGCTTAGGTGGGTGGTAGGGGGGACTGTGTCCAGGCTTTTAATGATATTCTTGTATGTAGACCAATGCCTTCAAATTCCTGGTTCTTGAAGGAGCTTTATAATACCATCTAATAAACCGCAGTTAATGTAACTGTCTTAGCTTACTGACTGTTTCTGCTAGACAAACATTTCTTGTGGGATAACATCATTTATCTGGGGTGGAAAAGTTCCTTTAAGTAACTATTATAGTTTCTGTGGTTGCTGTATTGTGAGATCACCCACATGAAGAAATTATTTATTGGATTGTTTGAGTGATTGCTTCCTTTCTTGCATTTTTGGCAAAGCTTTTGGGCACTGGAAGAAGTAAATGGACCAAAAAAGTCTTATTCATTTCCCCACCCACATTGTCAGCCATGATTATATCAGCCATGATATAATAACACGTTTAAACATTCTCTAAGTAAGGAAGAATTTTAATGGGTGATAATGGTGGAAGTTTATGGTATAGTTTGAGACCAGTTTTGCAATGGCTATGCAAAGGGTATTAGATAGCTTAGGGAACTGAATGTGGGCTCTGGATCATTTCACCAGCCTAGAAAAAATAATAGTGGTTAACAGCCCAACAGCTATATAGTGGTTTGTCTGCTGTGACTTTCTCTCCTAGTGTGACTGACAGAAGAGCACAGCCATATCCAGCCACCTTGTAGTAGAGCCAAAGGCTGGACAGATAGGGAAGCCAGCCTTCTCACAGAGCAGGTGCCTGATTAAAGCTAGGTCTTGCTGGGGAATTGTGAAGATACTGCTATTTCTGAGGTATATGACTAGGTAATGTTTACACAGTGCTATGAAGATTCGAAGTGCTGTAAAACTGTTGCCTTTTTTTCTGCATATGTTAGTAAATCTAAAAGGCTATGAATCCTTCTGCTAATCTGGTCTCTTTGTTTACCAAGAGTAAACTCTACTTTCAACAGCATCCTCAGTAGCAGAATATTTATGTAGTCTGTAATAAAGAGACATTGCTATTTACATTTTTCACAATTTGTACAGATATAGCTTTAGGAGGAAACCTTTCCATTGTATTCATCACATTGTTTTTTGGGCTAATTTTAGGGCTTTTCCTGGGTTACATCTCGGCTTTCTTTTCTGTTTCCATACAGTTAAGTATTTTACTAGGACCAGCCCTTATTCGTTTGCACTGCAGTCCAGCAAAAAGCCCTTGTGCAGAAAGGAGCTTCCCTTCCTTTGAATTCCCTGCTCAGGGGCCAAGTGCCTAGAAATGGGGTATCAGTAAGGCTGTTTCGGTAAGGGCCTTGTCCACTGGTTGCCTGTCTACTCTGTCAGTCTGCCTTACAGGGTTGTCCTGCAACACTAGGGATGTGGTGCCAGAGGAATATGGCTGTGCTCCAGAAGGACTCTCTGGCCTCTCATGGAACAGAGATTCTTCGAGCAGATTTGCAGGCGAGTGGTCAGACTCCCAAAGTTTAGACACCCGGGCTAGGAGACTAATCTCTCTGGACTCGTTCCAAAGTCATAGGTGCTCTGAGTCACCACTGGAGGAATTTGTTCCTTTCCAAGTACTATACAGCACACTTGTTACAAGAGAGTGTTATCTCAAACACCTGATTTCACTGCTTCAGGTTAGTGAAATCAATACCCATGTATGTACGTGCAATGCACATTACAACCCTTGAACCAGAAAATTCACAATATTAAGATCTAGACTACAGTGACCAAACAAGCTGTTTGTCAGGATACTGAGCTGGGAGTGTGTATATTATTACTGCGTGATCTTTTATTGATCTTCAGGGTTCACTGGGCAGTTCCAGCAGGGTGGCCAGGGCAGACAGAAAGAAACCTCAAAGAAGACAGATGTTGAGTGATGAGATGCCACTGGTATTTATCTTTGATAGTCTGAATTCCATTTTACAATAAAATCTCTAAAAGATGTGTATCTCAGAACTGCTGGAAGCACTCAAGATACAGTAAAAATCTCCAGTAACTCAAGAGCCCTTCATAAGAAAATCTCTTTACAATGACAGACTCTCATGACTCTACAAATGACAGATTCTTTCCACTGCTACATGTGGGCAAGAGGAGAGCGGGACTGCCTGCAGAGCATTAGAAATCCGCTTTAGCTCTTGTCACTTGGGGTGAGCCCAAGCCTGTGTGCTAAAAGACAATGAAGCACTTCCTTTCCCACCCCACAATTAAATGTCCTTATTGCAACCTTCATTCCTGTAGTGCTGGTGGAGGTATGCATGTGTGGAGGGGAGATGTCAGAATGGATATCTGTACCAGGAAATGGGTCGCACTACAGAGATTCCCAAGCTAATGGAGATGTTCCCAAGCCATATAGACTTGCCAGCTTAAGTCCAAAATTATTCTGACTGAATTCACAGAGCAGTGTATCTGAGATAAGGGTTGTGAAACTAGGTTTAGTGACATCTGAAAACAAGCTGCTTCCAGACCTGAACTGCATCATATCCAGATACCTCCCTTCCATCTCCACATCATCTCCACATCACTTCTGGTTCTGGGCTTGGTGAAAGCAGAGCCAGCTTGGCTGACAGTTTTTATTTCTAGAAAGGCCCTTCTAGCCACTGTTGTCACTGCCGTTCTCTTTGACAACAAGGGCAAACATGATCATGGATTTGACTCCTGGGCACAGAGCAGTCTGCCTGCATCGCTGCGCTCCAGCGGCTTCATTCCGTTAACCTAGTTGTATCAGACACTGGAACCAGTGCAGATTTCTCAGCCTTTGACTTATATATCTGGCTGGTAAAACTATGTTAAACTATGTAAAATTGAGCAATGTAAAAAAATCTTGTGACCATTCTACCTTTATTAGTAATTAGATTAAGGAATAGACTCTGAATCCACTGAATTTGGTTAGACTCTTTGGGCAGCAGCTGACTTATTAATGGAAGAAAAGATTTAAGCAGTTTGGCCCATAAAATGGATGTTCACATGACTGTGTTATAACCATAGACTAAAATAAAACTCAAATATTAATTTAAATTTTAGCCATCAGACTGGCATTCTAGCCCATATACCAGGCTGCAGTCTGTATGTGTGAATTTTCCACTGACAAAATTTGAGGAGTCTGCAAATCATGGAAAACTGAAAATGATTAGTGTAAAAAAAGGGTGCTGTTTGTAGAGGCTTACCACATGTTTATTATTTACAGTTTTCCATTCAATAAAGGCTAGCCTTACCACACAAGAGAGAGATGCAATAGTGTGACATCATCCATGATTCCATGTTGATACCATTATCCATGAGACTTTTGCTTCTTTTCTCTAAATAGCTTTTGTTCACACTAAATAACAATTTTAAAGGGACACTGTCAACCTGAAATGTACTTGTTTTCAGAAACGAATTCAAAGTAATTTTAGATAGTACAGTCACTGATGATTCCTGCCAAATTTTTACATTTAGCTATGGCTTCTTTCTTTCCTTGTTATGGGAATGAGAATCCATATGAAAGACATACACAAGCTGAATATTATTAGTTCAGGCCATTGAGGAGAGCTTAGCCAGAGACTCCAACTGCTGCAGGACCATGCCCTGTCTCATATGGAATGTTCTACAAGGAGTGACCAGGGATGTGTCCCCAGAGAAAACATGCCCAAGCCAAAATTTTTCCATCCCTTTCAATTACAATAATCTCCAGTGTTACTAATGGTAACACCAAACAAACAATTTCCCAGGAAAAATAATTTTTTGCTATGTCTTTTTAAAGTTCATACATACCACATTTAGGCATTAAGTAGTGTGTCCCACTGGTATAACACTATATTTGATCTGGACTAGCTCATATGCATGAAGTATTCCCCTTCTAGCAGTAATCCTCCACAACTGTGGTACATCTTCCTTCTCCTGCCCCAATCCATAAAAAGGACACCCAATAAAACCAAACAGGACCATGAAATAGATTGACTGAAATGAGCGGAACAGATTAATGACATCTAGAATAATGAAAAAACAGTCCTAACCCCAGCAGACCCCACGAGAAAAATGCCATCTGGGAAGCCCATTAGAGGGTTGTTTTTGCTGTCAGTGTTACATGCAAATCATTTGCATGTGACACTGAGCAATGGCAGTGTGACTTACTTACTCCCAGGTAAGATATGATGAAAACAAATCTGTAGAACAAAGCTTTTTCTCTAACCTGTACCGATCTCTGCTAGTGTGGACTAAAACCTTGACTAACATAAATGTGTGTGAAACCATTGGATTAGCTCATCTATGCCAGCTCAGGGCCTAAACTGTAAGAATATGTCTACACTGGTAGACGAAACAGAGCCATGGCACTATGGGATCATGACTAGCTTGTGATTGTCCATATTGGTTACAGGCTCCTTGACACTGCTATAGCTTGTATTAACCTGAACTCCCTTCAACAGTGCCCAGCACAATTTGGGCAACAGCACAGGCCAGAGATCTGTCCAATTGGCATAAAGGACAAAGCCAGATATTCTGAGTGAAAACAGCATTTATTCAGGTGGACATTATCCATGCCATGTCCATTGCCCTCAGAGCCAGAGATCAGACTTTATACTATTTGACGTACCTGTCTAGACGTAGCCTCAGATGCCACTGGTTGACATACACACCATCCCATGTAAACTGCTCTGCAGTTCTGTGGCTCTACAGAAATAACAGTTGTAGTACTGTGTGTGAGAACAATCATAGGGATAAAGGGTGGGATATATAATTTTTTTGCATTTTATTCAAAACTGAAGAGCAAGAAACAAGGAACTTCTTACCTTTGCCTCCAAATCTTTCTGTAGCCTTATAAAAATAAGGACTAAAGAGGCATGAGTATCAGAAATTCTTTTCAGAAATGGCCTTCTGAGTTTTTAAGCAAATTTCTATAAACTGTGTTTCCTGTTAGCTTTGTCTGAGTATTGGAATGAATTTGCTATTTGCTAAAACAGTAGAGTTCTCGGGATCTGATTTAGCACTCAGGACAAGGAACATCTATTGATTTCACTGACATTGGCTATATGAGCCAATACGAGTTTTCTTCAAAAGCAAATTTTGTGCTTATAGTCATGAGTATTCAATAGTTCACATCCCATTACTAAAAGCTAGTTACCCAGTCAGAGAATACATCTCATGTCCTAAACATCTCAAATTTTGAACATAAAAACTCACAGTGAGCCACTTGGAAATAAAATAAAAAAGTATTCATTCCTAAGAAGTATTTGGTGAATAATTTCTTATAATAAATAAAAATTGAAAACTCATACTTTGTTAATGTTATGCTTGCAGCTGGAAATCTTTTGGGAAACTCAGAGTATATAGCCACCATTTATATATCAGGGACATCAGTAGTGTGTTGGGGAGCTTAATGCCACTGAAAGGAATAGTCTTCTGCAGTCTTTGCAACCCTAAGTATATATCATTGGTGACCACCCCCTGTGAAGAGGCTGATGGGAAGCACTGATCTTATTCTCTTCCTTCATTTATCCAAGGCCAATCCCAGTCTAGCTCCATATTTTTGGTGAAGGTTTACATAGCCCTCGTAGTCTATACCGTCTTATCTGTGAATGCCTGAGAGGTTCATGCAGTCTTATGCCTTCCATGTAAGAATCAGTAAGCTACAGAAATGCCTGAGTGCAGCTAATTCTTACTTAAATATCTAACTATATATAGGTAAACAACTCTTCAAGAAACTGGGATATACAATTAAATGGTCAGGAAGCTAACAGACTAACTCTGGAGGTCAAGGCTTCCATCTAGTGGTAAAACGTAAAGGTGCAAAAGTAGTTGTTCATGGGAATGAGAAATGTCTGAGGTCCTTCTAAACAGCCACATGAGTGTATAGACAGTGCAGCGTCTTATTAGACCAAGGAACAGACCATTGGAGAAATTGTATCCGCGGGGCTGGGCCCTGAGGACTACTATTACTAGGTCTCCGTTCGGATGTTAGTTATGCATATACTTAAAGTTAACACACAGGCATTAAAAAAAATTTCATGCTTTGTTTCTATTCTGAATAGGAGTGTTCTGTGCCTCTAACTTAGCAGGGAAGCTTTAGGAGAAACAGTGGCAAGTTTCTGTTGTGAGTGGAGCTAATGGCTGAGGTACTGAGTTTGTCTATATATCACTACATCACAGAGGAGACACTTGCTGACAAGTGTTGCTGACTAGGGTGCTAGTGTTACAGATTTATTAGGATTGAGATTGCTGTTCCAAATTATAACTGATTGAGGAGAACAGCAAGAAAATAAACACTGGAAAAAACTATAAAAAGTAGACGGGCAATTCACAATATCGCTGAGGTTCAGGAGGAGTAGTGTAGTTCAAGGAGAAAGGGATTACAATTCACTGTAGTGAGTGTTGTCTTTTATTTAAAAACGAGCATGACATTTTAAAGAGGTCCTGGCAGTCAGGTGTACTGAACGAGTTATAAACATGACCCACGGCCTAAGGCATCTGGCATAAAGCAAAACTGATCTCTGCATGTTAATCTGTATTTTCAAATTCCCCTTTTGGAAAAATGGCACTGTCATGGAGGGTGAGGAATGTGATATTTTCCAAGTTGAGATCATCCTGTCAAGAGCCCTTGATAATCTTTTCTCTCTCACATGGTTTAGAACTGTAATTGGGCCTGTAATCTCTTCTGCAAGGATATGCCAAAGAGATGGAACAAATAGAGCCTTTCTTGGAAACTGTGATGTCATTATAGGCTCTGGGACAGGCAGTAGATAAATGAAGAGGTTTGCAACCTTGTAGAGATTGCTTTTGCAGTATTAGCCAACCTTTTCCACTCCCCCTCCCCAAAATGAAACACCACAGGACAATTCTTGATATCCACAGACACAAATCTAGACACAGTGTGCAGGAATCTAAGTGCATGTTAGATATGCATATCAATAGCCGTAACCATATTCATATTCAAAGAATGAAGAACAGTGACAGTTGAATGGTAAAATATAGTGTTCTGCATACTATTGAAGTCAGTAAGGGGAGCTGAAGTGAATTAAATTGAAGTATCAAATTAGTCAGTTCCTGCTGCCTCTTGTTTTCAAGCAATTGGATTTCTCTGTATGCAGGAAGAATTATGAATGATAGGCTACAGTTCATTTCCACTGCAGCAACTTCTTGTGGATGTTTCTGTTGTATCCACTTAGCTCCAGTGGATAAGTAAAGGATCCTCAATGAAGTCCTTGCTTACTGTGTTTTGAATCAGAAATGCAGTGACCTTTGCTTGCTGCCAGCTCTGACCATGATTTCATATATTGTTTTGGCCTGTGCACTTCCATAACTACCTCAATTTCCTGGAGATGTGTTTTATTAATAATAGCTGTAGAAGAATTCTCAAGAGGAATGCTGGTTACCTGTCTTTTCTTTCCATCGTGATGGTCTCTTTCAGTTTGTGATAATGTCCAGTGTACAGGCCTGTAAGTCTCAGCTGTTTCAGTTTACCAGCATTCACATAAATATTTCCTTCAGTTTCAGTTAACCTAGTTTCACATTCCCTTGTGCCTGACCTAGAGGTCTCAAAGAAAAATATATTTAGAACCTCCATATTTTGATCACTTTGGGGTCAAAGGCTCATGTTCTACCTGATTTTAGAGTGAAGGTGTAAATCACCATGTTTTTTTGAGTACAGCCCAAGTTTACTTGAAAGATTTATAAATTTAACAAGATTATAGCTCAGTCTGGAAAGTGCCATTTGGCTTTGCAGATTACTGTAACCATCTTGCTAAGCTGCAACCCCAGCCCAGCATGCACACCCACCAACACTTACATGTCTTCTGGAATCTTATCCATGCGCCTTTCCTGAGACTTTTCAGGTTGCTTGAAGAACATGATTAGATAAAGATTTGGTTATTTTTGTATTACTTCCTCTGTTACAATTATTAAGCCATTTTAGAGTTTCTTAACTCTGAGTTTCTTAAAATTCCTGAACCCACTGCAAGCAGTGTTTCCTCCAGTGACACCTTGTGTGTCCGCTTTTGCATGTTGTTGAAAGGGCCTTGTGCAGCCCTTCTTAATCCAAATATTCCAGCAGCACTACACTGTGTCTCTCAAGCTTAGGCTTGAAAGTGGTAGCTGAGCCTGGATAGCCACTTCTTCCTCTTCTTCCCACACCTTTTAAGTGTATCCCATTGGATATAGACTGACAGGGCTGGTTTACAATGGTAGCTGAAGGGTAGGTGAGAAGTGGACAGAGACAAAAAATCAAACTAGTTAAGGTGAAACAATTTGTGTTTATCAGCAACAATATTTCCTGTTAAAACTGACAAATCAGCAAGAGCAATATGGGATCTTAATTCTCTTGTTCTTTTACTGAGCGCTCAGTTAACATGGAGAGGCAACAAAAACTGCTCCTGCCAATCCTGAGAAATAATGTCTTGTATATTTTGGTAGCTCTCCTTCAAAGAGCTACTTGCTGTTTACTTACATAAAACCCTTTCCATTCCAGAGATGCATGGATTGATAACAGCAGTAGCTGGAGCAGGCACATGCTGGTGTGCACTCCAATGATGATGGTAATGTAGGACTCATTCCCTGTAAGGTGTCAGTGCAGGTTTAGCTTACATTTCATATGAAAGTGTTCTGGTAGGCTTCTTATACCCCTCAGTATGAGCAGTGTTGCTCCAACTGGAAATCGCTTCTGCAGATGCTGAATAGGCCATACTAGGAGATATGCTCAAGCAATGTATAGGAAGGAGAATCATTCCTTTTATTAGTTATGGCAGCCATCAATCAGGGCAGGACCACTGTGTTTTAGGCCTTATGCAGATGTATTTTTCCCAGGGACATTGTGGTCAAAGCAGAAAAATGCATAAGTTAATATGCTCAAAAGCACTATTAGTAAAGTGCTCAAGATATATTTCTTCTTTCTTTCCTTCCATCCTGCCTAGTATTCATATAATATCTCCCTTGTACTCAATGCCCCTTTCTCAGACATCTCAGCCAGGCTACTCCTCCTTTGCTGTTCCAGCTTAGCTAGTCTTTGCCTTGTTTCATTGGGTCAGCAGGGTAGGGAGGAGATACAAATAGGAGATAGGCATCCAAGGGCACCTATGAAAATGTCTCTAGGTGTCCTAAGTGGGCCTTGCCTGGAGATGACTGATATGGTCTGGCCACTCTGTGACTTACCAAAGGGCTAGGAATCCAGGCTCTCCCCTCTCATAAATCCTCCTAGGGACTTCCGTTGTTGGAAGGATGAATAGTGTATTAGAATTTAATTGGAGTGAGAAACAGATGATCCAGTTAAAGATCAAGACAGACAGGTCATTGAAAAGTTTGTCTTCTATAAACTAATTTGAAAAAATGCTGCTTACAATATCCATTCTTCATTGAGCTATCATGCAAGAATCTTAACTATTTATCACCTTCTCTTGGCAAAGACTTTATCAATGGATGATGGATGTGACAGGCAACAAGCTAGACATCACAATAATTCTTCAGCCATCCTTGGAACAAAAGACTCAAGAGGCGAGAGAATAACTAATTCTACAAAGACTAACAAAGCTTAGAAAGGTTCTAAAAATGTTTATACTAAAAGAACATGAATTCTTCCAGTGAAGCAAGCGAGGCCAATTGGTTGTCCCCTGACCCTGTGTGACAGAAGACAAGACAAAGTTCCCTTGTCAGACTTGCCACAGAGATGGAGCTTTTAATGACATCAGGGTTATTCTAGGAAACAAGGGAAAGAGAAGCCTAGATACTGCAGTGGATAAGTGTGGTAACCTTTCACCTTCTGAAAATGCTGCCAGGCAACAGCTATAGAGATAGCACTAAAGCAGCAGTGTTTCACTAGAGTGGATTTCATTGCTTTGTGATATAATGAACACAAAACATCGCCAAACAGAGATGTCAGGGTAACATAAATTTAAAAAAAACGTTGACTGATATCTCATTTGTATAATAATTTCCTAAGCATTTCTCATACATAAATGGCATTTCCATACATAAATGTCATTTCTTAATCTTCTCATGCTTGCTGGAAATGCAGTCACTCCTTTGGTTGGTTGAAGTCAGTGCTAATGGTGCAACAAAAACTATTCAATGAATGCAAGTGTTGCTTGCAGTGAAAATTCATGGAGAACATGCAGGGTCTAAGTAAAATGGAAATACTTAGATTCAAATGTAGGCTAGATGGAAAGATGATGCTGCAGCCTAACAAAATTCTGTTCATCCTCTGACAGACAGAAACCCTCATTTTATGACTCAGATGGTTTTGCAGGTCAGTGTTGCCATGGTGACTCAAGTGTGTACCCTTAAAAAAAAAAAAAAAGACCACCGTTAAATCTGACATGGGCAACACACCTAGATTTTACTGGGTTTACATCTAAATCAGCTCAAATGAAAATCTCATATTGTAACATCTCCATTCTTAGGAAACTTATTTCTCCAGTTTCATAACTTAGAGAAGCAATAATAACTATTTCAGTTGCATGGTACTGGAATTGCTGTCTCTTCCCAAACTTTGGGAACTTCCAGAAAGATGAAGAACTTTGTTCACATAAGGTGATCTATTCAGTCCTCTAGGATATATCAGTGACTTCCAAAGAATGTAAAAAAGTTCCTGATAGCAATTCTGAAGAGGTGGAACTCCTTCAGGCTGTTGTTTTTACAGACTGACAGAAGAAGAAACAAATATTTCTGAGGATGCTTTTTTGCTTGATAACAAGGTCCATTCTTCTTCTGTCTTCCCTTTTAGTCAATGGAAGGCAGGAATCCTGCAGTATTGCACCTCAAATATGTGTTGTTTCTCACCACTTGCCAAAAGCAATGACATTCAATACCTGATCTATGATTTGGGAATGTCCTTCTAAAGTTAGTCCTTTCAAGTATGTATGGATTTTGAAACAGTAAAAGTCATGTTAGCCACTATATACCTGTATCAGACTTTGTTTTAGTATTAGGTTGTGGCCTTAGCATGCCTGTGTTTTTTGATTTTTTCATGTATCTCCAGGAGACTGTGTATTTGTGTGTGTGCGTTTTTGCAGAATTTAAAGGAAATGTATGAAGCAGTAAATAGTAAAGAACCAGGGAGCAAACTGAAGCAGTAGATACCTATTGTGCATAGTGATTAATTGTTCGCTGATGCTTTGGGTCTGTTTTGGACAGCTTCAGCTAGCTCTCTCTTAGACAATCTGCTCTTTATTTAGCTATATAGATATAGCCAGAGTTTAACAGAGATTGACAACTGCACTTTAGTTTCTGAATCATCTAAAATAGCACGAGGTTCAATAACTGACATTCTTTTGTATCAGTCATTTGGGTGAAATGTAACTATCAAGAAGAATTTGTATGCATGATATCATGTTATTCTGGAAATAAGTCTAAGATCAGACAAATAAATTATTCAAAAAAATTGTAAAGAAGTGTGATTTTATGATTTAAGTCACCTGACAATCAGGAAAATTTGCTGTCAACATATTTTATTTTAATTGTATCTGTTTATATATTGGATTTTATGGGTTTATTTCAACTGAGGGCTCAGGAAGTGCAATTTTGTGAGCTATTGGTAGGTGATCTACTTAGTTCTACTTAGTCTACTTGGTTACATAGACCACTCCATTAGCTGCAAAGCATAACAGAAACATTGAAAACAATAGTAGAAGAAAAGTCACTTTAAAAATAAAAAAACTTCAGTAAGTTAAGTCAAAATCAAGTAGCCAAATGAACAAATAAGATATGAGTGTTGCCTTGTCAAAGTTAGTAATCTTAGATGCCATTAAATATTTAGTGTGGTCCATTTGATCTGCTTCTCACAAGCTCCTTCTATGGGAGATCTTTATTTATGATTTAAAAGCTGTCTGTAAATTTGGTACTTTGAATTATCAGACTAAATATTCTTCTTCAACAATATTTGCTGCTTGATCAGTGTCTTTGTGCAGAAAGAAATCATTCTGGAATAAGAGCTTGTTTTTTAATTACCAGCAGGCTTAGATGCAGTAGTATATTCAGTCCCTGGCAGTAAGACTAGGGAAGAGAACAGTGATATCTGCTGGCTGAATTACAGATACAAGGGGACTAGAGTTTGACTTTAAATAAGTCCAGTGCTATTTAAGAAATACGTTTGAATGCAAATACCTTATAAGAAAATATCTTGAAAAGACATAAAGCATTCCTTTTCTCACAAAACACACAAGAGACAATTGTGACCTTTAAAGATATCCATAGTTTTGCCATTTAACTTCCTAAATCCATGGAGTTATTTAAATTACCTTAGAGACTGAAGAATACAAATTGATATTCATTTTTACAATAGAAGAAGATCCTGTATTCCCACTGCCTATAATCAGTGTACAGAATAAAATATTAATGTCTGAAATAATTGTAAATGACCCTTTATTTACTTCAAGGGAAATTCTAGTATATAATGCAGCTACTGTATTGACTCATGGATTTATTAAGCCCTCCTTATTTTAAAACCAGAGTGAACAACAGGAACAACACACATGTTGGCACAGAATGAATCTGGCCCAGCAAGCTTTTCTAAAAATTGGGAATGAGCTTACTTGAAATTGAGAACCCTCTTAAGAGCCTGAAAGCTTTTGAAATCAGTGAGATGTCAGCGTATGTTGTAAATATTTTGTTGAAGCAGGATAGGAAAATTTATGGCTCATATTAAATGTTTTTCAAATCATAGTGTTTAACATCAGATTTACTCTTCACAGTACATGATGCATCTTTTTCGTTTCATGAACAGGGGCTTGGATTTTTTTGCTATTCCCTGTAGCTCTTTGTAAATCCAGATGAGCTTAGAAATCAATCTACTATAGAAAGGCAGTGTCTGTCCTATAAGCAGTTGCTCTGTGGAGTTTCCATTGCCGTTACTAATTCCAGTCTTTGTCAATAATTCCTTGAGCTCCCATTGATTATCTTGAATCACAGGTTTTGTGGGTTAAGTGACTACAAGGTCAGTTAGAGAGTACCTCTCTTGGGCTCACTGGTACTGGATCATGTCTATAACCAAAACCAGTAGCTGGTATAGCAAATCTAAGTCTTTTTTAATAGGGATGTTCTGGAACAATCTCGTTTTTGTAACTGCCAGCATATGCAGGGTCTATATGTACCTCACACTTTCAGGACAATGAGTTACAAGCCCTTTGTAGCCTTTTGCTCCGAAAAGGAAATCAATCCCTAGATGAAAAAAGTTTTTACTCTGTGTTATTATTGATGACTGGAAACATTCTCCATCTTAGACTTGCAATTTTGGAGTCAGGTCTAGTCTCTTTGCATAGTTCTAATGGGCTACAGGAGCACAAAGTCACCTTGATCTATGACCTAGCTGGGGACCTGAGTGAGACTTTGGGAGAAAGTCAATAATAGAATACCTCTGTGAAGGTTCTAGATCTCAAGGAGCTGAATGTATTTTAGAGCAATCTCTAGGCTGCTCTAAACTGCAGTGGGAGACATTTGTATGCTACTAATAGAGAGCTGCAAAAGTGGAAAGAGGCAAATTTCTCCCTTTTTTTAGTTTTGTGTTAAGCACATTTCAGCTTTAATTAAAAGTCAAGGACAAAGTGCACATTTTAATAAGATGATAGTATGTTTTTAGTGGTTGTTGGATCAGAGTTCCTGAGAGAATGCATGCAGATTTATATTAAAGGCTCTCTCTCCTGCTGAGATCCCACAGCTCTTAGGCTGCTTAAGCTTTCGGTCAACACTTCCAGTGGCATTAGTGGGAATTTGCCTGAGTGGAGTCTGCAGGGTCATATCCATGGGCTTTCAAAATAAAGACATTTTTCTCAAGCTCCCAAAGCTTGAGCAAGATGAATGATCAAAACTCTTTTGAACATGTTAAGCCTGGACATTCTTGCTTAGTTTAAAAAAGTTCTTGACTGTCTTAGCAGTGAAAGTTGACCAAATTCACTATCTACTTCTGCCTGAAGCATTCATCATGGTGTTATACTATCAAACGTATTAGCAGTGCTTGAATATGCCAATAATAGTTAATGTTCTCTATAGTTTTCAGCCAAAAACCAATCATCAAAAACCCTGTATTAAAATGCTCATGCATTAATCCACAAAAAGAACTAATGTGGAAAGATACAAATGCATTGGTTTCTTTTGCGTTATTTTGACAGCTGAGTATTTTGGAACAGTGTTTTATTTTACAGCATCTCTTACACAGTGAAGCTTTGTATTGAGTGTAATAGATCCTGACATCTGAATCCACGTTGTTCCTAGCAATGCTGTGGTATCGAGTAGCTGTAACCATCTCCTGGTTACCGTAGGGCGAAACCCACAACGACTTCTCTCAGCAGCTGAATTCCACCCGATAGAAACGATTCCCTCCTAGTCAGTCGCTTGTCGCTGTTGATCGAGGCTGATCTCAACAAGCTCTTCCGAAAAATACCCTGTAGACGCCTGTCCCGGGGCTTGCGCAGGCGGGTGGACGCTCCTGGGACGGCGGAGGCGTTTCAGCACCGTGGCCAGCGCCAGGAGGCCTCCCATCTGCGGCGCCGCACCGTGAAGTAAACCGCGGTGTGACGCTGAGGCGGGCAAAGAAAAGTGAAGGAAACGCTAAAGAGGAAAGTTCCGTCAGGTGCTGATGTTTTGTTTGGGCAGCAATCAAAGAAAAGGACAAAGAATGACATTTGAACTCCTGTACTGTATTTTAATCCGAGAAAAGGGCAAAGCTATTTAACTGACACAAAAGGAATGGAAAACTTGCTTCTGAGTTACCATCATGCTCTTCACAATGTATTAGATTGAAAGCAATTAAACAGTATTAGATTTTTTTATCCTCATTTAGTAAGTGGCAAAACTGTCTGTCAGCTGGCAAGAGTTGCAGCTACTGGATACCAGATCTTTGGTTAAAATTAAGAAGCTCAAAGAGAAGAGGTACAAAGGGGAGGAAGTGACACACTATGTTCAAAAAGATCCATTCTATATTTCACCCCAACGCCCACCGAAGAAATGTGACAGACAACATCCCTTACTGTGATGGCACAGGTTCTGCAGTGAGACTGATCCGCAGCACTTCTATGTATGTTCTTGGTGGTGAGCAGGAGAAGGTTAGTGAACCACTGAAAAAATGCAAAAGTACAACCAGCATCGACTCCTGTGCCTACTTCCAGCCAAAAGAGGAAGACAGGGCCTGGATGTACTCCAAGACTCAGGACTGCTTGAGGTACCTACAGGATCTGTTAGCCTTGAGGAAAAAATATCTTGACAGTATCAATAACTTAAAATCCATGCATGTGGCTGCGGATTCCCCAGTGTCCACAAAATCATCTCAAACTGGAAAAAAGTCATTACCTCCTCTTCCTTCCAAAGAGTCTTCTAAGGTAATTCCTAAGAACTTTGCCATGTGATTAATCTTAAGCCATGAAGCAATTAGTTGTATGACCTATGATTTTCTGCCTTATTGGTGTCCTACTGATTGTCTTCTTACTGTTACATCATCTGAAATGCTACTAAATACCTTAAAGATTCTTTTAGCATAGTGTGAGGTCTGATATGAATGATTGATCATGGAAAGAAATATGCCTGTGTGTGTGTGAGAGAGAGAGAAAAAGAGGAGAAGAAAATAGGTATGGGAGTATGGGAAGTATGTGAAAACACATTCTGAAAGATAGCTGTTTTCTCAGTACTCTGACGGGCTACAGAGTTCTCTGTTATGGTTATTTATAGCTGTTACTGACTGGCAAGCACAGTAATCCCTGGGTTTACGGGCAGCCCTTTTATTGGCTTTAAAATTACTTACACAAAGTAATTTTAAATACATTGAAACAAGTAGGATTTCCTATGACTCATCAGATATAGCTTGTCAATGCTACTTTTATCATGAGTGCAAGCTTAACTGATAGGTGGTAGGACATGAGGCATTCTTAGGGCTCCCTTCTCTCTTTGTTAAGAAACTGGCAGGAAGTTATGAGACAGACAGTGTAATTCCTCACCCTTTACTGTAACGACACCACAAAATAACCTTGAAATATTGTCTTTGATATCTCCATATATGCTAGGGAGGAAATGATTGCAAAGCTTCCTCCTAGCTGCATTTTATGAAGTGCCTGTGGCTAGAAAGTTCAGTGGCTGATCTGACTCTACTTGATTCGGTGGGGACAAAGGAAAGAATTCCAGCAGGAGAGGTGATCTGTTCAGGTTACATGATCACAAACATGTCTTTGACAGCAGACTCACAGCTTGCCCGGTGCAGCCCTTAAACTGGATACCAACAGGGATGATAGGAAGAAGGGACATATGGCTGATTTACTGAATAGCCCAGGTAGACATTACCAGAAAGGTATTGCCGCACTTATATGTTCTGCCACTGCAGAATCTCAAAATAGCTGAAACAGAGTTCTGTTACAGACATTGCTTAACCAAAGCACAAGCCTCACATTTTTAGGACTAAATATCACATTTTTTATTTTAAATTTTGATCTAATACACATTTAGTCAGTGGGAATCTTCCTTTTCTTTTTATCGGGCTTCATGTCATCTTTATAATGCTTTGAACAGTGACTCTCAGAATCTAGGAATAATAGTAGGAAACAATGTTCAGCTCCCTGGACTGGAGGAGATAGTTTTTATAAAGATATTTTATAAAAAGTTTTAAAAGTTTTATAAAGAAAGTTTTTATAATTTATAAAATTATTTAGGGCTAGGGAAACATCCAAAGGAATGACTGAGACATAGGAGAGTGGCTTGCACGGTGGTGCCAGGAGATGATTCTCACACTATTGGTACACAGTTTGTGAACTGACATTGTGTCCTGTTATGCAAAGATAGGCTTGATGAAGAGGAGATTTACAGCATGCCAGTTCCCCTGGTGAGCTCAGTGGTGATATAGCAGAGCAGTATATGACTAATCATCAGGCCAGGTGGGGAAAAAAGAGCGGAAAAGGATACTCAAACTATGGGCCAAGAGCCTGTGAAATAGACTGTGCACATCTAGGCTTCATGAAGGGTTGTGACTTCCTGAGGTTTGCCACAGAAAATTCCACTTAAAAATTGCCAAAAGCTTCAGTTTAGCAAACAAATGAATCTCCCAGGGGCTGAGGCTGTCATCTGACTGTGGCTGACTAGCTCTTATGTATGAACAGCCCTTATACAGGCTGGAACTGTAACTCCACCATCCTCCCCCTTAGGAACAGAGAGGAACGTGAGCAAGATATGCCATACAGTGAGTCATTCTTGCCAACGCACACAGCAGGTCCACAGCAGCACAGCACTAGCTTTGCAAAAATTAGGGAGAGATCAAGAAGACTTCCAGAATATCCAGATGACTCACCTGCTTCCTAACTGCAAGTTTTATATTCACAGATTGCAAGGTTCATTTTATCAACAGACTTGAATGGTTTTGTACCTAACTACCTGTTCGTGTAAATTACCTGTCAGTGGAAATTCACTTCTTTCCCCTATCTGTTGCATGATTAATGGGAATGTACTTTGTCCAGACATCCCTGTCCTCAGGTCCCCAAGATTTTACTGAATAAAAAATGGGCTGAACTAACCCCTGGGTTCTGAATGGGGCCTGGACTTCAAGGCTGATTGTAGCTTCAAAATTTGCTACTTGGGTCTAGTGAGAGAGAGAAATAGAGAGTTGTATCAGATACTTTAAAATAAGCGTTTCTTTAAAATGTCTTTTAATAATTAGTCATAATAGCAGTCGCTATTCTCAGTGTGGTAACAGTTACCTTTTAGCACTTCTGAGGATGTCAATCAAGCCATAATGGTTGGAGGGGAATAAGCTAGTTCATCTCTCTGCCCCCATCATCTCACAGAATGGGGAGCAAGCTGATCCTTCTGAGATGTGATACAGCATGTACCTTTTCCTTGTAGGTTTGAAACCCAAGGTAGTAATTTTCTGACTTCATATTTCTGTCTGGCAATATGCCTGGCTTGGACTCTCAGAGAAAATATACAGCACTTTATTAGGTAGGACCCCTGTGAATGGCAGAAAGAGTTCATCCTACGTGGACCTACAGAATTGCTAACCAAAACTTTATGACTGTTTCAGAGTTTATAGACAGGCATTTGCTTTTTTATCAAGACAGGCTCCTAATTTTAAACCCTGTGGCTCTCCTGTGGAAATTATCATCACAGAGTTGAATGACTCATATTTTAATGCACACAGTCCTTTTCCATTTCAAAAAGATTCCAGCAATTTAAATCTGGATTCATTTCACCTAACCTAGGCATTTTAATGAGATGCTTAAATTAGTAACCAAGTTACCCTACGATTCCTCTGCAGTTAACAGAAAGAGCTGCCTGCAGAGGGGAATTCAGCCTACTAAGGCCTGACTCATCTGCTGAGGGTACTGGAGCCTTGCATTAATTATAGAGGAAACCCTGCGTGACTACAGTTCTAATGTGTGTGCCTCATTAGGTGCCGACTGCTAGGTAGAATAAATTTGGCCACAAAGCTCAGCTGTCACTTAGGCACCCAATTAAATGGCCTGGTGCTGGGTTTCTGAAGGATTTTAGAAAACCTGGCCAGCAATGTCCAAGTGGAAAATGTTTGGTGTCGAGCATGTGACAAGATGGACATTTGTTAGACTGCTGTCCTGCTTTCTTTGACGGCTACAAACTGGAGTAGTCTGGACCTGTATCCTTTTCTGCCAGCTTGAAATATGGAATTAGATACAATTTTTGCAACTTCTTTATACAGTTCACTCACTTTGCCCAACTGTCAGCTAACTCTTACCTATCTGTTCAACAGACACCTATGGAAAGAAAAGTCCCACAGTCCAGTTCAGATGTAAGAGAAGCAATAGCTTTCTTCGACTCGGTTATTGCAGACCTGGATTCAGAGAGATGGCGGAGAGTTCCTGACATGGATCTGCCAAATGTGGATGTTGATTTTGATGGTGCAGTATAAAACAGCCAAAATATGATTACTCTTGCTGGGCAGAGAGTAGAGGGAGGAGTGGCAATGTGAGACCATATTTGTTTATTTAATAGACACACTTTCCATCCTAATTTTGCTTCACAAATCTAGGATCACTATGTGCATCTATGTGAAACTACAGTAATACACTGCTTGTTCCCCACTGAAAGGGTGCACTATTTTATGTGTGGCCATTACATGAGGAAATATAGCATGTGGAGTGCTGGAATCATGCTTGCCTTCTGCCCAGGGCTGAATTCCACTCTTGCATCTCTTCCCTCAGCCATCTTTGGAGAAGAGCTATAAAAAATGTAAAGATAATTCTTTCTACATATGGTTTTCATTTTTCTCATTGAGAAATGGCTGGATATTTTCTTTCCAACCAGCAAAACAGAAGTCATTTAGAGATTAGGGTAAATAATGGTACATTTCCATTAGAAAGGATGGAATATGCCTGACTAAATGAAGATGTGCCCATCTGAACTCTTCATCCATCCTGTATAATCAGTGGAGAGAAACAGGCATTTGTAAGTGTTTGTATTAGGCTAAAGTAGATATATGAAACAGGTCAGATTAACTGTGCCCTAAAAGTGCCTATAAACAGACTAGTTCTGATAAACAGATTTATACTTCAAGCATCAAAATATTAGATAAGGTAAATCCCCTCCCAAGGGGCATCCTGAAGTGAAAACAGGTTGAAAGCCATTAATAAGTGTTTGCTTGGTTACTCAGTGTTACCTCCAGGAAGCTCATAGCAGGCACCCTGTCCTTTTGTGGTGCATGTAAAAATATCACTCTTGAACTCTGCTAACTCCGGATTATCTTCTGTCTTTCAGTTGCTACCAGCACAAGTGAACACAGTTTACATTCAAACTGGATCCTTCGTGCTCCCCGGAGATACTCACAAGATACTGCCCAAACAGCAAAGGCTGCAAACCAATCTCAAGGAAACTGCCAGCGGAGAACCACTGGCTCTAGAAAGAGATTGGAAAGACATCCCATGTACTTGCCCAAAGCTGTGGAAGGGGCATATAACACTTTAAAATTTAAGCCCAAAACACATAAAAAAGAATTTTGAAAGAATATTCCATCTTCAGCTGAAGATATATACGAGACTGTGCATGTAAGATTTGCTTCTTTTTTTTACCACTGGCCCGTATCTTACCCTGTAGAAGTGATATGTACAGTCATTGAAGGTTCTTTGTGTGGGATATATTCTAAGCCATGGCTGTTCCAGTGTTGGACTCATATGAGTGTTTAACTCATCGAGTTCATTGTGCCTAACAATATTGCTTTATCACTGAGCTTGGGGGTAACTCCAGCTTGACAAGCCTTTTTCTAGTGCTGTTACTGAAAGCAATGATTCAAAGATTGCTTGGTGCAGTAATTTTTATTCTGATTCCAGCAGTGCAAAGCAATTCAGCTAATACTTTGTGAGCTTTTGCACTAATGTCTCCAACTTCAGGGCAGCGAAGCAGTTTTCTCTTTTTTTTGCATGTGAAAATTAGAACGTGCCATCATTGGCTCTGTGATCTGAGAGTATCCAGTGGCACTGACTGTGGTACAAGCAGAAAGAGCTGCAGTGAAGGAACCAGCACTGAGGAATGTTTTTGAGGAATTTCTCCAGTGTGTTTTGAAAAAACAAGGTATCTTGTACTCTGCTTGCTAACAGGAAAGGTTCTGTTCTTGGATAGAACATCAAGTGAATGCAACATGGCATTCATTGCATGCAAAATACAGCATTTTTTAATATGGTTACACCCCCTCTTAGTTTTCATCTATTTCAACACCCAAATGCGGAATTAACCTTATTTAAATGCTAGGAATCTAAAACATCCCAGTGTACACTAGAAAAGCTTATTAATGCCTTGGAGCAGAACAGTTTGAGCAAATTGGAGCATAGGTTGTTCTCAAGGGCAGGAGGCAATTCGCAGACAAATCCCATTACATCAGCATTAGATTATACCCAGTAGTGGATTTCTGCACAGTTCATCATTAAAGACTAAACATTAGGAAGAACACAGTCAAGAGGTGTTCCTCTTCAGGCTCTTTCATCTTAGAGGTGAGATGTCTTCCATGTGATACTTGGAATTGTTATGTCCCATTCTCTGCCTATTTCACTGATGTACAGCAATTTAAAAATGCATGGACTGTGACAAGGACCTAGCATCCTGTGGAAGTACTAGCTTGCTTCCCTTCAGATAGGGCAATACCGTTTGTAAATCACTGACATCAGTCTAAGCCAAATCCCCCAGCTCATGCTTTGTCTTAAGAATTTGCTAAGATGTTTGGGAGCCAGCCTTTGTTTACTCAGATATAATTTTTTTCAATTGGTGTTCAGTCAGTGTTGCTCTGTGACAGAAGGATCATGGCAACACTGATATAACCAGCTAATGATTCACTGGGGATTTCCTGTTTCTATGTTCTATGTTTTTGTGTCCAAATGCTTGGATAAATTTCCTAAGGCACTAACCATTAATGTAACCCATCTGATATATCATAATCTTCATAAACCTTGTGCCCACTACACAGAACATTTGGCAGATGGCAATTTTTGCTGATCTGTGTTCTTAGTCTTTGGGACTGAGTTATTCAACCAGCATTTCTGCCATTAGGTGGAAGTACCTCTCTCAAATCTTGCTGATCTAGGACACTTTCTGTCATGAGATAGGAAAGTGCCAAGATAATATGTGTTCATCTATTTAGAACTGGCATCTCCTGACTGAATAAAACTTTTTATTCTTTTTCTAGTGGTGTTCATGAAGGAGAGGGGGAAAATTGTTTCAGTTCTAGAAGTACTCATGCTACTCTCAGTCTAGCCTATATCCTCCTCAAAATGACCAGTTTAACTAACATCATTGATACATCACAGTGAAAAGTTTAAATGAAGGTCTAGGTTTTGCTTTTGCTTCCCCACCATTGGTGCTTCTCACAGTTAATCAGTATTCTCTATGCAGATGGTGCTGCTGACTTTGTACCTCCCCAGTTCTGTCCTTACTGCCCTGAACTGAACATCATAACTGTCCTTAAAGCTGTTCCAGCTTTGACGTGTCTGTTCAAGACCACTCAGCTACGTGGGATAGGCAGAGCACAACATGCTCTGAAAACCCTTGTCTTCTCTGGGGTACCTCAAGGCCACAGCTCTGTGTGTGTGAAAAGGGGGAGGGTGCTTAAAACTACATTATTTTGGAAACTCTGTCACCCTGAAATCCCTCTCAGAATCTCATGCTGAAGTTTTTGAGAAACATTTTTAATGAGCCTCTGGTCACCTTTACTGCTACTAGAACCTGCAACAGGGATCCTGACAGAAAACCTCACTATCTTTTTGAAGAACTATGGCAGAATTAGACATGTATGTCATTAAAATACTGATGAAAGAAGAAGAAGAGGTTTCCAGTGGTGTTCCGCCCTGGGCTGTGCTTCTTATTCATAGTGCCAAGGTTTTATGCACTGGAGTGGCCAATCTTTTTGCTGTTGTTTTAAGGATGCACCATGATGTGCAAAAACAGACCACTCCAGCACTTGTATCTGCCCTGCAACCTCTTGTCTGTCCTTGTAAGCTGAGGTATCTCTGGTCACTCTTGCTGTGGCAGAGAGTAAGAGTCCCCCTGCTGTACAGCACACAAACTCCAGTGTGAAATATGTGTTTGCTTTTATGAATAAGAGACAGAGAAAAAAAAAAGATTTGTCATTTTATTTTGATTTCTGTGTTTTCTTGATTTTGGTCTTTTCTTAAAGCTCACTTCAAACCTATTATTGTCTTAGGAAATTTAAATTAAGCAAGGAAAACAAAGATGTCTCTGAGGACATCTTCTGCATCCTAGCCCACAAACTCAGGCCTCTTTGTTTTCTCTCTGGCTTCTGAACCTCTGTTGTGCTCCCACATGGACATGGCCCAGCTCCAACAGAGCTATGGAGAGTGGCCATAGCCTGTTAGTTAGGGCAGTTTCTGGGGAGTGGGAACTGAAGGTTCAAACTAGCCAAGAAGAGCCCAGGAGGCAGGCCTTCTGCTGCCCATGCTGGAATGGGGCTGCTGTGCAGAAGGAGATTGGGGGAGAGGAAAAGGGGACATTTCTTCTTTCATCTCCCAGGCAATGTTAGCTGCCTCCTCAGAGAAGGGTTTGTTGTGGATGTAAACACCTTCTGCCTTGGTCTGAGACAGAAACATGCCTCTGCCTATTGTGCTCTAGGCAGCTTCCAACTAGTTTCCAGGAGCAGTCAATTGTCCTACATAGGTGCCTCACTCAGTACTCTGAATTGTTTCCACATGGCCTTTGGAGACTGAGGAGTCTCTCTGCCTTCTAAATCATCTTGTGGCAACATGCAGCTGTTTTCAGGCATTGCAGTGTTGAAATTAAGTACCTACTGTAGGTGCTCCAACTATGCAAATCATACAGCAGAATTATTCATGACCAGCAGAGCTCTGTATGACCTGGTCCCTTGCAGAGATTATTGGTGAGCTTTTTCAGACATATCCCCAGGCTCTGATAATGAAGTGCATAAACTAGGAGCTCTATTGATCAAGGCTGCTGTGTGTGAGCATTCCTTGCAGCACTAATTTCCAAAAGCTGTTTCCCATAATGCATTGGAGTAATAGGCAAAATCTTTAGGAGATCATCTCTTATTTTGTTGTTTCAAAGTCCAGCTCAGCTGAAGTACTGGGGTATTTCAAGTTCCTCTAGCTAGAGCACTAGCACCGGAGGGACACTGAGTATGAATTTCTCTCATGCCACCTCTACAACCGTCTGTGAGAAACTAAAGACACTGTACACAAGAATCCAGTAATTTAAAGAGAGATGAAGTCTGTTGAAGAAATTATGTCCTGGGGAATTCTAAATCATTTTATTTATAATGTCCTTTCGTGTCCAGCAACTTGCTGTAACCATGATGGTGTAAGCACATAAGTGAGCTGAAATCATGAGTGTCTTTGACAGAAACAGAAGAAATGCAGGCAGCTAATGGAAATTTGGCAACTGGACAAGATGTGCGCTCTGGTTTGAATCTTCCAGTGCCGTAAAGTTATAATGAAGGCAGAAGGTGTCAGCACTGCATTAAGTAATTCAGGAAGTCCTCCAAGGTAATGCATAACAAAGATATATGGTTATCTGCTGCTTGGGAGTGAGTGGGATGTGTGAAAAATATTAGATTAGCGCCTAACAGCTGTCTTCAAAATTCTCTCAACTGTGGGGCCCTTTCCTAGTTCTTCTTGTGCAAATTCAGGAGTGCGCCAGTTCTGTTTCCATGGTAGAGCAAGTCCACAGAGAGATGTAGGCAACCAAAGCTGGACAGCCACAGTAGCCTATGTTTAAGGGCCTTTGCCACCTTTTGGGCCTCTAGCTCTGAGTTATGCCCATGGTAAAGTGGAACCAAGTTGCATCAAATCAGTGGAATTACTCTTGACTTATTTTGAAATAGAACAGCATTTTGTTCTGAAAAATTTTGAGGGCAAATCAGAGGATATGAGCCCAGATGCTTCAGACTGGGCTGAGAAGCAGAGGGCAGAGTCTGTTACTTGATTAGGGGTTATTTAGTGCATGGTGGTAAGTTTTCTACTAACAGGAATGTCAGATTAAAAATTCGTCAGTCTTTCCTAAGCAAGACTAGGCATCATCACTTAAATGGCTCAGTGGTTATGATACCCTGAAACCTGACAAGAGATGAGAGGACCAATTAGAGAAAATATAAAATGAATTTATGGAATAAAAAGGTATACATTCCACTTCTTAAAGTGAGAATAAGAAGGGAGCAAGACCCCACAAAGAAGGCTGTGGCCACTGCTAGTGAGCCACCACACAGCAAGTACCACTTAAGTGAAGTGTATGAATGAGCAGAAATCTTTCACTAGTAAGTGCTGTGGACTCTCTCTGATCTTAGAGCAACAGCTCTTGCAGATTTCTAGAAAATAGCTAGAGCTGTCACTTGGCCACATGGTGGCACTTCATTCCTAGCTATTCTGTAGCCCTCCTATTTCTATGATCAGCAAGAGAACTGAGAATGATAGGGAAATGGAAGTGTTTTGTCCTGCTTCATCAACAGAAGGTCAGTGTGTGTATCTATTATTCACTTCTTCATAAGTGTTTATTTGGCAGTTTCCAGTTTACATTAGTTCTTTAAATGAGTTTATTCTTTCAGGGAGATGATTTCCATAGGAAATAAATAACCATGACATCATAGGAGACACTGAGACCTCAGTAAATCATCTCTGAGATGCTGACCACTTGCCTCTGACTGTGTCTGGAAGCAAATGGACAAAGTATTGTCACTGCCAAAACCAGTACACTTTTAGGCCCAGAAAATATGGAGATAGATTAAAAATAATGAGCAGATGATTTGAATATTCAAAAGTTCAGTCTTGAAAAAGGCCTGAGCTAAGAGTTTCTGACCTGATTCTGAAGTTCCTTCCCAAAGCCTGTGAGAATCAATATCTGAGGTTTCCAGCTTCTTAGAGCCTGCAATGCCATTATTCCAGAATTTGCTAATCCAAGCAGCTCAGTTAGTCAAAAGCTAACCTGCTCCTGTGTCAGCTGCTGCTGTGGCTTCCAGGAGAATGTTTATATTTAGTGCACACCCTCTAAACTTCTTGAGTTTTTTTGCTGTGTTTTATGCCGGAATACTCATTTGCAGAAAAAAAGGAATATGTCCTTGCGCTAGTTATGACTACACAGCGGCAACAGGAACTTTCATTAATTCAGATGGTTCTGTGGTCCCAAAGTGTTCAGATTAATGAGGTTCTCTGCATTAATAAGGCCCAGGTATGACCTCAGCACTAGGACTGCTCACACGCAGGCTCTCAGCCTGGGCTTGCTTCTGGTTTGATGTATGACACTGTGTCCTTGTTAACTAACAAACACAGTACCGTTGTCTACAGGTATTTGCTTGGGGAACAGCAAAGGGAGAAGGGGATTGATAAACAATAAAATACTTTGTGCTCTTCATAAGTTAGAGCTAGCTTTAGTATCACTTCACTGTACAGAACTGATTCATCACATTCTTACCCTTCAATAGCTTCACTTTTCAGTTTCCAATATGCAGAATTAATTTTTGCCCCCTCACCACAATGATAAAAATCTTTGCTGTGCCAGGAAAGTGAACAGTTCAATGGAAGGACTCCAGTATGAGCAGAGCTGACCCATAATTACAGCTGAGTAAACTGAAGTGAGTATACTCAGGGCCAGATTTTCAGTGGTCCTTAGTGGGATTTTTCAAAAGGCATGTAACTAGCATCAGTGGGAATTAGGTGACTCTGACAATTGCAGTGGTGCCTGATTTCTTTTGGAAAAGATGATCTGCAACCAAGTTTCAAATGACACAGCTCCACTTCCAGCAATGAGATTGGACTCACAAGAAGTCCAGAATTAGCCCATTCTGACTGTTTCTAAGACTGCTAATGTAAACTCTGGAGCGATGTAATTCTGAAAGAAAGGATTATCCCACAGCTTTGTTAGATTTCCACAGCCTTTACCACTTTCTTCCTGCAGCATTGTTTGTTGCTGATGCTCCCATGCAACTTAGGCCCTACAGGATTTGCTGATAATGTTCCTAGAAGTGCTATCACTCTCAAAAGTAAAACTTCTATAAATGCCATGTGAATATGAGAACTGCTGCTGCTCTTATATTTGCCTGAGTATGTCCAGGTGCACTTGCAAAAATACCTCTCTGCCAGGGGATACTTGCATGTGGCAGCATGGCATTTTCCACAGACCTGCTGTTCCATTAGGGCAACACCTCACCACACATCCCTTTCCTCAGGGGAAGATTTCAGACTTGCTATTCTACAGCGAAGTCAGATATTAAGGACCAGATTCTGATCACTGTTACTATGGTAGAACTGAATCTCTTCTGTTGCTTTCAGGAGGTTAAAATGAAATGGAGATCAGGAAGGAATAAATTCACCTAGGGAAAGATCCAAGGATGAAGAGATTCAGTGCAAATATTGCGTTTTTAAGCACAGTGTTTGGTCTTTCTACTTCTCATATGGTATGAGGCCTTATGGAGGCAAGTAGCAGCAGAACTTACCAGATGCATTTGGCATGCACCTGTGTGGCTTCTGGAGCGTATCTGGTCAGCTGAGAGGCTGGGCAGGCAATGGCCTGCACCTACCTGGACAGACATACCCTGAGACAGGCACAAATGGACAACATTTGATCCAGCTTAACAGCAGCACTTAAAATGGTGAGCAGCATACTCCCAGAATCCATGGATTTCAAAACTGAGGCTGTTCTGTTGGAAATAGACACTGAATCTTTCAGTCCTGCGTACTGTGGTCTCTAGACATTCAAAATTGATATATTTAAATGAAGAATGAAGAAGAAAAAAAACTCACAGTTGGTGTGGCAGAACAGCAACAAGCAAGAGCAACTCAGTTGCTGCAAAGAGCCAAGATCACCTGCCTTGCAGAAGCTGAGAGCAAATAGCCAAACCATGGTAAGCTTCTTTCAGCATCACTGCTTAAGATGAAAATATGCAGTGAGAGAACACTTAAAAAAATTCAATAGCAAGCTTTGTAAGTCAGATTTAAATGTCAATTGCAGTATGGTTTTCCCAAACAAAACAGTTGCCTTTCACTCAAGTCTGATATGAGATCCATTAATTTCTCCTTTTTATTCTGTCAAAAGTTTAGCCATATTGGTTCTAAAAGGATTCAAATTGCCCAGAGATGATTTTCTTGTAACTATCTTTAATTACACTCTGGCTTCAAAATTGAATATCTTTCCTCTACGGAAACTGTAATTAATGATGTGAAGAATTTAGGACTGGGGTCAAAATGAGCAGAGCTATTAAAAAAACCAAATGCATACAAAATGAGGACATTGTTATTTCCTTTAAAGGGTTGCCTTACATTTTTTTTAACTAGCACTTCAAGAGCTCTGTTTTTTTCCCTTCTATTCCATGAGGGTAGTATCTTGTTTTTCCTCCTTTTAGTGTGGATTTATCAGTTCCTGTCTGAAATCTGCTGTTATAGAGAGATTTGGTAAAGAGACCTGGGGAAAAACTTAAGGAAGTATTTTATCCCTCGGAGGAGAAGTACTGGTTCTGGATGAAGACTTTTGTAATGGGACCAAATGGGGTTAAAATCTGATTATGGTGTGAAAAGGTTTATCAATAGAACTGGGGCCCCCACAGCTCTGCACTTCACAATTGTAATTAATTATGAGTGCCAAAATTCAGTGCTGAGTCAATCCCCACAGAAGCTGAGCATAAATCAGGGAAGAACCAGAAGAAGCAAAGACATCCCACATCAGTGGTGACAGATGCATTTTTCCATGAGATTAATAATGCCTTCACCTTTTGCCACGTTTGCTTTCCCCCTCTGGGATTAGATTTGTAGCATATCATAAAACAGACTTGCTTCTTCAGACCTGCTCCTTTACAACCTGTGCTGGAAAGCCGCAAACAGCTGACAGAGACCCCCTTAGCTCGGAAGTGACCTTCCACCCCTGTCTTGGGTGGGGGAAAGCGGTAAGCCAAGGCCACACTAAATGCAGAACTTCTTTTGGTATTATGTGGCCATTGATGAGACGGATTTCCTGAACCAACGAAGGGGCAGGGGCCTCTGTGCAAATAACCTTGCACTGTGCCTCTGGCAGATCTCCTATGGCCTATGCAGCTGCTGGCAGAACAGAGAGCCTGTGTGTGTGTATATGTGTGTGTGTATAAAGTGAGGAGGATGGATCTGGAACCCTCTATTCCCCCTGGTGGAATGGACTAGGAAAATTTCCATAAGGGAAATCTCATGCAGTTTGCCTCCCCACAGCCCTAGTTCATTGACAGGAAGAATGATTTTGTTAACAAACCGTAGAAAGTACATTTACAGTCCCCCCCAAAAATCACAAGGTTCACAGCATATTATTAAGAGGGCCTGTTACTTTTTGGACATGCTCTTGTTCAGCAGAAATGCTAAATAACAGGCGCATGGCAATGGGCATCCTAGAAGAGCAGAAACATGGAAAAATGAGCAGTGAGCTTTATCACTAATAATTTTTGAAACAACAGTTTCAGTGGCTCCTAGGTGATTTGCATGACACACAGCTCTGTTCCCCAGGAAAGAATTTCCATCCCAATCTGCATTGCTTGCCTTAATTATTAATATGAAGACTAAACACAGACAGATGGCAAAATAAACTCTGTTAGGTTGGTGTGAATTTGGAGTTCCTTCCACCAACATAACTGGGAGCAGATATTGAGCCAAGACATATAGAGAGCTCTTGATGTGAGTTTGAGTTGTCACAGTTTGCACAAAAAGATGTGAGAGTGAAGTTCTTGGCCTCTGGGGCCTGTATATCGAAATGGAGTGGATGGTGACATTTGTAGAGATTTCCTGGCTCCCTTCAGCATGCACACACATGCTTAGGTTGGGCCTCGCACTCATTTTTGTCTGAATCTGGCAACTCTCTTTCTGTGCTGAGCCGATAGTAGTTTTGTCTCTCAGATATTTACTGGTGTTGTGCCTGCAAGCATGCCAGAAACACGCAGACTGTTCTGCCTGTACTCTGATTTTCTGCTCTCAACTTCTGAAATGGGTTTGCACACTGATATTTGTATATGATTGTGTTTTATTCTTCCTCCCTCTACCAGTACGACTGTATTTCTCTGGTTGTGTTACTTCACTGAGGTCAGCAGAGTGGGAGGAGAATTGTAATGATAGATGTAGCCAAAATAAAAGAGCATGGAGAGAAAAAGGACTGACTGGTATAAGCATTCTCTGTTAAATACAAGAAAATGCCTATGCCTGAACTCTTCTGAACAGGGTATGTGGGCCTTCCTCAGATTCAGAGCTATATGGAATTCAGCCTGTGTAGCTCTGGCTGGGATGACTCTTACCATCTAACATTTTATGCATTTGGTCTAAGCTGTGCTTAGGCTCCCTGCGTAGTCGCTGGAGGCTGACAGCCATTCTCACAGGCTATTCATCTTGCCTCTCTGAGGCACCTGTCTTAGGGGAGGATGAATCACCTTCTGAAAATACCTCTCTCTCATAGCCTGTGAAAGGACCTGGCCAAATAGCTCGGACTACGTGTATAAGCTTTAGCTAGCTACAGTTAGGTGAAATTAATTACAAATTTGTCTTTGCAACATCTAGAGCAATGCAGCATTCAGCCTGCCTGCTGCCCAGAGCTGCTCAAATCCAATCCTCTTGATCATTAGTAGAAAGGAGTGATATGCTTAAATTAGAAGTCTGCTGTGGGTGGTCTGAGTATACCTGTGTCCCTTCCTCCATAGTTTTCATACTGTTTTGATGATGTTTACAGCGCCAGCAGGACTGAAATTTAGATCAACCTCAGTAGCTTCCTTGGGAAGAAACTTGAATTTACTGCTGGCTGCTTTATGCCATTATTTGCTCAGATCTGGAGAGTAATCATGAAGCTCCATCAGGAGCTTCACTAGGAAGATATGAGTAACAGTTAGTGTAGGGTAGGACAGATGAGCATTTGATCCTGTGTAGAGGGAATATTAATGTTTGACTTTTGCTGATCATAATACAGTGGTATAGGTCAAGGTTTTTCAAAACTTCTAGTGATTTTGGGTGTTCAACTTGAGATACTTGGTGATCAGGGCCTTTGAAATATTTCAAACTGGGAGTCAGAAACCTAGTTTTGAAACCTTGGTGGTAATTGCTCCTCTATACTCATGTATATCTGTCTTCTCTTCTCAGCCTTTGCCTGACCCCACTGGGCCAGACGCTCTCTCTTATGCATGTGCTGTAACATCTGACACACCAGTGTCAGTGTCTTGTTCGAGCCCTCTAAATGTTACTCAAGTGCAGGAGATGCAGAGGAATGCAGGCTACCCAGATGCTCTGAGCAATTATTGTTTGTGGCTTTCTGCCTAGTTTTCTTAACTAGAGCATCTAGGGACCTTCTTATTAACAGGAAAGGAGTAGAGAGCTCTGTACACAGATGAGAATGCCTAGGATGAACAGACATAAAATCTGTTCTCTAAAGAGATAAGGCTAAAGAACCATGCTTTCCTTTCAGCAGGCACACATGACCTTTGTTCTACCTGCATTTCTGTTTTAGGAGCCATACCTCCTGGACAAAGCACAGAGCAACTCTTTCACCTTCCTGGAGTTCCCTTTAGCCACCACTCCAGAAACTTCTTGACAGGGATTGTTTCATTTTCTTTATTGCTCCTTGGGATTTGCTTTTATAAAATCAAGAAGTTTGGAGTATGCTGGGCCCTGCTTTCTGGTTCTTCTCTGTTCAGTCCTGTCGATGGCTGGATCATTTTCAGGAAGAAACTAGGCTGGATGATTTTTCCTCTATGTTACCTGAAGGCGCCACCTTCTGTATTTTTCAGAACCCAGGCAGGAATCAAAGACAGCTTCATGACTTGTAATGTGTATGATGATGCTATGTGACATTCTGCTTGATTCAAGAAGCCTGTGAGTTGCTAAGTAAAGACTGTTCGCTGCTTCTCTATGGCTTAAAGAACACTGACACCCAGCTCAGGGCCTCTTGGTGAACCTTGCTGTCATGCCAAGACTGTGGCAGGTCTGCCATAGCCTCTCTCTGAGGGCAAGAGGAATCATTTCCCATTCCAGGGCAAGCCCTGTGAGGATTTGTACTCCAGAAAGACAGGGTCTTTCACTACAGTGCAGTGAAAGGATATGCAAAGGCCGTGGACTGTATACTCTCCTTTTGCTCCTTTGCAAAGGAGCCTTTGCATTAGACTATGTCTAATGTCCCAGGCCTTTCTCTCTGTTGCCAAAGTGATACAACTAGATGGCTAGCAGCTGAGTAGTTAGTCCTCTTACAGAAAAGCTTCACAGGGCCTCATCACTACTGTGCAAAACTAAGCAGTGAAATATAGCCCCCGTTCTTAAGATCTTTCCTGTCTGTTGGCCAGACACCCTTGGAATCTCATCCTAAAAAATGGTATTCTCCAGAACTCTGTCCTGGTTGTTCAGTGTTCCCAAGTCCAAAAGTGTTCACAGATTCTTTATTCCTGTCATGCTTTATCATTTCAGTTCTATGTCTAAGGCCTGTATCGTCTCTGCTTACCCCATCAGTTGCTTTTCCTGCTTCAACAGTAACATTCCCTTCTTTATCTTTCCAAAGACACCTCTGTCAGCTTTCCTTACCTCATTGCCTTCTACTTAGAGAGTCATACAATGGCAGCTATTCTTCTTATTACTTGGGGGGAGATTTATGGATAACAAATTAGGGATAATAAATTATAATAATTATGGATTATTATGCTAACTGTTGCTCATACCAGCTGCAGATTACTTGGCCTACACCTGCTTCCTTTGAAGCCTCTTCTATGGAACTCATTTCAAACAATCCTTATGCTTTGTTTCTAGAACTTACACAGAGCTGCTTTACCAGGTTCTAAACAAGGGCATAATGATCAGTAAGGACCCAAAGAGCTCTTTTCATTTGTCCACATCAAGGTGTCTGCTTTCATTTCAAGTGCCCTGGGGTGTACTGCCTAGCCTCCAACTGCTATTCTAAAAGGTCAACTCCCAGAGACCCACAGGTCTCCCACAGCCCGTGTCATACATGCCCACAATACGTGGATGTTTCAGATACTCTACAGCACCTAAAATGGCATGAGATACCAATGAGTTGGTAACTGAACTGAGCCCAAAGTGTGGGATTCAGCTCCAGATTGTATGCACTTAAGTTTAGGTGTCTGTATGGGGGTGTCCACGCATAAGTTAGATGCCAAAGCTCCCATGAAAGACTGTGGAGATGTAGTCAATTGAGCCAATGGAGTCTGCAGTTATTCAGCTGACTGGATGTACATGTCTGCCTCCAGGTTAACTGAATAGCTCTCCAGACTGCTACTATTAAACTCTTCTGTTTACTCATTGACTAGGAGCTCAGTTCAGTTAGGCACCTTCTTCCATTTGAGATGTCCTTGGTATCCAAGGCATCCACACACACTGGTGACTATGGCACACAACCTCTGCAGACTCACACTCTGGAGCAGCAGTGGCAGGCCAGGTGGGATCCTAGGATATCTTAAATAGCACTAGATACCTATGCTCAGGCAATGAAAAAGAGCCTGAACTCTCTGTTGACTCTCATGGGAGTTTAGTTTAGACATCTAGGTCACAAGCAGAAACCTACATGTGAACAACTGAATGTAGGTATCTCCAAGCTGGAGTTAATCCTACCCATAGATTTGTTTGGCCGGGGGAGAAGAGGCATAAACTAAAGAAAATTGCTTCGCGGGTCTAATTCTGATCTCATTTACACAGATGTAAACAAGGTTTAACTTCACCAAACTCAGTGGAATTCCTGCAGGTAAAAATAGATCTCAGTATTTTCCATCGTGACCACTTTCAGGAAAGCCAGCTACATTAATAACATTTGAGAAAGCTGTTCCTGGAAAGATTGCAGATCACATTTGGCACATAACCTGTTTGTCCATATTTCATTCAGCCCCCAAAAGCACTTCAATGAAACAGTATTTGGCTAGCTGAGTCAGAGCTGTCATTCTGAGCATCTGCTTTACACAGGTGTATCTAAAGAAGAAATTCTGACACTTTTTTGAGAATATTTCTTCACTTCTGTAAGACCTCAGGATATGACTGAATGCTGCAGACACTGGGAGAGAACCTGGAAGAATTCACTGAGAAACTAGATGCCCTTCATAGCTCCCTCGCTAAAGGATGGGCAGTGAGTCCCTCTTGGAGCCCATTCTAGAGACCACCCCTGCAGCATGATGGAGAAATGGACAACATGACCCAGTCAGGCTAATGGCCAGAGCAGCACCTCTGCCTGAAGAGGCAGTGCCTTATTCTCTGGATTCACACTTTCACTAGTTCAACGGCCATCTCTGTGTCTCCCTGGCAACAATCGAAGCTCATGACAGATAGGCAGCAGTTCTGTGTGTTCTGCCCCAAATTAACCTTAAATTTCATTAGTAATATCTCAAAATACAGATAAAGTCCATGAAGTAAACAAAAGAGGATGCCTTATTCCACTAAATTAGGTTATTTTCCTAACCCTTGGTCAAGGCAACATGTCTTTGTAGGTCAAACAGGCGCTATGCTAATTTCACCATCAGATGATGTGCCCAAGATATTTTTAGTGTTTGTAGTCCTTTGGAAAGGTTATGAGGTTTTGCTGTGAGAAAATATGGGTCTTCTTACCTTTTTGCACTAGGAAATGAATGCACCATCATTTCATGTGGAAAAGAGCACAGACAGAGCAATGCTTTGCTACTATTCTGACAGAGGAGGCCTTTGTCTTATCATGCCAGGTAGGACAGACAGAAGTGCTATCTGCACCTGGCCAGGCATGCCCTTGCTTCAAGGAAACCTGTGAATAAAGGACACTTTCGGAGGGGATGCAGTTACATGCAGAGGTCCATAATGCTAAAATACTTAGTTCTTTCACCACTCAGACCCGTACTACTCTTCCATCTTTCTTTCCTCTGAATTGGCAAGCTGTTTCTACATGCCTGGCTTTGGATGAAATAGAGAGCAATCACATAAGCAGCACAGCCAGCAGATCTGACCAGCAGGTGGGATAGTGACACACTCTTTGGGCAGGCTGGGGATGCTAGTGCCTTTGCGAGCACAATTGCAACTGGAAGAGACTATATGAACCAACCCTAATCTGCTTTGTGTCTAGAAATGCTCTGTATTGGATTCAACACATGCTTTTGCATTATCTTTCTTCAGAATGTGCCTGAGATCCTAGCTCTTTGTTGGTGTTTAAGACCTGCAAGGAGATAGCACTGTCACGCAATATGGTTGTTCATCTGAAGGTCAGGATTTAGTTTCTGTACATATGTATGTGTTACTGTGAGCATCACATTGTTGTGGGCAGTGGGAATTGTAACAGAAACTAATGACTGCTACTCTTAGTGCTATGGCTTTAACTTGATCATGTCCAAAGTGCTGTGGTTATGCAGCTGGTGCCTGTATACAGTGACAGATATTCAATAAATACCATAGTCAGATAGAAGGTAATTGAAATAGCATTTAAAAGGACAGAAGAGCATTGTGTTTGGGGTTTATAATTTTATTTTGGGTGTGGGAGACACAACTTGCTTTCCCAGCTTTTAATAACATAATTATAAATTTGCCTGGTGATTCCATTTCAAAAAGACACCTGTTTTCTTACTCTTTCCACCTCCCACCA
Organism: Apteryx mantelli; assembly: GCF_036417845.1. Taxonomy (NCBI): domain Eukaryota; kingdom Metazoa; phylum Chordata; class Aves; order Apterygiformes; family Apterygidae; genus Apteryx; species Apteryx mantelli. Next base: position 31,706,993 of record NC_089978.1, read on the forward strand.
ACACATGCACACAGAAGCTTCACAGTTTGAACCATTCTTACTCTGAATGAAATTCTGAGCCAGGTGTTGACCTCGGTTCTTCTGGTGTAAATCTGGAATCGTTCTGTCTTGGCTAAAATTTTTTGAGATTTACAAAGTTGCAGGAATGTAAATCATTATTGAATCTGGTTATAATTCTCCTTTATATGGCATATTTTATACCAAATAGTGTTGTTGCTGAGCTAGATAACAGCAGAGATTACTGAGAAATGCAGGTTAAGCCAGAGAGAGAAGAGAAAAGATGTTTCATAAATAAATATAAAAAATGGAAGGGTCTGATGTAGAATAATGTTGCTTAAATTATTAGGCCACAATACAAAGCTGTGATTCCTTTTAAATCAGGTATCCTAGTCAGTTGCCAGAGAGTTCTTCAACAGTGAAGTGACAATGCTAATTCTTAATCAAGGAGAAGAAAAGGAGCATACAGGGAAAAAAGAGCATGTGATATTCCTTGTGCTGCAGAAGTTTAACAGTCCAGAGAGGAAAACAAGAATGGATACAAATTTAGAAAATGGAGCCTTTCATAAAGATAATGAGGTGCATTCAATGATTTACAGAAATGAGGAAAATTACTTACTATTTTCTGTGCCAGTTTGGCTTTCTTTTCATCTACCAGAAATATTTTAGAGATAACACACATGTTACAGACTTGAAGTTTAAAGAGGGGTGGAGGTGGACAATGTGGATTGTCCTTTATCTTGCTATTCACACAGGGCAATTGCCTATGAGCTAAATGAGGCCAAATGGCAATATTTTATGCAGGTGTAAATGACTGAAGGGTACTTCTCAAGTGTGATTCAGCTGTCATATTTTAGATGTCTGTTTTCAGATAAGATGAATTGCATTGTAAAAATGCCTGTTTCTTCTTATTGACTGTTAAGTGACCAGCTCAGATAATAGGAAAGCATAACAAAAAATGTGAGAGAATATTTGAGAAAGAGCGTATGAGCATGTAATGAAAGAATGCATCATCACTCTTTCACAGACTGAAGCAAAATGAATATTGCATGCACTGCTGCCATTTCATGCTTAGTAAGTGCTTATCTTTCAGCCTTCATGTTATCTTAGTGTATCAGGTTAAAAAGGTCTACCAAGATGATTCGTGTCATACACATGAACATGAGCACACTCACGTATGTTCTTCTCTGTGCTAGTCCTTAAACAACACAAGATGAAGCTTCTCAGCAGACAAAGAACTGTTCAACAATGTAATGAAATTGAGAGAAGAAATCCTGTTGGGATAATTGTGCAAAGTGTTGTGAAATTAAGACAAGGTGAGAGCATGTCCTCTTTACCTCTTCTACAGGGATCAGAATGAGATATGGGTCTCAGCTGTACAGACACTTCCCCATGAAGGAGACAGCCTGCTGAATATAAATATTGTAGGCAGTGAGTCACCAAAGATGATGTCATTGATTTATGCAGGGACTGCAGTTTGGATTTGGTGGGAGAGGTTTTCTTGTCTAAATACAGCCAAACCATGATATGCAGTGAGTTTATTTTCTTCTGTTTGTAGCAGATCTTTTGCTTCATTTTCATTTGTATAGTTGGATGCATTGAGTTAGTCACTGAGAAAAAATATATATTCTAGATCTCCTTTTGTTTCTTTCAATTATTTTATGTACATTTTGTCCTGAAAGGGGGTTGTTTTTTCAGCAGTTACATAATAGCTGCGGTTGCTTATACAACCAGGGGACTCAAGAACTGTTTTCATTTAGCTTTCCAGAGAAGTGTCTGAAGTGAAAAAAAATGGAACACAGTCAGCATCTTTTGATAGTGGTCTCAGATGAGATACTGATGTTTGGAAAAACGATGAAGAGGAACAACCAGTTCTTTCTTTATCAGAATGATAACCCCTCAGATACCGGTTTTGAACTATTGATGCATTGTCTACTACCACCACCATTGTATATAAATATGTGTGTGCTGGCAAAAGATGAGATCTCAGTTTTGAGGAACGTGGATCTAGAGCATGGCTGAATTCATATACAATAAAAACAAAGTGTACAAATGTAGTTTTTAACACTGATGCTGTAGTAACATAAATGCATGGTACAGTTGGAACAGTGTTCATGTCCACTTTTTATAGGCATCTCCCTATTCACCTCTTAAATTGGAATAAATCTGAGTCAAAGGACTCTCGTAACACAAGGCAGACAGCTGTTCTGCAGGTACCGTGAGCCATAACTAGGGTGAAACAATCACTTCGTTCTCCTTAGTAGTGGAAGACAGGATGCCAGGAATTGAAAAGCTAATGGACTAATTCACTCCCCGAACACTTCATCCCAGATGTGCTGCAGTTCCGTGTTTATTTGGGACTGTCTTTGGCTTCTCTTTGAACTCCTCCACTGGCAATTAGAAGATAACTCCAGTCTTGGTCAACCACAGGATTTTAATAGGAGCCAAAGACTTCAACAGGGTGCCAAGTTACTGCCATTCCTACCAAGCCACATGAACTGCTACTAATGCTTTTCTGTGTTGTCCAGAACATTTGTAATGACAAAAGCATCATCTCAGAAGTCACTGAGGTAGCCTCCAGTGTTACACAAAGCAGTTCTGTCTAGCAATAATAACCTTGTTTGTATTATTATGGGCAGGATCTTTTTCTGACAGCATTTTCACAAAACTTATGTTCTGAACTTAGTATATCTTCCATAAAACCATGCTGTCAGCAGAAATTTGGCATCAGAGAAGCAGTTTCAACATGATAACTTAGGCTTTCTGGTGTTTTGTTTTTATATTTACTTTGAGAAATTAAAATTAATTTGATCATTGCTAATTTGCATGTGACTGTGCCTGGGTTCAGGCAGACACAGACTTCATCTTCTCTGTGATGCTTTTATGGCTCTTCCTTGGAACACCAGTATGAACCTGACACTTTAAAGTCTGCATTCATCAAAAATAAGACAATGTACCTGCACCTTGTCACAAGATTGAAAAAAAATCACATTCAGCCTCCTAAATGTAAATATTTCAAACTACTGCATTAGCTTGTATTTCTCTCCTTATCAGAATAAATTAGCTAGCCACATTTTCAATTCATTCCTTTGATGAAAGGTGTAACAAAAATATTTCTGCAGGCACAGTAAAATGAAGGTATACTGAAATCTGAAATATCTGAATATCTGAAAACAAAAATATTTTCTATTGTCCCATAAAAATCACCCATGGAAAATTTTGAAGTCTCTACTTGTTAAGACTTTTTGGTTTTTGGAAAATAAAATTACTTTTTGATTAATCGTCTGATTCTCTGCGACTAGTTTATTATAGATAAGGTTTCTGAAGGCATAAGAGCAGAAAGGCATCCAATATCTATTCAAATTCAGCAAGATTTTTTTTGCCTCAGTGCCATTTATGCCATTTAAAATCCTCTCCTTGTCCACACAGTGTCTATTTTATCTTGTTTTGTTCTTTAACAGAGAACTTGTTACTTATTCTTGATCCTGTTTATCCAAAGAGGCTTTGGGTTGAAGAAAGAACATTCTGCTGTGCTTTTCCTTTCCTTCTTGTGTTTGATGAAGCAGTAAAGCAGCTTTCTTGGTCTGAACATAGTGCTAAAACTTTATTGCAGAGAAATGAATCTATGGGCTGACTCCTTTCCCAGCATAAATTGCCCCAGGCTGCCCTGAAAATAATGCAGATAGATAGACTGAATTTTTGCAGACTTTCTCACCTTATGCTGGAAATCAAGTAGTGTCACACTGTTGACTTGATGCTTGCATTTGTATAATAAAACTGGGAAATGAAAACCAGCTGAGGTGGTGTTCCCAGATTGTGATCTGCTTCAGGACTGGGAGGCTGGGACTTTGTGATCTTCACCATTAAATGGTACAATCGTGACTCCCAAACAAAGGGGCTGAGGTCAAAGCAGGGCTATGGCATCTGTGAAATCACAAATCTGTCAAAAGTTGAAGGACAAGTTAATAGTTTTGTCAGCTGAGGGCTGCGCTATAGTTAGAGGAGTGAGAGATCTCCAGAATACCCTATTCAGAGATTCAGAGAACAGATCAGTCGAGGCACCCTCTTAAGGTTCCTGTCTTTATCCCTTGACTGCAGAGGGAACTTAGAGCGACCATATCCCTACATTAAGTGCCTTAGTTTGGTGTGAGCAGTCCTGATATAAATATCTGACCCCTGAGATCTTCCTCGAGGCAATAATAGCAGCAGACCCTTCTCCCAAAGTGGGGATGAGAAACAGAGTTGCACGCCATCCAGAGTGTCTTTCTTCTTTCCCTCTCTCACCACGATCTTACTCTTTCCTTTTCTCTCCTTTCTACACACATCTGCAGACACACATTGTGGTATTATCTTATGATTCTTTTGAAAGAGGGCTTTTTTTATCTCTATTCTTAATTTTCCTTCTTTCTCTTAGCTGTAGACCAAACAAGCATGTGTGAATACTCAGAAGTTCATATCAGGAATATGGAATGCAGCGATCTGTTTAGATAAATATTTTGCCATCATCCATCCACAATATACCTTCACCATTTTCAGCATAAGGATCAATAAGCATCAAGAGTCAGTTTGTTCTCAAAACAAAAGGAGAAAAATTCATCTAAACAGTGGAGAAACCAGTCTATGCTAAAGCTCAGAGATATCTTTCTACTGCTCTCTTTGTGGACTGAAAGTAGGGAGAAGAGAGGAAAAAAATGGAGCAAGTTGAGCTTTTGTGAATATATGTCTTATGGAAAAAAGAAGCCTGACACAGCATATCAAGTCTTCTGGAGATTTTGTTCTTGTTAGCCTCCTCCATTTCCAAGCACCCAAGATCCCAAATATCATTTTCTGGTATGTTCAGATTCTCTTTGCTTTGCCATAGCTCTCCCAGTGAGCATTTTAGTGCTGACTTCAGTGGGAACAAAGGTAGCTCACCCATGAGCACACTGGAAAAGCTTTTCATTAATGCATTGTTACAGCGGTGTTAGCTCTCATCTTGTTCCTGATAGTTTCTTTCAAATGACACCTTGTCCTTCTTTCCATGAAGATAATAGATGTTTGTTAAAATGTCTGGAAAGCCTTCCAAGTGTCTTTTCTCTCTACTCCATGAGACAGGTCCTGCATTAGTTAGGTGATAGGGCAGGGACTGAAATGATAGGTTGCACCAAGGGAAGATAGGTTTCCAAGGAAGGCTCTTTTGTGTACAGAGCTCGTCCTAGATGGCTGGTCATGGTCTTCTCCTATTCCATGGCCAGATGCAGCAGCCAAATGTACAGGGGAGCTTACCAACTGCATCTATGGCATGGAAACTGGGAGAGATCATTGTGTTGCCAGTGGATGAGGTATAGCTCTGTCTGTGGGGTAGTGTGATGACAGGAAGCCAAGGCTGTGCCTCAGGCTGTGCAGGAGGCTTGACTAAGTTATTTATACTAGCCTGTTACTGCAGCTTTTCTTTCTGAGTGTCTCAGTATGTTGTGAGAAGCAATACAAGATGTGTCTGAAAAATATTAAACTTTGCTAGATTGTGTGTGTTGTTTCTATCACAGACTAATCCACAGGTTGGGAAGGTGTAAAGGAGAAAATGTATGTGTTGGTAATGTCATTGTCCCATGCATGATTTACTTGTGCTCCCCCAAGCTCCACAGCTTGGAGGAACTGGAGGAACTGAAGACGCACCTCCCTGACATTGCCCCTCATGACATGATGAGGGTCCTTATCCTGCTGAACCACCAGCACCTGGCAGAGACAGAGATGTATAACCAGCTGGAGAGAAGAAGGAAGAGCTCAGGATATTTTCCAAGAATTTGGAAGCAGAAAAGAAGACAACAGAGAATCTGCTGTATGCCATACTGCCAAAGCACATTGCCAGTCAGTGTAAGAAAGGGAAAAGGGTGGATGTCAGTACTGGAGTTTACTTTCTGTTCCTCTCTTATGGTTATTCTAGTGTGTCTGGTCTGAAACTCTGCAGCTTCCTTTATAACAAAGTAGTACCAGAGCAGTCCCTTTTCCTAAGTGACGTATTTCATGCAGAGAGAATATAAGCATCATTAGGGACGCTTACAGCTATGATGATGGAGCACAGATGGCTGCACATGAAGAGTGTGTCTTGTCTGGGAACTCCAGCTATGGGGAAGGGCCCTTCATAAATTCGTGCCTGAGTACCACTGATACAAAGCTTTAAACAGAGAACGCTGTCGTGGAGAAGTAGAGGCATAGTTTGCAAGAGGAAAAGAGGGCATTTGTAGAGTATGTGTTGCTTTGTTTTCAATCTGGAATCCTCTAGCTCAGCAAAGTTCTAGCCAACACTTGCTAAGCAAATGCTTTTCTAGCCATTCCAGAGATGTCTGCTCCTTAGGACATGTGTTTTGCTGCCCAATTTGCATGGGTTTATTTGCCTTGGAACTCTGAGTTTCAAAGCTTGACTGCATGAAATGGTGACCATGAATTTGGAGTTACTTCTGCAAATTTGCTCCTTTAACTCTTCACTGAAAATAGGGGTTCAAAGAGATTCTCTGATTAGGGGTAAACTGGGAGGCGCAAGAGTGCTTGTAATTTCTGGGTCCGGCTCTGTGTCCTGGTTCTTCCCAACTCCACAATGGGCACAAACCTTCCTTATCCCCCTGCCACCCCTACCCCAACTCACTGGTTTCCACAGAGAGGAAAAATCAGACTGAGGAAAGAACTGAGATATCCTGCTAGCTGGTCCCTAGCTCCTTAATCCATGATTCCACAGCACACCTCCACAGCAAAACTTAGAAGCTTCCTTTGGTCCCACCCTGCTGTTTAACATGAGGTCTGATCTGTGGCTCTGTCCACTAGCACTTCTTAAAAAGAATCCTATCATCTGAAGAGATAACTTTGTAAGCAGATGCAAAATAGAAATGACTCAAATTCTGTTCAATATATCTCAGTATATTAGAATAGTAAGGCTAGGATGTCAAAAGAAACTTGAGAAGTGAGGTGTCCACACCCCAAATCAGTGTAATCCAGGTGCCAACACAAGCAAGGGAAGATGGGAGACTTTCCTATGGCCATAGAGAGCACATAAAATATAAGAAAGTAAAAATTTGTCACTGGGGAATCTTTGAAACAATAAGAAAAAGTCCTTGTATCTCCAAGATACAGGTCACTCTTCCTCCTGTCAATGGGTGAACACCCATGCCATCAAAGCAAGATGGAGGCACTTGGCTCATACCTAAATCCTTCTTACATCTGTAGGAGCTTTTTCATTGACTTCAGTGAGTTGCAGGTATTGGGCATTTTATGACTGTAGAATTTCTTGCTGTCTGTCAGTTTGAAACAATAGCAGTTGCATATATGGTGATCAGAGAAGTCCCAGTCCCCATAGCTAGTTGTGCAGCAAGAGTAGCCCATCTTGTGCTTGGTATGGAAGTTGCCTCTCAAGAGGTGATGAACCCCATCACTGAGGAGCCCATTAGGTAGGGATTGCTGAATTATTGCCTTGAAATAGATGCTATATGTCAGCAGATCCTTTAAGGAAGACCTCAAGTTCCACTGAAAGTCAATGGAATTGCACTTCAAGTTAATATTCACAAAATGCTTTGCTGGATTCAAACTGTGGTGCTTTAATTTTGCAGCAAGCAGAACTTTGCAGTCCAGAATCCAGTAATACACAGAAGTACGCATTTAACAGTAGCCAAGTAGTCAGTGCATTGACAACTAAGAGAAGTGAGTACTCAAAAATAGACTCTATCTTTATTGGAATTTATGTTCAGAGATAATTAGAAAGTCACTTAGTAACTCCTATATGGACACAAAAATAATTGACTTGACAATTTATCTTGAACTTCTCTCTTGTAAGAGCTGCTTGAACAAGGGCAGGCAGTGTTTGTTGATAATATACATTTTTGCAACACTTTATTGGCCACCTATAAAAGCATAACATTAACTGTATATTACACAGAGCACAGACTTTGGGGCGCTAGATAATGGGGAGAAAGGGACAGTCCAGTGGAAAGGTATCCAAAGTGGTGTTTACCATGGATACAATGGGGCTGTAATCTCTTTTTTTTCTCTGCCAATTACCACCACCAGTGTGACAGTCACAATACATGGAGGTTACAAGATCGGGAAGCAGCTAAACTGCTACACCTCCTCATCCTTTTCTACTCCTTACAAACAACACACTCCCTACCACCAGCCCAAGGCTATATTCTTGTTTCTGTGACCAAGTACATGGGTTCATGTGGATGAGTGAGCTGTTGTTTAGTCCCCAGAATGGGAGGTGGGGATGAGTCTGCTCAAGGCTGTGCACGGCATGGTGGTTCAAGAAGGACTGCTAAAGTATTCTAGGTAGTGACAATGAGAAGCCAGTTTCATCGACGAGGTTTCCTGTTTGATTCGTAATGACCTGGAGAAAGTTGAGCTGCAGAAGATCTAGAGAGTCCTTGAATGACGTGGTCTTGTCCTCTCTAGGGCAGTGCAGAAGGAGATTGGTTGCATTACAGCAGTGCTGAGTGTGGGGCAGATAAGCTGGAACCAGGCTTTCTGTGTACACGCAGTAAACTGAGAGCACAGAATAGAGGGAAGAAGAATGCAAAATATATAAAGGATGCAGGGAAGTTGCTTGGGCACATAAGCTTGCAGTTTTTGCAAGCATCTTCTGTGAAATAATCAAGGTGGCCCCTTTGAAAACTTACCCTCAGGATTTACACTTACCTGTACCTGCAGAAGAAAAAGGAACCCCTTCCTCTCCACTTATTTCCTAATAAGTGATTTTGGTTTCCTATTTTATACTCAGGTTTTCCAATAAGGACATATTGGCTCTGATTTATGGTTCGCACATTTTTATTGGTCATGGTCTTTCAGAATAATTCACAGCTAAAGCAATTTTTTAGGCATCCAAAACAGCAATGCTTAAAAATAAAATTTCCATGACCTACAGTGATTTAGTACCTGGCACCAGTCCTAACCAACCCCAAACTCAGCAATAAATAACTTACAAGAACAGTTTTCTTCCCGTGGCATTATTTCCTCCCCTAGTGAACAAATAGAGAGTCCTACTCTGCATTCCATACTCAAGCAAAATTTCTGTTGGAGTTAATGGGACTTTTGCCTAATTAGACTAACATGTGCTCAACAGTTCTCATAGTTGTGATATTGCTGATTGAAGCTAGTCTGCCCCGCTCCCTTCTCAACTGGCTATCTTACACTGTAGTCACTTCAGGCATCACTTCACATTGTACAACCCAGAATGATTGTCGTTGGCTTTAAAACAATGCAGGAAAAACAATGCACAGATTGTCAGGTCAAAGCATTTACATGTTGTTATATAAAACAGGAAAAATGCTATTGCAATGCAATTTGAGAGTTCAGCACCATAGAGACTCTTTGACTTGCATTGTGCTTTACAAACACAGGCTCCCATGAAAACATAGAAATACTCATTAAATGTAGAACCAAGAAACTCTGCATGCTAAGTGCTATACATATAGCAAATTCACATATTTCACACCAGCAGCAACTTCTGTAAAGTGCAATGTCAAAGAGCAAAAGAAGTGTGCAAATGAAGTCTTAAATGCTCAGACCAGATCTGTCTCTGAGAAGTCTTGCAAAGCTCTTCTCTGCTCAAAAAATTTGCTATCAAGAAATAATTTCTATTAGCACTGCAGAGCTAATGGAGCTCTAGGAGAGAACTCTGGATTCCTTTCTGATTCATGCCTCGCAGTGGAATTGTTAAGTTCCAGTTACAACATTTTTTATTACTGGTGATGATGCATGAGCCAGAAAAGAGCAGAGGCTGAATGGTTGCAGAGCTGGCATTCCTGAAAAAGATTTCTTGGTAAAAAAATGGGCAAATCCCATCAGAAGCCACCAAAGTGGACTCTCACACTCTTTTCTTACAGGCTTATTCTTTTTTTTTCTTTTTTTTGTTTTGCTTTATGTGTGGATTTTGGATTCTTAAATCAAATATGCCATTGCGGAAGGATTCACTGAACCCCTTTCCTGCAACGTCACGCTTGGGCAGAGTATTACCCCATGTACAGGGAGGGAAGCAGGAGGCTCTGTGTGGTTTAGCTGTCTACCCATGTGCTGTACATGATGAACTAGGCTTTGGGGCTTTCTGCTTGGATCATGGCTTGAATTCATTTGCACAGCTATTTAATATCAAGAGAAACCACCCTCCCTCCAGCGTTTCAAAAATTGTCTTTTTCTCAAAGTAAACAAACTTATGACATCTCTTCCATTCCAGCTGGACCCTTATTGAAAGTAGGAATCTGTGTTACATTGAGGGCTTGGAGGAGTGGGGTGTTAGGTGCTTTTATATAATGCTATGAAAAAGAATATAGTACAGAGGGAGCTATTTACATCCAGAACCAGTTACAGCACGGGCAACCAACTTAGAACAATAAGGTATTTCTTTGGGTACCATTGTTCTGGCTATCAAAAACTATCCAGTACTAATGATGCTGCACTGTCATTTTGTTTTTTAATCCCCTTTTGATAATTCTCAGTCCCAGAGTCACTGCAGGCCTCCTTGTCCTAACCACCGTATTTTTTATTGCACAGATCTGTGCAAAACCAAGGCTCCAAAATAGATGCAAGAGGAGAAACTGAAGTGAAAGGGAAAAAGAAAATGACCACATACTTTCTGAGGAAGAATCTGCATGCAAGCAGAAATCATGGGGAGAAAGAAAGAGCCTCACCACAGACAGGCTGACCAGAATGGGACGCGGAGGGAGCCTGCTGGCCCAGTATGCCACAGATGAAACAATATTGCTCTGAATTCCAGGAAATGGTAGCAAACTCATTTTATTTTAAAGTCTCAGGTAACTCAGCCATTCTTCATTTAAAGCCCAAAGAAAATCCTTCAAGAAATTCAATTTATATCATAGTGGCCAGATAGACCTTTTTTTTCCCTTCCCCTTTGGCTGTCAGTGAGCACTTCGGATGGAGGTAGCAGGATATGTTTTGAAAGTAGATGGAGAGGAAAATGTAAGCAGTAGACAAGGAATTAGATCTATACCTCCCCATGTTTGGAAAACCATTCACATAAAACAAGGAAATGCTGTCCTGGCCCAAAGCAGATAGGGCCAAACAGAGGACTTGGAACTGGAGGACACAGCACAAAATCAACCTGTGTGTTTGCCCAGAAAGGCGCGTCTCCCCAGGTTGCACATTGTTCACACCCTGTACACCACCACTCTGCCTTCTGCCAGTGGGAGCTGGCAAAATCCGTGACTAACACCTCTGCCACAGAGAGGAGGAGATTTCACTTCAAAATGGGCTTAGCTGCTTGTCTTTGAAATGCATATCAACGGGGTGTTTGTTCCTACCCTGCGGTAAACAAAGAGAAAACAAAATGTCAGCAACATGCCATGAAGTGGCCCATGAACCTTAGTCCAGATGCAAACGCTTTGCCTATTCACTGGCTCATATATCACTCCATGCAGAGATGGGACTTTGCCACACTGAAGGAATGAAATACTGACAGAGCAGGAACATCCATGGCAGAAAGCGAGTCAGTGAGATCCCACTTCCCATCTAGCGAGACGAAAAGACTATTGTTTCTGGCAAAGACTACATTTTGAACCTCAGGAGTGTGAAAACAGTAACAGATTTATGAATTCCTTCTCAATGCATGTAGCCGTTAACCTTTAGCCAGCACATGCTAAGCCTGTGGCGGCTGGGCACGCTGGCAATAGTTCTGGGATCGATGCTCAGAAAACAGAGGACAGCTAAGCTCTTTTCCCGCTTGTGTGCCCAAGTTACATAAGAAAATAACAACATGAAGAAAGAGGAACATGGTCAGATCAAAGGTCCGTCTAACTGAGTATCTTAATAGGGGCCAGCAGAAAATCCTTAGGGAAGATCCTTAAGAATGGGAAATGCAGAGATTGAGGCTCCACTTGGCATACTCTCCTGGCTTTCAGCAACCAGCAACTTAAAGACTCTCTAGGCCTGAGGCTGTGTCCAGACCACCAAGTTTAACAGCCACCATGGACTTACCCTCTCTGAATTTGTCTAATCCCTTTTTGGACCCATTACTTCATAACTCTGTGATAGCTGCACACACAAATGCAACTTGGCAACTACACACACACGCCCTTGTGTATATGTGAGAATCCAAGCAAGCCTGTGCTTGTTAAAATAAAATAAAAATGGAAAAAGGTCTGGCCCTTAAGAGCCTTCCTTCCCTCTCACTCCTCTTTTCAGGTCTTGGTTTCTAAGGTCCTCAGCCTACTATGGAGTGTGCTTGTTGTCACCTCTGCTTTCTTCCTCCTCTCGCTCCTAGAGGCAGATGCTGTGGGAAGCCGCAGCAGCAAGATGGTCACTGTTATGAAGCGCACTGATGATGACCAGCTGCTCACCACAAGCGGCACTGCCAGCAGTCAATACATCAAAGGCTCATTTTAAAATGGTCCTGACACTTTATTTCACACAAGGGGAGGTGGGCTGAAGATGATCCAGATGAGCCTAGTAAAAGCCAGGTCATACCTCATCTGGTTACCATGGCAAATAGCACCCCAAGGGCCAGATTTTTTCCAGAGCATTTATGTGCTCCACTCTGCCTGATTGCCCTGGGATCCAGGCAGCTAAGTCCCTTTAAAAATCCGGCCCATAGGCTTTGCTACTGAAGTACCCACATCCCAGCCGATTTACCTCTGCGTGTTGCTGGCGGAAGCTGTGGCTTTGTTTGCTGACTTGAGTTTTCACCTGGTCCCTGGCTGTTCCCAGGGCAAATACTTATGACTGTGATGTCAGTAAAAAGTGGTGCTTCAGCCTGATGGGCCCGCACAGCAGCAACAGGGTTTGACAGCAGGGTTTTTTGTCAAACCCAGCTGTAGCTGGTATCACTACTAGGTTCCCACCGTAGCAAACTGTGCTAAAAGCCAGATTTCAAACCTTGCCCTGGGTGGGACCCTCTAACACACATTAAAGCAGTTTTATAAGTTGATTTGGTCTTATTCACTCTGAACGCTGCTATCATCAAATACAGCAGTAATCTGGTCTGGTTGCAGCAGAGCTCAGACTTTTACAGGTTGATGATGAGTTACTATGAGGGTCATTTACTTTTGTGTAGAACAAGCCATCACCATCCAGGCTGCAGCAGCAGCAGCAGCCAGTCATGCTCATGTCAAATCACCTGCCTCCCAAACAGTCATTTGAGCTACAGTATCCCCACTTCAAAATCACGAGTCACCTTCATCACTGACTTTTAAAGAGTTGTTTTGTTTGTTCCACATGTCTCTTCCTGACTTTGGAATCTGCTAGGAACATCACACAATCACTGTTGGCTTCATGGGGAAATGGAGACAGATGAGTCAGTACAAATTCAAAAAAGAGAAAGGGATATAAGAATGCAGATGTCGTATGTTTTTGTAATGTTACTCCTCAGCCTATCATCCTCACCTCTGGTCTGCTGGGCGACCATTGCTAAGCAGGAGGGGAATTATTCTCAGGACTTTGCCCTTGGCTTTTTTATTCCGGTGCCTTTCTTCAGTTCCCCTCACACTCACTCTCTGTCCCTGGTTATGTTCCAGCCTTCTTGTCTTCTTCCTTGTCCCATAAACAAGTTTCTAGCACACTTTTGCTCTGAGGCTTTTGGTTTTGTCATTGCTTTTCTTGCTACACGGTCTGCAGAACTTGCAATGTGGTAGATGATAATAGAAATCAGAAGCAAAGTAACAGCTCTGTCAGATAAAGCTGTACTCAAAGCACCAGCCGTGACCAGGATAATAAACAATTCTCACAGGACAGCACAGGCATCTAAGAAAGGGGATTGTCAACTTTGCTAGAGTTTTCTCCTGGGATGACTAACAAGCTAGGTCTGTTCATACTGAGAACTGCTTGGAGATTTTCCTGGCTCTTTTTTTTACACCTCTTTTTGTTCTCACTTGTTATCTGTCAGAAGCTGAAGCCAGTTGGCTTAGTGGAGAATGTACAAAAGGGAACAATGAAGAGTGGCTTTCCAATCAGACAAGAACACAGCATTTTCGCGATGGCAACAGATATCCTAGGCTTTCTGTTTTGTTGTAATACATGGCAAATAAGGAACAATAAAATGCAGAAAGCCTGATATTGAGAACTTTAATGAAAAAAGATAATGAGTTTTCAGTCCAGGCTTTAAGAATGCCGGTACTATGTTCAGTGCTTTTGCTATAGAGTTCCAGAAAGAATGAAAAAAGATGACGTTTTTATTACTTGTTTTAAAAAAATCAAATACAGTCTAGAGCCTTTCTCTTTGGCTGTTAATATAAAGATGATGAGATATAATGTTATGACACAGCAATTGCCCTTCAAATGAGGAAAGAGCCCCCAAACCTTGGTTTGCCAATATGACATTCACTGAGAGACTATTTTAATAAAAAACATACAGAATGAGGGCAGGTATCTATAAACTGGATCTGGATCCATAATTCAAGTCCTCTGCATTACACAGAAGATTCAGAGGTAACATTGACCAAGGACTTTGGCGCCTTATGCTTGATTTCATTCACAAGTGAAGCACAGCGTGAAGTTAAGCATGGGGAGCCAGAGATCCGGTAGTAGATGGCCCATGTAATACTTTGGCTAAGAATCCATGATTGTGTCGTCCTCTGAGGTCTGGAACAGCGAGTACCCAAGACTTATTACTTACAGTTATAGCAGATATTTTTAACCTGGGTTCTCTGTGACCTATGGAGACAAGGAATACCTTTTGTCAGTGGACTTAAATTCACTAAAGAGCAATATGTCCTTCCTTTAGAAAAACTTTTAGGGTTCTGCAAACAGGGAAGAAAAAGGTTGGAAACCACAAATTTACAGAATTGAGTAAGGCTGTGATTTCCGGCCCTGACACTTTCTTGACTTCCATGATCACAGGGTCTGTCCCCACTTTATGTCTGGACAACCTATCTGAGTATTTTGCCTGTGATTTCTTTTTTTTCTGCTGCACATGTTCCTAAGGTCAGTCCTCATAAACAGCTCTCAGTAGCTTGGTTACTCCTTGACACAGTTTAGCCCCTTTCATTGTAAGAGCACCAGATGCCTCACCATGCTGCATAAGCACTGTTTGATTTAGTGCAAGAGGAAGCAGACAAAGAAAGAGAATATGACTTGGCAAAGGTCAGGATCTGAACAAGGGAAAGAGCTGGGGCTCTCAACATCCACAACCCCTTCCGTTTTGTACGGTAATCTGGAGAAAAGGTCCCATAAACACACCCAGGTCTGGCCCTGGGAGATATTAGAAGACAAAAGTGTTCATTGCTCCTCTGGAGCAGGCAAACATTAACTCACTCCGTCCTATCTCCATGTGGCTATGAGTTCATTCCACCCTCACTGGGTGGAAACCATGTGAATTTAGCACCGAGCTGGGATTATTATTATGGGCTGTTTTAGCTCACTTTGTTAACAACATTCACACAACTTCCAGCCAGTTTGGAGCCTGGCAGAACCACGTGCCCCAGACCACAACAGATCATGTAGACATACCCTCACTGGTATCACTGCATGCACTAGGTTGGGGATTTACCAGCAGAGTATTTAGCTGGCCCAGGTAAAGGGCACAGGGAACAGGGGAGAGAGGGAAGGTTGTCATTGCACCTCATCCCTTTGTACTTCTGGGAGATGAAGGTATGAGCTGAGAGGTGAATGGGGCCTTGCCTTGGGAGGGTTTATGGGCCCTGATGGGGCTAGAGAAACACAAGACCTATCAGTAGCATTAGGGTGGATTATAGAAATTCCCATGCTAGAGACCAGCTCAATCAGATAGGGGAGGCAGGAGGAAGGAGTTTGGAAGGAGGGTCCCTTTTGAGGGCACATCTGGCCCAAGACTGCCAGTTTGCTAGTTTGTTTGGATTCTTTGTGGCTACTCAGTGTTATCACAAGTCACAGGCTAACTGTGGAGAGTCACAGCAAGTAGAACCAAGTGTGTCTGGATGGCCATTGCACTATGGTGAATAAGCAGCCAGCAACAGGAAGCAAGCAATGGACCCTGAACTTTAAGTAGGAGATTGAGACATTCACTTCTAGCAGCCCAGAATTTCTAGCTCTTCATTATGCTTTAGGCCTGCTTGAGTCATTTTACATATGTGTTAAATGAAGCTGAAGCATCTGTATCTTCTGCCACCCAGCACAAAGACCACAATGCCTTTGAAAGATATTCCAAGGAAGTTCCTCAAGATGTTTCACAATCTATGTGAAGACAGTCTGTCCTCCCATCCTTGGAGGAGTGTTATCTACATCCAAACAACACAAGGAAAGAAGATGAGGATTTCATGGTCACTAAAGCAAACACTTCTTCCTAAAGGAGAGCCCATCTCCACCTCAGTGTTGAAGAGGGATATTAGCTGTGAACCTTAATGGTGTTTTACCTTCTAGGATACCCCATTTCTATTTTCTCCTCAATGTCCTACCAGGCGCCAATATGAACAGAGAATTAATGATTAAATGCTTGGATTATTTCTGCTATTTATAACAGAGCTGATAGTTAAGCTGCACTTCCTTGCAATATTAAATCACTTGTTACCATGAGCATGAAACCTCTCTCACTGGACATAAAAGTACCTTCTTTAGTGACAAAAGATGGCACATTGACTAGTCAGGTGATAGAGCAAAGGCTGCAGCCATAGCTTGCAGGAGGACTCCTTTGGGAACCAGGAGCCCACTAACAGGATAACGCTCAGCTGTTTTGTGGCCTCAGGATGAAGATAAGCTGCTCACAGCTTGTCCTTGGAAAGGGAGATCAGAGAGTGGGAAAGCACCACAGAGCAGCACTGCAAATGTATGACTTATGGCTGAGGCTGCAAAATGACTAGACCCTGAAGGGGAAGCTGGCTGTTGGATTTTCCTACTTGGAAAATGAAATACAGTATGTTTTCACCCACAATATGTACTCAGAACCCTTTTGTGATAGCCTCAATGAGCTTGGGCCCTTGGAGTCCCCTTGGAGCCAAGGGACTACATACCTTCTAACTAGAAAGGAACCGCTTGAGTGCCATGGGATGTTGTCTCCTCAGGAGAGCAGAAAGACCTTCCCACCCATCTACTCCTCCATCTCGTGGACCATGTCAGACCTTACAAAGCCTGGTGATGACCGTGCTTTGATGAAGACTACTGAGAATAACTGATTTTCCACTTGGAGGGGGAGAATGTGGATGGAACCGAAACAGAAAGAAAAATTTCCCAAATATTTATTTAGCAAATTGAACAATTAATTCTGACTGACTAAGCTTTTCAAGTGACCCCAAACAAATGTTTCTCTTCTATTGTTTGGGGCTTTAAAATGAGACAAAAAAGACAGTCACATGGGATGGTTTGGTGTCCTAAGCAAAGCCATTGAAAGAAATGTTGCCTTTCTCCCCGCTTTGTGGCTAAAGGTCTTAAACAATAGTGACTGGGGCTCTTGCCTGGGATGTGGATGAACAGACTTCAAACCTTTGGTCTGCTCTGTTCAAACTGAAGGACTTGCATTGGTATCTTATGAGAGGGTGATAGGGTGGACACATACTCTGGGTGTTGATGTTTTTCCAGTTTCTAAAAATAGTTACTTGCAGCGCAGGAGGAAGCAAGTGTGTCAGGATAATTTGAGGCTGGAGTTGAAGGAAGTGAGCTCCAGCAGTGGGAAGTGAAGCCACGTTCTTGCACCTGCCTCTGAGAATGACTGAAAACCAGAAATGAATCCCAGTGGCTTCAACCAGCACACTGGGAAGAATACACTGATGTTGAGAGGATTCAGCTGGGGGGGCCTCTGTTCAGAGCCCTAGTTTGAATCAGGCAGCAGAGGTATTTTAACTCAGGTCAAAAGCATTTGGACCTATTGCCTGCACACCGAGTAGCTGTGGGGAACGCCAACAACAACCCCTCCAATGCAGAGGGGATCCAAGTCCCCCTGAGAAAGCTGCCTCTTCAGATGGAAATGGGTCATAGTGGAAATGTCAGCACTGAGCATAAATAATGCTGGTGGCCACCCACTGCAGGCTTTTGGCAAATTAAAGGTGTGTCCAACTCCTTACACATTCTTTTTACTAGCATTGTCTCAGGTATAAAATAAAGGACAAGCATAACATGGGAAGTGACAGAGTCTTTAAATGCACAGTATGATGGCATGTTCATTTATTACCTAGACTCACTGGATGCTGTCTGTGTCATTTACTTTGGTTGCTTGTTCTGCCAAGTTCACATAAGTCATCAGGAGAAATACAAACACATTTCCAATTTTTTATGTGAGGCAGAGTCACGGCATAGGCTCTCTTACATTTTGCTTCTATGGCAAATACTTATTTTTTATTTTGTACCCGGCAGTTTTCCTCCTACACATCGTGCAGACAAATAAACAGCCACACAATCTAGCCAGGGAGGTTAGCAGGCTTGATACTGTGCTGTGTCTAACTGAGGCAGTCTTTTACATATGTTATATATTCACCTTTTCTCTGGCATCTGCATTGCACTTGGGAAAACACTCGCACGCAAAGGGATGGGCTCTGGGGAATGGAGAAACATTATCTAGCACGGGAATACTCAATTAATTTTCAGCAAGCAGCTTTTATAATACATAACATACACTTAACATAATACACTTTGGTCTTGCGCCAGAGATTCTAAATGATTAGGCTGTATCAATTTACTCTTGAAACACTGATTAAAATCTCAAAACTTTCATAGCAAATGATGCATGAACCAGAATCTGAAATGTGATGATTGAAATATTGCAATGTCACAGATTCATCGCACAGCCTTTCCAAATCTACTCTCTGTTTCAGCTGGCCTCTTAAATGTTCTACTCACACGTCCTAATGATCAGCTCTTTCTCTCCCACTCTGTCTCCCCCTCCCCAACCCTCTGCCTCTTGGAAAGATAATAGCCAGGCCTTAATTGAAGCAAACAGGTCATTAAAATAGTAATATTGTAGACATTTGCAATGACAGACATTCAGTCACTGCCAAAGACAAGCAAAGAATCAAGGACTGGATATTCCATGCACATTAATTCTACCATAGACCCAGCTGAAGTTAAACATCCTCCCTTCTTACAGTGAGAAGTTTCCATTGGGCACAGAATTTAAAAAAAGAAAAAAAAAGAAACTATTCAGCTCTTGCTCTGTGAATCATGCCCTAGCCTTGATGCAGGTTTTGACAAATGATGTTACACTTTCTCCCATGAGAAGGAGGACTCAACTCCTGTTTCTTGGTGCATTCTCATATCTCGTCCTTTGCTGCAGATAAGACAGGTCAAATCACCCTGATTACTTTTACAACCTCTCTGTAGAACGGTGCTCATCACACTGTCACTAAAATGCATTTAGTTCTCACTGGACTCCAGAAACTCCAAGCCAAATTGCCTGCTCTGCAAAGCTCATTGTCCAAAGAAAATGCTTGACCCAGAAACTACTGTATCAGAGTTTTCTTGAAATGATAGTTTAGCAGCAAGCCATTGCCGTAAATCTAGTATTGAGTCTCAAAAACCTGTAAAGATAAGAACAGTTGGCTTTCTTCAGACTGCCAATTACAGGTCCCTCACTTAGCTGTCAAACCTGTGGTGTCTTCAGTGAGAAGTGATGCGCGATTCAGATAGCCTGCTTGTGAGGGTGTCCTGACCTGCAAAGGGGAGACATCACCGCCCTGAAGGTAGACATCTGAGCCCGGATTCATCCTGTTTAACTTCAGACCAAACTGAGAGTGTTATTACACTGGGATTTTTTTCCCCACAGTCAATAGATAGATGTACTACCAAAGCCTCCATCAGCACTCAACTGAAGACATGTTTCTGTCTCCAGTGACTCTAAGAGGGAGCTGAGTTCCTGACATAAGCATTCCAGTTAAATGCCTAAAAGGAGGTGGGATAACCCTGGACCAGACAATAGCCTGGTGTGACTGCCTCCACATGAACTGCCCTCACGCTCCATTGCCATTGGCAAGTACCTTGGCAAATTAGGACCAACTTTATAAACATGCCTAGGTGCCTCTGCCATCACATTAGCATCTAGGGAGTGCAACTAGGGCCTGGGAAGGTGGCCTCACCTCTGAATGGTTTAGGGCTACACAAATCTGAGAGAAATAGGAGGAAAAGCACATCATCATTTCAAGGTGTAGCATAGACAGGAGTCATGGTATCCACACCCGATGGCTGTGCCAAGGCCTCAGACTTACCTCAGGTTGCCCAAGGCTCAGGTCTGTGCTTCAACAAGGCTTCTCCTCCAACTATGAGCATGGACATCCAGCCAGTGCACTGTCACTGCTGCATCTCCTGAGCTTGTCTCCAGATGGTACGGCTTCCCCAAGGCGCCACATGTCCCATTACGTCTTGGGTGAACCACTCCTCAGAGGGGTCCCCGGGAGTGCTAAAGACACAGCAGAAGTAACATGAGGGCTCCCCTCCTCCAAGCACACTCAGCTCGCCCCTTGTAATCTCAGTGCTTTTACACTATGCTTTCTCCATGTTTGAACCCTTTTCTGCAGGCTCTCCTGGTCCATCTCATCTCTCACACTACTGTTAAGGGACAACTTCTGTGTTCTTTTCAGACCTTTTTCTCTGCTCCAGCTCAAGCTGTATGTATGCAACAGGAAAAAAAAAAAAGCTGAATGAGATCATTTTTCTCTTCTCATCTCAGACATTCAGCCTGCTAGCCAGGGTTACTGGAATAAAGCAGGGAAGCTCTTTTTCCATAGCAAGCCATCTGGTTGACATAGACTCACACTGATGCTAATCTGTTGGTTTCTTTCTCTTTATTATTTTTTTTCCTGAGGAACACTTCATCTGCAGCTGTAAATTCAGACCTGCTCCCTCTGTGTGCAGAGCATTCATTTTGCACACATATTTATTACCGCATTATGCCCCATTGTAGGTGTCAGAAATCATTGTTATCCTTGGTGTGTCTACGTTGTTCTAATGTCAGGGATGTACTTTCAAATGGAAATTAAGCAATTATGTTTCACATGGGGAAACCTGACAGACGCATAGATTTTTACACCACTGGCAATGTCGCTGTCACAAAAGCAGACATTGTTCTCAGCGGACTGTCAAAGAAATATAATGTATTTCAAGAGTGGAGTGGGAGGGGGAGGGGAGTGAGGAGGGGGAAAGCAGGGGTAATTAACTGTGTGATTCGAGTTCAGAGATCACATAACTGTTTAAATTCAAAATGCAATAATGACATGACAATGAGACTACTTAACTCATCCTTGAAAAGGCGGTTTCGAGTAGCCTTTTAAAATACAAATAAAAGCTTTCAACCCTATCTTCACCTCCACTCTGGGTTAAATCAGGATGCTACAGTATGTTTACTGTTTGCACCGTTTTGTTAGGAATTTGTTTAAGTAGCCACTGGTGCAAGTGCTGTAAGAGCTAGGAGCCATGCTGCATCCCAGTTTATCGAAGATCAGCTCTCCAGCTCTGCTAGCTGTGTAGCTTCTTTGGGGCAGGGAACTCAGGATCATTTGTCTGGCAAGAACCGTGTGCTGCAGTTCCAGTGCCCTCCATGAAATAGTGGTGGGTGCTTTCTGCTTACCCCTTTGGCTTGCATCATTGTAATGCAGCACGCAACGTCGGTCCAGAACCTCGTGCTGCACAGCCTGCCCGCCCTCCTCCTCCTCCTCTCCTTCCCCTAGTCATTTTTGTTTTTTTACAGGCTTTATTCAGCAGTCTTTTGTGTAACTCTCCTCTGCCCTTGGTCATTAGCTTCATACTACTCCCCAGGGTGTAATAGACCAACAGCAGTAGGAAGCTGGCAGCCAGTGAATGCAGACAAAGGGCTGTACTCATGCCCAGTTGAAATCAACAGGAATCTGGGGCCCAGGGAATAGAGTATGTTGAAAAATAAAGTCTTTTTTTAATGTTTCAATCAAATATTCACCTGTAAACACACATGTTATACAGCAAGGGCAGTAAAGCTGTATAGTGGTGTAAATAGAAAACTAAGCATCCAATTAAATGGATTTCTAAACTACATCAAAAAGCGCTTAGCAGTGTTCAGGGAGAATTTATTTGTTTAATGGATATTTTAGATGGGCAAATCCTGAAGTCTTCACTAAGGCAAAATTCTTATGATTGAGATTATGGAGGACCACCTGGAGATCAGGGCTCCTGTAAGCCAAGAGCTGCAAAAACATGGCTGAAGAAATGGGCCGTGCCTCAAGGAGTTCACATTAAAAATACAAGGGATCACAAAACTGCAGGCAGGGCCGAAAGCAGAGATTTCCATCCTCCCAAGCCTTATGAAGCAAAAAAAGGTACGTTCCTCATCCCAGGTCACAAAGGAAATTTGGAGCAAGCCAAGAACAGAACCCACCTCGTATGTCAGTCAAGTGTTTTAATCACCTCCTTTGGTCAGGTAAGTTCAGGCTTACCTGTGTGAGATGAGAATAAAACCCACAGCCATTGGTTCAGGTCCAGTTGGGTGCAGGTGCCCAGGGCCTACTGTTCCAGATATACAGAACAGAAGTATTTGTTAATACCCAGACATGTGCTGAACTAGAGATTATCCTACAGTACCCCCTCAGTGCAATGAGCCTCATCATTAGTAAACTGTATGAACAGCCATCCATAACCCTATGGCAGGTAACCAGCACCCATGTCACTGGATGTAAGATATTAACACTTCTGACCTTGTCTTCTCCACCTCCCAACTCCATTTTCCTACCTACCCAGCTACCTTGGCCTCAGACTTTGTTTTTTCTTCTTTTTCCAGTCCCCCACAGAAGGTGTCTCCTTCTTCTAGGCCAGCACACCCCTGTTCGTTAAGATGCCCTTCTCCTGATCCTTAATTCCCTCTAATTTATTTCATTCTCAGCCCCTTGACAGAAGATAAACCCCATTAAATCTGAAAGCGCTCCTTGAAGAGATTACAAGATTGCCAGAGGAAGAGAACAGCACCGCTGTAACGCCACTGGGATTAACACCACATGGCTCCTTCAAAAAGAAAAGAAAATCAACGCCCCACAGATTAGGTGGATAAAATAACAAACAAATCCAAATGGCAGAGCTCTCTGAAAATGCAGAAGGGCCATCAGCATCAGCTGGGCTTCTTTCCAGTGAGGTAGGAGGGAGGCAAAAGGACTTTTTTGGCCCTCTGCAAATACATATTTTACCAACAACTTGGCAAAATGAACAAAGTCCTTCCTAGGAATATTTGCAGCTGATACAATGCCTCATAGAGTGCTAAAAAGGAAAAACAAGTTAGTGACACTGACTGGCAGGAGAATGGGCCACAAACAATCAATATGTACGGCAGTGCTGTCACTGCAAGTGCTTATGTTTAGGGATAAAGAGCATATGCCATCCTGGGAAGCAGTGAATCTGAGAAAAATGCATGGTGTGGGTCCAAGTGGACTGTTGATATACCATCCATACCATATGCAACATTGTGGTCAGAAGGGAGAGTAGGATCCTGGATACAGAACTGGAGATTCCCAAGTAGGATCTGAAAAAATATAGGGAGTGTTCAGACCTGAACCAAGAGAACAAGAAAATAGGTTTTAATGATGAAAGTCTGCAATCTATCAGCTTCCCTGAAGGAAGCTGAAGGATGACAACACAGGGAACGGAAGAGCAGTAATATGTTTTCCACAAAGGAAGATGAAATCCAGTGACTGGAAGGTAAAGTCCAACATATTTAGGATAAGAATAAAGTACACACTTTTAACTGGGAGGGTCTTTAAGCACAAGAACACCTTGCCAAGTACTGTATGAGCAAATCAAGGTTGGATGCTTCTTGTTCTCCTAATAATGGTAATTTAATTTATATAGAAGTTCATCCAGGTCCTGTATTATCATAGGACCACAGGAGAATTCAGGTTGGGAGGGACCTCAGGAGGTTTCTAGTTCAATCTCCTGTTTAAAGCAGGGCCAACTATGAGATCAGATCAGGTTGCTCAGGGTTTTATTCAGTCAGGTCTTGAAACCTTCAAGGGTGGAGATTGCACAACCTCTTTCCTGTTCCAGTGCAGGACTGTCCTCATGGGGAAAAATTTTTTCCTTACATGCAGTGAGAACCTCTCTTGTTTCCACTGACTTTTGTTTTCTCTTGTTGTTTACCATGGTGAAGAGTCTGGCTCCATCCTCTCAGTCAGCTCCCTGTAGGTATGAGGCTGCTGCTGGGTCCCACTGAAGCTGTCTCTTCTCCAGGCTGAACAAGTCCAGCTCTCTTGTTCTTTCCTCAGAAGGCAAGTACTCCAGCCCCCAAACAGCTTGGCGGCCTCTGCTGGACTCGCTCCTGTTTGTTGATGTCTTTCTTGTCCTGAGGGACCCATACTGGATGCAGTGTCCAGATGTGATCTAATGACTGCTGATTAGAGGGGGATAATTCCCCTTGCTCTACCTGCTCTGCTCCTGTTGATGCAGCCCATGATGCTGTTGCCCTTCTGTGGTGCCAGGACACGCTGCTGGCTCCTGTGCAGCTCGCTGTTCCCTGGCCCCCAGGTCCTTTCCACAAAGCTGATCCCCAGCCAGGCCAGCCTCCCCTGTGTCACTGCAGGAGACTTCCTTCCAGGGTGCAGGACTTTGCATTTGTCCTTGTTGAATTTCAAAAGGTTTCTGTCAGCCCATTCCTCCAGGATGTCTCGGTCCCTCTGAATGGCAGCCCCCCTCAATTGTATTGACTCATCCTTCCAGTTTGGTGTCATCTGCAAACTTCATGAGAACATACTCCTTCACCTCCTCCAGGTCACTGACAAAACTGTTAAACAGGACATGTCCTAGGATAGACCCCCCCCAGCGGTACCCCACTTGTCACAAGCATCCAGGTAGGATACAACCCATTAACCACAACCCTCTGAGCCAGGCCATCCAACCAGGTTTTTAATTAGCTGGTTGCCCACCCATCCAGACCATAATGTCCCAACTGGATACAATAATACTATAGAAGACTGTGTCAACAGCCTTGCTAAAGTCAAGGTAAATGGCATCTACTGCTCTCCCCTCAACCACAAATCCGATCACTTTATCACAGAAAGCAATCAGGTGGGTCAGGCGAGATTTACCATTGGTAAATTCATGCTGATTGTTCCCCATCATCTTCTTCTCCTTTATGTGCCCAAAAATGTGCTCCAGAAGGACTTGCTCCATAATTTTTCCTGGGACTGCAGTGAGGCCAGCTGGCCTGTTGTTCCCTGGATTGCTGTTTTGGCTATTTTTGAAGATCAGTGTGACATGTGCCTTTTTCCAGGAGACCTCCTTCAGTCCTCACTGCCTTTCAAAATTGATAAAGACAGGCCTTGCAAGGACAATCTCTCAGCATCCTTGGATGCAACCTGTTGGTCCCATGGACTTGTAGAGGTTGTTTCACTCAAGTAATCCCTGGTTCAGTCCTGCACTGGAGGTTATTTTTGTCCTCCTTGAGCCCTTTCACTAAGTGCAGAGGTCTGGGAGACCTTTTTCTGGTGAAGACTGAAGCGAAGAGGCCATGGAGCACCCCAGCCTTGTTGGTGTCTGCTGTCACTAAATCATCTGCCCCATTCAGCAATGGGCCAACATTTTCTTTGTTCAGCCTTTTACTACTAATGTCATGATAGAAGCTCTTGTTGCCCTTCATGTCTCTTGCAAGTGTCAATTCCAGCTGTGCTTTGGCTTTTCTGACACCATCCCTGCATGCCTGGGCAATGTTTCTGATTTCCTCCTTGGTAGTCTGGCCCTGCTTCCACTTCCCGTATGCAGTCTTTTTGCATTGAAGCCCTGACAGGTCTACCTGTTTTCAAGAATTTTGGGATGATCTGTTCCTGTGCTTGGAGGATGCTGTCCTTAAAGACCTGCCAGCTTTCCTGAGTTCCATTGCCCTTCAGAGCAGCTCCCATAGAATCTCACCTACCAGTTGACTGAATAAGCCAAATTCTGTTCGCCTGAAGTCCAGGGTCTGTACTCTGCTACTCTCTTTCCTCATTTTCAAAAGGATCTTGAACTCCAGTGTTTCACAGTCACTACACTCAAGGCTGCCATTGATTAGCACATCTACAGCCAGGTCTTCTTTGTTAGAATCACAGAATGGTTGAGGTTGGAAGGGACCTCTGGAGATCATCTAGTCCAACCCACCTGCTCAAGCAGGGTCACCTAGAGCACGTTGCACAGGATTGCGTCCAGGTGGCTTTTGAATATCTCCAGAGAAGGAGACTCCACAACCTCTCTGGGCAACCTCTCCCAGTGCTCTGTCACCCTCACAGTGAAGAATTTTTTCCTCATGTTCAGATGGAACTGTCTGTGTTTCAGTTTGTGCCCGTTGCCTCACGTCCTGTTGCTGGGCACCACTGAAAAGAGCCTGGCTCCATCCTCTTGACACTCTTCCTTCAGATATTTGTATACACTGATAAGATCTCCTCTCAGCCTTCTCTTCTCCAGGCTAAACAGGCCCAGCTCTCTCAGCCTTTCCTCATAAGAGAGATGCTCCAGTCCCCTAATCATCTTTGTGGCCCTTCGCTGCACTTGCTCCAGTAGTGCCACATCCCTCTTGTACTGGGGAGCCCAGAACTGGATGCAGTACTCCAGATGTGGCCTCACCAGGGCTGAGGAGAGGGGGAGGATCACCTCCCTTGACCTGCTGGCAACACTCTTCCTGATGCACCCCAGGATCCCATTGGCCTTCTTGGCCACAAGGGCACATTGCTGCCTCATACTTAACTTGGTGTCCACCAGCACTCCCAGGTCCTTCTCAGCAGAGCTGCTTTCCAGCAGGTCAACCCCCAACCTGTACTGCTGCATGGGGTTATTCCTCCCCAGGTGCAGGACCCTGCACTTCCCTTTGTTGAATTTCATGAGGTTCCTCTCCGCCCACCTCTCCAGCCTGTCCAGGTCTCTCTGAATGGCAGCACAGCCCTCTGGCGTATCAGCCACTCCTCCCAGTTTTGTATCGTCAGCAAATTTGCTGAGGGTGCACTCTGTCCCTTCATCCAGGTCATTGATGAAGAAGCTGAACAGGGCTGGACCCAGGACTGACCCCTGGGGGACACCGCTAGCTACAGGCCTCCAACTAGACTCTGTGCCACTGATCACAACCCTCTGAGCTCTGCCATTCAGCCAGTTCTCAATCCACCTCACTGTCCACTCATCTAGCCCACACTTCCTGAGCTTGTCTATGAGGATGTTATGGGAGACAGTGTCAAAAGCCTTGCTGAAGTCAAGGTAGGCACCATCCACTGCTCTCCCCTCATCTACCCAGCCAGTCATTCCATCACAGAAGGCTATCAGATTGATTAAGCATGATTTCCCCTTGGTGAAGCCATGCTGACTACTCCTGATCACCTTCTTGTCCTCCACATGCTTGGAGATGGCCTCCAGGATGAGCTGCTCCATCACCTTTCCAGGGATGCAGGTGAGGCTGACTGGCCTGTAGTTCCCTGGCTCCTCCTTCTTGCCCTTTTTGAAGATTGGGGTGACGCTGGCTTTCTTCCAGTCTTCAGGCACCTCTCCTGTCCTCCATGACCTTTCAAAGATGATGGAGAGTGGCTTAGCAATAATGTCCGCCAGCTCCCTCAGCACTCGTGGGTGCATCCCATCAGGGCCCATGGATTTGTGGGTGTCAAGTTTGCTTAAATGATCTCTAACCTGATCCTCCTCGACCAAGGGAAAGCCTTCCTTTCTCCAGACTTTCTCTCTTGCCTCCAGGGTCTGGGGTTCCTGAGGGCTGGCCTGAGCAGTAAAGACTGAAGCAAAGGCAGCATTCAGTAACTCTGCCTTCTCTGCATCCTTCGTCACCAGGGCACCCCCCCCCCCATTCAGCAATGGGCCCACATTTTCCCTAGTCTTCCTTTTGCTACTGATGCATTTGAAGAAGCCCTTCTTGTTGTCCTTGACATCTCTTGCCAGATTTAATTCCAAATGGGCCTTAGCCTTCCTTGTCACATCCCTGCATACTCTGACAACGTTCCTATATTCCTCCCAAGTGGCCTGTCCCCCTTTCCACTTTCTGTATACTTCCTTCTTCTGGCTGAGTTTTGCCAGGAGCTCCTTGCTCATCCATGCAGGTCTCCTGCCTCCTTTGCTTGACTTCCTACTCATAGGGATGCTCCGCTCTTGAGCCTGGAGGAAGTGATGTTTGAACATTAACCAGCTCTCTTGAACACCCCTTCCTTCTAGGGCCCAAACCCATGGGATTCCTCCAAGTAGGTCCCTGAAGAGGCCAAAGTTTGCTCTCCTGAAGTCCAGGGTTGCGATCCTACTTAGTGCCCTGCCTCCTCCTCGCAGGATCCTGAACTCCACCATCTCATGGTCACTGCAGCCAAGGCTGCCCCCGACCTTCACGTCTTCAACCAGTCCTTCTTTGTTTGTTAGTACGAGGTCCGGCAGAACACCTCTCCTTGTTGACTTCTCCACCACCTGTGTCAAGAAGTTGCCACCAATGCTCTGCAGGAACCTCCGGGACTGTTTGAGCCTAGCTGTGTTGTCTTTCCAGCAGATATCAGGGCGGTTGAAGTCCTCCATGAGAACCAGGGCCTGGGATCATGAGGCTACTTCCAGCTGTCTGTAGAAGGCCTCATCGACTTCCTCTTCCTGATCAGGTGGCCTGTAGTAAACACCCACAACAGTGTCACCCATGCTAGCCTGCCCTTTAATCCTTACCCATAACCTCTTGACTCGCTCTCCATCCACCCCTAGGCACAGCTCGATACATTCCAGTTGCTCTCACATAAAGAGCAACTCCATCACCTCGCTTTCCTGGCCTGTCTTTCCTAAAAGGCACGTAGCCATCCATGACAGCACTCCAGTCATGCGAGCTCTCCCACCATGTCTCTGTAATGGCAATGAGATCATGGCCCTGCGACCGCACACACATCTCTAGTTCTTCCTGTTTGTTCCCCATGCTGCGTGCATTGGTGTACAGGCATTTCAGAGAGGTGATCGAGCATGCAGGTTTCCCAGGAGGGATACAAGAGGATCCTCCATAGCCACATCCCATTCGCACTTCCCTGGCTGCATTCACCTGCTGGAGGCGTCCTGACTTGAGCTGTCTTTTGCCAACTACCCTGGCACTATAACTCTCCCCTTCCCCCATCCTTCCTAGTTTGAAGCCCTCCTTACCAGGTTGGCCAACCTGTTGGCAAAGACACACGTGCCCCACCTCGTGAGGTGGATCCCATCCCTCCCCATCAGTTGTCGATCTTCAAACAGGGTCCCATGGTCGTAGAAACCAAAACCCTGTTGCCAACATCAGCAGCGCAGCCAGTCGTTAACCTGGAAAGTCCGTCTCCTCCTCCTCTCATCCATCCCCCTCACTGGCAGGATTGAGGAGAAGATGACCTGGGCTCCCAGATCCTTGACCACCATCCCCAGAGCTCTGAAATCCTGCTTGATGGTCTCCAGTTTGCCCTTGGTGTCATTGGCGCCCACATGGAAGAGCAGCAGTGGGTAATAGTCTGAAGCGTGGACAAGCCTTGGCAGTCTTTGCATGACATCTCTCACACGAGCCCCTGGCAGGCCACAAACCTCTCTAGACATGAGGTCAGGTCGGCAGATAGGTGCCTCCGTCCCCTGCAGCAGGGAGTCCCCCACAACAATCACCCGCCGCTTTTTCCGGGCGTTCCGGCAAGGCACAGGGTCTGTTGTCCCAGGTACTTCCCTTGCAGCCATGCCCATCTCCTCCTCATCCTGGAGGGCACTAAACCTGTTCTTCAAATGCAAGTCTTCAGGAGGAGTAGGAGCCTTTCTCCTCCTACAAGTAGTGACCAGCTTCCAGCCACCTTCCACAGTTATGATGTACCATTTCACACGGCACAGAGCCCTCCGGCAACTCCACTGCTGTGGGGGGGTTGGGACTCCCGAAGCTGCACAGTCTCTGAGAATACCCTGTCTAGCTCTTGCTCAGCTTCTCAGATGCTGCGCAGCCTACTGACCTCCTCCTGTAACTCCCTTACCTGGCGACACAGCTCGTCAACAGCAGCACACCTCCTGCAGGAGAGCTGACTGCCAGCCCAGGCCTCCCAGAGAGGCCCCAAGCACTCCCTGCAGCCTGAGACCTGCAAGAGATTAGCAGATCCAGCTGTGATCACCCCTAGCTGGCCCATCCAATACCTGTATCAAAGAGTTATCCCTGACACCATCCAGAAATCTTCTTGACTGCTTGCATCAAGCTGAGCTGCTCTCCCAGCAGATGTCAGGGAGGTTAAAGTCCCCCATGAGAACTAGGGTCTGTGATTCAGGGGTTTCCTCAAACTGCTTAAACACTTCATGGGTTGGTTCGCTCAAGTAAACCCTGGCTCAGTCCTGCACTGGAGGTTGTTTTTCTCCTCCTTTCACTAAGTGCAGAGGTCTGGGAGACCTTTTTCTGTTGAAGACTGAAGCAAAGAGGCCATAGAGCACCCCAGCCTTGTTGGTGTCTGCTGTCACTAAATCATCTGCCCCATTCAGCAATGGGCCAACATCATCAGGTGGTCTGTACACATTCCCACCACAATGTCACACTTACTGATCTCTCCTCTGGTCTGGATCCACAAGCTCTCCACTGGCCTGTCATCTGTCCCATAGAGGAGCTCCATACATCTGAGCTGCTCCCTCACATAGAGAGGACAGTCCCACTCCTCATCTTCCCTGCCTGTCTTTCCTGAAAAGTTTTTATCAGTCCATCACATGACTCCAGAGCTTGTTCCTCCTGCTTGTACATACCCTTGAGGTGGGTGTCTCTTTGCCCTGCTTTATCATTCCTGAGGTCTTTCTTGTACCCAAGACCCTTGGCACGGGTAGAGAACAGTTACTGCACAACTCCTACACAAAATCAGAGGATGGAAAGGTGCTAAACCAAGTTCCTCTTCTCTCCCCTGTGCTGTCCAAGCTCTCTCTCTCCCATCTGCCCTTCCTGCCTCTGCTCCTTCATTTTGCATCTTGAGTGTTCTTTCTCCCTTAATGTCCTACAAAGAATACTCTGATCCCTGTAGGAGAGTATTTGTCCCATGCTGCTGGCCACTAAGCAGTAGCCCTTGAAAGGGAAATTTCAGTCTCTTCAACCTACCCATAAGCACACAGGGACAACTTAGTTTGGAAATAAAAACTCAACAGACAACCCTCCTTGAGGGCATTTCTCTGCCAAAGCTGCACTTTCCAACCAAATTGTTGGAGAAAAAGGGCAGCACACAGCACACTGCTGTTGCAATACATTCAGTACGGATTTCCCCACCATATTCAACTCCTACTTCTCCATTTTAATTTAACTCCAATTCTCTATATGATGGCTCTTAGAGCTGGAGCAGAACACATGCATATGCCTGTGCTGGGTGTGGATCGATTGCAAAGGTTAAAATCCTGTCCTGCCCGGGAGGAGTTCCATAGGAAATCTTTCCCTGTCTTCAGAGATCTTGCAAGTTGCCCAATTAACATGTCAGTCAATATGATATCTTGGGAACAACCACTCTGCTACAGCCCCATGAACATGTTCTTTGCTGGGTTTGTGGCATAATCAGGCTCACAACCACCACTGTGTGCTTTGGAGGAGGAACATCCTTTGAGAAGGTAGGCAGAAAGTTACAATTTGTGCTTACTAAAGCCAAAACCATACCAAAGCAGCACAAGAACTATAGGAGCTTTTGTCTGAGGGAGCAAATTGCAGCATTAAATCCTCCTCTGCAAATCTTATATTCTATGGAGTCCAGCCTAAACCACTAACTCAGAACCTGGATCTAGAAAAAAGCTTCCCTCCATCAAGACTTGGGAGCCTGGGTCAGGACCCAATTACTCTGCAACAGGTCATCTCCCTCGCACAGTGTTATGAACAAAGAGGTAATCTTACATTGCCTTGCCCAAAACTAAAGCAAATCAATGTCTCTGTGCAGCTCTGCTCTCTAAAGAGGTATTCTTCCTTTTGGTAGGCATATGGGAATTCAAATAAGTTCAGGCTGAGTTCACTGGATTCAGTTTTAAATGTATTTTCATTTAAGCTGTAATCCTGTGAGCTAGTAACTGTCACAACTTACTGTGATGAGGCAGGGAGACATAATTCACAGTTTATAGATGGAAGGCAGAGGGACAGAGAGTTTAAGGGTACACTTGGATATATTCTTTCAGTTGAGCCTTAACAGCTTAAACAGTTACAATCCTTTGGCTGTTGGTTGCTATTTCAATTCACACTGAAAGGCTGACTGTACCTCACACAGTAAGTCACAGCATCACAGCAAAAGGGGTGGGGGGCAGTTAACAGCTGAGAAACAATAACTGGAAATTAAGGAGCTAAAGCTCCTTAAAATCAGTCACAGGAGTACACCTGGAAAGGGGGGTCCAGATAACCACTTGTAAATTAAGCAGATAGTTTAGTTCGGTTTCTCAGTCCTTGTGGGTGGATGGGAGCATTTTAGGCATTTGAAAGTGGACTGCAAAATTATTACAAACAAATTTTTTCTCTTCTTTTTTCTTTTTAGCATTTGTCTTTCTGTTCCTAAGTCATGGAAATGTGTGTGTGCTGTATATGTTCTGTCTGTCAACACCAAAACCTCCCAAGGATGAAACTTCAATTCTCATTAGCTATCAATCTCTGTAAACATTCTGCTCAGCTTCTCAGACATAGGACTACAAGATCAGAAAGTACATCAACTATTTTGTGCTGGTTCAACTGCTACTAAATCAAGCTTGAACAGCTTGTGAAGAACTGATTGCAAATAGGGACTTCCAAGAGTGAGGCTAAATGAAGTGGCTGGTGGTTCCATTCACAGCCAGCACCAGTTCCATTCATTTGCAGGCTTGATGCAAGCTTTGATTTTGGTTATTTTGATAAATGTGGGTGCCTTTTTTAAGTAAGTCTGCTCGGCTCGCCTGAAGTCAAGGGGAGGTGGGGCTGCACCAAGTTAGCATCTTTTGAGAAAGACCTTTTCACCCATGGAGTGAAAAGACAAAGCATGAACACAAAAACACTCCCAAATTAGAAGCCAGACTTGAAAGCACAGCTTTTCACTTTTCTATTAGCTTCCCTTTTTGAAACTGCTGAGCCTCACTAGGGCATTGCTTTAGCTGGGATAACACTGCTTGCTTTGCTTTGCAACCATCAAGGTACCAACCATTTGGTACCTTTGCTCGGGGTACCAAATGCATTTTAAAAGGGAGCTTTTGGAAAAATTAAGGCAATTTGCAATGTAACCGACCCCAGGAGACTTAACTGTTGTGCACAAAGAGGATACTGGAGAGCTAAGCTTAGACACTCGAGCTGTGGCAGTTCTTTAAAGATGTAAAAGCAATATGCCATTTTCTTTAGTCTTTGCATTACTTTGAGAATTGACTTTATTGAGCTAAGCAGTGTAAATGCTATTTCATGTTAAAATAGAAGCTGCCTTAGTGCTTTGTCCTTAGCACTGGTAATTCTGTTTCTACAGATAAGTGCAGGTGAGTGATGGGTTTATGAAAAGGTACAAATCTTACTGCCTTTCCTGCTTGGTTCTCATTAATACCAATAAACACACTTGACCACCAAACAAAAAACACCATTACCTTTGCTTTGCCCCTTGTCCTCTGGATTCTGCAAATAGGATGGCAATAAATTAAGTCTCCTAAGAGTTTTGATACCTCATGTCAGCACTTCACACAGCATCATGTAGACACCAAAGTGTTTTGGCAAAAGAACAGCTTGTCCCCTGTGTCTGATTAACTGTCTGTCACAAAAAACAAGGGAGAGAACTGGCTATCAGTTCTGCATAGTCCTGTGGCTAAACACCCATGTACTATGTATGTGATGGTGAAGAATGTGAAATATGTAAAAAATGGCCCGAATACCATGTCATTCTCCCCATGTCCACTCTTCTCATCCTCTCATCCCTGAGATTTACTGCCATGTTCATAAAAAACAAAATGGCCAAAGTACGCAGGCCAACAACTATATTATATGCATATACAAACAAATTTTCACTAGAACACCTGTACAGTAAGGTCTTCAAGGATCAGCCTAATTGCTTCACTGAATCTGCCTTAATGAACTTTAAGATTTATATCTATTTATCTCAGGATTCATTTTTTCCCTCAACTCACACTAAGAATTATTAACCCATTAACTTATGGAGGCTAGCAGTATTAGTAGTTTGATTGCACTGTATTTCTCTGTGAAATTAATGAAGTAATAATCAATAAAATTATTCCAAAGGTATTTATTTCTTTGTTTCACATGAATTAAAAAGAAAGTCTGAAATAAAAATTGAACCACACTCTTTATTGAAATATATCATCTTATTTAGATTTCAAATATTTTTTGAATATAGGCTAGAAAAACAGAAATTTCAGCTTGGACCCATTTAATATTCCTGTAGTAGTGCCTAGAAACCTACATTAAAATAAATATTTTTTTCCTTGAAAAGGGATAGTGCACATTGCTTAACTAGACAAGTGTAAAGGTAACAGAGAAAATTCAGTGCAGATTTTTAAAGTAAGCATTCATATTACACTTATTTTCATACATGATTTCTACATGGACCATAGCTCCGTTCTTTCATATTCCAAACTGGAGTTGACTGGAAACTGAAAAGAAAGCTGAATAAGCTATTGCCTCTTCCTCTTGGAATTTAGTTTTCAGAAATATCCTAATAAATTCTACTCTGAACTCTCATGTGACTTGAATGAAGTTATGCAGGATTTGCCAAAGCGGAAGCAAAATATATTTTTACTTATTATCTGGAATGCTTCAAATATAGTTAAGTTTTACATTAACATTTTGGCCATTTGCTGTAGGTGTCTGTGAATTCTGTGAATGTAGGGTCATAGTTAAAGTTTACAGAAATACATACTCATTATGTTCAAAATCCTACCAATTATTACTTTAAAATAAAGTCCTTTAACAAAGATTTAGATATTAATGGTAGTTTGATAACCAGGTATTTAAGTTAAAGATATCAAGACCATGCATCTGACACAGAGCAGTTAAGCATCTCATAAACATCTATTTCCTGCCTGTTTTATGTAGTTTCAGGTTGATGTTTTGGTTGAAGTACACTCCATTGAAAGTGTCTCTTAAATGAGAAAAAAAAAATAGTAAAATTAAGTCTCTTTTTTTACTTGCAGGATTACATAGGACAACAAGAACCCAAAGAAACACACCAGTGTCCTCAAAAAGAAAAATGAAGCCTTCTGGTTCTCAACACAAAATGTAGAAGTATTCTATGCATGTTTAGATACCAATTTCTTAAAAAAATAAAGTAAAATAAAAACACAACTTCTCCATCTTTTCTGCTATTTTTATACAGTTTCCTTTCTCAACACATATCCTAGTTCAAGCCTTAGCACTTCAAGAATCAGACTGCTCACAGAGTCAGAGCTAGGTGACATTTTCTGGATAGCAGGTCAAGGTTGGCCAAAACTATTCAGATAAAACTCAGTGAAATAGCGGTCAGAAAAATTGAAATATTATAAAAAATAAAATTTTTTTTGATTATTCTAAGACTGAACATTTGGACTTTTTAGTCCAAAAGGGTATTTTGCTGAATTTGGCTAGATTTTGAAAAAAAAAAAAAGGAAAATTGCATAAAATGCATTTTATTATGTAGCTTCCAAAATCTGAAATTATGGCCACTAAAATCATATGCCCTTCTAAAATACAACAAAGAAAATTCATACAAAATCAAATAATTATTTAAGACTTGAGGGTGCTGTTAGTCTGACCTTGCAAAATACTTAGGCAGGTGCTTAATTTTAAGCATGTGAGTCATTGTGCCAAGAGAGGTTTTATGGAGAACACTAATGCACAAATATTAGTTAGACCGGCTCTTCCACTTCAAGATAAGCATGGATGTAAGTGCTTTGCTGGATATAGATCAGGATGCTCAGCACCTAACAGGACTTTAGGCACTGATCCAGCAAAGCACTTACCCACATGAACAACACTACTGACTTTAAGATCACTGCTCATGTGCTTAACATTAGGCATGCTCGTAAGTGCTTTCCTGGAAGGGCCCGATAGACCAATAGTGTATGAGCTATAAAATTTGAAGCAGTGTATGTTTAACACAGTGCATATTTAACAATGTTAATCTGCTGAGATTTGCTTTTTCTTGGAACATGGCATGTCTAACTTCAAGCATTTATTTTCAGAAAGTGTGTAAAAAAAGCCTTTAAAAGCTGCTTTGAGATTATGGTGAGTTAAAATAATATTAGCAAGTCTCCTTATGTTCCTTTCACTTCTTCTTTGAATGTCTTTGCACAGGCATCTAAAAAGAGAAGAAAAAAACCCTAGGCATAAACATCAATCTATTCAAATAAGCATCCATGCATTTAGTTTCCCTCTAAAAAGCTTAAAGACAGATACAATTGAACACCTGAAAACAAGAATCACTGAACCCTCCTAATTTTCAGATCTGAATCCAAATTTTGCCAATCGTGCCACCTTTTCCACTGAAAATATTCAAATCACCAATTGTCACTTCTACAAATAGAACTAAGTTTATTACTTAAGACTGAAAATGATGCGCAAGTGCAACCCTGAAATATCCCCAAGTCAGTATTGGTATTTCTATATGAAGTTTTCCATACCCAGTGATGTCAATTCTTTTGCAATGAGAAGTCTAAAAAAGTGCAAATATAAGAGCTGCTTAATCCCCAGACAACAACTATAAAAGCAACACAACTCATCAGATATTTACATGAACATGCAGAGATGACATGTTAATCCTGGAAAAGAAATAAAATAAGACCACATGTCTACAATGGTGCTGGCATGTTGTTTCATACGAAGCTAACCAAGCAAGAAATAGCAAAGCAGCACTTCATAGTGACCTACTGCTACTGCTGGCCAGTCATAGTAACTATATTTAAATCCTCATTGTGGTAGGAAATATTGTTTTATGTACTTGGCACCACATGCTCTTCATAACTTCTTACAGTTACATGTTAAGGAAGTTTCAAAGTAACTAAATGTATTTCATTCTTTCCTAAAGGGAAAAGAGTTTTTGTTTTCATGTGAAAGCTCTAATGGCTCTTGGAAACGGCTTGTGTTTTTTTGTCATTCACAAATTTCTGCTCAAACAGAGACACAGTCACTAATAAAATTACTATTGTTGTAAGTTACGGCATAGCTGACAGCTGGAAGTTGAGATGCGACACGCTAAAGTACAATGCATCTATGCATGGAGGAAGAACTCTAGACTAGTCCTCATGTGCAGAGATGTATGTGAAAATCACATAAAGGAAAAAAAAACAAACAAAAAACAGTATCGTAGATCAGAAGTCAAAATAAAGACCTTCCATCTGTATCAGAATTGTCCTCCTTCTGTCCTAACTTTTCACCAGAGAAACTGGGCCTTTCTTATTAGAAGAAATGTTCTCAAACTGTTCAGTCAATGACAAGACATGTTTCTAAAATTTATTTCACAAAATATTTGAACTGTTAAAACCAGAAGGCCTAAAATTAGCAGATTTAAATATCCATAGTAAAAGCTTCCACCATGCATCTGTCTCGTCTCACAGTTTGTTTCTAGTGCAACTATCTCCCATTCTTGGTTTTCCATTCAAGTGTCATCCCATGCTTGCTTGCTTTCTCATCATCTTCCAGTGCTTGAAATTGCTTTTTCATTAACAAATACACAATTCCTTTCCTCTCATTTACCAAAAAGCTCCCTAAGACGCTGTTTACTGCACAACACTTCTCTATTAACATGACAGTATGTACCTAGTTTGTTTTTTTTTCATAATATTATCTTGCACTTCTAGTGGCAGTTTTCAAAAGTTGTCACCCTTGGTGTATCTCTTCTCCTACTGATATGAATTGGGGTAGGGGGAAGAGATGACTTCCAAGGGAACTGCTGGATTAGGCTGAATGCTTTTCAAAATCTCACCGTTCTGGCTTATGACCACACTTGCTCATTCTGGGCTCACCAAATGCTAGCTCTTTCCAAATCATATCACGGACCCATTTGTTAATGCAATACATACTGCCACAGAGCTGACCTTCACTTACAGCCTAGACAGGTAAAGCAGAAAAAAAGCAAGATGGCAATTCTTAAGGCAGTGCACATAGAAAAATGTTGCATGCAATGACACCTACCATTAATTTTTAAACTTGTCTGATAGCTAATGTCAGAATAGGAAACCCTACTGACAGAGCTGCTGAAATTCCGGTTAAAATAGCTGAAGACCAAGGCAGCATGGTATAATAAGAATTTCCCTGTGTCTCTACATAGCATTTCCCACATTCTTCTGTCCCCTTTTGCTCCCACCTCTTATATTGTTTTAAAAAGTTATCATGAATGAGTAGAATTTTATTAAAGCACCAAATGATTTGG
Organism: Apteryx mantelli; assembly: GCF_036417845.1. Taxonomy (NCBI): domain Eukaryota; kingdom Metazoa; phylum Chordata; class Aves; order Apterygiformes; family Apterygidae; genus Apteryx; species Apteryx mantelli. Next base: position 31,745,062 of record NC_089978.1, read on the forward strand.
GAGAATGATTTTAATTGAAGTATCAATAAAACCTCTGCATCTAAATCACAGACTTTCCGATCTACATTTAAACACTTTCATACTGTGGGCTGATTTTCAGAGATAAGGAAGACTTATAGTAATGATTCCTCAGAATGACTGAAAAGCATTTTATTAAGGAACTTCATTTTGGATCCAGATAATCCACTTCAGACAAACATTTTTAAACTAGGAGCATTAATTATACACTTGTTCTCATGGGAATACATGACTCAATACCTTTAAGAGGGCATCCGCAATTGTGAAATAAATCTTCCTGTAATCAGAGATAATGATTTCATAGCAGATTTCCAAATATTTTCCTCTGTCTGAAATTCCACCCATACTGACTTCCCCATTTACAAACTACATACAAAACTTTGAAAAAACACTAGTTTGGAAGGCATACAAACCCCAACAAACTGCAACTGCAAAAGTGTACAATACTCAGCAAGGGTTTTCATTCATTTGCAGTTGGAATAAAATGCCACAGAGCTCTTTAACCTAGCAGACAAACACTGTAATGCAATGGTTGTACACTGCAGACAAATAAGTTTGAAGTGGAAAAATGGTATAATTATTAAGAACGAAGAAACTCTTAGTTTCTCTGAAACCCCCATTGTCAAGGGATACAAGTAGACGCTCTACTGAGTTGAAGTAGCAAATAATGAACTATTTAAAGATTGGCTGTCCTTCTAAAACACACATTGTAGCTCATCCACAGTTATGGCTCAATGGAAGAATTACTGGATGAAACTAAGAGCCAGTATTGTGCAGGACTGGGTAGATCTATACAAATTATCCCAGTGACTCCATTTCTTTTCATTTCTGTGAATCGGGGAAGTTACAACATAGCAGATAACTATCCTCTTGCCTATATAGGAATACTCTATAATGTGGGAAGAACACACCCAAGAGTGAGTAGTGCTTTTTAAATAATGATCCTACCTTGTGCATTTTTTTCTAAAGCTAAGCCTTATCTAAGACATCCATGCTTAAGCTTTTGAACTATGCATCCAGCTCCAAATAGACTTCTTCAAAACTCTCAGCTTCGTCTTTAAATAAATCTTCTTCTAATTATTTTTGTAAGGACCTACGGACCTTGGAACTAAACATAAAAATACCTCTAGATTGCTATGTGTTAAGAGATTTATCATGCAAGACCACAGTGATATTGTAAGTCTTTAAGGATTAAAGATTTATGCACAGGGAAATACCAAAAGCCCATAACTAATGTCCTGAAGCCTAACTGAACTCTCAAAACATACAGCAAGCACAACACGCACAAATTTGTTACATAAAGCAGTTTATTGTATTACATTCACACTGACATTTATTGCAATTTGTTTCTGGCAAAATCAAAATCAAACCTCAATATAGGCTCTCTTTGCCTTGATAAATTGCCACCGATGGCAATGCTTACATCAGCATTTAGATTTGGGTCAACATAGAAATCTGAAGATGCCATCCCACTCTGGTGTTACACTTGGCATAACAGTCTCAAAACATAATGCTCCTAATGAATCAAAAACCTCTCCTCTAAAATACATCGCAGTGAAGGGCATGTCTCCTGCACAGAATGGAGTGCAATGGAGAAAACTCTGTGGTGGCCTTGACTGAGCTTGCTCTGGGATAAGAAGCAGTACAGCCACAGTGTATGGTGCCGTGCTAAGCCCTGCTTCTCAGCACACAGGACCACTCTAATGCAGCTATGCTCTCTTCCAGACCCAGGCTGGATCTCTGCATGGCACTGCCTTGCACCAGTGAGACATAACAGCTCTGCCTGCACTAGCTCACAGATCTCTTCATCGCACTCCACTGTATATGCAGACACACCCTAAATATACTAACAACAAAAAGCCCCAAGGGACGTCTTTAGCTTAATGTAAAAAAAAAACCACTGTATAAAACTGTTTCAGGAACAAGCCTTTATTTTGATGCCTTAGGTTTGGAGCTAAAGAAAGCAGAAATGGACTTCATTCCACTCTTATCAACTTTGGCTAGAGCCTTCTGAGCTGCAGACATCTTGCTGTTTGCCTGTTAGTGAAATGAAAAACAAAAAGTTAAGCAGCATCTCTGTAGGAGGGGAGTGTAAGCTATAAACTCTTAGGTATGGAAGTCAAGCAAGAAGTTGAAGTTTTAGTATGCAGCAGTAAAGGTAACGTTATGCAGGATACAAATTGCAAGGGAAAAACCTTACAAAACAAAACTGAGATTATTCAAACAGAAAAATACTTGTCATGAATTACTTAACCTCAGACAAAGACAGGAATCAATTACAAGGACAAGGAGGTGAAAGATCTTTCCCTTCTGCAGAATGAGGTATCCCGACTCAAACATTTACTTTGGAATAATCCCTGAGTGTACATTAAAAGGAATAATGCATGCAATATAACAGATGCATACTGTACCCTCCGACTCAATCTCATGATTATGTTGTCAGCAGGTTGAATTAGGGCCTTGCATTAGAGATGATGAATAATTCACACTGAATTATTATGAAAGTCTCCCAGTAGAGTGAAATAAAGGGAAAAGGGACGGAAGAACTAAGATTGAAGAAGGTAACCAACCCTTGCAAAACACTTTGAGGCCACTGGGATAACTTCCCAGATTTTTACACCTAACACATTTTATGAGCCACATTTTATAGAGCTGACCTCTTTTCTTTCTTACATTTTGAAATGTTACGTTTTAAATCTCTAGCTGCTTTCCCTATTAAGAAATCTTTGCCTTGACCTTTTCCTATGATACATCTCAGACTGTAGGACTTCATAATTCCACTACTTCAGATCAGCTAGAAGGTTCTGGGTAGGATGGAGATATGCAACTACAGTATAATTGTCTGTGTTACTTACTGTACAAACAAAAACACTGCCAAAGTGTTTAAAAAAGAGTGGTACACTGTACAGAATCCAAGAGCTATCTTTTCTTTCCCAGATTCTCTCATCAATGTGCTTCATTATTTTAGAAGTTAAATCATATTTAATGTTAAAGTGAATTATCTCTCATCAGTCTTTTTCTATCTTTATGCTCAGTTCAAAAGCTATAGTACATTAGGGGGAGAAGGGGGAAAAAACATGTATATTTTAAACTATTTATCACCTTTACTTAGGGGCAATCCTTTTCTCACTTCAAAACTAGTGTGTCCCAAATACAAAAAAGTTTGGGGGCGGAAGAGTGGGGGAGGAAGGGGAGGAATGCATCTGTCACCAGCTGCTGCTCTTTGTAAAGGAATAAAGAGTAGTCAGCATTTCGTCTGAAGGTCACAAGAACAGCACAGAGGGCCTTTTTGGTCCCCAGTGGACTGGAAAAGCATTACTTTTCCTTCGGTGTTCAGAGGAACAACCCAGTGCAAGCCTCACAAGCTTGGCACACACAGACGGAATCTATTTCTTTTCACATCTCTGTTGCTCCCCTAGGAATGATACAGTGGCAGACACTACTGGACTCAGATCTGTATTGGCCTCAAAATTTGTGTGGAAGTTGGCAATCAGCAAGCTTAGTGTTGATTTAACTTCATTAAATTGACATAAATAAGTGCACAAGCAACATTTCTGGTAAAAATAAGGCCTGTCTTAAAATCCCTGTGAATTTAAGTGAATGCTGCCATATTTGTTTCTTTTTCAAATAACTGAAATTTAACAGTTGATAACACTAAGCCATAAGATTTCTCACCTAAAGAACTCGGAAAGTTTTGCAAACATTAACTGAGCACCTTAACACATTTGTTGAAGTCTGTGAGGTTCACTAGAAGTTTCATGGATAAAATATAGCCAAAGAGTGACAGTACAGAGGAGTTCAGAGTGGGACATTAAGAGTATCAAGGTCAAACTAAAACTGAAAGAAAAGTTCAAGGAGATTATATTGCCAGTTCTGTGTTTCTCCCAGCACTCTGAAACCAGTATCACTAACCATAGCTTGAAAAGAGGTAGGAAAATGTTACCATTTTCAGATATCTCCTACTTAAATTGGCCACCACCAAACATTTCAAACACTGGTTCAGAAGAGTTTGACTTTGCTGAGGTGAAGCCATGTAAAAAGTGAAGTGCATTGTCCTGAGTCAGAGCCAAGTAGAGTACAGCGGCAGACATCTGTCATTTTGTATTTGTTTTTCTGATGTGTTTGGAGGAGAAAAGAAGGGACCGTGTGCAGTTGTTGGGTACTAATCTACACTTTAGCAGAACATGCATAAGTGCAAGGCTTGCTTACCTTTTTATTTTTCAGACTGCTGCTGTTAAACTTAGTATAATCTTCCTCTGCTTCCACAGGGACATCTGATAATTTCCTTTTCTGAAATGTTAAAGAGTGATGAAGTTGCTCTGTCAACCACTGTTATGATGCACACACATGGAAGTTTAAAGCTTTGGTTTTATAACATAACCATAGCACTGAAACAGGGCTTGGAACCATCTGAGGAATATGCAGTAACAGTGGTAGATCTCTTCTCATCATTGTCTTCTTTAGGCATGAACATATAGCATCTCTGCAGTATTTAGAAGAGATTATTTAATGTCATGGGACGCATTTTCTTCTTTTTAGCCTTCTGTGGAATGACTTACAGAAATCAATTCAATACGGTTTTCAGCTTCCATGGTTTTGACTCTGGTTTCAAAGTCTATGTAGAGAGCTTTTGTGGAGCCGTTGTTGGAAGTTACTGTCTAACAGCCAGGGAAGCTACAGCCAGGTGCCCATGGTCTCATGGAACCATGAAGAACCAGCAACTGCAGTGTTATTGCTATCTGCCAACACCAATGGATCATCATCTAGTCTCTATCTGTTTGTGCACAACCTCTCAGAGTAATTAGTTTCTACAGTTCAGCAACAGTGAAACACTCGCAGAGATCTACTGACTGCTTTATCACTTGAATTCAACAGTATATTAAGAAGCTTGACTCTGCGTGTATTGGGTGTATTGTAATGGAAGTTAAGGGTTCTCCACACTCCACATGATCAGGCCATAAGAATGAATATTTCTTTCCATAAACTGTGAGCATGTGTTTAGTTTAAAGGTGAAAAATTTCTGGTATGTTTCCAAAACGGAAAAAAAAAGTACATAGTATTTTACAACGCTGTATTATTATTATAGAACTGATATTACTACCCTGTCCTTAATATCCTGTGAAATCCAAGCTGTGGTCTTCCTAGTTTTTGTGCCAAAGAGAGTGATTTTGCAAGCAACTTGGATGGTACCATACCATTTTAAGCTCCTGTTATATTCATTTTGTTTATGGCACTTCTGACCTCTTGTTCTCCCTCCCTCCCTCCCTCCCTCTATTCCTCTCTCTCTCTTTGGCACAGAAGCCAAGTCTGCAGCTTAGATTTCTCAGCCCTTAGAACCAGATCCAGCAGCAGCCTTTTCTTTTGATTTCAATGGGATCTGGATCAGCCTCTTTGGGAGGCTGTTTACTGCACTGTGATTACATTTTCAAATGACAACCTAAAGAATAATGACTACTCTCCTCTTTTTGGAATCTGATAAACAAGTTTTTAAATCTTACAATAAAACATTTGCATTTCAGCAGAGTGTTTGGTTGTAGCAGATCCTACATATTCTGTTATGATCTGCCAATGGCCAGACTCCCTACGCTGAAAGGCTGGACAGTACGATGATTACAACACAAGATCAATGGCTTACAATTAATACAAAGATTAACTATACTATGTAATTTTGATTTAATCATTAAATCACAAAGTCCAGACTGTACCCAGTTTACCCTTGTAGTATATAAGAGAGAATCTGTCATAGCTTTTCTGTCGAGCATTAAAGTTTCTAAATCTCTCCTCTCTTCAAAATTTATTTTAACATTATTTGTGAACATGCAGTTTCTTTCCTATAATAAGAAATACATGTTGGATTCTTCCTTATTTGTAATAATCATATACTGTGTCTGTGAATACACCTTGCCTTCATTAAGAGAAATTTAAATGCAAGTGAATAAAAAAGGGTCTAAAGGAGACTACAGATTTCAGAGTACAAGCCTGCCTTCCTCCTGTGAGGTTGTGAAATAAAGGACTGTTTTAAGCTCTGGAGCTGCAAAGACTTAAACAGAAATGCATCGTGCACACCCTGGTCAGTCCTCTGGAAATTAATGGGATCCTCAGAAAGATTTCACTGCCCAACAACTGAACACAGTTCTAAGCCTCATTTCCTCTGTAACCAAACTGCTGAAATAAAACTATTTTTAAAAATAGATTCTCAGAACTATCCCAATGGTATAAAAGCTATTCGTACATAATACGTAATGCACATCACATGTAGTTTAATATAGTTGTTGTAACATGCTTATATGGCTAATGAATATCAGTTGGCTCCTGATGTGTGTTTAATATTTCTTACAATACATAAAGATAATTCTTAGCAGAATCAAAGGGCCAAGTAACTGTGAAGCCAGAACAACTGTCCAACCACATGGAAATAACTTATATCCATGGATATACATTGGAGAACAAATGCTATTAATAACAGTAGGGCCCAATTATTCCTGCATGTGCTAGCTGACATGCTGCTTAACAAAACAGTCACTGAAACAGCCAGAAATGATGTTATTTTAAACTTGGTTTTGGTAAGTAGCAGGGACATTGCAGAAAAGGTCATTGCAGTAAGTAACCTAGTTTCAGCAGAAATAGGGTCCCTCAGTTTAAATTAAATGAAAAGGATAATCAGAGGTAGGGCTCCTGATTCCAGAGGGTCAGACTTTGCAAACCATTCTCCTTATTTTTCAAAGCCACAGCAAAGGACTTCATGTGTCAAGAGGACACTTGGAATGCAAAAGAAAAAGACAGAAAAAGTGTTTTTGGATCTTTTACTTCAAACAAGGTTAAAAGTCCTGTAGGAAAGGGTGTCTCAGGCGAAACCGGATGAATCCTCCCCCTATACGCACTCACACAGATACAAACACATGCCCCCCAAGAAAAAAGAAAAAAAGATACTAGAAGTAAGCAGAAAGCCTACAAAGAATGGAAAAAAAAGTTTGATAAAAAAAGAAATTTGTTTCAGGGGTCAGGTAATATAGGGATAAAGTGAAAGTTGCCAAAAAGCCAAGCTGAGTTAGACCTTGGAAAGGAAATTAAAACAAATAGTAAAAGGTTGTTTAGCCATAGAAGCAAAAAGGGAATCAAAAAAGGCAAAGCAAGGCTGCTGTGCAGTAAAGGATTGGTCAGATATTAAACCTAATCTAGGTAGAGCTGCAAAATGAAGTAAATCCTTTAGCTCAGTAAAATGTTTTCAATAAAGATGAAGAGGTTAAACATAGGGGCAGAAAAGAGAATGGAAATCACTCTATTCAAGATAGAAGTAAAACTCAATATGCTAAAGGTGGTGGGAGACTGCCTTAGAAATTGTAAGTCCAGGAGCAAGGCCTGGCAAATGTAGGGACCGTATTGTTGCAGAATAGCAAAACACTCATCTACATATAAGGAGGAGGAAAAAGCGATTCAGTCAATAATAGGCCCTTTAACTGGACCTCAGCAGAACAGAAGGGGAAAAAAGCTGAAAGGAGTAGGAGTAATTAAAGATGTGGAGTAAATGAAAAACTAAATGTAGGTAATGCCATATCTTTTTTCTCAAAGATAACATATTTTGTGAATCTGTAAAGGATTACCAGAGGACTTGACACGGTGCCACCTAAGAAACTGAAATTAGAGAAAATGAAGATTGCATAAAAATTTGAAGGCAGGTAAGAAACTGGGTGAAGGGGAAACAAAAGCAGGTAATGCAGGAAGGGAAGACATTAGGCTGGGTGGAGATTACTATCGGAGTTCCCTGAATAATATTTATTCAAAATGTTAATTAATTGTTAATTAAAGATAGCAGAATGCTAACCTTTGCTGAGTATACATCACTGAGAAGCATTAAGAATACCTAAAGAGCTTGTAACACTGCAAAGGAAAAGCCAGAGAACCTTGAAGACTGGGCATATTACAAACAGATGAAATGTACAGAGGTATACGGTCATATACATAATAACTAACTGCATAAATTTCTGGTATAACCTGAATGCTAATCAACTAGAAATTGCAGTGGAGTAAAAAGACCTCTGTGTCTTAACTGTTTACAGCACGACTATGAGCTATCTGCTACATCCCACAACAAGAGAGGCAACCGGGATTCTAAGATGTAGTGAGATAAAATCCTTCCAGTTAAGACAAGAAGACAGACAAGAAGGGATGAATGCTATCATATTGCACTGGTAAAGATTTTATCCTGAATAATTATACATAATTATGGTCACCTGTGTTCAAGGAATTGAATCATGTTGGAAGAGGTGCAGAGAAATGTTCCTACGATGTCGAGGGAACGGAGAACCCATCCTACATAACCAAGTTTGGCCTCACAAAATGAAAACGGGGACAATATATGTTTTCCCATTACACACTGAGAGAACTAGTGTTAGGGAGGGAAAAGAGCCATTTCAATTAAAAAAAACATGAGAAAGTTAGCACAAAAATGCAGGGGAATAGATTGGCCATGAATAAATTCAAGGTGGAATTTACAGGAAGGTTTCTGAGCATCAGAGGAATGAGGTTATAGAACAGCCTTCCAAGAGAAGTAATGGAAATAAAAATTCTAATGAGACTTACAGTGGAGAATGGTCAGTGTATGAGAGATTATCCACCATGGTTGGTGGACCCTTCCAGGGTCCTCATAAATTATGTATGAAAGAAAACCTATGAGGTCATATTGTCCCATCAACCTCAATAAAACTAAATGAGCAAACCATGTAAGAAAAGACTGCTAACCAAAAACATAAAGTATGTCTCTTTCTTCCTCTCCCCTTTTTTTTAAATAGGAAAACCAACCAAAATATTGCTTAATAAGAAATATAAAAGTACCTGTTAACCTTCTTGTGTTATTTCAGACTGGCTTTTTACAAGGCCAATTTATTTTACTCATTGTATCGCACCCAGTGCTTGGCCTAGTCTAGTTTTAATAACAACACAGAGAAATTAGCCTATAACATAATATATGCGTCAATATCTTTCTTCTTAATATCCTACCTTCAGCTGTGGCTCTGGTGCTGGGCTTGTGAGTTCTGGAAGCCTGTAGAACAGAAGATTGCAGTGTAACTGAAGACAACTGAATAAAACTTCTGAATGACACAACCTGAAGCTTAATTCCTTCCCCATAAAAGATGCTTTGTATATCAGCTGCTCGCACATGGCATTTGTTTGCTAAAAAGTGGCTCATGGACATTGTATGCCTGACTTAGATACCTAAAACAGAGCCAGGCACCAAAAAAACCCATGGGCTTTTTTAAAAGTTAAGTCTGGCAGCCAAAACAGGAAAACCCCACATTACTTCTGATAACCTTGACTATTATTAGTAAGGTGATATTATATGGCAACTCTGTTATGCTATGAGACTTCTGAGGTGCAAATTGCACATTTTTCCCCTAGGCCACAATAATACAACTGAACTGAGGGGCAGACACAGGGTCCCAGTGATGCTTCAAGCAAAGTCTGCTGGCAGAGAACAAACACCAGGACAAGGATCCTGGCTCACCTTCCAGATTTAAGTATGAACTAACACAGGTAAGATACGTGAACGCAAACACCAGCAGCACTGACTGAGAATGCAAGGGAACAGGGGATGGGGATTCTATTGCTGGCTCTGTTTCTCGTGCTTGACAATTCTGGACAATCCACTTTAACTCTTTGGATTTCCATTTCCTCTCCTTTAAAAGGGGATAAATTGCTTGGGATTTTATGATGAAACTGTGGATAACAGACATAACAGACTCAGCTATTATTACCTCTCTCCTCCAGCCCATGCTTTTTAGCATCACAGAAACGATATAGAAATAATACATCCACAACTCACATCCGAAAATACCACTTTTAAAGTGTGGCAAATATAATCTCACTGCATTCACTGCAACCTTGATGACTAAATTTCAGTATTCAATAGAAATGACCAGAAGATCATTAATGTATACCACATAAAACTAGAAGCTGGAGCAATACTTACTCTAAGTATTTTGATAACTCCTTACTCAGATCTTCAGGAATATATTCTGATATTAACCCATGGGCATACTGTACATAGTCTTCGAGAACAGGGCAGGGAATGGAAAGGAGGAGAAAAAGAACATTCACATTATACAGTCATGCTGTCTTAGCCATGCTGTGTGTGCTATCATAAATCATAAGACTGAGCTAACAGTAAGAGACTTCTAAAGGATACACTGTGATGCTTCTCTGTGTTGAGTAGTTTATGTTATATGACACTTGTAGGTTTATTTAAAAAGTAAAGACTTACTACACTCACTTTGTCAGCACATGTTATTAATCTCTGCTGTATGTACTTTACAAAAGCTGTTCACTTTCTGAGAATACTAGATATCAAGTATTTTTCTGAAGAAATTAAATTTTAAAAACCTGCAAAAGTAAAAAGCTGACTCAACAGAACACGCAGTCATTAATTTTAAAGCATCTGGATCTTACAATTATTTGGCAAGGGCTTTAGTACTAAAGTACATTTTCTGGCTTCAACTGAAAACAATTAGATGAGACAATGAGTCTATTTCAAAGTCTTGTACTTCATTTCAGTACTTTACGGAAAATGCCAAGGCCTATCTAAACATCACTGGCAAGACAGGGTAATTATCTGTGGAAATATGAACTACTAGAAGCTGTTTTCAGTACGGGGCACTCCTGCTATAAATGTTTTTCTGAAAGAGGGGAAGAAAAAGTGGCCTTTTAATAACATGAAGTCCTAAAACACATTTTCTGGTCCTATTCTACACAAGCACTTACTGATCATGGGCTGGATTTTTTAAAGTTGCTGTTTTGGGGGCTGCTTGCGAGTAACTTTACCCATGTACAAGAATTATTTGCCAGATAGACACTGAGCTAAAATCTCACCTCTGAATTCCATCTAAAACAGCCCAGCTCTAGCTGTTCATACTCCTACATGCTCAGAGAGTTCAGAAGCGCATGATAAACCAGCCTCAGAGTAGTAAAGAACTATTTCTTCTATGTCAGAGATAGTTTCTTCTATTTTTATCTAAGAAGCCCAATGTAAATTGGCATTGAAGCAGAAAGCATTGATAAACTGAAACCAGCACATGCATCCCAGCTAGACTGGCATCAAATTCAGTATCTCCTGCACTTCTTCTCCCTCCATTGCTGACATTCATCAAGTATCTGTCACTCCCCAAGTCCACTTTAGGGGCAGGAGAGAACAAGAAATGATTCCAAACCAAGACAAATTCACCTCACCACTTACTGTGTCCAATCTATCTCTTAAGAAAAATATTCTCATCATCACATTCTTTGCTTTATGATACTGAACAGTAAGGCCAAGCCAACTACTCTTATAATTCAAACACAAAATCCTTTTTCTTTGCTTTTTTGCCGTGATGCAATCTTCATTGACTTTCTTTACCCATTTTAAAATACCATTGTTTGCCTTCCAGGGACTTTGCACTCTCACCCCAGCCTTGCTTCATTATTAGCCTCCTGTCAAACATCAGGAATATTTGCACATATCCCTTCTTTGTCTTCCTAACAAAATACTCAGGTCCCAAATATCAAACCTTCCATCCTTCCTCCTTGGCACTCATTATATCCCCCCAAGTTTTTGTCCTACCACATCTGTAGATACTAACTACAAATACCCATACATTTATAGGGTATTGAAATTTCATAATACCCCTCTGCAAGCAGTTCTGAACAGAAACAAATTGCACTGTCATGGTAGTGAAAGGACCAGACAAGAAAATTAGGCTTATTAAAAATAAGTGTTGGGTAAGGTCCATTTGACTTCTTGTCATTCACCTTACTACATACAGTGGGACTGCCTCCAAAACTTAGCTATTTTTAACCCCCAATATTCCCCAAGCCAGTGCTGCTCTTTCAATTCTAAAACATTTTAAGAAGACAAGTATATACATGCTAGTATAAGCAAGGAGGAAGGCAGAAAAAAACACTGTAATTTAGCTATTTAATTACAAATTTCAGAGATAAAATATTTAAGTACAGTCAAGATTGTCACTGTCAAGACAGGTCATTTTTCCCCTCCTTTAAAAAGAGGGGGTCGGGAAAAGGATAAAAAGCTACTGTAAAGATAAAGACACTTATAAGTTTTGCAGCTTTTTCTCTTTTCAAAAACCATATATTATAATCTCTGCTCTATAAAACTGTCTAGCTGCCTCTTAAATCTCATTTATGTTGTTTCCTTTGATATCATTACTGGGTAACTCATTTTCCACTTCGTCAGCAAGTTGCTTTGTTTCTCCTTATTTTTCAATTGCAGGCAGACTTCTGAATGTCTTAGTAATCAGAAATAATTTGCTTTTGCTCATCTTGTTCTAAACTCTCTTAATTTTCATTAACATGTCACAGTATTTTCTTAGTAGAGTCCATTTTCAGGTAGATTCCTCTAGACAGCTTCATAACCCAGAGACATTCAGGATGTTGCCCTCCCCAGGAAAAAGGTGACCAGAAGCAAACAGGATTACTTTAGACTTTTTAGTACCAGCACTATGGTACTGGTACTACACTGTACTACAACACTCACTTTCAGGGAGATTTAATATACACATTATTAAAGTTTTTACCCTTAATAAGCACACACTTGCGTAATTCTAAAAATTTGTCATATAAAATATTCATATTTGGGCCAGAAGCATGCAGCCTATAACTTCCTAAGATCTCTTCTTTTTGGAGAATTCTACGAAGCACATTTGCATGCTAATAATACTAAAAAATGTCTGTTCCAATACAGTCACACTTATTGTGTGAATATTCATATGTGTTATATGCATGTGCCATATTGTCCAAAACGGTCTCAGTTCAGCAAAGCACTTCCACATATATGTCACTGATAACACATGTCCCTTCCCTGAACTAAGGAGAAGCTAAAAGAACCCCAGCAAAGATCTAGTGTTAATTACAACTTTGCCTGATGAAGATATCAAAGAACTCAGAACAGTCAAGACACACAGTCACAACATGTATGGATTTTTCTGTGTAAGGAATATGCTTATGGCAAAGGCCATTTTCAGTAAGTTTTAGATTCTAACCATGTGTTTTATCTTGAGGTATGCTATTGCACAAAAATACAATTCATTACAATGCTTAGTTTTCTTACCTTCTTCAGCATCTGTGATTTGTTTACCGCTGATAAATGTAGCTGACTGTACCCTTTCACCTACAGTTACATTGCTGCTTTTAAGTGCTTTCACTGTTTGATTGACCTGTAGGAAACCACAGAATGAAATGTCTGTATCAGTGTTGTTATGCACATGTTAATGCAGTGACAAAGCTCTTGTAATTTTGTTTCAAGCACATAAAACACTCAAGTTATGGACTGTGGTGAAATTTAATATACATTTGTAATGACTAGCATATGAGCTCAAAAACCCCAAAGAAACTAGCATGTCTTTGAACATGTTGCCTTGGCAACACAGTACCAGTTTTGCAGCACCCTAAGATGAGCTGAGCAATTCAGATGCAACAGCCATGATTATACAGGTGAGAGATACACCTGTTAGGAGAACAGAGAATGCTTGTGCTCAGCTGGATTGCAAAGGCAGTCCTGATGGCAACCTAAGTTTCGGGACACTAAACGGCACTGTTATACTGGATCTGACCCAGAAATCATTGGCAGAACAAGGAATTTTCAACAACACAAACAGGTACCCGTTCAAACATAAATATGAAAGCATTCATTGCAAAAGAAGATATTTCAATGCCTCAACTTGACTCTCTGCTGTATTTGTCCCTTACCACAGCCATGCAGTATTCCTGCCAGCCCATAAAAGGCAATTTCTTTTAACAGGAAAGAAAAGTAACGTTTTTCCACAGCCCCATCATTATGGCAGAAAGCAGAATAGATTTTGTGCTTGGGCTGACTAATTTAAATGACAAGGCTTCCTTGTATCATGTGATGCATACAGTCTTTTCCTATGTAGGCCCATTGTAGTAGGGACGCACGTGTGTGTGTAAAATGAGATTCATCTTTATGTCAAAGCATAGACTACACCAACCTTAGCTATAGTATGAATTTCTTTTCAGCATACTGTACTAGCTTCTCTAACAGTGTGATGGGATCAGGATAGCAGCAACCATACCAGCACCAATCTGGGAGATACCACCAAGACTTCATGAGGGAACACATTTATAGCACAAAACCAAGGTATACCTATGCAGCTTTACTGCATGGTAGGATTTAAAAGTTGTGAGGGGGAACAGTCGAAGCCTCCCTCTAGCCCATCTATGAAGTGGATGAAGCCCCTCACCTTGCGCAAAGTGTACAGAATACAGTTATAGTTCACTTCAGCTCACTTCAGCTCCTTCCTCTGCCCCCACCTCTCCTCCATGATTCCCTTACATGCCATTGCCACCAAAAAGAGAACTGTAACAAACTTGGCATTTCCATAATACTTCCTCACATTCCCAAGTTCAACAGCTTTAAGGCAGTGTCTGTCCTTGGATGGGACATGGACCTTGAACTGAGGCATGCTACATGACTCAAATACAGATATGGACAAGCTAATAAGCATTTTCATTTTGAACAAATAGCAAATTTTAAAGCAAAAGAAAATCATAATACCTTTTTCTTTAACCATTTCAATGTCTTCTCTTGACTGTATTTGTGAAATTTCTGACTGCCAATCTCTGAGATAAACCAAATAAGGGGAAGAAAAGTTATGAGTGGTTTAGATTGCATTTTCAATACATTTAAAACCTTGTAAGATGCAAATATAGTATGGAAGTTAATTTGTGGCTTGCACTTGTTTGATATCAGGGTAGTAAGTTTCAAAAATATTGAAAACATGGAAAAATAAACAGACTAAGCTGATATTCACAAGTTTGAACAACTTGACAATTCTCTAATTAGGCTCTAATCCACCAAAGCATATATTTTATTTATATATGTGTAATCCTAGGCTCCATAGATTACGACTCTTCTCAAGCTTTTGTAGTTTGTCAAGCCTTTACTGCCCTGTATCACCAGACTGGTCATTTTAACTATCCAGTTTGTAACATAAAATGCTGGGTCCATGACTGCCGAAAAGAAAAGAAAAGAAAAGAAAAGAAAAGAAAAGAAAAGAAAAGAAAAGAAAAGAAAAGAAAAGCCTTAGATCTTTACTTTATGAATTCCAGCACTTAGTAATGGGGCCAAGAGAGAGATGGTTAGTGAAGATAAACCACCTGTCCTTTCAGTAATCCCTTTTCCTATCAACTCCCCCCTCTCACTTCACAGGGTGACTACAGCAAAGCATTTACTTCCATCCCCCTTTTACATAGTTTAATATGTCAAAAGAAAACCCAGAATTCAAAATAGTGAAACACACTCCTTGTGGGAGGAAGTATATGATTCATTTATGATTTATTGAGCAACGTAAATTAACTTGATGATGTAAGAATTTCAGAAAGTGTTTCCCCTGTGATAACTAGGGTACCACAAACATTCACTATTCACATGTGATCAGTTATCTGGAGGTATGTGAGCTCAGGATGATGAGGCAAAAGGAAAAAAAAAAACAAACTACAAAGGCTCATAGAAATTTCATGATAAAAATTACTGAGTATTAATTCACAGACTGTTACGTTTTGGAGATGGAGTGAAATGCCTAATAAGATTACATAGGAGATTTTAGAGCCGCCTGTGTTTCAATCTTATTCTTCAACAGGTATTTCAATAAGTTTTAATCTCCTGTATACCATTCCCATAAATACCTACATCTGTTTCATGTCATTTACTGATCCAATTTCATATTCCAAAGCTGGGTTCATGGAGTTTCTTTCTTCCCCTTTGCAAACAATCAACAACACATTATTTATGATTCCTTCAGCATTTCCTTCTTTGGGGTTTATTTTGGCTCTTTCAAATTGCATACAAACATCTAACTATTATGTGTTCTTTTTGTATGCATGGCAGGGGATATGAAAAGGTTGGGGAAAGCTGCATACTAGATAGATTTAAACTTTATCTCAGTGGTTGTAGAAGAGTAAAAAGCAAAAATTCTTTAGCACAAAAAAGGAAAAAGCACTAGTAAACTTTGCTTCATGAAGCTGATGAGTTTCAGGTAAAGTAGTTAGCTGTGACATAGCTGGCTGCAGCCTTTAGGACTTAAATGTTTCTAAATGGTTCTGAAAGAAAAGAAGCAGAGAAAATGGGGGAGAGACTCCGGATACACAAACCTGCTTCTCGAAGAGCTAACATGGTTTAAGTCCAAGTACAGTGAGTACGATTCATGGATTCCTCTCTTATCTGAGAAAGTTCGAGGAAGGGACATCCTCCTGCCACCATCCCCCAACCCGTGCTGAAAAGTAATTCTAGTCCAGATTCTCAGGCAGACTCCCCCACAACAGCATGATTCAGAGTGACTCAGTTAGGAAAGGAAATGCAGAACTGTGAAGCCATTTTCATTAAAATATGTGAAAAATAATTACACCAAACCCTTCAGAGATCACTTTGTTTGAAAATATTTTGTGTGCTTGACAGTTTTGACTATTAAACTCTAGAAACTGACAATATTTGAGACCTCTGAAGAATTAAAACAAGTTATGAAAGTCATAAACTGCTGACAAAAGGATTCAATATTGGAATGTGGATTTAACATGTGATGCACATTTGATATTGGTGAGAGTTAGCGACTATGTTTGATAATATGAGTATGTATTGGAAAGCCTTTTGTTCCCTAATGTGTCTGGTGCCTATAAAACTGGTCTGAGACATCTGGAAAGACTGGGTTTGAGAAATACAGATGGAATATAAGTGGTTCTACAATTAAATAATATGTTCAGCGATCGGGTAATCGCTATGTAGACTTGGAAGTTTCCCTGATGTATTGTTGAGCAAACTGCCTAAAGCACATTTTAACATCCATTTTCTCAGTGTTTTCCATAACTCAGAAACTCATATGGCCCCCTTTTTTCCTACCTTCTGGGAATACAAGCTTGGCAATATTACTTAGTTATTCTAATCAGGTAAGTTTTCTTGGCTCTTCATGTTAATCACATCAGACAAGATCATAGTGCAGTTTTTGCCTTGCAAAATGAAACAGAGTAACACTCTGGAACTGGAGTTCATAACACTTTTCTTAAACCTTCTCTGTTCTACTCGCTACTCTGTATTTGAATTTATTAGCAAACAACCTGCCTCACCCAGATTTAGCCAGCTGGAACACACCCTTTCCCCAACTACTAAAGCAGGTAAATGGGAATTTTATCCAGCAAAATGAATTTTCATTGTTCTTCACCATGGAGGCCAGAGAAGGCAGACTTTCTGCTAATCCAGTAAGTGCAAACTTTGAGTGCTCTAGGGTAAGAATTTGTTACACAGATGTTAAATGCCTTGAGATTAAATTAAGAGTTAGATAATTATGTTGTTAGGTTCTGCCAAACAGATCAGAGCTGCAGAAGACTCAACACAACAGATACTTCTTGCCCTAGGACTGTACGCCCTAAACAAGAGAGGCTACAAAGCAGACAACAGGTCATACAGCTAGAAAAGTACAAGTATTCTTAAAAAGAGTACATTAGTCATAATATTGATATTTTTTACAGGTAATAACAGACATGAGAATATCAAAGAGAGAGAAACAGATTGAACAGAAGGGTGATTTATGCACCATAGGCAAGCTCCAATGAGGTTGTCGCATAACAGTATTTTGGTGTTATATGAATACAAAAAAATTTCTAAAGAACAAGCCACATTGCTGGTACTTTCAACCCAAACCAAACCAAACCAAAGACAAGAAGCAGCAGGTACATGTTCGGGGCATCCAAGAACATCATGTACAGCCAGTGTGTATATGTGTGTACAGTATTAATGTCAACAGCAATTTTTACATTACATTTCAAAACAAAGAACAGGAAGTGAAAATAATTTACTGAATGGTTAATATCAGTTGTTGAAAAGGCAACCCAAGCTTGTAGGCATATACAATATGTTATTAAAAACAACAAAGCAAAAATCAAAACCAAGAGGTAAGGCATTTTCAATTGTCTAATGGAGTGCGCTTTCAGAGGATGCTCTGGTGGATAACAACTGCAAATCTGATTTCCAGAATGGAAACAGAGGTTAGAACAGGAGGTAAGACCTTTTCTATGGCAAAGACTGATATTTTTAAAAATTTTCCTTTGCTGTTAAGAGGAAAACATAAATATTGCCCAAAGATAGCACAGTTGTTCATTGGAAGTGCCCTTCCAAAAAAAAAATTCCTGTCCTTGCCCTATATTCCTATTTGAGCTTCTCAACTCAACAGCAAGATTTTTGACCTTCTCGGATTGGTGAGTGGAACACTAGTACCCCCACTCTTAGCGCCTTAGGTAGTATCAGACAAATTGTAGGGGACAGCAATTGCCTACAACTTTACTATTAGTTTTTATTGGAAGCATTTAGCACTTCATGGGAAGGCAAAAGCAGAAAGTAACTGCAACTGAGATGCATCTGTCTCAGACGAGCCTTCTCAAAAGTCATAACTCACCCTAAGAAAAGGGCTGCTTGTTCCCAGTGATACTGAATATAACTTAATGCTTTCTGAAGGTTCTTTGGAAATCCAGGAGTATCACAGCAGCACACAATTCCAACTATCTCAGTCCCAGCAAAATGTAACAATTGTTTTGCTGCACAAATTTTCTACTCCCCTTTTAAGATAATGTGGGAACAAGAGAGAATTCAGGGAGAAAGATAAGGGGGCACACGGGAAAAACAGTACATGGCAGCCAAAGTACATCACCCTTTTGCAACATGAGTAACGAACTAGCTGGTGAAGGCCAGACAGTTTGTTCCAGCTGCACGGCGGAGGAGGGAGCGATATGGAGGTATCACAGTCCTCCCCTGACCACAAAGGGTTGCATCCCAAAAAAATAATTGCTGCTCACAGATTAACTGTTGACCTATAGTACCCCCAGCCTCATTATCCCTGCTTACCATATTAAAAATCACGCCCTTTGCTGCATAATGATATGTAAATAAGGGGGACATACCCCCAACAACCGCGCAAATGGCAATCTGGCCAATGAAGTATGTCTGCCGCGCTTCCACATCCCACCTTCAGCAACTATAAAACAGAGGATAGCTCACTAAAGTTTTTGGAAGGGAAGAAAACTGAACCGCCGACCTGTTCACTGGAGATTGCTGACGAGCGAGCCTCCTTCTCCCCTCCCCCAAACAGGGACGCCTCTTTGGTAAGACTTGCGCCTCCGACAAACGTTGGACGTTACCCGGGAAAATATATTATTATTGAAAGCGCTTAATTGTTAGTTTGAGCTCATAGAAAGAAAATTTGTAGCAGCAAGTGCATTTATCAACGGCAATTCCGAACCTGTTGTATCTGTCGCTTTAATAAAACCTTATTCTTTTTTTTCTTTGCGAAACTGTCTCAGGGAAAGTCCTCAAAGAGGGGGGGCTCTGGCAGGCAAACGTAAATTATAAAGATAAGGAAGGGCCTTCCGTCCCTCCCTTTCACGCAACAGATAAGATGATTACTTTCAATGGGAACATGTTCTATTCTAAGTTCAAATTGATTTTTGGGGGAAGCAATTGCTTCACATTACTACATATGCACCATTTCATACAGGAAAAATTTAAATTCATGCATCTAAATCTTTCAGGGAAAACTTACACCTCTCCACGTTGATGTTCTATGCAGCAATAAAGAGGTATGGTGTTTTATTTCTTATTAGGGTGTTTATTCCTCCAACATCCTGTCTCAGCCACTTTCCAGCTACCTGTAGAACACCTAAGCATTTCTTCTCGTAGGTACCAGTGACAAGGGCTGAGCACTTTGTGAAAGCAAATTCCTAACATCTCTGGCTTCTAATCTGTATACCTCAACCCCTTAGAGCAGCTCTACACACATAGGGGTCAGAGAGTTCTGTTGTTTTTCACTTGGTGGTAGAGAAGAAAAGGGAAACCCAACAGAGAATCCATGTTCTCAGACTCCTGTACCCTTTCCTGTACAGTTAGACTTCCATTCACTATCAGGAAGTCAGCACAACAGAAAGACAATGCTCTCTGAAGGACCAAATATAAAAACTGAAGTCTTCCATCTTCTGCAGGTCTGCAAAGCTGTGAAAATTATGTAATGTTCCTTTCTCTTCACTAAAGATCACACATTGTCCTCAAATAAAATGAAAGTCCTCTATAGCAAAGGGAATTCTGGACAAAGGTTGAGGGCAAAATACATAGAATTGATACTTAACTACTTTTTTCCATTTAGGTTTTCTCTCATACACACTTATATATCCCAAGCAAAGTTCTTATTTAAAAAAACTGTAAGTCTTTGAACACACACCAAATTACACAAAGTCCACAACACCAAATTATGCCAAGCTAGAAAACCGCTTGCCTTTCTCAGCAGCATATTCACCCTTCTCCAGCTTTTGCCTATTTATTGTTTGAATGCTCTGCTACAGAGGGAGAAAAAGGGCCATGTGGACAGCGGTTCGCTTCTTCCACACTAGACTAGTTGTGCAACTTTCAGTCAAAGGCAAAGAAAGTTCACAGCATATACAATAAGGCCTAAGAAGCCAGCTCTGACCAGTTTATCCTTTTTATACCACCAAGCAACAAGCCTGCAGAACTACTTTAGAGCTACAGCAGATAATCCGAGATCCACATATTACCATTTACAATACTGCAATGAAGACTTTTAAACATAAGCTTCTGCTTTTACAGTACTGCCCCATCCTGAAAAATGGCACTGTGCAAATGACAACAGTGGCAGGATTCACCCCACCTAACCATAGGAGTCTAGGTTCCATCTGTAGTCATCTGAGGGAAAGATACCCTTCAAATGGTGATTCTTCCCAGCCTGAGAAAGCCAAATAAGATAGATGAATGAACCATTTTTCAGAAGTACTTCTTCTCTACCATTAAATATATAGAAAATGTCTAGATGGCTAACACAGACTTAGAAGGTCAAGTGAGATGAGAGAAAGTATGCACAGTATTTTTCGTCACCCCAAACGTATCCATTTTAATGAACAAAAAAAAGGTTCTTCTAAAGGCCAGCTCAACAAGCTTGACTTGGCATCTAAAACACAAGCATACAAAGAACAAAATTGAGCTCACCCTTCATTCTGCAAATATAGCCCAACCAAAATGAAAGGAGACAACACAAATTTATTTTAGTACTAACAACACAACTGTATAGCACACAGCAGTATAACTTTAAAGACACACGGAACCAGTCTTAAATCTATCTGGCAAAGAAGTGGCTTCTCCTCTCCTAGCAGAGTGGTCATTCAGAAGAACTTCACCTTGCACAGTCTAAACTATTGCTTATATTTGAGTTCACTAGCGGAACTAATAAACCCAGCTTTTTTTTTTTTTTTTTTTTTTTTTTTTTTTACCTTTTTCTTCTGTTACATGATGTATGGACTGTTTAACATCTGTACACTTCAACAACAATGAGCAGCAAGGAAACTCAGAATCTAGCACAACTTGATCCAGTGGCTGGAACTTTCCTTTCTGAAAAAACATCAAAAGGATTCTAAAAACATTATCATAAATAACAACAGACTAAGAGTAAGCCGTTCTTAAGCCATATATAAAAAAAATATATGTGTGTGTGTGCATATATATGCATGCAGTAGTCATGGCTTTAAAATAAAGTATTTACAGAAGGTCATATTTCAAATGGTACCACATGTTACATTCAGAAACTGATTACAAAGCAACTATAAATATTTATTTCAAACCAGTAAATATCAGCAAAATGCTTAACTCCTCAATTAATGCACTTAAAAGCCCATATTTAAAACAACATGGGGAGAAACTAATGTGAAGTACAGGGGGATTTTTTGGAAGATGAGAGAAGACACAGTAGTTAGTGTGTGCCAATAGTGTTTAGACCAAAACCTGTTGGATTAAACCCAGTGTCATAACTTCCATTCAAATTTTGCTTTTCCTTCCATAAAGATAAATCTCAAAGGAGCAGGGCAGCTTCTGGCACACGGTATTAACCTTTCACCTCTGCAAAGTCAATTCCAGTTTGGCCAGAGTATGTATATAAAGCAATTTTGGCACAACTTAAATAGCCCCACACATGACAGAACCATCAAACAAACCCTGCTGTTGCCAAATAATGCATAATCATTCAGCACAGTTTGGCACAACTGGCAGCCTTCCCCTTGGAGAGATCCTTTAGCGCATCAGTACAAAGACTCAGTGAGCTCTCCATTCTGAGAGAGTGCATGGTTTCAGGGAGCCAAAGGTGAAATCATTACACTGGTCAGCATGAAAAAACACCTGGGTAAACTGCTTTCATTATTAATCAATCCTCCTACTAGACAGTCAGAGGCCTAATAAAAATAACCATCCACAGTTAAATCAGGTAAAAAAACAAAACAAAACAGATTTTAATTTTTTCCTATGGAAAAGACAAAATTACAATGGCAAAAGGAAGATTGTAAGAGGCAGCAATAAAGCTGCAATCAACTCTTTTATTACCCGTAGAAAACTTACCTGCGCAAGCCGGCTTGTGCCTAGAAGGAATATAGCCAACATTCACGTTGTGCAGTGGCACAGAGCCTAAGCTAAGAAGGTCTGCTGGACAGAAGCTGGCTGTGCCCAGGGACGCTTAGACAACCCTGCGTTACACTATCAGAACCAAAGAATGGTGCAAAGGATGATTCAAAACTACCCAGTGGGAACCTTAACGTCCCCGTTAGTTCAAGCCAGAAACAACGGTGCTGCATTCAAGCTAGTTTCACATGAGGTATCTGGACCACAGTCCTCAAGACTTCCTTTTACTGGAGAATACGCTAATTTGCACGTGGCACTGCAGGAATGCATTTGTCCTGATCTGGTACCCAGACCAGCTCCGTGCACTGATCTGGCACCATGTCTGGCCTAGAAAACCCTCCCAGAACCAGGTATTTTGGAAGTAAAGGGCAATACAGGACTCTTTCCATGCACAGAAAGAGCAGCAATGTTCTTCCTTTATTCAGGCTGCCTCAGCACTCTATCACATAGACAGAGGAGATTTACTATTTCCATAATTTAAGTTTGGTATAAAGCTTTCAAAGGGATGCTAAATGCAAGTACATAGTATGCAGAGAAACAACTAAACTACTGCTGTGAACTGACTTCTCATGGGCCACCCTGAGGCAGGAATAAACCACAGAAATACAGAACACATTTTCACACACTATAGCATAAAAAATTTAAAAATAATTATAGAGCAACAGACCACTATTAAAAATCTCTAACAGGACTTTATTTCTTCAGCATATAAAAATTGTTTTCCTGCATTCTCTACTTGCAACCTAAAGCAGAAAATAGCAAGCAACCTTATAAGAAATGCTCTTAGAAGAAAAGCTCTTAGGATGCATAAAGTGAAATTACTGTCTCCATCAAATAAGAAACAAGGATAGACATTTATATTTTCTTTTATGCCCTTTTGTTCACAGGCAGAAGATTATAACCAATAAATCAAAAGCATTGCCTATGCCTATTGAGATACTTCTTAAATTTACATGAGGTTTTGCAACATTTGTGATGAACCAACTTATTAATTATCTATCTTTTGGATACTTGATCATCGCTTTGCCATTCTATGATAACCATCTCTGCAAATACTGTTTCTAAAAAGGCAGCTTTTACTTCTAAAATCAATCTGCCACAGAAATGTTTCTTCTTCCTCCCCCATAGCATCCAAATCATCTTTCTTTCTTCCTCTCTTCCCCAAAATGACTCATCTACTGATGCAGCAGAATGGGGACTAGTTTTTTTTTTTTTATTCTGATGACATCGGATCACTTTAAATTCAATAGCTCAGGGATAGGCTCTCACAAAAGGACAAAAGAGATTCTCTGCTTCTCTTACAAACAGAGAGGATTAGTATTTGTTCGGATTGCAAGGTGACTCCTTGAACATACTTTACTGATCAAGAAAAGTTGATGAAAACAAAAATACTTCTGTGGTGGACATCTCTGCTCTAAACACAAATTAAATTTCCCATAACATGGAAGTCCCTGTTTCCTCTTTATAAAATTAAAATACCTTCTGCAGAAAATGAAGTCAGCAATAACATTTTCACCTAAGAATTCCAGTGAAAAAATAAAGTGGGCTTACCTCTTTGTCTGCCTTTATAAGGTAATAAAGTATCAGAAATAAGGGATCCATCGGTGTCACAAACAGTAGACGCCCATCTAAGTGACAGACATGTAAAAGAAAGCTTAGCACCAAGAAGCACAAGTATGTTGCTTAACCTTTTTTTTTTTTTTTTGTAAGGATGTTTTTCAGGGGGGTGGGTGGGAGGAAGGTTTTTTTTTTTTTTACATAAAATATTTCAATATTTCAATAAAACAGGAAGGAAAATAGTTATTGTGACTTTATATTAAAAATGCAGAGAGAGCTCAATTGTCAGCTGTGCCAAACCAAAGCACAAGCTCTGCTGCAGGTTTGCTGGCTTCAAACACTCTTACTCAGTTTTGTTGTTTTCTGGACTATATTAAAAACAGCAAAATTAAAGTTGCCCTCTATTGGCAGAATTGGGCATAACAGACCCTTGTTTTGGTACATCAGTTCTGCCTGGTATACTCCACCCCAAATACTGGGCAAGTGATGCTGTGCTGGCAGAAGACATAATAGAAAAAATAATTTCAAGAGCTTGATCAGTTAGGGCTGCCTCTGCCTGCTTTACAAAGGCAAGAGATATCATTTGCAAGGGGAGAATGTCCATGCAGTTTCTTAATAGAACAAAACAAACTTAAATAGATCAGAAAATACAGCTCAGTGTGTTCAAAATTGCAGATAAGGGAAGGCCTTGGTCTCCCATTAAAACAGACACCTCTGCCCATACAGGTGCTGCTCATTGCAGGACAGTGGCTTAGTCAGGCCTTTCATATAAATGCAGATAACTGCAAACAATGCAATATGAAGGAAATGCACGAGTGAGATCCAATAACTGATGACAATTTGACATCAATTAGCAAACCAAAAGCAAATAGAAATGGAGTAATTTTAGTACACATGATTAAGATAATTAAAGAAAATGAATCCTACTGTGATGGCTCTGAAACTGACAAATATGTGGTGGGAAGAAGGTGGTTTGGGCAAAGCGGATACCCCAGTCTAACATTTGTGTTACTAACATGATGCATTCCATGAGGTTTCTGCATAAATCCATATAGTCAGATTAGCTTGGAGATCCAGTCCACATTTATCCCAAAGTTAATTTCATTTATTCTCTCCAGAGAGAACATCAAGGAGTCCTTCTATGACAGGCTAATCCTCAAGGATCCTAAATGACTCCTGGGAAACAAGGAGTGGACTCTTAACACTGCCCTCTGCCAACCCCCTTTTGCAATTCTGTAGTCAAAACTTAAGCCTAAAGGTGATGGTCTCCAAAAGTGGGTCTAGTGCTCAGTGTGAGCTGGATGAAACAGAAAAACATAAGGCACTGTGCATTTATGACAAACCGATACAGATCAGCACATTCAAGCAAAACCAAGATGAATTTTAGGCATTCAGGGGCTGGAATTTTTCTCCAGCTAAGTGAGTTTGTGAACTAGTACTACCACGTGTGAAGTCCCTGGCCACAAGAAGATATATTCCCTGGACAAGGATCAGGCAAAGAGTGTTCTCAATCTCAACTACACAGCCATTAGCAAAGAAAGCACCTGGACTTCTTACTCGCAAACCTGAAAGTTTTGATAACGAAACTGGAAGAAAAAAACACCAGTCATTTTCCCAAAGCTCCTATGTAAATGCTTTCCACTGCACCTCCAGCACACAGACACACTGTAGGTTTATAAAGCCCTCTGCCCTTCCTTGCAGGTAACTACATAATTTGCTTTAACTGCAAACACACAGCTTTTGTGTTTTGTTCTTCCCCTGAGCATTTCAGAAATGCAGCAGCCCTAACATTCAGGGACAATTTTTCCCCTGTATCTCTTAAAGAAAACTTAGGTGATGACTCCTTAAGGCAACTATTTCCCAAGGCCAAAATAGAGGTTAGAAAGGGAGGGGGAGAATACAATGTGGACATAATTGGGAGCAGGGAGCAGACGCAGTCTCTTGGCTCACCCCCAGATGGAGCAAGGCAAAGCTCACAGACATACCACTTGCATTGCTATATGCACCTGCAAAGGACGTTTAAAAGTTAACGCATGCTTTGGGATATTACCATTAAAGGAGGCATATCTCTGGTGGGGTTGCTTTTATTTATTTATTATTATAAATGATCTTTTTCTAGTTAAAGAAAGGACAAAACAAGTATAGCTTTATCTCCTGAATTAATACCTATTGCTTGATCTATGGACAGCCTCAGGGAGAAACAATACTCCAGTAACATCCTTTGATAAAGGATTGCTACAGTTGTTACGAGCAGTTACATAAGTCCCTTGCCTCATACTCAGAAAGTCAAGCTAGGATCAGGAAATAGCTGGGACTCTATAGATGAGCTCACTTCAGGTCACAAAACTCTGAAATGGCACCTTCAGACAGCAGCCCCATCTTAAGATCCCAGCACTCACACAAGAGACTAGAGTAATAAGTAAAAGCAATAACATACATCGCAATGCTTGGAGCTCTAACACACTGCTCTGCTTAGGTAGCTCAGGCCATCCAGCCCCTTTTCTTTCCCCTAGAATAAAATATATTTTACTTACATGGAGGATTTGCTTGTTTGATTGACAAGGCAAGCTAAGTACTTTATGGCATTTCAGTTTAAATGCAATTGAATGACTCCCCCTGCCAAAGACAAATGAACATCTGTCTAATTGAGGCTGCCAAAGGCAGCCTTTTAAAAGGAGACCACAAAGCCCCCAGCCCTGGTTAAGTCCAGACGGTAAACGAGTGTGTCAGAAGGTGGGGATGTGATGCAGCATGCCTCAACAACTAGGAGAAACACCTGTAAATTTATTATAAGAGAGAGAGAAGGTCTGAATATCAACATTAGTTACAGTTGGGGAAAGGATACGTTATATTACTCACCTTGTTGAACAGTCTGACCTATAAACCAGGAATGATATTCCTCCTGAAAAGATTTTACTTCAAACAACTGCTGTGCACCGCTATTGAATAAGCAAAGGGTTGCTTCCCCTGTTGAAAAAAAAATCTGGTTTGTGTTTGTAAGCTTTCACAAAAATCAAAAGAATACCCAATACGTCAGAAGAATGTGCCTTATACACACACACACACACACACACAATCATACACGCATTCTACATAAACTCACTACAAAGAAAGCTCAGACAAAGACAACTATTATATACAGATGTTCGTTTACCAGCTCTATAAACCAAACTGAATTTAAATCAATAAATAAGATGTGTGAATAGTTCATCTTACAACACAAAGCCTTTGATCCAAACCCAAATCAAAATCACACAGGAAATTAGGTTTTGTCTGTACTGAAGGGGGAAGGTGGATAACCAGAAAACTTCTTCTCCCTTCCTCATGTCAGTCTCCGAGATATCAGACTCAAGAGTAGGGGAACAAAATTCTCAAACCTTCAAGTGATAATTTGAAATAATTTTTGTATATTCATTGAAATGGACTGCAGATGACTCAGTCTGGGGAGACAAATAAGGTGAAGAAGGAAGCTGAAGGAAGTTGCTTCAAAGTGTCCATCTGTATCTGTACTTTGGAAAGAAAAGAAAAGCTTTGCTTTAGGCCACCAGATAGCACAGCTCTGCCATTTCTTATTAGTTCTGGGGATGATGGGGACGTTGCAAACAGGATTGGCATTTTCCACATCTAAAATAGGAAGTCACCAAAACTACAGAAGGCACCACTATAATTTGGTGTGCTGAGTCTGTTGGCGTGGCTCATCCTCTCTGGGCTATCAATCCATCTTTGAGAAAAATGAAGAAGATGGGGTAAGACAAGAGCAACTGCAACATGGCAGTCCTGCTTGTAAAACATAAAATGCAAAGCTGCACTGACTTGCAGATCATGGGCTGGCTCAAAAAAGTCTTGGGGCAGGCCCCTGCAAGCTGATGTCAGCACTGCTGTTCTCTGTCTCTAGAGACCCCCAGATGCAGAGGAAGGCCAGCTAAAATAGGCAGACACATCTCTTCACAGAAATGACTGCTGATGCTTTTTTTTCTCCTTTATCCAAAAGGGGAAATACAGATGCTTAACCTCACCTAAGGATACAGTTTAAATTCTCTGATCATCATTTTTCTTTTGGGAAGGGGAGGAGAGGAGTGAAGAGTAGATGGAAGGAGGAGCAGAGGTTCCAATAATTACCACGTGCTTCTCAATGAAGGGTCTACACCATAGTCTGATCAGCACCAGACTTCAAGCTATTCACAGAAGTGCTCATCGAACAATTTAAGACTCCCACCAGTGAGCGCACTAGCCAAATGCGGTGGAGAGCTGGGGAATGTGGGGAAAGGGAGCATTCCTACTGCCTAACTTCAGCTCCTTAATTTATTTTCTTATCTTAAAAGGTCAGTACAAGTTCCCAACAGTGTCACTAGACAGAAACTCTGGGAGTTGGAGAGAGAACCTAGAGAAGCTTTGCTCCCAACTTCACGACTTCAATCAGCTGTTTAAATCAAGGAGTATGGGTATTCCTCTTCTTTTAGTTCAGCACTTTGACAAATGTTTCTTGTGTTACTTCTGAACTGCAGGCTGAAACCCTAGTTTACAGTCTTTGTAAGGGATAGAGACTTTGTCCTTTTTACCTGTCTATAAAAAGGACCATGAGTACTTTTATTTAATAAAGTGGTTAGCATGAATTCTATAGCGTGCTGAGTCCTTCGATGGATATTTATACAATATCTGGCATCAACAACTCATCTATTAAACCCAAATGTAAGGAAAAGACATTAACAGGGTGTTCTCAGTCCTTCCATTTTCAAACCCTATACTTCTAATAGGCTACATAACTGAAGGTTTATGCAGGTCTATAAATAAGCTTCTGTAAATTCTAAAGGAACACACCCAGTCTTTCGGTCAAATCACTGTACTTTAGGTTTTTCCCAGAAACCTTTCCCAAGATCTCTGATTCTATAAGCTAAATAGATCTCTTCTTTCACAGCAAAACGCAAATTAATATCTATGCTTTTTCAAACATAATAAATTACAAAACCAGTATAATACAGCAGGTGGAAAATATCTGCGGTTATATATTTTTCCTGTAAATTCTGAACAATCAAAAAAACAGATACCAAGATGCGAATAAATGATTTCACATTCTGCATCTATTGTTTTAAATTATGTTCCTCTTTCACGAACAAGTAGCAATTACTATACTGTGATATTAAAATGTACCTGAAGACTTCTGTTACTAACATAAATGAATATGAACAGTGAATTTCAAAACAAAAACATACAGCTTAATTCCGTACAAAACAAATGAGCTTATGAAAAGAGATAATAACAGCACGAACCAAGCTTTTCAAACAAAATATGTTAACCTTAACCTAGCTTTATTGCAAGTTTCTGTTGCTGTATTTCATACTGCAATTATTACATTGCTCATCTAATAGTAACAAATCCTTAAAAGGAAAGGGTAATCTGACTAAAGAAAGTGACTGTTTGTGGGATGGAGGGAGAGTCATTAAACTGCCAGCATTAGTTGGTCTTTCCAATGTGTTTTTAATTCAAAGTGCCTCATCATCTATTAGCAAGAAAAGAGATATCACCATTTGGACCAAGGAAAGAAGAAAATTAGATTTAAAAATAAAAAAGGCTCAGAAAGCTTGGTAAGTATAATTGAATCACTTCTTCTAACTCTGATTATTTAATTTATAGCATAAATTGAATAGCTATGAAGCCTAAATTTGGATTAAAAAAAAAAAAGCCAGGCTCAACTCCTTATACTGAAAGTTTCCCAAAACTAATGCACTTAAAAACAGAACTTAAATTACACCTCTTTTCTCTGCTGCCAATAGTCCTGATGAATAAACAGTTCAACCAATTAAAATTATAAAAGAAATCCTAAATGTTTGCATAGCATTAACTATCTGGCATCACCAGCAATATCTTTGGCATATAGGACTTACACTATCATCATTATTTCAGCTTGCAAAATATGAGTATTTTGGTGATGGAGAGAATCAGCCAAAACATTAATAGGCTCATGTCACAATTCCAAAACTTGCCTGTGCTTGGATTGCGTAGTCTTGTAAACAAAGGTTCACTGTCAGGTGTCTTAGGGAAGTCAGTAGCAGCCTCTATTGGGAGAAGGAAAAAGTTATGAACTTGTAAATTGAGAAATATTTCATGTTCTACTATGCTTCTCCAAGACACTAAGAATTAGCTGTATTGACACTTTTTGGAAGCATATGTATTTTCTGCTAAAAGCTATATGTAAGAGCCCAAATTCATCCAACCTGACCAAAGCACCTAAATTATGATTCCAGACATCCTGGCACTCTCTGTTTGCCACAAGAAAGAGACATGCACCTGGGGATGATTTAGATTTTGAAAACCACTCCCCCAGAAAGAGCCTCAGGTGACAGAGCTCATAAATTGGACATCTCAGTTAAGTGAGATGAACTGACGCATTGCCCTGATTAGTCTGAAAGACAATGAAAACGCTCTGGTAAATTAGACTAAGCATAGCGTGTGGCATTAAAAAGTTAAAGTGCAGAAGGCAGAATATTTGTAGGAAGAAACAGTGGTCCTTTAAAGCCTGACTTTCAGGACTCAGCCTATGCAGCAATATATGAGTCAGGAATTAGCTAAGTGGCTGTTATTTTTGTGAAAAATATGCACATTTGTTTATCTGTTATGTATAATCCTGAAAAATAGAGAGTGCATCTAATTCTCTCCGCAGGAAAAAGAAGCTGAGAGAGTACAACACCTCTGGCTTAGGCCCCTGACAGTTCTCTTTTCTGTGTCTTAAAGCAAAAAAGTCAAACAAAAAGCAGAGCCAGAGAAGTACTACTTCTCTGTGAAATTAGAAAAAAAAAAAATTAAGGAAACAGCTCCCATAAGAATGCTGTTTCAAGTCCGAAAAAAGATTCTATAAGGGTCCCCAGTTAATTATATTCTATCCAAGTTTTCTTTGTAGGGAAAGTCTAACTTATATTTATGAAAACAACTTCTCATATCCGAGTGAAGAGCAACATGACAGCATCATCTTTCGTAGCCTGCAGACTGCCAGTTCTGTCCCAGTTCCTCTCACAAAGGCATTCATCAGAGCAAGGAAAATTACTAAAGCATTTCACATATATAACCAGCATCCAAATCCCCAGAGAGAGGACTGACAGGGACCAGGTTGACATCTAGGTTATGATGCTGCTGAGGAAAGCAGAAGAGAAGCAGAAGAGGTGGGCTGTACAGCTATTCACAAGGGGGGCTTTTGGAAGGAATACAAGTGCCACATCTTCCTTTACCTTCCAGTGTCATCTAGGAGATTTGGTAAGATGGTGGGAACAACACAGTCCTTTTCTATGGGCAACAGGGAAGCAGGAACCTCAAATACAACCAAGAATAGTTG
This sequence comes from Apteryx mantelli, assembly GCF_036417845.1. NCBI lineage: Eukaryota > Metazoa > Chordata > Aves > Apterygiformes > Apterygidae > Apteryx > Apteryx mantelli. The sequence goes on from NC_089978.1 coordinate 31,776,450, forward strand.
TCCACTCTGGCTGAAAGCCCATTCCCAACACAGAAGAAAAAGAAAAGTGGACTTCTCTCAGTCTGTTCACTGTTACCTCAGTAGCAAAAAAGACCCAAATAACCCTCATCTTTCACATCCACTCCTGGCTATTCAGTTGTGCCACAAATAGAGATTGCCTGGATAAAGACATCAGCAGGTCTTAAAAAGCAAGTGTGCTTTGTGGTAATGTATCAGAGGATAACAGTTCTCAAAGGTGGACAATTTACAGTCATTTTCCTTCCTTGAATTTTTAGTCAAGTCTACAGGTGGCTTGAAAAAGTGCTTGAAAATGTTTCAATGCAAGTTGGTTTTTAAATGGAAAAAATGTCCACATTTTCTAACCAGACTTGTTTCATATGCTGATATATAAACAAACACAGAGTTGTCAAGCTACATTTGTCCTGGCAAATGAGAACTTCAAATTTCTAAAGCTGTGTATATTTCGATTCTTGACCACAGTTTAACATCAGTGTATTTTTTGTTACTTTTTAAATCACTGCAGTGATTAATGTCAGTGAAAGTAACATACTGAATGTGTTTACTTTGATGTGTTTCACGTGAACATGTTAAAATATACATACTAAATGTGAGATTTAAAATTTAAAACAAAAAGCAAAACAAAAGAAAACCCCAAAGGAACTTTTAGCGCTCACTTGCTCTGCTTTCTTCAAGCATAGATTTATGAATACTGGGAAGGAGTCCAGCTGAGCCCTAAGTTGCATCTTGTATAATGTGAACAATTAAGTAGACAGCCCTTCCTAATGTAGCTGTTTTTAATGAAGTTCACATCTTCATTTAGTTGATCTGTCCTTTTCCTAATCTTCTATTAACACGCTGAATGTAACCATCCCAACTCAAATTGGACGATACCTCCATGTAAGGAGCACTTGATGTAACAAAGCCAAGGGCTACAGTGCCCCCCCACTGCCTTGCCGATTCTCTGCCTTCCCAAAGCAGGTAACACCCCCCTGCTCCGCCCCGTGCTACCCCACATGCAGCACCCCCCAGCCTGATAGAGATTCCCCCACTGTATACGCAGCCTGGCCCGGCAGCTACCGTGGCTCAGCCAGGGGCCCTGGGTCTCCACATGAAAAAAAGCACAGCTCTGCTCAGTTAGTTCTCCCCTCCTTCTCCCAGCTCAGCGTGGTTCATTATCGCACAGAGAAAAGCAGCTCCTACCAGTTAGCCCCTAACAAAGAGTCCAAGTTGCAGTCATCAGCCCCAACATCTCTTGCCCATGGGATCAACATAAACGTCACACAGAATGGGCACACACACCCATGTGCACACACACATACGAAGAAGGGAAGGGGTGGGCAAACACAAATGGTGTTACTCCAAGTTTCCTGTAATCTCGGTTTTCCCACTCCATTTCCAGGGGCAGCTGAAGTATATTTTCATTAGAGATTGGCTCTTCTAAAAATCAAGTTGGCAGATAAAAAGAGACAACTAGGAGAATGCCTGCTTGGAAAACTGGATGCAATGCCAGCTTGGCCTCATGGGTGATGAAGACCCTATATATCTGAATTTAAATACTTCATGATTAGGAAAATGCTGAGCAAAAGATTTTTGGAGTTAGGTGCCCAAACCCTTTCCTGTGTGTATTCTGGCCTTCAGCCAGGAAAGGTAAGTGGATTTCTTTAATGTCATTACACTTATCAACCCTTGTATTCAGGCAAGGATATCTTATAGCTAAATAAACAAAGACTTCTTAAAAAGCAGTACTGTAGCAATTTTCCAGCAAAACTAAGAGTTAAACTAGGTCTTTTTTTCTTTTTTTTTGAGTTTTAAGATTCACAACCAGATAAGAAACAACCCTACAGAAAATAAGCATACCAAAGGGATATTACAGGAAGAGCTCTTTTGTTAAATCCTAAAGGAAAACATCAGATGATTGCCATTATACCCACTACAACAGTTACCATAGCTCAGCCCTGGGAAACTTGCTTCATCCAAAGGAATAATATATGAATGTGTATAAGATCTTTCTTACTAAATGTTATACCCTCTACCAACTGTCCTGCAGCTGTAAACTGCAGGTAACACACAGCCAGCACAGGTTAGCATACTAACAGATTGGCCAGTACAGCATGCTTTTGTCCTAGGACAATATTCACTACAAGGATACAAAAACTGATTTGAAGGTACAGAGAGGCCCAATTAATCCTGTCCCAAGGAGGCACCTCAGTTAGTAGGCCACTCTTTTAATTGCCAAGGAAAACAGAAAATTCCAGGAGGCAGCTGAACTCACCTAAAGCCTGAATCATCCCCTGCAAGTATATGCCTCCCTCTTACAGACACCTTCAGCAAGGCAGAATGAATCTGGGCCACAGTACTGCCATAGCTATACCTGAAGAGCAAGTTCTGACGTAAACACAATGCAGGACAATTAAAACAAGTACCAGCATTGGGCTGACATGTATGTATACTTTGCTTAAGTTATAGTCTACTATTTATTCTTTATTAATCAAATTACATTAAGGCCATTTAAAAATGTGGGTGATAGATCCATCAGCTGTAATAGAGTCTACAAAGGGAACCTCAGAATCCTGAAGCTGAGTTAGAGAGACTATAAAAGTTTAAAAGAAGCTTTTCACTACAAAAAAGGAGGAAAGCTTATCATATTTCATGGAGGTCAAACATACAACCAGGCAAATTCCATAAAATATATAAACAGAACAAAGTGAAAATGAACCAGCTGTCAAAGGAATTCTGGCAATAACTTCTTCCACAATGGATAGATATAAGGCGTTAACGAATCTGGCTATTGAAAAAAAAAGTGTTAGCTGGTATTGCTACATAAATAAACAGGAAAAGAACATAAAACTCCCACTAAGATCTATGAAACTGTTATGGATGATGCAAAGTCTATTCACCCCCTTTTTTTTTTTTTAACTGCTTACAGAATACTATATATAACAGACTAATATCATGTTATATGGAATTCCCATGCAAAAAGATGCCAGACATGCAAGCAAAAAGGCTGTAAATAACTGTCAATTGCGTAAAAGGAAAAAACCCTTTTAGAGTACAAATTTCTCCACCACCATCACTCTGGAAAAAAACAGAATCATTTAACAGTCTGGAAATATAAAGTTAAGATTTCATTTAAAAACAGATATTAAACCACACGTCACCTACACAAGTCTTTTCCATTCCCTCCTGAACTTCTAGCTGTGCACAGAAGGTGTGTCAGATGGAGACATTATGATAGAGTTCATTTAATGGACATTTTACGGAAGATTTTAAACTACAGAGAAAAAAAAAGCTGCAGATATGTTAGATCTAATAATTTCACTTTATTTATGTTCTTTGCAGATTCAGTGAACTCTTAAGTAAATGGTTTTAATTCTGTGCCTGTGCTAATGGTATATGAGCAAAGTGTCCTCTATCCTGCACCATGTCCTGTAAAAAGCCCAATGAAAATTAATTAATAAATCATGACTTTTTATCATCCAAACTTCTGACAAATTTTACAAGTTACAAGGTAATTGTGTGTTAGCATAATGAATAAATTCAGATATGCATAGATTTAGGATGCAGTTTCACAACCGACTTCAACTGACCTAAGACCACACACCATTAAAAAGGATAGTCCTGAGGTCCCCACCTCTTCTCCCTCCCCATTGCACATCTCTGCTGCTTTCTTTCAATCAAAGCTAGCTATCTTATGGACACATGGTGAGCTGGATCAGTTCACTGATCCAGCTAAGAAGTAAACAGCCACGAAAAAGTATTAATTTTCAGCCAGATCAGTAAGCTATTCTGACTCACCATATGGTTACATGATCACCAGAACAACAGGAAATAACCCATGCAAGGGGCAGATGACATGGAAAATAACTTACTCTTCATGTGACAATGGTATCTTTCAGCTTAAGCCTGTTAGACAGCTAGATCTCACCTGACTTTACAGAGGTGGGAAAGCAAGTCAGCACACAAGACTATCAAGACTATACTGCTGCTTCCTTGGCTCACAACGCTTCCAGAATATAAACAGCACAGAGCCTGATTACCTCTGCAAATTGGGGGGGGGGGGGGGAGAGGGGGGGGTATTCAGGTGCTTACATATAAATGCACTTGCACCCCCTTGATTTTTGGAAATGCTGTCTTCTCAGTCGTTACTCAATTATGATCCTTTGCCTTATGCTTTCCTTGACCTTACATAGTACTAACTTCAGTGAAAGGGGACTTCTACAATGCCTGTTGTCAAAGCTAGAATGGTTGTCAGTTTAGTAATCACAGATTTATTATTTGATGCCCTAAAACAAATAATGTTTAATGTGGTGTAATTTACACTCCTTAAATTTTCAGTGCCTCCCACTTCACCTAGAAATCCTAACATACAACACATTGCCATCTAAAAATGGCACTAAGATCTCTACCTTGAGCAAAATTTCACACAGAAATGCTACCAGACGGTTTGAGTAGTCTTTTGCCCCTGTACACAGCTAAGCAATAGGGCTATTAAGACTAACTGTCTGAGAGCATCCTTTGGCTTCACCTTATGCTGGCACAGTTCACATAGGCCAAAAAATATGCTCATGGACTCACTGGTAGCAATGGACAGTATTAATTCAGCAATTATTGAAATCAAGACGCTAGGCAGGTCATGCAGGGGTTTGTACTGACTAAAGGAGAGGTCAGTCTTGAGAAGTTCAAGAACAAGTTATCACTTGAAGGATAAATACTTCAGACTTCCCTTCTCAGGGATTTATGGGGTCAAAACTGGTGCAGCTGTATTACTGGCTGAATCAGCCCTATTCCCATGTGCAGAGAGGCCTAAGTTGGCATAACTTGGTCTCTTCCAAGCCAGATGGCAGAAAGCAGACGTAGGAGATGGTGTTACGCATTAAAACATCTCTTTTCAGTTATTTTATTTGCTATGCTTCCTTCTGGCTCCGTAGCTTGCCAGTTATATCTGCTTTATATGCAGCTGAGCTCAGCATGCCCTTTTAAGAGATGACATATAAGAAATAGTGCAAACTACCTGCAGGCAAAAGGCTTTGTTCAGGGATACAAATGCCAGTTTAAGGAAAGGTTAAGTAAAATATACTAACAGAGTGCTAACTTCTAAAATAAGTGTATTCACAGTCACTTTATTAAGAAGGTGTATAAATATGTGTACATGTATTCATACAATCTTTGTAATGTTTTAAGTCAGCTGTTAAGTATATATTTCTTTGTTGTAAACATTATTTTGAAGATCTTTACCTAATTTATTCTGGAAATATTAAGGTTCAAGTGCCCAGCTAAATTTTGACGTTCATTAAAATTTCTGAATCAAACTTCCTAACAGCCCAGCAGTGTGGTATATTTTGTAGCAGGTAAATTGAACTAATTTTTTTAATGTTAAATAAAAGCATGTATCAAAATATTTTTAAGTGCAAAGTGCAAGAATGGAAAAGAATAAAAATAAAAACTGCCGACCCAAGATTTTAAAGAAAACTACATTTTATGCAATATGTATTCTAGAGCTTCTTTTAATATGACATCTTCTCTCAATATGACCCAAAATTCTTAAGTCAAATGGTTCCTCTGTTGTTTCATGGAGACAAAAGTTCCTTAGTCTCATTTAAAAGCACTAAGGATTAATTTAATGCATGCTGATGCCCTATGGTTTGGCAACACAGTCCATTTATTCCTGCCTCCATCTGACTTTTGGCATATATGAGATTTGCCCAGAAAACTTGCCAAGTTTCATGTGAAACTGCTCTTTTTATTTTTAAATAAGTAATTCCTAAAAATAATAGGATTGTTAAATTTCCCTCCCCCCTTGCTATCCTTCCAGTGCTATTCATATGGCAGTTACCATAAAACAATAAAAAAGCTAATCCATTTACTGTTTAAAAAAATAGCAGGCTGAAAAATCTACATTTGTCTAGTTTAGGAAACTAAAGGTTGAAATTAATTTTTAGCTTGCAGCTAACCCCTACTTCTTTTACTAATACAGATAAACATGGAACAAATTAAGTACAACAGTCTTAACCTTAGGTGTAGAATGGAACAGACTTAGAAAACTGTCTTCAATCCCTGACCTCTTTGCTAAAACTTGCAAAGGATATAAACAGTTCCAGTTCTGACACAACACCTCTCCCTGAAAACCTTTATTGCAAAGAGACTGTGCTTCACACACATCCTGTTAAGCAGCCAGTGTGTGACTTTAGTTGCTATTGGTAAGACTAGTTTGAAGACACTACATAAGGCGGCACATTTGTTATACAGAACACAGACCAGATCTATGTCACACACTGATTTCATCACAGTATTTGAGGGTTTTCTTAGAGCCACTACTCTTAGAACCCAACAGCTAGGTGGGATCTGAATAGTATTTCTTTTTCTGAGGAAAAATTTCTAGTCCTTATGGTTTCAGAAAAAAAGCTTGCAAATGGTAGTTTCATGGGCCCAACTCCACAAAACAAGTAGAAATATCCATATGCACACTAAAAAAAGTCATTGATCTAGGTAGTGTGATTTAAAAAAAAAACAACATGAATACTAAGTAAACATAGACAGAATGTCTTCTATTAAAGCATGGCATTAGCACTTGTCTAGCTATGAGATGGCCAGGTTCTAATCCTCAAGAGTTATTTTTTCCCCTTGTATCTATTCAGTAGCTAGATCAATACAACAGGAAGCTTCACCTTATCCAGGGTAAAGGGGTCTCGAATCCACGGATAATTTAACAACCCTGGTTATCTAACTACTACAAGAAATGCAGAAGAGCACAATCTGGAAACTTAAGACACCCACTAGTGAAGTCCATGTGGGTTCTTCAGGACATATTAGCACTTTGATGTCTCTGTACCATGATTCCCCCAGAGCTCCAGATTCAGGAGGTCTTCTTAGGTGTTGACGCCAACTAGCCTGGACAAAGCAAGTTCAGATCCATTTTTCCAGCCAAGCTAATAAAATCCCCTGGAACATGGAGCACAGTGCAGAAACACCAAAGTGGGTCTGTACAGAGCCAGCTTGAGTCCATCAGGACTTATTAGCTCAGACACTGTCTGAAAGCAGCTGCACTGCAGAGCTGGTCCTGGAAACAGCAGAGATGTGTTAACATGGCACAGTACTTGAACTAATAAACCTTGTTAGTGCTGAGCTGAGTCTGCTCTAGGCCAAATCTGGTGCCTGTATATCCACAGCATAGTCAATCTGCAACTGCAGAAACTGCTGAAAGAGTTGACTCTAATTCTGGCCCAGCATGCACAGCTCTAATCCTACCCTTATGCCCAAGTTTTCTGTTCTCATCACCTCACTCCATCTACCACACACCACTCTCTCCCTGATTGTTCATCCTTATATCTCTTGACTGTGGGCCTCCATTTCTCAACCTTCTTCTAAATGTCCATGATAAGGCTGCACAATGTACACTGGTGGCTCCCAGTCTTTCAGGTGTGATTATCACAACTACCACCTTCTCCTTGTCCCATCCTCTCCATCAGACTGATGCTTTCTAACTCCTCTGTTCCTGACTCTCAAGCCAAGGCTTCCACCTTTGTCCTGCCCTTGGCCTTTCAATCCCTAGCATGGGCATAATTACACTTATAAAAACAAAATAAAAAGATGCTTGTATTGGTATAGCAAATCATCCTGCCTTCATGAAAAAACCCAGCATCAGCAGCAGTATCAGTAGAAACACCACCACTAGATCTTTCACCAGAGGAAGCTACCAGTTCTAAGAGTAAATCTGCTACTTCACTTTAAAGTTGCTTACCTGCCAGCCCACATATGAGTGTCCAAGGCTCTTCTTCCTTCCCCCTTCCTATTTGCACTTGCCTTGTGTGACTGCCCCAAGCCATGCAGGCCTGAGGGTCTTGGCACAACAGAGGGCTGGTGAGAAGAAACACTGTCCTCAGGCTGCTACTGATAAGAACAGTAAAGGAGGTTCTTTCATTGCCATAGGAAGGAATTAAGGTAGGCAAAGGCAGACTGAGATGAAGCACAGGGCAACTGGCCTGCTGACTGGACATCAGCTCTGTGTCTCAGCTCAGGCACTTTTGCTCTTCCATCCAATCATCACTCACCTCTATAATCCACACAAAATAACTCCCTGAGCTGTGTGTTTTGCAGCTCTGTCCTATGTGTGGCATGAGCCGGACATCAGTGATCAAAGTTTTACAGTACTGGAAATATAAAGATACAGTTAATCATTTGTAACACAAAATGATTGAGTCTGACCTTCTAGAATTGTTCAGGAAGGTTGGAATTGCATACATTGAACAACCACTCCAACTGCATTACTCCTTTAGCTACAATCAAGACTGACAAAGACCATGGGCAATTCTATATGGCACAGGAGATCCTTGTTTCTGAGTTGATTCTAGAACACTGAAATCCATATAAAAATAAAAAAATCAGAACTAAAATTGAAATTTACCTTCTCAATCATCAATCATGCTCCAACCAGTACACCAACAATTTATTGTCTGCACAGTATGATGTATTGTATATATGTGTAGTAAAACAAGGAAATAAATAACCACTTTATAGACCTCAATCCTAAAGCACATAAATACACTTTGCTTACTTTCTAGGGAAGAATAGAAAATGAAATCTGCCTGGTTTTGAGCTGCTGTGTTGCAAATATCAATCCAATGTTGCCAGCTGTGGAAGTCTAAAGGAAAAAAGGACCTCACCTTCCTCTTACATATGCTTTTTACATCTAGTTAGGTATTTCTATATGCCACATTAGCAGCAAAACCCGGGTCAGAAACTTCCATAAAATCAAGAGATTAATTTTCAGTCCAGTGGCATAACTATGGGACCAGAATGACAAGAGTCATTGTTCAAAACTCCAGCCATATCCTTGCCTTGTTCTAGGAAGCCGTTGTTGTGCCTCTGAAGGTTTAGGGGACTGAGAAATACAGATATTTAGGGAAGCAAGTTTCAGTTCTCATTGCTTTGATTTTATACTGACAGACCTCATGCTCTTCTAGACTAAGATTTCTAGTCTCTTTGCAGAACTAGTCATTATTTCCAGCCATACAGGCACTTTTAAGATGGCATAATCAGAGCAAGGTGAATGACACATATCTAAGTGGAGATGCCATTAGGTTGTGTAGGACGGTATACAACATTATTGACCTCATAAGCTGTTCTGGGAGGCAGACTACCCAGGGGAGTAGTTACAAGCTAACTTAAGGACTTGAAACTGGGGCCTTAGAAAACTCTTTTCTTACAAGAAAACTATCAATTAGGTCTCTGAAGCTTCTCATATAGCATTAAAACATATCTTTCCTCTCCTTCCCATTATGCTCAGGATAATGGCCACAGATACAAGATTATAAACATGCTATTTACATCTACAAAGGTGTTGGTAGACTTACGAACACAAGGTACTAAATTTGCACCCAGAATCAGATCTCAGAAGCAATTATTTACATAAGTCATTCTTATGCATGTGTGTAGCATAATACCATGCAGATTTTATGATTAATATGGATTGCTGTATGAATAAAAATTAACATCAAACAAAAAAGGCATTTTGCAAAGATGTAAAGATACAAAAAAGCAACTTTGCCCATCTTATTTTCTAAAAGCAATCAGGTCTTCCTGTTACAAATTCTGCTAAACAACAGAGAACTTCTGAGATCCATCAGAAAATTCAGTTCAGAAATGCAAAACTTTGAAAAGTGATACATATAACTTTAAAAATCTCCTTTCTGAAAAAAATCATTAAAAACATTTAATCTATTTCAGTTCAGCAGTCCTATTCATTTGATAGGCAATTTTCATCAGCAGTGGAGCTATGAAGTTACTGTCTGCAGATTTTTTTTTAATCACTATGTACTTTGAGGTTCTACTAAAGCTTAATAAATTTTCTTACAGGTCTGGAGTACTATATAAATTTTTCAGAGCTGTGCTGGCATAATTGGTAATACAAACTGTCTGGCTTTAAGAAAGTTACAAGCTTTGGCTCCAATCCTGCAAACACTTACTTAAGAATTTAACTTACTGCACAGAACTGACTACTTATGCATAAGTTAAGCATATTTGCAAATATTTGCACAGTATGGACATCTGTTCGCATAGCCAGTCATCTGATAGAAGATTTAGCTTTAAATCCTAGAGCAGAGAACCAATATTAAAATAATGAATTCCTCACTTATAAATACCTTTCTTTGGCATCAAGCATGTCAGATGCCAAAAGGGTGGAATAGAAAAGTTAAAACCAGAGAAAGAGAGGAAACAGCAAATCATAACAATTGGTTCTGCTGCTCATGTAACTAAAGAAGTCTGGTTTCTGAAGGATGCATGTCTCAAGACTGAGCTCCTGCCTCATTTTAAACCCTTGCTGAACTAAGCTCATACTATACTATAAATGGCCCATTTTCACAGCTGCCATTTTGACAAAGCTCTAAAATATCCCTAATAGCACCTTCTCTTTATCAAATTTGGTTTAAATTAACAAAGAGGCTCAAAAGTTTTCAGTGGGATAAGAAAAGGGCACTCTACAAAGCTGACCCATCAATAAAACGACTGGGTAAGTCTCATTTCCTTAGGAAACCAGGCCAAACCCCTCCCACCTTTGACATGCCTCTCTCTTATTGTCTTGGAGTTTGAACATGTCCTGTTCCACTCATACTCTTTAACACAAAAACCTTTTGTGATCAGTGAATTTAGAATTTTAAAACCTGACACCAGGCAGAAATAAACATAAAGGAGGAAAGGCAACTTCACATTTATTCAACACTAAGCAAGAGAAATGCAGCCTACGTAGTGCTTAAGGCCTTGTGTCCATCACATCCGCAGAGCTGCTATGTGGAGCTCTGCTTGTTTAGCTTCTAAAGAGCTGAGCAGATCTTACTCGGGATTAGGATTTATGGTTCCCAAGGAGTTTATTTTAAAGCTGATGCTTAGGGCACTAAACCATTTCCTCCGGAAAACACAGGAATGGACAAAGAGGGTGGAGGTGAGGTGGTCGGCAGCAAGGAGACAGCGCAGGGCTCCACCAGGGCCCTGGGTGACAAGACTGCTCTGCTATAGCTCGTTTCTCCAGGGTTCCCAATGCCTTTTGCAAACCAAGGGACAGCTGACCTTTGCAAAGCCCCGGTACCACAGAAAAATAAAACGCCCAGATGCTGTGAGAGAAACGGGGTCGGCAGAGGGGGTGCTCTGCCGGGGCTTGTGTGGAAGCTGTGTCACAAAACGTCCGTGTCACACCAGGACCGGGGCTGGCTGCGCACAGCAGCCTGGAGACCGGCCCCAGCCCTGGGAGAAGGGCACCCGCCTCCTGCCCGAGCGGCGGCCCCGGCTCCGCCGCGAGGAGCGCGAGCACCGCCGGGGCCAGGCAGCGGGGCGCGGAGGCGAGCCAGAGAAGCAGCGCTGCGGCAGAGCCTGTCCCGCCGCCGAGCCCCGCGGGTTACCTGGTGCAATGAGCACCCACTGGCCGGGGTGCGCGTCCGTGGGACGCTGCTCCGCGCCGTGCATGCTCCGTGCCCCCCGGCCGCCGCCCGCGCTCCCGCCGCTCCCGCCGCCGCCGCCGCCGCCGCCGCAACATGGCGGCCGGGGCGGGGCCGCGCAGCGGGAGGAGAGGCGGGAAGAAGTGCCGCGTGTCCCGGCGGCCGCGCGCCGCGGAGCCCGCCGCGCGGCAGCAGGGCACCTCTACGCCGCGGGCGGAGGAGGGGGCAGCGGAGCGCTTAGAGCGCTGCGGCTGCGCTGTCGCTTCCCCACCCCCCCTCCCGCTCCGGGGAATGGTACGAGCCACTGTGGGCGGGACCGAGGGCGCCAAAGCTCCTCCCTTCGCCCCGCCCGCAGTCGGCTGGCCGTTGGGCGTATGCGGAGGGGGGAAGGGCGGGCGGGGAGGAGCCTTCCTCTCCCGTCTGCGCGCAGGGGCGGGCCGGCGCTACGCGCGCAGCCTCGGCCCCCTCGCACCGGCAGGGCTGACCGGCAGCGCCTGCCTTTTAACCCCGTCTGCTTCCCAGCCGGAAGGTGCCCGTTTCTCAGGTGGCTGTGGCAGACTTCAGTGCGGGCGCACCTGAGGGGGGCGCCTGCCCCATGGGCAGGGAGGACCCCTATCTCTGCCGTATGCTTTGTCTTAAGGAGCCGCAGCTTCGGTTAGAAGAGGTGAATTTGGAGCTAATGGCACAAATTCAGGGCTTCGAAGATGATTAAGGGATGGGAGCACGTATGGGGAGAGGCTGAGAGAGCTGGGACAGTTTAGCCTGGAAAGAGAAGGCTCAAGGGGGAATCTTGTCAATGTGTATAAATACCTGAAGGGAGGGGATAAAGAAGGAGCCAGACTCTTCCCAGTAGTGCCCAGTAACAGGACAAGAGGAAATGAACACAAATTGAAATACAGGGAATTCAGTTTAAACATATGAAAAAACCCTTTTACTGTGAGGGTGGTCAAGCACTGGAAGAGATTGCCCAGAGAGGCTGTGGAGCATCTGTCCCTGGAAATGTTCAAAACCCAGCTGCACACAGTCCTGAGCAACCTGCTTTAGCTGGCCTTGCTTTGAGCAGGGGAGTTGGACTAGGTGATCTTCAAAGATCCCTTCTGACTTCAGTGACCCTGTGAAACGATTCTGCGAAATTCCAGTCCTCCAAAGCTGGGCATGGGGAGATCCAGAGCTTCCTCGTAACTGTCATTCTCCATGGTGTATAATACGACCCTGTTAAATATGTCCTATACCTATGGATAGCACCAAGGAGCCCCAGTCACCAAATAAGATCTGCACATATGTATATCTTCATATGCCTATATATATACGTAAGTAGACATGCACAGCTTCACCAACACAAGACTGGGTTGATGGCCAATGTCCCAGGAATTTAAGAGACAGATATTACATGATATCAAAAGTATTAAAGTATACATATCAATTGCAAATCTCAGAGATATGAAACAAATATTAAAAACATACTAACATTTATGCCCCAAAACAGAACAGAACTAACCAAGGCCAACATATGCAAAACAGCTGAGTTGATGTAAGGCTGAAAAAAATAATTTCCTGAAGTTTGAGCATATACATTCATAACTCTGAGATTACATTAATCTAAATTTGTTTTAATTTTCCCATTTTTTTTCTGCCTGAAGTGGGACAGGATATAAGTGCCAAAGACCACACCACACCATGTGTTTTGAAGGAGAAGTCCCCCCTGAAATCACAGGGAAGTTCTGCTTTCAAAATGATTGCAAGTTGCCATAGCATATGCCTGGATTGCAACATTCACTGATGGATCTTGTAAAATCCTCTTCAATACTTCCATTAGCAAAGAGAAAAAGAGACTCCCAACTGTTCTACTGTAATCTGTACAAGAGCAGCAGGAGAGAATGCAGCCAGGAAAGTGTGCATGGGATGTGGCTATGGAGGATCCTCTTGTATCCCTCCTGGGAAACCTGCATGCTCGATCACCTCCCTGAAATGCCTGTACACCAATGCACGCAGCATGGGGAACAAACAGGAAGAACTAGAGATGTGTGTGCGGTCGCAGGGCCATGATCTCATTGCCATTACAGAGACATGGTGGGATAGCTCACATGACTGGAGTGCTGTCATGGATGGCTACGTGCCTTTTAGGAAAGACAGGCCGGGAAAGCGAGGTGGTGGAGTTGCTCTTTATGTGAGAGAGCAACTGGAATGTATCGAGCTGTGCCTAGGGGTGGATGGAGAGCGAGTCAAGAGGTTATGGGTAAGGATTAAAGGGCAGGCTAGCATGGGTGACACTGTGGTGGGTGTTTACTACAGGCCACCTGATCAGGAAGAGGAAGTCGATGAGGCCTTCTACAGACAGCTGGAAGTAGCCTCATGATCCCAGGCCCTGGTTCTCATGGGGGACTTCAACCACCCTGATATCTGCTGGAAAGACAACACAGCTAGGCTCAAACAGTCCCGGAGGTTCCTGCAGAGCATTGGTGGCAACTTCTTGACACAGGTGGTGGAAAAGTCAACAAGGAGAGGTGTTCTGCCGGACCTCGTACTAACAAACAAAGAAGGACTGGTTGAAGACGTGAAGGTCGGGGGCAGCCTTGGCTGCAGTGACCATGAGATGGTGGAGTTCAGGATCCTGCGAGGAGGAGGCAGGGCACTAAGTAGGATCGCAACCCTGGACTTCAGGAGAGCAAACTTTGGCCTCTTCAGGGACCTACTTGGAGGAATCCCATGGGTTTGGGCCCTAGAAGGAAGGGGTGTTCAAGAGAGCTGGTTAATGTTCAAACATCACTTCCTCCAGGCTCAAGAGCGGAGCATCCCTATGAGTAGGAAGTCAAGCAAAGGAGGCAGGAGACCTGCATGGATGAGCAAGGAGCTCCTGGCAAAACTCAGCCAGAAGAAGGAAGTATACAGAAAGTGGAAAGGGGGACAGGCCACTTGGGAGGAATATAGGAACGTTGTCAGAGTATGCAGGGATGTGACAAGGAAGGCTAAGGCCCATTTGGAATTAAATCTGGCAAGAGATGTCAAGGACAACAAGAAGGGCTTCTTCAAATGCATCAGTAGCAAAAGGAAGACTAGGGAAAATGTGGGCCCATTGCTGAATGGGGGGGGGGATGCCCTGGTGACGAAGGATGCAGAGAAGGCAGAGTTACTGAATGCTGCCTTTGCTTCAGTCTTTACTGCTCAGGCCAGCCCTCAGGAACCCCAGACCCTGGAGGCAAGAGAGAAAGTCTGGAGAAAGGAAGGCTTTCCCTTGGTCGAGGAGGATGGGGTTAGAGATCATTTAAGCAAACTTGACACCCACAAATCCATGGGCCCTGATGGGATGCACCCACGAGTGCTGAGGGAGCTGGCGGACATTATTGCTAAGCCACTCTCCATCATCTTTGAAAGGTCATGGAGAACAGGAGAGGTGCCTGAAGACTGGAAGAAAGCCAGCGTCACCCCGGTCTTCAAAAAGGGCAAGAAGGAGGAGCCAGGGAACTACAGGCCAGTCAGCCTCACCTGTATCCCTGGAAAGGTGATGGAGCAGCTCATCCTGGAGGCCATCTCCAAGCATGTGGAGGACAAGAAGGTGATCAGGAGTAGTCAGCATGGCTTCACCAAGGGGAAATCATGCTTAATCAATCTGATAGCCTTCTATGATGGAATGACTGGCTGGGTAGATGAGGGGAGAGCAGTGGATGGTGCCTACCTTGACTTCAGCAAGGCTTTCAACACCGTCTCCCATAACATCCTCATAGGGAAGCTCAGGAAGTGTGGGCTAGATGAGTGGACAGTGAGGTGGATTGAGAACTGGCTGAATGGCAGAGCTCAGAGAGTTGTGATCAGCGGCGCAGAGTCTAGTTGGAGGCCTGTAGCTAGCGGTGTCCCCCAGGGGTCAGTCCTGGGTCCAGCCCTGTTCAGCTTCTTCATCAATGACCTGGACGAAGGGACAGAGTGCACCCTCAGCAAGTTTGCTGACGATACAAAACTGGGAGGAATAGCTGATACCCCAGAGGGCTGTGCTGTCATTCAGAGAGACCTGGACAGGCTGGAGAGGTGGGCGGAGAGGAACCTCATGAAGTTCAACAAGGGCAAGTGCAGGGTCCTGCACCTGGGGAGGAATAACCCCATGCAGCAGTACAGGTTGGGGGTTGACCTGCTGGAAAGCAGCTCTGCCGAGAAGGACCTGGGAGTGCTGGTGGACACCAAGTTAAGCATGAGGCAGCAATGTGCCCTTGTGGCCAAGAAGGCCAATGGTATCCTGGGGTGCATCAGGAAGAGTGTTGCCAGCAGGTCGAGGGAGGTGATCCTCCCCCTCTCCTCAGCCCTGGTGAGGCCACATCTGGAGTACTGCGTCCAGTTCTGGGCTCCCCAGTACAAGAGGGATGTGGCACTACTGGAACAAGTCCAGTGAAGGGCCACAAAGATGATTAGGGGACTGGAGCATCTCTCTTATGAGGAAAGGCTGAGAGAGCTGGGCCTGTTTAGCCTGGAGAAGAGAAGGCTGAGAGGGGATCTTATTAACATGTACAAGTATCTGAAGGGAGGGTGTCGAGAGGATGGGGCCAGACTCTTTTCAGTGGTGCCCAGCGACAGGACGCAAGGCAACAGGCACAAACTGAAACAGACAGTTCCATCTGAACATGAGGAAAAACTTCTCCACTGTGGGGGTGACAGAGCACTGGAACAGGTTGCCCCGAGAGGTTGTGGAGTCTCCTTTTCTGGAGATATTCAAAAGCCACCTGGACGCGATCCTGTGCAAGGTGCTCTAGGTGACCCTGCTTGAGCAGGGGGTTTGGACTAGATGATCTCCAGAGGTCCCTTCCAACCTCAACCATTCTGTGATTCTGTGAAGAATAGAACTGGTTGCTGTGTTTGAAATCTTCTGCAAGGAACATTTTCCATATGGATAAAAAGGTTTTAGTAAATAACAACATCAATTTGGCTCCCAGTCATGCAAATTACAGTTTATAATTAGCTGTTGTACACTACTGAGTTTAATAAAGCTCCAAAAGAAGCCAGGAATCCAACACTACAAACCTCCAGATATACTGTATGTGGCAGGGTCAGGTTCGCAGGTGTAACCCTACAGTCGTTGCATGCACAGAGATCCTATTTCCTTTGTGACTTCAGTGTGTGCGAGACCATGTGTGATGGAAATGTTACAGCAAACATTGCTGCACATTTGCAAAACTGAGTTATTAATCCCATGCTTTTCAAAGCACCAGTCCATCCTTATTTAGGCACCTCATAAGCAAACTCATTTGCAGAAGCACCAAGTGCTCCTAACATCAACTGAAATGAATGGATGTTCCAGTTGTTCATTTCTTTTGATTCACAAACATCTCTCACAATTTCTAGATGTATATTGGCCCTGAGACCTACAGTGTACTTTTTCAAGAACTTCCAGTTAGAACTGTTTTTCTCAGATACTCCAAAATGCCCTAAACTGCAATTCTCAAATGAGCTTGAATAAAATTTTAAAATGAAATCAGCTGTGGAACAAAAATAATGCAGTGATTTATACATGTGAAATATTTAAAACTTTCTGTTGTTAATCATGGAAGTTTGAGATATATTATCTGCTTTTATAAACAAATATTAAAACAGTAATTAAGGATTTTTCTCAGGAGCTGATGATACAAAAATCTTATTTGCATAAGAACTAAATATTTTCTCTCCAAGCTCACCAACATTTCTAACCTAGTGATATCTACTGTAAAGAAAATGCTGAAGTTTAAAACCTTAGACTGATTTGAACTGCTGTGGTGATATCATTGTAAATACTCAAATCTTAATTTTACACACATGGGTATTCTCATTTGGGTCAGTATGACTCATCACATACAGAAAGCTAAATGCGTGCAATATGGGACTGCATCCTATCTGAGGACAATCATTTTACACATTTCAGAACCATTTGATATGCATTCATACATCACCTGCACTCTGTCCCTTCCCTCATTTTTGCTAGGGCTGCTTCTAATAATCCAAATGTCTGTGCAAATGCAAGCATCCCTTTTTGCCAAACCAAAATTACTTACTTTCTGCTGCCAAAGAAATGCTACTTTTGCCCACCTTCAGCTGTGGAATTTATCCCTTCCTCTGCAGCTACACAACTAACTTTTAAATAATGCTTGGAGCGAGAGTTGAAACATTGTTTAGAAAGAAGTGCGAGTCTTTTTTAAGCCAAGGTTGTCACTTAAAAGGCAAAAATGTTTCCACTTATGATTATGTTTCACTTTACAATGTTTCAACAAGCAAATTAAAATTATGAGCCAAGTTTAGCTATTTTATGCTTTGGTGCTTCAAACATCTGTATACATGACTTTAAATCTATTGACGTGCATGTTTAAGGGTCAGCTGTATGCATGCAACAGCATTACATTTCATCCCAGTAGGATGCCTATTGCTACATGTAACTTTAGCTGATGTACCAGAATATAAAAGTAATTATGATTCATCTAAAATTGTCTAGTTTGAAATACTGCTCTCCGTTCATTACAAGTCAAATTATTGTTTTGTTTGGCTTTACTGAAAGCAAAATAAGTGTGGTGTTGAAACTATTTGAAAATATTTTATTCAATCTTTATTTTCATTATTTTCTTTGTATTAGACAAGAATTACGCCCCTTCACCCTCATGACTAATGATGGATACATGCAAAAAAGAAAACATTAGATATATATAAAAACTGAAAAGCCTAATAAAACTGTATCAAGAAACATGAATCATGCTTCATTATACATTAAAATAAGCTCATTTAAATGACAAATGGTATATTCTTAGAAAGCATACTTTAGCAGCACATAAAACATTGATGATGTATCTGCGTTCTGACCCACCAAAATAAATCATAGTTCCTCCTCATCATGTGACCAAAAGTACTTTCTGATGTGACCAAAATGCAACATCCATCTCCCTGAGTTCAAGTAACAGGATCATCTCTTCTCATGTGCCTTGGCAGAGTCTCATCCTTTAGCAGGAAGAAATGCCATTTTGGTCACATGAAACACATCTGGCACCTAAGAGGGAAGAGATCAAACTGTGTGGTGCTCCTGTCCTCCAGGATAGGTTTGCTTGACTCAGATAACAGTTTTCCAGTCTCAGGTTTATAACTTCAGAAATACTTAAGAGATGTTAATCCCTCCATTTAAATCCTGCTGACCTTAGATTGTTCAGCTGCAACTCAGAAGAACATACATAGGCTGAAAATAGAGATGCCATGTCCAAAAAGAACATACACATTAATATAAACATTAAGAATTTACAAAATAACTCTCAAAACTCTGTTTTAATTTCTAACTGAAATTCTAAATCAGTTTTTCAAGCTGAAAAGTAATCATTTAAAATAGTTCTTCATGACAGTATTAATCTAAACAAGTACTTTTCTTGTTGAAGTTATTCCATTTTGAATAAAATAGCAGTATTCATATAGAAGCATTTAAATAACAGCAAAGAAAAAAATTATAATGATCTCTGAGCTGGAATTGCCTTGTTCTTTGCACTAATCATGGTTGTGTCACATCTATAGGTGATTATCATCAATTTTTGCCTTAATGGAAATAACCCACTGCATTCCAAATTTTGTCTATATGTCAGGTTTAATAGGGATAAGAGATGGAAAAAGAAGGAAATCAAAATTAGAAGGGGAAAAGATGGGCACACCCATAGAAACTATGGGGTTCATATTGCCTAATTTCAGGCATCTACACTGTAAATACCTACCTTCAAGCTGGTTGGTTAATGTCTCTTTGTGGAATGGAAAGAAACCAAGTGGCTATTCATTGGACCTACTTTATAAGTTTATCTCAGAGATAGCCAACTAGCTAGAGGTATATTTCCAAACTGTAGATGTCTCAGATTAGCAGATATGAACCCCTCCCCTCTTACTTTTTTTCTTTACTGGGCTCCATTTTATACACAGTTGTTATCATTATCTCTTTTAAATCTTTGTACATCCCTCACACTGTAAGGATGGAGAGGACTTTACTGTGGTGTTAGCAGAAATAGGCAGCTGTTGACCCAAGAATGCTGCAATTTTACAATTTTGTTTCAGAGCACTGGAGAATCTTTTTTTCCTCTATTTAAACAACCAGAAAATTCACTTGTTGGGGGTGTGTTGCTATAGCAAGTAGAACTTGGTCTGTTTATAGAAACTGCTTAGTGTGATGTATACTGTTTGGAGAAAAAAGTTGAATGAGCATACAGATTGTGAGCTGGCTTGAAGTGAACGGTAGCAACATTTGTTTAATGTGCATGATACATTCATCCATAGCAGTAAGTTACTGCAAAATATCCTCTAGATTATGAGTCAGATACTGACAAAAAAAAAAAAAATACCACTAACACATACTTGGAAAAACATACGGAGAATTTTTCTGAACATTTTCAGATTAAAAGATGTTACCTCAAAAGTCTTACTGTGGTCATATTAACCCTGCCTACCCATACTGTGGATTTCAAGGGATCTCTCAGCACCATCAGGAGAGTCTCAGAAAACAAGTGCTCACTTGGTAAGCGGAGTATGAAAAGAAATTTTGCCCAATAGAACAGATCAGAAAACAAAAGACATCCAGGTTGGTAACAAATAAGACAGTTCTTGAATTTGAATGTTATATAGTTAGCCTCACAAGTGTGCTGCAATGGTATTATAACTATAAGCCAACAGTACTTGGGCAGTCTTGACTCTGCATCTTTCTTCCATAATATCAACAATTAGAAATGTAGCAACCTTAAAGTAAAAAACTGGAAACAATACTCTGCTATCACAGTTCACCTACACATGCACATATGCATATATATCTATAGACACAGACACAAATACATTTAATAACTATATAATTTATATACAAAAATGTGTGCTATAGATCTGCATATATAAATATAGTGTGTGTGTGTGTGTGTATGTTTCATAAGTCTATATGCCAGTCTGTTGGACCTGAGGTTTCATCTCTTTGATGTAGAGAAAGAGAAGGCTAGATTTCTCAGACAAATCAGTGCTATTTATCCTAGAATGCTATCTATCTAGTCCAGAAAATGCCTCCTCTCCTTTGCTTCATCCATCTTTAAACAGCTCTAATTCCCTTTGATCTTCTGTGCTCCCACTTTTCCCGTTTGAGGAATTCTCCCTGAACAATCACTGTGTGTTTAATGGCTTAATTTCTGCCATTTTTTTCCCCTCTGCTTTTTCTTGACAGCAATCCTGTTATTAAACCAACATATTCATAATTTTAATATCCACCAATAGTCAAGACAGTATTCTATATTCAGAAATCATTACAGTTTCATCATGGTTAACTACAAAACTTAAATAGCCAAATTCTGCTTTCAGCAAATATAAACCAACAGAGTTATCCTCTTACAGGAAACCCTCCAGGTGGGATCTCCAAGGACAGCACTATTTATAATGCTTTCTTTAGAGGCATCTTTCCATACAGGCTCAATCTCTCTTCTAGCAAATATGATGTGCCAGTCTGCTAATGCCAAAGATGGTCATTCATGTGTTTCAAAAAGCAGACTTGGCCCTCAGCTGATTCACTGAATTTCTGTCACTAGAAATGGCATACTAATCCTTATTTAGGTTGGGTAGAGGGTCTCTGCCTTCTACCCAGGACAGAAAGAGATTGGGAACTAATCACAACAGAAAAATAATTATAGAAGCTCTGAGTGGTGTTTATAGCCCAATCTCCTAAGGAAGCAAGGCTTGTGGGAACTTATGCTCTGTAACTATGCACGTCTGAGAGTCCTCCCTCAGTAAATGGTGGCTGACTGCAATCACCTTTGACACAAGTTCCTACATATTTTATGAAAACAAGCAGCTAAGTAGAGGAGGGAAACGCTCTTCAGGTGACATTCAGCTCCTCCTAAAACAGATGCCTACCTCTTGGCAACCCAACAGCTCTCTAGAATCCGTGGCATTTATTGACTGCAGGCTTGATCTGGTTGCTGAAGTGTAATGCCTGGCCACCCACTTCTGGTCCAGCAGGGCTTCGGTCTCCCATAGATCTTTTGTCATATCTTCTAGCTCCATATGGGTGTCTCAGAAACCCTAAGGTAATTTAGATGACATTATTGTCTCTTCTGGGGGAGGAGAGGATTATGAGATGGAGAAATAAAGATTATAATTGCCCTAATTATGAGTATTTTGACATTTAGGCCCTAAAAGGCAGTGGAATATCAACATCATAGCCAAGATTTCACTCTTGTAAGAATTATTTCATTTCAAACTAGGCCTGAATATTACTGAAACCTTTCCAGCTATGAATGACAATGTTCATGAACTGGCTATCCTCTGTGTGGATTATCTACATCTAATAAGAGGTTGAGCTCATGTTGCAATTCAAAAGAAAGTCCAATCAGTTGTGGGACACAAATTGTCTACAAATCAGGCTTTGCTGGTTCTGGTGAATTTGGAACTTTGGGTTATTTTCTTATTTTTATGTCCTAAAAGCCCAAAAGACTGTGAGGGGTGATCTGCCTGTGAGGGGTGATGGCATCCCATCTGTGGACTCACTTATGCACAAAAATACCTCCACAAGGCCAAAAATGGGTTGTGTAGTGATTATGGGATGGCTAAACATGGCTTACGGGTGGAAGTAGGGTGATCCATAAGCTGAAGGTGGCTAGTATGAGTGTAGTTAGAAAGAACAACCAGGCCTAGAGCAGATCAAGGCATCTGGTTGTTGAACCCTAAGAGCCTAATCTAAAGCAGAACACAAATGCTGCCTTCATAGGCATGGAAATATATTTAATACAAATATATTTAATACAAGTTATTTGCTCCTTGTTTGCCTCCATGCAGTTCTGAGACTAGGATTCAGCATTTCCACTGTGAAAGTAGACTGTTGTGCACAGTCTCCTAAAACACAGAGAGACTGCTTCACTTCCCTGTTCTGCAATTCCTGGTTGTGGCTGTTTTACTGTAACCATGGGTGACATCAGGAGAGGTAAAATAAACAGGGTGAGAACATGGCCTCAAACACTATCGTGAGACTGTCTGTATTGTCTAATTGTCAGCAGCTCCTGGCAAAGCTTTGCCCAGTGTATGTTCCCAGACTACTGCCCTGGCACAATTTAAGGGACAACATGCCTCTTCCCAGTGGGCTGCCTGAACAGGGCCACTCTGTTTTGGGGAGAAAGAAAGTACAGCATCATGGACCCATGGAAGTGGCCTGGGCCTGTTTGATTTACTAGTATAGACACAGCCTAGCTTCAGTATATATGTCACAATGTGCCCAGTGAGAATTTTTGCCAAATAGGTCTACTGCAAGCAAGAACAAGAGGTCAATAGTCAAATAAACTTTATAAGGCTCTTCTATTCATAGGAGCTGTGGATGAATAGTGTGTGGAGGTGGCCAGCTCATGCATAGTAAGTCTGACATTTCTGGAGATCTGGGCTTATTGCACCTGCAGAAAGCACACTGTACATCTGCATTGGTAATGTGTGCAAATAGACTGTATAACAACTGCACAGGAGTGTGGGTACTGGTGCATGCACAGTGGCTGTTTGCCCAGAACTGACAACCTGGCCAGAGCTCCAAATGAACTGACAGACATGCAGAAATCCTTGATAAATGACCATATTTTTCTTTTTCTGATGATGCTACAAAATTTCTAGGTGGAAAAAGAAACTTGTTTGTGGAAATATGCAGGTATACCTAACTTACATATTTAAGATTTTTAATTGAATTGATTCTGAGTTAATGGCTCTCATATTATATAAAGCTTTTCACTTCACAACAGTTTCTCATTTATCTTTTAAAAGTATTCTGAATTCATGTGCAAAATAAATCTTACTGCTAATTAGGTATTTGGTGATTTCTTAGCTTGCTGCATGTGTTAATCATACTGAAACTAGCTCTATTCTAAGGTTACTGCTAAATTTGACTGAAAATCAGAAAGCTCAGTTGAATTATACGTTGGCTTATGAAGTGTTGTGTCTTCACTAATGCAAGTAAGTCTATTATTTTGTGAGCACTGCAAAGAGATTATATTGTTAATATGCATAAAAATAGATTTCAGCCAAGTATGTACTCAAGGGGAATTCTAGAAGGCAAAGGGTCCTTGTTATTTGAAACATCATTAACAGTATTTTGTGACCTCCGAAGCAGATCATCAGAAAAATGACTTGTTAAAGTATATGCACTATCTATAGCTTTATTTAAACAAAGGGCCTGTGTGAGATGCTGTATCAAAAGTTCTGTACAAATCAAGAAGTGCTGTCTTTGACATAACCCTTATCAAGAGCATCATACCAGAAATGAAAAACTGGCAATAAATCATACCTCATACTGGTTTTGGGAAGGAACCAAACTGATTACAAAGAAAGATTGTAAATTGATTTAAAATGTGAAAGGGTAGTATTAAACTTAAAGACTGCTGTACTTGTTCCATATCTTTAGAAGTGACTGGCTGAAGACTGACTTGCCTATAGTCTGAAACAGACTTTTTATCATCTGTCTGCTGGACAGAACAATACAGGCATGTTTCATTTATTTAGAAAATGGCCAGGGGCCAAAGAAAGATTAAAAATGTAAGCAAGAGTCAGTGCAATGGTTGTTCCTGTAAGAGTTAGGCATTTGGACTGCAATATCAGCAAATCCTCCCACAAAATATATATTCCTACAATACATGGTTTGCATTTGATGTCCTGGAAAAGCAATTGGTAGGATAAGGACAGCCTTACCAGTTACTCCGTCACAGTTGAACTCGGAATGCATTTGGAGCTTAAAAGAGTAAACAAAAGTAATTGACATACTTAAATAAGTTGTTCTGTGAGCAGCAGAACCAATGAATACAATCAAACTCTAATAGGAAAAAATTGTTTCTTATGGATTTCTATCCTTTGTTCTACAACCTCCCCTGCCATAATAACCCCAGATCCCCGGCCCAGTTCCTCATCAGCATTTCAATCTGCCAAGATTCAGTATATCCTGCTGCTAGTCTAGAGCTGTGCATATGCTGGTTGGCCCTCTGGCCACTGCCAAACAGACCATGCAAAAGCTAAATTCAGTGCATCTCCCTCTCAGTGAGGGCAACTCATCTGTGTCTCTTACCTCTGTCCTCCAGATAGATCTTCATTGTTCTGTAGGTACTTAGGATGGGATCAAGCCTACCTAACTTAGGGACCTAACTTGAAATTAAATTCCAGGAAACTAGTGAGCTGGTCTTTTTACAGTGGCTCTGCCCTGACTAGAAGGACAGCAGTGCCTGTCTACCTAAGACTAGACACCTAAACCTGGCAGACAAGGTCTGTCTTTGGAGGCTTCCAAAGATGTTTACCTGTCTCCACTGACTGTAGTGAGAATCCTTGCTCTTAGGAGGGCTTCTTCTCCAGTTGCCTGAAATTTTGGTTCAAGTTAGGAACCTAAGACAATATTCCAGTTGTAGCTGTCTTTGGGCCTTACTCTTCTTTCTAATTTGGTTGAAACTTGTCACTAAGTTCAGAAGAGACTGCCCAATTGCAGGAATTATGGGAAACCAAGCTAAAAATACTAGCAATTAGGAAACATGTGTATTTAATATAGTGATTTATCTGCTTTAAGATCGTTATAGATAATGTAGAAAAAGTGTTGCAAAGAATACAATAAATTCTCATTTAGTACCATTAAAACTTTTTATGAATAGGTGAATACCAGTCCAAAACTTATGTCTACCTGGAACAATTTAATTCAAGAAATATAGAACAGTTCAGTCCAAGATGTCTGTTTGGGTATGGAAACTAATTCTGCAACATACATCATAACTGAACTGAACAGAAGACTAAAACATTTTTTGAACAGAAACTTCTGTAGAAAAGCTATGCATTAACAGTTGAACTCAGACAGTTTATTAATATTCTTAAGTCTTCTGAATCTACCCAGATTGGTGGCTGATGTGATTCCTTAACCTTTCTCAGAAATATGTTTTTAATTTTTGCTTGACACTCAGGTTCAGCAAAGATCCATGGTTTTATGATTTAACTGCACTCAACTGTTTTGGAACATATACAGTTCATTACACAAAGAGAGCAGGAGAACATGAATTAGTTCAAAAGGACATTAACAGAATTTCAAATAGGTCAGTTTGGATAAAATAAGAAACAGCCTGAGCCAGTATCCAAAAATCTGACCAATTTCAAGCTGAAATCTTTTTTTGCATTCAGTTAAACAAAGCCTACATTATAAAATTCTGTTTTGTGCCTTTTTGCTCTGTTGAGGTGAAGCAGGAATGAGGACATACTCTGATAGTATTTCCACTACTATGCTAGCTCTAACTCAAACACAAATGTAAAGTGGATGAAATCTCACAGGAAGTCCATTTCTAGTTCAGCTGTGCAGACAAAAGAAGTGTGGGTGTTTGGGAGTGAACATACATAGTTTTCTTCAGTGAATCTTTGAAGACTTTACTATAAAAACCTGACATTTACAATATGGAGTATTTGTCTGTTTTGCTACCTATTCTTAGCACGCTCACTTTATTTTTTTTTTTCCCCCCAAATTGAGTGCCAGTTTGGCAAGAACATGCATTCAGGAAACATGCTAAGGAATCTCTAATTGCCTGGGCTTGCTTTGTCTTAGAGACAACATCTGCAGCAGTGCTGAATCCCCATCTATTCTCTGTGACATTGGCACAACCAAGAACATTCTCCCTATTAAATGACCAACCTCCCTTCAGAGGGCAAAAAGCCATGTTCATTAGGCTTCTCCCATTCACACACAGTGAGACCTTGGTTCTTTCCTTCTCAGATGTGCAAATACCTTCCGACTCTGTGCTAGTCTGGATATAGACCCATCTGAGGTCACTTTTTGCTTCACAGAGAGAGATGAAATAAAACTTTCAGAGTCAGCTTGCTTTTGTAGCAGAATGCTTGAGGAAAGGTTCTGGACTCTGAGAGAAGGAGATTTGCACTAGACTACTAAAGATACTACAGGTACTAAATCCATTACGTGAATGCTTCTGAAAAAGAAGAAAGCCTAAATTATATAGAAAACATCCATAGTTTTATTTGTCTAATATATAGTTTGTGAATTACATAGAATACATCTAGAACAGTGTCAGCCTTTAGGAGGGAGGTTGGACTAGACGATCTCCAGAGGTCCCTTCCAACCTCAACCCTTCCGTGATTCTGTGATTTCTTAGTTCTGCCCTCAAGATTTCCACATTCAAAGCACTTAAAAGTGGCAAGCAAAAGATAACACCTTTTTTTTATACTAAGGCTTTGCCACTCTACTTCTTCATGCTTGCCACTCCTCAGGAAATCTTGAGGGCCAAAGACCAAAAGAAGGAAAAAAAAAGGGAAATAAAAATACAAGAAAGGAGGCACTTTGGCAAAGGAGGAGAAAAAGGTATGAAAAGAAAAGGCAAAAGAAAAATGAAATATGTCTAGTGTGAGAGAAGGAAAAAAATTACTGCAGGTAACACTAGAAATTTCTTACCCTACAGACCATGTCATTTGCTCAGAAGTAAGCAGCTGTACCCAGCTGAGACCTGGATTTGTCAGAAACATTGGGGTTCTCTTGCCAGAAGTTGGACCTAACTTCCAAAGATCAAGGAAAACAGGGACAAGGATGAAGGGAGCTTTTTACCTTGTTGCTTTGAAAGGATGTGCCATAATAAAAGCTCTCAAAAGGACTCTCCCCCTCTCTCCTCCACTGCATGAAAAATGGCAAACTTTAACAATGCCTGTAGGACTCCCTTGTCAAAGATTTGGTTATAATGCAGCTTGGACAGCCAGGGTGGACGAGGCCAAAGGGTGATATAAATGGAATTGTAAGTTTTGTTGTATTTTGTTTTTTATTTCTTATAGGAAAGCTCTTTAGTTTAGGTCTCCACCTAGGTATTTTTCTTAACCTAGATATAAAACAGTGTGGCTCCATCCAAACTGGCCAGCCAAACTGCATTATAAGGTCAGGCCATAAACAAATTTAGCAACTGTTGTTAATTAAATAGTTATTGTAGTATAGATGGGGTCAAACAAAGGGTATGTGTGGGAGGGAGGGGAAGAGAAGGCCTAAGTGGCAAAAGCCGGGGGGAGTCTTGGCTCCTGATTTAGAAGGAGTGAACAAGCGAGTACTCTCTGGATAAGGCCTCTGGGACAAAACACAATAATACTTAACAGTTCAAAGTTTGGTGCAACTATTAAGCAATTAATAGCAAAGGACAGCCCATGTTCTCTCATTCACACTTTTCCAAGAGCAAACTGTATGCTCTGCCACTGCATCTTGGTCAGTAAGATTTGTCTTTGCTCACGCAGAAATATTGTATCTACCTCTATCAGCGATATCACTTTAACAGCAGTGCTGCATTGACATATTAATGCCTCCCTGTGCCAGGATTTTGTCCAAGTTCCAGCTGGTTAAAAGAGTTGTTATGGAATGGGAATTCCAGCCGGAGATTTATAGAAGAGCAACAGAGGAAAAAAAGAAGACTACATTTAATTTCAATGCTCAGAAATGTGTTCTCCTTGTTATGAAAATGGAACCCTGCCTGCGTGTCTGCAGCCTGCCTTGCATACTGATTTTGTGTGTGCCTAGCTAAAACTGGTGCATGTGATATGATCTGATTCTGACTCCACAGAAGAAGGCAGGAGGAGCAAAATTTACGTTTCAGGTCTGTTAGGCATTTTAAAGTTAATCGGGTCCTTTGGGTCTGATATAATTTGCGTAAGATTGCTGTTGATGATTAGAATAGCTATTTAAGATTTTTGTTAATAGTCTGTTACGTGGACCAAGTGGAAAGATTCCAACAGCAGTCTGCTAGCTTTTCCCTGTCACATTCAGGTTACAGACCCTTCACAGATGTTGTAAATAGACATCAATACTAAAAGGGAATATTACACAAATTAAAATCATAAGTGTGCTCAAACTGCCAACACAGATATTTTGTTAAAAACATCTGTCACATAAAAGCAAACATTTAAGGCCATTATATTTATAACAATTGTTTTCCTTTTTAATATGTACTACATATTTTTCTTTTCTTCTGTTATTATTGACTTGGTTATTTTTTCTTTGACTTTAATACTTATTTTTTCCAACATTACTTATGTCCTTGACTATATAAATAATAATGTGGACTTTTAATGAAAAGAAATAAATCTCAGTTGTTGGAAATCTAATAGGTACTTGTACAATGAATGAATCAACTGAGAATCCAACACCATGTTCTCCAAAAAATATATAGTTATCAGATATTATAAAGAAAAGTATTAAGCTGGATGTCTGTTCAATTACATCCCGTTATTTCATTCTGTTGTGAAACTGATTTCTCAGATGAAAAGGATAAAACGGCATATAAATCCCCTGCTCTGGGCCTTTATCTTGCGTTAGTGCTGATGGGTCTGTTCTAGTCATGCAACCGGTCACAGTGACACCATTTTGGCAGAGCTCCCCGGGCTGGACCTGGCCAGGCTGCCTTGCAGGGCGACACCCGGGGCCCTGTTATTGTCCTTCCCTTCCTTCTCACAGCCAGCCACGCTTTGCTGCTAGCAGAACAAGTGTCTTGGTCTGATTAAAAAACAATACTTACTATTTTTTTTATTATCTGTGTACTGGAAACTGCTTAAATATATGCTCAACTTTAAGTTCACACTTAATTTTTTTCCTTAAGTCTATGTGAGTGTAGTGATTTCTTGATATAAGGCCTCTGTATAATTAGACATAGTTGAAGAACAGTTGCGGTCTCTTGACACAGTTTTTGTTAGGCTCAGAGGGTGTGTTAGACCCTTTACAAATGTAAATAGAGGCACAGCCCATGTCCTGGGAAGCTAATGAACTGACTCAGACTCACATAGAAATGCCCCAAAATAAAAATAAATACTGGTTTCTGGTTCAACTCAAGAACAGAGCAGACCTCATGAAGAGATTAGGAAGACGCTCTGTAGTGTAGGACTGAGCAAGCCAGGCTCACAGAATCAGCGAAATGTGGTTGAAAAAGATCTCTGGAGGTTGTCTAGTCCAACCTCCCTCTCGAAGCAGGACCACCACCAGCACTAGAGCAGCTTTTAGGCTGAAGCAATGTTGAACATTTTTTTTAGCTGGTTGTAAGAAGCTATCCCCACTTACTGCTCTGTGGCATGGAGTATCATGACCCTTTTAAAAACTTGTTTACAGCTTCTCCAGAATTCTCCTATACATCAAGATTAGGCCCAGCTGACTAAATAAAGGCCTCATACACTTTAAGGTGCTATTATTAAAATCAGATTAAAGCCAAAACCAGAAGTCACTGGGCTTCATTCAGTTGCCCAAACACAGTTAAGTGTCAATTTAGATGGTCAAGTGTATTCCTGTAACATCCAGCTGCTGCTGCTGGTTTGGCCTATGTCCTGTGTCATATCTTCCAGGCATCTGTAGAGATGCCTCAGATATTTCCCTGTATAGATGTATCCTTATGGTCCTAGGGAATCTCAGCTGGACACCTATGTTTAGGCAACTCAGCTGGGCTCCAGTGACTGTAACGAACAGATTTTTGTTGACTATGTCAGGAGCTTACACAACATGCTCATCAATAAACACCTGCATATAGGCACCCATAGGAGCCAAATCCTACCTTGAGTGACAAGTCAGGAGGCTTCTGGAAAAAAGGAGTTTTAAACACTGACTTAAAGGAGACTAGGTTCATCACCCACCTTTACTGTAAAGGTATGTATGCCATATCCTTAATGTTTCAGAGGAAAGGATTAGGAGGCCATGCCGCATGAGCCTAGACTCTCGAGTCTGTACCAGCCTTACTCAACCAAAAACATCTGAATTTAAGCTTCTCTCATATATTTTTCAGGGTTTGTGTGCTATCTGACTAACACTTAGCTGTGTACTCTCTGTATTTTTTATTTGGATTTCATAGTATTTGTTAAATTGTCTTCTGTTGATATTTTTCACAATATTTCATCTAACAGAAGATACTTGAGAGAAACAGTTAGAAAAGATAGTGAAAGTACATAAAAGAATGAGAAATTACAATTTTCCCCGCTAAAATGATACGACAAATATTTTAGGTTTTTTTGGTGGGAAAATGGAAATGACAAATAAAATGAGGCTCTTGGAATTACTGCTGTTATGAACTGAAAACCAGAACCACCAGATGTTCAGGCAGTGTGTAGATAAGACCCACCAGCGTCAAGGCACCAAACTGACAGATTCTTGTAAAGCACGAAACCCCTAGGTACATGACCTGTATGGAATCCTGCACTGGAAAATATACAATTCCTGCAATATGTCAGTTGCTCTGTTTTCTGGTCATCTTGATTTTTGTATATGTATCTTACTTCAAGATGCCTTATTTGCTGTACTCTGCGTTAGTCTGAGTAATCATTTCTCAGTCTGCTTGCATGTGCACTTAGTTACTTCATATCCATTATTTTGCTTTGTGAATGTTATTACTGCTGTTCGTGGCGTGAGTGCTGGTAGTATTGTGCATCCCTGTCCTTTATGAGCTAAAAAGTGCATGAATTCAGGCATTCCTGTACCTCTCATTCTATTTTAATTTCAAATTAAGCTATTCCCTGTAATTTACCAGGTACAGCAGTAGAGATCTTCAGAGAACTGTTTTAAGGTTCATGTGCATTCAAAATATTTATTTACAGCTGGGGCAAAGGAGCTTTCCCCTTCTGGGTTAAATGAATTGGAAGATTTGGTAGGAAACATAATGTGAGAATCAAACCTCTATGCTATTTGTTTCAGAAAAAATGAAGCAGTAGACAAAGTTAAGAGGTAGCTGAGGGATAATGCAGTATGTGTAGCAGTTTGGGAGGGATTTTCCTCCCAACGGATTTTATGTTTAATTGCATTGCAGCTTTGCATTGCCACTAGATTCTGCTGAGACAGAGATAAAGTACCACAGGGAAGAGCAGCATGCAAATATTTGCTGCAAATTCACTGACATATTACATCTTGGTAATCCCATGTGCTCTCTTGCCTTGCAGAAAAGCAATCCTTTGAAATCTCTTCCCTCTCAGTGCAAGACGGTTTGACAGGTCAACGATCTCTCAGTACCAGAGGGAGAAGGTTGTGCTGAGCCAGCAGGCTGGCACATCTCATGTGGCAAGACTGTGCAGGACCTGACAGGTCAGGAAAATACAATCTTGGGTCTTTGGGGTTTGTTCTAGGTCCTTCCAAAGCTCAGCGGGAACTTTCATTGCCTTTTCCGAGTGTTAGATGAGACCCTCTATGCACAGATTTTCATAGTACTCA
Source organism: Apteryx mantelli (assembly GCF_036417845.1). Lineage (NCBI taxonomy): Eukaryota > Metazoa > Chordata > Aves > Apterygiformes > Apterygidae > Apteryx > Apteryx mantelli. The sequence goes on from NC_089978.1 coordinate 31,808,010, forward strand.
GTTCAGATCCTGTTTCATGCACTGACTGATGGACGTGGTGTTGCAACTGTTTTAGAGTCTGCAACATGCAGCCTTTGTGCTAAACTGTTGTATCTATGCCTGCTCTCTTCCTTCATGTATACAGTGACACAGGAACCTGTATTTATCCTCGTATTCATTGTGCTTTCAACTGTGTTTAGCACTTACAAGTGTATTATATTTAATATTTTTCTGTTGAAGCCTTTGTTCACCTGATTCTTTGATCTCACGTATCCAAATATAAATAGTCTCTCAAATACTGTACTTGGATGGTCAGAGGAAGGAACAGTCTTTGCAAATATACATTGCGTCAGTATCTCAAAAATCAGGGACAGTCACATTTGTAAGGCCAAACTGTATCCTCTGTTTGTAAGACAGCAAGAAGTAGGGAAGCTTCTTATCACTACCCAGAGCGGCTCTACATGGGGGTGAGAGGCACTAGAGAGTGTCAGTCCTGTGCTGATGCTGTGCTGCACTGATACGATGGGAATGAACAGCTACGGGGGAGGACATGAAGGTCATGCAACCCTTTGCAGTTTCAGTCTCCCCTTACTGCAGAAGTGTGAGGTCCCTAATAATCTCCATAATGTGGCCTTGGAGTGAGAGCAGAGGGTGAACTTCCAACTAAGTTTCCACTTAAGACAGACCTTCGTGGTTCCTACATGGGAGGCCATTCAAGCCAACAAGGGCTACGATCTTCTCCATAGGACTGCTCCCATGTGAAGCTGGAAGGTAGAGACGAGGCCAGTGCCAATTACATTTATGGTATAAACTCTCTTGGGTGAGAGTCAGGCTTACAACTCATCTTAAAACGCCTGGATGCTTTGGGAGCTATGTAAATGGTATGGCTGAGCTGTCATTTCATAGGGGAAATTCAGACGATAGGGTATTCAAGCCATATAAATTTTGCTGTTGCACATTTATGCTTTGCATTAGAGTATTTCCTATAAAGATGAGGTGAAAAGGAGTAATGGTCCTTAGTACAAAAAAGAAATATATGAATACAGAAGGTAAGTTTTATTTTTGTTTGTTTAGGATGACCTCCCAGTTTCTTTGGAACAAATAGAACATCAAACATGACAAAAAAGCCACCCCAAAACATGTTATCTGAATACTTCTGATATGATAATAAATTAAATGTTTAACAAAATGAATATTTTAAGTCTCAGATACTGACTTCAGAGTAAACTTGAGAAGGAGAAGAAAATGTCACTTTTTCTATTGTGTTCAGGGAACTGACTGGGAGATTTATCAACACAATAAAGGAACGTGGTTCTTAATGCACAAAAGCATAAGCTTAGATCTGTGTTGCTAAGGACACCTTCAAAACAGCTCAAATTCTAGACCCAGTCCCTTCTCTGGCAGGAATCCCCCTGCATGCTTATGCAAGCATGTCTGCTTCCATAAATTGTTGATCGGGCCCTGAGGTTTTAAAAGATAAATTTTAATTTTGGAGCAACCAGAATATCTATCCTCTCTGGGGAGACCCAAAGTCCCTGGGTTTTAGACATTTTCCACATCCAAAGATTCTTTGTTGCCCATGCCCTGGAAAAAGGGGAGGGGAGGGGGCTTAGCAACTGAGGTCTGAAGGCAGCATTTACAATAAGGAGATTCTAAGTGATTTTATTTTAGTTAAAAAATATACTAAAATATGATGATAATTTGATTGGCAGCAATGACCGTGCCAAGGGGCATGAGAGAAAAAGGACTCCAGTAACCTTCAAGACTTCTAGTTTTGGAGGATATTTACAGACCTCGATGTGTTTGTCCCAGTAGGATGTAGCCTCCACACAGGAGATGTGCCCTCTCACAGTCTCTTCCCCAGACATGACACAACATGCACCACACACTGGGCAGTGCTAATGCACTAGCCATGGAGAAGCCAGCTGTTAAAGAGAAGGCTAACTGTGTTTTGTTTACCAATATTTGAATTTGCAAAATGTGACTGCTGCAGAAATGACTGTAAGCTACTTCAAGAGTTTGTCATGTAAAGTGGGTAAGAAGTTTGATTTTTATTTTGTGTCAGTGTCATGAATGAACTATCATTCTATCATTACATATTGGTTCCATAGGAAATATGTTAAGGATCTGCATTGCCTGCCCACGGTGCCTCTATTCCCCTAGAGAATAATTTAATCTCTGTTCTACCCGTATTCACATGCTGCCATTCAGGCTTTCCCTGAGTACCTCATCAATGGATAGCAAGTGCAGTGGAGGATTTGGTCCTTTCACTTCAATTTCTACGGTTTGTTCTTATATAAACACATTTCAAGGCGTTTTACAAAAGCTGCATAATTTGAGACAGCTTTTGGCATGATGATAAGAACTGAAAAGAAAGCAGAAAAGAACCTTTCATTCCAATTTCAAAATGAAGGAGTAAAAAGTGTCCCAGACATCTGAGATGGGAAGTTCCAGAAAAGACTTCTTAGCAGCCCTCTATCTACACAAACAATGAGACAAATGAGCCAGTATGAAATGCTGTGAAAAGCCATGGTAGTCTCAGCCTGTACTTTTCAGGGTCTTAGAGACCCTGAAAAAAACCTGCTATAGACCTAGAGCTTGTTGGAAGTTTTCTGCTTGGAATGACCTTCCACACATGAAAGGTAGTTTCTGCAAAACCAACACTTTTCCACTGGAAAATGCTGATTTTGTAAAAAATTGAAATTTTCTTTTTGGAAAATTTTAATTAAATATGTCATTTGAGGTTATTTATTTAGCTGTTTTTTTTTTTTTAACTCATCTGGAAATTTCGATCACAAAAAGTTTTAAGAAAATTCTAGGAAATCTATGCCATTGCCTAAATGTAGCCTCACCTGGCTTCCAGCTGCTGTTCCTGTAGGGCACTGCTCTGCCATAGTGCTGTGTTTCATCTGTCAGCCCTATGTGAATGTCTTCAAATACTTCACAGCATGCCATTGTCCTTGGACGTACAGCTGACCCCAGGCCAATTCTTCCCCATCGCTCTTTGAGGCCCCGAGCTGAAACTCATTCATCAACGTACCTTCAGTGGAAGTCAAAGGTGAAGTTGGAGAAACCTGGCATATGTCTGCCTGTTCTGCTACAGCACATGTCTGGTTTCCCATTCCCCTGCTTAGCTAACTGCCTGGTCTGGTTTGGGAGTCCTGTGTAACTAGTTCCAGCTCTGCCATGAGAATGGCCTACAGAATTAGCTTTACATACATTTCACAAGCTCTGGATGGAAAATTAGAAGCAAAAGCAGACAGATATCTGGACAGAGTCCCAGATCTTTGGGAAGGGGAGGGAGGAAGATTTCTGTAAGTTTTTTTCTTCTTGGGAAGAGATAGACTGGGTATTGTATCCAATGCACATGTCTTTTTTACAAATGTTCTTGCATTAAGTATAACCATCCATAATGTTGACTCTAAATAAACCACCACATGGTATGAATCTACAGGTAAGTAAAATTAGAACTGGTTTAATTAAAGTCTGCCAGAACCTAAAATTTCCTTTTACTCCTTTAATGGAAAGTAGAAGATTACACCCTTGGACTTTTCACTTCTTCCAACTAACTTTCAGTTTGACCATGGGGCATCCAGGTGAGTGAAGATACAGAGGATTCATTGTGAAAGGTCTAATAGCCCATTACAACTTCAAACGTGTGTGAATGAAGATCTACAATAGGGAAACTAACCACTTCCTCCAACTATTTAAGAAAATGATAACATCTTGCCTATATGAACAAGACCAAAACATGCATATATGCTTTACAGCCCTGTTACCACATCTAATAGAACCTGATTCTTTTTAGGCATATTGCCTTAATAATAAGACACTGTGTTTTGTCTAAAGGTCTGCGTTAAGGAAGTTGGTGCTCTTTGGTCATGGTCACACAATAACTGTAGCAATTTGGTTGAATTACATTTTTTAAATGCTTACATGGCCAAAATATATTACAGTAAATTAGCAAGCCAGCAAAAAATAAAATTAAATTTGGGCTAATTTTCATACTATAGTAATGGGATGTTAATTTGTAAAGACAATAAAAACCAAATCACCTACAGCAAGCAGCAGGAAGTTGTCAGTAACTGAGGTTTCTTTGTCATTTCAAGGACTATATTGTGAGGTACTTTCAGGGACAGATATTTCCCTGATCTAGGTGGAGGCCAGCAGTGCAGCTACACAGATACTCCCATGGCATGCTGGCACTCTGGCCAGTGCTGATGAGAGCAGGAGAACCACATTATTTTTACCCTTGCTTTTAAACACACGCCTGACTTTTACCCTCAAAGAGTCCAACAGGTTTTTTTGTATTCACACTCTTCAGTCTGTACAAACTGCACGTTGAGTTACACATTTGATTAAAAAGTGTTCTGTGAAAGCAGGTAACACTAGATGTGGGGAAGGGTTTGCATACATTCCTATAGATCTGGGTCCAGTCCTGCAAACTGCAGACTCTCTAAGACTGACTTAAGGCCAAACACCACACTGAAATTAATAGCACGCTACAATGGCGTTTGCAAAATAAGACTGGACCTCACAGGCTCCTATTTCTAGAGAAACTGCCTTTATTTATAAGGTATTTATACCCTTTGCAAAAGAACTGTAGAGTCTTCATTTTGGCCTTTGCAAAAAAACAAAAGCAAAACCTGATCTTCAGTATTTCCTGGAAATCTCTGAGGAATCCCCCATCTAAATTATGCAAACCATCAAGTTTGTGGTTACGGCTGTTAAACTCAGTGGCTGCCTAATTGTGTTCATGCTTCAGCCTGAGTTGTAGGAAAGGGACTGAGCCATGTTATAATTGGATTAAAAATATAGTGTGCCCCATGTAGAGACCCCAGTCCTCTCCCAGGACTAGATGAGAGAGGTTTTTGGACAAAACTGAACAGGCTGTTGTCACTTCTTCCTAAACTGAAAAACTAACTGCAAGAAACAAGACTTTTCTCCCAAGCTGACCTTATTTTTGCTTCACATCCTCATCCTGGATTCTTCCAGCCATTATAAAAGATAAAATCTTTCTTCTTCTGTGATTAGGCAATGGTGAGATGACACAGTTCAAGGACTGTCTCTTCCGGAGTTTCCCGAGTGAAGGTCAGTGGACATACACAGCCCCATATTCTAGTCACCAGCATGCCACAGCTCAGGGTCTGTGATATATTCCCAGCAATGATGCCAACTAAAACCCCAGAAAAACCTGAGATTTGCTTGAAATGCAACCTAGACAAAAAGAAAGACAGCACATGACCTGAAAATTGGAATAGATATTGGGTTTTTTTTCAGCTTCTGCCAATCTGGACCGTAGCACAAGGTCTAACTAGATTAATAGCATCAGTTTAGAAGCAGCTGTCCATGTTGCCTTTCCCTGTGTGTAGTTATCGCTCTCTATCACAAGCTCCTCACTTTCTTCTCTTCAGAGCTCACAACTGCAATGATAAGGGCAGAACAAGGCTGCCATTTCCAGACCACTGGGGCCAGCCTGAACCCATGACTGGTGTTTATCTTCCTGTCCTGGCTTCCTCTTAGAATCTAGCTACAATTCAAGAATGTCAGTTTGGGCATTAAAGTCCTGAAAGGTCTTGAGGAACAATTGTGAAGGGCCAAGAGGCTTCAGGTGGCTTTCATCTACGTTGCATAGGACAAGCCCCCTCTGGAGCAGGCTGCGTCTGCACCATTTTGTACTTGGCTCGGGATATCCTGCAGGCTTCATGTGGTACTCGTTGCCCTCAGATGTCATTATTATTCTTTGTATCCTTTTCAGCTCAAAGTTTCTAAAATAAAGCAAGGACAAAGTTGCAGCCTACCAGAGTCATGTTTTACAGCAAGTGTCCATGTTTCATGCCCTGGTCTGTGATATAAAGGTATATGGGGGTGTCCGGGGATGCAAAGCCTGCTGTAGTAGCATTGGGGGACTCTGTAAGATGAAGAGGAGTACACCTGGCACAGGCTCATCCAAAGCTATACATGGGCACTGTCTTGCAGAGAGCTATTTGGAGAGGTCTAAAATAGATCCAGGGAGAGGGCAAACCAGTAGGCAGTGGGCACAATCGAGGGTCCAGTCCTCAGGCTCACTCCTGGTCCTCTTAGCACCATAGAAATACTCAGGGATGCCATCGCTCAGTTTCTGTCTGCTGCCAGCAATTAAGGTCTGCTGACAAGGAGGGCCTGCCTATAAGGCATGCTGGGGCAAATGTTCCACATCACTGCTAAACTTAAGCTGTGCTGCTTGTACCTTGATACAAAGGGATCTTGCATTGCCTTGATGAGCTGCCCTCCAGCTCAAAGCAACTCTCCAGCAGCAGGGGCAGGGGTAGAAGGGAACACAATGATTTAGCATTTCCCTCCATCTGATTGCAAGTCGGGGCAGTTGTCCATCAGGCTCGCACTGCTCGATGCTCCCCTAAGCCATAATTTAAGGCTCCCTGTGCTCTAATGCTCCCACTTCAGCAGGATGCGCCTGCTGCGAGTTCGGAGCCCCCCTTTCTGGCACAAGGGATCTGCAGCAGGTGTGACACAACCCGCATGTATTTGGCTTGGCACCTGGTTAGCTGTTGGTGGCTTTGATTTTCACCTCTGATGAAGGCAACACTGGAGTCACAGGGATGGGCATGACAGGATTCAGGTGCATAATGTGTATGTATACAGAGCTATAATCCTCCCTGAATGCTTCCCATGACTGTGGGTTCAGGCAGATACACTGTGCACTCACTGCCAACAGCATCATTTTGCTACTCCATTCCATATTTTTTTCACACATGGTTTTCTGAAAAGACTGAATAAAATGAATTAAATTATAGTTTTATTAAATTTATTTTATGTTAGTAAATGCCTCAGGATTGCCTTCCATATGTCCCATTTCTAGGTGTTTTTCAGTTGGAGTGAACTAGGCCCTATGAAATGCACAAGGCAAAGAGCAAAGTTGGCAGAAGAGATGTCCTCCTGTGAAAAATGCTGATGTTGAATGCTATCAAAAGCAGTCTCAAAACTACATTCAATAGGACCAGGATTTCACCTTGACTGCCTAAAGAAGTCTTTCGCATCTAAATGTTCTCTGATTCAGTAAATGAGCAATATTATTCATGTTAGGTCTGTCACATAAAGAAAAAAAATGTATGTATGAGTTTAATCCCTTCGTTGGTTTATAGCCTTAGAACTCAGGCAGGAGAGTCACAAATCCATGTAGACATCCCTGAGTGCTGACTTTTGCATTTGGATTTCTGATTTAGTTGAAAAATATATAAAAAACTTGTGTAGCCAGACAGCTCCCTATTGGCTACACATCTGTATGGGCTCAAGAGCATCGTATATTTTTGCAAAGATCTGGAATAAATTGTGCTCCATGAATTGGCCCCTCATATGCTTGTTTCAAACAGCACACTGATGAATTCATGTATCATGGGAGCCTCAATGGCAAAACAATACTTCTTTGGTCAAATCTAGGGGGAGCTGCCATCATAAATGTAGAAGATGTGCGGATCTAGGAATAAATAATTTGGGGAAGATGGAAATGTACTTACAGATCAATATTAGTGACTGCAAGTTACATTCAGCTTCTCAGACATGAGAGTTTTGCATTTCAAGGACTTCCACAATGACTCTGAAGGGAAAATTAGCTTCTACAGCTGGGATTCACCTACCTGACTTCAACCATGTAGAAAACAGGTTCCTGGTCTAAGCCATTCATTTAGGAACATCATTTAAAGGGAGCTTCATGTCCATTCTGCAATGGAGTGAATTGCCCTCTGAGGTTGCTTCTCGCTCTCCATTGACAGAAGGGAAAATGTAGAGGACTCCCTTTAGATGGGAACAATCTACCACTAAATGTGTACTTAGCAGGCCACTTACCCAACCCACATGCATAAACAGCAAGCCAGGGTACAATACTGACAGAGAGATTCATTAGTGTTAATGTTTATAGGTACCTTCATCCCCATCTTAACCTGAAGGCCTGGCTAAGCATCTTTTGTTAGCAGAACAATATGTCTTATCCATCTGATTCATCTGACTTGACCTTTAACAAGACATTTGTATGCCATTTTTCCTCAATTACGCAAACAGCTCTGTTTTGCAGTCTCTAACTCTTTGACCAACATTCAGTTTCTCATTTGGATGTTCAGCAAATGCTGAGCATTCACCCATATAAACTGCTCACATGCTGCTATGCAGATTGCAAATGTGAAATTTTGATTTTCTTTTGTGGCTGGGATTCTTTAAGAGCAGGTGAAAACTGCACACAGATTTATGAAGCCTGTCGTTCGCTCAGTCTAATTTTTGGCTCTGCCTCAACTTCTTTCTCTTCCTGTTTTCCCAAGAATGTTCACCCTTTGGAAACCAGGTTTATTAACGTAAAGTTCAAAATTATCCAGAGATGCCCTCCCACCTCCCTAGTCAGCTCACATGCTTGCTGGGAGGCTCTCAGGTCTGTCCCTACCAAGACAAGCTTGTTTCCAACCCCCTCTGGTCAGAGGCAGTTCCTCCTCCTGCCACCTGATATCCCATGTGCAGCACAAGCTCAAGTCTCTCAGCTCTTTTAAGTTCGACTTCCTCTCCCTGAACTCCTTGCTGAATTTAGGTGACCCATAATGTTTCCCAGAAGGTCCAATTATGAGTCACTTGCTCTTTACACACGAATCATCCTTCAGCACATCTGCAAAGTGAACTGTAGCTAACACAGGTGAGACTGAGCCTGTAGCAAATCACTTCATGCCAAATAATGTGTATTTAGATTTTTAGAACAACTTAAACCATTCTCTTGTCCCTGCTTTAAACATACAGGATTATATTTATTTGTAGTTTTTATAAATAAATAACAATTCCTGGTTATTCCTGGCTAAAATTAATTTTTTTACTGTTAGATTAGCTGTAGCAGCAGTCTGATGAACATTGCAGATTGGTAAAAGCTAATATTGCTGCTAAGAAAAGTAATCCCCACATTTCCCCAGTTTCCTGCCTCACTTGTTCCTGCCTCACAGCATCCTTCCCTTCAATCAGTACAGCAGTCTTCATATCTGTAAAACGAGATGCTTTGGGGAAGGAATCCATCTGAAGATGGTTTTTTTGTTGGGTAAATTTTAATCCAGAGCAGCTTCTCACTCAAGTTCACTGTACACATACAAGGGAGGAGGCAGTGCAGAAGCGGGAATGAAGGAGGGATGAGGCAAAGGTGGGACTATTTCTCTCAGCACTGATGTCACTTTATATTGACTTGCAGTGTCAATTAAACTGCAGCACCAATCAGTTTACCTGAAGGTTCGGCCTTAAGGAAAAAGCAAGTCCCATCTCTTCCAAAGACCTAGAAAATTAAAAAAAATAATGCCATCCCATGCAGAGTCTGTTCTGAGAATAAAATTTTCACTTCAGATAGTTACGTTTTCTTCAGCTTCTGTCAGATTTTACTCTGATCTTAGTCGTTTCAGAAACAAAAAAAGGCTTTTATGAATTATAAACAGTCAGATGACAGTTTAATAGTTTAAAAAGTATATACAGCATCTGAAAGAGTTAATGCAGAATGATAAAGCTGTACTACACCCGCCTAGGAAAAATACCAGCCCTTTCTTTACTCCAACATCAACATGTTTACCACTGGGTGGAGGGAAGACAACACTGTAGGTATACTCTTAAGAATAAAGTTATTTTGACCTGCAGGAATTTTCATTGCTTTTACTCTCACAAATACAGTACAGATGTGCATATTAGGAGGGAGCATTTGAAAAGCCATAAAACTGCATCTCATTTTATCATCTACTTATAGTCTATATATGATCAGTCTGTCTTTAGCCACAGCAGTACATTAGTCAGCTGTGCTCAGCACCAACACATCACAGATTAACTGGTCCGTGCTGCTCCTGTGGTGCTCTAAAGCTGATAAAACTCTGCAGCTGTTATTTTCACTGGCTTATGCAGCACATGGTGGGTGTTCTGATTGCTTTATAAATATCACCTTTATGCTTCCAAATGCTTATAAGCATATTCATTTCTAACAAAGTATCTCCACTTAGGTGAAACATGTATTTAGTTGCTGTTATATAAAAAGGTCGGTTCTAAGGGCAAAATGTCTCCCTTGAATGTGTACGAGCATGAAAATATTTTTGTGTTCAACTGGGCTGACCTCATGCTTCCGGGACAAGTGATATTCCCATCTGGCCCTCTGTGGGGGCAATAACCTCCAGCAGGAGAATGGGAAGAGGCCAGGAAGGAGCAGTAACACCTCAAGGGCTGTTTCAGCAGTGAATGTGTTTAAATTCAGGGTTCACCCGCTCCTTGAATCCTGCCTGCTCTTCTGGTGTCCTTGTCTCAGAAAGGCAGAGGCTCAAAGAAGAGCAACTGGGATAATCAAAGTTATGAAGTGTCTTCCATGAATGAGTAGGCCACAGTTCTCCAGCCTGGAAAAGAGGTAACTTAAGGGAAATATGATAGAGGTCTGCAAAATTCTGGCTGCCATGGAGAAGGACTGACTACTCACTGTCTCTTCTACAAAAACAACGGGCCATAAGGAAGCTAGACTGAAAACAAATGGAAGGAAGTGTTTCTTCAGGCAACAAGTAGGTATACTTGTGGGTCTTCTTGCCAAAAGACTTTGAGGCTACAACATTTTTATATGGATTTAAAAGGAGAGTGGACAATCACTTGGAAGAGGGATCCAGTACAGGTTACTAAACAAAGAAACCACCACAGGCACAGAAAACCTCCCTAGCTTAAAATGGTCAGAGGCTGTGGAAATACTAGGTAGAAAAATTCTACAGCTTACTTGCCTTTTCTCATTCATCATCAGGCATCCAGTTGTGTTCACTGGTTTCCTTTATTCCAGGAGGGAGTGTGAACGTGCTCCCACACTGCCACAATCTGGACAGACAAATTGCCTGCTTTGGGGGCAGGTGTGGAGGCAGCATACTCGGAGTGAAGGGGATGAGAATCACTCAGGAAAGACCATGGGGGCATCCCCTGCTACTTTTGAAGACAGAATATAGACTAGATGTACACTGATCTAAGCCACTACAGCTGTTCTGAGGTTCACCATCCAGCCACAACAATACACATTAAACAGCAGAATTTACACACCTGCACTTAAAACTGCACTCCTGAAAACATTTGCCTGCTACCGATGAGCATTTTACAGGGGTCTCTGAAAGTTTCTTGAGCATCTGCAATTGCTCAGTGCCTGGCTTATTCCTAAGCTCAATTAATATCCAGTATCCAGGTATTTCCCTGCCTAAATACCCATGAGGCTTGTCCCAGCGGGCAGTGGTGCAGCAGCGAAGCATCCTCCAGCAGGCCTGGCCTCCATGCTGGGACAGCAGTGGCCTCCACACTCCTTTGTATCATGATGGGGAAAAATGGTTGCTATTTGGCTGGTTTCACAGCAAAGCTGCTACTGAGAAGGGACCAAACCAACAGTTCAGCAGTGCAGTGGTGAGGGTTCAAGCTCCTCCTTGGCCCTCTTTTAGTTACAGTGTTGATCCCCAGGGTTCTTCCTCTACCCTGTTGATTATCCTGGTTGTTAATACTCCCATCAGGAAAGAGAGGGACCAGGGTTTCAGTATGTCCTCTGGGTGAAGGGATTTTAATTCCTGCTTCCCACAGTGTGGGAATAAGTGAAATGCTTATTCTTGCTGCCCATCCCTCCATGTTGCAGCAGCTACAGCAGAGCTCAGGCATATTTGCCCCCTCCTGTCTGTGCACCCTGCCCCACCGGAGGGAGGCGCAGCGGGGATGTCCCACTTGCTTCGTCCTTGCGAGGGCTCCTGTGAGTGTGCCCTCTGCACTATGCCACAGTTTTTCTCCCTCCTGTTGACACTGCTGCATTGCTGGAAATACTTTCCCAGTCCAGAAACCAATATGAGTGGGGAGCAAAGTGTTTATGGCAGTAGTCAGCTAGGGCACAGGAAGGGCAGTATATGGGGAGGGTTCAAGTGTCTATTTCTATGATGCTGTCTATATTATATTGAATTTTATGTGAAAAGCCAAAACAGCCCTGGCACATAGACTGGAATCCAGCACCCACTCTTCCCAGAATGGCAAGGCTACATACAATATCTTGTTCCCTTCTGCAGGCTACAAAATCACATTCTCCTCTTTCTCTAGCAAGGCATTGAATCCTTTTCTCACACAGCACAAAGAGAAGAGATAGAACATTTCCCCAAATATCTTCTCAGCTCACAGGGAGGCCACACATGTAAGAGAGGAAGGTTGAAACTCTTCATGCACCAACAGTAGGAGTTGCCCTAAAAACTACTCACTGTAGCAATGAGCTTTATAAACCAAGATCCTTTAGTGAGTCTGGCCCGAGCCACCCTGGATGGGACTATGCCTCTTTCCTTGACCATAATGAGTGCTAGAAAGGAAAAGTGCAAGACATGCTATAAAGAGACACCATGGAATTTTCTTCTCCTCAGAGACAAAGTTCCTCCTAATCCTCATCAGTTCTTGGTTGGATTTTGTGCTGAAGCTAGTGGGTTTATGTCTTTTATGAATGTTTATTCTATCTCTGTAACAGTCTAGAGTTCTCCTTAATAACATTCACATAAAAAAAGAAAGACATGATTAGGACAATTAGACATATATTCCTGGTTGCCACTTAGTGTTTATGTACAGATTACATCAATGCGTTCTGGGAACATACGTAGCACATTTCCTGGACATACACTCTCTTCCAAAACTGTGTGCTCCCTATGACCCTGCTCTCCCAGTGCCATCCCATGAGGACTTTAACATGCAAAAAGCAACAGTAATAACCAGTGGCAATGCCCCAAGCATTCCTGGTGAATCCCACTGTAGCCAGCTGGGGATGAAGGCTTACGGGCTCACTGCCATTCAAGCTTTTTAAAAATTATTATCAGGTTTAGTTAGGTTTTGGAGCTAACTGCTACAAGATCTCAGCCTCCTGGCCCCTCCCTTGCTGGCCAGACACTCAAGAGCAGTGAAACCCTCTTACAACTGCCAGCCACATCCACTACAGTGAGTCCCAAAGCTGCACAACCAAATGCTCTAGTGCTGTGTCTGGAAGGCCTCATCGTCCATACACCATCAGCAGATGCCAACTCAAACAAGGGAGAGCAAACAAGGAGCAGATCAGAGAAGTGGGCTTCTCCCTGTGCGCTGAAGGAAACCGAGTGGCACATGGCGCTGGCCCAAGAGCCCCCCCTTACCAGAGAGGCACCGAGCTGGGACTGCAGAGAGCTGCAGGTGCAGAAAATCCATGGAGCTAGAGTCTCCCGGCAGATTTCCTATGTTTCTTCCAAAGTCACAATACTTTAATTGATTTTTCTTATGAGAATTCAACAGGTGCAGCATAAATCCCATGGATTCTGCCGAATCCCGCAAAACCTTGACTTTCATTTTGAAAGAGGGGGAGAAAGAGCAGTTTTCTTGGCCTTGGGTTTTTATCCTTGAGCTCTTTGAGACAGAAGAAAATGCTGTATTTGCTCAAAGTACTGCCAGATTAAAATAAGTAGCTATTCATCTTACTCTTTTGAAAGGATGGTTAACTCACTGAGAAAAAGCAATAAAGTAATTGACTATAAAAATACATTCAAGCACAGTAGGGACAAACCTGGCATTTCCTTATATATCCTGGATTAAGGGGCAGAATCTCCCACATTCATTTCTGTCCCTTTACACATACAGAATCACAGAATCACAGAATGGTTGAGGTTGGAAGGGACCTCTGGAGATCATCTAGTCCAATCCACCTGCTCAAGCAGGGTCACCTAGAGCACGTTGCACAGGATCGCGTCCAGGCGGCTTTTGAATATCTCCAGAGAAGGAGACTCCACCATCTCTCTGGGCAACCTGTTCCAGTGCTCTGTCACCCTCACAATGAAGAAGTTTTTCTCATGTTCAGATGGAACTGTCTGTGTTTCAGTTTGTGCCCGTTGCCTCGTGTCCTGTCGCTGGGCACCACTGAAGAGAGTCTGGCCCCATCCTCTTGACACCCTCCCTTCAGATACTTGTACATGTTAATAAGATCCCCTCTCAGCCTTCTCTTCTCCAGGCTAAACAGGCCCAGCTCTCTCAGTCTTTCCTCATAAGAGAGACGCTCCAATCCCCTAATCATCTTTGTAGCCCTTCATTGGACTGGCTCCAGTAGCTCCATGTCTCTCTTGTGCTGGAGAGCCCAGAACTGGATGCAGTACTCCAGATGTGGCCTCACCAGGGCTGAGGAGAGGGGAAGGATCACCTCCCTTGACCTGCTGGCAACAGTCTGCCTAATGCACCCCAGGATACCATTGGCCTTCTTGGCCACAAGGGCACATTGCTGGCTCATGCTTAACTTGGTGTCCAGCAGCACTACCAGGTCCTTCTCCGCAGAGCTGCTTTCCAGCAGGTCAACCCCCAACCTGTACTGGTGACTGGGGTTATTCCTCCCTAGGTGCAGGACCCTGCACTTGCCCTTGTTGAACTTCATGAGGTTCCTCTCCGCCCACCTCTCCAGCCTGTCCAGGTCTCTCTGAATGGCAGCACAGCCCTCTGGCGTATCAACCACTCCTCCCAGTTTTGTATCATTAGCAAACTTGCTGAGGGTGCACTCTGTTCCTTCATCCAGGTCATTGATGAACAAGCTGCACAAGACTGGAGCCAGTACTGACCCCTGGGGGACACCGCTAGCTACAGGCCTCCAACTAGACTCTGTGCCGCTGATCACAACTCTCTGAGCTCTGCCATTCAGCCAGTTCTCAATCCACCTCACTGTCCACTCATCTAACCCACACTTCCTGAGCTTCCCTATGAGGATGTTATGGGAGACAGTGTCAAAAGCCTTGCTGAAGTCAAGGTAGACAACATCCACTGCTCTCCCCTCATCTACCCAGCCAGTCATTCCATCATAGAAGGCTATCAGATTGATTAAGCATGATTTCCCCTTGGTGAAGCCATGCTGACTACTCCTGATCACCTTCTTGTCCTCCACATGCTTGGAGATGGCCTCCAGGATATATCAAAATCTAAAAGAAATTGCACCCTACAAAAAAAGAAAAAATATGGGTTACGGCAAGCAAAACATTTATGTAACTCCTCCCTGGAGTCTTTAGCTTGGCTTAAATGTAGGATGAAAAAAAATTGTATTAAAAAAAGTACTTATAAATGTATTTTTAGATTTTTAAATGCATTATTCTGACTTTCTAGAAACCTTTTCCTCATTTTTTTAAAACAAAAGTTGATGAAAAAGGATGTTTTCCAACAGACAATGAGTATTGATAAATCAAGATTTTTCTGACAAAAAGGCAATTTTGGGAGAAATTCCTGCTTAATTTGAAGTCATCTTTGACCTCTAAAAGACTGAAAAAGTCTAATATATGGCTCTTTTACTGTACAGGTCCCAAACCACCTTGCTGCTGGAGTCAGTATTATTGTCTTCATTTCCCATAGTGGAAGACCAAGGCACTTGCCTCAGGACAAGTAGCAAACCAGTCACAGAGCTGAAATGAGAACTGTAGTCTGCTGAGTCCCTGGGTTGGTGCTCTGACTTCTTTGCTATGGGACAAAAAAATGGGCCTCCAAGTTGATAGTTTAGTTCTAGCACTGAGATAGAATAGATATATCTGATTTTGGAAGAGACTGTGGTAGTAAAATCGTGTCCTGAGGAGTGGCAGCAAAGACCCACAATTCTCCTGAGAAAATTTCTGTGAGATATTTTGCTGAGTGGTTTAGGTGGGGATCCAAGGAGGTGGGACTGGGCAGTTCCCTCCTCACTTCCCCTTAACAAAGAAAATTTATTTAAATTTATAATGAACACAAAACTGAGAAAATGCTACCTAAAGTTTAACCAGGGAGCAAATGGAAAGTTTAGATAAAAGTCTTTCTAGGAAAAATAATGAGCAGAATTACAGCAGAAACAGTTGCTATATGGATAAGGCAAAATATTTGACAAGGAAAACATCTCTGAGAAGAATGCACAAGGGGAGAGCTATTATAGCCTCTGAGGCCTTTTCCCTCAGATTTCTTATTTTACAACATTTCTAAAATACAACACCCACGACTGTTTTACTTCATCTATCAAAGCATAAAATTGCCAGTCCTTTGACCTAACTTAAATCAAGGAAGTAGCAATGTTAGGTTTAATTAAAAACAGCAAATATTTGTACAGCTGTCCCTGGTTTCACAGCACAGAAATAGGTTTAGCATCAAATCTTACAGTTTTAAATCCTCTGGGAACCGTATACAAAAACATATAGGATCCTTCTGGCTGCCTGGCCAAAGCCAGAAATGCCTTTTTTTGGAGTTATTTCAGGTGGGGCTCATTCTGCCTTCCCGTTTCCAACCCACTGTTTTCCTACTTGAGCCTTTTTTTTTTTTCCATGCTCCAAATGCCGTACTGTCAGACTGACAGGTCTGGATGCATTTGATGCATTTTAGGGTCATTAATAATAATAGTAAGAAAACCAAGGATACGTTGGGAAGTTGTAACTTTGGGAAGTTTTAGTTTATCAACAACCGTAGCTTGTTGGCGGAAACCTCTGCTCGGGTCCAGCAGGATTTCTCCAGCGACCTTTGGGGTTCGGAGGCGCGGGACGAAGGAGCACAGCCCCGACTGGTGCTGAAGCTCAGGGGTGGTTTGGAGTGAACGGTTTTGCTCCGGGGCCCTTGCTTCCCTGCTTAAATTACTCCTCGAAGCACGCCATAAAACCCTTCAGCACCGGCCTCCACAGCGCTGCCATCAGACGGCCGCTGCCGCCCCCGTGGGCAGCCCCGTCCTCGCGGGGGCCGCGGGAGGATTTACACCGCTCTGTGCAAAAAGCGCGCCGCCGGGCTGAGGAGCGCGCGGAGGGGGGATCGCTCCCCGAACGGCGCCCCGGGGAGCCGGGAGCGGCGGGGTGGGGTGGGGTGGGAATGAGCTGGGGCGGGCGGCCACCCACTTCGGGACGGGAGATCCGGGGCGCGCGGGAGGGAAGAGGCCACGCGGGGTTTAAAAGGCCGCGGCGAGGCCCGGCAGCGGGAGCGGAGGCGGCGGTGGGGCCATGGCAGGCCCAGCGGCTTTGCTGGCCTCCATCAGCCACCAGCTGCGGGGTCTCCAGACCCTGCGGCTCCTCCTGGGCGCGGGGCCCTGGCGGGATGAGGCCACGGCCTGCGGGCCGCCCCGCCGCCCCCGCCCCACTGCCCAGACCCAAACGGCCGGCGCCGGCGGGTCTCGGCACGGCGCGGGAGATGCGCACGGGCTGGGCCGGACGTGGGGGCCGGAGGCAGAGGGAAAAGCCTCGGGGGAAAGCCCTGGGGGAGAAGCAGCAAGCGGAGAGCAAGCCCTTCCCAGCCCCGGGGCGGCCATGCCGGAGCCGGCGGTGCAGCCCAGCGCAGCGAGGCCGGGG
This sequence comes from Apteryx mantelli, assembly GCF_036417845.1. Classification (NCBI taxonomy): domain Eukaryota; kingdom Metazoa; phylum Chordata; class Aves; order Apterygiformes; family Apterygidae; genus Apteryx; species Apteryx mantelli. Next base: position 31,825,283 of record NC_089978.1, read on the forward strand.
ACGCTGCGGGAGGCCGCTCTGCGCAGCAAGCTGGCCCGCGTGGCGGGAGCGGCCACCCGGCTCGTGGAGGCAGAGCAAACCCTCCTGCTCCCGCTGCTACAGGAGCATCCTTTCCCCGTCCACCTGAAAGTAAGTAGGACAGAGACGGAAGGGCTCCGGTCTTGGGCTTGCTGCAGAAACTGCATGTGCTGGGTCTTGCCACGTGGCCTGGAAGAGCTTCACTTGTGTTAATTTTCAGTTAAGTAGTTTAGTTAAGTAATTGCACACAGTCTGCAAAATACCAACAGTAGCGGCATCACAAGGGTTCGGGAGATAAAAGTGCTTTTGGCAGAATGAAGGTTTACTCACATGCCGAGTAGCCTGGAAAGATTATTTAGAGCTTTTTCAGCTTTAGTTTTATATGTCTAAATTTCTTTAAATTTATATATATAAAGTCTTAAACTGCTATTCTGCAACTCTAAAAGAGCCAAAGACAACACGAAATGCAGAGATGACCAGTAACTCATGACACTTGAATGACCAACAGAGCCCACGGCTGTTCTGTAACGATACACTATAATATTCACTGTGTGAGAGCCAAAGGAATCTTCCATTTTCTGATAAAAATAATGACTATGTGTATTACCCCAGGAAGAACTCTTGTTGCCCCTTTTGCAGACAAGGACAAGTCTATGCACAGACTTGCAACTCATGAGCTTCATCATTGGTTAAGGAGTCCAACATCTCTCATGCCAAGTTAGATTACCTTAGCATTGACCAAAAGCTGTTATCTTAGGATGAGTCTGGGGGTGTACCACGTAGAACAAGACAGCAATCCTTATCCAATCTTTAGTAGCAAAGGTGTATGTATGTCACAGAAACACCATTACTAGTTGTCACCAATTATCGCGCCAGCTGAGCTAAAACTAGAAGCTATCCTTTTACCTGTAGCCTGACCTTTCCAGCACAGACCAGTACCATGTGGGATGTTTGGAAAGACTGGAGCAGCAAAGCTGTAGCCCCCTATGGTCTCATCAGTCTGACAAATACTTGGGAACAAAATTTTGATTTGACTTCAGGTTTCTCAGTGTCTGAGTGATGAATCTGAGATATTGCAAGGTCATCATTTTGAGAATGCTAGATCAATATATTGAGTCCAGCTAGGTTTCTGATTGCTCACAATTTGTGAAGAAACAAATCCAGGTTATTTCAAGTCAAGATAAAACTCTCTCACAAACTCAGTCACCAAAAATCAGAAGCGACCTTTGAAAATTTGGGTCTGGATTTAGTCTCCAGGAATGGCAGTCAAAGACTTTACTAGGAATAAATTCACCTAGAGATGGAAGGGGCAATGTTGGACGCTGTGCATGACATGAAAATAACATATTAAAAGTCAGCTAAAATTGTTAGACATTACTCTTGAAAAATGAGAGTGCTGTGATGGGTTGAACCTCTGTAAAACCAATTTTCCAGTAAGACTTCTTCATTGCTCGTAATTTAAAAAAAACAAGACTAATGGCATTTGTTTTTTGTACAAACAAATGCTAGCTCGACAAAATGCAACCAGGTTTTATTTTTTTCCTCCTCTTTCCCAGAACTGCTTTAATATCTGTGTGTGTGAAAGTATGTGTTTAGATGCCATTGGGAATACAGTTTACTTTGGATACTGATTTTCATATTCCACATGAAGCAAAGTTAGATCCTTTTTCACTGGAAACCCATTATCATGACCAGTGGAGCTCTGGGACTTTTAAGCCTTCACTTTTACAGCGAGGTTACATAAATTCTGCACTAGGTTTCTGCAGAATCTGCATCACTGATCACCAGCCCCTTTAGCTGTGAGTAATTTCACTGCTGCAGATATGATTTTTAAGTAATTTTGATTCCAGGAGTTCCCTTTATATTATACCCCATTGGGAAATTCAGATGAACAAGCCTTTAAAAATAAGCACTAAGCCAATGACTTTGGCCAAAACCGCTCCAAAATGGCAGCCCTTGGTAGCATGTCCCTCTAGTCACTGGTTTTGAAGAAAAGCTCTATCTGGTTTTATGTCTCAGAGATACTCACAGATGCTGGTAGTCAGTATTTGACACTTATTCTGATTTCTTGCTACAGTGCAGTCTCTTTTAACTCCGTCTTGACAATCCTGGCTTTCCTGTTTCTGATTTGTTTAGGGGTTGTTCTTTGTTTTCTTTTTATTGGTTTATAGGCTGAACTGGTTCGAAAAGTCACTCTATAAAATGGCCCAAAATAGACATATTCAGGCTTGAAGAAAAATAGATTCAAGGAACTGGAAGGGCAAAACATGTAGTCCAGTCCCTGTAGATACTGGAAACTATTTTTTGCTAAGTCCCAGTGCACATTAGACGATGATGGTCTACAACAACTAAAAGGAGGGTGTTAGTTTCTGATGAAAAGTGACACCCTTGCAAGAACTTGGAGAGAATCCTTTTAAAATGATAGCAAGAGTGCCATTGATTTTGCAGACAGTAGAACTCCTTAGCCAAAGGGTCCATGAGAAGATGGAGAAAAACGAGGGGCCTCTCTTTCTCCCCCCGGCCTGAGACCCAGACGACCACATCGCCCCACTGGCTAACCAGCTGTTTACTGGCATCGTCACCCACAAGCAAACTCCTAACGCCTTCTGACTCCACAAAGACACCCTGTAATAACGTCCACATTTCTCTCTCCCATAATTATGCGCTGCCAAGGCGAACAGAACGGCCTTTTTTAACAGAGAGAGATTCTGTATTTTAAGCAGCAGTTTGAGTGCATTTGAAAAGGAAAAATAAAAGGTATAAAAGCTTCCCAAAACAGCAGTGTGTGGCTTGCCCTGGCTGTGCTCAGGTGCAGCTATGCATCACTCCCGCTTTTTGATAACATCCTGTCTCCTTCACTGGAGTTACTGAGGGGTCGCTGGAATGGTACTAAATCAGAAATGTGTAGCAGATTGGAGTGGGCCAACCTTGATGGCAGCCAGCAGGGAATGGAATATAAATCATGCTAAGAAGTTAAAATAGCCATCCCATTTGCAAAAAAGTCATGGTATTTTCTTTAAAGGGGAAAAGAAAATAGTGGCCGTAAAAGGTGCCAGATTGGCAGGGCTGGATAATAAAAAAACTTCTGACTGTGCAAGTTTCTCCTGTCCCTGGGCTATAGTGCCCCTGCTCTGTTTGGCATGGGGAAAGGAGAAGGTCAGGGTGGCAGGCTCTGAGCTCCTAACGGAAAGGGTCAGCCTCAGCAGGCCTGTACATCTGCCTGTAGTCTCCTTGCCCTAGACCTCACTTTGGGGTAACAGTGCAGCTCCTGTGAAATCAGCCCAGGGGCACTTAGTTTGTATCAAGAGTGAGTCACTTCACTGGGACCCCACTAGTGGCACCAAGGCGACCATGTCGGGCTTTCCACAGGCAGGCAGAGGCAGGGGCACAGTGTATTCCCTCTGCTGAAACTGCCTGCAGTGGTGCTAGCTGGAGGTTTTGTTTTCCTGCTCTTTTGAGACCTGTCCCTGGGGAACAAAGCTGAAGGCTCAAGTTCACGCAAGCCAAACAACAGCCAAGGAACCGGCACCTCAACGCTGGGCATCGCTAACTTAGGCTGCATGCAAACTGGAGACCTGGAGAGGTCCTTCTCCACAGCAGATCCTGAAGCAGACAGCAAGGGCTGCTTCAGCCAGACATCTCTGCCAGCTGCTCAGCACAGCATAAGCACAAAGCTCTGCGCCCATGGGATTTGCATATTTTAGGGGAGGAATATGGAACCAGTGGTTTGCTAGATGACATTTCTAGTGGTACTTAATAAGCTTGTTTTCTGGTTGCTGATTTCCTGGCACAAATCAGAGATCAGTTCGCACTACCAAAATTCTTCCCTACGCAAGAGATCTGAAGACTGATTCATAAATAATGGCATAGAGGGTGATGGAAACGAGATAAATTGCTTTCATTAAAATTCGCATAAAACAGCAGCAGAATCCTTGCTTGCCACCATGGATTAAACAAATGTGCTAGCATGCATGTTCTTCATTTTGCAGCCATTGATATTATGAAGTTATTCCTGGACCTAATAGCTTTGAATGTTCATTTTTTAAAGTAATTAATATGAAGAGTGATCCTGGAAAAAATTGTGTCACCCTCCATAAAGTTATTTGCAAGCTGTAGGCATTAATACTCGTTTGTATGGATATTTTTAAAATACTGACAAATGGACAATTTGAAGTTCTTCAAGTGAGGAATTGCCTCCAAGATCTTTATGGAAGCATGGAGGAAATATGCTTAGGCGGTTCCATTTTAATAATATTCTAGTGCTGCACTCTGCATGCATCCGCACCTGCTGTGTTAGAAAGAGGCTTTATGACAGAAAACCGCAGAATGAACTACGGTAGAGGTTTGGGGGTTTTTTTTTCCACAGAAATAGTGACTTTACAAAGAATTATTAATAATTCCACCATTCTTGGAGATGCAACTCTTATGAGAAGTCTTCCAAACACAACCATTTCAGAAGCCAGGGGATGAGAGATGGATACAGACTTGAGATGGGGCTCGTCTGACCTGTGGAGGCTTTCTGGCATTAGCTAGGTCCAAGCTACTTAAGTCAGGCTCCCTTTAGAGTAATCAGAGAGAAGTAGGCAGTTCCAGATTCAGTTCTTCCTAAAACAGGTATCTAAGATGGGTCAGACAAACTGCCCATATTGCTCCCTACTGACCACATGGAAAGACTCAAGGAGGAAGCTAAGGCTTAGACTACCATTTGCCCAAGTGATGCCACAGGAATCTCTTTCTAAATCACCATTTTATTCCTCCAGAAGAAGTTCAGTCATCCTGAGAAATTCTTGTGGAAAAATATATTAAATATATATAAAAATATAATATATATATATAAATTAATATTAACTTGAATATATAAATTAATATATTTATATTTATAATATAAAATAGGTCGGGGAGGTGCTGAGTTACCAGGAATGGACATTGGGAACTTTGGCACTCCAGCCATGACTCCCAAATTTTGGCCCATTGGCTGCAGGAAGCATCAGCCTCTCCGCCAAGGCACCACCACTGCCACTCTGCCTTCAGTGGAAATTTTGTCTACCAGGGCACAGGGAGATTAAGAAAAAATGTTGAGGGTTGGCAGTGGGCCAGGGTCCAAAATTTGAGCGTGCTAAAGAAAAAGGCAGCTGTCTGTAAGAGCCAGCTGTAGGAATCTGTTTGATGGGTCAGGTTGGCATTTCAGAGTAAAATAAAAGATGGAAGAAAGCGGTTTGTATCTTCTCTGAGGGAGTCTTTATGAAAGTGCCCTCTTCATAAACTCAAAGCAAGTTGGTGGATAATATCAATTTTATGTTAAGGTTCAAAAATAAAGGCTGAGCCATCAGAAACATCCTGAAACTTCAGCCTACCACTGAGTGACAACTGCATGAAACAGACCCAGAGCAGTGGAAAAATTTAAGCCATAAATTAGAGAGCCTTGAAACTAGTAGGCCATGCCGTTTTTATTCTGGGGGAGGTTCTTTATTAACTCATCTGTCTAATCATATGGATCTTGACAAATGAAAGCTGCAGGGAGGATATGCTCCTGTCCTGCAATTGAAAATACTTAAAATCAAATCACTGCAGATATTCCTGTTAGCTACTCTTAAATGGCAAAATACCACATGAACTGTGGCTCTCTATCAGCTCAGCTCACAAGGGTCCTATTTCCTGAAGTTAAAACGGAAAGAATTTTTAGTCTGAAACTTTTTCTTTTGCTTCAGTAAGTTACTGCCCAGTTTTACTGAAAGAAGAGAGATAAGTCAAGCTTTTATTCTCTGTTGTGTATCCTAAAGCTCCCATGTGCGGGACACCTGCGAAAGCTAGCAAAGCTAGCTTGTTTACTTAGTGCAATTTATTTGACCTTTTAATATATTTGAGTAAGGATTTTATACCTAAGGCAACTTTACAGAAGAGATTTGAAAGATGACCTTCAAAGGAAACATCAAAATCTTTCTGAAAAAGGAAACTTTGGAAATATATGTGAAAAAAAGCTGCTTTTCAGCTAGCGTCCTGACTCAGGACTCCCTGGCTTTTCAGTGCCAGGGCATACCAGAGTGATGAGTTTGCCTTGCTCACAGCAGACCCACAACTGCTATCATACAATACCTAAGGGCCCAAGAACGGTGTTGGATGGTTAGTTTAGTTATTTCCATGCTGAATGCCTTCTATTTGCTGGCTGAGGCAGCCAGCCACAAGATTCAATGTTAACCCACATTCTAATGCTTCAATTGCAAATCCTTTTTGCTGTTACTGCTATGGAGCTCAGATTGTCTAGGTGAAATGGAGCTTTTAAAACTGGTTTCTTTGTTTGTTTTAATAACAAGGATAAAACCCCTAAGAAGTCTGAACTTGCCTTCTTTCAAGAATAATATCAGAGCTCAATTTCCTCTCAGCCAAAAGCACAGGCTGCTACTAAAAGAGTAAACACATCACCTGAAGGAGATAACATGACAAAATCTCATGTGTGCCACACGCTATGGGATAGGGCTCCCTCATTCCCTGCAGTTTGTCCAGAAGCACTCATTGCACAAGGGAGTTTGCGAAGACACAAGTTGTCACTGAGATGACACTTGCACATTAATTTTAGGCTGGCAGAGGCTGATCCTGCTGCCAGAACAAGATGTCTTGTCTTCTTCACCTCCAGATGTTCATTCCTACCACTGAGACGCTCCTTTCTTTGTGCTGACACAGCCCTTTTGTAGAGCGAACCAGGCTGGGGGACCCTCGTGAGTTAATACTCTGCTCCTACTGTCTGCTCCTACCCCTGTTTTAGGCAGGGGTAGGAGCAGATGGGGTAGAGAGAGACGTTTTTCTTTTAGTAGATGTGTCAGCCTGCACCACCTTACAGGGCTCATGAAACTATGCTGGCCCAGCTCAATGGCAGGCAGAAGGCTGCCCCTGCTGTAGGCAAGGTCCTACAGCCAGCAGTGTTGGAGGGTTCTTTGGAGTGAATGTGCTCCACTTTTAGCTTTTTTTCAAATGCAGCAGGCAGGAGTTTCCGCGAATTGCAAAGTGTGACATCGGTTGGAATGGGTTATATGAATACATTTGCCTCACTCAGTGCATTTCTCTAGCACACACAGGCATCAGAATAGCACTTCTCACATGCTGCAGGCTATGCCACATCCAAGGGACCGGGAAGTCTTCATGCTTCATCATCTTGTGTAACTGTCAGAGCTATTGAGGTCACCTGCCTCACTGGTGATTTCAGTCACCTCACAGATGAGGGACCCCACACAGAAGTGATGCTTCAGCAAGGGTCACAGTCACAGACGAAGTCACCTTGGAAGCCACTGGGAGCTCTTCTGGGACATCTGCAATATAACATTTGCCTGGGGTCCCACCCTTGCACATTAGGGTTGTGGCCATTAAATTGCTGAGGACAGCCGCAAAAGCTCTGTCTGGTAGAAACAGGATTAAAAAAATTAATTGCTGATGTCTGGGGAAGGCAGGTGACCCTTAAAAGTGAGCAGGTGAAACTGCCACCCAAGAATTCCTGCCAAGACAGTTTGCAGCAGTATTTAATAGTTACACCACATGTATCTCAAAACTGAACTTGTTTCATGCTAAATCAGAGATGAACTTTCAGGACTAGGAAGTTTCTGCCTAGAAAACTGTGCTTAGAAAACTTGGGAAACATTATTTTTCACTCACTTCTTTTTGCTTTTGCTTTTAGGATAGCATTGAGTTTAGAAACATCTGTAGTCGTATGGCTTTACAAAAAGAGGGACAGCAATTTGACAGAGACTTACATGAAGCCCACCAGTGTTTGAAGACCATCATTGAGAAACTCATCTGTTCACTGGCAGTTTTTCCCTCAGAGTCTTATAGTCCAGTCCGATCCACTCTGAGACAAATCCTACAAAATCTCCTGGCAATTTAAAACTGAAGGATGTTTGGCCAAGGCACTAGGAAGCCATATGAGCTGTAATGGTCCTATAAAAATAACAAATAACTTGAAAGGTGAATCCTGAAGATCTCACTGTAGCCAGAGTCCTGCTGACTTTACATCAGTGAAGACTTCCTAATGGAGATGACATTCCTGCAAAGTACAGAATAGCCTTCTCATATCTTACTCATATCAAAGTCATATTAATGGGAGCTGGGAATGGGAAAGTTGCTCTGGAGGAACAGGAATGCATTCTTAAATAATAAGGTCTTAAAATGAAAACAGAAAGGAGGAGACTGAGAAGACAACCATCAGAAATCTGTCTATTTTCATCACAGCTTGGGAAAATGTGTTTTCAACTAATTCTTTATGGAGTGGACACTTGAGAGAGGCAGAAAAAATATAGCACTTAAGTACAGGCCCTTTCATGAGAAGACACACAAGGTATACAGCCTGATTACAGCACAAATAAAGATAGTCTTCTAAATCTGCACCACATTTTACGATAGTAAACCAACAAATCAATGGAAAGGTGAAGGTACAGGATCTTCTGTTCAGAAAAGAAAAAAAGAAATATGTGGGACCAGTGGGATCAATTGCTTTAAAGCAATAAAACGTCTTGGTAGATGATCCAGTGGAGGGGAATGGAAAGCAAAGCAAAAAGGGCATTAACACTGTGAAGCAAAGGTATTTATAAACTGAGGTGAAACATTTGTGAAGATTGCTTTGCAGAGCTTTCTCAGCCCCTGTGACTGTGTAGCAGACAGCATAAAATCCTGCTCTCCTACTGCCAAATCAGGAGAGTTTATGAAGTCACTCACTTCTGTCAAACAGCTGCAGCTGTAATGCTGAAAAGAGGCATTCCCTCCCTCTTTTTTGCAATAAGATTTAATGTCTGTGTGATTGCTGAGCAGGAATAACGCTTATTAAAATTTTTTTTTTTCAAAAGGATAAATTAAGCTCCTTTTAACTGTGATTTGGGTAGTAGGTAAGGGAATTTTGTAACTATGAGATAGAAAAGTATCTCTTTCCACTGGCTGGAGGAGTGAATTTCCACATGTGATTTTTTTTCTTTTTTTTTTTTAATGTGTGATCATGAACATCATCAGCTGAATACTTTCCGAGTGTGGTTCCATACTCTGATTGATTTGCCATATTTTATGTTCACACTTTAAATGTTACACTGGTGTCATTCTCACAGCTGTAATTAAGGCTACCTCAAAACCTCAAAAAAAAAATTAACTGGTTCTTACTGTGATTGCAGACAACTGCCCTAGGTTGAAATTTTGCCTGGGATGTTTCAGGTTAGAATTCATTCAGAAATGGGAAGAAAATCCATGAAGATTTGGCCAAAACCAGATATCTCTTTTTTGTTGTTGTTTTAAGGGTGACTCCATCCCTAAATGGCGGTGGGGAAAAGGGCTCCACTGGTAGCAGAATACAGCGGTGTTTGCCAAAATGTTGTGATCTCCAGGGCAACACTAAGCTGAAAGGCAGACAGCAAACAAACAAAGGATCTCTCCAGGCTGGATTCGCAAAAAGGTGTTATGTGCATCCCTCTGTAGGTATTTATGAGTATATATCTACTGCCATTGGCACCTTCATAGCAAAGGGACAGAGACCTGAAGAAGTTCTGTGAAATATGTCTTCAGGTGATTTTTTTTAATGCTGTCCCCTTGAAGGAAAGACGTAGGCAGCAGAGTGGCCAGGGGACGAAACCTGGGTGAAGGCAGTCGGGGTGGGGGCGCTGGATGAGGCTGCAGCCCTGACATCGCCCCGCTTTGCGCTCCACAAAGTGATGACATTGTGCCCCTTCCTTGGTGTGCCAGTCACCTGCTGGAGCCCAGATGACGCTGTCTGCCTCTCCTCCAACGCTGGCTGTGAGGGCAACGTTTCTTTATTCTCCACCATTTAGGCAGTTCATTTGCTGGCTTTCCACAGTTGTTTCTGCCAGTCCCACTCAATCCACTTTCACATACAAGGACAATATTACAGGGTTCGTGTTACAGTTACTTCAGCAGGACACTAGCCCTGAACACAAATGTTTTCATCTCTGATTTCATTAAAAAGTAATTTAAAAGTAAAGCTTCCCCAAGGACTCTACACCCCTCACTTTCATCCCATTCAGTGCACTGAAATCCTGTTCTCAAAAAAATAATAGCAAAATTCCTATTGTCTTCACTAGGGACAGAATTTGATCTGTGCTCTCAAGGTCAAATCTCACATCGGTGTTGCTAACAGGCTTGGCATCAAGAAGGCTCTGAAAAAGAACAACTACCAACAACAAGATTTCAACTCCCTTTGCCCAGTCACATGCATGTTTACACAAAATTAATGACCAAGTACAGAGGAACAAAAGCATTTGGCAGGTAGTTTTCTCTTCAAGCTTCTAAGAAACTATCAAGTGCTACAGATTAAAAGTACATTACATCCAAAAAAATACTCCAGCCACAGTTCCATCAAATTAGAAAGGTTCCCTGCTGGATGGCTCTAGGCCTGTAGAGATCCCTAGCAGGTAAAAAACGCAAGATCCAGGGACTTAGAGGAAATTTAGACCTTCTGAACATGACCCTTCCTGTCTTTTTACAAGAATTACTGTTTATATTGAAAATTTCCAGAACTCTTTCTTTCCCAAACATTCCCACTTAAAATGAATATTTTGAGTCAAGGTCATTTAAAAAGAAAACATTGTTAAATTCGATGAAATTCTGGCTAGAAATTTAAGAATCCCTTGGGAAACTTCATCCTACATTTGACTATATAGCACAGGTTTCTAATTCTTTTTCTTGCCTTCAAGATGACTGTGCAACTGAATCAGAGGGCAATGGTTTCTCAGGCCCTGAATCTACAAACAGTTTGGGTATGGTTTCATGACTCAACATGTCAAATTACTGTGGTTTAATAAGTTACCACCCAACAGCTGAGCTGTGGCAACTGCCTGCGTGCATACAATTAGCTCATCCTAATTGCAAAATGTGCAGCTCACCCACTTCCAGGAGATCAGTGCACTTGCACATTGATATCAAGTTATCCATTAGCATGTTTGAGGCTCAAAGTCTTGTTTAATCATACCTTAATTGAGATGAAGTTAGTGAAAGATGTTACCATCCAACATGCCCCTGCAGTGGAGACCTGCAGCTCGCCTCATGTTGTGGCCCCTGTGTGCTGATGGACCTTCGCCACGGCAAACAGCCCTCAAGCAGGGGTGCAGGCTGTATTGTGTGGTGCATCACGTTTGCTACCCAGTAGAGGAAATTCAGAGAGACTGACTCAAAATGCCCCTTCCTGCCTCCGACACGGGAAGGAAGGGCTGCCTGACATGCAAGGGAACAGGCCACCCAGAAAGAGTTGCCCTTGCTCAGCGGTGGTTGTGTCACCAGCTTGCACATCACACACACTGCTGTCACAGAGGCAGCCCCCCAAGCTGACTTTTTCATGCTAAAATAGTCCACTTTGGGTTCTGATGGTGAACAAACATTGTTTACACTTCTGTGGTTTCATATGCCCGTCCTGGCATTTTGCTCCAGAGCAGCAGTGTCTCCAAGCCCTCCATATGCATCTTTTCTGTTAAGCTCTCCAAATAGCATCACCCAATTTAGCAGTACTGCTGTGCCTAAGAGCCACAAAAATCAGCCTGTTTGGCTGGGTTATGGACTTAGATCTGTTGTCACCAGGGCTTCTGATGAAACAGCTTCCTCCTCTTTAACAGTGCTGCTGGGCTCTGACGACTCAAATCCTGACTCAGGTGAGTAGCCCTTGCTTGAACATGTGCCCTGTTGCTTCCATTGGGTCTCCCCACAATAATGTCTAAAGGACAAGGATGTTCCCCACCAGTATACCAGATTCAAAGTACAAGATACACTGGCCACATCAGGAAGTTAGTGTATAAGAGTCTGAACCAGCAAAGAAACCGTGATCGTGAATGTATCAGCAATTCTATCTGATAAATGTATTTTCCTATTATGCTCAGCAAGTGAGGTTCAGGTTAACAAATGTGGCAAAGTACTCTAGGAAAATAGAAAATGTATATAGTATGGCAATTAAAAAAACCTTTTACTATATACCGCCTTTTATACATATGTAGAACTACTTGAATTTTATTTCCAAAATATAAATATTGATGAAAATTCAAGACTGAAAAATTCAATTAGAAAAAATGTTAATGATTTTTCACTAATTTTTTTTTCCTAAATGAACTTTACACCAACTGCCCTGCATTTTATTTTAGCTGTTTGAAATTGTTTGAGATTTAAAATTGAAAAGAAAACTGGAACATTTTTCCAGAAGGTGTTATTTTAGGGTTTGGCCAGTCCTATCATCTAGGTAACTTTTTAATTTCCCTGTAATAAATTACTCCTGTTATTCACCTTAGAGCAGCACACCTGCACTCAGGAATCTGTATTTCTGAGACTTCTTTAGCATTCCAAATTGCTGAGCAGCTTCAAACTGCTCTAACTTCATGGCTGTTTGTTTGCCAAACATTAAAGCGTGTTTCCTTCACAGCCAGCTCCAAATACTTGGTCCTAGATCAATGCCAGGCTCTATGTGCAATATCTGTTGGACCATCACAGCTATAAATTGAGTATTTTTAACACGTTTAAGCTGAGTATCCCATTTCTAAGAAATGTCTAGCAGCCACATCACTGTTAACCTAGTCAGACAATTCAGTGGTTGCTAAATTTGTGTTTAGTTAGGTCTAAATTTGCATGAGCTGCGCATATGGAAAGCAGCACTTCCAAAGCAGTGCTAGGAAAACTCTATAATCCACCCCACCGCAGTATGTTGTCTTTTCCCTCTCAGCTTTGTTTGTGTCCATTACAGAAGAAGGACAGTGTGCAAAGAACACTGTTACAGTAGTAAGATCAAGCAAGCTGTGGAAATCAGAGTTACGCTTCCTACCCATCCTTCCGTTTCATCCCTTTTGCACAGGCGTAACAGGAGTGTTTTTAATCCCAGGATCACCAACTGCTTATCTCGCAGCCCCTGCTCCATTTCAGTGCGCTGAGCGAGCAGCGACATGGGGCTGAGCTCAGCACGTGGCTTCGCGCTTGCTGCGTGCTGCTATGCATCAGCGCCACGCGAGGAGCAGGCGGGAGGCACTGCTGTGCAGCAGAGGAGGGACGAGGCATGCAGAGAAGGCCTGGCTGGCGGCCGCCTCATCTGTCAGAGCACTTGGTGTCCGTCATCACACCTCGGGCGCTCCCGGCTGAGCCCACGGCACCGGCTTCTGCGCTGCACGGCGCTGCTGCAGCCCAGGCCCAGGCTGATGCCACCAGCACACCAGGCACAGCCAGGGGCCTGGACTCAGCCACCCCGCGGGAACAGACGATGTGCCAGCTCGCTCACGGGATTTTAAATGAATTAAATGAACTGAAAACGAGCACAGCACACAGTGCTAGAGGACTTAAAAGTGTTTCAGAAGCTGCACGTGCAGCAGGCTAGTTCGAAGGAATATTAATCTGGCGTTTGCTAAATTCTCATTTTGCACCCCGCGCACGGTAACCGCACTGCGCGCAGCTTTCCGCCTTTAAAATAACCAGCACAACCCAGGCCGCTCCTGCGCGGCCCCCGGCGCTTCCCGCCGCCGCCCAGTGGGTGTCGCTGTCGAGTCGCCGAGGCGGCGCGGGGCGGCGCGGGGCGGCGCGGGGCGGGGCGGGGCGGGGCTGCGCGGGGCGGGGCTGCGCTGCGCTGAGCGGGGCGGCGCGGCGCTGAGCGGGGCGGCGCGGCGCGGCGCGGGGCCGGCGGGGCGCGCAGTGCCGCCTCCGCCGGGCAGCGCCGGCCACTCGGGATGGCACCCGCGGCGGGAGGCGGAGGGGTGGCGGAGGAGCTGGAGCGGTTAAAAATTGGGAGGGATTAAAAATTAGCACGGATTAAAAATCAGGACGAATGAAGAATCGGGACAGATTAAAATTCGGGATGGATGGAAAGCGGGAATGGTGATGTCGCCTTTGGGGCAGAAAGGACAAGGTGTTTGGTGGGAAGGCAGAATTTGGTTGTACTGGTGAATGTAACAGAGGAAGGAAGGAAGGAGAGGAGAAGGAATGCAAGAAAAAGAGAGAAAAAAAAAAGAACAAACAAACTGCTCTGTGTTTTTTGCTCAACTTCTCCAGAATTTCAAAATAATTAAGTCAACTATTGCTATTTTTTTGTTTAAATTTCCACTCACTTCCACACTTTCTGCTAAGACTGAAAGTGGAGAAACTCAAATACTACAGGAAGGCTATTTTCAAAAATAATATTTTCAACTCAGCCAAACTCCAGCAGCTCTGGAAGTCTCAAGAGGGTGTTCTGTGAGACTTTCAGCCCAAATTCTGAGCTATGCCCACTCTATAAACAGTTGTGGGGGTTTTTTACCACTATAACTGTGTCAGGAGACAGATTTATTTTCTTAATCACGTACTTGCTTTGGTGAAACCACAAGTGTGACTGTGCTTTCACTAGTAGTAAGATGTGCCAGTGTAGCATCTACCCCTCCCAAAGAGGAAAAAACTATACCACCAAGCAAGTGCCTTATCAGTGGCACAGCCGTTGCCACCTGAGCAAGACTGTGCCACTTTAACTATACCATGACATCTAACAGGTACGCTTTATGGTCAGTCAAATGAATGTGATCAGCCCTTATCTGTAATATGAAACTATGCGGAATGTAGTATTATTTGGTCTTGCTCATTTTAATTCCAGTTCCAGGAATGCTGAAAGCTTTCTACATAAAATCAGATGAAGGAAAGTTGCTTAATATAGTAGTTTTTATCCCAAAGTTTTTTACTTTTTTTTTTAAAGGAAATCACATTTTCCAGGTTCTCTTTCGTTTCACCACATTGACCCCTGGAAGGTCATTAGCTCTGCAATGCCCAAGCCCGGTGTTTTGTTTGGTCCCTGCACCTCAGCACGGCCCAACACGCTGGTCCGGAGCTGTGCCCCAGGGCAAGCCCGCTCAGAGAGGTACGGCAGAGTCTTGTTAGGACACAGGAGGCAGTACTGATGTGCACATGAAGGAAAGCTAGGGAGGGAAAATTTCCAGAAGGAGCTGCTAATCGTTTTTGTTTTTCCTTTGTAAATAACTACTGGTGAGTCAAGCATGACATGGCTCCCTTAATCTTCACAGATAATTAAGCAATTCATTCCTTGTGTCTGTGGGTAGACACTGCTGTCAAAACTCAACCCCATTCTGAAAGTGGCTGAAGTGCTCTCTTTAGGAAAAATTCTTGCCTTGCTTTCTCCTACCTTTAAATAATCGTAAATACCCAGACTGTATAAAAGGGAGGGTTGCTCGTGTGGCCCATTAGGGCTGCGGAGACAGCTTGTTGCATGACTCCTCTCTACATGCTTTTTCCTTTCACTGGGAGAAATACAAGAGATGAGGAGAGCAAGAAGCTCTCTCTTTTTGTTAATATAAAATACATATATTTTGTTAATATAAAATAGAAAATAATGACAAAATACAGCTTTCTTAGCTCAGATGTTACAAAACCATCGAGTCTTTATAGCACAGCATATTGTTGCAGAAATATTTTTGCTTCTTTTGAAAGTCACTGATAATACACTGACAGCATTAGCTGCTTCTGGACCAGGGTTTCAAGCCTCAGCAATGTGTAACTAGCTGCAGTGTCCCTGGCGCAGGCTGAGGTGTCCTAAACCGAAATCGATGGACTCCATATGGCGCCAGCTGCCACAGAGCCCACTGCAACATCAAGGCCAGAGTCAGTGAGGATGACTCTTGCTCCTAACAGAGCCATCAGGATGATACGAGTAAGGTGGGATTGTCTTTGGTTTCATGAACATTTCTCTTGGACAGTGCTGTCCAAGATATCTGTGTGATCAAAGAATCCTGCAAGAGCTTCATAAAACCTGGCCTCTGTGAGGGCAATATGGAACTTAAGCTAGGGCTGAGACAGACTTCGGTGTCTAACCAGCCATGAAAAAAGCATCCAGATGCTGCAACACAAGGCACTAAATTAAACCAGAAAAAAATTAAGTTTACAGTCATGGAATCCTCAGAGGTGAAAAAAGGCTTTTTCTTCTTCTCCATGCTAAAATAGCATGATTTCTTTCATAAGTGCACCATCCAAACCACTTCTAAGATTCATGGCTTATTTCCATTATTTTAGCAAAGGTGTGTCTGAGTCTGCATGTAATATTTTAAATAGGGGGACTTGTAGCACTTTCCAGGTTGGCTAGTATATAACCACGTAGAATGGTACCATGAAAGAACAACTCCTCAGTCTCATGCAAAGTGAGGAAAAATTGAATAGTTAAGAAAATGCAGATGCAACACAAATATCAGGAGGATTTTTCCAATGCTGAGTGTTGCAGATGGTGGAAGAGTCCCTTCAGAAAATATTGGTTCATCCTTCATCTTGGCACATGGTGAACTAATCTGAGCAGAGCAGCAGCAGACACTAGAATTAGTCAAGGAACCAAACACTTTTTTGATAGAAATTTTCATAGACCTTTTCTAGGTATTTTTTTCCTTCACTTTTTTTTTTTTATGAGAAAAGCAGTTATGTTAAAAACATCATGGGGAGTAATTCTGAACTGGCAGGGAGATGGGATAGATGATTGAATAGATTCTTTCCATCTCCACATTTTGTGATCTGTGAACTCACCTTTGGGAAACTTTTCTTTTTTCAGACTGAGTTTCACTTTTCCGGGATTGTCTTAAGGAGGTGGGACAGTTAACATCACCCTGAGCAGCGCTAATGCTACCACTGCCCTTTGGCTTTAAAAGTTAATAAGATGTTTCAGCACTAAGAAACTTTAATGCAGAGTGACTTTTTGCTGATTTATTTTTCTTCCTGGTGGCCTCCCTGCAGTGTTTTCTGCTGGTGTTTCACACTGGAGGCCAGCAGTACTACTGTGAGCTGGGAGCCCCGGAGACAAGAACCTGCTCCACATCCAGCCACATTTTTGCTGCACCAAGTCCTCTGTGACTTCCTTTTCCATCACTTCCCATTCCTCGTGGGCAAAGCTCAAATGAGTGAGATCATGGAAATATGGAGTCCAATGCAAGTTTTAACAAAAAGCCCATCTCTCTGGCCCCCAGTGGAAGACCCCTTTGGCCAAAGGCTGTCGGTGAGCCCTGAGTTACTTGGACCTCTGGGAACTCCTGCAGCTCCACACCACTGCAAACACCAGATTAGTGCTTAGTGAGCATAGCTGTGCCCTCAGCCAGTAATCCCACTTAATTGCGGGCTCACTGTAATGCAGTGTTACTGGGTGGCAAGCATCCAAGTCACTCTTTTTAATTAAGGAATCCACAGAGAAGTTCACATGGGATCTAATGACTCGCACCACATTGTTTCTGCAGGGAGCAAACAGCATATTAGGAGACAGTCTTCAAAGCACTCATGGGGTGGAGGAGGGGGTCGTGCGCGTAAGTCCATGAAAGCAATCCGAGGCATTTGATCAGGCAACCAGGAATGAGCGGTGAGACTAGTCTGTAGGAGTTGCAGTCTGGGGACACATGCTGAGCGTCGCTGGCCCTGCAGAAGGTTCAGGAAGGTGCCCAGCTGTGGAGCAACTGTTGTCCTGTGAGTTCACTGCTTGTTCAAGCCACTCCTTTTGCAGTACACTAGAATTGCTGCCTCTGGGCTAATTTCTCCTGGATGCTTGCTTTTCTTCCACACAACTGCATTTACAGCCAAAAGTCCAGGACCCAGAACCATGACAAATTTAGTTTACAGCTCAAGGAGGAAGTAACATGGATATCAGTTCAGGAAAAAGCAATAACATGGAAAAAGAGGGGGGAATAGGACATTCATCCTTTTCAACTAGACCATTTTGTCATTATGTGGTGTTAAGTGGACAACATCACTCTGAGACTCCAGTGGTCTACAGCTTTTCTTCTTATTCTCATTAAACCTTCCAAATTAGGGAGAGCGCAAATAACAGGATCTAACATAAAATTTTTTGGTGTAAAGCCAACTTTTGGGGGAAAGGAACAATGAAACTATGAAAATTAAACAAAATCATGAAAGTCATATTGTATTCATGCTTGTTTTCAAACTGGAGCTATGGAGCTCAGGGAATGGATACACTGACCTTTCACTTCTGTGCTCTTCAACTGCAACTCTGCCACAGGCCTCAAGTGGAAATTAGTTCACTGGTCCTCTCCAGACCCTGACAGATGCAGACTCCAGTGATCAGGAGTCTTTGCTGGTCTTGCCACAGATTTCCTGTGCGGTCTTGGATAGGAAGGTGTCTGTGTGCCTCAGTTTTTCCATCTGTAAAATAAGAATGATGTTACAGTTTTTCACCAGCATACTGCACAGCTAAATCTATGCTTAAAAAAGCAGTCTGTGACCTTTGGATGAATGGTGGTAATGAGCTGTTTGCCTTATTCATAAGTATCATTTAGTGTGATATAAATATTTTCTTGCATTGTACATGGTATGTTTATATTGTGCAAGTGAATGCAGTCCCAATGAAAGTGAGAGACTGAGTATTTTGCTTTCCCACATAACTCAACCAGTGTTCCTGAGTCCTGATCTCTAACACCTCTGCTATTGCAGTGCTGGGCCTCTCTTGAGCAGAAACTGCTGATCATGCCAAATTCTCTGGTGTTTTGTAATGTGGGCTAATATGCGCCGGGGTTTGGATGAGGCCAATAGGCTCATTTTCACTTAAGGCCTGCGGCAGCATTGGAGCTGGAAAGTACAGAAGTGAAAGGTCACTGTATCCCTTCCCTGAGCCACACAGCTCCTGTTTGAAAACAAATGAAAATATAATGTGACTGTTATGATTTTTTAAAAATTTAATAGCTTTATTGTTTCTCTTTCTCAAGAATATCAACTTTTCACCAAAAGGAATGTTAGGTACTGTTACATTTTCACATTTGCATTGTTACTTATTTGGAAGGTTTAATGGGAATAAGAAGAAAAAATGTAGACCTATTACTTATCTCATTATTTTAACCTTGTATGTCTCCATCTATGTGTATAGTTTTAGCGAGCATTTAGATGGGTTTCTGGAACAAAGTTGGTGAATAAGACCATGCACTTTGAGAAATGATGGTCTGAATAGACGTTCACAAGCGATTAATTTACCACAGCCTAATGAGTGTCTCGAGAGAATGATTAAAGCAAGCATTTAATTGGGGTGGGCTAGAAACATGCACACAATCAATTACTGTGGCTCAGTTGATGATGAATAAATAGTTAAACCACGATAAATTGACAGTTTGCGATGTCCATGCCCTGAAGGACCTGACGGTATCCCCTTTCCACTTCCAAAAGGCAGTCTCAGCTGCCTTTCTAGGTTACCTCTAGAGTTAACAGAGAGAGACAGGCACTTACAGAAGGGGAATGATCCCACTTACTTTAGGCACTTGTTTTGGAATGGTAGAAATCAAACTCTTCGATGGCTAAAGTTGGAGAGATGAATACCACTCTAAATACCTAAAATGTTATTATCAGAACCCCTCTTTTTCTCAGAGACAGGAAGCATTGAGTCCAAAGGATCCCCCTCATCTAGCTTACCAATGGTTCAGCCAAAACCCGAAGCAGAAGATAGAGTAACTATATATAACTATATATATATATATATATAACTAATATGAATAACTGCATATAGCAATAAAGCCAGTAGACAAATTTTTGCTGCTACTTACTAGAGGAAAGTCAAGGAAGATCCTACACTCCTCTTCACCTTCGAGTTCAAAGATGACCTCAAGTTATTTCTCAAACAGCTGCAAAAAAAAGCTATACAACCTGAGCCCTCATCTCCTATCCTTCCTCTGTTACAAGATCCACAAATTGGGTAATCCTGGCAGGCTAGTAATATCTTACCAAGGGAATTTCTTTGAAGAGTTAACAGATTCATCAGAATCATCTCCAACACTCTCATTAACTAAAAAGTAACCTTTTTCCAGGATACAACAGACTTCTGCCATAGACTACATACTATAAACCATCTCTTCATCAACACCTCACTAGCTACCAGGTATATCCCTAGCTTGTATACCAGAATCCAGATCACAATCCAGATCATGACAGCATCAGAACTTGACTTGAATATATATATATATATTTTTTTCTTTTACTTTCAATAACCCACATTTCCTCAGAATGTGGGTACAGACATAAAAGTTAAAATGGCCCACAACATGCCAACATGGGGGCCACCTTGTAGAAGAGTTTCTAAATAAGTTTCTAGATTCTATCACCAAGCCTAACCTGTACCTAAGATGACATCTTTATCATTCAGGCTGGAATCCTGGATTTTCTTATCAATTCCTACCACAAATTTGATACTCTGCTACTGCTCTATCTCTGAGATAGCCTATACAAGTATCATTTTCCCAGGCACTATGGTCAACATAAAAAAATGGTGATTCCCAAAATAGAATATGTATATATACATACATTATAGATAATGTATATACATATATAAAACCCACAGACCAGCATAGCAACTCAATATAGCCAGGAAACATCTGAGAAAGTTGATAACGCAGGCAAGCCCTCATATATCATTGCTACCATGTTTGCTTTGAGGAGAACACTATTGTGGCCAGCCTAATGACCTAAGAAAGATGATTTGTCAACAAGGACCTGTCTCTAGAGAGACAGATCATGTTTTTGAAGGAGTCGTCCAAACACCACATAAGGAGTTACTTCAGTACCAAGAGACAACCTGCACTGATGTTGTATCTCCAGTTACTAAATACCATCCCACCCTAGAACCCACATATAGAAAATCACTGAACAATTACAACTCATGCTAATATCTACCTGCAAACTCAGTCCTACCTCCCAAATCTTCAGTCTGAGATCTGATAGAAAGCTCACTGAAATCAGTGCAATACGAACTTGGAGAGCATTAAAGGAGATGCTATATGGAATACATTGCATGGCATTACCTCATCATAACTGCTGTGGCATAAAACCGCTTAGTCCATGACAAGCTGTGCAGACCAAATTCCAGCCACAGTGATTAGTAAAGATGGGCAAATCTCTGTAAATCTGAGTCAAATAGTCATAAAAATCATTGAATGCTGTAAAGAAGTTTATCCAATACATCTAACCCTGATTATGAAAATAGAATTCAGTGAGATTACTCTTGCTTTTCACCTCTATTTACACCAGAAATACTGCAAGAAAATCTTTTGTGTGAGATATTGGAACTTCTGCCACAAGCACTCATTAAAATGAGAAATGCAAAGATACGTAAGAAGGAAAAAGTCCTGCTGTTCACTTTTTGTGGAACTTCAAATATATGTGGCTCAGATTAGGAGTTCAAGTTGTCCTTTACGTCAGAAGCCAACCAACTACATTATATTCTGCCTACTTAATGTTGTCCTTACTTTTGGTGGATAGTCTCTTTCCCTAAATAGAAATAAAGAGCTGCTGAAGTTACTGTTATCGTGGATATAACATTTCACCCTACACTAGTCACATTATCATTGAAATGAGGTTTTGACCTGACAGAATTTATTATGAGCCAAATTTTAGCAGCTACATCCCTTGGTCCCTTGAGCAACATACAGGAGGAAGGCAGAAGAACAGGAAAACTCCACAATGGTCATGAAACAGCTGGTAGGGGAGCCCTACCAACACAAGCATGCACTTGCTGTTCTTCAAAATTAGACAGAGGTTTACCGTGCAAGCAAGTCCTTCCCTACTCAGCATGGTGTATTTGCACGTGGTTAATAATTAGGTGGATTCATATTTCACTGTAATTGAAGAAAAATCTGAATGTACCTCTACTGTTTGTATGATAGTTGTATTGGCATAGAGAATCAGAAGTGGTCCCAATTTCCCCTCCGTTTGGATAGAAATTGCCCTAAAAATGAAAAAAAGAAGGAAAGTCACTAGAAAGTATCAGTAAAAAAAAGAAAGAAAACAAATCTTTATTGAAGAAAACCAATAAAGCAAACAAGGGCAGGCATGGATTTACCAATGTGAGGGGAGGAATAGGAAGGGAGAATGGGCAGGAAGAAGGAGAGGAGTGTGTGGAACAAAAAGGTGCTGCTTATCTACTGGAAGGAGGTTGTTTCAAAACTCTGTTCCCAGAGATGAAAGGGATCACTTCATCTCCAATAAAGATTTTTGTCAGGGCAGGTATATCTGGAACAAAACAAAGTAGCAAAAAGCACAGAACTGCTCAAGAAGCAACCACTGCAGAAACTGAGCCGAAATCTCTGCAGGCTGAAAATCAAGCAACCATCAAAGACCTTGAAAAGGCAGAGGAAAAGCCAGCAATCCAGCATGCTGAAAGGGAGGCATTCCTGAGGGTTGCTCAGTGCTTGTGGAGGAAAGCCTGGAGCAAGTAGTCATGAACAGAGCTCACATTCGGTGACCTCGACACTCAGGCTACACATCACAATTTAAAATTAAAGCATGTTCCTTATCAAAACACCATGACTTGTTTGTGAAAACTTTGTTCAAAGGCATTTTAAAAATGAGAAGAGACATCTCCAGCTCAGCATAAGGACCCACTGTGCAATCTTTTCCAGGCTGCTCCAGGGACAAGTTTCTCTGCCCTGAAGCATTGTTCAGAGATACTCAGGGTATCTCTAAGCATTTCTACAGAACTGTATTTGTGGTCTATGGATCACTTTTGTCCACTTTGATATGTCTATATAAACATTCATGATATTCTCACTGAAACTATCATTTTCATATTTTGGTCCTAAAAGAATCTGCGACTGGCCTACCGAGTCAGTGACAGCACACACCAGTTTTCAGCTATTACTGGACACCATTTATTAGACATGAACTGTAGTTTGGGTTAAATGGATTTGGACCAAATTATTTATGGAAATGCCTATAATCAATACAAAAGAAAATCTGGATAATTTTTATAAAAATTAATATTCTTCTTAATCATTTGAAAGATTCTGGTATACATCCTTGTGATAATAGACACATCTGTGTGTAATATGCTGCTTTTCTATCAATAGAATCTCTCTCTCTGATTTTTATGCCAATTTTATTCCACTTTTTAAAGTTACCTTTGCAAAAAACTTAATCAAATCCCAAAATTTTGGTATGACTAGAATTATTAAAATACATTTGTGAGCTGAATCTCCTTAAGGGCAAATATAAAAGCAAAATGGAAGTTTTTTAGTGTAACCAGTTTTCAACTTCTAAATGAGCAAAGAAATGTTTGAAGATTTTAAAAAAGTAAAATATCTCTATGTTTTCAAATCTCCTTACTTAAAAAGGCTTATCAGATCAGCCTTAAACTTTCCAAAAATATTCCTCTTTGCCAAGAGACCACACGTGAAGTTTCAGGTGGGAAAAATTTTGGCTTAAAAAGAAGAAAAAATATATAAGGTCTTAGAATGAAAATCAACATGGAACTGCTACTGTAGTTCCATTATAAAGTCTCATAAAAAACATTTCCAGTTGCTCTCCAGTAGGTCTGATTTCCATAAGTAAAGCCCCACTTTATTTCTTCCACAGTTCCTTATAGGTCTTTAAGGAGCTATGAAAATTCTCTTGCCAACAGGGAATTTCTTGCAGAAATAAAGTATCTTAGGAGACATTTTTTTATAGATCTGGAAGCATATTAATGATTAAAGTCCTGATCCTTATGAGCTGAGCATCTGCAGTTTCCATTGGCTTCTGTGGAAATGACAGATGCTGGACACCTTTTAGCGTTAGATATAATATCAGCATATCTCAGCTCTGATTGTACCAGACATGAAAGCATAGTGCTTGCCCTCCAAACCTCATGGTGCAGGTCCCACTATTCTCAAATCCAAGCATTTCAAATTTATGATTCTAGTCCTTAAAATCATGGGACTGACTTAAAATTCATGAGCTTTTTCAGTTTTTCCGTGATTTGGGATTTTAAACTTTTTTTAAAGTAGGTTTCTTGCCTTTTTGGTTTTCTCTGCAGGAATCAGAGCTGGAAAGTCAATTTTGTTTAAAATAGAACCCAAGGTTTTTCTTGTCACTGCCTATCTCCGGCGGCTGGGGTTGAAGAAAGACACCAATTATCAGACTGTCAGACTATAGGAGTTGGCCCCAGTGAGACTAACTCATCCTCAAAAGTCAAAAAAGTGTCTGTGCGACTCTTCCACCCAGTGACTTTCAAAATCCTCTATGAGAGATTTACCCTCTTCCAGGTTCTTGCGCCATTCTCCTCCCCTGTTACCGCCTGTGTTTTCTGAATGCTTAGCTGGGGACACAGGATCACAGCAGAAAAAAATCTGTGGGAGGCAGAACTGCAGCTGCTGGAGGAGCTTATTTTATCTGTCAGCAACTATACATGAACCCTCTCTACTGCAGGATAAAATCTGACAAAGAGGCATAAGTCCTGACAGAGAAAGTTTTATGTACATTAAAGTCCCCATCAACCTGTCAATGCATAAATGGCCATATGCAGTGTAAGTGATGATTAAAAATGATCCAAAAAAAAGCATTTAAAAACCAAATGAACCTACCCACTACACCAGCTCTACACCAAATCTTCATGATAAGTTAAACTGTTTTTAAGTCACAGAGATCAGCAACAAAAGGTCTGACTGCCAAAAGGCATTTCAGACATTCAGCAGATTTCCTATTAAAATGTAAGATAAGAAACCATCAAAATGTACATAAAAACCAGTCAACTGTGTAAAATTTCTTGAGGAATCAAGGAAAGCGTGTCCCACTCATGGGACTGCTTCCAGGGAGTTCTCCCTCTCCTTCAGCACTCTCACTGTGCTTTTGTGTTTATGGCATAAATAGTTTACAGTCTGAACAGTTAAATTCAGCCTGCAGCCCAATAGCAGCTCCTTCTCTTGGAAGGATATTTGTTATTCCTGCTGCCTTTAATTGTTGGGTTAATCTTTGTAACCAACAACTGTAATCCATGTAATCCCATGGCCCTTTCATTTGTCTTTTATCAATCAGGCAGGTATTTGTCATGCAGCTTGTTGTATCTTCCCTCCAAGTAGACTGTCAGCTCTTCACACAAGAGGATTTCCTACCGTAGTGCATGTTTGCACAGCATCCACCACAACAGAGCTGTCTGCTTGACGCTTCCAAGTGCTACGGAATACAGATAACAAATATTCCTGAAGACATCCTAGCAATTTGCTGAGGTCCATTTGTCTATTTATATCGTTAAAGCTGGCAGACCACAAGGGAATGAGAGGAAAAGAAATATTTTGCCAAAAAAAAAAGGAAAAAAAGAAATCAGCTGTCATGAGGAGCCAGTGTCTGTCTTTTTCCTAGTGCTCTCTGACCTCTGGGTAGTTTCCTGCTGGGGAAGTACTGTGAGTAAACTCTAATTTTTCATGGATGGCAAGCAGCTTTAAGTATTCTGTAAGGCAATGACAACAATTAGGTTAGGATCTTATCTAAGCACAACACCTTTCCATTAGATGACTCAAAGCACATTGCAACTGTGGATCAAAAATATCATTCTTCATTTACCTGCATCTATATACCATTGAGGTCAACAGATGCATCTATGCCAGTAATATGTCCATATAAATGTATGCTGTAGACCTACACACATGCACACACACAGAGAATAAACGACTGTAGATATCTGTTAGGCTGCTGCTAGGAGTGGCCTCCTATTTTTGGATAAGCTTCAGATAAAAGTCTAAACATCTGGATACTTATAAAAATCACCCAAAGCTCCTGGATGTCAAGGTTTTCTCTCATTCATTTGGACGTGTATGTGAAATTGTCAGTGGGCACAGAAGTGTTGTAATATGAGGGGTAATCAGCCAATGGACAAAAATAGGAATCAGATGTCTTTCAAATAAAACTTGCTTCTCTACCAGCAATCCTCAAGCGAATCTCCCACACCTGTGGATGAGGGGTTTTGCTGCTGTTACTACCATTCAGAACTCTTTTAAATCTGGATATATATATTTTTTAAAGACAGCTCTCACAGCTTATAAAGCAAGGTTTTGGCTTTAGCTAATGAAAAGCATTAATGTTCTGTGGGAGGTGGAGAGAGAGAAAGATTATAATTAAATCTCTGCACTCCTCTCCAGTCTCTGAGGGCTTGGATAAGAAACAGTTCTGCTGGGCAGCTGAATTTGAGCTAAATAAGATAGCTGGGGGGGGAGCCTTCTTGGTGGTTTCATGTAGGTTTGCACATGTGGTAGGGCCAGGGAACATTTCTGATGAAAATAAAATTGTTCTGGGCTTGATCCAGCTGCAAATACCGACAGCCTGGCAGGCCCTGCAACTTTCATAAGGTTGCAGATCCTGGCTCCTAGCAGGAAGCTTGGCTCGGCTGCTGTGGAAGGCCCAGAAAGCAAAACAATAGTTTTATGCCTGAAAGTTGCACATCCAATTGGGAGAGGCAGGAGGACCCGCGCCAGCACACTCCCTCTTGTCCAAAGCTGTGAAGGTTGGGCTCTTTCTTTTACCTTCAATCCTTCTCACCACACACTGTGGGTGCAGCAGAGAAGCAACCTGGGAGCCCAAAGCTGAAGGCAGTCACTTCTCTGCTACTACAAAAGGACTGGTGGGTCGTGGTATCTCACAGGCTGGTGGTGATAAGTGGTAATTGCCTCCTGCAGGACGAACATAATTTTCCCCTCATGCCCCTTTATTTTTTGACTACCAGCCTTTCTGGAGTTTGATTTGGCCTCAAAGAGCACATTTTGTTGAAATGATTTACGATTTACTTTAATTGGTATAGGGCCCTTTATTTACATCACAGGCGGATCTTCATAACAAGTAAGTTTGAAAATAGGTGCCACATGCCAAAAAATACAACTATTAGAAATAAAAGACTAAAAGCCCCCAAACAATGTTTTAAAACTCCTGAGGGAACCTGATATACAAAAGTCTTTTGCAGGGAGGTGGGATATTGAATTCCATCTCTTTGGATGGTGAAGTGATGGGTTAACGCACTCTTAACTGAGGCAGGAGACTGAGCTTAAGGTGGACAACAGAAAGTAAGCTCATAAACTAGCTCAGGCATTGGAGACATGAGCAAGAAAAATACTTTAAACTCAATGGTACAAAAGCAATTCCTTCAGCCATAGGAGGATCAGAGGCTCAGCTCTGCATCCCCTTGGCTTTTTCATCTTGTCGCCCAAAAATCACCTATAGGCCAGGACGTCCCACATCATGACAAGATTGTCTGTCCCAGGAGCACAAATGGGGACAAAATGAGCAGAGTCAGTTCACTTTTCTGACACACAATCAAATCCAACTCCAGAATTGTCCTCTAAGGTGCTTTTAATGGGGGAAAAGGAAAAGGTCCTACCAACACAGAACCCTGATCTTGGCAACCCCGTACCTTCTTCAGGATTTTACTGAGTTAAACTGCTTCATAGGATAAATAAAAAAGGCCATAGCCACACTGATGACATGTATGGAAAATTAGTTTCTTCAAAAAAACTTGAAAGGACTGATCACAAGCACAGAAAAGAGGGAATATAATGAAAATGACAAACGACGTTCAAGCAAAACAAGGCTGTTAAAGCCCCTTACCATCTCTTTAATCATTGATCAGACCCTTGTACCCATGACTATGTCACATGATTTAAATCAGCAGTAATTAGTCCCAATCCAAAATTTCTTAAATACATACCTTAACTCTAAGCATCTGGAAATCTCTGCTGAAATCAATGTGAGGACTTAGACCCTGAGATGCTACCCACACATAGCATGCTGGACCAAAGCCTTCATTTTCCCAAGTCTGAACTGGAACAGAGCATTTTATTGTGGCCATGCAGTTAGCTTTAAAATTCCTCCCAACACATACAGCCTGCCACTCTTTTTTTCCTCTCCCAGTGAAACTTAACTCAAATATTTCAGTTGCAGTTGCAGAGCAGGCCTGATTCTGGACTTCTGAAGTCAGGAGAATTTTGCTTTTGATTTCAGTATTCAGGATCAGGCCTAAGCAAGGACTATAAATCTGATATGTACATATGTGGCCTGCATTTTCAGGGGTTCTCAGCATCTCGGACTACCAGAGCTGCCTCTTTTTAGAATGGCATATTTGAAAAATATGTACACACCATTTATACACATATACTCACACACTCATTCCGTACATGCAAACATATATTATTGTTATTTAATCAGAAATGTGTAAATCTGTTATCTGATCAGAGCACAAGCCAGTATTATTTTAACAACAGAAACCTTTGCTTTTCTCTGCAGTTCTTTTTGTTGAACTAAATCAAGATAAGTTTTACCAGAAATACATATAGACGTGTAATCCAAATGACATGGAGCCCTGTTAAAGACAGAGAGAAATTTTACTCTTGATTATACCATTGTAACTTCTGTTCAAGACAAAAGACATCATTCTGATCTTACACCAGACAGATGTACTGCTTCTTAACAGAACACATAAAAGGGCTGTCTGAACTTGCCCTTTTCAGTGGGATTTATGTCTGTGTAAGTGGGCCCATTTGAGTTGAAGATGTATGTGTGTACATTCATAATGGGAGCTATTCTTCTCTCCCTAAGTGCACATATGGACATGGACATGACTGCATTACATATAAAAGTGTAATAAAATGTTTTGCCTGTGAACATGCAATAAAACACTTATAGTTCATTTTATGGGTGAATATTTGTGCATAATCTGATTCTTACATTATAATGTGTTGCAAATTTAGTATAAATGCTCTTTACATGGCAATCTTCAAAGTGATATTCTGCAGAGCAGGATGATTCATAGGATAAGACAATAGCCCTTTGCCCTTGCAAATGCAGTCTGAAAACCAGTCTGAGTTCTTCAAAA
The DNA here is from genome assembly GCF_036417845.1 of Apteryx mantelli. Classification (NCBI taxonomy): domain Eukaryota; kingdom Metazoa; phylum Chordata; class Aves; order Apterygiformes; family Apterygidae; genus Apteryx; species Apteryx mantelli. The sequence continues at coordinate 31,853,841 of NC_089978.1, forward strand.
AAATACCTTGGGTGGGTTCAGACCTGTAGGTCACTGATTTGTGCAGTGCTCCACAGGATCTTGATAGCATCATTTGGGAAAGACCAGGATCGAGCTGCCAGTGGTCTGAGGCTTCCTGGAAGAGTGAGCTGCCCTTCATGCTGCCTTGCAGCTGGGCCCTTAGTGTACCCATCTGCAGCAGTGGTATCTGTCCTCCTCCATGCATCAGATCTTCAACCCACTGGCCAGCTTTAACTGGGATGAGGAGTTGCGGTGTGGGAGTGAGGCAGCTGTGCTGCGCCGTGGCCAGGCAGTTTCCCATCTGGGTTGTGGGCAGGGATGGCTACATTTAAACGAGCACGTAGGATGGCCACATGTCCCTGCCTGTCCTGGCAGTGCCCACCTCCACGCATTGCATCAGGAAGCAGCCTGTTTTCTTGTGATGGGCCTGAGAAGGCTCTCAGGTTCCCTCTGCCTTCAGCCAGGGCAGCTGTCAGTATTTCAGATCAAATAAAAGCTGCCACATGATGGAGTCAGGGTCATTTGCAAAGGTTGTAAGCACAGTGTGGCAGGACATGGGTGGGACATGAGCAGAGAGGGAAAACGTGGAAGGGGAGGAGAACAGAGTGATAGCATGGACACTGTCTGCCTGGTGTATCTCCTGGGTACAAAGATATATGCTCACCCCAGGAAGGAAGTTATTAATATTGCCTGGAGATCACTCCATCCTGGGCATCCTCTCTGAGTGGGTGCAGCAGTTCTTGCTGTACATGTGCATAGAAATGATCTTGCAGCATTATCGACAGACTTCCATGAAGGAGCAAAAGGGTTTGGTTTTTCCATCTTAAAAATAATTTCCATAGTGTTGTGATGGTACACAATAGCACTGTTCTCTCAGTGTTTAGGTATTGAATTCCCCTTTTTTATAGGGGACTTAAACTTGAGTGACCTGTGGTCCCATCATCCATGTACTGAGTCCTCTTTGTTATTTGTGCTTTTCAGGGAGATTATGCTCCCATGATTTATACAATGAGTCTGCTTTCTTAGAGGGGATTTCATATGACCTTGTGATCCCATTATTTAAGCACTGAGATTCCCCTTGTTAGAGGTGACTTTATCCACTATTTACACACTCAGCTCCACAGAACAGGGCTTTCCCCACCAGTGTCAATAAAGTTAACTTTTGTTCCAGTATTCTTCCTCTTTGCAATAAATTCACACTTGAGAGGCCATGCTCCTAGTCTTTGTAACATGCTCTCGGGCCGCCTGCATTCTCCTATGTCGGTGGCATGATAAAAAGTGCACAAACCCGGGGTGGACGTGACTAGGGGTGTGCAGCTGTGCTGCAAATCCCACTTGTCAGCAGGACTGTGCAAGGGGGCAAGAAGACTTTTAGCCCTCTTCCAGACACAGACTTTTCTACACCAAACTAGATTGAGAATGGTGGTGTTTTCTAAATGATTGTGATAAGTTCCTTAAATAATATACACCCAGGAAAAAAACAAATCATTGCCACCGAAAACTGGTGTGATGAAAAAAATTAACTTTGAATTTAGCAATTCTTCTCATACCGTACCTTTTTGTCATGAGCCACATTGAACCTTGTGCATGCTTTATATGCAATTGTGCTAGTAATATAAGATAAAAAGCTTTGGTTTAGGGTGCTCAGGTGAATGATGCTAAAAAACACCCTGTGAAAAATATCTCTTTGTACACAATAATTACTAGTACAGTTTCAACTATGTGTGGAGGCAGGTTCTTATGGTCTTCACTGATCAGAAAGAACAGCCTGAAGAAGCTGTGGTGAGAAATAGGGAGTTGTTTATAAGACCTTTACTGCATGAACCAAAACACTTCAATTCCACAAACAAGAAAGAGAAGAAGAAAAGTACCTAGGAACAGAACAGCAATAGTGACAACATATAACGTGAAGGGAAAAAGGTGAAGTAGACACAAAGTATGGCAATGTAGAAAAGCAATATGGGAAGTAACCACATCAGAAAAAAAAGAGTCTGATAAGGCTGTTAAATGCCTGTATTTCAGCAGTCGAACTGTGTAAATAGATCACAATGAAAACAAGCATATGAGTGCTATAGGCCTTGCGATATTTACAGATGGTACAATTTCTAATAAAGATGCAGCCAGTGACATTTGAAATAAACCATTCCATTAGATACTTTGGAAGCAGCAAAAAGAAGCGCATGCAGGTCACGCGAGTATTGCAGAATAATTTAGCTAAGGAGACTATTAAAAGCACCTGCTCCTGAGGCAGATTTAGCTGAGAAGACCTTTGGCATATTGGCTTTCTATTTAAGAGATATTTAAGAGATTTTGTAGTATCAGGATAAGTTCAGGTAACTGAGGAGATGCCGACTTGGTGCCAATATCCATAAAAGCAAATAGGTAATTATAAACAAAAGTAAATAGAGGTTCTCTAGTCTAGCAGAAATTTTAGGAAAAACCATGGAGAAAATGAAATAGTATTCAAGCAATAAAGGAAGCAGCCGTGTGAATAAATGTCCTTCCTAATCCACTTGCAATAGCATTCTTTAAATTGTTCTAGATTCATGAGATTTTTTTAATATAAAGAAAGTCCAGATTCAAGAAAGTGCTTTATTTGACTCCCAAAGAAATATTTTATTTGGCTTTAAAGTATAAAAAGTACTTAAAATAAAACTCAAATAAATTTTGAAATGAAATATTTCAGATTGAAAAACTCAAATGTTCCATTTTTAAAATGTCAAGCCAATGTCTTTGAACTCTTTTTTCAAGTTCTCCCCCCACACGTAAACATATAGATACACTTGTTTTCAGCTGAAGTAATATGAGAAAACTAATACAAATTCAGAAAATGCCTTGGTTTATTTCAATTTGCATTTTCAATAGGAAAAAGAAAGTCTAGACAAACTTTTCACTAAACTGTAATATGGAATAACAGGTGAGAATATATTGCCAGCTAAAATGGTTTAAAGAAAAATAAATCTTGTTAAAGAAAATGGTTTCACTGTCTGATGAAGGCTGGTTGATAAAATGAATTGTATAGATGTACAATTTTTAACGAATACTATTTGGCTTAATATTAAACTATATATCTGTGAAGAACTGCAAAATACAACACCTTTGAAGCAATTCTGGAATGGGTGAAGAACTGAATAACTGACACATCCTAAAATAGTATTTTTAGCAGGAAACCACATGATCAAACAGATGTTTATAATAGAATTTGTGCAAATTAGTACTGGGGCTGATGCTAGTAAGTGTTTCTGTTGGTGATCTAGAGAAGAATATAAAATTACTATTGAAAATGTCCTAACGACATAAAAACTGGCAGAGCAGTACGTAATGGTGAGGACTGGGCAGACATACAAAATCATATGGACTTGGCATATAAAGAGCATGTGCTTTAACAGAAGCAAAAAGCAAAATTCTACATGTAGGACCACGGAAGGCAAGGATGGTCACGGCGTATGGGACTCTGGAAAGCAGTGCCTCGGAGAAGGACTTAAGTTTCATGGACAGGCAGTTGGATTAGAGTTCCTAATACAATGCTGTAGCTACAGCAAGCCCTAAAAAGAGAGAAACAATCAGTGGAAATAAGGATGTAATTTTACATTTGTACATAGCTACAGTGACACAAATGTTGGAACACTATGTGCAGTTCTAACTGTCCCCGCATTTATAAGAAGATTTTGAAAAACTGAAGAAGATGCAGAAAATGAGCCAGAAAAAATATTTGAAGGCTGGAAAAAGAATTCTACACCCTGTGAGCCCTAGCAGCTTGATCAAAAAGAGGAAGAATAGGTAACTTGAATATGCCTAACTGCCTTCATCTCAAGACACTACTCTGCGCCAATGGGTTCTAAAGTGGAGAAAGCTACTGTGATGAGCAGTGAAGAGCAGAAATGAAACAAATTCACAAGAGAAACAAAGCAGGTGTTTGGGAAGGCCAGAAGAATTTGAGTTATTAGCCTGATCTACCAAAAGTCTTCATCTCAAGACTGGATGTCTTTATGGAAGACTGTGTTTCAGGGAAACTCAAGCTAGAGAATGTGATATGGAAGTAACTTGATTAATAAAAAATACAAAAGTATGGACTATTTTATCCTGGAAAATCGGTCTTGATGATCTAACAGTCTTTCCGGGCATGTCCGTATGACTCTGACTCTATTTTTATGGATAACACTTTGTGGAGCAGGCCCAAGTCTTTCTGCACATCCAATTTACCTTTTTGGCAGAGGACCTAGAGCAGAGGTAGCTGTGTCCAGCTCTTGCCAAAGCTAACAAGAAGCGGATCCTATGCAAGACAAAGCCCTGCTTGTAAAGAAATTTAAGCCAAAGTGATGTATAACTGCAAGCAAACAGTGAAGTCATAAACACCCTGGAGCCCATTTTGCCTTTGGTTCTTCGCGGATGTTGCATGGGTATAAAAGATGGCTGAATTTGTTCAGGGTTGGTGTCTCTCTCTGTATGCTTATTTGCGACTTGGTATTTCAAATGCACTGCAGTATCTGGGCTACACAAGTTCTTTGATGTTGTTTCCCCTGTTCTGTAATGAATCCATTATCCCAAAGTGCTCGTTCAAAGCAGGATCCAAACCCGCTGAAATCAATGGGTGACTTTCCATTGATTTCTAAAGGCTTTAGTCACTTTCTCACTACATTTGAAACAAACCCAGCAACAACCTTGTGCAGACTGAATTTGTGTCTGTAGCAGTTTGCTGTACCCAGACATCCCAGTACAAGTTGAGTGACTATCTTCAGAGAGGCCAGAGCCTTCAAAAGGTTTTATTTCCTACCCCCACACCTCTTAACTTGGAGGCTTGAATGCAATTTATATGAACCCACAATGCAGAAAAGATTTTGGGGGTCATGTCTAAAATGATTTAGAATTTGACCCTCAAAAATCCTTATTCTTTAGAGGGTTGGAATTTTCCATCTTTTCTAAGAAAACCTCAACAACCCTGATTTCTTTTTAAAAGTCCAAATGTTATAGAAAGTATCAATCAATTATATGCTTCAATTACAAAATAATGTTGATTGTACAGAGACCTGTGCATGTTCCATCTTCTACTCAGCTAACAGGAAAACCTAGATAAGTGGTCCTGTTAAAGTCGGTGGGGAAACTTGCCTGGAGAACTTTCACTTTGCAGGTTTGCAGGACCAGATCCTCTGCAGAGGGTTTCTTTGTTTCCAGAGATATTTTATGCTTCACTAAGTAAAAAATGTTGTCCTATTTCAAAGTGAAATTTTGCAGGCCATTGATCTAGAATGTGAGCTAGTTCCTTTGGGTATTTTGGAAAATCAGAAACAGCATATTTATTTAATTTAGAAAAATGACTTCTGTCCAAGGCTGTTTCTCAAGAAACATTCACGACAACCTAAAACTTGCAAACTTGCTACGTGTACATGCCAGGCATAGCCTAAAGATAAATAGCTCAATACTTTGTGATATGAAATCTCCATGAACAAGTATTTGGTATTGAATAGTAACAGATCTTAAAAGACCTTCCAGTGTCCTGGAAAAATAATCATAGTTTTAAAGGGCTAGTAAATATATATCTTCACATGGTACTTAGCAATAGTTTCAATAAACTGTAAAGGTTTTTTCTAATGATTTTCATATAGAGTCCTGGAATAATTAATCATGGCTTTCTTTAGGGTTTGCTTTAAAATAAAAAGTAAACTTTCCAAAATAGTAAAACATTGCAGTTCTCATGCCAATAGGAAAAGCCGAGGACAATAAAAATTAAAGATGACATCTCCAATCTAGACTTTGACCCCAGCTAAGTAATTTTCATGCACTCAGGCCTCTGTTGGTCCCCTGAGAAAATGAATGAAACTCTCCTCCCGAAGCTGAGGCTACACCTGCCCCAAGTTCTCCCAGGTTGCAGGTTTACAGAACAGAAACCCAGGTCTGTGAGTTGGGCTTAGTTATTGAACAGCATCTCTGTGTGATGTTACATGGTGCAGGGTACAGTTTGCAGAAATAACAATGTGAATTAAGGACAGAGTGTTAGTCTGAAATGAAAAAAGAATGTTTTGTTCTGCTAGCTCCTGTCCTGTTGCTTGGGGTCTCAGCTTCGGGGGAGTTTGACTGAATAGTTTCTCTTATATTCTTTATCATTTTCTCCTTTGCTCTTATTATTTATACTCCAAACTTGAAAATTTGTAAAGGTTGTTTTTTCCCTAACAATTTTCATCTTTTGTAATAAAATCCTCTCACTACTATTATTTTTCATCCTGAAAAAGATGAGGATAGAATAAATGGGTAGAAAGTACACAGCTGAAAACAGATTTTTTTTTACTAGAACTAGTTAGAAATAACACTTCCTACCTGTCCAGAAACATAGGATCAAAGATGCATCTTGCTCAAAACCAGGCCTCCCTTGGGAAATCCCTAACAGCAAGCAAATAGTGATTCTTCATCAGAATGTGCTCTCCAATGATTTGTGGCTCAGAGACTTTGTGTGTCAGAGCGGGTGTCTTTGTACATAGTACTACTCAAAAGGTTTGTCCCTGAAATTTTTGTTTTTATAACTTTTCTTGTGAAGGAGATCCTCAGCTTAAACAGACACTGAAGTACCTCCTTGTGATCGCTTTCAGTCTGACATCTGCTAGCTGTATTTGACTCCCTCTTGCCTCTTCCCCTTCTTCCTCCCAGTTCTTGTCTCAGATGAGAGAGTGAAAGAGTGGCCCTTACCTTCTCTGGCTCTGTCATTCAGAGAGCAGCATTTGAATTCAAAACTCAGAGATTTCAGTGGTATCGACCAGCATGGAATACTTCAAGGACAGTTCAATAAGCCAAAAGTAAATGTCATATTTACAGTTGTGTGACAAAGTTTCAGTAAGATGCTGTGATATGTTTCATTTTCTCAAATCAAACAACCTTCTCTGACAGAAAACCTGTCTGCTGGAAAATTTTCAAGCTGCTTGGAGTATTATGCTACATTTTTGGCTCAAGATGCTCAGTAAGGGCTCTTGATTGTTATTTTAATACAGAATGTCAAAATTCATTGTCAGAAATTTCACTGACAAAGGAAAATATTTGGACCAGGGCTTTCATTGTTATAAAATTTATTACCAAAATTTTCACACTGCAGTCATAACCACATACTCATGTAGACTAACAAAATACAATACAGGTTTCCAGCAAACAAAATACTCAAGGTTGGAATTTTTGACTAATACACAAAAGGCAATATCTTTTCTGGAGTTCAACTTCTATCAAATCAGGTCATTCAACCTGACTACATATATTTTGGGTACTTCACTACCCATGCATATAAACAAGCTTGGTCAGATATGAAGGAGGCCAGAATCCTACTTGAGATTTTGCCATGTCTCTTTTGGAGCTATCTCAAGGAAGAAACAGCACAAAAACAATTTTGCATTTGGTATTTATATTCTGCCTAAGCCCCACTTCAGGTGCCTAACTCCCCTAATGAACCAATCTTCCTCTCTTTCTTTATTTTAGCGCCTAAAGAAAAGGTTTATAGAAGAGTAGAACAACCACAAATACCACTGTGACTGATGAGAAATGAGCATGCTTAGTGATGCTGAAGAATCAGAGCATGTGTGCATACTCTGTTCTAGCCCATTCAGGTTCCTATGGCATGCAAATCACTGCAGTGTCTGGCTGCCTTCCCATCATATGCCAAGTGACATGTCTTTCATGTGCCATGCACGGCAGTCCTTTCTCATTCTCACCTCAGGAAAGAGAGCAGCCTTGTTTCGTTAGTGCTTTTCTCAGCATGCATGTTGCTGCAGGTTTATGCTGGGAAAAGGTAAGCCAAAGGAATTTAGATTGTACTCTGAGTAAAAGGTGATGAGGCATGTGGCAGCATTTATTCCTTCAGAGACATCTTTCCTGGAGAAGTTCCTTCTAGTCTCGCCCTGGCCTTTTATCCCCACACTTACAAACATTATTGCTCATGTAGACAGAGGCCAAGTTTTTGAGCCCAGTCTTCTCAAAGCCCTAGACAGTTGTCAAGATGAGCTAGGCCCAGACCTTTGAGTTTCTTCAGATAGGGAGCCAAGCCTTCAAACTTCATAGAATCACACAATGGTTGATGTTGGAAGAGACCCCTGGAGATCGTCTGGTCCGACCCCACTGCTCAGAGCAGAATCAGCCCAGAGCAGGTTGCTCAGGGGCACGTGCAGTCAAGTTTTGAATATCTACAAGGTTGCAGACTCCACAGCCTCTCTGGGCAACGTGTTCCAGTGTTCATCCACTTTTTATTTTAAAGTAAACCCTCACGGTAAAGAAGTGTTTTCTTGTGCTCAGGTGGAATTTCCTGTTTTTCAGTTTACGCTCATTGCCTCTTGTCCTGTCGCAGGGTACCACTGAGAATAGTCTGGCTCCATCACTTTCACATTCTTCCATCAGGTATTTATACACACTGATAAGATTCCCCCTGAGCCTTCTCTTCTCTAGGCTGAACAGTCTCAGGTCTCTCAGCCTCTCCTCACATGACAGATGCTCCAATCCCTTAATCATCTATGTGGGCCTTCACTGGACTCACTCCAGTATGTCCATGTCTTGTAAACGGGAGCCCAGAACTGGACCCAGCACGCCAAATGTGTTTCACCAGGGCTGATTAGAAGGGAAAGATCACCTCCCTTGACCTGCTGGCTATTCTCTTCCTAATGCAGTCCAGGATGCTGTTGGCCTTCTTTGCCATGAGGGCGCATTGCTGGCTTATGTTCAGCTTGTGCACCAGGACCCCCAGGTCCTTTTCTGCAAAGCCACTCTCCTGCCAGTCAGCCCCCAGCCTGTACCAGTGCATAGGGTTATTCCTCCCCAGGTACAGAACTTTGCATTTCCCTTTGTTGAACTACATGAGATTCCCATTGAACCATTCTCCAGCCTGTCAAGGTCCCTCTGAATGGCAGCGTAACCACCTGGTGTTTCAACCACTCCGCCCAGTTTTTTATCATCTGCAAACTTGCTAAGGGTGCTGCCAGTTCCATCATCCAGGTCAAAATGTTAAACAGTATTGGACCCAGTATCAGCCCCTAGGGGACATTACTAATGACTGTCCTCCAGCTGGACCTCATGCAGCTGATTACAACCCTTGAGCCTGGCAGTTCAGTCAGTTTTTAGTCCACCTCACTGTCCACTTGTCTAGCCTGCACTTCATCAGTTTGTCTATGAGTACGTTATGTGGGACTGCATCGAAAGCCTTGCTAAAGTCGAAGTAAACAACATTCACCTCTCTTCTCTCATCCATCAAGCCTGTTATCTCATCATAGAAGACTATCAGATTGGTCAGGCATGATTTCCCCTTCATAAATCCATGCTGACTACTCCCAGTCACCTTCGTGTCCTTCGTATATTTGGAAATGGTATCCAGGATGATTTGCTCCATCCCCTTCCCAGGGACTGAAGTGAAGCTGACCAGCTTGTAATTTCCCAGATCCTTCTTCTTGCCCTTCTTGAACATAGGGTTGACATTTGCTTTCTTCCAGTCCTCAGGAACCTCCTCTGATCACCATGACCTTTCAAAGAGAATTGAGAGTGGCCTTACAATGACATTGGCCAGCTCCCTCAGCACTCATGGCTGCATCCTTTCAGGGCCCATGGACTTGTGTATGTCCAGCTGTTTAAATATTCCATAACCTGATCCTCCTCTACCAAGGGTAAGTCTTCCCTGCTCCAGATTTTCTCACTGGTCTCAGGGGCTTGGGATTCCTGAGGCAAGTCATACCAGTAAAGATGGGAGGCGAAGAAGACATTGAGTACCTTGTCCTTTTTCATGTCCTTTGTCGCCAAGTCCTCTGCCCCATTCAGCAGTGGGCCCACATATTCCCTAGTCTTCCTTTTCTTGCTGATAAATAGGTAATACCTGGCTGATAGACAAGTAATAAATACCCTTCTCACTGCCTTTCACATCCCTTGCCAGTCAACTGCAGGAAGGCTTTGGCTTTCCTAATGCCATCCCTGAATGCTTAGACAGTTTCTCTGTATTTCTTTTGGGTCACCTGTCCCTGCTTCCACCTCTTCATTTAAAGTTTAAACTTTAAGCTTTAAGCTTCATTTAAACATTATAGGAAACCATTGAAGAGAGAAAAGAATGAGTCCAACAGACCTGTGGTAGCTTGCATGGCTGAAGTGGTGCAGGGCACTTGTGTTCTGAGTGCTGAAGGCTTGTATCATTTACCATGTTGTTCAGCTGAGAGGTGACAAACATATAAAAAACCTGAGGTCTGATTTTAGCCCAGCAACATCATTCAGAGGTGTTTCTGTATGTGAGCTTGGAGTCTGCAAGGACTGCAAGGGTTCACCAAAACAATGGTCTGAGCAGAGCAAATACGTATGTGTGATATGCCAAATGCAAGGTCATGAAAGCTTGCAATCTTTTATATGTAGATGAAAATGATGGAAATACAGACTATTGATAAAAAGTTCAGTATTAGTAAGTGACATCCATTATTGTGCTTTTAGCTCATGAATATCGAAGATTTGTTCGTAACACAAATTATCATGTAGATAAGCTAATCTGGAGGAAAATTGAACCCTGTATGGGAATGGTGAATATTAGTTTGTTCTCCTTGAAGATGCTGGATTAAAAAAAGAAATACAGAAGATAATATGAGAATATTGTTTCACTAAAAAAATGATATTTTGTTGCTTTCTAGTGCAAGGCAAAACTAAGACCTTTCAAAAATATTCAGGAGAGAGACAGATTTTTACTATCTATGTACTCACATACCCTGTCTCCAGAAAAACCAATGATCTCCTGAAGCACAAACCTGGAAGGGGGCAGACACAGTTCAAATCACTGCTTTCTCTGTTTCAGGCCACAACTGGAGCTGAGTCTTAGAAACCCTGGCTGAGTGGCTGAACCAGGAGGAGCTTCTGTGGAAGTTGCCTCCTTTCTCTTCATGGGGGAGAGCTTGACTGGCAACTCTAAAAAGAAGTTCTGTTGAAAAGGGTTTATCTGTAAGAAAGATTTTCATTTCAACAAATAGGCATTTTCCAATTTAAAACATGCAGTGGCTAAAAGTTCCTGACCCGCTCCAAGACTGGGTGTCTTCAGAGCTCAGAGGTGTGTAAGGTGAAAGATGCTCAGCATGGGTAAAGAGGGCCCATCGTCTTGTGGGATGGAATTGCACACAGACAGGACTTAACAACAGGGAAGAGCTTAAGCCAGAACTTTTTTATAGGGATCCAGAACTGCCCAGAGCTCATCTGTGTTGAACGTAGTGTTTTGATTCAGGGAAGCCAAGCTACTGCTAATCTCCCTCAGTTGTCATCCTGTCCAAAAAGTGTGGGGAAACAAAGGGCAGGAATTGGGGAATATGACGTGGAAAAACCTCTCAAGAAAACTGGTTACCTCTCCAAAGGATTAAGTGAAAATTAGCTTTTCTGTAGAATTCCAGGTCTGGAGGTGTGCATGCTAATGGAACAGCAAATTCCTGTTTAGCAATTACATCTAGAAAGAGAAAAGTTTTCCATTTGCTGCCTCCCCTCCCACTTGCCCAGCCTGGGATAAGGGTCTTATTCAGTTCAGCCTGAAAGATGGAGGTTTAGTGGGATAATAGGAGTTTCAGAGACTAAAAGAAAGATAGAAGGGAGTGAGACGAGAAAGGGGGGAGGACAGGGAGAGGAGGTAAGAGTCCTGGCACAAAAATTTAAGCATTCACACTGTTGCAAAACCAGGCCCCACAGGAATAAAAGCCTCGTGTGACAGAAAAACAGCCTCTAGGATGATTATTTCTGCTGCCCGTGAAGTTTGAACATTAAAACAGGAAAACGATAAGTGAGGAAGAATTATGAGCAGCTACGATAGAAAGACGCCAGGCACTGGTATGCACACGTGCGCCGGGCAGTTGGCCTGGGCCCATTGCTGAGCCAGGATCCCGGCCAATTTTTTTCTTTTTTCTTTTTTCTTTTTTCTTTTTTCTTTTTTCTTTTTTCTTTTTCCTTTTTCCTTTTTCCTTTTTCCTTTTTCCTTTTTCCTTTTTCTTTTTTTTTTTTCCTTCTTGGAAGAAAAGAAGTGAGGTTAAGCTGACCAGAGAAAGCAAAGCTACCATAGCCTTTTGTGGCCTATAAAGCTGAGTACAGACTGTCATTGTCAAACCGTGTAACACAGTCTACTTTTGTTGTTTACTTGTAGCAACGAGTGGGAGGAACTGCTCTAAATTATGTCCCGTGACAGGGAGCCAGCAGAAGGGCTGTCGGAGGAGGAGGAGGCTCTGCTTTCTTCCTGAACTTTCACTTTTGATTTTCAGCTGAGCTGGAAATGCGATTCATTATTATTATTTTTTTTTAACGTATGGATCCAAGGCCAGATCCTCAGCTGGTATAAATCAGCTATGCTTCCCTGTAGCTGAGGAAGGTATGACGATTCATAGTAGTTCAGGATACGTCCCTCATTGTTTAGAGGCTGGAAAACTTTTTTTTTTCTTTTCCTTGGTAAAAATTAGACCACCACATTCATGTACGCAATCATCAAGTACGTGAACATTTTTCAAAAGCACAACTTCCAAGTGACCCAGAGTGCCTTTAAATAAAGAAGTGCTATTGGACCTCTGTAGTGTGAAAGGAACAGTTGAAATCCCTGTCTTACCCAGCTGTTAAACCTGTGTTTGATTTCTGAAAAACCTGTAGAGAAAAAGGGTTAAAGGAGACTGTATAAGAAGTAAAAGAAGTAAATTGAATGCACATGTGCAATCATTATTCATACTAACGTTCCCTGTATTACTTCATAACACAGCTGTATACACAAAAAAACAGCCCAGTTTGGTTTCTTCCTATTTGAATCTTATTAATTTCTATTTAATGGAACACAAATGTTTTTACTCTTCGTTTTGACGAATGCAGCCCAGCAGTGTATTTGTTAAGCGTGAGCTAGCGCGGCTGTGACCGTCTAATACAAATGTCTGTCGGCCTTTCATGGCTCCTGACAGGACATCTTTGAGCATGACAGTTGCCATGGCGACCACTGTAATGCTTATTTGGGAGGAAAATTGGGAGCGATGCTCATTACGTCAAAAACTGCATTTTGGGGCGGGGAGGGGGGAAGGAGCGTGTTTGCTTCTTGTGCTGACACTCAGCTGCTTGTTTTACCCGCCACCCACACACTTCCATCCAACAATATCTCTTTCAAACGCAGAAGTCAAAGTTTGCATCTCCAGCTGGAAGAGGCCAGGGCCGTGTGAAATGAATATCATCCTGGGCGCTGCCCGGCTGCCTCTATCTGTCGCTCCGTCACGCGGCCCCGCTGTGCGCTCTCGGCTTTCCCGTCCCCCTGCCCACGGGCGAGCGCGCGGGGCCGCCTTCACTGTCTCCGCCGGGCACCAAGGGGATGCCAGGGCAGCGCGGCAAGCGGGGAGAGGCATAAATCGCACCCGTTTGCTTGAAACCAGCAGATTCGTGGTGGGCTTGTGCTGGTGAGAGGAGGACTGGTGTGTGCATGCCTATCACTGTTTTCACAAAAAGGCAATTGCTTTTGCTTTGCAATCACCTTCTCCCTTTCTCCCCTGCATACTGTGTGAATCAGGGAGAAACCAACCCTTTTTGTAGAAAACACATCCTAGATCCTTTCTAAGCTGTCTTCACAGTCCCTTGCTGTATGTTCCTCAAAAGCCTACGCATTTCTTCCATTACAAATTATCCTTTGCTATATCTTTGGTGGAGTTGTTCTGTTGACTTAGGCTTTCAAAAAAGCCCCAAAACCAAACCAAAAAAAACCCCAACTCTCCAAAAATGGGATACCAGCCAAACAGTCAGAAGAAGAGCTGCCGCGGGCTCACCGCAGGGCCCAGGTTTGGGGGTTGTCTGCAGAGCTCTTGAATGTCTGGCTTTGGGCACCAGGACAAAACGTTCCCCGTGAAATTACAGGAGGTGGTGTGGACACCTTGCTGCTAGCCCGCAAAGCCCACACCGAATGGCCAGGGTCAGCTGGGTGCTCAGGCCCTGGCATACCTGGATGCCAAATTATTCCCATTGCAGGCACTGCTGCCCCTCCGCAGTCCAAGAGGGAGCGGGCGCCCGCCGGAGCATTCATGGCTTTGCTTAAGATTATAAAGGCGACTCAGGACCTGCTGAGCCACCACATGAGGAGGCTTGGAAATGCATCAGCTTCGCCAGCAGCTGGGCGAATGCAAATTGTCGCACATATGGAATGGGGACAGAGCTGTGGAATTGGCCTCTGTTTCGGTGGGGGGTGACTTTGGGTTTTTTAAGTGCTGTTAAAGCACTTTTTCGTGTTTTTCACTGTAAGGTTGCAGACGTGAAACGTGGTGCAGGGAAAGAGGCAGCTTTGACACACTGGCAAGTTTGCTGGCCACGATCAGTCCACGGTGTGTCTCCTTGGGGCCTCTTTGCACTTGAAGCTCTCTGAGCAGCTCTTGCTAGCACACTGCCCTAACTGGAGGCAGCAATTAATTTCCAAGGTTTTATTTAAATAAAGAAAAAAAAACTCCTGAAAGTAAATGCCATTATTTGCAACTGTAAGGATTCTCCCTCCTCCCTTCAGTCATGCATCAACAGCTGCCTTTAAACTTGAACTTTCTCTGTTGCTGCACAGCCTGCTACTGATTGAACTACTTGACTAATATCATCTAGCAGCAGCAGCAGATGCTATCTCATCTCGGCAGATAGGTTTTCAGCTCTGAATGTCAGAGCTGTCGTGGGGACTCATATATTCCCCATACAACGACGCCTTCCGGGAACCATAAAGCTAATTTTGCGTAGGGGAGCAAGGGCATGGCCTGGGGAGTCCCAGCTGGTACTGGCACCTTGGTGCTCCCATCTCTCTCCTCCCCTCCTTTCCCTTTTGAGTTATTTGCCAATGTCCAGAGGCCAGGTCCGAAAAGTGGGGGAGCTCCACTGGGCTCTCTTCTCCCTTACCTTGCCCACTGCTGGATCACCATTTAACACACTTTTGCAGGGCTAGTTTATTCCCATTAGACTGGGTTTTTTTTCTCCATTACAATAACACGTGTGAAAGTCCAGCAGCTCTTACATTTCAACATACTCAGATGATAATCTCTAGATTAAGACTTCAATAACTTTTTAAGTACATAATTTTGCTTGTCTGTCTAAATGCCGATGTGTTTTTACTCTCCCTCATATGTATGCCACACTGAAATATCTAATCAATTCAATGTATATGTTATAAAAATAACAATATCAGTGCACATTTTATTTCTAAAGCAATTCTATCCCCTATAGCTATGGCTAAGGCTAATTAGGACACATGAAAAACTAGTATTGCATCAAGTTTCAGTGCTAACCTGTGGTATGTGTTTGCCTATGGCAAACATGAGGCAATTTAAATTAATTTAGCTGTCACTGCCTAGACACATCTTCCATCACCGTAATTTATCTGGCTATCTGATCACTCTATTGTGTTCAAACTTTAGGCCCAATTCTTTCTCCAGATTTATGCATGCAATGGCATGCACATGTCTCTTAGATTTAGTGGGAATTACAATCTTGTCTCTGAGGGGAGAGCTCCAGACCAAAGGTCTATGCATTTGTACAAAATCTATATGAAAACTGCTGTGGGAAATAACAGTCTATAACAAAGCCAGTGTGAACTCATCCACAGTCTAATTTTTTTTCTGTGAAAGTGTATTTTTCATAAAATCTAAATTTAATTGAAAAAAGTAAATTTTCATAAAATCTCATGAAAAGTTGTCATTTTGTTACTTTTCCATTGGAAAAAAATAATTCCAGAATTTTCAGAATTTCATTATCCGGTTTTGAGGTGGTCAATGTTTAAGTTTTAAGATTATTATTTTTGGCATTTATGTTATTGTCAAATATCACAAGTAGGAGACATTCTGAAATAGAAGATCAAATATTTAAATGTGCTAAATAGCACTTGCATCTCCATGATTTTTAAAGATAATTAAAATAATAGAATATTTCAATTAAGTGATTATGTACCATCACTAATACCATGCTGTGAAATAATGTAAATAAGTATAAAAATGAAGATCACATTACATCAGCTAAATGAAAATTAAAGAAAAGAAATTCTGAAATGAACTAACTTTCTCAAATCATCGAATGTTTCCAATTTTCCACTTCATGGAAAATTTCAGCTTTATTTGGTTATGTTCTAAATCTCTGACAGTCTCAATAGATCTTAGATCACAGAGCAGGAAAGTATATGTCATTTCAAAAGACTACAATTGCAATTAAGTCTGCTGTCTTACAGAGACTCTATTAAGCAAGGAATAAACACTGTCCTAAGTGTTTATTAGGAAGAAACTCTTCTTTCCAAACAGTTTAGCTAACTGCTTTTTGTTCTATGGCAACCAGGTTTTGAAAGAAAGATGTTTCATTGTTCTCCCGCACAGTCCTCCCACACATTTTTGCTCTTCTGCCTGCTTGAACTACTGCGCAGCGCTACACTTCACACACAGGAATCCAAAGTCAGTGCTGGCACAGACAGCCACAGACACCCAGGCTGGCCTGCAGGCATGTTTAAACATATGTGCACTTTTCTTCCCAGGGTCCAGGCTTCCACTGAGCTTCTGTTCCAAACATCCCAAACAAAAGGAGATTAAAAGACTTCGAGGTGGGCTTCACCTCGCCTCACATCACACGCTTGCAGAGGGGACCTCAGCGTCTGAGCTAGTCGCCGTCAGCTCCCATCAGAGTCACAGGAGACAAATGGGCACTTCAAGGGTATGAGTCACCAGGCCTATTTTAGATGTCTGCTTTCCCATGAAGTGAACTGCACAGTACTGGGCTTCTCTACTTTGATTACAGAGGGAGCCTACACAACTGGCACAGATGCATATGCCTACATCTGTCAGATAAAACACACCCGAGCTGCTTAGCAACGATTTGATTTAACAGAGGGACTGGGTGACTGAGTCTCTTGGCCACCATTAGAAAATGAAAACTATGCCCCCAACCAAGAACTCTCTCGAGACCTTACACAGTCCCTAACAGTGCTGTGCAGTGAGGTTCTTGCGCAAATGTCCTCTTTTCCGGGTCATGCTGTATTTTGCGTAGCAGCATTTCCCTTGGCACTGGAAGTGCAGTGGTTTCTCTACAGCTTCAGCATGGGACAATTTGCTCTTATTCATTGAAAATAGCAATATTTCTACCACTAGAATGGAAAGAATTATCTGTGTGGAGTTGGTTTCCCTTTCTGTAATTCACTTTGCCAGCTCTCCGAGATTTCTTCTTTCTATGAATTGGCTTGGCAACATTGTAATTCTACAGATGAACAGCCCCCTTTGAGCCTGCAGTATTGAGAATGCAAACAGATTTTCTTTGTTCCAACTGGGCCCATAAGTCACCTATTTGTTATCTTACTTTCCAAATGCAGTGAACAGTCTTCATGGTCAGGCAGAGGGCCTGAAAAGCCTACTAGGGGTCTGAATCTCTCAAACAAAACCCAGATATTTAGGGCAACATAAGAGAGAACCAGATCTGAGAAACATTAAAAAAGGATAAACCTTCACTCTACCTGAGTTTCCCAGGTCTAGCTGAAGGCATCAGTTCCATAAACATTAGTCAGCTGAAAGGCTTGATGTGTAAGTGCAGGGATTACGTTTAGATTTCATCTCCTCACTGATGCAAGAATAGCCTTGGCTACAAAGAACAGGGATGTCTGGTATAGTTTAACTGCATTTGTGCCAGAACTCCAACAATGTGTTCTTGCTACCATGGCCCCTTGCTTTGTCATGCTCATTCAAAATAAAATCACCGCTTGGTGATTAAAAACAAGAAAAAAAAAGGAAGAGTAAACAGTTATGGTATGAGATGTCTGCTAGGTCTGTATCACTGATGAAGAGGAGTACTGTTTCGACTGGAAGATTGCCACCAGAGACTGAAGCCCAGGGTTGCATCCAGCCAACACAGCACAGGTTGTCCAGCTATCCACAAGAAGATACCAGTATCCAGATATCTCTGAGGGAAGAATGGGGAGATGTGTCTGGGGATGACACATCTGTGAAGTTTTCTTTTCTGAGTCAAATGGCTGAATTGCTTAAGCAGGATGATGCTCTTGACATGCCCTTGGAATAACCTCTTCCTGGGCTTACCATATTCCCTTTTTCTTCTGCAGTCCTCCCACTGGTAAGATAGTTCAGCATAAACCAAGTCCTCTCTCCCTTCTAGGAAATGGAAATCCAAAATCAAAGGAGAATAACAATGTTACCCTATTTCTTATGTTTATCTTCCCCTTTGGTTCATCCAGATGTCCCCTTGTGAGCTGCTCTCTCCTCTCCCCGCCTCCCTCCCACATGCCCTTCATGAATCCAGAGCCCTCTCTCCTCCCAAAGTGAGGTGAAAAATGCAGGCATTCCCTTGCAACCACACAGGGATTCAGTCTGCTCCTCTTCAAAACCCAAACTGGGGCTCTAAATGGTAAAGCCACTCAAACCAACAGACAACAATCCCTGCATCATGTCTCCTCAGGGTTACCTCCTAGGCTTTGTCACCCCAAAACACCTGGAAACCTTCAAACAGCATCCTCATAAGGTTTGTTTATGCTATTTCATTCCTATCAAGAGCCATCTATGTCTCCTCCATAGTGTCCTCACTTGGTATACATAACCTTCTTAGCTTTCATCCTGTCCTCTCAGTGGTGATCTGACTGTTTTAGGATGCCACCACAAATAAAGCTACAAGGAATTGCTTCCTTTGCAGTCTGTCCTGGCAAGGAAGGAAGAAAAGCAACCCCTTATTACATGATTTATCTTCCAAGAAGTGATGCTATCAAGCTTACAGCCCCTTCTGTCCAGGAAATTGTGCTCCTTCCCCATCCCAGAACTTTTTTTCCAGAGAAAACTAGGAACAAGAAAGAACTGAGTTTGGTTCCCTCATAGCCCTGGCCATGACAAGACAAGTTTCCCTCACATATGTTCTGTTTGAGTATATTCTTCTTCCACCCTTTATCAATTTCGCATCACTACTAATGCTCTTCACTGAATGTGGCTCAAAAACTTCCATAAAAGATACTGGCAACAAGTGCAAATTTGATTCTCTCCATTTTCTATACTAACCAAGTTCTTTGAATGCATGGGAAAACATTTCTATATCTGGCTCTATTTCTTCATTCCCAGAAGAGGAAGGATCTACAGTTACCAAAGAAGTTTATGCCATCTGGTCCCACCTACATGAACTTCCTTCCTGTTTTCACAGTATATTTTGCGCTATTTAGCCACTTTTTTTTTGTTTTGCTATTGATGTACCCAAAGTCATCCAACAATAGCTAGTCTCTTGCTGTTCAGCTAAAGAAGAATTGCAAAACTAACCATTCTGTGCCTGTAAGTCTAATGGAGGGATGGTCATTTTTCCTTAAAAATGTTTTTCCAAGTCCCATCATCTGTCTCTTCTCCTGTTATTGTTAACACCGTTGTTGGAACAACAGCCAGAGGCTCTGGCCTCCAGCTACATGAAGCACTGTAATACATTTTTTTCTTTCCCTTTCACTATCTATTAAGGTCAGAGCAAGATCTACTGTCCTTCACTTTCTTTTCTGCTTTTTCCCTATATTGAATGCAAATATGTTTTTAAAATGTTGTTAAATGGGAAAGACAAGACTGCAAAATTCAGAGAACCCCACATGCCCTGTGCAGAATTAATTTGCTCCTCCTCTGTCTCTGAGCGCCTCACAATAGCTTACTGCTTTTACCACCATAGTCAAAAGGGGCAGAAACTAAGAGAAAAACCACAATGCAATGACAGGAAAATATGAAAATAATTGAATTAAAAAATCACAAATGTGGAAAAATAGTAGAAGTCATCATCAACTGTTAGACAAGAGACTCAACTACAATTCTGTTATCCAG
Source organism: Apteryx mantelli (assembly GCF_036417845.1). Classification (NCBI taxonomy): domain Eukaryota; kingdom Metazoa; phylum Chordata; class Aves; order Apterygiformes; family Apterygidae; genus Apteryx; species Apteryx mantelli. Next base: position 31,873,589 of record NC_089978.1, read on the forward strand.
CTGAGGGTCGTGTCCTGAAACATCTATGGAACATCCTGAAAATTTCCTGAACTATTAGAAACTTAAGTTATTTAGTCTTCAAGCCTGATTAAAAAAAGATTAATCACTTACTGGAAAATGTTTTATATTATCCCTGCTGTGTGAGGATCTCTGCACAATTTATAAAGATTAGTCTAATGTTGCAGCTCCTCGGTGAAGCAAGTATTATTCCCATTGTACAGAAAAATACATTTATATATGCAGAAATTCAGACTACTTTAAAATACTTTGTATACTGTAAGCTGCATTAACCATAATTACAAATACAAATATATTTAATTAAGAGGAATAAATGATTTGCTGTAGTTTTTATGGTAGTCCTCAGTTTATCTTCAGTTCCATTTTCTTATTTAAGGTTTTGTGTTATTGTTTTCCATATTACAGATAAAAATTAAAAATATAGAGAAAGCTATTGTTTATTCTACAACACATAAATACACCACATCTAGCTACACATTAAAAAGGGTTGACTGTAAATTATTTCTTATTTGCTTCCCTATTTTAGGTAATTATTTACCTGGTTCCACATGTAGAAAAAAGACTTCGTTCTTAAATTTTAGATTTCAGATTTGTACGTCATTAAGATGAGTCACAGCCACTGATCAACAACAGACTTTGGCGAGGCTATTTCTAACATGAAAAAAGATCATTTTAATAACACAATTTAATCAAAATATTCATCAAGATTTGGTCAGGGCTTGTGAAAAGCAATAGAGGACTCCTTGGCCCTATTTGTAGTAATGTTTCGTAACTTAATGATTTTTTTTTAAGTATGGCAACAGACTAGACTAGACTTAGTCAGTCAAACTGTAGGCTCAGTCCTGCAAACACTTGTGTTGGGGCCCAACTTTGTACATCTGAAAAGTCTCAACCAATGCAACAGGAAATATTCCCATGTGTAAAACTCGCCCAGATTTGTAAGAGGTTGTAGGGTCAGGTCTGATGTTAAGAAACAGTGCAGCAGGCCTGCTTAGGGGAACCAGATAGAACAGCTGCACCTAATACATGTCATTATCATTATTGATTTAATCTGTTCCCCACCAAAATAAAATTATGCTAAAACTGCATTTGCCCAAACTGAACTTGAAAAACAATTAACAAATGCAACTCTGAAGTGTAACCCAGGCTTGGGGGCCAGGGCTGCAGCACTGCTGAGACTCGTGGCAGCATGTGTGGATGGCGCATGGAGGCGTACGAAGCCTGCGGGCTCCCCAAGGCCCTGGGGCAGGGGTGTCCAGCCAACGTGAAGCCACGTCTCCTCCCCACAATCCTGGGCTGTGCAGTGGAACGGGTCTCACCCCAGGTTGGGCTTCCTTGGTGCCAAGCTCCTTCTCCTTGTGCCTCCTCCCGTGACACAGTAGCACAGCAGTGAGCACACATGGCTTCTTTTAGATGTCTTTTTCCCTAAGTACATAGGATTGAAGAATATTTCCAGGATGTCTGCACGGATCAGTGGTCAATCATATCATGGCCCACATGAAGCCAGGGGGAGCAAGGGGAAGTTGTGAACTGTACAAAATGAGTGCATGAAAAGACAAGCCATAAAAAGAAACATTTAGAGCTATTCCCCAGCAGGCCACTGAATGACTTAAGCCTGCTCAGGGCTGCTTTGACTTGCACTCCAGCTAGCAAAGTTTTTATATGAGCACTTACAGCGGCAACCATAGCAACCACCACAATACAGATACCACCTCGGAGATACAGAGAACCAAAGGTACTCGTAGACAGAGTACATGAGTCCCTGAACATCCTGCAAGGGGGAGACTCTTATCCAAAGAATAAATCAGACACATGAACTGGTCAGCATGTCCCAGATAGCATCATTTTATTGTGACTCTCACAACATTTAAGTTCTTGTGAAAAACTGGAGTTGCACATGGAGAAAGTCTACCTCTGTGCAGACAGGCAACCTAGAATCCATTCGGGTCTTATTGGACATACTCTGTGAGACTTCGGTGCTGCTCAGGTTTTTGGTAGAAAAGAGAAAATTAAGGGGGAGAGGCAGAGGGAGGAACTCAAAACTCAGAAAGAATCTTCTGTGAAAAAAAGGTAACAGCCAAATCTCCATTGGAAAGGAAGAGATGTGAAAGAAGTGTCTAAAGACACCATCATTTTATACGTCCAGAAACAACTAATCAGGTCTTAAATAGATTGCTACTTCTCATTTCTCAGGGACCTTATTTAATTGATGACACCTTTAAAAACAGAGAGACAAAAATACACCAATTTGTTTGTATTAAAAAATCATCTCAGTGAGACAGAAAGTATCAATACAATTTTATGCAGAAATAGTTGAAAACCAGGAGTGAAAGTACTGTGGTAGGAGGTGGGAGCCCCTCTTCCCCATGTCAGCACTGTCCATAGCAGTATGTGCACTCTGCCTGGTGGGTCTGCTTGACCACACGGGCATTGACTTCTCCCAGGTTGGCATCAGCCATAAGGGGCAGGTGCCATTTGCAGCTTTGCTTCTGACTGCAGTGGGAGTCTGGATCAGCCTCACACCTCTTTTCTTGCAAAATGAGACATGGGTAGATCAACTGGAAAGGGGTTTTGCTGTAGTTGTTTTTCACAGTTTAGTACATTGGGCAAATTCTGCCTCCTCTATTGAGATCCGAGTAAGGAAAAGTAATTCAATAGAGTAGGAACCCTTATGTTCAAAGACATGGCATTGCTGTGGTCATTCTGTTTGTGGCTTTTAGATTTTCCTTGGACTTTGCACAGGTTTGTAGTAGTGGGATGGGGAGTGCCCTGTTAGGTTATACAGGGGAGGTGGTCCTGAGCATTTCTGACTGAACTGAATGCTGTGCTCTCCACAACTACAGGGGTATAGACTTGACAATCCAGATAGTCCCATCTAGTCCTGGGTCCCTACAAAATACCCGGAAAAGGATTCAAGTGAGTCTTGAAGGACACAAGAAGGTGGCACAGTTCCTCTGGACTGCTCTGGATGTCACCCAGGACCTGTGCTAGGACAGCACTGGCTGTGGGTGGTGTAAATATCTACATGAGAGAGCTGCTGAAGAGTGTGTCCAGTGCAGCAAGTTGCACAGTCAGCAGAGATTTTAGACTCATCTTTTTTGGGCACCTCTGTAAATAAGGCTGTGTGCAAACACAACAGCTTTGCTCTACAGATGGTATCAGACCCATAGAGAGTCTGGGCAAAGATTGGGGTATGGGCTATTTCTTCTTTCCATCTGCATGCTGGATGCCTCTTTGATAAGCCAGACCTACCAGGGCAGTGTTGGCTTGCGGTCCTGGACAGCTGCCAAGAGTACTCACCTCTTAAACCAGCTCTGTCTATAACTATTTTCTTCTTCTGTGCACACCTTGACTCTGAAGCACAGGGCTGCTTGAAAGACCAACTCCTAAGACCTTAATTCATAGCTGTTGACCTTCTGGTCAAATTCAGCCAGCCTTCCACAGATGGCTCACTTGGTCATCACACAAGCTCAGTTATTTCATCAGCTACTTTGGAGGGAATGAGAGGCAAATCAACCCCGGGGCTGCTGGAAAGTGGCTACCCCTTTATTCAGGGGAGGGAGACAAACGTGATGCCAAATATTTTTAGGACGCTTTCATGCGACTGCTGTGTAAACACAGGTTGATTATTCTTTCCAACATGTTAAATTTTGATGTGATATTCACTGCTGTCTTCTTTATTGCTCAGAGCTTTAAGGCTGTGACTGTGAACAGTGTTAAACATTGTACATTTCTTTTGTTTTCCAGAGTGGTTGGAAACATATAATGACATGGTACTTTCCGCAGATCTCATAGATGTGGATAAGCCTGCATTGCTCTTCTATTTCCACTCTAGCCAGGAACTCTACCAGTATTTCAATGTCTGCTATTAAATAACACTAATTAAAGTAAAAAGAAAGGCTGTGATGATCTTTCCAACTACTGTCTTCAAAAAGGGCAAGAAGGAGGAGCCAGGGAACTACAGGCCAGTCAGCCTCACCTGCATCCCTGGAAAGGTGATGGAGCAGCTCATCCTGGAGGCCATCTCCAAGCATGTGGAGGAAAAGAAGGTGATCAGGAGTAGTCAGCATGGCTTCACCAAGGGGAAATCATGCCTAACCAATCTGATAGCCTTCTATGATGGAATGACTGGCTGGGTAGATGAGGGGAGAGCAGTGGATGGTGCCTACCTTGACTTCAGCAAGGCTTTCAACACTGTCTCCCATAACATCCTCATAGGGCAGTAATCGTTCTGATTTATGACTGGCTCAGAATCTTTCAGGGGCTGTGTCTACTGCAAGGTAAAGAAAGGGTTTGAAAACAAAACCTCAGACATGGTGCCCTCCATCACCTGCATGCCCTCCATGGATACGACTGCCTCTGTCGCAGGGGCAGCCTGCCCACTGCTTGGTCATTAGGTCAGCTATCTAAATGTCAGGCATCCAGCTAAGCTTTTTGTTCAAGCTGTAGTTGAAGACAGAAACGGGCACCTTTGGAGCTCAGTCTTCCCACTTGTCTTGAATACCTATGAGTATGGGATAAATGGGCCCCTTACAAGTGTGTCTCTCTCTGCATTGATTATGGCTAGATAAGTGACTTATACAAGACACTAAATATATAGGCAGCTAAGATCAGGCTGAGGGAATTATCACACTAAGGAAACCTTGACCTCAGATTTCCCCCAGTTGCCAGGAGCCATGAAGCCCTTGGAGGTATCTCCTAACTAACGGGGCACACAAAGCTCAAAGCTGCCAGTGCCTCAGTGCTAAGGCACCCAGCATATTTAAGTACTCCACTTCAGTGGGATCTAGAGCTTGAGCACAGCCCCTTTTAGCATGGGATGTGTGTCAAAAGTGCAGTTGGGTCTTGGACATCTGGCACGCATATATGCTTGATTAAGAGAATAAACTTTCCCCGAAGATCCGGAATCCTGAGATTCCAACCTTTGTTTTAACCATTTGGCTTTATTCGTGTGCAAAGTGAATGCCATCTGTCATGAATACCATACTAGATTACATCCAAAAGAACCAAAAAAGATAACAGTTCTATGAAAATAAAAAAAAAGAAATATTTTTTTATATGATTTTGAAACGTAAGATTAAATTGTCATTCTCTCTCCAAAAAAGAAAACAAAAAGAAAGGCTGAGAAAGAAAAAGAAATGCAGATTATTCCTGCTGTGGCATATGAAAGCTAGAAGAATTTAATTTTCTGGTCTGTTTGTCCTAGCATGCTTCTCTAGGCTTGTCATCAGTTCCACTGGAACACTGGGAATGTAAAAGATATTTTAATACAAATTACTGTATTTGATTCATTCCATTCTCCTTATAAAATTGTCTGCTGTAAAATTATGTCTAATGTGAAACAGTTATAACTTGCTTGCTACTCACTGTATTAATACCTATTAAAACTGACCACAGTAGCACGCATCCAGTTGTTGCAACATGCAAAGAAACCCACAAGATTTATTTCAGTGTGTCTGGAGAGTGCCAAAGTATAAAAATATGTTGAAATTTAAAAGGTCTAATATAACTATTATATAGATTATATAATTATATTATATAGATTATGGACAAAACCATCAGTCAAATCAGAATGGCACAGCCGGCTATTTTCTTAACATCGTGGATCTCTTATAAATCCATTTCTACAATGTTTCCTATGTGGGCTCCACCTGTGGCAGAATTTTGTGACATCAGTTTCAACACTTGCAATGTCCATAGACCTCCTTAAGCACTAAAGACTTCACTGCATGAAACAAATGAATTTAAGAAAACACTTTTATGTTAAAGTCACCTTGCAAAAAGCTCCTATGAACAACGCATTTACCATCATTTCTAATTAAAGCCTGGAATCTGACTCAGGTGTTAGAGACTATTGCAGCGTTGGATATCTAACAAAACAAAAGCTCTAAGCGATACCACATGGAAGACCCATGGTCTCTAGTAGGCTTGGCCTTTGGTGATAAGATCAATGGGGAGGCAAACATGAATAACAGTATTTCAGTGCTTTGATACTCTGTTGACACTATAAAAAGCCTCAGACAGTTTATGTCAACCCACACTTGCCAAACATGGCAAAATGCCAGCTCTACCCTTTCGTCTGATGGGCAGAAGCAATGCAGAAGGTGGGGTTTTTTTCTCACAAAAAAGCGAGCTGTGGATGGAGGTGCATGACGGTGAAGTGATAAAGTGACAATAGCCTTTTGTTCCTGCAGGAAGTGCTTGCAGCCTCTCGTAGGAAGATGGAAATTGCAACCATAAAGCAGACAAACCAGCCAATAAAGATTATTATGGGCTTGCTAGCGTGCAGAGTGCTAAAAATTTGCAAACTCCAATCCTTCCTGAGTATAACATGCAGATCAAACTACCTCTTACTGTTTCCAGCTGTGAGAGGCTGAACATATGCCGCAGGAAACCTGCAGCAGCATGTAAAGGCAACGAGGCACCCATATGGTGTGTGCTCAGACGGAGAAAGCCCTTGCTTATGGCTCTGCGCGTCACGCAGTGTCAGATGACAAACAGGGCTACTGCGGAGAGAGGGACCACCGTGCCCCGCAGCACCACAGTTCCTTGGTGCTGCCTGAGGTTCATTTTGGCCCCATTTTGATGACTCTGGAGGGATCCTGACCTTGTCCTAGCCCTCTGTGCTGGGCTGCATTTCATTCACACCCCACAGAGCGCTTGCTTGGGAAGCTGCAGTGAGGTTTAGCAATCGGGGAGCTGCGGCGAGGCTTAGGGAGGCTCTGGTGGGAGGGAATGGTTCTTGACCGCAAGGAAACCCTGCAAATCTCAGCAGTGCCTGACTTAGGGCTTGATCCACAGATCATGTAGGCAAATAAGGGCACCCCGCTTCCACTCTAAGGGTGTAAACCTATCATGTTTCCTCAAGCCTCTTATTCAATAGCTATTGAACCTAGAAAGCATTTGCTTGCCTGCCTGGAAAGTGTCCTTTAACAGCCCTTAAGAAAGGGCTGGTTTAAGAATTTAATTCCAGAAATGACAGATAACATGAATCTGTACCAGAGGGAGCATCTGTAGGCACCCAGCCCTGAGGAAGGAGTACACCCTGCTCTCCTCCACAGCTTTCTCCATCAGCTCTCTCACGCCTCTAGGCTTACCGGCCACTGGGGATCCTATCCTTTGCAGAACAGATGCAGTGCCCGACTGCAAGTGAGGAGAGCCCTAAACATGAAAAATTGCTCCATCCAAAACCTTTAGTGAGTCCTGTAGCCCTTAACACCTTGCCTATAAGGGAGGACAAAGGATGATGATTATCCTCACCCAACTCATTAGCCATATGTTCTGTGATGTGCTAAGGGATGGGCTGAAAAGTGCAGCAAGAGCAGGAGTGCGGGCAATGAAGGTAAGATGTGAACATGAGACGGAACTCTCTGGCTGGGCCAAGACTGGTGAATTAACTGTCCATCGCTGCCCTCTGGAAATGAGGCCGCTGGCGCAGGACGGCCTGCACCTACACTGTGAAACTCTGCAGAGGAGAATGACCATGTCCAAACTGCCTGGGGGGAGTGGTCAGCAACCCACACTGGCTCCCAAACTGGGGGCAGTTTGGGAGATTGCTAGTTGGGCTGGACTAAAAATGTGCCTGGAATGGGTCTGACAATTTAGCAATATAGATGACTTAGTCCCAGTGCCCAGGAATGTTCCCTGGCATTGTTCAGTTTATTAGCACATGCATTGCCTTTGGGATCTCATCACCACGGGGATTAGTTGATGTCTGTACCACTGCAATGTGCTAATTGCTACTTTAAGTGTGTGGTCTTCTGAGTATTGCTGCAGGAGACAAGGCAAAAGGAGCAGTAACCTTCGGAAGTGTGAGTGCATTGAATACAAAGATACCCATATAATCAACAGAAGCAAAACATCATCATTTTATTAGATACATATTACAGCACCACAGAAATCACTGTGACTAGAGAACCATGAAAAAGAAAAATTTCATTACTTGGCAGACCTAATATTGGATGTATATCTCTTGCCTTTGAATGACATTCTTGATACGTTCTCATAGCTGGGACATGGATGCACCCTGATGGCCTTTTAAAGAAAGGGTGAAAGGAAAACAGAACATAACCAATAGTGAGACAGGAATTGCCATTGTAGGTTAGACAAATGCCTCCTGCAATCTAGTATTCTGCCCCTGGCAATTGTTAGCTCCAGAGGCTTTAAAGGAAGGCACAAAACAGACACAATGTACAGTTATGCAATAACATGCCCAAGGAACAGTTTCTGCTTGACTTCAGGAGATGCATTATGTCCCAGAGCATGAAGATTTATCCCAGCTTGCAACATGCCTACATTTTTATTCTAGTTTGTGTAAGAGTAGATGTAATGATTCATACACATCATTATTTGGTGCTGCTTTTAGTATTTGTGGAGGAAATGCTAACTGCTTCTTCTTCTTTCTTTGACTGATTTTCACCACTGGAGTTATCATGGGGATGATGAGAAAAGAGGCAGAGGCAGGTGCTCTGGCTCCATCTTATAACATATTTACATTTGTGTAATTTCTTCCTGATTTAAAAAACTCAGGAGTGGCCTTAAATAACTCAGGAAACAAAGCTACATGGCATTAGTGAGGCCTGTCTTGCTTGATAAATATATAACCGAATTATAGACTGAGTCAAACTTTCTTTCTGTTCTTGTAGGATTCACTGAAGTGTTGTGGAGTGATGCCTTGTGACTCTGCATTAAGTGGGGTAACAGGTGGGGGCTTCAGTGACTTTCCACCAGCCAGAGATTTCCCTTCAGAAAGCCACATTCACGTGCTGCCTTTGGCTGTGAGTCTCTGGACACCTCCAGTCTGTCGCTCATTTGCCCTGAGGTCTCTCTTGCCCTGTGTTTGGGTCGACTAATGATGTTCTTCTGTTCCTGCCATCTCCTCTCAGTCTGACAGTCAGTTGGTTCTCATGGCCCACTGATGTGGTCCCATCAATCCATTATCATCTCCTGTGTTGTGGGTCCTGATACTCACTCCCATGCTGACTTTCTCACTGGAATTGCACACCTTGTTTCCACTCACAAGCCTGGTTCCCTGAGGAAGGAAGAAATGCTTTATGAGTCATCATCCTCAAGAGCTTTACACTTCAAGAAGTAAATGTAGCAGGATATCCTTCAGGGGACTTTCAGTTTGCTCTGAAAACCTGCAAATTCAGGTGTAAAAAACAAAATCTTGAATTTCTCTTTGACTATATGGAAATGATTATATTAAAATGCTGATACCTGCAGAACCTTCCATACAATTTTCGGAATTAGGAAACAGCAAACACAAGACCCTCAGCATAAAGCTAGCACAAGAATTTAGCTTCCATTTACCACTGTTTGCTTTGCTCTTGTTGGTGTCAGTAAACTACCAAGCAAGTTGTCCACAACAGCAAATCCATCGCCTAAGTAAAAATAGTATGTTTTTTGTGAAAGATTCCACATATTGGCTACATCAGAAGGGGAAATAGGTGGAAAGATGATGATAGTGTAGTTCTCAACTGGTGTGTAGCAGAAAGAGATTCCAGTTTCTGATGTATTGTGGAGTTATCTGGTAAAAATTAATGCATGCATTTGGGCGCTACTTCTTCTGTAGCATACATTAAATTAGAAGCACTAGAGTTGCCAGAGAAAGGGACAAAGGCATTAGCAAAATAACACAAGTGCTCCACCCTTGCAGGATATGTAAATACCTGTGAAACCATATGTCAGCCCTCCAAAACTACTGCAGGAATGGTAAATATTAATAACTGCCCCTAACATCTAGAAAGAGCAAAAGTGGTATTTCTTCTGGGTGATGGTTCATGCTTAGACTAAGACCATCTCAACAACTCCTTCATCTGTGACCGAAGTGGGAAAGACATGGAGAAGTAGGGGATAAAAATGAGAAAAACTACTGTCATTACCAGACACCAGCAAGCACTGAAAAATTGAGTTTAAACAAGACAATAGTAACTTGCAGATTCCCTGCCTTTTGATCTGAGTCTTAAGAGATCTCTTGGTCAGCCTGTTAGATACTTCAGCTGAGAACATAAGCTTCCCTTTGCCTCTTGAGGAATTATTTGCCTCTGGGAATTTGAACATTAAGGAAAACTGCCTGAGCCACCTAAAATCCTGAGACCTGGGGGAAAAAAAAAGCAATAGAGAAGGAGTCTATTGACTGACATGAAGAAGCTGAGAACAGAAGTGCCTCTGATTAATCAGTCATATAAAACTTTCTGCACTCTCTTTCAGCCCTCCTTTTCTGTTTGAGAAAACAACTGTAAGGAAGCCAAGCTGGTAAGAGCAGCAGAAAGGTTCAACATGACCTTCAGTGATGGAAATTTATGATGGGGATAGCTATATCAAAGATTGGCTCATGGAGCAACTGGTGAAGGACCCATACAGGTTTGGGACATCTGCTTTGGTTAGACTGAGTTAAAGCAAGAGCTCTGACCTTTCTCCATAGAGGTTTTAGTGCTGAAGCTTGGAGGGAGAAGCCTGTTGCTGAAGGCGAATGTCATCATGGCATCATCCGTCTTTATCAGTGGTAATAACAAGGGGCTTATGGAGGTGGTGGCGAGCTGGCAAAGTGCTCGCAAGGCTCTGTGCACATCAAATAGGAGAAGAAAGACTTGTCAGCCTTGTACCTTCTTTTCCTCTTTTCAGCCAGAACACAGAGTTTTCCTGCAGGGAGATGGATGATAAATCAGCTTCCCAAGTCAGACTTGGTGCTTGAGCTTTCAACAAAAGGCCTCAAAGTCCTGTTCAACCACAGCATGCCCAGAGATCTCATTGCTTCCTCTGCCAGATATGACCTAATTTTTGATGAGTGGATTTTCAAAATGGCTCAGGCTTGCTAATCTATGATTGTCTATTATCTGCAAATCTAATATTGCTTACTATTCACTTAACTATTGTTTCTGTTAGATATCCTGCCAGCAAACTCTGTTGCTAAAGTATCTGTAGTAAGCAGAGACAGGAGTGTGCATTTAGGTGAAAGAAAATAAATATTTTGTATGAGTTGGCACACTTAAATAATTTGGAGATATCCATCCAGGTCTAATGAGAAGAAAATTAACTTCCTCACTTTTCCTCTAAACTCCTTCCTGTTCATTTCTGAAGTAAGGAAAAGCTTTAGGAAAGCCAATGAATGAGCTCCACTGACATTATTGGAAATTGCATGCTACAGGCAGATTAGGGAATGCACTTTCTGTGGCACAGGGCATGGAAAGTGTCATTGCCTGTCCTGACATTCATTAGTGCATAACAGTATAACAGACTTCCCAAGTATCAGGAATCTTGACATAATGTAAAAATTTTAGAGATGCAAAATTACAGCAAATTGCACATTAATCTTTGCGACAAGATGTCCACACAGAACAGACTAATGCTGATCTATGTGCTATAGTAACTTTTTCCAACTTAGGTTTCTCCAGAGGTGCTTCAAAAGTTCAGCCCTCTTTCTTCCCTGCCCTTTGCCATGATTTGGTACTGAAGTTGCACTGCTGGTCACTGAGGTATCCGGGTATGATACATGTAGTCAGATTGTTTGGTCCTGTGATTTAAGGCTCATTCCACACACATGAAGGAGCACGGAGGCACACTGGTGGTGGGGGACCCAATAACATAATCAGAGAAAACAGAGCATCGTGGCCCAGCTCCTCCTAGGGCTGTCCCAGGAGAGCTTCAGCACCAGGGGACAGGGGACACCCATCACCATGAGCCAGGGGAGAGGCTCTCAGGATCCCCTTCCAGACTGAGAGGGGTTCCTGCCTGCAGGGATGTGTGAAGCTGGTGAAGAGCACTTTGGGATGGTATAAGACTTATTATAAGACGTTTCAGGAAGGAACCAAAGGCAGGGAAAGGGAGGGATCAAGGTGGTTTGGGGAGGAACAAGCACAGGAAAATAGAGAGTTAAGGGGATAAATGGGACCCATCACATGTAAATGGGGCTGGTCAGTACACTTGTCTGGCCATGCCCTGCACCTGGTCATCTCTGGATGACAGATAGTGAGATGGAAGAAAGCTGTGAAAGAAGAGCCTGAGATGAGAGACCCATCTCACTGGACCACATGCAGGACAGACTCTGCCCAAACAGCTCTTTGAGCCTATTTCTCCACTTGAATCTACAAAAGGAATAAGATAAAATAATTCAACAATAGGGCTCTGTGTGACTCAAGCCACAAAAGCATGTGTGTCAGAAAACAAACAGCTTTTGTTTGTATTTGGTTGATATCTATGAATCACACTGGCCACAACAATTTTCACCAACCTTTGCACCATCTTTGACAGTCCACAGATATCCTCCCACTGCTGGTTACAGTTTATTTCAAGTTTGAGCTCGTTTAGCCAGGAGACATTACAGAGAGCCACCCTGAGGGCCTCTGATGGCCCTTTTCTTAACTGTCTTTTACCTTATGTAATGCTTCTCACTTTTTGGAGGTTTTTTTTTAGACTTGTACAGAGATGGGGTGAAATGGTGCTATTGGGAACTAGTAATATTGCCAACTTGCTCAGGGGTATTTTTACAGTAAGATCCAAATGACTACAAAATGAACAAAGCAAAACACTAACATTTTCCCCCATTTTCCCAAAATAGCTCAATCTAATCTATGTGATAAAGAGCATCACTTCAGGTCCAAGGATTTATTTCAATGTGATGTGCTAAAGGAAAGGCTGGAGATAGAGAATAACCACTGTGCTCTTCACTGATTCCTTTAGATTATCACACTGCTGTTTTTCAGACCACCAAGCTTTTTGGTGCCATCCTGTTACACTGCCTGTACATGAATTTCACTCTGAAATGAAACATCTCCTCAGTTTCAGAAATCACTTATTTCAGCAGGAGAGGGGCCTCCACTGGCAGGCACCTGACTCAGAGCAAGTGTCTCAGCATGCATCACTGCCTTTATTTCTTTGCCGGTCATAGAATTTAAGAACAGGGCTCACCAAGAACCTTCAGTCTAATGTCCTTTTCACATGGGCTGCAGGACTTGCTGAGATCAGCTCCTGCTTCAGGTCCAAAGACAATGGTTGGAATAAAACAGATCTTTCTGGAAATTTTTCCAGTATAAACATTTTTTACCCATTGTGAGTTGTTCCAGCGGTGAAGTGCTTTTTTACAGTTAATTAATTTTAATTGGAAATTTATTTCAAACTTCAGCCACTGGATCTTGTGCGTCTGGCTGCCAGACTGAAACAACCTCCAGAGGCAATTGTTAATATATGGATGGCTATATGTTGTGATCAAACCACCTTTTGCTTTGATGGTCCCTTTAGATCTTTCACTATCAGGTACATTTTCCAGTCTGGGATATTCTTATGGTTTATTTCTGAATAGTCTCAGGAACGTCACCACCACCATAAGGTCTAACTCCCAGTTAGGCCATAAGATCTAACTCCCATCTGCTTCCTTCCTCGCCTGGCTCTCTTTCCCTCTACAGACACAAACACATACATGCCAAAGCCATCTATAAATGGTGAACGTATGCTATGTGCAAGTGTATTTTGAGGCCAGAGTTTTGCCTCCTTGCAGTGCATCCGGCATGTGCCCCATTGATTTTGTATCACCCTTGTTGCCTGATCAAAATGTTATGCAGTACCAAGTTGAATCCCTAGGATTAGTGTCAGGCTGACAGGCCCACAAATTATCCACCTTGTGCCATTTATCATGCTAGCTTTCTCCCAGGCATCTGGAACTTCCCCAGAGTACTAAGATTTATTTTCTTTGGCTAGCTTTTTTCAGACTGCTGGATGCAAGTTACTCAGATCTTTGCCTGACTTTATTATCTGCTGTTTAACCTCCTCTTTAGTTACAGCTAGAACAAAAAGTATGTGATCACTGTTAGGTGACATGAATAAATGATTAGGGTTTTTTTCCTCTTGGATTCAGAACAGAAATATTACAGAATAAACCTTTTTTTACTTCTTTATTATTGGCAGTTTTACTATTTCCATCTTGTAATGGACTCATATCAGTGTTAGGTTCCTTTATGTTCTGGAAATACTTAAATAAAATCCCAAACATACAACAAAATACTCTTCAACAGGCAACTTTCCTTAGCTCTTCTTGCCGTGGCTCTCCTTGTGACCCATTACCCCTTTTACCAATTTTCTCCAAATCCTACCTTCTAATTTATATGCATTGTCATTAAATCTTTTTTGCATTTTCTCTTGGGGTCCACATACACATATACATAAGAAGTTTTACTTCCCTTCTGAGGCAGGCCATTTAACGAGTGCAGATTTCTTTCTTGGGTGTGGCTTTTTGGGCATCCACTTAAGTATTATCCAGTGATTCTCAATCATCATTCAGATTTTCCTGTTAATAAAATCTTTCTCCCAGTTGAGTTTCTCCCAACATTGTTTTCAGCTAAATGAAATTTGCTCTTTAAGGCACAATGAATATACTTTATTGGTTTGGACTTCACTCTGTTTGGAGATAACAATAAATATAATCCAACTGTCATCAGTTATACCCAAGCCATTACTAATTGTTCATTTTATAATCAGTCTCTCTGCTACAGTCAAGAGGAGGTCTATCACAGGAAATTTGGATCTAACATGGAAATTGTCATCTACAGCATTTGCATTGGTAACCTTCCTCTCGTACAGAAAGTCTGGACTGTTTTAAAAAATTAGGGCAAACAGAAGGTAGAAGACAAAAACCCCTGTCTCAGGAAGACAGCCCTTGATTTTCTGCAGTGATCTGGGAAATCTGCCTGTGGCTAAAGTGGGCAACCAGATCGTGCCGATAAGGCACACAGAATACCTCTGCGGAGTACGCAGCACCGTGTTGTGCCGATACCCAGACTAACGAGCCCCAAACCTCGTTAAGTTTGGGAAGAGGGGAGCCACGGCAGCACAGTGCCTTGCTTGGCTAGCGAGCCTTGCTGGGTGGATGTATGAGCCTGCGGTGCCTCTGAAGAGCTTTCTCCTCAGCCCAAATTTGCATCTCTGAGATGTTAAACAGTGCAACGCCCATCTGCTCGACAGGAAACCAGCCCCAACTTCTCTCACAGCCCAGAGCGACTTCCCATGCTTTATTTCCCTTTAGCGCTTTACCTGGCAAACAAATCCACTGAAGAGCCTTACTCAAGGCTCTGTGAATAGCCTCAGGTCTCCCAGGTCTTTCTTCTTGTGCAATAGAGGGTATGTTTAAATTAGATTTATAAATATATATATATCATATATATATACATATATACACACACACATATACACATATACACACATATGCATATATATCCCCTACTTCTCTTCCCAGCTGACTATGCTCTGAGGAAACCTCTCCTCCCACTATTTCTCAACACCTGCTTTTAGCATCGACAGTGATAACCTATTTTAGAAAGGCCTAGAAAGGGAGCAAACAAGACTTGCCCAAGGTTTTCCATTTTTGAATAAACAGCATTTTAAAATACTTCCCTGATTCACACGCATACACATATGTACAGAGTACTAGACTGTTTTCTGTTCCTGAATCTAGTTTGTATCATCCTAAGTGTCCAAAAGACGTTTAACTCCATGGAAGACTTTTCCAGAGAAGCCAAAAGAATTCAGATTTTGTTCTACGAGGATTTTTCTTTTGAACTATTTCACCGTTTTTTCCTTTCTTTCTCTTTCTTTCTTTCTTTCTTTCAAGTGTGTTGGCACTTTTAGGAGCAGCCTGCGTTTGCATTGCAGGCCACCAGTAGCTGGTTGAACAAAATAAGAGCACAAATACATACAGACACAGACACAGGTGCACACACACAGAGCTCAACAGAAAGTGATTAATGAACAGTTTTTATGTCAGAACTGTGATTTCTGGCTGAGTAGCTTTTTGCCCATTCTTTTTGGTACAAAAGCCATGGCATAAAGATAAGAGGCACAGCACTTAAGACATCTTTACAAAGATTAAACCACTGACTTGGCTTTAGTTAAAGTAAATTCTCTTGCTTCCCACTGTGCAATGTAGGTTTACAAAGGGAGGACTGGCAAAGGTTGCTTCGTCTTCTTTCCTGGCACTGTTGGTTGGCTTCAAAACAAATGCAGGACTTAAACCACATAAAAGGGCAGCAAGGTATTAGCACTTTTGAGGGGTTCAGCATCTGACACATTCCTAATCTGCCTGGGTAGGTTTTAGATCAGAGCCTCTGCAGTGCTCCTATAATGACAAGGAAATTTAGCAAGCCTAAAATTCCAGCTTTCTTGCACAGATGAGGTGTCACGATAGCCGGACATTCGGCCCCCTCTTTGCTGCCGTGGCTCCCAGGAGTGCTGCTGATGGCTTTTTCGGCACAACGGAGGACCAGCCTCATGCAGGCAGCCATGAGCTAGGGCTGCCGAAAGCATCAGCTCCTGTGGCTTGGAGAGAGGCCGAAGTCTTTGCAAAGAGCTGGGAAAGAGGAGAATTAGGGTGCTCCACAGCCTGTCCCCGGAGAGACGAGGGGGCAGGTGGAGCCTCCCGAGCACTCTCTAGGATGTGCTGAGCCTGATGCATTCGTGGATGTACAGGGACTGAGCAGAAAGAGCTGATTTATATAGACCAGTTAAATTATTATTTTGATTGTGGCAGAGGGACTTGATGGAATGATTCTCATACCTGGGATATAGTAATAAAAATGCACATGCCTGGAAAGAATGGCTGGGAAATCAGGGCATAGACGTTACCCTATACACCAAAATGCACCCATTTGCTCTAAGGTTCAGATCATACTGGGAGATAGACCTGAGGAAATGATCATTTCAGGGAATGATAAAAGGGAAAAATTGCACAATTGTTGTCATAGCACAGAGCTACTTTGGGCCTTCAGACCAGGAAGATTGGCTAGACAGTGCTTCTTGAGAAGTGACAGCAACCTGCAAAATTCAAGGCAGCGCTGCTCTTACACCATGATGTTACTGAGGGGAAGGGGTTGACTGCTCAAACACCTTCTGGGAACAGAATACGTGGCAGAATGGGACAACAGGGAGGAGGAATTGCAGTAGAATAAAATAATGGAGGTCCAGAAGGCAGATCTCAACAGGATCAAAGAATAAACAGGTAAGACTCCCTGAGAAATGTATTTAAAACAGAAGTTCTCAAAGAAGGCAGGACACTTCTTTAAAAAATCATATTAATATTAGAATTACTCACTGTTTCACTTGTAAAAGAGATCATCTTGGCTAAGGCAGGAGAGTTAGGGAAGGGCAAATGTGGTGCCTACCTCTAAAATGGAAAATGAGGCAGATCTAGGAAATAATGCACCCATCAGATTATTCCTCTCGGAACTGATGTTATTGTAACAAATAATAATTTAACAATAGTAAACACAAGCATGGCAAAAGGAAAAGAGTTAAATTGCAGTCTTTCACTTTTGTATGGCATTTGTACCTAGTCAGGAAAATTGTCGTAAGAGACAGCTTTGAGAAGCATAGTCTAGAGGAAGACACAATAAGGCAGGAAGGCCGTACTCAGAGAATAGTTTTATTGCCAGTCAGAATGGAAGGACATATGGACTAGGTGCTGCACAGTCTCTCCCAGGTTTAGTCGTATTCAATATTTTTATTCATGTCCCAGACGATGGAACAGAGAGAATATACAGATGGCAGCCAGCAGGGAGGGATTGTCAGGAGTTTGGAGGACAGGATTAGAATTCAAAATGATCTTGGCAAACTGGTGTTTTTAAGGTCTAACAGAAAAACATGCTACTCTGGAGACAAGCTTATAGGTCCTGCACCTCACCAGCAATATCCAGCTATATATTGTAGGACACAAAACAGCTGCTTTAGCAGTTCTGCAGAAACCAGTCTAGAGGCTGTAGTGGATCACAAGCCAAACAGCAACTGCGTGTTGTTGCAAAAGAGGGAAGCCCCAGACTGGCAATGCACAAACAGAATTACACTCCATGAGACACACAATCAGCCTTCTCCTATATAAAGTGATTGGGAATTACTGTGTGCAGTCTGGAGCACTGTTCTCCACAAAAGATAGGCTTGAGTTGCCCTAAGCCCAGAAAAAAGCAAAAGGTCTCATAAGAGATCTATAAACACAGTGCAGGAGAAAAAAAATTAAAATTATACAGTCACTTTAGAAAAGATGCCTTTCTGCTATGGCACATAGGATGACAAGAGATGGGCACAGACTACAGGAAGAAAGACTGAGGTTTACCGGGTGTCTAAATGTGCTCTCCGGGGCATGCCCTAGCGCATCCTGGGTGTTGACAGGGCCATGCAGGGGTGCGCTCGGGGATGCATAAGCCCTGCGTGATCCTCCCACCTTGCTGCCAGGCCGTAGGCATTCCTTGAGCCCAGCACAACATGTGGTGATAGGAGATAGCAGCACTGCTCTTACACCAACCTGTCCCAGGACTGGGGCATCCCTTAGGGACAGGAGGGAGCCAGGAGGAGAGGCTGCCCTTCCTCCCAGCTGGGTGCTTCACTTTTGAAGGACAGGCTGCAGCTCCTTTTCACCGAGGCTACCCCCAGCCCATCCTAGGGCATTCTCACCGGCTAAATTCTCCCTCATCGTACTGGCTTCTGGGATCCAGCTCCTCCTCGTGATAATACTGATTATACTGAGGAGCCTGGGTCCATGCTAAGGGGTCTGGGAATCCGCACGGCAGCATTGCATGTCCAGGAGGGATATTCAATGGTCTGGTGGATCAAGCTATCTCCATAATAAAGGCTAAACTCATTTTGTTAGGAAGGGAGTGAAATAAGGCATACTTGGCCAAAGTGTTTCCCCCAATCAACCAGTGAATCAGAACTAGGAAAAGAATAAAGACCACAGAGATCTATTTCCTAATCCCACACATTGTGCCTTCGATTACAAGGCACATACTGAGCAAATAAAGTCTCTGGGAATCTGTTTTCTTAAGAAACAAATAAGCTTTAGAGTCAAAAGGGGTTAAAAGCAGACTTAAGGTACAGCTCTGGCAAAAAAAAGCAACACTACTCCAAAACCAAAAAGAATGGATTTTTCCATTTATTCTGAAGCAAAAGAGTATTTTAATGTCAATTTTCAACTGATAGCATTAGCATACGCTGATAATTATAAGCATTTCTCTCACTCCAAAAAAAATTCACATTTGAAATAAATAAAAAAAGTGCAGACAATCAGTGGGTTAGTGTCTTGGGGTATTTAA
This sequence comes from Apteryx mantelli, assembly GCF_036417845.1. NCBI lineage: Eukaryota > Metazoa > Chordata > Aves > Apterygiformes > Apterygidae > Apteryx > Apteryx mantelli. The sequence continues at coordinate 31,892,674 of NC_089978.1, forward strand.
AATGCATGTTGTGCAACCCAGTTATCAAAATTTATAAAGGAACTACTGTGCTGCAAGACTTTTCAGGGGAGGTACAGTGCATTCTGCTCACACTCAGGGGTGCAAGTGTGGCACAGCCAAATGGGTTTTTAAATGCCTGCCATTGTGGTTTGCTCTGTCCATCAGTCAGTCAGCTTCCAGATAAAGTTTCTAGCAGCATTCATTTTGGGGCTTTAATATTCTTGAGAGCCAATGAACTGTTGAATATTGGGGTACTTCAGACTGTCAGAGGGTTTTTTTTACCTTTGGTTACATGGCTTAGAGGTAGGGGGAAAAATAAGCAGATAAGAACAACCTAAGGAAACATCTAAACACCATGAAAAGGGCATATTTTCAACACAGACTCCCACACTGCCCTTGCAAAATTTGCAGGCACATCTATTTGCATTTGGCAAGCAGATAAATGAGCAGAGAGATGACATTTTATACAGGCATTCGCAGTTACTTCTTTGTTTTGCACAAAGAAGTGGCACAACCATGCAATTTTCTGTGCACAAAATGGATGTAGCTTCAAATTCTTCAGGTGCACTTAAAATGTTGTTTAAAACCTGCATATGACTCTTTCAACATGGAATTCACTGTTCTCACTTCCACTTCTTCCTTACCTCACATCTTTAGCCAGAAACATTAAAAATATACAGTGCTCATAGAGAAGCAGCAGCCTCGGCTCTGAATCTCTGTTTTTCTGTGTTTGAGTAAAACGTTTAATGTTACTTGAGCTGGCAAGAAAGGTGGGGAGTTGTGTATGTCTTAGTAGAAATTAATGTTTTGGTTGGCTGGACAAGCTCAGGAAATTTCTGTAGTGAGCATGATGAGAGAGGATGTTTGGCAAGATGTTTTCCAACAGCTGGTACAGGTGAAGGATTAGAGGGAAAAAATGTTTAAGAACCTTTTCTCTGATTTTCTACTTTGTACCCCTCTTAGATGTAGGAACAATTTTAGAGTCTAGTTCAAATCTCCCTGAAATCAATGGGTCTCTTTCCACTGACTCAATAAGACTTGAAGTGGGTGCTCCAAATATTAAAAACATTTTGTTTTCCCTCTCTCCCCTCTTAAGCACAACTGTTTTGGAGAGAGGGAACAGATACTGGCTTTCCTCTGTGGCCTATATTCAGAGAAACAACCTCGTTGACTCTGTCCACTGTAGGGCCAAACAGCGAGCCAGGGTACTGAGGTGGCAGCAGACGGTGCAAGACATCCCACTCGTTCCTCGTGTGGCTGGTACCCTCCCTTTCTACCCACGTAGGGGAACAGGGGAAACAAAGCCAAGGAGGGCACAGACCTTCGAGCTGCCTGGTGGCAAAGGTGCTACGGAGAGGGACACACGTAGCCATGCACTTGGACACGGCGCAACATGCTTTGAGGGATGTAGAGGATGGGAATGGTCCTTAGTGCAATTAAACCTGCCCTTTGTCTAAGTCTCCTTCCTGCTGCATGATGCAGTGAGAGAGCAGGAATGGGCTTTAAAACTCAATATAACTTCCTTGCTGAGGGTTTCCAGCAATTGTCTTCGTCACATTCCCTCCACAATACAGACCAACTAACTACATCACACACACTTCAGAATATCCCTAAGGTATTTAGCATTTATCATACATAGGGACTTCTGCAAAGTGAATATTTACTGACTCCAGGATTGCTTTTGGTTAGTTCATTATGAAGGTCAGAATTATTATAAATCTACACAAATTGAAACAGCCTTTTGGCGTAGGTCTGATGTTTGAACCAAGTTAATAAAAACAATGATATATAGTATTCGAGTATCATTTAATCTTAGGAATTCATAGTGAGCACAAAGACCAAAATAAACTCTTGCAACACACATGTTTATTCACATATTAAGATTCTCTGAGACTGTTCTACATTACTGGCTTTCATATGCCTGGAAAATAAGAAGGCTTTTTCATATTCATGCTCAGTGAGTGAAAACACATCACTCAGGATACCATCTGCTTCTCTCTGGAGTGTGGATCTTGACCTTAACACGTCGGGCTGCATATAAACTCTGAGGGAAAAAGATGTATTTCAGTGCTTCAGTGCAATCTTAAGAGCATGGATAATTCAGCATGCATTCAGGGGATTCAGCATTAGCTCAACTGTTACAGCAGCCAAAATTACGAGAGACGAATCAAGTTTTCACCTATATGCTTCAGTACAAATATTCTGTCACAATGCATTTGCCATTTTACCCTGACTCATTTACACAGGGCCAAACCTGGGTCCCCTAGAAACAGATGAGAGTTTTGCCACCGACTTCCCTGGGGTCAGGATTTAGCCTGCAGCAAGGAAAAGAAAAAAAAAAAAAAAGAAGCAAACTAGAGGCAGCAAGTCCATCTGGAGAGTGGCAAGTTGCCCACAACCTCCATGCCCGCAGTCAGCTCAGCCCAAACAAAGGCAGGCGAGCGAAGAGGTGTGGTTTGGGCACACACCGCTTTAACCCTCCCATGGCTCTCCAGGCTGCCGGGTGCCACGCTGCCTCGCCAGGCAGCCTCTCCGCAGAGACCCACCGCGATTTCCCATTGCCTTGGCTGGCAGGTCTGCACAAGGAGGGACTGCTGGGACTCCTCTCACATTTCTCAAAAGCCACTTTTGTTCCCAGAGCCGAATCCCAAAGGGACTTTCAAAACAGGTCCCTGACAGGTGCCTCCCTTTGGAGCAAATTCCCCCTTCTCCCTGCGTTGCAGACGGAACCACAAAAGAGCATTTTGAAAAGAGCTGGACACAAGAGGAAGATGGCTGGTGCCATGCCAGAGGTGCTTGCATGAGGTTTAAGGGCAGAAAGACCCCTGTGCACAACACAAGGCCCTCGGGCCTTGCAACAAATTAATTCCTGCTTCAGAGTGCACAAGCTGAGGCTGAACCGAACAGGGCTACGCTACACGGGCTGATTCCAGCATAGGTGCCTATGCCGTAGGTAGAGCGGGAAATAGCAGGAGGAAAAGAGGCAGTAGCATTGGCTACAGAAACTCTCCAGCAACTCAAGGTATTTAGGCAGCTTGCTTTCATGCTACAGTTTCTACTGCTACACCTTCACCGCTGTTGTTACCTAAATCAGATTAAAGTTACCTTGAGTAGCCTGCACTTTGTTAGTGCAAAACTACTGCTCCTGACTACCTGTCAGCAGGGCTTCACTCCTCAGTTGTCAATGGATTAAATGTCACATATTCGGGAAACACCTCCTCTGCCTTGAAGCCACTTCTTTCAGGTCACAGCAGTTTAACCGTGTGGGACATGAGCTGTGCAGGAGGTGCAACACGGGGCTGGGAGGGCTCCAACATCCAGGCCATACAGATGGGAGAACATGGAAGAAGAAACTAGCCATTTTAGCCTGGCTCAGGGCAAAGGCCCAATCTAGTCCCACTACAAAAACTAGGAGAGTGCAACCACCATCTTCAGTGGGAACAGGGATTAGCATGTAGCAAGGAAAGAGAGAAAACTGGAGGCAACAAATCCGCAAGGAGGTAGGTTTTGTTCGTGGATGTGGGCTCAAGTCAACCTTGACACTTGCCCAGTGTCATGAAAAAACAGCTACACTTATTGAGGAGCGTGACCAAATCCCATATATGCACGAAATGATGATGAACACACTTGCTAAGTGGCACAAGGGAAGTGATAGCAGGCTGTGAGAAAAGGAAGTAACAGATGCACAGAGTGAGTGTTTCCTTGTAAAAGCATCCACAATGGCGCCCAGGGATCTAGAGAAGGAGCACCTCCAGGCAGATCAACCTTAAAGTTACTGATTCAAGACACAAAAATAACTTCCAGTCTATGGGAAGCCCAAAGGGAGCAAAGCATTGCCTGGTAATAGTTATGGTGAAAGACAGGCTTACTATGACGAAGAACCAAAGGAAACGGCTGAGCTGCAAATGCAACACAAAATCTTTTGGGAATAAAAACTATAGACTAGAACATCAACCAGCCAAGAAGTCTGAGACTCTAGAATAAAGTCATGCGTGAAGGATATACGAGGAGGCTGATGTCCCAGCAGGAGACCACTAGAAATATTGTCAAGAGAGCTGCAAGGCAGTGTAGCTACAGTTGGAAGAAATCCAGGTATAAAGAACAAGTGGTGGTTTGATAAAGATCCTGGAAAGTCTCAGAAAATCAACATACAGCAAGAGTCACATGCCTTTAGACTCACAAGATGAAATTTGTGTGGTGGAGATGGAGCAGGGGAGTGCTTCTAAGAGCATCTGACCAAGGGAATGGCACAAAGGGCATACAGGAAGAATAGAGCCCTCTGAGTTTTAAAGCATCTGCTTGTGGGAGTGAGGGGTGACATGGGAAGGCACTTGGGCTCCACCAGACACCAGCACGTCTGCTGCCTCCTGCCAGGCTTGTAGCCTGGGGCCTGAGGCATTGCAGGAGATGCCCCATGCAGCTGCTCAGCTGGAAGCGTGGTAGCTTCATTACTGGGAGGGAGTGATTTACTGTCTTCTCCAAAGAGACAGCCATGAAGGAGAGCAATGCATGACAGTTGTCCAGCCTGCAGAGCAGCGTTGGGCCAACACCCAAAGAAATTCAAAATCAGAATCAGAATTGTAATCAGAATTAGGACTCAGGGACAGTCTGGAGCCAGGTTTTGACAACCTTCCTGCCTCATTATTAAAAACAGGAGAGGATAAATTCAGTCGAAGACTTTGTGAATGAGTTTTGTTGATTGGGAGGCTTGAAACAACTCCAAAGGAATGGCAAGTCACATGGCTGAGTTTGAAAAGAAGGGACAGAGCAGCAGAAGGAGCAGTTGTGATGTCTCTCTTCATACTGTAGTCTGTGAAGGCAAAGCTTGGATATCCGGAGAGATCCCTTATGGAGGAGATAGTAGCAGAATATCTGTGTTAAAACAGAGGGCCAAATCTTTGCAAGAGTGGCCTGCTTGCCAAAATGCTCTGTCTGAAGTTAAATGGGTGCATTAAGGCTTTCAGCAATTAATTCAGGAATGGAAAATGGAAAAAAATATCCAGGGGCCACAGGGGTGTAGCTGGGGAAGGAACTGAGCCAAATTTTCTTGTTATTATTGTTGTTATTGTTTTTCAATCAGCTCTTATTTCAGCATGCAAAGAAACTGGTCTCATCCCAACAGAGAAGCTGGGCTCTTGTGAAAACCCAGTCTCACATGGCCATCAGGATTGCAAAGTTGTTGCATGGGCTAAAGTTTGTGTTTTGACATTACAAGTTTGGAAAATTTTAGGAATGAAATGAACCAGAGCTGGCAGGGTGTGGGGAAGCAGGATGGGGAAGCAGTTAAAAAGGTTACAAAAGCGTAGATATGAAATTGAAGAAAGTTAACTATTTATCACAAATCACGTTTGATAAAATGCAGAAAGTATTCTGCTTTGCGTTCTGACTTCTTTTCTCATTTGAAGCTAAACTGAAATACCAAAAATAAGCTTTTACTGCGGGAGGTAGGTCAAAGTGTACGTAGGAATGCAGGAAAGAAAGACCCTTCAGAATATAAATACTGGTTGTATCAGTCATTAGCTGTATTCTGATCTTCACACTGCCTAGTTTGTAAATTAATTCAGAATAGATTTTGAATTTGAAAAGCAGGATATGCTCTATTCTAAAATGAGACACAGAAACTTTAAAGAAAAAGACAAGATTATAATGATCTGTAGACGGCTCCCTGTGGCCAGACCAAAGGAAACATTCAGCATAGGATTAGCTTAAAATTAGCTTTAGTTTTCATTCAGAACTGGCATGACTTAGGGTCATTAGCCACCGCACTCTGTGTTAGCGACTGCCGGACATGCTGAAACCTGGGTCTGGCATTTCGGCATTCTGGCCTGCTAAGCCTCTTCTGAAGAATGTTGCCATTTTGCAAAAAGTCTTTGCAAAATATTTTAATAATAAGAATTTAAAAATATACAGCTGTTTTGCAAAGGCCTCATAACAAAGATCCCTTTGAGCTCAGCTCCACACAGGGCTCCACAGTGGATGTGCTATCTTCAGTGCAGTCAACAGAGACATTATGATGCCTGGCATTCTCTCCATGCCGCTCTCAACCCCTTGGGTCCCCTGCCTGGACCTTGTTCCTTTCAGGCCCTGCTGCCTGCTCAAATACTGGCTTCAATCCTCTTACTTGGGTGCCAGCAAGCTCTTCCAGAGGTTAGGCATATTTGCCCCTTTGGGGCACCCCCTCTGAGGGCTGTTTGTCCTGCCTTGCTGTTGCTATGGCTCAAACACAACATGCTGGGGCATCATTTGGGATGAAATTCAGCTCCCGGATGAACTGGATATTCCTGAGTCTTTCCGAGGAAAAGAAAGATGCAGGCTGATTAAGGCAAGTCACCAGGGCCTGCAGACACCTAGGCACCATTTAACTCCCAGGTGAGCATCTGAGCCCCAGTCCTTTTAATTCAGCCTTTCTGCACGTTGACCGACATTGCTTTGCATGCTGGGAGCATGGTACAAGGTGCTACTGCACCTGACACCTGCATATTTGAGGTTAACATCAAACTGGATTCCTCGATCATTGCTATTGACAAGTGTTTAGTGGAATCCGTTTTACAGAGTGAATAATTTATTGGGATTTGAATAGTCACAGGGAGTTCATTGCTGCAAATAGTGTACTGCCGCACTAGGAAATCTATTTATTGTGCTTTTATTACTGCAGGGAACATGGGGATTCAGCTTTGCAATGTTACAAGTATTTCCCTGAAGTGGTCGTTAGAAGAAATAACTCATAGATTCACAAGCAATGGTATCTATACGCAGACTGTGTTTCCAGTAAGTTTTAACAACAAAAGTAAGAAGGCTGAACCAAGGCAGCACAATGATGGCTTTCACTTTCCTCCTGGGGAAGGCAGAAGGAATTTCTACCAGTTTCAGCAGGAGCTGATCCCTCGTATCCTACGCTGCCAGACCTCTACACCTCAGAGTCACAGATGGGTGAGGTGGGAATCACAAACCTGACAGAAGGGGGTGAGATATGGGAAGAACCAGTGCTCCCCACCATGGATGGGATAAAACTCTTGTTTTGCTCTTATGTGGCATTCCTTCTGATAAAAAGGTCCTGAACATGAATGAAGTATGATTATATCTGGGCATACCAAAGCCCTGTCTAGCTTAGTATCCTGTCTCTGAAAGTGGCCAACTGGGGAAAAGAAATGCCTTTCTCCTTTCTCTGAGGAAAAGCAGAGCAAGTATATATGGTGCTTACCCAACCCCCATTGCCAGGCTCAACAGTCTGCTGCACAGGAATTGCTGATGGTCCCTGACCAGGAAACCAGAGGTGATTATCTTGCCAAGAGCTGCGGTGGGTTCTAGGTGAGCAGCTGCTGGGTGAGACTTTTGGGTGGGCTACACCAAGTCAGTGAAAAGCGCCGCAAGCTACTGAGCTGAGATCAGACTGGGTGTCTTTTTAGGTTTCATTGCATTTGTAATTCCTTTCATTTCCAGTGCTTGGAGCTGTCACCTAAGCATTTATCTTACACCTGGCAAAGAAGCCACTGCTTTGTTTGACGATGAAGTCTGGCTAGAGCATGCCCAGGTGGCCAAGGCTGAACTTGGATAACCTAGGGAAGCATTGTCACCACTGATCAGCCCAACCAAGGTGCACGAGGACCTGCGTGGGACCTGCATCCTCAGGGATATGTCAAAGGACATCCATCCTGCCAGGACACAGAAGCCAGTGGGGCTTAGGCGCTGGAAAGCCTGCACTTTGGGGAAGTTACCTCTCATGGGCACGAGCTAGAAGTCAACCTGCCAGGAGTCAGCAGTGGTAACAATTCACCCACTGTTCCTGGTTGTTCACTGGCTCAGGTTCATCTGCTCCAGCCTCTCTCTGGGACAGTAATGAGTATGTGACCCCTGACAAATGTTACTCTCACCTACTCTTGAAGATGTATGAAGGAGAGATCCACAGTCTCCCTAAGCAGGCTGGGTTTCATCACCCTTATAGCTGGGAAGTTGATTCGTGATGTGGAACCTGAATCTTCCTTGCTGTAAATTAAGCTAAATGCCTGTTGACCTTTTCCTAACAGTCACAGGGAACAATTTTAATCACTGCTCTCTTTTTAACAGCCTTTGCATTCTGGAAAATGTATCACGTCCCCCTTTGTCTCTCCTCCTTCAGAAAAACAAACTCCATTCTTTCAACTTTGCCTTGTAAGTTATATTTCCTAACCTCTTGTTGCTGACTTTTGGTTTCCCACCAGTGTGTCTGCTTATTAAAACACAGACTTCATTCCATAAAGGTCGCTGCATTACTTGGCACTGCAAAAATAATAACAAATGGTATACTGCCAGCAGAAAACCCACGACAATATCACAGAGTGAAGGGCTGGACAGGACCTCAAGAGATCATCCAGGTCGTTTCCTTGCACTGGGGCAGGTTCAAGTGAATTTGGACAATCCCTTTAAGATCTGTCATATCAGTCTTGGCAGCCTCCAGTGGTGGCACTTCCCCAATTTCCTGATAGCCTATCCCATGTTTTTACTGTCCTTGTAGGACTTGGTGTGTCCATGCCCATACAAAAACCATGAGCATTAAATACATTAAAAATGTATATGGACATTTCAAAGAATATATAAAAATCCCATACGGCTATTGCACTCCAGATCAGAACATAGTCACAGGAAACAGAAGCATAATAATGGTATATTTACCTGCTGTGAAGACGTAGGTTTTTTTCTTTTGTTTTTTTTTCCTATCTTCTACTTTTCTACTCCTTTCTTTTATCCTTCAAGCATTCAACTACAATAAATGCAGTAGATTCAGAAGAGATGGATAGAAAACATTTTGAAAGACCCAGTCTCTATACTCAAGCCTTGATGCTTTATTTGGTACCTCCTTGGCAGTGTTTCAGCCACAGATCATTTTTTCATTATGGAGATGGCAAAATAGAAGAGGTTTCCTGGCAAAGGATAAACTAATCATTCCCTTTCTCCCTTCCCATTTGGTTCAAGGCTGATTTTGGCCAAACCAGATTTAAAAAAAAGATCTCTTTCTTGTCGATTCCCTAACACGGATGATACGTTGACAAGACTGTTGGTTGTACTGAATTCTCCTAGGGTTTCTTTGGGTCTGAAGCCCGTGCATGGCTTCTGCAGGCTCCAGGGTCAGAAGAAGTGGAGCAGTTCTCCTACAGATCCCAACAGGAGTCTACTGAAAGTCTTACACAAGCTCAAAACGTTCTAACAAACCTGCAATTTTATACCAACACTTTCCTTTTGAGAACATTCCTCAAGGAATCACCGTGCTCATGGATTCATACAAGCAGATCCTCTGCCCTAGACAGAGTCCTTTCCAAATCTCTTCTATCTACTATATATTTGCTGTAGGGTCTCAGGCCAACAGATATCACCCCCCAGTGGAAGCTTTATCTTCTAAATATTGGCCTTTGAGAACGGCTCCACGCACGTAAGCCCTGAAAATAGAGGCCAACCACGTGTGCAGGGCTGCTCCACTGCACACCGCTCTTACTCAGCTATTTCATTACTTACCAGGGTTTACAAGCAGAAACGTTACACTCTGTGGGCTTTCTCTGAGCTGACTCTGATATAATCTCCCTTGTGCAGAGGCAAGGAGTTGATAAAAAGAAAATCAATGTGGGATGATAGGAAAAGAGGAACGATATGCTTTTGTTTTAACAAAATGGGTCTTTCAAACACTGAAGCTAATGAAGACCCACTTACAACTATTCATATATCTCTGATAAACAAGATGTTTCCAACTGGAATTTGCAGAGCAGAACAGAAGACGGAATAAGAGCTTCCCCTTGTCAACTGGCTACTAACAAAAGAAAAATATGAGGAGTGAATATTAAAAAAAAACAACAGTGCTGTAATATAATTAAAACCATTAAAAATGCTGTACTTTGGTTTTGCTCCCTGAAGCCGTATGTTATTTTTCTTTTTTAAGCTGTCACCACATTTTGATACCATAAGGAATAAACTAAATCAAGACAAACCTCCATTTCGGAGTTAGAGATTTTGATTGAAATATTAACTTAACTTCAGAAACTAGCAGATGATGTTCAGTCAACAGCAATCGTCAACATCTCTCTTATTATTTGTTGGCAGTAGGTATTCATAAGGTAAGTAAGCAACACTGAACTAGCACAAAGATAAATGTAGAGACAAGGCCAAGAGAAAGCACCCACAGAAAACCTACGATTTTAGAAATTTAGAAAGGGCTCTGTTTAACGAAGCATTGGGATACATCTAAAATGTTCCATATAATATGACTTAAGAGTATGTAATACTACTCTTTTTCATTTGGCAGCTTTTCTGATAGAGGTAAGGCAACCTTCCTGTCCTTTGGTATCATATATCAAGGCTTTCCTCATGGTAATGAGGTGATGTAACTCTGACATGCGAGCAACAGTTTGACTTGCCAACAAGCTGCATGGGGTCACCCTGCTTTTATAAACATGAAAGTACGCACCAAGGGGCCACCTCATGCATGGAAGAAAATGCTGAGGAAAAACGTAGCCTCCTGGCAATGGGATTGGAACTGGAGGGCAATATACAAAGCAAGGAACATTTACAAGGGTTATTGTACATGAGCGTGCAGTCATAAAATTTTAAGCATAGTCCATTAAAAAAAAAAAAGGAAAAATGTATTAACTGCATTCCTGGCTAGTTAAGCAAAATTGCCAGTCATCATTTTTTCAGCCTTGCAAAAATTTAGGAATGGAATTCAGCATTCTCCCACCACCTTCTTCAAATTCAAAAACCAACTCAAGAAAGGTGAAGATATATTAATAGAAGATTTCTCACCAAACCTGTGGCACTGCACAGTGACCTAGATAATCAATATTGAACATCCCAATTGCTAGATTCTCAAGGGTGAGCAGGATTGTTATTTGCAATACTCTGTAGGGGCTCTGGGCGTTGCTGAGATGGAAATCTGATGAGTTAGGTCCTGCACAAACACCACTTAAGATCTGAAGGGATAGGCTTCACTTCATCCTACACCATCACACAAGAGCAGATACAAGCAAGTATAAGAAATATACTGTGGTGAACTCTATCATTGATAAGGGTCATATACAGACGCAACTGGACAACCCCAATTTATTCACTGTACAGAAAAATAGTTTTGAAAAAAAAGTTTCTTAGCCTGGCTACTTACTATCAGTTTGCTGTTTCTGCAGACAATGCTGTATATGCGTGTTTTGCAGAGGAGCTTTATAGAGCTGGTGGTAGTGTGGTAGAAAAACAAAACACAAATGAATGTTGCTCTTTCAGGCAAACATAGTTTAGAAAATGTTGTATCTGCAACTGCTTTGCCATACAAGCCAAAAAGTAATAGTTTACTCTGACCCCTTGGTATCCTATGCCCTAATATTACTCAATTTGTTCCAGCAAATCATCAGCAGAAAAAAAAGCATTGTTGATCCAAGGGCTGCACGTAGATTCAAAACTGACAGTTTCTAACTAAGACAGGTTTCTAACTAATACGAATGATTCCCAACATCAGTTTAGCAGACAAATGTAACAAACATACACTCAGCCTAATATTCACAAACCTGTGCATGTAACTTCTCTGTGATGGGTTTTTCTCATATCAGATTCAACATCAAGAGCCTGGTCCTGCAAGTTAGCTGCCTGGGTTTTTCTTTTTAAGGGGGGGACTGGCTATTAATACACACAAGATTACGAAGGCCACACTTGTTCTCTGCCAAGTTACATAGAACAATTTAAGCTGCATAAGAGTCCTTTCATGTAAGATCTGCTGAGCAAAATATCTTCCTTGTTCTTCTGAATTGCTACAACCCTGTTGTTTTAAGTGACATCTGGATCTTTAGCTGAAGGCAAGAATATTCCATCGATATGGCAGTATCCAATGCATTGACATTGCCAGTTTAAACAGGAAAAAGGCCCAGCCGAGGCACTGAAGCAGGATCTGAGACAGAATTCTGAAAGGTGCCATCTCTGACCTAAAGCTGGAGGGGGATCTCAGCAGTTCGTTTTTCCATGGGGATAAATCGCGAAACGGTGGGAAAGGCAAGCCCAAGGATTTTGTCTCAGGGGAGGAAGGTACTAAAGAGTGTCTGTAGTAAAATAGTCTAGCAGAGTACTTTGTCTCTCCTGACCGCAGATGAAATGATGGGGCCAGATGTGTCTCATGGGCCACCGACTAGAGAAAACTGGTTGTGAACCTTCCTTGGATCAACATGAAAGAAGCCTAAGGCTACAGGGTACCAAAGCTGCCAATAGATGAGACTCTTTGATGTTTTCTATGAAAAAAAATGGACGGACACATTTTTAATTTCATATTAGCATGTTGTGCTGAGTTTTTTTAACTGACTCTGTGATTGTTGATATTAATTAAAGTGAATGGTAGATTATTTTCTAAAGGCTATAATTTAAACCAGTAGATGAATATAGACTTGAGTGTAACATTCTTCAGCACAAACCACAAGGTATGCAAGCTGGGAATGAACTCTATTTTTTTCCTGTTGAAGGACAGATTAAATTTTTTTTTTATTAATTCTAATGCTAGCAAAAAAGTAGGATCCCCATTTTTTTTCCAATTTCTCGGTGCACTTAATTGATGTATTCTACCAAGCTGTCAAGCTGCTTCTAAAATCATTCTTTTTCATAGAAATATTATCCTTCTTTTATTAGTTTGAGTTGATAAATGGATCAAGAGTCTTTGAGGGTATTGTGTACTGTCAGTGGAATACATCTTTCAAATGCTTCCACTGCAATGGAGCTGAAAAAATATATATCATGAAACACTTAATAAAAAAGATACACAGATTTGTCTTTTACAAGATCATGGGACTTGAGTCTATCTCCAGGGAGGAGTTCCAACATGAGAAAGAAAATACATAGTTCAAAAGCCCATGTTTTCAATTTGCAGCCACATGGTTTAAATTATCCCTGTATTTATTAAGGGCGCTAAATGGGCAGCTTGACTTAGGGGAAAGGGTCATTCAAGTTGAGAATAGTCATGTTTAATCCTTCAGCTAGCTGCAGGTTAATTGTGCTTCAAGATGCTGAATGTTCATTACACAGTGTGCATTAAAACACCACATGAGACACAGCTAGAGGGGTTTTGTCATTTGTTGCTATATTTTTTTCCACTTCTAAATCTCTCCATTGTAAACAACAACAGAAAATTGTTAAGTGCCTGGCCTAGAGGCATAGCAATCCTCTCCGCTACACAAAATCTATACTAGCTCCATCCCTTGCACTTTAGTTTTGCAAGTGTGTGCACTCTACATTTTATGGTCATCTCCTGATTTCCCTGACATTCAGTACTGTACGATTTTCATGTAATCAAAACCACAAAGAAGTAACCTAAGATGTTTTTTCCATTTTATGCTGGGGCCTATAGGTAGTCATTTTGGGGGCATTGCATGTACCTGTCTGGGAACTTGCTTACTCAGCATTTCAGGGGGAAAGGAGAAAAAGAACTGAAATCCAAAAAACAACAGTTAAAGCTGACCAAAGAGTGATTCAAAATGGGCAGCAATACGAATTCTTCATTTTTTCTCCTAAGACATCCATTAATATGGAAACAGGTTTCTATTGATTGTCAAGGCAGGTTATCCAAATGACACTTTTTTATTTTGGCTCTTTATCCACAAACAGGCCCTGGTGAGAATTTAAATTACATTTCTTGTTCTATCTAGCTATTAGTTCACCCAGGCAACATATTCAAAATGCACACTGTGTTTGACAGAGAGCTGTGACATGTTGCTTCTCTTCTTTACTCAGGCTGACACAGCACAAGTGAAAGCCTGAGAAACCTGGGATGCCCTGGGCATTCACATCCAGCTTGATCATCTGAATGTTTTCAAGGAGAGGAAAAAAAAAAAAGCCGAAACACAGAGGATTTCTGAGCATGGTCATGTCTAAAGTCACTGTTAAATTCAAACAAATATTTGTGGGAAAACTGCTTCCACTATTCTCCTAGCACTCATAACTTAATTATAGTAGCCGCCAGGCATCTTTAACTTTCGTGACCAGCACTTAGACAACAGATCACTCTGGGTCTCAGTGACCTTGGCAGTTGTAACAGGGTAATATTTTCACAAGGATGAAATGTTCTTGAATACATTTCTCCAGTGTACTAGTGTTCACAGGCATTTCTCAGCAGACCTGACCTGAAGTGCAAACATAATTCTTCAGTTTCACCTAGGGGTTTATTGACAAACTCCAGAAAACTCGAGTTCCCCTTCCCTCCTCGCTGAGATCCAGCCCCTGTGACAAGAGGGAGCTGTTGATATCCCTCCTCTGAGCCCTCCATGAGCAGCAGGAGTCTGGACCAAAGGCCTGGTCCTGGAGCCCTCGAAAAGCATCTGGTGGTCACACATCTGAATAGGAAGAGGAGCATGATGGCAACTGAAAAAAAACCATGGGGGGAAAACTCTGTAAGAACACAATCATTTATTTTTTAAAGATATTTCAGTGTAATGTTTCACGTAACTTTATTCCTAAAGTTCATTGCAGACATTTGTTGACAGAGGTTGATACAGATACCTAGGCAGATGGGAATTTGTGTTTTAAAAAAGGTACTCTTCCACCTGCACTTAAAACAAAAGCTGCAAAATGCAGAAATCAAATCAGCAGCTTAAGAAAGATGGGGCCACCAAAATTCCTGCAATTTTTTGTCTAATTTTCACTCAGACAATATCACTTTTGGCCAGTTCCTCTCAAAACATCACATCCTGTTTTATCAAACTGAAGAAACCTAGTGTTGAAAGAGCTGGAGTTCATGATATATAGCTCATTTTTCCAGTTTGAGTCATGGAAAAGCAAATCCTTACCTTTAAATCATATTGATCTGAATTGTCTATGAAATTTTCAGGGAATCTTGAGAAGGCCAGCTATTTGCACTCTGTTTAGATTTGTCACATTTACAGAAATGGTGTACAGCTTGCTTTTCCAAATACCGTATTTTGGCCAAGTTCAGATAGCTATCCTCTGCTGAAAGCTATCATGTTAGTCCTTGAGGAATTGTGGTAGTATTATATAGCAAGCATATCAAGATGCAGGCCTTAGGAAAAAAGATAGGGGCTTGCATTTTTGCCTGGGGAAAGCTATTTTCTTGGAGAAAGAAGGAAGAAGCCCAGAACACTGGAGATCATACAGAGTTAAAAAGAAGGAATTCTCAGAAAATGTTTCAGTTGATTTATAACCCTCTGAGTTTGAATGGATCAAATACTGCCCCACATAGTCCCCAAACCTATAATCTCTTCCCAAATAGAACATGAATACCCAAAACACCCAAAGATATAAAACTAAGCCAAGCCTGAAATTCGTTGCTCTTAAAGTGGTTTTGATGCCTCAATATGGCCTGAGTTGTATGTTGCTTCTTGGTATTTCTCAGCATCTTGGGGGAACAACTCAGCTTCCTCAGGACTTAGGGCTTTACCAGTCCCCTCCTGTCTATCCTGTCATCATAAGCAGGTTGCCTTTCATCTTTACAGAGCTGAGGGATATTGGTTCCTCAGAAGGAAATAGGGATTGTAGTCCCAGACATCAACCTGTCATCAGAACAGAAGGATCTTTGGGCCTGTGGAGACTCAAATACAACTCTAAATGAGCAAAACTCAATCCATTTCTCAACTCCATTTTCTGTAATATTTATTTCTAGATGGTTAGATCTTAGGTGGTTAGAACTTAGATGGTTGCAGAATATTTAACAGTTTAATGCATATTTCAGAGTATTAATGAATATAAATCATTGCTGGTTTATATTGCATCAAACATGCAATAGTTCTCTGAGAAAAGAACTACATACCCACTATCTGAACATCCGCCTCCTGATGTGCCTCTCTTTTTGGGTAGAAACCTTTACTATATCAGAAAACCTAGACCTTGGAGAGGAAGACTCATTTCTTGAATTGCCCCTTTTGATGGCAGAAGTCATCATGGAAGGATGCTAATAACATGTGTAATGAACTGCATTCAAAAATCAACCCAAAACTGCACTAAATAAACATTCTGCACTTTGAGAGCTCATAACGTTCAAACATATTTCAGATATGGACCCAGGCTGAGTACCTTGCAGTGATCCTGACTAAAAGCAGCAAACTCAGTATAACTCTTGAAAAATCTTTAGTGCTTTTGATGAGTATGGAAATAAAAAAATATGTTGAACTGGCATTGCTAAAGGCTGACTGAAAGGACAGAGCTGAGGCAAGGTAATGAGGGAGGATAGTTTGTTTCCTTGACTGTCTGGTCTCTGCCTTGTACACTGAAGTTTTCTGCCCACAGTGCTGCCTTTCCTGAGAAGAAATTTTTATTTAACCAAGGGGAAATAAAACAACTGAATTTGATTTTGAGTGTCTGGTGTAAATGTTCCCAGGAGGTGGACAGTGTTTTTACTCAAATGGTGTCCCAACACATCCATCCACCTTGTTTGAAAGAATTGTCTTCTTGTTATAACAAGACAACCACCATAAAAACTGTTATCAGGTAACAGCAGTCCAATGAGTATGATCTCAGTAAAACTTTAAATCTCTAGGTTTGATAATCTGTTAGTTTGCTAGATAGTGTTATGAAGCTGAAGTTGAAGCTAGGAGATTTTACTAAGGGCACTAAGGGCAAGATCTAGAGTGCTAACAGTACAGTCTGCAATATTCATCTACTCAGAAAGGTTTAGGCATCTCTGCAGAGCACCCTAAGAAGCTACATGTTGATTGGGGAACTGCTTGAGCTCACTTTTTAGAAATTAGAAGTGTGATCATGTTTCTGGGCTCTTCACCCTTAACTGACTCTGGTTGAAATTTAGGTATCTCCAGCCATGCAGGATCCAGAGCCTCTTTGGAAGATATTCACATAACAGAGAAGGAGTCAACTATCTTTTGCATAAAGGCCTAATCTAGATATCTCATGTGTAGACCCATATGGTCTTACAGGACATAATTGTCCCATTCACTTGCTTCTTCTGTAGACAGTCTCATATCCTCCCTCCCCTCCAACAACCTCTGGTAAATGACATTAACTTTCATTGAAGCACGGCATGGCCTCATGACTCCGTGCTCTAAGCAGGTCTTCAGCTATGTTGCTGCAATTCATTTTCACAGTCTCCTTGCACACGACTAGGAGACTGCGACTTTTTTTTATATACTTGGCTTCTGAACTGTGACTCATGAGTACATGCATTTGTCCTCCGGAGTGCAGTGGCGCTTCAGTAGGAGATAAATGTTTACCTCTCCAAAGCAGGGTATTTGTCAGCATGCTCAGAGCCTGCCATAAAATTCCTTGAGTCCCATCTAGTGAGGATTTCAGGAGGTCTGATCTTTCCCCAGGTTTCAAGTTAATTATAATCCCATATTTGCTGTGTCAATCAAAACCCAAAATTATTAGAGTTTAACATATGTGTTGTGTTACTAGCTGAAGTACTTAGAATCGGAACCATAGAATAGTTGGGGTTGGAAGAGACCACTGGAGATCATCTGGTCTAACCCCCATCCTCAAGCAGGGTCAGCTAGACCAGGTTACTCAGGGCCGTGTCGAGTCGGGTTTTGAATATCTCCAGGGATGGAGACTCCACAACCTCTCTGGGCAACCTGTTCCAGTGTTCAACCACCCTCACAGTAAAGTTTTTTCTTACGTTCAGATGGGATTTCCTGTGTCTCAGTTTGTGTCTGTTGCCTCTTGTCCTGTCACTGAGCACCACTGAGAAAAGTCTGGCTCCTTCTTCTTTACACCCTCCCACACAATATTTATAAATATTGATAAGATCCTCCCTGAGCCTTTTCTTCTCTGCTCTGAACAGTCCTATCTCTCTCAGTCTCTCCTCATATGACAGATGCTCCAGTGCCTTGATCATCTTCATGGCCCATTCTCTGGGCCCGTTCCAGTTCATCCAAGACTTTCTTGTACTGGAGAGCCCAGCACTGGACCCAGCCCTCAAGGTGTGGCTGAGCAGAGGGGAAGGATCACATACCTTGACCCTGCTCTTCCTAATGTAGCAATGCTCTTCCTAATGTAGCCTAGGATACCATTGGCCTTCTTTGCCACAAGGGCACGTTGCTGGCTTGTGGTCAACTTGTCATGCACAGGACCCCAAGGTCTTCTCTGCAAAGCTACTCTCTAGGAGGTCAACCCTCAACCTGTACTGGTGTATGGGGTTATTCCTCCCCAGGTGCAGGACTTGACATTTCCCTTTGCTGAACTCCATGAGATGCCTGTCAACCTGTTTCTCCTGCTCGTTGAAGTCCCACTGAATGGCGGCACAACCACCTGGTGTATCAACCACCTGTCTCAGTTTTTTACCATCTGCAAATTTGCTGAGAATGCACTCTGCCCATCATCCAAGTCATTAATGAATTAATATTAAACAGTATTGGCCCCAGTATGAGCCTCTGGGGGACACCTCTAATGACTGGCCTCCAGCTAGATCTTGTGCCACTGATCACAAAACTTTGAGCCTTGCAGTTCAGTCAGTTTTCAGTCCATCTCTCTGTCCACTTATCTAGCTAGTACTTCACCAGCTTTTGGATGTTTAGGTATCCAAAATGCCATGTAAACTTGTATTTAAAATTGAATAGATTACCTTGACTTCCCTGCCCAACCCTGAAAACTGGCCTCATCACTGTTTTGTAAAGGTACAGGTCCTTTTGTTGATAAGAAAACAGTCACATATACAAGAGTCAGACCAATATTTTTAGTATAGGGAGAATCTTCTATTCTTTTTCCTTTTACTACAGGTGGTTTGTGTGAAACTGACAGCAATGCATCTCATTCCACCCTGACAGACTGGCAGGGTTCCCAAGAAGCAGAACATTGCAACGTTTGTGATTTTTGAGCAAAATAAGTAAATATGCAAGGTGTTAAAGTTCAACAGAGCGGTTTTTGGTAGGAATTCTTCCAGTCTTGTCCCTTTACCTAAACTCCACCACAGCCTAATAAAAAACATGCAAAAAGGTATTCATAATGCCTTCTTTATTTACCTGGCAATGCTACTATTACAGTAGAGAGTTTTGAGGGCCACAGAGTCTAGTTCCTACAATGGTCATGAGAATAGGGAATGAGCAGAAGGACTGAAAGAGATACCCCAACTGCCCGGAATAGACCCAGTGCAACCAAGACAGATCTTTTCTTTTTCTGCCAGAAGCTATGTTAAGCATGGCTTCTCTAATTTTACATGACTCCAGGAAACAGTGGGTTTCCTGTCTTGTCCAGTGTTTTAGTCCCATATTTGATTAGTTTCTGTATGGAGAGAACTTGGAAAGTATGACAAAGGTATATTACAGATTTAAGAAATCACATATAATAATACTGCTATATTGGATCTTACTTTAAAATCAATTTTTCATTCATTTTGATTCCCTTTCTGAATTTCTGCAGGTTTAAGCAACAAAGCAGTCAGTTTAACCACTGATACATAAATGGAATCAGAAAAATTTAGATTGGACCTCTGTAGGTCGTCTAGTCCAGCCTGCTCAAAACAGGTCCAACTAGATCAGGTTGCTCAGGACCTTCTCCAGCTGTGTTTTGAACATCTCCAATGATGTAGAAGCCACAACCTCTCTACCACCCTCACTGTAAAATATTTTTCCTAATACCAATCTGAACTTCTTTCATTGCAACTCCTGTCCGTTGCCTTCTGTCTTATCAAAGTGCATCTCTGACTTTTCTCTCTCTCTCTACTCCCATTAGCAGATGATTAGCTGGTCCAACAATGTATATCCCCTAGGTAGCTTGTCTGTCACTGGTCTCAGGAAATAGTAAAACAGGAATCTCAACTGATGAGTCATAAAATTCAGTGACAAGAGTTTGAGGGGGTTTTTTTGGTAAAACGCAACATTTTAACTGCAGCTTTTCAGGGATCATCTATTGTCCCAGATAACAAAATTACACTGAACATATGCCCAGCCTTCAGAATTCCTTCATTCTCACAGTTTTGTAAGAAATTAATAGTAATGATTCAGATATCAAGTAACTTTACATCTCCATGGCATAGGTTAAGTGTTTGATTTTAGCAGAACAGTTCATATTCCTTTTGTTACAGCTAAGAAAATACCTGTCCCATAGCCCCTCATTTCAGATGGGCACAAATAAACACAGATAAGAAGTATTTATCATCCTTTCTGCCTTTTTTTATCAGTGTTCATGATTTTATCATTTGCATCTTGCAGTTGACTTTTACCTGGCACAGTCCTGTTTTGGATCCTAACAGACTTAAAAAATTCTTTATCCTTTTTGAATCCACTGGAATCAGATCTCCTTTTTTTGTTCTTAATATATTCTTTAATGTTTTATTGTTTCTCCATTTAACTAAGGCAGGTTTGGGTTCTTTTTCTTTTTTTCCCCTCTACATAACCCTCTTTGTGTTGGTGGAGTCATGGGTTTTGGAACAACTAGTACAATATTCTTGAACAATTCTTGATTTTTCTCAATGCCTTCCCACTTAAAATGTGTATACTCAGTCAGTTATGCCAACAAATGCCTTAAGCTTTAAAAAACTGGCCCTATTAAAGTTCCAAATGTGCAGATTTTTGGTCAGTGCCCTACTTTGTTTGCATAAAATAAATTTAAATTGACTGTAATCTCTGGTACCTCAGCAACTGCTTTTTGGGGGGTCTGTGACTAACCCTTTTTCATTCACCAGACTTCAGTCCAATATCAAGTTACCTTGCACTGGATACAGGACTTCCCGTTTTGAGAAGACAACATTATTATTTATAGAAACACTAAGGAAATTTGTTATTGGCCACAGGAGATCAGCAGCAAATGGCCCTTTGGTTGAAGTCATCCATGATAAGTTTCTCAGTTGCCTTTTGATTATTGTTGTTATTTCCCACATCCCCAACAAATTATTAACAGATGCTTAAGGAGCAGCTCATTTTATCTCCTAGCTGGAGTTGCTCAGCTATAAAAGACACTTACCTGTAACCTGTCTTTTGCCCCAAAGACTTATGAAAACTGGGCTTTCAGATCTAAAGAACCTTAAAGGCATATCTTCAGGGTAAGAAGAAACACAGTACAGCTAGCACTGTTAGTAGACACCCCTAGTCACTGCATGACACCAGATCTTTAACCGGGTCAGGTCTGGATGCAATGTATCCAAGTACCTGGATGCTGCACAGGAGCAAATAAGTATCAACTCTATGAGCTTATTAGTTTGGGCCCAGGGCCAAACATAGCTAAATTGCATCTGGACCCCTCCTGGCACACCTCCAACCCACTCAGGTGTCTCTGTACCCCACCATCCAGTTTTCCCCTCACTACAAGCTCCGGGACTAATGTGGAAGAGCGAGCTCAAATATCTCTGCACCAGCCAGCATGGACATGACCAAAACCTTCCCCCAGTCTTCTGCTTTTCTCCTTCCAACGTTCATCTGAAACCTTGGCTTTCTGGACTGGAGACAGGGCATGGCCAAAGACCAAATCAAGAGAGAAAAGCTGACAGCACTGGCTGTCTTGTCTTCATTCTTCTTTTCACTATCCAGTATAGGCACTGTTTTAAATTACACAAAAATAGCCTGTAAAGCTCTCATCAATCTCACTTGTTCAAATGCAGCTTTTCTGCATTAATCATTTACACTGACACAAGTAAACAATGCCACATGTGGCCGCAATGATGGTGCTGTTTCATTATTCATTCGTCCCAAGGTGCACTGGTTTCACTTTGAATCTTCTTCCCTCATTTCTCCCTTTAAAAAATACTGTAAAGAAGAAAACTGTACAGCTGCCTTTCATTTAAGTGTCAAGGACAGGGAGATTCAGGCAGCAGTGAATCACAGTCTGCCCCCACCAAGAAAAGGAAAATGTGCCATTTCAGCCCCCCTGCACTTGTCCTTTTCTTCTCTTTACACACATAGAGATCCCTGCACTAGCTCTGAACAGACCTGCTCAAACAAGGGAAATAAGGCAGCTTCATTAGCACCGTGTGTCACAAAAGCTAATTTAACCTGCTCCTGAGCAGTTGTACAGTGATACTTCTTGCTAGTAGCCGAACCAGCTTGTTGCTTTCATCCAAAGTCATTTTTTAATCAATCAGTGTAACTTTTTCAGGGAGGAGAGGGAAGCGTTTAGCAGTTGCTCAAGAAAATCCACTTCCCATCTTACACTGATGTGCTTAGTGAGTTGTACTAAAAATTTTTGATCAAGCTTTGACTGTCTGTTCACAGCACCGCACTGTGTCTTATAGATACACCTTCCTATTTTTTTTCTTTTAAAACATATTTCAGCATAGAAAGAGCTTCAAAAGTGGGACACTGCATTTCAAACCCACAAGAGTTCATATCCTGGGGTGTAGCTTGGACTCTGTTCCTACAAAAAACAGCATAAAATCACTCCTCAGAGTTGCCAGCTCTCATGATTTTATCCAAAGTTTCACAAATTTAAAGCTGGTCTTCAAGTCCCAGCTACTGGAATGCGGAGACTGAATACAAACCTCAACTTTCATTCCTGCAAGAGAAGTTTCCATCCCTCCTGTTTGTGGAGGAAAGTTTGAAAACATGACTGCACTCTAGCATGCTGCTGGAAAGAAGGGGGAGCTGACTCATGATTTTTACTACTCAGGGATCACAGTTTTGGGACAGTGGCCAGGTGGGAACAGAACTCGAGATCTCGGAGCCTCATTCATTATTACTGCTTGCACTATTGCAGCGGAAGATGCCAATCTTCACCAGATTTGAGGCTACAGCAAAACATTCTGGTTCATGAGGAGAGATATCGGTCCAGTGTCCTCCCTCCTCCTAAATAATCTTACTTTGGAGAAGGCTGCACTCAATGCAATGCATATGGGAAATCCCAGGCAGCTTGTTCCTTCTGGTAAATGACATTAAAGAATATTACATCAACTTATTTGACCACATGTATCAGCCCCTTAAGAGGGATGCCTGGCTCCTCTTGCCCAGGCCCTTCAGCAGGGTTCCCTTCCTAAAGGCATGGATTTTAACGGTGGTAATTTCAGTGCCATCATTGCTCACAAACCATCTCGATCAATGGACTCTTAGCAAAATAACCCACAAGGGCTCATTTGTCTGAGGCTGCTACCTCTACACAGAATGCAGCTTCCTACAGAATTTCAGCGTCCTGGCAAAGTGCTTATTCAAGAAAAAGAAGGCTGCCCTGGTTTTATAAGAAACTCCTAATGAGGGGGGAAAAGGTATTAAAATGGGACATTAAAGAGAGAGTTAGTTAGGTGCAGTGGCATGCAGCACTGAAGGGTACTGAAATAGCAAAAGATTTCCTCTCTACCCTCATGACTCAGTAGGAATAAGTAAAAATAGAGGGAAATTGGTGTAATTTTTATTTCAGTTCATGAAGAAAATCAAAAAGAAAAAAAAAAAGAAAAAAGGTGCCAACACAAAGGATGGGATTTCCAGGAGGATTCATTGTTTTCTGACCTCTACTCCTACTGAAGCTGATAGGAGTTTTATTGCACATCTTAGTGCACGCAGAATTAGGCCAATGGAGAACACCTCTGGAAGTCTCAACCATCAGGCATATTTGTACTATTTACATATTACAACCAGCAGCAACAACTTATTAACATAATCTCAGATTAGGAAAATTCCTGTCTAACTGCAAAAAAAGGACAAAGACTAGATTTAACCTGTGTATTCAGTGACTGTGAGAGAAAGATGTTGGCAAGGCGGATGAGTAATGAGAAATGGTGTGAGAGAACTAGCGAAAGTAGAGCATTTTGCTAGGGTTTGCAGGTCTATAATGCTCCTTCAAAGCACTTAGTACCCTGCTTTTCCTGTGCTAGGTACAGAACGACTTGCTAAGGGAACTGGACCAGTTTCGAAGAGCAAGGGTGCTGCACATGCCCAGTATCTGGATTTCTCTTTACAAATTCCATACAGCTACATAGCTATCTGGAAATCTGCTTAGGACTAGAAACAGAAGGAAGTGAGGGAGGGTGGATCGGAGGCAAATAATTTGTTTTTTTCGTTACAAGATTGCATTATTTTTCTGGGATTTTATTTCTTGCTGTTGTCCTGACTTTTGGGTGTGGTGGGCTCTGAGCTTTGCACACGGGGCCTTTAGCAACAGCATTCTCTGGGCAAAATTGCTTTTTCCAGTTCATTGCAGCATTGTGGTTATACGTTTATTTCATAAGGAGAGGGGGTTATTTGGTAATTTAGGTTCATATTGTGGGTGTGGTCCCTGTAGATAGCTTTTTTTCTGCATTAAATTCTTTGCGGACTGTTATTTCTCTTGTACTACACCAGTGAGCAGCACACCGTTTTCCTGGGCACACGGCTAGACTGCTTCCAGTACCACACCGTGTTGCCCAAAACTGGCCCAGTACCTCTGCAGAGCCCTCAACTGTGGAGTATCAACACGCCCGAGGGCTCTCCCGCACCTCAGGAGTAATAAATAAAGTAGGAAAGGGGAGGGGGACACAGCAGTTGGCACTGGAAAGCCATGGCAGATGCTGCACAGAGAATTATTATATGCCTCTTCATCACGCAGGGGGCAAAGAAATGTCACTTCTGTTCAATCACAGAGGCAAGCATGAGAACGGGCATATTCGCACCACCTATGGTAGGTGTTTATGGTCAGAAGGAAGTCTCCCTCTCTACACAGCCAATTCCCTCTGTTTTCCAGAGGGCAAATAAGAGCCAGAGCATGTTTTTCCCTAGCTGCCTATGGAGACGAAGTCAAGGAGAACAGCTCCTTAATTTAGATACCTCAGGTGTGTGCCTGATGCACGGTGATGTGAATATATCTTTAGAGCAAACACTGCTGAATTATTTCAGAATATAAATCACTTTGCTATCCCGAAACACACCTCCTGCAAGACAGCACTAGGCAGTCACACCACGGTATGCACTGGTAGCCTGTCTACTAAACATTTCCTGCTCCTATCATGGGAAATGCAATTTCTAGCAAGCGGACCCAGTCATTCCTCAGTGCGCATACGTACAGCCCTAGATCGGGGCAGGAGGGGCCCACTGACTGGCTGCATTTTTTTCCCTTAAAAGGAATATAAATAGGAAAAAATAGCCCATCAGGGTTAAGAAATCAGAGCTCTTCCTAGCCCTGCCATACCCATGTGGACACAAACACGGGCAGTGCCAGGCTCCCTCACGCTGGCCCCAGTGGTGGGTGCTGAAACAGACTCCCAAAAGTCTACCTTCCCTCCGGAAATTCAGCCTGTTTCCCATTAAATCAGGTGTGTAACTAGTCGTATCCCACACAGACATCACACCCGGCATGGGGGCTGCACCTTCAGCACCCGAAATGCGGTCCTGGGCTGTCCAGGGCTCAGCGCACCTCTCACTACGACAAAACGGCAGTTGTTGCAGGAGCCGTTACTACAGCGAGGCAGTAAAATCGCACATATTATACCACCGTGTTACAGGCACAAATTAAATCTAGGTTGAGGCCCTTTTTAAAAAAATGGCCTGTTAGGTTTAATTTAGAATATCTTTCCTTGCAACTACAGAATAGATTGACAAAACAGACTTTTAAAATCACCTATGAAACTTCACTCAATGACAGGATACCGAAAAGACTCTTTTGTGTTAAAGTGTTAATTATTAAAACATGACTGAACAGTTAGTTCAATTTACAGTATTGCCATTAGAAAGAACATTGGAAACAATATGCACATTAAAAGGCTATATTATATGTTCTGTTACTTGGAGAGTCTCTTAAGTGAGAAAAGACAAGCCACAGAGCCAAGAAATTCTACACTGGAACGGTGTTAGTTCTTGTTTTCTTTCAGTACAATCTTATTTATCTGAAATGCTACAGGAAACAAAAATTATTTGGCTAAAAAGAGATTCAAATAATCAAAAGAAGTCTTGAGGAAGTGATTCAGCCAAGCACATGGACAGAAAGGACACTTTGGGTGCAAAAAATCAGTCATTCAGCTAAGTGGCAGTTTATTCTGCTTCATAGTTAGGTCTGACCTGTTTAATTTGTGAATGAATTATTTATTCTTGCAATTTTCCATTCGATGATCGTTTCATTTCTAATGTCCTATAAAAGATACAGCATGCAGATTTGCAGCAGGTTTCCAAAACATGCAAGGAGGCACCGCTGTGAAGTTACATGTAACTTCCAACATTTTTCCTCAGAAGTTAGCTGCTCCTCTGTCCTACCCTCAAGATGAGAAAGGGTTTCAGGCTAAAAAGGCCACTTTGCTGAATCAGAAGGCAACTGCACAGTGAATTGAATAAGATACCAAGGTTGCACTTCAGTGATTTATTTCAAAGCACCTAAAGACCAAGCTGAGATTTATGTTTCTTTTGTGACAGCACAAATCCAGCAAATGGAGGCAATCTGACAGGTATTTTTGTATTAGATCCAGCTATGCATATACAGTATTTTTCACACATAAAATAGCAAGCCACACACAAAATGGTGAACCAAGTTTAGTAACAGTTTGCCTAATTACCAGTTATTCATATCACCAAGAAATGAAACACACCAGGTCCTCCAAAAGCCCACCTCAGTGTAGCTCTGTTGAACCCCAAGATTTAGGTCATTTATCCTCATCTGAGGATCTGTCCTAGGATGTACACTTATCTGATAGTTTAATTTTTTGCCCAGCAATCATACTCAGAGCTATTATACGCAATAACAACCCAGACTCTGACACTCTCCTCACATCTGCATAGAAGTGTTCAAGTCAGTGACAGCAAACCAGTGCAAAGCAAGAGTAGGACTGGATCCCGTGACTTACTGTGTTTTTTCTCCTTCAGTCCCATTCTTTATTTAATTTACAACCTCCACTTCTGTTCATCTTCCTCCATTCCTAAGTCCTTAGTAATAACCCTATTTCCTCAGTTCTTTTCCCATAAATAATTCTCCTGAAATAACATGAGGAGAGCCTGTTCTGCTAGCGCAGTCCCCCTCAGAGAAGGCCAGGAGATCAATTACTCTCATTGAAATGCCACGGGAAAAGGAGAATTTCAGAACAGGATTTCACACAACAGTTTTTAACAACAGGGCAGGAGAAGGAAAAGCAATGAGCTAGAAATAAGAGCAGTGCTTGCAGTATACCCATTGCCTCAACTTTGTTGTAGGCTTCAACATGCAGAAAGCAGAAAAAAATACCCAGGCACCGCTGGAAATTACTCTCCTTGGTGCTCTTTACCAACAAGAGCACAGCACTCCTTGCCAAGGTTTCTGAAGATATGAAAAATTTGTTCAAACCCAGGTCCCCCCCAGGCAATGCTGAAACTCTTGCCCTCCTCCTCCCCTTCCCCCGGCGCGTTGGCAGGGTATGGCCTGGCACGGCAGCCCTTTGCTCCTTGTGTGGCGCCTCTTGAAGGGGCTTTGGGAGAAGATGCCGAGGGAGAGCGGGTCTGTCAGGACTATCCCAAGAGCCTTCCTTGAAGGAGTCTGCTCCCCACCAACCACGGTACCCCATGCAATACCCACAATTTAATTTAATTTTACTCAGAGCAACAGTAAAATTTCAAAGGACCACAAAAATACGCTGACTATTCGCAGATTTACCAGTGTAATTCTCTTTACAGCCCTTTGCTCTAATTGATTTCTTTATTTCTAACTGTTTTTCCTGATGTCAAAATGCTGTCATCTAAATGATAGCTACTGTAGCAATATATAGGCACACGCTCTTTCCTATGTTACAGCTGAAGAGCTGTTTCTTTTAAGTTAGCATACAATAAAATCAGTCATCTCTGCTACTAATTAATTGTCTCATTGTAGTGTGAGACAATATAGGAAAAGGACTTACAGGACTTAAAATATATTCTAGTTCAACAGAAAACATCTCTAGTAGCACTATTTATTAAATGTACTAACTGCTTTTATTAAACATATTTTGTACTTCATGTCATTTTACACTGCTTTTGCATAAAGTAATTATTTAATTAGCAATAAAAATGTCCCCACTGTAATTTTTGTAGCTAATGTTTCTTAAGTTTTTCTACTGCTGTGTAATGCTGTAAGCCCAAACAGTATTATTTCTACTTAGTGTATGGTTGAATTAGGACCAATAAAGAGTATAGTAAAAACACTTTCATCTGAAAATATACCTCCAGGACTGGGCAAGGTGATAGCATTCACTTATCCATACAGTATATAAAATACCTGGAGGGAGGGAGACAAGGTTTGAACCATTTTCTAATTTCTGGGTAGGTTCCCTACCTTTCAAAGCTGATTCTGTCCCAGGTTAGTTCTAATCAGCCATAAAAATAATGTTAAGCATGTTCCAAGCATTATGCTTCTCCTGAATCCCTCATCCAGCTGTAGGGCTCTTTACTTGTCCTCTCCTTTTTAAAAAGGCTTTTCTTTCCTCCAGGTACATGGGAGACCTGCGCAAGGAATAATCGCCTGTATTCAGAAGCAGTGAATAGGCAATACTCAGTGATATATAAAGCTCAGTTTAAACACATCAGGAAACAAACAAACAAATATAAAAATAACAGAAGAAATATTTTCTCTGCTCTCTTTCAGTTATGTATCTTGGGACACTAACATAAATTTTAAAAAGCTGTGATTTTTAAGCTGGATATTCTTCCTTTAAAGCACCCAAAATTTCAGCACAGAGATTTTCCACTTGTATAACTCAGCATAACTCCATCACAGAGCTGCACCTATTTACATCTACTGAAGGTCTCTCATGTAGCCTGTCATTACATGAAGACCTGCTAGTTCTTAAATAGTGAAAAGGACATTATACTGATTTTAAAATATTCTCTCTTTCTTGAGAACGCCTCACCCTCTGATTTTTTTCATGCTAGATAATGCCAGGTCCGTGAATTTATTTTCACATATGCAGCTGACACCCAAATGTATAGGTCAGGCCCAGAACACAGGACCAAATAGCAACTTTTTGTAACAAAAAAAGTTTCATCTGGCAGAACATAAAGATTTTTTCACCACCTGCAAGGAAATCTCCCAGCTCCCTGAAAACCCATTCATTGTCAACGGAAAAAATAATATTTTCTAGCACAATAGCAATCAGAAAAGGGGAAAAACAAGGATGATTGGAGGTCAAGCAAGAATTATCCTGGAGGGAAATTGAAGGATTGGTGCTGTGCTGTGGCAGGATGACTGAGAAAGCCCACTCCCCCGTGCCACACTGAGTAAAACAGAAAAAAGAGTGAGAGCACAGGGGAAATGTTGTTTAGGCAGGAGGAAAAGCTTTTGAACAGCGAGGACAGGTACGTGCTGGAGCATTCTGCCCGCAAACACCAGCGAGCTTCCCTGGGGAGGGCTGGGAGCAGGTTGGATGGGCATTGCCTGGGATGGAGCGGCCTCCCAGCGCCGTGTCCTGTGACCCGCAGTGGGAAGCGTCCCAGGAGCAGGAGCGGGCTCGGCTCCCAGTCCTGGAAGGGACCGAGGGCCAACGCAGGCAGCCGCGGCGGCGAGGTGCAGACGATGAGCACCAGACAGCAGCCGCTGCCCTGCCAGCTCATCCCGGCCTGACTCAGCACGTGGGTCGGGTTTCCGCAGCAGCTCAGCCAAGGTTTGGCTGCTCCCACACTATAAGCACGGCTCAAAAGCCAGAACGGTCCTTCTTTTATTTTTTTATTATTATTTTTTTTTAAGCCGAGGGAGATCTGAATCCAGTATCTCCTAAATTGGGAAGGTAGAAGACAAGCAGAACGGGAGAGAGGAGACAAGTTGCACGGCTCCCGAGCTCCCTTTGCTTCATGTCCAAACACTTATGCAGGCACCCGGGGTCTGTAAAAGCTGCTGCTCACCCGTCCTCCCCCCGGCTACTGCAGAAACCCTCTGACGGCAGCCGCACGCAGGGCTGCAGATTTGGGCACTGGCGTTTCCTGGGGCTCCCTGCCCTGCCCACGCTCCGGGAGAGGGGAGGCTGTGCAAAAATACACAAAAAGCTGGAAAGCAAGGGAGGGAGAAGAAAGCGAGAAACAAGGAAAAAGACTGTAATAGGAGGGAGACAGGAAGAGATGGGGAAAAAACAGGGAATGAATGAGCAAGAAAACACTCTTGGCACTGCCAAGTGGCACTATGAGAAGACAGCAAAGGGATAAGCTGGCAGTGCCAGTTTACATCTCCTGCGAACAGCAAATGAACACCCAATTTGCCTCATTGCTTCATGCCTGCTACTCTCCAAGCCTCAGAGAGCCTTTTGTTTGCCCTTTCCATCGGCATGAAGGCACTTTGTGGATGCATCCCATGTACCGATAGGGGCTTACGGTCAATACCAGACCTAGGGCCTGGATTTGCCTTACTGCCTCCGTCATGGAAACAGCCAGTGGAAGCAAGGATTTTCCATTTTGCATGTGAATTCTGATATTAAAAATAAGGTTTCTCCTTCAAAAGGTTACCCCTCGAAAGGAAACTAATAAAAAAGAATTTGGAGCTGATTTGTTCCAGAATAATTAATGAGGCTGTTCCCTGTGGTTTGGATCACAAGGCCAAGGTCCCCAGCCACAGAGCTGTCTCAGCACCTGCAGTGCCGGCGAAGCCAGAGGGCTGCCGAGGGCTCCTCATGCTGATTCCCAACAGAAACTTGTCTGTAAATTCATTGACACCTGTAAGCTTCCAAAAGGCTCTTTTCGCAGGAAAATACTCGTTCACCCACTGCAAATGTTTAATCAGAAGGCTTAGTGAACCATTATTCACATTTTCACCTGCCATCTGTGGCCTCCTTTGTTTTTTTATTTGATTTTAATTGTTTATGATAAATTATAATGCACCACAGATAACTTTTCAATCAGTGTGCTATTAAAGATAACCTACTAATATGTTCCTCTTAAGAAGCAATAATAGTGTTAAGTATTTGCATGCCTCATTTATTAGAAAAATGTGTGCAAGTAACTCAAGGAGTTTTCAGTGAGTTACTCTTTATAAGCTAGATTCAATCAAGATTTTGTCTGGCTTACATGCTGTAATAATTGTCCAAGGCAGCTCAGCCCACTAAAGCCTTGGTGCTTGCATGGGACTGTGCCTACTTTTCACGGCAGCAGAGGGTGGGCCAGATCTGCGACCTGGCTCTGCCAGCTCAGGGTTGCTCTGCTCAGCTGATGAGCAGCCAAACCCAGGAGATCTGCCCAAATGAGCATTTTGGGTCCGGTGGAAAAGCACCAAGAGGACATAGGACAGGGTTAGCCAAGCCTAGGACTTGAGGGAGAGACCCCATGCTCCTGCGTTGGCTCTTTGCAGCTGTGGGCAGTATGATATTGCAAAGACCAGTTGCTTCTGATGGCCTTGACTCAGTCAGCCCAAGAATCAGGGACCACCAAAGGCCAGTTAAATGCCCCCTGCAGCACCAGATTTGTCTAAGGTGCAGGTGATCTGGCCTGGAAAGCTGTCTTACTGAGTGTACCTATGCCTCTTACCCATAGGAAATAGTCCCGCTCAGTAAGTTTTGTCACTGACCTAATTGTGAGCACCAAAAAGTGGACTTTCCCTCTCTCACTCTCTCTCTTTCCCCCAACAGGCTTTTCCTTTTTTTTTTAAATAAAATCTTTTGGCCAGAAATAATAATCATTTTTTTTACAGCCTAGATGTATTCTTTCACCATTCTCAGACTGAAATGTTTTCAAATTGGTGTTTAGAAGATGTTTTCACTTAGAGGCTGACTCTTCTTATATATTTCTTTTATTAGGATTAAGCAAGCCAAAACCAAGATGTTCTATTTTGGATTAAATAAACGATTTCAGGTTGACTACCCCCTTTCATGTACTTCAAGTATGAAAAAGAAATAGGCTTTGTTGAAACAAAGATAAATGTATAAAACACTTTTTGGCCCATTTTTCACACAGCTGCAGTCAAAACTTCTACTTGGATTAACTCTTCCTACTTTCCCTTTTTGCAGCCTACCCTATATCAAGCACTCAAAAAGAAGATGTAAAAATATCTTGAAGTAAATAAGAGCTACCTGCCCTCTGCAAAACAAAACACAGAAATGCAGAAATAAATCTCTTTTTAATCTGAAACAGAAGTTGTAAGCACTGAAAGTTTGACATGTGGCCCCACCCTTATGACTGCCTGCGTTGGCTCTGCTTTTGATAAACTGAGCCACAAAGACAGAGTTAAAGCCTTTGGCAAACAATATACCTATGAAGCGAATACAGTGTAATTGAGATGGGAGGCCAGCTCCTTGGTTGGAGTATATTAATGTGGTTCTGCTGAAGTAAAAGATGACACAGCTGGAATAGCAGACGTTGAGACCTGGTGTATCAAGGCCTTCAAGCCTCAGGGCATTTAGTGTCCCTTCTTCAAAAGCCTTGCTCATTTTAAAATAAGTTAGTATCAAACAGCAATTTTTTCATAAGTAATGTCCATGAAGGTGCATACATTAGACAAGTGATTTTCAGTTCCTCCACATGTGTTTCACATACTGGGGTGGGGGTTGGGGGGATGAATTAGATTAAAATGCAATTCTGTTCCTTTAATTAATATCAGAGAAATTACTGCTTGCAGCAGAGATCATGAGACACCTCAGAGGAGACAGGTTTTCAGAGGTTATCTTCAGTGCTGCTTTGTAAACAGGATGGACCACTTGGACTATGCTGGCATGAACAGTTATGCCAATAAAGTCCCTAGTAACTGGGACTCATTTTACATCCTTTTTTTTTTTTTTCTTTTTTCATTTACTGGAAAAGGAATAATCCCAGCAGAAGGCTTGTGTCCTGGGTGGCCTGTATAAATGTCCCTTTCTCAGGATCCAGCACCAGATCCTAACAGATCACCTACTTTACAAGCAGTTACCCTCTATTGCTTCCAGACATCTCTGAGGTCTTTTCCCTTCCTAAGTCTAGTGCTTTTATCAATCCAGCTTTGTTCCAGGCCCATATCCTTTGGAAAACAGCCCATTCTCTGTCCTGTCTCTCTTGCTCCTGCGCAGCCCCCTACCATGGACCGGGCGCTGCATGTCACAGCACTACAGGCTTGAGCCTTTTGCAGAGGAGAAGGATCAGAGGTCTCCTGACTCTCCTCTCTCTTTCTCCTCCAGGATTAGTCTGTGGTAGCTCTGTCCTGACAGGTCAGTGGGGTCTCCTAGGCACAGGGCTCCCGAACTAGCTGGAAGCACTTTGCCCTTTTCCGGAAAGTCTGCCCTCACCACAACTCCTTTTCCCTTCTTTAACTGCAGTAGCATTCAGAGTGCTATGGATGAGCCAAAAACTAGCTCAGCAGCATTTTCCACCATACAAAGCCATGATGGACTTGCATCATGAACACTTTGTACAGTCCTGGTTGTTCTTCCACCCCCACATCTTAAAAAAGATAGAGTGGAAATTGGAGGAGGTTCAGAGAAAAACAACAAGGAGGGTCAAAGGTTCAGAGCGGTTTCCACACAGGAACAGCTGATTACCCTAGAACACTTCAGCATGGAAAATAAAAGACCTGGAAGTGGAGTAAAGGGTCTAATAGAGTCAAAAATCATATAATCATGAGTAGTATGAAGAGGGTGAATAGGAAATGACTGTTCACTGCCTCTTCTAGCGCAAGAATTCAGAGGCACACAATGAAGCTAACAGGTGGTGGCTGGATCAAAACAAGCAAAAGCAGGTGTTTTTGCACAGAGTGTGAATGCAAACTGTGTGATGCTGTGGATGCTAAGAAGGTACATGGGTTCAAGGGAAGACTGGATAAGTTTAAGGAAGAAAAATTCACTGATAGTAGATAGATGTATTAAAGCCACTTCTGCCTCAGGAGGTCCCTGACCTGCAAATTATTAGATGCTGGGAGAGTATTCAGGGGAATTAATGAATACATTTGGACCCTGTTCCCTAAGCATCCATCCACTTTTAGCCACTGCCAAAAACACGTTACCAAGGTAGACAGGCCTTTAGTCTGACCCAGCATGATGCTTCCTATATTTGCTATCAGACACTCCTCCCACAGAATCACGCCCTTTTTTTTCCCCAGGGCTTCAAGTTTATTGCCTTGGTATGACATATTTGCACTGAGGCATGAAACAAAGTCCTTCCTCTCTTCTCCAGGGTATGACACAAGATTTTACCACACGGGCCACCTTGTCAGAGATCAAACAAAGTTTTTGTGCTCCCTTTAGCTCCCCTGCTTACTCTCTGAAGGACAACACCTTGAAGACCCTCTACCATGTCCTAACACTGGCCTAGTGTGCCCAGAGCTAACTCAAGGCTTGGCAGCTACAGAGGCAAGACAGTTTTGTAGTGACAACCAGGGAATAGATGGCTGAAGGGAAGGAGAAAAAAGGAAGAATCAGCTCTATTCCAGGAAGAATGGACATTTTCTTCCCTTCAAAGCTCTTCTGTTCCCTCATGGGACCCCTTGCCTTTCTCCCCACTCCCATTCACAAAGGTGCAGGGACATACAAACCCTGCTTCCTATTCCTGTTCCAAGCTACCAGAAAAAAACTGACCCTCCTTCCCCAGAAACAACTGTCCACATCAGGGGATGAATGTGGCCAGGACCCCTCGCCAGGGGAGAGGGAGAAAGATGCTGCCAGTGTGGGTGGCCAGAGGACAGCCCTGGAGAAGTAGCCCTTCTGCTTCAGTGCCTCTGAGGACAGGCTGACAACACAGCTGTAACCGCTCTCCAGACACTCTGCAATTTTTACCTTGGTAATTGAAGGCAAGAGGCTATAGGGATACCCTGCCTGTGCCTTGGGCCAGCTCTGAAGATATCATCTGACGTTTCATAACTGGCTCAGGCAGACAAGTCCTTGCTGCCTTCAGAAGAACTGAGTGACCCTTGAGCCTTAGTCTCTCAGCCACCACCAGGAGCTACAGGTCAGCCGCAGGCAGAACTGGGCAATCATGGTTTAACTGGGGAAAAAACATTGGCATAAGCTGAACTGGCATATTTCATGTCGGGTCAGCCCAAACCATTACATTTGACCTGGTATGAAAATTTTATTTTAATTTTGGAAACAAAAGGCTTTTTTTCTGTGTCCCAATTCAGCAAAGTGTTGTTTTGAAAGTGTTCCTGTGACATGTGGGTTTCAGAAAAATTTCTTCCTTACTTTTATAGTCAAAGCCTCTTGATGAATTCATATTTGATCAGCAGACAGTTTCAGTTTCTCCAAAATGCCATTCTTTGGCATGTTATTAATTCCAAAAAAAACCCAAACAAAAGTATTCATCCAGCTTTCCTCACTAGTGGATCTCACCCTACCTCTTGCAAACAGCCTGCAACATGGTGCCATTATAACACAAATAATCATGCCCCTCAATCAAATAATTGGTGTTGGGGGTAGATATGGTCTTAACCTGACTCATATTCAAGCCTGTGTCACTTAAGCACTTAGCAGTTGCAGAAATAGTGGGGTGTATGGTAGTGTCACAGTTCTGAATGTATGCAACATCCAGTGACGCCATCACATGGTTTATTGCTAGATGCCAGCACTCCTGAGGACTTAAAGGAAATTTTAGTCTTGTGTCCTACTGCTACTCTCTTTCCATCTCTTCCAGTGTAAGTAAAGGGAAGGGAAGGAGGTCAGACTCCCACTGAGCTTGCAAAGCTCTTCCTCTTCTAAAAGGCATTGATCAGCCATACCTATGGCTCAGGGGGCCCCAGGAGGGGGTGGGTGAAGAGATCATGCCTTGGCCTAAGGCGCTGTAGGAGAGTGGGTAAGGTGCATAGGCTCCTACCTCTACCTTGTGCTGCAGCTTACATGATAGCTTAAGGAACAGGTCCCAGCTCCCCCGTGGGATCACACCAAGTAGGAAACAGGGGCTTAGTGGAGGCAGAAAACCCTGTCCAACCCCCTGAGGCTCCTCTGGCCCCATGTTCCTGAGTGCTTGATGGCACTGTCATACTGCCTCTGAGCATCAGGTCTCTGGAAGACCCAGGTGTCCCCTGTGCATCTTCAGGTTGATGCACAAGTTTCACTAAATTATCTTCTAAAGCCTACTTCATTCAAATTAAACTTATTTAACTAAATTAAGTTTAGTCAGGCCAATGTTAGGTTCTTGTATTCAGGCTTTTTCAGGTGCATCCCAAGGCTCGGACACTCTCTCAAACTGTAACTCACTCAGGAGTCCCAAGAAACTTTGGAACGAGTTGAGTCTACATTTGAAACAGGCATGCTAAAATAGCTTGCCAAAATTGCATGCCCAGCATTAGAGGGATGTCATACATTAGGCCTGTACCACACGCGACTGTAGGATCACAGGATAGGCCCATAGGTCCCAGAAGCCATGAGTCCTAAAGGACTCCCATGAGTCATATAAAAATCCCATTTCCCATTCCCATGGAAAGAGCCTGTTGTAACCCCTACAGCAGAAACCCTGTCTATGGTCGTAACACTGTCATCCTCTCCAGAGGATACAGCTTTAATATTTCTTGTTTTTTACAAAACTGTTCACCACGGTAGCTCACTCTGCAAGCACACCTCATCATGGTCAGTTAATTCATCATTTCTGCCAGTCTGGTTAATCTCTCCCTCCGCTTCCACAGATAAACCACATTTAATGGCTGTGTTAAGTAACAAGCAGCATGCCAAGGAATATCGTACATACTTCGGGAGGGTAATGTCCTACCAGATTTGTCTGGGCACTTAAATCCCATTTTGAAAAAGTTCTCTCAGTTACTGATCTAGTGAATGTAAATTCCATAATAATTTATTTCAGAAGGGGAAAAAGAACTGAAAAGTTAGAATTATTACCTAGGTTTTCAGGGTTTGTTTGACAGTTTCATATTTTGATATCAAGTTCTAATAATAAGACTTTCCTCAGGTGCAACCCTGCACGTCATGAAAGCATTTGCCCCCTAAACATGGCTCTTAATTTCCTGATCCCAGATTCTCGGGTTCTGGTCGTGACATCACTGCTCTGAGCCGAGACCTCTGGCTCAGGGTTGGCACAGGCCATGCTAAATTCACCTCCCTCCCTATCTGCTGCTTGTGTTGACCCAGCGAAGCGGCAACTGCTTCCACCCCAGAGGCCAGTGTCGGGTGGCACCCGCGCCTGCATTGCCTCATGCAGTGACAAGCTTTTGCCAGGGTCCACAGCTTCAGCCAGACTTCACAGACAGCTTTAACATGCAGGCTGTATCTGGCCCTCATGAAAACATCATTTTGTCCACCTGGCATGTCTGGATTCTACAGAATCCCCATTTTCCACTTCTTTGTTTATTTTGTAAAGCCGAGCTTTTGACCTGCTAGGTATAATAATTTTCCGACCATCAGACAGGCATAAGAAGTATGGTGTGTGCCTGCCACAGCCCCAAACCACAACTGAGTGCTCTCAGTACCCTCTCTCGTTAGCCCCAACAAGATGTTAACTCCAAACTTAAATGTTAAGCTCTCACTGTCTCTAGTATACTCACGTATTTTGCAGCTAATTATTTTTTCAAGTAGGATAGCATGGTGTGGCAGGACTCAGACTTGGTGATCTGGTGGATCTGCTTGCATCATTTCCTTAAAATAAGCCCACCTAAAATAGAAAAAGGCTTTTCACCTTGAAACCTGGGATTTATTAGGAAATCCTGTTATAGATAGGATGGGGAAATCCACAGCAGGAGGGCAGAATTGTTGAAGGACTGTTGCAGAACACAAGCTGCAATTAAAAATACAAATTTCTCACAAATGCCTCCTTTTTCTCAGTTAATCTCCTTACAGGTTTATTTATTTTTAAGTGCACCAGAATAAGAGTTCTCCAGTTAGGAAGCACAGCCAAGGAAACACTGAAAAAGGCAGCATCAGAAAATCTGATTTTAAAACTCTGCTACCAAAGTTAAGATAAAGTTACTTTGGATCCATGTTCAGCAATGTCTATTCAGCCTCCACCATCCTCACTGCTACCTGCTCCTGCTTTCCTCAAATCAAAATATCCCAGTGTTGTGGGTATATCACTTCACCTACTATTGCAGGTGAAATGCTGCCATGTTCAATTTGCCTTTTTGAGGGCTGCTTATGGTTACTTCAAAGAATAGTCCTCTAAGTGCCATAAGACTATATCGTCTCTTGGCGTTTTACCACAGTCTTCACAGTTACGACCTTTAAATTAACAGCTGTAACACTTACAAGGGTTCAACAGCTCTGATCCCTTGCATTTTTTCATAGAATAGCTGTTTGGTTTCTCTTGCAGGGATTTAAAAAGCACCTATCACATGCTTCAAAGATGACTAAATAAGTTTATGATGTCTCAGAAAGGCAGTCTGATGAGAATATTTGTTTTTGAGATGGCTGTGCCTTCTTCCCATAAGATAGAAAGATAAGGAATTCAACTTTTCTTAATCAGGCTTTGCTTTGTAGCGTTGCAGCATGAAACTGTGTCAGTCTTTGCCATGCTTCTGGAAAGCTGCCGGCTTCTCACGCTGTGCACAGGAGAGCCAGAAGCTCCAGCAGGCTACGGCTGTGGCTGCCCTAGCAAACCGCCTGCAATTCACCACCTGCAACGCACCATCAGTCGCTGAAACGATGAAAATAAGCACTGGCAGAGTTCAGGTGTTTTTACATTTCTTTAATCACAGGGATTCAGCTGACAGTTGCATTTCCTGTAAAACTCACTAATTATCATGATCAGCCTTTACATTTGCAGTTCCTACCAATTTCGAACAGGAATTTTGGACGCCTTTTGCGGAGCAGACCGGTCACTGCAGATCAGGGTCTGATCTCATTACCCTGCTGTGAATCTAGCGTAATTCAGTCACTCACTGCAGGTAGCTGGACTTACACTAGTGCCACTCAGATCAGACTCTACCTCTCTGCTTGTTTTAAGATGAATGTTTAGCAAAAGATGCCAAAAATATCTTTTCTACAGTACAGCCACAGACTAAGAGCATGTCCTTGGTTGTTAGAAACCTCTTACCATCTGGTCATTCTCATTTCAAATATTTCCATCACCTCTGCAAAAATTCAGTGTCCTGTAGCAATGGGTACTCCAGGAGGCACCATGGGACCAGACTCAGTGATGAGCAAAATGTCACTGCCTGGAGAATATTTTGGGTCGCTGCTCAGCCTGGGCACTACCTGAGACTGCACCTAAGGATCCTGGCAAGGTTCGAGAGAAAGCCAGAACCCACCTAGTCTGTATGTGTCTAGTTTCACGCAGGAAACTCCCCGTTTTACCTGAACCAATGCTTCATGCAGCTTTATTGCCCTGCCTGCAACAATAGACGCAGGGCTTTGATTGCCTGAAGCAAAAAAATGATACTTTCCTCAGTGCATTAAAAGCATAAATAGGGTATTTGAGATAGGTAGCCTGATTTGATTTGGTTTTACACTTGTTTTCTGAGCTAGAACTGAAAGTGCCTGAGATGACAGGTGGTGGAGATTCAGGACTGCCTGCCTGCCAGCACTGTGGGCATCAGCTTTGCCCACGATGACCTTGTGAATCGCTGTAAACCCCGCTTCCCTCGCATCATTTGCTTTTGGGCTCTAGACACTGACAGCAAACCTCTTAATGTGTTCAATGCTTGAAGGTGCAACCAGATGAGATCAGGTGGGAGTTAGAGGAAGGAAAATAAAAGATTGATATGTTTGCATTTACATACTGTCTGGAGAGCTAATTAATCCTGATTCTGGTAAACCCAGTTTGGGGGGAAAAAAACAAAACAATCAGCCAAATTAACTTGCGATTTCCCTAGAGACCTTTGATTCATTAAAGAAAAAAAAGCATTACCGTGTAATTCTGACATGGACACAGCTCTGCACGTGCTTTCTAAACACCACTGTTTCAGGCCATTTGAGGTAGAATTCAGAAGTGCCTCCAATTTAAAAGCATCTCTGTCTTTCAGAAGCCCTAGTGCCCATAAGAGTTGTGCTTCTGCATCCCTTAGGTGCTTTTCCCTGTGGGACACCAGCAGCCTTCAACATCTGGAATTAGGCTGTGCAGTTTGCCACAATTAAGGCTATAATTAGGGCTGGTGAGGGAGTGGGAGCCACAGGGGAACGCAGGTTCAGCCCCTTGCAGAACAGCCACCACGAGCTGGGGCAGAAGCAGGCTTACAGACAGAAAAAAAAGGAAAAACTTGCACACCGTGAGGAGAGGTGTGATAGAGAAGATAAAATGCAATAATACCACATAGGAAATCCTGCAATTAGTGACTAATAACAACAGTTTCAGCTATAAACTGGGAGTTCCTCAGGGGTGAAACAGCGAGGAGGACAAAAATCTGAGTTTGCTACTCAGTCCCAGGGTGAAGATATTGCAAGGATGCTAGGGAGCTTTGTGCTACTGGCACACTTTGAAGGAGCCATGAAGGTCTGCAACATGAAAGTGCCATAAAGACCTAGTACCATGCCACTAGAGCAGCCCTGGAGAGCAATCTTGTAAAGCAGAGATGTGTAGCCACCACAAAATCAAGTAAATTGATAAAATACCGTAACTAAGATACCCAGATGATTAAATGAAACTAGAAGCAAGAAAAATATTTTAAACAAATAAAATGAATAAATACTGTAAATATCAAAAGAAATGGGAATACAGACCTGAGGATAGCAAAGAGACTAACATAATGAAGTATAAACAGAAATAAGTGGAGAAGCCAGATAGAGTGTCTAAATCTAATCCTTTCATAATACAGCACCATAAAAGGTCTTAAAGCAGGGCTGGTCAAAAATTTCCATCAAAACTTCTCTATATAACTGTAAAAGAGGGCTTTTATATGATTATTCTGTCTAATACTTTTTTTTTTCTTTTGCCCACAACAGCTGCTTTCCATGAAAATTTCCAACATTTTGTGGAAATACCAAAAAATCCCAACCCTCTGTTTATGGCAACTGAACATTTTCTGACAAAAAAAATGAACGTTTTTAGTGAGTATTAAAGAATGGCCTGTAGGTTTGAGACATGACTAATCCCTTTGTTGCCAAACACTGAATATTTTTTGGTTTTCCAATAAAAAGTTAAAATTTTCCTTGGGTAAGTGGGGGGACTTTCCAAACCAGCAGCACTTTAAATGTCAAAAGGAAAAATTCAAACTCAATTCCTGCCTTAAGGAATGGCCAGTACTGAAGCCTTTTTAAAGGAAGAATACTGGGGGCAGGTCAATGAGCGAAACCAAGCAGACAAACAGCATAAGTTTGGACAGGCTGCAAACAGAAATGGAAAGAAGCAGAAAAAACAGCAAAAAGAAAATTATTGAAGTTATTAGGCAGGGAGTCACAGTGAGAGAATTGGAGTGCTGATCAGTGGTTTTGTTGTGGAAAGTGTCAAATAGTCAAGTTTTGGATGGTAGAGAAACAGTTTGCAACTGAACATCTAAAGACTTGGAGACCAAGAAGTCACAGTCTTGAATACTTGGCCAGTCAGCCACTCTGGCTGGCTCAATATCCTTGGTTGCTTTATGACAGAGAAATGAGCGGTACATTTTTTCATCTGCTTTTGCCAGGGCAGGCAATGTCAGGCCAGAAACATTTCTTTAGCCTAGTGAAGTATCATTCAGTAAAATAAATACATTATTGAAAGAAGCTAAATCAAAATCTAGAATTCTAACATTTATTGCAGGAATCTTATATGGTGCTGTATATTAAAAATGGAAGGAAACTGTTCTGTTGGACTGGAGCCAACCCTTGTGTTCTTAGTAATAAAATATTTCATCTCATTTCACCTCTAACTTTTGATCTTGCAGCAGGTATCACCAGAAGATGGCAGGGTAAGCCAAGGCAGCTGTAAATGTCATCATGCATTAGTATAGGACCTGAAGTTAATTTAAACCTATTTATTTGTGTGATTCTCTTACTTGCCTAGCACCTAGAAACTTACTTCACAAATGCAATAGCAGCCTGGGGTAGATTTTTCTCATGAAATTTCAGATTTAAACATGGTGCTGCAAGTGCCTCCCAGCAGCCTCAGCTGAAGTGATAATAGAGGCCAAGTAGACAGAACTTCTATAGGAGGTAAAAAAACATTTTCCATGACTCCCCTACATCCTCTGACAACTTCACCAAGCATGAAGAACCCATAACAAATTTCTCAGGATGATGCAATCTTCTGTTAAAGTTGGGGAAGGGGATCTTGGAGCTTACAGTCTGGTGTCATAGCTGTAGTGGAACATAAAAGGTAGGAGGAAAAAGGCTTCTGAAAAGAAAAAAAATAAAAGGGTTACATCTCTGCTTGACCACATTAGACAAGATGGAGAGATGGATGTATCCCCCTGCAAAGGCAGAAAACAGGTCACTCAAGGAAGTAAGGAGACTTAATCAGAGACAACTGAAGTAGTAGAGAAAAAAAGAAAAAACAAATAATGATTGGTAAGAGGAGGAAAGCTCAAGTTAGAGAGAAGCAGAGTCACAGTCTGAAATGCTGTAAGCACCTTGAAGTTCATGGAGTTTCATGAGAGTTGTGGTGCCAAGTGTTTTATGTGCTTGATTGAGTTCCCCTGTTTTGCTCTTCAGCTTCCTCATACATTTGATGTTTCCACCAGAGAGGGGTAAATGTAAGGTGTTCCAAATTACAATACACTGAAAACTGGTTTGACTGGCTTTGGTCCTGTTGAGGTCTTCTTGGAAACGTTTTGTCCCTCTTCTCTCTTGCCCGGAGCATTTCTTCCCTTTCTCTTTATTCCTATTTTGAGACTTCCCCAAACGGGACAAAACCCACAGAGCTGTGTTCATTGTGGGCACAGACATGACAACAGGGCTTCACTCGATTTTCCTGCTTTACCAGAGTTTGGGTGGAGAGAGGTGCTGAAAAATCTCCAGGGCCTAAATTCTGCTCTACTGAAGGGTTTTCCCAAAATATTATAAATGAGAGCAGACAGTCTGGCCAAGATAGCATTCCAAGCAGGGCTCAAAATCAATTACAGTAAAATTAACTTCCTTATAACCTGGATGCCAGCAGCAACAAAGCACAGGAGGCAGTGAAGGAGATAGAAGAGTTCACCTATTTGTTGGTAAAGTAGTGCGGCACAAACTCAGGGAGGAGAAATGCCATCCTCAGAGTATACTCAGCTCAGCAATGTGAAAATCAAATATTCACAGTGCCAAAACCAAGAGTTTTCAGCTCAGACAGAGTCACAGTGGTACTGTATTGCTTCGCAAGGGGGTGGTCTGAAAGCAGACCCCTGCTAATGCCTACAAAAGGGTCAGCCACCGTCACTGATACAGATATTGGGGCAATAGTCCACCAGCAGCATGTCTCCACTTGAATCAGAAAAAAATAGTGGATGAATTTGGGATGCATAACAACACACAAACTCTTACATGAAACTATGAAATAG
The DNA here is from genome assembly GCF_036417845.1 of Apteryx mantelli. Classification (NCBI taxonomy): domain Eukaryota; kingdom Metazoa; phylum Chordata; class Aves; order Apterygiformes; family Apterygidae; genus Apteryx; species Apteryx mantelli. Next base: position 31,935,643 of record NC_089978.1, read on the forward strand.
ATATAGTTTGTGGGAAGGAAAGAAGGAGAGAAACCCTTAAAAGAACATTTAAAAGTGGGAAAAAGCAGACAGCTTCCCAACCATAGACAATATAGGAGCAGCAACAAATGACTCCTAGGAGGGGAGGAGACTAGTTTCTGGAGCAGAATAGATAAAAGGAACCCTCAGAAAAAGGAAGTCTAATCTTCAGGCTATTCCTCCATCAAAATGCTTTCTAAAAGGAGACATGGGTGGTAATCAAAGGATGTGGTTTCCGTGAGGGTAGAAGTTCCAGATAAGGATGAGGCAATTTTACTTGGATACTATATGAGTTCCTCATTTAGGGGCATGGCAGTCCAGCATGCCCACGTGGCCTTTGACTTTAGACTCAGCAGTGATGTGAACTCTCTCTTCTGTCTGTAACAAGCCAAAAGGAGTGACAGCCAATAACACCAGCAGATGCAGGTAGACAGTAAGTAGACCTGAAAGGAGAAGACCAAAGCCTGGGGGACACACATGGCTCAGCCCAGGGTTAATGACAAAGCTATGTAATTCCTGAAGTTCCTCTGGCCCAATCCTGTTTGATTTACCTTAGAGTAACACTTCTCATTTTGGCATAGTTACTTCTGAGTCACACCCTTGCGCATAAAGTATCATGGCCTTTTTATCAAGATGGGGTACAATTTTTACTCTGTTTAGTGAAATCCATGTTGGGCTGGAGTGTTGCCTATAGGTTAGCTTTGACCTCACAAAATAAGCAATTCTTATTTTATCCCCAGCGTAGGGTGAGGAAAACAGATTATCGCTTGTGTTGCTTTGCTGCTTAAAAAAAACAAAGACATTAATGAAAACTGTGAATTATAAAATCTTGATCTTTAAGTTAATTAATTTTCCTTCACTAGCTCAAAATTTTAGGCACTTTTTCTTAAAGAGTAGGAGAAAGTTGAAAGCCTCCTTCTGAACTCATTAAGGCCAGTATAAATAAGAAGCAACTACTCAAGCTAATGGGAATACATCAGTGTATAAATTAGAAAATACAGATTTAGTTTCACTTAAACTGTTTTTTGATGTACTACATCTAGTTCCACTACTTCTTTGCAGTTACACAGCAAGGGGTGTTGCTGTGCTTTGCACACTTGCACAATAAGTAAGACTATTAAATAAACAGGGATACAACAAAAATATGAAGTTTCAGAATATTCAGGAAATCATCATTTCCTGGAGCTGAATAAACATTTTAGAAAAAACTCACCCAGCAGGAAATGGAGCTATCTGAAGTGGCCAGTAGGTTCAGAGGATGTGGAAAGGGGTTTGTTCAGAGGCGTTAAATAAACAGAGTAAAATGCCTTGGGAAATAGTTCCCTTTATTCACTTTCTTGGCTAACAATGTTCATTTTTACATTCAGCCTTCAGCACAGGAGACACAAACAGGCCCTATGCAAGATTACCAAGCTGAGTGCAAACAGACACATAGTCTTCCTGATTCTGCAGGCATCCTGAAATGATAGCTAAGGGAGATCACATTGCCATATTCAGCTCGCAAGCCTGTTACCTCTGTAAAGTAAGATTCTGACAAGTTAAATATTATCACATTAACCATTTCACTCCTCTGAAGTTTAGCAGGTCCACTTATTCACTGCCCCACTGGCAAAGCACCAAGTGTCCTCCACGTAATGGGTAACACCTGTGGCACATCAAAACCTGCTTGTTTGGAGATGGTGTAAAATCTGTGATGGTCTAAACATCAAAATAATTCAAAACAAGAGAATGTGGATAATGTTATTCATGCTTAGTTCATTATAGTCTTTCACCTTAATATAGTAATGAAGCTGACACAGTATTTCATGAGTGCTGTACTAGAATATCCCAGAATATAAGGACCATGCTGTATATTTTAGTCTAAAGCAAGGCTAGTCTTGCTTCAGGAAAACAGGCTTCCCAGGCCAGGCCCTTGAGCCAGCCTCAGATGATGAGCATAATGAGCATGATGAGCATAATCCATGTTTTTTTTATTGTTTTTTCTTCCCCCATTTTCTCTCTTTTTCTTAAATTATGCTTAGCTTTCATGTTCCCCATGAAACTGTAGAGAGAAATGGATGCTCTTGAACTCTAGGCACTGTGATACAGACGGCCTGTGTGGCCCTGACCCAGTCACCCTGAGCAAGGTTTTCCAAGGTTTCTACATGGATGTCATCCCTGTATTCCAGTAAAATCAATAGGTTAAATGGAGTTAGACAGTTAACATGTATGGGGACGTTGTGTTGGGGGAAAGATAAGTATCTGCATCTTTATGTGCCTAAATAGCGTAGTAAATTTGTCTCTATTTTCTGCAAGCCTCAGTTCTCCATGTTTAACAAGGGAGTTGAAATCCCTTTTTGCCTATGAAGTGTGAGGCCTTAGAGGCAAGAGCTGTTCAACTCTGCAATGCTTGGCACTGTGGGGCCCCCATGCCACTTGTTAATAAAATATTAACAATAACAATGGCACCTGAACCTCCAGTTCACAGCATCTCTGAGAACAGAGCACTGTCTTTCCAAGCCATATGTTCCATTAATACAATTGCCATTTACAGAGCTCCTGGGGAGGGAATGAAAGTGGGAAAATAGGAAGAAAAAACAGAGGCTCCTGAGAAATGAAGAGGAGGGACACAGAAAATGGAGGGGGTAGTGGAGAAGCAGAGTGAAGGAAGAGCTAAAGGGCAAAGAAAAAATGAAGGGAGAGATTACAGCAAAAGAAGCCAGAAAAGATACATCAGGGACTTTGAGAAGAAGCATAAGTAAAGTAAGATTTAGGGGGGTGAGAGATGGTGGACCAAGAAGAGAACAAGGGGAAAAAATTCCAATGGGCCTGATAACAGAGCTCTTATGAGGCTTCACACACTTCAAAGAAGAAATATGGGCCCCACCTGAGCAAAACAAGACTTCCACTGCCAGCAAAATTGTTTCCACAGCTGAGACTGCAGTGCCAATGAATGTCTGCACTTGGCCCATCCAGGTGCTCTGTGATACAGGCAACACCAGACTCAACCCATCAAAGCGGTGGGAATAAATCTGAGGGCCAGGAATGAGCACTTGGGCCCCTGCTTGGCTGCCACTGTACAGAAACTAGAACGTAAGTAGCCAAAAAAAGACATGTTTAAGGTATAACTCAACAAAAATAAGAAACAGACCTTTTGACAGCATACATGTTAACAAATCAAGTTGAAGGAATAAGAATCAGCTATGCTTCAGGAGGGACAAGGACTCTGAAAGCTGTTGTAAGTCTGATATGCCAATTTGCAAAGGATTCTAAAATCACATCATTTCAATTTTTAAGTTGGACTCATTCTGGTAAACTCTCCCCTCTGAGTGTTTTACTAATATCTTACAAGCTACAGCCTGCATAGATCCAAAGTCTCTCCAGTTTTCCTTACTCTGTAGCTAGTCTCTGGCATTCCTGTTTCCCAGGAATATGGGTATGAGACTTCTCCAGCAGGCCCCTGAATTCAGCGGACTAATGCACTATTTGCTGTGGCTAGGACCCCACCAAGTTACATCAGTGTGTCCTGGACACTCAACAGAGCAGAGGGGGGAGAGCTTTGAGCATTGCTTATTTCACAAGTAGCTGCACTGACCTTTGGGGGATTATTTGCAGCATAAATTATAATCCAGTGTAAATAGAGGTATGACAATTTGGCCCAATGAGTGAGAGAAAGAGAGAGGGAGGAAGGGAAGGAGGGAGGGAGAGATATTACAATCCAATCCTGTTTTTTCAAGTGTAGCTCCAGCACACTGAGTACAGTCTGTAGCAAAGTTAAAGGTGTAAAGCGATATTTTCAAAAGCATCTAAACAACACAGCAACCCAAATCCCATTGAAAGTCTCCGAATGAATCTGTGCTAACAAATGATAAGACCAGGCTGGAAGGGGCCTTCTGGGGCACTGCATCCAACTTGCTGCTCTTGCAAGCAACCGCATCATAGACTCTCTTTCATAACCACTAATTCACTTATATTTACTAGGATGTCAGAGTGTTATCTTACAACTATGTCAAATATTCATCTTTTTATCACTGCTACACAGAGGGTTTTGTGAAGGAATCCAGTTCTTGGACTAGAGAAGGAACAACATGGCTGCTTACACATCAGCTCCTCTTGGCCCCTGTCTGGTCTTTGTTTGCATAGGATTTAAATGTTCACTACTTATATTTAAACTCACAGTCACACCCTGATATGATTTAAAGTTATGGGAGTATTCCACACTGGCAAAATTGAACCGAAGCCTTGCTTTGCCGGACAAAGATCATTTTAAAAGATAACCACCTGCTTTCCAAGAGGCTTTTGTGCTTCCCGTGTAATCAACAGCTTAATGACTCAGAGCTAATTTAACAGAGCCCTTGTATAGCACTTGGCATGTGACAGGTGAGATCTCTGCCCGTGTGAAGTGAAGGGCACATCTTCAAGTGCAGTGCTGCACTCGGGGATATGCCATGCACCTCATGTGGGTGACACACATAATGTCCCCCTCTGCACAAAGCATGGTTATGAGAAATAGCCTTTGAATTTGTTCACTGGAGGATAAATTGGCCTGTTCTGGCCAAAAGGCTTGGCATCAGAAAGACCCTGCGTTGTACAGAAGTGGCCCACCCGCAGCCACATAGCAGGTCAGGCAAGACACCTTCTGGACACTGATTTTGCAATCCATGTGGCTTCAACTTCTCCCACCTTGGAAGCTCAAATCACAGGTGAAACCACCTGTGCAGCAAACCACCTCCTGGGGAGATGCGGATCCCCCTGTAAAGGAAGAAAAGAGAAGAAAGGAAAATCCACCATGAGCTCCCAAATGAGAAGAAGAGAAGCATATTTCTTTTGGTAAACCATTAGTCACCAAAAAAATGCCATTTCAGGTTGGCTGGTGAATTTCTAAATTTTGGCCAAACTCAATAAATAGTTTTGGCCAAAGCAAATACAGACTGGGTTTTCTTAGGTGTCGGAAGCAGTCTGTTTAAACACTTTCTGAACACACATTTTTGAAATATTTAGCTTTTTGGGTACTTAAAATAAAAATCATGTAAACGAAAGTATATTGGTGGCTGTTTACCTTCTATAATAGATATATAGCTCAGCAGTAATGCCCTCAGCTGAAAAATGAAAGATTCAGGTTTGATTTCTCACTCTGCCCTGAGGAGCTGAACCCCCATCCCAGGGCACTGCACTGGCCATCAGTCAGTGCTGATGGGTCTCTGCTCTCACCGGTCCTTGTGGATGGTGCTGCAGTTTCCGTAGACTAGCTAACATTTGTTCATCAACCATGTCCTTTCTGATTAAGAGCACTGACTTGAACTAAAGTCACCTTTGGAGGACAGTAATTGCATGACCGGTTGTCAGTCCCTTTGTTTTTCGCAGTACCCAGCCAGCCCGTGCCAAGTGAGGAGGCTGAGGATGCTCCAACCAGCACTCTGAGGCACAAGGAGTGGGACACTGCAGGGAGGTGAAGATGAACCAGGCAAAGGAGGGAGCTCAAGTTAAGCATAACACCGGCAAAGCTGGCTGTGTCAGCACAGCCCATGTCCCCTCACAGCCTGGGCGATGCAGGACCAGGGGGTTCCTCCGGTAACAAAGGGAAATACAGTTGCTAGTTTTATGAGTCTAGCCTTTCATTTTCTTGGCTTTTACTACAAATCTTCAAGAGGAAATCTTTCTGCTACATTTTACCCAAAGTTTTATTTTTTTAACCCCTTTCCACTTTGGCAAGGAAAAAAATCTACTGTGGGGGAAGCCGATTATGATGCACAGTTCAATTATTTTTTCAGATCATCCAGCAAACATATTAGTTATCTATACAATCCTGCCCCCATTTCTCCTATTTCTGTTTTAGGTAGATGTTGTCTTGGTGAGGCAGGTCAGTTGTTTTCAAATTATCCTGTGTTTCTCTCTGGCATCTTCTACCCAGCAGGGTACTTGTCAAGGACCACATCACTGAACTGCAGTAATCAGAGTGCCTGAGAGGATCAGTCATCTTTTCAGTTTGGACAAGACAACAAGAAGGCCTAATTGGTCCCCCAGTCCCTGGAAAAAATTTAAAACTTAACCTCACTAACCTCTAGCTTCTAAATTCATTTTGTACATCACTGTCTGCATTTCCAGTAGATAGAGTGGAAAAGAAAGAAGCCATTTGTTTGACATAAAAAGATTAAGAACCCAGCATAATTTTCAAATTTTACATTTTGTAACATGCTTCGTTGTATAGCTGAGAGAGAGAGATCAGCTGAATTTCCCTCATGCCTGACCATATGATCAGGGGGCAGTCAGTGTGGGTACACTTCTATTAGGAAATTCTTTTGAAGTCAAAAGTCAAAAAGACTTTCAGGGGTTTGAATGTCTTTTTAATGTGGTCTCTTTACTGTGTGGAGCACAGTCCATACTTAAAGGGCTTTCTATGTGTCTGTGAGAAGTGCGTTTCTTGATACTCATTTTTCATCCCTGCCCTACAAAATCTATGCAAGAAACCCAGCTTACTCAGGCTACTCAGTAGATCCTCACATGCTTCAAAGTGTGCTCATCATAAGTATGGTCCTGTGAGGTCCCAAAATTGATGGCAGTTTAGTCTGAATCAGATAGCGTGGGTCATGGCCTAAAGGCTGAATGTAAATATCTATTATAAAGGTAACAAAGACTTCTTTTTCCTCCTATTCCTTTCAAAGCCAAGGGTATTTACTTTACACTGAACTGAGTTTACTTTCCATGGGGTAACTTCATTACATCCTGATTTTGGGGCCATCGTTCAGCAAGAGGGGCCACGCAGCTCTGAGATGCCAGCCCTCCTGCCCCTAGCAGGTACCAAGCTCATCAGAAGTCAGGCAGGACCATGGGCCCTGCAGTCCCTCCAGTCACAGACCACGCTCCTAAAGGGCAGGACGGGCATTGTTGCAACCCCAAAAGTGCCTTTTTGGGGAGAGATCAGCAGACATCACCTCAAAAAGGGCAGAGGCACACTTAAAACTGAAGTTCTCGCTGCTATCTCTGGACGTGGTGCATCCCGTAGGATGAAGTCTCTGCGTACGGCTCTATCTTTTCTCCTAAGATAGCATCATGGTTGGGAGATGGTCACCTTGCACCAAAATATCCACCAGAGATGCAAGTTCATGCAAGTTTTGAGGAACAAGGGAAAGTATATGTGGGCCTGGTAGTCACTATTCCTTCTCCTCCTCTGTAACTTTCCCTCCCCACTTAACACCTAGGGTTTCTGTGTACACCTAGGCTACAATGGGGAAAAGCAAGTAAGGAAAAAGAGACAAAATCCAATCAGTTTCTGGAATGAATTCCAGTTGTCATAGGCCTGTCATCTAGTCTGAGTGCAACAGTCAGAATAATTATGTAACCATTTTAAAATATCACAGTGACATATGAGGTAATGCCGGTTTGTGCACAGGCTTGTTTGGGAACTGTCAGGCTGAGCTCAGCCATCAGCACTACATTAGAAGCGAGTGCTGATCCGCCTGCATTTTCACAGGGGCAGCAGGAGTTTTCAAAGCCCAAATAAGATGATGTCACTCCAGACAAACATCCCTCTGAAGTGAAAGTCACCTTCATTGATGGACTATCACTTAAGAAAACGGGAGCTGCTTGAGACTCTTTGATTCGGAAAGATAAAAGGCTTGTTACCTGAATAGTCTGCTGATCGAGTCCTTTATTTCTGTTGTATTCTCATGTAAAATTGGCTGAAATTGCATCCTAGAGAGTGCTCAGTCACAGTGCAGAGTGGAATAAAGCTAAAGCTGAAACACTTCCCTTTTATAGCCTGGTTGTCAACCCCTCTCCACTGACTTTGTTAAAGTAATCTGGAATCTCTTAGCAAACAGACGAACAAACAAAATGTGCCCTCTTTTACTAGACCCCATAGTTGTTATTTTAGCATTTCTTTTAAAATGAGTGCATGAGATAGAAGCAAAGCCTGTCTACTCCCACAACCTTCGCTTCAACCTCCAGTTACAAAAAACATGCAACACCGCAGGCTCATCACGTTCCCCCAGAGTAGAGGAGAACAAGAAACTGCACATCTCCTCCTTTCACAGTGGGTCAGAGCACAAGTGTGCTGCGCCCATCACCTAATGTCACTTCTGTCTTTATCACTGGGTATTTCTTCAAATGTAGCCTACGCTTGACTCCTTCACTATGTGTTGAAGAACAGCCAAGCCTGGGGCATGGGTCATCAGCCTCAGCAGCAGAGTGTGTGGTCCTGCCTCTATCCAGCCTACTCAAGCGAACAAGATCTTTGCCCCGTACTAAAGTGCCAGGCACGTCTCAGCTCTCATAAACAGCTCCAAAACTCAGCCCATGTCTATGCTTGAGCATATGCTTGCATGTAAAGAATGTGGACAGCAGATAAGCCTGGATGTGGGATTTGAAAAAAACTCATGATTAATAGACAACATTGATATCCCTGGGGACACTGAAGAGCTGTGTCCCATAAAGGCCCCTTTTTCCCAAGGGTACAGAATATTTTTTATTAGGAGAGGACAGACCCATGTATTAACATGTGGATGCTCTGGGCAAATGGCTCCACAAAGAAGAGATGTCCTCAGAAAGGACAACATCCTTGGGTCAGCAGTAAGAGAAAAAAAAGACTCTTCAAAAAAATTGAGGAAGAGGATCCAGAGAACCACAGGTCAGCCAGCCTTCCCTCCATCTGGGGGGAAATTATGGAGCAAGACTTCATGGAAGTCATTTCAAGGCACACAAAGAGAAAGTCAGTGACTGGGAACAGCCAGCATGGATTAATCAACAGCAAATCAAGCTTGATCAATGCAATTGTTACTGATTTCGGTGACACAGTTACCTTCTGTGATGAGATGACTGGCTCCATGTAGAAGTGGGGAGCAGGGGATGTTCTTTCCCTTGACTTTAGCATAGCTTTTGACGCAGTCTGCCGTAGTAGCAAAGAGGGGAGATATGGACTGGATAGGCAGACTCCAAGGTGGATGGAAAAACAGCTGGACTGTCAGGTTCAGGGTCAATGGTTCAGCTTAACAAGCAGCTAGTTACCGGTGGTGCTCCTCAGGGGTCAATTCTGGGGCCAATACTGCTGAGCGTCTTCATCAATAACCTCGACCGTGAGATGTAACCAACCCTCAGCAAGTCGGCTGATGACGCTGAACTGGGAGGCACTGGGTGCCATTCAGGGGAACTCAGACAGGTGGGAGAAATGTGCCACCAGGAACCTTGTGAAGTACAGTAAAAGCAAATGCATAACCCTGCACCTGGGGAGGAATAACCCCCTGCATTGGTACAGGCTGGGGGCCAATCAGCTGGGGAGCAGCTCTGCAGAAAAGGACCTGGCAGTCCTGGTGGACAAATTCAACATGAGTCAACAGCGTGCCTTTGTGGGAACGAAGGCTAAGCACATACTGAGTTGTACTAGCAAGAGCATGATTATTTCCCTCTATTCAGGACCTGTGAGGCCATGTCTGGAATAGCGTGCCCTGCTTCAGGGCCCCCAGTGCAAGAGAGATATTGACAAAATGGAGAGAGTCCAAAGTAGATGGAGCCAAGAAGATGGGTAAGGGTCCGGATGTGGAAGGAGAGGTTCATGGAGCTAGGTTCGTTCAGCCTTGAGAAGAAAAGGCTCACAGGCTCACCCTTTTCTCAGGGTACACTGCAAAAGGACAAGAGGCAACAGTCACAAGTTGCAACATGGAAAATTCTCATTGGACTTAAGGAAAAACTTTTACAATGATGGTGGTCAAGCACTGGCAGAGGTTGCCCAGAGAGTCTGTGGCATCTCCTCCCTTGGAGAGATTCAAAACACAACTAGACAAGACACTGAGCAACCTGATCTGACTTCAAAGCTAGCCCTGTTTTGAGCTGAAGGTTGGACTAGAGGACCTCCCGAGGTCCCTTCCAGCCTGAATTTTTCTGCAAATCCGTGACTTATGATAGCTCTTAGCAAATCTCCTGCCATTTTGTTGTTGAAAATAGCCTGCACTTTCATAAAGGGAATGTTTCAAGCAATATCAGTACTTCTCATTAAAATTTTGGTAACTGCATATGTCAGTATTTTTGAAATATATTTTAATATTGTTTTCATTATTATTCCTACTTTCACGAAGAAGAAAGTTTATTAGTAAACATGATTTTCTAAAGTGATTTTCATAAAAATGCTGGCAAAAATCTATGGAAATATATTGTAAAATAAGCAGGAAAAGGATCAATTTCAGATCACAAGGAATGGAAAGATCTTCAGAATGTCAAAAATAGTGAAATAATTTAACTAGCTCTGTAATTTCTATAATGCAATAAACATATGCATTACCTGCTGGGTAGAAACCATGAAGACATTTTCCATTTGAATTAAGTGAATTCAATCCCATAATTTCCATTCTTTGGTGCTCATTTTCCTTAAATTATCTCCTGAAAGAGTTTCTTGGCAAAGATGTTCCCTGGAACAATTCACTTTAAATAAATGTTGTACATACTGCAGAAAAAGCAAATTTCACTTTTGTAATTGCCCCACATTCTCACTACAAACTGGAACATGGGAACAGTAATACTGCATATAATCTATGTGCAAGTCTGGACATAGGAGTTTCCACTAGCGAATATTTCCAGCTATTTTCTCACAAACAAGCTACAGAGTTCCAGTTGGATGAAGCTGGCCCTTCCTTCTCCGCTTGTGCTCAGCTAGCCCTGCAGCATGCTAACAACACTTCCCTCTTGCGGTGCGCCTATCAGTGCAACCAAAAAGCAACCACCTCGCATCAAAAAGTATTGGTTTTATGGGAGCACCTGGGAATCTAAACCCATGTCTACCTGAGAAATGAAGAGTGAGCTCTGGAATATCAGCAGCACTACAGTCTGCACTCTTTCCACCTGCAATACTTCTTGGACCTGCAGAAAGGCATTGCTAACACCTGGAGCAACCTAATGTTATTGTACATGGTTGTGCTTTGAGGGTGGATTGGACCAGATGACCTCAAGAAGACCCTTGCAAGCTCAATTATTCTATGATATGATAACAGTAGTTAGGTTTTTCTTTTACAGAGCGCCAGACATCAGACTTAAGTAATGTGCAAGATATGACTGAGTGCTCATACAGTAAATAGTAGGAGAATCATCTTAAGAGTTGACTCTGACCCATATGGATCTGAGGACAGAGGCATATATTCAAGACAGAGTGCATGATGACTGTTTCACATCATTTACAGTGAAATGATTGCTTATTGAGCTGGCCAGTATTGTGTCATTGCCCTTTGGTGTTGTCCTTGATTGTTTCCATCCATATCTTATTTCATAGTTTCTAAAGAACTGCTCTTTTTTATTCAACATATTTTTTTGGTTATGTTTATTAACATACATGTTACTAACCACATAACATCATTGCCAATTAATTTTTTCAGGAGATAATTTAAGGAAAGGAAAGGAAATCCTGGCATTGATTTCATTTATTTCAAATGGAAGCATATAAAATAGTGATTTTACTTAGAAGATATAGATTATATATCAAAATGCAGATATAATAAAATTGGGGTTACATCCTTGTGTGTGCAAGCAAAACTGCACTACTGCTGTCAGGTTTCTTCTGCATTCTGAATATGAGTATTTTGAAAATTTTTCCCTAAAAGTATCACATCTTTACTATTTCCCACCTTTTTCCCCTAACTCTATGTATTTTTTGGATTATTTTCTCTAATGTTCATCACACATACCAGGTAGCATTAACAAAATTTAGACCCTTCCTGGATTATTAACAAAGTCAGGAAATAAGATGGATTTTAGAAATAATCTTGGCAATGTCTAAAAGCATTCCAAACTACTCAATTTTGTACTCATTCTAACATTTTCCAGGTTATGAGAAATGTTAAGAACCAATTCAATTTAATTTTTCAGATAAGACTTCATTAGATTCTAAGAAATGCTGTTTTAAAGTATAAAGGGTGATCTTCAGCTTGTTTTAATAAGTACAGTGAAGTCAATATGCCTACATTCACTTCCTCTGGCTGAGAATCTGACCTTCAATATAACATTTACCTCATTTTCTTCATCCACTAATTACTCTAGGCTATGAAAATGGTTTGTCTGTCAACATTTAGTCTTGACAAATCAGTGCTGGTTATTGATCAGAATTTTGTTGTCTTCTAGTTGTTTAAAGATTATTTTCTTTTTAAATTTAGACTTCTGGGTTAAAAATACCTAAATAAAATGGTAATTACTAAAATCATTCCTTTTCTGAGGGTCACTGGAACATTTCTGTTCCCATCGTAGCAATTTCCCAGTGCCCTTCTAAGAGGTAACTGTGCACAGTTTGGTAAATTTGTCAGATTGTTAAGACATAGTTCATATTTTCTAGGTGTTGTGCCTTTACCCTTAGATTTGCATCGTATGGTAACTTACCATCTAAATTAATATCATATTTTTATTTTTTAGAGAAACGTTTTATAAAGGTGTGCATTATCTCAGTCTGAATTGTCACTAATTACATGTGTGTTCTCACTTAATAATGGTTTCTTTTTTCCTGAGGGGTTTTATCTTGCATCCATTAAAAATCAAGGATAAGGATTTTATTTACTTCATTCATGTAGAAGACAGCCATTTCTCTTTCAAAAAAAAGTTTTTTTTCTTTTTTTCTTTAATTTTCTTTAATCTCTATGACTAACTCGCACTGCACAACAACAAGTTCATCCATTGCCCTCTTCAGTTTACTGATATCCCACACCAATAACATAACAGTTATTGAGTATAACAGATTCTGAATATTCTTGGCTAGGTTTCCTTGCCCCTCCTGCTGCCAGTACTATTTTATTGTCCTTGGTGTTTCACTGTGGTCCGAAGTCCCAGTCCATGGAATAATCTACACTGAGGCTATGTTTGCTCTTCATTGTATTCATTTTGAGGAAAGCTATAATCTGCTCTACCTTAATTAATTCTCTTCCATTAATGGTTTTAAAGTTTCAATCCTGCTTCTGCTAATGCCAGTAGGATTTTTGCCATTCACATCAAAGAGGCTATGGGCAAGTTTTGAGTTTCTTAATCAAACTTTTCAGAAAACAGTTATCTACGTACTCTTACAATGAGTAAATCTGCTCCTTATTTTGATGAATCACAACAGCTTTTGGTTGCTGGCTTCATTGTTATTCTCAGATCCGCACTAAGCGATACAACAAACCCTATCAGAGTAGATGGAAAGACTCCACACTGACTTCCATCCATATAAGACGGACCAGGACCCCTCTGGGTAGCATTACAACTGGTTAGCCAGAATAAAAAAATATTAGTTACCTCTTCTTAGATAGATTAGAACCAATTTTTCATTACATGCTAAAGGATATTTAGATAAATTTTGAAAGCACTGTTTTCCTTTACTGTCCAAGCAAAAAAGGGCTGCAGCTCGTATATATTTACCAGGTTTAAGTTACTCACCTCTCCAAATTCATTAAGAAATGATACATTTTTATTTATTATTTTGCCAGACAGTAAGAACGCAAGCTTTCCTATGCTACTCCATCAATTAGTTCATGGCTACAGTGGAAAGGTTACTACATGCAGGGGTCGAAGGGTGATTTACTCTGCGCAGCTAGTCCAGCTAGAAGAATCCTTGGCTTATGTAGCAGAAAGATGAGTATCTGCTAACACAGAGGCAGAGATTTTTGAGAAACTGTCTGTGAAGAAATGACTCACATTTTGGGCAGCCCCCCAAAAATCATATTTGAAGTGAAGGACGCTTCTATTTGAAGGATGTAGCCAGTGTGATCCAACAGCAGCAGTGGCTTCAGCAGCAGTTTGGGAAGCAGCAGTTTTCCTGATCACTTTGGGAGATGTGAAAAGTGGATCTTCAGTGAACGCACTGATATAATCTCAAATAGCTCAGTCGTAATCTCAAATAGCCACAGTGAACACCAGCATCACTTCATTGCAGGGAAAGGACCCTCATCCAGACCTTGCATTCTGCCTTTCAGAGCAACACATCTTGAGTTCAACCACTTTTCTCTCGCGCAGCTAAACTCTTCCTCCCAGAGTTTCCATCAGACACCTATCTTTAGATAAACTAAGGAGACTGCTCAGGTTGCCTCGCTGTCCAGCCACTCAGACATTGCCACAAAGCACTGCTGAGTCACAATAAACAGTGGGCCATATGGAAACCAGTTGCAGCTCCTTACTCTGGGGCTTCCTCACCCTGGATGCTTGGACGTGCTAAAACCACTTTTCAGTGTAGAAGCCTACCCAAGATGATCAGTGGAGGGACCAAAAGGTTCCCATTCTGCCCTGGAATGAAGGACCACCCACTGCGACTAAAGGTGCCAGAACGAAGCCCCACTTATGTACACGGTTTTTTAGCCCCTCCCTTTCTTTTAATTAAATAATTGCAGAATCACAGTCCAATTTATATCAAAGAGAAGAAATAGTTTTGAAGTCTGAATAAGATTCATGTGTGTATATTATTTAAGGGTTCTGCTATCTGAAAACCTAACTTCTGTTGATACAGGCACGAGGTTAATACAGAGGTTTCCTAATTTGGTACCAATCTGATATCATGTTTAACGAACACTGCTGTACCTGGCTTCTGTTAAAGCAGGTTTGGCACACTGGATTACTGCCCATGTGAGGAAACAGCCATAAATAATCAATTAACTAGTAGGGCACTGCTATATATGCAGCAATACGGACATTACACCTGTCACAGGAGGCCGAACCCGGTCGCCCAATGGAGCAGGGCTGCCGCAGCACCATGTTCCTAAGTAAAACCAGTAGTGAGGCTGAGCATGCATTCCCAGGAGGCACCCACACCAACACACATATACAACTTATATATATATACACAGATATATACATGTCCAGCCATGAAGATCAACATGGACAGTCACTCTCAGCACACTCACTTGCATTCCCTCACTCGCTCCAGTTGCTGGCACCCCAGACACAGGGCACCTACGACCTGTGGCCCCACTCCAGTTACCAGCACTCAGCCCTCCACAGACACACATGCACTCAGAATAGAGTCCCTCACCCAGGAAAATAGAAAGGAAATGAATTAGATAGGATAGACTGTACTGATCAGGCACAGGGCAAGGCTAGACAAGCATACTGACCAGCACCATTTACACATAACTGGCCCCTTTTTATCCCTGTATTCCTCTATTTTCCCATGTTTGTTCCTCCCCAAATTACCTAAATACCTCCCTTTCTGCACCTTTGGTTGCTCCCCTGAACATCTCATAATAAATCTTGCACAGTCCCAAAATGTTCTTCCCCTGCATCCCACAGTGTCCCACACCCCTCAGCAGTAACCCCCCCTCAGTCTGGGCAGTGCTCCAGAGAGCCGCCCCCGTTGGCTCATTGCGTTGGATTTCACACCTGGGCCACAGGGCTGATGGTCTCCTGGGAGGAGCCGGACAGGGTGTCCGTTCCTCTGGATGAGTAGTTAGGGTCCCCCCACTTGCGGAGATTCATTTTTTTACCACATAAGCTAACAATACTCATTAGCTTACTTCCCATCCCACCCCAAATATGTCTCATTGGTTCAATTATTACAGCATTTTCCAGGAAGAGCCCGCCAGAAACTGAGCAGGAAGTTTGAGAGATGATACTACAGGACTTCCTTCACTGGTATTACTGACCCATGGAACTGCATACATTCACAAAAGATAATAAACACAAAGATGAAAGAAGAGATTACAAACAGCAATATTTTTCTTATTAGCACACTAAGAAACCCACTGATGAGAACAGACTGTGAAAGCTGCATGAACAATGAAGAATGGAAAACAGCATTTACATACAGTATTGGAAAAATATGGGAGTGAAGTAACTGAAGCACAAAGGTCAGTAATAGTGAAATCAAGGACAATTTTCACATAGATTCTTTTCCAAGATGGCAGCTGCTCTTAGGAGCTGATCCAAAGCCTACTGAATTCAATGGAAAGATTTAACTTCAATGGGCCTGGGATCAGTTTAGCTTTTGGCTGAGAGAGTCACATTACTCCAAGTTAAAAGAGAGAAGACTTGGCAAAGGATAACTGAAGATACAGCACATTTAGGGTCAAAAGACCTTAACTGCTGGACCAATTCATCCCTGGTGTGATTCCACGATATCCAGAGGGTTTGCAAAGTCAATTTTGTACTGACTGATGCCTTTTGCAATTCCCAATGTGTTCAGTGTGTAAGTCAGGGCAGAATTTGACCCAGTAAATGTAGACCGTACTGTAAAGTTTAGTTCATTTGAATACAATAGCCCTATTGGTTTAAACAACTGTAGAAGTTTTTCTGAGTTTTCTTAACACATTAAAAGGCTATATTTTATGACTATAGCCTCACAGCTATGAAATATAGCTCTCCAATGATATAACTATGAGATATAAGTTTCTTCTCAACAGCTGCTGGTGGGAATTTTGCTGTTTCTGAAATAAATATTATATGCATACATACCATACATATAGGCAAAGAGAGAGCAATAGGAAATACAATGAGCTGACTCAAGATGTGTTATTTATTTCCACACATTATTAATGATCTCATAGCTCAGAAGTGGTGGAGGGAACCTGAGCCACTTGTGAATTATGAAAGGTCATCAATAACTCATGGCAGTATATGACACATCCATTCAGGTCATCCAGACTTATTCCATGCTTGGGTCTGTTTATCTAACACCAGTTTTAGTTTAGTCTGTACTGCGTGTTGATTTCATAGTACATCATGTAGCAATGAAACCTCTTGGCTACCGTCCCATGCAAGATGATTAAGTTTGAAGTATAAGAGAACCTGAAACAAATTTTCAAAGTATCAGTTGATTGGACTGAACCACACAAATCAAATTCCAATGACACGTGTGATCATTAAGTAACTTAGATATAAATATATCAGATCGGGTGTGTGCACATGAACCCAAAAACGCATACACATTTCATACAGTTGAAACTCAAAACTATTCATTATGCACGTTTGTCTCCCTAAGAAACTGGAAGAACAAGCATGCAGCAGAAGTTACTTTAATAGGAGTAGTAAAAAACACTCAAGCACTACAGAGATGAGTATGGTGTGAAAGCAAAATGAATTACCATCTGACTTTTCACCATCCTAAAAGAAAACTAAAAGACAGATTTTGTTCTTGGTCACATACCTGAAACTGAACATTTAGGTATAACCCCTATATAGAGAAGGGCTTAATTTACCTCTACTCTTCTTAAGAAAAGGCTACAGTTATACATGTTTAATTATAGCTACTTTGAGATAGGTCTCAGACTATAAGCTATATTTGAAAAAGTGACTGGCATTTTGAAAAACATGAGTTTAAATGGGTTTTGTCCAAGGAATCTTAGTAAACTTGTTAGAAAATCTTAAATTCTTCTGCTACTTTCTCTAATCCTTTTGGTAGTACATACTATATCAAGCTGGCCAGGCAGTGCCCAATATCAACTGCCAGCAGTTCATGGCAATACCCTGGGCAGAACACTTTTCATCTAGCCCCAAATACCAACATGGTTATTACTTTCTGAGCTAACAGAAACTCAGTGTGGAAAACACATGGCATGTGGCACCTCATAGGAAAATGCAACAAACACATGTTATAGGCAGTACCAGTACTTATAAGATGCCTACCAACAGCACTGGCATCGCTTCATGCAAATTCTCAGTACAGAGCAGTATCTAATAGCTATATGGCAAGACAGGATGCATTTTAGTGACCTTCAAGTGTGTATTTGGGAGGGCTGAAAGCACTTAGACCTTCAGACCCACCTGACTCTGTACCAGCCCAAAAGCTACGTAAAACTTTTTATAGTGTTCTGACATTAACCTGGCACAGAAAAAGCAGTCTCCAGACCAAAATCCTCAGAGCACTTCTCACATCCCACGTGCTATTTGAGGCAGACAGAGACTGAAGTATTTTATCAGCACAGTTGTTCTCCCTTCTGACAAAAAAGCCAAAGTCAAAAGTCTTTGATATCAAAGCAAAACTAATTCCACACAAGCAATACTTGGTCTTTTTAGCTACTTTAATCAAACTCTCATGGTAAGCCATTTCACATCTTATAAATGAAACAGGAGTAGAACATTTCTTTTATAAAACAGAGCATGACTCAGACACCAGGGCAGGAGAGCAGCTCTCAGGCAACTGGTAATGCAAAGCAATCCTTTCTAAAGGCTGCTGGATAGTACCACATCACAAGAGAAAGTGAGCATTACCTGTTTACTGGCAGTAAATATGGTTATATCCTGAAACGGTCTCTCAGGAAGAAAACATGGTGCCATCTTCTGCTGCCAAAACCATCCCTCAACTCAATGGAAAGAATGCCTATGTAGAAATAGTATCATGATGCTCTTCAATTAGTGTTTTTCCTGTTCACCTTTCCATCTTTCCTTTTAGATAGTTTCTTGCTTTCTTCCCTTCTCTTTAAACTCAAAATTGCCTTAAAACAATTGAGGTACCAGGTTATAGTCAAACTTGTTTTGAAACAGTATTCATAACTTTCACTAGCTAAAAGTAAAATCACTGGTTGTAACATAATGATTTTATTCCCTCCCATTGAGTGGGCTCTGCTTTGAGGAGTCCTAATAAGGGCTCTTGGTCCTGTACTCAAATGAAATGCTATCGGAAATCCTTGATCTCCACTGAAGCCGTATGAATCGGCCTGCCAGCACAACAGGATGACAGCACTGAGGAGCTCTACAGGGCTCTTTGCTGAGTCGCGCTAAACTCAGATGCTAAGGCTCTTCATCAAGAAGCAGAGAAATTACCTCTGACTCATGTCTAACACACACTTTGTTAGATCTAGCAAAAGGTATGAGCCATTGCTCTCTCTCTCTGTAGAAGATAGGTGTCTCCAGCCAGTAGCATCCTTCCCAAAAGCTGAAAATTGTTAAATGATTAGATCACAGTTACAAGAACACTCTCTGCAAAGATGAATGACACTGAATATAAATAAGTAGAAACCACCAGAAACCAAGGTAAGCAGCAAAGCAAAATGGAGGATAACCATCACAAGTAAGAAAGCCCATAGCTGCTCAATTTTGCAACGGTTCCACATCACTGACTTTAACAAAGCCAGAAGGGGACTGTTAGGATGACTGAGGTGCAGTCAGAACATGTTACCATACTTGACTTGTATCTCAGAAAGAATTAAAGGAGGGGAGGCAAGGCAGAGAAAGGCACATCCACTCTTTCAACGTGAGGCCCACTAATCATAAACTTTAAAGCCAACTCAGAAAACTAAACTATATCCAAGCTGCCTCTTAGCCCATGAGAGGATGGCCCTCTGGGACCAAGTGGAGGTCATTTACAGAGCTCTAGAGAAGCTCACATTTCAGCTACCAGCATTGTTCCTGGCTTGGGGATAAATAGGGGCCTGAAACCTGCAGTTCTTCCCAAAAGGCCTCCAACTCTTTAGAGACAGCCATAAAAAGTGTATAAAGTCAAAAAAAGCAAAGAGTCTATCGTTTAATAGCCAGCACTTCTTCCAGTTATTGCATGAGCACAGTGAAGTCAGATTAGATCTTAGGAGCCGGATTCCAATGTCACCACCTTAAATATGTCACTCTATCTCTGTCGATTTAAATCAGATCACTCCTGATTTATCTTACCATTAGATCAGAATTAGGCCAATAAAGTACCTAAATTGATTGCTGAAATCAGGTGCAGTGCATACAGTGTTGATGGGTTCTATATGGGTACTTGAACGCAACAAAACAAAATACACCGGAGCCTGACTAGCACAACTCTGGCACGAGACCAGAATCTAAGCCATATTTTTCTCATCCATACATCACCACCACATTTTTCAAGTGCCACTGTCATTAAGTCAAGATACAGAGCCATGCATCATTTAAAGCCATTACGTAACTACTTTGGGGTTTAAAAAGATGACCTTTCATATAACTAGGTCTGAAAAGAAGAATCTGATGTAGCAAAGGAAACTAAGCAGAGGAATGCTATATACTGTCAACAAGCAGTTCGACAAACTTCATCACTAATTAATTCTGATTTTCTCTGGATTTATGCTTCATGGTTGACTGAATCTTCAAAAGAATCACAACAATGAACTCATCCTCGTATCACCTGCAGCCCCACCACAATAACCTCAGTCCCCTCATCTCTGCACACTGCAGGTCTCCTAAGTCCCATCCCTTCCACTCTCTCTACCCCCGCCCATATCTTTTAACAGCTTCATCTAGCCTGCTGGGGGGCCAAGAGACATCAGGACCTTTGTAGGGGCCAGGACTACATGAGCATGGTTTGGCTGCCCAGTACAGACCCACACTGATTGCTCAGCTAGCTGGTCAGGAGGGAAATGCTTTTCCACAGCCTGGCCCACCACTGCGTTGCAGCTGCCCCATGAATCGTTCTGCCCCACATCCATTTTGGAAGGAGAAGACAGGCCATAGGGGAGGTCAAATACATGGGGTTTCATATGCTCTTTGGGCATACATCTCACAGACCTTTTGCAGAAACTTCTTATCTTTGAGCCTTACACTCCTCTGTTAAAGTTTGTTGAAATCAGCTAACGGACTGAGGAGCTGGAAGTGGGGAAAAGGACTGATATATGCACCCATGATGTGAATGTACAACATCATTTCCTTACTTTAAGACCTACTGTTAATATCACACAAGCACACAAAAAGACACAGTTACAGCAGAAAGATTATAGACTAATTACTTGAACAGTTTCAAACACTGTTTGTTCTGTAATTTTCATGCAAGAGTTCAAAACAATAAGCTAATGCACCATTCAAGCTTATAAAGGAAATCTGGGAGTGGCAGAGACAGCTGAGCTGATATTACCACTCTCCACTGACTAAATCACCTTGGCCAACAGAACCAGACTTTCTCTAGCTGCTCTTTGTCATATCTAAAAATAAAATTGATCAGAACCAGCAAGTACCTAGGGTGTCCTTGAAGCCTCCGGCAGTGTTTAGAGGCACAAAAGGGTACATTCAGCACAGAAACACAAAATTTTCTGTTAACAATAAAGTTCCAATATTTTTGCAAACCCTGATGTCAATAATTACCTTTCAACTCCACCAAGGGCTTTCTGCACTTGAGCTTTTGCTGCTGTCATGAACAATTACTAGTTCCCTATTCAAGCCATAGGAGCTGCAACTGTTCCCAACCACTTTGAATTTCAGTCAATATTTTTTGACATCCAATGTTTTTCTGCGTTTAATTTATTTGGGCATTTGTAACAGATGAGAGAATAACATCAGCTGATAAAGACAACAGCAGAAAGAAACTCAGACTGAATAAGTTAAATGACAGTCCCACTTAAAAATCAGGCTGTTCTGATTATCACCTTCCTCTCCTTCCCCTCCTACAGTTTCAGCAAGATTTTTAGCAACCAAGCTTCTCACAGACTCCTAGACTCAGCAAATAGTGTTTTCTACTTGAAAATGGAAGTAACAAGATTTTAAACAGCCTATTGCCTCTGTCCTCAAGACAGCTGGTGCTAAAATAAGGATGGTGTGGAAACACAGAGGAAAATACAACAATCAATTATATTTCGTGTGTAAATCGGTGAAGCTGGATCAAAGTGCTATGTAATATTAGCAAATAGCATTCCAAAGGTATGTAACACTTGTTTCTGTTCATGGTACTTCATGATAGTGAGGATTTGAAAATATCCACCAATTCTTTTCAATCCAGCAGGCACACAGGCTGTTAGTCAACATGCCAGGATGCTTTATTACCATGGGGAGCTCAGGCCAGTGTCTCTGTACCACTACTTGAAGATGGAAACTCTTCCTCTGGTAATTAATACATTTTCACCTCTGTCCAATTAAAGACATCCAGTGCATTCATTCTCATTAAAAAAAGAAATGTGGAGCTTTGCAATTTCTTCAGCTTGGGGTTGTGAAAGAACTTCAAACATAAGAATAATTTTCTAAAAGTAATGAGTTTCCTCATTCTAGTGGGTGCTACAGTCCTGGTAATAAAGCATCTTTGCTAAAAACTGCTGTCTACAGACTGAGTCATTCTGGTGGCATGAGAGAGAGATTCAGACTGCGAGTGCTCTGCAGGGAATCTGTGACAGTCTTTCATCAGCTGCATATTCTTGACTTATAAAAACAAAAACAAAGGCATATTGTGAAGATCATGGAGCCAGCCCCATTGCTGGGCTACAGTGGTTTAGCTGAAGATTTCAGACTTGCATACAACAGCATGCTTGAAAAAAGGGTGCTATATAAACTTAAAATCAAGCATGAGATTTCTGTCTCCAACACTGTCTGTGCAAATCAACGAAATCTCAATTATTCTCCCTGGAGGCATCTTGAGGATTTTGCCTTTCTCTTAACAGACCCACTCTGCTCCTTTGAAGTGGCAAGCGGAGACAGTGGCTTGCTTCTCTGGGGTAATATGTATAATGAATGTGTTCACATAGAACTGCCTCCTTTCTTGGCGTATCTGCAAGATACTTGCGCCAGATTCTGCTCCAGATCATACCAGCATAAATCTTGAATAATTTAGTCAAGAATCATTATCTTGTTTTAACTGAGTAAGTGGCCAACAGGCTTCAACAGGAAACTGGCCTAAGCAAAGTCTGCAGGATTTCATCATGAAGATACCTGAGAGAAACATCTTCAGAAGGCAATCCCAGGCTACCGAACTCCTAGCTTAGGTGTCCCTGCTAGATTCTCCAAATTAGTCAAAACCTGGGGAGAGACAGGACAGAGGGGAGCTCAAGCCATGGCCCACCTTCTCTTTTGCTTTGCACCTTCTGACACTGCTGGGCCTCTGGAGGGAGTCTTTTTCTGGTCCTTCGAGTGTGGGAACCACAGGCATTCCTGGCACTTGGATGCAGTGCCTTCGATATACTCTCCCCAACGCCTGCACCCACACTTGGCATAAAAGACAGTGTTTTCCATCAACACTTATCAAAGTGCCAATACTCTGAGAAGGAAAAGCTAAGGGGAGGGAATTCAGCTAAGAAGATCAAACCACCACCCTCAGTCCACTGAAAACTCCTAAAAGCCTTTTTTCTTCCATGTTCCCTATCAGAGAGCCAAACAGTAATCAAAATATATATTATGCTCAAACACAGATTATTCTTCCCACTGGATTTCTTGAGTGGTTCTCCTGTCTTCTTGCATCAGTGTTTCAGACTGTGAGTTCTCTGAGACATGATTTTCATTATCTTTGGGTCATTAGCAGCTCATAACTCAGTGTCAGATAATACTGATAAAGAGAGACAAAGGGCAGACCCTTTTCAAATTGTTGAGCCAAATATATTGCACTGCATTGTGTAAAGTCAAAATTATATACATTAGTTACCAAGCAGTGACAATGCTGGACACTTGGCGGGTTGAGAGAAGTAGATGGCATGGCATGTTGTGTTTAGCGGTGGGGTTCACACTGTGGCTTGAAGGTACTCACCAAAGGCCAGGCTGAGACAAAGATGGATGCTGTCACTTCTGCAGGGGTCTTGGTCTCCGGGACAGAATCCAAAACCCAGACTGGCTCCCTCAGCTAGGGAAGGGTTGTGGCCGCAGAAAAATAATCTAAGCCCCTGCCCCCAAAACCCAGAACCCACACTCCACAGGGACCAATAGGAGCCTTGAGTCACATTGGTGGGTCTGAACTGCTGACCCACTTTGGAGCTTGCACACCAAATGCAGAGGGTGCCTCCATCTACTCAGTGCTTGCAGAGTGCTCCATGGGATCTGCCAATGCTCTCTGGAAAAGCAGACCTAGTCTCGCTCTTTTAATAACCTTGGAGATGTACAGTGGAAATGCCTGCTTTTTTTTTTTTTTCCCTATGAATAGCCTCTTGCTTGGGAAGCAGAAGACCTCAGTCTGAAGGGCTTCCATCCACATATCCCCTCTCTTCCTACCACCAAACTAGTCTCCAGGAGGCATCCTCCCTCATCCTGCACATACACAACAAAAATTGCAAAAGCTTCATCCAGAAGAAGGGAACATGAGGATATATGACCTTGTAACCTAGCAGACAGGATCCCATGGCTATTTCTTTTTTAATCCAGGGTCTGTTTAAACAGAAATTTATGAGAAGCCCTGGGAGCACAGATCAGCCCCAGGTGCGCTCTACCAGCTGAGCACCCTCACCACTAGCAGCCTGAGTCTTCTTGCTTTTTGGTTTTCATTCCTGTTGCATGAATCCTGTGTTATTTGCTACACCATAGCTCTGCTTCAGCAGGAAGGATTGGACGAGCCCTCCCACACAAACTCACTTTCAAAGGCATGATTCAGAGTACTCCCCAGTTCAGCAGTAAATGTGGGTTTGAATGCCCTCAGGCTGATGAAAGGGGCGAACCCAGCTTTACTGCCCCTTAGTCATTGCATCTAACTCCCAGCCTAATACGTAAAGGTACTTTTTTTTTTTTTTTAATGAGAGAAGGACTGCATGCTGTGAGCACCCCCTCGTTTCACATTTGCTGTGAATGGAGCATGGCTCTACAATCATACCCCTGAGGTGACTCTGAGAAATACTTCTCTGATGATCGGGAACATGGTGCAGCTCAGGCAAAGGCCCAAAGGGGCTACCTGGATCTGCTGGCATCTAGAGGCTTTCCAGGACTAAAGGGAAATGGCCAGATGAGGAAACTGCTGAGAGAAAGAGTACAGGGATCACAGATTTGGATTTATTTGCCTAAAACCTACCAAGGTGCCAACAAGCTTATTTTAGATCTTGCACGAAGTGACTTTCTTGCATTCATTTAAAATGTTGCCCTCTTCCAGAGTACCAGCTCTCTACCAACAAACCTCACCCAGACAGCTCCTGGCAGGGCTCCAGCGCTTACCCTTCACCACAGCTGTAGTTTTAACTTGTGGGAAGCAGTCAAACCACAGACATCAAGGTGTGAAGACTCTCTAGGCTAGTTAGTGCCCTAAGAAGCTCAGCTATTAGGCTGCACTGAAAGCGGCATATGTTTTTTTGGCTAAAAGGTGTTCAAATGCAATCACTTTTTCCGCATTACTTTCAGAACCTTGTTTTGTCAGCAAAAAGTTCAATGACATTATTTAGCAATTTTTTTTTTAATGATCAGGTTGGTAATTTTTCTTTGCCACTCTTATTGTACTTTAAAGCCTTCTCAGTTAAATCAAGTGAAAAGCAACTTTCAGTAATGATCCTAGACAGACACTGCTAAGCCTTGTTTAATTGGTCTGGATTTTGTTGCTAAATATATTTTTTAAAGCACAAATGCCACATCTTTGCAAGGATGCTAAAGGAAGGAGTGGAAATAGAATATTATACAACCTGCTGAAATTCTTTGTTGCTATGATGTAACATGCCACTTCCGTAAATTTCCCCTCTCCCACTGCGTAAACACTCAGACACTTTAGGAGGCCAAATTGTTTTACAAATGCAGAGAAACTCCTATTTTTGGAATTACCCTGCATTTATATCGTGTTAAAGAGAACATTATCTGGTCAATTTCTAAGCAAAAGACAGGAGAAATGAATTCTACAAAATTTCTCCTACAAAGCAGAAATTTCTCCTACAAAGGAGAAATGAAAATAGATGTGGCTCTTTTTAATTCAATGGAGTTAAATTTTCATCTGTCAGAGCTGAATTTGTCCAACGCAGAACAGAAACAAGATCAAGGGAAAAAATGACCAAAAGGCAGAGAAAAATATGTATTTAACTGCATGTTGCTCACTGGATTTAGGGATGTGGAAACAGGATTGCCACTTTCAGTAAGTAAAAAAATATAACCATCTCAGTGTAGGCATGAACCATATCTCTGAGGGGTGCAGCTCTGTGGCAAGTCCCCCAGTACCTGGTGGACTAGTAACAATGCATGTTTGCCCCTCTGTACTAAGAGAAGGAAAAGTGGATTATTTCTGTGATAGATTCCAGTGACAAGGTGAAGATGCTGAACCCTCCAAAAGTTCAACAGGTTGCAGATACCACCATGCACAGAGCATCAGAGGGAGAGGAGGCTGAGCCAGGGGAAGGAGGGCTTGCTTCTCTACTGGCGAGGGACAGCAACAGTTCCTGCAGGTGCCACCATGGGCTCTCCTCTTCGTTTTTTAAGGATTTTGAGGGCAGTAAAGAAGCCCTGAAGAACGAAGTGATGCAAGGAACTTCATTTGTCTTCCCAGATGGGTGAAACAGCCCACGCATCAATCTGAACGCAATCGACAAGTTAGCCCTGTGCTGAGACTCCACAGGGACTTTCAGAGGAGGCTTTCTGTAGGTAGGTTGGCATGAATGTGGATTTAGGAGTTGGGCCTATATAGTTGAGATGACAGAAAGGGAATCTGAAACAACAGTGCATCCACTATTCCTACTGTTGATGTTCAAAGGCTCTATCATGAGACTCCTAATATTTCACTTCACTTAACTTCACAGAAGGAACTATTTCACTGAGCTATTAGAGCTGATCAAATAAGTACTATGGGCAGGATTTGCACCTTGACAGCAACGATGTAGATTCCAGCTGCCTAAAAAAATGAGGTCAGTATGTCTGTGGATGAAAGGGACTTCTTTTCCAGTGCTGCCGGCAGGCTATTTTCTAGGTGATTCAGTACCTAATCACAGCATTTATGCCACGATAAAGTAGGATTAACTGCAGGGGAATCAATTCAGTATGTGAGTTCAGAAAAGGCACCTTGGACATTCTGGAAACACACAATTTAAAAAGGCGAACTGAAATCACAAGCCTCCTTTTTCATGATAAGGGTCTGCTGCCATCTCCAGCTCAGTTGTCACCATTGCTAAGAGTCTAATGGCTTCAATCCAGTTAGCAAAAACCGTGTTGTTGACATCCCAAGTGGCTCCATCTGCACTGCTGCAGAGGGTGGCCCAAAGGGTAGGTCTGAAGCTGAGGAGGTGGCAGTCCTCATCACCCATCTGGAGGAACACCTACACAGCCAGGCCACAGAAATCCTGATGTTACTCCTTGGGAGAAACTTAACCTCTTACCAGGTTTTACAGTGCCACCCAAGGGCAAATCTACCTCCAGTGCAGACACAGGTCCACGGTTTCTGGCTCCCCCATTTGCCCTTGTGGCTATCGCATCAGACTGCGAAGGCTTGAAGGCACATGGGATCCTCCCTGAAGAGTCCCGATGCTGCAAGGGCAAGAGGTGTTTGCGAAGCAGTGGGAACACAGCTGCACACAGGCACCCCGAGGCCCACAGCAGAACTAGTGCTGGCTCTGGGAGGTGACTGGCACTCAGAGCCCTCCTCAGATAGCCCTGGCCATCACTACATAACAGTCCCTTAACCCTTGACGGTCCCTTGACAGTCCCTTGCTAAGAAGATACAAATAACTAGTGCCTACCTTGCTAGCTCTATAACCAAAATCATTAATTAACAGATCATTTAACCACACCTTCCCCCCTAAGAAACCTTCCCTGTCACCAAAAGGAGATTATTATGGGTGCATAGAATAATGCACATTATCAATATTAATTATAAACAGAACTGTCACAGTCATTTTAGAGATGTGTATGAAGGACAGAGACTTGATTATCTCCTCCTTTGCATCAGTTTTATTCTAAGGTAACACTACTGGGAATGAAAACAACAACTGGTCTCAAAAGTGTGATGAAGAGATGGTGTGAAAGCAGCACTTGGGGTGGATAATTAATCCTTATAATTATTTTTTAAGAGGGACAAAACAGAGTTTGGGATTACAACAAGGAAAGAGAAGGCACATTCAGGAAGGTCACCATTTCATTTAACTAATTCGAGGTCAGGGCAAGGTAGGGCAGCTGGAAAAGAGAAATGGAAAATGTTCTTTAAATGGCTTTATTAATCATGACAGGATCTAGTGCTGAGAGCGGGAAGAGAAAAACATTATTCTTTTGACCAGCATTTTAAAACAGTCCCATTGCCAGATGAACACAGTAAATGAGTCTGCCTTTAAGCAATGGATAAGCAGGAAGACTTTCAAGCAGGTTTACTGGGAACTTGTAGCTTCTTCTTTCATATTTTCCTATGTCCATAACAGAAATATTAAGGGCACTCAAGTCTATACAGTTTACTAGTAAATATACTAGTATATTAAATGGGCCCAGGACCAGTCTCTGCACCTGAGGCCAGCAGGCCTGGAGCAGCCCACGTCTGTATTACAAATTTCCCTTACTTCCCAAAATGGGGTGGCCACTCCAAACCGCTCCCTTGGAGTTGTTCCTCGCTCGTGCTAACTCCAGACCCATCAGCCAGGACCAGCTTGAGAGCACAATCATTGACTCAAGTGAAACTCACGCTAAGGGCTCTGCTGACAAATTTGCACTGTGGATAATTGTGTTCCAGTGCCCAGGAATATTTCCTCTATTCGGAAGCACAATAGGTATGGAGCTCGCCCACGTGTGGAAATTGCTCCCATTCAGCTGCTGTCAATAGGTAAGCTCACACCAGAAGCTACTTCTAGATCAGCTTACCCTAGAGACAAATTTCATTTATCTCAATCAATCAGCTTTCCTTTCACTTGCAGTTAAGGAGCATAAGCTGAAGCTCTTGCACCCTGGTTGTTTTATGCCAGTGGAAACTTCCAGCATAAGGTGTTGCCCTAGTTTCTAGACCAATGATGTAGCCAACTCTTCTGGCTCCGAATTTATGGTGAGGACTTGGCAGGCCTGGGGGCACAAAGGTGACTGGCTCCTTGCCCATTTCTGCTCAGGAATGGTGCATGGAGAAAATGGGAATGGAGATCAGCCAGGGGGTCTGCAGTTGTGAGAATTCATTGATTTAAAAAAAAAAATCCCCCAAAGGAGACAGAAGGGTGTTGACTGCTGCTGTAACCCAGGGGTTGCATTAGCAGTGCTCCTGTCCTCCTCTCAGGGAAAATACCCCATCCCAGCCCCGGTCCACAGAGAGGGTGAAATCCTCCAACAAGGCCAGTTTATTCATGTGATCAGGATTTGACCCTCCATATTTAAACAAGCCAAGCACCTATTGAAGTCAACGGGAATTTTGGCTGGGAGGAATCTGCAGGATTTGGGCCTTTCATTTTAACAGTTAACCAGCTTCGAGCCTCGACCTTTGGAGGGGCTGAGGAGATCTGTGCAGATGGAAGCCTGCTCCTTCTTTTCTTGTGGTAAAATTAAAAAGAAAAAGAAGCTCATGCATCATAAAACGTGACAATTCCCAGAGTAGTTCTTTTGGGGCTCCTTCTACCAAAGAGTTGTAGCGCTGCCAGGCAAAAGGAGAAATGGTCTTAATCACCCAAACCCTAGGAAAACACTATATCTTTTTGTGAATCGAGTTTAAACAGAAGTTATGCAGGAAGGACCAAGTCAGAAACCACTTTTTCCAGATGTCAGAAAGATTGAAACACACATGAGGGAAAAAAGCAGTGTTACGAACTTTTAGCTTGATATATCTGGTAGGTGAAAGAATTAATGCTGTAAAGAAAATGTTTGCATAGTGCTGCTGAGTCTGCTCTAGACTATAATACCGGTCAAACAGCACTTTCACCAAACGTTTCTTAACCATGCTGCTGTTTGAAGAGCAAAATGTCGGGGGGGGGGGGGGTGGAAATCTAAATGTGAACACAAAGTTCTATTTACTGAGATAAAGATTGAAAAAATAGATATGGATATAGAAAATGCTCTTGAAATATGTTCCTTGTTATAAATAAACCATGTTGCCAGCACTTAAATAAAAAATAAATAAAATCCCTGTTGAGAGTCACAGGGGAGCAATACCATCGCTGGAATATCTGCTGATGCAGCTGAACTACGCTTAAGACATCTGCTGAGATGAAACTACTTTGTGGCTGGAGGTATTAGGAAAAAAAAAGTTACTTCAACAAAAAAATAGCCAGTGTGTGAAAACAAAACCACACCAAAATGTAACAGAACGTGCATTTCTACAACCGTGGCACCGTCGTACAGTAGTTATTCCATCAATCTGTCTGCTTTAGAAGCAAAGCAAAAGATTGTAAAACAGATTTATAAATGAAGAAACTCCCCCACAACACCACTTTGCAGGAATCTCAAATCCAGAACGGAACTGCAAGCTATTAAGAGCAAGTAAGAATCACAAATAAATGCAATTTAAAGCAAATTTATTCAAAGTGAGTGCCTCCTTCACTTATCTGCCAAATGCTGAGTTTAGGCACTCCGAGGGCTTGCGTGTTGCTCCCTGCTACAATCATTACCACCTTAATCAACGTGAGGAATACAGCTTCAGGTCAGAGCTGTGCCATCAGCTGCAGGCAGGGAAACACAACGTACGGGCAGCCGACACTCGAGCGTTATCTACACTGACATGCACCACTTAACCAAGGGTGTTTTTTTAAAACAATTTTGCTAACCTGGGACAGCTCTAAGTACAGACACTCTCACACTGGTTTGTGAGTGGTTTAATGCTCATTCCACTGCAGCTGATTCTTCAAGGACTTAAGCTAAACCAAATGAGCTGCTTGACCAGAATGGACAGAAGCAACCAATTCTAACTAGACTAATTTAAAAGGCAGCTTAAATGAAACATGAACTGTTTCTGCGTGTAAACCATACCTTGCATCCTGGAGGGGCGGCAGTCTCCCACTGCATTTTTACAAAGAGTACAATTCTCTGCACTTATGCTGCAAGGGAAGTAGGAATTCAGGTAGCTTTTCACTTTAATTTTATTACAACCTCTTTACTCCTACTTTTTAAAAAAGTACATAATGATTATTAACCACAGGTCAGAACTTCAGGCAACAAGGAACAGAGCTAATGCAGATCTAAGGCAGATCTAATGCACATGTATGGTGGAGCCATAATTCGGGAATACTGAGGAATAGATATCCCCTCCTACCTTCAAAGTCTCACTTGAAACACCAGAGTGTTTCTGCAAGCCCCTAGCTCCCCATTCCTTTCTCTCTGGTTTCTTTTCTTCCCGTCTAAATTTCAAACCTGCTATATACAGCTGTTGTCTCAGGTGTCACTCTCGAGGCATCTTCAGCCCTGCCGCTCTGTCTTCCGCCAGCTACCATACATAGAGTTCCTGCGTCCTCCCCTTTCTGCTAGTCTACTAAAATATCTGTTGTCTGAGCTCTTGGGACCTTTTAGGATTAAAATCTGAAGCACCTTCGGGATTAGCTTCCAAGTCTTGCTACATCTATGTACTTGAAAGGTTTGGTATAATACTGCAGCAGGAGCTGTACAATTTAAGCAGAAACTATTTAGGAGCTGATAGCTATTCAGTGAGTCATGATCTTTAATACTATGTATCTTGGACCTATGCAGTTGTTTTTCTGAGAGACAGCTTGTTTGGTTAAAAACAAATCAGCTGCCCTAAAACAATTTGCTAATTCTCCTCAACTTCAAACTGAGAAAAGTTGGCACTTGAGAAAGCTGGCAGTGATTTCCCGGGCTCGGCTCCCCCGCACATTTCCTCTTCCCCTGCTGTCTTGGTCCACCAGACTGGTGCCCTCCACTCCCTCCAGCCCCCCATAGAACAGGACTGGAGGTGGCTGCACGCCCTGGACGTTGGACCCTCTGATAAAAGTGGCCTGTTTCCCTCTGCTCCCCAAGCTGTTTTTCTCATCTAGCCCTTCCTCTCCTTCGATTTGCTCATTAGGATCTGAAAGGGGACAATGCCCTCTCACCTCGTGTGAAATATTCCACTTGGTCCAAAACAGATGCAGGTTTTACTTAAGTTAGGAAAACTGGAAGAAAATGCCAGGTGAAACTAAACCAACTTTGCTGCCTGTTTTTATTTTTTCTGGGGAGAAAATTACTTCTTGGCAACTAAACCAATAAACAGTTCTTCACGCAGCCCTAGTCGGTATCTTTTTATCTATATGGAAGGTGCAGTTACTGAACACTATCTGCCCTTCCGTTATTTTCCCAAACATGTGATGCATTTAACAGACACGAAGGGGTTAGTGAGCTCCCAGAAGCTGCTGTTACCGCGGTGGATCCCTGGGGAATTCACTAGCCAATGGCAGCTTTTTTCTGATGATACAAGATGTGAAACTTTAACTCCCTGCTAGAGAATTTTAGTGAATAAATGGCTCAGAAAATGCTCCAGGTCCCCTGTTTGTGTGGAAGGCAATTGTAATCTCCCTGATTTACCTCTGGTCCCTTAAGTAAAAACTTAGTAACTGATGTTCCCTTTATTAGTATGTGCTTAACAGACAAAAAAGGCAAGCATGACAATCTTCTTGTGACAAGACTTGCTTTTCCTCGCTGCCATTGCTTTCTGGTGCTGTTTACTGGGAAACCTGACTCATCTGCTACTTTAGCAGTACTCAGTAATGCGGTGGGGTTGGGGGATTCCCTGTTGGAAGAGCTATTGCGAGTCAGTTGTAATCAGCACAGTTTGTACACAGTTATATATATGTGCATGCGTGTGTGTGTGTGTGTGTATACATATGTACATTCTCCTGAATCTAAGACAGTGTTTGTATAGTAATTTTTGTAGGACAAAATAACAAGGACAAAAGTAAAGCTTCCATGAGGAGGCTTAGAAGTATCTCTGCAAGCAAAATAAGCTAAGAAAGTGCAGACTGTTTTTATCACCTGCTGATGAATATGAACTTAAGAAAGATATGAGCAGTTGGAAAACGTATACAAAAAACAGCTCTCTGCAATTGGAGGAAATATGAATTTTAGCCCTCCTAAAGCTATTACAAGAAAAAAGAGGCATTTGGTATTAGGTACACCTTTTTGGTCACAAATGGAGAAGAGGTGATAACATGAGGCAGATGGTGTATATCATGCTTTGATAAACACTTAATAAAAATGTTTCAAGCTCTCCCACAGCCTAAAAAGTGATACACAGATGGTCTTGGCTTAGTGGCCATTTCAGACAGGGATTCAGTGTTAAGTATATCTGTATTGGCTGCTCACATGCGTTTCAATTCCATATATAGTCCCTTTTAGCATTGAGTACTTGCTAACTTAAATGGCAATCCTGAATGTAGAAGGTTTTGCAAGTCAGTCAGAGAGACTTCTTACAACCTTTGCAGGTGTATATTAATTCACACTGAGAACAGTTTATGACCTAAGATGACTGTCCCAAAGCAAATTCCTTAATAACTGACCAGTGAGGTCTGACATCAAACTTTACACAAATAATTTTCCTCCTTTCTGAGAGTCACTGTAGTTAATTTTCAATGGCTAGTTAGAAGCATTCATGCAGGGAATATATACAGCGTTCACTGTGTGCTGACTACACGCTAATCTCACACGTTCAGAAAGCAAAGGCGTATCCTTCACTCACCCAGCATTTCAGTAAAGGGGTCTTTGTGCAAGGATTTCAAAGCTGTAAACTGGAAAAGAGAAAAACAACACAAAACCCCCAAGCAATGCTAAGACAGAGATGCTAGGAATTTCTGTTAATATATACTGCACTGGTCTTTTCCACCCAAACAAGTCTTCATGCTACCATAACTATTCAACTGATTTCACTTCAAAAGATATGGGCAGCTTTGCAAAACATTTTGCCTACATTTTTGTGGGTTTCACCCTTCAACTCATCTTCTGCTACGGAACTAATTTACAAACAATGTGTGTTGTCCTCCAAGTAACTGTATGTGAAAGATGCCCCGTGCAATGAGGCTTTTCTTACCAATAGGGCCACCCAGTCTGCCCCTGGAGACATGTCCTTCTAAAAACTGTGTTTATGTTTCCGTTTTTATATAGTATTTGAAGCTGAGAATTTTCTCTTTAACGTTTGGCACAACCTTTTCATTACTCCGTGGTATATTTCTCACACAAAGCAACAGGCAACAAAGAGAAAAATATCTGAGTGTATTTCTTTATGTAGTTGATGTCACACAACATCTGGTCTTAGCTTTGATTGAAATATTCTTCTAATTTGTTAGAATTTGTAAAATTATTTTGATAAAGAGCATTTGGCCTAGATATCTTGATACACACAATAAAGTGCTCAGTAGTTTCTAAGAATTAAATGATACCATTTTTCAACAGAGGAGAAACACTCACTTTTGTAAATCTGTAAATATTTTCTGTTCATGTTTACAACAGCATTGTAGGTAGGGGTCTAGTGGCATGTACCTAGGAGTAAGAGTTGAACTGCTGATATGAAAGAGCTTAAAACATGACAGTCTTCCACCATTATAAGCACATTGGCGTGTGAGTCTGTTCACAGAATCATTATTCAATACTAGGGTAAAAATATGCCTAGCTACTCCACTCTGCTACCTCTGCAACCATCTTCAGGGGAAGGCATATTTCAGCGCACTCCCAGAAGTCCACGCAGCCTTCCTGATGTGTGGGGATGGTCCTTGGAGGTGCACCTTCCCAGCACAGCGTTTTTCAGCCTCTCCCCACAGCTCTGCCAGGAAGCACCTCGCTTGGACCCTCTGAACATGCTCATGTTTTTCTGCAATAAATAATGTCTGCTTGTTCAGTTCCACCTAACTTCATAACCCCCCTCTGCCCTCATGCTTCTGTTCAGCTCCTGTCCCTGCCAGCTGTCCCCAGAGTCACTAGTTTTTAAGCCCAAGCCTACCTCCGTGCCCCCTGCACCTCAGGCCAGGCCAGTGCTCCTCGCAGGCGTGCCTGGAAGCTGAAAGCAGCACAAAAATCACTCCCTATCACCCATGGTCCTGGGCAGGCATAAACCTTTGCTGAGCTTATCTGAGATATCATCTAGACTCGCAGTGATCAGTCCTGCAGCAAAAGTATCCCAGAGCAGCAGATAGGATACAGGCATAGCTCAAGGTAGGGGAGTGAGTAACCCAAGATCGGGAAAACTGGTTGTTCTTGTGTTATTGCTGTAGGAGAAGCTCCTCAGGAAGAAATGAACACTGCTCCTCAAATGGAAGGGAGATCGAGGCGGAGAGAAAATTCGCAAGGCTAGCTCATGCTGGAAAAGAAAGAACGCATTTCAGCAAAACCAGAGTGGAATATCTAAGTTAAGTATCCCTAATGGGTCAAAGAGAGGTGGCCATGCAGTTGCTGGGTATTTGGCTTGCAACTGGTGTCACTGTAGGAGAGGTGCTCCAGACAAAAGCCCAGACATGGTCCTTGCAAGGTCCTCCTTGCCTCTTCTTATGGACTTTCCACCTCTGCCACCAATAGAGCAGAAGAGAGGAAGCCCAAGGGCCTCGAGTCAGCAGATGGATGAAGGCTGCTCCCTCCTCCTCCTGCATGGGGCTGGTGTGCTGGAGCCCAGCTCCAGGAGCCTTGCGGAGGCCGTGCACAAGTGGGGGCAGCTGGTGGGCAGCAGCAGCCCGAGGCCAGGCCTGGAGGCAGGTGCCAGGCAAATGCCGGCTGCCTGCTCCCTGGTCTGCCTGCTGGTCTGGGGGGAAATGCCATGGATGACCATGGTGATTTGTGGCGCACCTGGCGCAGGCAGGGTCCCCAAACCCAAGCATTACAAACGAAGCAAAAAATCAGGAATTCTCATCCGCGGATGGGTGGTTTTTGAGCCTGCGAGTTTCACATTTTCTAGCTTTTCTCCATGACCGCAACAGCTAAAACTTAGTTTCCTTTTTAATTTTTTTAACCAAAGCTAGACAAGACTTCAAAAGCTGGGAGCTGAATTACCCTTCACCTCCTGTTTCTCTTCCCTCTCCTTCTCCACCTCCTCCCAGCAACACCCCGTCACTCAAATTTGGGAAGATTTCTGCTAGAGCTGCTGGAGTTGGCCACAGCATATTAGGAGCAGAAGGTGGTTTTCAAATGAAGGCCAAAACATGGTGCAGGATTCCCAAGACCTCAGGGCAGATCTGGATGCAAGAGCAAACTGAAAGAAGACACCTACAACAAGGTACTTTGCATCAGGACTGGCTGCGCATTTTCCATCAAAGCAGATTTTCAACGAAAATTGTTTTTCTTCTTTTGGTCAAAAACTAATTCTCCATGAGAGATGTCTGCTTCCAGGAGAAAAAAATTGTATTTTTCCTTAATATAAGTGAAGGCCACCAAACAAAAGATATTCCAGTCAGCACATATTCCAGTTTTCAGCCAAACTGTGTCTGACAAATATCTATCAATTCTCAAGGGAGAAAAGTAGAAAAGAACCTTTTTTTATCCAGTCCTATTTTATAAGCCTACAGTATACAATGCCTATTGTTTTCCACGTTGTTAAATCTCTTACCATGGTTCAGTATTGCAGCTGGCTGTCATGCTTGTGTTTGTATGTTGAATATCTGTGGGGTAGATTACTTCATCGTTTATGTGTATCAATTCCCCATTTGGAAAGGATCTTGTCTGTTCAGCTG
Organism: Apteryx mantelli; assembly: GCF_036417845.1. Taxonomy (NCBI): domain Eukaryota; kingdom Metazoa; phylum Chordata; class Aves; order Apterygiformes; family Apterygidae; genus Apteryx; species Apteryx mantelli. Next base: position 31,971,675 of record NC_089978.1, read on the forward strand.
ATAAGCATAGAGACTACTGTCTCTTACTGTGTTTGGGTACAGTGCCACTTAAAATGGGTCTCCAGTTTCAACAGATGCTAATGTTGTGCTAATGTTGCACAAACAATGCGAAATAATAGTCGTATTAAACAAGTATCTTCTGATCAGCTCCAGAGCAGGCAAAGAAACTCATTCTCAGTTTTTTTCCCCAGAAACAGGCCTCATGAAGCAAATCTCCCTGGTTCGCTGACAGTGGCTGAGGTCCATAAATCTTTGCATGCCCATGCTGTTTGCTGAGCACACAGTGAGGACAGGGGTATTATGTGGGATTATTTGTGCACTAGTGATAAAAATCACATTGATATGAAGAGAACTCAGCACTCTTCCCTTTCTGTTCCTCCAAGGGCTCTCCAAGTTATTCTCAGACTTTTTTTCTCCTTTCCCCAAAAGATTTTATTGTTTTTACTGCCAGTCAAAATTTCCATTGCATGGTAGTGCCAAAAAGGACTGCCCTACACATGCTTGCCATCGGTAAATCTGTGCTCCAGTTCACTGTGCAGAGGAACCTGTATTTGCAGAGCTGTCATCTCCAAGTGCTCTTCTCAGAAGAAATCAGTTTAAAACTGCTGTCAGGCCCCCAGGAGAGAGCAGCTGGCAGAAGAGGTCCTGAGGGGCTCAGACGATGCTTGAGTGTCCCACCTCTGCCCCAGCTAGTGCAAGTGCCACTCAGCATCAGGGCAGTTGGAGGTGTCTGTCACCTCCTAGGCACCCCTCCATGCGCCCTCCTGTCATTCCCAAGGGCATGTAACACGCACTGCCCAGCACTGCATCATTAAAACGCTATTCCTGATGGGCTATGAGACAGCCTTCACATCATTCCAAGGACTGGAATGGAAAAAAAGAAAAAAACAAGATAATAATACATAAGTGTTAGGGCCTCAGAGCATCACTTGGGGCCCAGAGGAAACTCAAGCCAAGAGTTTTTCGCAGGTGTGTGAGTGCTATGCATTATGAATGGGTTTATTCTAGAAGGTCTCACAGTGGGCAGTGTCAGCACAAGCCAGCCTCTACCAGTGTCCTAAGGGCCTTGTGGCTGTGGGCTGAAAGCCTTCACAGTATAGACATAGCCAGGACAGCAACAGAGCTAGACCTTTCTTATGAACCGTTCTTGGGAAGAAGATCTCTTTCTCCATGGGCTCCATGAGGATGCTAGGCTTTTAAGCAAGTTGCAGTGCCTAAAGATAGGTACTGCAAATAATCACCAACATGAAGAGCAGCCAGTGGGCTTGTCTTCAGCGCCAGCGGCTGTTCTGTGGGAAGGCAGGGAACTGTTTACCCAAATGCTGAAGTCTCTCCTGCTTCCTACATGGAGGCATGGTCTGCCTGAAACTTAACTTTCAGTTCAGGCAAGTAGGATCTCTTCTTGTGCATAGGGAAGAGAGAGGCAAAGGCAGAAGAGAGGGTCAGCAGTGGCATGATGCAATGATACAGCAAGAGTACACATAAGTGTAAATGAGACAGAAAACAGACACAGCCTTGGTGGGACAAATGAAGCTGTAGGACCAAAGTCTTGGAGAAGCACAAAGCGTATAACCCAGGATTGCCATCTGTCTGGGGCAGGGACAGGGTGCAGCTAAGCTGAGTTTAGGATAGTGGAGCCCATCTGGCCCTTAGTACAAACACCCCATCCTGAATTCTTGCCAGTGCCACTGCACACAGTACAAATGATGTCTCCAGCCACTTACACCATCCTGGACAAGTCTGTCACATCTGGAGTGAAAACAGTGTTACTGAGAGGGAGCTATACTGCAGCCTGAAATCATCAGTATTGTAAAACAGAAAAAGCTCAAAGAGCAGAGTTGAGGATAGAACGGAGCATAATGCAGTCTGATTACTTTTTTTCTTGTCCCTGCTCTCAGGTCCAGAAATGGCTTGACCCTCGATCTCAACCCTCAGAAAAAGCAGTGCACAGCAAGTTCTGGAGGTGTGCAGAAATGATATAGTTTTAGACTCAGCTTAAAACAGACTCTGCAGTAGTCTGGTTCAAGCGAGCACCTAGCCATCAAGGGATGATTCAGACATACAAAACTCAGCTGGCTTCCCTGCCTGTTTCATGCCTATATATCTGTAACATTTGGCTTTGATTGCATCTCTGAGCTTTACTCAAAGCATGAAACACTCATGAATCTGCAAAATTGGAGTGGAAGTCTCCTGAGAAGAGGCTTACTCATGAGATTTTTAGCATTTCCTGCTTCCAATTGGGCTGAAACCAACACAAAAACAGCTATAACAGTATTTGGCTCTTATATGTCTGGTCCCAGCCAAAAGGCAGGAAATTTAGAGGTATGCAAAGATGAAAAAAAATGATGGGAGATTGGGGTAAGGAACTGAGCTGAGCTTTTGAGAAGCTAGGAGAAAAAGAAACTACTCAATTGGGTCAGTTCTTATTTATTTCTGATGTATTTTGCTAACCTACAGGTCTAGATCCTCCCCTCTACGTGACACTTGGACTTTCTTACAGAAGAAGAATCCCTAAAGGCTAGATCTGGGGGCTTTGGCACTGTTTTATACCTCCCCAAAACAGAATAAAACTGCCAAGTCAGACTGGGATCTAGCCCAGAGTTTGTATTAATTAAATTATTTATTTAGCTGATAATTACAGGCTTCCTGGGCTTGATTCTTCTTACACTTACACAAGTACTGTTCAGAGACCTCTACTGAATTCAGAGGAAAATGTGATCTTTTCACTGTTCTTCAGCAGATCTGGCAGCGGTTAGAAAGGCCACAACAAACACACATCATCACAGATCTGTGCACAAATATAGCATTTCAGGCAGAAACCACTTAACATGACAAACAGTTGGAACTTGCTTTGCATGCATGTCTGGAAACAAAGCATTTAAATGCAGGACTGCAGGTTTATGCTGCTTGTGGCCTCCATCACTAGCACTACAACCTGCACTTTGTCGAGGGAGGGCTGTGTTTATACTTCTATGCAGAATGAGCACAGCCTCTCAGATTGCCTGACTGCATAGTACAGTTACATGCAAAACAGAAAACTGTCCTTTTTAATTGCTAATGATGACTTCAATAGCAATGACAATGCACCCCGAGCGATTTGTACTTGGTTGCGGTGAGGTGGTTATGCAGACTGCGTGAAGAGCATGCCAGGTGCAGAGGTGCCCGGTATGGCCCCACAGCAGCCACTCTGGGTCCTGAAGCAGTTCAGCCAGGTCAGCACTGTATTGCACTATCTGCCTCTATCAGATCAGACCAGTGCTGGCTCCAGGATACTCTGCAGTCAGCATTGACACTAAGCTGCTTTTTCCCCCTCTGTTACACTCTCTATTTATTTTCTTAGAGCCATATTTACATATATTCTGCATTTTTACCTTTCCTCTCAGACTAGGTAATCCAGTGTAGATTGGCTATATAAAGCTCCCATGTGCCATACCCAGTCATACAAAATACTCTGAGCTTTTAATGATAATTCGCACTAGGGGGTGCAGGGGCATCCCGTCGCTTTTAAGCTATACGGCTCTACAAAGAGTTCAAGTGCAGCTCTTCCCTGAGCTTATGTCAAGCGACCAGTGGCTGGGGCTGGAACACTAGGACCAGTTGGGAATCTGCTTGCCCAACTGGGAGAAAAGTGAGCCAGGAGGGCAGCTCAGGCCAGCACTACTGGCTGCCCTGGGCTCCAACTGTGTGATCAGTCCAAGGCCAGTGGGCAGCCCATGGCAGCCCGTGGCGGTGGGATCTCTGCAAAGCTCATGCCTAGGAGTTGCTCCTGGGTCTTCCTTTCCCTCAGCCCTCTGACAAATCAGATGTGCAATAGCTCTTGGCTATTTGTGTATTTTAGTATGCAGCTCAGAAATTTGGCCATCTTGCTCTGGTGAGTCAGATCATATACATCTTGATGTCTGAGGATGTTCAGAGACTCCTGAAGAGAGGGAATAATTGAATTAGGTTCCCACTAGTCATCAATTTGGAATGGTCATGGAATATTTTAAAAATGAACATCTCTCACTGGGCTTCATAAACCTGGAAGATAACTGCCTAAATGTTTGAATATTGGTCCGCTAATCAGTTATATATTTACCTGAATCCATCCCATGGTGGGAAAAGTACTTACAAAACTTTAGCATGGTTTTGAGTGATGTCTTGCTTTAGTTTTACAGCAGAATCACTAAATAAAAATCTCATGTAAAACCCATGCCAGTCCCAGTTTTCATCCAACAAAAAAGTGCCAAACCTTATGGGTCCTTGAATTCTAGGAATCAAATTAAAAATGAACCTGCATATAAAAACTCCCTTGTTTTCAGTCTTGCAAATAAAAGTGTAAACACACATGGCTTAACCTGTTTGTGGCCTCTTCTTCGCAATGTGTTCAACAACCTCTCCCAAACTTCTGAGCACAAACACTTTGCCCATGGCAGTAACCCTCCCTGTATCTCCTGCAGTTTTGTCCCCCAGATTGACATTTCAGGGGAACACAATATAGCTCCTACTGCGCATGCTACCAGACCACTCTATTTATAGTTTTATTGTAATTCTGTCAAAGAAAATGGGCAATGGCTTTGCCTTCAGCCATCTCTTTTTACTAGCACCTTAACTTTGACATCTTTCACTACCTGGGGCTTAAGAGACTTCTTATAATTGAGAAAGGACGAGTCCAGATCTTTTTTTCCATAAGCCCATGCAGTGCAGCTGCCATTTGGTTATCACTGGCAGTGCTGTGAAAGTTCAGCAAGGCTAAACACTGGTTAATTACTTACAGGCTTTTTTGGCTCAGCAAGTAAATCCTTCAACAGTTTTGCTTGCTTACTCTGCTATCCCATTAGACAGGATAATTGGGGGCTAGACAAGAAGGGTTTTCACAACCCTATGCCTTTGCAAACACAAAATCCCCAGTTGCTGGGGTGTACTTCTTCCAGAGCACAGTGACCCTGAGACACGGCCTCCTTACACACTGCAGTTTTTCCTTTAAGACATCAGAATACCACGGTGAGGGTGAAGAGTCCTAAGTACTATGGCAATAATAATAATAAATAACCATCTTGCTCTGCCTCATACGCTGGGGTCAGGAAACAAGGACCCTAGGCATCCTGGGAGCAGACTGGTTGCTGTCACCACTCCTTGTTGGGGAATACCTGCCTCCTTCAAAGCACTGAGAGGCCATGGATGCAGAACCAGATCTGTCCGTGGACTGTGTTAAGGGGGAATTCAGACCCAGACGGCATCACACAGTGGTCCCTTTGGCCCTGATTAATCTCACCTAAACTCCCCTTAGTGCCCATGCACCTTTTGACTAGGGCACTTTAAAGGCTAGGCAGAGCAAGGAAACCCTCAGCCTAAGGGCTGCAATGGAATTTAGGTCAAATTAGGATTTTTTTAGCCATGAAGTTTAGAAGTGAAACCCTCACCATACTGAGGTAAATTGGTATTGACAACACATATCCATCAGCAGTCTTGCTACCCTTTTGATGAGGAGCATCCTTGGAGCAGGGCAGTAGCTTTGAAAGTATTGCTCAGTCTGTTGAGGAGAAGGTTTCTGTAGTCTCACTAGTGCCACCAGACTTTCTTTGGCATAGTGAAGGCTGTTGGCATGCACTGCATCTTCCTTGTACTCATATCTCATCTTCAGAGTTTACCAGTACTCTGCATGTTCGTTAATCTCTGAATCATCCCAAAGTCATAATATTCAGATCCTTTTCTGTAGCGTGCAGCCTGACCTGAGCTTTATGCCTGTTACTTCTGTGGCTGACCCCCAGGTACTGGAAACTCTCAGCTGGATGTCAAATTTTATTGAAGACCATCCATGGATTTGTACACTTCAGCTATTCTTTTTATGAATATGACTTTCCTTTCTTCTCCTCTTTCTTTCTTCCCTTTTTCCCTTCTTATCTTCTTTCTTTTCTTCCTTTTTTCTCTAGCTGTTTCAGCTTCTCAGAGGTCTCTATCAACCTCCTTCTTCTATCCCCTTCCTATCTCAGCTGGTATGCCCAGTAGCTTTTCTGCCAGCCTCCATTTTCCTTTCCCTCCTTCTCTAATGCTCTTTCCTTGTGGGAGACCACATCATCTCCTGTCACCTCTTTTATCATCTTTATGCTGATGACTCCTAAATCTTCTCCACCTCAAGTCAATCCCCCTTGGCTAAGGTTCACATCTTTTTGATAATGCCTCATTAATATCTTGCAGCTCCCTCATGCTAGCTGGCAAAAACAACTGTTTTCCTCTCTGTGCCCTCTTCATTCTCCCATGCTTTCTAAACTCCCATTTCTGAAACATATGCTCATCATCCTGGGCTGTCTTGGTACTGTCCTTTGCTCTCCTCTCCTCTCCTCCAATCCTGTCACTTTCCTCTGTGCAAAATTTCTGTGGTCAGGACTTTCTTCATCCTCTCCACAGCCAATAGCCCTATCCACAGTTACATCCCTATTTTGCCTGAAACTATAACTGTGTCGTTACATATTGCTCAGACTTTTAAGTGGTTTGGATTCCATCTCCATCTATATATTGGTCATCTTCCAAGTGGAGTTTTTGAGGGTCTGTTGACCAGTGAAAGGCTGGATAAAAGGTCAGCTGCCAGCCCAGTGGGGAAGGTGTCTACATCCTCTTAGGGTCTGCAGTGATGGTGAAAGTTTTGGGGAAATGCCAAGTAGCAGCACCTGGAGGAAGAAAAAGAGCTCTTGAGCCCAGTTACATATTGGGAACACCATGAAGTTGGAGGAAAGCTCACTTGGTATAAGCTGCTGTGTAGACTCTGATGATCACGTATGAAATCAGATCACCAGAATGGATGTTATTTTACTTAGAAGGTTCTGGGCCCAGGTTTAGGACTTCATAAAAAGTACAAATGGAGATAGGAGAAGGATGTCAGATAGGGTTCAGCTTTATTACACTCCTCTGTCCTCCCATCTCTTCCCTCTACAACTCATTTAGTAGCAGAACTCACCCTTTTCCTCCATAGCCTTCACATAGTCACTCCCACCCCATCTTTGATGAGCCCCCAGGCTCACATGAAAAGCTCAATGCCCCTGTTCTCTCTTTTGAGTGCTGTCTTCATAGCCCTTTCTTTACTCCTGCCCCACTTCTCAGACCATCTTGTCCTCCAACTCTACTCTCCTTTTATGTTTCTATGTTTCTGCAAGCCGGACCATTTGTATCTTATAAATCTCTCTCTCTTGTAGTCTGGTGCTTCACTACCAATACCTGGTCTTTTACTGCCTGCTTTTGTCTTCTTACGCTAATCCAAACTTTATATAAAGTGGTAGAAAAATTATAAAAGATTATCAAAAATTATAAACAAAAGAAAAATCTGTCGTTAACTAATACATTGCACATTAATTTTCACCCAGTTTCTTAGAGACAAAAAAGTTTACATGATCTCAATGTCTGTCTGCTCACTAGTTTATTCCTCCCTCATAGCAGAAGCCACTGATTCATTTCGGTCAAATTTGATTTGATTCAATTCAGTCGACAGGGGAAAAGAAGCCTCAAAATTACTCGGTTCCAACAGCTTTGAAATTGTAAGTAATGCAGTTGAAGCCATAATTTCAGTGATTTGAAAATCAGTGAATAAGGTGAGGAGAAAGATCCAAAATAGTCCTCTACCCTTGGAAAAGTTGCAATGAGAGCTGACCAGTTGCTTTTCCAGGTTAGTCCACTGCCTTCCAAGGAGCACTTGTGTTTTGGCCAGCTGTCAGGTCCAAAGCAGCCAGTTTGCGTCTTGCAACAGTCTGCACCTCACAAGGTCAAAAGCAAAGGGACACAGCAGGGAGTAGAGCAACTTAGATGACAGCCCTTCACCTGACCAGTAGTCTTCCTGAAAGCAGAAGGATTTCTCATATAGAAAAGTAGGTGTCTGCCTATATGTACATTTGGGTCTAAGCTCCCATGTAGTAGGTATTGATCTAGTCAGTACGAAATCTTTGGTCTTTGTAGCCTGGAGAGCATTTGTGCTCATTCTAACATAGACACGTACATTCAACCAACTGAACTGCTCCCCAGATACTGATGACCATCATATTGACTAGATTTCCAGTGTCTACAATGAGAGTTTGGACACCTTGCTCACTTGTAGTCACCTATATCTAGTTGTCTGAATCTAGAGCTAAATTCCACCTCTTATTACCAAAAAATGTGCCCAATTATTCTTTCCATACTTGGTTGTCTAAGATCTCAGATTATACATTGTTTTAATAATACTTATGTAGGTTTCCATTTCCTACCTTTAGCCATATGTGTAGTTAATTTTTTTTTCTCATTTTCAGAGAAAGCACTGATTTTACTTGTTATATGCTTTTATTTCCCCTTTCAAAAGCCAAATATCTGGTCATCTCAATAGTCTTCTGGGGAGTTTGTCATGCATTAAGCTGCACAAACTCACAAACTTGGCCTTAATTTTTAGACCATTCATATACTGATCTATTATTTCTGGAGGAGTCTGATATCTGGTAATAAATAAAAAGAGACATCCAAATGTCATATATTTCTTGGGGCTGAGATAGTTCTGGAACTGATCCATCAGTAGAGTTAACTTTGTGTTATCCTTTTACATTACAGAGCTGAGAGTACTTTCAATACATCATGCCCAATCACATGAAGGAAAGCAGATGCTTGTCATTTCTTTCCTCACCATCTTGCTGGTACACATATACTGTTCAAACATCTGTCTCCCCTTTCTCCTGTGCTAGGATAAGACCTCTGTAAAAACCAAGGCTTGTCAGGGTGCCATTTTTCTGCTGTTTTCACCATCGGTTCACTGCAACAACTCTCCAGCTATTTTGGGGTCAGATACGCTTAGTGCAAGCATAAAGGGAAGGCATGAACTAATGTGGTGTTTGTGATTGCTCTAGTTAGGACCTCATCTGGGAGAGCGAAGTCCTTGACAAAACTGTCCTAATCTTGTTATTCTGGTACCTCGCAACAGTCACATATATCAGCATAATGTTTGCCTGTGCTGGAAAACTAGATCATGCTAGAAAAAGACCCTCGAGAGTTATGGCCACTAACACACTGTTATATATTCAACACAGGCAGACACCATCATGTTTAACATTGTGGCAGCTGGTCAGCCCTTGGTCTTAACCACAACCATCTGATGTGATGTTAAACACAACAGTCCCTGTCTGCGTTCAGTGTTTAGCAGCATGTTTAGCATTGTCTTAGTTACCAAGATTCCTCGGGGTTGTGTTTTATCATGATGCAATTTTCCAGTGTGGAAAAGCTCCAAAAGGCTAGTGTTTTACAACCACTGGAAGGTAAGTAAGTCAGAATATAAAGTGTCAAAGTGGAATACATGGTTTTAGGTCCTATACTCCGCTGTGGCTGTTCAAGAGATCTTCCTCCCACACATGATATTGCCACAAGTGTAATCCTGGGCAAAGAGATCCTTTGTTTAGGTAGGAGGCACTGATATCAGGTATTTTCCCCTGCAGGGTCCTCCATTCTGGAATAACTTCCATCCTCTTTGTATGAAAAAGCTCAGATTTACTGACTTGGGGGCATCCTGGCAAGACGCATCTATTTTCCTAGTTTTTATTGGAGATGGCAGGTTGAGCAAATCAAAATGGCAAGTTGAGGGAGGCTATTGCTTTGGCACAGGAACTGTTGAAGTATAGCAAATTAAGATATCTTGGATTTTTATCCATAGCTGTGTATATTTTAAATAATTACCCAAGTGCGTGGAGTCATCCTGATGGGTGCTTTTTAAATAAACATGGAGCAATAGCAAAAGATAAACACATTACGCCATCGTATAACTCCTGTAGTTTGAATTCTCCACTGAGCCTCTTCCTGGATATTTAGGAGAAGAACTATTCAGCCCCAAAATAAACCATGGAGAAGCTTGGACTTGGATCCACAAGCAAGTTTTGAATCTGGCCTCCTTTATCTATTAGGAAATAAACTCAGTCTTGGATCAGAACATTCCTGAACTTTAAGAAACTACGGACATGATCCAAATAGGGCGTTGGACCTATGTGTCCTCCAGTTTTCTTCACCCAGCGGGGTGGGTCCCAAGGTAATGGGTCCTCAAATTCTTGATATGGTTGCAGAAGACTCCTTAATGAACTTTGAAACCCTCCTGTCAAACATTGCAAAAACTGTCCAACTTTGCAAAACTAAACTTCCGAGCAATAGATCTAGCTATTTCCCATGCCCTTCTTTTGCTTAATAAACAGTGAAAACTTTGGGGGAAAAGAATACATGTTCCTGAAACATTAAAGTTAACTAAAACATGCAAAGTCAGGGAATGTAAAAATTAGGCACTTCTCACTAGTGGCAAATGGTCTTATAAAGATGATTCAAGTTATAGTAAAAGCAAGTGATCCTAGAGACATATTTTATAAAAATATCTCTGAAAAGGTCTGTTTACTGGAAAAATATTTTTTAACCATATGTTTGCACCATGCTGGCTACGTAAAATAAAACACAGCAAAACAAAGTCGTATTGACTTTGACATTTTCTGGCTTTTGAATAAACCTGCCCAAATGATAGTCAATGGCTGGATCCAAAGCTTATTAAAGACAGTGGAAAGTTGTCCATTCAGTGTATTGGACATAAAATCAGGCCTTACAATTTTAATGCACCCCCCTGTGAAATGTAAATAAATTATTTTCTTGCCTAGCTCCATAAATTGGGTATGTAACACTCATGAATTAACATTTACAAATTTTAGGACATTAGTATATAAATTACCGTTGTTCGCTACTCTCCTATCTCTACTTGCATAGTTAGAGGGGAACAAAAGGCAGAGGATGCTCACCACAGTAAAAATCAGACCACTTTTTTGGTACCTCTGCATATGCTGAAAATCTCTTACTTTGGGCAGCTGTTTTTGAAAATCTGAGTATCAGACAGAGATCCAGTGTAGATACAGCAAATTGCCTGTTCCATTTTGGTCCTTTTCAGCAAGCTAGCTGCCAGATAAGACTTACCACAGTGCTTTTGTCACTTATACATCTACGTCAATGTGGCTGAAAATTTTTGAAAACCGAGCCATGAAGAAGGACTTATGTGAAGAGTGATGATGTTTCATGCTTTGCATTGGGGGACAAGTCAGACAGGAGCCAGCTTAGAGAGCCCACAGTCCTCATGACTGACAAGAACAGGTCCTGCAAGGGGAAAAAAGGAGTCTGTAGTTGAAGTTTTAGCTTTCGTTTGTTTTGTTTAATTAGCATCCCAGAAAATTATGCAGAAGACAATGTCTAATTCATTGAGCAGTTGAGATATTATCAAGGATTCTATCACAACACCATTGCGTATACCATGGTGTACATAAAGGATATCATCTTGGGGGCAGTTTCAGTAAGTGAAAGGCTTGGTAGCTATGCAAGGTAAACAAGGCTGTTGTGGTTTTTTTCCTGGTGTACCCGCACTTATAGCTGCCAAAAAGTGGGCAAACTTTTGCCTCCAAAAATAAAAAGTGATTATACTCTGTCTAACCAAGTCTACCCTTAACTACACCACTGCCTATCACAAAAAGAAGGGCAGAGTGGTATTTTGTGGTATTGTTTTTGGAAAGCTTCCATTCAGAAGCTTGCAAGAACGATGTGGGTGTTGTTGGTGAGGAGCTGAGTGTCTCTGTGTGCGTGAACTCACTGCTCTGTAGTGAGCTCCAGTATCATCTTTGCAGCTTTCTGTGTGCACTGGGCACAGATTTTTTATCCATCAAAATATCACCAAACAGAGGAAGAAGGTCCTGTTTGTTATTCTTTTCTATAGGTGAATATGACTCTGCAAAACTCTTGTTTTTTTCCGTCCCTCACATCCCCTGTGGATGAGCTTCCTAAGTCTTCAGCAATATCTGCAGTTCATACTGTCACCCATTCAGCTGTTCACAGGGCTGCTTTAGGACTTCACCCTTCTTTGGCTCTCACCATCACACAGCCCCCTCCTGCTCAAGTAGTGCATCACTCTCCCAGTCCTTCATAATCTACAAATAACTCCACTGCACTGACTCCACTTGTGGCTTGGATCAAGCCTGTTGAGGAATGATGATTCTTCCCTAGGAGGTCACCTACAATTAGCAAAGTAAGAGTGTGTGCACTTGCCTTTACATTCAACAATATTTACCCTACCTCAAATTGCTTCTCACAATTCTTCTTTCACATCTCCTCTGCCCAGACTTTTTGTGTGTCACTAACAAAGACAAACTTTGGTCCAACTTTCAGTCATCTGTGCAGTTGTGAACATCAATAATATGGTAAGCCCTGTGACAGGAAGAGCAGGAGCCTCAGGATGGGTGGTTTGCTGAGGCGTGTTTGGCTGAAGGATAAAATTCTAGTCTGCCTTCCGTAAATGTGTACATGAGCAAGTCTGATCCCCATCAAAGGGAGTTTCACATCTGTTTCTCAAATGGTGAATGGATAATCTCTTACATCAGATCTAACTTTCAGCTCTGATGTCTAATTTTGTCTCTGCCACTGGCTTACTGCATGATCTTGCATAAGTTACTCCATCTCTCCACGCCTCAGTTTCTCACCCCATCCTTTGTTCACCTTCCCAGTTCAGCTCTTCTGTTTTAGGAAGCAGGGGTTGGATCTCACAGCTTTCCTAAGGTCCTTACAGTAATCAGCCCCAACCATCCGTTGGGACTCTTGGCACTGTGAATGACAATAACAACCCAATATGGGGAATATTGGGCCTTTGGGTTTTAATAGCAACTTTTAGTCCTGCAATAAAAGAAGGGGTCCTGGGTGGTGTGCTTCCTTTGTGCTAGCGGCTGAATTCTCTGTATGCTTCTTCTGACTCATCCAGGTTTTAAAAACAGAAATTACAAGGTGGGATGCAAGTCGTTAAAATGTGTCAGGTTGCACATTTTTAACTTCTTTTATGCTCTACAAAAGTATTCTAAGCAAGGACATGTTCAACCGTTGCCTGTTAGGCACACTGGCAGCTTGTCAGGGTCACAACCAGTTTGAATTAATTAAATAGAGCAGTTACAATATCCATCTGGGAGGCCTCCAGGCTGCAGGTTCCAATATGTTCTGTTTCATCTTGATGAGAGAAAACACCCCTTAGTCACAATAGGGCATTGCATTATGGGGTTTGGGGCTCCATGAACTCATCTCTGTAATTAAAAAGGAGAACAGCTGCAGGCTGCCACGTAGCATTTCCTGGGTGACATTGGCCTGTAGACAACAAAGCGTTGCACCAAAGCTAAAAAAAAGTTTCCTTTGCATCCGTGGTGTGTAAATGAAGACTATTCTAGGTGCATCTTCCACAGTAAAGCCAAGGTGCACGTAGAATGAGGCAGCGCTATTCATTTTCCTCAGGCAGAGGGTGAGGTGTCTATCTGCCACATGCAGCAATACCTGCGTTAGCTACCAGTGAACTAGCTCAAGCAGAGCCAAGTTTAGTCAGGACTAGTTGCCCTGTACTAGCCTCAGCAGCTGATTCATGGCTTGCTTTTCTGAGATGGAAGATTGCATCTACCGTTCCTGCCCTGGCCCTTCAGGGTTAGATGTGCGTAGAAGACCACACAAGATACGTATACGCCATTTAAGATGACCCTTGTCAGTCAAGGTCTTCCACAGCTGCTTCCACACCTCACACCTCATTTGCAAGGCTTCTGCTTAGCCTTTCCACTTTACCCCCCAGGAAGTATTTAACGCAGTATCTTTTCTGCTCCAGCTTTCCTGAGAGGGCAGGGAGAGCACAAGGACAGCAGTTCTGACCACCCTCCTCTCCTTCCCCAAAACAGAGCGATCTCATCCTCCATCAAACTTTATACAGGCTGGGACCTGACAGCGTAACACAGGGAGCAGGTCATTTCCTCCCCCCTTCTCTTGATCGACACTCTGCAAAATCACTAAATCTGCACACTGCTGCCTGCCTGCCCAGACTCTGCTTTTTTTACAGACATCTAAGACTTGATGAAAAAACCTTATAAAAATTTCATGCTATGGAGATGGATTTTTTCTACCACACAGTTAGCTTCATAACGTTCATCGTATCAAACATGATATAAAAGACAACAAAACCGGGTACAAGGCACTTAAAACATACTGTTAATACATACTTAATACATACTTTTGCCTTGCCCTCAGAAAAGGGCTGGGCAACCTGAATCCTAAGTATCTGGAGACACATAATGTTTCCTGTTGGTTCTCTGGCTCCTTAAGGAAGAAGTAGACACCTTACTCAAGCAGACATGCTCAGCCCTGGAGGACTTCAGGTTCCCGCAGAACTGGCAGAGCGAGGGAGGAATCGGAGTGACCCCGAGCGGCCCCCTCCCTGCCGCAATTCGTTCCCACCCGCCTCTCCCCACAGCCTGCCGGCAACTTGCTTTGGTGGTGTGACCCCACTTTTGGTGACGCAGGAGACACCTAGGAAAGGTGGACCAGGTCTCAGCTTTGAGTTTCCCTGCGTTTCATTTTGCTGTTAGCAAAATGGCAGTAATAAAATATAGACTTCCAGGTTAGTTTACTATCTGGAGCATCAATTCTTTGCGGGAGAATATACACGTTTCTAATATTTGGGTGCTGCTAACCAAAAATACTGTGCAAATTTCTGAATCTGAGTCAAGCTCAGAATTTATGTGACTAGCCGAGTGGGCACAAATAGGCTTGTGAGGACAGCAAAAGAAACTCATAAAACAGTGGTCATAATTCTAACCCTGGAATAAACTACAAGTTTCGTATTCTTTTTAGGTAAAGCTGCAGTATTTTCATGAAGAGATGTTTCTCCATGATGCAAAAAAATGGCCAGTATTTTCAGTAAAAATTTCCCCTTTGCACTTCTAATAAAATAGAAATATTCAGAACAACCAAGTCAAAAAGCCTGAAACAAAATAAAAACAGCACCAAAACATCCCCCACACCCCAAGCAGCAGGTACAAATACTTTCTCCCAGTGCTATCTATTCTTTGAAGAGTGGCTAGTTTCGGAAATGAAACACATCTTCCTTGTAAATATGTTAACTGTCTTTTGACAGGCCACAGCTGTCTTCCCACATCTGGACTGCTCCAGGCTATGGGGGAAGCATAGGCTTTTTTTTAGTCTCACCTACCGTCAGGCTTCTTAGACACAGCATTGTTTTTTTCACTGTGTTTTACAGGTCACCATTAACACAACAGTGTAGTAAAATTTTAGTTGATCATCACAGTCAAGCAGTTCTTCCTTGCAAAGCCTTTTCCACACTCAGAATTGCACTGGTTTAATTAAAGGTGTGTTTTAAAATTGAATTAGTTAAGCCAGTGGAAACACTGGAATCTATTTAAAGTTAGTTTATATTGATTTAGCTTAATCTGATCAGGAAATGACTTAAACTAAATTGATACAGAGCAGACTTACATCAGTCACCACGTCTTGCACCAGTTTAACCAAGTCGTTTTTAAACCAGTTTTGTGTGGACTGTATCCCACCATTGTGCCAAGGAGAATGAATTAAAAAGATGAATGAGACAACCAGATAAAGAAATGACACTTAGGACCTGATTCATCCCCACAGTACTTCAGCGTGACTCTGTTGTCAGGCTGGAATCGTGCCCACTGTAGTAAAACACAGAAAGGAGCGTACTTCAATAGCACTCCCTCAACACCTTTTGTAAAATTTCCAACCCTAAAACAGGATGAGCTATTTTGGACATTTTTTTAAACAACACTGGCAGTGGTTCTCAGATGCACTGATTTCCTGAGCTGCAAATTCATCTTTCGCTTTTTGTTTAAAAGTCCTGAAAACTTCTATCATTTCAGGTCTGGAGAATATAATAATATCAAACCTTACGTGACTCCTTTTAAGAATTACTGCTTTCTAATCAAGGTTGACAGACTTCCCTTTCTTACACAAATGAGGTAAGCTCATTTTTATAAATAGTATACTGCCATCCAAGTTCTACTTTTTTAATTCCTCAAAGAAAAGAAAGAAAAGTTAAAAAAAAAAAAAGGATATTGCATTTTTAAGTAAAATGCCCCCAAATAAAATCCTACAGAAGCTTTAAGTCTGAGAGGGGTCCCTTGCGGTGCTTTCATGCTGTAAACGCTGAGGTTTTAGATTACTTACATAAGCTTTAGTCACCAATAGAGCTGGCTTAAAAAAAGCGAGAATGCTGAAACAGCTGTGAGTCATTTGGACCATGACAGAGATGTGAACACGAAGGTAGGAGTTTTGCTGTACTGCCTGCTTACCGAGGCACTTTGCTGTTAGGTGTGCCGCCTGGCAAAAAATGAATAATGTCTCCCAGCCTCACAAGAGATGCCGTACTACAGAAAACCAAGCAAGGCACATCAGCGCCTTGTTAAAATGGGTGTTTACCCGTGTACATTGGTTAAAAAGACCTTCCAGTGCTGTAGGCGGACAAAGGGAACTGCTGAGCGGGTCTCCAGGTCTGTGAAACTGCTGTTTCAGGGGCAGATGTACATGTTGGGAGACCCATCCTGGTGACTTTCGCTGGGAGGGAGTATTAGGAGAATCATTCAGAAGAGCTCAGGCCAGCAGGAATGGGCAGAAAGACGAATGCAATATTGATAAATCTGGCTTTTTGGAAGCTTTGCTGCAAATCAGCACAGATGGCTCTTTCACCCACACCCTAGCAAAAATTGTGATTTATGGCTGGAGGCAGCGCGCATGTTGCCGTGAATTATGGCAGTTTAAGAAGTTCACATTTGTAATTGGGAGCTGGTAATTATTTACCATGAAATGTGATCATTACTGTCAGGTGACGATGACATTCCCCCGCTTTATGCATTCAGTAACTTTTTAAAGACTCTGCATGAACTCTTTGTAGGGGGCTGAAGGAGGAGCGCTGGCTTCCGTCCATCCCTGCTACCAAAACGGGTGTGTGTTTTGGCAGCAGTTTTGCTTGGAATATTCGATTCAGATTAATGTAATTTCAACATCTACTATCCCAAGTGTGTGGTGGTGCCACTAAACATACACATTTGCCAACTATAAAGTGCAGGCCATGTCATTCAGCATGGGAGTGAAGTGATTCTTATCTCCCACATGTGTACCTTTCAGATTAGCTCCACTGAAATCAATGGCATTACAAGGGTTTAAAACCAGCAGCGGTGGGAACTGGCCCAAGAGAGGCAGTAGATTACTAGGCAATTCAGGGCTTGGAGCAGTGATCACTTGGTCTATAGCAGTCAAGCTTTAAAAATAGATGCAGTACAAATAGACACACATCCTAGACCCAGCTACTTGACTCGGTGCTTTCTGCATTTAGAAAAACAGAGGAACAGCCAGAAAGTACCAAGAGGAAAGAAGGTCCTTTTCTGGGCAAATTAAGCCAAATCTCCTTTCTTCAGGCAGCACTATTTCTACTCAATGGGCACATTTTGTCCAGAGCTGTATATAAAGCAAGCATGCGTTATACTGTCTTGGGATGCAGATCCTTCCAAGATGAGATTGTAGCCGTTCCTTCTTTTTTTAATAAATGTATCTAATCCACAGCAAACATATATCCCTATCTCCAACATTAACCCTCTCACTTCCTATTCTTACAAATTTATCACATCCTTTAAAAAAAAGGGCCTTGGGTTACAGAACATAAATGCCTTCCTTGTATTCTTTTTTTTGGCCCCTTTCATTTTAACTGTGTAGATTGTTAATTCATTCTACTGCTGAAACTTCCTTTATTCCCCAAAATATCAGTGACATGGTTGTGCATGGACAGATGGCTTCTCCATTCTCGCTGCCTGATAGATTGCTTGTTTGTTTGTTTATGACCTTTCAAGGCACTTCAATCTTGGGTCCAGGAAGGTCCTGCAAAGAGTATCCATGCCAAGAAAAAGAGACTAATTTTATTTTGCTGAGTCATTAGGCTTCTCAGAAAAATTATGGCCTTTATCCTGCAAGGAACTACCAATGGGCAGACAATGTAAGGATTTGCTCCCACCCAGGTGTAGCTTGCCACTGCCTGACCAGCCCAGCGTTGCCACCTTCCTTCACTTTTCACCAATTCTCAAGTGGAATTACTTGAGTTACTATTAATTCCTGCACCAGGTTTTTGCTCCCCCTGACACAGGCAGTGCCTTTGTGCGACTCGGTGGAAAACGTGGAGCAAGGCATAGAGCCCAGAGGTCAGGTCTCAAGTTCTCAGGGACTCCATAGTCCTGCTGGATGGATGCTAGTATACATGTGAAGAGATTACTGTTTCATTCCTGTGCTTTTTAAACTTTTTCATCTGTATGAAATTTTTCAAGCACAGTATTTCATGTCCAGGTGGCTTTTTTTTGTGCTTTCACTGTAATAAAATGGCAGAAGGAGCAGGGAAGTAGCTGCCATTGCCCCTAAAAATGTAGATGATTTTCAGATTACATTTCTTGAAGAAATATTTGTGTATATGTACATTGTATTAGGAGACAAATGAACATATCAGGGAGAAGAACAGGTGTTCAAAATCCATAAAGAAAGACTTTATTAACAAAAATACAATGTAACTACTTTAAAGAGTAAGTTCTAGCTTCCTTTGCATTTTAAAGGCATAAGAGACTGTGTCTCTTTTCTCTTCATGCAATATCTCTAGTTTTGCCATAAAGAGGAATTTCACTGTCACAAAAAAAAACCAGGAAAAATTCATTTATGCCTGCAAAGTTATGAAAATCTGGCAAGAAAGGATAATCTTAGTCCCAGCCATTGCCTTGTCATGTTGACAAAACTTTATTATGTTACCTTAATGGTCAAGCTTTTGAGTTTCTCTCCCTTCCTCATACAAGCCTCCAGTGCGCTACCATGCATAGGTATCTGTACCCATAAAGAAGACCACCCTTGGCTTCCCAGGCTTCAAGCCCTGCCTCTGCGGCTGGCCTTCACTGCCTTGTGTTGAATCTGATCCCAGCAGCTAAGGACACAAAGAATGACTTTAAATATTTAGGTTTTCCAAACTCCTGAGAGACTTAAACTGGTTTATCATTTGGCGGGAAAGCCTTTTCTACACATTCCCGGTGCCTGTTGGGAAGTGTTTCTGAATGTATAGTGATTGCTAAATCTAATGGTGTGTTACTGTGCAGACTTTCTGACCAGCTGTAGCTTACTATTTGTAAGACCCTGTTATTACTGGCTCTCACTTTATTTTAGGGACATTAACCTGCCTGTATGCTTCTGCTGGTGCCTTACTGGTAACCTTCAGTGTTATGCCAAGTTCAAGACTCCTCAGTAAAAGACTCTTTGTAAATCTTCATTTTAAACTTTTTTTTTTTAATTCCCCCTCTCCCTCTTGCCCTCTCCCATACCCTCTCTCTTTCTCTCTCTCCCTTGGCTTTCACGTCTCTGTCAGAGAGGACACTCACACTGGGAGTAGGATAAGGTCACACTGCCTCTGAACGCCTCACTGTCAGGAGCCTTCTGCGGTTTGCTGAGAGCACCAAAGTCCCAGCTCCCCATCCACGGAAACAGCCTAGACAGCAGCCTCGTCCTAAATTGTGAATTAGGGTTCCAGCAACCAGCCTCAATTTAACTATGTCCCTGCAGGTTGGAAAGAGAATTAGTAACTAGGCAAACCACCTCGATCTGCCATCACCAGCATGAGCAACAGGCAGGACCTAGTTCTCAGACTGAAAAATAGAAGGCAGTAAGTGCAAACCTTAATGTCAGCTGGGATCACTCCTGGCTCCAAGACGCTCTTTACCTCCCACCATCAGAGCTATAACCAACCTTTCTATCACCTTCCTTGTTTCTACTAGGAGAAAAGAGAGAAAGACAAAGAGAGAGAGAGGAAAAGAAAGAAAGAGAGAAGAAAGAAAGAAATAGAGAGACAATCTGTCATCATGACCTTATATACTGTCACTTTTTTGTCCCCTTACAGGGGACAATTTCACCATGATGACCAGCATTTTCCCCACTTTTCCAGGCCTTAACTGGGATTTTTTTTCATTCTCCAGATCACTCAGTACCTCCATCAATTCTTTTCATTGAAAATGTTTCCCTCCAAATTACAAATGGCCTTTTTAGAGCATTTTTCCACCCAAGCGTAACCATGCATGGTTGAACATGATAGAAAAAATATCCAGAAACAGAGCCCTGGGTAAGGTCCATATCAAACCAGCAGTGCTTTCAGTCAGACAACTGATGCTAAAGGAATGTGAGGGCCACCAGACATTTTGAGGATGGATAGTTGTTGACTGGGACAAAAATTTGGGGAGCCAAGAGGTCAGTGTCAGGAGGAATTAAGTCTTCCTCCTGGTTGTGCTGCTGACTTTTGATGAACTTGGAGACAATCACTTCTCCCTTTTGAGCCTTTCTGTCATTTTTCTGCTTTGCTTAAGAAGAGTCCTCAAAGCAGGAACATGCACGCTATGTGTTTATCATCTGTTGCCTAGAAGGTGCCAGCCTAGATTAAGGACTGGCATTGCTGCACTACCAATAGTGATCTGCAAGCACAAATTGTCCTTGTTAGAGTGACCGCAGGAGTAGAAGGAGGTGGATGGGGCAAAGGAGAAAGCTCAAGGGACCATAGGCTCCTCTTCAGCACCCTTTGCGGGTTGTCTGGGCAGTGGCAGCCCCACCAGGGAAGTGGCCAAGTCCCACGGTGGGTTTAATGCCCCGGACTCATCAGACGCGGCATGTGCTTGTTTCCTGCAGGCCAAGTGTGCCTGACGCATCTAGCATGCATGATGTAGCACAGGTCTGTCATCATCATGTGTCACGTGGTGTGTCCCTGGTGGAAGTACAGGCACACACTCATGCTGCGGATGTAGCCACCGAAGCATGCCCCCTGCCCCTGATTGGGGCCAAGCAGCATCCCCCCTTGTGTGATTAATGACTTCTCTTCAGCTCTTACGGCTGGCCCAGGGAGGGGACAAGAGGTGGCACCGCTCTCACGAGCCACAAGCCTAGCTGTCCCCGCTGGGTTGTTGCTCTCCCAAACATAAACATTTGTCCCTATACCCAAATCCCTAAATGATGCTTCAGCCCATTGTGCACCCATTGCCCTGCTCCTTCTTCCCACCACACACCCACACGGCACACACCTCCTGAGCTCTGCAAACCCCCGGCCAGCAAAGGAAAGCACACGGAAACAGCACATGTCGTGGGACTGTAAGTATGGTGCCCAACCCGCAGTCCTCACGCCACTCATGCTGAGGCTAGCCACGGTCCTGTAACTGAGTTGGACTGATGGCAATGCCACCACATCTCCCTGATCTCCAGGTTCTCCTCGCACTTCCAGTGTCCTTATTGCAATCAGGAACTTCACCTCCTTTTGAGTCCCCTCCTTCTTTCCAAAACCACTTCTTCTTTATGGTAACCCCTCTTTTTGGTCTCCTCTTCTTTTTGGGACCCCAAGCCCCCAGTTTCCCCAACCTAAATAGCCTGTGTGCAGAAGCACAGCATGCAATCAGCCTCCTAATTGGTGGCTCTGCACCATGTCTTTTTATCGGTTGGAGGATTTGGGACTTGCTACTCTCATTTAGTCCAGGTGTTATCAAAATTTTCAACCAGCCTGTACCAGTTGCTGCTAGCAAGTAACAGGCTTCTGCTTGAAAGTTCAAAAGTTCCTTTTTGGACATTCACCCCCACACACTTGCATATACTTAATTATTTGATGCCTGTTAGTGATCACAATTTAAAATATTTTTCTTCTACAACATGTGCAGTTCCTTGTTCTCCAGTGACTGTCCCAGTTGAATTTTCTGGCCTGGAATAAAGCTTGAGCTTTGGAGATTTTCACCTGGTTGAAGCATTTATGATACCTCCTCTCCCTGTGGCTTCTCTGGTGTCTAAAAGGGAGCTGGATTTCTACTCAGGCTACTCTCCCCAAATATGTTGATAGGGCTTCTCTCCTTCACCTCACTGCTTATTTGTAGGAGCTAAGTGTCCTTGACACAGCTATTGTCAAATTTGGATGAAATTAGCCAACTCTGTGAGAATGAGCTTTTTTTTATAGCTTTTTTTTTTTTTAATCAAAGAGATGGGCTCTGACCTGGTGGAAATCCTGCAACCCATGCAAAAATTCATGGGACTTGGATGTGCTGCATATTCCTGACCTATCTGAGCATTCACATCAGAGTCCTCGTCATAGAGTCTATCATCCAACTGGGGAAGGGAAACAGCACCATGTGGCTTAAATTTAATGGAATTTTTCAAATGCATTGGAGAGAAATCACAACGTGCTTGCAGAGGTTCCAGGGTGAAATATATCAACTAAATCATTCAGTATGAATAATTCTCTCAGTACTATTTCCTGTGACACATTAGGATCAAAAAGTAAAAAAGGAGAGAGAGAAAGAAAAAAAGGAAGAAAGGAAATTCTCCTCCCACACACTTAGAAGATGTATCATTTCTGGATTGCTTCAAACTGAAAGAAACTCAATAATTATGATTTCGCATTTCCAAGAGAAATAAGCCCAGTCCCACACAAATAGCCTCACTGTAGTAATGTGCTGCTAGCCACTCATACTAATCCTGAACACGCTATAAAGACCTGAACCAGCAGGCTACCAGTGCTAATTCTGGTTGTGGCTAGCCCTCGTGCGTTTACTTTTCATTAACCCTCTACCATTCAGGGTGCAAAACATCACATTCTTCATTAAATCTGGTTTTTTTTAGCTCTTGGTGTGCTCATCTTCATGTGAGAAAGGATTGCCTACTCAGATGGAAGATCTGAGCGTCTGAAGTGACCTGACCTCTATCACAAATCAAATATGAAGCAAGATTTGACAAACTAGTATTTTTTCAAGAGTTGTGAGACCTTCTCCTAGCAAACAGCCTATGTTTCCTGATGTGGGTTAGTGATATCAGTCAACAGAGCTGCTTTTATTCCTCAGAAGTCTGTTCTGGGGCTGCTGGGGAATAGTCGCAACAGGGAAAGACCAAGTGAACAATCTGAGGTACTTTTTAGAAAACAAGGAGGTTTGTCCCTTATTTGACACATACAAATACTACATGTTTGAGCTTGCAAAGACTAAGGCCTTGTGTCAGTGCATCAACTTTGTCTTTTCAGCTGTTTGCTTGTATTTAAAGGAGTACAATTCCAGCAGCACGGAGGGCACTTAAGAAGGCACTTATACCAGGCATACCAGTGTCTGCAGCCAATATCACACAGGGGAGCAAAGCTGAATGTATTGCAATTGGTTGACTTTGGCTTTCTCATCTGAATAACCAGATCACCTTTTACCTGCAGGTTGTCTGAGGGCAGCCTCCAGCACAAAGCCAGAGGAAGGCTCAAACTCGCATCCCTGGAGCCTGCTCTGGACAGCCTTAATCTCTATCCCCTTCCAGTGGACTCAAACAGGCATTCAACTTGCAAGACTGTATATAGCTCAACTTTTAGCTCAGTGACCCCCATCTACTCAAAAGGCTGTTGCAGCCTTACTGCTCTGGTAAAAAGTCTTTTCCCAAACCAAAGTTCACATAGCAACAAAAAAACCCTGTGAAGACCAGGTCCTGAGCGCATGTTTAACTTGATGCAAGCGTTTTTTTCAATGTCAGAGGAATTGCTCCCAGGAGCTGCTTTACCTGTGTGCAGAACAGAGACCCAGCTCACAGGGTGCTGAAAGTTCAAGCATTCGGTGGGAGTACAATAGGTTCACAGCCCCTTGACAAGGGAAATTCTGGTTTGTATACTCTTTTTTTTTTTTTTTTTTTTGAGGTAATATATCAACCTTTCCAGTGTCTCCCTAGACAAGGAGATTCCTGTCTGACAGAACACAGCAATGAAAGGGAACGCAGAGATTTTTATGGCTTTTGTCATCTTTTAATATTATTTTATGAACTGCGGTTATAGCAGTTTCAGATTGTAGCATTGCTCACTGCTTTGTTTCTACTTATCAGACTCCAAGCCATAACTAAAAGTAAAGCTAGCATGTTTGACATACTTCATCCTGTGCAAGAGAACAGCCTATAACTAGCTCAGAAGAAAACACTGAATTAAAAACATAAGAAAAGAAAGAAAGAAAGAGAAAAAGAAAGAAAGAAAGAAAAAGAAAGAAAGAAAGAAAAAGAAAGAAAAGGAAAGGAAAGCTCTTGCATTTATATAATTATTGTTCAAAAGCCATGATACAGGACTCTGAAGCTGAGTGGTGTAGCTGTACATTGCACAGACTCATGTATGCCTCTGACGTGCTAAACACTGATATCTCCTTATAATGATGTGTTAATGTAAAGGGAGTGATTTTGCAAAATTTTATGCCTTATTAAGGAAATGATTCAAGCCCAGGAAATGTGCGGGTTAAGTACTTGCTTTCGTAAACATGGGTTATGGTGGAAAAAAAGATTTTAGATATTATGTGGAAAAATGCAGTAAAAAGCGCTGAATTAGCCCATTCCATTACATTGAATTGTTCAGCAATTATGGTCATCCCCCGGCCTAGAAAATTAAAGTATATGATGAAAACCCAATCTAAAGATATCCACTGCTGTGCTACTGAAGACATAGCATATCATGCTTAAAAGGCACTTAGGGCTTCAAAGACCAAAAAAAAAGGTTATCTGAGGAATAAGTTTATATCAGTTGCAGTACCAGCCAGTCCTGCCCTCCTCTCTTTCCTTTCTACAGTGCTTGCTTCTGAAACCACTAACGCAAGTAGAAATTTCAGCAGACTGTCAGGGGCCAAACTTGCACTTCTTAAATGGAAGCTCTTGTATAAAACTCTTAATTGCAAAGCAAGAACAGTCACTTGTGCTCATTGTTCCAGAAGGCAGGATCAGGCCACCAGGCAGCATTATGGGGATGGCCCACCTTGCGAGGGAAGGAAAACGTGTCGTGATCTGAGCTGGGTGGAGTGGAAGAAATAATTTTCAAATATTTGTTTGAACTTGAAAGCCTCCTTGTATTTCACTATGTTCCCTACACCATCCTGTTCACTCACCACAACTGTTTGATTGCTGGATGTTGTATAAATGAATACTCAAGGAAAGCCTGTTTTTCATACACATGCTTGAACAGTGTCTGAAAGTCCGTTTCCAACTGAATTGCTCTCTGCAGCATGACTTTTGACTGATGCTGATTTCTCAGTTCTATTTATGATCTAGTATTTACTAGTGACATTCACACCTACTGAATATTAGCTTAACAGATCTCTCTTTCAGCTTCACTTTCAGCCGCTCACTATTCCTCCTTTGTTGCTCTCTCTCAATTCTTTCCCCAAAGCTTAGAAACAGTAACTTTAGCCAGAAATCCTTTTTTTTTCTAAATTTAAAAATAATAATGTGGCTCCTCACTATAAAATGTCTGTCTCCTCCACTCCCAGCCTCCTGGGGATTGCCGTGGGCATGGGCTGCAAATTAAGTGGAGGCACTCAGTCCTCAGTTCAGTTCTAGTCAAACATTAGCTGCAGTGTTTACCCTTGTGTAATCTTCAGTTTTGCATTAATTTAATACTGCTCAGCACTTTTTTAACATATTCAGCAAATCTGTGGAACATAGTGCTTTGTGTCTGTATCTCCCCCATCAAACCAAGTTTTGATTTTTAACCAAACTCATCAAAGTAAACTCCTCAGAATACTTTTCTCCCTCTGCTTTGATCTTTACTTAATAATAAAAAAATAAGTTGCTTTATGTGGTAATTCAGCTATACTCTGAGGGTTTTTTCCCCCTTAACTTCAAAGATAGCAAATAGGAAATTGTTTTCATTTTTCTTTCACATTTCACAAACAACATGTTCTAGTTGCTTTTGAGCAGCAGAAGGTAGTATGCGTCTCCCAGTTAATAATTCCAGGTAATACCACAGCCTCTTGTAGGCACAGAGCTCAAGAAATTCTGTTCAAAATGCAAACAAATAAAACTCACTTTGAAGGTCTGGCTAAAGGACAGTTAAAAATGGAGTGATAGCACATCATCATTCTTAATCATCCTTCTATCTTTGAACCTTCCTCTGAGCAGAATAAAACAAACAGAAATCTTGGAGTATTTAGCTAGAAAGCCACTCGCCTCCTGGCTTCAAAACTGCAAAATCCCAGTGTGCTGGAAAGGGGAGTGATTAATATCATCCTAGAGATCTGTCCCTATCCCTGTTGTAGACAATCCCACAAAGAAGAGTGAAGACATTTGGTCAACAGAAAGACTGAAGTAAAGTTGATACCAGATCTCAGGCTTTTGGTTCTGAGGAATTATGTCTAAATGAAGATCTAGCATTTTACACCCACCAAGGACACCTGTATAACTTCCACTGCAAGACAGAGAGGGCAGTCAGGCTCTTAGGTCATCATCTGAAGTGCAAAACCTTTTCTAGGCTGGTGAGACACATCAGCACATGCCTCACACCACCTGCACTGATATAAGTAACACTATAAATTCGATAGCCATATGACAGAAAGGTTTAGGGCTCTGCACGCCTATGCATAGGCTTAGCTTTGGTCATATATGAGCTCGTGTCAGGCCTGCAGAGGAGACAAAGGAGGAGACAGAGGTTAGTTACACTCTACATAGCAATGTCCTCGTTGACAGTGCCAAGGGAAGTCAGACTGCACTTGAGTTATACAGTGGTGCAAGGTCCAAGAAAAAGAGCTGCTTGAGATTCATCATCTCCCTTTACAACTGATTTTTCATCAAATGACCCTCAACGCTCTACTCTCACCCCAAGGATACTGCATATCTGAATGTGGCCCTCAGAGGGTTGCACTCAATTTCTCGTGTGCTGAATTTAGTACAAAGAATGAAAATCCAAGAGCAAACAAATGAAAACCCAGAGCTTGCTGTGCCTTTCACATGAGATAATTCCCTTTAGCTTATTGACACACATTGCTTTGTTTCTTCTCCCATTTAGGAAAGTACACAATTATGTGCGTGGCGGGAACTTGGAAGCAAAGAGCCTGTTCTCCTGGATGGTACCCCACTGGCTGAGCGCTCCCGAGGGAATCCCTTGATCTCCTTACGCCTGTCTGAGGCCCTGCACAAGTCAAAAAGATTGAGGAAAAGTCGGTGAGAATTTAGGCACGCCTGGCTCCAACAAGCCATTTGCACCAATTCACAAAGGAAAAACCTTGGAAGTGTTTCCAAAAATACAGGCCAGTCGTGTGAGTTAAGGCTGCTAGGGAGCCTAACGCGCAGACTTTCCCCATAATCAGGGTTTACCTCAACTCTGTTTATTCTGTAAACTCTGGTTTCTCAACAGAAACAGCTCATCATGCTACACCCAGGCTCAACAGACATGCAGAAAGTCTTTGTAAAGAGCTACATGTAGAACAACCCAGCTGTTTCTTTCATGAAAACTGTTTGTTAGCAAACTATCTCATCATTTTCCAAGCATTTGAAAAAACGATATTAATAATAATTACATACAATGGGAAGCTGTCAGATTGATGGCACTGGAAAGCAAAGGAGTATTTCAGGCCACAGACAATTACCAGTGTGGACAGTAGCAGCCTAAGTGTCCCCACAGTCCCTGGCCAGGGAGCAGAGGAGGGCAGCCCCGGCTTTATCTTGGAGACGAGTGAATTATTCAGAACAAGCCATTTGCCAGATTGTCTTTTTTCATTTTTTTCTTGTGATTTGAGGAGTGAATTTCTACAGACCGCTTATGATTTCGCAGATTTATTTCTCAGAATTGTTGAATAATTCTTGGCCCACAGCCCATTCGCAAGCTGTTCATTTTGAGACTGCACAAGCTGAGCAGTGTTAGGGAGTTTAGTGCTAGGTGCCGGGCAGGGCTGGAGGCTGCCACAAGCAAGAGAAAGGTGCATGTGGGTGGAGAGTGAGAGGTCATATCAGGCCACTGCCATTCTGGGACTCAGCCTGAAGGCCAGAGCCATGCTACACAAGGGGGAAGGAGCGACATGGCAGAG
Source organism: Apteryx mantelli (assembly GCF_036417845.1). Lineage (NCBI taxonomy): Eukaryota > Metazoa > Chordata > Aves > Apterygiformes > Apterygidae > Apteryx > Apteryx mantelli. The sequence continues at coordinate 31,999,322 of NC_089978.1, forward strand.
CCTACCTGCTTTGCAGTTCAAGCTGAATTTATGGCTTCTTTGCTCTTAAAAACATGTCAGTCCACCCCTCCTTCCTGTGATGCCAGATTGAGCCTTCTGCATTTCCACAGCTAGCACTGGGGGAATGGACTGAATGTGCAGACGTAGCAAACTGCCTCATTACTTTTCTGTCCCTATCATTTTTTTAATCAAATGTCCAGGCTGACTACCTCTGTTCATCTATTCAGCATTCACTGGACTGTCTACCTGAGCTTCCATTACAAGGGTGCACAAACAAGAATCACAGAATCACAGAATCGCTGAGGTTGGAAGGGACCTCTGGAGATCATTTAGTCCAACCCCCCTGCTCAAGCAGGGTCACCTAGAGCACATTGCACAGGATTGCATCCAGGCGCGTTTTGAATATCTCCAGAGAAGGAGACTCCACAACCTCTCTGGGCAACCTGTTCCAGTGCGCTGTCACCCTCACAGTGAAAAAGTTTTTCCTCATGTTCAGATGGAAGCGTCTGTGTTTCAGTTTGTGTCCGTTGCCTCGCGTCCTGTCACTGGGCACCACTGAAAAGAGTCTGGTCCCATCCTCTCGACACCCTCCCTTCAGATACTTGTACACGTTAATAAGATCTCCTCTCAGCCTTCTCTTCTCCAGGCTAAACAGGCCCAGCTCTATCAGCCTTTCCTCATAAGAGAGATGCTCCAAGATCAGCATGAATTCACTTTCCAAAATAAAAGTCACATATTTGTGAGAAAAGAAATGCAATGGGCTGTTTTGTCTTGTTTGACGTCTACAGAGTGTCGACCTGCCAAAACAGAATGGAGAGGAGATAGTGATTCCCTGTGCACCAGAACGGCTAATAAATTGTGGGCAACACAACCTAGATTAAAGTCAAACCACTGTAGGCTCCTGACTGGGTCATTGCCAAACCCTAAGCCGTCCAGTCGCTCTCTCCCTCGCCCCCCAAAAATATGTTTAGTTTCCAAACACAAAGCCTAATTGTTTATTAAGGAAGTGGTTATGATGGGAAAATAATGCTGCTGTGGAGGAAAGAGCAGGAGGGTTTTACAAGATGCAGTGGGATTTATCATAATCTCCTCCAGATCATGCCCCTCACTGCCCCTGTTCTTCCTTTGGTTTTGCTTTAGTTCATACTGAAATAGAAGTTGCTTCTCTGGCTGTGGACAGGATGGTATGCAAAACTCACACAGGATGAGTGCATTGTCTTGATATCATGAAAAAAAGAACAACTTTCCTTGTATTCATAGTGCTATAAGACTGACTAAACACGTGGCCTTCTTTAACCCCTGCTTTATTCTCCTAACCCTGCTGGTGTAATTGCAACCCAAACTGATTTTACATCTTGCTGTAGTTCATTGAGATATCTCCCGTTAAGGAGAATAATTCGCACATGTGAATTAGAGTTAAATTTTTCCTTTTGAGAATATAAGATTGTGAACTAATTGCCTATTTTGTGTAATGATCCCTGAGAAAGCACCACAAAAATCCAGAAAACATAGTCATGTATTTTGCTGCTATGATCTTAGCGGCATATTTACAGGACCACAGTCACCTCTTCATTACCTCCATTAGAGCTGTACCTGGAACAAACTTATCTTAATGAACCTCTGGTGGCAGAACAAGAAAATTCCTAGTAGTGGAATAAGGCACAAAACAACCCCAGCTCATTCCTAAATCTGGAGTGTTCACATCATGTGTATCTTTACTTGGTGATGCAGCATGACTCACAGAAATGTTAGCTCAGGATGTATTTTAAACTCCTGAGCTAGCACTGTCCTGAGAAGAAAATTCTAATTTTGCTTCCTGTGGGCATACTTTCGAAAGCAGATTATAAATCTGAGTAGTGAAAATTGCACTCCCTTTCTTTTTTCCACATAGGCAGTTTTGGAAGATCAGGATTTTTCACTGTAAAAACAGCAAATTGCCCACACAAACAATTTACATGCACACCCAAAACCACACACCCCAAATCCCATGATCCTATTCTCCACCCTTGCACAGTGTGTTGCTGTCTTTTCTCTGCTGCCTAGTTGGTCTATACTTGGCTTTGTGAGATTGCCCCTAGCTTTGCAGTAACAAATCTAGGTCCTTCTGTTGAGAGAGTGAATGTTCATGTTCTAAAACCAGCAGAGCCGGTTTCATTTCTGGTTGGATGCAGTTTGGTCTGCACGTTCACTGAGGGCGTTTCAATTGAAAAGTTGTGTTGAGGCCATTTTGAAAGTTTGGCTTTGAGTGTCAGGCATGAAACACTTTTGAAGAAAGCCATTTATGTGGTGGGGCACAAGGCAACTAGCTTTGAACAAGCTGGCACTTCTAGCAGGAGCATCACAGCTGCCGTTGCACACTGGTCTGCCCAGGCTATTTAGCAGGCTCTGCCTGTACCAATGCAATCATACTTCTCCTGGGAAGCAGTTCCCCACTTTTGGATTCAGCTCAGGGTGCCTTGGGACTTTCAGATGACCTTATTCCCATCTGCATTCCCAGATCCCCATCCTTTGATTGTCTCCTCTGTATATGTCTTATTTTTCTCTCTTTTGGAGCGAATCAATTACTTCTCTCAAAAAATGAAAGCCATGTGTGATTCTGGGAATAGCTGACTTCACAGACTGCTCCCTGCGGGAAGTATGGACAAGATTACTCTCATATTAGCTCCCTACAGTACTACTCCATCATCTTCCAGTAGACTTTGCATCCTCCAACACCTGCACATCCCTTGTCGTCCTGCCCTTTGGCATTACATTGTATAAACACCCTCTCTCATCAGATCAGGGTCTTCAAAATGAAAAATATACAAAAATAAAGCTATATTTTAGTGCCACAATGGTACAAGAGAAGGCTCAGTGCAGGCTGTGGTCAGTACACTTGAGAGAGGCAAATGCTGAGCAATGGGCAAGAACAACTGCCTTGACACATGGTCTGGAAACCACTTCCAGCGCAGGTGGTTCTAGCATTGCAGACCAGCTCCAGCACCTCTGCACATTTCTGCTTTGTACATCATCACTGCTCAAAAAACTCAGGCCCAAACTAGGTCTCATTTGAGTCAACAATGCCATACGTGTATGCTTAGAGAGAGGTACTCACTACCTCTCCCTCACACTCAACAGAGGAGGCTGCTCTGTATCCTTGCAGTGCCTGGGAAACCCCCTGATCACTCTGGGGACAGCTGCCTCAAAGAAAGGGGACCAATCTAGGGGTGAGCAATGCTTGTTTTCTCAGAAAAAAATAGAAAACAAATACTATTTTGCTCTTATTCAATTTTTTCCTTCAAAAATTCATACCTTTGTCAGAAAAAAAAATGGGGGAGGACTTGAGAGTTTTCCTGTGAAAAATTCTGACTTGATGGGAAAGCCAGATTTTCAGTGAAAGCAACAACAAAAGGCATATGTCGAACAATGAATTCCATTCAGCTCCATAGGCTGGATGAACATGGCTGGCATGCACAAACCAGAAACATCTCCTTGGAGGGACAGAAAGTATGACCTCCCCTTTCAGCCTACGAGACTTCAATGTTAACAAAAAGGTGGGTTTGCTTTCCTACCAGAAGAGATCACCAGGTCATGGACTCCATTTCCAGACATCTTCTGTATGTTCCTCAGCATTCATCTAGCATAGCTTTTAAAATTTGCCAGAAGAAGCAGCTTCTACCAGTTCCCATGGGAGTCACTCCACAGCAGGCAAATGCATTTAAGTATTTCAAATTGTTCCCCACAGTTTTTTGCTTCCCATATTCAAGAAGGCTCATTCTCTGGTCATTCCATGTCAAAGAAAATGGGACTTGCCTGGAGGTCAGTTCTCTATATCACTCAATTGCTAAAAATGGCCCCTGACAAGCGAGAAATTTTTCAAGTGAGCCAAGCCCTGGACAAGTTTCAGGGACCTTGAAGAGGTTTCCAGGGATCTCAGGCATGAAAAAACTGGGGCATAGCTTTTCTCTCATGCCAGCTAGCACTATCCCATAGTTTCCAGGAATGATTCATGTGTTAACCCAGGCAAGGGACTGTTGAGATGGGCTATTTGGACAGAGTTCCTCTTTTTGGAGAGTGACACAAATAAAGATGCAGGCCATTCTACACTAGCAAACGTTCTCAGGGACATTTAATTTACCAGTATAGAGAGAGCCAGGTGAGCCACACCAGTATTTTCGGTGGTCCCAAACCTAAGGGCTGTTAATCTGTTCTGCAAAACCCCTGTGAGTGGTAGCACATTAGCCTGGCTTCCCAGCATATGCATGGCACTACCAAACAGGCATGCTGCGGACAGAGACAACCTGACAAAGCTCAGCAGGGAATATATCAGGGCTAATAAGTGCTGTTTCTCCATATACTGCAGGCACGCATGCACTACTGCCCCTCCAGTCCTCCCCACTCTTCCTCCATATAATACATTCAAAATGAAGGGTGGACTTCACAGAGTTTTGGCAGTGCTATGTCAGCCCAGACCTACCCTGCCACCATCCCCGGGCATTTTTCTGGGCAGAGGGAAGATCACCAGCTTTAGCCAGCTTCTTCAACCCACCATGGACCCAAGATCACCCTCTGAGATCTCTCTTTCTCCACTGAGCCTTGAGGGAGCCTCAGGTGGCTACAACCATACCTCAGGTCCCTTGTTTAGGGGGACATAAAGTTCATTGGAATAAATCGAGGGCAATGTTTCTGAGGGGTTTCAGCAAGGATATAGCTATCCTTCTCAGACCAGTTGTACAAAAGAGATGGGGGATGAGCCCCACGCCATCCTTCCCCTCTCATAACCCCTGCTGATACCTGCTTCTGGGCTGCAGTAGATGGCCACACTTTGCCTTTTGCGTGGGAAACTTGGCACATGCTTGTTGTGATATGTCAAGACAGTGCATGATCTGGCTGCCGAATGCTGCCCGGTGAGGTTTTCGAACGCTGCCAACACTGGCCTTATTATGCTTGCATTTAGTAACACAAGGGTTTTCAAACCCGTCATCTTTCTCATTAACTAGCACATAATAGCATTCAAGTGCTGTATCACAATTAGCTTCTCCCCTGAGACTTTCTGCCACATACAGATTCAGAACATCTTTATTTTCTTCTAAAATGCATTGATCTTTACAATCAGGCATTTTTGCCTCTTTTTCCTCTATCCCCCACCTAAGAGAAACCCTCTTCTCACTGTAAGTCAGTTAGGAAGTCCTACAAATGCTGCTTGGATTTAAACATTAAATCCAGGAGCATTTCAAAACTGTATTGCTACTACAGTTGGTGCAAAAATTTGCCCCTGTTGATCTGAGTGGTCTTCTGCAGTATTATGAGCCCATGTGGTACTTTCTGCACAGAGATGCGAGTAGCTTACCACTAAGTAACTTATTCTGACCTCTGCCAATGTTTTTCTTTTTAAAGGATTTTGGGGGGAGAGAGCGAGAGAGAAAGGATGCTCTGTTTTTCAGAGAATTTACTATTTCACTGCACTGAATCGCTGATGTTGTGTGAGACGGTCGCATGCATAAGAACCGGTCTCTGGTTTTCTCTTGGGAAGAGCAGGGTTAATTTGCCCGAGTCCAGCCACTGGGCTGAGGGGAAGAGGGGCAACTGCGATTTCACACACCACTGATTTCAGAGGACTATACCTATTTACACTACATGGGAAAAGAGAAGCTGTCCCAAAACACATCATCCTTCTGCCACTGAATTGGGAGAGATTTCAGGGAACCAGTGGAAACAGGACTGAACTCCAGCTCTACCTCTCATCACTGCATGTTCATTACGCATGCAATATGTGCTTTGCTCTTGAAATTTACTTCAAGGTCAGAGAAACTTACCTTCTGTGTATATTGGGTTGTGGCATATTTTGTTAGGAAAATTTATAAGATGGCTTGTTTTAACAGTTGTTACAGTAGATTGATTGGGTAATATTTACTTGCGCTATAATTATCTTATTTCATAGTAGTGAATGTAAGGAGGCAGCTAGACTTGCTGAAACCAGAATAACAGAAATCAGGAGATTCGCAGCAGGAGGCAAGGTGTTGTACTGTATATACTGTTGTGTCTTGTTATTTATATCAAGCTAAACTTGTTTTTCCAGCTATTTATGCAATTGACCAGCTACCCAATAAATTACATCATTTCCAGCACTGAATGGCACCATGACATGTTAACTAGGAATTTAAGCACCAGAAAACAATCTTGACTAACTTAAAAGTGCAGCTATAAAAGCTCAATGAAAGCTAATTTTCTGAGGCAGGATGGGGAGGGGGAGATGTAAGAAACAGGCAGGAGGAGGAAAGGAGGGAGCAGGGCAGGGAGACAGACAAAAAGAAAGCCACATACACAACCAGACTCACAGACATACACAGGTTTTAAAATTCTTAGTCTAAAAATATAGTCCCCATAAAAATTCACTTGTGGGTTGATTTCTCTCTCCTCCCTTGGCCTTGCTGACTCTGAGCCCCTCATGCGTTTTAAGATGTAGAAGAACATCTGCTTAAATGCGAACAGCAAAGAGCTCACACAAAATTAAATATATGTAATCATATGTGGCAAAGGACCCCAAATAGAACTGTAGAAGCAAAGATGCTTTCCCCACATATGTTTTAAACTCATTTCATATACAGCAACAGGCCAATGTGGACAGATACAAGAATTATCTTGTTGTTTTGTTTTGTTTTTAACCAGACAGCCACAAACTTATTAAATCTTTCACTCTAAGCAAATGATCTCACAAAGGCACCATGGTCTGCAAACGTGAAAATGGGAGAGGTTGGTGCCAGGGCTTCAAAGTCCTTTCATCAAGGCTGGGTGTATCACGGGGCACAATGGCTCCTAGTGCACCCAGCTCAGGTGGTGCTTGGAGGGCTCCCCCCCAACTCACCCTACGTTTCTTTGCCTGGGGTCTCACCCCAACATGAATTTAGGAACCAAGAAGGATCCCTGAGTCCCACAGGACAGGCACGACCAAAGAAGCCTCTTTTCCTATCTGTCACATCCCCTGTACATGGCCCCAAGCCAAAGCCGCGAGCCTTCCCGGCAGAGGAGGGCTGTCTCCACTTGTAGTGCCACGACTTCTTGCAGCCTGGGTTGGGGTTTGCTCCCCGAACCAGACCGAGCCTTGTGTAAGCTTTGGTTAATTTTAGCTTAGGAAATGAGAATCATGCAATTGCACTGTCTGTTTGCCTGGCTGTCTGTTAGCCTCCCCTTCCTCTCAGTGCACGCACACTAAGAAATTTTGAATCCAATTTCAGCTAAACTAAACGAGGGAAGAGAAGATAGACGCAAAATTTGTGACCCCAGTGAGGGAAGGACATGCCAAACTCAGCTGTTATATTTGGCAGAGCCCGTCTGGTCAACTAGCACAAACTTACTGGCTGGCAAGTGAGCACGCACACAGGCTACAAATGTGTGTTCAGTTATATGGTGCCGCTTGGCTGGAGGGGAGCGGGAAGAAGCTGGCGTTGTTGCAGTGGGAGCAGGGCGTTAGGAGTCAGAAGATGCACGTCTGTATGAAACAAGCTATCACTGGTCCTGTGACTCACAGAACAACATGTTTTCATTTGATTTACATTTTTTTCACTCTGCTTCATTTTGGTGGGAGGAGAGGAGAGACCGGGTATAATTTGTTTTGTATAAATATACAGTGTGGAAATTGGAACACACCTATATATAAAATCCCAAAGAATATAAAGGAACTATTCAAGATAGTAATCTCCTTTTTATTTTTATTTTATGGAGTGACCACTTAAAAGAACATAAAGAGCTGTCTAGCTCCCTTGAGTCTGTAAACAAGGTACCAGCACGGTATCTCCTGGGGAAGCTTGGATGCCTGTCTTGTCTGAGGACACTGTCAGTGCACGGATCATGCAAGTGAGGACCCTGCCGCTGGTGTTCCCCGATTTCTTGTCTGGGTGCCCAAGCAAAGAGCAACTGGAACTCTGGAGCGTGCTGAAATACGGAGATGTCTGCGACAGCTTGCAGGCTCTGAGGATCAAAGCTCTGAGCAGTCGGTTTCCCAAGAACAGCAGTATCTGTGCAGTTCTCATTGTCTTTCCCTGAAAATCTGCAGGTTTGCATGCCATAACATCCTGGCGTCAGTAGATTTATAAGCTTCCTCCAGCCTTCTGTCTCTGAAACTGCAGGGTGCTCAGAGAAACCAGTGCTACATGCACTTTTATGTCACTCACCACACATGCTGCCATCTCTGCAGGCAAGGACAGGACTCGTGCTGCGCCGGGTTCTGCTCTCTGTTCCTTTTCCCTGAGGTCAGTAGGTTCGCCCCAGTGTAAGTGAGAGCACAAAAGCTGGCCCTTTATGAATGGGTTTTGGTGCTCTTTAATGGGATTAGCCAGTTCCACCCAGTGCTAGTTGCTACAAAGGCTTTTTCTCCTGTCTCAGTGACATGTTACATCTTAACGTGTGTGGTCATATCTGCAGTCGATTTGTGCAGTCCTTTGTTCTTTGCACATGTTTTTATTGCCTAGGGGGCATGCAGCAACCAGCCAGCAAGCTTTAGTGGTGCCCAGTTTACTAGACTGTTTATACAGTTAATGCACTGCAGCCAAAATAAAAATCTGCAGTATCGATTCATTGAAAGTAAAGCTGTATCACAGTCACAGAGCAGTTTGGGATTGGCAGCATCTAAAGGATGTATAGGTAAAGGTATAACTGGGGTACATCTCCTTTAACTTTAGCCACCTACCAGCTTGGCAGCCTGTCTCAGCCAGGTGTCTAGGTCCCCAGTGATAACAAGATACAAGAAGCAGCACCTCGACAGGGTGATTTATTGCCTCTCCCTTAGACACCTACTTTAGGTTGAGATAATCACATTCTCAAGGGCTCTCTGTCTCCCTCCTTCCCCAACAACTACTGTGGGAGCCTCACACAACTACCTTTTCAAAGACCAACACCAGGGACCATGAATCCAGTCTGAGGTCTCATTACAGATGGGACTGTTCAGGACTCAGAAACCTCAGAGCTCTTTTCAGGTAAGCCACCAAACCACTAGTGGAGGGTATGAATACCTTCCCAACCCTTGGAGGGGGTGATCATTGATGACTTGAGGTGCCTGTGGATATTTTATTAGGAGAAGCATAGAAATGAAATGTTCTCTTGCCCGTAACAAACTGATATATGCAACTACCTAGTCACAAAGCATTTATCATAAGACCATGAATCCCTGTAGCAAGTACTCTGAAAAAGTATTGCCCACTCAAATACAGCTTGAGTTTTCCCCCAGCCCTGGCACACATTATGCAGCCTAACCAACTTCTAAAAAGAAACATTTGCTGGTAAGTAGCATACAAAAAAACAGTTCTGGTTAGAGTGTCCAAATTTGGGGAAATATTCAGGGGAACATAATCAAGAGAGCAAGGAGTTTGGATCATTTGGAAAACTTTATATCCAGAATTGATGAAATGATTGAAGACAAAAAACTGTTATAGAAACTGATCATGTTGATATCACCAGCCAGAAATCTCAGGAGAAGCATTCATATCTTTTCACTGTAAAGTGAACTAGAATTTCATTACCTGAAAATAACAATTTATTTGTGTCCTGGAAATCAGAAAATTTCATGTTTCTGTTTTTAATTTTGAACTCTTTTGTGTTCTTACCACTCTTTCTTCTGCTTTTCTATTCTTTTAGATTTTCCACATTTTTTTGATTAAAAAATATGGAAAAGTAATAAAAAAAGTTGGGGAATTTTCTTGTTTCTTCCTACCTTTTTTATCATATCTTTCTTTTCTCTAGGAAGAAGTAGCAGTAGAAGTAGAAGTAGGAGCAGAAGCAGAAGTAGAAGTAGAAGAAGAAAGGAAAGAAAAAGATAGAAAAAGGAAAAGAAACATAGTTCAAGGTTCAGGAAATGTTGCCTGTAAGTGTAATTCTAAATATGAACAATAGAAAAGTCTTTTTTTGGTTTTGTAGGAAAAAATGATACTTTGCCTATGACTGCCCCATTCTGTGAGAGTTGCAAAGTGTGCTCCACACTGCAGTCCATCCCCATCCACCCAAAGGCCTCATGAGCAAGCCCAGACAGATGGCCCTGGTAGCATTTAGCAGTTTAGCACCATTGTGTCAGCCCGGGAGTCCACGGGTGCCAGGCACGGAGCATTTCAGGCAGCTTCCACCTGTGCAGAGGACTGACCGACAACTTCTCTGCCTTCCTCCAGGCAGGGCTGCCCGGTTGGCAGCGCTGGCGCATGGAGCCAGCCCTACGGACACCACTGGCTTTTCGCTAGCTTTGTCGTCACCCAAAGCAGCCTCACAAGGTGCTCATCCCATCCACCTGCGTCCCTCCATGTGCATGCTTCCTTCACGGCAGCCACTCCGGAAAGCATCCCCAGACCAAACAGGTTAAGATGTAAGAACCAAATCGGAAACTTTCTGGCACTTCCTTTCCGTACACTAAATCCTCGATAACAGATTAGCACACGAGCCTCTGAGCAAACGTAATGACTCCTTCCCCTTGCTCCCTCCCCTCAGCAAACCTATGGCTGGAAAACCTATAAATGTGCTATTTCAGCTGTTTTAAGCAGCTTATCATGATTTTCTGAAAGTCTGGCCTCAAGACTCTGGATCCCCTTCTTAATAACATTTAATGCTACCATTATGTAATTGAATCCATTTTGTCTGTGTGGTGGGAATATTATTAAACTGTAATTCATTTCACTGTCTTGATGCACTTGGACTTTCAGGTCCAAGTTTGGAATGTCAAAAGCTTTAAGGAAAGAAAAAGAAAAGAAAAAGAAAAGAAAAAGAAAAAGAGGAAAGAGAAAGAGAAAGCGAAAGAAAAAGAAAAAGGGAGAAAAAGAAAAGAAAAAGAAAGAGGAAAGAAAGAAAAAGAAAAAGAAAAAGTAAAGAAAAGAAAAGAAAAGAAAAGAAAAGAAAAGAAAAGAAAAGAAAAGAAAAGAAAGAAAAGAAAAGAAAAGAAAAGAAAAGAAAAGAAAAGAAAAGAAAAGAAAAAGAAAGAAAGAAAAAAGAGAAAGAAAGAAAAAAGAAGGCATGGGATGGGATGGGATGGGATGGGATGGGATGGGAGAAGAGAAGAGAAGAGAAGAGAAGAGGAGAAGAGAAGATAAGAGAAGGGAAGAGAAGAGAAGAGAAGAGAAAAGAGAAGAAAAGAAAAGAAAAGAAAAGAAAAAAGGTGAAAGAAGAAAGGAGAAAGAAGAAAAAGAACACTAATACTTCCATCACCTTCCATTGCCAGCCTGAGTTTTTCCACAAAGAATTACCAATTCCTTTATCACTCTTGTTCTTATATTTCTTATTTTTTACCATATGTGCACAAAGTCCATAGGGCTCCTATTCATTTGTCAGAGCTTCATCCTTTCCTGATATGGAAGATTCTTCATTATCCTGATTTGCTGAGTCTTAACTTTTTTGCCAGAGAATTTTTGGAAATGCAATCATGTCAGGGGATGGTACTTTTTTACATCTGTTGCCCCTTCCATATTAAGTGCTTGGCTTGGTGCCAGCCATCTTACAAGTAGCCATATTATTATTGAAACCACATGCTCATTAGTGAGGCTGGCACTGGCTCAACAACCACTGTCCGAGGCTAACATTATATTCCATTATATCCCAGACAACAGGACAGTGCAGGATACAGTTTGAGCAGAAGAACAAACAGTCTCATTTGACAAAATCTGAATCTTAAACTGTTAGAAATGTAATCCATTTTCTGTCTCTGTGTGCAGGCACTAGAAGTTCACAGAGAATGTATTTTGAAACAAAATAGTGCAACATTACCCTATCTTCTTGATTTTTAATTTCAAGGTTTGCAGGGAGAGCAGGAGTTCCTGGGCCCTTCTCTAGTGAGTTTAATCACATTATCCTTTGGGAGGCATGCAAGAGTATTTCACTTAATATACAGGAATGACTCATGATCATTGCTTTCAATTAAGAATGTCCTCTGGGATTTCTGGGAATGGTATTCTCTTGGTTTGAAGAGGGAAAACAGAATAAGAGGGAGAAACACAGACAGAATGAGACCAGATCAGATCAACTTTTCCAAAAAATGCATTTCAAAGTGGATAAGCTTCCACTTTCACTCATACGTGTCACTCATTTGCCTTGCCTAGCGTAGTTACTGGCACTGCTCTATAGACATTCATTTCTTAGCTTAAACCAAGGATTTATGTGAACTTCATCCTCCACTGAAGCTCTTGCTTGTTTATCTTTGATAACCATATAAAACAACACTTTCTAAGGTCAGAAACCTCACACACTGGAAAATGGATGAGGACATTTTCGGTGTTTCTTTTCCTGCTGGAAATAGCTGCAGCTGAAGATCAGTTCCTGTTTCTCCTGCTATAACAGGTATAACACCAATGCCTGTGTGCTTAAAGTCTCAGATGCAATATAATATTTCTCAAAGACTTCTGGACTGACTTTAGTTCAGTTGATTTCTCACAGCAGTAACCTTATTCCATTAAACTACTTTCATGCTGGTGACCAGGACTTACAGAATTACACAGAGATGATTCCAACTGTTTTTAAGGTCCGTACAAAGGCAAAATCAGGACCATCCCACACTAATCCAAAATGTGAGATGAAAATACTTTCTTTGGTTTTAAATGTACCTATTCTTGCATAAAAGTACTGTGTCCTATCCCCAGAAGCAGGGATAAACTTGCACTTATCATAACCCTGAGGAGAAATAAAGGCTTACACAAGAAAAGGCAGTTCTAAATTCCTGCAGTTTAGAGTTTTAGAGAAGTGAGACCTGTTTAAAACACAGACTACATGAAGATAGCAAATAAGCTCCTTTTTTTTGAGGAAGGGAAGGGTTAACCCTGACAAATGACATGCTAAATTTAGAGTCATTTTTGCATGTGGTTGCATGTCTAGTTGGAATGAGTCTGCCAAAACTCATTTTACTTATGACCCTTTACAGCTAGCAGAAAAAGAGGTCCATTGTTTTCTTTGTATTAGCGAGATTAAAAACACAGTCCCCCCAACTGAAAAGGCAAGCACTGGAAGCACTGTCTGAGGAAAAAAGAAGCATTTTTAATTCTTAATAAACCACATGCAGACACACATCTATATGTGTGCATCCAACACATGCAAGCATATGTATATCCTAGAGGGCCGGATCTTGTTCTATAAATGGCTACGTGCCATGTGGGTGAAAAGAAAGAGAGAAAGATGGATACGTCTCTTGCTAGCCACCCTTACTTCAAACACTGTGGCAGAGTCTTCTCCTCATAGCAGGCCCTCTGGAGATGCCTTATATGGATGTCTTTACTGCATCTATCTGCCCTCAACCAGATGTGACCAGAGAGATGCAGATGTGCCACCACCCTCATGGCACAAGTAGCAGGGAGAAAGAGCAGATGAGCTGGGGACGGCTGCTGTCCCTTCCAAAGCAATGGCACATTACAAGGCTGCGGAGCCGTGCGAGTCGGAGCAAGTTCTGTGGGTTCAGCCAGCTTCAGCAAAGAGGCAAACATCCACCCGCTAAGCTTCAGCAAGCACATGCTGAGGATGGGACTGATTGGATGTAGAGGCCTATGTCCGAGCTAGTTGCCCCAGGGCCCATTTGGCATCAGTGGGGAGAAACAGACACTTTTGGACATGCTTCATCCTGCTGTAACACACAATGTCTTAAATAGATCTCCGTGGGTTCTCAGGGGAGCTAGATGGCTAACACAGGTGTGGATGTCTGTACTCCTGACATCAACAGCTAGCCAGGATGAATCACACCCTGGATATTTTGCTACTCTTCATATTTCTTTCCAACAGGTAATCTTTGCCTCTCCTGTGCTTCTGTTGACGTACTGGCCTTGGCCCTCCCAAATCTTGCTCTAGCTGGCAAAACTCCTAGAGGAGCTCCTCTACCATGTAATAGGCTAGAAATGGAGTTAGTCTCCTGTGAAAAATAGCAGAACAGCTGCACAGCTTTTCTGTGGGGAGCATGGTGGCTAAGCAGCAGGCCTGTAATAACTGTCTCTACCTACACAGATCTTCAGTTTTTTGCTGATGATAGAAAACTCATTCTTCTTTTCTCTCAGAGTGGAAGTATTTATCTTCTGGCTGCAACAAGGACACTGTTAGGAGAGGTGCTGGGTTTTCTTTGAGCTGTTGAGAGCACTCAGGTGACATTGGATGTGTCTTTCTCATGTGTGTAATGTTCCTGCAGCCATAATATTCCAAGGCGGTAAACAAGTTAAAGCTGGTGGAAAACAGACAAGGTATAGCGACCCTTCTTCAGTTCTGAAAGAGAAACAGCAAACTTCAAAGCTAAATACAGAGTGAGAACAATTGCTCCAAATTTGGTTATGTTAATCAGTGAGGTGATCTGAGAGAGAAGATGATTTCTATCACTGGAGCAAAGAGGCATGCTAGCAAGGAGAGTGGTCTCTTTGAGACAGACAGACAAAGCAGGAGAGAGAGAGGTAATTATCACCTGTATAACACCAAAGGGTTAGTTGAAGGGAACTGGAAAATTGCAATGTGCTCAAACCAACTTCTCAAGCAGCTTAGGCAGAATTTAGTCACCCATGTCCAAATATGTGATCCACAAAGGATTTGATTAATCCTTTAGATGTCTGAGAGTCTGTAAGTGCTTGAGTTTGGACAGGAAAGCTCAGTTTGGTGTCAACATTTCTGCTACAAAGCATGCCCAGTAGAACCATGATACTGGCTGAGCCAAATACTTTTTCTCCATCTCTGCCAAAGGCTGTGGGATTCATAGATTGTGCCTCAGTTCCCTAAGGCTAGATCCAATAAACATATTCAGTGCACACCTAAAGTTCCTTAACAGTCATGAAAGCCAGAGATGCTTTCATTAACTGTGGTGACCTTGAGAGTCTAATGCACAATAGCTCAGCAGTTAGCCCGTAATTTCCCAGAAGAGAAAGAGGTTAATTCCCTCATCTTGAGGGCACTCAGGCTCAATATCACCCACTTCCCATGAAGGTGTCCCAAACACCCAAGCATGGACGGCATCATTGTTTGTTTCCCTGGGAAGCAAGTGGAGCAGCTCCCACCATTCCTGAGAAAGATGAGCGGCTGTGCCAGAAGAAGAAGAAGATTCATGAGGCCAGAGAAAGGATGGTCCTGACTCCGCAGCCTTCAGCTCTGGACACTCCCCTCAGTGGTGGGGACTCCTGGACTCTAGTTCTCAAAAGATTTAGGTTCAGCTCAGCCAAGCCAGCAGTACTTCTGAGTGTACGCAGCTGCAGAGCTGTAGAAACCTAAGAGCTTTTTTGGCTCAAATTTTGGCACCTGGTGTCAGTCTAAATCATACGTTAGGCATCCACGTCCTTCTCTGGATTTTGCCCTAAGGACCCTATATGTGTGCGTCCATGGGAGGGGCGTCTGCAGACCAACAGACTTTGGGATCAAGATGGCAGACAGTCTCAACAACAACAAGCTGCCACGTGGTCAGGTCCTGCCCCTGCTTCTACATTACTCACTCCTTCCACTGTGCCAAGCTCAACAACTCACTGAAGTCAGGCCATTGCGTGGTTTTGAAAGGTCCTAACAACTGTCTGCACTCCTCAAAGTCTTGTCATGGTAAGGAAGGCATGAGCGCATCTCCTGTTCCTCCATCCTCCTGAGACACCTTCCTTTCACGTCAGCTGGTTCACAGTGAATTATCAGGGACACCAAACTGCCCAGACACATCAAAACCAGATTCGGTGTTTCTACATGAGCCCCACTAGGTATAGAACAGCTTATGGCTTTTTATTTATTTATTCATAGTTAAAATCCCCAAAGGTATTTCCATCCACAAAAATTTCTGTTCCTCCTTCATGCCCTCTATCTTCCTGACCTCAGCGATATCCCATGATGATGACTTTCATGAGTTAATTACATGTTGTGCAATTAATTTTATCAATTTTAATTTGCTCTCAATTTCACTGAATGTTCCTCTCCTTTTATAAGGAGAAAGGGTAAGGAAGAGTATTTGATTTATCTTCCCAGTACTATTAACTAGCTTGGATAGCTCTACCATATCCTTCTCTTTTTCATCTGCTCTCTAAATGATCCCAACCTTTTCAGTCTCTCTTCATATGGAAGTCATTCCATGTCTCCAATCTTTTTTTATTGTCCATCCCTCTATCCAGTTTTACTATATTCTTTCCAGGAGCAGGGAGACCAGAAGCGAATGCAGCATTCCAGGTAGCTGGAGGAATACCATTTATGCCATGGCACAGTGGGATATGGCTGTATCAAACCATGAACTTCATTTTGTATTTTAACCTCCATTTTGTACAATGTACTGAATGTGTCTAATTCAAAGCCAAGATGTGGAACTGCACTCCAGTACAGCCTGCTGTCAAAGAGAGGTATTAGACACTGCCCTAGAAAGCCATTTCATAGCAGTCTGGACCCGGCAACGGCAATTGGCTTTGAACTGTTGGCCCAAACCCAAGGAAAAATAGATTTTAAACAGAAGGTGCTGGCATGCCTGGTGGATCTGCAGCTTCCCAGGCTCAGCACATGGCAAGAGGAAAGAGATTTTGCTTAACCGGAGATATTGCTCTCAGCATCATTAGCTGTCCATTGCCATGCAACAAAGTAGTGGTAGGAGAAAGAAACCCCTCCTGTTCTGACTGATGAACAAATCTCAGATTCATGGAAAAGGGGAGGCTGTGCAGAGGGGAAGGTGTAGTCTCCAGATGTTTGTCGTGCGGCAAAGTTTTATGGTGACTTTGAAAAGAAAAATGACTGTGGAAGTCTCATATGGCAAGGAAGAGTTTTCAGAATCCCCAGACTAGCTAGAAGCTGAAAGTGGACTAGAGTAACTTTGATTTAGGCACATATTGGATCTAATATGGGTCTAGTGGAAACGGGCCACATTCTGCATGTTGGATTCATTATATTTTACATAGTAGCTTTTATATATACCAGCATTTTCTTTGGTTTTTAGTCATTGCTGCACAATGACCTGCCTTTGTAGTAACCAAGGCTGTCCCAGTCAGTCATGACATTGTGCCTTGCTTTGCCAGTACAGTCGATGTGGCACAGAGTGGGCTGACCCGCTCGCAAGACATTTCCATTTCCAGACCCACGCTGCCTTTTCTCGGAGGAAATGTTGTTTGATGAGTTCTGCCCTACCAGACATGGAGGCACCCAGCGCTCAAAGGCTCACCTGGCGCCTGTAGCCTCCACCACTCCTGTCCTGTCTCCCCAGGGCACAGGAGGCACCTGTCAAGCTTCATGCAGAGGCTGAACAGACAGCTACTGCTACCGTTACAGCAAAATGACCTCATAAGCATGATTTGGAAATGGGAAAGGACTCTGTCTAGAGGAAACGGTGGTTGTCCCCTACTGTTAGCTCCTCTGAAGTTTTGGGCAGAACCGTTGATGCTCTGGATGGTGCATCACAGTGTGCTGGGGAAGGAGGTGGCATATAAGGACAGTCATCTGGACATCTGGGAATGTTAGACTGCCTCAGGTCTGTCACAGATCGCCCCTGGAAAGCACCTTTGTCCCTCTCTAGGTTCTTCTGTATTTAATTCTGAGTCCCTTATTCATCTCACTGCCCTTTCAGATGATGAAGAAGATATGCTGAAGAGACCCCATCACATTCCAGACCCGCAAGACCCATCCTGTCTCCATCTTTGTCTTGCTGAAAACTGACCTGTTAGTCCTACCACATCATCTGAAACCCCAAAAGTCAACCAAGTGCATAACAATGAACAACAAAATTGGTAGCTCAAAACTGTTGAGAGAGGAGGGGAAGAGATAACCTCAGCATTTTGCAAAAGCTGAATCAAAAGCGGAAGTGAAAGAGGGCTCTGAACTTGAGGAAAGGCAAAGGCTTTGAGGCTTGGAGACAGGAGCAGAAGTGAAAGAGGGAAGTGTTTTTGGAATAGCAGAGGCAAAATGGAAGAACAGAGGGAATGTAACATGTGCCTTATTGTCTGTTGTGTAGACTTTGGGAAGCTATTCTCAGCTCTTCACAGAATCACACAGAATCACAGAATGGTTGAGGTTGGAAGGGACCTCTGGAGATCATCTAGTCCAACCCCCCTGCTCAAGCAGGGTCACCTAGAGCACATTGCACAGGATTGCATCCAGGCGCGTTTTGAATATCTCCAGAGAAGGAGACTCCACAACCTCTCTGGGCAACCTGTTCCAGTGCGCTGTCACCCTCACAGTGAAGAAGTTTTTCCTCATGTTCAGATGGAAGTGTCTGTGTTTCAGTTTGTGCCCATTGCCTCGCGTCCTGTCGCTGGGCACCACTGAAGAGAGTCTGGCCCCATCCTCTTGACACCCTCCCTTCAGATACTTGTACACATTGATAAGATCTCCTCTCAGCCTTCTCTTCTCCAGGCTAAACAGGCCCAGCTCTCTCAGTCTTTCCTCATAAGAGAGATGCTCCAGTCCCCTAATCATCTTTGTAGCCCTTCGCTGGACTTGCTCCAGTAGTGCCACATCCCTCTTGTACTGGGGAGCCCAGAACTGCACACAGTACTCCACAGTACTCTTGATGGTAGATTGTTATATGCTTTGTACACATAGCAAATGTATATTTCTTTTCCTTTCAGCACAAGATACTTTATTCTGCTGCGGTGAGGCTGGATGGTTATTTCTGAAATACCTACATTAATGTTTGGGAGGTGGGAGTTTTCTCACTATTTTTGACTAAGTCCTAACAAACTGAACAATAAATTCCCACTAACAACTGGAGACTCATTTCAAATTACTGAATTTACCATATTAAAGCAAATGAAGAACAACAATAAAAGGCAGGGAAAATGAATGACAATATGCACTTCTTTTGACAATTATTATTGCACTTAAATTATTTAATATGCCATTGTATAATTTATAGAAAAAGCAAAGCCTCCATAATGCAAGCCAAAATTACAGCAGTTTGTCTGCTACTAAGTATTTGGTGACACACAGAGCAGAACTGTCTTTTTCTCCTGGCCTGCTTTATGCCAGGCAGAGTAAAGGAGGAAGGGGCCTGCCTCCTGGGATATGGGTTACCATACAGCATGAGCGCTAGAAAAGCAAAGTCCAGGGAAAAAGCGCCTGGGTCCCCACCTCAGGGAAGACTCAGGATAGCAAAAGAAGCCATGATCTTCTGGTCATGCCGTTAGTGGACTTGTCTTCACACACAGAGAAAAATCACTGGGGCCAGAGCCAAGAAAGCACTGGGGAGAGGAAGGGATGCGGAAAGGCACTGGTGATTAACAGGTGCTGATTAACAGGTGCCTCACTCCAAAATTCAGACCTATGAAATCCCATTCAGCTTTTGGATGGCTCTAGAGGCAATTTAAAGCTGGCTTCTCCAGAAGCATCTGCTTCTCCAAGCCTGTGGCAGTTCCATCTCACCACCAAATGTGGCTGGAGGAAGCAGCGGTGACAATCACACCTCTGCCTCTCTTGTGCAAGAGCTCAGTGGCAAGAATATTTATCGAGGATATAAGAAATGGGCTTCAATGCCCTCTTCTGAGGGAGTTCAAGCCTTCATGGAGGGAATTCAGACACTTCATCTGTGCCCTAACCAGGAGGCAGTGAGATGTATCCTGGGCACAAGGAGATGTGGGGATAGCAAAGGAAACAAAATTGCTTTTTTTACATCTTGCACATGTGCTTCTGGATAAGTGTTGGGGGGTGGGGGAGTAGCACTCCCATTTTCAAAAGAGTAACTAGCTGTTTTCTGGAAGAAAGGATTTAAGTGCTAGCCCCAAATCAAGAACCCAAATTTCAGTCTCTTTCATTATCAGAAGAGAGGCAGCAGGCTTCTCCATTTGCAGTCTGACTCGCTAACCCTGAGATTACAGAAGGACTCATTTCCCAGCCCTGGGGCTCAGCTTGGCAGGAGAAATAAGCCCTACGCTCTCAGCATGGCCACCTGCACTGCAAGAGAAGGAGAGGTTCAAATATGCCCCAGCAAAGCAGGAGCTTGAGTCAGGGTTTCTCACATCCCTGAGGCAGCTATCAGAGGTCTCTTCCTTCCCCTGGTCCCTCCAAGCATGAGAAAATCTCTGCTTTGTCCTGAGGCAGAAAGGCAGGAGGGGACCAATGTCCATCCCCAACATGGTGTGGAGGAGGGCGATGGGTTCCTGTTCCAGCTGTTCACCGGCTGATATGAGAGGACTGAATTTATTCACACAGCTAAATTCAGTGGGGCCTGTCTCTCAGTTACCTTAAAACTACCTTATAAATGCTGGCAATGTAAAGAGGCTCCAAATGTGATCCATAACCTAGCTGAAGGTGTTTACTTACCCCGGCCTTAGCGTAAATGGGAATCAGCCTGGTAGGCTCTGTAGTTCATTAGGGTTTGTGTAAGAAAACACCCCACACTTGATTTGAAAGAACTACTATTAGCCAAGAAATCACAAGCAATAATTCTCCTCTAGCAGAAATGAAATAGCTTGTACTCATCAGACCAGACAATCCTCGTCAGGGGGCAAAGGCTGTAACCAGCTAGTCTCTAGTAAAGATTTCTAATGTGTGCGATTTCCAATTGCTAGTGAATAACCCATACAGGGTTGCCAGATAACATTTATCAGCACACACAACATAAAAAGAAGAATTCCACTGAGAAAAATATTTTTGGCCCATATTTTTCTATTAGGCCTGATGAGGAGGGTGAAGGGAAAATGTCTTTCTTCCCTGCTGTCTAACACATATAAGGAAGAATAAACTGGCCTGGTGCAGGGACAGTTTGCTTCAACAGTTTTCTAGTGACTAGTAAAGACAACAGCAGGATTAAACATATTTTTTTGAGATTTCAGATAAGTAGGCTATTTTGTGTTTTGATAGCTAAGCAACGTAGCTTTACCATGTCCAGAACAGACCTGAACTTGGCTGCAGTCAGTGCCTTGAGGAATAGACGTCTTCTGGCAATCCTATTCAACAGTGCAAGAAACACCTAACCATCCTAGCTGAGAAAACTTTTTCCAGAAAGGTATTTTAGGGGAGGGATAAACAAAGCCTGTATTTCCAAGCCCATCTTTACCCTGAAGGATCCTTCCACATTGCTCTGTTCACTGAGAAGTGACACATGACTGGAAAAAGAGAAACCTCATATGGACTGGTTTGGATACAGTCAAACAGGCTTTGGATGTTCTTGTTTAACCGAACTGTTGCTTCAAAAAAAAAGTTCTACTGTCATTTTAATTTCTGGCAGATAAAATAAACATATTTGGATCCAAACCACATTATATTATGTGTGTGCCTTACTGTGAATCAAATCCATTAGTGCTTTCATAATGTGTTTTACACATGAAGCAATGATAACACATCATTTTTACACATACTGTAATGAGGCTGGAGAGGAACGCACAGAAACCAGCTTTACTTTTATATATTTGCGCTCAGAATCAGTTTATCCTTCTGCTAGTTACGTTGATTGTGAAACTACGGTAAAATTAATTAGGAACATAATGACACCAAAGCTGCAACATAACCTGTCACTTCTGCGTGAAGTCCTGAAAATGTGCATTCAGGTGTGAACAGAATTTTGGTCCAGCCCGTGTTTGCAGATCCTCTTCCATTCCCTTTTTGTGAGTACTTTAACGGTTACTTTTGCAGGAAGGAATGTTCACCAAAAATCACTTAATATTGCAGAATATTTGTGCAAAGTCAAGTTGAAATTTGTAATGGAGAGAAACTGCACTGGAAAAAAGATTCTGAATGTTAAGCGTACTCGTTTAGGGAACATTCTTTGCATCCAGCCAAAACAGATTAAATTTCAAGTATCAATATACTCATGACCAACTGATTGCAAACAAGCTACAGACCAAGAATTATTCATAGAAATTATTTGATGAATCACTCTGAATAATTTTCAATAATGATCAAATGAAAGAAAATTGTGGTCAGGTCATGAAAACTTTGTGAACAGAAAAGGGGAGTGAAATTTATTGGATTGCTTGTTAGGAACTATTTGTCCAGCTCTGCCTGCTACCATACAGCAACAGAAAAGCTGCAGGAAGCATCTGTGGAACAGATGAAGAGGCAGGTAGGGGAGTCCTTGTCCCACTCTCGTGCCACAGAGCCCATCCAGTCAGGACAGCTATGAGAGAAGTACAGTTTCTTTTGTACCCACAGAACAGAGTAAGGGAGCCATACTGCCCCATTGAAGAAAATGCTGTGTTCTTAAGATAAAAACAATTTTTTAAATTTTGCCCGTGGAAGGATACAATCCATTTTTAAAATAACCAGTTTTCTGAGCACCACCTTTTCTTTTCCTCTCTTTTAAGCTTGTTATTCCAGAGTAGCTCAGCTGATTCAGTAGAGCTCTGTCAGGTTTACAGTGACATAAGGAAGATCAAAAGTTGGTCCTTAGTGGTTTTTAAGTAATTGCTGCCCAAGAAAAGAATTGAATCTTGCTTTGAATACAGCTGAAACCCAGTTATTTTTGATTGAGTGACTAATAGAGAAGATATACATTCTCTCTGGGGTATGTATTGCTCACAAACAGCTCTTCAAAATGCTCTGCAAATGGCATTTCTCACATTTACTTTTAATATATGGTACCTCTTTTCTTCATCTAGGAACCTTGGCTTTGTATAAGGATCTATGTATAAGGAAAGAAGATTGTATCATTGTTGACAATAAAACTGCAATGCAAAAATACAGCAAGCACTTTGGTTTACGAGTGCAAATAAAACATTTTACTTCAACACACTGAGGATAGATTTATTTTCAGTTGCTTCTTTACAAAATGGCTCCCTATACCACCACATATATTTAAACACACATGCAGGCAGATTAGAAAAGAAGTCATGCTGGTTCTTGGTTACCCCCAGAACTGCCAGAGAGTAAATGTATGGTCCAAAAAGAGTTTTGAAATGGAATTTTAACCTTTTCTTCCAACAGAAATTCATGGATTTGATTCCTGTCATCACTGAAGCCAACAACAAAACTATTGTTTATTTCTGTGGGAAAAGGATCAGGTCCCTTATTTGCAATTTTGGCATTTTTCAGAATCGTGTATTTTTTTATTAAAGGAAAATAAATCCTTATCTGCATTTAATCACACAACTAGCATGAAAATGAACTCAATGAATAAAAATGTCAGGAGTGGGAAAAGATAGGGTTCTCTCTTAGCCAAGTTTTCTGTCTAAAATTAGCCTGCCTTTCTGGATTTACTGCTGTTATTAAGTGAATGTCCTTTTGACAATAAAGCAGTGCTTCTTGGATTTAGAGAGTGTTGTGAAGAATATGATAAAGTGCTCTGTGATGTATGACTTTGATTGACTCGGGGGACCTTACTGTTTCGATGCTGTGGTCTGTTCTTTGTTCACTAGTTGAAGACTTTCTGTTCATTTAATACTCAATTCAGGACCAGAACTTGGAGAAGGATGTGTGTAAAGATGTAGAGTACCTTGTTTCTGCCATGCTAACATGATGAATTATAGTGTATTAAGGAAGTGTTGACACATGTGGGAATAGGCTCTTGACATGCTTGCCAGTAATTAAGGCACATTGTATGTAAAGTCACTAAAAAAAGTTGGAGGCTTATTCTTTGTTATAGGGATTGTTTGCCAAGTGCTGTTATTCATAGTCTTGATGGAAAATACTTGTATCTTCAAAATTGTTGTGGTTCACACAATAATGAAGGCAACAAACAGAGAGATTCATTAGTATGAAAGTTTTTAATGTTTCCAATAGCCAGATAGGTAATCATTTTCCTGCTGGAGAGAAAAAGCTGCACTAAGACCAGCACCTAGCTGATAAATCACCTGGACACTACCAGAATGATCACAGAGTTTGATGAGCTGTGACTCAAAAGCGAGGGAGTTTGTATCCACTTTGTAAGTGCCCTAAGACTATCCCTGAGACATGCTGTCCACCTATACCTTCCTCCCTCCTCCCTGTCCTTGCTAGGGTTATAAATTCCTGGTGTCAGGCTCCCCAGGAGTTCCAAGCGTGCCCAGGGCAGCCTCTCACCTGGGACGGGGAGGTCGAACAAGGCATCGCCAAGAAGCCATGGTGGCCATCCCTGATCCCCACTGGATGCCCGGAATCAGCCACAGCCTCGTGCACAGCCCACGCACCTGCTGCAACCACCCAGCGGTAATGCAGGCAGATCCCCTTTGATTTCCACTGATCCTGCCCAGTTCTAGACCCCTAACCTCCTCCAGGTTTCAAGCCAGTAAAATTGGCCGTATTCATCCATCAGAGATCTTGCGCAGGGCATGAAGCAAACTGCCCACTCTCCGCTGGCATGAGGTATATTTCTTTCCTTTTTTTTGTCGCACAGCCCCTTGTTCCTCAATCTCTGCCCTTGACCGCATTTCATCTGATCCTTGATCCAGTCATGTAGTTCAAGAGGAAACTCTGAGGAGAGCTTGGCCACATCTAACCAAGGCAATATGGACTTTAACAGCTTCCTGGTGCCCAGCCTGGAGCAGCGGAGAGGTGAGTTCACCCACTTCTCCATGGACCAGCTGACTCTCCTACCCCTTTCTTCCCGACCTCAGCGCTGGTGCCGCTGACACGACACTCTCATCTGGTCCAACAACAAATTAAACCTTGACTTTGTTCCTATCATTAATGACACGTGCACGTCTCTCCTTCAATTTGAGGGACAGGCTCCAGGAGGGCAATTAACCTGGCACATGCTGCATTAGCTTTGCAGCTTTCCATAGGGAGTCTATGGAGCTCATTGTAATGTAGACAGGCCCTATCTTCCATTTCTTACTTTAGGATTTTTAACTTCCTTTCATTCTGGATAGTATTTTTTAAGACTGAAAAGAAATCATAAGACATTTCAAACAACTTCATGTCAAATCCAAAGAGAACCCCATTTTAGACTGTTTTTTAATGTGTAATGCCATACATTTAGCAGAAAGCTTCTACTCAGAGAGTTGGCAATTACTGTTTAGAAAATGCCGAAAATTTTGGGCTGGGGAGAGAATTTAGTACTTAGTTCAAAATTACAGTGCACCACAGGACAGATACTAGAGAGAACAGAAGAGAGCTCATAGGATGCCAGTTAGACATTTTGTATGAATAAGTGTATATCTCTCAATGTAAAATTTCTCAATAAGATTACATTCAAGTGTATCTGCTGAACACATCTCAGCATACTTAACAAGTCAAACAGCACCGATATCAATTCAAAGACGACCATGGAAATATAATATAGTGGGGTGCTGCTCTGGTGTCACACACAACAGCAAGTCTGTACCAATGCAGACAATACTCAATTGCCAAGAAAACGTGACATTCTGTGATTCAAAATCATTGTCTGACTTTTGGGATAACCACCATCCATTTGCAAAACAACTGGCAACAACTTTCATAAAAAGCACAACTAAGCAAGAAACTTGTCGTAATACATAAGTAAATTATTTCTAAAGAACTTTTTAGCCTCTCTTTCTTTTCCACCTTCTAGCAGGATCTTCAATATCAGAAGTTTCCCCAAAAGATTAACCTAAATCCCTATGCTTAGACTTGAATCCCAAGGTCTATTGGTTTATCCAAAACATTTCATTCAATGAATTGTATTATCTACAATGCCAAGTTCCTTTATATCTTTCCATTGGCCAGCATAGCCTCCACAGAGTGTATCAGCCAAATATATAAACTCTACATATGTTTCTACTAGAACAACTGGCCTCACAATTAAGTCCAATTAGTTTTTACTCCCAAGAATTTAATCACATCTACCATAACACATTCAGTAAATCAGAATTTTATTTTGACTTTTTTTCCTACCTCACTAGAGATTTACTTCAAACTTTTGGTTCCTAGGACTTTACAAACCTTCCAGCTCCTTGAGAAAATGGTAAAGGGAAAAGGACA
The DNA here is from genome assembly GCF_036417845.1 of Apteryx mantelli. NCBI lineage: Eukaryota > Metazoa > Chordata > Aves > Apterygiformes > Apterygidae > Apteryx > Apteryx mantelli. The sequence continues at coordinate 32,025,014 of NC_089978.1, forward strand.
GCAAATAAAAAAATCCCAAATGGTGCAACAAAGGTAAATAGGGAACAATATCACAGTTTCTCAGAATACCAACACTGAGGCACTCCCCATGAAACTACCAGGCGACAAGTTCAAGGCAAACAACGATACAGAAAAGGCCAAGTTGTGTAACAGATTACCACAGAGTTTTGTGGAAGGCAAAGGTATAAAAGTGGTCAAAAAGGGATTATCCAGATTAGTAGAGGATAGGCCATTAGTGGCTGTAAAAATGATGGCTTAGCTGCAACCTGAGACGGACTGCTGGAGGGGGAGCGGAGGAAGCATCCCCCCAGCCCGCCCTGCTCTCTGCTCTGCCCAATCAGCCGCTGTGGACGCCTGGTCAAAAAAAATTATTTGGTTACAGTTGGTCCAACCTAATCTGGCAGTCCTAACTCTCCTTTATTTTCAGCATAAAGGTGCTATTTTGGGCAGCTCATTACACAAAGGGAAGCAAATACATAAATAAGATGCTAATGAAAAAAGGATGAAACATAATATAAGTGACTGCATTGTGGAAAGAGTGAAGATGTCCCCTCATCTACAGTTCTGAAGTCATTTTTGATCCTATTTAACAAGACATAGAAGACATTTTAAAGGTTCCAAATGCTGCAGTGAAAACAATTCAAAGAATTAATAGCATGGAAGGGAATTTCTACAGGAGATTCTAGTAAAAAAAGAATAAACAGGACCATTTATTTTACAATGGACAAAGGAAAACGTATGTTAGAGGTATACAAAATAAAGAGTGCATGAAAATCCAAATGTATGTTCCTATCCATACTCTTCTAGAATAAAAAATACTCTCAAAATGAAAAGCAACAAGTGAAAGAAGAGAGATTTGCTTGCAATTTACAAGTTTTGAAGCATACTGCTACCACATATCTTTGAAATAAATATATTAGTAGTAAACAGACTTAATTGTTTTCTTTAAAAAAGAGCTTTTTCTGCTCTGTTTTGCCTTAAAATCTTCAGACCTGTTTTCCCTTGAAAAAATCAGCAGTGGTGACATTTTCCATTCTTCAAACTAAATTTTGAAATGTATTATTCAAGCCAGAATTTTTTAACATAGTCAATGTGAGAGAAAGAGCATCATTTCCTTTCAGTTGACTTTGGTTTTAGTATGCCTTTTTGTTCAGTATTAGACTTTTTCACTTTTTCTAAATGGAGAAAAGTCTTTTTTAAGATGGGGTAGATACAAAAACACCAAAACCTGTTGCAATTTAACCCCCCAAAATCATTTAGAATTTCATTTTCACAAAAATAAAAATAAAAACAGAAAAGAGAGAGATACATAGGAGTGGGGGAGGTTCTTCATAACAGACAATTCCTCTTCCAGAAATTCTTATCAAGGAAAATGTTTTGGATCCCATTTAGTTCATACATTTCAAAAACAAATTAGAGAAGAACAGGAACTATAAGAGTATGCACACCGCAGTGGGGTACACAGAAGGGAATAGATATAAATAGGTGTGGTTCTGTACATAATCCATCCACAAATTATTGGGTTAATGTAATCCTAGACTGCAAGTAGGTAAGCACAAAAAACTGAGCTATGGACAACCTTCAGAGAAGTGGTTCTAGCTGCTGTTGGAGATGCTGGGATATTAATGTAGATGAGCTACTAATAAAATGTAATTTAGCAGATCCTACATTTCTAACAAGTATTCGTGCTTCATTTTGGTTCTGATCTTGTAATCCTTATTCATGTGAATAAATACTGTCCAACCAAGAAATGCTGTTGGATCATCTCCTGGAGTCCACACTTGACTTTATCTAGTCAGCGTTTTAACTGAAGGTAGCAAGAGTTTTGCCTGAGTAAAATCTGAGCAAGGACTTCCAGGTCTGGCCCAGTGGGACCACTCTCAGGAGCAAGGGTTGAATTGTTATACCACAAAATACCAGCTGTAGTTACGTTAACCAGGATAAAATTTCAAGGGGTATCCAATCCTATGCCTCAATGTAAAGCTAATCACCAGCTGGACTAAAGAATAAATTTCCCCTCTGGTATAATATCACACAATTATATGCATTATGAGGGTTTAAAATCTGGCATTGGCTATGCTATTGTTGGAACCAGGATAACCGTTCTAGTTCCAACATGAGGCCATTCGTCTACACTAATTTGTAGGTTAGGGAAGGTTTTAAAATAGGAAGTCTTTTCTTATGCAAATAGGGACATGGTAAGAAACTATGGGCCTGTAGGCAGCTGTCTGATGCATCACCAGATCACAGAGGATGAGCATCACCAGGCCCACGCACCAGGGGAATCCTCAAAACCAGATTTAAATGGTACCACAGTGTAATATAAACCTTAAACTGGGCCTCTGCACAGGGGTGAGCTTAACTTATATTTTGCATCCAGCTTCTAAAACATTGCTTACAACTGCCTGGTCCAAAGACTTGGGATGAAGGAATAAAAATAGGAAGACTAATCCTAATAAATTTTTCTCCTGAACAAACATCATCCCTTTTACTGCTTTCCCCGTATTCACACACCACTGTATTTGAAATATTCAGCAAAGTCTTTGTGCAGCTAACGAACACTTTTGCCTGTGATTCATGACTCTTGGCTATTTCGGGGGTATGCATTAGGTCACATAAGCCACATGGCATTGGTTCACTATCTATGGGGTATCCACCAGAGCTGACTTCAGCCTAAGGCCACTCCAGAGAGCAAGACGCTCCTCCCTAGCACAATGCTTGAAGCTACCTCTCTTCTCCAAATCAGAGTCTCTCTCCTCACTGAGCAGAGAGCAGGGTGTCTCTGCTTCTTGCAGTTTATGGACCTTCTGAACTTTCCAGTGGAGGAATGGTTCCCCTATGGAAATCCTGTATATACCATCTGCTGCATATCGTTGATCAGCTTGCTCGCCTCAATCACCTCCTGCACGCTCCCTTGCGTTCCCCATGGAGCCCTCGAGGACCTATGGAGGGTAATGTCCTGACATTCCCAGTAGCCCTTGGAAACATCCCCCAAGACTGGTATGAAAAGGGGCAAGACCGTCAAACCAATCTCATATGCTTTCAGCCTGAGACTTTTCCCTCTCAGGCTTTTTTCTGTGCACATATAAGAGCAAGAGGGATTCCCAAAGTAAGGAATGATGTATGGGTTGTAAACAGCCATGTGAAAGCAAAATTCACCCTACTCTTCTCGAAGGGAGCTGAAAGCACATCCCAGAGAAATTGCCAGAAGTAGGAGACGCTCAGCACCTCGGGGCTCCAGAGTACCATGGACAATGACTCCAAAACATGTCCCCAGCAGACACCCCCTGCCTGGACCCCACTCTTGGTGCCACCAGGCATAGCCCTCAGCAGTGAATACCAGCATGGGGCACCTCAAGCTCTGCTTTTCCCTTACCTGCTGCCTCAAAGCAGGCTTTGACCTGAAATTACTGTGTGGCTTTCAGCTGCGCTGCTTGGCCTCATGTATTGCAAACTGGCATTGCAAAGCTGGGCATGAGGAGCCCTTCTCTTCCTATCTGCAGTTCAATGCCTGCCTACATCTGTGTCACTGGCACTGTGGTGGGACCGAGAACAGCTACTTGCCCAGAAACATGAAGGAAGCAGCGCCTGCAGTGCCCCGAGCCAGGCACTAAAATCAGTGGCTGCTCGTTTGGTAGATGTTTCCTAACCGACCCAGCTCATTTGCTGGAAAGGAGAAAGCAAAACCTCAGCCTCATGTCACCTGACTGTGAATCATTAACACAAACCTTATTTATTAAATTTAAAATCATCAACAACCTAGACTTCTAACGGGAAATTCTGATATTCTGTGTTGGCAAATAGGAAGATGGTGTCAAATTTCCTTGCAAGAAGAGGTTGTTACAGGAAATTGGCCTATAGACAGAATTTAGCATCCTTCACATCACAGTGATTTGCGGTGGAGTGTTACTTTGCAGGAGATGCAGCACCCTAGTTATACACTCAGCTCCAGCTATTTCTACACTTAAGCTCTGGGAACTCTTTCTATATCTTACTCTTCTAACTACTTAAGAAAAGTAACCAGTCGTTCAGAGAGTAATTTAAATGCAATGAAAAATGATTTGATAGGTGCAAAGAATAATGCAATGCCTTCAGTAGCCAAGTATCACAGTACCAAATATGTATTCCCATCTTATAGCACTAAAGTTATAAATACATCAAAAAATTCTCATAAGTGTAAGAAAGACAATAACCAGACTAGACAAAAAAGATAAGGTCTTTGGTAATGATGCAGAATAGTGCTGTTTCACAACTGGGGGAAAAATGGTATATTGATCTATGATATACTTTAGAAAACATTACAATTCTAATTTAATACTTTATATCCCAGAAGTCATCTGGGTGTTTTTATACAGCAGCTACAAAGGTTGACAATTTTATACAACTGTTCTGATGTAGTATACCCCTGTTAATGTCTGAGTTTAGCACTGCACAACATTCCAGTAAATGGATCTTCTCAAAAGACAGTATAGTGCATACTAAACAGATTAAAAATTGAGGAGTCCCCAGAGTAACTCAACGGACAGTCCCCATTCAGTGGGGATATTTTACAGGAGGCCCATTTGGATTTGCTTTCGTTATTCAATATGTTTATCTGTGATACAGTATAAAAATCTAAAACCATTCCTTGCGAAATCTGCAGATGACACAAAAATCATGGAGTGGTAAATAATGAGAAAAGCAGATATGTTCTACAAGCAATCTGGTTTGTATGGTAAACTGAGCTCATTAAAAAAAAGAACACATTTTATTGTACAGTTAAGCATAATTCTGAGGAGCCCAGATAGTTTGTACACTGAGGATGTGGGCTATATTTTAGAAACAGAGAGTCAGAAGAGGATTTAGAGGTCATGGCTGATAACCAGCTGAGCTGCACAAGAGTTCCCTATGCAATGCACTGACGAAGAGAGAAAATGTGATCCTGGTATGTGCAAGCAGGGGACTATAAAACACGAGGACAGAAGGACAGATGCTCACTGTTCCTGAGACTATTAATAGTAGCAGTAAAACAGGTCCAGCTCTGATGTCCATATTTAAAAATGACTTTTGACAAACTGGAAAGAGTTGAAGAAAGAATTACAAATATATTTGCAATTGGCTAAAGCTGTTAGTGAGATATTAAAAAAATCTCATTACCCAATGGAAGAATAAATGGTGGTTTGCCTGTGACTTATAACAGAGCTTGCTGGGAATTCTGTCTCAATAATAGAAAATGAAATTTCCACAAAAATTTCTTTACAGAAAAAATAATATTAATTTGCCTTCAGGACGAACAAAATGCAGTATTTCACTGTAAATCACTCCACCTCAAGTTCTGTTCAAGGAAGATTTAAACTTCACCTTCATGTGAATGCATTGACCTACAGCTTGGGTACCTGTTTCCTCCTATAGGCCAGCCACAGAGTAGTTTGCCACTCAATTCTGGGTTGTATGTTACATTGTAGGAGCTGTATGCCAACCAAGAAGCTTCTGCCTAAGTTTAAGAAGGATAGCATGCACTCAAGCTCTAATTCCCAGGAACAATGCAGTATTATGGGAAAATATTTTTTTTAGTATTGAACTGAAACAAAATAAAAGCCCTGGTCAATCAATTCAGTAAATTCCAACAACACAGGTCCTGTATTGAAGAAAATGTTAATTTTGTTTAGATTTTCTTTTAATTTCCATTCTGCTTTTTTTTTTTTTCTTAATAAGAAAATAGCTTTTTAGTATAATTTGGGGTGGAAACAAATGTTGACAAGTTGTATCTGTCCACTGTGTGAAAATTCCAAATTTTGTTCGGTATTAGCTTACAAGTAGCTGTATTATATTTCTGATACCAGAGGGATCTCTGAATTAGCAGACAGAGACGTGACATCCAGTAGGTGGAATCTGACACTAGATTAATCCAAACTAGATAAATGCCAAGGTTTTACAAGGGAAGGAATTAAATCCTGCAACCATTTATCTAGGAATGGGATAGACTCTTTATCGCTTAAAGTATTTAAAGACAGGCTATCTTCCCATCCGTTCTAGCCAGCGATTCAATCCTACAGACTGTGTTGTAATAGATAATACCAAAAATCTTTCCAGCCACAACATCTAAGAACCTAAGAAGCAGTGTTGCAGGACTGCTAGAAACTCTCTATCTTCATGGCGAGAAAATGCAGTAATGATGTTATGTCATACCACTGGATATCTTTCCTTGTCCATCCATAATACAGTTTTAGAATAATAAAAAAATTCATGGAAGTAACCTATAATTGTTCTGTGGTTTGAGGCCTGACCTATTGGACAGGGCTTCCTCCAATCTAGTCGCCTTAACTGGTGCTTGCCTCTTCGTCCCAGCGGCATGACCATGCTCACTCTATTAGCCTTTTTCTTGCTTTCTTACTTTTCTGCTGTTTAGTTCCCAAACAAAAAACCTAGCAAATTGCCTGTTCTGGTTCCTGGATCTGAAAGAGGACAGTAAAAAGCCTGATGCAAATATTTTTAAAGAACAGGTTTGATTAGTATAAGAAGTATTAAATAAGTATGCTACACAACCACTTGGCAAAAAGCTGAAGTGGAAGCAGCACTGGCACCATCCCTCACCTCCAGCAATGTCATTGTAAGAGTTAACTCCTGTACTCTAGGGAATGTTGACATAACCCTCGGAGATGAAAGCAAGTAATAAAAAGAGCTGGATATTCTAAGCTCAAGTTAATCCATCCACCGAAGAGCAAAACCTCTTTCAGTAACAAAATGGACCTTCTTAAGGTCAATAATACCAGACTTCATCAACTGACAGCAACCTTCTGAACACAAAGGCAGCATGATTTTTCCTTTTTCTTCGCTACGGTTAAACAGTTTTGTTTTGGTCTGCCAGTCAGTTTGTTTACCAGAAGAAAACCTCTTGTGCAAAGAATATGTCTCTTTGTGCAACATACTCTGATACGCCAGCTGAAATGACTCTGCACGCACAGTGCTACTGGATAGCCTTTAACATGACAAAGCGTTCAAGATACATTTTCAGCGATACAGCAGGCGCTAGTTAAGGCTTCAGAATATGCAGCACTCGAGCAGGGACCAGCCTCACTGTAGGTTCCCCCCCCCCCGTCGCCAAACAACAAAACATGAAAAGCTCGGCAGCACACAGCACCATTAAACTGACTGATGGCAAGAAGACGTCAGAAAACACAGTTCTGTAAATCTTTTCTTGCACATAAAAAAGCAGGTCTCAAATTTCCCTGCCCCTTCCACACACATGCATGTGCGCGCGCGCGCGCGCACACACACACACACACACACGTACACATGCATCTCATAATTTCCCGGAAGCCCAAACAAATCATATTAAATTTGAAGCACTATCTTGCGAAACAAAGCACTTAACTTTTTATTTTTCATATACTTGAGCAAAGTTCTTTATGAATTTTCACAACTAATTTCTCTCTTTTTGAAGTGCTGCAGGAAAATAACAGTCTCCCACTTTAAAGACATGGAAACAAAGGAAAAAAGGCTGATGTCACCTGGCTTTGGGAGACAGAGCTTATGTGAGATGAGACTACAACCAAGGGCTCGCATATCTGGGAAAAACTCTCCCAAACGTCCCTGGGAGCACTTCACACACAGCTGAGGAAACAATGAAAGCTCAAAATTTCCCGGGTCTCATCTTATTCTATGCTGCTCTAAAATTAGACCTGGTTTACAGAGTCTGTTTCAGCTGTGTCAGGAAGACAGACAGCACACACCATTCTCGCAAGATTATTATTAATAATAATAGTACTGAGCAGAGAGGCACTTCCACGGTTCGGGCAGGTCAGCTCACCAGCACATGCGAACCCATGCCGTGGTCAGTCCTCCTGCAGACGCACTCACTATCTGCATTGCCTAAACAGAGAGAGGGTGGAGCAGCGCATATGTTATTATTAGCCCTCGCTGGGGATTTTTCATCCAAGTTGTTCGTTTGTTTGTTAAAACTGAAATGTCCAGCAGAAGCATACCACAGTCAATGATGGTCTTGTTGGGAAAATTTCCATAGGCCCAGCGTGGAGTTTCTGGGAAGAAAAGCCCCTCCTGGGGAAACCATGAGCCCACCCGGATCCCGCAGGAGGGCAGAAGATGGGGCCATCTCCCTGCACAACCTGGCCCCGAGCTCAGCTTCAGGCAGAGTTTTGCTTAGCGCAAGTGATGGTCGTATGCTTGCAATCATAACAACCCAAAAGACACCCCTGAAGCAACACATATCAGTGAGGAAAGTGGTCGCACCACACTGCAGAGGACCCTCTCCTGCTCCAAAATGCCCCTTCTATAAATAAACAATGGCTGCCTTGGCTGAGATTTGGCCTCCTCGCCCATCATTTGGACGTCCTCCTAGTCCCTATGATGCCTGATTCAGCAGGAACAGCTCCGATAGGAAGGAGGTACCCAGAAGGTCCCCACACCCTGCTACGGTGCTGCCTGGGGGAGGCTGGCAGCGGGTACTGCACTGTGCAAAAGCCGGAGCTCCATGAAGTAATACCTTCCTCTGGTGTACAGCCCCTCCTCTGACTTTCTCCTCGGATAATGGGGCTCCATGTTGCTTTAAATGAGGGACCACAGTAGCAAAAATGTAAAGTTCTTCCCCCGCAAAACAGAGCCTATCATCATACCAAGAAATTAAGAAATTATTTTTTTCCACAGTGCTATTAAGAAGGTGTAGCCCTGATGATCCTGAATGGAAATATGGGAACTTTCCTGAGGCTCAGAAAAGAGGAGCCAGTTTAGTCTGTGGTCCTCAGCAAGAGAATACAGAATTACCCATTTCCCAGTCTTTTGCTTTAAATGTGTTGCTTTAACTGCTAACCCGGAGCCTAGGCACAGAACATCAAAACAATCCCTCCAAGCATTCAATAAACAATGACAGTCCCTAAAATAGTTTTCTAGCGTTCTTATAATGTACTTCCAGGCATCAACTTATGTGACCTTGAACTGGTATCATTTCTCACTTGGGAATTCTCCCTTACCATTTGTTGCTGCAGCTCTTAAAGTATGAAGAATGAAGTGCTGGACTCTTGCACTCCTTCATTTCCTCCTTTCATTTATTTTGGGTTTGATGGGGAAAACATATGACTGGATATGCCATTACAGGCAGACAATCTGATAATCACTGGTTGATAGGACAGCAACTCTAAAAACTCTGTCTTTAGCCAGTTTGTTCTCTTTTTGTAACATCATCAGACTCGGTTGAGAAGGCTGTCTTTTGGCTATTTTTTTTTTCTTTTCAGAAATGCTACAGCATATGTCCAGCATGTTCAAGCCTTTTGAAGCAGAGATTCCAGAGGGTTTCAGGTATCCTTTTCCTTATTTAAAATCACTATCCAAAAACTCATTTTAGAGACCTACACACTGAAATGCTTTTCTGGGGTTTGGTGTTTTCATTTTGATGGCCTTTATGGGCCTTAAACAGGCTCTGTTTTTCCCCAAGTGGTTGCACGTCTTCCCAGGGCACTAAGCAGGGATCCCAAAAGGCTCTCTATTGTTTCTCCCTTGGGAAAGGTGAGATCAGCTATTGGCGACATCCTCCCTGTGCGAGGGAGCTCTGCCTCTCAGCAGATGAGATGCCCTGTGGGCACCGAGCCGCAGGAGTGAATGGTATGTGGAGGGGGCACAGGAGCTGGTCTTTCCTTTCTGCCCCCTCTTTCATGTCCCTCTGCACTAAGGCATGGTTGCTCTCCAAGTGCTTTTCTTGCTTTTTGTGCAAACACTGGTGGCACCACCTCAACTATTAGGTAGTTAGCTGAGGACCAGGCAGGAGAAAAAGGGCCCAGGACAGTCATTCCCCTGAGCTGGGCAGAGGTCAGAAACCCACCAAGAACCATAGTGCCTGAACACCGGAAGGGCAAAGAGACACAACGTTGCAAGACCAACCTCCCAGGCCTCCAAACTGCAGCTCGCAGCGCTTGGCAGTGCTCCAGGGAACACAAGAGCCTGCTGACCCATGACTCCCGCATGAAAGCACCTGTGACTTTTATGAAAACCAAACTTGCTGCCTGCGGTGTCCCTAGGACACTCCAGATCCAAAAGTCCTGGTTTACTGTAGGAAATGTGAAGGAGGGCCTCAGGCTTCACAGCATGTAAAAAATACAAGGCATCAAGTACACAGAGGCACCTAATAAAGTATCCCTTCAAACCATGTGTGGATTTACTGGGAGGGAGGTGAGTGGCCCTCAGGGGTCTTTTGCTTGCCTATTGGCACTGGCCTGTGTGGTGTGTGCGCCCGGACCCTGGGGTGCAGCTGGCGAAACGGCCCAATGACAACTTCACCCGAGGACATGCACGCACGCCCATGCACATATGCCCTGGGTCACACAGGGGCTGGACACAACAGAGCTTCTGTATAGGTCAGACAATAACATCTTCTGATCTCCATCCCACCTGCGGTTCCTTAACACTTGTGCCACACTCCAGGGAGACATGGGATAAAACTGGGGAAGACTTGGGACAATATCCTCAGCCTTCACATCTCCCAAAGGAGTGGGATTGAGGAGCAGGCATATCAAGGAAAAGCTTTAGACTGTAAACAGACAGGCAAAAGCAGAAAGCATAGAAAGAAAAAAAAAGGCAAGAAAAAAAAAGTAAGAAAAGAAGGAAGAGCAGAAGGGAAGAAAAGGAGCAGAGGAAGAACACTGCACTGGAGGGGGAAGCTCCTTTGCCTCTGCTGTGCAGGAGGCCAGGTGAGGTGAGCAACGCAGTCCCTTGGGATCGTATGGGAAAGTACAGAAGAAGGAACATAAAGGAAGGAGAAAGAACAGGAGACAGGGAGAGGTAGAGGAGAAGAAGAGACCTGACTAAGGGAGAAGAAAAGTAACACCAGGGCAGAGAAATTCAGGGCAGGGAGAGAAAAACGATGCACTGGAGAAACTGAGCAGGGGAGCCAAAGGGGGAGAAAGCAAGCATCCAAATGAAGAGAGATAAAAGCAGCGTGGTCCCAGAGGAAATGAACTGGACATTCTAAAATAGTGTTAGACATAAATAAATCAGACAGGAACATTTGGACACTTGAAAAAAATAGGAGGAAAAATACAGTGTGATATACAATAGCAGGAAAAAAGTGGGGCGATGGCAAGGGAAAAGAGGGAAAAGAAACAAAGAGAGAGAAAGAGAGAGTGAGCCAGATAGTCCAGGCAGTCCTGACATATTTACATGAACACTTTGAGGTGTTTGCTCTAATGAGCAGTTAGGGCAGCAAAGAAAGTACGGAGTAATGTAGTCACATCATTTATATGGGCAAATGGGGATTTTGCAAGCCGGAAGATATATGCACACAATAATTGTGGGTGAAAGTTTGGAGGCCAATAATTACAACAGTAAATCATAATCCTTTTAATATATTATCAGTTTGATACCCTGGCAATAAATGCATACACATATGGTTTCTGTGCTTAAGAAGCGGCAGGATACTTAACTGCTAAAACAAAGGGAAGGGAGAAGCTCTTTGTTGACTGAAAGTGTGCGAAAAAATCCACTAGTCTCCCTCCCTCTCTGTGATGGTCATCATTACTAGAGCTGCCTGGGAGTTTAACAGCATCGTTATTTTCTAATGGGAATGCACATCCTACAAAACTGAAATTTTCCAGAGGAAGATTTTGATTTTGCTGTGAAGAAAAAACCTATGAGAAAAGTCTGAACTAAGGTTTTCATTTTGGGTGACTTCAGCGTAAGCCAGAATTTTGAAAAATTGATATGAAAATTTTTATTATATTCTTATTAGTGGAATCTGAACATTCTCAGTTGGGAACAAAACATCTTTGAAATTTAGCAAATAAACGTATTCTAAATTTTGTTCTATTCATTGTTTCTGTAGCTCTGCAGTGGGAAACACACATTCCCATTGTATATATGTGCATTTTCCCACATACAAACAAGCAAGTGAATAAAATTGGGGGAAATAAAGAGAATAAACAAACATTCAGAGTTTATCTTAATTTTGAGCTAAATGTAAATGAAAGCCACTGTGGAGGCACTGTACCACACCATCTGTGCATTTCTTTTTTCTGAAGAGGCTTGGTGATCCTTGGCAGGGGAAGGGAATTAAGTATTTTAACAGTAATTTAGTAATTTAAGAAAAAACACCAGTCAATGTTTCAAAATGGTCAAGGATAGGAAATCTACCACTTCTTTAGTAAGCTATTCCAGTGATTAATTGTCTTCTTGTTTAAAAGTCTGTTGCTTTCTTCTCATCTGAAGTTGTCCAGTTTCAACTTCCAGCTATTGGACCTTATCATATCCTTCGCCTGCCAGAGCAAAGAGTTAGCTGTGATCAAATTTCTGTTCCCCACATAGGTATTTATAGATTGTGATCAAGCCACCCCTTAACTGTCTCTTCATTAGATAAACAGAGTGAGCTCCTCTAGTCTATCACAATAAGGCATGTTTTCCGGACCTTTCATTGTTCCTGCGGCTTTTCTCTCTGAACCCTCTTCAATTTATCCAGCATCCTTCTTCAAGTGTGGAAACCAGGGTGAAGAACAACATCCCCAGAGCAGTCATGATGGTGCCAAAGGCAGATGTAACATCCCTCTTCCTATTTTGTATTTTCAGAATCAGCCCCGTTGAGGGCAACATCCCTCCAGCAGCTCCTGCCCAGCCCATGAGCAACCCTGATTCCCTGCTTCTTTTTAGACGCAGTGACTGCATCCACCATAATGTTTTGGTCCAGCACAGTGGCAAGGTTCAGAAGTGACTTCTGTCCACTTCGTCCCATTCCTGCTTGCCCTGTGCAGGAGCAGGTCCGGGAGCAGTTTTGATGCACACAAACTAGATCCCTCTGGGAGGAAAACAAGCAGCAAGTTCCATTCCCGGCATACACCAAAGGCATCCCAGGCCCTGCTGGAGACATCAAGGTCTGAACCAGCAACTGATCCTTCAGAGCGCATAAACCCACGTGTACGGTGAGGGTGAGCAGTGCATGGGACCCAACTAAATCTAATTTGACGTGAAACACTGAACTGCATAGAGAGACCCCAGCAGGAACTGCTTCAGTCTGCTAGTCCACTTCTCTTCTGCCAAATTATTTGCAAAGGTAGACAAGGCTAGTGATTTCTGGGATATTACATGTGGTCCTATTGAGAAAAAAAAGACTTTTGCTGTCATCCAGCTTTTCAAGTAATCCAGGAGATTTTCCCTTTGTTGTCCACATTATTTATCACTCTACCAACCTTTTTTTTCACCTGTATGCCTTTTTAGAAATAATTATAGGTGCTCTTCAAGACAAAACCCTTGAATAGCAGAAGGCCAATTATCACTTGTTTGAGGACCCCATTCAAAACACCAACTTAATAACAACTCTCCATTGACCATTGCATTTTGAGACCAGTGTGTCACACTTTCAGTGAGACGTGGTGATTTCATATCTTTATAATTAAGTTTTATAATTAAGAAAATATTTGTTTTCTTAATCAAATTTGCATAATGTGCCAAGCTAAATGCCATACAGAAATCAAAGTATTTTACATCAAATACTATTAGCTGTGATGGCCACATTGATAATGTTGTTTTAAAAAGGTACCAAGTTAGCTGCATAAACACTTATTAAAAGATTTTTCCTATGATAATCTCTTTTACCAAGTTGTTGGCAGAGTCCTACATCAGCTTTTATTTCTCCAAAACCAGGGAGGGTCAAATGGAAAAGCATATGATTGCTTTTTTTTTTAGGCATCTTTTAAACAATAAAACAACAGTGTATGCTTTCAGTCCTCTCAAACTTTTCTAGAGCTCACTGTCTTCTGCAAAGACATTATTTATAGTCAAAGATGTTTCTTGACCTGCTCTTTTAGAACTTGTGGACATAAGCTGTTCAAGCCCCTCGCTTAACATATCTGCTTTAGTAGATGCTGTTTAAACATTTTCCTGAATTATTTTTGTAACGGAAAATACTTTATCACTATCACAGGATTATAAATTTTCATCATTTTTTTCCAACCAATGCAGAAAGCTATTCCTTTCTTTTCTGTGTTAGTATCGATAATTCCTCCATTCCTATCTATTGGGAGAAACCTCATTGATAGGTTTTCTTCCCTAACATAAATCAAAAACTTCTTCTTGTCCTTAACTTGTATGATCTTTAACTCTGTTGGCCAGATATTTCTTTGTACATTTTCTTGCTTTCCCTATGGATTTATCACCATTCCTATCTTCTGATTTAGATTAATTTCTGTTGCCTCACTCTTTCTTCCAGTTGTTACATATGGGCTTTTGTATAGTAGAACAGCTTTCACTTAAGCTATGTTGTTTTGTTTTTTAACAAGTATGGCTTTTTAATAAAATGTTTTTAAACAGTTTGCAATTATCATTCACATTTTTCTGTTTAAATTCTCCCAGTAGATTCGTCTTATAATTGTTTTCAGCTTTGCAGAACTGGCCTTTTTAAAGAACCAAGAATGCATATTACTGGTTTGTGTTTTACACTTTTTGCACACAAATATAATCAAGACATGATCTTTTGCACATACACAGCCATTCACTTGAGTTCTGTAATCAATTTCTCTCTATCTGTCATAATTAGATCAGCTTTTTGCTGAACTTCAATGCATTTGAAATGTTAGCAGAAGAAATAAAAGCTCTGCTCAGTGGTTAGGGGAGACTGGAGAAGACACACACTCAAGTCATTGCTCCACATTTGGCAGAGAGGGAATTTGAATCCTTGCTGCCCTGAGTGAGTATCCCAGCCACTGTATGATGACCCTTTGAACATCACCGTCCTAATATATCTAGCCATTTTTTTCCAGTTTTATTCTGCTTTAAAAAAACAGAGTTTTAAATGCTGTCAGATTATAGTGTAATTTTTCTGTCAAAATTACATCTCAATTTTCTTATTATTCACACCTAGAACGAGAAAAATATTCCAGACTACCCCAAAATAATGATTTAGTTAAGTCACAAAACAAAAAAATCCACTGTTCACACATCTCTAATTATTACCAACCATTTAACATTCTGCTTGAGCAAATTTTCTCACTCTGTTTCAGTACCATTGGAAGAAATATATGCCAAATTACGTACTACAGATGGGTCAGGAATGATAGAACTTCTTGATCTCATGTCCTTGGACAGATTTGCTCTTTACTTGCTCAGGAGTCTGATTTTCTACCAAGTGAAAGTATACTTTTTCCCTTTTTGGACTTCTTTATTATTACTTTAATATCTTCCTGAGTATTCAAGCCAACCCATCCTTTAGGAAATTGTTTCCCCTTCCACGGAGGTAAAAACTATCCAAACTTTACATGTGTCTCTTCAGAGAGAAGGTAGATGGACGTGCTCAAAACCCAGTCTTTTACCTTCAAAGACAGTCGATTTGCTCCACTTACCTATGTGTCACTTCCCGGCCAGGCTCTTCAGCTTTGTCTCCTTCTGCTTATGGATTAAAAATAATCTCCTAGGAGGTCACCTAACCAATTCAGGTCTGTCATCACAGCTCCTTTTCCTTTGAATCCAGGGTACTGAGGTTCAACAAACCTAGCAGTCCCAGACATCATCAATTTTCTGAAGGTCTGTACTTGTTCCTGTCCTCCGGTGATGTGTATTTCTGTTGAGTCCCCAGCACATTATTCATGCAGAGGCTGCACGGTCCTCTCCATTAGACAGGGCTACATTCACTCTTGGCAGTGGTTCTCAGAGATTTTATTACATATGTCTGTCTAAATTGCCACAGTTTTTACTTTCAGATGGGTAACTTGCTCCCATCACCTGTGCTTTTGTCATTTCTGGCTTAGACCTGCAGCACATCCTTCACATGAGGCTGCATTGCCATTTAATTGGAAGAGGCTGTGGTGCAGAAGGCAATCACACACCTGGTATGCACATCTCCTATAGAAAACATAGGACCTCTGTGCACTGGGACTTGTTTCAGCTACTTTTGAGGAGATTAACTGCTTTTAAGCTGCTGGCTTTGGTCGAGGAAGCCCAGAGCCTCCAGGGAAGATCCTTCCCAAGAGAAATAGTCTGTGATGCATGCACCTTTCAGAGATGCAGGCATCAGAAGCACTGATGACTGGATTGTGTCCCCTTCAAAATAACAGAGAAGGTATAGTCAGCAAGATACTCCCTAAAAGCGTTGTAGGCTTCATAAATCCCTTCCTGCAGTCTGAAACCATCTGTATTTATTGACTTTTGGGCAAGATACAGGAACCAAGTGTTGGGGCTGCTCTTTGAGGAGCCTTAGGAGCACTGGCTGATGAATGGCGCACCAGTATTTATTTACTTCAGTTTGGTAGAAGCAGTGAGTCAATTATATTGCATTTTGGTTTTGCAGTCTTAAGTTGGCAGAGTTCTTAGAGCCTATGCAGGAACACATTTTATTTATTTTAAATAACTAAAAAAAAATAGAATAAATAAAATGATGCAGTTGGTGTAAGATTTATGATGTCCTGAATTTTCCATGATTTTAAGTGGTTGGTTTTGTGCATGACGTGTTAGTCAAGTATGCAGTCCATTACTAGTCTTGTCTGGCTTTCGAAACAAAAGGGTTTTTGTTGTGGTGAATCGCAGAGAAAGCCTTGCAGGTCCTATTTTTATGGTGACACTTACAAGGAAGAATCCCATGAACTCCCATCAGCCTTCCTGGAGAGCAAGGGTTAGGATTCGTATGGCAGATACAGTGATGCCAGTCCCAGAAAGCCTAACACTGAAAAAAAAAAATTGTTGAATAACTTCACAGTTTTTGCCATGGTTCTGCACAGAAGGTATCCAATGCATTTGCATCATTCAGCCACAAGCAGCCAGAACCATAAAGTCTTTCAACACTTTTCATCAAGTTTTGTGCCTCATTAATTTTTTAATCATTTTAATTAATAACAAACTGATTTCCTCCCAAGCCCAGCTCAGAACTGACAGCTCAGTTTGGCATGGTAATGATGACAGCAGATTTAAGAAAAATGCTCTTATTTAATAAAATTAACTGAGTAGGTACTAAAACACATCATTTATGGGCGTTGAACAACCCCTTGAATGCTAACATCTTCAAAGCAGATGCTCACTTTAGCCAGCCCCTGGCTTAAGGGTCCCCATCAAAAATCACAGTCTTTCCCTTGGCTTCAATGGACATTGGATTAGCTTTCAAGGCTCAATAGATGAGCTTCTAGGGGCTTTTCTGAATGTTAGGACAATCTTTCCTTAAAATAAATTTTGATGTCAAGAAGGCTCACTAACACATTACCAACAGGGCTATGAAACGTTTGCCTGATCACAAATCCTTCCACACCAAAAAGAAACCTTCTAATACACTGGAAAGCCGCAGTTAGGTCTAGGAAATTCTTATGTAAAGCAACTTAAGATAAATATGGAAATTAATAGATTAGAACAGAAATGTGTTCGGTGAGTTATTAAACGAGGTAATCCAGGCCTCCTTACCCATGTGCCACCATACACTCTGCGTTCTTCCTTAAGCTTATCCTAATGTGTTTTCCTTAAGGCTCTTTTCCACTTCCTTAGTTCATGAAATGAAGTAACATTAGCTTGTCTCAGTGTTAACAGATGTTGTGAGAAATTATTTTAGAGTCAGTCGTATCCTGTATCTCTCCATATCTTTTAGCTCTATTGCAACAAATTCTAGGACATTTTTTCCAACAAAAAATATAGAGATTTACACCACACCCTTGCTGTCATTAAATAAACTTAACATCAGGTTAAATCATTGCAGTCAAAGTATTTTTATACATTTTAGAAGTCTTCCTGCATCCTCACTTCTCCCTTGAGCTGGCAGGGATCCAGTTTGGGACACAGCTGTACACTAAAGGGACTATGGAAAATCAAAGAGTGGTAAAACCTAAGGGCAGAGAGAGGCCAGTGCATTCACCAGTCTGTGCCTTGCAGACATAACACCCATAACAAATCTGAATTTTCAGGAGCAAAGCAGGAGGCAGTAGCTGATGCTGATTAATTATTACTATTCACTACTTTTTAGTGGTGTCTCTGCCCATTTACAGCCTTCATGGAAGAAAAGAAATGAAGAGAACCATGAGCAAGTGATGGGCAAGTTTCAAAAATGCACTTCCAGTAAATTCAGGTGAGCAACCAAAATTTTGGCTACCTGCCTGAAGCCCACATGACAACAGCAACACTAATGAGCTTCCTAGGTAGGAATGAATAAATGAAGGAAAGGGAAAAAAATCCCATTCACTCCAATGGGCTTCAGCTGAGACCCCTGCTCTTTCAGAAAGTGCGATAAGATACTTTAAGGGAAAACTTTGTTCTAACGAATTTTCCTTGAAATCCACACCCATTCCTCATGGCGGCCTTCTCAAAGGAACCACCCCGGAAGAGTACAACAGGTAATTCAGGGCCTTCACTAGCTGGCTTTCCCATGTCTCCACAAAGCTTTACCAAGATTCCTCAACCCACTAATATAAATGTAACTCATGCATCATATATTTCTCCCTTTCTCTTTTGCCTGCCAGTCTACACAGATTACAAAGCAGCCTGAGCAGTCAGTGTGTGATTCATGTATTTCAACAGCCTAGCTCCTGAGCAGGGCTTGGCCAGGACGCAGCACTGTTCCCACCAGGTACCACCAGGTTTCTCCCAGGTGGAAACCACAGCAGGAAGGAGAAGGTGCCAGCGTGAACTCTGATGTGCCCCCAGGTTTAGGCCACCATTCCAGACATGATGGGTCCCCAGATCCTTCTGTTTTGATGTAGCCCTTGTGTCTTAATGGCTTGGAGATAACAGCGTTGGGATTTTGTCTCAAAGACTCATGGTTTAAAATGCAGAGGTCTCAAATTCAGTCTTCATGGTCATCAGGGAGGGATAAAAATAAGTCATTTCTGGCTTATAAAGTTCATTGCACTGTGTTAAATTTATAAAGGCATATGTGAACCTGTGATTACAGAAAGGCTTAATGGAAAATGAGTTTGCTTAACTGTTTTTATTGTTTGTTCTTGATTTGGGAGTAATTCCATACAGTGGCTGGCACTCTCACATCTCATTATCTTCAGAGAAAACATGCATTAAAGTAGGACTGGATACAGATCATATTTTCCTCTGATTCCACAACTTCTCTGACATGAACAGGACTGAAACAGATTCATGTCAAGGCTGAATCTGGCCCACTGATGTCAGCCATTTGAATGCACATACAATATGCTGTAAAACAGAGTATTTATGAAGACTGCACCATGAATGTGAAGAGACAGGCTGAATCATATTCTCATAGTGAATGAGTGATGACACTCTTTTATCCAAACAAAAGAACTAATGTCTATTAGAAGGATGGCCTCAGGCAGTATTGCTTTAGGAGAACAAAGACACTTGGTTTGTTGTAGCATATGTGGTAAGAGTGCCGACAGATCAAGCAAAAAAACCCAGCCCAGCTAAAGAAGGGCATTTAGATCTGCCTTGTGGATGGGACCAAGGGTCTGACATTTACAGATTACACACTGGTTACTGAAATAGAAACCAGTCACAAAAGTTTGATAACAATAGCAAAAAAATTTAAAAAAAACATGAAGTGTACAGTTCTCACTTGGGGTGACTCATGCAGAAACGTGGCTCATGCTTGACTTAAGCACCCAGAAGATAAGCAGGAAGCAGTGTCTTGTCTTATGGCTAAGGGGGGAAGAGGGAGGTTTTAGTACTGTGAGGCTTCACATTTCCTCCATGACATCTTCAGCTGAAGAAAAGTACAGCAGGTACGAGCAGCCTTCAGGGCAGCCAGCTCATTTTGAGCTCAGTAGAAAACTACTCAAAAAAAAAAAATTGCCACTCACATATCTGTGAGCACCTAGCAGTCAGGGTATTTCCTGAGAAACTTTACTCCTCACAGGAAATACAGTGACTTATGCCCTTCAGGCTACAGAAGGAAGACTTCATCGGATATCCTGCAAGCCACAAGCCGTTTGTCTGGATTTAGAGCCGCACAGCAGTACTGCATCACTCGGGGGCCGCCTTCACATCCCATGGAAATGCAGGTTGCCTGGCCCATCCGTGGGGCCAGGTTGTGACTCCTGGGCTTGGAGCCTCCCTCCACATTACCAAAGAGCATCTTCCAAGGATGCAGGCAAGAGCTGCACGCTTTTGGGCGAATGCAGGCCATTCCGTTCAATGGCCAGTCTCACAAGTGATTCGCTGTGCTGGCATCACTGTGCTGAGTGTGATGACCGGACAGGCATGCAAGCCACTCTCAGCAGTTTCATGCCAGTCCGTGTGACAGCTCATTTGTTTCTTATGAGCACTTCTCTGCAGGATGAGGGCCCCTGAACGCACACCCCAGGTGCACAGCATTCGTATGATTTATACGCGTGTTTTATATCACGTATGGGATACGTATATGTAATGCAGCCGTGGCCCTGCCCTCCCTGTATGACAACATCACAGTGCAAACATCACAGCATCACTGATGCCAAAACACAAACATCATAAAACGATCATCACGGTATTGGGGCCATAAACATCACATCAACTCAGACCCTAACAGGCTTAATTCATTCCTTTAGGCAGCACTCCAAGAAAAATGACAAAAAAAAAAAAGAAAAGAAAAGGCCTGGTGGGTGGGTGGCACATGCAGATGGGAGTGTGGGTACCTAAACATCCACTTTCCCCTGGGGTCCCCAGGAGGTATCTGCACTTTATTAAAACTGGCTCTTCTCATCTCAGATTCATGCATCTCAAATCAGGATAAACTTCTGTAACCACATTAGTCAATCCAGACGGATTCGTCCATTACTTAATGCATTACTCAGATTTCAGTAACAGAAGGTATGTGATCTAGAGTCAAGTTCTGTTATGCTTGGATGAAAATAAAAATACTAAAAAAGCTCTTGGTAACTGCACCTGTGAGACAAGATTCACTGATTTTTGGGAATGATGAATGTCCAAATGTTTGCTAACAAGTAATTAAAAAAATATGCATCTCCATGTAACTTAACAGCTTTGTTCTGATGATCATATCGAAGGACTAATTGACTATTAACCAGCTATCTCTGTCAACAGAGAGCAAAGGGACATTTCCTCATCACTGTTTAAGCAACTAAGTTTGGTCATGTGCAGTTATTGCTACAGTAGCAGAACAGCATAAAGAATCCATGTCTGCTTATTAGGAAAATAAAACAGTCAGAAAAAAATAAATAGTGGTTCCCAAAGTTAAAACAAGGAAATCGTGCATACTACATCATGGTCAAATTTGCTACTCCAGATTTAAGGAAAAAAAAAAGGTAAAAAAATCTATGTTTGAGTGTTTTGCATTATTCTCAAAATTATTTGTAGGAGTTTGTATGGCTGGTAATTTTATTTGTTATTTGCCAGGAAATATCTCCCAGAGGTTACAAGTGGCTTGGAAATGAGGAAAATACATTTTAAAAGGTGATGAACCTTTGCCGCTCTTCACCCACTCTTGGTTTAACACACAGTCGGTGCATTAGCAAAAGGGGAGCTGAATCCTTTCTGAGACTCAGTCCGTGGTGCAAAACCATGTGCTGCATGCTGTTCGCCATGGCCTTTAGCTGGAGACCTCCCTGCCAGAAAATAATGAACTCTTCACTGTTCTACTGTTGCAGCTAAGGAAGGCTCCATGACATCTCACGCCATGTCAGTAAAGATGGAGCCTGATTCATGACAAGTGTTTTTTCTAGCACTGCCACCCTGTTTTCCTCCACTTACTTCCCTCTTCCCCATCTTTTCTCCACCCTGAGGCGCTCTGTGGAGGTGGAGGGAGATAAGGTCTTTAAGGGCCAGGGTGATCATGACCAAAGCTGGTGCATGGCAGCAGCAGCTTCCCGGGGCCTCAGCTCCTGAACCTGTAGGTGGAGCACTGCTCTCTTCTAGGAGGCTGGTTGGAGGCAATTGGAGAAAAGCAGTATCAGAGTTAGAGGTCCTTCTTGCTAGCTAGGCAAGCTCCAACCAGGGACTTTGCAAAGCACTGCTTTATCCAAGACAGCAGCTCAGCTGAAATGGCTGTGCCCTGGAAAAGGCAAGCTGCCAGCACAGCTGGCAGATACACAACACAGAGCCTGGCAAATACTGAGACGTCTGAAGGGCCTGAAGATCCCATCATGCTGCTACTCCTTTGAATCAGATCGGTATCTCCTCCACTAACCCTTCCTAATCTGGCCTGCTCTGATCCTTCCCAGCTGTTGCCACTGCTTATCGTCTTTTCCACACGGACATGTTAAGGAGCAGAGAGCAGCAAGGAGAAGAGGTTGGCAACAGGGGGGCAACAGGGGCCAAAGGGCTTATGGGTGCCAAATGTTTGGCTTGCCCCAGGCTCAGGATAGCCCTTGGGGATCCTGGTCCACGTTATTGACACTCAGTCTGGAGTAGGTCAAAGACCATGTGGATTGAATCAGATGATCATCCACACTGATAGTGAAGACTGACCTTAAGGTTATCATTAGGCTTAGATCAGCTAAACATTTATACTGTGACCCCCATGCTCAACACATGCTGAGGGATCTGCAGGAGTTTAGCTCCATGGCTGCTCCTGGCTACCTACCTCTCTGCAGCGTGTTTGCAGGCATCAAGCAGAGGAACTCAGCCAGCATGGCCATGCCCTGTGATCCTGGCCGCCCGACCACCCACACTCTGCTTCTCCCCACTCTTCCTGCAAGTGGAGATGACATCAGTCCTGCTTCACGTATACGTAACACACAGTGACTTGAAGAGGAAAGTGTGCTGTTAGGATGACACATGCCACTTAGGATGGGTAAAGGGGTTACTTCGAGGCTGACTGCAAATGTCAGTGTAGACACACCCAGAGACTGTTTGGGAAGAAAGCCAGGAGGTGAGTTTAGGGGACTTTGTGTCTGCAGTCTTGTCGATGTGTATGTTGAAATCTCCCAGGATGACAAGTCAGGGTATTTCATCACCATTGTCAACAAGGTATCAGTGAACTCCTTTATGAACTCTTTTGTCTGTAGAGATCTGTAAATGAGCATAAAACTCTGTGTTAGCTTTGGCTCTGGTTTCTATTGTCAGATGAATGAATTCAAACCTTACTCTCAGCCTCCATGAGAGCTGCCAAATCCCACCCAGAGGAACTATCTGGGCAGCAAACTGCTTTATCAAACCTCTGTGCCCTAGCACTTAACTGAACTGTTTACCAAGTGCTCTGGATGATTTTCCTGCTCTGCAGAAAAGACCATGTACATTCAGGGAGGTTCACAAACAGCACAGGTGCTTTCTGCCTCCGTTCACCAAGTGTCAGGCAGCCTCCTGCCCTGGGGACACCATATTCACTCACCAAGGACTATCAGACAGTCCAGTGACTGTAATCAGATCACTTGGGTTAAGGCTCCAGCTGGTCACCTGCAGGAACCTGGAAGTATTGGATCTTTCCCCCAGTACACATTTAGCTGAATGTTTTCTCACTGGTTTGCTGCTTCCTTGCCTTGCTCTGAAGTTTGGCCACAGCTGGAGATGCAATGCTGAAGTGGGCAGATGAGGGTGCTGAGGAGGCATAGAAATCGGCCTCTTTTTTTTTAAGGCATGCCTTTTTCACATCTCTTTAGTTAGCAATGTTCACTCCAAACCTAAATATTAAAACTTCACTGTCAGCTAGGAAAAAATGCTTGTCCCTGTAGCAGTGACAGAAACCTTGGAAGAACTCAGACAATTTGGGACCACTTTTCTGAGTTACAACCAGCCTGTATTCCCACCTTCCCTAGGTTTGCCCAAGGATGACTTTGGTTCTACTTAGATTAATGTGTGGGCCTCTAGGGAAATGAATCTGTCAGTCAGAACTAAAGTTCCACAAGGAATCAGTGAAATGTGTGGGTCCCTGGTTACATGAGCAAGAAAGTGGCCATGCCGGTAAGCAAAGGAAAGCATCCTTCTCCCATACTTATAACATATGGGCTATATGTAAAAATAGCCCCTAGTCAGCAGCAGCGTGTGTTGCTCACATGTGTGGGCAATATGAGGACAAGTTTATTTCCAAGTCCCCTTTCTCCCATTATTAGTCCCTTCCCTCTGATTTTATGTGGGTTTTCCAAGGATGAAGGTTATCTGAGGACTTATTTTCAGCAACAGATATTTTTAAAGGACTGGAGGTTATCTGAGGTTTAGCTTGAAAATAACAGTACTTTGGAGAGTTTGCAGCCCCGCCTAGTATCATTTAGTTGAAGATATGCCCACATGCACAACTAGTCAATTCACTCTGGTAATTTAACAGCGTTGTTGAATTCCTCACTGATGCAATGGTTTCACTTGCTAACATTTATAAATAACACTTTCTAAAAAACTCCATTTACCCGGGACATCCTGGCTAACAGTGTTTTGGCACAGGTTACTCTTTCCTTCATCATTTTGTAGCAAGACCTCAGCAAAGCAATCCACGCAGACATGAAGCTGTCAGCCCTTAGAAAACTCCAACACAAAATACTGAATAAAGCATTCCTCAATAACACAGGCTAACAAACTATATTAAACCCTTTCTTCATGCTCCACACTGCACTCCCAAATGAGGAAGTTCAGAATATCAAGTTTTATCTTTGAGGCACCCAGTAGTCACATCCTGTGACATCTGAAAGTCCACCTAAAGCTGTAGGAAGAAGAGTGGTTGACAAGCACACTCCTCTGACACATTTAAACTACCCACCACAGGGCAAAAACCCATTTGGGCTCTGAGTTTTCCTATCTATTTCTTATTTGTTTCCTGGATCTCAAAGTATGCAACATGATTCCCAAGAAACTAAAGGACATGATAAATCTCATCACCACCAGCTCCATGTGTGAGTGTACACTTTTTGATTCCTTTTTGCTAATAAAAACCCAAAGCAATGTTCATGAAAGAAAAGAAAAGCTGGCAAAACCTGCAACCCTATCTGAGACACCCCCACTCCACACATTGTCCTCACCCTCTCCGAGGAGAGAAGGAGGAAGCCGCATGTGACAGAGGTAAGTCATCATGTCTAATGTCAGCTGGATGGTGCCAGGATGCCTTGGTGATGAGAGCAGGGTGTGCCCTAGGCCAGTTTTACACCAGTGCTCACCAGCACATCCCAGGACACAGGGTGAGCTGGAAGGAGCTTCTCCCACAGCACCTTAGGCAGCCCCAAAAACCATAGAGACAGTCACAAACCGGGACCCTGTGTCCTGTTACCTCCACGTAAGCAAACTTCAGCAGCCTGACCTTTCTACCAAAATCCATGTTTGCTTCTGTTTTAATTGAGTTTCTGAAGAAAGGACACCAATGTGGCTAGAAATAGCATATTTTGAGGTCAAGAATTCAATCTGTTCTAGAGAGGCCTACTGCTGGTGCTCTTGGCAGTGCTCACTCAGCACTGAAGTCAGCCAGTCCCCAGGAAGCACTTGCACTCGCTCGCTCGCAAAGCAATAGCTGTGCAAGTGGCCAACATTCAGGCTTGGCTGCTGAATCAGAAAAGGTTTTTAAAACTTCAACTCAGATCAACCTAAATCATTTTCTTGAGACACAGAGGGATGGGGGAAACAGAAAAGTGTCCTTTTATTTCACACCCCATAGTTTCATTTTCAGTCACTTGAATGAAAAGTAGAGGGAACGAAGGGCCGAGCAGGTCATTTCATCTCTCTCCCATCCCATATCCCAGTGGTCAATGAGTCCACTTAGGATGACAGTTGTCCAAATTCACTTCTTTTCCTCTTTTTCTGAAGAGATTTGAATCCTTATTTCTGCCCTTTCCCAAGAGTGCTTCAGACACCTTTCTCAGGGCATTCCAGGCATGGGGATAATCTCTTTTGGGACTGTATGACTTTGCATATATAATTAATATTAATTGGACAAGGAGCAAAAATGTTGCCTCCCAGGAGAATGGTCCAGCCTCTAATCTAAAATCATCTGGTGTACCTCTCTGTATCAGTGATTAGTCAATGCCTGCTGGTCCCCACGAGGGACTAAGACAGTCTTTCTCCAGTGCACACAATGATGAATAGGCTCTTTGGAGTTGGAGATGTGGGTTCAGAGCTACTCAGAAGAGCAAATCATATCTGGGTGCCTCACACTTCTAGTGCATGCCACGTTGAATTTGTGATTTGGTAAGTGTATTAGTACATCATCACAACTTTGGTCAGTGCTTCCACATGCATACACAGCTCTCCAAGCCCGTGAATTTGTTTTTCATTCCAGAATGAATGCAATTGCATGAATAGATTTTCTTGTGGTATCAATACACTGTTCTCAAAAACAGAAAAAAAAATTGCTAAGCTGCAGTTGAGGTTAGTAATATAAACCCCTTCACTGGGCAGTCTAAGAATCTCCCAGTTACTGATGGGTTTATCATGCAGTTGGCAGCAAGAAGAGCTAACAAAGCCTGGATGTTTCATTCTGTCAAGCAACGGAGGAAGCATAACTGGTTGTCATGGTCTTGCCTCCCATTTCCTTCACTTAGAAAACATCTTGGGTGTTTTCTTTTGAACTTTAATGACAACTGGAGAGAGACAGTCCATCCCAAACCCCGAGGCTCTGGCCCAGTCCTCCACATGCCTGAGATCTCATGCCTGTATTTGGCATAAGACTGGTTGAAGCACAAGAAGACTGTGAGAAGTTAAGCCTCACCGTAGATCAGTTCAGCTCCACAGGGTATTGAGCAGCCAGGATACTGGAGCATCGTCTAGTCAGGTATAGTGGGTTGGGGTCACTGTATACAACAGAGGGGCTGAGTAAACCACTTGCATTACTCTCCAAAGGAAAGAGATAAAAGCACTTAGAAAAAAAGACCTAACAAGCAATCTTTCTTAAAACAATCTTTTCTAAAAACAAGAGAAAAGAGAACAGTAAACCATCCTGCTGACGGTTCCAGTATGGGAAAGGGCAGAAACATATCTGTATTTTTCTTTCACCCCAAAGAGGATGAATGCAAAGGGAGGCTTTGACATGTGCAATGAGGGAAATCGTTCAGCACCAAGAGAGAGCAGAAACATCCCAACTTCCTCACCTCCCTTTGGCAGGGACACGATGGAGGCAGGCGCAGCACTGGACTTCACTGTGCCCTGCACTCTCCTAGCAGCTTTTGCCTATCTGTGTAGTTGCTGATGGTGACAGTGCAGATGCTGTTAGTAGTTTGCTATTACGTAGCAATCATTATCTCTTCCAAGAGAAAATGAGCAGCATTTGAAAACAAAAAGGAGAACAACAGAAGGCTTGGACTAGCCAAAGAGAGGGCCACCAAGAAACTGAACTCATTTTTAATAGGAGCTTATTTTTACTAAAAGGTGGCAAAATGTATGTGTGTGTGAAACCCCATACATTTATGTCACTTACAGGACAGACTGCACTTTCTTAAAAATATTGGCATCCATGTGGCATATGACCTTTGTTCCTGTGGCAATTTTGTTGGAGAGAAAAATATGTATCACTAACTCAATATATTTTCTTAGGGTGTAATGCTTATATTAGCATAACAGTGTCTTACAGCATCACTACAGCTAAGCTTGTGTCAGCATTTCCATTACAGCCATCCCTCTTCAGGACTGTTTGGAGGAAGCAGGATGTGTAAAGGACTGTTTAGGGGCTGAGTTTCAGTCTTAATTTTGAAAGCATTTGTTTTTGTTAAATCAGAAGAAGATGGCCGGGCTTCTCGGCCTCACATCTGACCAATCATGACTTAAGTCCTATTCTGGGCAGAGAAGGTTTTGCGGACAAGATTATAGCTATCTTTTCATGAATAGGAAAAAGAATGTCTTGCCAAATAACATGATTTTATCGTGAGTTTTGCAGTATGCATTGCTATTCCTAAAGGCCCAGCTCCTGACTTTTGTGAACTTCTGATAAATTCATATTTAACTTTTGTTTACTTGATTGTTGCTATGTTAAAAAAAATACATTTCTGAGAGAAACCAAGGCACATGAACCCTAAAAATTCTCACACCTCATGTCAAGTGTAGGAACTTCCAAAATATTTTTGCACCTAATATTTTTACCTATAACCTTGAAAATCAGTGACAAGATTTATCACATTCAACAAAGTAAACTGACAATGTTAACAACGCGTTTAACAAACAGAAAACTCAGGAAAACCTCCAGTCCAACCCACATAACAACTGTAATTAAATCAGGGATTCTGGGTTGCAGCATGATTACAAGTTACAGAAAAGATGGAAGCTACATCCATGGCAGTCCAGGGTTTTCACTCGGTTTGAGTGCTATGTATATATTTAATGATGACACAGTCCAGCACTAGGAATGTTTAGGGACAGAAAGCTCAGACAACTAGAAGTCACTGGAGGATAAGAGGGTGTTCTGATTTTATATAGAAGTTGCAGATATGTAACAGAAAAGAAATTTCCACACACGTTTAAAAATTAAACAGTTCTATCTCAACCTATCACAACTAGAGAGTTTTTGAGATATGTGGTTTTGCATAGTTTGGAGAATATTTTTAAATATAAAGCTCTAAAGGCAAAAAGAATATGTACAGTAGTATAATTCACATATAATCACTATCATGTCTGATGCACCTAAATATTTCACTAATGCAGGGTACTGTGCCTAGTGAGTGCTAGATGTAGCATATATGAAGAGCTTCTTTACTCAGAGAAAGCCTTTATCTGACATCAGAGGGGAGTTCACGCATCTTTAATAGCGTATCAAATGACATCGTCAAATACCTTTTAAAACTAAGGAGATACTGCATTATATTGGGAGATGCCTATAGGTGTCATTTCTCCCCTGCTTGTGGATATTCCTTTGGGGGGCACAGGCGAATTATTTTCCCTTTAGAAAGAGAAAGGGAGAGAGAAAGAGATAGTTTTTGAGAGAATGGCAAAGAAAACTTGACTGTAAGATCTAGAGGAGTGGTCATAAGACCCACATTACACACTTGTGGCTGCAAAGAAACATGACCCTCCTGGTAGATCACAGACTGTTGGTTGTGCTGCTAAGTAAAATCACAGAATCATAGAATGGTTGAAGTTGGAAGGGACCTCTGGAGATCATCCAGTCCAACCCCCCTGCTCAAGCAGGGTCACCTAGGGCAGGTTGCCCAGGACCCTGTCCAGACGGCTTTGAATATCTCCAAGGATGGAGACTCCACAACCTCTCTGGGCAACCTGTTCCAGTGCTCTGTCACCCTCACAGTGAAGAAGTTTTTCCTCATGTTCAGATGGAAGTGTCTGTGTTTCAGTTTGTGCCCGTTGCCTCGCGTCCTGTTGCTGGGCACCACTGAGAAGAGTCTGGCCCTGTCCTCTTTACATCCTCTCTTCAGATACTCATAAACATTGATAAGATCCCCTCTCAGTCTTCTCTTCTCCAGGCTAAACAGGCCCAGCTCTCTCAGCCTTTCCTTATATGAGAGACGCTCCAGTCCCCTAATCATCTTTGTAGCCCTTTGCTGGACTCGCTCCAGTAGCTCCATGTCTCTCTTGTACTGGGGAGCCCAGAACTGGACACAGTACTCCAGGTGCAGCCTCCTCAGGGCTGAGTAGAGGGGAAGGATCACCTCCCTTGACCCGCTGGCCATAATAGTATCACAGACCAAGGAGGAACTAACTGAAAGTGCCCGTTCACTACAGGAAAGCTGCAAAGAGGGGAAATAATATGTTCTGCTCTCACGCAGAGGCTTTCTTCTTCCACGGTGAGGCTACTGATGCAAAAGGATGGGCACCCTCCACTCCATCATCTCTGGAGAAAAAGGTACTTGATAACTGCATTACAGGGGAAGATTCAGATGTCCAGAGCAAGGTGCTGAATGTGCCGCTTGGAGGCAGACGCCAAAGCTCAGCAGCGACAGGAAGAGCTCCCACATGGCCAGTGCCCACTGCATCCTGCTTGCTGTCTCCAGCCTCTGCCCTCAGGCTGCTTTCAGAGGTGCCTGCGGATCCAAGGGGCAGCCTCAGCACCTGACTCAAGCAGCCGGGGCTGGCCAGCTGGGGTAGCACGGCTCCCGAGTTGTATGCCAGAAAGCCAGTCTGGCTTTCACCCTGCTCCCTTGCAGGGAAAGGGAACACATGGCTACAAAATAAAAGATTTGGGAGGCACACAATGATTATAGATACCCAGTCATGTCTGTACCGCCTTTGTAACTTGCTATTTCTCCTTTAAACAACATCGTTCCTTAAAAACTCATGTTGTTTCCTCTCCTCAGTTACTTTATGGCTATGAATCTCCCTCTAAACTGAAAATAATGCACATTGCAGTCTTCTTGGTTTCAGTGGCTTCAGACATGCCAAGCATTTTCATGCACATTAATAAAGCAAAAAACTGAGAACTGGCACAGCTCTCTCTGAGTTCAGTTTGTGCTTTTAATACTTGTTCTGTGGATGCAAGCCTTACTGTCAGTGCTATTCTTTATTAGATGGAAAGAAGCTCTTCTGTTCTTATAATGGGTTTCATTGAAAAGCAAAGCCACTTCTCTGCATTTATTTAAGTGCAGAGCTAGAATAGAGACCAGCATGATGAATTTTAAACAGAATTCACATCTGGTCCAGAAACCACAATCAATTTATTGCTGTATCTGAAACATTTTCAGCATCTGTCATATAATATATTTTCACACGTTTCTAACAAGACATTTTCTTGGACATAACATAGACAGGTATATCTGTCAGTTCAATTTCATGCAAACGAAACAGAAGAATTTTTGGCATGGTTTATTATACTGTCTTTGGAGCAGTGTAACTATCATGTGAAAAGGGTATTATTTAAGGATGCCAGAAGCTCAGCAATTTCTTCCAAAACGTGGAACTGCTGACTACACAGCAGATTTTTTTTTTAAATCTATACCTTCCTTTTTTCCATTTTGATAGAATTCATTATTAAATGTATTTGAGAAAGGTGCATACCTTGCTATTATGAAACCTATCCTAGCCCATTCTGGGAACTCTTGCATTTTATGTTAAAGTGGAATCTTCCAGTCATGATGGCCATTTAATCAAAACTTTATTCAAAGTTTTATTAAAAACTAAATTGCAATACAAATCATATTAAAATCCTTAAGAGCTTCACATTTTCACCCAAACCTCTCCTGGGCTTTCCCACACAGAACCACAGATGTATCAAATAGCCTGACAGCACTGCAACCCTATAAATAGGCACGCCAATTTGCCCCCATATTGGCCCCAGTACAACCATTTACCACCCCATTTTTGGCTACATAAACTGCCTCTAAGCACTTTCTCATTTGAAAACCCTGGGGTTCCTGTAAGAACTCTGCATCAGCACACAAAACCCTGCACTCCTCACCCTTCCCCCTGTGCTCATACGAGATCATGCACAGCCACTGCTTCTCTGGTGGGACAAATAAAAGGCAGTCAGGGCCTGGGATGAGCATCATGTCCTGGGGATGGTTTGCTTCTTTTATTCTCTCCTTTTTATCTTACTGAAACTGAGAGAAGACAAAGTTTGTTGGGGCATGGTGGGGAGGACCCACAAGCAAGCAATCCTGTGCTTTTGCCACAAGCATGCTCAAAAAGCAGGGAAGCAGATCCCCACTATGGCAGGAAGACCCCAAGATGATTCAACATCTGTTCTTACTAAATTATTATCTCCCATAATTAAGGATGACATTTAGCTCCTTGAGCCAAGAGGGAGGACTGAAGTCTGCTATCCAGGAGCAGTTGAAGCTACGTGATTCCTGCCCGGCAGAAAGGATCGGCCTTTTGAAATCTGCTTGGCTGTTGGCTCTAAAATGGAGCAAACTAACATGGGGCAGGAGAAAACATGTGACAGGTAGCACTGGAGGAGGAGGAGGAGGAGGGAGAGGTCTGTGAGTGGGGCCGATGCCCCACCTGCTCAGAGGGCCGCGGCGGCGCTGCACCCAGGGCCGGCTGCGCGGGGCGTGGGAAACACAGCCAAAAACAAAGTGGTAAACGATCGCGCGGGGACCAAGGCAGGGGCAAGCTGCTGTGCCTGTTTATAGGGTTGCAGTGCCCGTGGGCTATTTGATACCCCTGTGGTTCTACCAGAGGATGCCCAGGAAAGGATTGAGTGAAAAAGTGGAGCTTGAAAAAAAAAAGCTAGTCCGATTTCTGTTGCATTTTAATTTTGCACTAAGTCTTTTAACGACATTCTGGATAAGACTGTGATGGTTTGAAAGTTTGCTCTCATGAAACCAAGGTATTTAACTGCTTTAAAGATACTGTGTCCCAGCAATACTTGGGCACCTGAATCATACTATCACTCACATTTTATTTTTCTCTAGTATTAATCCAGGTCTTCGCAAGCAGATTCTCTCAAGATATTTTATGTGGGCTTGGTTCCACAGTAAAAATAAATGTATTTCCAGTGAATTTGCCACATGAAGTTTGCCAGCTCCTTTGAATACATTTAAGCATTTGACTGCTAAACAACATGGCAAGTATATGGTGGTGAGCAACCCTATGTCCCATATATGTCTAATTAAAGGTATGTTTCAAATTGAAGTGCTGGTATCTTAGTGAAACATGGTTCTTCAAAGGAACCCATAAAACTTACAATGGCACAAGACAGCAAAGGGGTTAAGGAGGTATACCTCACACTGCAGTATGCACTGAATTAACAAGAAAGAAGGAATTTCTTCGTGGGAGAAATTAGGTGATATGTGACATTTACTTAGAATTGAGCTTTTTCAATATATATTTCTAATTATTTTAGCTTGAAAAGGGGGCCACTCTACTTCACCTGTGGCTTTAAAGACTCTAAGGTCCCCATTTAATTGCAATGTTTTAAAATAACTGCATGTTGGCTTTTAGTACTGAGTTATTCAATAAAACACAGAACTGACAGGTTACAGAAAATCACCTGTGGAAAAAGCAGATTTTTATCTTTCTCAAAATGCTATGATATGTGTTGCCAAGATTTATAACTTCCCTACAAGCTGGAAATCCAACTTTCTCCAAAGGAACAGAAAAGTCAATGACTGCTCCAAATGAGAGAGCCAAATCTGTGGAAGAAAACAGACTCTTAAGGAAATGGGAACACTTATATCTATTTACACATCTGCAGCCATTTGGGACAACTGACATTCAGAAAGAAAATTCTCACATCTTTCTCCCACTTAAGCCATAAATAGCTAAGACAAGGTCCTCACCTGTCTTAAATTTTGCCAGTGCACTGTGAAGGGGTCACAAGCAGACAGGGACAGACTTCAAAGGGAGATTGCAGTGGGGGCTGCAGGCGGGTTGTGTGGGGTGGCAGAAAGCAGCAGACAGGGTGAGTATGTCACCCACCGGCATCTCAGGGGTGTCCCAAGGGCGCGTGTCAGCCTGGCAGAGTGTGAGATCCTGGCTTACAGGTGGGGAATGTTTCTGATGATCAGTTGTGATTTAGAAGATGAGTTTGAGCCTTTGGCATAAAACAGGTGTGCTGGGCCAGGCCATATCAGATTAGGGGTTGCATAGTCACGTTTCGGGTTATGAGTATTTCGAATCAAAAGGCAATGATCAATTTTCCCCTCTCTCCATCTGTTCAGTTCTGTAAAATGTTTCTTTCTACTGTCTGGGCTTTAAATATTGATGCCGAACATATGTATAATATGACAATCCACAGGCATTTTGCGTTTTAATCCTGTAGGGATAACTCAGCTGTCTCCAATACCATGCTGGACTAGTTGTTGTTTAGTGTTAACAAACCTGAGACCCCTGTATTTCTTCAGCTTTTCTTCACATCTTCATTCATATGCGTTATGCTTGTTTCCCATCACTGTACGACATCTTGAAGTCATAGGAAATGCATATGTGTGCCCAGTTTGTCTGTGATGATTCGTGTTTGCGAGTTAAAGAAAGACCACTTAGACACCTTCAAAAGAAGAACATGGTATCTATGCATCCATGCTCAAAATGCAATATCGCCTGTCATCGGTAGAATTATGAATGAAAATGATGGGCAAAAACCCACTATACAGTCGTTGCTAGAAAACACCCTAAAATTACTTCCAGGGCAACTTCTAACTGAAAGGCAAATTAACTCCTGCATTTGAATCGCCCATTCATCAACCTTGAGCAGCTCCGTTAGCTTCCTCTGCTGCTGACTGGGGTTTGCTTCCACAGGACTCGGGCTGGACTCAGTCCCAGGGATTGTTGTCCCAGGCACTCTGCTGTCTGACACTGATAGAAGGTCTCTCAAGGCTGCATCATGTAGACCTTAAAATGCTCCAAGGGAAAAATGGACTTCTTTTTACAGCATACGGTTGCAACTGATTTTCCACAACTGTTCAACAAATGTTATTCCTTCATAAGAGATGTTTGGCTAAGTCACCACTGAAGATATTCATGTTCAGCTGAAACACAGCACAGAACTTTTTTTTTTTTTTTTTTTGCATACTTGCAGCACCAGGATTCAAACTCATGACAAGAGCTAAGCAAATAATTGCTTTTTTCATCTCACTAGCCAAAAATTGCTTGGAGTTGACCAAAACCAAATAATTTTCAATGTCTCCACCCAAAACACAGCACTTCAAAATTGCCATCTCGTAAAAGGTTTCTTTCAAACAAAAGTAAATACAAAGCCTTTTGTTTTCCTGGGGAGTGGAGAGAGGAAGGGGAAGTACTTTATTTTTTTTTTTTAATTAAGGCTAGGTCAGCCTCTAAAAATAGGCATCTCAGAACAAACCCAAGATTTTTTTTTAAATATTGAGTCAAAATGGTTTGGTTTTTTCTACTTTTCTTCTCAGAAAACTGTATTGGCCTAAAAATGCATTTTCAGCAGAAAAAAAACAACACAAAATTTCAGCCAGATCAACTCTTGAACTGTTGCTTTCAAAGACAAAGTCCTTTACTATGCTGTCACTCGATCTGCAGCCCACAGATGACTGGGATCAACATCACAGTTGGAAGTAGTCTGCAAAGCCATTGCAAAACAGTGTGTTTGAAAAGCAAAATAGCCACAGTTTTCCATGCAGCCAGTGGGTGCACAAGTGTTTGCCAGCAGACAAAGGTCAGAGCTGTCTCCCTGTGGCAGCTGGTTCCCATGAGGGTCACCCATAGGGTCCCCAGTACTTCTGATGAACCAACATTGTTAGAGTAAAATTATAGGGTTTTATAAAACAACAGAATATTGTGTATCTAAATATTAAAGGCTTTATTTCTCTCTCCCTCTTCACTTTCCAACTGGTAAATACCAGTGGGACACAAGATGGCAGTAGTTTTTTTGTTTTTCCTCTTTTTTTTATAGAAGAGTGAGTGAGGTGGTTGCTAGACTGAACGAGGCTGCTCCACTGCATTAACTTGGAATTAATTGCGTGAACATACCTGGCAATTATCCAGTAAAGAGCAGAGAAGAACAAAAATACAGAGAAGGCCTGTTTCTCCTCACTTACCCTGATCTGTGCTTGCACATAATGGTGCATGTCACCCAATGCATCTGGTAAATATCATCCCAGTGTCAGGCAATATCTATATCCACCTCTGCTCTGCTCAAATGTAGACATCTGCAGTTAGAAGAGGTGAATCCCACCCTTAGAGATGTCCAATGGCTAATGCTGGAAACAAATACAGAAGCCTTCAGAGTGCACTCCTCATTGCCAAACAGTTCATATATTTTATCTATAATCATGTGATGCCAGAGGAATAAGTCATCTCAGAGCCCCGAACATCCACCTGAGAGATCTAATCCTTGGGCTAAAGAGACAAGTATCCTCTTTCTGTGGCACAACAACTCTTGCATTTCTCCCTGCAGCTTCATAAGGAAACAGAGGACACCCCTCAACACCCTCCTGCACCCACAGGGATCACAGCGCTGTCCTGAGAGATGGAAGATGTGGGCACAAATCCCTGCAGCACCAGTGGGAGCTCAACCATGTGTCCTCCAAGCACACCTGCCACATCATGTTCCTCTTCATATTTAGAGGGACACCTGATGAATTTAGTCATGAAACAGGCACCAAGCCACCCAACCCTGACAAGAGGAGGGCAGTTCTGGGCACACACAGTAGCAATGCTCTAGGATTTACTGGTGAAAAGCCACTAATAGTAAAGAACTATGTATAGGCTTTAAGGATTACATGCTGGGACTTTGGCACCCAAATTCAGCCTTAATTTCTCATTAGAGAACTAAGCCCTCAGCTGCTTCTTTGCATCTCTGGGCCTTGGTCTCCCCTAAGACAATAATAATCCTAGAGTGAGTAGGAAATGGTTATCTTATTCCACATAAAGTTTAGAGATTTGAAGGTTGGGGGTTTTTTTTCATTCTTCATAGAAACTAAACCAAAATATTAGGGAGAGAAAGATTCCAAAATAAATAATTTGGCCTTGTGATCCATTGGCGCCATCAGATCTGTGGACTGACACCAATGAGCTACAATATTTTTAGCTGAAAGAAAATCTTTACCAAACACCAAAAAGGCTTGCAATCCCTATCTTAGTGATGAAAGCAATCACATATGGTGTGGAAGACTGAGCTCTGCAGTGCTGCCTTTGTCTATCTGAGGTTTGAACTATCTCCATATCTGAAATGTGTTTGCTTACCACTGGCCTGTCAGCTGTTCTTGGAGGGAGCGGAAAACACATGCAGAGTCTCAGGCTGTGATGAAGCAGTTTAACCAACCATGCCCTCACCTCAGGGTGGTACTGTACATTAATCAGTACATCAACTGATACAGATTGGAAATGTACTTTCACCACTGTGAGCTGCTCAGATACTTTGATGAGAGGAGACTACACACATGACCATGATACACGGACTTGCAGCCCTTGTGGTGAAGGTGTCAGAGCTGATTGATTTCTATAAAAGCTATGTAATACGAAGGGAAAGAACAGTTATCTGGAGCATGTCTGTTAGCAGCCGTACGAGTTCCTCCACCCTTGCATTTCTGCCAGACTTCTCCAATGTATTCTCATCCATTTCATTCCCTAATACAGTCTTACTGCATTGCCTTTCCTTCATACAATATGACGGAAAAAGAAGTAGCAGACACATAAATCTGACCTGGGAAGCATCTCCTAAAAGCTGCATATGGAACGACTACTTGAGTTTATTTTGTTTTGTGTAAATCATATAGCCCAAAGGACAATTTCATCCAGGGGGACAACAGTGAGGAGTCAAGACCTGCTGGAATCAAAACACAAGTAAGCAGCCTCAGTCAAGAAGCAGAAAATTGATGATCAGTATATCTTTTTTCCTCCACAATTGTCCTTTCCACATCATCCTGAGACACAGCAGCAGTATAAAGAAAATTTCCAGATCCGTAACTGTATGTTATAACAGAGCAAGCTGCTTTTCAGGGCTGGAAACCTGGCTCTCTTACCAAGCACTACCACCAAAAATCTCTTTTAAAGGCCATAGAAAAGCACACACTAGCCAAGTTACCCCAAAAATGTGAAGTCAAATAGACTGTGTAAATTCAGTATCACTAAGGCTGGTGAACGATCAGTGGAATGAAATCTCTGCCCAGAAAAATACCCTGTCTATGGAGAAATGCTGCAAACACCCTTGAACAGATGGGACCCAGAAAGGTCTATGGCATCTAGAGATGAAAATAGCTTTTACAAAAAAAAAAAAAAAAAAGATTTCAGGCCTGATTCTGATCTCACCTTGCTGTAAATCATAAGTCACTCCATTTAGGCTGGAAGTTAAGTAAAATCAATTTAGGATCCTTAAATTTTAGAGAGGGATAATTATTTTATTCCCTCCTTTTCAATTTGAAGCAGCCCATCAGGCATCCAGCTGGCTGCAGGTTGTAAAAGAGCATTTCTCTGGACGAAATCAACCCTTCTCCCTCCTTTAAATCCCCTGCCCTCTAGTAAAACACTTTAAAATGTGTAAGAGCTATTTTTGTTGGGGTATGCCCAGTTGTCCCAGACGTAGTATAGACTGCCTCCCAGTCCAAAATCAACTCAAATGGCCACTGTGAAACAGTGAAGTCAGAGACATACAGCGTGGGAGCACCGGAAGTGCCTTTCGAACCAAAAGGTAGGTCTTTCCCCTTTTCATGTCAAGTCACCTGCAACGGATAGAGATCCTGCCAGCAAGTCACTGCCTGGCCTGTTGTTGGACACTGAAGACATCCCTCTCTGAAAGGCTCTGGATTTAGGTCACATCGATTTTCAAAATAACTCGGTTTCTTCGTGGAACATTTAAAAATTACTCCAAGATACATTTCTTCTTACATCTGTCAGGGTAATGTTGCACTTCCTGATCTGTGTGAGAGATGAGCAGACTCGGACGAGTCTTGGTTCAGTCAGGTGCTACCAGTGTTAAAACGTATAGCTTCTGTGTCCAATACAGCCTCCAAACCAAAAAAGAAAGAAGAAAAAAGTGGAGAAATCTGTATGATTCTTACCTCTTCTCACACTTCAGTGGTTTCAATAGTATTGAACCATCTCCCAGCAGGTTTAATTCTATCTTTTGAATTTAAATGAAAATGTTCTCTTTCTCCCATTTGAGCTTGTAAGGTCATGAGAACGTATCCTTCTGACTTCCTGACATAAACCAGTGAATATATTGGAGGGACAGGCCAAAAAATTTATACATTTCTTGCCCTTCAGCTCTATATTACCCATAAGTATTTGCCCACATCCTGAAACAGAATGTTTTCTTTCCATTGAATTTCCGACTTTGGTATTTCTACAGAAGTTGGCCATCACCACACAGTTGATATTAACAATTTGACCCAGAATCTGTCAGAAACAGAGACTGTTTCATGAGAATGACAGCTATAATCCATCCAAAAGTATCTACAAAAGTAATAAAGTGAAAGACAATTAAACTCTTTCTTGATGATACTTTAATACAAACCCCTTTCCAGTTTTACTCTCCTTCAAGGATACTATTATTTAATAGGTAATTGCCATCTTATTCATCCTACTCCTGTTCAGAATATGCACAAAGCCATCACTTTGAATGCAACAATAGGCTGAAAAACTATGAATAACCAGATGTTTCTTGACCAACAATCACATAAATGTATAAATTGTAAAAATTCATAAATTCAGGCTGCTCAAAAATGCTCCTTTCTAAACTATTATGTAAATAGCTACAGACAATGTTAAATATGTAGACAAGAACAAGAGAAAACCAAAATATAAATTAATCACATGCTACAAGATATACTTGTCATTACTGTGGACCACAGATTGGCTGGGGGCTTGTGTATGCTCAGTAAACCTTCAGGGCATCTTGGTTTTCCATAGCTTTTGTAACAAGTATATTTCTCTGCAGAAAGTAGCCTTCTTTATCATCTTTTTTCAATTCTAGCTTGCTCCTGAAGTACAAACATTCAGTTTATCAAATGCACCCCAAAGTGTTCTGCAACTTTGACATAGCACCTTTCCACCGTCCTAGGAGCCTGTATGACTCTAGCCCCATTAACATGAGAGCTTTACTGAATTCACCCCCAAAGCAACTCCTGTAATAGGGAAGGCCACCACCTCCATGCCAGGATGGAGAACAGAGTCCCAGAGAAATCACCGTCAGGATCCACAGAGGTGTTTAGACACTTATCAAGCCCCTGATGATGATGCTGGACAATCCACCCCACCATCCCACTCTGATGGTCTGAAGGACTCCCCTGTACAAAATGCCCCTACAGTCTCCCTCTGATTGTCTGAAGGACTCCTCCCAAATCAAAACGTCCCTACTTTCTCCCACAGTGGTCTGAAGGACTCCCCCATATTAAGGCGTTCTTGCCTCCAAGGAGCTCCTGGGCTACCTAGGTGTGTGTGGGTCCTGCTCTGCTAGATTCACAATTCTTGGTGTGTCTATCAGAAGTGCTTTGCTGAAGACCACACTCAGGGAGCCCAGGATGAAGCAGAAACATTAGTCCAGATCACTGTCAGTACCCTGGCCTATGCATGAGACTACAGTGTTAACCTCACTCATGATCACCTACCATCTTGTGCCTTCTTACCCTGCTCAGCTGGCTTCACTGACACCCTTGCACTTACCCACAGTCTGCACACAATCTGGTACCTGCTACTGCCTGTTTTTGGTCAATTTAACCTCATTGTCCACCCTCGTGGAATCCTTCTACAGCCTCCCCAAGGCTCCCCATCCATACCTACACAACCCTCCCTACCCACCACCAGTTTTTTTATATTTTTGACAATAGCTACCAGCTTTGTTTTTACCATTTTGCCTCACGCTGTCTCCATCTACAGTCTACAGTTCCCCATGCACATGGAGTCTCCCATTCATATTCACCAAGCCCCCCACCCATCTGAGAAAATATCTGCTTGAAGATGCTTTCATAGGATGTCCATTTCACACGTTACACCCTTCTTGGTATTTCCTTATGAGAGTTAGTAATATTTTTTTTGACAAGATGCAAATTTGTTTCAGAAGATCCAAAATGAATTTGAGCAGAATTTGGCTAATCCAATTTCTTCTGGGAAAATAAAAGGAAACTTTTTTAAAAAGTTGAAAGTTAATTTTTTAAAAAATATATTTGTTTTTTCTCTTTTCAAAATAACATTTGTTGTTTCAAATTTGACCAAAGAAAAAAGAAAAATACCTTCAGTGAAAGAAATGAGCGACCTCCAAACATTTCATTTTGCAACCAATCAAGTGGTCTGGGTTGAGACCAAATAAGTTTCTCATACTTTTTCTTTTTGCAGAAAATGGAAAAATTCTTTTCCCAGGTGGACCTGAACTTTTCACTCCTGTTTTGTTTCCAACACTTCACAAAGACCATAATCTATCCATCCTGACTGTCTTGGGGGTCATGCCATAGCAAGCAGGGCTGCACTCCCATTTGCCTTTCTCCCAGCTGGACCCAAGAGCTGGTCCCAAGGGCTAGATTTGTCCTGGCTAATTTCAGAAGGCTGAACCACCGCTTGTCACCTTCAGGTCCCCTGGAGAAACGGTCATGTTTGGGAGCAATTTGTAGCACCTGTTTAAGGGCACTGCTTCAGGATGAGATGAATCCTGCCCCCGAAGAAGCTGTTTTCTCTTTGTCAGCCCTAGAAGGACCATCACCACCGAGCTCAGGCAGAGATGCCCACACATGGTCGGGACCAACCCACCCCCAGCCAGGGCCGTATCTATAT
The DNA here is from genome assembly GCF_036417845.1 of Apteryx mantelli. Taxonomy (NCBI): domain Eukaryota; kingdom Metazoa; phylum Chordata; class Aves; order Apterygiformes; family Apterygidae; genus Apteryx; species Apteryx mantelli. The sequence goes on from NC_089978.1 coordinate 32,065,814, forward strand.
GGAGCTTATCTCAGCCGCCTAGAAGGCATTACCTACTGGTCTGGTTGCAGAGCATTGCATCAGTTCCTCTTATGGTGTTAAAAACAGGTGATGAATTAAGAAACACACCCAGCAAAGAGGATTCAGATTCCAAAACTCTATAATACCTTTGCCCACTTGGTGAACCTGTGATCCCCACAGGCAAGTGCGGAAAACTATAAAATAAGGCATTTTTTTCATCAGTAGCTGCTATAGCAAAGGCCTTTAAATTGGATAATGTACAATAGCAATTTTTAAAAAATCCAAGAGGCCACTAACATGAAATTACTGAATTTTTTTAAGGAGAAATATTGCATTCTGCTGTTGTATTTTCTATGAAAGGAGCTGAGGGTGAATTGCAAATTAAATGCATTTTATAAGATACCCAAAAAACAGCAGTTGGAGATTATTTTTTAAAACAAATATATCCATATTTTGGCATCAATGCCAAAAGGACTTTTTTTTGTCCTGAACGTACCCCTGGATTGAAGGCAGCTGTTACTCTTAGAAATAATAGCTAATCATCTGCTGTGACCAACTGTAATCTCCTATATTATTTTTTAATTGATCTCACACTTCACAGTTTCTACATCCTCTTCAGCAAGGTGAATGCCAATACTGCTGTGCTGTTCCTAGACAGTGTGTCACTGTAGTCATAACAGTCACTCAGGGATATTTGTCTTTAAATAGAAAGCTTCCATGTAGTGAACAGGTTGTCTGAATTATTTAATTTTATATTTATTATTTTTTATTATTACTGCTTTGATATTTTAATTATTATTTACTTTGACATTTTGACTCTTCTCAGAGGTGCAAGTGAAAGGATGAGGGGCAACAGACACAATTTGCAACACTTTGCAAATTGTTATTGGATTTTAGGGAAAAAATATTCACCATGAGGGGGTCAAACACTGGCACAGGTTGCCCAGAGAGTCTTTGGAGTCTCCATCCTTGGAGATACTTGGAATTTGACTGGACAAGACCCTGAGCAACCTGCTCTAACATCAAAGTTGGATCTGACATCAAAGGTGGTCCTGCTCTGGACAGAGGTTGGACCACAGCCAAAACTATTCTGTGATCCTATTCCCTTCTGTGTTAATGTCTCTTTAATGGTTGCAGTCCCCACTTTTGAAGTTCATGACATTTTTTCAATGAGGACCATGTCTAGCCACTCAGGGATTTTTGATGCTTTCAGGAAACAGAAGAAATCATTTGGATTTGTGAGACCATCGGGCAGGATACCTGTACTTCAGTGCAGACCACTACAGCATGTCCATCACTAGGCTCCAGAGTTAACACCAGTCCTGGAACTCACGTCCTGCTTGCAGCTGTGGCAGGCGAGGTTATGCCGGATACACTGGTGCCCCTTGCCATCCTCACAGGGCTTAGGGAGAATTAAACTCCTCCTACACATGGAGGATGTTGCAGCCTCCTCTGCCAGTGCCCCAGCATCCGGCACACGAGCAAGACACGACAGCAGCAAGGCTCAGGCTGTCCTTCCCCAGCAAACTGTCAAGCCGAAGCAGGTGCTCAGCGAAAGTTTGAAGGATGGTTTTTTACAGAAAAAAAATTCACCATTAGACACATTTCAGCGTCCAAATCTGATGTGAACCCAGGGAGAGCTCAGGTTAGCTCACAGCACAGTCATCACCCCCAGCGTACCCAGAGATCCTGGTAATGGTTCATAGCTGTAGTACCAGAGAAATGACTTTCTTTTTCTTCTTTTTCCTAAATAAAGCCAAATAATTTATTTCCTGGCCTTTGCATTTTTATTGCAAGCTGCTATGTGTAAATGGCTTTGTTTGTCCTGTAGTTTTATAGCTGGATGCTTTTGTAATTAAAGGTGTTTTTTAACTGATACATGTATAAAATTAAAGTGGGCAAGTGGAAAAAATAAACAGAAGGAAAGTTTTTAATGGAAGGTACTTGAATTGGCTGTGATGTTCTTCCCCACTAACTAGTGAGGTTTTAATTAGCATTGAAAATCATAAGTAACTGGAGATGAAAGAACTGTATTAGGTCACCCAGTCCAGTTCCCTGGCAGCACAGAATTGTGCCCAGCAGTGTATTTCCCAGTGTCTTGTCAAGTCTGGTACTAAGCCTGTTCATTACATGAATAATATGCTCTTTTGAAGTAGCGAGAGGGCAACTGCTTGCAGTCCAGGTCCAGGCACTTTTACTGCTTATAACAGAAAAGCATGATAAGTGAAGATGCAAGTCAGTCTAGAAATTTATATGCAGGACTCCACATGGGGTATTTGTTCTCTTTATTCTTACAGCAGAGCTTACAGGTGGCCCAGTAAATATGAAGGATGGGCTGAATGACATAGCAGGGATTGTGGGAAAACTGTTCAGCTGCTCCCCTGAAATGATTCTGCAGGGGCCTGGAAGAGGAAGGGGGGAGGAGCACTAAAGCCGTCTTCACACAGCTTCTCCTGGCCTGGGTCAGTCCTCTTCTATTAGGAATATCTTACCTACTTCACTCCCATTTTCAAAAAAATCTGAGCAGGAAGAAAAAAAAAAAAGAGCATGTGACTTGGGTGACAAATCCCAAAAAGCAAGCAGCCAGAAGGCAGTTATCAAAAAGAGGTGAAGGTTTCTGATAGACCAGTGAGTCAGGATGGATAGGATGAAACCCCCAGTTTGGTAGATGGGCACAGGAGACCCCACACATCCCATAGTAAGACATCAGCAGGATTTTTTCAAAATATCAGTTACTTTTCTAATACAGAATGCTTGGTACAGAATGCAAGATAATTGTGTTTTAGACATCGTTATAAGTAAAAATGACAGGCAGCAGACTACAACGGCCGTCTTGATCAAAAGAACAATCAGCATGGACCAAAAAAGGCAGTTTGGACCAGTAACCTATTTAAATACAGTTTTATATAGACACAGTTATGCACACAAAACATGTTCAATACCACAGAAGATCTTTCCAAAGAAAAAAACAGAAGCAAAATTGACCAGAGATTAAAAATAGAGAAAGAAAAATATAAATGGTGAGTGTATTTCCCAAAGAAATTTCTTAGATAGCCAAGAAGCATAATTTCATAATCAAGAAAGACAATAACTTTTGACTAAAAGCCCATCCTGATGAACAGAAAGCTGAAGTTAGAAATAAAGGAGCAGTACATGACAGATGGGTGAGGAAGCAAAAGAGCAATTAATATAAATTAAAAGCTGAAATACAGAAAATTGATATGGTAGACTAAAGATATCAAGAAAAGCTACCCAGCTTTCAGGGCTAATAATAGTAAGAAAGGGTGTTTAGGAAAAAAACAAATCCTTGCAATACTTAAAAAATCATTCTAAATAGTGCCTAAACTGCAGAAAAATATGCAAGGATGCAGAAGGGTTTGACACATAATTCTGCCCTATATGTGTAAAGCACAGTAAAATATGAATGACATTCATATCACATGCATACGATGAGAAACATTTGAGTCCATTACAAGCAAGAAAGATGTTGAAGATCTACTAGCAAGAAGCATTTTTAATAGGAGGCCCATATAACACACGCCTAAGAGTCCTTAAAGAACTGCTTACCACAGGCACTGGCCTACTCATAGTCATTTCTGATGCCTCTTTGAATGCTGGAACCTTTCCAAAGGCTCAAAGCCTACAGCAAAGTGCCAAAATACAGAACAGGCAGGCCGCATGGCACAGGTATCTGGAGACCGGGTAACTGGATATTAATCCTGGGCTATATTTACAAGACAGCAATGAGGGATTATGTCAACCAAGACCTGAAAGGCAAGGGTGTAATTATTGGTAATCGGTGCAGTTTCACAAGGGAAAGGTCTTGTCATCCTAAGAATGAAGTTGGATTGGTGTTTATTAAGTTGTTAAGTGTCCAGCTGAATTATATACGTGGCACTTCTAGAGTGTGTTCAGCTCCCTAAATTAGCATCATACACAGTCAGTAAGGGCTGCCATAACGGGGCCAAACACTGGCTAAAAGACGTCTCTGAAAGTAGTTATCAGTAGGAGAGTTATCTGTACAAGCGCATCTGAATTCTGCACTGATCGAGGTTAGGCTAGATACTGTTCACCTCACTTTTCGTCAGTGATTTGAGAGCAACACAGTACTTCTCATGCAGCCAGATGCTGCACTGTGCACCTCACTGCACAGAATATGGAGCAACCTGACAGCAGGAGGGTCCCACAGACTCTTCTCATCAAGTGGCTTTAACCCATAATTACATGATGATTAGGTCAAGCAGAAGAGTCCCAAAAGGACACTCTGACTCGAAAGCATGATCATTATGGTCTTTAGCTGTCATATGAGAGCTATCAGCTAGCTCTTCGTGGCTGATATATTAGTACCACAGTTAACAGGAGAGTTATAACGGTAGAGAAATGCATGGGAGAACAGCCAAGAGCACCTTGTTCAGGTAGCAGGGACTGTGATTCAGGTCCTTGGCTTGGCCCTCTCTGCTCATGCTCGAGGAGAGGACCACGATTAGCTTTCCATGCCTGAGCTGCTCTCTTTGACTACGCAATCAGAAACACTTTTAAATCTCTCACAGATGAGAGCAGAACAAAAGTTTTGACTAAAGTTTTTGTGCCCAGTGGAGCAAAGGTTTTGTCAGGAGTCCCATCACTCTGTCCCCTTGTAGAGGACAAGATAGCTGGCTAAGAGGAGAGAACCGCATGTGCCTAAGCGTCACCTACGAGTGGGTGCTGAGACAATGCTCATGGCAGGCCTCGGCCCAGATTTCCGCCCCACAATTTGTGACTAGGGACAGGAACTTGAAACTTCTTCCCTCGCTCTCCTTGAAATGTGCCCCATCTTCCATCAGGCCAGCAGTCTGGTGGTAAAGGTGGATTAGTCTTTCTCCTGCTTTTTTTCTGCACTCAGTGAAACAACCACAAAACCTTAGTGGTTACTTAAAATGACTTTTAAAATTTACCTAGAATTAGGAATTTTTACCTATATTTTGGCAAGACAGGAACTACAATGCCTGCAGTTCTGTTCTTTGTCTGTCTAAGAGGATAGTCAAATATCAGAGAGGATACCAAAAGAGCTTCAAAATGTTTTAAAAGGAAACATAAATTGCCTTATTGGGAGAAAATTACATAGCACAATCTGTTTACATTATTTTTAAAAAAGCTAGAAAAAGAACTGGGATGTAATTTTGTTCCAGTGCATAAGTACCTTCACGGAGAGAAAATACCATATACTAAAGGGCTCTGTCACCTGGCAGAGAAAGGCATAATGAGAACCAAGGTCTGGATTCAGCTTCCAGCCAAATTCAAATAGGAAATAAGACACAATTTTTAACCACTGGAACAAACTACCAAGGGAGTGTCAGAGTTTGCATCCCTGGACATCTTCAAATCCAGGCTGGATATGTTTCTGGGTTCTGTGATTTAGCCAAGCTCAGACATTATTGGGCTTAGTAGGGGGCCAAATGGGTGACGTTTAATGGCTTGTGATAGGCAGAGGGTCGGGCTGGCGGCTCTGATTGTCCCCGCTGGCCTTAGGTTCTGTGAAAGATGTCTGCCACAGCAAAGCAAATGAAAATGACCCAGTGATTGCAATATATTGCTCCAAGTGTGGTTGACCGATTTTGAATAATTAGTAATAACCAAATCCTTTCTTAATCGCAAACAGAAAAAAAAGGGAGAGGGATTTAGTCACTGACGATAGCTCACTCCATTTTAAACAGGAGAAAAATTGTGCCAAACTCCCCAGAAAAAAAGGTGTGCAAGTGTTTTTATGGAATTGAACCTAGATTTTACAAGAACAAAAAAGTCTTACGTACTTAAAAGTTCATTTAGTGCTTAGCATAGAGCTATTGCTTTCTACATTGAGTGCAAGCATACTTCAAGGGCACTGGGGATCCAATTACTATCCTGCAAAGTGTAGGGGTTGGCTGAGCAACCCCAGAGCAACTCAAATAACAGGGAACCTGGCCTATTCCCTGTCCATAAAATACACAGAAAATGATCCTACTCCCTGACATTTTTTCAGCTGGGACAGCTGCTATAACAACTCAGAGCTTTTCAATCCATATACAGTGCTCATGTGTAACCACTTCAAGTTTTCAGCATGGAACCATTTTTCTCCTGAGCCCATTTTGCTGGAGCAACCAGCACTCGGGGAAAAGCGGTTTGATAGCCTGGGGAGGAGGGGGATATTAAATCAATAAGAAATTTAAAAGGTCAAGGTGGGAGAGGGGGTAGTAGAGCAGGGTAGAATGATTTAAAACCAAAAAAACCTATACTTCTTGAATCCGGTCCAAGAGAAGCCACAGGGGGCTGGTGCCAGTCATCACTGATGAAAGGGTTTGGATTTGTCAAGGAGAAGGATGCTGTGTAAAAATTGTGTTCAAAGCCACAGCAAAATTGCATTAAGCGGCCAGTCAATACGGGCTTCACCTGAGCAACAGCTCCAGGTTTGTGCGCTCTGGGACGCATAGAAATCCCCTCCTTCACGCCCTCCATCTCCTGCAGCAGCCCTGCAGCTCCCGCTAAGGCAATGTTCCCCACAGAGGAAAAGTTGCAGGGAAATGCTGCATTTTTTGCCTGTGGGCTGGGGGTTTTTTTATTTAACAGGGTGTGGGGGACTTCTCTCTAGTACTTGGCATGGGCGGGGGCATTCCCCTTGCCACTGCTCATCCACAAGGGTAGAAGTTTCCATCGGCAGCACAAAAGCCTTATAATGCTGACAAAAAAGGCAGAGACAGTATAAAGTCTCCACCAGAGAAATTCAAAGCATTTGGCAACTGAACACAAAATGCAAAATAGCAAACACTCTCACAGCAAACCATAAAGCCATCTACTGTTACCTTTTGACCAAAGCAGTTGGTCAATATTCAGGGTCTTATTCTTCCCAAAGGGCTGAGAAATTAATGATAGTTCCAGATATTTCTTTGATGCAATACAATTGCATTTAAAAGAATATAAACAGAATCTTATTTCACCAAGCAAACTAGGACTCAAGCAGCAGGAGATAGTTTATTTGCCTCTTCTCAGTCACATTATCCTCAGTGCTTCAGAGGCTCTTCTCAGAGCACTGCTTTAACACTGCCGTATCTCTTCAGCTGAAAAGACGCCTGCACCAGACCTCCATATTTTGGGCATTTCCCCTTATTTCACTTTCTAAGACATCACCATCATAATCAAGAGCTTAGGCACAGGTCTTCTTCTCCTTGCAACACCATCAGTCCCAAGGCCAGCGGGTTGAAAATTTAAACTCTCACTGCACCCACAAGCACAAGTTCATAGGGACCTTCATATCAGGTCCAATCCTACCTGCACCATCTGGGTTTTGCACAAAGGGAATATAACCCCTGGCTTCAGCAGAGTATTGTTGGTTTATTAAGTTGTAACCATGATGCGAATCAAGCCCCCATGGAAAAGAAACAGCATTATTTGTGCAGCAAGACCCATAGCTGCCCCGTGTTTTGGCCTAGGAAATCTGCAACAATCCAGCAACTCGGGACATAAATCTCTATCTGAAGCCTGAGTTCATTTCTTGCTTCTTTTCTCCTAGCTGACTTGCAGCGTCACCATTGGCATAAACAGCCCTGACTTCTCCATCAGCTATTTCCTTCTTCACTTCCTCTTTCACCAAGTGCATGTTTTTCACATTTGTGCAGTACTTGCAAACTCAGAAAAGCTCATCTGACTGTGACTGAAACTCTGGCACAGAGCTTGATTTTTTTTCCCCTTTTACTGAACTAATTTTTGCATGATATGCTGCCAACTTTACTTTTTTCCCCCTTCCCTCTATATAAACAATATTTCTCTTCCAGATATTTCTTGCACATTTGATAAAATGTGTTGCATACATAAGATGACTTTGGCTCAATTTTAGAAAGATTTGGCATAATGCAATATACTAACTCAACTTTGATTCACTGAAAAAAATATATGTCATTAAGAGCTGTATATACTTCTGATTTTAGTGTATAGCAGTGATTGATTGTTTCAGTTGTAAGTGATGAAGGCATGGCCAAATATAAATAAAAGCTCTACACCACCTTTCAAAGACATGCCTTTTATTTATTTTATAGGAAAGGATTAGGTTCTAAAGTTTTCAGGAGGTGTTGCTTTACCAGTGGCACTTCTGCAAGTACAGCAGTGCTAACCTTGGTTCTCTGGCCAGATTCCAGTGTGGTTAATTATATTCTGCACACTGTGAAATTCCCACATAATTTGCAGTTAAGGAAGTTATTTGCCACTTCTCCACTCCTTAAAAATTGTCGGTAAGATCTGCTGCATACAAAATGGCTGCTGTGCTCTGTCCCAGCGGCAACTGCATGTTAGCCAATACTCATCAGAGAAGATTACTTCAATGTAAAATAAGTTTAGTCCTTTATTCTGATCAAGGTCGCCAGAAATTCTTTGGTCTTGTGCTACACAGGCAAAAAAAGGAAGGACAGAGTCTGGGAAGTATGAAGACATCTGAATGTGTGCATGAACCTCACCATGTTAGGAATATTTGGAGCCAATCTGCACCTAAACTTGGAGCTGAATAGCAAAATGTTTGCGTTAAAAGCTGCTTATTTGTTGTTGAGACCTAGAGATGGGGGGGGGGAGGGAGAGAGTGTTTACATCTGACTGTTAAGGTCCCCTCCAAAAGAGGAAACATTGAAGTTGCATTCACACCGGCCTTTCAAGGACCACCCCAGGTTCAGTGGCCTCTGTCAGTGAACTTTCCTGGTGATCACACTGCACGCTGGCCAAGATATCCTCAAACACAGCCAGAGTTGCTTTGCCCTAGTCTCACTGCACACACATGTGGGGCCCCAGCACACAGTGCCCCACCAGACTCTGCTCCTGGGCTCCAGCCCATCTGCCATGCCAGGACATTGCTGCTGCTCATGAGGGTTGTGGAAGGGCTATGAGATGGAGAAGTTACCTCACACCACCTGTGGCCTTGCACCTTCAGCATCCACTGATGACACCAGGTCATGCTCCAGCCATGGGATGATAACCACAGGCTACTCCTTTCAGGACAGGAAGGGACAGCTTCACAGCCTGGTGTCACAAGCAACCATTAACTCTAGACCGGCAATGCACCCCAGCTACTCTACTGCTGCAGAAGTAAATAGATTTCTAGCTCCATAAGATGCTATGCTAGACTCATATTTGTGGCTGTCCACAACAGTCCATCATGGCCACTGATATCCTGGAAATAAGACTGTATGGCAGCCATTTCACTCCCTGTTAATTGCCACTCAAATGTCATCAACACTTTCTGGGGGAAAGATGCTTCCAATAGTGCACAGGCCATTGAGAACTACAGGTACACAATGTCCTCTGTTTATCCCTTAACCCTTAAGGGTATCATTCAGTCATCGGCCAAATACACCAGTATCAGATGTGCTAGCATGATGCCTTACATGTTTTTGAACCTCAACTCCTTCCTTCTGGACAAGGCTGGTATCCTTTTCTTGCTCAGTGACATGGGTGATAATGTTTCACTCCAGTTGTCATAGAATATATGGCCTTACTCTGATAACTGTGGTGCTCAGGGCAAGCTCAGCTATGTCTTCAGTTCTTTCCAGCTGTCCATCAAGTGTATCTCTGGATGCTCAAAGCTAGCAGCATTGCTTGTCCAAGTGGCACAAAGCTAGCAGGGAGGATGCTGTCAGGATCACCAAGTGTTTCACCCTCCACAGACTGCACAAAGAAGGACAAAGCCCTTCCAGTTCGGGATGAGGCACGCTGGAGTGCTTTTGGTCAAACCAAGACTGACCTTGGCTACAGACTCAGCAAGCATGTCTCCTGCAAGGGCAGGGTTGTGTCTGAAGTCATTTGTTCCTATATCATCAGATTGTCCTATGTCCCCATTTGCAGCGACTTGTTCCATTCCATCTCTGCCTGGCCCATCCTTACTAGTCCCTATTTCACATACAAGCATGCATGTACTTTTCATGCCTTCCGTATTGCCACACCATCTTAAAATTGACATGTTGCTAATAAGTCATCTTGAGAGGTGGCTTGTGTGCAGATCCCACACACACTCACTTTTGCCCAAAAGGGCACACTCAAGCACTCCCTCACCCTAGACGAAGCCTTCTGGCACCAATCCTATCGCACTTCACCTTCTACTCTGTTATGACATGAAGCTGATTATTTATAAGGTTTTGAACAGATATATGGAATTATCTTCAGGAGGGCTCAACAGAACAGGTGCCCACCACAGTAAGAGGAGAATATTTGAAGAGTCTGACTTGGCAGTTTCTTCTACTGACAAATGCCCTCACTATCTGATTTATTAAAATATTCTCAGGAGTAGTCTAATCCAAGATGTCTTCATCAATGTAAGGAAGATCTCCCAAGGCATTACATTATATTATGGATTGCTAAAACTGAGGTTGGTTATGCCAAAGGTGCTTTTCAGAATGTAGTCACTGTTTTGAAGGACAAATTGTTCAATAATGGCCTACATCTGTCAAACAGGACACTTCCACTGACCAAATGATAAATTTAATCCATGAGAAAGCTCAGAGCACATAAATTATATCATTCCCTATTCAACTAAATCAGAGAGTAGTTAACTCACTGTGAAGCCGTTATTTTGTAACTTCTGAAAAAATGTTAATAATAAAGATCCTGGGGAGGCTCTTTTAGAGGTAGGTATAATATTGGAGTGCCTGTGGTAGTGACCCCCTGGGAACAGCCCCTTGTAAACCATTCATAAACAACATGGAGAGGGGGAGCTCTGTGTGTGGTCCTGACTTGATCTTGCAACTTTGGGAGCTGAACAGCTCAAGGTGGATCCATTTCATAACTGCTTTATTTGTTTTGAAATCTCTCAGCATCCTTCAGATGACCTTCATATGAGTATGAGGCAAGAACTTTAATTATTATTATACATAAATCTAATGCTTATCACAGAGAGGCACTCAGTCTCTGCTGGAAACTCTACGCACTACTGCAATAAAAACAAAGAAATACTCCCACTAATTACAAAACTAGTATTTAATCTCTCCATCAATAAGTCTGATGTTGCCAGCATCGCTCACAGACCTAGCCCTGGCAACTGGCAGAGAATAAATTCTGCAGATGCTACGTGACAAACAACTATTCTGAAGATCCCTCTCAGCGCCTTAAATTCCCATCAGTTTCTCAAAATAACTTGGTAAACAACCTGCTAATACTGGTGGTGGAGACACCACTAAAACTGGTTACTACTTGTCCACACAAGCCCTGGGATTCCAGGACTCCGGCAGTCTCAGAATATTGTGGCCACGCCGGGTATAAGAAGCGACAGTTCTTGGCTAACCTGAATTAATGATGACATTCAGACCACCCTGCCTTGTAATTTTAAAAAAGTCACCTCAAAGGTCATCAGTGCAAACAAAGGAAGTGACAGTGTTCTTATTTTACACCACTGTGTTGCAAAAAGTCCCAGTGACAGAAGAAAGCCACAAATAGCGGCAGGTCTAATATTATGGAAGAGTTTGGTGGTAGAAGCAACCATAAGAACCTGACTTTATAATCTATTCCCTTTCCCTCGGTATTAACCAGGGATAATGTAAGGAATACAATGTTCTACATCAGAAAGGGGAATATTTTGAATGAGCTATTTACAACTATGAAAAACTCTGCCTGCCACTTTACAGAATGAATAAGAAGGTGCTGTCCTCGCCAGAAGGAGGTAAAATCTTATTTCAAAACTTGTTTAAGAAAATGTTATCAACAGAGTAAGAAGACTGCGAGAAAGAACAAAGATTACGTGAAGGAACAGTATGTGGGCCTTGTCACAATAGGATGGAATATATTATTTTCTAGTATAAATACAAATAAAATAACTTCACAGAGATGAAGGATCTGAAGGATCTGAATAAAAACAGAAATATGAGTTATTTCCTCAGTGGGCATCAAATGCAATCTAATCCTGCCATGCTTATCTTTTTAGTGCATAATCAATAAAATCAGCTCGGAAAAAAACCCAGTGACAATTATGGCAATTGTCTTTTGTGTACCAAGGTTTGACATCATCTGATGAGAGGTTAATAGTTAACCTGGCCAGCACAATTGCCTAGTGAAACCATGCTGTTAATCCTGTGGCTTTAACTAACTTGTAATTTGAGAAGAATTTATTCACAACTGGCTCTGGCCCATGTCGGAGACTAGAAACTTTAATGGTTAGTGACTCCTGCAGGTATTTAGATGAGTGTTCAGGGTTGCTGCCTAGTGAAAACAGACCTTTGTTTGCTCTTTGCATGTGATTGTGGGGAATATCACCTGTGTTTGCTCTCCTCTGGAAATAACAGTAATTTGATGTTGAGACTGGTTGGCGCTGGAGTATCTGGATGCTAGCTTCCTGCTGTGCTCTGGTCCAACACACACAGGTGCCAATGCAACCACGTGATGTATAATCAGCAAGGAGAACATTGATTTCTTGGTTGATATGTAAGCATCACTTACATAAATACAGGCTTAATTCAGCAAGTCAGTCAGTTCTGAGCTCTGCAGGACATGATAGTGAGGTCGGGACACAAACTACGCATCCTACGTTGGGCTCTTCTAATGCGGATCCTTCTAAATAATCTGTGTGATCTCTCACTGATGCCTGGTTTGGAAGAGACATCCTCAGCCCAGGCCTACATTGCTTGGGCTTGTCTGTAGCTTTATGCCCGTGACTCTTCCCACAAAGCACAAAGGCTGCTGCACAGAGATGTTTCCTGCATGAACTTCTGCTGTTGTATGGTCCTCACACAGAGACTGTGACCCCTTATCTCATTCTTTTGAGCCTCAGTTGATATTTGTACAAGCTCTAACAGAAAAGAGGCTGCTTTGCCTCTGAAAACTAGCTATTAAGTAATTCCTTATAACTTTAACAGTTAAAGAAGTCCACTACCATGTCCCAAGCAATTAGTGGACATATAGAAAAGCATGAATACTCTTAGTTTGTGTTTACACTACTAAATCAATAGTGCCTAGAAATGGTCTTGATACTGGAAAGAGGGACCATCTCTATTGTTAAACTCTCAGAACGGTCCAATTCTGGCACCATTTCAGCCCATGCCAGCTAGTGTGTCCCCAGCAATTCCCAGGGATGTTTTGGGAGTCGGAGCATTTTGGGAACGTGGCCAGCAGGCAGTTTGCACATGGCCTCCCTGCTCTGTATGCTGAGGCTCTTTACTAGCTTAGACACCGCCCGTTCGGCGTCGGCTGGCATCAGTCTCAGAGAATAGGCCCAGGCACATTTAGTCTACTAACACACACACAGCCTCAACTCCCACAAGAAAAAACTGGCTTAGAGCTGTCAGAAGATATAAAAAAGAGCAGACCTGCTTAGTACTTGATGGGAAAAAAAATAAAAATAAACCAAACGCTTTCCAAAGCTAAAAAGAGGGCATCACTGAGAAAAGAAATATCACATCGTTGAAATACTGCTGGATGAATTTTACACAGGAAAAGGTAAAATTATTTTTAGCTTGATTTCAAAAGGAATTATATTTTTATTTTTATTTCATTTTCAGATTAAAGTGCAGTTCTGCTTTCCCTTTCTCCTTTTTCTCCCTTCTTTGCCTTTCTCTGCTGGAAAAAAGGTAGCAGGTAATCAGAGCGAAAAGAAGGGGAGCTCTTTGGGTTCTGCCCTCACTTGTTTTTATTCTTTTCAGAAGATGGTAGGGAAAAATAAAACATAGCTACTGCCAAAGAAGAAACAGCCACAAAATCCAACTAACTACTCAAAAGAAGATGGGAGGTGAGAAAGAGAATTGCTGGGGAAAAAAAAAACATAATAGACAGAGGGCCTGGGCAGAAAGAGGTAAGGCATTGGAAGCAAGGTTGCATGTAACGGTTGACTGGAGATGAAATCCATCTGGAGTTGACCAGCTGCTTTGAGTGTTTGCTCAAGCTGTACCAACACGACTCAAACAATGACTCTTCTGCTGGTCCGGGTCCAATCTCAATTCTTTAGCTCAGTCTGCACACTCTGGATGTCTGCATCTTTAACAAAAAATAATCATCAAGGTGAAAAGAAGGGTTTAATTGGGCATATGGCACCCTCAAATGGGAAGGATGGAGACAGAGCCCTCTTTCTGTAGCAAGGAATTTTGTTTAATTTCCTACTTGGAGAAAAAGAGACAAGCACTGTAAGGCTTAAACAAAGGGGAAGTAGAGTGATATTGGTCAAGAAAACACTGAGAGAAGAAAAACCAGACAGTCAAGAAAGGATGGACACTAATGATTAAATGTCAATTGATTTGATTAAGATCTATTGAAACAGCAAAGTCAAATGTTTGGGATATATTTCATTTGCAAACGAAATCCTGACATGATCAGGATTGATTCCATCTGTACACGGACACTCTTCTAGGAAAGTCAGAGGTACTAAACACAATCTGAAGACCAGATCCTGCCTATTTGTATTTCTTTTGGGTCAAGATGCAAATTAATACAAAGCAGCGGCAGAATCTGGTACACTGAAAGTGCTCCAGCATTCATTTATCCTGATCATGCATTCATTTCATTTGATATGGCATTAATTCTGACAAAGTATTTCACTTTGGAAAAAAGATATCTTTTTCCATGCAGAGATAACCTTGGAAGTTCCCCAGTGCTTCACAAAGCCCAAAATAGAGTCCAGTTCTCCCATTTCTAATTTGTGACTCCGTCTGTGTATTTAGCACAGCAGTATTACCATGCAAAAGCTCGCACGGTGGCATTAAGAGCCATTGGCCTGAAAAGAACCATGGAGACAGTGCAAATCTGAGACATTGCTAAGCATTTTGTCATTTGTGGCTGGTCGTGCTTACACGATGATTACCCACGCTCTGTTCCAGTTATTCAACTGGAATCGCCAACCGAGACTGAAACCTAGGTCACTACATGGTCTGGGTCCTGAGAGAATAGAGGATTTCATACTACATTGCGTTTTGTAAACAACGATTTGTTGCATACAAAAAAACCCATAAATCTTATTTATCTTGATGTAGATTTCAAAGTGTCCAAGAGCCAGGGCTAATTAAGGTTCAATAACAGATTCCGTAATTTGAAGCCCTTTTTTTTCTGCTTTATTATAAAAAGAAAAGCTATAGCCATTATGTTCTAATTTGTAAACACTTCATTTGATGGTTGAGACTGGAAAGTATGTTAGTGTTGTTTGTCCTGTCAAAGGCTTTGGAATGGTCTGAAGTCTACAGAGCTACATCTGTTGCTATTTATCATGTTTTTTTCTCTATTTCTAACACAGTTTATAAAATGCAGAAAAATCTTAAACATTGCAATTAGAATTTAATAAGGGATTTTTTCCTCCTAACAAAAATTAATTAGCCTTTTCTTTGAACTTTCTAAAAGAATATGGATATTGTAACACAAAACCAAAATGTTCTTCAGATTTCCATCTTGCTTGTGGATGCAAATTCTTGCGGAAACTCAAGTTTAGAAGTGGACTGACAGCAGGAGAGCTAAGCTTGCTGTCTGCATTTCTGTTCTTTGCACGTTCTTACATCACTGAGGTGTCTCAACATGTTCACACAAGCACTAAACCAAATGGCTAATCACAGCTGTGAGCTGCTTTGCTCATCCACTCCTTGCAGGGCAGATCCAAAACCCAACCTCCTGCTCAGTTCTGTTGAAGTTTTTAAGCACAGCACTGAAAAACCACTTGAGCCCCTTCTGTCTGCCCCTCACCACAACAGCTGCCAGCAGTTCACAATTATTAATGTGTTTTTACTCTCACAACACCTTAGTGAGGAAGGAAAATTTCATACCTGTTGTACAGGAAATGGGGCCAAGGATTGAAATGAGATTTACTGAATACCATCTTAATACCCTACCCTGTCTCTGTTTGTCAGCTTTGACAGCGTACCCACTGCTGTGCCAAAGCCCAACCTGAAGAAACGTTCTTCCTTTCCGTCTTCCTCCCCTAAAAGACAGACAGAAAAAAGGGCAACCAACCATCTATGCTCTTGAGTATTGCATGGGTCTGGCATAAGTAGTGGGTTTTTAGCATGCAGTTCAATAAGTTCACAGTCTTTTTGCAAAAAAAAATTAATAAAGGAGAGCTGGAAATTACTCCATTCCTAAGGGACAACCTAGAAAGAGGCATATACAGAACACAAAGCGGGTAATGAAGAGACCAGCAAGACTGGCACTAGCAGCAGAGCTGAAGAGTCATAGGGAATGGATGGAGAAGAGCTTTACATCCAGTATTTAAATAAAGCAGGCAGCATATCCTTGTAATAAAAGTGATGTCATTTAACAGTCAGAACCATAGGCATATTAAGTAGTCATACTTAAAGCAGTATGTGAAAATACTCAGGGATAAAGAGTAGAGAAGTAGAGGGGCATCCCAAATCTTAGTCCCCCCTCCAGGTGGAAAAACTGGAATATATAGGAAGGAGGGTGTCAGCCCTTGGGGAAGTGAGATAGAAATTATGAAGAAATGTCTCTTCAGTATCTTTGCCTCAGCTTTCTGAGAAGATCTTGGGCAAAAATTCCCTTGTGATGTTCTAACACCATTGACCACAATGGAGCTATGCTTTCATCCTGTCTTTGTGATACTCCTGTTCTAAAAGGTAGAATAACGCAGACAAATTTTAAAATATTCTGGGGAAAAATTCATGCAGCTCACATATTTGTTGGCTTTTAAATCAGGAGGGATCCAACCTCTTGGTCAAATCTAAAAGCCAATATTTATAGCAATAACAGTACAAGTCTAATTCTGAAAATGTAAATGCCAAAAAAAGGTTAAATAAAACCTGGAAAAACTGTATTCAGAAGTGTTGCTGTAGTGTTTTGTGGAAGCCATCATGCAGGTTTCCAATGATCCTTTTCCTTTCTGCAATCCAAATTCCCTTGTTATGCCACATTTCCCATGAACCATAGTGTTTGCAGCTGCAGATAGGAAAAGGAATCCCCCAGCTATGATGTATCATAGAGGATATAATTCTTCCTACTGTTTTTATCTGTCCTTGCTAGACTAACCCAGCCTATAAAGAAAAATGGTCTGAAGAAACTGGAATAAAGCTAACACAAAGTACTACAGCAGCATTTTTTACCTGAAATAATTTCAGTCCTGGCCAATGTATTTTGACCTTCTAATAACAAATAGAAAGAAAATAGTAACTAGAAAGAACACATAGAAAACTGATATTTTAAAGGAATGATTTAGTTGAAATTCCAAACTTCTGGCAATGGTCGCCATTGTGAAATGTTGACACACACACCCAGCCCCGTAAGGATTTTGATTTTGATTTTTGCATTTTTAGCAGTTCCAGCTGAGGACATAAAAGAGAAATCCAGGCCAAAGTTCTAACAAACCACTTGGGCTGTCTGCAACATCCATACCATAAAGAGCTTCCCTTCAGGCAGATGCTGGGCGCAGCTCATACAGACCAGACAGCAGAACCTGGGATACACCTATTTCTTCCTCAAATAAGCACCTCTGATAAGTTGTTAAGGAGCTATCGGCAAATGCTACTGTCTGAACAGTGTTCCTTGAAAACAGTCCTCCATTTTGAGATATTTTTCAAGTCTTAAATTTACCTCATTATACCAAAATTCTGAGAACTTGCTAGAAATCAGGGCACAATATCACCGTGGTTTGTTAGAGAGGGTGATGAGTGTTAGATAACAACAGCCCCATTAAATATTTTGATCTTTAATGCAATGAAACCTTCAAAACAGCCGCATGAAAGTTAACAAAATCACCATAGGAAACAACATATGCTTACACAGTAGGAACAACAGGATATGCGTTTAACATGCTTTATTAGTAAAATCAGGAAAGCATTGAAATTCCAGCATGTTAGCGTACTCAAAAACTCAGCAACTTTGCAAGAATCAAATGACAGCTATCAAAAACTCATCTCTTGCAAAAAGAGCTTCTTCTTTAACTGTTTCTTTTCTTCTTAGTGTCTAAGATCACATAATCTACATATGCTTTGTCACAGCCTTGAAATCCCCATTTCTGGTGTGCAATTTTACATTACATCATTTCTATATCATAGTGTCATCGCAACCACAGCCCTGCCAAGCCTTCCCTTTGTAGACATCTTGTCAATAAAGGACTTGATACTAGAACATCTTGTCCACTTTACAACATTTCAGAATAACAAACTTGTGTTCCACAGAATTAATACACCTTTTATTCCTTTACTAGGAACCATGGGCTTCTCTTTCAAGATTTCCTTTTGCATCTTTGCCTCCAGAATGGGATGCTAACTTCTGTTTTTCTAAATACTCTTACATGTGTTACAGAAATTAGCAAATATTTCAGTAGGTATCTTAAAAAGCATCATCCTAGTTTAATAATTCAATGCTGAAAGTTTTAATGCAACAGATACTGTAACATAATCCTCAAAGGTCAAGGACTCAGCGTGGCTTAGAGTCTTTAAAGTGAGACTGGACACTGTTTTTAGAAGACGTGCAGGTATGTTTTGCTCCCGTTTTACAGAAAAACTCCTCAGTCTGTATGTACAGATATTGTGATGACTGTGGTGGCCTCTTGCAGATCTAAGCCTTTTTCTCACTCTCGTCATTTCTGGGCCCTGAGCATGTTCATGATACCTGCTCCACATTAGGATAACAACCAATTAAATTGGACACTCTAAGCTTTACCTGCACATATCAGGTACGTTCACATGCTTGGGATCGCCAGCTTTGAGGCTGAAAATGAATTTTCCCCTAGTTAGCCTGGGAGAGGTTTGTTTTCTCTGCTTTTCGCAGGGCAATTCACTCGCATGTATCACCTCAATACATGCAATCACTGTGGCATAAGCAGCTCCCTGCTCTCCACCAACAGCACTCATTTTTTGACAACTAGAATATTTTTCCCCCTGGGAACCGAGTAGAAGCTGATGATGATGAACAGGAGATCAGGTGTAATCTCTGTGAAATCTAGGAAGTGTGACTTGGCTTCAGAGTCCGAATGCGTTTGTTTGTTCACTGGAGAGTTTGGTTACTGCCTTTTCAGTCACCAATAGCTAATACAATTAGCAGGGTAAATGAATGTGACAACTGATTCCTACCACACTCGTTCTTCGATGACATCAGTTAGAAAGGATCACTTACACAAATTAGCAAAGGGACAGTGGGATGGGGAAGTTTGGGTTTGCTCTTTAAAAGGTATGAGACTGTAGGCTAAGGAAGCTAAAGTTTGCTGTGTGTTTTCACTGGTTTAAATTAAAAGTTGAGTTGTTTTTTCCCCTGATTCACCCTTTACAGTTTTCCTAGTCTCATGTTCCTGGGTCATTAGTTTGAATCCTTCCCAGAGAAGAAGTGAAGGACAAATGCTGCTTCATACCATATCTGTGGTGTAGGTGATAACGTGATTGTGAATTACTGCCATCCCCAGAGAGAGAACAGCACGGCAGTAATGATATCTCTACAGTGAAGCATGTTGGTCATGGAATTTTGTAACCTTAATTTGGGTCCAACTCAACTTTCTCTTTTCTTTTCTTTTTTTATATTGTGCCCTAGTTCAGCCTCATAATTAGTTGCAGTTCTTGTTCTCCCCTTGGATTAATAAAGCTGCATTTTCAGTTTACACATGACCCTTCAATTCTCTAGTTTCTAATAGTCAAACACAACCAATACAGTCCCTCCTGAGATAGATACAGATATTGATAATGGCATAATTTTTACAAGTTTTGAGCACTCCAAGCTTCCAATGAAGTCAATGGGATCTACAGGTATTTCGCACTCCTGGAAAAGGCCATGGATGCCTGAATTGAGTCGCCATGTGTTTTAGCAAATGTTTTACGTGTGAATGCCTAAAGCAGTTATTTAGTGAGATACAAGATCAAGGTCATTAAAGGACATCTTAACGCTCTTTCTCTCTCTGCAGCTATTTCATAGAAATAGTATAGAAGGTCTAAGTATGGAAAAGATTTTGCAGAGTTCAGTAAAACTTTGGAGAAGCCATCTGATATGTGTGAAGTATATAAAAATGTATTCTGTTCTTTGTTCTTTCAGTGACATATATGGTGGTGTAGTGAGCATAAGTTTAACATTCGTTGATATTCCACAATGAAAAATAATGAATCAAACCTTATAAAGAAATAAGGAAAATGTTTCAGCCCTAAATAATGTCAAGCTTGATTTCTCCAGACTGATTTTCTTCCTCTATATAAATCAGAGTTTGGTTTACATTAGTCATTGTGGGTTGAATGTAAAAGGTGCAACTGAATGTCCGAGCTTGTTTCAATACTTGGACAGATTTGGTAACATATTCAAACCCTGCTCCCTCTCTGTCTCTTCTGCTCTGTGGGAAGGCTGTTTCTTAACAGCCTGACAGTCCTTTCCAGATTTCCCCTGCATTGGGTTGCAGGGGGTTTGGGACACAGCTGGGGCTCCCAGCCAGCCTTCCACTTTCAGGGCCTCCATTAATCACCTTCCTTCCCTTTCCTCCTACCCAGATAACTCATAAAGGATGGAAAAGTACCATTTAATATCTTATCTGCGGTCTTTATGATAATGAGATTGGGAGTTCCTACTGTCATTCCGACAGAAGAGTGAAATCCACCTTGTAAATCCTTTCCCATCACTAGGACTATTTTTTTGGTAAGTGGCAGACCATTGTATTATCCCGATAATCTCTAGGATGATCTCTCTGTAATATTTCTTCAGTTCTTATTCCCTGATGAAGCTCAAGCCAACTTAAGGCAGAAATTAAGAAAGCTCCAGCCAGTCAGTGTGTTCTCTGTGCTAGGTGGAGACACGAAGGATCTGAATTTCCAGGGCTATTGCCATGGCAACTTGTGAGGGGCATGAAATGGGGTTCTTAGGAAAGCAACAGCCAGAGCATCTCATCCAGAACAAAAGCTATTGCAAGGAGGTCTAAAACCAGCCCTGACTCACAGGCAGCAGGGAAGAGTATCAGGTCCTCATGTAGCAGACTGTGGGCACCTGAGTGGCATCTTGCCCAGAAAACAGAAACATTTCACTATGGCTTTGCATATCGCACCATAAACAATGGTAATGCTAAAACAGAAATAGCTTGGGCAGGGAAGGGTCCTGCACTGTTGTCAGACCACTCAACCATTCTGCTGTTGCCTCTGTTCTGCTGTCACTTTTCCCCCTGTTTTATCTTCATCTCACCCAGGGAATGAATGCAGGTGGGAAGGAGGATGAGCACACCAGAGCTGCCCATTGCATGGAAGGGGAGGTGGGGAGAAAGGGAAAGAAAATGGAGAACAGCTGAGCCCATTGGGACCTCTCCATCATCACTACGTTTTGAATCATAGGGATGCCCACCCAAATGAACAAAGCCAAAAAAAAAAAAAAAAAATTGCGGGGCTTATTCCTGCATCTGCAGTGGATTTGGTATATGGAGTTTTGCAATTTCTTAAAATCTTCTGTATCTAAGTTACCTTATTTGTAAAATGGAGCTGAGAGGTATTGTCTTTTAGAAAGCATTTCGAAATCCTCGTATGAAAAATGCTAACTGCTATGTCTCATTTTTACCAGTGCAGCTGTCCTGCTCAATTTATTTCTTCCTGGAGAAAGTGGGTTCTACAAAATAAGATAATACATTTTCTTGGCTGTGTTCCTCTAGCACATGAATACAGTCCCCAGCTCCACTGAACATTGTAGCAGACAAGCAGAAGACATTGTTTGCAAAGTATTTTTGTCTTAGAGAAGGAAAGGAAATTAATTGTTTTTCCATATAGTCCCTCAGTCAATAGTGAGCTCATGCACAGTGTCAAAACCACACCTCTTCAAAAACATATATGTGTTGTATTTTATCTATATTTTATCTATTCTGCACTTTAGCAGCCTGCTCTAAAACCCTTTAAGAGTCAGATTTTGACTGCCTTTGGATTAGACTCTAGATATCTTATTAGATATCTTAGATATCTTAGCTAGCATATAGCTACTCAGCTGCATGAATTTCCATTATTAACTGAAAGCAGGAGCCACAGTTAGAAACAGAAAACCCCCTCCTGCTGTACTTGCCAGTTTTACTCTCCAAACACACACGTGTCTCCCCACAGACAGCAACTGCCAACATCTCATTCCAAATACAAACTCAGTGCCCTCCCAAGCTTTTAGGTCTCAGGCAAAGCCTTGTTCAGAGCTGATATGAAAAGTAGGTGAAGGAAGTTCTCTGCAAAATATAGGGAGCTCCACCAGCCCTACAAAACCCTGGGAAAGTCCTACTTACTCTTGAGGACCTGCTGCTGGTACCTTGACAAATCAGGGTGAGATCCAGCAGCAATGTGAGACGGGACTGACTGGTGTAGCTGCTCCCTGTTATATACTTGGAATATATACATTGCACCCAAGAAGAGAAAGGCAGGGAACAGAAGCAAACAGGGACTACAAAACCTTCCCCTGCTTCCATGAGTGTGCTCTGGCTGCCTAGACCCTGATACAGCACACTCCTATACCCCTGCTTGCACAGAACGGGCTCCTCCTAAGCCTTCACTCTCAGCCATGCCACCACATGGACAGAGAGATGCAAGTAACAAACTTCCCTTGAAATTCCTTTTCTATTCATAAGTATGGCACCTCACAGAAACACATAAACAGCTTCTTGTGACTGATCAGGCTTTATCAGCTCTTTGCGTCTCGGTAAGAATGGTGTTTTGTGTGGAGGTGAAAAAAAGCAGTTAAAACATCAAAACCTGGTGTCCCGGTGAGACCTCAGTGGTCTTTTCCAAGGGAGTCAGACTTCTGAGGAGTTCACCAGCATCTCTGGAAGCTGGGAATACTCAAGGGTGCTAACTTGGGGTGCAAGTTCCCTTTGGAGACATTGGGATGGGCAGAAAGTGTTTGCAGAAATAGTGTCCTTTGAAAAACAGGAATGCAGTTCAACAAGTAGGCACAAATTTAAAATCAAAACTTTAAATTATATCCTTTTGTGACACTGGCAATCCCAGACTCAGAAATTTGTCTATCAAAGCTCCCTTAAGGATGACATTAGTGCTTCTAGGCTACATTTTTCTGTGGTGGCTCCTGGCCCATATATGAAGCAACACTGTGTATTTCCTGAAGATCTATCTGATCTTACATTTAGTGAGGATGCTGTGGTGGAACAGCTATTGCTACAGCAGAAATATATAAGGCTCAGTTGACCTCTTTGTCATTTTGGAGAGTGTTACTGTTTCTTCTGAACACATCTTTGAATCTTCCAAAGTTCCCGTATCAATGCAGAACCTCAGCATTCCCAATAGAAAATGGTTTATATAGACCTTTCCAGTGGCAAAAAGAGGTGGATCTTGGAAGGCAAATGATTTTTGCCCAGCTAACAAAGACATTAAGAATAAACCACAGCCTGCTTTACAGAGCTGGTCTTTTGCACTCCAACTGTTTTTTTTTTGGGGGGGAGGGGGGGTAAGCAAAAACAATGGAGTTTTCTTCTGTAGGAAGAAAACAGGAACACTAGCTGGTGGCCACATGGACAACACAAAAGAAAATCACACATGCTACTCTCTTGAAAATTGGTGGCCACACTACAAGAGCGGTGTTCTTTACTCCCTTGCCTCTCCTTAGCCCTCTGAAGTGGCATGAAGAGAGTGCAAAATGGGTGTGAGGTGCTATCCCAGCCAGAAGAAAGGAAGTATTATCAGTATATAGTGGGTGAGAGCAGCTGGACCCCTCTGGCAGCTCCACCAGTCTTCAGCTGTGCAGCAAAACCACCACATCCACACAGGAGACCATGGCCTGGCGATGCCCAGCACACAGAGCTGCGAGCCACTGCTGCCACCGTCACGCACTCCATGAGACAACCCCAGGCTGCTCTTCAGCTCCTCACACTAAAAATGTGGCACTGACATGGTTTGGCCCAGACCAAGCCTTCAATATTTCAGCCTGATATTGAGCTTGCAGAGAGACGGCTCACCTTGATGGGTTTACAGGGAAAGAGTTTGAGGTGTCAGGCATTCTGGGAGAAGGTACCCAGGATTTGGCCCGGTGGGGAGGCTGCCATTTCTAGTGGAGTTCTACACAGGAAAGCCTGTTTCTGCTTTTCCAACCCCCTATACCCACGTGAAGGTCAGTCGCAATAACTGTACTTTAAGCAATGTTTACTGATGTGTCTTTTTCTGCCTTTTCTTTTACTTGAATTAAACTCTAGGCACTTTACCTAACCCAGATATTGGTTTCATTCACAGAGAACATTTTAGGGCACCACTTTTCTTTGTTTTACTTGCTTCCTTTCCCTGTAAAAGGGGAAGAAAGGGCAGAGGAAGAGGACAAAGCACTGGACTTCTAACTATAGCTAAGGCAGATGCAGTCTCGCTCTTATAGTTTACACCATGTAATTGGTAACAGTGCTTGGACCTTGGACTAAAACTATACAAATTTCCTCTGATTTGGCCAATCCTTCCCTCCCTCCCCCAAAATAAAGCCCTAATCTAAATCAGATCTGGATATTCAGGAGACGTACAGGCCACTACAATGAGCAAAACATTTGCGAGTCATCCAGAGACTCAATTTCCTTCCTAAAGGAATAGCACAACAGGGTTTATTTTGTAAGGAGAAAAAAAAATCCCTTTCTGAGTGCCTACAGTAGGTTTGCTGTCTCTTTGGCTGATCCCCTTTGGAGCATCCAGGAGCTGAGGACAACTTGTTCACTTTTTAATGATTTTTATCACTACCTTGCCACTTCCAAATGTGGAAAAATTTTAGCATTACACTGCTAACACCAAATAAAAACTTTAGTCATTTCCACCCTCTCAACAATAAAGAGAGAAAAGTGATGATAGTAGAATTTTATTGGCTTTATTTAAACAGGCTTCTTCTCCCCCAACAATACTGTGCTACTACCATAAAACTTTTCTGACACATTACTTTAAACATTAGCGCATGGACATGCCAGCTCTGCACTTCAGGAGCTACAGTTCAATGCCAAGAGCTATTAGTCACATTAAGTCTATTCACAATACAGCGGATAGAGAAGAGAGCATTTGAATCGTCCTGCTTCCAGTGCCGTTCTGCACCCTATTCCCCTCCCCAGTTGAGACCAGGGGAATTAAGAGAGGTTTTCTACCAGGGGGTGGGAGGACAAGGGGTTTTGGGGAAGGGGGAATTTTCTATCCCCTAGTCTTAAGGTGAAGGTTGTGTCCTGTGTTCAGCAGCTCTCCACGGGGACGGCTGCAGTCAGCTGAGGACAAGTGATGAGAGAAGGGAAGAACAATGAAGTTAAGCAAACAGAGGAATGTCTAGTCTAGGTCTGGGGAGCTTCTAGTCTAAATACATAGCTATCCTCCTTTGGTATACATGTGTGTGCTGCACTTCAGGACAAATGGTGCCTTTCTTTTCTGCCCCTTTGACTTCAGCAAGGATTGCACAGCTGGGACGATGACTTGTCTCCTCATCTTATTAAAACCGCTTCTTACAAGTGCCAACTGTGTCTACGTGTTCTTCTGAGTCACTCCCTCAGAGGAAAGAGAGAAAGAGAAAATATTTTAAGACTCAATCCATCATCTTTATGTGCTTTTGCCTATCTTTAATCTGGTTTGGGGGGGAAAAAAAGATATCATCTATTATTAAAAATTGTGATTTATAAAATAACCATCTTGGATGTTTATCTGTCCACATTTTTCCCCATGTATGGGAAAAGGCAAGAGAATCTGAAATGACCAGAGTACTCCTAAACAAAGATACAGCCCAGCCAAAGCAGAAGGAATATTCCAGGAGAAAAAGAGAGGGGAGGGAGCATCCAGAGGAAATCAGACAAACCGCATATAAGACCATAGAGATGGCTTAACCATACACATGAAATAGTAATATTGGGGTGCTTTTTTGCTTTTGCTTTTAAAACAAGCACATTACACTGCTGATCTCAGGCAGTGTCAGTTTGTGACATAACACACAGGCTGAAATACAATATGGAAAGTATATATGCACTGTGCAAGAGAGGTTACAATCTGCAAAAGTGAATGAGGCATCCATATATCAATTGAAATGGCCTGCAATTCAGGGAGTAATTGTTTTGAAACAATCTCACATGAATTCACCTTCACGAGATTAGAGGCTGATGTCACCACAAGGGTGAAGTCATCAGCAATGACTTAAGCTAATGGGATAATGCCAGAAGAACTCGATTGGCCGTTGTGCAGAACTTAACTCTTTCCAAGCAATGAGGAATGCTGAGAACTATTTACTTCTTTTGTTTGCAGCATTTCCTGAGTAAGTTTTAGCACAGGAAAGCTCACGGTTGACTAACACGGACAGAGAATGAAATCTCCTTCCTACACTGCTGCTTGTGATCTCTGTTCGGAGAGTTTAAAGCCATATGTCTGAATTCAAGTTGGACTTCAAGTCAGAGAAAACTGGCAGTAAGCTGCAGGGATAATTGTATGATGTATTGTCAAGTTGCTGTAATACTAACTCATGGGAGTAGTCCTTACTCACTTAGGTCACCCAACACAGTGGGATTCTGCAAGGAGATTTGGACCCAGCTTTATATTAATTAGAGACAAAGGAGTAGAAAAGAGATCTGGCCCATGGTGACTACAGCAAACTTTTTTTCAGACATAATAAGCCAACCAAGCCACCCATAACTGCATGTGGTATGACAAGTCGCACCAGGTAATGATGCCAGCTCAACACAAGTTGTGTGTCTTCCCGAAGCAACAGAAAAGCATATGATTTAGAGTCAGTGGCATTAAAAATCATCAGAGTCATCCCGGAAAGTACAGATATTTTTGTTTGACTGTGTAATGCATGCTTGTGTGGGAGTGGTGTGAGCTTGTGCTATTTTCAGCGTGTTAGCATTGAGGTGTGACAAACCCGCTTCGCAGATTATTCTGTGAATGGTGTTAGTGATGCCACTCCCTGGCACTGGTTAATAGCTCATGCAAAGCAAAAAATATTTAAAAGAACTGTAAATCTAAGAGGTAGACCTGATCCCAGGCACTACAGACTTCACTGGCTTCTTGCACAGGGATTACACCTCCAGACAGGAGCGTGCAGGAAGGATTTGTCTACAGGGTACACAGCTGAGCTTGAGAGTAAAACTGCAGTGCGCGCTGCACTCGCTCCTGAAGTGGATGTTTGCACTGAACACAATTCACATGGCACCCTGGATAGCTTGTCTGACACTTAGGGCATTTAAAAGAGCCCCCAGGCTGCATGTTAATGTGCTGGAATTTCACATGCGGTCTCAGCACCCAGGTGGACTCCAGGTCTGCGGAAGTCAGTTTATTCCTGCTCTGGTGCACATAAGATTACAACTTGGCCCTTTCTCTTTAAATGTTTTTCATGTTTTAAAGCCAAATATTTAATTTAGCCTTGTCTTACTCCTCCACGCTCTTGCAATTCATTGATTTGGTAAAGCTTGAAACAGAAAAACTAGGCCAGTCATTTCTGCATTCTCCCATAAAACAAGTCTATGGGTTGAAATGCTGAAGGTTAAACGTTGAAAGCTCCTCTACCAGTACACAGACTGAATTATAAATGTTGAGATGCACAAGTCCAGCCAACAAGGACATATCTATCCTAAAAGAGCTTACGTTACGACCTTTCCAACACAGCCCAGCTGGTAGCCCACAGGCCAGATGTTGCTAAATAGGTTAGCCCGTCATCTTTTCCACAGCAGAGAGAAAGGATGGCTATTTGGACACAAAGCACAGCCAAATGTCTCCTTGCCTGCCCAGCGCTCAGACCTGGCGTGTCCCCAGGGTTGTGGGACTGCTGCCGGCTCCTGACAGACCAGCAGAGCAGCCCTGCCTGCTGCTCCCGGGGCCACATCGCTGCAGCTCACTGGCACAAGGGGATCCCACTGCTACAACACAGCCCTTCTGGCCATCAAAATGAAGTCACCCACATTCAAAAGATCTATGCCTTAATTTCAAATTGCCATATGTTTAACAGCATATTCTCCTTGAACAAGAAGCACTTATTGAAAAAAAAGTTACAATTGCAGATGACTTCATTATTTTAGGGCCAGCTTTATACTTTTTGTTTCACAGGAGTACACCATAGCACATAGAAATATCCAGTGGCTGAAAAGTATACTGCAAGCAAACATATTATCCTTCCTTCCTCATTTTTCCACCGTATTTTCTTTCCAAGGAGCTTACTTTAAAAACAAGCAGTCCGTGATGATTATGGATTGACAGAGTATGAGCTGATTACTCAGTACTGACCACAATAACTTGTGCCTGACTAAAAGATGCCTTTCATGCAGGTACTCCTACCTATTTTGAAGAAATTAAGAGTCCATGGATCTGGGGATAACTCAATTTCTGTATATCCTATTTAGACATCATGTTCTGGCTTCTTCCCAGGGCAGAGAATCTATCATTTCTTTTAGCATTCAAGGGAACACAAAATGCTCAGCTTCTTCTGAAACACTTAGCCAAGAGGCACCTTTTGAGCTACATAACTTGATTACAGTAAAACAACAGATCTGTGGCAGAGCTAAGAACGGTTTCCAAGGAGCAGAAACTTCCATGCCCTTACCCCAAATCCATCCTGACCCCCATTTTAAGAGAGGAGATTCTGTAGGACCTATTGAACTGGCAAAGTTGGACGTTTCTTCTACAAGTTCCTATTTAGGGGCTTCATCCAAGTGCCATAAAGTTAAACGAAAAAAGAGCCTCTGAATTCTGCAGCACCTGAGTTGGATCCTGGGCCCAGATTCCTCTGACTTTAGAGGCCCATGTGGGAGGCCTCGAATAGCAGCGCAGTGACCCAAACTCCCTTTATAGTTAATGAAGGCAGAGGAGCTCCTTCAGGGCTCAATTCGGGTCACAGGCACCTCTGAAGGCATCTACCTCCCTCCACCAGTCGTAAAGGAACCCAAGTGGACCAGATGCCTAAGAGAGGGGCCTCAGGTGAGCATCTGCATTTCAGTGGAGGGTGGCTGGCGCTTCCTGCACCCAGAAGGCATCTAGCACATGCTTTGATCTGTCAGACTTGGACATAGGCTGTAGTGCACAGCTCCTGAGGAAACACTTTGAACCTCTGCTTTGAATACAAGATTCTGGCGGGACCATCTACCTGCTGTTGAAGGTAAGAGAGGAGGTAATTCCACCCCTCTCGTTATCCTAGGGTGCCTTACACACTGGCCTAAATTTAAAACTTATAAAAAATTTTGAGACCCTACGTCCTGCAAATCCAGTCCTGAAAAGGGAAGTTTCTACAATCTTGGTTATAATTTGTTGTAAGAGATCCAATCCTCACCAGTTCTCCAAGGCTTGTGGCAGCTGACTTATTATTTTAGCACGCTTGATGGAAATACAAAATTGCATATCCTTCTTTGTAACATAACTTCTAGGGCTCTGGCGCTCACAGGCTGTCAGTGGATTATATATTGGATTTTTCTGTCGGCATGTAATAAAAGGCAAGTTTTTTTAAAAAAATCAAAGCAATACATGAAAATAATTCCATTCATATTAGGTTTTGTAAAACCCACCAGCTAGATTGGGGCTGCCCATGTATGGGTAACTGAATGAAAAGGAAAAGGTCTTCAGTCCCTCACAGAGCTATGCAAGGGCTGGCCATTAATTTCATTTGTATGCTACCAGGGAGGACTGGGGATTTCCTGGTACCAGTTGCACTCAGATACTGTAATGGATTGGCCTGAGACTTTGCCCACCCTATATACCCAGAGCTGGGGTGACTTGCAGGAGAAGCTTATGTTGCGTCTTCTTCCAAGGCATTTGTCACAAGGCTTTCCCCATGTTGTCGTGATGAGGTTAGCCAGAGAAACGCCAGGAAATTGCTGCTGGGTGTTGCTCACCACCACAAAGTACACATGACAGAGCAGAACCATAAATGTCCTAAATATCCTAAACTCCTTGGCAGTGTCCTTCTAAGAGCTTGTTATCGACCACACCAAATTATCTGACATACTGTGACACTGTATGGTCCTCCCGAGCAAAAATCCCACTGCATGACCCAAGCTCATATTCAGCGGTGCTGGTCTCTGACAAGTCCAAAGGGGTGAAGAGCGGAGCACACCATGCAGTGCCAGGCACATCTTGTGCTTCCCATTGCTATCACCTCACCTGAGGCTTCAGCATCATGCAGGATCCAGCTTTCACACGACAAGTAAAATTGCTAGCATATCTGCTAGAGGAGGCAGCACCGAAATAGTTAAGCAAAGATCTCAGCAGAGCTACTTTATTCACTGGTAAGATTTTTGAGCACTGCAAAGGACTGAACACTTAGCCAGGCTGCATATCTACTCTCTGACTCAGGATGAAAAATTCTAATTGTTTTATTAAGACATGCCAGGATTAACAGAGCTACTTAAAAATGAACCACGATTCATATTGTGTCTAGATCAGTGCAAATAAGCCATTCTTCAGTTCCTTGCGATGCAAACAAAAAAAGAACAAATCATTTTATTTTCAGTCATACATGATTTATTTTAGAGTGGTCTTTAATTTCTGTATTTAAAGTTACTTACATTTATAAACAAATTTTCATTTTGGAAATAAAAATGCATTTTATTTAGAAAACAACATTTAATATTTTTAAAAGGAATCAGCTCTTTTTCAGCCAAAGTAATCTGATGAACTCAACACAAATTTTGTCAGCAGCTTCAGTAAACCCAAATCTGCATTTTTTTCTGCACATAAAATGAAAGACCAAAACATTTCACCCAGCTCTAGTTGCAGCTTTAATCCTGAAAGATGTCCATGTTTCATTTCTTTATGTTGGATGCAGCATATTTTACTTTACTTGCTCTTAATATCTTTTGTGATACTAGGGAATTTGAATAGTAAAGCCAGAAAAGAAAACCTTGCTTTCTGTTATCCGATCTTTAATCCCAGCTTTCCCCTTTGTACATTATGTCTAGGGAGCTATGTTTTTCAAAAGCATAAGGGAAACTCATCTGCTAATCTGTCAACAAGCCATCCATCTGTAATGTCTGCTCTACATTAGTTTTGCTATGTCACTATGCACTGAATGTTTGATGCAGATGTTTTGACACGAGTGGTAGAGCAAAATGAAATTTGTTGTTTCCTACCACCACTGCCCTCAAAAGCAGATTTATTTAAGCAATAAAATCTGCCCTGCTTTTCTTTAAAAATAATGGAGTACTCCATGACAATGAGTGACTTCTCAATACGCTCAGTCAGGGTGTCACCTTGCTGTTTTACAGAAATCACACCAGCAAACATTAACGTTACAGACATTTTATATCGTCTATAAAGATACAGAAGAGTAATTTGACTCTGATTTATAAATTTATAGTGGAATGAAATGCTCACTTTCCAGGTTCTGTTAAAGACAGGCAGAAAAGATACTTTGCAAAAGGCATCTCCCAGATGAGAGGTAGCCCAGACACTCAAAACCAGAACTGAAACGTTCCTGTCAGTCCCGTACTTTGCAACAGTAATTGTGCCAGATGTCTTACCACCTGAGAACGAATGGAAAGACATCTGCTTTCTTTCAGACAGTCCATTACACAGAACGCTGAGTTCCTGTTCTCTAAATCCACTTCCTTAAACTGCTTCCGCTTCAGGAGGAGGCAAGAAAAAAGCCAACGTCCCCCTTTCCAGCCAATATTACGTGGGCAATGTGGCTTGTGTAGAGATGGCTTGTGGATGCCCAAACTGATTACACAGTCATATCATGAGGTGGAAATTCACCTCACTGAGCCAAAGCTGTAGGCCACCTCTAGTCACTGCTCCTCCAGAGAGGGACTCATCCACTCCATCTTAGGGTCCTCACTTAGATCAAGTGCATCACACCCTGATGTGCCTCTTTCTGCATGGACTCTAGAAGGGTCCCACAAATTAGCTTGGATTAGATGTCTAAATGTAGGTGGAATTAGCTCGTCTTTAGTGTCAACACTAGTATATTCTACTCCTTTTTTTTAAGTGCGTTTCTATGCCTCTTCACTGCAAGAAGGATCCTTGAAAATATTTTCTTTTAAATCTACAGTGGAAAGAAATATGTCATAGTCACATTTTCAAGCCTGTTCGCAGTGTCCTCAGCAGTCAACCAGGAAAGTGCTTTTAAGGCCTGAGAAAACCCTCAACCTGTAGATGTATTAAATGAATTCATGGCCATGAAGATAATGCCACCTGGACTTCTTCCAGAGGCACTAGGACCATCATAAACTCTCATGTGGCTGCCAACCAACAGCTTGCAGCTGAGGTAGGTTTTCTGCTAACCAGCTGGGGTGATGAAGCTCATCAGAAGAGGCAGATTGGGAGCAGGAGAAATAGCAGGACAGAAACAAGGAATGAGAGCAAGGGACTGCTGAGTTCTTTCTGTGATAAGACTCAGTAGCTTGAAGATTTGGCTATATCTTTATTATTTTATACCACCTCTTCCTCTGATCCAGATCTGCTCTTCAAACCATTGCATTTCCCCACTGCGGTCACCATAGCCATGCTTGAATCTGTCCCAATTCCTGTTTTTACACTCACATTTCCTCAGTGTGCTCATCACAATGACAAAATGAACATTAACACCAAAATGCCATTTTCTGGAGCCACCATGTTTGCTGGAGAGTTGCAGGCAATGTGACTGCCTCTTTCTCCTTTTTCTTTAGCTAAGTGACCACAAGAATAAAGAAACAGTATATGTCTCGAGAGGAATAAGCTAAGAATTTTTACAGTAGAAAATGTAGTCTGACACCTTGAAGGAAGAATTGCCAACTTTCTAGCTGCCTCTGTTGTAGGCAATGGCTACATTATCTGCGCAGGATGCTCTCCTTATTACATAGTCTACAGGGGCTGATAATATCAAAGATGTCTATTCTTTTCATACAACTGTTATTATCACTGCTTAACCAAGAAAAATATTTTAGCTAAGGAAGAAACTGTGGTCTTCTGAAATGTGACAGAGAGCACAGCTTTTCTGTTCAGGGATTCTTATTCATTCTCCCAACCCAAAACCTTCTCTTATAATTTGGGGGAATTCTGTGGATTTTCCATTCTCTCTCTCACTGCACAGACAATTCTAGACAGCAAAATTAAAGAAGCACTCTGGCTGCTTCAGCTGTTTCAGAGTCTGACAATGAGTGGGTTTCAAATCAAGAAATCACCACTGAACCATTGAAGAGAACCATCTATGTGAGTGTTAAATGAGTCAAAGAGGAAATTAAGAACTAACAGGTGGCACAAGGGGTTGTATATGGCTCCATAAGCACCAATTTAATCTGGCTGACATTTTCCAAAATTAGTGAAGACACCAATCATGTAAATCAAGATTAAGTCTTTCCTCACAAATCAGCCTCTTCTGGGGTGTACTGTAATGCTGAACTCCTTAGAATGGTTTTGCATCACTTGAGCTTGTCTGGGGATGGAAGTGTTAAGCAGCAGGGACCAAATCCAGTGCTCCAGGTGGGGTTTCACCAGAGTTCAATGGCATCTTGTTTTTCTGTAGGCACTTCCAAATAATGCTGATCTTTTTTCTATTGACATGTAGCGCTGTAGACTCCTGTCTGTTGCGCCTTTCTCTGTCACATCTTTCAGCATTTAAATATTTGCCCTCCTTTTGGAAACGTGTATTTCAGATCCTTTTTCAGTGGGTAGGGTAACAGCTGCTTCACAAGATTCATTCCCTTTCAATATTCCTAGCCCATGCATCAAAGCGCCATGCAGAAAATTCTTCCATTTTTATGGATCCGGATGGATGCAATTTCCTAACTCTTCTGCCTGAATGGGTGCATCTACTTTAGTATTTTAGTTTGGATTAGGAGCACCCTTCGGAGTGACACTCCCGGTTGTCTCCACTCTCTGTGTGGGTCACATCACAGAGTGGACTCAGAGCACTGGATTCCTTCCGAAAGAAACCCTTGCAGGAGGTGTGCTCATGGAGCCAGCCTGTTCCAGCAGCTACTGGGCATGCCGTCCACGGACCAGACTACAGCTGGTCCAAAGTAAACCCCCTGAAGCATGCGCAGTGTGGATGTCAGGTCCTTAGCATCAACAATTTTGCTTTACAAACCTGCTCCTATTGACCTGCGCTACTGCAATGCAGACACAGTCAACAAATGCTATAGAAAGACTGGGTTCAATTCTGTGGCTAAAATCTTTAAAGCACATGTAAAAAGAACTTACTAAAGCAATGGAAAAGATGCTCAGTGGTTGCTATATAAACCATCTCTTTGTGTGAATGAAGTTACTCTGCATTACAAGCATTCACAGAAGTATAAATTATTTCTGGTGTAACTTGAGTTTACATTTGGTATTTTACTAGTAGAAATATTTTAGTAAAACAGGTCAGATCACAGCTGAGAGAGTTCTCATGGCAAACATTTAAGTATAAACTAGTTCATGGAGTGAATGAGATTCAGACCTTGATCCACAGCCTAAGAAGCCACTTTCATGAGACCACTGCAAAACTGATCTCCTGAAGCCTGAGGAAGGTTATGTTCCCATCAAACTGGAAATCAAGGCTGGGCAGAACTTCAGGAAGATGTTCGCCACTGAGCTAGAGACAGATCTGTGAACTCTCCTGAGAATCTCTAAAGTTATGGTGATTAGGGAACAGGTAATTCTGTATGCTAAAGATATAAAGACAAATGCTGATCTAACAGCTGGTGGAAAAATTAGCATGCCATTGTCTTTGGAGAAACCAATAAGCAGGTGCAGTACTCCAGGATGTTCTCTTCTGATATTCATGACTTACTTTCCTTTTTTTCTATAAGTCCAAAACTTCTACAGAGATACTGTCTGAAGAAGTGTTCACCTTTAAGATACAACAGATGTGTTATTATGTACGTTGTGACTTTCAGGGTTGGGCCTGGATATCTTCCCATTGTTTTTATGCTGATGCTAAATTAGCTTGCTATAATACGGTTACTCCTGATTTACAGTACTGCAAGTGTTAAAGGATCTGGCTATTTGGGTGTATGGATATTTCAAAAGGCATGAGGCCAAAGGATAAATGGAGTTACTCAAGAATAATACTGATCTCTTTGAAATGCAGTGTGGCATATCCCATTTCTGTTAGAAAAGGAAAATTTCAAAGAAAATAGAAGAAGCAATCCAATCTACACTTAATGGAAGATAGTTTACAGGATGGGACACCATTGGGAGCTGGCAAATTTCTCAGTTCAAATCTGTAGATCTAATCTCATTTCAAAATCATTCCCTATACTGTTCCATCATGCCTGCTCTTCCAAGGAACTGGGGCTTTGATTGAAGAAAGAATTCCTTTGGAAGATGTATAAGTTCCAAGCTGATGATGTGCTTAAATGCTTTCCTAAACTGAGCCCTGGAGTTGGTGGGACATTGCATAAATTGTGCCCAGAAGCATTCATTGCTAGAGGAGCTGTTCTCATTGCAGATGTTGCCTTACCTATTTGCTTCTCAGCACCATTCGCGCAAATGTCTTCATCTACATGGGATGAATAGGAGTGGTGATTATTTATACTAGTGCTCACACCTGCCCCAGCCAGCAGTGTTTGCTATTCATAACTCACTGGTTTTCAGACCGCTTTCTTTGTTTGTTTAAAATTTTGATTTACCAAATCAGAGGACAGAAGTAATGTCATGTAAACCCAGCGGACATCTGCACCATATAAATAAAGATCATTAAAATGCCACATAGAATAAAATGAACACTGCATGCACCAAAAACTGTATCCAAAACATTGGGCAGACATTTGCTCTACTGAAAATTAGAGCGAACTTCCAACCTATTTCCAAGCAGACAAAAGGGCTATGTTAAAATAATTTACTCATTGCAAACCATTCAGCCAGCTCTACTAAAAATGTGTTGTAGTGAATACTGCAATAATCTTGTGAATTTTGGAAAAAGTTAACTTTCATATTAACTTTGGCAGTACTCAGAGTGGGCCTTGTCTGATGCAACATGTTTGTACAATAGGCTTACATCTCTTCATATGATTTCTGTTTTGCATTGTTCTTATTAATTATTTGTACTTTGATGATTTTTAAGAGCCTCGGCAATGTACTAGGACCCTGTAATGCCAGCACTGCACAGGTACAGAAAGAGAACATGTATAAAAATGTTCCACGTAATCTCCAAGTCCTACTGTGTCAGGATACACTGCACTTTGGGAATGACTTGCAAGCATTTTTTCAAAGCATCTACCACTCAAAAAATGGACTGAAATACCTTTGGGAAGGCTCTGCATGGCAGCATACATTAGTATTAGACACAGCAAATTTAAAACTCTTTCCCATATTACACAATAATATTAGGTCTTTTGAGTTCCTTTAAAATGAAAATGTCTCAAGACTGTTGCATTTCTGCCAAGCATTTTTAAAGGAATAAATGAAAGAAAATAATGTAGAGAACTACATACCATTATAATTCAATGATATGCTCATGTCATATTAAAGTATGACCAGGATTCCGAAATAAATCAGACTCTAAAATCATTCCCCATTTCTGATTCACACAAACATGTTTTATTGTTAGCACTCTGCAGATCAAAGAAAGAACATGTAGAAAAGCTGTGGAGTGTTTCTTTGCTCACTGGAATGAGAGTTTTGTGAATATAAAGCACAAGAGAAGCCTCTTTATTTAGATGCCTCTTTAGTAGCTGAGTCACGTACATATTGCTGGGCATGAAGGAAAGTTTTAAAACAGCCTGGCAAAATCTTAACCTCCCAAGGGTACTGTTTTTTTAATTGAAAATATCATTAGTATTTTCATTATCATAGGAAAGGACAGGCAGCTAGTTCTGCACCTTGGCCAGAGTATTTCCATGATAATTTTGCAGAAAGCCTTTAAAATAAAGTATGAAGCATAAAATAAGCAAATACATAAGAAAATAAGTGTTTTTTGCCAGCATGCGTGAGCACAGGGGTCCTGGCAGCCCCGGGGCAGGGCAGCCAGGGGGCCAGAGGCCTCCTTGTGTGGGGTTTCGGTGGATGGTGAGAGCTGCGGGAGCGTGCGGCAGCAAGACAGGCTGCGTGGGAAACAGGGAAGACGGCGATGCCTGCGCCTTGCCGTGGGACCCTGCTCCTGCCCGGGGGGACCCCGCAGCCCTGCCCTGGTAAGTGCAGGGGCTGCCCCTGGGCGGGCTTTGCCCCCAGCTTTCTTAGTGCCCTCTCTTATGTTGGAGCAACCAGGTCTGCTTCCAAGAGCCAAGACATGGGAGCATCTGGGATTTATACAGTGAGACGGTGATGTTTTTCTCTTTTATTCTGGACTCCTTTCGTAATCATGCCTAACACTCAGTTAGTCTTTTTGACCACTGATAAGCAGTGAGTAAATGTTAACTCTTTCCTGAGAGGTAAAAGTTAGGTGAGAGCCTGTTTTGATGTAAGTACGTCACTGGTGTAACTTTTTTTTTGTGTCGCACCTTGCACATACTGACCGTGAATGCCGTGTCGCTGCGTGTCTGCTCTCTTGCAAACTTGGCTTCTTTTTTATGGCCCACGCACTCTGTATTATAAGGTCTTCATGTAACTCCGCTCAGTTCACCTTAGTTTTACTATCCTAAATCATTTTTCATTACCCATAAACATTGCCTACTATCCCCTTTACTAGATCATTATGAATATGCTCAACCACACAGGTGCCTTTGGATACCCTCAGGTAACCTTTCCCTGTTGTGTAAATTAATAACATCTTCCTTGTCTTTTTTTTCTATCTTTTAATCAAGCATTAAATTGGATCTCCCCTCCTATTCTATAACAACTAGTTTTCTCTGAAAATTTTGAGGTGGAACCACAGAGAAAGATTTTGGAAAATCCAATCCACTGTATCAACCAGATAACCTTTATCCACCGCTTGTGGACAAGTCCTAACTTTTGCATTAGCGTCTCTAGATAGAGTCATGAAAGAAACTGTGGGTATATTAGGTGCATTTAAAACAAATGTTTTCAACTTTTTTCTCTTCTTGTAGTTCCTGGGGATGTCATAATAATAAACAAAGTGACATTTTCACTCTAGCCTGAAATGTGACTTCCATCTTTTAGCATGCCAAGTTGTATGAATTAGTTTATCCTCTCACTTATGTCAGCATGCAGTGTAGATCCTGTAGATGTCTAATTACCCGACTGGTGGGGGTATAATCAGGAACTCAAATGACCTAAACTGTGCAATTATTTGCACTGGTAGATTACAAATGGAAAAACTAAGACCAATCTATAAAATTTTGATCCTTTATGTCTGTAATCATAATAAAACAGTTATAGTCAGTGATTGATTATAGGAATATTAAAATGAAGAAAAAAAACTGTTTAAAATTGCATTGTCATCTCATATTTAGATAAAAAAATGATTGCCATTATCTTGACATGTTTATCACTTTGAGACTGAGCCAGTTTTTATCATGTGAGTTCATTCTGTCCTGTAGCTGACAAATACTATCATGTACTATAAAAATCATGCATGCCTCGCTCTTGCGGCTGTAATAAAACAGGAAAGCAAATACAGTAACCATTTCTATTTAGGACTTCAGACCCAGCACACATCCAGTAAGACTGTGGCTTAAGTGTTTAGCCATAAAACAGGCCAGATTCTTAGTTGCACAGGTTTTATTCCAGAATTGATCACTGGCATTCGTATGTCATTTGTTTAAGTGAAAGAGAAAACAGAATCAGAGCCAATATGGTTAAACCATGTATTGTTGATCTTGCATGTTTGCCAAGGACTCTTTTGTGCTTTCTAGTTTATCTGTTTCTTTCTTTTGGGGTGAGCCTCAGAGATCTAAAAGAATCCTCTAGCTGCTACTAGTGTCTGAATTTTCTTTTCATAGCACCTTTTGCAGCTACTCTTCCCACCGACATGCTCTCCTGCAGGATCTTCTTTTCTGAACACTACTCAGTGGTTATATTTGTATTCTTGGCAAACTCTCAATTTCACGCCCAAACCCTAATCCCCCGGTTGTCCTCGCAACCTAATGCTGATGTACATCTGGGCTGTGCTCTACCATGCATCAAATGGTTCCCTTGCCAAAGGGACTCCCGGGTGCATTCAGACACTACTACCAATGATATCCTAAACTTAGCCTTAGACCTATCTTTTCCCTATGCATTTTCGCTGTGGATAAATTCATCAATTAACTGATACAGTCAGAGTCATGCCTACTGCAACTCGTGTGACCCTAGGAGTAACACAGGTTTTGTTGTATACCTCAGTCATGGCCCTGAACAGAGTTACGTCACCTTGGTGTTAATTTGCACCTTCCTCCAGAATCTGCTGTCACTGTCCCACCCCAGCTGATAGAGGGGCAGAAAGAGTTGAGTAATCTCATACACCCCATATGTTTTACTTTCTTCTTATTCACTCTGCTTGAAAATGCTTGAAATACCGCTTGGGTTTATCACAGAAACTATATCAGGAACATTTTACACTCCTCCTTTAGCTTTCACAGTGAAAAAAAGTCACATCAAAATTGTAATATAGCTGTGGGCACCTGTGGCACCAGAAGACACAGACGGCCTTTGCTTGCATTTATGGAAAGACAGGTGTGCTCCAAGAAGTGAGAGTGATGGGTTTCACTCCATTTTTTTCATTTCACAATGCTGGAATTTCTGAAATCTAGAAGCATGCCAGACAAACAGAGAAGAAAAATGCAGGGTACCTTGCTAGCACAGCATTACATTGTAACCCGGGACTCCAGGACCCATATCAGCACTTTACACCAGTGTCTTCATGGTCTCGGGTCCCAGGAAGGGTATGGGTGAAGAGTGGTTTCGTTGGATGACATTCAGCACTTTGCAGGATCAGACATGAGTCAGCATCCTTGGAAGAGCCAACCTCATTTATGACAGGCTCAGAGAATATAACAAAAATATCAGATCCTGGACACTTCTTCCATGATTAAACACCCTTGGGATGATCTGCCAGGGCCTGTATCAGTCTAACTCTCCTAAAGCCACAGCTCTTGGCAGATGTTAGTCTCCAAGCCTAATATTCCGATGGAAACCAAACAATGACAAGTAAGCACCTGTGACGGAAAGGCAGCCATTGAGTTACTGTATTATAGCTGTGTGATAGCCTGAGATGTTTTCTATATACACACATTGCTGTGGTGTTTTATGGGGCTTTAAGCAAAAGCAAGAGTGGCTCAAGATGAACTACCACCATCTCCTAGTACTCATTTTAGGTTTGTTAAGAAACAATGGCAACATTTTTTGCTTTGAATGCTCTTTATCTTATCTCTGGGCAGCTCCTAGAGCCAACACTGCGAACCAGGGCCGAAGGCCAGAAATGGAAAGCAGCCAAGGGATAGCTTCTCCGGAGGCAGCCCCCTGTTTAGGAGGGAGCACAGGGAAAGCCGACTGAGATGGGCACCCACAAGAGTACCCAAAGAAGTTGTGCATGCCTCCCCAGCGCTAAGGAAAGAAGCTCCTTTCACTCAGATAGATACGTGTATAGCCTGCTGTTTTAAACCCATTTCACTTCAAATGCTTGCTGTTGAAGTATGCTATTGAAAAAAGCAAGGACTTGCTGTAAAGCAATTTATCTCTCAATATGCACCACTACTCAAGGACTTTCAGGGAGAAGAACTGTGTGTGGCAAGTCCAGCCAGGTAGGCTAAGTAAATACATTCCTACAAAGTACGGAGGGCTCATCTGAAAAGTAGAAAAGAGCGCCACTTTAGGAGAAATGAAGGCATTTACAGCTTAATGCATCAAGTGGTGCCAGAAAAACTAGCAGGGATCAGCTCCTAGTAGCTGATCCAGTAACCATTTGTTCAGAATGGTATTTAAGCAAAACAAAGCAAAAAGTATTTTTAAGTTCCTTTCTCCTTTTTTTTTTTTTTCCTGTGAGCTTCAGGAATATAATGACATGAAATACTTCAGCACTGACTGGCAAGTTTCTGTATTGATTGGCTTTGGAGTCTGATTAGATAAGACAGAGCCAGCTAATGAATGAGAGCCACTAGAAAAATCTATTGGAGTATTATCTTCTGAGATAAACTTCTAAAACCCCCAAGCCAGTCTATTTAATAGGGCTTTTATCTAGACATATTTTGATATTAGTGACAGTATTGTGCACAAACAAAACCTGGGATACTAACAAAAGTGTTTTGTAAAAAGTGTGACTACTGTCCTAGGCAGATAAAGAAAGCAGATAGCGTGGACTTTAATTCCAGAAGTAAGTTAATGGAAGACTGGCATTAACACCTGCCATTCCTTACCTGTAATTCAAATTCTCCTCCTGTCCCTCAAAAATAAAGAGGAAACTCTAGGATATTTTTTTTGGATACCTTATGCCACGTCACACTAACAGTATTATCCATTACCCTCCCTCTTCGGAGGAGCAGGTTGATATTGGACACTCTGCCTAGGGAAAACATTTTTCTTAAGCCATGTTTTCTACTTATCTTCCTTCTTTTTACTTCGTCTTGTTGTTTTTCTGCTATTGTTCTGGATCTGCCCAAAGTCCTCCCTCAGTTTTTACACAGTCTTTTTGGAAGTGAAAATCTTGCTGACTCGGTAGGGGTTTTGGCTGATTAAAACCCAAGTAAGGGAGGCAGGGCAAAGTATATACTGCAACTTTTGCCTTTTTAGTCTTGCTTTCAGCTTTGCAGTTCCAAATTTCTGTGTTTTCCATAGGATAGAAATAGCTGTTATAGGAAGCGATTTGGGGGCATACAGGACATGAGGGGGACATCCTGGGATACCTGCTCTGTTGGGAGCTGCGAGATGTACAGCACTCATTTAAGGCAGATGTCCAGGAAAGAATTTGGC
This sequence comes from Apteryx mantelli, assembly GCF_036417845.1. NCBI lineage: Eukaryota > Metazoa > Chordata > Aves > Apterygiformes > Apterygidae > Apteryx > Apteryx mantelli. The sequence goes on from NC_089978.1 coordinate 32,107,303, forward strand.
CCAGTCCTAAGCTCATGCATCAACCTGAAATAATTAGTAAGTCTAAAGAGAAAAAAAAGGAGTTTGAACAAGCTGGGCCCTCTAAATTTCCTCAGCAGAGTTCACCTGGGAAAGGCAAGAAACATTCCTCACCCTGCTCAGACTCACACTGACAGCAGGGTAAGCCGCAGGGATGCGCCTGTATGCTGAACTAGGCAAGGGTTTTCCAGAGTGGTTATCTGCTTTAAAATAAACATTCCAGTGTGTATTGTTATCGTATTTTGTCCTGTTCTAGTCATTTATGGGGGGAAAAAAAAGGCTTCTGAATATCAGTTTCAGGGGGTGTTTTATAGCATCTGGCTTCCACACACAGGAAAAACATTGTCTATCCACTCTTCTGTTCAGCCTTTTACCTAAAGAAGAGTTTATTTTCTGAGAAGGCAGCTGTTCCTTTAGATTGACGAAAAAGGACAATTATTAGGCATACAAGGCAGGCAGAAGCCACATCCAGTATTTTTTCTTTTAGAGCTGTCATCACACCAGTTAAGGGACTCTCACCTAGTATCTTAAGTCCAGCAACTTCAAATCATCCAAGAAAAAGCTCAGACAGTTTCAGACAACTTTTTCCTTTATTTATGCTACAGCTTGCTATAAAAACAAAGTTTTCTGTGCACCTCACAAGCCTGATGGCCCCAGTCCTGGAATGCTGATGCTCCCTGCAGAGTTCACACAGTGCAGTTGCTTTTTTTTTTCTTCTTCTTTAATTGGGGTTAAGTAGTGTATATATTCCTTAGATAATAAAGCTGCAGCAAAGCTGAGTGCATTTCTACTGCCTCAAAACAGGAGTCACAGGAAGCAACAAACTGGCTGTGCAAAAGCTTCCCACGCTTGGCCACCACCGAGATCCAGGTAGCCAAGCAGACAGGCGGAGTTTTGATTCCATCTGTTTCCTAACACATCTACAGTATATATTCAAAGTTGCCATTATCTTAACAATCCTGTAATAAAAGTTCAGCCTTCCACCCCAGTGCAAAGGCTATCAAGCTGTTTCTGAAACACAAATGCACTATCAATCTGCCAGAGAGCTCTGCTTGGTCTTACCCCAAAGCTTCATCTGTTTCGGAGCAGATGTCTTGCAAGGAGGGGCTGCCTAGGAAGATTGACGTGGGACCTTCACAGATGAAAATGGGAGAGGGCTGGTCTCAAGGATGCCAGATAGCCAGTGAGGGGGCCAGACTTTAACCTCACATTCCCCCCAAAAGGAAAAATTTTGATTTATGTGAACCACTTCAGACAGGTTATCATGTTAAAAGGAGAAAACCAACTGGAAATCCCAGGGATTTGTATCTCCACTTGGATATCTCTCAGACTTGGAAATAAGACCTCCTTTACAGGACCATGCATAGACAAGTCACGAACATGAAGCTTATCCCGGATTCTGTCTTAATTTTGTCTTCTCTCTAGAGCACATGCCAAGTTTTCAGGGCACACTGCCCAGGTAGGGGTAAAGAAAACAGGTATGCAAGCATTAAGAGGAATTCAGAAGTCAGCATGTGGATTCACCTACTCGTTTTGGTGCTTTAACAGGAGCTGGGCACTTCTGAAAACCTGCAACTGATTGTGGGTTCTGAGTCCTTTAGAAATATCTGACCCTTAATGCTGTGTAATTGTTGAATGTTTTATAATTACCCGCAGGTTTAAATTGCGGGTAACACACAGACTAAGACCAAGGATTTCCTTTGCTGCTGAACTTTGAAAGCTGCTGTATTTTTTTCCAGTGACTTATTTATGTCTAAACTGCAAGGTCCAGTTGTATGTGTATGATTTATTAATGAGCAAAAAAAAAATCTCAAATACAAATTTAAGCAAAGCAATAGGGAATAATATGCATTTTCTAAAATTTAAAGCAATTGATAAAGTGCTCAAGGGCTTTGCACCTTTGCTATGGATGAGCCAATCCTAACATAATGCATGAGCAGAGAATAGTCTCATATATTGCAACTGAGTCACACACTACAAAAACAAAAAACACCCTATATTCTGTGTCCGGGAGAGCTATGCATCCTGAATTGGACAGAACAAATGAAGACAAGAGTCTGTCTGCAATCTTTGCTCAGAAGAAACTGAGCTGAAGTTGAAATTGGCTCAGCAGATAGCAGCTAGTAGTAGGAGAATGGGAATTACATCAGGTCATATTTAAACCATGTATCCCATGATGAATTTATTCACAGCCAACAAAAACAAGAGTCTAACATTTTGTTCTCGTATATGCTGTCTGCTCTAAGGGTGTCTAAAAATCTGTCTGTTGAAGAAACAAGGCATCACTGGATTTTGTTTTCCTTTCAGATCTGCATTCTTGCCTTAAAGCAATTATATTCGTTGACACCATATTCATGAGTTACTTAATTTGGGCATACTGGAAAAACAGAACACATTAGCTACTAAGTGTGCCCTTTCCATGTGGAAAATCATTAAAACTTCAGAGACATTTCAGCTCTGATGGGAGGTGTCTTTCACTAAGTTGAATCAAACCATGCATATGAGGAAATGTTGACAGAATGTTGCTGAGTTGTAAATTATCTACAAATGTGAAATTGTTCTGCATTAACTGTGGTGTTGCTTAAAAAAATATTTACTGATGATTTATCTCCTAAAGTCACATAGGTAATGGTTCTGTTCCTCTCATTTCTGCTTTCTCTTTGTACAGTAAAATATATTCCCTGCGAACTTATGTTGTAATGGATTCTGTCTTTTCTCATAGTTATCTTGTTTTGTCTCTCTGTTCATTGACACATTTTGGTTCCCATTGATAATAATTACATTAAGATTTCATTATGTTTTCTGGGTATCTTATATATACCTCTCATACACATAAAAGATGTATGTAGTGGAGAATATGTATTCCGATTTGTATCTGTTCTGCTGCTATATTCAAATGAAATATTTAAAATGGAGTACCACAGTGAAATGCAACTATGTGAAAACCTATTATAATGGTCCATCTTTGCTGTTACACTGACTTCTGGAGCTAAACTGCTCAGCTGGGAAGTAAAAGAGGGGTTTTATACCTCATGATCCTATAAAGTAAAGTGGAATATGAAAAATGGACTTTTCTTATTTGTCCATCAGTATCTGTAATATGGCTCAAATGAGACATATTATATGTTAAGGTGCAGTTGAGGCATATAATTATTACATTGGTGGACTGCTGTTTGGGAACTGCTTGTGTTGATGGGTAAGAAGGAATTTGCTTAGCTTGACTGACCAACTCCAGAATGGCCTTGCAAGGCGGGGAACTAGCCTGAGTAAATCTGTTCAGCATGGGCAGTAGTTCACCTGGAGCTCCCTCAACGCTTTTTGCATTATGAGCTATCTGAATGCACCCAAAGATCAAAGGAAAAGACAAGAATCACACAAGCCGTTCTTACACTTACACTGCTGAAGGTATGGAATATTTCCAAAACGCTGTCTAATTTGTTAGCCAGATCGCTAAGTCCTTGCTTAATTTTTACTGAGTTCTTACTGAGGCAAATTCTGCTTGCACTAAATCAAAGTTAATGCTGTGAGTCATGCATGTCACACATACAAAGCTGCATGTCTCACCTCTATAGAGACAGCCCTCAGCACCTCAAGATGCAGCCCTGCATTCATACATGTATTTAGATATTTTATTTAATGGTATGGGCAGCAAAATCAGAAACAGACTGGAGTACAGCTTCAGTAACTGGCCCCATCTTTCCATGAAATTTAGGTTAATCCCTGTTCAACTTCTGGTGGCAGGAAGAGAGAAGATGGTCTCACAGTTCAGGCTGTTGAATGCTGCCCTAACAAACTGGATCTACCCCTGCTGCTGCTGCAGGTTTTCCATGCGATGTCAAATTAATGAAACCTAACTTGTCACTCGAGTTCACTAATCACTTGAGCCTTTTTTTTTCTGCATGCTCAGCTTGATAATCAGAGGTCCGAAATGTTAAGCACTCACAAATGCAAATGAAGCCAGTGGAGACATGCCTGAATATATAAGCACTACGTAATGCTGAGCACAGCAAGGATTCGTCTCACCTAAGACCTATGTCTATGTTTCACTTATAATCAGTGAGGGAAGAAAGACAATATAAGGGCAAAATTCCTTGGCATAAATGAGAGCGCTGCAGACAGGAACAGCAGCCCAGAAGTCCTAGACAAGTAACTCAGGTGGAGACAGGGGCACTGGTAGATGTTCTTCTATCGCTAAGCAAGCTGAATTCTTCCCTACAAGCTTCAAAGCAACATGATAAATTAGTGGATGGGCTTGATCTTAAATTTTTCCTTTTTCAGTTCCCTGTGTGTAAAATAGAAGGTATCAGGAAGGCTTCAACTTTTCCCCTGTGAAGATTAATTAGTTCTTTTTAATATTTTAGGGGCACAGGTCCCATGGAAAAGCACAGAAAAAAGTCTGTTTTCAGAGCAGAGTGTACAGTCAAGGCATGGGGTCACACCTTGGCTAGCGTGGGTGAAACAAATGGCACAATAGCTGCTGTTCTCCAAGGAAGACAGCCGATGGGAACAGCACGTAATCTGAACTGAGGAGGGTCAGCACGCACAGTGAACTTAACTCCAGCATTTCCTAATGGGAGTGATTGATTTTGCAAGAGCTGTAAAGATCTTTTAATGTGCTTTTAATACACTGTGACCTCTGTGTATTTGAGTCCATCGACTGAGTGTTTCTGTCTCTTCAGTAAGCTGTAGAAGTTGAACTCTGTTTTGTAAGGAAAATTCAGTCGCTCTCATGATCCTTGTATTTGCACCAAATATCAGCTATGTGAAACTGAAAATCCTCTTACTAAAGATTGAAATTGAGCTCCTTTTATTTCATTACCTCCATTCTTCCCTTGATTTACCCAGCCATAGGAAAATCAACTTCTAGCTGTGAGAAGGGGTATTCACGTAGCACTCATGTAGGAGGGACTGTTATTCATCAGGGCCCAGCATTTAATCAACATGGCAACAGTTGTCTACCAGCTGTAATAGCTCATGCTAGCATGGAAAAAGGTGGTTAGATTCCCAAGTGATTCAGTCTTTGAGAGTGGCTTGCACTAATGCTCCAGGGCCTCCACAGCTCTCAGATCTTTGCCAGTGCCTAATCAAGGCCCTTATCTCAGTCAACAAAGCCACCAATGGATTAAGACCAAACAACACCATGACACGCTGAGGCAAGTCTGATTTACTTGGGCATGCAGTAACAATGTCAAAACTTTTCTGCCATAACCAGAAGCAGGAAGACATACATAAAAGCTCAGATTTGAAAAGAATATTAAATATTGAAAACACAACTCTGGACACCCAGAAAGAGCAGCTTCTTAAAGTCCCACATCAGTGAGAACTGGAGCTCTGTGTGAAGTCTGTGTGGACAGTGTTCCTCAAAGTGACATTGCCTTATCATCACTGAAACACTACAAGGACAGTCAGTACAGAAAAGAAAGAAGATGCAAATCTTACATCTTCCCAGCTGTTCAAATGATTAATAAAAGGAAAATGCAACGCAAGTGCAACTAGCATAGTTTCTGTGTTAAGGCTGAAGTAAGAGCTGGTATTAGTATTTAGGAAGACGCTGTCAAAATGACAGCCCTGGTATCTACTCACACTTCTAGGAGAACGTCCAAAGGGTGTAGCTCCTCTTCAGCACCTCAGTGCAGCAGCAAGTACTTGACATCCCACTGAGAACTATCAGCTGCACGATTTGGCCCTAGGGCTTTAATGAATCGCATAAGTTAACAGGGTGTAATTGCTAATATGATCCTCAGGACAGTTTGAAATGGATTCTTGCTGAGTTTGAAGTGGGGTTAGGATGACACGCTTCCCTGACTCCTGAAAACGAGGGGGAGTTTTAACCATTAATTTCCACAGCCAGGTCAGCCTAGTCTAGGACTTCATCCTTTTCCTACAGCTCCTTGAGATTTGAGGCCAAATGTTGGAAATCTTTATTCAGAAAAACACTCCAAAACCCTTCTTTTGATTTCTATTGTAAGAAAGGCTATTCAGCCTCAAGCAATCCCTTGTAAAACTAGCCTCTGCATGGAGTGGATAAGATTAGGCCTTTAATGAGTACTTCATCCCAGGGATTGATTTTTGGTAATGGAATCTCTTTTGGTTATTTTTTATTTCCTTCCCTTTGTTATTACTGTACTTTTATCCTTTTTTGTCCTGGCATGTTTTCCAGACTCAGGGTCCCATATTTAGTTTCCTTAACTTCTCCAATATTCATTCTAGCCATCCTGGTTGCCTGCCATGAGTATCAGTTTCCTTCCTTCTAACTTGGGGGACAGGGAGGGAGAAAAGCTGTTTCCAGTGCAAACAGCAGTGCCACTCTAGAGATCATTTGGCAGGTTGTGCAGCTTGAGAATGAATCATTGCTTGCAATACTTAAATCTTCCTCCATTTCTCACTTTCTCTGTTCTAGGGAGCGAGGAAGAGGTGGTGCCAGCAGCTTCTACATTTAGCAATGCACAAAGTAGAAGTAAACAGTTAGGATTAAAATTAACTTGATTTCTATTCAGAAGTCATGCTAATGATATGGTGTAATGCTTGTCAATTACTGGAATTACTCATTTTTAGTAGAAACTGAAAGATGATAAATGAATCAAACCACCTAGCCTATGTAGCAGCTGTAGCCTGCTTCCCACAAGATGCCTCCAGTTCTCTTCTGTACTCCTAAATGACTAATGGTGATTGCTTTAATTTTCTCTGTAGCCCATGCTTGCTCTAACTAGTTCGTTCTTCATTGCCAGCCACACGTTGATAACTGTCCCTAAGAAACTGTCCGTTCTGAATACAACTTAGTATCTCCTCTTCCAGCTTTAAATTGTGCTTGCAAGGGTGTTACAGTTTTCTCTTGGATTGTGGTCTCAGTCTTAAAGCAGATCCTTACAAGAATACCTTAAATACACAGAAGTCATATTTAGTGCCTTAATATTTTACCTGCTGTTACCTCTTTTAAAGAGCCTCCTTTACACTACTAAAAATGGAATTTTAGGAACATCATAGTGTAATGTTCACAGCTGCAGCTGCAGAGTAACCAGCTGAGTATGGACTTTCAGATCAGACATGGCAAATCACTATAACTTGCAGTACCTTTGCACTTTGATGGACTTTGCACTTTTGAACATAGGCTCAGTCCTGCCCCCATTAACTCTCATAGGACAAGGGTACAATCTCAAAGGAAGCAAATATGTTTCATGTCTCGTCTTTCAAGGGTCAGTGCTTAAACTCACAAATCCTTCCTCTTTGACATTATAATCTCTGGTTGTAAAATGGATTTAGTGGTTTAACATTAAAATTGCAGGCACAGTTAAGGCAGGGATTACAAAAGAGTTAATAAGCAAAATAGTTTAACAAACTTTGGCAGAGAAGATGATTGAAAAGCTCAAATAGTCTCCCGGTGAAAATATTTCAGCCCTGGCTTTGCCAGTCTTTCCATTAAAAACTCTTTTAACTTTTTTTTGCTTTGTTTTTTAATTTGATCAGTTTTACTACTTCTGAAACTTAGAGACTTTTGAGCATGGGAGAAAGCCAGTCAAATTACAGGTAATCACTTTGCAAGCTTTTACACTTCTGCCAGCACCTCTCAAACCTGATGTGTGATACCCTTGTTGTTTCACTCTTGGGCCCCTGATGAACAGTTATATGACAAATGGTGTGGATCCCTCTGATGAATAAAGATCCAGTAAGAAGTATCAGAAGATTGACAAATTCATTTTTCTGGTGACCCCACGTGCCACGTGAACTTCCATCTCCAGAGCAGGTTGCATTCATGTCCTCATCTTTCCTTCCCCTTTTCTTTTCCAAGGCTTGTGTTCTGGCTGTTTTCATCCACGTTTGACTGAGCTGTAAAGGAAAAAACAGTGCCAGCCCCAAGCAGCAACTTTCCATCACAGCTTACCTCCAGATGCCATCACACGAGGCTCAGAGTAGGAGGCCCAGGGCACTCCTGTGCCGCTCATCAGCAAGGAATTCTTCTTCTGGTGACACTAAAATGTTGGCAGCAAAGTCCTCCCTCGCATTAGATCACGTCTGTCAACAAAACCCTTCTCCCTCCAAAAATACACAAGCACAGGAGGAGAGAGGGCAAGACGCCTGACCGAGGCTGTAAAGCACCTCCCTTCACGTGGCACCATGCAGAGGCATTGATGCTTCCTGAGGTGAGGGGGGGTGGACATGGAACAATTCTGGCTAACTGAGCCAAAACAACAAGAACGTCTCAGACCTCCACACATGCTCAAAACAGCAACTCCTCCACCTTTTCAAAGCAGAGTCAGCACTCCTGCCCACACTGGTTCAACTCTCTTGACTCAGCTCTGCTTCCAGCCTGGCTGCTGGATGCATCAAGCTCTTTCAAAGAAAGAGACACAAGGTTCTTATTTTATCTCTTGCTGCTCTTTGACTCTATGCTTTAAAATAATCAACAGGTCCATTATGTTAAAAAATTTAAGTCACTCATTGCTTTCTATGGAGTGGACATCTGGGTACAATGTCTTTCCATTGCTCTGTTCTGTAGTGACAGCTTGAAACGTCATGCTTATTGTTCCGCATCATTATAATGTACAATGGGACTACATTAAAGGAAACCACAATAAAAGGGATAATCTTCTCAAACCAAACCCACTTCAAAGCAACTGGGTTCTTCACATATAGCCGAGAGTACTAAGGTATATGAAGAATGTTGATGTATGATTTTTAGCAATCATTATAGCATATTAATGAAACAACCAAAAAAAAATCTGAACTCTTAGAGGAGATTGAAAAATTTAATAATTACAATTTCTCAAATTAAAATAAAATCTCTTTCAAATGCAGAGATATTGCAAGACAAACGTGGCCAGACAGTAAATTTTTTAGCCTTCACAGTTGGGACAAAAATGACCTGAACAAACAGAGCCAAAAATTAGACATGTACCTGTTTATTAAGCAAGATACTAGGTGCACTGCTGCATCTGGCATTCTCTTTTTGGTTGGGGAGATGGAAGATCATTCTGTTCTTGCAAACATTCATTCTCACAACAGGTTCTGCTTAATGGCCATTTTCAGGATTGCAAATGAATGCTCCAGTTGATTCAGGCACAGGCCTTTATTCACTGCTGACAAGACACCAAATGTTGGTAGCAGGTGACAAGTCACACACTCTTAGTAACAAGAAAGACAGCATGAGAGATCCATGTTATCAGGTGGATACTTAGTTCGTCTCCTGGGTGACTCCTTTCCCTCTACCTCATCCTGTCTCTGTTAACAAAATAAAATGAAAGAGAGAAATAAAAACAAAACAAGGGAAAGAAAGAAGATACAATGGATTCATTTATCTCAGGCATCATGGGATTCTCAGTGTGAAGGGAGCTAAGCCAAGGGGATGGCACTGCAGAATGGGGAGCTGGTTAAGAAACAACGAGAAGGCTTATATTCCACTCCAGATAAGCTAGGGCAGAGAAATCCTCACAGGAGAAATGTCAGTGTGTCTCTGAGATTGCTGTTACTGGCAGTCTCCAATGGGTTGGGATGCAGAGATGGTAACATAACATAAACATGGTTATCTAGGCAGGGCAGGTGAGAGCTGTGTCATTTTCAAAGCATGGAGGAAAGGGTTGAATGAGATGTGCTGGAAAATAAGGGTAATGAAGAAGAGTTTCTGAAGCAGATGGATGTGATGATATCAATGGACTCATTTCTGCAGGTGTTTTTTGGCTGGTCCTACAAAGAAAAATAGGTACACAGGAAAGGTTTAAGAGAGGAGGCTGCAAGGGTCAAAACCATAACCACACTGAAGCTTTGAGGAAAGCAAAGATACTTGCCTTTGCCATATTCTCCTTTTATTGACTTACACAAATAGAGGCTTAACAGAGGGTCTGGACCTAGAACCAGGGATCAACACAGGAGGGTGTCTGTTCCACTCCAGAAAATGTATCAATAAACTTGGCATGGGGAAAACTGTGGCAATTACTTGCAAATTAGGAAATAATAAATATATATGTATCAACTGATTTTCTAAAATAGAAATTCTGCAGAACTGGAGGGTGGGGGGACAATAACCAACACAATCTGTTGCAACTAGTGTTTCCGAATTACTCAATTTTCCATGTCAAAATGTGAAGCGTTTTAAAAGGCCTGACTTTCAGAAAGGCTGAAAATTCTCTTTTTTTCAAAAAGTGTATCATGCTGGGCTCTCAGGTTCAGTAAGTCCTTACATCACTAACTCATCCCATTCAAAAGTCTCTGTCTATACATTTTTCAACACCAGAAAAATGTTCACCCACTCCTGCTATCTCCCTACAGTAAATCATTCCTTATTCCTTTTTTAAAGGATTTTTGTGTGTGTGTGTTATAGAGTTCAAAGATAGACATGAAGCAATCTCCTGTGAAATAGCCTACTCTCTGCCTTGTGTATCATCGCTCACGTACTGGGAAAATGAAAGTCCATCACCCAGTATCCTGCCCTTTCAGGAAAGAGAAAAAAATCTGAGAGGCACATCTCTGCAGTCACAGATGACAGGCACCATGACTGCCCCATGCACCGGCGAGGACCTGTCGAAGCCCCAGGGAGGTGGGAAGCCCAAAAATCATCTCATCCTTTTCCAACCATTAAGGATGGTGAAAGGTGGAGGTGGTTCAGAGGAGATGTGGAGAGCAAAGCAGAGAAGATGCAGACAGGGGAGAGAACTAGAATAATCGTCTGGAAAAAAAGAAAGAGAAACAGAAAAAATGCACATTTTACTGTTCAATGAGCAGTGTGTGTGTGTGTGCCTCTACCCTGTTCAGCAGGAACTGCTTCCATGGGTGCCCTGGTGAAGCAAGAGCAAGAAAATAATTCCTTGTAAGCAACCTGTTGCACCAGGCAAATGTAGCCTCTTTCTCACTAGGCTGCTTGGTTGCCCGTGTGCAAATTTAAGTGTTTGTCTCCATGCCCTAGATGGGTGTGAGCCTGTGGTGCTAACTTTGAGGCCTCCAGTCAGCCCCTTTGCTGGCTTTTTCAGGTACCTCTCTTCCAAGGTCCCTACAGGCCATTTCGGGAGGACTGACCTCCTCCAGCATTGTGCTCCTGCAAAGACAGCAGTGCTCACCAGTCCCAGCAGGCCCCAGACCTGGGCGAACTGGAGCCCTCAGAGCAGCAGCAGACGTGTGTGATCACGAGTGCGTTCAGGCCCTGAGACAGTGATGCCCTTTTGGCCACCGGCCTCTGCTGCCCCACTCCAGCCCCTCAGCTTGGCTCAGGCAGCAGAAACCACCCGGCTCTTTACCCTGACCACAGCAAACAAAGAGCAAGGGTGGCCAACTTCAGGGCACAGGCACTGGTATAAGTGGACCACCAGTACGAATAAAAACAGGATATTATTACTGTGAGAGAAGAATTTAGCTGAAGTTGATATGTGATTGAGGTTTTTTATAGAGCAGTAAGGATGCTGCCAGTAGCACCCTCCCGACTCCTTGGTCATGAAGTGAACAGGTGGAGCAGCAGGAGACCTATGGGAAAGGGAGAAAGACACCAAAGCTGAGGTCTACAAAGAAGAGCTCACCATGGACTCATCTGTCCAGGCCCCCTAGCTGCCCATAAAGCAGACTCCATGGATTTCCCCCCCAACTCCCCACACAGACTATATATCACATGGACCTCCGGGCAGTGCCACATACCTTTCTCTTCCCAGCCCCGTATGCTAATCAGAGCCTGATAGCCCCTGGCACACAGGACACAGGGCAGGGGAGAGCCCGGGCAGTAGCACTGCAGTGCGCCCATGCCACGCAAGGTGCTCTGTGTCCTGGGGCCACACTGTGTCTTAACACAGAGGGCGGGCACACAACCCTAGCAGCTCAGTCTCTCACAGGTTGGAGAGGGAGAACTTGAGGCACCTGAAAAGGATGCCACTAATGTGGGGTTGCATTGTGCGTTTATGTGTCTCTGGGCCTGTATACCAGAGGAAGAGCAAAAGAGACCACAAGTTGTTCAGTAAAACATTATTCTTGCAAGGGCAAGAAATAGAAGGGACTCCTCATTACCCTAAAGCCTTCCTCCATCACTAAGGAGATTAGACTTTGTTCCCCTAAGGATCAGGCTGCAGGCGGCCCTTGTCTAGTGCACTGAATATCCATATATCACCATGCAGTGGAAAATAAACCCACAAGCTAGCTCTGTTTCCTAACATCACACATACTCCTGGTAGAAGCATGACCTCCGCCTTGCCTCATTACCATCATCAGGGGAGTAGCACACACCAAGAGGAAGAGTAACAAAAGCTAAATGAGGAAAAAGTCAAGAACAAGCAAGCACACTGAGATCCTTAAACAGGATATGTTTCCAAGATGTAATTCTGAGGCATCCTCTCTGGCAAGTGGGTGCGACACCAGTTTTTATACCAGTGGTTAGTACAGCCACTGATCTAAATACAGTGCACTCTGTTTTCTTTGTAAATCCTTCTTGCATTGTGGCATATCTGCTTACAGTTTAAAACTACCTAAGGAGTAAATAATTTGCTCTTTTTGACAAGGAAAACAGGGAGTTTCAGTCTGTTACCCATTTGTTTTAAATATCAGGCTATATAACTGAGCTGGGGTTTTTGGCTGACATCATGGTTAATGATGCACTGTGCCTATTCTCTGGTGATGAAGGAATTCTCTTGTTATTTCTGGGGTAAGTTAATAGTGAATGTTACTCAGAACAAATCTTAAGTTTTTGGTTCACTTGCTGCCAGTGCAGGAAATTATGTTACTACTGTTATCTCAGTCTATCCTATCCCTTTCCAGCACTCAGTTTTAATACTGATTCCAGTGCAACCTATATCTAAGTAAACAGTTTTGTTTCAGTGTACAGTATGCCACAGCAGTTCCCTTTAACAGTGGTAACGCAGCATTTATACTGGAGGGAACCATCTCAGCACATCACCTTTCCAGGTCCTTTTGGGACACCACCTTATTTTTCATGTTCAGCTCTATGCTCTTCATTACATTGCAAAATTTCCTACAGCAATTAACTTCTCATCAAATTAACGTGCCTTAAATACAATAATTTGGACAGATTTAATTGTGCTTTTTAGCCCCTAGAACAAAGACAGAAACAAGGTACACATCACGTGTCATACCTGTCAAACTACAAACACATCAGTAGAACAAAGCAGAGCAGTTCATTTTCCAATCTTCACTCACATATTTGTATAAAAATAGAGCCTTCAGGAACAACAAAATATGTCTGGAACCAGAGTGTTGCAATTAGGGTCTCATTCACACTGATGCTTGGGATAGCATTAAAAAAGTACTTTAAATCAGAGCATTCAATCTCTGTTAGGTGGTTGCATTCACATTTGGAATCCAATCCACCAGGGACTTCAGAGCTCCGTTTTCCTCTGATGTGGTCACAAAACAGTGGAACATTTCTACTGTGACCAAAACTTAGTCATGCCTCAGTAACTTAGCTCAAAATTCCACATCTTCAAGCCTGAAACTAGTTTGAAGGGCACAATCCCATCCACGCCATCCATAAAATGTAACTTAACCCTGCTTTCCTGATTGCCTTGGACGTTGTGGTGTGCACACATCACCTGCCCTGCTTATATGTGCGGTGTTGCCCAATAGGTCATAAATCCTATGATTGTTGCCATCTAGTTAAGAGAGCCTCACCATATGGGAATTTTCCTTTTAAAAAAGCCCTCTCCAGTATTAACATAGTGGAACATAGCTCTCACTACGGTCAGAGCTGAAGCTTTCGAACAGCCATATAATACAAGTAACAGGGGCAAAAACACTATCTGCTTTTACGACGGAACGTGATCGGTGTGTGAAAGGTCTGCATGACATGGCGACGACAGCAGAAGGAGACAGGACCGAGTGACTCAAGCTTTCCTTCCAGGCCCCCATTACCGTGAGGGCTCCCAGGGGCTCTTCTGCTATAAGATAGCGCAGTTCTTTCCACTGACGTGGAGTTATGTCCAGCTCCATGAAAACTGAGCTCATTCCTGGTTTGTTCCTCTCTGAACATCAGGTGAGTTATGGAGAAGGAAAAAAGAGCTGTTTCCTCTCCCCCTTGTGTCACTGTTTTTTGGCCAGTGGCAAAATTCAAATCCTGAGAGCAGCTTCCTGATGACTTGTGGTGACAAGACCGCAGGAGAAAAAGAGACACAGTAAGAAAATAGATTATCTTTCTGAATATAATACAAAGATTTTTCTTTCCACCCACACTTTTCCCTTTCTCTGACGTAGGTCCAGGTTTCTCTCCTAACCAAAAAGTGTGTGCTACATGTCGGGCTTTGAAACAACCATTTTCTGCAGTTAGAAAACAGAGCAGGTCAAGAGATAATAAATTAAGTTGAGATTCTTCTCAGCAATGTAGCACCTTCTTAGCCAGCAGATCTTCTCCGTGAGTGTCCTTGGAGCCTCTTTAGGCTACTAATGGAAGGTGACACACTTCTTTACATCCTTCGTCCTATAGAGCCAAAACCAATAAGAGACTGAAGCAAATTCAGACAAGCTAATGAAACCCTAGCAAAGTCAATGGCTTTATACAAGTGTCGCTGAGGTCACAGCCTGGAAGCAGCACAGTTCTGCCAGTATAAAACCAATATATTTTAATACAGTAGCCAGCTTAAAAGAAGGGAGAAAAAAATGCTACAATCTAACTTTTACAATTTCGGGGTGAGTTTCATGGACCACTGATTTTGAAAGGTGGATTTGTTTGTGAGAAGTGAGTTATTGAGAAGGGTGAGTGCTTTTATAACTCAGCACAACAGATAGGTTTTGAGAAACAAAAGATGTGATCCCACAGTGGATGAAGCAAAGCAATTTTAATACATAGAAAGTATTGGAAAGATGAACCCTAAAGAGAAACAGTTTAGTAAGTCACAATAAAACACTTTCCAAGATTAACTGTTTAAAGACTAGTGGTACACAAGCTTCGTCTTCCCTACATTGAAATTTATACCACTTTAACATTCAAAAGGAACAGACTTCAAAGTAGAAGACGTCTACAACCTGTTAGAGTAATTTTAGCAATTTTAGAAAAATCTGTGCATGTGAGAGGTCCCATTAAAGTTCTAATCAGTCCCTTCAAGCGTACATTTTTCTGGCACATAACACATTTTCGTGTGTGGAATGCCAGCACCCAACCCACATTTTTTCCACTCAGTGGGTGTTGTCTGGGAGTATTCTCTCAGGAAGTCTAGCACTGTGGATCCAGCATGTACCAGAAATCCCCTCAATCTCAGCACCCTACTCAAGCTTCATGCCTTCCATCCTCTGTTACTGTGTTTCTCCAGTTCCTTGTATTCCTGCGCCTTTATCTTGTTAGCCAACTCGCTCTATCTGTCCACGGGATTCTCCGTTTGATGAAAACCTCCTGCACGCTGTTTTTTCTGGTCTCAGTGCTCGCTCGCTCTCAGACATGTAGACATAATATGGTCTGAGAAGATCAATTTCTTCTTTGAGGTCCAGTCTTATCTCCCAGACAGTGGTTTACACAGTAGATTCCTTGGGGAATTTTCCTCTTCACACATGGAGCCATTCCCTCAGCCAAAAGCTAATGAATATGGAACATCTCCAAACTGCACCATGAAGGCAGGCAGGAAGGATGCACACCTGGCTCCTTGCATACTCAAAAATCTACTTTGAAGCAAAGAGAGAAGCTTTATGCTGATGCAGCTTTCCTCCCAAGGAGGTGAAATATTCCACTTCCTTGATGAGCACATTGTATAGACACTTCGGACTCTTTTTTTTGTTCAATATTCAGCAGTTCAAAGGTGAACTAGGGCAATTTATAGCTGAAGTCTGGGGTTCTGTTTCACCCTCAACAGCATCATCCTGTTATCACCAGACCCTCAGCTCTGGTCCCATTGTGGGAGGTGTTAATGACACTTTGACTAGCAGTACCAGAAATACAGTGCTTAATTCACTGGACTCAGGGAAGGGGAAGTGGAGAGGGGTACAACGCTTTGGTCTAGCTTGGGGTAGCTTTCTCCACTCTCCTGAGACATCTGAACTTTCTGTCTGCCCCCCATGCCTTTGGGAGGTCAGTGGTGGTTACCAGACTCCAGTTGCTCACGGCTCTTTCCCATGTGTCCTTGCAGTCATACCAGCGAAGCCAGTGCCCTGCGTTTTGCAGAAAGCAGCTTGAGCTAGATAGTTCAGGCCCAGGCCAGACACAGACCTCTTCCAATTTGGAAACATCCACGTCTGGGATCTGATTAAGGGTCATTTCTTGTTATTAGCCTTCCACAGCTGTACTGATATTTGCTCGGAGATAAGCTGGCTCCCTCCTCCAAGCTGCAGGGCCGAGG
This sequence comes from Apteryx mantelli, assembly GCF_036417845.1. NCBI lineage: Eukaryota > Metazoa > Chordata > Aves > Apterygiformes > Apterygidae > Apteryx > Apteryx mantelli. The sequence goes on from NC_089978.1 coordinate 32,123,559, forward strand.
GCACAGCTCACCAGTCGGCAGACTGGCTCAGCGGTGGTCTCTGCATGGGTCTGGAGGCCAAGGTGGGCAGATTCTGCTGCTGCTGGTGCAGTGCCGTCCCACCAAGATCCAGTGGATCCTGATCGCACCTGGGGCCATCAGCAGCCTCATCAGGAACCTTCAGCATGTACAAGCCAAAACCATTACCCACCAGCCATATTAGCTTATCTTGCCTATTTACACAAGCCCCATAGCTGCTACACCCTCCTTTTACACTGCTCAGTCCTCCCTTCCTGATGTGGAGCTGCTTGGTGGCAGGCAGCTCTCGCCGTTCCCCCCCAGGTTGGCTGGCACTGCACAGGCAGAGATACCGAGCCATAACTTGTGCAGCCCTCCAACTTCTAATGCAATGACCCAATTTTTCATTTCTTCCTCTTCCTACTTGTCTCTGCATACCCCACAGCCTGAGCCCCAAATTCTCCCTCAAACTACTGGTGACATTCCCCATCTTAGATAATGTGCCTATTTCCCCAGGAGTTCAATTGCAGAGATAATTTTTTCACAGTTTTCCTCTAGAGGGACCCTTACCTTGATTTTAGTTTTATTAACTCTGATTAAAACACATTTAAGTATAAATAAGCCTCACTAAAGACAAACTGCTAACTCTGCGGAAATAGTGGTAGAGTAACAGTTCCTAGCACAGGTTGTCTTAAAACCAAGGGGAGTGCTGGGTCTGTGAGGAAACAAGACAGGACCACTTCAGTGCAACTACTAAGTTTTACTGAACCATACAAAGCAAAAATATTAATGTGTTCAGTCTTAAATGTAATTAAATGTTTCAGTAGCAAATTAAGTGAAGAAAACAAATCAACCACATGTTTTCAGATACTGGGTACATAAATATTAAATCATTATAAAAGGCATATGAAGAGGAAAATGCAAACATTATGCAGATTTTAATTTCCTCAATTATTCCTAATTCCCCCTGAGCCTTACATTCATTCTCAGTGATTGCAGACAGACTAATCACTCAAAGCAGGACACCATTTAATAAGATGCAGCAGCTGAAACACGGAGTTTGTCACTGGCCCCACGTTGTCACTGTCAGCACAACAGCGCTGTCTTCTAGGTCAAGCTCCTTAGCTGCCTGGGCTTGTGGTTAAAGACTTGCATGTATGAAGGTATGCAGGTGACGTGCTTTTTACGTGCTCTGCAGTCTATCTGGGAAGATCTATCCATCAGCATCTGCCTTCTAAAGCCTACAGAGATCTATTTATGTAACTCCTTCTCTGGAGGAAAGGTGCTGGGAAAGCAGCCAACAATAAATGGAGTGGGTGTGGGAAAATGAAAAATAAGCAAGCAGAAATACTACATAAAAGAATGACCATATGGTTTAAGCCACAAGCTATATAAGTCACAGCCATAAAGTTGTGTCTGATAACAGATCCAGCAGAGTAGGTGTGTAGGGCCAGAAGCTCCACAAAGGGAGTACTGGTGGGTGTCAGGTGTGGAGCAAGGACGCAGGCTAGGAGCCCTCCACTAAGCACTAAAAAAGCCAGAGCCATCCTAGAGGCAGCTCTGCCTTTTCCACACCTGCCACAGATCATCTTTGCTGATCCACAGACAACATCCTAAAGCCGATATCTGCGATGGCATCAGTTCACTGGCCACAGTTTGGAAAAAGAAAACAAACGTCACTCAAACCTATATACTGTTCCACTTTGAGGATTCATATTGAGTAGACCAAGATGTTGAATCTGGATCAGGAAATCATGCACACGCTCCTGCCCTGTTCAGGTTCTTCTTAAGACCACTTCAGCAATCTCTAAAACAGCAACACAAGCAGATAAAAAGAAAAGCTAGTGTATAACTTCTCCTTAATATGTATAACTTCTCCTTAATACTCCCCTCTCATTCTGTATCTAATAATGGACAGAGTGGGACAGACTGTAATGGGCTACAACCATATTTCAAAAAGCAAATGATGATCTTCTGTGCAAGGGCTTCAAAGCAGCCTGCTATCCTAGCTCACACCACTGGGAGACATGTAGGAAATGCTCCAGCTCGCTTCTTACATGGCTCTGCTAGGGCAGACAATATCTAGTGTTTAATACCTAGCATGAGCACTGCATTGCATTGCAGATGGGTGGAAAATACTCAGTAGAAACTGAAGCAGGAATGAAGGCAGACTGTAGCAAAAATATCTGAAGTGGAGATTGCCAGGGTGGTGCAACCAATCACCTCAGAAAAACGGTGTATGTTGTCACATCTTAACCTGCACCCAGAGGAAAGCATGTGAATTCACTTACTCTTAAACCAGGCGCCTTGGTTCATTACTTTTAATATGCCAATCCTCCAGCTTGGTGGTGAAAGGAGACTCTGGGGATGACAACCTTTAGTCATGGGAAGTCACTTGCTCCTAAGGAGAAAGCATTTTTTTTGCCCAAGACAAGGAGCTGAGACACTATTAAAATCCCACCTTAGAAACCTACTGCAGGATGAGATGTGCTGTGACCTGGAAGCACCAGTTTCACCCTGCAGGCTGTAAAGGGAGCTCAGATCTAGACACTGCATCTGCTCAAGATGAATCCCACATCTGAGAGCAGCTGAGCACTGCTCTGAAGCTCTTGTCCTGTGACATGGAAAAGTTCCAGTTGCACGGGCCTATCTCATGCACAAGGTATCTCTTTATCATCCCACGCCATATTACAAAACAGACCCACAATGCTGCCTTATCCCTCAGCCCACAAAACTGAATCAGACTTGAAAAAGCCTCTCCAAAAATTCACCTCGATCTACCAGGAGCACTAGGTCCACTCAGCTCAGGCAAGAACCTCTGCAGGGCCTCCCCAGCTCAGGAGCAGTAGTGGAGATGAGAACAAATTTCATCAGATATCCTGGCGTGTTTGGGAAGAAAGTTTGAAAAGGAGAAAATCGGAGACTTTCTGTTTGCGAGTGTTTGCATGTGGGGGAACAGTGTGTATTAGCAGGTTATTTATCCTCTAAAAGCTTCCTATGGCAACTAGCAACCAGATAGTTTGGCAGAAGATAACGAAATGAGCACAGGGCAGATAGGACTCAAGGGCACTGTTATATGTACAGCACAGTTCAGTGCTGTCTGCGGAGCGATACCACATTCAAAAGGAATGAAGAAGCAGAAGAAATAGCTCGCTGAACTGAGAAAAGGGGCGACAGGCAAAACAACTGCCACTTTACAAAGGCCATTTCTTCTCCTGCCACCCCCACAAATGAGCTTTAAAACTGACTCAAGCAATAGCAGCAATTTTTAAAGCAAGCAGCTTTGCCCCTTGCAAAGATGAATCAGAGGATGAAAGTCTAGGACTGACTCCCCAGTGCATTTTGTGCAAGCCATCTTTTCCTTTCATTTATCCTTTTTTTCCTAGCAGGAAAGACTTATTATATGCAGGATTAAGTGCAACTTTGCAGGATGTTTTTTCAGCAGGAAATGGAAATTTTAATTGTGGTTGTTCAGTTCTATTTTTCCTCTAAATGGGATTTTTTTTTCCAGACAAAATTTCAACTTTTCATTAAAAAAAAAAGAAATTCCTTGAACACAAAGCATTTTAATGATTTTGGTCCAAACCCAACTCAAACTCAGTGTGGTTTGAGTACTGTCCTCTTTGAGCAGGGCTACCCTCTTTCAGACTACCTCTTCCCTGGTGTAGGGTGGTTCCCTATGCAGGAAGATGCTGAGGCACCCCAGGAGCTGTGGTGTAGCAGGGGTGGGTGTCCTACTCCTGGTGGAGAACAGAGGTGTCATAGCCCCAGCACGATATTTTCAGCAGTACCATAACTCACATGAGGCACCAATATGCTTTTCTGGAAACCAGATTTGTCCTTTGCAGCTGAAAATACTCACATTTTGATTTTTCACACCTGCCGATGTTCTCTAGAGGGGAATAAGGTACAGGTGGAGAAGGGAAAAAAAAAAACAACCCTTTTGGAGCTGCATCCATGGACACATCTGCCCTGTGTAATGCAGTGCAATAGTGGAGCTCTTCAAGATGCAGTGTCTGGCAGCACAGGCTTCTGTTTCTAAGGTCGTCTCTGGGAGGGCAGAGGATGGAGGGAATCAGATTTGTTCCCAGGGAAGACGTTCCCGGATGACCTCTAGGGGGCTGGGGTAGGAAATGGGTGGCTGTTTGGGACAGGCTGCAAGGGGACCCTCCACACAGTGAAGACATGGCCACCAGGGAACAACCCAGGAGGGCCATCAGCCTTCCCCCTATTGCAAGACTGCTTTTCCCTTCCTCTCCATATTCCTGTGCTCATCCAGCACTCCCAGTGAAAACCTCCGTCACTCAGTTGGGATTTCCATATAGACCATCACTGAGGTCCCAGCACGCTGCTCAACTCAAGGGTAAGAGGCTGCAGGCAGTTCATCGCTCTGCAAACACACCCTGTAGAGTCAACAGGCACAAGACCAGGATTACATCCAGCTTGGGATCCTACCCAGGGCAGCTGAGCGTTTTACCTTTCTGCCGCAAGACTCCCTTTCCCATGCCAAGCCTATGTCAAATGTCATGTCAGGCCTCTAAAAATCTCCTTTTAAATTTTTCCTTTTCCTCCCACCCAAAAAAAGTGCAGTTTCTAGGAGGTAGGAAGCTACAGACTGCTGTCTGTTTTGATGTGTGTGTATTTTTAAAAATGAATGAAAAATGTTCTGGATGGATACAGCATAACAATATGTAAGCCCGAGGCATCAGATGGTTAGAAAGCTGTATTCAGTGTGCGCACAGATGTAATTCACTGTAAGGAATATGTGACACCACGCAGCAGTTCAAAGTAGCAGGCTGGTACTAATTACTATGCTCTTAATGACTTCATCCATCAAACCATAACATGTTCTATAATTATACAGCACAGCCATATGACAACCAAATGCCCAGCCACTATTTCATAGGAGATGGTTACACAGCAAAATTCCCCTTTGATTACAAGCAGAAAACTTGAAAAATAACTGCATTTAAGTCATATGAGCCCAAAAAAATGACTTTATTTTACCTTTTTACAAGGAGAAAAGGTAAAATATTCTATCAAGGATCTAGGAGCAGAGAAGTTGCATACAGATAAGGCAGGGAGGATGTGGTGGGATTCACCAATTTTTGTACAGATCTGAGTGGAATATATCTGTCCATGTCCCACTTCTCAGACCACGTAAGAAGTTCTATACTGGGGACATGCCTTGAACTAAGCGAGTTGCACCTTCTCCACAGGGACAGTTCAGTGCTGGGAATAGCATCAAATCGTCATCAGAGGGACTGCCTCAGGCAGACAATGGCCTTGGGCAGACAATGTCTCAGGCAGACAATGGCCTCAGCAACATTGGAGGCTGCAGTAGGGGCCTGACCATTGGTTGAGGAGAAGGGGCACATTCTGAGGAGCACAAGGCACATTTCACTAGCCTGTGTCTACCAAGATGGCCCAGGGTTGGAGCAAGAACAGTTCCTGGGTGAAGAACAGCTGGCCTGGTGGGAACAAGCAAGAAGAAAAAACATATGTGAGAGCAAAGGAAAGCATCTGGAAGAGTTCGCAGCCATAGAAGAGTCCCTGTTAGGTAAAGGCACATCTGTACAATTGATCAAATTCAAGCCTTGTGTTACGTGCTGTCTTGGAGTCCACACTGAAGGTTATCACTTACTTAGCAGCCTCTATAAACAATACTTCCTACCATTTCCGTTTTGTCACTTCCTAGCTACAGATAACCCAATGTGGGGTGTTTTGCCTTCATTGCCTCCCAACAATGCTATACACCTGGAAATGAAAATGTCAGCATTTAGGAAATGTCGGCAGAACACAGAAGCAACTTATGGGTTTCAGTCCTGACTGTGTTATCCATAGCCTGGGCTCTCTTTTCTGAAGAGGCACCAAAAGCTCTGGGATGAAGAGCAGGGTTTGCAGCTGCATTCCAACAGTGTGTCAGTCTCTAGGACAAGGATGAAGGCTGCGTGTGAATGAGTCCCAACTTTCCCACCACACTGGCGGTGTTTTCCCAGGATCTGGGCACTGTCACTAGTCACATCACCCCCATCTGCACAGGCAAAGCCCATTTCTTGGCTCTTTCTAAGACAAATACACGTACCACATCCACCATTAACAACTACCCTCCTCCCCCAGCAAAACAGCACACTCCACTGCACACACTTCTCCCCTTGGGGAGAGGGTGTGAGATTAAACTCTGTGGCAGATGTTATTCACACTGTTTTGTGAACTACACAAAGATGTGCTGGTGCTGGGGCAGACTTGGCGTCTGGCCCCAAGTTTTTTCCAGTCTTCATTCCCCCCGGAGATCCAGTCCCTTCATCACTTCCACTCACGCTGTGACACCATGTTCAGTGGTACAGTATACACGGAGTAAGTATAGTTTATCCACTTTACCATTCAATACTGACTTCACCCATTTCCCATACACATCAAAAAAGGCAAGTTTCCCACGTTTTCATTTACTATTTCAACACTGCTTTTTCTTCCAGAATTGCTGCCGAGGGTGTTGCACAGGAACCTGAACGATAAAACTACAGATAAAATAGAGCATATCAGGACAAACTACATATTCCCAAGCTAATAAACCGTGAAGCTAACATTGTACAGATATCCTGCAACAGACACCTGCAAGCATTAGAGAAGATTGCTGGCTGGCTGAGTTATGCTGCGGTGGGTCCAGGTGCTCGAAGCTTTCCTGGTCCTGAACTGGTTACAGAAAAATGGAGGTTTTGTTCCCACTTTGAAAGCCTAACTTGCATACTAAAATTAGTGGGCTAATCTCCCTAGAGTTTCCTTGTAGAGTTGAATGCCCAAAACACCAAACGGGTGAATCTACTACTGGTTTTATGTGTCCTTACACCATTGACTATGTGCATGTTTGTGTGTGCATGCATGTTTGCAAGATACACTGGCACAGTGTATCTGGTAAAAAATGCTTTTTACATTGATTTGTACTTAATAGCATGAGAAAACCACAGCTTCAGAAAAAATGGTCAGGAGCAGACCAGGATGTATCGGATGGGTTCTTATATCACACCTCAGTGGAAAAATTACTGAACTTTAATAACCAGGTCCTGTCCCTCGTTTGGGAGAGATGCAGTGTCTGGGAAGGGCCTGACACCACCTCAGTCAGGCAAACTGAATGTATATTCTCTGGAAAGCGTTCGAAAATGCCACAGTCTCACAGGATTGCTTAGTTTTCAGCAGAATTTATGCCACATGTTGGCAGTGTCCTCAGGCATGACACCAGTTCAAGGAATTTTATCAGTCAATTGCCAGCTTTGCCAATCTACAAGTTTTTACACAGACATTGATGACATTTCAGCAACTTGCCCCCAAGACCTGTACTCCTTATTCAGAGATGCAAATTACTTCTCATACAGAAACAACCAAACCCCCGTAACAGTTTAAAATAGTGCTTTACTCCAGGAAACAAAAGGAAACATTGTTTTGTTTTAGAAAAGGACAAAATGTACAATTCTTGATCCCATTAGCGCTTTCTATCTCGTAAGAATATTTCACAATTCAATTGCCAATGTAAAACTTGCATCAAAACTTGCTTTGTTTATAAGCATCAAACCAAACATTTTTAAGTGCCTTTATTCTAGTAGTAGATAGTGGAAGTATTTACCTCTTGCATTTTTTTTGAGAGGTTAATATAGTTGCAGAGAAATAACTCCTTAAAACAAATCTTCTTCACCAATTTTTACACTGTACAAACAACGCTCCTGAACTGTATTTAATACTCAAAGGCGACTTTGTAAAAGGCATCTGCAATTCTTAGCTAGCAATGTTAGTAGTTTGTCTGAATAAACACCCAGGAAATTCCTTTATTATGTCCCTACAATGACACTGTCTTCACTGTTATTCCAGAACATTCTCTGTTGCCTGTAATATTCGTTTGTCATTTTCCAGAAGTGTCAACAGCTGGAATTTTTTGCTGAGTGGAATGAGGTCTAATACTCACCTCGGTGGCATTTCTGTGTTTGTCTGTAACATAAAGCCTTCAGAGGACTGTCACCAGGGTTTTCTTTCCTATCTCCGCACGGCAGCTGGCGGCAGGACCTACGGGGCCTCTCAGAGCATCTTGGAGATGGAGATCTTGGATCTTAGTCAGGATGGTTGCATCTCCCAGGGCCTTGTCTTCGCCTCCTGTTTACCAAGTATTCTCTGTGGTCTCAGGCTGCTCAAGTTCCTGGAACCCAGTTACCAGAAATGGCTCATAGCATTTGGGTTTGATTATAAAGCCTAGGGCCACTGTGTGGTTCATTTATGGCTCCTCTGGTTAAAACACATGGTTCAGAAGGACATGTGGCAACAGAGGAATCTCCTGGAGCTCCTGAGAAGGTTTAGTAGTGAAACTCCATCTCACAAATATTTCCTTCTTTTTCCCAGGCAGTTCTCCCCAAGCAGTGCCCTACACAGAACCGGTGCACTCCTTGAGCCCCATCTTCTGCTGGGCCATTGAGTGCCTATTTATTTTGCTAGGTGGACATCTGTCTCTGAGCAACTTCTCACCCCTATAGCCACAAAGCTTCCTTACAAGGGACTTTGTCAGCACTTTAAATGACTGAAGCCAGCAGGTTTTATTCCCCTATTTGCCCGTCTGTTGGTGTCACAGAGAAAGGTCAATATATAAGCTCAGGAGGCACCAGGTCTGCCTAAAGGAGATGTAGCTGTTAAGAGGCTCCATGGGCTCATTCCTATAAGGCACAAAGAGCTGTTGTTTAACACTGGGCCACCAGCTCTATCACTCCAACAAGGTGACATGCTGCCACCCCAGGGGATAGCAGCTCTGAAAGGAAGGAAAAAATCATCTTTTCAGTAGATGCAGACATAGGGACCTGAAGAGATGGTGGTGACCAGCAGCTTGCAGGAGTAAAGCCTTTGAGAAAATTGCACTGGTTGGTATCTCTAACTTGAAGAATGTCACTCTTAAACTGGGTTTTTTCCAGGTCTATCCTCAGCTTGCCCCTTTTTGAACTCTACATTTGAACATCAGCAAGGAAGCACAGGGGGCGCATTGGCTTAACATAGGATCTCTGCTCCCTGTGGCACCTCACCAGCTCCACTCCTCATCCCTGTCAGTTTGCACCAAGCCAGCACAGCCAAGCACCCATTGCAAAAGGACTTGTGCACTCTGGTCTTTTTGGCATGAAAGGCAATTGCCAAGGTCAAGCCTTCTATTAGTCAGTGGGTCGCACATTTTATTATGCCATGCGATTTTTTTTGCCTGTAAGGCCTTGCCACACTTTTTAAAATTATATTCCACTGCCATCTCTTTTACTGAGCCTGGTTGTATGCACGAGATGCCTTTTGCACTCCTAGTCTTTGTTCCTTGAAGCAAGGCCTTGCAGGTTGTTCAGGTGCTCCAGACTTTTTGGGCTGTCTCTGCCAACTGCTCATCTACTGAACCATTTTGTACCCCCTGCCTTTAACTCAACCAGAATAGTCTGGGCTTCCTTCATGTCCACCGCAAATCTCATTTTCTAGTAAACAGATGAACAGAAAGAGGAAAGCGTTCAGACAAGGTTCCTCTAGATAAACATTCATTATTGCTCCCATTCAGAAAAATCCCGTTAAAATTAAGAGTTTTTCAGGGTTTTGTTTGGTGGGGTTTGGTTTCGTTTGTTTTTTAATCATTAATCTAAGATAGTCAGGCCCTCTGTCCACAAGGAAAGCAGCACACGACACTCCTGAGACTGCTGCCCTCCACAATAGTTTTGTATCTGAAAATAGGAGACAAAGAGTTTCAAAGAGGAGAATACTGCTGGGAAAGCACCAAGACAAAAAAGGAGGACAAGGGACAACTGGAAAAAATTACTTCACCCTGGATGCCGCATGTGTCATGTTCTTGGGTCATTGTGGCATTTCCCTACTCCACTTAATTACAGCAATGCAGAGGCAGCACTGAAAGGGGGGGGGAAATAAACAAATCTGGAATGTGAAGCACAAGTGACACAATCACCATCAGACAGGGGGCACAGACGGCACCTGCCATGGTGGCCAGGGAGGAGTTTGTGCCTGAGGCATTGACTCCTGCTCCCCTGGATCTGCCTTGCCACCATTGCCCCTTGGTGTTCACCAGATCCAGAACTCCTCTTGTTTGTTAGAGAGGCTCAAATAACACCAAGAAACCACCTCACAGCACAGCCCCTAGTTCTCTTGGTCCTTTATACCCTCATGTGAAGGTCCCTGGAGAGGGCAAGAGAGTGGGGGGGGTTGCCAGCCCATACGAGTGCTTAAACACAAAGGGCTCTGGTGCAGCCCTTGCCCTGAGCTCCTTGGCTTGTGTTAGATTTATTGCAGGACCAGAGCCAGAAGAAGGCCCTGAGGGTGTGAGGGGGTGATCACCTCATGTTATGCCCCTGCACAGGAGAGGGTTATGCTCTCCATAAAGTGAGGAGCCCTCCCGGAGGCCACCACATTTAGAGAGAGACAGGGATATGCAGCGCTCCTCAGGAGCTCACCCCTGTTAAGTCTTGTCAGGAGTCATCACACACAAAACCAGATGCACTGAAACATTTTGCTGTCTTCAGAAAGCTCATTCCCAAATGGTGGCCCCAGGTCAACCTGCCAGTAATGCCTGATGCTTTAAACTTCCTCAGCTTTTTCTTCTCCACGCTTCGTCCCTTTTTATGCTCTCCATATCAACTTTTTCCTCCTGCTACCAGCACCAGACAACTGCTTCGGCCACACCACTGACATGTAACCCACCTCAGACTTAACCTTTTCTTTTCTGGCCTCAACAAACAAGACTTCACACTAAAAGCCCATGAGGACACATAGTGTTAGGCACATTTCTCCACTCCCACTGTTTTCCCCAAGGCAATCATCGCAAATACCAGCCTTTAGCTACCCAGGTTCAAAGCGAATGAAAGAAATCTTTGGTCAGCAAAAGAACCTAAAATGGTGGAGCAAATTGGAAGCTAACAAACTGGACCATGGGGGTAAAAGATGACTCTCTAGTGAAACTAGACTTCACTTTTTTTGCCTCCCAAAAGAAAGTGTAATTGAAGTGCTCTCATGCTTATAGTCAGTCTTGCAGAAAAGCATCATGGTATTATGCCAGCCATGAGATTGATTACTTTGCTCTCAATATCATTACCCAAAGAAGAGTTAAACACACACAGTAAGACTGCACCATAGACAAATCACCCTTTATAAAAAGCCTGTTCCCTAGCTGTCTGTGTGTTATCTTTCCTGCCTTTGAGTAAAGAAGAAAAGGGAACTTGTCACCAGCTGTCCCTAGCATGACAGGCCAATGTTCAGGTGATATTTCACTCCAGTTATGAATAAACTTGGCAATTTGTAATTTTGTCTAACATAGGAGGACATGAAAGTATTTTGGAGGAAGTTCTTGGGACACCAGGCAATGATATCATAGACTTAGGAGACGGACAGGTTTAGCTCCTTGCATTTAAATACTGAAAACAATAGGCTTTTGCTTCACTTTAAATAGGGCAAGTCTTTAACATCAGATTAAGAACAGGTACAATCACATGTATATGGATATGGATATACACACTTCACACACTCACTTGATGGAACAAACTTGTGCTTAGCATAATGTAGCTATCAAGGGTTATTACACTGCATTTCTCTCAGCCTCCTCTGAAATTATTTTAAAAAGCAGCAAACAAGCACCTCATAGTATTTAGGAAGTTTTGCAGTTCAGTGTATGGCTTGGTTAAATTTTTATTTATCAGCTGTCACAGCTGCATCGATAAGCAGCATGCTGCCACCAGAAGCAGTTGGATTCACGAAACAACACAGCACAGCACATGCTATTTGTGGGGTCACCTGCTTGAACGAGGCCATGTATCATTCACTTCCCATAGAGCCAAAAGATGAAAATCATGTGGAAGGAAACATGCAGGCAGTCCTGTCCAAGCCGAATGGTCACAAGTCTTGTCTGAGCTCCCAAGTGGCAACAACTGAGGAAAAGCACCAGAAGAAGCCAAACCTTCTCCCCACCAGGAGTCAGCAGCCAGGAAGCTCTGGGTGAACGATGCCCGTCACATATCTGTAGGAAGGGGAAAAACAAGGCCACACAGGTACTGGAGGAGCGAGTCCCACTCTTCAGGCATCTTGGCCCTACCATGTCACCACTGCAATCTTCCATCCAAAGACCACCACATCCTCCTACTTACTTTTCTGAAGTAACAGCCATCCATGTTGAAGATTAAAGACAGCCAGCTTGTGCCAGAGCCCTCCTGTGTGCCCACCAAACTAGCAATAGGCAAAGAATTATTTTAAACTGATAATGGTGAGGAAGAGGAAATTCAGAAGCTAGATGTCAAAATCTGAGGTTGCTACCCTTTGTAGTCGATGTTGAGAAACTGATATATCACTCCAGAGTGATATAGCTGACTTGTCTTAGCTGTGTATTCATCAGTGAGATGAACACTGAAGCTAGGGTAGATGAATCCTACCCAAGCCTCTGAATACTAGAAGACACTTAGCCACCTCCCTTGCTTCCCATGACTTGAAGAAGGCCAAGACAGCCTTTGCTTTTGGTAGTCATTCCTGGCTCTCAGGACGGTCCCTCTTTCTGTGCCCTCCCAACACACAGGCTTCTCCTTTCTGCCCCCTCCCTCAGAGACCCTAAGCTTTAGTGGTTCATGTAGACCGATGGCTAGAAGGAAGTGTTGACCTACTGCTCCCCATTTTTAAAGGTCCAAAGGATATTATAAGGAAGATAATGAGTGTCCTGCATATTAGAAAATGGCTTATTCCAGTATATTTGTCATGGTAAAAGGTATCATTCAGCGGAGAGGGAATGAGGCTGGAGACCAGCAGATTTGAACTCCACAGTTAGTTTACTATGTGATCTTTATTGAACATTCCCAACTTTGCAGCCCAGTTTCCTTGTCTATAAACTGTAAATCATGACTTCAAGTGTTTAAAATGCTTTGATTGCTATTAATAAAAGGTGACATAGGGGAAGTGTTTTGCTGTTATTATTTCCAAATCAACATCTTTTTTTTTCCTCTGAATAGTTCTTTAAAATTAACAAATTTGTTAGACTTTATTCAGAATGGGTTACTAGCAAACTAATTATGCAAACCAAAATGATAAGAATGCAAAGAACCCATTGCATTAAAATACATCAGGAAAAAGAGGGGATTTTTTTTCTGACTCAGTTATGAAAGAATGTGGGGTGGGGTGTGGCAGATCTGAGAAGAAACAAAGATAGAAAGTGATCATGAAATGATAATATTCTTTCTGAATAGAAGAGGTAGCACTATGGCATTTCACTTATTCTTGGCTCTGGGCAAATGCAGATTTGGAAGAACTGTGAACCACAGAGAGCTGATCTGGTTTTGAAAATTTTAAAACCCTTGCCTGGAAATAACTTTTTTTTTTCATTTGGGGTTTTTCTTTTTGGCATTAACTTGGTCTCATATTTAGTGCCAAGATGGAATTTATTACTGATGGATCTCAATTCCAGCTCCTTGCGGTTTACATGCGTTAACACCTAAGTGAGGAACTGCGTGCTGTGAATAATGCCTGGTGCATGCCAACTGACTTCAGAAAGGGTGACTTGGAATTTTTCAAGTTCAGTCTTCTCATTCTTTTTACAGTTCTCTGTTCTCATCTCCTCCCCCTCAGCATATTTCCTGTTTCCTCATCCTGTAATAGTCATGTACACTTAAATGGTGGATCAAACACCTTTTGAGCTGTTGTTGTCAAGTTTTATTAACATTTCCCACGTCGTTTCCTGTTTTCATACTGATACCCCAGCAAAGGCCTACATGAGTGAGCAACGTGTCTGGTCAATACCTACTCTGAACTGCTGGGAGATCGTTCTCTTCATAGAGCATTAACCATCCCAAAAGATATTAAAGCAATGTTGTTGCAGCCATAAACTTAGGAAACATTAAAGGAATCATTTCACCCACCAACAGAGTTCAGCCAGGTTTTAGGGAGATGCAATAAACTTTAAATATAGCAAGGCTAGACATGGACTTAGGACAGAGAATAACAAAGAATGCTACGTGTGCCTGAAAGCCCAGGGGGGATTTGTACATTGGTGGAAAGTCTTTTCCCAACCCAGGATAGGCACGATGCATCTCACGTTCTGCATTTGCAAAAAATGACATCTCGTTTCTCCAGGCCACAGGATCCCAATTCCAAGTCCTGTTCCTAAGGTTACACCTCCAACAGTGCCATGTCCCAAAGCACACTGAAGACAGGCACTAAAGAAGTTAGGAAAATAAGTAAAATTTCCGTGGATTTCAAAGTAGCAACTGCAGGAGCAAGCCTTCTGCTCGCAGTGTAAAGGTGTATTAATATAATCTTTAGTATTCAAGATTAGGGAATCTATAGCAGTATAAAGCTATAGGAAAACTGAATGACTAAGCCAGTAACAAACAGTGACTTAATGAGAGAGCTGGGAACCTCATCCTGGTCTCTGGAGGTTGCCACAGTGATCTCCCATGTAATCTCCCTGATAAATACATCAATATTTCTCTACTGAAATGTGAATTATGTGTGCCAGTAGGAAGGAAGAAATCAAGTGCTTCATGTTAGCCAGCAATACTAAAAGCAACGGACACGTCAAGGCACATTCAGAATATGTCAGATAGTGACTGAAAGCAGTAGGAGAAAGCCTACGTTCTCCCACATCAAGCTTCAACAGAGTTTGAGGGAGAGGACTGGAGCTTTAAATGGTTCGAGGCTTAAAAAGAAGCCAAATCACATGAGAAAGTGATTTCAGATCCAGTGTGTCTGCACTTCTAACCAAATGTCTGTGTAAAAAAGGAACAGAGAACTGTGTTTTTCACAATTGTGTCTTGTGGTGTTTTGCTAACGCAGTTACTTCACAGGATGTTTCATTGTCTTCACTGTGATGATGTGCAAAAATACCTTATAAGCCACTGTGGGCAGCGATATAGTGCTTGATGACAAGAAAGAAATGTTTTTACTTTAAAGACTGGCAGACTGAAAATCAATATCTGAGAGTTTTGCCACCCATCCCTGGCAGGCAGCCTCCCTGGTTCAACAGGATTTAAAAGTAAGAAGAAAAAATATTAAGCCTGCTGCATCCAGGATGGTTTGTTTGACTTCAGGACAAATTTTGAGCTAGATTAGCAGGTGGGGCTGCAGTGTTAGGAAACCAAAATTCAGCCCCAGGAATTCTCCCTTGCTGTCTACTCCTGTCTAAAAACTCTTAATTTTGGCCCCTGCTTAAGACCTCCTTCTCTGACTTTGTGATGCATACAATTTGCCTTGAACTTATAATAATGCCATTCCCAGTCTTTCAGAATTCACAGATCAGGTCCCCTAAATTATAAGCTTTGCTAAAGAAATCCTGAGACTCAATAATAATCATGCTCTTGTTTGGTTTCTGCAGTGCTTTCTAAGAGCCTGGGAGGGTGGAAAGAGGACTGCTGACTTTTCAGGCTTTTCAGATCAGAAGACTGTGCTAGAGCCCAGCTACTTTTCCAACAGTATTTAGGGCTGGGATTGCCATGTAGACAGGGCTGGGACTGCAGGGAAAGCAGCCAAGCTTTCTTGGGATAATCATCAAGACAGACCTGGGACTCCACAAAGAGCAGCAACAGTAATGTCTTAACTGACAGGAAGATCCAGCATCAGAGGGCAGGAAACCCAGGCCTTGCACCAAAGAGGTAAAGGTCCCTTTGCACTCCCCAGCCTGGTGGGCACAAAGATTAATCCATTACCCCAGAAGCAAGGCCCTAAACAGTGGTAGCTAGAGATGGGAAAGGGCTGAAGTCCCGTGAGCTGAGGCCACGTGCAAGAGGAGGAACAGACCCAAGGATTCACGTACATGACCCACCAAGACCTACCACCTTTCGTGCAGGGGGGTTGTAGTTGGGTCAAAGCAGGCATTTCCTCCCAGGTGACTTTGGGGAAGTAAGATTAGAGAGCTCTACTCATGCCAGGTTCCTTCTCCAGGCAAAAGCAAAAGGCTCTTGCAGAGGATAGCTTAGCCTGTTGAAGATCCAGACCTACTTTCAAGAACATGTCCTTCTCCCCACCAACTGGGCCCACAGGTTGGATGGGATGAATCCTGCCCAGAGCATGCTTCTGTGTGTGACCCTTGTTTGCTACAAAGCCTGAGCTGCAGCATCTCCAGGTGCACCCAGGCAGAACGAGGAGGGAAGCCAAAGCCTGGCCACACTTCTTGGAGACCTCTGGAGGACAGCTGGGGTCGGGTGGGCTGAAAGGCATTCCCAGGCCTGAGAGTGAGCTCAAACTTCTGCATTAATGACTGTGTCAACATACTCCACAGTTCCACTTCTCTCTTTCAAATGAGCCTGCTGAGAAGAGCCAGCCCTCTTGGAGGAGCAAGGAATGGAGAAGACTGTCCATCACCATCCAGACCCATCCACCACCATTGTGACAAATGCGCTCCTCCTGATGCAAATCTGTCTTGCAGAGAGCTGCTCTCACAAGCATCCCCATCAGCCCACTGATCCTTTTTACCACGCCACGCTGCTGTCTACTGGGGCTTTCTTGATTCAGGCTGTCCGTCTTTGGCAGGTCTTTTCCCAGACACTGCCAGACTCAGCACGTTCCTGCAGCCACAGGAGCCGGCCTTTGGCCTGGGGCAGTGCCTGCGTGGCAAGGCAGGGGTCACCTCATGGGGAGCTGGGCAGAGCTCTCGCTCCCGAGGATTTGAAACTGGGGCAGAGTTTGCCTCAGCTCTCCGATGTCTGCTGCGCCTAGCGTTTTGCAGATAACTAGTGGTGCACATCCCAGATTAGCTGCCGGTTTTGTGAGCCTGCCCTTCTCACCATTTGTGCCCCTGTGTGCTACAGCCTGCTGGAGTTCAGGCCACAAAATGTCCAACAAAACTCTCAAAGAGAGGCAAGATGAGCCCCAGTGCCAAAGTAACACCTGTGTGTGAGCAAGCTTACATTTTTAAGGCAGCTACATTGTGCAAGGGGAGTCAAAGGTATTGGGGGAGGGAGGGACTGCTCTGTGTCATAAAATGTCAGTAAGCTTTTATACAACTACCAAAAAGAGTCTTTTTGGGTTTTTTTACACCTACAGAGTCTTTTACGTTGTCTTTCAGGCGACCCAAAAATTCCCCTTAGCACTTTTATCATTCAGCATCACTCCAGAGTTTAGTCAGCCAAACCATACCCTTTTCCAGTGTTAGATAAACTGCATCTTGAAAACAACACAGACACACAAATATCACCTCATCCTAGAGCTGAGCCACATGTAAAATCTCTATACTGTTTTTCTACAGAGATGAGTAAGATTTTCCTGTGTAATTAATATGTAATATCTTTCTGTGTATTTGTGTAAATATATAGAGCAAAGATACCACTATAAAGATAACAATTTGCCAAAGTACTTTTTGCATTCTTTCAAATGCGGTTGTTTTGCTTGCAGCTTACTGCATTTTAGTCATGTTTTTACATTTGAAGAATTTTCACTGAAAACAAAATACTTACTAATAACAGAACCAAACATAAAACTCATAGTAATAAGTAGTAGCAATAAATATCAGGTTTACTGTTTATTATTTATTATGCATCAGCGCAACATACTATTTAAGAAAATGGAAGGAATTCTAGTACTTATTTATTTATTGCAGTTAAAATACATAATTTATTTGTACGTGTTTAGCAGTCGCAGTAAATAACATTCATACCTATTTTACAACAAATTTTACCACTTCAGGATATGCAGCCCTCTTAAAGTCAACAGATCTATTTCTATGAGCAAATCTTGCACACTGTGAGGAAGGCTGCAAATTCAGGGGCCTAATAACATGGGGATGAAGAATGATTTGCAAATACATAAGAAGATAAAGTCCTGACTGAAAGGAGCTTATGTTCCTCACTATTAAGAGCTAATTTTCTATTGTTCGTTAGCCCATTGTCTCCGAGATCTACAGAGAGTCAGGAATTCTGTCAGATTTGGATTCAAAACTTATCTAATAATGCAATAATTAGCCTAAAACAATCAAGCAGCCCAAAATATTCAATTTATCAAGTATTTAAAAACTACAGAGCAAGGAAAGAGCTGGAATATGATAATTTTAAATGTGAGGAATAGCACACATTTGACAAAAAGCAGAATAAAATTGTCGCTGATTCATAAAGAGCAAATAGGGGGCATTGAAAGACCAGAGTGTGCAGAAATACGGGTAACCAGTTCTGTCTGTCCCTGCCAGCTTTAGACAGGAGGCCTTCCTCTTCCTCTTCCTCCCCCCACTTCTCGCCAGCCTCCCAGCTCAAAGTTTTTCATGTTCAAAGTAAGGCTCAGACTGAACCACGGGGCGAAGACCCGGCTGTTGGTCAAAACAGGCCATTTCTTTCAGAAACCCAAGCTGAACGTTCCCTTTCCCCCCCGTTTCAGCACGGCCAGACCCCCCCGGGGCAGGCGGGAGCCAAGGGACCCGGCGCTGCCAGGTCGGGGACCCAAAACTGCATGAATAGCTCCCGAAAGAGCCGCCTCGGCTCCCTGCAGCCAGCCTGCACCACGCAGCCACGCAGTCTCAGCGTGCCTGCATCATACAGAAACTAGGTTAAATTGAAGGAGGTGAAATTGAAGGGCCTTTATTTCAGCAGCGTTTCATCCGTCCCGGGTCAAAACCTGAAGGCTTTGGTCAGTTCTGACTCAGACAGGAACAGGTCCATAGGAGGCTTTTCTGAGTAAGAGCTAAGGCTGGAATTTGGCATTTGGATTGCTGCAAGGGAAAAAAATACCATTGCGGAAAATAAGCATTATCAAACTAACAGTGCTAGTTTACATGTGTTTTATCACATTTTTATTTAATACACACCAAAGCAAAACCTTCCCAAATCTTCAGACCTTTGAAGCTGGTGTTACTCCACCTTTTCAGCCACTCTGAATCTCCTTACCTGGTTTGGGACTGTCCTCACACACAAAAATACGTAAAATAAAACCTGAATTACCGCCTTACGCCTGGGGCTGGGCAGCACCGTGCCAGGGACCACCTTCCCCAAGGCCAGACGTAGCAGCACCCAGGAGCTCAACGCCCTGCACTTTGACATTAAAAATATCATTTGATAACGAACGTGGGAGAGCCGCAAGCCGCGTGAATTGCAGCTCCAGGCACGTTATTAATGACTAACTCCCACTTGGGCTAGATCTTACTCAGCAAACACGCGGCTGGGGCCTACGCTCCGGTTTCACAAGCAGCTGAACCCAGCGCCGGTGGGAAAGAGCGCCTCGTTTCCTATAACACCCAAAGGGTGAGCAGTTTGCTCTCGTGGTACTGCAGCTGCTGCTCATGCAGCGAGTGAAATTCATACCGGCCGGGGGGAAAAGAGGGGCCGTGCAGCCCTGGGTCTGTGTTCAAAGAGGACATTGTCGTGTGAAAGGCAGTCTGAACTTTAACTGAACAGAATTTAATATAAAAATCTTGCAGTGCTCAAAGCCAGACTGTAAGTATTAAACATCATCATCAGAGTCCCCTTTTCTCTTCAGGTCACCAGGAAATGCTCTCCCGCTGAACTGCACGTGGTGGGTAGGAACTGGGTCACTAGGTTGGTTTATGCTCTCTGTAACTTCAGGTTTTGCTACAGATGCGGTATTTAAATGTTGCTTGTTTATATTGCAGGCCAATGGCATGCAGTTCGAATATCAGTTTTTCATGTGTATCCGTCGTGTGGCCATCAGCACTAACAATTTTGTTTGTATGGTGCAGGGTACAGCTTTCCGTTGCTTTTTTTCCTCCAAACAGTACTCATTGGTAATAGCAGCTATCTAAAAATAAGTCTATCATCAGATTTGGAATATCCTATCACCTCTGTACCCTACTTTTCTGTCCAGACACCTCCTGCTAAAATGCTGCTTAACAGCTTTAGAGGAAAAGAGAAAATGAACGTGGTTGGTTCTCATTTGAAGCCGAAATATCAGCTGAAAAGATTCTGTGATATTAAAAATGATGTTTACAATGTGATAACAACATTTTCCCAGTGTGAATGGCACTAGTAATCATAAAAGCAAGCACCTTAGGCCATGTCTATCGAGTGCAGCTCGCAGCATTGGTCCCGGAGGACTGCGAGTGCTCGGCGGAGGAACTGGGGTATAACATATCCCCTGACCCATACTTGAACCTACCACTTGCTGTTTTCCTCTTATAATCTAAATCTGGAAATGTGCTGTCTGGCCAGTGGCGTACTACCAAAGCGCTCAGCAAAATGCTCCAGATGCCATAAAAGCGTGCCTGTGCTTGCCGGGCGGGAGCGAACTGACTAGTAAAATATAGCCCCAGCGCGAAGGCGGCAGGCCCGGGTGTCGTGGACGTGACGGGGGGGCCGCCGCGCGCCCCACAGCTGTCCCCACCGCCGCGCCGAGCCACCGGCCCCCACCTGCCGGCGAGCGCCCCGTCCCCATTGCCGTGAGCTGGCGGGAGCGGATTTCAAATCGGCTGCTTTAGAGTAAATTCTGCGCAGCGATGCTCTTTGCACTAAGGCCACGTGCCTGTGTACAGCTTCAGCGTTTGTTAAAGGACGCTGTTAATCCCCTCCCCCAAACTTTCTTGCTATGCCATTGGGTAAGAAAGACAGCCTTTTTGCTTTTATTACAAAAAAGTTCAAACATCGAAGTTCTCAGGTTTGCCAGCCAAATTGGTAGAAAATCTCAGTTCCTGTTATGAGGGTGCAGGAGAGGGCCAGCTCCCACTAATAAGGGTGTCAGAAACATGAACCTTGAGAAATGCATCTTCTCGCTGTAACTCTGAAACAGCTGTAGCAGCTGTAGTGGCCACTAAAGACTTAAATGCACCGCTGAGACTTAACTTTGACAGTCAAAGTGCATGACCTAATCTAAAACCTACTGAAATCGCTATGAGTTTTTCTGTTGACTTCAGTGATCTCTGGTTGCCTCTCCGAACGTGTAACCAGGATCCCCACAGATAAGACAGGTTAGATGTACACGCAGACATCCATGATGGTTTAAAAGGTGCTCACCCGTCTTTAGATGTTTGTAACTTTCTAGAAAAGGCTGACCCACCCCACAAGTTGTTGTGGGTTTGCTTCTGGGGTTTTTTTTAGTTTCTTAGCAGAATCCCAACTGGCCATTTTAATTGTCCCTATGAGAAGGGAGTATTTTTAAACATAAAGTGGGTTTTTTTTTTCCAGGCTCTACATTGCATTGACACTTCAATAACACGAAACAGATCCACATCTCTTTGCAAGTCGTGATGTGTCACTGCGAAAGTTTTCAAGCAGGACCATATCCTCTGCTCACTCTGACGAAAACACTTGATTTTTTAAAGCTATACAGTACACAGGAAAATACAAAGAAGCAAAACCTTCTTTTCCCTTCCCAATGTAACTGTGCTTAAACTCAACTCAGTTTTCTGTGTTTGTCATGCGCTCTGGCTTCAGAGCCAGTGCACTGACCCTTTTGGACGCAGGCGATGGCAGGGTTTGGCACATAGAAATCTAAACCCTCAGGACTATTTTGGGAGTAGGCAAAACCTGAACGTAGAGGCCGATTTCAAAAATAGCGTCTTCTCTACAATTGTCAGTACCAAAACTCCTGATCGAGGCATCAGAATTCCAATGAAGCAGATGACTTTTAAGCAGCTAGAGCAGAATATAGAGAATAGCACTTCTGATATGCTTAATGTCATTCTTGAGGGGACTTGTCCAGGCTCAGAAGCAAAGAAAGATGGAAAAATGAACAGGATTTTTAAAAAATCCTTGCCTGATTATTTCTTTTTAACTTCAGCACATTGCCTGTGGGAACAAATTTGTTCTTTTTCTTTCTTCCCCCCCAGCCTGGATGAATGGGCTTTGCGTGAGAAGCTGGGAAGAGGCGCAGGTTAGACAGCAGTGATGGTCAAAGAGGCGCCCCATGACGCCGGAGGGCAGAGACCCTGCAGGCAGGGGATGGCCATCAGGATGGGCGAGAGTGGGATGGCTGCCCGCCAGGGACCGACCAGGAGCGCAGCCATACACCTCATCTGGCACCAACCTCCTGTCAGGCTGGGCAGGAAAGGATGGCAGTCTGGACTGTGTCACAGCAGTTGACTGTACGTGGTAGCTGCAACCCAACACCACATCTGAGGAGCACTCAGTGCCGGTAGGTGAATAAGGACACATCTCGCCAGCCACGCTTGTGGCAGCAGCCGCTGGCTGACAAAGGTCCTTTCTCAGCTGTGAAGCTGCTATACCTTATGTAAAAAAGTCTTTCAAAGCAAACAGAAAAGGGGGAAGGAAAATCAAATTACACAATGGACTTCTACCCTGAATGCTCCCTTTGACCAAACAGAGAGGAGAGGCAGACAGAAGAAAAAACAAGTCTAAAAGGAGTCTCAGCAGATGATTTTCTGCTGTCTCAAAACCCTTGGCATTTCCTGGTACACTGAAGATATCTGAGCACTCATCTCCAGCAGCAGCACAAATACCATGTGTTTCACGCAAGAGCAATGCGAGCACAGAACGTCGTGATACCAGAGTTGCTCCACTTAGATAACACAAATGACAAGCGCTGGTACCCACCCTTCAGAGCAGGTCTTCAGGGCTTGGCAAAGGGGAAATGGGACCTCTGAGGGGACCTGTTTCTCTTTTGAAGAAACCGACTAAGAGCATCAGGAGATAGGTAGATCTGCTATTTCCAGTGAAGCCATGGGCCAATGCTAGAAGCAAACCTAATAAATCACATACTGTATGAAATTATTAAATCATATACTGTACAAGGAAGTGTATATTAAGACGTGTCCAGAAACAGTTATTTTCATTACCCACTAAGGACCATCTGTCTAGCAACTGATAGACTTTGGATGTTGTTTCATCAGTACTTGCCAGACTTCTCTTATCAGACCTTTGCTCCCAGGGAACACGAGGCTGAAAGACCCCTCCTATGCTTATGACTTCTTCTTGGATCGCAATGAATTCTTTATATTTACAAAATCTTTATTAGCCTCTGGAGGCCCCAGATAAAGACAAAAGACCATAAAAACGTCCATAGGAGGTCAGACCAAAGGTCCCTCTAGTCCAATATCCTGTCTCTAACATTGGCAATAGCAGATGCCTAGGGAAGAGTACAAGACTAGGGCAAGCATATAATAAAACTACCCTGATATACTCTTTCAACCTCCAGTGATTTGCAGGTCAGGGACTTCCTGACCCAGATATGGCATGTTTGTGTTTGAAGACACAGAAGGATTTGAACCTCCATTCCAAGCATTTGAATACTATAGAAAAAAATTGCTTAACCCAACCGGAGGGAGAAATAAATACTCACTATGAATACAAAGCTGGTGGAAGCAAACTGAAAGCGTATTTCCCAGCCCGAGACATTGGCTCCAAGGAATCAATCAGTGTTCTGGCGCTACGGCATGTCCTTCTGTCGGAGGGACGCCGGGACCGTCCGCATTCCCAGGGCAGCACACGCCCATTCCCGCTCTTCCTTCCAGTTGAAACCCCATGGGAAAACAAGAAGAATAAAGAGCCCTCGGCAACATGTAGGACCAGGGTAGCTTAAGACTTCCAACTCAATAATTCGAACAGATATAACAGTTAAAGGCTCATTTCAGAAGAAGTAGTAGGTGTTCAGGTCAGGCATGAGACCAAAACAGTATCTAATTCTGGAATGCGGTGGGCAAGTAAACTATTTGCTGGCCAGAGCACGCATATCTCTGCTGCCCGGGCAGTAAATGGAAGGAAGTAGTTGTGAGGTTGAAATTAAGGGGTTATCATGGGCAGCCTGAACGCAGGCGAGGGTGACAGGGATTGCCCACGCACTAGCGAGCATGTGCTGAATACCTCCCCGGGGTCACACAGCCTCAGTGAAATGCTGCTGCGCTGCAAACGGCCGCCTTCGGACCGGGGTTGCGAGGACAACCACTACAGTAGGTCCCGGTAGTGACAACAACAAAAACAAGCCTGGGTCCTCCCACCACATGAAAGGCTACACAAACGTTGCCCTGCAACATTTCTGCAGGGGCTCGATGTTCGCATAAAAGAGCAACTGCGCTTCAGAC
This sequence comes from Apteryx mantelli, assembly GCF_036417845.1. NCBI lineage: Eukaryota > Metazoa > Chordata > Aves > Apterygiformes > Apterygidae > Apteryx > Apteryx mantelli. The sequence continues at coordinate 32,147,494 of NC_089978.1, forward strand.
CTACTCCACTTTTCTCTGTCAGCCACCACATCCCCTATTGAAATCATTTCCTGTTTTATTTTTAAGATTGTTGCTGTCATAAGCTACTGCTGGCTTGGGGGTGGGGATAGGAAGGTGGTGTCTGCCTGCCTAGCACAAAACCCAGCTGGAGCGAGGGGTCGGCCAGCTTCTCAGCTGGCTCCATGGGGAAGAGTGGTGGTGGCTGAGAAAACAGAGGGAAGGGCAAAGGGAGGATGTTGCTGACCCCTTAATAGCATCTCTTCGTGAAAATCAAGGAAAACAGGGTTGACAGGACACAAGGAGAGAGCCTCATCCAAGGCTTTAGCTAAAGCGCTGATGCTTCAGACCCTTGTGGTACCAGCAAATAAATCCGTGAGGGACAGCAGTACTTGTTTGAGGACATGGGTCAGTGTAAAGGGAATAGAGACACAATCTACAAATCCACCTTCTAGCAGAAAGAGTCACAGTCTGCACAGCTGACCCCTCTCATTACAGTGGGTATAGCAGAAAAAGTCAAAAAAGGAAACTTCAAGCTGAAAATGCTGCTAAATTATACCCATAAGTTAGAACAGTAGCCTTCTTGTTAATATTATTTGTTCCTCTAAGTCCCAGGTTCAGGTTCAATTTGCATCAGAATAAGCCTGTTGGTCCCTCATAGTCTCCCATGGTTTTTTATTTGCCTTAAAGATATGAAGCGGGTGGCGTGGTTTGTCTCAGGTGAGGGTGAGATTCAAAGGCAGAACTGAAATTAATAACAAACCAGCTGCTAGAAATGATTTCACAGACTGTGAAGCAAACTCTTCAGTTTCACTAGGGGCCACTGTGCAGCACAGGATCTGTCCTTTCCCCAGGGCTATTAAAACAGGCCAGTGCCACCTCATGTGCAAAACCTGGGGTGTTTATGTTTTGATGCGACAAATTGATTTCCTAAAAGCCAAAGGTTTTCGCTCAAAGAATCCTTTTCAAAAATTCACCAACAATCCCTTTCCGAAGCCAGAAAAACTGCAAAATTTAGCTTTTTCTCTATGCTAGAACTCCTGTAATTTTCATGGCTGCGAATCAGAACATCTTCATTCTTGTGGCATGTTTTTCACTTTTATGAACACTAATTTCACTACATTTTTAGAGTGGTGACTTTAGCCACAGCGTGGCTGCTGCCGAGTTCCCACGGCTACCAGTAGGACTTTTATGTGGGAATTCTGTGGGCAGCAGGGAGCCTCCCTGTTTGTATCAATATGAACTTCCCAAGCACATAAGCCTGACATTTTCTCAGCCCAAGAGTCAGAGCACACATGCTCTCACTTAGAGTGCTCTTTTCCTAAGCTGAAGGACATGTGTGATCATTTTAGTCTCAACAGTTTTCTAGCAGGCCTTTTGCACACACACAACAGATCCTGCGCAAATGAAAGTTTCTCTTCAGCCAGCCAAAACCCGAGCCCTGCAGACCGCTGGGCGCCAGCTGTAGGGCGCTGAAGAGCTGGAGCAAACACCAAAAGATGCAAGTTGGGCCCACCTTGACCCAGGCCCCCTCAGCTTTGAAGCCCATAGAGGAAACAGAATCACAAGGCTGGATCCTCCCCTCCCGATGCCTCAAAACATCTCTGCATCTGACATTTTTTGACTTTTGGGGGAGGCCCTGAGCATCCTTCCACCCCACGCTCTCCAAGCAGGCAGGAGCCCCTCAGCGCCGCAGAGGAGCTGTTTTTTCCCTCTCTGCAAGCAGCAGCTCGGCTGTCTGGGCTAGCAGGTCAGCGCCAGCACGGCCGCCTTTCCCAGCCTTTCCTTTGGCAGCTCTGCATTCCAGAGATGGCCAGACACATAAACACATCTTCCGGGCTTGCACGCCGGAACACTTTCTGCAGCTGGATACCAAGATGAAGAGTACATTAAAAACATATATATTGTCTCCACCAGTTGAAAAGAAAAAAAAAGTTGAATTTTTGTTCTCAGGACATAAAAATGCAGTGGGAGGGCAAAAGGCAAATTGTATGGCTTCAGCTTTATTAAAGATAATATATTGCAGGGAAAAATCAACTGTGGTGGGACACTGTGTTTATTCAACATTTCGAGGAGATCGCATAGCCCACAAAGATGACAAGACTGTGCTCAGTGATCGTATCTCACTATAGTTTCCTATTCACAGAACTCCAACCACGGTAACTGTGAAAAGGCTAAGGTCCATAATCACTAATAATGGACATCCATACTCAGGAATGTGATGTGCTGGGAACCAAGGGGGCAGAAACCCTCATTCAATTGTTTATGACTTCAATCAAAAAGGATGATTTCTTTGTCAATGACAGACACTTAGACTTTGTGTCACTAAGCTTGTTGGGAGACAGAAAACACACCTGATCACACATCAGTAAAGGTAGAGTGCAAGGAAAGCATACGAGACAACAGAGATTGTCCTTCAAATTTACCATGTATAAGGACTTCATTAATACCTTATTCCAGTGCAAACTGGGAAAAACTGATCAAGGTCACATTTTATGCCTCAATAGATGATATTTTCCTAATGGTCAGATGAGTCTGTTCTAGGCCATTCTTTAGATACTGCAGCCAGAGTAGTTTTAAGGTATTCAGCTGAAGCCAAAAGAAAGCTCCAAGCCCCAATCCTTCAAAATGCTCAGGGTTCCCCATTTTCAGTCGGAAGTGTTCGACGCCTTTGTGAACCTGCGCTTTGGCAGCCCCCACAACTTTCACTCCTCTTACGTGACTGCAGGTGAAGTCTGCATTGCAGCCATATTCTTTAATGCCATGCCGTGCCTGTGGTGTGAAGAGGAGTATTGCAAGATATACTGCTCTTCAGCCAGCAGTAGCAATGGCAACATTTAATTTGGAGGGCCTGAAATGGGAAAGGAAATAAAGAGCCGCAGGGACTTTTACTGATATTACAGGAGGAGCCGGGCACACTGAACACCCACAGCCAGGGACCACAGTAGCAGGAGCTACAGCTTCCTTGGCCACTTGCTAAATGGCAACTTTAGAAATACTACAATAATACTACATTAGAAACACTGCATTTAGAAATACTACAATACTACACTGGCCACGACCAACGGGACTTTTTAGGAGAGAAATGTTGGAAAGAGTACAGCAAACCTCAGACGCTGTGGGATGTGCCATAAAGATTTCTCGTGAAGAATATATGTCTTTTCCGACGCCGGGACAATTTTTGACAATATTTGTTAAAAGGTATATTGAAACATCTGAAATCTCCCTCATCCACGTTACGTCAGACACAAAACCAGTAGTACATCCCAGGCCTGTTTCAGTCATCTGTGTAAAGCAGAAAGAGAAACACAGAGACATCACAGCTGGAGCAAAATTTCTGCCGACAATCTTAGCCAATGGCTAGTGCAAGAATGCCAAAATGGTTTCTCTGTCATCTGTAACTCAGGTGAGTTTTGTAAGGCAGTTTCAGTGCCGGTGTGAGAGTGTCTGGGCCTTTCCTCTTCTAAAAGCTGTTGAACACCCCGGCCAACGGGAGCTGAATGCAACAGAGATCTCAAAGCTACCAGTGATCCTAAAAGCTGCATGAAAATAATTGACCAAATACAAGAGAAAAAATCCATATGCAGCCTCTAAAAGCCTGCTGTATAAAAAGCAAGTCTGTAGTATGAAACTACGCATTATGCACAGAGGGGATGTGAGCAGCAGGCTGGGGAGAGGGGCTAAAAAAGGAGAGATGTGCAGCAGAAAAATGGGGAACAGCCCAAAAAGGGGGACAAGAGAGGCTGGAGGGAAGTAGAAGGTGTGTATCGTTAGTCCCCCTCTGCAAAAACATGCAAAGGCTTTTCGGTGTGGAGTCATAGGAAGAGAAAGCAGGTGGCTCAAGAGATACAGTAAAAATGAGATTAGCTCACCTACCAAATTTTCAGTCAGACTCCACTTATAACCACTGCCAGGAAGTCTGATTAACAAATCTAAATTTAAATAGAACAAAAAAGAGAATACTATACAGTGTGACTAGTCCGTGAGGAAACCATGAATTTGCTCTTTTAATAACTAAAAGTCACCCAGCAAATTTTCCAGAGCAATCCCCTCTTGTTTGTGGAATAAAAGGCTATTTTCGCTGCCCATGTATGTGGAGTGTGCTGCATTATCTGCCCAGATAATTGCATTATTTTGTCAGTTTGGATGCAATTACATTTTGTGAGAATGACAAAATAATTCCCCAAGTGCCAGTTATCTTTCCGCTTTCTTAGAAAATGCAGTGTAAAATTGTCCCATCCATGGAAGAATTAAAATGTTTTAATTACCTACTTGGTAGTATTTTGTAAATTATGGATGAAAAAAGTTCATTGTCACTGCCAACATGAGACAAATGTTTTGCCAGTGCCTAAGACTAGAGCTGACACAATTTCTGCCCCGAGCACATTATAGTTCAGCCTGGGACATGCGTTACATACTTGTGTTTTTACTTTTTGCTGTACAGAACACACATACTCTTACAACTGAGCTAATGCTGTGTCTGCTTTGATCTTCACAAATGGATTTCTAGATTTTTTTTGCCCTTGGATATTTCATGTACATTTACTTCACTGAATATGAGAAATATCATTAATATCTGTATCTCAAGAGTTTTCCACCACAATGTCTGAAATACAGCTCCCAAGGAGCTTCCTCGGAGAAAGACTTTACCGCTTTTAATCCACCAGAGTACAACTTATTCACGCAAGTCAGTGAGAGTAAACACTGCGCCGAATGAGTAAAGGCGGCAGAAGTGAGACTGCAGGCAAAACCCCCAGTGAGTCAAATTCTCCCCCAGCTGCTACGTGAAATTGTGCTGAGAGAGGGGAGGTTGCATGAACGCCGTGCAAAGGGCTTGGGCTCATTCACATCCGTGAGAGTTTTGCTCCAGCGGGAGGGCAGTCCCAAATCTGAAGTCCATCAAAACCTTCCAGTTGCCCCAGATTTGGCTTTAAGTAAGAACAGCAGGTCTGGGGGTCGAGTTTGACTGAATTTACTGAAGCAACCCAAGTCACTGGATTGTTGACACTACTATAATCGAAATAAAAAAGGGAGCGAGCTGAAGAGGCTTCTGACAAATTTCACAAAACTGGACAGGAATTGAACAACCTATCAAGCAATAGGGGAAGAGGCTGGTTCCTATAGATATGCTGCACATACCCACTTTGTTTATAAAGTGCATTTTAGCGCTCCAGTAATCAGACACATACATAAGGATTAAGCTACCGGACAAGGAAAAATATATTATTTAACAATGTCCATAAATTAAAGGCATAATTGAAGTCATAAACTGCAAATCTTTGCTAATGTACCACTATGCATAACAATTTTTGACTAAAAGTTAATAATGTATTACTTAATGTGCTTATATACAGAATCTTAACAAGTCTAATTTCATATTAAAAATGACTAGCCTTTGCGTTTTATCAGATAAAGACAAAGGAAATTATCACTCTCTTTTTCATGTTTCATAACAAAAGTATGAGCTTTGAAGTTCTGTGTTGGGGAAAGGAACAGTTGCGGCTTGTTAAACAAGCTTTTGGTACTGAAAAGGTTAACTAATTTGGTTTCCCTGATAAGTTTATCTATGATCAGAACTGAGTCATACAGAAAATACTCCTACAAGATTTGACCTTTTACTTGTATCCCACACTGAGATAATATTATACTTAAAATGGATATCAATAAGAACTTTGTTTTAAAAAGTATATTTAAAATAAATTACTTTTAAATAACAGAAACTGTTTTCAATTAGCCCTGTTAAAGGAAATCAACTAGAAAGTTATGTATGCTTTTTTATTTTCTTTATATAAATTATACCCAGGAGTCCTATGATAGCAGCACTATACAAACCATGCACTACCTTTATATTTATTTCTTATCAAAATAAACTTAACAAATTAGATTTGTTTTTACAGCACTTTATATCCAATAATGACAATGTTGTATTGGTCCCAGGATAAAAACAATGAAAGTAGCAGCTGAATGGTATTTTTATTAAGAGTTAACAAAAATGGCTTGTGCAAACACTATGTATGAAGAAAATTAATTCCATAATTCCTTATGATGAAGGCATCCTTCTCTGTTTTCTTTTTTCTCACAAAATCAATCTCATTTGGAAAGATCATTTTGAGGGGAAAACTCTAATTTTTAGCATGACTTACTCAGCAGAATGATGTGGCTGAACTTAACACTGCTGACTGCTAGGTTTTAATAGTAGGACCTGGCAAATGTTTTGATAACTTAATACTTTTTAAAAGAAAACTTGTTTGTTACTGAGCCCAGTAGAAATATAATCTAAAAAATAACAGAGCTAAAGATCCAAAGATGTTTCTTCTTTTCTCCCATTCTCCCCATTTCCTCTACCTTGAACTGACTCCTCCATTCTAGCATTTTTAGAGGCCCTTTTTATTGGTGGAAGATTCAAATATCTCCAAGAGATTCACCGTAGAAGTCAGAAAGAGTGTACGTTTTCCTCCAGCAGTGGAAAAATGGCAGGGCTAATAGTCTGGGGTTTGTTACTAAAAATGAGCCCTAATACAAAAAAAAAATTAATACATTGTTTAGAACATGTGGTTTGCTGCTATTAAGTTAACAGTGGAAAATCTCATTACTTTTAAAGTTAATTTTATTTTGTGGCGGGATTGTTCTCTAGGCTAAAGCAGATTTTTTCTTAAGCAGAGCCTCTAATCCTACCTTAAACTCTTCTGTACAAGAAGTAACTCTTTGCATAGCTTGGCTAGATGCATGTTTTAAGTCGAAGTGCTGAATTAAAAAAAAGAAAAAGGAACTAGGCTTTTTCCCACACAACAGGCGCTCATGTGCCATCTTCCCCAGCTCTTGCTCTGACTAGAGAAGTTTTGCAACGAAGATCTGGGATCAAGAGTGCTCTTAGTAGAAGACTGTAAAGGTTTCTAGTCCTGATTTATTTTCAGGTTCTGGACACATCTAATCTGACTTGAGCCTTTTAATTGGGGCCTTTTAATGATTTACAATAACAGAGGACCAAATCTGGTATTTGAGGTGAAAATAAGCCCAATGCTGGAGCCTTGCTTACAGTCGGCATGCTATATATATATATCCTACTTGCAAATTACTACGATGACTCGACTCTGAAAACTCTGATGGTTCAAAATACCAAGCAAGATTCAGGGTCATAAGAGATATGCTTTCCACCAACAGCCCGATGGCTTTTGCTATGAGATATGCTTACACACGATAAAATTCACTCTTGTGCAGAGCTGAGCCGTTATATTGTAAACTCCACTCAAAATAATCCTTGTGTAGCTCAGTTTGTGAGCTGTATTTCAAGATACCCTTGAATCTTCAAACTCAGCTGTTCCCTGGCCCTCTGCACTTTCCTAGGTACAGGTTTTCCATGAAAATTTGATATCTGCTTCCTGAATAAGCAAAATATATGTACAGAAGATCACTGATAATTTCATATCACATTTTCTTTTGAACATCTCCCTAGTCCTTCTCAATAAAGTTGCCAAAGGCTGAGATCTACACCTAGAAGCTAACTCACTTAGCCCCACTGCTGCTTAGGCCTTGTGTTTTCCATCAGGGATCATTCTGGAAGCTCAGGAGCTCAGTCTCTCAAAACCTCTTGGAAACTGGGAGAGGAAAGGGATCAGCTACTCAGCCAAAGAAGGAACCCTGACCAGTCTAAACTCATAAACACTCAGTAATACACTGCCAAAAGTATCACTGTCTTGGTGTGATGCATAGGTTCATTGCTAGCCAATTTTACTAAAATTTTGCAGAAAGGTAAAGCAGAACAGAGGATTGTTCAATGCTTCATTTTAAATACGAGCACCTCAGGAGAAAGGGTCTGCTTCTTGCAAATGCCTGAGCACCTGGAGCTCCCAGAGAAGCCAGCAAGAGCAGCAGGTGTTCGGCATCTCTCAAATATCAGGCCCTGACCTTGAAACACCTGAATCCTCAGATGACCTCCCAGAGGTGAGGCAAGTGACTCCTGCCATTTTGGGACTAGGTGCCATTGAGAGCATCCTTAGAGATTTAGGAAATGAGTTCAGAGCCGGAGATGAATATAGAACAACATATTGACTGGGATTGGGGTTAAGACCCGAATCCCTTGTTTTACAGATGAACAAAAGCTAAATGTAGCTAGCCTGGGACGGAGAAAATTTCATCTTTTGGCAGATGTCTTGACAGCTGAGAGAAGACAGAGAGAGAGAGAGAGAGAGATCTTACTCTGACTGGGGTGATGCTTTAGAGCTAGAGAAGTCATCTGTCCGCAGTAGTGAAACCAGCTCGTGTTTGATGTCACCCACGTATGCAACTGAAAAGTGAACTTGCAAAAGGGGATTGTTTCTAGAGCTGAGTGAAACTAGCTTGTTCAGTTTGCAGAGCTTTTGTGTTAACTTTCTTATGTTTTGCTTCATACAGCCCTATACCCCAGGAGTTTTGCTTTGAGTTTTAGCTTCAAACAAAGCAAAACCGATTGTAAACCACTGAATTTTGACTTTTCAGGTTGAAACTAGATATGACCCACAAATTTTCAAAAGCCAAAGCGCTGAGTACTGGCAGGCTGGGTTTCAGCTCAGGCCATTTTCAAGGTGTCCAGGCATCAGACTGCAGGCCAAAGACGAGCTTTCCCGACATGCCATGATGCTGAGATCTGGCTTTTCTGTGCAGTCCCATGTCTGGATGAAACTACTCAAAACCACTGAATTTCATATAGTTTCTTCCAGGAATAATAGGTGAAGCCATTCCAGCATTGACTGTAAAATTAAACTTACATTAAACAGTTCCCAGTGAGTAATTGTTGTCTTTAATAGCTTTGTTTCTAGCTAGTTCCACTAAAATTTTTACAAAAAGGCAAAGGCTCACTTAAACAGAAATCAAGAGGTAGAGTTAGCACTATTTACTGCTAAAGTTAAAGCCATTTATTTATCTTTATTTTAACATACACAGTTTGTCAGAAGCAGTATGTAGAGGCTCCAGCAACATCTTCCTGAAGAAAGCTTTGAAGAAACATCTTCTTAAACTTGCTTTTATACTTTATTTTATGCACTTTACTTATTTTCTTAGCAGCCCTTCAGCCCAGTGGTTAACACATTGCATTATAATTCTTACTGGCTACACAAATCATCTCTGTCTGAATTACAACAGCACTTATTATCATATTTCTGTGGTCATCATTTAATCTTCCACTGTATTAATAACCGTTGCCAATTTTATCTAGCAAGCAAGCTAAACACTCTAATTTGACAAAAATACTATGTGCTTATTTTTCTTTCTAACCATCAAAGAAGGTGACTATAACTATTCTAGGTATCAGCACTTTTACCATGTGATTCACTTACAGCAAGCAATCTCTCTAGACCTACGTTCTTCCTTTTTTGAATTTTTACTTAATCAACAGGATCAACAGGTCCCACTCTCTGTGGGTGGTGATAATGTTAGTACGTTATTGCCCAAATAACCTTTCTCTATAGGGAAAAGCTAACATTAAATTCTTTAAATTTAAACCACATGTATTTTGGTCTCAGAACTGTACTCTATAGTAATTCTGTTTTGTTATTAATTTGTATCACTAAAAAATCTTCATGAAACCAGTTATTTAGACATCTAAAATTGAGATATGGTCTATAATGCATCAAAAAATTTAAATACTAACTAAATATTTTCATTGTAAACACTTTTAAAGAATTAATAATCACACAGCTCTAGATATATTCAGTGTAGATCTATGTTTCAATAGTTATTCTTTTTAGCCTGTTTCAGTGAATTTGAGCAATTCACCAAGAGGTTTTCAAATGGTTCCTGTCAGTTACTTTCATCTTATCCAACAAAAGGTGTTATTTAAGTAGGCTACGCGAGATCTCCACTAAGAAGAACAAATTATATGTGGGTTGACCACATATAATTTCCTCCCGGTACTCCCTAAAAGAGGCACTGCCACTGTATACATTTTTTGCATATATTACCATAGGGTGACCACAAATATACAGCTGCCAGTGGAGTAAAAATAATGGCATTTGGGACAAATACTTGGGGACTTCTTGTTCAAACAACAAGAACCATGGCTGGGATAAAATGTAAAACTTTTCCAAAACTAAATTCTTCTTCACTAATATTTTTAACACAACTGCAAATATTAAAAAACAAATAGATTAACTCTTAAACTTTAATTACATTAAAAATTTGGGGGGGTTAACTGTATCAAATTTTAGAATAGTGTCTATAACCTCTAGAAATGAAACTTTATTTACATAGTATTTACATATGGCTATTCTTATAGTTATTATTTCAATTATACATGCCATGTTTCATCATACAGATGTGTTATTAAACATGTAGAAAATTGTAAACCTTTATGTTGCAGATAACAGATTTTAGACACAAGCACATTATCTTTTGAACTGTATATTCTAAAACATGTACCATCTCCCAAATACAAATTCACACTGCCAGTGGTTTTTTTTTTTTTTATCTGAGCTGCTGTTGCTAATTTCATAAACTAAATGTTTGACTATCAAGAATATATTTTGCAGTCTCTCCCTGGGCTAAATGAATAAAAGACGCATCTTATCCCAGTCTATCTGGGGAAGCTGGCCTGGACTGGTAAATTGTATCAAGAATAACAGTCGCCTTAGGTGGTTCAAATAACTCAAGAGATGTTCTGTGGGCTTGGTCACAAATTTCAGGGTACTTATGTTGTAGGTCTCCAGGGCTTCCTGTAATAAGCATTCTTTCCTGTCCCACAATCTTTCAATTAATTCACAATCCATAAACTTTTATCATGTGTTCTGGTATTTGGTAAAAACATTAAAAATCTCATTACTCCCTTCTTAAGGGACAAACTACTCCAAGTTCTCTGTAGGAGTTGTCTTCTGCCTTCATTTAGGCTCAGCTTGCCAGTGACCAGTGAAATGAATGAAACAAAAAGGGTGTCTGTTTCTTGTTTCAAACAACCATGGCAGCCATGCCTTGCGGTTTATCCTAAAAAATATGGATAAACACTTAAAAAAATGAGTGTATGAAAACAAATCTTCTGCTTCATCCCCAAATTATAAAATAAATATCATACACTACTAAATTGAATTTCATGATTGCTTTGTAAGTCCCCCTACATCATACTTTTTCTATAACAGTTTGATTTTTTAAACTTTTGCAAAACTAGACCAAATTTCTATAGATCATAACACTAGTGACCTATAAAAACAGCTCATGGGAAAGTGTTTTCTGCCTATACAATTCTAATTAATGTCTGTGGTGAATTTTATCCAGAATTCCCATCTTCCAATAGCTTTAATTTTAGTTTAAGATGAGTTATATATTTGATATATATAAAATATATATTTTTACATAGTATACACATATATAACAAATTGTTCTTGTTATACAAGATCAGTTCAGTAATACTCAACCCAGCATTGTACAATCATATATAACTACATTAACTAATATATTCAAGGTTTTTAACTTTCCAAGTATTGTCTTCTTAAAGTTTGTCAAAATAAGCTTTTATTTTGGCTTCTCTTATTCAGTAGACCCTCAAATATGAACCTGGTTCACATAGGTTTGTAATTACTGCAAGTATTTCTCTAATTCCTTCTAGCTGAGTGCCCTGGCACCTCCAGTCACCAGTTGCTTCCATGAAACTAGTTTGCCACGTCATGCCCAAAACTGAGGAATTATGCTTACTTTTGCCAGACTCCTAACAGCTGGGAACATGAAACCTCTACGTTCCTGACGAGAAGCCCCAGTTTTCTGGCCGAGGCCTGGAGGTATTGTTTCAAAGGGAAAGTTTAGTTATTTAATGCCCAAAACAAACAGTCCCCGCAGTATTATTGCCCAGCCTGTCTTCTTGCCGATCATGGTGCCTACCCTCAGGATTAGCAGCTCCAAACTAATACACGGGTTCGGCTCCACCACCATAATTCAAAACAGACTCTTGATGGCATTCTGTTAAACATAGTAACCCTGCATGTGTTAGAGACAAAATTACTTTTCTGCCTCTATGTCTTGTTAAACTTAAATAAAACACCTTACATGGACTAACCTTCACAGCTGTGCTATCTTTAATTTTCTTAAACATTTGCTGAGGTATATTATCTTTTACAGTGTTTTTCAAAGGCAGTATCTAAGGGAGAAATTCAGGTGCCTAAACAAGGGCACCTAACGCCCGCTGGAACACCCCAGCATACCCAAGGTACCTGCACAGGGCTGGCAGACACGAGGCAGGACTTACAGGAAACCCCGCACCCCCTGAACTGGCAGCCAGAAGCCAGCTGGGATCCCCAGAGGGTCTAAAACAACATGGGACATCTATGTTTAGGCACCTGCATTTCCTCTAGAATGAATAAAATAAAATACCAAAATAAAGCAAAAAAAAAAAAGGGAAATAAAACTTGGTATGATTTCACTTAACTAAAAACATTAAAAATACATTGTAAAGACTCCAGGGAAATACTTTTCCTTTCATATGCAGGCTAAATCCCATGTACTGTATAACAACCTGTTGGAGATAATCACTGCTTAGTGTCTAGGTCCCATAAAAATAAAGAGTATAAATAATTAGTCAAATGCAGAATGCTTTTATACTTTTTTACTTCAATTTTTAAAAGATGGCTACATTTGCAAAGTTAAATACTCAGAAAATCAGAAAACACTAATACAGGCTTCATGCAGACCCAAGACTTCTGCTTTTAACTATTTTAGAGTGAAGTCTTTAATTCAAAGTTTATATACTATTTTTTCTCATTCAGCAGCTAAGTTCATGAGAAAAGGGTTATGAAATTTGTATTTAATAACTTACTAAAACAGATATGGCTGCCTACAATACAATTATTTTACATTACTTCATTGTAATTAGAATTCTAAAAAATGTGAAATTAATTTCCATTTTACTGTGTTCCTTGCAGCCAAGCCCTGGAGCCTGTCCTGCTGTCTTTCCTCAAGCAAACATCCCTTTGGTTCCAGGAGGAGTTTTAGCTGAGCATCATATCACAGTAGCAAATGATCCTAAATTTATAGCAGCACTTCTGAGAATGGCTGAGGCAATGATAAACCTGGCTGGGCTAGTCAATCGCAAGACGACTGTGATGAAGATACAAAAAACATAAGCACAGAGCAAGGATACATCAGATGAAATATTTCCAGTAAGATGTGGAAGCATTAATGATGTATGCAACGTAATAGTGAATGATACACAGTTCTGTTCACCTGTGTTTAAAGCAGATAAATTTAAGTTAAAGCAATGTGGAGGGATGGAAAAATAATCTTCTGAAAGAAAGCTAGGTAAATTTTACTAGTCTGTCTAGGATGCTGGGGCTCAGCCTTCGCAGCTATGCGCCCATTCAGACTGCAGGGAAAGGGACCGCCAGGGCCACCACAGCCTCCCCAGCCCACAGCCTACTCCTGGGGAAGGTGACCTTCAGGTGAGATGTGTGACCTGGCAGGTCACACACAGCACTTTGGCCAAAGGTTCAGCACCTCTGCCTTACAAAAATAAAGCCTGAAAAAGACAGTCATTATCTCTCCAAATACATTGATATGGGGAAAAACACAAGAGAGGGGAAAAAAGCTATTTAAGATAAAGAGACAACATTGACACAAGGGCTTAGAGTGCCCATGGATAAATTTGGGCTGAAAGATAGAAAAATGTTTGTAATCATCAGAGCAGTGATGGGTTGGAAAAAACTCCCAGTAGGAATAGTGGGGGAAAAACACCTTCTGCACAGATTTCACAGCAAGCATGTTTATAATAGCCAGAAGACTAGACTCAGTAGACGAGCAACAAGCCAGTAGGATCCCGGTTCTTCATAATTCAGCCTTAGCTTTCTCAATGTGTTTATCAGAAATCAAAAATAATCTCTTCATACTAAAAGAAGTGGCAGCTAATAAACAGATGTACACTGAAGGGAGAACATAAATATCATAATAGACATTAAAATGATTGATTAAAATGATTTCTTTCTGCTCAATCGTCATTTATGACAGTAGAAAGTGAAATCCTGCTTTTTGTTACTTCAGAGTAAATCCCAAGCAGTTCTGCTGATTTCAGTTGCAACAATGAGATTACTTCAAGTTTATCCTGAAGTAAATGAGATCTGAATTCAGTGCCTTCATTCTTTGTGTCCTTTGGGGGAAATAAAGCCCAAAGCTCATCATAAAGATTGGTGGTTATCACTGGCTTTAAACTCATGGGGGTTGAATAGGGAGTGGTGAAGATGTCACAGAAAAAAGTGAAATGCAGGAGACAGCTTTAAATGGATATTGGTTTGCCTTGCTAATCATCTGCATTTTGTTGGTTATATGGCAGGATTACATGGTGCACACAGTTTCTTAGAAAATATTCTGATAGGCTGTGTTTCATGCAAACCAACCAATTTTCTCTTGGTTTTTATTTGGAGTAACCTATCCTTCAAAAGCTATATTTTAAGCAAACATTTTTTTTTCTTCTCTGTCACAGCCAAATTCTCCAGTTCTGGGACTTACAATATTTTCCTTTTTCCAGAATGACACCTGCTGGTGGGAGAAGCATGGATGAACTGCAGATATTTTATAAGTTCAACTGCAGCTAACCAAACACACTCTCTGAGCATGCTCATCACCTCTGTGCAGGCATACTGTTGATAATAAAGATTTGGAAACTGTAGAGATACCATAAGTATCATGTGGTATAAGCAATACAGTTTTCCAGTATGATTTAACATTTTCTCTCATTACATCACCAGACTACTAACACACTGCTTCAGTGTTGGAGACAATATTTTGGGAAGCCCACAACATGGCTATGTCAGATAGAGGTGAAAGCCACAAGGAAACCCTTTCTATCTTACGCAAAAAGATGCTGAGCTGCTTCAAACCCTTGAGTGCAAGTAAAACCAGTTACTAACACTACTATTTGTGCCTAACACCCCAAAAGATTAGCATCTCAGAAGAGAAGTATTGTGCACAGGACCCTGATCCTGTATAGCAGGAGGTAGCTAGGAGAGACAGAGAACAAGCTCTACCTTTGCAAAAATTGAGACAAATACTCCTCAATATGCCAGGCAGTACTAGGCTCTGTAATGGGCCTCCATATCTGCAGCATCACTGTCTCTCGGGTCTTCAGTAGTAGACTTCCCTCCAGCTAAAGTGGAGCCAGACTTGAGCTTCTGATCCTTCCAGTGCATTTACAGCAATATTTCCAAATGTGATTTCCAATACCAAGAAAATCCTTGTTGGACATATACAACTTTATTTCCTTTTTCTGAGATGCTAACTAGCCACAGTCCTCTATAAAGGCAAGGTGAAGTGCAGATGCTCAGCGCCCTGAAAATAAGTCTAAAGTTGGACTCTGGAAAATCTAGACATCTGAATTACAGAAGCTACCTTGGGATATTTTTGGAAATGAGTGTGTGGTAATTTTAATAAATCAGATTTTGAGAACTGTGTTTTAAACATGACTTGTGAATAAATATTTGTAAAAAAATGTCTAGTTAAAAAGAAAACTATTGAAAATTCAATTCAGAGTTAGAATTCAAAGAATTCTTCTGAATTATTTGCAAGAGCACAGGCAAACACACACATTCAAATGTGTTCCCCTTGGCTACATTATTAATATATAAGTATTGCTATGGCATACCTCATTGTAACATCAGAGGGCAAAATTTCTTCTTAATTAGAGCATCAGACTGCAACTTAGGAGACTTGACTACTATTCCTGGATTTGTTACTGGCCTGCTATATAGCTTTCAGCTAGTAACTTCACATCCCTCTTCCTTCAGCTCTCCCATCTGTGAAAAGAAGATGACATTGTTTCATTACAAATAGTTAGATGACTGATTTCCAAAGACTGTTTTTATTTTGGTAAAAGTAAACATGTGAAAAGTGGGTACATTGCTGTAAACTCAAAGGTAAATGTAAGATACTCATGGCTGTTTGTTTCAACAGACTAGAACTGGAGAGTTTCTTTAGCCATATTTTTTGCAAACTTTACCAAAGCTTCAGTCCCACCTATGACTGTACGTGTTTCTGTTAGAGCCCTTGTTTTTCATGCATGTAATTATGGCTACCAAATTTGAAACCTTATAATAACCTCAATTTACCATTCTGAACCTTAATAAAGCAATGACTATTTCTGCAGAACACAGTTACATCCCACTGCCTTCACAGTGAGACCTTAGCACAGGTTAAGCACTTTGCTTAGATAACCAGCAAAAAATACCGATATAATACCCAAACCTGTGATGGCCTGACCACCTCAGCAAGGTTTGAGCTAGCTGAAAAGCTGAGGGGAAATTGGAAAAAACATGCTTCCAGGTAGCTCAAGCAGACACTCCCTTGAGCAGGTCATTGTCAACGACTGACCATGACTGCATCAGTTCTCTGCTAGATTCCAGCAAAAAGACACTTCTGATCCCAAAGTAACAACACCACTTTTGTTCTCAGATTCCTTCCAGAGGTTAATTTTAGTTTTGAGCTCAGGTTACTGCTGAGCCTTAAATACAAGACTGTCCAGTTTTTAATGCTACACATGTAGAATGAAATTCATGCGCATGATAGAAACAGCCTGGAGTTCAAATAGGCCTCTGCACAAGGATGTGGGCTCTGAATTTGACCAAATTGTTCCATTTTCTCAACTCTATTTATTGAACTCACATTGCATGGGATAACCCTAGCATTGGAATGACTTTCATGTTCTTTTCTTTTTCTTCCATCTAGGATAGGCAAAACTTAACCTTTAATGCCTTGCTCACTGAATTGAGAAATATGTATGATTGCCATAGACTTGGTCCACTTCTTATAGGCAGTTACCAGGGAACTGCATTTGGATCTGAACACTGCTGCTATAAAGTTTCTAAGAATGCTCACTGCTTTTGGTGCCATATTACTAGCATCATTTCCATCATTACTAGCATCAAGTCCCCCTGTTCCTTCTCCCATCTAACAGCTTATGCCCTATAACTAGTTTCAGCTCATGCAAACTCCTTTAGCTGCTTAGCCACACTATGTCCCCAAAGTTCCTGCTTGAAAGAATTCTGGTTTCAGGTGACTCCTTCAGGGATAGCCACAGGCTCTGAAAAAATGATCTCTAACACAATTAAGCATTACTGTAAACTGCACAAGTCATCCATCCAGAACAAGAAATAACCATACATCATGTCTTCGTTTAATTTTCTCACTACTTTTGTATGCATGTTTTTTCATCTGCCTGATGGACATGCTTTTCTTTCTCCTGTAACTAGCTTCCTTTAGCTTTGGTTGAATCTGTATTCCAAAGAGTACTTTCTTCCCCCAAAAAATATGTCCTTACCTTTCTTTTCTTTGTCTCAAGCATTCTCTGTTTGTCTTGCCCACATAATTTCTGTATTTGTAAGGGACTTTATCAGTACTTATCTTTTTGTTCTTTCACAGAAATCGCTCCCCTTCCAAGCTTAGTCCTTTGCAGAGAAGTTGGAGAAAACTGCTTGTCTCTAGGGTGCTGTAACTTCTTTGGTCTGCACAGACACACTCCACCTCACATCTCAGTGACCAAGTGCTTGTCCCAGAAAGATGAATGACAGGTAACTTCTTTCTGTTTTCTGAATGTTGCTTACCTAGCATTGGCCTGAAGAGGTCTGGAAGGCATAGGTTTGCAACTGGGGAAGCGTGCACATTTCGTCAGAGCACTAGAAGACAGTGCATGCTGGAAACCCCTGGTGTGCAAGGGAAGTACATGCACCACCGACACTAGGAACTGAAATGCTATGCAGGATGCTGGAGCTCCCCAAAACCTCAACCAACCAATTTAGCTGCACTTCTGTTTCTGGGATGAGATCTGAACACAGACATGAGTACAGGCTATACTCACTACATGTAAGGAAGTTCACCATATTCTTTCGTGGGCAAACAGTGTCCCCACACAGACCATGGTGCAGCAGAGGAGGTTTACAGTGTTTTTTTCTTCCCATGTCCTTTAGGAATGGTTAGTGGAGTTTGAGCCTGAAATGAAGAACAGATACAGTACCACAACAGTCCCTTTGCATGGAGGAAGTAAGAAGGTTCCTGAGCTTTGCATATTTTCGTATTTCTACTTTTTTTATTGTTCTAACCACTGCAACCAAACAAGCTGCAGAGCTGCAGGCAAACCCCAGAGTAAATTTGATTAAAGAATGGCAACTTCATTCCCCTTCTCCTCCCCACTTCCTGCCCTTTCTACTTCCCTATTTCTCTCCCTCCTTCCCAGGTAAAAAAAAAAAAGATATCTTGGAGAAAAAAGCAAACAGAAGATAGGAACATAGACCTGGAGGGATCTGTGGCCAGTGAATCCAGTCCCACCCATCATTGGCAGACTGTTCATAAACCAATGAGCTCTGTGTTGCTTCTCTGCTTTGACAGAGCAGAAAAATTGTCTAATTTCCAACATAACCTTACTCATGACCAGTTTGTTCATGTGCCAGCCTTGTCGCCTAGTGCAAACAGTATTCTCCTTCCTTAATGCTTACCCCTTGCTATATTTATAGAGAACAGACCCCTTTTCAGCTCTCCTCCTGGTTAGTCAAGAATCTTTAAGTCCTTTCATAATAGTCTTTCCACTCTCCCAGCCATCTCAGTAGCTCTTTTCTGTCCTATTTCACTCTGAATTCCTCTTTCCTGAAGACAGGTAGCCAGGACTGCACACAATATTTCAAATGAGGTTTCTCCAATGCCTTGAGCAGGTCCTTGTTTCTACTGAAAATAACTCTTCCTAGGATCACAATTGAGTTTTGATTGCCACATCAAGCTGGTGGCTCATTTCCACTCCTCAGTAATTTCCAACCAAAGATCTCCTGGTTTGTAGACTGCAGACTGAGGCTAATTGTGGAAGAGTGCCCATCTCTTTTGTTGTTACATTTTCTCTTAAGTGTGCTCTTACATTAATGACTCAAGTCTACGAGATCATCCAATTCTTTCTGCAAGATATTCAAAGCTTTTTTTTATTGGTTACATCATCCAACTTTATTTCACTGACAAGTCTCCTTGGGACACTCCAACTTCTTCTGTCAAGGTCATTAATGAAAATATTTAATAAGATCAGATCCAAGTCTAGTGGAATTTTACTAGTAGCCTCCTCCTTATAGCTCTTTTCCCTTTCAGCACAACACACTAGTATCTGCTCTTTAACCAGATACTTACAGTTCTTGTGTATATTTCCCCAATTAAACTAATATCAAATACTTTGCTATACCATAGCAAATTCTTCACTGATATCCAGAGAGATTAGATTTACAGGATGCCCTTTTTCAGCAAACCAAACTATCAGATTTGCCTAGCATGATCAAGGTTTTTTTTCAAAACTGATTATTTGAATATAATTTTCTATTTACTCCATGTACATTTCTTTCTTTCAAAATCTGCTTTAAAGCTGTTGTACCATACCCTTGAGGCCAGAGGAATAGGCATATTCTTGTCCACTTGACCTTCTTACCTTCTTACCCAGAGAAACCGTGTTTTAGTCATATATTAGCTTTCTCCATATGAGACATTCAAGCATGCAATTTGACATGCCTGTTCTGTCTGAATCCTGAAACAAGTTATCCCACTCCCTCTTAATTGCTTTGAGGTTTGCGTCCACACTGTTTGTAGTAACTTCCCTTTCCATACCTCCAGTAAGCATCCTGACTTTGCCCTGTTGATAGATCTTCATCAGTTTAGCCTAGAGGTCCAATATAGATTATCTTTCATCTCGATGCTGTCTTCGCTGCACAGGAGCTTTTCTCTGTCCTTCATTTTTTCTGGACGTCTGAAGAACTTTTTGCTATTTCTTTCAAGCTCCTTTTGGTGATTCTTACTTTATCCCTACATACCTTGCCTTATAAGACCCAGCTTTCTTTGCTGGTTTCTCTTTTTCCTCTATTCTTGTACTACCTACAGATATCCTTTCTGTGTTGACTACCCATGAAATCAGATCTGGCATCAATCCCTACTATTTTTTTTTTTTTGCTTGGGATACAAGCTCTAGTTAGCTTTTCCATATGAGAGTTTAAAAAACCTCTAAGCCTCCTCCACATTTCAACCTGTTAACCCCTCAGTCTAGATGACTTCAAGAACTAATTCACGTAGTTGATCAAAATTTTCCTTTTCAAAATCAGGAACCTCAACTACAGTCCCACTTCTGTTTATTCTTCTATTTAATATAAACACACTAGATCTGTGAATACTTGTTTCAAAGTGGGGTTTTTTTTGATCTTTATTCTTCTATAATAGCCAGAGTGCTCATCAAGTCTAAAATAGGAGTTGGCACTTGTGGAGCCATTTGGTGAAGAAATAGTTCATCTATCATGTGTAGGGCCTTTGAGAAGTAAGGCCCTACTTCTGCACCTCTTCCTCCAACCTGTATCTAGGAATCTTAAGTCTCTTATAAAGACATAATTCCTAGTCATATTTATTTATTTATCTAATTATTTTGCAGAGATCTGTGTTCATGTCTATATGATAGAAATGGACTGAGGTCTACAGCAGCCATCTGGAATGATCTCTACAGATTCTCTTTTAACTAACTTTGGGGAAAGTAATTTCGACACAGACAAATCTTGTCCCAGGCCAGGAATAAATACCAAAACTCTACTTCTTTCTGAGGGAGAATTTGTGACAAACGATTTTTTGTTTCTTTTGAGAAAGCCAGTATATGAAATTTCCAGCTCACTCTCAAAGCAATTGCCTCACTAGACTGCACAAACCCAAGCTGCTGGACTCCTGGCTGCCAAAACAGTTGGATAGCTCAAAAAGGCAGCTGATCAAAAATCAGGAAGCCTAGGAGTTCTGGTTTCCATCTCTGAAGGAAATCAGAAAGGTATGAACCTCCACCAGCATAGCAGGACAGAGGAGGAACCTGGAGAGCCTAGTAGCTCACTGCATGGACAAGAAGGGAGCTGGCTATGCCAGCTGGTGAGATGAGCTTACCCACTTTCTTATTTACACTACACTGCTGGTCTGAGTGTCTCAGCGGCTTGCTCACCAGACACTGGAGCAGCTGGCTGGTGGGTGGGCTGCTACGGGCCAAGGCAGCCAGCCCCTCCACCTGGCTTCCCTCTAAAGTTTCAATGGGACTGACACATTCCCAGGGAACAGTTTGCCCCATGGAAGTGGCATTTTCCAGTTGAACACTGCTCAATCAGAAAATTTTTGCTGAGCTCTTCTTTGTAATGCAGTACCATCTCCAGTTACCAACAAAATATTTAAATCTTTCGCAAGCATTGAAAATGTGAAGCAAGACCAGCATTTTAGCCACCAAACGAGTACTACCTCCAAAGTACACTCAACAAGAAGTTTGTGGGAACTTTTGTCTAGCATTGTTTACCACTACAAATGGTTTACCAAACCTAGTCCATTCAGATTGCTGCACTTGTTACACTAACAGAAAAAAAAGCTTAATTCTAGCAGCACTTTTTTCATTTCGTGTACTCTCACTCACTTTCATTAATACAATAAGAAAATGATGAGCAGGTTTACAGTAGCATAATGGAAACTTTCTACTACATTTCAGTGAACCCTAAGGGAAAACATGTACATATACACTATAAATATTATGTGTATTTCCAGGAACACTGTCAAAACCGATCACATTAAAAAATATACGAGAATTAGGAATAAAACTGCTTCATCAACTTCTTCCATTACTCATACCATGGGATAGATGAAAGATCAAAACCAAATGCATAATTTTCAAAAGCCTTTTAAAACTTTTGCTGGAATTCCCACCTTGTCACTTTTGTGAGCCACACAGAGTAGCGCATGGTCTTTCCAGAAGCAAAACAACACGACCTAAAGTAAAGTAGCAACATGGTTCAGGATTAGGCCCAAACACTGAACTGTTTAATCAAGAACAAACCATATTGTACTTTGCTTATGCATCTGCAAACAGAATAGTATATGATGAAACAGAAAACTCTCCTTGTGGTTTTGTGTATATCATCCTTGACGCTTTCATAGAGGACATAGGCTACCATTAAAGTCAATTGCAAAGTTCCCATTGATTTCAGTAGATGTAAACCAGGCATTAATATTATGCTTTTCAGTTTTCTTGAGGTTTAAACACCTCATAAAATAAATTTGCAGATGAACTAGTAAATGTACACTTACAAAGAAACCTCCTAAGGAGTCCCTGAAGCCGTATTTTTTAATGCTGCTATTCATTCAGTTTATATCAGACAGATTAAGGGACTGTCAAACAAGGGTGCATAGATCAAGAACAGCAATAATAAGTGCTGAAAATATCTTCCAAAATATAGTTCCAAAAATATCATGACATATTTGATAGAACAGACTTAGAAGCCAGTTTTATATTATGCAACATATTTCATGACCTCAGAAAAACCCTATCTATTTATCTATCCATTTCATTGATCTGTAAATGAAAACATGTACAGTATATGCAGCAAGTTTTTTTCCAGGAACCCTTTCAAAACCACTCACATAAAAATATGAGTAAAGCTAATTGAGAGAGAGAGAAAGAGAGAGAGAGACTAGCTGATGAGAAGTCAGAAATACTACTCTCTGGAGCTGACATTTTCTTCTGTAGAACTATGTGCCCATTGAGCATAATTTTTGATCTTGCAGACTTTCCACATGTAAAATTCCAATTGACTTCAGTGCAAATGAATGAACTGCAGGATTTAATTAACCCTGCTGAGGTTTGAAAAACAATCTCATATGCTGCCTGAACATTTCCATGAATTTCAGTGATTTTCAAGATAGTCTGCCTAATTCATTGCCAAATAATCATTTATAAATACAAGTGTAATGCGTAAATATAAATAGAAGGTGAGCATTAGATGATAAACAGATATAAAGAACTAACAATAACCTAAACTCACTTGATGAAGGCTTTATCAAATGCAATGCTATACATGACATTACTAAATAAAGAGTAGTGATTGATGACATTTGCACAGTCACCTCATTCCCAATACTACTAGCATGAGCAGAAAGGCTCTTTTGGTGATTAGTAACCACCCAGGAAATGTTTGTTAAGCGATTTGCCCAGTACCATACAGGAGCACTGTGGAGATATGGTCCAGCTCTTCAGAGCAGAATTCAACTGCCTTAAGCAGAAGACCCTGTTTCCTCTTTCTACCATGCCCTGCTTCATTCAGTAAATACCTTGCACCTACTCAGCAAACGAGCAAGAGTTCTGCAGTTAAATCCACAAGTTCTGCCCAATACTGATTAACCTACAGAGCAGATCCATGCTATATATAATAGGGCTGAAGTCACATGAGAAAAAAACAGTGCAATCACAAAACTACAGTCAGTATTGTAATGCAAACACATATGTTGGAAACATACTGGGGGTCACAGACCATTCTATTATTCTTAATTTTAGGATACTTGTCCTTGTAGCTAATATTATCTTAATGCGGAGTTTTGTATATACTTACATGTTTAAAAAACAAACTAGTAAAGACTATTTCTAATATGTGGCATCATACTAATACCCACAGAGACCCATCAGCTAGGAAGGTGCCTTCAGATCCAAGCAGACTTCTGCCACACAGACTAAGAGAAGCCCATGGCAGAGAATCACAGAATCGTGGAATAATTTAGGTTGGGAAAGACCTCAGAAGGTCATGTGGTCCAACCCCCTGCTTAAAGCAGGGTTAATTTCAACATTAGGTCAGGTTGCTCAGGGCCTTGTTGAGGTTGTCCACCCACTACGCACAGGCTAGCAGCAAAGATAACTTTGCCAGAGGCTCACTGACAGCACATGAATGATAAGATTTAGGAGCCCTCAGTTTCACTGCAAGTTGGGAGACAGGCTCCTTGCTCTCCCTTCTACCACTTAGCCTCCCTGCAGCTTAGAGTAATGGCCAGGGACAATATTACAGGGATGGCCTTTGGAGCACCCAGCTAGTGACTGTTCAGCCATTCTGTGAGGATGGTGTATGGAAAGTCTGATCACAGGACAGAGCTGTGCAAGGCAGAGAAGATTAAATCTCTGGAAATATTTGCTGTTAAGCTTTAGTAAATCTCTATGGAATATTTGGTAACTGTGTTTTATTCCACGTCTTGAAACAGTTGACCAAATTTGAAAGGCTTTGTGAGGATGGCAAAAGGCACATACCTGATTCAAGGCAAGCAAAGGCCTGTCTTTGCTCCAAAACCCTTTAGGGATTGAATTTTTTTTACAGAAGCAGAAAAATATACTTTTTACTAGCCCTCTTCTTACAAATAGTTCAATCACTTCAATTGCAAATTAAAAAAAAAAATAGAGTTTGATGTTCAATATAAGTAATTTTGACCCAAATCTGTAAAGTTTGGCAAAGTTCTAAACAACTAGAAACAGAATCTTATAACAGAAGTGTTAGGAAACCTTCATGGGCAGAGCTGCCCATCCTGCCTGTAATATTGTTTGTTAAGCACTTTGGAATCCTTAGAAATGAACAGAACCACATAACTGAAGCTGCTGGATTGCGTTTCTCTACTCCCTATTTCTGAAAACACTGCTGCAATATCTTACTGTTAATTATTGTTATAAACCGCAGCTGGCTGGTGGGAGCACCAGTCAAGTACGTTTTCCTCTGGAACTAAACTCCAGGAAAAGAAAAAATTCGGAATATGCATTGCATCAGGATTAAAGACAAATTTTCAAGTTAGCTTCCAGAGAAAATGCTGGTGCATTCAGACCCTATTAATGTACAGGGGAGGGAGTGCCAAAGGACAAGAGCACTCCACAAATACAGCTGCAATTCCATGAAGTCAGAGCAAGCAGCTCCTTGCCCACAAGATGAGGTAAGTAAGGGATGTAGTATAGCAGCCCACAGAACACAAACGGATCCTGCAGCTCGAACTATCTGGACCACAAGGCCCCAAAACTAATCATATTAATCATATCATACTTCGGTATTCAGCCTGGATTTTATTTGTGATTAAACCTTTGACAGTTCCAGATCTCGATTTTTTTTTTTTATTTATTTTCTTTACTATGATTATTATTAAGGGTTTTTTGTTTTTTTCTGAGCTTCCAGTGTGCAACATCACTAGCTGATAAGGAATTGCCGATGAATTCTCGATCCTGTCGTACTCAGCAGGAAGTTTGCTACTGATTTCAGAGGAGGAAGACTTTCACCCCACAGGAAATCAAGGTAAGTGGGAAATAATAGTACTCATTTCATCCAATTAAATAGTAAAGCTCACACAATTTCAGGGTCTCAGTCCACAGACATTTCCTTTTTCTGTCAGGAAAATACAGTTGGGAGGATATGTAACATAAAATATAAAAAAGGTGCTGTAACACAGAGTGAGACAAGGGGGCCAAAGCTGTAAATTCCTTCCATCGACATGGTAACCTGTATTTGTAAAAGGCCAATATTGAGCAGGCAGTGAAAACAGAAACACATAACCACATCACATCATTCCACTGCCAGAAACATTCATACTAATTTCCACCATCAAACACACAGTATGATTACTTAAATTTTTTTTAACCAATCCTACTTATAAAAACAAAATCCTCAAGATGGTATAACTTCACATTTTCATATTCTGTAACATGAATATACATCAAATTGGCAACAATCTGTACCTTGTGTACAAGCCTCCTTCAGGGTCATTAACACGGAATCAACTCCTTGCAGTAAGTAAACACTTCTTTTTCTTGGTTTTTATGTTAAAAATTGAAAATTAATCTTGCAAGTCATTTTGAACTAGCAAAACAGGGCTGACAAAGCAAGCACTGTAGTCTGATATCTTTTATTAGGCCAACTTAGAGTTCAAAAATATGCAAGCCTCCTTGACCACACACAAGTTCATGTATGCAGAACTCCAAGCTGGACCCATAAAATGTATTAAACTACGTGCTCTGTCACTATATATATACTATATATATATAATACATACACATATACATTTGAAAGGCTTCAGAATAAACATTGATACAGGTTTAGAACAGCAACTCTGAAGGACTTGTGTGGTTTGGCATGTAACCTTGCTATAGATCAATGGGTTTAATAAAGAAAATTCAGCAGCACACAAAACAAATCCTGCTTCTGATTTCTAATGAGGTCTAATTCCTATGAAAAAAATCATGACTCTTAGTAATAGTAGTGGCAACCATATGTTCTTGTCTGCTAATAATAATACTAACAATGAGAATACCTGGCAAATATACAGCAGTGTCTTTCACGTGAATTGTTTTACAAAGAACAATAAAGAGGGTTACTAATCTTATAACAACTATGATTCCTCAGGATGTTCTATGCAGGTAAAATCCACTCTAAATGTATATATATCTTCTGCATAAGAATGTAAATGGTTTTAATAGATTTGTCCATAACAAGCTGTGTATATATCCTGCTCACCTCTGCTTTTCCTCTCTCAAGTGTGTAAACAGATCACCACCCAGCTCTTCAACCACCCTCAGTCCAGATGACAAGACCTCCACCTGTGGAACGGAAGGGCCAGTTGTGGGAGCTACAGACAATGAACGTAACAAAGAATTACAGTAATGAAGGTAACCACTCTTCTTTCTTCAAGTTCTTGCCCCTGTGAAACTTTTTACTGGTGTTTAATTAGGGCTTCAGTCCTATATCAGTAAGTGCTAATTATTCACTGGAATGAAGACTGAAGAAACAGTGCCTTTCTGCAGTGTCAAGCCTTTGTGCTACCACCAATTAGTACTGTTTTGTAAGTGTGAGGATCAGTGACTGCGTGGCTTCTTAGATACTGATCGCATGGCTTCTTAGATACTATACCTCTGCCAGGGCATGCTGTGGAGAGAGCTTGTGCTCCAGTTGTATATGCCTTGATATGGTCTGGTGGCTCCAATCTAATCAGATAACACCAAATGAGACTCTAATGAAATCTGCTAACTCACTCCGAATGAGCTTGAAGATGCTACTATGGTTTTTTTGGATTTGTTCATATACAGCAAAGGCTATTTGAGACCAAAGAGCATCATAGACTTGCAGAAGAGCTTTGTCTAGCCTAGGTAATACATTAATGGTCTCCTAACATTCAAGAAGGATCAACATCTTGATCCTCCTACCAGTGAACTTGGTCCTGGGACAAAATATTGGTAAGTGGATATATTGATTAATAAGAAAACTGAAACCACCTTTAGAATAAATTTAAGATGTGGCCTCAGTGTTACCCTATCCACCTGAAAATAATATGGAGGATTAGACATAAAAGCTAGGACTTTATTTATCCTTGAGCTGAGGTAATGGTTACTAAAAATGTGGATTTCATTGATAGATGATTTAGTGAACATGATGACAGCAGCTCAAACATGGCTCCGTTAAAGATAAAAGTAACATGCTTAAATCTCATGAAGAGGGATTTTTTTCTTATTGGTAGAGAATGTATGTCAAGCCCTTTAGAAACCTAAGAACCACATAATGAGAAAATAACAAAGAATCAGCACTCATAAGTGTCTGCCTGAAATTTCCACTGAATTGACTTTGATAGATCATTTTTTCCTGACAACAAAGAGACCAGAAGGATTGCCTGGATAGTAGTTCTTCACTGCAACCTATGATGAAAAATACTTGATCTAGCCAAATGGAAAGCCAAGGAAAGGACTTGCTCCCTAGAAGTATGATTTTCTGCACTGCTAGAGTAAATCTTGTCCAGGGATAGCATTTGAGAACATCAACACCAGAACCAAAATTAGGGATGCTTTTCCTTCTGAGAGTTCAACCTCCACCATCTCTTGCAGTGCCAACTTCAAGGCACTGACTCTGTCTGTCTCAGCGTTTTGTGGCCTTTTCTTGTTTGATATCAGTGCAGGGGACTGAAAAGCTAAGAACTGTCCTCCCTTCTTCTGTGGGCTTCAACAATAGCTGACTGCTGCTGCAATAGTGGTATTCTGGAAACAGTGGTTTTAGGTGCAGCTGATGACAGTGGGTGGCCTCTTTTTGCCCCACCAGCATCACCTCTTTCATCAATGGGACACTAGAGGTGGAATTTACTTAGTCCCTGGAGAGAAACATGTACTTTTAACATGTGATTCTTCTTATCATAAAGCCAATGTGAAAAACAGGTCAGATGAATAATTCCCTAGAATTATCTACTCCTCTCCATTAACTATAGAAGTTACCTAAGGTGGCATGCTTAGATAGATGCAAATATCCACATTGCAAACATCTGCATTTAGATTAGTTGAATCCCACACTAGCTATCTGTAATTTGGAAGGGGAAAATACTGATGCCTTATGACACAGAATCACCTGTGAGGTGATATTATCCTCACAGTCTTCCAAATTACAAAGACCAACAATTTTGACTTCCAAGTCTTCTCCAGGCATTCATAAGGAATGACAAACTGCACATCTGGAAGGAAAATGGCCTTTTTCTCAAGAGTAAAACATTGATTATGTCCAACATGTCATTCTTCCTTAAGATACAGCTTAAAAAGCATGGGAATTTCAGTCTGTCATGAAGCTGACCAGTAAAAGAAATTGCATATGTACTAACTTGCCAACAAACTCAGAGAAACCCTTATCATAACAAAAAATATGGCGGCTATGAAGTACAGCAGTAACAAACTATCTCTAACTAATAAATCCAAGTAAACACCAGGACTGGTCTAGTTCTTTGCCAAGAAACCATCAGGAGGAGCTCTGCGCAATTTGGGGCTCCTTTTCACCCTTGGATGGAGTCCTGCGCAAAGAAAGTATATGCTCTGTGTGTTAACAGACTCAAAGAAAAATAATAAACTTTTTATCTTGTCTTGTAATGAGATACCTCTACAATATTTTCATGAGGAAAAATGAGGAGTGGACAGGTGAGAGGCAGACCTGTTCCATGTGAACAAAAAGATGAGAGAGGAAGGCATAAGTGAGGATCCCACTTCCAGTTCCTACCACACAAGCTATAAAATTGCTGTGTCTTTCTCAGGGAGCTTTTCTTATGCTATTTCATATTGTCTTCCAAGCCAGAGCAGGCCTAAGGACCTGATTTGAAATGTTTACACTGAATTAACTTTAAATAATGATGAAAGGTAGAACGAACGATCTGTTCAGCTGACCATATGTAGATATCTACTTAAAAGTGAGATGAATTGTCTCAGCTCCATGTTGACTAGCTCTCCTTTGACTTAATCAGCAGTTACACACCTAGCTCGCACATGGACACCTGAATTTACCCCAAACATAAACATTTAAAATCCACCCCAGGCTTCACAACTTTCATTGGGAGACAGAATAATTTTCCAGACCAGTTTGGTAATGAACTAAATGATCTTAACAAAATGGAGAAACACTCTGAAAAAGCAGGAGGCAATTCTACTGAGACAAGAATAAAGCTCTACACTTAGGCAACAGATAGAAGATGAGGGATGATAGGCTAAGTAGCAGTTCTGAAAAAAATACCCTAGGATTATAGCTGACCATAAGCTATCAACAGTGTCACATTGCTATGAAAAAAGCAGTCATAATACTAGGATGTATGACTGGAAATATAGCCTATAAGACATATGAAGCAATCTTTCCATCCTGTTTGGCACTGGTTACATTGCATCCAGTTTTGGGCACTGCACGTCAGGGAAGATGTGCAATAAAAGTAAAGTTGCGAGAATGGCTGGACAGTCAAGAAAAAATAAGTTAATCTCAAGTCATTTCAAATAAAGAGACAAAAGAGATAGAAACTGGGCTTAACTTGCAGCAAAAGAGTTTCAGATTGCAAATCAGGCTTGCACATGTAACTTGTACATGTCAAAAATGAAAGCTTTTTTTTTTAATGATTAAGCACTGGAGTATCACCTTTGAATCTCCATTCTTAGAGATCTTGGAAAGCAGGTTAGTCGAATATCTGTCAGGGAGAACATAGGTATATATAATCCTGCCTTGGTTGGAGCAAAGAAGTAGAAAATCTCAGGTCTCCTGTATCACTGTTTTCTATAATTCTGTGATAACACCCATTTTAGAAATACGGAAGCTAAAATATGACTTGGCTTAGTCTACAACTGTGTGGTATAGCCAGAGTCAGAACACCTTGACTTACCTCATTCCTCCAAATAACACTAGCTAGTAATATTTTACCTGCTCTTAACAGAAGCAAAATTTGTTTTTAAGGGACACATTTTAAAAATAAAGACCACTTGCAAATTAAAAAAAGTATATAACTACAAGTTTACATTATTGTTGAATCTGTGCATATAAACTGAGCAATTTCAGCATTGTAATGCATAAAAAATCAGGCTTGCATTTATAGTAATAGCAATTACTTAGCATAATAAATATGTACATATTACATAGCAAATAGTGCTACAAAACTGTGTGTACAGTTTCATGCACTATTATTGTATCTTTTTAGTTGCCTGTACAGTCTCTGACACAAAGAAACAAAAAAACCTTCTGAAGGTGAAAGAATGCAACAGTATCATTTGTCTATCATATATAAAGATCACTTCCATCTTTAATGACTTCCCTGCAGAATGATGGTAACACAGCCCTAAAAGCATGATTTTACTCTTTGGCCTTTTCAGAACGGATGGGTTGGGGGATCACTGTGAAAACTGCAACTTCTTAATCTTCTAACATAACTGTTAAAAGACCAAGTACCTTCTTAGAAACCTTGCCAATCATTAGCACTGAATTTAGCCAATTTTCTGGCATTATATTTAACTGATCTTGTGCCCAGTGTCCAAAAAATACCTTGTAATTTGTTCTAGATGGCCCAAGCATACACCTATTACTTCTGTGAGGTCCAACGGCAATACTATGGATCCTTCTAGCAAATCAATGTTTGAGAGCCATGACAATTAACATTTTAAAGACAAGTGTTCTTTAAATTTTTGCGGGCTTCACCTGCCTGTGCTTCTTCCTTTCTGCAACTAATTATCATTTTAGCGCTTCTGTTATCTAGTTCTTAAGAGTTTTTACCCACTTTTAGAAAATAAAACCCACTCCAATTCAATTTCAGGACAGAGCCTCTAAACGGTATCATAGAGCTTTGCAAAAAAAGTCTAGTATAAATAGTGTGCCTTGTGCTTTGCCTACCACTAGAACTGGACACATAAAACTGCTCTTCTGGCTGCCTTGGGAAAATCCCCTTCAAAATTGTTGTTTACCATGTTGGGCTTTTAGATGCCAAGCCTGCAAGAGTAGCCACACAAGTTGCCAGGATTTAATAATATTTGTAACCTTATAAATTAACAAGGTCATCAGACCTATCAGATTATGATAAAATTCTCATGCCATTTTTGGCTTCTTTAACCCCTCAAATATAATGCAGAAGCCAGTGGCTCCAGGGCACTATCTCCTAGACCTCCATCAGTGACACTCGCCATCTGGATCCACAGATGTAGTGCAGATTAGGTCTGTTCCCTCGCTCTGTCATCGTGTCAAAGACATGCTCAGGATTTGTCTACACAGGGTGCTTCAAGAAAATTAATCTGGATTAACTAAGTGAAGTAAACAATATTGGATTTAAACTCTGAGTATCTGCACAGGTGTTTAACATTTAGTCAATCGGCATTACAAATGAATTGAGATTAACTTCCCTCTTTCACAGAGACGAGTGTTTGATGCCAAGAATTCTGACAGCAGTAGTTTCTTAATAGGAATTTCTTAGTGCAAGCCATAATGCCCTCTCTTTTCCTAAGATTTTTTCAGGGCTAGGAGAGGCTCTATCCAAACCTGCAATTCTTAACCAGGCAACAAGAGGAATGATGGCAGTTATGAAAGAAGTGATACAGCCAGTAGAAGAGAAGCTCATAACTGTATATGGGATTATTATGGGAGACATTAAACAGCACCTTGTTGATATCAACCTTTCCCACAATTGAAACAGGGCATTCCATATGTGGAGCTTTTGCCTCTCTTTCCATAACAATTAATAGAGACTGAAAGTGGTTTGTAATGCACCTGACACCAAAAGTAAAATTTGTATAACTTAACTTTAGACATCTAAAATACTTGCCTACATCTGACTTGTCAGATCAGGCTCTTTATAAACAGCCATTTCGGGGTGCAGTTCCTCTCCAAAATAGTTAGATGAATCATATCCTCGAAGCACCTCCTTCTCTCCTCTGACTATGAAGGAGTGTGATGTGACACTGAGTGTACACTCTACACCTCTAAAGATAAATTATGTGAAAGTGTATCAAGTTTTCCATTAGCCTGATATTTGTTTCATCTTGGCATGCCCAACAAAGGATGATCAAGTTAATGACTGTATGGTTCACATCTCTGGATTCATGTTGTATTTCCCTTGTCACCATACAGAACATTTTCATTGCATTTCATGGTGGGCTAGATGAGTGGACAGTGAGGTGGACTGAGAACTGGCTGAATGGCAGAGCTCAGAGGGTTGTGATCAGCGGCACAGAGTCTAGTTGGAGGCCTGTAGCTAGCGGTGTCCCCCAGGGGTCAGTACTGGGTCCAGTCTTGTTCAACTTCTTCATCAATGACCTGGATGAAGGGACAGAGTGCACCCTCAGCAAGTTTGCTGACGATACAAAACTGGGAGGAGTGGCTGATACGCCAGAGGGTTGTGCTGCCATTCAGAGAGACCTGGACAGGCTGGAGAGGTGGGCGGAGAGGAACCTCATGAAGTTCAACAAGGGCAAGTGCAGAGTCCTGCACCTGGGGAGGAATAACCCCATGCACCAGTACAGGTTGGGGGCTGACCTGCTGGAAAGCAGCTCTGCCGAGAAGGACCTGGGAGTCCTGGTGGACATGAAGTTGACCATGAGCCAGCAATGTGCCCTTGTGGCCAAGAAGGCCAGTGGTATCCTGGGTTGCATTAGGCAGACCATTGCCAGCAGGTCAAGGGAGGTGATCCTTCCCCTCTACTCAGCCCTGGTGAGGCCACATCTGGAGTGCTGTGTCCAGTTCTGGGCTCCCCAGTACAAGAGGGATGTGGCACTACTGGAGCAAGTCCAGCAAAGGGCTACAAAGATGATTAGGGGACTGGAGCATCTCTCTTATGAGGAAAGGCTGAGAGAGCTGGGCCTGTTTAGCCTGGAGAAGAGAAGGCTGAGAGGAGATCTTATCAATGTATACAAATATCTGAAGGGAGGGTGTCAAGAGGATGGGACCAGACTCTTTTCAGTGGTGCCGAGCGACAGGACGCGAGGCAATGGGCACAAACTGAAACACAGACACTTCCATCTGAACATGAGGAAAAACTTCTTCACTGTGAGGGTGACAGAGCACTGGAACAGGTTGCCCCGAGAGGTTGTGGAGTCTCCTTCTCTGGAGATATTCAAAACGCGCCTGGATGCAATCCTGTGCAACGTGCTCTAGGTGACCCTGCTTGAGCAGGGGGGTTGGACTAGATGATCTCCAGAGGTCCCTTCCAACCTCAACCATTCTGTGATTCTGTGATTCTGATTTTCATCATATATCTGAATGAAAGTCATATTTTAACAGTTCGTTTTTTCTTTTGGTGTGCTCCAGATATCCAACCATTTTCTTTTTCTTTTGCTAAAAATAATATCTGAGTATCACTTGACTCAGACACTAGTGTTTTAAGACACCATACACATCTGTAGAAAAGATGGATGGAAAAGACTCTAGGCTAGTGTCTGACATAGGATGGCTCTAGCAACCCTACTACCCAGACCATGACCTTGCCAGATATACTTCAGCTTGGGAGCCCCACTTCTCCAGTTTGATTTCAGTCAGGCTGGTGCCTCCACTTGAAGCCATAGTTTGGGAACTGCTGCTCCAGGCCTTATAAAGGCTTGAATTACATATCTATATAGTCTTTTTTTGAATAAGATGGTTATATATTAATATATAATAGATGCATTATATAATAGATGTAATATATAATAGATATATTAATATATAATAGATGTTTATATATTAATTTCTTTCTGCAACAGGGTAACAGACAGGCAAAGTGGGAGGTATCATATGTTGACCATTTTTGCACTAACACATGTTATTCTTCTACCCAAGACAGAGAAACATGATTTAGAGGAACAGGACAAGTACAAACTGTCTAGAAAGTTACTAAAGCATTTATCAATGGTCAGTTATTGGAAGGATGTATAGAGTAGGATTCCTCAGGAGTCCGTGCTGAGTTTGGGGCTTTTCAATATTTCCATTAACAACCTGAAGGATAGAAGAGAGAATATGCTTATTCATCACTGCAGACAATCCCAAGCTAATAGAGATTGCCAGCTAACTGGAAGATAAGACTGAAGTTCAAATTATTTTTACAAATTGGAGAAATAATCTTAAAAAATAGGTGGCAATTCAATAGGGACGTATGCAAGGTTCTGCATTTACTTACACACTGCACAAATACAGGACGTGCAGGAATTGGTAAAACAACAGCTGTGTAGAAAAGGGGCTAAGGGAGCACGGCCAGAATAGAATCAACTGTGCTGCTTCAAAAAAAAAGGCAAATCTTATACTGGGATATATAAAAAGGAAGACAGCCCTTAGGAGACTTGACTTGTCTGCTCCTTCAGCAGTGGTAAGGTCTTAGCTGGAAAACTGTGTCTAGTTTGTGACACAATACAAGAAAGATTGGACAGAGTTCAGAAAAGAGAGATGAGAATGATCAGAGGTCCAGAAAATATGACCCCTATGAAGAAAAAACAAAAGAACTTGCATGGTTTAGTCTAGAGATGATTAAGGAAAACATGCCAGGAAAAGCCTTCTAACATGAAGGATGGTTAAACACTGGAATAGACTGCATAGGGAGGCTGTGAAATCCCCATTCTTGGATGTCTGTAGGAACAGGTTAGGCAAACATCTGTCAGAAAAAACAAAGGGAAAGCAGGTCTTTGGAGCACTGGGAGAGGCTCAATGACCTCTGAGATCCCTTCCAACACTATTTTCTAGGATACAGTCATTTTGCATCTTCTAAATTTTTTGTTGTACTTTGGAATAATTGTACAAAGAACAGCATTTCTCATTCTGCATCCCTGGAGTTGAATGCATCTGAGCTTTGATACTTGCTATAAATTCACAAAGTCTGCTAGTTCTCAGAGTTCACTGCACTAAAGCGAAGGCAGTTAGACAGCCTGTTTTTATAATGCTTTCATTGAATAAATTTGCAAAGCTGCTACCTAGAGTCTACAGTATTGCTCAGCACCACTTTGTTAATTTGGAATCCAGATCTGGTGACTGATTTAAGAAAACAGTTCAGCTAATCCCTAGTGAATAGAAATCCTCAGCCTAAGACTGTACAGCTCACCAGATTCCCACACGTGCAAATGCAGCAGCTGCCTTGCAAAGGGAAGTTAAAATATCAAGTACTAACTTCAGGGGGTTTTCACATGACAGGTTTATTTTCCTTCCTCGGAGTTTTAGGGCTCCAGCTTTGAAGCATGCAGTAGAGACGGTCATGAACTGTACAAACCTACAAAACTTTCATACTATCCAATTTTTGTAGTAACGTGGCAAGTGCCCATATGTGTTCTGGAAAGCTCTGAGTACAGCAATACCAGCAGGAAAATATGCAGAGCTACTATTGTTAAAGAACACACTTCTGCTAATTAGCCTTGGCTCATTTCTTCAGCCAGTCAATACGAACAGCATGTATACCCATGGGATATCAATAAGTTCTATCTTTTTAACTATTTTGCTGTAACTGCCTTCTGCACTATAAAGCAGAAATTCAGAGAGTACTATGAATAATAATTCCTCAGTGCTTCTGGGGAGCACATTTTTTCTTATGGAAAGGCCACTATGCAGATTGTTTCCTACCTTACAGGAGGCCCATGTTTGACCCAAAATCTTTTGAGCTTTGGGAGACTGAACAAGGCCCATTTCTTCACTCAGATTTGGTATGAGGTTGGCATCTAGCTGATTTTCCTGGGACATTGAGATAGGCCAGTCAATTCCACATATGTTATAAACTGTACCTGCTCCTGGAACAGCAGTCAAAATTTAGAAATAAATTAATAAATATTTTAAAAAGCAATTTATTTTAATTATAACAGCAATGAAATGTCAATTATCAGAATTATTATAGAGACATAATAAGTGCTTTCAAAGCAGTCCTTCTGAGTGATACCGCATTAGTGAACAACTCTAGTGCAACTGAAACTAGTCTCCACTAAAGCCAAATGCAAAATCCACTTACCCATAATCACAAGAATACCAAAATCCCCTCTTTTCTTTCTATTGTCACACTACTTACAGCATAAGTTTTGAGAACGCCATGTAAGTTGCACAGTTATATATTGGCTTATATATGACCCCCAGATGTCTCAGATGCATGCCTCCCTCTTCTCATCCTTGCTATCACCTTCCACTCTACCCTTATCACACACTCTTTTCCACTGTTTCTCAGGAGTTTTTTTTTTCCTTACAACTGAAGAAAGCTGTATGTGATTAACCCTGGAAGGTATACATACCTTTCTAAAGACTGATGCTTCTCGTCTGCTCTCAGAAGCTAAAAGATTTGTTTCTACAATACTCCCATCTCCTGTCAATTCAAGCATGGAACTCATTTCTCTAACAGGGCAGTGCAAGACACTAATACCTGTACACGACAGCTGAAATCCCTTTGTTATCATTATCCCTTCAACATCCCTTCCCTTAGAAACAGGGTATTCTTGCCCATGGGCACATTCTAGTAGATGTACATTTACATTTGCAATGGAAATCTCTGAGATAACGCCTAAGAAAAAAACAAGTCCCAACATCTACAGGTACTTGGATACCCATCTCAGACTAACCAAAGAGAAATGATGAAATGGGAGTCAGATGCCCAAGGATCCAAGATGACATTTGAGGATCCAGGCCTATGGTCCCATCTGAGCTACCCAAGCACCAAATAATTCAAGATGCTCTTTCTATGGAGGAAAGTTTCACGTGGTAAACTTGGCCGAAGCTTCTGCACTAAACATACTTCCATGCAGCGTATTAGGTGTTGTTGGTCTGCTCCCTGAAACCTGTATCAGAGACAGCTGCTGTATACTACCTATAGTTACATATCACATACAGAAAGCAAGGATAAAACTATACAAAGATACGCTGCTTTTGTTAACTTAGTAACAGTTTTTGTGGTGTCACATGTAGTGCAGCCACTCATTTGAACTGTAATAACAGGCAGGCTGTATTTACTAAAATGAAGTCACTATTTTGTGATGAGTAATTAAATACTTTCTGAATACACTTTTATATGGGCATTCTTTTAATAAATAACAAGACTCTTTCTCTTCATATGACATTTTATAAATGTTATCTGTCTTGCTTATATCCTTAGGCCATCCTGGCTATGACATGACCACCACATTTTATAAACATGCTGCAGCTGTCCATAATCCTTATAAGTTAATATATAGCATTGCTATGGTGAGTTAGATGGTTTCTGGACTCCCAAAAAATGATCTTGCCCAAATAAGCTTATAAGCCAAGTAGACAACAAGAACAGTGCGTAACAGCTGATAAAAAGTAAAAAAAAAAACTGATCAAACTGAAGAAATGCCAATCCTGAGCACACTCTTTTCCTCCAGATGTTTCCCCTTATACCCATTTGTTTCTTTATGGGGGAAGAATGCCTGCATTGTAAGGAAAAAGGACATAACTAATACAGCACCTACAAGCTCGATGCTTCCATATCTAGATTTAAGGGACCTAGCCCCTAAGATAGGATACAAAACCCCAAACCAAGCGCCTCAGTTCCCTGTGGGATACATGAGAAAAGTCTGGAATCCCAGAGGAGTGATAAAAACATATTTGCACATTAGGTCGTGTAGAACTAGCTGATACAAAAGGCTGGCACGTGAAGCTGCTGAAATCACTTTTCTCTCTAGTTTGCATACATTGAAGTGACAACTCAGAATTAATACAGACTCTAGGCTGGAACCTAGTATCGCTCTTAAGTACTGAGTATTGCTATTAGGAGTAAGTACTTCATCAGGACTAATACTATTACACGTGCGCATTGCAGATCAGCCCAGCACAAATACACACTCCTCCTTATCCAAACAACTTGCATTTCGAGCCATGCATATACATATCACAGGTATTTAATAAAGTTTCTCCATACATGCGCCCTTTAGTACACTAATCATTTTGGTTACTCTTCCCTGAATTCCCCCTAGAGCACTAATTAATTTATGGCAGAGAAGTAATATTAATTAGTCTATTAAACTGAGGAAATATTAATTCAGATGTATGCAGAGAATTTTTTTTCTGTATTTACTCTTAATTTACATCTTGATGAGGTAAATCCCCAATGTTACTTTGCCAAGTTAAATAAAATTTCACTGGTAATTGAAGTTGTCCTATGGGATTGTAGGAAATACATGTCTTAATGAATTTGGTCCACTAAATGGATATGGCCAAGAGTAAATTACATTTAATATCTCCAAGCAAAAGTAATCAAGAAAACATTTTTTCAGAACTGCTGGCATTTCTGAGTGCAAATTATTTTCTATTTAAATAGATGAATATTGATATGCTTAACATAACTCTATACAAGAAGTTTGATTATTCCCTGGGAACTGCTGTCCCACACTTATACTCTCCAAAGGCACAAAGGACTGCAGCAGCTTTCAGCTCATTTGGGAGCTCTGAAGTGCCACTGCTGAAATGCAAACATGACATACATTATCCAAAAAAAAAAAGTTTATGATAGTTTTTATGTTTATCTTTGTCGTTTAGATTCCAGATTGCAGGGCCCAATTCCATCACAACAGCAGAATGAGACCTGTCATCAGGACCAATACTTCAGGTTTCCCCTGAGCAGCAAAGGAAAGTGATGGGGTGGTGTGCCATGCCCAGGCCTCGAAGAGTGGCATCTGGTCCCCGGGCACAGTGGGCTCGGGGGTCCCAGAGCACGGCGGGCTCAGGGGTCCCAGGCCCCGGCCGAGAGCTGAAGACGGTGCCAAGGCAAGGGGCACGAAGGCGCGGTAGAGCCAAGGGCTCCGGGACAGCGGTTTGATGTTTTAGGGCAGAGGGAGGGGTTAAAAAAAAACAAGGGAGGAAACCGCAAGGTGTGTTCAGCGCCGCTGTAGAGAAACCAGAAGGGGTGGACATTATCAACCGTACCTTCGAGCTCTAGGCAACATACTGATTTTTCAATTGAAGAGACCCGGAGTTCTGGACGTTTCCTAAGCACCGCGGCGCGGCCGCAGCCCTGTGTTTCTGTGCACGGCAAAGGGGAGACGGCGGCTCTGCGTGCCGCTAACGGGCCCCCGAGGCCCCGAGGCGGGCTGCGGGCCCGGCGCGCGTGTGCTCCGGCCCCTGGCGGCGCTGCGGCCCCGGAGACGCCCCGGAGCGGAGCCGCGGGAAGGCGCAGCTCCCGCGGGGTCTCCGCGGGCGGCGGCCCGGGGCTCCGAGCCCCTGCGAGCTGCCGCGCAGCGCCGAGCCCGGCAGCAGCACCCCCGGCGCCGCAGGCCGGGCCCAGCCCGGCTGCGCGGAAAACCCCGGGAGGCACCGCGGAGCGCCCCTGAAACGAAGCCGCCCCCGGAAAGTCAGGCCTCCCCGGGGAGCTTGCGCGGCACGGCGGAGCCCGCGGCAGGGCGGCGCGGCGCGGGGCGCTCACAGCCCCCCTCAGCCCCTGCGGAGGGGGCGCCGGGCTCGGGCTCGGGCTCGGCGGCTCCGGGGCGCCGCTCCCCGCCCTCGCTGCCGCTCGCCGCGGCGGCCCCCACCGCGGGCGCGGCGCCGCAGGCAGGTCCCCCCCGCCGCCCCGGCCCGGCACGGCCCGGCACGGCACGGCCGCTCTTTCCCAGCACAGCCCCAGCACCGTCCCAAACTATCCCAGCACAGCCCCAGCACCGACTGTCCCAGCATTGTCCCAAACTATTCCAGCACAGTCCCAAACTGTCCCAAACTGTCCCAGCACAGTCCCAGCACCGTCCCAAACTGTCCCAGCACTGTCCCAAACTATTCCAGCACAGTCCCAGACTGTCCCAGCACAGTCCCAGACTGTCACAAACTATCCCAGCACAGTCCCAGACTGCCCCAGCGCTGTCCCAGACTGTCCCAGCGCTGTCCCAGCCTGTCCCAGCTGCTCTGCGGTAGCCCTCTGCCTCCGGCGCGTCCCCCGGGTTTCCCGAGGGAGAGGCTGCCCCCTGCACCAGCCAGGCCGACCCAAGCACGAGGGCTCGGGGAGCGCAGCGGCTGGCCGTGCCTGTCCGAGCGCCCCGGAGGGGTTAATCGCGCCGCAGGACAGCTCCGGCCGCTGCCACAGAGGCACGAACCATTTGCCTTCTCTGCTAAGGAGACAGGCAGCGGGGGCTCTGCCGAAGGTGACCCACAAGTTGTTTTGCAGCTCAGATGTACTGCTTGCAGTGTTACCATTTAACGGGAAACTCCAACTATGTTTCAGCTCTCCCAGGAAAGTGGAGCATGGACAAATCTGCAGCTCCGGGGTGTCAAGTTTGCGGGAAATGGCCGAACACAAGTTTCTTCTTGCATTTCCCTCCCAGAAAAAGCTGAACCCGGGAGATAAATGACTGCTTCGTGGTAAATACTGACCAACAGCAGCAGCTGGAGACGAATCAGCAGAACACCAGTATTTTAACTGCAGCCTTTGGAGG
This sequence comes from Apteryx mantelli, assembly GCF_036417845.1. Classification (NCBI taxonomy): domain Eukaryota; kingdom Metazoa; phylum Chordata; class Aves; order Apterygiformes; family Apterygidae; genus Apteryx; species Apteryx mantelli. The sequence continues at coordinate 32,187,851 of NC_089978.1, forward strand.
AGAGGGGGAGAAAAGGGAAATCTCCGAGCCGCCGCAGCCGCCTGCGCGCCCACTGGTTTCACTGGTTCGAGCGTCTGCGAGGAAAAGATAAGAGGCTGGTGCAAAACAAAGGGAAAAAAAAGGCAATCAAAAACTGAGCAGCACTAATTACTTAAAAGTAGGCGCGACTCCGCAAAACTGCTGACGGCAGCTGGGCGCCGGGCTGCCGCGAAGGAGCGCCGCCGGCGCACGTGGCCGAGGCGGCGGCGAGGCGAGCCCTGCCCGAGCGCCGCTCCTTCCCCGGCAGCCGCGGGGACGCAGGTAGGCGAAGGCGAAGGCGAAGGCGAAGGCGAGCGAGGCGGCGGCCGGGAGCGCCGGGGCGCGGCTCAGCCCCGCCGGCCCCGCGGAGCGGAGCGGAGCGCGGAGCGCGGCTCAGCCCGCCCGCGGCGGCGCTTCGCGGCGCTGCGGCTCCCTCCGCGGCGGGCGGGCGGGCGGGCGGGCGGCGGCTCCGCGGCAGCGATTCACTGCAGGAGAGGCGGTAGGTAACTGGCAGCTCGCCGGCTCTCGAAGCACCGGTGATCAAAAATGAAAGTGGGAAATACTCCCCAAACCCAAACGCGCTGGCTTCCGCGGAGCGGGACGAAAATGACTGCAGTTATCGACGAGATCCTGAAAGCTATACTTGCTTTTCAAGGAGTCAGAAATTACTTCGCGCGTTGGTGCCACTATCGTTTCTGTCTTTATATAAATGCCCAAGACACCAGAAAGTTTCTGTTGGAGAAATTTTAACATTTTACAGTAACTGCTCATTTTCCCGGAAGCCAAAACTAGCCTGGGAAGCAGATCTGCAGACACACACTGCGAGCAGCTCTCGACTCCGCTTCGCCTGATGAAGTTTAGTGTGGAAAAGGCTTCGCCGCCAGGACCCCTCTTTGGCACCCGATCCTGCTACAGTTTCCCTGTTAACTTGCCGTGGAGCAGAATCGGGCCCCTGATGAGCACTCCTGCCTCGCTGCCCAATGCTCGCTCTCTCACCTGTACAAGTACATAACCGAGAAGAAGAAATCACCTACGTCAATTTCAAAAGCCGGCTATACTTAAAAAAACAGTTGTTGTTTTTTTACAGTGATAGTCCAGCCTTTTCTGACCCGCTGAACTTTTTTGCTTAATTGTACCGTTTGACTTTCTGCTAAAAGGAGGTAATTCTTCGCTTCTTTTTATGTGTTGAATAACTCTGTATGTGCCGGAAGAAATAAAAGTATCAGCAGACACCCAAGATCCCGAGCATTTGCACTTGCTATTTATAATGAGGGGATTTTAAATCGCTTAATTTAATTATGCCATGACAGCAACGTAACGTAGTCATCTGTAGAGCTGAGCCTGCCTGAAGAGCCAGGGGAACTTACGCCGAGATCTACGCCAGGTTTCACAAGAGGCTAAAGAGGCCGGTAGCCCCGGTGCCACTGGGGGGGGCGAGAGGGGGAGCGGGGGGGGCACAAAATTACGCGCTTGGGGACATCTCCAAGTAACGGGGTGTCCGAAAACAGGACGTTCAGCAACCTGACAGCGAGGGGATGAGCTGGATGTTGAGCCCGCCAGGAAAGCGAGCTGGCACACGCGGATTTGGTTGTTGCCACCAGCCAAGTGTTTGGACCGGGGAACGCAGAGGGGCGACAAGCAGCCTGGGCGGCGGGCGACACGCGCAGCCGGGCCCGGGCTGCCCCGTCCCCCGCCCTGCGCGGCCCCGGGGCCACCGGGGCACTGCACAAACGGCACCCCTGCTCTTGGCCACGGCTCTGAAGTAATTAAAATAATAATAATAACAACAACAACAAAAGAAAAAGCAACAGGAAAAGACAAGTCGTCGTTGGGAAACCGCTATCCAAAACCCAAGTTATTGTATTCCTTTTGCTAAGAGTTGTCGTTATTTGCTGTATATATCCTCCCTCCAGTCAATCGTGATGGGCACGTTTTAAAGCCTCCACTAATTTACACAGAACAAAGACTAGGACTGACACTTTCCAGTTGCACTAGGGAGAAAAAAAAAACTCAATTAAAAATAACGATTTTCTTCCTGGACAGCTACCAATGTTTTGCCCTTACCTTCCCGGGATTTTCATTTAACCTCTCTAATACCCTGAAAGGCTCTAATCATTTTGCATACATTGTATCATACCTTTTCATTCCTGCAATACAGAACAGTACCGGGCTGACCACAGACTGCTCAAATAGCTACTTTGCTCAGTAAAAAAAAGAAAGAAAGTAAAAGAAAAAAGGCAATGAGGTGCACGGGGTTAATTAAATCATGCAGAGATTCAGTTGTATGAGCAAAAATCAGCCAGTCTTTAACAACCTGGTAGCACATGCTGGATATGTACAACGATGTCTGAAATAATAATTACGAAATTACGAAGCTCTAGATAGACAAAAAGTTTCCAGACCATACCAAAAAAAAAAAAAAAAAAAACTCGGCAGAACTGACTCGTGTTAACCGAGGCTGCTGATCCTTCAGCTTCCCCTTGACTCGCAGATCACGTCCATTTCCTCCACAGGTTTCCCAAAACCTCGCTTTTGGAGCTCATTCTGCGGGCTCGGCTGCACGGAAAGCAGGGCAGCGATCCGGGGGAGCGGAGGGGCTCGAGTGCCGGCCCTCGCCCCCCGCCGAGGCTCTCCAGCCCCTGCCGAGGGTTTTCCAGCGCGGAGCAGAGGCAGGTCCCCGTGTCCCGCCGTGCCCGGCTCCCCGAGGGGCTGCGTTTCCCGAGGAGACCTCGGGGCTCCCGGCAAACTCCCGTCTCTAGGCGAGGGAAACGCCGAGGAGCGCAGCGGGATCCCGGAGTCCCTCCTATTTTGCTGGAAACGGAGAGACACCGGTTCAGGCTTTGCTGGCACCGGCGCTGCGAGGACCCTTCCCGCTGCCTCCTACCCCCTCCCTCAAGCTCTTCTCCTCCTCAAATAAACCTGCTCTTTTTCCAAGCGCAAGCCGTCCCCGCAATACCTCCTCAGCCGCCCTTGACATTTGGAGCTTGTGAAAAAAGCAGAGGTCTGAAGCTGTGGTTGTCACCCGTTAACTTTCCGTGACACCACGGGGGAATTTTTATTTCTCTGAAAATCGCGCAGACGAACCCATTTACTTTATTTGGTGATCTCTGGCAAAACCTGCGCAGCACATAACCGAGGCTGGATGTGCGAGCGTGGTTTATCTCCATCATGAGACAGTGGGGATATCCCTCTAATCTGGCTGCGATCTCATCTGTTAGATAAGGCATGCGCTGGGAAAGGGGGCTTGGAAACGTGCCATTTCCCCACCAAAAAACATCCCTTCCCCGGTCCCCGAAGTCAGAATTGACATTTTCCTATTCTCCTCGCTGCTTAGGTACATATGGAGCTGCTTTCGATTGCTATCTAAAAAGCTCGCTGATTTCGTAAGAAGGGAGACTGAAATATAACCATTTCAGGAAACACAGAGCTGCTAAAAGTTATTAGTAAAGAGTATCAAATCAAATCCCCATCACGGTTGTGAAAGGACTTTTCAAAAAAGGAAAGTAAATTGAATTCGATCTCTCTGTCCCATTTTTTAATCTGGAAAGTTACTGTACTTCGCCAACAAAATCCTAAAAGTTTACAAAAAAAAAATCAATAAAAAAACACTTTGGAGTGGTGTGCAAACACGGTAAACGCCTGACCGGAAGATCCAGGCATCTGGAACTGAAATTTGTCGTTTCTATCTGACTGCTGGTGTCAACGGCATGTTGATAAACAATAACTGAGAATTGAGGGGGAGCAGCAGGGGGCAAGGGGGGGGGGGGCAGAAAGCTCTTCTTTCCCAAAGGCGGAGTTTTTGAGGTCATTTCAGCTAGACTCTTTCGTCATTTTGAATATAAAAGTAAGCTGAATGGCTGATTTCCTTAGTCACTCGCCTGACTCGGATGATGCAGTAACATCGCGTATAGATTACTTTAATCGAGAGGTCAAAGCATTCTTGTTCTGCCCCTGATGTCCGGCTGTGCTTTTAATAAAAGGTCAGTGTAACTGTCCGAGCTCGCTGCAAACCGGATTAAACTATAAACCTTGAGAATATGGACATTTGGAACATAATCGTCTCTACGTTTGTATTTTATTACAGAAAGAATACTGAAGGCTGTTTGGTAAGCAAACACTTTTTGAGAGGAACTTCAGAGTTTCCTTATCTGTCTTAAGAGGAAAACAGTATGCACTGTGTAGTAACTTTTCCCTATAAGGCATCTACTATCCGGTGTAGTAAACAATCGGTGTCCCTTCCGAAAATGAAGGACGGTTCTTCCACCGGCCTCTTAAAAACTTGGGAAAAAACTTCTGCTCTGCTTAAATCAGCTTTCCCCCTCCCGGATCGGCTAGCAAAGTAACACCGAAGCAGGCAGCCCGCGCTGCTTCTTCTGCCTGTCCGAAAGCCCGCAGAACCAGCGGCACTCTCGCCCGCAGAAGTGAAACCGTGCGGATGGAGCCGCGCTGCTGCGTGCGCGGGGGGGCGGCGAGCGGCGGGGCTGCGGCGAGCGGCGGCCGGAGCCGCGCCGCTCCCGCCGCCGCCGCCGCCGCCGCCGCCGCCGCCGCGGGGCTGCAGCGCGCCGGGCGCCCGCCGCCGGGCTACGGCTGCTCGCTGCTGACTCAGAAAAGCAATGTAGGTCATAACGAGTTTCCTTAAGTTACCTAAGTTCGAACAATTAAGCTTTTCTTCGGAGACTTCTAAAGTGCTGTTGCAACATTTCTAAACGCCGGGGCTTGCGCTGAAGTTCAACCCCCATCTGAGCAATTACGCTGCGGCTAACCAGACAGCGTTTGGAGTCTGCGTGCCTGCTTTTTGGTACTCGCACATTTAACCTCTTGCTTTTATCTCCCTTTGCCAATTTCCATCACAACACTGCTTTTTTTTTTTTTTAATAATCTTCTGTCTCAGGGGCGTGTTTTAAAAAAAAGTCCCAGTGCATCACGTCCCATTTTCTTCTAAATTTTCAGGAAATAGGAAAGTGAATTGCTCTACTGAGTTTTGAACTCTTTCCAGGAAAGCTTATTCGTACTTCATAGTATAGATCTATTCTTTATTATTACTATTTACTAATTCACAGGACGAGTCGATCTTTATACAAGCAGTTAAGGGGCTATTAAAAGAGTTCATTTTTGCCAACGGCTTTAACACTATACACAAAAGACGATCCGTCTTTTGAGTGACGCTGAGCGCTGTCCGTCTTCGAACTAGGCAATTTTCGTTATTTTATTTTTTCTTTCTTTTTTTTACCATAGCAGAGAAGAAAAAGAATAGCCATAGTCCCTACGGAAAGCCCAGCAGGGATGAGCAAGCATCATGCTCTGCCTCAAGAGCAGCGAAGTGGGACGGAGACCTTGCTGCAAAGCACAAAATCGTAAAGAAGAGGAAAAGGCAGGATTAGGAGATAATTCAAGAAAATAACCACAGTAACTGATTTTATTTTATTCATTCAAAGCTCTGGGTAACCGTTCCATTACCTGTGATCCACTTCCCAGACCCCAGCGCCTTTCTGCAAAAAGTCGAGCGTGTGCTTGGGCTGGGGCGGGGGGGGTGGATTTCAAGGGCACTCGGCGACTTTTCGAGAAAGGCATAATCGGAAAGGAATCCGTTGTCACGAAGCATAACTAACGGGGGAAATCACCCGCCCAAAAGGTTTCGCGAAAGCAAAGAGGGAAAAGAAATGCAAACCTCGCCCGGTCCAACCGCTGTGTTTCTGCTCGGCGGCACACATCGCCTGCATGTCCGTTACTGAGATTTTTAGGGCGATCGCATAATTCGCTTCACTGTCCCGACACCTTTAGCCTTCCTCCTTCCCTCGGGTTCCTCCCTAACTGCGCAGCAGCGCGCAGCCGGCCTTGGTGCTAGCAAGAAAGGGTTTCCCCTTCCAAACTTAGAAGGCTGCCGGCGGAGCTGGAGTCTCGCGCACGTTGCGCCGAGGCAGCGCGCAGCAGCAGCAGCAGCAGCAGCTCCTCGGGGCGCCGAGGCCGGCGGGCGGCAGCGGCGGCAGGTTGGGGCAAGCCCGGCCCCGACCGGCCGCCAGGGGCGAGCACTCGCCCCCCAGGACCGGAGCTCAAAGCACGTCCTCTTCCCAGCTTGCTCCCCACGCCGCCACGGCCCGCGGAAAGCCCCTGGGCTGCCCGGAGCTCGGGCCGGCCGGCGGCAGTGCCCGGCCCGCTCGGGCAGCGGCCGTGCTCGGCGCAGCCCGGGGGACGCGCACCGGGCGGCGGGGAGGGACGGCGAGGCCGGCTCGGCGCACGAGGAGGCCACCACCGTTTGGGAACACACTCAGTCGCCTTGGCTCCACTGGAAGGGCCTCCTCTTGTGTTTGCAGTTTTCTTTGTTTACATTCGGTTCAGAAACATTGGCCCTGGGCCAGAAAAGTGCAGTTCCATTTCTCGGATGGCGGAGGAGCCTTATAACTCCACGAGCAGCCGAGGAAGGGCTAAACGCTCTCCTCGGCGACCACGTTCCCGTTAACCCTTCGGCCGCCTCGCCTCGCCTCGCCCGGCCTCCCGCACGCCGGGGCTGCGGAGCCGCAGCCGCAGCCTCGGTGCACCTGCGAGCGGAGCCGCGCGGGCGGCGGCGGCTCCGCGCTCCCGCCGCCGCGCCGGGGCCGCAACAAGTTTCGCCGGGCGCCGCCTGCAGCCTCGGGGGGCAGCGCAGTGTGTACCCGGGGCAGGCGGCCCGCGGGGCGGTGCCCCGCCGCGCCGCTCCGCTCCGCTCCGCTCCGTGCCGCCCGCGGCGGCGGCGGGGCGGCAGCGCGGCTCTGCCCGCCGCGGCCGCGCGGGGCTCGGCGGCGCCGCCCGCCCGGTTCCCCGCGCGCGGGGCGCGGCCCCGGCGGAGGCGGCGCGGCCCCGGGCCGGGGGCGGCGGGGGGGCGGCGCGGCCCCGGGGGGCGGCGGGTGCCCCGGGTACTTCAGGTCGCGTGTGTGCGCTGGGCTTCTCCCTCCCCCCCGGCACCCCCCCGCCGCGGAGTAAGTGCCACCGCTCCGCCTTCTCCTTTTCGCAATGTTGACGCAATCTATAAATAGTGGAACAAAAGGACCAACTTCCTCGCAGCTTTGCTGAAACTGCACAAAAAAGGCAACGGGGGGGTGGTTATTTTGATTTTATTTTTTTCTGGTTAAAAGACGAATCCCCCTCCCGGCCCCCCTGCTCCTCTCTCGCTACTGGAAGATTTTTTTTTCCTCGCTGTCTCCTATGCTGGCAACGTCCTGCAAGTGGCTATTTTGCTCTGCACTGAGAGAAGGGCTCCCCCCCTCTTCTGACAGTAAGTGCTATTTAGATACTGCCTTTTCTGTGGGGAAGGGAAGGCTCCTGCTCGCCTACCTGCTACACTAGAAAGTGGGAGGCACGTAGGAGAAATACAGAGATGGGGGGTTTTTGAGGCGCTGTGCGGCGGGGGCTGTGTCACAGCGCGAGAGGGCACGCGAGCGTGCACGGCCCCGCCGCCGGGCATGTGCGTGCACGGGGGCCGGGGGCGCCGCGGCCGGGGACGCGAGCGGCGGAACAGGTTACAGCGACAGGGACAGTTACTGCTGCTTCCCGAACAAAAGCTGACGCACGGTATTAAACGGGCTTTTGTTAGGGGGAAGTGTGTGTGTATGTGCGTGTGTGCGCCTGGGGGAAGCGGGGGGGAGCTGCCTGCAGCAAGTTGCCGTGCAGGGAAGGGCTACCTCAGACTTGTTTACCGCTGCCGCTCACCGGCGTGTTTACCGTACGCGCCGAGGGCGCGGGGCTCTCGGGCGCAGCCGGGGCCGCGGGAGCCCCGGTGGGGAGCGGGCTCGGCGGCGCTGCCCTCCCCCGAGCTGCCCCGCACGCTCACGAGATGCTGATACGATCGCACACACGCGCACCCCCCCCCGCCAGTCGGCTCCGTGCAGGCACAGGCAGTCGCTGGCCGGAGGGAAAATTACATCATCCCTTCTCCCAGTGATGCTACCTTCCGTGCCGCTACCGTGCGCGCGGGGAAGGAGCGGGCGCGGGGGCGCGCCTCCCCCCGCACCCCGCTCGGGCGCACGCGGGGCGCGCGGGGGGGGCGGGCGCGCCCCCGCGCCACACACACACACACACACACACACACACACACACACACAGAGCCGAGTGTTTACAGTGCTCACACAGGCGTATTGTGACGTCACGTGAGTGACAGCCCGCCGCGCCAACGGGGCGCGGCCCCGCCGCCCGACGCGAAGCCCCCGCCGGCCTTCCGCTGCCGCCCGCCCACCTCCCCGCGCCCGCCCGGCCCGGCCCGGCCCTGCCCGCGGCAGCGGCAGCGGCAGCGGCAGCGGCGCGGGGGGGGTGGGGAGCCGCGGCGCTCGGCCGGGCCGCGGCGCGCAGGGGGCCCGGCGCGGCCTCGGCACCGTCCCCCGCCGCTTGTTTGTTGCGCGGGAAGGGCGCGGCTCGGCTCGCGGCTCGGCTCGCGGCTCGGCGGGGAAACTTTTGACAGGCTGCTGGGGAGAAAAGGGCAAACTCGGCTGTGGCCCTGAACGTCTGTTTAGCCCCCCCGGTTTCAGCTCTAAGCTAAACCGAGGCTCCCTTACCTGCTTGTGCTGGCTAACCTCAGTCCCTACTGTAAGAAGTGCGGCCCCCGGGCTCGGCCCGCGTTGCTAGCCCTGAGATAGGCTGTCAGCCCTTACAACGCCCCGCGGGAGCCAGCGCGCGGCGAGCCCCGGGGCCGCCCGCGCGCGCTCCCGCAGCGCCGCCCGCGCGAGGCGGCGAAGCACAGCGCGCGGCAGCCGGCGGCAGCATGCTGGAGCGACCGCTCGGTGCAAAACGGTCTTCACAGGGCTAAACGTTTCAAAAGTCAACAGCAAACTTATCGCGCCAGCACATGCCTCTTCGGGGTAGTTTACGTGATGCTGATTAACCTGCATTTGACATTTTAAACAAATGCTGTGTGTCCAAGAAGTAATTTCTTGTAAGAAATTTAAGATTTATTTGTAAATTTAGAACATTTGTAAGCTTAAACTGCCGTCTCAAATATTTAACACACAGGAAGAGGCTGGAACATAACGGGCCGTTCTCATGCGGAGGAACAGACTTTCGATAGTGTTTTTATAGGAGACGTCAGCACAGAAACTATCATACTTAGCGGCCCGATACAATTAATTGTCAGTAGTGGGCAATAAAAGGTTGATATTAGTTCAGAATATTTAAAATAATAGGGAATATATTTAAACATAGCAAACAAAATCTAAATTTTCCACATCGTATAATTTTTCACGTTTTACAATTGTAATATTACATAGTTACAAACTTACACAGTATGCTACTGGAGAAAAAAAAAGGGGTTTTTTTTTACTTACTCAGTTTGTCAAAATATTGAAGTAGTACTTACCCACTGCAAAGTCAATAAATCCATATCACACTAAAAACAACAAAAAGTGTTTTACAAACTGATACTTGTTGAAAAAATGTTTGCCAGAATGCAGTAGTGTAAAATTACTACTAAATCATAAGCATTTACTCATTGCAAAATGTATAAGTATCATGAACCTCTGTTTAGTAGTACACACAGTTTTTAATGTGTTAATGGTTTTGGTTTCTTCAAAGTGTATTATTTTTTGAAGTCTGGGTGTTTCTATTTGTGCAGAAAATAGACTGAAAAGCTTTGAGCTCCTACTGTTACAAAAGTTAAAAGGAAACAAAGTTGAGCTGCTAAGTCGGCAGTCTGGAGTGAGTCAATAGTATCTCCTTTGTCCTGCTAGCTTTCTCTGTTATGTTGTATCTTTGCTCTATTTCCTCTACACAAGCAAACGAGCATTTCTACCCTCAGCTAAATTCTCAATATATTTAATAGTTACACTTCATATGTCTCCTCCATTTCTAAATATTCTATTCCACCTTTAAAATTCAAATACATCTGCCCTTCTAGACCACCATACTGCATGCAACAGCTGTGATACTGACAATGACACTGTGCTCACTTCCTTAACCGTGTAGATACTTATGCATTTTCCATTATCTATAATTAATGGAGCAAATTATTGTTGTGTTGTTGTAGTACACCTCCATAAGGGAACAAATATGCATTTTTAAAGCATTCCATCATTCCTCATTTTTACAAAAATCCATGGGGACTGAGACAAGGAGGAAATGAAAATAACTCCCTTCCTAGTTTACTCGAGGATTCCCTAGGAGTCTCAGAGGGCAAGGAGGTAACATAGCTGGCTTTTACGGCAGGATCACAGGTCCTGACACAGGGTCAGAACGAATCCATGCTTGGCTAGCCCTGTGCTCCAGTTTTGCTTAGCTGGTAGCTAGTCCCTTGAGGGATCAATGTCAACTTAAGCATGCTAAAATCTACAAGGAATAGGTTGGCCAAAGGCTGAGAGAGCTGTAACCGGCTCCTGGAGGGCTCCCTGCTTCTGGGGCACTTGAAGCCCAAGTGCAGCTGCCAGGCTGCTGTGAGAGCTCTGAAGCTGGTCACAGGAAGAAATCCGAGTGGCAACAAAATAAAAGTAACCCCAACATGTAAGATTTCTGAAAACAAGAGGTGGGTGGATGTATTAGGCGGATAGGAAAAGTGGCTTGGGTGGAGACATGGCTTATAGATGGAGGTCTGGAAACCGGAGCCAGCTCCCGTCACTGTGAGCTAGATCTCTATGTATCTCAAATCCATTTTGCTCTGAAATTCTGGCCTTTGGATTGGTATTAGTTGTTCTGCAGATCTGTCATGCTCCCAGAGAAGATAAACAAATGTCAATTCTGTATCCCACATGGAAAGGAACTAGTGTTCAGCAAATAAAATATCTCTGTATTACATATGCCTTACATATAATAATGTGATAATCCATTAATGTAAGGAGAGAGAGGTATATATACATATATACATACACTCAGTTATATCTCCTCACATTAATAGCCCCATTTGTTTTAACTGTCAAAAAGCACTGGAAATGAGAGCTGGATCGCTAGTCTACAAACAAAGAAAAGTGAAACTATTAATTCACTGGGAGGTTGAAACCTGTATTTACATATGCACAATATACAGTTTTAACTTAATTTTATATTACAGTACAAATGCTCATCATGTATGCAAGATCAAGATAAATTAATAATAAGCAAAGTATATGTTTATAAAACTAGAATTACGTAAATGAGAAATTTAGCAGATGATTACCCAAATGGTGATTCTTTTCCCTTTTGAGACTTTAAAAAAAATTACCAGTGGACTTCTGCTGTAGTGTTACATCTGTGACCATTCTAGCTGTACCATTTTGTGTCTGATACTTTTTATTTTTTAAACATGATTTTATACTTCATCCCTGCATTTTTCTTTTAAATCCATTGGAAAATGCAATCTCCTGATCCCTAATGATAACAAGAAGTTTTCTCTGGTAACAATAAAGGCCTATGCTATGAATTTCTACAGCTTTCATTTAAAACTTGAAACACATTTCTATCTTTTTGGTTGTAAAGGGTGTTAGTAGTATTAGTGAAATTTGGAAATTTCACTGATACAGACAACATAGTCTTCCTGGTTCTGCAAGCAGGCAGTTCCAGTGTTTCAGCTGTTGCACAGTAGCACTTTTAACAAGTAGCAGCCATGCATAACTAACAAGACTGAAAGTCCAGTTACTGCCGTTTAGAAGCCTCTACCTAGCTCTTTAATTATCAAAAAATCTTCATTTCATATTGCTGCAGCCATTTGACAAAATTATTAACAGCAGAAAAGTACAGTAGTTTTTCAAGATAGATAAGATACAGGGGGAGAAAAAAAGTTTAAAAAAATGGAGCCTGAGGCAGAGAAAGAAAGCAGCACAGATCCAGCTACCCTTTTATAGTAACTGGTGTTTTGGAAGTGGGAAAGAGAAGAAAACTCTCTCTTCCTTCCAGCAGCTAGAAAGTGATGGCCCTTTTAACTGAAGACTGATAGCACTTTCATTTCTAGTATCTGGAAATGAGAAGTATGATTTTCCCCAGTTCCTTCTCTTGCACCTAATTGTGGATTCTGGATCGTGTCCTCTAGTTATATTGATAGATATCTAATAGAATAGTATTCAAGTTTGGCATTTATGCTTCATAAAAAGTAATATATTGTTCAGAATATTTTAAAGTACTATAATTTAGTTTTCATGAATATTTTCTATTCTATTTGTACAGTTAACATTCTTAATACTATATGATAGTAGCTAAAAAGGGCATTACTTTAAAATGTGTATACACACATACACCTAGCACAGATGAAAAATATACACTTAGCATAGATTACAGATACAGATATTTCTTTTATAAAAGATAAATGCAAATTAAGAAATCAATAATAGTTCATCAGATGAGAAATATGCATTTTAGACTGCATGAAGAATTAATAAATGTACTGAAAACTAGGCAACACTGGCTGGCAAAACAGAATATTGAAACCACTGTGCTTTTTCAGGACTCTGAATGTGCTTGTTTCTGGCTGAATGTGAAATATGCATGAATATCTTTTCTTATAAAATAACAAATTTCACAAAGATTCCACTGTATGACAGTGTACTGATTAGCTGTCACAACTACTGACTAAACATTAATTTTGGTAGTCTTTCCACATTAAATCTATGAATTATTATATCTTGATAACTTTTCAATCTCTAGCCACAAGTGTAATTCCAATAAAATAAACCAAAATTATTAAAATTTTTGACATTTTTATTTTTATTTGTAGATTAGAGAAGTATTAGATAGTCTCTTTTGATTTGGACTTTACTTTGTTTTGGTTTCATAACGCTAAACAGTGGGATAAACACTAAAGACTAACTAGAAGGAGCTACACATCAGTGCAATCACTTCAGTTCTGTAACTCCTACAGATTTTTATCCCTTACAAGCATTAGAGCAATGATTTACATACCAGTGAGGGAAAACGAAAACGAGGGGGAAGCTCATTATAACACTGTAAGTGTATTTAGTTTCTCTTAATACAGTCTAGATTAAACCTGGCCTTGTCTTCATATGACATGAGAAGTGTGAAGGGTGAGAGCAAAGGGTCCTTTCTCATAATGGTCACACACAATTAATGCTCTCTTCACTCAACAGAGTAAACCAGACCCAAAATGGGAAGGAGGATCTGGGCTGCTATTCTTTCACCTTCGCTCCCCACCCCCATCCCTTGAGCTGCAAAGAAAGGATCAGGTTGCACTATTTTAAAAGCTGATGCAGTATGCACACTTCCTCAGTGTATTGCAGAGCACTGAGAGAAAACCTCTCTCAGAGCTCCCTGCAGGAACCCATGCTACTTTACAATACCCTATACTCAGAGATGTGCCTTATCATCAGAGGTGAGCCTTCAATTAAATGATAAAAAGTTCCCTTAAGTGTACAAAATTTTTAGGGAAGTACACAAACAAGAATGTTATTAAAAACTAACTTACCTTTGATATATGGTTTGAAAGCTTCAAGCTTAACGCAAGTCATAAAAACCGTAATATTACAATAGCTCAGCACTATAGGTAAAGTAGACCTGTAAACAAATAAAAAGAAATCAAGCAACTTAGCTTAATTTTCTGCACATGCTTAAATAAACTGCACAGATTCTGGTCAGAGCTGTGGCTAAAAGGTAGTCAGTGGCACACAGAGGCTAGAAGAACTATGTAATTATGGTAGTATCTGTGAAGCAGCCCAACACTGAGAAGGTATAAATGTAGTTTAATCTCATCTTAGTCCACTTCTACCTGAGCTCTGTGACTTCTGCAAGATACAAAATCTCATTCAAGGCTTAAAAAAGACTTTGAGTTCTATAGATAAAAAGCTGTATATTAGATCTAAGTATTCTTACTACAGTTATTAATAATACATGATTATAAAACAAAGACTGGTAAACATTTCACTTGTAAGCAAGAATTAAAATAATGACAGGTTGTATCATACGACAACAAATATACAAGTAGTAGTTAAATAGTCCATTTCTCATGTATGAGAGTCATCATTCCAGAGGCAGAGGCTGCTGGAAATATGCAAGAAGCACATGAAAATGGAGGGAAAGACAGGAAAGGAATTAAAGTCTAACAGAAATTGCTGAGTTTGATGACTCAAGTCATCAAATAAGAAAACAGTATTGTATCTACTTTATAATGCTGTGTAAATTAATGAATCAAAGCCACACATCCTCTTACAAATCATGTCACAAGGATTCAACCTCTTTAGTTTCCTGAGGTCACAAGTGCCCATGCACTGACTCCTGATGGACTCTTACTTTCCTTTTTTTAATACAGACATATACCTCTCTAACCATTTGAGCACATACGAGTGCTAGACATTGCATGCTCCCCCCCCTTCCTTTTTATTTTAGCAAACTATATCAAAAATAAAAAACGATTTTCCCTACCATCTTTTATGTCCCTCTCTAGCCTTTCTCACATTGAGGAGAAGTTTCTTGGTACTTAAGCAGACAAATATTAAGGCATAAGGAAAAACAGAAAAAGATTATTTCAGGGAGAGACTGCAGCTCTCCAGGAAAAGGAATACTTTACTTAGTAAAAAATAATTTCAGTTCTTGAACTGAAAGGGACTGATGTTTATATTATCACTAAAACTTTTGCAGAAAGGGAAAGAAACAGTAACTTTAGACAGCAGTTCAAAAGGAAGTTCTGTCACAGTACAGAGCAAGAAATTTAAGTTCTTGCAGTATAAAAAACATTAAATCAATGCTGAACTTCTGCATTAGCCTTAAATAATGAGATATGGGTGTGTAGTTAGTCTTTAATTTGTCCAACAGCCTTAATGCTGAAACCTATACAAGAAGATAATTAATACAATAGCATTCATCAAGCACAAAACTGAGATATTCTTTCATTGAAACTTCTCCAGCTCTAACAAAGACACCATTCAGAAAAATGCATTTCAAAGATCACTGTAGATGCTGGACATAGCCTGATTCTTGAGTAAAAGAAAGACATCCGCTAGCCAAAAGGAAGAGATCTAACAAAGGAGAGACTTTCAAGTTTCAGACTTTCAAGTTCGAGACCTCTAGTTTGAACTTATCTATGTTTTCACACATTAGTAGATTCACTGGAGTTAGAAATATCCAGCATGAACAATGAAAATAAACTCTATCAGTGGATACAGCATGAACACAATAACATATATTTTCCAAGTCTAGAGTAATTGTCAAGCAGTTGCTATTTGTCAAGGCAACACACTTGATAGTCAGGGTCCTCTAACCTCAGGCCATCTCATTACACTTATTCTGAGTCAGTCTCTGGTAACCCAGCTGGCCACCTTTCCTTAATTTGTTCTGAGGGTAAGCTGCAGATACAGGTTTCTTCTGCTGCACGTACTCAAAAATCTCAGGGAGGTAAAACCAGTGGCAATGGGTGCAGTTACCACACCATGACAGCTTATATGAGCAACAGCTGCTTGAGTTTTGTTCCAAGAGGAATGAGGGCCTGCGCAGGTCCCAGGGAACTCCTGGCCAACTGATCATTAACCGGGGCTTTCTCAAGGGCTTGCAGTGCCCAGATCTCGTCCTTTTAGGACTCAGAACTACAAATGGATACGATCAGCAGACTGGCTGGATTGGTTTATATCTCTCATCTAAGCGGCCAATTTTAACTATGATTTAAAACAGAAGAAAAAAAGTATATTTTGATATCATTTTACATTTGTATCTGTTATTTTCATTTTAAAAGCCCATATTTAACTACAGCCACTCCACAAAACATGATGATTCTTTTTGCTCTCCAGATCATTCTTCCATACCTGTACAATTTTTACTTACCAGCTATATAGCTAACCTCTGATTCTTAATTTTTACATTTTATGATAGAAAGTTTAATTGCTTTTCTTTACTACATGATTTGATCTTTCAATTATAATTTGTAAACTGTGTGTAGATGGAAAATGTAATTTAATTAAAATGTAGCAAAAGAGCAATTCATTTTTATCAGTTAAATAACTGTAAATGTACTTAACATGCAAGGAAAAAAGTACATTTATCAGAACATATTGTACTGAAAACTGATTTATTCAACAAGGACTAATCACTGTTAGCTGGTGAAGTTAAGTGATTGTTTCTGGTCACCACAACCTTCAAGATTTTAAAACTAGTACATCTCATCCTCTTACAATTTTCATTCATGGACTCGGTGATAAAATGAAATTGCCTTTTTTCATCTCCCACTGGACTCTTCAATTTTGAACATATTCATCATTAATATAAAGTAGATGAATACATTTAAAAAAAAAAGAGCTATCAAAAGCAGCTTCAGCATTCCGTAGGTTATAGTTCCAAGTGCTCTGCCACTGACTTCCATTCACTTGGTTGTTTGACTCTCTTTAGAACTTTGGCATCAAAAAATGTGTTGCATAGTATTTTTAATTTATGTTATTTTAAAAGACTATGGTAAATTTAACTTTAATACAGGCTGCCTACTTTCGTATTTAATTTTAAGTGGTCTTGTTAGAAAGAAACATTTAATTTAAATAAAGTGTATATATAAAACTCATTAAACATATATTAATCATTCCAGGAGGCAACACAAGTAATAGAAAATGTGGATTCCTTCCCTTCTATCAGCTATTTATATTATAGTATGTTCAAAACAGAATGGGTTCCTACTGTGCCTGCTGGTGTACATATAAAGTTAAAGAGACAGAGTCCTGGCACAGACGTTTGCCTTAATTTGCTTAACACCTGAGGTGCTAAAGTAAAGCCAAACAGAAGAAGCTTTTTTTGTAAAACATTGGCTGTTCAGGTGCAGACCTACCAGCACGATGAAGCAGAGGGTGAAAGGATGCTATGAAGGGCTGTAGACCCTCCCCCCTATTCCTCCATCCCTTCCAATTCCCCTGCCCCTCAAGCTCTGGCTACATTCCCCTATGCCTGCCTACTGAAAATTGAAAGAAGTTTAAACTAACCAGGTAATTAAACATAAGCACCGGCTACCTTAATCTCTGCTAAATATATAGACTTCGCATTGAACTTCCTTGTCCTCCCTGAGTTATTCAGGAGGAAAAACTTCCTCAGGGCAGCTCCCCAAGTTGAAAGGAAGAGAAAGTAAGTTATTTCTGAGAACTTCCGAAGATTTTGATCCTGGCTTTCTGAACTTGATTTTTTGAGGATTCACAGAATCAGAGAATAGTTGGGGTTGGAAGGGACCTCTGGAGATGATCTGGTCCAACCCCCACTTAAGCGGGATTATTTCATAAGGACCAAAATGAATAATACTGTTCATTCTATTCATATTATTAATACTTAATAAGGATCAGAATGAAATTCCTCCTGCCAAATGTCTGTGATGGAAACAATACTATCTCATGGGTTTTCTATTAATTTGCTTGGTCTTTTCTGTGGTGGGCTCAAAGATTTCTTCTCTGTAGTAGACAGCATCTGAAGGAAAGCAGGAGGAAAAAGAAAAGTCACTGGTCAAAATGACAATGATAGCAACCAGTTTCTGAAGAGATAAAGAGGCAGAAAGTTTGGTTTTGATAAGGGCATGATGAAGTGAGGAAACAGAAATGAGGCAGAGACATTTCATTAAATTGTGTTATAAAATCTTCAAAATACCACAGACCACATTTAGAAAAGCTGACAGTGCAATAACAGGGAGGAGGACTAAGGTAGGCTCTAGCTGGTTGAATTTGGAGAAGGGAAGGTCCTGAAAATATTTGTTTCACTATTGCAAAGACTACCGTAAGGCCAAGATTCATACATAAATCCTATTAAAGAATGTAAGAGAGGCCAAGCCTAGTTCAGGCCAGGCATGCACCTGGCACATTATCCTGTCTCCACAGCGGATGTAGGCAGGTTCTTACCCAAGTACTCCCTCAGAAAAGAGCAAGACCAGGACAAGCAAATATGATATTTCCTCTGTGTAGTCTTCCAGCATCCCACTGTTTTTTAGCTCAGGGTTTTTCCTGATCCTGAGGTGGTTTTTCTATTCAGTGACCTTCACTAGATCTCTCTTCCAAGGTCTTCTACAGTCTCTCCTTAGATCCATGTGAACTTCTTGCATTCATACTATCTTTTGGCAAAGAATTTTAGGGGTATATTACCCATGGATATATAAAACAATATAATTCATTATATTACTGGCTTTTAACCTGCTTACAAGCAGCTTTACCTGAGGATCCCTCATTTCTATATCAGTAGAGAAGATGAAAAGTTAATCAATGTCCATCCTTTCCATGTGTCATTTTAAAGCATTATTTTGCTATTCTGAAGAAGTGTTAGAAGGGTGCTGTAATTAAAGTCTCTGAAGTAGAGTCCCTTGCCTCTGTCCTGGAAATCTATTTCTTCTCAGTGCTGCCAATCAAAGATTGGTTTGCCTGCTATCTGTGGCAGATGCTGAAGCTGCTATTGCCCAGAAGTCCTTCCAAGATCCTAGGGAACTGGAAGCTCAGATGAGCACATTCTGAGAGAGCCACTGGTTCCCACTGTTAGGGAAGATGCATTAGAGGAAAAGATGCAGTCATGCATATTGTGCTCTTAAAAACCTGCTGGTCTTTCTGCAAGCAGAATCTAAAAGAATAGTAGGGAGTGGAAATGAAGAAAAAATTTGCCAATCCACAGAAATCAGTCCCCTTCTAAGAAAATTACTTGCTAAGAACTTGCTCAAGGAATGAATGTAAATGTTAGCTGAAAAATGAAGTAAAAAACTGAAGATAAAGTAGTTCAAGCTTCCCCGAAAGGAGGAGGACATTGTTCCTGGAGTTAGGCAGCGCACCTCAAGTGGGTAGAGTTAACATAGTAATTAAAACACCAGAAGCTTGTGCAAATTTCCTATTATTCAATAGGAGTTTCATAAAGCATACAGTATACTCCCATTTTCCATCAAGTCCCTGCTATGTGTCTTACCAGGCATAGGGATATTTCTCAAGCAGACAGGAAAGCCTAGTTTGTTTTGGAAAAAAAAAAGGTAAGATGGATAGATGGAACAGTTTTCCATCCTTAGGTAAAAATATAAACAAAGCCCCTTCAGAAATCTTCCTACTGCAAGGTGAACAGTATATTGTATTCCACTACAGAAGAAGATAGGCACCTATTGCAGAAAAATGAACTCTTAGATGAACTTTTAGAGAAATTATGTAAACTCCAGTTACTTTCTAAGCTAGTAAATGATCCAGTACTATTGAAATAGAGGTGGTTAAGAGAAACTGATAACGCTAGGACACTCAAACTTTAGAAAGTCTTTACATTTAGGTTGGCAAGTAACTTAACTCTAGTTAAAGTGACTCTGATGCAAAATGACCTGTGCCTTTGCAAAATAGTTTCTGTCAGTAGATTTCACCTAGGCAGTGGCCAGTCTATCAGCTGTAATGATGCTGGGTATGGCTGCAGGACCTGATGATTATTTTGGGAGAATATGCTTGGCTAAGCCCATAAGGAGACTGTATTGAAAGTTTTACAGGATCCAAAGAAAGGTATCAGAAAAAGGCGTAGAAAAAAGATGTTATGCAATAGGTAAGCAAAACAGTTTTTCAGGAACTCTCAGCATCCTTCTTATTAGAATAGGACACCTATTCTTGTCTGTTATGCATGAGTGCATTTATCAGAGTCCGCATTTGAAAAAGATAAATTTGGAAGACCAGTCATGGTTATTGGCTCCCTGCTAAGATTATCTGGTTCGATATCTGAAAGTTAGAAAGGTTCAGAGCCTCCAATGTTACCTAACCCCAAATGTTGTTTGGTACTGACCTACTTAATTCTAGAGCCATACGGCTCCTGAAAGTTTCTGAAGAAGATCTTGCCTCTCATTGGCCTATTGACAAAAACATATAATTATTGCATTGGCTATTACTTCTTGTTTGGTAAATCCCTGAAAACCAAGTACTTTTTGTTTAAGGCAGAGGGTCCTGACTCTGAGATATTTATATGGATACCAGGCATCCCCTGAGGATCACAGAGACCTTGAATTTGAGCAAATCCCTATCTCTGAATAGACCTGTGTGTCACCCAGACCCTTGGCAAATCAAGTTGTGAAGAAGGCACACAGTGTATCTGTGATTGGTTTACCTAATTTTTAATGAGGAGAGGACTTATTTACCATAGCCATCTGATGTGGCATATACTGTGTAGTTACAGGACTGCTGTTTCAGTCAACTTTGTGCAGAATGTAGACAAAGTATGGGATATTTTGTGTGAGACTGTAAAGGCTGAAAGACATTTCACTGACCTTAATGGGCAGCTTAGAAGTTGATTAATGTGACCTGCTACTGTGTGGGATCTCTCTTGTGGGAAGTAAAAAGCTCTTGATAGTCTGGTGTATAACACTGATGCCATTAACCAAGTGTTTCAAATCAGTGTTGCTGTTTATTAACTCTGAGAACTATTGATCATAGTTTTAGAACTGTGTGAACTGAATGGATCATCGGTTGTGTACTGCACTTGAGCCCTTTATCTTCTGAGACAGGCTGTTATGATGACCACACTTTGGGGGGTAGGGGGCACAACAAAATCAACAAAAAATCCTCCTTGGTTCCAGAGAAAGACTGAAGGGTAGCACTACATATAGGCAGTGAGGCATTCCTATTGGGAATATAATGTCTTTTCTCTGCTGCACGGACCCCTACATAAAAATAGACATGTTGCAGGCAGACAGTTCAAAATCACTGATGAGTGTCTGGTTAGGAGATTATGGATACTCTCCCAGTCTGAATTTGAAATAGCAAATGAAAGTGCCAAGGTACTGATAGTTCAGAATGAACTGCTAGCAACCTCACTCTTTCCTGTAAAGAAAGTAGTAGATATAGAAGCTTCTGTCACAAAATGGTGACGGTACCTTTACTTCTGCAGTCAGCTGTAAAAGGGAATCTGTTTCTGGTGTTGTTTCTAATACTCTGGATAGCTTGTTAGAGAATAACAGATAGAAAAGCCAGGAGAGCAACACTTCACTCAGCACTACGTACAACAAGGTATTGAAATTGCCATGACACTCACTACCAAGCCTCTAAACACATAAGGCGCTCCACACAAAGGTCAGCACTCAGCCAGTCACTATCATGGTCAACACTCTCTGCTGCTGCATGGAGCATCCAAGAAATAAAATAGGTCTTTTCACGCCCTGTACTTTAAAATATATGAATCCAAGATACACCATGTTGCTGATGAATCTTTTATCCCTTGCTACATGCAGGGACAGCAACTTGTGCTTGGAATCATGCTCCTTTTGCCACTGTCAGACTTTTCTGTGAAAACAAGTGGACCATTGTAATGGATGTGCTCCAAAAGCTCAGAATCTCAGCTTTTACGACACTGAGTAAGGTACATTGTCTTAAAGCATAACTATAGCTTTCCTTGTGGAATTCAGAAATAAATTGATTTCTGTCCAAGGAAGGTCTTCTCCCTGTTTGCCCCACTGTATGTTTCCTCTTGGAAAAAGGAAATGTTACTATGGGACATGTCTCTCTCCAAGAAGAGTATTGTCATAAATAGGTTCTGAAGAATCAAACCTGGAAAAATCTTAAATCCCAGCAACTTATGACTGTCTTATCCCTATATAAAGGGATGTGTCTAGTATGTTAATTCAAACCATGTTTTGGTAATGGTCATAAGGAGACAGAAGTGACTAAATTAATTATACTATGATATATAAAGTTAAATGAATCACATAGTACATCTACTGCATTATTTCCATCTTCGTGGCATGATAGAAAGATTGGAATCAGGAATGTTTGTACTCATTTCATTATTTAATGCCCTGAGGACAGAGGACATGAAGGTGCTTCCAGTGGTAGTCTACTGATACCATCTAATGGACTCTGCTTGTCCAAATAATTTGTCCTTGTACTCACACAGCACATGTATACCAGCAATGAAATCCATCTACACAAGCACTCAAAGAAGAAGCCAAAAGCATCCCAGATGAGTTATTCATGCACTTTATAAAAATTGGGCAATTAAAATAACTCTTTGAGCTTTGGCCTACCTAGACAGAAAACTGGGTTATACAAATGTGGGGCTGAACACATGCACAAACTACATTAAGAAAACAACCTTCTATTTATACTGTTGCTGTATATCACCGAATTAGTATGGAGCGCCCAAAACTACGCATAAATACAATCTCTAAAATTCCAGAGAGAATATTTTCTGAATTCTGACATTCTCTTACTTATTTCTCAAAACTGGCTTAAGAACTTCCAAACTCTGAAATGATAATGCTTATACTTTCTGACCTATATCCAACCATAGGATTGTTTTTCTGAACTACAGTTTCTACAGCTTTGTCCAGTCTAATTTGAGTTATTTTTAAATAATGGAATCACTGCCACTTTAAAACATTATTAAATCTGTTAAGGTAGAATAACTCAGCATAACTGCACATCATGTTTTCCAAATTCTATCCCATGCCTTTCAATTATAGATACTCCTACCAACCTTATATATTATTACATTTTTCCAGTTTGCTTGTATATTGTTGTTTACCCCACAAAGTCGTTATCCAAACTGCATATATTCTTTTTCTTCTTAACAGCCCCTTAATTATTTCTTAATGTTTCTGAATGTCCTTAATTTAATCTGTAAGTAATATTTTCAAAAGTGTCAAATGATAATTAAATTCATTGGCACCTTTGAAAATGGGGCTCAGATCATTCTATTTTATTATCTTTATATCTGTGTGGATAGAATACTACCCAAAACATTAACAGGCACCTTACTGGGGGTTGATTTCCATAGTAGTTGCATTGGGCCCTAGAAGACAGCCAGAGAAACTGATTTTTTCATGCTGATAAACCCCCTCTGGTTCATTTCCTTTAGTCAGCAGAAAATTATTTTTAAACTGTTCAATTAAAAAAAAATGAAATGGGAAAGCTGAAAATATAGTTTGTATTTATAACTTCAAACTATAAATATAAATGTGGATGTCCAACTTATAAAAATTATGAAATTAATACAAATGTCGAAGAGCAAGTTCTGCCAAGTAAAAATAGACAACTTTAGATTTCAATTATAAGAAAAAGGAGCTATACTACTTTAGCATTTTTATCAATTTGTTCAGTTCATTAAGGCATCTCACAATTTAGAACCATTATTCTCTGTTCAAGAAATACCTACGACCATAAACTACTTCTTTCACTTTCATGGGAAGTCAAGTCACTCAACTTCTTTCAGAAGGCTGTATAAAACAGTATTTTATTTCTATCCAAGAATTATATTTTCCTATCCTTGTAAAGAAGTGTGAATTAAACATTCTGAAGTTACTTGCTATACATGTTCCTCCAAAAGCTTCTCTGAGTAATATACTGTTTTTCTTCTCTACATAAATTATATTGGTATAAAAGTATATTGGTATGTGATTCCTATTCTTGCTCCATGATCCTGTGGAAATTTTAACATACAGTATACTTTTATAGCAAACAAATTTATAATGCATTAAATTATTGTTGGCAAATAAGAGTCCCAAAATTAAACATATCAAATTGAATTATAATCTTTCTCCAGATAGGTTTGTATCATAAAAGTTTTAAGACTTCAGTGGTCTCCTTCTAAGTACATTCTCAAATAACATAGTAAATGTCTCCTAATTAAAAAAAAAACAATCCTCGTAAATCTAGATGTTTCATTTGCAGTATTGAACGGGAAAGTTATACTGGAAAACCTAAGTTCTTACCTATCAAGATAACAAGACGGATCTACAAAAGTGAAGGGGTGCTACTTCCCTTATTTAAATGTTCCTCTTTGGGAAGTTGAGTGAGTGAAAATCACTTGATTCTCTGCATATTATTCGCATTTCTAATACAGCTGCCTCTAATAATTGAAACATTTGTAACATGATTTGGAAGAAGAAGGTGCAATAAAATGCCCATGCCCACAACCTTTCCTGTCACAGACCAAAGAACAAGCACTGAAAAATAAACATAAGTCACTAAGTAGTTAACAGATATACATTTTTACTATTTATCACAGTAATTAAATGTTTTTCTCATTTTCCTTCTAATCGAATTTCCTAGAAAGAACAGTATTCAGAATCGACAATTTAGGCAAAAGATCTTCATTCCGTCAGTATACTTGCTCTTTTATGTCACATATTTTATGCTCCAGCAAAAGCATATATATGAACGATTCTCATTAGAATCAAGACCATGGATGCTGGTAACATGAACCATATGTACTTTTTAATATTGTTTTTGAGTGTAGAAAAATAAAATATCTTGAGATGTGGAGCACAAATACAAATGACGCTTTCAATATCACTAACTGATTTCATTTAAGGGTTCCATTATCACAATATAGATAATACACTTAAGTTTCTTTTTTACTACTAACAGAATTTCCTTAGCACAGTAAAAATAGGCTGTTACTCCTAACCACAGAAAGTAAAATTGATCATCAAAGTTCTGTTTTTATTTAGGAATCACAGGCTTTTTCAGCTATTCTGTCAAATAATAAACTCTAGTTATCTATATGAGACTTAATAGGAACAACATGTGTTCTGAATGCAGCAAATTTCCCTGTAATATCAACAAAGCTGAACATACCTCAAAAGCATGTGCTAGACAGAATTAGAAGCCAAGGAACTAGTGCATTGACAGTGATGAAACAGCTTCGTGTCCAGGGGACCAAGTAGTGTAAACAGAGTGATGGTACTGCTTGCATGACCAGGTAAAATG
The DNA here is from genome assembly GCF_036417845.1 of Apteryx mantelli. NCBI lineage: Eukaryota > Metazoa > Chordata > Aves > Apterygiformes > Apterygidae > Apteryx > Apteryx mantelli. The sequence goes on from NC_089978.1 coordinate 32,212,387, forward strand.
CTTTATCCTTGTTTATGATGTGCAAGTCAAAATTATGTGTTCATGAACTTTAAGACTAAAATCCATGAAAATCAAAATATATAAAGGCATACAAAATACAAGGATAAATCTACTGACCAAAAAGCAACACCTGTATTTTTTGCTGATTTATCATGTGTTCAGATTACCCACTTTTATCTTCACATTCCAGAATTTATTTTTCAAATTTCTTCTTTAAATTCCAGTTTATTGGTTGTATTCAGTGGAGCAAACAGAACTAGGAAAGGAGAGAGATGCTACAGCATTGTGATGACAGAACTCTTTGCCTAATCTGTTCTTAACTGCCAGTGAGAAAGATTCTCCACCATCTCTAGATAGCCTGGTTCCAGTGTTTAACTCTCCTTGTAGTTAGGATTTTCCAGATGCGTACCCTATTCTTCCTCATTGTAAATTAAGATAAGTTTTTCTTGTCCTTCCACAACTGGGTACAAACAACAATTGATGACCATCTTCCTCATAATAATCTTTGTATATTAGATTATTTTCCCTCAATCTTCTCCTTTCTAGACTAAACAAATCCAGTTCTTTCAAAACTTGCCTTCTAAATCTTGTTTTCCAAAAACCTTTTCACTCACACACTCTCCCATGAATTCACCTTTACCTGGACATCAAACTCACTGTCCTTTTCTAGATTTTATTTTAACATTGAGACGCAACAATTTTTATTCACTGACTTTTAATCTGGTCATTTTGCATGAGTGTTCTTTAATTTTGCTTCATCTTTAAAAATAGATAATGTTATTGGGGATTTTGTGGTACTGTACAGCAGTCGACCCTGCAGAGCCTTGAAACAAAACGTATCTCTCAATTTCTTCAGTAACTTTCTTGGAAAATAGTAATGACATTTAATTTTCTTTAAATGTAGAATAGTTTACTAGTTTTCTTCTCACTTTTCTCCTTTCCTTCAAAGTACTGGTTAAAAGAGAGATCTTTTTGCCTTCTATTTAGCAAAACTGTAACTTTTATTTTTAGGTTTAACAGCTGAAGAAAAGAATTACAATATCTGTAATAAATAAGCAGATAGATGGAGGGACTGGTAGGCAATATGATTGCATAAATCTAGTTTTCTTAGAAAATCAAGCTAAAATAGAAGGAATATTTGACTCAAAGCCTGTATCTGACTTTATTGTCGCAAAATAGATAATAAGGTAGAAAATGTTGCTAATTCAAGTATATTATGGTGTCCCTTTTTGAAGATTACACAGTTATTAGTTTGTGGTGAAAGGATGTCACGTTCTGTATTGTTTTCAATATGAGTTTTGTCTGAATAAAGCAGAAATATTCTGGACCAAGAAAAGTAAAACAAAGGATGTAAGATAATAACAGATCAAAGAAGTGCTTTAAATGCTGCAGTGGCTGTCTTTCTTCACATTTATTTCCAGATGCCTGCCTTTAGAGAAGTCTCTTTTTTAAGTACTTTTTTTTAACCAAAGACAGTTTATCCCAGGAATCTCCAGATTATTTCCTTGAAAAAAAAAAGTGAAAAACTGGGCAGTGGTTTATGACATCTAGCCCAGATTTTCTGCTTTGCTCTACTTCACTTGCACAGACCATGCAACTATACCACAGTCACATATGAAAGTTCTTCTAAGAAGTGGTTTCTACAGTTTGGTTTTGCTTTTTAATATTCATATAGTTTATTCATAGGCTAGTTTCATAATGAATTCCTGAAATTTAGTAGTTGCTTTTTGCAAGCTAGTTAATCTGTCCATCTACAAAACATGCAAATCCTGTGATATTTAGGTGTGAACTCAATATACTAAATGAGCAGATTGGCCCAATGGCTCCCAGCAGCCTTATGTTCCTTCTGCCCTCGCTCTCTGAGCTGCCCATTCCCTGTCTCAGCAAAAGCCTTTTGCAATTCCTCTAGAGTTCGGCCAAATATCTGATGCAGCCACCTCCTCCTAGCTGTATCTCCAACTTGTCTTCCAGCAGCTCCCAAAAACGACGTGCCCCCATTTCCTCAGGAAACTTTCCAGAGAGGCTCAGCCCAGCAAGGGATTATTTAAGCAGGAGTGATGGGCACACGTCTCTAGCACAAAGAGAAAAGCAGTTTAAGAACACTTCTCTAGCAGACAATTGTACCCACATTATCTGCCATGCCATTTTTCAGAATCTTTTTTTCATAGAAGTCATAAAATGACTGCTTTTTCCCTAAAAAGAGGAACTACCAGTTCTGGTAATTCAGCCATTAGGTTTAGAATATGTAATGTAATTAGAGAGAAGTGGACAAAGTCAAATTTTCTTTTAGTTTCATGCCATTTTTTGGAACTACACTCAAGGGGATCATAGCATTAGAATTTTATGTAATGCTTTTGTTTTTCCAAATCACAAGTTCAGCATTATTAGAAAGAACATATTTTCAACTAGATACGTAATATGTCTAAGAGATTTGCTTTATTCTTTCTCTATTTTTCTTATTTTTTCATTTACACTCTCTTACCTTTTCTGATGTATTTATACTATTATTTGCAAGAAGAGAACTCTATTGAAGCCAAAGCAAGTCAAGAATCATACATTCATGTTGTAGAATTGATATTTTCCCAACATAGCTCCCCACTGTGTTGCACATATGGTTGATGGCAATACAGTAAAGCCAGAAAAGGCTGGTTAGTTCCTCCAGAGAAGCTGTCTGCATTTCTGCAGGACTACTTCTCCAAATACATGATGTTACTTAACCTACACGTGGATTTATCGCTGCGTGGCTATTGTGACGGTCTATTCACTTCCCAGTGCTCCATTAAGAATCATTTCTTCTTAAGAATTGTTTCCAAACGCCTGCTCCCAAACTCCCCTTCTCAACTTCTGGCCGTTTCCCTTTTCATCTGTAGCATTCTAAAATTTTGCCCAATTTCTTTCTTTCTTTTATGTCCTGTATATACTGAGTAACTTTAACCACCCTAAATCACTTTGTTGGTAGATTACAGACATCTAGCAAATTTAGTAGCTTTTTAAGAGAGTCGTTACCTGTTTTTGTATTTATCTATTTTCTTTTAAATTACCTGTACCTGACTCTTCATACCAAAAAGCCTTGAGCATTCTACATATGGCTATAACAGCACTAGATATAACAGCTCTAGTAACTCATTAGCTCCTTAATTTTACATACTTTTAAAATGTAACATTTAACATACAAACAAAAATAGTGACAGCTTTTTTCCTCATAAACCCAATGGCATCCTGATACCTAAAGATTGCATTTTATTAGACTGATATCTCAAGGATTGATTTTGCAATGCAATGTAGAAAACAGACATCCTCAGTGCTCTACCAGAGGAGCTGACCCCCTTTCAGAATCTGCATACAGTTTATATTTGAGCAGTTTATCTCCTCTTTTTACATCTGAGTAGCTTAAAAGATAATATTCAACTGAGTGCTAACATACTGTGTTCTAACTCTGTCCGACTTCCAAAGTTTTTCCCCTCTGATTTTTTTCTGTCTTCAAACTTAATCAGTTAATCCTAGGTTTTAAAGTAGTCTATTCAGGTAATTTTATTTCCTCTACCCCTGTATCCTGAACAGAGTTTTCTACAACCTGTAAAATTAGAAAGGATAATGAAAACAAGTGGTGACCTCACTAGGTCAAAACATGACCCGGAACCTAGTAATAATTACATCACATACTGGAAAATTGTCCAAGTAATACAGAGATTATATTAATCCCAAAATATTATTGCATATCCCTTTTTGAAATCTGTATAAATATTCAGTAAAGTACTTATGCCATAATATACAGGATGAGATCACTATTTTATATTAAAGTGTGTCCATTTCAGCATCAGATCCTTCTCAAAAGTCTCAAAATAAAACACCATAAGCAAATGTATTTTGGACCTTCATCCTACAAGGAGGTCCACATAGGTGGAATCCAACTGCTTTTTAATTACAAACTAAATCTATTTACCCAAATGTTTCCATACTAACTTCTTTACTGTAACCATGCTTATTTTGAGAAGAATATTCACTCATTTAATGGGCTTTCCAGTTTCCATTTAAAAATACTTCCCCATTAGATAGCTATTGTTTTACCTTGTATTCTTCTCCTCTGACTTTTTTGATTTCCTGGCTTATTTTCATATTTCTTAGAGATAAAACTCATACATTAGATCCAAATTTATACATTTGCTGACATTTATGCTCAGGAAAGAGTAGTCTGAAAGCTACCTTTAGGTTTTTAGCTTTCATGGCACTGCACTTTTAATTTAGAGCAGGCTAGTACAGCTGTAATTATTGCCAACTGGATGTAGTTCATAAGGTTGCATCTGTGTTAGTAATCTAAACAGGGCCCAGGCCCAGGCCTCAGCACTGCCATGTGATAATCCATAGCATTTAACTGTTAGCATACTGTCTGGTGTGCTTGTGGCCCATGCCAACAAGCACTCAGATGAAACACAGCAAGCGTGGGGAAGAGCATGGGTTAGTGAGTGCTCCTGGAAGGCAGGATGAACGGGGTCGCTCTGCTTTGCGGGGGAAGGTTACCCGGGTGAATGAGAGCTGCAGTGTGCTATGAACTCACGACTGGGCTACAGCCCTTTACGTTCTTTAGTCATCTAAGAAAATAAACACATCTGAAAAGTGGTAGAGATTAGGCATACCTTCTTCTGCTCCTATTAGGAGCTCTGTGCTAAGGAGGAGCGCTGCTGGCACATGAAAGGGCTTTAAGGTGACTGTGACTTCCCCACAGGAGAATTCCCAGCCTGGTGAGCAGGGAAGGATTCTGGCTCCTTTGTGCTACCTGCATGTAGTGGCCAGAACAGGAGGACGGGATCTGGCCATTAACAGTTTCAGATACTTTCCTATATTTTTAATTACCACTTTTGTTTATTGCATCTTCAACTCTCCTTTCTGATAAATGATCTGATTTGTAGCCAGTGGTATCAGTTTTCCTTTTATTCAGTGTTATTCTACTGGAAACAAAGAGAAAAGTTAACAGTTGAAGAAATTTGAAAAATTGTTTTCCTGTGTTTCTTCTTTAAAAGTTTCATATATTTTCAGAATATATTAACAAAAGTATATTAACAAAGATGTTAATTAGGCTTTCTCAGTTAGCATCACATGGTCCAAGTTTTCTATTTGTTTTCTTTATTTTATCTTTGCATGATGACAGGCTTAAAGTTCCCATGTCCAGTTCCTTTTTTTTTTTCAGCTCTTGCTCTATTCTTTTGTATTTAGCTTCACCAGGCATTTAATTTTAGGGGAATCTTGCTTTTACTTCAGTGTTATTGCTGAATCAGCTTCCTGCTATTACTCTTCAAACTCTTCACCCTCCTTTCAGTGGTTTTCACAATATGATTACCCTTTTTCTGGATCTCTTTGATAAACCAGAAGTATTGTACAATCATAAAGTCTTAATTTTGATTTTTTTTATCATTTTTTTCTTTTGCTGATAACTATCAGATCTAGGACTGCATTGCCTCTCATTTCTTCCAGTTGTTTTAAGTACTATACAGAAATATCCTCCTGTAGCCTATTTTGAAACATGTTTCTTGCACATAATTCAAATTCCTCTTCTACATTTTTTTTACACGTGTTTTCATACACATAGCAGAATCCTTCCTCATAATCCTAGAGAAAGTCACATGAAACAAACCTTCATCACAGTCTTCTTCATGGATTTTGCATCTTCCATTTTCATTTGTGAAATTAGTTCTGCCTCTGCTAGCCATGTGAATTCCAGGATCTGCATGCAGCGTGGTTGTTTTATAAATTATGCTTCCCTCACCTTATCTTCCTTATATAGAAACAGACAGTTATATTCTATTTATGTCTTAACCAGCCTTGTTTGTAACGCAATCAAAGCACATTTCATGGAATTTGTAGTTGCACTGCACCACTCAGGACTACACATACGTAAACTGTGTTTATGAACAGAAAGATCTAATTCTGCATGATTATTTCCTGCAGGACTTTCTAGATGATGTATGTTTTCACATCTCAATGTAAAAATATTCACTCAACTTTATTCTTCTCTTACAAGTGCTTCCCTATGGTTATATTCATCTACTGGTTGAAAAATCCTTCCTGTTTTGTTAGTATTTCCAGCTATGCTTTCCTCACTATTCTTCATCTATTAAAAAGACAGACATCTTAACTGGTTATTTTAACTGAGACATAAGCACCCAAAAATAGCAAACTGAAAATATATAAACTTTGGTGTAAAAATCATTATATTTTCAAGCTACAACTGTTTCTTTTTTAATTTTTAGATTAATTTTACTATTAACCGAGAGTAATAATTTTATAACTTAACACACAAATCAATACAGTACTCTCAAAACCAGTTGATGCTTCCATGCTAATTTAAGTCAGTTTGATGTGTTTCCTTTTAACAATAATATGCCAATGTTGTCCATTATTTCTCATAACAAATAAGACCTTATTCCACAAGTACCCTACTGTAAAATCGATACAACTATCCATTAAGTAAGGGACTATTCAGGATCCATTACTGCAAAATACAGTTAATAGAAAGGGCAAATCTTCGGTAAGCAGCAGTGACAACGTTACACATGCCAATTTAGACTATTTGAGGATATAGCCCAGAAAATCCTAATAAACAAGTTTTACATATTTTTTAACATTCCTCTTTCTTTCTACAGATAATTTCCATATGATTCATTTTTTATGATAAAATTAGTTGCCACTGATTCATTCTAACCAAAAAACCTCCTCACTGCTACTACTGTACAATACAAAAATTCGTTACAGTATATAGATAACTGCTTGAGAGATTCCAAAGTTCCCCTGCTTCCTATTCCTTGTGTGTAATGTCATCTCCACGCTCAGTAAATGAAACTGGCAAGCAAGGAGCTTTTTTGATGGGCTCAAAATTATACAAAACCCTGCTTATAACTGCACTGGTTAAAAACCTCTGGGCATCACAAGTGATGCTCTCAGCCATTCCTCCAATCAGTCTCTAATAAGTTACTATTATATCATTACAGTAAGTATCAGAAGAGATTTCAGCATCATTGTTTAACATATGTTTAACATATCTAAACAGAGAAGTTCTCAACTTCACTACTTATGTTTAATCTTGTATTTAACATTTCTTTTAGAGTACTGTCTCAAAACCAAAGAATTCAGATTGTCTAAACAACATCTAATATGGATAATAAAATATGTAGGTATATACCCCTCAGAAAACATTAACTTCTATTACAGATTTCTGCTACAGCAAAACATGATTTGCAAAAAAATCTCCTACTTTTACTGATATTACTGGAGTATACACTCTGGTTGTCTTACTATTTTTACTTTAACTGCTTCTATTACTATCCATACAAAGCATTCTTTGCATTATCATTTCTCTTTAATCCATTTGCAAATAAAATCTAAAACCTTCTGTCATACCATTTATGAATGCAATATTATGTTTGCTTTCATTCAGATTCTCTGTTTAAGTTAGCATTCCTACACTGAACCTTCTTTCTTAAGCCTATATTTTTACAGGGATGTTTGATACTGTCCATACTTATTATGCCATTGATGCACAAAGCAAGGTACTTTGATATTACAAAGAAACGTGGCATGAAAAGCTTAAAATGCTGTCACTGAATTGTTAAGTTTCTTACATGGCTTATTGAAAATGCTAAAAATAGCAGATCCACCCAGTGTTTAGAAGTAAATATATTCTTGAATACATGTGAACATGCCTGAGGCAATATTTTAGACAAATAGATATACACGTAAGAGAGAAAAATGGATCAGTATTCAAGCAAGAGAGGTAGGAAAGTCCAGTGCAGAAAGGAACAGGAAAACTGGGCTGATAAAAGAAAATAAATAAAAAAGGGAGAAGACAGAGAAGGAAAAGCACTTAAGAAAAGGAGAGAAAAGATCTTTAAGCATAGGTACAAATCAAGAAAATATTACCGTAGGAAAGAGGAAAATAATTTCACCTTTAACTTTTAAAAGCTATCCCACTTTTTCCAAGTGAGCCATGTAGGTCTCAAGTCCATTTTTTAAATAAAGACTAATGCTATATTTTCTTAAATTGAAATGACTTTAATAAGGATTTTATATTATTCACATTTGATTTTACATTTCTGTGAACATCTTTGAATTACAAGCTCATTAGGCAAGCAGCTCACTTTACATTAAGGCAGAACAATACCTCTTGACTATACAAAAACATTAAAAATTCCTAAGAGTGCCGTATTCTTCTTTTATCTCTTCACTATAGTAATACCTCTCACAGAAAATACTGTTATCAGCATCAAAGCAAAGGGTCAGCAGTCTTCCACATCAGAAGTTAGGATAATACTCTCAACATGGGAAGAAGGACAGCTAGAGAGGTAGCAGATGAAAAACTTCAGGAGAGATGGTAGCTAAAAAAAGTCAGGAAAAAAGCAGGGAAAGATAAGATAAGATGAGATGGAAAGGACAGGAAAAAATAGAAAATACACAGGAAATAGGGACAGTAACAATTGTACTTGTTCATTTTATAAATGCTACAAGAAGAACACCAACAAATAAAGGGGAGGAATAAGATGCCATTCTTAACTAAAAGAGAGAGGCCTAAGATGAACCCTACTGCAGTTTGAAATTCTCTGTTATTCCTCTCTTAGAGTGCGATTTTACTCACTTAGTTTGCAGTTTGAGCTAGTCAATCCAAGGCAGGCTTCCTGTGTAGTCAGTGGAATGAAATGGGCACCTCCAGAGGGCGATTCATCCCATGCTAACGTCTGAATCTCAGACTCTGAATCACATAATCTGAAATGTAATTAATTTCTTGAAGTTCATGAGGTATTTGTGAACCCAGTAGCATATCTTTAAACTGGATTTATTTACAGATAAAAATCTTTGGATTAAAATAATTTGAGAAACAGCACATTTTCAACTTCCTTTACTCTGAACAAAGAAAATTTATTAATGGCTTTTAACTGCAGAGAAAATGCAGTGGTTTGTGCTGCACAATATTTTGTTATTACTGAACATTATCTCTGTTTACTATACTGAGTACAATGAAAAAATAAGTCTGATTCAGAACACAGTTCTCTCTTCTGTTAAGACTAGCTATGTACTACTGACGTTTTAAGCATATTCACTGTAAGTAAAATCTGAGCTTGACATGACTAGAATTCTGTATATTCCAGACATCAAGCTCCAATTCAAGAAAGATCCCATTTATCTGATACTTACAATGGCCATTGCTGATATTTCAATAATTTGTTACTAAACATAGCATATATTGTTGCAAAAAAAATGTTGAAAACCTATGTCTACAAATAGTCATGAGTATTTACATTGTATTGGTTATTTTAAATGAACTATAATTAGATACAAGAGTCATGGGTGAAGGGCTGGTTTTAAAGTTCACATGTAGTCCAGTCTGCGTGCAGGAAGCTCTGTTGCGGAGCAAGACTGCCATAATAATCTCCTTACACCTCCTTCACCAGATCGCCAGCCCAGACACAAAAACAAGACTCTACTCTTACCGAACCACCACAGTACCAGAGCATAACTAACTACAAAACAGGATGGAAAAGTGAGCTTTCTTCCTGGGCACTGCTCTGGGGAGCTGGCAAGCTACACCTGAGTGACAGTTCACAGCACACACTTTCTTGTTAGTACAGAAAATCTGAGAAACATAATCCTGGGACTGTTCAATTCATACTCATTGCAGACCTAGGCACACAATGCTCTTGTGTACACAATGTTTTTAATGACTATGTCAGAATACAATCATCCTGATATTACAGATTACATGAAAACAACGCAGAATGGTCAGTTACAACGCAATTTTAAAAGGCATCTTCAAAATCTATATATATTGGCCCATTTGAAATGTGATTTTGCACTGAAGAATATACATAACCTGAAGAATTACAGACCCATGTAACATAAAATAGTGTAACACTAATGTAAGGCAACATAACAGTATGAACTAATTATTAAATACAGCATGAAGTCTCTTTATTTAGAACTTCTAAAAGTTATGTCTGTTTTAATTTCATTTTCCTTTTAGAATGAACATAACGAGTACAGCTAGGACAGTTTTTCAGTCTTCTTATCTTCACTGAGTGTCCTTAAGGACTGCTGTCCAGATGCTTTTCTGCAATGAAGCAGACACTGCTTCCATATCAGGGATGGGAAGCCTATCACACAGCAATTTATAACATGGTTCTTATGCATCTGTACCAGTATCAGCACAAATTAATACAGAGCTGCTCTACCTTCCAAAAAGTAGATGTTACCTCTCCAAAACTATCTGTGAATTGGCATCATCAGGTTTCTCTCTGTTCCACCTGTTTTCACCCTTTCTGTCACCTGTCTGTAATGGGGCAGTTTTACGGGGGACACTACTCCACTGTGCATCAGCTGAGGGTTCAGTTACCCTAAAGCATTGCTCAGGTGGATAGTTAGGGTGTTTTACACACACTACCAAGTGAATGTAAGAAAACAGGAGGTCCCTATTTCTGTATTTAAATATAAGTTTTTTAGCATGATAACTTCTGAGGTTCAGTTGTAGCCCCTATAAAAATATTACTTTATTGTTCGGTTAAAAAGGGTATATATTTTCCCTAAATATTTACCACTCTATAGTACCATATATATCACAGCAATCATACACAAACCAAACACATAAATAAACAAATTACTGCATTAAACATTTTTTGCCAATTTCCTAATTTATTTTATTTTATTACAGTTTATGGATGAAATCCGTACACTGATGTCTAACCTGTAATGAAAGCCAACGTAAGTAATCTATTGTTCTACAGCTACATTTGGTTATGAATTGACTTTGCCTAGTCCAGCTGACCAATGATTAATCAGAAGCTAGGCTTTATATTTTTAGTAGAGTTTCTCATTCAGTCTCATTTTCCATTTAAGTTCTGGCAAACTGAAGTGAAGACAAGATAAATCTCTTCTTGATTTAGAAAATCACGTATACTTCACTATATACAGTACAGAAAGTAATTAGTTAAATACCCTTTTTCTAGACTGAAGGGACCTAAATACCATATGGACATTTACAAGTACTTGAGAATGGAGGCCAATTTTCAATTTCAGAATTATTACAATTAGGTTTTGCATTCAAATTTTGCCACTATTAAGTGCTACAGCCCCACCCCCATCCCAAATGTTAGTGACTAGCATTAACAGCATAAATAAATAAAAATAAATAGCTCTGATTCCCAACAATTTTTTGAAGAACTAACTTAGAAACACAGATGACTGGGGCAGTCTTCTTTTTGGTAGGATAATGCATTTTGTGATCTAGGTTACCTCTGAAAGTCAATTTAAAGCCTTCCTTAGAGGTAATGATGCTAAAGCAAAAATGCACAGACAGTGAAGGACAGCACAGCACAGCAGTTAGTCAGAAAGCTAAAGTCTCTTTGCATAAAGCATACCATGTCTGAGCACTAAATAAAAAATGTTAGCTATCGATCCTCTTGACTCATCCCCTTTCACCCTATTGTTTCTCCTACACTCATTGCACTGGTTTTCATCTTTCCTTTCCTTCTGTAAAAGAATATCATTTCCTTCTCTCCATTTCAGTTGTTTCTTCCTTTCACATTCGCTTTCTCCTGTTCACCCATGTTTCCTGTACCTTTTCTGAAATCTCCAAACTTAAAGTGTTATGGATCCAATCCTGGGGTGAAATACCAAGCCCTGCACACTTTCAGTGTGGTCAGAGAGAATTGTGCCACTCACAAGACTGTACTGAAGCAGTTTAGGAATAAAAATTAGGAATAAATATGCTATTTTGACTTTAACTTGAGCTGGACAGGTAGGAGCTGCTGCTGACTTGAAGCCATGTATATAAAAGTATGATCTGGCTCCAGGATTTAGTAGATCACATCTTTCTATCAGAATAGTGAAGAGAATAGCAAGGCAGAAGTAAACATACTTGGGATTTTGCATACTAGTTTGTTATGAAACTGAAGTATTTTAGGATATGCATTTTTCTATATAGGTAAGTCAAAGAGGGATGCATTAAATTTGAAGTGTTAATATTCCCTCTTTTCTGAACAAGAATATATTACAAAGTTATAAAATCACCAGAATCAAGTTTAGCAATGAAAATCTTTTTAGATAACTGTAGTATTGAAGATGGGATGAGATCACCATTCTGTAGAGACCTCTGCTCACACAGCAAAACATACAATGATTTTCACTAGTCTGGAACTGTATTCTTATCTCTGATGAAGTAGTTTTATGTTTAGCTCTTACAAGAAGTGCATGTCTACTTCTCTCCTGCAGTAGCCATTTTTAAACCATACAGTGAATATTTCAACAAATGAAATGATTCATGTCTTTAAATACTTATAACCAGCTTATGATGAGATATTTAGAAAGAGATAAAAGTATCTAAAGACCAGTGTATTGTAAAAAATGTAAATATTTTTGTCCTCTAACATTTCATAAACAACATTTATTACCTGTATCCTTCACACAAATTTTTAGACTCCTGCTCTTCTGATCATAACATCCATCTTTACAAGATTTCTTTTTTAAAGTGATATAATAGCTATTACTTCAAATGCTGTTTCACAGATAGTATCGACGCTTGGTGTTTCACTGACATGATAATAAAAAGTCAACTCAGTGTAACAGTTATCATTGCAAAGGATAGTGCCAAAACTTCAAGTTGCTACCTCTCAGTAATTGGGAACCCCTGCAGCCTTTGAAGTTAAAATGACCTATAACAGGCAACAAGAGTAGTCAATTTTCCGAGACTAATAGTGACTCACTTAAAAGAGTAAGCTCTACATCCACTATAAAAATGTATCCAAGAAAGAAACACCAAAATAGTTTTCCACCAAAATGTACACCCTAGCAAAAAAAAGTATGCTTTATTTTATTATTAAAGTGATCTTCCTACATTAGTTATTTGTATTGTCAGGTGCTGAAAGATATATTAATTCACTACAGAATTTGAAACATTTAAAGAAAGCATATTTTTGGCTAGCTAAGTTTAGTCATGGACATAAGGATACAATCATATATTAAGAAGAAAAAAAAGTTAAATAAAAGTTTAAATAAAAGCTTAAGACTTATGAAAAGATCCGTGTTAAAAAGAATTATGCTTAGGGGGATCCCCCAAGACAGTGTTTTCAATCTTTCTGCAGACCCTCTGGACTTCATGAAAAACTCATAAGGGGTCTGCAAAGTATAATAAAAAAAGCAAGCGTCTTGTCAGTAGGCTTCAAATTATCACCAGGAGGTGCACTCATCCACTGGAAATTTTTAGAAAGGTCATAAATCATGAGAGATTGCAAATCATAAGGGATTAAAACCTAAAAGTACAAATTTTTTCTGCTGTTTAGTACAACAAACATCAATTTCAACATGTGGCAACAAATCATCACATTCTAATGAGTGCTACCTGAAGAGGGGCAAAAGCATACAAGAATTCTTCCTTGATCATCAGATTTCAAATTAGGGGACATGTCCCCTCCTTTCCCTCGAAGGAGATGCAAAATTAATGTTGGGGGGGTGCATTATTATATGGCTCCCACAGCATCCCATTTCTTATCTGTCTGCACCTGCACTGCATAACCCCATAGGCAGAAAGCAGAAGGAAGAACTGTAGAACGGAAGATAAGAGAAGATGGGAGGGTTCTGTGGGACCTTTTATATGTTTGTATATAATTGTTCCTCGAGTAAGCAGGAAAGCAGGGTTCCTATTTAGAGAAGGGAAATGTTCAGGTGTTGGGCAAGAAGCTGGGCTTCCAGAAGGTACAAGGGACGGATTACCTAGGGAAAGCATGGAGTGAGCTAGCCTCTGATAGAGTGCTGTAGCTACACTCTGGGGTCAAGTGACTTTCAACTGAGCCCAACACATTTATCCAACTGTGACCTCTCTAACTCCCTCTGAAACCCTGTTCTGACCCCCATCCCAAATTCTTTATTCACACACTGATCCCCAGTTCTACCCACACAACCCAGCACTGCTTCTGCATCCTCACACCTTGTTTACACACATGTTAATGCCTCTCTCTGGTCACTCTCACATGATACCAGGAAATAACCTTTTCATGGTACAGAGGAAGACACTCTCTCCCTCTTCTATGTCTTTTCTGATACAAGGAAAAGATTCCCTCCTGACCTCGTATCCAGCTACTAGCTTAACCCTGAGTATGTGAATAAGAAAAATCAACCGTATGTACTACACATCTTGGAAAACTGAAAGAGATCTTCAGAATCATAGAAGTTAGCAAGAGATTTCTTAGCAAGATAATATAACAGCATGTACACAAAACCCTTCTTTTACTGTATATGTATCAAAACATACAAATAAGAAATATGGAACAAGAATGGTTAGAGCATACTCACTTGCCAAATTGACTTTAACTTCTTTTAAAATGCTGCTATCAATAATTTTTTCTCCAATATTTTGTTTAAATTATATAAAATATACTAGAGTAATTTTAGATGCCCATGACAACTGACTTCTTCAGGACAAACACAAATTCATACCATTTGAATAAGGTCTACATCTGATATTCTTCAAAATTCAACAGTACCATAATTCCTAACATAAAGATGTGAAATATGTTGGAAAAAGCAAGATTTCTGCAAATTTCTTTTTGTTGTGCTTGTATGATACTCAGGACAATGGGGATTAACTCACATCAAGGGCAACTAAAAGCACTGATAATACAAATACCTTATAATACTAGAAAAAAATCAGTAGGAAAAAAAGGAGCAGGAGACCTGATACGAGGACAAAGAAGATTCTTTATAATGTAAAATTGCCATTCTGAGGGCTTACATAAATTAGAGAGGTTGGTCAAAGAGAACTGGGATTTTTTAAAGTAGCAAAGAGAGATTTCAGCAAGACGTTAACACTTGTAAGGAAAGCTTACGTATGTTAGCAATGACAGAATAGAAAATTAAAATATCTATTTTTCTGGCAATGTGAAATCAGATATGCATTCACAGATTGTCTGAGGTTGGAAGAGACCTCTGGAGATCACCTAGTTTAAACACCCTGCTCATTTACAAAATAGATACATATTTTCAGCTAGTGGAGTTGAGAAGTTTTATTCTTTGTCTGATAGGAACCCAAGACTTGAAAAATTATACTCACAGCTCAGAAAACTAAATCTACTAGTCATGAGTATATATGAAAAGTAGGGATGGCAAAGACTACCAGTGATACTCGAGGGCCATGCCACGAAGCCGGACAGTTCTGTTACTAGACATTGGGAGAGTGGAGCAGGAGGGGAGAGAGAAGGGCTAACACCACTAGCCTGCTCTTCCTGGCTCCTTTCTGGGCACGCTCACTTGTTTCTGGTGGAGAGGCATGCAACCTTTCTAAAGCTGAAAAAGCAGGGAGCGCTCTTTACCTCTACATACGCTCCAGAAGAGCAACTCCCAGTTTTTCAGATCAACAGAACATTATCGGCCCTCAGCATTTTTCACAAACCACCACACGCACATCTGATCAAACTTTTAATTGAAAACACTATTTAAAACATCGTTAAATATGGTTTACCCAAACAGCTGTTCAGCTTACCACAGCCTTGTATACCACCAGGGGTTTGCGGACTACAGTTTGGAAATTAGACCACTCCAGCTGCTTCAAAGGTATAACGATGTCCACTACTCCGTCCCTACCCCTAGACCTTCTGGTTGCTGTGTAAAACATTTCTGCTACTTTATCTGATTTCCTCTGGGATTAACTCTGGTTCTGCTACTGCTTTTAGCTTTCCGAAGTAGCAGCAAGCTGGCATTCTCCATTGCCCACAGGTTTCTAAACAACACAAGTAAAACTGTTCAGACCATCCATAATGTCACTACTACCTGACAAAAGAACAAACAGAAGCAGAAAATTAAAAAAAAAGTCTAGATTTAGAAAAACTAGCCAGTTTACGTTTGATTCATGTTTGAAAATTTATCTTCAAACATCAAGGGCTACAAACTTTTATCTGAAGAAAAGTTATGAGTCTGCAGAAAATATGAGGTTGAGGGTTGGATATTGGCCACAGCTGGCCCAAGACAAGTGGAGTTTTCAAGACCTGTAAACAGCTGGATATTTTGCACTTGAAAAGATACAGCCACAGAACTATTGCACATGAAACTGGTGATAAGCAGCCTTCTGACACTTTAAAGAGCATCTAAGCTAAACAAGACAGTGACCAAATGCCCCTTGTTCTTCTATTCCGAGAAGCAGGGAGCCATAGTCCCCCTACTAAACACTTCCACATATTCATGGCTTTAAAGTCCTTTCTTACATTACATATTCCTCAGTCAACATTTTTCCAAGCTGAAGAATCCTGATCTATTTTCTATCCTTGCACAAGAGCTATGCCACCCACACCTTTTAGTCATTTTTTTCTACATTGTTCTCATCAATGCTCAAAACTGACCAGCATGTCACTGCCACTTCTCTTTTTCATGTTCCATTTTGCCACTTTTTTCCATCATCAACTGCATTCAGAATGATTTCAGCAAATTAGCAGGGGCTGCTGAAATCCATGCAAACACCAGTAAGATGGCTGGAGAGCCCTGGCTTCTCACAGCAGCAAGACACCACCCTTCAGCTTAACAGCAGCATTCTGCTCCTGTGACAGGCAGGAGCTCTGGGATCAAAGTTTGTACCGTAGGCTCAGTAGGGGCTGTGAGACCTGGAGAAACGTGGAGAAGAATCTCTTCTCCTCAACTTGCAGCCCCTGCTGCGGTTAGGAAGAACAGCTACAAGTTCCTGCCCTCCTGAGTGGCAGGACTGGTCAGAGCCTGCTGAGTTCACAGCTTATGGGTGACTGGCTGCTGTAATCCAGCAGCCACTGCCTCGCTCTGCTGGTAGATGCTGCTGAACAGCGGGTCAGTGATATCTAGCCTCTGTGACAGCCAGGGCTCCTGGCTCACCACAGTTCCTGCTGTGAGATCCTTCTGTGACTCTTTAGAGTCAGCATTAGGTCTGACTTGACTGATTGTTTTCCTTTCATCATCTCAAAGCTTTATCATTGCACTGTTTTCCCTCCTTTTCCTCCCATTTAGAAACATGTTGACCAGCAAAAGTCCTAGTACAAATCTTTGGGAGATGGCATCCTTAAAATTACCCATTGATTGCTATACTGTTGCTTATCCTGTAACCATTTATTGATCCATAAAAAAATCTTCTTTAGTAACCCAGTACTTCATTGTGTTAACAGTCTTTGGTGAGGGACCTTTTTTTAAAGTTTTTGCATCACCCTTACCCGTATATCTGTTGACTCCTTCAAATAACTAACAAAGCTCCAAGACAAAACTTCCCTGCACAAAAGCCAAGATGATGGCTATTATACCTATCCATGTTCCTATTAATTATATCCTTTATCACATTCACTATTATTTTGCCTGTCATGGAAGCCAGACTTATTAGCCCAAAATCATCCCTAGAGCCCTTTTAAAGATTGGTGTCACATTTGCTACTTTCCATTCCTCTGTTATCAAGGCTAATTTAAGTGATAGATTATACAACCCAATTCTTGGTTCAGCAATTTCATTTCTGAATTCCTCTAGGACTACTGAATGGACAATATGTTACCCTGCAATTTGTTCATGTTTATTCAATCATTTTATTCTAAAATGTCTTCTAGTGGCATTTCAGATTTGAGACATTCCTTATAACAGCTTTGGTGCGGGGATGTTCCTAACCTTCCTGGAATAAACCTTGCCAGTGCAAAGAATTCTTTTTTTTTTTTTCCTGATATGGCTTTGTCATCTTTAAATATTCTCTTTATCTCCTGATAACCCACTGGCCTCATAACCCTACTACCATATAATAGGTCTACATTTAACTTGCCAGAGTTGTGCACTTTTCTATTTTGCTGGTTTGGATTTCACTTTCTGAACAATGTCTATTTGTTTCTACTAAGTTCTACTGTTCAATCGCGCTGGACAATTCTCATTTAATTGGGTTAGAATGAAAAAAGCAAAGTCTCTGTGCTTCCCCAAAGTAGTTTACCTTGTTATCTGATCCTTTTAACTTTCATTTAAATTGCTTCTTCATATCCATGCAATTCCTCTATTTTAAAGTTAAACGATATTGGAATGGGGGTTTTATCTTTTTCTCTCCTACAAGCATGACAAAATTGAGTATGATATGAGATACCACTATTGAAAGGCTCTTCCACAGGTACTTCTTGAACAAAGTCCTGTGTATCACTCTGGACTAAATCTATGGCTGTCTCTCATCTTGTGGATTCTCAAGCTAGTTTGCTCAAAAAGTAGTTCTTTATGGTACCTAAAAATACAGTCTGTGCATGATGGCCTAATGTTAAATTTATCCAGCCTATATATAGATAACTGAGAACTCTCCCTATGATCAAGCTTTCTGTTGTATAGCCTCTCTAGTCTCCCTCAGCATTTCACAGTTGTTGTCTCCATCCCATCAACTAGTCCAGAGCTCTTACTAGACTTCTCCTATTCAGGTATAGAACCATTCGTAATTATGTTCTGTGGTATATGCTGATGAAGTTAACTTATTTGACTATGTTTTCTTTAACATGTATAGTGCCATTTGTTTGCATGGCCCATTCTGTCATCTCTACACCGATATTTCAGTGTCACTTTGTAAAAAAGGAAAGGGATAAATACAGACCCACTTCCAGAAAGAGGGTAACATACCTGGGGAATTCCTGATGCAATTCATGCTTACCACTCTTCTGAAGAGCCATTATCTCCAAGGCACCAGGAAAACAGAGCACTATGAGATAAAAATGTACCTAGATACCAAATCAGAACTAGTGTAGGTTCCTTCTCAACAGAGAACGAACCAAATGGCATTTGAAAAAGGGGTGACCAACAGGATTGCTGGAACAACTGCTCGTGGTCATTCAAGATTTCAGTACCAAGAGATGCTGTGTCAGGAAGGGAATGCACTAAGGAGCAGATGAACGCTAAGGAAGTATAAAAAGTCCTTTTTCCTTTTGTATGCACTGGAGAACTTTGAAATATTCATGTTCCTTCTATCATGAGGAAGGAGAGTCTGTTCTTACTACTGTGGAGAAGCTAAGGGAGGGATGCTTTCAGGGCAAAATGCCAGTAGCTACTGACTTGGGATTGACAGTTGAGAAGGTCTCTGGGGTTAGCATTTTATCTGCTGGCTGCAGCTCACCTCTTCTTTCCCTTTTGTGAGGCCTCTATTTGTAACACCTTCTTTCTGCATGAAATATGATGTGACATGAGGCACAGTAGAATCCAACAGATACACTACAGTATCCAATGGATATATATTATTATTATTTATTTGTATTACCACAAATCTTATGAGGCCTCACCCTGGACCAATTTCCATTTGTCTGGGCCATGAATAAACACACAACGAAACATCAAGGTGCTTGAATTCCACACATAGGAGACAAGAGAGAGATTATGACAGAGTACAAAGGCAATGACACAGTACTACTGTGATAAGCGTTGGCATTAATATACCTGCAATATAACTATTGTCTAGTTGGGTTGTTTTAACCTTCACAGTACATAAAACATTAAGAAGATATTAAAGGAAGATAGTGAGCAGTTCTGTTTATGAAGAAGTCAACCAATGCATGAGAGGCAGCTGAAGAGAAAGTATCCAGTGTCGTCTGAAAATTTAACGACTGAGTGATGGAAGCTGGCATCATATGTTGATCAAAATCAGTGTCAACCTCTTGATACTGAAGGAGAGATATCAGGTAGAAGTAGTCTTGATGGGCCTTGAAAACAAAGACAGATAGCTTATCTTTATTGTTTTAAATTGGAGGAGGGGGTTGAAACAGCCAAATGAGTAAGTTTGGAAATTGATATTTACAGTAGTACTTTGAATAGATAATGAGCATGGCAAGACTGCATTTGTCAAGGCAAAAGAAAAAGATTTTCTAATAAAGATACGATCCACAGAAAACCTGGATGAGAAGTATAATTGTCTGACAGAGAGGAAAGAGCATCCTTAGAAGGGTTGGAAAAAGATTTCCAAAATTCAAATTTAGCCTACATTTGATGACTTAAAACAAACGACAGCATGATGGCGTCATTTACAGAGGATGCAGAGAAGTTTTATGAGGACCTCAATCTAAATTTGAAAAAGTACCAACAAAGAACCAATAGCTGTAACCGGAAATGAAGAACTGAGGACACTATTGAAGAAAGTTTTCATGCATTACGTCTGCTTAGGAAAAGAGACTGGGAGAAGGTATATGAAGTGACACATAAAACATTGTTTTTCCTATAAATACTGTGCAACCAGAAAATTCTTTCATGTCACATTTAGTACTAACTTATTACTATCTATGCTACCATGTTTCGACTTTCAAGGATTGAAGAAAAACAATGTTCATGACATTTGTTATAATATGATGGGTGCCTCATCCGACATAAAAAAAAAAACATGCTACAACCAGCTTGAAGACAGGACAGTGGTGATACAAGCTAAGCGCAATCAACAGCGGAGAAAAAGAATTTACAACTGAAACTTACAATGACTAACATGCTGAATGTTCAGGCACATTCTTTTGCTTCTTGTTCTTAGTGTACAGAACCAGAACTATCGTCTCCATTTGCCACTAAAGGAAACTTACTCTCTGTGTATCTGCAGTTTGGTATCTCCAGCTCCTGAAGTATTCCCAAGCCCACATAATGGTGCCCATGTAGCAAATGCCCACTCCCTAAATTCCACCAGCATCAACTACTTTTCTTGGTATCTGCTTTCTTGCTGTTTTTCTAGTTTCAGTTCTTTAAAGTAGAACTTGGCATCATGGCGAGGGTTAAACCAAAGAAACAAGCAGATCAGGTGCTCAATGATGGGAGTTAGGAGCAGCGAGCAGTGGAGAGCTGGTTACAGCAGGAGACAATTTTGAGTTCCTTTTCTTCCAAATAATATTTGTAGCAGCGTTACCTCAGGCAGAACAGAGCTGTGCCCCTTCATTCTCTCCCTCAAAGTACTGGGCAGGTGCTGTCTCAGAAAGAAGAAGCAGTCACATCTAGGTGATCTGCCTCACAATGGAGCTAATTGAACAAAATTGGAGGCACATGAAACATCCAAGGGGTTCCTCATACCCCACTCACTAGCGTGTTACCTTCATCCCTTTTCTCCTCTGTAACTAGATCTATTCTGGGGCACTTTTTTGACTTGGTTGGGAGGGACCTAGGTGTTTGCGGGTTGGTTTGGGTTTTTTTGCAATTACCTAATTTCCCTCTCCTGGTCTTTCTTTTACTTGATTTAGTGCAAGTAAGAATAAATATGGCTAATAGGATGAAAAGGTGAAAACAGTAAACCATTAAGTCTAAATATTTTAAACAGAAAATATGCTGACCAAGATTTTTTTTGTAAAGAAATTTTAAAGAATTTGTAAAATGAAAAATCCAGTGTTCTCAAATCTTCATTTCATTTTATACTGAAAAATCTCAGAAAAAGCATTGTTAACTTTTTAAACTAGAGCTTTCAAAATTCCCGTTCTGTAAAGAAAAAGAAATTGTGTTTTGAGCCCTAATCACGATGATACATTTCAAAATCATTAAGTTCTGTATTTGAACAAGAAATTCTGGCTTCTGCTTAGCATTAATCGTAGTTTAGTACAGATAACACACTGTCCTCTGTTCTTAGTTGTAACTGTCACCTTGCAGATAATTCACAGCTAGTCACTGACTCTTTTTCAAAGCCCATATACTCCTCACTAACACAATACAATCTTAGAGAAAAATTTACTGAAAGTTTTAAACAAAAGAGATGTGTAACTTAAATCTATCATACATTCAATGTAATGAGAAATACCAGTAGCTAGGCATTTAGTTCTCCTTTCAGAAGATTTTTTGCCATCCATTTTCCTTTCTTAAAATAAGAATCTCCAGTCTGCTTTCGATCTGAGTTTTTGATTTCTTCTTTGGTCTTACTTTTTCTTCAGATTACTTTCATTTCATGCTGCTCTTGTGCCAAACAAAAAAAAAAAATCCTGTCCTCCTTAATCTTTACTCACTGATTATTCTCTGCATCCCTGCTCTGTGGGGAAGAACCTCTAATTCTCCTTACATACAACTGTTCCAGACCTTTACCCTCTCCTTAATAGTTATTCACAAATTCAACAGCATTTTCAGTTCTTCCATTTTTCAAATACTGAGACCCCGTTGAAAACATTCTTGTATCTGAATACCAGAAAGGAAATACAGAATCACAAAAAAGGGCATGGAGTTTATAATATCACTTTAGTTATGCAGGGAAAACACCTACACGTAGTTTTTGCTCATTTGGATATAAAAATAGGAATCATAGCAATGACTGTACCCATAGCTACAGGAAAAGAACTTCCTCCTTAATCCAAGTGTGGATATTTATAGTTATTTTGGGTGAATCCACTGGCATATTATATGGGTAATCATTATCAATTAAGCACAAAGTACTTAGGTACAATAAAATATTTCCTATGAAGAAGATTACAGTTAATCAGCATGCATGATCAAATTCACTCAAAATGCCAGATCAGTTTAGTTTAATTAGCCAAGTTACATTGACACAAGTATAAGCGCACATTTATTAACATTTCAATATTCCACTCAGCAGAAGACAATTATGTTAGTAAATCTGTTTGCAATACCTACACAAATACTGGTAGTATAAACAGTTCTTATAGATCTATAAATTTTGAAAAGGTTATGGGTGGAAGCAAAGAGCAAGTCAGAGGCATGATGTTTTTGAAAACAAAGACAAACAATTTAATATTCCCTACCTAACAGCAGTACTGCTGGACTTCAGGTTCACACGGTAAATTACTCGAGAAAAATGAAATCCCTACTGGAGATATTGTATATATTTTCTAAAAAAAACTGAAGTCACATACAAGTCAAACCTCTCAATTCACCTTTTTTATCCTTAGCTGTACAGGAATATCAGAAAAGACTAACTATTGAAAAATTCAATCATTTCAGTGTACTTACAGCTGAATTTTCTCATCATGTGACCAACTATCCACAAAGCCTCAGTGCCATTAAGAAGTTTTGAGGAATATATTATTTGGTACTGCCAAGAAAACATAATTAAAAGAATGCATGTAAATGATATTAATTTTCTAATCAGAAATGTTTTAGGGTTATTTCATGTCTGAAATACATTTGGAGGAAAAGCAGGACTTACATTATCCCATAAGGCAGGTTCCAGCACAATCAATGATACAGTGACAGTATGCACAGTAAGGAGTCACAGTAGGGTCCTGATCTTGCAACTGAATTTTCACAAACAGAACCCTGCACTATTGCAGAATCTCCTTAATTTCAATAGGGCCCTACCCACACATGATCAGTTACAGAGCCCACCTATGTGGGAGCAGCAACAGTGAGAACAGGACCTGCTCCTCCACACACCTGCAAAAATATTGGGATAAAAGAAATTAAGTTAGTAATCTGCAGCAAAACCTTCTGATACCTTGTTTTATTGTAGCATTTAGCACATAATAAAGAAGTTCCGTACATTTTCAAACTGCATATTATTTATAGGAATTTCTAGTTCCTTTTTTACAAAAATGTTGGCTTAAAATTGCTTAGAAATTTTATGTTGTGACAGGACATTATGGGAGCTTTTACTGATATGTATTTAAATATTAATTTAGATGTATTTTTAATTATTTTCTTCCAGAAATTAATTATCCTAGTTTCTTTGGTCTGCTATGCAAGCAGCTGTTTAGTTTAAGGCTGCTTAAAAGCTGTCCAACAACACCCATTTCTGAGATAGCACAGGCATGTGAATTTAATGAGGTCTTCATGATGGTGAAAGGATCTGACCACATACAGCAGCATACATAGATCATAGATCTTTGACAATACATGATAAAAAGTAGTTCAGCATTAGTCACTTTTAGATTAAAATGTGTCAGCTTTTTTTAAACAAAAACCTTATGAAAATCAACTATCATTAACTATTTGCTAAATTTAAGCTCTTAATGATCATCATTTAAAATTCAGAAAGCACAAAATATAATACTAAGCTAGTATACATCAGTACTTCACTGTTCACACAAAACTTAACATTTAGGATTTGACCTTACTGTTCTTTTTAAAAACATATGTATGTTGATCTTTACATGGAAAATATCATCAGTTACAATGTTTTATGTATTATAAACCATTTAAAGACAGGATAGCCATGGGATCCATGAAATAATATTTAACTGGTGGCACTGTGCAAGAGGTACCGGTGATAAAGATTATAAAAACTGCCACTAGATCCTAGAATCCTGCAGAAGACATTTCTTCATTCTTTTAATATATATACCATTACAGAAATATCTATATTGTTCTAAAAAATTAAGACCAAAGGATTTAAGAATCTAGCAGAAGAGCCAAAGGTCCCATACAGATGGAACATTTTTGTTTGTTTGAATTGCCAGTTGTTCCCTTACTGGCTTTAATTTTGTGAAACATGAAAACAAACATGAAAATAAGCATAATTTTGAGAATAGTATCAGTTTTCTGCTCCTTGCCAGGTTGATAGTTTTCAACTGTGCAGGAGGATAAATAATTTGAAATGCACATTTCAGACATTATGACAAATTTCACAGCAGTTGTCTTAATAGTTATTACAGTGGGGTTTTTTTGATTTACATTTTATATGCATGAGTCTTAGTTTTCTGTTCTAAGAAATTCAGCTATTTCTGAAGAACAGTGCTGTCGAATCTGAACTTTGTTTAAAAAGTCTTATGTGAGATCTTGAGCCCCTGTCTAAGGTTACACAGAAAATTCAAAAACATTAAACAAACACCTGCCAATTTAGTGCTGCCTACCTGAGCCTGCAAAGTGAATGAACCAGTCCTTCTGACAAGTGTAATCTGCCCATTTCTCACTGCCTGAGAAGAATGAACAGATCAAACCCTTCAGAACAATCAGTTTTCCTGGAGTCCAGGATTATGCAGCTACAAATTTAGCATTTTCCCAAGATGCAATGGAATGTGGTAACTTTATGCAGCCAGACCCTAATATTGTTTTCTGTCTCTTTGACAGACAGGCTCCACACCTTTCTTCACAAAGGAAGTTAATGGGAATACAATGCATGCTTCCTGCACAGTTCCAAGAGTGTAGGTTGTAGGATGGGTCAGAGACCTAAAGCTGCAGTCCAAATTACAGCTAGTTTCTGGGGAGAGCTGAAAACACAGTTTTACAAATTTGACAGTCTAACAAATAGCTCAGCTGCTGACATCCAAACAATCAAAGAAATGAAACACTAAAGCTGCCTGCAACAGTTCCCTTCTCTGATGTGGACAGGAAAAAGGTGCATCTAATTCAGGTATGGAGACGACCATAAAACTGAAGGATTAGCAAGTGGTTTGGGAGACTAGGAGACCCTACCAAAAACAAGCTGTTTCATGGCTCCTAGTAGGACTTAAAAAAAAAAAAAAAACTATCAACCTGTTGTATGTGCCTCAAACACACTTCTGCAGTAATCCAAAGCAGACGCTACCCCAGTTGCTTTCCCTTTCCCTTCCAAACAGATTTCCCTAAATTCCTGCACAATACCCCAACTTCTGACTATTAGGGGGATCAAAAGGCAGCTCAATGTGGCTAGATCTGAACTACTTGTGCCCTGACTGGCAGGCCAATGAAACATGCTGACTGGCAAGTCAACAGGTTGAACAGAATAGAAAATTTCTGAGTCTGTGCTGCAGCTTTTTCTACCCTGCGGGCACTAATCTGAGTCCCCTTCCCATGCCCAGCTGCTAAATTTCACTCAAACTGTAGAAACGTGTCTTTGTGACCTCTGTCCCTCAATGCAGCTGAAATTAACCAGTGGATTCAAAAGTTATTAGGAGGCTGACAGCACGATCCTGTATATCTCATTTTGTTCAGAAATTGGGCATGATCACTGTGAAAATAACTAATGATTTTTATGTCACTTACTGTTTTCATTCAGGAGTCACATCACAAACTCATCTATAAGAGAATATAGATTTTTACGTGGTGATAGCACAAATTAATCCAGAGAACGTAGGATCTGTTTCAATAAAGCTGGCTTTGTTATGCCGCTGTGCACAGGACCCTGAATATGTGCCACTTCATAACAGTGAAAATTTAAGAGAAATACAATTTGATACATACAAAAATGTACTTTTTTCATCTTACCAAGGCTGCAGTTGACTGCCCTTCATGCAGATCCCTGCTTCTCTTCCAATTCCATGCTGTATCTCCCAAGCCTTAAGAAAAGTTCAGTGATATGTATTTCAGGAAAAGAACAGTGATACCAAGCTTAATGAATCTATTCAGTATACTTTGACTTTTTTTTTTTTTAATAAGAATAATGTTTATTAAAGAATTACCTTAAAATCCTGATCCTAGTGCCTGGATCCTGATATCCTAATTTAGGGAATAATTTTTAATATTATGCATATTTCCCTTTCTCATAAATTACACCTGCAGTGCTAGTCTTCCCTTTTCCATTGCTCTAACAATAAATTTTGATTTGTGTCTCTCGCAAAAGAGGCATAGTTGAAATCAAAGGGTTTTATTTGCTGCTGGATTCCAGCAACTGATGAAAGAAGGAAAAATACCTGGAAAGGTGTAATGACCTCTCCAAAACTCCCATAAAAAGAAGAGAGACAAAGAATAGTCAGTGTGGAAAAGTTAATAGAATACTGGACATTAGAGGAAAGGTTAGCAGGAAACAATGTGCGTGAGAAGAGTCAGGGAAGTGAAAGTGATTTAACAGAAAAGGATATGGAATAACAGAAACAAAATTATCTTCTTAGCAGAGCACTGAGAATGGGATTTTCAGAATGGTTCAGCACTGGCCTATCTCTTCTTCTATTGAAGTAAAAAAATTATATCAATTCCAAATATGTTTAAAGAAAACCTTTTAAGCCTGTGCTTAACTTTAAGCATATACAGATTTTAAACTCAGCTCAGCAAAACAGCTAAAAAAGTGCTGCAATTAAAAACAAATTTAAGTCATCTTGTAATCATTCAGTATGTCTGTACTACCAAGTATGCATTCAAATCCAAGCCCCGACTCCCTACTCTGTTTATATGCTGACTCACACTTTGGCTCTGGTCTGAATCCAGCCTATTGGTTATCAGCAAGGCAAACTCAAGCACAAGATGCAAGGGACTAAGTTGGATTCAGTCTTCTTTCACAGGCCATACTCATGCAAGTATTGTGATTTACATACAAGCTTAACTGTTTACTGAAGCAGAATGTAAATAATTAAGTGCGTAACGTTAACTTAATTGAAGAATCAGGTCTCAAAAAACAAAACTAAAGAAAAAGCAGCTGAGAAAGAAGAAAGAAGCAGACTGTTGACTCTGCATTAGAAATAAATGACCTCTGGGTTATATCTCAAAGCACTCTGCCTGAAATCTAGTGCTTCTTTTTGGCTTAAGTTTTAAATCTTATTTTTAATACACTAAATGGTAAATAACTCTGGCAAAGGTTAAATTAGTTCAGTGGTTGATAACAGTACTAAAGGAATTCTTAACACAGGATGTAGCCGAGTTATTAGTATAATGGACTCACCATCTTTTCTGCATGTTTAAACACACTTGTACCTCCAAACCCAATTTGGTAAATAGCTGGGAGAGGGTTAATCTCCAGTGTTCCAATCTCTATGGTAACAACCATAGAGATAGGAGGAAATGTGGAAATCATAAGCTGCTAGTAAGGTTCTTTCCCTTTTATTCCTTACTCTACAATACAGTTACTAAAGGAAAAGAAAAGTTGAGCCACTCAGATTGCTAAGTGAACCAAAAAAGGTCTGGGACATCCCTCAGGGTCCTGTGAGCTTCTGGTCATTGTGATCCATCTCCTGAACTATGGATCATTCTATGCGCCATTACTTTAAGTTGTTACCTATCTAAATGACCAGGAAGCTGATATCAGCACTCAACCACTATATTCTTTATACGTACATAAGTACGTACATACGTGTGTGTGTGCAGATATTCCATCCTTTACATTCATGAAAAAAACCATAAAAATCAAACTCCCTGTTTTTAAGATGTATGCTTAAAAAAAATCCATACACTTAAGAATCAATACTTAATGATGGTGGGGAGGTAGAATAAAAGATTCAAGAACTGCTTAAGATAGTATGTTAGAAACAGAATTAGTTTTTCTATAGATTCATTCACCTTTTCATAAAACAGGTAAATGAGATAATGTTTTGTTCTTCTCAGGAGTATTATGAGCATTACTAAAACTTTATAAATGTTTTGAAGCTCACATTTCAAATATTTCCAGAAATTGGGAAGCTAAAGAAGCAAATGAACAGCTTACATCAAGCTGTCTTAAAAGAAATAAATTGAACAGCAAAAAATCCCCAAACAAATTAATGATAGCTACAACATTTACAGATCCCTCACTCCTGCATTAATTTCATTTAAATGCAGACATACATACCTGCAAAGTTTAAGCATCAATCTTTCAAACAGTTCCACATATCTGAGCTTTACTCCTCTGAGCAGTGCTATCACTGAAACTATTCATGTGAAGAGTTAAGCACATGCATAGGACTAAGGCTAAATTAAGTAATAGAGAAATTAGCTAATGAATTCAGTGCATCACTAACAATTATTTTTGAAAAGTCAAGGACAACTAAGAAGATAACAAAGCTTGAGAAATTAACAACTAAAATACTGGGGGGAGGGATAGAAATGAGGTTATGGCCCCAGCAATTACCCTATGAAAATCTAATTTTGATACCTATTAAATAGCAGAATCAATACTAGGTGTAAAAAATAATAGCACATCCCCTCAATAACTTAATAATCATGGCAACTACACTATTTTCTCACCATTTGATGAATCCTCTTCAGTTCAAGGCTGAAGTTCATGGGCACTGTGGAGAAGATCACTTGGCAACTGCTCTGCTGTAATTAATCCATGAATAAAGAATGGGCTTCAGTTTTCACAGATGCCGAGCCAGCACTTTTCACAACCATTAAATCCCCCAAAATATTAAAACATTTAGAAGTTACAGTTAGGCCATTTTAGCAAAACTTTACCAGGAAATTTAAGTTTAACAATAATTGAATCTTTCTTAAATCCCCAGAAAAGAGTGATAGGTTCATTATTATAAGGCAGGCCTAGAGCTATGTTAGAGTCACAATATTGTAAGATCTGAATGTAAATATAGTAAATCCAACCTTTTTGGCTATTACATTAGTCTTTATTCTAAAATGCTTATTATAAAGGCTGAAAAAATTAAACTGAAAGTTGGCTTTTGAAAAATCAAGAGGTAGGTAACAGTAAAAATTTGCTACAGTTTTTTCATCTAGAAGTTTATAGGAAATTTAATAAAGCAGATGTAAGTCCCATTCCAACACATATTTCTCGCGGTCCTTACTGCCAAGAGAAGCATCCTTAAATCAGGTCTATACTGGCAAATTCAGAACTCTGTTTTCACTGCTATTGCAGTCTTAACCACTGTACAATAGTAAATCCTGTACAGTTCTTTCTAGATTACAACCACTATCATTGCTACCAAACTGAAATTGCCATGATAATTGCAATCCTGTATTTGTTAGGGTAAATCAGAGCCTGAATGGCTACAGAATAAAGTAGAAAACTTACAAGTGAAACAGGACATTCAACTGCAGTTACAAGATTTATTAAACTGAAATTTTAAACTTCACTTGATATCAAACTTTTAGAAGGCGCCTGATTGGAGGCTTAGATGATTCTATAATGAGGCTGACGATCTAGTACAGAAGTCAGGATGAGCATCAAGAGCAAGGTAAGGCTCAAATTAGGAAAAAAAGAGTACTAAAAAATATGGAATTCCCAGTGGCAGTATGCACGTATCATGCCATACCAACACAGAATACCAAAATGATATGTAGACTGTGCAAATATTGAAAAGATTATTATAATTGCTACATACTGGCTGTATCTTGGTGCTCTCCAGTTGGCCTGAACTGACTAGGGACTGGACCAGGTGAAGGTAACGGAATAATAGGCAAATACCCAGGCAAACCAAAGAATCTGACTAAAAAGATACACAGTAATGACAAAATGCCAGTTTTCATTACAAGAAATTTCTCTAATCCTCGTGGTTGTAAAACAAGCCTTAAAAAGCATATAGCTAGGTAATCTGTAAAGTAATGTGTGCCTGAGTCAGAAGACAGCCTCCAACTTTCTAACCATCCCTGATTAGCTATCAGTTTCTGCATCACTTTGGCAGATAAGAATCTTGCTTTGTTTCGGCAGCCTCTCAACTGGACCCAGGCAATTCAGTATACCCGAGTATGAAGTCTGCTGCACGTAGTAAACTCCAAGTACAGGAAGCTGAGGGGTGTCATCTCAGCAATGTAGGTTATTGTAAGTCCCTCTCTTCCGCTCTATACTGATTTTCTTTACAATTGTCAGTTACAAATTCAGGGTCTCAGGATGCTAGAGGGCCTAAATCCACAGTCCCTGAAGAAACGCCTAGGTCTCTAGATCACATCCTGTGGTCAACAGTTTCCCCCTTCTGACGCAAGAGAACCTGTACAACAAGGGGAAAAAAGTTATCTTTTTTACACACAGAACTTTCTCAGGGGCTGGTTCAAGTCTATGGAATGAATTTGCCTAGGAGCCAAGGGCCATCAGAAACCTAACCACATTTTGCTTGAAAAACAAAACACATTTCTTTGACCTTGCCTCACTAACATAAATACATAACACGTATATGGAAAAAAAGACAGATAAAATAAACTGAAAATTCATCTGCGCATGTTCCTTCCTCTGGCAGCAAGAGAAGAGAACAGAAAACATGACAAATGTTTGTCAAGTCACTTATTACAATATTAGATGATTTGCTGACAATGTAATGACACTCTCCGAGGAGAAGAATCTGTGACAGAAGACATGTACTAATAGAAGGTGCTCAGGTAGTGCTGTAATGAGCACTGAATGAGGAAAGGAATCCATTATAGAAAATGCAACTTAATCTCACATTTACTACCATAGCGGATAAGACTTCCACCATTCTGATGAGCCCGGGTTATTTGGAATGGAAATTTGATCTAAAGAATTGACATCACTTTTGGTGAAGCTCAGAATCCCTCTCCTCTCCGTTCCGTCCTCCGCTGTGTTCCCGCTGTGACTTTTTGGCTTCACTAGTCACTGAGGAAACAAGCTGATGATCTTCACCCAGATGCTACAGCCAGAGAATGCAATACCCACCTCATATTGCATGGATTTTTATAATATAGCAATTGCCTAACTTTCTTACTTGTTCTGCTAGTTAAATATTTAACCATCCTGATCTTTAAATTAATATAATTGTACATTATAGAAATTAAGTCCCAGTGATATGAATGGAAGAATCTGGCAAATCAAGACTATTGCATTAGGTTCTGTTTTGTGCAGTTATAAGTAATATACTGAGACAAAAAATGATTGTGTAATACAACTATTAGCTTAAGTCTGAAATAGAAGAACATAACAATGAATAGGACTAGTCAGTGTGCTCATACATAATGATACATATTTCAGCCTATAAAGAATTGAGGCCTATGTGCATTAGGTATGGAATCTGAATCTGAGAGCAACTAATGGCTATTAGGGGATGCAAAAATAGCACTTTCATTAAAAATCTTAATGAAACCATAGAAATTATGTTTCAGAGGACAACAGTGTGAGTCAGATAACAGAATATCAAGTCCAGACTGACATTCTATCTTCTGTATCTTATTTCTATATTATGGTCAGATTAAATGGTTATTCAGATGAAAAATAATGACTAGAATTATTTTAGGGCAAAACTATACATAATCTAAATATAGAGAAGTGGTAGGGTAACATTATAAATTTATATTTTCCTTTATTGCTTTCATTGATATTTCTACTGCAAAGTCCTGTTTTCACATGCACACAACCTTCAGAAAAAAATTTAGAAGATATTTACTATCATTCTTCTCAGTTCAAATGCACACTTTTTGAAATTTTCACTCATACTAATTTTAATAAAGTAAGAGTGAAAATGTAAATATACTGCAAATCATTTATAATTTCTCCTTTTTAGCATAAAATTCTTATGTACTTAAGGTTTTCTGCTGGCTAATTTTCACAGAGAACTCGTTTTAAAAAAATAAAAATTAGTTTCTTGAACAACATCTCAAACCTGAGGAAAATATAACAACATAAATACATAATATTAGCTGTGTGATTACTTACATGTTGTTTCGCCTTGCTGTTTCACTAAAGAGTTCCAGAACTGCATTTTTTCTGACTAGTTCAGTTTTCGTAGCCATGATGGTCTAAGCTTTCTGAGCCCAAAAGCTTGTTGCTGTTTTCTCCAACTGTGTCAGTTGGTAAAAAAAAAAAAAAAAAAAAAGAGAGAGAGAGAGAGAGAGAGAGAGAGAGAGAGAGAGATTACCTCTCCCTACAGAGCTTGTTTTGCTTATATTTTTGACTAAGCAGCCGTAGAAGTGAGCAGTGGAATCATTAGCAACATTAGGCCCTGAGCCTGCAAACATTTGACTGTAAGTAGTCCAGCTGAATTTAACAGGACTAGCTCAAATATGTGAGGGGAAGATTTTCAAAGTCAATGGGAAGAGAACTCCTAGAATCTCATTATGTACTTTTGAAAATCTTCTCCAAGTCATGGCAACAGCAGTTTGCAAGTCTGCGGCCTCTGCTATTTACTGCTTTTCTTTTTTTTTTTTTAGAGCATATTAGATAAAAATTCCAGTTAAAAATTTTGAGGAGCTGTTTGCACTGATGCCTTAGGTCTCTCCACAAAACCAGGGGTCCGCACAGGCTGAGGAGAGCTCAAAGGAAAGAATCCTTCAACAGTCAAAAGTCAAGTGCAGACTAGTGGTTTGAGCTGCACTGTAATCTGCCTTTCCTCCGTGGCTTTGAGCAACTCACAACCTCCATCTCGATTTCCCCATCTGTGAAATGGGGATAGAAACACTAACCAAACTATCAGGTACCTTATGATAAGTCAAAACTCGGAGTGGGGGAGAAGGGGGGGGGGCATGAAAATGAAAGTTCACGGCCGCTTCTAAGTATTGTGAAAAGGCAAAGCGAATCCTTCCAAAGCTGAACCTCGCTCCGTCAAGTTACTCAGGGAGGTATTTTTTTTCAAATGACCAGTGTAAGGCACTCTGGGCCCAATCTGCCCCGAGATGCGCCTACACAGCCGCGCTCGGCTTCGGTATGCGGAGCCGGGGGGGGGGGGGGGCCGGGGGTGGAGCGGGCCGGCCCGCAGCCGGTGCGGCGGGAGGCGGCGGGGGGGGAGGGGAGCGGAGCGGAGCGGCGGTTGCCAGCGCGGGATCGGGCCCCGCGGGCGAGCGCCGAGCGCTTCAAACCCGCCGCCCTCGGCGGGGTGCGCGGCGCGGCGCGGGCCGGGCCGGGGGAGCCGCGGGGGGGGCGGGGGGCGCGGGCCGTATTTTTCTCAGGTCCTTTCGCGCACGCCCCCCTCCCCCCGGCGGTTTCCTTCCCTACCTTCCCAAACGCGCTCCCCCCCCCCCCCCGCAGCCGCCTTTACCTTGACAAGTCCGCGGGGCTGGCGGTGGTCTCTCTCCCTCACACACATCTCTACCACACCGCCTCTCCCCCGCGGGCCGGGACGCTGGGTGACATTTCCTCCCTCTCCCCCCTCTCCTCCTCCCCCCCCCCCATTAGCGGCAGTTGGGTTGCGAGCGCGGGAGCGCGCGCTAGCGGGGAGGGCGTGGAGCGCGCGCAGGCTGCGAGCGGGGGGGAGGGGCGGCATTGACAGCGAGCGCCGTGTCCGTAGCGCTGCCTCAGCCCGAGCGGCTCTCCCCCCGCGCGCCCCCCTCCCTTCCCGGCATACCCCGGGGCAGCGGGGCTGGCTCTAACGAATTTGAATGAAGAGCCCTGCTCTTTCGGCGCCATTTTCGAGTGATGCCCGATCGCATCGCTGCCGCGGGGGAGCCACAGCCCGCGGGGCCGCCCGCCGTGGCCCTGGCCGCTGCTGAAAGTCGCCCGTCTCCCGCCCTCTCTCTTCCCCTCGCCGCCGCTACCGCCGCCGCGCTCTGGAGCGGGTGCCGCCACCCGCAGAGGCGGTAAGAGCCGGAGGGACCGGGCGCGGCTGGGGCAAGGGGCGCCAGACGGGCGGGGGCCGCCCGTCGCCGGCAGCCGGGGTCCCGGGGTCCCGCCGCCGCCGGGAAGAGCTCCCCCCCCAGGAGCGCGGGGGGCGGCAGCGGGGGGCTCCCGGAGGCGACGGCGGCAGGTCTCGCCGTGGGCTCGCGGGCGGATCTGTCACTCGCTTCCCTCAGCCCCCGAAGGGTGGGAGCGGGCGGGAGCGGCGTGTCCTCCGGCAGGTAACTGCGCTCCCCCGGGGCGGCGGCGGCGGCGGTGGCGGTGGCGGGGAGCATCTGGCCGGAGCGGGGATCCGGGGAGCGCCGCTTCCCCCCGCCGGCCGCCCGCCCCCGGGGAGCGCGGCGCGGGGGCGGGCGGGAGGCGCGGGGCGGCCGGAGCGGGGGGTCGCGCGGCGGCCCCGACCCCGGTGTGCGCCCCGCTCTCCCGTGACATGACATGACAGGCTGCCCTCCGATCCCCCTTCCTTCCCTTCCCCCGCCCGCCTTCTCCGCCGCCTCTCCGCCGTGGAAATCTCGGGGCAGCGCTCGGGACACGGCGGCTCCTGCTTCCCGGCTCTGCAGCAGCCAGGATGACTTCCCCACTTACATGCACATCGCCCCTTCTCCCCCCCCCCCCGCCACCTCCTTCCTCCCCGTGTTTTCGTAACCCGGATTAATGCCCCTTCGCTCTTCCCCCTCCCTTCCCCCCCCCTCCAAAATAAGAGGACAACCTTCGCTTTTTTTTCTCGGCTTGTTTCCTTTCCGTGTTAGCAGATTAACTTCTCCGTTTAAGCGCTTTCTCCACCTCCCACTTAAGCGCTTAATTTCCCGTGTCACGATATCGGAGCCTCCTTTAACAGAAACCTGGGTGACGGTTATGGTGCCACATGCTATCACATTTATCATCTCTGTCCCTTTGGGTATTAACGAAGGACCAAAGTGCTGTTAATCGCGTATTGCACAGGGCTGGGCTGGGTTTTTTTTTGTTTTTTTTTTTTCCCTCTTAGCGTTAAAACGCGAGTTTCCTTCCTGCACTAGAGTGGGGGACATAATCCGAGGCCATTTGAATTGTGCCAGTTATTTGTAGGTGTTTTCCTCTCCTCCCACACACCCCAAAAATGAGTAAATACCCTCCCCGCAGATAGCCCAGCCTAATACTGTGATCAGATCTGGCCATTCACCTCCTCTTCTCCGCCTACAAAATTCTCTGTCTCTGTCACCCGGGTCGCTATTTGTCATTGGCTTAGCTATTTTTTGGTGGCTGTTTCTATGTCATTTCTCGGTGGCCAGCAGCTCTGTCTTTCGTAGCTTATAAGCGTGATCGTGCTTATTGTGATATGCAATGAAATCACTCTCGCAGCGCATCTGATAAGCGATTACCCCGCTGCACACACATAATATGTGACACTGTGCCTTTTCCTCCACGACGCCGTTTAACCCCCTCGGGACTGGATGCGGCGTGGGCGCTCGCCTCTCGGAGTTGCGCGCACACAAGACATCTTTTTGTTGCAGCGGCGGCTCGGTGGGAGCGGGAGCGCAGGCAGGGATAATAACGCGCCGCGGGGCGGGCGAGCCGCAGAGAGCGAGCGCTACGCGCGCAGCGGCTGCCAGGCCATCGGGCGCTCTCCCAGGCGCGATTCCTAGCGCTACTTTTTATTCCTCTTCCTACTTCCCTATTCACTTTCGGCCGCCGAGGGCTTTTTCCGAGGCAGGAAGGCGGGTGGACGTTTTCCCAAACGCTGTTTGATCCCCGGGCGCTCGGGACTCCCGCGGAGCCGGCGGGAGCGTAGGATGCGCAAGGCAGGCGGCATCGGGCCCCGCCGAGGCGCCCGTGCAGCGCGGACCGGCCCGGCTGCCCCCGTGATTGGCTGCGGGGCCGCGGCGCTGGGCGCGGAGGTTGGACCGGGTCGCCGCTCCGCGCCGCGCCGCGCTCCGCTCCCCTCCCCCCGCACATCCCTCCGCTGCGCTGCGCCGCGCCGGGCCGAGCGCCCTCGCCCCCGAGAATAACGAGTTAACCGAGTCACGTAGGAGGGACGTAGCGAGGAGTTGGGGTGCAGAAGTGCTGTACAAAAGATTTCTGTGTACATGGCTGAAAGCCTGTAGCCTTAAAGTGAAATGCAAAACTTAGTGTTTCCAGCATGGTGACTGGATTGTGATTCAAGGTATTTTCTGTGTAACGCAGAAACACAATAGTGCAAGGAGATTTTCCTGCCTTGAATCCTTAAGGTTTCCTTGTGTTCTTTTGATCTAACACACAAATTGCACTTTTTTCAGTCCCTTTTCCCTAGGAATAGCTGCTTCGATTGTCTCTACGGTTTATTACCTTTCTGTCCTCACAACTAGAAAATTCAGCTTAATCTCTGAAATTGCGATACTAGTAAGATCCTGTTGAAATTTAGCACTTATTTCTTTAGATTCACATCATTATTCTCAGACTGTTTTAGGAAACATTTTTAACAGTTAGTGTGGGAATGTGTACAAAGCTGTTTTGTTGTAGCTGTGTATACTTTGAAATATCAGTATTTGTAAAGATTTACACTATTCAACAGTGGAAGTAAACTTACAAACACTGACTTTCACTTTCAAGGAAATAACTGTCCCGACTCATAGTTAATTTAGAAAAAAATTTTAAGTCAGTACTGTACAGGTGCGTATACTCCCCCCCACTATTTGACAACCATGTTGAATAGCATGCAATTTATGCCTATTTTTCATTTTAATTAAAATCTGTGCTTAGTACATATTTGACTATATCAAACAACTGTTCTTTTTAGCTTTTTTATTTCTCAGCTGCACTATTCCCATATTTTACAATTACATAAAGGTGGGTGTGGCTAAAATGAAAGCAGTAAGCAATCTAATATCAATATATGGTGGATGCTAAGTAGTTTTTACTTTCTTATATTTGATATACCCTTATTTTGAGGTATTTGAGAAAAATCATGTAGCTTAAATAGACCCTTGTAGAACTGCTTGCATTTTTCACCTTAGTTAAAATGTCAAACATTAACTGGGGTTACTTGGCCCTGGAAAAGTTACATTCAGAGGAAATATCAAATGAACTTAAAGATCTAAATGTATGTATTTACATTATATCGATAAATGAAAGTTAAAGTTATATGACTAGTACAATATTGCTTAGGTATACCATGTAGCATAGTAAATATATTATTTTTTAATTTTTTTTCTTTTCAGTTTGATCTCTTGTCTTGATTCTCAGAAAAACATCCAAATAAACTTCAGTTGTCCTCTTTAAAAAAAAAAAAAAATTACTGAACGTTTCCAAGCTATATCCTTTCCTTTTATAAATATAAATCTACTGAAGCTTGAAGTGACTTTGAAATTTTTAATTTTCAAAAATAACAGTAATTTGAAAATGCGAGTATGTGTATATATGACTTTTGCATGAATTACAGTAGTATTACATAGGAAACATACTGTAGTAGTATTTTAAAGGTAGACTTTATATAGACTTAGATAACAAGATATTACAGTGTGGGGTGTGGGGGTTTTTTTGTTTGTTTTGTTTTTTCTTAGCTAGTGGAACTGAGGCTATATACACTATTCCATCGGAAAGTGGTATCACACAAGAAATTTTGCTTTGAAGTTATAGCCTTTCTTTGCTTAATTATCCTTATACTAATAAGACAAATTTTGTAGTTAAGTACAATTGGAACTGCATACACAGTACCTGTCCGTGTACACCCTGCCTGTGATCACTGTAGGGAAGGTGCACATCTCATCCATCTTGAATGTCAAAAGCCATCCTAACAGGTGTATCTACACTTTTCTGTAACACTTTTAAGTATATACAAGCACACTACCTTTCTTTATGTAAAAAGTAGTCACTTAACAGCTAGCATTTCTTTTATGGGAACTTACTATTTTTTGTTATTTCAATTGGGAAGCAATAAACTACTAAACATATAGAGAAGAACTGGGAAACTTACCACTGTATTCTATGAATATGCTGCAGGTATTCAGCTTCTCAGATATAATCGTTCCCCCACCCCCAAAAGCCCGTTGCTAGTCATTCCTGTAATTTACATTCATTACAAATTGTCGAAAGGAGAGCGCATCTTGGACTTGTTTTGACTGTCTGTGAAAGCAATAGGGAATGAAATTGTAGCCTTTTGTGTACAAGCAGAAAATGATTTTTATGGTAAATGTCTTAAAAATAAAAATAACTAACTTCACACCAATAAGTATCTCTATAGATATTTCCATACATATGTTATTACAAATTTTTAAACAGTTGATATCTAACATTGGAACCTGAGCTCAAAAATTATAATCTTTTCCATTAACAGTAATGCTTAGAATATTTTGTTTGAACAGGCTGCCTAAATTACTTTTGTAGATAGTTCTCTGTGGGTCTTCTCACACAGCTTTTTTTTTTTTTTTAATTGAACTAGCAATGTACTTTTAAGATAGAAATAATGATGATATGCCCCACAAATATTAAGGGGGCAAGAGACAGAGTAGAGATGGGTAGCCACAAGTCTCCTGTAACTTTTTTTCTGAGTGAAAATATTGCTTTGCAATTTTATTTTGTGAGTTGTTGGCATGAGTTCTGTAGAATTTTTAGGTAACTGGTGTTTTAACACACAACAAGAAAGATAAGTTAGGTTTTAAAAGGAATCTAGTTCTTGAAAAAAATCTTGATTTTTGGATAGTAGGCAATTTCAGAAGTGGTTAGAACTAGCTAAGTATAAAAGTTTCTGCCTTTGTTTTAATAGGGCTTAAGGAGAGGTCTATATTGATTTTTGTTTTTTTAACCCTTTATTTTAATTTTTAAGAAGACTCCAGTTCTACTAAAAGAAACTTTGGGATATCTCTTATCCACTAGAGAGTTGATGGTACAATAACTGAGGAATAATTTTATTCTTAACTTTGTTAATTGTTGCGTGAGAACTTCCAGCAGGCTTGCATGAAGATTGCAGTGGCATAACAGAACTTGAGCTCTAATGCAGCTATAAGTCTGGCAATTTTTTACTTTAATATTGCATCTAATTATGGGTTATTGCACCTTTTAAAAAATGAGTTCTCTTCACAGAGAGTACTAGGTTTCCTAGATCTTATATAATCCTGAACACTTCCTCATATCTTGGCAATGAACAGTTGCTAGTGTATAAGGGTGACCCCCCCACACACACATTTATTACCATATATACACATCTACGGTAGAAAATGTAAATTATATATCTAGCTTTTATTTTGTTAAAAGCTTCCTGAGATATCTTTTAAAACTGAAGATGATATTGTTAAATTGCTCAAAACTGAAAAAAATAGCAGTGACTTCCAGTGATCGTTATTAATGTCTAAAGGAAACCACTGCTAGAAATAGGGAAAAAAAAAAGTCTTGACTATTTAGTTTGTTTTCAAAAACTGCAATGAGTGTATCTACTGTAAATAGATTATTAATAAACTTTTTAACATAGAATTTAGTTGCAACTAGTAATTTTATTTCATGCTAAATAAAATACAAAATAAGACTTGGGTTGAGAAAAAAGATAATTACACATATTGATTATTTAGGCTTGTATTTTCATATACAAAGGTTTTAAGCAAGTCCACCTTCAATATTATCTTTAACTGTATTAAATCTCAGTGTAAGCATTGGGAGAAAATTTTCAGAAGCATTTTTATGTTTCTGATTTATTAACAGAAACTTTTTTTAAAAGGGTGTAATAGAAGAAATGTGTGGAATATATGAAAATACAGACAAATTCCTTTTTATTATGAAAGTAGGGTGCTTATGATAGATCCTTAGCTGTGGGGATTTTTTTTTTTTTTTTTTTAGTATTTTCTGGAATATGCTTAAAGAATAGAAAGCAAATCTGTGGAAATATTTGTAAACAGGTGACTTGATCTAGGCATCTGCTGCTCATTTATTAGACATAGGGTGTGTCTTGTTGTACTGTCTATATTACAAAAAAAGGCAAACTAAATTTAAAAATTTGGCTTTGTGAATGCATTATTTCCTCCAGTAGATATTTGAAGATAGTACTACCGCTATCAAGTTATACTTTGTTCTTACCTGATTACTCTCATGGCCAATATATTTATTTTGTTGGTTTTTTTTAATTTTATTTCATCTCTGAGTGTATATGACTTTGCTATTTCCATTTCATGTTTTAAAGTAATTAATATTTACACAACTATATTTTAGTAAAGGCACTAGTGGTACTACTTATGCCTTTAAGAGAAAAAAAATAAAGCTCCTTAAAGAAAAACACTAGAAGCTGAATACTTAATAGTCAATAGCATATTTGGGAAGTATGACAGTGGCACTCACACATCGGTTAAGTAGTTTATACTTACCTGTTTGAGGGCGGAGGGAGAGGTTGGGGGAGGGGTGGTTCCCTCCCCCCATTTTTTCTTTCTCTTACTTTGCTCTTAAAATTCTGTGAGAAGAATGAAGGCAGAAACATGCTAATCTGATTTGTTTCAGGAGGCTTCTGATAATAGAGGCCTATCACAGGTGTTCCTAATCAAGTCAGTTTGGTTAAAAAAATAAGTATTTTTAAAATTAGGGTTTCCTGTAGCATAGGCAATGTGAGGGTCAACCCAATGACCTACATCTATGTTTGGGGATCAACCATGAAACTGTGGGTGTTGGAAAAATGTTATAATACATGACATTTTCATTGCAGGTTTCGACCTTTCAATAGAGAGCTGATTTTGGAGAATGACTTACTCCTGTGATTGAAAAACTCTCTCTGGAAGGTTGATGGAGCATGAGCATGGTATATATTATATTAACATTTCTCTTATTACATATGTTCTTTATTTTAAAAAATTTATATCGTAATGTAACTTCTTTGGATTGTTAAAAATAAGCCAGTTCTGCTGGGTTTGTTCAAGATTTTGTTTGTTGAAATAATTCTTCTTCACACTCCCTCTGTAAATTTTAAAAGACTAAATAAAAGTATTCACACAGGCTGTCTTCAGAAGGAAATAAAGTGGCCAAAGTATGCACAAAAAGCTGAGTTTGCCATAGCCTTGATCACTGAAGTTATATAAATTCTCCATATAGTATTGTTATCATATTCTTGTCTTGGCAATTACTCCAGCTGAAATGTTGCTAATCCAAAAACAAAATATGGGTGATGTAGTTTTTATTTTTAAGTAACTTTATTTTTTGTCAGGTGTGTTTAAAGATAAGAATAGAGAACTAGTTGAGTGCATTTCAGTGTAATGTGCAAAATCTGTTCTGAAAAGTATTAATAAGCTAACTACTTGACAAGTGAAGAAACAGAAAACAGGGGAAATGGTTTTCAGAGCCCTCCACCTTTAGAAGAACAGCCAGAAATTTGAAGTATTTCGTATATTTGTCAATAAATAACTATTGTCTGGTAAAAGTGAATAACTTAATACTAATAAATATGAACTATACTACACTCATCTTGCAAGTCCTGCATTGCACTAAAAGTGCTAATTTGGCTGAAACCGAGAAATCCATTCAAAGTAATCATAACCTATCTACTTGTATATGAATAATCTTAACTAACTAATTACATAAACAATTGAAATTAAAATAGTAACTGCGCTTGGATTGAGTAAATTTGTTTAAATAGTAAATGGGGGAGAAAAAAATGTAAAACTTTATCTTTAGCAAAATATATTATGTCACAACAAATTTTATGGACATGTCGTGACATTAGCAATTCCAGCTTTCAGCTGGAATCCAGTTTTTATCCTTAATCAAATCTGTCTGTTTTCAAGAGTACATTTTTTTGGTAGGAAGTAATTGTGCCATAATATTAGACAAGTTTTAAAAAGCAAAATTTTAGATTGTACAGTAACTGCTAATTTATATCAAGAAAAAGTTCCAGCAAATCCAGTGAAGTGTAAATTTCATCTTTCCTCGATGTTGTAACTAATGTCTAATATGACTGAAGAACTGCTAGCTTTTACTATTAATACACCTTCTGTTAGAGAAGTATTTGAAGCAATGTCCTGAATGTATTTTTCATATATTGCTATAATTTTATGAGTATTTAAGACCTCCTGTAGAAAACTATCAGATCAGAAACAAAACTTGGAATGCACAAAATATAGAATCTAGGGAAAACAAGTGAAACTTAACTTTATATAAACTTTGCAATTTGTGATTAATGAATACATAGTTCTTTAAGTTTTAATCTCTTTTTTTTTTGTGGTTAAAAATGACAGTAAAAGTATTTTTATTAATGTTGTTATAGTGTTGGGATAACGTGTCTAATATGATCCTAAATAAATAAATATTTTACAATCTGTCTAGAAACTGCTCTAAATATACTGCAATTCTGGTTCTGGTGGGTTGTTTGTTTGTTTGTTTGTTTGTTTTAGTTCTCTTAAGAATATAAGGATTTCACAAAACACTTCTATGATTTTGTGTTGTGTTTTTTTTCCCCCTGTACAAAAGCAATTACATTCTTGTTAATGAAAATCAGGATTATATTGCAAGGCAAAAGTATCTAAGGCTCCCTTGTGACATATTTAAAAGGTGAAAGTTTGATGGAGTGTTCCTTGGTCTGACACAAGTTCAGAGTATTTCTTATAGAATCTTATTCAGCAAAAACTATAGTGTCTGCTTCACAACTGTAAATCAAAGGGATTTTAAATTTAGGGCCTAATCCTGCAGACTTTTAAATACACAAGTAATCCTAATGACTCAGTTCCATGAATAAGGATTTGCAGAATAATGTTCTTATTAGATCCAAACTTTATTTCCTTTCATGAATAAAAGATACTAAAATATTTTGAACTTTGATGCAAGTCTTAATAAATTAAACAACAAAAAAAAGTCCAGGGAGGAATTTTGCAGTAATGCATTTAATTGCAAACCTTACTCATTTACAAGCTCAAATATCTTTCAAGTTTGTCAGTTATCATTAAAATCCACTTTTCAAGTGTTGATTAGCTCTAGAACATTTTCATGCTGAAATTTGGCCTGTATTATTTCTG
This sequence comes from Apteryx mantelli, assembly GCF_036417845.1. Taxonomy (NCBI): domain Eukaryota; kingdom Metazoa; phylum Chordata; class Aves; order Apterygiformes; family Apterygidae; genus Apteryx; species Apteryx mantelli. Next base: position 32,255,296 of record NC_089978.1, read on the forward strand.
TTCCAGAACTTTTCTATATTTAATAGTCTGCATAGCTGTTTCATGCCTCGAGGAGTAGTTGAAGCTTTCAGGAGAAATGGGGGGGGGTGGTTATTTTCTTACTCTTAGCTTCTGCTATTGCAGTACTTATTTAGGCAAAATTCTTAATGATTTTGATGGAAGATGAGCCTGAATAAGGGCTGAGTGCTGGCCCCTTAAAAATTGTTGGTGTGGCTATTACAAATTGTATGGTTAACTTCGTAAACTGTTTTGCAATACCTAATTGTAATGAGGCTGAAAAGATAAAAATGTACAGACTTCTTTGCTGAAGTGCTTCCCATGTGTAACTTTTCATGGTCACTTTTACTATTCGTAATATAGGTATTCACATGAGACTCTACAGACCTTGTTGACTAAATCATAATTTGATAGCTGACAATGCATGCTTATTACTGTTCTAAAAGAGCTGTTGCAGATGCCTTTGTCAACTCATTTATGCTTTCTTTAAGGACTTCTCTTGCTTTTCAAATGCAACTTAAATAATTTCCCTGAAAGAGATATGAAGCTATTAATGCAACCCATGCCTTGTTATTACAACACATGTAAAATCAGCCATTGTTTGAAAACCTTATGATACCTTGGGCATAGTTGTTACAATTTTTGAAATCTGAAACAACTGAATTTTCTGGATTTTGCTAGTCTAAACTAGATTCAGCCTTAATATTATTTAAAAATGGAGTTCTGTATGCTATTAGATCTAAATAAACATTTAACTTTTGTTATTAGGCCAGGCATTTAATGATGCATCTATACTGCAATGATTTCAGACTGGTATACAATTACACTTCATTTTTTTCTTGCCTGTTGATAAAAATGGTCCTGCAAGGCAATTGGGAAAGAAGAACAAATGACACATAAAGTCTTTAGGAAAAATAGCTAAAACATGCTAATTTGGGATATTTAAATACTTGTTTTTCCTACCCAAAACCAAATATGTGAGAGTAAGGTATTGCCTCTTTTTTTTTTTTTTTTTTTTTTTTTTCAACAACAAGCTAAGTAGGAATTCCTGTAAACCCATACATTTAAGCTCTGGTTGGGGCGGGGGGGGGGGGAGATATGTAATCAGAGTTCTCTTAAAAGTTCGACTACTGTCTTGATGGCTCATTAATCCACCTTGGTTTAGACTGCTGTTCACACAGTAACATGAAAAGAAGAGAGCATGTATGAAGATGTGATTGCTGACTGAGTAGTGTGTTTGAATAAGCCCTATTTCTAGCTTTGTTAATTTTGAATTTATTTTAACTACATGGATATTCAAAGTAGTTATTTTTCTGAGCATGGGGGGATTTTTTTTTTCCAGAGAACTTTTTTTTTCTGATAACATTATAAATTTTTTGCAGCAATATTTTGAGAAAATTAGTGCTTTTTAACAAAATATCATGCAAGTAGAATGTCAATCCCACTACTAAGACAATATATTTAAAGCATGAGATCTGCAATATTTGTATTTTTTTAATTTGTGCAGTATTTAAAAATCCTGGTAATGTGCAAATATCTCTAAAATATTTACACCTTTCCATTAACCCACTAAACTTTAAGAACATGCTTCTTACTTACTGTAAATGTCCTTTCATGTTATTTTGAATACATCAGTCCAAAAATTGTCATGATTTCATCCATAAATTCACTTTTTATTTGGTATTAACAGTGATTTTTTTTTATAGTAAGAAGTTGATCTAAATATTAATCTGAAAATGAACTTAATCACAACCTTTTCAAAAAAGTTTATCAGCATGGTTATGATTTTAACTGATAATTTCCTACTGCAAAATAGAGCATAATGCAAGTCACTTTTAGATATATTGAAAATTTGGGGCAAGACAGGACTTACAGTGGATCTGGGAAATCAAAACATTTGATTTAGATTTTCTGTACAACTCTGGAGCAAAATTTGCTCTTGTTAGATTGGACAGATACTGTGGTCTTGAGGCTGTTGTCACTTCGGTAATTCTGGATACACTTTGCTTCCTCCTATTATAAACTCTTCCATATTTTGGTCAAGATCAAGAATTAGGAAAGGAGATTGCCATATCCACTGAGACACATTTTAAGGACTTTTAGGAGAAAGTCAGTCTCTAAATCAAAATATATATACAAAATGCCTATTGCAGAACAGAATTCTCTGACACAGGGGTGACAATGTCAGCAGTATCTTGCACATGACAAACAAACTGTTTATCAAAAATAACTATCTTCTGTTTATGTGCCTGTCCTTTGCCCCCCAGGCTCCCCAAAACCAAAAGATTTTCCCAGGGTTTCAGGAGAAGGGAGAATGATGCTCTTGGTGGCAAGCACAGCAGTTATACAAGTGTTAAATGTGTATTTTCTAAATGTATTAGATCCCTTGATTCCACTAATATTTTTCAGTTCTCGGGTAGAATGAATATTAGTTAGGGATTGTAGCTTTTTATGACTCAGGCCTGTGTTTTGGGGGGTGAGGGGTGGGGGTGAGGGGTTGTGGGGTTTTTCTTTTTCTATTTTTTCTTCTTTTTTTTTTTTCTTTTTTTAACAAGGGGTCATATGCTGATCTTTGTTATGGATGTGGATATCAATAGTCTAGATGGTATGCAAGGGTTCTCCATACTACTTTAATTATTAAAACTGTACTTTTTAGATCATAAATTTGTTGGGTCTCTGATCAATTCAAAAGTAGCTACAACAGTTTATTTTAAACTCGGAGAAAAATGCTTATACTTTTTGTTCATGGAATTGCCAGGTTTAAAATCTAGATCTTTATTTGCGTGGTGCCTGTTTTGTATCCAGTTTAGAATGCAACTCGGAGACTCTTGAACTAGCAGTGAGAGAATAATTCCTTCTAGAGTATTAATACTGGTAGACTGTGTTCTGTTTTTACATCAGTAACTCTTCAGTTTTCATTAAGGTCTTGATTCCAGCTATGTCACAGTAATTACAGTGATTTGGCTTTGAATATTGTGAGTTTGTTTCAGGAATTTATATTTTTATAAAATTATATAAGAAACCAGTGGAAATGCAAAATACAAGAATGTTCATAGATTGTCCCTTAAATTTATTGACCTTGATCATTTTTTCCTATTTAGAAATGTAGATTTCCTCTTGCGTTTTTGGTGTATGATATTTAGTTTGTTAATCCCACAAAGTCTTTTGACATGAAAATGATCATTCAAAATGTTGAGCAATCTTTTTTGTTTTATTTTTAGGTTAATATAACTTATGTTGGTGACCCACTTGCCATTATGTAAAAATCTGTCGTTGGGAGAGGAATTCATGAAGGCTAACACTAGAGGGCAATTCAAAGCAGGAGGCTAGCTTGCCCACTGCCCCAGAGCAGCTCAGGGTGCCTGTGCCCCCCCTATTGAACAGAGAGGGAACCTATGAAGACTGCCCTCCCCAGGCAGAAGTTGGTCTGTCGCCACCCCCCTAAATCATTTATTTACCTCACTTTTCATGTCCAGTAAATTACTTCAATATGTCTTTGAGTGCTCCACTGAATAAGGAGGAACTTAAGCCAGTTCCTATGCTTTGTTGAATTTAAACTTAAGAAAACCTCTAATTCCACAGTTTCCCTCCCCCCCACCCCATTCACTGCTGCCACTGTCAAAAAAAGCCATAATTTATTCAGTGTGTGTGTTTGGGAGGGGGGGGGGCGGGTAGGAGGAGTGTTGTTTTTAATCTGCTCTTGTTTGCTACATTGAACCCTTAGGATGTTTTCTGCAAGATACAGGTTTTGGGGTGGTAGGGTAACATTGCACAGATACTTAAATGCAATGCCTTTGTTCTTAAGGAAAACAGACTGTATAGTGAGTAAAAAGTATTCTGAATTTGTTTAAAAGCATTAGTAGCATGGAAAATACTTTTCTGACCAATTTTAACCAATTTGCAGTAATACCAGTAAGCCAGGAGAGCCATTACAAAATATTGCAAAATTATGTTAATTAATAAGAAAGGTATAAATAATTCATTTTGATTGAATTAGGTGCTGTATTTAATATTAAACTGAGGTGGAGAGATCTGTGTATATTGTGCACAGTTTAAACAATTTACATAACAAAGTATTACATAATAAATTATAGTTTTTATTGGTTACAATGTTCATTATAGATTTACAGAATATCGTGAACACTTGTAAATAGTAAACTGTAATGCAAAATGGTGATGTCATGCTTCTTGAAAAGCACTCAGGAATTCTTATTTTAGCAATGCAAATTCTATTTCATTATATTGAAATGTATGTATCCAGCCATGTAAATGCTTACAAGTGCCATAGTACAAATTTCAACACAAGGGCGTTTTATAAGTATGTGTGTGTTTATTTTTATATGCTTATGCTAATCTGAGATAAAAATGGCATGATCGTTCCTACATTCTGTACCCATTTTTTTAGCAGTAGTATCTGTGCATTCTTTGCACAACTTATTATAGATGCCTAAAACTTATTCTTGCTTTAACTGCTCTTTTCCGTAAAGTTTTTTTTAATAATACTTGCTCATAGTCACTTAGGCAGTGCCACAAATGGATAGAAATATTGCAATGCACTGTTACAGTAAACATTTACACCTGTCTTCTGCAGGTCTGATCAGCAACTCTGGTGTGATTTGAAAATATGTAATCTACTGGCAATGATGTGCCCAACCTTAATTGGCGCTGCAGCCTTTGGAAGAGAGATTGTGTCATCACACAGAATAAAATCCAACAATAACTGACCTTGATGAATCTGTGAAAGAAGAAAACAAATTTTTTTTTTTACTTCTTAATTTGCCAAATGCACAGAAGAAAAAAGATAATGGATTGCGTGGAATTTAGCCCACTCTGAAGTGGTTAGGTTCTCCAGGTTTGGGGAGGGGGAGGGTCTCTTTGGGGTTTTTTGGGGGGGGGGGTAGAAAATTAGCTGATAATCAAGGACAGTGATAGAAGAGGTTTTAATAATACACATGAACTCTTGATTTTGATTATGTGAATATTCATACCAAATCTAGCTGAACACTCAAGTGCTTAAACCAGGCATGCATGTAAGCTTTTAAGGAACTGAATCCTTAGCCTTTTGCAGGTAAAACATTAGCAATTTTAGAATAAACATTTTCATGTCAGCATGACTCTCCTCTCCTTTTTTCTTTTACCAGTTAGATTTTTAGGCCTAAATCAAAGAGTTAAGGTCTACTGATAGATAAGTTAATATGTAAAGCTGTATTCAGAATTTTATTTGTTTGAACAAAGCAAGAACAAATTTGTAAGTACCAGCAGCATGCAGGCCAATATTGCAATATTGTTCTGTTCTATCTTTAAGCAGGTGGTTTCATGTGGCAGGCTGGAAGAGATTCTTTTTCTTCCCAGCTTTTGACAAAAAGATGACGCATATGACTCAGAATTAGAAGGGGAAATCTGCCAGTTTGCATCAGTTCCTTAACTTGTGGGTTGCTATTCACCACAAGGAAAATCAGTATTTTCGCACCAATGCTTCTTGAGAGATGAGGAGTAATCATTTCCTTCAGAAAGTGTAGGATGACTGGAGTAGGCCTTTTGTATGTTATACTAGGCTTTTCGTATAATAAGATATTTTTCAACTGTATTTAATTTTAGGAAGAAAAAAACAAATAGCGTTCTTAAAAGCTACATTTGATGTTTAAAATAGGAGTCAGACATCTCTTGCAGCTTAATGCAGAGTAAAGGCAAAGGAATCTGCTTTTGTTTGAAAACATTAAACTTATATTTTGATGGCCCTGAAACTCAAAAAACATTGTAGGTCTCCACAGTTGAAAGGTAAGTTTTATATTTTTTAATCTAATTCAGCATATCTGAATCTCAAATTCTAGCTTTCAAATAAGTTAGTAGGACCAAAAAAATTAAATATAGTAACTTTGAGAGCAGAAGCCATCTTTTTTGAAGGGAAAATAATTATAATGAAGATCTGATTTTCAAAATGTCATACTTTAGACCTGCTAGAGCAAATTACAAATACTATTTAATTTGCAAACATGAAAGCATATTTCTTAAGGTTATTTCTAATGATATAAAAAAGATAATGCACAACTCTAGTTTTAATTCAGATTCTTTCTTGTAGGTTTGGAATATAAGGGGGAGAGAATTCTCAGAATACTGACATTTGCTCAAAGAATGTACTGTCAACTAGTCTTTCATTTAACAAAAATCTGCTGAATGTTAATTGCTAAGAGATTAGTGTCTTCTGCTTTTTGGTATGTGGATATTCACTACACAGTTTGATAGGACAGAGACTAAAATTTTGATTTCCTGACTGCTACTGTGCTTTAGGTATTGCATAATGCATCTTTTTCTTAATATACTAACATCTAGTTAATTCAGCATGGTTTTACTTTAAGCTTGTTAGTGAAATATTGTAAATCCAGATTAATATAAAGCCATAAGAGGCGCCCGGCATCCTTATCTTTTTTGTAGTGGATAAAGTTCCTTTCATTTGGCAAAACTCTTCTTTTGTTGTTGTTTTAGAAAGGCATGTCCTAAATGATTCTAACTTGAAAAATGAGTTTCACTGCTTAGCAATCTGTGTCTGCCTTAGAGAGCACTGTATTCGTCCACATTAGTTCAGTTCTATGAGCAGTGGGTCTCAGTGATGAGGGGCAGGGAACAAACCCATAAACACTTTGGAAAGTGAGTATGTGCATCCGTGTGTGTAGACAGATATCTCTTATATGGCTATTTTATTGGGAGGGAGGGAAAGGGAAGGGAAGGGGATAAAACAACCTCCTACCTGAGCTGCTGCTTCTGTATGTTTCCTCAGCTACCATTGAATAAACAAAAATCTCAGTAGATAATATTATTAGGAATCTGTATGCCAAAGATGTTAAGGACACTCAAAACTTCTATTCAAATGAATAATTAAATAATTAAGTTGTAGAAATACATCTAAGGGTTGGAAAAATTCTAGCGAATACCAGGGGTAATTGCTCTGTTGTTAAGGGAATACACTAGTTAAGAGTCCAGTTGATTTCTTCCAGCAGTTGCAGCCTTACCTTTTGTAAGTCATATGGTTGTCTGGTATTTTATGGAAGTCATGTAGTGATGATGTCAAGATATAGAACAAAAAGATAAATTTACTATCTGAGCCAGGAGGTGGGCTACCAAGAAGGAACAGTCTTCAGGACAGGAAAACCTATTTGTTCTGTAGCTTTGGTCTTTTTGTACTTTGACCCTTATTTTACAGCACTGTCACTCTTACCCTAAATCTTTGGAAGCAGACACACAGCAAATTTAGCCCCTGCAAGTGGGACTGCGATCTGTGCTCTGGGCCAGTTTTTGTCTTTTGACATTATAATCCCATAAAATTCTGAGATGCAACAAAATCAGAATTTAGGGTTTATGCTTCTGTGTAGTGCAAGCAGTATTACTTGTGTATTAGGCCAAGTTTATTTTTATATATATATATATATATATATATATATACACACATACTTATTTATTTTTATATTTATATATATAACCATTCTGTGGTTTAGTGTTATTATTTACCAATTTCAGATAAGACAGCAACTAGGAAGGCAGTCTGCTTAACACTGGCTACTGTATTTTCCACTTTTCCAGCAGTAGTTTGAAAACTCATTGTGTGCATTGACCACCAGGGACCCTGTCGTAATTTTATTGAGGACAAGAAGAGCTTTGATGTATGTTAGAGAGAGAGAGAGAGAGAGAGAGAAGATTTAAACAGCAATACCTGAATGACTTTCTTTCATACTGCTCTGATGCCAGCTTTGGTAAGAGAAAGCAAAATTTTACACTAGGCCTGTGACTGCTTCATGGGCTAAAAGAGCAAGTCTTCTAAGAATAAAAATTAAGCCCCCCCCCTTTTTTTAATATACTTCTGTAAGAAGATTAGAAATGAATAAAATGGACAGAACTGAGATTTTAATTCTTTTATCCTTGTTTTTATAAAAAACTATGAGGAATCTAATATATTTAAGAGGAAAACCTGTTCCCTATCTTAATAACTTTCCATTATATAGCTGGTTTGTGTTGTATGGCTTTTGTTATTTGGGAAAGGATTGCTCCATTTTTCTCTTTCACCGCAATGATTCTGTGCACTTTAGCAAGCTTTTTGTAAGTTTGAACTATAGCCACGGGATAATCTCTTGAGGAGGTAATAGAATAATAATCTAAACAATTTGTACAACTAATGTTTATTGGAAAATTTGTAAAATATGTGTTAATTTTTGAATTAACATGAATTTCTGAAAAGTTGTTAGGAAAAATTAAAACTAATTTGGAAACTTCAATTGTATTTTAGGACAACCTTGGCGCTTTTTTTTTCCCCCTTTTCCTTTTCTTTTATGGTAGGTCCACTAGACTAAGTATTGCTACCTGTGTGTTAAAAATAGGGGGAAAATGAATATTTTAATGGCCACTACAATGAAATATAAAATTTCATAGAATTTATAAAGTAACTTCTTCATTTTTTCCTTCATTTTGTATGTGTGCTTTCAAGTAGAAAGCATAATGCTGGTATAGTTCTAAAGTCTTCACACACAGTTTTCTTCCTGTGTACATGCCAAAGGTACAGGGAATATGTGTTTTTCAAAGTCACGTGCAGGCTATACTAGTGCAATGAAGAGAGATCAAGAAAGCTTTTCTTAAATACAACTTTTACAAACTCTGCTAGAGCCCAGAGCTTGTTACACTTTACAAGTTCACTGTGAAGTATTTCACATAGCAGTCTAGTTAACATCTGACAAATCACTTTTGGAAGCTGGAAAAGAGATGAGGGGAGTCAGTCTTACTTTATTTCTAAGCTAAAGTTAATACTAAAATATTTTATTTCTATCTACTACGTATGCCGGCTTCCCTTAGTGCTGCTTTTTTGGCTAGCAAGTTTTAAAAACTGCTTGAAGTTCTATACTTGTAATTTCTCAAGTCAGAACAGACTACCTTTAGTATCTTGCCTTCCACATAAATTCAGTGCATTTTGAATGCTATCCACCACTCCAATAGAAGTGTCAATATTGTGCTACAAAACAACTGTTTTTATCTGGATTTATTTTCGTGACTACAATGACAAAACCAGGACTGCAGCTCATATGACAGAACGTGTGAGTCAGGCTAATGTGAGCAGTAGATAGAGCACTGAGATGGATGTAAAAAGGGCTTAAAACTGAATTTGATGCTGATATACCATAACTGCATTTCCAAACTTCCAGGTATTTTTTTATACTTTAGATTTTCTTAATGGTTTACTTCCTGGGTGTGTTTTGTTGTTGTTTTGGGTTTTTTTTAATACTTTCAGGTGGCTTTGTTTGTTATTTTATGTCTTTTGCAGTAGTTCTCCTGCTAGTCTGAATAAGTTTGTTTGTCATCCTTGGAGAAATGGCTGGACACATTATATAGATTCTCCCCATTTTATAACAGCAAATTTCAGTAATAAGCAGATGCCTGCTTAACTTTAATATTTTACGTGGTAAGCAAATTATTACATACTATGCAATTTCTGTAGTTGCCCCAACCTGTTACAATGATTATATGGTGGAAATTGTTGACGTGATCATGAAAGAGTTAACAGACAATCCCTGTTTTGTCAAAGTTTGTATGCTGTACCTTTATAATTTGCAACCAAAACTTCAGCTCAGTGCTAGTCACCTCTGTTCAAATATTCATTCTGTTTGTGTTCAGAAAATTACCCAAATTGTTAATTGTGAGTTCTTAATATAAATTAGTTATAGTCTTAGAAATAATCATCTGCTCAGTAGACAGTAGGGGAAGATTTATTATATATGGAGAGTGTGCATAAGCTTCATGTTAATGGGTTGCCCCTTTCTGAGGTGAAGAGGTGGGGCTAATTTATTGCTGGATTACGGTTATTAAATAAAACTTGCATAAAACTGCTAGGTCAAGGACATAGATTGTTTTTCAGAAGTAGTCTTAAATGCAAATTCAAAATTTTACTGTTATTTCAGGAGAAAAGTAATTAAGGTGTATCGTTTGTTCTTTTAATTCTCTTTCCTTCATGACTGCAAAATAGTCTCACTTAAGGTGAGCGGATTAACTGAATATCATAGGTTATACCTGAATGAAACAATAATGCAGTAGTATCCAAAAGTACGCTGCTGTAATACCTTTAAATTAATGCTTTGAAATGATATTTTAATGGAATGCTCTTTTTTTTTTTCTTTATGTATATGCGTATCACTTAAAGCAGTGTATACTGACATGAAGAATTTGGGGAAGGAGGGTTGCTTAACAAAAGTAACCAGAAGAGAGAGGTAAAAGAATATTTAACTTACATTTAGCTCCAAATATAAGTTTTAAGAATGAGCAAGAGTTATAAATTCCAGTGCGTTTGCAATATAAATATTACAGCATTGAGTAAGCATATGGCAAAAATAAAGTGAAACTACTATTGTTTAAACTGGGGTGGGGGAAGTAAACAGTATTATCAACACACAGCTAAATACACTTTCAGGTCTTACAATTTGTGATGTTTGAGGTTAGAATTGTTTAGGTTTCTTAATATTGAAGTGAGAGTGTCTCTTTAATTCTGTGTTTTTTCTGAAGCTAAGGAGCCCTGCTAGCCTAAATGAATGTAGTAAAAAATAAATATTTATGGCAAGTATTGAGCTGTCAGTGTGTATACATGTGTTTATTTGTATTGAATGGTGCATTAGGGTCATTGAGTTGTAAGCTCTGAGAGGAGAGTGTTGCAAATTTACCTGGAGTTGTCCAAAAAAAAAAAAAAAAAGTCTGTCTACCATATGAGTGGATGTTACTGTCTTTGTGGAATTCACAAAATGAGACCTGTCAGTCACAACTGCCCTATTTCATACTGTGCCATCTAAGGGCAAATTGTCTCATTCCTAGTTTAAACTAAGAAGCTAAAGTGGAGAAACTGAAGTATGGAGATGTAATATTTCTGATGACTGGGCTACGGGGAGAATACCGCTTGTAGACAAATAACAGTTTAGACTGTGGAACGCTAAGTCTTTCAGTGTATTTCATCTTCAGATTTCTGATTTTAAACTGAAATGAGGTTGAGCAAGGGTCATAATGAACAGTGAAGCAATAGCCTTGCTTTCACAGTGGTTCTGCGTTGCTTTGTCTCCACGAGTAAGTACCCCAAGCAATGGTATATAGTTGTGTGCAAATGGTGTATAATGGTATCAATGTGGAAGGCGTTTTGGCCTAGAAATACCAAGAGAGTGCTGTTGATGTATGATCACAAGGCACATGTAAACGTTTGATCTAATTTTGTGTTCTTGGACATCAGAGATCATATACTCTATTTAATAGAAAGGCCTTGATTTGTTTTCCTCCAAATCACAGGACTGTCGGATTGCTGACTATTGTTAATCACCTTTTTGAATGTAATATGCTATGTAGAGTTTAAGGAGCTTGCTAGTATTTCTAAGAGCAAGAGATTCAATTGTATTTGGTTTTCATGGGGTCAGGAATTAAATAAATTGGACTTCGTGTTTGTCTTAACCATAAACTAACAAAAACTGAACACGCTATTTAATATTAGGGGTGGTCTTTGATAAATCAACTAAAATTTATTGAAATCAAGGGAAGGCTCCTCCCTTTAAATACGTGTGTGTATATATACATATAAACGTTCACACATAAACATATATATTTTTAATTCCTTTTTTAACAACATTCCTGATTTCTGTGTATGTGTCTGCTTCTGTGGAATTTAAATTCTACCTCTTAAGAATTCCTCTTCCATCTTCCCCAGCAGAGCTCTCACTTTGAGAGGTCTAGGGAGGATCTCACGGAACTCTCTACGTACTTGATTCCCAGCCTTTATTGAAGTCTCCCGAATCATCTGCCTCCAACTGAAGACACAAGGATAGAGTTAGAAGGAGCGCTTTTGATGCATGACTCTAATAGCCTTGTGACCAAAATGTAGCTCTACAAAGCTTTGTGCAAACACCCCATTAGATATACATTCAGGAGATTTCCTGCTTATATTTTAGATGGCTTTTGCAGGATAGACCATCGGTACTGTTTTATCCTTGTCTTCCTCCTTTCTTCCTTTTCCTGTACTTCATCCCCTCCTCTCACAAATTTTTTCAATTTAATCCAAAAACTTGCTATTGCTCCTTACAGAGAAAATGCATTTTTAATTGTAAAGCAGAAAATACACAGTTCCATTGTGTTTGTGGATTTTTAGTTCTTGGGGGGGTTTTTTTAGTTGTAAAGTAGAAAATACACAATCCTGTTACGTTTGTGAGGTTTTCTGTTCATGTTTTGGGTGGGTGGGGGGAATTACTTGAGAGTTCTACTACTAAAGCACTTGCTGTAGAAAATATCATAATAGTTCTGCCAAGTCTTAGTTTCGTGGTGTGTGTAGTTTAATTTTAGAGAGATTTAATTATGCAACAGCAAAAGCCTCCATGCTTATGCTAGAAAGCTAAGAACAACTAGGCAATTGAAACAACAGAATCTAGTTAAATATACATAGTTTACAAATATAGAATTTGGCCTGGACATACAAATGAGAAATGTATTTCCAAAGGAATTAAATGTTGCAGCTGTCTTATTTACTTTAAATAATTTTCTTTTGATCTTTTAAGGTAAATTTATATGTAAGAGGCAGTATTTGCTTTTGTTGGAGAACATCTTTCATAGTCGTTTTCCCAGAAAAGTTTAAGCAAATCTCTTACTAGTAGCTAGCATTTATGCTTGCATCCACACTTTTCTTATCTGAACCCACCACTTTATGTATATCTGGTGGAGAATTTTTTTTTTCTCCTTTTCGTCTCCTGGATTATGCCTAGCACAGTTTCTTCACAAAGAAACAGCTGGCACAACATACCTTTGCTGTTACTTTTATTTTGATTCTATATTCAGATTTTACTTCATCAAGGGACTCGATATATTGTGCCTATATAATCCAGCTGGCCAATCCTCACTATCAGATAAAAACATAGGCATTAATAGAGGGGGGGAAAAAAAGAATCTTTTTTAAACACTACTGAACAATTGTCCCTTGTTAAAATTGTCTGTAAGATCTGGTCTATATAAAAGTATAGATATAGTTGTGCATGTATAAAATATACCAGAATTAGCTCTCTTATGCAGCTCTGCAGATAGCATAAGTACTTAGCCATATAAAAACCTCAGTGTGCAGCAGCTACCTGTATACTTACACTGGCAAATCTCATCTTAACTGAAACAGCTATACCAACAAACCCTTCTAGCAGAGACCAGCCTGCAATATTACTGTAGGAGCAAACATAGGAAGGAAGAAAAGGAAAACTTACCAAACTTTCCCCCTTTCTGCCCCCCAAAACTGTTTCATGCTTAGCGATAGCCCTTTTAATTTACAGAAATTGTTTTATCATGAACTGCCCAGAAGACTCATTACAATGGGATAGAGCGCTTGGGTCCAGTCTGTGTAAGTAGCTGTTGTCATAGTAGTTTTGCGTACCTTAGCATAAGGAAAGGATACCTAGTAGGGATGTGAACTAAGTCTCTTGCCTACCTCTTCGAGTTAAGTCGCTTGATCAGTTTAGGCTGTAGGCAGATCAGCTCCTGCAAGTTGCTGTCTTGTTAACAATCTGATTGGTTTCTTTTCCCCCTGAAGTTAAGAGGCACTTGTAAATCTTTCTGCCCAGAGACTGGGGGTTCAGGAACCTTCTGCACAAATAACAAATGGCTTAAAGGCCACAGCAGTTGACAGAAGCAGGTTTTGAAATTAGCGCGCCCCCCCCCTTTTTTTTTTTTTTTTTTTTTTGACAAATGTGTTTCATGACAGGTTTTCAGATGAGCAAAAGTCAGAGTAGAAAATAGTTTTGAAGTAAACATCTGCATAACCTTTAGCTCCACTAATCATACACCTAACTGTCCAGTTTCTGGTCCATGTCTCCTTGTGGTATGCACAATTGATAATAAAGTCTAGAGCTTCACTGTAAATAAGCAGTTAGTTTAGCAATGGACAAATGCTTTATGAATGTTTCATACTTTATTAATACAGCTTATGTCAGTATGTGAAAACTAATGCTCAACAAGAAAACTCTGCATTCAGCTTTCAGCATATGTTTCTATTTCCTTGAAGTGTGGTAGACACCTTGGCATAACGTAGCAGCACATAATGGTTTGTGGGTTTTGAAAAGGTGCAGGCCATATTGTGCTGCCTCAAAAATACAAGGATTTCGTCATCCGGAAGAGAAACACCGCTTACGAATTAATCAATTGTGTGATCCTGATGTCTGTCATACTTTAGCAGCACGTAAATATTGGTGTTAAGACTGTAAATATCTCCAGTATTAACTGTGCTGCTGAAGTAAGGCTAGTCATTTCTGCATGTGAGTCATGGGAAAGGACATTTGACATATTTCCTGAAGCTTTTTTCCTGTTATTATCTATCTGTTAATTGTTCATGAACATTTTCTGGGCTTTTGTTTTTATTTCCGTCTGTTTGGTACCAATTTTTAGGACTTGATACTATCTGATGGTACATCTAGAATTAGTATATATGTAGTTTTGAATACTTTGGTTTGCATGAATGTTGAATTAATTAAGGACCTATCTCCATCTACACCTGTCTAACAGTTAGTGCTTTGGTAAGTGTATAAAATCATTATAAAAACTGAATTACTTTAAATATTGGTTGAACTTATTAAAACGCTCTTAATTAAAATTATGTTCACTCTTACAGCCTTTCTTAATGGATGGAAACTGGGAAATGTTTTGTCATATTTTCAGCAAATTGTGGGAAAAAAAGCAAAAATGGCTTCCAAAATTATTATTAACAAAATTTAATGAAATGTTAATTTTATTTCTTAAATTACAATGTTACTGACAGGTAACAATTTTAGATTTAGAAATTTAAACTGTATAACTGGTTGTGAATTTACTAATTTTTTTCTCATTTTCCGTGAAGATATTTCTTTTGTAGGGGAATCTTTCATTGAGATGATTGAAACTGCTGCAAAAAGAATGGAAATTGCATAGGCTCCTTTTCTTTTAAAAGCATCATGCAAGAACTGTGTGGTGAGTCAAATGTAGACTAATGGTTATGTAAATGTCACTAATTTTAGATACAGTTAAGATCTGAAAGAAAGTGTGTTTCCTTTTAAGATTTTATTTTCTTCACTATCATGACTCAGTATCACTTGCTAATCTAGTTTTATTAGCCCTGTTATATCTTACCATTAAAATACATGCCCTTCTTCAAATACGTTGCTTACAACCTTAAGTTTTTGCATATGTTTTAGAAGTAAAGCAAAAAGCTTATCTGCATTGGGGATTTATTTTGACTTCAGGCTTCAGTGGACTGCTACTGGTATAGCTGCACAGGTACAAATATGATGTAGGTGAATATGAATCCATGTTTTTGTAATTCATAAATTTGCATTATTTTACCATGTAGCATTTCAGCTGATGTACACACTGATAAAAATGAAAATTTTCATCTGCCCCTGCTATGGATTTGAACTGGTAAAATTATAACGGCTAGAATTTCCAATTTAGTTCAAACCTAAGCACTTCTCAGGAGTAAAGCTATCCAATATTAGCCCACAGTTTTTCATAAAGTAACCAAGCTTCTGTGTGTCCATTTACCTAGGACAGATCACTTAAGATAACTGGCCAAAATGAGGCTGACTACTCAGAAAAAATATGCTATCTGGCTTAAAGTTGGATAGCTTTCTCACTGAGGCTTCTTTGAGTAGTTTTATTTGCCCATCTATAATCCTTTGCTACTAAAGACCTTCACATGCATTTCAGCCTTTTGAAAACTTAGGAATGCTTGGAAATGCCACACTGGATTCTAAAAGAAAAATGGCATTACTCGTCCACTATTTCTGTCTCTTTAATGGTCACCAATTTTGCTAGTGCACTGCAGACTGTGGTACTTTCAGCAGATCATCCACCCCGTTACTCTGGTAGAACCAGTATTTTCATGTGTCTAGGCTTTCTCTCAGGGACTGGTTGAGAGCAGATGTTAATCTAAAAAGCTGATCAGAAAGATCTGACCACATGCAACAAGTAGGCCTGTCTGCATCGCTTTGTCAAAGTCCAGTGGCCCAACTGTTTGTTCCTGACCACTTCCTTGTGCCAGTGCAAGCATTCATGTGCATGGTGAAACACAGTGCTTGCTCAGTCTGGTTCGCCCCAAGAACCCCATGCTGGCCCAAGGCAGGGGCTGGTAGGGAGTGGGAAAAACCAAGGAAGGAGAAGGGAGAAGGTTGGACTGGTTTGTTTGGTGGCCGTGACAGCTTATAACAGTTTAGTGAGATGACAGAACTATCATTTGAGAATTTGCAGAAGTAGAGCTCAACTGAGGAAACAAAGTCCCAGGCAGGATTTGTGGTCAAGAACATGACTTCAAAGTTTTGTGAAGTCCTGCCCCAAATTATTCAACTTCTAAACCTTTGGAAAAAAATCACATTTCTTGCATAGTTCATCGTTGCCTTAAATATTAGCAACTGTATTTCCCAGGGCCTGCCTGCGTGGGCATGCCCCAGCCTGTAGCCGAATGGAACTCTTCCTGCAATCGCAGCTCTGGACTCCTATGGATTTTGCGTGGGTTAAGAAAAGGAGGCTCCCTGTTTTCAGTTTAGGTGCTTATTTTCTGCTAGGCTTTGGAACTGTAGAGGAAAAAGTTGCTTAATTCATACAAAAGGTAGGCTTGCTTGGAAATAAATCGGAGACTACGAGCTATATAGGAGTAAAGACAACCAATGAGAGTAGCATGTCTGAGGATCTGATATTGAGAGACCAGAGATGGGAACTGATAGGGGAAGGACTGAGCTGATGAACTGGGAAAATGGAAAGACTAGGACAGGTTGCTTGTCTGTTTGTTTTCTTGAAATTGGAAGAAGTGGCAACCTCATAAATGAAATCTGGCTGGAGGCAAAGAGGACACGAGCCAGGCTTGGGGAAAGGGGTTTGCCCACCTCCGATTCATTCCTTACATTCACTAGAGCCCTCTGTGCTTCAGAGCCAGAAGGGAGTGTGAAGACTGTTAAGTCTTAGCTTTTGCTATCATTTGTGAAATCCACTGGCAACTTACATTCACTGGTATTTCAATCCACTGGTATTTATATTTCTCATTCATGTCAGACTTCAGGTCTGACAGAAACAGTGACTGTTCATATTTGTAGCCAAGCTTCTTGGGAGTTGTAATTTGAATTAAAATACTATGTAATGTTATGTCTGTTGACAATGATCTCCTAAATATCTTGCCTCAAGCTCTTGCATGCTCTTTA
Organism: Apteryx mantelli; assembly: GCF_036417845.1. Classification (NCBI taxonomy): domain Eukaryota; kingdom Metazoa; phylum Chordata; class Aves; order Apterygiformes; family Apterygidae; genus Apteryx; species Apteryx mantelli. The sequence continues at coordinate 32,272,485 of NC_089978.1, forward strand.
CTTTTTACCTTTTACTTTTAAACACTTCCATCTTACATTTAAAATATGGATAATAAGCACTTACCTTGAAGGGCTGCTGTAAAATAAAGAAAACTAGTTTTGTTTAGTAGCTGTACTACAGTGATGCATTTCCTTATGGATTTTTTCTATGGCATTTATTAATTATGATCTCAGAGGAAGAGGTGAGTATTGTGCACCTTTTAAAGGACAGATCAGCAGTCAATTTTCCTTGTTAACTGCTCAAGCTGAGAAACTCAGTTTCCAAGTTTCTGGTTCATGGTCTATTTGTCCCTTCATGTGCACCTCTGATCTCTGTCCTATCTTGCCACAGATGCATTTTGGTTATATAGCTATTATAATTAAACATTAGTTAAATATTTTTTTGGAATGGTATTTCATGAGTATCACCTTCAATATTTTGCAACATCTTCTATATATTAAAGGTAATGTTCATGTCTGAACTTCTTTGGCATATTTTACAATGCATTTACCTAGTTTATATGGAGATCTATGTGACAGAAGGAATGAGCCAGTTAAATTCTGACATTGTTAATTTCTAATGTACAGTATTAAAAAGTGCTTCTTTAAAAATGTAAAATGACTTAAACTCATGTGTTTATGACTTGTACAAACCATTGTTCTTTAAATTTCAAACGCAGTACTGTGTATTGCACTGGCAATGATTCCATACTTGATATTCATGATACAGCGATCTGAAAATCTTTCAGCTTTTCCCTTAATCATGGTATCTTGTTAAGTATTGGGGGAAGTCTTTCCTAATTGGGTAGCAATAGTAGCAGTATTCTGTGAAATTTGAAGTGTTTAGACTCCCTTCATGTTCTCTGTCACCACCTCCTATCACAGAAGTTACAGGAAATGATTGATAGTAATATATCTGAAGTGGTGAGCTGCTATTTTACCACAGTTTAACTCAAAGAAAAGCAGCAATTCTTTGTTTAAAAAAAAAAGTTTGAAGTATATTTGAAGGAAAACTTCACTGTCTGGCATATATGTAAATCTCCTTTCTAAGCTGGCAGTTGTATGTGTGTATCAGAGGAAAATGTTGGAGCTATAAACAGACATAAGAAAGAGTGATGGGGAAAATGCAATGGCACAAGTGACATTGTTCATCTCTTTCTGAGTTGGGGTGGGTATCACTTTGGTATCACTTTTTCATTCTAATTTAAGCAGTTTGTCTCTGGTGGAAGTCATTTAATGATTTTCAGATGTAACAACCCAATATTTTACATATTTGACTTTTTTTGAATAGTTAATAAAAAAAAAAAAAGAAACTTACCTAATATTGCCTCTGTCTCTTAATGTAAAGTTTTAAACCTATATTCAATATTTTTAAAAAGGACAAATTAATTATAGTAGCATTTATCCAACTTAAGTCTTCAGTCTTAAGTCTACAGTGGTGACTAGCTAGATTCTGGCTGAGTCTGAACTCTCTTCTTTACTTAGCTTCTGTTGAGAAACGGGAATAATATTATCTCCATAATATTTTCTTCTACTATTTATAACCATATGAGACAGTGGTAGATAGAAAGTTTCAGATCTCCCTACAGGTTTTTGCAGGACAAGCTTGTGTCTTTGTTAACCTTAAAGGAATCTTCTATCAGCAACTTCTATACTGTTAAATTTCTGGGTTTAAAAATACAACATTTTGGAACCTTTTGTAAAATACTCCAAAAACTTTTAGGTATTAAAATCAGAACTACGTAAGGCATAAATTATAGAATATAAAGCTTTTCTAAAATGTGCCAATTTTTAATATTTCATTGAAATAAAGACAAAAAGCTTCAGGTATTCTGTTATTGGACCAGTTAGAATAGTCAACAATAATATATGACTATGGTTTTATAGTTCTGTAGTTCTTAAACCAGACAAGTTTGAGGCTGACGAAGTCCTCCTATTCCCTTCAGTATTACCCTGGTTCTGATGTTTCCATGATGGTTTCACCAAATGACTTTGGGTTAGGTTTTTGGTGAGTTCAGCTATCTGAATGTGCTTGCTGTGTGAGCTGCAGTGCTGGCAGCAGGGAAAAGTTACCTCCGCTCTGTTGAGAAAGGCAGTCCAGACTTAAGGCGCTTTTCCACATAGCTTAAATCTGTGTAAGGAATACTCAGGGCCTTACTGTTCTCCTTTCTTGACACTCCTACAGACATATTTTTGCTTATCTGTTCTTTAAATTTTTCAAAGGCAGTGACAGAACGTCTGCCCCATGTCTTTTATGTGCGGTATAAAAGCTACAAGATTAACTGCTCTCATAACGTATGTGCTAGGACAGGAGCTTCAGAAAAGTTTGATATGTCTTTCATCCCTGTAGATGTTAGTATACAGTGTCCGTGTTCCACATGTGCCCTAACCATAATTGGGAGGAGACAGGAAGAAATGACAAGTATTCATATGATCCATTGAAAAAGTAATACAACCTCAGAAAGAGTTTGTTTCCTCCCACTCTGCCTTGGGTGACACAAGGTTAGTTTGCTGAATTCCTAAAGAAAAACCCTTAATACAGGACAAGGAGAGCTTTTCAAAGACTTCATTCTTTTATAGGCCTGTCAATAATGAATGTAGAGCTGAGCAGAACTTCAGGGCTTTTAAGAATCCCAATACCATAACAGAAATGCCAGAAGTAGACCCTGTGAAATAGTCATAGGAGTCTTTGAGTCATCTCAGCTTGTAATAAAGATCTCGCCTTATGCACAGTGATAAGAAATGGAGAGCTGTTTCAAAGAAACTGTCTGAAAAGTAGAGGCAAATCAAATTTATTAGCCTTTTTGAGGAAGGTACTTCCAAGCATGGTATTCCAGTAACTCTGACATAGTTGGTACTTCTAGGGGAGAGGATAGTTTAGGACATTCAACTGGAATCTCTGATTATTTGCTGCAGATCACCTTATTTTTTTTGTATTTCTGTTAATTTAGAAATACACGAATTGAGAACATAATTCCTGGTTCACTACTTCAAACTATACCTGTGGACTTTAAAAGTGTGTTGCTACAAAGTGATTTGTGAATTACTAGCTGATGAGTCTTGAATACTTCTTCCACATCTGAATTTAATTTGTAGAGCTAAAAATATTCACATTTCTAAATCTGAATCCTAAAGCAATAGGTTATGTTATAAGAAAGCATTTTTGTTTCATACTATGACTGAGCAGTTCCTTCTGCCTGTACATTCACCTTAAGGAGGTTAATACACGCAATATAGTAAAGTTTGCCCCTTATTGTGGTCTATATCATCTGTAAGCATACACTGCTGTTCACTTTTCACAATACAGACACTGACCAGTATTTGACTGCAGCTACAAAAGACTAATGAAGTATTTGCTCCTTGTGTGCTTCTGTTTTTTGACTTACTGTCCTCAGCCTCCCAGAAGGTTATGCACTTGCACTTGCACTTACTATATTCAGTGGAAATTCTAATTATTAAAGCCTCACTTCTGCAAACTGAGCTGAATGGAGCCTTCATCATGCTATTTAATGATGCTCTGTGCAATTGTTACAAAGATCAAAGTTCCCTTTTGAATTATTTTTTGATTTCCTATATGAAACTTTGATTAAAAACAGTTATTTTCTGCTCAGCTTTGTCTTATGTTACCAAGCTGTACTCTGTAAATTTGCAAGGAGACTTGCAGAACTGCTAGTTGTTGTTCATGTATTGACCCATAAGGTGATGCAATGCAACTTCTATTAAATTAGATTTTTCCTAGATTCATCACTGGTTCACTTGGAAGGGGGAAAAAAGTATAAGGGGGAAAAAAAACAAAGTTCCAGAAGCAGGAACAAACAGACTAGCTCTGTCCTAGTCTACCTCCTTCCTTCAAAAGATTAACATATACATACAAAGCAAATACAAAAACGCTCATGCAGAAATATCTTCTTAGCATACCAAAACAATTGTGACACACCTTTCATATTAAGGCAAATGATGTGAAAGTCTCCCACTTTTCAAATAAGCAATTTCTGCTATCTTCAGACATATTTAAAACTAATACATTTGTAGTAGTATCAGACAAAGACAAAAAAGAGCTGCCGTTTTGGAGGTGTGAAAGCTACAAAATGACCTGTGTGATTATGAGTTTTAGGTAGGGAGTGTGCTTGCCTGAGTGGTAGGTTGCACAGTCAGAAGAAGGATTTTGTTAAGGATTCATTAACATCGTGTAGCCAGACAGCCCCCTGTTGGTTGCATTGTTGTGGAGGTTTCAGGGATGAATTGTGCTTCAACATTTCATTGCACTCAACAAGTGTGGTTGCTGGGGGCATGTTTTGTTTTGTTTTATTTTAATTCCCTTATCTCAGAAAAAATAGAAAAGCTTCTGTGCATTTGTACAAGTTACCTTTGAATTAAACATTGTCCCTTTTGCGTATAAGGTAAATGTCAAAGCTTGGTTAAATAGAGAATCAACTCTCAGTTACTTAACGTCCTTACGGAAGCCCATTTTTAGACAGCTGTAGTGAAGATATAAAACAGTACTGTGTCTTTGTGATTAAAACTTAAGACTAACATACCTTAATATCGCATTTGCAGCCTGGTTAATGCAAAGTATTTAGATAAATTTCTGGCAAAAATGCAGGTAAAATGTTTTGAAACAGCCATTTGTGATCCAGTCAGATATAGGCTCCAGCCTTATTTAAGGACAGGAACTCTCTTGCAAACGTGTCTACCAGAGCTTCTGCTTTTTAATAAGGTACGCTTTTACCGAGAAGTTTGCTTTTTAGTTCCTCATTCTTGCCTCACCTCAGCCTCTTCTTGCATTTGCAGGTTAAGTTACTACTAGCACAGCTAGCTTTTATCCTAAGCTGGTTACTCCCAGAACATGTTTTCCAGTGCCTAGGCCTTGTTCTTCAAAAGAAATAGCTGTCTAAAATATTGGAAAACTGAGGGATATGTATTAAGTGTTTTATTTTTTTAAGTGTTTATAAAGGAGACCTGAAATCTGTCTTGTAACAGTCACTGTATGTCCATGTGGCAATGGGGTAGTAGGTACTGTGTGAATGTTTGTAAGCAGTTTTTGTCTACAATCTGACAATGTATGAAGGCTTAACAGGCACAGTTTATGTTGGAAATCTCTAAGCCAAGGAAAGTCTTTTTTCTGTATTTCCTCAGAGGCACAGAGTCTTCTGTTCAGAGATAAATGACACAGAGATGTTTTCTTTCTGCATCAGATATGGTCTAGGTTTTAAAAACTCATCTTTGTTTGAAAATTTGGGCTCTGTCTACAAATCAATTCTACGTTCGTATCTGGCTGTAATAGTAGTAGCGAGACTGACATGAGAATTAGTCTTCAGCTACAACATAGGATGGAAGATTAGCACGATGCTGAGAAAGCCAAAGTGCTTAAGGCCTCTGTTTCTTTCTCCCCTTCCCCTTCAGTACACATTAAAAGATTAATTGTAATCTGGTATCTTATCATAGTTGGCAAAAACAGTAGACAGTAAGGACACATACTGTGATTAGAAAGGGGGAATGGGAAAGACAAGGAGAGACTAGAGACCACTAAGTCCGGTGAGCTGCTTAAAAATTGGCATGACCTGATAAAATCCATCAGAAGAATTTAAGAAAGTGGCTGAAGCAATCTCAAGGCTAGGGAACTCACCCAAGAAACAGAAAACCTGGTTTTGAGGTCCTTCAGAAGCCTGAGGGGATTCGGGTTCACGTCTGCTTCCTAGGAAAGTGCCCGGTGGAAGCAGCCCATGAAAGTTCCTCATCTTGATAAATCAAGGGTATGTGCACAAAAAGTTAATCACAAAATGGTTGTGTTCAAAGGTTGGTAGCAGTGATAACTAGTTACTTTACCAGATTAACGAAAGCTGTAGTTAGGATTTCAGAGAGTAGTGGAATTTGTTTTTATTGGACTCTAATTCCATGTAAGTTTGATGTTTTTTTCCTAAGATGCTTGCTGAAGTAACAATAAGAAAAGCATACAGTAAATTTAATAAGTACCCATTAAAACAAGCTAAAGAAATACCTTATGTTGCCAATAGATGAACAATGCGATAACTAAATATTTGTGAATTGGGTCACAGAACAGTTCCAACTTTTTTCTCCTTTGAGGAGTGGCTACTTGCTCCATTTCCAAATTATTGTTAGACTTTAAGACTCCCTCAAGGCTCCTGGAGTATCTGTGTAATTTGAATTTCCTTCAAGTAATTCTAGTAGCTCAGGACATACAGGTTACTCGCAAAGCTGTGATATTGTGACCCATTATTTTATGCTTATTCAGGCATGAAAGTAGCCTGAATAAGGCACTACCTTACTCTATGAAAATATCCTCAATCAGTTTCCTCTAAAACTAGCCCAGCTGTCTGATCTGCACCCTTTTCTCTGAATGTTTAGCTGTGAGCAGTTGTCCAGTCTAGAGCAGTTGGTATTTTTAATGGTAATTGACAAATTCTTATCTGTATCTCCACTTATTCACATTTATTTCAGAATTCTTGTAAAAATAGTATCTGGTCCTGGTGATATACAGTGTTTGAGTTTCTCAAGCTGTGCATAATCTCTTCCTTTGAGACTTCTAGGCCTGGTTAAACTACTCTGATTTCCCACAAAGCATGCCATTGGGACAGGAATTTCTCTGTCACCCTCTATATTAAAACCAAATTATTATTCTCTAACTTCTCTAACTTTGCCAGTTTCTTTCATCCTCCTCTTGGTACTACATAGACAAAGATAAACAAACAAGCAAAAATGGATTCTAATGTCTTCAGAAATATTTGTAGTTCTTCTCCAGGTATATATTTGTGCAGTTGTACACATGCACAGCATTCAGCCATCAGTACCTGTGCATGTAATAGCTGTGTGTGGGAGAGTGTGGTTCAGCAGCATCTGTGAAAGTGATAACTGTTTATCTCCATCCAAGGGCAGTGATAATCCCTCCATCCCCTTGTTCTTCAGACCGCTGGTGGCTATGAATAGAGTTTTTCATTAGCCTGTTATATACCAGGTAGCCTTCTATTATTCACTAATTTATACTTAAATTAACTCTTAAATAGCTGTTAAGATTGGATTTGGTTTTAGAAATTCTAGCATTTCTGTTATTTTCCTGTTGGAGAAACTACTTTAGCCTAGGAGGAATTTCATATCATTGGGTCCCATAAATGAGCACAACCTCCCTAGCCTTCAAAAACTGCTTAGTGTTTAATGCAGTGGTGCCATTAAAGACTGTTCACATAAGATGCATTTTATTTGGTTTGATGAGCAGCACGTGAAAGATGAATTTATTTTTCTAGGAAGATTGAGCAAGCAAAACATCTTGCCTCAAGACATCACAAGTGATGCAGGCACCTGGCCTCCAGTTCCAGTTTGCCTGAGCAGAAACACTGAGAAAGACCAGAATTCTCTTGCTGTTCCCACTTCTTGGCTTAGACTGTCAGGAAGCTTCCTAACATGGATAGACTCTGATTAGCAGGTGACAAGGAGCAGAACATCTGCAAAACAGATCCTGATTTTCTCCTTGTACATGAATTCTTCTGAAGTAAAGCATAGCTCAAATCTAGGAACGCTAGACTGTTCTGAGGCAAACTTGGAATTACTCTGGGTATTTCATGCATTCCCTGGATCCCTCAGTAGCCCCGATGCTAGAGCAGAAATCACCAGTGACACTGGGAATTAATTTTAATGAGATTGAATCATGGGACCTTTGGATCCTTCAGCTGAAAGCAGAGTAATCCAGCACTCCATTATCAAATTATGATCAAAATCACACTTTATGAGCCTCCATGAAGGTCCTGCCTTCAGTACTGCTTCAATGTTTCTCTGCTTTGCTGGTCATTTTCTGTAGTTTCTATCACAGATCATTTTCTATAAGTTTCCAGCATCCTGCAGGACTAGTTCCGTAAAGAATATTCCTGTGCTCAGTCCAAATCAGAAGAAGACAGGGAGGTTCTTCAGTAAGGTTCTCTCTGGCTGAACTTCCTACACTAGGTAGAGACTTCAGGTGTTGTTCACACTATTGTAATTTACAGAGATAGGGACTTACTGCATTTCTCAGCATCTCTATGTTCTCATTAACATTTTTTAAATGACAGAGGTCCTTGAGGTGTTTTCTAACCAGGTGCCATCCAGATCTCCAATGTCAGCCCATCAAAGAGAAAGCCTGTTGCTGTGGCACCAGATGTCATAGTACAGTCTATGTGCACGTTTCATCCTCTTTCTCTCACCAGATGGTAGTTCCTAATTTATTATCACCATCATCTGATGAGTACAAAGCCTTAAAAGATCTAATTGGTGAAACAGTTTTACCAAATACCACAAACATCACTAAATGCAATCAGATTAGACTATAGTCTCATGACAGGGTTCTCTGGCAGGAAAGCTGCCTCCAACAACAGCAAAAATTGACACCTAGAGGAAAAAAAAAGTTTGATCTCTGCTGCAGAAGGAGCTATCCCTATGTAAATGAGGGTCCCAGACTGCCTACAAACCATACAAACTAAATAGGGTGTTTAATATTTGTAAATACTAATTTGAAGTGATAAGATTGCCACAGACATCTAGGGAGGAATTTAGATATGATGCAGTAGAGACCATTTATAGCAATAATAACATTTTTGGAGACAGCATTTCCATGAAGACAACATCTTTTAGGTTTCCTTAAGTATAAGCAGCTACTAAATACTTTGTGATCTTCTTAGTATAGATTAGGTTCTGCAATACTGTTGTTAGGTCTCTGAGAGAGTAAAGACCCGTTCCCAAGCATAGGCATCACAAAGCACAGGCTTTCCAACTGTACAGACCTACAGGCCCCCCAGCAAAGCAACTGAAGACTTGAAGAGAAGAAAATCTTCCCTTGTGTGAGGCAATTCACCTGAATCCTTAATCAACATGGTAGCATCAGACATCACAGAGACAGACTTGCATATCCTATTTTAGTCACTCATTGACTCCATTCTGTTCCAGGGCATTTTAATGGGAGTGTGTTAGATCATTAGGGACATTCTTTGCTTAGAGGAAAGAGATCCACTTACTCTTTTAAAAAAGGAGGGAAAAAACAGTTGAGTTAATTTCTCAGTTCCCATACAGTGTTTGCTTTGGCTTGTCCCAGTTCTCGGAGATGTGAATACATACATATGAAAGATCAGATATAAAGTAATGTTTCCAGTTAGCAGTTTTTCATCACCAGATTAAAATGCCATGCTCTGAGTTTTCAAAATGGGCATTTCCCCATTGTTATCCACCCAGCCCAAAGGAGCTATGTGATCTTTGTAGTGGGAGTCATTGCCTCTAGTAGGAGATCTGCTTGCTTGTCATCACTTATTTCAGAAAAACAGAAATCTACATCTTCATATCCTGAATGCTGTGGATGTCAACTCCTGTGACTTGTCATCAGATCCTTCATTCATGGTTACATCTTGGTGCTATGAGTAAACAAGAAGTCAATAGTGGTCCCTCCACAGAAAATAGAGTATTGAAACCATAGCAGACTGCTGTTGCAATAGCTTATCTTTTATGACTTCATGAATGTTCAGTTTCAAACTCAAGCTCATCTCAGAAGTTGAGTGAGAGCATGCATCAGGCTTTGAGTAGCTAAGCACTAAAGACTGCTACAGCACAGCTTCTTAGGCAGGCCATAGCCAAAAGAGCAGCTACACAAGTGTTCCTGTGCCTGTTAGTGTATTTGCTAGAAAAGGTTCTCCATAGAATCTCTGAAATAGTAGATGAGTCTAGCAAAAAGATTATCTTTTGCCCATCCTTTTCCACATGCATCTCTAAGGATTTGAGGACTCCATTTGAACACTAGTGAACTCTGGATTGCACCATCATACTCCACTGGTCAAAGAAATCTCTTCTTGGATAATGACAGACAACATTGTTAGGGATGAAGGCTCTGCTTTGCCTAAACAAAGGTGGGAGAAGGATCTCAGTTATGCCAAAGGCCATGCAGTTACAATTTTTCATTTAGGCTCTTGACAACATTGCCATAATAGTCATTAAGCCATTAATGTGTTCCAAGGATCCACATTATACTGGGCCATCTTCAGAAGATAATGTTTTGAACAATCATAGGTACCAAAGGAAAATTATATGGCTTAAGAACCTGTTTGCAGACATGGAAAACAGATAATCTAAAGCATTCTGCTCCAGAAGAAAACACCGTTCTGATTTATGGAAGCCTAGGTTTACTGCCCTCAGTACCGCAACTTGAATTAAAACAAAACAAAGGCCACCAGCAGGAAGTATCCAGTTTAACGGAGGCATGTAACCTAAGTACTGCCAAAGCAATGCTGGCATTTGGATCATCAAAGTTTCTCTGTTCAGCCACCAAAAGCTTGGCTTCTGTTACCAGATGTCATGTATCAAAATGATCAACCCATCCAACATCTGGATCCTTCAATGTTTCACTTCCTAGCGCAGATGCAAGACTGACTTCTGAGAAAGAAATTTGGTTCTTCAGATACACACAATATACACAATATAAGATGTTCTACATATTCACTTACCTAGCCAAACTGGAAAAAAATAAAATGTCTCTGTGGTCTCGTGAAAATCTAAATCTCCCATCTGAGTCATTCTGTGCTTTTTCCAAGTTCCTTTAGTAGCTATCACCCACCCATTCATTCATCCCTATAAGATCTTCTGGTTTTCCTTATCTGATGGTGTTGAAATTTCTGACAGCTCTATTAACTGTCCTCCCTTCAGTACAATAGGTTGTGCCTGTTTGGTTCCGCAAAGGCAGTGACTCCAGGTGAGTTCTATCCCTTGACTCCCTCTCTCTTTCCCTAATGGGAAAAAAAGGGAGTTTGCTTTTGTCTGTGGATTCCTGCACTTCTTTAAAGCGCAGAGAGCCTGCACTCCACCAGTGACCAGGCCTAGGAGCAAGGTGAAGAAGTAGTAAAAAGGTGCAAAGATTAAAGGAGAGAAGGATCGGCATGAGCTCTAGTTATTATTCAATACAACACTGTGAAAGAAATGTCAATGATTGTTTTATTACCTATTTGCTATCACCATAATAAATAAATAAATAAATAAAAAGCATAGAGTGGCCATTTCAAAAGGACCTCAATGAAAACTAAAATCTCCCTTTGAAATTTAAAGAAATCTGAGTTTCTAACTTCGAGTCATTTGAAAATCCTAGACTTGCCATTTCCAATCTGTTGTCTTTTTTTCCAGTGTGGAATCAGGATGGAACAATGTTGCAATGTTTAATTCTTAACAGTTTCAGCAAGGGCTCAACTGACTGTTGTAACAGAAACTTCCTTAGAAAGCAAAGTGCTACGCTCATTTTCTGAGGCGGATTTGTACACATTGCTGTTTCCAACCTTTAGGGCTACATTTTTCATCCTTCCAACCAGAAAGAAGCCACCAGTTATTGAACCATTGTATCATAGATGTGTAGAAATGGAGTAAGAAATTCATGGAGAAATTTACACATCAGATCACACTTACAGATAAAACTTCAGGGGGATATTTTAGCAGAAACTACACTATGGTCTAGAAAATTGACATGCCGCCTTTTTTTTTTTTTTTAATAGAAGTCAGATTTATTTATATTTTATGCGATGACTAGTGATTTACATCCTACCCACCCATTTGAGAATATTCAGGGCTCCAGGCATGTCTCCAGCCAGTTCCAGCCTATTCAAATCGTTGTTGGTCCATCTATTTGGGCACTCTGCGACTAATTAGGGCCTGACTGCAGCAGGAGATGCAGCATCAAAGAACAACAAGCTTCAGATGCACTAGCAGTTCCCTTGGTTCCCAATTCTTTATTTATGTGGATTACATTGAGTTGACAGATTTAACTGGGCTGTTGAAGATATGGTCAAAGAAGCGGAGTCACTCCCTTCCCTTTTATTGTTTTCTGAAGACATAACAGTCATATGCATCTGTCACTAGAGAGAGGAAGTTCTCCGTCACTGGACTTGATTTGGTCTTTTATATGCTGTTTCAGTAGCATCTGGGAATAGATCAATATAATATTTGGTAGGGAGCTGTATTTCCTCGTGATGCACTGTAAATCTTTTATTGTAGATACTCCCACTGTTTATTGTTGAAAATCAATAAAAATAAACCTTGTAAAGTTAAAGCCTGGCAATGGTTCAGCACAAATCATAGGGAAAGAACAAGAGGAAATGAGTCTCCCTCCCCCTCTTGGATAGTTCCCAGTTTGTTTCCCAATGAATATTCAATCACATTTTCCAACAATCTGGGAACAAATTTTTTTTTGAATTATTCAAAGTTATGAACACTTTGTTGTGATCTCAGATGGGACTTCTAATCCACTTTGTCTGCTTTATGGTACTGGATTCACCTATGGATCAAGACTGAACATCACTCAGCCTGCATGTTGGATATACCTTAGACTTACCCCTTCAGAGACATGCAAAAGCACATCAGCCTTGCACGGCTCAGATTAAGTAAGTGAGTGAGTTATTTTTGAACATTGCAACAATGTTCAATAAAACTAAACAAAGAGGAAACTAACCAAAATAGATTAAAAAAAAAAAGTGGTGGGGGCAGGGGACGGGAACAGCCTAATATGAAGAAAAGTTCCTCCAAAGTTAAAACAGAAGTTACTACCCCTATTTGCAAGCGGGACAGGATACAATTACCCCAGCATAATTCCTTTGCCCATACCTATTAATTCCTCATATACTGCATCTTAGGCTGGAGTCCTCTACTCTTTTTATGAGATTCAACTATGCAGGGAAATGAAAAATGTTTTGGAATTGTACAGTAAAGAAGAAAACTTTCCAGTACAAAGACCAGAGCTAAAAGATCAGTATTTTTCAGTCTAACCACTGTATCAATCAAAATAGGTTTATTTAAACATCTGTTCTTAATTAATTATACAATCTTATGAGCATTGACTGCTGAACATACAAGACTTTCCTAAAAGAATGAAATTCTTTTCATGCATTTCCTAAAGGGATGAAAACTCTCACAAATAATTATTTAGAAATCAATACCCAAAGATTTTCCACTGCTGGGCAAGAGGACAAAGAAAAGGAAGGTGGTTCACGTTGGACTTTCTCCTTCCTGTCATCAGCAGATTACTGAAAAATTCAGGTGGGAGATAAACCATGTCTCCCCGGAAGAGGTGATGAGAACTTAATAGAACTTCCCAGTTTGCAAAGAAGCAGACAAAAAGCTATTTAAAAGCACAAAAATGTAATCAATCACTACCAAAGGTAAGTCAACACAGTGCAAGAGCAGGGGGGTGAAAAAAATGAAAGTACTATTCTGTTGGACAGAGGCACCATAAGACTTTATCGGTGAAGCCCTTCATAGCCTTGAATAAAGAATGCAAGATCAAATCCAACTATAAAGAAAAGTGATTAAAATAAAAATGGAGATATATGACAAAGGAGGTGATACCTTCCTGAATCATCTGCAAATCTAGCAGCAAGCTATCACCATTTTTTGGAAGAGCTACTTCTCTCATGTAAGCTTGAGTAGATGTAGGACAGAATGACTGCCTTATCTTACCATTTAGTTTCCTTCCCCCTTGGGATCTTACTGTTGTGGGAGTTTGTTTGTGTGTTAACAAGCAGAAGAAACTTCACTGCTCATTGTACATTCAGAAGTGACCTGGAGGGCTGGCTCATGCCTGCTCCAGCACTGTGGCAGTCAATTTGCAGTATATCAGGCCGTGGAACAGCTGGATACAGGCAGACCTTGTTTCATAGCACTTTGCTTTATTGTGCTTCGCAGATGTCGTGTTTTTTACAAATTGAAGGTTTGTGGCAACCCTGCATTGAGCAAGTCTGTCAGCGCCAGTTTTCCAACAGCATGTGCTCACTTCATGTCTCTGTGTCACATTTTGGTAATTCTCGCTTTGAGAGGATTGACTCCAATTTTGAAAGAAGCTCTATTGTGGGTAAAATGCTATGAAACAGCATCGCATGCTACAGAGAAATCCTTTGTGAAAGGAAGAGTCAATTGATGCGGCAAACTTCATTGTTGTCTTATTTTAAGAAATTGCCACAGCCACCCCAGCCTTCAGCAACCACCACCCTCATCAGTCAGCAGCCAACAACATCGAGGTGAGACCCTCCATCAGCAAAAAGATTACGACTCGCTGGAGGCTCAGATGATGGATAGCATTGTTTAGCAATAAAGTATTTTTTAATTAAGGTATGTACTTTTTTTTTTTTAGACATAATGCTATTGCACACTTAGACTACAGTATAGTGTAAACATAACTTTTATATGCACTGGGTAACCAAAAAATTCGTGTGACTCGCTTTATTGCAATATTCACTTTATTGCGGTGGTCTGGAACCAAACCCACAATATCTCTGAGGTATGCCTGTACTTGTGCTAGATCAAGGGAAGAAATAAAAAGGCAAATAGAGCAAAAAGTCTACTGATGTCCCTGACAAATTCAGCAAAATCTTGAACCTTCCAAGGAAAGAGGAATTATCTTGAGAAAGTTGGCAAAGACTGGAAGAAGCAAATTAATAAGTCAGTGATCACAGATTTCAATTTAATTGGAGAAAATAGCCCAAATGTTTCAAAAACCCATTCCCATTTAACCAAAAATAAAGATAGAAAAAGAGGTGAGAGAGCAGAGCTGCTAGTTCTCTCCTATGCAAAAGCATCACCAAGTCACCTGCAATATGCTTCTACTCTAGCAGAGATCATATTGTGAGATACTACAGTTTATTCACTTGCCAAGATTTCTGTGAGAAAATACTCAGCTTAACACATACTCTGTTTCTGACCTGAAGGCTTTTAAAATCACCCAGGCTCAGAGCTAATCTGGTTTCCTCCTTTTATAGGCAGCAGTATTCATAATTCTTTCCATTGGCCAAATTCACTTCTACTTGCACAGCTGTATCAGCTGTGGGACTGCACCGGCGTGAACTGCTCTGTCGGCACTACGCGACAGGGCCTCTCTCTGCTGCGTCGTTGCCTGTTCGGGACCTCAGAAGGGAAGACATAGTAATAACATTGGCAACTACTTCTAAATAACTGGCTCAGTGCCTGCAGATGCTGCATACCACTCCAAAGAGGGCATAGAAACATTGTTGCCCTGATGCAGCAACACTTTACACTGATGGAAAAAATCCTGCAAGGTGGAGGGCCCTAGCTAACCAGCCTAATTGCGGATCCTCTTTGTTAGCTGGTGCTATTTTTATATTCATTTGTTAGCAAACAAAGGCACTTTCACCTCTGCCTCGGTGATTACTGCCATTAACTTACAGCTTGAAGCTATTGCTGTGCTAAAACACCTGTAGCTCTGTTATTGCTGCTTTCACTGTCTGTACAAAGAAATCCAGGAAGGCAAGTTCCTTTGAGGAATCAGCTTAATACAAATTTGTCTTCATTTAAGTCATGGTTATCCTATTGATAAGTTTTTGCAGGACAGAAACTATCAGGTTATTGACACACATGCTCTCAAACTTACTTTAGCAACTGTTAGTTGGAAAAACAAAAGCATTGTATAACAGTGTAGTCATGTTTCCTGCAGGTGCCTAAGTGACAGAAGGTGAAACTTGCAGTTCACTGCTAGGTAAAAGTAAATGAGAGAAAGACTTGGGAATGCAGCCTTAGCGACAATCATGTGCTTCATTTTAAGAATATGCAGTCTCACAGTACTCCCACGCAACATCAAGGCAGAGCACGTACAGTTCTTTACAGGACAGGAACTTACATTGGTGTATTTTCCCACAGCCAAAATATTAAGTTCATAGAGTGGTTTGTGATGAATAAAAATGAACCCATGAGAGGAACCAGAAACAGTTAATCACTAGCCCATCACAAGCTGCGTTAGTAAAATAGTTGTACTAAATATTCATTTTGCACCATGAAACATGAGTTAAGACATAGGTTAAAACTCAGTGGGGGGGGGGCACATCTGTTTTTTTTCATCTACCTTATTTTAAAAAATCTCAAATTCAATTTTCAAAGTGACTACTACAGCAATTAAAATAAACTCACTACTACTGCAGTGGGTGAAACAACATTTGTTATTACAAAGGGTTATGAAGCTAGTCTCAGTTGGTTTGTGCTGCTATCAGTGATCATTTAAATCATAATGTTTAAATACAGGCTCAAGTCCATTTTCTTTTCTCTTTCATTTTGTGTTTCTTGCTATTATTGGTAAGTCTCTTTCCTAAAAATATCCAAAGCCACTGATTCATTCAATACTCACAATTATTGGTTTCAGTTTTATTTAGATTTGAGGAATGGGAACTTTTTTGGCAAGTCAGTAAATGTACTTCAGAATGAGCGGATTGCTTAACAACCAGGTAGCGTTGTCTTTGTAACGGAGCAGCGTGTTGGGACAGTTGTCTCACACAGCTGGTCTGCTGCATCACCCTAAAGCTGCCAGCAGCAGCCCCAGCCCCGGAGTCCACCATTGTATTTGTTCTGATACAGACAAACATTCGTCACAGGGTGGAATGGTCTGGCGTCGGCACCTGCAGCGGGCTCAGGATTTCAGGACAAGTCAGTGCAATGGGAAAGCAGCCCTACAGCCCCTCTAATTTTTGGAAGAGATGAGTCTTGTTTCCTTGCTGTTCTGGGTAGGGAAAGATACACTGAATGCACTACAGGGAATGTAATGCTGCGCAGATACCAAAGCTATCTTACAGCCCGGAAACAAGAGAGCTGTGTTTAGCCCAGACCAACCAGTACATTAATACATTTGTTGTTAAGCCAAATTAAAGAAAATAAGCCGAAGTCTAACAAAGGGCCCATGCTCAACATATTAGCATATTGACATTATTGTCAAAAAAAAAATCCTGTTTGAACTGAAAGTATCCATGCTTACATTCCACATCATTGCCCACATTATATAACCTGTAAGCACCTTAGGAAATGTAGTCCCATAATCACGTTATTCTCAACCCAGAAAGCTCTAGAACAAGCAAAGAGAACCCAGTTGTTGCTGGTGAACTTCTGAACCTGTGTCAAGGTAAAGTGCATTACACTGGTAGCAAAAGAAAATAGAAGTCTGAGAGTGGCAGCTGCAGTCTGGTCTGCAAGAGATCATTGGAAATCCTAAGGGCAAGGAACAGAAGAGTGATTCCCACCACCCTCATCCATTTTTAAGTAAGTGCTGCAAACAAAGTAATAAATTCACACTTTAAAGCTAAGTAAATGCTAGATCTGATTAGTTGGCCAAGAAAGTCCAAAAAAGCTGTACTCATCTGTTTGCAACTTGAAAAATCAGTATTTATCAAAAAAAAAAAAAAAAACAAACCTTGAGGTTATCACTATCTTCCTTCCTTGCCTAGAAGAGAGGAAAAAAGATTCTTAATTGAGAACGCTTCATTAACTTACCTCTTCTGGTACCTGAGCTATTTTGGTGTCTTTACACAGCATTGTTCAGGGTTAACATTCGTAAGGTTTTTAAAGCCACTTCAGCCATGGCTTTCTCCTAAATATGCTTTTCACTTTACAAGCATTAAAAAATTCTTTATACTAAGTCTTCCAACTGAAGGACTGTTTATCATGTTTTCATTCTTTTTATAGTTAAGGTTCTAAAAATTAACAGAGCGTTCATTAGCAAGTATTTTTTAATACCCTTTTATCATTGAAGTCTCAGTACTGAAGAGTAGCTTAATGCCTTTGGAGGGGAGGAGAGTATTCTGCAAGAGGTCATAATATATTATTTCATGCACACTAACGGTGGCTTCCCAAAGCCATTCCTCATGTCACAAGTCACACAGCAATACAACTTGTGATGTTTCTGTTATATTCCTTTCAACTAACTGCAAGACAATCATCTGTGTATGTATTCTTGCATATTGTTTCTACTTGTGAAATCATTCAGATTTGCATTCCTCCTCCAATCACTTCTTCAAACTGTCGGGATGAGAGAGTTGTGTGAAGTTATTTCTTCTGATGTTATCATATTTAAAGTCTACTCACAGATTAGCAGAGAACACAAAAATGATTTTCTGGAAGGAATGTCATTACTCTAACATGGTTGGTTTTTTTGAGAGTCTTAATATAAATTTTAGCCATAGATAAAAATAAAAACAACCCTTCAAAATACCGGAATCTGCTCCACAAACACAATATTGAATCCGTGGCTCTTCCATTTAGAATTGAAGAGCGTGGAGCAGCAAAAGGCAGGAAAGCAGAGGGGTGTTTTTTTTCTGAATACATAAAAAATAGTTTGTTATTTCCCCCCATAATTGCAGTTTCAAACCAAAAAAAAATAGGTTAGTAGTGTTGGCATACCCCTCTTCACCTTCAAAAGATTAGAGGAAAAAGCTTTATTTCCCTTTAAGCATTTGACTCCTTTTTGCCTGTGCTATACCAGAGCTCCCTGGGCTTTGGTTCACAGTGACGGTAAGGCCTGCCGGCCTCCTCATCCTTTCAAAACTGTAGCATTCAACTTTTTCTTCACTGGAGACTGTTCTGGTGCTTATGAGGCGAAATCCATCTTTTAGTAAAGTGTCAACCAGCAGGCCTAGCACATTAGTACCATTAATCAGCTTTCTATTATCAGGCTTTATGGAAACATACCTAAAATAAGAAAAAAAGTTGTTAGAATTTAATTACTTCCTGAAGGATGGATTTTTTTTTTTTTTTTTTTTTTTAACAAACCAAGTCACCAGATGGTTCATGTCAGCACAGTTGCACTGATTTGGGGCAACCAAGACTGTGGATTTTTTTCTTCCCTTGAGGATGATTTAACTCTTTTCCTCATTATAAGAACAGTATTCTTCAGCTTGTCCATTTACATGTTACAGAATAAGCACTTCTCTTTCAGCCCCGGAACAAAGCTCATTTCCTTAAGAAACAGTTGTGACCACCTCCATTTCATTTCATTTAACAGTGGGGAACTGACTGGCATGTTCTATAACGTTGCAACAGGTTTTCAAGCAAGTATAGTCAAATGGCAGAAGGGGCAATGAAACCAGGTTCATCTCAATAGTGTCACTCTTCATTACACAGGATCTCTCTCTACAAACAGTAACATTTATTGCAAAGTTACCTTGTACAGCAGGCGTTATGATAACAAGTAAGAAAATCATTTTCACATTACCTCAAATGATTATACTTTATATCAAGTACAGATTTAAGAATCTATCCAGACATTTCAAGGAACAGAAGTCATGTAAAAATACTATTACAAAATACATAAGTTGACAGGGGTGAAACTGTTCCACAGTTCACAGAAAAGTACACCAAACATTCATGAGAAGCACAAAAAGGGCAGAGTCCATGTCACCCATAAAGTCTAACTAAATAGAAATTCAGTAGGCAACATAATCAAAGTTGACTTGTTTCATTAATCAAGCTATACTTTTCTATTGATCTACAAAGGAGAAATTTTACCGAGTCTGAACAGAGAAAGGTAAGAATTAGGAGTACTTCTTGCAGTATTTAAGTTGCCATAACCTACTAAAACAACTGTTAGTCCAATAAAATTAAAAATAAATTACAAAATTAAGGTTTGGTACATAAATATAGGCTGCTTTACAAACACAAAGTAGTTGTTTCCTCTACTTATTTAGCTAAAGAAAGTTAAAAGGAAGATAAACTTTACTAATTTATTTTTTAATAATCAAAGGACTGCTGTGTTAATTCCTATATTCAACAGGGAGAATAACCCTGCTGGAACTATCCCAATGAAATTTCCATAAAATTCCAGATGTTCTGAGAGCCACACAAGACAAACTAGGTTAAGGCTTCTTGCATTAGAATGTTCCTCCGTACAATGGAGACATCCAGTAAGTTTATTTAAAAAAAATGTAAGCTATGGTATTAAAATATGTTGCTACTATCTCAAAAATCACTGATTTACAGCAATTTTAATAAAAACAGAACCTGGCTCTGAATTTAAAGAAAACCTGCTGTGTAGCATATAGTTAGTATTCTACCCCTTTTCCCTCCCCCTATAAAAGACCCTACAAACTTTTCAGTCCCTGAATGGTAATCTTAGTTCCACTCATGTTTTCCACTCCTGTTTAGCCATTATTTTTTCCTCTTTTCCATAGGAAATCCTATGAGACCATGAACTAGTGGACATTTTACTTGTTTTTCTTCAGTAGCTCACTCCTTACTTATTTTGTTTGCTTTGCTTCATTTTACTCTGTTTGTCAAGTTTTCTGGAAGGTCAGTGATGCTGTGAAAATCTAAAGTGTAACAGAGAGAGCAAGGAGGAAACAAGAAAGACCCGAAAGAAAACAAAAACAAATAACAAGAACAGTATATTTTAGAAAGTCAGGAATATTTTTAAGAATAGACAAATCAGTATAACAAATCCAATATTTCAACACCGGAAAAATGTAACATTAAACAGGCAGAAAGAAGGAAACCTATTTCTTTGCTCTCAGACAATTGTTCAATAGTTTCTTTAAAATGAGTCCTACTAGCAAGTAGCATGTACTTCAAGAACTTGAAGTCACAAAGCCATTTCCATAATGAGAAATCACACTAGGGAGAATACCTGGCCACAAACTGGTCACCAGCAGAGTAGTCGGTACCACACTGAAAAACCATATCGTGATGAGAAGGTCTTTCCAAAGGGAGTGGAATGAGTGGCTTCTGAGAAGGAAAAGGGCTATTCCAGGTCTGTCCTGACTGCTGGCCCGTAAACACAGCGATCTGTTCAGCAAGAGCCTCCACAGTGCTACTGCAGGAACCAAAGATCCGGAAAAAGGCTTGCATTTCCTGGAGTAAAAAACGCACTTCCAAGATCTCCAGCCTCGGCTTCAGCAAGTGTTCCTGGCTCAGGAGGTCAGCCAGAGAGTAGAGCTCATAGAATTCTGCTTCTCTTTGCAGCCTCTGATAGTCTGAAAAGTCAGTGGGTAAAGCGACCTGAAGAGTCCTCAAGAAGTCCATGATGTAACTAAACAAATTTCCGTCTCTATCCACAAAAAACTCCCCATTCACCTTCTTAAATTCACGGTCTTCATCGTTCAACATCCGTGCTAACCTGGATTCAGGGAACTGCTGCAAAGTAGAAGCCTGGGTTACAAATCTCACCCCTCCCACACTCAGAACAACCACCTCTCGATTACTCATCGTCATCTCAACCAGTCAAGAATTATAACACCCTGCTCTACGTGTTTGTGACTTTATCCTTCCTAAACTGCAAGCCATCTGCAGCTGCAAGAACTGTTCAGTGCTTTTAGCAAGTGTTTGAGCTGAGGTGTAGAGCAGCGATAGGATTCCCAGGCAACAAAGATGTAAATACCATGTACAATAGTTTTGTTTGCAGGGTTTGGTTGCTTGGAAACTTTGATTCTTGGAATTTAGTGTTTTATTTTTGAAATGAACAACTTCCAGTTCTACTTCTGGAAGACAGTTAATTGATCATCACACCTTATTAAACCTTCACAGAGACCAAAGAATATCCCCAAAGTATGACACATTTGCTTCCTGGAGATGTAAGAAGTTTTCATTCTATATATTGTTGTTCATAGGACCACTGTAAAAAGAGGTTGAATGTAATTCAAGTAATATATTTCAGTATTATACACTCTTCAGACAACTGAAGCTTACTTTTCACTTTAAATCATTCTGTTATCCTACGGCCAAGTCAATTAACTCAGAAAAGTGAACTCATTCCTGAAATAAGGTACATGAAATCAAATGGAACAGTAAAAGAGACTACATGCGTTCCAAGGCTAAAGCGCTTCCAAACACCAACAACATCCATATTCCTGTGACATTATGATCTCTATTCCAAGAAAACATTCACTCTTTTCCTCAGCTCTTGGAATTATGACCTGGAGATACAGAGAGGGAGGGGAGAGACACTGCCCTATCTGCCACCTTGGCAAGGCTAGAACACAAGCTGCCTTCCCCGGCTGACCAGGTGCGTGCGTTTCACAGCACAGAACTGTTTACACTAGGGCCTCTTTAAGAAGCAGCTTCCAAGAAACATGGATCTAACAAGACAGCTTAGATACCCTAATATTTTCATGCTGGAAAAGTAAACTGCAAAGTATGAACTATCTTGCTGCTTGTTCTTCTCTTATCAGCCTTTATTGATTTCTCTTTACCCCTACAATTTATTCAAGATGCTTGCTCTGAAAATGTGTTTTTGTATAGCATGTGTAAACAATAACAAATATCTACAGTACGGTGAATACACAAGATAATTACAACAAAAAAAATCTGTTTCAGTGAAAAGTAACAACCTCAGTGAGAAAGAGGTTCAAAAATGTGAATTAATGTACTCAGTATTTTGCAATGGATGGGCAGTCTTAAGAAGCCTCTCAGTATACCACTCTTCCCAATCGTAACTGTTCTTCCTCTTTCCAAACCACCTCCCAGTTAGGAAAATAATAATAATAATAACTAAGCTTTTTAGAAAGCAACACTTTTTATCAAAGGGTATACAATAGCTTATTCTACAATTATGTTACCATTAAACTAAGTACACAGTTTTGCCCTATATTAAGTAAAATGATGTACAATGAATAATGTTCTCATAATCACCACTGAAATAAAAATTCAGAAACAATATGTTTTTCAAAGCTCAATTTCACCTTCCAATTTATCAATGTTCAAACTATGTGAACATTAGGAATATTTTGGAAACATTTTGAATCTCTAAAATGTTTTCATTGGAAATCTTTAAAAAGAAAAAAACAACTAATTTTACAGAGTTTTATGTTTTCTTCACCAGATCTCTGTTACTTCTTACATTTCAGTAGGGACTTCACAACAATTTGTATTTGCACACAAACTGTGCAACATTATCCAGTACCACTAACGTATAGTTTTTACACTTTTCTCTTAAAAGTAAAGCTCCATCTGTCATCTGTTCCCAGTAAAAGACTGCATGATCTGCTATTTCCACTGTATCTGCCAAATAGGACAAGCTAATTGTAAAGAACTGAGATTTCCAGCACTGGAGATTGTCAACAACATACTCCACAAAGGACATTCTGGTGACAGCAAGGATAAGCAAGCAAATAAGAGAGGTCACTATGAATCTGAACGAAAAGACTGAGGGAATCTTGAGTTTAAGAGTGTTGTTCTCCTGAGGCAAGGAAAGCTTGTCCACATCAACTAGTTTTATTCCATTCCACTGGCTGGTATCAAAGTTCTTCATTGTAGGGCTGATGTCTACATTGGAACAAGGTAAAGGAGTTTCTTTGAGCACCTTGATTTTTTCTCTGAATTCCTGCATCTGTTGCAGAAATATAATGGGTTCAGATACATCTTTGAAGGCCTCTGCGATGTTAAAAGCCATTCGTTGCTCTTGTAGGATTGTATTCAGTTTATTGATTTCCGGGTCGTAGGCCTGCATCACTGCAAGCTTCATGGTCTCAAAGTCAGAGAGAATCTCATTTCGTTTCTGCTCTAGTGTGTGTTGCAACTTCTCAAAGAACTCTTTCACCTTGTCAGAATCTTTGGTCAGCATCTGCAGAGCTTTCCTCTTACTGGTTTCTAAGGTATCCAACCGAGAGAGGGCATCTCCGCAACGCCAAGTTTCAAAGCCCTGGAACAGGGTTTCAAACGCACGCTTCTCCTGGGAATAGGCCTCTTCGATAGAACAAAACACATGCTTCGTATGGTCACCGCGGGTGGCACAGACCCCACAGATCAGCTGCATGTCTGTCCGGCAAAAAATGTTAAGGGGTTGCCCACTGTGCACTTTGCACACAGGCATTTTAGGAGTTACTTTGATTTTGTTATACTTCTCCACAATACCTTTCAGCGAATAATTGACTTGTAAGCTGTTGACTCCAGTAACAGGAGTTTCCTTCCTGCACGTGGGGCACTTGAAAGGGGATGGTCTCCAAAGCACATTTCGCACATTCCCCTCGAGTATTCCTTCCAGACACTTCCTGCAGAAATTGTGTGAACAGGGCAGGACACGAGGATCATCAAACAGGCTACAGCAAATGGGACAGGTGAGATCTTCCTCCAGGAGCTCCATCATATCCTAGGAAAGAGAATAAAGAGAATAACAGAACTTTAAAATTTTATTTCTCCTCCAGGAAAACTACGCAAAAATTCATCTCCATCTGAGACAAGGCTCAGTGAGAAAAGGATCTACCCTTTTCCTCAAACAATCTTAAGACAAAGTCTCAGCTGGGTTCACACAACCAGTCCAGCCCCAGAACTGGAAACTTCACAAATGGATTAAATTAGTTGTGGTATCTGGCCACCAGATGGCAGGCACAAGAACAGCTCAGTGTCCAGGCAGAACCATTTTCTGACTCAACAAAAATGCTGGAAAAGGCTAGCCAAATCCAGCAAGAACTTTCTGTATCAAATGAAAATAACTCGTGTACTAATAATTCAAGACTTAAATCTTTCTCCACTGATGCAAGACTCAGCAATTGGATTTTCACCAAGGATACCAAGCTGATATGCCCTGCTAAGATTTGATCACTCTCTACTTGTTCAACTCATCCACAGCTTACTGTTTTAAACATCAAGCACCACTACTTCAAGAAAGCAATATTAGAAGGTGGCTGAAAAAGCAAAGTGTCGGAATTCCTTCAGCTACAAAATATGTGACATGGCTCTTTTCTTCCATCTGCAAAGACAAAGGTGAGTCACCATTTACTTAAAAACTTATATGTTTTTCTCTTGTTCCTGCAGTAGTTGTAAATAACCAAGCAAATAAATTATTGTTGAGCAATTCAACACAAAGTTAAAATACTTCAAAGAATAAGCTGCACATAATCCTGAAAATTCATAGTGGAAAAAAAAATTATTAACCATTTTTACTGCTATGCAATCTCTATTTCCAATTCCATTCTCACAATATCAGTGCTTCAGCAATTCCTCTTCCTGGACAGGACCTACAGGAAGAGGATTTATCATTTATCTTTGTACTGGAGTAGCCCTCTGAAGTCTCAGTGAGGGGACCCTGCCCACTACACTCCCAGTGGCTCTAACCAAAGTCAAGCTCTCAGATGCAGACACCTTATAACTACAGCATGCCCTAAGAGAACAAATAGCTAACAAAGACCAAAACTGGTGACAGTGAGTATTAGACAAATCTCTCAAACACTTAGTTTTGAGCTATACATTAAAAAGGTGCTTCCTTTGTATTGAATCCTTTCATATCATATACATATAAAAATAAAATTCCTTTATAAATTAAAAGATGTATCACAAAAAAATTGCATTCAAGTAGCCCCGTAGCAGCAAAGCATAGGAATGAGCTCTTCTAAATAGTTTTGATATTATTACTAAGGTTCCAGTCCCCTCAAAGAGATATAAAGTGGCAAACAAAGGGAGCCAGAAGAGCTGCAAGGGAAGATCCAGGCTGCACAGGGCAAGAAGAGCAGTAAAATCAATACCACTGATCCAAGAAAAGCAAAGATAGCTACAGGGAAGAAAGGGAATGTCAGTTCTGAGTTTCTGTCACAAGAGAACAGATACAGTTGCAGCAAGACTTCACAGTAAAAGCTATTCTTGAAAGGTGTAAGCAAATCTCCCACACTTCACCAGTGACAAGTAGGAGAATACATGTTTGTTTGGATAAGCAGAGTTTGAAAAAGTTGCCAACTTTTCTGCTCAGCCTCAGGACTAAGGTCATCGGGCAGAAGGTGGCCACCATTAAAACTAGAGACAAAAGCCCCTGAGAAAAGGTCCATTACTCCATTTGCAGCCTAAGGATTCCTATAAGACCGCAGATCCCATTCAGAAACCTTGTTTTCTAAAGGCAACATCCTCATTAGTAAGTCATTTTGAAGCACCTTTCACTGCTAGAACTAGCGAGGTTTCTCTCTTCCATCCTTTCCCTAATATTAAAAGAATGAAATGAAGGGAAAGGGATGATTTTGCCCCCATAGTCTTAAGTCTTCCTCTTTATGAGCAGATCTCTATTTCCAGCTTTACTCATAACTTTTAGCCATGGGTAGCAGCACGAAGAGGAGACAACTCACAGCTTTGCTAATGTGTGAAAAAGAGGAAGAACTGCAAAACTAAAACAGCATTTCTCCATTTTTCAGTATTTGGAAATTCACAGTACAGAAACTATTTGCTCTGGTCTACATCCTTTACCAGGGAAGATTTTACTTTTTAATCAGGGAGCAAGAAAACAGTCTTTGCATATCTGAGAGTACTGCAAACCGCTACAGAAAATGCTTACTACAGGTTTAATTGAAAATGCAGGACAAACAGTGAAAATCTTCATGCTCTTAAAAGCACAAAAACATGCATGAAAAAGTTTCATGATCCAAACAAAACTTTTCTGGTGCATTCCAACCCCATTTATCCAATTAAATAATTACGCTTTATAAATGGAACTGAATTGCAAGAACGTTATATGACCTCATTAAAAACTAAGGATTTAAAAAAAAAAAAGAAATGGGGAAGCCTATGAGCATGTTTTATTTTACTCTTGCAACAATGCCAGGAACACCAAACCAAGAATACTAAAACCTTGTATGACCGGTTGAGACAGCTGAATCAGCTTGGCAACTCAGTTTTATTTTTCAACTTCCGTCTTCCTTAAAACATTAATTTCAAGTAATACAATTCCTGTGGATTAGAACATCCATTTTATTAGCAACTTGACAATTGCATGAGTGACTACAGCTCAAACTCCAACAACATCTCAGCTTCTCCATTGAGCAGCTCTCTGCACAGCTTCCGACATGGGTATGGATGGCCCTAGGACCTGTCACCCAGACAAAAAGGCACAGCAGCTGTCTTCCTTCACCTGAGCCACATGACTTCTGTGGCTACAAACCCAGGAGACTGCACCCCTTAGAGCAATTTTCATAGTTTCATCATTCAGAAGATGAGATAAACGACTCAACCTATAAACACAAAAAAGGAAGCTCCATAGCTTAATTCCACACTCCAAACACTGTATGAGAGACAAATTCATCTAGGATGTTTCTCAACACAGAAGTTGGGTTTATCAGCTAGCAGAAGGCAGAAGGCAAATCAAAACTTCACCAAGCTGATTGCAGCATACAAATTTCTTCAAACACAACAAAAAGACAGCTCGCACTGAATAACAAATTTCCTGCAATGACAAGTAAGTATTCTAAATAAAACTTGACAGAGTCACACTGCATTTCCACAAGCAGTTGAGCTGGTCAGGAGCGGTATTCTCCCCCTTCCTTTGCAAGGGCCCTGGTCCTTGTCAGGACCTCCTATGAGCTACTTCACTAGCCTTTCAGATTAGTGCATTGAATCAGCTCAAAGAGGGTCCTGCAAGAAAAGGGCAAGAGGAAGATGGGAACTCCTCCTTTTGGCAGCAACAGTGTTTTGATTCTGCTCACCCCATACACAGGAACCGCAGACTAACTGGGCTTCGTTGGAGACGTTTTAACACGGAGCAGTTGACCTCCAGGTATGTTAGGCATTCGCGCAGCCAAAAAGACCTGAAGAGAGTGGCCATGCTTTAAATCAAATATTTCATAGCCAAAGTTTTTTCAAAAGTACTGTGCAGATGCAACACGTCCAGCTTTTAGTAAGCTAGAAAGGCCTGAAAAAATAAGCAATTACAGTTAAGTGCATTTACAGCTCTAAGAACATTGTTTCACTAGCAGAGTTTGAGAGCCCACCAAACACATGATGCAAGGGCAGCACCACTGCATACTTCCGCGTTAACTCATCAGCAGCCTCTTTATCCGTCTCTACGGGCAGGAATTCCCAAACCGCTTCTGCTTACAATCCCCCGCTTCTGCCAGGCTCCCGACCCCAAACGCCGGGATGAACAACGAGGTCTCTGTTGGGCCCACGACCCCGCTCCCGCACAGCCACGACCTGCCCTGGGTCACAACCCCGGCGGGGACCCTTCTTCCAGCGGATAACGGTGCTCAGAGTCGCTCAAAGACCACGCTGATGGAGGGGGGGAGGGCTGCGGAAGAAAAACCCTAAGGATAATTGTCCCTTCCCCTGCTCGCCCGCTGCCCTCGCTCCGAGAGAAACGCGCTATTCAGCCGCTTCACAAAGCCACGGGCTTAACCGCTGCCTCTAGCCAAGCCGCGGCGCACGCAGACAAAGGGCCACAGAGCGCCCTTCGCGCACAGCGAGCTTTCCCCGCCTGCTGCCGCTGCCGCCGCCTCCTCCTCCTCCTCCTCCTCCCCCGGGCGCACGGGCCGGGGCGGCGGCGGCCGTTACTCACCATCGCTGGGACCGCGGCTGCTGCGGCGCGCGGGGCCCGGCGCGGCCCGGCCGCGGCGCGGGCTGCGGCGAGCGGCGCGCGCGAAATGGCAGGGGCGGCGCGAGAAAATGGTGCCGCGCCCCGCGCCGCGCCGGCCGCCAACGCCAACGCCGCGCGCCCAACCGCCAGCCAGCGAGCGCGGCGGCGGCCGCGCAGCGGCGGGGGCGGGCGCAACGGCCAACCGCCGCCCCGCCCGGGGCCGCCACCCACCCCCCCGCAGCCCCCGGCCCCGGCCCCGGGCTGCGCAGAGGGCGGCCGTGCTGCCTGGCGAAGCAGGGCGGCTGCAGCTCTTTTGGGCGCCCTGAGCCGGCGGTTGGGGCCTGCGGCCCGGAATGAGGGTGCCCGCCCCCGGTGCGAGGCGCCGAGGGGCCGCTGTCGTGTCCTGGCGTGCCGGGCCGGCCCTCGGCTGCCGCTTCCGTGCGTGAGGCTGCCGAGCCGAGCGGCGGCTCTGGGGCAGCTCAGCTGCAGCATCTTCCTCTTCCTGGAGGCACGATGGGAAAAAAACAAGCGAATTGGGCCAGAAATTCTCATGCACGCCGTAAGACAGTGGCGACACGTTCCTGTTTGCTTTAACACACCTTGTGTATTATTTTCTGCTGGTGAATCTGTTACCAGTACTCAGCTAAGGATGGGTAATGTGGCCCATTAAACCACTCCGATTTCCCCACTATAAAACCCGCAGCCACAGCAGGAGCCGGAGCAGGAGGGAGCCCCGCATCCATCTGCAAGGATCCTCCAGTTACAGGACTGTGAAACCGGAGCTGGGATGCGGGGAGACACTAGAGCAGCTTTGTGGGTTTTATCCCTTTGCAGCCCTTCTGCTAGTTGTCAGTCAACATAACGGCTCTCGCATCCAAGCCAAAATGAACCTATTTACGAGTTGGATTTTGTGAAACACGACATCAAAAGCTGTTCCACAACTGATATACTCTGCTTCCTGCGTTCTTGTCATTCGCTTGCTCTTCATTCACACTTCATTCATCCGCTGCAGTCACAGCATTCATCGGCACATGGGATTATGCATGCTGAGGACTGCTCACACAAGTCAAGTTTGCAGGCTAGACTGTATGAAGCTTCCTCGCTTGTCTGGCATCTTTCTTCCAGTTCTTTAGGAATTTGGATTTTAAAACTCAGTAACACACTGAGGCTGCAGTTCCCCATTTACTGCTGCCAAAAGAGGGAGATCCCTTGGCCTTCCTCCTGCCCTAGTTCCTCCTTCCTCTTCCTCGTCTTCCCCTCCTTCCCTCCTGCCGCTTTCACCTGAGCTGGCCTGTCCCCTCAGGTGAACTCAATGGGAACAGTTTGACCAATGAGCAGTATAATAAAAAATCCTATTCAGAGTGCTCACGCGCTTGCGTATTTGATCCCTGATTTATTGCAGAATGGTTGCAGAAGTCAGAATTGCTACACAACAGCAACCAAGATCACTCTCCTTTCATAGGTGCAGTGTAATGGCACATTTGTTTCTAGTTGATTGGTCGGTGTCTTTGCAGTTTTTAGAACAAATAATTGCAGGTAGTTTCTGAAAACTGACAGTTTAATCCATTCCTCAACTACCAAAATTGTGCTCAAGTGATATCCCCATGCTTGCACATTTACAGTTGCCAAGTGTCCCTTGTCCATGCTTTCCCAACAGCCATTTTTATAGGAAGAATTCCCTAATTTTACTAATCTTTTTTCTGTAATTTTGTGGTTACAGATTTTAACAACAACATGGCATTTTATATTCCTCACACATTCTAAGTTAATGTATTTCTTGTATCACTTTTTTTCCTGATATATTTTTAGAGTGAATTTTATCCTCCAGTAATCCTTTTGGCTGACATTAGCTCATTTTCTTTGTCCTGCTCTGGACTGCCTCCTTATAAAGAAAGAGGGAGCTGTATGGGCACAGGAGTGGAGAACTGGCTTCCTGGGATATCTTTTCTTCATTGGGACCCTCTGAAAATTTTATTAACCCTTCCTTCCCTGGGCCTTCTGTCAAAACTGAAAGCTGAAATCTCAGGACAAACACAGCAGCTACAATATCATTTCCTATGCAGCTGCAGGATTTCTGTGTTTGATGCACAGAGAGACAGTGCTCCACTAGCTGAGTGTGCCATGGCTGTCTTGAGCATGATCAAATACAGTTTGGTCATTTTACTACCTCTGTCTCAGTGATTATTTCTAATACACATTTAAAATACGTAATAGAGCTCAGGAAGCTGTACACAACCAACTTTGTTGCACAAATGTGATCTGTCTTTCTGCACATAAACTCTTTGTTGTTTATACAGTTTTTCAATAGCAGTTTGCTTATGAGCTTGTACTGACACACCTGAAAGTGCGGAGTGTCTTCCTGAAGCATCATCAGAGGCCAGATGTTGACGCTTCGGAGAAAGGTTCTGGCTGATGAAGAGCATCAGTAGATCTGTGGCAATATCTCCCTATCTAGTAAAGAAGCCAAAACAAGGGAAATACAGGCTCAGGGGAGAGTCCCAGGTCCAACTGAAGCGTTAGATTAAATGTCACCCTTGGGAGGATCCAAAATACATATATTTGGAAGGAGTTATAAAATAGTGACAACTACTATTTTTACAAGGCAAACACATCTGTATTTGTGTTAGGATAAAGGGATAAGGCCTACTGTCATGTATAAACTACAGAGCGAGCCTAGATTGTGGTTCTTCTATTAAGTGTTAGGGCAGGAGATTTCCGAGGCTGAAGCTGTATTGCGTGGGGCAGTCAACCTTACGGCTCTGTGCTGCTACTCTCTTCCCTTGTACCAGCTCTGCCGCTCGTCGCATGCTGTACAGTTCAGTACAAGATCAGACGGTCACCAGAGCTAACATGGAAGAGAGAAACAAGATTTTCCCCTTTCTGTGGAAGGAAGCCATTAGACTGACTCAAACCATGACAGGTAATTTTACCCCGAGAGGTGGATTCACAGGAGGCTTAAGCCAACCTGAGACTGTGCTACCACCAAAAGAGTAATAACATCCTTTTCCCCTTCCCTTAGTCATGCTTTCCTGATGCCTCCTCTCGGTTGGCTCTGACAATCACGTGGCCACATGTTAAGTTAGAACCACTTGCCAACGGAGCTGAAAGCTAATCCAGTAAAAAAAAAAAAAAAAAAAAAGTTTTCAGCAGGATCAGTTTCCTCATCCAGCTTATCCTGCAGCCACACAAATGCTGATGCCAGCATACGGGAGCCAGAGAAAGTGCCCTTGCAGTGGCAGCCCATGCACACTGCGACATGAAACAGAGCTGCCTCCCGCCGGCCATAATTTCACAAATGCTTCTAGGCAGCTCTTGCCGGCACCGCTGCCAAAAGTAACATGGTCTTGCCCTTTGGCCGCACCAGCTGCTCATCCCAGGCCCCAGCCACTCTCTGTCTTGTGCTGGAAGGTATCTATCTGTCACAAAGATGTTGGATAAAAGTAGCTGGGGTTGAAAGTAACTTTCTTTTTCCGTGTTCATGTTCGCCATCATTAAGGCTTCTCTGAAGCTATGCTACCGAACACTTAGCACACCAGAGTTGTCTCCTAGGGTGAAGCACCA
The DNA here is from genome assembly GCF_036417845.1 of Apteryx mantelli. NCBI lineage: Eukaryota > Metazoa > Chordata > Aves > Apterygiformes > Apterygidae > Apteryx > Apteryx mantelli. The sequence goes on from NC_089978.1 coordinate 32,304,043, forward strand.
AGGAAAAGGGAATAGTTAAGGGGTCTGTCATCTCCCTTGGTATTTTCCATTTTTATCCCCTGGCTCCACATCTGCCTTTACTTCCCGCTGATGGAGGTTAAGGCTTCACCTCCTATTGCGGAGGTGTCAGGGCACACAGGCAGTAAAATCCAGCCTTCAGGATAATGACTTCTTAAAACACACTGCTTTATGCAGCTGTGTGAACATACCCCCAAATGCAGAGAGACAATCTGAGATATACTGTGTACTATAGGGACCTAAATATGGAAATAAATCTGCAACAGATTTGATGCGATAGCAGCTCAATAACAAGACACTGTAAGATAACATGAATACGGAAACTATTCAAAAACAGCTCCGTGTATCAAACACCTTAAACACGTATAAACGTTTCACAACTATATTGTATCTGACTATATTTCTTTTCAATAGATACATCTGGACTATATTAAACACTCCAAAAGAGAGATCAGAGAAAGCAGTTTCTTGTTACTGTTTCATAAAAGCTACTTTTAATATGCATTGTAGAAATACCAGGCATTAAAAAGCCGTGAAGGATCATCAGCAGTTGAAATGATCAACGGCAGTTTTGAGGTCTGAATTTCAGAGACTGCCTTGATATCTGCAGGGTCTCTGATGACTCTTTTAGCAGTATTGAATAGCTTTGTAGTTTTACACACAGAACTTTGACCCACACGGTTAACTAATATTCAGGGCTTTGCCAGGTTTTTCTGCGAGGAGGAAAAATTGATGATAAATTCAGTTATCTCCTTAGTGTAATCCTATTTATTTACAAAGAATGTACAGCCACGTCCCATTTCATTGCACGCAGAGGAAGCGAATGGGAGGGAGCGCTGTGCGGCAGGCCAAGTTTGCTACTCTCGCCAGAATGCTTGCCCAGAAGAAGCTGTCCCTTGGCTTTTTCTCAGGGCCATGCACCACTGCTTCTCCCACTGTCTGCTGGCTCTCGCGTGGTGTTTCCGGTCCCTGACATGCACACAGGCAAACACAGCTGCAACCAATCTGTGCTCTCGCTGCTGCGTCTGCAAACAGTCCCTTGAGAAAACTCTCTGACTTTCCCCAAATTAGTGCTTGCTCATATGAGTTAGCTCAACTTAGTGCTTGGCCATGTAGCCCCGTGCCTCGGGCAGTGGTTTCTAGTTTTTAGCTATCTTATGCCATAAAAGGACTTAATTACTGAATGAAGTGTGGCCAGCGTGCCTGTCAGTTTTAATGAGGTTTGTGATTGCCTATAGATCAAAGCTCTGCAACAGTGGGTATTGCTAATATGGCATAAAGAGGAAAGGAGGAGTGACCTCCAAAGTAAACAGAACAACTAGGAACAAAATTAATTTTCATATACAATTTCTTCTAAGACTTGGTGAATGTCAGATTAACTGTACAAAGCAGAAGACATCCTTCAGAATGCTAATCCTTACAAGAACACCACATAATGATGATTTCAAAAGTACAAGCACAACCTGTTTTTCATCCGAGACCTTGTCTATATCATCTTCCAAACCGCAGGCCTGACCCTGCGAGTGGAAGGACTACTTTCAATAAACAAACCTTGATTTTCCAGGCCTGCACTATCATTTACCTCTCTGCAAGTTGCATGAAGATGTTACAAAATCCACACCAGCATATTTTAAAACTGTTCTTTCATTGGCTGTTCCCAGGGGTAAATGCCCCCACAAAGCTCATGGCAAGGCAGAAGCAAGCCCTAATAGTTTTTACTGTTAGGGTTTTAAGGAGAACAGGGATGAACAGGAATTATTTTTCTGAGAACTGAACTATGAAGCATGTTGTATTAGAGGCTGTAGCAACAGGTGATATATATAGTTCCCCCTCCCCTTTGGCTTCAGTGATATCAGGGAACCTTATTAAAACGTATTTGTCTGCTGATGCGGATCTGCTTCGCAGGGTTAATGAGAGACAGTTATGTTTCGTGGATGGAGCTCTGAGCTAGAGGACAAAACAAGTCAATGACCATGGTTTCAACGCAGCAGGACCTTCACATATGCCTGCATCTGTGAAATGGATGGGACCGTTTTTCTCCTGCTCTTCTAACATGGTTTCCAGACAAAATGTCTCTGCTGCTACTGTTCAAGGAAATAAAGTTGAAACCCTGTGAGCAACAAACATGTTTAGACATGCCGTGCATAATTTTGCTTCCAGTGTGGGAGGGCCCTAAATACTTGGCCTCCCCAATGAAAAGAAATGCCCGTTCCTCAAGAAAGGCAGAAGCTGAATTAACCCTTCGCTACCAAGCACTGTTACACTTCTAGATACTGAGCCCAGCTCTTCATTTCCTTGGGGCAGTTTTTCATGCATTGTAAAAATTGTGAGAAACCTCAGGGTCCTAATATGCTCGAAACAGGCTGACAAGGACATTTGCAAATACGGTGCTCTCTTGCTGGCATTTCTCACCTCGGCCTCCAAGAAAGGCATACGAACAAACCACGTTTCCTTAACGGCTGCCTCCTGCCTTCCTGCCGCTTGCCCAGCATTACACCTAGCGGACTTCGCCAGGCGCTGGCGCCTCTGCTCAGGGCCCGGCTCTTCTCGTCAGCTTCGCCTGCGCGCCTCATTGTGACACCAGGACGTCCGCAGCTGTCGTGGCACTCCATGGCCAAGCCCACCGCTTTTCTGAGCCGCGGCGCACACTTCGCCCCGCAGCCACTTGCAAAACCAGACGCTCAAGTTAAGAGACTAGTGGAGCAGGAAGCCGGTGGCAAGGCAGCGCCAGAGGTTGCTCCAAAGAGCCCCGTCCCCCTTTGCACAACAGATTTGGCAACGCTGAGCACTGTGGCAAGGCACGTTTGTTTTCCCCGTGGTCATTTGGGGGAGAAAGGGCCTATTGGGCCACAGAGAAAGAACGGGACAGGAGGTCATTTGGAGGTTAGGTCTTTTTTTTAAGATTTTTTAAAATATATATTAGCATTTGTCATTTAGCATTTACTGTACCAAACTCGCGGTGTGTGGCAGACAATAAAAATCCCACAGTGACTTAAATGGGAATAATTATGTGAAAAACAGGTTACCAATCAGAATGATGATACCCTACATACGAAATAAATAAATATCAGTTTCTAGCTAATATTTACTTCTTAGAAGTTCAAGCATAATCCCATTTGGCATATTTTAAGGAAGTGAGCTCTTGACCCCAAATGTTTATGGGCTGTAACAGTAAGTCTAATAAAAGAAAGGAAGCATATTTTAAAACTGCTCTTAAAATCAGATGGGTTTTAGGCACAATTTTCAGAAAGATAGCATTTCACCTCATGTTTCAAGTAAAGGGGTGTGACTGATACAGCCCATCCAGGCCAATAAGGTATTTCTTGTTATGAAAATTTCTTTTAACGAGGGTTTTTGACTATCCATTTTAAAAAAATCCTAAGATAGATAACCTTGTACCAAATGGGTTAGATTAGCTGCATCGTATTATATAGGGTAATAAAATGTTAAGGGAGCTTTCTAAGGGAGCTTTCTAGGTGAAATGCCACAAAATGAGACACCAGCTGAAAATCATGAGAAACAACAATTTCATCCCAAATTGGTTTGGAGATAAATATGGCTTTAAATATATATATTTAAATGGTCTGCTGTCTGCAAAACATTGTAGATCAGCAGTTCACAGCACAACATTTGCTGGATATTTTTCTGTAGACAAATAAGAACCTGCCATGTTATCACTCTTTACTATATTTGTTGGAGTAGCACATCAGAGCTGGATACTACGTGTCCTAGAGCTCTAGAGCTTTTGCTAAATCACTTGAGAAACACTTGTGTAACCCAAAGGCTACAAATCCAGCTAAAGCTATTTAAATTAAGGGACATTCTGCCACTGTGAAAGGGACACAAAGCTGGTTCTAAAATGTGACCCTGTACTTCGCAATAAAATAAGTGCAGTAATAGCATCCGGGCCTTCCACCAAGTACATGTGGCAGTATTCACTGCTCAGTTCAATTGGTCCTGAGTAAACCAGGAGAAAGGCTCCACCAAAGCTGTTGAATACAACTGTACTAATGAGAAAGCACTCTAGAAGCAAACAAGACTTAAAAAACTGAGAGTTAAAGCTGACTAGCCAAGACAGGTTTGGAAGATGCATTCATAAGCAGTTACAATCAAAAGTTGTATCCACTGAAAGAGGCACCTATTCGATTTAGAATGATAGTCACTCTTTTATTTTGGAAAAAAAAACTTGTTTGCACAGGTAAGTGAACTGAGAGGGGTGACAAGTTCTATAAACTTTTATAGTCTTTTTGTAACACTTTGGAATAATGATATAATAAATAGTGAAACAGAGAATATCTCCTGTGCTGGAATGATGCAAATTAAGGTGCACGCTTCTAACTTGCCTTCTTATAACCTATAAACATATTGAAAGATAGCCAGAATAGGCTGGGGAAAGGCTATAGGGCTTCCCCACATTTTAGAGCAGCCTGTGAGAAGTGCAGAGGGGCCAAACAGGAGCCACACGTTGTCTTCTCAACGCTTTCATCATCCTCTGAGTGTCCACCTTGTCCTTTTGCCGCTCTCGGGACACACACATGGCTGTGTGGCTGACCCTGTCCCGCAATCATCTTGCAAGAGGACGCGTGTCACAGAGAAAGGCGGATGCCTGGCCTTGGCTGCTTGGTCCAACACAAGCTCCAGCTGTCTCTGCCCTGCTCCCCTGGCGCGGGGCTGTCATTGGGAGCACTGCATCAGGGCACTGCGTTAAGGTTTGAATATCCAAGTATAAGAGAAGGAATGTTTTCCACTGGACTCTGAAAGCCTTGGCAAGACTGAGCATACTGGTGCTGTGTGGGTCGGTCCTGCCCCACCGTGAAGCAGACCCGTGTTGCGTCTTCCTCTCCAGAGCGCCTGCAATAGCTGCTGTCGTGCAGGCCAGACATCGGCTGTTTGACATACGCAAAGCGCAACCAGTGGAAAAAGGCAGACTCGCAGGGACCACGGAAACAGGTGTAGAGACCCCAGGGACCAAAGACAGGGTCTCTGCCAGGCGAGATTGTGTGAAAGTCTTGCTTCAAGGAGTCTGCCTTTTTTTTATTTTTCCAAGAAAAAAAAATTACGTAAAGAAGATAAATGTGGTTCTCATTACTTGGAGCCATGAATAACTGACCAGTGACTTTCCAAGAAGGATTCCATTTTCACATGGCCCAGGACAGGATTGTTAAAAGTTCGTTGACATGGTATCTACCATCTGCCAAATATGTGTGTATATATATATATATATAAAAAAAAAGGGGGGATAGTGAGCATGATTTCAAAATGTGAAACACATGCTGCACATTGTTGTCCTGTCAGCTCGCAGGTTCCTGGCATATCTCACCGCAGTTGTTAGATGTGCGGGTTTTTTTTAAGTAGTCATTTACTGTGATTACATTTGACTTGAAGAGTAAAGCGTCGCATCAAGTGAGCAAGAAATTCAGACTTTATTCTTCAATTGTAAAAGAAAAAAAAAACAAAAAGAGTACATTTCTGGCTGGCTATTCACATGTTTTTGAACTTTCACTTCCTACCAAAAGACACATTTTTAATGGGATCTTTTTAGGGAGTGTTTTTTTTTGATTTTGTGAGAGCTTAGAGGCAAAAAATCCGTGGGGTGCCCAAGGCAGGATGGAAAGAAAGGCGTCGGCCGCCTCAGGGAGCGCGGTACCTGCCACGGTGCGACGTGGGGAGAGAGGAAAGCCGAGGCTCCACGGGGACGGAAGCAGGGCCTGAGGCAGCACCAGCGGCATTACTGCGGCTGGGCTTTATGGCTGTTTTTGCCTGTCGGCCCCGTTTGTTCCACTGTTAATCCCCAACGGCCCGTCCCTCGGGGGTAGCGAGGGGGCGGCAGGCGCCGCCGGACCCTCGCGCCCGGCCGTTGGGCGGAAGGGGAGGGAGGGGGAAGCGGCGGCGCCCCCGCGGCGCTACCTCCCGCGCGGCAGGGGGCGCTGCGCCGCGGCCCCGCCCCGCCCCGCCCCGCCCCGCCGCGCTCGCCGCCGCTCGTCAGCGTCTGCGCGCCGCTCGGCTCGGCTCGGCTCGGCCTGGCCCGGCCCGGCCTGCGCGGGCAGCCATGGCCGCCTCCGTGTTCTGCTGCCTGCGTTGGTGCGGGGACGGCGGCGGCGGGCACATCCCGCTGAAGGAGATGCCGGCGGTGCAGCTCGATACGCAGCACATGGGTAAGGGGGGCGGGCCCGCGTTCCCCCCCCCGCTCCGCCGCTGGCCGCCCGCGACGCGCGGCGGGAGGGGGGAGGGGGCGCCAGGCGCCGCGGGGGGCGGGGCGGGTCCGCGCGAGAGCCCCGCCCCCTCCCCGCCCCGGCGCCTCGCCCCGCCCCCGGCCTGGCGCCTCGTGCCGGCCGGCGACCCGCGCAGACGCTGAGGGGTGCCGGGGAGCCCTTCCCGGGTTATCCCGTTCAGAGGGGGAAAAAAACACCAAAATTGCCTCCCAACCCACAAGCAGGTGTGTGGTTAAGCTCCAAGGGGTCAGCGGGGCCTGCTGGGCTCAGAGGGACCCGGCAGGGGAGGCATCGTGGGGGCCTGGGCCTGGGCCTCACTTGGGGTGTCTGGTACCCGGAGGTACAGTGATGCCCGAATTGCAGTGTTGCTGAATAAGCAGGCGGCAGCAGCAGCATCTCTCTGTACCAGCGGAGGTGCCCGGGCCCTTCCTGCAAAGAGACTGAACGCTGTGTTGATGGAGGTGTAGTTTTGTTTCACTCTATTTTAATCCTACCACAATGAGTGGAGGTGTGCATATGCCTTTAAAATGTGTTTTCTCCCATAATGCCATTAACTATGCTGACAAACTCACGTTTATAACTACTCACGTTAGAAGAATTTGCCTGTTTTCACCATTCAAGTACAGGTATTCTTGGATGCTATGTCAGAAAGATTTGTTTCACAGTTTGTCAAGGAGCCAAGAAAATGTGAGGCTGTTTTAGACGTTGTTCATGGAAATAGTGAGTTTATAGAGGAAATCAGAAAATAATTTTGGATTAAGTTCAGTTTAAGCTGATAAGTAAGGTACATGGCTGTGTTTCTCACTTCCAGAGAACATATTTTGAGAAAGGAAGGCTGCCTGATGGAGACTGAAGATCTTGGTCAAGCCTGGCAAGGGACGATGGCTTAGAGCTTGGGGCAAAGGGGGGACAAGCTCCTGTAGTGGAGACAGATCACAATGGAAGGAGCAAAACCAGCTGGAGTCTTGTCCACGCTGCTTTTTGAGAATGATCCCTGGAATGAACTATCCACAAAACTGTGCTTGGGCTTTGTCATGGAGAGAGTTATTCAGCATCATCCGCAACAGGCTGAGGGAATGAGCTAGGAGGAAAGCAGTGAGGACAACCAGGGGTCCAGTGCTCAAGCACAATTCTGGGCCTATTTTTATTTAATTGTGTAGGTGGACATTGACCATCTACCATGTTCTTGACCATGGCAGCAGTGCCTAAAGCTGAAGTTTTCCACTGAAGAAAGGGAACTTAGCAGTGTCCAGTATTACATCTTTTTTTTTCCCTCTGTATTGGAAGGCATGTTTCTAATAAAAAGTGTGTTTCAGAGAGTAATTAAATGGCTTACAACTCCTTCAAACATTTCTACCCAGTGTGCCTTTCCTTCTGTTTGCAGATTTTTTTTCTCCATCATGTAGAGACAGGGTGCAGGGATTAGGTCCTTCTCACAGTGAACCCTTTCTGACTAAATTTTAAGTTATGCTTCTGATGTGGCTGAGCAAAGGTTGTAATCAGCATGGTGCCTTAAAACCCAAGAGGCGAAATTAGAACAGAGTATAGATTTTAAATAAATAAACCGTAGCTGAAAGATGAAGTAGCCTATAAACAGTTTTTCTTTTCTTACTTCAAAGCATGGCCCATCATCATAATTCTCACAGACTAATGAAGCTCTTACTTGGAGTTGAAAGAAAAAAATTGCTGTCAGTGTTTAGGACTTTTAAGGTCTGCCTCCAGATTTCTAAAAAGGTTTTGAAGTTTTGTGGGCTTTTTTCTCTTTGCAGGAACAGATGTCGTCATTGTCAAAAATGGCAGAAGAATATGTGGCACGGGAGGCTGCTTAGCCAATGCACCTTTGCATCAGAACAAGAGCTATTTTGAGTTTAAAATCCAGTCCACAGGTTAGTCAGCAAAAAATTTACACTTTTAAACTTGGAATGATATGTCAGATTGCCTGCTGGTAGTTGTATCTCAAATACTGAGCACATACCTCATTCTTATTGCATCCTTGAACTTTGTGAACATCAGAGAGTTTTATAAGTTGTCATTGAGTAAAAAGAAATTTCAGGTTTTCGAAATTGTGGCTCTGAATTATTAAAAAGAATGGTACGTCTATTTACCAAAGAGGTGCAAATGCTAAAACATTATACTATTCTGTATGTTGTTATAAGTATGTTTTTCAGTTAATATATTTTAGAAATGTTTTTTGGTAAAACCCTGCAGCTCTGAAGTGTTCTTTTTATTTTTTTAACTAGTGCAGTTTATCCAGCAATATCTGTAGCTCTTTGTCTACCTTTATTTGCTTCTAATATGCACTGTGTTTGCCTCAGCAAGGGAAGCACTTGTGCCACACTTTGCTCTTCAGCTGAGGGCATGGCACCTATTCAGGCACTGCCTTATCAAGAAGGAGCCTTTCAGCACACTCTTTATTTATTTGGTTGGTTTGTGCAGGCTTGTAATGGAAAGTGGCAGGAAGTGAAAGAGATTTGGAAACGCCATGCTTTTATTAGTACAGCCGGCTTCACTAGTACAGAGTGGACTTCAGAGTTGTCTGTATTCTAATATTTAAGCCTGTATTTTTATAAACGGCAAACACCTTAAAAATGAAATCGTTCTTCCTCTAAGCTTGTGGGGGGATGGAAGAAGGGAGTGTTAGTCCAAAGATGTCTTGCTGGTCATTACAATATTAGCTGGAGCTAATACTGTGCTTTTTGGGTGACGGTTGTTTGCATTCAGCTGGATTGGAGTGCAGGCAGTGTGAGGGCAAACCTGTCCAAAACACCTTGCAGTTGGTTTGACCGACCGTGGTTAAATCTTGTAAACCCCAGCACAGTCTTAACTTGGCAATTTTAATATCCGTTCTATTGGGGTAGAATCAGCTGTGTGGTCAGACTGGAGCATCTCTCTTATGAGGAAAGACTGAGAGAGCTGGGCCTGTTTAGCCTGGAGAAGAGAAGGCTGAGAGGGGATCTTATCAACGTGTACAAGTATCTGAAGGGAGGGTGTCAAGAGGATGGGACCAGACTCTTTTCAGTGGTGCCCAGCGACAGGACACGAGGCAACGGGCACAAACTGAAACACAGACGCTTCCATCTGAACATGAGGAAAAACTTTTTCACTGTGAGGGTGACAGAGCACTGGAACAGGTTGCCCAGAGAGGTGGTGGAGTCTCCTTCTCTGGAGATATTCAAAACGCGCCTGGATGCAATCCTGTGCAATGTGCTCTAGGTGATCCTGCTTGAGCAGGGGGGTTGGACTAGATGATCTCCAGAGGTCCCTTCCAACCTCAGCGATTCTGTGATTCTGTGATTCTGTTCTTCACCCATGGTCATTACTCACACAAACACAGTATCCATGTTCTTATGCTTTAGTTTAAAAACACAGAAGTAAACTCTTGTGGTCCCTGTGAGCCCTATCCTGTCCATTCCTGTGCCCCAAGGCAGGAGAATTGTAGAGCACTTAGCTTAACTTTGAATCACAGAATTGTCCCTGGGCAATCTGTTCAGGCTCATGTAGCCTGACTATTAGAAATTTTTTTTTGAGTCACATCTGAATCTTTTTCACAATCTGATCCTCTTCACTCTGAACATGTAAGTATTAGAATAAATTGTTCTGCGATTCTGTCTTCTGAAACTAATTTCTGTATATTTTTGCCTCATTTTAGTCTTCTGTAGATTAAACAGTCTCATGTCTTTCGTTGTCTCCTCACAGATCATGTTTTCTAGATTTCTGATTGTTTTTGCTGTTTCTTCCACAATTTCTCTAATGGATCTAATTCATCTTGAGGTGTGATGCTTAAAATGGTTGCTGTGCTCCAGCTGCAGCAGCAGGAGAATACAAGTCCTTCATCTACTTTACATACGATGCGTCTGATTTATACATGCCACACATCCAGAATTTTTTCACAACAGTAGGACATAGACTTGTGGTGCCATTCAGCCTGTGGTCTATAATAATCTCCACATTATATTCTGTGAACTGGTTGCCAAGCCAGTATTGTATTTGTGCAGTTTATTATTCCTACTTACCTGCTGTTCTTTGTAGTTCAGTTAAAGCAACTGCATGCTCCTTATTTCAGCCCTTTAAACCAATTTGTCAGCATCATGCAAAACTTGAACAGCCTTGGAAGAGTTTGCAATCCTGTCAGATTGGTATTGGCAGCACGTTTAATAAGCACACTGTCACATTATCCAAGTCATTAATCTAAATACGGAACAGTATCTGACCTTGGGCATGTAATACAAAGCCTCAAACCCCACTTGAGTCATCCTTTTGATTTGACAGGCTACTATTGATAAGTAGTCTGGGAATACAGTTTTCTATCCAGTTGTGCATTCACATTGCAGTAACTTCATCTAGACCATATTTTCCTAATTTGAGCATTTGAATGTCGTATGAGGTTCAAAAACATTACCAAATCAAGATCTGTCATATTTACCATATCTCCTTTATCCCTAGGGTTAGTCTAGCTAGCTGAAAAGGGAAATTACATTGTTTTGACTTGATTTGTTGTTGACAAATCCATGCTAGCTGGATTTATTTTTTACCTCCTTTTAGTTTAGCACAGGGAGTTTGTTTCCGTTATTTTTCTGGGAAGAAAAGATTAAGTGGTTTAGAATTCTCTGGATCCTTCTTTTTTCACGATACATGCTGTCTCTTCAGTCTTTTGTGACTGCTGGTATTTCCAATAGAATTTAACTGCTAAGATCTCCCTGGCAGTTGTTTAAAAACACGTTCTTTATGCTGTCCTGCTGCAAACGGTCTTCAAATGAATAACTTATCATCATGTTAACGTTACGTTTTAGGGGTTTGGGGTATTGGAGTTGCAACCCAAAAAGCAAACTTGAATCAAATTCCTCTTGGTCGAGATGTCCATAGTCTGGTGATGAGGAATGATGGAGCTCTCTATTATAACAACGAGGAGAAAAATAGACTGCCAGCAAACAACCTTCCTCAGGAGGGCGATGTGGTGGTGAGTTTCTTAAGGATTCTTTATCTTCAGCAGCTGTTCCCAGACTTTTCCTATTTGCAGCTGTGTGGTCAGACTGATCATTTCAGTTGAATTATTGTTTGGCTTGCATTGCTCAGTTTGGGAAGTGGTGACATAAACTGCTGTTATATTTGAATGGATCAGCAGTCTGGATTTCAGTGGACTTTGGTCTCAGCATTCATGTGTTTCTAAGGGGGATAGACTTTACCAGTGTTTGAAAAGTAGCTTCTAATGCTCTGTTGCAATCTGGTTGCTGTATCTACCCAGTTGATAACTCCCACCTCAAGGATCACACATTGCTTGAGGTGGGACTTTCCTGAATAAATAACGTGCTAGAATGCGTTACATAATTATGCAACATGTCCAGCTGAACTTAATATCCTGTAGCTAACTGATTAATAGTTAGAGGGACAGAGCTGAACAAAGATAGTTCCTAGGTGATAGATGAATTGTATTTTTGGCCAAACCTTTATAGGGAAGGAGAGAGAGATTAAACGGGGACAGGGAGGATGATTCTCACTCAGAAGATGCTTGACAAATGAGAACAAAATGAGCATCTAATTATTTTGTGCCTTGCTGTTTGCAGTTTCTCAAAATGATTTAAATGACACGGTGTTCAGAGGGTTCTGTTTAATTGCTGCCATTTTCTCAATGTTAGAGATTAATTTTCAAAAATACATGAGAGCAATGAAATTTAGATCATTTCTCACCATCAGGTTTTCTTCTTAGGTTATCTTGCCTCCATATAGCAATGGTTAAAAATGTAAGCTCTTAGAAGCCCAAACAGCTCATGTTGACTCCTCCACCCTTTACCCTCAGACACTGCATCCTTCTTTTAGTTCCCTTCTGAAATTGTTTTCTTGGAGAGTTGCAGGCTCTTTTAGGATTTGGTCAGCCCATTTAGTCTGAATAGCTTCAATTAAACAAAAAAAGTAGCTGCTGTGTTACTTTGCTAAATCCCCAGTTTTCTTAAATTTCCTTTTATTGTGTTCTGTCATGAAAATAGATTTCTGAAGTAGTGAATAACAACACAAATTGTCACACTCAGCCATACCAGCAGCAGTCAGAAAAATCATATAGCTAACAAATAAGTAATTTATTACCTTGCTAGTGTTTGCTTTCTGCTCTGTAATCTGCATGTTTATAATACTGTGTATCAAACTGTGCTCTGTTACTGCTGGCAGAGAAAAAGAGCACGGGGAGGTTTTCATAGGGAGGGATGAACAGATAAACTGAATTCATAACATCATTATTTATTAAAATTGTTTCCATAGGGAAATATAAACAGGCAGACTACAAACTGCTTAATATTCAAAATCATTGGAAATTTTATGATTCCTTAATGTGGTGAAAAATAATCTGGAAATTTACTTTATAAACTGTCCTTGGTCAGATACGATATGCAATACTGTACTGCATCCCAACTGAATGAGCATTAAGGAATCCCAAGTATTTGAAAATAAGAATGTTATTGTAATTTATTAACTTCCAGTTCTTTGCAAGAATATTTTAAGTCAGTTTTTCTGGCATGCTGTGGTTTGCATAATGGTATTAAAACCTGCCTGTGGCTAAGAAAGCTGGAATAAGTAGCAGTTTTCATTGTATAAACATGTTGATGCTTTTTTTGTTAATGTTCTCAACTTCGTAGGGCATTACATATGATCATGTAGAGTTAAATGTGTATTTAAATGGGAAGAACATGCATTGTCCAGCTTCAGGAATCAGAGGGACTGTCTATCCAGTGGTATATGGTAAGTCAAAGATTTTCAAACCCTTTCACAGTACACAGCATCTTTGTGTCAAGTCTGTCTCCAGAGTTATGTATTCTTCTCCTTACTTGCATGGAACACACATTTTTCCATCAGTCACTCATTTATGGCAACAACAACTATTAATTGTGTGGGTATATGGAATTAGGAAAACACAGAAGTATATTTTCACCTCATTTTTAATGCTGCTTAATAGCTAGAAACAAGGGCACTGTTTACTGACTTGTTACAAAATGACTACATCCAACAAGCTGCGGACTTTCTGCAGTCTAAAAATTCCTGAAATGAAAAAAAAGAAACAACAGAAATCCAACCTAGTGTAGACAAGCGCGCTAATCCAGTTGATCTCTGAAGCTTGGTATTTATGCCTGTTAATTTCACATACTTTATAAATGCATTTGATGTCAAATATGGGTAGGTTGTGAATTGCTGTTTAAATTTTCTTATTTTAGTAGTAGTTCAGCTGCTTGCTGTGTAGTAGTACAACTTTTTGCTCCTGTAACAAATTGATACCCAGTTCTGAAATCCAACAATCGGTGAGTGAATTGTGGTAGCTATTATGCCAGCAACCATCAGTATGAGACAACAGTTTTGAACAAGAAACGAATACCATGTGCAATTAATCTCTGCATAGGCAGTTTAAGAAAGAATTTATGAATTATGGAAGTTGGAATTTGGCCAAGACACGTGTTAACAATTTACTCTTCTCTAACTTGGCGGTGTTTTTGTAGTTCCCAAGTAATCCGAATTCTGTTTAACATCTCATCTGAGAGACGGCACTTCCCCTTGCTCTGTGCGTAATCGCACTAAACTCCGGGTTGGCTTGTGACTCACAGAAAATGATAACTGCTCACTGAATTCCCTGTATTACACCTACAGCCCTCTCCAGGTTATCTTTATTCCTTTGTAAGCTTTGTCTAAGTACTGTCCTCTTCGAAACTTGCTTAGCTCTTGAGATGTCATTGTGCTACATGGCACGGATAATTATTTCATTTCATGGTTGCTAATGAACTGTTGGCATGTTCCGATTTATATCTTGACACATTCTTAATATTACAGTTCATGAACAGGAGGTAAATACTCTAGCTGTGCTGTGGTGCCTTTGAAGTGTATAAATTCTGCTAACAGCTTGCCTCTTTCTAAGCTATTAGGAGTGAAAATTGTTCCATATTGTCATTCTGTGATCTGTTCTTGTACCACATGGTGGCGCTGCTAAAATACAGTGGCAAATAGCGGCAGGCCTGCAGCACTGTTGTTTCTCCTTGTGTCGAAAACTCGGCGAGTGGTGCGAGAATAGATGCTGTGTGTGGTAGTTGATGCTTGCATCTTCCCTTGATTTTGGAAACAGTGTTACATAGCATAGCGAATGCAGGTTGCTTTCAGAAAATATTTGGTGGCATTTTAGCCTATTGTAGGTCCTTGTTTCCTCAGACTATAGGAGTCATGTGCCTGGGGAATGCAGTGACCTTTTATTGCTAGACTCTTATCATCATCTTTCACGAGTGGGCATAATTTCGTAATAATTATTATGTTTCCTATATATTGCTGTAACAATCGAAGCCTGCAAATTGCATTTGCGTGACACTTACTTGGTATAAATTTTTAATGTAAATATCCTTAGTTTAATGTTACTACTTCTAGTCAAGTGAAAGGATTTGAACACAGAGAAGAGAGTTTCTTGCGCATTAGTTCAATCCATAATTCAAACTTCAATCCATAATTCAAACTAGAGCTATAGATATCTTTTAGAAAAAACATGAATGAGTAGACGAACATGGTGTCAAGTTTGAAAAAGTAAAACAGAAAAGTGAGCTTGCAGGTTGCTCTTCACAGCAAGTATACCTCAGGCACTTGCGCATAAGTGAGATGCAAAGTTACCACCACCACATAAAGTGATGTAGAACTGTACAAGTTCACTAACAGTAGTTTTAACTGAGTCTGGTAAGGAAAGTTTCCTATCTTGGCTCTGAGATATCTAAATTCCAACCCAAAATGTGGAGATGAAGCTTTTTTATTTTGATCTAATGCTACTATCATATCAGGTTTAGGTCTTAGAAGATCTTAGAAGACAATGTCTTTGAAAGAGATCGTAATTTTCTGACTGGTTGGATATTTCAGTTTGCTAAGGCAGTGCTTGAAAGCATTGCTGTGAAAATCCTCAGCAGTTTCATTTTAATCTTATGCATCGAAGGCTAATAACACTTTTGTTTCAGATTATGCAGAGGGTCCAAAAATGGGAGAGGTACTGTTTTTAAAACACAATTAACTCCCAACTTAAAAAAGCAGTGAAGAAAGCTCTCTTGGTATCACAGTCTAAAACAGATGAGCTGACACCAGCTATTGCAGACAGCTAAAACCCTGTAAGTCTGCAGAAAAATTAGGAAGTAGACAGAAAAATATGCAGTTGAGGAGGGGACAACCCTGCGATGTTTATCTGGTAGTGTCCTTGATTTGTAGATTTCCAGAGAAATAGAGTAGAAAATTTGGGAAGAATTGTCTGAAGCCATGCTAACGCACCCAGTGAAATCAGAGAAAACAATGACTTCATCAGGGACTGTTACTGACTAAAGTAAATAGCAGAAAAGAGAGATGATCAGCCCTTCTTGGGTATGTGTGTAGGGATTTAGCTAGTTTTCTGAAGAGATTTCTTTTTATTGTGTTAATGTAATTGATGTATTGGAGAATATTTTCATGATCTGAGCATAGTATTTCCATGTATATAATTTAGTAAGGTGGTGTAATAGCGGATCAAAATACAAGTGTTCTGTCTCTAATTCCTTCTCTTTGATTGTCTTCTGCAGTTGATGACAGTGCCATTCTGGATTGTCAGTTCAGTGAATTTTATCACACACCTCCACCGGGGTTTGAAAAGATCCTCTTTGAGCAGCAAATCTTCTGAATGTCTTCGTACTGAAAACCTGCACCCTGCACTGTTACAAAAGCTTTGTCATCTTAAATAAAGCTTCACATTACCTTTAGGAAACATACCTGTATTTTTAGTAAGTACTTGTGACTGTTGTCTGCAGAACGAATGCGTTAACTGCAACACCAGATGATTGTGTTGTCAAATGCTAGGTTTCTGACAGTGTTTTGTGGATGAAAATCAGTTATTCAGGGCAGTTGTTTTTTGTTTTTTTTCCTGATTTCTACTTGGTGCATAAGGAAACTAAGGGATATAATTGACATCAGTATTAAATTCAGTATTTTGAATCAACTTGAGCTCTGTAAAGCAAATAGTTTTTATGCACATGATAGCTATGGAGATTGATATTTCTTACGATTTTTCCTGATTTTTTCACGCGGAAGTTATATACCTTGTTAAAAGGAAGGACTGTGTTTCTAGTCAGTGATTTGGAATTGCTTGTTGTGCTCAATGACTAGTAATATGACGGCATAACTGGCGACTACATTTTTTTTTTCTTTTGCAAGGTGTAATTTATCCATTCCCTCAACCTTAACATGACAAATATAACTTAACATATTTCTCCTAGCTTTTCAGTTGCTTTGACTGTGACAAATAATAGGATGCTTTTTAGTAATAGTGCAGATATTATTTTGCTGAACCTTAAAAAGTAAACCTGAATGCTAGATGTATTTTTGAGGACCATCATGCTATGTTACTCTGGTAGCAGAGTAAGTACAGATTGCTCAACTTGGGTATACAAAGAGACAAGTGAAGGGTGTGAGATGTTATGGTGAAGCCTTACATCTAAACTGTAAATCAGATTATTCTTTTATGGAATATCGTATTTAATTTCTTTATGAATCATTTATAAATGATTAATGGCTAAGACATTGTTCTAAAATGTGATGCCCATAAATATAAATTATTTTCCTCTTGTCGTGTATTTAATATACTTCCTAGAAGAATTTTTATTGTAAAGAAAACCTTCATACTGGATATTTGTTTTTGTTTTGGCTGTTCCTGAGTTAATGCATTTACACAAATGAATAACTTATTTAAATATTTTTAGAAATTATCTGATTCTGAAATTTTCAAATATAAACAACTTTCTCTAAGCCTTTCACCTTACGATTTTCTGCATCTGTTTTAAGAGTCTTTTCATTCTCAGAGGCCCAAATTCTCTTCCCTTTTAGCCTTGCTTTCACACAACAACACGGAGTAGAACTTTTCAACTCAAAAGTATTGATGCCCTCTTCAGCGTTACAATATAAAGATAGGGGAATTTGGAGAGCAGTTTTGTAGTCTTCCCTTGAAATGTGCTCTGCCTGCTGTGGTTAGAGACATCATCTACATTCTGTGAAACATTCATCTCTGAGGTGATGTCTCTATACCAGTTGACACATACCGTCATGTTTCTGTAATCAAGTTTGTCACCTCTTTAAACTTTGAATGATTCTATATTATTTTTTATATATGAAGGGAGAGGGAAGGCATATGCCCTCTTTCCCTTTGATATCTCTGAACAATGCCTTGAACAGTGGTTCTTTGCCCTGAAAGACTACTGAGATGAAAGTGCTTCTTATGGAATTAAACTTCTTGTGTTTCTAGGGAAGGAGGCAGTATTTAAAAAAATTCTTAGCACTTCATCTAACTGCAAAAAGCAAACAACTTTTTTTGAAGTTTGATATGTTTAAGAATATTTAGCTTGATGTAGACTTGGAAAGAGAATTCAGATTCTGCTTGAAAATACGGAAAAGGCTGCCTTCTTCAAAGCTGAAGGTTTGAAATGGAAAAACATTCAAAACAGCTGTTAAATTGACCAAAAATATGAGAAAAACCTGCTTTTACAGCTCAGAAATTTGCTTATTTCTCATTTTAAACAGTGTAAGAATGCATTTGTCATACTGCAAAGTATACCTATACCTCTTGTTTAAAAAACAACCCTTCTTTTACCATTGGTGACACAGACAATCTGTATAAAATAATGGAGATGAATAAATGATTATTACCATCTATTTATGAAAATGGAAAGAGAGTATGTTTTTCACCTGAAAATAAGTTGTGCGGTGATGTTTCATAAAAGAAGCAAGGGTACAGTTAATGCCATTTTACAGGTAAGAAAACTGGGCTATAGAAATAGAAAATGAATTTACCTGTGTCTCGCAGCATGTCATTTCAACATTTGTCAATAAAACCAGCATAGTGTGTTCCCAGTTCCAGCTTTGCCCAGAGAAATGAGAGGTACAACAAATATTTCTAAAAATTGCACTAGAAGGTCATTTTAAGTTACAGATTTAGCAATATATTTATCAGTAGCAAAGGTGTTTTAGTAAGAATGAATCATGCTTCCCAGTTAAATTGTTGAGGTATTTCCACTAATTGTTTGTACCCAAATGTTTTCTTAATCTTTGAATGTTACGAGCTGGATACCTATCTCATGAGTGCAAAACTTTGTATTTACTAGTACTGTATGTTTTCTGAATCTTTTGTGATTATACTGTGGCAGCAAGATATGAAGTCTGGTTCTGTGCATGCACAAATAAATAGAGTTGACAGGACACACAATACAGTTTGCATATAGATCAGTAGAGTTGTTATTTTTACCATATTGGAACTGTTTGTGGTGCTTTGGTGATAGAGGAAGTCAGATAGTACTATTCTGAGCTTAAAATTCTGATTAGACACTATAAACCTAGAAATACCTGTCAAGGAGAATTGCCTGAAAAAATGAGGGGTCAAGAGTGAAGTATCAGATTGTATTGGATGATGTTGGTAAGACTTAGATTTGAGAAAGGTCTGTGTAATGAATAACTAATTTGGTTAATATAACCCTAATTCTGTGTTAAGTACCCATGAATGAGGTTTTTTGTTTTTTGCTTTTTCTAAACAAAGTTTCTGTACTCTTCACCAAAATAATCATGCAGGCATAGTGGAACATAGACACTCTGCAAAGAGAACTTGTTTGTGATGTGCGTTGGGTCTCTTAAATTCCATGAGAGCATTTATACTCCCAGGCCTACAAAGAGCCATCAGAGATGGCAGTACATGCTATTCAGGTGCAAATACTCATGTGAATAAAGACTTGCATGAGTATTCATGCTATTTTTCCTTTCTGCTGGCTTTCTTGGGAATGGAATGCTGTGCATACAGCTGTGTGCAAAAAAATGAATAGGGTCCTAGTAATTGATGTGAATTTCTTAGTCTTATCAGCATGTGCTCTTCAGATTATTTCTGCAGTACTTCCTCAGCTCTGTTATTAGCTTGTGTTGTGTTGATGTTGCTTTGTATACTGACAACTGATCAAGCTCATGGCTGAGATAAGGATTCACAAGGATCCACAAGTGAATCAGTGAGACACAGATTTCTGTACGTAGAAATTAAAGGCCCAAAGATCCAGCTCCCCCAAGATACCTGATACAGTAAAAGCCTATATCACTTTCAGAAGGGGGGTTAACCTCTTGTTGTAGTGAGGGACCTGATGCATAAGTATGTCCGGAAGTGTGCAGCTGAGGTATTTGCAGGAAGCCTGTGAGAACATTTTGAACAGATCTAAGCTCTCTTCTCAGCCATTCCTTCTCTTACCTAGTTCCACAGTAAAGCACTTCTGAGTTTATTGACATCTTGGGTATGGATTCCTACACAAAAGCTCGAGGGCTTAGCGAGAGGCCTCAAAACTAGAGGGGCAGAGCTTTGCTTTTCTTGAGTGCTTCATGTAAGCTCCACGTTGGGGCCATCTCGTGGAAGCAACCAAATCCTGGTTGCTTGAATATTGAATTTTTGCAAGTTGACTATTTGCAAACTCAAATGAATCATTGGTAGGACCAATTCCTTCCTGAGCTGGCTTGTTCAAGAGCCTTTTTTTTTTTTTTTTTTTTTTTTTGCTTTTTTTCCATGCAGACATTTTAGCTTTCCTTAGACCTTTTTTCTTTCCCCTTGTTGGACCTAAGGAAGGTTACCTGACCTGTGCCAAGATGAGTCAGCAGAAGAGCTCTTTATCTCCCCACGTGGTCCAAAGTCTGACACTTGCAGGGAAGAGGAATAGGAGCTTCGGCACTGGGATTTCCTTCACTGTAGTTGGGGAGGATTCGAGATTGAAAGACCATTCTTGTGGGGAGTCCTTCTGCTGAAGTGCCAGCAATTTAGTATGAAGAGAAGTGCATAAATAAATCTAATGTTACTTCCCCCTCATTCCAGAACGTGTCAAGAAAAAAAATTGTATTTTTCTGTATCTGTATTTAAGTTGTATTGCACATGCAGTCTAACTCGGCATAATACGAGAGCAAAAATAGAAGCCAAGTTGCGTCCATGGAAAACTGTGGTAGATTTAATAGAGAAGACAGTTCCTAGCTTCAAGAAGCATGACAACTTGAGTCATATTTCTTGGATGCTCTCATTATATTGGCAAGCAGCACATGTTAAAATCTCCATTGTTGAGAAATCTAAATTCCCTTTTGCCTTAAAATAGCTGAAGTCAGGATAAGATGGCTTATGACTTTTTCATAAGTGAAAAAATATCACACTGAGTGATGACTTCAGGATTTTGTGTGGAAAAACGCAGCTTTCTGGGCCAAAGTAAACTATGGCAAAATAGAGATAAGCTGGTGAAAATGGCTTGTTTCATGCAGCTTGGTAGCCTGCTCCAGATATAGTCATCTTTTCCTATCTGTGGGATGGAAATAGTACTTCCCACTTCGGAGCGATGTCAGGAGAACAAATCTTCTAGGGAGCGTGAAGCAGCTGGGGCTGTGTTCAGACCACTTGCGTGCTAGCGCCTGTCACAACTACGTCTCTCCATTGTCAGCGAAATCAAGTTGGAGCAGTCTGAATCACTCGTGACTAATGTGAATGTAGTAGTTATAACTCCTGAATGAGGCTCCTAGAGCAGGGGGTGTGAGCACACCTTCCAACGTTGCAGGAAAAGGAGGGCCCTCTCATTATCTTAGACTCTGTATTTTGCCATGGGTCTCTTTAGAAGAGGATTGCACTGCTTAGAGCCTGTTTCCCGCTTCTCATCTAATTTGTCATCTTTTATTTATCTCCTTTAAAGGCCCATTTTGCCACTAATATTTTTTAAAAAAGTAACTTGCCAGCCATTTGTTTGTTGCAGATTGGCAATTCCCAAATTCTGGGAAGTCTCATCCCTACTTACAAAGGGACGGTCAACATAATCCCGTTGGCCAGCCCTCCTGCGGGAGATGCATGTCACGCAGCAAAATAATTCTGCTGATGCTGCTTGGATCATTTCCCCAAACAGAGTGAGTCGGAGCAGCAGACGTCCTTTTTTGCCAGTATAACTTCACGTACTACTGAAGCCTTTCCTAGCCGAGCCATGTTGGTTCGGACAGGGAAACAAACTGCCTGGAGGCTTCTCAGTAATACAGGCACACTGAAAGTTGATGCCCCAGGGAAAAGAGGCAGAGCTGGATGAAACGTGGACCCTTTGCCACACAGTGAGGATAGGATGGAAACCCAGAGGATTCAGCTGTGCTGGCTGCTGCTGTTGTCCCCGAGGGGTGGGAAGGGAGCAGCAGTGGCTGCAAGTGCTGGGAAGGCATAGCTCTTCCACTCCAGCAGGACTGTGGTAGGTCTGTATCCTAAATATCTCGTCACAGGGAAAGCCCGAATCGGGTGAACCAGGCCAGTTCGGTCAGTGAGCAGAGGGGAGGGCTGAGATCCCTGGCTAACATTGCTGTGCAGCTGGGAGCTTCTGGGCTAGTGATAGTTAAATCTTCAAAACCATTGCTTGTAGCTGCATCATTGCTTGCTGCACTCAGGAGGGTGTTACTCTGCTGAAAAAAAATCAGTTTCACTGAAATAGCTCTGTCCTCACTAGAAGTGCTTTGCAGGGTAGCACACTGCTATTCTGGTACTGATGGAGCCGTCCTAGCGTGCACACAGCCTTGCCACCGCCGCCATTCGTTCTTCTCTGTCGGGTGGGAATCATAATATTTCCTTTCTCTCACCCTTTGTCTTCATCCTGAGAGTCAGGGATGTCGGATTCATCCTGGGGACACGGCCAGATTCCCCAGGTTTGGCTGTCAGTTGGGCTCTGCATCCATTGCTCCACAGTGAGCCTCCCACTGAGGGCAGCGGTGGGAAAAGGTAGACTGTGACCTTGCGTAGCAATGAAATGCTTAGCTGTGCTGTATTGTTTAGTACCTTATTGTTGCTTTCGGGATTGCTTGGTAAGAAAATAAGTTCCCTTTTAGGGCCATCTCTGTTTCTGCCCTTTGTTTCTCTTCCTTCCTTACTTTCCTGTCTCTGAACGTAGTGGCGCACATGATTTATACCAGTACAAATCCTGTTGTATTGCCATAGGAAGATCTGCAGCTGCTGGTGTTAACCTGAGTGGTGAATTGCTCTGTGGCTTTGACTCCTCCTGGGACCTGGCGTCATTTTGCGCTGGAGTCAGTTACACTGTAGTGATCGCTACCTGGTTCCTCTCTTGGTCCACATGGCCTTGTCCTTGAGCAGAGTTGCAGTGACCTGAGTTACCTCTGCTTAAGCATTGGCCTGCAGCCTGCTTCCACTTCATGTGCTCCAGAAACTGCCTAGTATATTCCCATAGTTAGCTGTATGCCCTACCTAGCCACACTGCTTTTACCTGGATATATATTGAGGTCCTGGTTTCCTTATCCTCTGAGGAGAGGAATAAGCACCACAAGTCCTGATTTCTCAGCAAAACTGCTTTGACCATATACAAAGATGCAACCACAGCAAAGGTTGAGCAGAGCTACAAGCAAGCTGTCATCTAGAGATGAACAAACATGAGGATTCAAAGCTGGCCTACCAGTAGGTTGAAAACGAAACCCTGGTCAGGGCACAGATGGCCTCCCAGCCAGTTAGCCTCTTGCCCAGTGCAGGCCTCCCTTCCCTATGCAATACTTGCTGTCTGTTCCCAGTCACGTCAGATTAAAACAAGGACCGCTTGCTCTAGAAATACGATTACATAGGTAATCATAGGTAGCCTGCCATCATTGCATTGCAAAGTACATGACTAATTTGAGTCAGCATAAACAGCATAAACTGGTAACTGATACAAATTCTAACCTGTCTTTTATCAGTAATCTTTATCTGTGTTCTTTTCCAATCTACTAACAAAACCCATATTGCGGCAATATGCAACCTACTAAAAAGCAACGCCCTGCACAGCACAACTTTCAGCACAAATACTGTTAACTTGAAAATGACCGTAAAACTCATTGCAAAAAACAGCATTACTTGCATAATGAACATTGAGGGTGCCATAAGAAGGTGGTTGGTTGATACCAGATACAGTCAGTGCCCTACTGGGACTTCATCAGGAGCAAATAACTCAAAGCAAGACTGCTCTTTTCCGCTTGCCCCAGTTGCTGGCTCTGACAGCCAGGCATCCAGAGTGGCAGGAGGTGTTGCTGTGGTCGCTAGGGATAGTGTGTGTTTGTTGCTCTTAGCCTGCAGTGTCAGAATGGCCTGCAAATGTTAAAACACATTCATTAGCTTATTTACATTGGTGGCAGGCTGCAAATGATGCCAAACCAAGCCCTCATACCAGGCAGCCCAGCAGGGCAGGATTCAGCATACATCTGTCCAGTCATTTTACCTTTCCCCAAGAGCACTGGTGGTTCTCGCTTAGGAGATGATGCCTGAAGGTGGCTCAGAGCGTCCTGAATTGTTCTGACTCGCCTGGTAGCAATGAATTGTCCTGGAGGTGGCTGGTTTGAATTTCTGCGTGCCAAGGGAGAGCCTCATCACCCATCTCCTGGTTAAGAGCAGTGAGTGCTGAGCCAGAGTATAAATAAATAACTGGTGCAGGCCACGTAAAAGAGGCATTACCACCACCATTTCTGCCCCACAGCTGCGGTGCAGCCCATTACCAAGGGAATCTTTGGAAAAGGTATTCAGTAGCAACAGAGTGAATAAATGCTTTGATCCCCGTTCCTGGGAAACAGGCAAGTACATGTAGCATAAGTACAGTAAGTTCAAGGTTTCTGGGAAGACTCAAGAGATATTTGCATAATTGGCTTATAAAAATCCATGTTAACACCAGTAGGGTATCCATTCTCTTTCTCTTTCTTGTGCTGGCACTAGGGTTCATATAATCTCATGAGCCACCCAGATCAGGGAGCCAATCGAGCTGCAAAATCCTGGGAAAAAAGGATGATCGCCAGTTATGTTGACTCTGAGGGGAATGGGAAGGTGATTTTTTTCTAGAAGCCTAAAGCCCCGTCTGTATACTGCTTTTCTACTGATTAAGGAAAAGGTTACAGTATTTTGAGGGAGAGTGGAGGAGTTTTCCTCTGAAACAGTTAAAATAATATAATTCAGAGTGGAGCACACAGGTACATTGGCATAAAAATATATTTCTCCCTTCTTATGGGTATAAATTACACCACTAATACCTTTTGGCTGGAATATCTGCTTCAACACTTAGAGAGGAGAGAAAGAGAAGTGGGGATTATACAGTACTAGAATAAAAGTGAAGCGACTTTTGTGTTTGGACAGGGCCTCAGCATCTAACAGCAGCAGCAGTACAATCTGGGAACTACTTTGCAGAGCCGTGTGTTTCAGACTAATTCTAGGCTGTCAATCTGTGTCAGAGATAGCTTTTGTTATTTTTGGTAATTCCTCTTCTAATGCATTTTGACTGAGCAAGGTCCTACAATTGACAGCATTTTCCTTTTCAATCTATTGAGAAAGTAAAATGTTCCTGGTTCCAGCTCCGAGAAGCGTAGCGGTGATGGCCACATCTTTCATTTCTAAAAGGAGCTGGGGTGAGCTGCACCTGCTAACAGATTTGCACAGTGACCGTAGTATGACCCGTAACACATCCATCTCTCTTGTGAACTAGGTAAAACCATCCCTTTGCTAACAAATACCTGTTTTTTTAATGCATAAGTGAAAACAAAACAAAAACAACAAAAAAGAGAACTTAAATGCAATTACATCCTTTTGCTTGTCAAACTTGGAAGAAAAACTGATTATAATTTTTTTCAGTAATACTGTGAACAGCGGGGCTGTGCAGCGTAAGAGAGAAACCAACTTTGTGGAGCATCTCTGGTCCCTGAAGTGCAGCTCAGTAATGAGTTAATCTTGGCAGCGAGCTGCAGGACCCAGCAAAGGGAAGGGTCCCGCGGCCCTTCCTGGGAAGTGCCCACGCACCCGGGGATGGCTCTGAACCTGTCTCCTGTGGCGCAGACAGACATCTGCCTGGGAGTTAGCTGGAAGTGTGATTCATGCCGCCAGCTCCACCACAGGCTGCGAACCTCCCGCCAAGGGGGGGGCCAAGAAGCGGCAGGGGATTTGCTCCTTCTCCTTCCCTTGAATATTAAGTGAGGCTTGGGCAGGTGTGTTGCGTGCACCTCCCTTCGTTTCTGCTACAGGGGCAGTAACCCTTTAAACCACCACAGAAAGTGCCTGTGCGTGAGCCTGTGCATGAGAGTGAGTTTTGCCCTACGATGCATTGAAGTATTATTATGAATCATATTTAAGAGTAATAAATGGTATTGTGTATAGGTCCACAGTTCCATTTGAATATTTGGCTGCTGAAATCTGATTTCTAGTACAATTAATTATGTTAAAGAAAATAAATTCTATTTTTTTTTGAACTGCAGGAAACAACTAGCAATCCTTTCTGCTTTCAGATAGGTCATAGGACCTAGGAAAATAGCTACTAGCAACCCTATCTGCATTTGCAAGAAGCATTCCTGTTTCTTTCCCCCTATATTCTAATGAATTTTTCTAATCATGATAACCCCTTCATAAAGATCCCACAGTGTGGTAGTGGAATTTTAATTGGCCAACTTTGATGGAAAGTGAAATATCCAAATTAAGTGATGAGTGTGAGTATCAAGTGTTCTGGGGAGTACGTTGTTTGGGAGAGGGCAACCTTCACAACCCCTTTTTTAAATGATCCCTGTAAGAACCTTTTAAAAACCTCTAAAGTAAAATCAACCGTAATGTGCTGCCGATACAGGTTCACGGTCAGGTGGAAATGCAATTTAGCAGATGCTTATTCACATCTATAAACTACTCCACACAGGAGCAGATGGGATTGAATTCCCCCTTCCTTGTTGTCCATTAGAGAAATGACCAAGTTTGCATCACTAGTGGCTTAATAACCCCTTGAGAAAGGTGCTCTGGGGGAATCGAACTGGGGGCAGAGAGAGGAGACAGGACATAGGATTTCAGCCTTGCAGCAGCAAGAAGTCTGACCGTAGAAGCTGGCAAAGGTGCTGCTGACTCTGCCCCTGCCCATACCAATATTATGGTGGTTCGGCTGTGTTGCAGACCACAGTTCTGCGTGCGCCACGAAATGGTGTGTGATCAGTAAGGAATCTTGCTAAAAGCTCCGTAGATGATTATTTTTGTTTGTTTTCTCTCTGATAAACCAATTCCAAGCATGCCAGCCTCTCCAGGGTGTGTGCCCACTGAGTGCACTCAGCGTTAACCTTAAGCAATACATTCCTGGGTGTGGTGCAGCTTTTCATACCGATTCCTGCTTGGAGAGGACCGAGGCAACTTGCAAGGGGCAAGCTACAGTCTACCCCAACACTTGCCAAGTTCAGGGGGGTTCAGGGTTCTTCCTTCTGCCCTGTAGACTGACTCTTAAACTAGCTCCTCCCTGAGGAAATATGGCTCATCCTGTGGAATGATCAGACTCTTCCATTTTTTCTTGCAAAATTCCCAATAGCCGCGTACGCATGTTGATGCAAACACCTTTGTTCAGAGTGAAAAATGACAGTAACAGATGCCTTTATAGACAGCAGAAGGCTCGAAGAAGGACCGAGTAAATAGCAAAAAACAACAAAAAAGGAAGGATTGCGACCCAAGTGGGAGCACTCCCTTTAAACGCAGCGATGAGCATGCGTGCACCAGCTCGCCGGGCCGGGAGGGAGTGGGAGGCACGCTGTTCAGTGACCTGCCAGCGCCGCGGAGCCGGCGATTATCATCAGGGCCCATTTAAAGGCGCGTGTTCGGGGCGGCTCGCGCTGCGGCGGCCTCGGCGCGGCCTCCCCATCAGCGCCATTTGTTTCACGGTCTCGCCATCCGCGATGCTTTTTTTATCCCATCCCTGCTTGTGACCCTCCCTGGCGACTAAGCCGAAGTGCGTTAACGATGCCTGGTTTCATCTGACTCTTTTTCCGCATTAGCTAAAAGAGAGGGGGCTCCTCCGTTAGCTGCTGGGCACCGCCTCGGCTCGGCAGCCTCCAGCTCGAACACCTGTTTGGGGGAAGGCGCGGGGATATGCGTAAACCTGGGAACTCGCCGAGGGGGGGAATAACCACCCTCTCCCTCCCACCATGGCAACATCCTCCCAGGCAGCTCCCAGCCTTTCCCTGCATGAATGAGCGGAAGAGGAGCTGGAGCGCGGGGGCGGATGGATGCCTGTGGGTCACTTTTAGGGGATGCGGAAGGAGAGGGGGGTCTTAAAGGAGATTCGGCATGATGGGGGGGGCCTTCAGCAAATGCTCTCCAAGCTGTGGTGGGATTTGGAGGTTCGTGACTCTGGATTTAGACTCAGGAGCCAATGGCTGAGCCAGCTACAGCCACCAAAGACTCCCTTGGAGCAAGACCTTAGTTGGGTGCATCCCAAAAGGGACCTTCCCCTGCAAACCCCCCCTCCCTGGCGCACATGGGGTGCCTGCAGGACATGGGCTTGTCAGCCACATGGCAGCAAGCCAGACACGGTCATTTTAAACCAAAATAAACTAAAAATGCTGAGTCATGAGAACCCAAAATAATCCCTGGTATCTAAGGAGGGTTTTTATCTTCAATTTGAGCCTAAAGAGTCCATCCAGCTGCACCGGCCCCAGCCTTCCCGTTCTGCACCTGCTAGTGCTAATACCTATGACAAAAACCCTAAATAGAGAGTGAGGGAGGAAAACATAAGAATGAAAATAGCTATCTCTTGCAATTTCTGTCTTCTGAAGCATTCAGATACACTCACAGGGATGTCTGAAGCCTGTACTCCCTCTGGAAGAGGAAAGCCATAATGAAATGCCAACAAAAGCATCTTCCTATCTTCCCTGACTATTGATTTGCCCACTCCTAATTTTCTCATCTTTATCACCTGTGAGTTTTTCAGGTCATCTCCATATTTTCTGAAATTTCCATGCATCATCTGTAACTAACTTTTGCAGCAGTTAACTTCCCAGGCCTCAGCAGCAGATCCTTCCCTCCCTCCCTGGCCACCCCAGTTTGCTGCTGTCTCTGCCAGCCCTGCTTTACCCCCAGCACCTCCCCAAAAGAAGGAGATTTTCGAGTAGCGAGAGCTGCTTGAAGGGAAGGTCTCCTGGGCAAGGGCAGAAAAATAAGCCAAAATGCTCCTCCATGCTCTATAAACCGCAGCCCGCTGGACTGATCAGGAGCCTGTGGGGCATCTCATCATCAAAACGGTAAATCTCATGCTAAAAAGAGGGAAAAAGGCTTGAATAAGAACTTGCTGGGATTGCCACAGCCAGTGACACTGCAATTTGCTCCCCTGTCCGTCTCTTGCCGCATCCTCTGTGGGTCTCTCGCAGCCCTTGGGGTAAAGCAAGCTGCTTTCATGGCCCTCTCCGGGCATCCCGGGGCTGGGATGTAGTGTCTAGTCCCAGACCCAGGAGACTGAGAGGAATACACTCCACATGGCTAATGATGAAAAATAATATGCTTAAGAATAATGACGCTGATGGCTAGGCAAAGAGTAACATATGGCAACCAATAGTGTAAATATTCCTCACTCAGCCTTTTTGGTTTTTCGTCCTGATATTCGTTTTGCTCCTTGGAATGTCAATATTTAGAAAGACTCAACTAGAAGATTAAATTACACATCCGTCAGCGCAGTCTTATGTTCCTGCAGTTGGGATGTAAAAAAATACTGCTTCCTCGCTAGTTATCTTAAGATAATTTGGATTTTTTTTTTTCAGGAAGTAGATATTAAATCAAAGACTCTAATGCACAAAGCTGATGCTGGTTGATGTCCTTCAGGTTTTCGCACAGCCGCAGGCTAACATCTTTCCTCAGATGTTACCTGATGCGGCATTACCCCTTATTTTGAGGATATAGAGGAAAGGAAAACTGGTCTAGGACTAATGCAATCCTACTTCTGACCCCCTGTGCCCCTTCCCCATCATTTGGCTTTTCAAAAATGGGCTTCCTTGATGGGGTCAATGACCTGGGAAGTCACTGCTGTAATAAACCGTTTCAGACATGCAGTTGCAACAATTATTCAGATTGCTGCCAGCGTTTTATGCGCCCGTCACCGTGGCATCGCTCACAGCTCTGAACGGCCGTTGTAAAGATCTCCTACCAAGCCATCAGACCTGCCTCCTCCAGCCAGCAGAAACGCAACCTAGACAGCAGATAAGGTGAGCTTATGAAAGGCGTCGGCCCTCTAATTCATTGGCATCCTTTATGGGAATAAATTGAAATGAAGATGATAAATAACATCCTCTAGGAGGGATTTATTGCTATTTTTGAGTTATAAGTAACTTGCAAAACTACAACTCCAGGAAACATGCATATATTGGTCAAATATATCTAAGACATGAAGTTTTAATAGCTCCATTTGTCATCCTGAGTTGCATTTCTGCTAGATTTACAAAATGTATTTGTATGTTCCACTCTCCCTACCAATATGGGTTTCTAATGATCTGCACGGAAAACTGAGTAGTTCTGGCTTAGCTGCTAAATGTAACATTTCACCATACAGGGGATGCGCAGAGTGAGCAGCCTGCTCCCTCCTCGCAACCTGGGAGGATTTCCCCTCTGACCGCAGGGTCCCCGCATCTATCCGCAGGGCTTGAAACCATTCAGAAACATAGCTGTGATGATTATCGAACCACCAGCAGCACCTAGCAGGAGCCTGAGCAACCCCCCCCAAAGGTTAGCTAGCAAACGCGGCATTTCCATCTAAAAGGGGCTCCATCCTTTGAATATCTGTGGCAAGCAGCGGTGATGTTTACTCTGGCACTTTCCCCCTAGCAACCTCCAGGGTCCGTGCGTGACAGCCACCAGGCAATGCCGCTGGGGCGATTTGGAGCAGCAAGACCCCCTGCGCTGCTGCCACAGCCATACCCTTAAATTAAACAGCCCTGTTATCTTCTGCAGCCCCGAGTGCTGTTATCTCTCAAATGCGAGGAAGCCCTTTTCCTTTGCACAGATGGAGCTGTGCCGGGGATTCGCTGAACAGGCGCTACGCCACTTGGGATAAACTTTTTTTGTTGTTTTTTTAAATCAGTGGCGCCCACATTATCGTCTGAACTCTTACTTATCATCCGGGACAGTGGAAATCCTACGGGGATTTTGGCGAAGCCAGTGCTGACTTCCAGCCAAAGGTGAAAGTCCTGGCAGCCAGGAAGGTGTGTTTTGGTTTCTGTTCCCTGTGGCCTCCCTGGTGTTTTCATACGGGCTCGCCAAGCACCTACAATGTACGGCGTGACGCACACAACGGAGGAGACCAGAATTCACCGTCAAATAAAGGAAAAAGAGTCGTGCCGGGGAGCATGGGCCGCCATGGGGCAGCTGACGGAGGCTCCCGAAGGGGCCCCTCTTGCTGCGGGCTTTCAAAGCAAAGTCTTGCAGGGTTTTTGGTTCTCCCGCTGCTGGTTTTCCTCCCTGCTTACATTTACCGTGGCAGCACCGAAATATCAAGCCTCGCTGCTGAAGTTTTGCTGGGAGGCCTCGGGGGTCTCTCACTTGCTAACTGGTTGAGGGCATGAAACAAAGCCTGGGGGGGGGAAAAAAACTCTCTGCTTTTTCACCCTGGGTCAGTTCCCGAGCTGGTTCATCACCAGCCTGCCAAACTCTCGTCCTGGCTCAACATGGGGGCTGGTCAGGTGCCGGAGGGGGGGACGCGTCCTGGCCACGTGTCATCTTCCTCCGTGCAGCTCGGGCTTGCAGGAGGTTAACAAATGTCTCCAAAGACAGTCTGGATAATCCCAGGCTGGTTTGCATGCTTTCCTCACCGCTCTCCCCACCCCCCCGACTGAAGAAATTGGTATAAAATATCAGTTTCAGTTAAATTTTAGGACCCACACCAGGCTGGCTTGCACCCAGTCCAACTCAGCCAGCGTTTACATCAGTTCCGTTGAATCACCATAAAGCTATTTGCAAACAAATGCTCACAGAAAGATCCCTCCCCTCTCAATTACTCCACATTCACATTTTTTATTCATGTTATGCTGTCATTGTTGTGCTTCAGCTTAGATATAGCGTTGCCAACCCCCATGCTGTTTGAGGTTGGACTTTAAATCCACAGCAGCTTCCCCTTCCCCTTCCCCTTCCCCTTCCCCTTCCCTTCCCTTCCCTTCCCTTCCCTTCCCTTCCCTTCCCTTCCCTTCCCTTCCCTTCCCTTCCCTCTCTTTTATTTTATTTTTTTCCCCCAAAAAGCAACTTTTAGAGTCAATGCATGCCAGTGGGCTACAAACCTCACAAATAAATCATCGTGGGCATCCACCTGCCTCAGCATCCTGCGTGCATCGACCTGACGGAGCACGCGGCAGCCGAGTGCCAGTGGGCAGGCGAGCATGACAGCCCCAGGGCCCATGTCCCCGTGGGGCCCGGGGCCCATCAGCCCTGGTTTCTCGAGCTTTCAGGGTCACACAGGTGCAGGAAGCGCCAGGGCCAAAGTGCTGGTTCCTCAAAAAGGCAGAGAGCCCTGTGAGCAAAGAAACTGCCTGTGCAATTTATTCTTCCCTTGTAGTACGTTGCCTTCCAACGTTTCAGGTAGCATCAAAGCTAAAACCATAAATTCTTGTTCTTAACTGAAACAACTCACAAGGCTTCCCATTTTGATTGACTGCTCCAATCCAGGGGGGCAATGCATAAATACACAAAATGAGACTAAGATCCATTTTCTGCCTCTTTTCTTCTATGTCACCATTTCAGCGTTATTTTGCTGAGAAGAGTAACATCTGATGGGTTCGTGGTGCACAAAACCAACATCAGATGTCATTAGAAAGCCATTCAGAAGGATGAATGCAGGCCTGCTTTAAAAAGTGCTGATGTAAAAATAGCACTCCCTCGCTTGACAGATCTGACCAAGTACAGCAGATCTCTACGTGTGCTCAGAAAATAGCTATTTACTTTCAAGACCGAAACGAAACCCTCTCCCTGCAAGCATGTACCCATATGCTTAGCCTTATGTGTGTGTGTAGTCTGGTTTATTCAGTCAAAATAGCTGCGCACACTGTTATTTTCAGGATTTAAGAAGCTATTGCCATGGGGACTGAAGAACCAAATAGATCTTGAAATCAGATCACAGGAGGTTTAAAATAAAATTGCCATTTCTGCCAATAATCATGTGAAACCAACAAAATACTGCAATATGTAAACTCAGGGACTTGCCGCTTTGCTGACTTCTTACAAATTGAAGTTACTGAGACAACAAGAATATTAGATGTTGTCTGTAACAATGTGGTACCAAATGTATATTTCTTTGGTGTAGAACAGCTCTTCAAATGAGCAGGATATGGTGGCAATAGCCAGCTGTACTGGATATGTGTTGATACCAGAATCATAATTACACTTACATTTTCTTCCATTAAGGCACAAAAAGAGAAGTGTCTCTTGTTCCAGATTCAAATAGCTCCACATCTGTGACGTTCTTATCTCTGCAGCAAGACAGGATATTTTATATACATATATATGGGGGGGTATGTATGTATATAGGTATTTTTTAAATTTATTCTGCAGCAAAAACTACAACTTGTTTTGTAGAACAAAAGTTATTAGACTCTGTCTTCTCTTGTAGACTTGGATGTAATCTCTGCAACCAGCTGATCTCAGGCTGTGCTATCAGCTCACACAAGCAAAGCAATGTCAGGCCAGGTTAATACGTGGACATGAGAACACGAAAGCAAATCCGCCGTTCTTCGGATGCTGTAATCAGGGCGGTACTGAGGAGGGACACGGGGGAGGTGCTGGCTGCACAACGTGCACACAGCATGGACATGCACCTTGCATTACTAGGACCAAGGGGAGCAGGGGGGAACTGAAGCCTCCTGAGCCACCTCAGGAAATCTTCTCCTTGTCTGTAGCAATTATTTGCACAAAATTGTCTTGGCTTATAAGAGAAGTCCTCAGTTTGAGTTTGCAAAATCAGATCAAAATCCCAGTGAAGGCTCCTGATAACCTCTAACAGTGTGAGAGCTATAAAATACTTTGCTGTCACTGGGATCCCACTTGAGATACTTAGGCTAAAACATGCCTATTTTCTGCAGTGCAAGCAGTAAGTCTTGCAGTTCTCAGTGACTGTGTTCAGGAAAAGAAGCATATTGCTAACATGTGCCAGATCTGAAATTGGGCATGGTGGTTCATGGTGGTAACATGCTAGCTAATCAAATCTAAGACTAACCACATCCAGCTATGGTGGATTAAAACCACCAGCTCCCCTGTCCATCCAAGGACATTAGCACGAGTCAGTATATCTCATTTATTACGTGCTCAAAATACCCCTGGCTAGCAGTGTCACAGCACCATGGTGTTTAGGGAACTGGCAGTATGAGGGGCTTTCAGCACTGCTGCGTGTTATGATCTGGGGGTGATGACGGTTGCTCCAACCACAGGGCTCCAAACCCGGAGTTTGGCTCCTTCATAAGTAATGTTCCAGTGCTGCCAAGCAGGGGGTTATGAGAAAAAAAAGCTCTATTATTCCCCTGTGCTGCTGAAATGCAAAGAATTGTCTAATGCATGCAAAAACTCTCATTGCTTGGGGCTTTCAGCACAAGGAAGTGTGTGAGCTAAGGCCTGAACTGGCAGCGTCCCAGTGCTCTGGAGACATCCCTGCCAAATCTCACCAGTGCTGGGACCTGCTGGCATACACCCAGCTCCATGCCGCCTGCCTCGTGCACACCCTGCGCCCACCTCAAAACACTGTACGGTCACCCCATGTCCACACAGCCATGCTGATCTGTCAAAAGTGATGTCCAGGTGAGGTCCGGGCTGCAGAGGGTCACCTCAGGCCTGCTCATAGTCTTCAAGGTATGGCCAGATGGTTCATAGCCAGTGGAGCTTCCTCAGGCTAGAGCCGAAGGGCTGAAATATTATCTTTTCCCTACTCCTTCCACCCATCCAGGTCCCCTTGTTGCCAAATGGCAGTTTTTTAATTAAGGGGAGCAGCATCCACTGCTACAAAGGGGCTATGATTACAGGAATCAGAGGGAATACCACTTCCCTGTGCTCCAGGGCCATACAGATGGCCATGGACAAGGATATCATGACAGCTTACATTAGTGAAGTAGGCCAAGCCCCTGGTTTTGGAACATGTTCATCTTTCAACAGGGGCAGACTGGCCTCCTCTGTCCCCAGGAAAAAGAAATATGACTGAGAGGGACTGTCTGCACTGTGGCTGATGACACTTACCTGGTGCCCTGGGGGGCCCCATGGACATATTCTAGTAATTGGAAAGCAGTAACCTTCAGCTGGTCCCATGACTCTTGAAGGACAGAGTACAAGTGATTTGGGGTGGCTGACTCAAAGGGTCAGAGACCTTCAAGGACAGGCAAGTTTCCCATCACGAGCTGTGACACTCCCCACATTGTCATGGTCTCCACAGCTTGCATGAAGGCCCTTCAGCTGGAGCAGCTGCCCAAGACGGGGCTCTCCAGGCTGCACTGCAGAGTCTGGCACTGCCATGGCTGATGGGCCTGGCTCCCTGCCCAGGAGGGACACCTGGGAAGTTGTGCATGCTCATGTAGCCAGTACAGGGCTAACTGTGCCAGGATCATAACACCTGAGCTTGTACAATCAAGGATATGCCCAAGAATGTTGACTCTTCCCTCCTCTTTTCTGCAACACAGAACTTAACTATTCCTGCTCCAGAATGTGGGGAACATGACATCCCATGCCCTGTGACTAGCATGTTTACAGGAAGGCTTTATTACCCCTGCAGAGAAAGTTTCCCATTTACGATGACATTTACCTGGTTGTGGATCACTTCCACAGTTATTTCCCCTCCAGATATGTGTCTGTCATGCTGTCTTCACTAGCTGTATTCTGTACATCCATAACAAAGAGAAGAAAGAAAACTCCCAGTTGTGCCAATTATCCACTTGGAAATATAAATTAAGAGAGCCATCCTGCAGTCAGTCACTCCCAGGTCCTCAGGGACTTTCCCATAAACATCGTTCCTTTGCTCTCTCCTCCAGGCCCTGCTTAGCCTGCATCAGGAATTGCCTGGCTCTTTTTGGCTCTGGGGCTGGGTTGTCACTGGCGCATGCCCAGGCCACACACGCTGAGGGTCTGGGCCATGGAGCAGAGCTGTTGCTACCAGGAAAACCCATGAGCCCATCAGTTCTTGCTGGTCACTGTGCAGCAGAGCTTGGCCCAGCCTCCTGAGTACCTACCCACTAAGGCTAAGCTTCAGGAGGCTGGAGGGACCCATGGCTCTGCAAACTGCGTCTCTGGAGCATTGCTTGGATCGAAGCTCTGGGCAGGATGGCACATTGACTGCTCATCGTTATATGCCTTAAATTTGGGAGAGCTGGCCAGGCCCTGGTATAAGTTTCAGTGACCCCTCTGGTTCTGCAGCAGCCTGGAGCAGAGATGTCAGGAGAAAGGGAAGTCTTTAGCTCCAGGCGAGTGCCGGGGTCCTGAGCACATCCCCTCCTCCCAGGGCTTCGGCTGCCTGGGGTCAGGACTAGCTTTGATGGTGCAGCTGGCCAGCCTCAGATCAAAGAGCTGTTCAAGCAAAAGCTGTTCTTGCTCAAGCTGTGAGAAGCCTTGGCAGGGACTTGCTCCCCTCCTCTCGAGAGCTGCTTGCCGTTGGTCTCTGCCTGAGCTACATTGCAGCTATGCCTGTTCCTGTCTACGTACCTCACCAGTCCGGACCTGGACCCTGGCCCACTGGCTTGACCTGCGACGTGCCTGGTGAGCTCTTGTCTGATCCTGGTTACTATTGCCAGAGTGGCTCTGCTCTTCTTGTCGGGGTACTGTGGGACTGCGCCCTTGTCCATGAAGTCTCTGCACCTTGCCTGCCCTTAGACTCAGCTTGCCTTTCCTTACAGAGCAGTCCTTGCTGCTCCATGACAGTAGGAAACAGAAGATGAGGAATGGTTTGTACTTACTCTGGGGTTTCTTGTGAGAATAGTGGTGGAGGAAAGTGAAATTCTCACCCAGGTAGAGCTTCCCCTAATCCTCCCCACTGTCAAAGTGAGGACAAAGAGAGAGCAACTTGTCTCTTAGATTAAACAGGGGGGCTGTGAATAACCGGAGGTTTTACAGTTCCTCCTTCACTAAAAACATCACACAGCTTCTGGAAATACTAGCAGGCAAGCCACCTTGTCCCTGGATGCTTCTATCCCTGGTTTGCAAATAATACAGGACCATGTCAGGTCAGACCATCTAATTCGCATCGCCAACAGTCACCAACAAACAGATGCCTTGGGAAAAGTATAACAGGAATAAATATGATGCTTGCCCCAACACTTTCCCAGCTTCCAGCCGTTTTCAGATTAGGGATTTCCTGACCTGGGTGTGGTTCCTTGTATACAACAACTTTCTATGGCTTTCTCCTTGGTGGACCTTCCTCATATCTCTTTGAGTGGAGACTGCCTTCAAGCATCCATGGTATTTGATGGCAGCCTTGATAAACCTTGAGTCTGTACCAGGATTTATGTCGTGTTCATTACTAAGCCCTAGTTACCATGAGATGAGAACATAAGTCTTTTTCTATGAAGATAAATCTTGACTTCAGTGACACAAAGTAGGCTTTCTTTACAGCTAATGGAAGTAACATGCAGCAATAGTCTTACAGAAATGATATGTTGTAAAGGTAAATTGAGTACCAAAGGCTTGGTCTGTAAGTGACTTTGCCTTAGTTTACTTTATGTGTTACTCATCCTCACAGACAGAGACATCTCTTTTCGTCAGAGAGCAGTATCTAATGAGACACAGTTCAGCCAGCTGCCAAAGAGCTAAATGTAATGTGGGGATATGTGCTGTCTAAGCATCTGCCAGTCATGCTCTAATAGATGGGGAAAACTAGGCCCAAAAGTTAACCGTCCACTGGGAGTAAGAAATTGCAAGAACAGTGGCAAATTTTGTACAGAAAAGCTTCCTCCCACTCTGCCGTGCCTGTGATGCTATGATACAAGTTAGAGACACTTGGGCCTCCCCTTTGGAGAAGGACAAGCAAGAGGTGAGACTGATGAATGATTTAGGTTGACTTAAGGGCTTAAATAGCTTTCCTTGTATCTTTCTGTAATTAGAAGTTACGTGGTTTTATAGACCCTGGTTTAGACAGACGGTCTGCAGCCAGTCTAGCTGCAGTGGGTTAAGACAGTAACATCTCACCAGCTTCCCCACTCCTCTTGCAGCAGAAGGCATCTGCACCTCCTTCACCCCACAGGTCTCAGCTTCAGCTCCTCATGGCTGTGAACAGGGAGGCTGAAGAGATGGCACATGTCCTGTTTGTCCCCCTGCCTCCCCTGTAACATCCACCAGCCAGGTGGAGCCAACAACTGGCAGCATCTTAAATTGCCACACCTAAATCTGCCTGATCCTTCTTGCAGGGCCTTTTGTTAATACATACTTGATAGCCTCCTGACACAGAGCTGCTTTAGAAAGAGTATTACTCAGGGCCATTACAGTTCTCTTACGTGCTGGTTTTCTTGCAGCTGTATCGACTGGCAGGTGTTGACAAAACTGTTGACTGCATATGAGCGAGTAACCAGTGAGCTCTGGGGTGTCAACCTCTAACGCTGTAGCTGCAGGTGGGCTCATGAGCTGTTCCTGCATGGTTCCCAAAACACGGCAATATCACCTCATTGGTCATGTTGTTCTGCTAAAGCCAACAGGTCATCCCAAAACCAAACAAAACTCTTCAGCAGTGGGAGCAGCTGGTGTAGCCCCAGGCATCAGGCACCACCATGGGGACAGGGACAGGCCGAGACTTGCAGGTCTCATCCACAAGAACATGTTAATATGAAGCTCATGTGATGAGGAAGAATGGCCACTCTGAACATTCATTCAGTTTTTAAAGTAGTGAAGTATTTGCTCCTCACATTTTAGTAGTGTCTGTTAATTACTGTGCCAAAAAGTAGTATTCACTAAATTGCATCAAAATGTTTTCTCTCTGAGCACATGCAAGTTTAATTATCTAGTCAAGAATTCCACCAAGAAGCTTTATTCAGACAGTAACACTAATCAAACTATCATGTAGTTGTGTCTAAAAGGCATTCAGTTCCAAAGTGCCTACTAAGACTAATCAAATGTACTATAGAAACTCTGAAAGGCTTGTATCATGGATAGGAAGAAATGGACAAGAAAAGACACCACCACCATTGTATCTATAAATCTTACTGAGCACAATGGATATAGATTTATGGATTGGTAAATTGAGTTGTCTCTGGTTGGAGACATTCTGTTTTTCATTTGTTAAGTTTTCCATTTTACCTCATATATTACACTGAATGGATTTGAACAAAGCTCCTTTGTCCATGGTAATGGTGAGCGGCTCCTCCAGAGGATGACTGCAACACCCCTGTCTGGCAGGGTTCAAATCGGTATTGCTCTGATGTCCTAGCGGTTCTGCATAAGCCACAACTGGCAGTTACCACCACCTTCCTTAGCTGGTAAAACAAAGTTCTCAGCTACAGAATCTGCTTTAGCAGCTCTCTTGAAGACAGCTGGACAGCTGGATCCAATTTTCCTTCAAAAGAAAAAGCCTTAGAACCTAGAAGCCATCTGCCATTAGCAGCCTTGATAAATACCGCCCATCAGTTGTGCCATTTGGGCTTTGCCTGCTGTAGGCTCCTTCTTCACTGCTGCCAAAGGCTGCCATCAAATCGCTAGCAATAACGGCGCAGCACACCCAGGCAAAGCAATGGGGGAAATGCGTGGAGGAATGTTTATTCGGAGCCCAAGCTGCTTGGATCCAAGAGGGGTGGAAGTGCTACAGTGATTCCGCACATGAGAACATTTGGCATACAGCTGAAAGACAGTGAGGAAGAGCATTAGTTTTCCAGATTTTACTTGTCTCCAACAGGCTGCAAGCCTTATTTTCCCAGAACTAGGAGTTACAAGTTAAAGTCATTTGAATGATGTAAGAGGTGATGGGGGAAAGCAATTAAAAGGCCAAGCTGATGATTAGAGGGAGGGACTCTGAAGGAGAAGGAGAGGGTCTGTGAAGTTTGTATGTAGTTACAAAGGTCTGCTGCAGAACCTGATGTGGCATAAGGTGAGCTAGATATGAACATTATAGGGTTTTATTATTTTTAGATTTTCATTTCCTTGGATGCTTTTCTTCCAAAGAAGTAACCCCTTGCTAGATATGAACATTATAAGTTTTTATTATTTTTAGATTTCGGTTTCCTTGGATGCTTTTTTTCCAAAGAAGTAACACCTTGCTTTACGAAGAGGTATGATCACTGATTACCGGTGTCTAGAATTACCTTACATCACCTCAGTGCGTCCTCTTTTCCAGCCTGGAAATACTGAGTGCAACTTTATGGTATTGTGCTTGATCATAAGCAGACCTGCTGTGCCCGCGTTATTGCAGATCTGGAAATCCTGAATCTGTTTGCAGTGTATCCATAGGCCTACTGCCACAGTTGCATAATCGACCGGGGGATTTGCAGCAATTTTCACAGTTTGGGTAAGCTGGTTGGACTGGCCCAGACCATTTGCACTCTACATTACAGCAGGTGCGACACCTCCAGGATACAGACAGCTGCGATGTGCATGCCTCACACAAGTAATGTGTTTGGAAATCACTGGATTTACATTGGATTTACTTTCCAGGTAAGGCTCAGCACATGAGCTGAAGTAGATTTAGAGCTTCCCAAAACATCTGGTTTGCCAAATGTTTGTTACGCAGCATTTCCCAGACAAAACAGGGCAACTTTGGGCGCTGTTGTGCGGGACTGAAAGAAGAGCACCCGCCACAGGTGACGTCTGATATAACTGCAGTTGGAAGAGCGACCCAAAGGTGGGTTTGCAAACGAGGCACCGATCCACACGACGCACGGACCCCCCCGCTAAGGTTACAGGCCTTTCAGGAGACCTGGGGTGCAGCCCGAGCCCAGGCCCGCCCTGGCGTTAGGGCTTCATCCCACGGGCTGAGCGGGGCCCTCCCCCGCCGCAGGAAGGCGGAGAGGGAGCGTATTTGCACCGCCGCCATCCGGGCAGGCTCTCCCGGCGCTAGGAGCTCCAGCGCTCCCCAGAGTCTCCCGGTATGTGATACCGGGCTGAACTCCCCGGCCCCCAGGCCCGGGCCCAGGCCGCAGCAAAGGCCGCCGGCGGCCCCCGCCGCGGCGGCCGCTC
This sequence comes from Apteryx mantelli, assembly GCF_036417845.1. NCBI lineage: Eukaryota > Metazoa > Chordata > Aves > Apterygiformes > Apterygidae > Apteryx > Apteryx mantelli. Next base: position 32,344,150 of record NC_089978.1, read on the forward strand.
CTCCCGCCCTGCAGCGTGCGCTCCCGCCTGCACCACGCACGCGCCCGCCCGCGACCGGCCCCCGCGGAGACTACAAGCCCCAGAATGCAACGCGCGGGCCCAGCCGCGCAGCGCCTGGTCCCTCCACGCGGCGGCGGAGCCGCATTGCATGCTGGGCAGCGCAGTCCCCCGCCGCGGGGCCGGCGAGGGCCGGCGCCGGTCGTTATGCAAAGCGGGCGGGGGGGAGGGCGGGGCCGGCGGAAGGGCCGCGCCACGATTGGCGGAGCCCGCCCGTCGCTCCCTCCGCGTCACGCGTGCAGTCACTCAGCAACGGCGCGCGGCCTAGCCTCGCCTCCCCCCCTCCCCCCTGCTCGTCACGGCGCGTCCCGCTTCCCCCGCCCCCCTCCCTGCCCTCCCCTCGCGCGAGCCGCCGCCGCCGCCGCCGGAGCCGCCTCGCAGGAGCTGGGAGCCGCCGCCGCCGCCATGGCCGAGAACGCCGCCGCCGGCCTGGAGAACCACCGCATCAAGAGCTTCAAGAACAAGGGCCGCGACGTGGAGGTAGGCGCGGGGCCGGCGGGCCAGGCGGCCCGGCCTCCGCCTCCTCCGCCTCGGGCGGGCGCGGGAGGAGGGGCCGGGCCTGGCCGCGCGGCGGGCCCGGCGGGAGGCGGCGGCGGCGGCGGGGAAGAGGCCCGCGGGGTTTTTCTCCTCCGTCATGCGGGCGCGGCCGGCGGGGGGCGGAGGAGCGGCGCGGGGGGAGGGTTGGCGCGGCCGGCCGGGCCGAGCGCGGCGGCGGCGTGCGGGGCCCGCGGCGGGAGGCGGCGGCGGAGCGGCCCGGCGCGGCCGCGCCCCCTCGGCCCGGCGCGCGGCGGGGAGGGCGGCGGGGCCCCGCGCCGCGGGCCGTGCTCGGGCAGCGCCGGCAGGCGGCGGGGTGCGCCGATCCGCCCCCCCCAGTGCCTCCGTGCTGGCTCCTGGCCGCCGCCGCCGCGCCCGGGGGGCTCGGCGCTGCACAATGGTGCCGGCCGCCTTTTGTGCCGCCCCCCACCCACCCACCCGGCCCGGCGGGACGCGGCCCTTCCGCCCGAGGCGGAGCTCGCGCGCCGGCAGGGGCTGCCCCGCCGCCGCCGCTGCGCATGGAGGCCGGTGCCGCGGCCGGGGGGGACCGCGGGGGCCGCCCCGCGCGGCCTGCTGCCCGGGCCGGTCCTGCTCCCTGCTCTGGCTTGAATCATTCTCCTCCCTTCTTTATTATTATTATTTTCTTTTATGCTGCTAGGAACATAAGTAATCATGTGCTGGGCGTCTCCGTCGAAATCGCGATAGAGTGCGGGGCTCTCGGGCTAACGGAGTGTTAGTTGCTCCCCCGGGTTTGAGAGAGCCCGGGTGGCTGAAAGGCAGCTCGCTTATTCCCCTGGAGACTTCTTAAGGTCTTGTGGATCTATATGCCGTTACTAGGGGCATCGTCGATTTTAAGTCACAATAGAGAAGGAAGGAAATCCCAAATCTTACCTTTAAGTTTCTGTAATGAGAAAGGAAGGGGGGAGGGGGTTGCTCTGAAACCAGACTAGGATCGAAGTCGGATTAGGATTCGCTAGAATGAGAACCTAAATACATGTAAAATTACTTTCTCTCCTCCTGCAAGTTCTCTTCCTTGCTTCTATTGATATACCGTGATGTTATCACTTAAATATATTTCTGCAATCAGTGTTGCTAGAATGTTAGTCCTTTGAAAGCATGTTTTGTGTTTAAGCATAATTCACACCTCTGCTGCCATTGTTTGGGTGGAGACAATTTCATGCAGGTCAGGCTTAGCAGCAGTGTCTTTAAGATGACATTCACAATGTAAACTAATCTTTATCTCAATTTCTGTTTAACTTGATGACAGTGATTCTTTCTCACAGAAAACCTTGTATGTAAGGAGTGTGATAATTTAAGCACTTTTAGCTAACAGTAGTAATTATTTGAAAGTTACTGAAAATTGACCAGCCGTCAGTTTAGGGAAGGGGAGGGAGAAGGCGTGGTGGGCTTCTTTTTTCCCTTCTCATCCAGCAAGACTTTTCGTGCTGCTCCTCATTCATTTTGTCCTTGTCTCATCTCCTTGTCTTGGTTGCTGGCTTTGTTGCTGCTTTCTCAGACGCTGGCCTGAATCCATCAGCGCGCTAAACAGGGAAAGGTTAGGTATGTTCATGCCTAGTGTGAACTGATCTGTCATCCATACTTGCTTATATTGTAGCATGCTCAAGACTAGGGGAATTAAATATCTGCCTGTATGGGAGGAATAGGGAAGCTGACTGCCTGAGCTTTTCTGGAATTAGTTATACCAGGCCAGCTCTCAGTAGAGCACTTGCTCCTGAAATGGAGTAATTATTTTGGAGTAGTGTATTTGCTGTTATGGAGAATATATCCTGTAGGGTTATCTTCCAGTAGCTAGGCTGATTGACTTCCTTTTGTAGTTTAGCCCTGAAACTGTTTGCCTAGCAAATAACCACATTAACGTTAATGGAACTAAAGCTTGCATCTATGCTTTGAAAAAGGGTTAAAACATAATAAGCATCGTTCTTTTGGGTGCACCAAGCAGATGAAATACAGAAGTATATAGAAGTTGTATATCATGCAGGTACACTGAAATCAAATTTATTTTCATGTAAAGCTTTGTAAAAGAATGTAAGTCTTACTGCCTTTCACATCTTTCAAAGTAATTTAGTTTTATTAAATGTCTGAATTTTTTGACTATACCTTCTTTTTATCTCTTTCCTGATTATGGTGCTTATGTTAGTGTTAGAAGTACCTTTCTGAGTAAACTTTATCTAAATTAGAAATCCAGACATAAAACAATGTAAGTTAAAGTTTACAGTGGAGAATGAAGGAGCACAGCAATATGATATAATCAGCATTACTTGTTGTGCTTCTCTTGGCATACTACACAGACTTGCCTCCTCTTTATTGGAGAATTTCTCAGTATCCAGTGGAAGATATCTGTTCTGCATAAAGCAGTTCTTTCCTAAGCTACAATACTATACATAATTCCCAGCTGTCAGCGATTAGATACCCTTGTTCTGGTACCTATGCCACAATATGGAGTTTTATATAAAAATCCTGCCTCCAGTTTTCTGTAGGTAACTTAAAAAAAAAAAAAAAACACAAAAAAACAGGAAGAGAAGTTCTATCATTGACATTGATCTGCATCTACAGATTCTGCCAATGAGTGAAAAAGTGGTTAGGGTGATAGAGTAATAAATGGTGATTTGGTATCTAGATTATTTGCTTTGGAAAATCTAAAATATTAAATACTGTACATCCTCAACCTCAGTTTGAAAACAGTGTTGTTTGAGTCACCTTCTGCCTGGGGACAGTTACTGCCTTTGAACTGATCAGGCTTGAATACATTTAAAAAAATACTTTAATAATCTTTCTTTGGCTTATAATAAGTACTGATGAGTTATTATTGATCCCCTCTGGGTACAGACTATTCTGGCAGACCAAAATACTTTCTCTTTTAATCTATAGTTAACTTGTATTTTATTACTGCGTTTGCTAGGCCATATGGATGTCTTTGATTTTTTTGTTAAACTACGTGACTATGCAACTCTAAGGGAGGCAAAAGATTAGTAAGTATTTTTGTGTTAAGACTTTGGTACCCCATGCAACTTCTTACTGTGCTCCCTTTTTAAGAGCAAAGAAAGTAATCCGTTGGGCAGAAGTCAAAGCTTATGACTGCTTGACCTACATGGGTTCACTCTACTTTTCCTAGTTTCAAGTCTGGGTGAGAGTTTCTTATCCTTTTTTTTTGACTTTGTGTGCTCACTCAAAGAGGTAGAGTTGTGTGTATAGAATTAGAATTTGGGATATTAATACTTGTAAAAAGTATTTATCCCCCAAAAAGAATAATAGCAAAATCAAATGCAGAATACAAGGCAATATTAACATTAGTCTTTGTTCTTGCTCTTATAAGTGAGAATCTTTTGTTTTTATAGGTACTGAAGTGTGATTAGCAGCAGTCAGAGCAGTGAACCTGTAGAGCTGAGTGATAAGGAGCTTAGAGTAGCATCTTCATCTGGATGAGCAAAAGTTGGAACAGTTTCTCCTCACAAACTTTTCAATTTTGTGTTATCCAGAGATACAAAAGGGCTTTTTTGAATTGTTCAGCATATAGAGAGAAAGCTTTCCCTTGTTGATCAGCAAGCATGTAGCCTTAAGTCTTGGTGAGTTTGTTCTAAATGTACAGCACTGATTTAATCCAATGCAATTGAGGTTTTACAGGACAAGATTAAACAGTTGCAGTCACTTAATTTATGATAGCCCTTTTAACTGATGGGTTTATTTGTTTATATTGATGTCTAAGCTAACCTAGCTTTTAGAAAACGTAATTTGAACCTTCTGACTTTTCTGTTTGTGGTTCCTCAGCTTCATTCTTTACTTAGTAACTTCCTTCTTAAACTCTTTTACTCCTCCAACTTCTTGGACTAGAACGTGTTATTTATTCTTTATTACAATAGCAGGCACCCATATGTTGGCTCACTGTTTTGGTCTTTAACATGATAGATCAAACAATTCAGCCTACTTGTTTTTATCAGGATCAGTCAGCATCCCTGGCTAAAATGGGGGGGGGGAAGTCTTACTAAACTGAGGTGTTATAATTTGTAGGGCTGTCTGTGACTTGCTATTATCTTTGTGTGGTGCAGTGAGACTATGTGATCATGTAATTAGCAAAATGCATATTGGAGGAAAAGAAAGGTTGCATGTGCAGTCATTAAAAAAACACAAGGAATTAGGCCATGTTGCCCAATTAACTTACTGTAAAAACTCTTTAATTGCTGGAATTAAATTTTCCTTTTGTATACTGGTAATGCCCCTAATCATGAATCAAAAGAATATGAATCTTTAGCCTCTTAAACTTCTGTCACTTGAGCTATAGGATTAACCTCTTGAAATTCGTTGAAGGCTGTTTGCCAGGAGGAGATGTAGCAACTGCTGTAAACTTTCACCTACCCATGCTCTATTTGATTTTAGACTTGTCTCCAGGGATGTCTTCTCCTCAGTTATAAGTTTTGGGGGCAATTGTATCACCTTTTGGTCTGTATGTTGAGTGCAGGGACTTCGAAGGATCTATTTCTGTTCTTTACCTTCAGCATCCCAACCCCATATGAGGTAGAACAGGAAAACAGGCTTAGTCCAGACCTACCTCAGTCAGCTCTGACAATTCCAATGAACTTGCTGTTGCTGTTCTGCTAGCAGTGTGGATCTAGCTCTTCAGAATATGTGAATTTATTCAGATATTATTGTCATGCTGCCATGAGTTTTTGCAAGCAGAGTAATATCATTCTGGGGAGGCCAAATCCGTACAGTCTGAGAATGTTATAGGTTGACTTAAAGCCGTGTTCTCATCAAATGTCAAGGCTTAGTGCAGTGGAGATACCATAGCTGTGCACAGTCTTAACAAATGAGCAATCATGCTGCTACCAGCTCATCTTGTGATACTGTTCTGCACTGACTAGTGTTTTCCTTACCTCTCTGTACTCCCCTCCAAGGCTAGATGAAACAAATAAGGCTTGCAGCAATCCCCAAAAGCCAGTTTCATTCAGGAGCTCACTTTTACAAACTGTGCAGCTTTCTGCCTTTCCCTTTCCTGGCAGAGGCACAAATACTGGCAAAAGAAGGGGGGTGGGGGGACAGGACTGTAGCAGCTGATTTAAGTTGGTTTAAACTACTATGGACTTGCTATGTTGATAGCACCACTGGCTCAGTGAATCTGAATAGTCAAAGTGAGAACACAGGTGTCAGGTAGCTTCCCGTTGGGAACTGGATTTGGTATACGATCTAATGCTCTCATGCAGAGTTCCTAAGCTCTGACTCTTGCAGTTTGTTTATTGCCCTATCAGGCCAGTATACTTCTGGGAGAGCACAGGTGCACATGTTTGTACCTTGGGAAGAACTGCTTGAGTAGGATTAAGAGGTAGATGTGGGAAATCTCTTCAGTTGTTACTATTACAGAATTCTCCAAGCTTCAGGTAGTCTACAAGTAAATAATGCAGTGCTATGAAATGTTTGCCACTTTTGGCAGAAAACGATCACCCAATAAAATCTGCTTATATATACTGTCTTATTTTTGTAGTGAAGCTCAAAATCATCTGAACGCTTTGCACTTAAACGTTTAAAAACACACATCTTAGGAAGTCATTGTTTATTTCAGAAATACCTGTGGGGAAAACAATTTGGAGATGAAACCTCATGATCAACACAAGCTTTATAAGCAGATTGGGATCTTTGCTTGCTGTACTGAGGCCCAATTATTGCCCAATTATTTGTTGTGGTGGTATACTGAGTCTTAGTTAATCTTTCTGTAATTACAGATTTTTTTTTCCTTTATTCTCATCTGTTTCTAACAACTATAGCGGTTGCTCTGGTATCTCTAAAACCTTTTCTATTAAAGGATTGATCTTTAACTTGTAAACTGTCTAAGTCTGGTCAAAACTGATAGCAGCAAAGCTGCCATACTAGTTTTAAGAGTTCTTAAACTATTTTTGCAGAAATTTTTTCAGGCTTTCATAATATTTATGCAGTTCCAGCACAACTCCAGGTGGGAATTTTCTTCTGCAACTGCATAATCTGAAAAGGCAAGAATTAGGAGAAGGTGCCACCTGCAAGTGAGTGATCAGATTTGTATTTACTGTGGAGTTGGAAGTGTGATGGGGTATTTAATCATAAGATTAAGTCCAGAAGAGGGAATGAGTTGGTCAAGCTGATGTGGCACATAATCAAGTAGTAAAGACTAATTGCCAAGTAAACTGACTTGAGATGAAAAAGAAATGTAAAACCTACATATTTCCCAGAATAGGGTTTATTAATTGTTTAAAATACCTAGCACTGCAAAACTCTGTTACTTGATATTCCTAGATACTTCAGTAATTGTAGAAGCTGTGGGCTTTGCATTGGATTTCATATTGGTAAAGTTATTCAAACAGCTACTTCTTCCCAAAAAGTAAGTCTTGCATCAAAACTAGCTGTGCCTTGAAGTGAGCCAGTTCTGAAGCAGTTCATGTTTCTGAGAATGCTTTATTTTTTTCCTCACTTAGCTTCATGAGTCAGCCCATCATGTCTGGATAGGACCATTGCTGGCTCAGAGAAGAGGTCAGGGTGAATGGGAGAAGATATGCCTTGTGTAGTGATATTTAACTGTTGGATTGTTATCCCTTCACAGCCAAACTGGCACCATTAATTTGATGGGGGAAGTTTCATATAATTTCTTCTGGGTCAGCTGAGACTCATGTTTCCTTTCTCAGGTTAAACAAATGTTAGTCACTTTTAAACTTGATTTTTTTTTGTGTGTGTGTGTGTGTGTGTGTGATTAATAAAATATAACAAGAACAAAATAGGAATATATGCTTCACAGATGGCTGCAGAACTGGAGACAAACTAAATGTCTTTCTGATTCAACCACTTATTACTGAATTACTCATTTCTCTCATATTCCATAAATTCTGTTACCAGCTGAGGTTCTCTTCTGTGGCTTTTTTTTGGGGGGGGGGGGCAGGGGGGAAGGGTGCGTGTTTAAACCTTGGTTATTGTCAGGTTACATAACAAATGGACTCTGGAGGTAATGATGGAATAGATGATATGCAAAATCTGCTTGGAGAAATGGCTTCTTTATGATTTGACTCCTGCTAGCATCAGTGGAGATGCATTTAATGAGTGCTCAAGCCCCACTGCAAACTTACTAGTACAGAGGCATACTTAAAGCCGTCTTGCATGACGGTAAGGGAGAATGTGGTGAGACAGGGGATTAGTGTGCCTTGTGGAATGGTTTTCAGACATACAGTAAAGAATTCCTGGCCAGGTGCAGTGCGATATTTCAGGTGTGTAATTCCCAGAATATCCTAGTCATTGGCATTTCTTAGTCAAGTACAATCTCTGAGTCAAAACTTGATCAAATTATGCCAAGAGACATTGTAGCTCTCTCCCAGGTGAGCTAAGATCACTCTAAGCAGCAAATAAGTTTTGTGTGCAGCTTATTAGCATCAGGGTCTTTTGTTCCTTTTCACGCACACAAACAAATGATAGATGCAAAGTCAATGTTAATGATTTTTCTGTACAAAAGTCTGACTTGCATTCGGGTATGGAGGTTTTTCCACATCAAGATGGTACTGTGTCATGAAGAGAGTCCTGCTGGGATTCAGCAGGCTCCTGTGGAGGACCTGTATTCTTAAGGTATGCAAAAGTGTAGACTGGTAATGGATTTGTAATGTGGAACACACAGCAGCGAAGAACAGCCTTCCAGATGAGATGATGTGTTTAAAGAGCTCTGACACAGGCAAAAATATGGGAGCTTTTTTGAACCTCAAGAGCTGTTAATGATTGTTCAGAATCTGGCAATGCCGTCTTCCTGTTCCCCTTGCCGACTGGGGGGGCATGGCTTGCTGGACCTCTGCGTTCACTTGATTTTCCCACAACATAGCCTAAATGTAACCAAAACATGTTTCAGGGGGCCCTATAACTGTGAGGTTCAGAGAAGTTTTTATATAGGTTCTTGTCCATCAAACCCAGACCCTGCCACTATGCTTTTTGTGGATGAACACCTAAATTGAGATTTGGAGATACTGATACCCAGAAGCTTTGTGGCAGATCTGGGCTCGTGTGTCTACCTCCCTTTTCAGTGTCATGCATTCTAGATGTCAGGTTAAAATGCTTAAGTTCAGAAAGGCTGCTTGACATGGTTCTTAAAAGATCATGGAAGGTTGCTTGAGTGTATTTTCTAATTCCTAGTGCTCCAGCTTCTTCCTGGTTTGTCAGCTGGGTTCACTGTTTTCTCCTGCATCATCAGTGGAATGATCTCTTCACAGATTTCATTAAGCAGCTAGCACATTTAGTCTTTTTTACCTGTTGATTAGACATTTCAAAAAATGGGGGGAAAAAAATTCATTTGGGCCATGTAATAATATACCAAAAAAAAGTTTACCATGGTTGAATATAGACTAGCTCTCCAAAACCTTGCTTTGTGGGTTTTTTGTGACACCTTGTGAATGTATGCAAGTTGCAATTATTTTTTCCCATTTTATAGATGGGAATAACAAGACTTTTCTCACTTTACAGGGAGGATGATTATAAATACCTTGTATGAGGTACTTTGAAATTACAGCTGAAGACTGCTTAAGTTCAAACATAGATTGTGTAAGCAAATATCTGGCTAGTATTTAGCCTACTAGGTTTTCTTTCTGTAAGATGGATGAAATCTACATTGTTGTCACTAGCTTGAGTCAATGAGGTTGGCATATTTGGGGGAGTGGAAAAGGAACTTGCAAATTCACTGAATGGATTACAGAAATCCAGTGAGTCCCAACAACGTGTCTGTCACCTTCCAGCTTAAAGGGTGTGTTGTTTTTCTGTTTTTTGGGGGGCAGGAGGACTGTTTTTGTTTTTTAACTGGCTATAAATATTTGTCAGGCTTACGAATGTCTTGTCTGGACACTTGCCACTGAAGTCTGTTAGGCCTTTCTGACTTGAAACTTCACTTTGTAATTAGATTATTGAATGTGGTTATCTACAGTTTTGTAAAAGCTTTCACATTTGAAGATAATTTAAGTTTATGCTGATTTTAAAGTCAAAATTTTAGTCTGGTGGTAGTTACTATTGAAGAGGCATTTTAATTTTGCTGTGCTTTTTCTGTTTTGTGTTTAGTACACAAATCAAAATAGTATTTTGGTTGTAAGGTAAGGCATTAAAACTGGTGCATTTGGTTTTTGGTAACATCATTCAAGAAAGAACTGAACCTTCACCTCTGAACCGGATTCTTCTATAAACTCTAGAAGGGGGGAGAGATTCCTGCTTTTTGGTAATGGCAGTCAACTGTTCTGCTTGAACAGACAGGCCTACTTTCCCTTCTTGTTAAGGGAATGGGAGGGACGCTTGCTTCGGTGTCTTAGGAGAGAACAGAGGTGGTGTCATGTCTTGGGAGAAATCAAGGAATCTTATAGATACTCTTCTTGTTCTCCTTCAAGGACAGCCAGGTTAAACTTGAGGTTCTAGGGAATTGTAAAGCATCTGGTATGCTGTTCTTGCTACATGGGGAAAATAACAGATATCTCTCTAGTGCTGACACATCTGAATAGAAACTTATTTATTGGCAAAAGCAGATTCTTTTTACTTAAAATGGTACCAATGTTTCAAATCCTTATATGTTTAAAAAGCCTTAATCTTCTAATTTAAAAAAAACTATTTACCAGTGATTCCTATTCACGCTTCTCTTGGTTACCCATTGTTCTTGGTGCCTAATTGGTGTATCACAGTATTTAGAAGAGACAGAGCTAGCAACATCATAAAACCAAGGAAAGAAGGGGCAGCTCATCAGAACTAAACTTTATTTGGTGTGCCCTTCTGTTTCCAAAAATACAGGAAAAGAAGAAAAACTTGCTACAAGTATCTTGAAGGTCAGCAGTGTCTTTTGAGCAGTAGTATGAATGACAGCTCCACAGTTAAGTTCTTCAAGGTGAGCCATTTGCAGATTCTCACTTGTCAAAGTGGAGGTAGCAGCGGCTCCCTTGCTGCAGTTCTTCGGGGCACTACTTGGACAGATTCCTAGTCATGTTAGGACCGTAAGACAGAGCTTGTGCTCTGAATTACTTAGTGATCCTTGTGCCCTGCCTGTTGGTCTGAGCAAACATTCACGGCGCAGTGATGAGTTAGTTTGGGGTACTAGAGGATTACCTGGAAATTTCAGTTTGAAATTAGGTGGAGCCCACGTCACTGCGTTGCAGTCTGTGGTCTGATGTCAGTAAAGGTGTGAGTAACAGTGTTAAGATCTACTTTTGAATGGAAACACTGTAAAACTTTTCACTTGGTATAATGTCCTTGATTCACACAGCAGCAATAACTGAAAATCTAGTAGATTCAGTCTTTCTTCCTTCCCTCTGTGGAGTTTTGATGTTGAACAGCTAATTCCAGCTCTTCTTTTATTCTATATTAAAACAGCAGATAATGTTGATTGTATTTTGGATTGCTTTGTGTCCTATTTGTGTTGAATACAGCCAACTAAATTGCCTTAGGTCCAGTTTCCTGAGGGGTGGTCAATATATCTGTACTTGTAAACTGGGGAATTAGTATATGAAAATTAAAACATGAGTGTTCACATCTCACTGCTTTGCCAGTAGCTCGGTACGCAAGTTGAACAAATGCAGAGAGGGTGTCAGAACCTTGTAGAATATGCTTACAGAAGAGCCTGTAAGAAGTGAGCCTAGCATTTGTTTTTCTGCCAAGATCCTTGAAGCAGTAGAAACAGATACTGTGGCTGGGCAGCTCTGTCTGCTTCCATACACTTCTGGGTGAGTCAACACCACGAACAGCAATAACTGGAGGCTTGTGGCTTTCCATATTGCCATGCATGTGTGACTTAGGTGAGTCATTATCCATCACTAAGTAAAAGAGGCAGTGGGTATCTGATATATCCAGTTTGCTGAGATTAACCAAGTTCAGGTACTTGAATTATCTTGCCACAGACTAGCTAAGAAAAAACAACTGGTATTCATCTTGGAGGCCCCAAACTGGGGACCTTAAAAAAAAAAAAAAAAAAAAAGGCGGGGGGGGAGGGAATGACATGGTAACCCTAACTGAAAAAAAAATAGTTCTCCCTGAGAGGCCTTTATTAACCTTTATTAAGAGCATGAGTCCCAAATAGATTATGGCATAAAATATGATAGCATAAACACTGCACTCTGTTCCTAATGCATCTAGTACTGCATTAAAGTTTACTAGCCAAAGAGAAATCTTATACTTTTAAGATTCTGCAGTGCACAGAGAATCTGAACCCAGTTCTAATATTTTCTGCAAAATAATAGAATGCTTCCATAGAAAAGGAACAAATACCTTTCAGGTCAAGCGGTTTCTTTAGTAATCGAAAGGAATAAAACTCTTCCGGAGTCTCGGATCGGGGTATAGTCACAATGTCAGTGTATTTGTTTGCTTTAGTAGATCTGTTGCTTGTATTGTAGACTTCATGCCCCCTCCCTGCATTTCTAACTGCCTGAGGCTCCATAATTTGACATGAAGCTATGCTAACAAAGCCAGCGATGAAGCTGTTCTAACTTTGTAGTCTGTGAGACTGGAAAACAATCATTGTTTTTTCTGGAAGGACAGTTTGGAAGTATGACAGGAGTACTTGGTAAATTTCAAAATTGGGTAAGGGGAAGACAAGTCTGACTGCAGTATTAAAAAAGACTGCTTAATAATTCATGATGCTCGTACCCAAAGGAGCAAATCTGGCAGGAAGGGTTAATTTTGACAAGCCATTTGGTTTAGTTTGGTATGGCTGTCAAATCTCTGGGCATGCCCAAAAGAAACAGAGGGGACCAGAGTGCACAGCATCACTGGATTTAGTTCTTCCAGCTGTGTTTAAGTGATTGCACTGAGACCATTGTGTTGCTGTTCTAGAATTTATATTAAATATGTTGATTTGTATACAATTCTTGGAGTAAGCTGTATGCAATTTGAAAAGGCAGACAGGTGGAACATCACCTTCTTTCAGTGTCCCTTTGTCTCGTACTTTGTTTTTTTGGCTGAAGCCAGCTGTACCAGAACAAGTAAAACAGTATCATTTGCCTAAGCCTCAACTTTGCACATACTAACAAATTATATGCCTATGCAAATAAGGGATGTTTAACTTTTAATGCTAACCAAAGATAGGCAGCTGCCAACCTTCATCTCAGCTATTGTATACAAACAAGCACTTGCATTTTTTCTTTTTCTTTTTTAATTGTCTTTTGCTAAAACCAGCTCAGCTCCTGAGGCTTCTGCGTTTTCATGTGCATTGCAGTATTTCATGCTTGCTAAAACATGTCAGAAAAAGGATAAGGAAAAAGGCTAGTAAAAAGATATCAAGGAAGAAATGTTTACTTCACCAATGCAGGCACCTTCTTCTCTCACTGTATTACATCTCACACCTATTGTGAAGTATTTTAAATTGTCTTCTAGGATATGCATAAACGCAAGGGAGAGGTATTAGTTAAATCCAATTGTGCTATTGGAACTGGGCCATTTTTTTTCTTCCGGTTTGGCAGGTGGAAGCAGATGGAAACTGACTTTCAAATGCAAAGCTCTTCTGATGCCCTGTATGTTCAATCAAGCCCCTTTACTATCCCAACTATGTATTCAGAGTAGCTCTTTCCTGTGAGCCTGTATCTTTTGGTGTTCTGAGACTGGTTCCTGTAATGTTGAGAGGGAAAAGCAGAGTTGGATTGAAATATGGAATTAAAATGACCAGTTATCTTTTAATGAAGTTTTTGGACCCTGAGAAATTAGAGTCAATGAATTTCTTCTAGCTTTTCCACATAGGAGTTAAACTTTTAAAAGCAACTAAACCCACATCTCACTTAAGTTCTTGAAAACCTGTTCTGTATCTACAGAATAGCTAAAACTGACATTGGTGTGTGATGCTGTTGTCAAGATGAGCCTGGACATCCCACTCCTGTGGCCTGGCAGGAGGCTGGTGCATGCTGATCAGCCTGCAGGCAAGTAGGGCTATGGCTGAGAGTTCAGTCACGTGTAGGTAGTCGGCGTGTTGCTTGTGGGGCAGCTGGCAGGCCAGCCAAACTGGCAGCAGGGGTATGCTGACTTACATCAAAACATCTGCTTCCTGCCCTTCCATCTCTGGTGTCTTTTGGCCTTGCTGCTCTTACAATGGAAATGGCATAATTGCATTGATCTAAAGAAGATGTTCCTCTGGTATCCTGTTTAATGAGGTGGCTAGTCTGGGTGAGCACCACGCTGAGCTGCAGATCTCGTTGTTGCAGTGGAAATATCACTAGGTAGAACTGTGGTCATTATACAGTGGTGTGAGGCTTTAATCTTCACTTTGACACAATTGGTATAACTGAAAATAGTTAAAATTCATGCTGTTTGCTGATGCACTATTTTATCTACAGAGTGTGCATTATTAAACACCTTGTACACAAAACTCCATTTTTAATTTCATTTAAAAAAAAATCTTTATTCAGAATAACAAAGGGAATGTAATGTATTTAACTTCTCACTAGTTGTATCTGTCACACATTTAGATAGCTCAGTTTTTTTAAATTTGTAATGTAACTTGGGAAGAAGCAATCTTAACAAGTGTCCAGAATTTCTAGTCTCTGAAAGTGACATACTTAAGGGACTTTAAAATGCATATAATCAATTAAAATGGATTTTAAAATATGAAGTAGAACTTTAAAATTAACAGAACCAAACCCTAAACTAGTTTAGATCTTTCAGTTGTGGATGAGAACTAACTTGCATAACTACTTATGACTGCTAGCCTGAATTTTTCTTCTTACAGTCTTGTGTAACTTCGTAGGGATGCAAAAAACCAGTTTTTACAGGAAAAGTGCACTACATTATGTATTTAGCTACAGAGGGTTTTGGAAGATGTATTTACTTGTTCTGGTGTCTATTAGAATGACATATCTGATTTTTTTTTTTTGATTCTTTAAAAAATATATAGATAGATATTTATTTTTAAGTTTACACAAGCTAAATGAGTTGCCGTGTCAGGTAGTTCAATGTATTATGCAGTTAAACATTTATGAAGTTAAAGGCTCAAGAAGCCAGAGAGTCTTGCTGGGCTTAATTCTCCACTTAAAGACTCAATCTAAATGCTATCAAAACTTCTGAAGTTATCTTGTACGGCACGAAGGTAAGGATGAGCCATCTTAAGCTGTTAAGTGGTAGTGTTACAGAGGGGATGCTTGCCCTTTAGCAAAGAGCGAGCATCTTGTGCACCTCTGTCCAGGGTTTCACAAATGATACTTGAGTACTGTGTGGTTGAGCCAGAGGGTCCCAAATTTTTGGTCACTTTAAAACACTTTAAATTTGCTGGTGGTAAGGGTTTCTGTTATACTGACAATACAGAAATCTGCAGGATTTTCTTTAGCTGCTGTTTCTTGATACAAAGTATTTTATATACAGTTATGCCTTTTGTCATAAACCAACTACCAACTGAAAAATTTGGGAGAAGTTTCCCTTCTCAACAGGCAGTTCCAAATTTGAGCTGTGAGCTTCCTGTCCATTTCCTGTTGGAGGCGAGATACCAGAGCTCAAACACTGATCTGATGAGGGTAGCTGTATTCTGTGTAGCTTCTGTCTGTTAAGTGTAACAAAGGCAGGTTTACAGGGATTGTAGCAGTCTTTGAAGCCTTCTGTTGGGCATTGACTTGAAGAAGCTTGCTTTATCTTTAAGATCTAATGTCATTTTATATATATCTGTCTTTTATCACCACAGCATTTTTGTTTTCTAAGTATTAGCCTGAAATAGGGTTCCAACATTTGTAAGGTTTGACTCTCCAGCTGTTCCTGACATCACAAGGATGGAGCAGCCTAACGTTTTTCAACAAAATAAACAAACAAACCCCCCAACTCTGGAGTATTTGAATTCAATTAATGAGTTGCACTTACAGCCATTAGCACAACAGCCCTAATGCACACAGTGATTTTTTTTTTATTGATGTGTAAAATTAATTTCAGTTTTGGTACTTTGATGGAACGAGAGGTTATTTTCCTTTTAAGTGGAGGATGTTAGGGAGAGATCTGTGACATGCAGTGCTTGGCATCTGGCTTTGGAAGAGTGTTCAGAAATCCAGGGTAGAAGTGAGAACATTATTTTAGCTAACAGCATCTAGTAGATTTTTTTATTTTTCTGGCTTATTTTGTAAAATAAAATGCCAAGGAACTTGAAATTAGAAATACAGCTAAACATCTACTTTTGACTTTGAACAAGACTTTTGGTACTCTGCGCATTTCTGCGGTTATGTCAGCCTGTCAAACACACTGGTAAGTAATTGTCCTTCACAGTTGGTGCATTGGAAGGAGAAATCTCCTGTTGCAAAAGCCTTATGAGCTTAACTGGCATTTGAGTCATGTGTAGCAATTAAGTTGTAATGTTGTAGTGTAACTTGGTAACTGTTGTGTATTCTTGTTTCTTAATAGTAGAGGTTGGCTGACAGTCTCCTCAGTTCTTACCTTTTTGTACCTTGGGGAGGATGCCTTCATAACCCTGTGGTTAGGAGTGGCTCCCCAGTTCAAATTCTGCTCTCACCATTCTGTGACTTACAGAATTGTGCCTATGCCAGGTTTTCCTTGTATGAAATTTGGAGTCTTTTTTTCTCTTTCTTTTTTTGTCAAACAGTTGAGATTTGTCTTGGTAGCTTTTGGAGATATGCACCATTTCAGTGTGACATGAAGTTAATTGTTTAAGTACATTAAGCTGAGAAATGACTGTAGTCAGATGCTGTGGATGCCAGACTTAGTATTACATCTGTTGGTAGTGTCTTGCTAGCCTTCAACTAATACTGTACATAGATCTTATCAGATGGTTGTCCCCCCAGCCTGAAAGCTGGTAATGAATCCATGAGGTTAGGTTATGGGGTTAGGTTATGGGGTAGTTCTCTCTCCCTGCTTTTAGTTGACCTCTGTTAGCTGGGGAAAATGTCTAACCATGCTACTACAGTGTATACATCTTCTCTTGTAAATGTGTGCTGCTCCCCTAAGTGCTGTGACTTGCAGATGGTGTAAAGGAGTATGGTATTCTGCTTTCAGTGGTAATGTTTTCTTAAAGGGAGCATCACAGCAGTATTTAAGACAGCTTCTTTTATATGCTGTTGGATTATTTCTTCTGGGTCTGTCTCAAGGTGCTGACAACCTACTGTATTTCTAAAATGATTTATCTGTAACACAAGCTTTGAATAGCTACTTAATTTTTGTCCTGATTTGTTTATTCTTATAAACTGGTTCACTTAAATCTGTTCTAGGGAATAAAAAAAATTGGGCTTTGCAGAAATAAAAAAGATACAAATAGAAATTATGCCTATCAATCTGTAAGTTTTAAGATAAAGCTTGCAAAAGCACACCTGGAGAGTGGGTATAGTCCAGTATAACATGTGATGCTGTATATATATCTGTGTTTCCTGCGATCAGATGAGGATGAAGTATGTTGTTGGTCTTAAGAACGTGGTCTCTAAAGGCAACAGTGGCCAAATTGCTGACATTCAGCAGTGTATCATTGAGCAGTCTCATCACAATGTATCAGCTGCAGTGGTAAAGAGGAGAAAATCAAGATGGGAAAATGCCTAAACACCCCCCAATTAAATAGCAGGCATAAAACTAAAAAATGAGGGTGACTGACTGGAACAGGTAGCCTAGAGAGGTTGTGGAGTCTCCATCCTTGCTGATATTCAAAAGCTGCCTGGACGTGGTCCTGGGCAACCTGCTTGAGCAGGGGAGTTGGACTAGATGATCTGTAAAGGTCTCTTACAGAATCACAGAACAGCTGAGTCTGGAAATCAGACCAGTGCCAAGTGCATACATGTATTTTCTATGCAGAGTCTGTAATTGCAACAGCTAACGTATAAAGTGGAAGACCTGGCCTTAAATATATTGGTATATAGTGGTCATCTGGGATGTCAGGGAATGTGAAATAGAACAAATGTATCATCAGGTTAGAAATAATGTCTGAGTATATCTAGCGGGGAGCACTGGTTGTGGTCAGACCACACAGCCAAGTTCAGCTGCCAGAGCACGCCATAGCCTCTGGGAATTTCAGTCCCAAATGCATATAGGAAGACCATAGCCCTAATACTGTACTGCTGAATCTTGGATGATCCTGGTGACCTTAACAAGCCAAACTTAAGATGCTATGCCAGCAGGAAACTAAAACTGGGAGTCCTCAGCTCAGTGGGGGCTAGGTAGCCTCAACTTCACACTACTAGTGAGTTGTAAGTGATATTCCTTGTTATTGACCTCCTTGCTCTAAATGGAGAAGCAGCTCTGAACTTAGTTATGAGTACTGGCCTATTCTGCCATATCTTAGGTAATGAAAATACATTATGAGGAAAGGACTGGAGATTCTTGCAAGTTAAATGTAAAACTGTAATAGGATAGTCAGCTATTTTGAAGAGCAGTTTGATAAAAGCAAAGAACTAGTAATAAAAATATTGAGACAGAAGTGTAACAGGATAGGATCAGTGGGGCTGAAATAATGGAAGCGTAAAACAAAGATAAAACCCTAACTGAAAAGCTAAGTGAATTATTTGCTTTTAGAAAGAAGCTTAGAGTCTTCCCAGTAGAGCCTTTATGGAGGGATGACTCCAAGTAACTGTCTTCAGTCAAAGTATTGTTAGAAGAGATTTTAGAGTAAATTGATAAAATGAATAGCAATGCCTTGTCTGGGATTGCACTGTATCTTTTTTTTTTCTAAAAATAAATATTAAACTGCCAAACTGCTCAATGCAACATAGTCTTTCTTAAATCTTCCTTGCTTGTAGAAGAATGGTAGGTGGCAAGTGTTACACAACACAAAGGTCATGTTCTAAAAAGCTTCAGATTTAGTTTGATTTTTCTGCTCAGTAGAAAATATAAAGAATTCACATAGATGAATGAAAAGATGTAGGATTAAACTTTAATTAGCAAATTAAAGGTAAATAATGCTTACATCCATTAGATCTGAGCTTTCATGATCTGGTACATATGGTACTTGATTTTTGAAGGGGGAAGATGCTAAAGGACACAAGCTAACTGATACGTCATGTGATGGTGTCCCCTTTTAAATTTGAGGTAAATAGGAATAAAAGCTCAGATTTTGTGAGGGGAATGAGTTACTAGTGGGAGTTTCTTAAAGATTTGTCTAGCACATTCAGAATGATCAAGAAAAGGAGTTTTTATAGTAGAAATCTAACACAGACTTGTCTAGTTGCATTTTTCCGTTGGAGGATAGAGTTATCATGGGAGAAGCATTGGAAAACACTTTGAGGATATTTAGTGCCCTTAAATTTGACTCAGTAATTAAAATAACCCAAATATAAAATTCTATTATGAGTAGAAACTTGAATGACTGGTGTAGCTAGTTACATGCAATGACTTCTCAGGTTCTTATTTTGTCTGTTCCCTACCTACTTGATGCCCTCCCCTGCCCCAGCAATCCAGTCCTATCATACTGAGCTTTTGCAGCCATGCTTAGATGGCCACAGCAATCAAATGGCTTAGCAAAATAATGAGGAGAAAAATAGTGTATTGTAGCTCTGGTAGATGTTATACTGCTAGTGTCCTCTTCCTATAATGAGGACTTGCTTTGTTTGAAGTAGTGCATTTCCTGCTGGCAGTCATAAAGTAAGGGTTGCATCTGTGTTACTTGAGTGACTTGGCTAATCAAACACTGGGCAGGAACACAAGCCTTCCTTACTCTTAGGTCAGCCTAAGATAATTAAATGGATACCATAATGCAAAATGGCAGAGAAACTTGAAGTTCGGTTAATGTTCTAAGAGCTGGCTCTATGTCCTGTATAGATTCATGGTGTGAAATCTGCTCGCTTCATTTATCAGCGTCTGAGCTTTCGTGTGCTCAGTATTTCCTTAGATGGCTGCTGAGGAGTGCTGACGTTTTGTGTGCACTGCTAGTTTTCACTGATAATTTTGGGCTTAGTGGAATTATTTGCTGTAACTCAAAAGGAGTGTCATAGTAGCAGTGAAGGTCAGTAGCAAGGATAGGACATAAAGTATTTTAAAAGACTAATTTTAGTTAGTGTGGATGATCTTTCTAGGCTGCAAGCAGTCATCCAGACTGATTTTTCTCTGGATTGCATTCTGATGGTACTTGACTCTTCCACTGATTGTAAAATGAACCTAGGGAGATTGCCTTCACTGGACCAAAATTATTCTTTCTGAATCTTTTGATCTGTTTTAGCTAAGAATAACAGCGTTGTAAGCTATGTATTTGGAGTGCCCAGTATCTTTAAGGAGTTGAGAGACATAGGCTGGTTTTCTGTTACAGTGTTTAGGCTATAAATCCTAAGTAGATTCAGTGCCACAGAATTTCTTCATTGCATTTTTTAGGCAAAAAGAATCTGTCTTGTTTGCATTGAGCTCAGTCATCTTCTGTCACTCATCATTGGCCAAATATTGAAATAGGTTACATGTTTGGATTGTGAATGTGGTCATATGCAAATACGAGAATGTCCAAACCTATATTTCCTGCTTCTCTTGGTGCGCACATATAAACATTTGGAGAGTCATTCCAGTGAAACTCTGGAGGGAAGTAAATGTTTTCCCCCTTTGGGATGCTTAGTGTGGTTGAGGTTTATAACAAAGCTTTCTGTAAGGTGTGCAAATTTAAAAAATAAAAAGAAGCCTCCTTGTGTATCTTGCTAGGAAAGATTGAGTTCAAAATCATTCATGTGCTGTTTTCCGTATCTTTTGATGAATAAATGCCCTTTGACTTAACAGTTGGCTCCAAAACTGTACACTTTCCTCTTTACATAAAAATCTTTTTTTCTTTTACAGACTATGAGAAGACACAGAAACGAAGTTACAATTGAATTACGGAAGGTAAGTGAATCTGCTTTTGTTTATTAGCTGTGTTACTTTTCTTTGTTAATACGTTCTGGTGTCTTTACTAAATATTTTGCTGTAAGCTTTGCTTTATGACCCCAAATCTATATGGAAAAGATTGTAAATTTGTAAATGATGAATTGTGGATTTTAATGTTGTTTTTTTATTCTGCAACCCTTTAAGCTCAGTGCAGCAGAACAGTATTGTACTGCTCCAGTATATGACTTGAAAATAAACCAAATTCAGTTCCAGTGCCAAGTCTCATATTATTAATGTGACACTGTCAACTGTTTGAATGTTTTAAGTCTATGAATGGGGAAAGGAAGAGTTGTCGCATCTGAAGGTGCGCGGGTTCTTGCATGTTGTTTTCTGGAAGTTGTGGCTTCTGCGCTGTAGAAGGAGTTAATTTTAGGGTCAGATCCAGTGTATATTGGATAAATGCCGCTATAGCTGGGAAGATCATGACCATGAGAGGTGATCTAGTTCAGTGCCCTAAAGAAAGAGTTTGTTACACTCTTGTCATTCATAAAACACTGCCTAGCCTGTTCTTGGCTACCAACAACCTTTCTAGCCACCTTAAAGGCTTGCTGCTAAAGGACAGTTTCTAGAAGCTAAACTCCTCTTGGGCTGCATGTGTAAAGAGAAAGGGTAAACTCTTCTCTGCCTATAGCTACCTACAATATATTTGAAGACTGTTACTGTTCCTTTTAGTTTTCTGTTGTTGAAACAATTTCAGTTCTTTACCTTTTCCCTGAAGACTGTTTTCTAGTTTTGACTTTTTGCTAGTCCTCAAGTTCAAATTGCATGTATTTTTCTGAAAATGCGGTGCCCAAACAGGATGTAGTCCTCAGTTGAGGCTTAAATGATACTGAGCACAGTGGAAGACACAATTCTTAAGGCACTATTGCTATTTATATTGAGTATATTGTTGACTCATACTCAGTCTGTGATCCATTATATCCTTAGGATGCTTCCTGTAGTACTGCAAAACAAGGGTGGTCATTGCCATTCTGTATTTGCATACTTAAGTAAATGCAGAAGTTTTAAACATGATTGCTCTTTGTCTTTTGAGTTACGTCTGCTTTTTCCAGACTGTTTCTTGACTTGAATTCTAGTTCTGCTCCCTAGTATGCTTCCCCAGCTTGATGTCACTCATATATTCTAATATTTTCATTAATGAATTGATGGAAGTGTGTGCTTTGAATATTTCAGAGCCAGGCCAAGCCCCTCTGGATTCCTATTTGATGCATCTCTTCAGTTTGTCGGTTGAATTACTGATAATCTCTCTGAGTAGGGCTTTCTCAGGAGTGCACACCTATCCAATTTCATCTAAACTTGTGGTTTGCATTGTTTGCAAATCAAGTGAGAAGTCAAAAGTCTTGCTAAAATCAAGGTGAAGAATTTATGGATAGAAGTTATGTTGGCAGAAATTAGATTAACTTGTTCTTGAGAAATCTTGTTCACCTTAATCACCTGATTGCATAGAAGGTAACAAAAAGCTTATGCTAGTATTTTCCTGGGTTCCTTCCACTCTTTTTTTCACAAGGCTTTTTTTTTTTGCATTTTTCTGTTCTTCTAGAACATCATCTGTCTTTTATTGCATTATCAAAAAACAAAACAAGTGCTTCTGAGATTCATCATGAGAGTATAAGAGTTAATTGAAGAAATTTTATCAGACGCAGATGACTGAAGAAATCTTGTTTAAGTACTTACATGAGCATCATGTATCATCCAAAAATTGCTTAATGTTCTCATATTTTACCAATCAAAGGAACTAACTGAACATGTCTGGAAAAAGTATTGTGTAGCTTAACTTGACCTTGGTCCCATCAGTACTGGGAGATGACTAAAGTATGGGGAAAGCTATTTTTACATACAATGGAAGGTACCAAGTGAAAAATGAAATTAGTGGCTTTTTGCTAAAAGGAGATTTGGGTAATTGATATTTTAATTATCGGTTATTCAAGTTTATGTTGATATGTCAGAGACGCTGCCTTTTAAGAAGTACTGTGGTGACTCAACATAAAATTTGCTATACAACTGAGATACCTACACAGAGAAGCTGCATTCATAGCACGTGGGTAGGCCTATGCCTGCCAACATTGCAATGCTGTAAAAGATGGCTTAGCTAGTACAATGTATCTTCATACAACTGGTTAAACTGTGAGGCTGCATGTTGGTATTCAAGTGCAGTCTTTGGAGAGACCTTTGCAATGCGAAGTGGAAATCTTAATTTAATGTTTATAGTTGTTTTTTATACCAGGTTACAATTCAAGGCTATTTTGTTACAGAAGCATGGTGGGGAACAAGTCATATGCTTAAGATAAAGCAATGGATTATTCTGTGTGGAAAGGCTCTTACATGTGCCAGTAACACGAGTGAAAATTAGAATGAGTGTATGAACTACTAGTCACTTTTCACTAAAAACTGCACTTGCACAGCTCATTTACACACTTAAGAGAAGCCCGAGTGTTGAATGTAGGTCAGGTTGTAAATTAAGAGTAAACAGCAGCTGCAGATCTCTTGAACACAGGAAGTCATGTTCTTCTGTGTGTTCGCAGAACACCTTCCACTACAGACACCAGAAGAAATCTGCTTGAATGAGAGGTGTGCCGTGTGTTTGAACTGTTGATTTGCAACAACAGAATTGCTGCTGGTGGGCAACTGGTTTGCTGTGGCAGATGTGAGGCTATCACTTCTG
Source organism: Apteryx mantelli (assembly GCF_036417845.1). NCBI lineage: Eukaryota > Metazoa > Chordata > Aves > Apterygiformes > Apterygidae > Apteryx > Apteryx mantelli. The sequence continues at coordinate 32,367,161 of NC_089978.1, forward strand.
GTACAGAATCGGAACTGAAATGTGAAGGAATGTTTTATTGAGCTCCATCAGTGGAGATAAGATGCGTTATCATCACTGCTTCAATTTTCATCTTTACAGCTAACGTTGCACACCTAACATGAATATGCCAAATTCAGGAAATGTCAGTGTTGATATTCCCTTGGTAATCCACTAGTGCTTCTTCAAAACAAAGGGGTGTCTTCCCTTAATCCCTGCTATCCAGATGCTGCGGGTACAGCTGGCTTTTGAAGAAAACAGGCAAATCAAGAGCATATTCTTGATCTGTATGATTGAAGGACTACATAGTCATGGGTTTGTCTTTTGAATGATCTTATGCATAAATGTTAAATGAATGTATCTGATGAAGCTATTTGCTTACATGTCTCTTTTGTAAGATGGAATAAATAAAAAAAAAATCACAGCTTTGAACAGTAATAAACAATTTCTGCATGCATTAGTGTAGGATGCTCATTCCCTTGAGATACAGACATCAAGGTGTGTTTGCAATGCATTCTGTATTTTAGGTATATGTTATTTCCATTCATCTACCTCCATACCACACTGCACTTCAGAAAGAACCTTTACTTTTTTTTTTTTTTCAGTCACTTGTATTTGTTTAGGAGTTGAGCAAACAAAGCCGTCTTTGCCATGTGGGTAACAGTTGCCTGTCAGAGTCCTGGCCCAGATGGGGGCTGGGGCTGCGAGCCACTCACCTGCACTCCTACCAGTCAGGTGCACTTTTTATTCTATGTTGGCCTTGCTGAAGATCTTTGTTTGACACATGTCAGGAATGAACCTACTTCTGCATTTCCGGAAAGAAGGCTTTTGCCTTTGGCTGTATTGTTAGTGCAACACTGGCCCTAAAAGCCATTACAGAGGGATTTGGCTGCTATGTTTCTTAGCTCCACTAATGGGAAAGGGTGCAAGACACCTGCTGTCTAACCTTGGCATAAATCCTGCTTCAGCTTTCGAAAGAGTTCAGAATACTGTGCTTATCACTGCTTGTTTCAACACCCCAGAAGTTACAGACATTTTTGCATCCTTCTACCTAAGAATAAAGATTCAAAAAAAAATAAAGGGGGGGGGGAATTGAGCCATCCACAAGTCAGGTTTGTAAATTTAGCCTTTTAGTCCATTGCTCAGAGATCTTTTAGTTCTAGACACTTGGCTTTCTATCAGGACAAAGCACTTGGAGTGCTTGTGCACCCTGTTCCTTTAAGAAAGGTAGTTCTTAGCCGGAATATAAAGTACTGGCCTCTTCAGGGTCAGTGTTACATGATCTTTGAGTTACGTGCCATCCTTCAAAAGTCAGAAGAAGCCTTTTGCTACTAACCTCAGCAGAACTAGAGGGTGCTGTCCTCCTTTCAGGCTTGCTAAGGGAATCCTAAAAAATTCCAGGTATCTCACAAGTGTTTATTTTTTACTTTCTTGGCAAACTTGGCTCCCTCTGAGAGCTCATAATGGGGGTATGAAACCTTTAATTGTTAATTAAGTTTGATGCAAGGCAAAGCAATTATTTATTAAGCAAGTAATGAATTAAGGAGCTGTGAATTTTTTTTCTCCCTCTCACGGTATTCAGATCTCCTAAATAAAGTAGTAAGCCTTGAAGAACGAAGTCTTCATATTTGTGGGGGACTTAGGGTAGAAAGAGATCTGTTTCTCATTCTCAGGAACCCTGAGAATTGGCTGGGGGAGGGGGGCAGGGAATCCAAATCTTCAGGTTTAGGATAGTAAAACCTGTTTCAGTTGCGTGTCTTCTCAGGTTCAGTGTGAATGTATGGTTTTCCATTTGCTGAAAAATATATTTTTCAGATATCAGTCCACCAACTTTAAAGAAAAAGCTAGAACTCACAGGGAGACCTGAGCACTATTGGTATGTTCTTGCAGAGGCTCCTCTATCCGGTGTTAGTAGCACACCTTCTTGGAAAAGAACTCATGTCTACCCTGCCTCAAAGAAGGGGCCCTAGGTGAAGAATTATATCCTCAACCTGTTCATCTGAAAACCCAGTTGAAAAGACTATGAAGAAACTTCATGCGTTCACTTAAAGATAAATTCCTTGGAGCCTTGTTTGAACCCAGTTTAGTAAGAACATGCTTTTGCAAAGATTGGAGCCAGTTAAGGTAGATAATCTGTAAAGATAAAACTGTGCTTGGGGCTCTTGCGAGACATGTTGGTGTCTATGTATTCAACTACTAATTTTCAGTGAACATACTTTCTGAGAAGGATGTGTTCTAGCCAAACAGGGAGGTGGTGACCCTGCTGTCCCTTGTCACAAAGGTGAGGTAGCAGAACTCAAATGTGGAAAAGTTGCCTTTCTCCTTCAAGCCACTCATCTGTAGCTGAAGTCTCTACGTGAAGGACAGACTTGAAATCTGTCAGACCATCTTCAGATGCAAGGGGCTAGTTCTGTAAAGATTTAGAATACCATTTTGTTGCCTGTGAATTGCTGGATCATCAGATTGACCTGTGCCGCCTTTCTACAGCTTCCAGACCTTTACAGGACTGTTAAACAGTAGACATTTTTGCTATGGTACCATGCTGATGGTTGCTTTATCATCTCTGGTAGGAAGCTGTCAAGTTGTGGACATGTAGCTACTGTTAGGGGTACAATTTAAGGGCTGTTCGTCATCTGGGGATCAAAAAAGACCACACTTCCTGGATAGGCAGCTTGTTATAAATGTTCCTTTCAGAGATTTTTTAGTTTGTGCCACAATTTTTGGAAGGAAAGGAGCAAGGAGGGAAACTGAATTCCTGGAGTAGATTAATTCTCCCAGACAAGCAAGGGCCAGCAAAAATGTCTGAGATATGGTCCTAGGATTATTGCCTGACTTCATCCTCTGCTATTTGAAAGAGGCTTTCTGCCCACAGCTTTCATTGTTTTTTTGTGTGAATTATGAATTCAAGAGATGTAAAGTTGTTGTATCCGTACTTGTTATTGACATGGTTATATCTGACGTATTTGCCAATGGTGTCCACTGAACTACCGATTCATCTCCTGATCTTGCAGTACTGTGATGAAGTGAGTCATTCAAACCAAAGGCTCTGTATGTTACATTAAGTAAAGTGCTGTAGAGGGGCTTCTGTAGATAAAGCTAGCATATCCAGATGCATGGGATGTATATTAAAAGGTTTGTTCATCATAGTTTAACCATCTAACTGAGCAGCCAGACAAGAGGTAGGGCCCAGTTTTTTCCCTTCTGAAGATCATTGACTATTTATAGTACTCTCCTTTCATTATGTTAAGGTTCACCTTGCATTAACTCCACTCTGTCATCTGCCTGTACAGTTATGCTTTATTTTATTCTGCTGCATGTTTTCAGAGTTCTTGGAGAACCTCCTTATATGCTTGATGGCCAGAGGATATGCTGCTATCCATGATTTCTGTGTCATCATTTCAAAGCTTTTTGTTGGTTTTTCAGTTGTCTTGCTTGTAAATATCTAGATGTTAACGAGTTATGAGAGGGTGGGTAAAGCCCACTAATAGTCCTTTCCTGACCATTAAGGTAACTGAATCTTTCCCCAGGCTCGTATCCAAGAACTGTTAATAGAAGTCTGCTCAAGTTGGATAGTTGACCTAAGAAAACTTTCATTAAGAGGATATTCAAAGATATTTTCAGAACATTCCTTTACCACTGTGAGGTTGGAGGGGCAGGCATTTATTTTCCTTCATGATGGACTGTGGGAGATGTTCTCATCCCCCAAAACAAAATTGAAAATTAGGCATAAGTGAAACATAGAAGTTCAGCACAGCTCATTCTGTCACAACAGCAGTAGTTTAAAAGGGGTGTCCAGGAAATCTGGATGTAACTCTGTTCTTGGTTTGTCCCTTTGATCTTTCCTAGAATATATGAGCAGAGGTAAGAGCCCCACTAGTCATTGTCATCTATGATTATAGCTAATGCTGGCTATCACTCCAATTTTTAGTGCTGAGATATTTTTAAGTCCTCTTGTTTGTTTCCAGAGAACACAAATGTAATATCTTAACTTTGGTGCCAAAAGAGTTTCTTCCTATCAGCAGCTGAGTTCCTAGATCTTTCCTTGACCTGGATAAATATTCAATAGATGTGTTTGTTACCTGAAGGCAAAGGTATTTTGTTCATTTCTTTTCACTTTTGACCTTAAATCTTCTCAACAGAGGCAGGACAGAAGCATCACAGATTTTTCCCATGTGTTAAATGCTGAAAAGCATGTATAAATTTATATTTTTTAGCAGCCCTTCACAGATCCATTATTGTATCCCATTTGTCCTGTCCTATAGTACTAAGCAAAATACAACATGTAGCTTGATGGACATCCTCTTTCCCCATGAGAGTGTTCCTTCTGTTAATCATGTTGCTTTTCAAGCCTGTTTGCATTGATTGGCAGTTTTTGAATCCTGTGGCCCTCATCCAAGAAGGTAAACAAGAAGTACCAGGAGTCTGCAGGATTTGCGTACTTACTGTTCATGCAGCCTAACTTTCCCACTGCCAGTGAAGCAAACAGGATGGATGGCTGTCATCAAGGACACTAAAGTGGATCGTCACACTGGATGAGAAAGTGCACTCATGGTGTCATTACTGTTGTTTCTAACTATTTAGCTTTTTTGCCAGGCATGTATATCCATGATCCTGTTGTTCATATGGAAACATCTGTAGGCTGTTGCAGTGTAATTTCTACCAGAATGTTAATAAGCTCATAACCAGTAGTCAGCTGCTGTTTACAAACTCGAACTTTATTGTACATACCATGCATCATCTGTCACATGTTGACTATTCTTTAATCCTGTAAAGATTTTGTAGTGTATAGATCTTAGATTTGCCAGGGTTAGTTCAGTTGGTGATTGAGCATCTTCCCTTTCGAAGGAGAAGACCTGCTTAGTTTCTTCAGTGGCAAGGTCTTACCCTTCAGGGATTCCAGACTGATGCCTCTCCCTTTGAAAGATCTCTCTCATTAGTCTTTGGACAGAGCAGTTATATCCAGGCATGCTGATTTGTCCTTGATTTCACTGCAGGAGTCTATAGAAGAGGTGGGTGCTATGATTTAGGCAGAAATTTTTGAGTTTGTCATCATATGACAAAATGCAAGCATTTTAAGGTCATGCCAAGTTGCAAATCATGCTCTTTTACTTTTTTCATGGGAGTGCACATAGGCAGGACTGTTTCAAATAGCCTAAGAGCCCTTTTTTTGAACTGGAGGGTTCTATGGCCACTTTGACTTAGTAACAAATGCTAATTAATAATAGCTTTGCTCAGTAAGTATTTATTAGCACTTCTCACTATGAAGTGGAATCCCTCTGCTCCACGCCCCTGTAGCAGCTCCTCTTGATCCTCTTCTGGATACCTTCTTACCAATTGCTTTTCAGCCCAACCATCTGTAGATGGTGAGTAGCTGCAGGAACATTCCTGCTAGCTCTGATTTGCCCTGACCAATGTCATTTTTCCTGGAGCTCCTTGTACCATTTGACCAGCAGCCTGAAAATGTTGCCTGTGTTCCCAGAAATTCTAGTGTGACACTGTGGTCAGTTACATCCTGTGAAATTCAGTTCTCTCTCTTACAGTTAAGAAGGGCAGAAAGGCTTTGCATTAGAACATACGTGCTCATTCCTGCTTATTTTCTTAACATTAGGAAACATTCTCTTAGGCATATTCATGTTGCCAAGGGAATTGGACAGTTGGGTATGCACGTATAAAAGGCTCCCTATGGAGCAATTAACTAATTTCCTGGAAAAGAGGTGAACCAGGCTCTTGATTAGCTTAGTTAAGGTGCATCTTGTGGCCTTTAATCTGCAGCTGTAAATAGAAGGTTTTTCAGTGTTACCTGATCTTACCACTCTGAGATTTCTAATGAGTCTGATGCCGTTTTCCTCTTGTCAATGGACCCCTTCTCATAGTGAAGTTTAAACCTAGGCTATGTATCTTCATTGCGGCAGAGTTTGAAACGTTTCTTTGTTACCTTCTTTGCTTTCTGAAGAAGATGACTTGCTTGTCAGCTAACACATTGGCCGAGGGAGACTCGATCTCTTGCGGCAGCAGGACTTTCATATGCTATGTTCTGTAGAGACAAATTTCTAAATTTTTCGATCCATCCTAAAGTTCCTTCTGAAGATTATAATGATTTTAGCCAGGATCCTGCCTGTGATCCTTTCTAACTTATGTTGCTTCCAGGGCCTTGCTGCCTTATGCATCTTGGATTTTAGGTGGGCTTTGGCTTTTTATATTGACAGGACAGGACCACTCAAGAAGGCTCTTTGCCTCTTCAAGTCCATCCCCTCAAATTCTCAGAAATTGGCTTTTCTGATGCAGAAACTATTTCACTGGATAATTGACTGCTTAAGTTTCTGTTATCAAATTGCAAAGGTAGAACAGCCTGTGACAACTAGAGCGCACTTGGTCACAGCTGAGGCAAGATCAGTGGCCTCCCAGGGGGCTGTCTCCATTCCTGATATCTGCAGAGTTGTTACCTGGAGCTCTGTTTTTGCTTTCACCAGCATGACATTTCTCAGCATGCTCCTGCCACTGGGAGAGTAGTCCTTCAGTGTGTGTGTATCTAGGGACTCATAGGACACTCCTCTAGTTAAATGGTGTTTTTGTGAGGAGTACTATTGGGGGATACCCATGGCGTCAAGGTACATATAGACAATTGCTTTAAGGAGACACAGGTTATTTCTAACTGTTCTTCTGTAACTATGTGTACATTCACAACCCACCATCCTTCCCTCTCTGAGTCCCTGAACGATTTCTAGGGAATTGGAGAATGAGAAGAACTTCGAATGAAGGCTATCCACCACCCATTTTATGACCGCAAGCAACATGTAGTGGCAGAAAGAACTTGTTCTTGCCCCTCTAGGTACTACTCAAGCAAAATATTTCAGTTAACAGTACTTGTATATAAGTACATTCAGTGTGAATAAACAGGAAACACACGTCTTGAAGAATAACCCATTACTTTGTCTAATAATATGCCATAGACATAATGTCTGGTGCTTATGAGAAGGTGATTTCCAGCTGCTTGGCTGATAAAGGCCATGCAGCTCATTTCTGCCATTCTGCAAAGATGCTGTTTAGTCACCCACAATGGGCTTTTCACTTTATTCCAGCTGTATTCTCTGTATTCGCAGCTGTATTCCAGCTGTTACCATCCTGGAATTTCAGGATGTTTGAGAGAAGATCTCAAGATGCAACCTTATTCTTGATTTCTGGAGTAACTGGTTACCATAGCTGTTATGTTGCACTCTGTTATAGAGGCACAACCCTGGTGAACACTTACACTCAGTATAATCTAATTGGGTATGTTGAAGAGATGTGCATGTCTATGGTGGGATTCACATCCAGTACCATGATTGTTACAGTGTGACTTTTCTTTTTGCATCCAAAAACTTCTTGTCCTTCCAAGCTAGAAATTGCATGATGTGGTTTTCGTAAGTTCTTTAACTATTTCTGGTTAGTATCTTTTTGGCTTGGTTTGTTAGGAAAAATATTGAGCATGGAAGTAGATATAGATGTGCGGTAGATATAGATGCAATCCACATGTATGTGAATGTCGAATATTCTTACACATTTTAATAGTGTGGTTATCATTGTGAATGGATGGTGTCTATTTAATGTCAATGCAATTGAGAAGACTTTGGCCTTATTTCTCTGTTTTCTTTTATGATAGGAGTGAAGTAAATGTGACTTTAAATGACTCTTGCATACCCTCCACATTTTGGATGGATTTCAGTCTAAGCTAATATTGCTCTGAGTTGCATCTGTGCTGTGTCAGCATAGATGCTTCTGTGTGGAGCTATGTGGAACAGTGGCGTACAGTTTTTCTCTCCCCTAATATGGGGACAGTTCCTTAAGGCCAAAGGATTCCCTGGTAGAGAATTTGCCAATACAGTGGTATGAAAAAACACCTAAATGGGAGAATCTACCATTTGAACTCAAAAAAAAAAAAAAAAAGTTACTGTTATTTCACCAAGGGAAGAAATTTGAAATAAGATATGTGATAAGGTGACATCTCCTAACTAGAATTTTCATTTATCACAGAATCACAGAATGGTTGAGGTTGGAAGGGACTTCTGGAGATCATCTAGTCCAACCCCCCTGCTCAAGCAGGATCACCTAGAGCACATTGCACAGGATTGCATCCAGGCGCGTTTTGAATATCTCCAGAGAAGGAGACTCCACAACCTCTCTGGGCAACCTGTTCCAGTGCTCTGTCACCCTCACAGTGAAGAAGTTTTTCCTCATGTTCAGATGGAAGCGTCTGTGCTTCAGTTTGTGCCTGTTGCCTCGTGTCCTGTCGCTCGGCACCACTGAAAAGAGTCTGGCCCCATCCTCTCGACACCCTCCCTTCAGATACTTGTACACGTTGATAAGATCTCCTCTCAGCCTTCTCTTCTCCAGGCTAAACAGGCCCAGCTCTCTCAGTCTTTCCTCGTAAGAGAGATGCTCCAGTCCCCTAATCATCTTTGTAGCCCTTGGCTGGACTTGCTCCAGTAGTGCCACATCCCTCTTGTACTGGGGAGCCCAGAACTGGACGCAGTACTGCAGATGTGGCCTCAGCAGGGCTGAGTAGAGGGGGAGAATCACCTCCCTCGGCCTGCTGGCAACACTCTTCCTGATGCACCCCAGGATCCCATTGGCCTTCTTGGCCACAAGGGCACATTGCTGGCTCATGCTTAACTTGGTGTCCAGCAGCACTCCCAGGTCCTTCTCGGCAGAGCTGCTTTCCAGCAGGTCAACCCCCAACCTGTACTGGTGACTGGGGTTATTCCTCCCTAGGTGCAGGACCCTGCACTTGCCTTTGTTGAACTTCAGGAGGTTCCTCTCCACCCACCTCTCCAGCCTGTCCAGGTCCCTCTGAATGGCGGCACAACCCTCTGGCATATCAGCCACTCCTCCCAATTTTGTATCGTCAGCAAACTTGCTGAGGGTGCACTCTGTCCCTTCATCCAGGTCACTGATGAAGAAGCTGAACAGGGCTGGACCCAGGACTGACCCGTGGGGGACACCGCTAGCCACAGGCCTCCAACTAGACTCTGTGCCACTGATCACAACTCTCTGAGCTCTGCCATTCAGCCAGTTCTCAATCCACCTCACTGTCCACTCATCTAACCCACACTTCCTGAGCTTGTCTATGAGGATGTTATGGGAGACAGTGTCGAAAGCCTTGCTGAAGTCTAGGTAGACACCATCCACTGCTCTCCCCTCATCTACCCAGGCAGTCATTCCATCATAGAAGGCTATCAGATTGGTTAAGCATGATTTCCCCTTGGTGAAGCCATGCTGACTACTCCTGATCACCTCCCTTTCCTCCACATGCTTGGAGATGGCCTCCAGGACGAGCTGCTCCATCACCTTTCCAGGGATGCAGGTGAGGCTGACTGGCCTGTAGTTCCCTGGGTCCTCCTTCTTGCCCTTTTTGAAGACTGGGGTGACATTGGCTTTCTTCCAGTCCTCAGGCACCTCTCCTGTTCTCCATGACCTTTCAAAGATGATTGAGAGTGGCTTAGCAATGACATCCGCCATTTCAATAATTTCAATAAAAATAGCCAGTTAATGTTTGTTAAATACTTGATTATTCTAGGTGTTGCATCATCTTTTGAATCAAAGAATCTGGAAGCGGTCTGCATCTAAAAAGCTTTTTTAACAGAAATTTAGAAGTAAAGGTCACCTGTCTTCATTGCAAGATGTTGCAAAACAGATAGCTGAGCACCACTGATATCAAATCATTTGTTTGAATAACAAACAAATATCACCAGCTGAATCAGTGTGGATAACAATTCTTACAACAAGCATGTCTTACAAAATCCCTGTAAAGCTTTTTTCCTGAATTTTATGAGGATGAGATTCAGAGAATTCAACCCAAATCCTAAACCAAACAGTTTAGGAAGAACAAAATCTGAGAACTCTACCCTTGTACCACAGTAGCTTGTGTTGCTAGTGATAGGGAAGCTCAGGCCTTCCAAATAATTTATTTAGTTTGAATCATTTAACTTGCTCCAACAGGCAATTCGAACTTGAGCCAGTTCTGCACTAAGACCCCAATTCATTCAGGCTGTACCTTTTCTATAGACAGGGAGTGACTGCTAGAGGAGCATATGCTGCCCTAATAACTGAGTATTTCCCCCGTACATTCATGCAGATATGTACTCACTGGTGGCTGTGAAATGCAAAGATGTCTCTGGGTAGGAAGAGAAGGACAGTAGGACTGAAGATGTTAAGATGTTCCTCCAGTGTCAGCCCCTTTTCTTGATCCTGCCTTGTTTTGCCCTAATGGCACAGCTGCCCACGGGTAGGAGCCGTTTGTCCAAGGCAGGAAGGGGCTGCTTCACCCGGGATAAGTGTTTATGGTCAATCCATCCTGTGAATCACCTCTACCTGATACAGTTTGCCTGTATAACACACATTTTCTCAGCATTTAACTGCCTGCTTATTTCCATCTTCCCTCTCTCCAGAGAGGCTCAACAACAAAATACCTTCCATGCTTGTCTGCGTGGCCGGGCTGGGCGTTCTGCCCTGGTCGTGGTGCTCTCTTGTAGCTGCAGCCCCAGAGGTGCCGCCGGGGCTAATCTAGGTGATCTCGTGTGTTATTTGAGGATGTAGTTTCTGCATGCAGGCTTGACAAAAATTAAACTATGCTAGGTTGCTGGAATCTGTTCTCCTGCATTAAAGGGCTATTTAATTTGCTGCTTGTTTTTTGTTTTAGCATTCTCTTATCTGAAAAATATTAATATATTGCTTGGGAGCCTTTCAAACCAAGGCTGGAAAAGTTGTTTTAAATTCTATTTTTCAAGTGTCTAAACCGTGACCCAGTCTCAGAAATTCTGAGTCTGAAGTTGCTTGTTTTTTCTAACATATAATAAAATGAAATATTGGAGACTTCGAAACATGATTTTGTTTAGAGGGTTTTCTTTATACATCAAGAGCAAGGCATGACTAGTACAATATCTATAGTTAGTACTGTTTGTCTAACAGATAATTGTTTGGGAACTGAGAAGTCTGCCTTTCATTACTAATATAATAGGTTGGGGTTTTTTTGGTGGTGTAGCTTTGATTCTCCTTGTCATTTTTTTGCTTCATTGGAAATTGAAATCTTAATGCGCTTGTAAGAAAAGTATTCAAATATACACGCTGTATCATCTCCTGTTGCCATCTCAATCTTTGATCATACATCTACATATATCAAACAAAAGACAGATATCTTGTCTAAAATTTGGAAAATACTGCTTTATACATTTGGAATAATAATAAGACATTTTAAATTTACAGAAAAGTGCATCTGCATGCAGTCAGAAATATTCATTTGATTACCTTTTTTAATTAAGGCTTTATCTGGTCAAGTATTCTAATTAAGCAAGCTACAAATGCAAAATGGGTACTTTACCACCGAAAAGGCATTTTTTTGTTGCATTTAGTAGTTCCTCAAAGGAGCTAAGGTTGGAGGGTGATTTAAGTCAGACTAGGCTGACAATGTGAGTGAGTGGGGAATATTACAAAGGTCAGTATCTTGGGAGCATGCTAATTTACGCACAAGATTGAAACAAGTAATTTAGATAACCAGGGAACTTTGAAGGAGTTTTATCTGCAAATTAATCTTACACTGGAAAATAATTTCTATGTGCTGCTAAATGTTAAAGTCATGCAAATCTATTTGTTTTGTAAGTTTCTGTTAGAAAATTGATACTTAATTTGTTTTAATGTCGTGGATTGCAGTAGTTTTGTCTGTGTTTTGCAAGCTCCAAGATTCTTATAGCTGAAATGGAAATACTCTGAATTCTATGTGGAGATAAAAGTGACTTTCTGAAAGCAGTCTTATCTAAACTCTTATTTAGAAAGGTGACATTATATCATCACCCTCTACTGATAAAAATTAAATGTCTTTATTTTTCAACATTCTTTCCCAGAACAAGAGAGATGAACATCTTTTGAAAAAAAGAAATGTTCCTCAAGAAGAAAGCTTAGAAGACTCTGATGTTGATGCTGACTTCAAAGCAGTAAGTTCCTTGATTCTGGAATTATTTTCAAAATCTTGGCGGTGGTATTTTAAAACATTGTATTCAGTTCTTACTTTAACACTCTGTCTTGCAGTTATTTGAAAACAAAATTATGACCTGATATGCTTTGTTAAAATCAGTTTGATTGTATTAAATGTTTTAAAAGTCTATTTTATTTAGCAACAAAATTACTAAAACAATTTCTTTTTCTTTTCAAGCAAAATGTAACACTAGAAGCTATACTGCAGGTATGTTATGTTTAAATTTTTTTTAATTACAAGTGCTTGTTCTGTGCATTTTTAGTTTTTACTGTTTTCCTTTTCAGAATGCCACAAGTGACAACCCAGTGATCCAGCTGAGTGCTGTCCAAGCTGCAAGGTAAAAATAAGTAAAAGGCACAGAAATATACTTTCTACACATTTTTCCTGATGAAAGTTACTTATTTTACTTTCACATTTAATTTCACAGAAAACTCCTATCTAGTGACAGAAATCCACCTATTGATGACTTAATAAAATCTGGAATTTTACCAATTCTGGTAAAATGCCTAGAAAGGGATGATAAGTAAGTATACCTTTTAAAATGTTCACCTTTACTGAAAAACTGCTTCCAAAAATCTCTAGTTATTTCTGATGGAACTTAGTGTTCATAGTCCCAAGTAGCGTGACACAGAGGATCAGATTCCATGACAATAAACTGTAAATTCTCCCAGAGTATTAATTCTGCCACTGAAATGTCATTTTCTCTTTTAGCTGGGTATGTTCATGCAAGCACTAATGGGGAATACCTTACTACATTTCTCATTGATTTTGAATGTTTCATGCTTTTTTTTTTTAAAACTGTTTTCTAAGCAGCCTGTCTCAGACTTACTGTGCTCTGCCTTCACCCAAATATGCACACGCCTGGTTGTGAGCAGGGCTCTTCTCTTTGCCTGAATATGCTTATGATCTGTTTCATTAAGGTCGTTAACCTCAGTTTTGTTCTTAATGCAAGGTGGGTTTCTTTTTGGTTCTGCACAGCTGCTGCTCCCTCATGTGAGGGGACAACATAGTAAGCGTGGTCTGGGTTCTGATTCTTAGTCGGAGAACAAGAGTTTTGGTAAGGGAGATTAAAAAAAAAAAATACAGCCCTGAGCATGTAGTTGCGAGAATATGGTGACATGTAAGAAAAGTGCCATATTCCACAATCCAGGAGCCCCTTATTCAGATAAATAGGGACTCACACATGTGAGGTAAATATTTTAGGCTGTCTTTGGTCTCGGGGAGGCATAATGGTATTTGTTTAGTGTTTCCATTTTCAAGGTTATTTCTGAAACCATAAGGACTAGAAACTTTAGAAAATGCAAACTGACATTTTGGGTGCAATTTGATGTTTGCAAAAACATGAAGTGTGAGTAGTTTTTTTTTCTAGCTTGTTTAACAAAACAGTTAAGAAAACAGCTGGCAATAATGTTCAAATCAGGGTTGCATTTAAAAATGGGTCATGAATGCCTGTCTGTTCTGAAAGTAGATGGTCCAGTGTTGTGAAAATGAATTTAGTTTGAATTTTCTGTGTAGATTTTGTATGATTTATCTTTGTAAATATTTAATAAGCCTTTTGAAATTGAACTCAGTGTTTTCTTAACCAGTTCTTTTAATTAATGATTGATATATAAAATTTAGTAGGGGTAAATTCTGCAAAGACTTTCTGTAACAGATTATTGAAGCTGTTGTTCATGTTATAACTGAAAGCTTATCCCAAGGACACTCGGATCAAGAGGAGGGAAGAAAAGTGTAGTGCTGGGCTGTCCTTCATGTACACAATACACTTTTAATGCATTTGATCCTAGAACATAAGGTTTATGGATAGCTGCTGACAGGTTCTGTTTGTTTTTGCAAGTCCTTATTTACACATCTTGGGTCCCCATACCTAATTCTTTTCTAATCCCATCCCCAGTAAAACCTTTAAGTGCTTTGAAAACTAATGCACAGAAAAGCTTCAGGAAGCAGCTGGCTTGGCTATACATAAAACATACTTGCTGAAGACCCCAAAAAGCAAAGAAATGAAAAATAATCATCTAATAGTACGTATCCTCTACTCCTCCCAAAGCTAGACACCTTACTATTGCTGCAGCCACCATGAGCCACACACTCTTTTGTAGCTTTTACAATTTTTAACCTTCGGTGTTTGCTTGAACAACAGTTTCCATGCAAACTGCTTTACTAAACTGCTGTTGTCTGTTAACTGTTGGAATCTGTGCCAGCATCAGATGCAGCAGAGATGATCTTGGGAGAGGCACTCATGCAACTTACTGTAAAATTTGCATCTAATTTAATCCGCATTTGACAGGTTGGTCTTAATACAGGTGTGATGCTGTGTTCTGGATACTAGTGCTAGGTATTTCCCCTGGCTGTGAGGAATAGGAAAATGTTTTTTTCCCAGTATAGCAGCTTGCGCTTGATCTGGGATGTGATGGTAGAAGGGCCAGGTTTTTCTTAGTTATGGTCAGCTGCAGTTGGTTTATTAAGAACTACTAATGGTTTGGTAGGCAACAAGAGAGTTGTACCTTCTTCACTAAATATGCATGGGGTTTTGTATCTAGTGGATGCCAAGAGGCATCTGTTACTCATTACAGAGAGGCATAATTAAATTTTGTGGTGAGGAGTGCTAGAAGTCATTGATGTCAGGAGATAATGAGTTGACTGGAATAGTGGTCAGCTTTACTAGCTGGTATGTGCTTCAACAAGTATTACTGTTTTGGGTTTTGTTTTTGGTTTGGTTTGGTTTGGTTTTTTTACTGATAGGAAGTCAGAGTGATGGGCAGTTCACAAAAGGTCATAGAATGTAAGATTTATACTTCTTTCTCATAGCTATTCCTCTGAAATGACCAAGCTTACATTTTTCAGAAAAAACTTTCAGCCCTGTGGTACTCTTTGACATTGCTAGCTGTATGTACTCTGAGGACACTGTACATTTAAAATGAACTGCAAAATAATCTGAAGATCGTTTCAAGTTATTACTGTAAAACTGTTTTATTACAGTCCTTCATTACAATTTGAAGCTGCGTGGGCATTGACTAACATAGCATCAGGCACTTCTGCACAGACTCAAGCTGTTGTACAGTCTAGTAAGTATTAAAATTTGTTTATTGAGGGTTGGGGATAATGTGGGTAAAAATGAAAGAAAGGGGTATTTGGATAACAATACTGTTTGTTATCAAAACCACTAAAATAATAAATGCATATGTCAGTCATCTTTCTACAAGAGTTTGTACCTTTCCTCTTATACATTAATCGTTTATCGCTAATGATTAACATTAAGAATCCTGGACCAGAATTTCCCATAAAGAAGATAGAGAATGATAGATCATATAATAAGCATCACATAAAATGTTAGTCCTTTCTAATTCTTGGGTTAATTTTTGAAATCATATACTATTAGTCCTGCCATGACTAAAACAGTTGTTAGAGAATAAATCTTCCTACATGAAAGGTATAGTCATAAATCTTATAAAAAGCTGTTAAATACATACAGTTATGTAACCTTGCCTGGCTGAATTCAGAATTAAGCAAGTTACCACTCTTGCCTTGACCATATGATTAGTGTCTCCTATACACACCCCATTTGCTGTGCTGTCTTTGCTTCTTATGTAACCAACCGGTGAGACTTGCATTATGCAAAGAGCTAGGAAATACAACTCCAAAGGTAACTGAAGAGAAATTGTGCAAGTTAATATTTGTCGTTTGCCGATTTAAATCAACCTGTTCTTCTTACTTTTCAGGATTATATATGTAGCTTTGACATACTAGCACACATTGTAAAACAGTCACCTTTATGCTACATGCAGCAATTTTCCATTAAACAGGAGGCTATAGTTAAGCAGTTATGTAATGAACTATCTTAGTTTATTCATATTCAGTGCTTTTATATAGAAAAATGGTGACTTATTTGGCTTTTTTATAGCTAGTATATGAACCTGCCTTTCAAATCAAAATGCTGGTTTGTATGTTTTGTGTGTTAATAAAATATCTTACTAATTGTAAGAGCTGGTATAGTTCATATACTGGATCACTAGAACAAAAAATGCTTATCAAAACGAGCTTTGGATTTCTGTGTGCCTTTAAAAAAACCTTGAATTTGTTTCAAAAAATCTTGAAGCAATTTGGACGTCTCTGTCTTCTGATTGTATTTTCTGGTATCTAAATACCTTTGAAAATCTGATCCTAGGATTTTTGATCCTTCCCAACTTGTTCATTGGTTAAGAGTTAATTTTCTTCCTTTTTCAAGTCCCACAATTGTCTTATTCTTGAATGAATCCAAATGAAAAGACTATACTATTTGCTTTGCAGGAAAAAAGTCTGGAAAATTTTATTAAGGTAAAAGTTAAAATCAAAATAAACAAACAGTTGGTTTAAAAATCTGTTGCTCTACATATATTGCTTTCAATTTGAAGCTTAATGATTCCAAAAGTTGCTTTTTTTCCCCATATTAGTAATTGAACACATCGTCCTCTAAATTTGAGCTTATAGAGCATATCTTTGTATTTAAAAAGCTACTATACATAAGCTATTGTAAACTTTTAACATAGTTTTCATTCATTTTAAGTAACCATATTTTAAAATAAACGCACATTAAGTATCCAGAAATGTTTTTGATAGTATCGCTGGCCTGTCTTTGCCGCAATGTAAGTTAGAATGTATGTGTACAGCGCAGTCAAGTTAAAATCTTTACTCTTGTACACACAATTACTAGAAGCTATGGCTGGGATATGTCCCTCCCAAAATCTGTTTAGCTAAAAAGAAGAAGGTGTGATAAAATGACTTTGCAGAAGTAAAAAGTTTTGTTTCAGGAGGGAAAATGGGAAGAAGCTCTGTTTGGAAGTCTTGCTGCCTTGTTTGGGAGGAGGTGACTCAGGGAAAACAGCCTCTGAACTCTTCTCTATTAAGATAAGATACATTCGGAGGAAACAAAGAGCGGGGGCCTCGCTGCTGGAGAAGAGGAGGCTGGTTCAGCCTCAGTACAAAGAAGAGGCCTCCTGCAAGCACGGACAGATGGCAGTTGCAGGGCCTAGCAAAAGAGGCAAAGGACTCACAGACTCACAGGACTCACAGAATAGCTCTTGGCAGGAACCAGTTTGGAGCAGAAGTAATCAATTGTTTGAGAGCAGTAGATCAGATAGCCTGCAACTCATGCTTCCCGGACCCACCTCCTGCTTGAGGGCTAATATGAAATAACTTCACTCCTGCTTTTGAAAACATACCAGGATTGTAATCTAATATAAACTACATATTCTTCCCTCCTCTCTGAAATATGTTGAATACATATATGGCTGAAGTGTAATCTCAGTAATCACCGAGGAAGGGAAGCTGGAATATACCACTTGAGCTGATGGAAGCAGGATGATTGTTACAAGAGAATAAAGAAAGATTGTTCTTAAGCAACATTTTGTTGCTATCTCTCCTAACTTGTCAGCTGTATACAATTGCTGAATTACTCATCTGGGGTGGAGAAGGAATTTTAGGTTGTCTTTATTCTTCATCATAACTCTGTATTTTTCAGTAAAATTTATCAGCAGGTTTTAGCTTGTTGTCACATGTTAAATTATCAACAGAATATTGATTCACAGTTGCTCACAAATTGTATTACAGGTTTTTTGAAGTCTGTAGGTGGGCATTTTAGTGTTTACAGTATCTACAGGAAAATATTATTTCATTCACTGGTATATAAATTGGTCTGTTTTTCTTTGCTCAAAACACTATAGGATGAGTATGATAATGTACAGATTTAAAAAATTGCTGTAAGAATTCCCCCATCTTTCGAAGAATACGGGTTGTCTGAGAGGAAATATCTCACGGGAAAAGTAGAGAGATGGTTCCTCAGATCTCTTAAATATTTAATTCAGCAGACACTGAAATCTGAAATCTTAATCTGATATGTTGCCTGTCTTATGTAAGAGCAAGTTAAAACGGATCTTAGGACTGTATGGCAGATGGATATATATCGTCACTGTGTACAGAAACTAACTATAACTACCTCTTGGGAGGACGGTATTTTCTTAAAGTCAAGATTTGAAGCATATTTGAACAAGTAGGCTGGTCATGCTGCTAGGTATGTATTGCAATCATGGATAACCAGAAAATCTGAATTATCAGGACGTTAAGCCTAGCATCTTTATATTTGGTTTAGAATATATTGAGGCTCGTGCCTCAATAGAAGTATGGGGAAATGTTTAAATGTTTAAATGCGGGGAGCATTGCTGTTTAATTGTTGGTCATTTTCTCAAATCTAGATTTTCATCTCTCTAGTTTTTTATAGAAATGGTTAACTGAGACTTTGTATGCTCTTCATAACAAAAACCTGTATCTTAGTATAATTCATGGTAGAGAAAGTGTTTCATATTAATGGATGAAAATATTGTGCTAGTGCCATGTTCCAGTAAAACAAATCCAATCTTTGCATTCTACAGATGCAGTCCCCCTCTTTTTGAGACTACTTCATTCACCACATCAGAATGTTTGTGAGCAAGCTGTCTGGGCTCTCGGAAATATTATAGGTAACTGTTGTTACTTTTTAAATTATTTGAATTCAGGGATCATTTCCTTTTAGAATTTGACTTTTGAACATTGGCATTATCATATGAGACTATGTTTCCTCTAAATTCTGTGGCTTAATATATTTTTTTTATGTGGCCAGAATTATGTAGGTACTGATTTTTTTTTTAAAGCCTAGCATCACTTGATACACAAAATGTTAACAGGATAAATTTTGTGTCTTCTAAAATATACATACATATCTGTACGTATGTATATTTAATTGAACGTCAACTTTTAGTAGTGGACTACTGGTGAGGAAACATAGAATTTCAGTATCCCAACATGTCATTGCATACATTTCAAAATTTTCCATTTTTAATGTAATTTCTTTTACAACAATTTTCATTTCTGTAGGTGATGGTCCTCAGTGTAGAGATTATGTCATATCACTGGGAGTTGTCAAACCTCTTCTGTCCTTCATCAATCCCTCCATTCCCATCACCTTCCTTCGGAACGTCACATGGGTCATTGTAAATCTCTGCAGGAATAAGGACCCCCCACCGCCTATGGAGACAGTTCAGGAGGTAAATAAAGAATTACAATGGGACAGATAATTTATATACTCTGGGCTAGAGGCCAAATGTTTTACATTGTCATACTACAAATGTATGCATGTTTTTTGACGCTGTCTTGTGCCACTTACCAGTTGTTAAGTGAAATGATTTAGACCAGTTTGGTATTT
This sequence comes from Apteryx mantelli, assembly GCF_036417845.1. NCBI lineage: Eukaryota > Metazoa > Chordata > Aves > Apterygiformes > Apterygidae > Apteryx > Apteryx mantelli. The sequence continues at coordinate 32,386,375 of NC_089978.1, forward strand.
CTTACTGGGATTATAGTAAAGCTACCTATAACATTTGAAAGTGAGGAATAAGACTAAAGACTCATTAGGCGTATATTAAAACAGAATAAAAATTAATGCTATAGAAAGTGTTAACATACTCAGCATTTAATGTTTTTATCAAAAAAGGCTGCTGTGAACATGATTCTGTATATATAAGTATGTAAATGTAATTATTTTTAGCAAGAGGAAATGTAAATGAACTTGTGAATGTAATGTAGTTCTAGCATTTTGAGTAGTTGCTAATGTGCAGTCAACGTCGAGTCCCCATATGAGAATACAAGCATCTGAAAAACCTTTTAGACTAGTGAACAGGGCAAATATAGTTCAGAGTAGGCACAGCTAATAAAAAAGTGATGCTGTTTGACAAGAACTATACTTGTACATAAAGCTCTTCATCTTCAGATAAATTCCAAAGTACGTATATAGTCTTTCAAGCCATGTAAGGTACAATATTTTAAGAAAGTAAACTTCAATAAAATCTTAAAAATGAAGCAGAGAACAAGGAAAGTTTTATAACTGGGACTTTACCAAATAAAAAAAGTTCTGTTTTAGGCAGCTTTACCGTGGCTAAATTTTACATTTTTTGCATATATGAATACAAAAATATAATTTTACTTCAATCCAAGAGGCTTTTATATATTAATATTAGGCTAATATTTTTAGTATATTGTGTGGTAACTTTTAAGCTTTCATAAATATCAGGGAGATGTTTGCTTATTTTCCCTCAAAGTATAGGCTGCTCTCTGTGCACCTTTGAAGTATAGTACTATTTTGTATTTTTTACAAATTTTAAAATATTTTTATACATAGCTTAGAGTGAATGACCAGTTGCTGGAAAGTGCATGAGTGTAATATGCTCATGCAGTCTCAAGCTAAACTTTGTGACCGCCCTACTTGGATTCAAGCTTGTACAGCAAATTTTATTTTACTGTAATGACTGATGGACTTTTTTTCAGATTTTGCCAGCGTTGTGTGTTCTCATTTACCATACAGATATAAACGTAAGTAATTTCCAAAGTTTTAGATGTTTGGATTCTTTGTGTTTTCTCTAGAGAGAAAATGCTTGAAGATTGTATTTAAACAGCAAACTTTTTTGTGTGTGTTAACTTATAGTAAATGCACAATTAAAATACTAAGACGAATATAATTGTCATTCAGAGGATAAAAAATAAAGTGCAAACACCTTTTCTGATATTTTTTTTCTGAAAATCTTTTTATTCTTTGCGTAATAATCTATGTTTAAAAAAAAAAAAAAGAAAGAAAACCTATATTGCAGAATTGAGCACTAGAAATTCAGGAAGCGTCAGCTTTTCCATCAGCTTCACTTTAATTCTGCCACAGGTTGTATTTATGCGTGGATGAAGTATAATAGTTGTGGGGAAAAATGCATAATACTGTATTTCACTCCAATCATATATTGTGATCGTTTGGGTAAATCTGACTTCTGTTACCTTTTGGGTGCCTGACTGACCACCCATTTAACTGGAGAAATCGCATATGAAAATATATTTAAATGATCACCAGTAAACTATTCTGTTTCGTGGAACCTTTGCTGACTTTTCAGGATACTAATACTAAACCTTCAGTACTTCCCACATTCTTGAGCTATGAGTTTACATAAATTTTCTGAGTAAAATCCTAGTGGGATGGATTTATATCCTCAGGCATGACATTGGGACTTTAGAAAGTAAAATCTGAATAACTAAAGGATAATAAACTGCTTTTCTCATCCTCCTTCCATCAGGACTTTATAATGCCTTGGCCTCTTGCTCTCTGTAGTAACCTTCAATTTAGAGAAGCAGAAATTGAGCCCTTATGGTGGGTCTGGGCATAGGGAATAAGATTAGTGGAACTGTCTTTGGTTACTTCCAGAACGAGGTAGTGGTGCTTCTGCTGCTCTTTTAATGGTGTAGCTTGGCTCCATAAAATATTTGCAAAACAGTTTAATCTGGGATTTTGCCAGGGTTTTCCAGAGCAATGCGAGTGGGAGACAGACAGCAAATGGTGGCTTTACAGTTTATAATTTGGACAAACCTGAATAGAATTTCATAGAAGAGACCAGAAATACTTCTAAACTATAGGCTTTTTTTCCTGCCAAATCTGAAAGCTTTTTGTAAGCAATGATTGTGTGAGAGCTTCTTAAAGTAGATATGAGATTATGTGATGCCAGATTTTGACTAATCTCAGTTAGGGTGCCTTTTTTGATCCTGAGAGTCAGGTGCTAGTTTGGAGGTACTAGTGCGGTCCCAGGCTCTCTGTATTGGAGCAACAAACCTATCTTTGGAGATGAGTCAGTGATGCAGGTAGGACAGCCAACAGTCCTGTGAGCGCTTCTTGCAGCTGCTGCTCTCCTCACCAACAGGTCTATGGGGCAGCAAATTGGTGAGGCACCATCTCTCACCGCTTCTGCTGCGGTACTGGCTCCACTGCCACATATTCTGCTGTCCCTGCGGCATTACTGGGTGCGGGGCAGCAGCAGGCTTGGTCAGCAAAGCATTAGGTCTGTGCTGTCTGGTGCCTGGAGCTGGGTGGAAGCAGCCTATGGATCAGGGCTTTAAAGATTCCTGTATTTCAAGTACTATGTTGCTGTCTTAATAGCTTGGAATTTTAGATGGGTTTATATGATTGTTTTAAAAATCAGATGCAGATGCCTTATGTGAAGAGCGGATGAGGTTTGCATTAGTTAAGTTGTCCAAGAGGACAAGTTGTCATGTTCCAGGACAAATTCCAGAGAGCACCTGCTTTGCTTTAGTTAACATCAGAAATTTGCAAAGAAATATATAGATGTATGTACCTCTGCAGGTGATGTCCTCAGTGGGGTCCAATTTTCTCTTCCTGCTGTTTCTAACATCTTCTCAAAGTGATGGGATGTCGCTCTCTGCTGGCTTTGTTTCTGCTTCAGATACTATCTCTAAAATGGCTGTAACTTCTGTAACTTTTCTTCTTTTTTTTGAGGGCTCTCAAATCATCCTTATCAAGTCATCAGTGACTCGATAAGTCACTGTTCTCTAAGATTCTGAGAGTGCCCAAGGTGACAGTCACTTCTTTGTCTGTGTATTTTCTCTTTGCCTGGACAGTTGCCTCCTTGCAGTAGTTGTTAGCCTTTTGGCTGGTGTAAGAACACCTTTCCTTTCCTGTGGATTTTAATCACAATATGAGGGCAAAAAAGGCACACATGCAGAATAGAGTTTGTGGTTTGACTTCAAATCTCCAGTATTGATCAGAAATAATAAAGTGTCGATAGATGGATCCAAAGAACTGCCAGGCAACTTACGCATTTTGTGATCAAAAGATAGCACATCTAGCAGAAATTATAGCAGTGCTAGATGGCTGGGTGTTTATAGTCTTGAGAAGGTCACTAGCAGAGTTATTTACCTGAGTTAGTTGTCTATCTTTGAATGACAAATCAAGCCCAACAATTTACCTTTGTGAGGTTACATGCTGTAACTGTGCAGCAACATGTTGTATTTAATTAAATAATTTTTTTTAGAGAGGACATACAAATACACATACAAATTATTAAGATGGAGCAAATGGCTCCCTGTTTTCATAGTTGTATGTAGTAATCTAACATTTTACTAATTTACTATCCCTGTAATATTTGAGTTTTTCTTGTAACTAAATTGCATGCTCTTCCTGCTCCCCTAAACATGTGGAATATTGATCGCTAAATTAAGACTCCATTGTATGGATTTTATTGTTCATTCTGCAAATCTTGTTTTTTCCAACTTGTAGATTCTTGTGGACACTGTTTGGGCTTTGTCCTACTTAACAGATGGTGGTAACGAACAGATACAAATGGTGATTGATTCAGGAGTTGTACCTTTTCTAGTTCCCCTTCTGAGCCATCAGGAGGTTAAAGTTCAAGTAAGTCTGGTTCTGTTTCCATTGAATAGTCTTTTGTAAGCTATTTTCTAAACATTCTGCCCTAGAATATTTATTAGTAGGGTACTTGGATGAGCATTCATAGCTCTACTTGTTGTAGGTAAAAGTGAGCAGAAATGTTATCCACACTAAGGTAAAAAGATTATTTAAAACTATATTAAAACTGTTTTGTTTGAGATTAGTTTGATTTTAATGAAGTGATAGGTTAAACATTAACCTCCATTGTGCAATTGGCAGGGGTGCATTCCTTTTGTACTCCTAGAATATTTAATGAAAATACAAATAGGTTTTACATTTTCCAGAATTTAAAAGTATACATAATCTTTTCTGTAACTGCCTATATAGTTGCTGCATATTCTGTCTAAATAGTCATGGAAGTCAATTATTATTTTAAGACCTTTTGAACATTGAAGTATTCGCAGACATGGAGTCTTTTTAGTAAAGTAAATTTCTAGTTAGCTTCAAAAGGTAGGTTAACGGATCTTCCTTACCTAATTTCAACAACAAAGGGAAACTAAAAGTTATGTAATGTATACTTGGTTTTCAAAACCAGCCATTGGACTTGGGGACTTTTGATGCATCTGTGTATCTGTCATGTTTGGTTAGTTTGTACTTCAGATGAGATTTGGCTGCCTTGAAATCTGTCAGACCAGTTCACTTGATGAAGAGGAGTCTCTCTAGTATTCTGTCAGTCGTAAAGCATTTAATAACTAATACAAAAAGATTAAAAAAAAGTTCACTTCTGAAAGTCAATTGAGAGTCAACAGGAAGAAAAGTAGTCATGCTTTTTTAAAGTCTGTAATAGAGATTTGAATGGAGAAATAAACAACCTTGGAAGTTGTAGTCAAAGCCTAGAAACATTAAATGTATCTCAGATCAGACACATGATGAATTAATTCCTCTAACATATCTTTTCTTTTAACATCTTTTTGCTTTCTAATCTTGGCACTTTTTGAGTTGAACTGCAGTACTTCTATTCAGTAAAATGCTGTACTGTGTGTTTCTGTTTTGATGAAACAGTGCCCATTTTTCTGAATACAGCTAGAAAGATGAAGTGCTAAATTGTATTTTGCAAAGTGCTTTTTTTTTTTTTTTTTAAAGAAGAGGCACATTTTTAAATGATCTTTGTTTTAGCCTAAGTAACGTCGATGTCTTTAACATGCTTTTTCTTTCCCCCCACCCTCCCCACTTTGAATATTCAGACAGCAGCACTGAGAGCAGTAGGCAACATAGTAACTGGTACTGATGAACAAACACAAGTTGTTCTCAATTGTGATGTTTTGTCTCATTTCCCAAATCTACTGACGCATCCAAAAGAGAAGATAAACAAGGTATGTTATGGTTTGTTTGTTTCTTCCTAACTTAATCTTTTGTGTTAAAAAATAAACAGTAGACTATAGCATGCTACAGAAGAATTTCTTATAGCTATTTTTGTTGGGATATGAGCAATTCTGTATAAAGACACAACCTTTCAGGCTGGTGCTTCCTCAGGTCTAAAGTCTTTAAAGGCTTTAACAGGTAGACTGGGGATCCATACATTGATGTTGATATCCAGTGCTCTTTGGGGTGACTTGATGCTCTTAGCTTTGAAGCGTGGTACTTTTTGCTTTTGCAAGCTGAGTAATTTGATTACAGTTATTCATAACTAAGGATCGTTACTTTCAGTTGAGTCCAGTAAGATGGATAAGATTGTTCCAGCTTCTCCACTTCACAGAACAAAGTGGTTTGATGAACCAACTTATTTTGGTAGTGGAGTTTGCTCTCTTCTCTTGTCCATCCTAAACTTCAAGGGAGCAGGGGAATACTGCTGTGGGTTTGTGAAAGCTAGCCTAGCGCTTCCTCTCCTTCCTTTTCCCATCAAGTGTGTCAGTGGGAACTTTGCTGCTGCAAGGAGTGGATGTGATAGGGGAGTTAGATGAAAGTAAGTGATTGGTGCCCTCCTTTCCATATTTGATGATACTTGCATTTTTTTGATATTCATCATGGGTCCTTCTACTACAAAGATGATGCTGGCTGGGGAGGAGGCTTTTCTCTTTCCTCTGGCCTTTTGTGTTTAGCTTGCATGATCTCCCTATGTAGTGTGCCACTGAGAAGGAACCTGTCAGAGAGGAATCTACTTCTTCAGGACCTGTCAGCTGCAAAGAGCTCTGAAGAAGTTATCGTTGTCGGTTCTAACAGCTATGATTTCTTTCTGCCTGCCCTTCTAGCACTCAGAAAAGAGCCATAAGGACCTCCTTTTGAATGGCAAGAAAGAGTTTTTATGTAAGGGGAGTCTCTAAATGCCTTTGAGTTTTAAGTGTAAGTTATGAGGAGCAAATACAAATAAAAGACAGATATACATCCCTGGAAAATGGGACCCGTTAGGTTTTTTTTCTGCAGTCTTTCATAATTGACTATTAGTTGGCTTTTTAAAAATCTGTTTTTACTTAAGACTGGAGCTTTTTTAATTTGTTGTTCTGGCTTGTCTTGACAAATAGCTCCTTTGCAACCAGGAATTTGTACCTGCCGTGAGATTGTTAGTTATGCTGATAAACCACCTGAGGAAAAAAACTGCAGAGTAAGGAGTCCAGTCTGATACTTAGTAAGAGACCTCGAATAAGCTTTGTTAGCTCCACTTCCTGTTTCAAGAAAATGGGATGTAGGATTGGTCGTCTTTTATATAATACAGAGAGCTACTACTAAGCTGTCAGGCCAAACATTACAGGATAAATCTCTTTTTTTTGAGGCTTTATTGATTTCTTATTTTCTTTGCAAAACTGATGTAAAATTTAAAACATGGCCATGACTCTGGCCACGCAAAGTTGGATATAAGATGTAAGTCAGTATTGCTGCAACGGCATGGAGACACTCCTTGTGTAAATAAGAATCTGGCCCAATGAATTAATAGCGTTAACTTCGCATTGATCTCCTGCGTGTTTGGCTTTTGTGGTGCAATAAAAGTTTGTGTGGTAGAAGTGCTGTTGGGGAAGAAAGCTAGAAGCTTTATTTAGTGATTAGTCATGGTATAATTTGGGGGTTTGAGGTGGTTTTGCTCAGTTTGGTTGGGTTTTTTAATCTGTTGACTAGTTAGAATGTTTTTTTAAGTGTTCCGCTTTTTTATTTTGTCCAACTGTAGGAAGCAGTTTGGTTCCTTTCCAATATCACAGCAGGAAACCAGCAACAAGTTCAGGCTGTAATAGATGCTGGGCTAATCCCTATGATCATACACCAGCTGGCTAAGGTCAGTCAAACGATCAGCTATGCAAGTTGTCATCTTCTTTTTATAAATCTGACATGAGGAGCCTGTGATTTTTAATAAGCTTTACAGATGTTTCTATGCTGATTTTAATGAGCTATTAATTTGATTCTTCAGGGGGACTTTGGAACACAAAAGGAAGCTGCTTGGGCAATTAGCAATTTGACAATAAGTGGGAGAAAAGATCAGGTATGTGTAGCTGGATTTCAAATTGTCACTAAAACATTATACATGCAGCCATTTGTGAGAAGTAGAATGCTGAAAGCATGTTTTTTTCCATTATTTAGGTTGAATACCTTGTACAGCAAAATGTAATCCCACCGTTCTGCAATCTACTCTCAGTAAAGGATTCTCAAGTGGTACAGGTGGTGCTGGATGGTCTGAAAAACATCCTGATAATGGCTGGTGATGAGGCCAGCACAATAGCTGAAATTATAGAAGAGTGTGGAGGTAAGTGCTTATTAGGCTTTTTAAAAAATTTAATTTCCTGCATATCAGTCTGTCTTGCCCTTATTCACTGCTGTTGATGTTTATTGCAGCATTTTTTGACCATGGGCTATTTGAATCAGCAAGTTGAGGCTATTGTAATGAGAGGAATGGCACCCTTTATTTCTTTTTAGTTTATTTTGTTTTCAGGAACTGCCATGTTGGAGGCAATCAGTGTAGTAGCTTTCTGTACAAAATTTTTTAGGTACGGTTGTATTAAATAACTTTTAAATGAGAATTGCATTTCTTTTCATTTGGTGATTGCATACACTGGGTTCTGCAGTAAAACAGGTAATTCTTGCTTCAGTTCACTGCCTTGGAAGCAGATGTTAGGATTATAATTTTGCTACAGACCAAAGCAGGCTGAGGAGTCAGACTTGGTTATTGCAATGCTAGTTTTAACACATGCTTATTAATGTATTATGATAAGGAAGAAGTAAATGGATGTTTAAGAGCTTGCCATTTTGGAAGTTTTTCTCTTGTATATATCATAATCAGTTTTAAAATGAGTCTAGGGTTTTAAACTGCTCTTGGTGGGAACTTTCTCACCTTGTTTGTTATTTAATACTTATAAACAACATATAAATGAAGCCAGTTCCTTTTAGTGATATACAGAAAGCACAATGACTGGAACAAAAGCTATATACCATACAGCAGAGTATAAAAACTTGAGTACAGAGGGTTTCATCTAAGTTGTATGAAAGAGAGAAGGTTGCAGTACCCTGTGTTCATAGAATTGGATATACTATAGCATGCGAAGGTTCATAAACTACATTTTTTTCCCTTAGAGACAAAAATAGCTATTTTGTAGATAATATTTGGAAATTGGGCTACATCTTTTCTAGTATGCTTCAATACTAATGTTTTGTTATTTTTTTCAAAGCTTAATTTTTTCAAGGTAGTCAGTAACTCACTTCATTGTAAACATATTAAACTCTTCTCCGTTGTCTTTTATCCAGGGTTAGAGAAAATCGAAGCTTTGCAACAGCATGAGAATGAAGACATTTATAAACTAGCATTTGAAATCATAGATCAGTATTTCTCTGGTGATGATGTAAGTATGCTAAAGACTGAAGTTTGTATGCGCTGTGCTGTTACTGTTTCCTTAGCAAGCCCATTGTCGTTCCTTAACTCGGTTCCAACTGTCATGAGCATTGGTTGTCTGTAAAGTAATTTTTCCTCATCCTTTCTCAGTACACCTTCCCTTAATTAAAAGTATAAATTGGTAGATGTTGACCTTACATTTGACTCATTGACATGTACATTGACAGGTAATTCCTTGTAGTTAGAATCTAACAGTCCTCTGTCTCTTCTTTTTACTTTCTCAGAAATTAGTCTCAGTTCTTAGGAGTTGGGGAGTGAATCCTTACTTTCAGATAGATTTCTGTGTTTCAGCTCTGTAATTAGTCAGTCTGCATTCTCTATTGGAAAGAGTCATTCAAGAACAGAACAGAAAACTTTCTGCAGGTGTTTGATGTGGACCATCTGGTATTTTGTTGTGTCCTGGTTAGGTATTTTAAGCCTTTGGGTTCTAGCTCTTCCTGCTACGGGCTGCCTCAGAAGCACTTCACCAAATCATTTGAAGAGGAATATCAATGGCCTTTCCTAGGCCTGCCAGGTGTTTGCACTTCTGAAGCTTAGCAGAACTGTCTTTAGTTCTTCTGGCTAAGAAATCCATTAAATTGAACTATCCAGGTATTAGCTCTAACTTTAGGACTTACTTTTCGATTCATGGGCCCATTGTGTGGCTGCAAAGTTAATCACCAGAAGTTTACAATATATTCCTTATGCTTGTAATGATTCTGTGGGCAGTGTCTAATAATATTCGTAATGGCTCTGAGACTTCTGTGGTTGGTTAACTTAAAAGCACAGTCTAGTTGGTGCTGGTAGAAACCTCTTGTGGTTTGTGCTCCCTTTTGTGCATTTAAATTAAATCAGTTTATGTGAAAGTAACCTATGACTAATTTGCTGGATTTACCTCCTTTACTTAGATTACCGAGACTTGACTTCAGATTATTGCTTATACTGTCACCCATGTTTTCTGGGGTTTCTGAGACTTACTAGAAATTTTAGAAAATCCGTGATGGGGAGATAGTAATTAAAACATAAAAACAGGCATAGTTTTTTTTTTTTAGGAAGTAACTATAAGTGACAAAATGAAGCCTAGTCACTCTGAGGACCAGTGCAAGAAAAAAAAAAAAACAACAAATTACCCTAAGGAGACAAAAGACTGATTATATTAGCCTGCTTGCTGTCATTAAGATAGACTTCCCAGGGGTATTCCTGTCTCCTATCACTTCAGGAGCTTCTGTGCTCTTGGAAGATGTTGCAGGCAACTACTTCTCCCCTTATTGTTAATCCCATCTGCTCCTTTGCTGAGCCTTATAAAAGGGACAGGCAGCTGGCATCTACTTTAGGACAACACTAATAGCTTCCTGGCTTTGATTTATTGTGTTAAAGGCACGTGAACTTTGGCAATATTGCTTTATACTACCCCTGCAGAAGACAGAAGGGCTAATTTATCAACATGCAAATATTTGCCAAGCCTTCTAAATCCAAATTCAATCTTCATTTTGGGAATGACGTGCTCTAGTTTTCTTTCTGAAGATCGTTGCTGTCCCTGAAGGTCTGAATCCATCCCTCCAATTTAGATATTTAGGGAGATGTAAGGACCTCTGGTGATTCAGTTCTGAAGTCCACAGTACTCCAATGCTGGACCTCAGAAACCTGTAAATCGCCTCCCTCCCCGACCAAAGGGCTCTTACCTGCTTCTGAATGAGCCGCAGTTTGAGACAAGGCACACAGTTCCTGCAGCCTGGCTTGCAGAGGTGTTACGTTCAGAGAACAGTTTCAGCTGATGATTTGGGGGAGCATGGGTGAGGGTTGAAGTTGTGCATATTGAAGCTGCTGACCGTATTACTTTTTGTTTCTAGAGACAGTTATGTCAGTAATACCTAACTTATAACGGCTCTGAGGAAATTGGGAACTTCATCTTCTATACTGATGCCTTTCATTCTACGTTCCTATAGTAATCAAGTATTTTTGATGAAATATTTCAGATTGTGGTTGAGCGCCATATAAAATTCTGAAATGAGTTACTCTAACTCCTTTAGTTTCTAATAGGAGATACTGATGACTCTTCTAAGCTTTATAAGACAATTATTTCTATCAGCTGCCAATAAAAGTTATTTTCATGTTGCAATAAACTGGAGAAAGTACAAAACTAATTTTGGATTTCACAGCTAGTGATTAGCCAACTCAAGAAAAGCTGAAAACTGATGTTTAGAATTAAATCACACGAGCAAAATAGCCACTGCTTTGACCAAGCAGCGACCCAGTCCTTAGCCATTTCAATTTTCTGTTTCCCTAATGTTATCAGAAAAAATGGATGTTGTTTTTCTTTTTAAACATAACTGAAGAATTGAATTGGAAAAGCTAATCTAATTTTATTACAATAATATTTTTTTTAAAAATAGATAAACATTTGCGAATTTCTTCTACATGTACTGAATTGTGCAAGGAATTGGCTTCTCATGAATTTTATTGTTCATGTATTTTATAGATCGATGAAGATCCCAGTCTCATTCCTGAAGCCACTCAAGGAGGTACTTACAATTTTGACCCAACGGCCAACCTTCAAACAAAAGAGTTTAATTTTTAAGTTCAATAAAATGCAGCTTCTCTGTCCCACACCAATATGAAGCACCACCAGATGGCTACCAAGTGAAGAAACAAAAGGCTCCAAGACACACATGCCTCTTCGTTTTGATGCTTCTAAAGCAAGCCATGTATCGGTCACTTTGCAGTTGCCAAACGTCACTATCACATGGACTGTAAATGCATATGCATGATCTCTTAAACTGTTTTAGAATTCTTTTTAACAGTCCCAACTACCTTTTTTTGCCTTTTTCCTGGTGCCACATGCTGACAACCGCAATCTGCAGTTTTGTTAAGAATATTCCATAGTGGTGGCACATCGGCTTTCCACTGAAAAGTAGCTTCTTTGGAAAATGGTGCGCTGTGGATCAAGACACTTTGGTATGATGCGTACATTTTGGAAGACTTTACAGGGGCCCGGTTTGTTCTGGGCCTCCATCATCGTCCTCCACAAACATATTTTCATATACTTTATGTGGAAGAATAGATTAAAAAATGCAAGCCAAATGAATTTCATTGGTGAAACTGAAATAAAAGTAACTTAAAAAAAAAAGAAACACTTGGCAATTGATTAAACACTTAAGTTTAAAACAAACAAACAAAACTACTTCATCTATCAGTAATTGATGTGTGTTCATTAACTGCCTCAGAAACCAGGGTTGGAGAATGAACTGTAGATTTGGACTGGTAAAGCTTTTGCCATTATACCTAATTTTTGAGAACAGCGAGCCCTATTTGACCACTCACTTCAGCCTGTGTGTTCCTGCTGTTTTGAAGTAATCAAATGCTGTGCATGGTATTTTACCTGAGCTACAACCTGTTATGGACTTGAACTTCTGTTTAAGCTGAAAGCAAGAGTCCCAGACTGTAGAGAAAAAAATTCTGTCCAAAAATGTATTAGTTAAAAAGAATCTTGCTTTCAACTTTCAGTAGTCAATATATTTTGTTTTAAATTGATAATTGGATATGGTTGATTTATATTGGGTTTAAACTGTGGAGCTTTCATGTTTACTGTAATTTAGTCTTAAACTATTTTTTACTTAGTAACCAGTGCTTATGATGATGTGGTTGGCAACAAACCAGCAACTACTTAGAAGCGTCATAAAAGCTTCATTCTTGGAGTATTGGAAGAGTAATTCAGACATTAGTCTCAAACCTTATTCACATGATTAAAAAGATACAAACTGGTTGATGTGTGAGGCTATATGGAAGCTGCAGTTATTCAGCATAAACCTGATGTGCAGCGCACATTAAATAACTCTGCGTAAGGTATGTGAGGTCATTGCTTTTGGAAAATCATCTGGCCCAGTCATTTTCAAAGGGATTTTGATATCACTGGGGTGAAGATGGATCATTTTGAAATTCTGTAAGCTATCACACAAACTGGTTTTGTTGCTGTTGTTTACTGGGTGTAACTTCCCAATGCATTGATGTGAAGGGATAGAAAAATCTAAACTAATTTAGTTATTGGATGTGGGTTGTATTTACTGTGATGAAGATAAGGACAGATGCCATCAGAGCTTTGTGGATCAGCTGTTTTTCCACTGATGAACAACGCATAGCAGGTGTGCATTCATTAAATATATATCTGCCAAGGTGGAGCCACTTTAAAGAGTGAGTTGTCTTGTATCTCAACTGGATACAAGCGTATGTTTAAACTGCAAGATTTTTACTTGCTAGATAATCTGTTTTAATATAGTGGTTTGGCCTCTGATTATTTATAGGTTTTATAAATTTTAGAATCAATTTCTCTTTAAGGTGGCTCAGATTTTTCAACTCTTGTGCACATAAAATTGAGTTGAAGTTCATTGTGCCTTTTTTCTTTTCCCAAAAGTTGAGTTGAAGCTTCATATGGTAACTGCATCCTGTTCACACACTATAGTCTAAAATCTTGAAACTGTGTGGTGTTCGCTAAAAAACTAAACAATAAAAAGTCAAAGTTAGGTAAGGTCACAAAGTTTTTGTGAAATTAGAGTTCCAGCAGACGTTATTGTGAACAAATATTTCCCCTTCTAACTCAATTTTGTTTCCCCTATATGCCGTATAGACTGACGGTTACCCTGTTCAGCCTGCACTCACTATTATCCTAGAGATTACAAACAAATTGATATTAAAATAACAGTTTTCCACTACTGTGAAGATTTGATCTTTTTCTTGCACTCAATGCATTACATTGAAAGTGAACATGGGAGAACTGAGGAAGGCAAGGCAAAGCGTTTGCTCAGTTCTTTCTGTTGTGACCTTATCAGCTTTTGATTGGGATTGCACCATTTCATAGTTAATAAAGGAAACAAAGTATATTGCTGCACTTTTACGTTTTCAGAACAGTGTTTAAAATTGCATTGTTTTTATTATTTTTTTAAACTATCAGTTAAAATAGACTAAAACGTTCTTTCAAAGAGGCATCTAAATGTGTTCCTAATTTTGTATATGGGCTTAGGTTTTGTAACCAATAAAAAGCTGCTATCAAATACTACAAAAAATTCAAGAACTTATTTTGAAAATTACAGAACTGCTTAGTCTTCACACATTGACTTAGGGGGTTTTGTCTCTGACTAGGTTTTAGTTAGCAGAGCTCCACATCCAAGTTGGAAATATGTTACCGCAGTGAATAAAGTCAGCTGACCCAGTGATCTCTGAAACTTTGGATAGTGGTCTAGTACGGAGTTTTATATTTTTTAAGGAAACGTTTCCCAAACGTGTACAGGAGGCCATGGTAAGTGGTCTGTGGCTGATCCACGTAACTGTACTAGAGCACAGGTGCAGTTAGAAGTTTGAAGGTGCCCCGTAGTTTTGAGGAGCTTTCACAATCCCTTTCTGCCTCTGGAAACCTGCTTTCCAAGCTCCATGTGTCGGGCTCCGACTGTTGCTTCAGCCTGAACGCGCAGCTCGGGGTGCTATGCGGATGGGCCCTGCTCTGCCCCCCGCCGTGCCGCGGGGGCTGCCCAAGGCGAGCGTTGGGCAGGAGCCAGCCCTTCCCGGGGCTCCTGCACCAGTGACCTGCCGGGGGGTTGCATTGCCCGGTGACCCCCTCGTGAGTACGGTCCTGCTTTAATTACGCAGCAGCGCCAGCGAAGGGAGAGCTCTCAAGCTGCTGGAAAGCCGCCTGCGGCTCTGCACCAGCAGGTTCACCATCTGTGTCCCTGGTGAGGGAGTCCGGGTAGCCGCCCCTGGAGAAGACTCTCACTCTCCACAGCCACAGAGATGGTGGAGAGGAGCCTCCAATGCCTGATACTAGTCCTTGCGAATGCTCTTCCACAGGAATATGAAAGCCAAAACCTGAGATTTTCAGAAGAATGCAACACCCGTCTCCAAAAGCAACTTCATCCCTTTGGTTCCTTTAGCTTTCAGTTGACAAAATGAAACTCTGAAAGCAGGCAGTTTTTGCAATCTGTTACTGTGCAGCAGTACATCCCTCCTAGGTGACTTGAAACACCCTACATTGGAATAAAGTACGCAGTACTTTAACAAACATTTTAGGGGGGAAAAAAAGCGACTAGAGAATATCCGTGTATTCCCTGTGCTTTCTTCAAATGCAAACACTTCTATTTGATTTGCTCAGCGAGTAAGGGAGCCCAGTGACAGGCATATTTTTAAAACTGTTTAAAATCTTAGTGGACTGTGTGATAGTTCAGGCCTCAAATCGGACCCGTTTTGTTACTCTAAACTGATAGATTATGTCCTCTGGATTTGGAGTCTGTTTCAAACTAGTCTTTTCTACGAAAACAGCCTAGTTGTGTGTTGGCTTCCTCCTGTCAGCTGCATAAAAACGCTCCCCGTTGTGGCATAACCGTGCTTCAGTTCACATGTATATAGGACAAAAAATTATGCCGAGCCGTTAGGAAGCGCTTTTCAAGAAGAAAAGAGAAAAACAATAGGAAATTGGGGGCTCTGCCAGGCAAAGCCTGGAGGATTTTGCTGCAGCAGTTTGTCGTCACAGCCACCGTGCGTCCAGGCTGTCCCCGCGCAGCCGGGCGCTGGCAGGCTGAGCCGAGAGCAGCGTGTCGCGCTGCCCTGAGCCGCTTCGTGGCGTGGGACCGTACTTCAGGCTGCTGATAGAAAAGGCCTCGTGTTCAGGTGCTGCTGAGGCCCTGGCTCGCGTTTCTGCTCTTGCTGGGGGAGCACGTCGCCCCATGGGCAGCCGGGGCAGCAGCCAGGGCTGGGCTGGGCTTCGTGCTATAGCCTGGAGGTTTCCAGCTGCTGCTGCAGCCGCATGAGCAGCTGCCTTTCCAAACGGGCGCGTAATAAATCTTTCTTGAGCAGAATTGAGAGTTTATAGAGAAACGTAGGGATTTTCCCAACCTTCATTTCAAAGAAGTATGCTGGGGACATCACAGTATTGTATGTCATGCCTAAGACATGTTAAAAACAAGTCTACTGTTTTAAAGCAAAGGTTAAATGAAAGACAGCACTTGGTGCTCTCTGCCTTCATCCCCTCGTTGTAAAACAGGGTTAATGTCACTGCTTAATCTCAGAGGAAAAAGGCTAGGTTTGGTGAAGCATTCGGATACCCTGGAGGAAGGCACTCACCCAGATGCCGTGCAGGAACCGCAGGACTGAGGCAGTTTTTGGTTTGCATGTGTACATTAAGCAGGGCCCAAGGCCACACGGAGATGCAGAGGGTGAATTAACCATCCTAACTGCTAAATGGGATCCTGTGGAAAATGACTGGGTAAACTGTGGTTTGTTGTCTGGGTTTTTCTAATGTGCTGAAATGAAGCATAAGGGAGCTCAGTTGTGTCTGTATCTTAATTATTTGCAAGCCGATCTTCTTTAGTGGTTTTATATTTACATGTGTGTGTATATATATATATTTAATTCTACCTCACAGAGCCAGATGAACCCCCATATAAATTATCTGTAGGATTTAGCACCCCTAGATTTACTGTATATAGTATAAAATTAATATTAGGTTGTTCTCCTGTAACTGAAAAGGTCAGTGCATTAAGAAGAGCGAGGGTGAAATGAAATATTTGGCCAGTGGCTACAGCAAGGTCAGTTCTGGGTTTGTACAAGTCTGTGCTGGGAGAAGCTGCCCGTCTTGCCCTGTAGCGAGACCTGGGGCTCTTCCTTGCTGCGCTCTCCACTTTGCAGCTCTGGCTCCCCTCTGTTTCATACTTACGCACTGCAGTAGGGCTCCCTGAAACGTAGATGCTGCCTGGATTTTAATAATACTGAAAATGTGGTTTAAGGTCTCCCTGTTCGCACTGCCAGGGCTGACCCCAGCTTCCAGGAAAAGGGGCTGCAGGCAGGTCCAGCCCAGGCCCTGCAGCTGCGGCTGCAAAATAGGTGCGGGAGAGTCGTTCTGCAGAAGCAGTTTGTGTTTTGTTGGGTTTTTTATTGCATTAAGTAAGGCTGTATACAAGGACTCTCCAGCAAGCGATATGCGCTGAAGGAATCTTTGGGGGAGCTGTCAAATTCTCAAGTTTAAATTGAACATACACAAACTTTCACAGAGATTTATAACTTGGTCGAAAAGCAGCAGTTGCATGTCTCTGAGCTGTTGCCTTTACTGGTTTAGAACAAATATTAAAAAAAAAAAATAACAACACGAGCAGAACGACTAACTTTTCTCCATGTATTTGGATGCAAACAAAAATGTTGCTCAAGCACACGCTGACGCACGTGTCTTGCGCGGCCCGATTTCAGGCCGCAGGGCCGGTGTGGTGACTCTGACGGGCAGCCTGCTGGGCGCCGCTCCCAGGGATAACAGTCCCCACTCGCTCTGTAATCACAAAATTTCACGGCTCTAAGCTGGAACATTTAACCCTTTGCTGGGCAGGGGGCACTGCCCAAAGGAAAGTTCCTAACAGGGCAGCAAGGGAATACAACAAAACAGCCCCAAACATCTGGGGCGCGAAGCTTTGCAAGAGTCCTAATATCCAGGAAGGAGATCTTAGGAGAATTCAACAGGTCTGTGCTTGTAATATAAAAGCTGCTGGAGAGGAATGAAATCGCTGCTTGTAATTTCCCTGGTTTTATCTGTACTCGATATTTTACTCAACATGTCAGCTCCTGGAGTACTCCAGGAGTATTAACTAACCTAGGCAAATACATATTAGCTTCTATTTAAAAGAAAAAGAAGGAGGATTTGGGGGCCTTAAAGATGGGAGAGAAAAATTTGCAACCGTGAGTCCTGCAGGCGTAGAAGCAGAGTTTATTAACTTCCATGAGCCTTGTGGATGGGACCTATGGATTTGTTTTTATCCTTGCAGGGACACTGCTAAACGTTTTTAGAGCCCTTGAGCTGGTCAGTTTGGTTCTGTAGTTTGTTCCTGTTACTTCAAACCCAGTCACCTACTCGGAGACAAATGCTCTGTGCCTTGATGTAGTAACGCTGTTGGGAGCTTAGGTTACCACTGCTGGACTCAGCCTGGTGATAAACGCCAAGTAGGAGTTAAGCTGGTCTCGGATTAGGCAGAAGTGTGACAATCCGAGCTGTTCTGCCTCCTGTGCATGCCTCTGTGTGCGTTTCAGATGTAAATTCAGATTTCATCTCAGATTAAAAAGCGACCAGGAGAAGTAACTAAATAATCAGCTACTTGCTATTGCACAGGAGCGCCGGTCTGAGAAATTCTTCCCTTCTCTCCGGGCTACCCGGCTCCTCTTTTTGTGCCAAAACTCTCAGTGGAGAAGGAATAAACTATTGCACATTTATGAGTGGCCTTTTAGCAGCGGGTGCACCGCACACGCAAACCTTACTTTCCCTTTGCATAGTCTGCTCTGCGTGAATTCCCAGGGTGCTGGAACAGGGCACTTGTATTAACAACCTCTTGGCACGTCCCAAAGATTGCTCAGTCCACTCGAGGCAAAACTGAAGCAGAGCTCCTGGTTTTTACGTGCCTGAACCAGGGAAGATTTTAATTTCTGCTAGCGACCTTTTGTTGTAGTAGGCAACGTCTCCTTTTAATCTTTGGCTGTGGCAAAATCTCCATCTTGTCTGTGTATACGGGTAGGAAAGGAGAAATTCTAATTATTTAATCCACAGAAGAAAAAGCCGAGGGCAGGCTTAAGTTTTTCAAATGTATGAAGGGGAGAACTTGGTCTCCAGGCCCTCTGTGAGACAAGAAATAATGGCCAGTCGGGTTGGAGGCTGGAAGATACCCTGTGCTCGGCAGAGATACGCTGGAGAAGGAAACGACCTCGGTCTCCACTGATGTTGAAGGAGCAGCTGACGAAGCCTGCTGGGAGCGTGTCCGGGGCAGTTTCCTGCGGATCTGGGCACGGGCCTTCCCTTCTTGCTGCTTCCCGGCGGCTCCGGCAGCCGCGTTCCCACGGGTGGCTGAGCTCGGCCCAGTGGCTCCTGCCTGACGCCTTCAGCAGTCCGCCTTCCGTAACGCTGCGCCTAGGGAGCAACGGCCAGATTTGCTGCCTCTGTATGCAAAAATGGCTTGAAATGCTCTGGGCTGCATCCCTGTGCATACCCAAAATCTCCTGGCAGGCGAGAGCTCTGTGGAGTCCCACCGTGCCCAGTCAAAGCTGGCGCCCCTCTCCCCGCGGCGCCCTGGCCACCCCTTGCCCGCAGGAGCATCTTCAATACTTTCTAGGAATTTGCTCCACAGGTGGGTCCCGTGGCTGCAGAGTGTGGGGGCTGGGTGGTGCCTTGCCAAAAAATAGAATCGAAGAGATGCTTTGCCTGTCGGACGCTTCGCTCTTCATTCATTCTAAAAGGATATTTTTCTTCCCAAGAAAACCTCCAGCTTGGCCCTTCCAAAGACTTTTCCCTCCCTTATTAAACTCTGCTTGGGACTGTGTGTATTTGTCCTCTCGCTATAGAAAAAGGTGGCTTCATAACCCCATCACAACACTTGCTTGGTTAAAAAATAAATATTGGTTGTCTGTACGTGCACAGCGTGACTTAAGGAGGGTGTTACTGCAGAGCTGCTGTTTGCCAAGTGAGTTTTAGTTGTGCGGCCTGCTGAAAAACCTTGTTGCTGCGTCCAAATGCAGTTAGCCAGTATATGCAAAAAAACAAACAAACAAACAAAAAAGAGCTGAGGCCTGAGGGAGAAGAGCAACTTTAGGAAGAGATCCTGAACTCTGAACTTCTGAGGAATCGTTTCTCGTAACAAGCAACAGGCAAGAAGTCCATCGTGCTGCACGGATTTAAAGCTTGAGAGCTTGTTGCCAGGAAAGCTCGGGGCAGAGGTTTCCGTTTCTGGACAAACCGCAGAGCAGTGGCCAGCATGCGGCTGTGGGAACCTCTGGCTGCAGCCGCTGCATCGGGGGTCGGAGCCGGACCCAAGCCGTGGCCTCCGACAGGCCCCCTGGCTACGAACCTGCTGGTTTTTAGCAGCATCTGGGCAGGGGGCTCAAGGCAGACCTAGATGTGACTCAAGGAAACGCATTGTGAAAAATCCAGTATCAGAAGGAGGTTTAGATGAAGATAAGGCCAATTAATTGACCCACTGATGCTGAAATACTTTTAATCGTAGTTTGCCGTTTGTCATGATCCCAATTGTATTACCGGTTTCTAGTACCATTTTGCCACGGTATTAGTGTTTTTAAGAGGTGCCATCACATGTGGTTTTGC
This sequence comes from Apteryx mantelli, assembly GCF_036417845.1. Classification (NCBI taxonomy): domain Eukaryota; kingdom Metazoa; phylum Chordata; class Aves; order Apterygiformes; family Apterygidae; genus Apteryx; species Apteryx mantelli. The sequence goes on from NC_089978.1 coordinate 32,406,192, forward strand.
TCCTTGGTTGTTTCTGTAATTTACTTGTGGTGAGCCTTTATAAAGGATATTTCACAGTTTTTTTAAGAGGAGGGTATTAGTCTGCAACCACAACTATACCAAAGTGGTAATTAAAACATTCCCCAGTATTATACAATCTGTTTTCTAACAAAATGTTTTTTGGCCATTTTCTTCCATGTCCTATCTGAAAAAAAGTTATTCTTATCATAACAAATCCGTTAACCGTCCAACGTGCATCTATCAGTCAGTGAAATACTGAGGGACCTGGACAGGCTGGAGAGGTGGGCGGAGAGGAACCTCATGAAGTTCAACAAAGGCAAGTGCAGGGTCCTGCACCTGGGGAGGAATAACCCCATGCACCAGGACAGGTTGGGGGTTGACCTGCTGGAAAGCAGCTCTGCCGAGAAGGACCTGGGAGTGCTGCTGGACACCAAGTTAAGCATGAGGCAGCAATGTGCCCTTGTGGCCAAGAAGGCCAATGGGATCCTGGGGTGCATCAGGAAGAGTGTTGCCAGCAGGTCGAGGGAGGTGATTCTCCCCCTCTACTCAGCCCTGCTGAGGCCACATCTGGAGTGCTGTGTCCAGTTCTGGGCTCCCCAGTACAAGAGGGATGTGGCACTACTGGAGCAAGTCCAGCGAAGGGCTACAAAGATTATTAGGGGACTGGAGCATCTCTCTTATGAGGAAAGGCTGAGAGAGCTGGGCCTGTTTAGCCTGGAGAAGAGAAGGCTGAGAGGAGATCTTATCAATGTGTACAAGTATCTGAAGGGAGGGTGTCGAGAGGATGGGGCCAGACTCTTTTCAGTGGTGCCGAGCGACAGGACACGAGGCAACGGGCACAAACTGAAACACAGACGCTTCCATCTGAACATGAGGAAAAACTTCTTCACTGTGAGGGTGACAGAGCACTGGAACAGGTTGCCCAGATAGGTGGTGGAGTCTCCTTCTCTGGAGATATTCAAAACGCGCCTGGATGCAATCCTGTGCAATGTGCTCTAGGTGACCCTGCTTGAGCAGGGGGGTTGGACTAGATGATCTCCAGAGGTCCCTTCCAACCTCAGCGATTCTGTGATTCTGATTCTGTGATTCTGTGAAATGAGCTGCATCTTGTCTGGAGACTCAGAGGAAAACTGCTCCTTTGGGAGAAATCCAGTATTAGTGAAAATACGCCTGCTTTCTTCGTGCACCTGACCGCTGTGCACTGCCGTTAATGCACGTTGTTTCCAACAGGGAACACATGAAGTGTGTGCGAACTTCAAATTAAATCGCACAGTTTCTGCAGTTGAGTACAGCAGTAAGCAACCCAGTGCAGATCTCTGGCTTGGAGCCATTGCTTTTTTGGGGGTGGTTCCCACCTCTTTCGCAGGGGCCTTGGGCTGTCGTCTTCTCCATATGGCTACAAATTACCGCAGCAGCTTCAGCTGCAGGTCTGGGTCTGCCTTGCAAGGGCGAGACCCCTGCGCAACAGGGATGGGGCGCGTCAGAGGACCCCCCGCGACCGCTGGGTGCTCGCCGCCGAAGCGTCTCGGCAACACGTGTTTAGGAGGCAGAACACAACGGCAGGGCCGTCCCGCTTGGCTTTTCCGGTCGCTGCCTGCTCTCCCAGATCAACCTGTTATAAAGAAAAGCCTGCAGCAGCAGTGCTCGGCGGCAGTGGCTCCCATCCGAGCGTTTGCTCATTGAGCCGCTACGGGGCTGTATCTCTAAAGCGTTGAAAAGAAAGTTGATAATTACGGAGGAACAAGGACAACTAGCAAGAGCAGAAATAAGCTAATGCTCGAGTTGAAACAGTTTGGTGTCATCATAGAAGTTGTGGATGGGCTCAAATACGGAAGCCGTGACGTGAGCCCGTGAGAGGAGAATTGTCCTGTCTGCAGTGGTTTTAGCAGTGTTGGATTTTTTTGTCTCCCTGCTTTCCCTCTCTTTGGGAACCGATGGAAAATTCCTTGTCAGAAATTAAAAAATAAATCTGTGCTGAATCTCCATCCTCGGAGGTGTTCAAAACTGATGGACAAGGCCTCGAGCAACCTGGTCTGATGCCAGAGAAAGGTCCAGCTTTGGAGGCGGCCCTACTTTAAGCCAGACATGCCTTTCAAATGGCATTAGTCTGTTACTTGGCCACTTTGGCTACATTTAGCCCATAGTCACCAGATTCAAGGCCAAGGAAAAGCTGCTCATGCTAACAGCTGAATACCGACCAACATAAGGCCAATTAAAGAGAGCTGATGAAGTTTTGAGAAGCCACCAGTGGAGACCAGAGGCAGGGAGCCGGTTACAACAAAGCTGGAAGGGAAAAACCAGCAGCAGGCCTATTCCCCAAGCAGTAGTTTTTCTTAATAAAGAGACCCAAATAAAAAATTGGTGGCAAAAGAATAAAAAAGAAAGGAATATCCCACTTAAAAGCTCCTGATACAAAATCTCCTTTTGGCCTTGAGACAGACAAGACCAGAATCATCAAGGGAACTAACAGCCAGGAGAGCTGCTGGGAGAGGATTTTGAACTACCAGAGTGGGCTCTGGGGCCAGTTACCCAAAGGATATTTCCAATTTGTGAGGAACCTGAGACAGGAAAGCGTCTTACAGACTTCTCTTTTGTCTGCTGCTGAGAGAGAAGCCATGGTGTTTCAGAAATCACTGCAGACGCTGCATTGTTGTATGACGCCAAGGAAGATGAAGACTGTGACTTCCAGCGTGCCCTCCCAGCTGGCGTTCGTAAGCACAGAGCGTAAAGGGTTAATACTGTCTGTGTGGCAGCAGCTCCTACAGAATTGCCCAAAAGAAAAAGGAGTATCTGATTTCCCTACCTATAGTTGACTAATTCCTATAAACATTTATATTTATGATTAGAACAGGGCAGGACTGGTTAGGTTTACTTCTTTTAATGTACTTATCAACACGGGAAAAAATAGAAAATAATTAGAAGAAGTAAACTCTGTGTTGCTCTTTCAAATGTTATGAGCTAACATTGTTTTGATAATCTCTAACAGTGGCATAAATCACATAAAACGAACGAGTCTCTAGAAAAGCCTTATTGCAGAACACAAGGAGGGTAAATCACACGATGCCTCATGAGATGGGGCATATTGCCAAATTGCCGCTGCAAGGGAAGCTAATGTTTTCGGGAACCGGGATGTTGGCTGATCTGTTTCAGACGTTTGCGATTCCCAGGGCCAGGAGAAACCCCTCCTTCCCCAGCCCTGGCCTCGCTACCTGAGTTTGTAATTGCTGATCTCTGCCGAAGGCTTGTGGCTACCTCTGCTTACTGCCAGAGGAGCCTGCTTTTTCCCTTGGGGAAAACTGCCAAGGTTTTTCCTTGGGGAACTCAGCAGCGGTGTAACCTCTTGGTGCCTTTTTTAATCACAGAATCACAGAATTACAGAATGGTTGAGGTTGGAAGGGACCTCTGGAGATCATCTAGTCCAAGCCCCCTGCTCAAGCAGGGTCACCTAGAGCACATTGCACAGGATTGCGTCCAGGCACGTTTTGAATATCTCCAGAGAAGGAGACTCCACCACCTCTCTGGGCAACCTGTTCCAGTGCTCTGTCACCCTCACAGTGAAGAAGTTTTTCCTCATGTTCAGATGGAAGCGTCTGTGTTTCAGTTTGTGCCCGTTGCCTCATGTCCTGTCACTGGGCACCACTGAAGAGAGTCTGGTCCCATCCTCTTGACACCCTCCCTTCAGATACTTGTACACGTTGATAAGATCTCCTCTCAGCCTTCTCTTCTCCAGGCTAAACAGGCCCAGCTCTCTCAGCCTTTCCTCATAAGAGAGATGCTCCAGTCCCCTAATCATCTTTGTAGCCCTTCGCTGGACTTGCTCCAGTAGTGCCACATCCCTCTTGTACTGGGGAGCCCAGAACTGGACGCAGTACTGCAGATGTGGCCTCACCAGGGCTGAGTAGAGGGGGAGAATCACCTCCCTCGACCTGCTGGCAACACTCTTCCTGATGCACCCCAGGATCCCATTGGCCTTCTTGGCCACAAGGGCACATTGCTGCCTCATGCTTAACTTGGTGTCCAGCAGCACTCCCAGGTCCTTCTCGGCAGAGCTGCTTTCCAGCAGGTCAACCCCCAACCTGTACTGGTGACTGGGGTTATTCCTCCCTAGGTGCAGGACTCTGCACTTGCCTTTGTTGAACTTCATGAGGTTCCTCTCTGCCCACCTCTCCAGCCTGTCCAGGTCTCTCTGAATGGCAGCACAACCCTCTGGCGTATCAGCCACTCCTCCCAGTTTTGTATCGTCAGCAAACTTGCTGAGGGTGCACTCTGTCCCTTCATCCAGGTCATTGATGAAGAAGTTGAACAAGACTGGACCCAGTACTGACCCCTGGGGGACACCGCTAGCCACAGGCCTCCAACTAGACTCTGTGCCACTGATCACAACTCTCTGAGCTCTGCCATTCAGCCAGTTCTCAATCCACCTCACTGTCCACTCATCTAGCCCACACTTCCTGAGCTTGTCTATGGGGATGTTATGGGAGACAGTGTCGAAAGCCTTGCTGAAGTCAAGGGAGACACCATCCACTGCTCTCCTCTCATCTACCCAGCCAGTCATTCCATCATAGAAGGCTATCAGATTGGTTAAGCATGATTTCCCCTTGGTGAAGCCATGCTGACTACTCCTGATCACCTTCTTGTCCTCCACATGCTTGGAGATGGCTTCCAGGATGAGCTGCTCCATCACCCTTCCAGGGATGGAGGTGAGACTGACTGGCCTGTAGTTCCCTGGCTCCTCCTTCTTGCCCTTTTTGAAGACTGGGGTGACATTGGCTTTCTTCCAGTCTTCAGGCACCTCTCCTGTTCTCCATGACCTTTCAAAGATGATGGAGAGTGGCTTAGCAATAACGTCCACCAGCTCCCTCAGCACTCGTGGGTGCATCCCATCGGGGCCCATGGATTTGTGGGTGTCAAGTTTGCTTAAATGATCTCTAACCCCATCCTCCTCGACCAAGGGAAAGTCTTCCTTTCTCCAGACTTTCTCTCTTGCCTCCAGGATCTGGGGTTCCTGAGGCCTGGCCTGAGCAGTAAAGACTGAAGCAAAGAAGGCATTCAGTAACTCTGCCTTCTCTGCATCCTTCGTCACCAGGGCACCCACCCCATTCAGCAAAGGGCCCACATTTTCCCTAGTCTTCCTCTTGCTACTGATGTATTTGAAGAAGCCCTTCTTGCTGTCCTTGACATCTCTCGCCAGATTTAATTCCAAATGGGCCTTAGCCTTCCTCGTCGCACCCCTGCATACTCTGACAACTTTCCTATATTCCTCCCAAGTGGCCTGTCCCCCTTTTCACTTTCTGTATACTTCCTTCTTCTGGTTGAGTTTTGCCAGGAGCTCCTTGCTCATCCATGAGGGTCTCCTGCCTCTTTTGCTTGACTTCCTACTCATAGGGATGCACCGCTCTTGAGCCTGGAGGAGGTGATGTTTGAATATTAACCAGCTCTCTTGAATGCCCCTTCCTTCTAGGCCCCTAACCCGCATCCTACTAAACTAACGCATCCTACTAAATTTCTTAGTTTTAATCCTCGTTAACAGAATTTTAACCCCAAGCAAATAATGCTGTAGAGTTAAATGTGCACATCCAGAGCCAAAACATTAAGAGTAAAGCAGCAGCAGGGCAACCCTTCAGTCCGTGCTGCGTTTAAAAGACTGCAGAGCCCTGACCCTAATACCCTGTTTTATACCATGTGAGCTGCAATATCTAAACACCAATGAACTAAGCAATGTTTTCTTTTTTGGCAGAGTGATGCGATACGGAGCCTTTTTTTATTGTTGTGCCTCTAGGACGGTTGTTCAACACAGACGGATAAGCAGTAGAGATGTGACTTTTTTCATTTACTGGCTGTCCGGTTGCATAGATGACCTGAGCTTGTTTGTGTCTGCCTGGATACTGCCATCTCCTAAAACCCTCTTGGTCCGGTTCAGACAGTCAAACACACAACAGATGCCTTGTAAACTTGGGTGTTAAAAGCAAACTATGACCATCTACAGCAAGCCCAAGGCAGCTCAGTCTGCATATATTAACTGCAAATACGAAAAGGTTTGAGGACATGGTTTTATCCTCCTTGCCATGCACACAAGTTCATTATATAATTCATTATATAGTCCAGTGCAATTTAAGTATGCTCATAGTCAAGACCACTGAGGCCAAATGAACACCAAAGCCCTATTTTATGGCATATGTTCTTATATATTAATGTGGCTAAAGGTTGTAACTTGTTTCACTTGGAAGGATTTCTTTTATTGAGATCATCCTATAAACGGTCTTGTCATATCCTTTTACAGTTCTGTAGTTCTGTCACTGTTTATGATGAAATTTTGTATTCCAGCTGATGGCCTGTATGAACTGAGGCTAACACCACCACCAATAACAGCTGGATGACTAGTTCCCTAAAAATTGTAAAAGGCACGGCTATGAACAGAAGAGGATTTTATCTGTGCATTTTTCTTTGGTGTTTCTAGGTTGAATAAGTTCTTCCTTGAAAGCAGGTGACTTCCGCTGCCTAAAAATGTTTTTCCTCTCTGCCTCCTCCCCCACCACTCTCATTCATTTCAAAATACAGTGGAGACTAACGCATCCTACTAAATTTCTTAGTTTTAATCCTTGTTAACAGAATTTTGAGCACTGAGAGCCCCCAGGCCCGCAGAACCAGGATTTTATAGGTCTTTCCTTCAGTAGATTCAATGGGACTGGACAGAGACCCTCACTGCAAAAGAGGGACCCAGGCCTCCAGGCATTTCGGCTCCCTGGTGAGCACGGATGCCCTTTTGGCTCTCATGCCTGTGCTACACCATTTCCCATAGGATGCTTTAGTCTAATTTTAAAATGCCTGAGAGTCGGAGCTTCCCCTTGGCTGCTCAGCGCACCCTCGGGATATTTAGAGGTCAATTTGCCATGCAGGTGCATGCCAAGCATTTAGCACTTGAATTTGATTTCCATGTATTTAAATTAACCCGAGGAAGATTATGTACTGTTTTCTTGAAAAAACATAATTTGATCAAAATAATAAGCAGAAAAGAAAGACCCAAAACAAGCAAGGCAGATATCAATATCTACGCATCCTCAAACTGCGTTACAGAATCTCACCCTGACTTGATGCTGCACTAAGACCACTTAGCAACCGGCTGCTTGCTCTGCTGCGCTTACGCGTGCCTGGTTCAGCCGGTCCCTTTGGCTTCGGTGGCTTTCATGCCAGGGATGTGGGATGCGAGCGGAGAGAGCAGCGGAGCAGAGCTTGCCCCCGTCCCCCTGCAGAGGCATTGGCGCTTGAGGCAGCAGAAGCAAGAAAACCTGGTCTGTCCCTCGCATGCATCTATACAATATCTGGTAAAAAGCACTCCCGTGAAGCACTGGCCGTGCACACAGTAAATGCCCAGAGCCTGGGGACACAGGGGCAAGCAGGTGGGGAGAGCCCAGGAGGCAGGGCCAAAAACGCTCTGCAGGGGGAGTTTTGCTCGGCAGCTTTTCTGGTGGGTTTTGGTGGCGAGCGGCAGGTTATTCCTTGCTGCAGCACGTGCTGGCTGGACGTCGCTGGTGTTACAGGAGACGCTGAGGCTGGGATCCCCCCCGCGAACATGCCCAGGGCTTGGCGTCGCCAGCGGCCCACGGTGCCCCAGACCCACAGCAGCTCCCAGGACGGTTGAAGCCTCTTGCAGGCTTTGCTGCCTCTAAATTTCATTTTTATTCGCAACCTTGAGTGATTGGTGTGAAAGAGCCAACGTTTGCAGGAACAGGTGGGGAGACAGCGTGGCCAGTTTCCTCCCCATCACGGACAGAAATAACCGACCTTTTGTTCGCTGGCTTCTCACAGGGAAATCCACCCCCAGCAAGACAAAGAGGAAACTGGGTTCGAAACAAATGTTACTTCTGGAATTTGTTGAATTACAGCCCAAGGGTGCACATTTAAAAACAAGCAATGAGACAGCTGACGATTTTTTTGATGGTCTTAACTTAAAAAGGCATAAAAATAATCTCCATAACATCAGCTTTCATTTACTACCTGTTGTGCAGACTATAGCAACAGAGACTAGAAGGGCACACAAGTGTGTCTCCTTGAAAGACAACAGCCAAAAAAGCCTTTCCTGGGGTGAAAACCTATAAAATTCTTTACATCAGTGTATTTACTACATCTTAACTACTGTAAGCAAGGCCAAGCCAGTCTTCCATGGCAAAAGGGAAAAAAAAATCCATTAAAAGAAAGGAAGACTGTTTAACTAGACAGCACCACTTGAACTTTACACACCAGAAGAAAAAATGTGCTCCTGAAATAGCTTCCAGGGACCCTTGCGCAAGAGTGGCTGATGGCGGTTAGGCAGAGACCTAGCAAAGCTGATATTTACCTTTTTTATTGGTTGGGTTTTGCTCACTAAAAGGCTTCTCAGATGCATACAGAGCTGAAGCAGCTACAGGCTTCCCCTCCCAGCATTAATGCAGACCTGCTTTCCAGCTACCTTTACTGGAAGAGGAAGAGGGAGGTGTGATTCATCTGTGTTTCCCCAGCCCCGCAGGGGAGCCCTGGGAACCTGCGGGAGGTGCGGCTCCCCGGCGAGGATCGCTGCGTGACAGCTCCATGTTGCAAGCCACTGTCCCTTGGGGTGAATTTCATCGCAGCGTGTGGATGTGACTGGCCAGTGATAGGTCTCGAGTGACCTGAGGGAGGCATATTTTCTCCCTTGGGGCATGATGTTTCAGTTTTGCATCTTTTCCTAAAAGGAAAAATAAAAATAAATATAAATATAAAAATAAAAACCCCCAAGGAGTCCAGCCGTGATAGGCTGAACAGTATTGCAAGGGGTCCTACAGACTGTATTTTGCTGGATATTTCTGTGAATAAAGGCTGAAGCACTTACATAGGTCTCTCCCACACAAAGGTGACTGGCACTGAGAGCCTCCACCAGGTTTGTGCAGCTCGCGGGTGCATAAGATGTGTTACTCTGCTGAGACTTTAGATCAGCTCCAGAGCTAATGCTTATTTGCAGCAGTTGTCACATAGCTGCTCTAACAATATAAATACACCGTCACATACGTGATAAGTGATGTGTTGCATGTTCATGTGCGATCTTTTCTGAAACCAGTCTATAAACTGAAAAAGGGCAGGAGGCCAGAGGAGCTGGAAATAACAGAAGGGGATCACTGTATGGCGGGCAGCCAAGCCTGGCTTGTCAGGAGATCGGTCGCATATTCCGCAGCACGCTGCAGCCTGAGAGTTAACTATCTGTTTGAGTTCACCATGTGTTTTTTTTTTAATGAAAAGCTAAACCGGTGTCTGGATCCTTAATCTGCTTGTTCTCCATTTTGGGGGAGCCCCCTTGCCATATTGCAGTGGACTGTAATACCACCAACGTAGGTGGTATTTTGTGAAGTACCAACGGCTCTAGTGCATTGTCTGTCAATCCTTACACGTTTCGCCTGCCTTTACTATTGCACACCCTCTCTGAGGCTTGTGCGATGCCTGTGGGACACGTTCGTTTCATCTGGCCAGGAATTCACAACACTGCAATTTCTTTAAAGTAAACCAAAACACAGCTACGGGAAGCAAGGGTGGAGATTCTACCAACCGATGAATAACTGAGTTTTTGAAATAAGATGTGATGGGATCGTTAGTCCCATTACCTGCTAACCTGCTACAGAAATAGGCTTCTTCTGTAAAAAAAAAAAAAGAAAAAGAAAAAAGAAAAAGAAAGAAAGACAGAATAAAGCAGCTAGGGCACAGTTTTATTGAAGATGATTGCTTTCAGGTATTCTATGGCACACAGTAGAGTAATTCACAGGCAAATAGAGGCCACTCTACCCTCTCCTTTTTAACATCCTCATAGCCCACGTACTGAACTTTAGCCTGTTTTCTCCCTTCCCACCAATAATCCAAAATATGGGGTGCAAAATACTACTAACAGAGCCTGTTCCCTCCCCAGCTATGTTATAAAAGCATACTTTTTCCAATAAATAATATATGGGTGCAATTACTGTTTAAGAGAGAATGAAAGAAAAGAAAGTAAAAGCAGATGAGATCAACCCCGGGTGAGTCTACTGCCAGAAGAGAAAGGCCATTTTCTAAATAATTCAGCAGTTCCCTCGTGCTCGGAGACGAGGACAGCCCTTATTCCAGCTACTTCCCATGTGGGCAGAACTTAATGTTCCTGCCTTGTGTTTCACGCCTCACAGTTCACAGGAGCAGAGCCAAGGGTAGCTGAGTCCACACAGAATTTCACAGAATTTCAGCCAGTTTATTTGTTTGCTGCTTATTATCCATGCATTTCTCTGTTTCCTAAATATTTATCACAAAGAACAATCATTAGGACAAGTATTATAGGATAGAATCCCTCTCCTCAAATGCCTTAAATATTTCCGTAACTGGATTTTTTTACTATATTAGCTATCAAACCATTTTGACCCCACTTCATCAGAGTGTGGGGGGGAGCAGATAAGAGGAAAAAAAGGACTTACAGTATGGCCTGAGAAACAGGCTTTGAAGAACAGAGCTGACATAGTCGATAATTCCCTGTGGAAATCTCATCTCAGGATTAAACCAGGACGCTCGTAGCATGACTATCTCAGGCTTAATGGCTGTGATGCCACACACAAAAAACAGGGTGAGGTCTAAAGCCTAACCCAGGTCTAATTCTAACCAGTTCCCCGTAAGACAGCATTAACTGTGTAGCCAAGGTGTGGCTGAGTCCATCGGAAATGCTTCTTGAGAAGGCAGTGCCCCTTAATTACATTACCAAACTACCAGAAGTATCTGGGAAATGAAGGCAAAAACTTCCAAGCCGCCTGCACATTGATCTTTACCTTTTATTAGCACAAAATTTCCTGTTAATGGTCTCGCAGGCACTGTACAGTCTCTGCAGCTGTCTTTTCCTTCAGATATGCAGTGACCTTTGCATCAAAGAGATAATTAGAGGCATGTGAAAGCTTAGTCCCAGGGCCACTGAAACCAAAGGATTATTTTCATGAAAACTACGAATAGTTTTTTTAATCCAAAATTGAATTGTAGATTAGTATTTTGCTTTTATTCAAAATCTCTAAATGACCCCACAAATCTTACCCAAATTATTTTCATACATCCTTGCAGACGTCAGGGCCCCTGCTGGCCTTGACAAGCCTCCCTGTCCCTGCCCACTGCCCGGGGCCTCCCCCACCCAAGCCCCCGTTTCAGCCCGGCCCGGAGCCGTCAGTCCCTGCCCCACCACCCCGCAGTGATGCTGGGTTCCAGCTGGGCCCCGGCCCTGCCGACCCCAGACCTGACCCACAGGCAACCATCTGGCCCAGCCTCAGCCCGGCCCCGGCCCTGGGGCTGCCCCAGCTGCCCGCTCCCTGGCGGGGCGGTGGGAAGGGTGCCCTGGCAGCCAGGCAGATATGGAGAAACGTGCCACGGAGCAATTTATTTTTTTTCCCCTTGTGTGCTCATCCCCTAGCTGGAATGCTGGTATATGTTGCAACGTTTGGTGGGGAAAAGAAAAACTACTTACCTTGGTTTGATTTCTGTTTCAATTACTACATCTTTTATATACAACCATAGAATATATTTCATAAATATTTTTATTACAGTCTCTGAATTGATAATTTTCAAAGTTGTTTAGCATTTGACCAGGACACAGGTCCTCTCTGCAGACTCATTTATTCAAGTGGTATTCAAATTGTTTTGTTTTTTTCTACATAAATCAGCAATGTTCTTCTGTGTATATCACTGAAACTCTCATCCCAGATCCTTCTTCTTACCTCTTAAATTCAGTGACCTCTTATTCCTTGACTCCTAAACTCAGCTTTCTTTTCTCAGGGCTGTTTAAAACTGAGCTTCTAGGCTTCCTTACATCACCAGCACTCCCTTTTCTGAGACTATCCATGAGCACTTCCTCTTACGGTTTGGTGTCTGCCCCAGTTTAAGCCATAAACTTCACGTTCAGAACTAATTAATAGTTCTTAACATAGTTCTGACTATCTTGAAATGCCTTAACCCGGTTCTTCTATTATTCTTAATGTTTCTGGTATAAAAAGAAAAAAAAATGGGTACATTTACAAAAAGCATGAATGTTCCATGTGCAAAAAACCCACTCTCATTCCGTCCTCTCACCGGCCCTAGTATTTGCTCCTCCACCTGCTGAACATAAAGACTTTGAAGGAAGACCTGTTTTCTGTTGTTTCTTCAGGTGCTCTGAAGCTGTTAATCCTATAGGAAGTAAAAATTAAAGCCTGGAGGTAAGCTGATGAGACCATATTTACCTCTCTAGATTAGTCAGGAGGAAACTCTGCTTTTCCTTAATGGACCTTTCCTAGTTAGGATTCCACAGGAAAAAATGTGATTAAAATGACAATGTAAGCATGGAATCTGAAAATGTGGTCCTGACAACTAGCCAAATTCCAGGGCAACAGGAGAGTCTCAAAAGCTCCATCCCACTGTGAATGCTCCCCAGATTCTGGCATTTGAATGCAAGGCTTTCTTTGATTGTTTGTTTGTAGTTTCATTCTTAGCTTACCTGTTTAGGGCATTTTATAACAATAAAATATGCAAAAAATACTGGAAGCTATCAACAAGAATGAAAACTACAGACTGATATTTAATACCTTACTGTCCATTAAAAAGAATGAAGACAAAAAAACCCTGTGAAAATTAGTATTAATAAATTGCATTTTATCTGGCTCACCACAGAGTGTCACTGTTATCCCACACATTTCTTGATGGAGAGGCTATCTCAAGAGGAATCAAACAGCTCCTGTCAAAGACCAGTATCAGAGCCCTGTGGTTTGATTAGGGAGTACTTCCTCCTAGAGAGCAGTTGGACCCATAGCATCCTTTAGCGGCAGGATCACTTTGAAACAGGTTTAGCTGAACAACACCTGTATGTATATTTTGTATACCTATTCATTTTTGTCTGTAGAAAGCTGACAGGGTATAAGAGTGGAATTTGATACTAGCTATGTACAGACGATACTCAGCTCCGTATCATTTTCATACCAGATTTAGTTGGCATCATATCTTAGGACTCTGCAGTTTGCATGAAAACAGCTGACTTGATTGATGGGGAAAAAAAATAATGAATGGGGAACAGAGAAGTACTTTGATGAATTTGCTTTTTTGTAGTATCTTCTAACAGACCACTGCTGGTTGCCATCATGACTCCTCACTGTTTGTGGTCACTTATAGAGCTGCAGATGTAGAACAGACTTTTTTTGTCTACAACTGACAAATATCTGTAAGTTCTACTAAACTTGGGTTTACCTGTGACTAGGCACCTTTGTGATCTCCAGTTTCAACAGCATGTACTTAGGAATGAAACGCTGATTCAGGTTGCATTAGGGCTCTGGGCGTAATTCAATGCCAGGGTATTGTTCATTTCAAATCTCAAATGTTTTGAGTTTGGTTACCTAAGAAAAGCACTTTATACTCATCTGCTATGGTTATCAAAAGAGAGGTAAGTCGAGACTATCAGCATAGGAGAGAGAGAGAGGGGCCAGCTTCTGAGCTGAGTTAACTCACCAAAGTCAGCAGAGAGTTACACACGTTCGCTGTATACCGCATTAAGCAGTAATTCCTTTTATTCAGCAGTATTTGCCTCTAGATATCACTGCTTTGCTTGGTTGAATTATTTAGGGCTTTCTGAACCTTCCAGCCTGTCATAGCTTTTCCAAGATCCATCTAAGATTTCATATTCCTTTCCCCCCTAAAAAGCTGATGGGGGAGGGTTGTTTTTTGTTATCGTTGGCTTTTTAAAAGTGGAAAATAGAAAGAAAAAGAACAGAAACTACTAATTAGTATTCACTAGATTATAGAGGGCCTTCTGCCCCATAGAGGGCATTTTTTAGCTGTTTCAGCCCATTGTAAAGCCAAGAACAAAAGGAACAGCATAAACTGACTGCAATTATCGTGAGGTGTTTAAGGGCTTATTACCCACACTGATAACTAATGACAAGAAACTTAATCCCCACATGAAGAAAACCTCAACTGGGGGCTCATGCTCTAGTTCTTGTTAATGTAACTGGCTTTCTGTATATTATAAATAAGCAGCTCTTTTTTATATTACAGTACTAAATAGGATCGAAGTCCTGTTTACAGAGCCTCACCTCCTTACCATTTCCTAGCAATGTCAGGAAAGGCAGTTAGTCTGAACAGCCGATTTCCCTGTGAATCCACACACATGAGCAGAATAAATGTGGTGTATATACATTGTTGTATCTCTGGCAAAAGGGAAACCACTGGTGTACATTTGGGTGGTGTGTATTAGATTGTGATTCCCTTTCTGGCTCTTTTAGAGCCTCCCATGGAGGCTCTGACTACACTTTTCCACATATCTTCTCATTTACGCCTTTGCTTTCTGTGGCTCTGCAAGCTGCACGATGTATTCAGCAGCCTCTTCCTCTGCCAGCTAAAATGGTCACTCAACAGTCCAGTAAGCAAGAGCTTGGCAGGGAAAATCTCTTTTACCCTGGGCCTACTCCTGTGCCTTTTTTTGCCTCATATTCCAGGGCAAAACTTCTTCAGCCTCACTGACTCCTTCTCATAGCAACCCATCTGCATTTAATTCCTTGGGTGCTGAAATTGATTTTCCTCTTTTTTCCTCTTCAAACAGCTTTCTCCTAAATTGCCTACCCCCAAAGATAGGTTGATGCCTCCAGTGGGCTCTGCCCTACTGCTCTGTATTTCAGATCAGTTGGCCCCCCGCTCACTGCAAAGACTGCAGGCCCCAGCTGCCTCATGACCCTGTGCATAGGCAGGATAGTAAGTAAATTTTAAGGAAAAGCGGAAGCCATTTCCTGCTAACAGCTTCTCGTAACAAAACAGCTCTCTTGGGATGGCTGGTCTCCAATCTTCCTTTTCCTGGATCCTCCCCCACAGCTCTGTCTCCCACTTGAGCTGCAGGTATAAATACAAGCGAGTGCTCTAAAGAGAAAAGATTATGTCAATGCTAAGTTCGAAGAGGTCCTTTAAAAATGGTTAAGACCATTTTTAAGTGGGAGAGGAGTCTACACGCGCCAGTGCCAGACCACTAACACTAGTTACTAGCCGGTTTTAGACTCGACAGGCACTACCCTGACACATAACTAGGGCGGATCCCGCCGCCGGCCGCAGGGCTTGAGGCCGACCAGCCGCTCCCCGCCGCAGGAGCTCCGCGGCAGCCAGCCGCCCTCGACGCCCTCCCGCCGCACGACTCGGCAGCAGTTGGGAGGGGGCGGAGCGGCCCGAGGCGCCGCGCGCCGGGAGGGGGGGAAGGGGGGGAGGCCACGTGGTCCCGCGTCCCGCCCGCCTCCAATAGGCGGCGAGGAAGGGGCGGGAGCGCTACCTGCCGTTGGCCACGAGAAGGCGCGCGCGGACGGTGGAGCGCTGGGTGGGGGGGAGGGTGGGCTCGGCGTCACGTGACTAGACCCCTCCTTCCTCCCCCCCCCCCCGCGACCGGCCCGTCGCTGTCACGTGCGCGGTGCCGGCCGCGCACCCGCTGGGCCCTTTGGCTTGCTGTACGCGCGGGGAGGTGGCAGCAACGGCCGTAACGGCTGTAACGGTTGCGGCTCTTCCTCGGGCCGCCCGCCCCCGGCGCAGAGGCGCCTCGCAGGGAGGGCGAGCGCCCACCCCGCCGGGCGGAGGGGCCGCAGGGAGCCTCCCGAGGATGCCGCAGAGGCCGGGTGAGGAGCGTGAGGCGGGGTAGCGTGTGTGGCCGGGCTGGTTCCCCCCGCGCCGCCAGCCTGGACCCTGGCGGCCCCCGCTCACGCTGAGGGGCTGCGTTTTCGCGTGGGCGGGAGCTGTGGGCGGTGGGGAGCAGCGCTCGGGGCTGCGACAGGCTGTACCGGGCTGGAGGTCACCGCCGTCCTCGTCCCCACAGGGACCCCTCGTCCCCGGGGCAGCGGCTCCGCTGCTGCGAGAGTCTCCTCAGCTAATCTTACCCTTTCGGAGGAGAAATCCCCCCTCTAATTTAAACAACACTGGTGGCATTTGCTTAGCGATTGTTATCCGAGTGGCTTCTTGAAGCTTTTTTTCCATTCTGGCTGTGAATTTCTTTCACGTAACTTTGTCTAACTCTAAAAATATCTCTTCTGATTTGCCATAACTTACAGTATCTTCTTAATAGTTTTTTTTCTAGTTCATGGTTTTCAGTTCATCTTTCTCTTTGTTGTCTGCTTCCTGAAAGCTGAGGTCCAGCTTACTGAAAAAGTAGGGGCTCTTAACGTTTTTCTCACTGGACTTTTATATGAATAACTAGTGTCTCTTTAATTTTTAGGGCGCTATTACTTGAATGAGTCATGATGAGTCTTTTAAAGTAAATATTAAAGGATTAAAAAAAATTTTTTTTAAGGAATTTTTAAAGTTCTACTTTAGACAGTTTTTTATGACCTCTTCTGGAAGACACATTGCAGTCTGCTGATGAAAGGTGAAATGGAAGATCTAACAGGTATTGGGGGCATTCTGAAAATGAGTAGAGATGGCCTTTGACATTCAGTCTATGGGAAAGAACAAGGGAAATAGAAATATCCTTTTTCTGATACATGGTACACAGGCAAAGTTTGTATCCTATTGCAGGAACTTAAACTGGGAGTGGGGTTATGAGAGAAAGATGCTAGCCATCCTAAAAGTAAATGTGTTTGGAGCCCAAAGTTGGTTAGGAAAAGCAGTGTTTGGGAGAGCCGGTAAGTCTTTGGAGCCTTAATATAAATGTTTTCCTGAATGCTTATCTCTGTATGCATAGTGAGATTGAACTATTGGTGCTGCTTAGGAGATGTCTTGTCCTAAGGGAATGGTACATTGCAATAAGTTACAGTAATGGTTCAGCTAATTAAAAAAAAGCATATTGTGCCCGTAATTATATTTCTGTTATGATGAGCTGGTTACTTTGTCATCCTCCTAGGCTTTTTTTTTTTTTTGGTATAGTTAAAGCAGTCTTATGTTCAATAGTATTTGTGTGCGTGGTGTTGTTTACTTTTTTTAATCTCTTTTAACCAGTTACTGAAAGCAAATAGGAGGACTGACTGCCAGTTCTTACATCAGCATGTTTTTCTTTCCCTGGATTGCTTGTAAAAGGCATCCAAAAATAAATCATCACCATGCAGAGGTTTGAACATACAGATTTTGTCATAGAAATCTAACACTTTACCATAAAGCAAGGAAAGTGAGTTATAGCATGTACTTTCAGGGAGTGTAATATTTTTCTGATGACAGGGAGAAATTCACAATAAAATCACTTAGTTTGCACAGCTGATTAATGTCAATAGTATGTGTTGTTTCACCTTTTTTTTTTTTTCCTCCTCATTACGGGAATATGAGATAAAAATGCAAAGACAAGCTGGAGAAAACACAGGTGAGATTAGTGCTATGTCTAGGATGTGACTCTTTCATGGTTGAGGTAGCTTAAAAAAAAAAAAATTAGGTCTGCCAGTCATTTCTTGTGCTTCTACAACCAGATCTTCCAGCTTTTGTTGTTTTCAATACTGTCTATGATTCCCCTACACAAGTAGGAGAAATGAAGGCCTGAGCCAAGCAATTTCTTTCTATGCAGGCATGAGTCTGCCCAAATAGAATATGCTACAAAATTGGAGCCTGAGGAAAGAGTGAAAGAACTATGTTCAAATAATCTTTACAAATAAGGGAAAAATCTCTGAGAAGTTAACTACAGTTTTTTGTTGCAAAGACAATTGGTACTGTTTTCCTGGTAGAGTGTTGTGTGAAGTCATTGTTCTCTCCAGTGTGGATTTGTTTAGCTGAACTATAAATGACATAAAAACTTTATCTAAAATCATTTTAAGAACATTTTGTAAACATTGTCTTTGTTTTCTGCAGGGATTCATGTATGCCTATATGTATTGCTAATAATCAGCCTGCACATTGTTTCTTTGGAAAGCAAGTTAGTGAAATGTTGAATGCATAGGCAGTAGTTTAGCACAGAATTTTTGAAGGGCTTCTGTCCCTTAGAGGTTGGGGCTTTTTTTTAATGTGTGCAGGTCTAGGTTCCCCTCCCCCCTAATGCTGATGAAGGCTCTGAGTTCAATTTCTTTTTAGCACAACATGTGGCCAGTTTAGTTTCCTTCTCTACAAGTCATCCTTTCTTGCTTATTTTTAGCATCACTGCAATTCAAACAATCACCTTTGTTTCTGTTCCTGTTTGTATACTGATGTTGGTTAATTTCAAAGATGTCAAAGCAGTCGGAATAGGTACTGTTGATATATGCCCCCTCTGCTGGTTGGTTCTGCAATAATGGAATACAAAATAAAGCTAGATGGTGTATAGTTGTTTGTCACTGAATCATGTAGCAGAAATGAAAAGATAGTTAAGAGCAGTGACATACAGTATTTCTAAAAGCAACCACCTACCAGAGCACCAAGTTTAAGCCTATGACTTTTATATTAACAAAGCTTTCAACTGCTACTTTTTCAGGAATATTAACTCTTTTTAAAAAATCATCTTGATGTTGATATGTAAATGACAGATATTCCTTAAAACTATTGCTGCCATATTGAGTTCAAAATCCAAACAATAGCTTGTGACCTATTATTTTGAGATGGCTACTTGCATACAGATCAAAATAACCTCTGTTACTTCAGGCTCCAACTGCTGCATTTGCTACTACATTGCACTTAAAACTTTCCAGTGCAAGTGTAGTCTTTACACAGTATTTAATGTAGGAGGGTCTAGGCCTCTAGGTGACTATCAGAAGAAGTAAATAATAATCAAACTTAACTCTCTTATTCACATGGTTCAGGAAGGTTGAGTGAAGGGCACTGTGTTCCTTTGTGCTGCTATTTGCAACGACATGGTTAAAGTCTCCTAGATCAGCTTTTCACAGCAAGCAATAGCCCAGAAGAAACTCTGCACAAGCCATTTTTTTCCCCATGTTCAGAGAAACTTTGCACGAGGATGAAATTTGGGTATGACTGGTGTGAGAGGCTAGTATATTGTAGCATCTGTCTTTTTGGAAAGAGTATAGCATGTCTTGGAGGATGCTAAAATTACCTGTGTTTTTGCATGAATCCTGCTGAGTTACTTTAATGACATCTTTTACATTTATAGTACTATGTATATACATATATATTCCCCAAATACATTTCCCCTGTTACTTTTTTTTTTTTTTTTTTTCTCCACGTGGCTAACAAAAACTCCTACTGGAAAACCAGAAACTTGTGGCTAAGGTTGTTAAGGAATCTGTCTTTAGAGAGGGAAAGAGTGGTGCTTATGCCAGGCTGGGCACATGCTTTCTGTGGGAAATAGATGATAAGTAAAACCTCTTTCTAAGTGTAGTTGAAACGGAGAACCAGTAGTCTATGTACAAAACCCTGAACTCTCAGGGATGTATGTTATATCACTCATTTAGACATAAGCATAAACAAAAAGAGCTGCTCTTACTCATGTAAAAAAAAAAAAAAAATTGTGACTTGATGATAGGTACTCCAGCAAATGGCAGCATCTAAGGGCAATACCTAATATTTTTATAGGAGGGGAAAAAAAGGTGAGGGGAACAGTATGTACTATACAAAAGGCAAGAGCATTTTTTTAAAAGATTTTTTTTGGGAACTTTTATTGGTTTTTAAATCTAGAGAGACATCGGGACTGAGATTTATTAAAGAAACAAACCTGCCAATGGCAGATGATTTAGCATTAAAAGCCTGTTAAGAAAATCCCTTGAAATAACTTTGTAGGATTGTGGTAACAGTTGAAATAGGAAATATACAAAATTATTTTAGATAAAGGAGAGTTATACCTGTTAAGATTCTTCAGTTGTTCTTTGCTTATGTCTTCAATCTGGAAACTTCTGTGTCCTTGTAAGTTTTTCTTTTATCTAATGATATTGGTTGGTCTAACAAGATATCCATTTGAGCCTTGAGATATGGGAAATGCATTATAACTAACCTAGCTTTGGGATGTGGCTGGGAAGATTTAGTTGAAGAGGAATGGTTAACTGAGTCATACAGTAGTGGAAAACAAGTCAAGTGGATTAAAGAGCTGGTGCAAAGATCAGAAAAGGAAGGATAAGACATGTAGCACATTTTAAACTGGTTACCTTGAGGGTCCAGAAACTGGTTACCTTGAGGTCCCTCAAGGTTACCTTGAGGGTTACCTTGTGGTGTAAGACTTGTTAATAGTAACTTACTAGAACATTTTTCATTTAAGTGGCATTTTGCCTTCGTGTCTTAAATTGACAGGATGCAATGGAAAGAAATTCGGTCAATAAATTTTTTTTTTTTTTTTTTTGAATGACCAGTTTATGTTATGTTCATGCCTTGCCAAGTGTATATTATATAGGGCAAATTAAACAGGTAAAGCCAGAAGGCACAATTAGCTAGTCTGCTCATAAGAACAAGTCATCACTGTCTCATTTTCAATTGATCAGTAGTGTCATATGTTAAAAGGTTTGCCAAAGTGAGGTAACAGTTCTTGGGATTTAAATCTCAGCAGCTGACTAGTCTGAGTTTATAAGTGGACTAGAAATTAAGAAGTATTAAATGCATTCAAACCTATTTAGCTGTGTAGAGAGGTGTTCCTGGCATTAGGTATATTTTCAAAAGCAGTTCTACAAACCCATTTATTATGGATGTGCCATCTGGAGACTTCAGGTGTTTTCAAGACTTACTTCAGATATGAAATGTAGAGTGAAGTTATTCTCTTAATGAGAGATGCTTATAGAGCAAACCTGGGTTTGCTGAAGCAGGGTTATGATATTTGATAAGGAGATACTTCAGCTGTCTGAAAAGTTTCTCAAATCAAATCATAGTCTGTGTTTTGATGTGGGTTTTGGGTTTGTTTTTTGTTGGTTTATTTTTTGTTTTCTTTTAAATACACAGCACTTCCACTGTGACCTCAAAGTTTCTCAAATTCTTAAAAAAAAAAAAAAAAAAAAGGGGGGGGGGAGCTGCATTGAACATCCTATGTTTTAGGATTGACTGCTGGTGTTGAATAAACACTCTCTGAAGCTTTGTCTTGGTTGTCGGAACAATTTTTATGACCAAGCCCTGGAAGCAAAAGGAAAGAGGCTCTCTTGTGTTCTTGTTGCTCATATCTGCTGCCCCGGCACTGTGAGTGAGAAGTCTGACTTGAATGCAGCAAAACAAAGAATAGAGGGATGGAGTAGGGTTTGAGCAGATAAAGGGAGAGAACTAGGTGTGGATGAGAAGACAGCATCTGAATAGAGACTTTTTCTTACCCACTGAATGTTTTCTTAGCCTTCATTTTTTAACAGGTCATTGTTGTTTGTATCGTAGCACTGACACTGTGGAATTCACCAAGAGCTTTTAAGATTTCATGGAATTTGCTGATACTCCATGAGCATGGATTATGGAATGTCAATGGCAGAATCCCTTCAGAGTAGGAGTGTTGTTATAGTTCTTCTGTGCAGGACTGAAGGCCTAAATAATCTGTGTAGGTTTATGTTGAATGTCAGGTTCTTTCTTGAGCTGGTGCAACTGTCCTGAGGAAACTGGTTAAGAAGGAGGATCATGGAAGTACAGGTTGTATGCGTCTGTATTCACTGACAGATGAAATCTATGTCCATTCGTCTGCTCCCAGCTTTTAATGTGGTCCAGCTTGTTTCTCAGTAACTACTTATGACTGTTTTATTTGATCACTTTTCTCTAAGGTGTTTCACTGCTTAGTTGTACAAACTCATAAGTTTATTTCTTGCTTTCATGTTCTCAGAAATAAGTTTTGACCATAAAAAGAGTTCTTAATTACACAACAGATGACAAATTTCATTCATATACTCAACAGTCCCAGCTTTATTTTTATTTGCAAGATTTGCAGATACTTCAACTGCTTTATTAGCTGGCATATGTAAGTTGTAAGACTACTTAAATTTCACAGGCAAAAATTTTGTAAACAGGAGTTCCAGCTGTAATTCAGAAATCCACCCTTCCACTGAATAGATGATACTTGCTAAATCACAAGTCTTTAACACGTTTTCATGTGGAACAGCAGATGTTTTCCATTTCAGTATACTGAATTAAGTTTACTTGAACATCCAGTTAAGAAAGGTCTGTTCTTGTAATTTGACTACCAGTGACTTGCTATTTGTTCATCTTAATGGAAATGTAATTACTTATTTCATATAGAATATTATGTTTTCAGAGACCAATTAACACTTGTCTTTCCTCTAATCTAATGGAAATTATCTTATTGTCTGCTGCTGAAAGTACAAAATACGTTTTTAATAAGCTTTTGTTTTTCTTTACAGCAATGCCATCTTACTCATAGAAACTTCATGAGATACAGTAGCATCATGGTGGATGTAGGAAAGTGGCCAATATTTACTTTACTGTCACCTCAAGAAATAGCATCTATTCGAAAAGCATGTGTATTTGGTACATCAGCCAATGAAGCTATATATATAACACACAATGATGAGGTAAGGCCATAATAAAATGGAACAGATACTCTACAATTAGTTGTTTGCAGAATCCGCAGAGTATTAGTAAGTAAATAGCTTCTCAAAGGCAGTATGTGAATTTGTGTTTTTCAAAACATACATGGAAGTGTTGGATGTAACTTGTAATTTTTTTTTAAATCTTGTATGTGGATAATGTAGACGGAGTATTTAGAAAACTTACAAATGACAAAGGCCAGGATGGATTACATGCACTTTTGAAGACAGTCAGAATTCTAAAGAAGTTGTGGTGGTTTGAAATTAAGTAAAAGCATTCCAGGTATGCAGATATAAAATGAGAATATAGCTGGCTAAGTAAGAATACTGCAGAAAAGAATCTGTGGATTATAATGATTCAGAAACTCAGTGTGAGTTACAATTTTGCTATTGAGGAAAAAACAAGAGATTTTCTGGGATATGTTAATGGGAGGGTTTACTATAAGACTTGGTAGAGTAGGGTTTTTCCTTCAGTCCTCCCAAAACTGCTTGTAGGATTGGGCCCCTCAAGGTACAGCTGTGGCTGTTCTGTACAAGCTGTGGTTAGAAGAAAGCAGAAGGGTGGTGTACCCCACTTAGACAACTTACTGAATGCTACTTATAGTGCAGTCCCTGCAAATGAGAAGCCTAGCTTCCAGGCCTGCATGAATCTGAGGAATTTGGACTCAACAGTTAACTTCCAAACAAGTGTCCTGATTCTGACTCTTGAAGCTGTTAACTACCATGAGTGAAGTCTCTGTCTTTCAAGAGCCAATGGCAAAACTCTGTCCTGGCTTTATAAAGGCTTGGATGTCACAACGTCTCTGCACACCTGAGTTTAAATGGCTTGAAGTGAGTATTCCTCTGTCTTTCAGGTGTTTGTTTTTGGACTGAATTGCAGTAATTGTTTGGGAACTGGAGATAGTCAGAGCACAATAGTACCAAAGAAATTAGAAGCCTTATGTGGAAAGAAGATTTCCAGTCTCAGTTATGGAAGTGGACCACATGTTGTACTTTCCACTGAAGGTAGAAAATAATCACTTATTATGGAATCATAAGCTACAGATTTTAAGTTCCACTTAAGCTTAGCAAGAAGGGATATCTGGTACAACTGAATGGATTTGTTAACTGAAAAATGCACACTAAGGAATTCTCTTTGGTCTTAAGTGGAATTAAATGTATCGTCTAATATGTAAAATGAGTTTCCCTTGCATTTCCTTTACGCTTAACTGTGGAGTTTTACTATATCAATCATGACATATACAGTCTTACCAGTGCACTTCCACTTAATTCCAAAATAATCTAGAGGTCATAGTGTGATGTGATATATATGTGTATATATACATATATAATAAATATATATATTTTTATATATAAATATTTATGACATGAATTTAATCTTTCAGTATACGGATAGTACTTGTAATAGTCTCACTATTTGTTACATCTTTTCACTTACATGTTTTCATTCTCTAGTTTCTTAAATTGTCTATCTTAGTTTCTGTGGAATTTGTGGTGGTTTTATCACAAATTTAAATTTTTTTGCAGATGGTGAAGTTTATGCTTGGGGTCATAATGGTTACAGCCAGCTTGGGAATGGCACAACCAGTCAGGGCATTGCTCCCGTTCAAGTTTGCACAAATCTGTTAATAAAGAAAGTGGTGGAAGTAGCTTGTGGCTCTCATCATTCCATGGCGTTATCATTTGATGGGGATGTAAGTTGAAACCTGTTCAAACTTCTCAATTTTCTTCTTGAAGTGAATAGTGCAGGTGACCTTGCAGTCTGAAGTTCTCTCTATCCACAATATAGCTACAGCATAACCTTTTCTCCTGCTGCCTTAAACTACAGCATCCTTTTCTTCAGAGCAGACTTGGAAACAGCTCACCCCCCCCCCCCCAAACAAACAAAAAAAGGGCCAGTAGATTTTGTGTGGCTTTCATTTGTTAAATGTCTCGTAAGGATGAGGCCAGAAAGCTGTGCCACTTACAAATGGTAGAATCTTTGTAAGGTGCAAATCTTCAGGTTGTTTTTTGTTTGCGATTTTGATATTTAAGGCATGTATTTAGTTGTTTGTACTAACTGATTTAGCCTTTAATCTGTTTTTTGTAGTCTTCATGATTTTCATGTTGGTATTGTGAAAGAATGTTACTTTGCCCACTTTTGCATACCTCTGTGTGTAGCTACTGAAAGAGCACTTGGTTTATATCCCGAGCCTGATTTATGCTGCTTATTGACTTGCCTTAAGGCTCTGTGTCATAGGAAACGCGTACTGTTAGTTTCCAGTTAGTCAGACTTGTTTGATGCATATGTATCTCTGGTTTCCAAGTTGCATGCTACTGCATAGAGGAGAGCCTGGTTTGGCTTTGTCATAAGAAATGGGGGGTTCTGATTCAAAGCCTTTCTAACGATGAAAATGGAAGCCACAATTTTTTCCATCCTTGTGACCACAGTGTCTGTGCACATCCATGTTATGGTTCTATGTGGATTCATACTGCAACCATTGATACAAAGTAGCAAGTCAGTGTTTTGAAGGAAGGAAAGAGTACTGGGTTAAGTTAAGTGGTCTGGGCTGTGTATCTCTGAGAGGAATCTAAGCTTAGGAGGGATTGTCATGCTTTCAGGTTTGCCTGAGATAAACTATAAAACTTGCTTTGCATGTAGGAAAGCAAGGGTGTTCATGCAGTAATTTAACTAATGGTGTTAGATGTTGTGTGGTAGTTGCTTGCAGCGGCCGTGCTGTCTTTCTGTAATAAATGTAACGTGCTTGAAAACTCGGAAGTGGGGAAACTTCTTTATTTCCTGTGGAGTTGGTATTTGCAGCTGGCTAGCAACTGTGGCTAGTTAATGTACTATAAATCCACCCTTTTAACATACTTTGCAGTAACAGTCTAGTTGTGCTCTGAGGTTTTTATTGGTACCAGAAATAATTGATTATACTGAAAGCAGTCAAATGTGTTACATGGTGTTTAATTTACAGAAAGATTTTGCTGCAGAATCTCATGTGACTTAATATAACTGGAGTTTCAGAAGGGCTTTGAAGTTGAAAGTGTTCATGGAAATACTTGGCATAATTGATTTGTACAGTTGCTTGAGTGGACATTTAATGCAGTGTAGATAAAAAGAGTATCCTAATGGTAGACTTAAGGGAAGGAAACAGTATCTTCACTTCCACTTGATACTGATTTGAGGAAAAGACTGGAAGAGAACAAAGTGTTTGCTCATAATGGAGCTTGTGTCTACAGGACTGCAGACATTCATACTCCTCCGAAAGAGGAAACTGATTGGCTCTTTGACATTTTGACCTACCTTCTGAGTTACTCTTCCTTAATGTTTTATTATTGAAATAAAAGTATTTTATACATGGACATAATTAAAATTCTCTTCAAATATTCAGTAGGAATCAAAGACCAAGGAAATACAAGTAACAGAGCAAAGGATTAGTGCTTTCTTTTTGTATTAGACCTGGCATGTAAGGTGCTTTTTAATATGACTTTTGGTTAGGTGTCACAGTAAACATGCTGCTTCTGGCACTAAAGGGTGTGCAAACTTTACATAAGGATAATCAGAGCGCTTACAATAAGTGTCAGTGCCATTTTAGTGAGGGGGTTGGCTGGCTGTGGCCTGATATTTCCAACAGGACAAACTTTTAACTGGGTGAAGCATCTCAGAATAAATTATCAGGAATAGTTTTATGCTAAGCTATGGATTTGTGTGTGAAATGGAAACATTAAAGGAACTGAAAATCCAAAGGCTATATACTTGTGTCTCTTTTGGACTTTTAGATGAAAGCAACCAATATTTTTCTGTTCTTATTACTAGCTGTTTGTCACTGACAAACTTTGAACTATCAGAGATGGTGCTTTTTATTAATGCCACCATGTAACAAAGTTTTGCTACTGTGAAGTGTGGCTGATAAACATCCCTTTTCACAGTTCCTGAGAGATGTGAAAGGAGGTATGGTGATTGTCCAGCTATAAGCTGGTTTAGAAGTCTCTGAAGACAATTAAACAGCTTTGAAAGGGGAAGTTCAGCACGTCTGTGAAACAAATAACATTTTTACTTGCATTCCTTTTTGCAACATCATGAAAGGATAAAGAAAGTCTGCTCACTAAGCTCTGTGTCTTATTTTCAGGCTTATATTTAATATGGAAATATATTCCATGTGTCAGCTGTAGTTGGATGTCCAGTTCTGTAGAAAGAAGCTGAAAAAAGTGTAATGTTTGTATTTGCTAGGTCAGACCTGTTGCTGTTTATAGCTTTCAGTTGTTTAAAATTTTAGCTACTTAAATAGCTTACCCAGTCTGATCCTAACAGTATGTTCTAAAGTTGTTATTATTACTATTAGAAGGATTAAACTGCACTTACATTGTTGTTTGTTTTGTTTTGTTTTTTACTGGACAGCTATATGCTTGGGGCTATAACAACTGTGGTCAAGTTGGATCTGGATCTACTGCAAACCAGCCAACTCCTCGTAGAGTTTCAAACTGTTTACAGGGTAAAATGGTCGTTGGCATTGCTTGTGGTCAGACATCCTCCATGGCTGTAGTAAACAATGGTGAGGTAAGCGTTCCTGCATTCTCCTGTTTGTTCTCTGTTGCCCTAGCTTAAGAGGTTAATATCCGAACATGAACCCTGTCTGTATTCAGCATTTTTCCAAGTTATAGAGTATGTATTGATAACTACCGTAGGACTGACTTAAGGAAAACTATGTAGTTAGTTGGAATTGCCTTCTGTAAAGTAAACTTATTCCTCTTTACTGCAAAGACTGTATTAGAACTTGATTTTCTTTTTTGCTGAGTCTGCAGCTGTCAGTATTTGAACTGTTGTATTAAGCATGTGTTTCTTTATTATTTCAATAGATTGTTTAATATGTGTTTTAGTTAGATTTTTACATGCACAGTTAAATAGTTAATCTTTCTGCAAGTATATGCTGAATGATCCTGGTTCTTCAGCATGCTACTTAACTGCTGGCAAGAAAAACAAAGCCAGCTTTTGAAAGTTGCCCTACTGTTGTTTAACTGTTTCATTTTACATAAGATGTTTATAATGCTATCTTTCCTCTAGGTAAGAACCATAACCTCAATTTTACTACATTTCACCAAACTCAGAATATAGCATTTCCTGATGAGTGGGAGGGACTGTGAAAGTCCTTAGTTATCCTGAGGCGGAGATGAACTTTCACTGTACATGTTTTCCTCTTGTTGGCCCACCCTAACAAAACTATAGGAAAAATTCTGAAGAGTTAAGCTGGGGACATCAACTTAAATTAATCCAATAGGTGATCAGCTGATCAGAGATACAGATTTCATGATTTCTTTAAAAAGGAAAAAGTGAGAGGGAGGAAAAAAAAGTTGATGCTATAAGACAGACTTTAGTGTATTGTAAGTTAGTACTTCAAAGACAAATATTTCGGAAAGCTTCTTGAGCGGGTAAATGTAGGATTGAAAAGTTGGATGCGGTCAACCATTGCAGTAGATTATCTTTTTAGCCTCTTCATATTCCTCTTGTAGTAGTGGATTTTTTTAATAATAAATACTTTTTGGACTCTGCCTGTGTCTTAAATAGCCTGTATTTCTACAAAGGGATAGCTTAATATTGCTTTGCTTTTTAAATCAGGTTTATGGCTGGGGTTACAATGGTAACGGTCAGCTAGGTCTTGGAAACAATGGCAATCAACTAACACCATGCAGAGTGGCAGCATTACATGGTGTGTGCATACTCCAGGTATGTCTAACTCGAAAGCATGAATGCATTTTTTATTTCTAGCATCTGCGAAAACTGCATGTTAGGAATCTTATACATGCTTCTAGATTTCACAGTTTTAATACTGAATTCATTTGGCTCCTATAATATATATTAGGCTTATTTAAAAAAAAAAAAAAGTGCAAGTAAGCTGTAAAATACTTGCTTTTGTAAATCTTCTGAATGCTTTAAAGTCGGCTAGTGTAACTATAAATGAACTATGTTATTGGTACAAATTGCTTTTTTGTTACAAAGCTGAATGAGTGAGATACACTAAGCAAATAGGAGGAACCAAAACAAACAATAAAAGATTTTTAAACTAGATTCTACATTGTCCTAGTCATCCCCTAAGATGTGAGGGGAGAGCGGGAGGTAAGAGAGTGGCTGTTTGTTTACAGCTAAAGATTAGAACTAAAATTTGGGATTTTCTGGATGTTTACCAAGCTGCTTTGAAGTTTCATTTTGTAGCTCAGGATGAACAGTTATGTTAAAACATAGTGAGTTTCTTCCTTTCTAAAAAGGGCTGAAGGGGCCATTGGCTTTGGGACTTCAGCTATCATAGTTCGTATAGTATTCTAAATATCAAATTCTCAAAGTATTTCAGAGTTGCAAGATATGATGATGAAGTTCATTCTTTGAGGAATCTGCACTTGAAAGCAAGTAGAGGCTAGGAAGACTCTAAAGGGGCTTCTATAAAATACAACTAAATTAAAGATGCAAAATGAGAAATGATTAGTTCTTGTGGAAGAAGACTGTTACTAGACCTCCTATATGTTTAGACCATGTAGCAAATGATTTGGAAGGAGTAACCAATATACCCTAAATTAATGAAGTTTGGAGTTTTCCAGTACTTACTGTTAATGTGTTAGCTTTAAGTACTGAGAAATAACATTTTTCTGGTGCTAAACAGAATGCCTGTGGTATTTGACATCTGTCAGACTAAGGTAATGTGTGCAATAACTTTGTTTTTCATCTTTCTTGTTTGTTTAATAGTAATGCTTATAAATTTACTTACAGATTGCCTGTGGCTATGCGCACACACTAGCACTAACAGATGAGGGTTTGCTCTATGCCTGGGGAGCTAACACTTACGGGCAGCTGGGAACTGGCAATAAAAGTAACCAGCTAAGCCCGGTGCAGATCATGATGGAGAAAGAAAGGTAATCTTGCTGAAGCTGTTCCCGAGATTGACATGTCTGAGCATATGTCATGTGGTCTTTAGCACTGGAAGCATGCATGTTTGGGCCTGGTGGATTGTATTTGTATTGCTAATATTAAAAGCATAGGAAAGGATGGTATTTTACTGTTTACTTCAGACTGAGTGCTTTTTTGCTATCTGTAATGACTATTGAAAGTAAATGTACCCTGCACTTGCCTGACACTGAAAAATAATGAATGGCTAAGTGCTAGGTTATTCTAAATGTGATTCCTTTGGTCAAAAATGTGGAGCTGTGCAGTCACCATACCAAGCTTTTAAGCTATATTGAGGGCTACACTAAAAAATAAAACACAAAAAAAACCCCATCCTACAAAAAGTACCTCTTTTGTAAGGAGTAGTACATGGGGAAAAATCAATTTTCTGAGAGGTTCTTTGGTCAGTAGCCACCAGTGTAAACAAGACTTGGTTTGCAAGGTTGCTAGAGCTAAGGGCAGATGTTACCCCTCTTGGTGGTGGCACCAGGTCATAGTTTAAATAACATGCCTATATTCTCCTGACCCATGAAAGATTGACCCTAACTCTTGTTCAACATCTTCAGCACCCTTTTTGTCATAATATTTGGGACCCAAATCCTATGACCCTTCCTACAATCTTGGAGATCTTAGTCTCATTCTCCAGAGCCATGTGCATGCCTATAGATTAATGTACCTCTGTTTGGAAATCTCTTAACCTGTAAATCTTTTAACTTGTTATCGCCTCCTAAATAGGAAATACTTGGAGATTGGTGGGGGGGGGGGGATTTCCTCCTCCATTTCCTCTACCATTTGGGTATAAAAGCTATCATTTTATAGCTCTGACCTGTCTTTCAGGGAAGCCGTTCCTATATATATATATTTTTCCCCTGTTTCTTGCACTTAACATGAAATGAAAAAGCTGCATAGTGCTGAGATTCCTGACAGGACTTGGGAAAAAAAAAAAAGGGGGAGGGGGGATGGGTGGGAAGTAGAAAGGAACCAGCATAATAGAAACTGCTAATGTGAGGCTGGCTTGTCTGTGAAGAAACTGACACTAGAGAGGCAAATTGTACTTATTTGTTTATTCATTAAGGCACTGAAAGGGAAATCTGTATGCTTGCAATAAGCAACTTTATTTTCTTAGCGATTTATTTTTCAAGTGAGTTAAGGGCAGCTTTACGTTTACAAGTGTACATGAACTCAAGTGTGGGATTATAATAAAACTGGCATTTGTTCAATGGCTAAAGGAGGAGGGAGAACATATCGTAGAACTTCTGCTTGGAATCTAAGGGAGAGATGAGTCACTTAAACTTGCTCATTTTGCTTGATTTGGTTCCCTTGGAATCAGAGCTATAAGTGGGTGAGCTGTCATTGCCCATGAAGCGTGTTAATGCTTCTCTTGCTGCTCCTTTCATGTATATAATTCATTTGTCATTTATATGTAATGCTGCTGTAAGTTCCTTGTGAGGTGGCATTTGTTGCTGTCTTGAAGAATCTTGCACATACAGCTTATAAGGACTTTTAGACCTTGTCTTATGTTAGTTTGGAGGTACAATTATGAAGGTAAGATTCCATATATATATATACACACACACACACACGTGCGTGCATGTGCACACACACAGATAGATAGTATAGCTACCCTAAAAAGAAGGATCTGTTCTGGGAAGGAGAGGCAGTTTAGGGGAGGAAAAGTTTAGCTATTGCTGGATAGCTATGACTGAAAGTAAGTTGTTACAACATTAGCAGAAACTAAAACTGATACAGTTGCTTCTGAGAAAATAAGGGCAGAAACAGTATGTTTTTTGGATTTGTGGAGACTAGACATTCCTCAGTTGAAGTATGAGTTAAGGAAGGACAGCTGTTGGGACTGTAATACTCAAGTAATCTGATACTTAAACATGAAGATGTCTGGAGACTAGCTCTAGCAGGAAAAACCCTAAAATGATTACTTTATGATGTCCCATTAGAGACATGGGCATGTCTGCTAAAAGATCTGTGTTGCATAGAGCTTCTTAAGCTGCTGCTGATGTAATACGTTCTATTAGTATTTAATTTGCTAGAAATTATCAATACGGATGCTAAAAGTGACTGTAGCTTTTTCCAGTGTTTTATGTTGAAAGAGTTTTTGAATGTAAAATCTGGCTCTGTGTTTTGCCTAACAATATGGATGAAAAGTTAGCTTTTTTGGTAAACAATGAAACACTTTGGTGTACATTTAGATTCTTTGAAAAGATGTTTATTTGTCCCAGCTGATGAGGGTTTTTTTTTCTCCTTTAAATAAATTAAAAGCACAGAAGTATGAAGTCCTCTGATGCATTTTAACATGGCGGGGGTATCAGGAAAGCAGAGCTTTTATTTTGAACCAAGTCTGGAACTTCCCCTAATTTTTGCTCATCTAAACAGAGACATTGGAAATGTCCTTGCAGTCCTTTTAATGGAAGTGTGATTCTTTTTGGTTCCTATAACACTTCAAATAACAGGGTGAGGATAGCGAGAACGAAATAGATAGTGTATATCAGCAGCTGTAGTATTTTAAGAAGTTCTATACAGTATCTTCAATCCCCTCATAGACTTTATTTAAAAACCAGCCACAGCTCTTCAAGAATGGGGTTTTAAGTGTGCACATTCACCTCCCCTCAAATAAAGCACTGTCCATAATAGAACTACGTTCCAAACTGAGCTTCAGTATTGAAGAAAGGAAACGAAAAGCAAAATATGATGTCAAAAAGGCAGGCGTTAGGTCAGAACTCTATATGCAAAAACAGATTAAAGGAGGGATAGAAGGGTTTCTTATTAAGATCCTGTGTATTTTCCAGCAAGCCCTTCAGTCTTGAAATGCAAGAATTTTTATAACATCTCTCTGAAAGAAGTTCTGAAAAGTGCTCTACAAAATCAAAGTAGTAGAACTTTCCAGACTGTTCCCTAACTGGAAGTTTTGTAAGCTGTATCCGCATTCATCCTTGAAATGTCTTACATGTATTGGCTTAAAAAAAAAAAAAACAAAAAAAAAAACACCTTTTCCCAACCACAAGAAAGGTATGAAGAAAAAGAAAACAAGGAATGTCAACTGAAAAGGACATTTTCAAAGACTTGATAGATTGTAGTCAGATATTGCTTTGATTATATCATTGCAGTTCTTATATTGATCAGTTCAAACAAAATCACCTTCCTTGCTCTGCATGAACTACAGGAGTACAGATACATAGTTTGGTTGGTTGTTCTCTTATTTTGGTGAGGCATTTGGAAGGTCATTAGTTCCATCCCTGTAAGTATCTTACAAGAGTTTTCTTCTGTTTGCAGGGTTGTGGAGATTGCAACCTGCCACTCTGCTCACACTTCGGCTGCCAAGACGCAGAGTGGCCAGGTGTACATGTGGGGCCAGTGCCGGGGCCAGTCTGTGATCCTTCCCCACCTCACGCACTTTGCCTGCACTGACGATGTGTTTGCTTGCTTTGCTACCCCTGCTGTTATGTGGCGTCTTCTATCAGTAGGTGAGAACTCAGATATTCCAAGCAGTGCTATACAAGCTAAATAACTTAAATGTAAATATTCTTATAAAATATGCATCCATGTGATAGTCTCTATGTATGTTTGTGGTGGTTAGCACTGTATGTCACTTTTTGTGGGAGGCCGGTTCTTGCTTTAAGGAGAACTGGCAATTTAGACTAGCTTTTCTAGCTAATAATTGTTTTTTTTCAGGAAACACTTGAGGTTTACAGCACTAAGAAAGAACAATGCCCTTCAGCAGCTGAGGATCCAGTACAGCCTTAGCAAGGTTGTTTGTTTGCCAGTAAAGGTCTAGAGACAATCCTGTTTTACGCTGCACTGTGAATATTGTATTTTTCCTACATTTGTATTGTTTGAGCCCCAGCTCAGGACTGGGAAAGACTCCTGGATCATTAAATGTAGCTTTTTGCTCCTAAAACTATTTGTTCCTGTTTGGAGGACCGCTCCTGACTCTTGTTACTTTGATATCTAACAACTTCTAATTGCAAGTGTTGTCTTTAGCTTCCTCTCCCTAGTATTTACCCTCCCAATATAAATACGAAGGGGCAAATCTCTCTCATCTTTCATGTTAGGAAGGTAAAGTAGTAGAATTCCTAGTTTCCTTTTTGTGAGGTGGTATTGCTCAACCTGATTTAGTTTGAATTGAATTGATTATCTTCAAAGGCAGGCAGATGTGCAAATAATATTCCCTGTGTAACAAGATCATAATATCATTGTTCTCTGTGTTGAAACTTTCTTCTTATACAGCCTTGGATTAAATTTGGGGATGTAGTCATTGTGACCAACTAATGCACCCAAGTCTGTTGTCTTGGTTGATAAGCTGCCAATTCTTTTTTGACCCCAAATATGCTATAAATTTGCTTAGCCTGCTCTTCATGCTTATTGGACTTCATCTTAGATCTGCCATTTCAGTCCTCAAGATCATCTAGAAGGCCTAATATACTTTAATATTGACAAGAGATCTTAATTTTGTTAGTTTATGTATGAAATTGGTTTTGTGGAGGGATCAAATCTTCTGTAACTTTCCTCCAGTCTCAGACTTTACCTTTCTGTGTGGCTTGTTTTATCTCAGACAGCCCTGTAGCTGTCTAAGAATTCCTGTCCTAACCTGGCTTCTCCATCTTAACTTCTCATTTAGCTTGTTATCACATTTATACAAGTCCAGATAACAGCATCTCGTCTATAGAGGAAAACTGAATAATTTTACCAAAGAGAGAGAAGATTAGCTTGGAATGATCTGCCTCTGGGTAAATTCAAGTCTTGTGTTATCCCACTTCCAACTTTCTTCGTTCTCTAATCATTCTTTCCTTTGGGATGTATGTTAGTCTTTCCTCTGTAGAGGTCTGACAGTTGTCCAGGTCTCTTGCATTTTGCAAGAGGCTGTAAAGGCTGTTTAAATGCTATCTTCCCTGTTTCAGTAACTTAAATTCTCAGTTTCATGAAATTTTCCCAGTCAGAGTATAACAAGTTGTTTGAATTTTATGTCTGTATCTTAATCCCCAAAGGGTAATGGGAATTAGTCTCCTCTTATTCTGATAATCCTACTACCAAATATTTAATCAAAAGCATTAATTCTGGGGCATTTTTAATCTCCATTCTGCATATATATATATATTTTTTTCCCTCTATACCTTTTTATTTATATAGGTTAAAAAATACATTATTTTTTTTCTTGGTGAGAGCTAACTGTACATGATGGTTATTGTTCTATTTCCAGTTATGGTGGCTCTGCCAAAACTAAGATCAGTCACTCAGGATTGTCTGTGGCAAAGTTCAAATCTGCAGCCTTTGTTGTGGAAAAGGTATTTGGAGTGAAAGTTGATCTACAGCATGGCTTAAGCTAAGCTGATGACCTAGAAAAAAATGACATGAACAAGTGCAGGGGGGATTAGAGCATGGTCTAGTTAGCCCTGGTGAGATGCAGATTCCTTATATGGTCCATGTAAATTGGAGCAAAAACAAGAGTTCATTGTCTTTTGAGGCATAAACATAACTTGTTTTTAATGGCAGCTTGCTATAGCAGGAGTGTTTTATATAATACCAACTTAGTTAACTGTCTCTAATGGTGAAAAGTAATTGGAATGTATGTGGGTAAATAATATGCAGTCCTATGGGACACAGGAGACTGTCCACCTCTCGTTATAGTAGAAAACTTTTTTAATATATTTTGCTTCTTAGCCAAGTGTGTTTAAAACACACTTGTGAGATATATCAACAGGAGCTTCAAATAGTGTGTTGTAGTTAGGGTTCCTAAAACCTCATGGTTCTTACTTTACCACAAGTCTTGGCCTGCTTGTGCTGAAATTCTTCTATGATTTCTAGAGACAGATGATGGAACCACTATGGGACCGATATCCCAGGCCTTTTTAAGAACTGTCAAGGGGCTGCAAGATCTCAGCTTTGTTCATTTCCAAAATTGCTGAACTCCTGTGTCATTCGTAGTAGATACCGTGTTCTTGATATGGTCCATCATCTTGCAGCACTGCCATTGGGTTTTGTGCTGTCGTAATTGACTGATAAACTGAGCTAACATGAAATATCACGGATGCTGTTATGTCAGTCCAGCAAAGATGTTAATGGACAACCTGCAGGCTATATCCTACCAGCCAGTGCAAAAAAGTGGCCAGTGGGTGACATGTTTTCTTATTCTTTCAGTCATGTTAACATGACTGAAGCACCATATGCTGTGTGTTGGGTGGGTTGTAGGTGATGTTGTAGACTTCCATTACCAGCAGTTTGCAGGCTTGCTGTAGCTTCTCTGACACCAGCTGCTGGCCCAAAGCTGGCCCAGTGCTAGAGCAGAGCTGCCGGAAGACTGGCAGTAGTGTGGGTGGTCCCCAGGTGGAGCGGAAGGAAGGAAGTTCCCCAGGGAGTTTCCTTGGTGCTGTGCTGGCCCTGGGACTGCTGGCTGGCTGCTGCAGTTTGTAGCTGTTGTGGAGCAGCCCTTGCCAGCAGAAAAGGAGAATGGACCAATTCATTTTTCTGGTTTGACCCCTTAAGCCAATAGAGTTCTGATACTGACCTGTTTACTTTACGTGCTGTTAACTGACCAGTTAACTTTAACTACAGTGATGCGAGTGTTCCGTTTAAGATGTCTAACGTGTCTAATTGTTTCTTTAGAGCATGAAGACTTTCTAACAGTAGCAGAGTCTCTGAAGAAAGAGTTTGACAGCCCAGAAACCTCAGACCTAAAGTTCCGAGTGGATGGAAAGTACATCCATGTTCACAAAGCTGTTCTGAAGATCAGGTTGTGTTCATCTTTCATGGCTCTTGTTTATACCAAATTACCTGTTAGCATCACATCTAAGGGGGAGGGGAAAAAAAGAAGGGGGGATCTAAACTCTCTCTTAAAATAGTCCATATCCACATTTCACTAAGCCTATTCATTGTTCCCAAAATAATAAATTCTGTTAAGTTAGTTTGATTGCGATGTATGCACAGATGTTTCTGTAGCATAGATCAAATACGAGTTTCATCCTGATGCTCAAGTATAACAATGTATACAATAGTAGGAACCAAAATGTGGATCACTAATTGTGATGGGGTAAGGTAAAATATTTATAATGTTGCAGAGAGATTGCAACAAATACAGTCTCTCTGAAATACATAATATAACATTCCTGCATATATCTCTATATAAATAAATATAAATAATATTTATATAAAAAAAAAAAGTGTTCCAGGTGATGTCTTTGTCTTTTAGGTGTGAACACTTCAGAACCATGTTCCAGTCATACTGGAATGAGGACATGAAGGAAGTGATAGAAATAGACCAGTTTTCTTATCCTGTGTATCGTGCCTTTCTTGAATACTTGTATACAGACAGTGTTGACCTTCCACCTGAGGATGCTATAGGTATCGCTTTTGGTCAAATTATTTTAGAAAGTAGGATCCAGAGAAACTGAGAAAAGGGGTGCAGAATAAATGTGTATATATATGGGCTTCTAGTCTAGCCTATAATAAATTTACTGGGGAATAATAAAGTTGTTTTAAAAATACTGCTGTAGCAAATTTACTACAGCAAAACTGGAGCATATTTAGGAATAAACTGTGAGTTTATTCAAAGATGGAGGAGAAACTATATTTCTCTTGACTAAAATATATGCATATTTTACTAAAATCAATTAATGGTTAGGATAACAAGAAAAAAATCTCAGTAGATGTAATAGGGGAAACTTGGGCAGCGGAGCAAAGAGCAAGCTGTAATTCAAGCAGGATTTTTTTTGTTTTTTACAGTGGTGGCTTTTCACTTGTTATGTGCCTGTTTTGCAACAGTTCCACTCTTGCAAGCAGTTAGGTATGCAAATCAGTGGAACAGCTTGTATGTTTACAGAGATTAACAGGATTGCAGCTTGAGGTAATAAAAGGCCTTTCTTCCTGTGTAATGGTAAAATACATTTTTCTCAGTAGTGACCCATATGCATATAGCATGTTATGGACATACAGAACATCACATACAGAATAAAGATGCAACCTCTACCCCAGGAGTACATGCTGTTGTTAAAAAGCAGTGATAATTACAAGTGGCTAATATGATGGCATTTTGATTGCAGGGCTTTTGGATTTGGCTACTTCTTATTGTGAAAATAGACTGAAAAAGCTGTGTCAACACATCATCAAGAGAGGAATTACTGTGGAAAACGCATTTTCATTGCTCTCTGCTGCTGTCAGATATGATGCAGAGGTAAACTTCTAAAGTTCAGTCTCTAAATAGGTGGCTGCTTTCTGACCTGAACTGTGGAGAAAAGCAGCCAGTTATACAAGTTATCTCTAACTTAAAATCAGAAAATACTATTTACTATTGTCAGAATTTGAGAATGTTGCCATTGGACTTGCATAAACTATATTTGGATTGAAAGCTGTATGTTTTATGAACCAGTACTGGGAAGGTGAACTAGTACATAGGTATCTAAATATGACTTAAGTCCCAGGCTGAGACTCGGGATTTATAAATATTTGCATTGCTTAATTCATGGTAAAAGGTTATGACACTATGCCAAGCTTCATGAATTTCTATTTATATGGAAAAAGGTCTGATTAAAAAAAATGGAGGATGAAAACATTAACAAAACCAAGAGTAGTATTTAAAAACAAAGAAAAATCATCGCGTTCTGAGAAGCTGTTCTTGTAAGCCTTAATTTATTTCTTTTTGTATGGTTGTGGGTTGAGGTGTAGGTGGGGGGCTTGGGTATTTTGGGTTGGGTTGTTTTTGGTATTTTGTTGTTGTAAACTGAGTTATCTGCAGTCAGATACACTTTCAGTCTTTGCATTTCAAGTATGCTAATCAAATGGCAGGATAAGAACTGCCTTATGGGCCTAATAAACTTTAAAGACAGAAATAGAGTGTGAAAAGGGGAGGGCTAGTGGAATTCTCCCACTGTGTAATGTCTGATTTCACTACCAGTTCACTAACATGCTACTTTATGGACTAGTCTGGAAGTATTCCTGGGCTTTCTTTGGCTCTTTGTGCTCAGAGTAGTACCTGCATGTCAGGTTTGCAGCTTCATGATTGGCTACTTTTTATACTTGCTGTTTATGCTTATTAAAGGCTTTTGGTACTTGGTAGATCAACTCATTGCTTTTTCTTGTACTTAATATCCAGCAATATGCATGCAATTGCCTTAACTTATTTCTGAGCCTTGCAGTGTGTTGCTTGTTTGATTATACCTTATTTGAATGCCGGTATTGGTGTCTGAATTATGACTTCAGCTCTATTGTGAATAATGATTTCTTTGATGGGAATTCATATAAAACATGAAGGTCTTACATATTTTAGTTTTAAAAGATTATTTGCAGAATAGGTCTTCAGTGTGTGATTGATTCTGCTTGTAAAGAGTAGAATAAATCCGGTTACTGTGCTTTGGCCATACTTTACTAGCTAAGTGAAATTAGAAGTTTACCTAATGGTATGTTTAAATGCTAAATTAAGGAGAAAATGGGTGACACTGAGGGGTTGCTTTTGGTAAACACACTTTATGGGCAGTAAGGTTAGATCAGGGTTTGAAATTGCTTAGGTGATGTAGTTAGTTCATGGGACTGTCTGGAAGACAACAGTTGAAAGAAGCTGCTAACTTTAAAGTTTACCTTCATGGCATGAAACTCTGATATACTTTCTTTTAGTGATTGACTAACTGAATTGAAAGGGCTAGAGTTAGTTCAGGTCTGGCTTATCATTGTGACTTTTAATAATCATTGGAAGTACCTTGTGCCTTTATCACTTAATTCTATTAATTCAAGTAAAGTTTTGCTTGAAGTGCATCCACCTGCAAATGAAATTCAGCGCTTTTTTTTTTTCCTCTGCAAAACATCAAACTTTCCAAAGTGTCTTACTAATGACATAGTATTACTGTTTGTTGTATGCTTCTGTTGCATTGATTGGAATATAATTTTTTAAATAAAAGTGTAAAATATTGTAATGTGTATGATGTAATTTTATTTAAAATGTTAGTCCATTCTGTTACTTCAAAAAAAAAAAAAAAACCCAAAAAAACCTCTCAGTGTTAAGTTCTAATAAGCTTGTCTTTTTTCATTGCACAGATGCTACACAAGCCAAGATCTGCAGCTTCAGAAAGCCTGGTTTTAGGCCAGGACATATTTTTTGTATTACTATTGTGTCAAGAATTCTCACTGGCACACAGCTGATCTAGCTTTCGGTGTTGACCTTAAGTGAAAATATGAATACTAATCAGTCTTTCATACTTCAGGTGGCTTAAAGAGCTCTGCAAATCTGTTATGCCTTACTGCAGCACCCAGTCTGCTGAGCAACTAAGGAAGGGTGTGTTCTTATGTATAAAGTACTAGTACTATAGATTATAAAGTACTAAAAAAAATTAGAGCAGGGTGGGGAGAGAGTTGCTATTTTGTAAGGGCTGCAGCATCTTCCTTATAGCAGCTTAGTGCTGCACCACAAAGAATAAGTTTCCTCTTCAAAAGAGGAGTTAGAAACAAATAATCTGATTGGGAAGCAATTCTGTGGTCAATGTTATACTGACAACGACTATTTTTTGTTTTTTAGACATCCTTTCTCTCTGACATCATGTGGGTGCAATGATGGTTGTCTGAGGTTTTTCTAATCTTTATATGGGAGGCGCTTCCCAGTAATCTCAAATATCCAGAATGTTTTCTGCAAGAATTGTTTTGGTGTATTATGCCACAGTGTATTTCTTGGGACATCTGTGGAATACTTTTTTAAACAAACAAACAAACAAACAAAAACCCTGGGTCTATTTCTAATGCACAGAAAGACCTTTTGCCTAAGCTTTGCTTTAAAAATACCAGTTAGTATACACTTGCACCAAACCCAGTGGCATGTAACTTCAAAGCTTTAGCTAAGCCATTAACGAAGCAGGAAGTCAAGCAGCCTATGTATACACTGAGATTATAATATGGAATGGAAGAGCTGAATTTTCTTAGTGTGCAGTCCTGGTTAAATTTCGTTACCTTCAGATCTCCTATTCGTATTGGGTTTAATAGCTGTCAGTGAATGTAGATGAAACTCTTCTGGATGCTAATAGCTAGACCAATCTAACCTATAAACCCTTTAAGTGGTAAAACTTTAAAAACGCACTCTTTTGAGCAATATATGTGACTGCAGCTATACAGTGAGAACCAAATTAAGGTTATTCTTTCTTTGCAGCCATGTTATGTGGGTAGAATTATTCTCTTCTATTGCATCTACACAGTCACACTATAGAAAAAGGCTGAGCGCCACTCGATTAATGTATATTTGGCTAGTTCTCTGCTGTTAATGGCACTAAAGGTAAAGCATATAAAGACATTTGTGCCTGGCTCTGAATGTAATTCTCTGTGATGGAAGTGAAGATACTAAAACCTCTTCTTTTTCTTTTTTCTTCTGTTTAGGATTTAGAAGAATTCTGCTTTAAGTTTTGTGTCAACCATTTGACAGAAGTGACACAAACTGCAGCATTCTGGCAAATGGATGGTCCTCTGCTAAAGGAATTCATTGCTAAAGCCAGTAAATGTGGAGCCTTTAAGAACTGAAACAAGAGGCTGTAAGTTTTGGGTGACTGCAGGGATTTTTTTTTTTTGCAGTTGGCATGGTATAACAGGCTGGCAGAACCGTACAGGCAAAAGAAACTAAACATAACCTGGTCTGTTATATCAGAAGATGTGAAAGTCTGTATTAAAAAAAAAAACACCGAAAACAAATATTTTGTGTGCTCAAGAAGAGTGAACTGTTTTAAAAAAAAATCAAGCAAAATACTCACTTGCATTTAGCAACTCAGGATGTTGGAACCAGCTCAGGACTTCAAATGGAGGGAGAAAAATTGCAGCATGCAAAAGATACCAAGCGGTGTCAAAGACTTATTTTTCAGGTTAGGAAGTCTCAATTCTAGCACCATCTGTTAATATTTTAAATTTAGTACTGGGGGTACTGGCCTTTTGGGGTTAGAGAATAGTCTCACCTGAGCCACTGAATGATGTCACTTAAAACATTAACTCCATGGGATTATGACAAAGCAAATGGCATGGATATCTTTTATTGCAGTTGCATGATTGTGAATGAATGTGCCATTTGCTGTGTGTAATTAATCAATCAATATCAAGTGTATTTTCAGTGCTTAGAAAAGCGTGCAGAAATAATGTATCCTCAAAGCCTACGTAAGTAACTTAGATCTGTTAGTTACCCCTTTTTTCAAATTGGCCATAAAGTTCTATATTTGGGTATACCCTAATATAAGTTGTAATGTGTACTTTGTGTAATCTGTACAGCAATATTTTTAATGGTTAATGAAAGATTTACCTCTTTGGTGACATCAGATTAAACTGGTTCCCCTGGAGGGGAAGGGATATACTGTTTTGGAAGTGTGTGTGGGGGGGGTTGTGTGTTTTTTTGTTTTTGTTTTTTTTTGCATTGAAGTATTGTATAAACTTAAATTACATGTAATAAAATTCACTGTTTTGTACTTATTCACTAGCAAACTTTTTTTGACTTGGAAGAAAATCTCAAGCTTTTTGTATTGATTTAAAAAAAGTCTCATGGTGCTTGACAAATTTCAGGAAGCAAAAAAAGGATTTATTTCTAGACACTGGCTTTCTCTTCAGTGATTATATTCTCTGGATCTGGTTGCTTTCCATTTAATAAGCTGAGACAGGTGTGTGTTTTTGCGTGTTTTTTGGGTTTTTTTTTGGAAACACTGTCAGGTTGTTATTGTGCACTTTAAACTGCTCTATCCTGTGGTTGATGATGAAGGAATACCTTAAAGAAAAGTTTAAGTTTCAAAGTTTAAGACATTTAACTACAGATCTACTCTTCTTTGGGTTATGATGCTGTCACCTTTGTGCTAAGTTTTGCAGAGCCTAGATTTTGGGGTTTTTGGCAAGAAGATTTCTTGGCTAGAAGACTCTTGGCTCTGAGAATTCAGTCTGGGATCTTCTGGAAAAAATGCTTCCAAGTGTGTCATAAAAAGCTAATCTGTTTTCAATAATTCTTTTTTTGACTGCAAACTGTAGCCTAAAGGTCTGGTGTAGTGTGGGGGAAGGAACTGCAAAGCATGGAACTGCTGTCTGAACTGTTCTGAAGTTTGTCAGTAATTCCAACTGCTGCTCTAAGAAAGGAAAAAGAATTGGTCTGAAACACACAACTTTTATTTCTTTCCAGCGACAGTAGATTTGCATCTTTCTTGTTCCCTAATAGTAGAAATCAATATCCCCTATTCACAGAGTGGGAGGCTTTGCTTTTGTTTTAGGTGGGAGTTTTCTAAGCAGAACAGCTCTGAGTGGGGCCTTGGCTGCAGCAGTAAATTGGTTGTGGTTCTAGTCTTGGTGAGCCTGCAGGGCCTGAACTGTGAACAAGCAAGAAGAGCCTGTACTAGTGTGTATTTCTTTAAGGGTACAGCTAGTCTTTCTACCTGCAGGGCTTGTGTTTTGAAACTTATCTTTTATCACTTCCGTTATTCCATGCTTATTAATCTCCAGCTTAGGACTCTGCACAGAATGAGCTCAAGCTATGAATTTGCACCAGTCGCTAATGGAACACAACTAGTTTTGCAGAATGGTGCTACAACCCATCATAACAGATGTAGTTTAACTTCATAAGAGCAATAGGTCATTATGGTACTGCCTCTGCTTGCTACTGTACAAGGCAAGGTAAAGATGGAAAAAATGTGATTGCTTAATGGCATGCCAGCTACTGGGCTGCATCCCACACAACAGTACTGAGCATGACTAAATACACAACTTTCTTAAAAACATTTTATTAACTTAGTTTTGTAGCTAAACAATGTTTTTCTGTATTCAAACAATTTCAATATAGTAACCTTTAAGACAAAACACATGGAGGTCATATCCTTTCTTAATGGAGAAAGGAGAACACAGTCCATTATTTGATACCATTTTACATTGTCTGTGGTATCAGAGCATGGTACCCAGACATTCCTGTCTGCCTGCAACCACTATTTCACCACTGCTGTTATAGCAGAACTAGTTATATGCTTAACATTGATTTTCTTTGACAAAAAACAAACAAAAACTCCTGTTCATAATTCAGAAGGTTTCTTTGAGTGCAAGTTCTGCTAATTAATCTTCTTTGGAAAGCCAAAGCAGCAATGTGATCCTTAAAACAACACTGTCTAGAAGTAGACAGTGAAGCAGCTCCCTCACACATTCTAAGAGGGCTGCCTCAACTAAAGTGACTTAAAAAAAAGTTCTGTGGCAGCTGTTGCTCCCTTGTTCTGGAAAAAACCTTGGTTGGAGAGTTTTGTTCAGCTTTAAAAAAGCTAAATTAAGTGTCTAACACTCATTGATCCACAGTAAAAAAAATAAAGGGACAACTTAAAATTATTGCAACAGTGAGGTATAAAAATCAGTAAAACACCCGATTTTTGCTTGTGTTCCTAGCCTTGAAAAAAAATCACTTACACACTCACCAGACGTGCTCTATGGTTTCTATCATCAGAAAATTCTGAATAGTGATGCCATTACAGAAAGACTTCAGGGTTATTCAGACACTGTACTGGATGTACTAGCGGTGTTCTCCTGGGTGGGAAGGGCAACTTCTTTTATGTCTTGCAGTAGCTCAATCTGGTTATCCAGTCTTTTCCTGGTTTCTAGAAGTTCCTGGATTTTTTCCTCTGTCCCTGTGATAAAAAGGGGAGGGATATAAGTTCTTAAGCATGTGTTATTATTATTAATTTATAATATGTTACATATACATAAATACTGAGGTTGCAGAAGTCACCAGTTAGTTTAGTCTACCATGAAACCTCTACTTTTCTGAAGCAAAGCCCTTAGCCTAACACCTAACACCTAATGCCTATTTGGTCTCTCCATTAAGAGATGGACTGCGTGTCATATGAAGGAGACCAGAGTATTGAAGTATCCAAAGAAAATAGAAAGTACTAGAGTGAGTTAGTTATATGCTGTCTGTCTTCCAAATCTCAAAACTAGCTACATTACAGATTTAACTAACTTGAACCATCAAAACAAATGTATAAGTTATTTAGTTACTAAC
Organism: Apteryx mantelli; assembly: GCF_036417845.1. Classification (NCBI taxonomy): domain Eukaryota; kingdom Metazoa; phylum Chordata; class Aves; order Apterygiformes; family Apterygidae; genus Apteryx; species Apteryx mantelli. Next base: position 32,450,392 of record NC_089978.1, read on the forward strand.
TCAATGTTATTTTGTACACAAGACTTAACTGTTCCATTTCCAGAATCCATTTGGATGGGAACTCCTCTGCTAAAGATTATTTTAAATGTTTAAAGATAACTTTGAATTAGATGTTTGGAGCAAGTTTAGAAACCTAATGGATTTTTGACAACAAAATTTTTTAAATCTGGAAGAAATGGGTTGGACAGCTGAATTCAGCAGCTAGATTCTCAAACACAGGTTACCTGCTACTAGTACATCTACGTTCCTGCTGTTGGATATCTGCCTGCCTTCTGTCAAGCTGTTTATTGGCAATACACTGAGGGGTTAAAGTTCTTTCCTTTATCTTATTTGCAAAGCCCTGCCTCGCTGGGTTTCTACTCATCTTTACCACTTTCATTTGCCTAATGTTAAAAAGGCTGTAGAAATCAATGAGAGTTAGGTAACATACCTTGCTAAAATTTGAAAGCATTACCAAAGTAGTAAGTAATAATATATTCTTACTTGTAAGTTGTAAATGAAGCAATTGCTTTGTTCAGTAACAAACAATGCAGCGGTGAAATGACATGGTAGAATAACAAGTGTTTTTCCTCAACACATGTGAGAATACCAGTGTTAAAATTTCAATAAGGAGGCAGATTTATTTTGTTCAAACTTGAACAGGAAAAATTATTCAAGAAGGAAAAAAGAGATTGAAAGAGGTCTCCAAAATTGTAATGGGCAGAGTAGAGAAAGCAGCTCCAGCAGTTTATCCCTGGTCATTTTGAATTACAGAGTTGGAACTATTTCTAACTGTGATTTCTTAAATAAAGAAAAAGCCTTTTGCCCTCTGCTTTCCTTTTCTCTTTTTCAAAAAGCCCAAGAATTTACTGCTGTCACTTTTGTGTGTGTATGGAAGAGTACATATGTGCATACACTTCTACAACACATTTTCAAATACATTACGGAGTAAGGTTGAATGTTGCATGTTGAAAACTGGTAGCCAGAATTACTGTTGAAAACTCTGGGTATCAGTTCATGAAAGAGGGATTCAACTCCTCACCCTATTTCTGACTGGAAAAGCAAATAACCTCTCTCCCTACTTTTCTGTGCAGTCAACTGTCATCTGGATTTCATAGTGCATACCATGGGTGTCCTGGCAGAGTAGCATAGCCTACACCCATTGCTTGGCAAGGTCAGTTCAGCTGTCTGCAAGACTAATGAAAAATCACAGTCTTCTCTAATGCTTGCCAAGGGCAGTCGTTATGGCATTTCTATTTGGTATCATCAAGTATATGTGGTTAAAAAAACTACCAGGCACACATTTGAAGAAAAAGCTGGATTGTACAAGTAGGAGCTGAAAAAAGACTTCTTGGAGAATATTTGGACCCCAACAAATAACTTATTTGAAATAAAGAAAACAAAGAGTAGACACGACACGACCATTGTGCTATTGCGCTCAACTTATGGGTGAACCACTGACAGAAATGACACAGTTCTGTTCCTCTTCTTCCAAAATCCTTATGGCAGAAATAGAATTAGCCCAGAGAAAGGTGTCAGTGATGAGAATGACTGGCATACAGGAGAGCTTCCATAGGAAGATAGATCAACAGAATGGGAACCTTTCACCTCATAAAAGAGGTGACTTCTTAAAGGAAAAGAATAGATATCTCTGAAAAATCAGAAATGGCATGAGGAATATGAACATGGAACAACTGCTCACCATTCCATAAGAGAAGAGCTAAGGGATTCTCAATGAAGTTACTGCATAGCAGGTTTAAAACAGGGAAGCTGTAGCTTTTAAATCTACATAACTAAACTGCAGAATTCATTGATGCAGATGCTGTGAAAACAAATATTATCCGGGAGTTCAAAAGCTACTCCACAAACTGCTTACCAGTGAAGAGAAGGAGACTAAAGATGATCTAGGTATCACACAAAGCTGAGCACAAGACAACAGAGCAGAAAGCAAAACTAGAAGGAGGTCACTTTTCCTTTGGGGGAGAGAACTAGGATCTCCAACCTGGAATTCTGAAATTGATGAGGTAATTACAGATCCCATATGAAATATTTTAAATGCACCAAGTTTGGTGTAAAACTGCATAGTAGATAACCACTGTTTAAGACCTATATAATAAAAAAAGCCATTTCAACAATTACAATTCGTAGTAGTCTTTCTGTACTGATGCACAAGGCTTTAGAAGTTCTGCAAGAAGATCAAAAATGTGGGAAAAAAAGGATAAAATGAAAAGTGGATTAAAGGTAAAGCATGTCAGATAGCTTAAAATAACTGGTTTCAGGAGAAAAAACTATTTAGTCATTCTGAACTTCATATAAACATTTCATACATCATTACAGAGACTTACTAGTGAAGAGCTTGGAAGATAGACTGGGACAAAAAAGCTAGCGACTTCTATCCCTGCAGTTTCACTTGCAACTAACACACTACTTATTCCTCTTTGATCAATTCATTATCAGAGCTCCTCTTGGATCAGTCTTGAAACAGCCTTGATACATTCTTTCATTATTGACCTTGAAACTGAGAGTAGGAGTATATGTATGATGTTGGCTGATGGTATCAGAAAAGAAGATTTTGTAGTACAGGAAGAACTGAGTGACTGAAGTAGTGGGGAATTAGAAAGGGTACAACTTTTACATGTCAGAATCACATGGTTGTGTACATAGGTGCCAATATCAAGAATTTCTCCTGTAAGCTGAGAAGAGGATGAACTAACTGATGCAGCTGTGAAAGAAGTAAATGTGATCCCAGGTTGTTTCACATGAGGAATTATGAGCAGAGATGTATTAATGCCACCTTGTATTATGTAATGTAGTAAAGCCACCTTGTATAGATAATTCTGTAACACCAGTCACTCCTGTTTCCAAAACAGGAATTCAAGTGTGAGACGAGGAGACCAGAGAGAGGTGCCTGGCTTGTTCCGTCTAGTGAAGTGAAGGCTAAAGGACAATATGTTTGTTAGTCCTCTTTAAATACGTCAGGATAGGTGGAATGGGGGAACAGCAAACACAGGGTAGAAGCACTGAACCTCAAGGTTAGCTAATTTACACCCATTTCCCTTTTGTCTTGAACAAATTAAAGCAGAAGTTAGCAACCTTGTTCTATTTGAGGGAAATGTGAGCAAGAGATCTACCTATCTGAAAAATAACATTAACCTTTTTGCTTGCAATAGCAAAGACTGAAGTCCATGCCGCAGAGGTTCCTTCCACACCAATGATCCCAAATGACTGCCCTTGCACTTGTTTTCATTTCATTCTTCAAGTGTTTTCAACTTGTTTTTCAAAGCATGCTACAACTGCACTCAGTTCCAGGTACATTCTGCTCACAATGGTTAGTGCTCTTACTGCAACATAACAGCTGGTCTAAACAGTGTCCATAGGAAAGGAGCAAAGTTTTAATAGAAACAAGTTGCTGAAGGGAGGCTGTAGAGAAGCCTCCCCACACAGGAAGGAAAGGAACCTGCAGAACCTTCAGTCCTTCACAGCAAAGACCTTTTGGTCCTTTCAAGCTGTGGAACTGTGACTTACCTCCCCCTTTATGTCAGGCAGCCAAACTGTATTTCTAAAGATTCAGGTATCAATGGCTTTTCCTCAATAATTTATACAATGTTGAAAAAAAGTTCCCTGGAATTCTCATTTTAAGTGATCATGTTATCAAAATCCTCAGAATAACAACCTGAATGCCAAAAACCACACCAAGCGCTACTAATCTGACAGCTTATTTCACATACCTGAATGAATATTTGTCAGTATGTTTTCAAACAGTCCACAGTCAAAGAGCGACATTACTGTTTCTTCATACTCTGAGGATAAAGATAATTTGATTTACTGTTACACAGTAAAGGCTTACAGTACATTTTGGTTAACCCAGAGCCCTGCTTAGAAGTAGCACAAAACAGTAATTACTTATTTTATATTATACAGATTACTTGAGGTTTTAAGATAAGCAAAGATAAAGGGAAAAGACTTTTCTTTTCATATAGCCTGTATTGAGAAAGAAGGGTCAGTTTGCCAACTCCATTTTTTTTAGTTTCATATAGGAAACTAGAAAGGAGACCTATATGGCACTCCTGTTTTGAGTCTGCACCACCTCAACGCAGTTCATTTAAACTAGGACATCTTTGGCTGGGCACTCTGCAATTTACTTAAGTCATATTTCACTCCAGCATGTCAGGACTGTACGCGTAATGGCAGGGTTGACAGTGCCAATTCTTCTTCACAGATCGTGTGACACTGATGTGCTCAGCACAAACACCTAATGGGTGTTTGCCTTTCTAATACCATAAGAGTGTTTTTCATGGGACACTGCTATCGCTGCTCTATGTTAAAAATCAGCCCTGATTTACACCTTGATTTCATAATTGAGGCTTCCAATGAAACAAAATACAAAATGCCTACAGAGTTCACATGACTTTTAAGAAGTTTACTTAATGATGAAGTCCTTTGAAACCCTAATACGCTCTGGACTTCTTCACTGCTTCTAGCAGCTGTTGTCATGTGGCACCCTAGCTGTGCTCATGAGGAAGATTTAGTCAGGTGGGACTTCTCACTTTTCCTACATGTGCTTTAGTTATTTTGCATAAATTAGCATTCTTTAAACAAAGGTATAGTATTCATAACTTTGTAAAGCTGGGGGACAACAGGAGAACAAGGTCTGAAATTTTCTTCAACTGTTTTGTGGACAAAGCAACGTTAGAGTAGAATCTTCCAAGAACAAAGTGTTTCATGCATGCTGGTACTTAAACCAATTAAACCCCCAAACACACACTAATATTTGACATTAAATTTCTAAGTAATCATCCAAGTAATTCATTACAACACTTAAAACATACATACTCAGGTATTTTTCCATCAAAAGAAAGTGCTGGTATTGATAGACAGCTGGTCCCTCTATGAAGCCGTAAGAGCCGCATAAATTTATGATTCAAATAAAACCCTCCTGTTTTCTCCAGGACCTCTCTCTTCTTCAGTGCCTGGGAGAAGAGGCTGGCTGACTAATCTACATATGTTTACACCAGGAGTAGAAGGTAGCTTCACAAATTCGAGGGTTAGAAGGCCTTACCAGGGCAAGCTGAGTTGGCAGCTCTTCCCCTGTACTGACACAGGTATACCGAAAAATTCTCACTCTCAACCTACTGTGGGGCTGCAGAACTAAGACAGGATGCAGTTATCTAAGACTTCCAAGAAACATCCTCAGGAAGGTGACCCAGGACTCAGTGCCCATAATTCAGATCAGCATTTTGGCTGGGAGAGCAGAATTCCCCATGGCTCACCATACCTGTTTCCGAAGTGTTGTCATCCATCAGTTTTTCCTGTGCCAGGTGAAGTGTGTCCAGCATCTCTTCAAATATGTTATCCAAAAGCCCCGCCTGTTTGCACTTCCTAAGAAAGTCTATTCGTACTGTTAAAACAGAATCAAAAGTGATCCTCAGCACAGCTGCATGGTCTTTTTTATATTAATTGTAGCAGCTTTCACTTGCCCTCTCCTGAAAGTGACTAAAAATTTGGTTAAGTGCCCCCTGACACTAACAGATCCTTAGGCAAATATCTGGCTCCTTAGCTCTATCCACTCAGCCCTTTACAGCGGGGACAATAATGCGGTCAGGCTAACGTTAGCATTGTGCTGGGTGTAAAATTACACAAGCTCTGGACTGGGCTTTGCTGATCAAAAGGAACATCACCACAACTCTAAGTGCACCATTCCTAAAGCCTCCTGATACCCCTTAGTTTGGAAAGCAGGTGGTTGCCTTGGGTTTTTTCCATCCTCAGCACCACGCCAGGGACTGAACAGGCTATAGGGTAGAAAACAGTGCAAGAAGTAAGCCAATATTGGATTTGGTAAGAGAACTGAGGCTACTCTTATTCCAACTGATGCAGGTATGAATTTGGTTTATTATAGCCTATTTTATACATCTACTTTGTCAGATTTGGATTGCTGGGGAAATACAACTGCTTGTTTTTTTCTCATCTCTCAGAGCAGCAGGTCAGTGACTGGTTTCAGTTCAATCTATGAGCTGTTCAAAAGGAAAGAGCTATTAGAGAACTCATAGAAGTCTGTGAGTCTCCATTAAAACATGATGTTACTTTTTACTGGAGAAATCTGTGAGAAAAAGTGTCATTTCACTTATACTAGATGTCCTATAAATATTCCAGGATTCCCTATAGGTTCCCTGTTCTTTATAACTGTAGTAAAAAAAAAAAAATTCAGAAAGAACACTTTGCAGCCACCTACTGTTACAATACCATGTCCATTTACTGAATATGGCCATGGGAACGTGGATAAACACCACTAACATCTTCCAAACTTCTGATTGACAGTGTAATCCTAACACACAACTACAGCAGGGCTTTTTGGGTAACGTGAAAACTGTGGAACCAAAGGATGGTTCCAGCAGTTGATTTCCCTATTATAATGGCATATTTATGCAGTAAAATAAAATACAGGATGCTTTACGCGATACAGTTTAATACAGATTTGGAAGGTACCATAAGATGGCATGCAGTTGGCAGCAATAACTGTAGCAGCATTTTGAAAGCCTGGTAACTGCCTAGTGAGCCAGAATCCTCCTCTTGCAGGTGTGCTGAATGTCCTCTCCTTTACGTCCTGCTCATGCTCTCAAATCCCCTCTCCTGCTCACACATCCTCGACCCATTCTAGGTTCTTGCAGATCTGTGCCCCTCGCCTCCTTCAAGAGAGGCTTAGTGCAAGAAGACTGAGGTGAAGAAAGAAAATGCCCTTTTGAATTTATCTGTTTTAATATGGAGAGGGAGGAAAAGGGTCAGGCCGAGGTATCTGTGCTTGCTGGAGGCACACAGTTGAACACAGCAGCCAGCTAGAGCAGAGCGATTATAAAAAATCCCAGGTGAATAACATGCTCACGTCAGATAGTAAATCTCAGCTAAAGCACCGAGATTTGCTTGCTGCACAGTTACAGAAAACCTGCATAGTCATCCTGCAATATCAGACTCTCACTCCCTTGTCAGAACAGTCACTTGTCTCAGGAAAATAATAAAAAGATGCATTTGCAACAACATTTTTAATCAAACATCTCCAAGCTCTGAATTTCAACATAACAGATCACAGTATCATCTAGTTACTCTATAAAATAAGTCGCACCTTTTTGCCTGTTCTTTCTTTTTAGTATTCGTAAACTATTTTCTTCTTCTGTCTCTTCTGTGCTCTATAAAAAAAAAATTTTTTTTACATCATATTGACATTGAATGCTCCATTTTCATTATCTTACCTCTTTATTAACAGAGAGGGAAAAAGCATTCCATGTTTCAGTGACTACAGCCAGTTTCCCCACACTGAACAGTAGCCCTCTCTGGAATGTTTACAATCAGTTTTTGAAAAGGGAAGCAAAAACATCTGTTTAAGAAAAGTCCAATAACTGGGACACCACCCTTCTGTATTAGTATTATTGCATTTGCCCAGCATATTCAAATAGCACAGATATCACCAAATGACGACTGCTAAATCCCAACACAAATGACGTTTAATTCTCCAGCCTGGATGTAATGCTTAAAAGGACTGGAGAGGAGAGAAGGAATGTTTTTCCTTTCCTTCAGACTGGATGCAGTGATTCTCTGCTGTTCTACGTCATCCCACAATACTACAAGTGATTCTTAAATGCTGCCACAAAACACCAATGTAAAAATGTGCTGCTTACACAACGCTAAACAATTTATCTTGCAGCAACTAAACACACACGGAGCCTTGGAATTTATTTGCAGTGGTCGCATTGATTACCGAGATTGCCGACACTGGAGAACAGCAGAAACAGCACATTATCTTGGGTAACAAACCAAATGAATCTCAGGTATAAACCCAGAAATGTAAGTGGATTTGTAACTGAGAAATTCTTGGGGACAAACAACCTACTAATAAAAATGCTGCTGCATGACAGCTGCAAAGATCCTCTGTGTCCCCTCACATGACCTCCCTTTAATCTCCAAGGCCTGGGAGTGGCAGAAATTTTTACTAAGAAAAGCTGGATGCCGCTTCCTCTACAAAGGAGAAATCCTGATCCCCTCCAGTCAATGGGAGTTTGCAAGCATACTTCAGTGGAGCCAAGAGAACCACCTCAAACTCAAAATAAGCTGTATTTAAAAGTTTTCTAACAACTACCCCTAAAAAAAGGGAAAGAATCCCCCTGCAACCAGAGGGCTGTTCTGCCCTGATAACTCCTGAGCCCTTGGGAATGCCATCTTCACAGGCAAAGCTGTGAGAACTGCCTGATCTACAATGAAAGCCTGCCCCATTTGCCATGAGTGCAGGCTCACACAGGAGCGAGTGCTAGCTCAAAAGGCCAAGTGACTCATCAAAAGCAGTTTTCACGGAAACTGCATCAAGCCCTAGGCAAATCTGAGGGCTTTAGAACTTCAGAAGAAAAACAGCCCCCAAGCGGAAGCTCTTTCTGTTCCTGTCAAGATCACAGCCACTGAGTCAGCCTTCGTTCAGAGGGCTTAGAGGTTCCTGTTTTGCCCCACGTTACTTGAGGGCAGCATCAGCTCTGCCTGAAGCAGCTCTGAATGTAAACAGTTTTGTTCTGAAAGAATGACAAGATCAAAACAAGAAATAAAGGCAGCTGTAAAGAAAAAGTTCTCGCACTCCTGTGAGGAAGTGCCTTTCAGAATACGCTGTCAAAATGCTTCTTTAAGTCCTTTGCTGTAGTGGATATGGGTTTCTGTTTTAGAACTACTTAAATTCGGAATTACCATTTGTTCCCTGATGGCGGAGGATTTCATTGCATGCCTTTTCCTCTTATTAGCTGCATCTAGAAATCAAGAGACAATAAAGTAACAATGTGTCAACCTCAAACTGACAATTTCACACAATTCAAATTCTCTCTTTTCCCCAAAAGCGACAAAAGTCAGACACTTTGGGTGGCAATGCATGAGCGTATTTGAGCTTCCCCCAAACCTGACATTTCAATTGAATTTATATTATTTCTATGTAAGAAAAAGTACAAGCTTGAACCACTAAGTGCAAACCGCTGCAGCATTAGGATACTAATCCCAGCATAAAGCAAAGCCCAGATTTTAACATACAGTTTTTGATTGTGGCAGAGAATCGATTTCCCCTGGCAGCAGCACTACCTACACAGAGTAAGAATCTCAGGAAAGTCAGAAATTTATGAAAGATTACTGGTTTTTTTCAGTCAATCCTTGTTTATTTTAATACAATCTCAAAACTAAGGCTACACAGAGCGGTATTCTAGTGTCCCAAATGCGTACAAGTGGTACTATGTTTTCTTCAACGTACTGACCTCCTAGAAAAACCTCAAGAACTGCTAATAAGAAACAATTTTACTTGTAAGCTTTATATTATTTAAGCTTTTAGTGACATGATCTTAGATCCAGGTGAAATCATCTCCTTTCACTCTGTCCTTTCTATCAGTATGCCCTGATATCTCTCCAATATAACTGGCAGCTGCTGAAAACAACGGCATCACAAGCAGAGAAGGGTAACTCTGGCAAGCAGGACATGGCAGGAGAAGGTGATAGCTAGAGAAAAAGAGTACAACCACCCCACCATATGCTGAGAGTTTTAAAGGCAGAGGGGCCATGTGCCCCTCTCCCTTCTAACTGCATGACCTTTGGCTAGCACGTGGCAAGGCTTTTGCTATTAGAAATCATCCTATTGAGAAGGACAAGGAGCTACTGCTGGTACAAGAGGGCCAGTTTGCTAAAACAGTGTCCTTTTTGGGGGGGGTGCGGTCACTTCTTTGAGAATGGTGCTGTACATTGGCATTTTTTATGGCTTGAAAGGAAATCATAGGCTCTCACCAAGTCTGCAAAAAAGCTGGGTGGTCTACCTTGCAGCACGTTAGGAAATGCTGGTGTAGGTACAAAAAGTGTTGCTTGCTGTCTAACAGGACATCTTTGACCTGTGGTAGGATTTTCTCAGTTCTTCAGGATGTTTGTTTTAGGGTATGTTAGGGATGTCTTGTAAAACAAGAGGAACACGATCCAAACAACAGCCCAACTTTTCTTGCTCCCCACACACAGGGAGTGTTTTCAGCCTTCTGTGTTCAATAGCCTGGATTCTGGGCACATCCACCATTCCCAGTTAGGCAGGGATGGGAGCCCATTTCCAAATCTACACTGCTCTCCCATCCCTGCTGCACAGAGCTGCAAGATCTCTTGGCACCTGAGACAAGCTATGCCCTTCCAGTCACAAAACAGAGGCCTGACATTTCAACACAGGAATGGTCCCTGGACCAAGAACAAGGGGATGCTCTTTGACACCCTGTTTTTTCCAGGTCATGGGGAGTGGGGGGGAAAGAAACAGCCCTTTTATACCAGCTCCTGTTCCCACTGCCCAGTCTCGGCTCAGCCTGCTGCAGAGGAACTGCTGAGCTGCTACGCTTGAGTTAGATCCTGAAAGTCAAAACTCTGCCTTGGAGCCACAGTGTCTGTACCCCACCCCTGTTTTACTTTCTGCACACGACTTCTAGCAGTAGCGCTTGCAGCCTGATTGAGCTCAACTTCCACTCAGAAGTGAAGGCCATCTTAGGACCTATTCCATTTTCAGTAGGAGTGTGTGCACTAGCTTAACTAAGTCACAGCTTTGGTAAATTCAGTAAGATTCCTGACTACCGCTGCATCAGCGAGCCCCAGGACAGCCAAATTAAATTGCATTTCTGTAGTGGAGGAAATAATCTTTAAATGTGGGTTATATAACCCTTTTGTTACACTAGAAAAGCTCTTTGGGATCCTTCAGAATGAAAGGCCCTATTCAAAAAGTACTGCAGTGAATATGAAAGACGCAAATGTGAATGGTTTAGCGTAACTATGGATTAAAATCCCAAGGTGACCACTCCTGTAGCAGCGCTCTCTCGGCTAACCAAATGCAAACTTGTGCATCATTCACTAGCATGGCTCCCATATCACACGGAGCAGACAAGCTGCTTGGGCCTACCTGCCTACACACGGTCAGAATAATTCCATGAAGGATCTGGACCACAGTGTTTCAAGTCAGTTTTGAGGGAGATCCAGGGACAATCAAATATAAGCATTTCCTGCCTCAAAATCTTTTAGACTCCTCTGCACATGCATGGATCTCAACCAAACCACTCCTGCAAGATTAGAAATCCACCACTCTATATAAAGGTGGAACAACATTAATTTTGCTCAAATGAGTTACTGACTGTAGGATGCAAACTTTTAAAACAAATGAAATCAATGAAGCCATTAAAGAAACTCACCATAGTGATTGGTCCTATTGCCTGGGTCATGTTTTGGGCAGAACACTCTAAAATTTAAGTTCAATTTTAAGAAAAAGAGAAAAAGTATTAATAAATATGTAAACAGTGTTATGCTGACTGATTTTTAATACATATTTTCCCCTCTTTTCTTTGAAAGTAAATTGAAAGAATTTTTTTTTAATCATGATTTTTGTTCAGCATTACCCACCTAGGAAAGCACCTACAGCACCTGCTGTAAAGCCACATACATGCACAAGCTTGTATTTGTATTTTTTTAGAGCCTCAGTAGACTCTGAACACTGTCAAGTTTTGAATTATCTGTTCTTTCACCCACTCTGCTTGGACCTACTCACTGCTTACATCACGATGTCAGACTCATCTCATACAGTGTGGTGATCAAACACTGCGGCAGAAGCAGCACACTTGTTGAAACAACTTATTAAAATGAGATTAATGTTTATCCAGGTGAAATATCAAAGTACTAACATCGTTTGATTGCGGCTATTGCTGTTCTGCCCCTTTGCCCCGTTCCAAGTGAGGTGAGGTGCAGAACCCGTTTAAATGCATCTGGCAGCCAGCCTGCTTGAACTTGTGGGCCCAGCAGAATGAGCTGGCATAGCCACGCCGCACTGTGGTGCATAATACCAGAGATCTCTGTGCCCCTTCCCATTTTCCGGAGCTGAGGCAGTCCCCAAATCCCTGGGAAGGGGGACACCCCTCTTTGAGGTCCAGGAGCTGAAAGCTGCTCAATCCATTCATTCCTTGAAGAGCTTAGTAATGTGTGAGATGGGAACATTTTCTCCATGATCATTAGGAGAGCAATGTGAATTCCTTGGAAAAGACAAAAAGCAACAGATATAGCAAGAAATATTCCTTATCTTCTGGATACAATAATGTGTAGAAAGAAATGTTTTTCCAGGGAACATAAACCAGCTTCTATAGTATGCCTTTCTTACAGAAGGATCCCAAATCACTTTTTAAATGATTTTGCCTTGTCAGAGTGTGGCTTAGCTGATCTCTTCATTACAAATCTGTTTGCCAAGACTAACACTCAAGTGTTTGAAATAATTTTTTTTAAGGTGAATTGCATTTACATGGGCATTTTCTAATTATTTTTTATTCTTTTCTTAAAAAAAAAAAATTACAAGTGCTGACCTTAGAAACCCAGACCATTTCCTTTACAAACCAACTTCCGCATAGGAAATTCATTTTGATACACAAAACCCAGATTTACATGTGCCCAACAATTCAGTGAGAAAGTTAAGTACTAGAGACACCTTACTTACATCCCTGAATTTCTAATACTGCCTCTTGGGTTTCCCACTCCCCTTTAATTCTATTCTTTCCTGGTTAAAAGCAATTTTCCTATGTATGGGAACAGCTTATAATCCACCCACAATACCTTGAGTGGCCACTTTATTTGGAAGCATTCCCTACTATCATCTCTAAGAGAAAGCTCCAAATCATGCTTTCTTCTCCAGGTATACTCTTACTAGCCACTTGCATAGCACTGTATGACTTCTCTTTTTTATTTTATTTGCTTTGGTAATCACTGCTCACCATCACCAAGAGGGCGATTTAAGAATTTAAGGACATCAGATCTCTCCCCATTGAAGGCATTATCTCTTTTCACGCACTTCTCAGTATATTATATTTCTCCATGAAAAAGTGCAGGGGGCTGTCAATCCATGCCCACCGTTTTTCAAGTCTTGTTTCTCTTCTCTCCAATAATCTCACGCTAGTGACAAATTTGGTGCTTCTTCATTTTTTTTAACCAATATAGTGCAAGAATGTTTGGGCCAAAATCCCTCAAACTTGCCTCACCATCTTTCTTCAGTCATTTTTCACCTCTTCAATAGAGACTGCTATAGTCTAGTTCCCTAAATTTCTATGTAGTACAAGTAACTAGTCTCATGCAATGTCATAATAAAGGCCATTTTCAAGTTCAGGTTCCCTCTTCCAAATCTCCAAGGTCACGTGCTCAGAAAGCCATCAAATCTAACCATATATTGAATGATCTCTTTATCGGTTTGTATATAGACTGTTATTAGTTCCATTTGTTTTTCAACATCTTGAGAAATTCAGTCTTTTTCTGTCCAAGGTATCATTTCTAAAGTCATATGATTACAGCCATTTTTGTGATCCCAGAAAGTTTCTATGTTTCCAACTACACTCTTATAAGCTTTACAGACTCCCAAGGACTTTATAAACATAACAAACTAAACATATCATCTTCCCTACAACTGGGCCTACACACTTGCAGAAAGATGGACTTATTTTGGATTGAGAGCCCTATGAAAGCAGCCAGGAAGAGTATTTTGGCACCAAAGAATCCATCTAATTGCACTATTCCACTTCTTCCTGAAACAAGTAACGATTATACAATTTAGTAGATTAATGAGACACCAGAGTGGCCTGTAATATCTCTGGCCTTGCACAGAAATGGGCATTTGGGGTTCTATGAACCTCAGCCCTTATTGAAACAGCAGCATCTCCAAAAGCTCCCTGCAGTCTCAGTTCTCGACCCCTTCATCTGCAAGGTATCACTCCTTCCTCCAAACAACTGGCTCCATCTACCGACAGTAAAGCAGGCAGTCCAAGGGCAGAAGACATCAGGACTAGCATGATCAGGGCATTTTCTTAGAGCCTGTTCAACAGCATTACTGCTAGCAACATACAGGAAGTATAAGAAGGTCTTAAAAGGGAATACAAAGTTCTCTGCTAGCATACAGAGGGAAAAAAAATCACCAAAATTCACCTACTGTGAACAGATCTAAAAGTGCTGCAGTCTGGTCTGTGCTGAGGCCGCATTTACTGAAGCTACTGAACCAAGAGGAACTGAGAACTTGGGTCAAACCAATAAAAATTTTTGTCCTTGAAGGCTAAACAGTCAGTAAGGAGAGATTTCCTCAGTTTTAGCCTAGGGACCTTTCAGGTGTGTTTCAGGTTCAGACACTGAATAGCTTCCTTAACACAGCAGTGGGAAAGGAAAATGTTTTCCCCATTGCTTGTGAATAGAGAACTTCAGGCAGTGGTGACTAAGAAGGACTTTAAGAAAGGAGAACATCTTCCTTTTTTTAAAAAAACTTAAATTATTTAAGTCTCTTTTCCTGACAACATCACCAAAGCCTTGACAAAAAATAGTTAGAAAAAGGTTTGGGCAAATACCGGTAAACTCCATTCACTTCATCTGTTTCTATCGCTGCATCATCGCAGAGTGCACAGAAGTAGTGATAACTTCTGCGACAGGCTCTTTCCTCGCATCCCACAGTGGCTCCTTTCTTGCGACAAAAGTTGCACATCTACAACAAAATGAGGTTTAGCTAGCAGGCAGACATTATAGTTCGCTACTGAAAATCTCAGCCTCACAAGGCAAACACCGTCAGCTGTGGGAAAACTGAATCTTTCCTTGTGTAACTCATCAGGCAAGTTCACTCCTGCAAACCTCTACCGTGTTCATTTTTCCAGTCACCTTTCTGCTGTTTTGCCTCAATTTCACACTGATTATTTTGTAAAATGATGCAAAGAGCCATGTGAGACACTGAGCATCTTTCCCCTTTCCTCTAAATCTTGCCCAAATTATTTCAGTACACAGGGGGTTATATTTATGTTTTCTATGCTAACTTCGTAAAGGAAAAAGATCCATCCTGGAAACAAGGGAGAAGGGCAACTAAGGACAAAGCCAATAGAAAAAATCCCACATAAATAACCTTCCTTCTGCTAAAAGAAAACATGTTTTCCTTTACACTTTTGGATTGCATAATTTTGTTTCAGACACTGTCTCAGTTCTCTACCAAAATCTCTTCAGAAAGTCTCTTAATCTTTTCTCTTAGGGAAAAAAAATGCCAGAAGAGCCAACAAATGCTAATGTACTATATTTCACTAAATATAACGTCAAACCAATGTTTCTAATTATAAATCTGTAACTTCCTTAATCAGGAGAACAAAGTACTTTTCTGCACTTTTTTTCAAGCCTAAAACAGGCCACAGACAACCTTCAGTGTGTACCCTACTGCTGTTTAGTACTATGTGTCAGGATTAAGTGCAGATTCACAAAGAAACTGCCTTACCAGCCGTTTTCCTCTTCTGAGTTCATTCAGCACTGATGCCACATCAAACCTTATATCCAGATTATCTGGGTTATACTCTTCAGATTCCACAAATCCCGAGGAAAATAACTAAAGACAAAAGAGAAAATATTAAGAATTAATACAGGCCCTCAGTCACCTACATATTCCAGAAAGAGAAAGGGGTTTATGAGACCAAATCTGTTGTTCCTGTACTTGCCCTACCTAAAAATACAGAGAGAAATCAGCTTTTCTTAAGAGGTTTCACCTATGTCAACCGAAGAGCTCTGCTTAAACCTTTTCCAGTCAAAAGAAGCTCCTCTGTCTATGTAGAAGGTTTCACATGACCTGAAGGTGGGTTAAGAAAAGATTGCAAAGTGAGAAGGTGAACTTAGTAAGAAATGTGAATGAAGAAAGCCTGGAAGGCCAGGCTGCCCAGAGTAAGGAGAAGGTGGTCTTAGAGGCTGAAAGACCTCCACACCTTGAACATCTTGTTATCTTGCCCAGCTATTCAGGCTTTACAACTGAATGCAGTGTCTCTTTGCAACTAAAACTTCAATACAGTCCAGAGGCTCCTGGAACAACTGTTCACTGCATGAGAAACAGACTATACAAAGCCTGGGAAAAACTCACCAACATGGATACATGCACGTTTCTGTCCTTTTAATTCCCATGGAAGTACTAAGCCATGACAATACGTGAGGATGGGGAAAATTATCAATGACTTTTTTGTAATCATTGTATATGGCTAATTTCAAAGAAAAGTGAGCTACCCTTATGTTGACTGGCAGGCACAGTCTGCCCATCATGGAGGAAACAGGTAACTATAAAAGCCAAACACTGCACTATTCCCAAGGCAGAGAAATCAGTAAAGCTAACATCCAACTAATACATCCAAATAACACCCTAAAAATAGGTATCAGATGTTTCCGAAACATTTATTCTGTTAAAAAAAAAAAATAGTAGAAAAGTAAAGATGTAGACATAAAACCAGTGAGAATAAGAAGGCAGGAAGGATGAAAGCCAGAAAGCCATTCCAGTAGCAGACACACCTCCTGCTCTAAGCAACCCTCACTGAAAGGAGGATCTGTGACCAATTCTGCATACCAAGAACCAGCTCCACTAAAATCACAGAATAAGGAGAGGCATTTTGCCAGCGAAAACAGTGTGTTCTAGGATCATAACACACTTAGAACTTCACCGATATTTTTATATAATCAAATTTTGATTTTTTTATTCCTTCTCTTATGCAAGACACAGACTGAGACATTTCCACCTTGACATATCAAGTGATGTATACTTTTTCCTGTGAAGGTTGACAAGCCTCACTCATTTCAGTGTCTCAAGCAGATCTATTTCTACTGCTAAACTGCATGTGTGTGCAGAACTGCAGATCAGCAACACAGACAACCTACCCTGACACATGAAAACACCATAAATCAATGGGTCAAGCTGTGCAACAATGTCCTCCCCCTCTTCAAATTTTGAATGAGCTCAGTTAATCATCTTTTCCACAGCTTTTCAATCTAACATAAACTTGCTGTTTTGGGCAATCTATCTTTTAATTCTAAAACTCTTCTTCTACTAGGCTGTTCTTTTAAGCTTAGTTTTCTAAGGGACATTAAGCATATCCAACATGCTACCCATCTGCACCATGTCAATCCCACCCCTCTCCAGTAACTCCTGGCTTTGCTGGCTGACTTAACCACATTTGACAGAGCAAGAGAAATTTTGAAGATAAGCAAGTTTCTGCCAGTTTCATGAAAGTCATTGTCCTTAATCCCCATGTAAACAGGGCTTGTGTGTCTGGATTCTGATTAGGTAACACGCAACAGCCATTTTGCGCTGTTTAAGCAAATAGGTGAGGAATGAGACAGCAATGAAACAGGCCTCATTTTTACGAGTTTGGTGCATCCTACTCCTAGTCCAGATTTATTCCCATTCCCCCTCTTGACTGCCTAACACTGGAACTATTTTTAAAGTTACTTATTTCTGAAGTCAAACTTCCTGTAGTTAATCTGCAGAAGATCATGAAATTGAAGATCATTTCCTGTTTCAAATGAAACAAGACAGAATCCATCACATCGGAAAAAATGGACAATCAGTGGAAACTCCCCCTTTAGCCCTTCTCCATTCCCCTCCATGTACTGACCAACTAAAACCACTCACCAAACAATCCTGATGAGCTGCAATATTTTGCTCTTTGGCAATGTACATTATAGATCCAGCCTCCCCCTCTGAACAAAATGCACATGTTCTTCTCACCATCTTCGCCATTATCTGGAAACCACCTGGAGCAAGAAGACTGGGACAAAACACAAAGCAACTGATGCAACTAACATACAGCAAGCAGGATGAACAGTGGAAAGCAGAGCTCACTAGCACTTTGTCCTCTAACTGCTGCTTCACTTGCATCCCCCGAAGCTTGGTTCTTTGCTCGTCCAGCAACAACTATCAGGAGAACATGCACAGTCTTCTGGGACAGCAGTGGGACGGAAACAGGTTCCCAGGAGCTCTAGCAGTTACAGCAGGAGAATAAGAACTAGCTTATTTCCCCTTAAAGGGTCACTAAAAAACCATGGGAAAAGGGACAGGGCTGAAAGCTTTCAAGCTTGCTCAGCAATGCATTCTCCAGTGACAGACCCAGGAGTGGGCCAGCAAGTCATGTCCTAGGTGTGAAACCCCTTTTATTTGGAGGATGTTAGTCACTGAAAGCAGCGGCTGCCTTGAGCTACTTCTGCCACAAGTAGGTCTGCAGTCAACCGAGGAGAGAAAAGTAGCTCTCCCTAAACTTCTCCAGGTCTTCCAGGAGGTGACAGAAAACAAGGAAGAAACATTAATTCCTTATTGTGAAAAGGACGTAGCAAAGAAGTGTAAGAGGTGTGCAAATAAAAAGGGGGGAGGAGAGAGACAGAAATGAGAGATTTGAATATTTTCTGCCACTGAGGTGGAGCGCTAACCTGAGCAACACCATTTTCTCTATACCCTGAAATTTGCCCCATGGACATCTGTTCTCTTTCTCTGGATATACCCACTCAAGTCTTCATTGTCCTTCTTCACCCAGTCTCTCTTTTCTTTTTCCCTTTTTTCACCAGAAGCCGCAAAAAGTTTAATGCCACCTACTTATTTCACAAAACAGTCTAAATGTTTCTGGAAGACTCTTTGCCCCCATTAGTTATTTAGAGCACCACTCAACACATTAGTAACAAAAGTTTTACTTTGTCTCTGGTTTCTGTGCAGGTCCAACGCAGAATCGTCAACGATTTCCCACTCCCACTAGGTGTGATATTCCAAAATGCCCTTTGCTGGAGACGTCACCTCCGAGAGCCCCAAAACCTGCAGGATAAGGGTAAAAAATGTCCACTTTTAAGAAACAAGAAGATTCAAAATGAAATTCTTCTAGTGATAGAGAGGCAGCAAGGTCCAAGTACAACACAGCCAGGAAATCCCATATCCCAGAAATTCTTGCACACCTTTCTGTGGCTTTCAACAACCGTCTCCCATCCATAAAATGGAAGGGGTAGTCTCAAGTGAGAAGAACACCAGAGTAAGGGGATTTTTTCCTTGGTCCTGCCAGGGAGACATTAATCTCAGGCAAGTCACTTCACCTCCACAAGCAACTGTTTTTCTTCCCATCCTTCCAACTCTTGTAAGCATTTTGGTAGGGTCTGATTCCCACTCTGAATCCATACAGTGACCATCACAACAGCAGTCTTGGAATTTAGGCATTAAATAAATGCAACAAAAATAGAAAGGTATAATAGAAACCAGAAATAAAGATGGGAAGAAATTAGAAAGCAGAACAAGCTAGAGGACAGAATATGCAACAGGATATATTGGGCAAAAAACAAATCACAATCTAAGGAACAGCCAGACACAGATGAAAAATGGAAGCCACAAACAAAAAGTAGGGGTAAGACTGGATGGTCTGTCACCCAGCTCAGAAAAGTTCTCTGCAGCAGGCTAATACCTGGGATCGATGCAGATACATAGGCCCTGCTCAGGCCTAGTCAGAGGATCTGGCTCCTGGGACTCTGGGAACTTGGCAAGGAAGAGGCTAAAGGTGGATCTACAGTCCCCGGTGCTCTTACAGGCTCTGAGGAGAAATCCTGGTGCTGAAAGATAACACATGATGCTCAGTCAGGGTCAATGCTGGGCCTTTGCTCTGCAGGAACCCTGAAGAGGTGGAAGGACAGCTCTTGGCCATTCCTCTCCCTAGCCTAGCTCCACAAAGGGAGCACTCCTGTACATCCTCCCAAGGATGGGAGAGCAGGGATAGGATACTGAGCTAAATGGGGCAACACATCCAGGCCAGCTGCTCTTGTAGTGAGGGAAGGGGTAAAGGCATAGTTTGAGTTCCACAGTTTAATTATATTTTGCTTAAAGAAACCTCTGCTTCTGCTGGTCTTAAAGCCTGTCACTCACAGGTTTCATCTGACACCCCAGTTCTCCTGTTTGAATAGGCAAGAAACAATTGTTCCTTACTCAACTACTCCAGTAACACTCATGTTATCGTAGATCTCTTATTTCCCCTCGAACAGTCTCCTTTTCAAGTTGAAGAAGCTGAAACTATTTAGTTGATTCTTTTGCAGAAACAGCTCCACATCTTCGATCATCCTTGTCATCTCTCAGTATCTAAGATCAGCAAACAACCTTCAGAATGGTGGGGTACCACAGACTATACAAGGGCACAATGGCACTCTGTATTTTTCTCTTCTTTTTTTTCTTAATAATTTCTAATACTTCAATCATATTTTGGACTGCTTCTGAGCATGGAGCCAACATTTTCATAGGACTACCCCAGATCTCTTTGCTAATTGGTATCAGGTAGTTCAGAGGCCATCACTGCTAGGAGTGTTGCTCTGCTGCACGCCTCACTTTCCACTTATCAGTGCTATTTTATAGTCAAATCACTCACTGTCACAAAGTCCTACTGCAACTCTTCACAGGTGGCTTCCACTATTACTGCTACTGAAGTAGACCGTAGGGACTAGAGGTGACTAATTAATCTATAAAAGCTGGAGGCCTGTCACAGACCAGTTGAGGTTGGAAAGGACCCCTGGAGATCATCTAGTCCAATCACCCCTGCTCAAAGCAGGGCCAGCTAGAGCAGGCTTCCACAGCCCTCCACTAATGACACAGCAGCTGAAGTCGCAAAACAGAAAATAGAGGAGAAGCAGTCAAGAGAAAGAAGCAATCACGTGCCTCTGGCTGCTTCTCTGAGCCCTGAGCCGTTTCCTGCAAACACACACTGACAAGCACAGCTTTTTTCAGTAGTGACAGAATGGAGAAAACCAGTAAACAAAACAGAAAGCAAAAAGAGAGATGCTAATATTGTTGCCAAGTGCCCAGGATAACACAACTTTCAAACAGATCTTCCTGAAACATTACTGGTTTATTTAATGATTTATTTTCCTGAACCAATTCTGAAAGCATCCTTGCAAGTAAATACCATTTACACATTTTAGACAGGAGAAAACTGAGGCACAGAAGGTCACAGAGCACATCTCTAGTGGGGTAAGGAAAAGAACCCAAGTCTCCCAACTACCTAAACCCAGTGCCATAGCTTCTGTTCAGCTCTTCTCTTCAGCTCATCATAGGGCAGGAATCAATTTATTGAAGGAGAAAGAAGGAAATTGCAGGCCTACTATACCACACACTGCTTCCTCCATCTGCACTTTGTGGGGAAAGAAGCAGTCCCAATCACACACCAGCTAGGCACAACCTGCACAAGCACCTTCCCACCCACCCCCAAGTCATTAGCAGCATAAATACATCCAGCCTTTGCAAGACTTTCAGAACAAACAAAAACAAAATAAAACCCATTTTTCTGACCACCCTTCGCTTGCTACAGGGGAGATATTTTAAGAGATCTAAAGCATGAAAAAAATCTTTTCTTTAGAAAGGCATATGTTACCATATCTGATCCAAATAATGGAGATGACTGGAGGTTGCTTACCAGAACCAAACTCAGCTACTTGCGAGGTGTTTGAGCTGTAAGTCTCAGAGGTCCTCAGATACTCCCTAAAGCACTGAACAAGGGGGTAATCTCCCTGCAGTAACACCCTGTCCTCTACTGACATGCTGCTTCCAGCATTTTAAACATAGCTGTGCCATTTGTAAGGAACTACCAGTTCCAACATTGCTACGTGTACTAAGCACCACAGAACAGGGCTTGAGGAAAAAAGGTGCAGATGAGAAAGAGGGCAGAGGTAACGCCATCGATTCCTCTCAGGTTAAGTTTCGGTTCCTCAAGAGAGCAAAGGCAACGTCATCTGTTACGGGGCAAGGCTGGTGCCTCTCAGGTTAAGTTTCGGTTCCTCGCGCCCCGAAACCAGGCGCGCCCAGGGCCGAGAGCACCGGGCCAACACAGCAAGGCCCGAGGAGGGGAGGGTTGTTTTGCTCCCCCGCTCGGCACACGCCGCTCGCACCCCCGCCGCCGGCGCGGGGCGGCAGACGTACGCGCTCCCTCCTCTCGCCCCCCGCGCTTCGAGCGCACCCCGGCTCGGCCGCCGCCCTCCCGCTGCCTCGAGGCGTCGCGGCGCCAGGCCCCGGCCCGGGCCTCCCGCCGCCGCCGGGGACCCCCAGCCATGGTGCCGTGCCACCGCCTGCCTCGCCGGCGGCGAGCGGGCCCGGCGGCGGCGCAACGGTCGCCGCCGCCCGGGGGGGAGGGGGGGAACTGGGGCGCCCTCACAGCCCCTCCCTCCGCCCGGAGCTCAGGCAGGGAGGGCCCGGCCCATTCATTGAGCTCCGGAGGGGGAGGGGGACCAGGCACCGAGGGGCAGCGAGCACTACGACGTGCGGTGAGGGCTGCCCGTGGCCCTCCTTATCCCCTCCCTTCCCCCGCCGCCCCTGTGGTACTTACGGCAGGGCAGGGCAGGGCAGGGCAGGGCAGGGCAGGGGGACCCCTCCGCTCCCTGCCGTCACAGGCCGGCCCGCACGAGCACCCACTTCCGCGCGCGGGGCGGGGCGGCCGCGGAAGTGGGCGTGCCCAACCCCGGAACGGAGCATGCTCAGTAGCGCCCGCTGAAGCCCTTACCGCCACCGCCCGCTGCCCGGACTTGCGCCGGGAGCGAGAAGCGCGGGTCTGGGGGCAACAGGAGGCGGGGCTTCGCTGGCGACCCCGCCGCCGGCGCTGATTGGCTGCCTGGCTGCCGTCCGTCCCCCGGCGTGGGCCGAAGATGAGCAGTTAATCGGTCCCGCTTCGCGGGCCACGTGGCCAGGGAGGGCTCCCGCCCCGCCTCCCGTGGGAGGTGGGGGTTCGATCCCCGCCCCCGGCAGGGGCGCCCCCCCCCCCCCCCCCCCCCCGCCGCGCCTGTCGGGAGGCGAGACGGAGGGGCATGGCGAGCGCACCGTGGGGAGTGACCCCCCCCTCTGCAGTACGGGGAGGAGGGGGGAGGAAGAGGAAGAGCCCTCAAAAGGCTCAGACAGATATTTCCAAAGTGATTTTTCATGAGGAAGGGAACATCCCAAGTCATCCCAGAAGAGAACCTTCCCCCCTCCCCAATGACCATTAATGTTTATATTTCACTTGACCAGGACAGATTCGCTGAGGAGGCAGAGAGATGTGTGTGGGCCAGCAGAGCCCTCAGGGGACAGTTTGATGCTGGACTGGCAGAGGAGCACGGTAACATCCAACTTCTCTAATAGCTGGCCTAGAAGGAAGGGACAGTCAATGACATTGCAAACAGACAGTAGGATTCCTCCTACAATCAATATTTCCAACAGTAGCAGCACGCACAATAAATCATTGAAATACGGGTAGCAAAGAGAGGGGTTTCAAGTTCCTAAATGCTTTTGATCTGGTGAAATGCCCTGCACCAGTCTGGAGGAAACTTCACAGACGTGCTGCCTCTGTGTTACTTCCAAAGCGGTCATGTTTATTTTGTCATTTTTCAGCCCTTGAAGTTTCAGCTCTGACCGGTCAGCCGTCTAGCTCTAGGTACAAAAAATTTGGGAACTTAGTACTTTCTTTAAAAACAAAACAAAACAAAACAAACAAATGAGCCAAAAGAAATGGATGACAAGGCCCCCTTCAGGTGGAAGAAGTGGTGATGGTCTCTGTAATACACTGATTCAGTACCCACTAATTACAGTGCTCATCCAGAACACAGAAGACCTGGATAAAATCCCCGCTAGGCCTGCAGAGATCTGAAACGCACACAGTTTACAGAAGTGTTTTAAACAACAGGCTACTGGGTGTCCTGGGAGTAGCTGTCCCAATCCATCATAGATTACATTACCTCCAATAGGGAATTTCAGTACAATCCTTTCAGCCTCAGGAGACTAGGTATAACCTCTGGCCACAGCATAGCTTTCTTTAACAGACTCTATGAGAGATCTGAGTGACCAAAACTATAACTATCCAAATGTTACTGACCTGCAGTTTTTTTGGTCAGAAGGTCAAAGACTGACTTGTCCTTGGTGACTGGAGATACTTGACTTCCTGTCTTGCCAACTCCTCACAACAGAGCTTTGCTTGTGCTTCTTTACTCATAAGCCTATCGAATGGGTAATACATAGGCTGATCCCCTTTAGCTATCTGCTGATCTGTTACCCTTGTAAAAAGATTATGATCATGCATTAGCTAACCACAAAGCACAAACAATACTAAGAGAAGCTCATTACTCTGTACATTTTTTACAATGTAACACACAAAAACAACAGATTTCCTGTTCCTGTTTCACATAGGTGCAGTAATTCTGCAAGCTTTTTGAACATCAGAGATTCAAGATTTAATGGAAACAGTAAGACCAGTAAAACAAAGGTTCAGGCCTAGATGAAGTCCTGCTGCATTGCATGAGATAATTAATTTCAGCAGGAAACAAAACTTAGATTTCCACCTTCCATATAGTTTCACCCCCACAACTTAACAGGCACGTTCTGGCTCACTGAGTGGCCAAACCAAATACAAAATGGGACAGTTTTAGACCAGTTCCCTTTACTGGCTGAAACAGCTTTGGCTTTCAGTACTGCTACACATATTCCAGCTATTTTCCTGAGTCCCTTTGTGCCTTCCCAAATGCAGCATTTAAGAGCTAAGGTTGGCCACTGTGTCCAACCTACAGTTAAATTGCATCTCTATTACTGAGATGATACACTACGTCGATTCTGGTATCTATTATCTAGATGATACTTGAACGAGTCAAATGGATTCAAGTGCTCTCACAGGTACCTAAGATTCCTACACTAGGAAAACTTTTCTAACAAAAGTTTACTCTTTATCAGAGGAAAAAAAGTTCTCTGTATAGGAAAACCCAGCACAAACCTCTTGTGATCTCTTGTTCCAAATCCCTGTTTGAAAGATTCCGAATCATGTATTTCTTCTGAAATAAGTGGAGCTTTAAATTAGCTCTTTCAGTAATTTTCCGGCAAAACACATCAACGTAAATGTGCTCCAAACCATTTTTTTCCTACACCTATGCTATAGCAGATCTTCAGCTGACTGAACACTCACCTTGGGCACTAATATTTGTTTCTTGGTAGCTCTTGGAGCCCTTCTGCTTCCCCCTATCAGAATGCCTCAACTGGGGCAGCCTTGCTCACTGTCTTGATGACTGTGGAGAGTCAGCAAATTTCAACATCAGACCACATCACTTCACTAAAAACAAGGTACACCGCACTGAAAAACCCTAAAATGGTCTCAGAATTACTTCTGAATCAGCTGGTCCTCTGTCAATGTTCTTAAATGAATTGCTTCTCTTCAGGTCAGTGGAAACTGTGAATTCAAGGCATCTCCAAAGCCCTGCTCCACATCTCAATGAGATTAAATTCCCATTAGGCACTCTTCCTGTCTTTTGATATCCCTCACAGGCTTACAAGAAGGCCCAAATGCATCATCCCATAGGCTCCAAGAGGTGTTTCACTTGGAACACTGCTGCCTATTCTTACTTTGGTGCTTGTGCTTAGTTCTTTTACATGATACTCTGCTGAAAGTACACACAAATGACATGAGGGACCCTATTCAGAAATATGCCAATCTTTGAGCTGCATAGGGCAGACAAGCAGAGTAACTGATAAAGCTATAGGTGCAACACGGTAACTGAGCAGAGATCAAGTTCAGACAAGCACTATTACAACCCCTATTTAATTGATATAGCCATTATCTGCAGAGGATACTCGCCAGTCACCTTCAGCAGAACCTGTGCTAATATAGCTACAACGAAGGAGCACTTACTTTTTAATCGTGTGTTCTTTGCAAGAGTATAGGCTATGATCTCATATCTTGGAGCGACAAGCGCTGAAGGCATCAGACTGCGAGGGGACTAGAAGCTGGGTTGTAACTCCTTATTCTAGTGTATCTTCATATGGAGGAGGAGGAAGAGGAAGCACCAGTCTGAACACAGACCTGACAAACACAGGTAAACCCTGTCTCATAAATATGTGCATCTAGAGTAAGATTCACGCTGACAAAAGGCTCTCAGATAGTCGCAGACCACATAGAGCAAGTAACTATTCTGTCTTTGGAAACATCAGGCCTGTGTTCTGCAACAAGAAGTAGAGCTTTTGCTCACCAGCCCAGTATGGACATTAATAGTACTGTAATTCCTGCCACTAATCTGGAAAACACAATCAACAACAGTAAAACGTACCCTTTTCTTCAATTGTTTGTGCTATTTCCATCTGTTCTTCCACATTCAGAGTAAGCTTGGAGAGGGAAAGATAATTTCCATATCCTCGCTTGTTTAAAAGGCTTATACCAATGTAGGGTTACTAGTAGGCTGGCCAGGCAGTTTGACATCTCTGACATTGTTTGATGCTCTCCTACATAATCCCCGCAAGCAAAGACAGATCTCCAACAAGGCAAGAAGCAACCAAGCTGAATGCTAACTGCTGCTATCTAGTGGTGACAGAGGTGTGGGAGAGAACTGAGGAGGGCAGGGAAGGCAAAGGGTAGATTTGGTTGGAAAAGGCATGGGACACCAAGAGGCAAGGCACAAAGGTTAGCAACATGACAGGGAGCAGGTCTGTGTGTGGGGAGGCAGGGAGGACAGACAGTTGTCAGAGACAGACGTTCTCCTCCCTGCTATGCTGGCATGTGGGGGCCTTTGTTTCCTCCTCCAATTTATGTGCCCAGAGTTGGGTGGTTGCGACCCTTGAAGGTGAACTCTACCCTTGCGTGAGACCTGGGGCTGGGGAGCTCCAGCCTCCACCTGATCTGATGAATTGCATCCCTTATGGAGGCCTGAACCCCTC
Source organism: Apteryx mantelli (assembly GCF_036417845.1). NCBI lineage: Eukaryota > Metazoa > Chordata > Aves > Apterygiformes > Apterygidae > Apteryx > Apteryx mantelli. Next base: position 32,476,841 of record NC_089978.1, read on the forward strand.
ATAAATCAGCTGTAGTTTAAGGAGCCCTGCTCCTCCAGGCTGGGGAGAAGCAACCAGAGCCCCTCTCCACTCCCAGTATGTGTGCTAAGCAGCCAGGTCTGTGGGGAAAGTCCAAACTCCTCTTCCTCTATCCCAACTTTGGGAGTAACCCTGCTCTTCTGTACATAGTCCTGAAGTTGTACGATGAAACCACACACAAGCACAGAGTGCAGTGACTAGGACAAAAGCTGAGGAGGGGTTGGCTTGATGTTACGCCAGGCTCTCAAACAGGGCTGGGGGAGAGAAGAGTCGAGGTTTCATACCGAGTTCAGGCTTCCCCACAGCTCTGAAATGTCTGTTAAAGATCCATTTTTAGAGGGCTTTAAATCCTCATGCATACTGAGATTACCATGAGGTTGGAGAGCATCATGGAAATACAGGCAGTGCCAGTGAGCCAGCCATGAAATTGTTTGTGCTGATGGTTCCCAGCATAGAGCATTACCCTCCACTCCTTAAGGCTGATAAATTGTAGCATGTTTTGGTACGTACCTGACAACATCATGCCTCTCATCTCGGTTCCTCTACCCGCAGTCCCCTTCTGCACAGCACACAGCATGTCTTTGGGCAAGCAAAGCTGAATGCGATGTTTGACAGAGGATTAAATTGTACTTAGGAGTGAGCTTAACGTTTATGATTAAGAGTCCCTCCTCTCTTGCTGGGGATGTAGGAACCCCATCCTGCCCTGCTAGGGGATCTGAAATGAAATAATGCTTCCAGAAGCACCTCAGTTTTCTTGGTATCCCCATGTAAAAGCTAGTAAGTGTGCAGGTCTGAGCCTCTCTCCCTGCCCACCATTTCCTAGGATCAGAAAAACCTACTATGAACCTCCCTTTCCTTCACTCCTTCCCCTCCACTGTAAGCAAGGCAGGATTTTAAGGACCACCTCCCAATCCAGTTTCCTCCCCTCCCCCCCCCCCCCCCAAATATCCAACTAAGGAAGGAAGAAGGTATCTCTCTTGCAAATGATGGGAAGCCAGCAACACAGAGGCATATGGCTTACAATATGCATAAAGGAATTGAGGCAGAAAAGGAGATGGAGCAGCCTTAGTAGACACATTAATGCAATTGTCTGGTAACAAAACTGTTCAGATTTTGGGACACATACCATGGTGCTCTTTCTCTTGCCAGACCACATTCTTGATCTATGCAGCCTACATTTCAAATCCCAGTCACAATACCAATTCCAGTGTGACCATACAGGAAGCTCTGAAAAGTCATACAGCATCTGTAGTGCGCATCAGTGGTGGTTAATGAGGAATCTGCGTAGGAGCTGTAATGGAGTCTTCAGTTAGTAAGCGAACAAACATTAGAAGAAGGTGTCTGGTGGGTGAATTTGTGGGATTAGCTGCATCTCTCCCACTCAAGCTGCCATCGCACATCTGTTTTCTGTTTACACTTGAAACATTTTTGTCAGGGAAGATGTTCCTGCGTTGTACTGTTTTGGCTAAGCCTTAGACAGCAGATTTGCTTTGGGATACACTGCCACGTACCCATCGGTCAGGGAGCAAGTTTGGGCCTCTGAAGGGCGCTGCTGGTTGGTAGTCTGCCTCCAGCTCTGTTCTGGATGGAGCAAGCTCCCCCCAGGGCATGTCCCAGGCCCTGTTCTGGAGACAATCCACTAAAGCAGCTGTTTCCACAAGGCAGTGTGGATGAGACTGATCCATGCTCCAATCCACACAGTCCTCCAGTGCTATCCTGTCAGTGTCTGCACCCTTAAATGCCCCATCCAAAATGCCCACGCAATTGCCCACACTCCAAAGCATCTGACATGTATCCACAGTCAGTATTAAAAAAAACAAAAAAAACAAAAAAACAAACACTCTTGACAGTGTTGCAACACAATCCTGTATTTTTTTCCTTTTGAAGCATCCAAAACAAAAAAACAGCTTCTTTTGGCCACAGGTACCATGTTTGTCCACAGTAATAAAGCAAAGACACAACCAATTAAAAGGGGTCTAACCCTAAGCCATGTAGACATTAGCCAGTCTGCAGCCTCTTGGCCTCAGGGCCAAGAATTGGTTTCTGTTTCATTTTTATTTTGCAATATAGATGTAGCCTTGGAATCTCTACTCTGTGGCTACAGCAGTCTCGAGCCTATTTCTTTCCCATATGCAATTGCCTAAATGGTCACTGCCTTTTGCAAACAGTGTTTCTGTCTCTGCTCTGTAAAGCAGGAAATCCAATGGTAAAATCTGCTAATGGCTGAGCAAACATCACCTGACAATTCTGCATGATCTTACATGCACGACCTTCTGGAGTATCAACACCAAGAAAACTCAAGCTTCTGAAATTCAGGAAGTTAAGGTAAGGTAAGGTGAACTCTACAGGCAGTTTAAAATCTGCTTTCTTTGCACAAGGCTCCAGCATACTCAAAAGCCACAACTACCCCATTCTGCATACCCATGCCTTGCTCTATTTCAGAGACAGAATATTGCACCTATCAAATTTTACAGCTTCCTCACTCACCTGCACTCGGTGTCATCTAATATAGCCTCTTTCTTTCCTACCAACCTGCTGACAAACCCCACGGCAAGAGGGACTTCTGTGTCCCACCTAATACTCATTATACATCATGACACTGAAATGAGGCACAGTGGATTTCTCAGAGATTTCTGTGTGTCATAATCACACAGAGGGATGCAATCAAACAAACAAGCAATGTCATCTCTCCCCTGAAGGAGCAGGACTTTCCCAGCTCACTTTGTAGCACAACCACAGCTCTGCAAAACTGTTCTGATTAACCTCATCACCATTCAAGACTATTTGTCTCACTGCATCTACCAGGCTTAGGTATATTTAGATCATTCTCATTACCTTCTGGCAACCTCCGAGCAGACCGAATTGCATTCATAGGAGTTTCAGAAATCTTGAGTTTTCCTAACTCAGCCTTCTGGAAGGGCACAAATAACATCAGCTAACTGTTGCTCTGCATCAATCTTGTTTTTGTTGCAGACTGTACAGAAGGATGAGTTCTTCCAGTATATCATGAACTTTGCTTGTGAATGAAAAAGGAAGGAGGAAAAAAAAGACTAGGAGCACAGAAATAATCTAGGAAGAGTTTTATGCTTATTCTTATGACAAGCAGTTCTGACTGCAAACTATAAAAATGAAATTTAAATGTGAATTAAAAAAAATGATCAGATGAGAGGCATTTTATTTGGACATAATTAGCACCACAGATTTGTTGAAGTGCATTGTTCACTGCATAGTCCCTTCCAGTATATGAATCTCCAGGTACACCAAGTGCTGACAATAGGAAAATTTTGCCTATAAGGTTTTTTTCCTGCACTTCTGAAATCCACACTGACATGAAATCTCTGTCTCTGGCATGCTTCCAGCTTCATAACCATAATCCCACGTAAGTTCAGTTCCGGCTTTCACATGCCTAAGAAATAAAACACTTGGTCAATTTGTTTGAACCAACTGAAAGAGTACTGTGCTTACAATTCGTCAACAACAACTCACATGCAGACCCCAAAACAGAAGGGGACAGGAAGCATTGCACAGACAGCTTGCTGGGGGAGAACCAAGACGTACAAGGAGTCTCTGGCACATGCATGCTGCTTTGCCTACCAAAGCTACGGAGAGTGTAAATACCCATAGCTAGGAGAAAAGAATTTCATCAAGCAATGCCATAAGGTCAGAGTCTAAACAACCTGTTCTAACTTCCAGGTAAATTCTGGGAAACAACATACACACACACACACACACACACACAAAAAGAGCATGTATCAGTGAAAACATACAAATGGGAATACAACCAGTTTTGTTCTTTTCACTACGTACAGTGCATCATCTAAGTTCAAACAGATCCATAGATACACTGGTGATGAATATTATCATCTTTGGTCTGACAAGCTCCATTTTAATGGAATTCCACTGTTTCTGTGCACAAAGCCCAAGACTCGAAGTAAATGCATGCTCCTCATACCCCTTCTATGAACCAACCACTATGACAAAAATGGAAGAGAAGCAATTTCTTACGCAGGAAATTCATTGTCTGAAACAAATACCAAATTAAATACTTGCGACTAGGATGCTTCAATTTGAGACACAGACAACTGAGGGAAGATACAATAAAATATGAGTATTACAAAGAAGGGAGCAATTCTCTGATATTTCTCACAGGACAAATAAAGGACATCCAGTGAATTATCAAGCAGCAGGCTGAGAACAAACAAAATGAAGACTTCAAACAGCACATAATTGCAATATGGGACTCGCTGCCTTAGGATGTTCTGGAGGACAAAAATGTCAAACAGATGAAAAAGGGACCAGGCAAGCTCATAGAAGATGCACCATTAAGCTTGATGATCTAGATGCAGTCCTTAATGTAGAAAACTTCTAAACAGCTGATTGCTAGAAAGCGAGAGGACAAGCCAGAGGAACATTCCTTCAGCAAAATCTTTTCTTCCCTAACTGTCTTCTGCTGGCCACTTTTACTTCTCTTCACTGGCCTCAAACCTCACTATATGTTTCTTTCCTTTACCAAGTACCTGCGGAAGAGACTTTAGCTAAAACAAAATCTCTTTCTGCTGTATTTCAAAACATTGTCTTCAGAGTCCTCTGAATCTCTCCTTACAGGGTAATCACAGTGCATCTGTGTTAGCATGGGACCAAGGGCTGGGCCCAGGGTTGCTAGGCTCCCCAGAGGATCAGTGTTCCCTGGAGTCCATTTGTCTTCACTTCTCTGGAAAAAACCCTCTCCTCTGTATTGTAAATTCTCACCTAACACTCCCAGTGCCACAACCATCAGCTCTGCTTCTTTCCTACAATGAACCTTTCTCTTCCCCAGCTTAGCCGTCTTCTTCATCTTATGCCCCACTGGCACCAGCTCTCTCTAGCTTCCTTCGTGTCATCCACAGGGGTAAGACCCACATCTTAAGCTTCCAGGGAAAATTTCAATCTCTGAATATCCTTCTGCCATCCTCCAGGACATGCGAGGTGACACAGAGCCCTGCCTCTCTCAGTAGCTGTGGGGAGAAGGCCTGCAGCCAGCTTGTTGGGCCAACAGACAAAGTGTCTCGGCCTTAAGACTCTGCAGGCTCCAACCCTGCCCTATGGGATCCAGATCTGCTGACCATGCTTTGGGATGCAACACTGGGATCAATGTATCTTAGCTTTCAGAATGACCATTCTGAATTAAATCTATTTTTCCTCTGAAGATGACTATCACTGAAAGGGATGCATCAAAAATCAAGCTTGCCTCACTTCACATTTCAGTGCAAAACTGAAGAAAAACTCATTAGTAATAATAATCAATAGCTGTATTCCTCGAGTCTTCAGTGCACAATAAGAAGTCACCAACAAGAACATAGTTTTATGGTTTCATGACCTGAACATCTGCCCACTTAGCATAAATTTTCCTAATAGCTAAGAAGTGTTTTTTCCCCTAGTGCCTTAAATAAACGATATCATTTTTTTTTAAATTCACCTGTTTGTGAAGAACGCCACCCACGGGAAACTTCTGTTGTGAGTCTCTACGAACACACTCTGTGCAAAGAGATTTGGGCAACAGCTGTGCTGTGAAACAGAATGTTTGGATTAAAATCAATGAAACACCTAGTCTTTGGCTGAAGAACCTATTTTGTGTCAGATATCTGTCACTATTAAAGGTAGTTCCTTCCTCCCCTTCTCCAATCAACATAAAATCTCTATTCTCAATGCCACTACCACTGATTTTTGCTATGACTCTTTAAAGTATTATCTCTGTCATTTTACAGAAGTACTTTTCCTAGAAAAATCAAGTTATTTTTATCAAGTTGTCCTCCAGTAATTTATGGTGAGAATTTTTCCTCATCTGTTGCAGGATGCATCACAAATAATCAGTGACAGACATATCACACTGTCAGTCAGGAGAGCAGTGCTAGGGAGCAAGTGATAGATGAAATGATGGTGTATTTTGGCAAATGGGTACAAGATGCTAAAGGTCAGTCGGCTGTGTATAGGAACACATGTATGGTCACAGATGCAGAAGAAAGGTTTGAGAAAGATGGACTGTTCATCATCATCTTACTTCTGCAATGAGGAACAGCTTAAACTATGCAAGAATTTTGCTGGAAGATATTTATGTACCGATGCCAATGGGGAGAAAATAAGTTAAGTGCAGAGTATGTGCAGATGTGCGTATGGAGTATTCATATTAATTGGGAGTTCTTTGAAATTTGTTACTATTTCTGTCAACTCAAAATTGAGAGACACTTATTAAGCAGATATCTACACAGTATGCAAGACCACCTTCTCAAACTGCGATAGAACTGTAGAGAAACTTCCTAGGGTATCACACAATTTACCTTGAATCAGAATTTACAATGGTTTGGGAACAAAAAATGAGGCTGGGAGAAGGCTTGTGGTTCACTAAAATGTGCCACCTGCTCTCTGGACCACTGTAGAAAGGCCACTCAAAATTCAGGAGACAGATATTGCACATTACTTGGGGATATTCTACTCCTGGGCCTAGTGCTGGCAAAAACTACACCCATTACATCCTATGCATCTTAGAGAGGCACTCCCGGCCTGCACAACCCAACTGGCTGTTCTGTCACTTCAGCGTGCAGGAAGCCCCACATCATCTGCCTTGACATGCGCCCAACACACATTTGGGTTATGCAAGGACAGACTTTTATGAAAGCTTTCAGGTTTATGCAAATACATCATTTATTTATTTAAGCCAAAACAACTAAGAAAACACATGCAACTTTTTACTTACGTTAAGAAAACGCCCCACGTTTCCTTCCTTTGTGGCATCCAGTATATAAATATTTTCGTCATTAGCATTCTTCAGAAGTGCCCTGTCACCATCAGCCTCCTCACAAAATGCTTTTTGTTTTGCCTGCCTGTTTTTTTCCTCTTTGCAGTCAGCTTCTTGTGGTACATTTTGGGACTGTCTCACAGCACAAGCATCATCCAGCACAGCCGACAGGTCACAGGCAGCACCCTGCTGAGACAGACTCTTCCTTTTGCATTCTGCACCGTCCCCACCAGCAAGCTCAGTCTCTCCAATTTGCATCGGATGTTCTTCCTTCTGCTGCTGATTGGACTCTGTCAATGGACATATAAAAAGCTATTTTTCAGTATCAGTTTAAAGCAAGTCAGCAGTGACACTACGGGCCAAAGCCTTTCCCTTGCTTGGCTCTAAACTCTTACGTACACACCTTCCTTTGTTCTCCAAAATGTACGGAGCTTCCTCGCTATTTATAAGGCCAGAACACAGCTCTGCCCTTTTACACCTCTCATCGCTACACTTCCTGCTGCAACTCCTAAAGCACTTGCTCAAGTCTCCGGGGAGCAACCTAGTCTCTCCCTTCCTTTCAAATCCCACTCCAAATTGATTTCTTCCACATGGCATTTTATCATCCTCCTCCACCTTTAATTTCATTCTGGAGAGAATGACAAACTGTAATTAAAACAGAAACAAGACACACATGCAAATATCATCTGTTTCACACTCTCTCTCCAGGTTGAGCCCACTCCCCCCTGCCCCCATCGTTATATCCTGTTCTATTTTTGTTGTCTGGAACAAGTATTGGATGTGACGATAATATTTCGCAAGACTGACTTTCCCAGAATTGCACTGTATTTGAGAAACTGTTCTCATGACTGTTCAGCATTTCCCAAGATCAAATCTCCAGGCAAAAGACTGCCCTGTAGCAGTTAATGCACTGCAATATGCAAGGTAGTATTAATTTCTGTACTGCTAAGCTCTGGTAAGACAGCCTAAGTGTTATATGCGGACATCATCATCATTATTATGTGGAGAATAGGCCTGTACATATGCAAAGATCACTGTCTGCATTTTAAGTCTATCACCTGACGGGGCACAAGCCTACAAAAAGTGCTGTATTTATAGCTCTGCAAACCTACTTTCTTTTCCTTTCTTTGTTCCAGTGGTTAGTTTTGTTTTGCTTGACTGATGAGGCTGAGAACTATTATCTTCATCTGAGCTGGCACTGTGCACCAATGTATCAACTTCCTGTAAACAGAACAAAAGCTAATGAAAAGGCTGTGATGTATCGTTGCTGTATGTAGCTTTGGGTCAACACAGGAAAGCATCTGGATTTTAAGGCTCTGGGGTTAAAGTTTTAAACCTACTGTAAGGTATGGATATGACTGAGTTTCAAAAGCCCAAACACTTATTGCAGTGCAACAAACATCTTAATTTTAAATTACCATTCAAAATGAGCTGGAAGGAGTTCCCCACTCAATAAGACATTTAAGTAAGTGCTTAAGTCCCACTGACTTCAAAAGGATTTACACCCATGCTTACATAAGTTGCTAAACCAAAGCCCGAACAAGCTATTTACACGGTTTCAATAAAATGAACAGAAGTGGCAAGACTTCTCCTCTCCCACCAAAGAAAGGCAATTAACTGTGGGAGCTCCAGAAAGGTCAGCACTGTTGACTGTTCATAGGGAAATCCGATGCACATTCCTTAAGTGCAATGAAACTCACAGAGTAAGTTTACCACAGTTTCCCTCCTTTGCACATATTTCCAGGCAACACTTCACACCCAGATGAGAACAAATTCTCCCAGCTGTGCTACTGGATGAGATAACTGCATCCAACTTCTGAGATTTTCTTCTCTCCCTGCTATGCTACTCTTTGGGGAAACATTAGGAAAACATTATCACTCAGAGTCCCCACCACGGCAATTAGCTACAACAGGGGACAGAGGAGGTGAATGATTTCCAGAGATTCTCATAACTGGAGTGGAAGTGAAGAGTGAGGGTGAAGGAGGGAAGGCTGTGAGTAGAATTAGTGCTGTTCTCAGGGAACATGTTGGAGGACTGATAATGTAGAAGGGATGGGGTAGAGCTTCCAGCACACCAGCTTAGCTTGCAGCGTGACACAATCTCATGAAGAAAGTTCATTAGAATTTTTTAAATGTATAAGATGAAAAGGTCAAAATTAACATATATATTCAGCACAGTGAAAATGAACCTATTAAAGCCGTTTATTATTATTACCATTTTTAGCCGGTGATTGTGAAGAACAGCTATTCTAGTTCCAGGCCTTCTCATGGCTGCAATATTCAAATTCCTTGGACAAACCCTGTACAGAAAGGTCAAAAGCAAATTATAAAAGACAAAAAGACCCATAAATAACTCTTGCAACACATTTCTCTAATAGTCTTCCATTCATAAAGAACAAACTACACCAAAGTCTGCAGTCTTGTGTCACTCCAAGTTCTGTGACTATTTTGAATTTAAGAATTGAGGAGATAGGTTCTCAATAGTATTTGTAAAAACCAGCTCATCATACTAAGAGATTGGCAGCTGCTTTTATATTCTTTCCCAGTTCTCATGCTGAGACTCAAATTCTATCCTGTTTAGCTAACTTGATTATTGTATCAGCTCATCTCAAAATACAGTACCTATAGACAAAATTTTGCCTTATTCCTGCTATTGCTTTCAACAGTTTTGACACTGTAGCTTTCTAACAGGAAAATAAAACAGATGTTGCTGGGCCAAAGGACAGAGAGGGAGACATAGGGAGATGCAGTGAATGTGTAACAGAAATAGACAACAGTCCAGCACAAAAGAATCTCAGTCTTTTATAGCAGGGAAAGGTTGAGGTAGGATGGAAAGCAGTATCTGGTTCTAAGAAACATATATTTTCAAGACATCAAAGTCACATTCACTTTCATTATGTTCTGAGTGTTGTAGAAAATACCAGCTTCACCTACAATGAATATCTGTACAATGTCTAGCAATAAGTAATAGCTCTTACTCAAGAAGACTTACAATCTAATACATTTATATGCATTTCCTTGCCATATAAAACATCATGGTATTTCCTTGGGCTACTGATAATGGCAAAAATGCTACTCTTAAGGCTTCCTTAAGACTGAAACGTCCTTTTCACATTCAGAAGCTGCAGTGGTCACCAAAAGTTGTGACATTCTTACATGATTATATTTGGTTTGTCCTTTTAAAGGCAATCTGCTTGGGTGAACGACATTTAAGACTAAGCACACCAGTGTACTCTCAAAGTTTTTTCAGATTGGTTGGACTGTTACTTAAAAGGCAGAATAACAAAGGCTTTTTTGTCTATAATATTTTTATATATCCCACACTTCAAACATTTTTATTCTCAGGAAAGGGAATTAACGAGATTTAAGGTAGCAGTGTAGTAAACAACTGTGCTTCCCTGTAAATTACAGTAAAAGAACTTAGTAGAAGTAAAATCTAGCTAGTTGCTGATAATGATGTAATTTACAAAATGATTAATTCATTAACTTTCCAAGCCACGGAAATGCAAGTCAGAATTTGTGAAGCTGGTCTAGAAGATCGAAATAGGAACACCTTTCAGTGCAATTATCAATTTCAGGATTACAGAAAAATAAGAATTTGTAGATACTGCCTGTCTCACTGATGTGCTCTAATCCTCTTTCTGATCCTCCAACGCACTCTTAACCATGTCTGTTGCAAAAGCCTCTCAACTCCAAGCAGCAAGCACTGGAAGAGGTCTTCCTGCAGCTGCCCACCAGGTTTCATCTCTCAAGTGAAAATACATGCCTGGTCATTGTCCTACTATGATTTAAAATTCTATATCCTTTATTTCCATTATTATTATTATTTTTTTAAATAAGAGCTACTATGCTCTAAAAAGATACTGGTAGGTATTTTTAAGAGTTTCCAGCTGCAATTTCATGGTGCTTCTCACAGATTCACATAATGCTCTTCTGTGAAATGAGCAAAAACTTGCAATTGTTTATGGATGGTAAAAAGAAAGTGTTTACAAAGTAGTGTGGCAGAGCAGGGAGTAAAGTTTAGGAAAACAAACTCCCCACTTCCATCTGAGAAGACTGCACCATGCTATTGGTAAAACCATCCAGGTTGCTTTACAGGCTTTTATTTTAGAAATTGGAGCTATGAGGCCCTGAATGTAAAATGAAAACAGGATTATAGCTTTTGCATAATTCATTGCAAAAGCAAAATTTTGTTAGACTCTTGCTAGGAAAGAACAAGTGGCTTACAAAGAACAAGAGTTTAGAGATTGGAAGCAAAGGACATAACTGTTAGTGGCTACTTTGTTATCAAACCCTTCAGTGTCATGAAGTATTTTTAAATGATTTCTCTTTCTTCAAATTAGCATAATGATTCATGCCCTGAACAGATTTAGTGCACCCAGGAGATGAATGGGATTCCTAGAAAATGCCAAGTGGTACACATGTTAAGGGAAATTAATTTATATATTAATTATTATATATTATATATTAATTTATATCTGTCCCACTAGAAAAAATAATCAGGAATTAAAAAAAAGCTTAGGAAAAAAACCCACAGTTGAGGACATTCAGTTCTACTGTAAGTTTTATAAAAGACTTTCTAGAACAGCAGCATGCAAGTTTTGTTATGCTTATGTTTGCTCTGGTAAACTTACACAGTTGATTTATTTTCATCATTCACAGTCTGAGACAAAGACTCCTGCTTCTCAAGAACGTGATCTTTGCCAGTCTGCACTAGTTCAACCTCGGAGTCTGAAAAAACAGTGTCAAGTTTTCTTTTTTTTGAAAAAAAGCTGTGCCCTCTCTCATTCACACCACCTTGTTCTTTCAGCTCTTGATCAGCATCTCCCAATACTTCAGCTCTACTCATTAATCTGCCTGGAAGAAAAAGAAGGGTTTTTTTAGTTTGTTTGTTTGCTAAGAAGCTAAGTGTGTTAAGTCACAGTCACTATTCCAGCACAAATTAACATTAAAAAACAGCAAGATCAGTATTTGAGAAAGCAAAATATGAATGCATTTATACTAAAGGGAAACTAGCCCTTGCACAGGATGCACAGACCTGTGAGGGAAAAATCAAAAGGCTTTGCTCCAAAATGGTTTGAAGGCTTGACTGGCACCATCACACTGCAGAGCTCTTCAAGGTTCTTCTGTCCTTTTGACCACCTGCAAGTCAAGATCATACCGACTCACTTCTCTTCTAACCCTACAATATTTCTCCGTTGGGTTCTCAAAAAAATTCCAGGGCACACACCACAGGGGAAGGAGAACTGTACTATAAACTTCCACATGTCAAACTTCTGTTACCTGAGTAAGTACAAACAAATGTCCCCTTGTCGATATCATCTAGGCAGCGGACGCCCCAGCCCTTCTTTTCTGTGTTAAACACTTGCAACCGAACTTGGATGCCATGCTGTACAACTCTGTTCTGACACATCATCTTATCACACCTGCATGACACACTACACTCATAAATTCTGTCAAGAGAAAAACAACAAAAAAATCACAGTATTAAGCAATGCATTACCAAAACAAAGTTGCTATTATTAACTTCCTCCCTGAGCACAGATAAAGCAGCTCACTGAAAAGACAAAGACCCAGGCTATAATTGATTGTGTGGAGTGTTCTGGAACTCACGACTTCCTTGATTCTTGACTCATCAATTTTAAGAGACTGTCAGACAGATTTGGCAGAGGTAGACAAGAAAAATAAATGTTACCTTTTATTTTATAGGAGGAGATCATGCAAATGCAGAAATCCTAACGGAGCACTTCATTCTGTGCTGGAACAGATTTTAGCAAAGAGAGCCTGTCTGTCTGAACTTCATTAGCTGTAATAAGTTTTAGGATTTACCAAATGTTGCTAAAAGCATTCACAACTGTACTTTTGTGGACTTTTTTCTGGGATGGGCACAGTGTTGAGATTCTAGAACAACTACAATGGCAGCTTTGATTCTGTACGCCAACCATAAGCCAACATCACACAGCAACAAAGGATTAGGAAAAGGGGCTCCTCAAGCCTATGGGATCAGCCTTTGGCCACTGCAGGAAGTCACCTTGTACAATTCCTCTCCTACACTCCCGAGGTTACTGGCATCTTCCCCAGGCCACGTATGATTTTACAGGAGCTGCTAGCTTTATGATGCTGGGGCTCAGATGGCAATTTCAGAGCACCTGCCTAGACTGGTAAGGGGAAAGGGGAGCATGTCAGCTGGCTTGGGAGTTGGCTTACGTCTCCCACATCAGCCTGTTTCCTCCAGCACCAATGCACATGCAGCCCCTTCCCCACCTGCCTGGCCTCCTAAAGGGACTGCAGCACACATTGCAATGGGGGCTGCTACCACAGTAGAAACTGGAAGCACCATATCACCTTATTCTTCAAGCTCCCTGCATGCCCCATCCCAAATCCAGTAACAGCAGCTGGCTGATATTTCTTTAGGATTCTAGTTCTACAGAGCAGCTGGCTGGCCAGGATATGGGGCAAAAACAAGGGGTGGCTGTTGTTTCCCACTTCTTTGGCTGATGATGTACATTGTGATGATCTTGTGGCAGCCCTCCCCTCTCCCTTTTCCCCTTGGCATGCCTGAATGAATCAGCACACTACAGTAATGACAAATAACAGTATAAAGATAAAAAAACAGTATAAATTCTGGGTTTCTTACCCACTAGGAACAGGTCCCTCCAGTCTTTTATAACTGTATCCACGAGAAGTTCTAGTGCTTGGAGACAGTGAAATTTTACTACAGCCTCTTGCAGTTAGCTGCAGGCATGCACATTTTGACCTAGAAGATCAACAGTAAAACATCATACGGAAATCCAAACGTATTCGGAGCAGTGTAATCAAATTTAAATCTAGTTAATTTTAAATATGCTTGACTATATGCTCTTCCTCACCTTTACTCCATGGGGTCATTTCAATACCCTACCATCATCTTTGTCTCTTGCCTGGCTATATGTGCTTTACAACCTATAATTGTGTTTTCTTCTTTTTCTTTAGCTGTCATGTTTCTCCCCTTTTTCACCCCTCATTCTTCTCCCAAGCTCTGTAAAAGGCCCATGCAAGCAACTTAACTGGGACAGAAACTAATTATAAACAGAACATTGTCAAATGGATTGAATGAATAAATGAAAATCACTTGTTCTGGCACAGCATCCCAATCTGATGAAGTAGTCTTCATCACCTTCCTCCCACCCTATTCCCCAGGAATAGGGGGAAGTGAAGAATTTTACACTGCAAATTGGAGAACTCATGCAATAATGCTAACTGTACCATCTTATGTCACTACAGCTCCAAAAACTTGCAATTTTTTTTTTTGCAAACAGCAGCTGACCAAAGCCTGACCACAACTGCACAGCTCAAGCATCTCTTAACTGTTGGGGAAATTCAGCGCATAGAAGGTGCATGCTATGTGCTTGCTGTTCCCCACCGCTCAGCTGAAACTAAATAACTTGAATTACTGAAGCTTCATTATTCTAGGCAGTGATCTCAAGCTTTTGTTGGGCAAGGACAATAATACTGCACACCAGCATGTGCAACTGCTGTAGCTGCCAGTAGTACAAAATGGATTCAAGAACAAGATAACAACTATAGGCAGAGATGATGTTGAAGACAAACACCCTTCCTGAAAATGGACAAAATTATCATTAAATTTACCTGAAGGTAACTGTGTCAGCTTCCCATGGAGTAACATATAATTCAGAGTTACTGGGCTTTAGAAAAAGACAGCAATGAGCAACACCAGTTGAACAGGTCAGAACATAAATGTGTTCCATGACCACAGGGTTTCATAGTTTCTGTTTAGGCAATGAGAGAGATGGGATTTAGAGGCTGTGAATGGAGATGTTTCATCCTTTGCCCTCCATAATGTTCTATGTCCAAAATTCTCTCATCTTACCAGGCTGCCCCAACTCAGCTCCAAAAGATACCATCTCAAAAAGGAAGCTGCAGCAGAAGTTGGCATGCAGGATCCTTCCATGCCTGCCAGGAAAATGAGCCTTCCTCAACTTGCATAAGTGTCTCCTTCACTCCCTTCCCAAAGCCAAGAGATCTACTTGCCAGCTCTGCTTGGAGGAGGAGAGGCATTGCCAATTTGGGAAGAAAAGGAAAGGAAAGGAACATAATAATCCACCACTTGGTCACTTCCTTCCCTACAACTGGAGCTGTGCAAATAGCAGTACCCAAGTTCTGGAGAAGACACAGACATAGCAGTGTCAATCAACACAGAGTATGGCACAAGACAGCTACTGCAGATACCACAGCAGTGTCAGTCCTTCGTAATTTGGCACCGTTTGGTACCACGTGTCTTCAGATTGACATCACCTTGCTGTTGACACATCACGCGTCACTTGTTTGGGATCAGATGTTTCAACCTACCTATCAATGCAGCCATCTGTACAGTCACATGAGTCCACAAACATGCTGGAGAAATTGTTGAGATAATATCCACGTGGCCATGACGCCCTCCGATATTTAAAATAGGGTAATCTTGCACGGTCAATATCATTACAGAAGGAGATAGGCACAGACTCAGCTCCGTTGCTAATGTCAAAGTCAAATACAAGGGGTTCAGGATTTACAGTGTTCCTGCCCAGCAGTACGTATGTGTTGAAAGAGAAGTGATCAACAAATAAGAAATTGCACTCTGTTTCAAACAAAAAACTCTGCACATCTTGAAAGCTTCTCAGACTCCTTCCGCAGGGAGCTTTATAATTCACATCCAGAGATTTTGAAAGGCAGTCAGCTTTTGCATGTCGTCTTTGAAAGTGAAACAGAATCGGTATCTTAAGAGGATTTTCACCCTTGTAGGAGCTCAGTGGTCTGTTGGCAAGACATGCACTAGAGCACTTGTGATTCTGATATTGCAGATTTAGAGGTAACTTTTGTATTTCACCAGATGCTTCTGCATTCTCTGAACCTGATTTTTCCTTCTGCTCCTTTTTGCTATTTGGAATAACAAATGAAAAAAAACAAACTCAGTATCTTAGACAACAAGTAAACGTTCAACATTATTAGTACAGGAAATAATCAGCCCATTGCTAAAAGGCCAAGGGCTTCAATGAATTACTGTTTGCATTGTGCTACCGTCCTGACACCATATGAAGGTATTCACAACGGCACCCCAGATAAATGGCAACAGCTTCTGCCTGTGAAGAACTTACATACCAAAATATCAAAATGGTATTTTTATATATAAACGATATCTTTACCCTCATTTTCCAGATCAGTACCTTAGGCATGGAGAGACTAAGTCACATGCCTGACAGCCTGCATAGTCTGTGAAAGACCTGAGAATTGAACTCAAAAGTTTGAAGTCCCCCCACTAATAATGCTGGTAATACTTGTGGATCTTTATTCACAGCCAAATGTCCTGTTTTATTCTGCTGTGTTCTCAAATGGCAAATTTGATTCAAGTCTACTCAAAAACTCAGGCTTTCCATGTAGGCCAAGTTAAAAATATTTTCTCTTTGAAAAATGTTAGGATTCAAAACTAGGTTTAAAACATTGAATGAATAAATATTAGAGAGAGTTAAGAACTCTCTTAAATGCAATAAAGATTATGTCAAACAACAAACTTTGCTAAACTGGAAAAAAGCGTGAAATAAATACACTGACCTGTGACAGCCTTCTACTGAGTTTGCAGCATTGTTATCCATAAGAACAGCCTGCATTTTGGGTTTGTTCTCCTGTATATCATGTCCGTCAAAGACATCACTTGCTGAAAAAAATTGGAATACAAGCAAAAAACTTTGGCGATCCACATTCAATTTATAATTGAAGTTATTTTAGTTACTAAACAGGTAACTGCCAAAATACACTAAAGACAATGCACCTCTGTGAACTACAGCTAACAAAGAGCATGCTGGCAAGTGCACTACTAAAAAGCAGCTACTACTTAAAACCTACAGAAAAGCCATGTGTTTGCACATAGGTTTGCAAGCGAGAGAGTCTCTCAGTGTCTCTCTGTCTGTCTCTCTTTCATTAAGCTGTCCCACGTACCTTTTAAGCTTGTGCATATTGTTATTATGGAAATGCACAGAAACAACACACGTACGAAACACACATAGATTTCTCTTCATTATCTGAGGTAAAAGGAGGCCAGGGTATTGGGCTAAGTGGAGTCATCCACACAGAACACGTACTTTGAACAATCTGGAGAGAACAGACACACACACAAGCCAACCCTACTTGCAGCTAGCTCAGATCCATCAGGGTTTATTAGCCCAAACTTCACCTTCACTAGATACAAGCCACACACAGGCATATACACCACAAAAGTGAAAACCCACATGAGAGTACCCAGTCCAAAGTACCTGAGGAAACTAATAATTAGAGCTTTTACCATGTAATGCTAACAGATTTCTCAGATCTACTTTATTGTTTTCAGTTAAAGGAAATAAGCTCCTGCTGAGTAAAACAAAATAAATTAAAGCCACATATTGACTAAATACAGTCGAGATGCACATACCTTTTGTCAAGGTTAAGAGATCAGTTAGATTAGCTTCATTCACCAGGGCCCAAGCCTGCCAGTAATCTACATAAAAGAACAAAACAGCATAGATATGAGGTTTAATTTAAGTAATGATAATAAGGACAGTGATAATAGGAACCACTAAAAGGGAACACAAGGCTTGAGTCCCCTGAAGACATCTGTTTCCCCCCATGCTAGTCTACAACAGTGTAACACTCAAGTTGTCGGCAACCTTTTACACCTCAGTCCATAATAGACTCATCTAGGATTCACAGTAAAGTTACAGCTCACATTAGTAATTGTGAATCAGCATCCTCTGGCTTTCAGAAAGCTTCTAGAATATGGTTTCCAAATACATACAATCTGGTAGCCTCCAATCTTAGTAAGATAAGTAAACAAAATTTCATATAGAGTCTCTCTCTTTGTCACCAAACTAGTCATCTTCTAGCTAAGAAGGACTAGATCTTGTTAGACCAAATTAATGCTACTGCTGAGTGGGTGGAAATGGCCTTCAGATAGTAACACAAAAAAGAGACCAGTTATGTCTCAAGCTATTTCCCCATGCAATAAATATCACAAGGCAGCAGATGAACATCAGTAAAATCCCTGTTAATAATTTAGTCTGAAATCTTTACAGAACAGATCACCAGGAAAGTTCCAATTTAACTATGTCACAGATTCATTGCATTATCTGGGGGTTCAGGTTCAATTTTCAGCTATGCACTGCTGTAATATTTTGTCATAAAAATCAAGATGTGGGAGCTTGAGTACACAAAAAATTGCTTTACTAATTTAGAGTCAGCATTATAACACAGAGTATGTAGCTATATCAGTTAAAAAGCATCTCACACTTCTGTATATTTTCCTGCACAGAAAAAGCACTAAAATGCATAGATTACACCTACATGGGTAACTGAATAAAAAAGTCATATTTCTAAATTAAATAATTAAACCAGTAAAGAGAAACAGGTGCACTGTTCCAGGCCTATGAAACTTCTGATTTTAACACAAATAAGGGAAACAAATTTCAGTGGAAATTAGGAGCAATCTTATAATGCATTTCTGTTAGATTTTCCCACTGAAGTTTCAAGTTATAATGGTGTCTCCAAAGTCAAATAACACTTTATGGCAATATCATCTCAGTACGAAACCATTTAATTAACCAAGATCAGCTTGAAAGGCTAAAACTTCTGAAGATAAACAAAACGAGGCACTGCAAATACTTCATTACTTCTCAGAAACAAACATTTCACTTCTGTGTGCTTAGGAACCATATGTTGTTTGAAAAAGTATAAAGGCAGAAAGAGAAAATGGCAAAATACACCTGAAACAGTTAGCCTGTTTATTTTTATAACCAATGATGACTTTTAAAACAACTTCTGACAAGAAAGAAAAAACACCTGGCAGCTGGACAGAAGCAGTGAAGAGTTCGTGCAGTATGAGTCAGCCCAGGGACAAGCAGGGTCCATCCACTATTTATGAGGAATTAAATAAATAACTAACATGAGTATGCATAATTAATGCAGTTTTGCTGCACAGCAGTTGTACTATATATTATGTACTATGTTTAAAGAAACAAACAAACAAACAAAAATCAGATGATTTCTCAGACTGTAATTGGTACCTTTTATTTATCAGCTCAGACCTCAAACTTTTTTTTTTTTTGAGATGAGAATAATTGTGATAAGCCATACTTTTCTATACTGCATTGAGGTTGAGTTACCTTCTTGAGTTATCTGTGCTCAAGAATGTCAACTACTAAGTAATTTAAACTCAGAGATATCTGAATTGTGGCAAATATCATACAGCCCTATATAAAGTGGGCTACAGCTTGATCCCAGTCCTGCTCAATCATTACAATGATTTCAAACCTTGGTTTGTGGCCGTTCCACTCTTGATCTTTTGCTTCAGCAACAGCAGCACATTTTGCACCTGCTCAAATATGAAGTCCACTCTTCTATCTTCCATTTGTGTCCAAAACGTCTTCAGATCACCTGAAACGAAAATTTCCGTTTACAAGTCTGTGCAGCTTCCCAGGAGTCTAAGCATACAATAACTCTTGGTAGACTCTTCAAAAGCTCATTTCAACAACAGGCAGGGGCCTGGCACTTCTGAAAAATCAGTCAGGACATGGTATATTTTTGTAGGCTTATACCTTTAAAAGTCGATTCCTAAACCTAACCAGAAAAGTGAAACAGAAGTCAAGTGATGAGCTGGAACGGCTCCTGATGGTCCATGAACATCCTTAAAATTGTTTTTGAAGTATGACTACGAAGGATGCTGTGGGAGCCTTTCTCCAAATACTGACAGATTAGTCCCATTAGAAATTAATCAGCACTGAAACTCACAGAAGTGATACTGAAGAATATTTTCAACTGAATGAACTGAACATACTATTAAACGAAACACACTTGGAAATTTTTCATAGCCATACCCTCCTTCAGCTACATAAGTTGACTGTCCTGTCCTACGATTTTTATTTTTTTGGTGTGTTTTCCAGGGAAAATAATGTTCAAAATATTTTCAGATAAAAGTAGATTGGTAAATTTTGTTTACCAAGTTATATTAGCTATAGTAGTTTATATGACTTCTATGTCATACCTCCTTCTTCCACTAGGGATATTTACAAAGAATATAACTATGTTTAAAGAGTTTTTTTTTTTTAATTATTGAACAGAACCTGGTTCATCACACCTCTTCTCTTCTCCAAGTACATGCACTTGTGTATGTATATGTATACATCTCCAAGTATATGTGCCTTTGAGGTATTAAATCCATAAGAGCTCTTGTTAAAACATTAGCAGTCCATCTTTGGCAAGAACTCTGAAAAGGGAGTATGTTTCAGGGTGTTGCCAGACTATGCTGAAAAAGAGAACATGCTCTCTGTCATGGTTAACATTTGTCTTCTTCAACGATCAAACATAAAAGAATAATTAAATCTGTTTTTCCACTCCATAACTGGTGCAAGAGTCCCCTGTCGCCACACTCAGTTTACATTCTGGTTTCAGGTGCCAATTCTGGATTGGCAAATGTGCAGGCATTTATGATGATACCTCCCCAGAAGCCACAAAACATGGCGGTTTTGTAAGGCTAGCAAAAAAGTTTTTCCTTAATTTTTTCCTTAGTAGAGGATGACTATCAGTTGCCCAACATAACAAGAGCTGAGTAATCTTATGGCGGATCAGAGCCTGCAGTTACTCTCAGAAGTCAGAGGGGAACACATGGAAACAGCAGCAGTCAAGAAAGTAACAATCTTTTGTCACCACAACACCAGCTGCTGCTTACCTCTGCTGAGTAAGAGCTTGGTATTTAACATCAACACACAACATTAAAAGTACTTTATTTTATAACTACTAATTTGGAGAGGCATTAACTCTTCAACATCATTTCATGAGCTTTTGTATTCACAGAAATAAATAAGACATTGAAAAATCAGAGTCCCATTACAAAGATGCTCACAGTGTTTCTTGGAACCCTACCCTACTGCTCCAAAAGACAACACATGCCCTGGGACATTCCCACCCTTTTGCTCCACATGACAGTTTCACTATTTTAAAACAAGGAGAAACAGATATATTTAATATATGTGTTTAAAAATGCACATTTGAGAAATTCTAGTAAAAAGTTCCCCCAGTGCAGATTGAAAATGCTGCCATTATTTCTTATCTGTTTTCAAGTATTTCAATACATTTGCTATGTCTGGATAGCACTGGTAGATAGATTACTTCAGAGGACGGGTGACAGAAGACAGTCTTTCATTTCTGGGTCACCAGTTCTAATCTTGCACAGGTCAAAAGCAAATAGAACACATCACTACTACATTTAGTGCTCAGGTCACTCACTCATCTTTGAAATGCTTCCCAAATTCTCACGCTTGAGTGCCCCAAGACTCCAGCAGCAAATACAATGTAACATGGTTTTCCTTGCAGACATCGCATATGAAGCTCATGGTTTAATTTCGGTTCCCAAAAAACCAGATGTCCACATTACTAATGTCATCTCCAGTTTTAATGCTGCTGTTGTCAATCCCGGCAAAAAGGTCAAGGAATGAACAGATACAGGAAGCATCTACCTTCTCAGCCTTCAAAATGATTTTACCAGCTGACGACTGAGGGTGTGGACTGACATCTGGTGGAAATACTTCTAAAGCTGGCTTAGGCCATTAACTCTGCAGGGATTTTCTTTCCCTTGGTGGGATCTTTGTGGCCATATATCTCTTTTTTAGCACTGTATAGAGGAATAATGCTAGAGAAGGAACAAGCAGCCACAGCCAGGGCTACTTACACCAGCTAACAAAGAAACACTTGGGCGACTATTTCCTGAGAAGAACCTGTACTTCCAACACACATCTTCTACATACATGACAATAGGCAAAACCATTGTTCTCCAGTAACCATTTTTGCACTAGAAGTGGTGCCAAATATATACTTTCCCATTTCGCTCCATAAATCTAAGTGACATTACCTTCAAACCTCTCTTCAGTGGAACTGGTAAGATTCTCCACTTTAAGGCAGTCTGACAGCACTGCAGGGGGTAAAGAATAGACAAGTATGTAAGAAACCAGCGGGGAAATTAAAATCTTTATAGCTGCATACTTTTTCTAAATTTCTACAAGTAGACAGATCAGTGAGAGCACTGTGTGAGACAGCATTGTGGTAAGAGTACTCATCCCACTTTCAAAGATACACGGAAGTCACATGTCTGGCAGAGTAGTCTTGTCAAGACCTAACAAAACAACACTTGAAATAAGGCATGGGAGGAAATCTTTTTTTTTTTTTTTAACAAAGATAATTTCTTAATATACCTAAAGCATAAAGCTTTCATGAGATGACCCACACTTTTCAGCATATCAGTTGAGGCTACATAAGCCCTGCTTCCTATTAGCTTATATTTCTCATTTTAAAAATATGAATGCTGCTAGCACAGCTGTACTGAAACTAAACTAATTTATCTAGGAAGAAATGAAAGCTTTGCTACAGAAAAAATCTGGGTCTCAACAAATGCAAGACAAAGCATGTGTATCTGCACTGGAGTATCACTAGGGACAGGTAAGTGGCATTCTTCAACCACATTGAAGGTATCATATTTCTGACTATCACCACTAGTGACACAGAGAGCGAAAGACATACCTCAGTTATAAATGAGTTACTAGGGGTTTTCAATGCTGTATCTGTAAACTGTTTCTATTCATTCTGGCACAGAAATTTTCCCTGGCTGACTGGGAGAAGGGGCTAAGCGAAGACTGCCGGTTCCTAGAAGAGTTTCTTCTGAGCGCTGCCTAATGGCTGCTCGGAACATTTTATTTAATTGTAGGCTTACTTCTTTCCCTCTCCATCCTGCAGGGCGGCTGCGCGGAGGGACGCGACGCGACGCGACGCTACGCTACGCTACGCTCCGTCCTCGCTGGGTGCCGCCGGCTCACGCCGTCCCGCGGGGCCAACGGCCAGCATGGGGCGGGCGGCGCCAGCCTCGGGCCCCGGCGGGGGCGGCGCGGGGCTGCTCCAGCCGCCCCCGCTCAGTGCATGTCCGCAGCCTGCGAGTCAAAGCAAGGAGAGGATTAAAGCCGCGCCGCCCCCTGCCCCTGCCCCTGCCCCTGCCCCTGCCCCTGCGCAGGTACCTGCGGGCGGACACGCCGCCGCCACGGCGCCAGGGGGCGCTCTCGCCCCCCCGCCCCGGCGCGGCGTTAACGGTCCCAGCTCCAACCGCCGCCCCCCCGCCCCAAACAGCCAGGCCGCGAACCTGCCCCGCCGCAGCCATCGCGCCTGCGCGCTGCGGCCGCACCGCCCCCTCCCTCCTCGGGGCTGGGGCCAGGGCGCATGCGCCGAGGGTATAACGCCAGCCGTGCGGAGCGGTACGTTTCTGTTGATTGGACGGCGAGCCTTCCGTGTTGGGGCTTTGCGCGAGGGTCTGCTGGCTACTGAGCATGCGTAAGGCGGGTCTGGGCCGTACGAACGAATGGCTGTGGAGGAGGAGGTGGGCTGGCCACGCACGGACGCGAGGTTTCCTTTGCCGCTATTGGCTGCGGCTGGGGCCCTGGCGCGCGCGGCGCTGACCAATGACGCCACGCGGGAGGGGGAGGGGGCAGAGTGGCTGCAGAAAGGTAGCGGGGCGAGAGGGGGGAGGGGGGAGAGCCGAGCTGCAGGAGGCGCGTCCGCCATCTTGGGTGGTGAGCGGGGGGCGGGGCGAGCGCCGGGGCGGGGGCGGTGCGCCCGGGAAACGGGTGGGGGAGGGGACCGGCGTTGACCCCTGGCGCGGGTCGATGTGGGACTGCGGCCATTTGGCAGGGCGCCACCTGCCGGTGGTAGGGGGGGATACGGCCGGGTCAGGGAGCTGATCTGCCCGGGTGAGCGCTGGTGGTGAGGGGGGATGGAGCCGGGACAGGGAGCTGCCCCTCCCCGTGAGCATTAGGCTGCAGAGGTGTCCCGGGGAGCCATTTGGGGCCTGGCGAGGCCCCTCTGGCCTGGGTTGCTGGGGGATGTGGTGCCTCTCTTGGCGTGGGGGCGCTGGGCCCCGTGTGGGGTGAGGAGGGTGAGGTGTTGCTCACCTCTCTCCCTGCTCCTGGGGGCGGCGTGTGGCGCTTCCCGCAGCGGTCGTGAAGCCTGGGAGGCGACTGGTCCCCTGTGCGGAAGCAGTGTTGGTCCCAGCAGCCTCCTGAGCTCATCGGGGCTGCAGGTACATGGGTAGGGAGAGGGGTAAATAAAGGCAATATACTGAGGGGGTGTTCAGGCCTTTAGAGACTTGTCCAGGCTTTTAACTCCTGTCTGCCAAATTAAAATATTTGGTGAGTGAATGAGTTATTTAAACCCACTGATAGTCCCTGAGATTTGCCTTTGCCACCACTGGTGGCTGTAGCTGTATCCCATGATATGCTGAATTATTACAGCAGTTTTCATTCAGAGTTTATGAATATAACAGAAGTTTACACTGCCCTTAAAAATCTAGACAGTGTTACTTTCCAAGTGTTTGCATTGTAACTATGCAGAGTGGTTTTTCAGATGGACAAAAGTCAGCACACTCTTAGGAAAGGTGTGTGTGGATTCTTCTTCTAAGTGCTTGATATGTGTTTTAATGGAAGGTAACATACACAGCTGAGGGTTTTGTCACGGCTTTGAACTATAGAGATAAATTTAACATGCTCAAATCACGCTCAAAGTGTTTACAATCATGTGGGGATTATTAAAAGTACTTATATAGTTGGGAGAGGGAGTAGGAATTTAATTCGTCTGCATGGAATGCTATGTTTATATGACTTGCAGCTCTAGTCAGACCCAGGATACTCCAGAAGGTTTTGATGCCCAGCATCTGCTTTGTACTTTTATAAAACCTTTTAAATGTTTACATAGGCATGCCTACATCTGTGCCTGTGTTTGAAGTTGACTGATTAGTCCATGAGAACTGGGTAACTCTGCTGTCCAGACAGAAATGGGACAGCTAACAATAGCATTGTTGGGAACAGGGTGGCTCAGCTCTATGAATGTGCTGATAAATCTCCAAATAAAAACAGTAGTTTGCATTTTTAAAAGAGAGATTTCTCTCCCATAATAGTTTATTTTGAAACTAAGTACATGCTTTTCTTGCTCTTGGAACATACTGCATTATATGCTGATGGCTGCACATTAAGTAATTTTATTTTACTGAATTATTAGTATATGTGCATGTACAAGTGAATACTGAGTGTTATGAAACACAGTGTTACAAAACATATGCAAGGATTGTACCAAATGCAGAGAAGATGGAGCTGGTCATTGTAATGATTGTAATAATCAGAAGTTATTTTAAAAGATTTCTTCATAACATAAGTTCTTCCTTCTTTAAATAAATGTCTTTCTTAAGTATTATGTTTGTTTGTATGCTTTGAAACTATTATCACTAACCAGCAACATGGAGATGGTATAGCAAGCCTTCATAAGCAGTGAACGTTGTTAAATACCATATTTATGCTTGGGTAACAGGATTGCATATATGTGTGTTTGCCAGACACAATTAGGAAATGATTGCTTGTTTATGATGATGTACTTGTCATATACCTCATGGTCATGAGGAGCAAATGGGCTTGAGCTTTTCTTTGGCTATAATTCACTGAAATGCAAGTATTAGGAATCTGGCCATGATGACCACTTTGCTTCTGAGCAGCCAGCAGAGTTATCATACAAACTAAGGAAGACATTCCCTTTGCTCATCAGTGTCTGAGCAAGCTGCTGGAGGTTATTCCGTTTTACCATGATGGGGTCTGTTTTGCCTGTCAGTAAACACACATCGCTGAGGTCAGTGTTGGTTATTCACTGTGAGCCCTTTCCCCAGAAAAGGGAACGGGCAGATGCCTATGCTGTCTTTGGAGGCTAATGCAAGGAATTTACTAAAATGGAATTTAGGACTGATTGAAATTAGCTTTCCCATTACTTATGTGTATTAATGTGTTTTATGTTGGTGTGATGAAAATGCAGTTTTCTATATTTTTAGAAAGTGAGTGCAAGAGGATGTAGTGGTGCAGATGCATGACTGAAATTGTGTTACTTCATATAAAGTTTTTTTTATTAACAAAAAGCTTTTATTAAAAACTGGGAGTGGGAGAAGAAGTTAGAAAAACATGATTGCATGCCTCAGACAAGAGGGAAATTAGTAATATAATTTGCTTTTTATTGGAAGCAAAAGGAAAGGGAAGTATGTCTTCCTTAAAGATTATTAAGGAAGCAGTTTTGAAACATACCTACATTTCCTTGTTTTTGCTGTAAGATATGCTTTTTACAACATAGCAGTAAATTGTGCAACTGAGCAGGTAAGCTCAGTTCTTCCAAAACTTGTTAAATGCTGAAGCTCATGAAAGATGCTGATCTGACATGCCAGTAACCTTCATTTCCATACCCACAGCACTCCTCTAGCAGCAGGATAAGTCTCTTTGGGACTTTCCTGCCAGCTTTTGCAATCAAGACCTGGAGGTGAGGACAGCCTGTTCCACATGCTTATGCATTTGTTAACACCTTCGTTATGATCAACAGCGAAAGGGCTGACTGTCTAGTGAATGGCACTATTCATTGATTTGCTGAATTGTGCTTTTGTATTATGCAGTTCTAGTCATGTTTAGAGACTTCAGCTGCATAATTGCATAGACAGGCAGGCTAAGAATGGCTTCTTTGAGTGGAAGGGGATGAATTTGGCCTTAAAGGGTCCATCTCTTCCAGTTCTGTTCTCCAGTTTTTGGTTTTTTTTTTTAATCACCTTGAATGCAATGAGATGTGGGTGTATCTTCATATGGCCAGATAGGGTTGGGTGATTTGCAGAGACAGCAGTCAGACTCCAGACAGTAGAAAAGCAGTCAAAGCCATAGATGTTTGGACATTTGAAAAATGTCTTATAGTTCTGATTTACCTTATTGTACTTTTCTGACTAGATCAGGTCTTTATTTTAGTATTTTTCTTCGTGTAGTATCTGCTTATCAGTTGAGTACTTCTACCTGTTCTTTCTCTGTTGCATCCTCTCTGTTACTCTTTTTTTTTGATTTTTAACTTGTCCCCTCATAGGTAAGTGCCCACATCTCATTCTTTCGAATTGCAACTTTAACATGACATTTTCAGTTATTACATCAGTTAATTTAAGTATGGTTTATATGCAGTCCCTTATTCTTCACCCATCTAATCTATTTTGACTGTTAGATTTTTGGAAAATGGATAATTTTTTTATAGGTCATTACTACTTCTTTACAAAATGTGGTCAGTTAGGCATTCTTTGGGTTATCCTAGAAGTTTTGCCAGAACACATTATTATTTATGAAGTTATATATTAATCTTCTGTGTAGGTATATTGCTTACTAATTGGGCTTATCATAGACTGCTTACAGGCCCTCAGTGCTACTTTCTGTAATTCTGTTGCTATTCCAGATAACCTAAATATACCTAAAATTTAATATATTTGGATATTAAATTTTTGCCAGATGTTCAGTCAAAGAAAGGGGAGATTTGGGATCTTTGAGAAGCCATTTAGCCTGTAAAATGATTTTGTTCTACCATGGTCTAAGCATGTCTGCATTCCTGTCAATTATGAGTCAAACAACTTGTCTGTTTATTTGAGAAATGAAGCTTCTAAAATGCTAGAATGTTGACAGCCCTAAGGGAAACTTAAAACACACAGGCTGGCTATGAAAAGAAAAGGAAAAATTTGTGTCACTGTTTTAAACAATAGACTTCTTTCATGTGGAGGATCTAGATATCTGTTAATTACCAACTAGCTTGAGGGTTTTGGGATCTGGCCCAATATGCTGAACTCTTAACCATTCACTAGCTGACATATCCTTCTAGGTCTGACTTTGGAGACTGGTAATGTAATGGATTTCATCTTTAAGGATTGCCTATGTAGTGGGAAAATTTTCCATTTTAGCTATATTTCTGTCTTAGAGTTGCAGTATTGTTTGCCAGCAGAGATGCCGGACAAGTGTATGATCACAGCAAGAAAGGACTGGTTTAAATGTTACATAATGTTGGACTAAATCAAACAACATGAGTTGTCTTTGCTGTGCCACAGACTGCCCCCCCCCCCCCAATACATTGATCAAGATATATGGCCTAAAACTCCGTGTCCTCTAACTTTGGGTAACCCAGATGAATTAACAAAGTCCTGAAAGCCTGTGAATACAGTTATGCTTTAAGGGACCTGACATCTCTGGAAACCAGGCAGTAGATGTATATGAAAGGAACTCAAAATAAATGGATGCTTTGAAAACTACGGCTTCAAATTCTTTATCTTTGTTTCTCTGTCTGGATAGAACTATATATTTATCTGAAGTAAAATTTCATGGTTATGTTCTGAAGTAAAAAAACTGTGTTCTGACCTTTTTGATGAGCTTTGTGTGCAGGCTTTGCATGCTGATTAAAGTATGTGCACAAAATATTTTCATTAAATAGGTAGCAGTCAAAAAAACTTCCAAGCAGTTTTCAAGATAGAGTGAGTTTGTGGTGTTCCCACTCTAGGAGATGTATGGTAGGGTGCCCTACAACCTTCTTGTTTTGCCTTTTTTTTTTCTTTTTAATCAAAGTATACTATAAGTTGTAAACTTTCCTTGTGATGCCAGCTGATATAAGGCTGATAGGTTAGTTCTGATCTTGGTACTAGCTGTATGAATGCAAAATAGTGAGTACTTTTATAGAGCCTGACATAGAATTGGACTGGACATAACAAAATCCATCAAAAAGAATCATGTGGCAAAAAGTTGAAATAATTATTGTATATAAATGATAACCATTTTCAAGTAAAACTGGAAGCTGTAAGTTTTCAAATGCACTAAAAGGAGTTTGACCATGACCAGAGTAAATGCATGTCACAGTGCAGATCAGTGTAGAGACTCAGTATTGGGATTCTTAAAAAGAACATTGCTGCACTAAATAGTCCTTAGTCCCAGTCTCTTGTGGGAAAACTAATTTAGCTGAATAAAAACTTCTTTAGTTGACCATTTTTGCTGATCCATTTCACTGTGCTGAGTTGCGTTGGCCTAACTTACTAGTGGTAGAGGCATGGAAACTGGCAGTAAGGTGTGGAGAAAGGAAAAGCAAGGATGGGAAGCAGTGTTCTCCCTTTGGTTTGGTGCCTTTCTTTGTTAATAAGCATTATTGAGAAAGGCCGAGGAGGCCGCAGTCCACTGAACATTTTAAATTGGTACTGCCAAAGAAAGAAACAGTTTTGTTCTCCCTGTGTTTCTCATCCCTCTCCTGTTCATTTGTGTGATCACTCAGGGATCAGGGAACTGATTTGGGTTTAAAAAAAGCTTATTTGGCTCGGCTAATTTTATCTTGATAACTTCCTCAATCTAAATTGTTGTGCAGCCACATGATGTTTCTGCTTCTTCAGGGGAATTGGGGGTGGCCTAGGGGCAAAAATTAGCATCTGGAGATCGATGGATTGCTCTTTAATGTTATTAGCAGTGTCATTTATCACAGCATTTGTGTGACAACTGCTTTAGTACGTGCAAAGTGCTGGTGTGTGCAGAGCAGTTATTGTAGCCAGGCTGTTGTCGATGGGTCTTCTAGGCACTAGGATAGTTTTGCTGTGCCTTGGACTGACTGCATTCAAAGTTGTACTAGACCCAAAAGCCATCCTGTTTTATATAGATAAGGCTTATTTTGAGGGTGACTGAATTTAACTTCATGATTATTTTTTGTTGTAAAATTCTGATTGACTAGAACCAAGGAAGCTGTGTTTGAAGATGTGTGGGATATCCTTTCTACAGCACTGAATAAGCAAGTGAGCTCTGGGTCCAAACCTTGGCAGCCCTTTCTCATGTGAAATGTCCTTCAGGCTTCCATCAGTGTGCTGCTTGTCTGAACTTAAGTGACTCCAGTGTATGAATTTGGCACTCCATTCACAGAAGAGGATATATGTGCTATTTATTACAAAATAATACCAAAACCAATTTAGATTTTTTAAGATGTGAGTCCTCATGCAAAGCTTCAGTAAGATTGAATGCTGCAAGATAAATGGATTTTGTGGGTATCTGCGAAAAAGTGTCCACCAAATACTGCTGGTTAGGCTAGCTTAGTGTGCAGATACAGTACTTGGCAAGCTTGTAAGGAACCAATGAAGTGAATTGTGGTTTGGTGATATTAAATTTAAAGTAAAGGATTATTTTTAACAAGGATTTATTCTGTTAACTAATTCATAGAAGGTGCTACAAACACTTGCATTAGCAGATCAAGAGTTGCTGCAGCTGGGGATGGGAATAAGAAAGAAGGGACAGGATCTTTTAAAACTGTTTTTACTACCAAAATTGAAATATTGCAGAATTGTCCCTCTTGCTTCCCCTCAAAAGTGCTCGTGGGTGGATTGATTTTTTTTCCCCCTGTTATTTTAGTATTTTAGCCTAGATTGTCCATTTTAGAAATGACTGGTAACATTAATTCCAGTAATTTAGAACAACTTAAATCTCTCCATAGTTCCTCTTGCTTTCCCCCAAAGTTGCATTTTAGGAGCTTGTGAGAGGTTTGTGTGTGTGTTTTTTTCCCCAGCTAGTGATTTTTCCGTTGGATCAGTAGGCTGACCTGACTCGCTCTGCAGTTGCGTGGTCGTAGCTGGTGCAAGGGAGGTGATGGCAGAGGGGGCAAGACTTCCTTCCCTTTTTGGCAGCAATGGGCTCTTAGATCAACTCAAACCAACTGTGAAAACGGACCTGTAGACTCTTCTACAGCATGAGTTAACCCCCCCCCCCAATACCTCAGGGATGCTCGTGTCTTGTTTTTCCTGTTCCAAGGGACTATCGTTAAGATGAAAGAAAATGCTGAGCCAGTAGGTATGGTAAAATAAAATAGAAGTGCTTCCCCCATGTGTGACTGAGAAACAGCACCGCCTCACTGGACTTTGACGTGTTAGAGCAGTTGTGTGACAATTGCTGGATTGACTGATGTTCGCTGAAGACCTCTCGTCAGTCCAGCACAAAGGCACGTGCCTTTGTGGGCAAAGAGACGTGTACATGGCCAAAGGGACACGTACAAATTTATCGCAGCAAGCAATACAGTTCACTTGCTCTTAAGTGCTGGAAAGAAGTTGTGCGTGACTCTTACATAAGAGATGACTGAATATAGAGATGAAAATGTGGGAAGAAAGTTCACTTCCAGCAGCTCCAGTGTTCCTAGCAACGTGTAACATTTTGCCCTTTGTTTTGCTGCCTTGTCATGTGTTGGCAGTGAGGCATGGTTGTATCAGCTTCCTCTCCTGACCTGTTGCTTTGTCATCGTGTACTTTCATTTCCTACCCTTCAGTGTCAGGCAAGCAGCTGTCTTTCATTTCTTCTGCAAGTAAGCAAAAGGTTACCAATTCAAGGCAGTTATTAACTGGTGATTGCTTTTGGATAGCGGGGAAGCTGTTCAGCAATCTCTGATTTACTTAATGTTACAAATAAGGTACAAAATTGAACTTCATAGGTTGAGGGCAGGATTGGGGGGTGGTTGTAGTCATCTGTTAAGGTAAATAGATGCTGCATATCACAAAATCTCTGGGAAGATTCTGTGGATCATTGTTTTTTTTTTTGTTTTTTTGTTTTTTTTTTGACAAATTGGTTGGTGTAACATAGCAAATTAGCCAGGTAAGGCTGAAGCTCATGAATGCAGGTTTATTACACAGAAATTGTGTTGGCCTTTGTTCATATTTATCATCACCCCATTAATAGATCTTGTCTCCTTTTATATTACATTTTGTATTTAGATCTGTAACTGCCTGAGACATCTGTACTCTGTTGCAAGCATTAAACGCAGCCCTGGGCAAAATATGAAAGTAGAAGACAAAGTGCTTTTGGTCAAAGACGCTGAGGTTGGAATGAACTCTGAGGTCAATTAACTTGGCAGTCTTTAGGATATGTTCTGTTTTGAAAAGGTTTTCCCTTCAAAAAATCAACATTAATGTAAGGAGATACATGCTCCTGTGATCTGTGTTCCCCCCTCACTTGCCAGGGACAGGAGAAGAGCAGAGTGCTGCCAGAGGGTTTCCCAAGACATCCTCATGCTATTCTAGTTTGTTGGGAGGCAGCTAAATGCTAAGCAAACATGCAGAGAGATTTTGCTGATTGTTTTTTCCTCTCCATCCTATAAACTGAGTATCTCATCATCACAGTTCATAAGGTCATGGGAGAAGATGGCTGGAGAACTATGTGACTTTCCCATCCTTGAGGATGGAAACACGAGGGACTAAGCAGATCTTCAGTTCCACATGATGCACTGGTACATCACCGGTGCACTTCTCATGTAGCTTACAAGAGAGTCTCTCAAAGTGGGGAGAAAAAGCCACGTGTTCTCACACTCCCTATCTAGAATGTGCAGAGCTGAATATTAAAAGATAGCTTAAGCAAAGTAAGAATCCCATCTTGGTTTAGAAGTGGTTCAAGGACAGCTGCCAGTATATAGGAATGAGTATAAATTTAAAATTTTTTTTTAAAGCTGATTAAAGAAAACTCCACAGATTTTCTTTAGGATCTTTTTAGTGTAAATTTAATAAGGAGAAATTCTAAAAATATCGAGAACAAAAAAGAACAGTGACACATGTCTACTGGCGGCACTGAAGTTGTCAACAGTGATGCTGAAAAGGCAGAACTGTTGTTATGTACATCTGTTTTGTAGTGAAAATAAAGCTGGATATTATAAATAATCATGTAACAATGAACAAATCCTTCATATTACATCAGTAAATAAAAACTTAGAGAACACTTCTGAAAATTCCTGTTTCAAATTTATGGAGATTGAGGCATTATTATTTTTAATGCCTGATGTAAAGCTATCAAAAAAACTTGTGAACTGAGATGTAACAAATGCCATTCAACATGGTTAATGGAAAATAGGTATTATAAAAAGTCTAATACATCAGTTAGATTAAGAGTTTGATCTAGTCTCACTCAAAAAACCTGACTCCTGAAAATGTTATACTCAGTGAAGAATCATTGAATTAAGATACTGAGTTGTACATTCAGATGTTTTCTGTTTGTTTGGAGAAAGGGAGGAAAAAAACAAACCCAAACCCACATTTGGAATAAAATGCAAAATCCTTCCTGACAGTTTTATCTAGGCCATGCAGAGTAGAGAAATGACAAATGATGGCACACTGTCATGCATTTGATTGAATTAAAAAGCATATTAGCTGACTCTTTTGAAAGATGGGCTCAAACCTTTGGGAAGTTAATCAGCATGAAAAAAGGCTGGATGTACCTTAGGGATGAGAAATAGTATCCTAGAAGACAGTAATGCAAGGTATCCAGGATCATGGGCAACAAACCCTTGAGCAGCACTCCCTATCCAGAGCAGCAGCCAAGAGATAATAGTAATTGAATATGCCCTCAACTTTCATTATTGCTGACCTCACTTCTGGAATATGATCAGGTTCGATGGATGCACTTCAAGACATATTTTTAAATTGAAGTGGGTACTGATGATAGCTGTTGGAAAAACATATCTATGCACTTACTGTAGACAGTGATAAGAAGTAAATTCTAAGTTTGTTGAAGTGACTCGGTCATGTACCTACCTATAAATGGACAAGATGGAGAGACTTCAAGGAGCATACATTTGCAAATACAGAAAGAAGTGCAGTGACAGGAAGATGAAAGTAAAAAACATGTGGACTTCCATAAAAGAAAAAGTATTTAAAGTGTTGTTTACTAACTATTGGACTAGCTTATTGAGGGACTTTGTAGATTCTCCAGCACTTGAAATTAATAAGTCTAGATTCAAGACCTTTTAAAAAGTTGCTCTTGTTCAAGAAGCTGGTAAGCTATAATTATCAGGCAATAATTCATGCTTTTTGAGAACCAGAATAGATCTCTAAATTTTGAAATGCTTTGTTGTTAATAAATATATTCATTTCTTGTTTTGAGAAGAGGGAAAAATCTATCTGATTTCAAACTTCTTTTTTCCAGATAAGGTTTTATTCATAAGTATATAGGGAGCATTAAACCTTTTTGCAATTTTGAGAGAAAAACCAGTTCTGTGGAAATTGTCACAGATTTTCATCGCATATTAGTTTGAAAGTTCCTAGCTGTGTTGTCAGCATATATATATATCTTAGTAGAGAAATGTAGAAGTAGGTAGTGTGGTTGTTGGGTTAAACAATGAAGTATTAAATAGCTTACGTTTACCTCTTTAGTTACTTAGCTAATAGGCAGCTGATTGGATACAATTCTTTGTGTGCTGAAGTCTCTCAATGGAAGTTCTTGTGAAAGTAATTTCGTCTAGTGACGACAGCTTGTAGAGGCTGTCTTGCTGTATCATGGACAGTTAAACTGGTACGTCTCTCACTCGCTGACCTTCTCATGGGGCTCTGCCTGCTCTCGGAAAATAAGCAGTTTCTTTTCATTGGTACTTGGATGGAAATTCCAAAATTGGCAATAATGCAGGACAGTTTGATGTCCCTAGGATCACTGCGTTTTTTAAAGAAGTGGTTTGGGGACTTTTCTGTCACAATCCCACTATCAAGCCTACAGCTCCAAGTCCTTGGGCTTGGGAAGCTCTGCTCAATTTAGTAGATAGGAAATTTTGTCTCCTTATGACATTGGGCTTGGGCACGGCACTGGAGAAAGTCATATGAGAGAGAGGGAGAACTGAAGTCCTGAATGGATATTTGAATTAGATAAAGTGTTCTGCAGGTATTGAAAATCAGATAGCTTTTGACTGTGATATAAGTACTATTTCTTTGGAAAAATATTGGCTAACTTCTCGTGTCTGGGCTGATAGAGTTTGAGACCCCCTTTTCAATTGATTGGATATACCTTATTCACTTTCAGTGCTAATCATGACTGTTTTTATTTATATTGGACAGTAGCAGTGTTTTACCCTTCAAAAGTATAGATTTTGATAGCAGGAAAATTTATTTTTTGAATGCACACTGCAAAAAACACATGTGGGAGGACAAAAATTGTAAGGAGGAAAGCTGTAGAAGGAAAACAACTATATAAACTACCATTATCAAGAGAAAACTGTCGTTTCTTGGACTGTTTCCAGAGGGTGTAGCAATGCTTGTGAGTATAGAGCTGTATGCTGCAGAAGGAAAAAGCTGTCAGATTTCATTGAGAGACATGCCGAGGAGTGATGTTTGCCAAAGAGATTTCCATCACCGTGTTTGAGCTGATGATATATTGATCCTATATATTTAGAGATTGCCATTTCTGTCATGTGGCGAGTTGTTTCTTCCAGGTGTTGAAAGTCATGGGCTGTTCAGGGATCCTCACAGTCAGAGGCTACCCAGGAGCATAGTTGGATCAAAGCCCATCTAGGTGCCTTGGCTCTTCTTCCTCCACAATGGAGCTTGTGCTGAAGACAGGCTCGCTGCTGCGCATTGGTCCTCGTTCAGGACAGGCTTCGCACCCCAAGGAGTGCCAGTCTGCGATGTGCCTGCCACCTTTAGGGAATTCGAGGAATAGCCCTGGCTTATTCATTACAAATAAAGGAACTCAATGCTTTATCGGACACTTTGTGGTTGTGTGTGTCTGACGTGGTAGTTAATCTGTGACGTCTGTTGTTGGTCAGTGTAGGTGGGGGAAACAGTGGATGGCTTTTTAGTAGGGTGGGAATATGGATAGCTCAATTTCCCCAGTGGGGAGTGACAGTGTCCCTTTCCCAAAGTGTTGAACTTCACAGAACACTGTACAGGTTAATTAGCTTAGTATAGTAAACTTTTGGCTACGTAGCTTTCTAGAGAAGCAGAGGAGGGCTCCGTCTTGGGCCTGGAAGAGTATTTTTCTGTGACTAAAGCCTATGGTAGAGGATTAATGACAACAGGTTTCATTCATCACATAAGAGAAAGGATGATCCCACTGCAGTCATATTATGGCCTTACTGTGGGACAAAAAGTGCAAGCATCCAGTGTTGCATGACACTGTGTCTATCACATGAAGGCAAATGTATTTACAATCTGGCCAGGGATGAACATACTTGTTTACCAAAACAAGGACTCCAGAGTATTTCCAAAGAAGATGTCTCAGCGTGCATCATGAGCTAGACAAAGTGTTCTCAAGGTTCCCTACCCTGATCTCATGTTTTAAACTAATATTATTGCAGGACAGTAACTAGGAGAGAACAAAAATATGAGAAGATCTGAGTTCTCTTTCTCCAGGGAAACAGACTGCCAGAATTTCCTTGTGTGACTTTGGGCAAGTCAGTTTAGAGCAATGCTTGTTTAAAAATAGCAGCTGTTTTTTTGCAAATTATAGTAATGCTTAGGTTTCATTATTTAACACTGGAAAAACCTGCAATTCCTCATCTGAAAGCAGCCATTTACACTCTTTCAGCTTAATATTATTGGTTTTGGTTCAGCCTTTCTCTTTCAGGAGGGCATTTGACTTCCATGAGACCAGACTTGGAAGCTTGTTCTGTCTGTGGGTCTGGTTTTGGGGGTCATGCATCACAGAAGCTATAAGATGATTATCCCCCTTGGCAAGAAAAGGGAGATGTTAGCAAGCTGCCTATTTGTCTAATGTTTGTTTGGTTTCCATCACTATAATGTCAAAGCACCTTATAATTTAATGCATTCATTTTCCCATGGGGAGACTAAGTGGCTTTTCCAAGCTCACGTAAAAATGCGTGAAGCAACTGGAAACTCCTGGTTTCTTTGTTCTGAGCCCATTCCTTAATCAGGGCAACATCCTACCTCTGTATCAGACTTTCCTGATAGGGTTTGTTCTTTTATCTGAGGCAATCCCTTGAAAAATAAAACAGTTCTGTGGGTAAATTCTGGCCTTTGCTGCCCTGAAAAAGTAACTAACTGGAATGCAGTAAATCAGCGTCTTGATGCAGATCTAGAGAGAAGAGCTGTCTTGGAGCTCTTGGGTTGCTCAGGCTTAAGAATAAGCAGCAGTCTGAAGCAATCTGCTGTATCGAAGTACTGCAGATATGATTTCAAATTTTCCCAAGACCAGCAATAGTTATTCCTTTTTGATCTTTAAAGTTAATGGGCGTGGAGCCATTTGTAGCTAATGAGCATGACTATTTTGGATGAAACTTCAGGAGATCTCTAATGTGCTAATTGCCAAGAAGCTGGGAGAGTAGAGTGATCCTTCTCCTGGTATGTATTTCTTTTTATACTCAGCATGTGGGGTCAGCTGTACTTGGAGATGGGATTTGATGGAGCTTTGGCCTGATCCAGAGTGACAGTTCTTATCTACCGCCATTCTCTAACAATACATTTGAGAGGGCGCATCTTTGTGTGTTTTTTTGCTTGCTGCTAATTCAATTTCCTCATATTAAAATGGGTATCATAGCCAGTGCTCCACAGGAGTGTTTAACGTTGGTTTTAAATTAAGCTTAATTTTGTTTGTTTGCCAGTCATCTTAAGGAAAATCTGATGACAAATGCTTTAGACTTCTATAGGAGTGGTCTAAAAGAGGAAAAACCTTAATCCAGTGTTCTCTGTTTTCCAAAACTGTCTTTTCTCAAAAACAGAGCCACGCGTTATGTGTAAAGAAACTATCATCTTCAAAAGTAAGTTGCTCTGTGCAATATTTTCAGTGCACCTCACCATTAGAGTAGGATGAATATGCACTGACACAGCTTTTAGCTCTGAGTGCTGCTGGGAAGTTTGAAGTTCTGGTTAGTTCGGCTCCATTGCCACGTGAAGTTGTAAGGAACGGCTGTCATCTGCTTGCGCGTGCGAGCATGTTGCAAGGAGATGTCTTAACTTGCAGGACCCCATGATGTCTTACTAACTTGTGGCTAATGTTAAGAAAATTGTTTGCTGAAATTATGTAGAAACTGATGATTAAATTTGGTATTTGGAAGAGGACTGAACGGTATTAATAGTGTTTGACTATTTCAGAAATGGGAGATGGCAGGTAAATGTTTTTATGCACATGAAGGAATTTTGAAATCTAATGAAGAAAGATGCTACGAGTGATGCAAGGGCTATCTTCCAACATACTGCACAGTCGGGGCTTTTTCTCTATGTATAACTTTTTTTTTGTTGTTTCTGTAAATGATTTTTTTTTAATGTGTTGTAATACATAATATAAGATTGGGCCTCTCATGGTACACTGGTGATGAAAGGTTAAATTTTAGATCTTCAGCTAAGCTCTTTCTCTGATTTCTTCTGAAGTGAGTTCTTTTTCACATTTTAAAATCTACAAATAAAACAAACATTGCTTTTTTTTTTTTTTTTTTTTTTTTTTTTTTAAAGTACATAGCCCTGAAGTGGTCCAACATACAGAGCTGGGATAGAAGCAGTTTGGAGAAGTTCTTAATTCTGTTTTATGCTGGGACACAGTACATATAAAATATGTTAATTGTATTCATTAAATTACTTTTTAGAGCAGATACGATGTTTACATCTGTATTTTGTTTTTCAGCTGCTGGGCTTTAGTAATCTACTTAGGGGCTAAATTCTTGTTTGGGGTGAGGATGTGCAAGGAATAGGATACATTTAAGCTGTCTTTTTCTACTTAGAAAAAAGAATGGAGCTAATGGATGTCTGTAAGATGTATAAAATTTTAAATGTGCTGGCCCCTACATACAGTATTTCATATGCACAATATTTCATATTTCTGGTAGAGAGGCCAATGTTGGTGCCTGAGTGCTGGGGTAAAGTATATGTGGATAATATGTTCAGGAAAAACTCCTGAGCAGGTTGTGAGAGTTTGTGCAGGTCTTAAAAAAAAAAAAAAAAAAAAAAAAAAAAGCAAATGCTTATGTTGGCATTGAATAAAGAAGCAAAACGCAGTATGTGCTGAAGCTCACTAGAGGGAGCTAGGAGGAAGAAGAGGGGGAAAACGTGCTGAAGACAATTTTTCATGTTTAAGGATAGCATATACAAAGCCTCCATTTAAATCCTATTGCTTGCTTTAGCCCAAATACCGCTACAGGTCAGCTGTCGCTTCTGATTGCTCACCGTTGCCCGCTGCTTCAGATGGGACATCTCAACTTTATGGTCTTAAGCCAGAAGCACTGCTGGTTTGCAGATGGGTGTGGGAGAAAAGGTAGCTAGGGAAAAATAGCTGCTTTTGCACAGCTAGTATAGTATCCCTTTTCACCTTATTCGAGCTTGCATGAGCGGCCAAATGTTAACTTGTCTTTCGGGGCAGCTATCTGTTTTGTGGGCTCGGTGTACAGCAGTCACTTCCGAGCTTTTCTCCCTCCAAGGCTGTAGGGGAGAGAGCGGGTGTGTGTGTGTGTGTGCGTGTGTGTGTGTGTAGTAGGCAGAGACTAGAGGAAGATGCAGAAGAAGAGTTTAGCTGGCATTAATTTGGAAGGGCCACATCACTCTTACAAGGGAGCTGAGAAAAATGAAGCTCTGAAAGCTTATAATATACAAGCATGACATTACTATAAAAACCTCTCCTCCTATTTTACGCGATTTTTAAATGGACCCACTTTTTATACTGCTTTGTCGTAAAGCTAAATGCCTTGAGTTAGTGTAGCAGCTTTACAAGGGAGATAAACAACAGAAGTAAAGTGTTTTTAGTTCCCCTCCACACCCACCTGCTAAACTGTAATTCTGATATCTTGGGATCTGTAAAAGTAGGAAGAAATCCTATGGGTGGGTTTTCTTTTGGTTTTAGCTTTTTTTTTTTCTTTTGGGGGGGATCTTTTTAGTATTCTGAAGTTTCTCCTCTTGATATCCAATATTACACAACTAAACCTGCTGCTGCGTTGAATTGACTTTTGATTGCCTGGGGCCTTGGCACCGAGCGATTTTGGGGGAAGGCAGGCATTTTTTTTGTGGCTGTTATTACGTGAGACCGCTCAGGGCTCTGGGATGCCAGAAGTAGCCTTGGAGGAGGTAGGCAGCCTGCAAGTGGGTGATTAAATGAGCAGAATTTATATATACGCGTTACATGTTTATTACTTGCCTCCCTAAGTTATTACTACCACGCTCATCATTTGAGCTCTGTGGTTTCTCTTTTCCATTGTAGAGAATAAATAGAAAGGGTAGGAATAATGGGCTGTTTTTTTCCCCCCCTTTGGTCCTTTCTAGATGGCATGATTTTAAGTTAAGAAAGCAAGGGCAAACATTTCTCCAAAGTGCTCTAACCATGCTTTAGCCTGAGGCCTGTGTTCACTTTAAAGGAGAAAGTATAATGGCATTTAAAGATGTGGAGGCTGGAGCCCTTTAGCAACATACAGAGATTTTTTTTTTTCAGTGTACTCAGAGTCTAAAGAGTTGTTGACTACTCGCAATTAGGTCGTTCCACGTTTGAGATGGCTACAAATTCCAAACCGAAGAAAACATAATTTCTTTTGAAATATTTAATAACCTCTTGGCAACAAAAAAAATAACAGGTAAGAGCACTGAGTACTTACCACTTAATTTATATGGGGTGGTTCAGGGCCTTTTCCTGGCACCTGGGAATTGATTGCGTGGAAGATGAAACGGCATGTTGGGAAAGGAGAGGAAAAGTCTCCCCTGCCCCTTCCGGCGCTCTCCCATGAATTGTGTCTCCTGTCCGCAGCACGAGGCTGGTGGCAGGCAGGTTTCTTGCTGTCCCTGTGTGTCAAGGGCTACCGTTAAGGTTACGGAGCATTTCCTCAGGGAGAAGACTGCCGGAGTGGAAGCGTAAATTGAGCGCATGTGAACACAGCGTGCTCCTCCGAGCCGTGAAAACGGGCAGATTGAGTCCGAAATGGAGGAAAACGGCTTTCCAGGTAATGATCTTAGGTTTACAGAGTGTTCTTACTCACAACGGGCTATGAATACTGCTGTGAGTGGGGTGAAAACAGCTTTTTCTGCTGTTATTCAAGCAACTGCTGGGCAGTGCACAGCAGCACTGAACGTTGTCTTGTAGCGGCAACAGAGGGGTGTCTTTTCACCTGTTGAAGCGTTGATGGGTGTACTACAGAAAGGTTATAATTTCCCTAGGGAGAGTTCAGCTAGAGGAAAAACAGGAGTTAATTCTCTTGAAAATCAAAATACGCAGAGGAAATCGATGACATAACAGACTTAGATGTCTGTGCTGTTTTGGGAAAAGCCAGTACCTTCAGTAGGAGCCCCAGGGCAGTTATTTTTATCGTCCGACTTGGTGTCTGCTCGAAGGCTGCGGCACCCCGTTAAACCACGCTCAGCATCAGGAGGAGCATAAGGTACCGCGGTGCAGATGGGTCCCCCTCGAGTTTGCAGCCCAGCCATGGGGTGGGGGCGAGCCGGGCACTGCGGGGGCGATGGCCCGGATCGGAACAGCGTGACCCACGTGCCCTCTGCGGCTGGCGGCCAACAGGACCGTTCCTGAAGGCTGCTCATCCCAAGCTGAGCTGGTGTCCACGACGCCCCTCGTGGGGCTTTCCTCCCTCTGTAGGCCACTGACGGGGCAACCTGAGTTACTTACCTGCAAGAGACGTCCTGCTGGGGACAGCTGAAGCAAAGTGAGGTGAATCCAGCCTTTGAGTCCATGTTGGAGGGATGTTTCAGTATCAGTTTGGAGCCCAAAATGCCGCTTGTGCCCCTCATTGCAGCGCTGCTGGGTGCAAAGCACCAGCCCAGGTTTTCCAGGGCTGCTATAGAAGCTGGTTTTCAGGACAACCCAAAAATATAGGGATGAGTTGTCCTGATGATCTGTTATGTAAAGCATAAGCACAAATCACAACGTGCTTCACAAAGAGCACGAGCCTGCTGATCTGAGGACAGCTCGGTGCCTCCTGCGCGGGTGCAGAAGTATGCAGCGAGGGCAAAGGAGCAGGGACCGCGTTGGTGCTGCTGTGCCCAAAAAAGAACAAGCGCTGACTGAAGCCAGGCGCGTTGCTGGTTCTTGACTCTTCCAAGTGACACTCTTTCAAGACTCCTGCGCGTCTTGCCTTGGTTAGGAAGTAGTGCTGCTAGTGAGGGGCGTTAGCTCTTTAAAAGGTTGATGTTTCGGCTGCCTCCCTCAGAAATGAGGTTAGAAACACTTCTCCGAGGCATCGTACTTCTCTGTTGCCTCTGCCGTAGGGCTGTGAATAGCTGCCCCAGGTGAGCCCTGAATTAAGATCTGCCGGGGCTGTGGAAGGTAATGCTGATACGCAGTGCAGGCAGAGATTAGCTTTCTCACACAAATGTCTTCATATACAGAATGATTTTTAATAATGTGAAACTTTGGCTGGACTTGACACTAAGAAAGAGGGGGCAGAAGGTGAAATCTCGCCCTGAGCTGGTGATTTCAACATAAATATACATGCAGTTCTCATCTGCGCTGAGGCTCGACAGAGGTCTGTGTGAGGATGGTATTTAAAACCCTGCACTGCTTGCAGTGGCCGGGAAAGCAGTTTCTTTTCTCTCTTCTTGATGCATGTGGGGGAAAGCCACTAGCAGTTCCCTTTGCATAGATGTGGCACTTGCTGGGAAATAGCTGCTGAGAGAGAAAAGTGGAGCATTAAAAATTCCCTTAATTGCATTTTGCTTTGTGTGCTTGCTAATAGCTGGTGTTACTTGTTGTTTCAGAATATTTTTATTGCATGATTCCCCCCCCGTCACATTACCATTTCAAAAATTACAGTAGGCTAACACATTTCTTCAGTGGAGTTTAAATTTTGCTCAGTGTATTGCAATTTTTTTTTCTTTTCTGAAAAAACGTGTTCTGATCTTTACGTTGTAATTTATAGTCAGGCTGGAAACAGCAGGGACTCGGGTTTCTCCGGGCAGGACTCCTTCTGCTGAAAGAGCTCATGCGTTAGCATGCTGATTATATTATTCTCTTGGAAGAGCAGAGCGTAGGTCGCCTCCCTTATTTGCA
This sequence comes from Apteryx mantelli, assembly GCF_036417845.1. NCBI lineage: Eukaryota > Metazoa > Chordata > Aves > Apterygiformes > Apterygidae > Apteryx > Apteryx mantelli. The sequence goes on from NC_089978.1 coordinate 32,519,219, forward strand.
CGCTGGGCAGGAAGGCACGGTGAATAACCGAGTCGCGGCAGTGGCGGGGCGCGAGGGCGGCACGGTGCCCGCCTCGCGCTGCGGGCCGGCAGGGCGATGGAAACCCGCGGCGGCGCTGCCAGGTCGTCGCACTTCTCGCCCTCGCCGAGGCTGCGGGCGGAGCTGCGGCTCGTCGCGGCGCTGGACACGCGTGCCGCCGCGACGGCGACCACGCGCCGGGGGGGACACGAGGCGGGGGGAGGCGGGGGGCGGGGGGAGGCGGGGGCGGCCGGGGGGGTCACGAGGTGGGGGGGGGCGGGGGGCGGGGGCGGCCGGGGGGCACGAGGCGGGGGGAGGCGGGGGCGGCCGGGGGGGTCACGAGGTGGGGGGAGGCGGGGGGCGGGGGCGGCCGGGGGGCACGAGGCGGGGGGAGGCGGGGGCGGCCGGGGGGGTCACGAGGTGGGGGGAGGCGGGGGCACGAGGCGGGGGGAGGCGGGAGGCGGGGGCGGCCGGGGGGGGGGTCACGAGGTGGGGGGAGGCGGGGGGCGGGGGCGGCCGGGGGGCACGAGGCGGGGGGAGGCGGGGGGAGGCGGGGGCGGCCGGGGGGGGTCACGAGGTGGGGGGAGGCGGGGGGAGGCGGGGGGAGGCGGGGGCGGCCGGGGGGCACGAGGCGGGGGGAGGCGGGGGCGGCCGGGGGGGGGGGTCACGAGGTGGGGGGAGGCGGGGGGCGGGAGGCGGGGGCGGCCGGGGGGCACGAGGCGGGGGGAGGCGGGAGGCGGGGGCGGCCGGGGGGGGTCACGAGGCGGGACGAGGCGGGGGCGCCGGAGGCCGAGGCGCCCGCGGCGCGGCGCGGGAAGGAGGAGGCGCGGCGAGGAGGCGAGCGAGGCCGGAGCCCGGCTGCCGCGGAGGGGAGGGGAAATCTACAGCCGCTCGGGGCGCGTGAGAGCCTGTGCGCGCCGCGGCGAGCGGGCAGCAGCGCCGCCGCCGCCGCCGGGCGGGAGGCTGCGCGCCGGGCTCTGGTTCTCGCTGCCACGCGCCGAGGACGAGGAGGAGGAGGAGGACGAGGACGGCCCGCAAGTGCGGGGAAGGGCAGCGAGGCGGGGGCGCCGCGGCGGCCGCGGGGCTGGCGCAGAGCTGTCCTCAGCACCGCGGCACGGAGCTGCCGGCCGCGGCTCAGGCGAGCCCGGACGCCTCTGCGCGGTGAGTAGGCGCTCGGATCGCCTCTGAATTACATAAAGTTAAGCGATTTGATAGAACTTGCCTTTGCTAGCTAGCAAGAGCGTTTTCAGCATATACTGCTCACTTACTTATTCTCTATAGTTGCGCCGTTAGCTATTTATAGCTTTGTAAACTGCGTTACCAGGAGTGGCTTGTTAAAAAAGGCAACCCTAAACAATACTCCTTCTGTTGCATAAGGCAGTGGCTCTGCAACCAAGCGCTCTGTGTCCATGGAAGATCTCTGGAAATGGGTTTATTTACAGTGCGGTTTCCAAAAATAAAATATCTGCACTATATCATTTCTCTTGCTCCTCTCTGCTGACTGCCTGCAGCTGCGGACTTTCTCCTGAGATGCAGAGGAATGAGAGCGTAGCCACTTGCAGAAGAAACTCGGGAGCTGTTAGAGATGAATGTAAGATGAGTATGTGTGTGAATTGTCACAAGAAACTATGTATGTCAGTTGACCATCTCTCTATTTATAGTTAATAGATCTTGTCAGCCTGACATACTGCTTCCATGAAATGGGCTTTTTGTAAAGTCTGTGTTCAGGCAAAACTTTCATTGAACTTGAGGGAAGGTTTTCTGAATAAAGACTTTCTTGGAGTAATTTGAGCAGTAAAGTGAAATGAGTGATATACCAAATTACTTTAATGTGTTCAGAAGCTATTAAAAGTACTGTGTCTGGCTTGCTAAAGACACAGGCAGGTTAATGCCGTTTAGAGAGGTAACTTTTAGTAATATGAAACAAAAAGCAAGAGCCTTATTAACATTCATCACGAATGGATTTAGAGGAAGTCCTATCCTCTCTTGGCTGCTGCCTATGTTATTTAAATTCTATAGCTAGTTTCCATTATTTCTGCAGTTATTATTATGATTAGAAATGGAAACTTAACTTGTTTTCCCTTTTACTTAAATAAACGAAAAACTGTTAAAGGATGTTATCTTAAAATTGTATGCACTTCAGAAACATTAGTTAAGAGACCTCCTTCTGCACTGCTGAGCTTGTGGGAGTTTTGCTCTGGACTACAATTAGGCATAGAATTGAATTCTTAATTTGTTAGGTTTGAAAGACCTTCTTGTTGATGAATGGAATTAGGGATCCCAAATATTCTCGACTCTCGCCAATCTTGCCAAATTTAGTGACTGTAAGATCCACTGGTTTCTTATATTTCTAGTTTTATTCAACACAGGCATAATAATCTGCTACTTCTAGCTAGTTTGTTAGCATCAGTGGTGGAGTCTGTGTAATCCTGTGGTACAAAGATGATCCTTGCAAGTATGAGTATGGATGAAACTTCTGCATGGTTTTAGAATCTGAATGTTATATAGCATTGTAACACATAAATATTGTTTTATAATATATGTTTTGTAATAGGTGCTGTAGCACAGGGTTTGCTATAATAAAAGCACGCTAGACAGCAAAGTCAAACACTCAGGATGTTCCTAACTTTAATTCTGGCATTTATCTGTATCAGTGTGGTTTGTCCTTACTGAGGATATACCCATTAAGGTTTAGCCTTGAATTACATAATCACACACTTGCACCTCCTTCCCTGTGATCACTGCCTTATCCTGGGTTTAGGTTGAGGAATGTCTCGGCTGTAGTGTCTGCTTCAGCAGCGCTGTCTCTCTACCCTCCTTCCTTCTTCTTTTCCCTCCCTGTTGTGTTGGTACAACTGTTTGTAAGACTATGAACTGGATTGGAAACCAGTTTGCCTTTTTTTCCCCCATGAGGCTTTTCTTTATCTTGGATCGGTTCCTTGGCCTGGTTCACCACATGGCCATGCAAAAACGCTGTACCAGTCCAGCAAAGGTTGTGGTGTGGGGATGTGACTAGGCGAGGGGTAGGATGGCTCTGTTGTGGAATGAAGCATTTATCAAATTGTGACCTCGGCAACCACATAGCTATTCAGTGTTTCATTTTATCCCCCATGTTTGCTGAGAGACTATGTAGGTTTTTTATTTTTATTGTATGGCATCCAAACCCTCAATTAAATATAAAATGTTTAGTTTCTTTGAGTGCTTCTATAGAGCAACATCACAGCACTTGAGTGGTCATCACCACCAATGCCTTTAATTTTATAACAGTATCATACAATTAAGTGATATCATTATTCCCATTCTATAGCGGTAGACAGACTAAGGGCAGAATTGCCTGTACATTTTCAGTGTCTGATCTTCAAGACACATGCCACCTGTTTAAAAAGGTGTGTGTTGCGGGGGAGTAGTAAGCATTACTGCAGTGTTTTGCATCTTCAAGGTAAAGTTTCACCCAGTACCCACCTTCATTCCAGGTACTTCCAAAGTCAGGAATGCAACAAGTAGCCAACTGCAAAGCTTATTATGAGTGAACTTCTGGGTTTTGGAGTAATGTTGTTGCAGAGCAGAGACAGTGTTCATCCATTCTAACATAAAACTGTTCTGTCTTCTCTTAATCTTTTGTCTCGTTTGCAATCTACCTTTCAAAATCTGCAATTTGTTGGGGCTTTTGCATGTAGATTCTCTTGTATAGCCCTGATTCATCCTGCTTGCTGAATGAAACATGGATCCAAGGAGGGAAACTGCACATGGGTGGACAGATTGGACTTGCCCAGGTGTTCATGTGTCTTCCGTTTCCCAGTTTGACTACTTGACCCTGTAATTGCAACAACTTTCCCAAATGTTGTGGGAGAAAGTAAGGAAGAGGGAATGAAGCATCTCATTCATTATGTAGAGACTCATCTAGCAAAACTGTGATGAAAGTGTGCTAATTAAAACCCCAAATGTATGGGTTTTATGCACACTGAAGTGAATAGAAAATGAAGATCTTTTTTCTTTCTATAAAAGAACCTCTCACCCAGGATGAATTAATAAAATGTTTTGATTCTGACAGATAAGTAGGTGAAGCCTGAGAGGTAAGAAAAAACAAATGTGTGATCCTTGCTTGTCTCAATTTGAAGGGAGGGAAATTATCCACTCATTCATTTTTGAATAGCAAATTGCTTGTCCAGAGGAACATCTGAGAAGAATGCATCGACTGGATCACATGCTCTCATTCTTCTGCTTGTGGGCAGGAGGAAGTGTTTGCTATTGAACTGCTTAACTGAGTCACTTTATAGTGGGATCGGCTGATGATTAGAGTAATGTTGCTGTCTACATTTTTCCTTCATTGTTCTTAAAAACTCAGCTTCACTGTAATCTGTTAAGAAAGTATATGATTAATAGCAAAGAAGAACTTGGGGAGAGTGGCTATAAACAGAACTAGATTTCTTAGTGCACTTCTTAGATGTATTAAAGAACTCTAGCTGCACTAATTTTTTTTTTAAAGTATATTCTCTTTATGAGCAGATTGGTTGGCAGAAGAGATGTTTGATGGCTGATAAAGCACAGGCTGGAGTGTCAAATGATTTAGCTTTTATTCTTGGCAAAGCCACTGATTTTTTTTATGTGGCCTTGGTCAAGTCTTCTAATCTTTCTGTGCTTCAGGTTCCCCTTTGTAGAGAGGGGAGAGTAAGAGTATGCGTGCAGCTTTTTTGGAAGTGTGTTTTCCATCTTAATTAAATGTTTGCAGATTTGGAGGTCCCTGAGGGAGGGCATGCTCTGAGTATAAAGGGTTGTTGTGTTATTTCTGAGAAGCTACTGAATACCCTAGAACTTACTTCCGGTAAACCTCATATGCCTCTGGATTCAACTAACTGCTTTAGTCTATGTGAAATGTTTTTTTCTTTCTTTATTCTGACTTTAACAGATATGGCTAAACATTTAAAAAGTGGTGCTTTAAAATGGTCTTTTGCTGTCTTTGTCACTTAAATAAAAGCAAAACCATTTTTCCACTGAATAACATTCCCTGAAAGTATTTTTGGGAGAGCAGGGCTCTGGAAACATGTTGGACTCTCCAGCACTGGAGGCTGAAATGTTCCGTTTGTAGCGGTAGCCAGAGCAGACTGTGGCAGTGCACTGTTCCTTGCACCGTGCTGCGCGAGCGTTTCCCCTGTGAGCAGGAGAGACAACCTCTGAGGCGGTCAAAGTGGGTCCAGTGAGATAGAGCTGTTTCTTTCCTTGGTCTCCTCAGCTCCTGACAAGAGTACAGGTGAACTACCATCGTCATGACTAGTGTTACAGAAGTTGGCCGTTCCACATTAGGAAATTAGAAGTGACTGCAGGGCATTTCTGATGATATAAAAACATATGCCACTGAATAACCATTAGATGGAAAAAGGTTTCCTGGAGAGTAGGAAGGGGGTTCGTTCAGCCCAGCCCCTTGCTGCCAAGCAACTGTGTCAAAAACTTATGAACAGATGCTCTGTGTCGTGCCTGGTTATTTCAAACTCTCAAAGTTCCTCCAGTGGTTAGAAACCTTCAATTTTCAGCATAAGTTTATTCATTGGCAGTTTATAGCTATTTGTTTGCGTGTAAATAATGGGTTGTTATTTTATTAGTTGAAATAACTTCTTGGTTTTCTGCTCACTATAATCCTGTTTCCTTGTGTTTTTGTTCTTAAGCTAACCAAGGTGAGCAATTTTAGTGTCCACTTACATGATAGTCTTTCCATTCTTCTCACCATCCTAGTGTTCTTTTCTGCACCAATTCTAATTTTGGTGGCATTTATTTGACTGTGGGTGTTCGGGATTGTGTACAGTAGTCCAGGTGAAGTTTCATCAATACTTTGTGCAAAAAAGTGAATACTGTATTTCCACTGGAAATTAATTTCTTAATTCATCATAGATTTGCATTTGTCTTTCTCCTGTCTGTAAAATATTGGTATAGTCACCAGGTGACTTTCTTTGTCATTTCTCATGGTAATTCCTCAGCTTGAAGCAGATACTCTCCTGTCTATAAGTGCATTACCTGATACTTTTAATTTTTATTCCATTTTATTACTTCAGTCCTTGAGACTATCCAGTTCCTTAGGTAGTGATATTTCAGTCCTCTTTGGTATTGATACCTTCCAGTTTTGTGTCATCAGAATTTGTTAGTAGGCTCTTAATTCTTACAGCTTTCTAAATAAGGTCCAGTCTCAAAATTGCTAGTGGCTTTCTCAGCAAATCAGCCTCCCTTTACACTGCAGTTTTCCTTTGATTGTTTTCCATTTTATTCAATTTAGTGTATTTCTCCTCAGATGCATGAGATCTACTGCATTTCCTGTGTCGAAAAATGTGCTTTCTTAACAAGAGATTGCAGTATGAGCTACTGTTGGTAAACCTGTGCTGCTTTTTTCAGTTTTCATTCCTTGTCTTTTTTCAATTATTTTTAGACAGGTTGCTGGAAAAAATGAAGCGTATACGGTCACACTGTCCATCTCTCATCCCACTTCTCTTCCAGTGGTAGCTTTTGAACTTACTGGTCCCTTTCAAGCAACCTTGACAGAGGGCTTGGTGTCTGGAAAATACTGAGGTCCAACAAATTAAATGAAAATAGGTGATGAAGGAATCAGAAATTTAAGCAAGATTAGTGCCTCTATTGAAGAGAAGAGCTTCCGAGTAGAGCTTGGGCAGAAGAGCGGTGATATAAGGAGGAGGACAGGGTAGAAATGCCCCAGCCATGGAGCCAAAGCTCATGCTTTCTTAGATGCTAGAGAATCCAGTCATGAGAAACAAATCTGGAGGGAAGGAGTCCTTGTTTTGTGGAACAGCCAGCAATAAGACTAAGGGGAGCAACTTCCAAACCTCAGCAAAGTGATTTTACCACCTTTTGCTTCTGTGTGTAATTGTGAAGAGCACGTGCCCACTAGGAGATTCATGCATGGAAAAGGAAAGCTGACTTGAGTTTGATGGTAACCTTACCACTACATATTTTCTGAAGTGTTGCATGAATGGAAACTCCTGCCAGATGCTGATGGGTTAAATACTGTGTCCTGGAAAGGAGTAAATCCCAGGGAGATCTTAGATGCCTGTTTCTGTCCATTAATGGCCATCATTTCCCCTTTTCCCCTCCATCTCCCTCCACTTGCATACAATGGATGCTTTGCTTTGTATGTAAGATTGATAAATGAAATGGAGAATTGGCTCTGTTCGGCAGAGAGACGAACCCAACAGTCTCCTGAGTCCCTTCCTGCCGTATTATCAGTGATTTTGCTGTTGTGATTAGGATACTGGTAGGATCTGAAGTGAAGTTTAAGGATCAGTTATCACTGAGCAGTGCTGTGGTGAGTCAGGGGTGAGCTGGGACTATACAGCAGAAAAGTCCTAGTCTAGCTACTGCACTAGAAAATCATGCTGGAGCTATAGCAACATCAGTGATTATTTAAATACATACATTATGTTCTAGATAGGTATGTAAGTTATTTCTTTTTTTTGGGGGGGGGGGGACGGGGGAAGGGAAGCGTTTGTAATACATAGTCAATGTACCAGTTAGAAATATGGACTTTTAATCTCAGAACTTGTAGTTTGTGACTCCTTTGGTTTAAAAATTAAATGATCTCCTCTTATGCTTTTCCTCGTTTGGAGACATCTAGAAGGGGGAGATGAAAGGCTCTCTTTAGTAATCTGAATTAACCTGCCACACCTAGGTGGAAAATAATTTTTTCTAAAATGCAACATACCAGTTAGGCTTCTGCTCTCAGGATCCTTCTCATGCATCTTCATAGCCTCATGCCTTGTCTTCACGGATAATAAAACCACGCAGAATCAGGTCCTTTGCTAAGTGTGTTCTCTACTGCTGATCTTTTAATTGCCGAATACTTGGGGTTGTAGAGTGCTTGCTAGCAGCTTTCCAACAAATTTATTGCGTAAGGCTTGATTTGGCTGTAAGCATGAAGTGAACCGGTGAGAGGCTCGTTCTTTCCCAGGACATGTATGTAGGTGAACGTGCCCAAGTGAGCTAGTTGCTGGGTATGCCTGGTCGTCAGTCTTACATGCCGGCACGTCGAGAGGTGCGACTCTGCTCCATTGCTAGTCAAGGTGGTGCTGCCAAAAATCAGAGTTACGAGCTCCATGGGAGCAGTGCTAAGCACTCGTTTTGCCTCCTTGGTCTAGAGCTCAGCCAAGTATTGAAGGTTACATAGCCAAAACTTCAGAAATAAAAATCGGTTTGAACTGAACCACACAGAGCTTGAAAATGGAAACCTGAACTTTCAGAAGCTGAATGTGAAAATATTTCTGTAAAACTAACCTAGCAACAAATGAAGAACTATGTACAATTTCATCTTTTCTGGATACCATTAAGGAACTTTCGTTTTAAATGTGACATTTTAAAATATTTCCTTCATGTAATAAAAACTGTTCTTGTAAAGATAATATGCAAAAATATTTTGAAATGTTTTTAACAAGATATTAGGGCAGAGTCTGTCTGGATTTTTTTTTAAGTACTCCTATGGTTTGGAAGCAAAATTTACAGTTTTATATGATTGCTATTTATTATTTGTAAGAGAAAGTGTATATATAATCTGTGTGTTAATTCTATACAATATTTTGGGATTAGTACCACCTGGATACGTGGCACAAATGGGATCATGGTTCATGACAGACTCGGAAGCATTTCAGTAATAACAACAACAGCGTGAGAGAAGTGTGTTCTCTGGGACCACTGGGAAAATGCTACACAGTTCTGCTTTGCTTTTTTTTTGTTTGTTTTTTAATATATGTTATGCTTATTTAATTCTCTCCTTTAAAACCTCTTGTATAATGTTTTTTTAAATTGTAAGAGATGAAAAAGAATAAGGAAACTGGAGTGATTTGTGTATATGTGTGCTTTCACAAGTAATCTTGCAAACGTGTATGGGGGAGGTTGATGGTTACTGTTGTCTTTTGTTGTGGAAGGAGATGAAGGTTGGAGATTATTTTTTGGGTTTTGTGTTTTTTGTCGTCCTCATGTCCTGCAAACTGCAATGCAGGCCAGAATGATGCTGTGCTCTCCCTGTAAAGTGGTACTGGCTTAACCGAAGCATAATCTAGTCTTTTCCAGTTACTTCAGTAGATATTTGTATCAGCCCCTCAGCAAAACCCATGGGAGTTCACAACTTAATGCTCTGTAGGATCAGAAACCTGCTAAAACTAAGCTACTTGGTTTCTTTCATGTATTTATACACTGATGTGGTATTTGCCTTTCCAGCCATGCAGAGGAAGAATGTTTTAAATTAAACAAACAAAAATATTTTCATTAAAATGCTCTGTCTTTCATTTAAATGTCATGAAAACATTTGTGTCCATATTTGGGCCTGATCCTCTGTTCCATATTTAAGTCAGGCAAAGTTTTACATAAGTGGGATCTGAACCCGCAGGTACTGAAGGATTCTTGAAGTCTGTCAGACTTAGGGGGTCGCTTAAACTACTTCATTTCAAGAACCTTTAGACTGGAGAGAGGAAAAAAAAAAAGCAATTGAATAAGAATGAGTGGTGACTGAGAAGCTGGGACCTTATCTTGCAGTGTTTTAAACAAAGGACACATTTGGTATGCTGGCTTCTGAAGTTCCTCTGCATCTAGGTAACACTGGCAAAGCTTGGCAAAAAACAAACAAACAAAACAACCCCCAGAAATGCAGTGGAACCTGCCAGATATTTAATGTCCAAAAATGTCAGATGTTTTGCACGCAGACTCACCGGAGCACTGAACATGAGCTGTAGGTCTGAGGCTTTAGAGAGCACCCAGCTCCTACATAAGTGCCAAGTAGCTGCTTTCAGCATGCTCATGATGGCTTGTGATTCTTGCATGAGCTTGCAGTAGCTGTATCCCAGAATTTGTGTGGCTTATGAGTAGTTGCAGCAAGATGTAGTGCCTGAGGCACAGCTGTTTCTTGTACATAATGTCTTTGTGTATTTTATTGCAGTTTTGTATAAACCTTAAAAGCTATTTTTGTTTCTCATTTGGTTTAAGGCAGTCCTCTTCTATACTGAAAGAAGAAATCCAGGTGAAGAAAAAACATGCCTTTGTTTAGTAAATCGCACAAAAATCCTGCTGAGATTGTGAAAATTCTGAAAGAAAACATGGCCATATTGGAAAAACAAGAAAAAAAAACAGACAAGGTATGAGGTAATGTTGTAGAAGATCGATAAGGTTTTTATACTGGGGGAACAGCAGCATAAAGGGAATGAAATTGTGTTCACCTGCTGCCCTGATTCTGCAGGCACTTTCACATGTAAGTAACTTTATGTCCGAAGAGTTCTGCTGAAACCAGTGAGCTTTTGCATAAGTAAAGGGCAACAGATGTGGGAGTAAAAAAAAAAAAAAAAAAGTTGAGATCCAGCAGCCTCATCCAGAAAGAAAAGTAAACTACTACTACTTTGAATAGCAACACATCTAGCAAAATGGCCTGCAAGACTATTTGAAAAATATTTTACTGCTAATTGCTCTAGCAGGGTGATAAATGAGACCACCAATTAAAGTGTAGGTACCCACACAGCAGAACTTAATTCTAATGAATGCTGTTCACATCAGCCAGCATAAGTGTATGTATTTAGAGGCATATGAAAGAGATCTCACTTTATCAATCCTTTCCAAACTTTTTGTGCTCACCCTTCCTAAATGAACTCTGCTACTCATATTCTAATTATGGTGCTACATTTTTTGTTAATAATATTGCATCCTGCTTTTGGTGCTAACTCTGTGACACAGACCTGAGTTTCTTTGGCCCCTGCGCTTCTGCACTCTTCCAGTGACCAGTTAGGAAGGTGCACCCCAGCATAGAAAATACTCCCACTTAGGAATTTGTGCTTCCATAAAGTCAAAACCTTTACAAAATTTTTTGCATCAGAGGCTCTGACCCTCTGTAGTGTTGTAGTAGAGGCCAAAGGAGGTATGTGCTTTTAATTGACAGCAAACTAATTTCAGGGTAAAGCTGAATGACAGTGAAAACAGAAATAGCTGATAAGCTATGCTGAAGCAGTTTTGATGCAGCTGATGTTTGTAGTCAGATGTTGTGCTTTGCCCAGCTTGTGTATGAGCTGTATTAGAAATGAACCTTAGTTCCCTTAGTGTCCTTAGTGGAATTCTCTTGAAACTTTTAGGTTCAAGGAGAGTAGCTCCGAGTGTGTTAATTATGTAACACCAGTCACGTGGATTTCAGTGAGGCCTCTGGTATTCGATGTCTTGCTCTGAAATACCTTCAGTTAACTGAAGAGCTCTGAAAGAGTTTGACTCTGAACTAAAACTGAAAATAAATAAATAAATCAACAGGTTCTCCCCTCCCCTGCTGAATGCATCCTTCAGAACCTGATTAAAGAAGACATTCAAGGCAGAAGCTCTAGACTTTTTTTTTTTATTTGCTTTGCAGTCTGACTCCTCTGAGTTGTGGTTTTGAAGATTTTGACTTTGAGCTTTTTTGTTTATTTGGATGTCAGTGACAAAGTAGGAGAAATTCAGGCTTCTTAGAAATTTGAAAACTTGATTTAAATTTTTTATAAAACTGAGAACAGCTGGTATGTATTTTCCTCACAAAATAAAAGATGCAAAAGATTTCCCCTGGTTTATTAAGATGGAAACAGCTTGCAAACTTCATAACAGTGCTTATTTTGCATTAGATTGAATGGAATACAAACAGGCCATTTAAATTATCTAAAAACCTGACAGAATTGTGTGAATTGTGTTCCTTTGAATAGTCCTATATTTTTAACACTTTAGCAGTTAGGTTAATCCATAAATCCGTGCTGCTTTTAATGGGGAGCAGCCCTACTCCTCTCTTGCAGTCCGCTTGCCCTGGCCTTGTGTTTTGCCCTTGTGCGAGATTGGTAGTCGTGGGGCCAGGTGGGGTTGAGATCAGGGAAACCATCAGTCTGGTAACTCTGTCTGTATCCCCCCACCATGCACACACCGATCTAGCCTGCGTAAAGGAGAAGGGGGGTAATTTTTGGTGTTCTCCACCCTAGTTTATCGTGGTTGTATGGAGGTGGTTGCCGTCACAAATGGGATGAACGTGAGTGGTCAGGGGAGAGGAGGAAAGGAGGACAAGACAGTTGCTTCAGCAGCAAGGCAGAAAGTCAAGAAAGTGGCACTGTTTTAGGCAGCATTTACACGTATGCTCACGTGGCTGACTGAATCCGGACCTTGCACTCGCGTGTAGAGGAAGCACAAAGGGCCTTTCTCCCCAAGCCGAAGGGAAGATCTCAGTTTATTCAGTAATGTTACCTGTCGTTTAAATGGTTGCACTGAGCTGCTCTGAAATAAATCCTACCTATTAATGAAAATAGCTTGATTAATGGTCCTGTATTCAGGGAAGTAAATCACAGGGAAGATCTTTAGTACTGTGACAAAGATAAATTTAAGATTTGTCAGGGAAAATACCTCTTGTTAAAACAATCATGCCATCATGTCCCTTATTATATATACACAAGGTTTGTGAGCCCAGTAGACCTGTGTTTATTTGAATGTTGTTTACATTGTGATTTGGGGAAGAAAAGACCAGGATAGGACTTTCACTGGTTCACTGGTTTTCAAACCTTATTCATCCACTAAACTAATAAATAATGTTTTGCTGGTTTTGGTAAGTATGTTTATAGAAGTTTAGCTGGAAACAAAAGCAAAGTGCAGTACTATTCTTTGTGCTTTACAGAGACTTGTAAGATTTTGAATTTTACCTCCAATTTATGTTCCAAAGGGAGGTGAAAAGTGTCCAACTTTGATAAAAGGGTGGTCACAGTTCTTGTCCTAGAGTAGCCTGCAGGGAGCCCCAGGCCCTACACTGTCAAAGCTGTTGGCGCCTATGGGCCTGTGAGAGTAGCAGTTTGGGAATCAGGGCTCTCAGATTTTTCTGATTTCTGTCTCCTTGTCATTTGCCACGTGAACTGGAGAGGTGCCACTGTGCCTGGGAAATCAAAGTTCCCAGGACTTCTAGGAGTATGACTCCCAGTGTCCTTGATCTTGCTCCCTTGCAAAACAGCTGCCAAGTAGAGCTTGCTTCAGAGACCTGAATGAGGAGATGTATCCTGTGACACTTTAGCTCTTACTGTAATACAGCAAATGTGATATGTGGGCCAAGACAGCTGCTAATACCTTCAGTATTGGCAGAGGAGAGTGGCAAGGCCTAAATAACTGAAAGAGGAGAACTTTGTTTCCTTTCTTGAGCTGAGCTTTCAACTACAAGGTGAAGATGCCATGGGCAGCTGAGATGGTACAAGGTCAGGCAAGGAGAGACCTGACTGGTCTAGTAAAACTTCATGTGACTTTCCGTGGAGAACCATCTGGGCTTCAGAGGTGCTATTTTTAAATCGAGCAAAAATGATCATTCCTACCAAGCTATGCCCTACACAGGTAGAGACAGCTTAACAGTAAATTAGTTAAGACTTTTTGAGGAACAGGAAGAGGGGGAGGATGCAACTCGAGAGATAGGACAAAGGGATGCCACATGTAAGTATAAAGGCAGTTTTACATCTTTTCCAAGACATATTCTTATGTATTGTATGCATACATAACATGCAGAAGTTTACACTTTTTCTGAATGATGCTTATTACTAGTCATAAAATAGGACACATTCAGACTTTTTCCAGCATGTGCAAGCTGGTCTATTGATTGCAGTAGAGCTTGTCATCTTAGGTAAGGATTGAATTTGACCCAGTTTCTCCATGTATCTTTTTCTGGGGGGAAAAAAAAAATTAATGTGTGCAGTGTTGCCATAATGCTTTTTATACATTGTCAACTGAAAAATAGGCTAAGTTTGAATGTTTATTCCTTACTTTTATTTTCCGCAGAGGGGGGTTGTTTGCTTGCATGGAGTTATGGTGTTTAAAGCCTTGCAGCTTTCTAAGCTACACTCTGAAGGCTGATAGAGCACACCCCACATGGCCCCTTTTCCTCTGAAGTGCTCTTTCTAATATCTTCTTTTTCTGTTTCTTTTTTCTTTTTCTTTTCCTTTTTAAAAATCTACTTCAAAGAAGGTATTGCAGCACTGGGAGAGCAAATGTAACAATTAGAGGATTAAGTAGGGTAAGACAGGACTGGAAAAGTGGACTAAAGCCTTTCTTATCCAGCATCCACCTCTTTCCCAACATCTGAAATAAGTAAGTTGTTCTTGTGACATGTGCAATTGCCCCACTGACATTCTGTTCGGATTTTGGTGTAGTGCAGAGCAATTACATTTGTTACAGAATGCTATAAACTTCATAAGGAGTTAATCTCACTCATATGGAACCAAACTGTGCCTTGGATTTAATGAGCAGTACCCATTCGGGGGTTAACTAGAAGAGAAGGGAAGTGTTTAACAACCTAGGAAATGAAGCCTTCCGCAAAGCCTTTTTGCTTAGGCTCTGCACCTCTTTCTTCCTTCTGGCGCAAACTCTTGTACCGTCTAGAGGATGTGCTTGAACAGGGAGCAGGGGAGGAGAAACCCTGTTAGCAGCAGTGGATGGGAGATTTGTTAAAGAAACCTGAAGAACTGACAGCATGCGACATGTTGGTCATACTGCTTAATTTATTACTGATATGCAGTCATGTATTTTGTTGATGGATGCTGTTGATGGATGTTGTAAAGGACGTTAAGAGACTGAATGCATGACCCATCTCAGAAAAAAGAGAGTGACATCCTGACTTCTTAAGGTCTTGTGGTCAGCATAAAGCAGTTCAGCTTGCATACAGTATATCACTGAAGCATGTACTTGAAAACATCCTCCCCTCGCTGTTAACCAAACATGCGAGGGTGCGGCGCCCGTGACTCAGTGCCATCTGCGGTGCCTACAGGTTTGGTAACATTTTCTGAACCAGCTCAGCAAGAAAAGCCTTTAAAGTGACTCTTGATTTTAGTTTAGAAATGCAAACTGATCTGGGGTCCCTTGAAACTTGGCCTAAGCTGCCTTTGCACTTGGCCTAGATGAGCTACAAGATAGACCAGCTATGCCAAAAACTGTGTAAGACTTGGGTTTATAGTGGAACCTGAAACCAAGTGAGTTAAAACTGATTCGGGGCTCTGTGGTGAGTGTTTTTCTGGCAGACAGAACTGCAAGGCTTCAGTGCCTTTAATCAGTGTTCAGAAATGCAGCAAAGCTGGAAGTAAAATGACTTGAAGTATCTTGCCTCTTCCACTTGCATTTAAATGTGTGTAACAAGACTGCTTATTCAGATAGATCACTGTAACCTGTCCTCTGCTCGTCTCCGGGGACTGTACCAAATTTGGTACAGCTCAGAAGAGTCAAGAGAGCAGTATTTTAATAGTTAGTTAGCCTTAATATATCCCAAACAATCATCCCTCTGCTGATAAAGTGCGTGGGGATCTCTTTATAAGATGCGGTGCATGCAGACAACGCAATGTGCACTTGCATGGATGAACAGTTGCATGGCTGTTGGGAACGCTGGTATCTGGGGACTTGATTTGGCACCTGCCAACATCAGTTGCAAAATTACCTTTGACGTCGTTGGTGTACGGTGAAGCCAAGTGAATAAGATAAGAAGGGCTTAGCCCCCATTACTTCTAACTCTGCACAAAACGCATGTGTCCTGAGATTTGGTGGAACGTTTCGTGTTTCAGCTGCCCCTTTCTGCTAATTGCTCTAGAGATGGGAGAAACTCCAGATACTAATAGGTTAGGTGCTGGTGCCAAGAGTGTAAAACTTGGCTCTTTTGGTTGCTTTTTTGTTTTTAAGCACCTTACAACCTCTAGTTCTGTTTTATGTGCATGATTAAAAGTGGGAAAGGAATCCATGCCCAGGTAGGGCAAACCTGTCTCTTCCATTTAATGAGATTGCCTTTTAGAAGGAGTTTTCCTATTGGGTATGTTTGGCTAGCTTGTCTTTACCAACCTCCTTTAGCAAAATATTATGGCCTAGTACTCAAGAGACTGAGTTCATGCCTGCTGATCCTAAATGTCCTGCTGAAGTTCACAATTTGTTCCTGTACACCCCTTTAGCATGGAGTTGCACCAGCAGTAAGTCAGTTTGGGATGTTTTTGAAGCTGCACGGATACTGGATTCAGAGTCTGCTATTAGGAGTCCTTACAGTTGCATGTAGGGAGCAGTGTTTTGCTACTCTTCTTTTAGGAGACAGTGAGAATATCTTTAAATCGGTCTGTAAGCTAAAACAAGACAAAGCCAAACCAAGGACCCGTATGCTTTTGGTCCTAATGTGTAACATGCAATACTGGAAGTTCACTGGATTGTGCATTTGAGTGTCTTGCATCACACTGGCAGATTTTGTGTGTATATTACTCTATGTGGCTGTGTAAAATAGCAATGGTATTTTTTATTTAGCAACATTTTTTTTATTTCCAGTGCACTGGAAATATGCTAGTGATACAAATAGCTGTAAGATCCTGTTCTCCATATTCTTATGAACAGTTGAGCATTTCCTGACCAATATGCAGATGCCAAATATCAGAACCTGGTATTTGACGTATGTATATTTAATATCTGAGTTTGGAAAGGTGGCAAAGTTTCATGTGATTCTTTTTCTCACTGTTAGGGTGGTCATACATGTTGCATTAAGTCCCTGGGTGAAGGGAGGTAAGAATAAGCCATTCTGACCTGTAACATATGTGTGCACATATGTGTGAGCTGGCTGACCTGTCTGCGAAACAGAGGTGAAACAGAGGTAACATCCGGAAAGTTATGAAAGTTGCAGTTCAGGCATTGGAGCCCATGGCTGTTGGTTAGTCAAGGCCTGACGCTTTTCCCTTTATGGCTTTTGTAATCTGCCTTGAAGAGGAGTAACAAGAAGGGATAACTGAATCTACACTGCGTAGCAGGAGATCCATTTATCTCATCTTTGACAAGCCTAACAGGTCTGGATCAGTACGTAATACGGCACTTTTAAGATACGTGTGAAATTGATGTAAGTGGTGTTTTTTTTACTGTAGATTGTTGCTAAGGAGAAGGGCAGAACAAAATTTATAGGTAGAGGTTGAGATTTGTATTAGGCTGGTTGGTATTGCTAGAAATTTAAGTAAAGCTGCTAAAGTTAGGGTCTCTTGTTAAAGCATCCCTGCGATGTCCTATGGGACTTTTCAAAACCTGTTTGTGCAAAGTTTCTATTTTCGAAACAAAATATCTGCTTTGTGTATTTTGCTCTAACACACACAAGCAGTATTGCAGGAAAGGCAGCTTGGCCTTTGAGTATGGAAAAAAATCATGTAACTATGGAAATAAAAATTCAGCCTTCTGCATGAACAACAGATTAGACCTCTGTTTTAACCTTCCATGTTACTCTTTAAAATCTCTCTCTAAGAAAATGGGATATTTTGCAAAAATAGAAAAATTTTGAGACCCATAGGATCACTTTGTAATCCCTTAATATGAAAGATACGTATTGTTAAACT
Source organism: Apteryx mantelli (assembly GCF_036417845.1). Lineage (NCBI taxonomy): Eukaryota > Metazoa > Chordata > Aves > Apterygiformes > Apterygidae > Apteryx > Apteryx mantelli. Next base: position 32,536,564 of record NC_089978.1, read on the forward strand.
GTCTTGTATAATTGTGGAATATAGAGAAAAATGTAACAGTTTAGGCTGCATTCCTTAATAATGATATGGTTTTTCCAAGCCTGCTGAATGATTACCCCAAGAACATTGTTATGCACTTTGGCCCTCCTGTAGAGATCAGTACCAAAAAAAATGCTAAAACTAAGAAATTGTATTCTAGACCTGGCAAAGCAAGTTAAATTTTAACCTAGTGTTAGCCCTGGGGTAAAAAAAGATCAAGATGTTTTATAACACAGGAATACTGAAATATCTCAATAAAGACACAGTAGCATTAGCCACTTTGTAATGTAGACTGGACCTTTGCAACGTAATCAGCAGGTCTTCAGATTTGTATTAGGCTGCAGATAGGAGAGAAAAGTGTTGAGGTCTTTCTGGGAAGAAATTCTTCATATAGACAGGAGAAACGGAGAAGGCGGCTTGTAAAACATCTTTGCCCCCTTGCTCCCAGAAGAGCTGGGATCATATAGCCTTGAGCATTTTCAGCCATGTTTAGCACTAAAAAGGAAAGTGGACATGAGGTCAGAGCAATAATGCACACTTTCAAATCACAGAGAATTACAAAGCCCTCAAGCATAAAGTATTTTTAAATACTAAGAGGTGCAATTTCCTGCCTCGCATTGCTTTCAGCTCAAGTGACCTTTTTCTACAGCACATGTTGCACTAGCACCTAAAAAGTCTAATAGTTGACTAGGTGCCAGGGCCTGGATGTAGACACATAATAGAAATGGCCTCCTACTAAAGAGAAGCAGCAGCTTGAACAAAACCAAATAGCGCATCAGTTTAGCATCTGATAATATGCTCTCAGGGACTAAACTTGCTCTCACAGCCATGGTGATCTAAAGCTTCTTTCTTTCTGCTGTGATCCTGTTAAGACAATAATGGTGAGATCCGTGAGGGAACCAGACTTGAGACTAAGTATCTTCAGCTCACGAAGTGTCCAGCTAACTGCTGAACTTGTTGAAAAGTATGGAAAGACATATTAACGCAGACGAAACCCCTACTTTAGCAGCAGGGGAGGCTGAACATGTTTCTAATTTAAGTTAGAGAAGTTATATAAGCTTATCTGTTCTGTCTGCGCTCCAGCTCCAAAGCTGACTTTATAGTCCATAAGGTTAGTAGACTAATCCAGGAATTGTTAGATTTCAACATTTACACAAAATGTCTCCACAAGCTTGCTGTGGGCTGCCTGTCACTACAAACTGTTCTTTGTGGATAAATAACCATGTTATTTCCTGTGTCGGGCTAAAGCAGAGAAGAAATGGCCATCTTTGGCAAAATTGCCCTCTTTTTCATCTGTTTTCATCTGAGGCAAAGCTTTCACCATTTCTGCCTCCAGTGTCATTGATCAGAACAGTATCGGTTGCTCTTTCTTTCTCTCCGCTTACGCAGCTATTACAGATTACGCTTGTAACTCACTCATGCTGTACCCATGTACTCACGCTGAATTTCAGAGTGTGCCACAGTGGGATTGAATCCTCTCAAGTTCGTAGGTAGGGAGCTGAGATGTGTGTAGAGCACGCGTGGGAGAAATGAAGACCACAACCCAGCGAGTTGCTTTAGGAGGTCAAGACCCTGAAGCCCGTGCAGCGATATCAACACAAATGTTAAATCGATGCATGTGCTGGGAATCAGCTTGCATTTCGTCTTCTGCTTGTTCACCCTTTCTGTAACTCTAGTTGTCAGAAGTTCAACATATTCCACTTCTGACATTTGTACATAATATAAACTGTTCTATTTAGGATTCTGTGAAGGTCAGTAATCCTTCCTTCCTCCTTCTTTTCTTCCTCTACTCTAACAGACTCCTCCAAAATATAATGGAATAAGTTCAATCCTGATGCAATATACCTAGAGGGGCATGGCCTAATAATTCAGAAAGAAGGCTGTGCTTAGCTGGAAGAATGAGGGAAATGGCTAAAGTGCTTAGATGTTTCCTGTGACCTTTTCTTTTGCTCCATAACTTTTAGTGAAGTGACAGTTGCAGCACTTTTTCTCTCCTATTGTTACTGTCGCCATTGGATCTGAGCACTTCTGATGTAAAATGAACAGTAGCATGGAAGTCATAAGAGACTTTGTAGTTTCTATTGCATCTCTCTCTTTGTCACTGAAATCCTGTTTGTGGCATTGCAGGGGGAAGGGTGTCTTGCTGAGGTTTGCATCGGTTAGTGTTTTTTGCAAATTTTCCTAAAGAGGGTCAGGAGCCACCTGGCTTCTTATGAAAAGTTGTTCTAGAGCTACCTTTCTGTTGTCTCTTATTTTCTGGGTATTTTAGTGAATGTACTTGCTTTTTTGTTTGTTTTGAGATGGAATGTGTTTATCCTCTGAGTTTTGAGCAAGTTTCTATCCCAGAAACAGTGCTTATGTGCTTAAGGTATTATTCTAAAAATGTAGTAAGATTAAGTAGGAAGCATGTCATAGTGGAGGCTCGAAGTCGTCGTTAATTGAAGAATCTGTGTTTGGGATTATAGTTTCCCTACAGATAGATTTTGTGGGATAGGGATAGAAGAGAGGCACTTAGATGTCACCAGGAGTCGCTTTTGGTGGAGGGTTGAATGACAGATTACAGGATATCCCAGAGAATATAAAGGGGGAGGAAGTTAAACATGAAATTTAAATGGCATGTACAAGAAGCAAAGGAAAGGAGAGGATGAGATGGCAGACTGATTCGGACAATACAGCTGTGGTGCCCCGTTACCCCATCAACACTGCAGTGTCCTGCAATTGCTCTTTCTCCTTCAGCAGTGTACTTTTTGGCCTCCCTTTCAAGAACTAAACCTAAAACTGAGTCTTGCAGACATCTTCTATGTATCAGAAAGGACTACTTATATTTAAAAGGAAAATAAAGTGGTTTTTTTTTGTTTTTTTTTTTAACCACAGAATGCCAGAGATTTTCACACCCTACCAAGCAGAACAGGTGAAAAGCCAAAAATGTATGTTTTTTTCCTTGGATATGAAAGTATTTGCACAGTTCCTATAAAGATTTAGAGGTTCAGTTCACAAGATAGCACCCCTGTTGTTAATCCCATCTGTACTCTGTGGGATAGCTCTAGTGACATACCACTAACATTTGAGGTTAAAAATAGTCTCTTTTATTGAGCCACATTAAGGAACAAAAAGACTTCTACTATGGTTGAAGTTACCACATAATCATATTCATTTACATGCCACTCATGTTGGCCTATCTAAACCAGTATAAAACTGCAAACAGGTACAAACAGATTGGGGGAGAACATACCTTTATACTGTGCAAAATGGATGCTTGAATCTCCCGGGTAGATGTAATGTGAAGGTGGCCTTTTCTAGGTTTGTATTAATACAAATAAAATCCAGGAGTTAGATCACTATAAAAATGTTGGGAGATCAACACCAGTTGAGAGATGTCTCTCCTGAACACTGTGGGGTTATTTTACACAGATTGAGTGGTGACATTTGAAAGCATGACTTTTTTCCTTTCAGTTTATGTGAGAGAGATACTGAAATTATTGATCTAGGTTTGGACATCCACTAATGCCCAGTTAGCTTTTACAAATGACTCTTGAGTTTTCTGTGTGTGTCTTTCTGGATTTTTTTTTTCCTGCTTAGCTAACCAAACACTCACTTCAAGTAAGTGTTTTGCAATATAGATGTGAAATGCTGTCCTTCCTTCAGAAACTTTCATCACCTTGCCTAGGAATTTCCTGTCGTTCTCAGCTTTGCTTTCAAAACTCTTCCTTACTTGCTTCCTACTCCCCACCAAAAAACCCAGCCAACCCTGTATATGCTCTAGCTGCAGGCCATGCGTGTGTTTAGTATACCCTGACCCGGAGAGAGCCATACCTTCGTAGCCCAATGGTTAGAGCATTTAGGATTACAAACAAACAAACAAAAAATAATTAAGCCTTTGCGCCAAGGAGTCTTTATTTATATAAAATGGAACAATATATACATATATTTATATAAAATGGAACAAGCCTAGAAGGAGAGAGTGAGACAGAGCTACCTCACTGTAGTCAGTGGCTGTTTCCCTTTGAAAGTGGGACGTTATAATTCAAATCTAATTTAAGTCTGCTGACTGCCACGAACACCAAGTTACTGCCTGTTTATACACATTTCTCTTTTATTTTTCTATTGTAAGCTTTCATAAGGCAATTCCTGACTTGTATTCTAGATTAGGCACCTAAAACATTGCACTGAATTAAAATGAACTAGGTGGGAGTAGAAGATGAAAGATTTATTTTAGCTTGTTTGGTAGCAGCTGCTGAACTTTACTGAAAGCAAGTTAGGTTGTTTAATTATTTCCCAGCCTGAAACTTCAGTGCCTGGGAGCTCAGTAGAGAAAGTCTTTGCTGAAGATACTGGCTCAGAGCATAGGTGACAAGGAGGAACAAGTAGTGGCAATGCCAAGTGGCCAGGTTACCAGGATTTATTTGGATTATCTGTAAAGGAGCCAGGATAATCCAGCAGCCAGCAGTCCCGGATGGGGAGGCCCTGTAGCCTCCACCCCTGGCGGCTGGAGTCTGCCCGCTCAGTATCCCCGTTTGGTGCGTGTCTCCCAAAGTGCGGAGGATCCTGCTAACGCAGGTTGATAAGTGCCCTTCTGACTCTATCTTATGCCTGTGGTCCGTAACTGAGGGCATACCGTATTTAAGTTGAATACACCTGTGTGTTTGCCTAAGACCTGCAGGATCCAGTGTGAATGGTCCAGCCTGAGTGACTACCTAAAAATATTAAATTGTTTAATAATAGATGCAATCATCATAGATACAGTAGAAGCTTTGGTTTTGAACTGCTTGTCTTTTAAAATAAATAAAACCTGTTTCAAAAAAAAACCCAAAAAACCAACAACGTTATCTGTTGCTCCACAGGCATCAGAAGAAGTGTCAAAATCCCTGCAAGCAATGAAGGAAATTCTGTGTGGTACCACAGACAAGGAGCCACCCACAGAAATAGTGGCTCAGCTGGCACAAGAACTGTACAACAGTGGCCTTCTAGTGACACTTATTGCCAACTTGCAGCTGATAGATTTTGAGGTAGGTCAATGTGCATAAACCTTTCACCTCCTTGGTCCCAGTGTTGCCAGTAAGTATAGCTGTATTCTTCTGAAGCTCATGAAACAATTTTAATGCCTTCAAAAACCTGCGGTTGCACTGTTTTTCACCTGCTGAAGAAAGTAGCTGTTGTAGATTGATCAGTATACTGACAGATGTGCTCCTATGCTGCATCCTATTCAACTTTCTTGATTTATTTTTAAACAAAACCAAGAAAGAAATGTTGCCATGTGTACCAAAACAGGATGCTGCGAATGTTGTTTATGACCTTGTGCTGCAGTGATTAACCTCTTACTCTGGGATAGGGCAACTAGAACCAGCCACCATCTCTGAAAGACTGTGGCTGATTTAGGAGGGGTTCAGAGACATGGAATGAAAATAATTAGAAGCATAGGAAAATCTCATCTGAACAAAGACTGAAAAAATTGGAATGGTTTAGTTGGAAGGAAAGGAATTGAAAAAGGTGTTCAAAAACTGATAGAAAATGACAAGGTAAGTTGGATTGCCCCCATTTAATTCTTTGCATAAAAGAGGAAAGGAATATAACTTTTTTTGCCAACTGTGAAAAAAATAATCTGAATAAACGTATATAATTAGGCTATGGAACTCATTGACAATTCTGTTGTTAAAACCAAGAACTTAGCAGGATTAAAATAACTAGACTTGCATATAAATATGGAGAAGAGAAGTTACAGTAGAAAAGATGACTGTCATTTAAGATAAACATAAACCCTTTTAACCGACTTTTAACTGGTAGGAACTGGGAAGAAACTTTGTCATTGACAGGATGCTATAGCGTTCCTGCAGTCTGAGGTCAGCCGGGCTGCTGCCTCCAGGGACCACTGTTAGGAGTTTTGCAATTTCTCTGCTTCCCTGACTCTGGCGAATCATCCAGAGCATCTGAGCATCTCTGAGCAGTCAGAACTTCCCAGCCGCCAGGCCAAGAGGGCAGTACCCAGCATGCAGGGCAGGGTGGCCGCAGCATTAAAAAATCGGGTCCCTGGAGAGGTGGGCTGATGCTGGCGGAGCCTCCTTGGGGGGGAGTTACTTCCTTGTGGAAGGTTTCTCCCGTTATGAAAGTCATTTGTTGTTGCTCTGCTTCTCTTTCCACTTCTAAAATGAATCAAAGGAAGGAATGATGGGTGGTTTTGTTTGGTTTTGGGCCGCACCCTGAGTGAAACCAGCATTCAAGGGACTGATTAATTTTTAAAATAAATTTTTGGAAGTACTGTTGTCAGTGGAGTTTTCCCACTCTTCCTCAGGTCTTGATTTCAAGAGTGTGGGGGTTTTTTTATGCTAGAATTTCTTCATAGCCTTTAATTTATCTCCCTGCTCCCCCATGCAACTGTTAAATGTCTTAATGCAAAATAAGAATTCAGTAATTTAAATTTGTTTGAAGTGGGGGGAAAAAAGAGGGGGGAAGAGAAGATATTAGCAAATGCTCCATAGAAGGGAAATTTCTGCATTTTTTTTTTTTTTAGGTGCCTGACATTCTATATTGCTTTTTTCAGATTTGAAATTCTGTATCTATATATTGAACCCTCAGTCTTCAAATGCAAACTCTGAGTGAAACACCAAGCATGTTGTTGAATCACTGTTATTCATATAACATAGTTCTAATAACATAATATAAACATAGTTCTAATAGCATAGTTCATATAAACGTAGTTCTAATAACTTTTATTGCAAAATAGATTTTTTCCATGATAAAGCCTTTCAATTGTTTAGCAAAACTTTTAACTTTTACACAGATTCTTTTTAGCAAAACAGTAAAATTAAATGTCATTGAAAAAGAGGCTGGTAAGAGCAGATGTTGCTCTGTCTTCATATTTCCATATATATATTTTTTTAGTTTATCAAGTTTTCTGCTTGCATTTATTGTATTAATTTATTGTTCATAATTGTCATTTAGATGTCCTTGTTGACCAAGCAATTTCATCACCTTTCAACATGCAAATTATTTTTGTGATCAGTATGTAATGATAGAAAACAAAATTTGAAATTTCCTTCAGAAATCAGATTTTCAAGTAATCATGTTTATGTAAATTACTTGATCTTTTTGGCCTGGCCTGGCTCCTTTTCTTCTCTGCGCTGCCCTTCACCCTCCAAAAAGTTGCTGCACCTGGTGGCCAGTTCGAACCCAATTTTGCACAGTAGTACTTATCTTTGAAGATACATTCTCAAAGACTTCATGAAACCTGGTGGCTGCTTAGAGGAAAGAGACCAAAGTTAATGCCACCACTGAGAAAAAAGCAGAAGCTCGAGCTCAAGACCTATCTCACTTGTTTCATCTGCCAGTACACTTGTAGCATATGTGGCTGGGGAATGTGTGTGTGTGTGTAGGGGAGACTGTCATGTCTTTGCATGTCTCTGTCACACATCTATAGAAAACAAAGGCTTATTGCTTCTGTCGCTCAAGAAAGAGTGTATTATTTTGTGGATGATACTGTTGTGAAAAAAATGAAGTTGGGTTTGAGCAGAAGCACTGTATCTGGATTAGACTGAATTTGGGGAAATTCAAAATGTGAAATTTATTGGTGAGCTTTGAAGAATTCGTTGAGGAAAGCATGCATACAGAAATAGTTAAGTTTAAAGAAGTGTGTTACTAACAGCATGTAAACCTACAGGTTCATAAGCTTTGAAGCCAATAAAAGGAGATGGTAAATAGCTACAAGCCCAAGACTGGTGATGTTAAAAATTTTCCCTTACTTTGTCATGAAATATGAGCTACGTTATGGTATAGATATCTTGCAAGTCGTTATTTACGTGATGGCATCCTTTGGGTTTGTCTTGTTCATGTCTAGCCGTTCTGCTTTCTCCGCCCATAGCCTTTCTATCTTGTGCTTCAGTTATTGTATGTATTTCATTATAAGGTGAACTTGGATTGCAGATTCCAAGTGAGAAGCATTGCAAAAGTATTCCAACAATTTTTGTATGTGTCTGATGTCGAGGGAAGTCTGCCTTGGTTCCCTCCTATCTGCCTCCATTCCCTAGAGAAGAACCCAGAGAGACCAATTTCTTTGGTTTTCACAACTATCTTTCGATTGCTGGTCTCTAGAAAATATGCTGCTATTGGATATAATGCCATAGTGCACCTAATATTAAGTGGCTGATATAAATTCTGGCTTAGCAGGGAAAATCATTTAATTCTTGGCCATTTTTGTCTCTCCCTTTCAACAGCTCTTCTCTTTTTGGATTTTTTTCATTTTGGAGTAACTGCTGCGGCCGCTGGGGATCATGGGATTCCAGACATATGTTATGGGTGTTGTAAAGATTGGGGAGGATGGGATGTTTGTATAAAGAACTAGCTAATTAAGAGCATGGCCAAGGGTCAAAAGCGTTGCAGACAAAGTCAGATGGACTGGCCGGATCTGATTTGATTCTCTTATTTAATTCCCTTAGTCCCTGAGTCTCCAGGCCAGCTGGGTTGGAACGACTAGGAAAGCAGCATATTTTGTGCTTCTCAGCAGTGATTTATTTGTAGAGGTGAAACTAGGGAATTTCCCTCTGTGTGGAACTATCTGCTCCTTGGCTTAAAACGTTCAGTAATTTCTTAGCCAAGGAATGTTTGTCCTCTCAAGACAGATCAATGAGCATGGACAGACGGATTATAACTAACCTTTTGCTTTAGGTTGCCCTGTGCATAGTGACCCACTGTTTACTCAGTGCCTTGGTTACTGGTCATTAGTATAGCCGTCTCTCCCCTCCAGTAATTTCTCACGTCGATCTCTCTTGTGGCTGGGGGAAAAAGCGGTGAGGGAGGAAGAGGACTTATAATGCATGAGGTATTGGCAAACTCTCTATGGCTGGATAGAGCATAATTTGGAAGGACCTTCTGAAAAGTTGTCTGCGTGGGGAAGTATTTTACTGCAAAGCATGATTTTGCAGGTGTATGTGGGTCTGGCTATAGGAGAAATGTAGAACAAAGTTAAGGATCCTTCCCACCTTAGTTGTGACTAAAGTAGAAACATTATGCATATGACATAGCCGTTCTATCAGCAATACTTATTTTATTCTTTGTGGTAAAATAATATGTATATGATGTTCTTGGAATCAGTCTGTGTATCAGGAGCTGGGCTCAGTTTAAGTTTAACCCTGATTTTTCAAAAATAAGATCAGATTTGCTTTGATTACATGAGAATAATGAAAAGCCTTAGCTTTGTAAAGCTAGGCTATGCGTTTTTGTACTTGGTACTGGCTTGACTACTTAAATTTGAAAGCTATAGAAGCACAGTACACCCTGCAAAAGCATGTTTGGCACAGAGCAACTGTTTGCGTGTTTTAGTATTTTTTTTGTTGCTTATTAGGATATCCAGGGAGTTGTGCACCCTCCTTATTCTGTTGAGCATCTTCATTTGGCAAAAGAAATATATAAATGGGTGTGGGGGGATTAGTGGTCTTCAGAGCGACCTAATGGAGAAAGCCTTTTTTCTCATTTGAAGAGATGGCAAGTGTCAGGTGGTGAGACTGTGGAGGGTCCAGAAAAGAGAGACAGACTTATTGCATTTTAAATGTCATTTCCCCTTTAAATACAGATTGTACTAAATGATCACTTGTTCATGTTTTTACAGTTGAAAATATGTTTTGCTTCTTTAACAGGGCAAAAAGGACGTTTCCCAGATATTTAACAACATCTTGAGAAGACAAATTGGCACACGCAGCCCTACTGTGGAATACATTAGTGCCCATCCACATATCCTATTCATGCTTCTAAAAGGGTGGGTGCTTTAATTTGACTTTGATTCCCATTAAACAGCATTGCCTGGAACACATATTGGCATTGCAATTGGTCTACTTTTTCACTTTTAGTTTAAAAAAATAGATAGGATTTCAGCCTTTGTTCCAGATTTCTCATTTTGTTTCTTTTCTACTGACTTGCTTTTTACTTAAATGTATACTCTTAAATGACTGGATTATTTATTTGGCCATTATTTCTTCACCAAACTTCATGTTGGAATAATTATGTGCTGATTGTTTTTGCCTGCTCACCATGTGGCAGGGACTTCAGTGCTTGCCCTAAACCCTTCTGTAGCGTTGTTGGCTACTGCTGAGTTTCATTTAGACCTCTTCGCGTTGCGGCAGTGAGTTATAGCGATGTCTGTAAATAACTGGAGTCAAATGCTTGGACCGCCACGCGGTAGAGCACAGAGAAGCAAAAATGCACAAGAAGAATAGTTGTGTCTGTGGGGCAGACTTCTTAAGTGCTTGTAGCCGCATGTGAATTTCAACTTTAAATTATGCCAGTAATGAACTCCATTTCTTTCAGCATTAAATCTTCTTTTTTTTTTTTCCCCCCTCCTTTTAACCTCTGAGGAAGTAAGTGTTTAGCTGTAAGCCCATGGTTCCCAAGGTAAGCTGGCCAAAGAGGAGTACACTGCAGCGGGGTGAGGACATCAGCTGTAATAGCATTCAGGAATGCACAAGTATTGGCCTAAAATTCTTGAGGTTTCTGTCCTCTATGCTTGGCCACAAAGTGCCTTCCCTTTAGCAGGAATCTTTGCTTTTCCATCCCTTGAAATGTGCTGTTTTCTGATCAGCCTTTCAGTTTTCTGTGATCTTCTTTTCTGGCTTTATGATTTTATTTATTTTTCTCCCAGGAAAGGAGTATGTATATATGATTGCTTAGGATTAAAGAAATGATTTAAAAATAAGAGTGTGTTTACTAGTTGTACAGTCTGAAACAGTGTGGACTGTTGTGCTCGTTGTATGGTTAGACTAGTAACAGCCATTCAAAATCATGAGATAAGCCTTTTTAGATAATGGTATTTGAGAATGATTTTTTTTTAATGTCTTTCTTGCTCTTGAGGCTAAAGAGTTGCATTTTCACCATTTGCTCCACAACCTGAGTTGGGAAAATACTTAAACACCATGTAGGATATTTGCCTAATAGGAATACGACGCCGAGGGTAAAAGTCCTTTCAACCAGCTTCCACATCTCCCAAATACAGACCTGCGTGAGATGCCCTGGCCTCCTCTTAGAGTCAGTGGAGAGGAACAGGCACTTCTAGAGCATGTTTCCTTTCCTCCTAAAATAGTTATTTGCTTCAAAACGGGCAACATTCCAGCGCAGCTGAGTAGGAAAAAGTAATTGAGAGAACTGATTTATATCAGTTTTAAAGAATTATGAGGTTGTCATTGGACATGGAGGCAAAACTTGCCTGTGACAGGATTGGGCCTGCTTTTCGCACAGGCAGAGGGGCAAGGAGCCTGGGCAGGTCATTGTTCTTAACTAGGTCTTGCTCTTAAAAGTACTGTGATTAGTTGTGATTTATCTTTACTTTTCAAGTTGACTTTTTTGTGTTACTGAACAGCAGCTTCCTTGGAAAGAAAGCCAGTAAGCTAGTTAAATGGGTTTTGTTTTGTTTATATAAATGTTGAATTTTAATGAACTTCAAAATACTTGTTTCAGGACAGTGATGATAATTCTCTCAGTCACTGTTGAAGTAAGTTGTACAACTGTTTTCAATTCCCTATATAGATGCAATCATTTTCTTCCCTCTTCTGTCTTTGCTTTTTGGATTCTCCCCCATTTTTTCACTCATTTTTGTTTGGCACATTGCTTATGTATCTCTTCCATATGTCTCAGCTTTCTTTAAAGCTAAAAAGTACTTTTTGGATCAAGTCCCAGATATTCTTTGGCATTTGTAAAAACAAATAATATTAAGATGATAGTAAAGATTTTATATTCTGCATATGTGCTGCTGATAGACACAACATCTCACTGTATGTGACCCAAGCCAAATATCAGTGGTCTTCAGTGGGTATATTTAAATGGCACCAGTTATGTGTCTTGTGGAGACAGCTGATGTATCCTGCAGTATATCTGCACTAGTTTGGGCCTCTGACTTCTTGACTTCTTGGCTATCTCTCAGCCCTGTATGGATGCGCTGTACCCTAATCGTCATTTCTCGAGTTCCTCTTTAGAAAGCGCTACTGAATTCTTCAGCAATAGTTCAGAACAGTCTTACCAAGCCCTGAGGGGATCTGAGCAGCTGAATAGTGTAATGAAGTCAAACGCAACGCTGTCTTACCTACATCCGTCCGCTGCCAGGAATGTCTGAAAACAATACTTAAAACATGTGCCTAAAGCCAGGGTAGGGTCCCAGACACGCAGCCTGCTTTGTGCAGGCAGTGTGCAGTGCTTGCGTGCAACGAATTATGCACCTGGGATGCACATACTTAATGTTAGACATCACCGCTTGAGAACATGGCTTGACAACATCTTTTCAGGCTTATTTAATGCTAAATGAAATACATGAAATCAAAATGTGCATAAAGGAAAGGAAGATGAATTTGGTTCACATGTAAAAGAGTGGAGTTACCATTCAGTGATTTTTTATATGACGGTATTTGGAGAGGAAAAAAAAACCCCAAATGTTTTAGCCATGGCTGTAAAAGAGCGAGCCTGGGACTATTGTGAAGGCTTGTCATTGTTTGACTTGTATTGATGCAAAATTTCCTCTGCCTCCTGACAGTCAGTTCCCAACAGTATCAACAAAAGGTTGCTTTTTTTACTGCATAATGTGAGCTCTGTTGAGTGGGAAGGATCCTGAATCAGATCTCCCTCCCAGTATTTCCTGCCTAATACTCCAGTGGCACTGCCAGTTTGTGATAATTGTTTTTACCTTTTAGGTTTCATTTTATTTCTCAGATACTCCCTACCAGATTTTCAGCTTCAGAAAAACAGGTAGCACATGGTTCGCTGCTTACGTTTTTTTTGTAGGTTAATTGACTTTCCTGCTGCGTGAGGACTTGCTTTCATAATTTCTTATTTTCTGTGTGTGCAGGCTTTGTGTACGAGTAAGATTTCAGATGAATACAATGCTTGGTATATACAGTTCCTGGTATATTTGGCCCAGATTTTTTTCTGGTATCAATCTATTGCATTTAGAGACATTAGCCCAGAAATAATTTGGGTCTTTTGTAATTTGAAATATCTTTTTCCTTTCTAGTACAGTGACTATAGCAGATTTAGGGGTCTGTGGCACTGTCAGCAGTGTTTCTCACAAGTTATAAATGTGTGGGATCTTATGTGAGTATGTAAGATCCTATGTGCTATCTCTAATGTACACAGTCACTGCCTCTGCTCCATTTTGTGATGATCTGTTCATGTTAAAGCACAGTAAGTCTTAATGGTGCATTGGCTGAAGTTGCAAAATTTCCCTTGAGTTTATCCAAGGATAGCTTTGGAAAGAAGCTATAGAAGTTAGTGTAAAATCAGATAAGAATATAGCTGTTTGTCAAGACCTCCTGTCTTCCAGGCTTGATGCCTTCCTAATCTCCTTCCTGCGCTCCTTACCTTGTACCGTCTTCTGCGCTCGCCACACAAGATGAATTCCCATTGCACCAAGACATGTTTCTGCTCTCAGGCTGTCTTGCCTCTTTCAGCCTCCACAATAAATGTTTTGAAATATTTCAGATCCATTACTGCCTTTTCTGGTTGCCCAGTAGTCAGTGTCTGGGGATTTCTTTCAGTTGTAAGTCCATCAGAATGGAGAAGAACACAATTTTGTTTCTGCTGCAGGAGTACATCAGCATAGAGTAATAGTGGCTCATTTGAAATGACTTTGAAACCCATCTCTATCGTTCCTGCTTGCCTGGTGACTTTGCATGGAAGTGTGGGTACAGAGTTATGATCAGGCAGCCTGTAAGCTTCTTTCAGGCACATTGCAGGAGCCAAGCCCGACTGTCCTCGCTGGTGTGAACAGTAACCAGTCTGTAACCCAGTTCTAGGTAATGGAGCGTTTGACTAAGCATGATTCTGTTGACACTCGTGTTTTTAAAAGTTATTGTGCTGGAAACAATGTAGTTTGCTTATATTCCAACCAAAATATTCCTTGGCCAACTATTTAATATTTTCCTGGCTGCACTCCTAGGAGCAACGCTGCCTCTTTTTGCTTGAAAATTACTATTCCTATTAGTGAAGTAGAGGAAAGATATATCTTAACAGAAAACATCATCAAATATCTATTATCTAAAGAGTTTTAAGTTCAGATTTGCAAATGTTCCCCAAAATGACACAAATAGGGGCTGGACTGCATGCACGTGCTTTAGGGTGGGAAGCCTGATTTGCCTTTTTGGAATCAGCAGTTCATTTTCCATTAAGCCAACTATTGTTGGCATCAGGTTGAAGTATGCAGCTCTGGTATGCTCTCAAAACACTACCATTCTTTTAAATTGCAAGTTGGTGGTAACTTGAGGGCCCACTCACTTATAACACAGATGGCATTTTGTCTTTTTTTTTTTCTCTTTGGCCTAGTGATAGAAATTAATTGTCTAGAGGAAAAATGATGCCGATAAGCTCTGGGTGATAATACACAGTTCTGATATAGTATAACCAGCTTATTGAAACAGAGTGTGCTTTCTGTCCCCTTGGACGTGATTTGCTTTCACATGACTGAATATTGTTAAAGTCTGTTCATTTTAAGTCCTTCCTGATTGTTAGATTTCTCTTTTGTTTTGGGGGCTTCTTAAAATTGTGTTTCTAACAGTTTTGTTTCAGATTAGTTTTGGCCTTAAAGAAATTAAGACTTCATGGAAATAGAAGATTGACTGAACTCTTTCCCCCTCCTTTCCAAGATCTAGAAGTGTGCTGGCTCCTATCCATTGCAGAGCCTGTGCCATAACAGGATTGTAACTTGAGGAACTAATACCTGTCTCCTGAGCAAGCCCTTAGTCTCTGCAGAGGAGGGATTGAGCAGATCTCCTCCTAAACTGCAGAAAAGATCTTCTGAGCTATGGAAAGCTTGATCATGGGTAGATGGCCTGGATCAGCTCTTCCTACCTTCCTTGTTCGACATTAATATTCTAGAGTGATGCTCTCTAGAAGAAGAGTGGGAGTTGAGGGATGGTCATGAGATGATACAGTTTTCTTGGAGAAACTGAGGAGCTCTGAATTAATTTTGAAATGGGAGAAAGTTATATTGTATGGGCTTAGCTTTCTCATAAATCCTAAAGGGTGAAGCAATTCTGTTGAAACTTTATGCACTCCCCCAAACTGTCTTTTCACAGAGGGGAGGTGTAATGCACATTTACCCTAAAATCTGTTTTGGCTTATGAAGACAGAGGTTTGGAACGGAAAATGCTGGCAGCCTTATCTGTATGTCTGTTTCTTAGTTATAAGCTGAAGGTTGGATACAGTGCTCTGGTTGAGAGCCACTGTGTGTGCAATGTGTGTTGGTGTTCGCTCCAGGACACACGTTTCCTATGCTACAAACTTTCCTTTTGCTAGAAAATTGCTCATTCACGTTTGTCCCTCTGTGTTTTGGTGGTTTTGTTTCTTTTCGTTCTGCAGATATGAAACCCCACTTATTGCCTTACGCTGTGGAATTATGCTAAGAGAGTGTATCCGACATGAACCGCTGGCCAAAATCATACTTTTCTCAGAACAGTTCAGAGACTTTTTCAAATACGTGGAAATGTCAACTTTTGATATAGCTTCTGATGCCTTTGCTACATTCAAGGTAAATTATTTGATACCTATGTCATAGTGTTCTGTTAAAAATGGCATTCCTCCAATAGTGATCACTGAATGTTGTATTGCCTTTAAACCGGATAGCTTGCTTATTGCTCAGTAGAGAATATAATTAATCCTTGGTCTGTTTGTACCGGGATTCACAACAGTCATCAAGTCTGCAAAGAATCTTTAATCCAGATTTATGTTTCACTAGTGTCCTGCATCTTGATATCCCAAGACCTCTTATGCAACCATTTAAAACTCGGATTAATCATGCATTATGTACAGTTCTTGTAAAATGCATAATCTCTCTTCTCTCCCCACCTTCCCCCCAAAATAAAACCACTACCCCTTGTGACAACAACCAGTAAATAGAACGAACCATTCTAAATTTGCCTTTGAAATCCTCTAATTTTTGCTGACCCTTCTGAATTGAAGGCCTTGATATTGCCATGATATTACCTTCCAGTGGCAATTAAAACACTGCCGCCTCTTTACTTGCAAGTGAGCCCCTCGTTCACTGGCGTGCGAGGGGGGCTGGAAAGGGCCAGCCGGCTGCTCCTGCGTTTCCTTCCCCATCGGTCTCTCGCTGTTGGTGATACTGTGCAGGTCGCTTCAAAGCAGCAGCAGCAGGGGATCAAAAGCAGTATGTAGGGTTCGCTTGTGGCTGCAGGACTGAATAATGGGATCTGTCTGGCCCGTGCTTTATGTAGATCCTATATTTCGTTATTAAAAATGAAGTTGGGTGAAACTTGCTGGATTTCTTGGAATTTGTATGTGACCATCATCTTTCCTGCAAGGTGCTAATGTAGTCTTTAGCAAAAGTTGGTGCCCGTAGGCTTAATATACAGGAACAAGTAGGTTACTTCTGCAAAAATAATTGAAGAAAACTGAGGAAAATTTTTTACAGGGAGAGCATCTTCGAAATATAGACATAACTTTTTTTTTCTTCTATCAGTTGGTTCTTTGCTGTCATAGAAACAGGTTGCTCATTCTTTCCTCTCAAAGCTAATTAGAAACATGATTAGGTAGACCTTAGGAATAACTAAAATGTTAGAGTTCAGCTCAGCAATTCAGCACATAGGAAACCTGGCCTCAGTTTGTACTGACCTACTGAATGAGGTAAAGATTTGATAGTAGAAATAATTTTGCATTCTTAAATACTGGGTTGAGCAGGATTACCAATTCAAACCAGTTTGTTAATCAATAGCGGTGTCTTTCAATTATTTGAAGATGCTCTGTCAGTGTGTTTATTATAGCTAAACATTAGGAAAGTGAAAATAGCACAGAAATATAGACTAGTCCAAGTAAAAACACATGTGTGGGTCGGGATAAGAATGCACTTGAATTCAATGTTTCTGGCATTTTACCCTATGCTCAAAAGTATGCTTATCTCTGGTCAGAAATAAGCTTTCTGGGATTCTGCTAGCAGCGTGATAGAAGAGATCTGCACCTTTGGCCCGGGTCTCGCTTGGACAAAGCAGGATAGCACAAGGCATGGCCGAGTCCCGAGTCCCAGCCTGCGGGCAGCTCGCCCACAAGGCGCACTTAAGCCGTGACAGGGACTACAGGCTGCTGCAGCCCTGCAGAGAAAATGGGGGTTGATGTCGTTCATGGACCTACAGCTGTGCAACTTTCTTCTGTCCCCTGTGCTCCAAAAGTATTTTTAGTAGGGTTTAAATATAGGATCCTACATCTGCATGTGTATTGGCAAGAGAGGAGTTATGAGGGCAGTTCATCCTCAGGCGTAGGTCAGAAAGCACCTTTTAAATGCTTGGGGCAAATCTATAAACTGCATTTCTTAAAATTGCCTCTTAGTATCTGATATTTGGCTAGTTCTGGAAACCAACCAGCAGTTAATCTCATCTCATCTGATTTATTTGGCTATCACTCCAAATGACTGGAACAGCAAGAAGTGATGTGGAAGCAATTGAATCATGAAATATGGAGCTACCTTGATTTCTAATACCACAAAAATAAGTGCTGTGATTGCTTACTGGCTGGATTACTGAGCTCATGGTGTCACTGCTGTTTCCCCCGTGTTGGGTTTGTAGTGTTGCCATCTGGGTGTCTGGTTCAGAGCAGAAAGCCTCAGATAGTCTATGCACCAGAGGAGGGTTTAATTAAATGTGCATTAAAGTCTGAGGATATTTATAGTAGGAAAGTACTGGAATTTTTGATGATCTTGAGATGTACTTTTTAATTAAATTCAGCCAGGTGCACAGCAGAGGGGAAAGTGAGTGGCTGAAAATGCAGAGGAAAATGGGCTTGCATTTAGAGACATGATCAGCTGGGGAGGGTACCAGCAGCAGCTGGGAAGAGTGCTGATTGAATACTGCCCCTCCGTGCTCTCTTGTGATTTTTCTATGAAAACCTCGTTTTGGATTATATTCCATTTGTGCCACCTATTGAAAAATGTTGCACTTGCCTCGTAAGTGCCCTGCATAAAAGTATGTGAAGCACGTTTGGGTGCACTCAGCCATTTAAACTGAGATCATTGCAGTCCTGCCTGATAAAGGAATATATTAAAAAACATGAGGTACTGGATTTTATAGCACTCTGCTTTCCTCTTATAATTTATGGTAAAAATAAATTAAAGGACTAGTATGTAAAGGATTTGTTTTATTTGTGATGCTGTGGAGGACGTGTCTGCACATCTGCTTCAACTCATCTGCTTCAGTTTCTGATGGTGGGTAAGAAAGCCAAGGAAAAGATGACGAAATAGTAACAGAAACTGATTCACTGGAAAAAAAAATAGCAACTTGAATGGTCTTCATCAGTCATTTATTGTGATTAGTGTTGTGTATTAAAAGAAAGAAGCAATAAGATGAAAATTAAGTGCCTCAAACTGGCCACTTCAATTTGTAGCTATTCGTCTAGTAAAGAGACTCAGCTTCTTCTGGAGCTGAACATTTCATCTCTGTCGCTGAGCACCAGCATTACCGTTGTATGGGGGATTTTGCTTTGATTTAACTTTGGATTAGGTGGCCACTTTTTTGGATGGGATGCATCCCCTGCAGCTTCAGCTGTTGGAAGGGTCTGCCACTTGTTGCGGTAAGCCCACCAAGGGGCAGAAATACAGTTGCAGGGGGAGTTTATCCCTGCTATCTGAGATGCCTTTCTAGGGATGGGTTGACTGTGTAGGGAGCCTGAATGGCTAGCTTAGATGTGGTCCCTAACTTTTAGGCTTTAAATAAATAAATGTATATCGCTGGTAGGTGAGTATGAGCCTGCCTTGTTGCATGCATTGGAGATCAGAAATAGCAGTTGGCTTAATTTACCATAATCTTCCAGCTGTGGGGTAGAGTGTAGATCACTTTTGGCCCTGGGACCACATTTGATCCCTCCATTAAGGGTTGTTTTGTTTTCCTCCTCTCTCCCACTCCAATTTATCACAAGTACTGTGCGCACTGACCATATAAGAAAGGGTGTGAGGGAAGAGGAATATGAAGCAGGAGCCTTAGAATAGTTTTATATTGATTCCACTAGCATTCATTTAATTCTACTTAAAGTCATAAAAAGCATACAGCAGCTGAACTTGATGCAGTATTGTTTTTAAACTCTTTTTCTCTATTGAAATAATGTTGGAAATACCTTGTAAAAGATGACCTGGTAAAAAATATTAAGCCACATTTGAGAATAAAAGGGGCAACCAAATGAAAAGGTAGTCTCTCTCTCTGTTCTTTTTCAGGACTTGCTAACCAGACACAAATTATTGGTAGCAGATTTCCTGGAACAAAATTATGATACAGTAAGTATAAATGATGGAATTCTTTAAATCTACTCACGGTTAGCTAGAAAGAGCATGCTTTTAGCAGTGCAGGATTTCGTGTTCCACATAAAATTGTCACATAGGACTGCAAACCTAAATGGAAGGCATTGCTTTTACTAGAGGGGAATCCTCACTTGGCATCTGAAAATAAAGGTACCTCCTCTGCACACACATATGTCAAATTTTCGGGAGAACTCACTGTTTTAAAACAATTCTTATTCATCTCTGTACGCAACCTATTTCCCCATACATGAATGAAAACTGTAAATTTAGCATGTCGATAGATGGTGGGGGGGGAAAGAGTCTTTACTTTCTTCAGGCAGTTTTGTGCTCCAGTACTGATAGGGCTGTGCCAGTGTCATTTTGTATTACTTTGGGACAGAGGAGGGGGGTTACAAGAAGAAGTATTAGCATTACTGAAAACTACATGTACCTGATCAGGAGATTGAGATGTGAACATCCGTCTTACCATCCTAAGTCGATTAGTCAATTGGTTTGTTGCCATTTTTCACTTTGATTTTCAGATTTATTTTAAATGCAATGTGGGTCAGAAAAATTCCATTGGAATCAACTAAGATTGGACTAATATGGATAATGGAATTAGACTGCAGGTTATGTTTTCATGTTACCTTAGGTATTCTTTACTTCATTGCCAAAGGAGAAAGGCCAAAGACTCTCTTTTTCGTTAGGGAGTTAGCAAGAAGTTTAAATAAAAGTCAGGCTTATTAGTGCTGAGTCATAAATGCAGTTTAACTGGAGCAAAATTACCATCTCTGCTAATCTTTCCTCTGTTCACACTGAAGCACTGCAGTGGAACAGTCCCTGTTCTATATTTACGTAACATTTAAAAATTGAAGTGCAAATTGTGGAAATTAGCATTTTTAAGTGATTCTTGGACATCAGTGGGTTTTTTGCATGTTTGATAGATGGTTTGAGTATGAATGAGTGGACACTACATGCTGGACTGCGTGAATCTGCTGGCAGCAGATCCATCCTCTTGTAAAAGAAGGCTGCATGGGCACAAGCCCCAAGTGTCCCACATGATTTAAAGCTCCTTGTGCGTAGTGACATCTATAAGCAAGGGGGGATAGCTGAGAGGGAAGCACTCCCAGGCAGGCACTGAGGTGCCAAGGGACTTCGCTGCCACTACCTCTGCTGCGCCCCCGGGCTGGGAAGGACCGTGAGAAGGGAGCGGGGTGAAGGATGGATGGATCGGAATAGGATGCAGTTGTGTTTTCTTTGCTACTCTAGGTCTTTGAGGATTACGAAAAGCTCCTCCACTCTGAGAATTATGTAACAAAGAGACAATCCTTGAAGGTAAAGTAAAATTTCTTGGCACTTTCCTCGTAAACTTGAAATCCATGTTGTGCAGAGTATCAAACTGTATATACTGCAACAGAGCAGCTGCATGCTGTGTAACAGAAAAGGGAATAAGTGCTTGCCAGTACTCTTGTGCCAATGAATTAGCTGGGAGTTTTATTTCCTGGATCTTCAGTGAAGCACTGGGCCATTTCTGTGAAACAAGCACCATCCCTTTTTTTTCTGACCTTAATTTTGTACTTTGGTTCATAACATAGGTCAGAAAGAACTTGAGACCGACATGATAGTCCCTATTTGTCTGTTGCTGAATCTGACATGACGGGAACAAATAGGTCTGTTAATGTAACATCTGAATGAAATGAAGGCATGTTTGTGGGACAGCTGCACTGCTCTTGCTTCTGCCCTCACGGGCTCACACTAGCTCCTGCTGCATCCCGTCCATATGGTATCCACCTCTGTAGTATTTGAAAGATGAGCATTACTGGGCATTAACTCATTACATGGTAACAAATCCATGTACTTTATTTTATTTTATTTTTTAAGGTAGTGACATTGAAACCTCTTTAGGCAAACATAAAAATGTGCTGCTGCTTTCTTTACATTCCCCCAAAAATGTGGTGGGTTGGAAAACCTTGTTTTTTGTAATTGTCTCTATAGCTGCTGGGTGAATTGATTCTGGACCGGCACAACTTTGCCATCATGACAAAATACATCAGCAAGCCGGAGAATCTGAAGCTGATGATGAACTTGCTGCGAGATAAAAGCCCCAACATTCAGTTTGAAGCATTCCATGTATTCAAGGTAAGCGAGGATGAGCTGTAGAGACGGCAGACTTTCTCTTCTGCTTAT
This sequence comes from Apteryx mantelli, assembly GCF_036417845.1. Taxonomy (NCBI): domain Eukaryota; kingdom Metazoa; phylum Chordata; class Aves; order Apterygiformes; family Apterygidae; genus Apteryx; species Apteryx mantelli. Next base: position 32,558,003 of record NC_089978.1, read on the forward strand.
AAAAGGGTCTTTCAAGGTGGGCAAAAGAAAGGCCAGAACAACAGGGCTAAGGGGTTTCCAAATCACTTCAGATATCTGAGTGTGTCTTAATAGAAAACGTTTCCGTCAGTGAGCATCAGTCTGATTTGTCTTTGCCTTCCTTCAGGTGAGATCTAAAGCAGCACCACTTCTGTTTGGGCTGAGGATAGTCACTCAGATAGCAATGAGCTGGAAGGTAACAAAATACATAGCTTCTAGATGGTATCCACAGCACCTTCCCCCACTTCTTAGGTCGTTTTACCCAGTGGCGCTGAGGAAAGATAAAAAGAAAACAGTGCGTTGAAACTCTACATTAAGACTAAAAGTGTAAACGGTGTTAGCACTGTGTAACAGTGGGAACACAATTTGCTTTTAAACCTATTAAAAAGATTTGGTGAATCTGTAATGAGTCTAATCCTTCCCTCTTTTTGCACTGATTGTTAATGCAGCTGTGAACACTTACCAGATGCAGCCAGTATCCTTTTTCTTGTTATGATTAATGCCAATGGGGGAAAAATTAACTTTTTTTTTCTTATCAAAAAAGTTCTCTTCTCTGGGTCAGAGATGGAGTGGAATTGTTGTTATGCAAAGCTACCTTTATTCTGGAATTAACACATTAATTTCAAACTATGTAAATAGAGTTGGTAATGATTTGCAGAAGGGGGGATTGAGTCTGTGAAGATATCCTTCACCAAGATGGTTAAAAAATATACCAGCTCACACCAAAAGGCATGCTGTTCCAAAAAGTTACATGACCCTCTGCAAATTCAGGATGACTTGTTGAGTTTTGTAGTTCTGCCATTTCTGATTTGGAAAAAAACTTTGGGGTCTGTGGTGTGGAAGCTTAGGGGATGTACAGCTGCTTCAAAAAGCTTTTCCTTTACAAAAAATGCCTCAAGGAGAATTAAAAAAATAAATCCCTCTCTGAAATAAGCAGCTTGGTAAGCTGTTTGCTTGCTGACTTCCTCCGTAATCAGCCGAACAGTGAGTGCCTACTCCTCTTCCTCCTTATCAGGAGGTTTGCAGCTCCAAGATAAGAGAGCAACCAGGCTCAAAGCACTTGCAGCCTTGGAGATGCCTAGGGAGGGCAGGGATCAGAGGACTGGGCTCCGTTAGCCACTCTGTGAATAAACAGGTATAGGATATGTTATAGGAAATTCCATTGTGAACCAGCTTTGTAGAGGGGGATGGGTAAGAGCATTTTCCCCAATGGCACTTTTTTAAAATGAAATACTAACTGGCTGAGAGCCAGCAAAAGAAAACTTGAAATATTTCAAGAGAATGAGGGCAAACACTGCTGCCTTGCTGCTCCCTGTTCTGCGATATCCTTGCCTCCTGCTTAAGGGTTAGTGCTCCCAAGCCTGATTCTCATCAGCTGAATTAATTCTGTGCTAAAGTAACTGGGAGAAGAATTTAGTACTCAGCTTTTAATCTTTCATCAATTTTAAACTGTACCTGCGTTTTTAACCTGTGCTTATAAAATACCTATACAGTCCTGGTTGAAATTACAGCAGACAAATCACAATGATTTGAAATCAAGGATCTGCTGAGAAGCTGATACTTGCTGCTCTGTCTGAGCTGCCAAAAGATTTGGGTTTAAATTACCTGACTTGGATGTTTCACCGGTTAGACATACTTGAAATAAAAAAGTGGTTGTTTTGCAAGTATCCAAATTCCAGCTTTCCCATGCCCCAGCCGAGCCCCCAAAAGGCACATGACTCTTAGCTCCCTGAGGCAACTTCTAGTTATTGAAGATTCAAAACTGTAAGATGTAGACTAAAACGGTGAGCACCTCTAGCTCGAAAATAATTTGCGGGAATGTTTGGTGGTTAAAAATGGCAGCAACCCTTCAAGCTCTGAGAACATTTTACTCATCCAGGATGCTTCAGGCGGGAAACTGAAGGCACACGGAGATCCCACTTGCGGTGCCTCCTTCCCCTGAGGAGGTGCTTGACCTTCCTCCCACCTCCAGCTCCTCCTTTTCCTTTTGCCCGAGCAAAATGGAGCTCCTGCCTTGTAGCGTCCTCCCAAAGGCTTGCGGTTGCCATATAAAGCTGGAAGTCACAGCAATGCATGCATGGGGATTAGCCAGTATTTAATCATTAAGAAAAGCTAACACATTTCACCCCTTTTTGTTGCCTGGAGCTGTAGACTTTGACAGTCACCGGTTCTCCGTATTGACTTCAGTGACGAAGTCTCAGACTTCAACACACGCAGTTCGCGGGCCGGATGCTGGAAAGGGCTGTCCAGCTCCTGTGATGGATTTGTAGCAGTTATTAGAGGAGCTTGCTCTGTGTTTGGCTGTAGGAGAGCAAAGCTTCCAGGTGCACCTGAATGTGGTGCAAGTTGTCCTTCAGCCTTGTGAATTTACAAATAAAGGCTAATAACAAGGTCTCCTGGCTTTCATGGGAACGTATAGATCCTTCTGAGAAACCCCCCACAGTGGTGAATTGGGATTTTGTAACGTTCTGGTTCCAAAGCAGAAATGTAGTGAGATACATTTTACTGTTTAAATCTAAAAATAGAATGGGTACACTGGGTTTCGTGACCTTAGTTTTGTTTTTCTATTCTCTTCTGTGCCCATTACGGAGCTATATTCTGCAGCTTGCTCTGCGAATGGTTTCACATAATTTGACCATACTGGCAGTTTGCTCCCAACAGGTGGCTGAAGCCTAGTTTGCGTGGATGGGTCCTCTCTGTGTCTCAGCTGGAGAGTCTATAGGGCAAGAAATGCTACGCTAAGCACTACCCTACAGGCAGCATCAACTGTGCAGCGCTTCTGTGCGTAGCCTCTGTTGTGAATATGGGAGAAGCTTGATGCCCAGCACCATTTCAACAAGTGAATCGGCTCATAGATCTGTTCGATAGCATCAAAGCCTTTGGATTTGGCCCTTAATTCCTCACTCTTCAAAAGCTGGCCAGAGGGTGGAGGAGCTACCAGGGTCGAGGCTGAGCGATAGTTGGTAGCTTTGGCCTCCTCTGTTCAAAGGGACTTTGTTCAGAAGAAAAAAGTTTGTGTGTAACCCCGGAGTAAGTCTTAAAATACTCGCTGCAGGGTGCCCAACCTCTGTAATCACTTTTTGCTCTGCCGTATTCCCAGAAGACAGCGATGCCTGGTTATTAACTGTGAGGAAGCGAGGCCAGACTTTCCAGTCAAGTGGTTTTGGTATTTGTCTGAGAATATACAGTGCATGACTCTTAATGCAGAAGAGAGCAACAGTTCCATTTTGGACGACTTTTGAAGCTTCTGAGTTGATTTTTATTCCAGTTCTTTTGAAAATACTCACCAAATGGAACTGTGCAGAAACAGCTGTTTTTAGAGTTGGGATTTTAATATGAGTTCTGTCTTTATTTCTGGTCTCTCTTTCTCATGTGTCTGAATTAAGTGCTCTAGAACACACAGTCTTTCCTAACAGAGCCGTAGTAGAAACTGATTTTTCTGTGAAGTTAAACTTCATGTTAGTAGAAATGTTCCAGCTAGTTCTGAGAATGATTTCTATTTTCATGGATTTATCTCTTTCTTTATGATAATACAGAGTTCTGAATTAGTGAGACTCTTTTAAAAGTAAAACCTTATGGTGGTCCTGGTCCTGGACTTTGTGAAGCTGATTAGTTGGTACTTGCAGAATTGATTTTATTTTCATAGTTAAAACATTGAATACCACTTCAGGAATTTTCCAGTCCTGTAACATTCTCGCTTTATGAGTCCCCAGTGACATTGAGCAAGACTGGCAGACGAAATTATCTTTGTTTGAATGTTCAGTTTGACAGTTTTGCAAGGGGAAGATTATAATCTATAAAAAAATCAAGCAGGAAGATAAACAGGATGTGATATTCAGCTAAGTGCTTGCTACGGTAATACCACTTGTATGACCAGTGTGAAATGCTGGTATTTACTAGGTTTACCACTCGAACCTTTCAGTCCTGTTTGCAGACCAGATAGCTTTTACAAGAAAAGCGATTTTGATTTGTTCATTTGGAAAGTCAGGTTTGAGTTATCTTTAAAGAGTGGGGGAAGACGTTCAGCACGTCAAGGTCAAGCCTTCCATGAAGCATCCCGTTTGAAGTGCACATTAGTCAGATGATTTCTGAAAACATAGGTCCTGTAAGCGCATTTTGTTGTGTTCTTGTGTTGGCCACAAAAGGGGAAGGGAGCGCTGCATCACGGGGGGAGCCAAACCTCTGCACCCGCGGCGTTTCAAGGTTTGTGTTCCCTGGAGAAGGCGCAGAGGGGAAAGCTGCAGAGTACGTTCGCTGGTGATTCACGTCCCCAAAGCCTTTATTCCTCAAACCGAGGGGAAGCAACACATCGATGGTAGAATATCAAAGTTATTTGCGAGGAAGGGATATTGCTTTGAAACGCTCCCAGCAGCGACAGGACAAATAGCTGCCGCGAGTCCGTCAAGGGCAGTGAGAGCTGTGAGCTGACCGTCTTACTGACTGATGAATGTGTCCCCGGTAAGCGGAGGTACTTTGAGTGCTTGGAGCATCGTGCGGGAAAGCTGTTATTTTCGGGTGGCTGCTCTGAAGGGCTCCTAGGGGAGCCTTGCACTGTTGCCTCAGATTGTGAAGTTTTACGATGGCAAGGAGGCAAAAAATAAATGATTTGAGAGCAAAAGCTCAAGGTGGTCAGAGAAAGGAGATGTGCAGGGCTGTGCAAAGAGGGAGCGAGTAGCTGGAGATATTATACCGTCACGAGGGCCATGGTGTAGCCACTAGATTGAGGAAAACTGTGTGTAGCCCCACAGCGAGCTGGTGGCTCTGCACCTCCCAGCTGGATCTGGCCCACGTTTTCACTTGGGTAAAGTCTCAGCGAACATAACGTGACGCAGAGCTGCGGGGCAGGGGTGAGCGGTTGTGTCGTCCGTGCTCAGCCTGGCAAAATGCCGTTCGGTGCTGTCAGCAGATGTTTGTTTTTATTCTGGTTTGAACAAGCTCAGAGGAAAAACTGGCCATTTTCCAGTTCTGTCCATCCTTAATTTCGTCTCATTGGGTGCAGAGTAACTGGAGTTATTTATGTCATTGCACAAGCGCCGCGCAGTGTTTTGTTGTCCAGCCATGGCAACCTCGGTGGAAGCCAGATGTGGGAACTCTTCTCGTCGTTGCCGTGCGTGCGTGTGTGCGTGTGTGTTGTTCCTTCGGCAATAACGCCTGATGTCTGCAGACCCAGCATCCTGAGAGCCCTGGGAAGAACTTGTCACTGCTGGCCTTTGCAGTCTGACTTAAACAAAAGGCAGAGAAAATGTTAAAGAAGAAGTGTCACAGTGCCAGCAAGGGTATACTGAGAGAGCAGGCTCCTCCATGCCTCCAGCTTTGCAAGGGGAAAATTCTGAGCCTGGTTTGGATTACCCTTAAAAATTACCATTTGGAAAGATGGGCAAGCGCACGGCGCTGGGCTGGCTGCAGTCGGGGCCATGTATCCCCCATCGGCTCCCACGCTGCCATCCTGCTCCGCTCCGCGAGGGCAGCACCAGGGCTCAATGTGCCACGTTGCGCCCGTGGCTGTAAATTTCCAGCCTCCCGCAAAAGCATTAGGCAGGGGGTAATGGAGCCTGTCGCGGCTTTTCCGAACCAAGTCTAGTTTGAGACCTGGGTTAGTATGGAAATCCTATCGATACAGACACAAGACTTCTCCATTCTGATAATTGGTTTACGCGTAGTAAGCCTGACGTGTGGAAGCAGCCGAGGATCGATAGCCAGCTCTCAGCAGTCGGGTTTACAATCAAATGCTTTATTAAAAAAGAGTAAAAATAAGGGGAAGGGACAGCACAGAGGCACCTTGGCTTCGGTCTGCTGCTGCAAACCCACATGTTTGCAACTCTTTTCTCTGCCTGCCTTGGGCCAAGGTGCGTAGCAGCGGCCTCTCTGCCTGGCAGCCTCCCGCAATATTGTCACTGCTTGTTCCTTTTTTTTTACTTTGCATATTAGGTTTTTGTGGCCAGTCCAAACAAAACACAGCCTATCGTGGAGATCCTGTTGAAAAACCAACCCAAGCTGATCGAGTTCCTGAGCAATTTCCAGAAAGAGAGGACGGATGACGAACAATTCACCGATGAGAAGAACTACTTGATAAAGCAAATCCGAGACTTGAGAAAGCCGACGGCATGAAGAACTTCCTCTCGTTTCCCGCTGTAGGCATTAATCTCATTTGTTAAGTTCCTCTGCGTCCCTTAAACGCCACAGTAGTGCTTGAGAAGGCACAGCAAGTGCCTGGTTTTTATTTTGTCTTTGTTCCTAGGTGTTGAGAGTATAGGGGGTTTTACATGAAAACTAAAAAAAAATCTAGAATAATATATTATTTTTAATCATGGCTATTTATGTCAGTTTAGAATTTCTCTATGATGTTAGAAGCTGGTCTGACAGATTTTTGTTTGCACTCAAGGAGAATGAACCTCTTTGCTTAACCTTATCAGCAAACCCGAGCTGCTGGTGAGTGCCCAAAGCAGGCCTTCGGAGGACTGCACCGCTTTTCCCTCGCACTGCATTTCCTTCGACTGTGCTGTAGTGCTGCATGCACACCAGACTGTGAAAGAGCACGTTTGGCTCTGGAGTTAGCTGCACTTACAGCCTGGGGTCTCTAGTCAAAGCAGTGGGAGACTAAAAAGCAGCAAAGGTCACGTTTTCGCTTTATTTTTTGCCTTCTTGCATCTTCAGGTTGTCTTTTACCCCAGAGCAGAGGTTTTCTGTTCAGCCCATGCTAGGGAAGTGGCTGGAGCACCTCTCGAGGCGCAGAGCTTTTATGGGATACCTCGGTAACGTTCAGGGGTGGCCGGGCAGCCCTGGGCTCCAGAGGGGCCCTTCGCCTGGCGCTCCCATCCCAGCTCACTCGGACCCGAGTTCGGGTTCTGCGCTGAAGTTTTAGAAGGAGAGATCGCTGCACTGTAATATTTAAGCTTAATAAGTCCTGTGGTCCCAAAAGTGTTTCCCAGGTGTGCTTGAAGAGTTTTTTGGGGGGTCTTTTGTTTTCTAATGGGAGATGAAAATGTTACTCTGATGCTCTATTAGGAAGTGGAGTCTGAGAGCAGGGAGTGGAAGTTTCTTGACTTTGTTTTCTTAATAGCCTAAGTTCTGAGTTTTCCTGTTTGTTGTAAGACATTTAGTTATCCAGCTAAAACTATAGCTACTGCTTCAAGAAAAAAGGTGAAACTGAGCTGTAAAAACAGAAGATGACTTTTTCCTTCATGAAACTGTTGTATATTGGGGCAACCGATACTTTAATTTATGCGCTTTAGAAAAGGGATGAAACCGAGCAGATTGTGGACTCATGGTTTATTTTCAGATGTCAGATATATACAAAAAAATGTACATCTTTTAGTTGCCTGGAATTAAAAAAAGATATTTACAAGCTATTAAAGGCATGATAACTGATCACTCTTTATTTCCAGCACTTTGGGTTTTTTCTCTCACCTTTCCAGCTAGCCCCTAAACTCTGTGCAGTGCTAACCGCTTTCCTTTGCCAGCCACAGCTTCGGCGGCCGGAGAGCAGCAGGGGAGCGCTCTCCCCAGAGCTAACATACCCCGCAAGCGTCACACCGGCAGCCCTGGCTGGCGGGAGACCTGGCGAGCTGGGCTGCTGGCCACCTTAGCCTCACCGTGGGCTTCAGCCCCGGCTGATACCAGTACGGGAACATCTCCAGAATAGCGGTCCTCAGAGCCGAAGTCCGATCCTGTCGCATCTGCAGAAACGAAGGCTGTTACGAAGTGCACCTGGCACTGCAGAAGAGCTGCTGGAGACATCAAAACCTGGCCATGATACGAGGCAAGGCTGCACCCACCCCGTGGTGTTTGCACAGCAGAGATGTGGCAGGACAGCAGTGGATGGAGCGAGGGGCCCGGTCCCTGTAAAGGCAGCCTTTTCTGGTGCAAGCAGCAATTAGACTATAGGGGATAAGTGACAGGAGGGCTTGTGAAAAATGTGTGTCTGTGTATGCGTGCGTGCATGTGTGTGTGTGTATGTATCAGCTTATCATACAAGAAGCTGGTCCTGAAGTAAGTATTGCCCGCACTCCTCTCAGTAACTGAGTCTTCCCCGTGCTCAACTTGCTTAGCTCTTTTAAAGAAGAAAAAGCAAAAAAAAAATTATGCACCATAATAATATTTCACAGCAGCATGAGATGCACACTCCTAATAAATTGAAAATGAGGTCTTTCCTAGTGCAACTTTGAAATACAGAGAGACCTCTCTCCCTTTCCTTTGGTGCATGCGGTAAAGGCTCCTCCTCTTCTGTCTCAGCAACTGCTCCCATGAGGAACTCGCAGTTTCTCTTATATTAATGTTTGGGGGAGCTGCGCGATTGCAGGACAAGGTTCATCAGTGTGAAGACAGGAAAGAAGATTGGAGCCTGGAGAAAGAAAGAAGATGGAGGCAGCCTGGGCTGCAGCCTCCAGATCCCAGTCCCCAGGCAGCTCAAGACAGTCTCTGCCAATTCACGCTGTGCTCCTAGCCTGCACGTAAAACCCTGTTTGATACAGCAGCGTGCCAGGAAGCTTTGAACCATATTTTTTTTTGTCCCAGGATTCAGGGAGCTTGTGCAGCTAAGAGGAATCTGATTAAAAAGGGGAAGGGCCTCCCCTATCTGCAAGGGTGTGTACGTCAGCAGGTGTGAACACACAGGAAGGCCACAGGACTTTGGCCTTCGATAAATGTGGGTGTTGAGACTGTTTGGGCCTCTCAATCCGCATACTCCGGGACTGAGATCAGAGGAGAAGGAAAGAATGACTTGGACCCTGTAATCTAATGATAAAAGTGCTCACATGAGGGAGAGGAGATCTGGATCGCATTTGTCCTCCAGCAAGTACTTTCCTCGTCTGTGAAATTGGAGCTGGGCTCAGAGAGCCCTGGCCCCTTTCCAAAGGATGCAGTAATGTTTGGTCAGTAGAGATGCTTTTTTTCTGGGCAGATGAATACTTCATTTTTCTGTATGAAGTGGAAGAGCTTCAACTTTGTGCCTGAAAGTGCCTTTCTGCAGAATGTCCTCGGTCTGGCGGTGCAGGTGGCAGGGAGGCAAGGGGCATATGGGTTTTGCTCTCTGATGAATATAAGGGTATTGAACCCAGTCTTTTCCCTTCTTGCCTAAGCACCCTAGCATAAAAGTATAAGTTCCCATGGCCTTTAATTAGGATGAGGCAGGGAGCTGAGTGGGTGCTTCCAGCATCCATCATTTTTGGACTTGCATTTTGACACCTGCCCAGCACTTCCTAATTCAGGCAACAGAAAATGCCCCTGCCATGGCTCTGTTGGGGCGAGCTAGGAGTCAGCTAATGAATGGAGTATTTCTTCCAAGGGCACGCGGAAGATGGGAGTGTGTCCTTCAGGCCCTCGCTCAGCCTCTTATGAATAGAAACCCTTTATTCCCAAATTACTGGGTGCGTTACCTTTGGCAGTGCTCTTTGGCTCACCTGTGGCCCAGCTGGCTTCACAAACCCAGGTTTGGCCTGGATTTAAACATCCCCCCCCCCCCCCCCCCCCTTGTCACAGCAGCACCCAGCGCGGCTGTGCAGTGCTCTGGGCAAGGGTGCTGCAAACCCACCCTGGGTTGGGGCAGGCAGGCAGGCAGCTGCCCCCATGGCTCTGGGTGCCCAGGGCGTGTGGGAGCCTGCAGGGGAGGGGCAAGAAAGCACCTCCTCCCTGTTTTAAAGCTAGGTGTGGGGAAAAAAACTGCAATTCCCAGATGGTCTCACTTTGTGCCCCGAGGAGCATCAAGGGCAGCGCTGCAACAAGCTCACAGGCTGGAGATGGTCTCAGTGTGGGCTGACAGTAGTGGCTCCTGCCACCTGCCCAGTGCCCAGCGGGAGGGGACTGGGGCAGGCAGGGAAGCAGCATCTGCCAGGGGAGGCGGGGGCATTGCTGAGGGAGGCAAGGTGGCTGTTCAGCCCCCCCAAAGCCCCAGCACTTTATCTACTACCTTGTCCCAAGATCGAAAGGAAAGACTTTTTAGCAGTAGGGCAACATGCTGCCATTCATACTCCGTTAACATAAAGTGTTCAGGTTTTTTTGGTTTTTTTTTTGGAAGGGTTTTGCATCTCAACACCCCAAAACCCCAACTGTGGTGGGCTTTCACAGTAGTCTCACAGCTTTCCTGAAGGCTGGCAGTGCTGAGGCAGAGCCTGGCCGAGCCCCTCAGACAAACGATGCTGAAAATTTCAGCTATAGTCGATGATAGTTGGCCTGCAGAAAATAAAGGTTGCACTGTCCAGTGCTCCAAGGAAAAGCAATGCTCAGCCCGTTCCCTTTTCCCTTACCTGGCTGCTCCTAGCCCAACCACCCTTTAAGTGCGTGCTGCTGCGATTCAAGCACTGCCCTGTACCTAAATGACAGTGCTGCCAGCCTCATTTGTTGCGCTTCCCATTCACAGGTTTTGTGCAGTCTCAGACAGTCTGGCACTTACAGCGCATAGCAACACACCCTTATCTCCTGCTGCCTGCAGTAGTGGGATTTTCTGGGTACCTTTTGCAATACTTATGCTAAAATACCTCTGTGCAGCTGTACCGTACACACTCATTCACTCCCCCATCCTCATGGGCAGTGGCACCCCAGCCCCTCGCTGGAACGTTCTCCCCCAGGAATCAAACCTGGCTTCACCCGGGGCCCTTTCGCTGCTAACACCAACCCCTCACGGCTGTGCGAACTACTGCTCGGCAGCTCTGCTGGCTGCTGCTGCGGCGATGAGCCTCTGCTCTTGTTAATGTTGTTGCTCTTGTTTACTAAGGCAAAATAGCCCTGCTTTAGAGTTAAAGAGTCTTAGGCTGGTTAAGACAGCCATGTAGCACAGCAGCAACGCTGCTCTTCGCTTCTCTTCTCGCACCATAGTCTTCGCTGTGCTGCTCTTCGCCATCTTAGCCAGGCTACGGTTAATCGCTGGCTGCTGACCAGCAGCACGCACCTGAGAGGCTCTGCATCCATGCTCTTAGCAGCAAGAGGTTTTGCCACAATATTTGGCATGGCGAAGGTGACAGCTCCTACCAGGTCCCTTGTTGCGTTTGTCACGTTAGGAGAAGGAGGTGGCTCTGCTGAAGCTGTCTCATGCTCCCACCCCTCTCCCTTCTAAAGAGAGAGAGCAAACGCCCAGAGCACAGCAGCACATCATCTGATGCCTTAACCTGTGCAAGGTGTTGCCTGCAGCATACAAACCCAGCATGCTGGCATACGCTAAGAGACAGCTAAGCTGGTCTGGGAAAACAGAAGGAGCCCCAGATGAGTGGTTAAATGTTTGTCAACATTTCTCTGCCACTACCTTTCCGTGCAGAGCAGAGCTCAGCTTTGTGCATGTGGCACTGTGGTAATTTTGCTCTATTAGAAAGCAGCACACACCATCTGCCTTCTTTGCTTTTCTCATCTCTGAGTGATGTTGCTTTCTGCATCTAACAAATTAAAGCCAAACAGAAATTCTATTTAAAGTCTGGTTCACAGACAGGAGAGCCAAAATGAAAATCTATTTAAAAGACTGCAAAGCTTGTCAGAATTAAACATGCATTACACGTGGCTCTGGGGAGCCCATCCAGTGACCATGCCCCATGCATTGCTCACTCCCTGTCTACAATGATATTTGAGTTCAAAAGCACTTCTGAAGCAGGTCTCCCATGTCCCCCCTTGGACACCTGCTCTCTAGCCCTCCCAGCCAAGAAAAAAGCTGTTGGGTGACCCACCACCTCAACACTGCTTGAGGCAGCTCTTGCTCTCCAGAGGGGGGGGGATTAAAGCTCCCAGGGGATCCCAGCGCTGCCCCGGGGCTCGCAGGAGGCACTGAACCCCCATGAGACAAATTCTTCAGTGAAGGCAGAGGGCAGTGACACAGCTTAGCTAAGAGAACAGGCAGCACCGCAGCAACGGGGACAGCCCTGGCCTGGTGTGTGTGCCTTCCAGAGCACTCTGTGCTCTAATAACACAGAGCACTTAAAAAAAAAAAAAAGCACACTTCAATATTTACTGTTGGCTTAATTTATTAGCAGAAAACATATTTTACTGTAAGGCAGATGATTAACAGAATTTCTGTAATTTGCAGTCAAGAGGTCAAATAATTACTGGTAGTTAATACCTGCAATTAAAATGATTGTTCTGGCATGAATGGAAGAGACACAAAACGCCTATGGGAATTGTACACACACACACACACACACACATACATATATATAAATATATAACTTTACATTTCTTCATTTTAAATACATTTCTCTTTTTACATAAGAAACAAACATCCTAGAGTACACTTGCAAAACAAGCACTGCAGGAGATTGCCATCTTCTGTGGCTCTCCTGGGCCTACAGATGATGTGCACAGCAGCACCTGCATGGTCTGTGAGCTGAGGGAAATCCCGTTCACACTGTTCCTATGGGCAAAGATAAAGCACCTACTCTGTAATCCCAGGAAGAAGCAAAGGTGCAGTTACATCAATAACTGGAGCCTACAGAAATTCATGAGCCTCTGGATGAATCTGTAGAAACATGGCATGACAAAAAAGGGACTTCCAAACCTTCAGCCTTATATGCAATTCCAAATTTCAGTGTAAAATTTGTACAAAAACATGCTTTTTAAAAACTAATAAGTAAAGACTTAAATTTTAAAATAACTCCTCATGAAGTGCAGATTATCAGCAACATTCATACAGATCTTCAAGATTAAATTTTATTAAAAAAAAAAAAAGCCAAACTGCCAGTGTATTTATTTAACATGTATCATATTTGCTGTGTATCTTGCTTTACCCTTCCAGGCCATCTTTGACTTTTTAAGGACTTTTCAATTTTCTATAAGTTCCTATAAGACACATGTTGTTCCTATAGACTTCTTTACTTATTTTGACATCAGCTGACTGATTAGAAAACCTGACTGGGCCTTAAACCTGCACTTCTTTTCTCCCTTGCTTTTACATCAAGTATAAAAATGTTGCCTACAGATTATGGAAACAAGTAGGTTTGGAGTAGTTTTTTGGACTTTTTAGGCTAACCTGGACAGTGTTTTTTCTATCTGTAGAAAAAGTCAAGAGTAGTTATTCCAATACAAGATGCTTAAAAGTAGTGGGGGGAAAAATATGCCATAATAAATTAATATATAATTTAAAAACAGATTATTAAGACAACCTTGCTTATGAAACACCATGTAGAAACAATACATGACTTTAACCTGGTATGGAAGCTACAAACAATCAAACAGTGCAGTCCTCGATGAGGGAAGAAACCCTATTTGAGGTCTGCATGGCAACCAGCAGTAACCCCCAAGGCTACACCTGGATCTGTGCTGGGCTCTGAACCCAGCAGGTGAGGGGCAGAGTTCTTGCTGCTGCAGATCCGGCTGCAAGTTCAGGACGTTGCTTCCTCTGCTCTAGATCACAAGACCTCGTGCAGTGGCAGTTCAGTTATTTATGAGCTACTGTGCAAAAACAGCCTTTTTAGGTGTGCCACAAAAAACAGATTTCACCATCATTCCCTTGGAGGGTCACATGTTTCTCCTTTGCTCACACTACGTGGTCCTGTGAAACGAAGCTGTATGCATCCTGCCTAGCAAGACAGCAGCAGTGCAGGAGGTCAGGCTATTGCCTGATGAGATTTCTGCTGCTAACTCTGCACGCACCACATTTATCTGGCAGCCCTAGAATAGTCTTCAATTTAACTAGGCTGAGAGAAACAGCTCTGGGGGAATGAATTCTCAAGTGGACGGCATGGCAATAAGAGCATATAAGCATTCCCCAGCTCTGATGCCCAGGTACGTAAGAACAAACTTATACTACAAGCTATGAGGAATCAGTTTCTTGATGCAGTTATAAGCATCAAGGATGGTATGTTGAATTGCATGACCAGTTGCTAAACTGGGTAAGAACAGACTTCATGTAATTAATGCCACATTAAAGCTCCTTTACGCGCTGCCTAACCACAGCTTTGCTATCTAGGTCGAAATGTTTCCAAAGCCTAAAAGGACAGAACCTACAGAGCAGCAACCTGGAACCCAATTCCCCCTCTAGGGCTTTGGGGAGGGTGACAAAAGATGACAAGACACATGAAAGAGCTGGGAAGAGGCTGTTTACCTTCCCTACCAGCAGCAGAAAAAAAAAGTTTAAGGTGTTTGTACTTGAGAGCTCTGCAGGAGAGCAAAGAAAGTCTTGGAAGTCTGCTAAAACAAACACCTAGAGATCATATTCTAGAGCAGCAAACAGATGGGCACAGGGAGAGAGACCTCTCAAGCTGAGATACAACCTTGTGTTCTGGTTACCTGGTACCTACCCCAGTACCGCCCTCAAAACTAGCAGCAACATGAGCTTGAAGTTTCAGTTCCTTTTTTAAAGGCTCTATCCAGGCACCACATGTAGTTACTCAAAACACTCGCATCTGAAAAGGTGTGGGCTACTCTAGTGGTAGGTATCACCCTATTTAAGATACAACAGGACACCTGGCACTTTATTAGCTTCTGTAGTCCTAAAAGCCTGTTAACAAAGCTGAACAGAAACTAAGCACCAAGCACTCTTTCACGTAGTGTGTCGGGGCCAGCAGGATGCATACAGCCAAATTCTTTTAGGCCTGAGTCCAGAATCTGAGAAAAGCAAAGCTAATCTCCATCTAGATTAATTCAGGTGGGATGCACTTGAGGAAGCGCACAGAGCACACAGCAGCAATGCAAGTATCACAGCACAGAAGAGCTCTGCTGCTATCTGTAGGTGGAAGAGGCATGTATGAGAGAGAACCCTGATCCACAAATCACTTATCTAGCAAGGATTTCCATCCCAGTGGCTTCGTCTCCATTATACAAGCAGTCTGAGAAGTGAAAGCCACTTTCAGGAACTAGAAATAGTTACTAGGGACTACCTAGCTACTGTTTTCCAAGAGATTCCGTTGAGCATTGTACTTGAAGAACTAGGACTTATTCTGCTAGCCCAGAGCTTAGAAATTCATTCCCTCAATTCATATACCAAGCAAAATAGACATCATTTTACTACTATTCTGACCTATCATCAGTGAACTTTCAGACTGATTTTTTTAATGTGTTAACAATGATTAGCCACCCAGTTCCTTCCACAGAGAATACAGGTAACATTTTTCCCCAGGAACTTCTAAATTAAAAATCCTATAAAATATTTAAGACATCATAAATAAACTTATTCTAAAAATCATTTTCCAAACAATAAATAAAACCCTCCCCTATTTGAAAGTGCAAACAGGCTGCATTATAAAAGTACAGAGCGAGATTGCAGAAGTGCTAAGTATTCAATAGTGGTCAAGACACAGCTTCTTGTTTTGGTGCTGCTGGTCATCTAGTGATTTTGTTTTCTGGACCCCATCTGGGGGGGGGGGGGGAGTGAAACTTATTAATACAATACTAAACACAGCCTAAATACTCACGTGCACAGGCATACTGGAAAAATACTTGGGGGAAGTATTCCCCATATTGAGGAACATGCAAACAACCATAGCAAGGGAAGCATACTAAAGAAAAAGAGCAACCCAAACCGGAGTTCAGCGTTGAAAATGCAAGCACACCATCTTGAAGAAACCATTGTTAGAAAAATGAGCCCCTTTAATGGTTGTCAAACAAAGTATCCCATGACTAATCTTTCCCCAGTTAGGTCTGAAAACCATTAGCAGAGACAGGGACAAACAAGCCCTGACGTTATGCAGTGATTACTAACACTCATAAACACTACCCTGAACTCTTCCAGGACTCATAAGGAAGTAGCCAAGAAAAAGACTTCTCCGTTAATCTAGCTCACTGCTTGCTGGGAGTTAGCTTGTACCATGTAGCTATTTGTATGGTACAAAACCCACCAGCAGCCTTTCCTATGTTCCTAGGAAAGGACTCAATGCCTTGAGTAATCACCAGATCCTTGGTGGAAAATATCTTTATGTCTGAGTCATGAAAGTTTATTTAGCTGCTTTTTCACATGATTTTCCTCACTGGCTGAGAAACATTTTAGGGCCTGACACTGGATGCCAATGGTGGGTCCCTTCTGCAGCACAAAAAGGGCTTTGGCATAACACTCATCTAAACTCCATTATCAGAAGGCAACAGCTCCCTTGCTACAGGGGTGCAGGAAGACAAGGATTGTGTGCAACCTCGGGCTCAGTTGCCCTCAAAAACAACAGAAACAAGGGAAAAAAAAGTTGACTGAAAAGCACTGGCATAGAATCTACATCATAAGAGAAGCACTGGAAATTTCCACAAAACATTTAAATGACTTGGCGGAGACCAGTTTCCCCTGAAAAACAACAGCACTCCAAAAGTACTTTAAAATCTTTTTAGAACATGATATAAAACATGATACAGTAGTCTGGAATGATCAGTGTGCAAAACAGCATATTGTAGGCCTTGATAACAGAACTACTAGGTTTTGTAATGAATGCAAGTGCCAAGCATTTGTTAAACTTATGTTTTGGATTTATCCTTAGTTCATCTACCCCAAAAGTTCTGACAAGTTTCCATAGCAAAATCTAACTAATTTAAATCAAACCCAGAGGAGCTCAGGTTTGTTTAAAAATGAATGTCACTTACTGACTTCAATCATAAAATGCATTAATGAAAAACACTTACTTTCTCTGGCTGTGGGATCATGGAATTCAAGGACATTAGTGTGAAATGGATTTAGTTGCCACTGGTAAGAGAAAAAAAAAGTTTACTTATTCTAGAAGACAGAAAAAAGCAGGGGGAGAAAAAGAAAATACATCACAGTACTTTACTGTAAGGCACAACTAGGGATGAGGTAGGAAAAAGAAGAGTTCCTCCTCACACGCGCACTTGAGGATAAAAAGCTGTTAGGGCATGTGTGGCCATTTATTCCCTTGAGAAGGAGAAACAAGCCTGCCTGAACCAACAGTGCTGCAGTCTGTCATGGTGAGCACCCCCGAATGCAGGTGCACTTGCCCGCCTCCAAAACGCACTATGGCTCTTTCAGGAGGGGCTGGAAGGGTCTACGAAAGCACACAGTCATCTCCCCCATCAGCTACTCTTCTGTGATGGGAAAGGCTAGGAGAGAATTTCAGAGCGTGAGGAAATCACCTCAAGCAGCACCAAGAAGTTAAAGGGAAATCTGCAAGGAAATAACACCACCAAAAATGGGCACCCTCTGCCCTACCCTCTGGCAAACAGCAGAGCACTCCTTCTCAGTGTCCTTGCAGAGCAGCCTCCCTGTTCCACTTGTACTTGATTAAACAGCACAAGGGGGGAAAAAAAAAAAATCCTACGTTGGCTGCAGATGCTTGCCCACTCTTCCCTTCTCACACTGCTGCCCAGAGTTTTAAAATATAGTATATTTAGACACTTACTGTAAATTTGCTTACACCCTCAAGTTCATCAAACTTCATGTATGATATGTCTGCTTTCTTTTTTCCAGCATCAACATCTCCTGCATAAATTTGCTTGATACCAGCCCCTTTGATTAAAGGTACACATTCATCACAGGGACATTTTGTCACAAATATCATGCTTCTCTCATCTGGCTTTATTTCTTGACACCTACAAGCAGTCAGAAACAGAATTTCAAAGTTATGTCTTGATGGGTTTGAATGGTGACAACTTGATATCTCATGGGAGCAAGCAAAGAAGTGCCGTGTATCCTCTACTCTCAGAGGCAGCTTATTCTTATTCAAGTGCACAAATGTAAGATGACATCTGGTTTGGTTTTATTGTCTATGAATGAAACACCCCCTCCCACCTTTCCACACATACTCTCAGAAACCTCAACATGTGCCACTTCTCCGTATTTCAGGTTATAGCATGATCCTAGCAGGAGGCGGAGGCTGTGGCTTGTATTTGAAGGATAGCTGCACACATAAGACTGAACATCCTTTATATCAAGTTCACTCAGACACTTGAAGAAACAGCAGAGCTGACTGTGTCTATGCACATCCAAGTTCTGCATCATAGGTATAAACAAGATTGTGACTGCAACCCACGCTTCATCACAGTGATATCATGCACCTGTCACAGGATTTTTTTGTGAACTGTCTCATTCTTTTCTGTGGTAAAAATAAACCCATTACCTGAATGTCAAGGCGTTCTGCTCAGCATGTATAATGTATCTGAACTTTCTGATTTCCCGATCTTTTTGTTTATCATCCATGTGTGGAAAATCAGCATATTCAGATCCAGCAGGAAAGGCATTGTAACCACAGCCCACAAAATACATTGCTCCTGTTCCATCACAGCTTCTCTGCAATAGCAAGAAGATCATCAAATCTGGAGATGTTTAAATTGCGTACTAAATCAAAGTGTTGTGCAACACATATTGCACATTTTGTTTAGTATCCGAGCATTATTAGTTCTTGCCAAGTTATAGCAATTAAAAAGAGAACTCAACTAACTGCATGTCTGTGTGAAACTTTTCCACAAAGCTCCAGAGGGGCTGCATGGACAAACCATTAACACCACGAACAACACAAAGCACTAGGCTTTAGAGGCTTTTCTTTTAGCAAGTCATACTGATAGCAACAACAAAAAGTCTTGAGGATTTAGTCATTAAGCCTTTCTGCAATATACAACAAAAAAGAAAGAAAGCTGGGGTTAGTCCCTGATGCACCAAGGACTGTATTTTACCTGTCTCAGAACACACCCTGTGACCAGTGGGCTGACAAAGAAATTGGTGATTGAAACAAGAACAAGAAACGAAACAACTATAAGCACTTGATGACAGAAGTGCTAAAAACAAACAGAAAAGCACAGGTTGCAGTTGCGTGAAGTATGAAGATTCCTGGACCAGTAACTGCACGATCAAAGACTTAAAGAAACAAACCTTTAGATGGGAAAAAGCAAACAGCATTTGTAGAAAAATATCAGTTTGATCCAAAAAATGGGCTGAAGCCAGTACAGCATTTGAACTGCATCAAAAATCTACAAGAGATTGTCAGGCTATGATTGCCCTGTTACCTCTCCAAAACCCAGCTGCAAAGAGGAACTATGCAGGGTAAGCACATGATGTCTGATCAACAGCTGTGGCAAAACTTTGCAACCAAGACACCTGGAATAACTGAAACAATGTTTAGGGAAGCAAACAAACTGAGAAAAGCTAGGCAAGGACACTGGTGGTTACTGAACTTGTTTATCCTATTCCTTCATCTTGACAACGTAACATTGAATCAGTCATTAATTTAGTTACCAAAGAATGAGAAGTGAAAGTTTTCTATAGCACTGTGTGTGTACAAGTTTATACATATGTGCATTTTTCAAAGTAAAATAAATTCTAAGAAGATACATTTGTATGAATTGTGAGTGCAAGAAGTGGTAAGTTTTTCCATACTTACAGATTTTCCTTCTGCCCAAATAATAGCTCCAACTCCTGTTTTATGATCCTCTAAAATACAGAATGTTTTTAGCAGTGAGTAACACATAATGTACTTGTACATTATACATTAATATATGAGATCAGAGTAAGGAGGAACATTCTTGGGTGCTTTGTGGATAAGAGAAACGAAGCGCAGAAATATAAGAGCTTCAATGTCATATGAGCCTACTGCAAAAGCAAGGGTGTGGCTAGCCATTCTGAGACTTGGCTAGGTACATATGTTCACAAATGTTGAGAAATAATCAATGCACGTATCAGATACGAAAATGTGGGCCAAGAACATACACAGGTTAGCTGATTTGAGACTGCAAAACTGATTTAAAAAACTCTTCAATTTATCACTAAAATTAATCTCTGCCAGTTATAAAGTTCATAGTTCTGTAGTCTCAATTCCTAATAAAATTTGTTTTATTTTATACCTAACTCAGAGACAAAATGTTAACAATCGAATTCTGTGGGCTGTTTGCCATCACCACTGCAGGAACACTGGAAAAGAACTTTCCATTATGTAACTTGGAAGTCTTTTATGCAACTTGGAAGTCTTCCCCTGGAGTTATTGATGAGAGTCTTGACCAGTTAAAATGGAGCATATCAAGGCGAAAAAAAAAATTCAGGCTTCCACAGTGATGAATATTGTAGACAAAACTGTTTCAGTTAACCATTTTTCATCATCCTTAGCATTACTACCACACACCCTCACTCAAAGAGGGTCTTTTCCTGCCAAGGGCTGACAACTTTATTTGCATTCTACATATTTATTAGTCGCTGATGTATATTAACCCAGCACAGAAAATATCTTATGACCTCACTCCTCTGGTAGCCACCTGTATGATAATGTAAAGCATCCGAGTACGGTGTGGGAGGTGCTATTTATTTTAATTTCATACAGGATCAGGACCTTATAACAGGATTAAAGTGGAATAAGAGTCTGTTCAAACACAGACCTGAGTCCAGGCTGAACAGCACAGACAAAACTGAATTCTGCTGCCCCGAGAATGAATACTGAAGCTGGGCCATTTTATCCTGCTCTACACAACAGTAGTTGTGCAAAAACCACACAGCTGGTTCCAGGCAACTTCTGAATTAGTTCTAAAACCCAATCTCCTTTGCAACTTTTGGTGACAAAATTTGTGGAAGGGTACCAGGAAAAAAAACAAAACAAAACAAGAAAGCTTTAAAACGTGAAGATCCACCCTTTCAAATCACAAGGTTTGAGTAAGTCAAAAGGCACACTGTGCATCTAACTAGATGGGGGGGGGGAAGGGAGGGAGGGAGGGAGGGAGGGAATACTGTTGTTTTAAGCTTTAAATATATACCACTTAATTGTCCACAAAGGTTTAAAAAAGCAACTGTCCTATCTAGATGGAAACATCACTAAGCAGCACCATCAAATTTTAAGCCTTCAGAACAGAACTCTCCAGAAGAATTTACCAACTTACTGCATCCCTACACAGACAGAAAAAAGTGCTGAACAGAAGTAGTCTTCATCAAAGGATGTAAAAGTCAATAAAAAAACTAAGAAAGCCTGTGTATCAAATCTCCAGAATCTTTGCAAACAAAAAGACATCAGATATATAATCAATGTCACTAATAACACTGGTACTAGGAAACTTAACATAACTGTACTTAAATCCTCCTGGAGGAATATTATTCCACTGCTGTTTTTTGAGAAGTGTACACAATATCAAACAGGTGCCAATACATTAAGCGTAACAGAAGCATCTTGTGAAACATCGGTAAAAAGAGTCTCACAGCAGCTTGAAGATTTTAAATGCTATTGTTCTCTTCGAGATAGATGTTGCATGTGTTGGCAGGGCAGGCTTTGCTAGCACTGTACATGAAATGCAATGATTTTTGTCTTGGAAAACCTCAGTGCTTTTACAGACTATTTCAAAGATGTAGGAATGGAAGTACATGCTTCAACGACTTGCTCAAGGGAGTATTTTGAAGAAACAAGACTGAAAACCAGGAACACTGTAATCACAAGAGTCAATCTTCTCCCACTACAGTAACAACTCACCTGTCCGATAGGCAAGTAGTCTGGCTTGAATCATACAGTGCCTTGCAATTTCTTGGGGCAAACTCTGATGGTACGTTTCATTTGTTGGCTGTGATTCACGGCAGTAAAACCCAAAGCATCCAAAGACAGGGACACTGGCAGCCACTGTGGCCAAGACCAAGACAAGATCTTTCATATTTTGTCTAAGGTTGCTGAAGTACGGATTTTCACAGAGATTCTCCAGTCCTATTGTCATCAATATTTGCTTGTGCATTTCCTCATTTGAAATTAGGAATAAGCTTTCATACTCTTTTATTTTCTCTTGCCTACATTCAGTATAAAAGTCAGTATTAAAGCCAGGCTGAGATTTTGCTATTTTTTGAATGAAATCGAATTTGGTGGAAGTTTCTTCAACAAACTGCACCATATAGCACACTAAGGGCTGAAGCAAGACACACACACGAGCACGACTATTTGACTTCAATCTTTCCACTGCTTTGGCATCTAGCTTTGCATCATCAGTAGTCATGGGATTGGACACCTCATTCTGCAAGCTGATTTCAGGATCTGCAGGCCAGTAAGAAATTCTGTTCACTCCAGCTGTAAGATAAGGTAATGCAGCAAAAGGAACTGTGCAAATACAGTGGAACATAAACCTCATACTCAACACATTA
Organism: Apteryx mantelli; assembly: GCF_036417845.1. Lineage (NCBI taxonomy): Eukaryota > Metazoa > Chordata > Aves > Apterygiformes > Apterygidae > Apteryx > Apteryx mantelli. Next base: position 32,579,949 of record NC_089978.1, read on the forward strand.
CCTCATAACTCTGTTTTTACTCCTTTCAGGCCTTGGGTGCTGCTTAAAGGGTGTCCTTTAACTTAGTTTAAAGGGTGTTAGCATTCTGCTAACAAGAATGCTAGCAGATACCAATATCAAGAGGTTATCAGACCTGATAATCAGACTATAGACAGAAGTAAAAGTTTGATAAGTTGCAAGATCCCTGGGGCAGCCTACTTTTACATTTTACCTACAACAGATACATTACCACTAAACAAGGGGTAGCACTAACAGAAGCTGCTGTTGAGATCAAAGAGCAATACTTCCAGAAGGGCTGTACCAGCAGATCCCATCTCAGGAAGCGTGACATGTCTTCATCTCACTTGAGAAAAAGAAGCCTTCAAGTACTCCCTGTGATTTCTGCACCAAATAACCCCTTCCTCTAGTGCCACTAACAAGCAATGAGAGGGCAAGGAAAAATGTAGCAATCTAGGCGTAGTCATCAGGCTTAGGGCTGTCTTGGAAAAGTGCCACTGGTATGTCAGAATCTCAGTGCTGCATCCCATCCAAGAGATGAGCATCGCTAACAATATTGGTGGCACTGAAAAATAGGGTCTCAGTACCAAATCCTAATTTCTGGATCATCAGCTGCTGGAAATGCACATTCAGTTCTGCTTCTACCCTTTTGAAAAACATCAGTGCAGGTTATGCAAGCTCGAGATCAGGACTGACAACTGGAACAATCTAAGAAGAAAACTGGCTTTCTCATACCACCAACGATAAGCATAGCATTTACTCCTACTATACTATAGTCATTTGCTTACCGTTTACAATCATTTTTAAACAGGCCGAACATGGTTTTCTGGAAAAATAAAGATCACAGTTTTTAAGTCTTGATCCATGTTTAATGAGTGCAATCTGACCAGCGTGCAAGTCTGCGCTGGAACAATGAAGACCAACAATCTTCATGTTTTTCACGACAACAAGACCACTCTTCTTTACCTACAGAAAAAAAGCATCACTATTATTAATTTATTTTAGCATCAAATTGATAGACATGTCACAGCTCATCCTTGGGTAGCAGTTAGCTAGCCAGAATCAGAGCACATTGCTTCTCATTACAAATTTGGATATGAATCAATAAACAATCTTTATGTTACATTTCCTCTAAGCAACACTTTTTTTTCCTGCAATTTCTATGTGTGCATGATAACATCTGAGTACTATGCCCCTGTTAAACTTCAAATCAGGATTTGTCACGAATTCCTGACTTTCCTGGTCTAGGTTTTGTTATGGGCAAAACACAGAGAACATGGAAAATTCTGTCAATTAAAACTGAAAACCTCTCTGATTCACTCCCTGGAGATGACAGCTAGCTCCTTTGTTTGGCACAAGGGAACAAGAGATTCACAAGGAGATTCTGAAACCAGCCATTGCCCTTATTCTGGTGGGGTACTCTGCGCGATGCAGGGAAGCCCTCTGAGAATGCTGATGAATTTAATTTCTGTCTTAATCTTGACCAGCCTGAGAGCCAACTGCTTGTCTAGCCTTATTTCTGTCTCTTCATTTGCAGAAACTAATCTCGTTTCTAAAGAAGCTTCTGTGAAAAAAGTCTGTTTATCACAGACATGATCTTTCACATGTGGATTCCTATGTTTTCTGGAGTATCTGCCATATGTCACGTCATGTAAAGAGCAGTCTGGTTAAATTCACTGCAGAAACTATTAGCACTTGTTCAGAAAGACCAATTAACTGTAAATGTATATATCTTACTTGTGATTTCTTCTGTTGCTCAGCTGAGGGAAAGAGCTCCATCCAGAGACTGAACAAAGTAAAGAGATTGACCTTAGAAAGTCTTGGTATTTGACCTGTCATTAGAATAATAAAGAAATATTTATTAATAAAAATTATAAAGAAAAAACACATTGTTTTAATAACTAAGATATGCAAAGGGATGCTGCACAGCAGATGTGAACAACCTTTCAAAGGTGGCACACTGCATTCCATATTTCTCTCCTAGATTAGAAGCTAAGTATGTCAGGAAGGACACACTCGGAGCTGGAAAAGGCAAGCTGTGGACAGTTAGTGGAGCCATATCTTGCCTCTCTTTAAGGGAAGGTTATCTTTGCCTTTAAGCTCTGAGATATGATTTCTTTCAGAACTGCCCAAGCTTCCAGAAAGGAGAAACAAAACTGGCACAAGTTCTATATTTCAAAAATCTCCCCACTTTTAACAACCTATACATTGAATTTTCCATTCTATGAAACAATGTAGAAGCATATAAGCCAAGCAATCCAACATGCAGCAAGATTTTGCTTATAATGAGGGCTATGATCAGTTGTAGTGTCTTCATACACGCTTCCCCCAGCACTAGCCCCAACCACCAGAGTTATCTAACCTGGCTGGTAGGTGAAAGAAAACAGAACCTTTCTTCAGACTCAAATAAAAATTTTGAGCAATTTGCAGATTTTCTACACCACAGCTTCAACTGAAGCTAGTCAGCCAACCATTTCTGCTATTACAGCAGCTAATGCCACACTGTCCTCTTCAGGACAATAGTTTGTCAACCCCAAATGCTTGCAGCCAGATGCAGAGATCAGCTTTGTACAATAAGAGAAAGTGGTGATGCTTTCACTGAAACTCAGGGAGTTAATTCTACTTAGCAATAAAGAGCAGAAATCACAGACCAGATCACACATAACTCAATGCGCTTGCATGATTCACAGATGCTTAAAGAAATCCGAGACGTATCTTGTAATCCAGCTTCAGGCTCACCACATATAGAGCAAAAATACCTAAGTACACGTCATGATCTTACACCAACACCATCAGCTAAAGCAAGGAGCCACTGCGAGATCTACCAGTTACAACAGCTCTGGAGAAACCTGCTTCTGAATTAGGATTTTTACAAAATCTGCTTAGATTTTTGGTTAGATTTTTATAAAAATTTAAACCTACTACTCAGATGGCTGTCACTCCTGACCAAATAACCAAAAAGGTAGCAAAGAACCACTTCTAAGCCCACCAATCACCTTATGATGAGCCAGATCACTTCTACTCAAAACCTGGACAGTGTAGCACCCTAGGCCACACTCACAGCATTGCTGAACATGCCGCAAATAAAAATGAAGGAAACCCTGCATTGGTCTCTAATGCTCATGCCATTCCAGATGTAAAACTGTCTTGCCTCACACTTGGAAGAGGTTAATTAAAACTCTGCAAAAGCTCCAGTTCCTCTTTCAGTGGTGCTTACAGAGAGCTGTAATGAGCACACTGAGAAAGACATTTCTTTAAGTAGTTTAAGTAGTTTGAAAGAGGTTTATCCAGATACTTAGGTTGTTCTGGTTGGAAAAAGGGTTTAAAAAGGGGGCTTAGTCAGTTTTATGATATGGCTGTGAACTCCAACAGACAATTAGGACAGTGGATAAACATGCTTCCTTGAAACCCATGACCAGAATACCATTTTCACCCAATATTTTTGCAGCATTTTCACACAGAAATGAGAGCAAAATTACTAGAGGTTTTGGAAAGAGATGATGTCCTCTCAGTAGCACCAGCTGATGCCACACTGTCCACTGCTCCTTAGACAGCACAGCTATGCCCTCACTGCAATAGCACTGCAAGAGGCACCTGGCTAGCAGAATCAGACACACATGCTACTTAAAACTTTCAGAAAGCATGAGGAAGATTTGTTCTCACTTGTACTAAAAACTGTAAAAGAAAGCCTACAAGCCACATTTACACATGCAGAATTTGTTTTCTTAAATGTTCATTCAGTTCATTCTTGTTACAAGCCCTGTTCATAGCTGTTGTAGCCTGTGCACAGTTCCCAAATGGCAAGCTAAAATAAACAGTGCACTTTACACTTACTCACACATCTCCCGTCATGATTTCAATAATAGATGAAGACTCATCATACAGAGTAGGTTTAAAACAGAATACACAACAAACAGAAACAAGTTTGAACTGCTGTTTGTTTTCCTGGGCCTAATCTGAATGTGACATATTTAATACACTAGAAACAAATCAAAGAATGTACTGGTTTGCGTCCTGTTATGAATTGACATTAATTTATAATAAGAAGCAGGAAGATATTATGATGAAAGAGGAAACTACAGCGGTCACAATTATGATTTATATATAACCTCCCCTTTACTCATTTATGTAGTTAAATGTTTTATTAAATTCAATAGAGTGAAGAGAAGACAGATTAAAGTGACCTGGAAATAAATTTGAAGATGGGGGACACCTGTAAATCCCACAGAATTTAAAAGCAAGTGCAGAAGAACAGGGAAGAGAAAGAATCAGGCTCTTTGTTTTTGCTGCTGACAGCAAAACTATGTGAAAGGCGCTTGGCATCCTCACAGCATCCCTCCTCTACACAGCCCAGCCTCACTCTTGCACAAATGCACAATTTTACTCCTCCAGGACAGTGCTGCCACACCAGTGAAGCAAAGCACGCTCCAGGGAAGGTATGGTGTGAAGGTGAGTGTTGAAAATCCTGCTACGCCTGTACTGGCAGGCAAGAAGGAGCAGGGCACTGCCCATCTGGATGCAGCTCAGCTACATGACTTATGACACTGTTGCAGAATAGGACTCCTTAGTTCAAAGTCTGAAAAAATCATAAGATCTCATCTTACAAGTGAAAAAGTAACACAATGCTTTGAACACCACTGAAAAAGGGGATCTCAGCGTCATCATTTTAACTTACCAGATAGTGCCTGAAAAAGGAAAACAGAAACCATTTTCAGAGTTCATCTTGCTTGCTCACTTGGAAGCAGGATTTTCATAGCACTGGGAAGAAACAAACCTCATTTACGCCTCAGAGAGAGACCTAGTGGCCTTGTTGTGGTGGCCTGAGAGCCACACAGCCCATGGGCAATCTGCATGTACGCACCACTCCCCCTTGGATAACAGCAAGGGGATGTGTAAAGTCTGTCAAAATTTCCTTAATTTGGGACTTCACAGCTTTGTGATAGAGTTGTTCTCTGCCAAACTTGTACCTGGGCCCTACTATAAAGGTTAGTAACAACACTCCTCAGAAGGGAAGCATTTTTAATCAATTAAAAATACAAGCTGTGAAACTGGAAATCATCTTGACAGGGAAGAAAAAAATACAAGTATTGGTTAGCAAAAAGCCTTATGAATAAGACTAAATGGAAGGGGGGTGGGGTGGGAGGGGAGATACTTTACTGCATTGCCTCCAACGAGTCGGAGCGTCCTATGCAAAACGCAGTAACGGGAAGGGCCGCCAGAAGCTCTGGGAGCAGCCGCCGGGCAGGAGAAGCCCTTAGCAAGGGCCTCACGAGAGGACGACACGGAGCTGGGCGACACAGACGCAGGCAGACAGACCCGACACACACACGCACAGACAGACGCCCCCCTCCCCCCTCAGGGCCCCCGCCAGCCGTTAACGGCCGCTGCCCCACAGGGGCGAGGCGCGGCGCGGCGCGGCGCAGTGCAGCCAGGCGAGGCCCCGGGCAGCCGTGGCGGGCACGGGGCGGCGCTCACCGGCCATGCTGTCGGTCTGCGTGCTCGCCGCGCTCACCCGCGGCCTCCCCGCCGCCGTCGCAGCCACAGGCTCCTCGTCGTCCTCCTCCGCGCCGTGCATCAGTGCCACCGCTGCCCTGCCTCGCCCCGCCCCCATGGCGGCCGCGCTCCTCCCCTGGGGCGACGCCACGCGGCTGACGGGCGGGGGCTTCGGCCAATAGGAAGACGGGAGCGGGAGGGAGAGGCGGGGCTTGTCGCGACCGGGCGTGGCGCGGCGGCCGTTGAGGTGCGGCGGGAGCGTGTCCATGTTGGCTCCCCCGCCTGCCTCGAGGGGCAGGCGGGGGATGCTCGGCGCCGGCCTCGCTGCGGCGGATCTTCGGTTTCTCGGGCTGCTCTCGCTCGTAACCCAGTTAAGAGTATTGCTGGATTTAACTGTGATCATTAAAATCACGCCCGTGCCCGTCACTGCTGCCACACAACGGTTCTCCCGACAGAGCTGTTACACGGGCAAAACGGTTCCTCTTACCTGTGCTGCTCACTTCCAGCAGGGCACAGGCATAAGGAGCACTTCCCAAAGCAGATTTTTTCTGGTAGAAGCTGTGTCTTTCTGAGGAGGATTTATATGGTGATGACAACCTGGGTAGTAAAACGAGCAGGCCCTTCCTTGTCAGTGTGGAGAGAGCTTTGAAAAGAAGCTTTTTCCTTCATTAAAACGTATGTCTTAGGGCTGCTGGGACTAGGTGACACCAGCCAGCAGAGGTATCCAAATTCTTTTTTCATCATGCAGCAACATTCAGGCTTGCTCCGGGGCTGCTGTTTTGGCTGTCCAAGGCCGTCGGAAGGGCAGCAGCAAAGCTTTTGTTTGTTTGTTTTTCGTCTTTTAATAATCTTTACCTTGACTTGAGTCAATACTGGAAGCTACATTTACTTCTTGGCTATCCAGTGCTGGCATTGGGCTCCTGAGGGAAGAGCTGCTCTTACAGAATTTGACTGCCTGTGCTCATGGGCTAACAGGTTAATGGAAACTCAGTTAGAGTACACCCAGACTTCATATTTCATATCTCTTCTTTTATGAGGAGAATGACTTGTAATTACCTGGATAATTCCAACTGATTACTAGAGGGGGCAGTATATAATAGCTTGGAGATTTTGTGACTTAATATAAGGGACTTACTTCACTTCAAAACTGTGTACATTTATATGGAAACAATTGATGGTTTGTGGAAGAAATTTGTGTGTATCTATTGAAAGCGGTTGAGGTAACAGTTAAAAATGCATGAAGTCTTCTGGTCCCATAAAGGCTGTGGATAGCGTCTGGAGTAAAGAAAAAGATGAAGAGGATCACTTGGGTGTTGCAATCATTAAAAAGAAATGCCCAAACCCTTTCCTAGGAAATACTTCTCAAAGAGCATGCTTTCAGAAGGAACCCCGTGTCCTCTGAACACTCAAACTTTCTGTCTTCTTTCTGCAGATCAAATCTCTTGGCAGTGCCAAAGAGAAATGAAAAATAGATGGGTGCTGGCAGGCAGATCTGCTCCACAGCTGAGGTGACGTTAACGGCCACTAACTCGTTTGCTGTTTGGATCTCCTATTGCTTGTACATAGTGAGAGCCTCTCTGCCCAAAACGAGGCTTGTGAGATTTTGCTCCAGGGCAGAGTTTTTTTTTTTTTAAACTTCCTGAGAAGTCTGATGAAAAATGATGACTGCTCTGAGGAAGATCTTTTGCAAGTGCGGGTGCAGTCCCACTTGTGACACGGCCAGTAACATTAACTAGGGGTGCATTCAGTGCAGCTCCTTCCCTGCTCTGTAGTAGCTGGGCCTCAAAAGAGAAGCAATATCACCGTGTCTCAGGAGTGCTTACCTCAAAGTTTGGACTCTTTGCTCTGGAAAGAGTGCAGCAAAGTCATTGGGGAAGTCATTTCTCCCCCAAAATTATGTTTGTGGGTGTTTGTGCAAGGGTCATGTTTAATGTAGATTAGTTCCTTCATACTTAAGTCAGATGTGGTTTAGTTGTCTGTGGTGATATACCCCTATGAAGGGAATTCAATATTTGTGTAGTACTTTGGAGGCTTGACAGGAGAAGCAGAAAAAGCTCAAACACTGACACACCACTTCATGCCGATGCGAAAATAACTCTCTATCTGCAGCCTCATCTCCCTGCTTCTGGGAACTGCAGTAAAACGATGATGTTTGGGTTTTGTTGACACTCGGAACAACATTAGCTGGGAAACAGTTTTGGTCATCTCATGCAGTGGCCTCAAATATGGTTTGAGGGTTCAGTGGTGTTTACCCTCGCAGAAGCCTAGAGCTGCTCACCGAGAGGGTCAGCCAGGCACGAAGGGGGTCCCGGAAAGTTGTTTTTCTTGACAGGCGGCTCAGCTACTATGCTTTTCTTTCCAGTGTTATGATGGATTGTGAATTTGTGCTCTGGCAGTTTATTCAGCTTTCACCATAGGCGCCTAAAGGGATCAGCCTTTATTAATAAGCTCCACCAGGCCTGATGGTCTGTATAAACCAAGGCATCTACCTATGACCTGCGGGCATTTTGTCTGCAGAGCCTCTGTTAGCTGCGTGTTAGCTTTGTGGTGCAATGTTTAATGTCTCTGCCACGTAAGTTTTTTTTTTCCTAAATATCAGGATATATAAAAGCCTCTTTGTGGCTAAATTTACAGAAATAAATCCATAAACTGCTGTCAAGTATAAGAAACAAAAGAACTATTCAGATCCAGCGAGTCTAAAATCACATCTTGAACAGTTTCAGGCTTGAGTCCTAGACCATCTAGAATTTTCTACCGATGGCTGAAAGGATTCCTGGAGAATGTGACCTAACATGATCCCGAATCTTTTGTGAGTCTTGAATAAAGTCAATATCAGCCTAGAAACTGGATGAGAGTGTGAAGTTTGGGCCAGTTATGAATTCTGTTTACTTTGATTTTTCTTTTGAGTTCCTTTTTACTTATTGTATGGGCTAAAATGGATTTCTTTGCTGTCAAAGTTACCACTTACTGCATGAATATCTAAGACAAACTCTTCTGCATTCAGTAAAATTCCTTTCTAACCCCCAGCCTTTATAAAAGCATGTAAAATTACATGTACTCATTATTTTCTGCTGAAAGCAGAAGAGAGAAATTTTATACAAAAATAGACTTGCAGCAAGGTAAATCTGGTGGGTAACAACTTTCAGTATAATCTTCCCTTAGTATTCCAAAACCAAGCCAACACTTGCAAGAAATGCCCCCGCTCTGATAAATTTTGTTCTTTGTTTCCACTGTGTTGGAGCGTTGGCTCCTCTCACCAGTAGCTTGTTGATTCAGACCACGGTTTTCCACTTATGTGCCTAAGTGCTTCCATTCACAGCTAGGTGTAGAGATGGGATTTTCAAAAGTCAGGAAGCAAAAAATAAGTGAAAAGATCACAGCAAAAATCACCTGTAAGTTGCAGTTAGGTCATCATGCAGGAGTCTTCTTCATAAGGGAGAAAGTAGCATGATTTATAGATATGCCCTGTCCTATGCTGGTTTTTGGTCTAATTCTGGTCTTGAACTGAAAGCTTTCAATGGACTGGGACTAAAGGACCAGCTCTGTGCTTTCCACCAAAAGCTGCAGCTGAAAGCTACAGGGCACCTAACTGGTGGCAGCTAGACGGCATCTCTGGGGAACATGAGGAGGGCATTCGTTCACTCCAGGACCAGGAGAGAATTCCCTAAAATCAAGTCAAAAGGAGAATGGCACCAGCCCTACTGCAGAGAGCGTTCCTGCCCAGGGTCTGCCAGCCCTTGGTGACAGTGGAGAAGAGGATGGTAGAGGAGCATAATTAGGAAATGGGGCTCCTACCCCTGCTGCTTTTGTGAGAAGATATTGGAGGCTGGAGTCTTTTTTGCTGTCCCTTTTGTTTATTGTGAATTGCCTTTTCAGTTGAGGAGCGTGTTGGCCTTTGAGCTGCCATTTTGAGTAAGTCGCTTTACAGGTCAGCAAGATTTTCTGGGTGGGCCTTTGCAACAGGAGTCAGACCTATGGGAGAAACCTACTGCTTCTCCCAACAGCTGCAGTTTGATCCTGCATCTATGTCTTAAAAAAAGGATTGATCTAAATGATTGATTACTTAAACCTGCACCTTTTTTTTTACTTAGCAGAGGCATTTGCTAGGATTTCTGTTTCTAAGAGCACTGGAAAGCTGGCTCATCTCCCTGGCTAGGGAAGGCCTGGCCATATGTGCTGTATAACCTGGCCCAGAGTCACAAGGGGAAGGCTCCCCCTTCTCTCTGGTTTTAGTGTATGTGAGCGTTACCAAACAGCCTGCCCTAGCTGGTAGCTGTCAGCCTTGCGATACCCTCCCATCAGCTGATGCAAGGTAACTGTCTTTGATACATGATGCTTTGATCTGGTAGATGAGAGAAGGCCCATTCCTAAAACTCACTCTGCCAAAACGTCTTTTGGAAGTTGTCACATCAAGTTGTTACGTCACTTGCATTTGCAGACCTCCAGCATGTGTTTCCTATTGAGAATGAACTGTATAATATCTTCAGTGCTACAAAACTAGGTGTCTTGGCTCATGAACAGCTCCAGGATTTTACCCTTTTTGAATAATTTAATAAACAATATGTTGTTTACAGTATTGTTTTTCTGGGCTTTTTGGACGCTTCTTTGTATCATCACCAATATATTTTTACATTCTGATCATGAAGGTATCCATGGACTGAGAATCTGATTCCTCCTTACCACCTGCTTACATATCTTTGGGCTTGATTTGCTGGGAAAAGCTATTCCTGCATCACAGTTACCTGCTTTGCAGTCTCTTTCAGCACCTGAGTACTACAAGTTTCAGATCCTGAAACATGGTTTCATGCACTACCATTTGCCCTCTTAATGCACATGACATTATACCTACCCCAGACTCTTGGCTCTGGTATGGTGATCTACAGTGAAGGCACCTCAGCTCATCAGCTGTTTCAAAACTGATAAGAAGGCAGTCTCTCAGAATGGCTCACTCTACCTAATTCCTGTTTTTTGTCTTTGTTCATCTCTAGTAGTTCCATTCTGATCCTTGGCTTGCCTTCTGGATTTAAAGAAAAAAAGCGCTTCTAGGAAAGCTTTATCAAAGTGAGCTATTAAGCATCACTGACACAGATGGGCCCATCAGTTCACATAGGAGACACCTGTTATTTGTTTCTGTCATGCAAATAGAACAAACTTCTCTTTAATCTCTGCAAGCAGTATTTAAGGAGTTTCCACTGCTGATGCATTTTTGGCAACTCATTAGAAGACAGCTTTTGCACTGCTCTCAGACAAAATCAGATATATCCTGCAGCTTCATCAGTCTAAGTAAGAAAAAAATCTATTACTCTAATAATTACAATTACATCACATAAGCAAACAATCAGGAATTAATTAAATTAATTAAAAGAGCAAATGAAATTAATTCACAAGCAAGATGGCAATTTCTTTTTACCAATGCATTGCTTTAAAAAGGAGTTGCACATGCCTGTTAGAGGATAGGATCTCACCTATGGACAGAGACATCTGCTACAAATCAGCTCAGCTGCAGCTCAGTGCTCTAACAGAATACGAACCTGTGAACTCTGCCACTCCAGACTTACAGAGCCGAGGTCGTTGCTGCACTGTTCTCTGCTTTGGAAGCTGAGAAGCAGCTGCTGTGTTTCACCTCAGAGTGGCTGCTTTTCAGTGAAGCAGTCCCTGTGTCTAGTTTGTGTCTCTGTTGAAAGCCATAGGTAGTAGACTTTGCTGTTTGAGAGAAGGAGCAAAGGCCTGGTGTTGCTGTAAGTATCAGAAAGGCAATCAATTTTGGATCATGTCAGAGTTATCAATATCAGAGGGTGAGTGGCAGTCCCTTTTCTACACCTGTGCACTTGTTGTCTGGAGTAGCTGCTCATTTACACACTCAGAATTTATGTATTCAGCAGCTGAACCATTGGTTCACAGGGATATAGCAACTGACTACATTTTTACACATATTATACATTTAATCTGTAGTGCTAAGGTTCCTTCAAATATTTGCATGATGCATATGCACACAAGTGTTTGCATAGACACATGTTAGCAGATGTACAATGATAGCAACACAAGTATTTATTTAGGCATTGCTACTGTGCTTTGAATTTACGATGTAAATTAACACAAATTAACTTTCTAAGTGCAAACAAGCACTTAGTGGTGTCCCGTACATCAAAATATCTAGACAGGATCTTATGTTACAAACTGTGGCTCTGGATAAGATAAAAGAAATGCCTTTCTGAAATGGCATAGCAAGAGGAACAGCTGGGATAAATGACAAACATTTGCCATATGTTTAAATTCTTTTGAGAAACTATTTGTGTAACTCCGATCCAGATAACAAGCTGTACAAATGAACTTGGAACAGACAGCAGAGCGCTTGTTTTATAAAGCAGTGCACTGAAGTACTCACAATGGAAAGGGAAATATTTAGAGCATGCGGTGGCAGGCGAGTGGTTTGCGATGGCTGTGATGTTGTGCAGGGAACATGCCCTGAGTGGAGCTACTCCTGCAGCCCACCCTGGAGAAGACAACATGATGGAGTTTCAGCCAACCTCCCAGGGACAAAACAGGGAGATGTTGGCTGTGCCTAGATTGTAGTAGAGGAGCAGTCTTCGAGATGGCTGTAAGAGGAGTGCTTCACTGTGTTCTCAGTTTCTGTCTACATAGTCGCTGTATGGTCTTTGCAGGTAGCCACAGTCAGGGTACTGGCATGGTGGTTGTTGTTGTTGTTGGGCATGCGGGATCCAAGGTCCTGTGCAGGCCATGCCTGCTTACATTTTTTTAATCCAGAGTCTGGTTTTGAGCATGACCTCAGGGCTGTCCTTAACACGGCACAGAGCTTGGGCATCCTCCTGCACGCTCTCCTAACGCAGGTTGCCCAGCCTGGTTTCCATACTTTCACCTTGTCACAACTGGAGACTGAGGATGGTAGCGCTGAGATGGGAGATCCAGGCCTGATCCAGGCTCAGCTTCTGAGGGCACTTTTTGGCTCACAATGTTTCAGAAGTGCCAGGAGAAAGTGAGACACTTCTCTTGTGGTTTGTCCTGCTCACTGCTGGGCGAGCTGCCAGGAGGGTAAAAAGGAGGGAGGTGCACCAGGCAAGAGAGACCTCATCCAAAATCTTTGGCTTTAAGTCTCTACATCAAACTCTCTGTCTTCATCACTTACTGCCTTTTTCGGTGTTTTGAAAAAGAACAAGACTAGGAGCTGTGCAAGAGGCAGTTTGACAGCAATGAAAACAGCATGTGTCAACTCCACAAAACAGAGGCAGCAAAAATAACTATACTTCACCCCTCTACTGCTGTGGAAATCATAGACCTCTCCCTTGTGAAGGGAGAGTTCAGCTTCCTGGCATGCTGCCTGTCCTGCTGGCAGGACATGCCACCACTGGGAGCTGGTTTAAGAACAACTTCTGCCATGCTGGTCACTGAAAACAGCTAGTGATACCCCTTTCTTCCTCCTAACAGGGCCAGGTTTGTGCTGAAAACATAGAAGCGACCAGTTCCACAATGAGGTGTGGATACTCAGAGTCCCAACAGTTGCCTGGTTATGCTTCCTAGCTACCTGACTGCTTACTGGATTCAGCCTTTAAGGTGCAGCAGATGCCTTTTGCATGGTGGTGAGCATCCCTTGGCTGCAGTGGGCTTCATCCTGAATGATGCTGAGCACTAGCAGGGCCTTTTGGACACTCAGTGACCCCTCAGAGTTTGCTCCACTGGCATCAACATGAAAGGAGTGCCTTGGGCTCTCCACACAGCCCTGCCCTGAGTGGGTCTGTGACCCAAATTCATTTGCTTTCTAACTCCCCCGGGCTCAGGCATGGAGTTTGGTTCCATATGATTTGTGTAGTGAAGCTTGCAATCCATTGTTTGAACAAGTCAAAGGTTGCCCTGCTCAAAAATGGTACCCTTGTCTGCTCTGCAGTCTGCGCACCACAAGGATTTTCTTCTAGGGGTAGATCTTTTTGTCCATCAATTATAATGCAGTAATGTGTGCTGTCAAATGGTCTGACTTTGACTTTTCTTCCATTTCACAACAGAGATTAGCTGTCAAATTTCCTTACTATTATGTGTTGCCTTTGACATTTCTGTTCCATGTATCTGGTGAGAAGGAGAAAGAATTCAGTTTTGTTTCCATACTTAGAAATAAATGCAGTATTCCTAGAGCCCCAACTGAAATAAAATATATTTGACATTTCCGCTTGAAAAGAGGTCCTGGAGACAGATTGTTCCCCCCCCCCACCCCAGATATGCACTTCATACAGCAAGAAATGCCTGAAAGGAAGAAAATGAAATGAAAATGAAGACTCTGGCTGTTACAGGCTGTTGAGGACAGCTGTTGTTTCTCACCAACAGCTGCAAAATGGACTCTGAAGACCAAATCAGATGATAAAGAGTAAATACGTAAAGAAGGGATAGACCATAAGAGGAAGAAACAGGGCTGGATGGGTCTCTTCTGCACAGCGGAGGGGTTCTGTTTCACGGGACCTGCTGCTCTTCAAAGTTTTCCTGGGCCTTTCCCAGGCTTGTCTTGGCCAGGGCTGTGTTTTCAGGCAACTCCATCTTCCCCTGCTTCCTTCCACATTCCCATGCTTGGCAGGAGGGATCTCCCCAAGCAACAAATGCAGCAGCATGGAAAGGAGCAAGTTTTACTGTATTCTGTCTGCTCTTTTTGTACCTTTATCAGGCAGAGAACACAGTAACTTCCCAGAGGTGGGTAAAACTGGCCATCACTTGGTGTGGAAGCAGCACTCTGTATCTCAGCCTCTGTAGTCTCACCTCTCGGTATGACAGGAGGCTGGGATGAATGCCCAGGGGACCCTGCGCTCCCTGCTGCCTGGCTTCTGTATCTTCCTCACACACTTGGGGCAAAACCAAGAACCAGGTTAATTTGCTTGTAGTTAAGGAGGCCTTGTGACCACTGAAAAGATGGTTTGGGGAGTTCAGTGGTGTAGTTTAGTAAAGGTTCACAGCCCAGTATGTGGGCTGCCTAGGGACTTATTTAGGACCTAAGGGATGAAGAAGAATTTGGAAAAAATGCCATAGGCAACCCAGTGGGATCTCAGGACAATACAATAGCGTGGTTTCACATGCATTGATACAATAATGACAATGGCGAGATCTGGGGACACTAATCCTGGAGACCTGTGATAGTGCAACAGTTGTTGAACAAGGGTCGCTCCATCTAGGAATGCAAAATCCATCTAGGAATGCAAAAAACTCATTTTCAGTTCCCACTGCCTCTTCTCCCCCTCTGTCCTCCTCGGTGGCTGACCGCAGAGCAGCCTGGCCTCCTGCCCTTACCTGGCAGAGGTGGTCACTCGTGCTATGATAATCACAGGGGCTTGTTGTGGTGGAACAGGCTGCTGGGGGATTTGGGATGAGATCATTCCCTTGTATGGATGCTGCTTGTCCAGGTCGGTCCAGCAGGCTTGGCTGAAGTCTGTGGAAATGAAGACGTGCAAAGAGGTAACGCCTACAAGGCTGGGAACGCTGCCTGGCTTGGTGTCAGCAGAACTGAGACCCTGGATTAAGAAAATGTTCCCTTTACCGGGCTCAGTTGCTGCAGGGGAGAGTGAAGCTCAAGCCTCCCTCTGGATTCCTCTGCTTCTGTGGTGGCTGGCCTCTGCTTTCCCAGGGTCAACATACAGCTTGCATTTGGGATGTGTTTGTCCAGCACAGACAAAGAGTAGACTTAAATTCACATTAGGGAACCAGTTTGCTTGTTACAACAGGCAGAATTTGTTGCATGGGATCTACACGCTTGTTGGGGCCAGTGTCTCCCTTCGTAACTGGTTTAGCTCCAGTCCTGTCAGTGCTTCTATTCTTGATTTATAGCAGAAACAGAAGCTGGGCCATTTTTCACTGTACCTTTCAGAGGCTTCCTGGAATTGCTTGCAACCTTTGCAGAGCTTTTTAGTGCAGAAGCATTGCACAGCTCTGCAATGTACGGGTGTCCCTGCTGAAACAGCAGGCAGGTTCTAAGTCTTGTGGAGCTGTCATGGCCTTCATGAAACTCACTTAGCAGCAGAGTAAGCATTTGTAGTCATCTACTGTAATGAAGTTTCCAAGATCACTGACGTAAAAGTGACTCACTTCCTCTGTAGTTACTATTAAGACCTATTAGTGGCTACTGTCTGGGAGGGCATGGTGGTAGGGTGCCTGGGGTCCCACCATCTTTTGTGTTCAGCCATCCCATTCATTGTCATGTAGGATATCTTAAATAAGTTCTGGAAAAACAATTCTTTCTATTCTTGAACCTTTGCTGTTTTTTACCTTCTACTCTGCTCAGGACAGCAGTCATCTCTGGTATGGTGATTGCACCATACTCCAGAGGGATCTGAGTGCCTTGTGTAGCATCCATATCAGTATTGGTGTTTCTCCTTCCAGTCTAGGTAAATGCATCCTCTAACCTTACTCACATTTTCTGCTACTCTACTGGTTTCTGTGATTTCCAGATGATACCTCTTGGGCCTTTTACTGTGCCAAACTTGGGCTCTTTGTTGCTAACTTCAGGGGCGTCTGATGGAGTTGCAAGTTCAGGACACCATGCTGTGTGTAATACATCACATCTGACTTATATCCAGATCTGGCTTTGGTTTGGGGACTGTTTGATAAGCATCACAGGAAAAAAGAGTTTTTAAGGAGAGATTTGAAAGATGATACTGATTAACTATGAGGGCATTTATGGCAGAAACCTCCTCCAGACATAAAAATGGGCTCGGGAACCAACAGTCTTGTTTAGGATCGCTCCCTTCTCTCCCTAGCCCCCTCCCCCCCCCCCCAGAAAAAAAGGGGGGGGATATGGAGACAGGCATCATGGGCTGCTTGGCAGCATGCATCAGCCTCTGGATAGCAAAGAGATGATTGGCAAGGAGGGGACAAAACCATGAAGTGTGTAAAAGGTGGAAACAAAAAGTTTACATTTGATGTACCTGGGAGGAAGAAGCCAGTGGAAGGAGGCAGAAAGAAGGGTAACATGAGCTCTTCAAGCTGCTGGTTAATGATTTTTACAGAAACTTTCTGGATGGGCTGTATTCATCAAAGCCAGTGAAAAAGGACACATAAGGAAGCAAGACATCAGCATGCAAGAGCCTCATACAAGTTTGAGTCATGTGACTGGGTAGGAGATATTAGAGATGTTTATGCAGAAAAAAACTGTGAACCAGCAATGACCACAAGCAACTTAAGCTGATGGTTAGAAACCTTTGATTTCTGAACTGATTTATTCATGATACATTTAATGGAGCTTATGTTTTACATTTTACTATCCTCAGGAATCCTTGTAAATAAAATAGCTTAGTTTAAAAAGCTAACCTATTTATGTCACATCTGGTGCTTTTGTTTATTTTTAAGTTTTAATTTTGTTTACTTTTATTTAGTGCTTATATTTAAAATCCTCAGTCCCCACCAACCTTCTTAGGCACTGACCACTGCTTTCTCCTACCTGTGTGTCTGCCAGGGTTACTAGATTTCTTGGTTTTAATCCATCTTCTTCACTGTAGCCACTGTACTTCAGAGGTGTCAGTTCTTGCCCACTTCACTGAGGTGTATCCGGTCCTTTTTGACTCCCTGACAGTCATATTGTAAATGACCTATTGCATTGAAGCACCTCCAAAAAATCAGTTGAGGACTTGTTGAGTTTTCCCTGTGTCACGGTCCGCGGGAGTGACGGGAAAGAATCATACGCATTCACAGAATGCAGGTTCAATTCCATCTTTATTCAGCAATTTGCCCATTTTATAAGTACAGGTATTCGGCGCTCTGGCCCTTGATTTGTGGTTCATACAGATTATGTCACAGGTAGCCAATCATTGCACCGATCACGCACGCAGCGGTCATGCCTTGTACCTTGCTGCTTGTTTAGCAAAGCTGTCTAGCCCTTAACCTTGGTTCCCACTGGCTTCTGCTAGCTTATCTGTACTTTCTCAGGATGTATCATTCCCAGCTGCACCAGTGTCCTTGGTAAAACTACTTCAAAGCACATAGCAGCGGCTACAGCCTGAGGCCTAAGGCTTCAGCAAATTTAGCTACTCATGCTAAGCAAGTTATGCTAAGCAACTAATCCTAAACAGTGTAGTTCCAACAATCTATATTTCATATAGATTGTTGTTCTGAAGTACCGCAAGGGCCCCAACACCCTGTGTTCAGAGTACGTTCACCGCTCTCAGGGGGCTCATGGAGGCTAAGAGTGGCTTCACTAAAACCACCTTCTGCCCTGTTATTTCTTGATCTAGCTCCATGGACAGCATCGAAGAAGTGATAACCCAGGTTTCCCGGCGCAGCCAAGACAGCTCTAAAGCCAAAGACAGACCATCTCTGGGACAGCGTGAGGAGTCATGAGGGGCCTGCCAGAGGGGCTGAAGAGCTCAGCTGTGTCGGGCCAGAGAAGGGAGGGAGACCGAGGAGCCTCTGAACCAGCCCCGGACACCTCAGGAGGGCTCCAGCTTGCCTGTCACAGCATGAGCACACAAGGTGAGACCTCCCCTATGTGTGACCCAGCTGGGGGATGCAAAGGCACAGCCTGCATTGAATATTAATCATGGTTGCATCCCCATCCACACCCCTGGGACATGTGGGCCATGGGGTCCACGAGTTATTTTTCAGTGGTGGCTGTGGGGTGGGAAAAGGTGACACAGTGCTGACCCACAGCAGGTTTTCCACCAGGGAGCTCCGCAAGGGACATCTGTTTATTTTCCTTGATCTTTTCAGAAATAAAGAAAAAGAGCAAATAGGGATAAGGAGTCAAAATGTGTGACACTGAGAATTCAACCTGACAGGCTAAATACAAGGAGGCAAATATGCTCCCAGCAAGAGCCCTGGATATCTCTGTGCCCCCTTAATGCTCCACGCAGCACTGCCACATCCCGGCTGAGACCTTCCGGTGACACCAACTGAGTATAACAGACTTCACACATTGCCTCAGAGTTTGCCTTAAAATGACTTGGGAAAAGGGAGGTCACTCCAAATTTAATCTTCTTCTGCCCTCCCTTGTCACCTGAGCCACGTGCAGTCCTGTGGGTCCTGGGGCACCACAGTTGTGTCAGCGTGAGGTTGTCAGGCAGGACTGCACCTGCTCTGGTGAAATGGCTGCTCTTTCAAGGTGGACCTTCCTGCCTTCAAGGGCTAATTCAGACTGAGCTGAAATTTACTGTGGCCACTGGGAGTTTGAAGCTGGTTTTAGTGCCTCAAGTCTAAAGACATGTAAAGCAAGGGTTCCCTCCTTGCCATGTCTCAGGAAAAAAACACTCAGCCCTTCTTAAAGGTTCAAGTTTTTCTCTTTAATTTTTTTAACACCAACTGGTCTCAAAGACTTTATCTGTCATACTTTTAAAGAGAAGGTTCAGGATCGGATATACTCCTAAATTCACCTACTTCTCTTCTGCCACCCCAAAGGCTTTAAAACCTGTCGGGGCAGCATGCAGCTGTGCATTGAGCTTGGGCTCCTCTGTCCCATCTGCAGCCTGGCAGACCCCTCTGTGCAGCATGGACACACACAGGGACACCACAGCAACCTCTGCTAACACAGCCCTCACTGCCCCTTGGAGAAGTAATGTTGAGACCAGCCTCGGGAGGTGAGTTTGTCCAGCAGGTTGAGTAACAGCCTAACACATGTGGACCAGATGTGCTGCCTTGCACAGAGGGGGCCCCAGCACCTGGCTGGATTTCCAGGCAGCTGCCATTCACATGGATTTATGGCAGATAGGGACAGGCCGCACATGAGCAACCTGACCCCAAACCAGCCCACAGCTTGAATGTGACCCTTGGCAGAGTGACAAACTATTTCTGAAAATAAAATAAATGACTCCTGGTGAGACCTGGCTGGAAGGAGGAAAGCAAAAAAGATGGAAAGCAGGCAGGGTTAGCCATGGCCTACAGCATGGGGAGGAAATGCTGGATGACATCCAAGGGTGGAGATAGAAATGGGGGGGATCTCACTTCAGGAGGATGGCACACAGATGGGGTGACTGGGGCTGAGGACAAAGCAAGAGGCAGAACAGTGCCATCAGCTCCACTGCCGTCCTCCTGAAGGGCATACGGCTCTGAAAGCCCTGGCTTCAGAGGATTGCCTGGAAATTTGTGTGGCTTGTGGAAGCACCGGGTAGGTGTCAGCCTTGCCATTGGGGGCCACCGGAGGGCTCTTGCGAGGAGGCCTGCTGCGCAGAAGGCAGCATTGCTTTGGCTCCCAGGGGTTTTATGCACACGACGGTCACATTGGTGACCTCTGGGCAGCCTCCAGAGAGCCTCACTTCACTTGACATTTGCCCCTCTAGTGCAAGCCTGTGCCTGCCCTGTCACCAAATCAGAAACAAGTCATACACACACAGCTTGTCCTGAGCCTTCGGTAGAGTGGGAATATTATGCTTTGCCCCCATGATAAAAATGCTTTAAGATCTACTGATACAAAGTACCTGAGAGGTTTAATTTCTTATCTCTCCCTGCAGCTTCACAGAATTACAGAATGGTTGAGGTTGGAAGGGACCTCTGGAGATCATCTAGTCCAAACCCCCTGCTCAAGCAGGGTCACCTAGAGCACGTTGCACAGGATCATGTCCAGGTGGCTTTTGAACATCCCCAGAGAAGGAGACTCCACAACCCCTCTGGGCAACCTGTTCCAGTGCTCTGTCACCCTCACAGTGAAGAAGTTTTTCCTCATGTTCAGATGGAACTGTCTGTGTTTCAGTTTGTGCCCATTGCCTCACATCCTGTTGCTGGGCACCACTGAAAAGAGTCTGGTCCCATCCTCTTGACACCCTCCCTTCAGATATTTGTATACATTGATAAGATCTCCTCTCAGCCTTCTCTTCTCCAAGCTAAACAGGCCCAGCTCTCTCAGCCTTTCCTCATAAGAGATGCTCCAGTCCCCTAATCATCTTTGTAGCCCTTCGCTGGACTTGCTCCAGTAGTGCCACATCCCTCTTGTACTGGGGAGCCCAGAACTGGATGCAGTACTCCAGATGTGGCCTCACCAGGGCTGAGTAGAGGGGGAGAATCACCTCCCTCGACCTGCTGGCAACAGTCTTCCTGATGCACCCCAGGATACCATTGGCCTTCTTGGCCACAAGGGCACATTGCTGCCTCATGCTTAACTTGGTGTCCAGCAGCACTCCCAGGTCCTTCTCAGCAGAGCTGCTTTCCAGCAGGTCAACCCCCAACCTGTACTGGTGCATGGGGTTATTCCTCCCCAGGTGCAGGACCCTGCACTTGCCTTTGTTGAACTTCATGAGGTTCCTCTCCGCCCACCTCTCCAGCCTGTCCAGGTCTCTCTGAATGGCAGCACAACCCTCTGGTGTATCAGCCACTCCTCCCAGTTTTGTATCATTAGCAAACTTGCTGAGGGTGCACTCTGTCCCTTCGTCCAGGTCATTGATGAAGAAGCTGAACAGGGCTGGACCCAGTACTGACCCCTGGGGGACACCGCTAGCTACAGGCCTCCAACTAGACTCTGTGCCACTGATCACAACTCTCTCAGCTCTGCCATTCAGCCAGTTCTCAATCCACCTCACTGTCCACTCATCTAGCCCACACTTCCTGAGCTTGTCTATGGGGATGTTATGGGAGACAGTGTCAAAAGCCTTGCTGAAGTCAAGGGAGACACCATCCACTGCTCTCCCCTCATCTACCCAGGCAGTCATTCCATCATAGAAGGCTATCAGATTGGTTAGGCATGATTTCCCCTTGGTGAA
This sequence comes from Apteryx mantelli, assembly GCF_036417845.1. Taxonomy (NCBI): domain Eukaryota; kingdom Metazoa; phylum Chordata; class Aves; order Apterygiformes; family Apterygidae; genus Apteryx; species Apteryx mantelli. The sequence goes on from NC_089978.1 coordinate 32,601,101, forward strand.
GCCATGCTGACTACTCCTGATCACCTTCTTTTCCTCCACATGCGTGGAGATGGCTTCCAGGATGAGCTGCTCCATCACCCTTCCAGGGATGGAGGTGAGACTGACTGGCCTGTAGTTCCCTGGCTCCTCCTTCTTGCCCTTTTTGAAGACTGGGGTGGCATTGGCTTTCTTCCAGTCTTCAGGCACCTCTCCTGTTCTCCATGACCTTTCAAAGATGATGGAGAGTGGCTTAGCAATAACGTCCGCCAGCTCCCTCAGCACTCGTGGGTGCATCCCATCGGGGCCCATGGATTTGTGGGTGTCAAGTTTGCTTAAATGATCTCTAACTCACTCCTCCTCGACCAAGGGAAAGTCTTCCTTCCTCCAGACTTTCTCTCTTGCCTCCAGGGTCTGGGGTTCCTGAGGCCTGGCCTGAGCAGTAAAGACTGAAGCAAAGAAGGCACTCAGTAACTCTGCCTTCTCTGCATCCTTCGTCACCAGGGCACCCACCCCATTCAGCAATGGGCCCACATTTTCCCTAGTCTTCCTCTTGCTACTGATGCATTTGAAGAAGCCCTTCTTGTTGTCTTTGACATCTCTCGCCAGATTTAATTCCAAACGGGCCTTAGCCTTCCTTGTCACATCCCTGCATACTCTGACAACGTTCCTATATTCCTCCCAAGTGGCCTGTCCCCCTTTCCACTTTCTGTATACTTCCTTCTTCTGCTTGAGTTTTGCCAGGAGCTCCTTGCTCATCCATGCAGGTCTCCTACCTCCTTTGCTTGACTTCCTACTCATAGGGATGCACCGCTCTTGAGCCTGGAGGAGGTGATGTTTGAATATTAACCAGCTCTCTTGAACACCCCTTCCTTCTAGGGCCCTAACCCATGGGATTCCTCCAAGTAGGTCCCTGAAGAGGCCAAAGTTTGCTCTCCTGAAGTCCAGGGTTGCGATCCTACTTAGTGCCCTGCCTCCTCCTCGCAGGATCCTGAACTCCACCATCTCATGGTCACTGCAGCCAAGGCTGCCCCCGACCTTCACAGCTTCCACCAGTCCTTCTTTGTTTGTTAGTACGAGGTCCAGCAGCACACCTCTCCTTGTTGGCTCCTCCACCACCTGTGTCAAGAAGTTGTCACCAATGCTCTGCAGGAACCTCCAGGACTGTTTGAGCCTAGCTGTGTTGTCTTTCCAGCAGATATCAGGGTGGTTGAAGTCCCCCATGAGAACCAGGGCCTGGGATCGTGAGGCTACTTCCAGCTGTCTGTAGAAGGCCTCATCGACTTCCTCTTCCTGATCGGGTGGCCTGTAGTAAACACCCACAACAGTGTCACCCATGCTAGCCTGCCCTTTAATCCTTACCCGTAAGCTCTTGACTCGCTCTCCATCCACCCCTAGGCACAGCTCAATACATTCCAGTTGCTCTCACATAAAGAGCAACTCCACCACCTCGCTTTCCTGGCCTGTCTTTCCTAAAAAGCACGTAGCCATCCATGACAGCACTCCAGTCATGCGAGCTATCCCACCATGTCTCTGTAATGGCAATGAGATCATGGCCCTGCGACCGCACACACATCTCTAGTTCTTCCTGTTTGTTCCCCATGCTGCGTGCATTGGTGTACAGGCATTTCAGAGAGGTGATCGAGCAGGCAGGTTTCCCAGGAGGGATACAAGAGGATCCTCCAGAGCCACATCCCATGCACACTTCCCTGGCTGCATTCACCCGCTGAAGGCATCCCGACTTGAGCTGTCTTTTGCCAACTGCCCTGTCACTATAATTCTCCCCTTCTCCCATCCTTCCTAGTTTAAAGCCTTCCTTACCAGGTTGGCCAACCTGTTGGCAAAGACCCGCACGCCCCGCCTCGTGAGGTGGATCCCATCTCTCCCCATCAGTTGTCGATCTTCAAACAGGGTCCCATGGTCGTAGAAACCAAAACCCTGTTGCCAACACCAGCGGCGCAGCCAGTCGTTAACTTGGAAAGTCCATCTCCTCCTCCTCCTCTCATCTATCCCCCTCACTGGCAGGATTGAGGAGAAGATGACCTGGGCTCCCAGACCCTTGATCACCATCCCCAGAGCTCTGAAATCCTGCTTGATGGTCTCCAGTTTGCCCTTGGTGTCATTGGCGCCCACATGGAAGAGCAGCAGTGGGTAACAGTCTGAAGCATGGACGAGCCTTGGCAGTCTTTCCATGACGTCTCTCACACGAGCCCCCGGCAGGCCACAAACCTCTCTAGACATGAGGTCAGGTCGGCAGATAGGTGCCTCCGTCCCCTGCAGCAGGGAGTCCCCCACAACAATCACCCACCGCTTCTTCCGGGCGTTCCGGCAAGGCACAGGGTCTGTTGTCCCAGGTACTTCCCGGCAGCCATGCCCATCTCCTCCTCATCCTGGAGGGCACTAAACCTGTTCTTTAGCTGCAAGTCTTTGGGAGGAGTGGGAGCATTTCTCCTCCCACATGCAGTGACCAGTTTCCAGCCTTCTTCTACAGTGTTATGATGTACCATTTCACACAGCACAGAGCCCTCTGGCAACTCCACTGCTGTGGGGGGTTGGGACTCCCAAAGCTGCACAGTCTCCGAGAATACCCTGTCTAGCTCTTGCTCAGCTTCTCGGATGCTGCGCAGCCTACTGACCTCCTCCCGTAACTCCCTTACCTGACGACACAGCTCGTCAACAGCAGCACACCTCCTGCAGGAGAGCTGGCTGCCAGCCCAGGCCTCCCGGAGAGGCCCCAAGCACTCCCTGCAGCCTGAGACCTGGAGAGCTGCGTCTGCTGTCAGAGGGTCGGTCTGGGTCGCAGCCTCTGACACAGCAACTCCAACAGCCACTGGGGAATGTGCTCTGCGGTGTGTCACAACCATACTTGAGGAAACGTACACCACAGGGAACAGAAACGAAGGTCCCTTCGCGCGCCCTTCTGCGCGAACTGCTGCCTCTGTTCGCTGCCTCTGGGAGCTGCGCTCTAGGCCTGGCTCTTATATAGGCCTCTCCCTAGCACTGGCTAAGAGGGTGCTTAACCTGCCCTAATCAAGGGCCACCGGGATCAAAGGCCCCAACTCCCTCTGGCCAGGGGCAACCAAGAGAGCTCGTTAGCAGCAGCCACTCCTAGCTAGAGCTTTTCCCACGAGCTTCTCCCAGGAGAAGTCAAGGCCTCCTGCAGTTGTCCTTGCCTAGCTTCCCCTTTCCTGTTCACAGCAATCACCTTCTAGTTCCTCGGGGGTCCTCAGAAAGCCCACAACTTCCAACAAGGTCCTCAAGTTCTAGTCAGAGCCCAAACACTGCTGCACAAACTGCTGCGTCTGTTCGCTGCCTCTGTTAGCTGCGCTCTGTTAGTTGCTTCCTGAATGCAAATCCCACCATTACACCTAGTCCCACAAAGTTCTGTGCTGAGCCACAGTGTTTTGCTCTGGTTTTCTATTGAGCTCCAGGAAATCCCCACCAAACCTCTACTGCAGCGTTACAGGTGCCCAGGGGCATCTTGTGCTTTTGAGAAGGCCCTGTTTCAAAGAAAAGCAAGCTTTGGAAAAGCAATGAAGCATTTCAGCTCCTCTCCACAACTGCCTCTGCTCTCTCAGAGCAGCAGCACGCTCGCAGCCTGCAAAGTGCTCAGACTCGCTGCTCACGCTCTGCTCTGGGCCCAAGCTGCTTATGCGTCTCCTGCAAGCAGATATACCTATGCTGTAGCTGCCACATCGAACAGGCCCTTTTGTATGCCGTGCCATATGCTTTCACATGCCCTTCATTAAAATCACAGCCCCAAGGTGTCTGGCCCTACATTAGTTAGAGGTTTTGGCCCCTGCCATGGTTGGAAACCTCGCAGGTCAGAGAAGAAATGCAGCTCTCAGGTGCACTTATGCTTCCAGGCCCGTTTCCTTTGCACCTAGGCAAACACCTCAGAGGTATGATACCCCAGAGAATACCTCAAATACTTCACCCCATGCCGCAATCACAGCTCCCACACTACCCCCCCACCTGTCTCTCTGCCCTCCAGCATCACCCCATTTAACTTGGTCTGCTGCTGCATCTCATGGATAAGCCACATTTTTCGATAATAGCCAAAGTTCAGGCTCTTTGGGACTGTAGCTGAAAATGTCATTTCTTGGGTTTACTGCCCTGGAAACACTGGAAGCTCTTGTGAAACTTGTAGCTCAGCCTTACTCAGGATGTTTGCCTGTGAATTATAGTGACCATAAATGACACGTCTGAGGGGGGTTTGCAGTGCTGGATGAGTGGGTTTAAGCTGTGAGTGCAGGAGGAGTTAGCAGGGTTGCTAACAAGAGGTCAGCCCTGCCAGCACTGGCTTATTTCAAAGTTGGGAAAAGCCAGCTCCTGCAGAGGCCAACCTCTATCACAACTTCTTCTTAGTGGCTTTTCCCACTGGTAGCTTACTATAATGCAACACTAAAATGGGACCCACATATCTGTCATGTGAAATACTTCTCCAATGGTGTTTGCTTAGCTTAAGTTAACCGCGTGGACTTGACCAAGCTGGTGTATGGGTGCCACCTCACTCCTTCTGAGTAGTGGAGACATCGGTGGTAGAGACATCGGCACAGCAGGCCTCCTGGCTGGGTGACCTGCAGGCTCTGGACCCAAGGATGAGTGTGGCTGATTTTTGTTTTTGAAAAGGTAAAGGACCCTACTTCACCTGTGACATGCAGCGTCTCCTCAGCATATGGCTTTGCGCGGGGAGGGGAGTGTGGTACAGCGCTGGGACGCAGGGCGGCCCCACGCGGGCCAGGGCAGCTGAGGGGCTGCTCAGCTGGGGCTCGTGGCTCCAGGTCTAGTCTCACGCTCGAAGGAGGGGGAAAACCTTGGTGCTTCTCGCTTTGCAGAGTCCTCTAGATTCATCTAGGTGAGAAAGTTTGTGGAAATATAAGAAATCAGTTTTTAACTAGCTCCCTAAAACAGTGGAAATATACAGCTGTGGCTACTTGTTTTAACACAAAAGTGGCTTCTTTGGATGAAATTAAGCCTGTTCCTAAACCAAATAGAAGTTGCGGGCACCAGGGGCTCCAGGGCTTGTTCACATACAGGCTTAACTGATTTAATGCCAAGGTAACTTTCAGTCAGTTTAGTTAATTCAGAGCAATTTTTGGTCACACTTACACCACTTTACATCCGGCTTTTTTTCCACTTACTTTGTACAATCTTTGTTTTAATTGCAGGCATATTTTTAGTTTTTTTGTGCCCTGTGAGAACAACGCAGCACAGTATCAAATCTAATTTTAAGGGGACGGCTTTAGAGAGAAAAACATATGTCCCTGCACCTCTCCATTGTGTTAGGCCAGCTGCCAATCACCTGTGGAGACAGCATCATTTTAGTAGTATCAGGAGAAGGTAAAAGAGCAACTTTGAATTTTGAGGGTCTTTTTGTTCACCTAAAGACCAATTGCTGTGAGTGCACCAAACCTCTGTAGAAACCAATAAGCCCCCTTAGGCTGTGGTGCTCCTCTGGCTATTTCTCCCCTCCCTTTTTTTTCCTGTCCTAACAGATATATTAAAGAAAAAAATTACAAAAAAACCCTTTTTATTTTCAGACCCAGGCCAGTGCCAGCTGATGTCTTTGGTACAGACCTGCTTCCGAAGGATGCCGTGGTGAGAGCCTGCTGTATTGAGAGGGACGCTAACACATGGTGGGGAGAGACAGTGGTGTATGATGGGCAGTTATTTTAATGAATGGTAAAGGATTATAATTTAACAGCGCTGTTCAGGCCAGCACTGATCCCTCAAGTTAAATGGGCTGGATGTACTGCCGAAGGAGGCGACTGTGCCCGTACGCTGTCCTGACACCCAAATCCCCCCGACAGCGGGGAGAGGGGAGGAAGCTCCAGTATGATGGCCCAGCCCAGCAACAGTGCCGTTCCTGTGCGGCTCTGCCCTTCTCTGCTGCTGCATACCCCCAGCCCTTCCACCACATCATGCTTTTCGCTGTGAGGATCCAGCGAATTTGCTGCTGCCTAGCCTGTTTCTGGCAATTACTTTTAGGAATGGCATCGTTTGGTATCTGACACTTAAAAGCTTTAATTCCTTGCAGAAGGTGCCCTTGGAACAGATCTCCTTTGCCTGATTCACACAACTTCCAAAGAGACATGAGAAAGGAAAATAGGATTTGTTTGTCTTTTTGTAATAAAACAAAGTAAATGCAGAAATTTCACAAACACCATTTGTTTCCAATCCAGAAAGAAAGAACCTCAGTTAACACTGAGTAAACTATATGTAAACTAAGAGCTTGACTGAGACGTACGGAAGTCAGTGGTGGGCCTCCAGGCAGCCTCAGCAGGCATGGGTGAGGCCCGGAGCGAGCATTACTCACCTTATGGTGACGGTCTCTGAGCTGGAGCAGTGGCTCCTGCTGCCCTGAGGCCCGTGGGACCTGGGAAGCAGCCCCTGCCCACTTCCCAGACTGGCAGGAGCCTTAGGCTACGGTAATTTGGGGACAACCACACGTGGGAGAGCTTGCCTTCCAAACCATTATGAAAAACTCGCCTATGTGTTTAAGGATGAATGGTTTTATACCCTTTGCAAAGTTCAGGCAGTTAATTTTGTTTTAATGCCTTTGTAAGTACAACTATGCTCTTTGCCAAGTCTCCAGGCTCATTCGTGAGCTGTGTAAAATCACTGATTTTCCTTCTTGTCCATTACAACATAACTTAGTGTTCTTTTAAGATGGAGGACCCTGACATGCTTTCTTTTTACCATCATTTGTGCACTTCTACCACATTCCCCCATTTTGTACCTCTTTTTTAAATTATCATCATCATCATCTCTCTCTTTCTCCATAGGAAAGTTGTTCTGCCCCTCTAATCCATTTTCCCTATGTCTTAGTCTGCACCAAAACTTCTTCTGAAATACTTCTTTTAAAGATACCATGGCCACAACTGGACACACAGTTCCCAGCGATAAATAGCACAGTGTTATATTTTTAACTTTATTTCCAGCTTTGCTCCTTATACAACCAAATGGAGACTGTCATAGACAGTGATGTCAGGCTTGGTATTTCCGAAAAAAAAATCACCAAACTCCATTTATTTCCTAAATATTTGTTTTCATGGGGGACCGCACATTAATTAAAGGGCATTACAAGCTCACAAATGTGGTTTGATGCATGTGTTATTCTACTACGCTTGCAAAAGGGATATTTATAACTGGGATACAAATGACTTTCCTGGCAAACCAGACCATTTTCATGCTGCATGGAGTCCACGTCAGGAAGCAGAAGCCTTTCGCTGTGGCATCTGAGACTGAGCAGGAGCAGTGCAACATCTCAGACAAGCCCAAAGCTGCTCGCAGAAGCACAGCAACCTCCATGGCGCTTGCGAGCAGCAGTTCCTGGGCAGCGGGGCTGGGGCCCAGCTCCATGGGGCCTTGACACAGCAGCGCCAAACACCAAAAGCACTTTGACAGCAGAGAGCTGCCAGTGCTCTCTGCCCTAAGGAGCGTGCCCCATGAAAACGGGGCAGCTGCACCAGCCCGGCTCCCTTTTAACTTCAGCATCTCACAGGTGCGTTTCCCTTCCTCCTCCTGCTCATGCCCCATGCCTGCGGCACCGAGGCACTATTGCTTAGGTGGAAATCTCTGTCAGGGAAGTGTTTAACCCCCCCAGTGCAATTTTAGTAGCTAGAGATAAAGGAAAAGCTGTTACCAGCAGACTACCAGCACGCAGAAGAGGCTGTGTGACCACATACCAATGTGACAAAGTTTGCTGTTAAAAATAACTTGCCCAAACAAACACAAAATGCCACCAGTTCTTTTATTTTAATGTAACATTTTAATAAAAAAAAAGTCATCGGCAAAAGCAAACCAAAACAAACCCAAAACATACAGACAACTGCTCTCCCCTAGTATGAAGCTGATGGGCAGGGAGTTACAGCTTTTTCTGTCTTTTCATTTTCACTTTAGTGACTCAGAGCTATGGACTATTAAACAAAGAGTTTGGTCAAATCTTTAAGACCCGGAGAAGACTTGGGTTCAACTCTGCCATCTTGAGATCTCTAAACTGGATTTTGAATTCTGCCCTAGCACGTCAGCTAACATCACTGCAGTCAGTTCTGTATAGACTACACACAAATGTTACTTTGTCTGAATCACAATAATGTTAATTAACAAAGGTTAAAGGATAACCAAAGGCAAGTGCAGGTATACCACCAATGTTACTGATATAAATGCAGTCTAGCTTCATTAACTTTGTTCCATATTTATATCGCTATAGCCAGGAACCTAATAGGTAAGATGCACAGGTAAAATGCTGTGGCTCTCTGGAGGAAATGATACTATAACTTCTTAGAGCTCTTCCTAACAACAAGTGCTCCTTCCTAAATGGTATAGTTGAAGTTTGTATTTAAAAGCTTTGGAGCACAATTAGCAAGTTGTCTTATGATGTGCAATGCAGCATTATGTAGCAGTAAGTCCCAGGAGCAGTCCGGTAGGTTAGGTGATGGGTCTCATTTGTGGCTAACTTGGTTAACTCTGCATATTATTTGCACGTGCAATACATAATGTAAAACACCAGTGGAGATACATCACTAATGTTAACCAAATACTACAGATCTCTCACGATGGAATGATCAGGAATATCTAAAGTGCTACAGCTATAGTGGGTCGGTTACTAGTATTTAACAGACCCTGTCTGATTGCATGGGTCAGACTGAAAGGGTTAAGCCTACAGAGAGGTGCGCAGAGGAGGCGCTTTCCTAGTGAAGAGCTAGTGAAGCTGTCCGGGAAACTCCCAGCCATGATTGCAAGACTAGGTGCTAAAATATATGCCCCCTTCTTCCAAGGATGTTCAAAGGGAAAGGCCATTTTTTTTGCATCCAGCTCCTTGCAAGATTAGGACCTCATATTTTGTAAAATGTTGTTTATAAGAAAACTATTTTAAAATGGCAAAGCCTTTCCAGGAGTTTTTTTCATTACTGACCTCAAGCAGAACCTCTCCCTCGAACTCCATCCCCCTTTGCAGTCCTTGACATTATGACTGTTAGAAAATACTAGAAATTGTAGAGAACACAAATGCTTTGAACAACATGTAATAAGCTGAAACCACAGTTCTAGGGGTAATTTACTCCGTCCTTTCCTGCGGTGTTACCTTTCATGAGTTATACATCATGCTCACTATTTTACAGTCCCTACTCACTACATTAACAAAAATACAAGTATTTCAAAACACAGAGAGTTATAAAACACCACAAGCACTGACAAACATCCACCCTTTTCTGACCCAACTGGAAAATGAAGTGCCTGCCACTGCAGGGAATACCTTGGTGGTGCCTGGGACGCAAGCTCAGAAGGTGGTCGTGTACTCGTTCCTCGTACTTGCACTCGCCTCCGTGTAGCCACCAGCGTCTTTCGTAACAGTGAAAGCCCTTTCTGCTGATCGCTGCGGCAGCAGCAGCTTGTAGGCTGCCGCCCTGTACTTCTTCGAAATGAGGTTGTAGAGGATGGGGTTGATGGATGCACTCAGGTAGAAAAGCTGCAGAGCAAATATGTTAAAGTATTGGGAGAACAGCATCATCCTGGTATCCTGAGTGTTCACAAATATGATCCTGCCAATGTGGAAAGGCAACCAGCAAACCACAAAGGCCAGCACCACCACCACTGCAAGACAAAACAATACGTGTGACAGTCAAGCAGCGAGTTAACTTTTCCTCCATCCAGTAATCTAAATTTCATGCAGCTGATTCTGCAGGTCCTTCTAATTGCTACAAATGATGTATAGAAATAACAGCATCAAACTGGTGGGAAGCCATGGAAATGGGAATAGCTTCAAGTCCAGTTATTAGTTAGGTCAAAAGAAGATAACAGGGAAAATCTTCAGCTAAACTACAAGAGCTAAGTTAGCTGGGAAAAATGTAAACTAATAAGATCTATATAATAAGATCAGTCGCAACAAAAATTCCGCTCTGCAACATCTGTAATTTCATGTATGTGATAGGAAAACAGAAATGAAAAGCAAAATAAGAAGAGGTGCTTTTGTGGAAGCACAGAGCAGGTCTGTTCCTCACACAGAGCTGTTCTTCATTACGTGCCTGTTACTGAAAACGACTCTCGCCTAAGAGCTGTTACTTTACAAGTGGGAACCTCAGTCCTCCAAGCTCTCACTGAATTTGCACTATTGCAGTGTGGTGGTTGCTGGTGTAAAGACCTACTGCTTAGTGAGGCTATATATTTTTTTCCCACTGAAATGGAGTCTCTTACGTGTGTCCCCAGACAACTGCTGTTGGCAACACATACTTGACCAGGTAGATATTTCTAGCCTGAGTCAGTACAACTGTTCTTATAGTCTTGTGTGGCATTTTAGCACAGTACCGTTAAAAGGTATACTAAGTACAAATATTCTTGCAATGGCAACAATAACAGGAGCAGATGAGGAACAATTAAATTAGGGACGATTATGGGGTAATATATTTCTCAGCAATGGTTCCTATGAAATAAATTATTGTATCCATATTTTTAATTATTTATCCATACAAGTGTGTAAACAAAACAAATAATCATTTAGTGAGGATCCTTCATGTTTCCTGGAGTTTAGAAAAAAGTCAGATAGCTGAAGCAAGTTAATGCCTGAAATTTATCACACGCGCAGTGCCACTGGCTCCTTTGAGGTAAGCAAGTATCAGTCCGATCCGATGTAATCTGAAGAAATCCTGGACATGTGTGTTTCTGTTGGAAAACCTTGTACTCGCTCCAATTTCAACACCTTCCTCAAGGAAGGTAGCAAAAATGAAATCTCTGTTTTTTTTTAATTATTTCTTTCCTTTGTGCTACTCCTACTTTATTCCTAGGCAGCTGATTACATCCCCAGTAAAAGAGCTCTCATGTGTAGCAAACAATCAAAACCTTCACTAAAGGGTAAAAAAGATACCAGGGCATTTTATTTCATGCTTATTAATGGATTTAATTCTTTTTTTCAGATTAGTCACTATATGCAAACTTTAAAGTCACTTGAATTCGCTAACTTTCAAGAGCTTAACACGAGTTTAATGAGTTTATAAATAGGAAAATGAACTAGAAAGTGACAGTGTTCTACGTGAGTGAGAAGCATTCTGATGTGTGTGATTTGTTAGCAAACAGCTCTTAAAGGCGAAGCTTCGCAGCCTGCAATCGCCGCTGCTGGGGCAATCAGTGGATTGCTTCTAGGAGGTCTACAGGAGACAGCTAGGACAAATCAAAGTTACTTTCCATTTTCTATAAAGAGCCTGCCTGCTGCAGGGTGCCTGGGGACTGCTGATCTAACCATGCTTTTATGAAGCTACAGAGGACTAAGAGCCGCCTTGCTTTCAGTCCTGCCGGCTGAAATTAAAGAAAAACCTCATTTACGCAGAAGACAGTGAAGCTGCTCAATGCGTGTGGCTGCCCCTGCTCAAGCCTCAGCCACAGCAGAGCGCCACTGCTGCCACTGCCTGTGAGACCTCTATCCACCCTCTACATCTACCTCCATGCGGAGGCACCTGGGGCACTCACCCAAGATCCTGAGGGTCTGCCGGTGGTCCTTCTCCCGGAGGGCGGCGGCAGGGCCCCGCAGGGGCCCCCTGCTCCGCCACAGCTGCCGGCCGATGCAGCCGTAAAGGACGTGGAGGCAGGCGACGGGCAGGACGAAGTAGGTGGTGGTGACCCAGAACATGGTGGCCAGCAGCCCCGACTCCACAGCCTGCGCGGTGGGCTTACACTCCCGGCTGAAGTCGGTCTGGTTGTCCGCCTGCTCCACACCGACGAGGAAGAAGAAGGGTGCGGCGGAGAGGAAGGCAAACACCCAGAGGGCGCCGATGATGGCCTTGACCCGGCGCTTGGTGACCACCACCTTGGCCTTGAGGGGGAAGCAGATGGCAAGGTAGCGCTCCACGGTGAGGGCGGTGATGTGCAGGATGGTGCAATAGGTGCAGCCCTCGCCGAGGTAGTGCGAGAGGCGGCACAGCAGCTGCCCGAAGATCCAGGGCCGCGATCGCCACAGGCGGTACAGGTCCAAGGGCAGCCCCAGCAGGATGAGCAGGTCCGACACGGCCATGCTGCCCAGGTAGAGGTTGGTGGTGGTCTTCATGTCGCGGTAGCCGTGGGTGACCAGCACCGTGAGGACGTTGCCGGCCACGCCGACCACAAAGAGCCCCAGGCACACGGCGGTGACAGGGATGAGCGCCCGCAGCGGCAGCGCCGAGCACAGCTGCTCGTCGCACAGCGCCCACGGCCACGGCTCACCGGCGCTGCCGTTCCCACCGCCCCGCATGGCTGCGCCGCCGCCACCACCCTCCCCGCTATGCCGGGCCGCAGGCGCTGCTGCCCTCCCCTTCTCCACCTGCGCCTCCGCCTCCTCCGCCCTGCGCCCTTCCCTTCCCTTCCCTTCTTCCCTTCCCTTTCTTCAGCGATGCCGTGGGAAGGCGAAGCGGCGCTTTCCCGGGCAGGCGCGCAGCTCCAGCGCCTCCCGCCCCCCGCGCGGTGCTCGCCAACCCCCCGCAGCCCCCGGCCCCTGCACACCATTAACAACCAGCAGAAAAAGAATGATACTTTTATTTTCCACAGATTTTAAAGATACTTTGCTACATAAGTTTTATGTATTTTTTTTTGTTTTTTTTTTTCTATGAGACTATACATTTTCATCTTCGTGAAGTCCAACGTTTTACAATTGCAAAGTGATATGTTTGGTAGTGTATCTATAACGTTTTAAAAAGTTTAGAGTTTTTTTTTGTTGGTTTTTTTTTGGAATGTACAGTATATGAGGTAAAATTAAGATTACATTAAAAACTGTCTTCAATGCAGTAATACGCACTGAGGCTCAAATGGCAAGTACACTATTAAATGACTATCAAAAATAGGAGTTCATTTGAATTTTACTATGAAAAACATAAGTCACTGCAGATTAACTGTAGTAACAAATCTTACCGTTTTAGACATTCAACCATAAGAAGTCTCTGGGCTATTACACGCAACTGCATTTGTACTGCCAAACATGGCACTTTTAAGAAGGTTCTAGAAAATACCTGTTCTCACGGTAGTCTGTGGGAAGGTATCTCAGCCTATACATAAAATGACAAATTTGAAATAAAATGTAAACATACAGTACATTTTAAAGACAGATCGTTCTTGCCACTTGGAGGCCAAGTTCTTCGCTGTTTCTTTTTTAAAACAAAACTCAGCAACATTATTCTACAGCACAGATCATTGGACGTATAAACAATTACAATACATGCCCGCTCGAATATAAGAAATTCTTCAGAGATCTTCAAAGCACAAGACAGAGGTTCCTTTTTTATTATTATTAAGACCAACAGAAGTGTTTAATACCATTAAAAATGCTAAACTCAACACAACTAGAAGTCATTAATGATCCACTATCTCATAACTCAAATAAATTAAAATAGCTAATTACAAAGTGTATAACAAAGAACATGAGTGTGATGAGACAAGAATTTTTTTAAAGAGAGTTTCACTACAAGCTTTGTGTCACTGGCAGTCATTGACATCTAGCGAGATGTTCAATGGGATGCTTGAGAAAATTCAGTCTGGTCATTCCAGAACTCACAAATGCAAGCTCACAAAACAGTGATGAGTTATGCAATTGCAAAGTGCTCTAATGCAACATTAACTACATGCAATCAACAATTTGGTACAGTATCCAAAGAGACATTACATTAAACATTAGGATCTCAAGAAAAAGCAGCTTTAAGTTTTCTGGTGCAAATTACTACACTTCGTCTTCTGATTTGGTGCCCCAAAGGAGGAGGGGAAAAAAAAAAAGGAAAAAAAGGCAGTGCTTGATTCTGGTGGATATGGCAAGTGAATGTTGGGGGTAACAGCAAAAATTCGATAATGAATTTTATCTCAGGAAAATCTATAACTAGCCAAACTCAGAGGGCACAGATATCTGTATAAACTGCATCCAATCAAAGGTCAGCTTCAGAAATGAGTCTTTTTAATTTAAACAATAAATCTAAAAAGTTCTCTCACACTCTCCCTTCTATATTCATAAGAAGTTAAAGAGGCATTTTTATGAGTAAACATCAAATCCTGGGGGCAAGATAAACCACTTGTGCCATCTCCTTGTAGTCTTTCAAAAACATCTACTTGCAGTGAAGAACTCCACATTTATCAGATAAGAAGCTTCTTTCGGGCATACTCTTCCATCCAGTTTATTATTTGCTGCCTGAGAAAAGCCCCTTCTATTTTTCATCATAATCCTGCTTCCCAAATAATTAAGACAAATGAGGAGGTAGAAATACAGCGCTAAATTGCTTTCACAGCATCAGATTAATATTGTATACAGCACAAATTTGTTAGTGTAAGTTTTAAATGCATTCTACACATTCTTCCCTGTTATGGAAGTAACCCTTGAAGGAGTGGGCCAGGAAACTGTTTTTACGCTTGTGTTTACTGGTCAAACCCTTTTAATTAAACACTGCTTGCCCCATAAAAGTTTGTACTGCAAGAAGGCATATTAAAGAAAAGATTGTATTTCTGTGGCTTGCATTCTAATAACATGTGCCAGCCTATACCTACCAGTAAGCATTTTAAAGTGGCTGAAAAGGTCTGCGACAGTCCCAATGCCGGTGCTAAATGCCTGTTTTCGTAAAAGCAAGAGAACAGAATTATTTTTCGATTATGAGAAAGTAAAATGTAATGGGCAGCATTCTAAAATAAATCTGTTTTCTTCACTTTATTACAAAGTACTGAATGATAACAGCAATCAGAATGGAAAAGATAGCAAAAAGTGCAAGGATGACAGCAGCACACACTTGGTCGCTCTGCGACCATTGTGTCCTTGTGGTTTGCACAGTGTCCTTGTTGGGGCTTGCCGGTGGTTCAGTCCTCTGAGAGATGAACAGTACTGGCGCACTGTAGGGGCCCACGAGGTCCTGATGACCTGCTGTCTCTTGGCACTGTCGAATGGCACATGCACGGAAACGGTATTCACAGTTCAGCTGGAGGCCTGTGTATCGGAATGACCAGTCGGGACCTTTATAAATCTGTCAGTGAAGAAAAAAAAGAATGTATTAAGTAAAAATGCCATACATACAAATGCATGCATCCATCTATCTATCAATCACTATGTTTTTGCTTATGGTGAAGGGTATTGTGAACAAGTGTGATTAATCAGAAAAATGGACAGACAGTTCTAACGCGCACACACATGCACACACTTTAAATGTCAGATAAAAAGTCTGTTTTTTTTGTGACACAGCACTACTCGTTCTTTTACGGCATGATGAGTACACAGCAAATAAACTCTCTCAAAAGCCCCAGTGTTAAGGCGTTTTTAGTGACCACTTAGAAGTTAAATAGTACATCTCAGGATTTTAGGTTAATTAACTCAGTATCAAACTACTTCATTCATTAATGTTGATCAATCCAACATTTGCTGTAGTTAAGACACTACATCTAAAAAAGTTTTGTAATTTCCCCCAACAAACATTGCATCAGAAAACAGCTGAGAAGTCCTTTTTGTGAATCTTCATTTCAGCAGCTACCAAGAGACAGGTAAGAGCACTTTTATTAGGGTGTTCTCCAAGGGTCTCTCAATTCGCTGGTAAACATGTGGACCCACCTCTCAAGTTCAGTTCACAACTCTTCAGCACAGAGTGCCTAATTCAGCGAAAACCAAATGCTGGTTTCTTAAAGGAATTTATTTGCGGTCATGTTATTTGTGGTCCTTTTAAAGCTAACGAAACCCCAGATGGGGACAATTTTCTGTTTGTAGATTTATCTGCAGGAACTAAGCTGTCACATGGGCAGCATGGTACTGTTTGACTTCTCTCTTCATACACCTTAATCGTTTTCCGTTCTGTTATCTGGATTTCTTTTATTTAATTGGCAGTAAGACACAGAACTATCAGGTCATCCAGAAGTTTTTTCCGATAATGTCAGACAGTATTTCACAAGTGCAAACTACCAACTGTTTAATCAAGCAAGCAGGAAATCTGTTTGGGTTTTGTTCTGTGAAGAGCTACTGCTGTGCCTGGCTGCTAAGGGGCTCGAAAAGTCCTTCTGACAGTTGGGCAGCTGAGCGTTACTAAAATCTACAACCTGCAGACTCCTGGAAAGAGATTTTCTTCGTCTTAGAGACTGTTCCCAAGCTGAGACAGGACAGTTCATTGGAAGTGCAGCTTCCTTAAAATTCTGCTGATTTGTATCGTACGTCCTACTCCAGCTACAGCTGTGCCAGCTGGCATTGGTTACTATCCTTAGCTGCTTGTCCCCGATGCCTTGCCAGAAGTTAACTCTCCCCTCAAATTTGCCTACTGGGGTATTACTATGATTGCTTCCTAAAGCATTTCAGTCAAAAAGAGCCTGGTTGACAAAGATAGCTCAACTGGATTAGTAGCCTATTTTGTCTGAAGCACATATGGAGCAATGACATGAGCAACTCAGTTGGCAGATCAGGGAGAACAGAGTTCAGTTTTGGCAGGGAAATGGTAGCAAAAAGCTTGGGGTGAATGCCCATGCTCTACCTTAAGGACACGGTTTATTTTTTGTCCACAAAGAAAGTTCTCGCCATCACGTCTAAGTATCTTTAAGGCTATTCCCATGGTGTCTACTTCTTGATTATTCCAATTTTAATTTTTGCAAACTAGCCTTCTCATTTTATTTTAATTTACTGTGATAAACTGTTTTGGAGATGCATAAGGAATCATGCACTTCATTCAAATTTGTTATCCAGGCTTAAAGCACAGCCTTTATTTTCTTGCCCAGCTCATCTGGCAATGCACGTTGCTAATCAAAGTTTGGTATCTAGAAGCAAGTACACTGACCACACCCTACTTACCTACTTAATGTTGCATTTACAATGTTAAAGTTACAATAAAGAGTATTTACACTGCAAGAAAACAAACCTTGGACTACCACTCATCTTGTACTGATAAATTTAACAGATGGACATAATATACATAGCGCTACACTAGAAATTATGATTTATGAAAATATTAAGGCCTATAATGTACCAAAGCAGAGACAACACTTACTTAATATTGGCCTATAATAAAATTATAATATCTCAGAATTAATTGTGCTTCCTTTCTGGAAGGAAACCTGCTTGCTTAATAGTGTGAAACAGAGTTTACAAGCCTAATTTCATGTCAATTATCAAGCAGTTTATAGGGAAGCTAAATTAGCACTGCACATCCTCTTTTAAATGTTGACTAATTTGTAATTTGGTATTTTTTAACTGCACCTTTAGATAACCAAACTTGAAGTAAAAACACTCTTTTCAGCTGTGCTACCTCAGTGGTTATAGCATACCCCACTACTGAGATGGTCCTCTGGTAGGAAACTAATGACTGAGCTATATTAAAAAGAGTTTTTGCACCTGAATTTCTATGTGGCTAAGGAGGGGGTCTCTCCTATCAGCAGGTCTCTGCATGAAAATGCTTTTCATATGCCGTAGATGCCACCAAACCTTTTAAAATATTGTTGACTGTCTTCAAACAGCTCTTAGTGCAGACAGAGCACTCTGTTCTTTTTCTCATAAACATTGATGCTGTATCACTCAGTGGATGTTTCCTTTTTTCAGTTCTTCCCATTAGTGGACAAGTGCCTCACCATTTAAGGTGTTAAGAAGTAAACACAGTATTTAGCAAACATCAGCATAACCCACAGTGACCTCAACTTACTGCAGTATTTGTATTACTTAAATCTCTTCCCTCTAGGGAAAATTGGTTTTAGAAGATACTACCTTAGACTGTTTAGTAACAAAAAGCGAGCATGGGTAATTAAGAACATATCAGGACACAATCATATTTAATCTGAATTAACTATCAAAAGTACTCAAAAGAAACATACAGCAACTTGAATACCTCATACCTGTTTGAATTCTGAGTCTTTTCCCACCATGACCTGAAGGCAGTAGATGACTGGATCACCTTTCATGGGCTGCAAAACCTCCCATGTGATTTCACAAGTGTGATCATTTAGTCTCTCTATCCTTGGTGCTGAAGGAAAACAAAACAAAACAAAACACAAAAGCAACAGCTAGCTCTGTTTTCTCTATTATTTAACACTATTTTCTAATGACTTGTAAAAACCTGTATTCTATGTGCTATTTTTGTCTCAAACACAGAAACAAAAGATTCAGATTTAAATGCATTCTTCCTATCAACCTTTTCTGGGACAACAATTAACAATATATAGGACTCTCTTGCTTTCACATAGTTTAGGTTTCCTCCAACAGAAAGTAAGAAAAATGTGATGGTTGCAAATGGGTAATATGCAAAAAAAAAAAAAAAAAAAAAAAAAAAAAAAAAAAAGCTGCTCTGCTTAAAACTAATCTAAACGTGCTGGTAAAGTTTCATCTCAAATTAACAGGCTGGTCATGCTCTCCTGGAAAGCAAAGATTCTAAGTACAAACCTTCTTATGCTAAAGAAGACATAAAACCCAAGTCTTACTTTTGGGGCAAACATTTTAGGCTTTAGGCTGTTGCATTAAAGGAGTGTTTCCCTACTATCCCTACACCTGCGCTCTGGAAAGGGCTTAGCACTCTAAATGCCTCACAGGAGTACAAGACCACCACCACCAGCCTCCCCCCACCCCCCAAAAAGGAGAAATCTTCACCTTTCAAGGCAGCTGGAACAGATTTGGGAGTAGTGAAAACATATTCTTGAGAAAGGGGACCTTCACCGGCTTCATTACATGCCTGAATACAAAATTTGTATGATGTTGACTCACTGAGCCTTTGTACTTTGTACGTATGACACGGTCCTCTGTATAAGGATACAAACCTGAATATGGAAAGAGTAGCTTGTATTAAACACAGAAAAGGGCTTCTGAAGTAGCCAGAATACTGTCTCATTTGAAATTCCCATCATCTCCCAAAATCTAATGAGAAACCCAGAAGTATTTATTTCGAAGTTAAACAATGTCTGACATTACCATAAAACAGTGAGCTCATTTTCCAGTGCTAGGTTTTTATTTCTCAGGACTTTGGAATAAAATCTCTTTTAAAGAAACAAGGAGTATTACAGACTGTCTCATGGCAGAGATGATCCTAAGCATTTTCTGAAACCCTTCTGCATGTAAGACAAGGGGAAAGGACAGCAGTTCTCTCTCAGTAAGCGGTAGCACATACTACTTTTTCTTGCCATCTGCTACCCCAGCATCGTTAGCTTTTCAAAATTAGGTAGGACTGGATTTTAGCTCCTTGCACCTTTGCAACTCTCCCCTACTACACCTAAGTTAGTCATGGATCCAACTGCTCTTGTAGGTTTTTGTCAGACATGGGTGTCTTGGCTGAAGCTCAGGTCTGCACAGCAGGCCTGAGTCACAGTTGCAGGGGACACCAAATCCCGTCTGACAGCTCTTGTAGATCATATTACAATTCTGGTCTTCGCTGCTCTCACCTGATTTTCGACTGTGGTAGCCTGAGGACACAGCACAAGTTTAACTCTTTGTACAGGGGTTCTGCCACCTACTTTCACTCATTTTTTAACAGATGGTACCTGAAAATGACCAAGTCTTTGGTAATGGCAACATATACCTTGCCAGTTAAGAGTTTCATTTCTTTTTCTCCTTGTATTAGAACAATTTCACTCAACAGACCTACTTTGTGTCACTGTGAAGCTAAAGCTACTCAGGGTTCAGATGTGGTAGGCATTGTATTAAATACTGTCTGTTTTGTTGTTTAGGCACAGGTGCTTGCTCCACCATCTCAGCTCATGTTCTGATTTAACATGAAAGGGGGGATCATTCTGGAACAATAATTTGTACTTTATTATAGTTTATTTTCCACTAGAAATAATTCCATGTAAAGACAACAGGCAGTGAAGAATTCACCCCTTCCCTCATGAAGCACATAAAATTCACAGGGACTCATTAGACTTAATATTGGCAAAATACCTAACAAAAGAACAGAAAGAGAAGAGTGTGCTGGTACAAAACACCTAACTAAATGTTTTATATTGAACTGTAAATAAAAAAATCTGTGAAGTTTTTAATCATGTATTTTTCCAACACAGAACACTAGAGCCATTCTGCCTTGCTAGAAGAGAAGATCTCCTACATTTGTTGTAACTTAAAGCATATGGGATTTTGCCCTTTGATACTATCTTTCAAACGTCAGACCACAGCGATACAGGGCAGATTTAAGCAATGCCAAAAGCCAACCTTCCATTCTTATCCTCCATTTGAAGGCGGTACTGAATGGAGTCAGTTAATGCTTTTGCAGTCCCCTCTCCCCACTTCAGCTTGAGAGTCTGAGAACTGTAGGCAGCACACTCCAGGCGAGGCGGATCCGGAGGCAGAGGCTTTGTTTTCAGTTTTACTGTGGGGCTGAAAGGACCTGCTCCAAGACTGTTTAGGGCTTGAATTCGTATTCTAATATTTAAAAAGAAAGAAAATCAATTAACTTGAAAGTTTAAAAACTAGCTGGCTACTTCCACCATTCACATTAAGGAGAGAATAGCAGTAACTGAATACATGGTACTTTCAATGATGAAGATATTTCTTAATAGTATGCTCTGAGAGACTGTCATGAATATGCAGGAGTGTCACTGTCCTTGCCACATTTTAAGCAGCTGAACTGGTTCAAAATAAAATATATTAGTGTATTTGCATCATTCACATCAGGACAACAATGCAAAAGCTCTATCAGCTACTTCAAGAGTAGTCCACTTTCCTGACCCTGCAGGCCTTGTACCAAAACTTTTGATGGTCAAGAACCATGGGATTTGTATTTCTCACCCTGGAGAGATGAGAGGAGGAAAGGGACAGGGAAAGAAAAGGAAAGAAAAGGAAAGAGAAAAGAGGTAAATCCATAGCTTAGGTATTATATCAGGAGAGTTTAAGGAAGACTACAGTAAAATTTTAGGGGCTTTTTATAACAGAGTTGATTCATCTGAAAATAAAGGGGTGGTGTCCAGCCACTACTCTTACAAAACGCTGATATCACTGGTACCAGATCTCTGGGTGCTTGCAAACACAAGTCATCTTGGGTCTGCTTGGAAAAGGAGAGGAGAAACTAAAATAAGTCAAAGGAGGCTGAGGTGTTTGCAGAACTCGGTCCCTGTGACAGGATTCAGAGATGATTTTTTTTGTTTGTTTTGGGTAGTCAATGGAAAACTCTACATTGGTAGTAGGTTTACAATTAAGAATCAACAAAAGTAGCCAAGAAATTTATTTCTAAAATGGAAAGGCAGAAAAACAAATCTGAGGCTACCCTGCATACTTTACAGATCTCAAAGGCAACTTTACAGATTAGCAAAGTGTGTCTAAACTCATTTTTTAAAGACTAAGGTTTGGCTGTTTAAAATACTATCTAGGTAACAAGAAAAAAATAATCACAATAATTCAATCTCTAAAACAACCAACAACCATGGTTTCAAAATACAGGAACATATTCAGGTTTAAGAATAAATAGATTTTTTTTCCACTACAGCAATATCTAACATTATGTTAATTTATTATAATAGACAACAGAGGTTGATATATGTGATTTCTTGTTTTCACAAAGGAAATATAGCTTGTAAAATGTATTCCATAAAAGCACTTCCATGAGTGAAATGTTTAACCATCTTTGCAGTAGAAGTGTCTCATTTTTCAATTTGCTGACATGGAGAGCAACAGCTCTTTAAATTGTCAGAATCGTTGTTTAATAAGTATGAAATGCACAGAAACATTTTAGTCTTACATACAGCATTAAAAAAGGATGCAAAATTAATCTTTAAAATTAAGAACTCAGAAAATTACATACCCAGCTGATATCCCAGCTATACTGAAATCAGTATGACCTTAAATTCTGATTTCAGTGGGATTGATATTTCCCTTTAAGTTTTAACACAGAAGACCTGTACTTGTAACAGGAAGGTGGAGTGTCTAGATATAGAATTATGAATTTTTACATGTATATTTTTCAGTAACCTTTATTTCAAATATAATGGATTATTTTGGTAAGAAAAATTTTCAAAAGAGATTTCAAACTGATTGACAGATTTTCAAACTGACATTCTTTCTGCTGCATGTCTCCCAAATAGATGGTATTTCTGCAGAAATGGCATTGCAATGTGCGATAAGCTATCATTAGATCAGACAATCCAGTCAATTAAGACTGCTGATATGATCCTTCCTTGAATGGATTTTTATCTTGTCAAACAGATTAGAGGTCATCTATCTATGGACCAACCAGGCCAAAATAACTTTACGAATCTGAATCTGTAATCTGAATTTGGTTAGCAAATTGATGCATGAACGAGAGAAATACAACAGATCT
The DNA here is from genome assembly GCF_036417845.1 of Apteryx mantelli. Classification (NCBI taxonomy): domain Eukaryota; kingdom Metazoa; phylum Chordata; class Aves; order Apterygiformes; family Apterygidae; genus Apteryx; species Apteryx mantelli. Next base: position 32,623,258 of record NC_089978.1, read on the forward strand.
ACCACAATAAACAAACCAAAATAAATTGTTCTTGTAAGGAAAATAAACACACACAACTCATTATTTATGAGGGCCATGATTACAAAGCTTCCCTTTGGTCCATGGTTACTTACCAATACTTCTCTGAGAGTAATGTAGAGAATAAAACTATATGGAAACAAACAAAAAAAGAAACTTCTCTGTGGAAGGAAGAGTAGGCTGTCAAGCGCCTTTGCACAGCATACCTGTATGTTGTATCTGGTTGCAAACCATCTATAAAATAGCTCAGAACCTTTCCAACAGTTATTGGCTGCTTATCTCCAAAGTCTATGCTGTAGCCAAGGATTTCAGATCCATGGTCACAAGGTTTTTCCCAGCTTATAGCAAGGCATGTGGAAGGATAATAATGTGGATTTTCCACTTCATCTTCACTTAGTCCCCGAAGACAAGTCACAACTGCAGGTACAGAGGCTGGAGTCATACATGCTACTACTTCACTGAAAGGGCCTGCACCTGCAACATTCACTGCCTGCAAATGCAAAGTAGACCATGTTTTTATGGCAGGCGTGATTCCTGTTTCCAGATTTCACTGACAATAATTTTATCTCTTTACCTGAACCCTGCAATAGTATATAGTGGCGGGCAAAAGTCCTTTCACTTCACAGTTGAGCCCAGGCCCACAGTAAGAGATCTGCATGCATCCTTCCACACCGCCCCACTCCAGTCGATATTCTGTCACATCAGCTCCATTACAAATGGGAACCTTTAAAATGGATACAAATCGTTAGAACTTAAATTCACTAACTAAAAGCCAACCACACTCACCACTTCTATGTTGTTTTTTCTATAAATCAGCAGAGTGTGGATAAAATTTTTATACCAGTGTGTCAGAGGGCTGTAGAAATTCCATAGGAATTTCACCCTCTGATTTCTTTGCTGATTTCTGATGTAATACAATACAAATAATGCATTATTCGCCTTGAGTCACTTATAGTTTAAAATCAGTATTTATTGTTGCCGGCTACTCTACACAAAGCAAGCAACTGTGATTTCAGTTGGTTAAATACAGAAGTCATCTAATTGAGGCATTTAGCTTAGGAGACTAAAGAGACAACGGAAAGAGCTGGCCTTTTTGAGAGGATGATTTACTGTACTAAAGTTTTCTCTGGCTGGGTCTAAAGTGCAGGGCTGACAAACTTTAAAGCACACTGGTTGCTGGCTTCCCTATCTTCCAGTTTAAGGGTCTCTTTCTTTGGAGCACATCATGGCTCTCTTGCACAGAAACCAGGTCGCGAGGGTAGTGTGAAGGGGGAAATGGTGTACTCGGTCTCATCTCAGAGAGAATTGGGAAGCGGCTGGGACAGGCACCTGTCTGCTCAAGTAGCCCATTTTTCTTCACTGCCTTCCCTAGGAATCCAAATTTAGCCTCTCAGTTTTGGGAATTAAATGGTTTTAATACTTCCTCAGAAATAATTATCTGAGATACAGTAAGTTCAGGAGTACCACAGTGTCAGACATAGGAGATGAGACTACAGAAAGATTTCAGCAGTCAGTGTAAAAAACAAACAAAAAAATCTAAAAAGCCAAAAAATCCCCCAAACCAACAAAACTCTATTTTGTCATGGAACCCTCCCCCCCCACCAAAAATGCTGCTGCTGTTTTCGACTAGCTATTCCAAGACAGCAATCACACTGAGGCACGGGATAATGAATAATTGCTCCAAAGAGCTTTTTTTCCCCTTTGTTTTGAAGGAAAGAGAGCATTCCCTGGTTTCAGCATTAGCTTTTGTGAAGATAAGCGACTGCATAAAACATCATTTGAAAGGATAACATTTGATGCTTCTGAGCTGTAATTGATAGGGACTCCCTTTCTCTTCTCTAATTTATGATGAGGTGTGCTTGGTCAAAAGAACTCTACACGGCCTCTTAACAGATCGTGAAGATGGAGACATTTCTCAGTGTTATCACTGCTGCTCCTTTAGCTCTAGTGGAGTTTACCTTAACTGAAGCAGGGGAATCCAATCCAACAAGTTCACGGATGACGTTAAATTGGAGGGAAGTGTTTGATATGCTGGAGGGAATGGCTGTCAGAGGGATTTCAACAAGTGGGGGCTGATGGAAACCTCATGAAGTTCAACTAAGGGAAAAGCAAATGCAAGGTCTTGTACCTGGGATGGAATAACCCCATGCAAGAGTACAGGCTGGGGACTGACTGGCTGGGGAGCAGCTTCACCAAAAAGAAGCTGGGGGTCCTGGTGGGCAAGCTGAATGTGTCAGCAAATGTGTCCTCGATGAAGGCTAACTATATACTGGGCTGTGGTAGCAGAAGTGCAGCAAGAACGCTAGAAGTAGTAATGACTACCCTCTACTTAGCACTTGGGAGAGTGCATCTGCAAAACTGCATCCAGTTGCTCCCCACAACAAGGAGGACATTGACATACTGGAGTGAGTCCAGTGGAGGGCTATCAAGATGGCTTGGGGACTGCAACACATGATATTTGAGGAGAGGGAGAGAACTGGGTTATTCAATCTTAAAAAAAGGCGGCTAAGGGGAGATCTTGTTGCCTTAAACTACTTATTGGGAGGGTACAGAGAAGACAGTGTCAGATTCTTCTTGGAGGCGCAGAGTGATAGGACAAGAGGCAACAGTCTCAATGTGCAGTATAAAGGATATTCTGACTGGACGTAAAAGAAAAAAATTCCACAGCGTGAGACAGTTTGCCCACAGAGGCCATGGACTCTCCATCCCTGGAGCTATACAGAACTCAACTGGACACAGCCCTGAGCAACCTAGTCTAAATTTGAAATTAGCCCTGCTTTGAACAGGGCATTGAATTAGATGACATCCAGAGGACCAATCCTACCTTAAATATCCTGTGATTCCATATAGCAGGTATCTAAAATTGGTCAAATTAATCCTACCAAAATATCCTAAGAGATTTTTTCAGAAGGGTTTGCCTTTTAGACAGTTAGAGAGAACCCTTCTGACACCCCCAGTATGAAACACTGAACTCTTCTTTCCAGATAAAATGTATTAATCTTTTCTTCGTGTGGTTCTATAATTCAGACGCTTCACTCCATCTCAAGCAATTAAAAAGTTGTGTGTAAACAATATTTCCAGATAGAATCCTCCTTTTTAAAAGCTTAATTTTTATCTACTGCATTCTTTTTAAATCAGATAACTAAGTACTACAGGTTTATAGGAAGTCTGTTTGGCTTTTGCTACATTACTACTGATGTAATTATATAAAATCAAATCAGCTTATAAAAAGCAACAAGTGTACAATAATCCACTGTATTATGTGGATGTATTTACTGTAAAAAAACATAACTACATTAAAGAAAAACTTTAAGAAGGGCCTGCATCACTCAGAAATACAGTGTAGCAGTTGTGGGAAAACTCTTAAACAAAAGAAGAAAGTAAGATCTCAAGTATCTGCAGATTACTGAGTTAGGGCTGACATATATTGGCATGGTTTATGAACCTCTAAGGTCTTACCTGAACAATACTGGATAATCAGGTAAGCACGTTTAAAAAATGTGATTGAAATACAGTCAAAAACTTTTGAATTTGGACTTAATTTAAAAGACAAGCATGTTAAGATAAGGATGACATTGCATTCTTACCTCCCAAGACACCTGGGCACATGCAGCAGACCTGCATGCCACTTGAGGGGGTCTGCACTGATCTGGTGGTCCAGGTGCTGTAGTAATTTCACATTTTTCTGAGTAAGGTCCAAACTATTAAAAAGGAAGTTCATGTAATTAACTTTTTAAAAACAAAATTACTACTTAAATGACAGTTTGCCATAGTAGGAGCATGTAATAGTCTGAAACTTTGTATTACTTGCTTACAAAATATATCTTTGTAAATTGTGGATTAAGGATTTACTTCAGCATTTGACTATTCTTCCGAATAACTGCAAGACTCTCTTTTATGGCAAATGCAATCAGAATAAATCTGATATTTTGAACTCTAAGGCAAAACAGGAAAGTACTCTCCAAATCCTTCTTTTAAAGCTACATGAATGCTACACCACAGTGACACAGAACAATTTGCAACTGCCTTTTTATCTTAATGAAATACAGGATTCAAAAAACACTGCAATTATAAACTAGTCTTTTGAGAGTTAGAGGTTAGGTCAGTAGTTTAAAGTGTTAAGCTGCAGACCTCTCCATTAAAACTGTCATGATCAGCTGACACTGTTTATCAAGTGAATGTTATTAAACAAATGCAAGCTCTCCTGTCTCTGTCTTTAAATCAGGACTTTGGCAACATAAGTAAAGCTTGTTCTACAGCAAAAGTTGATCTAAAAACATCTAACTCTCCAACATGAGAATATATTCTTAGACCTGACAAAACATGTACTTGGAGGTTAAACAAAATAATAGAATAAAGTCAGAAAATGCTAATCATTTTGTTCTGGAAAGCCTACATCTACAAAAATAAGGGGCAAACAGTTTACAAAGCTTTATATAGAAAAGTTTACTATCTTATTCACATTTCTCCAACATCATTATTCAGATATAACTAGCTGTATTCTCTTCTCTTCACCTAAAAAGCCCAGAAATATTATGAACTGATGTTTAACTATTTGCTCCCACACAGCAATAAGCTATGTGAACCAAGTGAATCTATATTAGGAAAACCTCATTATAATAATTATTTTAAAAAGTGCTTCTTTTAAAAGAGAAGTTACTTCACAGTGACTGCACTCTCTGCAACTCATTTCATTTCGGACTGCCTCCTTACCCCAGCCTTGTTAGCTGCTCGCAGTCTGAAGTTGTATATCCTCCCTGGAAGAAGGCTGCTCACTGTGCATTCAATATCAGTGCCCTGGTAAACCTCTCTGTGTTCATCGGTTTCCATCTGAAACATTTCCAGACCGTAACAGGTAATGGGTGAACCACCATCAACCTGAGGTGGTCCTAAAAATCAGAAAGAAAAAATTGTTTAATTTTAACACCTAACACATTTTGATCCCTTGCACTCACTAACAGTCATAATACAATTACCCCAGCGTAGCTGAATTTCTCTTGCTCTTGGTCTACCCTGTAGCCTTGGAGGCTGGCATGGACCAGGAACCACTGCTGGTGTCTGCACTAGCAAAGAATCAGATGCCTGCAAAGGAAAAGAAGATTAATGAAGTCATTTAGGCCAAAACAAGTGCTGTCAATTACCTCACAAATAAAAGCAAATACTTGAGGCAGAAACAGGATCTTTCATTTCTTGAACACAGCCTCAAATATGTGAAGTCACTTAAGTGACCTGGTATGTATTATTTAGAATACCTACACAAAACACGCTAAAGTGATCACAGGATATGCAAAATAACCTTTGCCTTTGTGTTTCTGTACACATACAAGAAGTAGAATTAAAAACAAAAAGTTATATATCAGTACAAACCTAGCATGGATGCCAGAGGTATGACATGCTTACTGAAAATTCATTTTCTTTTCCTCATGGGAGCAAACTACTGCAGTTTAATGCACACTACGGGTTATGTACTTCTTTCTGTGCAGAAACCTCTCAAGAAGCACACGCGGACAAAAATGACAATCAGAAATGATAAAAATGAAATTTTCACTTTTTCATCGCTTAGTAAGATTTAACACACAACAAACTTCCAACTCCAATTTGGAGAGTGCACAAGAATATACAGCATAATAACATGCAGCAGATGAAGCTGGTAAGCCTTATGATCTCAAAGAGCATCATTTCACAACTGCTTTCTACACATGTTCAGGTAATAGGGGACTGGAAGATGGGCTGCTTTTCATTTACTTTGAAACGTATTGTTGCATTGAGAACAGATCTTACACAAAAAGCAGAATGCATCTCGGGAGACCTATGTGCACCAGGTGACTGGTAAATATACTGTATTCCCTCTTCCGCTGTACAACAGGTGTACTGAACTGCAGCAAGAGGGGCAGCACTGCAGCTGAGCCAACACCACGGCAGGGCTATGCCCTGGAGGAGTCCAGATCTGTTCTTAAGATGAGGTGGCTGTGGGCACACCTACTTTCACAGGAGACTTCTATGGCAATGAAGAACACATGAATTTGATATAGTAAGGGAAAAATCTGTGTAAAATTTTGACCAGGGATACAGTAGATTAGCTTCACAATGAAACCTTGCTGGAAATCTGGACACAGCCAGGGCTGGCTTTGCTAGACTTGGTGTTGGGAAGAAGGGAGAAGAACAGACCATGACATATTGGGGCTGGAGGTTGAAGTAGGCCACAGAAGTGAGGGGAAAGTGTGTGTGTATGTAATATGTATATGTGTGGAAGCATGGTAGGGCATACCAAATTATAAGGGAATACTGAAAAGTAGGGCAATGTGAACAGCTTGATAGTGGCTGCCACAAACACTGGAGGAGACTACAGAGCCCAAGCTTGCCAGCTTGAGGAAATGCTCCTTCCTTCCCTACCAGGTGGACTGGCTCAGCTGCTTAGACAGGGTGCTACACTGATCACATGGCAAACATGCAATTTAGATTGCTGCCTTGGGTTAGGACAATATAGACTTAAGAAAGGTCATTCTATCAATGTATTTTACAGGAAAAAGACATGGTATCTGTTTCTGTAAAATACAGTATAAGAAGAGAATGTTCATGTTTATTGTTTTAAGATGTGGGCAGAAACTTGAAGCACTGTGCATCAATACTGGAACTTTTTTGACGTGCTAATTATGGTTATTTGTTAGGCACTTCTATACAACTATCCCTCTGACAGTATTTGTTATTAACTGCTGAACCAGCTTTTCTTAACACTAGAGAAGTTTTATTTAATAAAAGAATATTAGCTCATATTACCGTGCTCTGTCCTCCTTCTCCAATGCAATATACACGCAAGCGATAGGAACAACCAGGATTTAGTCGGTCACACAAGTGTTCCCTAGCAGCTCCACTGTATATTATGTCCCATTTGTTTCCTGAAAGGTTAAGAATAAGTGTGCAATGAACCAAGGTGCAATTTTCTACATTGCAGTACCAGCCACAGCAGGTATCCTAGCTTCACTAATAAGTGTGTGCCTGACATCTGTCAAAAAATTTAAGGCTTGCTTTGAGTTTCCTGGAAAAGATTTAATTATTGCATAAAGATAGTTTCCTAGACAAATTTGTGTAGATCTGTTGAAGTGAAATATCTCCCTTGTTTGGTTTTCACATTAACTAAGAGAGAATTTACCTTTAACAAAGTAGTTATTACTGGGTCAGCAAGCGCTTTTAAACATCATAACTAAATTAAAAGGCAAAATATATAAGCAAAAATTTCCATGGAAAAGAAACTTAATTGCATCATGTACATTCATTTTGCACATTGTGACTACAATTTACAATTGATAAAGCTTGATCCTGTATTCCTGAATGGCCCAGCAGCACCTGACATAACGATTTCTTTCTCTACTATTCAGCCAGATTCTTAATTCAGAACCTCTTTAGCATATTCTCTCTCTCTCTCTCTCTCTCTCTTTCTTTCTAAGAGCTTAAGCTGGAAACCTTGGCTCTTAAGTTGCCCAACAATTCAATGCATCCTAGAATTCCAGAGGATTAGGAACTAAACATAATACTCAGCTCACTTGATCATCATCAAAGATTCAGGTAAATCTTTCTGAAGGTGATTTAATGCAGACAGGCATTCAGGAAAGTGCTAGACTATGTATTAAATCCACCACAGGTGACACCCCTGACGGGGCTGCCTTTATAACTTGGGGATGGTGCACTGTCTTAATCTGACACAGCACTGGAAAAATATACGTGTTCATTCTCAACATGACTGTTCCTTAATTCAAGATGGTAACTTGAAAGGCCTAGATTTTCAAATAATCTAGCTGGATAGCTTTATGCCCAATTTTGAAATACTGTTATTATTTCACTTGTGCATGAAAGGACAGAAAACACAGCAGAAATATTTATTCTAGCTGGATCACTGTTCTCATTAAATGCTGATAAATACAACACTAATGTTCCATTCATCTCTGCCACATATGCAGCAAAGTTGTGTGGCCCTGTCTTTGCTGCCCTAAGCTTATTGTAATACAGAAAAGTGTCACTTGACTTCCAAAACAGAATACTTCTAAGCAAAAGGTTAAACTTGGAGCATCTCTTGCTGGAGTTTTGTGGCATCTTTCTAAGCCAAAAAAACAGAACTTCCAGTACGCAAATATCAACATCTCTATGTTTTTAATTATCACAATCCCCTGCAATTTCATTCATTATCATAATACATATTTTACTCCTCCCATATAATTTACAACTAAAGACATACACAAAAAACCCATATAGCTCAATGCAAACATATATGTCTAAAACTTACCATTTAAGCCTTCAGACATTTCCACAACATATGTATTTATTGCTGCTCCTCCACTGTCTTTTGGTGGATCTATCAAAATATAGCAAGATTAAAATCTTTGTAGCTTTCTGGGAGAATCTGCAAAAGGCACAACTGACACCAGCTGGACACAGGTGCTCATTTAGATAAATGGCCATAGCATCCTAATTCAAGAGAGCAAAGAGCCATTCAAATGCCCCACAATCCAAATCTGCCAGATCACAACCCTTGTATAATCTATGGTTGGAAGTATGGTAAGTGAATCCAGTACCCGGGAGCTGCCGCAGCCAACATTTCAGTTACTCTGAAGTGCCATGGAAGGCAGCCTGATTATGGTTTCAGGGACATAGATCCTCATGGTCCTATAATTTGCACTGTAGATAGGAAAGGATTCTTACCATACTGATATACAAGTAAGCATATTTCAAAATGACTTAAGGACAGCATTTCAAAAACCTTCAAATATTTTGGGACAGAATGGAAAAGAGGCCAGAAGTTTTACACTGAAAAAAATCTCCTAAATATTTGATGACACTAGTATAAATTGAGTGGACTATCCTCTCCTAAGACAATATTCAAGTACAAGATATGAACCTACAGAAACAGGTTTGACATATCTTTGACATATTATCCTCCTGTTCTTTCTCAGAGCTGACTTAAAGGACACCAAAATTAAAATAAAGTGGAAAAACAATATTTTTGACAAATACAAAGGCAGTGTAACACTTTAACACAGAAGGGCACTGCTACCACAACATTACATTATGTATGTGCTGGAAGAAACCTTGTCGGCTCTTAGGTATTATTCATCACATCACACATGCAAAATAAAACGAGACTTATATGGTAAATAGAATTTTTTTGGTTAGAAAGCAGCAGTCAATTTACTCCAAATAAGAAATCAAATTATCACATTAATTGTCACTCATGCAAAAACAGATTATACTTCAAAAAATGATTATAAGAAGTTCTATATATAAATCATACTTCAGAAATTTTCTATTTACAAATTAGATATTTCCAATGACTTCACATATTATAGATCACCCATAAGATTAAATTCTCAGGCCCTGATTTAGCGAAGCACTATGCAAAGATGCAAGACTGGACTTGCTGAGCACTACTTGAACTCTACAAGTTTTTATTAATGCAAAAGAACCTCTGACACTAAAGAGACTATTACAAGGAAATAGGTGAGAAGTTTAATTACTTGTGACAAAAAATAAAACCTTTAACTGTTTGGTTTTCTGCTAAAGTCTTGTATCAACACAGAACTGCTTCACCTTCTCCTAATTCACATCATAATGGTAAAAAAACTGGAAAGGAAAAGTTTCCCAAGATCCTTAGCAAATAAAAACATTTATGTATCAAAACGAATATTTCTAAGAAATAGGTTAAACTTGGAGCAGCTCTTGATAAGGCAGAATTTTGTGGCATCTGACTTTTTTGTCAGAGAAACAAAACTTCTTAGTACATAAATCAGTGTTGCTATTTTTTTAATTATTGCAGTCCCTGCAGTAACAGTCCCTACTATAATATATATATTATTCTTTCCACATAATTACACTATCATGTTGCCACCCTAAGTATTTTGGATCAATATTTTGCTCAACTGAGCCATTACGATCCATTTTGATGGAACTGAGAGCAAAATACGGAAGTAAAACCTTGCCTTCTACATACCTACATATACAAAATACAGAGGACAACCTATAGAGAGCTGGACAGTAACCTTACCCCAAACTATTTTAAAACTCTGTGCGTGAATTTTTCCTTTCACTGAGGGCTTTGAAGGTACTCCAGGCTTGTCTGGGCAAGTAACATATTCTACTGCCTCACTTGGACAGCTTTTCCCTTCCGAGTTATAGGCAATGACCTGTAAATACATAAAAAATTATTATAAACACAGAACACATGCATTTGCTACTGGTTTGCTATTTCTTGTTGATGATAAGACAAAATTTAGATGTATGTGTAGCCAGACAGATTGATAATAAATCAAAAGAAATAAAATCATCATATACCTTAATTCTGTGTTTTTTGTTAGTCCCATAGTTAGTCAACCACTTTACTGAAATTAAAAACTGCTGTGAATTGCTAGCAAGAAAATTTTAGTTTTTTAAAAAATGAAAAGATAAAATTAGTCATTGCAAAGTTGCAAAAAATCACAGATCTTCCATGTTCTCCGGATTTTCAAATGTTGGTGTCTAAAATTAGACTCCTACATCCTTATTCACACACATAAAGCGCCTGACTGTAAAAGGTACTCAGGATCTGCAGATCTCAATGATATTAATGGAATCTGTGGCTGCACAATATCACGCAAACTATCTTATTTAGAAGTCAAGGATTTGAAAACTTGCTTTTTTAAACAATCTGAGACGCTCAGAAATTAGGACTAAGAAACACTTCTTTTTACTGGAGTTATACAGTTTATCTATAATGAAATATGTGTCAGAAATTTTTTTTTTTATAAAAGCATGGAAACAGAAAAGGTGAAAAATACATATTGCAAAGTGGCAACTTTTAAACCACAGTATTAAGTCAGTGTTTCTTCCATTTCAAGGGAGACATTGAGATATTGGAGAGTCCAGCAGAGAGCCAACAAGATGATAAGGGGGTTGGAGAACCTGACATCCGAGGAAAGGTTGAAGGACTTGGTTTGTTCTGCCTAGAGAAGAGAGGGCTTGGTGGGGGGATCTAATCACAGTCTTCTAATCCCTAACAGGTAGTTATGGAAGAGATGAAAGCGCTCCCTTCACAAGGATGTGTGGTGACAGGACAAGAAGCAGTGGGCACGAGTTGTGTCAGAAAAAACTCTGGCTGGGTCTAAGAAAAATATTCATCACCATGAGACCAGAGAAGTTCCCAGATGACTGGTGGGAACTCCCTTGCTGGAAATACTGAAGTCTCAGCTTGATGGGGCTAGGGCAGGGCTGTATAGCCTAATCTAAGGCCCTGCTTTCAACAGAAGGTTCGCCCAGATGATCTCCAGAGTTCCCTTCCAACCTAGACTCTTCTATGATTCTAAGAAAATAAGTTATTCTTCTTTATACTTCCTGGTTGTGCTTGCAGTTAGTTTAGCACATATTCCGGTTTGTTTTTAGCGAAAAACTAAGGAACCTAAAAAAAAGGAAGGCTCAAATCAGTTGAAACTACAAATTATGTAAAAATCAAGTACGTTTCATGTGGCTTTTAAATTTGTTTAAAAATTCAGCAGAATTCAACTGATAGCTGTAATGTCAGGACAGACTGAGAAGAGGAAATGTGAGCTAACATGCTTCTCAGACATTATATCTCCAGATACAGTTTACAAGATTAACAATTATCTGTTTTTCTTTGTGCTCTTAAATTTGAAGTTAAACAGGCACAGTTAGCATTTATGTATTATAATACGTTTTCCAATAGTTATAAAGCTTCTTTCAAAAGCCTTAAGGAATATTACTACTAATTAAGTCTTTCCCTGTATAATAAAAAATAGAGACCTAATTAACACAATATTTGTTTCTCCTTTATACCTTGCGTGCAAGTAAGCGGAGACTTCTGTTTACAGATTTAAGAAAAATCATATGAACATTTTGATTTTTTATTTTGAATAACAAACATAGGATGCTTAAGTTAACTATGTATTTACTAGTAATGTGCATGATTAACACGTATGATTACTTTCAAAGCAACACTATCATCAAGTCCTGCAAAAGCTAGTTCCAAAATAATTAGCTGTTCTTTAGTTTAAATACACATTTGGCCATAATGTGTTCTAGACAACCCTGCCTGAGCAGGGGGGTTGGACTAGATGATCTCCAGAGGTCCCTTCCAACCTCAACCCTTCTGTGATTCTGTATACACTGTGTAATTTTTAATTATTTAATTAGTAATCCTGTTACAGATAAAATCCAAGGATTGTAAGATGAATGCCTATCGTAACTTTTTCTTGCTTCTTAAAAGGTAAGCATATTCACAAGTGTTAAATACCTGTTATAATTTGAAAACAAATCTTTAAATGTTTTAGTGTTAATTAAAAATAACCAAAAACCAAAAACCAATTCAACCCCAAACAGCTATCTTTTGTACTACAAAGAGATGCTGTTTTTCAGCAGCTGCTGGTACTTCCTTATGAAATAGTGTTTTAGGTGTACACGAGACAGCAGCTATCAACATTTCTTCCCCTTGTAGACAGAGATGAGATCAGTCTGACTCAGCTTCAAGCTGCAGGATGTGCGTTAGCTGTGTTCCAGAAGCCACGCGACTGTTCAAGAGTGGCTTGATCCTGAGCTGGTAAGTTCAGACCCTCAAGGCTTCCTAGAGTGGGCTCAGCACCACGGTAATCTGAATGTTTTAATGACTTGGGTATCAATGCTGTGTTAGCGCTGATCGTGCCTTCTGGATCAAAGTTGGTCTGTACCCAACACTTTCAGATGCATTTAGAGTCTACTTATAAACCACACCAAGTAATATTACCTGTGTATTAGCAACACAGAAACCAAATTTAAAGAAAAACAAAACAAAACACAACACAACACACAACTGCTAAGAACATTGACTCATTAGCTGGAATGATGCATTTCAAGATGCCTGCAATTGTGTCCTGCCCTTTCAAAGGTTCCCATTCTTGCTACAGAGATGGTTAATGAAGCAGGTGTTCAGCTGCTACCATCTCAAGAGACTGAAATTGTAAGAGACACTGGCATCAAATTTTTTTTTTTTCAAAATAAGCCCTCCCCCACTTCTGAGTCAGAATCTCAAGCTATTCTGGTGCAAATAAAACACAAAATATGTGAAAAATCTTACCCTAAATTTGTATTTTGTATTACGCCTCAGATTCTTCACTACGTAGGTAAGATCATCACCATCATATTTTGGCTTGAAACCATATCCCTGCAGAATTAAATATGATTACTTGAAACATTGTATTTATAGACCAGACTGTGTAACATCATTCTAACAAAAAAATTACTGTGCTTCAGACAGTAATTATTATGCCTCTCTGCAAAGTAATAAGTGTAACTTCATTTTGCAAAACCAAGATCTTTTACTTCCACCATGTGGGATGTTGTACATGGAAACAAAGTATAAAAATAGTGAAAAAAAATCAGAACCAACAATTCTCATGCAATTCCAATTCAGAAGAGGAGAAAAGAAGAGTGAAAGAAAAACGTATCTATTGCCAACAGAAATGATACTAAACACTTTCAATGAGTAAAACTGTAACAGGACTTGCTTTAAAATGAATGAAGGTGGATAGATTGAAATGACATCTAAAGGGACCACACTTCATGTTGCAAGGACTTTGTTCCAGCTCTTAGAAGTCTTAATTTTTACACACAAATTCAGTCATGTTCACAGAGTTAAAAGTAGTCTAAAAGCCTTTGCAGGATTAGGGTTTAATAAGACTAATAAAGATTATTATCATAATAAATGATAAAGCTAAGTGGCTTGGTCACAGCAGACAAGTCATTGGGTTTTTTTTGGAAAATTCAGTTTCTCCCAAGCCAGCAAAGATGACCAAATAACACGTAATATAATAGTTTACCTTCGGCAAGATAAGAAATCAAATAAAGAACTTTCTGACCATTTCATTTAAACATATTTAACTTTATGAAATTTCACTAATACACCTTAGAACATTCCTTGTAGAAGACCCCAGCAGAAGTAATCACTGTTACACTGAAGTGCAACAGTACATCATTACAGTCTCTTTTCTTATTGAGAATAAGTATTCTACACTTACTGAGTTCTCATCCTCCATCTCTAATATATATGAGATTCCTTCATCTGATGGTGTTCCTGAGGGTTTAGTCCACTGTAGAGATAACCAAGTAACTCCAGCATTAATCAGCAAAGGACTTGCTGGTGTGGTTGGGGCAGTGCCTGAGGTATGATACAGGACTTCTTCACTAAAACCGCTGTTTAAAACAAACAGTATGTAAACTAACTAGACACAATAATTAATACTTAGAATAACATAATTCTTATTAAACACAGCTATAACAACTTCTTGGATATGCGCACAACTGGAAATTGCAAGCTGGTACATGCAAATGACTTATCAACTTGCCCATGAGTGTGTCAGTAACAAAATATTTGAACAAAATTCGTGTGTTCATATTTGAAAGACTTTTGTGTACCATGCTATTTTGATATGTTTTGATAATCAAAATATTTTGCTTTTTTAATATTAAGTCATTATTCTAAAACTTGCACAATGATGTACGAATACCACAGTGTCCTTCTATTCAAAATGAAAACACAAAAAGATAAAAGTCTTGGGGGAAAGACCCCAAAATACATTCTGCTTCCCAGGCAGCAACCTATGCAAACTGCTACATGCTTCATACTGTGCAGTACTAGTTCCTCTAGTGATTCAGAAAACAGTAGTCTAATAGTCTCATGAAACGTTACATTACTTGAAGAGTTGCCAGTATCAAAGTCTTACTTTACAACGAATGAAAGTACAGTGTACACCAGTGAACCTTCTCACAAAATGATGTTAACCTTATTTGATGACTCTTAGAGAGCCTTACTTGAGGAGAGAATGGAAACAAGGTACAGAAAGGAAAAGCTACTGTGAAAGAGAGGGATGTAAAGCAGGACTACCCTTGCACAGATGGCCTGACAGACATCCAGCTAGACTCTGAACAACTGTTCTCAGCTGACATCAGTTGTAAATTTGCTGCTTCTCTATCAGATCTGAAGAAAGGCTTGTATGTTTGAGAGCTTTTCTGACATTTTTTTAATACATGAAACTAGTCTCATTAAGATACAACTTCGGTCTAAAAGCTATGCTCACTTAAGTGAGTATCGGGGAGCCCTGAAAATAAAATTCTTTGTATGGCTTGAACAACAGAACCAGCTAAATACCCTGCATACCAAAACTTGACTTTCCTGAACAATCTCAGCAGGAAGCTACCTTGACAAAACAGACATGCAGACTACGCAGACATGCAGACTGTGAAATGGACTGTGAGGCAGGAAACAGAAAAGCCAATGTAAAGCAAGAGGAAACTTTTTAATTTTGGGGAAATAGTATTTTTTCTTGAAAAAGTAACAAGCAAGAAAATCTCTGAAATGAAGATGTAATCCATGCATGATATATACTAAAAAAAACCCCAAAACAACATTACGTAGGCAGGCTAAGAAAGCCTAACGAGAGGCTAGACAAACGCTAAGCCCATCTCCATTCACAACAAACCACTGAGGCAGTTACCTCAGAAACAGATCTAAAAAAAAATCATATTAAGAAAACTAACTAAACAATGTGGAGTCTTCATTTTTTTACTTGTTTGAACTGCTCCAAAATACACTGAAATCAGCTAAAAGAGTTCCAGTGATTCCCACAGTGGAATGGCTCTTAAACAATTCACTTAAAAGTACAATAATACTATCTATCTTTAAATAGATTTTATTATCCAATTGTTTAGGCACTGTTTCATGCGTGTTTAGAATTAAGTTTAAAAACATGAGTAACTTACAAAGACAAATATCTATTTTTGTTGATAACATCATTTAGACAAAATCCTGTCTCCAGAAGCCTAAGGTTCTCAACATTCTTCATATGAAATAAACTGCCACTCTTATCTTAATAAATATTATTTGAAGAGATCTCTTAATTAAATAATACTGTAAAGACAATAAAGTGCATCTGCATAGGGCTATGAAATATTGATTTATAAATCTATTCGGCATGATTAGTTTAAAAAAAAGGTACTTAACTGATCAGTGCCTTCCACTAGCTTACACTGCAGAAACGTGTAGTGTGCAGATATTCCTAGAGGGTACATTTACACTCAGAAATAAATGGGGAACAGGAAGAGGACTTGAGCATTGGACCCTGCTTAACTCTCAGCTCACCGTATTTTTTGAATGCTTCCAACTAACTGTCATCAGGACAAAATCCAGGAGCAAGTCAGTGAATAGTTAATTCCAGAAACATCTTCCAAAAGGCAGTACTGTAAGAATGACCGTGCTGGAGCACACCAAAAGTCAATCTAGCCCACTACAGGGTCTCGTGACAGCATCCCAAAGCAGGTGACTAAGGAAAGACATAAGAACAGGGAATATGTATAATACTGCTTTCCCTGAGTGCTTTCCAAAGCCTTCCAACGTGCATCTCAAAGACCTCCTGAGCCAGTTGCTTTTTCCATGTACTTAACAGTCTGCAAAAGATTTCTTTTGCCGAGCATGAATTATCCTGCCCCAGGTCTGGCACCCTGTCCTTTACACAGTCTTTCAACACTGTTCAAGCAGGTATTGCTCCCTCAAACATCTCCTTGTGAATCTCCTTATCAGCCAGCCTTATCCCTTCATCTGAAACCTAGGAACCACTCCCAAGAACTGATGCCTCCAGTAATGTGGGTATAGGCAGAAAAAACAATGTTTTTTTCAAGTTCTCACATCCTCTATTGAAGCCCGAAGTCATTCATTCAAAAATTCAAAGTGCAGTTTGTGCTTTATAACTCCTGAAAAGTAACTATTAAAATAAGAACCACATATCCTAAACATTTATAATAAGCTCTAGAAGTTCAAGAGGATTTTGTAGTGTCATATTCTGCCCATTTCCCGGGTTAACATGGCACTGAAATACCCTAGCTAATTGGAGAAATCCAGGTAACAGGTAAAATGAATATGACAAAGAACATAATGTAGATGTACCTGCAGGAGGCAGTGTGCTTTTCACCAGATTTACTTGCGGCTCCAGCAGAATTACTGACACATCTTTATACTGTCATCACTACAGCTCTGAATTTAAGGAGGGCTGATAAGCCCTGGAAAATTGCTACAGGAGCTCAAGGAACTGTCTTAGGTCTGGCAACATGTCAGAGCAAGTATGCTTCACTCAAACCCAGAGCAGCAGAGAGCACGGTAAGAGGTCCCCTTCTGGTCTGCACAGCATCAGCACAAATACGGCAGGGTTTGACAAACCATTCAGTTCTGGTCCTTCAGCTTGGCTACTTATCTTTGTACCATGATCCCCAGCGTTTTAGCAGGAGTGCTTATTACACCAGACACAAAAGCCACAATTGCAATGAATCTGTGAGTCTGTGCAACATGGTGCTTTGCCAAAAATGCCACTACTAGTAAGAGGGAGCAGGGAGTGAGAGGGAGCAGGCGCAGCCTAGCAGCTTCTGTGAAGTCAGTGCGAGTCTGCAAAGACTGAAGCTAAAAGCTAGCAGGGCCCAAGCTGATTCCATGTGAGAGCAGCCAGGCTGTCTGTGCCATGCTCTCCATGCTAGGGGCACGGCGTACAAATGTTGGAGCAGGTTGCTAAGGGAATGAGGCCAAGTCTGGCAAAAGTGGCTGTATTATTTGCAGACTAAGCTGCTCCTAAGGGGGGCTGAGATTTGTAGTATGTATGTGGTAAGTATGTACGTATGTAGTAGCTGCAGTACGTGGCTGTACCATGCTGGATAACAAGTGGGTCTGCATTCACGGCACAGGTAATCTGCAAACTAGATAATCCAATCACATACTGTAAATTAACTATATAGATCCTATTTGGACAAAAGTCATGTTTCTTTGAATGCCAACACATGCTTTTCCTAAACAAGTACACACGTGCACATATGCATTACATGTTTATGTATATAGTAGTAGTATTTACCTCATCCCCATGTCATTTTTGGCTGCTAGCCTAAAGGTGTACCCCATTGCTGGTGATAGTTTAGTAATCCTATACTGCTTCTGTTGGCCGTAATAACACTGCGAAAACTCTCCATTTCCTCTTCCCTAAAAAAAAAAAAAAAAAAAAAAAGGAATAAATTAATCACTTTATTAAACTAATGAGTCTATCAATTAAACCAACAAAAACTTCAGGTCAACTAATTTTTTGAAGTGTAACATAATTCAAGAATGCCCCAAATGGAGGGGGGGAGATTTATATAATACCAAATAGGTAGTATATAAAATTTTGTATATACATTGAATTAGTTTTTTTTTTTTTCTCCTCCATTCCCCAGCTCCACAGGGTTGGAAGGAAAAAGCTGCACAGACAGCTTCTACAGCTCTGCCAGCTCCCTCTCAGGTTAGTTGTCCAGGTAGGGATCCGAAGATGTCTGTGGAGACATAGCTGACTCATCCTTTCAGGACAAAAGGAAGGGTGTCTCCACAGTCAGCTCTAGAGGGAAGTATTTGACCACCGGTGAAAAAATACTCTATTAAAAGTGACAGATTCCTGTAATTAAAAAATACCTGTTAAGTTATATACTCTAAGAAAAAAATAGGGAAATAACTGTTTTCATAATCTCTTCAGGAATTCACTATTTGTCACATGTCTCTGGACAGAAGTCCTATTTTTCATACAACTTGATGTGTACAGTCACATATAGCTACTTTTAAAAACTATAAAGTGAAAAATGTAACAGAATAACTTGCTTACTTCATCCCATTCTAAAAGGTAACTGTGGATTTTAGAACCATTGTCACAAGATGCCTGCAAATGAAAGAAAGAAAATTAGAACTGTAACTGGATATAAGATCACTTAAAGGAAAAATGCATATATTGGTCATTTAATCAAATCATGACAAGTCCAGTGGAGAGCAAATGATGAGCTCCTCATATGACCGTTTCATTTGCTAAAGCAGTCCTAGTTTGGTCTCCATTCAATGGATGCTTGTATCAATTTTTTTTTTGTTTTTTTAATTCAGACTTGGAGAAAGTGTTCTGGCAGCAGTGTAAAATACTGTTCTACAGAAATTTTCTGAGCAGCTAGACTGCAGGTCTGCTCAAATCTCAGCCTTTCCAGATGATGCCATTTGTGTTCCATAAATAAGCTTATGTTCAAAAACAGAGAAAGAAATTAGTTCAACAGCACAGAAATTAATTATCCAAGTTGCAGGAGACAGGAACTCAAATCAGTCTCTTCTGTTCCACCTCAGTAACTTTATCTACAAAGGCTCTTGGCTTTTATGTGAATCCTTTTCTTTTTGATAAAGTCCGCATTTAGCCCAGAGAACCTTTCTGATAAAAGTATGTCTGAAACTAGTATGTTTGATGAAAAGTTTCGGTTTCAATGAACTGGCATTTTACTGACAAAACAAATCTGGAAAAAAAAAACAAATCAAAGAGCTTTAAACATTTATTTTAAAGTTTTTTTAAACAATTCTTACTTTCCACTGCAGAGTAAGAGAATTTTTGGTCCGATTAGTTATCCTAGGAAGATTTGGAGTATCAGGTTCACAACTCATTGTGGTAAAACTCTCTGCTTCTGAAGGACTCCCCTTTATGCAGTTGCTTTCTGCTTGGACTCTAAAGTGGAAAAGAGCCAGTAACATTTGCTTCAAAATCTGAACATACGATTTCCAAAGAAGACTATTTTGAGTATTCAGAATTAAGTTATTGCCTTGCTAACTCATTCTTAAAATGTTACTGCTATAAACAACAGGTGAAAGCATTTTGGTCAACAGAAATAATGCACAGGAAAAAAATCCTTTACTTTGGATATACATATATACTGTCATTACCATCAGTCAGCTTTATTCTCATTAATATATTTGAAATATGTATAATACTTGTACTTTGGTTGGGAAATAATGGTAATATATTGCAGAGTCATTATCAGCTGTAGACGTTAGTTGATATTCTGAATAATTCTTCTTCTGAAAGTGCTTTCTTGAGATGAGCAAGAGGAGGTATTGTCAGAATATCTTTGATGTTCCTCCAGGAGGTTGCTGAGTCTATGTTCACCCTGTATTTTCCTTTAGTAAGGCTATGCACTAGGTCTTCATGTACATCAGAAGACTGATTTCTTGTCTCTCTCTCAGCAAAGAGAAATTGTTTATTTTTCTAATTACTTTCCTCCAAAATTAAATATGGGATTATTTTCTGGCTTTTCTTCCCTGGCCGTATAGCTATGCCATGTCTCTTTCTTGGGTGAACACACAATGTTACTTTCTTCTGGGTATCTCACACTTGGTAGGCTCATTTCTGATTCCCCTGTTCCTTTTGAAAATCATCTTTTCTCCAATCACTGGTATAAGACCTCTGCCATCTGCTTATAAAAATGCTAAAGTTTTTATGTTTTCATGTTGCCTGAACAGCAAGTCATAGGAAACATGGCTTTGTAAAGTTCAAGAACAGGGAAAGCATGACAAGCATGACAAACAGTTGAGGAGTTGAATAATGTTGCATGAAGTTGTTTGTCATTGCATGCAATAGCAAATATATAATTCATCAGTTATCTTTATATCTTAGCCTTTCTGGTCTTCACTGACTTCAGGCAATGTTCAGACTGGCAGGATTCTGTTTAACTCCTAGTTTAGGAAGAGTTAGATGGATAAGCCTCAAAGAGCAATTCTGTCATCTATTCTCATGTGTACTCTATAATGACAAGGAATAAGAAAGAAAGAACCTGAACGTAAACTGGTAAAAGGGGATTTATATAGGAAAAGGAAGTTCTAGGCTCTGCCCCTATGCTCCGTACATTTTCAATTTAAATGTCATTGGGTAAAATGAATAAACACTACTAAGAACAGAGATGAAATCACAGAGAAACACCTGCATATCAAAGAGCTTCAAAGTCAAGCTCCCATTCCTTTCTTCTCCTGAGCCCACGCTGGGCCATATAATGGCCCAGCTTTAATGAGAGGGGGGCGATAAAGAACAGCCCAACCCTGTTTTGCTTCCAGTTTGGCAATCAGGACAATAACCTGAAAACGGCATTAGAAGATGCAGACTCCCTCACACTGATGGCCAGGAACCTAGCTCTCCCCCTTTGAGCAAATATTTTTTGAGCAAAACCACTCCCAACAAGACCATTATGCAAAGGGAAAAGATTTTCTCTCTAATCCCTACTGCTGATGTTCTAAACTTCCTGTGTAAAGAGGCACTTACCATACATTTCATACTTAGGTCCTTACTCAGAAACATTTCTGTTCCCTTTGCTTTCTCTACCAGCTGCCTCTAAATGGCTCAAGAGAGGCAAATCCTTCATATGCTGCACTTTCAGTTACTTCTCAGAAGATGCTCTCCACTTGCAATTATTTCTTGAAAATACATTTAGGGAAGCCCTAATTTCTGCATTTGCAATTTTATTTTTTTATAATCTGGTATATCCGTATTATTATTATTATTACTATTAAATCAGGAAGTAAGGCAACTCTCCAATATGCAAAAAAGGAAGGAGGAAGAACACCTAACTACATCTTTTCCATTAACAACCCCATGCTAATTCTTCAGTAGGACATAAAGGTGCAGCAGATTCTACCAGAACTGTCGGATTAAATTGAGCTGGGGAATATTCAATAATGTGTATGGGGATGCAGTCTACTGGAGCAAAGTGAAAGCAGCACAAAGTGTTCTTTAAGTGGCCAGTAGTGAAAACATTCTTGTGCAAGGTACGCATCTGTGCCATCTCTGCATTTTCCTCAAGGGGAAAAAAATACAAGTATCACTGTGTTGGCATGACAAAAGATGTAAAGAGCATGGACAGTTGGATGAAGGAGCAACAATATTCTCTTACGTCTTCCAGACTGGACTGAGTGGACAACTAAGCCAAAATGTTTGGCTTGAGAACAGCAGTATCTCAACTAATTACCACAGTGACTCAAAGGAAGATGAGATGTGATAAAGAATCTCTGAAGGCTTATGAAATGAAATACACAGATACAATGACATTTTTAAACATTACCATTGAATTTTATGGATAAAAAGGAGGGTACTCACTTTACATGGTAATCAGTTGCTGGCCTGAGATCATTTACAGTAACTCTGTTTTCTTCTCCGCTGGAAAGAGGTATGATTTGGTTTAAGAGACTGTTTCAGAATCTCAGACATTTTTAAAAAAGATACATCACCCATCTAACCCACTCACGTAACACCGCAGGACTACACCCGTAAGAAATATATTTGCTAACACTTTGTTTCTGCTGCTAAATATGGCAAAATAAAGATGGATTTATGTTCGAATTTTAGGTTTTTTTTGTTTTTAGAATGATCATTTTCCTCTTTACTACGTAACACCAGCTGCATGTGCTAGAGTACGTCCCTGTGTATGCATGTATGTTATTACATTAAAAATACAATGAACTGCCAGGCCCTTTAGAAACACTGATATTTATAACAACTCTCCAAGCATCTGAAAACTGTAAATGAGTGCATATAGCTACTTCTGATAGCCTAGAAAACAGAAAAGACACCAAAGTGACATATATTCATCTGCTTTCACTGAGAACAGCTTACGTCAGAAGTATACTCCTTTCTTTCCCTCTAGCTTCTAGGACAGGGATATCCAACCTCTGATTCATGAACTTCTCCGAAGAAATCCATGCAAGGTGATTAAGATAAACTAGTTAAATACAAAAGTTTTATATAATTATAAAGAGCTGAACAGCCTTAGTAGTAAATTTTACAGGCAAATTTCAAATTCAAAGTTGGAGAGTTTTGCATGTTTTGCTGCTGCTAGAGTTGTGTTCTGTGGGAATCTTTTTACTTTATTTCATGTCATAAAGACTGCCTCATGCCAAGAGAATTCCCGGGGAAAGAAGGGATGGCCCTACTGGGAGTAGAGGTATATGCCAAAGTAAGTAACTACAAATACAATTTGTACTTCTCACTGTTTGTATATCTCACTATTTGAGAACCCATAGCCTCTACTGTAGTTGGCTGAAATACAGCTAAGAGATGCTGGAAGCATGCTTTAATATCAAAGAATAAAGTCTTTAAATTCTAATCATTGGTAGACACTTCAGCAATAAAACAGCCACTTTTACTGAAAAAAGTAGTCTGCTTCAAAAGTGAAGTTACACAAAACTGCTAATTATTTCAATCTGCAGACAACAGGCAGACTTTTAATGAGGTTTTAACGCACATAATTCAATGCAATAGCAATTAAATAAAGATAATGAACACCTACCTATATACGGTTTTGTATTTTCCATCTTTTCCGGTGTTTGAAATCATGACTTCATAAGTATAAACCTCTCGTATATTATTCTTGTCAGTGTCTTCTCCGATATCGCTAGATGGAGGGGACCAGGCAAGCAGTGCTGTTCTTGCCTGAATGTCCGATACCTGTAGAAACACAACTCTTGAGAGTTCTGCCATTTAAATGCTACTGTATTTAAGTGCTGCTTTGCTATGTAGGACAAAATAAGAGAGAGGAAAATCATATACTATTAGCATATCAGAGTATGTATACTGATATGATAGTTACTAATTCATTTTTACAGATGAAACCAGGCTGGAAATACCAGAAATGTCATTTGAAAACTGCTATCCTAAGGCATAGCCTGCAAAGAAAACTTTTAAGAAAGGAATGCCACCTAGTGGTTAAACACAAAGGAACAGTTTCATTCATGAAGCACAGAGGATGGTGAGCATATATTGTGAAATCAGTCATTTCATTAAACGGCAATGTTTCAGGCATTTTTTGAAGTGACCAGCATTATGATTTTTTAAAATACCTTTTCATTGATTCATTAGGTTTTCATATGAAGTATGTAAGAGCTCAGGAAAGTCTCCAAAATGACTGGCACTACTGTAACAGACACATAAAGAAATTGCTTTGGGCACTTAATGATGACTGTGAAAAGCAGACTCTTCCATTAGATTAGAATCTATTTGGTAATTACCCCAGTACACTTTTGTTAATGGGCGTATTAACCTGGTGACTACCTGAGAGACTATTCCAATTTCTGTTAGTGGAAGAACATATTCTGAACTCAGGTGCTTGCAATGAATCATGCTCAGAAAGTGCATATGCCTATGGGCAACATACCAACGAACTCCTGCGTTGGTGCCTGCACAGCCCGCCCTTCGCGGAAAGGTCTGGACTGGACAACAACGGCTAGTGTGAGAGAAATAGGAGCATAAACAGTGTGTGTGAATGCAACCCCCCAAACTGTCTGAGAAGCACATGCTCCAGACTGGTCACGCTACAAGTGGGGATCATCGGGTGGATTAAACAGTAACCAGGGAATTACAAAGAGACTTCTGAGACAAAGAAGAGATCAGCTCCAGAAGTATAGAAGTAGTATGCAAACCTGCAGCAGGGCCAAGGGACACTGGAGTGGAACAGAGCAACAACCAAAACCTGGCCTGACAACGTGAGAAGTGCCCCCGCTGGGGGCACGACTGCCATCTTCCCACTTGGCTGCTATGAACAGCCACTCTCCAACCAGTGTGGTGGCAGTGCAGGGTGCAACAGGTGGGCACGCGCGGCTTAGGTGTGCGCATGCGACCTGGTGGGGGCTTTCTCTTGGGCCTGGGGAGTTGCCGACTGTAGGGAGCACCAGAGTTATGCACACAGCGACAGCACCCACATCTCCCACCGGAGATGTGCCATCAGGAGCACCCAACACCCAGAAGAGCGGCTGTTGCTTGAAACCCACAGGCCCTCTGCATGCGTGTGTGTTTTGCAGGGGGAAATGCCGGTAACTTTGCACGTGCGTGCATGTGATGCAAACTTCTTAGGATTAGTTATAGAAGGATACATAGAAATTTATGGGTGTTTACTAATATTTTGCATGGGTCTAGTATTGTGGTTTATGTGGTATACCTACCTATCTTCAATCATTTCATAAGCGAATAGAAAACCCTGGCCATTATATGAAATGCCTGGTTTCACAGTTCTGAAGTTCTGACTAGCAAAATTGAACCTAGAGTACTAGTGGAAATCTGTTATATACCAACAAGAGTCTACGGAGAACAGAATCAAATGTTCCTTAAGTCTCTAACTGAAAGAAAAATGATATCCTGAATTAATTCTACTTGGGCAATGTTTGTTGGTCAGCTCACATAAACCAGAACTTCTGTAGTGCTTCTGAAATAATAAATGACAACTGTTAACACAGTAACTACAAAACAATGAAATGGTATTATGTACTGAGCTAAAAATCAGTGAGTATGTAGGTTGTTCTGGTTGTTTTACTCTGTGTAAATAGAGCATGTCACTAATCAGTATTATGAAGATCTGAAGCTTTGTTGGAGCCAGTCTGCCAAAGCTTAAAACCAACAGTCAAGAACAGAATATGTGACAGAAATAAAAAGTGTTGCAAATTAAGGCTATCCTAATGGTACATAAAAAGCTGTAGTGTATAAAACCTATATAAATTCTATATACGTATGCACATATGCATATGTATATGTGGGGGAAAAGGGAAGTAAATGTTAGTGACTAAGTTACCCTTTCTTAAAACAGAATTTACAAGCAAACTTAGAAGATTCAGTGAAATGAAAACACCTAACAGATTTAAAGACAATAAAAGATATTTTAAAATCTATCAGGAAAGCATCAAGTCAGATATTGCTCCACTACTTTTGGGTAAAAAAGCCAAAACTAAAAAGTAATGTAGGAAAGAAAGCATCACTTAATAGCCATTTCCATCCTATACTTGCAATGAGGCAGAAATTCATATCCATTTTATGACACTGTAGTTGGACTAGAAAATTTACAACCTGCAGCAAAGTCTTTGAGCTCAATAGATGGTGCCCAATGAAAGTGAATGGTCTGCAATAAAACAGGTGGTTAGACTAGATTACTGGTTTCCCTTTGATGATGTATATTCACATTAAACCAAGAAATGGCATGCAGCCAAGCCTAAACTAACAAGCACTGTTGAAGAGCACTGGGGAGTGAACCACTTAGAGAACGAGCATAAGAGGCACGTGTGTACCTTAAAGCCTGGGAGAATGTGCTCAGGGGTGGAAAAACAGAGCAAGAGGTACAATACTCCATGCTTTGGCAGGGATAAATGTTGGAAATAATTTCCAGCCCTGTCCCTTATACACCTGAATCCTGCTACAACTGCTACCATCTCCTTTTCTGCACCCCCAGGGAATGGGGTTGGCTGAGTGCGGGGTCCCTGGAAATACAGCTTGTGAGGAGTCAGTAATTGGACAAAAGGAAGAGAGGCCGTAGGAGTGGGACAGAGTAAAGGTTAGCAGCTACTGGACCAGACAATATATACATTCTTCCGTGCTTATACTCTAAATGATGCTACACTAGTTTTTAAGTTCTGGAGCTTTTTAATATATTCATATAGGTGTTTGAATAGAATATTTCCAATCACTCGTAGCTGCCAAGAAATCACAGCTGCAAATACTGACAAGAGAGAATCCAAAAATATAACTTAAGTCCTTTTTGACTCTTGTTTATAAAACACTTGATACTACTTTTCAGATTCAGCTTTCAACTCCTCAGATAATGATTCATAAAGACAAGTCTAGTTCCAGTTTATATCCTTTACTGTTCCTCACAAGATTATTAAGGGACAGAAACAAAGTAATAAAAGATTAGCATGGGTAAAATTAAGATTTCCTGTAAAGTCTTAACTTTTCCCTGTTGTGTATATGCATTATGGTAGTTTCAGATTCCATCAGCACATACTATTTTAATACAAACCTCCAGCTTCACAGTGTTCACTAGGTAAGAAATTATTCAGTATTTTCATTTATCTTTGTTGTTAAATACAGGCCCCAATACCTTACTTTTTGAACACTACTCAGAACTCTAGTATGGAAACAGAATTTCAGAAGTTTCAGAAATTCCTATTAGTATAGCACCTAAGCACAAAACACTAACATGTTTTCAAAAATCTGTGTTATATGAGGCGGCAAAAAAGAATTTCCGAGGAACAAAGATTAAGATCAAAAGAATTCACTATTTTTAGGCGACTGATTTGAGGTACTTAGGACTTGCTTTTTCAGAGAACTTGTCATTACCTATTACCTTGTACGCTTATTCAAGCAGGTGCAATTTATTTTAGTTGCAGCTCTGAGCACTCTGTGCTCCTGCAAAGCAGATTACAATGCTCAAAGTCAGGCCCTAGCACTGAAGAAACTAAGTGGTGGGCATGTCTACACTAGCAGTCCAGCTGACAAAAGTGAATCTCTTCATCTATGCTTCCCGTACTTTGGGTCATACAAAGGAGCAGTTTCATCACGTGCAAACTGGACTACATTCAGAGGAAACTAAATCAAGACTGCTGCTCCAAAGCCAACAGCAGCACAAGGTGACCAGGGAGTGGGCTGCATCACGTTCCAAAGTCCTCCAGTGTGTACAGAACACGCATGAGTCACAAAACACAAGGTACTCCCAAGGGCTTTACACGCTATATAACTGACCCTCAAATTCTCTGCTTCTAGCAAATTCCCTTCTCCACCTATATTTTTCTGAGTCTCTAACTCCTCTTCCCATTAAATATCCAATCTTCTGCTCCATTTCTCTCTTTGCTTCTGCCTTTTCAGGTCCCCTTGTTTTTGCTTCCTTTTTTATTTGGTTAATGGATGTGACAGTTGGTACAGACTCTGCTCAAAGGCTGAGGATTCAACATGGTGCAACCTGCAGAATCACCCCATTTTTACATTTGGGTTGAGAGGGTTCAACATCTCTCTGGTAGAAGGATCAGTTGGTAGCAGTACCAGGAGTTTATCAACTTGACTACCACTGCCATATATGAAAGGACTGGCAATCCATACAGGGAAAAGTTTAAGAAAACGAAAGCTATTTTTGTAAAAACAAAACACTAACGGGAGTCTGGAGGCAGCAAGGTTGATGTGCCCCATACTATACAGAATTGAAGGAAAAACATGAATGAAAGCACCTCATGGCGCCTACCACCTAATTAGATATGCATGCCCTGCGCCTAGACATTGAGATACAGGACAGCCCAAGTTAGGTCCTAGCCTTAAAAAGTGCAATGGACATTGCATTGGACAATGAGTGTATGATCATCTGGTTGTATGACCACCACCGTGGCCAATATCCAATTTTCCCTGTGCTAGCACTCAAGTTCAGCCAGAGAATGGAGTGCTGATGACCCATCAAGAGAAACATCATGGCACAATCCCCAAATACAGTGCTTCAAGCAAAAACTTCATCAAAAACCAGAAGGAATATTTCTGATGAGAACTGCAGAGAAGGTGGGAAAGGAACACAAGCTCTTGGTTCATGTGTGGGAGGGTGAGGAAAAGGTTTCCTTGGAGAAACTGGGGGAGGGTTGCTTCTGATCCTGCAACGCCTAAGTAGGTACTACAGCCTCCCTTGCTCTTATCAGATCACACTCCCCCATGTTGCAACATCAACTAGTCTTCCATCCACCCACAGCCTTGACAGTCCTTTGCTTTTGCAAAGCAAAGTAAGAAGCAAGAAATGTTGCCAAGTGCTAGAAGTCTCACTTGCTGCCTGTTTTTTTGCTACTGTTTAGTCTGTAGCAGACCACTACTGCCTAGGCCTGTGAAGTTTTCTGCTGCCTGCAGAGAGCATTTACAGGCACACAGCAACATGCAATGAAGTTCAAGAAAGGACATAGTGGGGAGGGAAAACAGTGAAACTAGCCATGCTTGCCTAGAAGGCATGGATGGTTGAGTGTTATGGGTGGAAGGAAGTGAGGGGAAATAAGATGACAAGGAAGTGTTGGTATTCTATGACTTTTTTGTATGTCATTTGCAAGACAGTAGAAGATATCAAATTTTAATCACACTTCTCAGTATCATTCTGACCGCCCCAAGATGCTCAGGGTTGTCATTCTCCTTGGCAAGGAAGTCACTGATAGCATCCCAGACTTGGATAACATCCTGTATGCCCTGACCGCTGGCAGAGGACTGTGCATACATCTGCAAGAGAAACTGGTCCTCATACTTCCAGTCAAGACAGAAAGGATCATCCAAATTCTCACAGAGTCAAGAAAGCATAATAGGCACTCATGCTTTGAAGATCACCAGGAAGATCTATGTCCAGCATGTCCCACTGACACTGCACTATCTTGCAGTAAACTAACCTAGCAGTAAACTCACCCCATTCTGATGCAGCATGTGGCTAAATTAGGCACATGCTTCCTTGTTGTTAGCACAGAACCTCATCACCCAGAGACAAAAGGAGTCTAAAACAACTGTCCCCTTAGTTACGTAGCCCTGATCCATTTCCAAAGTAGGTCTCTTTTGTACTGTGAATGGCAGGGACCTACAGAAAAAACGGATGCTATCAGATACAGACTCTCCTATTTATTCCCACAACCACAATCACTTCTTTCTCTTCTCCAACTTTTTGAAGTCCTGGTGCTTATCATTTGTTCTTCATTCCAGTCTGAACTCCTCACTTACTCAATTGCAGTCTTCAGTCCTACATTACAATTCTGGTGTCCTTGCCCAATCAACCTTAATCTTTCTCAAGCTCTTTCAGTCTCTTGCTACTACTCCCTGGGTTGCCAACTGCTTATTGACAAGACCTTCAGAATCCCTTCACCCTTCTAGCCCCAGTCTGTTTGTAAGAATAATGAACAGAAAAGCCATTTGCTCTCCATCCTGTTCTTCCAGTACTTCACATCCACTGTTCTATCTGCTCCTGGTCTCATTTTCCCATCCTAGACTCCTCATCTATTTTAAGATCTCTGTGTCTTGACTGTCCTTCATATCTGGGTTCTTTGTCAGAGGTGTCTCCACTCCTCTCACTTCCCTCCTCCGGCACACTTTAATCTCCCTAAACTATCTTGCCAGTCCCAGTTTCTTCTCCAGAAATTCTTTTTATTGGTTCTCCACTGGCTCCAGTCTCTAAGGCCATCCTGTCCAATGTTACTGAACTTGATTGTCACAGCTACTGTCTTCACTCCAGCAATGGCTAGAACCAGCTTACTCCTCTCCATTTCTTCATCTCAGCTCCCTCAACTCCTTCTTACAGGCCTTTTGCCTCTCCTTACCCAATTCAGACAGCTTCCTCTTCCAAGCTGCTTAGCCACCCAAGACACGGGGCACTGAAGACATAATATCCCATTCTGATGCTAAGACACAGCAGGGATCCCCAAGTATTTAGAACTTCCTCTACAATTACAATCCCTGCTCAGTCCTTGCAGCACCAGGCTGTAAAATGATCTAGACAAGAATAATTAAGACTGGGACACTAAAACTGGGGTCAGGTTGTCTTGGAGATGAAGGGGGGAAAGCGTGTGGCTGATGAATGGCAATGTTACAAGCCCCATGACAATTCTATCTGACCCTTTTTCCTTCTTCCTTTTCTCTGTATGCTCTTCCTTCTGTTAAAAGTTTTCTTTATTAGCTATGTGAAGAACTAATCTGATTTGAGCCAAAGGGATAAGAAACTGTGGCTGTGGGCGTGGAGGAGTGATGAAGGGTGAAAAGCAGAGTGCCTGATTTTGGAGGGAGTAGCTGGCTGGCTGGACAAAGCCATGGCCAGCTCCTCATGAAGCTTCACTTGCATGGACTTTTTGTAGTTTACAGTAGGGAATATGGATTGTTTTCACTCAGGAGAACTAATGGACAGAGGACTTCACAAGGTGGCCAAGAAAATACTAACTATTAATTTTAGCTTCATAAATACTGATCGACTGAACATGACTTTTGCCATTTACATTTTGGTGACTGCAAATTAAGTGCATTTTCATTACCGCTGAGAATTAAAGATTCTTTAAACTTGGCACAGAGAAAAGGAAGTGTAACTGTATAAAATAGGAACAGATACTTTCGGATTTTATGGAAAGCCATGTCTACTTACCACTGGCTTGGCTATATTAGAAAGAAGTGCTTCAAGTGCTTTTGTTTCTTCATCCTTTTCTTAAAAAACAAAATCAAAGCGAACAAAAAGTACCCATGAATCATTATTCAGTGATCTTACATTGAAATAGTTTTTAAAGTTCAAAAAGTACAGCACACATGAAGTAAAGTACATATAAAATAGAACACCTTGCCAACTTGATTCATTTAGGGTGACATAAACCCAAAAAAGCTCCCAAAGAAGTTGCTCATATAAAACTATTTCTAAATCTGTTCTGTGATTTAATGAAATACATAAAGCATGGTTATCTTTTATTAATGTATTATGTTAAACTACTGCTCTGGACA
Source organism: Apteryx mantelli (assembly GCF_036417845.1). Classification (NCBI taxonomy): domain Eukaryota; kingdom Metazoa; phylum Chordata; class Aves; order Apterygiformes; family Apterygidae; genus Apteryx; species Apteryx mantelli. Next base: position 32,654,361 of record NC_089978.1, read on the forward strand.
ACTTAATCTCTCAGCTGTCAGAAATATTTTCTATAGATTTCTCTTGGGATGCAGACTAACAATCAAGCTACAGCAGTTTATATATGTTACTGCACATCAGCTGGAGCGCTACTGGTAACACTGCTGGCCTCTCAGTTGTAAGGTGGCAAACCTTAGCTTCACCTTCAGTTACATCTTAGGGAAAGAGATTTAAGGTGTTTTGCTTCAACTGAAGGTACACCTGAGGTGTTCAGAGTATTCAGGAGGCTTATAGAAAATATTTTATGCGCCTTCTCTTACACACCACTGTAATGATCAAATTATAGTATTAGGTAAGTGAACAGGCTACTCAGTTTTGTCAGCGCTGCCAGGTATTTTTTATTCACTTAAAGACCCATCTTAAAGTTAAAACAATAAATCCTGGAAAAATTCTTAAAAAGAAATCAAGTCAAATCTATTTACGACTTTATATTTTTAAGGGTTTTTTTTGCAGTTGAAATTGATTAAATGCACTTCCGATTTCTGTTTGTGGCCAAAATTCTATGTCACAGTACACTGTATTTCCTCCTTTTAAATCGAGTCTATCATTTTCCAAAGCCTCCTGAATTAAATAGATTTGAAGAGCAGGCTTGCTGAAGTTAGCTCACAGATGAACACCAGCTAACTGCAAGCAAACTGAAGCCAGGACAGATATTACTCTGAAACTACAGTGAGAAGTATTCATCCAAATCTGGAGCAACAGTTCAGTGAACATTCCTAGTTGCTGAACTTAGGTTGCATCTTAAAAGTGTCCCTTGCTACTAAGCTTTCACGTGGTATCATCTACAAATAAGTTTTTAACAGTTCTTGTAGGTGAACAGACTTCCTGGTCTTGGTTAGATGTACTTTCTTCATGTTCTTTTTGGGCTATAGCAATATATACAGGCAAAACCCATCATCTCACAGGAAGCTTCAACTAGTCGAGAACATCACGGTTTGTTTCCCTCAGCATCAATAGTTACACCTCTCTATTCTGATTAAATTGCACTTGACTGACAACAAGCCTTTGATGCCGATTTCTGAATCTGAAGTGCTGTGCCAGTGGCTTGTAAATTGTGTAGTGACACAGTCTCAGATGTGACAATGACTGCATGACTAAGATTGAGTGAATTTGGTCAATTTATCAGATCATGAGCTTCTCTGGGAAATAAAAGTATTAATAAACACACTCCCTATAGTAGCGTTGTAGAAAACATGAAGTCACATTTGAAGCTTCAGTCCTTATTTTGAAGGGGTTCAACAGCAGAAGTTCAAAAGTCATTTAACATTCTACAAAGATGACCACATTAACAACTCCAGCCTTTGGGCACAATGAAACTTTCTTGTTAAGGGTACTGTATGTTTGTGTAAAAAATTGATTCTTCTTGAATCCTAAATTGACTGCAAGGAATATAAAAATCAGTGCAGTGCACCCCCTTTATCAAAGCTGCAAAACTAATGTAACAAACTCAGATTCACATCATCCCACTCATTAACCTGGTACAGCCCTGAAGAGTCTCATAGCTCCAACCTCCACACCAGCAATGATCACATGGGAACTTCTTATCCTCATTCATAGATCAGCATGGTTTTGTTACTCTGTAGGTTGTTGGTGTTTCTGCCTCTTTTCTCACTGGGGGTATATACTGCTTTATCCACTAATTCCTTTACCCATTCCTATCTTCATAACACGCGCCATGCTACTTTGAATTCTCAGTATATCACCCTATCTTTACTCTTCATTAGCCAAAAAAAACATTACACCAAACACTTCCTAAGGACCAGACTTTTTCTCCAAAGGCCTTTCAATAATGAATTGGTAGGGACAGGCATTATGTGCAACAACAATATCCCTTTTAAGAAATATTCCTCTTTAACAAATTGAATGTAGATCTCCTCTATCAGAGGCCCCGTTTCTTTCCATGTTTTCTGTACTATCAAGCAGACCATCAGTACTCAGAGATTCATCAAAGTGTGAGCACCAAATTAACTTTGGCCAAAGCCCAGATTTTTCTTTAAGCAGTGTTACAGAATATGACAAATACCATTTGTTCAAACCTACAGGGAGACCTGCAAGTCAGTAGTTTTGTTTTCTTAGGCCCATCCTTTGAATGTAAGGAGCAGGTCAGTTGTCCTTAACTACATTCTATGCAAATCAGTGCAGTTATGGGCTACCACCTAACTTCATGATTGTCAAAGTATTGTATTCTGTCTACAAAGATTATGCTCAGCCAGATACTGCACTTGCATGATACATGTATTATTTTTGTTAACACTTACCTTCTACTTCTGTTTCTGTCTGAGAATTGCTTTTTCCTTTACCCACAGATTTGCTCTTGGTAGAACCTGCACTTACACCAGCTGCATCCTGTCCTTTTGTAAGTCCATTATGTTCATTTGTAGGAGAAGGACATTTCTGAGGAGATGATGGAGGACTATTTAATTTATCCTTCTGAGTTCCATGTCGATCTTTTAATTTTTTTTGTAACCGCTCATATGTTTTACTAGACCTTTCATCTCTAAAGTTGGATCTTCCATGAGCAGGCAGAGTATCTAAATGAAAGTAAGGAAAGAAAAATACAAAAAAATCCATTAAGAACAGCATGCATTTACAAATCTATTTAAAGATACTATGTGAGTTCAGCATATGCTTTGTGCACTTTCAGTGTGTTACACTGAAATTAGACTTAGATTAGATTTCTTATTGTAAAACTGGAAATGTCACAGAATCACAGAATCGCTGAGGTTGGAAGGGACCTCTGGAGATCATCTAGTCCAACCCCCCTGCTCAAGCAGGGTCACCTAGAGCACATTGCACAAGATTGCATTCAGGCGCGTTTTGAATATCTCCAGAGAAGGAGACTCCACAACCTCTCTGGGCAACCTGTTCCAGTGCTCTGTCACCCTCACAGTGAAAAAGTTTTTCCTCATGTTCAGATGGAATTGTCTGTGTTTCAGTTTGTGCCTGTTGCCTTGCGTCCTGTCACTGGGCACCACTGAAAAGAGTCTGGCCCCATCCTCTTGACACTCTTCCTTTAGATATTTGTATACACTGATAAGATCTCCTCTCAGCCTTCTCTTCTCCAGGCTAAACAGGCCCAACTCTCTCAGCCTTTCCTCATAAGAGAGATGCTCCAGTCCCCTAATCATCTTTGTAGCCCTTCGCTGGACTTGCTCCAGTAGTGCCACATCCCTCTTGTACTGGGGAGCCCAGAACTGGACCCAGCACTCCAGATGTGGCCTCACCAGGGCTGAGTAGAGGGGGAGGATCACCTCCCTCGACCTGCTGGCAACACTCTTCCTGATGCACCCCAGGATACCATTGGCCTTCTTGGCCACAAGGGCACATTGCTGCCTCATGCTTAACTTGGTGTCCACCAGCACTCCCAGGTCCTTCTCAGCAGAGCTGCTTTCCAGCAGGTCAACCTCCAACCTGTACTGGTGACTGGGGTTATTCCTCCCCAGGTGCAGGACTCTGCACTTGCCTTTGTTGAACTTCAGGAGGTTCCTCTCTGCCCACCTCTCCAGCCTGTCCAGGTCTCTCTGAATGGCAGCACAGCCCTCTGGCGTATCAGCCACTCCTCCCAGTTTTGTATCATTAGCAAACTTGCTGAGGGTGCACTCTGTCCCTTCGTCCAGGTCATTGATGAAGAAGTTGAACAAGACTGGACCCAGTATTGACCCCTGGGGGACACCGCTAGCTACAGGCCTCCAACTAGACTCTGTGCCACTGATCACAACTCTCTCAGCTCTGCCATTCAGCCAGTTCTCAATCCACCTCACTCTCCACTCATCTAGCCCATACTTCCTGAGCTTGTCTATGGGGATGTTATGGGAGACAGTGTCAAAAGCCTTGCTGAAGTCAAGGGAGACACCATCCACTGCTCTCCCTTCATCTACCCAGGCAGTCATTCCATCATAGAAGGCTATCAGATTGGTTAAGCATGATTTCCCCTTGGTGAAGCCATGCTGACTACTCCTGATCACCTTCTTGTCCTCCACATGCTTGGAGATGGCTTCCAGGATGAGCTGCTCCATCACCCTTCCAGGGATGGAGGTGAGACTGACTGGCCTGTAGTTCCCTGGCTCCTCCTTCTTGCCCTTTTTGAAGACTGGGGTGGCATTGGCTTTCTTCCAGTCTTCAGGCACCTCTCCTGTTCTCCATGACCTTTCAAAGATGATGGAGAGTGGCTTAGCAATAACGTCCGCCAGCTCCCTCAGCACTCGTGGGTGCATCCCATCAGGGCCCATGGATTTGTGGGTGTCAAGTTTGCTTAAATGATCTCTAACTCACTCCTCCTCGACCAAGGGAAAGTCTTCCTTCCTCCAGACTTTCCCTCTTGCCTCCAGGGTCTGGGGTTCCTGAGGCCTGGCCTGAGCAGTAAAGACTGAAGCAAAGAAGGCACTCAGTAACTCTGCCTTCTCTGCATCCTTCGTCACCAGGGCACCCACCCCATTCAGCAATGGGCCCACATTTTCCCTAGTCTTCCTCTTGCTACTGATGCATTTGAAGAAGCCCTTCTTGTTGTCTTTGACATCTCTCGCCAGATTTAATTCCAAACGGGCCTTAGCCTTCCTTGTCACATCCCTGCATACTCTGACAACGTTCCTATATTCCTCCCAAGTGGCCTGTCCCCCTTTCCACTTTCTGTATACTTCCTTCTTCTGCTTGAGTTTTGCCAGGAGCTCCTTGCTCATCCATGCAGGTCTCCTACCTCCTTTGCTTGACTTCCTACTCATAGGGATGCACCGCTCTTGAGCCTGGAGGAGGTGATGTTTGAATATTAACCAGCTCTCTTGAACACCCCTTCCTTCTAGGGCCCTAACCCATGGGATTCCTCCAAGTAGGTCCCTGAAGAGGCCAAAGTTTGCTCTCCTGAAGTCCAGGGTTGCGATCCTACTTAGTGCCCTGCCTCCTCCTCGCAGGATCCTGAACTCCACCATCTCATGGTCACTGCAGCCAAGGCTGCCCCCGACCTTCACAGCTTCCACCAGTCCTTCTTTGTTTGTTAGTACGAGGTCCAGCAGCACACCTCTCCTTGTTGGCTCCTCCACCACCTGTGTCAAGAAGTTGTCACCAATGCTCTGCAGGAACCTCCAGGACTGTTTGAGCCTAGCTGTGTTGTCTTTCCAGCAGATATCAGGGTGGTTGAAGTCCCCCATGAGAACCAGGGCCTGGGATCGTGAGGCTACTTCCAGCTGTCTGTAGAAGGCCTCATCGACTTCCTCTTCCTGATCGGGTGGCCTGTAGTAAACACCCACAACAGTGTCACCCATGCTAGCCTGCCCTTTAATCCTTACCCGTAAGCTCTTGACTCGCTCTCCATCCACCCCTAGGCACAGCTCAATACATTCCAGTTGCTCTCACATAAAGAGCAACTCCACCACCTCGCTTTCCTGGCCTGTCTTTCCTAAAAAGCACGTAGCCATCCATGACAGCACTCCAGTCATGCGAGCTATCCCACCATGTCTCTGTAATGGCAATGAGATCATGGCCCTGCGACCGCACACACATCTCTAGTTCTTCCTGTTTGTTCCCCATGCTGCGTGCATTGGTGTACAGGCATTTCAGAGAGGTGATCGAGCAGGCAGGTTTCCCAGGAGGGATACAAGAGGATCCTCCAGAGCCACATCCCATGCACACTTCCCTGGCTGCATTCACCCGCTGAAGGCATCCCGACTTGAGCTGTCTTTTGCCAACTGCCCTGTCACTATAATTCTCCCCTTCTCCCATCCTTCCTAGTTTAAAGCCTTCCTTACCAGGTTGGCCAACCTGTTGGCAAAGACCCGCACGCCCCGCCTCGTGAGGTGGATCCCATCTCTCCCCATCAGTTGTCGATCTTCAAACAGGGTCCCATGGTCGTAGAAACCAAAACCCTGTTGCCAACACCAGCGGCGCAGCCAGTCGTTAACTTGGAAAGTCCATCTCCTCCTCCTCCTCTCATCTATCCCCCTCACTGGCAGGATTGAGGAGAAGATGACCTGGGCTCCCAGACCCTTGATCACCATCCCCAGAGCTCTGAAATCCTGCTTGATGGTCTCCAGTTTGCCCTTGGTGTCATTGGCGCCCACATGGAAGAGCAGCAGTGGGTAACAGTCTGAAGCATGGACGAGCCTTGGCAGTCTTTCCATGACGTCTCTCACACGAGCCCCCGGCAGGCCACAAACCTCTCTAGACATGAGGTCAGGTCGGCAGATAGGTGCCTCCATCCCCTGCAGCAGGGAGTCCCCCACAACAATCACCCACCGCTTCTTCCGGGCGTTCCGGCAAGGCACAGGGTCTGTTGTCCCAGGTACTTCCCGGCAGCCATGCCCATCTCCTCCTCATCCTGGAGGGCACTAAACCTGTTCTTTAGCTGCAAGTCTTTGGGAGGAGTGGGAGCATTTCTCCTCCCACATGCAGTGACCAGTTTCCAGCCTTCTTCTACAGTGTTATGATGTACCATTTCACACGGCACAGAGCCCTCTGGCAACTCCACTGCTGTGGGGGGTTGGGACTCCCAAAGCTGCACAGTCTCCGAGAATACCCTGTCTAGCTCTTGCTCAGCTTCTCGGATGCTGCGCAGCCTACTGACCTCCTCCTGTAACTCCCTTACCTGACGACACAACTCGTCAACAGCAGCACACCTCCTGCAGGAGAGCTGGCTGCCAGCCCAGGCCTCCCGGAGAGGCCCCAAGCACTCCCTGCAGCCTGAGACCTGGAGAGCTGCGTCTGCTGTCAGAGGGTCGGTCTGGGTCGCAGCCTCTGACACAGCAACTCCAACAGCCACTGGGGAATGTGCTCTGCGGTGTGTCACAACCATACTTGAGGAAACGTACACCACAGGGAACAGAAACGAAGGTCCCTTCGCGCGCCCTTCTGCGCGAACTGCTGCCTCTGTTCGCTGCCTCTGGGAGCTGCGCTCTAGGCCTGGCTCTTATATAGGCCTCTCCCTAGCACTGGCTAAGAGGGTGCTTAACCTGCCCTAATCAAGGGCCACCGGGATCAAAGGCCCCAACTCCCTCTGGCCAGGGGCAACCAAGAGAGCTCGTTAGCAGCAGCCACTCCTAGCTAGAGCTTTTCCCACGAGCTTCTCCCAGGAGAAGTCAAGGCCTCCTGCAGTTGTCCTTGCCTAGCTTCCCCTTTCCTGTTCACAGCAATCACCTTCTAGTTCCTCGGGGGTCCTCAGAAAGCCCACAACTTCCAACAAGGTCCTCAAGTTCTAGTCAGAGCCCAAACACTGCTGCGCAAACTGCTGCGTCTGTTTGCTGCCTCTGTTAGCTGCGCTCAGCAGGTAAAAACTGTCCAGCAGGTAAAAACTTTTATACACTAAAGTGCAATCTTTCCTTTCCTTTTCTAGTTAAAAAATGGATCTTAAGATGTTTCTATGTCCTTCCTTGAACTCTAAAGGTGCAGAATAAAGTCAATACAGAAAAAAATACTGCTACTTTATTACATGCGATTAGGTCTGCTGTAATGCTGAATGAAAATACAGAAGTTTTAAGTTTTGGAACACAACTACAGCTCTATTACTTTAATAGTGTTTCAGTAGAAATCAGTAAAAAAACCCTCAAAAGTATAGGACAACTGAAAGATATTAGAAGAGTGAAGGCAGTATGGCTAGGTCTTGTAAGTACACTGTATCTACACAGAAACCTGAAGCACTGCTGCAGTTTCATCAAAACCTCCCATCACTGAATCAGAACATCCATTTGGAAGAAAAAAAAAGGCACTACTAGGCTAATGGAAAAATTGAAACTGCAGATTGATGAATTCTTCTGTCCAATTTTAACATTTTTATTCATTTCATCTTTATGCTTAGAAACATTTTAACGACTCAATGAAGACTTAAACAGTATATCACATGGCAGCAACTCTTGTTCTTCAGTGTAATCCTATCGATGAGAAATGGGGAAAACAGCTGTTATTGGTTATATTTATGGACAAAAGAGATTTGTCTCAGGATGAACAAACTGTGTCTTTTTTCTTGGTTTATGTACCATTTGTATTTAGAAGAAAAGCTTTGAAACATGAAAAGAAGAATTAGACAGAAGAGAACTGATCTCAATTTACAGTCAAAATCATTTTAAAAATTGATTATTTATCAAAACCTGCTTTTCTTAATCTTATTCTTAAATCAATCCAATTATGAAAAAAAAAGAATTCAGAATATCTGATTTTATTTTTAAACATTTGAGAATTAGAAAATCTTCAAATTCCAGCAACACCTCAGATAATTCCATCTTTTCTGGAGGACAAATGATTGCAAGAACTGAAAATTATTAGTAGAGTGTAAATTGGGACATACGCAAAAATAAACAATATTATTATTTTTCACACATTTAATTCAATAAATGCAGACTATTCTAAAATTTACTAGAACAACGATGGAAATTACAATGTGCCAGTATATTCCTATAGTCTGTAAAAATGAAGAGTTGTGCTACACAAAATGAGGCACCCAATAACCTCATTCCATTGAGGACATGGAAATTTTGCCACTGACTTCAGCAGAACCAATACATCACCTCTAGGTTTCTGGAATATAAATGCCAACAATTTATAATGCAGTCAGGTTTAAGGACTCAAGAAATAATAAGAGAGAGTTGGACCTTCAAAATAATTTCTTCAATGTAGATAGCTTAGCAAAATAAAAACAATGCATCTGTCACCTCTTTCAAAAATAATCATTTAAAACTAGTAAAGAATTTGACCATTTTGGGGTAAGTTATACCCATTGGTTGAAGAATGAAATCCACTGTTTGTTATTTCTTGTGTGCTAGGAATTACAGAAGAACAAATCAAATAACTTTTTAGCAAGAAGGATACAATCCCAAAACTGGAGAGCTTTTCAGTTCCTTTTTTTTTCAGATCAATTTAATACTCAGAAAGTGTGACAGAGGACTACTAGATAAGCTGTGTATATTTATAAATTTAATTTTCATTAACACTGAAGACTTAGGTGCTCCTGTTAGAGAACTACTGCATTCTAAGCACTTTTGAATATTTTGTTCCTTAAATTCAGATTCCTCACATAGGAGCTTAATTGTAGACTCTGACATCTGAAAGTCATAGTCCAAGTCAACAGTCCAAAATTAAACGTGAAATCTGTGTCAAGCATGTAACAAACTAAAATAGTCTTCTAATTTCCTAATTTCAAGGTCATCTTGAATATGTATTAAAATACAATTTCAGAGAATCAAACATTAACTGCTAACTCTAGAAATCTATTCTTACTTGTCTTCTATGGTTTAAATTATTTGCTTCTTTTCAAAAGTTCATTTTGATTTTGTATGCTGAAATGCTTAAGCCAAAGAGTTAACTGATGTAAGTAAACTGAACTTCTGCATTTAAAACAAAGGAAAACCAAAGAATTCCTCATCTATTCTTTTTTACGATCTTGGTAGTTTAGCAAATTATCACCGAATTCCTGCTAAAGGGATATAATCTAGCAGCTGAAGTCTAAAACATATTATTTCATTACGAAGTATCCCTTGTATCTTATGCATTTTACTATCAAACTCCAACTCTTAATTTAGCAAACTAAAAGTAAACAACTCTCATCTACAGTAAACCAAGAAATTAATAAAAGTGTAAATAAGCACCCAAGAAATATCTAATGATGCATCCTTGTCAAACTAGCAAGAAACGGTAATATAAGAACACTGAAATTCTGAGAATACCAGAAAGGTCAAGACATGCATGTATTTCTACTTGACTGCTTTGTAACTCATGACTATTTAAGCACAGTGACTATATGGTGGATAACTAAAAATGCTTTTAGTAGCTCTACCATACAACACTCAGCATCTGTGCATCTACAGCAACGTGACAAAGTGCTACTCTCCCTCTCCATAGCTTCTCTCTTCTTTCTGTGAAAACAGCAATCTGACAGTGTTCTCCCTAAGTCTTTTAAGGTCAGCACATACTTTAAAGCAGAAGTTTATCTAAAGAAAAGCAAGTGTACTGGAAATGTAAATATTTATTTAATAGCTCCACCCCCCCCCCAGTCAGTAAACACGTACACTAAATAAATCATTAAATAGTATTAAAGACAGATACTGGTAGCACTACTAAAGGCAACTTCAATTACAATATAAAATTTAGGTGGGTAACACCTAATTATTCAAGTTGGAATTCAGTAAGGGACATCAGACTAGACACATACGGTTTTATGAAAAATAGCACACTTTTTTGTAAACAATACTGAGCACACTGTTTTATGCCTTAAAAAGGACACTTACAAGACCTTGTATCTCAAAACAGTGCTCAGGTATGGATTTAAATGCTGAATCACTACACCGAATCACTACAAATACTTCCTGAATTGCTTTCCTTTGCCTTTCCTGAGCAAGACTATAACTGCTACACATAAAAAATCCTATATATTTAATGCATCACTGAACAGACAAGTCAACCTAGTGAAAGGAACTTTTTCTGGAATAATAAATTTCAGTAAAAATGAGACTGGTATCTTCATAAAAACTTGTCTGTCTAGCTCCCATTCAAGCTATAGTTCTGCTTGATAAAGCAAGTCCATCAGCTGCACTGATTCTGGAAACCAGTACAACAGCATGTTTGCTTTGACAAAACTTGCAACGCATAACAAGCTACTTACCCATATCTCCATAGACTTGCGAGGTGTGATACTGAGGAATGTACTGCGTTGCCATATCACCTGCTCCGGTCACTGGCGAGTATATATGACGTGGTGGAGGAGGTATCATGGCTGGAAGAGGAAGGAAGCCTGGCAGGGGGGGATGCGGAGGTCTGTGTATCACTGCGTGACCACCAGGGTGAAATTCTGGAGCCTGGGGAACCACCACAACCCTTCTAACGCCATTGTCCTCAATAACCTGCGCAACGAGAAAGAATGTGCATCAGAAAGAAATGCTTAGCAACAAGCAGAAGAATAACTGTGTATGGAAGGAAACAGCTTGAAAGCTATGTTTCTATAGATACTTACAACTAGCAATAGCAAAACCCTTCTGAATAAAGAAGCAAAACCTCGTCCAAATTGGAGAAAAGCAAAATAAGAGAAGATAAGACAAAAAACTGCACGTGGAGAGAGGACAATTTAAGTGCTATCTAGGTCATTGGTAAGAGTATGTCTTGTAAGAAACTGAAATAACGCCATTAATTTCTGAATGTGATGGGGAGAAATATTCTACTACAAAGCCTGGTTGCCATAACATCTTATAAACACCTAGACACATTTATGGCATTAGTCTGTCTTGTCCCCAGGGTCCTGTTTTCCCACTCCTTCACACCACATGCATGCAGCACTGCTCCTAGGATTCATTTTGCAATGCAACAACTAGATGGCCCCCTGGAAGCGATCTGGTGCCAGGACTGATCTAGGTCTGCACAAACAGAGAGAACAGGCAGGACAGTGCCTGCTCTCTGCTATCCGCCCGACACAGGCCTCCTACACTATCCCAGCAGCCACGGTGCTTCACGCTGTGCCTGTCAGCATGCAGCAGCCATCAGCTGCCGAGCTACTGAAGTACAAATCTAGCAGGATGGTAGTCAGCCTTCTCAATACTCCTTCACAGCTCAAGGTAATTTTTAAAGACCCTTAAAAACTTTTGCTGTTTAAAAGTCTTGCACTTTGAAAGAAGCTAAACAGAGTTCAGAGAAGATGAGAGCCTTTGCAGCAGCCTGTGCCCGACTCAGGGCGCGCAAAGCAGTTTGTTACTGCAAAAATCTCTCTGGCGAGCAGGAGAGCTGTGACAGGACGGCCTTTTGCTGAGGGATCTGAGCGCAGCCCTTAGCAATGCTGTTAAAAGTTCAGACAAACACAAGCAGCATATGTGATACCACGATGAGAATAAGCATGGTCACATAGGATGCATGGAGCCAAGGAGTGCCGTGCACAGTACGTGGAGCACTAGGGGGGTCTGTAGGTGAGCAGGCACAAAGGCCTATGGTACAGGTACCGGTACCGAACTAGAAAACACTCTTCACTCTAGATGAGGATCAGCCATCAACTGGACAACAAACGGGTCACTCCTTGAAGACAGAAAAGATGGCCAGTGACCCTCTCTAGAGGGTACCACTAGTGATAAATTTACAAATAAACATGACTGCCAGTAATATCTAAATGAGATGATCATGGCATGGCTTGACTTGGATGTACTGTGGGGACAAAATATCTGAGATGCCTATAAATGGTTTTTCTCTATTTCCTCAAAACCTGTTGCAGAAAAATGCCAGGGGGACTGCCCTGTAAGAGTTTTTGGATGAAAAGTTTATTTGGAAAAGGAGGAGAAACAAGAAAAATTTAGAATATTCTGAATATTTCCTAAGCAGGGGACAAGCCAACCCTATGACCTAAGTTTTCACTGGTATTTGAAAGCAGGTGTGGACAGACAGGCTACAGCTACATTGCCAAGTAAGCCGATGCAATAGGAGCAGATCAAAGCACTTGGTGCCAAGACGCTTCCACATCCACTGTTTGAGATTAAGGGTATTACACTGGGCTAGATTTAGTCTTGTGCATTGCTGTAAACATTTCCACCGTGTGTATGATTGAAAGCTCTTTGGAGGATCAATCACTGCTCTGGTACACATCTGGAATGGAGCTTCTGCCTTTGTTTTCTCTGAAAGGAATCTGTTTTGCACACCTCAGATACTGCAAGTCAAATCAAGCCAAGGTAAGGGAGGATGCTGCAGGGAACTGTTTCAAAACTTGGCTACTGTATTGAGAAAAATGGTTACATAGACACAGCTGTATGCTTCTGGTGTGACGGTAGAGGGAAGATTCTTATACACAAGCAGTAACATTCAGAAAACAAAGTATGTGTACAATACAGCTGATCACCTTGCTTAGATAAATAAAAAAATATATGGAGACTAACGTACGTGTTCTAAGTGAACACAGCTTTAAAATAAATACACGTTGTGTGACTTTGAAAAGGATTGGCTATCTTTAGTACAGAGAAATTGTCCCTTATCAGGAAAGAATAATTTTACTAAAGAACATTCTTCGTATCTACTGAAAGTGTAGCTGTTTGGTTCCTAAGGCAGGATATATTAACAGCAGTGAAGACAACTAGAACTTCTGTTGTCCAATGTATTTCCCTAAACATGGAAATTAAATTAAATTATTTTTAAGGCTCTTTGCTTGCACCAAAAATGACCTCATCAAATATGTTATTACACATTATGTAGCACTATACACAGCAACAATATTCAGATTCAGAGAAACTCTAAATAAGAAAATAATTCAAACTTCAAATTGTCACTAGGTCCCTAGCCTTCCCTGCAGAGCTCAGTCTGAGGCATGTACAGCGTGCAGGTTATGTGTACTTAACAGCCCCCATGGTATCCCAGCACATCAGGGTAAATCATGCAAGTCAGTTACTTCACACTTAAAGAACTTTAAAGGTGAACATCAAAAAGGGGTAGGAGTGCGTGCGTGCGTGTGTGTGTGCGTGCGTTTTTAAGTTGAACCACAGACTGTATCAAGTCAATATGCTGAAACAGATATTCAGTAAACCTTTATTTATTTAAATCCATTAAGATCTTTTTGTTGCTTTCAGGCCCATTACGCCTAGTCTGGGCCAGTGCTTCTTCTCCAAAAGGGTCCAGTATGGTTTCTGATTACAGCTTTGTGCTTAACACGCAATCTAGAGGTGATGTATATGGCAGGGATATATACAGAGCTTTATCATGACATTTATTACGAAACTGATCAAAAACTTAAGGGCAGATTCAGATTATGTAGGATGCAGCATTCTTAAAAAAAAGCTACTAGCACAGTTTATAATTACATTATTTTTCAGGTCAAATTTAGAATACCTGAAATCATTTAATATGTTTTCTTGGGTCTGTTGATACTCTAAGCAACTCAGAGATAGCTACCCAGTTCATAGCAACAGGGACCTTAAGTTCAGTAGCGTAAAATCAAAGAGTTTAACAAATTAGGTATATATCTGTGTACCTAAATTAAACATTAACTTAACTGTAGGCCCCTATCAGGCAACTGCAGGAAAAAACTCACAAAGCACAAACAGAATCATGCCAAGTCTGTCATTTTAAGTTAAAAAAGAAACAAGTTAGCTATTATCATAGTTTTACTAGCCAAACATTTTGTTCTGGCATAAGCCCGTATCACTGGGTGAACCAATCAAATGCCACTGGAGGATTCATGACAGACATGACTACAGACAGCTTGGAGAGGATGAATAAAGATGTAACGTGCTTTCTTTCAGAATTTCATTACTACAATTCCAAAAGAAAAGGGAGGGAGAAATAAATCAACTCTCCCTTTTCTTTCCAAACTTGTGAATTGCTTTTTTAAAAACTATGATTTATGTGATGCAAGAAAAACAAACATGCTTTATTCTGTAGTTATCCCTAACTTCCAGAGGACAGCATGTTGGGTCACTGCCAAATAGTAGTTGAAGCAAGTAGAGGCATGATAGAATTAAACTAAAATAGGTAAAAGATGGTTATACTGAATTTGTTCTTCTAGACTGATGGCTTGAGGCATTTAGCTGGTTTCCAATCTCTCTCCAAATACATCTGCAGTTACAGACTTTTAAAAATATACTAAGCCTGAAGGAACCGTGTAAGTTAGTTTGCTGGGACTGACTACATTGAGTCTGGGGTAACTTTTAGCTCGATAGTGGTAGTTTTCCCTTTTAGCAAGACTGCCATCTAATCTTCTGGCTTGTAACAGAACATAAACCACAACAGCTGGTATGTTTTGTCAGCAGTAAATACTTCAAAAGCCTTATAATCTACAGGTTTTACTGGACTATGATATTTCTACTCAGATGAAAGCAGCAGACATGAGATCATTCCACCTGTACTCTGAGCTGGATGGATGTGAGGCACCTCCAGCTCAAAAGTCGCAGAGCAGTGGATGCCCAGCACTTGCCTGAACGAACAAGCTCCAATGAAAGGCTAACAAGCCTGTCCCAGCAAAGCTCAGGCCTTCAGTCTGTCTGCTGCAAGTTGTCTTCAATGGAAGGATAAGTTTATTTCATAAAAATTATTCAGAATTTTACAAGTTACAAAACCTTTTAAACAGTAATTCAACAACTGAAATTAAGTAGTCAAGAAATTAGCTTACAGTAAAACTAATTCCAATTATTTCAAAAGTTCTTTCCATTCTTTAAAAGTGAATCTTAATAGGAATCAAGCCTTTTTACTATGAATCTAAAGATAAATTTACTTTCATTATTTTTAATTCATTTCTCTTCTACCTGTTTGGGACCTCAACTGTGAAAGATTTATGACCAACTTATCAACTAACTTTCAAGAGATGAAAGGTAAAACCACAGAGACCCCATGTACTAGTCTGTCCAACCTAACAGCCTTTTCCTAGAGGACAATTTTTCATGAAGTTCAGAGAAACTATGAAACATCTGGACACTGGAAGGTTTCTGGTTGCATTATTTTCTTTTCAATGAATACCATAGGATGGGCACACAGAGTCTGCAAAAGTAGACTGGTTACAGCAGCAGAACATCATGAGCAGATCTGAGAGTGGCATTCATCTGCTTTAATTTCTAGGTCTGACCTACTAATTCATAGGCTCTTTCTGTAGTTGGGGAAAAGAAAAAAGACATTATCTAGAAGGCAATACATCTCACCTTAAGACAGGTGTCCCAAATAGGTGAGATAAATCAGCCTTTCAATCAGCTTTAAAGGATGTCCCGGTTATCTAGCTTGGATCAGTTTTAATTTTCAGACATCTCAATTAGGACTTCTCCAGTAGAGACAAGAGCAGAGCCCCATTTTACAGATAAGCAGTAGAAGCACATATTGTACGACAATTTGTCCCCAGTGAAGGGTTGACATTCTTTCATGCTACTTGCTACACTTTATCTGATCTGTTTTACTCCTAATCTGCAGGGAACTTCCCAGAGATGGAACTATGGGTATGTCCTTAAAACTACATTGGTGCCAGGAAAAAACATCCATGAACCTGGAATTCAGTACAGATCCTGGACAAAGCATTATTTGTGTCATGAATCTTCTCTATGCTCAGACGGCATATAGTACATTAGGATCCTGAACTCAGTAAGGAACTGTCTGCTATTGTAATTTAAGTAGTTGATCTGTAACTAAATGGTGTACAAACCATGAAAAGAGTCTCCCATCACAGAGATACTATGGGACATCTCCCATTATTTACTTGCATGATCACTGTGACTCAGAAGCTTGATACATCAATTTACTGGATTAGCTATTTCAGTTCTACTCCTACAATTTTCATGCAAACAAAATGTTAAGAATCAAATGAATGGACATACCTGTGGGGCATATCCAGGAGGCACATAAATAGTAGGCACTGAACCATTTGGGGACATCATTGGAACCTGAGCAGGACCTAAATGGGTTACAGAAATATTCAGTACAGTACCATTTAATAATCTGAAAAAGTTCAAAAGAACACGCTGAACTGCAAAGCATCTGTAAAAAATATACAAGATAACATGGATAAGCAAAGGCAATGAACTGTATAGATAAAATTACAGCAAAGGGCATTCCGTGAAACCTAAGAGACATTTAAAACAAACAACAACAACAAAACCCTGTCATCAGCAGATATTTTTCCCTTTTCTCAGTAAGTCCACAGAAGAGCTTATGGAGGTACCCAATACTTCCAAAACTTCTTTAAAGACAACAAGTCAAAAGAAGCATCCCATAGTGAAGAGACAGTAGAAGAGACTTTAGAATACCACCAAAAAAAAAAAAGAAAAAAAAAGCCCCACAGAAACAAATTGCTAAGACCAGATGGTATTCAGTTAAGAGTTTTCAAAAAGATTTCTTATAAAAATGCTGTTCTGTCACTAGTGATCCATCACCTAAAGTCATCTCAGTACCACAGGAATGAGACAGCAAATAAGACAGTAACTGTCAAGATCCCAGGGGGAAGCCAGTGTATTATAAACTGCTACCAATGATAAAAGTTGTGATACCATGATGATCCTGGTACCATGCAAGCTGGAAAGAAACTGTAACAAAGAATGGAATTTGCAGACACTTAGATAAATATGGCAGAATGGGGAAGTGTTAATGTGGCATCTGTAGATAAAGCAATGCCTCGAAAATCTGATACCTTCAAAGAACTCTGAGCAAAAGGACAGTATTATACACTTGGATTTTCTAAAAGCTTTTGACTGTCTCAAAGATTCAAAGAAGCAATGCTGCCTTTGGTTAAAAAGGGAGGAGGGCTGCTCATGAATAAATAACTGCTTTGAGAATAGGAAACAAAGGATAGAAGTAAACGATCAGCTTTCAAATTGGCGACAGTGACCAAAGGAGTCCCACAGGGATGTGAAGAAGAAGCTGTTCAAGATATGAACAAAACCTCTGGAAAAGGGGAACAAACAGCCACATCTACAAGCTGTCTACTCAGAGAGCTGCAAAAGAACCTCACAGTGCTGAATGACTGGACAGTAAAAATGCATAAGAAAGCACTGATAAGTGTAAAGCAATGCTCCTGCTCTGAAAGTATGTATTTACAGTGTTAAACGATAAATTAGCTGCGATTAAAAACAGACAATGGAGTTACTATATGTATTTCTAAGAAAATACCAGCCGAATGTTCTTCAGTGGCATTCACAGAAGGAAACAGAACATTAAAAATCCTTACTGAAATAATGGAGCATGAAAAGAAAATACTATCCACACTGTGCCCCAATACCTCGAGGACTATGTGCAATGCCTGTCTTCCTCTTCCCAAAAGGACGTAATAGAACTAGAAAAGGACAAAAGTGGAAGAAAAGTTTACAAAGGCTTTATACCGCTTTACCAGGAAAGACTAAAGAGATTGGGATAATTCCACCTACAGATGGTTAAAAGGTAAACAGGCAGGAAGGAGAGAAATGGTAGAGGACCTATAAAATTCACCATCTGTTTAAAATAGGAAGACAAATCATTTACAATTTCTTACAGTACAGGAACCAAAGACTGCAAATTAAATCATCAAATAAAAGGTTTAAAACAGTGAAAAAGGAGTTTCTCATGAAATGCACAGTTAAACAGTGCCACTCACTGCTGTTAAGAGCGTGGGGAAGCTAAAGGTTAGGTTCAAAAGTAATTGAACAAGTTATTGGAAGAAGTAATCCATTAAGAACTGTAGAAAACCCAAATATTACTTTCGGCTCCAGAAGCTTTTATGCTAGAAACAAGAAAGTTATTTCTGTGTGCCTGCCCTATTCTTACATTCTCCCCTTCAGCATTTGATACTGGCCTCTATCAGAGCGAGCAAGTTGGCACAGGCTTCAAGCGGGACCGCGTACAGACAGCCTTACATTCTTGTGTCTAAAATACAAAAAGTAACATATTAGAGAGCAACTGAAACGCAACACAATCCAACCAAGTTTTGTGGCAAGACCACAAGATTGGGATACAGATACCCCAGACTGCATTCTCAATTTTACAGCAGATTTCTTATCTAACCTATGACAAATCCACAAGACTTGTGAATTATACCTTTAAAAATGCAGAAAATCCAAATTTCTCATTAAGTTCAGTGAAGTTACCAAAAGCATCATCCAACTCTTAGTGAAATTACAACAATACTTCTGTTTGAGAGGGTGTTTTCAGTTCTCACATTAACATTTGCAGATCTTAACACAGTTTATCAAATGGAAAGTGCTAAGCAAATATAAAGTACAGTTATATAAGATTACCTACACCCCATTTTAATAAGAATGAACTTGACAGAAAAATAAAAGATAACTATGCCTGAATGCCAAGAACAGGATAAAGGAACAAAAAGCATTCTTCAAAGTAGCAGCATGTAATCAGATTTGATTACCTACACCGTATGGACTACTTTACAATAAGCTACAAAAGTTTAGAAATATATTGGCTGGAAAGAATTGCAGCTTTATTCTCTGAGGTGTTAACTCATGATTGTGGGGGTGAAGAATTTTCAAGAACAAGGTCTTAGTCGAAAGATTAACTGAACTGTGGAACAGCAAATAATAAAAGAACTACAGTATGCTCTGCTTTGAATATTGAACCTTGAGGTGTTTTTGCTCAGGTGAAACTCAAAATTGTTTCAGTGGAACATTTGTGTTGAAAAAGAAGTGAAAAAGTGAAGTGAAAAGAAGTGAAAGAGCTGAAGAAGTACTGAAAAGTATTAACCTACAATAAATTGGAAAAGGTCAACAAGTAATTTAAAGTTACCATTAGACCAACCTGCCAAAAATTAATTCTTAAATAAGAGGGAGGGTTTTTATACAATCTGCATCTTGCATAGTTTACCTGTAGTTTCTTCATAAAAAAATACAAGATACAGACATTTTTGTTAAAACTCACCTTTTCCAACACACATGAACAGCTACATAAGTTCCAAGTAAACTGAGAATTAAGTCCACAGTTACTAAGACTTTTTTCAGCAAACGCAATGGCCTAGGAGGATGAAGGAACTGTAATGTGGACAGCTTGTTTCTTTGCAACCTGGTAGGTATTTCCATGTTTGGCTTTTTATTTGTTTGTTCAATACTCTTTACGCATTTGTCTAAATTAACAAGTAGGTCCTGATTAACAAATCATACTTCTTTGTACAGATCACCTCTTTAAGTGCTTTAAATACCTCTGTCTTGACAAACAAAAAGCAGTTGTTATCTCCAATCCAGTACAAAGGTTGACCCACAACGCAGTTCTAAAGTTCCTCGCAAAATGAGTGTGAGTACACCATAATAGAGCAGGCAGAAAAATAAAAACAAAGGCAACATGAACCTGAAAAATTCTTGCAATTTTAGAATGAAGTCAGCAGTCTGCCACACCTGCATCCAAACTGCAACACTCTGAAGTTCCAAAATTAATGGAAATTTATTTTTTTAATATTCACGATTAAGGGTAAACTCTAACACACTTCTGATTAGATTTCTGAATAACTGTGGGGTTAGATGATATAGAAACATTCAAGAAAAAGGAAAGCAAGGAAAAAAGTTGGCAGACTATACACTTTAATGAATACAGGGTTTTTGCAGTGATGTTGCTGACTTCTTCACAGAAAGCACATTATTACCTGCAGAACTGTTAAAAAAATTTTTCCATATTTAGAAAAGATTAAATACTTTATAAAAGCAGAAATACATTTCTTGGGGTTTTTTTGTTTGTTTGTTTTTTAAACAACTAAGGTGAAGTTCTCGGCTTCACTTAAGTAAAATACATTGTAAGAGGAATTCCCATGCTTTTAGGTACTGGTTAGACTGGTGCATGAAAAAAACAGTATGTTTTACCAGGATGCGAGAATGATTTAAGTATCAGCAAATAACAGCATCAGGAGTCATGTTAACCAAACATCTAGTTTTCTATATTGCACATAAATGGAATTCAACTTCATCCAAATCGCTGTTGTTATGAATATTAAAGATATTACTCTTGTAAGAGGAGATCTACAGTCTTCTGTATTCCTTTAAGGTACACATTCTCTCCATATAAAAGTGGAAAAACAATTATTGTAGGAGAAAACCTCCAAACATGCAACCATGTTAAACTCCATTTTTGAAAAATGACTTATTGCTTACAAAAAAAGGGCAAATTTAACCCAAGATGCTGATGTTTCCCCATACTTCTAAGTTACCATCTTACAGAAATTTGCTATTTCACTGTTATGAAAGGAAAAGCTCATAAAAAGTCTCCAAATGAGCATTTTGTTCCAAGTTTAAAAAAAAAACAAACAACAAACAAGATCCCTATTAACGATCACATAAGACTTAGAGCACATTCCCTTAAACAGGAAATGCATAAAAAAATCGCAACGGCAGAAGAAATACCCACCCCCTCCCGCCAGCAGCCACAGCAGGTTAAGATCACTAGCGTGTATGTTTAAGGCTATAACAGAAACCTTACTTTGCTCATTACAGATGTCATAAACGCGTAGCAAAATTAAGAGCGATGCATGACTGCTATGATTTTGGAAAAAAAAAATCGAACACAGGCACTCCTGAAAAACCGAGGCTACCACCACCCCCACGCCTCTGACTCGCCCTGCCAAGGCCGGCTGCACCGGAGCTCCCGCAGGGCGGCGGGCGGCAGCTCCCGGCCCCCCCGGCTCGCGGTGCCCCGCGGCGCCCCCGCCCGCCGGAAGCTCTTCCGGGGCAGCGGCCGCGCCGCCGCCGCCCCCCGCGCAGGCCCCGCCGGGGGCTCAGCGCTGCGCGGACCCCCCACGCTGGGTGGTTTTTATTTTATTTTAATTGTTTTTTCCTCCCGGCCCCATCCGCCGCTGCGCCAGCTCCGCGCCCCGGCGGGTGCTTGGCCGCGGCGGCGCGGCGCCGGGGGGACCTTACCGCTCATTTCGGGCCGGGGCCGGGGCCGGGGCCGGGGCCGGGGCCGGGCAGGGCGCGGGGGCCGGGCGGCTGCTCCGCGGCGGCGCGGCGCGGCTCGGCTCGGCTCAGGTGCGCCGCGGCCGCTCCGCTCCGCCCCGCCCCCCGGCCTCCCCTGAAAGCAGCGGCCGCGGCTTTCGGGGGCGCCGCTCGCGCGGAGGTGCGCGACCTCAGCCACCCCGCGGGATGTCCCACTCCCGTTTTTACTCTCACCCTCCAGCTCGCGTTGCCGGCACAATTCACGCTCTTTATGCCGATTAGCGAGATCAAGTTGAGAAGGTTTATTTTAACCAAACACTTGCATAGGAGTTAACCTTTAGTGAAACTGGTAATGAGTTAACACCTTAAAGAACAAAAAAAACCCCCCAAACCACAGGTGCACATACAGATCTGGTTATGAACAAACACCTTCTGGCATCGCGCTTAGAAAGCTGCAGTGACTTTGATACTTAATCTATGTGGACACGGCAGCTCATGAGCACTGCTATACTTAGCATTAGCCTAATGTGAACGGCGATGAATCACTCTTTGTTATCCCCAGGAGGGACGGCGTTCAGGATTTACTGCAGCACATTAACCGAACACCCACACTTTGACATCATGCAGGCGATGATATGCATCGCTGACGCAAGCGCTGACAGGGGCAGCCACAAAGGCCACGGCGGCCCAAACAATAGAGCGCACAGCTGACGTCGCAGGGCGCCAGCCTGGCATGGCCATGCTGCGCTAAATCAATAGTCCCAGGTGCCACGAAGAGTTGCACCACTCTTTTACATAATGGCTGCGACTTCAGAAAGTTTTATTTTGGGCTGCCAGCAGCTATGATAATTACAAAAAAACCCAACCCCAACCCCCCCCCCCCAAGCCACTAACAACAACAAGCAAGTGGGCTACATTTGTCTTGTGAGCTGTGCCTGGAAAATACTTCCAAACTGGTACATTAGGGTAACAAGCACAAAAAAAGTCACACAAAAAAACCCCAAAACCCAAGAGCTTTACTTTTACAAGACACAAGGTAATCAAAGAAAGCAGCAACAAAACCCCAAAGCAAACACAAAACTTACTGTCAGGCCTGAGGTGGGGCAGAGGCACAAGAAGGAACTATGAGCACGGCAAGGACACAGGTGACCAGAAGACTCCAGTTTTCAACGCTGTCAATTTAACACCTTCCTTATGCTCTGAATTCATCCCGACAAAACCATCCCTTCCCCCCTCCATCTGTCTACTTTTGTCATCAAGGCTGGTGGACGACAGCTGACAAAGCAAGGACACCAATTTAAATACATTAATTGGCTACAACAGCTATCTATCAGTAGACTGCAGACTGTCAAACATACACAACAAAATTGAAGATAAAACGCTCACACAGATGATTTCTAAAGTGGGGAAAAAAAGCATCAGTTTCATCCACAGAGACTTTGGAATAATGGATAAAAGCAGAAAGCTGTGAAGCCTGACTAGCTACAGTATTTCTAAAGATTCCCTTCTATTGAGATCCTGATCTTTCTCATGAAACCATACGTACGTATTCAAAAAGAAAAAGGAGAACATCAAATCCCTTCTCATAGGCAAATGTGCAGAGATGACAGATTTCTATAGCACTTTACCATTAATACAGCTATCAGTTTTCTTTTATAATGGCCTTACATACATTCAAAGGAAAAAAGTGACAATGGTTTCTATGTTCAAATATTAAATGTACTTTCATTTCAGCTATTTCTAAACAATGACCACAATGCAGTTTTGTGATCAAATAGGATTACAAGTCCATGTCTTTAAGCAGTGCAAACTTCAAAACAGAAAGTTACACGTGGGAGCTTACAGAAGGATGCTTAGTCCTTCAAGACACTCCAATAATACAAAGTCTTTGTACATTTTTTTCTGAAGCAGTTATGTGGCACAGAGACTAACTCCACCCTACTTGGTTAAGAAAAAAAGTACCACTGAATCAAAGATGTTAATATGAAAATATACTATGTAAGCTTTGTACTATGTAGCTTAGATTCTTAAAATGCTTAGTTTGGACTGCTGTTTTAGGTTTAGACTTCGGGTAATTACTTAATAACTATGTGGAAGAGTTATGCCAAAAAAATTATGTTCTTTCTCTCCAATAGTCTTCCAATTTAAATATCAGGTGAACCATAACTCATTGCATTTCAAAGAGAGCTAAATGTGATATACCATTCTTAACACAGAGGAACTTTCATGAATGCTTTTATTCTTAGCAGTAAAAATAATCTGCACTCACACCAATATAACTGCGTAGCATATTTCCTTACCTTTTCCTCAAAAAGGATCCAATTTTCTAGCAGTTATGCTGAGCAGTATTGACCCGCATTTTTTTCCCTCCAAATCAGACCTTTATTTAATATTTATGCATAATGCTTAGTAGTCTTCAGTATGATTCGGAAGATTCAGAATCAACCATTAACAGTTGTTACTAGAATTTGTATATTTCTGATCAGAAAGATTTTAGACATATGGGTCTGCAGACCAGAAAGTAAAGGTTAAGCACTACTATTGATAGCTAGTTGTGGTTAAGAGGTGAACAGCACAATTGAGTCTCAACAGGGGGAGATGATTTGTAGCCTGCCAGTGGTTCTTGGCGTGTAGATAGCCAAGAAAAGAGCACTTGTTGACTCACAGGAGGAAGAGATCCTTGAAGAAACACACATTAACTTCAACATTCCCCCCGCCCCTGACTGATCATGCCAAAAAAGATACGATTATGTAGTATTATTACTTGTAAAGGTCTTTTTGGCATCATTATATTCAACTTATCACACTAATGGGTTATTTTTACTGTGCAATACTTATCTAGCTACACTGATTTCAAACTGGAGTGCAAAATTATCTGGCACATTGTGCTGTCTCAGAGAACTGGCATTCAAAGAAGCTCCTCTTCCTCTGTGCAAATTTCTTGATATTTCCCCTCCACCCCCCCAAAAAAAAGACCCCTGTATACAGATGACTAAGGAAATCAATAGCATGCATACGAATATTGAAACAATTTTACCAAATTCCCAAATTCCAGGGTAGGGTATTTTAAAACTATGGATGAAAACATACAGAAGAACCTGTGGATATAATACATTCTGTTTGTGCCACCTGTGACTGAGTATTGCCATACATACAGTGCCAGAAGTTCACCCAAGCAATTAACACCCGAAAAGGTCACCAAGAGAAAACGTAGTGCCCAACTTGTGGGCTTGGATTTCTACCCAAGAATTTTTTTCTAAAGGTGTACTCCTTTTGAGTCCCTGGAATCTACTAATGGCATGCGCTTTCATTTGAGATCCTTTGAATTGTTTAGACTTCAAGCAAATTATACAAATGAACACAATGCAGATTCAGATGCTCTATTTAAAATAAAAACAAACCAGAACAAAATTTATTATGAGAAGCTAGCATCTATGGCGCAAAGTATCTGAAGTCCTTCTAATATCTAAATAAACACTACATACCTCTTTCTGCAAAAGGACTGGTTTGGGGGTGGTGGTTCAGAATTGAAATCAATGCAAACCTAAAGTTATCAAGAAGTGATAGTTCTCAGCTTTCCATCATGGGAAAGGAGAACCCAGTATTCTACACGATCTAGCAGAAAGAGGGAAATATAGGTAAATCCAGAATGATATTGGCTCCGCTACTAGAGTTCTAAAGTCAGGCTATCTGGTGCAAAACATAGCTAAATCTTGTTCTTACTAAAAGTCAAAAGTTAACTATCGCTGCACTGATAAAAGGAAAAAAAGAGTAGCTCTGTCCCAGTGAAATTTTACTCTTAGGTGCAATCCTCCTTGCATTAGCTAAGCGAGTTTGCTGTTGTGGTCAGGGGACAAAGCCTTTGGAAACACTGCAAAGAAGTGAAGTTCAGTCCTACAGAACTTCCTCTCTTCACACTCACCACATACAACTGTTGATTTGCCTAAATTAGGGATGTTCCCTTGAATCCACTAATACAAAGATTCTAGTATTTACAAGAAAATGTTCAACTATAGAACTCTAAACTATAAAATAAGTAATGCTTTTTATTACACAGCTTTGTTTCAAATCATGAGGAAGGTTAAAATCTCCCTGAAGTTGACAACAAAAGGAGATATTTAGTGATGCAAAGTCCTTCTGCCATGATACAAATTGCAGAGAACAAGCCTCAAAGCAGAGAACCTACAAAAACCACATATGACAAAACAAAAGTGAGACAAAAGACCAAACTGAAACATCTGTTGCTACGCACCTTACACTGTGCAATGTCTAAAGCAAACACTTGGCTTCAGCAGGATGATTCACTGGCTGCCTCTGGAGAACAATTCTGTGCTTTGGCACATTTATCAGGGCGTCACCTCACACCAGATGTTAAAAATCATTAAGCACAGCCAGTGCATCCCCAATAGGTATCTGGTTCAGGTCTGCTCTACTGACCCTTCCGTCCAATTTCAGTAGAGAATATCATGTTTTCTGAGGGTAGATTCCTACTGGCAGGAAAAGGGAGGTCATCTTGTTCAGTTAGTGGGTAAACTAACTTCTATGCTCTCTTCACACAGATTAAACCCACAGCTTGTTGCTGTCTAGGAGAGTGCTATAAATACCAGACTATGCAATAACCTCTGTTGTGACCATCCCTTCTGCTGACAATGGGCCGCTAGGAAAATGAAATGCAACACACTAAGCTTCTGCCCATGCTACAATCACATGGTTAATTCATTCAGTCCAAGAACTCCTAAACAGAAAATACAAAACCAGCCTTTGAAACAGGAACCGGAACCCAGGCCTTTGCCCAAACCATAGGGAAATACCTACTACATCAGTCTAAAAAGGCAGATTGCCTTCTTGTGTAGTTTCCCTCTAGAATATTACTTTTTATGGTAGCAACGAGGCCCAGCTTCAAAAGAGTACATGAAGAAGAGCTCAGAATACCCCATAGCAAATGGTTAGGGCACTGTGCTGGAATTGGGGGTTACAGCTTCAAATATTGTTGTACTTCGTATAGCTAAAAACTCAGACATCCTAGATTCTGGGTGAGTGGTCTAGCCAAATTCCTAGTGTTGCTGCTGTTTGTGCTTTGGGGTGAGGTTAATACAGCCTGAGTAAACAAATAACCTTGCTTTCCTTTCAGGGAGACAGGCAGCATTTATGTACCGCATGTATTGCGGCAGGTCTTTGATTTCCAGATTCTTCCAACAATCAAGTGCAGCCTAATGTTTTGTACAATTACGGGCATGTAGGGAACACTGATCAAAAAAGCAGAAGCAATAGATTCAATGCACTTGCTAGGATTAGGCCGTGATTTAGTGGGTGACCTGAGCTGCTCTCTGAGACTCCTGTAGCTAAAAGCTTCTTAAAGTTAGAACCCAGGTGGGATCCAAGCAGCCCGAACGTGATCCCTTGTGCTGACCGTCTATCACACACACAGCCATACTTTTCTCTTTCTTCACCAATAACAAGGCAATCCTATGAATGTGGCTACAATAGGGAACTCTCTGAAGACAGAGAAAACCAGTTTGACTGAAATGCTACTGGTCTTGAAAATTCTTTAATAACATTGACTGACATGATAAATACATAAACATTTAGATTAAGACTTCCGATTCTGATAATGACTTTTATGGTCAACACATAGGAATTGTTTTCATTGTTCAAAAAGCTTTACAAAACTTTGGTCCAAACTAGCTAACCCCAAATCAGGGTACCTGTGAAAGAACTGATGTTCTCAGTCAGACTTAGCAAGGCAGAATGGCACTATGATCGCTACCAATATCTGCAGCCTCTTCTGTAGTGAAATTTTTCTACTGTCATATACATTACAACACACATCCACTTATATTTTAGCATTGACAGTGATTCCAAAGAGTTTTTAAGGTCTGGGCATGCTATAAACAAAACAACACCCACTCCTCCCAACTCTCCTTCCCACAACCCACTTACAGACTGACTAATAAAATCACTTTCACCTTTTAAACTTGTTTAGCATTTGCAATCTAGAATTTGCTCTTTTTGGTGTCTTATGTGAAAATGCTCCTTGATTCTCCACAACACACTCTCCACAGATGCTTTCACCAAATCTCAAGCGAGCTCCCACACAGACCTGGAAGGTATACAAGCTCAAACATCAAGAGTGTCTATGACAAAGGATGTTGTTGATAAAAAGCTTTCTCCGAGGATAATAAATATGTATTATCAGAAAGAAAGCATCTGGTAAAACAGTAAGCAGGGCCCAGACTCAAAGATAAACTTATGCCATTGCAGCGTTCTCTTCAAACTCAATCTGCTCTGTAACCAAATATGTTTTGGAAAGTAATGTACCCACTGCTTTGGCAGCCAAAATGAACTCAGAGCCAGACAGAACTATGTAAGGAATCTACCTACTTATGTCAAAAAAGAGGTCAGGCATGAAACAACTCACTTTGCTCAGACACATCGAAATTTGTCATTCCAAGCCAGAAGAAAGGGAAAAAGACACCCACATACAGAGGAGCTCCTGACCATACATTATGGATCAATGCACCCTGCTATTAGGGAGCTGAGAAAGTAAAATTGCTTAATAGCTGGAAAGTGTCCTTTGTGCAGAAACCTTTTTATTGCTTCCCTACTGTCTGGATGTGAGAGATCTACGTTTTCTATTGATGGGCCATCAGGACTAAAGAACTGAAAAAGACCTCAAGAATCCAGTCTATTCACCTGCAATTTCAGCTTCCTCCCTCTGCCCCATTATCATACATCAAGATCCGTCATAAATAGATCGTACATCAACTGCATCAAGACCAATCTTAAAAAGTCAGTTTTTTGCTCATACTTCTCCCATTGGAGTGCTGTCCTAGAGCATCACCCTCCTAAATAGTTACAAGGCTTCTTGTAATTGTCAGATTAGATATATTCATAGCCATTTGAAATCTCCTTGGCTGTAAGCCAGCTTTGGTATTTACTATTGACAGATTTTTTTTTTTATTATTATTCCTGGTATGTACTTACCCATTCTTAACAAAACTGATTCTTAGCTAAACAAGCCAAGCTCTTCCAGTCTCCTATATAAGCTCCTCATTCTTCTCAACATCCTAGTAGCTCTTTTTTATGGCTATTCCACTTGCACTCCATTTTTTTAGGCATGAATTATCAAATTACAGTTGAAGTCTCAGTAGAATCCTGTAAAATCCTAGTAAAACATCCCTAGCTGTACTAACATTATCTGTCCTGATGCATTTTATGATCACAGGAGCCCCCTTTACAGATATATTACATTGGAGATAATATTCATCTTGTGAGCCAAATAGCTTATATCCGCTTCCTCCTCCTGCTAATCAACTTTCAAATGAGGAGCCCCCCACTTATAATTTATTACTCTTATGCATGACCTTGTATTGTGTATTACTGAATTTCATCCAGTTCAGGGATACCATTCAAGCAACACTCCTTTAGGCAGCTAATCTATGCTCTTGTTCATCTTTCACTACTTCTAGAATATAGTTTTCCTATACCACTGGAGTTGTGTGAATGATCTGGATAGCTGAAATGCCAAGTATTTCTGGAATATCCTGATAGCTGAAAGATACTTAGGTGGTTACTGAGTGACTCAGGGATATATTTCTACTCTAGACTAGCTGTGCATCATACTTCAGCATTCTGTCCTTCCCTATTGCATCCACATTTAAAACCTTAAAAAAAAACCCCAAAACCACAAGTAAGACTGTAGTGAATCTGCTCAGGCTCTTTAGAGATATGGGTCAAAATACATTCTCTACTATGCTTTGAGCTTTGCAGTATGGAGACAGCAAACATGCAGAGGTATCTGGCCTCAAGATTCCACTGCATTGCCACAATTTTTTCTACACCTGTATTTTCCAGCCCTTCTATTTACTTCCCTTCATATCCCAGAAAGCTATACTCAATAAAGATATAACCTTACCTGACATTCAGCCTCCTTTTTCCCATGTGGCATGTTACCAGTCACTTCAGACCTCTTTCCAGCTCTCTCAAGCAGCACAGAAACGTTTACCTGCCAATATACTACTAAACCAAACAAGCAGCAACCCAAAACCATGCAACAGGAAGATCCAGAAACCTATCTTTATGTGCTTTTGTTAAAAAACAAAAACACCCCCTCCCCCCACCTTCCTTCTAACTATTGTCACGAAGATGAGGCTAGAGTCTTTCCCATCATAAATGGCAGATCTGTTTTTCAGGTGAGAGGACAAGGCTTAGTGACAAAAACAAATGCCAATGCACTGGAATCCAATGAACATAATGCACACTGGGAAGGTTATTACAAGCAAGGAGGTGCTCTGGATGGTATTTTTAAGACTTCTCAGAGGATGAACCTGGGAAATAACCTGCAGTGGAAGCAGTGTGGACACATGAATAAGATTCATTGCCTAGTATATGTCATATACTTTGCCTGAAAGGAATGTGAGGAAACATTTGACTGAGTATATTTAGCTGCAATTAAGCGGAACAGGTAGGGTATTTCCAAGATGCACTTTCCTCCTTTTTTATGTAATCTTTTTATTTGTGTAAGAGTTAGATGGGTGTAGTAAGCATAAATACACACCTTTTATATATATTTTATTGAAAAGGTTATAGCTATATAATGACAGATTTACAACTTGCCTAGGAAAGCACTGGTCTAACACACATGGGCTAGAAGTCCACAGTAAAAAGTGATAAAACCATCAACAATCAATCTCAAAACCTCTGTGCTTGTCCTTACTGTTGTATCCATTTGCAGTACAAATGGGAGGAAAAGAAGATCAGCTTACACTGGCCATCCCTCTGCATCTTTGTTAAGCATTTGCTGATATTCACCTTTATTTTTCAACTCTCTTAACAGGTGATTTTTGAAACTCTTTCACGCTGTAGGAACTTTAACTGGTTCTAGTTGCTCAGGTTGCCCTTTTAACTTAATAAACATTTTCACTCAGTGATGCTTTGCTTAGTCACCAGATGCTTCCCCAAAATTGCACTGAGAGCACAATGTCACACTAAATCACAGGTAGTCTCCTCTTTTGATCCCTTGCTATCCAGCTTGGAGAAAATTCTTTCCATATTCTGGTACTTGACATTGCCAGCCTCCAAACAGACTCTAAAACTTGAAGAAAAAACAGTTCAACTCCTCGGATTCTCAGACTCATCTTGGGCTTTAGGCACCCCATGAGTCTATCTGCAAGACAGTTTTATGTATTGCATTCAGAAAAACAAGAGTGAAAACTCAGATGAGTTTGATTTACTTGAGTTTAAAAGCTAGATAAAATTAAAGTTACTTTTTTAACCCACTGATCTGGTTACTAAAATTGGAAACAAAATAACACATGGAAAGCATAACAAAAAGTAAGAATAAATGCAAACTTAAGTATGTTTGACAACATTCTCTAAATATACCTGCTGCTTAAAGTTTTACTGAGACATCTCTTGGCTCCATAAGTCATAAAGGCTAACTCTGAATAGTGCCCTTTAGAGTAAAGCCTCTTTAAGGCTGAAGCAGCAGAGGACGTAACACAGTAGCACATCACTTAGTCTCTCAAAAGATAGCATTTATCTTAAAAGCAGCTTGTGGGAAAAGAGGAAAAAAGGGCTGACAGCTCTCTGCAGACACAAGCTGCTTCTTCTTCTTCTTCCCTCAGTTGTTTCCAACTTTAAAACTGATTCTTATTAGAGAAGAAGACAGTATAATGTTGAGTACCTTGGCCAAACAATCTTTTCCCTACCCTGTCCTGGGAATTGAGTTTTCCTCCAGCTTTTTTTTTTTTTTTTGGGGGGGGGGGGTGGTGGAAACTGGCTTGCTAAAGTTGCATTTTGTGAGTAGGGCTTTCCCCACCTTGGGAGTTTCTCTCAGCCCACAATCCTGTTGCAGTCTTTATTCAAGCACAGCCACTATAGCTTAAATGACCTGTCTGTCACAAGATTTTTTTTTCTAATGTTGTTGCAATACTTTATAACAAAGCGTGCATCATGAGAAGCACTCACTATCTTATTCACGTTATCTTATATCTTGCCATAACTATAACTTCATGTTAACTCCCTTTAAGAATTATTCATGAAGCAAAAATAGAGATGATAAATTTGGCATTTATGGTGCTTATTCTAACCCTCTTCCCCCAGCCTCTATTGCCATGTTTTAGAGGCAAAGGCAGACAAAATCTTTCTGCAGGTCTGAGAAGCTACTAAACATCTTTTTGTTCTGATACTTCTGAATTACTTGTTTCTACCAGTACTTCCCTGACCTGAACCGAATTTGAAAGCAACACACTAATAACAACCTTGCTTGAAGTGCAGGCTGTCCTCCTGAGGCAGGACCTATTTAAAAAAAGGGGTGGGGAACAGAGGAATATCACGACTTTTCTAAGTTATGTCAACTGCGATGTAACAGCAGTTTTCAAATAGCAGCAGAATCTGCTAAATATCACAACATAAGAACTACAGGATTATAGATATTAGGAAAAGGCTATAGGAAGGAGAGAGTGTGGTAAATTTTGAAATTGGGTTTTACATTGATGAAGAATGTAATGTAGGTATAAGCCTTCTTTTCTCACCCAAATAGCAAAATACTGTAAGAAAGCTCGCTCTTTAATTGTCTTGGAAGGCACATCCACCCCATCGATGAATAAAAGTGTCAAGATCTCTTGATCAAGTGTCAAGTTCAAGGGAAACACAATAAATACAATATTTATGATGGCCTATATGTAGAACACCAAAGGAAAAGGATGAGTTAAGCACAGCTGGAAAAGAGGCTACTGGAGAAATACATTGAGAACAGGCACAGGAGGTAAACCATACACTCACAAAATAGCCGATTAATCAAAAAGGAAGAAGGGTGTCATCAGCTTCTCTAGTAGCTCTAATACCATTAACTGGAGACAGTTCTCCAAGTTATGTGTTGTGCAGTCACTAGAAGAAAAACCTGGAGCTGACTGGATGGTGTCCTGTGGCATCTGCTCCAGAAAACCAGCTTTCCTGGAAAGCTCTTTTCAGTGTAGGAAAGGCCTATTCTTTGGAAAAAAGAAACAAACAACAAAATACCCCCCAACCCTCCCCACAAGATCAGCACTTTGGATAGCTGTATTTGCTACTAGTGAATTTGACCTTTCAAACTTTGTTTGAAGCCCCATGTAATTACACTGTTTCTTAATGGCTTTAATTGGTTGAACATACACACTTGTAATTGGTCTTTAATTCACATTACACAGTAGCTATTTATATTTGTGCACAGTTAGCCTATATGTTTGTAATGGCCTTGTTGTGTTTCTCCCCTTCTCCTTTCCCTTCATTCAAAAAACCAACTGCTTTAGCTGTAAAACAGATTGCATGAATGCCTGCAAAAGGAAGAAAGGGGCAGGAAGTTATACTAACATGATTTAATGAAGTTGCAAAGTGTCATGATCATGTAAGTCCTGCAAGCTGACAAAACCCTAGTCATTTAACATTCAAAAAAAATCAGACTACAACTATAATCACATATTATTAATAAACATATGTACAGCCATACATTGCTCTGATTCATCCATTAGAAATGAGCAAAACTAGGAGCAGAATTAAAAAAAAATTCCTGGATTCCAAGTTGCGACACTCAGCAATGTATTAAATTCTGGTCACTAATGTCGTGACAAAAACGTACCTGGACCCAAGCAGACAGCACAGTAGCATTTAGAAGGATGGGTGAAAATGAAGTACGGAAAGGGAAACCAACCTCCAGGTCTCTCTGTTGCTGACTTGACCCTCTGCCTACACAATTTCTCCTTTAGCAGCAAAGGAGAAAGCATGGCAGCAGGACAACGGCGGGGCCTTGTAAACTCCTGGCGGGGCTGTGGCAGCCTGCACAGGGTGGGGAGCTTGCTCAGGCTTGAAGAACTTGGGAAGAACCATGCCTGGGAGAACTGTTCCACAGCCATAAGGACGTTGCTTTCCTTCCCAGCCAGTCTGTCGGCCGTCACAACTAGCCTGTGCCTGACAGTTCGGGTCCTCAAGAGAAGATGGTGAAGACTACTTTTCAGAGTACAAATAGAGCAAGTGTAGATCAAAATTAATTCAAAGGTATTTCTTGGTAACTGTAATTCTTTGAAAGAAGTAGTAGTAGTCTGTGTATTTTCACAGCTACAGCCACAGTTCAAGGATGTAGTAAGACAACTTGAACCCCACGGGGTGGAATTATAAAGAAACTTCCTGAGGTCTCATTTAACAATTTGTTACATCTTCCAACAGATGACATGCAACAGCCAGTATTCATAATGTACATATGGTGAAAGAAGATCTAACAAAAGTCCTTATGCCTTTTTGCCTTTATGAAAGCCAGTGGAAAATCAACTTAAAAATATGACCTAAGTTTCTACAGGATAAAAGCACAATTTGTTTTAATGAATTAGTATCAGATAATAAAACTTAGAAACTTATTATTCCATTTAATAAAGTAACAGCTGGTAATCTTCATAAAAACTTTATTTCAGTCAACCGGATTTGACCCAATTAAGATACAGAAAATGCTATCAGCATAAGTCATTCTAGTGTTAGGCTCTTAAGTGAAAATACTAAATAAGATTCTCTCTCTCTCTCTTTTTTTTTTTTAAACTTCCATGCATGCATCTCTGATCTGTGATTTAGTTCAAAGTGTTAATCAGTTTCCTGCCTGTGTTAGAAATGAAGAAGGATTCCTATTTCACTTCTCCCCTCTTTTTGGTCCACAAAGCAAAAAGTACAGGGCTAATTCTTTCTCCTCAACTGCACAGGGCAGAAATCAGAGGAACTGATTGCAAGGCTGGGGCACTCAGTACTGTAGGCCACAGACCTGTCAGGCCTAACATGCTTTGCAGAGAGCTCATCCAGCTGATACCAGACTTGCATGTCCTGCAATAGCACCCGAATCTCAGCAGCATGAACTAATGCTTTACAACCTCGTGTGCTAGACACAGTAGTGACTAGTCCCAGACACCGACTTCTAGCCGTAAGTCAGGGCCACAACTCCATTCCCAACGGGCATCTCTGAGCATAGGCACTTTAACAGAAGTGAAAGGTAGATGATCGCAGAAGTGGATGAGTTCAAAGAGTTTGAAGTCCTGAGGTTAAAGACATTCACTGTGGGCACAGTTGTGAAACACCACACAAATAAGATGTTTCCAGGCTCTAACCTGACTTATTTCAGGTTATAATAGTCAGGCTTTTAGCTTTTGCATAAAGACATCTCATTTAGGTGTCTAAAATTACGCACCTGTATGCGAGACTTTAAACTCTCATTACAGCAAGTGGAGATCTAGTCAGCACAGACAGCGGAGCCTGGAGAGCTGTTCAGTTCAAACTGATGTCAGCTGAAAAGCACTGGGTGTACTTGTAGCTAGTGACTAAATCTTTGCTAGCTATAATGGGAGCTTAGATCCAAGGCTACATATAGAAACGTACATTTAGTCACCCAAAATTAGATGCCTTCAGTCTGCAGCTGAAACACCGATATTTCAAAGAAATGTCTCCAGAACCTTCCTATACTCAGGCTGGGTTTACAGCGTGAAGCTTGTGGTGCGGTGAAAAGAAGGAATAAAGGAGGAAATTAGGGAAGATAAAAGGAAAAATTAACTGATTAGAATACACAGGAAGAAAAATAAGACATGAAAAACACACTGAACACTTTATAATGAATATAGTAAATTATGAACTCATTCACATCCCAAAAATGTATGAAGTCAAGGTAGAATAAAACTTAAAACAATGTCTAATACAAAAGCAAGAAAATAACCAAAATGAAAGCATTATATTGTCATGTCTGTTTGTCCAAATAGAGATATTAGATCTATTTATAATTCAACACATTTTAAACAGTGACAGAAAAATTAAATTTTCCCTAAAACACTACAAACATTATGAAAGTGATCTGAATTAATGCATTTCCTTTTCCACCTGTTTTTTAATTTTCTGCTGCAGAAGGTGATTAAACAGGCTTGGTTTGCTTTTTAACAAAACTTTTGCCAAGTTTAGTTTATCCTGGGAATGACACATTCTAGAAACCTAGTATTTATAAACCTAACAAAATGGCCAAGACAGTAAAGCTGGCTGTTCTGGCAGAAAAGCAGCATGATAAAATAAGCTTTTTCAGCAACAGCTTTTTGTAGCATCACTGACTGCCTCTTTAAGAAATGGGGGAGACGGGGGCATGAAGCCCTGTTCAATTATCAGGCTTAACTGAGGAGAAGGTCAGGCAGTTCCCATAAAAGGCTGAGAGTGCTCTGTTAAGAGGTTAATTCTTATGGCCAGCCTTAGAACAGAAAGAACCGATCTAAATAACAGACTTCTGGATTGCTACAGCTTATTCTGATCAGGAGAATGACCTTGTTTTGTGCTTCTTCGCAATTTTTGAGTTAATAAAACTGAACTTTAAGAGATGGTCCTAAAAAAGACTGCGGAGTGCCTCAACTGTATTGCAAAAGTGACTACAGGATCAAATAGATGTAGCTGAGCTAGCTTTAATTCAGCACAGTATCAGTAAGAAGAGCTGCAGCTTTAGGGCCTATTTACCCAGCCAATAGTCCTCAAATTATGGATGAGATTTCTCCAACATGCCAAAGGCAGGAAATGAGTATTTTACAGGTGATACAGTGAAGGCTTAAACTCATCACTGTTCCTTTACCACATTAGAAAAAGATTTGTCAAATCTCTGGCCAACTCTTACACAAACCTACCTGTAAAAGGGAGAAGGGAAGGAGTCTGTTCTACAAAATCTCCAAGGACATTCATGCACTCTGTTTATTGCTGTAAGCTATAAAAAGGGCAGCTCCTACTTAGAACTATTTAGGGATGAGATAGCTCCAAATCAAGGAGCTACAGCCATGCTCCATGGTCACCTGCTCTCCTCAGCATCTTATTGCAACACAGAGAAGAGAATCAAGTCCCCACTGCAGCTGTACTCCTGCATAGCTGACTGCTACCAGTGTTCTTACTATTTTTAGTTTGACTGGAGACACCTGGAAATGCAAAGATCTATGAAAAATGTCATCATGTAATATCCCTATAGCCAGAAATAAGGACTGTGTAAATGGAAACAGGAATGAAGTAGTATTTCCTTCCTGGGCTACAGAAAGAGAAGATCATCCAGAACAGCTTCCCTGGAGGGCTCCAGCAACCATTTTTAACAGGAGTAGAAAAGTTAGAGCACTAAAATCTGTCTAAGAAGTAGCTGTCTGGGGTTGCTTGCAAGGGTTCATTATCCAGGCTCACAAACTACCCAGAAGACTACAGATGCTAGAGGAGAGTTCTTGTTAATTATAATGTTAACAGTGTTTTACTGCTTTTTGGTTTTGCTAGTTTGTTCCACTACTACAGATCTATGCTTTTATGTAAATATTCTTTTGTTCCTAAACTTTGCCTGCTGCTAAAGCTAATACTGAGTAATTCAGCAAAAAAGATTCTGTTTCTGTAGTTGAGGTCATCCTTAAAACCAACATCCGGGGTCGCTACCGCAGTGCCAGGTATCCCTAGCACATTCTAAGACAACCACAGAATGACAGGGCGTACTTCCCCCACGCGACTCAGGAGCCTCAGGATTTCCTAATGAGCTGTAGTCTTCTTGTGAAAGAAGCATCTTCCCAGGATCAATAATGGCTAGGAAAGTCCCTTCTGAGGAGGGGATGGTAGATAACATATAGAACAGTTATTTATAACATACATAACAGTTACATTTAGATTTTAAGATGTCCAGTTTGATTGCTTTAATGCCATCTTAAAACAACCAAAACCACATATGAGATTTTGCAGCAGGAAATCACTTTATTTACTTAATGTTCTGGATAATGGGCAGGTCTGGTGTTGCAAAGTTGAAACTAACCTTCAAATGAGAGAAAGTTTGTGTTTCACTACTGTAGTCTCAGAATGGATGTGATCCTCCTCTTTTCCTCTTGACAGCACTTTAAAAAGTATTTTATTCCTTATTTTAAAGGAAAAAGAAAAGAGGTAAGATTGCTTAACTTTTTTCCCCAGAGACTAACCTTCACACTGATACTTCATTTCATTTCAAAACATGAAGTCTTTATGACTCATTCTGATTTACATATGTTTTCTTATTTTATTATGAAAATGGCAATTTCCCTCTGGAGAGACATATAACATGGTCTCTTATTATGTCAAGTAACATTTAATAGCCCTTAGCTGCAACTTGGGACTGTTATAAAATGTACTCAAGATGAGTCATCTTCATTCATTTATTCTGCAATAGGAAGAATTCACGAATGAGTGATCTGCTGTAATTCACTTCTGCAAAGAGAGCCCATTCATACGTTTCAAACCTGGTTTTCTGAATCACTGTAATGTAGCTGATTATTTCACTTTAACAGAAGAAAATTTTGGCTTAAGGAAGGTTTCCACAGAAGTCTGAACATTTCTACTATGTGAGAACAGTTTTAAGAGCTCTTCTAAAAATATACATTTTGGCTTAACACATGGATACACAGGCAGATGTCTTCCTATCTATTTAGCAAGTAAAACACACAATCTTTGGAAAGTAAAAGCCTGACAAATGGTTTAAATTGAAGTTGCATCAAGAGTGGGCAGAAGTCATGACTATCCAAAAAAAATAGACAGCCAAAACAAAGTATTTTTTAAAATAAGAAACTGATTGTTAGCACACAGAAGTGCTCATTTAGAACTATTTCTTAAGTAAAATATGTACAATAGCAAAGTAACTACAACATAAAACTTAAATGCAGAAATATAAAGCAACGCTGGGTTTGTTATTTTACAGAAATGTGTGTGCAATACATCAAGAAAAAAATACACAAATCATTTTAAGTTATCAAAACTCTGACAAACAGAGGAATGGGACTCAACAAGGAAGAAGGATCCCTCAGCAACAGTGCTCTTTTGCCAAGCTTAGAAATTTCAGACCAGGAAATAATCACAAGAGCCTCTTCATCCCATTGTAACTGCCATGGAAAAGGCATGCATTAACAAGTTATTTGTCCCTTATCACAGTTCCAAAACATTCAAGGCTTTATAGACCATCTGTGAGAGTCAGACCAGCAAACAGCCAGGAAGTCGGTAGACACCTGAGTACAGACGCAGTACGTTCTTCAGAAGCTTACCCCGCAGAAGCACGCAGCTCCATTAGTTGGTGCATTGAGTTTTCAGTACCTCATAGATTAGAGTGAATATTTTAGAGCTGTCCGTGATACACACTCTCCTTTTTCCTGGAGAGACATTGATTCTAGTTGTTTTCAAGTTGAGTAGTTTTACCCTATGCATACAATATCCAAAATAAGATTAGTACTCTTTAGAAATAAAATAGCTATGACGAGTACCAACAAAGATTGATAGAGCACCTCAGTGTTCCCAACAGCCAGGGAATATGATGCAAGAAAATACAATTAACACTACAATTGTATTTATATACAACCCACACTGACTCTGGCACACAGTGCAATCTCCGGGTGAGTTGATTATCAATTAAGCATGAGAGTCAAAGGGACACAAACAAGACAACTCGATCTGTGTATCTGCGCTTCTGTTGTGACTCCATCTAGAAATAGCTCACTACCCCTCATACTACATCTACATAATTTATATTCAAACATATGCCTAGGCAAATAGCCTTGCAAGAACCTGAAGTTACGTTTTATTATTTCAATCTTTGGTCAATGCACCACACTTCAAATTCTTACTATTGTTGCTAATCTCAAATTATTTCTCCTTTTCCCTGGACATATCTTAGCAAGATTTTAATCCAAAAAGAGATACTAAAACCAAATATTCGTAAACCAGCATTTTGCTAAGTAAAAATTAGAATACAGGCTTAGAAAAATAGTACTTGAAAGTTTTCTATTACTTAAAAAAGATCAAACTCTGTTCAGCATTAAGCTGTGTGTTATTTGCAGAATATTGAACATTATTACAAAATATGAATTAAATGAAGTTGCCAGAACCAGTTCCTTCTAGAAAGCAAACATCAGAAACTGAATAATAGACAGATTTGTTTGGTGGTCACTTGGTATTCTACCAGAAATGCACAGGGTGGTGAGTTACACCTGTAGCTGTATAAATACCTCTTTACAAGGGACAGGGGAATACTTGTAACAAAGTATTAAGTGCAATTCCTGGAAAAAAAAAAAATCCTTTGCTTGTACTTATCCTTTTCACCTAGGTGGATTTTGAGTGTTAGATTAAGATTCAGACAGGATATAAGGAAATGACAGATTATGAACAAAAACTGCATATTCATGTAATTACAATTTCTCTGCAGACAATACATGCTGTGTTTTTGCAAAGTAATATGCAGATACATATTTTTAACATATGTAGTACTATCTCTTTTTACAGAGTACTTTGCAGAAAAGGCAGAACATGTATTCTTTCCAGAGATTTTTACAGCTATACATAGTCAGAAGAGACTATAACAATGGGCAAATATTTGCAGAAAAAAAAGAGGTTGGAAAAAGTATTAACAGATATTGTCACAAGTAAATCAACTTCCTATTAATAGCATCTCAACACTAAAATTCAGCTATCTAGCTTCATTTCTTTATGTCTGATTTTTTTTTAAATAAGCTTTCCTGCATGTTTATAATGTTCCCCCCAAATCATATTCATTAGGTATTTCCACATCTTTAACTTCAATTTGACTTGGTAACTGAAAGCATACACTGAAGAAAATAACAGGGAACTGAGGTGAGGTTTCCTTCTTTAGAGTCAGTGCAGTAGCCTCTTTAACCATAATTCATTTTGTAAACTGGGCATCCATTTTATATATATACAAAAAAAAGACAAAATTTATCAAGAGCAAACTATG
This sequence comes from Apteryx mantelli, assembly GCF_036417845.1. NCBI lineage: Eukaryota > Metazoa > Chordata > Aves > Apterygiformes > Apterygidae > Apteryx > Apteryx mantelli. The sequence continues at coordinate 32,694,376 of NC_089978.1, forward strand.
TTTGAGAAGCTGTGGCAGAGCAAATAAGGGCCACCAATACCATATTACTCTCCACAGCATATGCTATCTGATGCAAAAGCTGTTGGGAAAGTAGACTTTCCTCTCATTAGTTGCAATCCATATAATGAAAAAGTATAGCATTGATTTTTGAAGGAGTTTCTTCTTTAAGCCAGGGAGACCCAGCAATTTAAGAACAAGGCAAAAAAGTAGAAAGATCTGTCTGGCATAAAGACTCGTATGAAACAAAAATGTCTCAGGAGTGGCAGAAGTAGAAAAGAAAAACTATGTTCAAGTGAATGTGTGTAACCCAGGTTCTGTTCCAAGAGTAATGAAACTGTGGACACGAGAAACCTCCAAGTTATGCTCTCTGCTTTACCACAAGACTATAAGCCATGTTTTCATGTCCTAGAAGGCGGAAGGATAAGGCAAATATCTGGAGGTTTGAAAAAGCTGCGGAACCGATCTGGGGTTTAGGTCCCTAGATCGTCGGTTCCACTTTTCAGGAAAGTTGTAAAGAGCGCACCTGAGCTTAGGCTTAGTGAGCCCCAGGAACGACTGCCTACCTAATAACCACTCACTCTCAGATTTAAAGCATGAAGGCTTCAGCCATTGATGTCAATCATAACAGAGAGCTGGCTGTTCAAGAGGGACCAGACAAGGATAAAAGCATGTGTCTGCAAGTATCCTGAAAAGTTAGCACTGTATCTATACATATATGGTATTAATATTTTTGCAATTCATCACACAGACTTTCTACTTTCAAGATTACCAGGCAAGGAAAGTGTCAATTCATTTCCCCCCTCCCCCAAGTCAATTTGATAAATCAAAATTAAAATACAAAGTATGCTGTATTTTGTACCATAGATGGAAAACACGTCATCTGTTTTTCACTTAAAATGCAAGACAAAATCCACTATGTTCCTCTCAGATATTGTGAAGTAATTATTACACAGCTATGTTTCAAATAAGCCCCACAAAACTGAGCTGCAATAGTGACCGTGGCTCAAAAGAAACAATATAATACTGTGCAATCAGCATAGAGTTTTGAAGAATGGTTCTAATGCACATGTAAGCTTTAAGAATTGTCAATATAAGTTGTAATTGAAGGCTTCCCTTTGATCAGTTATCTTGTGGCTAAAGGACCTGCCTAGGACATTGGAAACCAGACTTTGGGCTCTCTTCAGACTACAGAGAGGGGGGGAAAAAGGAGCTTGAAGCCACTTGCTTCAGCTGGTCAGGACAGTATCTGTTGAAGCTGGACCAACGTCCAGAAAAAGAGAGTGCAGGATTCATTGGCCCAGCAGAGAGAGTGACTCAGTGCTGCATTTGCGGATAGTCTCTTGTAACACAATAAAGTGATAGTCGAAATAACAGTAACATCTGACTGCTCATTTCTTGCAGCCCTAGATGGTCTTAATTTTTGTAGCTATTCTGATTCGGTATAAAAAACAACATCTGTATAGAAACAACATCGGTATAGAAAACAAACTGCCTGTTACATATGGGGATGTAATGTTAGGATGAAGTGCTTGTATTTTGAAGACGAATCTTGCTGGAACTTAAAAAGGAGGCAGTTCGGCCCCTAGAGATAATAAACAACTAGCAGTGGGGCAACAGCTACTAGTGGGTTAGCAGGATAACAGACAACTATTGGTGGGATGGGCAAAATAACATCCACATGATAGCAAAGAATTAAAAAAAAAAATCTAAACTCAACCCAAATTAACTACTGTAACTTAAGGTCTGTGTAATAAATGAGCTTAACCAAAAGCTGTTATGATAGCACTTGCTCATTCGCTCTGCAGACTGAAATAATTTCCCCCCACCCCTGCTGAATGTAATTTAATTTAACCTAATATAGGAAAAGGTGTTTTGCCTATGACAGTGAAGTATAAAACCAAATGATACTTAGTATCTAATCTTTTAGGTCTTTAAACAGACCTTCTATCCAAAACCACTTCCCTCACTGTTTTACCTTCAACATCATAAATTGCCTTTTGCCTACCCTGATGCAGAATCAGGAAATATTAAAATAAATATATCGGCTTTACCTGTAATGCACTGAAACTGTCCATCTTCTCTTCTTATTGTAAATGCTTCCCCTGGATTAACTTGCACAAGAATAACCTTAAAAATAAAAGTTTTTACAACCATTACACAGGAATATGTTACAAAATCCAGTATGCGCAAAAAAGATTTTCTGGAAGAAAAAACAACCCTTTTTTTTGCTGATTAATAAATACACTATTTTCCACTTCACACTGCTTGCAGCCTTCACTCCGCACAGAAAATGGATAAGAGCAAGAACAAATACAGATATTTTTAACAAGCATTCTTCAAAGAGTCAAGATGAGATTAAATTTGGGTAAAACAGTACTTCTACAAACTTCATTTTCTGGACTGCTTAGTGTAATTAAAAAAGCTATTCCTATTGCTTACACTATTTCAAAAACAAATTACATTAGCTTCAACATTAATCAAGCCATTATATAAAAGTTTCACAGGGAAGCCTAGAATTCCCAGTGTTTGAGTTTTAATCATTACGGCTTGGCAAACAGTTTTCAACATATGGAAAATACTGCGTAATTTCCTTCTTTTCATGGTCTAAGCATGTTTGTAGATTCATTAATGATAAAACATTATTAGAAGTAATGACAAAGTAAGCGCACCGGATGCATAGCATGAAACAATATGTACATTTTTATTTGGGGAAAGCTAATTATCCTAATTCTGTAAAACTAAGCAGTGTAGAACTGGTAGAAAAGCATACTTAATAGCTGAAATAAACAGAGGAAGTTTGACAGGTACCCCGAGAAGATGCCTGATACTGTTTCAGACTTCTGTATGCTAATTAAAGCCTGCTTTCCTGTAAGAAAAAAAAAGTTTATAACTACTGAAGAACCCAGATAAAATTATTTGGGGGGGGGGGGGAGAGGAGGGGAAGAGCAGGTACATTCCATAATTTTCTTTCTGGACACAAACTTTTCTCAGTCTAGCTTGCACGCATCTAAATACAGTATATATATCCTCCCCCCGATATGAATTGGTGTGTGACACAACTCCTTAATATCATGGCCAAAAAGGTAGTCTGTTAAATTGCTAAAGAAAGCAAAAATTGTGCTTGTTACTGCTTCTTTACAACAAAGAAAACAAAGAAACTTAAGCATTACTTATTTTAGGAATGCCAGATCTTCCTGTTTTGTTGAACTTTTTCCTTTGCTGCATCTTTCTTCACCACTAATCTGTTCAGGCTACCTTTCTGTGCCTCATAGAAAAGAAAGCGTGAGGAAAAGGCAAAATCACGTGAATTCCTCCTTCTTCGGTAGGGCAACTTCACAAAGTAATCAAAAGATGGTAAGCTCTGTCCTAACAACTTTGATGAGATTTGCTGGATATTCAGCATATTCAAACTTGGGCCATGTGGTTCAGCGTTCGAATACTGCTTTAGCTCTATTTTGAGCATACACTTTAAACATACCATCTTGTGTTGCTTCATCTGATGCAGTACTGTTACTGGGGAAGTCTCTTTAGAAGCCTTAGGCTTTTTGAGGAAAAAAATATGAACTAGATCACCATTTACATTTTATCATTTTGATAAATTTTCCTGATTTATATTCAGGCATATTTTAGATAAATTCAGTAAAAGTTAACATAGACAGTATGGTCTAAACTTAGAGACAAGAGAATCTTAGAAATGCTCTTGAAGTAAGACCCTATAAGTCTTCAGAAAATATTGTATTGCCAGAGTTTATCATATGTGTTTGAAGGTAGCATTTTAGAAACTGGATATCATCTTTAGTACAAGATAAACGAGGGAAATTTGAGTGGAGGACTTTAACAATTTTTCCTTCAGACTCCCCAAATAGGCATAGCTTTTTGAAGACACGTCCTTCATTGATTTACTTTCCCCTCCTTGCTATGATTAAAAATTTTAGCTTGACATATAGGCTGGAATAAAAGGACATCAAAGTTTTGCAGGGGTACATGAGACTGCCTCTTTGTCTATTAGTAGCCAGATCTGCACAAGTGTTTTGACTGACTTAGGATGCCTTAACTTCTCGGAGGAGCCATTCTGGCTGCAGCATGGGCACATCAAAGAACGTGCACAATTTTCAGTTCCATATTCTTGTTCTCCAGTGTGAACTGCAAGAATGAGAAAAGTTGTAAAGCTGTCAAGTCTTAGGGTAAATGGCTGGTGCAAGTCCCTTGACTACTGCTTCTGAAGTAACGGGGAAAGGGGAATGACTGGTATTACTTCATTGTTCCCACTTCTTGAATGTCAATGCCTGGCTCCTGCGGTTGGTAACCGAGGTAATGATGTTGTCTTAGGAATCTGCTGGTCTTTCTTCTCCAGATCTCTGCTGCAGGACATCTGAGTTGGTGGTTGGTGGTTCCTGCTAGCAAAAGTGAATTGAAGCACAGAGATGGGTGTCCTGGACCAGGGGGAGAGAACGAACGGGGGGGAGGGGGAGAACGAACGGGGGGGAGGGGGAGAACGAACGGGGGGGGGGGGAGAACGAACGGGGGGGGGGGAGAACGAACGGGGGGGGGGGGAGAACGAACGGGGGGGGGGGAGAACGAACGGGGGGGGGGGAGAACGAACGGGGGGGGGGAGAACGAACGGGGGGGGGGAGAACGAACGGGGGGGGAGAACGAACGGGGGGGGGAGAACGAACGGGGGGGGGGAGAACGAACGGGGGGGGGGAGAACGAACGGGGGGGGGAGAACGAACGGGGGGGGGGAGAACGAACGGGGGGGGGAGAACGAACGGGGGGGGGAGAACGAACGGGGGGGGGGAGAACGAACGGGGGGGGGAGAACGAACGGGGGGGGGAGAACGAACGGGGGGGGGAGAACGAACGGGGGGGGGAGAACGAACGGGGGGGGGAGAACGAACGGGGGGGGGAGAACGAACGGGGGGGGGAGAACGAACGGGGGGGGGAGAACGAACGGGGGGGGGAGAACGAACGGGGGGGGGAGAACGAACGGGGGGGGGAGAACGAACGGGGGGGGGAGAACGAACGGGGGGGGGAGAACGAACGGGGGGGGGAGAACGAACGGGGGGGGGAGAACGAACGGGGGGGGGAGAACGAACGGGGGGGGGAGAACGAACGGGGGGGGGAGAACGAACGGGGGGGGGAGAACGAACGGGGGGGGGAGAACGAACGGGGGGGGGAGAACGAACGGGGGGGGGAGAACGAACGGGGGGGGGAGAACGAACGGGGGGGGGAGAACGAACGGGGGGGGAGAACGAACGGGGGGGGAGAACGAACGGGGGGGGAGAACGAACGGGGGGGGGAGAACGAACGGGGGGGGGAGAACGAACGGGGGGGGGAGAACGAACGGGGGGGGGAGAACGAACGGGGGGGGGAGAACGAACGGGGGGGGGAGAACGAACGGGGGGGGGAGAACGAACGGGGGGGGGAGAACGAACGGGGGGGGGAGAACGAACGGGGGGGGGAGAACGAACGGGGGGGGGAGAACGAACGGGGGGGGGAGAACGAACGGGGGGGGGAGAACGAACGGGGGGGGGAGAACGAACGGGGGGGGGAGAACGAACGGGGGGGGGAGAACGAACGGGGGGGGGAGAACGAACGGGGGGGGGAGAATTCAGCAATGATGGAGCCCAGCACTGTACCGAAGCTCATAATGTTGTCAGACTTTCACTTCTCTGAGGGCTTCTCAATTTCACAGCCAACAGGGCTGGGAGACTGCCTGACTAAACGCTTCTCCTCTGTCAGATGAATTAGATGCTCAGTTCTCAGGGACATGAAATAGATCCTTTTTTCTCTGCAATATCAGTCTGCTTGATGCCTAGTTACATTTTTGACTGGCTCCCACTTTCAGCCTTGCTTTTACACTGTAGCCACAACTGTTCCCAGCCAGGCTGTATTTGTTGGCAAGAGCGCCAAAAGGCAGCCGGAATCAGGGCTGAAGTAGTTTCCCAAGTTTCAAACATGGCTGGTTTCAAAAGTCTTTGTGCTGGGGTAAAGTGTGTCAATGTGACCACTGCTGGTTCTCTGCCTTTTACTTGCTGCTGAACACCACAGCATCATCATTGCTTTGAGGAGGACGTTTTTGACACTCACTTGCCTCCCGAGTAGCTGCAAATTGCAATAAGAAAAATTAAAGCTGCACACTTGGAGGGAGACTGATACCTTCCTGGCCAGGAGAGATACTACCAAAGAGAGAGGGTCACCCACAGAGATTCCCTCTTAAATAACAAAAGCCTGCTACACATAATCAAAGATGCAAAGAAATTTCTATGAAAGATTCATGTTACCTTTTTCTTTAAGGTGTCAGGCATTAGGCAAATAAAATCTACAGGCTGCTAGTATTTATAACTTTCCCATCTCATTCCAGGCTTCCCCTGTGCAGACTTGCATATTTCATTCTCCAGCACGCTACCTCAGGAATCTTGATGTCGGCATTTACCAAAATTGAGCCCGTGGTCTCACACACCAATTACTCTAAATCTCAGTTTCGTTCCACTCTTGGGCAAAATCTTCATGTTGGCTAGCACTAAATGAAAAGCTTTGGAAAAAACTTATGGTTCAGCCTCTTTTCCCATGCTTCATTCTGTGCATGACAAACCCTGTTGCTTCATTCACAAAAGCTCTCCAAAAGCTAATATGCATCATTCCATCTAGATTTCTGCTGCCTGCTCCTCTACAATAATTACAATAACCTGAAGAACTCATTTGTGATTTATCAACCTCAGTGAAAGGCATGCCTAACATAGCCACTTTTCAAATGCCATTTCTTCTTCTAAAGCAACTGAGCATTAAGGACTTCACAACCCTAACAAAATAATGGGAACTTAAGACTTGCCCTAGAATCCTACATATGCATCTCAAACACAGCCAACTATAACAAAACTTAAGAAAATCTAAACATGTAATTTCTCAATGCTAACACGACTGTGACAACATATTTTTTCTCAAGTTCAAAATATGTTAAGTCACTGCTACTAAGAAATGGAGTATTAGGTCAACAACTAATTTTGTCATTTTCACTGTGACTGAAAATTGTTTCCTTTAAACAGATATTTAATGATGATCCACATGACCTCAGTGCAGTTCCTGATAAAAGGCAGTCTATATCAACCACATTATCAGCATCTCTTTCCTGGAGAGATTAGCATACAAATTGATGTGACTGCAGCTATACACTTATCCTAAAAAGTTCTTGCATGAATGAAACAAAATGACTGGCCAATATGACTAAAGCATGAAATACCTGAAACACCAGCTCCCAGCCAGAGTTTTAACAGTGAAATTTCATTACTTTTCAGTGGTATTTAATTCATTTTAAGAAAGGACATTTTAGATGATTAATCCTGATCAAATGAACATTTTAAACTTTTTTGGTGGTTCAATTAAATAGGCATGGGTTACAGAGAATTTTTATTTCTTAGTGCAATGGTAGCCACAAAATCCAGCCTAATACACAGAAAAGCTTTGCAGAAAGGAACAGTACTGATTAAAACCCTTTTTATTATGGAATATTTGACTTTTCTTTTCCTAATATTAAAAGCATTACTTTGCTGCTCAACCACGTTTCAAGGTACATAACTTGGATTGGCAAAGGCCAATTTTCCCAACAAGACTGAATTGTGCCATATATTAGAAAGCTCAGTAGGGTTTTGCTGAAATCCCTGTTTTAACTTAGCTGCTCAGGCCAAATAATATTAGAAATGCCCTCATGGCTGTATCAGTGGTCCAAATCGGTGGTCCACCTAGCCCAGTACTCTAACATAATAACTGGAAATACTATTTAGGGACAGCATGTGAACCTGACCACTTTTTGCAGTTCATCTCTCCACTGTTCATGGATCTGCTTAAACTCTTTGAACCTGCTCATACCGGTTGTCCCCACAGCCTAGGGCAGCAAGTTTCTGAAGCTCATCTTTCTTTTATCCATGTTAAACCAATCTCCTACTAGTTTTCAAGTGCTCCCTAGTTCTTGTATATGAGATTTGGCGGACAACAATTCTGAAGAAGTTTTCTCCATCTTCATTATTTTGTAAATTGTAAATCATATTTCGCCCCCTCCCTGCTCCTAGTCTCTGCAAACTTCAGTGGCAGTGTTTTTAGTCTCTTAAGACAACTGTGCCATCCCCTTGACTGCTTCAGCAGCACCTAAACCCACATCTACATTAGCAAATCAAGCAGCGCTCAGGAACGTTGCTGGGCTCTGAAAAACAATGACCGGTGATGATAAACTGTTACAGTGATCCTTAGCACAATTTTGCCTTGCATCAACAAGTATTCTCCCAAACAATTCTGAAAACTATGCCAAGGCCCATTTTTAACACACGTTTTGCACACAGATGCACATTCTGGACTGTAAGATAGCTTCCTAGAGCAGACTTTTTCCATGATAGCTAGCCTCAGTCTCTGGGAACATTCCTGAGCCCATTTAAATTGCTGATACATAAACACTGCCTGCCAGTAGGCTGAAGAAGCATTAAAATGTTTTGCCTTTTTGAAGGACTAGTTAAGGGACACCCTCTTTGAAGATCTATTCCAGATGTTAATCAACTTGAGTCAGTTTTATAAGAAAAATAGGCTTATAAAAATAATTCTACATAAAACAGTTTTTAAGATTTCTCTCCAAAGAATTCCGTATTAAAGTATAATTTTATTGCAGTTCAAGTCATAAGATCAAGTACTACAGAGATACCTAAAAAAAAAAAAGATTTTGACATACTATTAATTATAACAACAGATGTAACAATAATTTCATTTGAAGATCTCATATGTGATTTAGCTTCAGACTATCAGCATGAGCTAGGGATGAGAAAAAGTATTCTGATTTTGCATCTAAAGAGTGTAAGGCAGTAGTAGTGTTCAAAAAACAAAAAGCTTAATACTTCTTATTTTGTAAGTAAACTCAACTATCTGCAAGAGAATCTAGACAGTGTTTCCAGGTACTGAACCAAGTTGGGAGGTGAATGCTTTTTCAAGTCTTCATTTTATTTCTAACTCTGAAAAAATGAATTTGATAAAAAATGGCTGAAATTGGAAAAAAAATCAGAAGACTAAGGATACAAATAACAAAAAACAGAAGAGACACCTGTGCAAGACAGAGCTGCAGCCATCTCAAGTCAGAGGGCTGCTCCCCAAAAAAGGAAAGTTTCAGACCAAATGGTAATGCCAGAAAGACCCTGAAGAGGCTTTTATCATCCCAAAGTAAAGGCTACAGAAGCCAAAATAAGATTCCTATACACATATCTCTCCACCGATATGATTGCAGCAACGTCTTTCAAAGGCAGAATGGCAACAATGTAAAATACAGCTAATTCATGTCTTACAAATCCTTGTCTTTATGAATCCAGCATACTTTCTTAAACAGACTGTTTTCATCATGTCAGATGAAGATGCAGGTTAACATATTTCTTCACCGGAGCAAACGAGGGACAGAGTGGTGTTTAAGATATAGACCTAACTAATCCTGTTGTTTTCAAATGTTAGCTTGCACACTAATTAAATAAGGCCAAAAAGCCCATTAACTGCACTGAGATAACAACTAAAAATGACCCTTCACACAGTCAGTAAGATGCACACTTCTGCAAGCTACTAACGGAAGGACTGACATATTAGCAGAGTGCCAGGTTTCAAGGTAATTTCAGCTAGCTGAGAAGAAGGAAAGGCAGCATAAGACTGTGGCACCACAAGTGTGCATTTACATTACAAACTACGGGAGAAAGTTTTCCAAATGCCAAAAAAGTCACAAGAACATGATAAAGGATAGATGGGCTTGCACAATTAATGACTGTTCACTGCAGACACTACACGCCTGTCTTCACCAGCTGGTTAGTAAGCAAGATTGAAATAAAACCTATGGACTTTACCACAAAGCATCAATACCAAAGTTGGGTTAATCTCTGTCCTAGGCCCTAGCTGAGGTGAAAGGCTCACACAGTAGGGAAACAAAAGAGCTTAAGCCTAAATCACAAGTGGTGACAGTTTTAAGGGAATATCTTTCCATAGCAGAAACTGTAAATATAACTGGAGGTTAAAGATATTTCTATCCCTGAGGGGGAAATAAAAGGGAAGTCACACTTTCTAATAGGTAAAACCTGAAAGTTGTCATTCAGATTTAAAAAAAAAAAAAAGTTTCTTAGTTGTCTGCCAGGATTCACTCACTACCTAATAAGAGATGTTTCACGGCAAGTTTTCACACATTTTTGTTCTTTTGCTCCCCATTATATGCATGCAGAGGAAGTTCTCTGAACAGACCTCAAAGGCTAAAGAACGAGGCTCCCTCCCCAAACACACACACGTGTGTATGCACACATGCGTGTGATACAGCCTTGCTGTAAGGAAAACAAGTCAGAAACAGGGAAAAGAGCATCTCCAAAATATTCTCCTTCTTCTATCAACTATAAATACAGTTGATCTGTGAGGGAAAAGAGATTTTTTGGGGAAAAAACTATGCAAAAGATTACTGCTATTGTCTGATGCATCCAAAGGTAATATTTTGAACATACTGTTCAGAATCTAGAAGTTTAAATTTAAAGTAAAAAGTAAATGACTGCCTGGAAGTACAGTGAGGATTTTTAATGTAGGCACAACAGCAGTAAAATCCAGAATTAAGACAGTTGCTAACCTTCTCCCCCACCCTGCTGCATACAGGTATAAAGATCTACCTGATTTGCAGAAATATTTGCAGATCACAGGTTTGAACAAGGTTTATAAAGAAGAGACTAGTTTAAACTTACTACACAAGGATGATTCTTAGTATTGCTTAAACTGTGGTTTTACAATGTGTAATACCTGTATTTTTAAAGGGACAGGACTGAAATACAGTCCTAATTCTTCTGAGCCAACACAAACACCAAGAGATTCAGTTAAGATGTAGCCAAAATTTGTTTACAAATTTAGTATTCAAAGTGACATTTCCAAATCTTTAGTAGCAGGTAAACTACTCTCCCCAAATAAAAGCTTTTATACCTGAAAGATTCTGTATCTGTAAAAAAGTTATTAGCAATTGAATATACAACACTAATTAAAAAACATTTAGTTTTCCTAATACCTATGGGTTGATTTCTAACCAGTGAAGTCTTAGTTGAAAGAAATCAAAATTATCATTTTAGAGTTGGTGGGATACGAGCCAAACATTTTTATATTTTCATTAAAGAAAAACCCATAAGTGTCAAGCTTTTTATTTTAGACCTCTCCGAAATATATACGTTCTCAAACACATCTGTCAGCATCAAAGATTATCAGCCTTTTGAAGGGGAAAAAGGGGAAAAACAAAGTTAATTTTTTTTAATCCAGGCTAAAAACAAAACAAACCCCAAAATACATTACACTACATACATTGCATCACACGCGAAGTTGTGGGATAAGCGCACGTGAGCGCTGCTGCCGTGTTCTTTCCACAGGCTAGTGCTGTCCATCACCACGCAGACAAGAAAAGTAAAGGAACAGAGTTGAATTCCAGCGTAAAGAGATATTCAGAATACTTCCCCTTCCCCAGCCCCACTACCTACAAATGAAGGGCATAAGAACTGAATGAGTTACTTGATACCTTCTTCTAAAAGAAGTTAGTTATGCTTCATGAATTCACATATTATTCCAGAGTGAGTGAAATCTGAGAAAATTTTCCAAATGAATTAAAAGCCTCTGAAAATACATAGGAATGCTAATAGATCTATCACTAAATATATCATAATAAAACAATGCAAACCCTTAGCAGCAAAACAAACTCAGATTTTGGCATAGTTATTATTGAAAATGTGGGGAAGTTGGTAAGAAGGCAAGGAGAAAGTGGGGGGAAAAACCCCAAAGATATTACTTTAATTTTATCCATTGCAAAATCATATATAGTATGAAGAAGAGTATGTTATATTACAACTGTGGTTATGGCATATTTGAAAGAAATATATAATAATAAGGGACAGCTCCTGTACAACAGGAAGGATTATAAATTGGAACAAAATAGTACTACTGAAAAGCAAGGCTCTGGTTTTGTCCAATTCTACTGTACCCCAAAAGATAACATGTTTCTAAACAGACCTCTGAAACCATAATTTTAAAAAAGGATCAATCAATCGATTTCTATAAAAGCAGAAATAATACTCTTTTCTGAGGTGTTTTACTAGGAAGTAGAGACAAGAGCTTCAGGGTTGTGGGGTTGTTTCTTTTAAATGAAAACATCTGTATTTAGCATTATATTGGTATAGGAGCTGAATAAGTAGCAAACAATTGTCAAAAGAAAATGACAAATGATGGAAAGACTGCATACTAAAATCTTATCTCTGAATGCACTAGTAAGATTACAGCACTGTAAAAAAAGAAAGCAGGGGTTTGTCTAAAAATATTGCCAGTGAAATTAGCTCAGCAGTACTGATGAGAAGTATTTTTAGTCAAAAGGACAAAGGTAAATTCAATTTTCAATTTTAAACAATTCACAAAATCAGGAAAAAATTCTAGCTAACGATCTTGGTCATTCTGACTTCAAAAATTTTTAAAACACTCAACTAAACCTGTTTAGAGGGTGGTACAGCCAAGTCCTTTTTAAGATGTGTACTGTATTTTTAACAGCCTGTCTGTAATGAAATTAAAAGAGGAAAACTGGGTGTATTTCTGTATTTTAATCCTGAAAAGGGTGAAGATAACACAACCCACAACTTCTAGGCAAAGCCCCATTTGTGCTCTGTCATTCGGGTACGTATTCAGAACACTTACATTTCCCTCTGCGAATAGCTCAGTCAAGGTGATCGTTAGCAGCATGCTTAATCTAGTAACCCGTTGCAAAAGCCTGAGCACTTTCACTTACTGTTGCTCGCATCCTTCTATTTCTCTCATTCAACTGGTGCTACCCACAATGACAAGAGACGAAGGAAGATGCAAGAGCCACCACGCCGGACGCTCCAATCGGCTCCATTCACTAAAGACCGAGGCAATCATCGCAGACGTGCTGGGCACCGGCCCCCCTTCATTTCACAGGGCACCTGAACCAAAACGTCATACCAGAGTAGCCCACTTTATCTTCCTCTGGAGCTGTGCCTCCATAAAGCATGTGGAGGGAGGATGCGAAAGGTAGGGTCAATTATTGATATAGTCAGCAATACCTACCTCAAGCCTTCCTTCCTATCAAATTAGCCAATGTACAGCGAGCTTCCTGCTGTACACCACTGTATCATGTCACCATAGCAACTAAATCAACAAATAGCTACTGCCGCATCTGCTTCAGGACCATCTAACATCAGTCAACAGAAGGTTCAGATTTAAGAGAACAAAGCTTCCAAATATATTCCACTTTATAACTGTGTTTTTAATTTAGCCTCCTGATTCCCATATAGGCTACATGAGCTGGGAATGAACCAACTTCTGACTTTACACTTGAAGATACGATGCAACTCATGACTTGAGATTGCAAGCAAGTCAGAAGGGAGGGGGGAAACCACACACTGCATTACAGAATAAAAAATACAGTCACCAAATGGATATATATTTTATTATACTTATTCTTAAATACTTTGTACTGTGCATTTTTCAGGAACATTAGGAGACGTGAAAAGAAAAAAGTACATTCCCCAAAATATAGTGCTTTACAGATCATTATTTACATACATCTGCCTTAACTAAGACCATAATCAGAAAGATTTATTAGATATTTGTATTTAAGACATTTCAGCTGGTTGACTACGATGGTTTCCCTCTATTACTTTCCACTGAAGAACTGAACTGAAATCACCCAGTATTAGTTTTTGGCAAGCTCACATCTACCGTCGTTAACCCAATGGTAACTGGGGTCCATTGGCGCACTCTCACCTGCAAAAAGCCCGCTGTGTGGAGAGGCACAATCATCCCTCTCTTCCCAGGGGAAGGGACTTCAAATACCACATATGCAGCAGTCTGGCTCAAGTCTTAACCCAGAGGCAGACAATATATGAAACAAGTCTTCATAACAACTTGATAACTGGAATGTGACATTAGATTACTGGTTAAATATTGCCTGAGGTATAGAAAACTTTAGAAGTATTTTGACAGTAATGTCTTCAAAAGTAGTAAGTATATAATGTAAGCGTATGCACACATACACACTTTTATGTAAAGTGACTCAAATCTACAGTCCAATTACCAAAAAAACCCCAAAAGTAGTTTTCTGCTCATGTATGTTCAAATGTTAGGAATATAACTTGCACAGCATGGAATTCTTTACCAAGTAAACATTTGCTAGGCTCAAGGTATTAGCTAACCAGAACCATTTTATTGTCTAGAATATTCATCTTTAGGATTCAAAGGGGCTACTTTTCCATCAGTGTACACAGTGCTTTGTTTCAGTCAAAATCACTATGCTTAACTTGGCTCTACAAAGCACAGTCCAGTGAACAGGGAAAATTGGATCCTAATTCTATTGCAGCTCTGCCACTGACTTACTGGGATTTGTAGGTTTGTCACCTCTTCTATGCCATAGTTCTCCCATTTGTAGGACTAGGACAGTGGTATTTGTGGCTTCTTAAAGGCTACTGATGAAAGAACATCGTAAGACTTCAGTGCTGTTATTCATTAGTAGCGCAGGAGCTGCCAGATGGAACCACATCCGTGGTCCATCTAAGGTGATGCCAGTCATGAACATAACAGTCATTTTTTCATTGATTTTTGTGTTCAAAATATGCTGTCCATATCATAATGATACTAATGAGCCTATAAACCAGTCCTTCCCAGAATCAAAAGTACTAACATTTTAAAAACTAGTTAAATGGACAAATGCAAAAGAAGTATGTAATAGGTATTACAGACCATGTAAGAACATAAAACAGGAAGAAAGCAACTGGCAAATCAGTAATAAAAAATGAACTAAAATGACTTTAGTGTTTGACAATTTAAAACAATTTAATAATTTCATGCTTGTGAAAAATGTAATTTGCAACTAACCCTTTCTTAAAGGCATCTTTCAAAGATCGATATAGGAAAATCTTATCAGATTTCCTAAATACTTCCTCCCTTGCCATCTATTATGCTGAACAACCTATAAAAGGTTCTAAAAACTAAGTTGAGCTCTTGTACTACTTCATAGTGCTTCATGGCAGACTAAGCACACAACATTGCTGTGGTATCTATATGGAAAAGTAATATTAGTAGTTTTTCTTTTTTTGTCTTAAGTTCTCTTCTGCTTTTAGTATGGCTGATAGAAGAAAGCACGCTTCTCATCCTCATTTACAGGCATCCTAGACATTGATCTTTGTCCAATTAACACGATGCAATGCTCTTAACACTAAAATTGTAATATGTTACATTTCTCACCAAATTTATTTGAGCAAATTCCAATTTATAAGTGTCATACAATCACACAATTCTCTATTCTAACATCTGTTAATACTGACTGATAACCTAACTCCTTCATATATGAAGATAACGAAGATCAGAGGAGATCGTCTGGGTACTAAAGACTATTAACAAAGCTTGATTTCAGGACTAAGGAGGAATATTTTGTTTTTTAAACATAGACATTATCTCAGCTTGGACACTTTGGCTGATTCAGATAATCGCAGCATGTCCCAAAGAACGTGAGAGAAACTTTTCAGTGACAATCTTCTAAAGCCTATGTGTATTTTCAGGGGTGAGAGCAAGCAACTCACATTGTGCCATTTTTCTAAAATACAGCTGATGGAGATAATAAAAATGAGCAAACATTTCATCTTTAACACTGTTACAAGACACTGTCAGCACTACCGTAAGGACTCAAGAGGCAGAATATCCCTAGAAGCAACTAGAAAGAGGAAGAGGTTGGAAAGATGACTAGACTGTTCAGTGGCGATGAGATTTGAAAAACAGAAGATTTCAGTAAGTTTTCACTGCTTTTTGTTGTAAGACGTGTTGGAAAGATCTGAGAATTGGAGGTCACTTATCAGACAAATCTAGAGTGATTTTATTTACAAAATTTTTTTTTTTTAAATAAAGATTCTTACTGTACTCATTAGATGTCCTCTCTGTTGTGTCCCCCCCAGGCCCTGGAAGAAAAAGGGGTAATATCAGAAAGCTGATCACAGGTTGAAGAAATAGATGAAGAGCAGGAGATGTGTTTTGTAAAAATAAGTTTTCTGAGCAGAACTACCTTAGGATAAATGTTAAAATTTGCATCTAATGTGACTGATAGAGATGTTCAGGACTTCTCATTAGTATCTAACAGTGTCAGTGTATGTTCCATAAGTGTCTGTGCACCATTTGTTATTACTGAGAAATATTTACATTTTTAATCTACTTATTGTTTCTGCTTTATCTCTTTGCTTTTGCATTTTGCAATTCTTACAGCTTGGCTAAGCGGTCTTGATTTCTCTCATCTACAGCAAGCTCAATTTGTTTCATTAGCATTGAAACAGTCTGTGGTTAGTAGATAGTGTACAGAAGACTTGCTATTTAGAATAGTCCCACTAGAGTATCTTTAAAATCATAAAGCATAAACATAAGGCTAACAGAAGGGTTTCCATGTTTCAAAGAATCTGAATAGAACAGAAACATTTGTGCTTCAAAGTTTTAAGCTAATCCTTGTTTACTAAGGATTATAAGGAAACAATGTTAGGAGCTGTCCCTGAACTTTGAAACTCTGAATCATCTGGTCCTGGTCATTGGTTAGAAACATCAATCTCTATAAATAAAAACTGCAAGACTAACCAGATTATTCTCATTTCATGAAGGTTTGCTGTTTGAAGTCCACATGACTAGCTTTACACTGCTAAGCAAAACTGAGCGAGGGATAGAAAGCATAACACACAGCAAAGTGGTGAGGGCCAAGCTTGCAGCTCAGACTTTTTAAGGGCTAGCCTCCTAATAAGCAGGCTTAGGTACAGTGCTAATTTGCACCAGTCCAAAACAGAAATTGGGGAATAAGCTTTCATCTAAGTTGTATCTAGATGCATTAAAAGGTAGAAGACTGTCAACTTAATTTTGGAAAGCAGTAAGTAATTTAACAAAGGCTGTTGTCTGAATTGAAGATGCTTGTGTCCATGACAATTCCCCCTCCCAAAAAAGTTGAGTGCTTAAGACGCTACAAATATTTATGTACACACTTAAATGTTCAGAGAATCAACAACTTAAATTTTCTAATACTGCTGTAGAAATGAAGTGCTATGCATTGTTCAAAAAACTCAGGCACTTTGCAGATTTTTAACCTGATTCACAACAATTTTTTAAATATCATATTTAAAATGAAAGCTTTTCTCTTCCTGTAAATGATCCCATCTTGTTCACAACTCTTACAGAATCAAAATACCCTTGCAATTATTTTAACTGAGCATCAATCTAAAAGACTTTTTCAGCTGTACTTCAACTGTATGTATTCTGAAATTTCAGCCCTTTGACTGCAGCCTGTACCAGCAGTTGCCAGTAGAGTACTGTATGTTGAGTAAGTATTATTCAATGTTCCACTATGCTAGAAACACTTCTGAAGACTGCCTCCCTCCAGTCTCTCTGAATCAGTCTTAAAGATCCTAATGCTGAAAAGAGATGAAGAATTAGTGCTGGTTAGCACTACTTTGAAACAAGCTAAGCAGTTGCGTCATCTTTATAGAGCCTGTCATTAATATTTTGCCTCTGTACAATACCTAATAATAAAAAGAAATTCCACAATGAATCTTACAAACATTATGAGAGCTAACTGAGATGAAGAAGCTGAGGCAGACAGCTACCTGATTTGCTAATGACAATGAGAGTCAATGGCATTCCTAAGAATTGAACTTAAGCCTGAGCATTCCAACTTTTTTACTTAAAAGAATTTCCTTGTCTATGAACATATCTGAAAAAGCATGCAACCAGTTTGGCATCCACTGAGAAACAATATACAATGTTATAAAGCAGTCATGATCAACCTGTGACCTAACAGCTGAATACCTTATTTCAGAGAGGTCAGAGCTACAATTGATACTCCATTTCTGTGGGCTGAGACAGAGCCATTTCAGCGCTCATCCTGCTTTCCTTCAACCTTCCAAGGCACAAAAAAGGAGAACCCAGAGAGCAGGACAGACACTTGGTTTATTTCTCTCCTCTATAAACAGGAAGTTACCAAAACAGCAGGTCACTCATGGAGATCCTCACCAAGTGCGCAGCAGTTGAGTTCATTCTGGCTGTGCAGCATTCTGTAATTTATATTGGAATTACTTCTAGGGCTGAAATAATAGGCGGGTGAGAAAGTACAACTTTCTCCTTTTCTCCCTATCTTGAAAAAAGATAATTTATTCTAAAAATCAGAATTCAGCTCAACAACTCAATTTTTATTTGTATTAAAGTATAAATACCCTTTAAAAATAATCACTCTGCAATGAAATTATGGCAATCGATAGAAAAATTCAAGTAGAATCAAACTGAATTTGGACATTCAGCTTCTAAAGAGTTTACAAGATTTACAAGCCACTAGTTTAGGAAGTAGATGGACTAGAAGACAACAGTTTTGTATTTAACATTACTTATGACAGCTTAGATTTCTCTTCTCTGATACAGTAATAAGTCAGGGACTCATTTAAGACTCTTGAGTATGTTTTTCTAACATTTCTACCTTAAACAAGTGCAAAAGGAAGTGTCAAAGGGAGAACTGTATTCTGAATTTATTCAAAGTAGCATTTCAGAAGAGGATTTAGCATGCTAGAGGTTTCAACAGTGCTTCTAAAATATCCTTTCCTTAGATGTTCTCTCCACACATGCAACTTTATGTGGAGCCGAGTTTCACTGTATATCAAAGCACAGTGCGACACCATGAAATGGAGCTGGAAGAGAAGCGGAAGGCGCTTCCCTCAATTTGATCAGGTTGGGGGAAGGTGACATCACTACCGGAGCAAGGGCTCCAAGGGAGATGTTTACCCTTCCCCCATCCTTTCCCCGATATCTTCTCCTCCCTTTTCAAAAGGAAAGGGAGAGAAAGTACGAGGCAAGGATCATTTCTGCTGGTGTCTAAAGCCGAATCTACTTCTTCCAGAAGAATGTCACTCTGGGTGCTCTATAAAATGTTTTAATTCTGGAACATGCAGAGGGTTAGATGGACTTTGGCCAGTTAGAAACTGAGAAACCTCTAATCATCAGGAAAAGCAGGCTTCAACTAGCAAGGGATGCAGTTCAGGATTACTTGTTTACAAAAATGTATAATTCCCATGTATTTTAAGAGTAAAGATTTTGTAGTTAAGATACACCTTTGCAAGGCAGTCCTCACTCCTTTGTCATAATTTACAAAGAACTTACAACTGCTGACTTCCGAGGAGTTGTGCGCAAGCAGTAAGGGTGATTTTGTTGGTCTTGGACTTTGGTATTCTGGTCCTGGCTTACTTGATGCACGTGTCCCACAAAGAAGATGATCAGTCAACATGACTAAGTGCAGGACACTGCTTAGACATTACTGCAGCCTTTCAAATCTTGCTGAAAAAGGAATGCAGACCCAAACTGTGTCCACTTGCAACAGATTGCAGAGAGGAACTGGGCTATCTCAATACTTGTAGCTCCAGGCAACTTGCACTTTCTCACCAAGAAAAAAGTGCACAGATCTTTAGTCACCTTGCTAAAACAAACAACAAAAAAGATCATCTTCTAGATATGCTTATTTCTCCCCATTGACTATATGGGAAACCCAGAGCAACCAACTTGGACTTAAAAATCTGATTTTCAGATGTCATCCAATCTCCCAAATGTCAGTATCTAAAGAGATTCATTCCACAGGGGTGGAAAACCTGTCTCAAATCTCTTAGGATGAATCTATTATATCAGAGAAACCAAAATTTATCTGCAAATCATATTATGCAACTGAAGTCAGACACTTCAGAAGAAAAAGAAGACTATTCAGAAAAATTTTATATGAGGATAGTTCATTCTGTGAGTTTCCATATTGAATATGAATAGGAAAGTTTGAACTACGCATCCTTCATTCATGTTTCTACATTTATTGTTTTTAGACAGTGAATATTAAAATACATGTATTTGGATGCAAATATAAGCTATGCAATAAATCTGACGTTGCTTCTTGCTAACCAAGAGCAGCACTCTATTCACACATACAAAGCACCTGAGAATTTTGAATCCTCTCACTTTTTCCTTGGAGTAATGATGTTCTCTTCTAGAAATTTAAAACAAGTTTTCAGTGCATCTGCAGTATATTTAAGATATTTTTCCAGGACGAATTATCACACAGATCCATTAATCAACACTGGAAAAAATGCAGCTCGATGATCAACTTTTGTAAGCTGGAGCTTCAGCATTATATGCTGAAGACTTCCAATGAACTCCAGTGAGCACAATTCAGGTGCATTTCAATGTTATGAAGTCACTGAAGGATGAAGGAATAATTGTCAACTAAAACCAAACTTAATGAATCCTTGAAAGGAAAAGTTAAAGACATATCTGCTAATTCAATAGAGCTTGGGGGAGGGAGGGAGGCAGGGAAACACAATGACAGAAGCAGCCATGCATGTACTCTATGAATTCAACACACAGACGAAGGAAAGGGAAATGGCACAACATGGAAAGCTGTGAGAACAGTCATAACTGTATATGTTGTTAAACTTGACTTTTAACACAGATTTTCTCATCCAGACTATAAATCATATGCAGTTCTAGGCTTGATTTTCAGCAGCAAGGCAAAAACAAAGCAAGCTGGAAGCTGATAATGTACCATACGCTTTCCAGAAACAAAAGTATCAAAACTAAAACAGGACAAAACATTCAGTAACCTAGTTTATATCTTCATTGTATCTCTGCTGTAACTCCACATAGGTAAACAAATAATCTGAAGGCCGAAAGAAAAAGGGGCTTCTCAGAATTATTTTATTTTTATAGTAGTCTAGTACTCTGCTTTCTGAAGACTTCTTCCTATGATAACAGGCTAATACCAACTTCAAGGTCAGAAGTCTTAATATTTAAAGAAATTGGTTTTGAGAAATACTAACTTTCAGATTTAATGCTAAAGGCCTATTTGAATTCAAAGAATTCACTTAAACTCACACACACTATATATATACACACATATATACACACACACATCTATATACAGCTATCTATCAGTTAATGAGATTAAAAGCAAATGGTATGTTTCATCTCAGTGCTGTTTGAATAGTTTCCAAAAAAAAAAAAAAAAAGTCCGCTTGGAAATACTTTATAGGATTCATGTGTTTTTTTATATCCCACTAAAATGTGGGCTAGGACTGAGGATTTCTAGTACATGGAAAACCTGGGGCTTTTTCTGCCCAAGTGAAGGCTTTTCTCCCTGTGATTTGATATCACTTTGAACTGGAGATAAACAAACGTGCTCAAAACTTGAAGTTAATTTTAACTTCTCAGTTGAGAGCACCTAATGAACAGAGGGAGCCTGAAAGTCTTGAATGTCCTAGTTATTACTGAGCTTACCACTGTTTCCAGACTCCCTGCTGCAGAGAGGGAAGCAAAGCCCAGCTTAAAACAGAATGTCCCAGCGGCTCTGGGATCACCAGGGCCCTTCAAGAGCCCACATTGTGGGAAGCTTCTGGAATTTTCTGGATATTAAAATCCCAAAGCCTCAGGACAGGCTCTATCACAAAAATCCTGGGTTTTAGGCTTTCTAACAACACACTGGGAGCTGGCATCTAGACAAACTGCTGACTCCCTGGGCTTTCAGACTCAACTCTATAGTGGTAAGTCTGCAGGCCTTCACAACAGATCACTTTTTTTTTTTTTTTTAAACAAAATTCTGTTGCACCAAAGAATTTCTGACTGGCTCACTGATAACAAATAGTGCCAACTACTTAAATATTTGCAAAATAAAGTCTGAATGCAAAAATCTGCTTTTGTAGAGATTTGCTGACTACATTGGTTGCCCACCAGAAAACAGATGCAGGATTAAGGTCTGATGATATAATAAGAGTTCTACGTTTCACTATTAGCAAGTTAACTCACTTTTTTCATTGCATTATTAAGTCCATAAAGTAGAATGTTAGACATTTTTGCATTCAGTCCGTATCCCTGGTTGATCACAACATGCAAATAATAGACTTACACAAGTCTTTCTCAGGTAGAACTTTAATAATTATTACTTACATTAACTTGCCAGATATTTCTTGGGACACTAATTTCTCAATTTGTTGTTTTGATTTCCATGAAGAATGTACTTTTCATTGCCTCTCAGACAGTAATATTAATAAGCAGGAGACCTACCTCCAAATATTGAGACTATTTCCTAAAAGAAAAATTGATAAAGGACCTAATTTTATGTCAACATTTGATTTCTGCTACAAAGTTAATATATATTAAAAAAAAATTAGCCTTACAAATAGAATAATTACATCAGATCAGACCAAAGGTCCATCTAGCCTAACATCTCACCAGCAACAGTGGACAAAGGTTGGTTCCTAGAGAAGGATGTAGGAAGGCAAGCATATAGTGATACCTCCCTAGAACACTTGCCCCGTTTCTAGTTGCTCTTGCCTCTGATGCTTCCTAAACAGAAATACTGTCTTTCTATTCAACAAACCTGAATGAATTTTTACTCCCATGAATCTCTTTAATTGCTTTTTGAGCTTGTATAAACTTCTTTGCCATCCAGTGACAAGGAGTTCCACAGATTAACTATGTATATAAGTATATACGCTATAAGTAATGTATATAAGCTTATATTCTTGCTTATATGTATTCTCTTGCTTATTTTTAATTCACTACTTGCTAGTTTCATTTGATGTCTCTAATGTTTGCTTTTTAAGCTGCCACTAAACAAGGACCTGATAATTGTGTAGAACCACTATAACAAAGACTTTGTTTGAGTGTTAATCATCAGCTGACAGCCCATCACCATGTACATAGAGTTAGGATCCCCTCTCTACAACCACCAGCATCATTTTGTAGTTATCCATACTGAATTCTATCTGCCAGCTTATTGAAGATAACAGAAATGCTAATTTAGAAAGCTTAGAGAAGAGGGAGTAGAAGGAAATGATCCTGTCTATGTTAACATATGAAAGCTAAATCCACTGCGCAAAAGAATCATCTTATTGTTATAAGAGCTTAAAAGGAAGAATGTCCAGCAGGTAGAAAGCAAAAGTCAAAGTTCTCAGCTCTGCACCCTCTTCTCCAAGAGAAAGTCCAGCAAAAAATGTTTAGCAATAGCAAGGAGGAAATATAGACTCTGAAAATCCCATTAAGCACCTCAACCTCCAAATAAAGTTCAGAGGATAAGTGATCAGCTTCACAAGCTAGAAGTATTACTTTATTCCTGTATCTCGTTGATAAATAAAGCTAACTGAAGGCCAGACACTGTGTGGCCTATTCCTCAAAGAGAAGGAAACAATTAACAGGTACTGGGTTACTCTGAGTGCTATCTACACTCTTTGGTAATAAAAAGGACCAAGTTTTTACAGGGATGTTTCACTTGGCCACTCTTAGCTTTAATGGGAAGATGAAAAGATGATTCAAAACTTCAGGGTCAACAATTTACCCAGTTGTCCTGGAATAGTGCTGGGTGCAGTAGAAATCCAGTGTTAACTGAAACAATTCAACTTCACAGTCTAATATCAAGAAAACAAGGTGTGTATTGAAGTAGTTTGAATGTTTTTGTTTTCCTCAGTCATGAGTTTACTTCCCCGCACCAAATCATGACTTATGTAACCACACGCATTCTTCCTGCCCAACCTCAGCGATGATGAGTAATGCCTCATTGCAAGAGTTACCCTTACATGAATAATCCCCAATCACTTCTGTCCTACAGGCCAGTCAGCCTCACCTGCATCCCTGGAAAGGTGATGGAGCAGCTCATCCTGGAGGCCATCTCCAAGCATGTGGAGGACAAGAAGGTGATCAGGAGTAGTCAGCATGGCTTCACCAAGGGGAAATCATGCTTAACCAATCTGATAGCCTTCTATGATGGAATGACTGCCTGGGTAGATGAGGGGAGAGCAGTGGATGGTGTCTCCTTTGACTTCAGCAAGGCTTTTGACACTGTCTCCCATAACATCCTCATAGACAAGCTCAAGAAGTGTGGGCTAGATGAGTGGACAGTGAGGTGGATTGAGAACTGGCTGAATGGCAGAGCTGAGAGAGTTGTGATCAGTGGCACAGAGTCTAGTTGGAGGCCTGTAGCCAGCAGTGTCCCCCACGGGTCAGTACTGGGTCCAGTCTTGTTCAACTTCTTCATCAATGACCTGGACGAAGGGACAGAGTGCACCCTCAGCAAGTTTGCTGACGATACAAAACTGGGAGGAGTGGCTGATACGCCAGAGGGTTGTGCTGCCATTCAGAGAGACCTGGACAGGCTGGAGAGCTGGGCAGAGAGGAACCTCATGAAGTTCAACAAAGGCAAGTGCAGAGTCCTGCACCTGGGGAGGAATAACCCCATGCACCTGTACAGGTTGGGGGTTGACCTGCTGGAAAGCAGCTCTGCTGAGAAGGACCTGGGAGTGCTGCTGGACACCAAGTTAAGCATGAGGCAGCAATGTGCCCTTGTGGCCAAGAAGGCCAATGGTATCCTGGGGTGCATCAGGAAGAGTGTTGCCAGCAGGTCGAGGGAGGTGATTCTCCCCCTCTCCTCAGCCCTGGTGAGGCCACATCTGGAGTACTGCATCCAGTTCTGGGCTCCCCAGTACAAGAGGGATGTGGCACTACTGGAGCAAGTCCAGTGAAGGGCTACAAAGATGATTAGGGGACTGGAGCATCTCTCTTATGAGGAAAGGCTGAGAGAGCTGGGCCTGTGTAGCCTGGAGAAGAGAAGGCTGAGAGGAGATCTTATCAACGTGTACAAGTATCTGAAGGGAGGGTGTCAAGAGGATGGGACCAGACTCTTTTCAGTGGTGCCGAGCGACAGGACACGAGGCAACAGGCACAAACTGAAGCACAGACGCTTCCATCTGAACATGAGGAAAAACTTTTTCACTGTGAGGGTGACAGAGCACTGGAACAGGTTGCCCAGAGAGGTTGTGGAGTCTCCTTCTCTGGAGATATTCAAAACGCGCCTGGATGCAATCCTGTGCAATGTGCTCTAGGTGACCCTGCTTGAGCAGGGGGGTTGGACTAGATGATCTCCAGAGGTCCCTTCCAACCTCAGCAATTCTGTGATTCTGTGATTCTGTCCTCCTACCAAGTCTTTTCAGTCTCACTTTGTTTCTATCCTAACTCCTATGGATCATCTCCAAACTTCATTCCCAACCTTACCACCAAGATTTAAGGAGTATATTACCCTTTCTCATGTTGAGCATAGTGATGAGAAGGCGCAAAAGCATTATTTCTGTGCTTAACAGAGAGAAAGGAGCTAATGGACTTTATTCTCTACTCTTCCCTTTCCCCAGTTTTGTCCTATGAGACTAACAGTATTTTCCATGGGACACAGAAAGAGGAGATCTCCCACAGCAGCAGTGAATGACAGTGAATTGCATATGAATGCCAACACGGAAGTCCCAACATATAGGTTAAATTCCTCATGGTTTCTGCCTGAACACATGCATTCCTCCAGCTTTGTGGATTGTTTTGTTTTAAAACATGATGAAAAGCTACAGCTTTAACCTAATCAGGCACTTCCACTGTTTGAAGCATATGACCTTTCATCATAACATGTTCAAATATTTGTACTACTATTTCAAGTTTAAATTGCTAGAACTTAAAGTATCTGAAATTAATTATCTTGAAGATGTGAACTGTTCCAGAAAAGGACTGAATGGTCCATATCCATTTAACATCTCAATTTTGCATTCTGCCACAATGACCACACAGTACATTTAAATCAATTTAAATCACAATAATTAAAATAATTAATTCTGGTAAGATTTATCTTTACATATGAGTTTCTTTTTTTCCCCTATTTTAAAGTCTCAGCCGTTTCATAGCTGAACAAAAATTCACAATTTCTGCCATGAAAGAGTGAGTGAGTGTGCATATATGTATATAAATAGTATTTAAATAAGAACTTCTTTCCAGTCAGGACTAAAAGTAACTAGAAGAGCTAGAGTGCCACCAAAACACTATAAAAACAGAACACAGACAAAACGTGGTTCTGAATTTTGACTGCGAGAACACAAGTTCTGTCAGACTACATATTAAGTTACCAATTATGCAATTCAACACCATGGTGCTGTTATAAAAGAAACTAGAGAGGCAGTTTTCATATTTTCAAGGATGCATCCCTGCAAAATATTTGTGTAGGGTAGCTAAGCATGTAGAAAAGTTTTTCAGAAAATGTGAATATCTCAATGATGGCAAAAGAATTCACTGTCATATTCTAGAACTCATTATGGCAGTAACAAGAAGTCTTTAGTACAAAAAGCCATGAAGCACAAAATGATATTAATGCATCTATAGTACCTCAAAGAGATACACAGTAACTTCAAAAAGTTACAGGAAAAATAAAGCATACAATGGATATTTAGGTTAAAACATTTTTTAACAGATATGAAAAAGGCTAAAAGTTACAATGCTTTGTACTTGCTTCTCGAATATATCATACTTCATATGATAGTGTATCCTGCTTCTTTAATGTCAAGATATGCATAATCACACAAAGGCCTGACCTTCCTGTGGCATAAGTCTTAATTAGGCAACCTAGATAGAGTAAGCAATACCCGTAATTCTGGATTTCCCAGTTTCCAGACATAAAAAGCATTTCCATTTAGTGATGGTTTCTAAATCACCGGACGTAAAAAGGGTTTCCAGTAGTTTCCTGCTACTAAATAAATGCATTTGCAGATTTTTCATGAGTCATGTATTAGATGCGAAGAGAGAAATTGAAACTAATATGCAACTTTCATCAGTCATTGTGGAACACAAAATGGTAGGCAACATTGTGGCATAATTGTTAGCTATCATGAAATGAAGAAAGATGATTTTCTTTATTCACCACTGAAAACCTGTCTAATGCTCTCTGTAGTTTTTTTTTTTTTAAACACTAACATTATCAGTTCCACTGTAGATGATAATACTCTTAAAGAGCAGTTGCTAAAAAGATACCTACAGCATATATTATGTTTTTCACTTAAGAAGATTAACAGAAACTCCTACAACTTCATTTTTTGATCAAATTCTTTGCTTGTTTTCCAGTTTTAATACTGATTGGTAGCAAAAGAGAGGCAACATTTTCCTTTAATGAAAAAAATGTCCCCAAAAGAATACTTAAGCACGGACAGATCTGACTCAAGATTCTGAACCATGACTGAATAAGCTGGACAGTATAGCTTGATCAGTCTTATTTTTGGAGAAGACAAGTAATGCATACTCTCAATTACCTTTGAAAGGTCATGGTGATCAGGTGAGGTTCCTGAGGACCGGAAGAAAGTAACTGTCACTGCTATTTTCAAGGAGGGCAAGAAGGAAGAGCTAAGGAGCTACAAGTCAGTCAGTCTCACCCTAAGGCCTGGGAAGGTGAGGGAGCACATCTCCCTGGAAGCTGTTTCCAAACATATTAAAGACAAGAAGGCAACTGGGATTATACAGCATGGATTCACAAAGGGGAAATCATGCCTGACACACCCAATAGTCTTCTATGAAAAAGTGACTAGTTTAGTGGATGAGGGGAGAGGAATGGATATAGTTTATTGCGACTTTAGCAAGACTCTTGACACTGTCTCCCATGATGTTCCTCAGTGACAAACTGATGAAGTATGGACTACATAAACACACAGTGAGGTGGACTGAAAGCTAGATGAACTGTCAAGCTCAAATGTTTGTGATCAGTGGTATGAAAACTATGCAGAGGCCAGTCTCCTGCAGTATGTCCCAGAGGCCAATACTGAGTCCAATACCATCTAACATCTTCATTAATGACCTGGATGATGCGGCAGAGTGTACCCTCAGCAAGTTTGCAGACAAAAACAAAAGTGGAGGAGAGGCTGATACACCAGGTGGTTGTGCTGCCATTCAGAGAGACCTCAACAGGCTGGAGAAATGGGCTGATGGGACTCTCATGAAGTTCAAAAAAGGGAAGTGCTGAGTTCTGCACCTGTGGAGAATAGCTCCATGCACCAGTACAGGCTGGGAGGTGACTGGCTAGAAAGCAGCTTTGTAGAAAAGGATCTAGGAGTCCCGGTGGACAAGCTGACCAGGAGCCAGCATGTGCTCTTGTAGCAAAAAACTCTAACAGTGTACTGGGCTGCATTAGGAAGAGCATTGCCAACAGGTCAAGGGAAGTGACCCTTCACCTCTACTCTATACTAGTGAAGCCGTATCTGCAGTGCTGGTCCGGTTCTGGGCTCCCCAGTGTAAGGGGGACATGGAGGTACTGGTGCGGGTCCAGTGAAGGGCCACAAAGATGACTGAGGGATTGCAGCATCTGACACTCCGGAAGAGGATGAGAGAACTGGGACTGTTTAGCATCAAGCACAGAAGGCTCAGAGGGGATCTTATTATCAGCATGTATAAACACCTGACAGCAGGGGAGTAAAGACAACACAGCCAGACTCTTCTTGGTGGTACCCAGTGAAGTAACAAGAGGCAACAGGCACAAATTGAAATCCAGGAATTCCACTTAAACATAAGTTATTTTACTGCAAGGGGGATGAAACAAACAAACCTGTTTCAGTGTCTAAGAGGACAGTGTTTGTCCAAGCCCAGAGAGGCTGTGGAGATATTCAAAACCTGATTGGACACAGGCCTGAACAACTTGCTCTAGCTGCCCCTGTTTGATGGGGGGGAGGTTGGGCTATATGATCTCCAAGGTCTCTTTCAACCTCAAGAATTCTGTGATGCATCTATAAAAAGCCTTAAACAACAACAGTAAGAGGAAAAAATATTTTAAATGGTGGTGGCATGCCTAATTTTGTGTAGGCATGTTTTATTCCTTTCTGTTTGTAAGGCTTTCAAATTGAATTTTTCAAGGTAGGACATGTAAGAAAATAGTAACTGTTCTCTTGCATGTTGCAGATGACTACTTCTGAATATTAGTATTTGAAAATAGACTTTGGAGAAAAAGCAAGCTGGAGTATTTCATTTTCCTTCTTCTGGTATTTTCTGTTCACATATTTATTAACTGACATTTATCAAACTCTTCCTCTGCATTTAAGTTTCACTTATGCTGCAAAAATCTCCCTGCAGCCCAGACCTGATCTCAAGCACTGCTGCAATCCATTCTCCAGTCTCATTCTAAATCTCTTTTGCAATTTTTTTACCCTATAAATTAATTCCCCTTTCTTATGATAAAAAATTACTTCTTTTGTATAAATGTGAAACACTGGAATAGTAGACTAGAAGGGACTTCCTAGATCATCAACTCCAGTCTCTTCCTTTCACAGGCAATAGTCTCTTAGTCTATTCAGATACTTCAAGCCCCTTAAAAATAATTATTTTTTTACCCCTTTCTTTCCATTGGAAGCTGTTCCAGAATCATGCTTTTCCAGCATCTAAAATGTTCTTTCTAGCCTAAAGATCTGGAGAATTCCTATTTTTTCTTTTGCCAACACTTTGTTTAGCTTCTCTTCCTCTCTGGAGCTGACCTTTCTGAAGTATTCCGAAACAGGGATTGTAAGTCCTTCTTAGCTATCATTTTGTTAGCCTAAAACAGTCATGCTATTTGAGTAA
Organism: Apteryx mantelli; assembly: GCF_036417845.1. Classification (NCBI taxonomy): domain Eukaryota; kingdom Metazoa; phylum Chordata; class Aves; order Apterygiformes; family Apterygidae; genus Apteryx; species Apteryx mantelli. The sequence goes on from NC_089978.1 coordinate 32,723,822, forward strand.
GTGTTTAGGTAGGCATAAATAAACAGAAGAAAGTCCCACCATTCAAGATACTCAGTTGTGAACAAGATCCAGTCTAGAGGCCATAGAGTTGTTAGCACACATTGTGCCTGAGCTAATAAGTCCTACCATAGGGGGAAGCTTATTAGCCTTAACAAGGTCGCATGCTGATGCAACTACATGGCTTCTGAATTAAGACTCATGCATGGCTGGATGGCATGGCAGCTGTCTGCTCCCAACCTTACAGAAAAGTGTTCTTTTACAAGACAGGTTTTCTGCTTTGTACTCCTTACAAATGTCTTCACTGCACCAGTTCTACCTTGAACTCATCTCTACAAGACACGCATGACCAGAATTGCACAAAAATATTCCAGATAAAGGCTTACTGACTTTTAAAGTGTCAATATGTCACTGATGCTGTTGAAAAGAGGGGGGAAAAAAAGAAAAAAGAAAAAAGATATTTAAGTTTCCTTACCTGCTGTGCTCCATCCCCACTAACAATAGGGGAAGTTAGAAGAGGAATTTCACTACTGATAATTGGAGTGGTATCCAGTAATGGTGAGTGCTCTGCCATCATTGGTGGTACACTAATTCACAAGTTCACCTGCAAAGAAAAGTTACTCAAATGGTTAAACTATATAAATATTTCTGAATAGTTATCCTTCAAAAACAGTCTCAAGTATTGCTTTTTAAAAGTCAAGTTTATGAAATTAAAAATAGGTCTCTAAAATATGTTTCCATAACACATTTTAAAGCTTACATGCTTGCTGGAATGTTTTGCTAGCCAGTCCAAGCTACATCCATACAGAGGGTAGGTTCAGACTCCCTCTAGTGGCTGAACCTCAGAAGAAGATAAATCACAGTATTCAAGCTAAGACACCTGGATCTTTCAACTTAGGCAAAAGGCTTGCTTTAGAGTCAAAGTTTGACTGGCCCTGCTGACAAAACATGTACCAGAAAGAACTGAAAATACGCATTTGCCTTAAAACTTACTTATATAGTGTTCCTGTTTATATGAAACTGGTAAAAATTGAGATCTAAGAATAGAGACACTTTTTTTTTTTTAAATCACCAACCCACTTTTTTTTTTTTTACTATTAGATCAAACAAATGCCCTTTTAAGAACAACTCATTACTGTGAAATGTTTAAGTGAAATGCAAACGAACTAAAAATTCTGAGCAATTGTATCCCCTGACATTTCTGTACTTTTAAAATATATTTAACCCCTGAATTTAAGCAGTCATTTTGATGCCCACTGGCCCTTTAATAGCTTTACCAGTAGCTAGAACTTCCAAGAGAAAGGTAATGCCTACACACACACATAAGTGTAATTCTCATAACTATACTATAAAAAGCCTGCTAGTGCAAACTGTAAAGATACATGAAATCTGATGACAAGAAAAAAAAAATAGGCAAGAGCTCCACAAAAACAGTGATCCATGTCAACTCCAACGGACAAGTGTCAAGCAACAGCACAACAGAAAGCAGACTTCAACTGAAGGTTCCTGTTCATTACATTAACAAATCATAAATAATGGCTTTTATGCTATTTAGGGTGCTACTGCTATATGAAACCTGGCTAGAAGAATTAAGACTAAAAAAAAAAGCAGAAGATTAAAATCTTTCCATATTGGAAATGTGTCTTATGAGTCTAATTAAGAAAATAATGTTTCTAAACTGTTTTCAAAATTCTATTTGAAGTTATACTGACCTACCTTTTGAAATATAAACATGAATGTGAAAATTAAAAATCAACAAGAACCAAGAAAATATATCTTTAAGAGGGCAAGAAATGCGGAAAGTTATTTTTGAGATTCCTTAACAAAACAGAAAGAAAAAAGGACAAAAAAGAATTCGCTAAGGGCTTTGCATAGTACATTCAGAATTCTCATCAGTTAATTGCATTTTGTGTTTACCAACTGTAACCAATAAGCATCTCTGTTCATGAACATATAGACAATATACTTGTGTTTGTGTTGTATGTAGATGTTTGTTAAGCACAGTTTGCAACTTCCTTTAAAAGAAGAGATACCCTACAGAATTCAAGGGGTGATAATGCTAGCTTTAGGACACTGACTTCAGTCCCAAGTGCTAGCAATGTTATTCGAGCAGCTGAGAGCGCTGCTGTTACAACTTGCCACATAGGAATGCATTCTCTAAAACAGCCTCCACCCCACCCAAGTGACTGTTTTTCACTTGCTCGCTCCTCTAAGGCCAAGTTGGCTGTACATTTGCTGCGGGCTGCAGGGTGTAGTGTAGAGCTGTTAGTACCAAAGGCCCCATGCAAAATAAAGACTTAGCATTTTCCAGAAAATGCTTAAGTAATAAGGCACTATAACCCTCTCATACAGCTACACATACACAGAGTGATTTAACCATTTCTATGCTGAGGGTTGCCCTACTATAAAACTATGAACTTGGAAAAAACTCCCCTGCAATGATTTTAAAGTATACCAGGAAAGTAAACAGTACTTAACTTACAAAGGTTAAAGCTGGAAAAAAAAAATTTAAATCCCTCTGGGTTAAGAGTCTTAAAACCTAACTATGATTATATAAGAATTCATCACCACTTATGCCAAGTCATTTATACCTGTTTAGCCAGACTAATTAGTCTCCCAAGGAATGCGGACCAAGTTTTATATTCCTACCTTACTTTAAAAGCTTTCCCACTCATCAAGAAACCCTCCAGGCTACAGCAAGTCTCCACCACTTCTGCAGGTGGCAGAGTGCTGATGAAAGTTATTTGGATCATCTTTCAAGCCAGCAAGCTTGACAGGGAGCTTTCTAGTGTGTTATCCAATGACTGCTTAATGTAAAATGAACAGAGAGCCTGGAAGCAGGGGGGAGAGTCAGGGCCTCCCTTCTCCCATGACAGGTACAAGCAGGCCCCTTCTCACCGTCCCTAGATCTTACAGCTCCAGCCACTTTGCCCTCCCATTTACACAGTGCCACAGACAGGAAGGCAACTCCAATACTCCAAGCTGAAACAGTCCAAACGTTCTCCAGGACAACGTAGGCTTGAATTTCTCAGGTTTAAGTTGAATCCTGCTCGTTATTCCCGGGCCACCAAGCTAATGACTAGCCTGTTATATAAAGTAGCACCAACCTCCTTCATCACACGCTAATTTTTGACTGATTCCTAACTTATGATGCACTTACTGCTATCACCACATATTAGGCATAAATCAAAACATGTCTATCAAATTGGACACTAATGAGAATTAAACATAACCCAAATGCATTTAAGTATGACAGCCATGACAACTTGTTCAGCCCTTCCAAGACCGGAACAGTCCTGGACATACAGAACAATTGGCCTTGGATTCACTCATTCACTCTCTCTCACAAAGGCACTTAATTTAATTTGTAAAAATAGTAATTTAAAAAAATAAATAATTTTAAAATAATTGATTTGTAAAAACGAAGGTACTACAGGTGTATGGGTATGTATTCTCAGGTGGGTATTCTGCAGTTCGCCCACAGACTCAGGTGCCTTAATTGGGACTCAGCTGAATTCCACTTCTGAATCCAAGAGTCTGATTTATTCTAGAGATGAAGCACCACTGCTCATTGATACACCTTGACAGGAGGTTCTGGGTAGAGTGTCATTTCTGACTCCCTCTACACCAAAAATGAAAGCGATTTCAGAGTCAGACAGGTAGCAATCTTAAAAACAAACAAAAACAACAACAACAACAACAACAACAACAACAACAAAAAAACCAATGCTTTCTCAACAACGCAATAATAGATTTCTCTGCAATGCCACTGAACTAGTCTCGAAGACTACAGGATTAAATTTCACGCCAATGTGGGTCTGTTACGTGTGTCACCAGAAGGCTATGCCCTATCACTAGCCAAGAAGCAGCAATCTGCACCAGTCGTGCATAACATGGTCAGTTGGTAAGACCTGGTATGTCCGCCACTTAGAGGATAAGCCTTTCCTTCAGCTTTGAGGATAAAATAAAGATAGATAGGAGTTTGAAAAAGGGGAAGTACTGCACGGCAGAGGGAGGGGAGGCTAGACAAAATAGACAAAAGTTTGGCATCAAAAATGGCAGAAATGTTTAATAAGCGTATCTTGGAAATAAGCCCAATTCTATTGTATCAGAGTGAAGATGTCAAATAGGCACCGAAGACACAGCTTTTAAGTCAGCAGATCCAGATAGCTTGCATCCAAGACTTTTAGAAGAAATCCATCTCTAGATCTTTGGAAAAAACTTCCAAACAACTTTTGAGTCCTGGGAAAGTTTCAGAGGTCTGGGAAAAAAAAAAAAACCTTAATCATATATTAAATACTTTATTTTAAAAAGGGCTAATGGGACAATCTAGGCCTGTCAGTCCAACAGCGATCTGAGGCCAAATAAGTTAACAGTTGATGTGGAATGTTATTTATAAAGAGTTAAGAAAGAAATATGACTGACAAAAAAAAAAAAATCTTTTCCAATTAACTTGATGAGAATTTTCTGGTGAAGTGTCCTTGATAAAGATACTGGTAAGAGCACTGGTGTAATAGTCTTAGACCTGGCTCGGCATTACACAATATTTTGCCTGAACAAAAGCACAAAATAGATATTACATAGATTAAAACCTGACAGCTCACCCTCAAAAATGTAACTTTAAATACAGAATTATTAAGCAGGTAAGTACCTAATAGGAAGGGAAGGTATCAGTTCTTGGTTTCTCATTTCTATTTTTTTTTTGTCCACTGACTTTATTAAAAAAAAGAGGAAATCAGAAGGAACTCTGGGAATAACAAGCCATGGCAGTGATAAGAGTAAGTAATTTTACTACACTAAAATTGTATGAGTAGCCTGACAAACTAGACATAACCAAAGGTTTTAATACATACAAAGGTAAAATAGGTTTTTCAGAACAAACAAACAAAAAAACCCAACACAGAATCAAGTCAATCCTGCAATGAGCTGATTCTGAGGATGGGATAATCAACCTGAACGGCCAGATAAACACAAGCTCCCCCCAAAGGCTATCAACATTGATTATATCAACAGGTGAACATCATTTAGCAACAAGGAGGATATTTTTTCTGCTTCTGTCTGCAAATAGCTACAAGCTCTACCGGACTAGTTTAACAAGCTGTCTCCAATTTGCTGACTTAAAATTGTTGATATCTGTTCAGAAGAGTAATTAGAGTGATTACAACTTTGTGAAAATATTGTTCCATATTGAAAATACTCCTGGAGTTTGGCTATTTATTTTAAACATGAGCACCAGGGCTGCTTTTGTAGATCTGGATGTAAGGCCTGAAGAAGTTAACACTCCACCACTGACCACCTCCCTTCAGCTGAACACTGGAAAAGACTACTGAAGCAGACACAACACAAGCTGGAACCACACTGAAGGCAAAGGATGTGCATACCATAATTTTAGTCTTACTCTGGGTAAAACTGCTCTGCTAGCTCTGGATGATACAACTGCTTTTCAATTCCATCAAGTTTCTCAATATACCTAGGATACAGTGAGGTCTTGAAAGTGAAACAAGAAAAAAGTTTGTATTCAGACATCAGGTAAGGCTAGATCCTACAGTCTGCAGAACCACTACAGAAAATTCACTAGTCTACTGTTAAAATTTCCTGCACCACTCAAAACTAAAGGATGCAGCAGCCTTCAGAGTGGTAAAATAATAAAATGAGATAACTAAGGATTTATCTTAAGGCCAATTCAGTATGCCATTCTCATGGTCATTGTAAAATGAACCAGACAAGGAAGACAACACATGAGATGAACAGATAGATAATACACTGTTGCTAAGCACAGAAGCAGATGAGATGTAATTTTCTGCTGGTGGTGCATTAAGGCAAGGTTATTTAGAAGCCTACACTGACTCATGCAAAGCAACAACTGCTGCATGAACAGTTATCTCCTTTCCTGTCTTGGTACTGAATATACAGAACTAGTAGTAGCAATTCAAAGTGTAATTCAGGATTGCAAACTCAGCTAACACTGTTCTTTCAGTACCCTCACTGAGTCCGTCCTATGGTTCAAGGGAGACGTAGGGTCTCCCGAGTTTTCAGCCAAGCTGGGTAGGCTAATGCTTTGTAGATTTAGGTAGCAAACTCCCACTGCCTCCCAACCAAACTCCTATTCATTTCCCTTACCTTCCTATGATGGTAAAGGAAATTGGAAAATGATGGTAAGGAACAGACCTTGAAAGAGATTTTTCTGAAGGTTATCAAAGCTGAAACATGAAGGCATATGAACTTTCTTGTGCATCAGCCCTGGAGAGTCTCTAAACAATTCATATACAATAACATTACCGAGTGGATCACAAGAACAAGTCATAAGGCTAAATGATGTTAAGGCTCAAAGGCTGAGTTAAACTTGCTGTTAAGTAAGTATGTCTTCCTGAACTGTAATGACAGTTTAACTCAGTCCTTATTGACTTCAGATTTGGTACTTTAATGTTCCTGTGGCACTACTCACATGTTCTAAAGAGATATACAACACTGCTGATTACTCAATCATCTGTTCATTAAGGATTAAAGAATATTACAAGGCTGAGATCATTGGGCACTGAATTTCCTCTGCACATGGATCAGCATTTCCACTTCCAAGAGACTAGCAGCTGATCTTAACGATAGCCTCTTTGAAAACACACCAGCAATAAATCAGCTGGATCACCAAAGGGCAAGAACACATGAGTCAGCAGCGTGCACCCTTGGAGTGCTGAAGACTAACAGGGCACTGGGCTGCACTAGCAGGAGCACAGCCAAGGGGCTGAGGGAGGCAATTATTCCCCGCTGCTCAGCGCTCACGAGGCTGCAGCTGGAATACCGCATCCAGTTTTGCTCTTCCCCAGCCACCTGCTCGTCCTCAGTCTATGAGAGATGCTAAGAGACATAAAGAGGGTTACAGGGCTAGAGCACGTGCTGGGCAAGGAGAGGCAAAGGGAACTAGAGAAGAGAAGGCTGGGAGTCATCTACCTGCAGGATGCCACAACTTGAAGGGTGCGCACAGACAGCTGCAAACCAAACTCCTCTTGGCATTGCACAGCAGAAGAAAAAGCAGCGAGGGTTGTAAGCTGCAGCACAGGAAACTCGGACTGGCCACAAGGGGGGAATCCTTCATGATGAGCGCAGTACAGCACTGGCACAGGTTGCCCTGAAAGGCTGAGAAATCTCAATCCTGTGGATACTCAAAACCTGACTGGACAAGGCCCTGAGCAAGCTGAGCTATTTTGGAAGTTTGCCTAATTCAGCCCTTGCTTATATCAGGACCATCTCCAAAGGTCTCTTTTGAGCTAAATTTTTTATATGAATTTGAAAGCACAGACCTCTGAAAAATAAGTCTGTAATGCCAAAGTTGAATGGTTTTCATTAAAGCAGAACCCACAGAGAGGTGCCACTAGTTTGTCTCCCAAGCCCTTAAACACTGTGATTATTTTTTGGATTCTCAATTCACAATTTCAAGGCAGTGACAGTAATAATCAAACTCAAATTAAAAGACTTTGGAGGACATACCATAGTATACTGTCCATAACCGAATTATTTTATACTCTGCCTTTCTCTTAAGAGAAGGAAAGGGAACAGCTTTAGAAGATAATTGCAAAACAGAAGTTATAGTTTTGTATGAAACACCCAGCATAAACAGGCCTTACACCTTCATTGGGTTTTAAGCACTACTATGATAAAAAAGTGTACTAACAGTTAATAATGCTGTGTACAAAAAAAAAAAAAAGACAGACTCATTTTCTACAGATTTGCTGCTTCTGGTTACTGAGTTTGATACAAAGTCCAATTAAATGCCTTTCCCACAACTGGAGCACTTATAACGCCTCCCCAGTGGATTCTCTAGTGTCTACTGATGGAGAAATTTGCATAACTTAGTTTTCCTCAATTTTTGTGATTTACAGAGTGCTTCTCCTCTACCTGCCTCCTTATTTTCACAACACTTTCAGAAACTTAATACTCTTTGACATCCCTAGATCTGTCAAATCAGATGACCAGCAGATACATAAATTATTAGGGAAGAATACACACAAAGGCCTTGATTTTTATGTGAAGTGAGGGTAAAAATGTAAGCAGGGAGAAGACAAGCAAAAGTGTCTGATACAGGTGCAGAACAAGGAACACCCTCACTAAGTGTTGCCAAGTCGTATGGTGATATTACATTAGAAATGGCAAAAACAGGGGCACTCCAGGATTTCCTTATGTCAGTAGTGCAGTTTAGGACATGCTTGAGCTTGCATCACTCTGCGGCTGCCCGTCAGCAGTTGCCATAAGGCGGGTTTTCCCGGGGGCGCTTGGCAGCGCAGTGCGTTCCTTCCTCAGCTCCGTTCTTCCGCGGCGACCTTCCTCCAGGACAATCCACAAGTCACTTCCACAGGCCCAGGCAATTTCCTATAATAAGGCAAAGCTTCTCTGCACAAGAGGCAGCACTTTCTAGATTTTGTCAAAGACCAAGGAATGAACACAGAGTCAAAGATCTCCATAAAACCATCTTCCAATTCCAATGCACGATATGCTTTGATTTGCCTTTTCCAACATGAACACAGCAGGCATGCTTTAAAAATAAGCATCTTTGTAAACACCTTAAGTGATAAAGCCCAGTTTTATTTAGATTAGTCTTGCATCTGACTGATTCTTCTTTTTAAGAAGATGCAAGCTACAGTTGAAACTTTTCCTGCAATTAAGGCATTTAAGTGACACAGTGAGCCAAGTCAATTTTTTGGTATCTATTGCAGGATAAACTTATCTTTATTATTTATTTCTTAAAAGATTCCTCCTGCCCACCCATTTGAGACTTGTAAATAGTATTACTGAGATTTCTTCCAATCTGCCAAATCAGCCAACCAGTTCAGAAGTCATCAGATGGGGCGGACAAACACAAGTGCCCAAGATGTACAAACATGCTAAAATGGGAAAAATCTGAAAGAAATACATCAATGCCTCCCTGAGGAAAAAATAAAAGAAGAAACCATATGTGACAGATGTTAGTCATGTCACTTAATGCACTGCTGGAAAGAGCTCAGACACAGGGATGTAGCTGGTGTAGAAAAATATTACAACATAATTAGCCAGTGATCCATACGGTTCTACCTGAGCTATTAAAGTTATGAAGCACTCTGAAGAGAGTTTTGTTTTGTTTTAAAAATCAGAAATTACAGTTTAATTTTTTTGCAGATTTGCTATATTTTCAATTACCATATTTTCTATTCACACATTTTCAGATGTGTGAATTAGAATATACCAATTTTTGTTTTTTTAGTTCTCCACTAATTATTTTGATTAATATGTAGTTTATTTAAAAGATGTGCCTTGCTCTTCATAAAGCATTTTTCCTGTTTTAGAAAAAAGGTTCCTGGAAAACTTGATAAAACATTTTTCTAATAGCATGGAGAGACAAATTGCTATATTTTGTTAAAAGAAAGATGTCTTGTGGAGCATTTCTATTTGACTAATTTGACAATCGCCTTTTAAATGATGTGAAGCTGAAACTGGTATTCTCCTCAGCCCCATTATTTGAGGCATTAAAGTTGTAGCAAGGCAGAATATATATACAAATTATAAAAAGTATAGTTTTGTAAAGTAAATCAAAGTCTAACACTTCCAATTACTAGAAGCTAAATCAGAATAGTTAAAAAATGAGAATATATTGCAAAATATTTTAATAAGCTCTGAAATTCCTCATAGGAAAAAAGAATCTATGACCTCTACCATAAGGAAGGAAATAGTTTGTCAGTAGTTCACCAGTGATGTCACAGGTTTCCACTAAACACTGAAACCTCAGAAAGAAATCCTGAGATGTGATACTTACCTCTGGGCATCCTTTGTTACCACTGGAAGGCAAACACTAACAGTTGTAATATGATTACCATGAAAATACTGATTCACAAATGCAAATTGTACTCGGATAGCTGAAATAGTTACCGGAACTAGTTCTCTCCCAACGGTTGCTGCCTGTTCTCAAAGCAAAAGTAGCCAACCCACCACAAAACTGTAAACCTTAGTGTCTTGGGAGTTTAGTATAGTAAATCAATACCTACTTCAGGTTACCTTTATATTTCAGGTTGTGAACTGCAATGATTTAGGAGCAGCTTCAAGTGCTGTTCATGCATTCATGTCATGGGTACTACAACTTATATGAGAGGCACAGTAGATAATAGGAAGCACTCCAGCTGTTCAAGTTTAATGCATTTTTATTTATGAGCTGGCAGTTTTTGAGTCTGAGCCAAAAGAGGATAAACTCTTACTAACAGTTACTCTAGAAACCCAGACTTTTGAAGGTGAAGACTACATAAAGAACTAGACATTGATAAACCAGTCATATGGAAAGGGCCAATATATTCATGACACTTCTCTACTTCTTGACTTAAGCTGTGAAACGCTTGAGTGTTGGTATCAAGACCAACACAATGAAAACTACCTGAAAATACCACTTACTGGTTTTAAATGTTACTACTATTAGATTCTTATTAAACCCTCTGAAGACTGTATCTGGATGAACTACATATAACATATTTATATCTTGAAGTTATTGCATAAGGAGAAATCAGTACTTTCCAAAGATTTGCCCCTCCCTCATACACCTTCAAAGAAAAGAAGCCTAAACAGGTTCTGTAAGCTTTAGAAAGAGATAGCAGTAGCCATTTCACAAATCAGAGTTTATCTGTTCATCTTACTCACACCTAATTTGATAGTGTGCATTTTAAAATCAATGAGTAAGTGTCAGCACCAGAGTATAAAATTACCCTTGGTCTTTAGCAGTCACATCAGTCTGATCCACTGCCACACATGGCTTGTGAGCTATAGTGTGGCCTCCGTTGTCTTATGGAGACAACTTTCTTTTAGATACTCCAGGGGAAATATCCTCAAAAACAAATGGAGTGAACTACGTGGTGCATTTTCTTGCACCATTTGTAAATGCAGTGCAATTCCACTTTACACTTCACCAATCTAAACTATAGGGCTGTTTTGTTTGTTTTACATGCTTTTTATTCCCCAAAACTTCCCTAAACTCTCCCAATTTTACTCTTATACTAGCTAAATTAGCTTCTTCTAAGCTTCTGCCAGAACTGCATTTCCTTCAGTTTATTTTCTGAAAATCATATGGGCTCATAAACATCTTGGCCTTTGCCAGTTAACCATTATTCTTGCCTTCATTTTCATTTAAGAACGTGTTCATTTTCTGAGAATGCAAGCAAATTTGATGCCAAGCATCAAGCTACTTCCTTGTTTGTTATTGGCTCCCTCTTTTTAGTAACTATGAGCAGTGAGGACAAATTTTCAAAGTAATAATTTTTCATATGATTCCATTATAGCAAACTAAAAACCTGTATTTATTTTTATTCATGTGATGTAACTGGTCGCTGAGATAAATTTATTGCATAGAGACAGCTGCCAGTGCTGGAGCTACAAACAAGAGTGCATGATTCAAGAAGAACCAGTAGCTCTTAAAAAACTCTTACAAAACAGTTCTTTCCTGCTTGTTCTGAAAAATGAAAACTATGCTATACAAACCTAAGACGAAACTGGAGCAACGAAGCTATAAGCCTAACAGCTGCAATCGTAGATTTTAAGATTTCTCTCCACTGATTCCTTTGAATATAGATTGTTTCAGGAAAACCTGTAGGTCTCTACTTCCATAAGGAACAGGATGATAGCACAGAACATGACAAGCCAAGTCAGTCACTTGAAAACTACAACCCAACAGTAAGAATATACCAAAAAAGAAGGGGTTTTGAGGCCTAACAAACATATCTGAAAGATGTTGTTTTATGAAAACTTTAAACTGCCATAATCCAGTTCTACTAAATAGTACTAGCAGCTCTCACGCTTGTGCCACTGCAAGCAACTGGCCAACAACATGGTGAATTAAACTGGAGGACAGATGTAGTTTAAAATCAATCTTACAAAAGTTGATGAGTTTTAACCTGGATCAGCTGCCTGAACCATTTCACTGTGCAGCCATGCAGATGTGTGCCAGCCATAGGAACAAGCAGCTAGAGAGGTACCGCTTCTTTCAGCGCCAATGCATAGCATTCATGAAGCTACAGACTACAAGAGTAAAAAGGGTCAAGAGGCAGTCACCCTGGCAGGCGCTTCATTTCCCTGGATATTAAGATATTAAGCTTAATGACAACAGTACCAAAGCATTTACTTGCATGCTGTAAAAAAAACCAAAACAAACAAAAAACCCCAAAACAACAACAACCAAGCAGGGTAGTCAAACAGCATCTCAAGTCGAATGTAGTTCTTGAACATTAAAAATGCTCCTCCTGCAAAGGTTCCTCCATGGAGGAGCCTCTGCAACTACAGAAGGGGAAGATCAGCAGAACAAGAGCAGGTGCCGCTACTGGCTGCTCAGAGGATGCTAGCAATCCCTTCTCCCATGTGCCACCCCATCCTCCACGAAAGGTTGCCTAGTCAGTCAAAACGTAAGCAGACCAGCTAGTTTGACTGCCCAGCCAGAGGACACAGCTGCTCTCAGCTTCCTACTTTACACCTTAAACTGTAAGGTTTCTTCTGAATAGTTCTCAATTCGTTAACAAAAATAAATCCACAAAGCTAGATATACATCTGTTTGGAGCTGTATTGCCGTGATGTACATAATTAAATGTACTACAGTATTTTTAAATTTTATTCCCTGAATTACAGTAATTTATCCTTGCCATTGAAATGCCAGGATTGAGTGGTATGTGCATATATGCTGCTATATGAGGACAGTCAAGTTATGAGCAAGTCTGAAGAAGTTAAATCAAATTGCCTTTCAGCTGCATCTAACACTGATCATCTTCAACAGTCACTATTCACTTCTGCAGGTTTTCAGCCCTCTTTAGTGTCTTCAATCTACCTTCCTACTAGACTAAACAGGTGAGGCAACAGTTGTCCTAAAGCATGGTCTTCTCTACTTGCTTGTTAGATTCTACAGGATTTGTAGATGCATGATAAGTCCTGTGGTTAAGGATGTTTACTCTTACTCTAAAAAGTCCCCAAATAGCCTATTGATAGGTAAATTGAAACATTAGCAAAATACAGTTACAGTCAAGGTTCTCTCTCATTGCCAAGATATTACAAGTCACCTGTTTTTGCTTTTGACATTCTTATGCTGGTATACAGACATTCACAGTTTTTACTCACAGCTTTGTTTTTAGCTATATGCACGCTTTTCACTCATCCTTGCTACTTGATTTGCTACCACCTTCTAGAATGTGTTTCCCCCACCCCAAGAAAAGCTGATCTACTAGATATTTTTGTTGCTTATGACTCAGTTTCCTTCTGTCAAGTCATCTAATAGGTATAGTTCTTCTAGTTTAAAAGGAAAAAAACACCCAACAATAAAACCCTACAGTCTGAAAACTGGAAGTTAAAGCAGATTAAGATTTACTTTGTAATCAAAGGAGTGAGATACCATACTGAATATCCTACATTTGCAAGGGGAAATGAGAAAACACTTGGCAGTATCCCATGCCTGTAGGTTCTTATATGCTAAGTAAAGTTTGCCCAATGTACAAATCCAATGTCTGTAATAAGGCCAATCTCAATACCATTTACAAAGAAGTATTTACTTATGTAAGCAATAGTCTTAAAAAAAACAAACTTTATTTTAAATATAACAGTGATGTTCTGGATTTGGTAAGTTTATTTTCATGTCAGGATATTCAAGAGCAAGAGATATTAAAAACTGAGCTTCACAGATCTAAATGCAACCAGGGTATTTATCGAGAATAAAAGCACCTTAAGAACTCTCATGACAAAGGTAAAGTTAACATTTTTGTGTCTTTACAGCCCACTTACTGAATCAAGCTAGTATCTACAGCTACCGCCCTATAAATACATTTCAGCCTTGTCACTCTCCCCATGGACAATACTTCAATGGACAATATTTTCCAGACTTTGATAAAAATTGGGATTTTTACTTTTTTTTTTTTTCCCTTCCTCAAATCACAGAGTGGATCAGTTCTGTTGCCTAAGTTTCAGGAGTCGTGAAACATAGTTTTTTGACAATACTATACAAGTCCATGTGTTGCCAGGAAAATAGAATAACTTGTTTTAGTGCTGTAGCTGGAAAGCAGAAGAGAAAGATTTATCACAGTTTAGAAAGTGCTGGGCTTCTCTCTTACTAATGGACTATAAGAACTAAGCTTACTGGTTAAACTGGGATCGAAAATTTGTGGGCATTTTATTTTTTGACAGCTCTTTCTGTATATGCCCAGAGTACTTAAATATGTAATAAGGGAGAATATTTTCCATGGCCTCTAAATGAAGAAGTTTTGCAGCATGTGGCTCTCCCCTTTTCTTATCTCCTAAATGCTTCAGAAAAATTCTGAGAGTAAAGCTTAAGGGGGAAAAAAGCACAATATAGGCATATTCAACACTTTAACAACTTCTGCAAATTGCTGTTGGTATTGTGTTTGGCACTCAGAACATTAAACCGCAAGAGAGGGTACCAACACTAACCAAGGTGACGTTTTGACCTCAGAAAAGAATGCAGAACAGTAAGACAAGAAGCTTCAAGCATTCTGAAAAAGCAAAAGTTTAAAGGGCGACAAAAATATAAATTCAAGTAAACAAACTGGAGGGTACCCGGGTTGGTCTAGTGAGACTGAGGCCAGCAAATGTGCTTGCCCCAGGCAAGAAACGGCAGAAGTTTTTTAAGAGCAGTGAACACAGAGAGAGAGAAGTATGTCTAGTCTAACTCAGAAGTGCTGTGAAGATACCGACAGTGAGTATGCTGTTAGAGTTTTAGTAAAGGGTTTGGAAAACTGAAGGATATTCCATTCCTGAGGTACGACAACAGTAAACAGAAAAACATTCTACACCGATACATTCATGAAGGGTAGTTACACAGTCCTCCACACAGCTGTACTGTCAAAATGAAGACCAACAGCTTCTGCATCATGTATGCTAATCAAAACAGATAATTTATTCAAGAAAGAGTACATCATCTAGTACATGAGTACAGACACCTATTACATGGGTGAGGCTAGCATGAAAAAAAACCTAGCAACAAATCATACACTATTACTAAGGGTCTGGCAAATTCCTTTTCCATTTATATTTTGTTAAAGTTATCTAAGAGAGCTTATTAAAAAAAAAAATTTTTTTAAACTGGTTACAGACTCAAGAGTATGTGAAGTGGGAACAGGACCAGATCTGGGGGGAGAAATGGACAACAGGCTTCCAAAATATTTATCCAGTCTGAAACTAAATGCAAATTTACTAGAACAATTAAAGGTGAAAACCTGCAAGAAATGTTATGTTACTTTGTAAACATTTGCTACCCCTATGAACCCTACAAAATAGAGGCCCCAGGATGACAATCCAAAATGGTACTGGAAATAAACAAAAACAGTAAACTTTATGGATAGACAAAGTTAAGAAAAGGACTGCTCCAAGTATATAGCAAAAAAAACAAGCAAAAAATGATCATTTCTGTAACACAGGAAACACCGGCTCCATGAACAAAATAAACATTGTTTGTGTTTACTGTACAGAAAAAGCAGCTATGTACTCATTCCAAATTGTTATCACTTTTCTGAGATACAAGCAGTATCTTCTAGTTAAGCTAAAGAATTGTCAGTGCAAGTCAAATCTATTTTTACTAGATCTGGTCTTACAGGAAAAGCAACGGCCAACAATTCAAGTCATGTACTGTAAATTGCAGCTAAGTTGGATTTTGCTACAAATTGATTAAATATGCAATGGCAATTTTCTCAAAGCCAACAGGCTTAAAGGATGATAAAATATAAAGTTGTTATTTATAGACATAACAGAGAATCTAATTCATAGTTTGCCTCGTTAGACCACAGATACACACCAATGAAACATTACATGTTACCTCTAGATATTTTAATAGAGGTTGAACTAGAAATCCTGTAATGATTAGAAGCTGGAGATCAAAAAAGCTATGGAAGTTGCCAAATTCTGGAGGGAAGATGAAAATTGCTCAGGTTCCATGAAGCACCAACAATGAACACCAACGGCTGCAAACAATGCTATCTAGGAAGTGAGATGGCTACCTCAAACACGTTGTCTTTTTTAGTATCTGTCTGTCCAATGACCAGACTAGATCTGTGCTAGTTCCATGCCCCCCCCCCCCAAAAAAAAGAGTTGGGGGGAGAGGTCTGGGTTATAGGACTTGCCATTTTGAGAGAGGTATCAGTTAATAAATAATCAGAACACCAGTACTTCATGCTTTAAAGTACTCAGTATTTCTAAAGACCAACACATTCACAATAATAGAGAGTATTTCAGAAGTGAACTGTCAACAAGTTAAATCAGCAAGTCATTTGAAAGCATTTAGAAGTTATAACTGTTTAAGAGAAAGTATTGACCCAGGTGGAATATTGTACATCTCCTAAAGTCATGCTTTAAGGGTTTAGCTTCCCAGAAAGTCCTAACAGAACACTGCAAAACACATTCAGTTAAGTAGTTAAAGTTGCAAAAACAACTAGGAAGGCTCTCTTTCCGTTACCTTAAGCCAAAACGATCATCAACACAACACTGAGTTAGCAGAAGTAGGTCCAAATTCAAGCTAAATTAAATGGCCACAAGGTAGATAATAACAAAGTCATCTCAAGACCCACAGCACACACACACCAAAACAAATGAGTTAGTAGTCTGAATCATAATTCGAGCTTCTGCAATTCCATTACATCATTACCTATACTATCAAAAGCCTTTGAGTGTTAAGTCCCCAGTGCACAAACTAGTGGAAACTTGAAGTTTTAGCAAGGTAGAAATGCGACTAATGGATGGAATCAGCTAACTTCAGTGTTGCATGTAATGACCTGAGCCACAAGCAACTCTTATAGCAAGAGCCTGGCATACAGCAAAAAGCCTCAGAAGGTCTCTATCTGTCCTGAAAAACCTGAGACACTCATTTAATTTTGTGTTTCTATCATCATCTACAGTGGTCAGACTGTGACTCTGCTCAAAGCAGACACTCAAAAGATTGCTCACTGTGACCAAGTGACCTAAGCATCTGATGGCCTTTCTGAGGACAAGGATCCCCATGTCTCACATCTCAACTAAGGCTTCATCTATCAAAACCAGCATCAATCAAAGCCTGCGATATAATCAATTCAACAAGAACCAGAAATCACCAGAAAAAACATCCTGGTGTAGCTTGTCAAAATAAGGTTTGCCCAAAAAAGTCCCAGATTCAAGGCATATGTGCCAAGATGACTTGCACAGATTCACTCTGCACGTAAAGTATGTAAGCCAAGAAGCTATTTTTGCAAATGTGATGAGGACCCTTCCTGCTCCGCATGCCTAGCAGGAATGCCAGCTACTATCCAATTTGCAACGTTGACCATTATGGATACTCAGCTGCTTTCAACTTTCACACATGCGCACAGCCTTCTCCCTACCTGTAAGCTCACTTCTTCTCCGTGCATCATGTGATTAAACTTCACAAGTACTTGAGACCATTTCCTTAAGAGTTTGTGGAAAAAAAGGTAAATTAACAAAACTGCTCTCTGAATTTTAAGGCCTGCTGAGTTGCTATGATTCATACTGTTTCATGACACTATATAAACACATACAGGCAGCCAGACACACAAAAATTAAACTGTAGCCAGGAGGTGAATGCAGGTGGTGTAAGCACAAAGTTACCTATTGCCATAACACCAAAATAGCTTATTTTTAGCTTAAAACTTAGCAGGACTGGAACCTAGAGCTTCTGAGACAGAAGCTATTAAATACTTAATAGCAAAAAGTTAAGAGATTTGAAGTCTTCATGATAACTTAAGCAATTTATGATTTTATATATATAGATCAAACAGACTTAAATTTAAAAAAGAATGTTTTGCAGAAATTACTTCATGAAATTAGATGTTCTGGAATAACACTTGACATCCAATGCAGCTAATAAATTGTCTTCGACAAGGCTTAACAAATGACTAACATGTCTTTGGATACCACACGTAATGCTCTATCAGTTTCTACCTAACGTATTTTCCTTCCATTGTTTCTACTGCTTGTTTTCTGTACTCTGCACAATAATATCGGCTGATAAGTTTCATTTTTGCTTTTAGCTGGTTTCACTTTCAGGTTGCCTGGAAGCAACAAAAAGTTTCTGTTCGGGTTCAAAGCGCTCTGGGGTAATACTCAGGGAAGGAGAAAGCAGGCATAAATCTAGCTGAAAGAATGTCTCTAGTAGCACTCAACAGGATAGTTACAGTGTTTTCCGAGAGATCTGTGGTACACATACACAAACGCACACTTCGTCCCTTTCGCTGGGAGTTCCGAGAGCGCAGTTATGGCTTAGCAGGAGAAGAACAACAACAAGAGAGAAAGAGGTGCTGAAAACCGCCACTTCCTCCTGCTCGCCGCCTGTCACGGCCGTCTCAGCTGGTCCGGCCGCGCTTCACAGCCGCTTCTCCTCCGCGACCCACCGCCCTCCCGCGGCGGCAGCTCCGCGCCGGGGCGCCGCGGCCCCCGGCCCGCCGCTGGCCGGGGCTCCCCCCGGCGGCGCCCCCCCGGCGGCAGAAGCCCGCGCACGAAGGGGCAGAGAAAGTTTCCTCGGCGGGGCCTCCCGCCCGCGGCTCCCCGCCCGCCCGCCTCGGGGGCGACGAGGAGGCAACCCCGGGCCCCTCGGGGCCGCGCTGCCCCCGCCCCGCCGCCCCTACTCACAGGAGCGCGGCCGCCGCGGTGGGAGCAGGCGGCGGCGCCGCCCCGGCTCCTCCCGCCCGCCCCTACTCACCGCCATGGCCCCGCCGGCGCTCCCGGCTAACGGTTCGGTCTCCGCCACCGGCGGCAGCGGCACCAGGGCGGGGAGCGCAGGGGAGTTCCCGATGGCGCAGCTCGGGCAGGGGCGGCGCCGCGCCGCTGCTCCCCCCACCCCCTCGCCCGCCCACTCGAGGTACCTGCGCCGCGGCCGCGGCCGCTCCGCCGCCTTGGCCTCCCGCCCCGCACCTGTCACTGCCGGCCGCCGCCGCTGTGGCTGCCCCGGCCGCCGCCGCCGCCGCGCAACCCCAGCGCTCCCCTCCGCCTCGCCCGCTGGAGCGCAGCCGCCATCTTTGTGAAGGGGTATGAGGGGCCGCGAGGGGGTGCCGTTGACTCCGGAGCGCACTGCGCCTGCGCGGAGAGGCCCCCCCGCGAGAGGGGGGCTGTTTGTCGGCGGGGAGGGGGCGGGGCCAGGGCACGGGGCGGGCCCTGGGGGCGGGGCCTGGCCTGGTCGGGGCGGTGACCCTTCCTGAGGCAGCGCGGTCGGGGTGGGGGGCGCTGCCAATTCCCTTTGCCTCAACACCCCAAACGTCAAACGACTTTCAACCCACCTGCCTTGGGTAAAGCGACCCTCCAGGAGTGTGTCTGCTTCTCTGAACACCTGAGCCGTGCCCTGCTCCTTGCCCAAATATGTCCGATATCCGATCTGTTCAGGGAAAGAGGAAGAAACTCATTTTTCTCCATTCCTTACGCAAGGAGGAACTATCTTCCCTTAACACCTGCCATGTTCAGTTGATGTTCTGAATGCTCATTCGTGATTACCCTTTGCTTAATGTTTGTCTTTTCAAGCATTATGGATCAAAACGATTCTACTACAGCACTTAGCTCCGTGACCTTCTGCAGCAGTGGACTGGAGGGAATGAGGTGTTTTGTAGAGTGGTTTTGTTAATTTGCCTTTAAGTTCTCTGTTATTAGCAGGTTGCTCTTTCTTTTGCCTTTCAGCAGAGTTCATGTCATTCTTGCAGCTTAACGTGCTCAAAAGGTAGCTTGTGCTGGCGACAGATGCACCAATGGCTGTTTTGCCATCCTGGTTGTCCGCTGTAGGTCCCTCTTGCAAAGCCTGCAGTATCCCTGGTGAAACAGCACTGTTGTACGTCAGGTCTCCAAAACGTGAGAGAGTCAGGCCTGATGGATGTCTGGATGAGCTACCTCGTTAGGTGCTGCAGAAGGCGCTGCTGGTGATTCATCCAATGGTGTTTGCCTATGAGTCAGTCCTGCACAAATGCCACCGCACCGTGTCGGCAGCTCTGACCAGCTGGGGCGCAAAACCTCACCTCTCTGCCGTCTGGAGCTGCTCGGAGATCACTTGTGTTCATGTCTTACCCCAGGTTCAATATCGGTTTCCTAAATTACCCAGGAGTCTCAGTGGGGTGTAGCGAGGGTTTCCGCAGCTCTGTGCGTCAGGACCCCTCACCAGACTGGGGACGGCGGCATCGGCAGCGGCACTGTGCATCTGCGCATACGCATTTACCGTGGGGAAAGGGAAAAGCTGGGAGTGTTTTACCCTCTTCACCCCATCCAAACACTGCTCTGGGGGATGTATAATTTTGCATTGTGTGGTGCAGTCATTCATCTGCTTCCTTCCTTTCTGGGTCATAAATACATAAATATGAGTATATAAAATCCCATTTTCTGCTGTAAGGCCAATTAAAACTAGCTGAAAAATGACTCAGAATAATACTGAAAGTTGGAAGGCACAGGGGAACCAATACAGTGACCTTATCTCTTTTTTATGGACTCACGTGTAAAATAGACTTTTCTAAAATGAAACTGAGTTAGATTGGGATTATTTACCCATCTAGATTGCCGATACAGATCTGAGCTACTTCTAGATGATTAAGCAAATGTCCTTCCTTTCATCCATTGCAGAATTTACCAGAAGAAGCCATGGAGAAAGAATTTCTTTATAGTGTCATACCAGATATACCTGCAAGTGCTAGTGATGAACATTTGTGAAATTGATATTGTAGCTAAACCCAGAAAAGGGCAAGGAGAGAAATCCATCATGGGAATGTTTTGAGGTTTACCCCCTTAAGGTATACTCTTGATTGTATAGTAATGCCCACCTTCTGTGGCTCTCATTTCTCCAGTAAAACAACAGGTGCTGTTCCCAGGGAATTCGGAAACATCAGTGTTATTACAGTTGTTATTTCATGTTTTTGTTAAGTTGTAGTTACTCAGAAAAATAATACCATTGTAGTGCCTGGGATGAGAAGTAGGCAACTATGCTAATATGAAAATCAAGGTCACTGGAACAAGTTTCCCAGCTCTCTGCATCCTCATAGGAAATGGGGAAAACCTCCAATTCTAAAGTTAAAATAATGTGGCGCAGTGTGCAGGGTTCAGTGGAGCACCCCACTCCATAGTGGGAGACTTGTCTTTCTACCTCAGCTGGAGTTTGGGGACGCTGGTAGTACCCATGCCAGAAGCGGGAATGGCTGCCAGGCTCAGTAGCGGCATCTCTGCTGCTGTTTCATGGAGCTCCTTCAGCCTGTCAGGCTGCGGCTGCCAGAGGCAGAGCAGCAGACTCACAGTCAAACCTCACAGGTTCTTGTGTACTACCTACACACAGGTTTATCCTCCAAACTTTAATTGAAAACGCTACTGGAAACGGTGTTTCCTGTGGTTGCACAGAACACTTACCATGGTCTCGTGAACCACAAAGACGGCAGTTTGGACTATGGACTGTGGAAACCATGACATCAGTAGCACTGATTTTTTAGTAGCACTAAAAAATTAAAAAAGTACAGCCAGGGTTTATTTTTTAAAACAAGTAATGAATGCATATAGCTCTCCTAAAATAAACAAACTATATGATGATAGCAGCTTTATGAGATGAGTGAGCTTTAATTTTGATATGTTGGTAAAAAATTGCAGAAAACTGAATGATCATGAAATTGAAGTACCACTTTCTCAGTTTCATTTTAGGTATACAGCATCTTCCCCTAGACCTGTATCATAGTCATCATATCAGATCCTTTTTCAAAGAGGCTGCCAGTCAGTCTAAATTATTTGCTGGTTTCTGACTTGTATAGAAGGAAATGAGCTGTAAAAATCCCATTTTAATAATGGAATGATGCATCACAATCAAAGTTTGATGAGAACTGTTTAAGGTGAGGCATGATTCATTTCAAATGTAAAATATACATTTGCGGGGGAAAGGAAAAAGCTTGAGATTTAATTAATATGATCAGTTGCATTTTTACATAAAATGGCAAAAGATTAGAATTGAAAACACATTGAGCAGTGTCATGTAATAAAAGGTACATAGTGTTTATTTTTGACACTTGTTAAAGAATAAATACTGCATGATTTATTTGCCATACTTTTATCAAAATGCTGGTGGACACCTTAAAAAGACAAAAATCTGCAAATCTTTGGCTTCTTTACCTGCTTTTCATGACATGGGTGATGAAGTAAATCATTCTCTGTCAGGATTAAAACAGTTGAAATTATAGAATTATGGTAGCAAATTGAATAGAAGGATTTAATGGATTAAAATGCTAATCCAGTCATAGACAGCAAAATTCAAGCATTCAACTCTTGCATTGGGGGAGTAATTGTAGCATGGTATCAAGACTTTGCAGGAAATTGCCGTTTGTTAAATTTAGAGGAGAGGGGGAATCTGCCATTTCCCATCTTACTGATTTGTCTCCTTTTCTGGAAAGAATCCCCCTGAGTTCAGTGGGGTTACTCACAGAACAGCTGGTTGCTCAACAAGACTAGGCACAGCAGATTGTTTCCTTAAGAGGTTCAGGTGCTAAAACAAACCAAACTCTACCAAAAATTAATTAGTCCCAAATTTTCTACTTGGTGCCAGGATTTAGACTTCGAAAACATTACATGGAGCCCAGCTGACAGACTAGTCTAATTGTGTGGCATTTAATTACTGATAGTTTATTTGCCAACTAGAAAAGCAAAATAAAGGCAGGGATTACATGCATAGGAAGAGGAAGTACATGGTTTAGTCACTGAGTTTATTTATCCCATTTTATTAAAATGGAGAAATATATATATGGCACAAAACTATTCGTTAAAATATTAGTTTTCAACCTCAAGTTAAAAAAAAACGTACAAGTTGTTAAAAATATCAAAGAATGATCTTCACCTTGGGTTCTTGAAACTGATTCTTTTGTAAAATCCGTACCTTGTAAATCATCGCTTGTTTCTGCATAAACATATTAAAATCAGTAACTAGCTGAACTGTGATTTTCCCATCATGAATTGAAGCGAGGATTTCATATTACATACAGCCTTAAAACTGTACTTAAAGCACTGGTTGTAGACACCAATGAAGTAATATTTATCAGCTTCATCACTTTAAAAAACCACAGGTGTTTATTTTGGCTCTTTGAACTGAGATATTTCTGAACTGTCTGTAGTGATCTCTTAGCAAACTAACAGTTGGCTTGTAATAGATAACGCTGAGTAATCAGTGCTCGTTGTAACTGAAGTGTTCACCGGAAACATACATTGAATTTGTGCTTCTGCTTGGAGTTGGTTTTAAATAATTGTGTAGCGATTAAAAATTAGACGTTAAAAGATCAATTGTATGGAAACAGAAAGACTTACAAAATTCATGTGCTTAATTTAAGTGGCTTGGTTACTAGTCTGTATTTAGTTAGGAGCTTTTACTTTCTTGAACATTCAGGAATTTCATACCTGAGTTTGAATTGTTACTCTAGATTTGCTCTCAAAATAAGCTGTAGCTTTCATCTGATCAGATGGACCACTGAGAGGGAATGTGGATTTTCTAGATTGGATTTCTTTTGCTGAAACAGCTGGGCCTGGCAGAATTTAGGATAGGTTGTGTAATGTTTAGGACTTTTTGACCTAGTTCAGGAAGTTACCTTTTCCATTTGAGAAGCTCTGCCACTAATTTGAGGAGTTTTGAGGCACACCAGATTTCCATTATCTCATTCTGAAATGCTGGGTTTGGGAATTTTGCTGTGACTCTTTTTTTCCAGCACTTTGAAATATCAGACTCATGTTGTGCTTGCAAACAAAGAAGTTGAAGAAAGTTTTTGTCAACCTCTTCACATAAGGGTGTATTTCAAGCTTGTTCAGTAAAAAGGCCTCGCAATGCAAGTCCTTGTCTGGCAAGATAACAGCCCTGAGTTCAATGTGCTCATGGAATACTAATTAGTCTTTTCATTCAGATTTTCCTGTTTTCTTCTTCTTCTTCTTTTTTTTTTCCCCCAGAGGACTGAATATTTAGCATGTCGCCAACATTCTCTGTGGTTTTCTGGAAGAATTTAACTGCTTCATGGTGGCTTGGAGAAAGCTGATTCCTCTCATATTTATTTCAGGTCTTTTTCTTCCAAATAAAGTATCCAGACGGTGTGAAAGCATCATCTGTGTATTTAGACAAATATTGTTTGCACCTAAAAGCTCTGCAACAGTGAAAATCAGGTATACTTCACTAGCTTCAGAATAATAGAGCCATTGAAAATCTTCAAACCAGGATGAGCACAAAGAACAGTCTTGTTTTCTGAAGTTATGTGCAGGAAAAAACTCAAGTCATGGCTGATGAGGTGTCTCAGAAATGTTAACAGTGTCAAGCAACTGGCACTTGGTTCCTGTGGCAGGAAATAGTGAAGGCAGCTCAGCACTACCAGCAGTAGAAGCTGGCCTTATTGTTGTTGGAATTGTAGTTTCCTCCTTTTAATCGTCTATGTTGTAAGTGAGTTTGTTTTAGCCCCTGGAGTATACGTATTTTGCTTTTTTGTGGTTTCTGCTTATATGGTAAGAATGGTACTGGCTAATGCACACAAAACTCTTGGGCAGATGAAAATATGCAGTTGGTCACTTGGTTTATGCAATCTCATTTGTTGTAGAAAAAAGTAGAACATCACAGGATGAAGAAGAGGAATAGCCTACACCATGAGGACTATTAAAAACAAAGACACCACCTCTGGTTTAGGGAGTCTCTGAGCCACAAATTGCTGGAGGCTGGGAGAATATTGGGGAGAAATATCACTGGGGGCAGTTGCCCATTGCATTGCTGTTGGCCTTTGTTGGAGATGGATGCTAGGCTTTTACAAAGAAACTCTCTTTGGACTGACCCAGTATAGCTGTTTTCATCTACATCTGCTTTTATATTTTGTTTGTGTAACTTCTCAGAAATTTTAACAAAGAAAAGGCTATAAAGAAATTAAATTATTTTGTTAGTCTTTAAGGAAAAATTACTCCCTTCAAATCTAAGGTCCCAGCCAGGGTATTGTCCAGTTCTGTGTGTTGATATAGGTGGTTATGAACATTAGTATACATGAGAATTGAGTAGAAAATGTAAATGCCTGTTACGGTCTTAGACTCTTGACCAGAAAAATTGCTCAATGAAGTCAAATCCTTTTGTTTCCCTTGAAGCATCTCAGTGGTTGCAGCTGACTGCTTTAACATGTCTTCCTTACACTGCAACCTATTAGATTCTGCTTTATTTTTCTCCTAAGTAACCTGTAATCTTTCCGCAGATGATAGTTAAACCTTGTGCATGGCTGATTCTGAATACAACTGTAGACACTTCTTTCAACCCAGAAGACTATACTGACTATAGAAGTGAGAGGTTTCTGTTTATTTTTGCATGTCTCTACAAACAAATATACAACTGACAAATGCTCCCTAATAAAGTAATAAAAATAAGAAATAGAAGGGAATAAAGAATCTGAACTTCCATTTGATTCTGGGGAGTCTTTAACTCAAGGGTTCTTTGGATCCAAGCAATGCCTGTGTTCAGTGATCATAACGCATGCAGATTTCTTGTAGGCTAGCCTTCCAAATGATACCAGTCTTTCATTTCTTCTTTCTTGGAAGGGCCTCTCTTTGAAAAGGAAGATCATGCAACTCGAATGATTACTGATGGCATGAAAAGAAAGAATGATATTTCTGCTGCATGGTCTTTGGCCTTGTAGGAATATTTCCCCATTTGTGCCATGGTAGATGAGCAGCACCTCAAAGGCTGTGGCCGATGAGAAGAGCCCAGAGATACAATCTGCGTGGTCAGCATCACTCACTTTCCTCAGTGGACAACCCTTAAGCTCTGTGTCATGGTGGGAAGTCCCACCATTGTATCACCCTGGATTATGCAAAAAATACCTGATTATGTTTGCAGATCAGATTCTCTTTGGGAAAGAAGAAATCCAGGGTATAGCAGAGATATCTGCTGGCAAAGCTGTGATGTGAAACTTTTGGCGGAGGAATGAGTATCAAACCCACAAGAAACAAACCCACGATTATCTTTTACACATTTTCTTCATAAGTGTATTCTCTCCATGTTAAGTGTTTCAATCTTCTGAGCACTTATTAAACATGGACATGCTGTCAACTTAAAAAAATGAGCAACTTCATCATTATTATAATGTCACTTGACCAATCTTCTCCCCCTTTCCCTGGGTTTCATCATCTACTCATGATTTAAGTTTTAAGGTCTGCCTTAGAGTGAGCCTGTGTTCTTCATACCAGTAATATGTTGGCTAGAGCATCAGTGTCACACTTAAAATGAACAAAAGAAGTGTTTGCTTCAGATCTTTTTTCATGTTGTGTTTTGGGGTTTTGGTGTAGTTTACAATGTGAAAGCACAGTTCTTATTCCACAAAACATCACTGTGGGACAAACAATTCATTTCTTGCAAAATTTGAGATGCCTGGTGAAATACTAATTTGGGGTTTTCTAGTAGGAGACCTAAGATTTATTTTTATTCATTTCAGATTCTAGTCACACTGTGGCCTATCATTAAAGACTTGGTTAACCTGCTCCTCTTCTCCTCCAAAATACTACAGAATTGACTCTTCAGTCTTAGGTCAATCACAGATTCTTCCATACTGGTATCATGTTTTCTACCTTTGGGTTAGACACTATTCCTATGTTTACTTTCAGTGCAGTACGGCTCACCTCAATTTTTTTTTCCTATTCTATAGTTATTTTCTTCTCTCTGACTTTAAATGAAAATGGGTAGAGACCAAGTCTATGCAAGTTGGCTAGTGTTAGAAATAAAGGTGCCTTACGATCTTTCCTTCCACTGGCACTTCCTGACTGAAGGTACAGAATGATGTGATGTATAAATCTCTCCTTGTTGCCTTCTGCTTTTCTGTAGGATTTCAACTCCTCTGAGGCTTTTACTTGTTCCACTCTTCCACTCAGATTATTTTCTTTAATTTCTTTTTGCTGCTGGCACAATGGCATGCTCATTAATCATTCGAACCCAAGGTGCTTGAAAGAAATTGTCTTTATCTGGTGACACAGTTCCAACAGCTTTTGCCTAACAGAACATGTGCTTTTACAGAGCTCCTCCCCTAGATTTCTTTTTGTGTCTGGAAAGAAAACCCACAGAAGGTATAACTGACTGCTACAGAGAGAATGGTTTGGCTGCAAGATAAGGAAAGCAGTCTAGACAGATCTGTCTCACTCAGGCACACAGGATAAGATTATTTTGTCTATCTAAAGTTCTGTTCTAATCGTTGTTTAGCGCATGTTATATTTTTAGTGATGACATCCTATTTCTTCAAGGATTTTTCTGAGAAGTAATCTAGCCTCTAGCCTCACAACCTCCTACAAATTATAGTTTGTTTGGGATTTTAGGTCTTGTGGTCAGAACAACTAGTCTCACTAAACACTTTTTCTTTAGGTGGATCAAGAATTTTTGTATTCCTGCAAAAGGATTTATGTGCAATAGCTGAGAATTTACCCTTGGTTTGGTGTCAGATATTTTGTCATTTCAAGCTTCAGGGGCACTTGATGCAAGGTGGGTGTCAAAAACATGAAGGCTACACTTGGCTGAAGGCTCATGTGGACAATATTATGATACTCTATTGTTGTAGAATGAGTCCGTGGCTCTCTTGAGGCAGATTTACAACACACCATGAGAGTAGTCCCCAAATACCCTCTAGACTAGACCTGTGGGATGTTAGACAGAGAATCTGTGGTATAGCCTTAGATACACCTCTTGAGAGGACTTTTGCACTCTACCAGGCACATTTCTGCTCTCTTTGAACAGTCTGCGATGGGGGGGCTATGTCCAGCAGCATCTTAGCACACCATGTTGTGAAGTGATACAGATAGAGTCACTGTGTGTAAGTCTGTTCTTCTCTAAAAAAAGAATACAGCAGAAAAAGGTTTAGAAAGAGCAACAAAAATGTGCTGCTGTGTGAGGCAGAGACAAAAAGGTCAGGTTATTAGACATCATGAACAAGGGACGGTACAGTAGGTATATGCAAAATCTTCCCTAGGTTCTTCAAAAGCATGAGCTTGAGTTCCCAGTGAGGTTAAAATGTCAATACGCTTAAAACTGATTAAATGTGTCTCTCCACAAAGCACACAGACTTTCAGAACTCATTACTAAGGCAAAAGTTTTAGGAGGAGTCAGATAATTTCTGCTGTTACCTTAAATAGAAAACAACATGCCAGAGGTTATAAAACTTCATGTTCCAGGATGAAAGTCAGCCACTTCCTATTTGGGGTCAGGAAGACGCTTCTCCTGGAGGTACACTATTAAGGATTGTCCATTACAGGATTTTTTAGCTTTATATCTCAGTCTGAATACTGTCAGAGACACAGTGTTTGACTAGATGAACCACTGTTGGTAACGGCTGTCCTACTCTGTTCTAAATTTAAAACCTCTTTTCAGCTGTCTCAGACCATGCTGTCCTAAAATCATTAATTTTTTCTTTCTTGTAAACAAGCATGAGAAATAAGAGGAAATCATTCCCCTGCTGATTTGAACACATATCTACTAACTTGTATAATTAGAGCTGTGTGTTTGTAGGAGACGTTGTTCTGACAATTTCTTCTTAAAATACTGTGGTCTAAATTCTGTCTACACTGAGTAACAAAAGCCAAATTAAAGTAATGGTCACTAATTTAGTAGCAGTGTATTTGCACAATGTTTAAGTGCTATAAAACAGTCCTATATTTTTTCTGTGGTACTGATCATGAGTGAGCAAGTTGTTAGTTAATGGTGCTTACTGACTCACCTTCCTGTGCACTTTGACTTGAGAAGATAGAAAATGAATATGATATTGTCAGAATGGACAAAGGCAAGTGAATGCCTCCTGATAATACATTAACAAAGCATCAAATGGTCATCAGTGCAGAAAGTGGAAAGTGCAATTAATTCTCCAAATATGGGAAAATCTGCTGGCATTTTACTCAAAATCTCCTCAACTCAAAATTGCTTCGGTCATTTTTTTAAGTGGCAAAATATTAAATATGTGCCATCTTTCACAGGTATTCATTTCTGATTTGCCTAAAAGTATAAAAACAAATGAAGCCTGTGTTGTGTACTTTCCCTGAAATACTTAGGGAGATACTTGTTCAGAGATGAAAGCATCCTCTTTTCCTTGAATCCTCCGCACCAGATGTTCTCTATTTGCCATCACAGTGTTGCCAACGGCACACATCTTTTTGGCTATATGGCAAAGTTTGAGTCATGAAAGTTCAGGTACATGATACAGAAAAAGGCTTGTTACACCAATAAAGCCATATTTCTGGGTGGTAAAAGTATATGGGATTTTATCTCATGGTTTATTAGAAAGATTAATTACAGGGTTGTAGCTATCATCCCACAATTAAATCACAGGAGTCTTACTTGTTTTTCACTCTCTTGCCTAGTACACTCCATGCTTAAATCTCACTCTCAGAGTGAATTTATTTTCCATGTGGAACATTAAAATGAGCTCTCCTGAACCATTATGCTACTGGGAAGAAGTAACATCTATTTAAAAATATAGATATATTCCTATGGTTTTATGCAGTCAAATAACTCCAAAATAGCTCATGTTTACCACAGCACAGCTATCATGGACTTAGTCATTCCCACAGAGGGTCTTTGTAATGTTTGAAAAATACTGATTTTGAAATCAAAGGATCTGGTTCTTATTTACACGACTGTGCCAAGAGGCCTTATAGTGGTTGCAAATGACATTGCACAGACCTCCTGGTCTCAAGCAGTGAAGCATGAGACTTGCACAGTGTAGCCCTTCTCAAACTTCCCACGGTGTATGACCCTTCTTCTGGCACTGATGTAGCAGAGCTCTGTGGCCTATTCCCCAATGTGCTACATGGCACCCGCCAGTTGTTTGTGGGTCCTTTTAAAAAATATTTGAGCTAGTTTTTCCTAATAGTACCATGTGAATTTCTTTAACATTATGTTAATTCTCAACATATTTCACTTCACTGTTACCTTCCAATTCACTGTTTTTTTGCAGTGTCTGCCTGTATCTCTCATGATTTCATATGTGTAGGTATAAAGTTACCCTGTTTCACAGAGAAGTTACCCTGCTTCTGAGATGAAATTGCTTACTTAGTTCGTATGCATTGGGTTCCCACTCATTTCCAAGCAACACCTTTTCAGTATAAAGTAGCACTTTTCCACAAAAGTTTTGTGCCTGATCATTACCCGTAACTGCAACTTTCATTTCTCAGTTGAGGTGTTCACCGCTCCATGCATAACTTTCAGTAGACGTGCCTCTAATCTTCAACCTCCTGAAACGGGAGTGTCCACACTTTATCAATATCTGCTTTGGACTACTTGAGATCTATGAGAAGAGAAGATGTAATTAATAAACATTTTTAGGTCCCTTGCACATGTTAAGATGACATTTGTTGGAGAGTGCTGCCTGTTTGTATTCCAGCATTTGCTGCCTGAATGTTGGTATATCAAGGTGAAACGCATGCAAGAAATGCCTGTTTTCTCATTGACTGTAAAGGGGACTTAGAACAACTTAGATGATTTGTAGAACAGCAGCCAGATGATTTGCAGTCAAATGAATGGCAGTCAAAATGGCCACAGATACATAACTGGGTCCTGTGAAGGCTTACACACAGGGACCACAAGGCTTGCTTGTGTTTGATGATATTCTTTCTCCTCTTTGGAGGATGTAGATGAGCACAAATATTGTTGGAGACCAAAAGAAAACTTTTGGTTTCATGGATTAGGTATTCCTTGTTATCAAAAGAATAAATAATTTATCACAGTAGAAACAATTTCATCTGACTTTCAACTTAATATCTGTTTATATAGTGACAATTTCCATCTCTACTATATTGTCTTTCAGATGTAATATTTTCTTCACTTGGCAGCCAACTTATTGAAGTCATTTGCCACAGAAGGTTTTGAAACACATTATTTATGGCTCCAGCCTTTCACCCTCAGACAATATTCTGGGATGATGTAATGTACATAGCATTTCTACATTTTTCTATACTTTGTTGTTTTCTCTATAATTTGTTGTCTGCTGCTATACTTTGCTAGGCTTTGCTGTTTTGAAAAATCATAAAAATTAATAAGATTCATTTTATCCCTCTGTTAGAATTCTGTAAGAAGGTACATAAAGCTAACAGAAGTAATCTTCTCTGTTCTATTTTGGAAGGTTTTTGGATTAATTCCTATAGTGAGAAAAGGCTAAATAAGTTCTGACCTATTCAGTTGTGTAGATGAGTAAACTCCGTACTTCTTTGTCTTTGTTATATCTGGATTTGGGATTTCAAAGCACTTTTGAGAGTATTATTTTCATTGTCAGGAAGAGAAGTAACCTTTTTTTGAGACTTCTTGAATGAATTCACAGTTAGCATGACATGTGAGACTCATTTCCTTGTTTGTTACTATTTTAAATGTATACTTATCCTCCTACTGTTCCTGAAACAGTTCTGTTTCTTGTCGATCCCCCCCCGAAAAAAACCCAAACCTATAAAAAATTACGGTAGATCCTTAACCCTGCAGAAAGCAGTACTTCTGAATAATGACTAGGATGGTTGCAAGCCTGTGCAAGGGCAGACGGGTTGCACCCGAGGTGTAAAAGCAGTATCAGGGGACCTCCCCTGGAGCATCACTTTCATCCCCTGGTCCTGAGGTCTCTCCCAGCCTGGTTCCTGGCACAGCTGGAAAATTCGCTGAGCTCCAGTGCCTACCTGCAGCTCAGGCTTTGGTACAGTGTCCAGAAAGGATTGGAGTGCAATACCTAGACATGCTGGTCAGGAATAGATGTTGCTCACTCTGCAAGGAATCATTACAGGGCTGTATGCCCTGGTTTCATGGCTTCCTCTTTACCCTCAGCTTTGCACCAGTGGTCTGCTGGGATTTAGAGATGGTCTTGCACTTACTGTATATGTAAGTGCTTGTATGCATTACACTAGTTGGAAGTACAGTATTTTTCATCCCACCTGCCTCTGCTTTTTCATGTTAGTGCTATTGCATGATCTTTTGGATTTAGGAGATTTGCATATGCAAAAACTCTTATCCTGGCTTTAGTCATTCTTAGAAAACCATAAACAGTTGAAGTATTAATGAAGAAAAAGAATGCTGATTTACAGTGTGCTATTTGTTTAATACAAACTTGCCAAGTGTATCTTCTTCTAGAAATACAATGAAGACCAAAGTTGTTGTGATGACCCTATAATTAAAAGGAAAATATTCTGTTCTTTTGTGGTATATTGATACGATTGGTTGTGGCAAATTGAAATTGCCTCTGACTTTTTTTTTTTCCTTCATCATGTTTTCTGGGGGACCAGAACAGTGTGGTTTAAATGTGTTTACTCATTTTAACTTTAACTGAATTCCTTTGATTCCTATTCTGTTTTGTTAAATCATTCTAGTTACCTCTTTTATTTTCCTTGAATCTCTGATATACTCCCAACCTGAATGACACCCACAACCTTGCCTCATTTTTTTATTTTACTCTATATAATAATCGTTATTGTTTCTTTCCAGTTGTTGTTTTTAAAAGTATCAAGAAAAGAATATTTAACCTCAGTAGAAAACTATCTCCAGGAGACAGAGAAACTATTTTCTATTTTGCAGACAAAATAGCTAGTCTCCAGTTGCTCTAGTGCAAATGTAGTTACACAGTCCTTCTAGCAATTTTTTGCTGACAGAAACAATTGTAGGTAAAATAGTGTTTTTGTTTTCCAGGAATTTCTAAAATGGGACAGTGATATTTTTCTTTCTCCTTCACAGCTTTTATAGAGGAAAATTTCTCCCAGCAGGAAAAAAATACCAATCAAACTGGATTCCCCTTCTATACTTTGTCAAGCAATGCTTCCACTTGTAGTCTCCCCACGTATTGATTTCATAGTCCAAGCTCTCTTACTGATAAATATATTTGATAGGGCTATTTGGCTAAAATATAACAATTAATAGACAAGATGATGTTCCTAAAATTTAGCAACCACTATCCACTAGCTAATTCATACATGTTTTTATTATAAAGTCTGATTTTTCTGATTTTTTTCCCTTGCTCTAACTGAATATTTAATTAGAACAGTCCCTTTTGGGTATGAATGGGAGATACAGACAAGTTACGAGCAATGCGTGAGTAGAAGCTAAGCTCAGCTGTACCACATTGATTGTGCAGAGCATGGTCAGAACTGCCCCATGGTTCTCCTCTCTAATTGCAGAGAGAAGGAGGATCTTCCTCCTCAGATAGGCTGCTCAACAGGGCCAATCTCTTCTGAATTTCATCTCTGTAACTGGGGATTCTTTGAACCTTGTGCTTCGCTAGTCTGCAGGAGAGTTGCTAAAGATATGAACAGAACCATCAATATTGACAACATCATTGGCTTTATCTGTAGAATAGTCTTGCTTCTTTAAAATTATTTTTCAGTCCCAGAGACTTAGACTAGTCAGGTTGGTGGTATTGGTATTGTAGAGGCTTCTTTTCCAGATAAGAAATTAGAAGCAGGTGGAAGAGAGTTACAGAGCCTCAGTGTAGACATCTCGAGAAGAGCTTAGTCTTCCTGTACAATTAATGGGGAAAGCAGGCCTCAGAACTAGGGTCCTGTTCTGAATTGTCCTCAGGAGTGACTTTGCCCTTTCCATTTACTGCAAAGGTAGCCTGGGGAGGCTGGCTGTCTAATTTAGACACCTAAGTCAGGTACCAAAAATTGGACAGGGTGGTAAGACAGGAATGATGACAGATTGATAGATTTGTTCTTGTGAATTTGCCTGTGGTATGTGTTAGCCATTTAATACTTACTGGCAGCAGAGCTGATAAGGAATCATCAAGCTTCAAGTGGGAAATCAGAGCTGATATCTCGACGTCACCATATTCTTGGACACTGAATTTTCACTGGAATCAGTATTTCACCCCAGTGGGCAAAATGCAGCATGGGATACACCCATCCTGTTCTAGCCTTCCCCACGGGATGGTCTCAGCCCATCCTTTGGATCATATAGGGAAAAGATGCTCAGATCCACAGTTTCAGTTTACCCAACTCACCCAGAGGGAATTTGATTATCACCATTTTTTGGGGGGAACACAGAGATGGATGGAAGACGTTGCTAAGAAATGAATAGGGAAAGCAATCTGTCATTTTCACATCTAAATCTATAGGACAGTGATACTCTCTTAAATGAAAACTCTGGGTTTTTTGCAAAAGAAAAAGAAAATCTGTCTCTTCTACCCTGCAAAGTTCAATGTGGTTGTTGGTGTATTCAGTTTTTGAAGAGACTTTAGTAAAGATAAAGATCTGTTTTCATTGATAGTTTCTCCTGAATTTCTGACAATATAATTGGATGGAGGTTTGTATAACTGATGACTATTAGCTATTACCTGGACATGCATTTTTCCTTAAAATCAGACATCACATTCATGGATTTACCAGAATTTTCAACTTGGAGAAAGAAAAATTGCCATGTGACTTGGATATATCTGAGGGCATGTCTGGGGTATGCCATGGAGCACAGTGTTAGAAATCGTTGCCTTAGGTCTGCATAGCTGGATTCATGCACACAGAGCAATGTGATGCTGAGGGGAGATCCTGGCTTGGGTCCCAGTGGCAGAGTGTCTGTAATTGCACAGTGCTGTGTCCAGGCTGTCCTCTTCTTTTTGGAAGAAATGCTGCTATACCGCTACACTGTTTCTGGCTCCAGAGCTAGTGTTTTGCAGGTTGATTTGACAATTCCAGCACCATAATCCTCTGTTCACATGCCCTCATTGTGCAGAAATATTATCCCCAGGTTTTTACTGTAAAACCTGCAGGTAGGGGCTAACAGAAGGTGGCTGTTCTGATTCAAAGTTATGCCTCATTCATAGTAAGTAGAAACATTTTTAACAGAATTATTCAGTAACTTTCATATTCACACTTGGCATAAGAGAACTTTCTCACAGAACTTGCTGGAGTGGGTCAAGAAAGAATAAGATAGTTGGCATAAAAAGATACATGACATATCATCTACAAACTCTTCTAAAGCCTTACTCTTGAGTCACCTTTTAATCTTAGGGAGTCCACAGAAGCCCTAAATACCGTGTTAAAACAAATATATCTGAGTAAGAGGGATCAGCTACTGGGTGAGACTCTTTCCCTAATTCTACCTTTGTACCTGTCAGTACTGTTTTGGTTGGCCTAGCAAGAGCAGATCAAAGAGGCACCTTCCCTGTATCCACAGGAGGTAAGTCACTGGGGGTGCTTTTTTAAAGTAATTTTTTCCCTGAAGTTGACTTGTATGACTTAGACCCAGAAAATGGAGAGTGTGTGGGCATGAGAGGTTTACATGAGATTATTACACTCTCTCAATATTCTGTGTTTCTTGTCATTCATCTGTAGGTTCAGAGAACCTAAAAATTAACCTTGGACAGGAAACAAAACATAGCTTTTCAAAGTTTAGTTTTCTCATGTCTTTTCTTTCATGTTCTGAAGGATTTTTTCTGGAAATATATTTAAGTAACTGGCTAAAAAAAGTATTTGAGATGTGATTTATGTAGAGAGGACAGTCTGAAACACTCCTTCAGATCACAGTGCACAGAAGAATGTCATGTTTGGCTTATTCTGAAGGGAAAGAGAGGGCTGGGTGTTTTCATGTTCTGGCTGGGGAGAACCTACCTCAGGATGTTATTACTGTATTATGGGGATGGGAGACTATGTGGTTCACTCGGGAGTCTTTGAAAGGGCTGTCCACATATACTGCTCAAAATTAGAGACAGAGGATATTATTTAAAGGTAGCCACTGGCAACATTGTGAGCAGCAGCTTCTAAAAGGAGGAGACAGACAGAGATACCAACTTATTAGATCATCTGACAAGGCCAGTGTGGATAGAAAGAGAGAAGTGAAGTTGGAGTGGAGATGCAGCACAGTTCCCTGAAGAGGAGGGATCTCTGACATGTCTCGGCAACTTCACTCACAGTTTGGAAGTATTTTTGGTGTAAAGAATGTCATGCAGCCAACACCCAGAAGTGGGACAAGAGACAGGTTTTTCTCTAGCCCCTTTCCTTGCAGAAGGAGAGAGGGAAAGGCTTCAAACTCTTGGCCAGTTGTTCAGTGAAACAGTGAATGCCAGGGAAAATAAGCTAAAGGGAAAAGACAACTGGGAGGTGATAGTGGAGAAACTGAGCCTGGAACATGGAGTGATGGGGAAGACCAAGTGAATGAAAAAAGACTTAGAGCACAAAAGTAGAAAGAAGATACAGGTCAGAAAATATAAAAGGATGGGAAAAGTAGAAAAGAGACATAAGAGGTGGTTATTTATTTTCAAAAAGGGAGAAGAGAAGAAAGAATAAGAGAGGAAATGGTAACAGTGAAGAAAGAAGCTAAAACCAGAAGCAGAATTAGCAGAAGAAAGGGGATCTTGTAAGAAAAGTAGGGCTAAAGAAGAATTTCTTTGGAGAACAAAGAGTAAATGAATTTAGTAAAGTATTAAAAAGAAAAATGGGGGAGTGAAAAAAATTGCAGAAGGAAAAATTAATAAGTAAAAGAGAGTAAAGGAGTAAAGGAGAAAAAAATCAAGGGAGATTTTTTCTGTAGAAACGTTGATATTGACTTGTTTTGATATAAAATATCATTAATGTATATTGGACAGTTGGTATCAGGGTGCATGGTGGAGCTGGGGAAACCAATCTGTCTGATCCTAGAAGACAGTGGTGCTGGATAAAGCTTAATGTTGGGAAGGAGAGATGGTGACTATTAATTGGCAATCCCAGCAAGTGAGACTCTGTGACCTCTGCAAATTTCTGCACACCTTTCACCAGGCCCTAACTGGCAATACAATGGCCAGGTTTCAGTTTTCAGGGTACTAAAAAACTGTCTTAATCCCAACCTAGAAACCTGGTGAAGTCAAATCGCGGTATCTAACATTTTGTGGGCTATATGTCCTCATTTGCAAAAGCTGAACCAAACCAATAGGCTTACCACAGTGATACTGTACTGGACATAGAGAAGGAAAAAGAAGGAAACAGAACAGGATGGTAAAATAAATTAAATTGGAAGGGCCCTCTGGAGGTCATCTGATCTGATCCCTCCCCCTGCCTTCTTCAAAGCAAAGCCAATTGGAGCAGGTTGCTCAGGGTGCTGCCCGGTTGAGTTTTGAATCTCTCCAAAGATGGAGATGCCACAACCTCTCTGGACAACCTATGTCAATGCTTGACCACCCTCATGGTGAAAAAATGTTTCCTAATATCTGATTTGAATTTCCCTTCTTGAGGCTGGTGTCCGTTGGCTCTTGTCCTGTTCCTGCACACCTCTGAGAAGAGTTTGGCTTTTATCTTCTCTATGTGCTCCCGTTAGGAAGTGGCAGACAGCAATAATGTCTCCCCTCACCCTTCTCTTCCTAAGACTAAACAAGCCCAGCTCTCTCCACCTCCCCTTGTACATCATGTGCCCCAGCCCCTATACACCTTTGTGGTGCTCTGCTGGACTTGCTTTGGGGCTTACATGTCTAAGATCAACAAAAATGTGAAGATTACACAGACAGTGCAAGTGTTCAAGAATTTCAGTAGCTAAACTGTTGCTAAGCCTTTAAAATCTAGGCATTTCAATTTTATCATATTTGCGTCCAGTGTTGTTAGTCAAACCCAAGAAAAACACTTTTCTAATAGTCTAAAAGCATGGAGTTTAAAAATGATGACCACTTAAGAAGTATTTTTTTCTTATTTGATATCTAACAGCTTCCTTTTTTCAAAATTCCAGAGGACTGTTCTGCAGGAAAGGAAGTTTTGCTGCAAGTATCACATGACTGATATTGTGAAGACTGAAAATAGCAAAGTACACCAGCCAAAATTAGCATTACTTTGCACTCAGATATGCTGCTTCTTATCTACTCTTTTACTATGAAATAATACAGTTTAGTGTCATATATTTATGGTTCACCCGCTTTTGATCAAATGAAACCCTCTTACTGGAGGCAAGAGAAAGGTCTATTAACAAAGACACAGATACCAGATGGCTCAGGATATTTGTCTTTTTCTAGGATAATGTTAGAGTGTGGAGCCAAAACTTGTTCAGAGGCTGCCCTGAGGCCCCTTGGGGGGTTACATTTTTTTAAAAAGCAGCCAATAACCCTCGCTTCCAGAACTATAAAACTCATTTCACTGACTCATCTTTCCGATAACACTCACATCATCATTTTGAAAACAAGCAAACCCAACGACCAAATCCAAACAATTTCCTTGAATGGAGTGGCAATGAGAAGCTGAGCTTTTATTTTACCTACTAGCTATATACTGACAGTCAGATGTGACTTGAGGCAGGGGGAAACTCAGTAGGTAGAGAAATGCACATGAAGTAAAACTGTGGTAAGGGCAACATTATGGAGAAGAGTATCCATATACCCTTGAGCAAATCGGCCAAATTATCCCTGCTATTGTCACAGGGAGCTTTTGCACTCACAGAATCACAGAATCACAGAATGGTTGAGGTTGGAAGGGACCTCTGGAGATCATCTAGTCCAAGCCCCCTGCTCAAGCAGGGTCACCTAGAGCACATTGCACAGGACTGCATCCAGGCGCGTTTTGAATATCTCCAGAGAAGGAGACTCCACAACTTCTCTGGGCAACCTGTTCCAGTGCTCTGTCACCCTCACAGTGAAAAAGTTTTTCCTCATGTTCAGATGGAAGCGTCTGTGTTTCAGTTTGTGCCTGTTGCCTCGCGTCCTGTCGCTCGGCACCACTGAAAAGAGTCTGGTCCCATCCTCTTGACACCCTCCCTTCAGATACTTGTACACGTTGATAAGATCTCCTCTCAGCCTTCTCTTCTCCAGGCTACACAGGCCCAGCTCTCTCAGCCTTTCCTCATAAGAGAGATGCTCCAGTCCCCTAATCATCTTTGTAGCCCTTCACTGGACGCGCTCCAGTAGTGCCACATCCCTCTTGTACTGGGGAGCCCAGAACTGGACGCAGTACTCCAGATGTGGCCTCACCAGGGCTGAGTAGAGGGGGAGGATCACCTCCCTCGACCTGCTGGCAACACTCTTTCTGATGCAGCCCAGGATACCATTGGCCTTCTTGGCCACAAGGGCACATTGCTGCCTCATGCTTAACTTGGTGTCCACCAGCACTCCCAGGTCCTTCTCGGCAGAGCTGCTTTCCAGCAGGTCAGCCCCCAACCTGTACTGGTGACTGGGGTTATTCCTCCCCAGGTGCAGGACCCTGCACTTGCCTTTGTTGAACTTCATGAGGTTCCTCTCCGCCCACCTCTCCAGCCTGTCCAGGTCTCTCTGAATGGCAGCACAGCCCTCTGGTGTATCAGCCACTCCTCCCAGTTTTGTATCATTAGCAAACTTGCTGAGGGTGCACTCTGTCCCTTCATCCAGGTCATTGATGAAGAAGTTGAACAGGGCTGGACCCAGTACTGACCCCTGGGGGACACCGCTAGCCACAGGCCTCCAACTAGACTCTGTGCCACTGACCACAACCCTCTGAGCTCTGCCATTCAGCCAGTTCTCAATCCACCTCACTGTCCACTCATCTAAACCACACTTTCTGAGCTTGTCTATGAGGATGTTATGGGAGACAGTGTCAAAAGCCTTGCTGAAGTCAAGGGAGACACCATCCACTGCTCTCCCCTCATCTACCCAGGCAGTCATTCCATCATAGAAGGCTATCAGATTGGTTAGGCATGATTTCCCCTTGGTGAAGCCATGCTGACTACTCCTGATCACCTTCTTGTCCTCCACATGCTTGGAGATGGCTTCCAGGATGAGCTGCTCCATCACCTTTCCAGGGATGCAGGTGAGGCTGACTGGCCTGTAGTTCCCTGGCTCCTCCTTCTTGCCCTTTTTGAAGACTGGGGTGACATTGGCTTTCTTCCAGTCCTCAGGCACCTCTCCTGTCCTCCATGACCTTTCAAAGATGATGGAGAGTGGCTTAGCAATAACGTCCGCCAGCTCCCTCAGCACTCGTGGGTGCATCCCATCAGGGCCCATGGATTTGTGGGTGTCAAGTTTGCTTAAATGATCTCTAACCCACTCCTCCTCCACCAAGGGAAAGTTTTCCTTCCTCCAAACTTTCTCTCTTGCCTCCAGGATCTGGGGTTCCTGAGGCCTGGCCTGAGCAGTAAAGACTGAAGCAAAGAAGGCATTCAGTAACTCTGCCTTCTCTGCATCCTTCGTCACCAGGGCACCCACCCTGTTCAGCAAAGGGCCCACATTTTCCCTAGTCTTCCTCTTGCTACTGATGTATTTGAAGAAGCCCTTCTTGCTGTCCTTGACATCTCTCGCCAGATTTAATTCCAAACGGGCCTTAGCCTTCCTTGTCACATCCCTGCATACTCTGACAACGTTCCTATATTCCTCCCAAGTGGCCTGTCCCCCTTTCCACTTTCTGTATACTTCCTTCTTCTGGCTGAGTTTTGCTAGGAGCTCCTTGCTCATCCATGCAGGTCTCCTGCCTCCTTTGCTTGACTTCCTACTCATAGGGATGCACCGCTCTTGAGCCTGGAGGAGGTGATGTTTGAATATTAGCCAGCTCTCTTGAACGCCCCTTCCTTCTAGGGCCCTAACCCATGGGATTCCTCCAAGTAGGTCCCTGAAGAGGCCAAAGTTTGCTCTCCTGAAGTCCAGGGTTGCGATCCTACTTAGTGCCCTGCCTCCTCCTCGCAGGATCCTGAACTCCACCATCTCATGGTCACTGCAGCCAAGGCTGCCCCCGACCTTCACAGCTTCCACCAGTCCTTCTTTGTTTGTTAGTATGAGGTCCAGCAGCACACCTCTCCTTGTTGGCTCCTCCACCACCTGTGTCAAGAAGTTGTCACCAATGCTCTGCAGGAACCTCCAGGATTGTTTGTGCCTAGCTGTGTTGTCTCTCCAGCAGATATCAGGGTGGTTGAAGTCCCCCATGAGAACCAGGGCCTGGGATCGTGAGGCTACTTCCAGCTGTCTGTAGAAGGCCTCATCGACTTCCTCTTCCTGATCAGGTGGCCTGTAGTAAACACCCACAACAGTGTCACCCATGCTAGCCTGCCCTTTAATCCTTACCCATAAGCTCTCGACTCGCTCTCCATCCACCCCTAGGCACAGCTCAATACATTCCAGTTGCTCTCACATAAAGAGCAACTCCACCACCTCGCTTTCCTGGCCTGTCTTTCCTAAAAAGCACGTAGCCATCCATGACAGCACTCCAGTCATGCGAGCTATCCCACCATGTCTCTGTAATGGCAATGAGATCATGGCCCTGTGACCGCACACAGATCTCTAATTCTTCCTGTTTGTTCCCCATGCTGCGTGCATTGGTGTACAGGCATTTCAGGGAGGTGATCGAGCATGCAGGTTTTCCAGGAGGGGTCAAAGAGGGTTCTCCATAGCCGCATCCCATTCGCACTTCCCTGGCTGCATTCACCTGCTGGAGGCATCCCGACTTGAGCTGTCTTTTGCCAACTACCCTGTCACTAAAACTCTCCCCTTCCCCCGTCTTTCCTAGTTTAAAGCCCTCCTTACCAGGTTGGCCAACCTGTTGGCAAAGACCCGCACGCCCCACCTCGTGAGGTGGATCCCATCTCTCCCCAGCAGTTGTCGCTCTTCAAACAGGGTCCCATGGTCGTAGAAACCAAAACCCTGTTGCCAACACCAGCGGCGCAGCCAGTCGTTAACCTGGAAAGTCCGTCTCCTCCTCCTCTCATCCATCCCCCTCACTGGCAGGATTGAGGAGAAGATGACCTGGGCTCCCAGACCCTTGATCACCATCCCCAGAGCTCTGAAATCCTGCTTGATGGTCTCCAGTTTGCCCTTGGTGTCATTGGCGCCCACATGGAAGAGCAGCAGTGGGTAATAGTCCGAAGCGTGGACAAGCCTTGGCAGTCTTTCCATGACGTCTCTCATGCGAGCCCCTGGCAGGCCACAAACCTCTCTAGATATGAGGTCAGGTCGGCAGATTGGTGCCTCCGTCCCCTGCAGCAGGGAGTCCCCCACAACAATCACCCGCCGCTTTTTCCGGGCGTTCCGGCAAGGCACAGGGTCTGTTGTCCCAGGTACTTCCCTTGCAGCCATGCCCATCTCCTCCTCATCCTGGAGGGCACTAAACCTGTTCTTCAGCTTCAGGTCTTCAGGAGGAGTAGGAGCCTTTCTCCTCCCACGAGCAGTGACCAGTTTCCAGCCCTCTTCTACAGTGTTATGATGTACCGTTTCACACGGCACAGAGCCCTCTGGCAACTCCACTGCTGTGGGGGGTTGGGACTCCCGAAGCTGCACAGTCTCCGAAAATACCCTGTCTATCACTTGCTCCGCTTCCCGGATGCTGCGCAGCCTACTGACTTCCTCCATTACCAAATGCATACCATTTGCATTCCAAATATCCATTACATAAATATTTGTCATCTTCACTTGTTTTGCTACGAGCTTTGTAAGCTCTTTAGGGCTGTGCCTCGTGATCCAGACTCCGGCTGAGCCAGTCCCATCTAGTTCCCCTTCCCTATGACTTTCCTTATGACTTTTGACCAGGACCTAGGTTTCTCTATGCTTCAGTTCACAATTCATAAGATAGGAGCAAGGGCTCCTGCTGATCAGGGAAGAAACCATTAACCTTTATGAGGACCTTATACACCCAGGTAACAAGGCTGTATCCAGAGGATTTATGAGGACCATTAGATCATCTTGTCAGCCTTTCTGCATGCCTGAAGCCCTTGAGTGCAGCACCTCCCAGTGTGGTGCAGGGATACTCAGGTGTGCCAGCCCAGGAGTGAGAAGCACTCAAGCCATGCTAGTGTAAGGCTCCATTGGGTCCCTCAGCAATGCTGAGAGCAAGGATTATTATCCCCCTTGCATGCACAGATACAGGGCATCCAGCATGTGAACAAACCACTTCCAGTGGCCAAGCCCTGAATTTGACCCAGTTTCTGCTGTACAGAGCCCAATAATTAACTTTGACTAAAGTGCAGCTTGTGTTACCTATTTTCCATGCCCAGAAAGTTGGCTGGCATTCACCTGAAGACAGTGGAAGAGGGGAAATCCACTGTATTCCTTGATCATTTGTCCCATTGGTTGATCACTGTAAATGACTATTACTAAAATGACTAACTATTACTAAAAATCAATTAATTTCAGCTTTTAGCCATCACTTCTTTCTGTATCTCCCTTTCTTTTAGATCATGGAGTTTTGAAGATCTGATATATTGCCTAAGGCCAGACACAGCCCTCTCTGACTGGGGATGTCCCTCTGACCAGGCACACACATACCTTACCAAGCAATGAGAACAGGAGTCAAGTTTCTCTGCATGAAATACTTATGTGCATTTATCAGGCCATCTCTGAAAGAGTTATAGAAATAGCCACTTTCTGTGTCTTCTGTGGCCCAGTTAACACACTTCTGAGCACTATGAAATGCTTGTGATAAAGGTTGAGATTGAACACAATTTTTTTTGCATATACAAGTGTACCTAAAAGATCTTCTTTAGCCAAATTAAAAGATTAGATCTACTACAGACAGAAAGGTAGATCTGCCACTGGCACATGCATCTAAGAATGAGTTGCTACATGCCAGGAAAGATTTAAGAATCTTTGTAATCTGGTCATTTTAGTATGATTTACTCTTGGCCTTGTAAGAAGTGAATAATAACCTGTCTTACAGAAAGGAAGCTTTGAAGACATAGTTTTTTAACCACATTCACTCACACATATAAAAGATAAGATGGTATCTCACACCATCAGTGTAGCAAAAATCAATGAGCTTACATTTCATCACTGTAATATCTGCTAAGACCAAAACAGGACTCAATTGTTGCCCTCTTCTGAAC
The DNA here is from genome assembly GCF_036417845.1 of Apteryx mantelli. Taxonomy (NCBI): domain Eukaryota; kingdom Metazoa; phylum Chordata; class Aves; order Apterygiformes; family Apterygidae; genus Apteryx; species Apteryx mantelli. Next base: position 32,767,434 of record NC_089978.1, read on the forward strand.
TGACATCAATGTGGCCATTTTCACAGTGACATTCCTTGTAGAGCAGAGGGATGATTTTCAGGCTGTTAAAGTCTTTGTCATCATTTTTCTTTTCTTATAGATTTTTCTTTGAATTTGGAGTTCATAAAATGAGGGACAAGAAGTACCATCAACAAGAGGAGAGAGCAAAGGCACTGCTTTTTCAGCCTTAGGGTCTTTCTTAAGATATTTTAAGATGGAGATATTTTCAATACATGGCAAAATAATTGGAGGTGTCATATTTCTTTTTTAGAAATTTTCAATAGGGCTATTTCCATAGTGCTTACTTTAGAACCAAGCCAGTTCCACACGGGAGGAAATTTAAAAGAAAAGATTGTCTATTTTCTTGAAAAATAGCTTAGGCGTTAGGCTTCAGGAGGGGTTGCTTGGAACATAATGATTTTGCATGAGCATTATGTCACTCTTGGCAACAAGCTATCATATCATTATTCCTTGGAAAGTATTTTTTTAGGCTGTTTGTGTTCCTTGTGGTGCACCTTCAGTCCCCACCCACACCTGCAGCCATGTCTGCTCTGAGGGATGGAAAGATTGATTTTATCTAATTTTGCCACCCACTCTAACATTGTTGGTTCATAAACTCTGCTGAGACTCTTCGCTTCAAGCCAGATTTTGTGAATGTGAAAACTGCCTAAAAGCCAGCTTCTTAAATGTGGAGCCCCTTCTTTATAGAAAATTCTTTAAAGAAAAGTAAACCAATCACCCTTTGAACTCACCATACATATGGTGGTGGCCTACTCATTTCATCTTCCTCTCTGTTTCTACCCTTACATGTTATGTACTCGTGTGCACAAACACACACACACACACGTGCGCACACACAGAGAGAAATTTGGGGGTCTATCAGAGCAATTCAATGTCATAATTCTTATCCCTTCTCTGAGCTATGAAATTGTTAACAATGCTGACAATTAAATCATTATTGTGGACCTCTGACCTGAAACCCACTGAAACCAAAACTCAAGAACTGTAGGTTCAGGTGCTTTGCAAACTCCAACTATTTCTGTGTCGGGCACCCACGTTACATATTTTGAAGTGGTTCCAAAGCATCTCAAAGAGAAACTTAGTTTTCTGGAAAAAATTTACAAGAATTTTTTGAAAAATCATTAATTTTATTTGCTATAGAAATGAAAATTTAGAGGCTGAAGAATGTCTCTAATATTAATTTGTATCTTATGTGCTGTTCTTTGTATTTCCCTAGAGGTGTGCTCCACTCTTAGCAAAATAACATTTGAGCCTAGAAGGAGCTGCCTAGGTGCATCTGTGCAGCTTGGAGAGTATTGCAATTAAAACAGCCCTGTTCCCTATGCATTGGCTTGCAGGACCTGGGGTAGGCTGCCGACGGGCTCCCCACTGCTCTCCTGCTGGCGACACCACAGGGATCCTCTCCTTGTCAGTTTGGGAGCTCCCCGCTCTGAATTCTTCCATCTGAATGAGAAGGGAACCAAGCACGTACTCAATGCTTTACATTGTGAGGGCCATTTGGGCTTGTGTTTCCCAAACCAAATTTGGGCAGTACCAGACAAGTTTGTTAAAAGTGTCATAGGATGTTTAAAGGGCAAGCATTAGTCACTGTGGTGCAAAGCAGTGTGATAAGACTTAGTATGAGACTTGATTCATAACCTGGATTGGCAAAGGATACTTTTCAATAAGAAGTTAACAGTGGCAGCTCTAACATGAAAGAGTACACAACACAACAGCTGTTCCCCTTCTGCAAAAAAATCAATTGGTGGTATATGAAACTGAATTAAGATGACAGTGCCCATCATCATGTGGAATAATATGTGACTCAGTGTTGGCAGTTATCTTGATCATGGACAAAGTATTTCTACAGATGTTTCTTGTATTACAGAAATCCTAAAGGACATGAAGTTTGGAAAGATGAATAAAAGGCTCTGAAGTTGGATTTGCTTTGAGAAGAAAGACTTATGCTAGAGCTGCTGCCCTGGAAAAGAGATGAAAAATAAAAATGGCTTGTTTCAAAGCTTTAGTGTGAAAAATGCAGCAGCTTTGCCCTCTGCTCTGACCAGTTCTACAGTGAATGGTGACATTTGACTGGCTTCTCACTGTGAAAGGAAGTTTAACACAACTGTGCTGGCATCTTAAAGGTCAGTTGTCCCTCTCTGACGTTCCCTACTTTAACAGGAGAATAGGCATTACTGTATGTGGGAGCAGTTAGGGTCTTCTTAGGATGTCACCCTAAATAGCCCTCAGTACTGTGCACAGCTAAGCAATTGCGTTGACCAATGTCTCTCAATAGCCCATCGCTTTCATTTAAAGGTCATTTAAAGACTAAGTATACTTTCATTCCATGCAAATCTGTTTATCCCTTCATTTTTTAATGTTGAAAATTATTTGCATCTGAAATATACTGATGTTGCAGCAAGAGTTCATAGAAATGTTGGTTGCAAGGGACCTCTGGAGGTCTCCTGTTCAACCTCCCACTTGAAGCAGGTGTATCACCAACACTGGGTCAGATCAGCAATGGCTTAGTATAGCCAAATCTTGAAAATCTTCAAGACTGGAGATGCCACAGTGTCTCTGAGTCCTGGTTTCTGGGCCATACTGCCCTTCCAGTGAAGAAGTTCCTTAAGGCAAACAAGGAAACCCCACAGTCATAGAAGCTTCCTGTATTAGTGGGATTTGGTCACGAGTCCAGAGTCCTCCATTTGGGACACACTCAGTTGATTGGTATGAGTTGATGTTAACTTTCAAGAACATAAATTACAAAGGCGTATGAACTTAGACTGCAAATTTAAAGCCTGTGAGGATTTGTAGCAGTAGCTAAGTTTGAAAAAAAATTAGCTAAGGTGCATTGCTTGCCTTCGGGGTGGGCTGAGAGCGTGCACACAGTCTCGCAGTTCACCTGACGGGCAGGGGTTGGGGAGCTGCTGGTAGCTCTACTGGCTGTTGGAGTCTGTCAGATTTATAGAAGCGTGTTTCATTTCTTGTCGGAGGTTGCAGTGAAATGTTGCTTGCACCCTTAACCAGCTGAAATTCAATAAGGCTGCATTTCTGGGGCAAGTGAAAGGCTCTCTTTGTATCACTTATCTGTTAGCTTGCAAAGCACTTTGGAATTTTTCACCACACATGACCACTGTCTAATGCAAGCTGTTCATTCAAAATGGTGAACGGAGATTTAAATGCAAAAGTTCCATTAATACTAAACATGGTTTGGGGAAAAAAGAAAAAGAAAACATATGAAGTGTTCTTGTACCACTACATGAAACACAGATCTTCCCTATCTGAGGTGCAAATATCACAGCAAGTTTATTTGCTGTTTGCTTGTTTGCTTGCATAGTCACTTCTGCTTCTCCATTAGGGGAGGAAGTGCCAAATGACTTCCTCAGTCTGAGACTGTTTGTGGCATGTTTACTGCACCTCTCTAGCTAGGAAAGGGTGCAAAACTCCTCTTCTTGTGAGTTTTTAGACTCAGGATTTTACAAGCATAGGATTTGCCAGTCTTATTGTTTGTAAAAAGCAGCTAGGCCTGGATTATTTAGCTAGAGAAGAGTTCAGACCTTTCCATTTCTCCCATAGTGTGTGCTTTAATGCTTTGTTGATGGGCCATGCCTGCTCTTGGACCCACTGTGTGCAATTCCTGTTGACTTTAATAAAACTATACTGGGTATCTGAGGCAGAACTAGTTTCATATCGTTTGCCTTTCTGCCCCATATTGCTCTGTTCTGTAGCATCTGTTTAATAAGCTTCTTTTTCCCATCAGAGATTTTCCTCAGCCCACAGTGGATTGATGACTACAAGACAACTAACTTGTTTTTCATTTGAAATACTTCAGCTGAATATTTGGGTCACAAAGAGTGAGGGCCCAGCCTTGACTTTGCTTTAAGGATGTCTACCTGCCTCCGGTGAAATCTTCACAATGTCCAGCTCTCAGTGATGGCCTAGAAAAATCATGCAGTCCCTTTTTTTTTTTTGTAATGGCAGGAGATCCTGTTACATCCCTCTTAAAAGCTAAGCCTTAGGCATCTCTTGAGCAAAAGCTGCTGATCAGACCAAATTACTCTATGGTCCACATCGTGATTGTCAGCGCAGGTTATGAACAGGAACTGCTTGCAAACCATTAATTTGCTTCCCTGAGGGATGCAAGTTAGGATCACACAGCTGCAGATAAGGCAGGAGTTGCTGGGATGTAATGGTGCTCAGAGATAGAAATGACAACCCCTTTGCCATAATCGCTGTGTTGCAGAGAGGACAAAATGGGTATAGAAATAGCAGAGGCAAGCTCTCTAGGTGTTTGAAAGACCGCAGGGCTGACTGATCTTCTCACTGAGGGGACTTTGGCTGTTGCCTCCTTGCTGCTGGGGAGATGCACACAGGCTGAGCACAGCCGAAGACAGTGCCTTGCTGTGCTGCACAGTCCCTGGCTTGGCAGGTCCTTTCAGCTGGCTTTGGTGCCTGAGCTGTGCAAGGAACAATTACTCCAATATTTCATGAATGACTGACAAATGTTTCAGTCAAGGCTCAGCCTGGAACTTCTTGGGTTTTTTTTTTATTTCCCCTGTTTCTGAACACAGTAGCTTAGTTGTCCATTTCCAGTCATACATGAACTTCAAAGTTTAAAGGTGTTTGGTTGCTTGGACAGCAACCATTTCGATTCCCCTGCAATTCTCCTGTTCCTCCAAAAAGCTTGTCCTTGGGAACCCCCAGTGTGTTATGCTGGGTATTGTATAGGAGGAAAGTATGTATAATGTAACAGGAATATAACCACTCCTTGGGGTTCACGTGAACTAGTGCAGTTGTTGCTTCCCTCTCATGACAGCACTTTTGGGGTTAGCGTCAGGGAAACTAAGCATTTTCTTCTCCCTTCCCCTCTTCTTCCCCCTGAGGCTCCCAGTGGAAGCAGAAGATAGCTATGAAGTGTCAGAAGTCTTCTTGAAGACAGAGGTTCACCAACCTGGTTGTAAAGCTGCTTGGTTTTCAGTGAAGGCCTTGCTGATGCTCACAATAAACAAAATTCACTTTGAAAGCGGCATTCCTTCATACAGAAAAAATCAATTGCCTTTTAAATTGAATTTATTTCTATTAAAATGTCATTTCTAAGGGTAAGTGTCTGAGAAAGCCCTTTCATCCTACATGACTAATTCAACCTCTGCCCACATCTGTTGTGACTGAATATTTTGCCAAGCCACGGTGGCTCAGTGACTTATGTTAAAAGAGCTTAGGTGATTCAATCGAAATATTAGCGATCTCATGGCAAAAGTCAACACTATGGTTGGCCTCAATAAAGTAAATTACATTAGGGACGGATGTATCCTTTGGAGTGAGTTTTCCAAGTAAGGTAGGTAGCCTCCCAGAGCATCCTGAGGGAACTTTTGCTGCCATTACTAAAATCAACCCCCCTGCATAGGCCAGGGATGATAGTAATCCAGTGCCTTCTGTGCATGCTGCATTCAGGCAGGACAATGAGAAGGAAAAAACACTTCCAAACAGCTTAATTTGGGTAGCCCAAGGCCAGGGCTTGTACATAGATCAGTTTGTCCTCATTCAGCCCTGTTAGGCCTCAAAGAGGCTGATCATGCAGACATTTTGCCTTTTTCCATCAGAGGTGTGGAGCAATGGGAAATGCAGACCTTTCCCAGCATCTGTAGCAAAAACTTACCAGACAACTGAGAATAACAAGGAATGTATTTTGCTGTGTAATTTTGGAGTTTGTCTTTACTTAGAATAATCAACTTAAAAATTACAGATTTTGCTATAGCTTGTGAATTACCGAAATCGTTACTGAATGCTTCATAATTTGCTGTACTTTGTCATGGACACTTCCTCAGGTGCTTCACAGATCTGTCCAGTGTAAATAGCTTTCAGCGCTTCATCAAGACATACCACCGTAACTCTCACAATATTTCACCTAGTAGTTCTGAATCTCTTTCTTTAAGGGTAGTTCAGCGCTAGCATAGATTAGCCCAGGCTGTTTATCTCTCTTTATGTATTCTGTGTACATAGTAAAGGTCTGATCATGCAGCTGCTACTCAGAAAAAAAATGTCAAAGTTATGTTCACCCAGTCAAAAGCATGTGTGGGAGACTCCATACAAAGCACCGAGTGCAACTTAAGTTGGCTGATGTGACTCTGTATGTGAGTAAGGAGAGAAGGGAGTCAGAGTTTCCTGTATTATATGCCAGCTCTTGAGGAATTTCACAGAATCACAAAATAGTTGAGGTTGGAAGGAACATCTGGAGATTACCTGGTCCAACCCACCTGCTCAAGCAGGCTCACCTAGAGCAGGTTGTCCAGGACAGTGTCTGGTTGGGTTTTGAATATCTCTAAGGATGGAGACAAACTCTCTGGGCGACCTGTTCCAGTGTTCAACCATCCTCACAGTGAAGAAATGTTTTCTTATGTTAGGGTGGAATTTCCTGTGTTTCGGTTTGTGCTTGTTGCCTCTCATCCTGTCACGGGGCAACACCGAGAAGAGTCTGACCCTGTCCTCTTTACACCCTCCATTCTGATACTTATACACATTGATAAGATTCCCCCTGAGCCTTCTCTTCTCAAGGCTAAACAATCCCAGCTCTCTCAGCCTCTCCTCATATAAGAGATGCTTCAGTCCATTAATCATCTTTGTGGCCCTTCGCTGGACCTGCTCCAGTATGCCCATGTTACATACTTACACTGGGTTGACACTGGGAAGCCTTGAAGTGGACCCAGCACAGCAGATGTGGCCTCACCAGGGCTGAGTAGAAGGAAAGGATCACCTCCCTCAACCTGCTGGTGATGCTCTGCCTAATGCAGCCCAGGATATTGCTGGCCTGCTTGGCCATAGTCACATCAATGCAACAAACAAAGGTGATCCCATGCACCAGGAGTGTCTGGAAGTGGTGGGATTACAGGTGCAGTCTCCTTTGTTGCATCAGTTTTCTGCGGGTTTAAGCACTCTGGTACTCACATGTGCAGATCCTTCACAGAAAGAGTCAAATGAGTCAGTGGCCTCTCTTCTAAGCTATGTGACTTTCTCCCTGTATGCCCAGTATTTTCCTTCAGGTTTTGTACAGTACAGGATGAGTTTGACTCACAGTGTAAACACACAGAGAATGGAGGAAACCTCCTGTGAACAATATACTCGGTGTAATCAATATGTACTAACTTCACCGAGCAAGTAAAACAACTTCCTAACACTGTTTAATCCCAAAGAGGGGGCAGAAGCCTGAGACTTAATGCACCAGGCTTTGCTTTTGCTAGCAATGCAGACAAAAACAAATGCTAGCAGAGTGCTACTACAGGAGGGGAAAAGGGAAGGGTATGTTGGAGATATGCTCTTGTACTATGTAGTCTGTCAAAATCAAATGAAGTAAGGAGAAGGCAGGGTATGAAGGACTTTTCCCCAAGCACACATATGCCATCCAACACTGAGTGTGGAACTACTGTCATTGGCACCACCATGTCGTGACACCCAGGCGAGCAAAACGTGGGAGCCCCTGCCCTGGGAAATCTTGAAAAACTGCATGTGCTCTTTGAGGTCAGGTTCTACAGACAGGACTGAATTGTGTCTGAGCCTAAAAAATTATCACCCGTATTCAACTCTGTAGACTACTGTAAGCATTTGTGAAGTTAATGGCACTTTTCTATCCAGATTGTCTGGCCTTAAGATCTAAGTCAATCCCAGCTACAGCCCTACATTAGGGTGCTTATGACCTTTTGTTACTTTTGGACAAGAGAGACTTGCATGGGGCTCTTTTATTGACCTAAGGGAAGTTTCTAATATGTTTGGCCATAATATCTGAGAGAGAAAATAATGACTATAGGACTTTGCCTCAGATTTGATGTTGCTGAGAAATACGTTTATCAAATTGCTGTCAGGAGAACCCTTAGTAAAGTGCAGTGAACTGAAACTTCCCTCTGCTGGCATCCCAACTGTTCAGCTCTTACTCTGTTACTTTTTAAAATTTATTTTGTAACCACAGCAAAGGCACTGATTTTCTTAAATCATTTTCCTGACTAAGCAAGGGGCTCTGTTATCTATGAGCTGAGGAAGCATTCAGTTGGCATTCACTCTGGACAGCACAATGATTCATAGATGTTACCGAAAAAGAAAAAAAGCTCAAAGTGAACAGATCAAGTTAAATGCACAAGAATAAGGTTGTGCTAGCTGCTAAGATGATCTCTAAGATGTTGATGTTTTGCTCTGTAGCACTGAGTTGATAGATCCAACATTAAACCTTCCACACACTCCTAATGTTGTCATTGTTCCAAACTAGAACCACAGATGCCTTTTTTTAAAGTATTTTTAGTAGAGCTGGTGGGGAGGAGATGTTCAAAGCACAGAACTGACTGTAAGGCTCAATGTTGTGTTTAAGATCTTGTTTTTTAATAAGCTGAACAGAAAATGGAGTCTATTTATTTACAGACCCTAGGGGCTTGAAATCAGCCTTAAAACAAATGTTTCAATTTTGTGGTTCAGGTGACTTCCTGACATGGTGATCTATTATAAGCATCACTATTATAATCACTATTATAAGAATCACTATTTAGTAATTATATTGTATAAGTAGCATAATGGGGTTTCTTTATTATTATGAACATCTAGGACCAGATGTGTTCCTTGTGTTACTTGATTTTAATTGACTTCACATTAGTAACAGGACTCATGTGGATTTGCCCCAGGCTCTTATAGTCTGACTTGGGTGTCATCACTGTGGCACTTAAAGGATGCGGCAGGAGAATAGCATTGATTTACACTAGATACTCAGGGGGAAAGAACCGGAGGAGTTGAAGGGAGACCATTATAATAGAGGACACAAAGTGTTCCAGCTATCAGAATAGCACACTCTGTGGTACTCGGTTAAGAGTAGGAGAAGAGAACAAAAGGACCCTAAGTAGAAGTGACAGTACATTGCGGCATATGTATGTGAAGTCACTGATTTCAAAACACGAATTTGAATGCAACAATTTGGAGGTGGATTTGTTGTGCTCATAAATCATTAGACCATAGCCTACTGTTTTGTGCACAGTGCCCAGCAGGGAAAACAGTGCTTTCACGTTATCACATGCTCCATGGGCAGTGCAGAATCCCCTTTCAAGGCACCTCTGATCTGGCTTGCAGTATGTGCTCACCAGATAGGTTTTGAGACAGAAATTAATTCCTGTGTTGCTTCAGATGAGCCAACTATAACTCCCCTCTGTATCTTAAAGGTCACCAGGATGCTGAAAGAAGAGTATAATTCTCAGAGACAAGAGTGGTAGCCCTGGGTCTTTGAATATCCACTTGTTTCCTGCATATCCATCAGCACAGACCATATCCTGAGCTCTTTAGCCTCCTAGGACACCCACAGTGTCAGACTTCCTGCCTCTGCCATCTCTACAGTTGAATCATTAGACAGCACATAGATAGAAGTTCATCATATGTCACAGCAGTAAACAGAGGTTTCTTCCACTTCTAACACATGACTTGCTGTTTCATTTTAGCATTTTACCCAGGAACTCCTGGGTATTGCCCAGAGATTTTTACTACCTCTGTGTAACAGCGTCCTCAGGCAAGTAGCACAGCCATGTGGGATTTCAGCCTCTGGAGGAACAGGCACTGATACTCTGACTTTTCTTCCTGTTTTCCAAGAGCAGCTTCAACCAGACCTAGTTAGAGCAGTTTTCAAGAGACCACCTAGAATGACGAGCCAGCATGACCAGCACAACAGGAAATCTTTAATCCAGTTGACCTATTCTCTCCTTTTTTTTTGGGGGGGGGGGGTAGGGGGGACACTCTTTAATAGCTTGCAGGTCAAATGTGTCTCCACCCTCCAGCCAGAGCCTGGTATACGGGCATCCCTGTGTCCTGCCTAACAGTGGTAGAGAGGAATGTCTTTCAGTCTCCCTGTCTGTCGTGGGCAGCTCAGGGTCCCATCATGGCATGCTTTGCTTTATATACAATTCAGTGCCTATCACAGTTGAGCTAGAGAGCTAAGCATAGGCAGCTCCTCTGAAGGCTGTTGGACTTTCAGTGTTCAGCATTTCTGAGATTGTTATTTAAAGCAGATTTAGAAGAACTAACTTTAAATGTGGAATATATTTTTCCAGTGAATCCATGTATTTTTATTGTACTGTTTGGTAATAATAATTTAATTCACTACAGTTTACTGAATAGCTCTTTACATGTGACAAATCTCAGTAATGTAATTGAAAAATATGGACAGAACCTACCCAGGTTTGTGTAAGTCTAGGGGAGACTGACTGCTTTTGGCCCTGTCAGGGGGAATAGGGTGAGCTGGGATATATATCCAGTGGCAGAGCCCTGGACAGTTGGATTTGCTATTCCTGCTGCCACCAGGCATATGGGAGAAGAGATAGCAGTGATAGCTTTATAGCTTTACAGGTGTCCTGTATTCCCTAGCAATAGCCCTACTTCCACAGACATATATATCTCAAAACTCAGCAGCAGCAAACCTGGTTTTACAAAGCTTTAGTATAAGCAAAATGGGCAGCAGGATCATGACCCTTTGCTACTGCCTGCAGTCTTCTGTCCTAGACAACTGCTTGTTTTGACTATGCCAGAAGCCTGCTCTACTAACCACCTCTCACCAGTCCAATAGGTATATTGATTAGCAGGGATTTACTCTTGATTTTTTTGTGCCTGGGACAGAATATCCATACAACTGTTCAAGCTGGGGACTGACTGGCTATGTAGCAACTCTTCAGAAGACAACCCGATGTCCTAGTGGACCACAAGCTGAACATGTCAGCAGTGGTCCCTTGCAGCGTTGAAGGCTGACTGCACGCTGGACTACATAGCAAGGGAAGACCGTAGGCAGCAAGCTGAGGAAGAGACTATTCCCCTCTTCTTGGCACTGGTGAGATTGCATCTGGAATAATGTGTCCAGTTTTGGGCCCCCTAGTGCAAGGAAGGTATTAAGAAACTGGAGCAAGTCCAGCTGAGGGCAACTGAGATACGTAGGTGCTGGAGTGCAGGGTGAAGGGGGCTGGTGTTAGCCTGGAGAGCAGGAAGCTAGGAAGGATCTAACTGCTGTTTTCCTAACCTAAAAGGGAATTACAGAGAAGATGGAGCCAGACAATTCTCTGGGTGCATAGAAAAAGATGAAAAGCAATGAGTTGCAGCAAAGACAATTCTGATTGGACATAAGGAAAAAATTTTCGGTGAGGGTGGTCCGATACTGAAACAGGTTGCTCAAAGAGGCCACAAAATCCCCATCCTTGGAGATATTCAAAACTCAACTAGACAAGGCCCTAAGCAACCTGATCTAACTTTGAATATAGCCCTGGAGGGTTGAAAAGAGAAGGGATTAGCCTAGATAACTTCCAGGGGCCCTTTCCAACCTAAATTCTTGTATGATCCTCTTTCAAATGCCCTAGACTCCTTCATGTGCTCTGTGTAATGGGTTCGTGTATACTTAGGCAAGCTGAGTACAGACTCCTTGGAAAGTAGCATTCCCACAGTGTAAAAGAGAATAGGTCCCATTCATCTCTAAAAGAAGTTCCCCAGTGTGCAAAGGAAGGGGGAGCTTATGTCCTCCTCTGCCCCATCCACAGCCTCTTTGCTGTCAGCTCTGTAGCACAGTTTAACACTTATATGCTGAGTTCAAAGACAACAAGCAAACTTGTTCTTATTTATTCTAGAAAGGTCACTTCAGACGTTGTATCTGGATTCTGGGAGGTCCAGGCATGACTCAATCTTCCAGCTTAGCTGATTTAGGTAGCAAGAAGCCAATTCAATTGCTCATATTCACACATTCAGTGTGAGTCAGTAGCTTGGCTTAAAGTTGCAACTGCAAGCCCCTGGCTGTCAGACCTTTAGTCTATCACCTGATACTTCCTTTTTGGTTCAAAAGGACCCCAGTCCTGACTAGGAGCTTTCAGAAGCCAACTGTAGTTGTCTGACCTCTAGTACCTTAAACCCACATGACCCCAGGGCATTCCCAGCTAAAGAAAGTGCAGATCTGCAGTGGACTTCCCAAGCACTGGGGTTTGACCTGCACAGGGTGTCTGGCTGGTGAGCGTGGAAAGCCTGTTCTGTGGCGTGCCGGCAGGTTGGTCAGCGCTGGCTAGCTCGCGAGGGTGAGCCGTGCCCCTCTGCTGGGACGCGACAGGCACCAGGCCCCCCAGGGATACCCGCAGTGTTGGGAAGGGGTGATGGCCGCACTGTCTGGGAGTGGGTCCAGGCAGGCTGGCAAGCTTACGCACAACTGCAAGTGCCAGCTCGAAGAAAGTCCAAATACCACCACTATTGCCTTATGTCACTACCTGAAATTTCCAGATATAGAGTCTATTTATTTTCCATTTACAGTTCTTCCACAGCATCTCATAATGGACTTAGTACACTTTTAGCACAACCCTTCCTGCCCAGGAAGCACTGCTTGCTTGCACAGTCCTGCAGAATGACTTGGGCACGTTGCTTTGGGCCGTTATCTGAGGCCATTTGACTTCCCTACTGAGGAATATTTTCAGGATGAATTAATGTTCATAGTTGTGAAATATAGCCTGAAACCCTATTTTATTTTCTTCAAGCCAGTCTGCATATCTCCTGAAGTACAAACAGATCACTGTGATTTCATTTGTTCAACCTTGGAACTTTTGAAATCAGATTTTCATTTCTTTCATGTTTGGAGAAACATGTGTGGCCAAACTTTTCCTAGGGCTCTTTCTATTTCTCTGCCAGTCCTTGGAAAGGAGGGATTGCCCTGCACTGCTACCTAGGGACAGGTCCAGGGTTATGTTTTTGTGGAAGGGGGCTGGGGAAGCATGGCTGTTATGAACCAATGCTGGCATGGACGAGGTTGACTGGAGCCATTTGACTGGAACTATCCCTGTGTTTAGTGACTGGTATTACTCCATCCACAAAAGGCAGATTGGATGATAGTGGTTAAGAAAGCCTTCCTTTGAGTTTTGTTTTACAACCCAAACCCACAACAACAATCACATCTAGTTTTTGTTTTTTCCAGACATACATTTTTGGAAGATAAAAAGTTCACAGGTTGGCATAATGAACGTGAAAACCAGCAGCTGTTTCCTTCCTTTACAATTTTTCTTTTAAAATAGAGTGTCAAAATGAATGACCTTCCGTCGTGGATTCCAAAGCTTCCGTTTATGAAGTTTAGCTGACTTTTAACCAGATCACGTTCTCCAGCCCTCACTAAAATCATCATCTTTCTGCACAGGCTGCTGTCTCCTTCTCTTATGAATGGCTGGTCCCCCTGATGATTAAAGAACAAATACAATTTTCTCATAGACTGTGTAATTGCTGTGCAGCAATGGAAAGAATAGAATAAAATGGAGCTATGACTCAGTGCTTGGCAGGCTGTGGCAAAGAGGGGTGTACGAGAAGTGATGAATATGTTGGGGATTTCTGTGCAGAAATTCAGTTTTTAAATACACACTTAGCTGATACAATTAATTAAAAGATAAAGTGCTTAAGTACTTGACTAATCTAACTGGGACAAGGGAATAAAGCAGTTTATATTTTTCTAACAGTTTGCAAGTCAAAATAGCAATATCTACTACTATAGATAAATGCCTTGGCAGAATTCCTGTGATAACCCTGATTCCTAAGTCAGCTCTTTTCCTTTCTATAACACATAGTCAGCTGATCCCCCTGATACTTTTAATCCAAAATCCATTTTTAATTCATTCCTCTCTCATTTCTAAGAACTACCAGTCACATTTTTCCTGAGGTATACATGCATAATTCCCATTGAAACTATGGAACTGTGAAAACAATTTGGTCCTATTTATTAAAAAAAAAAGAACTCTACTGTGAGAAGATTGTGTCTAGATGAGGCTTCCAAAATAGTTCTTTTTGCATGTAGTTTCACTCTCAAAGGTAAAAAACATCTTTTCTGAAATGAGGAGACAACTTCCTGCAGGAGCATTTAACTTACTGGTTGACTTTATTATTAAATAAATGAGCACTTGTCTCAGAAATTTTTCCCAGCAAAACAAGAATGCCTCTAAGGAAGCAGCTGTAGGTCATTTTCCTTTCCACGGAGCCATGACTAAAGTTGGTGCTTTTGTAGCAAAGAGCTAAGGCAGTGACAGAGTCCCAGGGCAACAATAATTGAGAAGATGAGGAATGGTGGATTCAAACCAAGAAAAAAAACATGCTGCTGACAAACTCAGAACCAACCAAATTAAAGCAGGGATGCTGTGAGAGCCTGTGAAGAGGCAGATGAAATATCAGTAAAGACTCACTTAGAAAGAAATGGAATACTAGGTTCTGTTTACTGCCTTTTAAGAAGCCCTGAAGTCATCCATACAGGGAAAGCTACTTGTTGGTTCAGTAGCTGGAGCTCTGGTGAAGTCCTCTCCCTCTGCCCCCTCCCAGGTACTCTGTGAGCTTGAGCTAGGAAATTTTGCTAGGACTGTCTGCTCAGCTCATTCTTCTGCCTTTAGTGTGCCCATACATAAGTCTTTGTGTACTAAGCCAATGTTTTGTAGGACAGTGTGGAGCTAAGCACATTGCCCTTCTGGCTTTCTGTGAATCCCAGGCTCAGCTTAGCACAGCAGCAGAAGAGAAAGATCGGCAGTGGGTGCATGGAGGAGAGATCATTTCAAATAGCTCCACTTTTGGAATGAGGAACTTGTGTCTCCTGGAGACCTTGTGTCTTGGGTCATTCCAGTGCGGGAAACTCCAGCGGCATGTCAGTGGCAAGTGGGTGCACTGGGTCTCAGCTGTGATGCTGGTGCCCTGGAAGAGGTGACTGGTCACATTGACATAATCTGTATGCACTGCCCCTGAAGTCCCCATACACTCCACATACTGCTCTCATATCTCTTACATCTCTTTGATATAATGTAGTGACCCTGGTGGAGACCCAGTGCCTAGAATTACCCTTGGAGGAAAAACTTCTTTACTGTGAGGATGACAGTGGAACAGGTTGCCCAGAGAGGTTGTGGAGTCTCCTTCTCTGGAGATATTCAAAACCCACCTGGATGCGATCTTGTGCAACGTGCTCTAGGTGACCCTGCTTGAGCAGGGGGGTTGGACGTAGATGATCTCCAGAGGTCCCTTCCAACCTCAACCATTCTGTGATTCTGTGATTGGAGCATGTGACCTTCGCAGGCAATTTGAATCATCTGTAACTAATATTTTCTTTGAGACTAAGAATGAAGAGGGACCTCCCATGCCAACCAGCTCCTGTCCTTCCACTGTCACAGAGGTGGAATTAGAATTGAAAGATAAATTGTCAAGAACGTAAATAGACATTTCAGCCATGCGTGGGAGTAGCAGAGATGTAGCTTTGTGTGAGGTGTTGTGTGTTTGTGTAAACTGCCATGTGACTCCAAGGGCAAAGGCGAGATTATACTGGAGACCTCTCAGTTTCAGTCAGTGCAGAAAGATGAACATGGTCTAGATCTTTTTTTCTGGGACAGCAATTCTACTTCAAACAAAATTCTGTAGTAGAAGATAATGTGAAAATGGATTTTTCATTGTTTATACTGAGGTTCAGGGCTTGGAAAAAGTTTGGCATTGTGTTTGCCAACCACTGAAAGCGTTGCATCCTGTCATAGTCTAGAGTTTTGCTCCAGGGGCCTAGACAGCTCAGTATTGACATTTTCATTTTGCTCATTAGAAAACAGTGAATAGCCAAAAGCATTGTTTCTCTTCTTTGCAAAAGAGTTTGATCTCTAAATTAATGCACAAGGCCAATTCCAGTCTAGTCCTCAAGAGGCTCTCACAGAACATTTTCAAACTTTTGTGAGGTGAAATGAAAAAAAAGTGAGAAACATGGATATTAAAAATGAAAAGAAAATTATTTCCTAGGGTGATGTCTTCTGAGATAGTGCAGGGAATAATACTCACTGATGTTCACACCTACAATTTGGTAATTTCATTTGTTAATCTTTTTAACATGCTCTTTTCCCTCTATTTCAGTTAATTAAAAAAGACATATCTGACCTGACAATGGTCTCCATGGTGCTTGTAATCACACTTCCTTAAACCCTGACACACTGCTGTTTGTTATCACATTTTGTTGGGTTTCCCGTTGATTTTCAAGCCCTTTTTCACAACTGAATACGAGCTGATAGGAGATAACATGCCAAAAAAGGCTGTGTGAGTTTTTGCTTTGAAAGCAATGGTAGTGAGAAAATCATCATCTGGTAAGATTGCTGGGCAAGGTTTTCAGATAAGCATTTAACTGACAAAATACAGGCAGGCGGAGAACTAAACTGCCTGCAAACATATAGAGCGAGCCAGAGCTGTAGTATCTCTCAAAAAGCAAGCAAAATACTTCCACTGATCTTCTGTTCTTTTAATCCAACATAGTAAGAAGTAGCTTTCCAATTTGAGTCCTGACGTATTTGCTTGTGTCACTGTTTATAAAATAAATCAAGCAAAAATAAAGGAAAAGATCCCTTTGTTAACCCTCACAGCCTTGCTGGTTTTCCTTGACTGATTACATAGTTCTTTCCCAGTGCTAATTAATCACATTAAAAGACCACATATACTGATATTCTGACAATTTCCAATGCCAAATATCTTTGCTGCCAACAGACAAGAAGAAGTTAATGAAAGGAAGAGAGGATATAGAGAAATAGTTCAGCTGGTAAAGTGATGAGCAAGAAAAAATGAGATGCACTAAGTGGAGCTAAAAAGAAAGAGAGAAATGGGTATTTTTAGCTGACATCCAAAAGATTTCAGATAACTTTATGGCTAAAATACTTTTATTAGACATTAAATAGTTCTCCCCCTGAAACAAAATTGAACTTTGGTGAACTAGTCAAGACAGAAGAACTTGGTGTTAGTGGTGTGGAAATGAAATATAACTGCAAATCTGCTCAAACTACACTGCAAAAGGTAGCGTAACGGGATAGCTTTGATTCTTAGTCAGTATCTTAAATGGCCTGAAAACCCTTAGAACTACAGAAGCATTGGATAATCTGGGTTGGACAAGGCCTCTGTAGGTCATCTGGTCCAACCACCAGCTCAAAGTACATCCAGATGAAGCATGTTGTTGAAGTCCTTGACCATCTGAGTTTTGAAAATGTCCAGAAATGGAGATGCCACAAACTTTCCAATACCAGTTCCACTATTTGACCACCCTCACGGTGCAAAAATGTGTCCTGGTATCCACCTGGAATTTCCTTTTTTGGAACTTGTGTCTGTTGCCTCTTGTCTGATCGCTGTGCACTTCGGAGAAGAGTTTGGCTCTGTCTTCTCTGCACCCCTCCATTACGTAGTTGTAGGCAGCAATAAAATCGTCTGAGTCGTCTCTTCTCCAGGTTGAGCAAACCCATTTGCCTCTGCCTCTTTTTGTACATCCATGTGCTCCTTCTGGATGTCTGTTTTCTCAGTTTAGTGTAGATAACTTAGGCTCCTGAATTATGGGTCTAAACTCAGATGGAATGAATTTGGGTCAGCCAAGAGAGACGACAAGGTTGACAGACTTTGGCCGTAATCTGAGACTCGTGATTAAAAACTTACTGTTTTGAAAGCCTCGGGGTAAAAGAAAGAGCAACTGATCCAGAATACTACATATCATGATGGCAACAGAAGAGGCAGCTCTGGACAAGTTGAAGGGACTTGTCCAAACTAGGTTTGTCTGGTGGTGAACATCTTCTGCCTAACCTGTACTGGAGATCCCCACTCTTGGATCATTTTGTTGATTCCAGACAGTTAAGATGGCCAGCAGTGAAATGGTTAACTTTGAAACAGAAATTCTAGCAAATAGACTTTGCATTAGCAACATAAGGAGTTCATGACTCTTGGACAGCTGTTGTTTCCATCTGTATAAAGATGTTGTATTCAGAAGGCTACACGTACAACCCTAAGGACTGGAACCTTTCTTTTTTAATGAAAGCACAAGTTCCTCACATACTGGTGAAGTCCTAAGCAGCTTTTGGTGGGAGGGACCACTAGGTATCTGCTCAACTGAAGATTAACAGAATCAAAGAGAGAATTAAACTCAACTAACAACTGGAAAAGCTGAATAAAAATGTGTGATGGAAAGAATGGATTAGGGAAATAATGCACAATAATTCCCTTCTGAACATGGTAATTTTCTCATAAATAGGGAACAAATTGCAGAACTGAAACCAGTGGCTCGCCTGCTCTTATGAATGAACATGTATGCTTCACTTCATTATGTGACCAAAGGGTCACAGACTTGCTCTTATGACGAGTGGATTTTGAGAAGAGGAAATGGTCACTCTCCAAAATATCCCATGGTCATTGCAACAGGGCAGTGATGCAGAGAACAAGAGGATGGTGATCAGCCTAAGGGTGAGGTAATGGAGTTAGGCAATAGTCAGACTGTGCAGCATATCTTCTTGAAGAGACAATTAATATACACGCCAGCACAATTTCTCCCTCTCCATCTTTTGGTCCCTGGCAAATGACTCATGTGAGGCATCAAGTGATGAGACAGTGGGAACGTGACATCAAAGGCAGATTTGCTTGGGACTCCAAAGAGTTGCTCAGAGCTCTGCAGAGGCAACCTGGGTTCAGGCATATGGCCAGGAATCACTAAAGATAGGGATGTGTGTGAGTCATTCTTATGGAGATGCCTGGTATAAATTAAAGTGGATCCTCTCAGCAGCAATTTATGCTATTTAAACTAAGCAGGAATTACTAGTTTGTAAAACCATACAGGTCTCCAGAGACCGAGATATTTCAAGGTCCAAACTGAGTTGAATTCAAAACTTGCTCCCAAATAAATGATTGACTAAGATTTCTAAGACCCCCAACTCTGAGCACCAGCTTCTCTGCACAGGAAAATTCCATACAGGACATTTTGGTCCAACAGGTTTAAAAGCACAGTGTCCTCTCTCTCCAGAGAATTTCAGAGGGAGTCAGCAGAGCAACCCATTTATGTATGTTCTCACTTTTAAAAAATGGATACCTGAGTCCACTCTGACACATTATATCATGTGCTTTTTTTAAGTCACAGTGAGCACAGAGCATCCTTGTGCACGATGTTTTTTCTGGATTTGCATGGGGACGATGGAAGGAAGTAACAGGGAAAGAGTCTCCTTTTTGGAAGTGGGTGAGATAAAACAAGGGTGATTTGAAAGGAGCAAGGACTGCTTGTGCCTCCATTCTTGGTGGAATTTTGAGTCACTCATGCAGTGCAGTAGCTAGAGAGCCTGAATGAGTCATACGTTGCTAACTATGGAGAAAAAATATATTTTCTGAAACCTTCAAGCATTACTCACATTTTCACTTAGTATCAGCTGATTCTAGTAGCCTTATTCTACCTTTCAGGAGTTGCGATTTAGTAGAGTGGGTTATATAAAAGACAGATTGGGCTCAAGTTCCCTTTAAACTGATGTACTCTATCTGGCATCATGCACCTTGTCTAGATTATGAAATATTTTGTGTGCCCCTCAGTTCAGCATGGAAGTTATTACCTGTAACAGAGAGGAGCTGAAAAAAAATTGCAACCATCTCTCAAATTACAGCTGACTTTGATAGCTCTTGATAACCATCTTACTTTTATGCTGTGACTTTCACCCCAAAGGCCTGTCAGATGTTTGACCAACTGGTAAACAGAGCATATACAGGCATTTCTTACCCACTGCTGAACTGATGCCATTCCTAGGTTCTTCAGTGCTCAAAATCATAGAACTATAGAATAACTTCAATCTTCTTCAGGCTGAACAGACCCTGCTCTCTCAGCCTCTCTCTGTATGCCATGTGCTCCAGCCTCCTGACCAGCTTGGTGGCCTTCCACCAGGCTTGCTCCACTATGTCAGTGCCTTTCTTGTACCAGGAAGCCCCAAATCAGGTGCAGCATGTGGTCCAGATGTGGTCTCACAAGTACTGAGTAAAGGATAATGATCGCTTCCCTTGACCTGCAGGCTACTTGCTAACACAGCGTGGTATTTGCTTGGCCTTCTTTGCTGCAAGGCCACACTGCTACATAAGAGTGCGCAGCAGTGACATGTTTCTGTTTAGTACAGATGCCTACAGTTGCGTAGTACAAAGATGGCCGTGAGACATGTTAACTGTTTTAAACATGTTCACACTGTCCATATTTTCACCCACTTTGTGGAAGGTAGCGTAGACTCTTTGGTAGATCCCTGGAGTAAGACCAGAAGTCCTGCATGAAGCTGCTGATTTGTTGGATGAAAATGAGTCATTCTTTTCAGTTTTAAAGAAAAGCGAAATGAAATAGGCACTTTTTGCAAATAGTTTTGCAATCTATGGAAAAGTACTGTACCAGAGCTAGCTATTGTTTTACATGAGCTTTTTGTGAATGTTTATGTGAAGTAGACCCCGGTACAAAATTCTGCCCCAAAGCAAATTTCAGCACTTGTGCTGCATTATTCTAGGAACCTAATATTATAATATATCACTGTGGCCAAGAGCTTAGTATGAATCAGAGGAAGACTGGACATTTTTCTGGATAGTGGGAACATCTAGCTTTATTAGCAAGGATTACAAAATAAATAAAAACTCCTTAAGTTGTGGAAAGGTTGAGAATCCTCTGTAAGAGGCATGTTTGTGCTCCAAATAAATAGGAGCCATTTCTGTTAGACTATTTCCATAACTGTCTGATGCAGTTTCGTGTTCCTTCTTCTGAAGTCACTGACAGCTGTTCTCAGAGACAGGACGTTGACCTCAGACTGGGAAGCTCCAAGATTTGCAGTGATGCCATATGGAAATATTTCACCAGAGACCGCTGAGAGCCTTCCAGTGCCTCCCTGAGACTCTGTCCTCTACCCAGGAAGGCAAAAACATTCTCCTGCAGTTGGATGGGGAAGAACCAGAGCTGCTCAGCTACTGAAGCCCAGACAACCATAGGATTTACTTCTTCTGAAGACCCAGTGGTGCACACAAAGAAATACAAGTGTGGATTTAGACATCGTAAGTTGGAGCTGAGTCTGCAGTGGACTAGGATAAGTCATATGTCAATCACCTGGGCAAACACTACAACTAAGCCTACTTCAAACTTGTGATGCATTTACTTAGACGTCACCTCTTTTTCTAATGAATCAATATGTTTATTAAATTCAGTTAATAATTCCTTGTGGATTACACTCCTTTTAATGTCTAGCTAACATTTATTGAAGCCAACAGGTGTTTGTGGCATAAAATATTGCTCCACCCTCAGTGCAGAGATACCCAGCATTGAGGACCATCACAGGGGAGATGTGGGCAACCACAGAGTTTAGTCAGGTGTGTGCTGGAGTGTGCATATCTCAGATGGAGGCAGATGGTTGTTTGCTCACAAGAAATATGTAGGTTAATTCCTTGGAGGAATGTATATATCTTTATCTGACCACATTTCAGAGATAATTCAGGTAAAGCAACTTCAATGGGAACTGTGGAAACCACTGAAAAGTCAGGTCACTTAGTCAGTTTCCTGTGGATTTAGATGTTTAATGTTAAGCAATACAGTCTGAAAAAATTAGCCAAAAGTAAGGCAGTACTATTGCAAAATGACATGAAGATTTTGAAAGGTAATTGTTAGGAAATGAATCAAGAACCAGACAGAAAATGCCAGTATGTTACTATGTAATGTGTAATGTAACCATGAATGCAGCATGTAGTTCTGTTCTCCCCATCTCAAAAAGTATGTAATAGACCTAGAAAAGGTCCAGAGATGGGTGAAAAGGACAATCAGGAGTATAAAATGGTTTCCTGAACAAGAGAAACAAAATGACCTAGGAGTGCTTATCTTGGAAAAGACACATCTAAGACTCTATAAGACCTATATATCCCATAGGGGTCCACAGAATTTGGAGTTCCATAAAGAAGGCAAAGAAGTAGAGAATATTCACTATTTCCCACAGTATAAGTACTAGATGGACTCCAATCATGAGCAGTATTGAAACAAACAGATGAAAGCACTTTTTCAAATAGTACGTATAAAATTACGGAACTGATTGCCATGGTAGTTGTGAAGGTGGAAACCATACAGAGATTCAAGCCGGACTGAACAAATTCGACCCAACTGTGATTATTAAGCATAATATTTCAGATGCAGTCTCCTGCTCAGGGAGTCCTCCAGCCTCTCCTTTGACAGAAGTCACCAAGAGGACAGATTGCTTGCACATGCCCCCATTTCTGCTGTTCTTCCTGTTTCTTCCTTGCTTCCTACTGTCCTCATTAATGGGGAGCTGCCTTTGAGGAAGGCAGAGTTGAAGTCCCTGTATTTGTCCTCATTCTGATCCCTTCGTCAGGGACTTCTATGCTCACAGGACAGCTGTCAAGAGATCCTTCTCCTGGCTGCATGAGTTTGCCTTTGTGCACGGGGCAGGGGGGAATATCTTTTCTAGGAAATGAAAGAAATGACAAGTACAGTGTCCCTGGGGTACCTTGGACCAGGCAGCCACATGAAACCTTGATTTTGATTAGTGAAAGGGGAAGTGCTGTCTGGGCACTTTCACCAGGATCATTTTCTTAGTGAACCACATCATTGACCTCCTTGATCCTTGTCTTCATGACAGGCGTTGGAGGGGTGTTTGGGATCCTTGCTTCTAAAAGCAGTGGACTCCTTTCATCCACAACATATATGATCTCTGTGCAAGGTTTCTTCTCCCTTTGGGATGTGTGGAGAAAGGAGTGTGCAGGGGGGATAGACACCCTGGGGAAGCAGAGAGTAAATGATGAAGGGAGAAGGGAGGGTCTCAAGGGAAAGGGAGGGAGCAGACAATAAGGGGCCCTCAGGGCTTAAATAGATATTTAATGTGTCACTCCAGAGAGGGAGAGGAATGGGAGATGGCTTTGGAGAGTGGGTTCTTGATTCTTCTCAATAAGAGGCATTTATTCTTTATATTCTTTCTTTCTTTATTTATTTATTTGTTGTTTATATTATTCTTTATTCTTCTTAATAAGAGGTATGGGGACTAAGCTGGGGACTGCCTATAATGTACAGGAACAAGGAGCTAGTGGACAGAAGGGGGAAAAGTTGGCTGTTGTTGGTGGCAGAACCACCCTGGTTGGGATGCTCCAAACTGTAGGTGGAGTCAAAATGGGGTGTTTCTGCTGGGTGGAGGCAGAGCTGGAAAGCTTGGGGTTTGAAAAGTCAGGGCAGCGTGGTGATACACTTGAGAAGAGCACAGGCTGCTTCAGACTGGGGGAAGTCATGGGGCTATCTATCTTCTGTGCAGGACTTTGTACAATAAGGCCCTAAGTGATAGGTCTCCAGGAGCTACTGCAAATCCTGAAATGCACAGTATACGTTTAGAAGGAATCAGCTTTGTTTGGGAATTAAGATTGTTAATTTTTCTCTGCTGTTCCAGTACATGAATAATCATGGGAAAAATTTGCATTCATTCAACAGTGTGTGGGAATATTTAAATTATAAAACCTGCTTTCATTCAATTAAGAAAACAAAAGAGCAAAAAAAAACCCCATCATTCATGTTAGATAGTCTGAGATCTTCAATTTTCTTTAAATCAAAAGGATGCTGTCAGTTTAGGTTTGGTCTAGAATGATGAATAGTTTGTTTGATCAGTTGAGAAGCAGGGGATCGTGTTGCCCAGTAGTTTGGTATTATATTTCAGCAATAGTCTCTTTCTCATCTCAGATTAACTGCAGTTGCAGAACTGACAAAGCACCAGGCTGCTATATTTCTGGTTTTATGTCTTTTGATAGCTACTGCTGAAGCAGAGCACATCCCCACAATGAGGCACAAAAATATGCAGAAACCATCAAGAAAAAAAATTCTCTTGCACCTCTGTAAACCTGATTTACGTTTAAATGAATCAGCTGTATTTCTACAAAAGAAAAAAAAAGGCAGAAAAAGCAGAAACTCCCAGTGGCCGATATTTTTGGAAACATAGCATTTTGACCAAAGCAAGGCTTTTGGGGGTATTTTCATTTTTCTGTTCACTGAAGATTAGAATCTCACTGATATGGAGGTCATTTCTTCCCCTTCTCTTCCCCTTTCCTTACTGAACTATACAGTGCAAATCAGCTGGCGGTTGCATTCCTGAACTGGATGCAACCTAGATCCTAGTTGAAGGGTTTTGAGCTGCGCAGGCTCATCTCCCTCCTTGGACCTGCCCCACACCGGGTATGAGCCTGGCAGGGCTCAGCTGGCTGCATGTAGCTGCCTCCGCCTCGGCTGGCTGCCCTTGACTCCCTCCACATCCAGTAAAAGGACTGGAGGAATAATTTCTGCTTCAGTCACAGGCACTTTATTTCATTAACTAGAGGAGAATTTGGGTCAGATCCTCAGACTTCTGGCAAATCTGTATTTGCACCCACTGCCAGATATAAGGGTGGCAGGTCCAGCCCAGCGTTGCTGATGTGGACGCAGGCCTGAGAGACCCCTTCAGGGCTTCCCCTGTGATGTCTCCTTTGTGGCCAGTCCTCTTCAGGCAGTCTCCTCAGCTAGGTCTGCTCTGCCCTGGAAAAGTCCTCTTCAAATAAAATACCTATTCATCATACCTAAACACCAGACCAGGATTTTGTTATGGGATCATGAAATCCTTTGCTCATATATTTTTTTTAAAAAAGATCCGCCCCAAATTCCACAAGGTAAAACCGCCAAACTGTGCCTTCAACTAATGCATTTGATTTCTCAGATGCAATTCATCACACCTAATTCAGGCAGCTGAAAGTCAGACATCTGTCATCCCACATTCCTTTTATAGCTGGCTGACAGAAACAGGCCTGTCTAGAGAGTGTTTCATGTGACATGTTGTTTGTCCTATCTTAGGACGTGAGGACAGTACTCTGGAGGGGTCTATTTGTCTTCATTAACTACAAACAAAGGCAAGAGTGATTAGCTTAGATATCTAACCTGTAAAAGCTCTAATTAGGGTAAATTAGTCCCTCTTCTCCTGTTCCCATAGAGTCTCTTCCCTTCACTGTTTTCTTTTTCTTTCCATTTTATTTCATCCATCTGTAGTGTCCTGACATGTTGGCTGGTGAGCTCTTCACAGTACAGTTTTTGTCTTTATTTGTGTTTGTTCAGCACCCGCTGGAGAAGCTCCTTCAGTCTGACCCTTTCTTCCGGCAGCTGCTATAAAATAAACTGCTGCTGAGCGTAAAGGGGAAAGCAAGGTCCAACTTCTGCCATATGTGGCCCAGAGGTGCCTTACTTGATCCACACCAAAACAGAGGCTGGTGCAGCTTGTGCATTTACTATACAGTATGCTCGTGAACTGCTGTAATAGCTATTTTCTCAGAGCCTGCAATCCTATTCTGGGGCTGTCTCCGCTGGGCAGCAATGTCTGATGGACCGTGACGCAGCACTAGCACATCAGCTGTGTTGTGGCTGAGGGCTTCAAGCAAGGTGCTGACTGTTACATGAGAAACTGCCTGTCTTCTCAAGGAGCCACGCTAAGGGTGAGCAGCAAAGTCATTTCGCAAGCTAGTACTTCCTAGCATATGCAAAATGTTCTCTTGTTTCCTGCTTGCTGCTATTTCACCCTCAGCCTCACTTTTTCTTTAAGCTGTCCTGTAATAACCAAGGATTTTTAACTAGTGAAGTTGGGATTTTTTTTTTCTTTTTCTAACTTCAGCACCACACAGAATGGGACCTTATTGAAGAGCAAGGATTTTGTGAACTGTTATAATAGAGATAGCATCAATAATGATGATAACAAAAGGGTGCAAGATCCTGACCCAGCCCCCATGAGAGTAGGCTTCAGAAAGTTTGGTGATAGTACCAGCCTTGGCTTTCTGAGCACACTCTCTGAAGGGTGTTATACGAATGCTAAGGAGCTTCATTTGTACACATGTAGAACAAGGGGCATTTTGCAGCCTGGGTTTCCCAGCCTTTACAGTCTTAGCTCTCCTGTTTCTGGCATCACTTTTTCTGACTTCACACTTTTAACTTAAATTTCGTTGCACAGGCACACAGTGCAAACTCTTGTTTCCATGTGATCTTCTAAGAAAGTAATACAAATTCAGACTGGAAATTAGGAGGAGGTGTTCAGTGATCAGAAGAATAAAGGGTAAGTCAGCTTTCCACTGAGGAGGAGGAATGAAAGAGCAAACCATCCTTGAGGATGATGTGTCAAAGAAATAACATGATGCGGTTGCCTGAGATAGCCCAGACATCCTTTTAGGCCCTGTGATTCACATGACATTTGTGCCTTATTTTCAGCTTCTTGAATGTCTGTATTTTGCTGCTATTATTTTTTTAGCTTCACTCTCTAAAGAAACAAGGCTGATGTGATCAGGCTGCCTGTCTGCCTGTCTGGCTGTTGGTCCTGTCTGTCCCTTTACCCCCCCCAAAACTTGTGAACTCGCTGGCCTGTTTCCATCCAGTCTGGCAGGGGATGGAGGTCTCAGGGCGAGTTAAGTTCCTACATGTGCCATGAAAATCGGCTGCTCCTAAGGGAAAGACAAGCCCAGCTCCCCATGGAGGCAATGGCAGGCCAAATCCAGCTGTTAATACCCAGTACGTGGCAGCAGCTGGGCAGCTGGTGGACATGCACATACTCATCAGGCAACTGGCACACATGAAACTTGAAACCTGAAACAACATGTGCTGTCTCTTGCCTGTGGGAGGATGTCCTAAAGGACACGGGGTGGCTGGGTGTTTGCCGTGCAGAGGCGAGGGGATAAAGGACATTTCCGCAGAAAGCCAGCCTTGCCAAGGTGTGCAGCAATATCCGCATTCTTGGTCTGGGGTAACTCTCCAGGTAAAAGATTCGGCTCTCAGTGTGTGGCTGATTTAGTGTGTTAACTACTTCCTGATGTGAGCTCGCTCCTTCAGCTGCGGTTTTGATTTCAGCGCTGAAGCTGTGCACGCCTGCATTTCTGTTGCGTGCTTTCCCGACTGCGAGCGGAGAGCAAGGAGCGCAGAGTCACTGAGGTGTGCCCGTATCCAAACCGTGGATTGCCAGGGACATGGTCTCGATCCGTTGTCTGTCTTCCCCCACTGCCGAGGCAGCATTTGAACAAACAGACAAATGCTGCAGTCTGACAGGGAACATAAATGCACGCTTCAGTGTGCCTGCTGAGGCTGCTCAGCCCCTAATGCTAACTGCATGCATCTGTGCAGAAATGAGACCACTCCATGCAAAAATTGCATAGCTCTGAAAGCTTTAAAATCTGTCCGTATATCCTCCTTCTACTAGACTATCTCACGTTTTTACAAGCTGAATTATCAGGACAAAAAAAGATACATTACTTTTTCTGTTGGGTGTTTCCTCCTTCTCAGGTCTTTCTGTATAGCGCTTTGCATTTCTGCAGGTATGGAGGGTGCAATCCCACCCCGGTGCTCCCAGGCTCCCCCTGTGATTTGCAGCCAGCTGAAGACCCCTCTCTCATTTCATTTACATGCCTCTGCGCTTCAAACAAAGTGACTCAACAGCCTCTCTGAAACCTACGCTTCCTCACAGACCGAATGCATCTCATTTTCATGCCTTTCGAAACTTAACAATATAAAGTTTGCTTGTTTTACAAGAAAAGCGGTGCAGAGTTACACCCTGGAAAGGACATTGAGGGCAAAGGCAGGGCTGGGGCAGTGAGCAGTGGGAGGGGGATGGCTCACGCCCAGCTCGTTTTGCTCAGCGTCTGCTGCGATCCGCTGCTGCAAATGTCACGTTTAGTGTTTTGATGCCTAAATTTTATTTGCAACCGCATGATGTACTTGTCTATAAGCAAAAGACTTGCCCTGTTTCAGAATATGAATTGCGGTCATGAATCCACCCTTGGCTAAATCGCATGTTTATTCCCAGTACGAAGCTCTGAACTCTGCTCCTGCCGAGAGGAAATCATTACCCACGTCAGTTCCCTGAAAGGGGAGGGCGCCAGGCAGGAGAAGCACAAACACCACGGAAAAACCCTAAAGCGCTTGTTATGAATAAAATGTCTAGCCCAGCTTTAATCATGGAACAGAATGGCTCACAACAACATAGGACTCCTGTTTATGATATGGACAGACACTTTTTTCCCCCCAGGAGAGTTTTATTTTAGGTGATAAAAACAAGGAGAAAACACTGAAAAAGTCAGGGGAAAGTAACAGGCTCCTCAGCAGCACAAGTGCCAGTTTGCACCTGGGCAGTGTGGAGAAGAAAAGGAGCTTCACAGTGGCCTGACCTTTTTAAAGCTTCCCTTCCGTTCCCAAATGCGGGCTTAGCTGGTTGTCCGAAATGAGCTGCTTGGAGAAGCCCAGAGAGACTGCTGAACCAGGAAAAGGGCACGCGGGTGGCTGGCTAGGGGCAGTATTGCCCTTGGGTGCTCCCTATGCAGACAGTGAGAGAGAGGGGGACCATCTGATGGGGTGATGGCACCCACCCGCTGCTTGGCCACAGACTCCTCTCTGCAGGGAAATTTTCAGTGATTTTCTTCCTAGCACTGCTACAGGCCATGGAGCTGCCACACGTGATGTCAGGGGACACCAATTCCCTTCCTTTTCATGAAAGGCTGAAGGGGAATATTTAAGCCATCATGACTGACACAGAAGCCAAGGCTGTGCCAAAAGCACCACCTTGACAATCTTTTCCACTCTCTCCTTTCAGAACAGTCAAGCAAACTCTTCCTCCCAGAAATTGCCTGAAATTACTGGCCACCTGCAAAGAGCATGTGGCCCAGTGCAGTAACACTGGAAATTATTATTGTTGTCCAGTATAAGATCTTCAAGTTCATAAAAACTGCTGGGAATGTTGTGGCTCACGTAAGGGATACTGAACCTTCTCTTCCCCTTCCCAGGTTCATTTGTATTGCACTGGGAAATATTTTTAAAAATATTCCAGATTGTCTAATTCCTCTGTCCAGTTCCAATTGTCCTGCTGCACACAAGGCTCTCTGCATCTCTCAGAGCTCTGTCTCAGCGCTAAGCAGTTTTTGTGCTCTGCCTTTGAGCTGTGACGTTCGTGGTGCTTCTTCCCAGAAGCAACCACATCTGGATGATGGTGAAGTTTTGGGACACCTCGGCTGAGTCACCTCTGCCATTGCTCAAAGGACAACCCAGGGGGAGGCGTCCCTTTCTTTTTTTTTCTTTGCTAGCATTTGTTTTACAGTAATCTCTTATCCTTTATTGTACATGAAACAATAAACAGCTTTAGTAATTGACTTCGGTAATCAGGCTCTTGCTTTTCTTTATGGTTTAATGTGGCAGCCATTAATTGTTTTGTGTACAAAGAGATTTTCCCCTAATTGTTTAATAATGTGATGAATGACAAACACTTTTCAGTTTTCAGTGCATTATTTGATAGGTTTCTGGTTACTAGGATTTTCATGGGAATCACCCCTGGCTTTTGGTGAAATAAGACAAGAACTATAGCAGAACCTTGTGTCAGAAGCAGCCAAACAACAGTATCTTTCATCGTTTGCTTGGCAGTGCCAGCTGGCCTGGCATGCTTTCTTATCAGTAAAGAGAGTTGTAGAAACACTTTGAGAAGTGTCTGGAATCAAAACTTGAAGGCAGAATAAGGGCCACCTCTCCTGGCCTCTGCATAGCACCGTTATCTTGCCTGGTTACCATCAGTAAAGCTGTGCTGCAGCCTTCATCCAAGTCTGAGGAAATCTATTGCTGTTATGTCTTCTTTTAAGTTGTCCTCAGGTCAGGCTAGTCAAATACAGCTTTTGTACGGAGTTGAAACTCCATGAGGGCTTTTCTAGCTGGGACACCCTTGTCTTGATTACCCGATGCCAGTGCTGTCCATAGGAAGATGGTTCAGTCTTTCTCGAGGCCAGTCTCTGGTGGTTCTTGCTGGGCTCCAACTTCTGGTGCTGTATGATCCCACAGGCAGGTCAGTTAGAGAGCATGGACCATGGGAAAGGCAAGAAGGTTTTCCCTGGAGCATACCACACAACTCTCTGGCCATTACTCACAGCTGTGCACCTGAAGCAGCACACTGCACTGCCTGGTTGGAGCAGCGTCCCCAGTTTTCCCCATTTTTTCCTCCAAGCCAGCAGCACAGTTTCCCCTTTCAGCTCCAGAAGGAACCAGAGACCTTTTCTTCCCCCACTGCTTGCACCGCCCCAGACCTTGCACCCTGCTGCTGCCTGGGATGGTGCCGTCTCAGCAATTAGTTTAAATATGCTCAATTATGCTAGCCTCTTTCCACATGGATTTAGCACGTCCACAAATACTATGGCCTATTTGGATGAACAGGTCACCTATGGCTGCAAACAGACTAAAAGTGTATTACCTCACAAGTTTAATATCTATCAGTCATGTTGGCAGCAGCAGGACATGCACAGAAGCAAACTCAGCTGCTCTTTGCATCACTATAGCCAAGGACTGTTCTAGGTTAGTGGCAGACCTTGAACTGGATTATTTTACTGCATGTTCCTGGCTCAGGAAAACTCCAGACACTCTTCAGTCTGCGTATGTTTACTAACCCCTGAAAATACTGCCTGCACCTGTTTTCCTAGCAGAGCTGCTGCTTCTTAGGCAGGTACTGAGGAGTGATGAATGGGCAGCTTGCATGAACGCGCCTGAGCAAAGCAGCGTCTCCCATGGGACCTGGTTAAAAACTCATGGAATTTCTCAATCAGCTCTAGGAGACCTCAGACCAAGGGGGCAGGGATCCAGTGATCCACAGCCAGCTTTGAAGCAAAGGGAGATCATTTCACTGGCCTTGTGGTGCCATTAAGCACCTTGCATCTGTATCAGGCTCTGATTTACAAAAGGTGCTTAATACTGAGAGGCCTGGCTGGAATTAGTGGGTAGTGAGCATCTCTGGCAATAAGAACATTCTTAATCAGATATCTAAATATGAATGTTGGCAACCCTGAAGACAGGGTCCTCTTTTACCATGCTTTCCCTACCAGAGGGCCTTTGGAAATGTACAGCACCAAGAGGGCTCTCTGCCACCATGCGCTGACCGCGGACATGATGCTAGAAGGCAGGCAGAGAGCTCTGACTCTCCCTTTGGTATCGTTCCTCATTGGTACTGATGCTATTGCCTATACTCATAAAACTTGCAGGTGATAGATATGTCCACAGTCCACCCGCACGCCAACTTCCTACTTCATCTTTTCAATATCACACCTTGTTGTAATACAAGAAAGCAAAAGGCTGATTTTCTTTACCTCTCAAATTAACTGTAGAAATTCATATAATCATTAAAATCTTTAAAGACCTAGCAATAATATCCCCTTTGTTTACAGTCAAATCCATTTTTGGTCTTATTTCGGAAATTAATCATTGCATTTATAATAACATCTTTCTCCTTCAGCTTAGTTCACAGGGAAATCCTGTCCCATACTATCAAGGTTTCCTTCATCTGCACTTTGTCTTCTTCTATGGCAAGCTTGTGTCTGGATTACTAAAATGAGGCTTTATAATTTCCAGTGACGGGAAGAAATGGATGATTAGGGTCAGGACTCTGCTTTCCACCTCTTGCCCTTCTGTAACCCCACTTTCTAGCATACATGCCCAAGTAACCAGAGCAACTTCCAGCGCTGATGGTTCCTGCTACTTGACACTGAATGTTTATCAAAGAGCCTTTCTTAACAACTTGGAAAGAAAGCTTGCTCCTGTCTGGAGCAGTGTAAAAATAGAAGGAAAATGGATTAGCATGGCTGTGAGAGATGGGGCTGTACATTCAAGCAGCGGGTACCCCGTCCAAGGCCACGTGTCCTGCCAGGTGGAGCAGGGGGCTGGGGATTTGCCTTGCCACTTTCCCAGCTCTGGAAGTGCCTTGCAATTTTCCCTTGAGAAATTGCTTTTCAAGTAAATGATCTGTAAAATGGGGATAATCCCACTTCCCATGGCCACTAAGAGATGTTAGGTTAGTGAGGATACCTGGTGATAGCCCAACACCCAGGGAGGTGGACAGGTGCTTGCTGGATGTCTCTGCAGAGACTGGCCAGTTGTTTGGGATCATTTGTTGGTGCTTTGATGGGGAAATGCAGTGCCTTCTTGGTCTGGGCTCCTTGCACATGATGCAATGACAGACGACTTTTCTTTCCAAGGTCCGAGGCCAGTCTGCCAGGCTCTGTAAATGCCAGCAGGGCAGAGCTGGACTAGATCTCCTGCAACAGACAAGAAACATGGAGTGTGCATGAAAATCAGAAATACCGATGTTACCTCTTGCCTCACACTGTCCTGCCTCGCTATACCCTTGCTGCTCAGAGGGAGCCAGGAATATCCCTAAGCATGTAGCATTGGGTCACTTGGTGGTATCTGTCAGCTGATTCAGGGAACTTGTGCATCTGAAAGACACATTAATCTCTTCCCCAGTATTTTTATCTCTGGAAGTCCCTGGGAGTACCCAAAATCTTGCTTATGTTCTCAGTGCCCAGATCTCCCAGCAGAACCCTCATCTCTGACTCAGTGTGAACTTCTGTGACTCAGTTCTGAAATATAGTATTTTTCCACTGATAATTTTGATAGGTCTAACCTTAAACAGGGCTACATTACAGATGAGAATCCAAGAACACTTTTAATCTCCTGTTATTTACTTGCAACATCATGAATCACAATGCTGTGCAACGCACATGATATTCCCTGATGATATAATTACAGTACTGCCGATTTACTGCACTTCCTTAATTCATTGTATTCAACATTCACCTTTTTGCAATGAGCACTTTAATTTTCACATGCACATTACTCAATTCGAGACTAAACATGGAAATTGAAAACAAGACTCCTGATGTAACAGCCACATCGGACCGCCTTTATATCTGCTGTGTTTTCCGACCTCGCTTTGTGGCCTTTGTCCCCATCCCACGCAGGAACAGCTATGCGTGGTTAAAGGAGAGAGCAGTGCTCCTTAGATGTGGACTTTGTAATGTGTGACTTGAGCTTGTTCCCAGCCTCATCTTCTGCGGTGTGTTTACCTGACAAGAAATACTTCCGTGTTTGCTACGAGTTGCCTGTTCTCAAGGGGGCAGATCTCGAAGCTCAGCACTGACAGTGCTGGGCAAGGTGGGGAGCCTGGCCATCTGCCCAGTGCCCTCATTGGTGTCTTCAGCTCCCTCCCCAAAGGTGGATGAGGCCACAAACAGGTGAAAAGGAGAGTACAAAGAAACCCATTTCCCCCCAGCCCTGTGGGATGTGTATCTTAGGGACAAGTGGGCCTCCTTCTCCCAAGGATTGCTGTTTTAAGGTTGTCCCAGCCTGGCCAGCTCGCAGGTACTGTGTGCACCCATGCCTAGCCACCTTCACCTTCTCCCCCACTGCTTTCTCCATGCTGGTCCCAAGTCATGTTTGTACTGTGAAGCTTGCCAGAAGGGAGAAGGAAAGCCACCTTTCCCGGTCCAAGCTGCACAGTCTTTTATCTGCTGCCAGTTCAGGAAAGGCTGAAGCTGCTTGTTGAGATTCAGCTGAGGTTTGCAAGGCCGCTAGCTAATCAGTTGCAGTGGGTCTACTTGGAGCAAAGCCCTTCAAATGACAAGCGGTATCACCTCCTGATTCTCCTAGCACAGTGCAAGCGGGACTGTCTGAGTCCAGGCTGAGCAGGAAGGTCATGTGGAAAGCTTACTGCCAATTTTGGTGAAATGACCTCTGCTGAGCTGAACCCTTACTGAACTGACTATCACAGAATAAGCAGTACCCCCACATCCTACATGCAATGATTTTAGCCCAAGATTTTTTGAAAGGAAATTCTAAATTCATTATTTAATACCATATCTGCTGGGTGAATGGTCTGGTTGCCCATCCCTGCCTAACCTTGACAGTTAGCAATATCTCCTTTCAATACAAAGATATGCCATAAGCTATTTCACTCTGTGCCACCAAACCTTGCAGGGAGGATGCTGGTAATTTTCCAGACTTGCCCCCACACATTGAGCTTACAGCAACTGCTGCTGCGTCAGTGAAGGGGCCACGGAAATAACAAAGGTGAGTAAATAAAGCCCAGGCTGATCAGCAAACATTGTCACAGGTGCCTTGCAGTCAGAGAGCAGATCCTACAAAGCCTTGGATTTTCTTTGTTTCCTTTCCTTCTCCCACTTCTTATTTTCATATTATGAACATGCAAATGCAACAGGGAAATTTAGGAAATCTGTTACTACGGCAACTGATTAGGTGATGATGAAAGTTACCTTATTATTTGGATGTCAGGGTGCCCTGTATTGCAGTAAGCTTTTACCAAAGGGGTGGATGGACATTTTCATAATACTTATCCACTCAAAGGCAGCACAGCCCTAAAAATGACTTGCCTTGCGGATAAACTGAGAGTGCCGGAAGATAACCAAGTCCAGCTGCCCTAGCTGTACAGTGAGAGGAGACAAAATCTCCTCTTTTCTCCGATGCAGGCAGAATCAGGAGGGGGGGGCCTCACTGTAAGTGGGAGATGTCATGCAGTCTGCAGGAAAAAAGCATTCATGTGATGCAAGTAATTAACCAGACATCCGCCTATAATTACATTCAATTTCAAAGAAGAGAAATCAGAGCAGCAAAGATGCAGATCCTTGCACCTAAATGTTGTACCTAAATGCAGTGATACAGATGACATTGGATTCAGGACTGCAGTTCCATGAACTGGTTGACTTGGGTTCAGTTTGTTTCTGAGAGATCGTTTTCATGTGGTTGAGACTGGGCCAGTTCTGCTTTTGCTGACCATAACTTCCCCCAGTTTGACCTCTCACAACTCAAACACAGACTTTTCTCCTGTACTTTCCTTCCCCCTTCCTACTCTCTTATTATTTCCAGTCTTCCCATATGTTGCCACCCACCTTTCTATACAAGCCTGGGCCCGAGAATATTTCTTTCACTTGAATGGTGCCCAAACACTAGGTCTCCACACTGAACCTTTACCTTAGACCTCAGCATCCAGCAGCTGGAAGGGCTGTCTGGCAGCATATCAAAGATAGGGCTGCTGCCAGTCTTTTTTGCAGAGCTGGCCCATGCGGAAACATGCATTGTGACTGGCCTGGCCTGGCCCCATCCATCATGGTTCAGACAGGAGCCAGGGGGAGGTACCAGGGGGAAGTCCTTGTGAGGCCTCGTGCATTCTACTGCTTGTGCACAACTGTTTCAGCACGGCACTTCTGTAGATGTGGGGTGATGTGTATCCATGTCACCTCAGCCGGCATGACGGTTGCCAGCAAAGAGTGTCACCAGAGAAACCATCAGCTTCATTTCTTACTCCCACATCCCCAGGTCTCTCTTTTCCTCACTCCCACATCCCCAAGAGCACACAGATGAAGGCTGCCATTGCCACCTGACAGCTTCCTCCTCCACCCACCTGGATGTCCTCTTGCCATAGCCACAGAAATCCTTGGAGCCACCAAGAGCAAGCCACTTTGGCTTCTTCCCATGTACCCATTTGGGTCCCCAAAGTATCAGGACTGTGCCTTTGCCCAGAGTCTTATGTATATTGAACCTGGCATCGCTAGTGCTGCCTCAGACCTCAGAGCTGGGCTGATGGGTGGTAAATAAGAAGGCAGAAGATTTAAATACATCTCTAGCGGAGGTGAGAATACAAATCACATTCATTTCCTTGCTTAAGGCCTCTAAGCCTCTGTGGGTGAAGGTGCTGCAGCCCAGAGAAAGGCTAAGCTGCCACAGAGGAAACCCAAGAGTGAAGATGGGGCAGCAGTGATGGGCCTGTGCAGTGAGGCAAGAGCAGAGGAAATTCCCTGGAAATGCAGACCACAGCCAGGAAACACCAACAGACTTTGTTGAGCTCGTGCCTTGTGGCACCTACTCCAAGCAGGTCAAGGACGGAACAGGAGCCAGCAGAGATGACGGGGACCCATTCAGCTTGAGGGTGGCATCTTCTGCCTCTTCTTCTGTGCCCATCCTCAGCACTTTCAGTCTCTCCGTAACCTGCAGCCCCCGTATTTGCATGCCAAGTCCCTGCTACCCACATTTCATGCAGACCTCCCTCTCAGAGGAGTCACCTCAGGCCTGCTGGTGGCTCTGGGATCCCATTCAATCCAATGACACTGGCAACCTGGCTGCCTCTGCCAGCTCCCACTGTGAATTTCCATGTGTCTCCTCACAGCTTTGGCTCCTTGCTACATGCCAGAAGACATATCCTGGGCTTTTTTTTAGCCTGTGCTTTACATTGTTTTTCTTAATAAGTCCTCACACTGCTCCTTTGCTCACAGACAAGTCTCAATTATTATTTCTAGGGCCCCAGAAATGGTGTGTGAAGAATCAATAAGTCAGTGAATGTGGATCCAGAGTGTTAGATGTCTGAAGCTGCAGGCTGCGACTGTCAGGGCTTCCTAAGGGCAGCTGAGGCAGCCAGAGGCTGCAAGCCCATGCCATGGGAGAGTGCAAGCTGGAAAAAAAGACTGGGGAGAAAGCAGTGCAGACAGCCAGTGCCTGCTGCTTTCGGTCCAACACACACAGCATCTCAGCACGGCAAGCAGGAGTGAGGGGCTTTGCAGGAGGCAGCCTGGACGGGGAGCCTTGCCAGGCTGATCCTCCTGGTTCCCACAGGCAAGAGAACAAGTACAGGGGTTCCCTGCCCATCACCTCTGCCTCTTACCCTGACGCAGCAGCAAGGAGCCTTGTGAAGGGGCAGGAGATGTCAACCTGGTGTCACACACTTTGCGTTGCCCCTTTAGTCACATATTATGGCCCTTTTGCAGCTGCACAGGTGGCATTTGAAGTAATACTGGCCTGTGAATAGTTTCTAAAGCAAGGGCCCCAGGCTGAGTCGGTGAGTCAGATTTTGCACAGCACCACATACATTCTGAACTGTGTGCATGGCCTTAGTTAGGCTAGAAAACGTGGGTGTTGTGTGCCCTACCAGAAAAATTGGAGGTGAAGGTGTCCAAAAACACCATGGAGAAATATCTTTGGAGAACACAAAAGACACTGCTCTTCCTTCTCTGTTGGGAAGATGCTCCCAAAACTCCCCCAAAAGCACAGGGTAGAGGAAAAGGGGGCTGGATTCAGCCCGAGGTGCCAGGCAACACACCATGGCTTATGCCAGCAGAGAAAAGCTATTATGTGATCTTCTTGTGGCCATTTGAAATAAGTTCACTTGTCCCTACCTCAGCTGGCTAAGACCTGATCTACAGTGCACAACTCTGTTGTTGACGAGTGGCAATAAGGCTGGTGAAGAGCCATCAGCAGGTCTGGGGCTGAAAACCTCTGGAGAGAACAGACTGCTAGATTTGATTTGATTTGATTTTGGTTTTGGAGGCTTAAAAATGCTCCACTTCGTATTCCTCTCATGTGTGGATTAAACTACAGTAGAGGGCTTTTTTGCTAAATCCACTACCCCTGGAATTTAATTCACCACTGAACCTTTTCCTTACAGGGTAAGCCCAAGCCTCTGGTACAAATCCACCTGTGCACAAACTCATTATGGGCTACGGCGGCTGCAGATGCTTGAATCACAGAGCTGCAATGCTCGCGCTCCCTCTGGTCCTAGGCAGGACTGGGATCTGCTGTGTTCCAGGAGTCATTCCCAGGCACGTGTGTGCGCATGTGTGTGTTTGCTACAGTGATTTCCCTGCGGACCAGAGAAGAAAAATGAAAAGTAAAAAGAAATTGAAAAATGGCATCTGCTCTGTGGGAAATGCTTAGGTAATATAAATAGCAATGGAGACAAAGCAACCCCCTACCATTTTCAAAATAGAGCCAGTAAGTGTATACAACACTAGCAAAACTAAAATGATCGCTTTCCTCCTCCTGGAGGAATTCATACACTTGTCTTAGGCTCTTTTTTCCTCTCTTTTTTTTTTGAGATGTACAGTATCGTGCAACACACTTTTATAGTGGGACTTATGGACCGCAATTTGGAGCTTTTAGAAGGAACAGCAGCTTGATCACAATCAGTAAGTACCTAGAAGATGAACAGAAATCTGATATTTCAAGGCTCTGCAGACAAGACCACAAGATCCCATGGCTAGAAGCAGAAGTGCCATGCTTCAAACAGTGAAATGTGGCTGGGGAAGGGATGAGGGTGGTTGGGGAAAAGAGTCCCACGTGGGCAGGACGCTTTACTTTTGCTGCTGCCCAGACTGCCCGCTGGGCTCCCACTGGAGGTGGTCAGCAGTCATCCTCTTTTCCCAAACCCCTCCACACCTCTCATCTGCTTCCCAGAGGTCCACCAGCTCTTCCCAAATCCTCAGGCGCCTGTCACAGAGCTACAGCTGCTCTCGCTGCCCCAGGCTGCCGCTGCCACCCCTGTCCCTGTGGGGACAGAGCTCCATCCCTGCGCCTGCCCCCAGCGTGGGAATATCTCCTACCGAAGGCAAATCCAGCTTCCTTTGCCAAGGTCTGTGACCTTCTGGGGTTTGGAGATTTGGGTGAAATGAAGATAAGGGTATATACACAGCTGTGGAGTTCACATCCGTTGCTGTACCCAAGAGCCGGTGGCCTTGGGCAGTGCCTGCTAGCACCTTGACCTCTGAAGAGCTCCATGTAAATTGTGCACCCAGATCTCAGGGGCAGAGCTGAGCAGGAGTCGCATTATTTGCCTGTGATGTGCCCAGTCATCTGCTCACCATAGCAGGTCGCTGGGACTGACTTGGGCTGTGTTTGTGAAGTTACTTTCCTCTGGTAATGTCCTTGTTGAATAATATGGACTTCACAATATGTGAGATTAAAGATAGAGTGGCTGAGTCACATCTTTCCTCTGCATTCGCTGTACTATGAAGCAGCCCAGGCCCAGAGGCAAAAGGAAGGCTTCTTTTTACATGGAATAAGTCTGTTGATTTAACGCATTTCCTGCAGTGTTTCACCTTGCACTTTACATTGCTTTCTACCAGAGCAAAGTGGATGCAATCCCATGATGTTATTATGGTGTTTCCTATGCACTTTGTGTGAGGATAGACAGCTGCGGTGAGATGGGCCCAGCTGGAGCACTGGGTGTGCGGGGCTGTCCCCGAGCTCAGCTGCTGACCCTACAGGTAGGCCGGGAGTCCTGTGATAGCATTCACGGTTCGACTGTTGCATATTGTCAGGGACAGGTGAATATCTCCACCCCATAAACCCTAGGTTCCCAGCACAGCTCAGCATATATCCACCCAACAGACCACAGGAAAATTCAGACACAAAACCAGCTTAATCCAAGTGTCTCCAAAATGGTGAACAAGCTCAGTAACTTCCTCTCCATTTCTCAGTCCAGCTTAGAACTATTGCCCTCCTATAACCTTCCTTAGCAAGTTGCTCCCTCTAGTTTTTGCTGCAGGGAAGAGTTCACTCCTAAAACTGCTCTTTTTTCTTCCTAGAGGCAAACGTGACTGGATTTTTTGCATGCCTTCTGGGAAAGGCTGGCTTCGTTTCAGTTCAGAAGGGCTCTGCAGTGCCTCAGCAGTGTCCCAAGGAGATGGAGCTCAGTTAAGTTTTCTGCCTTTACATATTTATTTTCCTGTTTGCAATATCCTTTTGCCCCCCTTCCCTTTTGTCTCTCTGTCACTTTATTTGTTTCTCTGTTTTTCAATCCAGGAGTTGATATTTGTGTTGGGCTTTGGTAGCAAAGTATTGTACAATATCACTAGTGCTTTCTGCAAGAGGATGCTAAATAAATACAATTGCTCAGATGTAATCCATGAAGTCTGGTTGGTGGACCAAAAGTGTGACCTGTTCCTGCTTGAGGCAGTAAAAATTGGGAAGGATTCTGCTGCAGTCCCCTATCAAGTTTAAGACACACAAGCATGGTTAAGATG
This sequence comes from Apteryx mantelli, assembly GCF_036417845.1. NCBI lineage: Eukaryota > Metazoa > Chordata > Aves > Apterygiformes > Apterygidae > Apteryx > Apteryx mantelli. The sequence goes on from NC_089978.1 coordinate 32,806,821, forward strand.
AGTTAATTTGTTTTAGTAATATGCTTGGACTGGGTATCAAATCCCAGACTTCTCCAAAGACTGTCAGAAGTAAGCTGTATATATTCCATGGTGATCTGGATTTCCAGTTGGGATAGGACTGATTTACCTTGCAAAATAGGAAAGCTCATTTTATACAGTAAACATGATCTTCCTAACCTGCAGAATCACAAAATCAGTCTGGCTGGGAGGAACCTCAGGAGGTCCCTTGTCCAACCTCCCCACTCATAGCAGGGCCAGCTGTGGGGTCATACCAGGTTGCTTGGGACTTCATTCAGTCAGGTCTTGAAAACCTCCAAAGATGGAGGCAGCAAAACCTTTCTGGGCAACCTGCTTCACTGCTGGACTGTCCTAATGGAGAAAAAGGTTTTTATCCTTATATCTCTCTTGCTTCAGCTGGTGATGATTTTCCCTTGTCCTCCTGCCATGCACTGCTGTGAAGATCCTGGCTCCGTCTTCTCAGTCACCTCCCTGTAGGCATGGGCAGGCAGCTGTGAGGTTCTCCTGAAGGTGTCTCTTCTCCAGGCTGAACAAGCCCAGCTCCCTCAGCCTCTCCTCACAGCACAAGAGCTTCAGCCCTGACCATCCAGGTGGCCCTCTCTGAACTTGCTCTGGTTTATCGATGCTTTTCTTATACTGGGAGGCCCCAAATGGGATGCAGTATCCAGATGTGGTCTAATGAGCACTGAGTAAAGGGGAATGATCCCCCACCCCCTTGACGTACCGCCTCTGCTCCTGTTGGTACAGCCCAGGACACTCTCAGCCTGCATTGCTGCCAAGGTGTGCCAGTGACTTGCGCCCAACTTGCTGCCCACCAAGTCCCCAGGTCTTTCTCAGCAGAGCTGCTTCCTGGCCAGGTGGTCCCCAGCCTGGTGCCCAGGGTTAGTCTGTGCCAGGTACAGGACTTTGCTTTTGCCTCTGTTGAATTTTCTGAAGTTTCTGCTGGCCCATTACTCCAGCTTGTCGAGGAGGTCTCTCTGAATGGCAGCCATGCTCTCCCACGTATCCTCCTACCACATTTAGTGTCATCTGCAAACTTGATGAGGGTGCAGGCCATCTCTTTCTCCAGGCCACCGAGAGATATTAAACAGCATGCTTACAGAAGTGGGAAAACACCTGAGCATAAGAGATGTTTGAAGTCAGGTGGTACATGAGTTTAAGGAAGAAGCAAAAGCAAGCCAGGATCTGAGTCAGGCACAGTCTATCTGAGAGGCCTCCCATTGCCTGTACACGTAGGCAGCACACTAATCAATTGCAGGCAGCAGTGCCAAATCCTATTTTCTAGGTCATCTATCTTACCAGTCACTGTAAAACATTATATAACTCAGCTCTGCTTGATATCCAGCCTGCATCACATCTCTATAAGACTTAATCCAAAGACCTAGGCAGATTTTGCAAAATCAGATCCAGCTTGTTAAGGAGTTGCTCATAGTTTTGTTGCCTTGGCTTGCTGTGTGCTCCTACCTAGCACTGTAACATCATACCTTCTTTGTATGCACTGTGCAAGGACTGCTAGGTATCACTACAAAAAGACTACTAAAGCATGCTGCCAAGCTTAATGTGCTGGGCTATCCTGTTAAATGTCTGAAATAAGCAAATATTTCCAGATAAAGGAATGAATTACTCAGCTTTGCTGGAGTGGTTTTCTGTAGTGCTGATCCTGTAGTAGAATTTGCTCCTTTCAGCGGTGTCCCAGGCCCCACCCTCTGTCCCCTGATAATATGAGAAATCACAGTCTGGGGTAAAGCATAAACAGGGATAATATGTTCAAAGGAGGAATTTGTCACTTTGAAACCCCGCATGAAGGCTATGTGCAGTGACAGAGCATTTTCCAGCAACAGGTAGTCAACAGGCTTCAAGGCCAAGAACACGAAATGTGTCCAGTGCCCAGGCTGTGCTGACATGTGCATGCAGGGATGAACAGCTCAGCAGCGCTCAAGAGACCCAGTCAAGGAGGCGCCCTGGGACAGCTCACCCGAATTCCTGTGTCAGCTACTGTCCCTGGCTGGCTGGGAAACCCTGGGCTGCACTGACACTGTCCAGCGGATGGCATCCAGGTGACCTGGTCACTGACCAACTAAACTACCTAGGTTCTCCCTGTGGTCAATGAAGGCAAAGAGAAATCCCCTGAGGGTGAGCCAGAGAAGGAGATACCGGTAAGACTTCTTTCCACCCTGTCTGGTGACAGCCTACCCCTTGTGCTACCCACCTCTGTGCTGATACAATAATTTCACACCTGGAAGCCTTAGGGGCTCCAGACTCCTGACTAGAGCCCACAGCACATCTCTTCAGGCCACTTCAAAGCCCGTGAGGTCTCTTTTTTGCTCCCTGTGCCAACATTCCCTAGAATATCGTTACATTCATTCCCAGTCCTTCATGTGATTCAAAGTCCTGAGCCCAGTGTCGCTTGAAAAGACGATGCAGAGCTCTGCAGTTCTGCACATGTCCTCTCTGCATTTTTCTATTTGGAAGTTTTGCAAGAGGCAGAGGACAGGTTTAAGTCCAAGAGGTCCAATGTAGTTCAAGACAGTCCAAGAGGTGAGAAAATAAGGACAGCCACCCTGGGTGAGATTGTTGGTCCATCTAATCAGAGCTTCTGATGGTCTCTGATGGTGGAGGAAGATGATGCACAGGAAAGACTGTAAGAACAGTGTGGGAGGAGAGCAATGCTGCCCCCCACACAGCCTCTTGAAGGCAGAAGACTTGCTTAGCTGGAGGCTGTAGCTAGCCTGCTGTATTTAATAACCATGTAAGAACATAAAAGTAAGAATAATCACAAATCTTCATACTCTTGTGTGCAAGTTGCATTTCTGCCTTTTCTAGCACTCCATGTGGGTGTAAAAACTAAATATGAAAAACATGCTGAAAGTAAACCCTTCACAAAAGGAAGCGTTGCACTGCTAACGCAGTTTTCCCCTGGGGGACCAGCTGAGAGAGGGGACAAGCCACACCTGGCAGATGTTAGTGGCTTTGCCAATGCAGATAGCAAGCACTTGGATCTGATGGAGATGAGGGTCATGTCCGACCCTGCATGGAATTTAGATGTGGCTCATATTCACAGATCTTTCCTGTCTGCTTTCTGCTAACATTTCATATTTATAAAGTTCATATTAACAAACACTCTAGAACCCTAACCAGTCACTATAAGCTACTTCTGCATTTAAATATTTGTGGAGAGCAAATACCACATTATGTGTTTTGGATAGGAAAAAAAATCGCTATTTGCCTTGAGTTAGTTAGATGGATGACTAGCCAGTATGAATCACAAATGTTACAGTCCAATACATAATTCCAGATTGTGCAGTGTTGTGGCACATGGCTATGTTCACTGATTTGATGGCTTATTTAACTAATCAGCACAGCAGGAGCACTGCATTTCAACTATTTCAATAAATGAGAGCTCTGTAATTTGCACATGCAGCTGTAATAGTTGTAATACTTCATTCCTGCTGTGCTGCTTAGTTACATAAACCATCTAGTCAGAATCAATACTTATTTACTGTACCTAATCAACACAGTTTGAATTACAAACATTCAGAATTTGCATATAAGCTGAGCTGCTGAATTTTTCCCTCAGGTACCAGTATCTGAGGATTTCTTAATCCTTTCAAAAGGGCCACAGAAAATGATGTAAAAATCGGTTGAATAACAAACAGTCCTTGTGAAGGATTTGTTAGCTCTTTTCATGTGAAACACACTGATTTGACATTCATAACAGAGGTTATGGAAAACCACAGAGGAACTCCACAAAAGCAGTCCCTCCTCCGCTGCAAAAAACTTTGACTATGGCAATTTCCAGGCAACTTTCAATGAGGAATGGATGTGCTGATCTGCTGGAGAGAGGAGGGACAGATGAAGGTCCAGATCTCGGAGCCAGGCCTGGCCGGCCCACACCAACCCCCTGCTTGGAAGGAGCTTGTGAAAACCCCACTGCTGTGGCTGGACTCAAGCTTCTTGCTTTCCCCTTAAAATGTTACCTGCAATGTAACCTGGCACTGATCCAATGAGGAGCTGTGCCGTGCTGCAGTTGGATCCAGGAGGTGGTTTGGGACCAGGTGGGAGCTGGAGCTCTGGTGGGTCAATGAATACAACAGCCAGGACCTGCCTGCCTTCTCGTAGCGCACTCTTTTACAGATTAAAATATCATCATGCCCTGCATCCATTTGAAAGAAACGGGATAGTTTTGGTTCCCAGGATGATTTCTCTCTTGTATATAAAGTAATGGATGGGATAGAGGGGACGTAGTGAAGGAAGAGGACTTCATCCTCAAAAAGACATATTTTTTAACTTAGTTCTGAAACAGGTTTGCCTTGTCAGTTTGGGTTTTTATTTCAATTCAAGATTTAAAAAAAAATTTTTTCCAGAAGGAATCCACAGCCATTTTGTCATTAACATGTTTAGTCAGAGCAAACAGAAGGTAAAAGTTGGTGGCTGCCGTGATCTCATGTTCCTTTGTGTGATACGTCCCGGGTCGTCTTCCAGAGCTGGTTCTGGGCTTTGCAGCGGTCTAGTCAAAATCACATTTTGCTGCCCAAAGGAGGCAGATAAAAGGAATTTGCTGAGGAAGGCAGGTTTGCTGCACTCGCTGCCCCTGGGTGGGAAAAGAGGTTGTCTGTCTTGGGGGTTGGCCTGGCGCCCCAGCATAGCCCCTGCCCCTTCGGGAACAGCAGTGTGGTGAGCTTTGCTTTTTAGGGTGCCTGATGCTCGATGCCTCGGGGCATGAGCTGAACACCCCACTTGGCCTGCTTGCCCTGAAAAGAGGCATTAGGCCCATTTTCAGCACCCCAGAGTGTCTGAGATATCTGCTGGGGACAGGCAGATGTGACACAGCTCACAGAGCAGCAGCTAGAGGACAAGCCTGGTTCATTAGGGCTTCCCAGATGGTCATCTGCTGAGCCCCAGCTTGTAAAATGGGGATAAAAAGGCCTTTCCTGGCAGGGAGATTGTTAGGTGTTGTCTTCCAGTGTTTGGAAAGCAGTGAGATACACAGAAGGAGCCCTTGGACTTAAGAAGATCATATGTAATTTCATTCGCTCTCTTACCATCGAGTGCTCCCTGGAGCAGAGTATCTGCTCCCCGCTCTTGCACCGTGCTGTATCTTAGAGCAAAATGCCACCATACTCCCAGCACCAAAACACCTCTGCAAACCACAGCCCTTTGGGCATCAGCTTGCTTCATGAATCTCCCTTTTCTTCCCCAGCAATGCCAAAGCAAATTGCAGCAAACATGCTGGTCTGCTGCTCTAAGCTTAGCACGAGGCAGGGTGATAATGCACAGCCCCAAAAAGGGATTTCTGCGGGGGGGGTCCCAGGAAGGCACTTTGACCCCCTCCCATTAGCCATGCCAAGCATGCCACACGTGATGTGGTTGTGGCCTTGTGGCCAGGCAGGCTCCTCCAGGACAGCCTCCGACGCGTGCCAGGCACAGACACTGTAAAACGGGGGAAATCCCAGCAGAAAAAGAGCAGTCCCCCTGAAGTCATGGAGAGTTTTGTCCCCAAGGTAGTGAAAGATTTCAGAGTGGAAGAGTGTGGCCTCTGCACTGTTTCCTTGCTCATGGTGCACACTGCAGGTTTTTAATGCACACTGCAGGTTTTTTAGCGCAAGGCGAACTATGTGAGTCTGTGCGCTCAGAAATGTGCATTTGTATGGCAAATGCAAGACCTCTGTGAGCAAATGTGAGTATCTTTTTGGAACAGTTTTAAGATCAGAGTGTAGAAAACTGTGTTCCAGGGTTAATTTTTTGCTATTATTGTTTTTTTAATAAAAGGGGTCCAGTGAGGTACCTGGAATATACCTTGCAGTCTCCTGCTGCCAGTGACTACAGAGCATGCACTGAGCTTTGGACATCTGCTCCAAAATCCAACAGAAACCCCTTCAAAGCCTGCAGCACTGTTAGCAATAATTGTCCTGTGCCACTTGGTCGCAGCACGTTTTTCACAGGATCCTATAACCTGACTTCACATCCTAGCTGGGCTTCATGTGAGGCCAGAAAAAAAAAGGAATAATCTGAGCAGTTCTCAGATCCTGTCCTGCTCTAGTGACCAAAATGTTTAAAACCTGCTGTCAAAAGAAACATATTTGGCATAAGCTCAGACAGATGTTGCATCGACAGCTGCTTTTTCAACTTTCTGCTATCTTCCTTGGTGACCTCTGCCTGATTTTGAGGAAAAACTCTTGGCAGCTTAAGGAAATTGAACCTCAGCATCACTTTGGGCATCACAGGCCCCCACAGGACTGTAAATCTTGTTTCAAATGCATGGAGTCTGCTGTCACATTTGCTTTTTAGTTTGCCCCAGTGCACTCAGATTTTGTTTTTGTCACTTTGTTGGGTTTTTTTTTATTCATCAGAAATCAATGCGTTGAGGAGTTCAGCACTGTGTGCTAGCTGTGTATAGATGCTGATAGAATAACACAATCATTTACGCCATCATTTTCCTCTCTCAAAATATGTTTTCAATCATTATCTATTCTCCGTGCTTCAGCATTTTGAGTGATTGAGTTTAAGTGGATGTGCTGGTGTTAGCACTGCCCATGTTAACAGCCTAATGTCACTAGGTACAGCAGACAGCACTCCCAAACAGTTCTCCAAACCATGACAAAAAATATAAAAAATAACGGAACAAGTCAGACAAGGCCTGACTGTTTAGCCACTGCTATTGACACATCTGCGGACAAACACTTCCTATATGGGAATAGGACTGGATAAAGTTTCAGTTTAAACTGAGTGCCATTCAACAAAGTCTTAAAAAATTCAATTTTTTGGTGAAATGCAGTAAAGGACTCTGACCCAGTAAAGAAAAGGTTGAAAGTTTTCGAAAACTCTGTGATCTTCTTGTTCTTGAATTTGTTTCCTCCAATGGGAGAACCATCTCCCCCTCACCCTGTAAATCCCCCAGCCAGTTTCCTGAAGAGCAGCAGTGAATGGGAACGACACCCTTGCCCAAACCTGCCAGCATGGCCCATGCATATCTCCTGCAGGGCAGCAAGCGCGCGCAGAGACCTGTCGGCTCCATCCCTCCAGGAGACATCCTGCAGAGATTGAGCAAATGCAAGTGAGGACTAAATCAAAAGAGATCTCCTTTAGGATACAGCCCATAATAAAATAGGGAAGCTAGATCTACCGGCATTTCTTGGCGCAAGCCCTTCCAATGGTGCTAGCCAGCAGAGGGCAATACCAATACGTGTTTTGCACACATAGCTCCAGGATGGAGGATATCGTGGGGTGAGAAGGACACCCTGGCCGCTCCCAGGAGAGGTACCGGGGCTGAGGGACAGAGGGGAGATGGGGAAGGCGAAGAGAGGACTCCGAACTGCTGCTCAAACCACGGCCCCAGTCTGGGTACAGACCGCGGAAAAGGCAAGAAGCACTTCAGATAGACACAGCTGAAAAATTAGTCTAGGAAATATTAAGGCATTTAACATTATTTTCATCATTTTTTGCACTACAAAGGGTGTTCTGCTTCCCCCATATGCTGATCCTAGTTTTTAAATAGGTGTTTTCCCTCCTGACAAAGGAAAAATGCTATCAATCATGTAGTGTCTGAAAGATACTTGCAGTTTTATTTCACATTTCTGCCAATAATGGTATGCATGCCTATATTTATTTCTATGTCTCTATCCATAACAGGCAAGAAAGCAATTCTGGCATGAATGTACTTGCTCACGTGCTGAGTCCCCATTTGCTTGAATAAAATTCCTTTTCCAGATATCTGTCTACCCATCCATCTGTCTATTCCTCCATCCACAAGAACAGGAAACCTCATAAAAATATTTGCAGAAAAACAAATGAAAAGGGACATAGTTGCAACTGTAATAAACTGTAAGCAATAGTGAACTCTATTTTTAGATTTTTTGACGACCCATCCCTCTCTGATTAGGCTGTACTGCTAGTAAGAACACACACACAGTTGTAGTTTAAAAAAATTCAGTGTGTCTTAATCCTACTGTTTACCTTCTCAAATGTTAGGAAATGCTCAGAAAAGATAACTTGGAGAGAAATTCTGCTGAAATGTTTCATGTGGTATATTTTTTCAAGCCAGTGTATTAAATAACAGGAAGAGCAGAGTTCTGCAATGGCTTTCTAATAGAAGTCATGCAGGTAAGAAACATCAGTGTTTTAAGAAGAAGTTTTCAACAGTGTATAGAAGAATAATGTTTTCACTGCTCTTCCAGCTTGGTGGCTCTAACCAAAGGGGGCTGAAGTTGCCCCAGGAAGCCTCTTCCAGTTTTATGCTTGTATGGCTGGGACCTTTCTTCAGTACATGGGGAAGAGATATAGCCTGCCTTTCTAAGTCTTTCTCCTCTCCATGCCTGTTGTTTCTTCCCTTCTTTAGCGCTGCTGGTTCTCCTTGGAGAACTGGGGGTTTGGAAGGGAGATTGCTCCATCAGGCTTTCATATTTACTGAAATTTGTTGAGTTTTTGAACACTATTATTGAATTGTTATCCTATCTCAAGCTTGTAACAATTAAGACAAAAAGATGAAAATGTGGGACAAGTGACAGAAAAGAGTATCTTGACAACCAGATTTATCATGGTGAGGACTCAGTTACTTGGGATTTGTGATTAAATAAACACAGCACTAGCAAATATTGGAGGGAAGAGCTCTGCAGTAATGCTCAGCTGGAATACCTGGTTAAATCTTTCAGGTGCATTTTCTGTGATCCTTCACTTGTTAGAAATAGGTGCAGGAGAGATTATACATGATTAAGTGTGGAGCATAGAAAACTAGCACATCTGAGGAGAAACAGTCTAGAACTACTAGGTTTTATGAATGAGAATGGGGAGAAGTGATTCTGTCTTATCACAAAAATATTTGGGTGGAACCATGCAGTTTTTCCTTACATCTCCAAAAACTAGCATAATTAAGAGCATGTGGCTGTGTGTGCTTATGGAGGGAGATGTTTTGGGGAGAGGTTCTCATGAGACGGTGATTAGAAACATTTAAATAAGAGTCCACACATTTATTTCTTCATGTGGTTTTGATGCCACAGTCTGGCAGATCTTATTGTAAAGATATTAAAGCTATGTCTCTTTTTGCCGCTCGACCCACGTTTCCTTTCTCTTGACTGGTTGCAAATCTGAGATAAAATATGAAGTACTCCAAGAACACTTGAATAGTGTCAAATAAAAGATATTTACAAATAAATTGTCCATTCTTGCAGCACCCTTCACTTTCTGCATGCCTTCCTGCATGCCTTGTCTTTTCTTGACCAGGGTGTCCCTGTTTAGTTCTTTTAACTTTCTTCATCCATCTGTCCTCTCACCTCCATCATCATTTCTGTTATTTTTCATGGGACTTCAGCTTGTCAGCACACTTCCACTAGCGAGATGTCTACAGCTAACCCATGATTTCAGTCTGGTCTTGTGAGAAATCTGTGGAGAGGAACCATCTCCCCTTGCCCTCTAATGTGCTGCCTATACATGTGCAGCCCCATAAAACAAAATCACATCGCTGTTTCCTGCTGTATAGGACTACAAACTCCCCTAGACACTGAATTCCACTGGCATCTTATCTCAGTCCCCACAGCGGTTTATAGCCACCAGAATACTATCATCCTTTGATTTAATTAGCATACTGTTCGCTCACTCTTCCAAATCACTGATGTGAATGTTAAAAAAAACACTGGACCTCACATCAGTCTCTGTGACACTGTATTAGACATCTTCCACTTATTGGATATATTGTTGTGTTTTATTCCCCTTTTGTGCTGGAGCTTCAATTCCTTTCCAAGGTTTACCTTCAGGCTGGTAGTCGTTGCATTCTGCCTTTGGGGAAGGCTAGGCTCCCGTGTTAGCTGGGACGGGTGATGTGGGCGTGACGGTCCTTCATCACATTGGCAGGTGATCAGCCACTGAACTCTGCCCGGCTGAACCTGGCCACTCACAGCCAGCACCCAGAGGGGACTTTTTACCCACTCTGCCAGATGTCAGGAGGATCCCAAACACCACCACTTATGGAATGACATTTTCAGGATAAGCTGTTCCCAGGGTAGCTGGATATCCATGACTGTACATCACAAAAAGGAGCTGCCACCTTATCCTCATGGCCGTCTAGGACGTTTTATATGATTTATTCCTGATAAAGCAATGTTGCCATATTATTGGTATCTCCATTATATGGGGGTGTTTAGATTCTCTCAAGGCTCTGCAAATGGCATCAAGTTGAGGGTAGCTTCATGTGCTGCGGGCAGCTGTGAGCAGTGCTCCTCCTCTGTCCCCAAGGCTGCACCCTGCCATGGCTGCTCCTGCTGGGATCTTCTCATTATTTTGGAGAAGACGGCTGGTCTCCAGGATTTTGGACATCACACAGTTATGTATAAGAAAGATGTGATTAGACTTCAGTGTCTTGGGTTTTAGTGTTAAGAACGAATCACATTTCAATACAGGTATCTTATGTTGCCCCTAGAAAGATGTGTTAAAGACTGTAGACAAAATAATCTTGCAGGCAACTGCTGCTTATTCTCTGCAAATTAAAAAGAATGGGATAGTCAGGATACAAAAATGGCACATGCTGAACTAACATAAGGAAAGTCAATTGCCTGGCAAATTCCCAGTATTTCCAGGGCAACTAGTGCATGCACATTGCAGAATCGGGCAGTCAGGAGAAAAAAAGGCATCTTACATTTCATTCCATGTCTTTCAGCTTCCAATAGCAATAATGATCTCTGGCCAAAGCAGTTGTTTGGGAATCTATGATCAACTGGGTTACTGGGCCTTGGCCTTAGGTCAGCAGGTCGCAAGGGGGTCACTAGTCTTCATGAAACGCTCTGTGTCAATTTTATTAGTGTTTAAATGATAAGTAACTGGGAATTACAAGAGTATCATTGCTGTATATCAGTGGTTCAAGATTGGTAAATCTGAAATAAATTAACAGTGGCAAACAGAGCTGTAATTAGAAGTTTGTTCCCAATTCGCCTATATTCTTTTGTTTCTGTTTCTGTTGCAGAGCTAGTGGTTGGGCTGCCTTGAAAGCTAATATGAAAGAAAGCTTGCGGTGTTTTTCAGAAAGAAGAAAAGAAGAGATGCTGAAAAATACAATATGCAATTATCTTCTGCAGTGCAGTTTATTAAACAATATCTCTAGCCTGTTACATGTGAGATACAGTTTATACTGGCAGCATGAGTCTTGAAGGGGGGGTGAGGCCTAAAAATAGAGGAAAAACAATGAAAAGAGGGATCTAGTTTACATAGTTCTCATCTTCAGCAAAAGAGAAAAGAAAACATGAAATTAAACAGTTCTTTTGTATATTATGCTCTCTCAGTGGCAAATAAAACTGTTCTGCACATTCTTAACTGTATTTTAGATTAATAACAGCCAAAGTGATATTTATAATCCAATTTAAAAAAAAAAAAAGAAAGAACCAAAGTAAAAGGGAAGATGCTGTGAGCCACAAATGTTATTTACTAAAGTGAAAAGACTGATACACCTCTCAGGAAAAAGCCAATGCAGTATTGTATACGCAAAATGCCTATGGCCCTCAGCTGAGAAATTGATATGAAATTTCCCAGCACCGGGTGCAGAAACCTGCCTGCGCTAATCTTCTGCAGCGTATGTTTTCCTGTTGCAGAGTTCAGTGTGTGCGTTCTGAACTGCGGGCATGGCACTGTCCTGGGGACTGAGTTACCGCTGACCTCTGCTGGGAGGAATCAAGATACGTTCAGCCTTGTGTCATGGCCCCCGTATCGCTGATATGTGATGGCGATTCCTCACAGATGTACAGACACACATATGCGCAGGATCATGGTCCATCCTTGCTGTCACTGGAATTCCCCAAATGGCCAAGTTTGTGCAAACAGTAAAATCCATTAGAGTACTTACTTACAAAAGACATTTTCTTCTTTGCAGTGAGGAAGAGTTGGATCACCTAAAGAGAGGAATCACGACCAGTTTCTTGTAGGATATAACGTCATACTCATGCAAAAGTACAATGTTAGACATCTTTGGGTTCCTAAGAGCTGAAATGTAAGGATGGGGTCCTAAAGACCCAAGCTGCAACTGGAGGGACTGAAAAGTAAGGGAGCTGGTGATGACTGGCGCAGCTTCCAGGTGGCTCCTAATGAATGCATTGCAATTGCACTGAGCTCAAGAAATACAGCTTCAGATAAATACAGGGTTAAACTGGCAGTGCATGAGATACGTGGCAAAGAGAGGAAATAAAGTGGTGCAAATAAAAGAAAAACTCAAAGAAAGAAGTAGCATGTCACAGAGGAGGTCTCTTCTGTCTCATTTGAGTGCTGCTAGCACTGAATAGTTTTGTAATTAAGGAAAAAAACCTCTCTTCATGCAGCCTAGTTTAGCATATTGCACGGGTGGCTCAGGGAAGAACACAAGCTGAAAACAGTCCATTTGAAGGAAGGATTTAGAGGGGAAGAGTGAGAACTTATAAGTATGATTAATTTGTTCACTTATAAGGAGTGGCATGAAATAATCACTGTAGAGTAGAAAATAGATCAGATGACATTGCAGCGGAGCAGCAAAGGAAGTTCAAGATACCGTATAAAACTTTGTTCAATAATAGCTCAGATCAAAAGTGGTATTGGCCATATAATTAACAGCCTATAGAAAAGTACTATATCTGGAATCTGCTTTGTCCATAAAGTGAAGTCAGTTTATGACGGAGTAACAAATCATTCAGATTGAACAAAAAATGTAGACAAACTAGATTTATTCCCCTACTGAAATATTCTAGCAGCATTCCAGCTATCTAACCATTACAGGAATTTATTGCCACGAGGACAGAAGATGAATCAGGTATTAAGACTGGAGATAGTAATGAAAATACCAGTCTTGATTATATTAAAAAAGAAATGATGAGATTTAATGAGACAAGATTCAGTGTGGCTGAAGGAGAGAAAAGAGTCCGTATCACAAGCCAGAGGTAAGAAAATGGAGTTTTCCACAGTGATAGATGATGCAGAAAAAGCCAAAGGGAAAAGATTTAGGTTTCATCCTAAAGAACTTGGTTTGCAGTGGCAGATAGACATGCAAAAGCAGATGCCAAAGGAATGAAATGCAAAGCTAACAAGGGGAAAGTTGAGCTGGGTTTGAGACTCATCCAGAGAAAGAGTGTTTCAAACTCTGGGAGAAGGTGCAATTGCCATTAGAATATATATGGAGAGGAGGAAACAAAAAAATGGGAAGAGAAGCTGAAGGGAAATCAGTAAATATGTGGTGCGCAGGGACAACCATTAAAGAAGGGAGGGAAGGAGCAGTGTTTTTTTCTGTACTAGAGCATCAGGTGATCTGACAGTGTCTTCAGCTAGGCTGCTTCTTAAACATGGAGGGAATCTGTAAGAAATAGAGGACCCAGAAAAAAAGGGCCAGAGTTAAAAAAAAAAAAAAGGGATCGTACATTGAAATACAGCAGGAGTTAGTCCCAGTTTTGAACAGCAAATGTGAAGACAGCAGTTTGGAGACTGTACTAATCAGCCATGGAGATACACCTTGTGCTAACCAAAATTTCCATGTGACCTTCAGCTGCAACCTCACGCAAGGCTGTATGCCGTCATCCAACTGGGAGGCAACAGAAGAGACAACTGTAGCAAATCCTGTGTCAAAAAAAGAAAAAACACATCCTTCATGCTGTACAATGAGGAAAAGCAGTTGGTTAGTCCTGCTTCCTTCAGGCTGTGTTCTTCTTTTAAGCAGCTCAGCTTTTGAAAGGCAAGAGCCAAATGCAGGTTGTCGTCTTGCCCATGCCAGCCGCAATGGCTGACAAGCCTTCGTAAGCCTGCCAGCTCCCCGCTGCTGGATTACATGGGCATCCTGGTGCGATGCCCATGTGGCAGGATAGGATTTCTCTCCCAACTGTCTTATCTAAACCCAGACTACTCTTCAACATCTTTATCAATTTTTAAGTTACTTTTTATTTATCCAAGGGAAAAGACGCTCACTTTAATCTCCCCAAATCCTTACGACTTCTGACATGTCTGCTTCGAATTGCTACTTAAATACTTTGGCCCATCCTTTCTGACTTGGAAGGGCTTTTGGGCCAGTTCACAGAGACAGTTAAATGCAGTGTGCCCTTAGGCAGCCCAGATTGTGTTACTTTTTTCCCATATACATTTTTGTCACATCCCATATTTAAGCCATCCTTAGAGAGCTTTGCATGGCCATTGCAGCCTGTCCCAGGGCTTGCTCTTGGAGGCTCCTAAGTCCTTATGATCTTTCTTAGCGAGACAGGAATTGATTTTATATATGAGCTTGTCAGAGTCACAACTCAGCCATACAGAAAGACACTGGAAGAAAGATATTTTGGCGACAACTGAGAGGCACATAAAGATGTCCCGCTGGATTTTGACTGTGATGAACACAGAAGAGCAAGGATGCCTGATGGGTATGTGTTAGAAGCTGAAACACTGAACTAATCCCACCTGTTGGGTGGTCATTGTGGGGCAAAGTGGCTGGGACCAAAATTTCAGCATAAAGCCTAAGGCTTAGAAGAGCATAAAACCTGATATTACCGTAGAGCCAACATTATGCTTATTATTAACAGATACTGCAAAGTTAGCAGTAACTTCCAGTGGAGAAAGACAGGACTAGCATTGCAAAAGTTATTTTACATTTGTTTATTTGATTCCCTGAAATAAAACATGCATGATAGCAGTAAGAGCTTTGTAAAAGCTGAGCAGGATAAATTGTACTCATCAATATTGAAGTAATTACCTATACAGACAGAATATCTGTTATTTGTTACAGTGACTGAAATATGAAGTGTGACTATATTGCTATTACATACTTATCTCTACAAAATTACTAGGGGAGGATCCTGGATGGTCAAACACCAAAATCCCCTGTTCAGTCTAGCTTTCTCTTAGGAGATAATAGCTGAATCTACCAATTTGATTTGGTGGATTTTAATTTGTGAAGGAAGCAAATAAAAAGTACTTGACTGGGTGGCTTGTGGTTTGATTTGAGGTTCTCATTATGTCTATTAAACTCTTTTGGAAACTCAGAGTCAGAAATCAGTGTTTGTGATTTTTTTTTTTGGTGATTTAAACATCTGAGGTGGGATCCAGGTCCAGCTTACAACTCCTCTACATAGGTGTCCTTGGTACTGACTCCCACCACATGCCACGGTGGTCCTAGGCAGGAGTGACCTGGTGTGATCCTAGATGCCCTATGATCCCCCATGGTACCTTCACAGGGCTGACAGATATGACACAGTAAACCCATACCCCGGTAAGCCAGGCAGGATATCCTGCACCATTTAAAATGACACCAAATTGCTGTGTTTAGACAATAGCAGCTTGGAGCTAGTTGATACTGCCAGAAGAGCCCAGGGAGTCACTCAGCTGTGATCAGCAAGTTGTCCGAGGTGAGCCTCTCTTCACTGCACACCATACCTGGTGCCATTTGTGATGCCCTTCAGTATCTCAAGTGGTGTCCAAATCCAGAAGGGCACAGGTCTTCTGCAGACCCACTGTCGTGTCTGTCAGTCCCATGCACATGGCGAAGGGCATCGGAATGGCCCTAAACCCCCATGTGTGGATGACTAAATTGAGCCCTGGATCACCACTGTTGGAAATCTAGATCTCTCTCTGCCGTGGAGATACCCACACTTGGTTGTGTTAATGTTGATCTGAATCCTACCCAGGCTGTGGGCGAGTGTGTGCACCACTGAGGTATACGGCACCGTGAGAAAGGTTTCAGGTTTCCCTGTGGCCTGAAAACTGGCAACTCCACATAACAGCTCCATGGCTAGCAGGTCAGCATCATCAGGCTTGTTTGGGCAAGGATTTGTGCTTAGGAGACCTTTCTCCCTCCAGTGAGAGTCTCTGGCTAACCATGTTCCCTGCCTTGCTTGGATGTGGTAATTCAGAGGTGGCCATGCAGCAGGAAGCAAAATAAAACCTTGTGACAGAACTTTTGCCTAACAGCTTTTTCCTGCATTTCTCAGGTTTCTCTTAGCTCTACTCATCTGAGAGCTAGGTTCCCAGGGAAATGGCTGGCAGTGGCTGGACTGCCCAACAGTGCCCGTTGCATGGCTTGCTGTGTTGTGCTCTTTCCATTCCTTGTGGCTGGTGAAGCACTTTCTTGGGTTAAGAAGGCATGGTGCACTTTTGCATGGACATTTGTATGATTTCAGTTGGCACCTGGCAAATCCCAACATTTAAGCAGCGCTGGCTGTTTCAGGCTAAAAAAATTGTTCTATACCCTTGACGGCCTTCTCTGAAATGAGAGGCTGCTGTCACAGCCCCCATGCCTTCTCCAGGGAAACTAATCTGCAGCAGCTTTTCAGCTCAGATGTCACTTCATCTGTCAGGTATGGTATGATCTGAACCTGGGAATTCCTTAGCATATAGCAGTTTTTCAAGTTAATGATCAAGTTAATTATTAAGTAGCCTGTTCATATTAGTTGGGGACTTGGCTAGGTATAAGGCTGTATAGCAAAAGCTTTGCTGAGATCATTTGGATATTTTGTTTTTGTTGATGCTTGGTTTATTTGTTTTATACAACTGAGATATTTATAGGGGAGGTTAATGCTTCTTAACCCCTCTTCATAAAATGAATTTGGAAATCTCCATTAAATGTATTTCCAGGAAAAAAAAGAAATAAATTTACATGTGTATGTGTGTGTGCATGTGTGGTGAGAGAAAGAGAGAGAGGAAATGGCTTGAGGTTAATACACAAATGTTTCTAAGAACCAGGGAATTATCCTTTTAGGAACATCTTATTGATGACTCTCTTTAGACCACAGACCAGTTATTCTCTTGAATCCATGAGTTTCAGCCATTGGTAGGTGAACAGGACTCTGTAAACTGGAAAACACAGAGACATGATGAATAGGTTGGGTTTGTCTCCATCCTCTGTTAGGGAGGTTCAAGCACTGCATCATGTTTCACAAGAGGCTCCAGGCTCCACATCCACGAACATGCTCAAGATCCTTTGACTATAAATAGGTTGCTGAAGTGACCTGTGAGCAGATGAGAATATCTCCTTCGCTGACATTTCCTGGTGCACTCCTCCTGCCACACAACATTCCTGTGCACCCCTGGGAAAAAGGCTGCTTTGAAATCTCGGTGTCAATGTGCATTTTCTGCCTACAGCCAGGGGAAGAAAGCCTGCTCCCACGGCATAGCACCCCCTGACGCTGGGTGCCACAGCTGGGGAGGTGTCCCGCGCTGGGCAGGGTGTAGACAAGACAGCTTGGAGGCTGGAAGCAGCAGGCTGGGAGTGGTGGTGTCTAGTGGGATTTCCACTGGCAGTCTTCTAGAAAAGGTCTAAAGCCCAGCTCAGATCCGGCCCAGTGGCAGGACCTTGGCCCAGGCCGCTGAGGGAACCGATAAATTGTGGAAAAGCCTCTGGAGTGGGCCTCTGAAAGATAAGAAAGGTCAGCTTACAGACAGAGGTGGGGTTGTTGAGACAGAATTGCTTGTAGTTTGAGGATTCAAAAGAAAAAAACACCAGTGTGGAAAGATACAAAGTCCTACAGGAAAAAAACAGGGAATCTGTGTTAATGGTGTCAGTGCTGGCAGATTTGTTGGATGATGGCAATGCAGCAACACTGAGGATCCGTCTCAGGGAACAGAGGATGCCAACCCTTCTCCTCATGACTGATGCCTGCCTGGCCAGCAAAACCTCTTTGGGTGTCCTACCGGGATGGTGAGCCCACCTGTGCTTAGTCTAGCAGCTTGTTTAATCCTAGCTGTCTTTTGTGTGATAGCCAACAAATAATTGCCTTGTACATTTAAGCTGTATAGCTTGCTTGCAGAGTCTCTTTGCACATGGCTAAAGGTGCCAGAACAAAATGACCCCAAAAGGGACAGTAACAGTTCGTACCTCCTCTCCAGTCATTTAATTTTCTCATAAGAATTCTTTATATATTCACCTGGGTGTTTTTCCAGTTATTGGCCTATTAAAAAAACCCCATCACTAATAAGTTGAAAAATATGCCTTCTCATTCCAGAAACACCTCCACACCAGGCAAGGGAAGTTGTCATGTAAGCCTGGGAAGTCATATTACTTATGTCCTGACAGTCACTCTTTCTGAAGAACTGATTTTACTCTATTTCCATGTAAGACAAAGCTAAGGCCATACCAAACTGGACAGAATTTTGTAGAAGCGAAGGCTGAACATCAAAACCTGTTGTTTCTGAGACCAGCCAAGTCTCTGGACTCACAGCCTTCAGGGAGCTTATCTTTCTGGAAATGCCAGACAGGCCACATGGAAACCCAGGCTCCTTGGGATCCTCACAGCACCCTTGCCAGGCCATTTTGTGTCTAAGCTGTGCGGCATCTGGCAGCTGTGGCTTAGACTGGCAGGGTCAACTCTGAATGTCTTTGCCGGATAAGATTTAATGCTGTGCCATCTCATCTGTCTGCTGCTGTGCAGGACCTTTTCTACAGGGTATCCCTGGGCAGAGTCCCTATTCATTGAGAACTTGATCTGGGATAACTTTCTGAGAGAAGGAGCTTACAAAGCCAAGACAATGCGTGTTGATGCACTGTCTCAGGACAGCATGATACTCCCCCTTGATAGTCATCCTGAATGACTCGCCTTTTCTAGAAGTTTGTCATGAGTTTTGAGCCATTTCTGGGAATTTCATTTCTCTGTGTTTTTCCTGGTACATTGACATTTCCAAGCCTTGTGTTGTGTAAGGCCTCTGACTGATGACAACCGCCTCTCCTCTTGTCCTATCTGGAGAGTGCTGGGGATGGGAAAGGTAAGAGCTCCTATCTCCACTTCCATACGTCACTGGACATTGGCATCATCCCATTGCCATGGAATTACCCTAACGCCCCTGGAGCCACAACAGTCTTGCAGAATCTCCTGACAGAACTGGCAGATATTTTTAATTGTTTGAGAGCATCACTTTAACAGCCTTAAATCATTCAGAGTTTGCACAGGACCATATTTGTCCTCAAATCCCAGAGGGCTCTCTCTGCATTTTAATATGTAGTTTGAGTGTACACAATTTGCTGGTAGGCTTCTTTTGTATTGGCTCAGGAAGGTGAAAGTTTATCATTTAAAGAGCTTGGTGATGTCATTTGTACCTAGGGATTTACTTTTATGAGCTCGCTGTGTCTGCTGCTATGTGACGGCTGCATTTTAAAAACTTGCATTGCATTATTGAAAAATCATATATTTAGAAACATCAAATTGCACAGAGCAGCTAATAATATAAAGTCCATTTAAATGTCTGAGTGATGGAGCAGGATTTGTTTCATTTTTCTTCACAATCCTGCAAGGCTGATCACATTTTGTATTCAGTTCCACTTGTAGAAATCTGAAGCAGTCATTGACCTCAGTGGAGCTACGCTGAGTTTATATTGGTGTGACAAGGTGGAATTATTCATACTCTTAGGGCCCTTCTGCCAGCTGAAAACCTCAAAGCACTGAAAAAAGTCTGCTCACCAGATTTGCAGATTAGGGGCATGGCTATTGCTGTTACCACCGCTGTTGTGAGTACTGCACTATTGCAGTTATTCATAGTTCTTGCTGCATTTCATAAATGGGGGAGTTGAAATGCTGCAAGTTTAAGCAAGTGGCTCAAGGTCATGCAACAGAGAAGTGGCAGGGGGTTTGCATGGAGCAGAGTAGCAAGCGGGATAGTCCAAAGTGGGCTGCCAGTGCACCAGGGCAGTTTCATCTCACCGAACTTTAGACATTAACATCGTAATAGGCACCTTAGCCTGAACTGCCCCCAGATGGCTGGGGCTACATCTACACAAGTAAAGAGGCTCTCTTATTTCACCCTGAGACCAGGTGGTGCAGCGTGGCTTGTACCCACATGCTTAAGCTCCTTTCCTTCTCCAAGTTCATGTGGCAGTGGCTGAAGTGTCTGCTGAGAACCATCCGTGGTCCATGCTATTCTCTGTGAACTGTGCCCAGGCATTGCCTAGAGATTGTTAGATAGCATGGGCCAAAATCTGGCAGGAAGCAACCATCTGACAATATGGACAAATATGGTCTAGCGTTCAGCCTGTGCCTGTGCTTGGCCTAGGCACAGGCTACTATTGACTCATTGCTGAATGATGGAGCACATGAGAGAAAAACTCTGTTGTTCTGGAGCCTGTTCCTCCCTCTCTTTGATTGTGTGTAGTTTTTTTACGCTATAGAAAGCAGATACAGAATGCTTCTGACTCCAAGTGGCATCAAAATTGGACATTCGATCAAGCTGGGTTTGTGTCGAATCCCCAATATGTATCTCAACCACATGGGTGGGATCCCCACTAATATCTGCAGACCTCTAACTCTCTAAAAGGAGCTGCTCCTTACCACTCTTTCTAGTCTTCATTCCAGCTATTATTCATTTGTCTTATTTTCTCTTAACCTTGTGGAGTTCAACAAAGGCAAGTGCAGGGTCCTGCACCTGGGGAGGAATAACCCCATGCACCAGTACAGGCTGGGGGTTGACCTGCTGGAAAGCAGCTCTGCCGAGAAGGACCTGGGAGTGCTGGTGGACACCAAGTTAAGCATGAGGCAGCAATGTGCCCTTGTGGCCAAGAAGGCCAATGGTATCCTGGGGTGCATCAGGAAGAGTGTTGCCAGCAGGTCGAGGGAGGTGATCCTCCCCCTCTACTCAGCCCTGGTGAGGCCACATCTGGAGTACTGCATCCAGTTCTGGGCTCCCCAGTACAAGAGGGATGTGGCACTACTGGAGCAAGTCCAGCGAAGGGCCACAAAGATGATTAGGGGACTGGAGCATCTCTCTTATGAGGAAAGGCTGAGAGAGCTGGGCCTGTTTAGCCTGGAGAAGAGAAGGCTGAGAGGAGATCTTATCAGTGTATACAAATATCTTAAAGGAGGGTGTGAAGAGGATGGAGCCAGATTCTCTTCAGTGGTGCCCAGTGACAGGACGCGAGGCAATGGGCACAAACTGAAGCACAGACGCTTCCATCTAAACATGAAGAAAAACTTTTTCACTGTGAGGGTGACAGAGCACTGGAACAGGTTGCCCAGAGAGGTTGTGGAGTCTCCTTCTCTGGAGATATTCAAAACCCGCCTGGATGCAATCCTGTGCAACGTGCTCTAGGTGACCCTGCTTGAGCAGGGGGGTTGGACTAAATGATCTCCAGAGGTCCCTTCCAACCTCAACCATTCTGTGTGTGATTCTGTGCGTGATTTTATGTATCCCTCAGCCCTGGGAAAATTTTCAGCAGCACTGTGTGATTCTTTGAATAGTAACAGCCTACTGGTCTAAATAAAGCATCTTTCCAAATAACTAATACTTTAGCAAAACCATGCAGATTAGTGTCTCTGACTCTCTTGCCCTCTGTACCTCTCTCACATACAACACTCCCACCATGTAAGTACTGAGTAAAATCCAGGCACAGCAAGAATGCCATATATAACTTTTGTAACTGCAGCACACATCTTCCCTTCTGCCACTGAATGGCTTTGCTTCATGGACTTCAGCAATAAAATTTTCCCTCTATCATCCTTTCCCTCTCTCTTCTGTCCCCTTTCTTTCCTTTCAATCATTCTTTTCTGTATTACCCACTCTTTCTCCTTTTTTTCCTATTCTCTTCTCCATTCCAGTGTATTCTTTCCTTGGGTTTGCATCTCCTCTCCAATTCTGTCTGGTTGGAAAAGTGACAAGTTTAACTGATGCCAGAAGATATCACCAAAATACACGATTATGACTGTACCCTTAAGAACATGGGGCATCTTTCAGCACCATTCTGGTACAAAAAATGTTGCTTATCAGGGTCACCATTTCACTAATATCACGTTGGCCCAGGCTGATAAAACCCTGATCCTCCTCTCCAAGGCCATATCCCCACCTTGGGGTCTCCCATACTCCTGGTGGTAGCAGTGAAGCGCCAGGGTCTGCCTGGTCAGCTCCTTGCCCTTCCCTTCCTGGGCCAGCTGTGGTTTTCAGCCATTGGCTCAGCCTCCTCTGCCTGTGACACCCATTCTTACCTGACAAAAATGTGGAAAGCCAACAAGAACTGTCCCATTGGTAAAGTTCAGGCCTGGTGTCACAAGTTGGCCCATGCTATGATGAGTTATCCCATAAAAAAGATTCTCTCTCTGTTTTCTTCCCTACTTCCCATTCTCCTCACCATTTTTTTTCCTGTCTTTCATGTTCTTCCTCGTTTCTTCTGTTGTCTCTGTTCCTTTTCTCTACTTTTCTCGTTTCATGTTGTTTTGTGTGCGTGTTGGTACAGCAGACTTGAAGGGTTCCCCCTTGACTGTGCTGATCACGCTGGTGTTCCTAGAAAGTGGCTCCCTGTCAACTAAAATATAGAGCTATCTCTGCTTGAACCCACTTCAGCCTCCTTAAGAGAGTCAGTGTGAAGGAGTCCACATCCTTTGATGTCACTTGCTAAATGAGGTAAATTGTCCCCTAATTTACCTCCAATGTTTCAACATCCCTCCCTGTATGATTGCCTTTCTGGAGTTCAGCGGTTCAGACAGCTCACCTTTTAAACGGAGGCTATATCTGGCAGTTTTGTAATTCATCAAGTTAATATAACTTAGCTATCCTATGATAACCAGAGCTCTAGAAATGGCCCACTTATATGAAACCTGATTTGCTCCAGTCCAGCCCATGCATCACAGCATGCAGCCTCTCTCTCCAAACTGGGAAAGATTTAGCACATGACATTGGAGACCCGGGATTAAAGTGTTAATAACTCCCTCAAGTTGGGGGGCACTGACTCACCAGGTCTTGGTTATTATCACTACTTAAGATGGAGAAAAAGACATGTAGGTAGATGCAGGTGAATTCAAAGCTTACACAGCCAGTTATCCTTCTCTAAAAATGATCACACCAGTTAGTGCAGGAGGAAGGAGCTTTGTACTGGGGGGCCTTCAGAATCAGACCTGATACTCATCCCACTTGACCTTGTCATTGACAATCTTGGCACCAAAAGTGGGAGTGCGGTAGTGAATTTGAAGCGAAGGACTCCTGCATCACACAGAAAACATTGCAGGAAGTGAAAAATGGGATCAAATTAGGTAGGACAAAATGAGGGACCTACTCTTTAAACATCTCCACATTGCCAGAAAAAAGAGAGTAGGGACCAAGCTCTGCAGCTGTTTGTCTGGTTGTCCATATGTCTGTTAGTTCACTTCCAGCTCCACTTTGGATGGCTCCAACTGGGTCTCTCCGGGACACTTTTGCGGGACCTCAGCAGTGTGGGCGTGAGCTGGCCCAAGCTGCTTGGCCTCATTTTTATCCAGCAGCATAGGCACTATCATAAAGCCTCACGACAAGAGTGGATGCATGGCACTCTTTTGTTGGAAACAACAAAAAAGGGGACAGACGGAGAGGTATTAGGTGGCCATGGGGCAAATATGAGCCTTGGGAGCAGGATGTAACAGTGGAAAATCCCAGTGTTGTTCTTAGATGAGTCAGTCCAGTAACTTATCCTTCCTCCCAGTAAAGGCCGGAAAATGTGCTGTTGCTCATTGTTATTTCACTTCAGCTGAAACAGTGTTAACAGTCCAGATCATGCATGTCCAGAAAGCTGAATGCAGACTCAAACAGGTGCAGAGGAGAACAACTAGGATGGTCGGACAACTGGAGACAGCACGCCAAAAGGATATGACATGTTTAACCTAGCAAGAAACTAAAAAAAAATGTTTCCTCTCTATAAATATGTCTGGCAGATAAAGTCCAGGTGGAGAAAACAACTATGCAAGGCATAGGACAGCGTTAATGTATGAGCAAAGCACCCATGACTGCATTTAGATTGGAAACTGGAAAATTGGTTCATGCCATCAAAGCACCATCATCTGGAAAAAGCTTTCAAAGAAATGTTTTCCCATAGTAGTCTAACTGCTTTTCAGGTGGCTTCTGATCTGTTTGTGTATGTGGACATATGGTGTTGTTACTAGCAACAGAATGGCAGCATTTCCCGGAAGACCTCTTTCAGTGCTGTGTCCCTGTGATATTCATGATGACAGCTGAGAGATTTAAGGTGGGATTTGTCTTGCCCAAGTGTAGCTATCGATAAGGTAGATAAAGTGTGAGCTAGTCACCCTCAGCTGCTTTTAAAGTCAATGGGGGCAACTCATCTGTCCCCTGCTTCTGAGTGGAATAAACCAGCCTTGGAAAACAGCCATTTCCTTCCACTTATCATAAAGGGAAACAAAAGGACACATGCAAACTTATGCATCTGTCTTGTAGACATCTGAAGTTCACTGAATCCCACCGCTGGTTGCTCTGATCCTCTCACAGTGAGCCAGCACCCCCTTTGCAAGGTGCAGTCAAAGGAAAAAGTAGTGTTGTCTTTTACTCTCTGGTTTAGAAATGGTTAAGGGCTCTGCAAGGAAACTGCTGCCTAGGTTATCACGGTTTGAGGGAACTGGAAGCTGGCAGGAAAACTGTGCTCCGTGATGCAATAGGACAGTGTATGCCCATTGGCTAGCCTAAATCCAAAACACAACAAGAGAGGACAGAAGCAATGCTTCTGGCCGAAATCCTCGGGATTACGAGCTAACAGGGATAATGCCTCTGGTTTTCCACTGCTCAGCTTATTAGAAAGCCACAAACAATTGTCCAAGTCTCATAAATACTGAGGACCCTCCGGCTTTTGCCTTGCAGAATCACTCAGGAGCTGGCAGAGATGTTCTGGCCAACATTACAACCACAGTGGGCCAACCTAATATCTCACTCTCGCAGACAGCGTGGCTGCAGGAAATCTGTCTGACCCGATACCGCCGGTGAGGCACGGCTGGCCGAGCGGCAGCTGCCCTGCAAGGCCGGGCAGAAACTCTCAGATAGATTTGGAGGAAGGAAAAGCTGTGAGGCCAGCTTTCGCGAGGGCAGAGCAAAACACAGCTAGAGGGAGAGAGCCGATGTGAAGCTGTTCTCGCAACAAAGGGCTTGAGGGAAACTTCAAGGAACTGAAGCTAGTTTCTTATGAAAAATACAGCACATATCCAGGGGAAATTATTTCTCCCTTCTTATGTGCTATCTTTTGTGGGAAGAAATAAAACTGTGTTTTCAGAAAATGTACTGGGGCTTTCTCCATGGCTTTCCAGCTTCGGACATGTGTCTCCAACCAAGGCTACCTGAGCTGTATCTCCTTCACCATAGTCTTATTCCTCGCCCTCGGCAGATCTGCCTGGGATGCTTTAGATGCATGCACTCATCCTGTTGCAGGGAGATAGACTATATGGCCTCCTTGTGTTGCTCTGAATCATGCACTGTTATGATTTCTATCATAATGTGGTTCACGAGAGGGAAACTACTGTTTCTCAAGGTACTGTCTTGCCGCTTGCTATATAGATTTGTTTCAGACTTTGGGCTTAGTCCCCACATCCATCTCGTGCAGGTTGATTGTACACTGCAGTAAAGAAATGCTGAGGACTAAATAATCTGACTAGTTTTAAATTATCTGTCTTGAGCCTGGAAAGCATCTGATCACAGCATGACACAGATCCATGCACATGAATTTCACCTTCCTATAGTTATGGGCTTCATATTCACTTCTTCCACTATCCAGACTTACTTTCGATACTCTGTTAAAATAGAATTATTGCTCAGTATAAAAGATACCTAGGACTTTTTTAAATCTGTCTCCTCAGATAGTCATTCACATATTTATTAACATCCTTTTCTGTGTTGCTTGTATTCTGACACTTACTAAACATCCTTTTTGGATTTTGAAAACACGTCATCAGTGTTGTTTGCTTCTTATTTTATTTTTTTCCACATTTGCCAGAGGCAGCTGGGCAATCCTACTGCATATGAGCAAAAGTCCCCAGAGCAGCAGAACAATCTGACTGGGTTCTGATACCACCTCCACTTATGGCACATCTTTTCTGAAACAGTAAGATTTGATTGCTTCTTATACATTTGTATATGGGAAGAGAATGTAATACCGTCTTCTACTGGAGGAATATTATATTGGCCTTCAAATCAATTTCAATTTCTCATGAGTCTTCAGTATAATTTTATTTCATCTTTACTTTGGGGTATTACATTTTCATCTCTTCATTCTCCCTTAAAAATTGGAATTCTCCTGACTCCCTCCATGCTGATAAATTAGTTGTAATTGGAAACATTGCTCCTGACCAGAGAGGGTGTTTTTAGGTTAAAAGTTCTAAATATTTTATTAGAGTGCCTCTATTTTCTTTAGTGTGGTTTTGAAATGTTTGAATTTTTGCTAAATCTCCTTCTTTTCTTTGCATAAATTGAAGTGCTGGGGAACCCAGCAAGTGCGCAGCACTCTCCAAAGGAATTTGCACAGGTTTTCTCAAAATTTAAAGTTCAACCTTGCTGCTTTGAGACTGTTGTTTATTCACAGCTGGTGGTGCACGCACTGAGCAGACACTTGCATTTGGGGAAGTGTCGTGTCCGCATTCAGAAGTGATGCTTTGCTGCAGCTTTCTGTTTTCCTGTAGAGCTGTGAAGCCCCATAACACATTTAATCTGATTGACAGCAGGTTTGCTTCTGTTACGTACTGTGGACTCTTGGAAGGATCTGTGGATCCCACAGGTCTGCACACCATCGTGCAAGACACGTTGTTTTACTGCACCAGCATCAAAAAAAATCTGTTCTTAATTTCACAGCTGTCATTAGAGATTTTTGAAATCTTTTCCACATGGTTTTCATGTGTGTGAAAAATAGACTGCTTGTCAAGTTTTGAAAAAAGACAGCTTGTCAAAGTTTTATGTATCACTTCGGGCCAAAGTGAAAGTCCTGGTGAAACTGGAAATAAAAGTTCTCTTTTAATAAGGAAATTAAGCAAAATATAACTAGATACAGGAAAAGAGGTATTTGGGTTTGTTTTTGTTTTTTCCCCCCAAGATGAAGAGGTTTCACCAATGCAGGTATGATCTTTGATACATTAGGAAGCAAGGTTTCACTCTCTCGTACATCAGATTTGAATTGCAACTTGATGGTGGAGTAGGAATGGATGGCTAATTTGGAATGTATTTTTTTTAAATACATTATAGAGACATTAATGAAAAAGGGTTATATATGACATTAATCTTGAGAAGTTTGGCACTGATTACCAAATATTTATTCACTGACTTTGCAAACTAAGAACTATACTCATGCATATAAGTATGCAAACATATAAACACATAAATACATAAATATGTATATATACTCTGTGTGTGCCTACATATATGTGTATATATTTATATATACAATATATAAAGATATAAAGATATATTTATATAAATATATATAATATATATGTACATATATGCTTTTTCTTAAAGTACTATGTGAGTGAAAATACTTTACCATATTACCTATTATGGCTAAGATATTTTAATGTTCTGCTGCTGCCTTCAATTACCGCAGGTTAAATATATAAAAAAAAATCCAAGGTGAATAAATGTCTACTGAGAAATTAGGGATATGAAAGTACTCTGAAGGCAAGTATATCATAGCACCATGTGATGGCTATGGTAATGCCCATTATGAGTCAGAAATTAGATATTTTGGAAGCTGCTGAGCCTGAAAAAAAGAAGAAAGTTCTCAGCCATGAGAACTCAAGCAACTTGGGCATATTTTTGTGTGACTTCTAAGGCTCCTTCCTGGCAGACTAGCTGAAACCAGATGTATTTCTGAAATGGACATGTTGCTCCGAGTATCAGTTCTTGAAAATGGTTTCACAAGTTCCTTGCTTTTTCTTGCTGTTTGCTGAGGAAGTTTCTGGCATTATTCTCCCAACGGTTGGCCTTTTTTTGCCCCATGCCCCTGGTTCTCTGTGAAACACCCTGCTATGTATTCCTTAAAATCAGTATTCATCACTCTTTGCTGAAAAGGGTCTCCCCAGGTCACCATCCTTTGGG
Source organism: Apteryx mantelli (assembly GCF_036417845.1). Classification (NCBI taxonomy): domain Eukaryota; kingdom Metazoa; phylum Chordata; class Aves; order Apterygiformes; family Apterygidae; genus Apteryx; species Apteryx mantelli. Next base: position 32,834,556 of record NC_089978.1, read on the forward strand.
CTGCCAAGGCCAGGAGCAGGAAAGAGAGAGATCTGGTCTATCTCACCGGCCTGTAGCTGTCATGTGCCTGTTCAGGGTGGAAGGGGAGAGGGGTGGGCGTGAGGGTGCCCTTGGCCCTCCGAAGGTCCTGAGAGCTGCTCAGGAGCTCCAGGAATGACTGCCATCCTTGCTTCTTTTCTGACCAGGTATAAAGCCTTTGCCAGCATTGCTTGGACTGTCTCCAAAGCCACGTTCCCTCATGAGCCCAGTCCTTAGATTGGGTATAGTTTACTGTGGGGGTGGAAACACCAAGGTGTACTGGCCCAAGAGTGGACATGGGGGAATATTTTGATTTTGAAGCTCCCTTTTAAAGTAGGTTTCTCTGCATTGATCTTACTGGGTTGGTTGAATGAGTAGCTGTGTGTGTAGTCTTAGTTTAGAAGCTGACTTAAGAGGACATGGTGTAAGGGCTTGCATGAGGAGGTCCTGTGGTTTTAAAGGCACTTTCTGCTGGTTTATCCAGGAGAAAGTGTCTTGCTTGGAGAGTGGTGGTTAGAAAGACTTTTTCAGGTGCTGCCTGCCTTTGACTCAGCATGCTGGTGGCCCTGATGTTGGAGCAGGCTGGGATGGGCTAGGAGTGTCCCAGGGACATCTTCCCATCCACAGATTTTTGCAGAGCTGCTTTGCCTCAAGGCTCTGGGAGAGCTTTGTGGTGGGTGGTGGCTGTGAGGGCCTGCTCTTTGCTTGTGGACTTGGAGAAGCCCAAGAAAATTTTTTTGTGGACAACAATAACATTTTTTGGCTCTTTCTAGGGTAAAGTGCTTCACTGGAATTGGCACCCTGAGAAAAGTTCTGCATTTCCACATTTATCCCCTCCCATAGCACAGCCCAAAGAAGACCTTCCTCTCTCCATTTTCAGGCTGCCTGTGTCATGTCCTTGAGTGCTGCTGAGCTTTGCTGATTCTGAGCTAGGTCCTGAAAGGTTCCACATTTGTCCTGAAAGATGGGGCATGCAAGCCCTAGATCAGACAGGAGGAAAACAGTGAGGAGCCGCCGCAGGCCATGCTGCTAGGCCTTTAGCTCATCCTGCTCCTTGCAAGCATGTGGATAGATTCTCCGTGTGAGCACATGAGCTACTGTTAGAGCTATGATGGCCCTGAATATAAAGGACAAAATGAGAGACCCTAAGGCTGGAAAAGGGCCTACAGGTAGGCAACAGCTTCTCAGTCTGTGAGCAGTGGTTTTACCACCCTGTCCTTCTCCAAAAGGCAGTGCAACAACATGTTTTCCTATGCCATTCCCAGCTGGGATGTCTGCCCATCCACCCTTACCCTTCCCAGGGCAATCCTCAGCTACATAGCACAGCTAGCTCAAGCTTAAAGCACTACTTAAGTGCAATTAAAAATCGGAAGCAGGGAGGGAATTGGGGAGAGGCCAGTCTTGAATTGTAGCTGGTATAAACAACTCAGTGAAGGCGGTATGGCCAGACATGTCGCCTGGGTGTGCTCCCTCTGTCCTTGAGGCTGGAGACCTGCTGGAGCCTGTCTTTCCCACCTGGTCTCTGCACCTGGTTTTCCTTTCCATGGCAACCAGCACCCGAGGGTGTGTGGAGGGCTGATGAACAGGCTGGGTTTGTGCTGGCACGGAGGCAGGCATAGCCGGAGCATGCCCAGCAAACAGGAAGGTCCATGGACGCGGATGGCCAAAGCGAGCACTCGCAGCCAGGTACACAGACTGCTGAAGCAACAGTGCATCTGTGAAAGATGCAGAACCGAGCCGTGTGCTCCACACACCACCTCTGCTTCGGGAGGAGGAGCTGTGCATGCCCATGCTGCTCCTATCAGCTTTATAAAGGGATGTGTCCCTGCTTACCATCAGCCTAAATCTAGCGTTGTGTGGACTGGCTGGGCTCAGTGGTGTCAATGGCTATGTTCAGTGTGATTCAAAATTAAAAAAGGAAAAAAAAAACAATCTGAGAGTACTGTTTTTTAGAGCATATTCATATTTCTGACTTGGGTTTGTATGTTCTCTTTGAGTGGTGAGGGATCACCAGAAGAGACAGCTCCAACTGGGGTAACAAAAGTTTTCAGAAAACATGTGATGGCCCTTGGGCTGGATTGTTTTTCTCATTCTCTGTGGGTTATTTGTCCTTACGGTTGCCAAGAAAAAAAAAACTGACTTGCAGCAAGCAAGCAGTGTCTCAGCAACAAGCAAAGCACTCAAACAAATTTTTCCTGAAATTCTGCTGAGAGGATAGTTGCAAGGAGAAAGCAAACGCACGCAGGGCTTTCTCTGCCATGAAGGGCTTTCTGGGCCTCAGAAGGGGCCTGATGGCAGCCTGCCAGGGACACCAGGCTTTCTGCCTCTGCGAGCTTCATACCAAAATCATTGCATGGCCGGGCTGTAACCACATCAGAAAGCTGAGGAATGGGAGCCGACAGTGGTTTCCATGGGCAGGGCTGACTCCCTGCTTCACAGTTATCAGCTTCTGTATCCCATTATTTAAAACACAGTCCTAAGAAACAGGCAGGGAGACTTGCAGTGGGAGGTCACCCGAAATTATTTCCAGAATGGAAGCGCTGGCAAAAATTTAAGAAACATCTGTGCAGAGTGCCTTTCTTCAGGGATTTTCTTTTTCAACATTGTGTATGTTAGGAAACACAGCTCATTGCTGAGTGAATCTTCTCCAGCTGCATCTACACAGTTGCTCAGAGGAACATATATTACTGGCAAACAATTAACACGCTTGACATTTGGAAATGAGGACGGCGAATCTGATTAAGTATTTGGCTGCCAACTACCACTCCAAGCATTCAAACCCTACCTATGGTGATACAGGGATTGGATACAGGTTGTGGATCAAGGTCCACAGCTTCATTTCTCAGCTTCGGAAATAAAGGCTCAAATTTTGTTCATGCGAGCAGGAATGCGACTTGAGTGACCAGGTTTTGGCTCCAGCATTAGGCAGTTTTATTTGTTCAGCTGTAAAATCAAAGGGAGGGGACGTGGTGGTGGAAATCAGGCCAGTTTGCCTGAAAGGCAAAAAGGGAATTTGGGACAAAGGAAACTCTGTAATTTCTTCAGCTTCCTTAAACTTTTGACTGGTGGATGAACATATGCACCTATGTAACATCAGCTGCATGCAATTAAGTATACTGCTTTCTTTGCAGATGTCCAGTAAGATTCCTGTATAGACATGGCACAACTGTGTGTGTGGGACTGGACTGCATATCCACATGGAGACAGTGGTATCGTGTGGCACATCACGGTCAGCCCGGGCTGGAGAGCTGAAACACCTTGGGCAAGAGTGGACTCTCGGGGAATCTACACTTGCACTTTATTTCTGCCGTCTTTCAAAGAGGCTCTCATTTAATCTCACTGAGATACGACACAGGAAATCAAAACATTAGTCCGGGGTCACTGCTGAAATAGCATCTGACTTCTCCTGATTTTGACTACATTTTGTTTTTGTCGATGGATCTTATTTCCTTGCTCATCAGCTGGAGGGGCAGAAGGTCATTTCTATCCTGTCCATCCTAAAGGACCAAGACAAGCAGCAGCCCTAAGACATGGAGAAAAGTCCCGTGTCTGCTTTGCTGCCAACACAACATGCTCTTGTAGCACACAGGAACATGCGTCTCAGAAGGGGGCACGGAATAACAAAACTCATACCCCTTTCTCCACTGTTAGGAGCTTAAGCAAAATATAAGCCATGGTGACAGGATGTGTAATGAGGAAGGCAGAGGGTATATCATGAAAATGAAAGCTACCTGGGATAATGCACTGCTTATAATATAATAATGCATTACATATAAATATACATATAAAACAGTATTAGAAAAAATATACATACTGCATATAATATATTGTCAGAATATTACATATACTCTATTGGTTATAATAAAGTTCTTTAGTTCATGTTAGAGAAAAAAAACTTGTTCAGTGATTCTCTTCCAATCCACACCAGTCTTCTACAAAAGACTTTTTACTGCTGGCTAGTTGTAGAGTAACATTTATCCCCAACTTTTTTTCTTTCTTCTGATCTGTAATACTTTCATTTATTATGTATATGAAAGGCTCCTTACGAAACAGCAAGCAGCAGTTTTGTCCTGCAGCAGAGCCCAGGGTCATGTGTGGAGAAGAGGTGAAGTGGGAGGCAGCAGTATGTCCACGTTCCCCGAGCATGCAACGGTCCCCGGCCAGTGGCCACGCTGCGCCGTTGGGCACATGGGGCCACACATTGGCCTGAGCCAGGGCTACAAGCAAATGTGAAGAGCGGCATTTTCTTGTGCTGGGGGTCAAGTGGTTTGGGTGGCAGGCAGATTACTTTATAAAATCTCCCTTTGTTTCTGGTGTAGCTTTGGATTGAAAAGTTTCCTGTTGCTTTAACTTTCTAGGCACATAGCTGTTCTTAGATTCTTTCTCCTGGAAAATTGAGGAAACATATCAAAATAGTTTTTAAGGGTAGGTGGTCCCTTGAGGGGCCTAGAGGCATTGCTAGTAATTTAACTGTCAGGAGCTTTATTTTAGGGGATAAATATGGTGTCTTCTTTTTACGACATTTTTACTATGATACTCCACAGTAAAGAACACGTTCTTCAGCTCAGTGAGCAGGGACATACAAAGATACCAAATGGAGAAATGACAGTAAATACAAGTGTGACATGTTATTCAAATGTTGTTAAAGCTGCATGTGAGATTCCCTAATAAGGATGATTCTGAATCCTTTTGTAACTAAAGAAAAAAAATCATTTTATCTGTACCCCAAATTTTGACTGATGTTCCCTACTATTTTCCCAATAAAGTCAGGAAGACAGCAGGATGCTGTTTCACCTTCTAAGGCATTTCTCTCATGTGAAAGGCTACTCCACGTAGGGAAATGCAGCAGCCATGTCTTGGCCCTTCTTTGCCTGCTCTCCAAGGAGATTCCTTGTTAGTTGTGCAACCAATAGAAAACACCAGCAATTAGTAAACCTAGTTTATTGAAACATGGTCTTGACAGTTAATTCAATTGCTAACAAAGTTGTAGCATGGTCTATACAAAAAATGTGACCTTATATGTGGGATATATTTACCCTTTAGATTCAAAACTCTCTGATAAGAGGGTACATTTGGATGGACACAGAAACGAACACACTCTAGTGCGATTAAATTGTGGATAACCACCTCTTATTTTTTCCATTTCCTGATAGTAAGGTGTATAGTATCTTGTCAAAGGCTCCAAGATTGTCACTTGTCCCTGTTCAGGACTACTCCTGATAGGGGAAAACCATGGAAAAAGAGTTTGCTCCCTTCCCTTCCTCTGTCCACTATCTCTCCGCACAAGCTACCATCTTGATCCCATTCCCATTGCAAACCAATGGTAACATTACCTTTTTCTTCAATAGCATGGGACCAAGCACTCCATGAGCTAACATGGCATCACTGGATCAGGTCTCAGGTCTGTTCCTGGACACACAAAATAAGCCTATCTAAATTCTTGAAATAATGATTTGGAAAATAAACTTTAGTGAAGACATGATACAAGTCTGTGCTTAATCAAAGACAGCATAAAATAACTGAAGCAGATTAACTCTTCAACTGAAGCTAACCGTGAGGTAGCCAAGGAAAATGTGACTTTCCTGGTGATATGCTGAGTACTTTTCCACCTGGTCATCAATGATTTGTTTTCCTTATATTTCAGACAGAGTTGAAAATAGTTGGTTGCAGTTATTTTGGTTTGGGATTAATAAACTTCAGCTGATAGAGTATTTTCTCCCCCAAAGTCCAGAGCACTGAGAACATATCTTCACTGAGAGAAACCTTCTTCTGGGGGGATTCCAAAGGGAGGGAAATCTTTCATCATTATATCAAGTCTTCATATGAGACAGGCTATTTTCCTCACAAATATGACAAATCTTCCAAGCTAAAAAAAATCCAAGCATGGTTTTATTTAAAAAAGGGGGCCATTTAAAAAAAATTCAGATGTGCTCAAACTGAATTTGGACCCTGAGTGCACTCAGTTGCCAGTGGCCCGATTTCTTGGACATGCATTTTAGAAAATATTCAGGGGCTTAAAAAAGCAGACAGCCTTTTGGGTGAGATTTTCCAAAGCCTGCATAGGTGGACCTCCCCACCGCTTTCTAAAACAGCACTCTTCCTCCTCCTCCTCTTCCTCCTCTGCCGCCCATCTTTCCTCCTGCTCCTGGCTACATGTGTTTTCCTGCTGCTTTGGTCCCATTTGATGTCAGGCAGTTCAAAGCAACTGAAAGTTTAATCCTATGAAATAGGGAACAGTTTTCTGCTTGGAGCAGACAGGAGGTGGGGGATTAGGGACACCTCTTTGGCAGCAGTTTGCTGTCAGACTGGAAACACTCCCTAAGGCTGCACTGTCAAATGTCCTACTAGCTACCCATCTGGGCCTAGATATTTTTGAAAGCCTGGCTCTGAATCCCTATGCATGGACTGAGCTGCCTAGCCTCAAGTGCTTGGCTTTCAGAAAAGCATGGGCAACACTGAGCATAAAAACAAGTTTTGCAATGGTCTTGAAGGGATGAGAGAGCACTCAAAGCGACGCAGGGTGCAGCTCTGTGCACGTGAGCCAGCATCCTGCCTTTGGTTTCAAAGGTCACATTACTTATATCATTGCAATACTGAAATTGTTTGCTTGAAATCATTGTTTCACTTGATAATCAGTGAAATATTAAACAAAATACCTCGGAGTGGAAAATCTAGAAGTATTAATGCTTTCTGAATGGCCTGAGCATTGCCAGGTCCTGCTTGGCTCTCTGCCTGCTGTGTAAGTCAGACTCAGCATGCTTTATATTTCTGTTATATGCAAACCTTTGGCCAATGTTTGTAAAGAGAACTGGCAAAGCACCATGAAGCATCTGAAATACGCACTTCTACACACACAGGGAAATGGAGCACAAAGACACCGAGATAGTTAGGTGAGCAGTTTCCCTTCAAATCACTGGTGAGTAAGGAGAAATGAAATACTCTGGTAACAAGGCAAATTGGTGGCAACATTGAGAAAAGAATACTGCTCTTTCAGTCCCTTGCCTTGGCAAGGGTGAACAGTGGAGGCATATCTACGCTGCTAAATAAAAAAGGACCAGGGACTTTGCCCAGGCACCTGACCTCTGATCATCCACGCGGCTTAAAGTTAGTGAGCTCCTGTCTCGGTTTTGGACATTTCCAATGAGCTCTCTCCAAGACACTTTTGCTCCAGCAGGGCCTGGCACAGAGCCACGCGGCTCCAGGCTAGCTAGCACCACATGGCTTCTTTTCTTTAATAATTTGGACAGAGTCTAGATGTCCTATCAGGAGCGCATATATATAATTTTGCAATTCTGAGTCAGCTACCTGCAGTATAAACTTCTGATTTGCGCTTTGAAATTTTCAGCAACAAAGTAATAGAGCACAGGATCAAGGCAACTGTTCATGGCAGCCAGGCAGAGAGTGATGACCATCGCCTTGTGCAAATACAAGTTGTCCTGGCGGCAGTCATTGTGCCTCAGGTGCACAGTTCGCAGTATGTGATACGGCAGGAAGCACAGGAGGAACAGGATGAGAGTGATGATGATGGTTGACAGTGCCTTCTTGTGACAGACTGCCTTTTTTTGCTGAGGAGTCTTGGTCTTGAGCAGCGCTTTGATGGCAAAGACATAGCAGATGATAATGGTGCAGAACGGCAGGATGAAGCCCACCACGAGGACGACGTTGTTCATCAGAAAGAGGCTCTGTGTGTTGGCTGGGCGGAGGTCCAAGCACTTGTCTGGGTGGCTGTACCCAGCAATTTCCTGGCTTAACAGCGGGCTGGAAGCTGCCAGTACAAAGAACCATATCGCTGCGCATGTTATCCTGCCATGCTTAATGTTAGTTACTTTCCAGTGCTTGAACGGGTAGACGATGGCTTTGAAACGAACCACACTCAGCACGGTGAGAAAATAAATGCTGCAGTACATGTTAACGTACAAGCTGTAAGTCATGATCCTGCAAAGGACTTCGCCAAATATCCAGCGTGAGCCCAGCAGGAAATAGCTGGCCCGAAAAGGCAAAGTGCTTGCAAACATGAGATCTGAAATGGCCAAGTTCTGCATGTAGATGTTTACCGAGGTCTTTCTCTGGGAAGGCTGGAAGAAGACATATATGGAGAGGCCATTTCCAACAGCACCCAGGAAAAAGATAGAGAGATATGTGGCAGGATAAACAGCTTGCTTGAAGCCATCAATCATACAGTTGGATGAGCCATTAGTGAAGCTGTCATTTAGCGCCATCTCGGAAATATTCATAGTCTGGGGTAGGGTCCTCGGCCTTTCTGACAAAGTAAAAAGAAGTGGTTGTGAGTGTTGGATTACAAGCCATGTGGGGAATTCACCATTGTGACTATTTCACTGAGTGCAAAAGTTACAAGCTGCAGAGAGCAGTGGAAAGTAAAGGTTGGTTAAATGAGTGTGATCTCCCAAGAAATACACATCCCAAAATTTGTGCATGACACTTTCAAAATGTACAACACCAAGGAAGCTCTAAATGGTTTGGCTATTACAGCAGCTGGTAGTTGTCTCCAACTATGTAAGTGCTGCCTTTTGAAGGTGAATCTTATACATGTGTTTCAATGGCAATTTTGTGAGCTTCTCTGTGCAAAATAAGCAACTTGTTGTCACTCATTTTGTAACAGAGAGATTCTGAGTCAGCAGTTACCAGCCCTGGAAATATCAAAAGCTGATCAGAAAAGAAGTCACCATCTGCTAGGAAGTTTGTGTTTCAAATTAGGATGAAAAGCCAAAAGAATTGAATTTGCCTAATGGTGTCGCAGGGGGAGAGGGGGTGTTACTGGTTGTTATTATTATTATTATTATCATTATCATCATCATCATCTCTGGGTTTATTGCAAACAGATTTACTGAAGATGGCTATACAGTGTAGTCAGAGCAAGAGAATCTTACTTCACATTTGTTATTGCCCAAGTCTTGGTTTCTTACCGCTTCAGTGGTTTCTTGTCAGAGATTCTCTTAACTCCAGGAGAGTAACCTTGAGAGGCGTCCCAACTCAAGGGGAGATTCACCGCCATGCAGCCTGCTGCCATGCAGGAGAGCTCAATGGGCTCTAGGCTGCAGCGCTATTTACGGGCCCGGAGTTTGACTCATGCTGTGTTGGGGATAATATACCCCTTTTTGCTGATCTCATGCCCATTTCTTGCCTCACCAGTTGCAACCAGTATCGCTTAGTTCATCCTGGTCACCCCTGGGCGCCATCAGTTATTTGTGGTCAGCTGGGGCCTGAGGTAAGGGGAAGGGGGTAGCTGTGCTCCACCACACTTTGGGCCTGAGATGGGGAGGGGGGTAGTTGCGCTCCGCCACAATTGGGACTAGTGAAACTCTTCTGCTGTTTTCTGCTGTTGACAGGATGTTTTTGAACTTTCCTGAACAATACTGAAAGCATTCTGATGTCCTTTCATAAGAATAAATTAAGGACATTTTTACCTTAAACAGCGTATAAATACTGTGCTAGTTATGCATGGCTCCTTTTTTAAATTCCCTTCTCCTTACACAGGATTTCTTCTTTCCTTTTATTTGCTGATAGTTTTCTGTCTCTTTTTGTGGGACCCTTGCCTCATTTACTGTTTTTGCAACCTTTTTTGTTCTCAACTGCTCTAAATCAGATAGTCATCTATGCACACTGTGGCCCATGTTAGCAGCCCTATTGAAAATGATCTGTGAGAAAACGGGCTATGTTCATGTAGAGTGATATTTTTTCCTCCCATGAAACCATAACTCAATCAAACCAAAACCACTGATCACTAAAACACTATAAATAATAGTTTTTTTCTCATTAGAGTCTATTTCCTTGCAAAATTCCATGTTTCTTTTCTCAGCTCACCTGCAACTACTGGTACTTTAAAAGGAAGGTTTCAGAATTGTTGCTTGTTTAATAGTGGGAAAGCAATCCCCTCTCCACATCTGCCAGCAAATGCAGCATGGAAAATTTTAGCCTAAAAAATAGAACAGTAAGAAATTTTTATGTGCGTGAAAAAGCAGCTTGTCATTTGCCCCATTGATAGTGATAATCAGCCCATGGTACATGACTTGGTTTATCTCTTATTCTGAACCTCATTGGCCTAACAATTTGAAATGAATTTATCTGTGCAGGTGGAGTCTCACTAGTGGGCTGTAGATTTGGGTCCCCTGAGCATCCCTGTACCGACTGCAGTGCTGGCAACACTGGTGTTCCTGGCATGGCTGTAAACAGGAGCTAGTTTGTGAACTCAAGCCTTTCCCCGTAGTTTTGGAGCCCGCTACGTTCAGGCATGCCTGTGTTATCTGCAGGACTGTGTCTCAGAGGCCGTCTGGATCCCTGAATACTGCAGTCAGATGTGTCCCAGCAGGGGCCTTTTGTCTGGCAACTGGAGTGGCCCCACTGCGAGAGGGAGCGTGGGAAGAGCGATCCCTCCGGGCTGGGTTTCCAAGGAGCAGGACTTAACTCCCCGTGGTGAGATGGGAGTGTGGTGCCGGCGGAGTGGGGACTTTCACTCACACAGAGGTTGTATCCATCCCTGCAGTGCCTGAAATCATCCCTCCAGAAAACAAATATAATAATATCTATTAAGCTTACTGGGGCTGGAGATTGGAACTGGGCAAACTGGATAGTGATGCTCAGCAATGCCTCAGCCTCAACAAACAAAGTGCTCGTAAGGCAAATTCATGCTCTTTTAAGATTCTCTGCCACTGCAGAGGAGAGAGACGAGGCACACTTCCTAACAACAAATCCTTTTCCAGTCAGAGGAATTTTGAATGGTTTTGGTTTTCTATACAAAGCAACTGGCTGACATGGAAGTTCTCCACGTGGAATCAGGAAACAGCTTTTCTTCTGAGTAAAGCTGGTCTTCCCATTTTTCAGGGAAACATCATAGCCCAATATACTGCAAAGATAAGAGCACTTTTGATTGTATTTTGCTATGGCCCAAGCATGCTTGCCTTTAGAAACCCCAAAACACAACAAAAAATTATTAGTGAAGAGACCAGCCACCAACTGAAGTGTTCCTGTTGTGTGGGCCACCAAACATGACTCTCTTAAACCTATGAGATGAAGGAGTCAAACAAAGATGAAGAACTTGGAGCATGTGCAAATTTGAAGCCCTGCTCAGCAACACAGGTGATCTCTTATAGCCTGACACTATCTGCTGAAGGAGAGGATTGGAGCAATTAAAATTTAGTTTATTAAAACCCCTTCAGCTTCAGCATCCTGGGGAGAGTGCTAACAGGTACCACAGACACAGAAGCAAAGTCACTTTGGTCAGGCTCTTTAGATGGGGTAATGTAGCTAACAACAACCATTAAAGCTATTTTGTGTTCCTCATCTCTCAGGACAGCTAAAGACCTTTAGGAAACTAGATGCCTATGTGTAATTGAGGAAACACAGCATCCTTGGAAGTGGTGAGACTCAGACTCTCCAAATTATCCAAACAAAGCTTTTAAGCTGTTATGGGAGGTCTAAGAGAAAGAGGCCGGGGATCAGTCACCTGAAAGCTGTTAATCACCCTTGTGCCTGCCTTCAATCAAGGGCCAGTAATGACCTGTGCAATTATATGTAGATGCTTGTATTAGTTGTGTTTTACCATACAGATTGATGTAGAATGTAAGGTCCAGTGAAAGATATATTACACACAGGAATATCTCAAGCAGCCACAAAGTAAAAGGGGAGAGTTTTACCCCTCCTTGCAGCCCAGAGATGTTCATCAGCCAGCTAAGGTCAGGAGATGGCTCCAAGATAAACAGAAAGTATTACATACCTAAGGAAAGGAAACAAACTTTGTTTACAATAAGAGTGTCCAGGCTGTCTCCTGGGTAGGGAAAGAACAGAATGGGTTTCAGGTGAAAGACTAAGTCTACAGAGTCCCCCAAAAGACTTCAAAAGGGAGATTGGCAGTAAGAACCAACACCCCTCTGAGAGACAAGAGGGAGCGAAAGGGGCAATCTGAAATGGGAGTCTCTCCTAAGTGGTACTGAAAGACTTCTCTGATGCAAATGCTCCAGGAGGAGATTTTTTTCCTCTATGTGAGTTTCTGTGATGGAAACTACCAGACAGAGGCAGTGGAGGCAGAAGGGTATGCCTACACCCCGAGGCTCTGACACTGCCTTGGCAGGAGAGAGTGAGTGAGTCAGCTCAACAAAAGAAAAGGAGACTTAGCAAATGCGTGGGTGCACAAGCCAGGTGGAGAACTGATAGCACAGAAATCATGGAGGGGTCCCTGGAAGACATGTATCTTGAACCCAGAGGGGCACAAGGAGAGCGTCACAGAGCCCAGTGAGGTCAGGAACTTCAGCATTGAGGATGAGGGAGCATGGAGATTGCATAACACCCCTCAGCCCTATAGCTTGACCCAACTCCAACTTGAGTCATTTCATTGCCATGTCGGCTGCTTGGGAGCACAGCCGGCATTGCAAACCATCAAAGCCTGCTGGAGAGGCCGTGGGCGATCCATTTAATAATGAGTCCTATCTGTACAGGCAGCTTGAAAGAGCATTTACGCCTCCTTGCCAAGTGAATGGGGCAGCTCGCACAGCAGTTTGCCTCAGGAGGGGCAAGAGGAAGAGTGGTGGAGGCTCCTGGAGGGCAGGAGAGCTTGCTGAGTGCTTGGCCTGTGAGAGCTGTAGTTGTTCCCTGGTTGGTGGCCCTGAGCTTCGGGTATGCATTTGGGAGTCTGTGTAGGCTGCTCGAATGGTCTGCTGAGTAAGAGGCAGCCTTACTCACCTCCCAGAGTGTGTAAGGAGAGAGCAAACAAACTCAGGAATATGGTATTTTTGGAGCTTCATGAAGAATGTGCCCAGACCCAGCAGCAGATAAAAGGCAGTAGCTGAAGGACCAGTATGAACAGGGCAATTTCCAGGTGCTGGGGTTTTCTCCAGTGCACACCCTTAGGTACAGCTCACCCCTAGCTAACCAGTTTGGTAAGCATAGAGTATTTAGTAAGCATAGAGTCTTAGTTGAAGGAGACGCTAATATAAGCCTCCCCAACCTCACAGATTTTAAGCTCAGGCTGCAGGTAGGAATCTAGCAGCCAAAGAAGGCAAATCAAATGACCTGCAAAGCAGCTGGCTGGCACATGCTGTATTGAATGACTGAGCAAAAGTCAAACTTGCTCATAATTCTGCATCCGTGCTCAAAGCCTAAAAATAAGAAGGTGGAGCAAGAATGCTTGGCACGAGACAACAACGCTGGTATAACGGGCATCTCGGAGACTTGCTGGAAAGAGGATAATCAATGGGATCCCGTGTTGCCAGGCTACCAGTTTTATGGTAATGATACTGTAGGATGTTCAGGTGGAGGAGTGGCACTGTGCATGAAGGACTACACAAAATGTAACAACATAAAAATATTACGTTTAGAGAGAAGCACAATACCTCCTACACTCTAATAATAAAAATACAGTATGAGGCTTGCACAACCAAACTCCTTATCAAGGTGATGATAGTGATCAGAAAACATTAAGTGAGATTAGAGAAACTGAAAGCAGGTAGTAATAGGGGGAGATTTAAGGTGCCTTCGTACAGACATGATGCTGTGTTAGGATGAGATGTAGAGAAAATGCTTGTATGCAGTAAATGACTGATTCCTAGGATAATTAGTCCTGCAACCCACAATACAGGATGCTATTCTGCAATTGGCCTTTAGTGCTGCGGAGGACCCAGCTCAAGCAGTTTGGGATGGAGGGTGCCTTGTAATAACAACCGCAGGACAGCTAGGTTCAGCATTTCTGTGAGAGGGAGGAGCAGTCCCAGAAGCAAGAAGCCTACCGAGTTTTGGGTGCTGTTTAAAAAAACAGACAGAAAATTCAACAGAACCTGTGCTAGAAGCCCACATATAAAGTATGACATCATTCCAAAAGAAATAAATATTTCAATAAATATTGAGGCCTACATGTATCAATAGAGCAGTTAGCAAAGCTATTATAGGGTAAAGATCATCATTAGCAAATTGGAAGGTTTGTCCAAATGAGGAGAATAGGAAAGCCCATACTATGGCAGCTCAAATAAAGAGAGGAATTGAAGAGCATTAAAAAAATTTTTTTGAAAGCACCTGGTAAACAATGCTCAAGCTGAGAGCAGCAAGTTTTGTAAATACATCAAAAGATGAAAGACAGCTAGGGAACTGGCAGGGTTGCTTGATGGCAAAGGATCTTTTAGGGATAACAAAGCCATAGTGGAGAAACTCAGTGAATTCAATCTTCCCTGCTGAAGATGCTGGGGTATTTTCATGCCTGATACATTCTTTGTAGCAAACAAGTCAGAGGAGCCAGCTCCACTTGGCGTATGTATTCAGGAAATATTAAACTGACTAGATAAGTTTAGAGGCCAATGAATAATCAGGACCAGATGGCTTTCATACAAGTATCCTGAGGATCTCAAATGTTAAACTGCTGGCCAAGGCACATAACCCACCATTACAATCAGACACAGTGCCAAAGGACTTGAGCGTTACCAGTGCAGCTCTTGTCTGCAAGAAGGGCTCGAGAAGGGAGCTCGAAAGCTGCAGATTGGTTGTCTCAGTGCTGGGACCAACCGACCACTGAGACTGCCTCCCACCTCTGGTAAGGTGCCAGGGGTCCATAACAAAGTACATCTCTGAGCACATCGAAACACCAGGCTGCTGAGAAAGAGCCAGCACATCTCCTGAAAAGGGAAGTCCTGCCTCACTCATCTGCTGAAGGGCTGTAAGGTTGATGGATGAAGGGGGCCCAGTGGTCATTTTATATAAATATGTATATCCATATATATACATCTGTATATGTATATATATATATGTATTTATATAGTTGAATTTTCTAAAAGTCTTTGAGAAACTCCTGCATGAAAAGTTTTCTAAGGAACTAAGTTGCCAGAAATCTGGAAGACAGGTTCTTTTATGGACTGAAAGCAGGTTAAAGGCTGGGAAGAAAAGTGTAGGGCTTAATGAAGCCACAATGGGGTCTCTAAGGTTTTGTGCTTGGACCAGTTCAATATCTTTATCAATGACCTGGAGAAGGGTGTGAGCAGAGAAATCTCCAGGCTGGCAGATGACCCTAAACTTTTCCAGTGCTATGCTGGAAAGGTGGCAGATGAGCTTCAGTGTAGTTTCATGTAAGGTAATGCATCCTTGGAAAAATAATCTAAATCATGCCTATGTGATACTGAACTTGAAACTGGCTGTTACATTCAAGAAAGAGCTTGTGTTTGGTGTCAGTGATGGAGTCATTGTTGACAGTCTACTGAAGTCGTTTCTGCCTTGGCTGCAACATCATCCAAAAAAGCCGACAAAATGAGGGGCATCATCAAGAAGACTATGGATAACAAAAGTGTGCCACTTTGTATAAAACCTCCATGCATCCCTGTTGTGAATGCTGTGTGCAGTTCTGGTCTCTGCACCCAAGAGAGACATAATGGAGTTAGAGAAGGGATAGAGAGGGGTGAGCGAAACGATCAAGGGACAGAGCAAGGACTAAGAGGTTGGGACCCTTTAGCATGGCAGGAGAAGGCTGAAGGAAGATGCAGTCAAGGCTTACAGATGCGTGAAGGTGATGGATGGTGCAAATGCAAACTGTTATCCATGGGTCCTGCAGCACTAGGGGAGCTCAGCAGACTTGGTGGGAGCCTACTTTCAACCAGTGAGGGCAGGTGATATCAGTGGGTTCAAAACAGGGTTGGACAAATTCAAGGACAATAAATGGGAAATGAAGGCCTGGGCAGGGATATACCCTCTAGCACCCCTAAACAACAGTTAGAGATGCTGGGGGAATACAAGGGCAATGCACTGCAGGAGGTGATCTGGCTCCCATGGTCTCTCTAAATAGCATCTCCTATTGCCACCATCAGAGACCAAATATTGGGCTAGATGGAGGTTGCTCTGAGCCACTAGCTCATTTCTTATGGTTGTACTTTGCTCCCAGTTTATGTAACAAACACCACTGTAACTCAGTTGACTTCACTGTGTTGCTCCTACTTTCTGCTTGTGAAGTGAGACCAGTACCAATAGTGATCCTGAAAAAAGAGATTCCACCCTGTATGTTGAAAAGCTATTACTGGGAAAACTGTAACAGTCAGTAGCCCTGGGCTGTCCCCAGTTCCAGTGGAGGGCTAAATCAAGAGCAGTCAGACAAGTCAACCAGTATCTCAGCCGACAGTGGGAAAGATTTCTGTGCCATGCTGCAGCAGGAGGAATCCCTCCCTTTGGAGGATGGGGAGGGGGGGTTGGTGGAGGGGTGCTGCTGCTAAAGGTGTAAATGTGAAATTCTTCATTCCAAACTGCTGAAAAATTCCAAGTGAAGGTTCTCAGATCTGCCCATCTGAAACATTGAGTTCACCAGAAAGTGAGGAACTACCAAAAGACCTAATTTCAATATGCTGTTCCACATATGCAACATTAAATAGAGAAACTGTGCTGTTCATGCAAAAATATGGTTCTGTGCTATGTTTAGCGATAAAGATATAGATCCTTCTGTGTAGCAGGAAAACGAGATGTTCTGCACATCTATCACAATTTGCCTTTGTCTGAAGAAGACCTCAGACACCAGAGTCCCATGTTTGTTATCTGAATAGAAAGGCTGTCATGATATCCTTGCAATATAGGAGCATTCATGTCATATTACTTGCATTTGCCACTGCACTATGAGAAAAACAGAAGCTCTAATGTTTTTTTAAACTTCCCATTTGCTTTCTTTCTAGTGTACATTTTATATTTCAGGAGCAGCATTACCAGGAATAAATATAACAAAATGTGATATCTTCAGTTAACACTGAATTCAATTCACTGAAACATGTGGCATTTTATTAACCTTTCTACATGCATGATAATAAAAAAGAAAAAACAAGATCCTGACCTTTAATACTTTTTTGTTTTAGAAGTTTGTCATAAACAAAATTTGTCATTTTGGTCTGGTTAAAAAATGAGATGCACTCAGATCCACCACCTGATTGTTATCTTCTATCCGGCAAAAGTCCTAGTTATATAAAGTCACACTTTTTTCTTCCAAATAAAATTCTCAAGTCTGGCTTTAGCATAGAGAAATTTAGTCAGTGATTACAATTTCTAGCAAAAACAAAGCTTACTGCAAGTAATAAGAAACACAAGTAAGTTGTATTTTAATTATTACAACCATTTTTATCTACATCAGAAAAAGAAAAAGAGGATAAATCTTGTCCTACCTCAGCTCTTTTGCCTTCTGGTGTGTTCACTATTTCCTTCTGCTTTTTGTTGTTCACAGCTTGCAGCTTTCTTAGCAGAAATGAAAAACACAGAAACTTGAATCAAAAACAAATGCCACAGAAGGGTAATGAACAGTAGGAAGGGGAAGTAAATCCTTATTAAGAAATCTTCTGTTTTCTTAAGTGAGAAATGTTTTCAGCTCAAGGAGTGGCGCTAGTAATCACATGGCAGTCTTTCATACTTTTCCTCCAATGAAAGAGGCCCTGCAGCTAAGCAGTGGTCCTGGAAGCTTTCTGAATTTCTATATTTGGGCTCTATATCTTTGCTTCCAATACTCACAGCTGATGGACATATTTGGAGATCATGCTATAAGCTTAACATGGATCTTTAGGGGTGTAGTTCTTGGAATTATTAAGGGGACACAAGGACACATGACAGGGGTTATTATCCAGGCTTTTTACTGCAGAAAGTACATTAAAAACAACATCATAAGCAGGCAGCTAGGAGTTGATGGGTAATGTAACTCAGCTCACACTTCCAGGGTGAATTTACGGAGCTGAGGGACTAATTTTCCTTGAATTTTGATTGGACCTGAATACATAGTGCTGCTTGGTCATGGACAAGCGATTGCAGCAAATGCTTTACTGCCCCTTAACACTTTACCTCTCATCAGTGGATCAGTGTAGATGGGTGCTCCTAGCCCACTGCAACTGAGAAACAGGTATCTGTGCGCACTATAGGTTGGTTATTCCTCCTTTATGGTGTCAGCGCACGCAGGCAGATCAGACTTATTCAAGTGTTTCTTGGCTGCTGTGTTTTATTTCCCAGCTGCTGCAGGCCAGGCATCCACACATGGTCATTACCATAGCTAGGCAGATGGAGAGTCTCCTCCTAAAACCTGCTCAGCACCTACATTTATAGTCATCTATCCTCCAAAGCTTTCTTGGCAGTCCCGCTCGTAACCTACCCTCCATTGGCCACCTGTGCCTGATTCTTGTTTATAGCGAGGTCCCTTCACTTTGGTTTATAAATGGTCTTTGGAACATGGAAAATCGCCCTCTGGGTGTGCTCTGCGTGGTAGGGGGGTGAGTGGTGATGTGCAGTGCCTGCAAAGACCTGTGTCACCAGACTTCACAAATCCTGACAACGAGGGGGTGCTGCAAACACAGCCCAGCACTTCTTATTTCATGAAGCTGAAAAAGGACATAGGAAACCACGTGCAGGACTGCTCTGGCCTAGCTAAGGGCTAGGTGAGCACCTTCGGTCTCTGGAGCGAGCTGTGAACATTTGCCCATGTTTGCATTGACAGCGCAAAGTACATTTACAATGTCAGAGAGCCATTTTAAATGAATTTGCAAGGTGCAGAATGACAGTGAATTAAGGATGCTCCTGAAACCACTCCACTGGTGCCTAACGTAGATATTGCAAACTCATGCAGCATCTAAGGCCATGGCTGTGTCCCATCCCAGCTGTGGTGGTGCTGGCTGGTTTGGTTACTCTCCCAGCTCTTTCCCCATCTGCCAAGGCTTGCTTGCAGAGCTGTGCGGGTGCAGGCTCTTGCTCATGCTTCAGTCAGTGAGGCAGGGTACCTTAGACACCTGAAATAGGGGGTCTTGGCTATCCCAGCTCATTTGAACTGCAGCAGGATAGGAAATGACCCCATGAGCAGCTTGGTGGGCAGATTTTGGGGGCAGAGCCCTTTGGGAGGAAGCTGTGAAGAATGCTTCAGAGAGCACAGCTGCAGCCAGAGGAGAACTGTGCCCACCAGGGCCGTTCGGGAAATGCCCCAATAATTCAGATGGCCTCTTATCTGCAATGGGCAGAGATGCTGTGATGACTAATGTAAGCATTGCAATAGCAGCCTGATGACATCCGTATCACACGGCATGCTGCGATAATCACACTGGGACTGATAAGCAGGTTGTTCGCAGATACACAAGGTCAGAGACCAAAACATGTGGAAAAATTACTCATTGATCACATTTTATTTCCCTGAACGTGTTTTGAGAACGCCTCTTTCACCGTGTGATATGGTATCTTTGTTGCCTCGTAATTTGTTGCATCCACCTTCTTACAAGCCCTGCTTTCTGCAGAGTACTGTTTCTTCTCCTTGCCTAAGTAATGCTGTATTTCCTTTTTAGGCTGTTTCAGTGAATGGGGTTGGCTGCCAGCTCACCCTGCACCTGATGAGCTGGAGCTGGAGTGACTGCCTGGGATTTTTTAGACTCTGTCACTGGATGACTCAGCTTCTGAGGGGAGTTTAGTAACTCCCTTATTAATAAAAACTTTAGTAATTCTGCAGAAACCATCTCAGAATACTGTGAAGAATCAAGGACTCTCATTGCAAGATACTTTGCACAAAACACATTCAACAGTTACCAGCCTAGTTTATCTCTGAATTTTGCATCCCATAAAATGCAGAGAAGGTCCAAGATGCAGAAGCAGCAGGGCTGAGAGTGCAAACTACTAAGCTAAGCTGCAGTTATGCTCCCTCCTGCCTCTGTTTCTGTTTCCTTTTGCACTTCTGGCTCCACAGCAGCCCAGTTTCAAGAGAAAAAAGCAGGAGGGAGTGACTCATTCTTTACTTTCCCCTCCTTTGCTTACCCACCTCTGCCCTGGTGCGGCCCAAGGATGAGGGGTCAGTTCCTTCCCTTCAGGCCACGACTGCAAGCAAAGCCGTGGCTGTAGGCTTTGAATTCCCATCGCGCAAAGCTTAACTTTGGACCATAATGAAGCATTTCAGGCCAGGAAAAGGCAAAAATCTGAATTATTCATATCGGCAAGTTCAAGCATCCTGGTGGCCTGAGTGCTCCCCAATGGGAGCGCCAGTTGAGGAGCCCATCTCCCATGCTCGCTGTGGAGGGCACCTTGCTAGGCAGCATGGACATCCCAAAATTCAAGGCGCTGTGGTGTTTCGCATCACCTCTCATGCACTCTGTAGGGCCAGGCTTCCCCCCTTAGCCATACTGCAGTTCAGGTGATTGGGGAATTAATTCTCCAAAGGGGCAGTTTAGGCATTTTTTCCCCCAAAGCGGCCTTCCCCTCCCAGACACCTCTGCAGGCCACAGCCTAGAAGTCCTACTGTTGGGCTGCCTCCTGCTATGAGGCTGTTTCAAACGGCTCCATGCGGTGACTTTCTGGCCCACGTAGAGCTGCTGTTGCTGCTCCAGACACCAGCAGAGCCAGTGTCTTGTTGTCAAAGAGGTGCCGAGGGCATGTGGGATGATTTGCCAATTCACTCTTCCCACCAGCTAGAGAGGAATGCTAAGTTTCGCCCCCTAAAGTGAGGGTGGACAAGCACGTTGCCAGGCGCATCCATCTGTCGTTGCAGTCCCGCGGGGCAGGTTGCCCTCTGCTTCGTGCCGCAGCACAGGAGCTGGGGAGCTGCCTTTTTGGCCACGGGGATCTGAAACCTGCCTGGGCAAGACTGGGTCTCTAATGCACATGCACATCCAAACAGACCCGTAAGAGCACACTGCGCTGCTCACAGGGCGTAGCGGGCAGTTGCATGCCAGTTCGTTCAGCTGGGCAGCCCCGCTGCTGCCCAGAGCAAACCACGGGGCCGTGCACAGGAGACCTGGCAACCCCCAGCACCAGGGGAGTGGGATGAGACATCCAGTGACCCACGCAATCCAGAAGAAGGAGTCCATATATTTTTCCGGATGCTCAGCTAATATTTTGCTGTCTGCAGGCATGAACGTCCAGTGGCAGAGTTTCACCTTCACACGACAATAGGTTTTTTGGTAAAAAAGGATGTGTCAAACAAACAGAAGGGATTACCTCCACTGGAGATTTTAATGCTTCATGTCTTCAAAATAGCAGCTTAGCCTAGTAACACATATCTATTTCCAGAGACTAAAATTACAAAGCTTACATTCATTTTCTGTGCAATTGAGAAAAAAAAAAAATAGCATCAAATGTTAGTAGCCCATTTGCTGTCAGCCACAAGGCTGTATAGCTGGGAAGATCAAGGTGACTACTGCATGAAGAAGGAATAAAGAAGGAAGGGTAATTTTAACAGAAATTATTCAAAAAGGAAAAGCACAGAAGGTTTTCAAGCTGTTTCTTTTGCAACTTCAATAATGACATCTTTTTTAATTGCTTGTAGTCTTTTCTTAACAGTTTGCTGTTCCTCATTAATATACTAATGAAGGCAGAAGAATGTTAACATATATCTGGAATGGAAAAAGACATGTAATATTGTCTACATGTAAAATAAACTGCCCTTTTAAAAGTATAAAGTACTAAAACTGGAGAAGTTCTTTGCCTGCTCCTCCAAAGGTGCTTGTGGGCCTTGGGAAGAATTGATGGTCTTCAAAAGCCGTGGAGCCGCTGGCAGCCAGGAGCATTAATACACTTCCTAGAGTTTAATTGATCCAGTCCTCAACTCTGAAAAGAGTGAACTCGAGCAGGACAGAAAGTCAAACACTTTCTATGGCCTTCATCTTAAGCCCATTGAAGTTATTGGAAAGAATAGAGCCTTTTTTTGGATTAAAACCTAAAGAAAACAGCCTCAGAAGCTGTGACTGGAAAAAAAGAACTTTTTTTTTAGTAACTAGCTAAAAGCATTTCAGTTTTAAAACACGCAAGGTTGACAGTGTGCCAGGAATATTTACTAATATTCTGTCTTCTCTGCGTAGCCTGTCTTTCAAAACCTCTCTGCTTCTGTATCCATCTATCTACTTAGCACCATCTTGATGTCACAGGGACTTTTGCTTGTGTTATGCAATTTGAATAATCACACAAACTGCAACTGCAACCTCTGTTATTTCTGTTTTGCATTTTGTGTGTTAGACATTACAAAATTGCAAATTGATGGGGTTATGAAAGTGCAGAATCTGCAGGATTTGGCAGTGATCTAGTTACCTCTCCCTTAAGATATGAGATAAGATATCCTGTAGATTATCACACACGTATGTTGGCATGTGTATGGCATTTTACAGTAAGTGACCTACTTCCAAAGCTCTGTGTTTTGATCTGTGTTTACCCCACTTTAAATGTTCCGCATGTCCTATGTTATTCTGCTGGTCTCTCTCTTCATACAAATCTAGAAAGTAGAAGCAAAGCAAGCTTCCTCTCTCCCCTTGTTGGTGACTCTTCTACAATAGCCCTAACCCAACAGCTGGATAAAAACCACCAACAATATTGCAAAATCTGAATGATCAGGTTCAGGTGCTCTGCATCTTATATTCAATGGCTAAACACCACTATTGAAACGCAGCCGGCAAGTCTCTCCACATGAATGCCAGCTATCGCCAAATCCACTTTCATATCCATGCAGTCATTGCTAATACTTAGTAAAGCACTGACTATCACAGAAAACAGCCTCTCTTGCTGTAGTGCCGTTCACCAGCCCCAGTTTCTTTATGCCATTCTCTCCTTTTTACTGTGGTCCCTTCGCTTTCCTACTCATTGTATTTCCAATGCTATTCCATGCTCTCTCTCTATGTGTGCAGGGATGTTTGTGCATGCACACAGTTACACGTGCAGCTGCATGCTGCATGCGTGCGTATATACACATGCACAAACACAGATGCATTTGGATGCATGTGTTTATAGATAACGCGTTTGTGCGCTTATGTAGCTATAAATATATATGTGCTTATGCATGCTTGATGAAAATCTTGAATGGAAGTCGCAAGACTAAACTGTGTTGGCCAGAATTTGAAGAGCCATGGGAAGAACTGTGTGGGACATAAGTCGCTGTTATCTCCGTCCAAGGCTGACCGCTTTCATTTGTCAGAGGTTTATCTCCCTGGAGCATGCAGGAGGCTCTTCTTTCTGAAATGGTCTGGAGCTTACAGAAAAAGTAAGTTTAAGCTTTTGTTCTCAGTCTGGATTTTAATGATGTTTCTTTAGATAAAACTCACATGGGGTCAGATCCCAGAGGCAGCATTTTCTATTCTACAGGCTTTGGGAAATATTTTAGGATATTGTACGCTGTTTGATACTTTTAAAAATGTATTTTAAAATACTACATAAAGATAGACCATATGTGTGATTTTGAAAAGGATAATAACATCACCTCTTGTCCCCATTTTTTACTTAGAATTTTAGGAAAAGATCCAAGTGTCTAGGATCAGTTATAAGTGTGTTGTGAAAAATGCCTACTTATAAATGAAATTTCCAGCCTTGAAAATTGCTTGGATTATCCTTTTTTTGTAATTAGTTTGCAACCAGTGGTTCCCCCACCCTCACCCCAATAAAAACGGGAATTAATTTAAGCTAATCTTTGTCACAGATGACATGATTTTGTGAAATGACTTCACTTAGTTACATCCTCTTTAATGGCATACAGTAAGCCAGACTGGCTGAACAGGGCTGGAGGCAGTGGTGGGAAAGGGGAAGGGAGGCAAGGGAAATCTTGCAGGCACCAACTTCCTCCATCATCAAGATGGAGATCGTTTGGCACCAAAGTGGGATCTGGCATCCACGCATCCCATCTCCTCAAGACCCATCTTCGTGGGGTGTTGTCTCTAGGGGACCCTGTCCACTGGCACAGCCAGTGCTTGGGACTAGTGTGGAAAGGTCTGAGCAGCCTGACATGGGCTGGCTACACAAACCAGCGACCATCCGTCGGGCTTGTGTGGGGATTTGCAGCCAAACCGGGAGGTAGCTCACTCTGTCTTGGTTGAACTATCTCATGTTTTGCTTTCAGAGCCCTTAGTGCAGGGAGGGCAAGCTGGGCAAAGGTTAATTGGTCTTTCCTTGCAGAAAGAAAATGATGGCAAATACATGATTTAATTCAGTTTTGTTTGGAGAGCTGTTTCTTCCACTTTGTGGTTGTTTTTACTAGACCAAAGCTGTAATTCTCTTGAAATCAGGAGCATGCCACCAGAGAAGAATTAGCACAATGGTTTCAGTTTTATGTAACATTCCCAATACCCCGAGATTGAGTGCTTTAGAAGAGAATAAACAAAATGAAGCAAGCTGTTTGTTCAGCATGTTCCAGCACCCATCCATCTGCTTCGCTTTGTACTCAGTCCCTCAGCCACAACTTTTCTCATCCGCTACTGTCAAAAATATGACTCATTCTTCACATAATAGACCGGGGGAAAAGCAGATAAGTTTTTATATATAACAAAACTTTTTCTTGCTCAGGATCTCCTGCATCAGCTCTTATTTTACTTCTCATTAAAAAGAATGACACAATGAAAATACACTTTTCCTAGTTCTAGTCAGCTGCGACAGCACTCACCATCTCTGCCATGATTAGCTCTGCTTGGTTCTTCACAGCACCAGGCAAACGAAGCTTTGGCATAGCTAATTTTAGGACAAGTAACCAACACATCTGTCAGATTCCCAGGCCATGATGGATGCCAGGAGTCTAAGATAAATGTTAGCAAGGTTTATACAATTAGTGAAGTTGGTGAAAGGAGGGGAGGTCTCATTCCCTTTGCCCAAGTGCGGCTAGTATGGTGTCCTGGCTATACAGCAACAGGGCCAATGCGGATGTCTAGCAGCAGGCGTGCAGCGCAGGGTCACAGAGGTACGGGCTTGCGTTCGAGGGACTTTGAATTCAGAAGCCACCCCAAAGTGGCAACAGAGGCCAAAGCATCCCCCCAGATGGCTCTGTCACAGTTTGAATCTGCGCTGTGTCACCGTAAAATCCCTATTCCCACGCAGCTGAAGTGCTTTCTGTGGGAAGGGTCCATGTTGTCTGTCCTGTGGGTGTCATCTTCAGTATGTGTTTGGGTGGTTGCTCATTTTCCATGGAGTCATGCTGCATTCTGCTCACAACAGCGCTGATATTGAAATCCCTTGAAAGACTTTTATTGCCAGGTTAAGGCTGTGTTTTGTTAGAGCAGCAGCACAGATCTCCCTGCTCTGGCTTTACACATGCAAGACTGGTTTTAGCAACACATCCCCTGGCTGCTAAACAACAAGTAGAGTACACAGCAGGCTGTCAGCAGATTCCCAGTTCAGACGAAATCTCACAGCTTTTTTCACACAAATCTCCCACTTTCCCACAATGACACCCTTATATGCATCAGACAGACATCTCTGCTGAGAGAATCTCGCATGTATTAAGACTGATTTCCCTACTCTGAGAGCATCACGTGCATGAATCAAGAATTCATTCAGCTTAAGCAGTAAATACTGCTTATGGCAGAGGACCACGAAGAGAAGGGAAAAGAACAAAACCGAGACTTCCCTCTCCAGAAGAATTCTCCATGTTCTCTCCTTTTTTACTTCTTTTCAAACAGATGAAAATACAGTTTGGCCAGTTTTATTCTTTGATGCGTTTTATTCCATTCCACCTTGCGCGGTTTGAGTGAGCCAGTTGCTAGCAATGAGCCCAGTCACTACTGTTGTGTAAGTGTGTGTGTGTGTGTGTGTGTGTGTGTGTGTGTGTGTGCAGGGGGACACTGTTCTCTTCTGCAGGAAGGTACCAACGCGACACTGGTCTTCCTCTTCCAGGACTTTCTGAGGGCCATTCTATTGAAAAAGTGGCAATAAAGAAAGGGGGAGGAATTAAGCATCTCCACAGGGATGTGTTGGCGCTGATGGTGCAGGCTGATCCCACTTTTAGCGTGCTGGAAAGGCAGATCTTTGATGGTGCAGCTCATGTGCATTAGCGTGCCAAGCAGATGTGGGGAGAGACTCAGCAAACCCAAAAGCATAGGTGGAAAGAGCAGGAAAAACGTGTAAAGACAAATGAGGCACCACTGCCCAGCCCTGGGGACAGGGACATGCCTGCACATGTGGCACTGCTGACACGGCACTGGGGTGAGGAAGGCAAGGGAACTCCAGCCAGTTGGGTGACATCTCTGATGGGAAGACTGATGCTTTTGCATTTCTCAAGGGGAAAACTGCTGAGAAATGTGACTTTTCTTAGTTGCTACAATCTCTGGTATTCATGCACAGGACATGAGTGGGGCAGCAGACCGTCAGATTAGATTGAGATGCTCATTAATTTTGCCAGGTTATTCTGTGAGACTAAAGTTATTACAGAAAGATATAGGTTTATGTAAGGGGGAAACAAGAAATAAAAATTATATTCTTTAAAATCAAGGCACCTATTTACCTTTTGGGTCTTAATGTGATTTGACAGAACCACATAATGCAATCTCCAAAAAATATCACTCCATGCAAAGCTCCAAAGAACAACACCTTTAATATGCCTTTTTCACTTCATTTGCTCTCTCTGTGCATTAATCTCCTAGACATCTCTTAAGCAAGATACTAGGTATAATTCAGCAAGATTGTAGGTATAATTCCTATGAGTTACCTGAATTACTTCTGTCAAATTTCTATCAACAGTTATATCGTATTAGTATCATTATTTCATAATTTAAACCTTTCATTCCACTATTAATCAAAGGCATTCCTAGCAAATAACCCAAGTGTTCTAATTTAACAACAGTATCAAGTCTTACTTTCCTTTTTAACAATTAAACATGCTCACTATAATTTCTGCAGGTAATAGAATAGTTTCTACATATCAGTATAGCAAAACCAGTCTCATGTCAAGCAAACTTCCTAGGTCTAAGTATTCTCTGCTTGCATCTCTGCAAAGCTGAAACACCTCAGTAGGGTTCAACAGCATTATGTACAATATCCTCCAGCTACATCCACAGAAAATTCTGTTTCCCTTTGACAGGCAATCCTGAAAACATCTGCAAGGGTAAGCAAATTGGCTGTTGGAGTGGTATACTCCCACTTTAGGGATGTTTTCTATCTTTCATTTTTCATCTCTTTAGTGCACAGATCCATCACTTGTACTGCCTAAATGTATTAGAATTAGAATTGCGAGACCACAGTGCTAAAATTAGCCAAAAGTTGAAAGCACAATTTTACTATGTCAAGAGTTTGCAAACGGGTGATAGAGGCTCTTTTCTGTTTGATATGAGAAATTGGAATAAAGCTAACGCAATATTTAATGGGAGTTTCCTTTGCTTCAGCGTAAGAAATCTTAGCCACAGCCACGATTCCTGTCTATAAAGATACCATTCAAATTATTTTTGACTGTTTTTTTGAAATACAACATACAATGTTTGCAGGTCATAGTCATAGAAACATACATGTTTTGCTTTGCAAGAGAAAATAGGAAGCCAAGAAAGGCCGTACAGAATCAGTCAAAATGCTCACTTTGTCTGGTACTGTCTGTGACAGTGGCCAACCAGAGATGTCTACGGAGCAGTTCAATAAAAAGTCAACTATCAATAATTCATGCCTAAGGATTTGCTGCAGGAGAATTGTCCTGAGATTTAATAACCTTTGATGACTTTCTCTTCCATGAATTTGTCCAGTTGCTTTTGAACCTACCAGTTTCTCAACTTCTGGCAACCTCCACATCTTGCATAAAGATTCCATTGCTGAACTGCACATTATAGAAAATATTCGCCGTAGAATTAGGTCTACACATGTACATTAGAACTACATGTGTGAAAAATCACATCACCTTGTCTATTTTGAAACTGCTGCCTACCAGTGGGTTGGGGGGTTTTTTTGTTTTTTTTTTTGGTACTCTCTACTTCTTGTATTGACAAGGAGCAGGAATAATTGTTTCTTCTTGCATGCAAAGCGAAGGATGGCTGATTTGGAACAAGGATCTATCCAGGACAGTGTCCTACTTCCAAAAGGGGCTGAGCAGACAAGTGTAAGAACAAAGCAAATATAGATGGTACTTCCCCCTCGTATTCTCCCAGCTTGCAACTATTTTTATCAGAGAGATTTCCAAGCCTGGCATGGTCTACTTAGCAACATCAGCAGCTCTCCAAAGCGCTTGTCCTGTCTCCCTTTGAACCTCCATAAACTTTTTGCTTTCTCAGCATCCTTTGGCAAGGAATTCTGCAGGTCTATTATTCTTTTCATGGAAAACATTTCCTTTTATCTATACTGAATTTGGTTGGCACTGACTTTGTTTGATGGCCCCTTGATCCTGTATGGGAAGAAGTGGGGCATTTGGAAGACAGGATACAGCTTTGTGGTGTTACCATATGTGAAAGTTTTCCTTTTATTTCCAAACTGGATGTAAATACTATTGCTCTGTATTCACCCTTCCCAGGCCACTCATGGTTTTGTGGACCCTCCTGTGTCATCTCTTTTGCTGGATGAAGAGTCTCGGCCTACACACTCATTCGTTATATGGAAGCTGGGTTGCATGCCTTGGTCATTTTTGATTTTAAACCTTATCCAGTTCTTTTAAATCCATTCCAATTAGGGGAGCTCAGTATTGCGCAGAACATGAAAAACATCAGTGCATTATGGATTTAGACAGTGGCATAATAATATTTGCTTTTTTTTTTGGTCTACTTTTGAACTCTGAGTTGAAGTTTTCGTGCTACCTTTCGTTTTTGAGAGGTAGCAGTCAACTCAGAGCCTATTATCTATTTATAAAAGTAGAGCTGCTGGACAAGGGAGCTTCTGATGTGCATCATTTTACATGTCTCTGCTGAATTTCTTTTGCCATTTAATTGCTCTGTCATGCAGACTCCTATAGTGCTTTTGCAGTTCTTCCCAGTCAACCCACATCTTTGCTACCCTGAAGACCTAGCATCATCTTCAAGTTTTATCACCTCACTTTTACCTTCTTCTCTAGATTAGTTATTGATTATGTTGAACAGTACAGCCCTGGCAGAGACCTCTGAAACACCCCAGTGGCAATCTCTTTCCACTGTGAAAACTGACCACTTGCTTTTACCCTCTATGTCCTGATTATTCATGCAAGAATCTTCCCTGTTATCCTATGGTGGCTGAATTTCTTTAAGGCTCTTCGGTGAGGGACTTTCTTGGATGTCCTTTGAACACTTTAAGTATGCTGCATCAGCCAGATCTCCTTCGTTTACATGATTTTTCACTCAGAGCCTTCCAATGTTTGTGTGATACAATTTCCCATTACAAAAGTTCTTCCCTGTATGTCTCGTTTATCTGTATTTCCACTAAACCTCAAATTTTCTTTAATATAGCCTCTACTAATTTGCTCAGTACATGTATCAGGTTTCCTAATTAGTAATTTCATTTTTCACATTAACCACTTTCCATTCCTTTGATTATAAGATAGCTCTAAGTGCAAAGTTTTACACCACAGTGAGAATTTCAGCCATTTCCACCTGGAGCTCCTTTGGCGCTCTTTGGATGAAAACCACCATGTAAGGGGATTTGTTAATATTAATTCTGTCTGTTTGTTCCATTAATTTTTTGTTTCAAACTAAGACATATCCTTTGATAAATCCTCTCCAAATAGGGTTATTCAAACTCTTCCTCAGTGGGCAGATATAAAAAAGTACAAATGCATTTGTTTTCTCTGCCTGTGGCTTTTTCTTTGCATCTTTCATTGACTTACCCTACCAACCTTCTGATAGGCTTCCTGCTTCTGATATGTTTGGAAAAGGATTTATTAATAGTTTTTATGCTTCTTGTAAATAATTTCCTGGAATCTTTAGAACTGGGGAAGTTTAGAAGGGTTTTTTTTTTGCCTGCCTTGCTATGTTTTTATAGTTAATTACAGCTTACAGATCTTTCCAGTAACCCAGTTTGGGCACAACTTCAGCTTTTTTAAGGATGTCTTCTCATTTTAATAGCATTCCTTTCAGTCATGTTGATTATGTTGGTTTCCTTTTGTGCTCTCTCAAATCTTTTCTTGTTAGAGGAAGACATTTTCTCTTCCTTGCACTATGGTATCCTTAAGCGGTCCACAAGTTGTGTGCAAAGATTTAATTCTGCCCCTGTAAATGTCTTCTTAATAAGTGCCCTCACTTTTGTGTAATTCTCTTTTTTAAAATTTAACATGTATAAGGGTTTTTTGTTTGCTTGTTTGTTTGTGTTTTTTTGCTTCTATTGATCCTGAAAAGGTTTTAAATACAAGTACATCATGGTCATGATTACAAAATGGATCTTCCATGGTAACAGTAACTATATACTAATATAGTTCCTTCATAAGGCCATGGGCAACCTGTCCTATTTGACCCTGCTTTGAGCAGGGAGGTTGGACTAGACAATTTCCAGGGGTGCTTTGAAGCTACAATTCTTTTATGATTCTGTGATCCTATAACATAATGTAATAATAATGTAATTATTATATTTAATAATATATGTAATATACTGCACATATTACATATATGTAATATATACACATACACATATGTATATGTAATTACATATATGGTATATATGCAACATAATGTAATAATAAATATGTATACAATATACAACAATAATAGAAAATGATGTAATATGAATATAATCACACTCATAATATAATAATACAATACTATATGTCAATATTATATTGTTCCTTCATAGACCTGGAATTTCAATCCACAAAGATTCCACGTTATTTTTTGAACATTTAGTTAACATGATTAAAATTTTCTCTTACATATAGCAGAGCTCCTCTATCAGCACAGGTGTCCCCATCTTTCCAAAATACTTTGTGTCCCCAGTCATTATGGTTTCTGATATGTCTGCTGTGCTGGTATCCTCATTCAAATTTTCCATACCAGTTCTCTCTGTCATTTCCTAGATTTCTAACATTTGCGTCAATTCATAGGTTTGGGATTTCTTTTCTTTGCTGTTTGAATGGCACTGTGTTTATTCTGACTGTTCTTCCCCATTTCCTATTTGAATATTGCAATATTCTCTTCTGTTCTTTACTCAGCAGTACAGAGTTCCCATGACTTTTCCCCTAGCAGATGCTACATCTCAAGCCATGTACACTTCAGTTTAGACACTGATCTGTGAAATTCTTAAGTTGAAACGTCAGCAGCACAATTATCTGTTCAAATGAAGTCCATTTGTCTGGCATATGCTAGCTTTATTCTAGAAATATCCCCAGTTCCTGATGAATCTTTACACCTCCCTTTCATACCATTTTCTCAAGCAATTATTGGAATTATGTCTGTGACTCTTTGTAATCTGGTACAAGGCACCAGGAGCATTTTGGACTGTGCAACCAGAGAAGTCCCAATCTTCAGCTTCCTATTGAACACAACTTAAATTACCAGCTCTTCTCCAACATTGCCTAAAAGCCTGTTCAGACATTTTGAGGTTCACATGGCAAGTAAATCACCACTATGAGCTCAGTGATTTATAAAGGTAATGATCAAACGGCCCATTGCTACTGCTTTCCTCCCTTATGGCTGGGATCTGGCTCCAAAACTTATCTTCTATGCAAGCAGCCTAATTCTGAGGTATATGGGGGAGCAGCAGCTACTCCTTTTGATTAGGAAGGGAAATATAGCAATATGAGCGCACTCCTGGAAAAAAGCCCATCTTCCTTTGATTTCCACCTTAAGGTAGAAATATTTCAGTATTAAGTTACTATTGAAGGATTTAATTAAGAACTTAATTAAGGACTTAATTCTTTAACTTAAAGACCAGGGGATTAATCTGCACCTGAAAGGAATATGTTTGATAGAGGAGAACCTGTTCTTATTGAAGCACTAGGAGGTCATACCTGGTCTGTGCTGGAAATGAAATGCCTTCCTACATAAAGTTAAAACTACATTAAAAAAAGCAGAGAACCACTGGAAATTTTTAAGAGAAAAGATTTCTGTAAGGTTGCAAGGTGTCTTCATGAATCTCATGAAAAAGCAAGAAAATTCAGGAAAAAAGATTGAATTTTTTTGAGTAGTACAAGATTATTAATTCAGATGTGTTTAGGGTTTGTCAGACCCAAGCTGGAAAGGCTTGGAAGGTAGACAGAGATCTCTAGCAATGGCCTCACTAATCCCTAAAAAGACATAGGCTCAACAGCAAAGTGCCTAGATCAGTGCTAAGAGCTGAACTGGCAATGTTGAGGAATTCTGTTGTAGGAACTACTGTTTACTCACAGCAGTGATGTCCGTTTATTTCTCAGAACATTTGGGAATCTATTAATAGAGTGAGGATAGAAATAGAAAGAGGTGGATTGCTACTAACCCAGATATTAAAAGAGAGAGCGAGCGAGAGAGAGAGAGAGAGAGAGAGGGAGAGAGAGAGATTTCAAATCCTTGTTTTGCCTCCAGGGCCCAGGGTGGTACAGCTGGACTTGATGAAAACTTGGATGCTATCATTTGAAATAGGCCTGGGGGAGGATGAGGCCTTTGGTGCCTAGGTTAATTCAGGAGGAAAAGTCAGGCCCTTTGAAGGCTGTCTTGGGTTTCGGTATCTGATTGCTGCATTAGTAAAATTCTGTTCGTAGCAGAACAAGATCCAAAGCATGTAAATCATTGTTGATGAACTGTTAAATAAAGGACCAAAGGAAAAAACAGTTTTACTAACAGATTTCATTCAGCTGTGGGAAGGGTATCAAAGAAAGTCTGCATTAGGTAGACAGGAGTACAAAAATCACATCTAGGAAGGAAGATTGAGAAGTGAAGGATAGCTGTTGTGAAACAGAAGAATGGAGGCCCTGTGAAAACAGCCAAGTGGAGAGAAAAGCAAAGAAAGTATCACTGGAGAATTAAGAAAATCAGCCCTTCATGTTGAT
Organism: Apteryx mantelli; assembly: GCF_036417845.1. Classification (NCBI taxonomy): domain Eukaryota; kingdom Metazoa; phylum Chordata; class Aves; order Apterygiformes; family Apterygidae; genus Apteryx; species Apteryx mantelli. Next base: position 32,867,110 of record NC_089978.1, read on the forward strand.
TCCACCACCATGCAGTGGACATTGCCATTGGCTTCTAGCTGGCTGGGGGAACGCATGGCAACTGGCCAGGACTGGGTACACTGGGAGAATTCAGAGAGTGAAGAAATAGCTTCAGCTTCTGAAAGAGGGGAAAACTGACAACAGGGTCATCAGGGTAGAGTTCCTCCTGCAACTGATCCCTGGGGTCTTCCCAAAGATGGATGAAAACGGACAAGGAGTTGCTGATAGCAGATACTGATGGCTCTGTGTATTTAAGATTGGAGAGGAACAGTAGAGACAGTAGTAGTATTTACAGGAGAAAAAATTCTTAGATGTTATCTACAAATAGAGACCCATGGGAAGAGCAAGAGTCTGTGAAACAGCTATTTTAAGAAATACAAGCTACAACAGTACGAGTAAAGTAATGCAAACCTAGAGATGTTCCCAGATAAAGGAAACATTCCCAGTATTATATGGTTGACACTGTCTTCAGTGTCAAATGATTGAAACAATCCCTGGCATGGCTTTGGCCTGGACCACGATGTAGTCTCCCAAATGGTTTCCATGCATGATTTAGAAGTTAGGACCATTTCCAGTAGGTATCTTGGAAGAGGCAAAGGGTCAGAGAGACTGAAAATTTGGAAGTTTAGCAGTATAGACCTGAGCCATTCAGTTCAGTGTTAGAGAATGGTTCAGCACTCTTATAACTAGCATAGCTGTAGCCATAGAGATTGCAAAAGATCTGGAAAATGAGCTGAAGAAGAAATAGGAATGACTAAAAGCCATTATAACATACTCATCTCTGGTATTTCAAAATTCAGGGCAAGAGTTGAGACAAGGTCTGCTTGATAAATAGCAAATTTCTGAGTAAAATCATAAATGAGTGCATGAGAAAATAGACAGATCTGAATTGAGAAAAAGGGTCCTCAGCCACAAAAACAATTTTGGCTGGCTCCTGAAGCAGGGAAATGATGTTGAAAAATATACCAACAATTACCTACAACGCAAAGGAACCAGCACTGATTACAGGGAACTAAACCTTCCTGTTTTAAGTACAAATATCTGGCCCAAGGAGTAGACTGCAAAGAGATTTTACAATACAGCTGCCGCTCAGGTGGGGCATCCATGATCCAGCAGTAAGAGGAACTGAAGCATTTCCTACTAAGGGTAAAAGAGAAAACCTATGCTGAGATGCTTGGGAGAAGAGAGACCCTGACAAAGGAGTTGCTTTTGTAGGAAATGTTACTAAATTGTACCTCAAATGAATGGGGATGAATGAATTAGCCAGTAAGTCCATATTCCCTTTTACTCTCAGTGCAATGAAAACACAGACACCACCATCAGGACTATGAACTGTGTGTAGTTTCACAGCACCAGAGAAAAGAACAATATCAGAAAACTGATAGACAATATTCTAGCTAATACAATGGCTGAATGTTTACACTTTGTTTTTGGTAACCCAAACCGGTCTGTCTGTTGGCAAAGGAAAGTGCTTGGAGCCTAGCTAAAGAGCAGCTATGAGGTGCCCTGCCAAATCATGCCTGGGAATGATTTGCCTGAGCCAAGGCTACCTATGGATTTGGGGTGAGTAGGGTATCCCAATGTCACTACCAAAAAATGCTTAAAGGAAAGTGATGGCTACTCTGACAAGCCACCCATCTTCAGCTCTCCAGTCTGAATAAAAATAGGTACTGTATGTATAGCCTAGCAGGTAATCTTCATTTTGACTCCAGAGCAAAGCTTGAACTCATACTTCTGTATCTTCACTTTGTGACTGCACTTCCATCAGGTGCTGGAGTGGCATTTCACTAACCAAGACATTATGCACAAGGCCAAGTGTACAAAGTGCAGACAGCTTTCTTAGGCACATAAATTATCAAAAATTTCCTAAAAATGCTGAAGGGCCTGCCTGAGTTACTTTAGAGTGCATCTGATCTTGAGGGGCTGGGCCTCTTGTTGTAAAACAAATCTTTTTTACCTCCTGAATTCTGCCTGGATAATTTTTGGTTGAAGACTGATTGCCCATAGCAACTTATTGGCAAAAGCTACAAAAAGCATTCAGGAAATAGCTTAATGACTTTGATCTAAGCAACCAGAAGGTTAAGACTCTATGTCTGTCTAGTGCTTGCATGGCTGAATGTGAAAGGTAGTCTCTTTTTAAGGCAAAACTACTTACACGTGCAGTAAGTGAGGTTCTTTAAAGTGGATCAATATGCATTCATTTCTGGTACACATGAACATCATGGCCTCTCCTGTGAGAACAACATGATTTAAAAGTGAATAAAACATAGAATAGTAATTTTGAAATAATTTTGGACTTTTGTCTCATTATGACCATATGTCAAAAGAAAGTAATGTTTGAGGCACTTTGTAGAGCTTGTCTTTTCCAGTCTACCAGTGGAAAGAACTTCTACTAAGAGGTCATCTCCATAACGGTATAGAAAACAAGACTGGAAAACATCAAGAAATACCTAAATGATATCTAATTAGGGAAGTATTTTGAATAATTTTTGCTTACAGTGCTTCCTTCACACACTCCCTTGTACTGGTAACAAACAGCACTGCGTATCTTAAGTGCGCAGGGAGATAAAGACTGCAGAATACAGAAGTGTTAGTTAAGGCAAAGGGGACACATTCTCAAATGGAGTATTTTGTTTTTAAAGGTGTATGTTTCTGGACATTATTTGTATGGGTTAATTATATGGCATCTTAAATACTCCCTCCATCACTATTCTATTTGAAGTAAATTGTTTTACTATGTCCAGCACTTGAGATCCCAAAACATCACAGTGTGATTTCAGGACAATGTCACTACTGTTCATTACATGTTTGCTCTCTCTCCTTGCCAGGTGCTAATGAAGAGTGATGGGCTTTGTTGTTTTTATTGTGGGAGAGCGATGATATGTCAAGGATCTGAAAGGTGACAGATGGCCGTCTGTCAGAAAGTACAGAGTCTTTGAGCCAATACTTTCTACTAGCATCAGAAGGGAGTCCAAGAGCACTGCAGCCCCCTGAACTGAATGCATGCTGGAGTACTTCAAATAAACTGGGCTATGGTAGTTCAATTTCCAAGGGCCAAAAATGTGGACAGTAGACTAATTAATGTGGTGCTCATTGCATTTCCGGTCTCTAGTTCAAGAATATCTGCATGTAGATGGAGGACAAAATTCTGAAAAATGAGTCTCCATGTTGATCTGAGCACAGACTTGGAGAGGGGGTTATTTTTTCAGGAGATACATTTTAGTGTTGCCTGCAGTTTTATGAACTGAGCAAAATAAACATATCTAGAGACCCAGATACCTAGAGAAGCCCTCCAACACCTTCTACAGGAGCTAGAAACCAAAAAGAAATTAATTCATACCTCCATTTAATTCTGATGACTTGAACAGACAGATTAAATGATTATGAATTACTCAGGTAATCCTAAGAACTCTCATTTTCCTGACCTTGTCAATAAGTGCATTATATTCTAGCAGTTATTACATGCTTTGTTGTTGTCTCAGAATAGATGTTGACTTAAAAAATACAAACCTTTCTCACTTTTTCATTAGTCTTGTAATTGTATATTTCTTATTTCTCAGCTTTAAGAGTCGGTTGTTACTTTTATGCAGTTTCTGAAGAACTTCTTTACAATGTCAATGTTTGAAGGTAAATTTAGTCCAAGCCAGTCCAAGCTATATCCATGCTATATCTTGTCTAGCATCTACTAACACAAGTGACAAAGACTGAATAAAGCTGTCCATGAGAGAAAGCGCATTCAGAGTCAAATCACCAGCGTATCTTGAGGATTTCCTCTGGCATGGAGTTAAGCCCTGAATACTTTCTTCTATGGAGGGAGCTTACAGGTCTCAGACAAAATTGACACAACTAAGGAGCACCCATGGCCACTATAGACCACACGTGAGTGAGGGGAGGACTGTTCTTTGGGAATTATATTTGGGTGTGAGGAAGGAGTGGGGTGGGATTCGGGAGCTCTGATGCAGTGTCTTGGGATACAAGAGACATGTAATCAAGCAACGCACATTTTATCTCTGGTAAGAGCCAAGAAACGCTTCTACTGCCAGGCTTAACACTTCTGTGGAGTCTGTGGGCGAACAGCAGAGGCTCTCGTGAGAAAATCACACACCTGCGGTCCTACAGAAGCCACAAAAGACTCCAACTGTGTGCAGTCTGGCATTCCTTGAAATCAGGCACACAAGGGGACCCAGGCCAAGGCGACCAGAGTGGACTTGGCAGGAAATAGGTAACACTGAGATAAGTTTGGATGACCAGAGCCCCCCACATCTCACTGTCCCCAGCCCCATGGCACAGCGAGGCTCTCGCAGGTGGGACGCACGTGTCTCTGCATGTCCAGGTAGACACGCAGAACAAGACAGTGGCCTGTACTCCCAAACAGCTGACCAACACATGGTAACCCATGCTCCAGGGGGAAAACAGCAGGGAGAAAGCAAAACCAGGGCAGAAGCCAGGCTCTCAGGTCCTTCCCTAGGTAACCTGTCTCTGGCTTCCAGCCTCCCTCACCAGTCGTTTGGGTAATAGCAGCTCTCCTCCAAGGGCTGAGCCCTGGCAGAGCCCTCTGAGATGGCCCAAGGCAGGTCCAAAGGATGTGCCAGAGAGTTCTCTCGCTCCCTCCCAAACAAGTGGTGACTTAATGAAGATGAATCTGAAAGGTCACGGCTGGTGCAGTTTGCATTAGCATGAGCTTGTGATTTGGCCTAACAGCCTTTCAGGAAGCAGAAAGGAAGATAGGGAACAGAAACTAGAACGATAAGAGGCAGGAACGTGTGAGTTCCCACAAATCTAGCAGTTACTCACAGCATCCTCCTCTTTTTCTTTCTTTTTCTCATATGCTCCCCATGCTTCAATGCCTGTGCTGCATAGGGCTAGTGTTTTGAGTGCTGGGGCTTTACGTGCACGTGGACAGACAGGTGAGTCATGGTGCACTGTATAATACAACCAACAGTTCCAGCTCTGGGAGATGGACTTTGATGCAGTGATGGACACGGAGGCATAACAGACTCCATCAGAAGAAATGGGACGGAGGGTCTGGCAAGCCAGAGGGCCAGAGGCGTGCAGATATGCTAGTCGTGTCCTGCAAGGGCCAGCCTGTCATTTCCAGCAGCGGAGGGGAGCCTGACTCTGGGCCACTAAAACAGCCCTCCCTCAGAGAGGAGTTTCTGCAGAGAGGAGAGGGGTTGCACATCCCACCCAGGCAGTGGAAGAAGGGACAAATGTTGTGTGCAGATCTGGGAGTGCTGGGAGGTACTGGGATGAGGGCATGCAGGCCATGTATGCACAGGTGTGTCCTACATTCTGGGAGATTTGGGACTTCATACAGAGCGGGGGTCCAGGGTGCGAGGCAAGCCGGAGCTGATGAGGGCTGGCAGTCAGGGCTAGCTGGAAGCAGTGCCTCCCTCTGGGTGCTGCTGGGGGGCACCCTCGCATTGCTCCCGCAGTTTGCTGCAGGACTGGGATGGCAGGGATGGCCGCAGCACTTGTCTCAAGGGTATTGCTGGCAGCTTGGTAACAGGCTGCTGTAAATGCAGCCAGAATGCCTGCATGCCTAGCCACAGTGCCCACAGACTTAAATACATCACATAAAATTGGATAATTCATTGGCCACAAATCTACTCCCCCTTCTTGTAGCTGACTTTAATAGCTTTTCATAACAGATTTCATATAATGTGAGCCACAGGATGGCAAAGCCTCTATTAGACAGACTTGTTAGTAGTGAAGCTTCAGTTTGCCTTTGAAAAGGTCAGACTTTTCCCTTCTGTATTTGGAAAAATGAGTAGTCATGTTATAAATTACTAAAAATACCTAAAAAGTGACTTGGAATCACTTCTCCAAAATACATCAATGCTCCCCTAAAGTGAATTGGTCTTGTGTGAACAGGGAGAGCAGAATCTCTGTCAAGCTGGTTCTTGCACTCTTAATGAGTTCTTTGGATGCTTATTTGTTATATAATTTTACCATTTGCTATTTGATAAAGGATTTTTTTTAACCTTTCCAGTAATCTATTGATTTCTGTGAGAGCTGTGGGTGTGAGTATTCTTTGATCTTACAGAATCACAGAAAGGTTGAAGTTGGAAGGGACCTTTAGAGATCATCCAGTCCAACCCCTCTGCTCAAACAGGGTCATCTACAGCATGTTGCCCAGGACCATGTCCAGATGGTTTTTGAGTATCTCCAGGGAAGGAGACTCCACAATCTCTCTGGGCAACCTGTTCCAGTGCTCTGTTAACCTCACAGTGAAGAAGTTTTTCCTTATGTTCAGGTGGACTTTCCTGTGTTTCAGATTGTGCCCGTTGCTTCTCGTCCTGTCACTGGGCACCACTGAGAAGAGTTTGGCCCCATCTTCTTTACCACTTCCCTTAAGATATTTAAATGCATTGATAAGGTCCCCCCTTAGCCTTCTCTTTTCCAAGCTAAATTGTCCCAGTGCTCTCAGCTTCTCCTCATATGAGAGATGCTCCAGTTCCTTAATCATCTTTGTAGCCCTTCATTGGACTTACTCCAGCAGCTTCATGTCTCTCCTGTACTGGGGAGCCCAGAGCTGGACCCAGCAATTCAGGTGCGGCCCCACCAGGGTGGAGCAGAGGAGAAGGATCACCTCCCTCAACCTGCTGGCAATGCTCTTCCTAATGCAGCCCAGGATACCTTTGGCCTTTGCCCCAAGGGCTTGTTGTCAACTTGTTGTCCACTAGGACTCACAGGTCCTTCTCTGCAGAGCTGCTTTCCAGCGGGTCAGCCCCCAGCCTGTACTGGTGCATGGGGTTATTCCTCCCCAGGTGCTGGACTCTGTACTGGTCTTTGTTGAACTTCATGAGGTTCCTCTCTGCCCAGCTCTCCAGCCTGTCCAGGTCCCTCTGAATGACAGCACAGCCCTCTGGCGTATCAGCCACTCCTCCCAGTTTTGTATCGTCAGCAAACTTGCTGAGGGTGCACTCTGTTCCTTCATCCAGGACATTGATGAAGAAGTTGAACAAGACTGGACCCAGTACTGACCCCTGGGGGACACCGCTAGCTACAGGCCTCCAACTAGACTCTGTGCCGCTGATCACAACTCTCTGAGCTCTGCCATTCAGCCAGTTCTCAATCCACCTCACTGTCCACTCATCTAGCCCACACTTCCTGAGTTTGCCTGTGAGGATGTTATAGGAGACAGTGTTGAAAGCCTTGCTGAAGTCAAGGCAGACAACATCCACTGCTCTCCCCTCATCTATCCAGGCAGTCATTTCATCATAGAAGGCTATGGTTAATCAGGTTGGTTAAGCATGGTTTCCCCTTGGTGAATCCATGCTGACTACTCCTGATCACCTTCTTGTCCTTCATGTGCTTGAATCCTCACTCATATGTGCATCATTTTCTAAATTCCCTGCCAATTCCTGTTAGTGGAAGAAAGCAAGTCGTTACCTGTAGAGTGGTTCATATGACATTTTGCAGGCATCTACATTATAACACTATGTTTTGTTTACTGAAGTAGCTTCAGGAATAAAATCCCTTAGTGAAATGGTTTTCAGTTTGAATTCAAAACTTCTTTATATATACATAAATATGTATATATATGACTGGTCAGGAAGAGCTGTAACAGAGATTCAGATGAGTATCCTCCTCTGGGCATCCTCTCCAGCACAGAGGGCGGCAGTGGCAACTATTTTTCACCAAGTGGTTTCCCAACTACAACATACTTTTTGCTGGGACCCACTTGAACATCCTACTGTTGTTGCCATTTATGGAGCTCTTAGCACAGACTGAAATATGTCAGATAGATAGGTGCAAGTGTTACATATTAATTGGTTGTTAAGCCTCTGTACCTGTATATTAGTATTTACTGAGTATTCAAATGACTTCTATCTACTTTATTACATACTGTATTTTGGTTTTCTCTGATGTAAACTAAAAATCTACAAAATGAGAGGTAAGAAAGGGAGGAAATAAGGGGTTAGTCTCATACCAGTGGTAGTCAGTCACTTCCCATGTGAACCTGCCATAAAAACAATATCGGGGCTTGCAGGTGCGAGGCCATGAAAAGAGCATGAAAAACAACAAGAGCATGAGAACAACAAGGGAAAAATACTGTTTTAGAAGCTTTGAAAGATGCTGCCACAGCAGTTTCAGTGAGAGGTTAGGGCTGTGAGTAAAAAGCAGGGTGCTGGGCTGCAAATAGTGTTAGCAAGGCTAAGGCACAGAGGTGTTTGCAACATCCACCCCATGGGCTGGGCAGAAAGCATCTGGCCAGGTGACAGACACTAGCTGCAGCAATGTCACATCCCCCCAGGCCACCCAGGCAGGTGCTTTCTGCTGAAACAAATCTCAGCATCAAAACAGTGAGTCACAGAGAGAAATTCTCAATTCAGGGCTGCCGATGTGGGAAAAGAACCTGAAGGAAATCAAATGGATTCAAACTGTGATTCACCTTCAGGCACTCTGCAAAATCCTTCTTGTTTCAGCAGTACCACTGGAAAGGCCAGAAAATCCCAGTGCCACTGAGGACTCCACTCGGAAGATCCAGTTTTACCTCAGGGGCACTTTGATTTCTATGCATGCTGTAGAAAACCTTGTGACAGATACAGATTTTGGCCAGTAGAACAATATAATCATAAATCTGTTATCCAGGGTGGGTAGACCAATATAGAGGTTGGATCATACTTTACAAAGGAACATAACATACAGAATTAAAAATATTATAAGTGAAATAGCTCTGTTGAGCTAACAGTTCCTTTTTTTGGCTATTTGTATTACTCATCAGAAAGAAAAAGCCATCAGCACCTCTTGAAACAGCTGGAATATACATGGCAGAGACAACTCATTTCAGTTCATAACCAGAGACATCTGTCCTTCAGGAAAAAATAACTGATTTTAGGTGGGAAAGATTTTTAAAAACCACAGTGATATACAGAAGACAAATTGGACTACATCAGTTGCATGCGAAAAGGCACTGCAAAACCTTTTTTGTAGGCAGATGAAGCAAGCAGGGTCTCTGAGGTCTTCCTTAAACATGAGTTAGGATGCCTTGGTGTAGGTTGGCTCTGCTCTGCCCTTAGAGATTGTCTGTTACTATGAGGCTGCTCAGGTGACCCAGGAGCATGGAGAAGTTATAATAATGTCATTAACTTTCTTTCACATTTCATGTAGACTGGCATATACTCTGATAATAACAATAATAAATCATAAAATAGGTATAAAAGGAAATATTTTAAAAAGAATATCTATATAAAGCATTCCACACCAACAAACTCAAAAACTGTGGGAAATATAATAGCAGTTGTCCAAAGATAGCAGAAAGAGATGCAAAGCTGGGTCTTGACAAATGCCTATTTCACTGGTTTACATGTGAAGCTATTAAAATAAAATTGTGAAAAAATATCCATTGAAAGAAAGAAGTTGTCTCAGTAATGTGACACTGGCGCCATCTAGAAGAGGAATAAAACATGCACCAAAGAAAAGTTAAGTTGAAGCAGAAAAAAAAGAGCTCAGCTTTACTTACAAAGTGTAAAAAGGACATTTCTCATGCACAGGATGTTTATGAATTATAAGGACACATTTCAATGAGAAGTGTTCTTTCCAAGCCTCAGTGATACTAAAATAAAATACTTCAATGTTCTTTTTATCCTAGGTGGAAGTGCAAAGGGAAATCAGAAACATTTCCAGAGACCAATACCTTCTGCTCTTGGGGAGACCAGAGCAGAAGAATCTCTTTTTACAACACATACTGCAAACAAATTCATGGTATATCTGCTCTCCAAGCTAGGAAAAACACTGCAGGAGCAGCACTGCACTTGTCTTGCCAGCATTTTGATGAGTAGCTATTCACGATATCCTTACTGCAGTCTGGGATTCACAAGCATTTTGGATGTTATAAATACTTGTATTCTGACATGACAGTCACCGCACTGGTGTGCATCAGACACTTGGAGTCTCTCCTGGATGTGTAGGAGCCACAGCACAGCTCAAACGATCGAAGTCGCCAGGGATCAGAGGAGGCATCTGCAGAATGTCCCGCTGGACAGGAACTCCCACCCATGGACTAGCTGCCAGAGGGCTCATATGACTCTTGGTTTGATTCTTCTTCTTTTGTGTGCTTGGCACAAGAAATTCCCTGCTTTTGGTAGAAATTGTCTAACATGTTTCCCCAGGACTAGACAGGGAAGATTTCAGTGCTCAAACCCTGGCTGCACATGCATGTTGCTCTGAGGCTATTTGTCCACCATCATTAATTCAAAAATGGAAGGTGAGAATAAAAGAGATAAAAGCTTTGCCAGAGCATCCAGGTAAGACGATACTCAACACAGAGAACTGTCACAAGCCTATTTAATAAAGGGCTTATGTATGATTTGTGTGCCTGATTCATGGGGGAAGCCAGCAAAACTCATGGCAGAAATCTTGAATAGGGTCATATAATGAACTAGAGGTAGCTAGTAAAAATGCCAGAGTGAGTTTTATCAGCGATATGGTAGAAGCTGAGCAGAAGTATGAAAGATCCATTTGTCTCTGTTGTTGTGGAATTACTGACTTTATAAGGCTGTGGTTTGGAGCTGCACACTGGTGACCGCATGAAGGGCTTTGGTCATTGCTGTGGTGCAAATAGTGCAGACTGGGCACCCTGAGAAGCCAATGTGGCTGAGAATTTTAGTTGTCGTAAGGGAAATATTAATGATTTGTCTGTGGCACAGACTGATAAAGGGCAAGGAAGTCTTGTGATGTGTTGATTTCTCAATGTGGGTGTATTTAGAGAGCGATCAAAATGTTTGACACTGAGCAATAAGGACACTGTGATAAGGCATTTGAGAGGTTGGGTGGTTGTTGCACCAGCAGTTCTGATAAGATATGTGTAAGGTCACTGAGACCTTACAAGGTCTTGGTATAGCAGTGGTATAAAGACACAGATGTAAGTGAATTGATGCTTGACCAGTGGGACACGAAACAAAATGCACTGTTGGGTATATGTAAATTAGATGGTTTGGGCTTTAAAAGGCATTGCCTGAGGAATGTTTTTGGAAACACCCTCCACGCTCATCACATCTACATCTGTTGTTTCTCTTCTTCTGGCAAGCAAAGCAGTTTGTGAGCATGAAAAACATAATAAGCTAATATGAAGTGGTTCTTTGTGATTTTTTTTTTGATTTTAGCAATTAAAAACATTACCTCTTGATTTCTGTTTAACTAAGCTTATGATTTAATATTAAAGGCTTAGTGTGAGTGATCCAAGTCATTCCTAGCTAAAATAGCCAGTGTTTTTTGGGCTATGTCTAAACTCAGTCTAATCAGACGGTAATCAGTGCATATGATTTCAAGAGCAATGGGATTAAAATAAGATTCAGAAATGGACTCCAGACTTTCTGGCCTCTGAATTTTCCAGACATTCAGAACTGAGTCAAGATTTTGATATGGAAAACCTGAAATGTTGGAAAGCTGGCAGCTGTGTTTGAGTATACCTCTGAACTTTGAAGGCTGGCACACTTTTCTCCCTGAAGTAAGTGCAAGTGGTAGCACTCGTGGCATGACAGGAAGCCAACAGGACCAATGTCTTGATGAGCTCAGGCTTTTTTGGGGGTGAGAAATCTGCAAGCAAAGCCAAAATACTACAAGACAAACTACCGTAAGGGGAAGGTAATTTGTCTGAACTGGAGTCCCACTACTGTGCTGGGGAGCTGACCTACATGCTGCTGGAAGTGCTACCTTTCAGAGGTAGCTTCGAACAGCAGCCAAGAATGTCACTCAATGCCAAGACATCTTCCCTGTAGAAAGTCCTGTAAAGAGCTATTCCCAGGAGCCCTTTTTGCTGGGCTGAGGTAGCTGAGGAGAAGGTCCCGATGTGACTTCAGGAGAATGAAGAGCCAGACTAAGGTGGCTGGGGAAGGGAAGGGGGCCAAAAGGAAAGGAGGTCTGGGGCAGTAGGACCTGAACTAGTGGAAATTATAAGCTATGCTGGTGAATGAGGCAAGGGAAGAAGAAGATAGCTGTGTGGTTAAGCTGACTGAATACTGCTCTGGAGAAGGAGATTCTGCCTTTCCAGGAGAGTGCAGTCCTGTGTGGTGTATTTTGGGGGGCTTATCTCAAATATTGTGAGCTGATCTGCAGAAAATATAACTACACAGAACTAAAGCTGAAGGCAGTGAGATCCTTCCAGTTTGATCTGTGTATAATGCAAAGTACACCAAAAAAACTCCTTGGCATCTCAAAATGAACACTCAAAATTAGCAGATTTTTTATGTTACTCTGTCAGTGCCTCACCTCTCAACAGACAAATGGGAGTTGTGCTGTCCCCTCAGTTTAGAGGAGTCTTATAAAAATTTTATAAATTATGAAGCATTCAGACATTAAAGTAATATGTATTAGGGCAAATCCCATAGAGAAATTAATCATTGCTTTGAAAAAGGGAACAGAACAGTGTGCAGTAAACAAGGTTGATGGACCAGATTTATTTCACCTAACTTTCAATACTCACTTAAAGTGCATGAGATAGGCATCTATTCACCTTAGGCTCCCTCTTGCAGAAAAGAGAGAGAGAGAGAAACACTTCCAGAAAGTAACTCAGATCTTACACTGAACTGAAAACCCCTCAGGAAGTGCTTATGTCTCTCCACTGGCTCCAGAGGGAGGCTTGGACCTCCCCTAACTTAAGAGCCACTAATCCGGGCCTAAGGCTGAAGACCGAGGAAGGATAAAATAGACTGCTGAAGAGCTGCTTTTGGACAATTAAGGTTGCCTGTATAATTTTCTTCTGGCATCTCCCAACTTCTGAGAAATTGGGTCTGAAGCCTTTGTGCTCTTTTAGTGTAGCTTGTTGTGCAAGATGTATAGATAGCTCTCATTTATTTAGGACACCTCTGTTGCTGGATCCAAATGAATCAGTCTCAGTTTCTTGGCCAAAATGGTAATAAAGGGTTGATAATAGAGCTTTGTCTTTTTTTTTTTTTTTTCCTTTGCAGCTTCCGTTTTCAGTTTTGGTCAGACACAGGATTTCTTTCTCCTTCAGAAATGCACCTATGTGCTGCTCCATCATCACAAATGAACCTATGAGTTAAGTTTTAGATGATTTATTTAATACAGTGTACATTGCCCTTGTATTTAGGAGGAGCATTAGGTAATCAAAGTATGCCAGAAATGAGCAGGATTTTTTAGGGGAAATAAAAATCTCTGTGCCATGCCTGGATTCTAGTTGTCCCTTAGGCTGTGTGAGAGAAAAGGACGTGCATTCGGCAGATAGTACCCTCTACTTCTTGCACCTGTGGGTGGCTGAAAAAGAGGTTCCAGGCAGACCCCCTAATTTGAGTATAGGCTGGTATCTGAACACTATTTCTGGAGGGGGATATATAAAATACATCTCTAAAAGATGGTGTCAGAGCAACTTCAAAGCGAGCTCTCCCAAGAGCCCCCGGAAAGCTGGGCCTGGCTCAGCACCCCTCAGCAAAATGCATTTGGCCGGAGCTGCTGGTGAGGTACCACTTCTCATCTTCTCCTTTTCCTGCTGCTCTGGGTGGAAAAGCCACATCACAGCATATCCCAAACTGGCATAATTATATATGGAAGCATTATTTATAGAATATAATTATGTAAGTATCACTCTGTCTTTGGCATGAATTGCATACAGCATCGTTCTTCCTATAGTCTTTTCTGCTGAGGGAGTTAGCTGCCGTAATGATTTACACACTTGAGTATGAAACATTGAGTTACTGGCATTATTTCAGAACAACAACCATTTCCCACTAAGTTGTTTTTGTGAAGTTTCACAGAAATAAAACATACTTTAGGAAAGATAATTTTGCTCCAATTTCTAACATCTCCCTTTGTATGTAAGTGAATAGTTACTGCTGTTGACACCTGACAACACCCAGAGATTGATATAGCACACAGTACCATGTTTCACGAAGCAAACATGACATGCATGGTGTCACGCAATGCTTCTTAAAAGGAGCACAATGGGAACTACCAAACAACAGTCTCCACCACCACTACCATGCCTCTTTTGCAGTCTACAGGTAATTATTTATAGGCAATCTGGAGCTTGATGAAGAATTAATTATACACCTGCAGCTTTAGTAAAGTTGAGGTCTGCTTTTTCTTTACTTTTTTTCCCAAATCTACATTCATCCATGGTATGTCAAAATTTGTCTCCACAGTATTGAGTGTTTGTGTATTATTGTGTACTATTGTGTAGTTTGTGGCTGTAAGTTAAACCTTCAAACCATTTTGCTCTGGCTTAGTCATTTCTTCCTCTGGAGTAGCTCTAAGTTTGGGTACTGCTCTCTCATTTTTAGTCATTTCAGAATGAACATCCTATTACCTCCATGATCTGATTCCATTTATATAGCATTGGCTAAGACCACAGGAGATGTTCAATGTGCCTTTTAATTCTAAGTGGTCTAAACAATATCTTGCAGTCAACTCACACAAAACTGGAAGATACCATTATAGTGATATTTAAACATATAAATTTAGTAGTGCAGGTGATGCTATTTCATTCCGGTTAGTGCTGAATTGTATGCAACTTAAAATCTGTGTAATTTTACTTACATCACATTCTTCCTTTATTGTAAATGGAAGGAAAGAGGCATGTCTAAGCATGGTGCATCTGACCTATTTTAGACATCTACATTAAGATGAAAAGAATCATGCCCCAAAACACCCATGCCTCTCCGTGGCTCTATATCGCAACTAGCTCAGACAGTGACAGTGACTTGACAAACCGTCTGATCTGCTCTGAAGGATTCCACCCAAAAGGTTTAGCTTAAAAGGTCAGTATGCTAAAAGCTTTATACCTAAATGAAAATGAGAGCTTGGCGGTGCCTATACAATCTGCTGAGAGCAAAGGTAGAGCGCAGGTGAAGAGTCCACGAGACATGAACTTGTCGCTCTTGGCAGGACCAGCCCTGACTGGAAGGGACCGATGAGCTCCCTCTTCTCTCCTTGGTGCTAGAGCTGCTCACCTGTTTGATCCCCTGCAATGTGCCTTTTCCTCCATCCCTGTGCATTTGTTGAGCAGCATAAATAACTTTATCATTCACACGCAACATGGCCTGAAATCCAGGAAAGCCAGACAGAGTACTATGGCCATGGTCTTATTTTTCTTTATGTTGGTTCATGGTCTTGCAGAAAGAAATCAATACCTGCCTTGGATTATTTGGAAGAGTTCAATAGCAAAAAATCATCTCCATGTTCTTATGTCCTGTATTTCTAAATTCAAACAAGGTGTTGGTTTCAGAGTTTCTGGCAATCATCACCAGTTCAATAACTTTTCTTCACAAAGCAAATGTATCTGGTCTGACTTTTAGGACCAATTAAAAATTTTCAGAGGAAAGCTGTCAGCAACAGCCAACATAAATCTTTCCCTTCTGACCAGTCTTCCCTGCAACTAGTCATCATTTGCTTGTAATTGTATTTTCACATGTTACAGTACTTCTTTCTTTGGAGAAACATATGGGAATGACATCTAATAACACTTTCCAACAACCCACGCTTTTCCTGAATTCTGGCACAAACAAATTAATAGATACATCTCTAGGCAGGCAAAGACCCTATCAGCGAAATTGCCTGCAGTAATAGTATGCCCTGCAAGTGTGATTATAGCAGGTTCTGGTTGACTTGTGGGTGTTCGAAGCTGATGTATGTTGATGAAGGAAGACTACAGAGGCAGACTGTGGACTGCCACAGGGCAGATTCTCAGCACACTCCAGCTGCTTTGCTTGCCTCCAGTCATCCAAAGCAATCAGAAACCAGTCCTAATGGGACCATTAAACTGAGTTAATGACTACTTTTTGTCATTGGAACAAGTAAAGCATAAAGAGGGCAGTGGTGATTCTAGTCCTGGATGTTTTCAGCATATATTCATTATAATTGAAGTGACTGGGCTGAGGATCTTGGGCATAAATCCCATCATAAACAATCTGTATAATTCTTTTATGACGTCAGGGGGACTTGTGTTTATAAAAGATCACAAAAATGGCATGTGTGGGGGAGGCTATGTGACCAGAAAGCATGATATCTCATGAAGTGTCATGTGTCTGATGTACTTTGCTATGGAACAAATAAATGAATAAATAAGATGTGATCTTCTTGCCTACCAGACCTGACATCCCTAAGAGAGAATGGATTCACAACAAAATTGAAAGCAACGATTTCCTGATTCTTTGGTTCACTCTCAATGCATCTTAAATTAGCCTGGAGACTGCTTTAATTTGCAGTAATAAGCCTGTGTCAGCTGTACATGGCAGAAGTGGGACACATTTCTGCCACTCCCTGAAATAAAGCTACCTGCACAAACAGAAGCTGTTAAATTAGGCAGTTTTTTCTAAAATCCACTATTTAAAACAGACTAAGTTAACCAAACCAACCCACTCTAGCTCTTTCTTCTAATTTTCTCTTTCTAATTTCCTAATCTCACATTTGCCATGTTTTGATGTCACACCAGCACCGTCCAAGTGATTACTGGTGGTAGTAAACAAAATTTTGCCTTAACCTTTTCTCATCCAGGGGACATGAGTTCTGAGTTTCAAGGTTTGAAACCTATTTGGAAAGAGGGACACAAAGCAATGTCTCCTTTGGGTCTCTGCCAGTTTGGTTCTCCATCAGTCCTAACACAACTATCATCTGCCTTACAATTTGTGACTCAAAACATAAAATACTGCAATGGCTAAAGTAATTACAATATATGTTATGGTCTGAAAAAAATAGCTCATTTTCAGTCACGAAAGAAAAAGTTTTTGTGTTTAAACATGTAATACGAGCTCATGGACAAAGACCAGTAGAAATAACAGGCAGTTAGTCTTCAAAGTTTAGCAGCACTTTACTGAAAGTCTGTTGATGATATCCAGCAAATAACTCAGTCCACTCCAATACCAGACTGTGAATTCAAGAGAAATGTTTCATAGTTTTATAAGTGATCACAGAATCACAGAATGGTTGAGGTTGGAAGGGACCTCTGGAGATCATCTAGTCCAAACCCCCTGCTCAAGCAGGGTCACCTAGAGCACGTTGCACAGGATTGCGTCCAGGCGGGTTTTGAATATCTCCAGAGAAGGAGACTCCACAACCTCTCTGGGCAACCTGTTCCAGTGCTCTGTCACCCTCACAGTGAAAAAGTTTTTCCTCATGTTCAGATGGAAGCGTCTGTGCTTCAGTTTGTGCCTGTTGCCTCGCGTCCTGTCACTGGGCACCACTGAGAAGAGTCTGGCCCCATCCTCTTGACACCCTCCCTTCAGATACTTGTACACATTGATAAGATCTCCTCTCAGCCTTCTCTTCTCCAGGCTAAACAGGCCCAGCTCTCTCAGCCTTTCCTCATAAGAGAGATGCTCCAGTCCCCTAATCATCTTTGTGGCCCTTCGCTGGACTTGCTCCAGTAGTGCCACATCCCTCTTGTACTGGGGAGCCCAGAACTGGACGCAGTACTCCAGATGTGGCCTCACCAGGGCTGAGTAGAGGGGGAGAATAACCTCCCTCGACCTGCTGGCAACACTCTTCCTGATGCACCCCAGGATACCATTGGCCTTCTTGGCCACAAGGGCACATTGCTGCCTCATGCTTAACTTGGTGTCCAGCAGCACTCCCAGGTCCTTCTCGGCAGAGCTGCTTTCCAGCAGGTCAGCCCCCAGCCTGTACAGGTGCATGGGGTTATTCCTCCCCAGGTGCAGGACCCTGCACTTGCCTTTGTTGAACTTCATGAGGTTCTTTGATGAGGATTAACAAATATTCTTTTTCAGTATTATTTGGCTCTTCTAATCGCCTGAAGATATAAGAGTGGTATTCTCAGAATATCTAATTTTCACAGCCACGATGGGGCAAAGAGATTTCTATGGCTGAATGTTAATATATTTTCTTCAAGAAAAGAGGCCAAAACATTGGTGTGGTCGCATTACAGGAGGTGCAAAGGACAAATATCTGACAGACCATGAACTCACTCAGTCTATAGGGGGGCATACAACTATATTGTTCTTCAGAAGACCAAATTCTTTTCAAGTGCAACTAGCAACAGTAAACGTCTTTGTCGGGACACTATATGGTCCATAATATTGCCTGGCTAGCAAAAAAGTATGGCATGATTTTGTAGCTTTGAGGTTACAGACTGATTTAGAAACTGCAAAGCTTGAATGAGACTTCAGTTAAAAATAAATGTTTAATATGTGCTCTCACACCTTTACATGTGCTTAATCCTTCTGAAGATAGATCCTGCAGATATCCCAAAACACATTACATTATGATATCATGAGTACCACAGATTGCAAGGTTTTTCAAATAGTACAGTTTATGTATGTTGAGTGCACTGTATTAATTGCAGGTTAACAACAAGTAGAGGCAATCACAAAACAAGAGTTCTACTTAGGGTAAAGAATCAAGTTTCATAGGGTGCAGAAGATGATTTGGGAATTTCTCTGACATTTTTGAGCAAGTTACCAGAACCTCGCCTCCTCCAAATGGAGTCCATTTGCCCAGCAAGAATAGGGCTTGGGGTGGGGGTTGCAAAACTCCATATTAAGAGCAGAGTGTTTTCTAAAGACACACTGGCTCAAGCCTCAAGCATGGCCTTAGAAAAAGCGACCATAGTAGGAGGAAAGAATGTGAATGGCAGATAACCTCAGCAATACTCCCTTCTTGTCATGCAGAGTGAATTCATATGCCATCTCCAGCAAGATCTACCAGACACTGAAGCCCTGACGCAGCTGCTAGTCCTGTGGCTGCACTGCAGGGAGGTAAGGAGCTCAGCCTGATACATGCCCTGTTGAAAGGTCTCCAATATCTCATTTGTTTTTATCTCCTGGCCAGCACCCATACAGACACTGTGAGACTCTTGTCTGTCTTGTGCAGATTGCCAAATGATCACTGGGAGTTGGGGGCCTTTGGGTTCATCTGGTCCCTTTCACCGGAAAAGGGAAGTAACAATGGAGATGAAAGAATAACAGTGGGCATTATCTGTCTTTTCAGGAAAAGATTAGCATCTCCCCAACAGTTTCTTTGACAGGCTCACAAGGGACATTACCTCAGAGGAGATCATCTGGATAGAAAATTATAATAAGGGTTGTGTTATATTCTGATTTTAAGATGTTATGCCTCCTGTTATCCTGAAACTGTATCCTTTTGCTCTGTCAGTGCCGACAGGCAACAGATCTTACGAAGCTGGTTGTCTGGTGGGGTTGTCCAAAGAAATCTTAAGCGCTACAGGGATAAAATTTCACTGACCAGTTTGTTGTGAGGTCCATGAAATGCTGGAGGCAAAACCGTAAGGACACTTTTTCATCATCAGTAGGTAAATAGGCGAGTGGAAATGTTCAACTAGACCTTAGAGGAAATGAGAAAATATGGGCGTAATCACACACAGCGCTGTGACCAGCTACTCTTCTCTGCATTAGGGAAGTATCTCAGACCTTCTGGAGGCTTTCCTCTCCTCCTTCGGAATTCCCCTTGAGCATCAACTAACAGTCATTGGACCTAAAAGAAGAAAAACCTTCCTCACTGCTTATGTGGTAGGTCTAAGACACAGGCCGGAGGTTATGGCAGAGCAAATCTCTGAAACCTTGCAAAGAGAGACCACCTACAACTGCACACCCAGTCTCACATGTTTTTGTTGATGCTACCCTCCTCAGAATCAATGCTTGAAGCCCCAAAAGCAAGGCCTTTCAAAAGTGTGGAAAAGAGCAGTCAAGCTGCTTACTCAGGGATAAAACACCTTTGAATTTATCACAGGAACCTGGTGAAACCTGGGGCTGAATTACTGATGCCTTCCCAGAGAAGTCCACTTGCAACAGGCCCCCTTCTAGGAAAACTGGTTACTGTTTTGAGAGCTGACTCAGCAAAGGGAATGAGCTCTGTACCTGATGGGAATTTTCCTGACATTTTCTCAGCTTTGCTCAGAAGACCAAAGCAATCCAAGATTTGGATCACATCACACAAAATAGCCTATAGGGAGGCCCTGTAACAGCAACTCAAGAAACTGAAGGGTGTTACAGAAAGGGAGCCGGGAACAAATCTTGATGCAGAAATTAAATGCAGAAAAGTGAAAGACAAAGCCCACCAAGTTAATGGGAAAACTCACTTTTGCTCTGACTTCAAGCATATCAGGATTGTATCTGAGTTGGAAACTCAGATAGAGGAATAGGCTGGCCTATTCCCCTTTCCAAGAGTACCCTCCGCTTGCAGGCACCTGCCACAGCCTCCCAGTTAATGTGCGGTTGATGGACCATCCCAGAAGAGCACAGGCTCAGTACCTGAGGTCAATAAAAGTTGTGCTTTCAGTTTAGTGCCTGAGCCCCAGAACAAAGACGCAGGTGTGCCTGTTCTGGGAACTGCAGATAGCTCATCCCCGCTTTGCCACCTCTGCAGTTCCCGTAGCAGGGCTGACACGGGTTGTGATAAGGCTTCCAGGAGTCACTGTAAGAGTTTCAGCACCCAATATCTGACTTTCCAGAGAGGTTTTTACCCTGTGAACAGATGTGCTTCTGTGCCTGATGCTTCTCCAGGCAGCAATAGGTTTCCACACCAGGCAGACCAAGCCTGGGACAGACTGTGGGACATATGCATATTCTTCTTGGTTTGAAGTAGTAATGTTTCCACACGAATCAGCTGCATATGTAGGGAAGGGTTTCAAATAAGTTTAGATGCTGGAATTTTTGTGGGTTTGTAAAGATTAACAGGTGGATCTTTCAGTTTTGATTTGAAGGGAAAGTCTTCTTATCTCATACATAAATGTGGTTGAAACATGCATTTGTACAAAGGGAGTTTTAGTTTCAAATAATTGGCATTTTCAGATAGCAGCCTCTTTGATGAAGAATTCTTGTCTGTCTCTAATTTTCACAGACATCTTTGCTTAACAGTTTTTATTTTTGGTTGGTCTTTCATTTTCTCTCTTGTGCAAATACATTTGTATAACATCAAGCTCAAAGAGGTCACAATCTCACTTGTGTCTTCTTCAAGTAAATAAATGTAAGACTAATTGCAGTGCACACAAAGTGTGTGTTATTATTTGTCACAGAAATAGCAGCCCTGCTTCTGGGTTCAAGGAGCTTGAACTAAAATTCTGAGATTGTAGATTACTTTTTCCTGGAATTTTATAGACTTTTTTTTTAAAGGCCCTGAAAAGCTTATTCTGAGACAGTGAACCAGTGTCAAAGGGAGTCTGTTTTCAGTCTTTGTGCATGTTTGGACATGTTTGGAAAGCTCTTATCAGATCATTCAAAGAGGGTATGTAAAGCAGAGGAAAATGAACCAGAAAAAAAAAAAAGAGAGAGAGAGAGAAGAACAAATTGCTTCATGAGCTATGCAACTAATAGATAAATCAGACTTCTAGTTTTTGGTCCCTTAAACCCCCTATTCATCTCCCCTCACACACTCATCCTACAGGAACCCAAATCTCCCCCATGTCCTCTTGAGCTGCCCCAATAGCCACAGAAGAGCACGTGGTAGGGCAGCTGGCTGCTGCCGAAGGTAATGCATCGTGACTGAGGGACAAACAGACATGTTTGTCCCTCAGTGGAGACATTCGTCTACATTTCTCCCCTATCAAGCTGTCAATTTTAACAAATCATGTAGGAACATAATTATTTTGGAAACCTCTATCCCTCTGTTTAATTTGGTTGAAATGGGACAATGAGTTTAAAAGTTATTTGCTGGGGGAGAGGGAGGGAGAGAAGTGGATAAATGAAGTGATCACTTTGACCTCATTTTTTTAGAAAAGGTGGTTTAAAAGCCCCAGGAAAATGTAAGCAGTGAGGAACTCCCACAAAATAGGAACAGAGAGAAATAGCGCTAGTAATGTTACTGGCATGATCAAAAAAGAGAGAGCTAGTCAGTACTAAGACTAGATAGCAACACTTAGATCTTCATGTTTGAGGATTCGGAAAGTAATATGTGCTTAAAGTAATCCAATACATATTGAAAATAATACCTAATATATTTTCTTTATTTATTATTTTTTGATGTACTTCTATAAAGAGAAGCCTTTTTTTTCAGCTTATTCATGTTATTTAATAACTTGATTGCAATTAAAATGTCCGGAAAGTTTACTGATTTAAAGTTAAACCTAAGTGCTCAGAGGGTGTGCTCGACTCTTCCTGATGGAGCTGGAGAATAGATGTTTCTAATCCTTTGTACGAACTAGAGTAGAAGAGAGTTAAGTGTGAATAAAAGCTATTTGCTCTGATGGAAACCCACTGAAAACATCACAGTGAATTTCTCTTCTGATACAATATGTAGTTCACCACAGTACTAGAGCATTTCTACACACACGTCTAAATAGCCAAACTCAAGTTGTAATCATCACAAAATCATCCAATGGTTCAGTGGAGTTCAGATGTTTATCATGTTGTCGCTTTGTAAGCAACCATTTGTCCATGAAATCTGAGCAGTAGTAGCCAGGTTTTAATTCATCTTGTTCTAAAGCAGACATCTAAAATAACCCCCTAAAAATGATGATTATTCTCCATTGTCCATAAAGGATATGTGGGTTATTGTATAGGTCTACACCATATGTATCTAAAGGTAGGGAAGATGCCCCCATCTGTGATGCCTGCTTGTGTGGGGGATGGGTCCAGTCTCACTGAGAAACAGTGAAATTTCTCTCAGCTAACATCACCATAAACTCTCCAGTCTCCAATAAGGAGGCCATGGCATCCATACCATTTTAAGGAACATTTTAGATTCATTTAAAAGTGAAGATACATGTACTTCTATGAAGCCCCTTGCTCTTGGGGATCAAGCCAGATTCCTCTTGATATCCCACATTATGAAAAGAATGACTTCTAGCCTGGCATTCTTTATATGTTTACTTCTATCCACATTTATTTGCTCACGTATTTTCTGTCTGTCTCTGAAATGTTTTTCTGCAGAGCAGATGGCAAAGCATACCTGTGCTGGGAAGATTAAGGTATAATTTGAACAAAACTTTCCAGGTCATAATTTGATTCTTATTTATTTTTGCTTAATAGAACCCCAAACTATCAATGTTCCTACTGCTCAAGAAAAAAGAACAAACTGAAGCTTTAAATATAATTTAAAACATCTTTAATTTCAGCTGTGATTACTGAAGTTGAGCTACATCCCTAATCTATTTTCTCCAAAGACAAGCTAATGTTAGTTAGTCTTTTTCTTTACTGTCACTGTTTGTTTCAGTTATCTTCTGGGTTTGATTAGCCATTTGGATTCAAAGAACCAGAAGGAAGAATAGAAAAAAAGAGTTAAATGTCTCTTTACAGAGGATGGATAGGGGAACTCGAAGAGGGATTGCTTTCATCCAGGCTAGGTAGTAGTGTAGCCATAGCTCATCAAAAAGACAGAAATTCCACTAAGAAGGAGTAAAAGCCAAAATCCCTGCAAAGAATAAGCTTCTGAAGAATGGTTCACTATATGAAGTCCCTGCAGGGGACAAAAATGCACAAAGAAAATACTTTTGGTAAATTGGACCTGGGAGAAACTCCTTGACATTTTGAATAGTTCCATCCCTGCACTTGCAAAATGAAGCTTGTACCCAGAAGTCCAGATGGCTTCCAGATGAATAAATATCTATTCTGACCACACCCCATGTAGCCCCATTTTGCTTGTTTTTCTGTTCACTGAATTGTGCTAATCTGTACCCTTATCCTCGCAGTATGTTCTGTCACTTGTAAGGCAATACGCTTCAAAGTCGCAAGCCTTGCTTTAGTCCCCTGGCAGCAAGTCAACCAGTCAGCAGGCAAAGCTGGATAATTACTTCTTATCCTTAAGGAGCTTAACACTTGTTTGCATAGACTTGTGTCCTGGCAACACCAAGGCACTGAACCAGAGAGCAAACTTTCTTTTGCATGAACATTTTCTGTAAAAGAAGAAACACAAGGCCCTTTAACACAGACATAAAATGGTGGTTACCAAGAAGGATCACCAGGGACTAAGATATTTGGACTATCCTCTATGATTGACTTGTTCTCATTTTAACGAAGCACAGACTGAAGGGGTTAATTCCTCTTTCTTTTATGCTCTTATAGAAAAATGTACATGACTCCACTGGCCTAAAGATTTCTTGAAAATTGCCACCCCTTTGCAAAGGCACTTAGAATTGGGCCTGACAAAAGGGCTGTGGAAGAGATGGGAGAAAAAAGTCAGCAAGAAGACATCAGGTTACATGTTCCATGTAACTTTTTAAAACTTTTTTAGTTTATTCAGCACAATTTGCTTCTGATAATTTCTTTGCTGTTTCTCCTGATTGTTACTGTTGTTTTTCATGGCTGAAGCATCCTGACTGGCTCCATCTCGAAGAAATAAATATACCCAGACACTAGTCAGGATAGTATGAAAGTGCTTAAGCAAGATGAGGCCACATCCACTGCTGTTTCTTCCGAGCTGGCTGCAGCCTTTCCATGTCGCTGTTCAGTGTGTAGTTGGCTATATTGGAGTGATGACAGGAGCTGCAGAGTGTCCATCCTACACGCCATGCTCATTCATGAAATAAGGTGATCCTGTGTCCACAGAATAGAGGCCTGGAAGAACTTTGTCAGTCATAAAATTAAGTGTCTTGCAAATGTAGGCAACTGGGTTATACAGACCTGTTCATGGTTTGAAAGCTAAAGCATAAAAAGATGCTTCAATTTTCAATGTAATTCTCCGCTGTTGCTTCTACACACATGTAATTCCAGTAACATTTATGCATTCGCAGTTGCGTTATAACCAGGTAAGCACTGGAGTGAATTAGAGCTGTGTTAAACATGAAGGATGCAGAGAGACAGAAGGAGCAGGACACTCCAGAGTCCAGTACAAACATCATCAAAATATTGCATACACCAAGTGACAGCAGCTCAGCCTACATCCTACCTCCTTAGTCAGTTGTGCTATGCAGGAGCATACCTTAGGCCCATCTTGGGGCTGGATTTACTGCCTGTCCGTAATAACCTTTTGGAGTCCTCAAAGGAAGCCTAAATTGTATATCCAGGGAAAACCATATCTGCTTTCTCAGGGTGTTCTCAAGGTGTTTATCAGCCATACGAACCAGTCCAGCTGTGCCTGACCTCCCCAAAGCACTTGCCTCCTCAGTAAGGTCACCTGGCTGGGAGACAAATCTGCCCGTGGTCTTTCCCAGAGGAACACTAACCCTGCTGTCTGCCAGGGCAGATGGAAAACATAAGCAGCCTTAAATTGGGACAGGAGAAATTGGGATGCTCAGGGAGAGGCCTCAGAAATGCTCTAAGCTTCAGGATCTCAGCAGAAACTTAGGCTTGGGAGACTTTGGTTTGGTGGGTAGCATACTATGCAGCCCTGAACCTGGATTCTTAGGTACTGTACATGCATGATGACTAACCCTGATAAATTGACCTAGTTTCTTGAAGTATATTCTACTTATGTCATGTTTTTAAGATGTGTTTTCTGAACTACAGTAGAGCATTCAGAGCACTTCAAGAGAAATGGGGGTCCTGCTTCAGGGTTTTAATGACTGGACTGCAGGGAAGATAGATTGATATGGAGAAATTTCACCCTGTCTGTGACATTTTTGAGACAGACACGCAAGATTGTTGAGAAAAGAGGGGAGTGGGGGAGAGAAAAGGAAAGGAATACTGTAGAGCATGTGGTATATAAAATGTGTAGCGTTAATGAAAGAGAGAAAAAAAAGGTGAAACAAAAAAGGATGGAATTCACTTTTCATGTAGAGAATTTCATCTGAACTATTCCATTATTAAACTTTAAAGCACAATTTCTGTCTATGACCTCAGTAAATTAATTTTACTTAAATGTTTAGGATTTTGACAGTGCTTCTTTACTCTTCCAAATTCTTCCCTAACAACAAATACTCCCCTGAATGGTACAGCTTCCATTATGTTTTTCAGAGTCATCTTCATTTTCACATTGGAAGAAAAACTGACATGGTGATTGGTAAACTGTCATACAACATGACTTGCTGTTAAAAAAACATATAGAAAAGCTGTGAAACACAGTGCAAGCTATTTCCCAGTCTACAAAAAAGAAGATCAAATTCCTTGTGGTGGACCAGAAACCCTCCTCACTGGAAAAGTTTGAGGGTTTCAGGAATGCTTGACCTGACACTGAAAACTCAAATTGTCCATTGCTGGTCTCAGGAATTCCAGCTCTGTAGTTTCAGCTCCTTCTACTGAGCAACTCATTTTTATTTCTTTCCTCATGCATTGTAAGAATTAATGATTATACCCCAATCTGAGGAAAATACAACCTGTTTTAAAAAGTAAATAAGTTCTATTTCACCTTTCCTACAGAGAGCACTAAATATTGAATAGAGATATTGACTCAACAAGCATATGCTGACATTTGAATATTTGAATTAATTAAATACTTTAAATTCATTGATGAAAAGGATGAAAAGACTTTTACATAAGCAGACCTTGGATATATTCACACCCTGAAATATAAACAAAAGGTGCATAACAAGACACATGCTTAAAGTACACAAAATTATCAAAGGTAATAGAGCAGGTAAGTCTCCTTTACCTGTTCACTGGTTCTCAAATTGCAGGTTAATAATGCTATTAAGAAGCTGAAAAATAACAGCTTAAAAGTTGGTAATAAAGACACACACTTTGGGATGTTCATTGCCTCAAGGAGACCCAGACTTGCTTAACTGATTCACCTTCATTTTGAATTGTTGCTTTATTTTTTGACACTGTTGATTAATAATTATGCCCATCTATGTCTTTTATGTATGGCACTGTATAAACCCTCTTTAGAGCTGATATACCACTGATTTGTGTAGCATTTTATGTGTATCTTAATGTCTATATATGGCGCATATACTATATGATGTGTTTATAGTATAATATAATATTTCTAAGGGCAATATAATAAATTACAACATTTAATATAGAATAAATGACATGCCTCCTTTTTCTAAGCTATTCATTTTTGTATCTTTTAGTATAGTATATAATAAAGCACCTTCAAGGTTAGATTCAGTGTGGGTTTGGGTGAGCCTGGCTGCCCAGCCATTCTTGTATGATCCTTCCTAGACTAAACATGACACATCATCTTTTCTCCCTCTGACCTTAATAAAGAAGGGTCCTCAGATCAGCAAACAGTAACAATGCTTCCTTTGAAAACAAAACAAAACAAAACAAAAAGCAGTCCTTGCAAACACTGAACATTTCCTCATAGGAAGAAAAAAGTGCATATTGGTGTTATTTCAAAAGCTAGAAGCATAATTAAACATCCTCTACTTATGGACGCAGAATGTGAAAAGGGCTATAGGATGGCAGGCCAAAGTTTTACCAAACCCAGTATTCTTTCTCCCCAGCACTGACCAAATCAGTTGCCTAGGAGAGAGCATAAGAACAGGGTAAGTATATATGAAACTTCCTTTAAATATTCTCCTAGCCTTCAAACATTTGCAGCCCAGACACTTACTGGGTTGGAGTCTCTCTGTATTTAATAGTTCAGTTGATTCCTCTTCAATGTCTTAGTCATGTAAACTTTTAGCACTCGCAGAATCCCATAACAGAAAGTTCTGCAGGTTAATCACACACTGTGAGGAACCACCTCTTTTTGTTTGAACTGTTAGATCTAATGTTGTGAATTAAAAAAAAAAGTCTTCTGTTTTTCTGACAATTAGTTTTACAAGTGCATCATAATCATAAATAATATAATATTGCTTTTGGCTTCTGATAAAAGAGAAGGATGCTCATATCATCTATATTGTTCTTTTTAATTCCTATTCAAAAACCAGTTGTTTGACTTTATTTAGCTTTTCAACAGCCCATAGAAGGCCTTGCAAATTACTGCCAGTGAAAAAAAATGCATGCTGTTCTTACAAAGACATTTGTGTCAAATATAAATCCCACAAATACTGAGATATCAATGTCATTATCTGTTAAAATGGCTACTGTATGTATTCCTTGCCTGAAAGCTATCTAAGATCAATGCTAAAGCGTTTGCTTAAAATTAGCCATTACCTTGTCTTTTAAAAACAAACAGTTAGAGAATTAAGGGCAATTTAGTGAACATTTTACACCTCATCACATATGTGTTAACATAATTTTTACATTTCTAGTATAGAACCTTCTAATTTATTTGTTAGGGTCAAGCGAAATGTCTCTAAGATGCCTGCTCTATAGAAAACAGATGATGATAACGGGTATGATACACTATCTACACTACACTATCTATATATAGCTTTCATACTGCCTTAGCTATTTATTGCCAGAATCCAATTATGGAAAATCAATCTACTTTATCTTTGCCATTACCGGATTCAGTGCAAGCGATTTGGTTTTGTTTTGGAAAGATAAATCAAGGATACAAGTTCATTTTCCTGTTCCACAAGCACTTCAAACTTTTACACACATCTTCAGCAAGTGACACTACATCAGTGTTACCTTCTTTCAGTCCCCTAAATAGCTTATGCAGTCAGCATTGGGTTGTATGACTCAGAATTACTTTTTGCAAGAACACTTTATTCAGACTCTTCCTAATTTGAACAGACTTTCACTCTATTCCAAATTCTATTTCCTTGGATATTTTTATGGGGATACAGCCAGGATGTGCATGCAAAATATATCTACCCACAAATACATCAGTAACCGTATTTTTTAAATCCGGCCATACATGTGTACTAGAATGTTTGAGAGTAATCACAAGTTACTCATTGTCTAAAGCCTTCACCTCCACATTCCTCTTTCCTCAGGCCTTTTCAAAAGAAATAAAATGAAGACAAAGCCATATTAGACTCCATAAATTCACTGTGCATGGACACATGGCCTAAAGCTACACTGCTAAATAAAATTGGGCTAAGACACAAGCCTGAACACTTGACCTCTGAATGCCCAGACTGCCTGTGAGTTGACTTCCTGGCAGTTTTGGCCTGGGCCAACTAGCATAGTTCAGGGATAGTGCACACCAGGGACCATTCCCACCAGGGACTATGGATCCAAGCTGCTCCAAGCCTGCTCCCTACAGAATCCTTCAATGGTATTGCTGCAAGCTTTGCACCTCAAATACTGCACGCTCTCAATAACTTGCCTTAATTTTACTCTTCTTGAAAAGATGATGTGGGTAAGAAAACTAGAGAGTTGAAAGTTTTAGGCAAAAGGTAATAAATAGTCACTTTTAAACACAATGAACTGAAGAAAAAAACCCCACAGACATAAACAATTATTGTGTCTGAAGGCCACAGGATGTTGAAGAGCCCAGAAGAGCTCTGGGGCCAAGTGCTATGTAGTGTGGATTGGTCAGTCTGATCTTAAGGGAAATATAGTTCTAGATAGTATGGACATGAGCTAGGCTAGGCCACCAGGCCGTAGGGCCAGAGTTTAGATCCTGGACATCTTCTATCTAATACGGACATAGTCAAATATGCCTAAGATCTTTGTGTGAAAGAGAATCAGAATCAACTGTAAGTGCTATTTCCTGTCTTTTATCACTAAAGTAAACAGGTAACTCCAACAGTGGCAAAGGTGGGTCTGTGGAACAAAAGCATGTATTTTGATAGACTAAAATTCCTGAACATAATCTCATTTTAATACTACTTTGCAAAGATAATTTTATAGCTGTTTAGAAAGTGCCAAATTTCTTCTGACACCCTTTCAGGACAATTTCAGCCCAAGCAAGCACTGAACAATTAGATCCTACATGAAGTCCTACCTTCTCACATAAAGCTAATCTAGAAACTTATTGAAATCATTAAGACCACAGCAGACAATGCTTTATGAGAAGCACTGAGGAACCTTCACCCTTCTGGGAATTCCTGGTTCCCATAATGCCTCAAGTGTATTATTATTTCATTTATTGTTACAGACAAAATTTAAAAGAAGGGAAATGAATTGTATAAAATCTAGTATCACATTATAACCAAATGTCTGTCTTACTGACCTTTATCTGACAGGATGAGCACACTTAGCCAGATCACATATGTGTGTTAATTATAGCAAGGAAGACAAAATGACAATAGTTAAAACAATTCCTAACAACAGGAAATGGTTATCAAGCTGTGATAAAATGTTTATCAGGAAATGTTGTTAAGCTATCCAAAACATTTCCTGTCTGTAACATTTTTTTGTGGGAAAAAGAATGACTGTGGTGCTAGAAATAGCATCTTTGCAAGGAATTAAACAGCAGAACTTTAAGAAAAGTGTAATAGTCACAGCTCTAATTAGTATCCTGTTTCTTAATTATTGTTCTTTGTACATATTATAAAGTAATTTAAAAAGAAAACTGCTTGCAGAATTTACATGGGCATTTGTTAAAGTTCAAACATTAAAAACTAATTTAAAGTAAATTTTTCATATGTAATATCTAAACAATGTAATCATGTAAGCAGCAAAACCCTGCTCCTCTCATTGAAATTGATAGTAAAACATTATTTAGGTTAGTATATTTTGAAAAGATTGAAAAGGGTGAATTAGACTGAAAAACAGTACTTGTTATCTTTAATGATATCAGCAGAGCTATGCTCAAGGGAAAGAAGAGACATGGATTTCTCATTGAAATGTTTATTCAAAACCAAAATTATGAAGAATTGTATCTCCATAATCATAATCTTCAATAATAGTAAAAATCTCATCTGTTGTAAAAATAACAGGTAATATCACAAAATAAGAATAAAATTGACATTTTGAATGAGCTGAAGAAAGACTTGCCAGGACCAACCTATAAGACATCACTGAAAATGGAAGCAAAATACATAATTCTTTCTATATTTGTTGCTTTATAAGCTGTTTGAAGACTAACTCATAGTCTGTTATTTCATTCTTACAATATTCCTGCCAGAAAAAAGAAGAGTGGACTTCAATGGATTTTTAAATGACATTCAGCCACTGAAATTGCATGAGTATTTGGTAGAATTAGGTCATTGTGCACTAATCTTTTTATTAATCATTCTTTACATGAAAGGCATTTTGCTTTGATTAAAAACAGCTATTTGTTCATATTTTAATTACAGGTTGTATTGCTTTTGTTGTAAATATTTTGTCATTTCCTGTACGGTAAATGGAGCTAATCACAGAATCCTAAGGGTGGAAAGGATCTCAATAGGTCATCTGGTTGACTTCCATGTCCTGAATGAGGATCAACAAAAGCTATTTTATGTTTGATATACAATCTCGAATGCTGAAAACTCTACTACCTCAATAGGCAATCTATTCCAGAACTTCCTTACTTTTACTGTGAGAGCAGCTTTCCCTAAAGGCAAAGCTGAATCTCCTTTGATTCATTTTTTCTCCTGAGCATGCAGGGGAAAAAAATCACTTCCTCTGTGCAATAGCATTTTACATTCTTAAAACTGTTATTTTATTCTCTCTCAGTCCTTTCTTCTTCAGCCTAACAAGCCCTGTTTCTTCAGTCTTTCCCCAGCTCTGTTTTAGTTGTTTATTGAGTTTAATTTTCATTGAACTATCTAATTGTTCCACCTTTCTTAAACACAACTTCCACAACTGTTCTACACTTTGCTGAGCTCCCAAAACTGGGAGCAGTGCTCCTTTGAAGCTTTATTGGTACCAAGAAAAGGGAAAGGATTACTTTTCTGTCTTATCACATATTCTTTTTATATATCCTAATATGATGTTTACTGGTTTTGCAGTGACATGATGCTACTGTACTATGTAAATTTATCTATCTTCCAGTGCACTGTCAATCCTTCCCAGCTTCATATCAAGTTAAAATTTAATGAATATCATCCAGGTTGTTAATGAAAATAATGGAAAGAATTGGACCCATGACAGACTTTACAGAGGCCTATTTAATACATTCATTTAAATAACTATTGCTAACTACAATGAACAAAGTTGTCACCACCGTAAGGCAACAAATTTTGCCCTTTTATTAATTGAGTAAAATACACAGCTATGAATGTCTGTAATGAAAAACATTTTGATGTGAAATCTTCTACCTGCTACGAGAGGCTGGTGTAGCCATCAAATCATACATACCTGTCAGCAACAGCAGCAATATAGTAGCATAGGCAAAATTACCATGTTAGAAGCAAGGTTAGAAGCAAAAAGAATTCAAGAAAGGCTAGCACTACTAATTTCATGGATGTGTACTATTAAGATTTTTACTGATTGTATTTTATTTTACAGTAGTAGGCTATTAATAAAGCATAGATTAACAAGGCAAGTAGCAGTGAACAAAGCAGGGTAGAACTAAGGTAATGTAATTAGAGTATTAAGGATTGCTTGGATATTGGACAATTTGAGAAGAAAAACATATCAAAAAGCAAATGGTCAAGATAAAGTTACTTAACCACTGTAAACCATTTTATTGAAACAAAATGATCATTAGATCCACAGAAACCATAGGTACTCTTTGGTTCTCATTGTCAGCTTTTCCAGTTAAAGGTATTTTTTACGCTTTAAGACAAGACTAAACTTATAAATGCAGAAACAGATAGTAACTAATTTTTCTTCTTACTAAAGATGTGAAATCCAAATCTGATCAATGATTCTGCTTCAAATAAATTGTGTTCCTCAAGTAGTCACATGATTCTATCCTGTAGGAGGAGAAGTTGTGGAAATAGGCTAGATGGCCTAAAGTATTTGCATGACAGTAAAACTCCTGACAGGAGACTGATTTTCTACTGTTACTGTACAGTTAGCTCTGGGAAACAGAATGAAAGATTCTGTTTTTTGTCTATCTGCTGTCAGAAACAAGAAAGCTGATAGTGAGATTCTGGCCAAAAAACAGACACACATCAAATTGAGGGAAAAATCAATGTTAAATTCAAAATGGATTTGATGACTTAGATCTAACATCTTAGTACTTAAGTGAAATTGCTAAAATCTCTAGATAATAGGAAAATAAGAAAACAAGGTTAATATCTGAATTTTAACTGAAAGTGATTGAAATTTGGACAGAAGTAAAGCAGCATTTTGCCACTGATGCCAGTGAAGCCAAGATTTCCCTCTGCAATGATAAAACAGAGTCACTAGTGATAGCAATTAGGTGAAGACTATTAGAGGTAGCTGAATCAGGTGGCCTGACAGATGCAAGGGCAGTGCAGCTCCATGTCCCCAGATTCCACCAGTAGCAAGGCTGAGTGCGTATTCCCACTAGGCACATGCACAAACACACGTGCACACACACACAATACACACACATGGCTGACCACACAGATCAACCCAGCTGGAAATGTGCCTTATCAGCTCCCAGTGCTCACAGAAACATGAAGAGCGCAAACTGCCCGATCATGTTCCTCCCTCTGGCTGATCAGGTTTGAAGACCGGTAATGCAACGCATACATTTATACATGCACACACTGTGGGTCCCTCCAGTAGCTGGTCTTAGACACTCAATCTGTCCAATATCTGGACCCCAGACCTACAATCTTTCCAGTAGCTGGCTCCCAGACCTCTTATCTTACTTGTAGGTTACTTGGCTTGAAGTTCACTAGCAAATTATACAGATGCACACACATACAGAAGACTGAAGTTCCCCAGGTAAACATAACACAACCCCAGCCCCCCCAGTTGCTGACCCTATAAGCCATGGCACCACCTAACAAAGACATATAAATGATTCAACAAAATACATTATTCTGCCAGAAGGTCCACCTATGATCTATCAATTTCAGCAAGTTTGCTTAACTCTTTTCTTGGAAGGATCCAGATTCCTAGATGCATGGATGTCTTTTAAGTATAGCAGTTCTGTCTTTCCTTCGTTTATGATTCCCATATTAGAAATGTAGAATCTGAAGTCAATAACTTGGCTTTCTGTTGCCAGAGAAAATGAGAAGCTGAATTCCAGTCCTTACCTCCTAGGAAGGCATAGCCTGTGAGAGAAACTAGAGCTAGTCCTTCCAGTACCTTAAACCGATGCTTTCCGTCTCAAGCTGTGATTGACTGTAGCTATTAAAATTTCTCAAAAGAATTTTGCATCACTGAAGACCTGGGCAATTCAGACAAACACAGGTATTTACAACAGAATCAAATCAGTCCAGAATTCAAAGTCACTGCAAAACAAAATAATAAAATATTTAATTGTTGAAATAAGCACTAACAGAAAAGAACATAGAAGTATTCCCTCAATAGGTCAGCAGTAAGGTGACATACATCCTTCAACATTCTGTATCCCATCACCTTTGCTTTAAAAATTCACACGCAAATGGACAAACAAACTTGTCCACATTTGTCCACTTATTTCTCCACATGCCGTGACAATGAGAAGCTAATCCAGGCAGATCTGGCTCTAGGTCCTGAATTAAGTCCTTCACACCTTGTTTTCCATAACAGAAGCAGTTAATAAATTCTCAGATCACCTCAGAAATAACAAATAAAATCTCCCTGCAAATGATGAAAAGTTGATCCAAAGACATTTCTCAACACCCACTGGGGCCTGCTTTGTTCCAACATCACTTGAGGAACCAACTTTACAGCCAGTCTTTCCCTAAATTCCCTGCTGATAAGAAAACATTCCACAGTTTCCATAGCTTCATGGCAAAGATCCTTGCTTGGTCATATGGCTTCATGCTGTGAATCATTCCAGTTACTCCTGATGGTAAACCTTCCCTGTAACACCACCAGAGCTAGGTCTTTCTGTATTTAGAAATGTTTCTTTCAGCTTCAAGAGCCGCAGAGTTTCCTGGTTTTCATCAGACACCCAGACAAAAGCAGGCTTATATGCCTGCTATTCCACCATCCACTGTGTCTTGGCAGATACAGTTCCACTTGCCACTGTATTCATCTACACAGAAATAGTTATGCAGATCCCCAGATAGTCTGGGGATTTTTTTTTCTTCTGTTTACTTTTCTGCACTGATGCTCCTTACCACAATGTCTTCTTCTCCTTTTTTTAAGGGAGGCCATAATGCCAACATCTGGTGAATCTTGAGGCCCACTAAATCTGGTTATTGCTACCACTACCCTTAAATTCTTCAGCTAAGGTGATCTGAATGACAGACCACAGGACGATGCATGATATTCATCAAGACAACATCCACTCCTTTTCAGAATTCCAGACCAAACTGACTACTGCAAGCATTTAAGACACTGAGAGGTGAATAAACAAAAGCATGAAAGGAAGCCCCTGTCCAGACCACTTTGGCTGCGTGTGTACTGAGTATTAGGTGTATCTGCAGCACATTCCAGCATACTGATTTCCCTATTTTCCCGATCAAGGACTTGATCAGAGCAGGATGGACTGCACTCTGGCCCACGGGCTAACTGTCCTTCTCTTGGAAACCAAGGCATGGAGTGGAAGGGAGAGAAGATAACCTGAAAGGGATGCTGGTTCATGTCCAGGTCTTGCCTTGACATGGAGTGGAGATGTGCTCAGGGTGCAAAACCAGACTTTGGGAGTTTGAAAATTCTTGGATCTACCAGTTTAACTGTACCTTTTGTGATTTACCCACTAAGACCCTTTTAATCATCAAGAACATAATCTACGTCAAAACATGTTAAAATGTTTTAATTGTTTTTTTGGACCCTTGTGCAAAAGAAGAGAGCTCTTGTTAAATATATACTTTTTGGAAACTAGGACTCATTGTTTTCTCCACCCTTCTTTAAGCTGCTCTCTCATCTTCAGTTCTAACAGCTTCACATAAACCCAGCCCTTAACCTCTTTAACTTCCCCTTGTCTTGCATCTACTGACAGAACTTGTCAGCCTACAGTTGCCTCCCACTCCCATTATTTTCTTCTTCAAAGGTTAAAGTGGGCCTCTAGTGCTAATAACTCTACAGACAAAAGTCGTTTCCTCTGAAGTCATGATCATAACTGAAATGTCATCACCCAAAAACACAACACAGGTAGTGGGAACCCTGTTATTGAGGTGAGAAGTTGGTCTTAGTTTGACCTGAAAGGACTCCTAGCTTTCTCACTTCCCTCCTACTAATAGACTCTCTAAGGAGAAACACAACCAAAGGCTTGGTGGGCATCTTTATTTTGCAACTGAGTTTAGCAAAACACATCTCTACCTTTGGCATCCATGTCCAGCACACTGTAGTTGTACCTACTGAGCGAGAATCTACAAAACCCCATGTTTTTGTAGCAAGCCCACAAATAAGCGTATGACAGCCCAAAGTTTTCATGTCATCTAGGAAGTACAGAAAGCCTTTCCAATGCTTCAAATACTTCAGAAAGATCTGACTGAGAGTTTAGTCTGTTTTTAACTATATTTGACTGAGCTGGATGGATGACTGCAGGCAGCACTTGAGGCAGTATGTTGTGAAGTACTCCAGAGTTCTGTAGCTGATTTTGAGCATCAGATTATCACAAGTTCAAGATGATGGGGGGATGCTACTGTTGGAGGGCAGTTTAGAAGTGAGAAGAGAAAATACGGAAAGAAAATATGGAGCTACAACTTAGATGCTGCAGACAATCAATCTATTAAATAGTTTTGAAAGTATTATCACCACCTCACAATATCCCCACTCTTCACCAACTGAGTCTTTAAAAAAGTCTGTTCCTCTCTCTATTTCCTCCCTTCTTCCTCCCTTCAGCTTCCTTTGGTTCTCAGTAGTAATTCCTCCATCCTTCTCCTTGCAGTATCATGATTATGCCAAGGTGTAGCGGGTTGAATACTATAAGCCAAGTGTTTGGATGCAAAATTTCTCCTGGCCTGAATATCTATGTGAACTAAGTCCTTCCTTTTCTTCCCCAAGCTATATAGCCCTGGAGAAGAACACAGCTATTATCTATGCTGCTTCTGCATTTTGTAGTCACGGAAAGACATGATCTCCAAAAGCACCTGCAATGTATCTGTCACCTCCCATCTGGGAGACTTCAGATTGCTACACTGTGGCACTTTGTTTGCTACAGGTCAGGCTAGCCTACCTCTGGCCCAGCTCCTACGTCACCCTTAGGTGGAGGGCTTGCAGAGCACACATTCTGTAAAGTTAGGTGGACCCTGCTTGGACAACTTGCATCCCAGTATGCAACTGCTGTATTGAACTGGTACTCAAGTATCAAAATTAAATAAATAAATAATTTTGAAGATATAGAACTGAACAGAAGTAATTGAAATCTTGTGGCTTTGGAGTACTTTGGTGCTTTTAGTACTTTGGTACTTTTAGTAGTTCACTAACTTACAACTCTGTTTACGATCTCTGCTACATTCTTATTTAATTTCTAATTACATTTTTTAAAGTGCAAAAATAATCCTGCAAAGCAAAATAAATATCTGATCCATCAGTTAATCAGAAAGATTAACAAAGAAAATTGGGTCAACTTCTATCATGTATTATTCCTAAGACCAATGGGAAGAAAATGACATGCACAGACATCAACAATATATTGGGAAAAAAGGAGAATACTGATAAGAGTGTTGTATGTAAGATGAGATAGGTACATATTCCCTTTCACTGAGTGCTGCTGAGTTCTAAATCTGGCTTTAGGCATTATGTTTAGGAAAGAAGAAAAACGAATTGGAGACAACCAAATGAAAGAAAGAAAATGAGAGAGGTGCAGAAGCTCTGGCATGTAAGAAAAACTTGAAATAACTGGATCACTTTTTGATTTGAAGGCATCAACAAATGGAGAGCACTTTCCACCTTCATTGTCAAGAGATTTGTGTTCTATTTCTGATTTGAATTTCTATGGCTTTAATTTCTCCCTGTTGCTTCTTGTTACAGCTCTCTCCATTAAATTAAAATGCCACTCAGTACCTAATATTTTCTTCTTGTAAGAAACCTATAAATTTTAATCACCTTTGAACTGTTTTTTTAATAAACTAAACAGATCATCTATTTTTTTTTAAACTATTGTTTATCTTTTTGCAGCCTATTCCAACTTCTCCATCAATATATACAGTAGAATTACCTGCAGCATCCCACTAGTTGTCTCATAATAATAATTACTGGAGGCAAATTATCTCTTAATTACTATTCACCACTCTTCTCTTTATACATTCAAGAACGGCATTAGCCTTTTTCACTTCTCCGCCCCTGGCATCACATTTTCAGTTATGTTGACAGATGTCTATCCTTCAGCAAGATTTTCCAGAATGCAGTTTCTCTGCTTGTAGATCTACATTCATTGCTTCTAGATTTAAGGACTTCACTGTGTTAAACTGCACTTTGTTTGAATGGATCAAGTACACCATCTGTTTCACAGATTCTAAGCGTGACCTTCAGCCTAACACAACACATGGCACTTTCTTGTATTAAATAGAGTATTACTTTCAGAAAAATATCCAATACTCTTTTAGAATGTGCACTGAAGAATCAGTAACAGCTCACAGTCCAAGACGAAACTTGTTCTAAGGGACAAGTACTCTTACTAAAAATATTATTAGCCTTATTGCTAGTCTGAAAATGAATAGCTTCAACTTCCACTGGGTATTGTTACACCACTGTCTGCTAGATTGAAATTATCAGGCATACTGTTATGTTTACAAACATATGTCTGAGTTCCACCATTTTTTTTCTCCCTGAACTAGGTTTATTCAGTCAAGAAAACAGAAAACTGAGAAGGGAACACAGTAATAGGAAAAAAAAAAATTTATGTTACACAATGATCATTTTACTTTACACAAAGAGAAAACAAAACTATAGGGCACAATATATCGCCCTCACAAGTCAAGTGCCCCCCCAAGTCTGCTGTTCTCCATCCCACGCTTTATACAAATCATTATAGATATCTTTCAAATGAAGAAACCTTTCTTAGCTAAAAACACTTTCTCTTAATTATTGTGAAAGAACCAAGTGAATAAGCCAACAAATAAACACATTTTGCAGATTGTAATGCATTTGGGATGCATGCATGGGAAGCTGAATGCATTCTGAAGCATAATATGTATCTTGACTTCCAGCTGACAAACTAAAAAGAGATAATGACTCCACAGAACACTATACAGTTAGTGGCTGAGAATATGCAAGTATTAGGTGAGTACTTTAGGAAGCAGTATTGGTAGTCAGTGCAGATGTATAGGCACTTCATGCATTATATATTTAAAGAATGGGATGCAAGGCAGGCTAGAAAAGCATGTGAAGTATATCACATGAGACTGTCAGACAATACAGCAAGTACACAGAATGTATTGTCTCTATTCCTTTGGTAACTATAAAGAAAAGGTCTTGCTACTTTAGGTACTTATACAAACCTCATTTTTGGACATAATCTTATATCTAAGTGCATACAATCGTTAAAATAACACAATATCCTCATGAGACTGATTCCCACATGAAGACCAGCCGTTGAGACCTGCCCCAGATGATAAAGGAATTTAGTTTTCAATATAGTTTCTTAGGCATAGGGCAAGCTTTCTCTTGAATAAGGTTCCCACAATGATAACCTAACAATATCATCCAAGAGAACGGCAAAGATCTCTGAGCATGTACCACAAGATGGCAGGGCATCAGCAGGCCCAAGGTAAGAGACATAACCTGACAAAACAGCATAGTTGCTCAGCGGAACATTAGGAAAATGCTTTTCAAGTGTATCCTGTTTGGGAGGACTTAATTTTAAAGATAAAGCAAATGAGAAAGAGAAAAGTACCAAGGTCCCCCTCACTTCCCTTTCAAAAAACCAAGATTACACATTGAAATAGCTTGGCAATATTCAACATTCCCATGGCAATCATCTTTGAGCATGGGGCTCTCACTATGGAGTTCTGTCACCTGCATGTAGGCCCAGTCATCAGGTTAGGGCTCGGTGGAAATGTTATTAGGCTATCTCCCTCAATGCCATGCTCCCTATGGGCATGATCTATGTCTTCCTGGGGCTGCCATATCGTCAAAGGAGATGTGCCTCGGTGCAGGGGACATCGTGTTGTCTTGGCTTCTCTCGGCCTGAGCTCAGAGGGAGGGAAGCGCTCTGCAGCCAGAGCCCACACGCCGCGGGGGCAGCCGCCTCAAGGGCGCGTCCGCGCGAGCTCGCCCAGCCGGCGGCCCCTGGCTTTCCACGCTCCCGCGGCAGTAGGTGGATCCCTGGGAGGCGCTAACCCCTCTCCCTCCCTCCCCTCGCGGCTGAGGAGGCGCCTGAGCGCGGCGGCATCTTCCCTTGTCTCAGTGGCGGGAGGAGGAGCCGTGACCGCCGCCACCTGCGGGGAAGGTAAGCTATGAAGGAAGGGGATCGCCGCCGCCGCCGCCGCCTTTTCCCTCCCTCTTCCCCGGGCGGCGGGGAGAGCCCCGCGCGCCGCTCCGCTGCGGCGAGCGGCTGCTGGCGGCCGAGCGGCGGTTGGCAGCGTCACGCGCGGCTCCAACGGACGTTCCCGCCCCGCGCCGACCCCACCGAGCCGGGGGCGGGGGCGGAGGCGGGAGGGGGAGGGGAGAGGGCGCAGGGCGCCTCGGCGCGCTCGCGCGCTTCCCGCCCCTGCACCAGCGGCCGTTGGCCGTGCGCGGGGGCGGAGCGGCGGGAGGGCCGCGTCCTCGGCCGGCATCTTGGGTGCGGGGGCGCCCAGGCTCTGCGCCTCTGGGGCGGGGGAGCCTTTTGCCCTCCCCGTCCCGCTCCGTGGCCGCAGGCGGGGAGGGCTGGGGGCGGGAGCTGTTGCCCCTTTTGCCTGCAGCGGACAGGTTTTGTGTTGCGCCCCCCCGGGGTCCATTTCCAAGGCAAAGCGCGTGGTTTATAGGCGCGGTTTCTGCGTCAGGAGATTTGTAACTCGTGCCACGAATTCAGTAGACCAAGGGTTAAATCTGAATAGTGCTGGAGAGCTCTGTCCTCAAGTGTGGAGAGGAAGTATGAAGCTTGCAGTACATTAGGCAAGCTTAGCTAGATGCCCAGCTACGGTTTTAACGCAGAGAAAGAGAATAGTTGGGAAATTAATAATAGATACAGGATTGTTAATGCTTGGAGGTTTGGATGCTCGTCGAGAGGGAAGTTCTAATATTGATGGGTCAAAAGACAGGGCACAATTAGCAAAGTGGTTTTATTCCTGCCCAGGAACTGAGTAAGGTCTGCAGACAGTTATCTTTGTGCGTCATTGTAATCGATCTGGGCAGCGAAATGGTGGAAGCTGAACTAATGGTGAGGAGCATGAAAGCGGGAAACACTGAGAAATAATGGCCCCGCTGAACATGGGGGGGAGAGCTAATGTTGCCCAGGCATGAGAAATAAATATGATGAGATAATGTTGGATGCTAATGATGTGATGACCTGTAAAGTAGCAGGGAGAGGTTGTGTGGATAAAAAAGAGCCTAGCTTAGCATTGCTTTGAGAAGCAAAATTCTAAGAGCTTTTAATGCTATCTGCTTTAGACTACAGGAGTTGGATTTGGATAAAAGTATCACTTATCATGAATTATGTCAGGAGTGGATTTTCTTTTTTAGATATAGATAATGGCATCATTTGGGAAGGATGTATAACAGTCTGGTTATACTTACATACAACAGCTCTGAGTTCACCAAATAGACACTGAGTTAGTAAACTTTAAACTTGCTTTCAATAAGTAGTATGAGAAAATTTTGAGAAGAGCTGGTTTAATAAGTGATCTTGGGTCACATTTTTTATTTGATTAAATAAATAGAAATAAAATAGAAAGCTATAAACAAAAGTAGGTTTAAAATTCTTGGTTTTGAAAGGGCAATCTTTGAAAAATCAAGGAGATGTCAGTTGTACCGGAATGTCAAGGGCTGTAGAAATGAAGAAACTATGAAATTTCTTTATGCCAAGTGTAGAATTTATTTGGAATTTATATCCAAAGAAATAGGTCTATGGAAAAGAACTTGTATCCATCTCGAAAAGCCCTCAACTTATTTCTAAAATTATTTACAAAGAATAGAAAAAGGACTGATAAGCAAAGAAAATTATGAGTGGGAGGTAAAGTGTAGTATTAAAGAGAATTGACAAAAGAGTCTGAGTTAGTTACAGGCAAGTATTTTTAAAGGTTCTTTAGC
Organism: Apteryx mantelli; assembly: GCF_036417845.1. Lineage (NCBI taxonomy): Eukaryota > Metazoa > Chordata > Aves > Apterygiformes > Apterygidae > Apteryx > Apteryx mantelli. The sequence continues at coordinate 32,908,761 of NC_089978.1, forward strand.
CATCCAGGTAAAGAAAAAAAGAAATAAGACCACTGAGTAATAAAGTTAAGTTAAAGTAACCTAGGATTGGCCTCATCATGCATAACAATGTATTGCAGTTTGGAGGAGACTACTACAGGGGCTAGATTGAATCCTAGATGTTTAAACTTTTACCACATGGAATAACATTTTATCTCTAATTTTTTGAAAGAGATGGGCAACCCCTCTCTTTTATGTGTAATTCAGTGTTTTTGCCACTTATATTGATCAGTGCCAGTATCAGAAGAGTGTTAAATTTGTATCCAAATGGACAATTACGGAATCATTTGCTCATAGAGGAAGTAGTTGTTTCATATTCTCTTTCTATTTACTGTTGAATCTCTCTCTTCTTTAAAAGTATCCTATCTTTTTATGCAGACAGCTATAACTATTGAAGTTTAAACTATCAGAGTTTTCAGATCCAGGTGTATAATACCAGTTATGTATACATATGAACACATATGTCTACATGCTTTATATATATATACATCCAGGAAATTCTGACTTTGTATCAGGGAAAGATTTGGGTATGTATCATCCCTCTGCCCCCCACCTTTCATGCTGGATTCATGGAAAGGAAACCCAGGAATGTGCACATTCAAGAGCCGTGTCATGGTCTCTTGTGCCCAGTCATACAGGAAAGTGTAGCTGTGGCTATTGATTCGTGCTGAAATTGCGTCAAAAACTGTCTTGAAAAACCTTCACTCAGTGACGCAACATTCATACAGGTAAAACTTCTTACCTGTAGGAACAAGCCCATATCATGGACCAAGGCTCCATTATGCAGAAAAACTGTACTAATTCCAAGTAACCAGGGAATGTAGAAAAGAAAGCCAGATGTTATTTAGTAATGCTTATAGGCTTTTTAGGTCTTTATATTATAAACTGTAACTTTTAGCCTAAGTTAGGCTAGAAAGACCTTCCTTAGACATCTAAGGACAGGATTATGGGTTAGAACTGTAGAAGCTGTGAATATTTCTTAACAGCAAGAGCTGGCTGTGAGGTAAAACATCCATCAGCTAAGATGTTATATAAGGCACAGAATTTGGCTGAATCTGGTAGCTGCAGACTAATAACAATTTAGGCTTGCTTAGATCTACGTAGAGATGGCATAACAAAACTAGTACATTTTCTTGCTGGTTTTATATTAATACAATTTAATATTTATGATTGCATGTTAAAAGAAGAGCTCTTCCCTAGCATGATATTTTTATGGCATTGAACTGATGTTCGTTCTGAGGTTCCTGCTTGCAGGTGCAGTGCAGCTTACAGAATCACAGAATGGTTGAGGTTGGAAGGGACCTCTGGAGATCATCTAGTTCAACCCCCCTGCTCAAGCAGGGTAAACATCTTAACCTCTTAAACAGGCTTGACATCTGAAGCTTACATATGGTTTATTCTGAACAACCTGATGACCTGTTAGTGTTCTTAAATTCTTAAGGCTTAAACATTTCTGTATTAAGATTCTGTAAGTTTATAAAAATATAATATTTATCAACTTATTTCATATACTTACTACATTATTTTGTATTAATTTGCTATGTTATATGGTTAATATTTTTAATAAAGTTCTTTTAAAACCAGATCTTTGGAATACTTTTGTTTCCCTAAAGCTGGTTCCTTGAACTCTCCTGTTCTGTAGCTCATGTCTGAAGGTCAAAATGAAGAATGAAGAATCAATATAAATTTCAGTTATACCAAATTAATTATTTTATATGGTATATTGAACTTTATGCAGTGTTTAAAATAGAAAAGAGCTATTAAACTAAAAATGGAGTAAATGCCACAGTTGTTAATATTTTATTATGTTTATGTGTGTATATATGGATTACAGGAACAAAACACAAAGTGTTTTTGGAATTTGGCTAATAGTTCAGCAAAGAGAGAGCTTTTCAAGTTGATTTTCTGAAAATCTGGAATCAGCCACATTTAAAAAAAATTCTTTCCTTCAGTATATGAGGTATTAGATTTAGGTACAGGAATGACACTGTTCCCAAAAGACTATTTAACAAAATGTTTATGTTAATACACTGAAAGATCTGGAGAAAATGCTCACAATATTTTTTTTTCTTTTACTGCAGAAGTAAACCACTAATTATGTGAAAATGATCCCAGCATCCTACCATACTGCTTTTCAGCACTGCAAGTAGTTCTTGCATTCAGTTTCCATCATCTGAAACACTTGATTGCTTTCAAAAGGTATTTTTGCATCTGTAGAAAGAAATGTAAATATTTTTAAGTGAAAATCTTTTTGATTGACACTGTTTGGTGAAGTTTAGTTCTTTTTCTGCTGCTGACCTTGACATTTCAGTAAGTCTATTTAGAGATGCAAAATTTTAGTATAAACTTTATTACTACTTTCTAGTCTTTGTACTTTTGCCTTTCATTAGTCTGTTATGCAGTTTCTCTTTCTTATTAGTTGCTACTCACTTCATTCAAACCTTTATTTTTTTCAGTCAAATAGGTGGATAGCCAAAGCTTTCAAATGATTTTTTTCAGAGTGACTGGAGGATTTGTAGAATGGGAGAGAAAAAATGGGAATTTTTTTCTTCTGCTTTAAACATTTTCCATCTGGTATATGATGCATTTTTTGCAGTCAATTCCACTTTTGTTGCTCGCTGGTAAACAATACACCATTCTACACCAGTAAGGATGGTAGACAGCAGTTCTGAGGAAAAAAAGGCAGTGGAATAGGGATGGAAGAAACAGCATAACTGAATATAAGCTGTGTGTCTTATCACCTCTGTTTTTTATAGCACTTGTTATAAAAAATAAATTTTCAAATTGTCTTGCTAGCTCAAAGCCCCAAGGTTTTTCTGGCAGTGAGGGGAAGGTGTTCCAACAGTCTGTGTAGGATTTTCAAAGCAATTTTGTCACTTGGAGCAGAAATTTCACACCAGATCCTGACACTTATTTTTAAACCACAGAAGAGCTGAAAGAACAAAACCTAAACTTTCATAATGCTGAATTGCTTTAAAAACATATCCTCTGTTTTCTTTCCTGTCTTCTCACTTATTTCAGAACATTTTTTCCCTGATGTATTTATCTCTATCACAGCAGTATTGAAACTATATCGAAAGATTGTGCTGAGCATGTGTTATAAAATAGTATTCCCACTGTCTTCCTCGTTTTTAGTGTGCCAGTGTTTCCTTCTGTGTGTTGTTTTCATCTTCTCCTTCTCTGCTTTAGTTCTTGGCAATTAGTTTCTTTTTTTTGGGATGATGTTTACTCAAAAAAGATCTTTGCAAATAGGTTTCAAGTATCTAGCTCTAATACAGCATACTACATATAGGATGAACCTCTGATTAACTTCAGTGGGGTCATGCTCAGATAGAGGAGGTCCATCCCTAGAGCCAGCAGTTACAACTAAGCATCACTTTAAAAGAGAGCTGGCATGTGACAAGATGTTTATGGCTGAAGTTTTGCCTCTGGAAAGTGAGCCAATAAGGCTGTCTTAGGTCGTTTCAATTTGAACTTTTCTGTAGCAAGTAGCAGCCTTGCAAGGTCAAGGATGAATATGAATTTTTTTTTCAAAGTGTCCTGGACCTAGCCTGTAAACTGCCTGTATGTTTAGTCTTGAAATAAGTAGGCAGCCCGTAGAGCTTGCCTCTGGAGCCGAGAAGTCAGTCTGGTTTCAAAGAACAAGTAAGGAAAGAGAAAAGACCCATGGTCTTCTTACTTCTTCCATGATTAGTGTTTGAATAACTCAGTCAGAGGAGGATATTTTTCTTATTAGTTTTCTTTCTTGTACAACTTGATATGATTTAGTTTGAGTAGCTGCTCTTCAAACAAGCATTTGCTGTTTTTCAGGGTCTGCAACTTCCTAGTAATGAAAAAAATGCTGCATCAATGGAGGAGCAAATGAAGAGCTGAGTTCTGTCAGTTTATTTTCAGCATTGGATGGCATAATGACATTTCACTGTTCAAGCTTTTTAATGATACATACTGAAGAAAGAAGATAATTTTTGTAAGAGAATCCTCAATATCAGTCTTCCTAGAAGGGGATTGTGGCCTTATGATTCCCCATAATCTGTTCAGTAGGAATAACTGTAGCTAGTATTACTGTTTTGTCCTCTCCTGCAAGATCGCTTGGACAAGTTAGCATCATTTCATGATTACTGCTATAGGAAACTGATGAGAAATTAAGAAGATCAGAGAAGGTTAGTACCCTTCTGTAAAAGTGTGATTAAGTCCTTTTTCTCTGTCACTTTTTTCTCCTGATTTTTCTTTAGTCTGTGGTTAGAGGCCTAGGAGGAAGAAGCTCCACACAGACCTTTGGCTCAGTGGGTGGGATTCATAAGCGCTCAGAATAAGTGGGAGGAAATACTAAGTGGAGTTCCAAGAAAATATACTTGCTTGCCAAGTTCCTAGAGAGAGAGAATCTACGAGAATGTTATGTTCAAATGAGTCAGTGAACCTGTTTAAATATTTATGATTAAATGGTCTTATTAGACTCCTAATCAGACCTCAGTCATATTTGTGTTCCTTAACTCAATCATATCTATACCACAGAAGCATACATTGCTTACCCAAAGACAAAGCACTGTCAGGGGCAAATCCAAGGTCAGAACTTAGAAATTCCAAAACCTAAACTCAGAATGCCAGAGTAGGCTGTCCAGATTCTTAAAATGTACTTAGATTCCAGATCCAAATACAAGATTTGTAAAATTTTAGATTTAATATAAATATTTTTGTATTAAAATGCTGTGTACTTCTTCAAGAAATGATTATTTACAGTGGAATTAGCTTTTGTAGATCTGTGCTTTAGAATTTTTGGAAAAACAGCTAGTGAAAACATATATAAAGTTTTAATACATGAGAAATATCTCTGTCTTATCTTTTTACTTTTTAAAGTAAGTGTAGGGATTTTTTTTTTTTAATTAATGGATACCTATTTTAAAGTAAGATTCCTCAGCAATTATATGCATATTTTAAGATTTAGTAGATAAACAGCCCCAATAGCTTATTTGTAATAGCTAGAACTATGTTTTTCTTCTATACTTGAAGTTCTCAAATACTCAGATTTTTCTTTTTTACTTCTGATGAAAATACTGTTTTTTTTCTTTGTTGCAGGCAAAGATGAATCATTGCTAGTATTTTAAAGCTATACAGGTAAAAATAATTCTTAGGCTTAATGATTTTTTTTTTTCTTTCTTTGTTTTCAGGATCCAAGAGTGAATATGTATTCTTAAATCAATTTTAGGTTTTTAGAAACAACACCTTTGCAGATGCAGACATGTGGCAATCAGTATGTATTTTTGTTAGAATAAATGAATTTGAATAAATTAATAAACCTGTGTAATTTGAGGCATTCCATGTACTCCTGTAAGGCTCCTCAAAAATAAGGTGTCTGTGTTTGCAGAACAGCTTGAAGAATGGAGTTGGAGGGTAATTTTTTCTTAGTTATATTTCAGATAAAACGTTGTATCTTTTGAGTTGTGAAGACATGTAAGTGTGCTTTTCCTTGAAAAAAAGTCAGTTCAAAGCTGTCAGCATGTTTCTTACTCGGACTCTTTGAGAAAAGTAGAGTAATGGAGAATCTTTCCTTAGGTGGCTGAAATGAGCCATCCTGAAGTATATGGGTTTATATTAACAAGTATAACTGCCTTTAAAGACAAGCTGTGTGCTTCAGTTTAAAAAGAAGCAACTGAATTGAAATGTTAGAACTTGAGGAATAACAACTGTCAGTTGTGTTTCAAAAGTATTGAAGAAAAATTGTAGACTTTTGTCTTCACTTAAATCAGAAAATTCATAATTAATAACTGCTCTCCTGGAGAACCTATCAGCAGTTTGGCATTAGCATGTAGGCCAAAGATGGCCAAGAAATGGGTTATAGCATATCAGCATTGCTAGGGAGTGCTGGAAACTGATGCTGCAAAATACTGTTTAGCCTTGATATCATACCTTACAGTAGGACTATTCAATACTTGAACTTAAACATTTCAAAATTGCAGTCAAGTAATATAGTCCTGCTCAGATTGTGGTTATACCAAAGGCCTTTATTAGAGAAGTTGTTTCAAATAGAGACGGATGCACGCAAAATCAACTGCTCAAATAACTATAATTGAAGGAATCAAAACAGTAACAAATTGCATCACAGCAAGCAGCTTAACAAGTTGCTTTGTATGTGTTAAATTGTAAACCTTGGTTAACTGGCCATTTTTGCTCATTCTGGGCTCTATTCAGTTGCACAGACATAACTGTAGTGCTGTGTGGTTCCTAGCTGATGTTCCAGCACAACGTGGGTTCCCTGTAGGTCCTGTATCCCATCTGCTAGCCCCACTGGTGTCTTGGATCCTGAAGGCCATCTCAACTAGCCCTAGGTGCCTACATGTGGGCAACTGCAAGAATCCTTCAGTCTGTGCTGGGTGAAAGGGAACGTGACCTAGGTTCAAGTTCATTCAGCTTGGTTGTGTGTTTGAGCCTTATGCTCCAAATCAGCAGAGACAAGAGAGTAGCTGGACTTACAAATGAGTTGAATTTATCATTTAGGGTCTCAGACTAAGTGTATAAAATGCACTTTGCATACGTACATTTGTGTTTTGTATTCAAGCATAAACTTAATGTGCATATTCAGTATAGCTGAGCTGTAGCGATTGTTCAGTTTTTTATTCATTTAAAGTAAATAAAAAGAACTTTTGTTTAATCATTAGATTAGATCATATTTATTAAATCATAGAAATTTATTATATCTATTAAATCATAGAAAAAATATTTAAACCATATGAATTTCATGTGTTTTGGGTCCTTGGCCTAAGCCCTAGTGCCCAAAATTTGATGTGAGAGGTATGATTAATAGTAAGTTAGCTAGGTTTATAAAGCTGTGTTGGATACTTCTTTTACAGCACTGTAATTCTCTGAAAAGTAACTAAGTAAAATGGTAGCTTCTTGTTTGTTGGATGTTATTCTGCCTGTAGTCAGAATTTTACAGACATTTAGTTTTCAGTTACATGTAAATAGATTTTTAGTATTGCCTGAATCAGTGCATCTCCAAGAAAATGATGTGTACTGCTTTCTTGCTTGTTGCGTAAAATAAGATTTCATAGCTTTCGAGCTGCTTACTCATCTGTTCATTCTTATTGAAAGTGGATTTGCATGGCTTTATGTTTGGAAATAATTTTAGGATAGTAGAGTTGTACATATTCATCTGGGGAAAAAACATCTGATCTGAAAATCTGTTTCTACTGATGATGCACATGCTAGAAATCTTGAGTCATTTACAGGGATGGCAGTCTTCTCTGAAATGGAGTGAATATTTTAAGAATTCTCAGTAAACCTGAAAAGCCCAAATGTTTTTTCTGTCATTGGTTTTCAGAACAGAACTGGGATAAGAATATTTGAAGGCTTAAACTGGAAATGGAAAGCTCTGTCCAGTGTGTTTTTTCTTTGCTCAAATAAACATCGTGGAAAATTATGTCAACAAACTTCTAAATTTATTTTTATTAGAATAAAAAGACTTCAGAGTATGGTGTTTAATAAAACTTTTTCCTTTTCTATTACAGTCTGATTAAATTTTACTATTTACTTTAAAAGAGTTTTGTCCAAGAATTAGTCTTTTGAGTAAGATTACAGAAGAGCAGGGTCTCTCTCTCTGTCTCTGATCACTATATAGCTCAGTGCAAAGCCAAAATTGTCTGAGCTTCATGTTTTTTTATTTTCTCAGCTCACACAAGCAATTATGAAGTGTGTGTAGTTCTATAAAGTATTGTTGCAGCAATGTTGTATGGTGATTTTAACCACGGTTCTCTCTCTGCAGGGGGACGCAGGCACAAATCCATATGGAGGATGAATCTCCTCCTTCTCAAGGAGTCAGTGTCAAGGTCAGAATGTGAATTTATATCATGAATTCTGTACTGCTGTCCTTCAAGAGGAAGAAGTTTGGTTCCATTTAATAGTAGCTTAGTCAAGGCTGTAAGATAAGCAGAAAATCAGAACTGTGGATAGAAAAGTAATACTTGCAAAAGAAATGTTGCTTATGTAAGCCACAAAAAAATAGAAGAACAACATATGCATTTCAATTACATTCAATTGCTTCTTTGACTTACAAGATGGGTTTAATTTAGTATTAAGTTCCAAAGCTATATGTCCCAGTCTAAGGTTTGAACAACATAAACTTGTAAGAATTTACTACCATAGCACAATATGATGTAAAAATTTCGTCCCAATTTTCTTTTTTGTTTTGTTTTAACACTGAGTGTAAAACTTAATAAAACACTTCATTTAGATTTGGAGCTTAATGATGTTGCCTTTTTAAGATAACCTGTATGACAAAGAAAACTGAATAGCCAATGATCGGACTGATTGCTGAGATCAAGCAAAGTGGAGATGTTTTAGGAATACTTGAAGCATAACTGATACACCTTTGGGATAGGTAGATGTGCCAATCTCAAATTCTGGTCTAACTCTGTCTTTCATGATTCTGCACAATATGAGGGAACTGATCACTTATGGGACAATAACTTTGAAAATTTTAAGTTAAAATATTGGTGGGCTGATAGTTAAAGCAGTCTTAAATTTCTGGGGCAAAATATGATGGAAAGTGTGGGAGTGGAGAAAATATTAAAAAGTGAGAGAGTAAGTCTCTTATTGAGTTGAATGTAACTGATAATTCCAGAGAGAGGAGTTGGATTATGGATAGGTTTTAGTCTTATAAAGTTCTTTTTTTTTTTTCTTGTAAAAAATTTAGAGTATTACAGGTGTTTTACTGGGTGGTTTTTATAATACACTTTTTTTTTTCCCTGCAGTGTACTACTTTAGTGTTAAGAAATGCTACAGTTTTTTTAACACATTAATTATGAGGATTAGTATAGGAGTGCTTTGTAGGAGGAGGTTACAGAAAAAAACCTTTCTATTTAAGCTGAATATGTTCTCACCCATCTTCTGGGCACTTGGAATTTAGAAAGTCACATCCTATTCCAAGACAGTAAGGGAGTCTGTACAATTGAAGGACACCCTAACTGTCCTTTGGAAACTCGGGCCTCGTTACTCATGTCAGCAAAAGCGTGATGCAGTGTTGTTAATGCAATTGTAAGACTAGTTTGTGATGCTTTAGCTATTCATAATTATATTTTAAAAGTGCCTAAAATCCTCCAGAGAATTAAGGCTAACCTCTTGACATTAAACAAATTGTTCTGCAAGCAGCAGATGAATGAAGCCTGATTACATATGGGTTCATGTCTTTTGTCTCCAATATTCCTGCTACATGTCATGAAAGATAGTATTTGATAGAACTAGCTTGAACCTACTTGCTTGCTGACTGGTTTCATAACATACATGTCTGATTGTCCAGCTGCCTCCTGCCGAATGGATTGTATAACAGCTGAGTCTTGATTCCCTTTCACTTGCAAATTTGGCTGAAATTGGTCAGTGAATTCAGTTATTTGGTGTGAGGAGATGGGGAAAGTGATAGTATGATCACAAAAGCTGCTTTTCTGTAGGAAAGACGACCAACCCTCCTCCCCTCTTCCCAGAGATATATTATGAAGAAATGTGTGATTAACTGCTATTTGTTTAAAGATTTAAATTAAGCTTTAAATTAGGATTGTTTCTTTAGTTTCAAACATTATATCTATGTTTCTATGTACATTTTTCATAGTATGTGAAAACATGCTATACAGGCAATTGAGAGCACTGAAGAAACATTAAGTAATATGTTTGTCTAAGGCTTAATTTGGTTTTGCTGAGGCTCATGCAGAAATTAAAGTCTTTTCATAATATTTAATGTTTATCATTCTTCCATAACAGGCTGTATATTATATTGTGCAATATTTAAGCAAAACTTTGTTCCAAAGGACGTGGAAAGATAGGTTTGGGTGTCCTTCCTTCCTTATTAGTTCTATTGCAAGTTCAAGAAAGAATGGGTAGGTTGCATCAGTGACTATTATACAGAAAATTACCATGTTATTAAGTGATTAGTTTATTACTTACATAAAATGCAGATACTCTAATTAGGTTCCCAAAGATTCAATGTTTGGAGAACTGATACAATGTTGAAACAGATACAATTTCAGAAGTAAAGGATAAAGGAAAAGAAGTATCCATTTCCAGTGCTTGAAAACAAATGTGTATGTTTTTCAAGGATAAGTATATTCTTGGGCAGATTTTTTAAGGTTTCTTCTTTTAGCAATAACTTTGACACCAGGGGAAAAGGCACAAATTGTTTTCAAGTTTTGAATGTACACTTTACACCCTATATTAGTACATTTAATCCTGTAAACTAGGAGTTACACTGTATGAATATAGCAAAAATATGACAGCAATTAACTTCTTATATGGTGCTTTACATATATGCCTTTCTTTCTGGATCATGATCTAGTTTATTTGTTTATTATAATGGCTTCCCTCCAAGTATTTTTCTGAAGTGAAATATTGTTTTGGTTTTGAGATATGAGAGAATGCTGTTTCTATGAATTTATACTTTGTACTTTGCAAAGTTATACACTTGCCGCTTTGTATTTGGTATCTTTTTTATAATATCAGGTTTTGGAGGCAACATTATTGTCAGCCCTGAAGATGCTGGATGTTGGGAAGTGGCCAATTTTTTCTCTCTGTTCCCAAGAGGAGCTCAAATTAATTCGTCAAGCCTGTGTATTTGGCAGTGCTGGTAATGAAGTCTTGTATGCAACTGAAAATGATGAGGTAATTGTCCAAAAGTGTGTGTGAGCATGGTGTATTTGGTCATCCATGTGTCCGGCTATAATGAAAGCCAGACTATGATAGTATACCTACAAAAGGTAGCATACAGAATCAGGAAAACATTCTGATCAATTCATATTGAAAATACTTTGGTAGTAATGGTTTCCTATCATGATCAGAGGATAAAGAGAAGATGAATTTAGAATTTCTTGCAGGTGCATGGTGACAGGATGAGAGGCAACGGACACAAACTGAAACATGGGAAATTCCAATTAGATATTAGGAAAAAAAAATTTACCATGCGAGTGGTTAAATCCTGGAACAGGCTGTCCAGAGTAGTTGTGGGATCTCCATCCTTGGAGGTGTTCAAGACTCAACTGGACATGGCCCTGAGCAACCTGATTTAATTAGATCTGTTTTGAGCAGGGCGTTGGACTAGATGATCTCTGGAGGTCTCTTCCAACCTAAATTATGATTCTGTGATTCTTTTATAACAGGTTTTTGTGCTTGGCACAAACTGCAGTGGGTGTTTGGGAACAGGTGACATCCAGAGCACTATGGAACCAAGGAGATTAGATACTTTATGTGGCAAAAAGATAGCCTGTCTGAGTTATGGAAGTGGCCCTCACATTGTTCTTGCTACAGAAGGTAAAGTATGATTGTTAAAGAATGTTACTTTTTCAGATAGGTTATTCCAGCAGATTGTGAGAGATTTGTGCTGTAAACATAAGAAATAGGATTGGTACAGACATTCTAGGCTCTCAGCTTCAACATGTTTTCGTGGGCCAATAGGTCAGCTAGCCCTTTTCATAGCCAGTTCTTTTCATAAGCCTTTCAACCTCAGCTTTGTTCTTATTACTACTTCTGGAATGTTTTTCTCAATTAAGTTTGGAGCTTCTGATTGCATTAAATATGTCTTAGTGGCTACATTATGCCCGTATGTTCTTGTGCCAACACTGTCCTTTAAATATAATGCATCTCTTTCCTGTATTTACTTCTGGATGCATTTTAGAGACCAGTTATGTTGTCTCTTGGCTGTCAGGCTAAACAAGTCAAGCTCTTTTATTTTTCTTGTCTCATTGGTGTTCCGTCATTCACATCACGCTGGCAGCCTTTCTGTTGTGTATCTGTTCATTGTTAAGTACAAATGACTAATATTGTGTTCTCAATGAGGTTCCATCAGGAAGATCTAGTTGACTAGTCTAGATTAGATGGTTAAAGGTAGGTGAGATGAGTTTTGTTGGAAATGTGTGACTGCTCTTTAGACTCAACTACACTCCACCATTTTCTCCAGTCTTCAAGGTCATCCATCATGGATGCTTCTTAAATCAACATGCATATTTTCTTCCCAACTTTGTTGTTGGCAGATTTCACTGACAGGCTCATACCTCTTATCCAGGTCATAAACTGAAGTATTGTGCAAAAACAGTTCCAAACCTGATCCTTGATGATTTCTACTAGTAATTTGTTCACATGAACAGCTTCCATTCAGCACAGTGTCTTTTAACCTACCTTTCAGACAGCCCTTGCCTATTTCACAGTTCTTGAATTAATCCCTGTCATCTGCAGTTTATGGTATGTGGTTCTATGAGGCCCTATTTCACATATTTACTGAAGTTTGTATCCTCATAGTGGTGAAACAAGAAGGAGGTTGTTTACTTTTGACAGGATAAAGTCAGTAGATTTAATCTGTTGTAGAAAAATAGTGAGTTAGTGTAGCACATGCTGCCTTTGCAGTTCTCAGGGTGGAAATGGGAACCCTTCTTCTTAGTGAAAATGTCAGATAAAGAGTCTGGTGGTCTCTTTAGAGATGTGAAGGAATTGTATGTCAAATGTTTGCCTAGTTCTCCTGGAATAACTGCATAATTTAGGTTTAGAAAATCATGACAGTGGTGGACAAGATGAATGTATAACTGCTTTTCACCAAATCCTGCACTGCTGTACCTAGAGGACACTTGATTTAAAACAGGTGAAAGAAAGTTGTTTTTTACATAGTAAGTGCAAAAGTGTTAGACAGCTTCATGGATAAAGGCATATATATGTACATTAAAGAGAATCAGAAGGATTGTACCTGATAATATCTATAATCCAATGACTGTAGGTGCTTGGGAATTACAAGGGGAATGGACTGCAAAAAGTGACCAGCCTCATGTTTCCTCTAAAGAGCATCTTTCTTCTATTGCCACAGTCAGAGACAGAATTCTGCATTAAATGGGCCATTGGTCTAACCCAGACATTTCTTACGTTCTCAGTAACGTTTCTTGAAGTATAGTGTATGCGTAGTATTTTTAAATTGTAAGTATCAACATCATGTAATTGCTTTTCGTATGAGCATCTTCACCTATACTGCAAATGAATGAAAAGTTTATTTGAGCGTTTCAAAAGTAGGAAACACAGGGCATAGAAATTTTGTTTGATTGGAGTCAGAAGTTGGTTAGTAACAAAGATATAAATTGAAATAGGGACTCCTGACAGTCATTTCATCTTTTATTCTTCTGTACTGCACTATCTCCTTTCTTTTAGCTATCTGATTTGTTTTACTAAGTTTATGGCATTGGTATGTGGGTTTAAGAACCAAAGAAGTCATATAAATACTTAACTATGTACTTTGTTATTGAATTTGACTTTTCAATTTGTAATTTTATGCTTTGTAGTCATTGAAAAGGTAGAGATTTTAAAACAGCTTTTTACATTTTTATTATAGAAGGAGAAGTGTATACATGGGGTCATAATGCTTATAGTCAGTTGGGCAATGGTACAACAAATCATGGTTTGGTTCCCTGTCAAGTATCTACTAACTTGGTGAACAAGAAAGTCATTGAAGTTGCCTGTGGCTCTCATCATTCTATGGTGTTAACATCTGATGGAGAGGTGAGAAGAGCTAGAATAAATCTCTCTTTTCTCTTGCTTAAATTAAAATATCTGAAAACAGGAAAACATACAGCACCTAGTGCATTGCATCCTGCTTCTTGCTATCCTCACAATGCTGATACAATACAAATGTTTAATAGAAATGGAAAATCTGTTTGGGTCTATCCACTTTGAAGTGCAAGATATTGATTTTTCTGTGGCATCTGCTTGTAATAAGGGAGCATCATTTCTTTGCAGAGGCCAGTCAGTCACTTCCTGCATTATCACCCTAGTGCAGTCTCTTAACAGCATTAAATCTGCCATTAACTAAAACCATGTTTGTGTAAGGAGTTCAACCCATTGAAGTGAAAAGTTCTTCTGTGATTTACTTTGAGGCGCCATTTGTGTCCAGTTAGCCATTCTGTTTTGGGTTCTGGAAAACTAAAAATGTGGATTCTTCCAGTACCTCTGTCAACAAATGTTTTAAAGCACACCCACAGAATGAAAAAGTGTTAATATAACTGTCATGTTGCCTTTGTCTTTGACTGGAGGAGCATAAGGGAGTGGAATATATAAATAAGTGTCATATTTCTGATAGAAACAAATCATAAACCTGTGTGTTTTCCCAGTTCTTTGAAAGAACCACACAATCTCAAAATGGAATTTTTTATGTGTGTAACTTATTTCTCTCTTAGAACTGAGTATACTTATAACTGTATTAAATAGCCTTTTTTATGATGATTCTTTTACAACAGGTATATACGTGGGGTTATAATAATTCGGGCCAGGTTGGATCCGGTTCAACAGTTAATCAACCAATTCCTCGAAGAGTTACCAGCTGCCTACAAAATAAAATAGTAGTTAATATAGCCTGTGGGCAGATGTGCTCTATGGCTGTAGTAGAAAATGGAGAGGTAAGAAAGCTTAAGTGAAGTTTTCTGACTGAATTTTATTTTCTTTTATGTAATATTGCTGGATGCACATTATTTTAATACCTGCCAGTAATGTGCTGTAATAGTAAAAAGCACTGAAAAAAGACATATCTCCAGATTCCCTCAAATCTACCTGCTTGTACTATTTGTAAAAATCTTTGTCATAAATTGTCCTACATATTCCTACATATATAAGCACATCTTCTTCTCTATGTTTGTTATAGTTTCCTTAGAAAGAAATCAGAGTGAAACAGAAAACTGTTCACTAATATTTGCTTTTTGAAAATGGTTTGTGAGGTTACACATAAATTTTATCACTTTGTTTATCACTTTATAACTTTGAATCAACTGCAGAAGGTGGCTTTTAAGCTGAAGAAATTCAAGTATTATATTCCAAATTTACTTGCAAATATAGTTTTCTTTTGAGGAAAAAAAGCATTGTGAAGTTCAGGAGATTTTTATGAATTTTGGGATTAAATCATATAGAAACTATATTATATGTTTTATTTATTTATTTTACTTAACTGTCAGTCCTACTTCATGTACAAGGTATTTGGAAGTCAAATTTCCTATTTTGGCTTCTGCAACATTTCTATCCATGGTTGCATTTGTGCTTCCAGTAAACTAAATAGGTGCAGTGGATGACCAGTGATGAAGCACTAGTACCCAGCCTGTGAGTTGTGTCTGTAATCCTAGCAGTAAAAAGTGATAATTTGTTTTAATCAATTGAGTTGACTGTGGTATGACTATAGACACATCGTAGGATCTCTTAGTCTGTCTCAGTTTCACATCATGATTTCAAATAAACATATGGTTTTGTTATTCATTGGACATTTCATGTTAGTCTTATTTTCTCAAATGTAAAAATAACTTTAGGTTTGTATCATTGATTTACTAATTTTAGAGCTGGTATTATATTGCTAGGAAAAATGAAAGTGCTGTTTAATACATTATTCCACTGCTGTCTTTATCATTCATAGAAAAATACATTATGCTCTGTGTACTAGAATCTTAAGTATCAAGTATGTGAGAATATTCAGTGAATGCTATCTTCATTTTTAGTGCTCAGTACATATCTTATCTCAAGAAAAAAATAGAGAAAATAAAAATACAGTTTATATATTAGTTCCATTGCAGAACCCCTTGAATCACGCTCATACTGTTTCTATTCCCACCTTCCTGGTCCTGGGAATGTTATGAGGATATGAAAGTCATGTAGTGTTCCTATTGCTTTAGTTCATCTGAGCTGAAGATTTTAGGCAGACTAGATCCTCTTTAGATCCACTGCTCCAAGCATTTTAGTTTAAGACTAAACTAGACTGTTTGCAGAAAACAAGATGTGTCACTGAAATTATCAGAGTTCAGTATTTCTCTTTTTTCTTATGTACAATATAAATCTGTTAACAGTCTACTCAAACTGCTTGACATAGTTTCCAGTATATAGTTATTTTTCTGTGTTTACTTTTGTGTTAGAGGATTTTTGCATGAGAAATTAGCTCTTTGAAAGAGGGAAGTATTCATGCTGAATTTGCTCTGTGTCCTGGGGAATGGCCCTGTGAACCATTCATATTTAAGAATTGTAGTTTTACACAATCTAACTCTTATAGAGCAAGCTGAACATGAAGGGATAGAATTTGAGTGGAGGATGCAGTTTGTGTTATTAACAGTTGTTGCATCAAAGATTTGTCATTTAAGGTGCAGAAGAAACAAAAATATATATATATATTTATGTATACACATACATACATACATACATATTTATCTACATTTAAAGTGCAGATCCTAAAGAAAGAGAGCGAGGAGGTATTAAAGAGAGTTATTATTACAACTATGAAGTACTTATATTTATTTTTAAAGAAACCTATAATAGCAAATAGTTAAATCCTTGTCTTTGTTTTTAAGGTTTATGTCTGGGGTTACAATGGTAATGGCCAGCTTGGACTGGGCAGCAGTGGCAATCAGCCAACACCGTGCAGAATAGCAGCTTTGCAAGGCATTCGTGTACAGCGGGTATGTGTGATGTCTACATGTCAAACCCTTTATGAACAACTGAAAATACAGGGTATAGCTAAGGCATATTTTACATTTAAAGGAGGTAGTGCTTTATCTGATTTTTTTAAAGCACCATTTGATGGAATAAAAATGTATATCTTAAAATGAACCGCTGTTAGCAGGGGAGAAGTTATAACCTGGTGGAATTCAGTGGGAGTTTTGCCACTGGCTCCAATGAGGTCAGGATTTTACCTAAGAAGACTAAGGAATTAGAAAGGCTTAGTCTTTTTTTTCTCTGAAATTTATTTCTATTAGTGTAATAAAAAGTAAGTCATCTTTGACTGTCCTATTCTTCAATAAACCCCTATCTTTTTCTGGGAAAATGCTGCAGTTTAGCATTTTGTCCTGGCAGAACTGAGTATCATTTCTAGAATTGCATACTCCAGCCACAGTGACTAACTGGTGTTTGGAGTCTGAATGAATTGTCTCCAACTGCTTTTGGTCAACAGTTGGTGTGAATCCATGGTTGGTCTTGATCTTGGGTGGTATTTGTACTCTACAAAATAATTGGGCTGCCTTCAGTATAACTAGCAAACTAGTAACTTCTTTTGATTGAGTAGAAATATTTAAAGTGACTATAAAATTGATACTAAAAGTCTTAATCTCATTTATCCAAAATAGAGGATACAGTTAGGAAAATGACACATTCTGATAGAAATCATTGTTTTTGTAATCAGTGAAGACTGACAGGAGTGTTTTGAACTTTGGATCCTAATTAATACATTTACTCAGGTAGCAAAGGATTTTTTTTAATCTTTGAAAATAAGTCATATAATTAGATAGATTTATGTTCTGCTTCTAGGATGTGGGCAGTGGCTTTGCTGGGAACAATTGCTGTTGGAGAATAACATCATAAAGTGAATATTATTTTTGCCTGTATTTATTCTCCTGTTTAGAGAGTATAAGTGCTCCAGTAGCATGACTTAGATCCTATTTCCATCCACTTCATTTGCTTGATATCCATTAATATCAAGCTGTAGACTTCCAATCAGCAAATCACTTAGGCATATATTTCATTTAAAGCCCATCATGTGCTTCATGGAAGTCAGTGGAGCTATACATATACTTATGATATATCTGCTTTGCAGACTATATAAAGATACATGAGCTAGTTTTGAACAAGCTAAATTGGCTATTGATAGCCATCTAGCTGTAGTAGGTTACATTAACTCAAGCTGAGCAAGACTGCTGCAGGTAATTTTGCTGCTTTGTGTACCCCATGTGGGGTGCTCTGCAGCATATATAGATTGTAAAGTGGCGATCTGGGCCACCTTGCCCAGGGTGCCTGAAGAGGTGTAGCTCAGCATGGCAGAGTGTGATTCCACGAGAGGGGATGAGTTGCCATCAAGATGGAGCTCTTTCTTTCCTGGCTGGCTGTTCCTGTTGCTGATAATGTTGTGCCGGTGCTGGTGGTTCTCAGGCCCAGCTATGGAGAGGTTCCTTCCAGTGACAAACTGTCTCAGCAAGGGGCTGGCGAGCTCAGGCACAAGGGAAGGGCACTTTGGTGTAGCTGGCAGTAGGGGAGGAGAGGAGCAGTCAGGAAGATCTCGCCTGTCTTTACAGCAGTATGCTGTATATATTGGAGCAGTTGCCCATAGAGCAGGGTCAACATAAGACTTAATCTGCCTTTTCCTCATTTTTCAGCATAATGCTAATATTTGCTGTACAGATTTCCTTCTTTCTCAATTTCTAGCTATTCTTTTGCCATTCTCTTGAAATTATCTGGCAGGTTTCCTCAGTGATGCATTTTTTTTCCTTAAAGTCACTCATCTTTTTTGCTTCCCTTTTAGTTATCCGTATTTGTTATTTTTGTAATTTTTATCAGATGTTTTTGCACTGATATAGAACCAATAACATTAATGTACAACTTCATATATATCTGTATATATTAACTTGCTGTTACATGAAAATAAGATTTTTCCTTTTATTTTTCATTATAGGTTGCCTGTGGCTATGCACATACGTTAGTGCTAACAGATGAAGGTCAGATTTATGCCTGGGGAGCCAATTCATATGGCCAGTTAGGTACTGGGAATAAAAGTAACCAGTCTTACCCTACAACAGTAATTGTGGATAAGGACAGGTAATACCTATATTCTAGCAGTCAGACATTAGTCGGCATACTCTCAAAAGAGCTGCAGAAAATTATGGCTCTGTCAATCTATTTTTGGAAGAAATAGCCTATAATTTTTTGCAATGGTTCTTTTACAAAATCAAATATAGGCAACTTAAAAATTTGTCTGACATAAAATTAGTGAATTAAGGTTTGATTTTCCCTGGAAGTGCGTGAATCTGCCCCATAACCACCCTTGTGAAAGAGAAACTGAATGTTCTGAGCTTAAACATGCTATTTCCTGCTTCAGCTCACACTGTATGTTACAGGTCTTAATTGCAGTTTCTCTTTGGTTGTATAGTTTCGTTGTTTGAAGCCAACAATAAAAGCTGTACTGTCTTTGAATATAAACTATATTTAAATATACTAGTTTTGACAAGGAGTATACACAGAAAAAGCAAAGAGTGGTCTCTGGCAGTTAATGTTAGTTCTGCTATTAATCCTGCTCATAAAGTGAGAGAGAGAAGATGAGGTGTTCTGTCTTAGTATTGTTGTCTGAAAAAGAAGCTTAGCTTTTTTACAAGTTAAATATTCTCTTGTAGTCCTTGATAGGTAGTGGCACAGTTATTTCTGTTGCTAATGCAAAGCTGTGTATTTATGTGGCCAGAAATTTAAATATGTTTCTTATTACTAAGGTCTTGATTTTGACCTCCTATTGTGAATAACTAGAAAAGCGTGATGTCCTGTTACCCTTGTGTCTGTATCCATTATTGTAAGGAAAAGGCAACTCCTCTCTGGTGATGAGGCATGACCTGTTTTTGAAGGTTGTGATTTCTTTGTGTGTGTTTGTGCTTTTGCTTAAAATTTAACTGAATTTTTTTCAGACACTTTGGCTGCAGTTGAAACATTAGCACATTTTAATACAAATTTTAATGTTCTATATTGCCTTTCCCTTTTGTTGGCCAGAATATGCATTTCTGATGTCCGTGAGAATATTACCTCGCTAAAGCCTGCAAGATTGGTATATGCAGCTTTAAACAAGTTGTTTTCTGCTATTTTCCCCAGGCAGCTGGGAAAACAAGTAAACAAGCAGTATTTCAGACTGCAAAACAGTGGATTGTGTAATGTTGTACATAATGGGAGTTTTGAAATCCTAAATCAACTTTAGGATTAGTGAGATGGCTTACCATAGCTAAAATGTATTTAGAAATAACATTTAGTGCTCTTTTTGGTTCTAATTTTTCATTTCGAAAATGTTCTGAAAAGGTCAAGTCCATTAAGCATAAGTAATAATAATGGTATGAGTAATGACACTTCAGTATTTTAATGTAAAGAAATATGTTTAAATTGCTGGTTTATAACCATTACCAATAAACAAATAGGGAAAAAAAGCTTTTCATTAATTTTCTATTGTAAACCGAAATGCAAAATTACTTACCCAGCCCTTTCTACTTGATGTGCTGCAGCAGGCGTAATGCTCTGCTGCAACAGTGTCTCCTCACTCCCCTGATGCTTTTTCACCAGGATGCTTTCTAAGTGCACGCTGTATCAGGAAACATTGATAACCTTTTTAATTTTCCCACTTACAGTAGGAAAATATTCCTGCAATCTGAAGTGCGTGCCTGCTTGCAAACATATTTTATACCAGAGAAAGAGAGGAGGTAGTGAGATTCTTCACTGTATTTTGTTCTTATGACAGTAATTTGCTTTTGTTCTTTGTTTGCTGTGAATTCAGAGTCATAGAGATTGCAGCCTGCCACTCTGCTCACACTTCGGCTGCCAAGACACAGAGTGGCCAGGTGTACATGTGGGGCCAGTGCCGGGGCCAGTCTGTGATCCTTCCCCACCTCACGCACTTTGTCTGCACTGATGATGTATTCGCTTGCTTTGCTACCCCTGCCGTTATGTGGCGTCTTCTATTAATAGGTGAGCTTAAATATTTTTTATTGTAACATTTTTAGCCGTGCATGTATTTGAAGCCTAAACTTAGTTTGCTGCAAAAATTTATACTGGGAAGCATAATTTTAAATATGTGTAAATAGCAGTTAATACAGAATTGTAAAATTTGCTAAGGCCTGATGGCAGTGCTGAATGACTGTCTGCTTTATTGAAGTGATTTATTTCTATGGGGAAGTGCCTTGTTTTGTGTGGCAGTGATGGTCTGAATATCTAGTTCACACAATCCTTTCTCTGTAGCCACTAAGTGTTATTGTACAATGGCCATGATGGGTGAAGAAGCTGAGTTTGAATTTGGAGACATGAGGGAAACATCAGGAACCATTTGATATCCTTTCTGTGATATCCTTAAGTAGACTAGTAAGAATGAGGGAGCCAAATTCCTGTGTTCAGGACTGACCATGAACGCTTAGAAGTCAAAGTCTCATCATCAATGATCGTGACCTGGGCTTCTGAGGAGACTAGCTACTGGATCTCAAATATCTGATTAATGCTAAAATCTGTCTTGCTGGCTTTGACTAGAATGAGTTAAGCCTCATCACTAGAACGAGGCATTTATAGCATTGCCTAACAGAGATTTCGTTCTTCAGCTACAAATTCTATTCCATTTTTGTGGCTAATAATGTTATTGGCTTCTCTGGCCTAATCAAAGATGAGACTCCTGGGTTTGTCTGTAGATGTCACCTGGAAGCTTAAGCCAGAAGTTTGAATGCAGCCGCTTGTTTATTTGTAATCTGAACTGTATTGAGTGCATTCCACTTCTGTTCCGCTTCTGTACTGTCTTTGTGATTGCTTTTTTGTTGCTATATGCTTTGGTCTGACAACTTTGTAGAGCACTCCTTGCTCCCTAATGCCTTCCAAATGGTGAGGTAAGGCACTTTTGTTAATAGTACTCATATTTCAGCTTTGAGAGACTAGAGGATTAAATGGAGAATCCTGCCCTCAGGAATTTTTTTTGTCTAAATTCATGTTTTAGGGCATAGTCCAAAGTCCCCCATTTGCTCAAAATGTTGTCTAGGAAAGATTATAGAACTGAGTTGGGAAGTCAGTAGTGTTTTCTAGAGTCGTCTTCAGAAACATAATTTATATGCTTAATTATTGTAGATATTATTGTGCTACTTGAAATTTAAAAAGCACCTAAAAGTGTCCTACACTAAGGTCCATGCTGAGAACTACTGTGATTGTGTGGTATACATGGAGCAGATGTTGCATGTAGCTGTCAGCAGTCCTCTGCATGGGAGACTGCAACGGCAACAGAGTAGGTGCAGGAGTAGGGACTGCTCCGGGTACTGCGCGGTGAGGATGTGGCTCACCTCTCTGAAAGGGGTGCTGCAGTACCAGGATGAATGTGAGCAGCCTAGGTCTGTTGGCCAAGGGGACGATCCTTACTCCCTGCACAGATCATAAGAATTCTATAAATGTAGCAAATGCTCCCACTCTACTGCCACACTGAAACTTCTGTTTCTGAATTTCTCCACCTTTTTGCACCGTGGGTGTCTTGTCTGACAGAGTAGGAGAATAGCTCATCTTGCTGTCTATGAGTCTTTAGGTTTTATATTTACTTCTCTGTCTACTTTTATATTTACTTCTCTGTCTACTTCTCTTCCTCTGCTTTTATAGGGTTGGATTCAGCTGATACAGCCTCAGGGGTTGATGCTTTGAATGTGTTGCTCTGAATTAATCACTTTGTGTTTCCTTTGTAGTCAGTGGAGAGAAATAGGCGGTTCTTTGTTGTGATTCACCTGACTTGTTTTAGACTTCTGCTTTAGGTGAGATTGGATCATACCTTAAAAGCATTCATTTCTTCCCACTGACCATGCAGGGAGATGAGGGCAATAGGTCAGATAAAAGCATCCTGAGTGAGATTATCTATGATCACAAATTTAATTATTATCTTTATGCTGAAGACTTGCAAGTAGCCAGGTTGTTAATGAGTGTATTGCTAGGTGCAGGTATCCATGCTCTCTCTTTAACACAGCCTTGTCAAGACTGAGTTCATAACTGTTTGCCAGCACATCTGTTTTCTCCCCCTTCATTGTCACCATGGACAATACACTTGCCTTTCTTGTCCTGCTTCACACCGTGGGAGTCATTTTTGACTGTTGCAGCTCCTTTTATTTTTGTTTTCTGCCATTAACTGCTTGTCCCTTTGGAAATAATGTTGCAACACTGTAACAACAATGTGGCAAAGCTCAAGGTGAAACCTTACAGGAAGAAAAGGTCATTTTATTTTCAAACAAAACCATTTCACGCACACTCTCAAACTCATGTGCTCATATGCAGCAAATGGTCTGAGCTGGAGTCCTTGCGATGACACAGAGGATAAAGGATGCTGGCTCTCAAGTCCCCATCATGTCTCCTGGATTCCTCTTAGTTAGGTGAATATGTGCTGGTTTTGGATGTGCTTTTTTTGTACCCTTTAGGAGCTGAGAGTGATTAGTCTCTCCATCCTATCCCACCTTGGTGAGTCATCAGGATTTACTCACTGTCGTTTGTCTCCTGTTATAAGTGTGCTGAGAATCACGAGGCAGCTTCATGCCTAGGGTTTTGATACCTGCTGATCTAAGTGCCATGGACACCTGCCATGCTTACAGCCCTTCTTCTTTTACTTTCTGGTGCTTCCACACCCAGACATTCCTGTACATTCCCCATTCATGGCGGTTTTAACGTTTCTATAACAATTCTCAACACTGAATGCTGAAGAGTTTTCTCGGCTTTTTGCCTTGCCCATGTTAACTGCCTCTTCATTTCCTTCCACTGGCACCCCCTTCACAGCTAAAACAAATAAAAGCACCTGTTTTCCCTCTAAGAATTTCATAACTTAACCCCACTTTATTCAGCAGACCTCTGATAGTAGAAATCATCTGGTAATGCCTTAATGATGTATATCTGAATTGTCAGTTAACATTGAAGATTGGTTTCACAACAGAACAGTGCAGAATCCTTTGACCTACTGCAGTATTGCAGTAGAGCATAGGTTTTCCATTGATTGTTAAAATTACTGTACTTAGTTTATTTATTCAGATCTCTGCTATGTCATACAGAATAAGAACTAACAAAGTATTTTGCCATACCCCTGTTTCAGAAGGATTCTTTCATTAATATATTTTCATTGGGATTTGTTTTCCTCATCCTTTCACCTGAAATCCAAAACATTTCCATAATTATTTCCCTAATTGGGTATAACTGGACATAAATGACATTCTCTAAATGTGTTTGAAAATAACTGTGCTAAACAAAGCATGACAGTATCAAATTATGTGTTTAAAGTTTTTCTATAGCTTGTGATGGCGGTATGTCCATTTCCAACAGGATAGTATTCTTTCTTCCAGATTGGTAGGCTACAAAATTTCAGGACCTAACATTTATGTAATTTTCTGTAGAGAACAGCTTATTCCTGACCCACAAAAGCTGATTAAACCAGTAACAGGTATTCACATGATAAGGGGAAAAAATGTTATCTGGGTTACAAATGAGGTTTGGAGGGTTTTACCTTTTTTTTCTTAATATTAAAGAAAATAGTTCTTTGAGGCTACCCGATATGATGAGGAATTGGAAACAGTTCAGGAGATACAAATTTGTATGCAGACAATGGGTGACTTGTCAAGGCTGTGTGGTAACTTTATCATGCAGGTGGCACGTACGTATATGTGATACAAACAGGAAAGATATTCACCCAAAGAATGCTGTTAACACCATAACTCTGGGGAGAACACTTCCAAATAGGCTTGTTACTGTTAGTATTTACCTTTGAGGGTATTGTACTGAACAGTTTTACATGTATTAATTATGTAATCACTTTATTTTGACAATAAGATAATGTTTCCTCATGGGAGTCTTTTAGCAAATCTTACTGTGATTTTTATTGAGCTTTTAGGTGTTTTATAACAAATGACTTTTTTTTTTTAAATAATAATAATAATTTTGCCAGTAACAATTGATAGTATTTGCTATCAGATGCAGCATTAAACTTCTGAGACTGTTGGTTATTTTTCTGGCCTCATACAAAAGATTTAGAAGAGTGGGACTTATTTTTAATAGGGAAATTTGGAGTAGGGAACTAGCAAGGACTGAAGAAAGCTGTGCTTTATTTGCTTTTCTAGAGGTTCATACTGAACACACTTTTTTTGTTACTAACCTGAAAGGGAAGTTGTATTTTAAGAGTGTTATTTGCTGATATAAACCCAGGATGTTGTTATAAGAGATACCTATACTTACTTACTAGTCACTATTAATTCCCCCTTTTTATACTAGAGCCTGATGACCATCTAACAGTAGCCCAGTCACTGAAGAAGGAATTTGACAACCCTGAAACTGCAGACCTGAAGTTTCTGGTGGATGGAAAATATATTCATGTTCATAAAGTTCTTCTCAAAATTAGGTAAGGCACAATCTATATAGTTTAGTCTACTATGCTGAGTAATTACTGCTTAAAAATCTTGAGTTAGGCTTACAAACTCCCTTTTCCACAAGTCATGAGATTTACTTGCTTTTCTTAACTGTTAACTTAATTATTTTCCTCATTTTCTCACTGCTCAGAATTACCAAGCATGCTGCTTACTACCAGCCTCTCCCACACTTTCCTCCATCCGATGTCTACCCTCCTTCATGCTACCTAAACTGTCCCAATTACTAATGAACTTTTCCTGCTGAGGAAAAGGCTCACTTCCTTCTCCTCTTTCTGCTGCCTTCCCTGTAGTTAATCAGCTTCTCCTCCTTTCTTTTCTTGACTTCCTCTACTGATATCCTCAGTTTTATTGTTTTTGTGTTTATTCTTGCCTTTCTTTCTTTACTTCCGCAGGGCCCTTCAGTTGTTTCAGCAATTTCTGTAGATGCTCTTCAAATTATTGTTTCTTCTTTTCTGTCAGATCTATCCTTTTTGTTTTAAGCCTTTTTATCAGTTAATTTGAATTTAAGCTGGCTTCTCCTTTTGTTTTTACAGCTTTTTGCAAGTTAACACCCCATCATAGTGAGATTTAACATGTGCGGATCTACTGAGTAATCACTTTGTTATTAACATGCAGTGATCAGTTTGTTATTGCGGGCACAGTTTCTGATAGGATATACTAGAAACACTGTTTCAGATCTCTTCTGTCTTGTGAATTGCCTCTGCTCCATCCTCTTTATTATTACAATAATTTTCTCTTTTTCACCATTTTCTTTGTCAAAATGCTTGGCTACCTCTTATTCTAAAGAGGTCCTACTTCTCACCGTTTTTCTTGTCCTGCTTCTAATCCTGAATCCCTTTAGTGACTTCTTGTATATTACTACATAACATTAAAGCTACGTATTAATTCTTGCTTTTTTTTCTTTTCTGCTCTCCTGTTACTGCTTCAATTGCCTATATTTTCTTCCCTTTCCTGTTTTCATCTCTTGTACATCACACTTACTGCTTATACTCCATCTTTTTTGCTTGGACTGCCTTATTTCCTGCCTGCCAAATGCCCTTCATCAAGTACCACTTCAAATCATGTCTCCCTGAAGTGTTTCTGAGGTGATTTTTCTTGATAATTAGGTGACATGCAACTTTGCCTTAAATCTTTCTTATTGCTTCACTTTTCTTAGATTATATGGCATTCTGGGAAGAAAATGTGTCCAATTCTATAAATACGTGGCATTATCAAACAAATTTTCAGGAATAATAGAGCATGTGGCATAGTCTGTAGAGTTAATGCCGCCTTTAAGCCTAATAGTCTCATGATGCAACTGGTTGAGAGGATAATGTATTTAACATGGTATTTTGCAGGATTCATCCCTTCCCAGAGCATTTTCCTGAGTCCCATGCTGGTAAAAGTTCCTTTTTATTGTCCAATCATTTTTTTACCACTTGAAGACTTTTTTTTTGCCATCTTGTGCTATAGATATTGCTGAACTAGATAATATTGTCTGTGGTTATTAGTCTGTGATGGTGCTGAAATGGTAGGGCAGCCTCCAGCTCAGTAAGAGTCTGGACAGCAGCATACTGCCTGCAGTGAGAGATGCATATGGGTGTGTGGGTGGGATGTGTCTGCTCTGCCTTTAAGCCAGTCAAAATTAGGTATTTGGTCTCCCTTTATTGAAGGAAAGGCACTTGAAAGGATGAATCACTCCAAGGTGCTTTGAAGACTGAAGGACGATATTCCTTATGAAAGAGAGCAATGTGTACCACCCTCTCTCTGTATTTTTTACTTTCCTGTGGTGCTGAGGGGGGCAACTGGCCATATCCAAGTTCTGTTCCACAGCTGTGTGGTAGTTGTGGTCGCCACCACCAATACAGGCCTCAGGGACACAAAGCGGTGGGGGTTTGTCTGCATCTTCCAATTCCAGAATGCAATACAGGAAAGTGGCAGAAGCTGCATTATGACTTTTTACTTCTTTATGAATTTGACTCGATGTTTATCTACTTTACTAGAAAAAATAAAATACCAAGAAAAGAATTCTGTAAATAACAAAATTGAATGTAGAAAAGATAAAATAAGTGGTAAAATAAGTAGATTACTTTTCCTTTTTATCTAAGTTATGCTGTCTTTATGATGTAGACTTGTCTCAGAGACATTAAAAGGATAACCACCAACCTATTATAAAATATTTTTAGTAAAAGAAAAGCAAATTCAGGTGTGGGACAGTTTTAGAGAAAGTAATAGAGTATGAAAGTATCAAATTAAATTGTGGCTGTTCTAGGAAGTCATTATGTGAGGTGGTGATGTTCACTCTCATCAGCAAAAACTTTCGAAAGTATCCAATAAATTCAAAGTTACAGAATATTTTTTGAGGGAGGAATAACTTACAGTTACTGTAAGCTTGAAGTTATAGAGTAAAACTATCAAAGGCAGTGCTTTTTGATTGTTTGTAGCCTGTCTGTCATGAAAATATTCAGACTTGTAAGAAAAAGATGATGAATGGTATGGGTGAGAGTGTCTTTTAATTATAAGTATTTTCATACCTGAGAATAACGATTAAATTTAATGCTAAGATGTGCATCGCATTATATGTTGCATATCATTAAGTCCACATACATGGACTGTGACACTAGAATAAATATTATCTGAAATATTAGTGATTGTTTCCCTCCTCACTAGATCATGTTGGAGAAAAAGGTTGAAGTGTGAGAATTGTATAACTTAATTGTAAACTTTATCTGTTATGAGACATGTAACAAAATAGATTTAATAGTTAATATATAACTCATATAAGAAAATGACACTAAAAAATGCATGGACCATCCTTAAAGATTTTACAAGCAGAATAAGGAACCTGTTGTAAACTAGTAGTAATAGAAATAAAAGAAAATTCTGAAGTGTGAAGCTTGTATAGAAAGATCTAAAAAATTTGACGTGTTTGAAACCAGGAACTCATCTGGCTAGATTTTTTGGTTATGTATTTTGTCTGTTATGGCTGATTTTTTTTTTTTTTTTTTTTTAATCAATGTCTTGCTGCAGCTCATTTATCAAATTTAACTCTTTACAGTGTGCAGCTCTTGTTCTTGTTTTGTAGATGTGAACATTTTCGTTCCATACTGAATAGCGATGATGAAATTATAGAAATGAATGAATTTTCTTATCCTGTTTACCGAGCCTTCCTGGAATACCTGTACACAGACAACATTAGACTCCCTCCTGAAGATGCAATAGGTAATTGACATAAATGCATATAACTCTAGGTTACTGTTTCTGAAGTTACAGTTGTGTGTCATAACAGGATGAGGAAAGCAAGGGTTGATCATATTTACTTTTATTTTTATTAGCACTTAAGTCTGAGTTACTGCTGTATTCCAGGTGTCAGGAAGAAGGGATGCAGTAGTAGGAAACATGAGTGGTGGGGGATGAAATAAGATCAAAAGTTAACATTCAGGAAGGACCCCAACTTGTTTTGCCTTAAGTCACCAATGGCATTCTAA
This sequence comes from Apteryx mantelli, assembly GCF_036417845.1. Lineage (NCBI taxonomy): Eukaryota > Metazoa > Chordata > Aves > Apterygiformes > Apterygidae > Apteryx > Apteryx mantelli. The sequence continues at coordinate 32,937,133 of NC_089978.1, forward strand.
GACTTTTCTGTCTGAGTAGCTGCAGCAATTTGATCATGAAGGAAAAGGGAACTGTTCCCTATATGAATTAGGAGGCTTAGGTCACTAGCTGAAATCTCGAATAAGATGTATTATAGTGAACAAGAAGGCAAAACACTTACATATTAATAAAAGTGTCTCTTTTTGTTACAAACCTTTTTTGAGGACTTTTAAAGAATAAGCACTTCATGTGGGGAAAAAAATAGTTCAAACTTTCAATGAATTCTGCCTAAAATAATAGAATCATTATGAATAGAAATGTGTATGTTCTGCACAAGGATAGCTAAATATGTTTGAATTTTCACAGGGCTGCTAGATTTGGCAACACTGTATAGAGAAAACAGACTGAAAAAGCTTTGCCAGCAAACAATCAAACAAGGCATTTGTGAAGAGAATGCGATTGCTCTTCTTTCAGCCGCTGTCAAATATGAAGCTCAGGTATGAAGATTTTTTTGTTCAGGCAAACAAGTGTTTTCTGAGAAATATTGTTTAATATAATTATTCACTGCATTTAACTTATGAGGTGTGATTACTGTTAATTGCCCTTTCTGGCTTCTCAGACATGTACTTTTTCCCCTTTTTAAGCTATAAAAAATGAAGCTGTTAATGTTATCTTTCTGGCCTGTTGTCTCTCACCTGTGAGTCAGGATTCTTCATCTGCTTCCTGCCCTGTCATCTAGCATGACATGGTATGGGAATTCCTCATCACCTTTCACTTCTCCACCTTTGCATCTTGCATTGCCTCTTGACTTTCTGAAAAAGTCCCTATTCACATTTGTGCTCATATCAAAAATCCATTTGCACCATGTTGTTCACAATGAATCATGCTGACATGCAAAAAATTACCTGTTGTTACTGCTCTCTCCATATCCTGTCATTTGGGCTGCCCTTGGCTCAAGAGCTCCTTGCCCTGGGGAATATTTGGAATGGCTGCTTAGTGCTCAAGCTGTTATCAGCTGTACTGCAAGCACTTTATTTGTAAACACGCAAATACCTTGAAAGATGTTTTCCTTCTCTCAACTTCTTAGTGCTATGCTATTTGCAGAAATAATGATGTGGTCGTTTTTGTTAATTGGGAGATGTATTTTAGACTTAGTAGCCATTGTTATAACTGAGCAGCTTAGTTAGCTAAGGAGAAGTTCTGATCTTTGTCTTCAGGATTCCTTTTGCTGTCTAAGAATAAAATTAAGATGGCCAAAAAGAGAAGATGCCATATTAGAAGAGCCAAAAGATGTAGCTGAAAGCATTTTTTAAAAAATATTTGTTTTGTATTGTTTTTTCCTGGCTGTGAGATGTAGGACAAAGTTTTAAAGCAGGAGAGTCTGGGAACACAATAAGATGGATAGATAAGACTTTTTCAGGCACAGGAAGCAGTGAGAAGGAAGGGATAAGAGCAAAAGTAGAGTTGCGAAATGTTGAAGTCATCTATGCTGTATGGCAGCAGGATACTAAATGAGATGAATTTGCGTAGGGGTTGCAAAGAGGAGGCCAGAAGTATACAATGAGTATGGTCAGTCAGAAGAGGGGATGACATCAGATTAATAAATGAAGAGATTATTAGCTGGAAGTGGAACCATAAAGACAGAGAGCTGTAACCAAGGACTAATAATTAGTAATGAAAGGCATGAACAATTGGGGAGCAAAAAATAGGAACTGCACTTCCAGTGTGTTGTGGAGGTAGATGTCCAACATATCAGGGAAGATGGGACCAGGAAGGAGGATCAGATGATCTGATGTTCTTAACAGTGGAAGTTTTCATTAAAAATTTACTTTGGAGCTTCTCCTTTTATAAACTTTTCAACAGTTTTGAACATTTCAAGAATGGAAAGAGCCTTGGTTGGCTTATGTCAGGTGGAGTTACTGCAGATGCATTTAGGCGTATTGTGAAATTGTAAAACTAGCCTGAACAAAGTACTAGTAATTATAGTGATAGAAACACAATATAAGGGATTGGTTAGATAAGCAAATATATTTTACCTCACTCCTTCCTTCTATGATTCAGTGTTTTAATTTGCTTACATAGTATTTGTTCAAAATGCATGTAATATTTTAGCATAATCATAAGATAATGGTAGGTTCACCTGCCCCCAGTGCAGTGCATGTCAAACTCATGCATGGATTGTTGCCTTCCTCCCCACACCCTCAATTCAGAGGGGATATGGAAGAACTGCTTCAAAGAAGTGCAGGAAAGGCTTCTATGTTAAAGATATGGAATAGCCTCTGTCAAAGGAATCACTAAGAAAGACAGCGCTCTTACCCTATACTATGTTAATATAGTAAAAATTGGTCTGAGAACCAGCTGCAGCATATCAGCACTTCAGCAGGAAATTGCATCCAAAACTGCTAGGGTAGAAATGGAGAGCATAATATGTCTCTAGAAATCATTGGATTATAAATGAAGCCTGATATTTTGGAATCTTGGAAAGATACAATTAATTCAATTTTTGGTCATTAAATAGTGAGCACTGCGAGTAAAACTTTATAGTGTTGTGTTTATCTGCCATTAACGTAGAAAATTAACTGAAAACTGTCTTGACTATTATACACACATCTGTTAGGATAAAATATCATCAAGCATTTTTAATACTATCCTCAGCAAATACAAAGATCTGCTGCTACAGATTATTTTTAAGAGTATTTCTAATGTACACTGGGGCAATTTTTAGATTAATTATCTTCTATATAACAGAATTAAAAGCCACTGTTTCTTGAAACTGCAAAACTAGTGACCTGGATTCCTTGATATCTGTGCTCCTCTTCACAGATCAGTACCAGAAAAGGCAGCTGCCTTTCATTTTATTTAATGTAAAAGTTTGCATTGACTAATGCAATATATAATTACCCAGATTCTGGCAGTGGCATTGCAGAGGTGTATTGAATTCTATGCTATCAATGCCTTCGCTCTTCTAATCCTCCTTTTTTATTTCTTCTTCAGTTTTCATTCCTTTTCTTTCTTTTCCAACACTTTCTAATGAGAAATGTAATTTACTTCTGTGCCTTTTTACCACTTTATTTCTTTTTAAGGGATATTTTTATGCTTCTTGGCTTCTGTTAAAGCTTTAGTTATGTCTTGGCAGTGGCAATAGACTTGAAGCATTCAATCTAAAGAAAAGGCTTCAAAGGAAAATGTTCAAATATTCTGCTAATTTCTTTCTACTGTTCAGCCCCGGCTGCAATGTTTATGTAGGTCACGTAGAATAAAACCGACATGAATTAAGAGGCCTCTTTTTGCTGTAACCTTTAAAGAGTTTATAGATCATGGCTCATACTGCCAAATTAAGCTTGCCTTGCTGCTGTCTCCAGCCTGGCTTGCTGCAGAAGGCAATTCATTTTTCTTCAACAGCAAGTTGTTACATAGGAACCAACTGCAAAGGGGACTGACCCAGCATGTGGAGAGAAGGACTGACACTGTTGTGAGAAGTCTAACTGGGCAAAACTTGCTGTGTGAAATCACTGTTGTATGGCCTAATGGCTTGTACCTGTCTTGTGCTGAATATCTGAGCATCCTTTCACTTTAGCACCAGGGTCAGCAAGACCAGGACAAGACAAAACCCATTTTTACTATCCAGGAATCCCAGTTTCTAGATCTCTGCTGCTAGTCTCGCTGAACACAAATTGGATGTTAGGATACATGCATCACACAGGATCACACAGAATCGCTGAGGTTGGAAAGGACCTCTGGAGATCATTTAGTCCAACCCCCCTGCTCAAGCAGGGTCACCTAGAGCACATTGCACAGGATTGCATCCAGGCGCATTTTGAATATCTCCAGAGAAGGAGACTCCACCACCTCTCGGGGCAACCTGTTCCAGTGCTCTGTCACCCTCACAGTGAAAAAGTTTTTCCTCATGTTCAGATGGAACTTCCTGTGTTTCAGTTTGTGCCTGTTGCCTCGTGTCCTGTCGCTTGGCACCACTGAAAAGAGTCTGGTCCCATCCTCTTGACACCCTCCCTTCAGATACTTGTACACATTGATAAGATCTCCTCTCAGCCTTCTCTTCTCCAGGCTAAACAGGCCCAGCTCTCTCAGTCTTTCCTCATAAGAGAGATGCTCCAGTCCCCTAATCATCTTTGTAGCCCTTCGCTGGACTTGCTCCAGTAGTGCCACATCCCTCTTGTACTGGGGAGCCCAGAACTGGACGCAGTACTCCAGATGTGGCCTCACCAGGGCTGAGTAGAGGGGGAGGATCACCTCCCTCGACCTGCTGGCAACACTCTTCCTGATGCACCCCAGGATACCACTGGCCTTCTTGGCCACAAGGGCACATTGCTGCCTCATGCTTAACTTGGTGTCCAGCAGCACTCCCAGGTCCTTCTCGGCAGAGCTGCTTTCCAGCAGGTCAACCCCCAACCTGTACTGGTGCATGGGGTTATTCCTCCCCAGGTGCAGGACTCTGCACTTGCCTTTGTTGAACTTCAGGAGGTTCCTCTCCGCCCACCTCTCCAGCCTGTCCAGGTCTCTCTGAATGGCAGCACAGCCCTCTGGCGTATCAGCCACTCCTCCCAGTTTTGTATCGTCAGCAAACTTGCTGAGGGTGCACTCTGTGCCTTCATCCAGGACACTGATGAAGAAGTTGAACAGGGCTGGACCCAGTACTGACCCCTGGGGGACACCGCTAGCTACAGGCCTCCAACTAGACTCTGTGCCACTGATCACAACTCTCTGAGCTCTGCCATTCAGCCAGTTCTCAATTCACCTCACTGTCCACTCATCTAACCCACACTTCCTGAGCTTGTCTATGAGGATGCTATGGGAGACGGTGTCGAAAGCCTTGCTGAAGTCTAGGCAGACAACATCCACTGCTCTCCCCTCATCTACCCAGGCAGTCATTCCATCATAGAAGGCTATCAGATTGGTTAGGCATGATTTCCCCTTGGTGAAGCCATGCTGACTACTCCTGATCACCTCCTTGTCCTCCACATGCTTGGAGATGGCCTCCAGGATGAGCTGCTCCATCACCTTTCCAGGGATGCAGGTGAGGCTGACTGGCCTGTAGTTCCCTGGCTCCTCCTTCTGGCCCTTTTTGAAGACTGGGGTGGCATTGGCTTTCTTCCAGTCTTCAGGCACCTCTCCTGTCCTCCATGACCTTTCAAAGATGATGGAGAGTGGCTTAGCAATAATGTCCGCCAGCTCCCTCAGCACTCGTGGGTGCATCCCATTGGGGCCCATGGATTTGTGGGTGTCAAGTTTGCTTAAATGATCTCTAACCCACTCCTCCTCCACCAAGGGAAAGTCTTCCTCTCTCCAGACTTTCTCTCTTGCCTCCAGGGTCTGGGGTTCCTGAGGCCTGGCCTGAGCAGTAAAGACTGAAGCAAAGAAGGCATTCAGTAACTCTGCCTTCTCTGCATCCTTCGTCACCAGGGCACCCACCCTGTTCAGCAAAGGGCCCACATTTTCCCTAGTCTTCCTCTTGCTACTGATGCATTTGAAGAAGCCCTTCTTGTTGTCTTTGACATCTCTCGCCAGATTTAATTCCAAACGGGCCTTAGCCTTCCTTGTCACATCCCTGCATACTCTGACAACGTTCCTATATTCCTCCCAAGTGGCCTGTCCCCCTTTCCACTTTCTGTATGCTTCCTTCTTCTGGTTGAGTTTTGCTAGGAGCTCCTTGCTCATCCATGCAGGTCTCCTACCTCCTTTGCTTGACTTCCTACTCATAGGGATGCACCGCTCTTGAGCCTGGAGGAAGTGATGTTTGAATATTAACCAGCTCTCTTGAACACCCCTTCCTTCTAGGGTCCTAACCCATGGGATTCCTCCAAGTAGGTCCCTGAAGAGGCCAAAGTTTGCTCTCCTGAAGTCCAGGGTTGCGATCCTACTTAGTGCCCTGCCTCCTCCTCGCAGGATCCTGAACTCCACCATCTCATGGTCACTGCAGCCAAGGCAGCCCCCGACCTTCACATCTTCAACCAGTCCTTCTTTGTTTGTTAGTACGAGGTCCAGCAGCACACCTCTCCTTGTTGGCTCCTCCACCACCTGTGTCAAGAAGTTGTCACCAATGCTCTGCAGGAACCTCCAGGACTGTTTGTGCCTAGCTGTGTTGTCTTTCCAGCAGATATCAGGGTGGTTGAAGTCCCCCATGAGAACCAGGGCCTGGGATCGTGAGGCTACTTCCAGCTGTCTGTAGAAGGCCTCATCGACTTCCTCTTCCTGATCAGGTGGCCTGTAGTAAACACCCACAACAGTGTCACCCATGCTAGCCTGCCCTTTAATCCTTACCCGTAAGCTCTCGACTCGCTCTTCATCCACCCCTAGGCACAGCTCCATACATTCCAGTTGCTCTCACATAAAGAGCAACTCCACCACCTCGCTTTCCTGGCCTGTCTTTCCTAAAAAGCACGTAGCCATCCATGACAGCACTCCAGTCATGCGAGCTATCCCACCATGTCTCTGTAATGGCAATGAGATCATGGCCCTGCGACCACACACAGATCTCTAGTTCTTCCTGTTTGTTCCCCATGCTGCGTGCATTGGTGTACAGGCATTTCAGGGAGGTGATCGAGCATGCAGGTTTCCCAGGAGGGATACAAGAGGATCCTCCATAGCCACATCCCATGCGCACTTCCCTGGCTGCATTCACCTGTTGGAGGCATCCTGACTTGAGCTGTCTTTTGCCAGCTACCCTGGCACTATAACTCTCCCCTTCCCCCATCCTTCCTAGTTTAAAGCCCTCCTTACCAGGTTGGCCAACCTGTTGGCAAAGACCCGCACGCCCCGCCTCGTGAGGTGGATCCCATCTCTCGCCATCAGTTGTCGATCTTCAAACAGGGTCCCATGGTCGTAGAAACCAAAACCCTGTTGCCAACACCAGCAGCGCAGCCAGTTGTTAACTTGGAAAGTCCATCTCCTCCTCCTCTCATCCATCCCCCTCACTGGCAGGATTGAGGAGAAGATGACCTGGGCTCCCAGACCCTTGACCACCATCCCCAGAGCTCTGAAATCCTGCTTGATGGTCTCCAGTTTGCCCTTGGTGTCATTGGCACCCACATGGAAGAGCAGCAGTGGGTAACAGTCTGAAGCATGGACGAGCCTTGGCAGTCTTTCCATGATGTCTCTCACACGAGCCCCTGGCAGGCCACAAACCTCTCTAGACATGAGGTCAGGTCGGCAGATAGGTGCCTCCGTCCCCTGCAGCAGGGAGTCCCCCACAACAATCACCCGCCGCTTCTTCCGGGCGTCCCGGCAGGGCACAGGGTCTGTTGTCCCAGGTACTTCCCTTGCAGCCATGCCCATCTCCTCCTCATCCTGGAGGGCACTAAACCTGTTCTTCAGCTTCAGGTCTTCAGGAGGAGTAGGAGCATTTCTCCTCCTACGAGCAGTGACCAGTTTCCAGTCACCTTCTACAGTGTTATGATGTACCGTTTCACACGGCACAGAGTCCTCCGGCAACTCCACTGCTGTGGAGGGTTGGGACTCCGAAGCTGCACAGTCTCTGAGAATACCCTCTCTATCTCTTGCTCAGCTTCTCGGATGCTGCGCAGCCTACTGACCTCCTCCTGTAACTCCCTTACCTGACGACACAGCTCGTCAACAGCAGCACACCTCCTGCAGGAGAGCTGGCTGCCAGCCCAGGCCTCCCGGAGAGGCCCCAAGCACTCCCTGCAGCCTGAGACCTGTAGAGCTGCATCTGCTGTCAGAGGGTCGGTCTGGGTCCCAGCCTCTGACACAGCAACTCCAACAGCCACTGGGGAACGCGCTGTGCGGCCTGTCACAACCATACTTGAGGAAACGTACACCACAGGGAACAGAAACGAAGGTCCCTTCTGCGCGAACTACTGCGCAAACTGCTGCCTCTGTTCGCTGCCTCTGTTCGCTGCGCTCATCATCTTTCCTGGCCAAGCCAATGCTTTCACTGCATTACATCTTTTTTGCATTTGTTTTCAGCAAGACTGGGGAAAGAAGGGTCTCTGTTGATGTTCATAGACCACCACTGAATTCAGTGCAGGGAAGAAAAGGAAGGAGGCTCTGAGCCTATGTGGGGAAAATTGATGGTTTCACTAATTAATAACTTTTCAACTGAACTCAGTATATATGAGGGAGTTCTGTAGTCATTTTAGGTGGTGCTCCTGTTTTCTTTTTAGGAGATTTATAAAATAGTTTGTATCAACAAATTTCATCCTATCAATCATTTGTGTTCTAATCAAACTGTTCAGCAAAGGGATTGGTAACCTGAGCAGCATGTTATATTGTCTGCTAATTAAATGACAGATTTGAAACAGGAAAATAATGGTAATAATTTTGCTATCCATCATTCATATTACAGTTCAGCAAGTCTGAAGATGCAAGGCATTTTAAATATGCAAGAAATGCCCTTCTCCTGACTACCAGCAGAATAAAAGCTGCCTGCATACCTGCAGAGACCATATTTTGCAAATATTTCTATATCTGTTTCTATCTATTGCTACCTAGGGGAATAGCAGATTCTCCTTTTCCTTCCAACTATCATTAGCCCTAGTTGGGTATTTTTTATTCCTCCTCCACTTGCTGTGACATCTTGATTCAGTCTGGAATTAGAGTTACATTACAGTATTAGATTTGACCACAGAAGCTTCCATTTTTTGATAGATGAGAGGGATTTGTATAGAGCTGGTCTCAAATTTGACTCTGGGAAGAAAGGTGAACCAGTGATCCTTAAAAAGTGCAAGGACTTTGTTGGAAAGTGGCTTGCCTTGTGTTGGGTTGTTGTTGTTGTTGTTGGCATTGCTGCAAATAGTAAAATGGAGAGTGTTGGGAAGTGCAGAGCCAATATATAATGACTCAGTATACACAGAAGCAGAATACTGCCGGTTTAACTAATGACCTCAATTTGTTCCTAGGACTTGGAAGAATTTTGCTTCAGATTTTGCATAAACCACTTAACTGTTGTTACACAAACTCAAGGCTTTGCAGAAATGGACCACGACCTCCTGAAAAACTTCATTAGCAAAGCAAGCAAAGTGGGAGCATTCCGCAATTGAGGCTTGACTGCTACCGAGCAGAAGAGCACGTCCTCTTCCATTCGGGAAATACTCCTCCTTTGCAGACCTTATCTATGGTCAGAATGTCAAAGGTTTGAAAGGAAAGGGTCAGTGCACATTGTCTTAGGAAATGTGGAAGTCCGCTAGTAAAAAGTTTTGTAAAGATGGCTGCAGCATAGATGTATGGTGAGAGTCCATTTGCCAACATTCAGAATTTAACAACAAAAATCTAAAACAGTAACTAGCATTTTCCTCTTTAAATCAAGAAAACTAAGTTATCTTTGTCTCACCTACCAGTTTTGGTTTTGTGTTTTTTTGTTTTTCGTGTTTGTTTTTTTTTTAACCACCTGCATCTGTATTTGAGACAGTGACCTATTCACTGCTAAAACTTTCATAGTATACTTGTGTTGCCAAACTAAGTTAATGATGTGCTACAGTAGGCTTCTTTGTGCCTAGTTTATCATCCAGTGAAGATATAAACTTGTTTTTCTGAATAGATGATAAAGTAATACAAATTTTTTAGGAAGAGAAGTTTTCTAATGGATAGGAAGGTATATCTCACTAGGTGTTTATTTATTTGGAGTGTAAATACTTAATCATCAAGAACTTGCATTGGATATTACATTCACTGCTCTAGACAGAATGAAAAATTCTTCCTTTGCCTTACACTAGGCATGTTCCCTTGCACCCCAGTGGGGCAGTAAACGCTCATAGTATTTGTCAGGATACGGATTATTTTGCTGTGTGTTTTCGTACTCAGAAAACCATCGTCTTGTTGCTTGTTACCAAGAAAAAGAAACATGAGAAAATATGAAGGAAAGGGAAATTCTGCTTGAGGTTTGTGTGTTTGTTCCTATCTTACTATCCCCAGACGTAACAGAAGTGGAGAAAGAAGATAGATAGTTTTAAAATGATAAAATGAGTCTTATGATTAAATCACGGAAGTGAAACTCATGCACATTATTTTCCAGGGGGCAATAAGGACACCTTGTCCAAATAAATTGCGGTTTGTCTTTACATGGCAATTTTAAGTGAGAGGAGTTGCTCTCTGCACATGCCTCTCTCACCACTGAAGGAGACTGGATGGCTAAGTTAGATTGGATGGTTAACTTCTGAATGGCTCAAGTGAGCTAAGATTAAATCTCACCCTGTGTTGCACAGAAGGACATTTGCCCCAGTACAGAAGATGCTGAGCTAATGAAATGTTTACTTGAATTTTCTAGCAGGGACAATCGTAAATTAATTCTGAGAAGTTATTTCTCTTAAAGGACTGGGTGAAGCAGCTTTAAGTGCCTTTTGCAGTATTTTACAACTGGAGAAGGCAAAAAGTTGGATGGCTGTGCTCAGTACCTAATATAATTAGTCATGCGACCTTCAGTCAAATACGTGCTCTGCCACAGAATCCTTCGATGAGTAACTCTAATTGTAGTCCTCAGAAGCTGTTTGTAAGTACCTAATTCCCTTAAATGATCTCAAACATTTCTAAAGTGGAAGTAACTGTTCTTTATTATATCAGAGGAACATTATTCCAAGCAATCATGTGCCTTTGGAAGGAGGAGGAAGAGGAGAAGTCAGTCCTGGGAGAAGAAGATGAGGAAAAGTGTCATCATGTCAGTCTCTGCTGCTTATGATTGGAAGTTGGGGGTTAGGGGGAGTGCAGACAGTAGAATTTACTTAGGAAAAGGGCCAAAAGTAAATTATTTTGGAAAATGCTGTGTTAAAAAATTTGCATTTGAGGCATTTGCCTCAAACCCTAACTAGAAATATGTTGGATCATCTACTTCCACTAGGCTTGTTTTGCCACCCCCTCAGTGATTAGTACGACTTCCTCTGCCAGCAGAAGTCTGTACTTCAGCTGCTGTGTCAATGTTTTGTATTCACACAGGAGAACTGGTCAAAAAACTTTCCAGTACATAATGCCATTTCATCAAAACTCAGACTGCCCTGCAGAAAAGATTTGTTTTGATAATTTGGGGTTGAAGAGCACTTGACTCAGGCTCATGGATAAAGGTTAATGCAGACAGTAAAACAATATCCAGGGTAGGGCACAACTTTATTTCAAACCTTAAATGATTGATAGTATTGCCCTATGCCTGTGCTCTGATATGATTTGTGCCAGGCTCTATGTAAGATGGGAATTCCAACTTATTTGGTTAAGCCAAGGATGGCTGGGGTGATGTCTCTGTCCCTTTCACCCTTCAAGGCTCAAGACTTCGCAGATTCACTTCCTAGTATTTTCTTGGCCATAGCATGCTGAAGGATGTTGCACTGGAGCAGCCCAGCCCTGGTACTGAATCCTGCCCCACATGCAGTGCATTACACTGGCACACATCTAAGCTAGCTAGGAAATTCAGCCAAGTGGGCATCCACGCCATTTATAATGGACTTTCAGCCACTGTGACCTTCCCAAAAAGACCCTTGTAACTCTCCCTCACGCAGGCGAGGTGCTGCCCAGCACCTCCTGCTGCACCTCTAGGCTGATGGGCTGTAGTGCTCTTTGGGATCCAACCTGCACAGCTCAAATCCAACCCCCAAGCCCTTCACATGTTGCAGTGGGTGCAGGGCACCCAGCAGCAGTTCATCCCTCTGAGTGGGGCAAAAGCACTCTGCACCCAGTTAGAGTGTTAGTTTTTTTTCAGTTTATTTCCTTCCTGCTCATTATTTCCCACCTACTGTGCAGATTATAGCCTGGTTTATCTGTCAAAGCCTGTAATTCTCAGAAAAATCATCTCTGAACTGAAGGGTGTTCTAAAGATCAGCTGTGTCAGGACTGTCTGCTTATTCATGGAGTATGTATTGTTTGAGCTGGATGTGATAGTATTGCATTCATAGGGACATTTATTTTTTTTAGCTTTCATTTGCATGCACTTTCCTTGGCACTTAAAGGTCAACACTTAAAAAAAAAAAATACAATGATAGTCAAAGCTTATGTGGTCAAATTTGGATACATGTGCATAAACATGCATGAAATCCAATCCTTCAAATAGGCATGGGACATGTCAGAAGAAATTAGGAATGCATTTTAGCATTGCAAGATGGTATGCAACAAAGCTGTGTTTCTGGATCTGTATGTTAAATACTTAATAGGAGGGTATTTTAAAATATTTTTAGGGCAATACAGATAAAAAGACAAAAAATGGAAATGATGTCAAGCATAACATGTCTGGGGATCCAAATAAAGGGGGATCTTCCATTTAAAAGAAAGAAAAAAGTATATAATTTTCTGAATTAAATGGAATTTGAAAGAAAAAAAAAGTAACAGAAGTAGGATCATTTAAATGCTCCCTTAAATGATTCATGCTAAGATCCAGCATTGCATTGTCATCTAGTACCGACCTCTGGACTTTTATTACAATGCCTCATCACTGTGTAAATTGCTGTTTCCATTTATGTTTTTATATGATCTGAACACTTTCAATGGGCTTTTCTTGTAAAACAAAGCATTTAATTGCCTCATAGAGACAGGAGTCATTGGCTACCACCTAATGATGTATAATGTTTACAGCCTGAACATAAAAATATCCAATTTCATATTTCTGTATGAACTTACCTGGTTTTAACAGACCATTAATAAAAATGCCATAATATTTAAAAGTCTGAGTATTTTTTTCTTTCTTTGCATTAGAAGTGAAGCAAGTCCTATGTATGTTTGCTCAGATTTATAAATGGTTTTGACTATATAATTTAGTACTATGGGAAAATAAGAAATAAAACAAAAATCATTGTTCAGGGAAGTATTTTAAAGATCATCTGTTTTCTTAAGGAAATAACTGTCACCAAATAACCCATTTGTAAGCAGAATGAAAAGTCTGCAGAAAAACAGAGCTAGAGAATTTGCATAAGAAATGTGTTTCCACCTTTCAAATAACTTAATGCTCTAATGAATTTAAGATGATTAATAAAATTGTTCATGTCCTCAAAACACCAGGAAGTTACCCTGAAGCAGATGTATCATACAGCCAAAATCTTCTCCAGCTGTTCTGCCACTTCACTTTTGACACAGGTATCTTTCTGCAGCAACTCCTATACCCCAAAACATGCAGGTTGCACATTGCCATGTATGTCTGTTCCAGTATCTGCAAGGAAACTTGCTACTTACTCCAGCCTCTCCAGACTAGTGTTTTGTAAGCACAAAATAATTCACTTGCAAGTCTCATGCACTGAGGAAGAAATTGAAAAGTAATTGAAGAGATTTTTCAATAATAAATTCCTGTGACTTGTAAGAACAAACAGCATTTGGAAATGGAGGGCAGCAGCAAGAGATTAAGGTATAAGGTATAAAACTGCAAAGAAAGAGGCTGGGAGTTCACTCATTCCTCCAGAGATGTCTACCCAGGCAAGCTAACAGTCTAAATTCCCTTTATAGCCAATAGAGACAAAAAAGGCCTTCCCGAGGTGCAATTCACCTGATCTAACTTTACCTGTCTCGCTTAGGAGGAGACAAATGGCTCTCCACAAGTGCACGCTTCTCCACACTGACTAGAGGAGCAGTTTAATCAGTGGTGCAACCCCTATCATTAGGCACCCAAAATACCTGTCACATTTTCTGTCCAATTCTTCTACTCTGAATTCTAATTTTGTTTTCTGGAATATAGTTTCAAAACCCCATGCCACTCTGCAGAAATCAATGTCTTGCTATAAAATCTGATAAAAAGCAGTTTCAATATGCATTTATTCACACATGTATCTGCTTAAAAATACAACTCTTACGAAGTGTTTTTAGAAGGGGTAAGGGAGCTGCAGGTTAACAACTGCGTTTGGTGCCCTAAGCAGTACGTCATGAATGCTGATTCTATAAATAACACTGAAAGCGCAGCAGAGCTGTAACAGGCACCTCCGGACTCTCGTAAGGCAAAGATAGGAGGCGTGCAAGGCCAAGTTTTGACATACCAGGCTTTTTTCAGTAGTTCTGAGAGCAAAAAAACCCCAGCTATGAAGATCAGGGGGGTGAAGTGATGTGAACACTTCTAAAAATGGACTAGAAATCCTTTGAAGGATTTCTACGAGGGCCGTCACAGTGACCCAAATCATGATACAGGCCTGCGTGTGCAAAAAACATTACCAGTGGTAACCTTGGAACAAAAAATCTGATTAGAACATTTTCAGATCAAGTCAAACTGTTCACAGAATGAACTCTGGAAACTTCTGTAGATAACTACAAGCCCATCTGCAATTGGATTTGGACCTTGGCACCAGTAGAGAATCACTGGAGATGCAGTAACCTCTGCTGGTACCAGGTGCAGGATCACAGTGGAAATGCAATACAGAAGGACGTCATTCCATATGAAACCACCTTCTTGCCTAATAAAGTAAGATTATCAAAATAACTATAAATCTTTTAAAAGCTATTTTATTTATCTGGAAAGGAGTGAAAGTGATTAGTTGTACAAAATATTATCATACATTTGATGTAAAGCCTTCAGTCTGAACAAAAAATACACTGTGACAGTAAAGAAATAATAGATCTGTTTAGGTACTGGACTCTGCAATGTTACCGCTGCAGTTCTCTAGCCAAAGGACTCGGTAAGATCATGGAAGAACTTCAACTGCTATAACAGAACTTAAGGTCAGTGTACCCCAATGTTTACCATATATTCTGACTGCAAAACCCTGCAAAAAATGAGAAAATAAACAAAGTAATGCTTCTGTACATTTTTTTCAAGAAAGTTGAAGCCATATTGAGACTAAAAACACCCACCCCATTTTATTTTAAAATCCATTGACAAATCAGTGTGCTGTTTGTAGAATTTTTAGTAGCTCTAGGATTAGATTCTGATCAACAAGAACTGTTCTTTAAGGCGTACTACTGTAAGTATTCTAGGGTCAGCTAAGCAATTTCTAAATAAGCTACCCAGAGAAGATGTTGTTTTAAAATATGTTTGTGTAATGAATAGCATGCTTTTCTACTATAACTGCTTTAATTCAAGCAGCTGAAAAAACTAAATTTCATAAAAATGGGTAATTTTAAAAGAGGACCTCATTTATTTACTTATGTTTTAGTCCACTAGAAATAAAATTACTATAATAATAATAAAATTAATAGCCAGCGCTTAACTGGCTATTTTGCAATCTCTTTACCATTGCAAGAAAAAATCCAGTATCTGAATCAGTAACTTACAAACACACAGATGAAAAAAGGATGTTGTTTGTTCGTTTGTTATTTGTGACAATTCACGAGAAGCCTATTAAACAGTTCCTTTTTGGTAAAAAAGCCAACAGATTTTCCCAAAGTGGGCTCATGAAGTTAGGTTTTTGTGCAGATGCTGCAATGAGACCAATGGGAGACGCACTGCGCTTTTAGACACCAGGCTGCTCCTACCCGGAACCCAACTTTGGACACTCAGCTTTCTGCTCTAGGAAACAGGTTTTGTACCTCTTTCTCTAGCTATTTGGTTTGGTTATAGTCAGATTAAAACTGAAGTCTATCATCAGGATTTTGGTATCTTATGCATACCAAGTGGGGCTGGGGTTTGGGTTTTTGTTTAACAAAATTTTTCAATATTAGTAAGTGCACTTTGAATATTTTGCATATGGGAAGAAGCCTCTGTTTCTGGGACTCACGTAACCTCTGAGTGATTCATCTTCAGTGAAGTTCAAACTGATGGACAGCATGACTGTCCTCTCAAATTGCAAAGGGGTGGCATCTGGGGAAGGAGTACTACCAAATGCTGAGTATCTGAGGTATGGACTACTGGTTCAGTAGTATGGCTACATAATGAATTCATTTTGCTTTCAGGTTGTACTTACAATGCAAGGTCCTAATCCTGCAACTTCTACAACTGCCGTGCAGTTTACATTAGTGAGAATCTGATGTGGTAATTATACACAGAGTCAG
This sequence comes from Apteryx mantelli, assembly GCF_036417845.1. Lineage (NCBI taxonomy): Eukaryota > Metazoa > Chordata > Aves > Apterygiformes > Apterygidae > Apteryx > Apteryx mantelli. The sequence continues at coordinate 32,952,944 of NC_089978.1, forward strand.
AAATGTCTGCAGTATCTGGCCCCCAATTCTCAAAATTTGAAAATAATGCATCAAGTTCCAATATTAAAATGAAATCTAACAAACAAAATTAGTGCATTTCAAATCATTCTAGCTAATATTTTGTCTTTAGACAGAAGAATTCAAGCCAAATAGACTGAATCGGCTGATAACAGCAATGCTGCAATAGGAAACTAAGACATTTTCCAAGCCTGTTTTTAAAATCCCCCCAAAATATATAAATTAACAAATTCTGTGGCTTACATTGTATACATGTTACATCATAAGGCAAAGTATCATGAAAAAGATTAAAAATTAAAAAATCCAGATGTTTTCAACTAGCAGTTGGGAATAAAAAAGCAACTAAAAAAGCAACTCAATTAATGGAGGCTGGAAAACAAAAACAAGCGAAGAGAAGCCTGAAGTACAGCCCCTGGTCCTGAGGAGAATCTCACTTTTCTTCACTGCCTGAGGTATCATTTCCATCATTCAGTTTCTGCTTTTGCATTCGTGTTCGAGTAGATGCTACACATATACACACACAAAAAAGACAGTAAAATTAAATACTTAAAAATTATTTTGGACATGATCATTTACTGTAAATATGGGTAATGACACAAGAAATAGAAGTATACTATTCTCCTAAGTAACAACTATCCTGCATTCTGTTGTAAATGCATAATTCTGCATAAACCCAAGCAATTTTTGCTCGATTTTATACACTTCCAGGAATTCATTCTACCTATTTACTGAGGTGTTTGTTGCTCCTGAACTGAATCTTAACTTTCATCTATTTTCATGCTTAAGACAAGCAGTTTGACAGCATCACACAGGGAGCTTCTTGCGGTCTGGCTCCATAGTCGTGCACATCTTGAAGAACACCACTTGCTAGGTGAGCATTAATGGGCAAATCCACTCAGCCACAGAGCTCAGATTCCACCAGAGAGGGAAAAAGTCTGGCCAGACCAAGCATGTTCCTTCTCAGGAGTGGGGAAAAAAGATGGGGGGGATGGAGCAGTTTTGTTTTTCATGAGCTAGATGAGAATTTTATTTGAAAAACAGAACAGTGATCCCACAAAATCCAAAAGAAATGTTGAGCCACAGGAGTAGAAAAAGCAGTCTCTGGCATTCTAGTATAAAAGACAAAGCAACATACAAAATTTCGTACATTTTTCCTTTTCCTGACTCTAAAGGTGTTCTGGACAACTAAATACTGCTGCAGCTACTATTGATCTATAGCTGCAAGCTCTCAGCTAAGGGGCTCTCATTGCAGTGAATGACAAATGGGAAGGCATTGGCAAGCATTTAATTCTGCTTTAAGAATTCTAGTATTTAGGAAGAACATGGCACGCTCGTTCCCTTGTTCATAAGTAGCAGCATCACCTATGCTGCTATGCCATTTAATAATCCAGAAAAGGCTTTTGAGGATTTCCATTTTAATCTGCATTTTCAAGATTAGATGGAGCAAGTACAAAAAAGTAAGCAAGTTACTGAAATGACATCAATGTTGAGCAATGGTTTTATCTGAGCTGCCAAAAACTCTTATCCAAGGCACTCGCTACTGTGCGGTCACTGAAAAAAATAATACTCACTCATTTCTGCAAGCTTTTGTTGGAACTTGGACTCCTGGGGTAGGTGTTTGCTGCAAACAGAAAGCGCTCAATTAATGGAGAGTAAAATAATGTTTTAAGCTTTTTTTTTTTTTCCTCCTAATAAACTTGACTATAAATTGGGGTCAGTTCATTTCAGTGCTATTGCCTTCTCTTACAAAGATGCAAACTCTGGACTTGGTATTTTTTTTCCCCTCCATAAAAAAGATACTGGAGATACTTGCTACTAGAGAAACTCTCCACTCAAGAGATGCTAGATTTCTTTTACTTTACTTTTTTTTTTTTTTTTTTTTTTTTTAAAGCTGATCAAAGGAAACAGCATGGTTTAATATCTGGTAGTAATAGTAGGATGCTGGATATATAGGCATTAAAAATAAATCCTTGCTTCTGACATGAAATTGCCTGAGAAGTATTACACTACCATCTCATTTAATATATTTATAAACATTCAAATATTAACAGAAGTCAAGCTGTATTTTTAAAAGTCTTGAGAAACAAATACATATACATACATATATATATATATTTTTTTTTAATGTTTCTCCAGTTTACTGAAAAGCCAAACAATAATCTTACCTTCCATCTACTTCGTCTTGCCCTTCTATATCAAAGCGCAGCCTCTTCAGTGGCTTAGGAGCAGTGCTTACTTCTGCGCTGCGCTTCAGCTGACAGTCACTGTTGCACACCATCTGGTTTATTTTTTGAAACTTTTCGGAAGTCTGGAATTACAAGAAAACAATAAATAAAAAAATTGCCAGTTAATCCTGAAACTGCTCCAGCTTTCTAGATCATTTACCAAAAAGAAAAAAAAAAAAAAGAAAAAAAAAAAGAAAAAAAAAAGAGAGAGAGACAGATCTAAAAGTCTGCCAGTCTGTGAACTCTACCTTCTCTCAAAGCAGCTAACAAAATACAAAACTTTTTCAAATGAAGTCTGAATATTTGAAAGGAGTTAACAAAGCACCCCAGTAGTCTTTGTGCTTAACAAATTTCCAAAATATTATATTAAATAAGAGACACTCACTGGCCAGCTCTACAGCTGTCAGAAAACTATTCCCATTCCTCCAAAAGTCACATGTATGTAAGACCAGACATTAAAAATCTTAAAACTCACCCCAAATGATTCACCAATTGACACCAAAATTCTGCCAAATGAAGAAGAGAAATGTTTAAGAGTAAGCCACGTTTAACAACACGAGACTCTAAATACAGGACACAAACTTTTAATCAGAAAAAATACAATAACCACAGACTATTAACAAACTACACTGAAGTTTTCAAACTTGCTTCCATTAAATCCCTACTGATAACTTTAATTTACTCAAAGAAATGTTTGTAACCAACCTGGACCTTGGAGTCATCTTTGTGGGTGACTGAAACCCATCAGAGAATTTGTATGGGCTCTTCAAGGGTGAGATGTAGATGTTATTTCCAGCAGGGACACGCCGAGGAGAATTGGAAAACTGGTAAGGGCTGCGAGGAATGTGTGGGATAGGTGACAGAGTGGGAGGCTGTAAAAATAATAAAAGGAGATTTTATTCTTTATGTGTTCCTATTCTATTAAACAATACTGAACACAGCTAACATAGCTTACCCTGTTGGAGGCATACTGCAAAATATTCGTTTTCAGTTTCTGCATAAACACTAAATTGTAGAAGACTATAATGGAGTCGTACTGTTCTTCCCTGATAAGAACACGTTTGAAAGTCTCCAGAGGGTGAGAAAATCATCGGGGGGGGGGGGGGGGGGAGAGAAAGAAAAAGAAAAAATTACATTTCACAAAGTCATAAAGCCACTCATCTGTGTTAGATAACAAATAACATGGCATACGTATTGTCTACCAGTCACCATGACTGAAAAAAAAACATACAGAAAAATTCTTGGTAACACACACATACAAACCTCAGTAAAAGCACCTGCTTAATTAACTGGCCCCTTAGTACAGATGCAGTTCATTAGCACTGTAACATTTTCCAAATTTAAGCTTCATCTGCTTTCACACAAAAAGTTGTCATAAAAAGGTCTGGCTGCTGTGCACACCTTACGAAGCTAACAATCTTCCTTACTGACCTTACGTGGATAACATAGTTCTTTAGGTTTGGAGATAGAAGTCAGGGGTTTAGCCAAGACACACGCAAATATACAACGAGATTCTGCTACTAGAAGGACTGCTGCAGTTCAGTTACCTGTTTTTTCTACTGATTTAATATGTTGTGCAAAAACCTGAGTTCAGTAAGCCTTAGAAACAGAGAGGCATCTTTATGTTAGAATTAAGCCAGTGATTTTAATAAGCCTCCCAATACATACATATTTGATATATAACCTTATTTCTGTTGTAAGCATCTATAGAAAGTAACCTAAGTAATCTGCTCATCTCCCCTTAAATCTCAATGGGAGTTAGGTATTCATCAGAGGAAGCTAGGTTGCTTTTGAAAATCCTATTAGCACCTCATCTGAATCTCTTAACTGTTTAAGAATCTGGCCCATAGTCTCAAAACAGAACCATAAACTATTGTTTAGTATCTCTAATTAAAAAGGCAGAATCAACTTTGCTTTCTGAGGAGAGTTACCAAACAATTTGTGCCAGATGTTAAGAGCCATTTAGTATTCGAGCCAATTTTCCCCTCCACAAATGGAGACACTGTCAGGCAGAGAGGTTTTCTTTTGTTTGTACATGGAGAGAGAGACAGAAAGACAGAAACAAGTGTTCTTATAACTTTTTTATGGAAAGATAATATTAAAGAATTTCCATACCTCTTGATTTGTATTGGGAAGCTCCTTGTAGGCTGAAACTATTATTTTAAATCTAAGATCTACATTCTTTACTTTGCATATGCCATACATGGAACACATCATGATCTGTTAAAGAAACAAGAGAGAGACCATTGGGAATGCGGCAAATGAGTTCAGGTTCTTCATTTCAAGTTAAGAAATCTTACTTTCTCTATGTTCTTCTGCATTTACATGTTCTTCTTTTGACATAGAATGCAGTTTCAGCCTCCCTGAGAGCAATGGGAGCTTTGCTACAACTTTAAATAAGGATTTCACTCATGGTCATTAGGAAACAAAAGTAAAAGCTCAATTTATGAGCTTTCTATTACTGGTTGTGTTCTGCAAACAGAGGTGCAACTCAACATCACAAAAAATTCCAGAAAATGAAGTCAGTCAACTGTTCCCTTCATTTTTGAAAGGCCATCAACTGATTGGAGCTGATAATATCTTCCCAAATTCACATTTAAAAACCCATTTCACAAACTGCAGTTTTATGGCAGAATAAACAACACATTTTGCCTTCCAAAAGAAAATCAGTATTTTCTAATACAAACTAACAGAAACTTTCACTTTGCTTAAATATTTTCAAAATACTTATAAATTGCATTTCAGAGTAAGTAACTGCCAGTACTTTAAAAAAAAAAAAAAAGAGGGGGGAGAAAGAGAAGGGGGGGATCAAATGTGGACTTCATTATCACATTAACATCTAAAGAGAAATAAAAACTCAGACTGTAATTTGTAATGGTTAAAGAATGTACAAGAAACATTTTGTTCAAAAGAAAGATCTACAGATTTTTAAAGTTATTTAAAAACTTTTTTAATGTTACCTGATCTAAGTGCCTGTCTCTCATAAGCTCATATTCATTTTGCAGTGTATGCTGGAAGAGGGTCCAGATCAGCGGTTCCAGGTCGGGATGTTCAGAGAGAAGCCGGTAAAACAGGGTATGTAATCGAAGATAGGCCAGTCGATAAACTTGAGAAAAAAACAGAAGAAAAATGAACTGCATTGGTAATAAGAGGTATACAAAGTAAGAGGAACATGGAGAGGACAGACAATGATTGAGTGTTCACTGTCTCCCACTACAAGAACTACAAGCCATCAAATGAAGGCTGTAAAAGCCAAGTTCAAAATAAAGGGAAAAATTCTTCATACAACAAGCAGCGAAGTCCACACTGAAAGATGCTGCACATGTGGAAGTTTACGTTGATTCAAGAAGAGCATGAACAAGTATTTGGAAGACAAATCCACAAGGGTTACTATGCAGACAAATCACAAAAGGCTCACGAATACTCCGGAGCTGAAAAAGTCAAAGCTGGGAAAGCATTCAGGAAAAGCATATATGCTTGCCCTGTTCCTAAACTTCCCTTGGCATCTATTTATGGCCACTTCTGTAAACAGGATTCTGTACTAGATCAACAGCTCTGAACCAACATGGCCTTTCTTACAATATATAGATAAGTTCTTGCTTTGAATTAATAGGGTGTAGAGTGCACGCATTAACCTGTGTTATTAAAATAATAAATAAATGATAATAAAATTATTTTATTACTATTTCTTTCAATGGCAGCTGAAGGTTTGTAAAGTGTGCTTATTATGGTTTTCTATTTTACTCTTCAAGGAGATTTTGAGCTCTAAAACCCGAAAAGGATAAGTAACAGGAGTTAACTGCACAATTTTAATATGTTCAGAAGCTACAAACCTTTTTTGTAGAACAGCGAGAGGGAGGTAGATTTCTGTGGTTTCTGTGTTTGGGAAGTCACAGTGACCTGAGCATCTGAAGTGGAAGTAGCATTTAGAGGGGGGCCAGATGCTTTCTTCTTTGGAGATCTCACAGGAGAAAGATACCTGGAGATTTGACATGTATTAAGTACTTCAACATCACAAGATGAATAAATGATTTTGTATTAATAATACTTGCACAAGCTCTTCCCTCTCCCCCCATTTAGAAGAAATGAATTGCTACCGTAACTAGTTATTCCCATATCATATAAAGTTAGAGGTATTGATTAAATACTACTCTTCCTTGCTGTTACAGCTCTAAACAGCAAAAGAAATAGGACAAAATGCTAGTGACAGCAGAAAGGAGGAGCTGCACCACCAATTTCTCTCACACACACACCTCCACTTACCCCTCTTTCAACTATATATTCAAGCTAAAAATATTTCAAGATATTTCTAAATAAGAGGACTTATTTATTCCTAGGCAAGTAAGATAACAGTTTGCAATTACAAATTTAATGGGGTTGGAAAAAATATTTCCACAATTGATTTAGTAAGATTTACACATATTAAAAGCAGCAAACTCAATGCACTGGTCAACGTAACTTGCATCACGCCTAATAAGTAGGAAAACAGAATACAAGTAAGTGGATTTTAATATTAAGGAAGAAACTAACTTTGCACTTCACTAGACTTCAAGCATGCACATTACTTACAGGTCTGCTGCAGTGTGGTTATGTTGGAGAGGCAGATTTAGAGTGGAAGCAGGCTCAGGCTGATCAGCTTGGCCTTCTCGTTCCTTTGACTGCTTGATAAGATTGAACAGAGGTGAATCCTAGAAAAATCATAGTAACAGCACATTATAATGAGAAGAGGTAATCACTTCAGACTCCAAAACAACAGTTTGATACTAAAAGACACATTAAAAAAAAAATCTCCACACATTTTGATTTTATGTCAATTATCAGTACTTTAGGCAAGGCAGCTAGAACAAGTCTGAACCTACTAAAAGCTAGGAGGCACCGAATGATGAAGGGATGATACAAGTGAAATGGAGAAGGACCTGACTGAAGCAACAACAGTATTACTTCTGATGTTAATAATAAACAGCAGTCTTGCAGAAACAAAATCTCAAGGCTTTTGCCATTTATTTGTCACATAAGGATTAGAATTATGCTGAGACAGCAGGACTGCATGGGAAAATATTTTTGCACCACATCTAGAATTAGTTTTGAAATTAGAGTTGCTGGTTTTAACATTTTCTTTAAAGAGGGATACTCATCCTTGACCATAATGTTGTCTTCCAATAATGCAGCATCAGAACTTAAGAACTAACAGAAGAACATCATCTTATTAAAAGACAGCTGCCTTTTGACAGTGGAAAGCAGTGTTAATAACACTGGGAACGAAGTGGGCAAAGGCAGACATTCAGCATTTTCCTCCAAATGATCACCTAAAAAACAGCAGTAAAACCAGCCTGCTCAACACTTTATACATAATTAATGTATCATCTGGTTGTCCAAAATCAATTTGCTCCTACATGTTACTAATATTAAAATATAATGGCACAATTCTGTAGCTACAATAAAGTAAGAATACAGCATGCATATAAAGCAAGCTGCAGGATGAAGACAATGAGAAGGTCTAGTAAAACTAATATTAAGACTTTTCTCGTTTAATCTTATTTCTTAAAGAAAAAAACCTGCAGCATTATAAATTCTTGCAGCTTTGCTGTATACCTCAAGATATTTGGACTCTTCCTTAAGAGTCTTAGCTGCTGGGGTCATATGATTATGAGACATTCTCAGTTTCCATTTTTCTTCTAAAATATCTAGCTTTCATGAATGCGAGCAGCAGCTTCAAAATTCATCACCTAAAAGCTCAGAGCAACAAGATGAAAATGACTTGAGATTTACAATTTCTTATATTGTGTAATTTTTAAGCTAAGATTTTGGCAATACTGGAGCCATTACATCCATAATAGAGAAACAACAGTTACTGACTCATAACCCCATAGTTGTTTCTCCATCATTTCTCAATCAGATCAGCTTTTGGACTTGTTTGCATCATCCTTCTCTGTATTTAGGAGCGCACACTTATCTCACTCGTTGCTTTCAGTGCCACCCTTCCTGGAAACGCGCGGACGCGACCTTCTCCATTTCTCATTCTCCCAGCCACTTTGCTTGTTCCTTTTTATTATTCCCATCAGTGTTTCACTGTGCTCTGAAGAATCTGTTTCCTTCTTAGAGCAATCACTAATTCCTTGCAAAAACATCTCCTGACTCCTTGACCAAGAGTTAATCCAACTTCATCATTCATGTCACATTTCAACTGTTTACTACTGGAAAAATAATCTTCTCAGTGAAGCATCAGTAACAGGAAAAGGAACTGATACAGGGAAATGAGAGATCAAGAAATGGAAGCAAGAGTTTTGATTTTTCAAGTTCTCTCTAGAAACCAGCAGTTCCAGGGCCTCTCTCAACCCTGCTCTGATTTTCACTACACAGGAGTGCGATCAGGCAAGGGAATATAGCAGCTCACTGCCTACGAAAGGGATCTGCATGCTTTTACACCATTTTCCCTCTTCCTTTTTTTCCCCTTATTTGCCAGCTTTGATTGACTTACACAGAGGTCGAAAGACTATGTCATGCACAAGAACAGCAGAAAGTTACCATAAAGAGCAGATTTGAGTTAAATCAGCTCTGCAGAGAATCGAGCAAACATCAGAGCCACAACAGCCCTAGAAGACAGGGCAGCAACAAGACTGACATTGGGAGCAAAGTGAGAAGCGGGAAGGAGCAAAAAGGAAAAGGGAGTACAAGCTCTGCCACATTTAGTGACAACAGCCCGTTAAATTAGTTGATTTGTGCATGAAATGGTACCCTACAGGAATTTTTTTTTAAAGTTACTGCTTTCCATCAGTTTGAAAAAATTACAGCTAGCAAGAGGATAGTTCTAGCATAGAAAAACTACTTAGTAACTGAGTAGTAAGACATAACAAGTCCAATACATCTGTTTTTTTGGCTCCCCAAAATTTTAATTAATGCAGCAGTTAAAAGTGCATCACAATAAATGAGGTTTCATCACTTTGGCTCCAGCAGCGCTAACGGCAGCGCAGGCAGGCCAGCGTTAGTAATGGTGAGATGCATCAGAACACTGACTCAACACATCACCTTGGGCAAACCGAGGGCCACTGACCTCTGACAGCAGGAACTGTATCAGGGCTGGGATTGCAGGAGGTGGAGGAAAAAACAACAACAACAACCACCACCCTCACTATTTAGCCTCTGGACCTGGTGAAATTTAAGGCAAGCGTTCTGACAGTCACAATTTCCACCTCTTAGCTGACAAGTGCTTTAGATAAAGCCATTTCTGTTTTTGCCAGTGATGCCTACCAAAATCGCTTCCAAACGCAGAGCCACATATGGCAAGCGAGAAGCAGGTACTACACTGACAGAGCTGGTACCTCACAAAAACCAAGGGTATGCCATAAAGTAGAAACAGAAATACACCATAAAGTAGAAATAGCTTTCTCGAATATCTCTTCCCTCCACCTTAAAGAATCGATCAGTTATTGACGGCTTTAATTATGTACTTTCTTCCTTTCCTTCACCTTTAAACGTGAAAAATACTTATATTTAGCAAATCTGAAGTGCGTTCTGCAGCTTGCAGTGATTTTTCAGGGCAACATACTAACCACAGAGCTTATCAGCGCAAATTCTGCTCCACTTCAGTCACACTACTGGGTATTGAACAACCTACATCTCTCTCTCGAATGAGCAAAATAAGGTCAATAACATGACAATTACCAGTCCCCTAAGGAATTGTCATAAAAGAACTTTAACCCCAGGTCCAGTTTTATCTAGCAGGAATGTTTATTCAGTAACTTGCTTCTAAAGTGACATTACTCACACTACCTTTTAGAAATTTTATATTGCTTTTTAAAGCTTTCAGGAGGCACTTCAAGTCAACAGGTCATCTCCAATGCATTCCTTTCATATGGAGTTTGGCACAGTTTTTATTTTAATTTAATGCTAAGTGATTGATGTTATTAGATACAGCCACAGAACAAATTTTGCTAGTAAAATTAAATACTGCTTTTCATTTGAAATTTCCATGTGATGGCTAAAGAAGCTCTAATTTATTAGTGTGAAAAGGGAGAAACCAATTAAGACCTAAAATTTCTCAGGGTCTCTTGGCATGGCATGAGATATATATTGGCTATGGCATGAAAACCAAGAATAAGGCTAAAATTTGACTCAATTCCCTCTTAAGCTAACCAAGGCTAATCGTAACTGCAACGGCAATCAGTTCTGTTAAACTTTGGTAAATTATGTAGGGGTTAATTAGGCAGCCTCTGCAGGACATTTCCCTGCAGCAATACCTGCATTGCAAACATCTGCAGAGATCTTCTCCAATCTGCAAGCTCCTTTTATGGACAAAACAGGCTGAATCTCTTGTTGGTTAATCTTTGGCTATGATGAAACTGCAGGATGCAGAAGTGCTTCCCAACTTCCTGACCTTTATATCAGCTGTGGCCCAACTCTGTGTTTAATTGGGCTTTGGTTTCCATGAGAAGATTAAGTGAAAAAGCTTTAAGTATAGAGAACAGCTAATCTGGTGTTAAGATGTTGGCCACTTTGACTACAGAGAAAGTCCTTGAGCAATTTTACTCCTGGGCAACTGAAAGCAAACCTATTAAACAGTGTTAAATGATAGTTTACAGTATTTCAAACACTGCTTTTGTCTTTATTTTCTATTGCTTTATACTTCCATGCTTTATAATAATTTCCTAATCAAGTTTCCACTGTATTTCCACAATAAATTTTATTATTATGTTTACCACTAAACTACATATCTGTCTCTCTCAATGTCTTGCTACTTTGCTTTTCATAACACCACTACAAATTATTGCATCAATCAATCCAATACATAACATTAAGAATGTTTTTGGTAATACACTAAAAGCTGGATATGATTTTGCAATGCAAAAAAAAACCTGATTTGGAATTGACAACTTTTAAATGAAACTGCAAAGGCTGTATTGGAGCTATCAATTCACATTCACACAACAATTAATATTCAATTAATATTCATAATCATGGAAGAACTTAGGCCTGCCAAAACAATATATACTTCACAGTCTAAATTTAAACAATATTTACTATGGAAAAAAACATAATATTAAGCACAATGTTTTAACTTGTATGTACATAGCTTCTACTAAATGAGTTGCATTATGTAAATTATGATCTTATTAGGGCTTGTTTTTATAAAATTTATAAAAAAACAGTGACAACTGTAGTATTAAGGGTTTAATTCATTTAACAATACTGTCAGATCTGTTTTTAACTCCTTAAAGTAAATATATGTTTTTAATACAAGCCCTACTCCTGCTTTACTGGCAGGATACTTTAAAATCAAATGTAATGGTGATTTATAGAACACAATACTATCATTAAAGCTTTGTGAGAGTCTCCTTTTATGTAAATACCTAATGTGTAGAGGAAAGAAAAGCAGACAAAAAAACAATGACTGTTAATTAGTTTTGATCATTTGAGAGTGATATTTTAAAGGGTTTTTTCCTCCACACGCGAGAGGGTAGGAAAGTCAAACTAAGATGGAACTGATAAAGCACAAACTGAAGGAGTTCACAAATCACAAAAACGCCAATTGTTTGTTTGAAGTCTTTGACATAAAACTTGCAAACAGCTGATCTGAGTGTGGGTGTCCTAGCCTCAAGCCTATTAAGAATTTTCAAATTCAGTCCTTGCATTCCAGTTTTCTTCTATAATATAAAAATAGTTATTAAACTAGGAAAAGAGGAACTGCTCTCTGGTCTGGCACTTAGGACTCATCACGGAAATGGGAAATTGAATAGAGAGCCTGTTTTAGTGAATATATACATATATATTCATATGAATCACTAACATATCTCTAACAGGTGAAACCAAGACTCCCTATCACAAGTTATTTGAAAGCCTAGTGGAAAATGATTTCAAGCCTCTTCAGTCAGAGAAGAAAAGCCAGGTCTCCCATAGCTTGGATATGTATCTTAAACCTGTGTTGTTTTAAAGAAGGCTGCAAATCCATTACCTTGACAGTTTTGCAACAATCTAGCCTTCCCTACAAGCCTCCAGACAGAACTTAGTGAACTCTACTAGAATTCATAAATTATTTCAGAGCAATCAATATCACAGTTTTCCCATCCTTCCACTTCCAAATACGCTCCTCCCCAGATGGTCTTGTATTAACCAGTTCTCTACGTTTTACAAGTTTTCTCAGCAAAGGTTCATGGAGCCACCACGCTACAGGCCATAACAGCGTCATCAAGAGATATTTCCTAGCAAAGGAGCAGGGTGCACGTCAAGATAGCCCTCAGAAGCTTCTGAGAGGCCCACCTCACCTGCATCTTCCCTAAAGATTTGGGGAAAAATAGGGGAGAGATAAAAACAAGCCAGGAAGCATATCACAGCAACAGAAACAACTGATGGTCACTGTTAGATATTTGCAGTGATACTTGTTTAAAACAAACAAACAAACAAACAAAAAAAACAACCCACACCACCACCACCACCCAAATCTTAGCTAAATTAGAGTGAAACAAATTTGCAAAGCTTAAAGAAACCCTATGAATTCCAGCAATCTCATTCTCTTCCCCAGCTTTTAAACTTTAACCACAAAGATACTAGAGTTTTTTGTGTTAAGATAGTGACTAATTTTATGGGTATGTTCAAAAATATTACACAGACTGATGATAATGCTCTGCAAATAGGTAAACTACTGACATAGCTATTGCTTTGAAGCACTGTAAACCAATCAGCAGATGAATACCGAAAAGTGAACCATGGTATTCAGGATTATTCCTGTTTACCCAGGCTGTGAGACTAACTTTTGAAAATTTGCTTTGAAAAGAGTTTTGAAAAACAGTTAAAAAACAGAACTACATTTTTTATTCAACTATTTTGTTTAAACTACTCAAGATGACACCAGGAGGCATTCTACTGCATGGCTTGAAGTATGTGCTTGCACCACTTTCTTCAATAGCTTTCCTACTCGAGACTTGCACAATTTTTATACTTTTTAATAAAAGAAAGGCTCGTTGAGTAACTAAGGAGTTAATATTCAGCACATTAAAGCCTTAGCTACACACATACTGTAAGCCAGCATTTCACCAAAAGGCACAGTCCCAAACTCCCCCATCAACCTGCTCCCTCCTCCTCACCATCTCCTACTGCTCTTGTGTCAGCAGAAACGTCTGTGTGGCTGCAAGGAGAACTGGATCAGGGTTTTTTGTTTCGGATTTTTTTTAAACACATTTTGGGAGGGGAGGAAAAGGGAGGGCACGTTCATTTTACATTCAGATCAACTCTCCCATCTAGTTCACCTTACGGCCACACAAGTGTTTGGCCACAGGAGGAAGACAGAAACGTGTGGCTGGAGGATGACTGAGAGCATCTTTCAGGGGCAGTACCAGGGGAAAGGCAGGCAAGTCAGTGCTCACTAATTCCAAGACTTCTCCTTGAAAGCAGTCGACAAGTCTGCTAACAGGGTGATCCTACAGACAGCATTATGTTCTGATCTCCAGAAAGGTTTTGACAGGTTCCTGCAGGAAAAGCTCTTTAAAGAAAATGCTGTCACAAGACAGATGGGAATGTAGTAACTGGTTAAAAGACAGATATCAAAAGTATGAATAAATGGTCCCTTTTCACAGTGGAGAGGTTATCAGTCAAGTCTCTCAATCTCTGCTGGGAGAGCTGCTGTTTAACATTCACAAATGACATGGAAAAGGGAGAGGCAGGGAAGGAAAGTTTGCTAGTGGCACAAAATTATTTAGTTTAAATAAGAAAACTAAAACTCACGGCAAAAAGAGCTTATGAAATTCAGTGACTAGATGATAAAATAGCTATAATATTCAAGGCTGATAAAAGCAAAAATAAAAAAAGGGGAAAAATGATGTTAGCTTTACATAAATAAAGGCTCTAAAGTCACCATTGCTCCAAAAAGAAATATTTAGTATCTCTGTGAGTAACTCTGAAAATGCCAACTCAATGCTCAAAAGTCAAGGTGAACTTACTACAGAATTACCAGCAAAGAAACAAAACAAAGAGTTATTATTATGCCATGGTATAATCAAACTGTCAAACTAAATTATCAGGCAATAGGATTAAAAGCCAAAACCAAAGTTTTTCATACAAGAGTTCAGTTGTGGAACTAATTACTACAAAACATCACAGATATGGAAAATATACTTTGTTCCAAAAAACAACTACACATGTAGATCCACGAAGCACTGCAGAACACAACAATGTACTGCGTATTTCTGGCTGAACATTATCTAAGAAAATAACACTGTAGGCTAGCCCAGCACTTATTTTTTCCCCCTAAGCAATTGCAACAAGTCTCTTCCAGATGGATCCTTGGGCTGAACTGGCAGCGGCTGCTAGAGAAACAGTCTTATCTGAAGCGATCAGTGTGTTTACTGCCTAGCTCCCTATTGCAACCCTGCCTCCATATGACTAATTCTTGGACAAATCTGACCTCTCAAGACTTTTAAACTAAAGCCAAAAGCCTCAAAGAAGCTGAATCAATACCAGTTTGTCGCCCTCAGCACAAGAAATCACATACAATACAGAAGGGGAGACCCACCCAATTTGAGCCATTTGACTGACGGAAATGCAGATGCAGTCAGCAACAAGATGTCCTGTCAAAACTCCTCAGCGGTAAACAGCCACCTTAAAGTGTGAAAACACTACAGGGTGCAAAGATTTTTTTCAGCAAAGGAAGTAGAGAAGAGATGTTTTAAAAGACCATTCGCTTAATTGACATCACAGTAGTGTTAATAATATTTTTATTGTTATTTCCACATACGAAAAAAAAATTCAGCTTAGGAGCAAAATAGCACACCCAGGCTATTAATTTCATTCTCTTTACTAAAATAGGCATTCTGTGACCCCAAAATTGTTCTGAAAAAAAGTATGCAGTTACTATAGATAACAATCAGATGGTTACACCATCGCACTAAGAAGTTCACTCTTCCTAGCAGTTTCATTTCTAGCTGACTTGCACAGTCACAATTCTCAGAATAACAATTAAGAAAGGCAGTTACAGGAATTATTTTTCCCAGTACAAGCACAGACACGACATTCTCCTCAGATCTCTGATCTTCTAGCTGGCAAAATACTCTGGTCTAATTACAGAGAAGCATTAACATGTGGATGAAAATAAATTAGCAAAAATGACATGCTGATGAAAACACGCAACTCTGCCTGCCTCTGCTTCAGCCAGAAAAATATAAAAGTCTTATCTCTCATTTTCATTGCAGCCCATGCTGGAAAGCCGCTATTACAGTGTGTGAGCTCAGATTTTGCACGATGCATTGCAAAACACGATCATATTAAAAACACCAATTCTTTGAACAGCCAAAGTTATGACTGGTAATGTGCATTTTTCTAATGAAAAAAACTTTTAACAATAGTTTCCTTCAGGTACTGACAATGTGGTGCCTCTTTCAGATTTTCAGTTAAAGCTTTCTAACTAGTAATTCTGTTTCAAGTCTCATATTCTTTTCCAGTTTCTCATTAGCAGGGCAAATTTAGGCACAAGTCACTGACAATTCTCTCAATCCAGCTAAAGCAGTAAGTATGCTAGAAAACTTTGTAGACATCAGTTAAAAAAAGGTAGGACAGCGTCTTTCACCAACAGCACCAATGATTCAATGAATTATGAATTGAACAAAAAAGGATGCTACATAAATAAGCTGCAGAGAATGTGGATCTCCAGGATGAGCTGCAAATACAGAGAGACTAATTCTCTAGAAAATGGGCAAGCTTCTTCCTCTCCTAGCATTAGCTTAGGGAAGTTAGGTATTCCAAAACCATTAAAAGCAGACTGCTGCAAAAGCAAAAATTACTATAAATACTTTGCAATATGCTTCATAGAGTCTAAATCCAGAAAAATAGTAGAAATTAATTGGACTTCCAAAAATAAGCTGATAGTATGCCATGCTTCGCATTAAAATACAGCAACAAGAATACAAAAAGTGATCTATGCAGCAGTTTTACAGTGGTCACTTTTAGAAATACAGAATATAGACAAAAAAAAGAAGTTATAACAAAACTATCAGTGCAGCAAATTTTAGGCATAAATCCACCCCTTAAAGAGTTTTGATCTTAATTGGATACAGTGCTTCTGTGACTAACATTATGGAATACATCAAGCTTAGTTATCTCAGTCTACACCTAGTATTTGGTCAAGGCAGACAAAACCTGGCAGTCATCATGTTCTGATTAGCTTTCAAAGCAGAAACACATGCAGAGCTCCTGAGCACTTTGTTGACAGAATTTAACAACATGTCTGCAATTAACCATTTTTGCCTTACAAGCAGCTATTTAACCATCAGATAAAATACAATACAATAGAGCTAGGGAGTAGTGCAGTGGAAATTAGATTAACAAAAGAGAATTGGGGAAAAAGAAAAAGTCTTGGGCTGTGAAAACACTACTTGGTTTTCATTAAAAATACATTCTTCCTAGTCTGAAAATAAGAAATTGAATTTTGATAGTATGATGCAGAATTGTACAACACCTACTGCAGTAAAAGTCATTTGAAAAACACAAACTTTTCAGTAGCTTAAATCTGAACAGGTCTGAAACAAAGAACTTGAAGACAAAGGATATATGTATATATATTTTTTTACTATTATACCCATTTCATACTTACATTTTAGATTTCTTTTTCTAACAGATTTAGTATTTTAACATATACTAAATATTTTTCCTTCTGCGCTCTCTCACAGTTTTATATCTAATTCTCAAGAGGATATTACAGTGCTTTCTATTCAAACCTGCTGCTCTCCCTACCCCCAGGCTTCTTCCCGGTTATCATTTCACTCCCCCTCCTTCTCTTGAGGGCAATATCACCAACAGTTGATCAACAGCATGAGTTGGCTTTGTCAAATACAAACTATAGAATTGTTTCAGGGTAGGTGTACAAATTTAAAATTAGTATGCATGCATTAGCTTTTCATAGATTTGAGACAGAGAAGAATGCAACTAATAGTTGTCAACAAATAAGCATCACTAAGAAATGGAGTCAGAAGTGTTTTACACACAAACATGTAGATTATCCATGGAGCTGTATATCCCGGGACCCTTGAAGACATTAAAGAAAACCTTAATGCAACACAATGTATATCTGTTATATAAATTGTTTAGAATTTTTGCCCTTTTTTGCTAGCTCAGCTACATCTTATTGTGTCACAAAAAATATAAGATGTAAAGGAACCTCCAGAAGTGTGTTTATGTTGTAAACTGTGGACAGAACTATGGCCATCTGGACTTCAGCAACACCTGCAGGAAGCTTGATCCAGCATTTCTAAAATTAAGTCCTTATTATTTTTCAGAAAATAATGCAAGACACGATATTTGGTGCTTTTCCTCATGGCCACACACACAAATCTTTTGAAGACAATCAGTGAAGGCTCTGGAGAAACAGGTTTGCTAACGGCAGAACATTTCCCCCTCAGATATTTAGAGGTAAATGATGCAGAAAATTACTGTTTTAGCATGCTTTAAGATACTTTGTTTCCAGTTGAACCACAGGGTCAAGCATAAATGCTTTTCTATGCAAATAAGATGTTTGATTTGTAAACACAATCTTTGATTACTTGATGGCATACAGGACATTTGTATAAAATAAGCTACTTTAATTCCCCTCAGCAGTTAGGGGAAGAGTAGAAAGAATGGCTGGAAATAATGGCATATTGTCATTCTGAATTATCTAATTAATGAATAATAGAAATAAACAGTGTTGCAGTATAGTCAGATGATGGCGCCACAGAATTTTTCTTGCAAACTGAACCTTCTCACATTTATAGCCTTCTTCAAGCTTGTTAAAAATTAGACTGATCTACTTATTTTTTCTTAGTTGTCTGAGGTATCTATGAACTTCCAGAGTACAGGGTAAAGATAAGTGACTTTAGAAAAAGCATATTTTTGGACAGAAACACTTGAGTACTAAAGTAATCAGAAAAAAGCAGGTAGACTGCAAGTCCTAGCGATGCTCATGAAAACTGCAGAAGCATAGAACTCTCACCACTTCTATTCGGATGATTTCATATGGATTTGGGAAAGTAATTTTAATCTTATTCATGTTTGAAAATCAGCAGTTATAGCACAGCGAAGATGTTTTTTTCTAAAATACTGCATACCCTGCATGCCTCACTTCACATTTGAATAGCGCCAGTGCAAAAGCTCCCCCCACTCAGTTGGTGAAAGCCTTTGCACTGCATCCAGTGAAAGACCTACATGCAATATCCAATTTTTGAGTGTACAGCCTCCTTCCCAACCCCTTCTGGGATCTAAAAGCAGAGTTTGATTTCTAGGCTCCTTGCGGGACAGGTGAGGACAACCAGCTGCCTCAGAAGCATGACTGGAAAAAGTCCTGCTGGCTGAGATGTACCTGGAGTCGGCACACATGTAACTGGAAGCTTTGAAAAACAAGGGTGCTCAGCTGAGAGATGGGAGTGCTGGTCTTGGGTCCTTATATGGCTAATGAGGAAACAACCCTGCTGGTATTTTAAATGGCAAAACTAAGTAGCAACATATCCTAAAAGGATTTCACAAGTCTCTGAACACATATGATGCTATTTTGTTTTGATGTTGAGATGATTCTAGGTACAGGGAGCAGACATGTTTATAAAAATCAAGAAATTTGCCCGGCCTCTACCCTCTTCCTCGGTGCAACACTTGCTCATTACCTGCTTATCTTTCAGCTATACTTCTATTGTCACATAATCAAAAACTGCAACACATATAGAAAAAAATGCATGTGATTTCCCCTAAAGTATTAATGAGCGATGTTTTACAATAATACACGAAGCACACCTAACAACAAAGTAGTAAGATATACTTTATCTGATAAGGTATATTAAATAATCAAATGACCAAAACCTCCCTGCTTCCTGTGATCTCATTTAATTACAGACAGAAAAATGCATAATACTCAAATAACAGTATGTTTTCCCTACCAAAATTGTTCAGCTCTCAGTATTTCTATCCTGTGAGAAATTCTCAGTCATTTGTAAGCAGAACAAAAAAAAAAGTTTCAATGTTTCTGATGAAACAACTACATTTTACAAGTCTTATGCTGAGAAAATTGTTCTGCTCTAAGTTTTGCTTCAGAAATTTAAGGAAAATTAGATAAAATTGCTTCTAAAGAATTTTTCTAAAATTCAGTTGGCCTTATGAATATTTTTGACCTGCTTTTTGTAAGAAATTTCACTGAAAAATATTCCCAGAGAAAGCTTTGATTTTGCCAAAATAATGTTGTCCAACAAAAGCATTTGAAAGCCTTTCTGCTGGTGCTGGAGTCAAGTTTTGGTATCCCTTTTAGCAGTTTAAAAGTAAAAGCATACCTATCAGTGTTTTAAAAGGCCTTATACTGATTTAAAACCTGGTCATACTGTGCACTAGCAGAGAACCTGATTAAAATAAAACATCCGAACACTGTGTTTTACTAGAGTTGCACACAATCATGTCAAATTTGGGACCGTTTACTTTCTGCTGCCTGAGAAAATCCTGGGAGGTTTGCATGCCTTGGAAGCATTTCTCTCACTCTATCAAAGAATTTTAACCCGTCAAGCTTATGGAAGCCCCCCAAAACGTTTTGCTCTAGCCCTCAAACTTCAGAGTGTGTAAAGTTCACACGTTACATAGAGCATGCTGCAATCTGAAATCTGTTGAATTTTACAGCTTCTCTTATTATTTGCACTTAGAGAGGAGGGAAAAAAAAAAAAAACAAAAAACCTTAGCTGCAGCCTAGCCATGTCTCCTAAGCCTACCTTTCAGACACATTTTATTCTGAGCATTTCCTGCCATAAGCATGCAGGCCAGTGTTGAAACTCAGTGTGCTCAAACTGTACACGCGGGAGATGAAACTTGCCCCTCCTGGGCGTTGAGCCTTCAGGAGCACCAATGGGTTTGAGCACAGCTCTGATACAGGCGACTCAAAGGCGTTTCGATTGACATGTCTACGCAGGAAAAACAGCGCAGATGCACAGCACTGTCCGGTGGATTAATCGAGTCATTTCCAATCTCAGCTGTACGGCCACCCCACACTTTTCACCTTCTCACCAGAAACCCCAAACCATTTTTGAGAAAGGCTGAGGGATGGGAAGAAAGGGTTCACTTCTTTGAACAAAAATTCTACTTTATTAGCTCTACTACAAATAATAGCTCTGAAAAGATTATCCTGAAAGAAGTAAACTGTCCATGAAATCTAAAAACCAGGCCTACCATAACATTTTGTTGCCCTTAAATAAGCAAAAAATATCTGCTCCAGAAAAATAACAGAATAAGAGTAGCACTGAAAAACACAAGTTGACCTTGAAAGCTCAACATGTTGCTTCTAGTAAGAAAACAGGCCGTTTTCATGCTGACTCACTCTTAGATGCATACATTAAGTTGTTTTCCGCATTTACGTGTTCCAGCATTTCCCTATCTCAAAGGAAGACGGACAGAGAACACACGGAAATAGCTCTGCCAGAAATTCAGAGAGGAATTACTTTGCTTCGGATGCAGTTTTACCCTGCTCTCCTTGCTCTCGCTGTAGACAGCGTGCCTACTGCTGCTTTTGGTTAGTGTGGCACCTTGTTACGGGCAGCTCCAGGATATCAGTAGAAATAAGCCAATATAAAACTTGTATGCAATCCGAAGCAAGTATATAAAGTATTATGCTCCAATGCATGCCCACAAGTACAGGAAGACAGCAAGGAGAAGCTTTACATATAAATGTCCCTGTTTAAAAAAAAGCATGTACAAGCCACCTCAGTTCAAATGCAGAAATCAATCAGTAGTTATTCTGAGTGCTTTGGTTTCGTTTGTTTTTTGTTTTTTTAACTTAAATATTTAAGGAAATGCCTTTTTTGTCTAAATGTACTATGAAGCAGATGCATCAACAATTAAGCCATAGCAAAACAACAGACCTGTTTTACCATTAACTTCCAAAGGAATTAAACACTAACTCAAGGCATTCCTGAAGTTAGACCCCCAAACAACAGGCTCAAAGAACCTGAGTTTCTCTCTCTGCTACCTGACTTTCTTCCTGTTTTAATTGCAGGCTACAGGAGGCACCTGTAGCATATTTGTCTGTGGCTTTCTAATAGTGTAAATTCATTGACAATGAGCCTTTAGACCTCAAAATGACAGAGGAAGAGGAAACCGATACCAATACTGAAAGCAGTCAACTGAAAATATCTACCCTTCTGAAGTCAGTAAGAAAACTGGTAGCATCTTCAATGGAATCTGGATCAGGTCTTGGGCATACCAAGCTGTCCTCTTAAATCACCCAGATTCACCTCCAATAGCAAAGCAAAGCATGATTAATGCACAGTCGGTCCTTATTACTGCTCATTTTAATACTCTTTTGAGGAAAAGTTAATCAGATATGTATTGCTCTTTTTTGTCACAACTATCACTATTTCAAACCATTTCTATGGAATTAAATTATAAGGTGGTAATACTGAAGCATAGATCCTGATGAGCTTAGCAGAGGCTTCTAAACCTCACATGGCCAAAATTAAGCTAATGCCAGGACAAGAGTCAAAACAATAAAGACTCAAAAGTCTCAAAGTTGAACACTCGAGCACAACACTTACAGTATAGTTTCACAATTGGCTTAAATCAATTGAAATGCATCAGTGCTTCCCTAATCTGCACTTCCTCATCTGCACTTTCTGCTCCTTCTCTTGCTTTAATATTAGCCCAGCTACGACTGGGGAAACTATATGTTTGTCAGGACTAGTTTTCAGCCAAAGCATTTTCCTCATTCAACTGACTGCCTACATGCATTCGGCACAAGGGAAGCAGCAGGAGGAGGGAGCTGAAGGCAGGGCTGTACTATTACTTCAAGCAACAGCCCACATTTAAACTACTTTAAGTTAATCATAAAAACCACGTCGTTAGTGCCTGGTACACAGAAATATCAGAACCTAATGGATTCAAAAAGTACAGAGAGAGTTAAGATAAAGTGTACAGAGCAGAAATAGGACATTTTTAGTTTCCTAAATAACAGGCACCTTATCTGCTCCCTCTTATTCCTCTTCGCCACCAGCTCTCCCTGGTACCAACCAACTACCTTCCCCTCCCCCCCTTTTTTCCCCCCCTTTCTCAGACAATGCAACTGCTAACTACTGAAACTTTCAGAAATTGTTCTTAGAGCTAACGCCTTTCAACACTACTGCTTCCATTTCAGATATGAAGGACTTGTGCAACCAAGTCAATTTTTTCCATCTATACCAGTGGACCACTAGGACCATCACAGAGAACACATGAGAAAAGTTTGACAAAAACTGGAAACTTAACTGGTATGCAAGACAGTATATGCTGCGTGCCACTACCTGGATCTCACTCAAAATAACAACACTGAAGATATACTTGGAGGAATCTACACCCTGTTGCACAGACAGCTCACTCGAAATTGCAGAAGAGAGCTTCTGGTCCCAACACAGCTCCTTTTTCTGAGGCTAACACCTTCTTTTAAAGGACTTGCTCTCTTATAGTGTAAGAAATCCCTCAGGATGAGAGCGCTTGTTGTGAATGACAGACTTGGGGTCCAGTCTCCCTTTTTCTTAAACAGGCAAACTTACATCTCCTAGAAGAGTGTCATAACTCTTACAGGAAAATTATGAACACAGATGCAAGTGAAAATGGTTCTTTCATGACAAACGTTCCTTTGACCAAGCTTAACACCTCTGAAGAAGCTTAGCTAAAAGGCCCCCTCCCTCAATGCAAGATGTGATTTTATGCGAGCTTTGCATTCTTTTGTAGTAGAGATACAAAAGAGGAGGTTTTGGAGCTTTTGTATTGAAAAAGCTTTGTATTGAAACATTTTTACATGTGGACCGCAAAACAACTTGCAAACTTTCCAGGAGTCTGACCCATAGAAACAAAAATTTTGGGGGGCTTCCGAGTCTCGCTCAATACCTTCTAGGATTTCAGCAAAGAGAAGGGGGAGAAAAACATGCGAAGCACCTCCTTTGTCCCTCCTCCCAAGTTCTGACATTTGCTTTTTCACCTTCTAAGTATCATCTGCCTCCTGGTAAACAATGTAACAAAAAGTTCATGAAATCCTGAATTTGTGTTTCAAAAAACTTCAAAGTATGGGCTGAAACCAAAGAGCAGTGGTGGGGGAAGTCAATGCTATTTACCAGTACTAATGATATGCTAAGTAATCACGTAAGTGATCTTACAGTGCAGAAGTTAAAGTGGTTATTTGCTGACTTGCACTTTAGAAAGTAAAAATTCTTCACATTAATCTCAAGTTCCAAGTTCTGCTTTTTGGCAGCTGTTTTCCCTAGACAAGCATTTTCATGTCAGTATTTATCTACACTAATTATAGCTTACCAGCTTGAAGGACTCTTATGAAACATTTTTTTCTCCCAACTTCCTACATTCCAGTTTTGTGAAGGAAACCAAATTAATACCATAGTTTAGTTTTTTTAAACTGTACAAACTCACATAAATCTCATTGAATGCCTATGGTAAATTCTTCCTACAGCTTCATAATGTTATCCCTTATAAAAACATAACAGTAATGTGACTGGGGGCTTTGTGCTGTCTCTGACAAGCAGAAGTTAAAAACCTCATATAAAGTCAGAGATCTCTAGTCTTTCTGTCAGGATTACAAGAGGCTGCAAGCACTTGATGAAGTGGCTGCAAGCAATTTGGCATAAAAGCGAAATGCATCTTTAAGAACTAGGTGGATGAATACTAGTAATCCTGACATGGCACCAGCCTACCTCTATCCTGGCAAGGGAAGAATACGCGTTGGGCAGAAACATAAACTGAAGATCTGAAAAAGAACAAGTAATTACCTCAGAACTAAATAAATTGGTAAATTTCTTTCTACAGTTGTTTCTTCCATCTCATTTCATCCTGTATGTTCCAAAATAATTCATGAAGCTTCTTCCATTTCCTTCCTCTCATTCCTAGTATTTGCTTATATGGCAGCTGATTTTTTTTTTTAATTTCTTTCCTAAAACAGTCATGTTTTTCCATTTGCAAAGTGTTTTGACTAAGAATTTTCAGTCATAAAACATTTTGAAAATTTCTGCCAAATCCAATTAAGCTTTGAATTTCTAATCCTATAACTTACAAAGCATAAGCTTGAGTAGAGCCAGAATTTGCCAGAGTCTTAGGGAAAGCCATTTTACTTATTTCCTGTATGCAAAGAGGAGAGAAGTTTCAAGCACTGAAATTATTTCAGTCATATTTGCAAAGTGATTGAATAAATGCAAATTTCTTAAGTTCAAAAAATGCAAATGATAATTCAGGAACTCACGTATTTTGTTCTAGCTAAGGCACCTCTCTTCCTACCTCTGACATTTTAGAAATTCATTTGGTCCCGTTCCTGTCCACTCAAGATATTGTTGCTAAGACTGCTTGCCTAATCCTTTCTTCATTTTGTTTCCCTCAGAACAATATCAGCCTCCATTTTTCAACTTTGTTTTTACGATCCTTTATTTTTCAGCTGTTCCCTGATAAACCATTCATTCCAAAGACTAAAGAGGTTAAAAAGATTTAATGTCATCTAACTCCTACTAACCTGGTGTAAGATCAACCACACTTTTATGTCCCAACTGTCTGGTATCTCCAACACTTCCAGGTGAATGTTCCACACTGCTCCTTCTCCAAGGAATCTACTGTGGTATACATGAAATAGTTTTCCTGAACTAACCTATAAAGCACAGCTCCGAACATCTCCTCATAATATACCTGGGTACCTGTTAGAAACTGTCAGCTCATAGTGGATAGACTGTTGGCCCACACGGATTTCTTGCATCATTCTCGTTTGTATTAAGGATTGGCTGCACTAATTTTTGCAACCACGGTTTCTCACCAATACTAAAATATTTCTCTCCATTTTCCTCATTTTCCTAATAAGTTCTTTGGCACAGTCACTGTCCCTAACAACCATGTGCACAACGTCTAATAAATACACTGTGGGGCTTCTGAGGAATACTACAGTGCATAGCAGAAGTACAAGAGGGATTTTTCTATCATCTTCCAAAAGTTTCCTGCCTTGCCAAGTAGGCTCACTGAACTACTTCAAAGACTCAACTGAAATGAAGATTTGTTCTTTGTGCAAAGCAGTTTCTTCCTTAAAGTAAGAACATATAAAAGGGCAGAAGCTTAAGTTGGCAGTCCCTAACACACATACACATTGTTCATAACGACAGAAAATGAAAAGCTTAAAATTGAGGCTGGCAGGAAGACTCAAGTAGGTGTTGCATTTCTTATCTGCTCTTCTTGTGTATATCAGAGAAAGGTTGGGGCCACCATTTTAAAAGTATCAGATAACAAATGGACATGTTGACAATATTTTATCAAATCATGGCTTGCTTCCTCCCTATATCTTTATAATCACATTTAAAAAAAAAAAACAGCTTGCACATCAAAATTGTTTTTAGAACGTAAGCAAAAACTTCTGCTAGGACTTTCCATGAGTTGCATGAAAAATGGAACTCAAGAAACTTAAAGCAAGTATTTATCAGTCATCTGTTAGTGGCCAAACCACTACCATAACTGCTTATGTGTATTTACCATGCAAACAACCAAGCTGCATATTCTCTCACATCTATTTACATAATTATAGGTGAGCCTAATATGTTCATTAGTAGTAACTGGAACTTTGAGATCTCGGAGCTTCTTCTGCCATTAGACACTGCACACTCTTACTAGTGCTACTACAAAAACTCTTTTCAAACTTGCCGTAGTGTTTTAAAATTTTAATCCCATATTTTCACTAAGTGTCTCAACTATTCTGCTCAACAGAAACATAAAATAATGCACAGAATAAGCTGTGAAGTCTAAGAAGAGAATGCATTTTTAGAGTATTTCATTTCAGAAAATATTATACAACTCAGAACTTGTATGAGATTCTCCAAGAAACAATTCTGCACTTTTCTCCATCACCCTGTATAGGAAAAATTTCCCAAATCCCTGCTCCAAAAGCCTTTTTATGCAAGATCAACATGAAACAAGAAAAAATGTTGAAGAATCTTTGAAATACTATGAATTCATCTTTCTCATTGCATCTCTTAAGAAATTCCCCTGTAAATTAGAGTATTCAGAAAGCCTCAAGGAAAATCATAAATATTATGAAATTATATTATGTTAATGGATACTGTGATGACTGAACACAGTTCCCAGTAGCAGCACTTTGGATTTGAAGTTCCTGCTTCAAAGGAGAGGGTTCTAACTAGGAGAGCTAAGCAACAGAATATACTTATTTACATCTTTATTACTTGGAAAAAAAAAAAATTAACCCACATATATTGCTTTTCCTTTCTGCTGATATCAGTTTTTACATACTATTCCTCAAATAAAAATATGTTCTTTATAGTCTACCTCTCTTTATAATATTGTATATAAAGGACAGTATAGGAAACAGCAAGGAAGAAGACTGTATAGAACTAACTGAAGTGATTCAAAGAAACTGCTTATTCATACATGGACATACAATAAATACTGGGGAAAAATATTTCAGAACTAAATATACAGCCCTATTGTCCTCAAATTTGACTAGAAATGGCATTTCTTAAAGCATGGTGATTGCTAAGAACAAAGAACCAAAACAATCCATTGTGCTTAAGCTGTTTAGAGACACTGCAGCAACAAAACACCTTAGCTATATATTTATTTGGTTTTGGATTAAAATCAAAAACTCCCTGTCCATGAATCCAAGAGGTGAGAAAAAACAGACAAAAAAGATCCTAGCAGCCTAAAATTATAAAAAAGGAGAGAAATTGTCTCCTTTTTTTTGTAAGTAGGAAAGGAGCAGTCATGTTTCCTATAAAGGAAATTCAAACAATTCTAAAAAGAAAAGAGAAGCATTTCAGACACAGAGAAATGAAGAACTCTCATTTTATTTGGAACTTCCCTTTCCCTTTTTTTAAGCAATTACACATACACAGAAATTATTTTAACTTAGAGAACACAGAAGGCTTGCATCACAAATACTTTAGCTTCCAATGTCAAAAAAAAAAAAAGAAAGATTTTTGGCATCTGCATACTGGAACATAGCTAGCAAAACAAAAACAAATCAAGAAAACTGGTTTATAGAAGGAGAGTTAAACTTTCAGTAGAAAATATTTGGAGTTTTCTTCTAACTTTCACATGTAAGTGTAGTTTTATTTGAGATCAAAACATTACGCTAACAAGTTCCCCGACACCAATGAGTCTTTTACTCCTATGCAGAAGTTGTGCGGTCTTATAGCTTCCCTTTTAAACATGAATTGCTAGATAAAAATAGTTTGTTCACCATAAAACTCCTACAATGCTCATTTTAAGACTTGTCTGCATTGGAGATTTATTAAGGAAGTAAGAACATGAATTTTCAGTGCACTTAGTACTCTGCACTGTCTCTGTAAGCGGACAGTTATTGCACTTCAAGAACAAAGCAAGCCACTTACCAAAAGCAGTTTTACAGCAACTTATGAAAGTCTGAACAGGCAGTTACTGAACGGTAGCTGAGAAGGTAAAAGTTCCTATCCCTGCTTTCTCCGTAGCTACTTCCCCATATAATTAGTCAGTTAAATCAAGTGAAGTCTTTTAACAGATCCTTTTGCTTGGCAGGAATCTAATTTAAAAACAAAACAAAAAAAAACAACAACAAAAAAGAACTTTTATCTTCTTAAATATTTATCCCACTCACTAGGCATTGTAATTATCCCCAAACCATATTTAATAAAGGGTTCTCCTCCATCCAAGGACCTCAAACTGTTTTTAACAATTAAGATGGCTTCACATGCCAGTGAGGAAACGAATGAACTTTTACACAGCAGGAAAGCATAAAATCATAGAAAATTTGACCAAAGTTGGGACAGGAAATCTGCGGCAGAGCCATAATAAATTCCTTCCTGTACATACACACACTGAAACAGAAACTCCAAAAAATAAACTAGAGGAAAAATACTTTAGAAGCCATCACTAACCTGTGAAAAGGATTAAATAAATGATAAACAAACAGCCTGGGCAAAGAAAATACTGTCCTGCCAGGGTTTGTCTTCATTGCAGTGGCTAGCACAAGTTATTGTGCTGGCTTAAGCTGGCTTAGCTGAAGTGAGCACCAGCAACCGGACTGTGCTACAGTCAAGCCTCTGCAAGCAGTAACATTAGCCGAGTTACAGACTGACTGAGTTGTATGCTGCGCTGTGTGCATCCCTGGCAATCCTCATCTGTAACAGTGCCTGCTCCAGCTACTTCAGAAGCACTGTAATAACACGCCTGTAGTAAATTCTTAAAGCTAAAGTTGTTTTTTCTCTAAAATAAGTTCAAAGTTCATGTCATCTTTGACTATAATTCCTCTTTGATTCTGGCACTGAAGATTAGAATAACCCTAGAGGAACATGCAACACTGGCCAGAAGAACTCTAAAATCTGGAAAGCCTTCAAATACCTGTTTTATTTCTATGAAATATTTCCTTACCACTTAACTTGGACGCCTGAATTCAAGGGGTCCTGCCCCCGTGTCCTAACTGAGAGCAAGCATCCAACTCTGTGACATCTGGGGGCAAGAAGAAGGAACCAACAGCTGAAGCAGCCGCTGTTTTGGCAGACAAACTTAGAGTTGCTCTACTAGCAATCCACTAGGATTATAAGGCGCTTTCCTCCTGACCCTCTGCTCCATGCCCGAATACATTTGCCACACAAATCCAAGATCACTGGAGAGTGTAAGGAGTCCTAGATATCTAAACTCTGATACCTAAAGTCCTATAAGCAGAGCTAAGTGGTAACCAACAGAAGTGTGCAAAATCCGTTCACTGCAGAAGTGAGAGATGACTGACTTCAAGCATTTCATCAGTTCTCAGCTGTAAAGAGCTCACTCTCCCTTCATTGCCTCTTCAAAAGGAAGACAAAACCTGTTAATGGAAACGCAGTTGTTGCTAATCTAGCACTAGCGGTAAAAGATAGGTCCTAACTCATCCCTGCTTCTAATTTAGAAAGAAAGGCAGACTTTCATGTGCATCTCCCTTCAGTGGCAGCACCGTTTCCTTTAGAGAAGGAAATCTATAAACACACGCTACCTTCCCTGCAGCTGTTTCCTCCTGCCCCTCAGTGCCAAAGGAAAATTTGCCAGAGGGAAGAAGTGTAGGCAAGGTCATTACCACAGGAACTCTCTCCCCAAAGTAACCAATAAAGAAACATTTTTAAGCAGCGATGGGGCTTGCTTAAAGGTTTTCCAAATCTGACAGTACAGAGCCCAACATCTTGAAGCTTGAGCCAATAAAAGGAAAGCGTGCAAAGTTTCCCTCCTGGCTAGCACAGGAACTTTGCCAAAACGAAGGCTCCTAAAGACTTCAATGGTTACTGACCTGCTAATTCAGATTTTTCAGCATAGAAAAGTACACAAATGTACTAGCATGCAAATTAAAACAGTACTTAACTATTATCAGCCTAATCTAATCTAAGAAAAGGGGTCTGCAATTCTCCTTTGCCGTTCAAACTTCTACAATTAAGAGAAAATGAGTCAGATTGCCGACTCAGTCATAACTAATCACTGAAATACAATACGAAATTAAAACCTGACAACTTGGGGTTTTCATATTTTTCTTCTGCAGGTGGAAAACCCCCGCAGCTGAATGCTATTTCTGGAATGATATAAAAATCACTTATTTCTTGGACTGAAAGTGAGTATAAGGTGTGCACCCTGTTCTGGACAAACTACAAGTCCACTGAAAAGCTGCAGGGGCTAGAGAGAGCCCCAGGCTCAGTCAGGCAGCAGGCGCATAGACCCAAGCCCCTGGAATACAGCTCTCACTAACGCCCACGTTCTGAACAAGAGCGAGAGCACCGGCCGCAGCCGAACAGGGATTTGACCGACAAGGCGATGTTAAATTTTGGTACTCCGGGGATTTTTATTCTAGTAACTGAACCTGCCCCATGCTGAATTTTTTGCACAGGAAAAACTAGGTGGGGAAACTGAGCTTAGAGCTCCCCATAGCCCGATCCAGAACTCAGGGATTCTCATGGAAGAGGTTTCCTTTAATGGGCATGGCTGCTGGGAACAGAAACTCCAAACTGAGCCACGTGTTACAGCTGCTTTTGTGAGGGAAAGCCAGGTAAGGTAACTTTATGTTAAGCTGCAAATTAAGTTAGACCCGAAAGAGAGACAGCCCGCCGAGCTCACATTTTTCATTTCTTGCCAACTTAGAAATGGAAAATGTGCTATGCTTTAGTATGAATCTCAAGTATAATCTCAAAACCTAGATATTTCTTGCAGTTATGGCCTTCTAAATAGAATTGCAACACCTTGATTTCACCTTAAAATCAGGGTGAAGGGGCTTCACAGAAGGAATTTGTGAAGCAAATCTGAAATAAGACCCATTCTTACATGTGTCTGAATTGTTTGGCATAGTTCCATAATGTAAGTATGCCAAAACCCTATGAAGGGCTAATACCCACTGTCTTTTACAACAGACTAGAAAATTTTTGCCTAACAGAGCCTTGCTTATGTACAACTGACTAAAATCTAGTTCAAAAGAACCATGCCACCCAGCCAGATATAAAGAGATTTGTTATTCTAAGACTTTGAAATATACTGGTTTTAGTGCCAGAAGTTAAATGAGTCTATCCAAGCCAATGCTAAATAAATGAGTTTATACAAACTTATCTCATGCCTTCCCCTAAAGGGAGCAAGAGCTCCTTTTTTAAAATTTACTTAATGATTTAATTAGTTACAACATGTTTTCATTGCATTAATCAGTGACTAATAGGGATATTTTGTGCATGTGCAATAACTGGCTCCTTTAAGTTATCAGAACCAGTTGCATAGTGCAGTATTTATTTTGGTAAGTTATACTCATTCTCAAATCAAAGAAAACGCTTTTTCTACCACAAAATTTCAGATGAAGTTGAAACATTATGCAAATAGTACCATCTAACTGATCAGAGTTTGAGGTATGATTTCTAATACTAAACACATGTAAAACTTCTCCTTCCAGTGCAATATATCTCAGTTCTGGGAATATCCCAGAGCAACCCACACGCTCAAGATCTTTATGCCTCTCCTTTTGAGTAAATTAGGTAATTTCATAGGAAATGAAATAATTTCAGTGTTAAACTGTCCCTCATAAGGTATGCACTGGTGTATTGAGGGAATCGAGACAGAACTACCTAGCTAATTTCCGGTGCTTAATGTGTGTTCTCTATTACAAGGAAGGCATCTTTTTCCCAAACTGTAAAGTAAGGTAAATTCAAATGTAAAATATGAAAATCTGCAGTTATTATATTACTCAAAAAATGATTTTTTAGATGTGCAAGCTATTCAGACACTAGAATGTGGAAAAGAATATTGCCGTGAAACTTGCAACCTCAAAGGAAAGCAATGCTTCTGAAGCACCTTTAACTGGCACAGAAAGAGTTAACAGGAGGCTGCAGCAGCAGGGCTGCTAGTGCCCATTTGCAGGCCTGCAAGGTAGTCCCAGCAGACACATTATCAGATTAAAGGCAGGCAAACAAACTGAACTGAAACTATTCCTCGGCAAGTCCAGCCTCTCCTTCCTGTGATGTCATGCTACAAATTGAGGGAGTGCTGTTCTTCCCTGCTTCAGAATGAGCCACCACGCTTGCTCCACTGGCAGTGCTCAAGGAGAAGGGCTGCATCCTGCAAGAGCAAACACGCTCTGGAATTTTATTCCTGGGCTTTCCGCCCCGTGGGGTGAACAGGGAGCAAAGCTGAAGAGCTCGTTTTGCAGCAAGGAGACTGAGAGTGCAATGGAAGCGCCTACATCTCGCAGAGCCCAGGAAAACACTTTCTAACGCACCCGTTTCCAGTCACCTGAACAGCCTTGGATGGACAAGACCTCTTGATATCATGATTCGCAGCCAAGAATAAGGCAGAAAGTTCTATAGTGGCTTCATCAAATTGAGGAAGAAGAAAAAAAAATGGAACTAAGCAAGCTTCAGGATGACCTCATCTGCCACAAATAATGTGTTTTTTATTTTCCAAGACTGGCTATGTGATTACAGCAGCATCTGGGAGAAAAGAATGATCTCCTGGTGATTACAGGAGATGTACCCTGCTACTACAAAGCTTGTGTTTATTCTCTGAAGCTTAAAAGTGAAACAGAAAATTATCAAAGCACAGAGGTCAAAAACATCTGCAAGTCTTCCCGGAATTCAAAAAAAGTTACAATAAAAATACCAGAGAAAACTACAAATCACAGGAATTCAGACTTGTATTTTAAACAGACCATTATAATGGTAAGCTCTAACTGTTCCACTGAGGACTCCTTTAAATATACTTTATATGGATGTATATTTAGTATGGTATTTGTTCTTGGCCTCATAGCAAACTGTGTTGCTATCTACATTTTCACTTTTACATTAAAAGTGCGAAATGAGACTACAACTTACATGCTTAATTTAGCAATATCCGATCTACTTTTTGTGTTTACATTACCCTTCAGGATTTATTACTTCGCAGTAAGAAACTGGCCATTTGGAGACATTCTTTGCAAGATTTCTGTCACACTGTTTTATACAAACATGTACGGAAGCATTTTATTTTTGACTTGCATAAGTGTAGACCGCTTTTTGGCTATAGTACACCCATTTCAGTCTAAGACACTTCGAACCAAAAGAAATGCAAAAATTGTCTGTGCTGCAGTGTGGGTAACCGTGTTAGCAGGAAGCACACCAGCAAGCTTTTTTCAATCTACAAACCGCCGTAACAACACTGAACAAAGAACATGTTTTGAAAACTTTTCTGACGCCACCTGGAAAACCTACCTATCCAGGATTGTTATCTTCATTGAAATCGTTGGATTTTTTATTCCCCTGATCTTGAATGTGACCTGCTCTACCATGGTCTTGCGGACTTTGAATAAACCACTTACATTAAGTCGGAATAAATTAAGCAAGAAAAAGGTACTTAAAATGATTTTTGTCCATTTGCTGATATTCTGCTTCTGTTTTGTGCCATATAACATTACCTTAATACTTTACTCTCTTATGAGAACACAGACATTGATTAACTGTTCAGTGGTAACTGCAGTGAGGACCATGTATCCTATCACTCTATGCATTGCTGTTTCAAACTGCTGTTTTGACCCTATAGTGTATTACTTTACATCAGATACAATTCAAAATTCGATTAAAAAGAACAGGTCCACTAGAACATGCGATTTCAGATTCTCTGAAATGCACGTTTCAGAAAACTTCATTCAGCACAGCCTCCAGACCATAAAAATGAAAATATTTGACAGTGACTCAACAATATAAACTGTATAAAAAAGACTATTGGGACTAAACTGGAATTAAAGCCTGAACACTTCTTCAGCTGTGAAAATATATTCTGATATGTAAATGTTACTCTTCCTGCACATCAGGACAGTTTGTGATAAAAGTGTAAATATCAGTTGTAAAAGCGTTAATAGCATACAGAAAAAATATTGTAAGAAATCCTGTCACCTTTTTTTGACTGGCTGCATGCCCAAAACACCCAACCTTTGGCTTCTGCTTAGGCTGTCAAAGTCCACAGAGTATGTGTCACATCAAAACCAAATAAAAACCAAGCTCTTTCCCAAAGTTAAAGTAAATACGCATTTCTAATAATTGTATTGGTTCCCACATGGCTGAGGAAAAGGGTGCAACTGGTTTCCGGTGCAGAACTCAGTTGTCGAGGAGAACAGCCCCAGCCTGGTCACCGCGCCAGCGCTCCCTCTTCTCTCACTCCCCTGCGCCTTCCTCCTCACAGCCATTAGGTTCGCAGGTGGTTGGGATTTAACAGGCTGTGAGAATCTCCCCTCTCCCGCACCTCCCTTCCTTCCCCCTGTGCGCTGTGTCGCACAAGCAGCAGATCACCCTCGTGCCCCCGCTGCCAACCCGCGGGTTAGCTGTCGCCTCCCCCAGCGGCACGGCACCCCTCTCCTCCGCAGGGACGAACCACCCTCTCTCCCGGCTCAGCTGAGCAAGCAACGCGCCTCCTTGGACTCGAGAGCAACTCTTCTCAACGCATTTAGCTCAAAAGCCTGCAGTTTCTGCTTCAAAGCTGTAAAAAAGGCTATTCTGTTTGTCCCACTTATCTGATAAAATATAGTCTCTCGCCACAAGCCCTTGCCCCGTAAAGAAATTAAATCTTCTTGCAGTTTAACGTGCCTGGAAACAACTCTGAAAAACTGGTTTTTCTTCTCATCTGTCTCAGGTGTCTGTGTAATTATAACAAAATAACCTCTGATGACTGAAGCTAGTGCTTTAGGTACCGTACGCCACTTTAATAAACTCTTTTGTGAGATGTTCTTAAGCTCAACAGCAGTAAAATAGTGTCCTCCGAGTAAGGCAATTACATCTCAAAGTAGAAGTTTCTTGTTAGAAAAATATGACCTTTGTTAACTAGCAGCAAGCACGTGCATCAACCAGAATATCTATGTTTATGCGACACAAGATACTTCCCTAAAAAATTACAAGACATGGTCATTTTTATAATGAACCTTCCTCTCAATATTTGTGTCACAGAAGTATTTTGATTCTTAACCTTAGCATTTAAAATTTCAAATGCAAGTTTCTTGTAAACTTCAGAAAGTGTAAAAATAAGTTACTTGAGGCTAAGTGCTAGCAAATTGACCTAGACATTTTGAAAAGTCAAAACTGTGTAAAAAGCAAAATCTAAATATGTCATTGTTACAGACAGGAATATATACACAAGAGTATTTTAAAATGTCCTTCTATGTATATATTTCTCAGCTATTAGATACAGGGTATATTTTCTTCAAAATTAATTTAACATCGCTGTAAAGTTAAATAACTATTTAAAAGGTAAAATTAAGTAGCAACTGTTGGTTCCCCCCACCCAAATAATAATGGGACCAAAACCGAGAATGGAACTAAAATGAATCTGCATTTTGGATTTAGGGCATTCAGTTACGACACAGATATATTACTACTACTACACGAAGCACTTACTGCAGGCCAGTATACACAAGTATGAATCAATTTGGAGAAAATGCACATTGGGATATCAGAGTATATGTTATATTATCTGATTGGGTTTACCTCCCTCTGTAAAGCTTTTACTTATTTGTTAGAACTCAATTATGTATTAACAACTACTATTGAAAAAAACTGAGTTACTCACAAAGACTCTCCGAATTTCATGCTGATAGATTTACAGTGCTGTTAAATTAAAAATTCATTCTCTACACACTTAACTTATGAAAGAAAAATGCAAGTAGTTTGAACTAAATTACAACAAAGGTGGCATAGATTTAAATGTCTAATACCTAAAAAATAGACAGTGATCTTATCTGGGAATCCTAAACTCTTCTGATTCATATCTGACTTCAGAAAAATGTACGAGAAACCCACTGCAAGTACAAATGCTAAACATGTTTTCCATATTAAAAAAAAAAACATGTACAGATTTGAAGTTCAAAAATTTTGTGCAGATTTCTGTTTTGAAGTCGAACAACTCCTCTTGCTTCCTCCAAAAAACTTTCGGGATAAAGCTCTTCCCGTCACAGTTGGGCTAGGTTTCAGCAGTACTTCCCTTCCTGAGTGAGCTTGGCTGAGTGACAACTTGTTTAATCACACCTCTGCATTGCATGAGCAAATGCTACTGCAGCCTCACCCTAGTAAAGGGAAGCTGCTCCGAGATTACGAAAGTACCAAAAAGAAAATCACTGACTTAAAAGCAGAATAAGTAGAACACTGCTTGTATGGGTACTGCCCTGTAAATCAGGCCTGCTTTAGTTCAAATTCAATCTTTGGAAAGCACTCTAGTTTCCTCATCTACAAAGTGCAGGTACTGCACATTTACCACAAAAATAAAAGTAGTGAAAATTTAGTTAACTCTAAGTTTGTTTTTTTTTGCGATAAAACAAGGTAGGCAATAGTCAATAATTGACAATTAATGAGCAGTTCCAAAAGACAAGGGGGGAAAAAAAAAAGCAAGCTTTCTATCAACACATCTGATTTACGCCACCTTACTTAACAACAGAAAAGCAAAAGATTTCCAATCTGAAACTAACACTTTTTGGGTAAGGAACACCCTTCTTTCAGGATCTAAATAGCAAGCACCCTGTAAATGATGGCCCTGCATCTTTTAAACAAAGTTCCAAGTCCTACCACAATTAGAACAGACTACCCAAGCAACGTATGAGATACTGCTTGAAATATTTCTCTTGCTTGAAGAAAGCAGCACTTGATACTACCAAATCTAATCAAAACACAGTCGTTCCACAGAGCTGTTTGTTATCACATACCATGCAGCTATATGTAAGCACGCACAATAGCTATGAAATTGTTCTAATACATGACTGCTAATATCCTCCAAATTAAAAAGATTTCATGATCAAGTATAAGCATCTACATGAGGAAGATATCAGGGTTAACCATGCTTTGCTGTAGTATTTGGCAGTAACCTATGACAAAATTCCAAAATTACATGAGAGAACCTCTGTTCAAAAAGAGCCAGTTATAAAGAGAAAGATATGGAAGATGAACTGTTTGGAGCAATTATTTTGTCTGTAGGAAGCCAGTTAAATAGTTTATATTTGAATGAATATTTTCACGTTCAGTATTTTAACCACTCCAACACAGGAAACATACTATAACGCGGTACCTCACTGGATGCGTGCATACAATGCTGAGAAAAAACAGACCTAACCACTATGTAAGGGGAGTGTCTGCTTTAAAAAGCCCTGTTCAGATAATCCCTGAGCTTGAGATCTGACTTTTGAACCTATTTAGAAACCTTCCAGGGTCAAGGGAGCTCTAGATGCATGCACAAGTATACCCAAGTGCATGCTATCACTGGATCAATAATCTATTTAAAGGAGTTTGGTAAAAAGGGCATATTGGACTTTATACTGTTTTTACATTCGACTTGAAATTTGAATTTCTGGCTTTCTTTGGAATAGAATGCAATGCAAAATTCGCTTCATTTGATACACGTCTTTGAAATTTACAGAAATATAGCACCAAGTCAAGTATTTCTTTATATTGTTCATTTGAAAGTGTTTATAAAACCACAGTAGATACTTCAGGGAGGTTAGAAATCCTTATCTAGAATCAACATCCAAACTTTAATTTCTTAAGAAAGTAACTTCAGTCATCGAAATGCAAAGGAACTTGGGAGATGAGGTAGAAAATACCAATGGCTGCACTGGATCAGACCCCAAACACTTCGCCTAACCTACAAACCCAGCAGTGGTGGGCGTTCAGTAATACTAAAAGAATTTTTCTTCCATGAACTTGTCCTGTCTCCCTCTGAACTCATGTAAACATCCAATATCTGCAACATTCTGCAGCAAGAAGTTCAAGTCCTGTGGAAAAAAATACCTAACCTCATCTGTTTCAAATCTACTAGTTTCATTACTGTCCTTGCTTTCTTTTGGAAGAGGAAATGAGCTTTTGATTGCCATTCAGGGTTTCCATGTCAATCTTGATTATATTGGCCTCCGTCATCTCCATCAAATTACAAAATGATTTTCATTTGCAACTTTAACCAGCATCATAGCCAAAGACGAGATTTTTCAGAACTAGATAAAGCATTTGGGTAAAATCCTAGTGAACCCAATGGGGTTTGTACTGATAATTTTGAAAATCCCACTCAAGCATGTTAATCCATTGCATTACTTATTCTTCCAAATTGCTTTCTAGGAGCTTTACAGACAAAGCACATTTCATTCATATTTTTCCAGCAGTAAGTATATCTTAAGGTTCATATGCCTGGGTAGACCTGTAAATCCTGACAAGCTCCCTTTTTGCCAGATTCTGTTATATGTGCTATACCTCAGGGTATGTGGCATTTGAGGTTACTGACAAAATGCAAGAGGATACATTTCAAAAGCTAAGGCAAAACGTAAATCAAAAAACTGAAATTATAAATACAGAAGTTAGAAATGTCTGGGCTGAATTAGTTATCCAATTATCAAAGCACTGAAAAAAAATAAGTACAGTTGACAATTACTGAACTAGAACATTTTCAGAGCTGATTCAATCAAGTTAATTTAAGATGAAAGAAAATTTAGAAAGTCCCACTTGCAGAGTCTAGTATTTCTGGAAGACACTAGATACTTTTATTTCATATAGATATCATATTGACACCAGGGATAAGTTTGTTCTAATCCTCCTTCAACACTGAAGCTACCTGTAGCCTTTCACATTTTTCACTCCCCTCCCACTCCTCAGTTCCTGTTATACAATTGCTTATAAAACATGGCCAGTTTTTCCTTTCAGAAAACTGGACTTATCACAAAATTAAAAAACAAAACAAAAAACAAAACAAGAAAAAAACCACCCCTGCGTACATCTGGTTTACTATAAAGCCTACCATTTTTGTTGGAAAATTAAAATTTCAGAAACTGAGAACTTAGATTTATAATTATTTTTTCTATTTAAAAAGCAGTGTACAGTCAGCTCTAGTTACAACAAAACTAAAAGCTGTCCAGCACTAAAAAGGGTAAGATAGTTTTCCACAGTTTAAACATGAAAACCAATCCATAAGTAATAACAAAGGAAGTCCTCTAACCATATGTTCCTAGCTTTTCATGAAGTGACAATTCTTTAAAAGGATAATTTCCCACATGCTTAGCTTTAAGTCCCCCTATCTTCATCTTTTTTAAACACTGAGGTGCTACCTTAAAGAGAAAAGGAATCCTTAAATGACAGTGCTAGTTACAGGAAGCACCAGAAATTAATTCCATTATCTTGGGAATACAACATCAAGTTTATTTCACATGAAAACAGCTGCAGCTATGCTAACTCCTCTTCTTTTCAGATAAATTCCACAACATTGTTTCTTTATGAAAGAAAGTCAATAGTATATATTAGTTGCAAGTCTTTATGCTCCTGTAAAATTATGCAACATTAAACCTACTTATTTTTGGAAGTTTGTCCTGGCAAGCTTTTTCTAAAAGCATGCTACTCATCTAACAGAAACTGAAAGAACTGACCACTAAAGAGTGGTACTGGTTACAAATAATTTACCATTAGCCACAGCATCAAGAATGACACTTGACTACAGTTGCAAGCATCTATAATAAGACCTTGATACTTTCAGCATAGCCATAGCATTACAGGTATTTCTTAACATAAAATTAGTTATTAGATATATAGCAAAACATGGCAATAAACTTAGAATACTGACGACCAAACAAGTCCAGGAATATCTACATTTTCAGCCTAAAGGGAACTCTCTCTTATTAAGGAAACCATATTCAGATTCTCTTGGTTTACATGTGGTCATAAGGACTATTTAAGTTATTTAACATTTTTCAAATGCAAGAGAAAGCTTTATTATATCTACCACATGCTCAAGTAAGATAGATCCAATGTTTCACATGCTCCTGTACTGTGGATACACACAAAAAAAATTCTGCAGCTAATTCTGTCCAGAGAAGATCTGCGAGTTTCTCTGAGCTACTCAAAAGTCGGGAGCAAGGAGGAGACGAGCCTGGGTACGTAGACACCATACCATATGTAGGCTCTGTTTTGCTCAGGCTAACTCCAGAGCAGGACGCGCTAGCCGGTGACAGTTCAGGTAGGTATCCAAGCCAACTTCAGACCAGATACAGTCTAACTGGGTAAGACATTAGTCACCTTGCACCGAACTGTACCATTGGCACTTACCGGCTTGGGCATAACCCATTCTGACAAGCAAACCCACCCCTAAACAAAAAGCTTGAATAAGAACTAAAAGAATTACATATCTGGAGGACCATGAACACTAGACCTGCTCAACAGTTCTGAACACACCAGAATCCTCATCCCTGGTAAAGATTTGGTACTATTGGTAAGTTACCATAAAATATGCCCTCAGTACAGCTATCTAACTGAAATACCACTCATCTACTTAAAGAAGTAGACATGCTAGCACTTTTTTGGGGCTACAGAAAAACCAAGCCAAAATATGCACTTATGCATGCAACAACTCAAAAGAAAATGCAACAAGTAGAGGGGCAAAACCCCACTTTAACAGCATGTCATTTGGTAATTTGAGTAGGTAGTTACCCCCTTGAAAGCTTGAGAACTGTGCATACGGGTAAAAAAAGACACATTAAGATGTCTGACACCATAGTTTGCTTACTACTGGAAACAGTTTCTATCTGCCACAGAAAAATTAACTACAGAAGGGGTCAAATAGAATAGTAGTAAGGAAAGACAGTTATTTAGGAATGTGGCTCAGATAAAGAAAGCAAGACTGTCAAAAATTCATCTTCACACTACCAGTTACACCAGCTACAAAGCTTCACCTGAGTAAGAGTATCCCATTCCAAGAAGGGAGTAGCACAGATATGGCTGCAGAATTCAAACCAAGCATTATTTACCTTCTTATTTAAAGGGATTGTCACATTAAATTTCCCCAAAATTCAGTAAGATTTTAAAAAATGAAAGAACTGCAAATACATCTCCATGATTTTTAAAATATTTTTCCTCAGTGGCAACCTTTAAAATTCCTACAACATATTTACAATACTGATACTGCAATACTGCAAAATGAAAAGCTGAATTCAAACAACCTAAAAGCAGACCACAACTGAAAATGAAAGTTCTATAGCCAGGGTATGACTGCCAAAGCATTGAACAATATACAAGATGTACTGCAAAGCAAAGATCACCAGAAAAGAATTTTTACTGTTTTTTGTACAATGTTACGAATAACCAGGACAACCTAAAGAAAAAAAGATCACACAACATGGTATCACGTTAACCAAGCTTTATTTATATAGCTATATCCTTATTTGGGACTGCTCTAGACACAGGCAAGGTATCTTTACATAGCTAGATACTGCAACCAGTGTAGCGGCAGCTGCACGCAACACAGGCTGCAAAACCCAGCTGGCCTGCATGGCTGTAAATGTATAGTCAGAAAGAGAGTGATATGCCCCTGCTTCTGTACTCACACTGGTAACAGTACTCAGCTTAATTAATTATAGCTTGGTGACATCCGCGTGGCAGAAACCACAACAGCAACTGTAGGAGAGATATATTACAAGCAGCCACCTCAAGTAGAATTAGATGCAATTAAAGAACTGCATCTTGTTAACATCCTCTTAATGTTGAGATGAAGGGGAAAACACAGTTACGAAGACTAATATTAAACATATGATTCATTTCCGCTAACCTTAACTGAAAAATATTACGTATCTAGTTTAGGCTGGTCCCCAAGACGGATGTTCGCTATAGTCAGTGGAGAGAGGTACTTTCAGAAAGTAAGTAATCCCATCCTGAAATATATTTAAGATAAATAGAACGGATTCCTTTCTGGAAGTGCCTCTGCCTCTCAAGTATAGATGCAGTCTATATACCCAAGTTTTAGAAGGCTAATAAGGTAGGATCCACATCCCCTAATAAGACAAACTCTACATTTTAAAGCAGCAGATGAAGTAGAGAAAAGTTTAAACCTTAATCAAGAACAGCATCCAAATTTCAGAGAATGAAAACAGACTGCATAGCTGCTGTGTCTTAACTAATCCCTTTGGTCATGTTTGTACTTGAATCAAAGTAACCTCTTAAGGGTTGGGCTAACTTGATATACCTGCAATAGAAAAATCCAGTAATACTGCATTAAGCATGACCAGCATCTTGCAACTCCAGTGACTGTTTTGTACCCTTAGTAAGTGCCTATCAAAAAGTGAAGCCATTGTTAATATTGACAGAAGCAAGAAACACAGGACCTCAGCTTTAAAAGTGTTCTGGTCTCTCTTCCAGCAGCCTAGAGGATTAATTTGGGTGATAATGCCCAAGGATGAGTAACAGCTTTAGTCATCTTCACCATGAACAGGAGTGGCAGGGAAGACTTTCAAAATGATGGTGCAGACACAAGAGTGATGGCTACTGTCCAGTGTTCTTTCTGGTTTTTCAGTTTGCCTTCAGCTATTAAAGCAGACAAAAGTTTCAAGCCTCAAGAAGCGCACTACAATTCCTATAAAAGAAAACTCTTTGGAAGTACTAGGAAGGTTAAAAAAAACCCACACTCATATATATGTGTGTATATGTATTTTATTCATGCATTTATTAAAAAATATGTATATGCTCAAACTAAAAAACATACGAACATATATACACACACACAAAAAGCAACTATCTTACAGACATCTATAAACGTGCCTAATATCAAAAAGGCAGGAATTATAAAGCTGGCAGTTGGTTTAAGTCTTGATTTAGAAGACTTCAACTACAGTTATGACAACTGGAAGTGACAGAGCTAATTCTTAATCTTACCCCCAAAAGAAGAGAACATGCAGCAAGACCAGTGTGATTCTTTAGCACTATCATGTTAGGCAGCAGTGATTGCAGTGACTTCTCTCTAATCACACACACTTCTGGAACACACTCACAGCATAAGCAGAAATATATTTAGTACGTACAGATAGAAAACCTCAAATGAACTCTCAGTTC
Source organism: Apteryx mantelli (assembly GCF_036417845.1). Taxonomy (NCBI): domain Eukaryota; kingdom Metazoa; phylum Chordata; class Aves; order Apterygiformes; family Apterygidae; genus Apteryx; species Apteryx mantelli. The sequence continues at coordinate 32,995,446 of NC_089978.1, forward strand.
CTTCTGTAAGGTTTGAGCTGCAGCACTCTTAACGTAACTTTTTAAAAAGGAGCATGGCAAGCATGTGGAATGGCATAATTTGGTGAGACTGAGCATACTATGTTTTTCCCTCGTAAGAAAAGTCCTAGGAAATTCTAAATTACAAGTCATAGCCCATAGCAACCTACACACTGAGACAGAATATTAAGTGCTGAAAATCCAAAATAACTATCACAAAAGATTGATGATGGCTTCAAGAACAATCTGCTGCCTGCGAATCTTGAGATGCCCGTCTTTACACTAGTGAAGTTGCCCAGATATTTCATATTCTGCTAGTGAGCATGCTCAGAAATGCTGTCATTCTGGATAAGTCAAGCATTTTTTGTGCCTATGGCTGTCCCTGATTCACAAATTATGCCTCTAAGGTCTTTGAATAGCAAAATTTATGAAGGCATGAAAAGAGCATGTCTGGCATAAACTAGTTTTGCTGAGGGAAACCAGCTGGAAACCTGTATGATTCATGGAGCCCAAAGGAGAGATGGAAAGAGAAGGCGCGACTCCTCTGCCAGTGCCCAAGTCGCTCTCGGGGTGGATTCCCACGACTCCCTCTGCAGTCGTTACCAGAACGAGCCATGGCCTATCCTAAGGCCTTGGGGGCAAGTGGCAAAGTACAGCTTGCATCGCACAGCTGAACTTCTCCACCTCTAGTCCACACCAGGAATTGAAAATAGTCCCTGATCTGCATTATGCCACAGGCCTTGCCTAGGCTTTGCCTGCAAGAGTGCTGGCAAAGGCCAAAACGTGCCAGGAAACCCGTTACCAATGAAATACCACAGATGACGGGGCAGTACTCAAGCCTGAACCACAGTCCCTTTTAGGCTGTCAGTACAGAAGTAGTCCCAAACCCCAGTCTTTGCTGCCTGGCCTTCCTCAGCAGCCTGTCAAGCAAGGTTTTAGGATGTCTTCTACTACAACAGTAAGTGATTTATCCAGTAACCTACTGTGTAAAGTATTGATGGTATGACCATCACTTCTCCTTCCAATTTTAAAAGCAATGACTTAGATGTCCAAGTCAAAGAGAGGGCTCAAACTGCATGTAAACATCTACCTGCAGAAGGGGTACAGGACTTCAGACATATACCTAATAGAAAATGCTAGAGAGAAGGATACGCACCACAAGACAACATACTAACTTCCCCTTCACTTAATTATGGCTTAATTCTTCCATCCAAGGAGCACAGAAACCTAATCTGAAATTGTACACAGCATCCACAGGAACAGGCACTGAAAACTTAAACATAGTGAACTCCACAATAATCAAGCCCTATTCCAGGTTTGAGCATATGCTGACATAGTTATAGTTTACAGTCAAATATCAGGAGGCTGCATAGTTAAGCTTGAACTATACCACATACTAATTAACAGTACTCCTTACAGTTTTACCCTGATCTGGATTTGCCTAACACTTTTTAACAATTTTAAACATGCCTTTTAGTATTTTTGTCCTTACTACATGATCAAGTAGGTCTGCTGTCATTCCAGCTCAGTGAGTTTGTCATACTAATGTAACAAAATATATTCTTAGGGAATACAATATTCTCTTCAGGAAGAGATTTCCACTACAGTGAGCTACATAATTTAAAACCAACAAGTCTTTGGTGTGGGATGAGGCAGCCAAGTACAAACATTAACTACATATTTAGTTGACAAACATATATGGCAAACATTCAGCTACATCAGTCAATGATACACCGCACAAAGCAGCACTGTAGCTTTCCTTGCAAATGATTAACCGACAATACAAACCACAGAGAGGAAGGAGCTGATACAGAAGATGTGTTATGGAGCACAGCTTAGATATTGCCACACTGAAGAAGTTATACATCAGAATAAGAGGTTTACAGAGCCTGAGGATAGAGCAAAGCACAATTGCCTGTGCAATGTGCTCTAGGTGACCCTGCTTGAGCAGGGGGGTTGGACTAGATGATCTCCAGAGGTCCCTTCCAACCTCAGCGATTCTGTGATTCTGCCTACTTCTGATCGTATTTTATCCATTAAGACCCTTGTACAGACAACTTCATCCTGTACCAGTCATTAAAATTCTAGAACACAATGCACATCAATATTGTTGTTCTTCCTTAAAAAATAAAAACACCAATGAGAGCAGCAAGTGTTAAAAGAGCAACATAGTCAAAGGAGGCTATAGTTTCAACTGTTATAGTGCAACGCACTACTACTTCAGTTCATCATCTGTTTTTCCTCTCTCTCTCTCTCGCACCCACACAAAAAACTCAAAGCTATCTGACCAAATCAGCCCACAAATTAACTCCATTCAGCCCACAGCACAGGGATATAGAGATCACACTTCCCCATTGCCTTCTGGGCTCTTGTGGGGGGCGTAGAAGCAACGCAGCTGCCTCTGATCCCTGCTAACAGCAGAAGCCATTGGGCACCTTTCAGAGCTGCAGTCCCACAGGGAACAGCCTTTGGGCACCTCGTGTTCACGCAGACACGCTACCGGGTAACAGCAGAACCATTTGCCATCTCTAGAGCTGGCCAGCAGGGCACGGATATGCTTCTTTCTAGCCTGCCTTACTGGGCTAGAACGAATTACTCTATCTTTCGATAAGGCTGCAGCTGGCCTGCAACTCTGGCACAGAAGAACTAGACCCTTTCGCTACCTCATTTTGGGCAGCCAAAGCTTAAAGGAGCAGAAGTGCTTTGCACATCTTGCTTCTGGCCCACCAAAGTCTGGCTTACAGAAACAGTGTTTTGTAGCGGGGCCCAAACCATTTCAAGTATGCCAAATACGATTTGAACCATGTAGTCACTCCATACTCCACGTTTACCGGACACGTGAAGAGGCATTTACAGGAACTATGTTCCCTAAGCAGCGGTATGAACAGTATGAAAAAAAATGTAATAACTTGTCTGTTCCTCCCTGTTGATAGCTTGTGAACAAAGTGCAAGCTGAGAGGCAGGGAAGTACAACTGCATTGGACTGTAGATACCTACGAAGAATCTATCTTTGGCTTTGTTTTGTTGTTTGTGTTGAGTCATTCAAGAAAGTAAACAGATAACAATCTAACAGATAATTTAAGTCATGCCATTCCTTGAAAACAAATGCATTTCAGATATTAAAAGTTACATAGATGTCTCACTCAAGATAAATCATGAAAATTGATAGACTTGGTATTTGATTTACTGGCACTGAAAACGTGCTCTTGCAAACACACTGCAGCAAGCAGCAACATTTGAGTGAAATGTGTGACACAGCAGCTGAGAGGGCTTTCTCTAAGGAAAGTTCAAAGATTCTGGAATTTGTTCACACAACCCTAATTTGTGATATTAAAAATTATTTTCCTGCCTGGCTGCAAAAGAGAACAATTTAACAATTCTGGAAAAGGCTGAGCATGAACTCCCAGGCTGGCAGATAACAGGCTATCTCCATTTCACTGGAAACAGATTTTAATTATGTCAGGGTTTAAATCATATTTATATAAATAAAATAATAAAAAAAAATGTATGGTATACTTCTGTTTTACCAATAGAAGTTTTGCAGCATTAGTAACAGATTCTAAACTGACGTCTACGTGACTGTATTTGGAAGCACCATCAACTCATTTGTAGATAATTTTTAGAGTGAATAAAAGGTATTTCTCCCTTCAGGGTCCAATACAGATTTAAGGAAGAGAAGCCTTTTCCAAATGAATTAGTCAGTATGGAGGCTCACCCCTTCTAAAAATTAAGAGATATTAAGAACAAACTCCAAATTTTTCCACCCTTTATTTTGCCTGGCTATGTTTTTTTGTTAAAAGAAAGGATAACCTAGAAATGTCTCATCTCCTTCCTAAAGGACAGATGACTAAATCAGCTAGCTATGCAAAAGCAATAAACATATTCACAATGACTAGCAAAGGAATAATATATTATCTTCAAATATCACTAAAAACCAGAATCCTTCACATTCATTCTATATAGCTTCCAAAGCCAGACAAAGGTCAGATGCACTCTTAAGATTCAGAGAAATTAGGCAGGGCATTTTTCCTCATAAAAGCTTGGTGACAAATAAATCTACAATAATTTTAACTATTCCATATTTAATTTCTCAGTCCATTTAAAAATCTCACGTTGTAGTCCTATTTCCAAAAGCAGTCAGTAGAATGAGAAGAGATTGGATATACATAGCCAATTCACCTGACATTCCAAAGAGCAGACAAGCCTTGCCATGAATTGTTTCGCCAGTCAAGGAAGGTAAGAACTAAAACAAAACCACGTGGTGCATTATGGAGCATCAGAGTTAGATTATGCATTTCTTTTGTAAATAACTAAATATTTTTCAATTGGTGCTATTCTTACTTACCCAGCTAGACTTTTTTGCATAAACTTAATTCATTCCATACTTTTCTTCAGAATATAATTTTTTTCCCCAAAAATTTTGTATTCTCTAGGCATATAAGGAAACTTTACCCTTCTTGAGATTCCACTGTTTTTTAGATTATTAGGTAATTTGTTTAAAATTAAGCCTAAGCAATCACTTAAGATGAGATATGAGTTATAACTAAGCAGAAGTCATCTGGCTTTTCTCTACCTCTTTAGAGTGTTTGGTGGTAAGACACATTTACTGGTATGAACTATGTTTTTCAAATTACCTATTCCCTTGAGAGAATTACTAATTAAGGACACACTTTTTACATCTTGTACACCATTACATGGAGACAATATCCAGGTAATGAACTGCAGAGCAATACAATAAATCACCCCTTCATTCACTAGCTAAACCTTTCTAAGACACTTGAACAAAGTTTAACAGACTGAAGTCTGCCACAGAAACATTTCCTCCTTTTGCTAATGAAGTCACACTTTTTCAAACTGAAGAGTCAATATGTAGATGCAAGGCAATAGATGTGCCATGCTAGAAATATCATGACTTCAATTTTTTATGTGTAGCCTTACAGTGTATGGGCCTCATTGAGATCCTGCACTGCAATGACCCAGGGATGTAGCAAACCATTTTGGCAGCGCTGGCATTTGACTGCTTCCAGTCTCCAGAGCCACCATGACAGTCTGCTGGTTAAAACTCACAGCCTTTCCCTTCTGCGCAGCTGTAGCATCTAATAGAGTTCAGACGTATTTCTCTCTTCTTTTCCTCCCTACTTTTCTTAGCACTATCAGATGCTTACAGCACTCTTTAAAGTATACTGACAACTTCAGATCACTTTAAGCTACATGATACTTGCAAGAATTAAGATGTTTATTCAGACCTTTTACATAATGGATGAGGAAAAAAAATAATAGGGATGAACATCTGGCAGAACTTCTAATGCCAGCTACCTCTTCTCACTTGATTTTCTGATCTAACAGGCTTGTGTCAGGCTGCTTCCTGAATATGCCCTGTTCTGAAGGTGACATTCATATTAGGGAATTAAGTCTTGTGTTTCCAACTTCACATTCATCACCTGGATGAATACTGGGCAAAAAGTAAGTAACTGCAGAAGTCCCATCAGGAGGCAAAGGAGGCCAATGAAGAACAGCGGGGTACCGGCACACTCACTATGAGTGCTTGTAGTTGGTTGCCAGCACCAGCTTCCCTCAACATTTGAAGGGATGCAATGTGCCCTCTAGTGATGAGCTTCCCAGCAGCGAGGAGCAGAAAAAACAGGAAACTGCAGATGGAGCGTCCTCAGCTCTTAGAGATCCATAGAAGACAAGACAGAGGCCCATGAAGCAGAAGGGCATCTGAATATGTGTACTGCACATTTCTTTTTATTCCCTCCTCTACTCCACTGATACAAAACTCTTTTTTCCATCCCTACTTTTAAGTGGCAGCCAAGCACATAGTGGGAGGGGAACAAATGAACTGCTTTGTGAAATACTGGTTATTTTACAAATGCATACTGGCAGCCACTCAAGTTCTGTAAAGCCACCCCAAAATACTACCAAATGTATACTTCTGGCAAGGCAAGAAGATAAATTTAATGCATTAAAAAATAAAGAAATATCCTGATCATTCAGATAGAGAACTCAGAAAGCTTAAAACAACCCTATGCTGGTTGTTAAAGTTATGATTTGTTTCACAAAAGCCTGCAACTATACCCATAATTAATGAAAATACAACACTTCTGGTTTTCCAGTCTGAAAGCCCAAGTCTAAATCATATTATCTACATGCTGTGCTTGAATTACTGGGTAGAAATAGGTAGAAGTGACTTGTTACTGATCTCTTGTTGCTGACTTTAAATTGGCTTGCAGAAGGTAACAGGAGCCACTTCTTGCTTGTGGAGGGTGAAACCTGGATATCTGTACTTCTGCCTTTGTCCTCTGACTGGTAACATTTGCAAATAAGCAGTCTTTAAATCTTGCCTGCACGCTTCTTGAAATACTGCCTTATTTTCCCTGTTACAGTAAGCTCTGACAAAAGGCTACCAGCCTTCAAGCAGTTCTTCAAGCAGTGCCTTCAAGCACTTCTATTCAAAAAGGGCAAAATCATGAAGAAACTCATACAGCACTAGTGAGAGGCCATATGCACTTCCCAAGACATCAAAACAAACATGCAAAAGCATTACAAAGGAAAAAAACTGACACCCTGGCACAGCAGCAGTAGCACTGTATCAAAAGTTCTGGGGCACAAACAACATTGTGGCGATGAACGTGAAGCTGGAAACACAAGTCTCAACTCCCTAATAGGAACGTCACCTTCAAAACAGGGCATATTCAGGAAGCAGCCTGACACGTACCTGTTGGATGAGGAATCAGTGGCATTGGAAGTTCTGCCAGATGCTGCTTGAAGCATAATAATTGCTTCCATATAACCTTGAGGCCAGTACGCTTCACCTGGTTTAGAAGTATGAATGTCTGAGCAGCAGTATCTGCATATGCAACACCACCATCTCTGTTCCCAGAATCTGGGAATACAACCCCAACAAGCTGATAAAGTACCACCATTATTAAAGTGTAAATTTTTTACTTTAAAGTCTATACAAACCAAGCACAGACTACTCAGAAAATAAAGCTTGCCATCAACCATGGCATTTTGTACTCTTTAGACTTCCCAAAACTACATAATATGCGATGGGTTCTTAAACAGTCCTTTTAAATCTCTCTTGTCAAAATTAGCAGTCTTTATATTCTCCTACTTCATGGCATTAATACCCTATCTTTGGTTCATAAGTAACACACAACAGAGAGAAACAATGTTCCGTTTACTGAGATCCGGCCTAAAAACAACTCAACCTCCCAGCATGCGTCTACTTTAATGGCATTCAAAAATATCAAAGTAATTGAAGTGCAAAGGATAATGCAAATCAATATTTTAAGTACCATCTAACAACCATACCACATACACAGAACTACAGCCCTAACACCAAGTGAGGATGGATAACAATTAACTTGCAAATAAAAGCATAGAATTTACTTCCTTTTCTATTGGCACAAAATACCATTTAAGCATAATTCCCTTAAAAAGATCCATGCGAGACTCAAAGATATGTTGGTTTACAAATCAGCAGAGCTATGCTGATTTCTCTCTGATATAGTCTTTTTTTTTTTTTTTTAATCTGAATACATGCCAAATCTAATCTGGCTTTGCCCTTGTTATTTTACTAGAAATAAATCTTAGTAAGACTGCAACTTGTTTTATAGAGTTAGATGTAATTTTCTTTTTCTAGGTATACACGTTCTATGAGGACAAGTACTATTTTAAAGCACTACTTACTGATTGCCAAGCAAGAGATTCCATAATTCGATGTTCACAGCGTTCTAGATGCTTTATCATGTCTCTTGTTAAGCTTGGCTCTGCTTTAATGAAGCTTTCAATCACCTTGTAGAAGTCAAAAGCTTTTAAGTCAAATACATTTAGAATCCATGGAAAAGACAAGTCTGTTTCAGCACTGGTACCATCATTTTGGGAAGCATTCCCTGCAGAAAAGACAGACTAAAATTATAAAAGTACTACGTTCTTCCACTTTAGTAATTTTCTCCTTTTGTATTTATTGAATCAATGCTAGAAATTTGAGTGAGCCCTTTTTTTCTTATGAGTGACTATATTCTAGATGTTAGAATAAATAACAATAATTATCAATAAATAATAATGTTGTTATTCAGCACTTCTCAGATTCAACTTACTGCCATATGTAGCCATGACAACCCCAACGGCACATGCCAGAAGAGATGTGTGAAAGATGTTATCATTCAGAAGTTTGCTAAGGGGAAAAAAATAAAGTTATTAATACTTGTCTTAGCACTAAAATAGCAGTCTTTGATTATGAGTTAGGAACACATACCTGAAATTGTGAACTGAGAGGCGTTCTTCTTCCTGAAATATATAAACCAAATCAAAGTTGTAAATATTTTTAGTATTCAGAAACGCAATGCCAGTACTAACCTTACCAGTACTAAAACTTACCGACTTTAGCATGGACTCCATTACTCTGTAATATAGCCGTACCCCAAGCTTATATCTCTGTTGAAAAAAAGAAATTCAAGAATATTGCAAGACGTTTTAACAAGCTACAACAGGCAGATTCTCATAGTTTAATGATTTAGAACATTTCTTTTCTTTGTAAGAGCCACTTTAAAGGAGCAATTGGCCCCAGCCACGTTTGCTGATAGTACTGGAGAAGCCACAGAGGCTACTAGGCTCTGTGACAACTGCAGCCATGAGAAGATTGATTAATGAACTGTCAATTCATAGCGAACAGGATAAAATAATAGGGTTGACAGACAGAGGACGCTGTAGAGTACAAATTTGACTGGATTTGTTTGGCAAAATCCTTGTAGAAAACACAGGTGGCCTGCTGATTTTATAAGGAAGTGAGTCACCTTTTAGTGTAGTTTTAGGCTAAGTTACCTCAATGAACAGGATACATAATACACAGTCAGCTGCAAGTATATATTTACTAACGGTATTTTACCCAGGAATTTTCCTATTCTTCATTAAAATATTTCCAGCATATCTCTCTCCCCCGCCACTTCCTATTGCTCCACATATATTAAGAATCATTTGTTAAATACTGTCTTCACAGAGCATAAAAAAAGACATGTCTAGTTCCTCAAGTTGTAAAGAATATTGTTACTTTTTACTATTATTAATCTTCACTGAAGGTGGGTAGTCAGGTCTCACATTAACTAGTACGAATTGAGTTCAAATGAATAATACTGAACCAAAATGCTATTTACCTGTGAGCCAATTTCAGCACATCCCTGTCCAACTGCTTCAGCAAATTTCTTTTTGAAGATGTGGCCGAGACTTTCCACTCTTTTCAGGATACTTTCTTTAGGGTTCACCGTGCAGTTCTATTATAGTACGGTAAAAAGGGCAGGGGATGGAATGGCAAGGAAAGGATATTTTACTTCAGAAACATTTTAAATGATTTAACCAAATTTGTCCTGCTTCACTTTATAACATTTCTTTTCATCAGCTCATCAGCATAAATAAGAAAGTGGAGTATTTAAGAGATGGAATTATTGTTCATGTTCAACAATTTCCAGCAACTAAAACCTGATTTCCAACATGCAATTTAGCTGGAACTAATCAAAAATGTGAGAAGTATCAACTACATTAATGAGAATTATGCCCTTCAAGTTAGGGACATGCTTAAATTGCTGAATCTGGACACGAGATCCTTTGAGTACATTCTCCTCCTCTTTTTATCTCTCCTCCTTTGTCCATCCAACAAATACATAAACAAACCTTAATATTCAGTGCAGGAACAACAATTTAAGTGCCTATATGGTTCCAATATGTATCAGTTAGATAGAAGTGCTTTTTAACATAAGAGCAATTACATTTAAACTGTCCTAACTAAAATGAACTTTAAAAATAATAGTTTATAAAGGAGTTCCCAAAACATGTGTCAGATCTATTTGTATAGGTCTAAGTCTTACTTGAGTGATAATTCCAAGAGTCCTTCATAAATGTTTCTTCTAGTCACTTACATTGAAATATGAGATGAGAGTATCTGATGGTTTATCAGTTGCTGAGTTTAAAATCATCATTAATTGCTGAATAGTATTCATTGCAGCTCTGGAAAAATATAATAAGATGTATAATGAACATTCAAGTTTACCTGACGTTTCCAGAAACTAAAGAGAATTTCAACAAACAAAAATTTTATGATTTAATTCTTAATTCAAGTATCAAACAAGCTGCTGAAAAAATCTGTTGCACCATGTTGACCATTATAAATTCTAAACATCTAACTATTGCATTGATTATTACATGATTAGAATCTGTAAGTAAAGAACCAAAAGAACACAGATTAAGTAATAAACATTATCCAACAAGTACTTTTAAAGGCAATCAAATGGTGGAATATTTGAAATCCTTATATATGAAAACATTACTTTAAAGGCAGCAACCCCCTAATAAAAAACACTTTTGTACAAAAATAATACAAAAGACTGGTGAATGAAGACAGATTTTATGTCTCAATCACCTGTTTCCAAGCCTAACTAAAATGTATTTAAATACAGTGCTCTTGAACATGTAGTCACAAGAAAGTAGTCTTTTTGCATAAATCCTTGGAAAAATTATATTTTTCAGAGGTACAGTTGTCAGCATTCCCATTGGCCAATGGCATGAGAATGCTGACAGTCTTTCTACCTCCCCTTTGATACGGATCAAAAAGTCGCTTTAAAGCTACACACCTTTCTTTATCTCCAGTCCCTTTTATTTCCAATGGGAAAGCTGTTTCTACCCAAAATCCTAATTCTCCCTTTTGTGTCTGTAGCTAGATTAGACATATCTTAAATGAAAAGCTTCTTAACTCTTGAAGTATTATGCATGGGGAAAAGGATAAGGAAGCTAAAGAAATTTTTCAATATTACTGAGACACATAACTAATATTATTCTTAAAAAGTAGAACGAAAAATTCTTTGTCTAGATGAAAAGTAGAAGATCAAAATTACAAACTACTTTTTAATCAAATTCAGTATATTGTAATATTGAAGTAAGTCTCTATTTAAGATCTTATTAGAATTGTTTTTACAGGTACATAGTAGGAAAAAAACAGTGGTGCCAAGAGTATTTGTGTTTCCACATTATGCCTAGAACTTTCTTGCTAAAAATGGATCAAAACCAACAAATACTGTACTAAAGCTAACCCACATAACAGTAAGTACTTCAGAAAAGCTGTAATAATTTAAATAATTAAGGATATTCTTAAGACAAATGCATAGGATCCTGTTGTTTATTCCACAGATGGAAAATTAAACATCTCGTTAGGATGAACATTTGTTTGTCTGTCTCTCTAGCATTTCTCCGTCTCTCTTCTAGAGCTGAAAACTTGATGACAAACATTCGTCACAAATCTATCAGAAAGGTCATTAGTTTAAAATAACAGAGCATGGCCTCTTTTCAAATAGCATAAATTATCCAGAAAGTGACTGAACTATCCATTAGTGGGAAAAATAAGAACAATAAAGATCTTGTCATACAGGACAAGACAATATGTGCATGAGCTGGTGTCTAAACAACCAACATTTCCACCTTTTGGGAATACTATGCATCATTCTCCCTTTACTATTTGCACATACATACAAACTAGTCATATATCCATGAAGTCCAGGAATAGTAATGTGGCCTTGTTTCTTATTTTTTAACATATTTCAAGTTGCGTGTTAGCAATAGTATTAAGTTTCTGTTCTTTTTAGGTAGGACAATATATTAGTTAAATTTCCTCCTAATATCTAAGAAATAATTTGATTCTTCCAGTGGTATTGCCACTTTCTGAATTTGTCATTGTTTTTTTAAAATTTCTGAAGAACATAATCTCTTCAATATATTGAAGTATATGATACTAAAATTATAGCCTTTATTAATAACCACTAAGACAGATGTTTATTAACAAGGGGAAAATGCTACAGCACGAAGTAATGGCAGCTTGAGATAACCAGTGAGTCACAGTAGTTTAGAAAAGCAGTCTTTGATTTACAACATTTTGGAGAAGTCAAACTGTGATTCAAGGATTTGTTGCTAATCTGTACAGATGTCACACTACATACTTAAATGTTAGCAAGTACAACTGAAACTTAGGCTTTGCTTACAAACAAAAGCATTCTAGCAATAAGATACCTTTTCATATAGTTTAACCCTAGGCAAAGCAATTTCTCTCTTATTTGCAAAGGTTTTTCTGCCAGAGTTAAAGCTCTGCACTTCATTGGTACATAAAAATGAAAGAATGAACAACAAATTGGGTTTGATGAGTTACTGCATTGACATCAGTACTGCAACTATAAAAGGGTTAAGTCAAGAGACCCTGTAAACTGAATCTCTACCTCTGCCATGGCTTCAGTTTGGAGTGAAAAAAAGCTAAATGCAAATAAGTACATTTTGTTTGCAAATCATTTTAGCCAACTGAAAATAGCTCAGAGGGACAAGATTAGACCGCTTGCATAAAACAACAGCAAATGAACTGACTCCAAAAACATCAAGGCTGGAACTTACCCATCTAAGTAATCCATTCTTAAGCATCCCTTCTCCCCTTACCAGCCATATAAAAACACTGCATTTACTAGATAAAGAAGGAGGGTACATCTCTAGCAAGAGATGCATAATAGCACGCCTCCCTCCTGTATCATTCAGATACCTTTAGCATCTGCATAAGCCAAAGTCTGAACTACTTTCCTTGTCCAGAAAGATGCTTCCTCTGGATGGCTTTTTCTGCACTCCTGCTGCCTTCTGAGATTCTTCTAGAGTGCTAGAATAATCTATGTATTTGTTAGCCTTACAACTCCAGTTTTCAAACAAAACTTTCGGGGCTTACAGCATGTAACAAAACTGCCAACTTCAAGCAGTTATTTTTCCTCAAAAATGCTGTTTAATCTCAATTTGATTCATATTACCCAGAATTTGATTCATATCACCCAGAAAATAAAGACAGAAGAAAAATACATGCTCAGTCAGTATGGGTATACCATAGTTTCAAAGAAACTTTTCTTTAATCTACTTTCTGGAAGATTTTGGTAAAAGTACTTCTACCAAAACTTTACTAGCAATATGGAAAAGCATAAGGACAGTGGAAAAACTATAATGAAAACGCACAATCCATCCCCATTATGCTCTGAACTAGAACTCATTTTATCTACCAATTTTTACATAAGGGGCCAGATATAAAGTCTATTGATGCCAATGATTAGATTCCCACCGATTTCAGGGGGCTTTAGAGCAGGTCCTAAATGCCTAGGTCCAGAAAGGAAACATTATAAGATGACTAAAAGCAATAAGCATGGTGCTTTCAACACAACCGGTAAGGGGCTGTACTTAGAGAGAGTTAATCCTGCACTTTCCACTCAATACTGGTAATCAAAGGTTTACTGCCATCTAGTGACAGCTCTGTGCTTTAAGAAAAACGGTTGCTAGAGCCAAAAATCACTGCTAGCAAATAAGCCTTCACTTGGCCTGTCTTAAGTGGTACCACTTCTGCCAAGCTTGAAAAGCCTAAATCCAGATGGAGAGAATCTAAATGTCTCTCTAGATCTCTAGAGCAGCTCTCAAGGCCTGAGAGGTTTCAGCACATTTTAATTTTTTAACAATGTGGAAGCAAACCGCTCCTGGACTGTTATTAATAAGACCTCAGGATCAAGCATTTTAATCAAGCACCTTTCACAGTGTTATTAAGGGTTCTTTTAAACACTATTATAACCCCAAAAGTGACAAGAACAAGCTATTTATTTGTGAAAAATGGGATTTCTTTGTCCAAAACCTTCTTGTTAGATACATTTCACATTAGATGGTCTAGCTCCTGATATAGCACATAAGGGCTGGGAACTGACAGTCAAGCTGTTGTTTCTATGGCTAAAAAGCATCATTGCCAGGTAAAGATTAGACGCTTAAGACTAAAAGGGATCACTAAAGCTATCATATAAAGCCTTTCGCAGTCATAGGCAATTAAAAGCTCTTTCATAAACTGATCAATATCTATCTCAGTTGCATATTTTCCTTTATTACACTTATGAAGAAGCTTTTCAGAATCTTACTGCTCTCTTGGCTAGAAACCAATTAGTTTCTGCCAGTGGAATTCAGTAAATTTTACAGTGGATGTACAAGCCCAGATTCTAATTCATTCTTCCACAAGCATAAGCACTACAGAAGTATTTTTAATAAAAAAAAGTTACTCATTTGAGAAAATAGATGTAGTAAACCAGCATACAGTATTTTAACTTCTCTCATCTCTAGAGAATGCTAAAGAGAAAGGAATTTATAAAGCAGGCATGGAAAAAGTACTTCCCTGTCTGGTTTCGTTATGCCTGACAATTAAGAATGACTGCCCATAACAGCATTTCTCTGTGCACGTAGCACTTGACAACATTTTCGTGACATAGCTGGTTTGTTCTCAAGTGTCCAGGAATGTTCTAAGCACCACTGAGCAAAACCATACTAATTTTGTTGAAAAACAGAATGTGGCACTGGGGAAAAAATGGTATGTGCAAATCTCCTTTCCTTTGTTTAACTGAACAAAGCTTGAAGCATTTCTGCATTTGATTGTAGATCAAAGAACCTAAAATTAATACCACATTTCTACCATATCCGTCCATCCTCTCAATAGATTGGAAGATGGTTGGCACTCTGAAATGTTAATCTTCCCATAGACAAAGAAAACAACGCTAAGAATAAAAAGATCATGAGAGAAGAAATGTGTGCACATATACAGCTTGACCTCAGGAAAGGAAGCCATGAAGATACAGAGCTAGGAGTAAAGATGGGAAAGGAAGATGGGAGTACAGCTTACAAAAGTACTACCATGGGAGTATAAAGTTCCATTCTCACAAGAATGGAACTAATACACTAATCTACTTTACAGACTAATACACTAATCTACTTTACAAACATTCTTAGTCATGAACTTCTTGCACAATTAAGTAAAAAGCCTTCTACTTTTTCAACAACTTCAGCAGGAATTGGGGGCACTCAGCATCCCTTAGCTTGTGTTCACTACTCATTAGAGACCACAACAAGACTGAGTTTTAAAAAAACAAAACAATTACTTTAAAAGTCAAACCAGCTACTTTCAAGATGAACATTTCTAAGTAGGATATTGAACAACAGAACCCAGTGTAAAAAAAAAAAAATCATACCGAACAGGTGTTTGTGGAAGTATAATATTAAGTTCCTCTTCAGGACTGTTTTTTCGTGGTGTTCTCTCCAACTGTGAGCTACAGAAATGGAAAACAAACTTATGTAGTACTGAAGTAATTCAAAAAAGTGTTTTCTATAAAGACTTGTTTAAAATGCAGAAAAATCTATGGGACAAGTTGTTGCAAAATCTAGGTGTCCAACCACTCCCATTGTTAGAACAATATAATTTAAATTGCCAAGTAGATCTGCTTTGAGCAGGAGGTTGGACTAGATAATCTCCAAAGGTCCCTTCCAACTTATTTTTTTCTAGAATTCTACTTACAACAAAAACTTAAACTCTGCATACAGCTAGTAATAGCCCTATTTTAATCCAATTTTAAATGGAGATACTTTTCTAGCACACATAAAGCCACAGATTCATACTAAGAGCTCGCATCAAGTTATGGAAATACTGAATCATCAGTAAACACCGAAATTTTGCAGTATGACTAAAAAATTCAAATACATCTGTGTTATTAAATAGCACCAGGAAACGTGCCTGGGCTCTGGTACTCAACTGTTTATACTGTTACAATGGCCACAGCACGTTTCTGACCCGTGCAAACTACCACTCCCCAAACAATTTCTGGGTACAGATCAAGAGTCAGAATGGTCTCGGGACTACTCCCAGCAGACAGCTTGCATACACCACCACGCTGTTTTAGGAAGAAGCAGTAGTTTAACTGTAAGAACATAGGCCATTTAATGCCAGCTAGTCCCAGAGCCAGAACAAAGTCTCAAATCTATCTAGTTTACTAACATGACGTAGCCTCCTTTTGCTCACAATTCCTCAGCTTCCTTTGAGCTATAGGGGCTTGCACAGAGTAAGAATTAGAGCAGAACTTCCATATCATGTCAACTAGAGAAACTTTAACATATTCTTTAATTATTTAAGCTGCAATGTAGAACAAGGCTGGTGATGCCAAAAACATCTTAGTTGAACTACAAACTTAAGAGATCAACAGGATACAGAGATCTCCATCAGAACAGTGTGTGTGTGTGGGGGGGGAAACAGCACAATTTCACATTTTCTGTTACAATACAAAACCAGCAAGTGCAAATATTACCATGCTATGAGATCAGGCTGTAAAGTTTCATCACGATCCAGAAATAATCTTGCATCTATATCTTTGTTTTTAAGATAGAGCTCTTCATACTGCTTCGAGAGGACCTCAACCTCAAAGAAAGAAAAATTGTTTTATAGCAATAAGTTTGACAATTTACTGAATAACATAATCTAGTCCTATCTCACGAATACAATACTGAAACTCTAAGAGAATGACCTTGTAGCTTACAAAGTCGCTTCTTAAACAAACATCACCAACCTACCCAGAGGAAAATTATTGTTCCCACGTGCAAACAGAAGATAATCTTTTATAAGAGAAAACAATCCAAGATCATGAGACATTTCTGAAGAAATGTAGGCTCTGACACTGTAAAAGAGCTAAAAATAGTGCAAGTCAGACCTGCAAATCAAACTAATGCTTCCAGGCTTTTAAATACGTGCTTCCAGAATAAAAAAGTGCCTCTGAAAGCAGGAAATTTTAAATGAATATCTTTAGAACAGCTACTAGACAGTCTGCTAAGTCCCCTTCTCTGCTGGTTAGGAGATGAAGGACAAAATCCAAATTCCAACCTCCTTATTCTGAGTGTAGGAAGAGTTTTCCTGTTCCATGTTAATATTTGTATTGGTGTAGTTTTTAAGAAACATACCCACTTCTACAAAAATATAGACATTAATTCACACAACACTATCTTTCCTTAAATTACTTTTTAAAAGTTTTAGTCAATTAGATCCCCTCTTGATATAACTTCAAGTTAAGTACATTGACAAATATTTATTTTTCTCTGAGTGACTAAAACAGACTGGAAGTCTGGTATTTTTAATCAGGGCCAGATACTAGCCTTAACTTTAACTCTGCTGCTGTGCTCCTGCAGAAGCAGACGGTCAGCTGACAACTACCTATTCCCTGAGCTCCTAAACACACTAAGTAACGGTGTGCTCTGGCAAATTCCAGCTATACAAATAGACAACAGCATATGAAAACAGAATAGTTCCTAAACACACCCAAGAAAAAGCAAGCTGCAAATACCTCATACAGAGCTTTGCTCCTCTTCATCTCCTTTTAGCTCTGAGAAACAAATTTGCACCAAACTCATTTCTTGATTAAAACTCTGAGATAAGACTATCAAATCAAAGGTGATCTTTAGAATCCCACTACTTTAAATTTTTTCACTAAAATTTTATCATCTTCCTAGTGGTTTAAGTGTGCTTTTCATCTAAAATATTTCTGTATTCTATAAGCTTCTATAAATTAAGATTCTCTCACTGCAAAAAGCAGTAGATCTTAGACCAAATGGCCACACCGTGTTAACTAGGAAGAAATCTTCAGCCAAAGATAAGAGTTCTGAATCAATCTATTCCTTAGTTCATTCTTCGACATTCTTCATCAAACATACACTGAAGACAGACGCAATACCAACATTAAGCCCCAGAAGCTTTTCTTGTTTTGGAAACAAAATTAAAATTTATTCAAAGCTTAATGCTTTTTATGAAGATGAAAGTCAATTTAAATATCCCATATTATTATCTATTGAACTGATGATCTCAACTATGGCTGCTGGTTGGCTGGTTGACATATATGAACTAACTACCTCTGAAATATACCTATAACGTCTGCTTTGTTTTAGAACATATCCTGAGACACTAATGTTTCAGGAACAAGAATCCTGTGACAGAATTCTTCTTCAAAAGCATAATTTTATCAAATTTTTATCAGCAGAGTCTTGGACTGGGAACTTTGATACTATGCTTAGTAAATTGAGCAGCCTCAGTTGAGAACCCCCACTGATGCGTAGATTAACAAGTATCATAATGATCTTTGCCTGCAAGTTCAAACAGGACTTCCAAACAAGACAGCCGGAAATGTGGTTATGCTACAGCTTCTGTACATATAATCTACACTTTAAGAACGCTGATACAAAACATCAGTGTTACAGTGATCCCAAAATTCATACTGGAAGAGATAAAGATCTCTAGTGGGTCTTTGTGTTTTGTTCCCTGCACCACCCCAACATACTAATAAACTAAACAGAACATATACTTGGCTGAATCCTGCAGACCTTCAGTCTGATAAGCTTCAGCAGTTACATACTTTCAGGTTACCATCTCTAAGGCTAACAGCCAGGTAAAACTAATACTTTAACAATGATGTATGTAAATACTTTGCAGGAAATTACCTGTAAAGACTTACTTTGGTATGTGATTGCATAAAGATAGACTGCTACATCCAGGTTACAGCTCAGTAAGATGAAAGTAGTTCTACAAGGACACAGCAGTCCAAACTCTGCCAGTTGCAAAACTGACCCTAATCTTGTAGATATATTTCCTACATGACCAAAGTAACATGACTCAATTACATTTAAATTAAGACTGTATGCATTTATAGATTGACTTTAGAGACTTGATATTGTAATAGCTATATTCTAGATTAATGTCCTCACCAAGATCATGGGTATGCAAAACTATTTAATGCTGAATTGGAAGGGCAAGGAGGCCACTGGTTCAACCTCAGAAAATTAATTTATTAGATTCAAATGTAAAAACTGCATACCACAATTCAACTTTTCAAAAAATACTCCATTACAAATCCTGGAATCCCTGTTAAACCACATTCCTGAAAAGCAATGTACTTTATTAGACAATTTTAGAAGAGCCTGCTAGAACTTCATCAACATGTAAAGGGAATCTTGAGTAATTTGGCATGAAGTAAAGCATAGTTGTACTATGTTAAACTACTCTAATTACCTCTGGTAGTCCATTTGAAGCTACAACACCAATAGAATTCAAGAAGGGAATAAAGCTTGTGAAATACACATTCTTGACCTAAAAAAACCAAAAAACACGAAACATCAGCAATGTACAGAGGCAGCCACACATACACTGCTCTTCCATGTTTAAGGCAAAGAACTAAACGAGACATTGTTTTGTAATGCAACATATTTTGGTTTTGATAAAGGAAAAATGAAATTGCCTACATATCTAGAAGTTATTTGTAAGCATGCACATATAATCCATTGCTAGAGTATTAAAATGACTACACTGGGAAAGCAATGACACTCTTCCAAGCCCTCTTATGTTTCTAATTCCATCAAGTGTTCATATACTTAAAAACAACCCACAGGAATGGATTTAGCAGCAGAGCAGAAAGAGAATGGGGCCTTTAAGATCCCACGCATAAGCAATGCCTTTCCTGTGTACATTTTCACATTGTGGTACGCAGCTGTGAAACCCCGGCTGAGCAGGGCTACATCCACATGCTACATGCTCTGATCAGCATACAACTTTGTACTGTATTCTTTACAGCACATTCTCCCTAGTAAAGTCATTACCCATATTAAGTGCCTTTGTCTTTCTCTGTATTAGAGAAAGACCTTCACTACTGAACTTGAGGGAATAATTAAGCATAAGTAGAGAGACTTAAAAGACTAAAAAAACGCGTATTTCAGAAGAGGTTTAGCAGCAAGATCTTACATTATACTTTAAAACACAGCCATTACCTCATCTAAACTACAATCATGCTCTTTACAAAGGACTTCAATAACTTTTGTATCTGTATCAATTTGCTTTGAAGTACGTGTATTCCTGTTCTGACCTCTTCTTGGAGTTCGAGTTGAACCATTAACAGTCACTGCACTCACAGAAGATTCTGGAAAGACAGTCACAACCATCACAAGGTTAGTCGTCTTAAGAAAAAAAGAAAGGAAGAGCTTTGGAGATTTAAATTTTTATATGATTTTTCAGGCACTCTTTTCTTAAATTTTTCCCTTTTCACCTTTTCAGCTGAGTAAGAAACCTTCATTACGGAAAACACACAGAAACAGAAAACTTTTAGATTTCTGCATCAATATTTGGACATTTTGTTTTTAAAAGCTATTCAGCACAGAATTTAATAGCTCTTTTTGTATGTAGCTTTGAATAACCAGCTGTTTAGCAAAGCTAGGCAAACCTTTTCACAGATGAGTCACTATTTGTTTCACGCTTCTAAAAAAGTAAAAAAAATGAGCTAAAAGGGCAACTTAACTCTACGTTTCTGAAGTCACACTGGGGTTAAGTACGGGTGGGAACCTGGAATATGGTTCTGCAGAGAATTCTTCCTTTCCTCAAACGCTCCCCAGTCAGACAAATACGAAAAAAATACGTATCTCAAATTCACCCTGGAGAAGATGCCAAAAAAACTTAATTTGGTGAGGTAAAAATGTTTTGTTAAGCTCAAAGTAGATGGCTTCAGTACCTTCAATTTGAAATATCTTAATTACACTAATAGCATATGTTAATGTAATTAACAGTTGCTGGTTTAAAAATTATGTTCTAATCATCATACTGTTCTCATCTGCAACTTCATTTGTACTTGATAACTGTTCTATAAAAAAACTGCTCCATAAAAAAACCTGACAAACTACACTGCTTTGGTGGCTGCATCTCAATGCCCTCAGTCGTAGCCATGTCATAAGACATGACATCATTTAGCACAACACGAAGCCTCTCGGTCACAAGGACTTAGCCAATACATTGTGTCACCTGCTACAAGAATGAAGCAGCACTGAGTGACAGGTAAACAGGACCTGTATATGATACAGCTCAAGTGAGAAATCTAATGCTTTACACTCATAACAGTGATATCCATATCTGCAAATTAGTCTTAAGTGACAAGATTTTTTTCCTTTCAAGATACAACACACAGAATCTAAGTTTTTTTTAATGTGTTGCTAGCCTTCATAGTTTCACTGAAAAAAAAAGTGTAAACACAGAGTTCAAAAATAAAACAGTTTGGTTCAATTCAGCATGCCATTAAAAATAAATCTCACAATTTAAGCCAGACTAATGACTTTAACATCTGAAACAAGCAGTAGCATGTCTTTCCTACTACAATAGACAAATTTAAATTCAAAGTACTGGAGGGCAGGGATTTGTTAGTCACAAGCCCATCCTTTCTCACCCTTTTTATTTGCATTAGAATTATAGGAAACAAACTTTTGTATAGAAACGTTGTTTGTCCTTACCTACAACAACCGATTACTAGGTCAGATAAATACCCTCAGAAACACGGCTTTTAGAGACCATATCTTTTTTATGACATCATAAAAAATTTATTTAATCATGAACCAAAGTAATACAGCAAGTAGATTAGGCTATTAACTCTAGTGTCCTATCCAAACCCACCAGAGGAAAAACCTAATTAGCATCAAAAAATTGTTTTCCACATGCTGTAGCTCCAAATACTTTAGTATGTATCAATTTTGTAACCCATGGAAAAAAATATTCAACAGAAATATAATTCTCTGCTTCAAAGTTAAAAGTAAATATTGGCTAACTTTGTCTTCCTAGTGAGGTTTCCCAGGCTTTAGGTATAGAAGTTGAATGTACAAAAAGTTATTACGGTTAAGATCCATTATATTTTCACTTAAAATAAGGAAAAGACACTTGCTAATATAAAGCAGATGTAATAAAATATAAAACTATCTACACTTCTCTACCATTTCATTTTGAGCTACCACCACAATTAGGTTTTTTTATCCACCACATATTTCTTCTTAAATGACTGTATAGTCCAGTATCTTGCACAGGTTGTCATCATACTGCTATAA
Organism: Apteryx mantelli; assembly: GCF_036417845.1. Lineage (NCBI taxonomy): Eukaryota > Metazoa > Chordata > Aves > Apterygiformes > Apterygidae > Apteryx > Apteryx mantelli. Next base: position 33,017,187 of record NC_089978.1, read on the forward strand.
ATCAATGAAACAATACAAAGTCATAGCATGACCTTTACCATTTGTAATATGAAAGCGAGGCTAAATAATAGTTCTTAATCATCTTCTGCCCAGAACCATAATCTTTTTTACCAAATACAGCTGTTTGAACAAGCCTCTGAACTACTTGCATGGGTGCAGCACATAGTAAAGGGATGGTAGGAATAGAAATGACTGAAATATATAAAATATGCTGCCACATTCAAATAATCGAATTCATGTTCATTATCATCTAAATTAAATTAAAATACCCAAAATCACACTTGAACAAGCTTAAGAAGTTTTATATTAATTGTGGATGCTAGAAAGACCCTAATTGAAATTAAACTAACTTACTTTCTACTTTAACTTAATGATTAAAAAAAACTTAAATCCTTACTATATGGTTCCTTGAGCATGGCAGGAGGTGACAGTTTGATAAAATAATCTAAGACACACAGCAACAACTGGAAAGAAATCACCAGGTCATCCTCCATCTGCAACACTTTACCTGCAAACATTTAAAAGGAAAAGAAAAACCTTGTGAGAAGAAGTCTAACTTGATTTTAAAGTCATTTTGGAAAAACAAAGATTTGGAAGTTCATTTAATAAAACACACCACAATTAGAATTCAGAAAGGATCAAACAAGATGCCAATGTTATTTAAAGCCTAAAGGTTTTAAAATTCATGATTCTTCAGAGGTTTGTTGCTCTGGAGAAAGCATACATTTAATTAAATTTACTCTGCACAAAATTCCTACCTCTCAGTGCTCCTTCATGATTTCTTTTTCCATTTTACTACAGTGGAGTAATAGTATAGACTATTTTACCTATATGCACCACTTCTGTGCAATTCTTCCTCATCATCTTTTTTGTGGTCTTACTAAAACTTTGTGAAAGCTGGTAAGTATTCAGAAAACATAAATGAGTTACTAGTGTATAGTGAAGAGAAATTCAAAACATGGCGACTATCACATTGTATGCTCAGTCTGCCAAATTTATATGAAGAGTGACTTGTTTACTAGGCACAAAAATATTAGCATAACATCACTTTAACACCTACTTTATTTCAGCTGTTCCCAAATTATGATTCATATTGCAGAAGAGATCCACAAGACCATTCCAAGACTCTGGAACACCACAAAATATTTGGAGAGCTGATACTGATTCAAAACAGTTAGGGATCACTATGTTTGCTATATTTATATAGATAGTTTTTATCTTTATTTGCTATTAGAATTAGCAAGCACCACCTATGTTCTCCTGTGGCTTCAATTATTTGTTGGTAGAATTTTAATTTTCCTTATCATTCTCAATCAAAAGGCAGGGTAGAAAGCTTCAGGTTCTGGTTTACGCTTATGCTAGAGAATTCTAGTTAAAAAGCTCCACTGGGATCAGATGCTCCAAGACAGATTTAAATGGCAGAGACACCTACACTTTCACTAATAACAACAGACCTAGAGTAAGCGGCAATTAAGATATACGATACATTCCTTTCTGTAGGAGTCATACAATGAGAGAGGTCTTCATAGACATTCACGGTATATTGTTTTGTCACTTCACTTTAACTAGGTAGCCTTTTCAAGGAAGAATGTTATGGTTTGTAGGAAAAAATTTCAAGGACTTATTAAAAAAATTCTGCTAACCGACCTTTTAGAAAAACACTGGTAGACTGTAAAGCATCTCAGAATGGACTTGAATGCACATTACACAAATATTTATATACTGTAAGTAATACCAATTAAAAAATAGCCAAATTGCACAGAAAGAGAAATATTTGAGTAGTTACAAAAAGACATGCAATCAGAACATTTTGGACCTGAACCATGGATATTTGTAACAAGAATACTGTTCTCATATTGGACACATAAAAAAAACACGTAAACTCACTCCAACAACATTCATTAAAATAACTGTCCTTTAATCAAAACCTCACCTTTTGCCAGCAAAAAAGTAATCCAGTAATTTTTTAAGACTAACACAGAATTGAGTTCAGCAGAAATCCTGTAAGGAGACACAAAATAATAAAGATTTCATATTAACAGATCTATAATAGTTTAAAATATAATTTTTTTGAAAGTATGTTTCAGTCTATGGAACAATTTAAGACAACATGCAACATTTCCCATACAATTAAAGTTATTATTTCATTACATTCCCTATATAATTAAAACTACATATTTGAAAAAAATCAAGTCCTTTGTAAAACCATTCAAGAAGTGGAAAATATCTGTATCATCCTTGGAAAAGAAAGTGAATGTGGATAATTCACTTAACTGTGATGAGCTGTTTTCACTCTCTTGTGCCTTTGACTAATGCCCTATTCTCCAGTCACAGCATGAACTCAATCCCATTTGGGAGCTGCTAAGGCATCTTTCATCCATTCATTTGTTGCTATGATTATGAAGCTCACTCTCCAAATGTTTGATTGCCGAGACACCCGCCATTGGGTGGCGATCCTTCATGGAGGAAGTGATCAAATATACATCACTTCTGCAGCTTTCATCATCTGTCACTGAAATTCAAAGTCCCCACTAAATCTAAATTAAACACATGACATACTATGACTTAGGTCAATCTTAATGGGTTAAAAGATAAAATACTAACACATTTTAGTTCTTATCTTAACACACACAATTTAGGAAAGGCAAACTTACTCACTACTGGGTTGCTCCACATAAATAAGGCCACAAGTCCTAGAAAATAAAAATAAATTATTTTTAAACACTCTTCTGAAAGCAAACAGTATAGTATGTTTGACTTCAATGTAGTAAAAAAAGATGCCAGTTCTCAGAATGTTATTCTAACTTTAAAAGATTCTTGGAAAATAGGTTAGCAGACCAACTACAACCCTGCTAGAGCTGAAGTAATGTTATTACTTGAGTGCTTATGTCAAAGCTTGACTAAGAAAACAACTTAAATTTGATATAATACATGGTGCCATTATTTTCTTCCAGAAAGACAGGATTTGTGCATACATTATTCTTCAGTGGCTTGTAAAGCACAGCAAAATATGTGCTACAACTGCTCAGAACACTTTTAAAATGATCTTTTATGCACTTTTACTCTTTCTGCAATGTCACTGCAAGTCTTATGATACCTGATGTTTCTAGGTGGATATCATTTCAAGAAACAAATTCAGGTTATTCAAAAACAAAACAAAAAACCCCAATGTCAAGCCCTTCTGGTTGAAAAATCTGTTATTGCAATTCAACCATAACAGTGCAGAAACAGGAAAAAAGAACATTTTCAAAAATAAAGATTTTTTAAAAGCTAGATTCAAATTCTGAACAGCTGAAGTTGGCTGTATTTTTTTAATATGCCTTCAAAACTTGCCTCAATTCCTTCCCTTAGTGATACAATGAACAAAAAAAATTTTGAAAAAACAAACTAGTGAAGAAGGACTAGAAGAGGGAAAAACAAAACATGCACATTTAAATATGGAATGACATTTCAGTCGTCCAGAAAATACTTGCAATGAATAAACACTAAATATTTACAACTTTCATATAAGTTTATAGCTTTAAGACAACTATAAACTTTACAAAATATTGCAATACACATGACTCAAGCTAATGGGAAGCATGATTGGACTTTGAAAAGAAAAACAAAACTGGCATTGCATTTGGGTCTTGATTCTATGAACTACCAACGGGTGATCTGCTATCCCTTTCAAGAGCCATTTCAGGGATATTCGAGAGCCCTTCCAGAGTTTAGGAAGCAAAATGTTATATTGGTTCAAATTCATACAGCTGAAAAATACCATAGCATACAGAATGATGCTCCAACATTTAATAACGTGAAACAGTTTCTACAGATATATGTTATGGAGAACTTCATAGACTGATTAAAATTGCTTCAGAGCATACTAGGTCTCACCAATGTGCATCTTATGTTAATACGCATCAGCATGTTAAAGGATCAAAAGCCTTCATCATCTCTCTCTTCAGATTCAAGCATATAAAGCTTGGCAGCTCACCATTTTGGAGCAACAGCAACTCAAAAAAGCATTCTTTTGAAAATCTCATGATTTTTAAGCAACATGTAGAAAGCTCTCAGCACTCTGCCATAAGCACATTCAGTTTATCCCATACAAAGAAAAGAATGCCCCTCTGTTTTGATTGTATAATCAGCTACAGCACTTGGGAAGGTTTATCTTGGTTACAATTGAGAACTGCTAATAGAGCAGTCCTTACAACATCCCTAGAGTCTGGAACACACATCCCTCAGTTACAGGGCTGGCACAGGGGATATATCATATTGTTTGTGCTTTTCTTCCCCAAGTTCCTTACAAAGCAACTTTTGGATCAGATTATTTTTTTTGGGGGGGGGGGGGGGATGGAAAGTCCATTCAATAGAAATACTACTTAGTTAGTAAAACAATCCTTCTTATGTCTGTAAAAAGCTTAAAGGGACTTGCCTTTGCTAGCACCCTTTGCTGTGCTACTCTTATTTGTATTGCAACAACGGGATTATTCAACAAAGCACTAAGCTATAGAGCAGCATTTAAGATGTGTTTATTCAGCACATGTAAACAGTTCCATTTAACTGATTTGTAAATATTAGTGCACAGAGTTTAAATGGGCACTTCTCATATATAATTTGAAAATCTAAATACATAAATGTAGACAGGCACAAAAAATTCATCATTTCAAGATGAAAAGTATGTATACTACCTTTCAAACTTGTGATATAGTGCAAGTAATACATCATATTTCTTTTTCAGCCTTGATACAGTGCTATCAACTTTAGTGCTTACAGTATCCATGTTAACATCCACCTCTTTCAGAAACTGAAAAAACGTGTATACACTGCAAAAAAAAGAAAGAAAGAAAGGAAAAAATGATGGATTATCATAAGTGAGAATGCCTATTCTGCAACATTTTTTTAAATAAATGTCCTACTTGACTAGACTTCAGAATATTCTTACTAAAACTAACAGTGAATGAGAAGCTTGCTTTGGGAAACACTCTTAGCCCCATGTATCACCTTTACATTTTACAGATTTAGGAATACTATTCACTAGAGGTACAGGTCTCCAGTGATATGGGTTCTACTACAGACAGAATTTTCCTGGCTAGCACGAATGTCTTTGGAAGTCAGAATTTGCAGACTAGACACATCTTTCTCCCTTGCTCTGCCAGTAAAGCCACAAATAACCCACAGGGAATTCTTGACTCTTCTGTTCTAGCTAAAAATTCTACTTTAAAAATGTTCTCTCTACTCTAAGAACATGAATGTTGGCTTCATCCATGCTAAAAAGTGACCTCGGAATAAGATGAAATGAATACATTGAATTCTATGGAATTTCAAGTCTTTTCAACAAGTATTTGGGGCAAGATCGAAGGACATCCCCCACCCTTAGGAAATACTATTGTAAAGGGGACCAAAGTTTTCCCTACTCATCTGTGTAATATTATGGTCATAAAGTATTTTGCTGTTTTTGTTCATTAGTAAAATGAGCAGATTATTAAAAATTAAGGAGGAGGAAGCGATCAAGTATATTTTGATCCTTAATCAGAATATGTTATTTTGAGAGCTATGTTTGTCAGATTAAAAACAGAACACAGTCTCAAAACCACTCAAATTCTTTCACTGTGGAATGAAAAATCCTCTCCAGTGTGGCCCTAGAGGGTAAGGTGACTGGTAGAAATCTCTGCCAGATTGACATTATAACTGATGAAAAGCCCAGGGCTAACAAGCAATGGAGCATTGCTAAAAATCAAAACCATCAGAAGTAATAGCTTACTCTTTGAAATCCCAAGGGAAAAGTCTCCTTCAGTTTTCTGTATAAGTTGGTCTGGCTGAATGTTTTCTGTACCAGAGTGGAACATACTGAACATCACTGTACAAGCATAATTAGATTTCATCCAAGCAGTTCCAAGTTAGTCAAGTCTGAAGAGGCTAAGTCCAAGTACAGGACCTGACCACTGTTCTGGGAGACCACGTGAGGTAGAAGAGGCATGGAGAAGTCTGATCATAACTGATGACTTCAAGTAACAGATTTTTCTGGCCCAAGTCTGAATTATCAAGATGATGTGCCTTATTCTGCCTTAGCCTCCTTAGCACTCTCAATATTACATATGAAGAGAAAGGGAATCTGCACGTGACCCCCTACAGCAGGCTGTCTAGTCCCTATTGTAGTTTTCCCATTTGTGTAATATGGTCTACAGAAGTGAAGTTCCCCCTACCCCAAATTCCCTTGTACATCGTATTACAGAGACAAGGAAGGAATGGAACGGCTTGGTATGATCTCATACGAAATGCCCAGCTCCCACAGATGTATGCCATGGCTTCAGCCATGGCAACACCATAGCAATGCACTAAGCTGCTGACAAATGCCAGGCAATGATACAGTGCTTTGCAACATCAGAAGACTTGACTCATGCACATGCTGTCTACGCAGGGTAGAGTTATTAGACAGATGGTACCCGAACTGCGTTCCTTAGATGAACTTTAGCATACACCTATTGTTGTTGCCACCTACATTTACATTAAAGACAAATACTTTTCCAGTAGTCTTCATTTCTCTATTGTGCAGTATCACAGAATCACAGAATGGTTGAGGTTGGAAGGGACCTCTGGAGATCATCTAGTCCAACCCCCCTGCTCAAGCAGGGTCACCTAGAGCACATTGCACAGGATTGCATCCAGGAGTGTTTTGAATATCTCCAGAGAAGGAGACTCCACCACCTCTCTGAGCAACCTGTTCCAATGCTCTGTCACCCTCACAGTGAAGAAGTTTTTCCTCATGTTCAGATGGAAGAGTATGAACTTAGTATTCACTAAGTATGAACTTAGTGAATATAAAAATACACCAGTAACAATCACCTAGCAAAAAGCATTTAAAAAGACACAAAATCTAGATTGGTTAGGTTAGAAATGAGCAGCATGCTGGCAAACTAATGAAGAGTAAGATTTTTTTTTTTTTCCAGCTCTTGCTTTAGCATGAGCCTAATGCTGACAAAAAGATTTTGCAGGAAATCTTGATGCAGGGAAAGAACAGAGAATATTTTAAGTGTAATTTATACCAGGTTAAATTGATGAAAACTTGATTTAACAAGTATCACAAAATTAACACAATACAAACATAAGCCAATCAGTTGAAGCAAACTTAAAATATCATTGCTCCCTCAACTAAAATATAACAAGATTCCTAGTTTACTAAAATATTCAATAAACTAATTCCCATAAGCAACCTTCACTTTAAATCAACTAGCCTGATACAAAAATTCACACTTAAAAAAAAAGTGCTCTCTTTATAAGAACGCTGACTATTTAGTTGTTGAAATTTCGAATCACACAGAAAAACTTACCTTATGTTTATACTCTTCAAAAGCTCTGTGAAAGTGAATGTCATTTCATCCAAGTCAATTGATGCAATAAAGATACAGACTCCCCAAGTTTCCTTTTTCTTTTTGTTATAAGCCTTTTATAAAAAGAGAAAACGTTTTTTATTTCTATTATATAATACAAGTAGGTAGTATATAGAGAACATTAATATTTCAAAACTAAACTAGAAACAGTAAAACAAAAGACCCTCAAGCTAACATTCAGCTATGATATCCAATTATTTGATAAGTGAAAACTGTTAGAAATTTTACAATGCAGATGAAAGGCCAAGCACTTTAATTCTTATTCCCACAGCGTGGGATCAATTTTACCTGTACACTTCAGCAGTAATGCTTTAAAATAGAAACTTTGCTCCCACTGAAAGTTTATGCAAAGCAGAAGCCTTTTTTTTTTTATTTATTAATGTTCATTAAAACCACATGCGAATCAGGCTTTCAAAATAAGAGTCATTTAAAGAGACTATGTAGAAGTTGAGTCAGTGCTCTCATTAAGAACTACCTGAGGGGAACCCAAGATCTCTTTCCCTACGCAGACCTCATCATTCAACTGATCTCTCATTGTTAGAACAAGAGCAAAATTTGATCATAACAAGACGCTGCAGGTTAGGGAATCAGGAGGGATGGATTTGTTCTGAGAAAGAAGGTAGCCATAAGACAAAGAAACATAAAAACATTAGAAGGACAATAAAGAAATACTCATGAACTGTTTTCTATGTCTAGATCTCAATTAGTTACCACCGCTGAACCACAATGACGTCTCTTTGTTTAGTAAAGCATGATAGTAACAAACACCTTCAGACATTTTCCTAGCATACATGCACATTTAAGATATCTATCTACACTATTATTTCTGCTGCTTGTAAGTACAGTACAAGTTGTAACTGATCATTCTTCATCACAGAAAAGCAACACAATAGAGATGTGTCATCTACATGGAGTTCACTCCTAATGATTCACAACCTAATCATTTGGAGATGGCCAGGATTCAACTGCAATTACAGTACCTTTCCACCAAAACATGTGCCTGAATAGAAAATCTCTAGAAAGAGCAATGTTTTGCAGCCGCACAGAAAAAAATCCCAAGTACATATTCTACAGGTTTTGGAAACAAAGCTATTTTGAAGACAGGACCAGGGGTGGTTGGAGCCCTGCAACACGCCTAAAACAGCTAACTCATGAAATATTCTTAGAATGTTTTGCACCCTCGTTGATAAACTCTGATGATACCTAGGCCCACAGCCCCTTCTGAAAAGGAGCAGCGCTTAAGTGTGTCTCTCAACAGTTCTATCCAGTTCAGATATGTACATCCTCTACCAGACAGACGTCGCAAAATAAAGATTCCCTAGGAACGAGTGAATCAGCGTGCACAGAATACAGAAACGTACATAAAATCAATTCCCACTGGGCATTCTGCAAGCTTAGGTAACGTCTACAGTGTTAATGTAGAGCCAGGGAGAGAGTGAGCTGAAACACTGAACTCATGCTCTTCTATGCTGCTTAATTATAGCCCCCTCCCTGGCCTTTTTTTCCCCTCCTCCTTTTTTCCCTTCCCCAGTCATTTCATCTAGCTGCCTCCCAGCCAGTACCTACACAAAGCACAGAGGACAGGTCACTCCAGAAAGCGCTCTCGAAAGGCAATACAAATGAGATTGCAACAGATCTGGCTCCCTCCATCTTGTGCTGTCTTCCAACGCTACCCCCAAAGGCTTTGCATCATCAAGCACCCATTCAGACCCTTGCTGGAGGCAGCACATGTCCTCAGTTTCATACTGTAAAAGCACTATTTTGGCAGGCTGCAACACAGCTCTCATGTTGTTTCTGCCACTTGAAACAGAACCCTCCCGCAAGTAACAATGTGTATTAACGTCACCAGAGCACCACATAGGACCCAGAGGAAAACTAAGGCCAAGTGCTAACTGATGTAGTTGCACAGCTAGTTTATTCTAGAGGGGACTAAGATATGAGTCAGCCCACAAAACTTGGTCTTGGAGCAAGGGATCAGTCTCTTGCCCTCCCATTCAGCAGCTTGCCGTGCCCATAAACGATACACAAACAATTTCACTAACATAAAACCCTAGTCAATCAGGGCCTGTCATGAAGACCTGACTGTCTCCTCCTTTCAAACTGAAATAATAACTTAAAAAAAAAAAAAAAAAAAAAAATCACGCTTCATCAACAGGGCTTCAAGCTAACAAAGCTTTTACAATTGCTCTGCTCCCTTCTTGGGACTAGTGTTTATATATAAAGATGACTGGCTGGGGCCCTCCTTCAGAGGATGAGGAGTTCTATTGGTTTTTGCACTGATTAGTTGAGAGTTACAGTCTAGACTTGAATGTTAAAACAACCAACTACAAAATATGATGTTGAATACATAAAGCCACCTTCAACAATGTAGAAACTGCCAGTTACTTAAGTTACTATGTTCTTCCCATATTCCTGTTTGAGTTTTTCTATGAAACGTGGCATATTTACAGCAGAAAGTAATTTTTAAGGAACCTCATAACAGACTGAGGTACCTTTGATAATGCTTAAAGGAATATATATCAAATAGTCTGTTGTTGTTGTCATCACAGACCCTCATCTTTTAGATGTTTTATGTACAATTGTGTACCACCAGCAATCTAAAGATGAGGCAGACAAAAATTTGTCCTTGAGGAGATTTTTACACAGTTCAAAGGCTTTGTTAAGAGATAAGTTCCCACAGTTGGACAATTTCAACAACCTTTTGCTGACAGGTACAACAAGCTACCAGGCACATGAAGAAAATGTCTTTCAATATGGAAAATGTTTTGTTTTGTTTTGTTTTCCCCTGCAGTAATGTCTGTGACTGTAAAAAAATCATAGAACATCAAGAATAACTCATCAGCTACTGGCAAGAAGGATGACTATTCACTTACTCAGGTCAACACTGCCACTGGAATTGTTTGATCTTGTTGTTTATTAAACAAGTCCCCCTCACCTCATGCTCCTACGCACATAGACCATAACTTTGTTCTATAAACAATGTCCCATAGGGCCAGAGGACTTGATGCTAAGAAGTGGAGTAATTTTTCTTAGTTTGTTGCCTATCCAAGCAAGCTCAATATAAGCTTAGGTCCATACTGGATAGGTACATGCAGGATAAACGCCTGAAGGTTATAGCAAAGGTCTATTTGGTAAGAACAAGGTCTGTTTCTCTAAGAATGATCTTTAATCGCCTTATCAAACCTGCACAGTTCCAGAAAGGAGCCTCAGAGGCAGCCTTTCAGTCCACTGGATTCAAACCATTGCAGTGAGTCAAAGTTCTAGTATCATATATCCCCCATATCCACTACTGGCATTGCAGGTTGTTTTTGGGCATCTTCCCCTCAGCTAGATAGAAAATGCTAAATGATTACTAGCCTAACAAAAAAGTACACAGAACCCAGGGTAAATTAATACATTATGAATTTTGTCTAGTAGCAAAGAAAAGGTGAGCAGTAGCTGAGTGTGCCCTTCCTCTAATGCCAACTGAGTGAGGGAGAAGAGGAAACATGCAAGAACACTGGACTGGGCCTATCCTATCAGATACTGCTGGTTAAAACAGTCAAAAATGCAGATAAACTGCAGTTTCTCAGAAAATAAGACTATCTGCACATACCTATGGATGAAGATTTTAATGAGGTTCATACATAAAACAAACATAGTGGGTAGGCGAAGGAGGGGAGAAGAGAGAAGAAAAGAACTTCTTGTTACATCATATTCCTCAGTACTCTCCTCTCCATATTCACAAAGTTTATGGACGTTTTCCAAGTCATTTCCTATACAAAAGTTTAAAGCTGACAGGAGAACAAAATGCAGCAGCATCACTCAATTCAAATATTTTGACAATGTCATACCTTCAGGGCAGCCAGTCCTATGACACAAATCAACAGTTCGTTTAGAATTAAAGCCAGACAATTTCATCCCAAACAGACTTGAGGGCATGGAAGGAGGTGCAACACAGATTTATTGCCAGAAACCCATTTTTGAGAGTTTTCTTACTGGCTGCAGTCTTGTTGATACAAGATCTTGTTGATACAGCACCGCTACAGAAAATGGGAAGGACAACGACTCAACGTTTCAATTCTTGGCTGTCTGTCAGTTCAAATAAGGCGATTTCCAGTAGCCTTATGTCAGCTTATCATGAATTAAAACCTATCAATCCCCAACTCAAAGATTATTTAGCACCTAAGATACTATATGGATTTTTTTTAATTTTTGTAGGACTTTGGAGAACCAGTGTTCTAACTCCTCGCAGTACAGGTCAGTTCAGTTGAATCAATTTAGCTTTCTGTAGAACAAAACAAACAAACAAACAAAAACCCCGAAAAAAACCACACTCTTAGCAACTCTTCCAAAAATATTATTTATTCCTCATTCAAGAGCTACTAATATTATTTTACCTACTTTTAGCAGATCATCACAGAATCACAGAATGGTTCAGCTTCCCTAAGTCTAGTGAAAACAACCTGGAGGAATCATAAGCTTAAAATGCTCATGAAACTGAATTACTGCAAAACAGAATCCTTGCCTCTCTTCTTTCCACGTGTTCTTGCAAAACACTAAAAGCACCAACAGCAATAACCTCTCTACCTCAAGAGGATCTCCAGTGCTAAAACAGATATGAGGGGACAGTAACTGAAAATTTCAGTTCTAGTTTGCAAGTTAACAGATGTTTGTTATCAGTGTTGACAGAATAATAGTTTTAATGATAGCCTACAAGAGTGATCCAGCAATAGAAACTTAAAATGATGTTGCGCTGAAGAAGGTCAAGAGAAAGGTACAGAAATAGACCTATAGGAGAAGCTTTCTAGAAAAGCAGAAAGTAAAAAATGTACCTACTATCTACATATAAGAAATTCTGTGTAAAGACAGATCCTCTACTTTTCAGCAATGACAGTTTCAAATTTTCTATTGAATGTTATTTGGAATGGAAGATTACTATTAATAATTAACAGATTAAATGAAATTCAAATATAATACTAGCTAAAAGTAATGGAAATCAGTGGAAGTCACTGAATTTATAAAAGCAGTTCTTCTGAGACAAAAATTTTCTATTACACTTTTCTTGTATATATCTAGATTGGAAGGGACATCAATCTTTCCAAGACAGGCAGAAGATGACTAAAAGAAAAACTGTACGCCAGGGAACTATACTTTTAAAGTGCAAGGGCACAATACACACATGCAATGGATCAGCTGATAAGGCACTGAATACCACCAGCAAGAGACCACAATGACGATTTAAGCTTGCTTCAGGACTTTCAGCAGCTTTCTTTTTTTGTTTTGCTTAAACTAGAGTAAATGTATATTCATCTTCTTGATGCCCAATAGTTCAGTTCATATTCAGAGCTTTATCAGTTCCTACAAGATCTGTAATTCTGCCCATCCAGCCAATGTTTCAGTGGATTCAGGTTTGGTTTGGCTGCAGTTACATAAATAAAAGATAAAGCTCCATTCAGAAAAGACTTTTTATTAGCTCGCGTATGTTTAATGCTTTTGCCAAAAGCAAGAAGCCTCTGCATGTCTTTTAATGTGAAAAGTAGGTGGCTTACCAACTAAAATGTTTGTTCTTTTTCATAAAGAACTACAACCAAAGGAACTGCTTTAACTTAAATATGAAAGTTTACAAGTTTGGAACATTTGACCTACTGATCACCAATTTATGTGTCTGTATAAAGCAATCTGCTATGTTTAAGAATTTATTCTTTGCTCCATTTAAGCTGCAGTTTGTCTTTTTAAGGTTTTGTCACTAAGAACTCAGTACAATTCTCGCGTGACCCAAGTGCTCTGCAATATCCACACGCCAGCATAAGTCACCAGTTGGAGAGAATTTCAGAAATTGAGTAACATGAACCATCAGAAACAAGGAAAGATGACAAGCACCTTCAGATACAAGGAACTTTCTGAAAAAGAAAAGGCAGTAATACATTCTTATGTTCATGGGGCATAGGACAACCACCACTGACTTGAATTATAACACAGAAACAGACTAGTCACTTAGGAAAAAAATCATAGTGATGGAAATCTAAACTAGAAAGGACTAAATAGGGATACTGCAAATCTTTCATCATTATTTTTTTTTAATAGGGGGTTAGACAGGCACCTGGCAAAAACAGCTTAGGAATTCATGAGTCTAAAGAGCTAAGCTTTAGCAGGAAAACAGAGTAGACCACATTTCTCAAGCAGTATGATAAACAGCAAACAGAAAATGAAGCCCCTACCTAGGCACCACACGCAACGGCAACATAAGCTGCTGAGGTTGAAACACCCCAGACCCTATGCATCCAGGGCCTTTCCAGATTCCAGTTTCTATCAGTTTCTTAAGCTACTTCCATTTTCTTGGCAGAAGTTTGGTTCCAATTTTGTCAACATGCGGTCTCTTCCTTATATTGGTTCTTTCCAATATATGAAGTAATAATTCACTTCAGTTTCTTCTTCCTGCTTACATTACCTGATATTTTATTTCAGATTGTCATTTTGCCGTTCTTTGCCCAAACAGTATCAGAACATAATGAATGTCCTGAACTTTTTGCTAGTAGCGTAGATATTGCTTCCAGGACCTCTCCTGCCCTTTCTTACACCAGCAATCACACACTGCTCAAAGTACATTAGCAATTTCACTAAATCTGTTTACTCCATTTAGAGTTTACAGGCACTATTGATTCATAACACATATTTCAGGATAGTTACAAAAAAAATTAGAAAACAAGTGTCCCCACATGGTCACATAAGCAGGCATCAGAGCCAGTTTTCTAGTTTTCAACAACTATCAGCGTGAAGAGCTTTGGAATTAAGACAGTAAAAAATACAACTCTAAAAAAAGCATTTTGTTTGCCTAAGTAGTTTGGTTTACTAACCAAGTGAAATGACAGAAGGAAAAAGGTCTCTATATGACACTAATGTAAAGGTTCTAATTTACATATACATTTTCACGTTTACAATAAAGTTGTGCTGATGTTCACCACATATAAAAATAATTTAAAGATAAAACATCTGCCTGGTCACACATCAGATGCCTTCTTTCACACCATACACCAACAATGTTGATGCAGTACTGTATTTCTGGAGCCAGTGTTTTGGATTTTGTCTCAGAGGTTTTTGGTTATGATTTTTTTGGTAGTACAAGTGTAATTAAACTCTGTTTGTCACAGAAGAAACCTTTAATATTCTCCAATTAAGAAGGAAAACGCTGTCATACTTAAACAGCTGTAATGCTCTGAACAATTTCTCTTTGTAGATTTTACTTTCCAAACTAAGTCAGCCTTATTTTCCGGAAAGACAGCACAACTACTTCTCTTTCCATAACAAGCCCTGAAACCCTTCTCCTCCTACACACCTCTCATAGGGGTTCAGCTGTCTGTTTTAAGGATTCAAGGGCCAGCTCTGGTAGGGCCCAGCGGCATAACCTTGGCTCAAATTGCTGAGGAAACTGATAAGCTGTAATAGAGCTGTAAGAAAGTCCATAGCATGGAGCCATGCAAGATAAGAAAGGGAAAATTAGAGAGGTAGGAAAACGAGTAGCTCAAGGACTCAAAAGAAAAAACATCAACATGAAAAAGTGTAACATCTTAAAGGAAAAAAACAGCGAGTCAGACAGTTTTGGTGGTGTCAGTGGATTCAGCGGATGATGGCACTGAAGATTTATTTCAGGGAGCAGGAGCTACCAATCCTTCTCCTCCCAGCTGATGCCTGCCTGACCAGCAAAGACTCGGAAAGTCTTTAAAGTCACTAACTAATCGTTCAGCAAGGATATATCAGGCGTTCAGACTAGGTTCAAGCCCACGTTTGCACCCTGAATCTCTGCCAGTTCACACAGTATCCTATATCTGGGATACTACATCAAGTCCCCTCTGTACCATCAGAGACATGGCAGGGAGGATTCGGAGATGAACCAGGGAGCACAGGCCAGTGTGACAGGGAAAATGAGATGCTCAGGTCTTCAGTGCTCTGTAAACAGGCTGAGAATCATGGTCATTATCTGACAACTCTTCTTAATCAACAGTCTGATGATTTAACCTTCCTAAAGTCAAATTAGCTATGAGATGAAACAGAAGTGTTCTGGCAGGCATTTGTTTTGATTTGTGTCCTGCTATTTTCCTTTTCACTTTAGAACAGAAAGCAGCTATGTAAGCAACTTCTCCTGTTCCATTTCAGAATTAAACAGGTCAGCACTGAACAGCTGGTGCTTGCCAGGCAAACACAGGGACAGCCCCTTAAGCACATTATCTTTTCCCCAGAGGAGAAAGGAGCGAGTGGTTTAGGCAACAGCCTCCAGAGTCCTCACAACCCGAATCAGAAAGCCAGTTCGTCACACTGAGGGGGCCCTGTCCCCCATGACAACAGCTTGACTTGGAAGGAGAAGCAGCTATCAGCCAGGCTGTTAATTTGACTTCACACTCAAATAAGGCCTGCACCGATCTCAGCTAGAAGTAGCAACTCCAGTGCCTGCCAGGTTCCCGAGGAGACATATGCTTGCCAGTTTCCTCATTTTGACACCTTGATGACACGTCAGAACGTTTTTGAGGCCAATGTCCAGGACACGGCCACCACATAATGCAGACCTTTTCCTACACATTGAAAGGCTCTTCAGCTAGGCCTCGATTGTACGTTAATTACAAGACAATAAATATTAGTCAAATGTCTTAATAAAGGTCTAGTCATTGCCCTGTTCTGAATCCTAAATGAGATCTTCAGATACCGAAAAGGAGGGTTTCAAATGCTCTGTGTCTTATCTAGCCACCTCCAGGTAGTGAGCAGTAACTGAAATTTGCACAACTATACTGAAAACCCTCTTGGCTTTTTCACTGAATAGGACTAACTACTCCTGTTTCAGTTCACAGAGAAGCTTGACTCTGCTTTGGAGTAAATGTTCCCTGAGGACACCCAGGGCCAGAAATTATATTTTTTTACTGCAAGAGTTGTACACAGTCTTTCTCCAACACTATTACCGTACTGTGTTGTAAAACTCACAAATGCACCAAGAGCTGGTTTAAAACCACAGGTAATGAGATATTACTAGCAACAGCGTAACTGTGACAGGTCAGTTCAAGTTGCAGAAGACTAAGCAGAAGTCACAACAAAAACATGGATGCTAGCCCACATTAGACCTCAGACTGGGACTAACACCCAAGCTGGGTATTTTAAATCTAATTCAGGTCTGTAAAATGAAGCTTCAGTCATGATTTAATTGTACCGTAGCTGTTCTCTGAGTCAACTTGTTCAGCCAGCAGTAATACACTGAGCAAAGAAATGAAGAGAGGGCATAACATTTAAACATGCCCAGTGACTAACTTTGAATGAAAATACCTCAGTCATAACTACATACAGATTAACATTAGCTTGCAGCGAAAAAAAAAAAGTAGTTTAACATACCAACATCCCTTGATCTGTAATAATTTTGTCCAGACCCTTTCCGCAACCTCATTAAGGGGAGCGAGTGGAGTGAAATACACACATGACCTGTACAAAACTGGTTCAGACATAACCTAAAAGTCTATACTTTTATTGGACTATGTTAACAAAAAGGCAAAGGTATATAAACCATTTTATACAGACATGTACACAGTAACATCTGACTTCAGTGTAGCTGCACTTGGGGGGAAAAAAAGTGACATTGCACCAGCCTCAGCTGCAAGTCAGCCGGCCCCCAGTCAAGCAAAGCTACAGCTGAATATTTGAACTCAGATACAGGACAGTTATTACAATATAATAATGAGCTACAGATACTGGATACTCACTAGAGATCCGTCTACAGATGATAAGCTCTCATATGTCTTCCAAGCTCTCTCTTTCACATTGTTTGATACTTTCAGAACATCACAGAGTACAACAAAGTCAGTTTCTCCGATTTCAAGCCTAAGAAAAAGGGGAAAATATTATTCATGGTGCAACACACCAATTTACATAACTACACACCTAACAGGGGTTACAAAATATTACAACGGAGTGACTTGACGCACCACCTTCTGGCAAGGCCATTCTGCTCTGCAAGCCACGGAGGGAAGAAAAATAACCCCTGGGCACGTATATTGAGAACTCAAGACAGCGCAACAACAGGAAGCCGGAGCCGGGTAGATACACATGGAGACACGTTAGCCACGCTAACGGCCTGATAAACTTCGCCTTTTCCCCTTCCCTCCCCTCCCCACGGGCGCCCCGCCGAGGGAGGGAGGGAGGACGCGTTACTCGCGGCGCCGGCGGCCTAGCCCGAGGCCCAGCGCGGCCGCGGGCAGGCACGTCCCCCCTGAGACCCCGCCGGGGCCCGGCCCCCCCCGCAGCAGGTGCCCGGCGGCGCTTACCGGGGGGCGGCGGCGGGCGGCGGGGCGCCGCTGGAGCCGCTCTCTGGGCTGTCCCGCTGGCTCCTGGCGGCGGCGGCGCCGCCCCTGCGGGGGGGCTTGGGCGGCATGGCGGCGCCGCGCGCGCGAGAGCGGCCGTTGGGCCCCGCCGTTCAAACGCCCGCCGAGGGCAGCAGTAACGACCGCCCGCCCGCCGGCTCCCCTCCCCCTCCGCGCACAGCCGCCCCTCCAACCGCGGCGAAACCGCGTCACCGCCAGCCGCTCTGCCGTCACTTCCGGACCGGCGGCCGCCGCTCTTCCCCCCACTGGCGAGCGGCGGCGGGGCGCGCTTTCGAAACGCAGACCGGCTCAGCGGGTCTCGGAACCCGGAAGGAGAAGCCGCCCGCGCGGGCGGCTTAGCCAATGAGCGCGCTCCCTCCCCCACGCTAGCCAATAGGAGCTGCCCCCGCTTCGTGCGTCCCGGCAACTGGAGCGAGGGCTCGCGACAGCTGGCCGCGCGGCGCGAGGGCGGGGCGCGCGCGGCCTTGTGAGGCGGCGGCCAGGCCCGGCGAGGCCCGACGGTCCCGGCCGCTCTGGGCACCGGGCAGGCTGCGGGGCGGAGGTACCGCAGCGGTGGGGACGGCGGCAGCTGGTGTTCACCCTTCCTCGCTACCGGGAGACCCGCTCCTTCCCGCTACAAATTCCGCCTGAGGCTTTTTCCTTGAGATCACAGTACACCTCCCACTTCTGTCCCGTTTCTTGCTGTCCTAGTGCAGCTGCCATCGAGGAACTTCTCACCTCACAAATTACAAATCCTTCACGACAATCTCCAAATTGGGTACTCATCCAAGTCCCAACTAAAATACTACTTCTAGCACTGTGCATTGCAGTTATATACATATATATATATTTTTAATCAAAGCAGTCTTTGATTCACAGATGTAAGAGTTTACCCTGTTGTCTGCAGTCACACATCCGCAGTTAGATGGCACATCTCTTCTGCAAATTAGCATGTTTCAGGTTTCTGTGACAGCAACTTGTTCGAAAAAGCAAAATCTTTAAGAACACGGATATGGAAGGGCTCTTACGTATCTGCATTCATCCGTAAAACAAATAGTTTTAGATCCAAAAGCTTAACAGCAATCCCACTAACAAAATGTGAGCGCTACCAGCAAACAATAGAAAATCATCAGTATTTTAAGATTCACAGGTTTTATTGATTTGTTTGGGCTTTTTCTGTATTAACTTTTCATTTAAAAATAGCAGAACAGGCCATTTTTCTGATTCATATTAGAATTAAACAAATCACAGTAAAGTGAATACAGAAGAAGTGGGATTTCTGAGGCAAATCAAGGTACATAAACTACAAATTAAATATTTCATTTGAAGACTGTAGGACATTCCTTACTATAATTCCAGTAAAACTGTAACTTTACCCTTCTAAGCATATTTAAGGAATTTCTTGTAATCAAATGACACCAGACGCTGTCAAAGGTTCAGAGTCTAAGACTACATATGTTATCTACAGCTGAAGATTTGTAGGCAACTAGGCAGATCTACCGGCTCAGAAAAGTAAGCTAAATCTCTAAACCACGCATGAGTCTCTTGCCCTTCCCTCACGACTGGCTTTACGAGCGCAACAGAGCAAAGCAACCCAAAACTTGGTCACAGCCAGCCAAGACCCTTTCAACTGTAACACACCCTCCTGGGCAGCTTCCCTCACAGCTGCTCTGACATGCTTTTATAGCCAAGCCCTAGATCATCCCAGCAACAGGCAAAGAGTTTGTGTTGCTCCTGTAACCAGTTGTGTATTACGGCTTGGGGAACGTCGTTCCCTATTAAAGGGTCGACAACCAATGTCAGTGCAAATACTAATTTTCTAGAGTTGTTAGTGGGTCAAACACCCTCTTGAATCGTGTTTTACGCATCTTCTCCTCAAGTGATGAGCTCAGGACTCTCCATAAACAGGAACAATCAAAAATATCTTGTAGGTGCTTCAATTTGCAGCTTATGAGAACAAGGGAAGGAGGAGGAGGAGAAGGGGAGAGGCAGCAGATGAATCAAGCTACAGTAACCTTTACCCCATCCCAGAGCCTCAGCTGAACTAGCTTTAAACTGCAATAAGATCTAATACATACATGTATGTACCTCATAAGGCACATGCATATGTAGAATTATATGTAAATTGCTTCCTTTTTTCCCCTTATTAGATGCATCAATTTGATAGTTTTAACCTTGTATTTTAAATCATTTTCTTTTAAATGGAGCCTTTGGACTTTTGAATAAAATGACGAAGGAAAAAAGCAGCTCTTCTTGGAACAAAAAAGTTAAAAGACTGCAAGGTCAAACACAGCATTAATATAATTTCTCATCTGGCCTGACCATATCTTTGTTCTAAACATCTTGCTACAACAACTTTTAAAGAGTAGGTCATAGACAGATGGAAGTCTGAAACACAGCCCAGTAGGCAGTCCTGACTCATTGTTTCCAGCTGCTAAACAATCTTAAGTAATTTTATCATCTTAATTTTTTTTCACTGAAAAACTGTTGCTATAGTTTCACAGTAATTGCCAGTGGGAATAGAAATCATGTGTTCATTACAAGCAAAACCAACTCTTTTTATTTTGGCCCTTAGTGCATGTTAGCACATGTTAGTAGCTTGCAACTTCTTTGGTTTCCACAAATCATGTTTCCCCCTACCAGAAATATTTCATTTTTATTTCATCCTACTTCATGGTCTACCAGGACTAGCTGCTTGTTTCTGCATTAGTACAGACAGACCTCCACCACCTAAGCTAGAGTTCTGATAAAGCCATTTCTTCTGGAGATACGTATAAGAAATGTATTTCTAATAAAATCACTAGACTGCTATCTTCTAGATATTGGTGCTAGTATCAATTAGCACCAAGTGACAGAATTTTTGCTTGAATAATGCCTATATACTTAGGCTGTAAAATTCACAGATTATGAAAATGCTTTTAAAGAATTATCCTAGACAAAAACAGTGGCAAATTAGAAGAGGAGAATGATCGAGTTTGCATTACCTGTTCATAAACAGTGTCTTTTTTCCTTTCCCCCCAGGAAACCAAAGGGAGTTTTGTCTAGATCAAACACAGGAGAACTAGTTTCTTGGTGCTGTGTGTGTTCTTTGCTACCGACTGCCCCTGTGCAGCTTGCCATTCTCCACGGGAATGGTACCCTAGCCATTTTAAATGACCCTTGGTACTTGAGAAGGTTTCAGCTTGGATTGTAGCTCTGTTTATTATTGCTGGTCCCAGTGACAGCACAGGCCTCCACAGCACCCGTTTACACTTAGCCAGGACACTCTTCAGCCTGCCTCAGTTTCCTCCCAAGTCTTCCACGCTCAGCAGCAGCCTCGGGGGGTACAACCTATGGCCATTTACCCACCTGAAACACACAGCATTTCCCCTCCTGTAACAGGCAGGTTTACCAGGGCAAGCAACAAGGGGGGCTGTGACTGTCCCCATCAGCCATTTGGATGGAGGCCCCACGTCCCTTCACACCACCACCAGCCCCAGCTCAACCCAAGCCTTTCACACTCACAAGCACATCCCTCCCCTGGTAATGCTGCCTTGCAACTGCACTGGCCTCAGCTCTACCTTGCAAGCCTGAAATGGCTTGCAGCTGTGGTGGGGTGAAACCAGCTCAGCTCCCAGGCTGCTGTAGCCCCTTTTTGGTGAGCAGGTGGTCCTCTTGCAGTAATAATGATGTTGTGTAGGCTAAACTGCTATCTTAGGAGACAGTAGCAAGGCTGAAGGGAAAATCTGAATGAATGTTTGAGACTCAAAAATGCTTGCTTCCACCATACCTAGACTGGTCCCTAATATCATACATAAAGACTCACTTCAAACTATGAAGAATAAAAACCATTTCTTAAATGAAAATTTCTACAGTGATGTAAAACCCATAGGGACCATGACAAACCTCAGCCCATTTATGTCTAAATGGAAAGGTATTTGTTAGACGTTGCCTTCTGTGAAGTTCAAAGCCTCTATGTACATACACATTATAAATAAAAACATTTTCACTCCCCATTTATACATTCATCTGTGGCTTGCTCTTCTCAGGGCATTACTTAGTGCACTGCTGGTGTCTCAGATACTACTGTAAAGAGTCTAAGACAAGAATCTGAACCAATAAAGTGTTTAACCAAGTTGTTAGAGGGGTTCTCCAAGTAAGCCTAGACACTTAGAGGCTCATGTGCCTTAACCACCACGGCCTCAGAGATCTGAAAGGACATCATGACTATTGCTCCTGGATGGAGCAACTTATATATATACACACATACATATATATATATATATATATATATATATATATATATAAATAAAATGCTGATATGCAAACTCACAAGCCAGGCCATTCCACAGATACTTTTGGCTCTCTCCGTTTCAGATAAGTTTGCAGAGGTTTTGTACTGATCAAAGGATTTTGACTTGAGTGTGACTTTTTTTTTAAACTCAGATAATTGTATGTATCTATTTATAAAAACACATAGCTATTTATAATTGTAGAAGAACCTTATACCAGTACTGCATGTTCTCCATAACTGAAAACAGATATTTGAGTCAAGTTTATTTTACAGATTTGTGCTAGCACTAAGGACCAGGGTACTAAAAAGTAAAATCTCTGACTGATATAATTTATCAAAAGAAGCCCTAGTGCAAGTGCAATTACATCAGAAAAACTGGTTGTTCCTGGTATAGCTTTCCTTGCTTGGAGGAGGTTTCATGATATTAGTATAAAACATGCCCTTGCACACATAGCAGCATCACAGTACATGTGTTGCTGGTATGGCCTATCCGTCCTCACACAGGTTAAGTGCTTCTAACCCCAAATACATTCTGCCCTTGAAGTGCGCAAGGAACGAGCCCAGGCATCCTGGGCTCCCCCTTGAGTACGGTTCACTTTGATCGCTACTCTCAACCAATAATTAAATAGAAATGAAGGTCAAACAAACAAACCAGCCACAACCCTATTGTTGTTTGCGGTTACGAGGCAGCATTAATAACCCTATTCCGAGAACTCCCTTCCTGTCCCGTCCCGCTCTGTCCCCAATTTGGCTTCCTCTCTCCTCGTGAGAAAGTGGCCTCTGTCAGAGGGAACATCCTGTCCTGCTGCACACAGTCTCCACAGCAAAGATGTTTCTCATGTCACCTCTTCTGAGGTTTCCTAAACCCACAAGAAACAGAATATGCTGTACTAGAAATAGCACTCTGGAATCAAATTAATTTCAACTGATAATCTGAAAACCAATTAAATTATCGACTATAGACCATAGTCAACCGACAGAGGCATTTCTCTGAATTAAATCCACCTGTGATCTTGTCTTTTTTTCTCTTTGTTAAGAGTGGCCCTAAGATAATTAAGTTCTTTACTAAGGCATTGCAGTTAAATGCCTTAATTAGGTGAAAACATTTTACCTGTGTATAACATTTCAGCGGAACTCTTAGCACAACAACAGCTCTATAGGCTGTTCTATGTTTTGTTTTTTTTTCCAGAATAGTAAAATACCCCCCCACTAGAACAAACTATGCCAGTAAGAGTACAGCTCTGATAATATTTCTACACCATAGGCTTCTACTAACACAGCCATGTCAGACTTACCTCCTCCCACCCAGCTCACAGCATGACAGTGACACAAGTATACACCCACCCTACCAGAAGACAACACTGCTCTCAGTTATGCACACACATAAACTGCCATTGGCTTTCCCAGTACAGATTCAGCTGGAAGTAATCTTCAAACAAATGAATCCAGCCCCTACTTTTTGTGTCTGCACGTACAACACACCTGTGCTCATTGCTTCAGATAACCCCATTGCTTCTCATTGCACCACATAACCAGACTCTTGCATTTTCTGTCAGTCAGGCCTTTAATTTTTTTTTTTTTTCATTCTGAAACTTGCCCCTTGGCTCTTTGTAAAGCTGCAAAACTTTAACTACAGAATAAGGGAAGACCTGGAACTTTTAGCACACTTTGCAAGCCTGGATCATACACATTGACTGGTGACAATAACCTTCCCCAGGCAAAGACCTATTGAACGTCAGAGGCTGTTTGGCACACATTAGAAAGCAACGCAGCCCTCTCCGCCAACTAAACATAGTGGCATATGATAGTGACGCTTGGTTTTGCTACTGTGATGACAAGGTGTGTCCTAGGATTAGGATTCATTTCCTTTTTGAAAAGGAGTTCTCAAATATTTGCACACACAATTGTCAAGAAAGGTCATCTTTACACTATCCCTTTTCCGGGATCTATTAGGTTACGGTTTTCTGAAGTATAGCAGAGCTATGTTTGCTTATTATACTCTTTCTTTATTAAAAAGCAAAATGAACCAAGCAGCTCCTAGCGTTAGTTTTTTCTTTGTATTTGTGCCCCATGGTTCATAATTTTGTCCAAGACAGCAGAAATTC
The DNA here is from genome assembly GCF_036417845.1 of Apteryx mantelli. Taxonomy (NCBI): domain Eukaryota; kingdom Metazoa; phylum Chordata; class Aves; order Apterygiformes; family Apterygidae; genus Apteryx; species Apteryx mantelli. The sequence goes on from NC_089978.1 coordinate 33,041,251, forward strand.
CAACAGCAGATTTTCCTTCACTTGGGGTGTTTTGGGTCTCTGTCACCTTCCCATACATACTGCCTGGCATTTAATAAGATGTGAGCACATGCTGTGACATTTCCCTCAATGTGGTGGTGCTTTTTCCCCGACACTCTACTGATAGAAATAAATTTCCCTCCATCAGTCAACAAGTTCAAAGGTTATTAGGGACACAGGCATGCAGCATGATCATATAAACCTGCTTTCCATAAGACCAGTCTTTTTTTTTTTTCCCCTCCCATCAGCAGCCTCATTTGCTGATGTCTCTGTTTAAGGACACACCACAGATCACAAAGTTTCTCACCAAGTTTTATTTTGAAAACAAGTTAAAGACAGCACCAGGCTTATAGAAAAATAACAAGATTAATGTTTACCTTGTGGAAAAATAGGAACAGTATGTGCATGAACAGGTAGGAAACATGCTTTTAAAGTACTTCAGCATGAGTCTCGTGACAGAGAGAGTTGCAAAGAATGAACTAGTAACCATTTTCTGACATATATTTGACCTTTATTGCAAACACGCAATTTCAACATCCTGAATGTCTGTAGCTAAAGTTTTCCCAGTGGATTTTTCAGTTTGCTTAGGTCTATACCAAAGTGTAGCTACATAAATGTATTTCTACGTAAGTATCCAACTGATATCTACATGTGGTTTTAGTTGATGTTGTTCATAATTGCCATATGGCATCAAGAACAGATCAAATAAGCACAGCTTTCTGCAAGTAACAACTATAGTTTTCATCTTATATATACCACACCTATGCTAAGACTAAACTGTAAATTAAACCAAATGCAGAAGAAGGAAAAAAAATACATCGTGTATTTAAGAAACTTCCTTTAAAACAAAATGCTTTATCCTGATCCAAACATTCACAATAGCAGGAAGTTGGATGATAGCGTGTTTACAATTGTAAAATAGTTCTAAAACCAGTAAAGTATCCTCCCACTATATTAATAAAAGATCCTTTAAAAGATGAGAAATAAGATTAGTGCAAAGCCTAAATTAATACAAAGACTGAATTCATGTAAGACCAAAGATTTGGGCTCCTGTGGTGCATATTATTTAAGAATAGGTTTAAATGGGGTTATCTTTTTGCAAACAAATATGCAAGTATTCTATTAAACAGTCCTACTTTCCTGATATAATAATGCTCAAAATTCAGTAGGAATTATAGGTTAGCTCCCATACGATGGAAGTTTAGAAGTATATTCTGGGGAGATTTTCCAGCCTTGCTTTGAGTGTTACTCCCTTTTTTTTTCTCCCATAGTTTTTCCAGCAACTAGCTTCAGAACAGCAGGTACTAAGTACTAGGTACTAATGCTAAGGTACTTATCTTGTACTCTCCCCCACAAAAGGATTTTTCCATGCAAAAATCCCAATCACATCAACATTTCAAACTTGCATTCAGAACAGTAGTTTAAGTCTCCCTGGCCAGATACAGAATGGTATTAGGGATATTTGAACTAGCTCCAGACTAACCAGCAAGGGTCAATGGCACAGCCCAGCACGGTACAGTAACAGTTCAGGTCCCAGAATTGGATACCCCACTTATATTGCTTATACTGGTTCTGGATACAAGCTTGGCTTGCCTATTTCCAGACAGGGTTGCATTCCAATACCAGCAATATCCCCACACTCCATTTCCTGATTGACCTCACTGGGAGCTATAACTGCAACACATGTGACTGGCGGGAAATATCAGGCATTTAATGTAGAAGCCTAACCATGAGTTTATGGCCCCATTGTTCGGCTGAAGGGAATTGCTATATCCTTAGTAGGTCAGTGCCAAGTTATAGCCAGGCATGAGTATATGGCTACATTTGGACTTGCAAATCTGAAAGCATGGGTAGTTTCTGGACTCAGTGAGTTCAAATTCCATCTATAAGTGACAGATGCAAAATTGCCCTTTATGTGAGAGATAGCAGCTGGAATGGATGGAGCTTTGCTGTAGGATGGATGATGAGCCAGCAGAGAGTTTATGGGTTAGGACTGGAGAGCAGACCAACATGGGTGACACTGTAGTACGTGTCTGCTACAGACCGCCTGATCAAGAAGAAGTAGATGAAACAGACAACTGGAAGACTTGGAAGAAGTTTCACATTCACAGGCCCCAGTCCTTTTGAGGGTCTTTAACCACCCCAACATCTGCTGGAAAGACAACACAGCAGGGCACAAGCGATCCAGGACATTTCTGGAGTGCATTGATGATAACTTCCAGACAGAGGTGATTGAGGAGCCGGAGAGACACTCTGCTGGACCTCATACTTACAAATAAGGAAGAATTGGTTGTGGGTACAGAGACTGGGGACAGCCTTGGCTGCAGTGACTGTGAGATGTAGAGTTCAGGATCCTGGGAGAAGGAAACAAGGCAAATAGGAGGATCACTTCCCTGGACTTCAGGAGAGCAGACTTTGGCCTGTTGAAGGATCTGCTTGGAAGAATCCCATGGGAGACGGTCCTGGAGAGAAGAAGGTCCAGGAAAGCCAGTTGATTTTCACGGATCACGTCCTTCAAGCTCAAGAATTGTCCATCCCAATGTGCAGGAAGGCAAGCAAAGGTGGCAGGAGGTCTACATGGATGAACAAGGGGCTCCTGGAAAAACTCAAACATAAAAAGGAAGCAGGGACAGGTGACCCAGAAGGAACATAGAGACACTGTCCAAGCATGCAGGGATGGGGTTAGGAAAGCCAAAGCCCACCCGGAGTTGAATCTGTTGAGGGATGTGAAGGGCAACAAGAAGGGCTTCTACAGCTGTATCAACAACCAGTGGATAACTAGGGAAAATGTGGGCCCACTGCTGAATGGGGCAGGGGACCTGGTGACAGGGGACATGGAGAAGGCCGAGGTAATCAATTCCTTCTTCACCTTTGTCTTTACTGGTAAGACTTGCCTTCAGGAATCTCAGGACCCTGAGACCAGTAGGAAAGTCAGGAGCAAGGAAGACTTACTCTCGGTAGAGGTAGATCAGGTCAGGGCACATTTAAACAAACTGGGCATACACAAGTCCATTGGATCTAATGAGATGCATCCCTGGGGTGCTGAGGGAGCTGGCTGATGTCATTGTGAAGCCGCTTTTAATTATCTTTGAAAAGTCATGGTGATCAAGGGACATTCCTGAGGACTGGAAAAGAGCAAATGTCACTATTATCTTCAAGAAAGGCAAGAAGGAGGATCTGGGGAACTACAGGACTCATCTTGATCCTGGGGAAGGTGATGGAGCAAATCCTCCTGGAAGTCATTTCCAAACATGCGAAGGACAAGGTCACCAGGAGTAGTGAGCATGAATTTATGAAGGAGAAATTATGCCTGATCAACCTGATAGCCTTTTACAATGAAATGCTTCGTGGGTGAGGGCACTAGATATTGTTTATCTTTACTTTAGCAAGACTTGCAACACTTGGACAAAACTGATGAAAGTAGAGGCTAGATAAGTGGACAGTGAGGTATTCTGAAGATTGTCTGGGTTGTGATCAGCAGCACAAAGTCCAACTGGAGACCAGCCACTAGTGGTGTCCCCCAGGGGTTGTGACACTGGGGCCAACAGTGTTTAAAATCTTCATTAAAGATGTGGATGATGGGGCAGAGTGCATCCTCAGCAAGTTTGCAGATGATACAAAACTGGAAGGGGTGGCTGATGCACCAGATGGCTGTGCTGCTGTTCAGAGGGACCTCGACAGGCTAGAAAAATGGGCAAACAGAAACCTCATGAAGTTCAACAATGGGAAGTGCAAAGTCCTACACCTGTGGAGGAACAACCCCATGCACCAGCACATGCTTGGTGCCAACCACCTGCAAAACTGCTTTGCAGAGAAGTACCTGAGGATTCTGGCGGACAACAAATTGAACACAAGCCAGCATCACATCCTTGTGGCAGACAAGGCCAACAGCCTCCTGGGCTGCATCAGGAAGAGCCTTGCCAGCAGGTCAAGGGAGATGATCCTTCCCTTCTACTTCCCAGCACTGGTGAGGCCGCATCTGGAGTGCTGGGTCCAGTTCTGGGAAAGACATGGACAAGAAAGACATGGAAATACTGGAGCGAGTCCAGTGAAGGGCCACAAAGATGACTGGAGCCTCTGTCATATGAGGAAAGGCTGAAAGAGCTGGGACTATTCAGTCTGGAGAAGAGAAGGCTTGGGGGGAACTTATCCATATATATAAATACCTGATGGGGGCAGAGGGTAGGGGAGTAATGAAGACTGGGCCAGACTCTTCTCAGTGATGCCCAGTGAAAGGACAAGAGGTAATGGGCACAAGCTGAAATACAGGAAACTTCATCTCAACATAAGAAAAATTTTTTTACTGTGAGGTTGGTTGAACACTGGCACAGGTTGCCCAGAGAGGTTGTGGATAACCCATCCCCGGAGATCTTCAAAACCCGACTGGACGCGGCCCTGAGCAGCTTGCTGTAGCTGACCCTGCTTTGAGCAGGGGTGTTGGACTAGGCAGTCTCCAGAGATCCCTTCCAACCTCAGCAATTTCTATGAAACTACATACAAACTCCATAATTTAAGGCTGTCCTTTCCCAAGGTATTTGTATAGGATGGAGTAGTTGTAAACTGGCTGCTTTAGTCAGGAGCCTGCACTTTATCTTAGAAATGCACACTTCAAGAGCTTAACATACTCATATAATGATCAGACAACACTCCTGGCTCTCAGCTGGGTCACTCTTGACAGTTAGTACAGTCCAGGTTATGTAGCTCTTGAGTGATGCATGTTATTTTACAAATGCTCATGACAGGTATTTTGGGCATTAATAACTTTTTAATAAAATAAGGGAAGGTCAGCTTTCCTGCCATGAAAGTCATATTTGGATCTTCACAGTGATTGTATGTATTGTGAAAATATCAACCCAGAATTTAAACAAGCAACACAATGTTGCCTTTAAATGAAAAAAGAACAGAAAAACATGCTGCTTCTGTTCATATTTCCTCAACTATCACTTATTCTATTTTCTCCCTTTTAAAAACAGAATTGGGGGTAAAAAGCATTAATTTTAACTTAAATTTAGCTTTACAGTTTCCTCCCCTCCTCCTCTAAAAAAAAAAGTAATAATGGTGAGAGAAAATACAAGACTTTTAGACAAACAGGTTTATAAGATTTATTTTCCATTGCACATACATGGATTATATACAAGTTAGTAACATAAGTTACTTCTTAATTTTCTAAAAGATTGTTACAGCAAACACTTGCCATTTTAAAACATCAAGTCAGAAATCAATCTAGAAAGGTAAATATGACAACATTTTAAAAATGAAACAAATTGCACTTTGTTAGGGAGAGTCAAATACAGGTTTGTCTATATGTTGTAACAAACTATATAGCAGGTAATATTACAGTTAGAAGTAGCTCTTGCAGTCCATTTGTACATTAATAATTCTTTTCAATTTTACTTAATTAAAAACTGGTGGATATTTCAAAGACTTTCTCTTCCTCCTAATATTTAAGATTCATCACATGAAATGCACTACCAACTAAGTCTTTATACAACTGCTATTCAAATATAAGAAGAACACCACACCTGAAAATAAGGAAAAACTAAAACATTGATTTTACATGTATCATGAGATGAAAGGTATGGAGGGTGTTCAGCAGTAAAGCCCTGTCCACTACTTACATAAAAGAAGATTTAAAAAAATAATCACTGCACACAGTACAAAGGGTGGGGTCATACTGTAGGGTTTTAGTCTCCTGTAACAGTAATATTCCTCATTACTGTTCACAGATAAGAGTTTCCATGGCAAACCTGTTCTCAAAGTGTCGAATCTTTCGGCAATTGATGGCTTCACGCTTCTGAATTCCTGTTTGCATGAGAAAAGAACAATGGAGGGTAAACAGAAGATAAAGTGATGTATATTAGAGACATAATAATTTTACATTTACTATAAGATGTCACCAGAAATCAGAACCACCTCTTCTCAACTCCCTCTCTAGGGGAGAATACACACCCACACCCACACCCACACCCACACCCACACACCAATCAATATCACACACTTGGGGGGGGGGGGAAATCAATACATAAGCAATGATCCCAGAAGAGGTGTGGCACCAAACTGCAATACTGATTTTGTTAAAACCAACCTACCAAAACCCCCCTAGTTGTTAGTTTTAACCCAGATTCCCATCTCCCTCACTGTGTGGCTGTAAAAATGCTTGTGGGGGATATAAGAGCAAAAGAATAAGCTGCTAAAGGCAAAGAGTGGAATAGTCTCTTTTCACCAGCGGTAGCTATTTAAACAGCAGCATCAGGGAATCAGAGAAGGACTGAATTTGACCAAATTTTAGTCAAAATAATGCTCAATACCATACCTGTACTCATCATTTACCACAAGATCAACATACTAACTTTTGAATTGGATTCTGCAATTAAGATCTTTTCATTTTTAAACATTATTTAAAATTATTTTTATAAAATAATTTTCTCTTCCTCAGTTTCCCAAGCAATCAGATTCAACAATATGACTGCACTGAGTATACACTTGTGTATCTCTTCTTTAGAGTTAAAAAGAAATAAAAAGCTGAGTGAAAACAGAGTGAAAATTAAGTATTAAGGTAACACATAATATTTTCACTTGTCAAGGCTCTTCCAAATGATCCTTTTCAAACATTTTCCATGAACAAGTACCAAGCACTACAACTTTCCTGTGAAGACAACACTTAAACACATTTCACTGCTGCAAATGTGAAGGCCTGGACTCATCATAAACAACTCTGGTGACAAGAAATACCTACAGGTCTGCATTTGGACTATGAGGCTAGTCTTCCAAAATTGTCAAATATTTTTTCAGTAGAAAAATGGCTTCTCATATATTAAAGGGGTTTTTTGCTTCTTTTTTTTTGGGGGGGGGTGCGGGGGGTCAGGAAACAAGATTGAAGGAAAGCATCGCTGAAAACTTGAACCACAAAAAACATACCCATGCACACACACAAATTTTAACAGTTCCTAGCTCATTGGGGCCTTGAGCACTTTTGCACAATAAAAATGACTGATTTCCATACCTACATGGAAAATATCAGACATACTTAAGCCCACAGAGCCAGTTACTGCAATAAGCAACCCTTGCTTTAATAAAAGTAATTGCTTTCAATACAATCAAGCCTATTCATTGAATTCAAGCAGCACTGAACTTTCCACAAACACAAAAGCTTGCACTGAGTAACATTTACCCTTCATGGCTTCTTTGCGCTGTAGTTTATAGGTTTCCTTGCCATGGCAGAGGCGGTAAATAAAGAATCCCAGCTGATCCACATTTTCAATGCGATCAGTAACAATCATTTGTTCGTGAATCAGATAGGACTGAGGCAAATATGTTCCAGCCTGCGAAACAAAAATACAACAGCTCTGTCAAAACCCATCACTTCCTAACCTACATACATAAGGAACACTTTGCACTGTTTTTCTTTGACATGGCTGCCATTCAATAGAAAACATTTTCTTTCAATTCTTTCAAAATATGTTTTACCTACAGAGTTTTATTATAAACATGCAAACATGACTGTACTGTACTACAGAAAGATATAATGAGTATATGAAAAAAAGGTCACAAAACTTCCACTGATGCATAGGTCCACCACTCTTTTGTTGCAGTAACATCAGCCTTGAGCAGGAGACATGTTTTCTTCCAGGAGTACAGATTATCATGGATCAAACCCTGCAGTTCTCATACAAAATTTTCACTTAATTAACAATAGTCTAACAGACCTCAATGGGAACTTCTCCCAAATAAGAGTTGCAGAAGCACATTCTAGATAAATAACTTTATTTTTGCTGATATGTGCCAGGTGCAGTATACTCCCACTGCAGTCCATGGGGTTTTGGAAGCCTTAAACATTTCCGCAGCAAGGATTACAAATCAGATTCTAAATGGACAGAGTGTCTAGTCCTATAAGGAATTACAATAACCTCCCACAGTTGTTTAAATAGAAAAGTATTAGAAAGCCATTGTGGTACACCAGGTGTTTTAAGGCAATAAATTGAAAATGGGAAGAGACAAGATTATGCAGGCTTCCCAAGCCTTCTCTAGCCCCTTGGGTTTAATTTTGCCACAGCTGAAATGACAGAAGAATCAGGCTCTGTGCAACTTCACTCAGAACATAGTGCACCTAACAGACAAAATACAAAGCTGAAGATGCACATATATATCAACTGATATCTTAATACTGCTACTGGCACCTAATCATCAACATTTCTGAAATGTTATTTAATTTAAAGAATCCTTTTAGGGTGATTCTTAATTATGACACTAAAGAAGGTGTTGTTTGCTTTTTAAAAATAAAAAAATTGGTTATTATGAAAACAAATTTAGCTTCTGTGGCCAAAGATCACTATACTTTTTATTGTCAATAAACAGTTTGAAATTTGCATTACAAAATAAGACTGTCTTTTCAGTCTAAATGACATATTCGGAAGAAGCTGATTAAATGCTATTCTCTTGGGGAAAAAAAAAAGTTAAGGACTGTATAACATTCACTTTAAATTAGGAAACTTTTCTTTGCCATGTTCTATGAGGAAAGCCAGGGCAAATATTTTCTTTGCACAGGAACTCCCAAATGATCCCATTCATTATTTGGTGAAAAGCTCGGTTATGAAATCTCTGTATCTTAATCCTCGGTCTCCAGAATTTGAGGAGAGCGTCCCGAGGGAGCGCCGGAGCAAAGAGGCAGCGCAGATCGCAGCACCGAGGGCTCCCGGCAGCCTGCGCCCTCCAAACAGCGGGGCCTCACCACCCTCCGTGGGGCTGCAGGCAAAGGGGCAGCTCAGCAGCTATTTTCTCTGCCCAGCTCCTGGAGGAGCAATTACCCATGAATGCCACCTTTGAGATTCCTTCTGCATCACGTATGGGTAAAATTGGCCAGTTGGCTCCACAACAGGAACAAGACTGATGGACAAATATATCTGGGTTTTAGCCTTTCCCTGTCTGCACACTCAAGCAAACCACACCAATACATGGAAACATGGTTCTTCAAGCTAAAAATGTAGCTTCCTTAAAACACAAAACAGCCCAGAGCACCTCCATCCTCATAAAATTTCCTCTGCCTGTATCAGAGCTCATTTTAAGGAACTGAACATTTTAATTTTTTGCCTTGTGCAGCCAACGTGACTGCAGGACAGCGAGCAGGATTTTATTCACTTTGTGCAGCTGAACAACAGTTTCACAAATTTCTGTTACAAAACATTTAAACTGATATTCTGAGACATCAAGTGCCCACAGCATTTTGTTAATACAATGGGAATTAAACAGATGTCTCGTAAAATTAGGGCACTCACTGTTGGGGACAATGAGGAAAACAGTTTGTTTTTGCACAGTTTCTATTAAATGCATGATGCCTGGTTACCCTCCTCCTTGTAAACCAAACGTATTTGATTTAGTACAAGTGACAAACTAGGAAGTGAACAGATTTTAACACTGGAATTTGTGTGGAATCAAAAACAAAACAGCACACACAAAGCACAAAACATATGGGGTCACTGAGTTTTACAGACACCATCTCCTCTTTACGCACAGGAAATGTACATAAATGTGTGGTTAGGTAGCTAGTCTCAAAAAAGGTATCAAAAAAGCAGCAGAGGCCCCATTTGTGAAGTCATTTCCCACATGAAATTTATTTATATACCAGAACTAGCCAGAAATGGCTAAAATGATTCCTGGAGTCATAAATTTAAATCCTTGTTTGAAAGAGTCAAACCCGAAGATCACATTATTAATTCTAAAACTATAAATATTTTAAAAATCCAGTAAAATAACCCGATCCTAGATACAAGTTAACTTATCAATTCTTTTGTCCTCCTTAAGTATTTCACTGTTCTGCAAAGAAACCAGAAGGCTTACAAACAGTGCAAATACTACTTGGGTCTGCATTAAAAACATACATATGTATGTGGAAGAGAAAAAACATGGATAAATGTAATTGATATTAAATTAGCAAGAGACCACATTAGATTATCTGCCCTGGCCTCCTCAATTTCACAGGCCATTACCTTTCACCCAGTTACCACTAGGAGCAGAACAGCGGGTCTCCAGAGTGGTGACAAGCCAGCCAGCACCACAGGCCAGGCAGCTCCGTTCAATTATCGAATCCTGCTGGGAAGCAATTAGGAGTTCCTACAACGTTATACTGAAAACTCATGTTCAGCAACTGCGGTCTCTCAGTCCTTCTCAGGATCCTTGTTTTTAAGAAGACAGAACCTTTTCTAAAGGCATGGTGTTCGTTTCCAAAGATGCAGAATCAGGAATCTGACTATACTAAAAAGCATCTTGTTTGAGTGGGCTTTGCTAATCATATAGTCCAAATCTTGACCATGTCTACAAAATCTCCCTGGAAATATTATGATCAGGGACTTGCATGCAATGCCATTCCACCGCACATCGCGCAGCATATCATTTCATTGAGCATGTTCAGCAGGTCCCACACTAGCCACTGGATCAATTCAGGGCCAGCCCTATGGAGTTACGCTTTAAACAACACCCACATTAAATGATTTCCCAATATGTCTACTTTAAGTCTCTCAGCTAACCAGTTTTAATCCATTGCATACATGCTTTATGGAAACTATAGTCCTACTGGTTTTTAAATTAAAAAATAAAATAAAATAAAATAAAAACAAAACTGTAGTACTAAGTCAGACTCCTCTCCAAGAGTCTAGGCACACCACATGTACACAGTTAACTTTGTCAACCAAATTTGTAGCATCAGAGAATGAAATCCAATTCACTTGTCTTCCTCTGAAGTAGTAATTCCTTCACATTTGTAGTTAATTAACCAAGAAAGTTATAGCCTTTTTTCCCCTTTTCGCAAAGATCTCTAGTGATCAGTTAACTTTCTAACACATTTGTCAAGTGTGAACATCAGAGTTCTGGCAAAGAAAAAGGAGAAAAAGAAAAAATCTTGTCTTAAGAACAAATCACTTACGATTTAACCATACCTTGATGTTGATGAGCAACTCCAAGAAATTTTTTGGTGGCATAACAACTGAAGTGTTCAGGGGAATCACATAGCACTTATCCAGGCTAAGGTCGAGATAGGCAGTGAGTCTCTGGTGAGGAAATATTTATTTTAATCAAAGTAACTAGAACATCAGAAAATTCACATAAAGACTTTGCTAAACTGCTATTGCCTCATGTTTTTCTTCAAGTTATTGTTTTGTTCAATATAAAGTCTGACAAACTACAATTTGAGGGTATGTAAATGCAGAAACAAAAGGCAGTCTTGATGAGAGTTTAAATCTGCAACAGGGATTTGTCCAAGACAGCAGGCGATAAGTAGTTCAAATGCACTACAGTAATGGAATTACAAAAGTATATCGTTTATTCTTACTCGTGCATTTTGAAATATTAGGGCAAAAGCCTTGCTCTCCACGTTTTTATATTTTGTTATACTGTAAAGAGAAAAAGCTACTGGAAAAAAAATATAGGAGAAAGAATACTGCATGTTCTAAATAACACAAAGAAAAATCCCTTATTTTTTCCAAAATACTACTGAGTTGAAATGTTATTGATTATTCATAGCTGAATTATCGTCTTCATATTACCTGAACTGTAACAGTTGCCATTATTTGAGTAAAAAACAGAGATATAAAAGCATAAAAGCCCTGGGAATTATACTGATGAATCCTACAGCTCCATTCATGGAGCTGTATTTTGCTGCATCCATTCTTGCCAAAGACGACATTATCTCAGGCTGCTATAAGCTCTAAGGCTGAGGACATATGTAAAATACTGAGCACCAAGAGCCCAATAGTCAAAATAGTACCAGGACAGCAATCATCAGTGCAACTAATTTCATTGTATAGGAGTAAGTGCTGTGCCTATGGCAAGTGTTTGTGCACTGACCTCAAGAGCAAAGCATTAACGATACTTTGTTAATTTTGACCCATTAAATTCAGAAAGTAAGGTTTCTACAATAATATTATATTTTTCCTATTCACTTTTGACATGCTGTTTAGTTTTTCTAGTTTTCTCTATTTAGAGGCTCTGATCTTAAACAGAAGCTTCCTGAAAATATTCAAGATTATTTTTAAATGACATAGCTTAAGCAAGCAATGTTTTTCTCCAAATCTGGTTATGAATATTTGATAGCACTCTCTTTGCCTGGAAAACTTTAAAGTTTGCATTAAAAAAAAAAAAAAAAAAGGACACTTTCCCTATTCTTCTTTTTCAGCCTGGCTTTAAAAAAAAAAAGCAATTGAGCAAGGAATCTTCAAATGTTCACAGCAATGTAGCTTCCAAAAAAAATCAGCTATAGTGTATTTCAACACTGTCAGACAGTTTTCACCAAGCTGATACAGAAAAGAAGGGCTTCTAATTGTTTCACAGTACTTATCATTACTACCAAGTGCTATAGGCCCATCAACAGCCTTATCAAAAATTACTATCAAGATTTTAATCAAACTTGTTTCTATGAAAAAGGAAGGAACAGCTTCAATACCCTGATTCAGGTCATTTAGGAAACACAGTAGCCTGTAGTGCATGAGAAAAATATAGCTTCTGCCAGGCTGCTTATGACATGTAGGGAATGATCTCTTTTCCAGAAGCAGCTGGTCAGCTGCTTCTTCCCTTTGCTTTCTCCAGCCACTTTGGGGCTCGTGAGATACTCTAGGACAGCATCTCTCGGGTGCATGAGCAGGGCTAGTGACTTCAGATGCAAAAGTTGAGAGCAAAGATATGAACGCCTGTTACCAACTTCCCTTGTCACCACAGCAGTTGGGTCAGATTCTGGCTTGGTGCACTTAACACAATAAGAACTATTTTTTTCCGCTTTCTTACACTGGAGAAAAGAAATGGCTCCAAGATTTTTCCCTTTTTAAAAACAGAATTTTATCTGCACATGGTGGTTTACACACTACATCACGATGATTGTATAACGCTGTACTTTGTATGCCAGGTTAATAATTGCTTCCAGCTTGCTGATGATCAAAATGTTTCTACTGCCAAATCAGTTGAGGGTCCTCCCCACCCTTCACTTTCCCCCACCAAAATAATTAAAGAGTACATTAATCAGGATGACTGAGAGGGAGCATTTTCAAGTTTTAAATGCTTTCAGCTTCTTCAGAGATATTCCTTACCCGATGAAAGTCATGGACGATATCAGCAGGATCACTGTCAGCAAATTCAGGGACTGGTACACTGATAAATTCAACGTCTTCCTCCTCCAGTATCTGAATATTTTGCTCAATTTTGTGGTAGCGAGCACTCTGAGCCGCTGCCCCAGACTCGGGTAAACTTAAGCCATCTTCAATGTACTTTATTCCACAAAAGTACACACCGCCCTGCTAAGAGTAGTAAACAACCCAGCAACAAAAACATCAGAAACCTTATTAGAAGTTTAAAACTAATATTCTCAAACCACCATGGAGAAGAAAAACTTGCCAGACTAGATGCAATGTTTTCCCTTTAATTTGATTCACATATAGACTAAACTAGGAAACAGCTGCTATCTACAGCAACAGGAACATGGGTAAAAAATCTTGATTCTTCTGAAGCCAGTGGAAGTTCTTCCCTTGAATTCAAGGAAAACAAGATCCCCAAAGCAGGTTCTTAAAGTCTAGTCTTCCATTCTGCACCCACTATCTGTGGCACATAGTAATTATTGACTGTAGTTAAATCACAATTTAATAATAATTATATGCACACATATAGACTTTAAGAACTTTATATTCTTTTTACAAATGAGACAATTTTAAGACATTGAAACTGATCATCCAAAACACCTTTAAGAAAGCAAATCTAACTTTGAACTTGGTCCTGCTTTGAGCAGGGGGTTGGACCAGACAACTTCCAGAGGTTCCTTCCATCTTAAATTATTCCGTGATCCTGTGAAGTTCCTTAGGAGCTCTAAAAGGCTTCAGAAGTTTTGAAAGTTGGTTTCTAAAATAAATTATTTTCCATTTTGTGCATTTTTAAAAGGCAAAAGGGTATCCAAAAGAAAATAAAACAACCAGTTCATGTCTTTTGGTCACAGTACACAAGGCAGGTTATCTAAGCAGAGTGTAAAAGAGACTCCTCATTCAAAGGAAGTTATATACCAAATTTATAGGCCGGATAGTTTTAGAAACACACCTTATTGCTGAGCATATGCACATGGCATCAATTCAGAATTTCTCATTGAAAACATGTCTTCAGCGCAATGGTAGCTCAGTTATTGAATGTTTCCTTCAACCCAGCTCTCACTCATACACAAGTACCACAAGTTCAAGTTAAACAGCACTTTCAATTTCAGCTAGCTGTCATGTGAAAGGTGGAGCCAGTGTTAAGCATGAAACATGAGCTAGTAATAGAGCAGACCTTCCGCTACTCTGAGCTTGTTAATCCATCAAAATGTGCTATGCTGTTTAACCACTGTTTGCAACACTACTGCTCTCCTGTAAATTAGGTTAACTTGATAGCTAAAGAGACTAGAAAGTGCAAGTGCAATTAGAACTCCTCATACTACATAAATTTGCTTTCCACATTAGCAGCTACTAAAATGAGGGGGGAAAAAATCTTGGTAGCAGGGACAAGAACCCAGAATTTCTGCCTTTGACTTATGTGCTCCAACCAGTGGGCTAAACTCAAGTTTTGCTTATGCTCTCTCGTCCTGACCTTGTGAATCTTGCAACCCAGGCGCAGCTTCTTCAGGAGGGAGGGTGCGCTCACGCCACTTGGGTGATAGCCCAGCAAGTCCAGTGCTACCCAGTGACAATTCCCCCAGAGGAAGACAAGATTTAACTTGGATCTCCCACATTCCAGGTAAATGCTCCACTTCCCTGGCACCACTACCTTCCCAGGGCTCCTCCTGCAGTGGTGCCATTTTTTAAGGCATTAAAAAAGACATTTTGTCAGAGGTCCAATCTTGTCAGCACAGATTACGCTTGACAGAGCATGTTTAACCACGTAGGCTGTGCCTACATTGGTTGGAGAACCAAAGTCCCCTGCAGGGCCTGTTTTTCTAACCCCAGTGGGAGTTCGGAAGGAGCGAGTCATTGCACTACTCTGACAAGCGGTCTCTTTCCTGTGAGGCAGCAGTATTGTGGGCATCTAGGAAACTTGGGGTCAAACAAGAAGACTTTCAAAGAGTCAGGCCACCTTCAGTATTTGGCAACTGCTCAACAACAGGTAAACAGATGAAAATTCGGGACACTGAGGTTCCTAAACCCAACTCCTATTTGGATATAGTCCCTTCTCTAAAGGGAGGTTTTCAGAAGTGTTACTCCTTTTAATCTGCCAGCTTCATTTCTGTTCTCCTCTGCTGATAGGTAACCTTAGACCAGGCCATCCACTTTGCCTTTAAAAAAAGCTGAAGTTTTAGAAAGATAAAAATGGGAGTAGAAAGGCTACTTAGTTTAGTCTGCTGCCTTCCTTCTCTATTCTAAACAGAAAGGCACGAAGGAGAAAAACACAACCCTCCCATAACAAAATGTATTCAACTTACCTGGAATGCAAAATATTTGTACAGATAGGCACCACCCAGGATCACACCAGCCAGCATAAAGGCCAATCCAAAGCACATACACCAGCACCAAGCCCTCCTCTGCCCCACAGGCACAACATCATCAGGGTCCTAGGGATGTATCAGAGAGAGACCTTCAACACAGTGTTCCCAAGACATGCAAGATAGCAGATAGCACAGACCCAGCAAGTACAAACATTGCCTACATCAAAAAAGGGTAATGAGCACTTTATCACAGTTATTTGAAAATGTTTCTTTTTTCTTTTTCTTTTTCTTTTTTGGTAAAGTTTAAGGTGATCTATTTAAGTTGAGGTTTAGGGTAACCTGCACTAACAGTAACTTTTTAATGCCATCCTCATGGACTAAAGCAGCAGACTAAAATCTTAAGGAAGAGGAAGAAATATGGAATCTCCCAAGAAACACACAGTGAGCCATTTTACAGATTGGCTGAGAACAGATACTTTTCTGTCTGCAATCTCCATGCAGCAATAGCATACAGAGGAAGCTAATTCAGAAAGGTCAGATTCTTTTTTAGCCTACAATTTAGGTGAACCTGAAGAACAAACGAAAGGTCAGAGGTAATCACAAGGGCAAAAATATATCCTTTCCTATGTTGTTCCATCAGGAAGAAAGATACTTTACCACCTCTGCTGGCAAAACAGTATGAGTGGGATTGGGGAAACAAACAAACAAACAAACAAACAGCTTTAAGAAGTTCTAGTTTAGGCAACTTTGTGCTGTAAGACAGCATTGGCCATGCCCCACTCACTCTGCTGCATGTGTTACACTAAAGGAACGACAGGATGTTTCTCCTTCAGGGCACTAGTCTGCGTAATCCCGCAATCCCCACAGGCATCCTGAGCAGTGGATGGCTGCTTGCAAAATCTTTCCTCCATCAGCCACATCACAATGCTCTTTCCTCCCCCAAGAGTTTGCATAACTCGCATAAAAAAAGAAAAGAAAAAAGAAAAAAAAAGCAGCAGCATGATATTTCCCTAACATTCTTTGACTCATTCTGTTCAAAACCATGATATTCCTGGAAAAATATCAGAATTCAAATAAATACAAAGCAATTCATTATCCCTTCCCAACCAGAGAAACAATAGGATAGCATGATGACCACGATGAAATCATGATAACCAAGCAAAAAAACCCCAAAACAAAACACAAAACCCCCCCAGAAACAGAGGAAGAACAAGAGGCAAGAAGATGCTTGTAGTTGTAGTTGTCAGTGGATATTCTGTTTGTTTTTTTTTTCCTCTCAATACTGTAAAATTATCATCATCACAGTTTGCAGTATTTGCTAATTAAGATGATTTCCTGCTTAAACAAAGTTTCAGGTGTAGCTCCCACGCTGCAGTGTCCCACCTAGGATGGGATTCCTCTCATGTGGCCACAGCCACCTCTGAAAGACGGACACCACATGAAAACAAGGCCCTTCCTACAGGGAGTGGGGAGAAACACAGAACGACTCATCCCAGCTATCTTTGACTGGGATAAGTAGTCTTTTGGAAGTACTTATTTCTTTTCACTGATTACAGGGGGAGACTCCTCGGTCAACAAAGTAGGTACCTAATTCATAGTTAGCTGAAATTAGGTGAGGCAAAACCCACCTTTGCAGCACCCTGCAATTATCTTCTGTACATGAGTGGCAGTGCAGTTTCTTTGCCAGGCAACAGTTGCCAGTATCTGATTCAGAAATCTTTCGAGTCAAACTGAAGATAATTCACAGATTATACTTGACATTACCTTGCAAAGT
Organism: Apteryx mantelli; assembly: GCF_036417845.1. Lineage (NCBI taxonomy): Eukaryota > Metazoa > Chordata > Aves > Apterygiformes > Apterygidae > Apteryx > Apteryx mantelli. Next base: position 33,058,458 of record NC_089978.1, read on the forward strand.
GCTGCGGTAAAATCAGACTGAAAAACCTCCAAAGGTGGAGGTTTCACATGACTACTCAACTAGACAAAGCCATGGCTGATCTTGTTTTGGCAACCATCCCATTTCTAGAGGAAGGTTGGACCAGATGACCTCCAGAGATCCCTTCCAACCAGCATTTCTGTGATTCATTGCAAGACAAAGTTAGAGTGGCTTGAGAATGGTGGCCATTGACTGACAAAACAGAATGAAAAAGAACAGGCCACAACTTTAAAAAGTTTTCACATAGCTAATTATTAAGGAATTCAGTACAAAGAATTACTAGCTACGTGTTTTTTACCCTGGCTGTTTGTAAAGGCTGAGAATAGAACATAATACCCATGGTAATCTAATTAACTTTCAGGTCAGGTTAAGATTCACTGTGGATTCTTTTATAAATCATCTCAATTATAAAACTAAACCAGGTAAAACAAGGATTTTTATTTTTATGTTGCCCCTGTACCATTAGGTAACTATTTCCCTAGATACTTCAAAGCATAAAGGACATTTAATTGAAACCTTTTTAAGTAGTTATCATATAACTGGTTATAAGTTTGTGTGAGAAAAATGGATGAAAAATTGGCTTTGAGATACAATGCCAAAATATTCCCTAGCAAAGAATGTAAAGAATATCTTTATTCTCTCCCAATGCTGTTTTTATTTCCTCCCTATATTTTTTCCCAACCACAATTATCCATTTGCGAAATAACTGCCTCTTCCATTGATTCTTGCATCATTTTGTAAGTTCAGAAAGACTTACTAAATACACATCTGGGAGACTGTGAAGAAGTAATATACAGCATGAACGCCTACCCAGATATGGGGCTTACCTATCAAACTAACTTTGCATAGGCCACAAAAATAATCAGAAATGGAAATGCAACTTTTACACTTTTACCACACTAGGAGGAACCAAAAGGGCCGGTTTATCAGTATTCTACCCTAGATACTTTTGCTTGGTATACTAGATGACAGATGTAAACTATGGGTTTTAACATATAAACTATAGGTTTAATATGATTTTTTAATCCTCTACCAGCAGCTAAAATTTATCATTACTATTTGCGAAGGCATCCCTAACTGCAGTACATTATGATATTTTGTATTTATGAAGCTGCCTGTTGCAGTGATTTGCTCACATCCTGCTGAAAACAGCACACCAAATTCTCAAGACACCCGGTTTAGCCTCTTGCATGAAAGTACTGCATCTCAAGAGAGAGGAACTACAAGCATTAGGTAGCAGTGAAAACATTTTACGCTGCTGAAGAAGAACAAAGAATTGATTTCCTCTTCTGAATCTGAAAACTAAGTACATCACCAAGCAGCCACCTTAAAATTTTATAAATAATCTACTGAAGCTAAGTTATACTCACATTAGTAGCTGTCCTGTGGCTAAGCTGGCTAAGCTTTTGTATTGTTGCCATGACAGCTTAGTTTGGGCTGAATTGACCCAAAAGAATAATTTGTCCCTCGCTATATAAATCTGACCCTCTGCACTACAAGAGAAGAAAGTGTGATTGATGTTCACCCTCCTTCCAGGTGACTCCTGGTCTGAAAGAAAAACCATTAGCTGAAAGTAGATCCCCACTAATAGAGATGGTGCTGAATTAGTGCTTCTCCCCATCGGCGCGACTGCACTTTGTGCCAAGACAGCACTGCAGGCTTCTGAAGCCAGAATGCAACACAAGGTTGCGGCCTCACTCGCTCATTTTTCTCTCAGTCAGCTTTCCACTGCCGGAGATATCTGACAGCAGGAATTATCATGTATTTGAGGTGAGGATTGACTTCTAAAAATATGCTTCTTTTCTATCTTTTATGAGCAGTAATAACCAGGAAGTGCTGTTCCAGTCCTTTTGCTTCCCCTCTTCTGCTTCATCCCTGTCCCACATACTTCCTGCTCTTTGCTGAATCCTCGACCTCAGGGTGATGCCATAGAGCTAATCCTCTTTGATGCAAAATGCCATAAGAGGAACTGGATACAAGTCGGATACTGGCTTGTTTCCCTTGATGAGTTGTTTGTTCTAATTGGAGAAATTTTGATTAGCCTGTTTCCCATGGACAAGATATAAAACAGAAGCATCTCTCTGCCCTGCTTTCCTTCACTTGTATACTAAATCCTACAGTGTTTAAACTAAACGGTTCAGAATTTACAACCTGAACACTTCAAGCTCTGGAGAATCAATTTTCTTGTAGATCGAAAATGAGATGTACTAAATTATCCCTCCTTCAAGATTTAAAGATTTTGGCAAGGTTCTCTTAAGTCTGTCTTCTTGTCACAAAGAAGTTTCAAATACGACTGTAGTTTTCAGCAAAGATGCCTTCATGTGGTGACCATAACAGGTAATGCAAAGCAGCACTCACTCATTACTGGAACTACAAAACACTTTCAAGTTGGACAAATGATATCAGAAACTATTTGACAAAGTACTTCTTAACTAGGCAGATCTTCACAAGAACACGTATTGACAACAATTAGCTTTAACTGGTCTGGACTGGATTAAAAGAAAAAAAAAAGGTATTAACCCCTAAACATGCAAACTTCAGCAGTTAAGAATGGCTACTGGCTGTATATTCTCTTGCTCTTTTCGTTCAGTTTTAAGGTTACTACTTTTTTCTTTTTTTTTTTTTTTTTAAACAAAGTACTGAATTTCAGAGGGACCAAATTCATGTTTGGGGTAACATCACAAAATTCTGATGACAAATTCTAAAACTGAGCCACAAATGCGTATAATTAGATTTGGTAATTACACAGATTTTCCCCTTGTGACTTTTTGTACATAGCGGAATATAATTGCTTTAAAATTATAAAAGTAAAGCAGTCTAAAAATTCATAAGGCATATGTCTAGTTCATATTAGAAAGGGTGAGAAGGAGATTATCAGATATTCTTTCTTCGCCTAAATTAAGGACAGATCAAATTATATGATTAAAAGATTAGGTATGATTCAGTTAGATATGAATTCATCTAAACCAGATGTGATGGATGTGCTTGGATGTGCTGTGTGGGGTCTAGAATATTTTGTGACTATTGGGCACCTATGCAAAAGATAATGGCCCGACTTTAAGACTAGGTATGGTAGAGATAAAAATAACTTGGTGAAAAAAAGAAGAAAAAAAAAAAAACTTTCAGAAGCGCCACACTGTCTTTGATCCACAGAGAAAATGGATGCAGAGTATTACTAAATAGTATTAAATAAAAATATATTTACAGCATAATACACAAATAGCCCACAATTATGCATCTGAGAATAACATCTAATCTATATATACAGGGGTTTAAGAGGGTAGAAATGGTTGGAAGCTGTTCAGAATTGTTTTCTTCGGAGCCCTTTGTATCCCAGTTAGTTCACATGGGCTGACAGAATATAAATTAATGATGGATAGCAGTCCCTAAAAGTGTTTGTTAATGAGGGAAGTTAACGTCTTGAAATAAAAGTGACCAGTGGCTGTATAGGCTCAATTCTGTTGATCAAGCTTACCTGTTCTGACTTGAAGATCTGACATCTTTAAAAAACCCTCTCAAAAGACAGTCAATTTAAAATGAACTTAGTTTAGAAGGAGCTTTGCATTCTGCCCATGGTATTCCTGCCTGAAGACTGCTCCAAGCTGGGGTCTATTTATCACATATTGTAGATGGGAAATTAAGGCAGGCTTTTGCAAGACTCCTCACTTAGCTGGCAGATGCTGCTACTCTGGAAGGCCATCATACTGATCTGCCTTTCAAGCAGCAATTTTATGCTTCCTTATAAAATTAAGCAGAAATCTTAAGCACAATGATCTTTTAACTTACTGTTTGGAAAAACAGACTCTATATACAATAGATGCTCCATAGATCTCTTACTTGTTACAAGCAGTGATGTAGTCTGTCTACTCTGGGACGGTAAAGCCTGAAAACATGCTACGGTTGTTTATGTGCAGTTGGTATCTGAACACTGTCATCCTTCTGCGGCAGCACAGCCAGTTCCTCTTCTCTCAAGATGGACAGCGACTCGTCCAGCTGGCCCAAGGCTGCCTGCCTACAGACTGGCATGGAAACCAAACAGTAATTCCGGTGTTGCTTGCTGCAGTCACGTAGTTTGGATAACCAATTAAATTAATTATGTAGAACTATCTATTAGGTAGTTGCTACTATTAGCTTTTTCCTCTATTTCTAATATCTGTATGCTATTTTCTATACAATACATACATCATAAATACAAAATTTATTGTATAGCACTGGGAAATACAGTAGTATCAAGGAAACACATTCCAGGAGGCTTCCAAAGACAAAGGTCTTTTTGATAAGGGTTGCATGCTACCATACAACACATTTTGGGGGTGTTTTACTAAAAAAAATGAGGTGTCTGGCAAATTAATCATTTCATAGTTCAAAACATCACAACCATCATGGAACAAAAACACTAATGTAAGCAGCCAGCTGAAGATCACATTAGAAAGGGAAGGAATGATTAAGAGATCGGTGCTGGTGGATGGGAAGGGAGTTGGATGTATCTGGGAAGATGGTGGTGAAAGCAGAACAAAAATAAAAGAGAAAACAGACAAGAAAATGAGAGCAGGAATAAAACTAGAGAAAAACATGGAGGAACATAAAGAGTTCAATTTCTCTGCAGGAAGTCAAGAAAAATTACAACTGCAAAGTGAATGTAAAGTATCTGAATCAGCAGTTCACCCACAGCTATGTGATAGAGGGACAATAAAAAATGCCTTGTATTGGAAGAGCAATCCTGCAACTCTGAACTGCTGTGAGTAATCCCGATTTACCTAAGCATTCCCTTGAACTTCTGAGAAAGAGATTACAGAACCTGATAACAGCCAACAATTAAAAAGGACACTTAAAGAGATTCAGAGGGAGATACTGGGGAAGCCTGTAACTATTTGGTCTGCTGCTTTGATTGAATTTAAGAGCAGTATTGTTAAGAGTGGTAAATTTTATTGTTAGTTTTGGTCTTATATAGACTAGAAAAATGCAAAAAATCCAAGCACACTTATTTAAACATCCCAAAAGTTCTGTCTTTGTAGACAAGGCAAGTGATTTATTCAGGTAATTCATATCTACACCTTTTGGCTATATCCTCATCTCAGGCTGTCTGCAGCAATTGTAGAATGAACCATACATAATGTGTTCCCCAAATTGTTCCTTCTGTCTCTGTCCAATTCCTGTCTCACACCACCAAAACCAGAGGTTTCATGTCTTGCCGTAATTTCCCTCCTATCCCATGTCTCTGCTCCCCATATCTTTCCCCCTCCCAAAGTAGAGGGTTCTCTGTTCTCTGCCACATGCCGAGTACCGGGCACACCTCATTTCCATTTCCTCCCTTAATTACTGCTCTACAAGACAGATTGTTCAGGGTGTCACTGTGCTACACTCTCTCGGAAAGATGAGCCGGGCTGTGGCTACAGAAGTGCTGCACCTTTTGCCTGCCACGCTGACCAGCGCTTCTGCGCCTCTTGTCTTCTACTTCCACTGTAAATGCTCAGGGTAAAGAACTGCCCTCCTCCTCTTTTTTTTTCTGTACAACAGCACAACAGGATCTTAATACACATACAGAGTTTCTCCATAGCACTAATGTTATATAGCAAGAGGATTAATGAATACGCCTAAGCAATAGCTTCATCTTAAAAAAAAAAAAAAAAAAAAGTTCCAGAAGTGCTAGGTCTGTGCTAGACAAGTATCAAAGCTCTGCACAACCTTATTTCCTTTGCTTTAAGGCTTTACGATTCTTCCTCCTCCTCCTCACCCCTCTGCCCCTCATCACAAAACCTCACAAAAGCATTCCTGTCCATGATACTTATAACACTCTCAAAAATATATGGTGTTTTTAACTGTCCAGATGCTGAATTCAGAAGTTCTGGCGCCACTGACATCCACACAGCCATGCAATTCCCATCATATAGAATATAAAAAGTTTTCATATGTTTAGCCAGTGAAGAAGTGCTAGAAGCCAGTTCTTATATGATACCTAAATGTGTAAGAATCTAATTATACATTCTCATAAATTAAAACTATGAACATTTGTTCTGCATTCCACATCATTTTTTCTGAAGTATTTTAAGAAAAGAGATATGCCCTGATGCAGCAGTTTGCAAGGCATAGACCAAAACACATAGATATCTTGCACAGATATCTTGCCAGAGGTGCCTGATGTATGTTTATTATGTCAAACCAGAAGCCCCCAAACCAGGAAGTTATACCGCACATCCTTTAGAACAAATTTCGCTTTCAGAAAACAAAATCACTGCACTCTTTATGGAAGGCCACATACAACATGTCAAGCATGACTTTTCTATAAACTGTACAATTCTGAAAAATGCTTCATTTTTACACACTGCCAAAATAAACCCTTTTCCCACCCACACCCATTATTTGACTTGAAATCGACTTGCATTCTACCATACTTAAAACCACACTAAATAAATCTATAATTTTTAAAATGAAATATTTATTTTCTTCTGAATTAGTGTTTTAAAACAGGCACTTAAAAGGTACCTATTTCACTTTAAAAAAAGATCAATACTAAATTATGTTTTTGACCTTGATTGTTCCAGTCCCTGTCTCTTCCTTATTCTGCTCGCTTCTTTATCTGCATATTTCTCTGCTTTTTTCATATGACTGCCTGAATCTCAGACATTAGTATGATGAAAAGCTATGCGGATTTAACCCAGATTTCTCTCAAAAGCCTTGTTTCCCAAATGGCAATGGCTCTTTCACCCAAGAGATCTCATTAGCATGCACATACACACCACCACGCCCCAGAATTTAATAACTATTCCCAGTTCAGCCACAGATGGTAAATCATCTCAAGCAAGTTACAAACATTGTGTCTCAGTTTCTCTTAAATAAAAGCAAGCTAACCTAGAATCACAGAATCACTCAGGTTAGAAGAGACCACGGGAGGTCCCTAGTCCAACCTCCTGCTCCAAAGCAGGGTGAACACTGACCTCAGACCAGGTTGCTCAGGACTCTTGTCCAGTCAGGTCTTAAAACCCTCCAAGGACTGAGACGCCACAGTCTCTCTGGGCAACCTGCTCAACATTTAATTCTCCTCAGAGTGTTTTTTTTTTTCTTTATACCTTGTTGGAACATCTCTGGTTTCAATTTGTGTCCATTTTCTTGTTTTCTGCTGTGCACCTCAGTGAAGATCCTGGCCCCACTTCCTCAGCAGGCTCCCTCAAGGTATTGGGGAACTGCCCTGAGGACCCCCGAAGCCATCCCTTCTCCAGGCTGAACAAGCCAAGCTCCCTCGGTCTCTCCTCACCAGGCAAGGGCTCCAATCCCGACCATCCTGGTGGCCCTGTGGAAATCCCTCCAGTCTGTTGATGTCTTTCGTGTACCTGAAGGCTCTCAGCCTTCATCACTGCCAGGGCACACCGGTGACTCATGCCCAACTTGCTGCCCACCAGGTCCCTGGGTCTTTCTCAGCAGAGCTGCTTCCCAGCCAGGCAGTCCCCAGCCTGTACTGATGCAGGGGTTAGTCTGTGCCAGGTACAGGACTTTGCACTTACCCTCGCTGAAACTCATGAGGTTTTGTTCAACCCATTGCTCTAGCCTGTCAAGGAAGTCCCTCTGAATGGCAACCCTGCCCTCAAATGAACATACCTTACTAATATATATATATTATTGGATTAAGGTGTGTAATATCTCTACAGCAAGCTGAGTTCTCTGAGCAGGAAGTGTTTTACAAGCAAATACAGAATGGCATTTAATTATAGCACTTAAAAGTATCAACACAGAAGAGCTGACCTTGAAAAGCTCACATTTAATTACACTCCCTTTCTAAAAGAAACTATTCTAACAGTCTAAAGGGCTTCACTGCAATTAGACTATTCAAAGCTTGAAGTGGAGCATATGCTCCAGTACTCAGTTCCTCGCTCCATCACACCTTCCAGAAACGCAAACACTGGCAGGTATTCAAACACCTTGCCAGCTACCAAGGGAGAACTTCCTATAACTGCAAGCTTCAGACAAGACAACTCATCGCTATATGCGGCAGCCCTGAAAAGTCACATTCAGCCTCCCACCCTGCAGAGGACACTGCCTTTTCAAATACGTAACTGCAAGGGTTTTCTGCATAGACGGCATCTTAAAAAAAAAATAATAATAATAATAATAATAAAGACTTTGATTCAGCAGCCACGTGAGACTCAGGAGCCATGGGACTAAATCAGCGCATGGGTCACACAGCGAGAAATTCACCCCAGAGATCACTGCCCCCTCCCAGTCACGATTCCCCCCCATCCCCCAATGTAGTCTTTTCCCAGTCATCCCACCATCTCCTTCAGTTGCCCACCATCCTACCCCCAAAACGGCAGAAAGCCGCCATCAAAAGCAGAGGAGTCTGCTGAATCTTTGAGCACCTGAGGAGGAAGAGAACCATGAATTAGCCAAGGATTTACGTTCAAGGAACTCTCCTCTTAAAATACATGTGAGTTATATATATATGTGAATATCTGAAACTATTTGGAAAGGGCAAACAAAATGTCAATTTAATTTTTTCCATGACCTTCATCATAACAGTTGGGCAAATATTACTTTGCCTGTTTTTTTCATGATAAATTTTGAAAGGCTGTTGCACAAAGGACCCTTGCTTGTCAATGCAGCATATATCATTCAGAGAGGAGGTGGAGTCTTTTTATGTCCATTAAATCATAGGCCACGTGATGTCTGCTGCAAAAACATTTTTGATTTTATTGCAGAGCTCAGTCTTATTAATTCTCTCTTTCCTTTGGTTTACCACATCTGTAAAATTGGGACACATATCCCAGTTTTATGAATTAGTATCCTTTTCATCTGTAGATTCAAAGTAATTTCCACTGAGGATAAAAAGCAGTACATAAATAGTAGGAAAATGAATGTTGTATTATTCATATGGACCAGGAGACGAAAACAGATAATGCTAACCTTTGTCAATCGTGACATAAATGGAAAAAAGGAACCTATGCAATACCAAACAGAACACATCATTACCTTCCAACTGTAGTTCTTACATTTGAAATATATCATAAGGTTTTCAGAAGCACAGAATAAAGAACATTTAAAATAGTTAAGACTTAATAATGCAAGATTTGCTCTAGAAGATACTTCCTGAGAGTCACAGACAGAATTATTTTTCTTGTGTACAAGTTATTCAGTATCTGTAGCTAGTGGCTACTGAATAGAAAAGATGTATAATGCTGACAAATAATCCAAAACACTACTTCAAATTTAGAGTAAAAGCAAGTATGCTTACCACTCTTTTAACCCTCCCCCAAATCACTATTAGCATATATCAACAAATAATAAACTGCTGACAGGAAAAATAAAACATGGAAAATATCAGGCAAATATTAAAAATAATTATTGTAGATTATAAAAAACAACTGTTAGATCATATTTACAATTGTGAACATTTTCATTAAAACATAACAGGAAAAACCATATATCTATATTTCAATAATAGTTTACTTTTGAAATATAATTGACATTCATATGTTGTATTAGACATTCATTATAATGGAAAGAAGTCTAAACCATTTGGACATTTATTTTGAAAATATCATTCAAAGAACATTTTTTTGGAATGTTTGTTTTTATAGGAAAGTTTAGCTTTTCATCTTGATCCAAATCTTCAGAAACGAACAAAGTTTCTAAACTTCAGCAATTCCCAGTGAACAGAACTTTTGGTTCCAACAGCCTCTACTTAAAAATGATACTTTATACAACTATTCAATGCAACTGTCTAAGCTAGTGTCTTGGAGCTTATCAGAAACAGAAGAATACTGTATCACAGAGGGTATTTGAAGACATGACTGAACATAAGAAAACTGTTTACGGCATCAACAACCATAACAATACATTACAGTGCAGGAGAGCTTTTCTAGATACTGCACTGTACAAAGATCCATCTAATTACGGACTTCAGTACATGACAATGTTATACAATAAAAATTTTCTAAATAAGTTTTTTGGGTGGGGGAATATCAGCCAAGTATAAGCTTGCTAATCTGAAAACAGAAATTATTTAGAACTGTCTGTATAAAATAACATTCTCCTTATCTGCCTGCTCATCCCTATACTGAATTCATGATATTTATGGACATCGACTCTTGTTTGGGCAGCCAAAAATGTAAATGATACAAACAACTGAACAAGGAGTTATCCCAAAGGTCTGGTAGAATACATCCTGTGTAAAATATTAAATATAATTCTCCTGAAAAACAGGGGAAATGGTTGCATTTCCAAACCAACACTTTGTATTTGTTACTCAGGTCAGGAAGAGATGAGTAACAAAAAAAGGAAGTGAGATATGGACCGCTGACAGAAATCTGCTGTCCCACAAGTTCATTTCTACTGCTTGAAAATTAAGGGGGGGGGGGAGGACAAGCTCTGCAAGATTCCTTTTTGGACTTTCTAACCTCTGATTCCAAACTTCTAAGCTAGCTTTCAAATTGGGAGAGATTTTCAGAGCAGCTTGGGGAGCTCAAACTCTTAAAGGTCTGAATTGTTTTTTGAGTATTGTTCTCTCAATTGCTGGCCATGTCTACCGAGTAGCTTCAGGGGACAACCATCTCAAAACCACAGTGATCTTGTTTTCAAGAAGCTGCACTACTTAACCAGTAGCACAAATCACCGTGCAAGGAGAAAGCGGGGGTTAACATCAGCTGCAAGATTTCTCTCTACTTGTGAGAGGAACAATCCCTGCCACAAATTCTGTTGATGTAAAGTCAACTTCCTTGACTTCATGCTTACACATATCCATGAAACCAAATAAGTAACAAACCTGGGTGCTCTCATGCCTGAAATTGGTAGGTTTGGTTCTGGGTATCTTCCTTAAAAAATACTCCAAAAACAAGAGAGGTGAAGGGGGAAAAAATTCAGTTTGCTGAATTTTTTACTTCTGGTCCTCTTTTGAATAACCATGCCTTAATCCACAATGCTCCAATAGATAGCAGAAGCTGGCTGGTTTAACCACCTAGTGGCATCATGGAAAATACAAAAGAAAGTCCCAAAGAAGGTTGCTCTTTCTCTATTAGGGAGTGGTGAAAGACCTATAGAAAACTTTAGCTGGAAGAATTAGGACTGTGAAAGAAATAAACCCCTCTAGTTAAAACAAAACAAAACAAAACCCAAACACACAACAACAACCCCCCCCAACTACAGACATATCGCATAGTAAGTGGAAAATCCAATTTTCCTGATAGCAAAACAATAAGCAAATTTATTACTATTTACTAGTATAGAATAGCAACTACAAAGCTAACACCTGTATTTCAGAAACATCTAAAATCAATTACACAAAATCCAAGGGCTTTTCTACATGGAAAAAAGGGCTCAGTAGTTGCTCAACAGCATTTCCCAGGTGGGTCCTCTTATTCTGCATTAAAAGCACCTATTTTAGTATGCTTAAAAGATTAAACTAAACTGGGGGGGGAAAAAAGAAAAAAGGATTAATTTTACAGTGAGGAGTAATAAGAAATAAAAGCAGAGGTAATAAGGAATAAATGCAGGAACAATAAGGAATAAGTGATAGGCATTTCATGCAGAAAAAGGATTAACACTTTTGATCTTTAAACTCTTTTTAAGTAGCAAATTCTAATGCATAGACCACTGCTAAAGCTTTTTTCAAGCTGTCGTTCATGTGATACATCCTCTAGTCTCCTCCCCCCTTCTTCTCCCCCCCCCCAATTACACTTATTATTGTCTGCATAGGAGGTTATTAGGCAAATTTTGGAGTGGTCAGAATTACTTCTATGCCACATCATCACCATACTTTGGCTGCAAACTCTCTCTAACAAGCCCAAGGAAAATTATCTGTTTGAGAGTAATCCTGCAACGGCAAACAGAATTGTGGTCTTCATGCCACCGCATTGGAAAAAAGCAGCAGAACAAGACAGTTAAAGAACTAGGCCAAAAGCTCATTCCATGAATCTTTATTTTCTGAACATTTCAGAGTCTTTGACTTTATTCATGAACATCATCTGGTTTACCGCTATCTCTCTGAAATCACTGGAAGTTCTTGATAATCAAAACATAAAAGCGTTACTCTGCTGATCCTCTTTCAATCCTAAGTTTTTCATTTGCTTTAAGACAAAATGCCTCCCAGGACTTTCTGCATAAAACCAATCTTAATAAAATGCTAATTTGTGCATCTTTCACATTTACACTTGTGATCTAGATCTATTTACTGTCCTATAGAAACTCAATGCCTGTACAAATACTGGAGAGGGGAAAACAAATGTCTCATATGCTGTTTTGGAAATGTGACTTTTTTCCATTCTATCAGAACTCACTCTTCTAAATACGTTCTCATATTGCCTTCAAACCCTACTTGAAGCTAAGCATCTTCCAGTGATGAAATAAGTGATATGAATAACACAGTTGTCAGGTATGGTTTATTTTCCTTTCCTCAGAAAAAATGCATATGCAGTGCAAGTTCTTTGTGGAAAGGGGGAAAAAGATTTGGCTTTAATATACTATACTTGAGAAGGCAAAGTTCAAGGAGCATACCTTGCATTTACCTTGAAGGGATCAAGTTTTGCAATGGCATCAATTCTTTTGTCTGCCATCAGAGAACAAATTCCCCAGAACTCGGAGATCCAAATATCTCCACAGCTACATAACATCACTTGTTTCAATACTGCTAAAACTGCTTCAATACTGCTGTGTATTGCTTAGCCTCACCTACTAAAGCTACAGATGACTCTATTGTATTCCAAAATGCTTTTATTTATGCTCCAAAACACACAAGCTCAAAAAAGCCTTATTCGAGAGAGTTTTGCATGTCAGTAGGTGTAGGTCTGCAGTTCTGCTAACAAAGTATGGAAATGTGTCAAGGAGAATGCCGAAGCCTTGCTGTCCCTCAAGAACGCTCATTTGCTGCTGGAATTGTCACCTGTAGAGAGCATCCACTCCTCACATGCTATTCTGGGACTGTTTTAAGCCTTGTTCAGGCATGTTCATCCCCTGATAACTGTGCAAGATTCCAAAGGACTCCTAAGTAGCTACTGTGAAACTAGACAACCTTTTGACCCGTTTAATAAGCGTCTGTAGTTCTCATTTCTGAGTAGGCAAAGCAGTAATAAGACCTGGCAAAGTTAAGGCAGATCCTGTATCTCTTCCTCAACTGAAACAATTTACAGCTCTGCATTAAGGAAATCATAATCAAATAGCCTGCTTCTGTCAGACTCTGGACAGGGTCAGGAGGGTTTTCTCCCCAGCGTACAATTAGCCAGCTGTATTTTCTTTGTTTAGCGGTAGAAACAACAAACCCAATTTGGTAGCCTATCTGGAAACAACATCGCCCAGAGGAGATCCGAGTTTCAAGGTAATATGGAAAACCTTTATTTTCAGGAACTTGTCATCTTCGTCCTGCTTACACGGCTCAACTGCTCACCAAACCCAGTATCAGGAAGGAACTTCCCAGCTCAGGGTGGATTTGGGGAATCTATGATCTTCCAGTAGTCAGAGAACAGCTCTACTGCTTGAACAAGTAGGCATACAGATCACCTAACAGATTTCCCATAATTGCAGGGAATTTGAGCAATGATCCTGCCTCTTCTGTTGTGGTACACCACTGTTAACTGTTCTCAGGACTTAAGTGTTTTGGTTCAAGTTTTATAAATTGAGTACGTTTGAGTTTTATAAATTCAATATGTTCAGTCAAAAGGGTGAAATTTAACCACTTGCTGTAGCCGAGGGATGTCACTTAAAAAACAAAAAACAATAAAAATCTTGTGATCCTTTTTGGGCTTTGAACTGACACTGGATTCTGCACATGAGAAACCTGGCTCCATTAAAAACAACAGCAAAACCTACGCTGGGGCAGAATTTCATGCTAGAAATTCTGCTCGAGAAAGTAATATCTGTTGAATTTCATCACAAAGGTTTAGGAAATTAATGAGCAGTATCTCTTTTGCAGATCCAACTCTGTAATTTGGAGGTCTAACGCACAAAAAGATTATGAAAGCATATGAAAACAGCAAGGCATGCATTTATCTGCAGCTGGCCATTTTTCAAGTTTTCATGCTCTTTACAAAGAGCTTAGATCAAATTATAGTAGTTCTAATTAAAAACTGGTTTTGATTACGGGAGCACAAAAAAAAAAATGCAACCCAAACCTTTACATTTTGTGCAGTTTTCCACTTCAAAACCGGGAAAATTTGGTTGTTGCGCTGCTGTCCACTGCTGCTCGCAGACGGGGAGGGAAGGTGCGAGCGATCAGAGCTTGGGTACTGTTTTGGGGAGGGGGACAGCAGCTCTTTGTTCCTTTATTCAAACCAACACGCCAAGTTTCCACACAAAGTTTGCTGCGGCACGCAATTACCGGGCTCTGGAAACAAGCTCCTATTTCCCCACCGTAAAAAATAAGTAAATAAATAAATAAAAGTGGTTCCTAGCCTAAAGCAGCGCAAGTTGCTAGATTTGCTAGAATTTACCCACGCCGCCGAGGGGGGTTAAGCGTTGCCCGAGTGCCCGACGCGATCCGTCTCCTCCGCGCCGGCCAAATCCTGCAACGGACCAACCGCCCCCAACGGCCCCCGCCTCGCGGCCGCCCGGCTGCGCGACCCCGGGGGACGCGACCGGTCCTGCCCGCCGTAAGGGGAGGGGGCCCCACGGCACGCCGCAAAAGGGGCGGAAAGCGTCTTAAAAGCCCAGCTGGACGCGGTCCAAGCGCTGCCGGGCTCCAAAAAAAAAAAAAAGCAAAACCCCCCAAAGTACGAAGAAACGGGGCTTTAAAGCCCGTTCTCACGTCAGCCATTTTAGAAGCAGCGGCAGCAGCAGCAGCCGCGCTGGGCACACGGCTCTGCAGCCCGGCCCGCCCGCGTTTTACTGTGCTTAAAAAGAATTAAATTGGCCCCGGCACCCCCCCTCCCCCCGTCCCCTGCGAGCTGCCGGGCGAGGTCGCGGAGCCCCCCAGCGCCCCGCTCGGCCGGGAGGGCGGCGGGCCCCGGCGCCGGTGCCTCCCGCCGCGGGGCCGCGCAGCTCGCCCGGGCGCCCGGCGCCCTCACCTTGGCGTCCGGCGGCAGGATCAGCACCTGGCTGTTGTCGTCCTCCTTCTTGGCCGCCTCCTTCTGCGCCAACGCGGAGTTGAACGACACCTTCACCATGGCCGCAGCCCCAGCAAGCGGAGAGGGAGGAGGAGGAGGCCGGGAGGGAGCGCGGCGCGGCGGAGCTTCGCGGGCTGCCTCTCGCCTGCCTCGGCCCCCCGCTGCCGCCTCGCCGCGACTGCTGCCCCCTTCCCCGTCCCTCGTCAGGCGGCGGTGGCGGAGGAGGGCAGGGGGCGGGCCGCTGCCTGCGGCGGGGCGGGCGGAGCAGGGGGAGGCGCGGGCCGCCCCCGCGCCCTGTCCGCGGGGCCTGTGCAGCGCCCGGCCCCGGCCCCGGCCCCGGCCCGACCGGGGAGTAGCCGAGGGCCGCTGCGCCCCCGCTTCGTGTCGGCCGCCCCGAGGCCCCGGGGACGAGCGCGGGGGCCCGCGGTAGCGGTGCAGCGCCCGGGCCTCCCCGGGCTGCCGCTGTAGTTAGATGGAAAGCTTGCAGAGGGGAGGAGAACCTCCGAAATGCTGCAAGCGGCGTGGAGGTGAGCCCCACTCGGTGGTTATGTCCCTCCAGAAGGGCAGGAGTTAGAGGGAGGCCTCTGCGCGGAGGTGCGGAGACCGTGGCCTTCGCCCTTTCAGAGGCCAGTGGGTGTAAGGTGTCAAGCACACGTGGCATCCAAAGCTGGGTCGGGTGTTATCAGCAGGACGCAGCCATATTCCGCGTATTGTTGTAGTCTGCTTCGTTTCAGTGACTCAGCTGGGCAGAGTTTATTTCCTAGCAAGAGCGGGGTAGGGTGACGCGTCTCATCGCTCAGCCAGGCTCCCGGCACGCTGAGCTCGACCCTTGCACTCGGTGGGCGCCCGCCGGCTGGCTCCACCAAAGCCTGTTCTTGCGCTCTAGGGCATGAGGTGGCAGCACGACTGAAGTGTCCTTACGCTACGTGCCCGGTCATTGGTGCCCTTGAAAATTTCCACCTCGAATGGTTGACAGAAAGCTAGTTTAACCTGGTTCATCCCATCACCACAAAGTATTTCCACCCAAATGTCTATGGACAACTTAATGAACTTTGTTGTTGTTGTTGTTTTTCCTGATAAAACTGTAAAGCCCACGAAGCAAAACCTGTTAATTATGCATGATCTCAGGGTAAAAGAGCTGATCACACAGTTTGCACCCAAGCCTATAAATTGTCTCAGGTGTTCCAAGAAATCTGTCTTAACTCTCTCAAAACTCAACAGCAGTTAACTGAACCATTTGCAGATATTCTGCTGCGGTGTAAAAAGTCATTCATACAAAGACCGGGTGGAATATAGGGATTTCTCGAGGTCCTTTACAACCAAATTTGGTATGACCGGAAGGTTTTACTCAACTCTAGTAATAACCTTCATTAAAAAATATTCAAGCGTTCTACATCAAAACCATACAATATTTTAATAATATGCTATCATAAGCTACAGTCTGCTAGGCCACTATTGTGGATTTTTTGTAAGGGACAAACAATCAGTTCAGTTTTCCTGAATTTTGCTTTGCTTTGTTCTCTTTAATGATATCTTCAGATATTCTTCACAGAAAGATGGGTATGCAAAAGACAGTTGAAGGCTGAGGCAAGGCATTTTATTATTATCTAAGTCAAAGTAAATCTAATTCTTTCCCGGTGGCAGCATACACTCTTATCTTTCAAGATCAAATACTCTCTGTCTGCCTTTTGAAACATATTTACAAATAATGCTGGTTTACCACAGGTAGATAAGAGTAGTCTCTTAGGGTGTGGCTACTTCTGTCCTTTCAATTAATAAGAATTTAGGATATTTGAGGTTCTTTCTATTAGAGAGAGAGGCTGATAATGAAATTTTTTTGACAGTCCAATTTTATTACTAAGAATGCTCGTTTCCATGAACAGAGTAAGAATAAAGCAACACGAGAACCTCTCTGCTTACTTCCAGACTGTGCTTTGCATCTCAGTGCTTCCTCTCAGACTGTGGTTTCGCAGACAGCTGAGCCGATCTGATGACTCAGGTTTTTCCAAAAGGAAACCTTACCGCGTCTTCCTCCTCATCTTGCCCTTCATATTCCCCTGCTTCCACCAGCAGTCCCACCCCTTGCCTATGCTACATGTGTGACCCATGCATGAGCCAATTCAATTTACTAATCCAGCAGAAATTTATCTAAGTTTTTCTTCTGGGTTAGTTTTCTGCTGGGTTGATGAGTTATGTCAGTGCAGAGAGATACAAAAAGCAGCACCAGGGTAAATAGTGGGGCCATGTGGCCAAGAACTGAGAGGGAGAAGAAAGAGAGGAGGAAGGCCTCCCCCCTTCTGCATAGATGAAGTGTTAAATCAGCTCATTGCATCTCTCAAAACCAGTCTCCGTTTTTTTCAGGCAAGTAAGTGCATCGTGGTTTATATCTACTACTTTCTCTCTCATGTTTCTGCTGCTTCTCTCTCATGAACAAGGCTTCAGTTCAGTTAATCCCCTGCCCCATCTTTTATCAGATCTCAGAAACCCCCTTGGAACAGATGACCCACACTGTTTAGATCTATGTGTTTGTGTCCTTGGGCAGAGGTTTTCCCTTGTTTCAGCTGTCACTAAAAGGGGGCATGGAATTGATTCCTTGTTTACCCTCAATGGAAAACGGCTATTACATCCATCAGGACTGGGAGTTGCTTTCTCATTCAGATACCTCTCTTAAAAGTCCGTGATGGCTTACCAAGGCTTATCTCTGCTTGGCCACCTACAATTCAAAATTGGCCTAGGTGCCATCTCTTACACTAGGATCATAGGTTTCTAATGCCTGTACTAGACCATCTTTGGATTCAAACATGTAAAATTGGGGCAGTTTAAGTAATAATACAGTCTTCTGCTCCTCATTTCTCACCAACTGCTTGACATTTTGATACAGTATGTCTTATATCTCTTCTCCCTTGACCACTGTTCCCAGTTTTTGTATCTATGCATATATATATCTATCTTTCTTATCTGTCTATCCATATCTATCATTCTTCTTTTCTAGGCTGGGGGAGGGAGCAGACGACTGAAAGTTGTTTCTATGGTGGACATTTCCTCAGTTTCCATTCTTAGTCAGAAGTGGAAATCCATGTATGCTTTTTCAAGGCTCTTCACACTGACTTTTCCTGATTGTCCTGCTCTGCCTCCCACCTCCTATTCTCCTTTTCACAGCCCCCTCAGCTCCACCTGTGATAGCAATCTCATCTGCCAGCTTCATGCACAAATGGCTCCCCCAAAACTTTCTGTCATGCTCTCCTTCTGCATGATTCTTGAATTGATTCACCAGGACTTGTTCTAAGAATGGACTTAATCTTAGATAGGTAAGTCTAGTACACAGGTAGGGGTGGTAGTTTTACTTGTATAATTCCACTGACAAAACACCCTACTGGAAAAGCCACTATTACCAGCAAAAGGAATTTTTTTTGCCACTTTATGTGTTGATCTGAGAAGGTTTCTTTCCAGGTTATTTGTTAAAGTTAGATGGCTTGATTCTTTTGGGGAAAGAGAGTCATGGCACCAACTTTTTAGCTTTGACCTTAGTTAAATCTGCTACCATCTCCAAATCTCCCTTTGCTATGATAACTCAAAACAAAATGACAATGGAAAAACAGTGGCTAAATGGCTAAAGATGAAGGGAAAAGATGGTACTTACTATTATAAATAGTTTATATTATAAACAGTATAGGATAGGATAAAAAAAAAATCAAAATGCATGAGTCTGATTATCACCTCTCTATATCCTTTTTACTCTCCCAGTGTGCACTGAAATCAACAAACCAAATAGTACATAAATATTTGCCTTTCTTTAGGTTGCAGATGGTTGAGAATACAAACTTTTGGTGTTTTCACATATTTTGGGGCCTAACCATTACAGCATGATCCCCAATCTTTATTAGTCTCTAGTCAGTACTACAATCTAAATCTTAAAAATAATGTAATTTTCGCAATATGTCTAAAATGTAGCTGCTACAACAAAGCATGAAATAACTCTGACGAATCTATTTTGGCTTGGCTTGTGCCTTCCGGCACCTGAGCCCTGCCTGCTGTGAATAAAGCCAATTAGAGTGCGCAAGTGGCACTGGAGCAATGAATTATGCCATAATCCAGCAAGCTGCTTTGCATGGCCAGTTCCTGCACCCATGTGGCACCCCAGGGTCCGGTGAGACACAGCAACTTGCCTGAGTGGGTCTCTAGTTTGGTGTAAAATCACCATATATAATATGCAGAAACTTACCTGTATGTACAGTACTCAACTGCATGCTCTTAATTTCAAAGAATTGTTTGCAACATGAATCAGATCCTGCCTCGTTTGAAGTCAGTGGAAGGACTCCCATAGATATCACTTGAAGTTGACATATGTTGTTACTTTGATTCTAACTGGGTGTCATCTAGTAAGAGCCAGACTGCAGGAAGGCAACCTTTAAATTACTTTATCAGCATTTTATTTGCTCATTAAGCATCAGTGATTTGGCCAGTAGTGAAGAAGACACAAATTAAAGACTATTGCTGCCCAGAGATTTTATAATCTAAATCAGATACAGAAAGAGAGAGAATTCTTAGGGAAACTAAGGACACAATAACTTGAAGGCTCTCTCTCTTTTTCCTTAAGCTTTTCTCCTTCTCTGATTTCTGTTCACAGAAATAAAAATTGTGTGCAAGTCCTTGTCCTCTAGTATCCTAGCAGCTGCCACCTCCTCCTTCTTGGTCCAACAAATGCCATTTTCTCCCTTTCTATACATTAAATACCTGCTGCAAAGATCATTCAGCTTTTAGGCTTTATTGAGCTGATATTATCTCTCCTTTTTGCTTTGTCCATTTGCACCCAAGACTGCCTGCACTGTCAAGAGGAGGGGGGTAATTTACCCCAGAACCCCCAGAGCTTTGGGAGGTTAGAGAAGAACCCAGCTTGCCCTATTTCAATATATCCTAAGATAGAGTGTCATAGTCTCAAATTTCTATTTGGGCCTCAGGAGTTTTTTTTACCTGTCGTGGTGTATCCTTTTCTGCTGCATCAAGCACAAACTTCCTCACTTCACCTTTCAGGCCTTTCATAGCTGAAGCATGGCCCTTTCCATATAAGTTGTTAGATCTCATTGCCTGGTCCTACAGGTTATTACCAATGCCAGTACAGTTGGTGATTAATGCAAACTTTTCTTAAACTCTTTGGCCTTGGGTCACACACACATGGAAGAAGCTATCCTCTCTGTCAAAATCCATAACGTTACTAAAGTTATAGACTGTCATAGCCCCAAAGAAGAATCACATCTGTGGCAGCTGGGTCACCACAGACCTGTAAAGTTTCCCTCATCTCCTACTTTCCAGCCAGAGCACTAGGAACTCACATATTTGCACTTAATGCTACAGCTTCTCTCTTCCTTGGGGTGAACAGTGTCTATACAAAGGAGAAGACTATGGCACTGGGCTGGCTGGCTGGACCCCATGCTCTGTGGGGCTCACTACCACTGGTCCTCTCCAGTCCTGGCACTCGGGATATGGCCTCCTATGCACTGATGCACAGGTAAGCTGAGAGATGTGCTGATGTGAGGGGACAGGTTGCTCGCCTCACTAGTCCAAATTATCTCACTACTGCTCTGCACCCTTTTTTTTCTCTTCCTCTCCCACCATTTGCTGTATAACCCTATTTGGGACAACACTGTGTTCCTTTGGCTCCTCTGGTCTTTTTATTCACCTTGTGTATGTGTGAGCATGCAGTGAGCTAACTAGCCCAGTGCCTCTGGGATCTGTTGTGATACATACCATTCACATAACATCCTCATCTGGTTCTGTGCATTCGAGGGTTTTAAGCAAGCAGGATGGTAGAATGTCAGGGATGTGGGATTGGAACAAAATTCTCATTTAATACATTTGTCAAAATTTCTGCTAGTTCATTTTTTTCTCTCTTTTTTTTTTTCCCAAAAGTTTTTGTTCTTCCGTGATCTGCAGAGCTCTTCTACGCTTACCAGCATTTGGCCAAAAAGTGAGGAACTGACCTTTCCAGTCTGATGCTGTAAGATTAATTCTACCTAGCAACTGTTGTTTTTTAGGATAAACTTCTGCAAAGCTGCATGTGTTACACAATAGGAAGCATTAAACACTCTATCCTGTTTAAACAGGTTTCAGTGCGGTTGGCTCACAACCCTGCTCACAGAACAGCAAGCGTTACGTCTTATACTGAAGGGTTAATTTCCCTGCTAGCTGCTCTGCCACACCTAAGACAAACCTTCTTCCCAAACAGCAGGAGTCAGAGGCTGCACCCAGAAGTGCCTGTTTAAAACATTGCCTGGTACCTTTAGGTGCAGTTTCATGTTACACTGAATTCTGGACAACTGCATGTATCTGCCCCAGTGGCACAATGTCACCCCCATTGCTTCCTGTGGGTCGGTCCTTGTGTGGTCACAGGATAAACTGGATCCAACAGAAAAGTGCTTCTTTTTTATTATGGCACTTGCTTGGTGGATGAGTTTGCACTGGATCAGCTCTCTGCAGGGCTCACCACTCAGCCCCACAATCCCTAGACTTGCCTCCAGGGAAGCAGCCAGGGCGCTTGGGGGGGGAGGAGGAGGAAGGAGCAGTGAAAGGGCTCCTTGTAGGCAGCAGCCCACAGTCATTTTGCTTTAGATGTAATATGAAACTTCACTCTTAATGTCAAAACAACTGGCATTGTCAACCTGGTAACAAAGATGTTTAAGTGGGTTAAAATGGCTCAGGGCTGAGATCTCTGGGTTCATGCTGTTTTTCTCCATTCTTTTTCTGACAGTGTAGACATCCTTGAAAGATAGTAAAGGAACAGCAACATAAAATAAGAGGGGCAGAAGGAGTAACGGTAGTAATAAAGGATGGGATCCCCAGTTGTCCCATGGAAGTAGTCAGGAGTACCCTTGCTTGTGCTTTGCAGATAAAATACATTTTAAAGGTGCTTGGACATGTAATTACCTTTTTACTAATTACCTTTTATTTTGCAGACACTGCCCACTGGTAAAAAAAAGCCCATCCCATTTTATATTTTCTTTAAAACATCCATAAGTTCAATAAGATCACTGGCTTTATAAAAACAAGGAAAGTCATTTCCTTGGGAATACACAAGGGAGATTTCTTTTGTGATACTGTAATTCTGGTAAAAGAGAGCAGTAAGTGTGGGTATCCAGTTGCTGGTATCGTACAGGCTGGAATATTTTCCAGTATTGCACACAATCTCAAAAAAAAAAAAAAAAATCCCAGAAATTAAAACAATGGTTTATAAGGAGAGCAAAATTTGAAGTGGACTGCAGCTTACTACTTGTTCATTATTGTTGTCCCTGGTCCAAAGAAAGTTGAGCATCTGGCAATGATTTATACCTGTGTTAAAACTTTCTTCAAGAAAATTTACTAAAAGACCACCTTCTCATAGATTGAACCCTCTTTCCTGGATAGATTTGTGGAAAGATATTTACTCCCAAGAAGGCCTTATCTTTTGGCCGATTATAGAGACAAAAAAATCAGTAACAGGCAACCTCTCACCTTCATTTTCCTTGTCAGGATTATTTAAAGCTACAATGCTAACAAATAGAGTTTTCTTTATTATATTTTTGAGACAAGTTAGTGGGGTAGTGATATGATTATGATGAGGGAACATTGCAGAAGCTGAAAGAAATGTAAAAAATATTTCCCAGTTTCTCTTCAGGAAATCCCTGTGGCCTATTGTTATGAACTTTTCTGTGTTCAACATAATACAGTATTGGCTGAACCTGCAGAGGGTAGAACAACCAAGCTGTGGAAAGGTGACTGTATACATGTTCGGGATGGCTCAGTCTTTGCACCAAGGAAATAAATTCTGCAAGAAAAATAATGGTAATTTGTAAGGAAATGAAAAGACTTAGAGAGAAAACAGTAGCCTCAATCTGAGAAAGATTCTCAGCTATCTCTTCTGGGGAGGGTAAGACAAAAAAAAAAAATCTGTCTTGACTTTGTTCTCCAGTTATTGAAGTCAAAAGCAATATTCCCATTGATTGAAGCTGTGCAGTTTTGAGTCTTCACTGCCTTAGGGATAGATCATCAATCTTGACTGTGCTAAAAAGGGAGCTTACAATCCCCTCTTAAGATTAATACAGTTTACGTATTAAGAAACACCAGGCCATTTCTAGCAGCAGCAGAGAAGAATGCAAAGGTTTTTGGACAAAACGCATCACTCAAATGACATAACAAGAAGCCATCATCAGTTGAAGGCACGGGTTATGGGTTTTTATACATGTACCTTGCCAGCAAACCAGTTAGTTTTTCTTCAGTTTTCATTAATTCACAGCACAAGAATTAGCCTGAATACTGCCTCTTCCTAGTGGAAAGTATTTTAAAAATAGGCTAAAAAATCTTAAACTATATGAACAATAAATTCCATATAAAGATTGTAAATGTAAACAATAATGTATTTAAATGGTCATCTGCAATCAAATCTGAGGGTACTTGTATATGAGTGAATATCTGTACCAGCACACAGCTTGTAACAGAAGCAAGATCTTAATATGAAAATCATGGATCATTTCCGTTGCCTTTTCTCCAGTAAGACTGTCATTTGCTTTCAATAAAAGACTGTCTGAGTAAAGACAATAGAAGCAGGTTCCATATTCAAACAACAAGAACAAACGCAAATAAATAGGAACCAGGAATGAAGGAAAAGGAGCCAAAAATAAATAGAGGGAAAAGAGCAAGAGAAATAGACAGTTTAATGAAACTGGGAGTGTGCAGATTTTCATGCTTGTTTGAAAGCCAAATTAGGAATAAAGCAATAAGTATTTTATAAAAAAATGGGCAGACATGTTTTGGCATATCATGCTTTCCTCAGTATGCACAGGGGGCTTTTGTCTGGCTTTGGTATAGGAGGCCTAACGAGATGTTCTTCAGTGTGAAAACCTCTTTGAATAAATCACATTATCATATTTGCTAGACTGACTGTGTTTTCTCCTTTGTTTTGTGTTATGGGCTGAGTTTCAGCTTCATGATACCTCTGTCTGCTATAAAGCTTCTGAACTTCTGAATACAGTTTCCATTTATTTCTGGAGTTTAAGGGAATATTCTGGGCATGGGTGGGCAGAATTCTTGGTTAGGATAAATATATAATAATGAAGAAGGAAGAAAAAATGAGGAAGATACAGAACCTGTTCCCTATGTTTATCAGAGCTACAGCCTCAGGCACCCTTCTAAATGTATACTGAACCAAAAATCTATGAAGGACACACATTAACACCTCCCAAGACAACAGTGCCCCATTGATCCTCCCTGCTCGTCCTTCCAGCATGGTTGAACGCACCCGCACTCTGCATGATTCCTCTCCTGGGCTGAAAGAAAACATAACAATGATGGGGCAATGGGTCTGAACCCAGCCCTGGAGGTAGGAAGGAAAGGACATGGGGGAAGCCTAAAATGAAAAGAAAGGAAGAATATAAAGGCCTTAGCACAGGGAAATTAGGGCCAACTGAGCCATGAGCAGGAGGAATGGGAAGAAGACAAAATCCTTACCCTTTCCAAGGGTAGATGGCAAAGGAAAATGGTGTGGACGGAGAGCCATTGGCATGGGAAAAGAACTGGGAACCTGGCAGAAAAATTAGGGGACACTGATGTGTGGTCTCCATAGAGGATGAAAGGCGGAGAGGGATTATGGTATCTGGTAAGCCAGGAATGGGTGAAGAGGGACACTGAGCCATTGGCAGGGTAGTAAAATAATGACTGCATAATGTCTTAGGTATGAAATATGGGCCTGAGGGATATGGAGAACCCAGAAACTGAAATGGAAGGTATCACATAGAGAGTTTTTTTGTGTACAATATGAAACATACCTTTAAAAATAACAAGTCTTACAGATTTATAGAGTGAAGCAAGTCAAACAGGGATTCCAGTCCAGCCCTGTCGTGAATACCCCCACATTGCCTTCTGGGGACAGGAACCTGCTACCATTGAAGGCCTCTTCAGTCACTGGGGTGGAGAACTGGTTTCAGGCAGACCCCCATGGATGAAAACTTAACCCCAACCACTTCTGCAGCCATCATGAACATGAATTTGCCTCCTACCTGTCAATCTCCTCAGGGAAGCAAAGTGTTGCTTGGGGAGAAGGTGAGCAAGGACACGCTGTGCTGGAGCTGGCCTTCCTGATGGCCAGAATGGCAATTTTTTATAAGCAATGGCACGTCCTGTGCAGTCTGTCCAGCACTTTCAGAGTGCATTCAGGCAACAATAGAATGAACAGATGCTAGAAAGACAGGTTACAGGGGCAATTTTTCACTACTCTACCAAACCAGTAAACCTTGCACATATGACCTATCCATCCAGATGCCAGTGCTGCACTATTTTTATCTCTGACAATATAAATGCATTAGTATCTTTTTTGGTTTCTTTTGCAACGTTACATTATCATCACACAGCACTTCTGTGTATTTTTCTACTTTAACACATCCAGTTTGGGTATATACTTGCTCTGTTACTGAAATGTGTCCTAAGCTGTACAGCTTCAGACAGCTTTCCCTCCACTAGTGAGCAACCACCAAATACACAGCAATACAGGGTCTTTTTTAACACTGTGGTTACACCTTGTGACTTTATCTACTTAACAGATTCATATTTGCCACTGAGGTATAGAACAAACAGACTAAGGCAACAGCAGCATAGGTGTGGGACTGTGCTCTCAGGACCATCTCAAGCTGGCTGTTATGTGCTTGGGAAAAGATACAAGAATGGCAGGTCTAGCTGGGAACTTTTACTACCTTTATGTGCTACAGGAAGAGACTCCACCTTTCTGGGGGCAGTAGTGTCTTTAGGAGAGATAGGTTTGAGGGACCAGGTAGGGTGTGGCCATAGCACTGTCATAGTCCTAGGGGCAGAAAAGTCCCATGTAGAAGCCCTTGAAAAGGTGGCATGCTAGAGTCCCCAAAACTAATGAGAAGTTGAGGAAATAGATGCTGCTCCCAGTATGAGTTCATACTCATTTGGCAGAGGGGGAAGGATTACACAAATTATGATTAAACATTAGGAACAGAGAAGAGCATCTCTCAGAACTGACCAGTTAAGAATAAAACTGGAGACAACAGACCAGAACAGACAAACCGGAGAAGACAACAGCTCCAGCATCATGACAGGCCTATGTGACAGTCTGAGTACCACTGTCAACTGTTTGCAGTGCTCACCAAAAAGGGGGACAATGTAAGATGACAAGCTTGCTGTTGTTCATGGAGAAAGTTGTCCCCAGAGAGAGAGACAGAATGGGGGAAAAGCATGGTGATCCCTGTCTAATGGAGCTGGGGTATCATGCAGATTCAGTGCGTGTGTTTGTTATGGGAGTGGAGCCTCTTAGAAGGACACCTGAACTTGCTCTTTGTTGGACTGATCAGTTCAGCTGTTAAAATAAAAGTGGTTGGATGGGGGGAAGAAGGAGGAAAGAGAAAGAAGACAACTCACATCTGCTGTGTAGTGAGAGCCATGCCATGGGCTGTTAGGAAATGGGCAGCCTACTGCAAATAGACTCCCTACTTTGAAGCAGCCCCATTTTTTCCTCTCTCGCTGAGCTCAAGGCCGACAGGGAGAGGGGAAGGGACTTTTGCAGAGCTGCAGTGTTTTGCCTGTCCTGTGGCCAGGCACATACGTAGCTCTGTGTAGTTTTAGTCAATGAAGGAGGATGTGTCAGCAAAGTACCTCTGGAATTGCTTTTATTCTATCCTATTCTGTTCAAGTAATACCCATTACCTTGCTGCTGAGTGGGTGTGTGGTAAATGAGGCTTTTTGCATTTGCAGCTTGGGACATGGCAGAAAATACACAGGTTTTCTACTTAGAAAAAATGTAACCTTGTGAAGGAAAGACATGCTGAGCATTGCTTTCACAAAATCTCCCACCCATTTTTGTCCCTCAGCACTTTCTCCCTCAGAGCTGAACACCAGCTTTGACCAATGTGAGCCCCTTTTAGCTGCTAATTGTTTATTAAACTTGGAGGGACTTTTCCCTCCCTGTTTTTTTGGCAACCACATCTTTCTTGCCCACTTGTTATG
The DNA here is from genome assembly GCF_036417845.1 of Apteryx mantelli. Lineage (NCBI taxonomy): Eukaryota > Metazoa > Chordata > Aves > Apterygiformes > Apterygidae > Apteryx > Apteryx mantelli. The sequence goes on from NC_089978.1 coordinate 33,085,487, forward strand.
AATAAGGGCAAAAACTGGTTGTGGTGGGGAGATACTTGTGAGCCAAAGGTGATGTGTGAAGTACAAAATAAATGACAAATATGTCTACATAGCACATACAGAGTATACAAACTTTTTGACTGTCCACGATGAATCACCTTAAAGCAGTTTGCTGATGTAAATTAGCTCCCCTTGAAATATCCTACAGAAAATGCTAGTCTGCTGAAGGGAAGCTGAAATATTTATCACAGACAACCACTAATAATGGAAACATTGAACAAGCTGTGATCTGTAGGCAAGTATTAGGGACAGGAAAGATATGGTTGTAAAAAGGGGTCATAGATGAACTTATCATAGGAAGGAAATTTGTTGTTTTCACATATTTACTAGCCCAAGGTACTTTCTAAAATAACTTGCAAAGACAAAATTAATTGGTACTTTTCATCTGCTTTCTTTCTTATTAAACACCCGTATTTTTATCTCCTCTCCATGCATCACAAGAGCTCCAAAGGTAATTCTGTTTGTAAAATTATAACTTCTTTGTCTCATTTAAAGTTTCATTCCTTTAAATTCCTTCATTCCTTTAACTAGGCTCAAGATAGTTTTTGCAATTGTACCATGAGTATGTAATATCATAGTATACACAGCTGTTCTGTAGTAGCAAAACCCCCCAAATGAGGGAAAGAATGATCACAGAATCACAGAATGGCTGAGGTTGGAAGGGACCTCTGGAGATCACCTAAGTCCAAATCCCCTGCTCAAGCAGGGTCACCTAGAGCACGTTGCACAGGATTGTGTGTGACCTGGATGAAGGGACAGAGTGCACCCTCAGCAAGTTTGCTGACGATACAAAACTGGGAGGAGTGGCTGATACGCCAAAGGGCTGTGCTGCCATTCAGAGAGACCTGGACAGGCTGGAGAGATGGGCGGAGAGGAACCTCATGAAGTTCAACAAAGGCAAGTGCAGGGTCCTGCACCTGGGGAGGAATAACCCCACGCACCAGTACAGGTTGGGGGTTGACCTGCTGGAAAGCAGCTCTGCCGAGAAGGACCTGGGAGTGCTGCTGGACACCAAGTTAAGCATGAGGCAGCAATGTGCCCTTGTGGCCAAGAAGGCCAATGGTATCCTGGGGTGCATCAGGAAGAGTGTTGCCAGCAGGTCGAGGGAGGTGATCCTCCCCCTCTCCTCAGCCCTGGTGAGGCCACATCTGGAGTACTGCGTCCAGTTCTGGGCTCCCCAGTACAAGAGGGATGTGGCACTACTGGAACAAGTCCAGCGAAGGGCTACAAAGATGATTAGGGGACTGGAGCATCTCTCTTATGAGGAAAGGCTGAGAGAGCTGGGCCTGTTTAGCCTGGAGAAGAGAAGGCTGAGAGGAGATCTTATCAACGTGTACAAGTATCTGAAGGGAGGGTGTCAAGAGGATGGGACCAGACTCTTTTCAGTGGTGCCGAGCAACAGGATGCGAGGCAATGGACACAAACTGAAACACAGACAATTCCATCTTAACATGAGGAAAAACTTCTTCACTGTGAGGGTGACAGAGCACTGGAACAGGTTGCCCAGAGAGGTGGTGGAGTCTCCTTCTCTGGAGATATTCAAAACGCGCCTGGATGCAATCCTGTGCAATGTGCTCTAGGTGACCCTGCTTGAGCAGGGGGGTTGGACTAGCTGATCTCCAGAGGTCCCTTCCAACCTCAGCGATTCTGTGATTCTGTGTCCAGGCGGGTTTTGAATATCTCCCGGGAAGGAGACTCCACATCCTCTCTGGGCAACCTGTTCCAATGCTCTGTCACCCTCACAGTGAAAAAGTTTTTCCTCATGTTCAGGTGGAAGTGTCTGTGTTTCAGTTTGTGCCCGTTGCCTCGCATCCTGTCGCTGGGCACCATTGAAAAGAGTCTGGCTCCATCCTCTTGACACCCTCCCTTCAGATACTTGTACACATTAATAAGATCCCCTCTCAGCCTTCTCTTCTCCAGGCTAAACAGGCCCAGCTCTCTCAGTCTTTCCTCATAAGAGAGATGCTCCAGTCCCCTAATCCCCCAGTTGTTGTCCTCTGCTTGTCCAGTGGAGCCCTTTTGGAGCACACTGTAGATCCTTCCTTTCCCATATACCTGAATTCCCTTCCAGTGGAAACTATGATGCAGAAGAGGAAATAGCGTACATCAGAGCCTCATCACAATATGAAGTTACAGTGTGGCCAGGGTACGTTTTAGGAACTGAGAAGTGGTCTCTGTCCCCACAATTTAGACACCCCCAGAGAGAAAAGTTGCCTGATAATAGCTTTCAAAAATCAGGGCATAAACTGTGTTTCTTACTGCCCTCCTCCATAAAACAGGAATAATACTTTCCAGCAAAGCAAAGAATTCTGATATCAGCTCTTTTCATGATCAGGCGAGCACACTGAGAGGATAATTACTTGTCTGTAAGCACTTGACTCATGAGCAGCTTCAAAAGCGTCAATAAAAAGTTGTGCTATTATAGATATTCTGCCCACCTAAATGTTAAATGGCTGCAGATACAATTAAAAGGGCAAAGGAGTCTGAAAGCCTATGGAAAATTGATAGGCAAATGTCTGTCTGGGATTTATGTTAATTAAAGGATGTAATTAATTAAAACAAAACAAAACACAATGAACTAATTCAAGACCATCTATTATAGTAATCATAAGCTCTAATATATATTCTCAGTACTGCGTCATTTGAGTAATAACCATAGATGAATAAACAATTTGAAAGAAAGGTAAACCAGTCAAACATAAGTTCTTGGGGAGAGCAAATTGAAGACCCAGTCCCCAGTCAGGACTAGGCCTCTAGGTGCTTTGACAATACAAAGAAATAGCAATAAGGAAGGGGAGTGAAATGTAATTGAGGACTAATCAGCAGGAGGTAATATTTTTGAAACTGTTGACTAGTATACATCTATGACTAGGAAAAAAAAAATATTGACTTCTCAATTACTCAAACTTTGCCCTTTTAAAATAATATTTTGTTATTTTTAGTCTTCTTCCACAAGCTTTTATTATTAGCAGAAATAACAATGATCAAAATATTCACTGGAATGTGTTCCTTTATTAAAAAAAAAAAAGAAGAAAAGCATATCTTTCTTATGGCAGTATTTGAATTTTAATGTAAAATACATTCTGAACTAAACCCCTCTTACACAGGCTTGTTCTTGCATTGAGGCCTGACAGGCTTTTAAATCTGCCAAAGCTGAATTTAGGTTTCTCTTTCCAGCTTCTGCATTGCTTCTGCAATGCTTGCTGATGTCATTGCTTCTCAGGAGAGCATAAGGAGTCTACCTTGGTGTAAGGGTGAGCTGTAGAAATGGGAAATGCTGGCAGCTGGGCCTCTAAAGTAAGCAGACATGCGAAGCGGAACTGATGTTAAAACTATCTTTAAAAGAACAAAATGGATAAACAGGGGTTGCAAATAATTAGTCAGACTGTAAAGTAGATTCTTTATATAATGTAAACCTCATTAAGTCACATTAGCTGTACACCTAGCAGTGAGTGCAAGACACTAAGGCTATCTTTATATTAGTAAATCAAATGTGCTCATTATCCCACTGAGGTCACCTGTGATAGAATGACCCATACCCTTTCTGTTAAACTCTTACCTCCCAAAATAGCAAGGCTGCATCCAAACTGCTTATTGGGAACGGTTGCTGGCTAATTACCAAACAGCATCCAAGAATTGTGTGGGAAAGTATCGCATATCCTAGGAGAAACATCAGAAAATCATTCTGACAGGATCCCAGGGGGAACCTTCTTGACAGTCTAACAGGTAAGAGTGGGAGACAAAATCAGTATTTATTTTTTACTCTCTTAAGTAAAGAAGTAATTCCATATACCACAGAACAAACAACACCTGGTTTCCAACTGATTTTCATCTCAAGGTGGGATTCTCTGGTTTCTAATAAGGTGCCAGCTCTGACTAAAGCTTTTCCTGCGTTTGGGACATGTAACATTGTTCTCCTGCGTGCATTCTTTCATGCCTAGTATGGCCTGGGTTGATACTACACATTTTCTTTAGTTTAAGGCTGTAGCCTTTCTCTCTGCTATATTCAACTGTCTTTTTTCATGAAATGTGTAGGGGCCTAATATCTTTCAAACCATTAGCCTTAAATGAAACTGGACTCAAGATGGCCAGAAGTTATTTGCAAAGGAAAGACAGGCAGACATACAAGAGCACACATATGCTCAGAGCATGACTGTATCATTGTAATTTCCGTAGAAGCTAAAAATAAATAAACACAAAAGTACGATTTCACTGCACGGCATCTTCCCTAATTGTAAAATTTCAGTTTGGTTAGAAACCGAGTTAACCACATCTTAATACTAAGCATATCTGAAGATTCATGCTGCAGGCCTAAAGCAAGCATGTTCTCAGAAAGCAGGCAGCGCACCAAACACTGAATGTGGCCACAACGAGTCATCTTTCAGGCTTGATGCATCTCCGTTTGTACAAAAATGGGGTGCAAAGCCCATGCACACCATGGCTTAATGGCGGAAGAGCAGAAAATGGAACTTGCATGAAAATGTGGAAGCTCTGTTGCATGACGGGTGAGCCAGACCTGCTTCCTTCACCCCCACCAAGAGATTCAGGACACCTCCTCTTCAGAAATTCCTGTCTACATTAGTGAAACACATGTACTTCCCATATTCTGGCAGAAAGTGCACACATCTTCTTTCCAAATCTTGGCAGCCTAGAAACAGAAGTTGAATGATTCTATGAGGAATAATCTGGAGTTCCTGTGGCTTCGTTATATACTCAACAATAGTTCAGCAACAGATGCTGTCGCTAGGAATTCAGCTATACTGCACAGAGAGGAATTTTCACTGAGGCAAAATGACTTCAGTGTGAAGGATGTTGGAAAGCTCACATTGTTCACGTGTGGGAGAGAAGAAAGGTTCCCTTGTCTCCACCACAGCTTCTACAAAATCACAGTAGGTCTCAGCTCCTCTGAGTGGATCCTGCTCTGTTTGAGTTCCTTACATCCAGGGCCAGAGCTGATTGTTTTTCAGTCTGAGGAATGTCAATGACTTTGTAGATAATAATCACTCAAACTGCATCGTGCTGCTCCTCAGGGGCAAAAACGCTCTCCTTTCTGCCTGACTTTTGGCCAACTGAAATCACTTTTGTTTGAGGAACAGGGAAGGGCTGGAACTGTGACCTGTGAAACAGATCTGTGAATTTCTTGGTTCATAAATGCCAGCAAGAGAGGTCGGGCCTCTTATGAGAGCTGCTTGTAAAGGCTGTGGCCTGACAGTGAGCAAAATGTTGACTCCTCTTAACATAGGAATTGCTAGACTGCTGTTCAAAGAGAGGAAGTTCTCAAGTAGGTATTTTGTCATTTCAGTGACATTCTTTCCTACTGAATGCAGGCTTCATCACAGCATTTCCTACTATTGTTGCCTAGCATCTGGATTACTGCAGTTCCCCTCCAGGGGGCTGGCGTTCGAAATTCTCCAAAAGCTTCAAGCACATAATTAGATTGCTCCTTTAGCAAGCAGAATTTCCCAGAGGGGAAGCACATTGCACCACTGTTCCATAACTTGCCTGAGCTGCCAGCAAGAGCCAAGTACAAAGCTGGTTGTTGAGTCTGTAAGGATCTGCAAATTCATTTGCCCTATAATCTGTAGCAGTAGAAGTTTGGTGGGGCTCTGACGCAGGAGTTGCATACATTTAATAATGTGCTTTCGATAGCAAAGTCCAAGAAGAGCTGGACTGCAGTTTGGCAGGAAGTTGAGCCAACCTAGCAGCTCACTGCTGCTGACAGGCTGTGATCCTGTTCCCACCTCTCCCACATATGATCCTGCTCCCACCTGGGCTCATGTCCCTTCCCTGGTATCAGTGAGGTGGTGGTGGTCATCAGACCAAGCCAAGTGACCAAGCAAGCTAGCTTAGCTCGTAAGCCCAGTAGACTGTGACTCACTCTTCCTGGCTCTTTTCTGATGGGATTAGCAAGACAAACTGGCCCACTTGAGAAGTGTAAGATGAACACTGGAGTTGCTGCAAGGGAAGCATTAATGGCATGTGGCTGTGGGGGAGGAAATGCAGGGGAAAAAAGATGAACAGCCCCCCTTTCAGCAGCAGCAAGCTGTTAGATTGAGTTCAGCATCACATGAAACCCTACCCCTGGGCCTTGTTCATTGCCAAGTCTTTTTTTTTTTTTTTTTTGTAGCACAAACCCTACAGTGGGTGATATCTAATCTATTTTGGGACTCAGTGTGCAGTTCAAACAGATTTATTTTACAGGAGGTATGGATGATGGCAATCCACTGGGCAAATAACATCCCAAACAGTACCTTAGAGTATGTTTCCAGCGCAGCATAAGCTGCTCTAAATTTGGACTACTGCTGCCTGATCCCCTCCCTCCTCACACACATGTTTCTTCCTTTCCTGTACATTTTGGCCTCTCTCTTGCATGGGCATTGGTGCCAGTGCAACCAGAAGATGAACCAAACTCAGGGAGATGATCTAGCTAGAAGCTAACCCAACAGTAAAGTGGTTTGTTTCCTCAGTAATCTGCTGAACTGGACCACTGCACAAATCTATCTCATGCAAGTGAAGGGGTGGGAACATTTAGCTGATGACAGGGGTAGGCTGGGACCATGTCAGCTCAAATCTAGAGTTGCTTGAACTGGTGGAACCCTTTCAGTGTCCCTCCCCCCTTTTTTTGTGAGCACAAAGAAAATCTGAAACAAACCATAGCACTTGATAATAGTAACCATGGTCATTTCCAGCTTTCCTCAAGTAAACAAAGAAGAGCAAGTTACTTTGCCTTTCTTAACAACCTCCCCTTTGCTTTTGGTTTTATCTCACGCATGACAGGCTTGTTTTCAAGCTCAGGCGCCAAGAAGAAAAGGGAAAAATCCACAATGGGACTCAGGCAAGGAATCAAGGACTGTAATTCATGAACTTGATTTTGGCTTCTTTGTCCCCTTCCAGGAGCAAGGAGGGTTAGGCAGCTGTGCATCCCTTTCCTAGCAACAGAACCTCTGAACAGGGGGGAGCAGCATCTGTTGAAACCAGCCAGTAGGAAATTAGAAGGATAAGATGAGAGATGAGATTCTGCCTCTTCCCAGATTTAGACTCTTGCGTGTGTGGGACTGGAATGCATTTTGAACCCTCCTTCCTTTCATTCCCTTCTTGATTTAAGTAGCTAGCTCTTGCCTTTGGGTACTTATGCATGTCTTGCTGAACCATGGTCTCTGAGGAGAACGTTGTGCTGATCTATTGCTTAAACCTCAAGTGGTTTGAATATCCATGCAAGAAAGAAGAAATTTGGGTTCTAGGTAGGACCTTTTCAAAGGGACAGTGTTCAAACCTGCAGCTCCCTTCTTCTCAAAGGAAGAGAGCTCCTTAAGCAGGAGCTAAGAGGCTACACTGCACTAACTAGTCTTACCCCTTGCAGCAGAGCCCACTAGACAGAAAAGAACTGAAAAATCATGGAGCTAGGAAGAGCATAAGCAATAGGAAGCCCAACTCTGTATCTTAATTATAGACGTGCTCCCCTGAGAGATGGACATATTGAGTGCCAGTCCTTGATTCCAGCATAGATTATGTTTTTTTATCCAGTGACTCCTTAAAACAAAATACATAAGCAAATCCTGGGGCAGAGTTATAGGGAATGTTTTAATTCTCCTTCCCCACTAATTCCTTTGATTTTTCAAAACACAAGATACTTGTACAGTTGCTAATAACACATTGTAAATACCCAACAGCTCCAAGCAGGAGATAGAATGAACGCTTTGTTATTCGAAGAAAATACATGTGTATTTTTACTGTAGTCATAACAAAGGAAGCTTCAAGCATTCCTCTTCATGCCAGTTGGGTTGTTTTCCTCATCGCAGATATTCATCTCCCTGCAGCCTGTAACATCTTTCTGTGTTCATATGTGATGCATTCTGACAGTTTCTTTACAGTTAAAATTTGAAATTTCAAGAAATCCATTTACAGTCTGGCTTTGAATATGGCACGTGAACAAATTTAACTTCCACATCACTTTCCATTTTATTTTCGGCAAACTTTGGTTTGCATATTCTTGTAAATGTGTGAAACTTCAAACTGGAAAGGATTGTTTCAGTTCAACTTCTGTTAATAGAAGTTTGTCATCCCTCCAAAAGATAAATGCAATCAGGTATGACTGAGGGTTAGATCCCCTTGCCACTTACTGTTACGTCTGGAAAATTAGTGCATGTGAGGTATTTGGAAGTGAACAGATGATGCTGTTGTTCTATCAGGAGGTAGGATTGCCAGAGGTCAATCTGAAACTAGGGACATTGCATGGCTGCTTTAACCAACACATCTCTGATACTCAGATGTTGAGACAAACAACAGAATTTTGTTTCGATAAAAACAAACTGCCTGAGGTAATCAGGCACATGGGAATAACAGCAAATACATGTATAGGACTGCAACAGTCACTAAAATCATGTGAAAAAAAAACAAAACTATAGTCCCTCTGCAAAAGTTTTCAAGATGAGGACAGAGTTTATCTAAGCCTGAAACCCTTTACTAACTGCATATTTTAGAACAGAATTTCTATATCATTTCCTTGCAAAAATAATATTAAAAAACTGATTTGAATCCTTCTCTTATTTACAAAACTTTGTAGCATTAGGCTACCATTTATAAAGGCACTTCTCGCTCCTTCAGAATTCTGCATTTCTTATTCTCCTTGGCACTGGTGTTCAGGCCAGGAAAAGAAGTTGGGGGAGAAGGAGGGACTTAGGATTTTATCTTTGCAGAGACTGTCATGGTCCTGTGTTGTGAAGCTGCACCTTGGTACTTGGACTGTGTGTTTTGGTGGGGAAGAAGCATCTATTTTTCTGGGAGATGAGAGAACCAAACGCAAGTATGAATCCACAAGATGGGAGTTTTATGTGGGTCCCTAACAAGCAAGGCACATCTTTACAAGACAACTGATAGTCTGAGAGAAGTAGAAATCCCATGCTGGGAATGTGCCAGAGGTGTGGGATAACCTTGGCACTGAGAGAAAAGCAAGGTTGTTTTTGAAATACCTATTTTTCATGAAAAATAAGCTTTAAAAACTGTATTCCAAGACAGGTGGTATAAATTACCAGAAAGAGAATATCACAGGTCTCTAAAACAACAGAGGACATGGGGCTACATCTAGAACGTAGGGCAGGAAGACTCCACAGTCCAACCCTTGCTTACCCAAATTGAGGGTCTTGAAGAACATGTCATGGTTGTCTTTCGGCCTGAGTTTATTCCCCAGGAAACCAAGGTGTGTAGAAGTGGGTGAGGCAAAAGGATAGGCTGATGCACACTCAAGACTCACCCCAACATGAAAATGGGGTATACCAGAGACAAGTGCCTAGATTTGGGACTGTGGAAGCACTCCTGGGTTATGGATTTTAGACATAACCCATGAGATTCTTTGAGTGCTTGCAGACACATGTAATAGAACGGTATAGTCAGTGCTGACAAGGAGACTACAGTGTATTGCTGTCTACAGCACTAATGTCCCATTTATACTGACTGTATAGGGAGTTTGAGCTGTTGGGTGACCACGGAAGGATTCTCTCCTGCGGCAGTGGAGTGGTTTATCAGAAGCAACCCAGTTAGTCCATACAACTGCCCACACTTCTGCAAGCATGCTGCATGCATCCATACTGCATGCAATTCCCCTTTGTGCAAATGCTCTGAGAACAGTAGAAAAATACCATACTTTACAGGACAAAATGTCTCAGCTTGGAAGGCAGGGTATACAGAAGCACTTGGCAGAGTTATCAACATCTGAAATAAATGCATTAGGGTAGCCCCACTACAAATGTGTTCCTGACTACTCTGTCCTGGAAGACTGGAATCTGCCAAGTACTGTATACTCAGGTCACAATCTACAAAACAGCTTAAATATGAGCTTAATTTTAAGCAACTAGTTAGAAGCTAAACACAGGGACAGTCATGCTGTTGAACTGAGGGCAGAATGCTCAGCACTTCACAAGCCCTTGGCAAAATCAAGCCTGGCTTGAAGAACCATAATATGCCTTATGTCTTTGAGGCTTAAATTTGGAAATGAACAACTCACTGTCACTTCAAAGTGTGTAACCCAGGCATCGAGTAATCAGAACAAAATCAGAGCCAAGGGAGAATCAGAGGCATAAGGTGTACTGTGGGGAATGAAGCAGACTACTGAGTAAGAAGGTTCTCTGGGGTGAACTTGCTGCCACACTACCTGCAAATGCACATACCTCTTCCTGCTACAGCATCCTTTTTTTTGATGACTTTATTACCAGATAACCTAAGCGTGAAAATGTAATTCATGAAGAACCTCAGGCCAAGAATTATATGGGATCCCAACCTGGCCACTTTCCCTTCTATTTAATGAATATATTTCCTACCCGGGGGGGAGGGGGGAGGGGTGAAGAAAGGAATTCTGTGAGTCCAAGAGAAAACAACAAAATGTAAATGATTGTCCTGTCATGAAACTTCACTGGGTCTGTAAAGAAGTGACAGATTGTGCTGCTTTTCATGTTTTGTATTCCACAGTGCATTTGCATATATACTTTATGTGCCCAAGTTCATGCCTACAAAGTGGCTTTTAAAGAAACATTTGCCAATGGTAGTGTTGTCAGATAACATATGAAATTCTGACAAGCAGCTTGTATCTAATCAAGATTCTGGGTCCTTACAAGGCACGAGAGACAACTTCTGGCACAAGCGGCTTACTATCTAAAGGCAAAAAAAAAAAAAAAGTTTAACTTCAAAATACTTCAAAATGCCCTGGATGTCAATGATACAATTATTTTAATTATGTGTTAATTCTTGGCGGATTATTTTCATTGTCTACCACCTGTATAGCACAAGGACATCTGATAAGACTACACAGTTTTCAATGACCTCATGTCAATACTATGTTGCAGTTTGAGCTCAAAAGGAGACATGACACAAATAAACATGAACTCTAGTTATGATTTGTCTACTTGAGGGAGCTTTGGTGTGAATTTGAGACATGCTCTGATTCTGCATTGAGAATGCTGCTGAATGGTTTAATCTATTTTGGAAGTAGATGAGGTGAATCTCTAAAGGTCTCTCTTAGCCACCTAAAAGCATCCACATAGGTCACTAATGAAGAATGACTGTTCCATGTGCTCTTGATATCTCTTTATGTGGATGATCAAAACTATGTAAGTAACTCCTCATCTGGCCCTACCACTAACTCTTGAACAACTCATCTACAGACATAATAAATACACCAACTTTTAAATGAAGAGCAGGGTTTCTTTCTGAATGGTATCTTGTAATTCAAATATATGCCATAGTCCTGAAGTAGAGATGCCAGCATGTAATTGTATGGCCTGCTTTACACAGGATAGACTACTACTGATCATAATAGTCCATCTCAGACTTAATATTGATGATCTCTTCCCTTGTTTCACATGGAAGCAGCATTGTTAGTAATTAGTTAAGATTTCATAATCTCCCATGGGATCCTACTTGGCTGCTCCATAAAACTCATTCTGTAATTGCATTTGGGATAGTTTATCATACTGTTTTCTCAGTTGCCAATAAAAGCTTGCCTCATTTCTCCCAAGACTAATCTTTCAAAAGGAGTTTTACCTCTACCCATCTCCAATTGCTAGGAAAAAAATCACAGTTTTCATTTTTGCTCTTGTAGATTTCTAAATAAATCTTCATTTTATCTTCACCCAACAGCTCAGTCCTCACAGCTAATTTAAGCCAGATACCCCTATTTATGGCCACTTTTCTGCTCTTTCTGAATCTCATGGGTAGAAGTGCATGTCAGCTGCAGATATCTGAAAAGCTGTCTGGAAGTAGCATCTTGGAGATCAGAAGATAGACTCACTCAATTAAAAGACAGGTGGCCTATTCTAAATGGAAGAGATGACAGCTTTATCTTCAGCAGGCAATGGGGCACAATAAAAGGATGAGGGAGGTGTGGGTAGAGATTCATCATAAGTAAATTACAACTTCTTCTATCAGCCTAGTTGGAATTCAGCATGTGGGAGAGCAGGGACTGTTGCTGTCATCGCTGCCCTTGGATTTTTTTTTGTGAGGGGAAGTAAACAACTCTAAATTTCAGCCTGGTTTCTATAGAAGCTTGTGTGGGTGTCCCTGCAGTGTTTGGTAAACAGGCTATAGCAGAAGCTGCAAGGAAAATAAGATTTTTTTCAAATAAACAAGTTTAATTTAATGAAGACTCAAAATTAATATGTGTTGGGGGCCTACCCCAGGAGGTTCATTATCCCTAATTGGATGTGTTTTTTTTCATGAAATAGTCATCATTAACTTCTGGCTTGGTTAGGGAAAAGATCTCATATTTAGTTGGCCCCTATATCTTCCCCTATTCCTGGGAATTCTTGGCGGAATTGCCAATATCTCTAGAGGCCAGGCTGTCAAACAAGCTTCCCCTTTGCATAGGGACTTTCTTTATTTTTCATCACTATCCAGGGCCAGTTCTGATTCTCCCTCTCTCCCACTGAAAACCTCCTACTCCATAGGCAGCACAGGTTCCAACAAGCCCTCCAGCAGACTGAAAGTTGTGGCTGCTTTCTGCCTGGATGACTTCCTGCCTTGAGGGCTCTGTGCATAGATTTACACCAGCAGAAATCAGTGCAACTCAAGTTTAATATAGCTCAAAGCAGAGCTAATTTTGTGCTGGAACACTCTGGAATGGCATACCAAACTCTGGTTTTGGACATATGTACTAGTGTTTCACACTCCTTCCACAAAAAATAAGCTTTGGCTCATAGTATTATCTATATTTGTCTCATCTTTAACCTATTTAGAATTAACACCAGCTAAGCAAAACCACTTTTTTTTTTCTCTCATCTCACTGGTCTAAAGCGCTATCCAACACATATGAGCAGGGAAATAAAGATATCTTTTTAAATAGCAATAAGAAACAGATGATTTATCAGAGGCATTTAAAAATATTAATGGTGTAAAGACAGCTTGACAAATACAGGATGATTATTCTCTTCTCCACAGGCCAAAGTACAACTGTGGCATCTTTCCAAACAGTGCTCAAGATGTTTGATTTCTATTTTAGTTGATATTTGACAGAAAGGATTTTATTTTTACATTATCTAGGGGAAGTGGATATGAGTATTTGTTCTGTCCTTTTTCCTGCTTGCTCCCCTTAATTACCCTGTTGCCTTTCTATTTGTACTGTTTGAAATGTTTTATTACCCATGATCAGACACCTGAGGGCCTTCAGGAGTTAAATATCTTACATAGTCCATTGTTATTTTAAGGTGTGGTATCCAAACACCTACCAACTGAACACTTGATGTTTAGTGTCTGGAACATATAAATAACAAGACAGATGAAGAGCACAGTAGCCTGGAAAAGATGCAGACTGAAATTAAAACATGTATCTGCTCTGGGCTCTGAAGTTCTCTGTGGTTCAACATCTAAGTTTTAAGGCAATCCTCTAGTTCATGATTAGCTAAGGTAATAACAAGAGGGATTAAGAAATCCCAATGGTAGCGTAAATAAATAAATAAATAAATAAAGGCTTTGCACCAGATGACTCCTATGCTTGAATTTCACTTAACTAGAAATAAGAGTAGCATCCCTCTTTCCATTCCCTGGCCACACATTCCCTTGTGTCCAGTGACCCAGCAATGGTTAGCCCTGAAGTCAACTGCTTCAATGAGCTCATCTGACAGAAGACAAACCCACCAAAAAATTAAGTGTTTTCCGTTGAACTGGTTTGCCCAGCTGTTTCATTCTGCAGTCTCACTGTTACGGGATCTTATGTAAACAGGAGGAAGACAGAATACATGGCTGAAGAGAGATGGAGAAGACTGCACTTTTCAGCATTAGCCCACAGTCATACTACATTAGGTGCACCATAAAACTGCACTCTGAAGGTATGGTTCCACAAGGTGAGATTAGCTGACCTAACACTTATGTGGGAAACACCCTCTTCCTCCTCCCCTCTCTGCTCTTGACTATTAGACCTTCCATGAGCAGGCTTCACTCACTAACCCAGAAGGAAATGAACCCAACAAAAACATTGGGTATTTTTCGGTCTTGTTATTAAGTAGCTCATGGAAGCATATGATGACGGAGGGTGTAAGAGGGGGCAAGCATCTGTGCTTGGGAGATGAGGAGTGAGTAACACCTCTGCTTTTGAGTTGGTGAACTATTAGATCAGCTCAGCTGCTCATAGATCTGCAGCTGTAGAAATCAGTTTGCTCTGCAGATCATCACCTAAAGGTCAATTCTAGAACAGATAAGATTCAGCTGAACAGGATGAAGCAAGCTATTTTTGCTTGTGCTAACAGGTTCTTAATACTGTGATCAATATGCCATTGAAAAGACAATCTGAAATCAAAAAGATTCTGAAATGTTTTATAATCTGACCATGAATGGAAAGATATAGTCATGGCTGCACAACTTAAAATGTTCTCAGACTACTGAAAACAAATTAGGCAACAATGCTTAGTTATTCAGGAAGGGCATAGGCTTTTAAGGAGCATATCTGACTCAAAACCAACCCATCTATGAAAAAGTTTACCCGGGGGAAAGAAAGCCAAAAGCACTGAAGAACTGAGGAAACAGAGGTTCTGTTGTTTTGTTCGGGTAAGTGTTTCAAAAGTCTGTTCAGCAAATAAGCCTCTCGATCTTACCCCAACGGGCCCATGGGCCAAGTTTGGGGCACATTTATTTCACCCAGCATTCCCCTTTGTCCTGAAGGAGACGACCTCTCTGACACAGTCTGAAGGATTTTCTGTGTCTCTGCAGAGGCAGGCATTCCCCGATGCCTCGAGGCTCATCCTACCCTCCTACACAGAAGCAGGAGCATCAATTTGGACAAATAAGTCTCTGCCAAGGAACCTGCACTTTACAGCCACTGCTGCATCTACAGGGGAAGGACTGGGGAGGGACTGCAGCCAGATGTCTGTGCTGCATAGATGAGGGGCAGCAGTTTGGGAAGGGGGGAGAGGAAGGCAGCTACTCCACTGAAAGATTGGTGGTATTGGCATGGTTAGGTGGGAAAAGCACTGCTGTCAAAAGGGACAGGGGAGCAGCTTCCCAGACACAAGGAGCAGGAGGGAAAGAGCAGCGTCCAGGAACCTCCTACAACCAATATTCATCCCCTGGCCTGTCAAGTTTCGGTGTCCTATTAATGCTACAAATTTTTAACTCTAGTGAAACTAGTAGTACAGCCCTGAAATGTTTTACAAGTACTTCAATACTTCTAAATAATTCAGATGTCAGAAATGAATGTGGGGGAAGAAAACAACTTAACAGAGGGATTGTTTTATTTTCACCTCTAGAGGATTGCTTTATTTTCTGACATTGTTATGTCTGTTTACACACCCATGGAGACATTCTAGCAAATCAATGAATTGGAAGCATAACCAGACAGCTTCACTGATTACATCTTTTCTTGAACAAAATCAGGGAAATACTGTATTTTTTGAAAAAAAAAGGCAAGCAAAAGTCTTTTAAAGGGTAGAACTGTTGGATGAGATTTTATCTGCTACATTAAAGAGAGTTCCCAAACTATCTACAGATTGGAACTTTGAATGCTATTGTATATTGTAAATACATTTTAAGTAACTCTTGTTAGCAATTATCTTCTCAGGGTTGCCAAATCTCATTTCTTTATCACAAATCCCATAATGTTCAATCATTTTCTTAAACCACAATTCAAAGAATCATTGATTAATGAGTATCTTGCCTTTCATTTTTTTTAATAAGCATAAATTTCTCAGGGACATACTTATTGCAGAAGGTAAAAAGATAATCGGAGTAAACACCAGAGCAGTCAGAGATGTTATCATCTATCCAATATTTTCTCTAATCAAGAGTGATGACAATCAGTTTGCCAGGGGGTTTTGCAGCTGCCTGCTGACAACAGAAGAAGGTGGAGTCTGGGGACTCCATGTTGTTCAGTGGAAGTGCTCGTAGTGGTTCTAAACCTGGCCCCAGATTAGCTTTCACTCTTTGCTCTCTCATCTCACCCTCCACCCCAGCTTCTGCCTCTATCTCTTCACATTACTGCAAGCCTCATGAATTTAAAAAATTCCACTGGCTTCACTGTGATCCCTCTGAGAGATAGGGGTCGGTTTACAGTATCAGACGATATACAGCAACTTCTTTAAAAAAAACGCCAACAGTATTTTTAAAATATAGCTCGGTTGTCTGCAGGTTCAAAGGCAGAATTTGTATCTGTTAACTGCCCCACCATCTGATCACTGCTCGCAGGCCTCTGTAATTTACGCAAAGCTGCCTTTAGGTTGCACGTAAAGGTCTGCACATGCAGCATCCGTGCATTGGGCAGGTCGTGTTTCCTCTTGGCCACTGTGAGGTTCTGTTGCTTGCATGACAGAAAACCGATGTAGGAGCTCAGGGTTCTGCCCGACTTAAAGCTTGGATTTTTGTCACATTTTCAGTATCAGTCACTTAAGCTTCTTAAGTCATTAGGAAAACACCACTCCTCCCTCCAACTGAAAAAAGCACCTAAGGGATTTTTGGGCATCGGGGCCCACAGAGTTAAAAAAGTTAT
The DNA here is from genome assembly GCF_036417845.1 of Apteryx mantelli. Taxonomy (NCBI): domain Eukaryota; kingdom Metazoa; phylum Chordata; class Aves; order Apterygiformes; family Apterygidae; genus Apteryx; species Apteryx mantelli. The sequence goes on from NC_089978.1 coordinate 33,101,985, forward strand.
GACGTTGCTCAATCGCAAGCCCTCCCTCTGAGTTTGTTTTCCGTGTCCGTAGGGTACATCTGCATCACATTTGGGCGGCTCTTCCGTGAAAACCCGGGGACTGGGGGCGCATTAAAAGCAACAAGCACTGACCCTTGAGGAACAAGCCAGCTCCAGGAGGGGGCGTTTACAAACACGCCCGTGAGCTCCCTTCCCACACGCCCTCCTCGGCCTCCCGCCCCTTCCTCCCCCCGGGGGCCGCGGCGCCGCGGCCCCGGCGCCCCCTCCCGCCTCGCTTCACGGGAGCCGTTACTCGCCCCGCCCCGCCGCGCGCGCGCCGGGGGGAGGGGAAGGAGCCGCCCTCCCCCCTTCCCGGTGTGCGCATGCGCTGCCCGCCGGCCGAGGGGCGCTGCCGCCGGCAGGGCGGCTGCAGCGCGCACCTCCGCCGTGGGGGGCGCTGCCGCCTGGGCAGCGGGGCCTAGCGCCGCTGTCTCCGGGAGCCGGTTCTCGCTCGGGTCCGCGCCCGGGGTCATGATGGCGGCGGCGACCGGGGGAGGCGGGGAGCGTAGCAGCACCCGGGACCGGCTCCTGGCGGCGCTGGAGGATCTCGAGCTCCTGGCCAGGTACCGCGCCCGGCGAGACGGCGCCAGGGTGCTCGGCGCTGTACGGGCGCGGCGCCGCGGCGGGGTGAGGGCCCGCAGCGGGGAGGCCAGCGCGGCCCCGGCGGGGTGGTAGGGGGCCGGGCGCGGGTCAGGGCGCTCCCCTGTCCCCGCCCGCAGGCCGGTGCTCGGCAGCGGGCTCCGTGCTGCTGCCGCCGCCGAGCCCGGGCCCGCGCCCGCACCCGTATCCGCACCCTTACCCGCACCCGTACCCGCACCCGAGCCCGAGCGGAGCCGCGCCGGGGATGCTTCAGAGCGGAGCGGGCAGCTTCCTCGTTCCCCCACCTTCCGGCCTTTCGTGGCTGTCACCGGCGTTTCCTGCTGCGAGCGCCCCCGCCAAGAAAAGGTTTTAGGCGTTTCATTATTCGCCGAAAACTGTGCTTATGTTAGAGGTTTGTATATGGTGTTGCATGACTTAAGCCGTCTGGTCGTTGCCTGTTAAACTCTGTCCAGGTGGGCTGTAAAGCTTGTCCGTGGAGTGATGCAAAGCTCGGGTCTGGAGCCCAAGCTTGCGGCTGGACTGCCACTCCCCAGGCAAGCTGTCCACCATGTTACGGAGTCACAGCTGGCAGTGCAGGGAAGCTGGTTGCTGATTATCCTCTTCCTCTCGAGGAGAGCAAGAGCTTGGGAAAACTTTAGCAGAGGGAGCAGCCTAAATTGTTTTTGTGTCTGGTTTGCTCTTTCTGATTACCGCAGGTAGGACAAGGACAATATACCAGTCAGTTGCCCTTCTTGTTTCTAGTTAGGTTTTATTTTCAGTTTTAGATTTTGTTGTGGCTTTTGGGTTGCTGGAACTGGGGAGAATGTCCTGTGTTTTAGGTTAAAAAAAAAAAAAAGCTTTGCTCTTTATCTAAATGTTTATTGATTTTGGGGCTAATATTCCATCATAATGAATCCAGAGCATCCCTCAGCAATATTTTTGTGAATCTTCCTGTTGATCAGCAAAGTGTCGAAGCACCATGACACTAGGTCTTTCACGGTCATGATATTGGCTTGGTGGTAGGGGCAAAGATGTGTGCCTAATCTATAGCCCATGTATATGTGTGTGTGTATACATATATATATATATGAGAATCTACATCTGTGCATTACCAAGCTAACACAGGACAGAATTACAAACATCCATGACATCAGCCTTGATGGTGTCAGTTTGCCTACTTGCACCAGATTTTATTTGCTACTGATCACTGTTGGTCAAGTGTGATAATCCTTATGAGAGTGAAAATCACAGGCTTCATTATTCTCTAATTGCGATGCTATTTGCTTGGGTGCTGCTTGGACACAGAACAGGAAGATGATCCTATTTAGCTCTATAAAACTCTATTTAAAGCTTTAAGTGTTGGTGAAGGGGTTGTTCAGACTTTCAGAAAAGTACTTGTTGTCATTTTAAGGCTCTGGCCCCACTACTGTATTAGTTGTACATCCCTCTTGAGCTGCTGATGCTGGACGAAGCAGAGAATCAGCGTTGCTCCAAGGAGCCAGCTTCAGATAAAGTTACGTGTGCACAGCATTGAACTTCAGTCCATACCCTTAGAAGCCACATTTACATTTGCCACATTTACACCATTTACACCAAGTAATGTGTAAAATGTGTAAGAAGTTACACCTTTTGCATCATGGCTTTATCGTTTAGTGAGTCCCCTTAAAGGTTACTGACAGTTTTTCATAATGGTGGCAAAGTAAATGGGTATACAGAGGCACAATCAAGAGATTTGTTTGAGATGCCCTTCTAACCTAGTCCCAAAATATTATTAGTTTCTTGATATTTTTGTGTATATTTGATATACAGCTGATATACCATTGTGGGGATACTTGTTTTTATAATAATAATAGTTTTACAACAAACTCTTTAGATATTTGAAAGCATAGGCTTAATTGCTCTAAACCCAAGTGTGGAACTTGCTCTGTTGTAAAAATGGAAGAAAACTAGAGAAGTAAAATAATGATAACAACTTATAGTTTCATGCTCTCTTGCGATAAACAAAGGTGATAAAACTAGAGCATGAATGTATTTCAGTGTCTTTTTTCTTCTCTCAGCTTCTGCTTATGTCTTATTCAGTTTGGCAAGAACTTAGCACATTTCTTGAGCACGAATGCACATGAGCGCTTTGTGAGCTCAAAGGAGAAAAAATACTTCTGTGAATAGTCTCATGATTGGAGCATGTTTTTTTTTTCTTTCTAAGTTGAGAAATTTCTGACACAACTATACTACAAAACTGTAAAATATTCAAGTATGTGAATACTTTTGTAAGGGTGTCGGTACTCTGAAAATTTTGGGATGACTTAGTCTGATTTGTAAATAGCCTAGAAAAAAATAGCACAGAAAAAAATTGCATAGAAAATTGTATAAACGTAATTTTCCTTTCAGAGAACTAATTGAAATTTTGGCGATTTCAAGAAACCAGAAGCTTCCACAACCAGGAGAAGAGAGCCAGGTGAACTGACTCTCTTAACTATATATTTTTTGTATACTTAAGTGCTCTGCTTTGCTACTTTCTTTTTTTCTCACTTGTCCCTGTGTGTACTTAGACTAATAATGATGATGAGTTTTTGACCACACTAAAATGATATTCCTGGTCCTTGTGGTGTTTTTTTTTGTTTGTTTGTTTTGTTTACTGCATGCTTCATAGGTTGTTTCTGCAAACAGAGCAAGAGGTTTGTTTCATTTTGCATGCAAACTGAAATACTCATGTATATGTCAGTTGTTCTTCCTTGCTGCATGATTGTGGGTATGCTGTTACTATAGCTAAATTAAAAGTTCTATGAAACTCTTGTCTGACAGATCCTGGAGCTGCTGATTCAGAGAGATGGAGAGTTTCAAGAGCTAATGAAGCTGGCAGTTGATCAGGGAAAAATCCATCATGAAATGCAACTTTTAGAAAAGGTAGTAGAAAAGAGGGATAGTGATATTCAGCAGCTGCAGAAACAACTAAAAGAAGCAGAGCACATACTGGTAAGTTCATAAGTGATGTGCTTGCTTTTGAGCACCTACTTGTGAAAAAGGTCGTTCTGGTGAAAGCAGTGTTGTGTTAGTTTGAAAAAAATTAAATATTTAAAATTTCACAATGGCTTAGTGGGGTTTTTCTTTTCAATATTCAAACACTTTTTACTTATCAGGGTATTCAGTTTTGTTTTATAATGTTATTTTTCTTCCAAACGTAGTTTACTTTTGCATATTCTGAAAATGTTCCCTGAGTAGTTTATCTGTTAAAATGCAATTAAATGCAAGGTTCTATTCACAGAACCCTTTTTATGCAGAAATTTACAAATTAATGATTCATTGGAGGGGTTTTTTTGTCCTTTACAACTAGGCAACAGCTGTTTATCAAGCAAAGGAAAAGTTGAAATCAATTGAAAAGGCAAGAAAAGGTGAGTTTCCTTGGTTGTACATACTACACAAATGCAGTTGTAAGGAAGGTTGCTAGTGAGTTCGTGTTTTCAAAGGGTTTATTTTTTTTAATTCTAAAATCACAGTTTTCGGATGCTTTCTGTGTAAAGACATTTCCATTTCATTATGAACCTGTAAGCCATTTCATCAGAACAAAGGCTGAATGCATGTTTTAGGAATGATTATATATGTAGCAAACATATCTTAATATCCAATGTCTCCAGGCTCTTCTCGCACTGGTAATAGTGTATCTGATTACCTGAGTGTCTCACCAAAGGCAGTTGTCTCAGTAGGCCTGCTGACTAAAGGGAGAGTATGTTTGTGTGCCTGTACAATAACATTGTATATGGAAGACCGACTAGCTGGTGACGCTGGTTTGTATTTGTAGTAATTACTGCTACTCTGTGGCACTTGCCAAGCTAAGTGGGTTAGTGGGTTAGTTTTTTTTTTTTTTTTTTTTTAGTGGGGATGCACTTTATTCGTGTTCAATATAGTATCTTTTATTGTTTTATCATAACTTCATCTAAAGCATTAAGGTATTTCACAAAGATTGTATCACTTGCAATGCAGCTACATATGTAGTAGAGAAGGGTTGCTACATGTGTGCTCAACAACTACTACAAAAAGAGAAGTTTCAGATATGTGTGCTAGGGCAAATTCTACAGTGAAGCAGGTGCTGAAGTTTTCTTATAGATTGTGCTTGTGAAGTATGCTGCTTAAGAGATTGGCTTGTGTATTTTACAAGGTTGAACAACTGCTGACATCGAAGGTATATGGAGTTCATGGCTGTAGAGCCAGTTCACTGCAAAGCTTGTCCTTGTAGAGTCCCAGAATCCTCTAAGCAGTCAATGCATTTGGAACGTGCCCCTTATGTCTGACAAAATGACGTTTCCAATCTTTGACAAAGCACCCAATAATCTGAAATAATTGAATGACGTAATCTCTTGAGAATCTAGTAACTTTCCTTCACTTGTTTCAGGTGCCATTTCCTCTGAAGAAATAATTAAATATGCCCATAGGATCAGTGCTAGCAATGCTGTTTGTGCCCCTCTGACATGGGTACCAGGTAACTATCATGTTTATGACTTTTTTTTTTTTTTTTTGTAACGAAGTGTGGCCAGTATCTGGACTTAAAATGCTCTTATGTAATGAAAAACATCTTATTGGGTTTATTAGGGGCATATATTGTTTTCAGGTGCCGTACCTGCAAACATATCTCCAGCAAAACTGGATATCCAAAGTCCTGTAGACTCGTAGCCTTAAAGGGCTACGAAAATGCAGGCTTTCATTAACTGACTGGCATTCTCTGCTGTTCTTTGCTTGCTTTTTTCCTGTATGTTGAATATAAGCTAGAACCAAGAATGTTAAAGACTTTTTCCGTATGCCTGATTGTGTCCCCCCTTCATGTATTCTTTTCAGAGGAAGTTAGTAATCAATGGAGTCAGAAGTAGGGATTTCATTATGCCGGACCCCAATTTTGGGAATTGTCCCGCTTATCCAGATGAGATTGTGTTCCTTCCAATTCCTGCCTTTGCTGTTTAGCTGTGAAGTATCAGGGAGAGCAAAGAGATCTTCTAAACATGAATTTCTTAAGTACTTCTTCTGAAAAATGTGAATGAACAAGGACAGTCTAAATGAAGGACACAGACTTGGATTTTTAATGGAACATGTGTGATGCTCATTGCTGATGCAAAAAAATATGAATAGCTCTTTTTTTAGTCAGTAAACTAAGCACTGAAGAAGAAGGTAATATCTGCAAGACAATTGTTAATTATTGAAAAATAATTCCTTTTTAAGGGGACCCACGAAGGCCATATCCTACCGATCTGGAAATGAGGAGTGGCCTCTTGGGTCAGATGAACAACCCATCCACCAATGGAGTTAATGGACACTTACCAGGGGATGCACTTGCAGCGGGCAGACTGCCAGGTAAGGGAATCTCAGCTGTGTGTTGCTTTTCTTTATTCATTGTATAATCATAGCAGTTATAAGTGTTCCTTAGCAATGGCAAAGCAGAGTTAAAATAATGAAAATTATGGCTAACATTGTCCCCTAGCAGTGACGAACTAGTAAATGAAGTAATCGTTAGAAATCACATCATTCTATTTTATTTCATGCTAAGTCATACTGCAGAACCTAGCCCATAAGTCAATATAAACAAAAATCACTTTAGTTACCCTTCAGGTCATTTGTTTTAAATTGCTCTAAATTAAGTGATATCAAATCATATTAAAAAGAAGCATTTCCATGGCAAACTTTCTTGCAGTGACAACAGAAAGTACAGAATTGTGAAAGATGTATTCAGAAGAGGTTGTTGTTCTCCCTACCTCCCTTTAAGTCTGTACTCTGTAAAGCCAGATTGGTTGGAAGTTCCAGATTGAAAAGACATTGACAAGGACAGCTGATGAGGTAGTGCCTTGAGTGTAGGAATGAAGGTTAAATCCCTAATTGATTAATGAAATGGACACTTCCCTTGACTTTAATGGGATTCATTCATTCACGCTAAAATATAATTTAGCAGTAAATTGCAGTAACTGAATGAAGAATTCAGTGGATTAGTTGTGTGTCTGGGCAGCTTTAATCATATCGGGGTAGACTAAAATATGGCAAAATTCTTAGTTTGGATTTGGAGAAGAACTGTAACAATTCTTACCTGTCTGTTTAGCCACTTGCAGTAGTTACAAAAAGCTTGTTTTTCAAAAATTACACTGAACTTATTAAAAGCTTTATTGCAAGTGCATTTAAAAAAAAAAAGGGTCTCCAGTCATACATCTAATCCTAATGTCATCTCTTGAAAAGTCAATCAAAGTTCTGTGCCATCTCCCTTTCTGAAATTCTGGCCCTGGATAAAATGGAGAAACCAGTGTGAGGTACTTCCAAAATAGGATTGAGTCAGTGAGCTGAATAGAAGGGGTGGAAGTCTGAAAACTGCCCACAGCAACGCAGGAGGGAAGTGCTGAGGATGGATCCGTATGTCTTTCTGTTGTTATGAAATCTTATCAGAGATGTTAAGGTAATCTCTTCTTCTTGTAGCATAGTGGAGTTTGAGCATTTGCCTAAGGCTTGGGAGAGTGGATTCAGGGCAGTTCCTCTGCCTTAGAGGATTTACACTTGCTCCTTTCACTTTGGAACGTTGTCTCTGTAAGAACTGAAAGCTCACTGCTTAGGGTTTTTCCTAGAGGCTGGAAAATGTGGGATTTAAACTCTTAAAGCAAAGGAGTTAGTTGAACCTGGGTTCCCTATGTCAGATCCTCTAATTACTAGACTGATAGGTTAAGAGGGAAACATCACAACTTCATTTAAAAGAAAGTAGAGGCTGCCATGGCATTTTATTTAGGGATCCTGAATCTGTTGGTATGTGGCAGACACATCCTGAGAATGCTTATTTTGAGATCTAGTCCTTTTAGAGATTTCCACAGAGAAATGTCTAGTTACTGAGTCCTTGTTGAGTCTAACTGTGAGCCAGCCACTGGGCTGCTTGATGAAAAGCTGAGGCTTTTCAGTACATTCTCACTCCGGTTTAATAATGCAATGATTGAAATGTTGAAGCATGGCCACAGGATCTAAAACACGGTTTACACACTCAGCTGGTTCAAGTAGAATTAGGTAACTTTACCTCAGCGGGAATAAAACCACCCAGTGCTATTCTTGGTCTTCCCAAAGCAGGCATGAAACTGGCATAAAGGCTGAATTGTGTCCTTGAGTCTGCTGGTGAGTCAGATTTGTACAGCTAGATAATGCAGTAATGTACAGTAATACAGCATTCAGTATTAGGGGGCTGGGGCTGTGGTTCCACACATGGAGTCTCAGGTGTGTGGAGACTTAATGATCAAAAGCTGTTGTGTGTGTGGAGTCTGGGTGCTTCTGAGTCAGGCAGCAGCTGAGTGAACTACATCTACCCTATATGATCCCCCCCCACCCTGGCAGTGCCCTTCCTTTCTGCCCTCAATGTCCCATGTGGGTGGGTTTTTGTTAAGTTCAGACTCTTGTCTAGTTATTTTTAATTCTTGCTGTAAGCAGGGGGTAGCTGGTTTCTTCTATGGATGGACTGTAGCCACAGTGACTGGTAATAAGAGGGAAGGATCTGAAGCACAGCAGTAGGACCATAGTTTAGAAAGAAGGGTGCAGAAATGGCAACATATATACACATTGTGGCTCTGAAGTGGGAGGTGTTTTGGGGGCAAGGAAGGGAGGGACAGGGAAGTGTTGGGAGGGCTGAGGGGTTTCCAGTAGGTTGGTGGGGAGATACAGGATGGAAGGGCTTTGGATGTAGGAGACTGGAAGAAATGAGGGGACCACTGAAGCTGGCCTAGCTGGGGCACTGCAGGGCATTTCCCTCCCTCTCAAGTATCTCTGACTGGGACCCTGGTCTTGTGGTAAGACTGTCTTTTGCACTTGGTGCACTGTGTTTGCTGTTGGAAGTATGATAACCAAGATGTTTCAGCCAAATTCAGACAAGACCTTTAAGTTTGAATTTCTATGTCCTACCTTAACTATTACTTTATTTTTTTCATCTAATGTTTTTATCTGTTTTTGCATACTGACAGAAGGTGACCATTTTCACTACTGTCTGTGGTTGTGAAAGTTAGTCAGTTCAAACTGTGCTTTGAAGATGAAAATCTCGGTATGAGTATATACTGTTTTAAAGTGGAGCGATGAGAGATTAAGAACCACGTATATTATTGGGCCTCTGGCAGAAGAGACTTTTACAGTGATGGAATGGCTCCGTTATGAGATGTTTTTCAGCTGTTACTTCAGGGTTCCAGCTGTCCAAAACTCAGTGAGGATTTTACGATTTGTTTTCCTTGTAAACTGGAGATCTGTTTGAGCAGTCCCATTGAATTTGTGAGTATAAAAAGCTGATACTTCATTATACCCCTTTTTTCCAGATGTGCTTGCTCCTCAGTATCCTTGGCAGTCAAGTGATATGTCAATGAACATGCTACCTCCTAATCATAGTAATGACTTTATGTTGGAGCCTCCAGGACACAATAAAGAGAATGAAGATGATGTAGAAGTTATGTCAACAGACTCCTCAAGCAGCAGCAGTGATTCAGACTAGGTACAAGAGGGACAGTATCCCTAGTAGACCTTTCCTGTGGTGAAGGCAGGTTGGATGCTATTCGTCACAAACTGCAGTACCCACTTGTTATGCTGGTGGCCCTATGTAGGGAGAAGATACAGCTGGCTCAGAAATAGGGTGACTAATTTAAAACCATGGGCTTTGTTTTAGATTTTTTTTTTTTCCATTAGATGCTCAAGCAAAATGACTGGGAGCTTTCTGCTGGAGGAGAGATGTCAAATTTCCAGTGATTATGTAAATGTGTGAGTGTGTATGTTTGCAAGAGACCTCTGTGTGTGTATGTGTGTGTATATATATATATATATATATTTACTATACATTAGATGACAAAAGTTCCTGGGAAAAAAGGTGTAAGGGGAATCCCCTTGTATGTTTGTTTAGTAACTTTACTCTTTTGATGATAGCCTTTTCTATGACGCAGAAATGAGGCATGATATTTGTAATTTTAATATTTTTTTGTTACTGCCTAAATCCATGTTCTTGATCATCTTGTGTGTTCTGAGAACAAAAATATGGCAATAAGGTGTAATAAAAATGTTTGTAATTATTGTAATATATAATAAATGATTTGTCATAAATAAACTCAGCTTTGTGTAACTTTACATTTCAGTTTGCAAACTTAAATCTTAGATGAGTTGTTGTGTAACTTCATTACTCACCACATTTTATCCCAGTATGTGATGACCGAGCGAGTTTCAGAAGTTTATACTCCATTTTCCCTTTTCCAAAGTGCTCTGTCAGGATTAGAAGCAGCTGAGCAGTCAGCAACTGAAAGTCAGTCTGTCCTTATAGCAGCTGAGCTTTACTGGATACCTGCACACAATGGTGCAAAGCTTGAGGCAGCGATGTGTAGTGCCTGTTCACAAGACCTCACCCACGCATTGGTCAGGTATCCTGGGACCCTGAAGATGGCACACTTTGGGGCACGCTGTGGGTTCAGCTCCTTTCAGTTCAAAGTGTTCACAAGTTCTTTATTCTTGTCATCTACATTTTTTTCAGTTCTTTGAAACTGCTAATTTGTTTACTTAAGCAGTTGCATTTCCTGTCTCAGTTACAAAGTTCTTTCATCTTTCCAAAGATGCTTCCTGTGGCTTTCCTTACCTCATTCTGTTTTGTTTAGGGAGTCATGTGATGACAGCTACTCTTCTATTTTTCTGATTTGATCAGAGGTTACTTAGACTAACTGTTGCTTGTGCCAATTACAGGTTCCTGCAACTAGGTTTCCTGATCAGAACTCTCTCTGCTTTTCCATCTTGTAGAAGTTCTTCTTCATTTGCTCAGACAATCCTTCAAATACAGATGTCAGTATTCAGCCTGTAACACTACCACACATGACCAACATGTGTGCAAGTCCTGTAGGGATGTAGAAATGAAAAGGACCTCTGCAATCATGTTGAATCACACAATATTAGGTAGTGAATTTTGTTTTAAGAGGGAGCTGGGTAACTTGTTTGTGTCTCAGCTATTCCTTTTTGAAGTATGTTTAGAATGCTGTCCTTAAGATTTCATCTTTCTACTTTGCAGTGTAAAGCAATTCATATATATATTTTTTGACTTTGTGCCAATGTTATCTTTTCCTTTTTGGTGTTTACCCTAAATGTCTTTACAGAGCAACTGTATTTCCCCTTTAATTCTATGTTAGTCCAAATGAGCCTGGCCTCTCAGCCAACCATTCTAGTTAGCTTTGCCTACCCTGTTCTAGTTCACATTTTCTTAAACATGAACAATCAGCATCATACACAATATTGCAAACTGCAGTTTCTTAATGCTTTGTACCATGGCATTAGTATTTTCTTCCCGAAAAGCCCATTTCTTGACACATCTTATGACACAGCCACAGCTCACTACTCTCTTTAACCTTCTCATTTTTAAGTACAGGTTTTTCTTGGAATGAAATCAGAATAGAAATAATTAGTACTCTTTGAAAAATGTAATGTTCAGTCAACTGAAAACTCTGATATGACTACATCATTTGACTAATTAAAATATTGTGAAGGTGGGTGATTATTTTCAGACATAAATAAGAATGAACAGAGGCAAGATCTTTGTGAAATGACCACTTTTCTTCCTGCACTGTTTACTAGTCTATTAAAGGATTATATGGAACCAAAATGTTACATCTGAGAAATAGGTTAGAAGAGAGACAGCTCTGCCCACTGTTTGCTTTGCTGCTTTAGCGCATAAAATCAGACTTGGGATATAAGGTGCAGCCCAACTAGTCAGTTTCTTTGCATCAGTGCTCCCAACTATAGGCTGTTCAGCAGTATTTTTCTGTATATATTGCAGTTGTAATGTCATTTTTAGGTGGATTCTACTGTCCATTACAAGCAATTTAGCAAATCACAAAGGTTTAAACATATTCAGTTGCTTAGACGTGTATCTAATGTATTTTCCTATTTAGCAAAAGTACCAAAAATCAAGGTAAATGTAACATTTAGTTGAAATGAACAGGTCTTAACAGCTAAAAACTGCTGAGAACCAAATTTTCTGGGAAAAAAAAAGTAGAAATGCAAGATACATTGAAAACAAGTTATTTAAGTCACAGATTGCTGTTAGCTGATTGCAGTAATGCACTGTAGTCATTTAATCAGTCCACTTAGACTGGATACAATAACCCTGACATATGGAGATACTTTCTGTTCCTAATTTCAGCAACTTCATTTGTGTATTTACAGCAAACAGAATGAATATAGCCAATACATGTAATAAAGTATTTACTGTGTTACAAACCATTTTCCAGTAACTCGTTTTTTCACATCAAGGACTTAGATGCCTTCTAAAATTTAAAATAGCACTAAATCATTTATATATATATATATTTTTTTTTTTTTCATTATTCTTTGGGACAGATGGGTTGGACATCTGTCAACTCTCTTCTTACAGCCTCTTTGTTGACAGCTGAGTGGAATATTTTTCGATGTACAAAAAGTTGCTTTGGGGAAGAAAACCTCCACTTTTTGAATAGAAAAATAAGTTTTGTACAGAGATACTGTAGTAAGGTAATATTCAGTGAGGTCTTCCATTTCAAAACTGCTTTTTAGCAGGATCTACTTTTTCACTTCAGAGAAAGAATATCCATCCCACGGGAAGCTGTATGTAGTTAAGAATACTTAAAATTCTAAGTGGGAGGCTTGGTATCAACAGCATTCTTACATCTTGTACCACTCTGCCTGCTTCTCAGCAAAAAAACCCACCTCCATTTAAGAAATTTATGTGCAAAGCAAGCAAGTGCTTTAAACCCTTCAAATTTTTTTTTTTTTTTTTTTAGAACTGACAAGTCAATTTGTAATTTCAGACAAATTCAATCTTTCAATATTGTATTTGTGTTTTATTTAAATGAAATTAAAGGGTATCACAGAATGTTTTCTACAGTGTGTGCATATAAAGGAAACAGAAAATGTGTTTTAAAAGCACACTGAAGAGAAGAAAACATGCAATTTTGTGAAATTCTTTGAGTCATAATCCATTCTGATCCTAAAATTCATGGCAGAAGTCCTAATGACTACAGCTGAAAAAGAATCAAATTCAGTTACAAATTCTAGAAAAATGATGAATTGTAAACTCATTGCTTTACATGCATATCTTTGTGTTCTGTGATATCATTCACTACTAATTCAATCATTCAGTCACATCAAACTGAAGATTTAAGAATTCTATCAAATCCTAGTAGCCATAAAGATCATCATCAATCTGTGCAGTGTTGAATGCTGACTACCCTCTTTAGCCAAAAGGTATGATAGTCTGCAGTAGAGCTACACCTGTAAATAAGATTAGTTTGTACAATGTTTCTTTTGTCAGTCTAATAGGACACTGTAGGCACCTCTCCATTAAACTATTAAGAGCTGTAATAACACATGAAGATAAACTGCCAAGATCTGAAACACTTCTGCAGATGAACTTTCAAAATTAAGTTAAAGGAATTCCTATTTCCATTTAACTTATTTTATTAGGTTAGGAACAATATGATACTCTGAAGACAGTGCAATGCAGTTTACAGTAATATTCTTACCATTAACTGTATATTAAGGACACACACTCTCTCCTTAAATGCTTGCCGCTCTACTTATGCTCATGAAAATTGTGTGTACACATTCACTGGAGACAAACGATATAACACAAAATACGACAGCACAAAGAAAGGTAACAGTTCTAATGTAAATGAGGTTGCAAAGAAAGCGTCTGTAACAAAAGCGGGTGGCAGACAGGGTCACAAAATTTTCATTCTGTCCTACAAGCCAGAGCAATCTTTCCATGTTTATAATACACCACTTTTCCAGTATATACTACTGTCTGTAGGAATACGAGGCATTCTCTGGAAAATGTGACTTTTGGTCAGTATGGATGTTGACAGTATCTTAACCGAAGCTATGAGGCCAGGCTAAGTTTAACAATGGGTCCAACACACATAGTTACAGGAAAGCAGCATGATATACAAAATAGCTTTACATAAAAAGCAGGACAGTGGCTTAACAAATCAGTTTCCCTTGGGCCTGATGCTACAACCCTTTCCAACTGAGTAAGCTTCTGTGAGTAGCTCCGTTGACTTCCAAAGGGATGTTCATCTGAAGATTTTTCAGATAAAACAGTATGACTTTTCTATAAAAGAAAACATTAATTGTTTAACAACTAGAAAACATGCTTGTTGTTGAATAGCTATAAAGGAAAGCCCCATCTAGCCCTGGAATGAGAGACAACCATTATGTGAAATAAGGTGAAAGCACTGAAACATTTGGCATTTTTTGATGGGTAATATTTTCACATGGGCAGAGGGAACATGATATATCTTTTTATCTGTTACACTGGAAAGGCAGATCTGTCCATGAAACAGATTGTTATACAACATAAAATTATTTTTATGCTAGTTGGTGACTTCCCGTGTATCCCTTTAGGTGATCAAGATCTTCTGTAAAAGGATTGTAACCTTGTTCTCTTAAACAGCGTAAGGGCCAAAACAGTTGATTTGCTGGAGGAAATTCATCCCATTTAACCCATTCCCAACCTGTAAAAAAGACAAAGTGTAAAAATTAATAATGTACCAATTCTGCCTCTGTAAATCTAGATGAATTGTGCTTGTGCAGAAGTTACCAATAACATGTTCAAACTTTGTTCTGTATGCAGTTAGTCTAAATTTATTACTCTCTTCTCCCCACTGAAAATTACTGTCCTCTAAGATTTGCAGAAGGAATGTACCTGTAACCCTTCTCTACCTGGTTATGTCAAAGTCACGTGGTATTAAATTAAAAAAATTGTGCTCAAGATTAAACTATATATTGAGAAAACTGAGTAAGGAAACAGCTGTGCCCGCAGTTTTCTATGCTGAGAAATTTGAGGAGTAGTATTGATACATCTACCGCATCCATAACAATGCCTCTCACTGTGTTCACAGTATAATGTCTTGCACTGTTAATGAGAAAATCCCATATGAGATCCAAACAGCCTCCTAGAACATGTATACCATTTGGTAAAAAGGTGTTTCTAACATTCAGTGCTTATATTTCCTTTTTTTTAATTCAGCACAAAAAGATGATAGAGGACAATGAGGGGGCAGCTTTAATATTCATAGATGACATATAATATTAATCGTTCACTGCAGAATATATTTGCATTCCTTTTACATACAAAGCTCGGTGAAAACAGGGCAACATTTTTGTTGTGTTTACTGCAGCGTTTTCCCGTTACCTCACAGCAGGTTCCTGCGCCAGGAGGATCAAAACTGCTGAGACAGCTCTGCCTAAGGACTTTGTTCTTCTTGCAGAGACGGAAACACGCACTTCTGAGAGCTCACGGCACCATCCTCGCGTTAGGAGCTCAGGCACTTTGTAACGAGCGTTAACCTTTGGAGCCCTCCCTCCACTACCGCCGACCCCGTTATAGGAACTCCCTACGCCTGGCTGAAGAGCGGGCTGTAACCGTCGCGGTGCCCGCCCTCCGCAGCCCCATCCCCGCGCTCTGCCGCCACCTCCCGGCTCTCCAAACCTCGCCAGTGCTGCGGGGACGGGGCCCGACCAGCTGACTCTCTCCTTCCCCCCCCGGGCCGCCACCGCCCCGAGCGCAACGGCTGCCACGCGCACGCGCGCCTCACCCTCGTTCTTGTCGGGCTCCCGGTTGCGCGGCTCCGCCCCCGGCTCCGCCTCGCCCTTCATGAGCACGGTGACGTAGTGGTAGCGCGCGGCGGGGCACGCCGAGTTCACGGCGGAGGCGAAGCGCACGTTGCGCAGGCGCAGCGCCGCCTCCTCCAGCGCCTCGCGCGCGGCGCACTCCGCCAGGCTCTCCCTGGAGGGGCAAGAGGGGAGGGGCATCGCCGTGTGAGGAGTAGGGGGGGGCGGCCTGCGCCCCGCGCCTCAGGCTCCTGAAGGGCGCTGGCGGCTCCTACCCGAACTCCAGGTGGCCTCCGGGGAGCTGGTAGCTGCCGGGCCCCACCGGGCCTTTCCTCTTGCCCAGGAGGACGCAGCGGGGGTGCTCGGGGCTGGTGACCACCACCCCCACGCCGATCCCGGGCCGCGCCGTGGCGCCCGCCCGCGAGCCCTCCATGGCAACCGTTGGGCGGCCGCGCAGCTCGCCCCGCCCTCCGCGGGCCGGCGGGTGGGGGCGGGGGCGGAGCCGCGGAGCAGCGCGGCTGCGCGGCCGTTTTTGGCGAGGCCGGTGTGAGCGTCACGGTGCTGCAGAGCACGGAAAGCTCGTACCTGTTCCGTCTGCCGAGTAATCCTTCAGGTGGCCTGCGCAGCACTTCCGTTTGGTTCCACTTTTTTCCAAACTATGGGAAATCAAGGTGCCTTGCCTCTACAGAAAACAAAAACAAAAACCAAAACACAGACACAAGGCGTTGGGGGACTCTGGACCGAGTCTTTAATGCTTCTGCTCTATGGCTGCCTGCAATATAAGCACAACAGCAGTAAATTCTGCAAGAAAATAAAGAACGAGCTCACAAGAGGGAGAAATACCAGCATGTAAAAATGGCTTAATTTTGAATTCCTCTCTGGTTGTTTGCCCCTGCACACTAATGGTCTAGTGAAGTCAACGAGAGTTAAATGCATTTGTGAAAATGAGGGGCACCTAAAACAAACATAAAACAGGTTCAGCCTGATTTCCTTGAGACTGGCCAATTGATCTCTGACTCCAGATTTCATTCATCTTCAGAATTAAAAAGCAACTCCTGTTACATTAGTGCACAGATCATCTCAGATATCACCTAGAAATTGTTTAAAAAAAGAAATCACAACCTTAGTTAAGCAAAAATCAAGAGGCAGAATAACACTTCCTTACTGATAAAATTGAGGAAGCAATGAAGATCTCTGCTAGCAAATTTGTTTTCCTTCATTTTCCCAACTTTTGTGGTCTGGCAGAATAAAAGTGCAGTCACATCTGCATCTGCACTTGTGACATCATCACAACTAATCTAATTACTCGCTGTTTTTCTTCACTCCTCTCTACATTGGTATGTTCTTGTTCCCTTTGAACCAAGTGTGTTATTTTGGCAGAGCATTGCCAGCAGGCTGAGGGAGGTGATCCTTCCCCTCTGCTTAGCACTGGTGAGGCCATATATGGAGTGCTGGGTCCAGTTCTGGACTCCCTGGTACAAGAGAGACATGGAGCTACTGGAGCGAGTCCAGTGAAGGGCTACTGAGATGATTAAGGGACTGGAGCATCTCTCATATGAGGAAGGGCTGAGAGAGCTGGGCCTGTTCAGCCTGGAGAAGAGAAGACTGCATATAAATATCTTAAGGGAGGGTGTCAAGAGGATGGGGCCAGACTCTTTTCAGTGGTACCCAGCAGATAGGACAAGAGACAATGGGCACAACCTGAAACACAGACAGTTCCATCTGAACATGAGGAAAAACTTCTTTCCTGTGAGGGTGACAGAGCACTGGAACAGGTTGCCCAGAGAGGTTGTGGAGTCTCCTTTCTCGGTCCTGGGCAGTCTGCCCTAGGTGACCCTGCTTGAGCAGGGGGGTTGGACTAGATGATCTCCAGAGGACCTTTCCAACCTCAACTGTTCTGTGATTCTGTGACTTGCCTGATCTTGCTGATGATAAAGGTCACAGGGGCAAATTGCCTGAAAATTAATAATTTTTGTGGGGTTAGTTTTCTGCGGAGTAGTTGCCTAACTCTCTCAGTATAGAATCAGATGAGTTCCAGTGTTGGCAGGAAGGAAATGTCAGAAGTGCGCATCTGGGAGTACTAGAAGCAAGGCTGCCCTTTGACAGTAGTTGGCTGTTGTATCAGTTTAGCTGTAATGTCAGCCCACACCCTAAATTACTGACGTTAATTAAAAAAAAAATTCTTGGCCAAAGTGCCAAGTTAAGTGACCTTTCATAAACCAAACTAATTAGCACATTCCTTGGTATCTTTCACTACAGCTAGAGTATCTTATTCTCCAGGTTAAACACCAGCTAGTTATATTATTTCTGCATTTACAAGTTAAGATTACAATGATCTTATAAAAATCGTATCAAAGACTCCTTACTCACTAAGCTCATTCTGGTCCAGCTGTTTACTTGATCATCAGCAAAAACATTTCTACTTTCTGTTCAAATGTAAACCATTTTTCTGTTCCTTACACCAAACAGTACAGGTTTGAGCATGGCCCACTTTCTGTTCATATCATTTAAAATACAAAAAGTATTCATATGGTCATTGTGCTTGTTAGGATGGTAGCAGGATGCCCTTTCTCACAAAATTTATTTATCTTCACATATATCTTATCTTTATATGAAGATAATTATGTAAAATATAATTGTAATTACTAAGTGTAAAAACTTTGTTCCTTATTATAAACACCTATAATATTTGCGAGTAGGCTAAGATTTTCCCTTTCCCTCCACCAGCCTTTTGATCACAACCAGGGTATGAAGTACTATGCTTTTGCAGGAGCTTAAGATAATCTTTTTTGTAAGGTTTTGAAATAGACTTTTATACAAATGTCTTTAATTGCTTACTGTGAGGTAAATCATTTCAGAACACTTATCACTTACCATGTTTATGTCTTTAGATTACTCTCAGATGGAAGGGTTTAGTCAAAAGTGAATGAGGAGACATTATAGTTTCACTTCTTATTTGTCTATATAGGTGAACTTACCTATTCTTTTCTTTTATCACTCCACTACTGCTCAGGTTCTATTCTCTTTCATAATCTTTTTGGCAAGTCTAACCTGAACACTGCAAGAAGGTACCCAGAATTTGTCCTTATCCTGACCCTTCCTTTGGTAAAATTCATGTCTGTCCATTGACAGATTCCTGCTGTTAGTTGCCGTTCTTTCTGTGGACATCACAAGTCCCCACTCAGTCCTTTGGCTTCAGGGACTTGCTAAACTGCAAATTTGTGCTGTTCTCGTTCCGAAGGTGAGAGCATATAATTTTGTCTTCATCATTACTTTTTGTAGTGATCAGAATCTATTCACATTTTTCTTAGTTTTCAGGAGTCTTCAGAAACCTTTTTTTTGTTAGGCATCTTTACCTTCTCAAAACGATTAATTTAACTTGTTTTCTGCCCACCCTCCACATGATATGTTTGCTTCTACTCCTCTGAGCTCATGCTCATTTAAAATAGGCTTCATAAGGTTTTTTGAGATCCTCAGGATCAGCTCTAAAATCTTAATGCTTTTGGAAAATGTTTCTGAACACAAGGTGAGAAGGTTAGTTACAGAAAAGCGCAATGATTAGGGCCTACCCTTTCTTAAGGATCAGGAGGGTCATTTGTCACTTTTTTTAGAGAGGTGTTCAAAAGTACGAGAGAGTGTGTTAATAGCAACCAAAGGAAAGGCCAAACTCCATACAGCAGGGAGGTGACCTATCTCCTCCAGCACATTAAACAATTTATTTCACTACTGCCTTTAAAATCTTCCTTTTTCTTCATCTTATGTTTGTTGTCATTAGCATAAAGGATGCTATATGAAAATAAAACATATCTTGTTGACTAAATCTGTTCTAATTAGCTTGTTTTTAGGGCTTATCTACACATATGGGCATGCACTCAGAAGTTTTGCACAGATCAAGAAGTAAATTTAGGCCAACATTTCTGCATGTGATGGAGAACAGACCTCCAATGAAGAAAAGAGATGGAAAAACCCAAGAATTAAAAAGTAAAAATGGACCTTCTACTATAGTAATACAAAGAAAAGCTTGCAAGGCTATGATTTATGTGTTCTTGTAAACATGTTTATTAATATTTCACATGACAAAGTACTTCGGTGAGATAAACAGCTAAATCAGTGTGTTTAATCCAGCATGTGTCCAGGCTGCTATTGAAAAACAGAGGCATACTTTTCAGGCCCAAGTGCTTGTATCTCGTTCCTCTTGCTAGCACTATTGTTGAAGTGGCTGTGCAGTGAACTGGATGAAGGAACTGATTTGGCTGAAAAAAGTTCTTTTTTGGTGAATTTGTCTTCCAGCGTGCAGTGGACAAAACAGGGAGGAGATAGGACAGAGTTAAATCAAACTAAAGATAGCATGATACCAAACCTAACTCAGTAAACCGGGAAAAAAATAGTTTTCATAAGGATCAGTTCCCTGCTATGATTTACAGCTCAGGTGCATGAGTGATTGAGCTGGCACAAGGGAGGAGGTGAGTATGAGCAGCTGGGGACAAGAATGATGGGACTAATAGTGATAGGCCAGATTTATGTTGGATTAAAATGACTATGCAGCCATTCCTTAGGAAGACCACATATACAGATACCTGGTCAGAAAAGCAAATATTGTACAAAAGCTGTTTGAAAAACAACTACACAAACAGAAAACATCTGTCTTTCTGAGAATCTTATGCATGTGGTTCCCTCACTGTGGAATTTACTATGTATTCATGTTCACGTAGCAGAAGTATGTACCAGAAGATGTGAGGATTATTTTTAAATGCTTTATATTGCAAAGCAGGCATTCAGAAGCTGGGTGGAATGTTAAAGCAATGCATTATATCAAAGTTATCACTGCAGACTGACTGACACGTGAGCTTGAAAGATGTGTGAAGTCTTCTTTTGCATTCAAGCAGCGGGTTGTTATTTTGAAACCTAATACAGAAAACTTAAATTTTAGCATTGTTAGCTGTTTCCTCACTTGCCATTTTAGCAGAAACAGCTCAATGTTGATTCCATGGTCTCAACACCTCCTGCTTCCACTAAATTGCCAATTATTTTAACTTTTCAATATTCTTGATGTATTGGAAGGAAATATAACAGCAAAATAACATACATGAAAACATCGGACATATTGGATCATTGTGTTAGCCATTCCCACAATTTTTTTCTTTCCATTGTCTGCTTTGCCTGAAGATGTCACAGTATTTCTAGTCTGTTCCAACTGTATGCTGTGGAAAGCAAGGGATTTGACTGCAAAATTTGAGTCCAGTTTAAGGTAGCTTGCATTTGTGTATGTATCTGACTTTCCCCTAATGTGTATGTGGAATAGGTAATAGAAGTGCTGGCATTCTGAAAGAGTACATGAATGTTACATCCGGTAAAGCATGTAAGCTTTAACTTGCCTATAAAAGTGAATTTTCTTAAGTTACTGCTAATCCCAAAAGGAAGCTATATTAAGAAGTCAGTTATAGGGTCACTTATAGGGATGCAGTCTGCACAGCACATAACAGGAGGAGATGCGAGAAGTCTATTTTAAAATAGCTCAGTTCATGTCTAGGAGTTGCCCTGTGTTTATGGAAATAAATAATCCTTTGCTGTAATATTACAAGTTGATCAAAATCAGTAGCAACAGTTAAGAAATGTGGGATATATTGTTATTGTGTTGAAACATAGATAAGCTCTGATCACATATAAATAATAAAATCCTGGAGAACTCTTTTTTTAGGAAATTGATAATATTCTGCTACAATTTTAAATGGATACAATGTGCTTCTCTACCTTTACGTATTACTGTGCAGAGAGCTGACTCTCACCTAAAAAAACAGCTCCAGAACTCCTTTCATTTGGGAGCCGAAGTGAGTCTCCTAGAGACTTCCTTTGCTCTGCTAGTGCACAGTGTTAGGAAGAGAGGCAATGGGGACAAGTTGCAAAAGGGGAAATTCCGGTTAGGTGTTAGGAAAAAAAAATTTCCCCATGAGCGTGGTTGACCACAGGAACAGGTTGTGCCAAGAGGCTGTGGAAGCTCCATCCTCAGAGATACACAGAACTTGACTGCTCACGGCCCTGAGTCACCTGCTCAGAGTTCACCCTGCCTTGAGCAGGGGGTGGCGTGAGGGGAGGAGGAGTGTTTGGAGTCGATGCCTTCAGAGGTCCCTTCCAACCTAAATCATTCTGTGATTCTGTTCTGGCAACAGAGAAGATTTCTTCTGATAAACCATAACCATGTACCCACTATTTGTAAAAGTACAGAAATTCATTGAAAGATTTACAGCTTTTGACTTAGATAATAATTTTACCTTTTAATTTCATTGAAAAAAGAGTAGCTCCTAACACTGACACAAGCAACTCCACTGATCTGAAGATCATTGATCTCCTTAAGGCCAAGAATGGATGACAAAGCTTGTACGATCCCAAAGTCCTGGGTCTGTGAAGTCCTTTGGGATCTCCTGGGATTGACAGTGCTACAGGAATATGTACATGTGTGGATGATTTTTATTTGTTGTGGAGCTACCAGGTGTAGTTGAAGTTGCTTAGTATTTTCTAATTCTTTGGTTTTAGTTTTTGTAAGTTTATGAAACTATAAATATTACTCCCATCAATTTCTAGAATTTCTGCTGTCTGACTCAATTTTTTTGGGGAAGATATCAGCAAACCCAGTTCAATTGTTTGTAAGAGATGAATTGGGGAAATATAACCTGAGTTGGGGGGGAAAAAAAACTTTCTGGAGAAAAAATGAGGTTCAGTGGTCAAAGGATGAAAATCTATTCAAGTTAGTCTCAGTAAATCCCCGTGCTGTTTGTGCACAGAACTTTTCAGAGGCTTACTGTTCTTCTCTAAGGATTTCACCTCACCAGGCATACTGCAGTCCCTCCAGCTTAGACGTACACACTTATTTCTCCTTGGGATGCTCTCAGCTGGAACGGTGAGGTAGTTTTGCCTCACAGCTGAGACGAGGACTAGCTGCCCTTGTCACTTTCAGTACAGGCAGATGAGTTCAAGTCACCTTCAGAAGTGAGTGTTCAGTCAAAAACTGCTCACACAGTAATAAAGCTGGGACGTGGTCCAATAAGCTGTCAGTGACTGCCTCTGAGACACAATGATGGCAAAAGGGTATCTAGTCTCCACACTTCTGGGAGAAAATCCGGGCCTTTTTACCATGGTAGGATGCTGCATGGTCACCTGTAAGACAGGAGCTCTTGTCTCCTTTCTCTGCTGGGCTGTTTTATTGACATCCAGCTTTAGTTTAATCATGTGCCAGAGCCTTTTTCATGAGGATGCCCAGCCTTCTTTATGCTCCTGTGGTCCCTGAGTTAACCATGTAAATATATCTGGAGTAGCAGATGCCACTTTTAAAATTAGGAAAGGTGGTAATTAGGAGAACTTGGTAGTCTACAGCTATCTCCTTCTGTGGGGGTGGTATAACTTCATGACTAAATTTTTGCTTTTTTCCCATCAAGCTTGCTATCTTAAAAACCTGTACAATTGCACTGAAGATATGTATTATACTAATAAGGTTACAAAGCTGTACACTTCACAGTGCACGTTTAATTTGTTCTATTAGTGTATATGGCAGTCCCTACATAAATAGCAACTACTATTGGTAGAGAAGTAGAAGAAAAGAAGGAAGGGTTTACTTGGCTGTGTCACTGGTTAGGTCGTCTGTGGCCTGACTTCCTCTCCAGGCTTTTCCTCTAAACTTGGTCTCTTCCTTTTCCAGACCTGTAAAATGGGATAATGCTAGAGAATTTCTTTGTTATGAAATCTGTGGACAAAATATAGGTGATGGTTCACAGTATCTTCAGTTTGCCCCTGGCCTGTCAGTCAGGGTAATTAGTGGTTTGATGGACCAAGGTTAAAGGTATGGAGAATATTGAATAATGAAAAGAAATAAAAACCTGTCACCTGCACCTGAAACATTTCCACAGACAATCCTTCTATTTAAGAAAGAGTTTCCAAATAACAGAACGGAAAATGTGCAGAAGTTAGCCTACTTATTTTACCTTTGCCTATGCCTTGACCTTACCTTTATTATAAATTTATGTTCTGCATGCTTCTCCACAATCCTGGCTTCACATTAGACTTCAAACAATGTTTTTTCATTACCATTTTGTATTAGATTTTATGAGAGCTGTAAGATTTTCTGCACTGCATAGTTCCTTTTCACAGAACAGAAAATCCTTGCTTTTAATATTGTACTTTAGAAAGGGCCTAGCTGAGCAAAAAAAAAAAAAAAAAAAAAGTTGATTCCTATAACCTTCACTGACTATCATGAGCTTCTGTACTTTTTTGAGACCTGAATTTTCTTTTTTACACTAGTGTTGGTGATGTGTGACCTTGGGCAACTTACAGGCTGGCAAAGATTGATGGCTTCCCAGCTTCTATAAACCTCCTGTGTGTACTCAATTCCAGGGCACTTGGGGTCAGAATATGAAAGCAGCTGTATTAGCTCAGGACAAAAATCCATCTAGGTCAGTACCTTGTGGTCTAAAGTTTAGAAAATAAAAACAGGCAAGAAAACATGATACAGCTCTTGACTACTCTCCTACCCTCTAACCATTTGTGGTTCAGTGACTTCTCAAGGCAAAGATGGTGTCTGTGTAATCACTAACCCTCTTCTGATTTCTCTTCTTTGAACTTACCAAGACTCCTCTTGAGCCTATGTAAACTTCAATCATTTGCAGGATTTCTGGCAAGGCACTTCATAACTTAACTACACACTGCATGAAGAATCACCTCCTTTTGCTTACTTTGAGCCTTTCACCTACTAGCCTCGCTTGATGTTTCCCGCTTCTTGTATTGGGAGAGATGGTGAGCTGGTGCTTAATGTTCATATTGTCCCCTGTAGACAATTGCACCCGTCCAGACCTCAGACTGCTTACAAATGCCTGTTGCAAGGACAGGTGAAAATGCCAGAATCCTTTTAGGGGAGACGCTGGAGCATCTTCAAGGAAGGACACTGGATTGCTTTTTCTATATGACAGTCATTGTAAGGTGGAATAACTGGAACCTGCTCAGATGGGGATGGAGGTCCCCGTCTGCTGCCCTGCCCTGCCATCTAGGGAGGTTTGCTGCTTGCCAGGGGCTTGCATTCAAGACGCTCTGGAGAGGTTGCTGAGGCTTGTCCTGCCCTTGGACTATTGTCCCCGGCTGCTCTTCCATGTGGGCACTGATACAGCCAGGGAAGACCTGGAAAGTATCAAACATGACTACATGGCTCTGGCGGTAATGGTCAATGGCACGGGGGCCCAGGTCATGTTCTCCTCGATCCTACTGGTGAGGGGGAAAGGCCTAAGGAGGAGGCAACAGATTCTGCAGGTCAACAATTGGTTGCATAGCTGATGTTGACAACAGGATTTCTTATTCTTTCTCAGTTTAGCAAGAAATCTCAGCATTTTAAACTTAGAATAAGAAGGAAGGAATCTATATCTAAATTTTTCTGAGAATTTGGCCAAACATATGGATATCTATCACAATCCTACAATGCATTCACCTTTCCTGAGACTGTACATTCTCCATGGGTGTGGGCCAGGTATTGAACTTGGCTGAGCCTGTGCAAATCTGAGTTGCTTTAACTAGGCTTACTAGGAATTTGCCTGGTTGTAACCCAGATCATCATCTTTTCCTGTTTCTCTAAGGAAGCAAAGAAAAGGTGAATCTGTAATTTCCAAGAACTGATGTTTTTATGGTTTGAGTTGCCTAGCTCCAGACCACCTTGTACTGGCTGTGTGGGCCAGATGGTGGCACTGGTAATCAGGCAGAAAGCAAAGACACAAATTCATGCATTCTTAGAATAAATCCTGGTTAGATCAAATCTCATAGATAACAAGGAAAAAAGACAGTGCAACATCCAAATAATTAGAGCTCTCCATGCTGCTGTTTATCACACTATAGAAAATGGCAGCAGCTGCCAGGATCTTTATAGAAATCCTTTAATATTGCAAGAAAAAGTAACATTTCTTCTTTTGATGTATGAGATAAAAACCTTATTTTTATCTTAAAACAACATAACTGGCAGGATAAGTTCACTTTACACCCCTAGTGAAAATAATAATATACTTCATATATATAGTAATTGTACTCTGAGTGTCTTATAACTCTTTTCAAAGGCAAGAATGAATTACCAGCCCAGAGTGATTTGTCTGACTTTCTTGCAGTAGCAACTGAGTCAGGATGTAAGCTCAGTTTCCTGATCTCCAGGGAATACTAGTCTCTCTACAGTAGCTCTGGATGACCCTCTTAAGTTTTGCCAAACTCTGTTACACTGTCTTTGTAACTTTGTTTCATTGCTACATACTTTTTCCTCCTTTTTCCAGGAGGGGAAGCCATTTCGGAGACCCTCCTGATGTGAGATTCCTGGTAGGAGTTATGAAATTTCCTGGAGCTTATATGAGGGAATGACATATAAGTACTACCCTGTGACAGAGCCACAGGCAAGTCTGGTGATCTGAGAAGAGTCAGTGTGGTTACAGCAGAGAGGTATTTGGCAGAGAAAGAACACAAAGTTGGAGTGTTTTTTTTTTTTTTTTTTCCTTTTGGAAGAGAGAAGTTGTTTACCAAGGAAATGTCTCAGATTTTACCAGCTGCAGTGGAAAGTTTTGGAGGGTCTATCGAAATTTTGCAGTTTATTACAGGTTCAATGACATGTACTCATGCCTGGAATGTCTGGACAGATCAGGCGCATAACTAAGCACTCTGCTGAGTTCACTGCAATGCTAACAGATAATAACAGCATATCCAAGACAGTGGAGGACCAGAAATGAAATAACTGAACTATAGTTACTATGTCTTTTGCAATGCTTGCCTAAAGGAAAGCTATTATAGCACACTTCCAGTTTCAGAACAAAAAATGCAACCCAGCCAGTTATTGGGTAATTTCAATTGCAAAACCCGTTAAAATTACAACTCCTGCATTGCTTTCCTTAAGATTAAATCTAGTTTTGAAATTCATTATGTATGGAAATAACTGTATCATTCCTTCTTATTTACTGTCAGTAGAGGACTTGTCTCATTCTGGCTTCCCAGGCCA
Source organism: Apteryx mantelli (assembly GCF_036417845.1). Classification (NCBI taxonomy): domain Eukaryota; kingdom Metazoa; phylum Chordata; class Aves; order Apterygiformes; family Apterygidae; genus Apteryx; species Apteryx mantelli. The sequence goes on from NC_089978.1 coordinate 33,128,191, forward strand.
CTAGTCTGTCTTAGTTAATGTTTTCTTTTAAAGAAAAAGCATTGTTTCCTTGTGACTCTCAAACTCCATTCCCTGGGTTCTGTAGAGAGTTCCGTCTTCTACATTAGTTTGTTAATGAAATGACTCAAGTTCGCCAGGGTAGATATATGCACCCTAATTTGCAAAAGCAGACGCACAGCTTTAAGCTGCATGAGGCAGAAATTATTTTTTTGTACCATGTACCAAGCCTAGTAGACTGGGGAAGTAAACATGGTTTTCAAAATAATTATGTCTAAACATTGGGTCTTCAGCTTAGCAATTGGTTTGTTTGCTTTATTGCATGAAGACACCTTAAAATACGGGGGGGAAAAGTATATCTTCGGAGTAAACACGATCGCTGATGTCCCCTGGTGAGCGAGGCTGGACACCCTGTTGCCGCGCCAAGTTCTCCCCGCCAGGGGGCAGCAGGGCCGCGCAGGCAGCGGCGAGGCAGACCATAGAGTCCTCCCCAGGCCGCTGTTATTGGGGAAGAGGAGCCGCCCGAGCGCTTCCTCCTCCGCCGCGTTCGCGTTCCCTCTGCTCCCTCCGCCTCCGCTCGATGGTGGCGCATGCGCGGTGAGAGGGGCACCTGAGGGCGAAGGGGTTCAGCCATGGCGGCCTCCATGATCTGCAGCCGGGTGTCGGCCGGGCTGAGGGGCAACGGCCTCCGTGCCGCGCTGGGCACGGCCACGGCGAAGGTAGCGGGCGCTCGGGAGCGGCGGGGGGCCGGGCCGGGCCGGGGGGGAGGAGGAGGAGGAGGAGGAGGAGGAGGAGGAGGAGGAGGAGGAGGGCGGGGGCGGGAGCGGGAGCGGGAGCGGGGCCGGGGCCGGGTGCGGCGGCGGCCGTTGGGGTGGCCCCCTGCGGGGCAGCGGCCGTTGGGGGCGGCTCGCCGCCCTCCCGCCGCCGCCCGGCCGCGGCGCAGGGGTGGCCGCCCGCTCCCGCACCTCCCCGCAGCCGTCTGTCCGTCCATCTGTCTGTCCGTCCTCGACGTGCGTGCCCCCGGCCGCTGCCCCGTTGTGGCTTGCGGCAGGTCTTCCCCGGGAGGTTCCCGTTTCCTTTCTCTCCACCCCCTCCTCCCCCTTCTCCTAACTTATTTGAAAAATCCCGATATTTCCATCCCTGCCGCCGTGCGAGTCACACGCGAGACCGGGCTATGCCAGTAAACACGCTGCTCCTAGCTCGCCTCTCCCTAGCAGTCAGTCCTTTTGGCCTGGTCTTGTTTCCCCTGAATCCTTCTTTGGAGCGTAATCTCGTTCTTGACTACAGCACCCGTGGAAAATAATAGGAAAAAGAGAACTAGCGAGTCTAAAGTGTAAAATCCTCTGTGCAACGGTCCTCATTCCCCCTGCGGAGGAAGGTCGCTGTGAGTTGCCCTCTCATGTTATGCTGCAGTCTTTGAGGGCACGGGCAGTCAGTCAGCTCCAGAAACAGCAGCCACAGCAGTCAGCACCTCTCGCTTGGGTCCGATGCCAAGAAAAGAGCCTGCTGCTTGCAGAAGGAATCCTTCAGAGATTAAATAGGTTCTGACGATTTGCTAGCCTGAAATGCTATAGTAAGACTCTTGTGTTGTCAGCACTGCCTGTTATATTTGAAATGAAATCAAATCTAGTTTATTAGAAATTTCCCAATACAGATTGATTTTTGTGGTACTTCTATCCAATAATACTTTTTTTTTTTGTTTAATCAAAGATAAAGTCTTACTTGTATCCAAGTCTGTTTTATACTCTTTATACCTTTAATCTTTCAGCTCTAATCAATGTAGATAAATTGGCTGAATTCTCTCCTAAAGTCCATCAGTAGCCATTCTTTTTAAGAGGCATTGTTCATGTAGTATTACTTCTGATTTTTCATAAACAAAATTGATTTCTCCTGGTATTGCTGTACATGAAGTATCCAGTCAGAAATCCTCGGAGTCCTGTACATCAGTTTTGTAGAAGAAATTAAGAATCACTTACTCCGCACTGGAGTTTCCTAGACTGAATATTCAACATGTTTTCTTTTACTTAGTATTTGAAATGTTAAAGTTACCTTGCACTTCTGTCAACCCTCTCATTCAGTATTGATGTTTGAAACTGTTTATCTCTAATTTTCTGTTTCATAATGGTTATATGAAGGCTGGACAGTCTGTTCTGTAGCAAATTTGATGTGCCACGCCATGTACAACCTCTGAGTTTGATGTAAAGTAGTTCTCACTGCCCCTCCTCCCCAGAGCTTAGTTCCCTTAGCTTGACAGAAGACAATCTGCCAGAATTTTTGAACAAATCTATTCCGTGTGCTTTTCTTCTGTTTTCTTATTCTTCCAAGCTCACTGAAGATTTTTTTCCCTACAGATGTACTTCTTGAAGTACTTAAATACTAACTAAACACTCAAGGGTGTTTTAACCCTGCCAGCCCTTGCTAGTTACTGCTAGCAACTGCCCCAGCTCTGCCCCAGTGAAAACCTAGACATGACATGAATGACTAACATGGAAGAGACTAGAGAGTACAAGAACCATAGGATTTAGTGTTCAGATGTTTGTACTGGTACACTAAACTGTACTTGTTTAATAAATAGACTTTTTTTTAAACCTAAGCAAGAGAATAGTTTAAAATACAGTCATGTTCTTTTTTTTATTTTTTATTTTATTTTTTCCTCCTCCTTCAGGTATTTGGTGGAAGTCCAGGAATACTCAATAACCATGGGTTTCAGGTGCAACGGCAACAACAGAGGAGGCTGTCACTACATGAATACTTGAGCATGGGACTGTTGCAGGAGGCTGGCATTTCTGTTCCACATGGACTGGTTGCAAGGTCACCAGAAGAAGCTTACAAAATAGCAAAAGAAATAGGTATAATACTAAAGAGAACATATACAATATAGATGTGGGAGGTGATGCAAGGTGTAACTACTTTTTCTGTCTTTCCCGGTAAGACTTTTCTTGGAGTTCTGAATATACCTTCTCTTTAAGAGAGCCTTTTCCGTGGATAAACTTCCTTGCAGATTTGAGTATTTACATACTGACATTTTCTAATCGGAAGTTTTCTAATGCCACAATGCACAAGCAAACAGTGAAATCAGTTAAGCGACCTAGTTATAAGGACACTCTTGTTTTTGCGTTGAGAAGGGCTTATGCCGTTATATTCCATCCCTGAAATTTAGGTTGAGAGACACTTGACCCTCCTTCCAGGGAAGGATGTGAAGGTATATTAGAGGCACTATTATTCCCATACCCCAAACTCTGCAAATGCTTTTCTTGTAACTTTTGATCCATGTTTAGAAGGAAAGTATTTTGAGAGAATGAGGAAAGTATAAATCTTATTATGTACCTAGACTTCCTTGAGATGTGTAATGCACTCTGGTTTGTGCAAATCCTACATTTCCCCTCTCAAGCTAGGTAGAGAAAATCTTGTGTGAATAGCTTCAGTGGTGGTGATAGGTAAGGCCTCTGTAGTCCAGAACTCCCACAGATCAGAGAAGGTGAAGGATACCTACCTTTATATTGCAGAAGGGCAAAATCCTTTCCTTTTGTGAACATGCTGTCCTGGCAGAATACAACTACTCCTTTCTTGTAGGGGGGAAGAACTATGTTGGCTTGTAGTCATGTGTTAAATTCCTGGCTTGCTGGTGAAAAAGCATCCAATCTCCTTTGGCTGGTGCTTAAATACTTAGATTTGAGCTTTAATTTAGGACTTGACTCTGTCCGTTGATTTGCCCCTTTTACCTACTACCTGTCTCAATAAAATTTTTGGTTTTAATTTGGATCTAATATAAATTCAGCTTCTATTCTTTATATCTGCAATACTAATTTATATAGTTTATTTTAGAGCTTTTCTTCTTCTGGAAAAAATAAAATGTATTAGACTCGTCAAAAGGTTTTAATGGAGGTCATTGCTTGTTATATTCCATTCCCATATGTAAAAGCCTAAGCCTCTTTAGACCTTCCAATTAATTCAAATTTGTCATGATTCCAGAGGTTATATATTTTGTTAGATTCACTTCTGCTTTGTCTGTAGATTTAATGCAAAGAGAAGAATTCTTTTCTAGAGCAAGTTATACTGCTTTGTAATGTACAAAAGAGTTGAAAAGCCTCTTTCCCTTCAGACCTGATGTCCTAGAAATTCAGGTATTGTCTGCTTATCTTCTTTGCCTTGTTCCCATTAAAAAGTAACTGGTACAAACAAAATTATAATTTCATCAGTACAAAAGAAACTTGTTAAAATACTTCCAACTACTCTGAGAATAATTTAAAAACTCAGTCTCTCACCTCTAGTTAAGGATGAGCTTGTAGTATGATTTGAACTTCACAAATATGGCATACCCTTTTGCTTGTGTTAATATCTGCATAGACTTCCTGCTAGTGGCAGATGAGATGAGCCTATGGCTCTTTGCTAGACAACAGGAGAATGTTGTGAGTCAGGATTCCTTTGTTTATTCCTTTTTCTGAGAGGAGACATATAGTGAAGTAGATATATCTGTGATTGCTGTAGTGTAGCTCTGTATCATCCATGTGACCTCACAGATAGGCCTTATATCTTGTGTATGGATGCTGTGCAGCTTCTCAGGAGTAGGGAAAGTGAAGTTGTGAAGTATTTGAGTTAACATTCCTGTATAAGCAAAAATTAAGGAATTCTGGGCTTCTGGATGTCTGCTGTATAGAACTTCCTTTAAGTTGGTATTTGGCACAGACTGGCTCTGTTTGGTACTAGAGAAGAGAAAGGAAGACTGTCCAGATGGAGAACATACTGCAGGGGCGTGGGTTTTGAGGCATTGCTTAAACATTGTCCAGAAGTCATTCTGAATAGTGTCAGATTTATCCTTTGCTGTAGTATTTTGATTTTCTCTGTTAATATAGCCATTTCTCCATTTGTTTTCCTTTAGTATGTACATAAATACAATCGCTAAGAGAGTGGGGAAAAAAATAGCTGTTGTCCACCTGCTCACTGTTTACTTTTATTGTGTAAGAGTTGTTGCAAGTAGATAATAAGATTATCTTTTGCTTCACTTTGTGTGCTAAACTGGTTTTTCAAATGTTTGCCTAAAACATTACAAAGATAGAGCAAGCAGTATTACCAGCTATCTGTCTAGTGCTGATCCACACGTTCCTGATAACCTTTTGTCAGAAACCTGCTCTCTGTAAACTTGAATTTTTGGCACTGGTTTTCCTTCTTTTTGCAAATACCTCATTCCGGTTAGAAATGGGTAACTTTTTATGCTGGTGTAGGTTAATAGCAAATGCACCCTTTTCACTAACAGAAATTATCATAGTTTAGCTGTATCGCTGTAGCTAATCAGTGTAACCCGCTTGTATAAACAAAGCCAAAGCTCAACCATACCAAGGATTATTATTACTGCAAGTGAACTGGCATGAGGTAGAATCAAGCTGATACACAGTAATGTTGCTGTTTCTCTTAGAGCTTGATTGAAAGAGGAAACTCTTAAATAATCAAAATGATAACATTTGTTAGAATTTCATCCAAAGCTTTGTTTCTCTTGAGGTCTGAAGCAAGTTGAAATAGTCTGGACACCAGAAAGCATTCCACCCTCCCCTCATTTCTTCAGGTTCTTGTACTAATTTTTTTTTTCTGCTAAAGTCCAAAGTGTCCTAAATAGAGCATATTGCTTCCCTATATGTAATTTTGAATCTTATGTGAAGTAAAATGCCATATTTGAACTTGCATTGTCTTATTCCCTCTAACATGAGATGAAATTAGATGCTGTGAGAACCTTTTGAGCAATGATGACAGATCACTTATGAGTTGAGTCTTAAGCAAGCAACTTCAAAATTCTCTCTCTCTTTTTTTTAAAACTTTTCAAAGTTTGATTGCTTAACTTCTGCTTCTGGTACCAGATTTCTTCAAATGCTTTCTTCAACTCAGATTCCTCTTCTAGCTGTGATTCTGCAGCTGCTTTTTGTTTTGTTTTGCTTTTTGTTTTTTGTAAGAAAAAAAAGCCTTTTTTGTTCTGTAGTGGGAAGGTTGGACACTAATTATTACAACGTTGGTTTTCATATAGTTTTTTCTTTTCGTATTTATCTGCCTTTCTGAGAATCATCATTGGAATTTGTTATTTGTCACAAAGAACTTTTCCCTATAAAAAGCCCTCTATCTCATTTCAAGTGAAGTATTATCACGTAGTAGTTCATAGAACTCTGTTCCTTCAAAACAACTACCGTTGAGTAATTCAGTCACTTAAGAGAGTTTTAGACCTTCTGTAAATGTTGCTGCTCACTTAATTTTTATCCGGTAGTTCACTGTCTCCATTCGGTCTCTTAGAACCCAGATCTAAGTTCTGCTACTGAAAAAATCCATTCCACTCAGAGCTGAGAAGACTTGTATCTGATGTGGTCTTTAAAGATCTTATTGATTTAAAAAAAATAAAGTTTTTTCTAATTGTTTGTGGTCTTGCAATATGTGGCTCTTCATATGTTACACAGGTGTCTTACTTAAATGTTAAAGAAGTGAGCTGAATAACTTCTGTTCCAGAGTATTCATAAGATGCTGTAGTTTGTCTTGATGAAAGCTTCTAAGTTTATGGTTTCCTCTCAGCCTATCTGTGCATTCTAGCTAACACTTGTAATGACTGGTGCTGATTTAGGAGGTGATAGGCATTTGCTATCAAGAACATGACTAATAAACCCCATGACTATTGCTTGAAGAACAGCTGCTTCATTAGTGCGATAGCACATAGCTCAGCAAGAACAGGCTCTTTGAAATTACAGGCTTATAGTATTGCGGTTTGTTGAGACAGCACCTATGAAAGTATATGTATCCCTGTAGTTGAAGTTTTGATGCCTCCTGACACCTTCCTCTATAACAATTGTTTGGGCAGAAGGGAGTGACTGCTGTATGCCTGTAGAAAAGCCTACTTTTCTGCTGATGTAATATATAAATTTCTGTTCCTGATGATTTGAGAGGTAAGACTTCTGAAGTGATTAATGTCTTGAAGCATCTTTAGTATTCTGGCAGTGTTGTAGGATTTTAAGATAGTAGGTCCTAGACCTTCATGTTCATGACTGACTTTCAAATTTTAGTAAATAAAATAAGCTGTATAGAATAGGAAGCACTGTGAAACTGGGTGCATAACATTCTTACACTTTTCTAAACCAGAGTTTTTGAAAGGCAACTTAAAGCAATGGAGTCTTCTCTACTGCTACTCTTGCTACTGCAGTTTAAAAGATCTAGTCCGTCTCTTTATCAGTGTGGTTTATAAGGAGTGATCTCTCTTTGTATATTTTCTACAGAATGACTCAAGTAATTGAGCTTTAAATTCTCTTGAGTGTTTTTATCCTTTTTCTGTCTGTTGCCTAAATGTACACTCTGTACCCATTTAAAAAAAAAAAGTAATGTATAAACCTGTGTAGATTTATAAATCAATTTGCTGATCTCAGGCTTGATTTAGTCAGAAACCAAAGTTTACTAAAATGTGTGTAATGATTCTGTTAGGCAAAGTACGAGCTTTTTCTTTATTTGCTCTTCAAAAGATTTGGTATACCAGACACAGTTGCCCAGAAGCTTGTGTTGTTGTCTCCTCAGAGGATGCCACACCTTCCTTGGTAGTCTGTGATTATTATTATTTTTTTCTTTGTGTCACACTGAAAGCTCACATCTAATTTGTTGTTCCTAGTACTTCTTGCTTGTTTTGCCATTATCAGTTTTCCTTGTTTGGGAATTATCTCCTTGCATGCGTTAACTGATTGTCTTTTAGATTGTCTTTAGAATCTGAACCTCCAGACAGAGGAGTTTATTCAGCCATTGTAGGACATGGATGGTGTTCTAAGAGACAGACTTGTGCGGAAATCCTTGATCACTGAAGTGTTCAAATAAATCTGCTGTAGTGATCAGATTTATTAAGGATACTAAGTAGTTTTTTCAAGTATGTTTCTGCTTACCTGCCAAAGTCTTTAGATAACCAGCAGTAGTAGTCTAGGAAGTCAAAATTTACTGCATTTCTGGCAAACACTGTTTTTGACATCTGAAGGTTACATTTTGCTTCAGCCTTTGCTTGCCTGCATAACACTTCACTCCTTTGAAGTCCTAATATCAAAGCATATTGATAATAATTCATTAATTCAAATAACTCATCTAACCAGCAGATTCAAATTTTGACTGCTGTATTTTAATTGCTTGACTTAAGCTATTGCCAAAACAAACCAGACTTGCAGGTTGATGAAAAATTTGATGCAGTTATTTAATTAATGGCAGAATGCATTTGCGTAGAAAATAATATTTTGTAATAGGCATGAAACATCTTGTTCCCTCTTCTGACTGATATGATTCCTTCAGTGAAAGTATGAAGATTCCTGGCATATAATTATCTCAGTAACCATACTTGTGGTTTGCATGTAATGATTCATCTAGCACTTGAAAGTTTCAGATGCTGAAAAAAATGTTCAAGTTCAATTCTAAATAGTTATTATTTATTTCCAAAACAAAACACAGACAGTATGCTCCTAAGAGATTCTCTGCTTCCATTCAAAGTAAGGGTTGGCATGCTGTTTATGGTGAGACTTATGTTAATAATGCATTGTTAGTTGCCAAGCCTATCTTTTCCTTCCTTGATTCCAGTAAATACAATGATATTGTCCAAACTTAGAATTTTTATTATATCTCTGCAACAAGAAAAGATTGATTTGCATTACAATTGGATAGAGATTCTTCTTGGAACTAAAAGCTTTTAAATACAGGATTAATGAGGCAGGAGATATGGGTCTCTGTTTCTCTCCCAGGGTAAGTTTGCAGTTGAATGGCAGTTGAGGACTTGATTGATACTTGTGCTATTAACCTATCTCTGTCTCTTACTTTTTTGGTTATTTACACAAACGTGTTGCCTGTTTTATCAGAACACATTAGTCTTGTATACTTAGGAGAGTGTCATGGTCCTAACCATCAGACTTTCTACTTGCACAGAAAATATCAGAGATAGAACAACAATCCTTCTTGCCTCTTAGATAAACTTATGATAAGATCGTATTGTACTTCTTGGATCAATGCATGTAAAGAGAAGATGCCTTTCTCCTAATTTGAAAGCTCAGAAATTATTCCTTCCAATCAAAAAATACCAGTATTGCTTGAAATAAAATCAGGCTGTTTCCTGGTTGCACTTCCTATCTTTCATTGCCTAGTTATTAAACCATTGCTATAGATGAAACCTATAGTATTACTATATAGATTTGGTTGTCCTGAACAGATGCTAACTCAATCTTTTGCTAATTTCAGGCACTTGTTCTTCTCATTGGTGTCTACTCTAATTTTCTGAACACTTCCTGATTCTTTTCAGTCTGTTTTATTTATGTATGCTTTAGCGCTAACTCCCATTAATATGGAAATGTTATTGCTCTTACAAAGGTCTACTGAGTTTTGTGTTGCCTCTGTAGCTTGTTTGCCTGTGTAGCTTGCTTGCCTCAGACTTTAGGTGTACTGAAAAGTTTGTTGATTTGATCTAGTGCCCAGGGTTAACGCCAAAGCTTTACCCTTTCTCACCACTGCTGAAAGCAGCGGTCCAGCTTTCTGGCCTGTGCACTTCTGTGTCCTTGTGCATTTTCTAGTGCTGTCACACAGTGCACAGGCTTGTGGAAGTCTGCTAGATTAGCTTTTGCTTTAAGTTATTACTTCTTCTGATATTCTTGAAGATATCACATGAGTGCTTGTGCTGGTATGAGCAAGTAAACTGGAGTGAAAGGCTGAGGGCAGGAAACAGGATAGGTGCTGTGTTAGAGTAGTGCTAAGCTGTTGTAATTACTTGTGTGGATACCTGCTCCTGGGCAGAGACTGCTATTTTTTTGTCTAAATAAAAGCCTAGCAGTATTTCAAAGCAGTGTAAATAAAATGGGGAAGGGCCCAACTATTCACACTAAGTTAAAAATGCTGCAAGTTTCTGCTTTCCAATTTATTGTAGGGCTCCTGTATGGCAACAGTTTTCTCTGCTGTGGGAATGGCTGTATCAGATTGTGTGGTAGTGCTGCAGTTGTTACACTGCAGTTGAGGTGTGTGACCAAACGTTTCTGTCATCTGTGGTTCTATGGCCACTTTAAATAGGAGCTATAGGAAAAAATGTTTATTGAATAATAAGCTTTTTGTTTGGATCAAGTTATGGTTATCTCAGGTCATGATGCCTTTAAGTTAGTTTCAGCTACATCTGTGAAGTTTAATTGCCTGTAAATTGCTTGATCCTATAGGATCAGGCCAGTGGTGCATCCTGCCCAGTATTCAGTCTCTCATGGTGGCAGAAGAACGTGCTATTCAGGGAGAATGTGAGCCTGGTTATTTTCTGCAGTCCATATCCCTCATGTAACCCCAGCATCCGTAATTGTTCTAGGAATATTAGAGGCAACACCTCTGCCTAGTCTTTTTAGTGTATGATTATGGAGCTGTTGTACAAGAATTTGTCTAATTCCTTTTTGAATCTCCTGATTCTGCTTCCATGTCTCTTCTCATGCCTTCCACTATCATCTGTGTAAAGAAGCATCTTTCTTCTTTTTTTAAACTGACTTCACTTGGTGGGTGGTGTTTGTTTTCGGCTGACATACAGCATGAAACAGTGTACTGATATACTTGTAGAAGTTTTTTTTCCTCTTTTGTTTTGTCCTTCACCAGGTATGGTTAATGACAGTAATGAGGTTCCTGCTTCAGTCTCCTTTGCTAGATTAAAAGAAGTGCTAGGCTCTCTTAGTCCCTTCTTGTAAGAGAAACTCTTCAGTTCACTGATCATCTCAGTAACCGTCTTTCCAGTTGAAGATTACTTCTGTGATCATGGCCAGAGCTGAACATAAAATTCCAGATCAGATCTCATCAGAACGTTAGTTGGCATCTGGTTCAGACTTGTTCATGTTTTGGTATTTATTGCTGGGAGGAATAAACCCTACCAAGAAGGTGCTTGTGGATGAATTTAAGACTTTGTGAAAACTTCTCTGTAGAAGCAGCTTTTGCATTCTAGGCTTAGTGTAGGAGATGAAAAGTAGGGTGGAGAAATAAGACCCTCTCTTCTCAACTTCCTAAGGGTCTGTAAATTGAATTTCTTGGTCTTGATTGCTGAGTATATAAATTCTGAATCTTTCTCCAATGCAAAACTTCTATGGAAAACTCAAAATAGTAAATTAAATAATGCTGCAAATATTTTGAATCCTAAATATTTGAGTAACTTCAAATCCTTGTAAAGGTTTCTAGATAAATCCCCTGTGACCAGGGGAGCAAATGTCTCTTTTGAATCTCTTCACAGAGAAGAAATTATTTCCCTCCATTTCATGCTAACACTCAAAAGTCATGTGCCTCCAAATGTTGTGTTTGCGCTTATGTAGAAGATAAGTTGTGTTTAAATGAGTGGAACTTTATTTTTTAGCTTGTGTGCTAGAGAATGTGGCTTTCATTTGTCTATAAAGCTACTATTTATAATCCTGTTCATCATGACGTTTAGTCTTTCTTAAAGCAAGCAAACTTTGTACTTAAAGTAATTGTATAAAGGTGGGTCTCATGAATAAAAAAGGCCAAAGTCTTGTTTTGCATGGCTTCCGTAAAACATGTTAATCTACTTGATTTCCACTACTCAGTAGCTATAAAAATAGTTACCTTCAAGAACTGAATTAAATCTTAGATAATAAGAGACCATAATAAATCTACATATAACTTGCATGTATATAGCCTGCATGCTTCTCATGCCAAAGAACTTCATATTAGTTGTGAATTTAAATGTCTCTGTCAGTTCATCCTGACAATGACATAAATCTACAAGTAGCTAATTGGGAGTAGTAACTTGAGCATTCCCTTTGCTCATAATCACCTTAACTTCTGATATTATGCCTATTTAATTCCGTCTGGGCTTACAGTGTGCAGGTTAAAGTTTGAATTAGTACAACTTCTTGGTGCCTGACATAATCCTTCTCACTATGCACAGAGGGTAGTTTTGCTCAAGCACTGTAATTTCTCTGATGCTTTTCCAAGGTTTCTTTTCACATCTGAGAGGACAGCAAGTTCTTTCTTTGCCCAGAAAGACCAGAGTGGCTCAGCTAACTGCAGCATGGAACAAGATGGGATGGGCCACACAAATGTGAATGGCGCAGCTCTTGCATCTTGCAGTCTAGTTGCTTTCTGCAGTGTATTCAGAGTGTAATTAAACTTGAGTTGTATCTCAGAGCTTTGGTTTTCCTCCTTTATCACCTTAAATGACTTGATATGCTTTATTTGCTTTTTATTTTTCAGTGACACTGTAAAATAGCCCAGTTGATCATGAATTTATAATTTTACTTTTTAATATAGTAAAAATAAAAATTTTACTTTTTAAAATCCAAATGCACAGCCTGCCCTACCTAGAAGAGTATTTTGGAAAGGAATTTTAAAACAGTTAAAGACAATTAACTAAAAGGCTTGCTCTGCCTCTTCTGGGAAAAAATAGTGGATTTGCTTAGGCCTCTGACTTCTGCAAAGCACTCATGCTTATGCATCAGTGCTCTGCTGAATGGAAGCCATAATGGACATACAATTAACTTGGGTAAGTGCCATAGTTACATATCATTGCTGAGAAGATAATGGTTAAAGTGAAAACATAGGGTATTCTTATTTGTCTGAGGAAAATAAATTTAATCTTGTTAATAGTCTGTGAGATACCAACCCTTTCTAACTGATTGCTTAATCACTTGTGATTCAGACAAATGTGTTATGGAAATAAATCAGAACACTCAAAGATGAAAGATGTTTTTCGGCTACTAACTCACCAAGGTTTGTTCACAGAACAGCCTAAAGCTGCAGTTTGTGGATGGTTTGAGATTTTCAGGATAACCTATATGAGTTATGATACAGTTCTTGATTTACATATTTGTGTTTTGAATCTGGGGAGGAGGGAATAAAATGAAAAGAGCCTTTATTATTCTACCTGGGGCAAATCGTTTTTAGGAGTCACATATGTCAAATTGTGGGTTTTCTTTCATTCTAGGTTCAAAGGACCTTGTGGTAAAAGCACAGGTTTTAGCTGGTGGTAGAGGAAAAGGAACATTTGAAGGTGGCCTCAAAGGAGGAGTGAAAATAGTTTTTTCGTAAGTCACTTCTAAATTATCCAACCAAGTGGAAAAACTTCAAAATTTTATGTTAAGAATGAGTTGAAGCTATTGATTAGTTTAAAACCAATGTTTTAATTATTAAGCTTAAAAATAACAAAAACTAGGTAAGATTTTTTTTAATGCTACTTCTGTTTTTCCAGTGGTTTCCTTGTCACATTCTGAGCTTCTTGTATTCTAGTCCAGAAGAAGCAAAAGATATCTCCTCCAAAATGATTGGAAAGAAGTTATTTACCAAGCAGACAGGAGAAAAGGGCAGGATATGCAATCAAGTATTTATCTGTGAGCGCAGATATCCCAGGAGAGAATACTATTTTGCGATAACAATGGAAAGGTCATTTCAAGTGAGTAATACTAGAAATAGAACTCAATTAACTTGCTATAGCTGAATTAAAAGAATACTGTTTGCTGTAGGGGTCACTTGTATCTGAAACTCAGAAATATACATGAGCTGCTCTTCCTTTGCCAGTATCTCTGACTATATGGTTGCCTTAGCATTTTGAATGTTTTAACAATGTTGTGCTACAATTTAAATTTAGGAAATAATAAAAAGAGTGGTGGTAGCCCCAACTGAAATCCAGAGTTGCATGGCTGCAGGGGAGATGAGTGGAAAGAAGGGATTGTTTTCATTTTGTTTTTAAAGTTGACACTTATCTGCCAGATGCTTATACTAGAGTTTAGTTTAAAAATACAGCTATCCACACAGGATGAATAAAAGTATTTTGGAAGAGCCGATGGTTCTGGATAAATCGGGCATCTTGTCCTCCAGTGTGCAGAGATTCCTGGGGAGCATCCCTTGTAATTCTGGAAGTGCTGGTAGCTTTCTTATGCTAATACTCCTCAGAAACTGGTAAGGAGATTTGGGCCTGGAGGTCTGTCTTCAGAGCTTCTGGAATGAGGGAAGCCATAGTTTTCATGTTCCTATATTCTATATGGTGGGTATGTAGATTTTAGGCTGCGATGCAAAACCAGTTCCTGAAACCTGTCAGTGTATAATCTGGTAGAATACTGCTCTGTTATCAAGCAAAGAGAATGAATTGCTAAATAACTTTACCAAAACCATGGTAAAGCAGATCTTGGAACTTTGCCTTCTGAAGCCCTACAAACTGAGGTTAGTCTACCCACATGCTTAGGAGTTTATGGAGGCAGAGCTCTTTGTAGTTTAAGAGGAGTATCTCTGCTGTGAGTATGAAATAATTTTGTGTGGATTAATAAGGAAACTAGTCTTTCTCTTGTTTATTTACAAAATCACAAGTTAAATATTGTATGTGTTCCCTCCTCTTCCTTCATAGTGTTCTTTCTGATAAGTAAATATGTTTCTTGGGTTTTAGTACAGTTAAGAGACTTGGACACTTGTATTCTGTTGTACTGCATAAAAGCTGGGAAGATCAGAATGTTATAGTATCCATGCCAGACTTACCACAAGGTGGCATTAAAATACTACAAATGGTTGGATTTTGTAATCTGAAATTTCGTACTATTTAAGCAAGCATGCTTATGGAAAGAAAATTTACTTAACCGATTTAAGCAAGTTAGGGAGAGAACGCAAATATGTTTTCCTGACTTGCTCTTGCTATCGTATTAAAAAAAATTGTGTTAGTGTATATTGAGCATAATTGTGGAGGTTATTGTTTTGCGATAAAAATGTTCCTTATTATTACTGTTCAGTTTTTATTTCTTGTTTTTAGATATGCTTATAATTTCTATAACTTGTCTAGGATGATGATGATGAGAAAATACCTTTCAAAAGAAGGAAATGTGATGGTTGAGTAACATACATTGTGTATTTCTGTTGCTGCAAATCTCTTCAATTAAGGGAGAAAAAGACCTCTAAGATGGTTGACAGTGCAACTGGGTGTCTCAATTGCTATTCATCAATGGGACAAGACTTCTTATGTCTTAAGCAAAACTGTTCACTTTGGTTAACTGTACCAAATGATGAGTTGAATTATTTTTATATCATGCTTGTAGCTTTCTGACTTTGTTCAGGATGTGAATATCCTGAAATGTTGTGCTGAACCTTGCTGCTCAGTGTAGGATAATTCAGCATCTACTTGTTTCTGTTTGGAAGGACGGTGATGGGAGGGGAGTGGTGTGGTTGTTAGGCATTCTGTGAACCACCGTTGCACTTTCTGCAATTAACTGTCAACAGCTATAAAGCTGTTTAATGTTTAAAACCTGTGCTAATAGGAAGTGCTGCCTTAGTACGCCAGCTGTCATAATCCATGCTGGCTGGTGATAAGGGCAGGTAGTTGAGATGACACAAGGGAATATATCTTGACTGTAAATTGGAGGAATATTCCCTCAGGGAGAGATTTTTCAGATATCATGGTAGTGAGTCCTTGATGCTTCTGTTGAGATGGAGACAGAAGCCTTTTTGGTTTTTCCCTGCTAAGGATGTTGTCAGTTTCAGCTATCTAATTTCTTCTATTATTGAATAATTGAGTGCTGTTTTGTCAGAACTCTTTGGCTTATTTTCAGTGATGGCTATAGTTAGTGAGCTTTATGATCCAACTGAGTAGGAATGGCCTGTACTAACTTTGCACTAGGTTGTGCGGATCTGGATTTGTCCTTGGAGCTGGAGCTTGACAGGGTGAATGAAGGAGTGCCTTGGCTTTGATGTGTGTTTGTGTAGGCGTGAGAGGAGAAGGGGGAAATAAGGTTGTTCCTTCTCTGGTGATAGTTTAACCTAGAAGATAAAACACGTGACTACTAATTTGAATCTTTCTATCAAAATTTAAAACCAGTATCTTTATGTTAATTCCTCTGTTGATATGGGATGTACAAAGGATAGAGTTTTCCTTGTTAGAAGAAATTGGACCCAAGATACACCTTACAGTTTGGAAAGTTTTATTAAAAGGGTTTGTGTAGATGTATTGAATAGAAAAGATAGTAACAGTCTCTTCGGTAGGAACATATAAGTAAATTGTCCAGATCCCGGTTTTCCAACTAACAACATGGTTTTATTGTTGTGGGGTGTCTTATGGGAAGAACTAAGTTTCAATGATATGGTATAAAATTATTTACACTTTTTTTTTCCCTTCTTGTTCTAGGGTCCTGTGCTGATAGGCAGTTCTCAGGGTGGTGTTAATATTGAAGATGTTGCTGCAGAGAATCCTGATGCGATAATTAAGGAACCCATTGACATAGTAGAAGGCATAAAAAAGGAGCAAGCTGTTAGGGTAATTGTTAATGTGGAAAAGTACACATTAGTGAGGATGGGAGTGCTGCTTCTAAATTTTATAAAGTGTACATGCCTTGAGCCTGCTGAGTTGTCTTAAACCCTTTTTGACACTTTAAACCAATTGTACTAGATATTTAAATATTTTCAGTTTAATAGTTAATATAAATCTAACTCTGCGCAGCAGTGTTTTATATGTATTTGTAAAGGTATATAATGCTGATCTTGCTTCTAATTTTACTATCTCTCTTTTTGGATAAGTGCAGTCTTTAATATTAAAAACAATCTTTTCAAACCCAAGAGTTATTTCCTTTCTGGAAGATAGGAGAAATTCTTCTTCTGCAAATTCTGTTGATGCTGAAATAATAGCTAGACTGGGAGATTCCTAATTTGTAACTGTAAATCAAAACCTAAACACCAGTGAACAGATAACTATTCTTCTACTTTCAGCTTGCCCAAAAAATGGGTTTTCCTCCTAATCTGGTGGATGAAGCAGCCGAAAATATGATCAAATTATATAACCTTTTTCTGAAATATGATGCTACCATGATAGAAATAAACCCTATGGTGGAAGATGCATCAGGAGTTGGTAATGTTTCTTCTCTTCATATTGCTCTTGTAACAGGTTACATTTTTGCAAATCTAAGGTAGTTGCTATAAACTGAACTTCTGCTAAAACTTCAGCTGTGTACAGCAAAAGGACTTGGCATTAGCATGCTACTTTGAGAAATGAATTTAATATAGCAAATAAATCTGGGATTCTAAGCATAGTAGGTATCTGCTCATAGCTGCTAAGTATCATCTAAAATTTAAATAGCTTTTTTTTTAAGCCACATCTTCTGTTTGGGTACCCAGCATAAGGCATTCCTGGAAACTGGGTCTTTTCAAAGTTCATGATTTGAAACTTGAGCCCTCTTGGGTGTTCACAGTTGGTACTGAAAAGGTAGCCAGAATAGCAGCAACTTCTAAAAATCTCCTGCCTTTACTACTCATGCAGCAGAAAGACTAATTTTGACAATGTGTTTTAAGGACAACAAGTTTTCAAGTGGTCTCTTGATTTTTTTTTTTTTTTTTTTTAATCAGGTTTTTAGCATATCCAGTTGTAGAGAAGTTAGCTGATAACCCATCACAGCCAATTCCCCTCTCAACAGCAACAGAAAATCTGTGGAGAATGTTTGTACTTGAACTCAGGTGTAACAATTTTAAATTTAATGATGCATGCAGCTCCTTTGTCCAAGTTTACAGTTACTCCACCTTTACTATGTTTTTTAAGTCATTCACTTAAATGAGTATGCTACTCTTGGTAGAATGCTCGTTGGTAGGGCTTTAGAACCGTATGGAGCAGTAGCTCACCTTTGTTTCTCTTGCTTTGCCATTTTTATATCATCTCTAGTGAGGGGTGGGAATGACATTACATTTGTACAGACAGAAAAAGAGTAGTTAGTATTGTCCTTGAAACACAATATAATGTTGTAAGAGAGCAGAGTTCCAATATGAATTTTTGCTGTGTGGATATTAACTTTGTATAGACAGTTTAGTACATGTACAAGAGTTATGTTGAAGAGGACGTTGTACCAGACACTGATATATGCATCAGTGAATCTGTGGTTAATATTCTGAAGTTGGCTAAGCCAAAGGAAGTTGGGGAATTCTCCCTTGCCCTCAGTAACTGTGTTCTGATGTAAAGAATACTCTAGATTTTCCATTTCAGCTGCTGTATCTAAGTGAAACTTTATTTTGTGTGTGTGTTCTTCTGACACCTTTTCTTCCAACTCAGCTAGCTTTTTCTGTTATGTGTGCGCGCATGCACACATACACACAGTCTCTCTCTATATATTTAATCTAGAAGCAGAAATCTAAGAGGAGTAAAAAAAAATACCAAAAGAAGGCCTTCTGTAGGGATTAATCTGGTGCTAACTATTTAAGCATAATTTGCCCAGATTTATCAAACAGCTTGTTGTGGAGTTCTTTCTTTTTAGCGTGTCGCAAGAAATATGGTTATCTTTGCTGTTTGCACAGTTAAAGGGACTTAATTGGTTGTCTGTGTGGGTAACTGGAGAGCATCTGGCAGTCTTACCTCCTGTGAAATGTGTCATTTCAGCAAAACTTAAGTTTGCACTGCATAAGCTAGCCACCAAGTTTGACTTCACACACTCTTAACATGTTCATGTAACAAATGACCTATTATTTTAGTAGCAATGGCATTAAATGACATGTTGATTTTTTTTTTCTTCCTTCTTTCCTTTCAGTTATGTGTATGGATGCAAAGATAAATTTTGACAGTAATTCAGCCTATCGTCAGAAGAAGATCTTTGATATGCAAGATTGGACACAGGAAGATCAGAGAGACAGGGATGCAGCAAAAGCTGATCTCAACTATATAGGATTAGATGGAAACATAGGCTGTTTAGGTATGTCCTGTTTGATGAATGTTAAGTGACTTTTAATGGATTTATAAACTGAATTCCTAAATGTTACCTTTATTTTTTATAGTCAATGGTGCTGGTTTAGCTATGGCTACAATGGATATAATCAAACTTCATGGAGGAACTCCAGCAAACTTCCTTGATGTTGGTGGTGGCGCTACAGTGCAGCAAGTA
This sequence comes from Apteryx mantelli, assembly GCF_036417845.1. NCBI lineage: Eukaryota > Metazoa > Chordata > Aves > Apterygiformes > Apterygidae > Apteryx > Apteryx mantelli. Next base: position 33,147,012 of record NC_089978.1, read on the forward strand.
ACAGAAGCCTTTAAACTTATTACCTCTGATAAAAAGGTGAGGGAAGAGTTGCCATATCAAGGTACTATATGGTGGAAAGACAAGCTGTGCTTTAAAATATAATGCTTAGTACGTGTTCTTTAGAAAACAGGTTTTACAAGCGTAGAGTTAAAAAGGGAAGAAAATGGAGATGTTAGCTAAATCTTGACAAAGATGAAGGCTTGAAAAAGTTTTGAAGTTCTCTCCTTTTTGAAAGATATTCTTTTGTTGAATATTGAGTAGGCCGTTTGTGTCCCCCTCACTCCCCCCACTGAAGGAACAGCTGTATTTGACTCTTTCCCAGAAATCCTTTTGAGTCTGAAATTCCTTCCACCTGCTGTTTAAGCAGAAACCAGTATTCAAATGGATTTCCATTCCTTTTCTTTTCTTTTCTTTTCTTTTCTTTTCTTTTCTTTTCTTTTCTTTTCTTTTCTTTTCTTTTCTTTTCTTTTCGCACTTGGGTGCCTGTTTTGCAGCTGGATCTGATTTGCACATGGAGTTGCAGGGTGGATATTCTGTGCTGTACACAAACAATAAGATTCTAAGGTACTAATTATATGATAATATAAGATCAAATAACTTCACAATGGGCTTGGAAGGCCATTAATGCTTTGTCTTATTCAAAATTTCTCAGAGATGCTTGAACATTATTAGAATAATAAATTGGTTGTAACCAGGGGAAGAACTTTACTATCCCAGAAAGGTAACGGGAGGACTGACTTGATTGTCTGCGTGAGAGTTGACTATTCCAAATGGGAACTGGATGTCAGTTTGGGACTTTTTAAAAACAAACAAGCAAAAAAACAAAAAAGGAGGTAACAAGGTGGGAGTGCCTTGCAGGAACTGTTAATGATATGTTACTTTTGCACCAGAATTTAGCGCAGCTCTTGCCCTTCTTTCAAGGAAGGTGCCAGAAACAAATAGAGGCTGCTTGTTGTGCACACAAGGGCAGTGCTTAGTTTCTTCCCCTTTAGAAAGATTCTTATTAAATGCAGGGTCTAACATTCTTTCCTAGAATGTTCTTACTTCACCTGTTTTCAGCAAACTGAGGAGAAAGTGAGGGACACAGGCACAGAACACCTGAGGGAAAAGGAAGATGGTCCTCAAGCAAGAAGAAAAAAGGAGGAAAAAACTGGGGATTGGCAGTTTGGAAGACAAGTTCTTACAATGCCACATTGTCTGCTGACTCATGAGATGCTGTTCAAGCACAATTCCTACTCTCTTTTCCTTTCTGTCTGTCTTCAGCTGCTTACTCTTTTATCAAAAAGGTGACTAGCTGGTATCCTGGTGCTGAAAGTAAAACAGCAGTGCAGCCCACTGGTGGCATGGACTGGATTCTAGCTGGGTCTAGTTCAGGGATTGTTTGGAAAAGCCTTGTAGGTGCCAGTCTAGATTGCTCTTGCTCCTGTTCCTGAGGGGTGGTAGCAATGTGACACAGATGAGCCAGTCTAATAGCAAGAAAGTGGGAACCAAGCTACTGTTTGCCAGCTGCACAGTGTCTTGTCTTGTTAAGTTTATTCTGTGTTTTAAGGCTGTCCATTTTTTTGCTCCTACTTTTTTCCACATTTCACCCACTGACTGAAATCTTTTCACTCCTCCTTTCTACCAATTAAGTAGGAAAGGTCTTTTCCTTAAGCTCAGACTTGGTCCTTCTGAATGAAAAATATTTCAGATGTCTTACCTTTAAACATGATAGCTTTTGATGTAAACTGTATAAAGTATCTTGCATATGAGTTTTGTGTATTTTCTTGTGTTCTTCAGGGTGTTCTCTTCAGTATGCTGAGGGACCAGTGTGGAAAATACCTCTGCTTGGATAATGTTAGAAAGGGGAAAATTAAACTGTTGACAAACTGAGTAGTTAAATAGCTTTAATTGCTGAGGTTTCATCTGTTTGATTTGCTTGAAGAAAAGCAGCTCTCTTTAGAATATTCTGAGCATGACTTCAGAGCATGACTAGTAATGGGCAGTGATAGATTAGTACAGAAAATGTTTGTGTTTCTGTTAATGTAATTATTTACAGCTTGTATTCTGTGTAAGGGAAATGGCTATTGCCTGCATCTCATGCTGATTTGAAGGACAAATGTGGAAATTTCCAGGGACAGGCATTTTTGCAAAAGCATTTTCCTGAAGTAAATGTCCTGCTGTATGTGAACTCTACTTTTGCTCCTGATGTTCTCTAGAACACAGATGTTCGCTTTATTGAGCTAAGGCCCTCATTGCACTTCTAGAACTTTAATTTTCCCCAAGTTGAAAGGCTGAGTACTACTTTTATCTGCTGTGCCTCTGGCCATTTTTAATTTGAATATTGTCATTTTTTTCTGTAGGTACTGGCTATTCTGGTAAATATTTTTGGTGGCATTATGCGATGTGATGTGATTGCACAAGGTATTGTTATGGCAGTAAAGGATTTGGACCTAAAAGTACCTATTGTGGTACGGTTGCAAGGTGAGTATTCTTCATGGGTGGTAAGTGTATTTCTATCTGTACTGACAAATATTCTGAAGCTTATATTTTGCATAGCAAGTTGCCTGCAAGTTGAAGACTATGGAAAAATAGGCAAACCTAGAATTTAGGAGTTAAGGATTGACAACTTTAATAGAGATTTCCTATTCTTACAACTACTGAAGTAGTTGTCTTCTAGTTTTGTCCACCAGCTTACTTTTGGAACACCTTCACTAGAAAATATAAGCATACTCTGGAAGTAGTAGTATGCTGTTCAGTAACGGTTGCATTTTTGTCTGTTTCTTAAGGTACACGGGTTGATGATGCCAAAGCTTTAATAACAGCTAGCGGCCTCAAGATCCTTGCCTGTGATGACTTGGATGAAGCCGCTAAAATGGTAAGAGAGCTGTTTACATTCAGAACACAGCATCTGTTACAGAATATTCAAAAGTGAAACTCCTTTCAGTCAACTAAAGGTATCCTAGGATAAATCACAGTGTCAGTTATGATCAAGCCCTTGCAGCAAATATTTTACAAATTAATTTGTACATAATTTATAAAGCAAAGAACTATGTAATCAGAAGCTATTACATTCCAAAAGTTTCTGTATTTGGGACTTTAATTCTCCCCCCCCCCCCCAAAAAAAAAGGTTAAAAAATAGGTTTAATTGAAGAAAAAAACAACCCCCCCCCCCCAGGTAAACTACCAGATCAGTCATCCTCCTTGGTAGGGAATGGGTAAGAATTTGGTTTTATAAATTGGAAGAAAATACTTAAATCTAGATTGCTGAAAAATGCAAGGCAACATTTCCTTTGATAGAGCACTATATTTCAGTGTGCATAGTTAAGGCCATACATATTTGATTGCTTTGTTGCCTCATCAGGTAGTTATATATACAGACAGGTTACTTTGCTTCCTGGGGCTGAAGCTGCAGAAGCAGCTGTGGGTCACTTGGAGGAAGAATCTGCTTGGCCTGACAGTATGTCCTCCCATTTTAGAGAATAGTGTAAAGTCCTGCTAGGCTGATCAAGCTTGTACTTAGTCAACAGAAAGCTTCCTTAACAGCATATATGGGTCTCTATGCTATACTGCATCTATGTAATGTGTCTCCTAAACCTGCTGATGTTCTGGCAATTAAATGCATTGGGCCATGCAAGTGGAGTTTGAATTAGTTTTGTAATCTTAGATTGTCTGCAGAGACCCTTTTTGAAAGGGTTACAGTTGTATTTGTATGTTGTACATAGGTAATTCTTTAAACAGCTTTATGTAAGATGATGGAATGAATGGGATAAACAAACAGAATCAGCATGATGAGTTGAGTATTCCAAGCAGTGATTATAACCAGAGATATTAAAGGCTTTTTTTTTTTTAACCTAAATATTCAATAGATGTTCATAAATGATTTTGGTTAACTAGGATTTTAGATGCTTTTGAAGTTAGGTAATGTGGAAAAGGAAACATTACAAATGTGTAGCAACAAAAAAGATGATTGATCTACAAAAAATTTTAGAAGGGGTCTGGTGGATTTTGTATCATGGGGAAACTTAAAGTTCTGAATCTTCTCTTTCCTGATGATCCTCTTGCTCAATTGTAGTATTTGATTCTAAGCAGGAATTAATCCACACAAGTTTTGACTAATTATGCAAGAGGAGTTGAGCCCCTGTAAGGTATCAAAGTATGGTCCAGAAGTGCTTGTAACAAAAACTTACGGGAGGAAAAGATCCTAGATATCTAAAATCCCTTGTAAATAGGCAACCCTTGCAGCCTTCTCCCGCTTCCCCTGCCCCCCAGCAGCATGGTCGATAAAGTGGTAAACTTGCAGCATTTAGCTTGATGTTTGCTTGGTTGTAAATGAGAACCAGACATTGTATAACTGTGTGAGATGGTTTGGGTTTTGTTTTCCAAAAGACTTGGCTAATTCTTCAATTAAAGGTGGTTAAGAAGCACTGGACTAGGTCAGTGTGTTGGGTGGTCATGGTGGTTGTTTTTAAACACTAAGAATCTTATTCTCTGGCATTACTTTGTTTAAAATGATTATCTGGTCCAACTCAGTCAACTTAGGAGTGTTTTAAAATGAAGCCTTTATCTTCTCTTTTCCAGGTGGTGAAACTCTCTGAAATAGTAAGCCTAGCAAAACAAGCTCAGGTGGATGTTAAATTTCAGTTGCCAATTTGATCTGAGAAATGTCATGCCACTGTCTGATATGTTCCCTGAAATACTGTGTTCTGTGGGATATCTTTCTTTTTTTGTGTGGAGGTTTAACTTGTTTGACAGGCACACAAACTTAAAGTACCTGGTCTTTAATGTTAACATTCAGAATGGTCAGAATTCTTGTAAAAGTGTGTATTGCTGATATTTAGTCCTTAGTTGCTGTTTGCAAGCCACCAGCTTCTGCTGCAGAATGTCACTGGCAATATACTTCTACATTGTCCAAAGCAAAGCTTCTGGTTGAAAAATAATTATTCTGAATAAATTCTAAAGTTACTTTACTTGTAAATTTATATTAGCCTTGGTTAAAAATAAATATGACAAGACTCTAGTTGTCCATGTGGAGAAACATATTGAAACGGTATTTTATATTGGAGACAGTTGTACTTAGCAGTATAATGAACTTGAGCAAACCAATCATTATTTATGAACAGGTGCATTTGAACTTGCCCAGAAGCATTTTTTAGAAGTGCTTCTCTGAAGTGGCTGGTTACTCTTCTGGGTAACATGTTTAATCACTACAAAATATACTGTAGCACTTAGATTTTCATGATTTCTCATCCTTATAAGAAAGCATCATGTAGTTCTGTATATGAACAAGCATTTACCATGCTTCAAGGAGATGAAACACGTGGAGAACTGGAATGTCTATTGTACATCACTAATAAAACTGTACATTAATAAAATGTCTCCCAAAACTTTTACTGAGATTTTCTTTATACGTCACCATTCTGATTAGTAGCATAAGCTCATTGACTAATCTGTGATTTAAGGTGGTAAGCTAAAAGCTTTTTAGAAGTAAATTTATAATATCACATCTCTTCAGTTGTTTTCCCCTTCAATTGCATTGCCTAATCAAAATGTGAACTTGGGCTGTGTTGAAAAGCTCGGACAAATACTGTGCGTATAGCATCTTACTAAAGTGACCAAAACTGATCTTGGCATGAACAAAGATGCAGGGAAATATTCCCTTTATGAGAAATGGTGCTTCTACCTACAAATCTAATACTCAGTACTAGTTTTTCTCCCCTTGCAATGCTGTTGATTTTGGTGTTACATAAAACTTGGAACTTGGCTGATAATACTTTTATCACTTGGTTTAAAACTTGATTCTAAATTGCTATTTCTCATTTTTTGTTGTGTTGTTTCTTTGCTTAAAATCCCATTTTCTTTTCACTCTGAACTCGGACTGGATTATTTTGGATTCTAGTTGACTAGTGTCTGCTGTCAGTCTGGCATGCTAAATTGGTCTTGTGGGTGTACTTGGAATTGCTTTCATTCAGTGGCCTTCAATGCATTTGTAGAGATAATTAGTTTGAATAGACTTGTTAAGCATTGAATAATTCAGAGAATATAATTCATTTCTAGCTTATAGTTTTGCACTTATTCTTGTATTTTACTTTTGAAATCTATATGGGATGATAATGTTCCAGGTGCATAAGTAGGTATTTTTTTTAAATATACTTCTATCCTAAATCTTTTTAAATAAGGGGGAGGGAAAATAAAACAAAAGTGATTTGATGTTGCTAAAAGTGACAGATTGAAAATGGTCTATTAGTGCAAATAATGGAATAGAATGGAGACAAAACTAGATCCTGCTGTTAATCAAGAACGTCCTTATACGCTGTTTGAACTGTTAAATGTAGTTGAATGGGGAGAGGGAGACAAGCAGGAAAGAAAAAACGGTATTATAAACCATTTCTCTCTTTAAAAAAGGAATGTAAAATCCAGGAATTCTCAGTAAAGTATATTCAGAAACGAGCTTGTCAGAAAATAGTCTTTTGCCATTAGAGTAAATCTAAACCTTGAAGTATCCCTTTAAAACAGGATGAGGAATAGATGCAGAACAGGAAGATGGCTGCATGCAAGGAGCTAACTAGAGCGTTCAGTATGGACTGAATCACTCTGTAACATTAAAATAGCAATATGTAGAATGGAAGTTGCTTTACATTACTTTGGCAATGTTTATAGCTTTTAAATCCAAATATAACTGCCTAACTGGAAAAAATTGAACTTCCCTTGGAAACAGCAATGTGGAAGGGGCCGAGTATGGTGTCACAGGTAGGGCGAGAGGCATGGAAGGAGCTTGAACAGTAGTGTCCTTGATGGTGGCCTGAGGGGGGATGTATAGATGTCAGGTATGTTCCTTTGCAAGATAGAGGTCTGGAAAACTTATTTCCTGTCACTTCACTTGATGAAATAGAACTAGTGATTGGCTGACTTGAGTATCTTGAAACTAAAGCGTATGGAATTTGGTTTAATTAACAAGGTACAAGAGTGCTGTGGGATCTTTTAATTCTGTGTGTGTTTTAATCGTTCTTCAGACCAGTTTGCCTGAATCAAAGTATGTTGCAACCAAGAAGGGTTACTCCATTTGGTGTGTAGTTGATAATTTAAAGGCTCAAAGCTGATGTAGGAATTATCTGAATCTTCTTGAAGCCTTAAAAACAACCTGCTTACTTGTACCTTATTGCAATATTAATTATCAAAGATGCATAAGAATGGAAAATTCCTAAAACTAGTTTATACAGCTAATGGCAAAACTTATAACAAAGTACAACAGAACATGAAATGTATAAATCTGGTACAGATTAAGAGCTTCAAAGGACCAGGAATTTTGATGTGGCAGTAAAGGAATTTGTACTAGAGGACATGCTGCCTTCTGAAGTAGTTGGCATGGAGTTGTGTAACGGTCTTGATATTATAAAAGCAAATAACTTTTTGTAAGAATAGTGTAAACACTCTCAAGCCCCGGAATTTAGAAACTGGGTGTTCTCATGTCCCCCAAGTACCTCAGTGTTAGACTTTAGGAATCCCATACTAATTTAGTATGGCCAAGAAATGAAAACAGCTCTGGTGGAAATTAAGGGTAAACCTTATCCTGTAAGTCTTCTGTAAGATTGAGTGTCACATATTAGATCTTTTTTGTGTGTGTTATGTACAGAACCAGTTTTCATTTCATGTATGAAGTAACTTTCTACTGTGATACTTCAGTGAAACAATTGATTTACATTGGGAAAAACAGACAATGGGATTATAAGTACTTTTAATATAATCCTTAATAATACCACAGAATGCCGTTCTTTATTAGTATTTATGAGTTTGTCCAAAAGCTGTTGTTTAGCTGTATATAGATACTGTTAGTGGACCTATTCAGATTTGATTAAAACAATTTTTATGCTAGAAATCCAATTTTGAACAGTTTGAACAGAAAAGTAAAAACTGAAGCACTGAAAGAGCTGGGAATAAAGCTATATTTTAAATTACAAATAGGTCTAATATGTTTAATATGGAGAAGGCCTGTATAGAAACTACTTGGAGACCTCCCTGCAGTGAGGTCACTATTCAAAAAATTCCTGTTTTGCAAAGGGAATAAGCTAGCTTCTCACCTTGTACAGATGAAAGAGCAGCTCGGGATTTAATGGGTGCTTAATTGCAAGCTAAATAAATAGTACTATTATAAATCCAAATATGAAGCTGATGTAAACAAAAGAACAGATATGTAGGACTGTGCATGATGCAGTAACTCGCCACTGAGGTGTGCAGGTGCTGTAGACAGAAGGTAGTGAAGTGCTGCCGCTTTGTAGCGGGGAATGTGCGCCTCTGTGCCGAGGACTGCTGCTGTGGGCATCCTGCCTGCCTGCTGCCCTGCCTGCCTGCCTAGCTGCCTTGCCCGACAGACACTGTCACCATCCACAGTTATCCCAACCGTCGGAAGCTGCAGTGTAAGAAAACTTTTGTACCTGCCAGTGTTTAGTGAAAGATGTGTTGTAAGGTTTTATTTTGTCATTGACTGATTGGAGGAAAGAAAAAAGGCAAAAATGCTTAATTGCGTGAGAGGAGGTGGGGGAGAGGAAAAGTGCAGCTCCTGCTCCCTAGTGAAAGCAGCCTGGGGCCAAGGGAGAGGAGAGACATGAACCGTCCATTCTTCCCAGGCAGAGGCAGTTACGTAGCAGGCAATTGAGAAATGAAGGACCTGAGGAAGAAAGAGGAGAACAGTCTATTACTGTCACTAGATTTAATTAGAAGCTTTGCTGTTCCAGCCAGCCAGGTTAGACGTCAGCAGCCTTGCTGTATGATTTCTGGAAAAACTACTTAATATGAACTGTAAATACCACTGAAATTCAATTATTGCTGTTCTATGTAACAGGCACTATATGGGATCAGGTAAAATGTTCACCTAATAGGAAATGTCTGGAGAAAAATATTAGAGTAAGCAATAGTGATACTTTGCAAGTATACTCTCCCAGTCAGCAGTGAATATTGTGAGTCAGAGGTAGGTGTGATTGAGGCAAAACTATTAAAGAACAGGTAGTAATGGCTGGACCCTGGAATTTGCAGTCTGCAGGGGAGCTTTAATGTGTCAGGTGCATTTAATTTAGTCTGAAGTGAACAGCTGAAACTTCATGTGAGCTAAATTACCTACTTTCTTTTGGTCAATTGATATAGTTATTTTTGGAAGGTGGTAAGTCATAATCTAGGTAGCAGCTCTTAAAATGTAATGAAAGACTTTCTTCAAGTGTGTATTAAAATGTAAGAAAGTAGTCTGTACACACAGGTGTCCACCAACCACTTGGTTTGTTCCTCCCGCCCTCATTTACAACCAGTGGAAATGTCTGTTTTCATAAGCAGGGAATGTTGAGGCAGAATCAAGTGGTTTTTAAATGGGGAATGGTGAACACAAAGGGTTAAAGTCACTCAAGTGTTGGTAGATGATATGAAGCCAATAAACAGCCATAGAGGATGTAAATGGGGAGTTTTGTTTTGGAAACAAATCCAGGAGTCAAGAATTAGGGCTGAAAGAAGAAATGACACCAAAAAAGAAATGGTAGAGAGCTGCTATACTGAATATCAGGATAGTCACTGCGAACTAGAGTCCAGTGTAACTTAAAGCATTATGGAGAATGGTAACTAGGTATTGAACTACTGAATAGAAAAGTATAACAAGACAGAATTAGGGACAGTTGTTCACAAAAGTAAAACTTTAAAAAAAGCTTTACTGAGAATCAATTTCTTTACAAAATTTTTCTTTTCTGTTCTTTGTTTGCCAGAGGTCTTTCATTTTGCCTTGAGCCTCTGAGTCTAAGTTTAGTTGAGCTAAGAAGTGAATTTGCAGATCTTAGCTGTTTGCAGGTCAAGTAAGGGATGTTGTGCTTTAGTTTTTCTCAAATGCTATTATCAAACTGCTTCTGCAGTAGGCAGGCTGTCAAAGTCTGTTGCAGGCTGAAGCGTTAGTGTACTTGCAGGTTGCAGTAATGCAGGAAAATCACTAGTACCTGGAAGCTCAAATCTACTTTCAGATAGTAAAATCCTTTTGGAGAGAAAATATTTTCCACTTGCATTTGCCAGTTGTTTTGTAATTTTTAATTTAAGAAAAGACATACTCTGAAGAGCAATTTTGCAACATCCCAGTAAAACTCATTACTTTTCAAAAATATTTTTCTTGTCAAAATTCATGTGTGACATGTTCAGTCTGATTCAACGTTTCTTGGTAGAATTTTGATAAAAATCTTACATATATTATTATTTTCTGGTCTTAGTTCCTTGCATCTGGAGCTGCTTAGCTGTATGTTTAAAGTTAACAGTGTTCCTTCACTTCCCCATTTCCTTTGACTTTGCCTCCACTGCCTGTTTGGAAGTTGCCTATATGCATCCACTGTGTTACTTTCCTGCTTGTTTTTCTTCCCCACTGCTCTCTGTCAAGCAATGTGTTCACATGCCAAGTCTCATATGAGTAATGCCGTAACCCCACTTTACTAACCAAGGCACCATTTGCCATTCAGGGAATCCTTGTCTATATACTCTTGGTTCCTCATTTACTGCTGTCTTATGCAAAGGTTTTTTTTGTTTGTTTTTTTGTTTGTTTTTTTCAACCTGAAACTCTTGTTATCAGGGGCTCAGAGTTGCTACTGTTGCAATTGGATTTGGTCTAGTAGTGTGGAAAGAACAGCCTGGAGAGCTGCAGGGAGAAGGACATGGGCTCAAGCATTAAAGTGGAAATTTAATGCTGAAGAGTGCCAAGGAGTAATTTATGACCTGGTTGTTTTAGTATTTTTTTTTTATTATTATTATTATTGTTCTGTTTAAGCATGGTATAGAGTGGGAATACCTGTTGATTTTTAAAAGGATCTGGGTGAAGGAATTGAAATGTTACAGGCTGTCAGAACCATTGAATGATGAAATCTATCAGTCAGGACAATGTTGTGCAGTTATAGTAAGGTCCTACTTGAAATGCTTTGTATCACCCATTGGAAATGCTGTTTTTTTTCAAAGGTCATATGGAATAGGTGGGTCATGAAGAGCCAGTTAAGTCTAAGTTACAAGATAATGGTTTTCGCCTAGATCTGCACAGCCATTCCTTAAAGCAAAGGTTCCCAGTTAATGAAAATAAGTTATTGCAGTGGGTGCTGTGGTGATCCTCAGGTCAAGAGAAGAATGCCTGTTTCCTACTTACTTTTTTTTGGTTTTGCAGATGGCTAAGCTGCTAGAAACGAGTGCTGCCTATTTGTTTTGAAGTTACAGGCTGAATGTTTCAAATGGAAGTGATAGCCTAACTCCCCTGACCATAGGACATAACCCAAACACTGCCATTGTAATATGAATTGCTTATTTTTATAGCAACTGCCCTACTCTTGAACATGACCTACCCATCTCAGTGTGTGCTTAAGTTTTGCACATCTAGATGTCACGCTGTTAGGGGGATGTTTCCTCTCTCCTTTTTCATATGCTCGACCTCACCATCACATAGCAATTTCTTTGATATCTCTGTGATGAAGGTGCTTGGTTGTCCTAATTAGGATCAGGACTGTATTGTACTTAGCCAAAATACACAGGTGGGAAGGCACAGTTCCTGCCCAGTTCCTTCTGGTTTTAACTGGAATAAAAGGCAAGGGGGAAAGGGCAAAAAATTATATATCCCACAAAGTGACCTGGATGATGGCAGTGACAAGGGAGGCAAACCTTCTCCCTAGCCCCTTCCTTTTAGCTGTTTTTGCTCCCTTCACCTTTCATTGCAGATGACTTCTCTTTCATATTTAGCATTCATCTTTGCAAGCCAAAGGATCTCTCAGCCACTTGTCACTTGTTTTTTGACCTCCTTTGTGTCCTTTTTCTAAAAGTGAAGCTAAAACGACCTCACTCACCTTTGGTTCTGAAGTGCCATCTCAGCCAAAATCCCACCTGGCCTCCCTTGCTGCTGGCAAACTGCACCAAGCAGTTGCGGTGCTTGTCACTTTGCAGAAGACATTCCTGCTGAAGAACTGCCACCTCCATTGGTGTGCTGACTTGTGAGGCAGGACTGCTTAAATGCTCTCCCAGATCAGTGGAAGCCTGGATCTGCCTTAATGGGATGTGCAAATAACGTGATAAGATGTGCTTGAAAATAAGTGTTTGAGGCTTTTGATAGCCTTGGACAACTTGCATCAAACCATCCGATTTCCTTCTGTAGCAGAGTAATAGGCCTTCTAGAAAAAAGGGAGGTGGTGGATTTTACACTGCTTGAGTTTTGTGAAGCTTCTGGCACCATCCAGTGCACCATTTTCCTATGCAAGCTAGAGAGCTTGATTTGATGAAACCACTAGCAGCTGGGCAGGCCCACAGTCAGGGAGTAGTGGTTCACTGCAGAGTGGAAGGACGCAGGGAGAGAGATTCTGCTGTGGTCTGTCCTGGGTCTGATTTTGTTTTGTATTTTTCTTAATAGCATGTGTGTTGGAGCAGAGAATGTTTATTACATTTATATACAGCATAAAGCTAGGAGGGGCTGCAAGTGCGTTGGAGGACAGGAATAGAATTCAAAATTATTTTTGACAGACTGCAGAGAGAGTCTGCAGAAAACAGTATGTAATTTAAGAGAGAAAAAAAATGAGGTGCTTTACCTGGACTGAAACAACTGACTGCATAAATGCCAGGAAACAAGGGGCCAGAGAGCAATTTTGCAGAAAGGGGTCTAAGGAGGAAAGGGTGATAACTAAGGCGTGTTATTGCAGAAAAGGAGTACCTTCTACAGGGATGAATAAAAAGGATCGCTCTCCTCAGCAGCCTCAGCAGCCATATATGATTTTGAGTACTGTGTTCCTGGAAAGATGTAGCACATGCATAGGAGGCCGGTACAAGTGATCAGAGGTCTATAAAACATGGCCTTGGAGAAGAGAGAGAAAAATGCTGGAGCTGTTTAAATTAGAGAAGAGATGGCTGAAGGCAGATGAGTCTTCAAAAGGCTGTTGGAAAGAGAGTTAAGGAATAATCTGTGCTCCATATCTGTGGCAGGTAGGACAAGGAACAGGCTTAAACAGTTCTGGTTCTGGTTAGATGCTAGGAAAAGCTTTTTAATGGTAAGGATTGTGAAGCACTGGAGTAGCTTCCCTGGGATACTGTCAGGTCTTCCTTGTGGAGGCCTTTGGGAACAGAGTAGAGGGGAACCTGTCATGATAAGGTGCGTGCTGACCTGCCTCAAGAGGGGAAGATAGGTTAGACCTCACCACAGTCCTTCCAGCCCTGTTTTTTCTATGACTAACTACAATAAGGAACTGTTTGCTTGCTGGCAGTCATGAGGCAGTGAAAGAGTTCCCCTAACTCTTATTTATACCTGTCATCAATTTTTATTTACTTTCAGTTGACCGACTTTCACCTCCATTTAGCACTGTTGGTCCACTAGGAGCCACCTTGTTTATTATGAATGAGAGATTTTGAATGAGTCAGTTCTTGATACCTTTCTGTGAAGGGCCAGTTTCTTATCAGGCTTCCCAGGGAATCTTAATCTCTCTCTTAAAACATGTGAATCTGGGCTAAGCTCTCTTATCTGAAGGAGATAAGAGAGGACCCTGCAGAACCCAGAGGAGTACCTAGGGAAGGTTCGATATATTCACTGTCTTGGATCTCTAACCCACCGTTGCTTAGCTCCTTTCCTTCATATGGGACATGGAGAATATTTTTAGCTAAAGGGTTGGATTTGTCTATATCCTCCAGGTGAAGCCTGCAGCACAGGTGCGTCTCCACACTCCCAGGGCTGAGATGCTCCTGAGGAGCCTCCTGATGAAACTACATTTATCACATCCTGTGCCAGCTTTGTTCTCTATTACTGGCATCACTCAAAACAACTTGGCCTCCACAGTTATGTCTATGCTCATAAATAAAGGTTAGGGACAGGTTCACATGTACCCTTCTTTGGGCCAGCTCCCTCCAGGGCAGGTATATCTTGGAGAAAGCTGGTTGGAGGATTCCAAAACAGAGAAACACAGTAAACTAACAAGCAAGCAATGGGGGCAATGAAGGGTCCTCAGCCCCCTTTTGTCTAGCAGAGTAGAGTATTGTCCTCTGAACTACCTACTTCATTGTTGGGAAATGCTTCCTTGTTCCTAGCCATCAGTGAAAGGCTGTTGCCTCTCTCAAATTTTCAGCTTAGATATCAGAAATTAAATTCCTTCATTTCAAGTCCCCTGAGACTGCTGCGCTCAGAAACCTAGTCTGCACCCCCTAATTGCAGAGGATTTGAGTGGAGACAGAATTGTGTGACATAAAAAGAAAATAATATGCAAACTATGAAGGTGAGCAAACTTTGAGCTGAAGTAATTGAGGAACTGCAACTAGATGACACCTAGGTATAATTAAAGCAAATTTGGCTTGCGCTATCTGAAAGTTTTACAGAAATCTTTCCCAGCTCATGTTGTGAGGTGCTGTTCTGCTCCCCTTCACTGTGGGAAGCTATGTCCTTTTCAGAGGGCTGTTGGCTGTGCCTGAGAGGTCTGCCTGTCCCAACAGCCAGGGTACCTGCTCTCCCTGGCCACCAGCTCAGCTGGATGGCACAACTGTAGGGCTTGGATTTCCCTCATTCAAGTATCTTGTCTAGCAGCAGAGCCAATGCATGTTGCATACAAGCAAAAGCTGGGGCAGGGAGAACATGGCATAATGTCAGCTAATGGTCCAAAATCTGAGAGCTTTGGATCCCCTTTTATACAGTTTATATTGCACTGCTCTGTATTATGCATGCACTAACTTGCTGTCTCACTGATTCTAGTACATCACATAGGCAAATCTGGCTTCTGACACATCTATCCATTTACACTGCTTGGAAAAGTGCAAATCAGTTGCAAGTATCCTGGTTTTACTAGTCCCTGTCTGTAATTACTCAAACTCATCAGCGTTATCAGTACAGCTTCTCATACCAGATCCAGTAATGAGCTGTACAAAGTACTTTCTCTGTTTAATGATTGTCACCAATTGACATGCATACTCAGAGAGAGTTAGACTAGCCCATACCTACAGGGCTGTCCTGGCTTTGTGTTGAACATCCAGAAGCACCTTATAATTACCTCACCCATTAGACCACAGATTAATATACAGGAACAACTCTATTTGAGGCTCTTATCTATTTTCAGAGTTCATTTTCCTCTGCCTTTACCATCTTTTCATGTACTCCTTTAAGTGAGCTATATGGCCTCGATTCCTTGGAATAAGCAGGCTCTCTTGTTTTTTTAGCTGGATACAGCCTGGAAAGTTTAAATCCCAACAAAGCATTTGGCAGATGGATAGCAGACTGTGGAGAAGGTTTTTGACAGTCCCAGTCCACACTGGGCAGCCGGCAGGAATTAAAAGTTGGCTCTGAAGAAATCAAGTGAGCTGAGAGGGAAGTCTCTGGCCCCAGTACTGAAGCTGGGACTAGATGATGGAGAATGAAAACACAGCACTGCCCAGGCGAATTTTTAATCCATTAGAGAATATAAGTGCTCTAACTGATTAAGGTCAGAAGCAGTAATGCACTGTAATTTTGAAGCCTGCCTTCATCTCCATGTTCTGTTCAAATACCTGAAACCTTTACTGAATTTAAGATTGAGCTTCTGGTCACATTCCAAAGTCAGATTTTCTTCAGCAAATTGCTTTTCTGATTTTCTTTTTTTGATATTATACATCTGTCTCCTGCATAGAGACATTCATGTGTATGTGCACATGCTGAGCAAATGGATTATCTTTGGGAGAGAGAATGAAAATAAACCAAGTGCCCCAAGTTCACAGAGCTGCTAGGCAGTAATTGAACAAGCAGAGATATATCTTGTCCCCCTGTTTGCACTGTCTGAACAGCAATCAAGTGCAGCACATGACTGTGCTTGCTCCACGGAAACTCTTCTCTAAGAGCACACCATAAAAACGTTGTGGCTACATGTATACTACTCAGTTAAATGTTATGTGAACTCTCTCTGGCTCTCGGGCCAAATGGCATGGGATGGCCTGTGCCCATACTGTTCAATCCTCTTATCCTCCATGGAGGGGATGAGGTCAAGAAATCATGCTTGACCAACCTGTATATAACCTTTATGATGAAATAATGAAGCGACCATGGTGGACAAGGAGAGAGTAATGGATATTGTTTATCCTGACTTTAGCAAGGCTTCTGACACTGTCTCACATAAAATCTTTATAGATAAACTGATGAAATATGTACTAGACAAGTAGACTATGAGGTGAATTGAAAATTGTTTGAACTGCTGGACTCAAAGGATTGTGATCAGTGGCATGAAGTCCAGCTGGAGACCAGTCACTGGTGTTGTCCCCCAGGGACAGATACTGGGGCCAGTACTGTTTAATATCTTCATTAATGACCTGGATGAAGGGACAGAGTGCACGTTCAGCAAGTTTGCAGATGACACAAAACTGGGAGGAGTGGCTGATATACCAGGTGGTTGTGCTGCCGTTCAGAGAGACCTTTACAGGCTGGAGAGATGGGCAAAGGGGATTCTCATGAAGTTCAGCAATGGGAAGTTGTTGTGGAAGAGTGATGCACTTCACTCGTAAGAGAGAAGCAGCATTATGTTTATTGCAGTAAGATAGCAACTTAACAAAGTTCAATCATAAATAAGAATGATTTAACGAGATTCGATTGGCAAGGTTCACTCGGTTATTTACTGCATGGAGGACAAGGTCAGATGCAAGTGCAAAGGAGACCCTCCTGTTGAGTCGCGAGGTTCAGAATGGACTCCCTTGCTTTCTAAACTCCTTCTGAGAGGAGCCTAGGTATGGCTGGATCCAATCTTAGTCTTAGACCTGGTCAACGGTTCATGTCTAAAGGAGTATGTGCAAAGGGCACCCTCCTGTTGAGTCATGAGGTTCAGACTGGACCCCCCCCCTTGCTTTCCAGACTCCCCTTCGGAGGAGCCCGGGTGTGGCTGGATCCAGTCCTAGTCCCAGACTTGGTCAACAGTTTATGTCTAACGGAGTGCATGCGAAGGAGACCCTCCCATTGAGTCACGAGGTTCAGAAAGGACCCTCTTGTTTTCTAAACTCCTTCGGAGAGGAGCCAAGGTGCGGCTGGATCTGATCCTAGTCTCAGACTTGGTCAATGGTTTATGTCTAAGGGATTATGTGCACAATCAGTCAGAGATATAACTCAGCAAAGTTTTGTGAAGTTCGCAAAGTTTCAACCTGCCATTAATCACTTCCTGAGGATCTGTCGGGGGTAAGGAATCTCTCAGCCTTGAGGAGTAACCTTGAGAGGCGTCCCTGCTCAAGGGGAGGTTCTGCAGTGCAGCCCACCGCTGTGCAGGAGAGTTCAAGGGGCTCTGAGCTGCCCCCTATTTATTGGGGGGGGGGGATGATTGACTCATAGTTATATTTGCATGCTAGATGGGTCTTAGTTGGCTCAAGCTCTGTTAGACCCTGCCTACGTGCTGTTTACAGAGAGGTCAGGTTGAGGGGGAGAGAGCACAGCATGGGGAGGCGGGGGGAAGGAGCACACCATCACAGAAGTGCAGTGTCCTGCACCTGGGAAAGAACAACCCCATGCACTAGCACAGTCTGGGGGCTGACTGGTTATAAGCAGCATTGCAGAAAAGGACTTGGGGGTCCTGGTGGATACCGAGTTAACCATGAGCCAGCAATGTACACTTGAAGCAAAGAAGGCCAATGGTATCCTGAGCTGCATTAGGCCAGCAGGTTGAGGGAGGTCTTTCCCCTCTACTTAGCACTGGTGAGGCCACACCTGGAGTGCTGTGTCTGGTTCTGAGCTTCTTGATACAAGAGGGATATGGACATACTGGAGCAGTCCAGTGAAAGGTCACAAAGATGATGGAGGGACTGAAGCATCTGACATACAAAGAAAGGCTGAGAGAGCTGGGACTGTTCAGCTTGGAGAAGAGAAGGCTCAGGGATATCGTATCAACGTGTATAAATACCTGATGGGAGGGAGTAAAGAAGACAGAGCCAGCATCTTCTCAGTGGTGCCCAGTGACAGGACAAGAGGCAACGGGCACAAGCTGAAACGCAGGAAATTCCATCTGAACATACAGTGTTTTTACTGTGAGGGTGGTCGAACACTGAGACAGGTTGCCAGGGGAGGCTGTGGAGTCTCCATCCTTGGAAATACTGAAAATCCAACTGGACAATGTCCCAAGCAACCTGCTTTAGCTGATCCAGACTGAGCAAGGGTATTGGATTAGATGCTCTCCAACCATCCCTGCCAACCTTAGTGACTCTGTGATTCTGTCACATCCAACCTGCCTTTTGGGAACAGTTCCTCACCTGCACCAACCCATAGATAAGGCCTATGAATTGCTCAGGAGAGCAAGAGTTAACATGGGTCAAAAGCATGAAAAAGAGCAGTTATGACAGTTTAATAGTGTAGGCAATCAAGTTGCTGTGCCCAGGAACTTTCCCTGTGCTGTTGAATTTACCAGCATAGCCATAGCCAGTATGACCAGGATGGTGGCACTTCCCTTACAGTTTTGTGTTTGGTACCACCTGAGATACTGTCACACTACCAGGGCTAATCTGTACGTCTCTCACAGGCTGGTCGAACTTTCTAGCTGCTAGGTTGTTGAGTGAAAGGAGTCTTTTTGAAAAACACTTACTGGTGTTTTGGTAAATTCAGCTTGAATCAAAGAGTACTTCTCCAGTGAAATAAACTTCATTTTTAGCTCTATTATTTATCATATCTTTTTTACCAGTATTTCCTACTGGACCAAGAGGAGCTAGATTGAAGCATGGGGTTCTCACACTTTTGATGCCTGTAACATCAGTTTTCACTGGCTGGAAGTTTTTAAAATGAGACACAAACTTATTGCAATGAAATTATTTTAAACATTCTTAGCTTTTATTTTGCCTACTAGGAGACCTTCTCTCCTTCTCCAAACTTTCAGACTGTTGGATGATCATTTTTTCCCTGCTTCTGTTGCACTTGAACAGGAGGGAGGGAAAATCTGCAGCTTGGATGATAATTGCTCTCCTGGGCTCTGTTTTGGATTCATATTCCAGCTCCTGGGTCATAAGGATCAATTTAAATTGCAGAACAGAAAGAGGAATTCCCAAGAGAAGTGTCAGGTATGCTTTCCCTGCAGATGAGGAACTGAATGGGGCACTTGAGGGAGCTGTTCACCTTCCCACAGAGGCAGTGAGGAGAAGGAATACCTACCAGCATCCAGAAAAAGGAATGAAATTAAAAGAATAAATTTTTTTAAAAAGTAACAATCATTTGTTTCAAGGAAAAACAGTGCTATTGTAACTCTGCAAATAGAATTGTTTGAAATGCATAGAGCAAAGCTACTCTATAGGCAGATTTTGTGTTGCATATGACAGAGTTAATACCAGAGCAAGCCTAAATGTTGTTGAGTTAAAATATGTTCGCTATAGATTATGAAATTCTTTTGAGGGCTTTCCAGACAGAGTTGTAATGCATTTAGCTGCCTGTACCTGCAAGTAAATGCCGTACTGGAAGGGGGAAGGATAGAAAGCTAACTTCAGTTGCAGGAGGCAAATGTCCAGTTCTCTTGATAATCAGAAGTGAAAACTGAGTTTGATCAAAGGGTAATTCAGAGCAAGAGCCTCGCTCCAGGTTTTCTAACGGTGTCTGAGATCTCCCAAGTTAGGGTCCTGTCCTCAGAGACACACACATCTCCACTAGGGCTATAACCAGCCCTTCTTGCCAGGTGGAGATGTAATGTGATGTCCCTAGCTGCCTGGGAGAGATCACGCCTTGCATGAACACCCTCAAAATTTCAGTTATAATGTCGCTACACTGATGGAAACTGAATGATATCACCCAAAAATCAAGCCAGGTTCTAGTGAAAGCAATGAAAAGTAGCTAGTTATTGGATCCAAATTAGAGAAGTCAGGTTTATAAAGATACAAGCTATGGAAATAAAAGAAAAATACATTTTGCTAACATTTAAGATTGTGTCTCCTTCCTTCTGTGTTTTGCCATGCTTGCTTGCCCAGGTCACACTTTGCAGTCCTGGGCTGTTTAAATATGCTAGTTTTTAACCCTTTCTTTGAAGTCTGCATGGGATCCCCTTCAGATTCAAACCTTCCTCAGGTCCTTCCTTCATCCTACTTCTGATGGATCCTTAATCCATGGTGAAGGTTGTGCCTTCTCCATTTGGAGCCTATGAGCTCCTGTGGCAGATGAGGTACACTCCCACATACTCAATGAGTTTATTAACAAACCATTAATCCACTCCTTGATGAAGCAAGGTGGAAATCTGAAAGTGAAACCTCTCTAGGCTCATGACCATATGTTTCCTATCACTGTGTAAGCTGTCACAGAATCACAGAATGGTTGAGGTTGGAAGGGACCTCTGGAGATCATCTAGTCCAACCTCCCTCCTCAAGAGCACGTTGCACAAGATCGCGTCCAGGAGGGTTTTGAATATCTCCAGAGAAGGAGACTCCACAACCTCTCTGGGCAACCTGTTCCAGTGCTCTGTCACCCTCACAGTGAAAAAGTTTTTCCTCATGTTCAGATGGAACTGTCTGTGTTTCAGTTTGTGCCCGTTGCCTCGCGTCCTGTCACTCGGCACCACTGAAAAGAGTCTGGTCCCATCCTCTTGACACCCTCCCTTCAGATACTTGTACACGTTGATAAGATCCCCTCTCAGCCTTCTCTTCTCCAGGCTAAACAGGCCCAGCTCTCTCAGTCTTTCCTCATAAGAGAGATGCTCCAGTCCCCTAATCATCTTTGTAGCCCTTCGCTGGACTTGTTCCAGTAGTGCCACATCCCTCTTGTACTGGGGAGCCCAGAACTGGACACAGCACTCCAGATGTGGCCTCACCAGGGCTGAATACAGGGGGAGGATCACCTCCCTAGACCTGCTGGAAACACTCTTCCTGATGCACCCCAGGATCCCATTGGCCTTCTTGGCCACAAGGGCACATTGGTGGCTCATGCTTAACTTGTTTTCCATCAGCACTCCCAGGTCCTTCTCTGCAGAGCTGCTCTCCAGCACACCAGCCCCCAACCTGTACTGGTGCATGGGGTTATTCCTCCCCAGGTGCAGGACCCTGCACTTGCCCTTGTTGAACTTCATGAGGTTCCTCTCCGCCCACTTCTACAGCCTGTCCAGGTCTCTCTGAATGGCAGCACAACCCTCTGGTGTATCAGCCACTCCTCCCAGTTTTGTATCGTCAGCAAACTTGCTGAGGGTGCACTCTGTCCCTTCATCCAGGTCATTGATGAAGAAGTTGAACAAGACTGGACCCAGTACTGACCCCTGGGGGACACCGCTAGCCACAGGCCTCCAACTAGACTCTGTGCCACTGACCACAACCCTCTGAGCTCTGCCATTCAGCCAGTTCTCAATCCACCTCACTCTCCACTCATCCAGCCCACACTTCCTGAGCTTGTCTATCAGGATGTTATGGGAGACAGTGTCAAAAGCCTTGCTGAAGTCAAGGGAGACAACATCCACTGCTCTCCCCTCACCTATCCAGCCAGTCATTCCATCATAGAAGGCTATCAGATTGGTTAAGCATGATTTCCCCTTGGTGAAGCCATGCTGACTACTCCTGATCACCTTCTTGTCCTCCACATGCTTGGAGATGGCTTCCAGGATGAGCTGCTCCATCACCTTTCCAGGGATGCAGGTGAGGCTGAGTGGCCTGTAGTTTCCTGGGTCCTCCTTCTTGCCCTTTTTGAAGACTGGGGTGACACTGGCTTTCTTCCAGTCTTCAGGCACCTCTCCTGTTCTCCATGATCTTTCAAAGATGATGGAGAGTGGCTTAGCAATAACGTCCGCCAGCTCCCTCAGCACTCGTGGGTGCATCCCATCAGGGCCCATGGATTTGTGGGTGTCAAGTTTGCTTAAATGAGCTCTAACCCAATCCTCCTCGACCAAGGGAAAGTCTTCCTTTCTCCAGACTTTCTCTCTTGCCTCCAGGGTCTGGGGTTCCTGAGGGCTGGCCTGAGCAGTAAAGACTGAAGCAAAGAAGGCATTCAGTAACTCTGCCTTCTCTGTATCCCTTGTTGCTAGGGCACCCGCCCCATTTAGCACATTCTCTCTAGTCTTCCTTTTGTTACTGATGTATTTGAAGAAGCCCTTCTTGTTGTCCTTGACATCTCTCGCCAGATTTAATTCCAAACGGACCTTAGCCTTCCTTGTCGCATCCCTGCATACTCTGACAATGTTTCTATATTCCTCCCAAGTGGCCTGTCCCCCTTTCCACTTTCTGTATACTTCCTTCTTCTGGCTGAGTTTTGCCAGGAGCTCCTTGCTCATCCATGCAGGTCTCCTGCCTCCTTTGCTTGACTTCCTACTCATAGGGATGCATCGCTCTTGAGCCTGGAGGAAGTGATGTTTGAATATTAACCAGCTCTCTTGAACACCCCTTCCTTCTAGGGTCCTAACCCATGGGATTCCTCCAAGTAGGTCCCTGAAGAGGCCAAAGTTTGCTCTCCTGAAGTCCAGGGTTGCGATCCTACTTAGTGCCCTGCCTCCTCCTCGCAGGATCCTGAACTCCACCATCTCATGGTCACTGCAGCCAAGGCTGCCCCCGACCTTCACAGCTTCCACCAGTCCTTCTTTGTTTGTTAGTACGAGGTCCAGCAGCCCACCTCTCCTTGTTGGCTCCTCCACCACCTGTGTCAAGAAGTTGTCACCAATGCTCTGCAGGAACCTCCGGGACTGTTTGAGCCTAGCTGTGTTGTCTTTCCAGCAGATATCGGGGTGGTTGAAGTCCCCCATGAGAACCAGGGCCTGGGATCGTGAGGCTACTTCCAGCTGTCTGTAGAAGGCCTCATCAACTTCCTCTTCCTGATCGGGTGGCCTGTAGTAAACACCCACAACAGTGTCACCCATGCTAGCCTGCCCTTTAATCCTTACCCATAAGCTCTTGACTCGCTCTCCATCCACCCCTAGGCACAGCTCCATACATTCCAGTTGCTCTCTCACATAAAGAGCAACTCCACCACCTCGCTTTCCTGGCCTGTCTTTCCTAAAAAGCACGTAGCCATCCATGACAGCACTCCAGTCACGCAAGCTATCCCACCATGTCTCTGTAATGGCAATGAGATCATGGCCCTGCGACCGCACACAGATCTCTAGTTCTTCCTGTTTGTTCCCCATGCTGCGTGCATTGGTGTACAGGCATTTCAGGGAGGTGATCGAGCATGCAGGTTTCCCAGGAGGGATACAAGAGGATCCTCCATAGCCACATCCCATGCGCACTTCCCTGGCTGCATTCACCTGCTGGAGGCATCCCGACTTGAGCTGTCTTTTGCCAACTGCCCTGTCACTATAACTCTTCCCTTCCCCCATCCTTCCTAGTTTAAAGCCCTCCTTACCAGGTTGGCCAACCTGTTGGCAAAGACCCGCATGCCCCGCCTCGTGAGGTGGATCCCATCTCTCGCCATCAGTTGTCGATCTTCAAACAGGGTCCCATGGTCGTAGAAACCAAAACCCTGTTGCCAACACCAGCAGCGCAGCCAGTTGTTAACTTGGAAAGTCCATCTCCTCCTCCTCTCATCCATCCCCCTCACTGGCAGGATTGAGGAGAAGATGACCTGGGCTCCCAGACCCTTGACCACCATCCCCAGAGCTCTGAAATCCTGCTTGATGGTCTCCAGTTTGCCCTTGGTGTCATTGGCACCCACATGGAAGAGCAGCAGTGGGTAACAGTCTGAAGCATGGACGAGCCTTGGCAGTCTTTCCATGATGTCTCTCACACGAGCCCCTGGCAGGCCACAAACCTCTCTAGACATGAGGTCAGGTCGGCAGATAGGTGCCTCCGTCCCCTGCAGCAGGGAGTCCCCCACAACAATCACCCGCCGCTTCTTCCGGGCGTCCCGGCAGGGCACAGGGTCTGTTGTCCCAGGTACTTCCCTTGCAGCCATGCCCATCTCCTCCTCATCCTGGAGGGCACTAAACCTGTTCTTTAGCTGCAAGTCTTCAGGAGGAGTAGGAGCATTTCTTCTCCTACGAGCAGTGACCAGTTTCCAGCCTTCTTCTACAGTGTTATGATGTACCGTTTCACACGGCACAGAGTCCTCCGGCAACTCCACTGCTGTGGGGGGTTGGGACTCCCAAAGCTGCACAGTCTCCGAGAATACCCTGTCTAGCTCTTGCTCAGCTTCTCAGATGCTGCGCAGCCTACTGACCTCCTCCTGTAACTCCCTTACCTGGCGACACAGCTCGTCAACAGCAGCACACCTCCTGCAGGAGAGCTGGCTGCCAGCCCAGGCCTCCCGGAGAGGCCCCAAGCACTCCCTGCAGCCTGAGACCTGGAGAGCTGCATCTGCTGTCAGAGGGTCGGTCTGGGTCCCAGCCTCTGACACAGCTGATGCAGCGACTCCAACAGCTACTGGAAAATGTGCTCTGCAGCATGTCATGACCATACTTGAGGAAGCATACACTGCTGGGATTGGAAATGAAGGTGCCTTCTTGTGCCCTGCTGCACAAACTGCTGCACAAACCACCGCCTCTGTTTGCTGCGCTCTAGACCTGGCTCTTATACAGGCCTCTTCCTAGCACTGACTCACAGGGTGCTTGACCTGTCCTAATCAAGGGCCACCTGGATCAAAGGCCCCAACTCCCTCTGGCCAGGGGCAACCAAGATAGCTTGTTAGCAGCAGCTACACCTGGCTAGAGCTTCTCCCAGGAGAAGTTAAGGCCTCCTGTAGTTGTCCTTGCCTAGCTCCCCTTTCCTGGTCGCAGCAATCACCTTCTAGTTCCTTGGGGGTCCCCAGAAAACCCTCACAACTTCCAACAAGGTCCTCAAAAGTTCTAAGCAGAGCCCAGACACTGCTGTGCAAACTGCTGCATCTGTTCGCTGCCTCTGTTAGCTGCGCTCTCTGTCAATCATAATCTGATACAATTATATAAGTGGAATTAATGCAAGTGGTTTATCACTAGTTCCTAGTTGAGACCAGGCATGTTGGTAATCATTTGCCTTATGGAAGTAATCCCCAGGCTGGGGCTAAATAACTTCTTGCCAAGCCAGCCCAGTCTTTGAGGGATATACCATGACAGAGGGGAACAGGGGAGGCTGTGGTGGCTCTTCTCCTTCTCAATGCAACTGCACTCTCCAGAGGACCTTGGTGACAGGGGCCCACCATCTGACTGCAGACCAGGATCAGACATCTTTGTTTTGATGTTGGAAGGATGAAAGCTGGGAATCAAAACCCACCAAGGCAGATGTGCTCTAAGATAGTGGAATTGTGCTCTGCTGGTGTGGAAAACCAGGGCAAAAGGGCTGGTTCCCTGAAGAACTGACTGTACTCTTTTCCAGACGAAAGTCTTTTCTCTGCTGTCAGTGACACCTCCTATTTAGAAAGATCCTGTTTTGTAGTTGCAAATGGAAAGAACTGCTTGGCAGCTTGCCAGCAGCACAGCTGCTTAATTTACCAATGAAAACTTTGAGGAAATGGGGAAAGTTTGCTAGAAAGTGGATCTGCGATATAGCCAGACAGACAATGCTTCTCATTCATGCAAGAGAAAATCCAGGAAAAACATTGTGTGATGCACAGAAATATATTTTATGCATTCAGATTTACTGAAATATTCAATAACTAGCTGTGGCTAGACAGAGTTACTCTGTGTTTACCTTGGTCTCTCCTGTCCTTGGTGCCTTTGTCCATGACTGACAGCCCTTGGACCACCTCTGACCTCCTTTGATTCAAGACAGTCAGGCTCTAGCCCTTTGTGTAAGGGTAAACTGGTTCTAGCCCACTATACTTGGAGCACTGCCAAGAAATATATAGATAAAAGATAATTTCCTGGATGTTTCTGCCTGGGGTGCATCTCACTGCCTGGAGAAAGAGTGAAAATCTTCCCCCAGCAGATCTGCAGCAGCTTGACATAGGTACACAAAGACTCCAGAGCCAGCTGTAGGATTATGATTACAGACCTGTGGCCAAATCATCCAGGAAATAAAACCTGTAAGGTCACTGCATCGCTGTAAGCTCAGAGAACACATCAGAGGGGCACTCATATTTAAGCAACTAGAAGGAGACCATTTTATTAATGATGGTCCTTGCTGCTAGACCATGGTTTCTTTTGGAGATTCTCCTCATTAAAAATGCCATTCATGCTGCCTGCTGGCATCTGTCAGGTTTACAGACTTTACGATCAATCAGCCACCAAACTGGGCTCAGAAATGTAAATTTTCAGTGGAAAAATAATTATTATCTGACTCCAATGACATATGTCTCAGTCAGTGACCTGCCTGAGGCAGAAGGTCGTGGGACCCTGTGTGTTGTCCCAATGTACCTCAGCCTACCTCAGCACCTGGAAGAAAGAAATTCGGATTGTTTTCAGTGACAGTCTTGTGCGTTGTTTAATTGCTGGTTATTTTGGAATATCCAGGAGACCAAATTTCATACTTCAATCTGCTACATAGGCACCCATGTCATACAATCCCCAAGAACCCCAGCTGTCTCCTATTCACCTGCAGCAATACCCAGTGATTTCTTTAAAACTTCTGTAATGCCCTTTGGCATTTCTATCCTGAGATTCTGCAGCACATGAAAAATTAAAATTTAGGACAGTATTGAGTTAATTAAATTTATCATCAGATTAATAACAAAAGGAATACTGTGCTGACTGCCTTATTCATTACATGTTTTATTCAGTAAAAACTCCATTTTTAATGTGCTTAGTGTTACTGGAGGTTTTCTAACCTGCTCTTCTAGAGTTTCACAGAAACCTTTGTCACACAGAGCTTGTGGGGCCCTCTATATAAAGTCAATGTAATTTTCGCTCAAGTACTAGAAGATCCACAGTTAATAACAGAAATGAGAAATCTCTAGTTTCTGGGAAAGAAAAAGTA
Organism: Apteryx mantelli; assembly: GCF_036417845.1. Lineage (NCBI taxonomy): Eukaryota > Metazoa > Chordata > Aves > Apterygiformes > Apterygidae > Apteryx > Apteryx mantelli. The sequence continues at coordinate 33,173,700 of NC_089978.1, forward strand.
AGCAAAAACCTTAGGTCAAATTCTTGTATGGTTAAATAAATTAATTTTAATTCATCACTGTTCCTGTATCACTCATTTCTTAGAACTCCCACTATTCTCCCCACCATCAGCTTCCATCAACAACATGCAAGTTCACCTCTAAAAGGTTCTTCTAAGGGTTTTGGTGATGAAGGCTTTCTGCTATACTTCAGGCATCACTGTGATAGATCTAAGAGTTATCTGCTTCTGGCTTCAGACTACACTGCAGGAGGTGATTATTTATGAATAATACAATGAGATGCTAAATGGTATGAGGGTTGGACTGCATGGCTGTATGTTCTTCCAAGTTGATTTTCTCTTTAAGAGCAGCCAAGCAACAGCCGACCAATATGATGATTTAAAGAGCTATGGCTCTTCCATTCTAAGGAGGCCATGGATTATGGTCTGAAAGAGCTAACACCAACTGAAATTATGAGCACAATAATTCAATGTGGGTCTTCAAAAGAGGCAGAGGGAATGTAACTTCTTTTGGAGAAAGGAAATAAATTAATGACATCTGAAGCCAATGAACAGAGGCAGCATTATTAAGAAGGACTTCATAAGGAAGGAATCGTTAGGAAATGTGCGGCTATAGTAGGGGAGGCAACACAGCACATGGGAAAGAGTGCAAATGAGCATATTAGGTTCTTCCTCTCTGATATTTTTATTAAAGATTTTTGTTGATCTAGGAATTAGTAGAACTTCAAGGAAAAGCTGCTGCTGGATGACAGCACTGAGTTTCACATCATTGTTCAAAATCAATGCCCTGCTTTGTACAATGTGCAGAGGTGCAATCAAGCTAGCAATGTGTTTTTCTTTCTAAATGCCTCTGCTCAGAGGAAGAAGAACTCAGGGAATTGAAGACAGATCAGTCTGTGTGGAAAATTACCCATCAAAACTCTTCAGAATTGCTACATCTCCCTGTGAGACTTGAGATTTTTCTATGTATGAACACTCATCCATTTGTCTGAGTATTTCTGGATACTGTCTAGAAGGTTAGACAGCAGGAAAAAATATCACTCATTTAATAGTGCTAGAAATATTCAGATGTCTTATTATTAAAACAGAAGAATTTTCAAGCAGAGCTGCAGATCCAAACTTTCCAGATTAGCATGCTGGAAGAAGCTGAGCATGCTTGGGGAAGAGGTGGCCATGGGGAAAGATCCCCAGCATCTGTGATTAGTGAGGCTGGAGAAGAAGGAGAAATTTTTCATCTCCTGCACTTGCTTCCCTTCTGGAAAGCTACACCTGGTATCAGTGGAGCTGAGGAATGGTGATGGCACTCAAAGATCCCTGGGCATGGCAAAGCCCCTTCCCTATGCCCTGTTCAAGCTGCTTGCCAAAGAGGGGCTCTTACAATATTGATCTTCTGTCTTCAGTCTACTTCCTCCACGGGGGCCAGAGAACCCAGATTTCAGGCCATTTGTGTCTGTGGAGAAGTGCAAAGTTGCTGTGGACAGTCCAGCAGAGTTGGATGGTTTTAGGAGAGAGGCTACATCAGATATCAGCTTTGCCAGAGCTGGAGAAGAGCTTCTGGCTGCAATGCATATCCATGTGAGTGCATGTGCATGGAGCCTTCTGCATCCTGGGCAAGAAGACCTCATGTTCACCTCAAACTCTTCATCTTTTTCTTCCTTTCTTCCTTCCTTATTCTCCCACCTGCCCCTCACTCACTTTCAGCAAAGTCCTTACATTTATAATATTCTTTTTCTCACAGTTGGAAACAATGTCTAAAATGTGCATGAGTTTTTTTTTTTATGAACAAGGACTCAACCATCCAGGAGAGCCAGAGGTTATCTTCCAGATCACCTTCTTTTTTTCCTTTTGAAGCAGATTCTCTTCTATTTCTCGGATACTTCATGAGTTCTTATCCTCTGTACTGGCATCCCTGTAGCATGAAGCTCTCTAGACCTTGCCAACATGCTTCAAGCCAGAAGCCTGGGGAGCATCTTTTGCAGCAAAAGTAAAATTCTGTTCCTGTGGCTGTTTGAGGAAAGGTGCAAAAAACCAGACTTTGGTAGCATGATGTTCCAGTGCTACAGTGCTCAGAACACAGCTGCTGGCTCCAGGAGGGGAGTTTTCAAGGGTAAGTTACATCTACCCAGTGAGGGAGGGAGAGCTGGATGCCTCAGGATGGGATTAGCATCCTTCATCAAACTAAGTGGGGAGATGAGAAAGAACCAAGGGTACTTCTGAAATAACTCTCTACCTGCTACCCTGGGACAGCCACCTCTGTGAAGCTGGGATTTATATCTACTCCCTCAATAGAAGTGCCTAAGTTGTGACCTTCTCCTCTCTTTAGAAGAGAGGGTGAGAGAAATGATAGAACACAAACATTGCATAATAACTGCAATGGTGTGAGCTCTTGTCTAGGAAATAGGAGAGCTGGTTTCTAAGTCCTCTTTAACCTGAAAATGCTTGAACCTTTGTTTACCTTTTCTCATTTTTGCTAATAATGACAGACAACAATAATTAGAAAAATCTACCGGAGCTCGGCCATTTCCCCATGGAAAAGGCCATCTCAAAAGGGTACATTATGATAATTTCACAAGTATAAAGAGATTTCAAGCGATGGAGGGAGACCTGTAGCAGCAGGAGACAGACCCAACAAGTAAGGAAATGCCTTCAGGAGAGCTCCCCAGTCCTGTGTTCTCAACCAAACCCAGACTCTGCCTCAGCACCTCCATCCATCAGGATGTGTTTCCCCAAAAAGTGAGGGCTTCTCAGTCCTACAGGGATAGAGACGGGACTACTAAGCCATGGAGTATGGTACTGAGTACTGTGTCCCCAAACTGGGACTTTGGTTCAGGAGCTGTTGTGGGGTGAACAGGAGCTGTTGCCTTGCTTGCCAGTAAACCAGATCCTTGCACAGAAGTGGGATACTGCTGATAGCTGGTTGGAGGTATTGACCCCAGTGCTGATTCCTGCTGAGATCAGAAGGCAGCAGGACCTGGGAGGTTCTCCTGTATTTGCAGCTCTCACGGCTTTTACTGTCTGCTCAAGCTCACATGGCTTGTGTGTACAAAGCAACTCTTGTCTTCCCTCTAGTACTGAGCTCCCTCTGAGTGGAGAGCAGCAGCCTCATCTCCTGGCAAGGCTGTTTGCCAGAAAAGGTGCAATTGGTTGTGGGTAATACAAGAAAGTGGTGGTACAGCATATGGCCATATACTGGCCCACTTTGAGCACTACTTACACAAACACAAAATTTGCCATTAAAAGATAGGATGGACATAGCTAATGAAATACTGATGTAAAACCCAGGGCTTCTCAAAACCTTGTGATTGAAAGCATTTGCACCACCATGCCTTTAAAACAGTGACACATAACACAATGACAACACAAAAGGAGGATAAGACCAGGTTTAGTTTACAACTTGCTGTGTGGCTCATGCAAGGAGCTGAGCACCTTCAGTTTCCATGTGCTCATTCTTTGAAACAGGTTCAGTGGGAGGGGAGGGAACTTAGCGCCTTCTGGATCAAGCCCAGAGATGAGGCCCTTGTAACAGTAACTGCATTGCATTTTGCAGTGTTGTCTCACTAGTGTCCTCAGGAGAAAATTCCAAGTGGCGACAGCTCGTGGTCATGAATTATACAATTCCCTGCTTTCACATTAGGACTCTATGGCAGGTTTTTGAAGCCATGGAAATCCAGGGCTGACAGCTCACAGAAGCTCTCCTGTGTCTCTTTTATTGCAAACACAGGAAGAGAGGCTGTGTTATGTACTTGAGTGTGCTGTTGGGCTGAATAAATAGATGCTTTTAGATGCAAAGTTCATACAATGGCATTTGAGGATGCTATTTAGTGATTAATTCTGTGAATAATAAAGCATCACTGAAAGCATTCAAGAGTCTACAGAGTAACACTGGATAAGGGCTTTGAGAGAGACTTGCAGCAATAATCATAAATGTCAGCACTGTTTCAGAGAGGCAGGCAATGAAGACGTGCCAGCTGATAAGCTCTGGCTTTGCTTTGGTAATGTTTGCCTTGTTTGTTTGGGTTGCCAGGCCAAAATGGAAAAATCCATCAGCAGGCTATAATGGACATATTTTCATTATGGCACAAGGAGCTCAAGTGCCTTTCGCTCATGTATTATTCACACGAACAGATGGACAAACAAGTGATCTACGTACAGCACAGAAAACCCAGGATAACCGCACAACTTAAAATTACATCAGGGTCCAGGCAAAGTCACCATTATCCCGCCATTGCCAAAGCAAGGCTAAAATTTTGGATTTTTGGACAAGTGCAACCACTTGCAACACTCCTTTTCGTTTGGCCCCAAACTGGAGATGTGACTGGGGAAAGGTGAGTATTTTGGTTTGAATAGTTCATGTCTTGAGAGAGACACAGGTTGCTGAGCGGGGCAGTGCAGGTGGAGCCATCAGCAATGGCCAGATACTGACCTTACTCTGGCTCTGTTTAGGAAGTGATGGAGAAAATCAAATGCAAATAACTCACCTGGCAGGTCACCTCTTGAGAGCTGGGCCAACCCATGGCAGACTGGGTAAGGGGCAAGGTTATACATGCAAGATAAAAACAACCCTGCAAACTTGGCAGCTGATGGGCAGAGGCCTGGGGAGCAGGTCAGCTGCGAGGGCTGGGACTTCTTTGAATAACACAATTAACTCAAGTGCCAAAAGACTGCTGGACACAGAGGTGCCAAAGGTCCATTTGCTGGGAGGCTTTCAAGGTGTTTTCAGCATGGAGGTTAACATCTTTTCAAACTCTAAACAGTCCAGGGGACATGGTCACACTATAAGGACTGAGCAGACACCACTTAAAGAGAGAGGGATGCTTATGTTTGTCTGCCAAAGTAAAGAAAAATAGGTGTTATGCTGAAATCTTGCATCTATTTGTGTAACAGCAGTTGGGGCACATGTTAGATGAGGAAACCTGGCAGATTTATTCCCAATTATTCACACGTTTTCCAAATATTATTAGAGGTGTTTCCCCATTTATGTTTTATCTGTGTATTAAACTGTTATTTCACCAGGGAACTGTATATTTGCATTCTTTGAAGGTTAACTGGGAATGATATATACCTATTTTCCAGGAGTTCATGTATAAAAGCTTGAAGAATTCTCTGCAATGCTTTCTGAAAAGCCCATAAAAGCAGGACTGTAAACTGCACTTCAGTGTCAGTGTGGGAGAAGTTGGCAAGTATGCAACGGGCAAAGCAGGGAGTGCACAGGAACAGCAGCACTGCTTCCTTGGAGAGCTGGATCCGTGCCCTGCCTCTGCCGCAGACACAACACATGGATGTTTTTCAGTCGAGCATCTTGCTGTTCACATGTTCCTTATTTTCTGGATAGCTGAACTGTGACTCAGAGCCTGCATGCTAAGAACTGAAACTTTGGTCAGTGGGAGCAATAATTTTTTGGGGCTGTGCATGTGAAGTGCTATTTAACTACTCAAAGATCCTACTCTGGGTGTCCAAAACTAGGGACTCAGAATTAGCAAGCATGCCTCAGCATCTTGTCTTGGTGCTTCTCTTCCCAGCTCTGAAATGGGACAATGTTCACTTGGCACACAGGACCTTCACGGACTGAATATAGTGATGATGAGCCCATACAGATGAGTATGATAATGATGAGCCCATACAAATGTTTTGGTGGTGAGAGCAGGGTTTGAATACCCTGCTGTAAATCAAGGGACAAATACTGCACAACAAGAAGAGAGCATCATGCTGACTTGCTGCTCATGAGCTGAGCACCATCCAGGACATACAGTGAATGAAAGAGGGTGTTATCTGCCGGGGTGGGGGGGAACCAGCCATAAAATTATATGATTAAAGACTAGCAGGACACAGATAAACAGAAGGGGTAAAATGGCAGCCTGCACAGGGCTACCTTTGTTTAGTTACTGCTAGTTCGTGAGGACCTGATTTTGCAGTCTTGCTCTTCTTCACTGAGCACAAGCCACACTTCTTCCACCTGCTTTTTCTAGCAAATGTGTAGCGACATGCACATATATTAACCCCCGTGGCCCCAGAACAAAACTGCTCCGCTGTGCGCACAGCTCCCTGCCTGGGGAGACAATGAATCACGAGTGACGGGAGCAGTTGCTTTGTTTAATTGCGCTCAGACGCTGCAGTGATCAGGGCAGCGACTGAACCTGCAGCCAACGGGGCCAGCACTTCCCCAGGACGTTGCTGTTGGGGGTGAGACAGAGGTGCTGCAGCTCTGAGCCCCCGGGTCCAACCAGGAGTGAGGCTGAGCACATGTTCCCCATAGGCATGCACACAAACACACTTATACAACGTATATATACATATATACAGGGCTGGCCACACAGATCAGCGTGGAGACACATGCAGCACTCAAACAAGCAGCACTGATGGCCTCACCTTGTTCCCTTCTCTGGCTGATCAGGATGAAGGCCTGTTAGTGGGAAATATATATATCCAGTAGCTGGATCTCCGGTCACCCTGCTCACACACACACACACACACACACGCGCACTCACACACACACACACACGTCTCACTTGACCCCAGCAGCTGGCTGGGACTCCCTGGTTCCTCCGGTAGCCAGCTCCCCTGTGGTCCCACCGCTAGAGACACACACACACGCTATACCTGGCTCCTGGACACTTAACTACTTGCCGGCTAGTCCAGCTTGATATTTGCTAGTGATCACAGCTGATGTATGCACCCTCACTTGCTCCAGTTGCTGGCACCCCAGACACGCAGCCCCTATGGCCTGCGGTCTGACTCCAGCTGCTGGCACTTAGGCCTCCACACACACTCAGGCAGACATGGAAGAGCCCCTCACTTGGGAAAATAGTTAGAAATGGAGCTTAAAGAGAAGACAGGACCGACTGCACTGATCAGGCACAGGGCACGGCCAGACAAGTGTGCTGACTAGCAACCTTCCTACACATGATCAGCTCCTTTTATCCCCTTATCCTTCTATTTTTCCATGCTTGCTCCTCACCAAACCACCCTGATCCCTCCCTTTCCCTGCCTTTGCTTTGTTTCCTCCCCGAAACATCCCATAATAAGTCTGATGCAATCCCAAAATGCTCGTCCCCTGCATCCCACAGCAAGTCCCACACCTGTAGGCAGTAACTCCCTCAGTGTGCAGGGTGGTCCGAAGAGCCTCTCCCATTGACTCATGGTAACGGGTGTCCCCCCACCCTGCGCCTGGGGCTGATGTTCCCCTGGGACAGGCCTGGGAAGAGCCGGCCTAGGGTGTTATTTGGGTTCCCCCTCCTGCTCTTGTGCCTCTGTGCTCCTTTGTATGTGTAGAGATGAGCTTTTTATCACAAAACTTAAGAGCTGCTGCAGGTTCCCCGCCTCTCTCTGAGGGCAGCAGTAGGTGCTTGAGGATATGAAGTGCACCCTGAAAACAGTTTCTGGGTTTATTTATTTTGTGTCAGCTTCGTCTGTGTTCTTATGGCTACAGATAGATCAATGTGTGACTGTGCGTGTCTGTCTTTGGTTTTTTGGACCCATCCACATCTGAAAGCTTTTTTCCACTGAAACTATTTACAGGGATTTTGTTTTTGATAAAAACACTGTGTATTTACTCACATCACTGAAATTTGTCACTCTTTCCTTTTTGCAGTCACCATGACTGCTTGAGGCTAAATCCTGCAGAATTATTGTTTTCTTTGTATTTTACAGCAGGCCTCTTGAACTCTCCAAATATGGAAATGGTAAGTGGAAAGAGCTCATGGTTTCCATCTATTTTAAGAGTTCTTACTGAAATTGCTGCTCTATAAAGCTGTATCATTCTACAGCTTGCTCTGAAACATTGCTTAAGAGAAAAGGAGGAAATGGATTGAGTTTACAGTGTGTCTTTTGGGAAAAAGAAAAAAAGACAGATATTGTTACAGCCAGCTTTGAAGATTTGACCCTGTTTAAGGATGGAGTGGAAAAGTCCACAAGATCCTTATGCTCCAGCCCTTACAAATTGACTGTTTTCTTTTTGAAATTGTTGCTCTACAATGCAGCTTTCATGGTTTGACTGCTTTAGAAATTTCAAGTTATTTCGAACTATTTCTAATGCATCTTTTTAAGGTTACTTAAGGAACATTGTAAGTTCTAAGAAAAAAAGGTACAGTGCTTTATCAGTACTTTTCATTCCTCTCTAGTAAAGAAATAACTGGCTTTAACCATCATGTTGGTAACATGTTGGGAATTATAGTCAGGAAACGATTGGGAAACTCACTGACAACCACACCAAGGGACACTGGGAAAGGATGCCAGGCTGTAATAGCAACGCTCCTCTCAGATCAGTGAGAGTTTGGGAAAAGTGGGAGGTGTTCATAGACTTGCTATTGAAAGGGAGAGTAAACTCCTTACTGTGGGAAGTTTATTTAAACCGGAGCTTTGTGACTATGAAGAAATAACTGCTTCTGAGTTTCCCAGGCAAGCAGAGGGCGAAGCACCAAAGTTGTCCCTTGATGTCACCAACAGATTGGGACGTGTCACTACCACTGCTGGATAAAGCAGACATATACTGGACTTGAAGATATTCATTCCAGAATGAATATTCTTTTCAAAAAGAAGCTGGAAGAAGATATCAGAAAAGAGTCTCCTCATGGGATGTCATTTTGTTAGCAACCAGTGAACTCTACCACCAGACCAAATTCAAGGGCAGATTGGACTGTCTAGACAACCCACAATAAAAATGGACATAAATCTAATGATAATCCAGAAAAAGAACAGACAAAAAGATGCCTAAGATAATACAAAACCTAAGTCCTTTTCCATCTTTCTGTCTGTTGTCTACAGTGACAAGGGATATCGGCTGATGCATCCACTGCTACTTCATGGCATGCATCCAAGTGAGTTTCATAATCTAAACTAGTATTCCTCAAACTTTTTGCAAGCTTAACACCTTTCTTGGCAGCTGTCCTCTTGAGATAATCTCCCTTCCTCAGATGCCACTTCCATTTTTAATTGCTGGCAGTAACTCAGTTGATCAGGATGAGGTAGGAAAAGCAGTTGCAGATGTAACCACTTCTTCCCTGCTCTAGAGCTGCTGCTGGCGATTAGTCAGCATAGTGTGGTTTCCCTGGTTTTCTTCTTAAGGAAAAATATTTTAATAACTAACATGCATACATTTTAATGACATTACAGAAGATTTTATTAAGTATTTTAAATCTTTCCTTTGAACTTTCCTGTGATTCTTTAGCTTGGGAAACACTGGAAAAGGCAATAGGCTATACACATCAAGAAGGTCCTCTGTTCTACTAATCCCCAAGCTAGTTCAAAGATTTAATGTGTTCTGAAAGATCTTTGCTTCTTATGGGTTGGAATATTGTTAATTGGGGCTGCCTAGAAAGCATGGTGCCCGTTGGTCCATAAATTAGCTCCCTCCCTTTCTACTGTATTTTATGTGTTTGACACAAGCAAAGGTATCATCCTATGGTTATCTATGCCTGTATTGGTGGCTTCAGGAGCTTTCTTTAAGGCCTTAGTCTCAGATGTTTGATTTCCATTCCTTCCTGAAACCTGCTTATGTGTCCTTTATGCATTTTCTAGCATGGCAGAGCACGGTGCATCCACCTCTCATAGCCCAGATGCAAAAACAGATTTGGTAAAATAAGAGAAACCATTCAACGTTTGATTTTTTTTTAAACCATTCTGGCCACTCGAAAAGATCTCTGCAGAAATATTTCCAAGAAAAGATTACAAGAGCTTCCCTCAGGCCACCTGTGGCATTTGGGAGCCAGACAAGATAATCTGTTTTCATTTATTTCATTTTGAAGGGCTCCTCACCAGCAGCATTCACAAAGGTGTTCATCCATTTCAGATTGCTCGAAACCAATTCAGGAGCTACTTTGTTATTTTAGAATCATTAGTTTAATTTCCATCTCATTTAAAGCACATATTTACTCTCCAGTGGATAGATCTTAAACAAATATAATGGGGCTTGAAGTACAAGAGCAGTGTGAAGGCAGAAGTGAAGCCATACTAATTTTATGGGATCATCTTTTTGTCCATGATAGTTTGTGTTCACATAATGAGAATAAAGGTATCTCTATTATTTTTCTCTTTTAAAAGCTGAAGGATTTGCAACACTGGTTCTTACTGACATATGAATCACCCGTCTTTTCGGAATTCAGTACTGCGGAGAGGGTCATATTAAGACAAAACACTTCTGTTTCAGAGGGGAAACCTAGAAGTAGATGTCAATTACTCTATCAGAGTTTGAAGGATTGCCTAGAGCAGTCTCCTCTCCCTTGACCCTTTTGTCAGTCAGGGGACTCATGCTGTAAGTTAACCTAACCCTTGGAGATATGCTCCAAGTGCTGAGAGCTCCAGGTCCTCTCTCTAGCCTGGCTCAATTAGTCCTCATCCATTTATCCCCAACTCTCCATTAGCACAGGAGAAGTGTGGAAACTTGCAAGCCCTGTGCCTGGAAAGAGTTGCTGCTCTGAGCTGATTTGAGGTTAACTTCCTCCATCCTGGTCCTTGCTGCCATGTGAGTTGAGCAGAGATATCTCTAGGAACTGTACACAGGATCACAGGATGACACAGACTGGAAGGTACTGCAGGAGGTATCTAGTCCAACCTCCTCCTCAAAGCATGGTCAGTGCTGAATTCAGACCAGATATGGTTTAGCTTATTCTTAAACTCTTTCTCCCCTAACTATTCCTTAAAAACAGTTCTTTGTTACTGCTACAACTGGTCATCTCTTCCTTTGCCTAAGTACAGACAAGCATTCAGGACAGCAGCAGTTGCCATTCATTAGCTATTTCCATTGCATAGGCTAGGTTTCCTACCTGTGAACATCCTCTTTGGAGGGGCTGACTTCCAAAGCAAAATGTTCCCATCACAGCTGTACGGAATGTCGCACATAGGCCATAAAGAATTGAGGCAGCTGCGATAATTACTTGCTCTTGAAAATTTTGCACATCTCCACAATAAAACTCCCATCCTCCGAGTTGCCAGAAAAAAACCACAGCAGTTTGTGTCAAGTCTTTCATTTGTTATACTCCCACACAGTGTTCAGAGATGGATGGTAAATGGAGAGACAACTGTGTCTTGCCAGGTACAGATATAGATGGTAACTGTCATGAGAACAGGTAGATGATTTGATTCTGGATCCCAAATGCTTCACAAATTGTGTATCTCAAATGAAGGGTTTTTGCAAACCTTGCGAGAAGCAGCAGCTTTGAGAATATATTGTTGTGAACAGTGCCCAGTAAAAAAAGCAGTCCTGATGTGTTATGTTGTTTTTAGCATGCAATCTCCCTCTTTTCATAACCCCAAGACATCTGTGTAATGAGGTCATCTTTGAGTATATGAGCCTGTCAATTCTACAAATAACTGACAAAATCCTATGCACACCTCTGCTATATCTAGCTCACTAGGGAGCATTCCTGTTTTGATTAACCTAAAAGGTAAGCACTACTGTCTCTGGGACCATTTTTGCTATTTTTATTAGCGACTTTTCGTTATAGATAGTAGATTGTTAAAAAAAGACATTCTATGCAAAAGAGAAGTGTTATCTTTCTTTCTGTTCCCCGTAACCTTTCCAGAGAGCACAATTACATCCTTAACTATACAATTCCTTGCTGTGAGTCATTGTCAAGAGCGACATTTCCAAAGGATGTTGCCTATGGAACAAAAAAGAATACAAGAAACTCGGTGTAAGACAATTCCACACATCTTTGATGTATCAGCTTTGAAAAAGAAGTCACAAAGAAAACCTGTCAGCATGCAATTGGTCCTTTTCTCAAAATATCTGTCAAGGTTCAATGATTAAAGTGATTCAAATGAAGATGTTTTATCTTTCCTGATTCAGAAAATCTACCCCCATTTCCAGTACTCAGATGCCTCTCCTCATGATATCTTGTTGGGTTTTCACTGACATTGGTTGCCTAACAAATTATGCCAGAAGTCAAATGCAAATGATTTTGTAAGTGGGTGGGTAAATCCCCTCTGAAGCTGACCACAGGTGTCAGAGCTGAACGTCACCTTGTAAACTCACCTTGCTTTTCCTGGGTTCGCACTCTGATCTCCTAGCATGCTGGCCAGGTCCTTTCTGCTTTTGGAAAGATGACTCGTCAAGACAACACTCTTGCCACAAAGCCATGATAGTCTTATAGCACTTTCTGAGATATTGGAAATGGCAACTGAGGTGTTCTGGGCAAAGGCAAGTTAGGGTAGGTATGAGTTTCCACTGTGATTCTGCTTAGGTGCAATATTTCTCATAACTCTGACAAAGTATTGCATGTGCATGCTTGTAAACTGCTGAGAGATTTTTAGGAAGCAATTCTTCAGGGTAAGTACATTTGGTGTGTTGTAAATACTAAGTCATCTCTTTTCACATCTGCATTTTGTAGATGTTCTTATGCTCTGAATGGTGGCTATGACTGTCCTCCCAGCCATTAGTCCCAGGCCCAATACAGCAGCTCAAATCTACCTTGTTCTGCCATTTTTTACCATCTGAAAACTTTCTTCATTTTCAGCTGGTCTCACGACCACCTCACGCCTGCTGACAAGAGCCCTTCACTAGTTTTCCCTGAGGAGCTCTGTGGGTCTTTTTCTGGTCCCTAGCCCTTTTCTGCTTTGGAATATACCTAATGCCTCCGCCCTCCCTGGCCTGCTGGCTGGAGGACAACCCACAAGCCCTGCTCTCTCAGGCATCCCAGTGAAGTCCTCATGCTCCTCTGAAGGACCCTCCTGAAGGATCCAAACCTTCCCTGAGAAAGGGAAGCACCAAGCTCAGAGTTTGGTAACACCTACAAATGTCCCTCTACTCCTTCTTTTGCTGTTAGTCTCAGGTGTCGTCCACTATTTTGCTGAAGATTTACACAACTTTTTACACAATTTTACAACAATTTACACAATCATTTTTTGTTAATGATGCTTCATGGTATGTAGTTGAGAGAATAAGGGTGGAGAATAGCAAAGGGTCTTGGTCAGACCAGTTAGTCTTGGAGTCAGACAGAAGAGAGCAGGGCTGAGAGAATGAGATTGCTCTCTTGCTTCCCTAATCTGGGAAGCCAGTAAGCCAGAGGAAGTGGAGAAAGCCAAGGCCAGAGGGACTGGTGACAGCCCTGGTTACTTGCTAGCTAGGTGCAGACTGAATTCCTGTGCTCTACCGTGATGGAGCTGGAAGTACTTAATTAATGGTAGAGGTGTGACCTTGTACCATTATATTCATCAAACACACATATAATGTCTTTATACAAAAAGCTCATTGGAACAAAGGCATCACTTGCTTTTCTCTTTGCCCAATAACATCTGGTCAGCACTACTGAGAGCAAGTGTCATGTTTTAATACATACAAAATTCTTCAGGAGGAAACTTCCTGCACAAATGCACAATATTACAATAGCTGGAGAAAGATGTCAAGTGTTTCAGAGCTCATCTGCATTGCTAACAAATGACCTTCTTTGTTAGTTGGTTTAATAAAACTGACAACAAGAATTTGTGCGATTTCCCTATTGATAAATGCAGGAGAAAAATGTCAGTGGTTGCTGTGTCATGGCAAAATGTATTCATCTTCTTCATAAGCCTGGAGCTGCCTGTCTTTTTCATTCATAGCTTGCAAGAACAGATTTGATTAAGTGATCCAAAAGGCATGAGCCACTATATTAGTTCCCTTTTCATAAACCTTACTGAAGTGCCCCTGCTCAGCAATAAGCACAAACAATCAAGCTGCCTCTTGAAAGGCCTATGTCGTCAGGGTCAAATGAGTAATGTCTGGCTACAAGACCAAAAGCAAAGTATCAAAACGTGCAATTTCCCATATACTGTATAACCATCCCCCTTGGATGAGCCCTCTTCAAGTTTCATTGTGAAAAGCTTTATTCTACCTAATGACTGTCATTCCTCTACATTTAGGATTATTTTTTTCTTTTTTTTTCTGCTGATAGCAGAACATCCAGAAAGCATGTTTATTTTCTATTTAAAGTTTCTGCATGTTTCTGACGGTGGAAATCTGTTAAAAGTGAACTGAAGGCTTCTGTGAAAGTTGAAGTTCATGATTTCATCATTTACCTCATATGGATGTTCCCGTAGGATTCCTGGCTCCATTACACAAGGTGCTGAATAAAATCAAAAGAATACAAAGTTTTCTTCCTAAATTTACAAGATACAAATCATAAGCAGCTTGTGAAGCAAGCCAGCTTTTTGATACCTTGTGCACATGTTGATTTACTTAATTGCATTCCTCTAAACAGATGCCTTCCTCTTCCCTTGCCACTGGTAATTCCTGGATGTTTCACAGTGTCTCAAAGTAGAGAGCAACAGAGAGTAAGAGGTTTTTCAGGCAGGCCACTTGTGTAGAGAGGCTATACTCTCTATCTACCAAAGACAGACTATACAAAAATACTGTTGCAAAAGGATGTGAAAAGCCCCAAAGGTCAAGCAATATTTTAATTTGATGATCTCTAGAGGGATATTCCCTCTGCCTTGATGGAGATGCTTGATAAGATGGACATGGACAGACAGATAACTTGTCTTTCTCTGAAGACCTTTGAAGACACCTGCCTCGTTCTTTGTGCTCTAGGTAGGGAGCTCTGGCACTTATTTTAAGGGAACAGTTCAAGCACCTACAATCTGAATGTGAAATGGATCCCTCTACTGCTTTCATATTTATAGCCAAGGGCAATAGGAATGAACCAGTTGAGCCATATTCAGATGATTTGAACTCTGTTTCTACCTGTCAGGCTGTCTTCTTGCTATTTTGAAGTAGGACAGATCTTCCTGGAAGTATTTATATGGCACCAATCATCATGCAATTCAGAGAGCAAAGACTCAAAGGAAACATTGCAATATGCCAAATACTGTGGGTTTTTTTTGTCTCATGTCAAATATAAAATATTCAGCTATTTAAACAAGCTGATATTTTTTAGGTCTAGTATGCTACTCTCTTTGGAAACCATGTATTATACAAGTCTTTGCTTTGATTTAATTTCTGTGCCTCATTAAGGATTTCAGACCAGTTCGTAAAAGGACTGTTTGTTTTTATCTGAAATGATGTAAGAAAATATTCAGTACTTGCTGAGGAATTAGGAAAGAAAATAAACCATTTTCCTGTTTTCCTAGTTTGAGTAGGTATTTAATTAAAGTGACATGCCTCGGGCAAAACTTAATTAATACATCATCTCTTCTACAATGAAGATTAATGGAAGACTTATGATTGCTGAGCTGCAGAAGGGCCTGAAAAGTCCTTTCTTGACTTCTCACTCTTTCATCTGGCCATTAGTCATTATTTTCTCATTGAAAGAGGGAAGCTTTATGACTGATCATTCAATTTTAATATGTACTGATACATAATTTCCTGATAGCTCTGCTGCTCCATCAACTTTTCCATTTTGATCATTTTCATTATGACTTTTAACCTAAGCAAATGCTACATTAATGCTTTGAAGTAAAGATAATAAAGGCCCAGTTATGCAAATGCTTCCTTGCACAGATAGTTTTACTTTTGGAGGCAGTCTTTGATGTGACTACTTGTGTGAGGAAAGTTTTTGCTGGAAGGAGACCCAAACACACAATGATGCTTTAAAAACAAATGATAAATCCAAAAAGGATTGAGAGTGACCAAAGGCAAATACATGAAGCTATAACAGGGACTCAGGCAAAGAAGTGAAATGGAGCTGGCACACTCATGGACATACGGATGGTTTGGTCCCTCACTTGTGCAGCGCACATGTCCCTCACCACCTGGGTGCTCAAGTCCTGCAACCCAGGGCAGTGCCAGTGCAGCTTTCTGTGAGGTGATGTGATAAAAAGCCATGAACATGAACACAAAGGAGCCCAGAGGAGTAGTGGCAGGTGGGGAACCCAAATATCCTGCTCAGAGAAAATGGAGCTTTCTGCCCTGGCTCATCACAGGAGACCATCAACCCCAGAGGCCAGAGTGCGGGGACTTTCTACTGGTGTGGCTGTATTGGGTTGAAAGTTGCTTGAAGAGCACTAGGGCATAAAGCACAGCTGCTGGGAACTCCAGGATCTCTCAGTGAGCTTGGGATGTTGCTGGCAGAGATACTATGCCCTCTGTCTGGGATGTACTTGTAACTAGTTGAGAGGGTAGGGAGCAGTGTGTGTCTTTCTAGTGAACAGAGTGACTATTGTGTGATGAGGCCAGTTAACACAGAGAGGTTTACTCCTAGCAAGCCCTAATCACATCTCTTCCCTTTGTTGCAGAGGAACTGGTATCACCTGGCTGCTAATTAAGATGGCAGAAGGTGTCATACTGTCCACATTTTGTGTGAGGGAATTCAGCAACCATTAACACTTACAGGCATATAGGACTCTGTAATGTTGAGGATGAATCCTTTTTGCTGTGTGATAAACCCCGTCTAGGCTTTCCCTTCCTTGAGTGCCTTCTTGAAAGCAGCAGTTGTGAGAGACTCACCATGAACTTGCTTGTCTCTGTCTTCTCTCTCCTGGCTCCTCTTTCTTCCCATTCCTCCTAACACCTGGTCTTTGGTGTTATTGGTATGATCAGTCTTTCCATTGTTCTTCCTTTGTCTCTGTGTAGAGTGAGCTCATCTGTTTATAGTGGTGTGAACACTGTCTTGTTTCAGTTCCTTAGGTTTGATTTACTACTGTCAGGATGCCCGTGTGTATTAAAAACCACTTCTGGATTGAACTGCCATATGTTGTCTTCCACAGCATTGCTGCTCTGTCCCCCATATGTTTTATTTTGCTTTCTGCTTCCTTGAAGTGGTCTGTAAGCTCCTGAGGCTGGTGATCTTTGCCATCTGATTTAATTTTTATAGGCTGTAACAAAACAGGAGCTGATGGTATTGACATAAATCCATGCCCTGCCAGGATGAGACTATCCCCACAGAGTGGGCCAGATGTTGATGATGGACAGCTGGATTAGCTGTACTGTGTGTCAGTAAGGATCCTGCATAACTGAATAGCTCTGTTGCAGTGGGAGAAAGCCTTTGCATTAGATGTCTTTGCAGATGTGTCTCACAGTATGAAGAGGTCATGCTTGAGGGTGAATGCCAGTGAGTGGAGAGGACACCAGCCTCTGTGGCTGTGCATGAGGAGAGCTGCTGGTTTCAACAGGGTGGCAGGAAGAGGTGGGGGAAATTCCAAGGGAAAAGGTTAGGGCAGTTGTAGCTAATTGTGGCGCTGTGATTGCAGGGATTGGTGGGCTTGACAAATATTTAAAGTTTTTTTTACTCTTACCAGTTTAACTGAAACAGACAGAAATCCCAGAGAGCCCAAGGAAACTGAAAATACAGGAAAGTGAAAATCAGTCTTAGGAGAGGAGAGAATGCATATTGTAAGCTTTATTTACACTGGCTTCTGACAAAGACAGAGACCAAATTCTCCCACAGGGTCGTAAAAAGGTTATAAGCATCATACTTACTTGAATCATATGATCCCAGGCTTAAAAATGTCAACATGAGCATTTATATTTTAAAATTGACAAGGACCACATGACAAAGCTGTTCATCATTGGCTTGATGTATTCAGCTAAGATTCAGCAAGGCAGGAAACTGTGTCCTGTTGAGTTTTGAATATGTCCATGGATGGAGATCCCACACCCTCTCTGAGTAACCTGTGTCACCTTTATGGTAAAAAAGTTGTCCTTAACTTGAGTTGGAATCTCTTGTTCCAATTTGTGTTCCTTGTCTCTCATCCTATCTCTGTGCACCCCCAAGAAAAATATGACCCTGTCTTCTCTCCACCCTCCCATGAAGTAGTTGCAGATAGCAGTAATGTCTCTCCTTACCTTTTCCTCTCCAGGCTGAATAGAATCAGACAGAATCACGGAGTCATTGAGGTTGGAAGGGATGACTGGAGTCCAACATCCCTGCTCAGACCGGGTCAGCTACAACAGCTTACTTGGGACATTGTCCTGTCAGGTTTTGAATATTTCCAAGAATGGAGACTCCACAACCTCTCTGGGCACCCTGTTCCAGTGTTTGATTACCTTCACAGTAAAAAAGTTTTTTCTTATATTTAAGTGGAATTTCCTGTATTTCAGCTTGTGTCTCTGGGCACCCTGTTCCAGTGTTTGATTACCTTCACAGTAAAAAAGTTTTTTCTTATATTTAAGTGGAATTTCCTGTATTTCAGCTTGTGTCCATTGCCTCTTGTCCTGTCACTGGGCACCACTGAGAAGAGTCTGACTCCACCTTCTTTACTCCTTCTGGTCCCCCATAAAGTATTTATACACATTGATAAGATCCCCCTGAGCCTTCTCTCCTCCAGGCTGAACAGTACCAGTGCTCTCAGCCTCTCCTCATATGGCAAATGCTCCAATTCCTTAAAAATCTTCATGACCCTTTACTGGACTCACTCTCACAGGTCCATGTCTCTCTTGTACTGGGGAGCCCAACACTGGATACAGTACTCCAGATGTGGCCTCACCAGGGCTGAGTAGAGGGGGAGGATCACCTCCCTTGACCTGCTGGCAATGCTCTTCCTAATGCAGCCCAAGAGGCTGTTGGTCTTCTTTGTTGTAAGGCAGATTGCTGGCTCATGGTCAACTTGTTGCCCACCAGGACCCCCGGGTCCTTTTCTGCAAAGCTGCTTTCCAGCTGGTCAGTCCCCAGCTTGTGCTGTTGTAGGTAGATCTGAGCACTTCAGGTGCACTGAGCACTTGGCTCTTCCTAATATACCATTAACTGTGAGCATTGTCATGGTGCTTTTTATTTCTTATTTTGTTTTTATTAATGAAAGGGTTAATTTGGGCCAGCTCTTTTGGATACCCCTCTGGCTCCTATTGATTCTCAGTTTGCACCGTGCATTATGTCTTAGCCATTGGCCAAGTTCTGTCTTTGTACCCAGACTGGAGGAGTGTGCAAAGTCATGTTGTCAGGCTTTGAGTCAGGCAATTTGCTAAAATCAGCGTCTTGGGCTATTCAGTCAGATGCTTGCTCCTCATCACTGACTTTGTAATTCCACCTCTTAGAAAGAATGGATTTATTCTGGGAGGCCAATTATTCATCTTCTCTCAGTGATCCCTGTGGCAAGGCAGGGCTGCTGTGCATGGACCTGAGAGGAGCAACAGCCATAGCAAGCACTGCAGGGGAGTGCTTTCATACCCTTTCAGTACATTTCTGGCAGACAGGCCATGGGCTGGAGCAGACTGACCCAGGGATGCTTCCTGCAGGGCATACAGGTGGGATCTCCAGGTCTGCTCTGGGTCTGGCTGGAAAAGCTCCTCTCTCCTGGTTCAGCACGGGATCTGTTGTCGCTGCAGTCACTAGGAGATCCCTGAGCTTGTGGGCACTCCCAGGGTGGGAGAAGGGAGTCACTCCAGCAGGGCTGGCAGGCAGTAGAGATGCCTGTTATTGCATGCTTGATGGTCAAAGGTAAAGGGAATTTTCGCCTCTTTATCTTCAGATACGTCCCACTTGAAACTCGCCAGTGAACAGGACTCATGGCCTCTGCATGTCCCTAAAGAAGCATTTTAGAGATTTTTCTCCCCAGGATCAAACTATGCAAAATTCATTTAGAATATCACTCTGTTTACATTTGCTTGCAGAAAATGCAAGACTGGGAGGATTTCTCTTTTGCTGGCTGTACACAGTCTCAGGCCCTAGGCTTCGGGGATGTGCAGGCTTGATGTCTCAGTGAGCACCTTATCTACACTGATGAGGTAACCAAAAAGGGTCCAGAGTGGATGGGAGCGCTCTGTGCTCATACCAGGTTTTTGTTCAACATGCTAAACAGTCAATTGTAAATTTTATTGAATAGTGTGGCTTGCATCTAGCATCAGTAAAGTTACTGTGTGATTTGTATTTGATTTGGTTGGGTTTCAGTGTCCAGATTGCAACGGTGCAGACAGAAATTTGTTTGTTTAGGGACAAATGTGTTCATTGTTCATGGGAGCTCCAGTTATACTTCAAAAACTGCATGACTCATTCATTTGCTTATTATTAGCAGTAATTCCCCTCCTTCGGTGCTAGGTAATGAGCTGGCTAAGGTGGTTGACACCAGCCATTTTCCCTGTTTGCACTGCTTGTCCCCTGCCTCACTCCTCATAGGTTGATAGAATAATTTCTCTGAACTTCCTCTGACACTTACGGTGTAGGTGCCTTATTCCTTTTGCAGATGAAAAAGTAGTTTGCAGATTAGTTCTGAGATTTCAGGTTGTTATTTTCTCACCCCTCAGCATTACATCCTGCATTCCTATCTGTAACTAAGGTTCTTTCTCACCATTTATGTTTTAAGAAAGGGACATATATAGCCATTAATGCACACATATCCAGTAACTGCTCCAAAGAGCCTTGTTCACATTCACAATGAAGGGGAGTGTTCAGGCTGAGACCCTTGGCTTTCACAGTGAAAGGAAGGGGAAAAGGAGGGTAGAGGCATGTCTGAGAATACAGGAATATAGGAAATTGGAGAGACATCTGATGACAGAAATAAATGAGTCTCAGAAAGGGAGAGAGTGAAAGATGTGAAGGGAAGAAGAGAGGAAGACTTACAATCAGAAACAAAATCAGAAGCAAAAAGTAAGGATATGAAAAATATTAAGCATGTTAATATGCTGAGGGCTATTGTAGTTTTTCTTATTAGCACATTTGTATTTCATGCTGACAACAATCATTCGGAGTGAATTTTTTGGATAATTTCCAGATAATAGCTTCTCAAAAGCTTGTGAGACTTCTGTCCCCCTGGAGACTGCAATCACCCCATTGAAGATCTGCATTGTCCTCTAAGTATCCCATATCTCTCCATTAGCCTCCTAACTGAGGAGATTTAAGTTAGCTGGAATGAGTGCGGACCTTGGTGATGTTTCTCATTACTGAAGGAAAATAAATTGGACAGTTGGTGAATTCCTTGACCTAGGATTTAGGACCTTTTGTAACTGGGATGAAGCATCATTGACAGGTTGCTCTACAAGCCTCATGTTGACTGTTTCAGGCAGTTTTATTCACTAGTTGCTGTAAACCATGATTATAGCCTCTTCCTGGAGATCGTGTAATTTGCTTTGCTGTAATTTGCATCAGATTTTGCTTTGCTGCCCCATATGGCAATAAGAGCACCTCTGGTAGGTAGGCCAGCTTTCTTTGTACAATTTTATATATGCATAAGATTTTTTAGTTCCTGGTTCTCGGATTGGGTGTGAAATATTCAGCATATGGAGAAGCAGAATTATTAGCACAGTGAGAGTAAGAGAAAGATTTATTACACTTTGAAGCTTGCAGAATTAGAAAAGAAAGGAAGTGAATACTGCTTAACTCCAGGGCTGAGCTTCTGCAATCCTGAAGGCTATCAAGGTATGGCTGGGGTTGTGAGCATAGCAATTAGCTGTCAAGGGCAGGCTATTCTAACCCATCTCAGAGTTGCATGAGATACTTCAAAAACATGGTAATAGATAAATCCAGCTTCAGGACCTGCTAATGAAGACCCTGACTATTTCTTCCTACAGGGGTGACCAGGTAGCAATGGTAGAAATGGTGTGAGAAAAGCCAGCAGCAGTGAAGTGGAGATGAAGGGGTGGTGATGGCAGTGTAAGAAGTGTGAGTGGGCACATGAGGAGAATGGGGAGAGGAGGAATGGGCTCTTCAGCAATCCAGAGAGGAAGGATTTTCCCATCTCCTCCCCCGGGGTGTGGGGAGTTTGTACCTTTGCGCATACTGCCTGAGTTTTCTTGTTCTTCCTCCAGACCAAAGGCCTGTAAGCTGCATGCAGGCAGTTGATGTGGGGTTCTCAGGCCCTGTTCTGGGCCAGACAGAGCTGAAGAACAATTCCTGTGTTGCAGTGCTGAGCTCCTTCCAGATATGGCTTTGTGGATCAGCCCTCAACACCCTTGCAACACAGCCCCCGGGTTTATTCAGCAGCCTTTGGCATGAACAGTAGCTTAGGACACTGAAAATAATCTTTTCTCTCAAAGATAATATTTGAATTGCGTTTCTCAACACCCATAACTTTGTATTTCCACTACAGCATCAAACCTTCCCTGCCCCTCCCCACAGTGCAAGCAAATATGCCTCAGCTTGGCTGGCATGTATAGCATGCCACAAACATGTGACGACTCTGAAAACAACATGCTGCCATTTGCAGCAGACTCTTTACCTGGATGCTGTGTTACATACTGCAGCATATACTGCTGCAAGATCAGCACTACTTTTACAGGTAAATGTAGTATTGAAAATGGAGGCACAGCTGGCACATTGCCACACATTCACCTACTGACCAACACACTAGAGTCAAGAAGGCACAAATTTAATGTTTATCAAAGCTCCTTTACAGTGTGTTCTCCCTAGTCTGCTTGGACCGGTGCATAAGGCTGCTCTTCAGTGCTGTAGCTGTCAATAAGCCTTCGTGTTGTTGTGTGTGGTCATGACCATGGCTGTGGTCAGACTACTGTATCAGGACTGCTGTAAGTTGTGAAGTTGCCTGGCATAAGGGAAAGAGCAAATGACCAGTAAAGAGAGGCATCAGCTCACCTATCTTTATCTCCCTGAGTCAGGCGTCCGGATTGCACCAGTTCTCTTGGCTCCTCTGTAATCCATGGCGAGAGATAAGTAATTCCAGAGAGAAGTCATTTCCCCTGCCTAGGGGAGTAAGGTGGGGAATTGCTGCCTGGAGGTACCTCTCCATGCACCATACAGCAAACGTAGATGATTGGTGTAGACTGAACACCTACCTTTTAGATGGATAAAGGTATGGGGAAATGAACCTTCCCCTAACATTACTTTTTTGTCTGCAGATTGTCCATAGCTTGACTGACCTTTATAAATGCGTTGGGAAGCGTTCAGATTCTTTTCCTTTTTTCCTGAAAAAATTTCCAAACTTTAAATTTTAACAAAAGCTTGCTTCTTGGAGGATTCCTTTGAAGCTTTATAGTGGCTTTATGTGGTTATGGCCTGCTGAGTCAGCTGATACCTGAGATGACCACATGTAATAACAAGCTTTGCTTCAGCTATATCAGCTGAAATGAACCTTGTTTAATGACTGGGCAAGTCTGTGTTAGTCACCATATGACTTTCTTGTCCAGTACAAATGCAGCTTTCTGCACAGATATATGAAAAGGTAAATGAAAAGGGTCATGAAGACAGCAGAAGAAAAATTCCAGTGAGAAATCACGGAAAATTTCAGGCATAATTTTTCTTTCCATTTTCAGAGCTCTCTTGGCATATGGTAAAAAGCAAGCAGAAGACTGTGCTCACCCAGGTTATGGGTGACTCTACTTCTTCTTAAGAGATCTGCACTGCCATTCATCCACCTTTTCTTTGCAATGATTGTTTAAATTCTGATCTGGGACTGTCTCGCATGTGAGTGCATCCCTTACAGCAACCAGGTCCAGGTGTCATGGCTGGTGATGCCTGTCCACGTGGGTTTATTAGCTGCAGATGATACTGTAGCTAGGAGAAGTGATCCTGTTTTGGCACTGTACTCCGCATCTATGAGATTCAATCTTCACTGTGGCTTGGATGAATCTTCTTTAACAGTCAGAAGGAAATCTGAACCACTGGCACTACTTCCACTTTGAATCCTGCTGGTTGTGGTCAACATGGTGGGAACCTTCTCAGTGTCTCTGTCTTCCAAGGTGCGGCCTGATCTGAAAAGCCTGGGTCAGGTGGTCCATTAGATTCAGCTGCACAAGCACAAATTCCCTACTGAAATTAAACAAACGACGGTGAGCTTGGCTGAGTTTTGGTGTTCTTGTTCCCCACTTCCCTGCCTTGCCTGTAATGCAGAGACAGCCGTTTGCTGGGCTCCAAGAATGAGCGGCTTGTGCAGCTGAGCAACTTGTCATGGGGCAGCTCTGTGAAACCAGCTGGTTCCTCAGCTACATATCTGCCTGGGATCCCTTCCTCTCTTGACAGACAGCTGGGCAGTATGGAGGTATCTCCTTGAGCAGTGAGAAACAAAGGATTTCTAGAAAGTGCTTTATGTAGGGCTTCTGGTACTTAGACCAAGCATCCTTATTCAGCAGTTCCAATCAGGAAAGAAATTCTCACTTATTCATGGCTATTGCAGAGGGAAAGATTCCTAACTTCCTTTTATTTTTGATGCTGATGGCTCTTATCTGCCATATACCTGAGGACAAAGCCATTTGGCTTTATCTTTTCTATCAGAGGAATTTGACTTTATTGCTAATACCGAGTCAATAACAAATCTTTGTATTTGATGATCATAGCATAGAAAGAACTAAAAATGCAGCAGGTTCAGTTTGAGGTCTATATGGCTGAAAGCTCCAGCAGTCCAGGAGTCAGGCATTCATGTACCAAGTCAAGTCATCAGGAGGGTATCAAGTCATCAGTCCTTCATCACGAGAGACAACCTTTTGCATCTCTGTTTGTACTGTGCTCAGAATCTTGTTTTGATTGCCAGGCTGTGCCATTCAGTACTACCAGAGAAATCAGCACTTGCATAACCACAAAGGTGTTGCTACCCACCCACACACAAGGGGAACTTTGGAGATCCTTTGGACATATGAATCACTCGATGCTTTTTCTATTCACATTGTCTGCAGTCACAGTTTAGCAGGCTTACCACAAGCTGTACGATAAAGAAAAACAGGCACTTATGCTTCCCTGTGCTTACAGATGTACAAGGATGTTGCATCTCCTTCCTCCTCTTCCCTGGCCTCCAGCCTCTCCAGAAAATCCATGATATGAAATCATGAGTCAAAGATAACTCGTGTCACTTCCAGCAACTTTTAAGGCAACTGATTTAGATTCCACCCCTTTATATTACTAACCAGTGTTGGAGGATTGGCTTAGGAAAGGAAAATGACCAGGACCCATGCCCTGAGACACTGTGGGAACACCACAGGGAAAATCTAACTATCCCAAACAGAGAGCCAGAAACAGAGGACTGTACTGGTAGAGAGTTCATCATGTTATTCCGTCTCATAGACAATTTAATCTTGTCTTTTTTGGCAATGGTACCACCCATTAGCCAGGCTTTTTGCTAACACTGGATCTGAGCTACCTGTGGCAATGACTAGCAGAGGAAGAACAGACTGCTGATGGTAGGTAGGGGATCCGGTATTTTGGCAGCATCTCCCCTACCCTTTTTACTAGATTAACATTCTGGAGGAACATGTCACATTCTGGAACATCTCTTCTACAAACAGATATTTAGCTTAATTATTATGTTCTGTAACTACGCACAGCAAACTCTCTACTCGTGTTACAAGAGACACTGTGTTCGAGGTTGAGCCATAACAGAGTGGGCTGCTTTTCCGTGAGCTGAGACATCTACAGGAGGCTATTATTTTACTTTTGTGTTGTTGAGAAAAAGGAGGAAAGTGATACAAAGCCTTCTCCTTTTCAGACACAGGCTTGGTACATGCTGCTGCAGAAATACTTACTATTAGGTTTGCCCAGGGAAGGTATTGAGTGATTACAGAATTGGGGTGGTGGTTTCATACATTTCCAGAGAGGTTTGCACTTTGGTGTAACTCAGCTGTAGCTGCTCCTGGCATTATACCTGGCTGGAAGTTATGCACTGAAGCACCTGGCGTGTGGCTCTGGTTTCCTTCAGACCCAAATCAGGATCTGTGTTGAGTTTTGTTCGCCAGACATGGAGTTGCTTATTGCTAAAAGCAGTGGTGTGGTGGCATACAGTTGCTCACCGCGTGCCTCCCAGGGCTCTGCCCAGCTTAATGCTGGTTTTTATTGCTGTTGGTCTACTTTCTTCATGAAAACAACCTTCTGCTAATGATCCATCATTCCTGGAAGCATGTCTGCATTCTTGCTGAACACCTAATAGAAAAATGCTTTCCTCAGCGCAGTGTGTGTCGGTAATCACTTGCTTTCAGTTTACCACAGTTCTCAGGATTAAGATTAATAAAATACTGGTTGTCAGCAAAGACACTTAAACAAAGGGTGGGTACTTCAAGTTCAGCCTGCTGTATTGATTAGATAGTTCCATTTATCTCCTGTTCACTGGAATAGTTTGAGGCTGTTGCATAGTGCAGGCAACTAATGTCAACTGTGCTTGAGATGAAGGATTTTTGACACAAATGCCACTGAGAATAAATTTAAAGTGTTGTTATCTACACATCGCAGAGGGGACTAAAATCCAGAATGTAAACCCCAAAATAATAGACAGATAGCTGCCAGACATGGAGCGAGGTGGAAGGGCTGGCTCTCTAATAAAACATGTCTGACTTGCATTCATTTTAACCCCATGCCAGCACGGACCAGAGTGAGAGGCAAATGCAGGTGACAGAACTGCTAAAAGCACCAGAAGTGTGAGGTAAATACTGATGCCAAGATGGATGTTATGGAGCCTCTGAGTGGATGAAAGTTAGTAATGCAATGCAATTAGGAGCCCATAAGGAACAAATGATGAGGACAAGACAGCAGAGAAGATGACCCAGCAACATGTAGAATTGGAGGTAGCAAAAGGATTCAGCTGCCCATGTGGCAGCATATTTTTACTGTCACAAACTGAAGCTCTACCTGATTTTTTCTCCTGCTACATAATTTTCAGAAGTAACTGAAAATGTGTTTTCACCACCTTATCCGTCTCTTTATCAGAAATTAGGGAGAAAGTGAATTTGTTCCTCTACTTCCCCTGATCTTTTTTGACTTTTACACTTTTTCTTAAAGAATTGTCTATTTTCCAGGTATCAGTAGCATCCACATTCAGAAGATATCAAGGTCACAACATGCAAGATTTATATATACACTCTCTATTATTTCGTGCCATCAGTTCACAAATAAAATGGCCTAGGAGAAAGCCTGCAGATACAGACAGGGCTTTACTCAGAATAACTGTTAAAACGTCTCTTGGTCTATTGTGTAGTTCAAAGTGATAATTAAAAATCCAGCAATGAAAAGGTTTGCTGGCATTTCTGCAAAAGATCATTCTGTGAACTGTGGGGTAGGTAGCATTTTATTCTAAGTTTGCTCACTCAATAGTAGAAACTGCTCTGTCCGGCCAAGGCTTCATCTTAGAAACCCCTTAGGAACTCTTTGCACACTTAGGATAATCTTTGCACATTTAATTTCATAAACATCTAATCTTGCATCATCTCTTCTTGCCTTCTCCAAAGCTGAGTTTCAGGTGTGCTAAGATTGTAGCTTATTTCTTGGAGACTTGGAACGTAAAGGCAGAAAAACCATGGCACACTATATGCCATATAGAAATCATGTAGAATAGTTCACAAGCTTCCTCAAGTAGGAAAGCAGCAATGTAGGTAACATTTTAACACCACTGGATACCGCAGTGATAAACTTTGGGAGAAGGCACCAAATACTATCATGATTCCTTTGATGTGAACACCTGTATTTGTCCATATGCATATACATATATGTATGGGAAGAGTTTGCACATTGTGAAGGAGTTTTTTTTTTAAGCAGTATATAACTTTTTATATCAGAAGGGGATGATTTGCCCTTTTCTTTCAATCTTCATTTTAAAGTGAGATTTGGTAAAAAAATGACCTAATACATGAGACATTTTAAGACCTCTAAGAGCCCTGTGCACTCTCCAGGGGTAGAGTGGGTGTCCCTTGGCTTTGGCCAACCTCAGCCTCAGCACTGCAGAAACGCACAGCAGGCAGGTCCTGCTGGAGACAACACGCTGAGGAACTAGGGAAAGATTTTGTTTACCCTGCAATCATTAATTACTGTCAGCCTGTATCAATCCACTGAACTGCTTTTGCATCACAAAATAATTAGGAATAATTATCAATTTCCTAATCAGAAGAAATTTTGAACTCTCAGGATTTGGACCAGGTGTGAAAGCTGTCCCATGCAGAATTTTTTTAATGACATAAGTGTTGGTGATTATAGTCATATTGCTATCAATTTGTACTCCCCTTTTCCTTATACCTGAAGCAGGCCATCAACTTACTGACTTGCTTTCCATTTTTTAGGCAGACAGAGTTGCACGGTAAAAAAGAAGCAGAAGTGTATCTGAAATTATTTGCTTTGCAAATTCTGGGCGACTCTGCAAACATTTGCAGCCGAGGGCACAGCTAGAGGAGATGGGCCAATGAGTTTTCCCTTCTCAGCATCATAGCTGGTGTTTTCCACATCTCAGCACTTTTAGTTTAAGATTTTAAATGAGAGATTGAAAGAATTTAGGAAAGAAACAGCATTCACACAACACTTTCCAAAAGTGGCCCGACCACTATTTTATGGGTCCACCAAGCTCTCAGTCACAGAAGCGGGAAACTTGCCACGATGGGAAAGGGCTCGACGCAGGAGCCAGCAGCACACGCTCCTGCTGACACGTGCTGCCTGTCAGCTCCCTCAACTCTGTCTCCTCTTTCTGGCTATTGCTGGTGCGTTATCTGGCTGAATGACAGATGATGTCTGAAAGGAGTGGGATGAGCTGTGTCAGATTTCTCTCAGCACTGCCTGCACATATAGCTAAACACGTCTCCCTTTCCTACATGACGGTTGTGCCAAAGGGTGCTGGGCACTGCACTGTCTGATGATTGAGAGCAGGGTTAGAGTGGAGCGAGAAAGGAGGAAGAAGATGAGGGAATAGTGTTAATTTAACAAGAGAGTCAGGCCTGGGAATTGAGTGCAAATCATCTGCTGGCAGGACAGTGCTTTCTACCATAACCCAGGCATCCCAGCAAATAGTTATTAAAAGTGACTGAGGCTAGATACGGGAGAAACACATCATGTTGTTGTCCATCTCATTAAATGCTACAGTGTCTGTGCTGTTACCTTACTGTGAAAAATTTAAGAGGAAAGTACTTTGCTTCTTCAGAAAGTCTGTATCTGAGCTTCATCTCCCATTTTTCCTGGAGACAAAAGAACTCAGCAAGAAAGCACCATGGATTAAATGTAGCTGTGTTACAACATAATTGCATCAAAAGGAATTTAAAGCAGAAGTTAACTGGGTTGGAAAAAATTTCGTAACATCGTCCCACTTTGGGCATTGCATGTTATCCTGCCTTGAGATCGGTCTGGCACAAACAGTTGCAAGCTGTAGTTGCCTTTGTCATAACTCTTCACAGCACACACCTGCCTGGAGTAGGTGCAGCCTTTTTTCACCTCTCATCCACCAAAAAGGAGTATTTGAAGTATGGACACAGTAATGTCAGAGCCTTCAGCAAGACCAGCACTGACCAAAGCTGTGATGTGGACAGTGCAAGGGCAGGACAGATGTTTGCTCCCCAGCTCTGTACATCCCACTGCTCGTACATCCTTATTGCACTACTGAGCAAGAACTTGTTCTGGTTTTGCTATCATCAGTGCTGTTCAACTTGTTTCCTTGTGATCTGGAGCTTGTGTCATGACTATAATCAAAACAGAAATTAATATTTACTATTATCTCATTCTATTTTGTTGTCTCTGTAACTGTGTAGTCCTGTAATATGGTATCGCTATAGCTAGAAACAGGCCATAGGCTTTGTACTGCACTTGCAAGGCCTCAGGACTGAGGCTTACTTGCTCTGTCTAAAATTTTCTTGGCCTGCCTATAGTTTTGAAGTTTTGTTTCACTTGGCTTAGCCGTGACAGTGATTTTTAATTGACCACGTGTCTGTGGCTAATTTGTTTTCCTTTTTTTTTTTCCTCTTCTTAATCTTTGTGTGGTACAACCATAGTTTTACACAGATAGTGGTAACAAGAAGTTATTCTATGTAGAAAAAGAAGAGGTAGAAACCAAGAAGTGTATGTTTTACAATTTTAATTGTATTATTATTACTGTTGCACCTTTTTCTGTATACAAGTACTCTAACCTCATTATTATTCTTTGTTTTTCTGTAATAATTAGATCTAGACTAATGATGATTCTTGAATTAGGCTGTTAAGTTTCCATTATACTGACAATAAATTTTTGGTTTTACTTATATATACGTACACACACACACACACACATATATATATAGCGTGCTTCCTCTTTGCCCATAAAGAAGATTTTGAGCGTAGCATCTCTTACAGTGAAACCTCATAGAAAGCATTCAGGAGTGTTCCCAGACTTTGGGACTGCCTCTGTTAGTAGAGGCAGCAAAGTCTGAAGTATCACAACATCCTGCCTGTCAGACAAACCTTGAGAAGTGCTTGTGGTACACAAATGACAACTTCGCCAAGGCCTGTGTTTAGCAGAATGAAGAGAAGCTGATTTTCACTGAATACGACTCCTTTAAGGAGTCAAGATATCGTAGAGGCATTTTCTGCACGAGTTTTTGGGAATGTAGTCTGTGGGTTCCCTACATGTGTGGATGGAGGAATAGTGACCAGGAAACAGCAGGCCAAGGAGAGGAAGAGTATGTGCTGAGAGGTAGTGTTTGAAAGTCTCGTGAGGACTGTTAGGCTCCAAAGGCTAGTGGTACAAGAACTGTTCTACAAGAACTGACAAACTCAGAACACCAAAAGTTGGCCAAGTCTGCACAAGGCCACCAGCACAACTCAGGTTGGTATTTCAAACCACATCTAAGAATGTAGTGGCTGCTATATGCAGACAAGGACTACAGGACTATCTGTACATCCATGGAAGGAGAGGACCCCTTGGAGGATTTTTGGATGCCTACCTAGAAGTCACTGATGCTCCCAAATGGTGCTCCAGCTGAGTGACTATGGGTGATGGTGTGTGTGTGTGAATGAGTGAACTGTGTGAGGAAATGAGTGTGCTGTGTGTAGAGTTAGCTGCTGTTAATAACAGCTTGATTAACAAAAGGTGTTCTAATAAATATTGGCTGTGATCTGTGTCTCCTCCTGACTTGATCCCCCATCAGTGAAAAGGGAATTTAGAACAAAAGAGACAACCTTCATGGCTATACTATCACAGCAAGAGTACTCCTCTCTGCAAGCCCAGATGTGCACCTTGGCTCTGTCCTGACTCCATATCAAGATGGGAGCCAAGTGCTCACTGGTCCATGCCCTCATCTGAAAGTCCTGAGTGGGGTTGACCATGTGATGAGAAAATATCGGAGCATGAATCAGAAGTCCACAAGAAAGGTTTTATATGTTGTATAAACTAGAGCAATCTTTCTTTTGCAGTTAGAGTGATCAATGAGGTCTTTTGGGATGGAAGAGTGAATGTTTACTTGAGACACTTTCAGTTACGCATGATGCTTTCCCGTGGTTCAGTTTTACTAGAGGAAGGGAAGGCAAGGGAAGAGTCTCATTAGTTTTGCTGCTGTAGTGTTTGAAAGAGTTTGGCATAAATATTTTCTGGTGTCCTGTTCTGTTTAAGTGGTTACCCATATAGTCTCAATGATAGTTCTAAATCAACTGCAATAACCCCTCCACTACACACATGCTTATTTTACAATGTGCTTATTAATATATGACACACATTTATTTCATTGAAACTGTCTTGAAAAAAAGGCAATTTAACCAATCCTACTTACATGATCCCTGATTTAGATGGAAAGCCAGAAATGTCTGGTGTAATACATGGAGTCAAACAAGACCTGGACTTGAGCTGACTACTGCTTTGGGCTACTGTTCCTTCTCAACTGGCATTGTCATTCCAGTGACCAGTTCAAAGCAGTGATTCAGCTAGAACTTGAGTGGTACCAGCAGCCCTCTCCACTTTATCAGTCATGCTTTCAGCATTGCCAAGTGGTGGAAGGAGACCTCTCTCCTCCTGATTCATTCACGTCACCCACTAGTGCAGCCCAGCATTACCTGACCCCTCTTAGCTACGTTATTGTGTTCGGAAGTCATGTCCAGCTGGTGGCCTCACACCACAGTCTAAGTCTTTTTCAGAGCCACTGCTTCACAGGATGGAGTCCTAATCCTGTCCCTCCCTGCTGTTTGCCTCCTCTTCTTCTCATCCTCATGCTATGGCCAAAGGTACGACTGAAGTTGTTTCCTATTTGATGTAAAATTTTGTATGTGGCTATATATATATTAAAAAAAAGTATCATTTACTTCCGATCATCTGAGCTGCCTGCTCTGTTCTTCAAGGAGTTATTGGAAATCAAAAGTCCAGAAAACACCTTGACAACGTTCAACAAAGAATTCCTGAGTTCAGATTATGGGAAAATGTTGATTTAAACTTATTTGGCATCAATGCTGGATGTTTAGAATCTGCCCGAGATACATCTGGAATAGTCAGTCACCATCCTGAGATATGACAGTGGCAGCCTTTATCTGGGCACAGAATATAAATATCCATTGACCGTCTCTGTCTTTTCTGCATCACTACTGATGATGTTATCACTTCATCTATCAACATGGCAACAGCACTGTTGAGACATTTGACTCTTCCCTTCCATTGACTGTATTATAAAAGTAGGTTGAATTTATATCCATAAATAGGCAAATCCAATTACTCTAAGTTATTATCCATAACACCAGTGTATAAGCTATCAACATTTTCTTAATATCCTGAGTCTTGATGAATGTTCTCAACATCTTGGTTTTGTACTCAATGAGTATTTTTTTCCCCACCCACTCTTCCTACTGTTTGTAGGAATTCAACACCCACTAGAATATTGCAGCCAGCTCTCCCCATAGTAGAATCATTCCCCTTTTCACAAGCAAGAGTCTCAAAGAGGGCTGCTAACCACATAGTCTGCGCACCTTTACCTGTTTTGCAAACCATTGAACACATTCAGGGCTGCACATCAGTGAAAGAACTCCAACAAGTAGAGTCACAGAATAATTCAGGTTGGAAGGGACCTCTGGAGGGATCTAGTCCATCCTTCTGCTCAAAGCAGGAGTAGCTGCAAAGCTAGATCAGAAATGTAACACTAGTCACATTAGAAATAGCACATTCCAGGTTTTAGTTAGATGGTAATGAATACAATTCTTTGTAGAGTCTGTGTTCATAAATCCACAAATAGAAAAAAAGAAAGAGGAAGCCCTTTAGAAAATACTAGCTGTATTTGTCTTTATTTTTATTTGAATATATTTTCCTGAGCCCTAAAAAGTACTTAGTGTTACCTTATCTAGAGATTTGGAGGCAGCCTGGTTTTGAAGAACACAAGATTCAGGAGGAATCAGATGAAAGGCCTGAGAGACAGGATG
The DNA here is from genome assembly GCF_036417845.1 of Apteryx mantelli. Classification (NCBI taxonomy): domain Eukaryota; kingdom Metazoa; phylum Chordata; class Aves; order Apterygiformes; family Apterygidae; genus Apteryx; species Apteryx mantelli. The sequence continues at coordinate 33,206,519 of NC_089978.1, forward strand.
GGTAACTTGTTTTTTTGTAGGCAGAGGGAAAGAAAACAATGCAAAAGGCTTAGGAAGGAGGGCATTTAAAAACCTATTTGAATGTAATGACATAATTTCAGTCATATGTGAGTATAGCTTCCTCCTCCCCTCTCCAGTGAAACAGTTCAGCAGAGGCCTTAAGCAACCTTGCAGAGGGAGAAAAGCAAAGGTGATAATACAATCACATATTTTTTTGGGGTGTGAGGTGCATGTCTGATGAGACCTCTGACAATTTTCTTTATTATAAGCTACTTCTTCCAAGTATATTTTGGAGGAAATATTATCTTTAAGGAGCAGCATGAATCACCCAGACCTCAGTTAGCAGATAAAGTGCTATGATGATTTATAACTTTATAAAAGTGGGATAATTTGAGATAGAAAGCAGTCAAGTGTGATTATATCCAGTGTAGGGTAACCAACAGGGTTGACTTTGACAAGCTCATCTGTCTGTGAAGGAAGCTAGGGTTTTTGTTGCTATAATATAGATCACAGCATGGAAAGTCATGAGCACTATGGTCTTTATTTGAGTTCAGCTCTTAGCTGATGTGACAGGAACAATTTTTATTAGTTTCTTGGAAGTTGCAGCTTGTAATAAAGGAGTAAAAATGTAATCTGGACAAAAAGAGATCAAATTCACAGGCTTTTAGTTTTGAACTCTATTATCTTTTTAAAAATTTTTAGTGCTCTTTGAAGATTAAGCAAATATTTAGTTTATTATTTATTAATGTTCAATAAATGTTAATCATCCTTTCTACAGGATAATACTTCAAGCTACAATAAAATGCAGTGTTGTATGGTCCCATTGAAAAATAGATACAAATATAACTCACACTAACCCACTGCATACCTTTTAAATATTAAGTAAAACTTATAAAAAATCTCCTGTTTTTAAAATACATTTTAGCATCACACTTTTTCTGTACGTTTAGTGGGTGAGCTCTGATTCTCATATGCACATCCAGTAGATGCTTCCACACTCTTTGTCAAAGTGAACTACTTGCTAGACTTTGTAGATCAATTTGTGCTTCAAAATTCAGCAGTTCACTGCCAGATAATCTATCTCTAAGATGGCAGCAATTCAAAATATAGTTTTGCTGCAACAAAAACTTTGGGTGTGGGCTGAACTTAAAGTAAATTCTTTAATACTATTGAGATCAACACCTGGCTAAGTACATTGCTGAATCAAAACTTGAGCCTATGCTCAAGTGCTTTGCCGAATTCAAGTCTCTCCATCACCATGACTGGAATATTTTAAAATAATGTAAAGTTAACAGAAATCCTTGTAGGACCTCTTAAAATATATGTATATCTTTGAAAAACTGAAAAAGTTCTGAAGACTTCACCGTATATTCAGCATCAGCATATGTCATAGTATATACATCATCAAGGTTTTCTTCTGAAAATTGAGTTTGGAAGATGCCCAAGTCTCTCAGTGGGAACACATCTGAACCTCAAAGCTCTGACTGACCATTTTGTCAGTGTAGATCTAAATAAAAACTCTTGCTTGGCATATTAAATTTACCTAATCATTTTTTAGAAACAGAATGCTTATTTTTTTTATTGCAGTGATTAGGAAAGTTAAATGATACAGTAAGCAATTACTATGACTTTATTATGCCTTCTAAAGAAGAAATGTAGCACTTTTATATGCTTCAGAATGCAATTAAAGCAGAAAACTTTCCCCTCTACTCTACTCCCCTAGATTTTAATTGCTGCTAAAGCCTGATTACTTAAACACAAGAAGGCATAGAGCAATAAGGGAGGTTAAGGGGAAAAGCAGACTGCTGGAGAGAGGTGTGAGTTGTAAACCCACTCGCATTTCACTTTGCTGACAGGCACTGGAGCTAAATCTTAGCAAGAGTCAGGTCATTTTCTGAACAATTTGTAGCAATTCCCAGCTGTTGCTCCACTCTGTGTAATAGCGCAGTTTTAGGTGCAGCTATCTGGGTGAACGATTTTGATGTTTTATTGGAATTACTATCTTTCACTTCACTGAACCAAGAGATATAATTATACACTTCATAACGAGCTGCAGAGCAAGTGAAAATTACCATAAACACTTGAGTATTTTAAGTGCTGTTGTCAAGAGTTAGGCCAATTCCAGGTCTGTTCCCTGTACTTAGTACCTAGGAGATACTATTATGTTAGCTAAGGCGAACAAGAAGGTTGATAAGGGTAGCCAACAGTTATTTTTGATATGCTCTTCAGTTGCGATTCCAGAGAGAAAATTTCCAGGTGAAAATGTTTCCAAAGTAGGTCAGTTTTCTAGCTATAGCTACACTGACAGCATCTGCTAACTGTACCACAGCAAGGATCACCCAACGTGAATATTATATATCATAACTCCAGTTTAAGCTCCTGCGGCCTGGGCAGCTAGTTGAAGACTATTCCCCAGCCCATTTCTTTTCCTACAAATTTTAAGTTGCCAGTAAAGTAAAAAATGCACCTTTTATAAGTGCTCTATTTGTGTTGTTCACACTCTATAGCATGCGTATTTGTTGCAACTACTAATGAAACCTTATTGTGTACCAAAAAGATGTTTCCCACATTTGAAATTTGCACACCTCAAGCAGTTTTCAGCTTCTTTGTCTTAAGCGTCTAATTACTTTGACAAGTGAAATGTTCAGGGGGGTGTTAATGCAGAAAGCAAACCCTATCTCTGTAATTTCTCCACCTCCTCTTTTGGCAAAGCTTGTTGTTTCAAGTGCATTGCAAGACAAACTACAGCTTTTAGTAGTAACATACTACCAGGTACCGTAGAGAGCTTTTGAGCTAGGTATGCAAGATCCATTTCTTCTGTGAAGTGCCATGGTTATAATAAAGATCCTCCTTGCCTACAGCTTCTTGTTGTCAGTTAAATAAAATTACACCATTATTGGCAGCATCTGCTTGTCTTATGGATTTCTTTTGATCCAGCTAAGGCATGGCTGCTTTTCCTATTTAATCATGAATATCAGAGTTTTAATAATTTCTGGTCATTTCTTGTATTAATAGCTCCACATTATAGAGAACCACTAGTATATATTAATTGTGGCATGATTTTTTTTAGCTACTCTTTCTTTCTGTTAAAAACAAACGAACGGGACTGTGTGTCCATATCTCGGTGTGTGCACTGTTGCTAGGCTACCTGCTGTACTGTATGACACATAAGGACAGCGTAATTCAGCTGTGGAAATCCAAACTTCCTGACAGTATGTGTATCTACTTCCTTCTTGTACATGGCTGAGGTGACATAACAGTTGGGGCTTATCAACACAGCATAAAAAAGATGGATGGATAACAAATTTCAGATGGGAAAGTCTTTTTTTGATAAGAGCCATAAAAAGCAAAGTAAGGTACTGCTGTTACCAAAGAAGCAGCCTCTGTACTTAACCACATCTTGTGTCCCCAAAGATGAAGTGCTGGTAATAAATTCAACTCACATGCTTAGTGAACAGACCCTCTTCCTAGCCCTGGGACAAGCTGAGCAAATGCCAAGTGACAGACCATGGGTTAATGTCTCTCCACCCTGTCACAGAAACTCCTAGCGAAGCACGAAAGCCACTGAAGATCTTAGCCACCCAAGGTGGGACTTACGCAACCTTTTTCATGCCTGAATCCAAATCTACTTGGCCCTTGGTGGTGGAGCCAGCCTCCACTCAAAATGCCCCCGTGGCTAACATTTACCTTCAAATCAAGATGGTAGTGCCTTCTCTTTTACTGGCTGCCAGGGTTTGGGAGTCCCAGATTCAGTTCTTACTTTGGCATTAAACCAATGTTTCCCATGGCAGTACCTTAATGGTAAGCTACAGGCTCTTCTGAAAGTGCTTTCAGGCCCTCCAGGTCTCCTGTTGTCTGGTTGTGGGGTGCCAGACAACATTGCTGTGCTCGGGCCATATGCCTGGCATTTGCCATGTGCAACCTTTTTTTTTTCCCTGTGCAAGAATACTGTCCGCTCAGGTTGTGATGTTTTGATATTTGCTTAAGAAAACAGATGCCTTGTACACTTAACAGCTCAGACAGGGGAAGGCAGTGAGATTTCCAGGTGCACAGTGGCCTTGCATAGCCATTGCACAGTATTCTTATAGAATGTGCTAACTGGTGGTGATGCTCCCAGGAACACCAAAGGGACATGCCCTATATGTGCTATACAGCAAACACTCATTTTTTTCTGGGAAATCTGGGTAGAAATATGAAAACCCTAATTTTGGGTCTCACCTGAGGGAGGTACCCATCTCTCACTTGAGCAAGTCCACTTGAGGAGGCAGGTGCTTGGAATGTCACCCTTTGTTGCCGGATTTGGAAATTCCCTCATATGGTTTGCTTGGCTACCTCTACTGTGCTGTAAGCGCAACAAGTCACACTTGGAGGACTGATTCCCCCAAACAGCCTCAAGTACAGCAGACCTTGCACAGAGCTATTATAGCTGGATGCATCATTTAAACAGTACTTCAGTGCTGGAAGCTTTGCTTTAGTGGCTGCAACCCCACGTGGTTTTCTGGGAATTGTTAGCTGTTTGAGTGAAAGGTGAGTGAAGCTTAGAGTAGCCTAATGTGGCCCTTCTAAAATGAGAGTTGAAGGACTGCTGTTGACCCTCTTGTAAATGGTCCTAACTGAGCCAATTTCAAGACATAAAAACTGTTTACATCATGTTTGGTGTAGGCTGACAGCACATGTTTGAGCATACAATCTAATTAATCCAATACTTGAGAATTCACCAGACACTGGCATTTGAATGTGACTTTTTTTTTAACAGTTGAGAGGTCTCATTAGCAAGTTTAAATCCTCAGGGAAGACATCCCAGGCACCTTCATGGATCTTAGCCACTAATAATGCCAACTAAAGATAGCAACAACAGCAAGTAATTTTATTACGGATGGCAGAGAATCCTTTCTATTTAATATGTCTTCAGCTTGATCTACAGGTGAGCACAGGAATTTTCCTGGCTCTTTTACATCACAAGTCTGCCTTTTAGTTGCTATAGATTTTGTCAAAAATCACTGCTTCGATGGTATTTAGCCCTTTATACACTTAAAGCGCCATCATGCAACACATGCAAAGCTGCCCAAGTAGCGATATCAGCCCACAGCTGATGAGCTGCTGGGCGTATTACTGATGTGATAAATCAGCTGAGCAGCCCCCAAGAAAGATAAAGACGATTTGTTCTTTTACAGAGCTTTGTAGGATAGATGCACAGCTGTGCTAAGTCAAGTCCTTGGTCGCAAGGTCTCCCAGTTTGTTGGCGAGTGTCCTGGAGCCTTGGACACCCAGGATCCCTGCATCAAGCCCTGTGTGCATTCAGCTGCTCCTTCTGCCAAGCGTTCACAGCCTTTTGGTCCACTATTTACAGTGTTTCCAGGTCTTTGAGGCTTACTTTTGTTGTATTTCCTTTCCAACCTGGCACATTTCTTGCTTCAGCTTTCTACACATGCTTTCCTCAGCTTTTCTTGTCTTCTGCTCTGCCCTAAGTTACACAGGGGGAGCTAGTCTTCCTCTTGCTGATTTCTAGAGGATATTCAGTGGTAGGTCGCTCATGGTAACCGTAGCTGATACCCGCTACAGGCTGGCTGGCACATTAGAGAAAGGCTTGAACTTTCCTCTCTCCTGTCCTGGATATGGCAGCAGAGTTACCAGCCCCATGCACACATTTCCAAAGCCATTATTTATTCTTTTATAAAACAGGGCATAGCTTCAACAGCTGAAATGAGAACGCCCTGTGTCAGAACAGCCAATGGTCTGGTAAACAAGGGACTCCTCAGAGCCATGGTGACAGCTCTCTACCCACATGTCTTTTGGGGATTAAGTGGGTCTTCCTTGTTTTAGTGCCAAGGGGAGCTAAGGTACCCTGCCCTGAGCTTGTAACTTCAGCTGACAGTTCACACCTGGGGGGTTACATTTCTGGACTCTAAACTCCATCTTTTCTTCTGCTTTTTATGCCACTAGTTTTGGTGGCTGCCCATCTAAGTTGATTTAAGGACTTCATCTTTATAAAATCACTAAGGGGTTTAGCCTATCTTACTCTCCTTATGCTCTGTGTAAGGAAGGCAGGATGTTCTACTCAGAGCTGAGACCTTCTCTGAGCTATATGACACCTAAATATCTCTGAAGACACGCTTGGCAGTGTCTCATTTCCTTAAAGACCAGTCACCAGGCACTTTCTGGGGCTCCTAAAAAAACCCTTCCAAATGGCTTGCTAAGTTTCCTAAGTACAGCCAACAGCACTGGTTTGTCAAATCTTAAGGAACCTGTCTACATTTCCTTTGTCAGCTTCCTAAAATCCTGGCTGGACTGAGGCTGTTTTTTATATCCATGTTCCTACCTAAGATGCACATGACACTTTATAACCAACAAATTTTCTTTCCTGTGTGCCCAAAATCAAGACAACTGACTCTCCCAAATGAAGAGAAGTTTTGATGCTTTTGGCATATAATCAGTCAAGATGCTTTGGGGAACCACAGTGGAACCAGGAAAAAGCTCTCTGGTTCCCTTTTCTGAATCCATTTGTACAATGAAAAAGGTATTAAAAAAATGTATGAGATGATAAAAGAGCATAGCTTGTATGTGTAGGTTAAAAATATTTAGCCTACATTTGAAAATCTCCTTCAGTGGGAGATTTAAACAGAGGACAACACATAACTTTGCTTCTCAGTAGATGCTCTGAATATTTGAAAAACCGCCTAAGTTGCTTCATTGCCCTTTAGCCATAATATTTCAGCTTCATCAGTCATTTTGGAGAGGGATCTGAGGATAGAGCTTCAGGATCTGCCATGGTAATAACCACCATTTTTTCTCTGCTGCAAAAGATGGATTTGTTAGTAAAAGTGAAGATTAAGCTGTTGTGTTGTGATTAAGCTTGTAAGCTATGGCTTAAGACCTTGGACTCTATTTCAGTTCTGCCAGAGGCTTTATTTATAACAGCAGGAGTATCGCCACCTTTTTTGGGTCTCTGTTCTGTGTTCATACATTAGGTGTCCTTTCACTGGTACTCTGTCTGCTTCATCTATCAGACCTTCCTCTAATGCTTGTACTTCACCATTCCTAGAGCAAGTATCTCAGTTGACAACAGACTCTTTCTAGGTAACTTCAAAAGCAGCTTTTGAACATTTCCTTAAGTGCTGCATCCAAATTCCTGGGTCCTTCAGCTGACCTTTACTGGGCTTGCCTGGTGTGGTGCATGCATGTGCGTAAGCACACACACACACACACACACACACACCCCCAAACATAAGCTGTGGTGCATCTGCCAGGCCTGCCTTGCCTGTCACACACTCTGTCAAGGAGCGACAGGCAGGTGGTGCCACTTGCTCCCTTCTACACAGCTCTGTGTCCAGCTCTTCCTTCTGTTGGCTGATAAATAACTAAATAAAGTGGGAGTTTAATGCACTGGAGTGAACATGTGTATTTGGTTTTCATCAGCATTAACCCCGTGGGTTTCCGCCATCCTCTGGCTGCTGAAGAAAGCAATGTTTTCCAATGATCAGTACAGGATTGAGATAGTCTCTTCACAAGAGACTACTACAAGCTCAGCTGATTATTTATAGTACAACTGGAAAAAAAAGTGTTTTTCTTAACGTGTGTTTTTTTTTTTTTTTTTGCTTCAGTTGGCATAAACAAAGGGCCAAGCACTCAGATTTATTTGCAAATGTAAAAAATTGTTTTATTTCAGAAATAGGCTTAACTAAGTAAAGCTGAAATATATTTCAAATCTCTTCAAAAAATCAAATAAAATATTCCTGATAGCATAAGATATTCTGAAGACCTGTGCTGCATCAATTCAAAATTATACATTGAAGTAAAAATTGCATTGACTGCAAGGGCCTTTGGACCAGGATGCTCATTGTACAAGATTAGCATTGGCTGACTGAACCTCTACACAACATGCAGTGTGCCTTGAGCCCCTTTAGCTGCATCTCTTGAAAGGGAATGTCTTTCTTTTTGGGTGGGGCAATAGCATCTCCAATGTATTCCTCACTTCCAGATTAATGTAAGAATGGTGGTTGTATGATTACTGGTAGTGTTATTTTCCATACCTTCTTTTCCTAAGACTTGCAGCCCAAATACTTTTGCAAGCATTTACTGCTGTGGCTTAAAAAAGTCAGAGGTCAGCTTAAATCAAATCCCAGATTGAAGCAGAGAAGTAATTCTGACTTAAGTCCACATTTTATTATAAAGAGTTGGGGAAATAATCATGTGACCAAGGAGCTGAGGTCATCAGGTTGTTGGCTTGCCACCACTGGACAGAGCACTAGGTGGATACATCTTGCATTGACCTTCTCCTTCCTGAGTCACTGCTTGGTTGGGTTTTTATACCTGGCTAAAGACCTCTGGCCTTTTGTGCTTAACTGATTAGTAGTGAGTCACCACCATTCCCTCTCAGTTTGCAAGAATAAGCTGCATTTCCTTTTAAATATGATTTTGGTTAAACTGATGCTTTAGATCCAGCAGGGAAGACAATCTCATGTGAAGTGATTAACTCTTCAAGTGAATCTCAGAGTTAGTCCCATTAGAAGACCATCTTTGCTGCTCATTTCTCTTTAGTGCTCCTGCTTATATGCCACACTTTTAAAGCTGTGGGTTTAGATTAGTGGGTTTACCTTTGTTTATGACTGCTGCTGTTAATGATGTGATGGCAATTTAGTCTTACATTTTCTATATTTCATATGTGGTGGCCATTATTCTGCATCTGTTCTTCCAGCTTCATGTTTTTCTCCCCTGTTTGTACCTCAGTGCCATTTTTGGGGTATATGCCAGCATAATGGCATGTCACCAAAATCAGAGCCAGCACTCATTAGTTCTAGTAATTACCACCTTTGCTTGTCCTGGAGGCTTGCAGCATCACTCCTTCTCCTACTCTCAGCCAAACCTGCCAGTAGCACAACCATCTACCTGGTTACCAAACTCCTTTGGTGCATTGGGCTGACTTCTGCTGCTTAAGTCTGCAGTGTGGGATGCTCTTCTTCCGCCAGTCAGTGGACACCTTCCCTCTCCTGTCACTGAGTCACTGATGTGACAGTCCATGCTAGTTGCCAATATGCGTTTAAAAATCTCCCCCATTATGATTTCTTACTACTTTTTTCACATCTGATAAGAAAACATTTCCTCTTCAACACCACTTAGATTTCTGCCTTTCTCTTCTCTTTATCCTCAGTTCTCATTGCTCTTTTTCCCATGGTAACCTAGTGTCTCTTTCCTTCTTCCCCATTTCTGCGTATCCCTCTTTGTAGTAAATCATAATTATGCTTGCTTTGCCTCGCATCTGCATCCCACTTCTTGAAAGGTCAAAAATAAGATGGACAATAAGGATACATGACTGTTCAGAAGCTGGAGAGTCAACGTCCCAGATTGCACCCATAATATAAAATCTTCCTGTGAGACTTCCTGCATATGCCATCCTTTCAATTTTGGTTAAAATGTAAGCCAGGGAGGCAGATCTGGGGGCCCTGTTTCTTGTCATGCTGCAGATTTACTGAAAATCATTGCAAAATTATGATGTCTTATTATTACTTGTGCTTTGCTTGTGTTACTAAATATCTGGTTTCTTTTCAAAGTTGATTTAGTGTACTTGTGTTGAAAGGGCTTTTTACCCCTCAGTTATGACGAATGACAACTGTGCTTATTTTCTTGTTGAAACATGGCAGGGCTAAAATTATCTTTACCACTGGCAACAGATGACTACTGCCTTCTCTGGAAAACCGGGTGGATGGGAGGGTTGTTATTTTTGGTCCTTGTTTGAATATGCTCCCTTCCCTTTGGAGTGACTGAAGTTAAACATCAAAAAGTTTGGTTTTGACTTCTGACTGTTGTGTATCATTACCCTTCTCCCACCCCAGCTAGCCTTTCTCCTAGTGGACATCGCTGTGTCTGTGGGCATCAGAGAAGCACAGGGTGTGAAGGAGGAATGTGAATGAAGTGAAGGGTTTGCTGTGTGGACCAAAATGGCCAGAGATCATACCTCACAGCGAAGAAGGCACAGAGGTGGTTGTGCAAAACTTGCTCAGTCAAGGTGAAAACTGTCTCCACACAAGCTAAAGCTGGAAGAACACAGATCTGAGCTCTCGTCAGGTCTGTTTCTATTGTTAACTATATGAAAATAAATAGGCATGGTTTCCTGAAACCTCAGAAAGCTATGCAAATAACTTTGCTCTAATCCTTGAATGAGGCAATATTTCAAGACCTGATCTGCATTTCTACACTGGCAGAAGTGTTTTGTCCTATACGGTAAGTCAATGTGCTGGATCAAGGGTAAGGTCTTCTAGGACTGATTAGCATTGCAAAACAGGCTTCTGGTATTTTATGTTAGGAGAGTAACATCTAAAGGCTTATGCCATTAACTAGAAGATAAAATGAACCTAAACAACCTTTTTTTGGAGACAGATGCAGTTATAGCATTTACATGTATTTCTGTCATACAAACAAATGCATTTACATGCAAATAAAGCAATTTGTTAAAGGTGAAGGCATCATTCTCAGACAGGAATCCAAGCAGAGACATTGCTTGTGGCAAAACATGTGTCATTTGTTTGGTTTGCCCTGCTTTGTAACATTGTTGGAGACCAGAGGTCAGACCATAAAGGGCAACAAATTGGCTTATTTCCATTGATGCCAATGAAGCTGTGTTTTTTCACACTGGCCAAAGATCTAAAACTTCTTTGCTACCGAAGGTTTTTCAGAGGCAGAACTTGATAGTTTTTGTCCCTGGCTAAATAAGAGGTATTTCAAAGAAACCTTAAAGTGGATGTTGCCTCTAAAACTAAGCCAAAAGAGAAAAAATTTATGAATACAAACCTGCTTCCCTCTGCCTCCCCTCCTCAGGCCACTCGTTCCGCTACAGTGGGATGCAATTGTCTGTGTGAACTGTACGTATGAGCTGAGAGCAACACTGGCAATAACTGTCACATGCATTGTGGCATATGAGTTTTAGAAGATTAAATGACTTTTCAGCTGGCACAAAGAATACAGAACTTCAATCAATTTCTTGGAGCTCCTTGGATCTCAGTGGAGCCACTTGTTTTCATTTGCTGAAATAAAGGTGATGGTTTCAGTTCTGGGAACTTCAGAAATACCCTGGAGTTGTTCGATCTGGAGGTAATCTGCTTAAGTCTACTATTGTCAGTGAAGTTAAATTTGATCTACCACGACCCCTATCCAGTAAGATATATAGTCACATGCCCAGCTTTAAGCCTTTTCTTCAATCAGGTTGTTTTCTTGTAGCTAATAGGGCTGCTCATATGCTTCAAATTAGGCATACACATTCAAATAGCTCGCTTAACTGGAGTCTGTTATGCCTTGGGTTGGCCAAGGTCTAGGTGAAAGGTTTTTATTAACAACGAAGTCCAAATTGCATATTTAAAGTTCCTTTCATTATCTCACCAGGGAGCATTTATGTCATTAATTAATGAAATGATTATCTCAAATCAGCTTTAACAGTGCTTGAGAATTTTGCCAGTATCACAGTATAAATATAGCCAACAAAAGGAAGAGATCAACTCTGCTACCATAGTTAAACCTTCCAAATTTATACATTAGGTTGAGGAGAATTTAATTTAACAGTCTCTAAAGAGTTTTATGGATCTTTTTCTTCAAGATATTTTTTCCTCTCCATCTATTTTAGAGCTGCAGTTTTGCACTTCTATTCTAGCTAATTCATTTTTAGCCTTAAAGACACATTGTATTTTTGAACTTCTGAATTTTCCCCACACGTTCACTTGCAAAACTAGTAAAAACCTCTTTTTGGGAAGGATATTATTTATTCTGTAGCAGTCAGAATGAGTTAATAAAGAATCACAGTGTTAAAACTAATACCTGCAGGTATATCAACCCCTGTATGGGGGAGGGAGCCTGGATTTCAACACACTATAAAGGGTAGGAGGCCATCTAATTTCTTTGCTTTCCTGATACCTTGAAAACTCATGTGCCTTGAAAACTCATGTGCTTCTGCATACACAAGGACAGATATTGCAATATTCAACCAGACTGTGCAAAGTAGAGTTGCTGGTGAAGGAAGCCATTTGCTGGCCTCTTTTGGTTTAAATTTCAGACTAATTGGATCAAGTTGCACCAGGTTTCCAGTTCACATGGGGCCAGACTCAGAGGCCACACTAAATTGCAGGTTATGACTTTAAATAATGAGAGTAGATTTAAAAAAGAAGAGGCAACCAACAGGGCAAATGTAAGATTTTTGCCCTATACCTTTTTGTTGGCTGCCTCAGCCTGGCCCTTCTTGCCCAGAGGAGCAAGTTTAGACCAGTTCACATTCAGAATAGAGAAGCAATGTGCAATGTACATTTTGGCTTTCATGAGCCAATGAGATTTGCTCTTCATGTTTGGAGGTGCCCTGCTTTTTCCCAGGCTACAACATTTTGCTCAGTTTCTGTTTAGCTAATAATCTGATGTCTCCTCCTACCTAAGAGTACCTTGGGCATCCCTTGGTATGTCCCTTTTCTCAGCTTCTCCCAGTGCGTGTCCCAGCGGTTTGGATGTCCAGCCCTTACAGTGCTATTCCTCTTCTAGATCACTCAAGCTTTCCCCAGGAACTGGTCTTATAACCCCTTGGCCCATGAGCAGGGCTTTTGAGCTCTCTTTGCTATAAGATATACAGAGCTGTGTGCCCTGAACTGTTGCCTAATATTCAGCTTCTGTAAGCTGGTACAGAGCATGCTGATAACCACCACTTTCTTCTGTGGGTTTCTGAGTGAGTTCCTTTCTCTGCTTGTCTGTGAAACTCCAGATCGGTGAAATAAGCCCATGCCTCTCCTGCTCTCAACATTGCTTCCCTTAAAATAAGCTGCTGCAGTTTAAAGCTCTCAGGTTATAAGTCATTTGGTCTCTGAAGCACACGTAGTACAGACTTAACACACAAAAGTCACAGTGAAAGAAGGCATCCCAATTTTCAACTTATTTGGAGGTGAGATAATACAGCACATGTCAGATTCTTGATCAGCTATAAGGAAAAAATCCCATACAGTACTGGCTGACTGAAATTAAATTTTTCTAGAATATAATTAATTTTTGCTGTGCAACTGAATTGACTGATGATGGGATGGCCAACGTATGATGGGACGTTGCTGTCAACAGCATGGCAATAAAACATGGCAATAACGGACAGGGCCAGCACTGAGACAGTTAATCAACATTTCTAAGGGTAATTCTGCAGTCTTCCTGCTGCTGAAACCATGTGCTCTGATATGTTAAACTAACATGTGAGCTCAAGGCCAAAGGTTTAAAACACTTAGCATTGCAAAATAGTCTTATGGTATTTAGTAAATGGAAATGACCTCCAAAGGAATAGCATGAAGATAAACAGAGTGGAACTGACATTTTTTTGAAAATAAATTATGCGCAGTGACGACATTTTTCAGGACCTTGTGTCGCACAGATGAGTCCAATGAGAGTAATGGGCTCTGTTATCCCGAGATAAGATGGCAGATCCTGGAGAAGGACTCAGTCTCACTTTGCAGCAGCTCACTCAGGTTGTCACAGCAATACGACTGGGGCAACAGGCACTTCACAATCACAGAGTGGTTGAGGTTGGAAGGGACCTCTGGAGATCATCTAGTCCAACCTCCCTGCTCAAGCAGGGTCACCTAGAGCACATTGTACAGGATCACGTCCAGGCGGGTTTTGAATATCTCCAGAGAAGGAGACTCCACCACCTCTCTGGGCAACCTGTTCCAGTGTTCAATCACTCTCACAGTAAAGAAGTTTTTCCTTATGTTCAGAGCTTCCTGTGTTTCAGTTTGTACCCATTGCTTCTCGTCCTATCGCTGGGCACCCCTGAAAAAAGTCTGGCCCCATCCTCTTTACACCCTCCCTTCAGATATTTATAACATTAATAACATCTCCCCTCAGTCTTCTCTTCTCTAGGCTGAACAATCCCAGCTCTCCCAGCCTTTCCTCATATGAGAAACCCCCCAGTCCCTTAATCATCTTAGTAGTCCTTTGCTGGACTTGCTCCAGGAGCTCCATGTCTCTCTTGTATTGGGGAGCCCAGAACTGGATGCAGTACTCTAGATGCAGTCTCATCAGGGCTGAGTAGAGGGGGAGGATCACCTCCCTTGACCTGCTGGCAACATTCTGCCTAATGCAGCCTAGGATACCATTGGCCTTCTTTGTTGCAAGGACGTGTTGCTGGCTCATGGTCGGCTTGTTGTCCACCAGCACTCCCAGGTTGTTTTTTGCAGAGTTGCTTTCCAGCAGGTCAACCCCCAACCTGTACTGGTGCATGGGGTTATTCCTCCCCAGGTGCAGGACCCTGCACTTGCCTTTGTTGAACTTCATGAGGTTCCTCTCTGCCCACCTCTCCAGCCTGTCCAGGTCTCTCTGAACAGCAGCACAACCCTCTGGCGTATCAGCCACTCCTCCCAGTTTTGGATCATCAGCAAACTTGCTGAGGGTGCACTCTGTGCCTTCATCCAGGTCATTGATGAAGAAGTTGAACAAGACTGGACCCAGTACTGACCCCTGGGGGACACTGCTAGCCACAGGCCTCCAACTAGACTCTGCACCACTGATCACAACTCTCTGAGCTTTGCCATTCAGCCAGTTCTCAATCCACCTCACTGTCCACTCATCTAACCCACACTTCCTGAGCTTGTCTGTCAGGATGTTATGGGAGACAGTGTCAAAAGCCTTGCTGAAGTCAAGGGAGACAACATCCACTGCTCTCCCCTCACCTATCCAGCCAGTCATTCCATCATAGAAGGCTATCAGATTGGTTAAGCATGATTTCCCCTTGGTGAAGCCATGCTGACTACTCCTGATCACTTTCTTGTCCTCCCATGCTTGGAGATGGCCTCCAGGATGAGCTGCTCCATCACTTTTCCAGGGATGCAGGTGAGGCTGAGTGGCCTGTAGTTTCCTGGGTCCTCCTTCTTGCCCTTTTTGAAGACTGGGGTGACACTGGCTTTCTTCCAGTCCTCAGGCACCTCTCCTGATGGTGGAGTATGCTCGAAATAGATGTGTGAGTTTTCAACTTCTTGCACTTTTACACTGGTGTAAACATAAATGAATGGTAAAGTGGCTTGAGAGTGGATTGTAAAGTGAAAAGGAAAGCACTATTTTGAGGATATATTTTCACTGCTAGTTCTTATGATTCTCCTATGAATTTCTCCAGTATGTTTATCAGTGTAGATACTCATATACTTCTAATCAGTCATTTTATAACCTCCTAAGAACTTTCCCAAGATCCACTGTGATGCCACCGTGGCATAGGGCAGGCCCCCTGTGGAAGGGAATTCGCTACCATTTTCTGACAATGTTACCCTGGTTTGTAGTACAGAAAATGTCTGCACCTGCCTATTCTACCAAGGAGCCTGTAAAAAGGCTCAGGAAACTCAAGAGGGGAACTGGCACTGATAATTGATGCGACAAGGACAATCCTTGCAGACGGGGGAAGAAAAGCTTCTTCAGTTCTTAAGTAGCTTTTAGAGACTTGTAATTCTGCTCCATTTTGGGAAAGAAGTGGTGGAAGGAGATTAACACTTTACTGGTGAGTAGAGGCAGTCACACAAGCAAATAAACACTGAAAGACTTCATTGACTTAAGAGTCAATCTCCTTGGGTTTAATCAGTAGTGATTATGTTACAATAGGCAAGAGAAAGCCAGTGTGACAAAATGAATGGGTGTTCATACTTCCCTGCAGTTCAAGGATTTGTGAATTGACAATGTTGGAAGCACCTACAGGTAAATTAAACAAAAAAAGTAAACAATACATTTACAAGATCATATAAGGTGCTTTTAATCAAAAAGGACAAAGATTCATCGCTCAATTGCAGTGGCTTGTGCTGTACAGCTTAGAAAGACAGGCAGTTGTAATTTGGTGATACCCTGCAGATCCATGCTATACCCATCAATCCCACTTAAATACAAGCAATGAATGGATGATGGTATCTCTGCTGAGCAATAACAATGGTGTGAAATAAGAAACATCAGGTCAGCAGGCTTGAAGCACTCTTTTGTTTAAACAGTTTTCAGGAATGGGCACTTGTCTGTATAACATTTGGTTCTGATAATGCTTCCACTCATTAAGCATGTCAAAGCTACTTATATGGACAATTCATTTCAAGTCCATGTGCAGTCAGCTCATCAAATCTTTAACGTACTTGAGCCTTCCTGCAACACTGGCATACTAATTTATTTCTATTTCGAGGTACTTAATTTAAACAGAATTATTATTACCTTCAGAAAGACTTAGCTTTATTCACTGTGAGGGTTTCATCTGTTGTGCAGGTGTTTATGTACGTGCAAAGGAGCAGAAAGGCTGGGGCAGAAAGGTGACTGAGTAAGTGTGTGAGTGAAAGAGTGGACATTTTCTAGTGTAGTAAGTTCTTAAGAGCTTCCAGAGGGCCCCAAAAGCCATCATGGAAAGCTGCCTTACACCTGGGCTCTGCTGACCCTTAGCTGCTGGGAGGTAGAGCACCCCCTTGGCTCTGCCACTCACATTAACCAGGTTAACTTAAGGAATTAATAACTTTCTAACTGGTCCTTCCCCTCCTTTACTGTGAAGAAGATGAGGAAGTCTGGTCTGGTCTCCAGTGAAGGCAATGATATCATGGGAGATGGATTGTGCTCTTCTGTAACACTCTGCCTGAAACAGCTTGGGCAAAATATAAACCATGAAAATGGCCGTGTTTTCTACTCACTTTATCCAGTACAATATATTTCAAAGGACACATGGAAAAGTCAGGAAAATGTTGTTACCAAAGTCAGCCTTGAAACGCTTCCCCTGTATGCTGGAAACCTTTTGTGCTGGTTAGTTTCTTTAAAAAGTGACAGCTCAGTCTTAATATTCTCTCTGGTGGAGCCCCATCCGTTGAGAGCACCTGTGCTATGAGCAACCTGGGCAAGCTGCTCTACTGGGAAGGTCTGAATTTCTGAACCGAGTGCTGGTGATTCACCAACATCCGGCATCCAGCATCCTGCACCATAATTGTGTTGAAGTAGGAATGAAAAAACCCCAGTGCTCAGTGAAGGTTGTTTGAGCAGTCATTAAAATCTCAAGTAAGTACCATGAAATATTTTCTTGCTGAAGTATTATTTGCAGTAACTGTGTATTTTAACAGTTCAGTGTGTTAGTTACAGTTTAAGTTTGAACAAAAAAATCAGGCAGGTAACAGCTTATTTAAAGCTGCATTTATTATTTTTCCCATGCAAGCTGCATAAATGAATGTCAGTGCTAGCTGTACAGAAATGAATCAATTTGTAATTGTAATAGCATTAAATATATTTTGTTAGTGTTTAAATGAAAAACATTTCAGATGAAAAATTAATTCCATCCACTTGAAATAGGAAATAAAAAATTGTGCTTTAGTCTTTGCCCTTAAAAGATAGCTGCCAGTCGCATAGCGAAAATGCAAGCCACCGTTGTTCATTCTTTAAAATGGAATTATTTAAAGATACAGGAATGAAGTCTATGGCGGGAGTATTTACTACCATACTTTAGGAAATCTTAGCTTGAACTGCAAAGCACTGGTAAATCAGTTCAGTTTGTGAATACGCTTGATGTTATTTAAAGAATTTCTCAAATGAACAAATGGCAACGTGACATACCCATAAGGTATTCTGTATTGTTGCCCGAGCCTCACGACTTGTGCATGTCTTCTTACTTCATGTGACAGGCTGGTAATTGCAGATACCAGTTGTCATTTGAACGCTTAAGGGTCCAGTTATGCATGCAAATGTGAGGGAACAAGTGTATGAATGCATTCATATATTCATATATGGCTTGTTAAGCTGTCAGTCTGAACAACTGCCTGCTGAAAAAACCCATAATAAAAATATGGACTTGGAAAGATATAACAGCAGAACCCTTAAAAATAACGGGGAAACAATAAAAGCATTCTTAATGCCAGATCTGCCATCACTCATATAGCAAAACATGCATAGGCTGTCTGCAGTGTTCATTAGGAGATAAAAGTTTTGGATATAGCAAGCTATATGCACACAGTGTCTTAAGCACATTATGAACAGAAAGAAAAAACAACGCATCTTGAAACTAAAAATTATGACAAGAATGTAAATGAAAAGCAGCTAAGAAGGAAGCAAGAACAGCCCAAGACCAAGGAGAGGAGGCAGGTGGGAGAAGGCAGCGGCTTGCTTCTTGCAGTTTGCATGTGGCATCTCGAAGCCTGATTGCAGACAACCAAGCTCAGTGAGGGTGAAAAGCAGCCGAGAAAGACCAGTCTAGGCCACCTTGACCTGTGGGAGAGAGAAGAAGTTCAAACTTTGATCCATGCTGGTCCCAGCAGCCATTTAGCAACCAGAAACGGAGAGCTCTGATGCTGGGAAGAGCCTGGGGGAATCTGGCTTTGAGGTGGGCTTGGGAATAGGAGCTGCATTAAGGGTTTCCTGAACTAGTTAAGATGTTGAAATGGTTAATGAAACACATCATTGTTGAATGCAGTCTAGAGAAACATATTCTATTTTAGGCACTTACACTTGTAATTCCATTTCCTATTTTGCAACTGAGGGTTTAGCTGTTACCTTATTAGAATAAATTACCCTTTTTCTTTTGCCTGTAAACCTTGCCTGGTGACCAACTAATGTCTCAGTGACGTGGCAAACAGGATATGCCACTGCTTTGTGCCTGGCAATGTAAATCCAGCTCAGAAAAATGTTCTCCAGGGCTCTTCTCTTCTTTGGTGGGTGATAACCCCATCCTCTTAGCAAGAAGCAAAGGATGTGTGAAAATGGAGTCTGGCTCAGGGAACATATGATAATTACGATAATGCTAATATTTTTATAAAATTAAAATAGTTGAATAATTTTAATCTAGTAACCAAAATATTTTTAGTAATTAATTGTCCTGGAAGTGCGAAGAAGGAGTCAGGCTCTGAGAACGTACACACTCATTAGAAAGAAAAGAAAGGAAAACTGACTTTGTTCCCTGAGACTCCCAGCTGAAAACAAAGTTCCTCTGAGGGCCAACTCCAAAAGTCAGTTTTTGCTGTCTCTGACAAAACTGCAGTGCACTACTTGCAGTAGTGCATTGCACAATGAGTGTGTCAGAAATGAGAAACTTCTGTCCAGCAGAAGAGATTGAAACTTTGGAGTTCATTAATGTCTTTTTAATGTATTTCCACTGAAATGCTGTCTTAGGCAGTCCCACTGAAAACTGGGAGAGAACCAGATTGTCCTTTTTGCAGGAGTTTTCAAAATGTCAAAGTCTGTTTTAAATGAAATCTGTCAGTTTTTGACACCTTTCAGTGTCAAATATTTGGAAATCAGGTGGAGTGTTTCCTTTTGATAACACTGGAATACTTTGAGTAAATTTTGTCTTTTAATACGATGACAAAATCAAATGTCATTTCAAGCTGAAAACTCAGACCTTGTGTTTTGAAAAGGCTTGAAAGAACTGGATTGGCAGAATGTTCTGACAGGACTGAAATTTTTTCTTCCTCTTTTTTTTTCAAAACAAAATTTCACTGCAAGTGATATATGCCTACAGAAAGGCTCCATTTTGTCAAAATTGTTTTTTGAATGAATGAAAAAATACTCTGTAAGAAAATGTTTGACTGATGCTAGTCCCCAAGACATGTTGATCAGCAAAACTTTAGGTGCTTACATTTTATATAACCACTGCATAATGCATGATTTAAATAAGATAAGATTTTACTATTTTTAAGAGTGACAGAATGAACTGCAGAGATAATAGGCTTAGCCTGAAAATGATAATTCTATTAACATACCATATGCCAGTAATTTCTTCCTTTTGCTATTTTAGACACATATTTCTGGCCAGCTAGAAAGAATGGCTCTACTACTTTCATTTCTATTAGCTTATAGTGTGAGCTAATTTTTCAAGAACAAGCCTTAGCAGTTCCATTTGTGCCTATATGAATTTACAAGGAAAGTCTCATTTTGTGCATTTTTTTTTGTGCGTTGACATCTGCAACTGTGGTAGATAGTCATTAAAATCTTCCAGCAGGCCATATCTTGATTAATACTGAAAGGAGCATGCCCTTTCTTTTCATGGACACAAAACTCAGACAAAGGGTACTTAAAAACAACAGGTATTGAAAAAAAGCAGGTACTTCTATGCATGTACATTTGAGATGAAATTCTCAAATTTATCCACTTTTTTACCCAGATGTTGATTGCTTCTTCTTGCATAGTTTTTGGACTCAGGGTAAAACGCACAGAGAGAAGGACAGAAAGGCTATTGCACAAAATATGTTCCAACTAGTGAGGCTTGTGAAAGGCAACACGAAAAAGTTGTATGAATGCAGAAGGAAAAAGGCAAGCATAACAGGTGACACAGGGCAGACTAATGTATTCAGTGCCTTTTTTGCTTTTGTTTCCCCCAAAAGGTTAACTGTGAGCATATACTTAATGTAATGAGTTACAACATGAGGATACAAGTTCACAGCAGAACAGGGAAAAGTCATAATAAAGAATATTTATATTCGAGTAAATTGGAGGCTTTTGACCTGGCAGGTCCCAGAGGAGCCCTCCCACGGTACTGAGGAGTGAACTGCAGCCATCTGATCCACTCACAAGCATCTCCCAGAAATCCTGGTGGGGGGGGGATCCAGAGGACAGACGAAGGACAAATGTTGTACACATCTCAAAGAAGGAGAAAAAGGAGTACCTAAAGAATAAAACAATTTACAGGCCCACACAGAGAATAACTTGGTGATATATGCCAACTACTATGGATTAGTCAACAACAGGTCGTGTTAAACCATCTCATGCCTTTATTTGTCTGATAAAGGGGAAGTAATAGGTATGATATATCTTGACCTGAGTATAACTCTTGGCACTGTCTTGCATAAGTAAGCTATGATCCAGATGAAATGATGATCAGCTGGGTGAATAACTACGTCAAAATTGCACTAGAAACTGTTAAGAATGATACCATCTTAAATTAGCAGCACATTTTAAGTGGAGTCCTGCAGAGGTCTGTCTGTTTTACTCAGTATAGTCATTAATGACTTAGATGATGGAATATGACAAATGCTTATAATCTTTGCAAAAGAAACCAAACTGTTAAGAATTGAAATCACTTTGAAGGGCAGGATTTTAATTCAAAATAATCTCAATATATTGGAGAAGTGATCCAATATCAACATGATTGAGTTCAACCAAGGCAAGAGCAAAGTACTGTGAATAGGAAAGAAAAATTTAAAAGGCAGCTATACAATGGGGAATATCTGCCAGTGCAGCTGTACTGTGAAAAAACATTTGAGAGTTGGAGTGGAATACAGGCTGGATCCTGTCTGGGGATGTAGAAGCAAAAGTGCAATGTGCAAGGCACATGGAAGTAAGAGCATCTCTCTCCCCAGAGCTGGTGAGATCTCAACTGAAGTACTTGTACCAATCTTTAAGGTAGAAACAGAGTACACAGAAGATGACCAGAGAATAGGAACAAGAATGATAAAAACTTTGGAATGTATAAGAAAAGCCTGAAGGAACTCTCTTTTCTTCCAGAAGAAAGGGTAATGAGCAGACATGACAATATTTTCCCATGTTTAAACCTATTGCTACAAGCAGGATGGTGATCAATTATTCTGTGTAAGTAGGGGGTAGAAGAGGAATTAATCAGCTTAACTAACAGAAAGGAGGTTTCAGCTGTGAAATGGAAGGGACCATGAGGGGTATTTGTTGAGATTACAGATAGTTCAGCCCAAAGTCTGTCAGGGAGGTATTCCTGGCAGTTAGCTATACTTAAGTGGGATCAGAGGATGCTGTTGAGTAGAATATCTTATAGATTATCACACAGCCCCATTTTTGAATGATTTTGTTGATTAGCAATACCTCATGGGTATATTCTGTTGAGAAGAAGATTTTTTAAAGATACATCAATGGTCTTCTTATCACACGAAGACTGATGGACCGAGCGAGAGGAGGTACCTGCTCGTGAAGACCTTGGCACATAACATCGAGCAGTACCTGTTGTTTGGAATGGATGGCTTCACAAAGGTCTCTGTGTGTCTTGTTCTTGTCCATCCATTTCATGACTGGTACATTTCTGAGAAGAGAACAATTGCTTTGACTGTGCAAATTCCATATTTTAACTGGGACAGAGTTGTTGCTTGTGTTTTAAATGAAGTGACTAGAATAGGGCTGTGCTGGAGGAAGCAAGCTTTTGTCACAGGTAATAATCCTTGCAAATCTTCTGAGTCAAAGATAATCAGAAACAAAATAAAAACTTCAGACAGTAAACTGGTAGTGTCAGTTGCTAGAAGGGATGCATGCAAAGAGAAATACATTCTTTACCTGGCATGCTTTTATGTCCTCTGCTGAACTGCATCACTCCCATCTTCTGCTTCTATGAAATGTAGAATAGTTTTCATTTCCTTTGGGTTGGGTACTTGCTTATCGGATAGATAGCACTAGGTAGGTAGAAATATTCCAGATACCTAATACTCAGAATATAAAATAAGAACTTGCAGATGATGGTGGCACACAGTGTGTTTTAAAAGGGGTTTAAAAGCTGTTAAAAGTGTCAAAGCCTGAGCTTAACACTCAGTGATAATGATTTACCACTTCTTCAGCTCCTTGTCCTGAGACTGTAATCCTGCCTCGCGTTAAGCGTGGTGCAGTGGTCTTTTCTGTTGCCTGGGAGTGGGATAGTCTCTCTTGTCCAAAAGGATGCCAGAATTTGAGCTTGTTAATCTTGAGATCAAGCCAAAGTTCAGTAGTTGGAGGAATAACTGCCTTATACGGTGGGTCAGAGATGACTTGTGAATGTTGTTGGCAGGCACCTGAGGAAATCAGTTTTGGAGCTGACATGTCTCAGGCTCATAAATCTGGAACGTCTTTACATCATTCTCTGCAATGTATAAGTGAATAGAAGTCAGTTCTCTTACAATTCCTTTTCTTTGGGATTGTCTCTGAATAGCCATAAAATCTCTTGGCATGTGTCCTGGATACATTTGCAGAGAATATGGACTTCTTGTCCTTTTTCAGTTTGAGCTATATTTTGCTTGAGGGTAGGAGGAGATTTAGCCAGAGAGGTCAATGGGTGTCCCTTTTGATCCCTATCATCAATAGGATGCTTTCTGTACTCTAGCTGTAATCTTAGGATCTTTTGGTGAAAACTTTGTGCCCTTTTCTATTTTACAAAGACTAGGACTGAGTCACTTAATGATTACTTAGTATGTTTTAATCAACAGCTTATCTTTAGAGGAAATGATTGTGTACATTTTTTATGAAAATGTCTTAAAATAAAGTCACTTACAGGACCAGACTGGTACTCTTTCACCCTTGCCATAGATCTCTCACCAGACCTCTAAACAAAGAACTCAGTTTGATGCCCACTGAAAAAAATAGAAAGACTCCTTTTGCCAATAGTGAAATTCTGGCTTGGTTCCTTGACAGGATTTTTTTTTTTAAGTATTCATGTACAAAAAAAGTTATTACTTGGCTTATCTACTCTTTTCTGTGTAGTAAATCAATTCGCTTCTCTAAGCTTCAGTGTGCATACCTATTGCAATAATACTGAATGAAAGTGAGCTCAGAGAGTACAGCAAAACAAAGTAAGACCTGAAGGTACACTGAAAAAGGATTGCTTCTTACTTTAACATGTTTTTTTATGAGTCTGTGTTGAATACTTATATGCTGTTTCCAACTTCTGAAAAAAATAGAGAATCCATCTGTAACTGAACTCTAGTAAATGTTTGGTTTAGACAGTGTCAAAATCATCATGTAAAACATCCGATAAAAATGCTTTTCCAAGAAACAGCTTAAAATTATAGTCTTGATACTCCATAAAGCCTGTACTCCTTGATGTTTTGATTTCAGACAAGTTGTTTTAATACAGATTTGCTGTTAGGTTGTGAGTACCCACAAGATTACTATAAATTTTCCAGCTTCTACTGAATGGGAAATCCCTTGGTCTCATGGCAAACAAGGTAATCTGTGCAGCAGGTTCTCTGAGAGAGTCTTGAAGTTCTTGCTTGCACTAACGTGAAGGCCAAAGACCTCTTTTGGAATGAGAAGATCCCACCCAGGAAAACTCTTCACCACGTACCAAAACATATCCCTATCCAGGAGGGTACTTAAGTGTGTATTTTAAGTTAAGTAGATACATTGACAACGTCTGCTTCCATGGGACATCAGGTTATGCTTGAAGTTAAGAAAAGGACATAAGCATGTGTTCAATAAATATGTTTTGTTGTAAGACTGGTCCCCCTGCGCTATCTTTCTAGTCAATGGTGGTGGCATCTATTCAAAAACTGGTTATCCCTCTGGAGGAGTCTAATTCTTTCTGTTGACCACGGGAGGATCAGTGCCTCTAGTTCTGCTTTGGGCACCTTGGTCTGCTTCACAAAGTTAGATGGCCAGATCTCACCATTTGTAGGCAGAAGTCAAATCACATCTATTGAACTGATCAACTTTTGTGCTGTTATAAAGGTTAACATGGCAGGACAGATTCCTATGGAAGAACTTTCTGTCAAGAAAACAAAATATCTGTCACCTCTTAGAGCCCATGGTGTTGCCATGTCTGGGGGCTGAGATATTGAGAAGCACAGCAATAAAGCCCTGGAAGGAGGTCTACAATCATATGAGTGAGCTTGAGAACACAACCTGGGAGTTAACCAAAAGGCTGAAAACCAGAGGTTCAATATTTTTTCGAAAACCTCATGCTTTTCAGATTGAGCTCCCAACTTCATCTGAAGAGGCTCATGAATTTGACTTGCTTGAGGCTGGTATTACCAGCTGATTGACTTTCACTGCCAGTGACCTAATTAAAAGTTCTCAGCAGTAGGCCACGAGGTGGCATCGAAGATGAGATGCTTGTAATGCTTCTAGGCTACATTATGTTTACATGGTCTCTTGCCTGCACATGTGGGTTGGCCAGCATGACCACAAGCCATGTTGTCATATTAGTGTGGTACTAAGCCAAGCTGAAATTAAATGTCTCTCAGTAGGTCTTACTAGTTTGCACTCTATGTCTTTGCTAAATGTAGCTGTACAGCTTCTAGACAGCTTGGAGTATAAGCAGCATTCATCTGAGTGTGGGCACAGCCTACCAGGACTATAATGACTGAAAAATGCATGGGGCTGGATTCTTCTGCTCTGTAGTGGAGGTGACCAGATCAGCTGCCATAGGTACATGGTGTGGAGTACTAGAGCATGTGAGACCCTTTTAACTTTCCTCCCATTGTAAATCCACACCTGTGGACCTTCATGTAATAGTAACAGGACTGTTATAATGTCCCAAAGTCTTAATGGAGAACTCACTCTCCGTTGACAATTTTTTAGGATAAAGCACTTCTGAAATGTTTTGCTTCATTCCTAGGAAGCAGGAATCTGTCATTTCTTGCAGTTCTGTACAGGAATATGGAGAATAAAGCAACTACAAAATGATTAAGCAAGGAAATAAGACAGGGTTGGCAGTAGACAGAGGAAAGAAGAAAAAACTCGATGAGAAGTGACAGTAATTTTTCAGTCTTGCTATGTATCTAAACCCCCAGTCCACATGCAAATTACTAGGCAAGTGACAAAGGAATCTGTCATGCCAGCCCACAAAGTTGATTGCCAGTGTTTGAACCCTGCTGAACAGTGAGCTGCTTGGTGGAAGGAATGAAATTACCATCATTAGAAGGAAATTAACAGATTTAAATGAAACAAACAGGTGCTGACAAACATCTCTGCGCCTCTTCCTTGGGAAAAATAAGGATGTATACCAAGAAGCATGCTGAGGCAATAGGAAATTATTCCTTAGAGAAATAATAGGTAATGGCTTAATTAAACTGTTAAAACTGACAAGTGAGAAAGAGATTAAACCTGAAACTAGTTAACTAAATACTGAATTGCTGTATTTTTAATACCTAAAGATGAGAAACAATTTTTAATGAAAATATTGGTCTTTTAAGTGAATCTTTAATGAAAACATTTGAGATGCAAAATAGCTTGTATTCTTAAAAACTCATACAAATAATCACCAAATGTTTCATTGTTCTCCTTTACCTCCACTCCCTTTGCTTGTCTTTCCTTTTGTTCAGCCATTTGATGTAATTTGCATTATTCACTTCCTTCCTTCTTCCTCTGTGTCCCTGTAGTTTTTTGTCCCATGAGTCAGGATGCGTCCATGCTCCCTGTGCGTGGAAAGCTGAGCTGAGGAGACAAACAGCCTGGAAGTTAAGGACTTGTCTTGGTGTTGATTTACTGGTGTTGGTTTGTAGCACTGTGAATTTTGATTCATGCAATGATGCTTAGGGGCAAGCTACTGAGTCACAAAGTGGAAATATTTTCCTAGTTAAACTTTCTCAGTTTCAATTTTTAGGCTGTTTCATTAACTGTGCAGTGGATACCGACACTAATATCTGAGCTGGGAGGTTTTGGACATTAGGGATGGTAAAAAAATGGGGGAAGCATTCTGTATTCTTTTTCCTATTTTCCTCCTCTTTCAATTGAAATATTAATAATTTCAAATAAGCTTTAGGGAATATTTACTTAGAATCTCTCAAGTGTTCATTTGTAGGGTTGTAAATGTCTACATTTCCGTTTGTGGTGTTTTATCTCTCTCTCTTTCTCTACCTCATCTTTGAAAATCTGCTAAGGCAACTTTGAAATATACCCTTCAAAATGTCTTTGGAATGTCTTTTATTTTCAGTTTTACCTTCATGTTCTTTTCTATATCTTTTCCATCCTTTAAAAAATTAATTTCACTACTGTTCTAGCTTGTTTGATCAGAAACTGTCTGAGGAGGATATAATGAAGCTAAAATGAATTCATTTCAAATCCTTCCATCATTCTCACTTCCCTTTGGAATCTTACGCCTGTTGTATTCACTTCTAAAACGTCTGAATCTAAGATGGAAGAGGGTTTCCAAACTGTAATTCATTTAAATATGTGTCCTGGTCCATATTTTTTGTATTCATACTTGTGTCAGCCTAATACAGTTTACACAAGAGACAACTGTTTGATATATCTGGAAGCAGAAGACAGATTTTTGCTTTACAAAAATTTAAATATTGCACTCAGTACCTTTTGTACTTTCTGTAATTCCTAAATGAACATTTAATTTAAATTAAGTAGAAGCCTGTGAAATCTAGAAGTAGGCTCTCTGCGTTTGGTAAAGCAATAACAATGCAAATTATTTCTACTACTGTTTGAGCAATAAAAGTGGCAATGACTGATTATTTTGCAGTACTTTGCAGATACAGAGCATGTATAAAGTATTATAATGTAATTATTGTTTTTCCTGTTGTTTCAAATAGAGATAACTCAGCTTGTAACTCTTCTCAGCATCCCCCTTCTGTTCAAAAAATTGTATTTGTGGAAGACTATAAGCATTTTGAAATATAAATGGGAAAAGTAATTCTGAGTGTTCACCCTCCCCCAGTTTTTGGACTGTAAGTCTATAAATAAGCAAAAATGCTGAATTCTGAAATGTGATAGGAAGCAAAATGTATCAAGGGGAAAAATTCTGTTTGCTCATGACCTCTTTTTTCTTTGTCTTCTGATTTCAGAAACAGTTCAAGAAGTCTGAAGACTTTCTTTTCAATCAGCAGCTCATCATCCTTCTGAGACCAGTTATAAGTGCTGTAGTTTTCCAGAAATTTTTTTCTTTGTTGAGTGGAGATTCTCCAACAGCTACCAAGCATGAACTGTTGCCTGTGTGCCAAAGCTAACAGCTGGTACAGCTCATGGTGGAAAGCAAATGGACAGGAGAAAGTTATAAGCCCTGTCATGGGATCTGCAAATACAGACCTTTAAAATGCTTTAGCTGATTAGGCAGGCAGTGGAGAATATGAAGGGCATCTTTAATTTATTGCTTTGATACAACTTTAATTTATTGTTCTGATACTATCTTCTGCTAAGTGGGAATTTACCTCTACGTCACATGTATTTCTGCAATGTCTTCATCCCCCATCTTTGGCAGAAGCCTTCCAGTATTTTAACCTGGAGACAGTGTGCTTGGTCCCTGCCTGTCATCAATGTGCCAGTTTTTCAGAAGTGTCAAAATTTACTGAATGATGTTGCCTGGCAGTTCAGCAGCTTAAAGAGGGCAGAATTATTCTCCGTATCCCATGTTACTTCCTCATTTTATGATAGAAGACTTTGCAGTTTGTTCTCCAGATATGATCTCTGCACGAGTTGGGGTGGGTCTAGGCATCCATGGTTTTATAGGTGCTCTCTTTGCTCAGCCAAAGAGATATATGTAGAATTAGACACAGTACACTAAGTGTGAGAGAGAGAGCTTTAGGTCTTCATGATACAGATCTTCCTGATGATACAGGTCTTCATCACCAGGTCTTCTCCCATCAGCTACCCACAGATATCAGGTAAGAATGACTACAGCCCTGAGCTCTGTGGGACATCCAAGAATCTTCCCATACTTAAAGGATACGAATCATTATCTGCTTGCTTTCCTTTCAGATCAATTGGAGAGGGAGGAGCAGGATCGGCTGAAAGAAATTTTGCCTACTCAAGTCAGGGGGTTCAGTCAGCTTAGTAGACAGTGGTCTAGGCTATTGCCAGCTCTAATAATATTCACAGCGCTGTTTAATTTCTCTGCTTTCACCATACTAATTTCAAGTTTAGCTGAAACCTGGAAATTAGTTTATTTGAAACAGTTTCCCCTTACTAAAGAGAATACTGTCTGCCTGAATGTACAGCTAATATACATCACAATTTAACATCTATTTTTTCCACAATACTCTGGTTTGCAACTGCCTTTCATCCTATCCCCAAGACAAAGTTGCAGAGGAATTTTCCTGATAATTTGAGAACAAACACATCAATACATCTGTCAGCAACTCTGACCAATATGAAAGAACGGGAAGAACAATACGTAGTGGAAATGGCATAGCCAAAATAAGTGTTAGTCTAAAGGGCATGTTTGGTACATCCCCATAGAAACATTTTTACATCATGTGCCATCTGAGGTAAAGAAGTGTGCTTTTTCTAACAGCCAGCTGCTACTTTGCAAAACAGAGCAGTCATGATATGAATTCCCATATTACATTTTATGTCTAGCCAGTGGTCAAAATGGGCTGATACGTACGGCAACCTGCACTGGCTCTTTCCTTCTGTATTTTGTTGAAATGTAGCGAATAGGATGAAGAGGTTCCAAAGTTGGACACCTGGCTCAGCCATGGCTGAAAAATATTCAGTATAATATAAGCAGGTATGGAAATGAACTAAAGGGAAGCTTGCAAGTCTGGTGGAGAAGCATCTGAGTAACAGACTAGCAAGCAGGAAGTCTGTAATCTTTCAAGGACTAACAAAAGCTCGTCCACACTTTTGTGCTTTGTACATTGCCATTGTGCGATACGAACGTACAGACTGGGAAAAGTCAGGGCATGACATTAAAAGACGTACTGCATGAACTGGGATTTATGCTGAGATTACCAGTGCCTAGGGACATGATAGAAGGTGATAACCCATAGGAAGATGCATGATACGATGACTAAGAAGGTTATTAGAGAATATATAAAGGGAAACTGACATGTGAGTTTTTTGACTGAGGCAGCTGGATCCTGCTGGGACTTGTTTAGTCACCAGCATGCTGTGACATGCTGTGACATGCTCTTTGCTCTTGACAGAATAGAAGAATGTACGTGACAGAGCCTGTTTTGAAGTGACACTTTGACTGAAAATAAAGGAGTGAGCTGGGGACTCTGGGTGGTGGGAGCGGCAGAATTAGGTACAGCCACTACTATTATTCATCCTCAGACAAAGGAGGACCTGGCCATGTCCCCTGTAGTGCAGATAGTGGCCTCGGAGAGATGCAGACATTGGAAAGAGAAACCAGTCAGTAGCTATTGTATGTCATTGATTCCTGGAGCTTCAAAGTGGAAAGGATGCTGCATGCTAGGGTATTTTTCCTTAGCTTCACAATATTGATAAACTGTCAAAGCCAGTTCTCAGCAGAGTCCAGAGCATGGTGCAGATAATGATTTGACATGAACAGATCTGCTACAATCTGGGAATCCCCAGGACCTCTAGGAACTCAAATGTAGGAACTCCATCTGTGAATTTCAAAACACTGATAATTATACAGAAAATAAATGGTAATTGCTTTATGATTGTAAACTAACCACTTGATTGTTTTGTCTTATCAGGTAGTGACGATTTTCCAGGGCTTCCACTATTTTCTTTAAACTTTTCTTCTAACATGGGTCAGATTCTGCGAAACACAGTCCCGACAGAATTAGCTCTGTAGAAGCCAATTCACATGAATAACATTTGCAGGGTGGAGTCTTTGTCTTGCCCAGATAGATCACATGCAAAAGTCTTTTTCATTTGCTTTCTAGCAAGATGTTCCTGTCGCTGCAGGGACCCTGGTAGCTGCTGGGATGTTTCCACCAGACGATGCAGAGCTTGAGGGAACCAGGTATAATCAGTTCTGCTGCGCATAAAACTGCTGTGTTTCTTAAACTTCCTTTCAGCTGTACTTATGAGGAAATGTCTTGTTGGGTTTTTTTTTTTTTGGCTCAAAAGTGACAATGCTTTCCTCTGGTTAAAAAAAAAAGAAAGAAGATGGCAGAGTGTTCGGAGAAATGTGTGAGAGATTCTGAGGACATGGCAAGCTCCAGTTTCCTCCAAGATGCAAAGGCAAATGACATTTGTCATTTAACAACCATGTGGCTGTACACAGGGAAGAGTCAAATATACTGAAGAATCTGCATTCACCTCTTTCAGTGAAAATATGGATGTTGTGTCATCTGCCCATTAACATGGAATTAAATTGTGTTCTCGAGTTTGTCACCTGAAGAGATGGGGCCAATCCCAATTGCCCTTTAGGGGCACATGCTCTCCTCATGAAGCTTGAATGTGCTGCAGGAATGGGGAATGTGCCGGGCCTCTCAGAGCCATTTGTGACAAGATGGCTACAGTTAACTTGGTTTTAGATTAATTAAAGCTTTCAGCAAAGCCTGTGCTGTTTTTCAGGCTGGCTACATCCAATCCACTGAGGTTTCAGAGAAGCTATGAAGGAGAAGAACTTTTCATGAAACTAATTGTCCAGAATATTTCCAGGTGCTTTTTGGAAATGTTTGGCCTCCTTCAACAACAAAAATAGCATGTCCTTTTCCTCCTCAGTGACTCTGTTTGTACAGACAGCTCACCCAAGAAGTGGTTATTTACACTGCATTGCTGCACAATTTACACCTTTCACCCAGGATTAGCTCTGCCAATGGTTGTACTCAGCACTTCCGCTTGAAAGCTAAGAGAGGTCAGATTTGGTCTGCAGCTTTTGCACAGTATGGGGGAAAAGGCAAAGGGTTTCTTTCAGAGTCTGGTTAATGGGTTGACTTTTGTTTGGAGCTCATTGCACAGAGTGAAAAAATAATGGCCAAGGGAGGTGCAGGAAAGAAAGGATGTAAATGGAGATATAGGGTGAGGTCAGATCCTGCCTGTGGACATGGATGCATAGCCTCCATCAGCTTAAGTGAGAGTCAGAAAATATTTTTTTTCCCAAGAAGAAGGGATGGGGAAGAGAGAGGAATAGCCACTGAATGTGGTCAGTGACACTTAATGGGGGTGGGGTCTGAAATGAGTTTTTATTGCATTTGTTTCATTTTTTGTCTTAAAATCTGCTGACTCTTCTGTTTGCTTTATTGTTCCATTCTACTTCATGCTTTATGTGTGTGTGCGTGTATCTATTAGATGTATGTTAGATTACATGCATGAATTCTAGACAGCTTAGGTGAAATGAGATGAATCCTACCCCCATATGTATTGCTAAGATCCAAAAAATGCATCTAAAATCCTAAAATGATAACTTGCATCCTCAAAGCCCCCATTCAGTTGTGCAACTCCAAAGGCTCCTTTTATCCACCCACAACTTTCTCTAGGAACTGATCTGGTTTCTTCTGACCAGAGCTACCTATGTCTGGTCCATACAAAACAGTAGGGCTTCTGGGTCCTGCCTCTGTCCCAGCAGCTCTCACAAGCAAGATAATTTTCTTCATGTATTTCTGCATGCCTTGATGTGGTCGGTGATTTTAGGAGAAGCTGACTAGACTGACATGCAGAAGAAATATAGGAGGATAAATTGATGTCCCGTTCTTTTCCATGTAACTTCATGACTCAGGGGTTACAACCCTTATGGGGGGGCTGGTGGGTGCCTTGATTTAATTTCTCCCTTCACCTGAGGAGACCTGTGCCCCCACCCCCACATTTATGTAGCAAGCAGAGGGGCAGTAGGAGATCTCAGAGCTGCCCTGGATGAAAATATTGGGGTTTGCACAGCCCTGAGAAGACTGTGAGAGTGAGATGAGCTCCTTGGCTCTGCTCAGGGAGGGTGGTTCCTCTGTGAGCTCATCCCTGCTCCAAAAACTGCTCAAACCCTTGTGGGCAAAAGGAGTTGAGCCCTGATTTCGCCCTGTCACATAAAAGTCAAGCCAGTGAACCTATCCTCTCTGGCTGAATGCAAATTTAAATCATTCCAGTCAAATTACTTCAGAATTAAATTGTAACAAATGGGTTTGTCAGAGTTGCTCCTGTCTGGTTGGAGTGCTCTTTTTGGAAATGTGGTTTCCAGTCCCTTCGCGCAGACGCGGGAGTAGAAACTGGGTCTCCCGCACCCTGCGCACTGCACTGTGGGCAACTGTATTGAAAAAGGATGCTGGTGTCTCACCCTCATGTTTCATGTGGGAAAAGAGCAGGTGCTGACAGAAAAGGGCATATGACAGGAATGCTGAATTAGAGGAGATGGTTCACGGTACATCCCATTTTGCTGTCTCTTAAATTTCCTAATGACCGCTGGGAATGCCTCTTTTTCTTTGCTGTGAAAAGCTCCCAGATGGCAAACTTAAATCAAATGCCCTATGTTTTAGATGGCTAAAGTTACATACTGTTTCTCTTCCATTGTTCCTGGAAATGTCAGTGTATACAAAACATGGTTGCGTAACTGTGAAAATTGCAGCTAATGAAAATTGTGTCCCAAAGACTTGAAGAGATGATTGCCTAAATCATACCTGAAATGGGAGGGAAAATACATGTATCAGCACTGGGATAAGCCAGAAAACATCAGACTCTTCTTCCCGTAACTTCTGTGATTCTGCAGATTCTCAGGAAACTTCTATGACTTTTCTTGGCCTGATCACAACTGAATGGTTTTCTTCCTTTAAAGATAACCCTGGCATTCCCAGAGAAAAACAATATTTAATTCAGCCTGTGTCTTCTTCTCCCTGCTGGCAAGGGCTGTCAAACATTACGAAAAGAGTTATGGATTTGCATTTTGGGGAGCAAAGTGTAAGCCAAGTCTGTCCTGAGCTTTCAATGCAATAAAAATCAGGAAAAAATACAGCGGTAAGAAAAACATGATCACCATCTGTCTTAACGGTGATTAGAAGTAGTTATTAGATAATCCTAGAGAAGTAAGATTGATCATTCACAGTCAGCAACTTCTGTTACAAGCCGTGGCACCTATAGCTCATCAATCAGGCAACTTTGTTGAACCAAGGTATCTGGAGGACACCTCAGTCTTTGGCCTGTCCTTGGCAGATGAATTTTTTCCTTCTGCAGATGTACAGAGGGAAATGAATAGCCACCTCTGTTTAGCAGATGTGATAATAACCACTTGGGATGCTTGTTAGCTGTGTCTGCATAGAGCCATCTCTAATGTGGAGTGGAAAAGCTGAACTGTTGCCTGCTGGCACCAGCAGAAAGGGAATAGTCTGGTTCTGGAAGCATTTGGGGGGAGTCATTTGTTTGTTTTCTTGTTTTGTTTTGTTTTGTTTTGTTTTACAGTCAGATATTTTGCTGAGTATTGCTGAAGACTCAGAACTTTGAACACTCGTAAGAACAGTCAAGTAAATCCAATGTGTTAAACAGTGCCTACATTTAGACTGGTGCCTGATAATCTGGTAAATCTGAAGAAATATAAAAACATAACTTGTAATTTCTGGATGAACCGCAGCAAACATTTTAGAGTAGTTAAGTACAAAAATTGCTACATAATGTTTATGTCTAATTTTATATCTTCCTAGGATTGTAGGGCTTTTTAAATTTTCAAAATTAAACTGCAAAAGAGACTTTTTTCTTTCACTGAGAAATTTTCAGGACCAACATTGCATTTTTCAAGTTAAATTCTTTTGGTAGGTATATTTTTTTAAAGAATTTCTCTCCATGTACTGCTAATTTCCATAATCCTATTTCCTTCAGTAGCAGAAAACACAATTAAAATGAATGAAATGAAAGAGCTTTTGCATTCAGGTCAATGGTATTTTATATCCCTTTTAAAGAGAGCTGTTAACATTGAACTAATTTAAATTTAGCAAAACATATTGAAATGGGCTGGTGCTGATGAACTTTTCATTCTTTGTACTGGTTTAAATAGCATCCTTTAAATATAATAGTTATATCTATAGTTATGCTTTAAATATTATAGTTATAAATGAGATAATGATGTATATTAATATTTAAAAAACCTTTTCAATATTTACATTTGTTTTATTTTACTGACTCTGAAATTCCAGGCAACATACCTGTTATCTCTGTTGTCTGCTACTTATCTCTATAGTTTGCACATTTTCTGCTTAGGAGTTACAGATGAGGGAGCCTGAAAAGCCCATATCCTGAAGACACGCTCTTTCACTGAACTTTTAACCTCCACAGACTATTGGGAAAATCATTGCCAGATATGAATAAAGAAACTGCTAAAATCCTTACTAGATTTTTTCTAAGAGAGGTGATGATTGCAGTTAGGATCCTAACTGAATATTTAGATACCTAAGTAACTCATCCAGATTTGAGGAGCAGTTACGAGCACGTATTGAAGTTACAGATTGAAGCTAGTGGAAATAGCCAGGGTACTTCCCTGGGGTATGGAAATGCTGTCTACAGAAAGGTGGACACTGTTTAATTGTAACCAGAAGACCATGCAACTGTAATGCAAGGACACATGTGCCTGCCTTCTCCTCGTTGGTTTTCTGCCGTTTTGGGGCTCCCTGTAGTTGCTCTTTGGCAGCAGGTGCAGGGCCAGGGTCTTCTCAGCACCTTGCACCTTTCTGCAAATGCTTCAGAAATGGCAGCTCTGAAATGGGAGCTGCATTGCTTTATTTTTCAGGAGCACATTTTTCAGTTCTGAGATGATATTAAATGAGGTCGGGTAGTGCCAAAAGAGAAAGGAATTTGTCATGACAAATGGAAAAAAAGAAAAAAACTAATTTCAAAAGCATGCAGAATTTCTCTCAAGTAGAATCTACCTTGTAATTGCTCCCTATTTCCAGTGGAAAGGTGCAAGCGTTCCCCGGTGTGAGCCATCTTATCCTAAGGCATGTATGTAAGAGAAGCCTTTTGGCTTGGGATATACCTTACCTATACATACGTTGGGGTGAGATGGCTCACCTTGTGAGGATGACTGTTTTTATCCACTGGCTATAGGAACCAAGGGTCTCTAGCTTAGATTTAAATATCTCATTTTTAGGTACCAAAAGATAGATGATAAGAATTTTAATCCCTGTTTGTTTCTTCCTCACTGCTAAAAGGCACCCTTATAATAAAACTCTCTTCTTTGCTGTGTCTTCTTTCTTTGTACGTTAGAACAAATATATAAGCAGTATTTTCCATGCAGTCCTTTTATTAAACTTATCTTACCTGATCTTATTTTTTTAGTGAAAAATTTTTCACTTATAAGTCTTTGAGTGAAACAGAGAATATTATAGAGCTCGGTTTTGTTTACCATTCTTCTTGAAATGATGTTGATGAAAACTTGGGTAAAAATATCTCAGAACAGAAAATGCCACAGCAAAATAGTAAATACCACAGAATAGGAAATGAATCTACCTTGAATTTAATGACAGAAACAATTTTGAACAAGACACAGGTGCAATTGTTTTGCATACCATTTCCAATTCTATCCCTTCTGTCACAATCCTAGAAATACCCACACGTCTGTATATAGCAACAGTCCTTTCCTTCCTAGTTTCTGCACTCTCCTTGTTTGTTCATTTAATCAAGGTGTTTTGTATACACGCGTGCACTTGGAGCCCCAACTAGTTATTTAAGATAGCTCTTGTCACAATTACAGCAGGAAAAATAACTAGAGGAGCACTTCCCTTTACATGGGAGTTGAGGACGTAAAATATCTTTGTGGTAAGAATATTGAGTAAGAATATTGCATTCCTGTCCTACAATGTCAAGTCTGACTGACAGACAGATGTCAGTTAAATACATCTGCATCTTTAAGCACTTAAAATTCCCGTCAGAGGCACTAGGAGTGTCTAGGTATATAACACAATTTTGTGCATCGTTGTGTTGGTGGGTTGGGGTCCTCTAATTTTGTGAGTACAGAGCAACTCCAGGGAATTATTGAGTTATGCTGACTGTCGCTACTGTGACAGAGAACAGGACTTTGCTTGCTGAAATCACTGGACTTTTGAGTATTAAGTTCAGTAGGAAATGCAAAAATCTGCAAACCACTTTGGAAAGAAAGAGCTTGACTTGCACTTCCACATGTGGACAGTGAGCTATGTACGGGTGGGAGGCTCAGTAAATCACTGCTTTGCCCTTGGATATGAGCCACTATATCATGCAAATTTAACCTTATCTTTACAGCCCAAAGCTGTTTATTCCTATTGATTATTTTAGAAATCTGAAGGCTCTTTCTAAGTCAGCTTTCTGTGCTCATTCTGCCTCCAATCAAAGCCTCCTGGTATTAACCTGTGAGAGCTTGCTAAAGCCAATGAAAATCATGGTTGCAGTGAGTGTGGGGCAGGCTGTACCCCACACAGCTACAAGGAGGGGACCTCCTTTTCTGCAACTTCCCGTTTTTGCAAACAAAGATCACAAAGATCCCAGCATCTCCTGTGGGATCTTGGAAAAGGCAGGCTGGTTTGGGGTGAGTGCCTGGTCAGAGGTGAAGGGGGGACGTTTGGCACGTTAAACCTCTCTCCATGGTGCATCAGGAGAGGCTGTGTGGGCTGGAATAAAGCCCTCTGCTGTGGCTTTCTGTTCGTAACGAAGCTCCTGTTGGCAGAGGGTTTCCAGGGAAGCCCTGGCCAACAGGAAGAAGTCCTTTAGTGCAGAGAGTGGGGATGTGGGATGACTTTGGGTCTGAAATGAACATGTACACAAACCCACTCTACAACATCACCTCATGCTTTTTGTAGGGAAATCTTACAGCGTGTTATCAGCAGAAGTGGAAAATTGCATCTTTGTGGAGAAGAGGGAACGTATATTAGTTCAAGTGAACAGCCTGTGGGATGGATCTTTGTATCTTTTCAGGCTTGAGCACAGGAGGATGATGGTGGGTTCATTTGCATCTGTCCATGTGTAACAACAATCATCCTTGATGCCTTTTATGGTGGCAGCAAGGAGATGACCTCACTGTTTTGTTAATTTGGAACAAAAGATAATAGGAGATATAAAGCCCTGTTCTCTCTAGTTATCTTTGACATAAACACTGCTACATGTCAGAGGTTGTCTCTCTTCGGGCTACAAAGCAAATCTTCCTCTTTTTCTGTTTTATTTTATTTTACTTGA
Organism: Apteryx mantelli; assembly: GCF_036417845.1. Lineage (NCBI taxonomy): Eukaryota > Metazoa > Chordata > Aves > Apterygiformes > Apterygidae > Apteryx > Apteryx mantelli. The sequence continues at coordinate 33,243,905 of NC_089978.1, forward strand.
TGAGTGCCTGGAAAAATAAGAGCACTGGTCTTCCTGAAATAGTTTTTTCACTAGTCTGAATCTGGAGATATACTAATTGTAACATGCATTGACCATACAGTTCAGATTTCTAAGAAAATGAAAGTTTTTATACGAGCAAATCTGGGAGGTTTCTTTTCTAGATCTCCAGGACACAATTTCCTTACAAAACATTAGTTTTCTATTTGTTTGTTTTGCAGTGGTCAGCCCTGTAAACCTTGAACAAGTTTGGCCTATTTTCTCACACTGAAGTTAGCAGAAGGGGGAAATAGTTGGCAGAGAACAATTCATTTGCTATATTTTTGTCTTTCTTCAGTTTGAGAGTTGTCTTTGCAAAGATGACAATATTCATAGATCTGTTCTTTCTAGGTCTGGATGAATGTTTGTGCAAATATATTTTATCCTCCAGTAGATTCTGGAATAATTGTGACTGCTCAATCAAGTCTTTGCCATTATATCTGAGGCAAATGGGTTAAAAGGGAAACTTGTCCTCCTCGATGAAGGGGGTGTTAAAAGAAAGGATATATTTATAATATATTTAAAATACTTTTTATAATTGAGTTCAGAAATATCTTTTATGTTTCAAAAAGAGCATTTCCAAAGGAGCACAGAAATTCATAAGAAAGGTTTTGAAGATGAGTTATACAGGTATGAGAATACTGGCACAACTAAAAGGTATTCTTTTTACGAACACACTTTCTTTGATTTGGAATGACTCAGTATTTCTTCTTCTTACAATAAATATGTGGTTTGCCTTATAATTAATATAGGTGTTTTTTTGAAGAATGAAACATTAACTTTATAATTATAGGAATAGCAAAATAATAAAATGTACATTTAATAAACATGTAGGTTTACACTAAAACAGACTTAGCAAAACCAGTGACCCTCATGTCTTCTCAAAAAGACACATCTCTTATTCATTAAGACAATTATGAGATTTTCTTCAAAGTGCATTCCTGATCCCAAATAAAATTCCAAAATAGATGCACACTGCTTTTGCTCTTGTTCGAAACAAGTTCTATCACCACTACTATTAATAAAATTGCTTGGCATGCTGTATGGTACTTTTCTTATACCAACCATATGAAGTGGTATGTTATCATAGCTGATATCATCTTGATTTGAGTGTTTTGAAGGATTCATAATATAAACACATGCAATTTTGGCTTTTCCTTTTGCCTCTTCCCTCTTCTGGTCATTACATTTCTTGAAAGATGTTGATGGTAGATATTCTGAGGCAGAATATGTGAAACTCAGAAAAGACATATCCAAGCTGTAGCCCAGAAATTTCAGTTTTGACAATGACAGTGATGTATTTAGAAACACTGCCAATATTCAGTTGAAATCTTCTGATTAAGGACAGATTAATTTATCTAGGAAAAGAGGGGATCTGAGAAAATTAGCCGACCTCACCTAAAACCAAAGAACAATCCAAACTTTTTTAGTATTTAAAGATTTTCAGATAAAAACTCTTTAGCCTCGGTCTTGACCAGACCTCTTATATTGGTTTAAACTTCTTCCTTCAGTGTTGAAAGGTTTCTCTGCTTCCACTACCTGACTTCTAGCATCCAAGGGCCCTGGACTGAGAGCACACCTTTGGCTTTGAAGAGATGTTTGAATTTGCCAGATTTTAAGACAACAACCAGCAACAGGCTGAGAACCCACAGAACCAGACCAGGGTTGGGTCAAGTCTCTTCTGAAATGTGAGCAAACCCAAGGTTTATCATTCTCAGGAAAAAGGCACTCCCCATTGGTAACTACCCCTTCCCTCCAGTCCTATTTCCACGACCAGCAGCAGAAACCCAGGCTGTTTTTTCAGGGTTTTGGAACAGCCCTCCCTGGCTTTTGTCAATTCTGGCAGACTGCTAGACTCAGTAGTCCACACCTGCAGTATGAATCTTATCAAAGCTCCCATAGTTTCTTGCAGAAGAGGAAGATGAAGAGTTTTGGAAGGAAAAATAATTCAATAGGATACGAAGCAGGAGGGAGAGTGCCAGCTCAGCACTGGAGGGAGGATGGTTCATGGCTCTTGTGCATGGATCTGATGCAATATGGGGATTCATGAGAAAAGGCGGTTTTATTGACCATTCTAAGGGACTAGGCTAGTAGAAGAGCTGCGCTTTTGTGGACATCCTTTCTCACTTACCTCATTTGTAAACATGTCATTGTTAAAAAATAAATTCTAATTAAAAAATGAGGCAAATAGCATAGCAAGAACATCAACCTGCTGCTTCAAAACTACCACTGCTGTGTATATACCAGCATTAAATTTTATCCAGAGTGGCTGTATAAAGGGCTGTTCACTGAAGTTATAAAAAATTGGTTAAGAAAAGCTCAGCTCTTCTGAATGATATTGGATTTGATCTTTCAGAAAGAGCGGTGTTTGGGACAGGTGAATGAACAGTGTTCTTGGTCCTAATTCAGAGTCTATTCCTCCTCCTAATGATGCTGTTACAGGTTTTTACTGTTGATGTCACTGGAAGGAGGATCAGCCCTATTGCTTTAATGTGAGGCTTGGGAAGAAGATTAAACAACGTCAGCATCACTAGTTTGAAGGATTTATTTCATTACAAGCTTCTATTTCATCTGAACAAAGTAAAATGTTTGCATTCATTTTCCATTATAGCAGCAGCAAGATACCCTCAAAAAACAAGTGAAGATAACATTCAAAACCTTTCTGGATACTAAAAAGTTTTCAAATCTATGTCACATGTTTTCCTCCTCCCTCATCCTATAATGTCTCAGTGTCCCTCAAGTGATAATTATATGGCTTCCACTCTGTTAGCCTTACCATTTTTTGCTAGCACTCCCCATTGGCTTTGCAGGTACCAGCTACCTTCCCTCTAAATCATCTGTTTGATTAACATCATCACATTAAACTTGTAGCAGCTGTTTCCAGCCTGTGCTTTGCTTGAAGTTTTGTGGCTTCTGCTCTGGATCTGAAAGGCAGCCTGCATGCCTGAAAGCTTTGCTGTGTTTTCCAGCAAAGGAAACCTACCCTATAAATCCCATTTTGCTTTTCCTTTTAATATATGGTGGACAGAAATGTTCAATAGAGGTGGAATGAAAGCTCCCTTCTGAATAAGGTCTTGTAGGAACACTAACAAAGTCTGATTCTCCAGAGCCATGTGGAACACATTTTCCGCAAAGTTAGCATGTTTCAGGGGGATGTGAGAGACCTAACGCTTGATCTTCTCCAGATAACACACTCTTAATACCACCCACAGCTCCTGTGCCATGCACATGTGCACTGTCATGCACACATGGTCCGTTCTGGGAAGACAGGGGATGTTCCCATGCAATCCTCAACGCTTGGGACAGCTGTTCCCTGAGTCAGAGAAGCAGGTGGTGTGAAGGAAGGCTTGACCAACATTTCATGTTCGTCCATGTCTCACATGTGAAAGCTATTGTGAAATCTATTCTAGTGAAATTTTTATAGATATTATCACATAAGTATCTGAACGTCTTCCAATAGCACTTTATGCAATATGACTAACATCTGTCGTGTTGTTTGTTCTTTCTTCCTTTCTGCACTTGGGGAATGGAAATGAATGCAGTGACATGTCTTGTTCCAGAAGGGATTTTAAAGAAATATAACATATAAATACATAAATAAATATATATAGCATATGTATTTATATGTTAGAGGTGACAGAGTCAAAGAAATCTGCTCTGTCAGGAAGAGGCATGTGCCAGGGTTGCAATGGTCCCTACCTATTGGGGTACTTCACATCATCACCTTACTCAATTCCCATAGACACTCTCTTTCTTGCACAGACAAGCTGGACCTCTTTTCTTCTTCTGCTTTGTGGAGCAGAAGATGATTTACTGATCCCTGTTGCTGAAATGTAATGCGCAGTTAGTCTTGAGGTATTATTACCTCAAGTTATGCCTCCCTTCTGGAGAAAAAATAGGCTGGTTTTACTTCAGGTGAAAGGATAGATGAACCTTGTAGTGTGGGGTGACACTGTTTGTCAGCCAACATACCATCCCCTCTGCTTTTCAGCCAGTCAAAACGGGATCTAGGAACACAGGCAATTTATGATAAGACTAGACCAAATCTATCAGGAAGAAGGATTTTTTTGACTTTCTTCCTATCTCAGCAAAAAGGACTGAGAAGGGCTGGTCTGGTTTGGCCTGAAAATAATAGAGGCAGATGACATGCCTGGGAAGAGTGGATTTCATATGAAATTATTGGGGTTTATTTATTTGTTTATTATTTTCAGTACTGATTTGTTTAAAAGACTTCTTGGGCAGCCTGGAGGAAGATAGATAAAGAAAATCTGGAGGGGTCTGTTGGGACCCCTGTTGCTTTCCACTCAACGATGCTTCTGTACATTGGTGGAAGGGCTTAGCACTGCCGAAGATGCCCCAGACACTCCTAATCCAGAGGCTGAACTGATCACTTGTGGGTGGGCACCTCTTGCGGCAGCCCACTGCTCTTTGGTAATGGACTCACCATGTACTTTCCTCTTGTCCAACTTCAGCGTAGGGGAATTTCTCAGATCTGACTCCTGCTTGCTCTTTGGCATTTCATAGCTGACCTTGCCGCAGCTATTAGTTCTCTTGGTGACAGGAGATGTTTGTATCTGATGGTGGACAGAGCTGTATCTCCCCTGTATATTGCTGGTATTGGGCCCACATGGTCTGACCAGTTGACTCAAGGGCTGTCTATGGCTGCTAAAAAGGATCACAGAGTGAATCAGTCTTTCATGGCTCTGCAAGGGACATGCAGGCTCAGTTTAAGTTCCTATTATATCACTCCCCACAAGAAGAGCGTACCTTTTACATTAAACTCCCATCACTTCTCTTGAGACATTACCCGTGTCAAATGGCCCAAAAGAATGACAACAGATTATCAGCCCTCTTTTCTTCATAAAGGGAGTTTGCCTCTCAGTGAGTTTTGAGATGCAGTAACGTTTAACGAGAACCTGGTATTTCCCATGTGGCTTTCTTCAGCGCTAATCTTTAGATGATGCACTGTTCCTTGCAAATAGATAATAAAAATGGGAAAATCCTGGCAAACTTTAAGTGTAAATAAGTGTACACCAGGTGTTCCTACATAATCCTTTGCTTCTGGTTTAAATAGTGTGTCTAGTCCCTGCTTGCATATCGTGCTTTTTCACTGAAGGGAGCCTCAGTGATGCTAGAGGGTCAGATGGGCTGTAGGAGAGGGGAGAGCTTGGACCTTTAGCATTCATTAGTTATAGGCCTGTCACTGAAAAAGGCTTGTGTCTGGAACAACCATATGGAAGATAAAATAAAACCAGCAGTTCAGTCTTGCCTCCTATGAAATGAAAAGAGAAATTGCTCACAATGCTTTAGTAGACAAGCTTGACTTAAAAATTCTGTAGTTGCATGTTTTCCAGTAAATATAAAAACAAATGTTCAGTGCATTTTATTACTTACTGTAAAGAAAGTTTATTTTCCTGAATACTCATCCAAGTCTTTCTAAAAAAGCATACCATGTTGCATTTGTTTTGGCATTGAAAAGTACTAGCACATTCTTTTTCCAGATAGCACATACTTCACTGCCATTTTACATTTGCATCAATTGCTATAACAAGAAGGATGCAAGGGTCAAATGAGAAAAATCAACGTTCCTTTGTTAAAGCACTACTTTGCGTCATAAAGATCACTCCTTCTACAAGTTTGACCCTACATGTACAGCTCAGTTATACTGCTAAGAAGGTACTCTGTAGCAAAATCTATATATCCTTTACTTTCTTTTTTCTTACTAGGAAAATGGGTCTCCAGTTTGGAAAATAGAGCACCAAAACTATTTTAATGACCAGCTATGTTTAGCTCCTTTGTCAAAGAAAGAAATTTGGAAGAAGACGTGTAACTCTCCTTCCCAGCTGTGAAACTCAGCCATGAAAGATGGGGTGATTATTTTCAGCCAGTTTTTGTGAATATAACAAAACAAAAACATATTGAATGTGATTTGTACTCTGAAAAACTGCTGAAGTTTTAAAGAAGTTACCATAAAAAATGTAAGTCTCTGGCCATAATGCTGATATCTGGACATGCTCTCACAAATTCAGTGATACCATGGCACAGTGTGAGACTGCTGATCTCGGAGGTAAATGATAACATGCTACACTGTAATGCAGAGCTATAATTTTTCTTAATGCAGCCTGATTGCTAGGAACAAGAAGAAGCCTCATGGGAGCAATGAATTTGATTCTGAAATCTCAAGCAATAGTCTGTAAACACTAGGAGCCCAGTTCAGCTGTCTTAATCCCTTCTGAGACATCCAGGAGTACCCAAGGCATATGGAGGGGGCTGGTGAATATGAGGCAGGACCTATGCGAGACCTGCGACCTTCTGGACTAGCAGATGATGACAAGACAAAATACCTGTGGGCATGTGAAATAACTTATCTGCCTATATGTGGGCAATTGAATCGAGCCCTAGCAGCCTTTAGGGAAGCAGCTGCTTCCGTGAGGCAGTGATATCTTTCTTTCTGGTAGCTGAGCAGTGCTCGGGCCTGACAATGCATTTTTCTCCTCATTACTTGGCTTGTGGGCAATTGCCTCAGTTGCTACAGAGAAATCACAATAGTCCCAACTGGAGCAAGTGCTCTGGAGAGCGGTCAGGAGCAGGGGCAGGAAGTCCCTGGGTGGAGATCTGCATTCCCACAAGCTCCTTGCCCTGAGGAACCTGAGAGCTTGCTGACACGGGAGGCTGTGGTGAGGGCTGGGACTGAGAGCTGTCACAATAGATACTGCTGGCGCCCCACAAGGGACTGGGGAAGAGCAAGATAAAGGAATGTAAGGATGTAATTAAAACTATTTGCTCACTGTAACCCCCTCTGCTGACTTGCCTTTTAGGAAAAGTGGGGCTCGCTTGTCTTGAAAGGTCTTCAGTCTGCAACATATCCTCCTGTATCTAGGGAATGGGATGAACCTTCACTGTATTCACTGATTGCCATCTTGGTGGGAATCACCAAATAGCTGTTTCTGGGGGGGCAAATTCATCCTCCCAGCACTGTCTGGATCACAGACACCTGTAAGTTGTATCTGGCAGGCTGCAGCCCTCAAGGCTGTGTGACATGTAGGAAATGTCAGAGCAATACATGCAGCATTTCTGAGAGCTGCCCCCTGCCCCGATTGTGCCCTAAGATAGATTACCTTGCATATTTCCACAAATCAAGAGAACTGTTGATGTTCCAGGTGGTGATACTGGCACAAATGGGCTGGGATTCAGCTCCACAGTGGGGGCTTACAAATTCCCATGTCTAAAAGTAGATGAGTCCTGTTACAGACGGTGGAGGCTCTATTCCTTAAATACAGTCATTCAGTGCCCTTTGAAAAGCCCTTAGACACCTGAGACTTTTCAAGGGTCTAGCAGATATGACATGGGAACTGTTGCAAGCCTGTGCCTTTCTGGAGTGGCAGCTGGTGGCTTGGTGGGGTACCCAAGGACATCTCAAATGGGGCTACACTCTTATGTGTGGGGAACTGAACTTAGCCCACTTCTTACAGGACAATTCAGCTCACCCTAAAGTAGATACCCACATGTGGTCATTTGGCTCACCAGGCTCCACTGACTGTATTGCTCCTACATGACAAAGTCAGCACAGTCATTAAACAGTATTTCACCCATGGCTCTTTCCACTTCTGCAGAAAATGCTTGTGGATGTTGGTACTGGAAGGAGTAAAGGGCTTTTGAGTAGATGGGATGGACTGGGCTCTTTGAATGATGGTGCCGCACTCCATAAAACAAGTCCTCTTCTTCATCCATGACAGCAGACACCTGTCCACCTGATTGCCAAGTCTTCACTCTTACAACTTAGAGACTTGGGTGCAGATTGACTTCTGTGGCTGTTCTGCAGCGTGTGACGGTTATGTGCAAGGGTTACATTTCACATGTGAAGAACTACAATAAAGAAACCAAGACACCTTAAGCATCTGAGAGGAAGCTGAAAAAGGAAGGACCCATGGGGAGGAAGGACAAGGACCCATGGAGGGGGTATGCACTGCTCTCTGATGGCCTTTGGAGACATGGACTCTGTCCCTTCCAACAGCTCTTCCCTGTGTTATGTTTCAACTGGGCTGCTACTTTCTGAGAAATTATCAGCACATGCATCTATAGAACTGCCAACAAATGAAGAATTTTTCCCTCTGTTGTTTTTTGCCATGGGCTTCTTTCCTTGCCAACTTGTAAGTCAGAAAGGACTTAAAGCAGCAGATGGATGCCTTACTAGCTGGCCCATTAAACAGAGATAACTTTTTCCCTTGAGGATAGGTCATCAACAAAATGATAGGGTTAAAGGCTATTAAAGATCAAATCAGGTCAAAAACTTCTGCTGGGCTTCCTAGAGAGAATTAAAAAGCCACTTCTGTTAAGGTGAATGACTGTGGGGTTTGGGTTTTTTTTGGCTTGAAAACTGACCTCTGATCCTCAAAGAGCTTTCTGCAATTTTTAGGGAACTGAATGTGGCCTATTTTTAGTTTCAAAAGCACATTCCTATTCCATTTAGGAATCATACAGATATTTTCTCAGTCAGTGTTTCTGCCATAAAAGCCACCACCATAACAACAAAGTAACATCAAGTCTTATTTTTGAGAAAGGCTTTTTCCACTAGTAAATGACTATGCCACTTACAGTGTTAAATATTTGGCTTTATTTATCTGCCCCTTCCCTTCAGTTTGGAGCTAACATCTCCAAGGCGCATAATGAATGGTGACTCAGTGTCATGTAGGGGAAAGACAGCGGCAAATGGATCTCCAATTAAATTCAATTGCTCTTCAAGGGCTGCTGCCCTAGTTTGATCAGAGTGCATGGGTGAGAGTTTGAAGTACTGCACATTTTTAGAACTGTGATTAGTCTCAGTTAAAAGTTTTGACTCTTCTTCCCCTATGTCCCTTTCCTGCTGTGTCTCCCTGAGGTTTGGAGAGGCGGGGCCCTGCTGTGATTCACAGATACACAGCTTTTTGTTTACTGTGTGCCATGGGGGTACCACAGCTCTGGTTTTCGGAGCTGCTGGTGGTAAATGGAAGAGAGAGTGCGGAGCCCATCTAGTGACAGCAGCAAAATTCAGTGGTGGTGGTTTGATAGGGGGCTGCTGTGATGTGCCAGTGGGGTTTCAGAGGGCCAGGAGGGAGGGATATGGGGTGGAGGGATTAGAGGAGCTCTGGGAGGTGTGAGAGGTGAAAGGTGCTTTGGGCAGGGCAGCTGAATTGCTCTGTACAACATGTCCTTGACCTTGAAGTCATCTCCTTCCCCCTTGGCCCTCAGCCCATTAGATCTTGCAGGAGGGCTAGGACCTGTTCCTGGGTAACTTCACCCAAGAAGGGGGTCACGTTTTGGTTTATTTGTTCCCTAGGTTCCCATGTCCCCCAGGGCAAAAACAGGGAGAACAGAGCCAGCGTGACTGGCTAAGGCTCTTCACAGCATGAGGCAGCCATACATCCTTAGCTGGCCCTGGGAGGACCTGTCTGTAGGCTTTACATGTTAGTCTGTGCACAGGGCAATATAAAGCAACTGGAGTGAGAGTCACTTTCAGAAAAGCATGTTTTCTTCACAGCTAGCTGGATGAGCTGGATCCTTTAGTCTATGTACATATCACGATAGGGCTCAGGTCTGCAAACGATATTTCTATTCCCTGGCTGTGAATGCTCACGTGGTTTATGTCAGAGTATTAACTGGAGGGCTAGCTGTCAGTCCATTGCTACATTGCTCTAGCAGAAATCAATACCTCTCCAAAATGTCAGCCCCTCTCCAAGTGATATAAAGATACAGCAGACAAAGTTTGGTAGAATTTCCACTGCCTAATGCAAATGCCATTAGTTCTAAATAAGCCAGGTCAAGCAAAACCCCGCTTCATGTCAAAAAAGATTGTTCCAAACTGGAGAAGTGATTGTGTACAATGAGATATAATTAAAATGCACTTTAAAATGAAGGAAATCATTCTGGCCTGCTTCAGGAAATACTAGTATTCTCAATCCACCCTAACCTTAAAATCACTGAAGTGCCATAGAATGACAACCACTTCTATGACCCCCTTCACAGCAACATTACTGAAATGTTTAACCCATGAAATACTATAATGAAAGACAGATAGTGTTTGTCAGATTAGGTTAATTCTCCATGAGAAATAATGCTGTTTCAGGAGCCAGTAGAAACATGCTGGAAATCAAAGGACAGGCCTAATGAAGCAAGACGGCTGAAAAGTGACAAGAATCAATTAAACCATAGCTGTATGTTTTGTTAATTCTATGCTGTAAAAACTGCACACTGGAAGATATGCTTTCTTTCTCTCAAGAGGTGGCAACCTGCCACCAAGCTGCAGAGATAAAGTGGGTTAACAGCTCAGAGGAACAAACAAATGTCGAATTGCTGTAACTGCGTACTCTACAGTTTTCCCTCTATTTGGTGAGAACCTGATAAAATGTCTTTCATTCTCTTCAGAGTCAAAACTTAAGATATGGCAGATCTGTTGCAGAAAGGGACAACAGAGGAGTTTAGAAGTAAGATTATTATTACTTGTACTCTGTTAGATTTAAGAGGTCCTCACTGAAGGTTGGCTACCTTCAGCTGCATGTGATACATGGATGTAAGAAAGCCACAATGCCTGCTGCCTGGAGCTAGGTGTGAGTTAAGACATAATACCCCCCACAAAACAAATAATGCTATCTCTTCTTCATTAGCACTACTAGCAGCTTCATGCTGTATTGGGAATTTTTTTGTTTCAGTTCTTGCTTTCCAGTTAGAGAGCCATGCAGTGAGGATGTGAGGTGCAACACAGTGATATTGCACAAAGTTGTCTGATGGGACAGTATGACTCTAGACTTCAGAAAGATGAGTAAAAGTTGTGTGGCTATTTAAGAGAACTGGGAAGGTTATGGGAGGAATCCAGGCGTGTTTAGCTTAGTCTTCTCTGCCGGTCAGGTAGGGACAGGAGGGTGTGCTAGTAGTTGCATGCATGACACTTCTCAGTGTGTAGCATGAGTGGCATGTGCTGAAAAAATAGTGTAGCATATTTGCAAACTTCTGTGCGTAAACTCACTACGTATTGCCTGACGATATCAGAAATTAGTGGGAAGTCATGGAAAAGCTCCTTTCCTTGGTTTTAGCTCATATCTTGCCTTTCAATATTCCTTGCCTCCTCCTTGTCAGATTTGGCTCACCTCATTCTACATTATTAGAAAGTCTCTAGGAAGGATGTCAAGATACCTGTAAAAAGCTAAAATCCTAGAAATGTTAGCTTATAACAAAGGAATGAGTTTTGACAAATTGTGAGGTTGTGGGACTAGGAGGCAAAAAAGTTTTGTACTGAATATGGCTCACATTCTTCCATCTTATTCTCAGTAATATTCTTGCTTGATTTCTTTAAAACAGTTGAATTGTTCAGCTAGGACAAGTGGCATATAACTGTGGAACGGGATGAAGTTACCTGCCATACATGTTGTTCATAATTCACAAAGATGAGTGAACTATGTAGAGATCATTCACCTCCAAACTGCTCAGATTAGTCCCAGTTAGACAGAGTTGAGGATTTCTATCCTCTTGGTGAATGAAACTAGAGTGTGGATCCAACTCACTGGCTGTGAAATTCTGGGCTAGTCTTGCAGACTGGCTCCTGGAGGCAGGGGATGTGCTGCCAATTACATACTTTCTGCAGTTTCTTGAGTGGAATCTATTATGTCCTGACAATTGTTTTCTTTTCCCTTCTGCATTTTGGGCACATTTTGTCATTAAAGGTTCAGTCACAATGCTGGAGGAATAGACTGGGTTTAGTTATTGCCTCCACAGAAACAGAATGACATGTACAACTACTTTTAGTGCATCTCTAGCATCTCCTGTCTGTGTTACTTGGCTCTGTTTAATTTTTACATGTGTAGCAGATGAAGCATGTCACATACCCAGAAAGCATTCTGTAGTCTGCATTGATGGTAGCAGCTTTTATGAGGCAAGCTTTTTGATAAATTATTTCCAAGATACTTTCTAACTTCTGCAAGTCTTTCACACCCATTTTTTTACAGGGCAGTATGTAAGAGTTTCATCTCACATTTTGCTAAAGAAGCAATCCATCAGTTGTCTTTAGACACACTGAGCCAGATTTTGCACTGTGGCAGAGGAATGCCCAATGCAAGGGAGGAGGGGCAGGTTTATGAAGCGCATGCGTGCTGCCTACAGTATTTGCTTGACTTCACTGGCACATCTCTTGTGAGGCATACTATCAAGAGAGAGATGGGTATTTCTTTTTTTTTCTGACTGGAACTTTAATTTTTGGAGTGAATTTGCCCCAGATAGATTTGCAGCATTGGGAGAAATTGCAAATAATGATGAAAAAACCTCCCAGCCTTGTGTTGTAACCTTTCACATGAAATGTTACTTTTAATTTCCTGTCCCTGAGGGAGCTCTGTATTTTATCTTAACAAATATGTCATTTGCCAGTGAGATTCGCTTTTCCTTTTTAAGCTATCCTAAAGTGACTTAAAAAATTCATTTGCTGAATCTAAACCTTCTCAGTGCTGAACTGGATTTTTTAGAATTGATAATCAGACAGTGGCTGGATAATGAGGATAATGGATAATTAAGAAAAGCACATGGCTTCCTGCAACTTCATTATGCATGCCAGAAAATCACTGGGCGAATAGTGTTAGTACAATATATTCTGCGACCGCTGAGTGCGTGAAACATAGCTAAATCCTGTGCAGTGCTCAGACCAGATAAAGTGTGGGAGCAGTAAAGACCCTCCCCCGCCCCGCCCCAGATGGCATTGATGCTCCTTCTCAAAAAGCAAAATCAAACTTTTCTTATTATTATCTACCACACCCACACTCTTCAGCAAAACTGAAGATCTGGCTAGCAATGCAAAATTAATAATCATGGCACTGAGTCCTTATACGCTGAATGTGTGTTAGGTTTCGGTGGATGTTCCATCTGTGAGAGAGGGCATCTGAAGTGGATGACTACACACATGATATGTAACGTTTGGGTTGTGAAGGACCAACATGCAACTTGATCTTAAAATGATTAAAAATATTAAGAATGAATAAAATGACTTGCAGTTTCTCAGGAGATCTGAAATCATCATTGTTACAGCACCTCAAAATGTCACAAAGTTCAGAAATGCCAATTCTGCCCCACTTTAAGGCATTGGGGGGTCACGTCTCCAAGCTGGCCTTATTTAGCTGATTCTGTTCCTTGAACTGCTGTAATGTTAAAGGAAATGGAATCTTGGTGAGTAACAAGGTATAGGGCACTGTATTCATCCTTAGCTGCTCTTGCCTCTCTTAGCTCACAAGGTGACATGCACACGTGCTTCATTGCTAAGTAGATGTGTAACATTTGTTACAAATCTTCTTAAAATAATCTGATTTTAGAAATGTTTATTCTTCATGGTTTGGGTCTCCATTCATCCACTGTTATTTATCCATTTATTTACAATTTTCTTGTAACCATTATTTTATTAGTGTAATAGTTAGTTAGCTGTCAGTTAGCTGTTAGTGTAATAGTAATTGAGAAGGTTTCTCTTCCTTTTTTCTGAGGTGTTACTATCAATGATTGCTATTTTACAGTCTTCCATTCTCTCTGTGATGTTCAGGATCAGTCTCTGATCACCTGCAACACCCAGCTGATGTGTAGGACTTTTCACGCATAAACTGATTCCTACAGATTTTGATTTCCAGGGTGTCTTTTAAAGGAGAGAATACACGTGAACATGTGCCAGTGCAACTCCCATATTTGTTTTAATGGGAGTCAGCTGGTCTGTTTAATAATGCTCTACAGAGCTACAGCCTATACTATGACTGATTTCAACAGCAACTGACTCTCCAGGACAGATTGGAGTATAGCTCCCAAGACTTGTTAATGGAACATTTTCCCAGACTCTTTCTTCACCTTCAGCCTCTTCAACCTTTGAGAAAAGTTTGGTAATATTTAACAGCTGCCTTCTGTTCCCCGTGAGCCCCGTGGTACATGGTGTGTATGTGGTCCAGTTAAGTGCAAAGCAACACAGAGTTGGCTGGGAGCATTTCCAAGAACTATATGAAGAATAAGGCTTAAAAACTTCTGCATTTCTCCCTTTTTATCTTTTGAATAGGAAGATCCAGTAATGAAGGACACCCAGCAGCTGTGCAGTCACATAAGTAGACTTTAATGAAGCCTTTTATCCCTGATCTGTCAAGGTCTGTAACAAAATAAACGTAAAACTGGGAGATTTTTTTCAGTTTGGAGAAAATATTCAACTTTAGATGCAATAATAACAGGCCATTGGGGAGGACAAATAGCAATGGCTGGCATCTAGGTACTTATAATTAGGATCTAGATATACTTAGCAGGTGCTGGAGAGCAGCTGACAACAAAATGCTTTGGGATGAGTACAAATTGTCAGAGGTGGGAAGGACACGTGGGAAGTCTGTTTACTTACACGATGTACATCTATTTATGTCAAAACAGATAATAAATTACCTGTAGAAATGACAGAAAAAGATCTCTCCAGTTTGGAGGAAAACCTCACAGTTTTCAGGGTGAATGTCATTTTTGTCTTCCTTTTCTGTCTTTTTAAAATTTTACTGGTTCTCAGGAGCATCCAATAGCTAAGGAAAATGAAAAACTGCAAAGAAATCTATAAAATCACATCTTAGAAAAAAGGAGAAAGAAATAGTTTATGGACACATGAACTATGTGTGTGAAAAAGCACATGTTGTTGAGCAATTTGGAAAAAGTTAATCAGCACCCTTTCAGTATAAACCTAGCATAATTCACAACCCACAGCTGTGACTCAGAAGGAAAGTTCTCTATTAAAATGACAGCCTTGTCATTTATTCCTTTTGCCATTTACTTAGTTCTTTGAGGACAACTTTGTTCATTAATTCTGTTCCTTTTTCTTGGTACCAGTTGTGCTCTGGTGTGCACTTCTACTTGCGTTCAGCCCTGCATTTTGGACTCTCTTACAAGAAGTTTACGAATGTTCCTCTGCTACATGCAGTGTTTGACGCTATGCAGTTTTGTGTATGTAAACAGCTACATCACTACACAGCAAGTGATTGAGATAAAAATAAATACCCAGTCAAGATCCTACGATCATCAGGATGAGGATGAGAGCAGAAGACAATGGAATGAACTAGGAATGTAGTTTCCTTTCATTAGAGTTTTTAGGAACACGTACATCCAGGACTTCAATGCTAAATATGTGACAAGGCTGGAGGGGATTGTATATTAACACTGGAATAGATAGTGCTTTCAAATTCCCCAGGGAACCTGCAGTGATGAGAGAGAAAGCCAGGGAGAGAAGGTTATGAAAAACTGCCCTTTTCTCCTTCCAGAAGAAGCCTCTGATTGCACTGTGTCCTCCTGAAAAACCACATGCTCGATCACCTCCCTGAAATGCCTGTACACCAATGCACGCAGCTTGGGGAACAAACAGGAAGAACTAGAGATCTGTGTGCGGTTGCAGGGCCATGATCTCATTGCCATTACAGAGACATGGTGGGATAGCTCGCGTGACTGGAGTGCTGTCATGGATGGCTATGTGCTTTTTAGGAAAGACAGGCCAGGAAAGCGAGGTGGTGGAGTTGCTCTTTATGTGAGAGAGCAACTGGAATGTATGGAGCTGTGCCTAGGGGTGGATGGAGAGCGAGTCAAGAGCTTACGGGTAAGGATTAAAGGGCAGGCTAGCATGGGTGACACTGTTGTGGGTGTTTACTACAGGCCACCTGATCAGGAAGAGGAAGTTGATGAGGCCTTCTACAGACAGCTGGAAGTAGCCTCATGATCCCAGGCCCTGGTTCTCATGGGGGACTTCAACCACCCCGATATCTGCTGGAAAGACAACACAGCTAGGCACAAACAGTCCCGGAGGTTCCTGCAGAGCATTGGTGACAACTTCTTGACACAGGTGGTGGAGGAGCCAACAAGGAGAGGTGTGCTGCTGGACCTCGTACTAACAAACAAAGAAGGACTGGTTGAAGATGTGAAGGTCGGGGGCAGCCTTGGCTGCAGTGACCATGAGATGGTGGAGTTCAGTATCCTGCGAGGAGGCAGCAGGGCACCAAGTAGGATCGCAACCCTGGACTTCAGGAGAGCGAACTTTGGCCTCTTCAGGGACCTACTTGGAGGAATCCCATGGGTGAGGGCCCTAGAAGGAAGGGGTGTTCAAGAGAGCTGGTTAATATTCAAACATCACTTCCTCCAGGCTCAAGAGCGGTGCATCCCTATGAGTAGGAAGTCAAGCAAAGGAGGCAGGAGACCTGCATGGATGAGCAAGGAGCTCCTGGCAAAACTCAACCAGAAGAAGGAAGTATACAGAAAGTGGAAAGGGGGACAGGCCACTTGGGAGGAATATAGGAACGTTGTCAGAGTATGCAGGGATGCAACGAGGAAGGCTAAGGCCCATTTGGAATTAAATCTGGCGAGAGATGTCAAGGACAGCAAGAAGGGCTTCTTCAAATACATCAGCAGCAAGAGGAAGACTAGGGAAAATGTGGGCCCTTTGCTGAATGGGGTGGGTGCCCTGGTGACGAAGGATACAGAGAAGGCAGAGTTACTGAATGCCTTCTTTGCTTCAGTCTTTACTGCTCAGGCCAGCCCTCAGGAACCCCAGACCCTGGAGGCAAGAGAGAAAGTCTGGAGAGAGGAAGACTTTCCCTTGGTGGAGGAGGAGTGGGTTAGAGCTCATTTAAGCAAACTTGACACCCACAAATCCATGGGCCCTGATGGGATGCACCCACGAGTGCTGAGGGAGCTGGCGGACGTTATTGCTAAGCCACTCTCCATCATCTTTGAAAGGTCATGGAGAAGAGGAGAGGTGCCTGAGGACTGGAAGAAAGCCAATGTCACCCCAGTCTTCAAAAAGGGCAAGAAGGAGGACCCAGGGAACTACAGGCCAGTCAGCCTCACCTCCATCCCTGGAAAGGTGATGGAGCAGCTCATCCTGGAGGCCATCTCCAAGCGTGTGGAGGACAAGAAGGTGATCAGGAGTAGTCAGCATGGCTTCACCAAGGGGAAATCATGCCTAACCAATCTGATAGCCTTCTATGATGGAATGACTGCCTGGGTAGATGAGGGGAGAGCAGTGGATGTTGTCTACCTAGACTTCAGCAAGGCTTTTGACACTGTCTCCCATAACATCCTCATAGACAAGCTCAGGAAGTGTGGGTTAGATGAGTGGACAGTGGGGTGGATTGAGAACTGGCTGAATGGCAGAGCTCGGAGAGTTGTGATCAGTGGCACAGAGTCTAGTTGGAGGCCTGTAGCTAGCGGTGTCCCCCAGGGGTCAGTACTGGGTCCAGTCTTGTTCAACTTCTTCATCAATGACCTGGATGAAGGCACAGAGTGCACCATCAGCAAGTTTGCTGACGATACAAAACTGGGAGGAGTGGCGGATACGCCAGAGGGTTGTGCTGCCATTCAGAGAGACCTGGACAGGCTGGAGAGGTGGGCAGAGAGGAACCTCATGAAGTTCAACAAAGGCAAGTGCAGGGTCCTGCACCTGGGGAGGAATAACCCCCTGCACCAGTACAGGTTGGGGGTTGACCTGCTGGAAAGCAGCTCTGCTGAGAAGGACCTGGGAGTGCTGGTGGACACCAAGTTAAGCATGAGACAGCAATGTGCCCTTGTGGCCAAGAAGGCCAATGGGATCCTGGGGTGCATCAGGAAGAGTGTTGCCAGCAGGTCTAGGGAGGTGATTCTCCCCCTCTACTCAGCCCTGGTGAGGCCCCATCTGGAGTGCTGTGTCCAGTTCTGGGCTCCCCAGTACAAGAGGGATGTGGCACTACTGGAGCAAGTCCAGCGAAGGGCCACAAAGATGATTAGGGGACTGGAGCATCTCTCTTATGAGGAAAGACTGAGAGAGCTGGGCCTGTTTAGCTTGGAGAAGAGAAGGCTGAGAGGAGATCTTATCAACGTGTACAAGTATCTAAAGGGAGGGTGTCGAGAAGATGGGGCCAGACTCTTTTCAGTGGTGCCCAGCAATAGGACAAGAGGCAACGGGCACAAACTGAAACACAGACACTTCCATCTGAACATGAGGAAAAACTTTTTCACTGTGAGGGTGACAGAGCACTGGAACAGGTTGCCCAGAGAGGTTGTGGAGTCTCCTTCTCTGGAGATATTCAAAACGCACCTGGATGCAATCCTGTGCAATGTGCTCTAGGTGACCCTGCTTGAGCAGGGGGGTTGGACTAGATGATCTCCAGAGGTCCCTTCCAACCTCAGCGATTCTGTGATTCTGTGATTCTGTGATCTGATTGCTCATAATGGTTATTCATTGCCAAGGAGCACAGGTGGAAGACTTCAGATTATTTTGCCACCTCCTCAGAAAACCAAAGAGGGTGGTGATCCTGTGGTTGGCACAGATCCCTCAAGATCCATAGATATTAGTGGAGCAGCTTTGAACTGTTCCCTGCAAAAGCAAATTGCAGGAGAAAAGATGTGAGGATCCTCACAGCGTTATTTAATCCCAAACACCTTCATAAAGAAATTTCCGTGAGGCCTGGGTGGTAGGAGCTGCTGTACTTAGAGACCTTTTGCATCTAAAAAATTATAAGAGTACATCTTCCCAGGAGGAATTAATACTGTGATTATGTTTCTGTTACCTGAATTTGACAAGAAATGTCATGCTCAGAGCTACAGTGCATTGTTTTTATAAGCCTGATTGTGAGTGACACTCACTCATCACCTTTTAGACGAGTAGGTAACTGGAAATGTGCTCTTCTATCCTCTCTGACAGGGTCTCTCTGGAAATCTCTATTATTTCTCTATTATCTCTTTTAGGGAGAATGGAGTTGCTGCTTTAATCTGCCCTCTCCAGCTTCCAGCCACTATGATGAACTGCTTATGCTGCATGCTGCTTTGCAGCATGGATGATCTCCACTTCAGTCCTCAGAGCTACAGGTGGAGCAAGGGACTGCTCTGTGCAAAAAATAGCTTCGTAATTTAGCCCATAATGATTTCCTGGGACACATGACAGCTCTTGTAAATTAACATCACTCCACTGACTCCACCACAAATCGGACCTGCAGTAGCTTACAGCAGTGTCTCCAAGCTGTCGCCTACTTCCTCCACCATGCCCTGGACCACTGATTCCTCAAGTCTCCCTTATCTCCTTTCCTCTCCAGCACATCTCTCCTTTGCTGCTATCTCACCCAGAAGTTGATGTCTTCTCCTCTTCTCCATATTCCCTCATCCTGGACCAGTCACCTCATTTTTACCTGCATCCTTGCCAGCTGTTAGCTCTAGCGCTGCCTGTGAAAAGCCCATGGTGACATAGTTGGACCCAGCTGACTGTGTTGGGACACAGCAGAGGGCCTTGCTCCCTGTCCCAGCTGTATGTGAAATGCAGCAAAGATTGGGAGCTTGGAGCTCACAACATCTGGAAAGTTGTCCATGGGCCATTAGTAGTCCTAATCTTTTTCCCTCCAGTTTTCTCAGGGGAAAGCAAACTTCTAGGAGTGAAGGAAAGATAGCAAACCTGACTGCTCCCTGTTTCAGTGAAGTTTCTACCACTGTAATGTCACAGATAGATTTATACTTCTCTTCTATGGAAAGAACTGTAGGATCCTTGTAGGATCTCACTTGCCCCTTCTTTATTCCTAATTTACACCAAGTTAAAGGCAATAATCATGAATAGGTGAAACTGGGGCTCAGATGCCCTAAAGTAAGAGCTGGATAGCTGATACAGAACACAAAGGAAATTGTATTAATTGTGTTTCTTATAGCTACTTTGTATGCTGACCTGAGTATCTTCATTTTGTAATTACAACTCATTGATTTCACTAGGTATGTGCAAACTGTGCTGTGCTTGTTGTATTACAAGATTAGCCTCCATACTGGAGCAACTCTAGGGAGCAAATGTACTTAATGTGTTTGTAGAATTTCAATACGTAGGACATTCAGGACATTATTTTCCACCTCAGTAACATTTTGCAACTTGAACCAGGAACTCACCTACATATATGTGAAATAAAATCTCTCACTTTGACTACAAGAAATATCCCTGTGCTAATACCTTATTAAAGGAAGTATCCTGCTTGAATTTTTTAACAAAAAGGACTGGTGAGAAGAAACACTGACTGACTTTCATCAAGCTGACTTCCAAGAATCTTCCTGCAGACTAATCTATATTTCATTAGATGAAGTACATGAGAGGCTGTATCCCTCTTGATTTATGAGCAAAAGTTTTATGAGAAATATGAACTGTATAATGTAGCTGATCCATCATTCAGAGATGAGTCTTAGCAAGTCAAGCCAAAATCAAAGTTCTCCTGGGCTGCTATCCAGTGATTATATGAGATAATTTTCCAGAGATCCCAGAATGCTACAACATGGGTAAATTGGCCTTTAGATCAAGCAGTACATGTGTACATTCTTGTATAGAATGTGTACATTCTTGGAGAAAAGGATCATTAATCTCAATTTTGACCTTACTTAGTATACTCCAAGGATGACAATGCACTTTGGCTTGAGATTTGTATACAGCAACGGAGAAGAAAAGCGAGACTTAAAATGACCTGATGAACTTCTTGTGTTCCTGAAAGCATGCAGCAATTGGTCTACTAGATGATATCACTTCTCCCTAACACTTCAAGATATTCACGCCACTAAGGTTACAGCAACACACCTGCTATTTCCAGGTATGTACAGAACATAATGGAACTCACCCCATTGCTGAGGACTAGGTTGGGACCCTAGGTTCAGGTTGAGACTGTCTCTGTCTGACGGACAGAGATGGCTTGTGCATCCCTCACAGGCAGAAAACAGCGCTATCGCTGGTTTGGGTAGGCCGATGATGAAGACCATGCTTGGAATGGACAGGTTTGTGCTGTAGGTCACAGTTACAGTGGTGATTTGGGGTTGTGGGGGGATTTCACTTTGTAAACTCCATCTCCATTGGGACTTTATGCAGTCCTGGTGAACTGTGACTTACCTCAGTAACATTTTGTCTGCTTGGTTTCAGTCTTTCCTCCCAAACAGTGTATTTATTTTGTTCAGAGATACTTTCATACAGAGGGCACAACTGGAAGTGGAGCCCCAGACATCCTTTCTGCACAGGAACACTGAAATTGCAGGGCCGCAGAGTGAGACTCTGAAGTGCTCTCATCTTCCAGCCCCAGAAAGCTCATGTTCCTTCATCACGGGCAAAAATCAAAGATGTCATCTTCCTCCCCTGCTTACTCCCAACTCAGTGGCTAAGGCACTGTCTTGGAAAGAGGAAAATGTGGAAATCTGCATCATTTGGTGATGGAACCGAGGCCCATTGTTTCCCAGGCAAGAGGGAATTAACTCCAGTCTATTATGGAAATGGCAAAGACTCTGCCCTCCAGCCACTTCTAAAAGCACGAGGCAGCTGTCAGTCTCTACCCCAAAGGGGTGCCTTTGTGCAGGGGTGGTCCTCGATGGAGATCCTGGCTCCGTGTAGGTGCTTGTATCTGAAGGAGGAGAACACTTCCTCCTCTTCTGAGTTTCCTACTGCTTGATTTTCTACCCTTCCCCAAAACTCGGCATGCTTACTGTTGGGAATCCTTTTCTGAAGCACTGTATTCCAACTCTGCCTAGGCAAGGCATTTAGGTGCCAAAATCCCCTTTGGGGCTCTGGCCTAAGGTGACTGTCCAGGGTCTCTCATGATGCATGCAAGAAGGGGATGCACTGGTCCCAGGATGTGGCCACTGCTCTAACTTTAGGACTGCATGCTTCCTCCTTCCATCCACTGTGTGCTGTACTTGGCTGTTCTTTTTCCTCTCTGAAGTCTGCCCAGACTCTTGTCGCCCTTTCTGTCACTCCCCAACCCTCCACATCCCTAGGAAAGCCTCAGAGCTCCTCCTTCTCTCTGCAGCTATTACAGCTGAGCAAGACAGTGGGGACTTTTGTTGGTGTCTGCTGGTGCTGCACTGAAGCTGACGTTGCAGAGCAGATCAGCCTCAGCAGGTATCTCAGAAATCCTAGGGCATCGCAAATGACACCTAGCTTTATTCAGCTGCTTCCTGCAATCAGTGTCCACAGCCTATTGCTGAATCCCCGCTCTAAAACTAGGTGAGATGAATCTCACCAAACCCATGTGCCACATACAGCTCTTCCATTTTCTATGGACAGCACCATCCTTTTCTCCTTATACACCTGCAGTTGTCATTGTTAGTGAATTATTTCTAAACGTTGAGTATGTTTTCCATTTCTTTCCTTGTACTTGATTTTCAAACAAAAGGAGGAAAAGCTGTGATCACCATCCTGGAAGGAGAGAGAGACACTCCTGAATTTCAGTCCTACCTCTGATATCAATTTCCCTTGCAGCACTGAGCAAGTCACTTAATCTCTGTATAGGTCAGAGATTGCTTGCAGCATCTGTAAAATGGTGACAACAACCCTTCCAAGGGTTTTGCCAGGAAAAAGTGATTAAAGAAAGCTGGTAAGGGCACTTCAAAAATGTGAAGCAGAATCTGACTGCTAAAATGCTGAAATAGCTAAAATATGATGCTAATTGCATGGAGGTGAAAGTGTGGGGAGGAAATAAAGAACATGGGGGCAGATAAGGTTGACTGGTAGAATGAGGCAAAGATGAACTTGTGGCTTTTTCATGGATTCGTCTTAAAAACCAAAGAGGATTGAGATGCTTTGACTCATCAAAGACCTGTAGGGAGCTGGATTTACTCAGTTCAAAATCTCCCAGCCCAGCCAGATGATCTAATCCTAATGAACTGAAAACACACCATTCTGCACGCTTCTGATCTCTCCTTCGTAGAGGACATGGGCCTGTCATACCATTTGCTTTGAAGACATTTAAAAAAATGCTGCTGACTCTTCAAAACACTGCCTCTTGACAGATTTCCACATCACATTGTATCTGCTCTCTCACTGCACCCTACCTTACTGAATGTGCTTTAGTTTTGTCATGCCGTTATAGGTCATGACTTTCGTTCATTTACAGTAAAGGCCCTGAGAGAATAATTTAGCTGCTGAACAATATATATAGCTATATATTCAGCAGAGAAATTGTATATCTAGTATGAAAAGTTTTTCTTATAAATGCAAAAGAAAATCATGGTTTAAATATCATTTTAGTTGTTGAGAAGAGCTTGCAGAAAATATTTTTTAGCGCTTCTGGTTGCATTTTCAGAACCAGCTACTTGGAGGCAATACTTAGGTACTCATTGCTCATTTTTTCCTCTTCTGAATGTTGAACATAACAGTTCATTTATATTCAATTACAAATCTCCTTTAGCATTCTTGAAAAGACAAAGCTCAAATAAAATAGTAACCCTGAAAAAGGGTAGCAAGTTTAAAGAAATGAGTAATTTTTCCATGTTTCCAAGGATCAGTCTAATCACTAAAGCCTTTATTTCTCACTTCATCTCTGGAGAGTGAGTATTATTGTTTTTATTATTTATCTGTGTCACCAAATTAGCAGAATGTGTAGAAATACTGCTTGTTACATATAATTCTACTTTTCTGGAAAAATAAGAGAAAGGCCTCAAACCAGGGCCAGGCTAGACATAGTTTGTCCATTTCAGTAACATGGCCTGTTAAAATCACTGCTGATTCCTGAACTGCTTTGAAGTCTGCATCAAGAAAGCCTTGCTTTCTGATGCTGCTATTTCTTTTTCCAGAAACTGTGCCTCTCAGATTTTTCCTTATTCCCCTGATGTCTGCTCAGATTATGCCTTGGTAATCCTTGCTGTTGACTCTGCCCTCCATTGCTGTCACTACTTTGGTCTTCAACTTAAAATAGAGACAGAAAAAAGTTGGGGAGTTTCCACAGTGCTTCTGGAAATAAACAGGGTGAGTGTCCTTTACTGTGTTTCTGCAAGCACCCTGAACTCTTTTTCCTCCTATAATATGGTGGTTTGGCACTTAAAGAGCTGCTTCTGTCCATAAAACATGAACACGTACAAAAAAGGGAAGCGAGAACATTATGACGGCAAGAAACTCATGAAGGTGAGAAAGAATGCAGAACGAGAAAGGCATTAATTTGAATGCAGATGCTGACCAGAAAAACATACACTTTTTTTATCTTGTAGACACTTTAATTTGCTACATTTTTCTCCTCTTCATCAAAAAAAACAACAACAAAAAAAGCCCAGCATAAAGTCAATAGTCTCTCATACACTTGCCTTCATCTAACAGAAATAAAGAAATCTACAATAGAACTGTTCACATCCAAACCGGTTGTCTAGGCTTTCTTTACAGCCAGGACATGATCATAATTTTAGGATGTGATTCATCTCATCTTAAAATAAATGTTTAATGTGCATCACATGAATTGTGTCCTGAAAGTACTTATTCTCTTTGCTGCCTGTAAGAGGAACCGGGGAGAACAGCTCAGGTGCAAACATCTCTACATTGCAGACTTAGAAAGTTTGGTGAAATAAAGCTGTTCCTATGAACAGGATGGACTGAGACCGCTCTCCTGATCAAACCTGAACCCAGGCTGAGCAACTTGTCTGCCCATCTTCAGATAGTGTTTTGATATTATTTTATACTTCCAGCCCTAAACACTAGTGCTGTTGTGCTCTTAACTGTTGTTATCAACAAGATATTTACACAGGAGGCAGCTGCATTTTGGTAGCGGTAAAGTGACCTCTCTTCTAATTAGTTTCCCTGTTTTGCTACAAAATGCTGTGGATTCCTTTGGGCTGAGAGCTATTAGACACATATAAGCTTTTACTGTTGCATTACCATTTTTTTCTCATCATTCTCAATTTTTCCATAGGTTTTCTCATTTTGGTAGTTGTCCTAGTCACCTTCTGAGCAGCTTTTTTTTTAGTGCAGCTTCCAGCCTTGATTATCCCTGCTTATTACCATTCAGAATGGGCTCTTGGGATATATCTTCCTGATCTTAAATGTTGATTTAATCAGAATTGTATTCTGCCACACTGTGTTTCACAGTGATATAATAGATGGCAGGTCAGGATGAATGTGTTTTCTCCCAGCGAGTGGACAGATCTGTGTCTGCACTTCTGCTCTCTGGAGTCTATTCATTAGGATCTTCGTTTTTTTGTTTATTTTATCTTATTTCTCTCAGAAGACTTTCTTCTCCTTTGCTCTTTTTATGGCAGAGCAGCAGATATCCCTTGATAATATGGAAGCAGTCAGAGCTCATCTTAGCTTGGCATTACTTGATAGAAGTCATTGGGGTCACTACGCCTGGACACACCAGGGGAGACAGAGAAACAGTCACTTTATATTTAAAAGGGTTGTTTGAGATAATCTTTAAGTTATTTTTTCAAGTGTCTGTTTTTGGTCAATACTTGAACTTGAACAATGCTTCATTTTATCTCACTACTTTGTATTACTGATTGATCATGTTGATGTAATGTACCTGAGCACTGATAGAGATAAGGACCCTGCTGTGCTAGGTAATCCCAGGGGCATGACAGGACAAGGTCCCCGTCATAGAAAACACCCTGCTTGCATCCTCCAGCTGTTGAGGAAATTTCAGTGAAAGCCTCTGCTTTCTGCATTGAGCAGCGTCATGCGCAGCTGTGGGCCGGCAGAGCTTCTGCTGCAGGAGATGGACACCAGCTCACGTAACCGGCTGGCTCAGATTCCTCCCTTTCAGCAAGGGGTGCCCATCTGGGGCACTCCAGGGGAAGGTGTCTCCATCTCTCCACCAAGGCAGCCTGTGCTGATGGCCCTCTAGCTGGGGCACCTCTGATAAGTGCCTGTACTTGGGGTGGGGGTGAATTGGTACTGATGTCTCCAGGCAGAAAAGGCTTCCTGGAGTTCGCACATCCTGCTGTGAGACATCCAGTCATACAACTACCCTTCTTTTTTCCATGCCTAGGCTAGATCTGAGTGCCTTGCTCACCCAAAAGGACCAATTTCACACCTCACAGCCCAGGATTAGGGAGTTTTTCACTGTCTTCTGTCCTCAACCACTGCTTCCTTCATGACCCTTTCTTTTTCCTCATTCATTCCTTGGACACCCAGTGGCTCCTTTTCCTGTTGAATTTGTTATTATTGTCTTGCTTTTTATTTATGTAGCACTACTGCTGGCCACAAAGATCCACAGTAAATGGAGTGTGACAGATAATAGCTGTGTAACCTGAGGGCTTTAAAGTGTAAAGGTAATGCATCCAAACACCAGCAACAAACAGAAGAAAATGACAAAATCAGTCACAGACTGGAGGGAGTGTGTTGTCTTCAGTATACTTTTTGGAATATGGGCTTTTGAAAGACTTTGCAGAGGCAGAAAGAAAAGAAAATTGAAGCATTTTAAGTAAAGAATACTTCAAATATTATGGAGACATTAAACGTGGTTTTCCTTTCTTTCCCTTTTCCACCCTTTATGACTACATTAGAGGTAGGTAGTCAAGGAAGGGGAGCAGAAGATGATTATTGTTGGAGCAAAAGATGATGTGAACGTTTCTCCTTTCTGGATAAGTCCACCCTGCAGGGACAGAGTGGTCCAGGAAGGGCTGAAGTCCCCACATACAGAAGCATCACTCTAGTGCCAGATTGCTCCTTGGAGAAGGGATTGCTCCTAGGCCTTGGTGAGGTTTAAGCATGCCAGGGCCTGGCTGCGGAGTGCTGGTGGAGAAATACATCTGTTAATTTGTCATTATCAGATGAGTTAATTTCTAATCAGAGCTTGTCAACAATTGTAAATGGAACAGCTTTCCATCAGCAAATGCTACTTGAAAGAAATGAAGCAATTTCATGGTTGTGTACTGTGGTTGTGTCAAAGTATTTGTGGGAAATTATAAAAATGTTTATTTTCTAAAAGGTTGTAACATTTCAGTTTGACTGTACCATCACACTCGTTTGATTTAGAGTGAGACGGCTGAAACAAAACATGTAAGAACAGTCAAAGTGAAGTATTTTTTGTTTTTCTTTTGTGATGTAGGATGAAACCAAATGCCAATGTTCAAGTTCCCCCCAAGGATAAGAAATCTGAACTTCACCAGCTTGAATTGTAATATTAATATCCCTTCTTACATAAGCAGCTTGGCTTTCACATCTGTGTTGGAAAGCAAATGAGAGCCAGTCTTTCTTCCTAACACTGGCTCTGCATATAAAGAAGTAAGAGGGGCCATTTCTAAGCAGGTAACATATATTCTGTCTCCTGTCCCAAGCTATGCTTTATTAGCCCCATATTGTGATTAAAATCCATCTTGCCTGCACCTTTAGATACAGCGCCACTTTAGTAGTAGTAGGAAAAAAGCTGTCTTTGTTTAGGGCATATCTTCCCCTGCCAAATGTATAAACTATCCAAGCAGACTGCAATAATTTGTCTTTCATTTAATGATGAAGATTTACTAATAACTAATATCAGAACATTAATTTGATTTTCCAGAATTGTCTTGATTAAACTGCTGTAAACTATGTTTTCATACCAAACATGGTGATTTCATTATTCAAAAGACATAGAGCTGGCACAAATTTTGATGCTTCCAGAGAGAGGGTATTTTATGGAAATGAAAACTTATCTCATTATTTATGGTGGCTTATAAAAAGAATTAATTGTGTTTAATCAAAAGTGTTGAAATAAATACATTTAATTAAGTCTGAAAATGCTGATTTTTGTCTCAAGTTGACAAAAATCCACAATAATTTATGAATCACAGTAACATGCTTCTTTGTTTTTTGACAGTCACTGGCTAGAAAATTTCCATTGATGTGCAAAGTAAAGACATGAAGCAAAGTCTATTGTAGTGAAAGGAAAGATTCCTTTTTATTTTTTAGCTTTTTGAGGGGTGCCTTGAGCAAGCCTTGCATGTCCAGGCAGGAGTGATGATAGAGAAAACATCTTTATCAGTTCCGCATCACTTAAAAGAAGACATGCAGCTCTAGGAACAATAACAGCCTAAAATCCACCTGGGCCAGTTCATGTCAATCTCCTCTTTTCTCCTGCCCAGTAATCCTGCTTGATGCCTGGATCCAGGAAAACAGTATAGCTCAAGCCTGATTTGAAGTATAACCCTTTGAAATGGGACTCCTCATGTGTTCGTGATTAGTGCTTTGTTGGATTAGGGCCCTGGTCTCTCCCCCGGCTGATACAAAGATCACATACTCCTCCGTGGCAGATGCTGCACTAATGACATTGTTGCACCAACGGATAGCACTTTGGCATGGGGCTTATTGCAAGAATAAAAGGGGCCTAATCCAGCAGCCTCTGCTCCCTTCTGCCTTCCCCATCTTTGGGCTTTGTGTCCTCGTAGAGCCTGTCTTGCATGGTCTCACAAACCACAGCTCTGCGTGGATACCCCTCTCTGCACGGTGTACCACAGCTTGACGTCAGCCCCTGGGCAAGAGAAGGTATCTCCCTTGCATCTCGCCCAAACGCCACAGTTGGGCTGCTACCTTTACAATCACTGAGCTAACCAGCTGCATTTTATCCATGTGCTTTGAAGACTGAAGATGTCAGACATATTGCATAAGAAAATAATTCCTCATTTAAGCTATTTCAGAAGCTATTAGCAACTTAGAGAAATAGGGCCTCTATATTAACTACACGTGTTTGCATTTGAGCCCTAAATACCTAAGTCATGGACCCCTAGCTATGCCTGAGATAGCAAGTGCTGTTTGGACTCAGGAGTATGGCACAGAGGTCAGGGAAGGTAGAGTTGCTGGCTGACACCAACACAGAGCTCATTGGTCTTGCTGGGTCTTGGCTGACACCAGGCTGAACCACCCAGACATCCCAGATCTTCTGTTCTCTGGAAGCCAGCAGACCAGTTTGCTCTGGCCCACAGCCATGAGAGGCTGTTGCGGTGGCAGCACGTTTGTCCTGTTGTTTCTCTGCAGACAGGTCTTCACCAGGCTAATTTAGAACAGTCAATATTGATGGCACAACTTAATCAGCCTCGTATGATTGTTTACTGTCTACCATAGCCAGGTTCTTCCCTTCTGCATTTCAGAGCTGGACTAGGGTTTCTGTTCTGCAATATCATTTTTTGCCCCGACAGGGCATCTCCGCATGCCTGCCTGTCTGCCTGCTATCAAACCAAGAGGGAATGCTTCAGTGAGTTTGCATGCACAAGCCACCCCCACTTTGTAATCTCTAAGTTAGATCACAGGACAAAAATCAAACAAATCCTTTTCTTAAGACTCCATACACATTCAGCCAAGGATCAGGATATTTATCTTCAGATGGATAAGGAAGATAACACAAATCTTACTCCTTGCCATAGAAAATGTGCTCCCTTTTGCTATCCCAGCTTCTACAGGGATAACAAAGCGGTGGGGTACCTCAGCATTTGGGGCTGACTGGGCCTTTCAATACCTGGGAGCATAGACAGGCTGTAGGGCCTTGTAGAGTTTCAGTGAGGTTGGGGAATGGATGGAGAAGACTTATTCTGCATGAATCTGAAGAAGAAAAAGCAGCTTGGGGATGGGAAGAATAGGATGTGAATGAGGAAAACTGCATCAGACAGAGAAGAATGAGAAACAGGAGGTGAGTAGGAGAAAACAACTCTAGTACAAGTACTTACTCTGGAGCCCAGGGAAGGAGGAGAGGTAGGAGTGGATTGGGTAAACTGTCTATCAGAGTTTGCTTTTAGGGAATGGGATTGTTGACTGTCTGGCAGACACAGTATGCTCACTCCTTGTATTCCTTGCCATAGCGAGGGAGAAAACTAAACCCACCTAGCTTGACTGTCACTAAGCTGTTGAATATGGACAGGTTGAGGGACCACACTGAGATGGTCCCAGTGGGTGATGATTGGAATTGGCCATGCCTTGTGTGTGAAATGATCTGCCTGGGAGGTATCTGTCTATGTCTTTTTTTCCATCCAGAAAAAGTTTACTTGGCATGAGGTTATGATGTGCAGTTTGAGTGCTGCCCTTGGCTATGTCAGCAGGCCATGGGAGGAGGATGAGGAGGAGGAAGAGACCATCTCTTAGGTTTCCAGATTTTCAAACATTCAGAGATCTCACAAGACATAATTAGTACCTTGTCACCATCTCCCCCTAACCAGAAAGACATTTGCTAAAGCAATTTATTGATAGGCTTTGGACCACATTCCTAAGGAGTTGTTTTAACTGCACTTATTTCAGTTACATTTTCTAATGATGTAGTAAATATCTCAGTAGTTCAGCACAGAGGGAATGTAGCCAGTGCACATGGAAGTATGTAGCCAGCATTCTAGACAATTTATCTCAATGAGGTTGAAGTGATTTTCCCCCAAATCAAAGCAAAACCCAGATGGTCCTGCTGGTTAGTTGGCCACAGAGAAAATGAAAGCTGTTTGAGAACAGTTTTACATTGGACTGGAAGAAAGGAAAAGGAATTCTTCTCTGATCCTGAGCTTTCAATCATCTGAAAAGAGGGCTGATAGGAGGGTCAAGTTTGGAAGGAAGGAGCAAGTGGCACCAAAATCAGGCACATGTCTTACCTGGGTAGTCTAAATCCACTGCTGACTGTGAACACAGCAGAACCATAGTCAGCCTGCAGTTAGCTATTAGATATTGATTGGTCAAGGCACACTGTCACAATACTGACGGTCTGGGAACTGGGCTGCTTTTGTCCCTCAGGTCTTAATCAAAGGACAGGAATTGTTAGCTTCCATTTTTGCCTTGCCTAATAGCTTTAGTTCAGTGTTCTCAAAATGTCAAAAGTTGTAACAAAACTGTGGACTGATCATATAGAAGCACATCTCTAGCATTATTTCTGATTTTTCCATAAATCAGACAAATCAATAATTGAGCCAATTAAAATGTTCCTGGATGCTTAAAGACACTATCTTATTTTATGTGAAGAAGCTTAGGATGAAATGTCGAACTGAGGAGAGTAAAAAAATGTCAATTTTGCACCACTTCTAGATGAAGTACAAGATGTGTACCACAGTATGTCCTTTAACCATTTAGATTGGGACCGGCCTGAAGTGTACCCCATCTTCCCTCCAGCCTGCACACCGAATTTTTTTCCTTGGAGAAATCAGTATGTGGGGCAGGGTCTTGTGTGTACCCCATGCTTAGAGCAACATAAAGTCAGGATGTTAAGAGAACATGTGCAC
This sequence comes from Apteryx mantelli, assembly GCF_036417845.1. Classification (NCBI taxonomy): domain Eukaryota; kingdom Metazoa; phylum Chordata; class Aves; order Apterygiformes; family Apterygidae; genus Apteryx; species Apteryx mantelli. Next base: position 33,274,829 of record NC_089978.1, read on the forward strand.
CAACCAAAGTACTCCTTAATTTCTTGAGTTAGTGGTAGCCTTAGGGTTCCTGCTGAGTCCTGCTGTCCTGATCTCCTCTGTAGCTAGACAGGTCATCAGGACAACCAAGGACAGTACAGGGTGGGGGTGAAACAAACTGAGCTTGAAATCATCTCCTGATCTACCCCATCTGTTCTCGGGCACCATTCCCCTGACCACCTTGCAGCACCTTGCGTTCACCAGAAAATGACAAAGAGTTTCCAAGGGCAAGCATCAGTGTCACTTGCCCTGAGAGCAGCAGCCCAGAGAGCTTGTATTCTTCTTCCTCTCCATTTCTGGATTTGGGGATCTGATGCAAATTAATGGCTGAGAGACAGAAGCAGCTTCCTAAATTGTTGCTCAGCTGTGATCCCTTTCCCATTTGAACTGTACAAGAGAGCCAGGAGACCTTGTGGCATTGAGCTCTGACTGCAGGACCACACCCCAGGAGTGTGAATGTGTGTCAAGAGTTTTACAGTTCAAGCCAGAAGGAAGATATGTGTTAAATTCAGGGTTTGGCCCTGTTTTAATATGCAAAGAAAATTGCAGTGAGTGTACCGGATCGGATTGTCTCAACACATGATGGCTATCATGTGCTTCTGGGAGTTTTGTAAATGAATCTGTGGTACTGTGTTGACATGGGATGCTACCTGCATATTGATAAGCTATTTGCAAAAAATAATGAGATTTCAATTTGGATGGCCCAAAAATCTGTGTCTGACACTGTCTGAGAGATCTGCATGGCTAGCGCTGATACGACAAGGCGTCTCTGGCAGTGCCATTCCCTTAGGAAAGCAGTGTATGGAGGTGTCCTACTGAGTATAGCATCTGATATCCTTTCTGCACAGCAAGAGTTGCCTGTGTGGACAGTGGGGTTGGTACCTGCTCTGTGCGGGACTGTTTGTGGCTACTGAATCAAAGTCCTTGACCTCTGCTCATGGGGAACCACTGCTACACAGCTGTTTCTTCAGCACTGGCCCATTTTTCATGTTTCTCTTATCAAAACACCTCATACTCCCATTCTTTATGCAGTCTGTTCACTTCTCATCAGCCAAGCATCTGTCTCCTATCTCACTTCCCTTGGGATAACAGCTTTCAGCGGTACTTCCTTCTGCTTGCAATGTTCCCAAGTCCCCACTTCAACATCTGGGTGTCTTGTTTCAGAGCTTCCTTTTAGTTAGCATGGTAGATGGAGATCTGCAAGTCTATCCTCTTCGAAGTCATTGCTGCCCATGCCCAAATTTCACACTTGAGCACAGCCATCATAATTAGCAGATCTAAGTAAGTGAGCCTGAAAATCTTAGGCAAATTGACATAGCTAATTAATGATTCCCACCTCACCCAAAGGTAGGTGTGATGATGGGTGTATCTGAGATGTACAAATATTGTTTACCAGTATGTTGCTACTGATATACCTACAGGAGTTTCTTTTTACCCCAAATGGCATAAATCATCTTGGAAATACCATTATCCAGGTTTCTGTCTTTAAGCTGAACTTTTTTTTTTTTTTTTGGTCAGGACCTAAAATAGCTTCTCCATGAGAAAAATCAAGCATTCCAGTGTGAAGCGTGTGCATGTGTGTGTGTGTGTGTTTGTGTATAAAATATTTATATGCGCATTATATATACACACACACACACAAAAAAAAAAGGTTTAACCACCATTTTTCCATCTCCTGTGCTGTGTTCTATGTTTAGTGACTGGTTTGATGGTATAAGCAGAACAACTAGCAGTGTATCGATCCTGAGGAAAAACTGGAGGTTTTTGCAGAAGCTTATTTTGCCCTTTGCAAGGCAGATGACATTTGAGTTCTCCTTGGCCATGTATATGAAGCCGTAAAAGCTTTCTCCTTATTTTTAAAATTCTCTTTGAGCATAAAGGATTTCCCCAGAGAAGCTACTAAGAGGAGTATGAAGATCTCCATCTGTCTAACACGGGGTGAGGCTTCCTCCCGAGCCATCTCAGGCCCTTAGTGACACCATGCTCCCTTTTTCCTGAGGCCTGTGATAAGCTGTGACATCTCACAAGAATGAGGGATTGTGTCCATTCCTTGTGTCCTCCCTGCTCAGAAAGCCTGTCTATTTTAACCGACCTTGCCAACCTTTGCATGTCATTGCTTTGGACTTGTTTCCTGCTTGTCTTGGTAGCCCTTTGGAGTGGTTCAGTAGCCCTGCAGCCAGAGCACAACCAGCATAGGTGCTCAAGGAGCTGTACAGCCCCTCTCTGCTGAGGACTGGGCACATAAGCAGTCATTATGTTCAAGGAAACATAAAAACCTCATCCACCTTATCCTAAGAGACAGCATGGTCTGGATGGGCTTTTTCCTACTGTGGTGCAGGGCTGTGATATCCTGATTGTTCTGCTGTTAAAGATGTCACAGCCAAGTCCATCAGTTTTACAGCCTGGAAAAGTGGGTAGGCCTAATGGTCATATTTCATCCATGCTTGAATACAGAGGTTTAAAGATTTGCTCAAAGTTCATAGGAGTCAGAGTAGGGAAACAGTTGTATTGTATAGCTGGCACACCCCAAGAAAGCTTTGAGTGTGCCTATACAGCCACAGCACAGCACTGTGTTTTGCCTGCTCTGGAAAGGAAATAATCATTTTAATACTGTGCTGCACTGAGGTACTAATCCCTGAGCCACAGCAGAGCTAAACAGCTTGGGATTTGGTGCCTTGTGTTGCCCCAAAGCTAGCTCTAGCTAATGGGTCCCCTGCATGGTGCAGATGCATCCCAGGAGCACTTCCAGCTACAACCCTCCTCTGTGCCCAATGCGAAACTCCAGCCCTGCCATCATCTGCATTCCTGCTGCACCTCTTTGCACTTACACCTTGAAAGAATGCATTTATGAGAATAACTGGCTTCCTGGTGTTAATGGGTCAGGGACTGTTCTCCTTTAAGCACTCTCAAACTATCCATTACATTTCTTATTAGAGTCTCTCTGCTGAGACAGTCAGAGAAATATGAAGCCTCCTGTAACTTCTCTAATCAAGTTCTGGTGCAGTATCAGTAAGGTCCAGCACATCCCTATGAAGCCTTTCAGTTTCATTGCTCTTTTCATCTGCTTTCAGGTTATGGGCTTGAAAGAAGGATTTCTCACCACTCTGCAGAGGCAGGCTGGAATTAGCCTGTCAATGACTGGCTTGCATGTGCTCTGGCAATGTAATTTAGCAGGTCATCAGTTTGTAATGAAGACTTAGGTCCCTTCTGACATTTTCATTCATTTGAGATGGCTGAGTGCTTTGCCTCCTTTCTTTATAGCATGATTTTTATATAATTGTTCCAACTTACACATAATTACATTAGATCTGATATTTAAATGCCATGTAGTGCTTTTCTTTATTCAAAAGCCTGCTGCTGTTACCAAACTTAAAAGGAGATGGAAATGTGAGACACTTTCACAGCAGTGGTAGACTTCCAGTTTAAGTTACTGCTTCATCCTTTACTCACTCCACATCCTGAAGCCCCAGGAGCACAGCCCTGTATCACTCACAGCTCTGAAATCCTGCAGCACTGCGGTGAGGCTTAGCACAGGAGAGTTAAGCAAGAGGGTAAACACTTGACCTCTCTTGTCTTTGCTCTTATTATTTATATTCACATTACCACTAGCTTCAAGCTGAAGATCTGTCAAGGCAGTAACTTGTAAAAAGCTGCCACTCTTGGCCTTGAAGATGTTGCATTCTCTTTTGAATGCACTTCATCTTGCAAAGACTTTTGAATTGTGCTTTGCTCGTAGGTCCTTATGGCACAAGCAAGATGCCCTTAAGCCATTGGAACAGTGTTTATCTCCTCTTGACGCTTCCAGGCAGTTCTGACTCTTCTAATTGCTTCAGTCTTATTTTAAGTGTCACACTGTTAATTTGCAGAAGTAGTTTTTCCCCTGAGCTGAGGTTGTCGCTTGTTTTTTTTTGAACAGTTTATTGTTCTATATCCTCTTTTTTTTTAAAAGATATTATAAAGGGTGTGGATTTCCTTAAACAGGTAATTCCCACAAGTGTGGGGAGTTTCAGTCTTTAGATTTGCAGCTGGGCACCAAAGCAGGCTAGGAACATTGTATATTCCTGTTCCTCATGAGAGTTCATTAAATTTTACTGTTCAGTGCTCTGCAAATTGCTAATCAAGGACCACAGTCCCAGCCTATGTGGGATTATATAAAATGGGATTAACAAGCATTTAGCACCAACTACAGATGAAATATTGGTACTTATAATTTATCTGTTAGAGGGAGAAGAACTAGAAGTGATGGTTCTTTTGTATGTTTTGAACAGTTACAGTTAAATTGGGCATGCACCAAATGCATAATTTTAGATAGGGCTGGTTGCTCTGCTGGTTAATAAAGGCCTCATACTTCTCATATGTAGATGCCCTTTTCAGTTATTTGTAATGCTGCTAGCAATTAACCGTCTGAAGTGAAGCTTTGCCTGTTGTGTCTGCTCAGGTGGAATTACAGAGAAGTTTTGTTTCTCCTTTCGTTTGGCTTACAATTTGTGTTGAGAGTATGCTGTTTGCTCTTCCAGTAAAAATCAGCTCAAGTCTTCCCACTTGCAACTTTTCAAAAAACAAGTTCATCTGTGCTTTGAGAGGCACTTACTACAGCTTGAATTTCCCTGTCTTGCTGCCTCCAAGAGTAGGCAGTTTCTCTAAGGCAGATTCTGTGCTGTCAGTGCTTTTTAGCAGACTTAAATGGTGTGTAAACTGATCAAGCACTTCCAGCACAGTGTAGATGGGACCAGAGCTGTGGTCTTAATTGCTGTTTTTTGAACCACTGAAACGATCTGAGCCAAATCTGATGATCTTCCCGCTTTGTGCTTCATGCAAGACTAAAGGACATGGGACCAATGTAGTCTCACTTCCAAGGTCTCAACAAGACCAGTTCCTATAGCAAATCCAAGGACTGCTCTAAGAAATGTGTTTTTCTTTACAGCCTCTTTGGTGTCTTTCTGGTGGTCAGGGTAGTTGGGTTGAAAAAGCTTTTAGGCATTCGGCCAATCTTCAGAAATGCTCCTTCTCTAAGAAAAGGTTGGAAAAGGAGCTCTGAGAGTAGCTGTACCACAGAAATCCTTCCAAATTCAGTGCCAGAGGCTTTAGGATTGCTTTCTGCCACTGCACCAGTGTTAAGTAGCTTGAATAGGTGTGGGATCTCTCTTCATAGATTTAGGAGGAAAAAACCCAACAGATACAACTCATTTCCCTTAAAATATTAGAAAACTAGATTTGAAATCCTCTCCTTCCACAAACTGGACAAAATGATAAATGACTCCTTTTTTTTCCCTCTCTCCCTCTGACATGTTTTTCTTCTTGCATATCTCTAACTGGAGCGCACACTGTAACTACCACCACATTTTCCTCAGTTGAATTAATGAGATCTTATATGTTGCATTTGCAACTAGATAACTTTCCCTGGTACAAGGGAGAGGTTGCTTCGAAATCTCTTAAGAAGCATGTTACAGAAGTTGTGCATGAGATGCAAAGTGAACTTTGCATGAAATAGAAAAGGAAGATCTCAGGGTTCAAGTGCTCGGAGGATAATGCAGTCTCTCAGAATTAGACTCTTTGTTTGATATTGAAATAGCTTTCATGTGTGACGGGAGAGAATTAGTCATCTTCCTTTAAAATGAAATGATCGCTGGCCACCTGCTGTTCTAGCTGTCACGAACTGTCCTCTATTTCAGTTTAAAAAAATAAATCTGTTTTTAGACTCTCAGAGCTTAAAAACATAATAAAGATGAATAACCTCTTGGTTTTCCACAGAGATATCAGTGGTGCAACGTGTTACTGTGGTGCAACATGTTTTGGTCATGCTAGTTAAACAGAAGGCTGCATGGCTCCTCTGGGGAACACTAGGGCTTTAGCACATAGTGTAGATTCACATAAAATCATTTTCAGCCATCCTGAGGCTGAAAGGTAGGGTTTTGAGGTCAGAGGGGTGAGAAAGAGGTAGAGGTTTGAATGCTATGAGTGCTAGAGGTGAGAATCCTGCGTCCCTCAATGAAAGAGATGGGGATTCCCATGCTCTTTGCCAACCTGGTCTCCCTGTGACTGACACGGCACACCCTCCTCAAGGCTTCTCCTGGTATTTCCCACTGTTTGGGTTTGTCTGCTTTGTCTAAATTAGCAGTCTCTTTAAATACTACGGATGGAAGCATAATACTTGAATTGTAAATAGTGCTGGGTTAGTTGGGCAAAACTTGTTATCTTCTGTGGTGCAGCCAGAGAGAGACAAAAAATACAGCTATAAATGAATTTGGTGAATGAGAGGCACTTATCACAGGGCGTGTGAAAACCCATAAAGCACACTAAATATTCTTTGTCGCCCTTCTCCACAAATAACCGTGATACTGAGGTACTCGGAAAAATGAGTTAATCTAATAACTAAAGAAGATTTAAAGAAATGACTAGAGTCTAGAAGTGCTAAAAAATAATGGCTGTGCTGTGCTCTGGAGTTGGAGCTGTGCATGTCACAGCCTACAGGAAAGGGTAATAAATGAATGTACTCCTTATTTGCAGTTAGTCAGGCTTAGCAAATGATCTTTCAACAACTCCAAGACCTGGAAAGCTTTTCCAAGCATCAGGCTATTTATGGCATTACATTTAGTAGCCTCTTTGGTCAGAGGCACAGAGTACTAGAAAGACCCTCCTAGTCCTCTAATTCAGATTCTTCTTAAACAGACAGCAAGGCAAAAAGGCAAGAAACAGCATGCAGAAAGAAAATTAGCCATGAGGGAAAGAAGGGCTAAAATCTCATATCCAGGTGCTCTTCAGGACAGAGTTGAAACTGATGGAGGTGCCTATGTAATGGATTTCACCTTTGTGCTTTGAGTGGAAAACATACAAGGAGAAGGGCCCCAGCAGACAGTGGCCTGGCAGCCTTGGTGATAATATAAATCATCACTTCAGTCCCTCTGTGCTCCATCTGTCTTCATTTTTAAGGGCCCCAAAAGAGGAAGGTGAAAACATTAAACTGTTACCTCATGGCTTTGCTCACTACCTAGGACTAATTTCTGGGACATCTGCTTTGGTCCATTATTTTTTCAGTTTACTGTTCCTCTTGTTTACCAGACATGATTTCAGCCTTATTCCTGTCGGAGTGGGAGACGGACCCGGAGTAACGATGAGTCTCAATATGAGTATGGTCGTTCTCCCTTTATTAGAGCTTACACAGAGTATATATAGACAAGCAATAAGCATGCACTAGCAATAGCTGTATGATTGGTTTACAGTCTCTGTTCACGCGCCTAAAGCGAATACACGATTGGTGCAAAGTTGCTGTTCACGTGGAGGGGCTTGTCAGCCCCCTCCTTTACTTGTTTACCACTACTTGCCTTCCCCTTCTGTAATGGTCTAGGAATGCTCAAGGACAGTTCACATAGCCGCAGGGATCCTCCCTCTATTGTGAAGACAGGATTGCTCACTTCTAAGAGATCATGCCCCTTTTCACTTAACCATTCTTCCACATATTCCTTGTGTTGTGTTTGGGCCAATTTGTCTTAAGCTGGAGCTTCCTTCAGAGCAGCAGGGATAGCTGTGGCGCAGAGCTCGGCAGTGGCCAGCTGCCCGAATATTTACTACTTTCTCCACAGGATTTTGAAGCTGCTCCTGAATCCTCAGCTGCTAGAGAGTTGTTGTTATCAGTATCCCACCTAGCAAGCAGAAGGCCAGCCTGGTTAAGTCTGCCGGGTGGTCACTGAAAGCTGCCTGCATGTAGATACACTCTACGAATAAATGCCTCAGGCAACGCAGGTTGTTGCAGCGAAACTCTTTAAGGCAAGTGGAAGTCCCTGGAGCTGTGCACAGTAACACGGGTTGCCTACTGTAGGCCTGAGCCTTTATTTCCTTGTCTTTGAAGATACTGCTGGCAATGGGAGGTGGGTTGTTTTTTTTTATTGAATCCAAGCTCTTCCCATTCAACCTACGCACATTGGCAAGCTCTATGCATCAGCAAAGAGGGGAAATTGACTCTGGTACTATGAGAGACAGAAAAAAAATCAATGCAGTGTAATTATCAGCAGTTACAGCCCAATAGGCAGGATCCTGCACTGCATCAAAAGCAAAATCAGGGGGTCCAATATTGGAACATTAATGCCAGCTGATTATTACACCTTTGATCTTATGCTGTCTTCAGTTTCCTGTGTTATTATTTCCTATACTGTTTGTTTTAGTGAGGAGAAAACAAGGCAGATGTCCAGTTTGCCCTACTTTTCTGCAGGTTTTAATAAGCAGCAATGCACTGCTGTCAGTGGCATTATATTAGCTAGGGTAGGCAATAGGAAGGAAGAGCCCTCCTAAGCCTCAAAGTCACTCATTTTTGCTGTCAGCCATGTCATATAAACTGGCTGAGCTCTGTCGTAGACCTAGTTGGGGTCTGTGCCCCTGCTTTGACCAGAAGGCTGTTCCACGGTTGAGGTCTCTCTGAATGGCAGCATAGCCCTCTGGTGCATCAGCCACTCCTCCCAGTTTTGTGTCATCAGCAAACTTGCTGTGGGTGCACTGTGCCCCACCATCCAGGTCACTGATGAATAAGCTGACCAGCTCCTCTAATTGTAAGAGACTTTCCCATTTCCGTGACAAACATGTGCATGGTCAGTTGTTTTTAACCTATTTATTAACCCATTTGTTCTTTAAGTGATGCCTTTTTTTTTTCTTTAAGCAAATTTTTTCTCCATCCTTTCTGGGTTTAACGTACCTCTCATTCTTCACTCTGCAAAGATACACAAATCAGATTACTCCTTTCTCCCACAAGATAAATTTCTTATTGCTTTGGCCACGTAGACACTGCTAGTCTTCATCTTTTTAATTCTGATCTCAAATTCTTGCATACTGATGACCAGATTTTTACCCCATTCTCCAATGTCTTGTACAATACCCTGAATATCTTTTATTCCTTTTCCATTAAGAAGTAGTTAGCTCCAAGTGAACAGCAGAAATATTTTCAATTAGTCACTCTAAAGACCTTTCCAGGATGAGGTGATTTAGTTCATTTCCTTAATTTCTACATGTTCTGCCTTTAGTGAAGAACTTGCAGCCCTACTTTCACGTACTCTTCCATTTAGTATAAACTCACCTTATTAGCTTCTGGGATTTTATTTTTTATGACCAAATCTTCCTAAAAAAGCTTCAGCAATTACAAGACCAGTACAAAATATCATACAATCTGTTGGGCTCTTTGGCTATTTTGTGGAGAAATCTGTCAGCCATTTAGAAGTAATTGACCCTACTATTACTCATCATACTTATTCTACAGTTTTTACCTAGGACATTAAAGTCTCCCTTAATGATGCAATTATTAGTAAAGCTAATATAACATGCCTAAATACCTGGAACAGCCAGATCTTATCATGAAATTATATAACAGATTCTCAGCCCAGTAAGACCTCTCTTTCCTTTCTTTTTCTGGTGAGCTTGAGACAGATACTATTTTGTCCATGCCACTGTTTCCGTCTTTGCATTTTTACACTCTGTTCCTTTGCTGATGCACCCTACTGCCTTAATCTCTGTCTCTGTCTCTCTGCACACTACATTTCCTCAATACCTCTGCTTTAGATGTGGCTGCTACTTTACCACATGCTGTGGACCCTTATCGTGTCTGCATCTACATCCTGTACCAACGGTTTGACCTTGCCCAGTTTGTTTGCCAGGCCTCTTACATTGGTACGCAATGGGAAGTGTTTTTTTACCAGCCACACTCAATAACCCAGCCAGGGGAGGTACAGTCCTTTAAAACCACTATCAGCTACTTGACTTTGGTTCCTATCAATACGAATAGCGTCTTCCTCATACTGCCCATCCTCCTGTGCAGTATATTCCACTAGCTGTTGCCATATTCTTGGTTACCTCATTTGCTATTCCTGAGTAGTAAAACCAAGATGATTTTCCCCCTTCATCTTTCTAGTTTAAGCTCTGTCTATGAGCCATGCAAGCCCTGTTTTGTAGGAATTCAGGAGTTCTTTCACCAGGCTGCACCCTCCTTCGTGATTGCCTCCTCACAGCTAATTTCCTCCGTATGTTATCAGATCGGCTTTTCTCACTCTTTGCTTTGCAACTGAAACATGAAATGCTTTAAACTGTATCTGAGGATGTTCAACTTTGCAGGCAAAGTGGTAACAGAGTTTGGAGTTGAGTACAAAAGTACTAACAAAAAAAAAAGGTATCTTTGTCTTAAATTGCATGTGACAAACTGTAGCAAAATCCCATTTGTGTAATGGCCACATCAGAGGAAGCCTTTTTTTTCAGAAGTGTCTTGTATGGAGATTGTTCATTTTAACCCCTAGCCTACCAATATTCAATGCAAATTTAGTTTCTCCCTGTACTGTTGACAATTGTTGTTTACAAAGTGATAGTCATTTTCATTAAGGACATGTCTTCAATGAAAAGTGAGCACACACAAATTTCTAGTTGTGTGGCCTTGTCCACTTCAGTGCTGCATAAGCCTGTGTCTTGGGTTGGACTCCTGGTTCTGCTCACAAGCTGTGCCAATCCAAGATTATAATTGCACTGAGGGAAAACTTGTTTGGAAGTGCCATTACTTTTCCAGTTTGGTAAATTAAGCCAACAACTGGAAGGGGTACACTGTTGTGGCAGTGAATGAAAGTTATATTCCAGGAATAAGGATGCTGATGGCATTTTGCATTGATGCAGAAGCATGCCATGTTGTGGAAATGTGGGCAGTGAAGACAAATAACAGAATCTCCTGAGCTGATAAGCTTGTCATTTTGGAAGACAGCCTTGAGCCCAGACTGGCAATACCACACTGTAAATTTAGAATAATCATCAGTAGTTCAGTAGAAGCAGTATCAGACAAACACTATCGATATGTCAAATCCAGGACTATATTCTTTGGTCATTCTGAACATAGTCTTCAGTATTGTATTTCTTTCCCATGCTGAAGATGCTCTTTTAGAAGCCCTTTTGCTGTTGTCTACTAGGAAATTTCAGAGTTCTTGATTTCTGGGGTCTTCCGAAGTGATGAGTCTTACTGAATTCCCACCAAAAGCTTAGGGGGGGCAAGGTCAGGCCTAGGCAGGCTAACAGCGTGCCAGGAGAGCCTTTCTGTTCAAATGTATCACAAGGACAGCAGAAACACAACATGCACGTGGGAAGGGATTGGCATTTAAATGCTACAACAATCCAGACAACTTCCAGTGTGGGGACAAGGGGCTAAGGGAGGCAAGAAAACAAGACCATTTTATGAAGCTATAGGACAGTATGGCACGATGAACAGTTTTTGAGTTCATCTGCAGGACAGACAAGCTGCTAGCCAAATCCAAAGCAAATCTGAAATATTCAGATGTTTATGCTGAAAGTATCCTTAGCTCCTGCAGATAAAGGATTTTTTCAATTTGTATGGCAGAGGAAAGCAACATTTCAGCAAGAACCCAGATGAACTCTGCATTGAAGGCCTACCCTAAAGTAACGGTTCCCAGAGAGGAGATGAGGAGAGGCTGTGACTAGAAAACGACATGAAAATGAATTTGCAGACCTGGAGCTGGGATCATGAATGAAACACTCTGGATATAACTGCCTTAAAATAGTACTCCTGTAGCGTATGAAAGTGATGCATTGACATTTTGTTCCCTGTTTTAGGTGTTTGTTACCCACTGTTGCTGGGTAAGAGGTGATACGAAGGAGCACCAGTAACATTTTATGTCTGGGGAGTTGCATGGTGGACTGATGCTAAAACAGGAGTGGGGTATCCAGGCTGTTTGTATTTCTCGCACTTGCCCAGATCATCAGATGCAGCTGAACTTTAAAGAGTGCATAACACCAGTGGAGGTGTTGGAATAGGGTCCATGTAGACCTTTAAAACTGTCTCAAGCTACAAGTCCTCTGTAAACAGACATGAGCCAAACAGCCCTGAGGTTCAGCCAGACACCCTGTGCAGCACTTCCACTCAAATTTCTTTTTAAGAGAATAAGCACTTTATGTACAGTTCAGGGTAAAACAAACAAATAAGCAAAGTTGCTGAGTTTGACGCATGGCAGTATTGCAGCTGGTTTGAAATAAAAAAGTTTCAGATAGGCTGTTTCTGTTTCCAGCACACTGCATCGGGCCAGGGGGATGTATTTGGGTCACCTTGAACCAGCCAGGCCAGGTGTGGAAAGACTGATGGGTTATCGTCTCCTGCTGATAAACTCAGGTACCATGGTATTGCATTGTTTCCTGTACTTATCAGATTGCACCATGTTTTTCTGCCATCGCAAAGATCTTTCTTCCTCTAGCTAAGTAAGATATGCTTGATAAAAAATACTTGTTATTCAAGCTTTTCTTTATTAGTGGCAATACTCTTACAGTGGCATTCACCTACTCCAGCTTCAGACGTCTAAAAGTTAGATATCAAAGTCTGAATAGTCCCCTGGACATTCTTTAGAGCTGATGCAGAGAGTGGGCACCTCTGGACATGCTTTGTCTGACTGCTGGAGATGCTGTTCTGAAGAGACAGAGACAGCTCTTTCCTTGGGGACAGTTGGGGATACATCCCCACCAGAAATGTATAAATCTCTCTAAAATCCTTCTTTGTCATTTTGTCTCAATAATAACAGGCAGTGGTGGCATAATGAGCAGGGCACCTACCAACCTTGCACAAGCTTATTATAGCATGTAAGAACTTGGTACAGCAAGATGTAGCAATAAGTAACAAGCTTCCATAGTTTTTTTAAATTTATTTTCTTACTAATGTCTTAACCTGTTACAGAGGACTTTGCATTTGTGCCCCTCCATGATAGCCTTTGGTGGGGATTTCAGTGCTTATCCCCCAAGTCTGTAGGGACGGGCATGTGGCGACTCAGGTTGATCATGAAAATGGGTGCTTAGGAGAGCATTACAAGGTCCTTTACAAGGTGATGGTGACCTTTTTTGTATTCCAGTGCATAACAACTAACTGTTCTCATTCTGTTAGTATAATCTTGATAATGAATAAATTATATTGTTTTCATTTTTCACAGTATTACTCTTTTAAACCTCCTTTGAGTTATAGAAGTGTGTGTGTGTGTGCACAGGCGCACACGCGTGCACACACACACACGTCTATTACCAAATTTTCTGTAGAGATTCCACACCAACTAAAAAGAGTTAGAGTCACCACCATGATGAGGTGAGTCACTCTCAAAGTGCCTTTTCTCTGCACCAGCTGTGAAGGGAGCCAAGGGTGACCGGCTCAGACTTGAATACAACTTTTAAGTGCCCAAGTCATGGCAGAAGAGTTGCACCTTAAGTTTCCCCGATTTAGAAGCAACCAGTTCAACTTTATTTATTTTGAAATAATGTAGTATATTCTGTATATTGTCTCTCCTATACTAGTGAGTGCCTGTTTTTTTTTTTTTAATCATTCAACTTCTCTTTGTGAGAGTTTCTGCAAGGTAAACCTGCATGCCTGCGTAAATTGGTTATCTTTTCCTTACCATTTGAGGACTACTCTGATTTGCTTCTTTGATTTGTTAGTTCAAACTTTTTGGCCCTTTATGGAAAACAGTTAAATCCTCATTCCCTTTACTTTAATATCTAACTTTTAGACATCTTCAACCCACCCTGAAGAAAAGCATTGAGGAGGTGACTCTTCTGGAGCAGTGCAAGACTTTTTTGTAAGGAAGATTCTTGATTACAGTCCCTCAGTCAGTGTTTTGAGAGGCTGCAGACACTGGCTTTGTGTGTGTTTACATTCTGTGGAATTCAGGGGAGTTAGTCTATAAATTTACACCAGTGGGAACCACCAGTGCCCTGATTTTCTGCAGGGTGAGCCAGGCAGGAAGACCTAAAACTGAAAACAGCAGAGTCCTTATGAATCAAAGCTTTGTGGGAAAACATTGTTTAGACAATTTTTGCCTCCACAAACAAGAAGGAGTTAGTACAATTAACCAAGAAACCAGTCTAGAGGGCTTTGGGATTAATGTTAGAGTCTCCCTTGATGTTTGCAGAAAAAACTGATGAGCAGGCAAGTGAACAAGATTAACTGCAATGTTCAAGTCTATTGCTCTGTGAAAGCACTGGGAAGTTTCCGACACAGTTTTCAAGCCACCTATAGATAAAGGGACAACTGATGCTGTAATTTTATCTTCCTAGCTTCAGTCTGAAGCTCAAACATTTATGCAATATTGTCTTTGTCTCTTCTGTAGTCCACTGATTTTGAACTTTTTCTTACCAAAAGTTCTCTGTTTGGGATTGATCTCTATTAACATTTTCCTTCCTGAATATTTGATTGTGATACTAGATTAAAAAAGCCCTAAATGATGCTTGTCTGTGCCTAGGATGCTCTCAGCTCAGCTCAGCTCAGGATGCATGAGTGTGTGTGCTGGTAGATTTGATATATGAGAAGCATTTGTCCATTTAGCTTTCTGCATTTCATAAGGCTACGGATTTCTTTGTTATGCATAGGAGCTGTCTTGCTGGATCAGAGCTGTGGTGATTCATTGGCTTAACCCTGCCGGAACCAGAAGCAACATTCAGATGAGAATTTCAATTAAAAATCAGAAGAGATATAAGATATACACTTTTAACAGTGAGGGTGATTCATCATCAGGAAAGAACTAGCCCTGGAAGCAGTGAATTTTATTTTTTATTTGCAAATTAGCACTGCAGGTCTTTCTGGAAGATATGCTGTAGCCAAAAACAAGTTATTGAGTTTAATACACGGGTAACCGAGTAAAATTAGATAGGCATATGATTGATAGAAAAAAATGGGCTACATGATGAGACAGTCTGTTCTGTCCGTTTGTCCTACATCCAGAAGAATAAAGTCTGTAAGAACAGAAAATACTGGATTTTTCAGGAGGACAAGGACTACCTCAACTTTCCATCCTCCTCCCCCAGTCGTTGGTAGCTGAGAAGTTTTCATGCTGCTGGCTGGCTGCCTGAATTTGACAGAGACCATTGGCATAACACTGATTCAGCACTGAAACTGTGTGTGTTTTCACTGCAGGGCTGGCTTTAGAAAATATGAGGCTCTCTGCAAAATCAGCATATGTTATGCATGGGAGAAAAACTATGTGCTAGGGTGTGCGGGGGAAGGAAGGCAGTTTGGAAACTCATATTCATCCTTTTCTTTTCCTAAAAACTGGGAAAAGTAGTCTTTTCTTCTTCTTTTTCTTCTTTTTTTTTTGTGTGTCTTAGAAATGTTCAGTAAGTTTGAAATAAATTATGTCATACCCTGAATATGCCTTAGTACAGGGCTGTATGTTGGGGGTACAAGTAGCTCATTTTTTTCATTGGCCTGGCTTATTTATGTCTCTGAATTTGTTATTCACACAGCCCAGATCCCAGAAAGTGTTTTTATTTATAATCTCTTTTTTTAGGATCATCATGATCTCCTGTTTGGTTTTCTACCCTGGAAGGGGATCATATTTTATCTGCAGCAGTGATATAAATTCATATTTTGTTCAGGGCCTGGTTTGGGCTTTGCTGAGCCGCAGAGGGACATCATCTGCATGGTGATGTTTCTTCATGAGCTTATTTTTTTACTGGAATGGTATAGACATTTTCATTTTGGGGGTAACATTTTTCCCAGTCTTGCCTCTAATTCATCTGTCAGGATTTACACTCCTGAATGGCCACCAGAAGGCATCAAGCTGAAGGGAGAAATCCCGCAGTCCTCCATGTGTTCTAGAATTCATGTCTCTTATAATTAGCAGATTTATGGGACCTGAAGAAAAGATCAGGTGTTCACAGCAGCTTGAAGTGCACAGAGTTGCTAAAGTAATGGCTCTCATTTCCATTATTTACAGGTTTTGGCCAAAGTTGCAAAAGCTAGCTGCCAAAACTACAGTTGCAAAATCAGCCTATAAAAATATGCTAATAAAAGTGTCCTGTTCTTCAGTATACTCCCACTAGGAATCTGAGTGGTTGTACGGCTCTAACGGGTATGAAAGACTGCTTTGGCTGAAAGTGAGGTGCTGTGTTGTCTATCTTTACGGTACCGGGTCCTTGGAGTGAAATCCAGCAATGTGTGTTCAGTGACTACATGCTGGGTATGAAGAGACTGAGGGAGTGTCTGTACCACTGAATAAGGGGTTCAGCAAGCAAACTTCGGCACTAGACTCTCAACTGGTCACACAGCTTAGCTGTTATGTTACTCCATGACTCTGCTTTGGACAACTCCAGCAAGCCCTCTCCAAGGCAATACTGGGATTGTTGCTGGGGACAATTCACTCCAGGGATCCCTTCCTACATGCAGTATGTATGAGATATGGCCCCTCCAAGGGTCTCCAACAGCTTAACCCCAACAGCACCATCAGCTGCCTTTGTGCCACACTCCAGGGCCTGTTGCACACAATCTCAGCTTCATGCTATAACACCACCACTCACCTGGGTGGCATTTTGAACATTTCAGATACCTTACATTGAAAAAACACACACAAAGAAGAATAATTTTATCTGAGTGCCACCAGGGGTAGTGCATGATGGCCAGCTGAGTACTGTGTAGAGCGGATGTGGCCAGTCTGCTCTAGAGGGGGGCTGTACAGAGCAGGGATCTCTCTTCAAGGGACACTTCTGCCAAACTGGTGAACACAGGCTTGACAATATTCTTCTAGGTGACAATTCTTCTTTACAAGATGATTCAAGGCTCATGTTCTTCCCTCAAGATGGTGAGAGGAGCTGATGCTCCCACTGACTACCGTGGTGAGTTATCTAACTACTAGGCTAGAGCAAGAGTCCCGGGTTCAGTTCCTTCCTTGTCCTCGTAGGGTTCAAAGAGAAGGCACTAGCCCCTTGTCCCTGAGAAGGAAAAGAGGTTGCCCTCTCTTCCTAAAGCCATGCCATTGTGCAGAAAAGGCATGAGGAATTACTGGCTTGGTATAGATCTCTAGCTTGATGCTTAGAGCTTTTCCCTAGAGCAATCCTAGGCTGAGGTGGTCACTAACAGCACAGGGAAGAGTCTTGTGCTGTGCATTAAACAAAGTTTGAAAGCAAACTGGAAAACTGGGACCATGGACTTCAACCTGCAGGTGAGATATCCCAGCCTGGGAGGGCCTGGACTGCACACTCGTGGGCTCATTCTGCCTTCGGGCCAGATGGGTGGAGGATGTGAGAGTGCATGCTGTCCTTACTCCATTAGCTTGTAATCTTGTATGCAAGGACTGAATGCTCTTCTACAAAGTATGGATTCAAGGCACCTCAGGGTTTCAATGCTGGTCTAGTACTCTAAGTGCTAGATGATGGCATAACAGGAAGAAATCAGCTGAACCACTCCCACTACCTTCTGGCTTTGGGTAGAGGGAGAGCAACACAGCTAATGCATTTTATAAAAAGGTTGATGCTGACTGTGTCAGGCAGGTTTTGCGAGTGGTGCCCCTGAGGGACACACACCATGTGAAGGGGTCCTGATCTGGCTTAGGTCCTGGGCTGCATAGGTCTGGGCTCACTCGGAATGTGAATTAAAGCTCTAGGTGCTATTATCTGTTTTTGAAGTAAGACACCATTGAAAGATAAGTGGCAGATACGTGAAACGTGAGGAAGTCCAGTGTGGCATTTGCATACTCCAGTTGCACTTAAGTACTTCACCTGCGTGAGTCCCCTCTTGGGTCCTGACCCTAAGTAGCCCCTTGTCTCTCTTATTGATTTCTTGACATAATTAAGCTCGTAGATAGAAAGGTGTTTGACCTATGGGCTTCCCTCTTATTGGGTTGTTCTGCTGGGCACACCTCAGAGTACTTGCTTGCACTACCAAATCAGTTCATAATAACTTGTCATTTTGAATGAGATGAATGAGGTTTAGTCTATTCACCACTGAGGATAATGTTAAAATCAGACCTAGCTAGGGGGACAGAATAACACATTCAGGATGAGCTCTGAATATTTCTCTGATCTTGAAAAAGAAGACTAAAATGGAAAGCCTTGCTGTTAATCCCCAGTCTCACTGTTTTCCAGAAGGACTGGATGGGAGCATGCTTTAGTTCTCTTTGCTGTATTTCGTTCCCACCAGCATTGGTATATATGTATGATTTTTGAAGACAATGGCTCTTACTGAATTACCCAGCTATTCTATCAGATAATATCCTGACTTCACTGGAATTTCACATCCTGAGTTTGATGCTTACGTTATCTTCTGCCTAATATTTTTCATAAGGCTGTCATGGCAACAAAGAGAGAGTGAGATTTTCTTCCAAGTCTTTCCATCTCGCCTGTTTGTTTGTTATCCAGACGAAAAGATGGCATGCCTTTGGTTATTAAATGCCTCGTCCATTATTAAACAGCTTCCAAATGATCCTGTGTAGCCACCTATTTGCTCAGCTTCACCTCCTTCCCCTTTTTCCTTTTCTGCGGGCAAATGTGAAAAGGGGCTTTATTTTAAATATTCACAACTCTGTAATGAAGTCTGACTGCAAACATGTTTCATTACAGGGTATTTCCACCCTCTCCATGGAAGGTACTTCTGCCAAATTGCCCTTCCTCTATCCCACCCAGGGAAGGGCCAGCCAGCGGTCCAGCATCCCCCAGTGCGGTGAAACTGCAAAGTAGCAGCCCCTTCTTCTGCATGCTCCGCAGTGTGGACTTCAACATCTTGCCTGCAGTATGGAACTTGTCTTTGTCCCACCTGCTGCCATTGCTGTCCTGAGCACAGGAACTGCAAGCAGTAAATTAAACTTCGTTAAGCATGAATGGATAAATTGCTGCAGACTCAGGTCTGAAATATGCCAAATTAAAAAAGATAGCTAAACCACTCCTGCTGCCGGGTAGTGCACTAGGGCTGTCTGTAATGTAGTCTTTGCTCATTTTTAGTTTATGGCAATTTTGGCAGTTTATTCTTAGAGACTTTACTATCAGCTGTTTCTCATTGATATTTATCTTTTATTCTTCATTGCTTAATTTCAACTCCTAACTTCTAACTTTTATCTCCTATGTGGCTGAAGTAATGCCTTTCCCTCTTTCATAGTTAAACCCATGGTATTTGGGTTGAGGTTCAGCTACACAAAACACCAAGCTTCAAAAGTAGCTCATGGTACTAGCAAAGTTGGTCAGAAGCTTCCGTCTGTAGGATTCCTTATGTAGGACTGTTCACAACCTGCTTTTCCTCTCCCAGACAGTCTTTTTCTAGATTATAAACTCTAAATCTTAGCTCTTAATGATTTCAGCTTGTTGCTATAACCATGATACGGGATCTGGCTCTTATGGCATTCAGTTTATTTTAAGATTTCACATTACTAGTCAGGAAACAAAGATGCAGCACATGAATTAGAAATTTTGTCTTGCATACAGATGCTCCCAAGAGTTTGCTTTTCTTTGCTGTATGATTTGCTATATTTGAAAAAGCATTCTGAAAATTCATGCACAGAAAAATTTTCCATTAACCTTGAGTAATTCTGATCCAGCAGGTGATGTAAAATGTGTTAGTAACACATGAAAATTACAATGAATTAATTAATGTTAAAGCTAACTGTAATTCCTAAGTTATTGCTAGACAAACATCATTACAGTAGCATGAACTGAATTTATTATGAAGCACATCATAAACATACTTTTCTCTATGAAGAAAGGATGCACTTGTAAAGACTGTATTTCAAGTTGTTACTTTTGCACAAACAAAAGCAAATATGCACCTCTTGAAAAGTCATATTGTCCTTTTACATAAACTTCAGAAGTTTGTCTGTAAGTAGTCATTTTTTATTTTGTGATAAATTGTTAGTGCCCTAGGGCCCTTCCAAAATGTTTATGCACAACAAATAATTAGGCAAGTCAGGAACATTGTTCTCTTTAGCAATTACTTTGCAGTCATTTTGAGAACAAATCTGCATTCTGTGCCTACAGAAGCTGTTTCTGAATAACTTGCACTTTTCTTTGTTCTCTTGAGCTTCCAATATTCAGAACTGAAACTTGCTTCATGTTTTGAATTCTCTTTTACCTTAGTTCCATTAAGCAAATACCCAGCAGCGACGCTCCCTCACTGATTTGTGTTTCATTAGTCATTTAATTTATAATGGCTCTTCAGTAACTGACAACTGCTTTCTATCATAATACCTTGGAATAGAGTCTAGTATCTGCTCAGATTTACTGAAAAAGCTAAGGGGATGCAATATTCCCATTACTACTTTCCTCTGCACTCTCCAGCAGTGTTACTGCACCACCTCTGTTCTCCAAACCATCACTCTTGTCTCATGCCATATGTCCCCAAGAAACAAACTTTGGGAGCTGGAAAAAAGGTGTGACTCAGTGCTGGGAATATGAATGTTGTGTGGGACAATGGCTTACATGTCCTCCTGCCTTCCTTCTACTCTTACCACATCTAAGAGCCACAGGGCAACTCAATCTGCTCGTCTCCTTTCATTTACATCATGGCATCCACTCATGCATGTGTGTGTTGGGTTGAAATTCAGGCTTTGAAGAGCAGAGGAGCAAGGATTGTGGTCCAATTTATTCCACTTAAACTTGGAGGTTCTGATGCTCTGCACCATGAATTGATTCCATGAATTGATGTTAATTAGTCCACAAATCCCAAATTAAATGAGGGTCACCAAACCACTTGGGAGAGTGCCAGCTGCAATTGTGCTCACACTGACACAGCTCCAGAATGCAACTTCCCTCTGCAGTATGTGACATCCCTAGCTATCACCTGACAGTTTATCAAGCCTTTAAAACAATAGTAGGGCTTCGCACCTTTGATGGCTGCCCACAATCATCTCGGCTGGGCACTCCAAAATGGAAGTGTTGAAAGTCTTTGAGAACTTCTGAACCTTTTGTACCACATGATTCTTGAGGAACGAATGCTTTGCTTTTCCATGTACATTGTAGCTGATGGCAACGAGTGCTTCACGTGTCCTGCTCGACAGGATCGTTTCCAAACAAAGCAGGGAGAAATGCAAATGACATAAAGCTAAAACGGAAAGGAAGGATAAATTATGGCACAATCAGAAAAGTCAAAGCATAGTATTGATTAAAGGTATGAGACTTAAATGCTGCTGAAGAAGAAGTAGAGGAAAGAAACACCTACCTGAAAATAATATAGAGAAAATATTAATGTGGGATTTTGTCTTTTCAGACACTAAAGTCAGCAGCAGCCCAATCTGCTGTCTGCAGAGAAGGCATGTCAGCAGAGAGAAAGCATGACAAGTGTGTTATCATATCCCCCTCTGAGCAGAGCCACAAATGTGCTTCTGAAATCTTATCTATGCAAAGCAGTGTGAGAGTACGAAAAGGTGGGAGAGTGGCATTCCCAGTCTTCTGACAGTTTGTGCTGTGAGTGAGCAACAGATGGAGCCTCCAGCATCACCAGCCTTTTCAGGCAGACTTGCTCAGATTGCAGGCTTGGTAGACACTTAAAACTGTGGGGAAAAGCTCTGATAAGGAGGTTTCTAGCATCCATGTAAAGCCCAAAGCCTCTGGAATTGAAAGTGGTGATTAAATACCACCATCCATTTCCCCAGAACATGAGCATTTGCGCTTTCATAGTCTCTCCTAACACTGTGTTCATCCTCATCTTGCTACGTACAAGAGATTTTTGGTGAAAAGGATGGATGAAGAGTCTGAATACATAGTACTTCTTGCTAACTTTTGATACTCCATGTACATCAGCTTTCAACTGGATTAATGTGTCCAACTGTGACTGGAATCTGTCTGGTGCCTAATGGGAGCTGTGAGTTGACTGTTTGGTTAATGTTCAAAATCTAGCTGCTATGCTCATAATCCTTGCCGTAATTATTTCTGTAGTGCAACAGATCATACTCAGGTGACAGTACAGTTTACACTGCCTCACTTCAAGCCTGAGGAAGGACCAAGGGACTGGCTTGGTGCTATGTTGTCACTGCGAAGGCTGGTGGGGTCCATGGTATCTGACCTGGGCCAAGGAGGCAGGGATATCCCATGAGCACCTGGCTTGCCAGTGCAGCTACTGTGCAGCTGTCTGGGCTCCTCTCCACACATCAGAGCTTGCCCATTCCTGCAGTTGCTCAGCTGAGGCTTGGGTACAAGCTTGGGCCTGTGTTGGGAAGACAGGTAACTGTATCCTCATTCTCCTGCTGACCTTTCTCTGATTTCCTATTCTGAATGATCTTCCCTTGGTCTCTCCTACTCTCCCCAGCATGTCTCCATGTCCATGGGGAGTGGTGACCCTCCGGGTTCCCTTGCCTCCTTCAAAGCTCTGCTGAAAGGCTCAAGAGACTATTTTGAGGTGCTTTGGATCCCTCTTGTGTGGCAAACAGCTCAAAGCAAACCTGTTCTGATGTGTTGTTGGACACCATAACTGAGAGGAGTAGGCCTGGATGCACTTATGCATTGGTACGTCAGGTGTAGGCGTATGTTGGTATAGGCATACATTGAGGCTATTGCTACAGCCAGCAGCAAACACTGTCTGAGCTTGTTTTGGTGCTCAGCAAAGGAGTGCAGGTAGGCTTGGAGAAGGTCATTCAGCAAAGAGCAAAGAAGTAGAGGAGGAAGGTGGAGGGGAAGACCTGGGACACCACAGGGGAGCCGAATTTATATTTTAACCACTTAGTACTAAGTCAATGAGATGTGGCTTTGTCAACACAATGTTTATATTAATGCAAGATAGAAACAACTGAATCTAACTCTTCTTGTTTTGTTTTTCATATTGCCATGAAGGTTTTGGGTAATGTGCCACTTTTATCTTTTTGTTTGTTTGTTTGTTTTGAAGGTTTAGAACTTTGCTTGATTTATTGTCTCACTTAAAATTTATACTTCATATATTTCCCAGATGGGATGTCATGGCTAATGGCTATGATGCTATTTTAATGAACTACCGGTTCTGAAATGCTCCAAATATGTGCCATCATTAAACATAAACATGATGCAGAGTGGGGAAATTTTTCTGTGAAGGAAGAGGCACACCTCCGATGCAATTATCTTTTCCCCCAGTACAGTATAGCAGAAAGCTTTTTCACAGGAATATTAAGGAGACAGTTGCTGCCCACAAGACATCTGCTGAAGTCAAAAGCAATAATAAAATAAAGCACATTTGTGCTTTTACAGTTTTAATGAATTGCAAGACAAATAATCAGAACACCCTCAAACTAATGGCGTGCTACCCAGTGGCTGCAGAACAGGGCTCATGGACTCCGGCTGGCACTGCAGACAGTGCGACCTTGCTCACCCAAATGCTCTGGGGCTCGCCGTCGATCAGTGTCTTGCTGTGCTGTGGCTGTCACCAGGTTGTGTGTTTCTACAGCTATTCTCTTGCCTTTTTTTTCCTCTGAAAATGAGTGCTGCTGTGCCAAACAAAACAGAAGGAACAATGACTTTGAAGTGTATGCTAAAACCCCAAATATTCTTGTGGGGACAGAAGTGGCAGGAGTAGGACAGGCAGCAGCAGGCTGTCATTCAGATTAGTGATTTTTGTTGCATACTTGTGATTGCCCTGGAGACTTGTGCTAGCCTGCAGAAATTCACAGTCTTCAAAAATATTTTGTAGAGCAGCTCTGGTTCAGCTTTACACTGTTATTCATCATGCTGTGTTAGTCTTTACACAGCACGAAAATCGTATTAGAAGAGTGCAGAGTCATCCTTAGACAGTTGGAAAGGAGGTTGACTTGGGAGAGGAAAAGCAGGCTAAAAGGCGTAGAGGTTTCAGCTCCCTGCACTGAAATCAAATAGCAAAAGGGAGGGAGGGGATTGCATACGCAGGGCTGCTCCCTCATCCATGTGGGAAGCCTATCTTGTTCCTGTGGACTGTCGCCCATGTCTGCTCTGCTTTCCCCCATGAGAACAGATCACGGGGAAGGGAAGGGTGACAGTGTGAAGGTGGCAGCATGAAAGTAACATCTTCTGAAGTCTCCTTTTGGTCAATATGAAAAAAAAAATCATTCTTTGATAACCAAATTCCTCTCTTCTGGTGCCATCCTGTATGTGTATGTGTACAGGATGTGTCTGCTCTTGCTTTGTTACATCTAAATCTGAACCGGCCAGACAGGCATCCCCCCATAGCCAGTGGAAAGGAGAAGGTGCTTCCAGAGGGAAATTATTCTTGTTCCTGGATAGGTGCTGAAGACAAGTCACATGAGTAGCATTCATTGAAAGTTAGACAAGAGGAACTGCATTATTCATTGCTTAGTGCTACAAAGCCTGGAAACTTAAATTCCTCCTCTGTGCTCCATGCAGTCAGAGAGCTGGGAAGTTCCCCAACAACCACACTGGATTTTTGGAAAATATCTTTCAGTTCAGTCAATGGATGGTTTCTGAGGTTGCTCTTCAGGGTCCCAAGCTGTGTCTCCCTGGGTCATGTGGAGTGATGGAGCCTGCAAGGGGAAAGATCACTCGGGAGACCTGTCCTTTCCAGAGGAAGTTCTGGAGCTCCCCAAGCTGGGGAGTCCCGGTAGCGGACTGCAGTTCTTGCAGCAGCTGTAGTTCAGCCTGTTTAACCTGTAGACTCATTGCTTCTGGCAGTTCTGGGCTTGAATAGCTTGGAAAAGAGGTCAGTGTTTTTGGCTGAATTGAATTTAAGTAAGAAAATGTGAGGAAATCCCTTTTTTTTGACTGTCTGTGTATAGTTTTGAACTGGCAAATCTGAATGCTGGAATGGGGACAATAATAAGTCTTGGAAAGAAAGAAAGAAAGAAAGAAGAAAGAAAGAAGAAAAAGAAAGAAGGAAAGAAAGAAAGAAAGAAAGAAAGATAGAAAGAATATAGAAAAATGGTCCATTATAACCACATACAGGGTTGTATTTTTATTAATTCTCTATAATGCGGATCTTTAAAGGCAGTATGAAAATTTGCAAAGAACGGGAAAGACAATGTGAAAAAAAAGAGGAGCCTCCCTTCCCATTTCTGAACGCGTTGCCATCTCTGCTAGGATGGGGTTGAGCTGGGCACTGCCACAGTAGGAGTCTGGCTCCCATGGGGTTTCATTTTGCAGCTGCAGAGCAATTTGAACGTTTCTACATCCTTCCTTTGGATGGTCCAGGCTCTCCGGTATTGTTTTTTAAGCCCACGCGCAAAGTGGCTCAGCTCACCACATAACTGGCACTTTTTGCGCAGTAATCAAGACAGAGAGCTAGCAGCCTGAAGGCTTGCCCATGACACCTTTGCAATGGAAGAGAGCTACAATTCGGTATAACTGAATTCTTCAAATAGCAGCTTAACTATGTAACCCATGGATCAGAGAATAATAAAATACTAAGTGTGCTTAGGTGTGTTTCCACAGCCTAAAGACTACGTGCCGACTGTCATTTAATGTTCATATTAATCTCCAGGGCCTCTCTATCACTTAGTTTTTTTCCTTGTTTTTCCTGAGCTATGAGCAGCGCTGGGCACTATACTCCCTTTGCTTTCTGTGCCGATTCTGGGGGCAGCATGTTGGAGTGGCCTGGAGAAGAGGCACAAAGGGAGGCATATCTTCATCTCCCGGCTAATGCTGCCTGGTATGGCATGTCCTGCTTGGATGTCACATTAATGCAGCTACATCCAACCTCATGTGCCATCCGTTTCCACACAGTTATGCCAGAACAGCCTCAGTTATTTCATGGTCTCACATAGATGAAAAAACGGAGTCCTTATGGCTGGATTCTGCCTTCTGCAGGCAGAGACATGATAATGGAGAGAGAAGGAAACGTTCTCCGCAGCCAGCCAGCTGCCTCCTGTGCAATATCTTTTCACTGAATAGGAATAAATAGCACAGGGCCAGATGGGCTACTCATGATTGATGGGTGTCAGGATGTGCACAAAGCTTTGGCAATATTGTTCCATATCAACTGAACAACTAAATGGTGCAGGGATCCACCTGTTTTCCAAATCTGAAATGCTTTTAAAAATCAAACTAGAAGATACAAATTTCAGTGTTAAGTGTTCTTACCCAGAGCTATTTTCCATACCATATAAATTCAGCCAGATTATGAGTAAATGCTCTGGTGTACAGTTTGAGTTATGTGAATGAGGATATTGGTGTGCAAACTAGTTTACTCACTAACTGCATGAGTATCATTCATCATTTTCATTGCTTCTGCAGGTGATTCAGAAAAAAAGCATTTTCAGATTGCATGCATCTTTCCAAAGTCTGCATAAACAGATATAAATGTGACCCAGCCTAGTTCAGATTACAGATTTGCTATGATTGCAGCTTGAGGGTAACAACCAATGTAACTCTTCATTTAGACAGACAAAGCCATGATTTTCACAAGTGCTACCTAATTCTTATGTGAAACTCTCTTGATTTCTAGCTGTACTAACAAGCATGTTTTGTTAGCTATCCACTTCTGGGAATTTTTTTTTTTTTAGTTGTGGTCTTTAGTTTTTAGAAAATGTAATTTTCCGGGTAGGTAGCAAAACAATGTTGTCAAATGTATGTGATAAATCACATTAGAAAGAGTGGCAAGTGAATCCAAACAAATATTTGGATTTGTAAAGTCCACATGGACTCTATCTTACTTGTATAAACTCTTCAGGAGTACTCATAAGTAGCTATCCATCGTTAGCCAATGACTTTCCCTACATACTGCATTCACAGGGAATAGTCACATTAGTTTTGTTCCACCTTGGATGTCTGTGTTGTATTTTTATGCATTGCTTTTTTCTGATTCCTTCCATGAAGTGAATGAAACACTGTACTTACAGGCTTGAATCAGAGTTGTTTTCTAGAAGGGGAGCAGAAGGGATACCTCTCTAGCCAAGGAGGGTCTCTTCCTTTCTGTATTCTCTGATTCTGTGAGGCTATATATGTTTTTGGTAGATTTTACTTGTGCTCAGGAAAATAAATAAAATGCTGGCAAAACATCACAGCTGATGCACTAAGAACTTGGTTTTTCATTCAGGTCTCAAGGCAAAGAAACAAGCAAACATTATTTTTCTTGCATGCAGGCAGTTCACAGGAACTCCCTTGTGAAAACGTGTGCATATATTTATGGCTGGAGTACAAATGTTCTGACGCAGAGTCCTGAGAAATAAGTGGTTGTTGGCCTCACAGCAGGCTGCCACTGCCTTGCAGCTGAGAAGGGGTCTGTTGCCTCCATCAATTCCCTGCCAGACACATGTACAACCCATCTTCTGTCTCATGTTCGAGACTTTGTTTTTCTCTGGCAATTTGTTTTTGCTTGTTATGTGTTTATTGTATGACTGAGAGGAAGCGATGCTTCCCTAATCAGAGGGTGACATAGCTTAGACAGTTACTGGCACTTTTCTTTTTGCTCTCAGTATCTTCTCCCTTTTGATTCTGTGCAGAAAAGTAGCAGCTTAATATACATGCTGTTTTTTTGCAAAGAAAGAGAAGGATTTGATGAATGTGTATGTGACTGAATTCTTTTTCTGGATAGTACAAATCAGGCTTTTAATGTTTTTGGTTAAATTTGGGTGACATTTTCCTCTGGTATGTCTTGGTCATTTTCTTCTGGCTTTGGTGCTTCTTAGCATACCACCATTCTCCAAAACTTTTTAGTTTTACATTGATGATATATCCTTTATTTCAGGAACAGAGACAAGCACAATAGTCATAGATCTCGCATGCAACACCAAGTCAGTTATTCAGAAGACATGTATGAAGCTTAAAAGCTTTTCCTAATTGCAGTGCAAATCTCTCTTCAAGAGAAGCCGCATCCAAAAGACTTCCTCCTCAAAAAAAATTACACAGGCTATTAACCAGTAGAAAGCTCTTTGCTCCTCAAAACTGCCATTGTACTCAGCTCCAAGTTGACAGGGTCTAATAATAAAGATAGGTTAATGTCATCTTGTGGTCTGGAAGCCTCTTTGCTAGAATAAAAGAATAATTAGGTCAGTTCATCCTCAGTATAAAATTTCAACGGCTCTTAAAGTTTTCAGAAAGGTTGGGTAAGGAGCACAATAGGTTTGTTTGAAGTATAAAAAAAATAATTTTAAACCCAGGTTTCTCTCTCTTTCAGTGAGATAAGTGGTATGCTTCCAAAAAGCCACTTCTCCATGCAGCATTTGCCTTTGGCTGCTCTTCTTTGAGTTGTTTCCACAAGTAGGTACAATTGCATCTTTTTTCTTACATAAAAGCATAGTGATACTCATGAATTTTCCATCTATTTTATTTCATGGAAAGTGATTTTTTTTCAGTATGGAATTTTTATAGCAAATTTTAATTGTTGTTGATTATTTTCTGCATTCTACTGGGGGAATTTTAAAAAAAATCTGGAATTTTCAGGAAAGACCAACTCAGATCCATACATTTTAGCTTGCTGAATAGATCAGCTGTTTCCATTTTGATCCATTTGATGTTTAGTTGCATTTGCATGAGATTCAGCAGTGCCTCACAGAAATAATAGACTGGTTGCTTTCATGTTCTCCAAGTCCCTTAGTGATTTGGCTTCATGGCTGGGCTACATCCCCCAGAACAAAGCATTTCCTACATACTATCTGACCTTCCTCAGTGCATCCTCACTGGAGATCTAGTTGACCTGAGACGTTTGGGAAGAGTGGGAGACCAAGATGACTGATTTACAGCCTTCATGGAGCTTGCTATAGCTTAAAATGGACATATAGTGCAGGCTGAGGTGAAAGAAACTGTTGAAACAGCATGTTTCCACACAGAAAAAAAATATGGAAAAACTTCTGGGAAAAAGGATATTAAAAATACAAATGATCATTTTTGAAGCCATATAATTTTCATCAGATCCACTGGGTTTTAGGAACATTTGAAAGTGAAGCCACCTTTATAAGTACCAAATCTATGCTCAGAGGGCTAAAAGGAAATATCTAGTTTTGAAAATCTTGGTTATTACACTTTATAATGCCCCAACCTCATACAAAGGCCTGAAGCCTTCTGTAATACTGAACCTCTCTGTTACTCTGAATATGGTGAAGTTTGTTTCTTAGTTATGCAATATATGCAACTGCTCTGAGCTACCACAGATCAGCCTGCTGGGATAATTTGGCTGTGTGAGTCCTGCCCTAGGACAGCCCAAAAGTCTTCAGCTCCATAGTCATTCTTAAATGCATTTTAGGATGGGCTAGATATGATATATCTAAAATGAGGATGGCAGCAGTACAGAATGACTCATCTGTGCTCCCAGTAGCACCACGCAAGACTTGTCAATAGACTCTTGATTTTGCTCTATTTCAACAAAGTATGGGGAAAATGTACAGACCAAAAAGCATGCTTAAGGTCTGGTATTTATTTGAGAATATTTTGTGAAATGGGGCTTGCAATATGCTCTCCAGTCACAGTAATGTTTAACAGTGAGAAAAGCTGTGCAGTAAACAAGTGATTGTAATTGTCACAATGTATTTAAAAGATAAGTTTTCCCATTAAGCCGACAGAGATAATTAACAAACCTGAATATTTTATGGCTCATTAACTGTGGGTAGGCAAGTTCCTTACACAAATAATAACCCCTTTAAAACTTTGCCCAAATCAAACCTCCGTCGTGATGATAAAATACTGTAAATAAGTGAGCTGTTGCTTTTCATCTCTGTACACTAGTGGGTGTCTAAAGCAAACCTAGCAAACTTACTGTATTTGCTAGAAGAGCAACAGTCAATTTGATGAGCAAGTTAACTTTCCTGAGGTTTCCAACCAGTTTTGCAGGCTTGGGGTGCAGGAATAAGCTGCAGAACTTTTGGCTGCGCAGTTCAATGAAGCCTGAATGCCGCGACTTTGTCGTTCTCTCCAATACTCATAGTACTTGGGCAAACGCAGGCTACGCAGGTGAGTCATAAATTTCCTAAGTGAACAGTAACATATTAGGAACAATAGATGTTTTTTTCTTATATTATTAAGCAACCCTTTAAGTTTTATTTCCTGATATTTTGCTCACAGTGGTTTAATATTTATCTGGTGCTGGTATGTCACCAATTAAATGTTTAATCAACAGAGAACAATTATTATCTTTATTCCTCGGTAGTCATAAATTTTTCACAGGCAGTTTGATACAGTTTTTGGAGAAGCATGCAAAACCTGTTTATTTACCAGGATGCATACAAAAAGACTCACATTCCAGTAACATGAAGGATTGTCTTCCTTTCTTGTACACAAAGGTGATCACAAAATAGCTTCTGTACCTCATTCAGAAAGAAGCCGCTTTGGACAATATACTTGAATCATTCCTTAAAGATGTCAAACTTCAGTGGGAGATGAGAGCGCTTAGCAAGTAGCGGGGCAGGCAATAATTCCCCCTGCATGAGCCACAAGGTAAACTGGAATGGGGTCCTGAAGGGATGAACTGAGGTGGCCAAACTTAACCCTGGCTGTGGAACCAGTCTGTTCTTCCATTTTTGATGGCAGGTATGAAGAGTGGGATATCAGTAAAACTTGAGTTTTGTCTCTGGTTAACCCCAATTTAAACAACACATTAGTCTCAAGCACAGTCTGTCCCCACCCCTGTTCCATTCATAGATGCAAAGAAAATTAATAGCCTGGAGTCTCTTTCAACTAGAAATCTCTTCACCCTCCTTTGAAGTTATTTTGTGACATACTGCAAATTCTAAATTCGTGTGATGAGTTGGAATCATCTAGCATCAGCAGCAAACTTAGGTATAGCACAGCGAAAAAAGGACTTTCACTGAACAGAAGAGTAAATGCTCTTTGGATTTGAACTAGAAACCTGTGCAAGGAAAATGTGTCATTAAGAGACAAGGGCAATGCACCAGGTTTATCATTTCAAACTAGTAGCACAGATGAAGCCTGCATTTGATACTGCTAAGTCATTACTTTCTTCTAGCAACCCTTGCCCAGCACTAGTTTGAAGCAAAAGTACAGCACCATAGTGGGATCAGCATTGGTGCTGCAGCGCATCGGCCTGACTCTTGTCCCCTAGCCCATTCATGGCAGAGTGATGGAAACACCAAAGAGGTGGTTGAGC
Source organism: Apteryx mantelli (assembly GCF_036417845.1). NCBI lineage: Eukaryota > Metazoa > Chordata > Aves > Apterygiformes > Apterygidae > Apteryx > Apteryx mantelli. The sequence goes on from NC_089978.1 coordinate 33,305,523, forward strand.
AGTGTGTGTGAGCAGGGAGTAAGTGCTTTGTAAAAGGCTCTGTGAAGAGAAAAGCTAAACCAGTACCTGGCATAGCTGAGAAACAGGGCCCTTGATACTTGTTAAAGATACGTATGCACCAGTTGAACGATACATCTTTGCAGCAAGCTCTGTCAACCAGAAATCAGAAAACAGCTTGTCAGGGTTTCCAAAGCTGACTTAGCTTCCAAGGGAGCTAAGTACCTCAGGCTTATTGAAATTTGAATTTGGGCTACATTGAAAAATCCAAAGCCATCATTGTCCAGTTCTCCAATGCCTAATCGGGACCCTACAAATATAGCCAAGGACAGAAAACAACTAGATGCCTGACATCCAGAGGAGCCAAGGGTTGATCTTTATTTGCTTGCAGGCAAATGCTGTTCTGGAGGCAATGCAAGGGTTATACAGTAGCACGGCAGGTCCTAGGTCATGTGAAGCGGAGCAAATGCTCCACAGCCGGCAGTGCAAACTGAAGGAGGGAGAAGCAGAGAGCCTGCAACTTCCTCCATCTGCTGGTACCTGCATATATGGGGATGAGCTGTTTCTGGGAAATGTGTTGCACCTACAGTGTGCTGTGGATGGATGGAAGGCCAAAGTGGGAGATTTTATTAAATTTGATGTGTTGTGCTTTATAAAGGATAAAGATGCCAGAGAAAACAGTGTGATCAAGTAACCGGGGATTATTTGCAAGCAACAGGAAAGCCATTTTGTTTCCTCTGTAATAGGAGACCAGCAATGTGAAGATGTTAGACATATATTGGACTGGAGTATCTAGCATTTCCTACCTTGTGTGACCACATGAACCTCTGCAAAGTGGTTTTAAATATCCTGCCCTCTGAACAGCAGTATTTGATACCCAGGCCCTGTTCTTTGGCATGGCGGGAAGCCACTAAGCAATGAATAGATCAGAGACAGAGAAGGATCAGTCTCTTACAATGGGGTAAACTTGTCTTTGGACAGCTTTACATGTCTCCAACATGAGCGCTTGAACTGATGTCTTGAACCATATGGGGGCAGCACACACTATATTCATGAAACAGCTCAAGCTTCTTATGTGTGGTAACAGCAAACCAGCATTGTGGAAGTAGAAGGTGCCTTATCACTACATAATCCGTGACAGATGTGTTTCAACCCATGTGGAGAAAAAAATGTTTGAGAAGCAAGCTACATCGTTCAACACAGCAGGAGATAAAATAAGATGTTAACAGGCTCCTTATGTAAGCTACCCAGCAAGTATGAAGGATTAGATCTTTTCTGAAAAGCTTCCTGATAACAGCACCTGCTGAGATCTGGAAATTCCTGGCTTTTAGCTCATTCAAATGCAGACACAACTGGTTTCTATGTCCTGATTTACAGTTGCAGTACAAAGGGGCCAATCTCACATCCTTTAATCACATGCATAATCCTTTTGCTGCAGCTGGGTTTGAATAACAAGTTTATAACCAACCCATAGGAGCTGAAATTTAACCTGATATGATTGCTCAGGGTAGAGAATCATTGAAGCTCCTGGCTTGCTAGGCAGAAATGAAAGTGTCTCCACAAGTGAATAAAAGATTGTGAGTGGGGGTCATTCTTGCAGGATTTCAGCTGGATTTTGGCCTGTGTTATTCAGGAGGCTGGACTGCAGGATGACAGATGCCCCTTCCAGTCTTAAAAATCAAGGAAATATGCTTCAACTAGAAGGTTAATCTTCCTTTGAGCATTTCTTTGATTATAAATGGGACTATGTTGTTTGTATCACATGAAATGAGAAATGTTTCCACTGTGAACCTCACTTCATATTAACAATCTAATACAGCATCCACATGAATGGTATTGTGGCATCTCCATCACTGAAAATATTGAATATAGGATATTGAAAAATTGACAGGAGAAGCAACTGAGCGACCTGATGTAACTTCAAATTTGACTCTGCTTTGAGAAGGGTTTGGACCAGTGACCTCCATAGGTCCCTTCCAGCCTAAGTTATCCTATGATTTTTATGATTCTGTGGTCTAGACTATTAGGACTTTTGTTTCTTGGATTTCTTTGAAGGATAAATAGTCTGTTAAAAACAGAAAGAAATATTACTTGGGAAACAGGTAGATTAGTGTATGTTGGGCTGCACCATCCAGAGCACTGGACTTGCCTCTCGTTCTAGAATGAGAGCACTTCTGAAATAACAGCTAAGCTGTGGCAGAATGAGAAAGGAATAACTAAAATTCAATTCCAGGAAAAGCTGAGAGTGCCTAACATTGCTAAGCAAGCAAAAGAAACAAAGCATTTTAGAATTTGCCTGGTGTAATTCTTCTGTACACAGAAAAGCTAGACTTTCCACTCGTTATCCTGACAGAAGGGGTTTCAATTCTATTACTATAAATCTTTGTGCCTGAGCTAAGCTGTTTTTATTTATACAGGGTGGCTACTCTCCCTCAACCCCTCTCCCAAAAGACCTAGCTAAGCTTAATTTTATGGACGAAATTCTTTAAGTTCTTCGTTCTTAGAGTCTCCAGTCTTCTCTCATGGGGTCAGGCCCCACCACCATGAATAGACAGACCCATTGGACCAGCTGAACTATCAGTGCTTGCTCTCACCTGCGGAGGAGCTTCATCTCCATCCAGGTGTTCAGCACAAATTCCACACATTCTGAGTGAATATTTGTCCTTCCAATATACACTGCAGAAATACTAAAACAGACCTGCAAATGTCTCATGCAGGCATTCATACAGGGATGCTGAGAGAGAGCTGAAAGATCAGGCTGGAGGAGATACACGTGTAGAGTAGAATGCGCATAGTTATCCAAGAATCACTATAAAGTGGCCACATAATGAACTTCATCCTACTATTCAAGGAGAGTATTATTCTTCTGGACATGAATCTTGGTAGTGATCTTATTAATGTGTCCATTTGCTTTGATTACTATTGCCACCAGTTACCAAAATATACTCTAAAGCTAGACATCCTAAGCATTTCAATAATTGTTTTGTAATTTAAACGTCAATTCAAAACACATCACTCTCAGGTTTTACTGCCCACATGCACTGGTTTAGACTGGATGCATTCCAGAGCCAAAATATACTCTGACTGTATTTAACCTGCTTTCTAATTTCATCTGATATTTTACCTGTCAAGGAAAACTTCAGGCAAATTATGAGTCAGCATTCTCTTTCTTCCGTATTATACGCCAAGGATTTTAACCCAAGTCAGATATAAATGCTAGCACTTTAGGATCTGCATTGCTATGGGCTATATCACTTGCACACAAACTGAGCAGTTGGATGGCTGAAAGAAGCAACAATGTGCTCTGGCAAGCACATTAGAATAAATGAGGGGGCAATAGGATGCTCAGATTGCTGCCTCTCTGTCAGGGGTGATGTGATCCCTCCATGAAAAGTTCCTCCTGGCTGTTGTGGGCACTGCAGGGGAGAGAGTGAAAACCTTACCCAGCCTCTATCAACCTTACAGTGCTGCAGCTCCCTGAGAAAGGAAATGCTGTTTGAGCAAGTTCTTAGGCAGTACAGTTTAAAGTCACAAGGATTTTTAATTTCAGTCCTCCATATTTCAGTGAGCTTGAATCCCCTGTGAATTCTTTCTCTGTGCACCTGTATAGGTGATCAAAATCTAACTGTAAATGGACCATAGTTATTATTGCTTTGTTTTTGCTTAATTTCTGATAGCATCATATGGTACCAAATTGCTGTCAAACATCATTATGTCTTTGAGCTGCCTGTGACCTGCTTCCATACCCCAGGGAAGCTGCCAATTTCCTGTCTCAGCAGCCCTAAGCTATGCTCATCAATACCCCAAGTCCTGATTATCTAATCTTATTTCTTATTGTTAGGATAATATAATGCAATCTTTGGCAATGTAGCCTATGAATTCCTTTTTTGGGAGCAGTCACTAGAACTGTCCAGTAAGGGGATAGAAGGAAACTGAGGCTACTCAAGGCTCACAAATAAACAACTCCACCATAATAATTATTTATTCCCTATGGCAGAGAAGAATGGGAGAAACAGACTTCAGGGAGAGCAACTCAGAGTTGGGGGAATAATTCCTTCCAAGTTAATCCAGGCATACCATGGAAATATCTCTGTAGTTGATTGTTCTGCATAGATGCCATTCTTAATTTGTAAATACCCAGCACCAGGGACCACGAGAGTATCTCATACTGACTCATGCATTCCTTCATGAGTTATTTATAAATAAGTGGTACTATCTAATTCTGGTAACAAAAATGCCTCATGTAAAATTAATAGAAGCAAAACCCAGAAGGATCTTTCTGCATTAAGAACCTGTCCCTCAAAAGGAGTTAGCTGAGTCAGCTGATAAAGCTTAACAAGGTATGTTCCCGGTTACTCAGGGTGCCTACTAAGGGAAAGTGCTGGGCACCTAACCTCTTATTCTTTGTTTCTGAGGACCGAAGAAACAATTCCCTGAGCAGTAAGAGTCAGAACATTTTTTTCCATTGACTGTATACAATAGATCAGCTAATGAGACATTACAACATTTGCTTCTTTTTATATTTATGTGATTTACAAGAAACAGTAAAGTACCCAGAATCCCAACAAGCTTTTCCTTATATTAATAACACAAATATTCAGTGCACTTCTGAGCAGAGCTGGGGGAAAGTGGTCAGGGAGAAATCAGACTTTTTGTGATACTGGAACGGGTGCATTTCTAGATGAAGGGGAATGAATTTTGAAAGAGAAGAAGTCACGTGAGTCTCACCTTGCCATCACCTCCTACTTCTTAGAATGAACTCAGATCAAAACAAGGCATCTGCTCCAACTGCAGGTGGTTTATAAGGGAGCCTAAAGAGAGCAGCCTCTCCAATTGAGGTTATCCTTTGACGATACTTGAATGGTGAGTGGTTAAGAAGTGTTTACAAAGACGAGAGTGCCAACGCCAGAGGTGGGAAAGGTCCATTTGAGAATGCTGTGGACAGGGACCAGACATCCCCCTGGGGCACGGGAGTCCTCAGCTGCTATCAGAGTGTGTATCAGACAGAGAAAGGAAACAAATTTATGTCCTTCACACCCTAAGGAAGTGCCCTTACCACTGGGTGAGGAGGGATCCTCTCCTCAGTAGTTTTGTGAACTGGACTCATGTCCCATCCCTGGTACACTGCTTTTATTAAAATGCTCAGGAGGACAAATGTTTTCTTACACCCAGTGCTTTTTTTCCATAGATTCACTTAAAACTCCAGGAAGGTTTGGTTGTGAACTAACATAAACACAAACACATTATTTTTTCATTCAACAGCTAGGAAGAAAAATAAGTGATTAAGACAGCTATTGTAAAGATTATTTCCTTAGCTGGTTAAGTTGCAGTCTCTGTAAAGCACGTGGATTTATTCCAAGTGACGTAAATAAAGCCTGGATAGCAAGGACTTCCCCTGAATGAAATGGTCAATACCTGGCCTAATGTAGTCGAAGGAAAGACCTAGCAGGTACCGTTACTGTGAATTATTCACCAGGCTGAACTTCAATAAGGTTTAAACCTGAGAGAATTCCTCCTGGCCTCCACAGCCGTATGTCACATTAAACATGGAAATGGTGTTTGTAGGGTGGGCTCAACTACAAATGATGGTCAAAGGCAAGGAGAGAGCCTTACCAGTGTATCTGTCTGTCCCACTATCCCCTCACCGAGCTGTCCCAGTGACAGGCATGGTTTCCCTTAACCTTTTGACAGCTATGACTTGGATCGAGAAGCCAACCCTCCTTTCCCAGCCTCAGCCCAAACACCAGTTGAAATGAAGTCAGCTGCCTTGATCACAGGGCAGCCGCTCTGGATCCGGACGTGACCTGTGGGCTGACTACCTGGCCGTGGCTCGGCCAGCCCCATCACCATGGCCCTGCCGGCCATCACTGGGCTGTGTCTGGCTCTGGTTACCCTCACTGGGCCATCCCTGCTCACCTTGCTGGGGGCTGCGGTCCTGGGCCTGTACTGACCAGACCACCATCTCCAGCAGCTTGCTGGCAGGGAGGAAAGGGCCAAGCCAACTAAATAGTGTCAAGAGCTTCTTTCCAGTATGATAGCTCCTTTTGGGTTCTCAATAATTGTAAATAAAATAGGAATGGGCACTAGGCTGTCTTGTGATCCATTTGATCGGTGACTATGCAAGTGTGTCCTCCCTCCAGCACTGGTTGCCCTGCTCAGAGGGACTCTCAGGTTATGGAGGCCTTCCTGGCCTCTTAGTTGTTGTAGAGAGCACAGATGCCGGTGAGCGACAGACCTGCAGTACTCCCACATGCTGTCACCCTGTGCTTTTGTGTACCATTCCTGCCATGGCTCCAGCAGCTGCGGTATTCAGGTCATCTTCTGCACCTTGTTTTGTCAGTGATGACTCCAAGTACACTGTAAAGCAGACCCAGAGTGTTAACCCATAATGCCCCTTGCCTTGTCACCGTATTAACGATTTGTACATTTCTAGGTTTCAACTGTGTCATATTCTATGTCTCCTTCAAGCCTAGCCACAAACCGTCCAGTGCACCAAATGCTGCCCTAGTTGTACAACAACCTCCATGGTAGAAAAAAGCCAGTTCAAATCCGTCCTGAGTTTTGTTGGCTCCTGTGGGCAAGACAAACTCATCTGTGTCCTGTACTGCCCCAAATTTAAATATGGGGACAAAGGACTCAATAAAGTTAATGGCACCCCGGTCAAGTCTGTGTGGGGATACCCCACCACTGAAAAGGCAGCCAAGGCACATGTCCTGATGCTCTCAGTGCCCTTACATTCAGTGACACTCATGAAGTCAGTGACTGCTCTGCTCCTTCTGTGAGCAGATGCACAATATCCCCTTTTGATATCAAGATGTGCTATCTGCATCTGGGGGAGATTATTTCCAGTAAGATTAAAGGATTATCGTTAAGATTTTTGATCACTTCACTGCAAAATATTCTCATATGATGCATATATTTAGGCTCTGCCAAGAAGAAACTGAAGGCAACCAGAAACACTGGCAAGAAGAGAGATTCAAGTCTTTAATGAAGTCTGATACAAGGCAGGTAGAAAGCTGTGCAAAAACAGAGCCAGAAGCATTCCCAATGCAGTTCTGATTTCCAGGATTTCCACTGTCACTTGCACAAAGAGTGTGACATGTTTTGAAACTCATTGCTTTGGATTGAAAAGAAAGGAGAGCCATTTGTCTAGATTCCTGTTGATAATAATATGTGCTATAACTATACCAAAATGTATGGTAGCACCAGAATCTGTAGTGTAGAGGTGATATTCACACCGTTGACTGGAAGCCATTGTAGGGACTGAGCTCATCTGAGCTGAATCTCCCTTCGAGAAGTTCTCACACCTCTCTCTTAACTGAGGACGGTTAGGCTTCAAACTGTGGTCCTTTGATTTACACTTAAGTGCAACAGCCTGCGGTGGATAATGTGAATACCTCCACTACTCTCCAGTCCAAAACTCATTAAAATCCACTGGAAACTTTTCACTGACTTCACTGAAGACTGTATTTGTCCTTCAGTTGTGGAAAGATGTCCAGCATAGGATCACTCTCAGTGTATTTTCTCCTGTTGCTTTACAGTCCAGTTCAACACTCTCTAAATATCCCCCTCCCTCCCCAAAGGGCTATTTTATTCTCCTACCTGTCCTTACTTAATAGTGCAATGGCTCATACCCATCAGTCAAAAAACAGTACTCACAGTTAGTAACAGGAAACACTCATGTTTCAAGGAAAAAAAAGCCTATCTAATGTGATCATATTCAAGCATCTAAATTGTTGTGGCACAAGCCTTTCAGAAATGAGTGAATAAAAGAACTGTAAAAGTGAGGCTGTATTTTTCAGGAAGGTGGGAGAAGTCAAGAGGAAAATTGCTTTGTGTTATACTTTTGAATAAAAGCATAAAATTTACAAGGAATATAATTTAAAATAATGCTGCCATAGCAGCAATAATAAGAACACAACAACTACTCCTCTTGACGAATTACATGTTGTATCATTTTTTCAGGATATATAAGTATCCGTGGACCAAACTTCTGGGTGCTGTAAAAAGAATTTGAAACCAAATAGTTTTCTTGATTAATTCCATTCAGTAATGATATATTACTGGAAAAAAAATGAGACTCATCAGCCTTTTCACTCACGGCTTGAATAATTTCTCCTTATTAGGCAAGGCCTGAAGAGAGCAAAAAGTCATTTGCTGAGCCCCGATGGTCAGACTCAGAACTTCTGTGACTCAAATGAAAAGTCAAATTCTTTAGCAAAGGGCATTATATGCTGGTGTCCATACATTCAAGCAAAGCAAAAACAACTCATCTTTCCCAGCAGCACAGTCATACAACAATACATCTCAGAGGTCTCATCTACAACAAGAGAACTACCTCTCATTTGATGCTGTCAGCATGTAGAGCGCTAAACACAACTGTACTGGCTGGTATCAGCAAGGCATAGGGTAGCACAGGCTATATTTGTTACTGCTTCAGAAACTGCTGACAAAATTTTAAGTATAAGCCCATTTCAAAACCAAGGTGTGATGGCATCTTCCAAAATGATGCAAAACTCACTTTGTTCTGTTGATTTAAACTTCCAGTTAAATGTTGTTCTGCACCAGTACTCCCATAATTGTTGTCTCTAGAGGGTAATTTTCCAAGGATCGGAGACAGGAGCTGTGCAAACAATTGATTTTTTCAGCAATTTGGCTGCACTGAAAAATTGAGACTGAAATGAGTTGCAGTCTCTATCAAATGATAGTTTTTCATTTTTTCACATTTAAACAACAGAGAAATTAATTTCAGAGCAAAATCCGTTTCAGGATTCAAATCTTTGTTCAATTCAAAATGGAAGGTTTTCCTTTGATTTTGGGATTTTAATCTGTTTAAAGCCTTTAAGATTAAATTTTTAATGTTTTCATTTCACTCTTCCCCTCTTCCTGGGTGTGAAACTATTGCAGAATTTTACTTATATTTGCAGACAGTTTTGTTCCCCTTATCCCTTTCCCCTAGTTTCATTTTCCAGGTAAAGAAAAAAGAAAAACACCTCCTCACACAAAATTACCCACTCTGCTCCCAGTAGCCAGACGTCAACCAGACAAAGCTGGGGCTCTCTCAGTACTGTGAATTGAATCCACGCTCCTCAGTTTGTCCACTAAATGTGCCTCTCCTAACCTTGCTTTGGGAGAGGGAGGATGCTTTCTGGCCACATTTTCATATGCAGTGTCAGCATCAATCAGTTATCAGTGACAGCTCCTGGAGAGTGGGTGAAGGGCCAGAAGACTGGGAAAGGACATATAGGGTGCCTACCTTTATAAAGGAGGGGAAAGGAGCTGAAGGATTAAAAATCAATTAGCTTAAATCAGTTTCCCACAGGAAAACATTACATGCTGTGAGTATGCAAGGGGCGAGCAGTAGGAATTGATATTTGTCATTACATTTCTATCAGATTCAAAGCCTGTACTTCCAACAATAGTAATACGTTGACACTTCAGCTGGATTGCTGAAGGATTGCTGTAGCTATATCACAATACAGCAGGAAATGTCACAATTGTTACTGACTGACACACACAGTAGTTATTTTGATACCTGCAGATCTCCATGGGGAATGGAATGCCACTGCATGAATTTTGTGTTTCTTTTCTTTTCTCCTTATTCAAGCCAAGTATAAAGGAAGCCTGCCAGCTGCCAGCACACAGAGGAATGTGCAGCCTGGGCTGGTGCAAAGTTTACTGCCCTGCCCCATGATCATGAAAGAGAGCAGCCTGTGCAGCAGTGACACGAGCGCCCTTACTGCCTATTCCTCACCAGAGGCTGCAGTAGCATGGAGGATCACAGGTCCCCTATTCCCTCTGCCCATGCTGCTGGCTGGAAATGCCTGTCGGCAGAGGAGCAGGGTGGACAACTGGATTTGTAGTGTCCTAAACCAGATGAGTTTAGCTACAGTTGCAAAAATATGTTATTACACAGCCCCCACAAAAGGGAGACAGCCCTTGGCCATGGCACCAGATAAGAGTACACCTTCCAGCCTGTGGTTCCACATTCTGGCTTTTCTCCCCATGTCACCCAACAGTAACTGTCACCTTGCAAACCTCAACTGTCTACTTTGTGGCTACCCCTTTGTCCCCAGATTTCTGCCCCCTAAGCAACTGCCTACATGGCCTATTCATGAAGCCAGATGTCCCGGCCACTTCAAGTAGCTCTCTGAGTTTCTTGGTGTCCATTGCTTGTCCCTATGCAGAAATGCTGCCTGAATATTTAACTAACAAACAGACACATACTTCAATATAAAGTCAATATTTTAAGTGAATCCAACATGGGGAATACTACAATCAAAACTGATGACATATAACAGGTAGAACCTCTTGAGAGGAATAGACTTCATTTACTCACAGTCAACTAGATGATAAAATACAAGAGCATTAATGAAAGAACAGAATGCAAAGAAGGAGGTAATAGCTATTTAAAGGTACCAATGAGAAAATGGTAAAGGGGGTTGGGCTTCACACTACCTGTGGCTAAAGATCCCAGGGTTATCTAGGTGTTTTAGGACAAGGTGGCACATTTTACATAGTATGCAATGGGTAGGTGAGTGGGACAAACCCCATAGCATTTAGATGTTTGCCAGACTTTCCTTAAGTCTTTTGAAGACTTTCTCAGCATATTTCACCTTACTCCCACCTGTTACTATTTGTTGATCAGCTCCATTACAGGAGCACATGTGGGAAGCTTAGGGGTGCAAGCTGCATAATTTACAGAGAAAGAATTTCTTCATCTTATCTTCACTGAAAAGGTCAGAAGAAATGATCTTACGGGAAAACCAGTAACATGGTAAAGCTTCCTGGTGTTGTAGAAAAACCTGTTTAAAGTATATCTCAAGACTGAAGGTTGCTGATTTGATGCAGTCCTAGGTGAAAAGGCAGCTGAGATTACAGGATGTTGTACTTGGGTCTTCTCTTTGCACTGGGATAGACAGGGTTTTCTGTAGCTGCCTCAGCGGAAATGATCTTCATTCAGGGAGTCTGCATACTCACAGACACTTTGTTAAATGACCAAAGGCCTGGAAATAACACTTACTAAATAATGAGTAGTGTAGGAAGCTGCAAGTGGTAGCAAGTATGTTTTGGGGGGTGAACAGACCTGTAGAAGCCAATTTCTGGACCAAAATCTGAAAGATGTTTGAGTTTTTGCATTTCTGCCACTGTGAGTGAAAAGCTGTTTGTGCTAATGTCTGGTCTCATTCAGTAGAGACTGGGTCCTGTTGAGTCTGAAGTTGTGTGAAGGAGAAGAAACCATTGCTAGAAGTCTCTTCAGCTGTTGTCTTCAGAGTCTTGCTAAAATCCTTGAGAGTCTGACAAACAGGAGCATTGCAGAGGCTGTCAGGTGTGACCCTGGCAGTGCTCCCAATAATTAAAGCAGTCAGTCATGTTCAGCAGAACTTGCTGCCATTAACATCTTTCACGCAAGCTCCCCTTTCCACTCTCCGCAGTGTGGCATGGAGACACAGACTGACTTCAGTGAGTCACAGCTTTTCCTCTTTGCATTCAATTTGCTTGGGAGAGCTATTTCCAGAAGGCAAGCACTTTTTCAACCCGCCAGTCCTTCCTACTTTTTCACAGTAAGAAGCCAGTTGTTTAGTGATGCCTTCTGACAACATCCCCCCACCGAGGGGAAGACACTGAGACCACCTTGAGGAAAGGCAGCTCACACCTGAGGTAGCATTTCAGTGCAAATGAAAAGTGTTAGACCCATGTTCTTGCTCTTCTGGGCCTGTGAATTGAGCATTTGGGGTACTGATGGCATCCACAGATTTAAAAAGCATCTCACAGCTCAGATTCATGTCATTCTTGGCTGATAAGTGATTTTATAAAATCACTTGCAGCAATGAAAATCATAGTGAAGTTTGGGTTTTAGCCCGTGGCAAGACTCCTACTGACTTCACCGGAGATGGGCTCGTGTCCTCAGGGGAATGTGTTAAAGGGAATGAGCACAGGCATGTAAGTGGGCGTGTGCTTTTATTTGTAAGACCATTTTTCTACAGTTTTATTTTTTTAAGCAGATATTTAAGACAAATTGGCAATTACCTAGAATCACAGTAGATTGAGGTTAGATGCCCACTGACTGCAGAATTATGTTACTAGCCCAGTGACAAAAAGCAGTTGAGCCGTAAAATAATGGAGCACATAAGAGCTAAGCGAAAGGGGCAGAATGGTAGTTGCGGAGATTTTAACTGCACTATGACACGGTGAGGTATGTGAACTGGAGCAAATAGAGCTGGAGGATACATTTCTGGAACTATTATTTTTAATGCAATGCAAAACATCCAATGACAAGGATGGAAGTTACACTTCAATGCAACAGAAGATGATTCAGACAGTAACAAAGGTCAGATGAGGAGAATCTGGGGAAAGCTATTAAGACAGATGCTTATGTGATGCCTTTTATCAACTCCTTGTTTGGTTCTGAACAAAAAAATGAAGATAAAGTGAGACCTCCTTTTGGAGTGTGTGGTTTGAAAGGTTGCCTAGGCTAGTCTAAAACAGGAGCTGGCTGTTTGTTAGGAGGAAAAGAAGATCCTTGCTATGGCATTTAAACCTTTAATGGGTGTAGGTCAAGTCAGCTTGATAACTACATCTAATCAAGGTAAAAAGCCTAGATCTGGAGTTCATCCCAGCCAACTGCGTCTAAAACACAATTTGTCCTGGCTGTATTAGGATTTTAGAATTAATTAATAGCTGTCAGACTTGAGTGACTGTCTGCAGGCACTGATGAGTTAGACCTCAAAAGACAAAATCCTGTGGGGAAGTCAGAATTAGTGTCCAAAATGAGCATGTGGAGCTTTAACAAGTGCTTTCTTGTCAGCAAAGTGATGCTTCTGCATCTGTCATGTAAGTGTAAGAAAAATAGTCCATAGAAGCATGAGGTGAGAAGATAAAATGAAGTGAAGTAAATGAAGGGTACATTTAGATTGAATTGTAACTATGCATGGAGACCTGAGGTTAGTTTATTTCATAAAAATCTTTCACCTCTGACAGTTTTAAACAATACCGTCAGAATGTAAGGGGCAAAATATCTGCCACCCCTAAAACGCTTTTTTTTTTGCTGGGTTCCTTATTATTTTGAGCCTGAGCTTGTGTATTTTATGTAGTCTCTGAATTAGGAGTCAGGGCCAAGAACTATAAGATTTCTTTGTCCTTCTCCATCAATTTTTAATATAGAATAGGGAATCTGGCCCTTTTGTCAAATAGTACCTAATTTATCTTATCCCAGCCTTCAGGTGGAAGTTGTCCAGCTCTATCAGATGTTGTAGCAAATGGACAGCACCAGCTCCTCAAAGGCATAAAGGGCACCCACAACATTAGAATTTGTGCTTGAATTATACTTAATGGCAGCACTTGATGTTAATCTATTGTCTGTGGAAAAGTGAAGCATTTTTATCTTACAGAGGGAAATTAGAGACACAGGAATTTTCAAGGAGCAAATATTTTAGAGGGCCCAAGATCCAAGTGTTCATTTTTTGCAAGGGCAAATTGCATCCACACTTCTGCATTTGTAGATTGTAATGTCTGTTGCAATTCCAAGCATTTGTTTCTCTCACCATGTGAGTCACATGGTAATGAGGTTACCAGCCATACAAGTCTCCAAAATGTCTCTGCAGTTGAGGTGTGTGGGTAAATCTGGGATGCAAAAAGAAAGAAAATGGGGCTATTCTCTCTGTGATCTCTCTGCATGTGCTATTACTTAAAGGAATAGGTAACAGATGCCAGGTCAGGACGCTTTGGTTTCAGTTATTCCTATCTGAATATCAGTAACTACCAATATAATAATTCAGTACTGAATAAAGGCTGCTTGGCAAACTTCAGCAAATCATTCCACCTTTCTGAACTTCAGTTTTGCCATCACTGGAAAAGTGATGATTTTACATATCATTTTTACATATAGTAAATTAGACAGGAGATAGAAAATCCACATTAGAGATTCCTTCCTTTCTGAGGGAAGGAATTTCTGGTACCGTACTAAACTTGCAAAACATTTCTGTTTCTAAGGATACATTTGAAGTAGCCCCCCCCCCCCCAAACTTCCATTATAATCAATGAGACAGAAATAGACTCATTTAAGCTGCCACTCCTCTCATCCTACTGTACACTACAATAGATCAGATGAGTCCCACCTTGAAAATACTGATGATGGCTATGAAGGCAATTTAGAGTGACTAGCTGTGATACAGACGTAACAGCTTATGAGGGCAGAATTACTCTCCAAATGACGCTCATGGAAAGAGAGTTAACAGCTCTGTGAACTTCACACCAATGAATCTTTCTAGTTTTTCTCAGGATTCGAGCTCAAAGTTATCTGACAAAATGGAATTTAACTATCAAAAAAACCCCAAAAGGTTAGATTAGGTATTAGAATACTGTATAGATTCAGTGCCAGAGAATAAAGAAGTACCTGGAGAGAGAGAAACATCTTTTGCGTCAGAGAAGGAGTGAGGAACAAAATGGCGGACTAGGATGGAAGTGAGTGAGAAAAGGGTTGGATAGAGAAGTTAAATCTTGTCTTGCCCATCTCCTTACTGTGGAAGTTGGCAGTAGAACTTCAAAGTTAGTAAAGAAGCGACTTTTGGGATGGGACCCAGTGAAACACTAAGGAAAGAGAAACACAGGTTGAAATATGTGAAGATAAACCATACCTAGTTACAAAATAGGCCTCCAGCTCAAAAGGGACACTGATGTCCTGTTGGAGGTGGCAGAGCCGAAGCATGTGCATGGCCTGTCAGATGAAGAGGACCTATAATACACGTGCAGGGAACTCGTACCCAGTTGCAGCAGTAGCTCATCTCCCAGCGTGTGTGAGGTAGCACCCAGTTGCACAGGGTACATGAAACGGTGTCCTCTATATGTGCACTCTGCAGAAGCCAAGGCCACCCAGTGCCTTAAGCCCACCTTGTAAAGATGACTGGAGAGCTCAGCACTGAGGAAGGAAAGGAAAGAAGAAGGAAAGAGCAGCAAACTCAGTGAACAGGTAAATTGCAAACATTTGGCAGGGAGGGCAGAACTGATGAGGATCAAGACAGGATGCATTGTTTGAACTTTGCAAAGTCAGCAGCAGAGCTCAGTGAGTTCAATAGACAACAGGAACAGGATTATTCTCAGATCTAAAGTGATCTCTTCAAACTATCTCTAAAGCTCAGGACATAAAGCAGCCCTTTTTGAAGCTTCAGAAAGACCACCCTGAATGAAGACTGAATTAACATGATAAGGGACTCTCAGCTTCTCCAGCAGCAACCAATCTCCTGATCCATGACTAAACAGAATAAATAAATCTTTGTGATAGTCACATAACGTACAGTTTGCATTGCCATCCTTCAGTCCCTTTTGCTACTCCAGCAAATTACAAGTCTCACAGTTTCTCCAGAAAGATTGCATTCCTATTTAGCATGCTTGTCACAGAGGCAGGAAGGCAGCCCTGCATGCTGAAAAACAATCTAGTTCTACTAAAGAAATGCATTTATAATTTTGTGCTATGCCAGGGCCCCTGTTTGCCACTTCAGACACAGTGTCCTAACTCTTTCATCTTAGTATCTCCTGTTTATCCTTTTTTTCACATTCTACACATTATTAAAAATCTTAATGATGCATAAATCTCACATCTGTCCCTATATGCTCCAAAGAATTGTTTGACTTCTTAGATAAATGTGGCATACCAGATAACACCCTAGAATATGGTCTTGTATAATTTGTTGAGGGCATTCAAGTCAATACTGAAGAACAGCTCAAAACTTGCTAAAGCACATTTTTAAGGCTTTCCTGAACCAGGTTTGCACTTCTCAATTGTTAAATCATTATTTTAAATCACAAGTAACTAAAACCAGCAGAAATAAAAAGTTCCTGGGAGGAACAGAGTCCTGTAAGAGCAGAGAATGTCCTAGAAGTTGACTTATCTCTAAAATATTTTCTTTTCAAATCTACCTGTGGATTTTGACACATATAATCAAGCTACTGGTTTCAGAAATTACACAAAGACTGTTTCAAAGACTTTCAGTGAACCTTTGACCGGTAAAAAATTAGAACAACAGTACAGTCGTGTTCAGGGAGGCCTTTTCTAGGTCTGAGTTTTAGGCTTTGCTTGAATAACATTGCTTTCTTGACTTTTTTTCCCCTTGTCTCTGTGGGTAGTTTCATTCATCTTGTTCTACATGTGACGTGTGTCCCTGCTAAACTGGCTCCCCGTTCTCTAACTAGTCACATCATTCTTGCTTACTGTCACTGTGCTAGCAAATGAGAAATCCCAGTGATCTCAGAAATTTTTATTTCTGCTTTGCAGGCATGAAGAGGCAGTGGAAACGACGGAGACATTAATGTTAAGGCCAAATGCCTGCTTTTTCCCTTTCTGAGTTTCTGCTCTCATCAGTGATCCACCAACAACCCCTATGGCTGTTCCTGTTACACTCAGACAGGTCCCAAAGTCAGCAAAATCCAGCATAATACTCTGGTTTATATTGAGTAAGTAGGATGTGGGATATGGACAATGAAATTTAAGCCAGACAAGCAAAAAAACCAGACTGACAAAAAACAGCCAAAAGACTGAAACAACAGACAGCATTTGGACAAGGGAAAGGTATTCAGTCAGAAAAGAAATGTTAGTTGGTAGAAAAGCTAATTTAGACTACATCAGGATCCCCCCAAAAGCCCGTAAAAGTTCTTTCTGACTCTTAAGATCTGTGAATACTGCTTGCAGACAAATAGATAAGTGCTAAGCTGTGAGTCAGACAGGGTTAGTAAAACATGATGGACCTTTTTTGTGGCCTTCAACAAGGGTCTCTTATCAGCTCTGCAAGCAATACTGACAATAACAGTGGGTGTGCAATGAGCAGCAAGCACAGTAACACTGCCTAGACTGCTGTGTGCAGATCCCACAAACTGGATCTGAAGATTTTAAAGATTTTTTTTTTTTTTTTTTGGTTTATCTCAGCTCCAGTGCACTCTCTTCAGTTTTTCTGGCATGTTCACATTCTGTCAAGACCCATGCCTTAGACAGCCTTTAACTCCATCCTCAGGGTCCTACTGGCTTACCAAAGGGTCAAAGTGTAAAACACTATAAGGTTTTCTACTCCATCATTCTGTATTTTAGGCAGTAAAAGGTAACTATGGATGGGGATTTGGGGTTTTATTGCCCACTAGGCTATTTGCTGAGAGGACCCTGCAGTTCTCTGAATGTGAATTAATTGGAAGAACTGTCACTAGGCTTTGAAATCAAAGCAGTCAGATCCTGTTGTGGCTTACCGATAAAAGACAACTGAAGGAGGACAAAGAAAACATCAAGACAGAGAAAAGGGCTTCATTCTTAGGCTTCAGGAAAGCATGGGGGGGCAGTGCATAGGGTTACCGTGGCTTGGAGAAACTGAAGCAGCAAGGGGACTAATCAGCCAAGCTCATTAAAGGAGGAATACAGGCGGCAGAATGTGTGCCTGCTGGTAGGAGTCACTTCAGAGAGAAGAGTCTACAGAGCCTGGAAAATGTCATGGTGCTGCCACGGCCGCCAGCTCCCTGCCTGCCTGCAGTTGTGGGGGCCTGTCCAGAGGGGGATTCCCAGGCTGGAGACATCTGCTGAAGCCCTGGTCTTGGTTTGTTTAGACCATCACTGGCTTATTCCTGTTGAAGGAAGGTGGCAGGATGTGCAACATGGTGCAAAAAGCTGGGGCACTCCTCCAGGGAGCCACAGGGAAAGCCAGCCCAGTGCAGAGTGGCTGAGGATGCAGGGACTGAATTCAGAGAGTGCTTCCTGAGCTGCTGAGCAGCAGGCATGAGGTGGAAGGGCAGCCAGCAATGCTGTGGTGTGCTGTGCCCTATTCGGTTAGATCCAGAATAGCCATGCAGGCCCGGAGCCTATGGAAGGAGATCCGTATGATCAGATGACTAGAAAAGAAAAACTAAGATTAATCTGCAAAAGTTTCCTTCTGGCCTCGTTATCACTCTGGGAGGTAGAAAGAAGACTTCCAGAGCTCAATGTGAGATTCTGTTTGATAAATAATTTTCCAGCAGGGTACAGCTGGAAAGGTGGATGAAAAGACTCTGAGAAAAGGGCAGAAGCTGGCCACTTAGCCATGAAAACAACTTCAAATTAGGTTTGGAGATGGACAGAGACAAAAACTGTGATAGAAGCTTAAAGGGTTCCCCCACATGCACACCTGTAACACTTCTGTGTCCTTTGAACATCCAGGCTCCAAATAGACTTTGGAAACCACGTATGACAACTGTGCAGACCACCCAGGGACAGGAAATACCTTCCTTTATCTTCAGAGGATGAGGAGGTCCACCCCTTCCTCTGAAAGGACCAAACTAGCACAACCTCACCTTCAGTGACCTTGAACCATAGACGAAATCTGACTTTTACATTCACTCCCATCTCCCCCACAAAATCAGAAGAAATTAATGAAAATATACAAGTCGATTGGTGAAAAATAAGCAGTTTGGCAGAACAATTTTCCCTCTCCTCCCCACCCCTGCCCCTCAATGTCCTCCTCCATTGACGCAACATAATCATATTCATATTCCTTGCTATCTGCCTACACTAGGGAGGGTGGTACCAAGGGGATAGATACACGGAGGCCTGGGGCAACAAATGGTGGCATGGCAGTGAATGTGAGTCAGTACAGGTCAGAGAGGTGGGGAAAAAGTACCTGAGGGGTAGAACGTCCTGGGAAAACTAAAAAAAGAGGTTGAAAGGTTGAACATGAAAGAAAACAATTTTAAAATTCAGCACAGAGAGGACTGGAAGAAGGGAAAGCAAACAAGAGAGCTTGAGAGGGGGGAAAAAGCTTGGAGAAGAATGAGTGGAAATGGGAGAGAACACAACACAGGACACTGAGAAGGGAGGCAACAGAGAGAAAGAACAATACTGCTGTTTAGAAAACAGGTTTGAAAGAAAAGGAGAGGAGGAGGAGCATGAAACCCGGATACGAAGGCAATGATATAAAAAGAAAGCTAAGGAAGAAACAAACACATGCAGCTTTTCACATATCCTCTAGCTTCTAACTGTGTAATATTCTGGAGTCCCCCAGAAGAGACCATATAAAACTCAGAGTGCACAGAAAAATACATGTGTGAGCAGGGTAGCATTAGTCTATTTTTACTTCTCATTCCCAGTTTTGCCATCTGTGGTATCATGCTGGGTCCTTATGTCATGCCCATAGATAACAGAGTTATAAACCTAGTCAGAAGATTTTGTATCGCATGTTTTGCCAATATAACTTTCCCATTATAAGTGCTATTTCACTCCAAGGTTCGTAAAGGAAATCTGGATGATTAATGCTGTAGATGTCGGTGGTGAGGAGAGGTTGAGGAGAGGTGAATCCCATCCACATAGCATGGTTCAATAAAAGAAACCTTATGGTATAGGAAATTGAGAAAGCAATAGACTGGCATGGTAGACAAGTGGGGTCGTTCCTTTTGCTCTATGTGAAAGTGCAGAGGAAGCACTGTCAGTATCATAGTACACAAAGTTTGAAAGAGTGTGCATCCATGGAAAAGGTATGGGTTCACTTCAGAATTAGTATCACAAGAGCCAGGAGAAGCTGAAGCATTTTCAAGTGAGCAGAGAAAAATCTCTGTGCCACATAGGAGGGTGGTGGGGAGAACAGGTGGATCCCAAAGGTCCTAAAGGAGTTTGTAACAGCTGCATTTCAATAATCCAAGAAAAATAATGGAATAACAGAGAAAATATGCAGAAACAAGGGTTCCTCTACAGAACTTTGCCTGAGACAGAAAATTGCCAGGAGGCTGACTTGCCAAGGGAATCTTTGGTTAAAACTAATGTGTGTGTGGGTTATGTTTGGAAAGGAAGGGGAAGGCAGAAGGAGTATGGGGGGTGGGAATGCATGTTTTCCACTGGTAATTCCAGTTGACAGCTCTGTAGAGAGGGTTTGATGAACAAGTCTGTCCAGACTTGGGAAAGGACATCAGTTACCAACTTGGGTGTGGATACCGAACTGGTAGGGAGCGGAGGCATTTAAATTGGAGGATGACTAAAACCCCTACTTCCTTCAAGAATGCAATAAATGAATGCTACTCCTTTTTTTCACTGAGATCTTCCTGTCATTTCATACCTTTTATAAATGTCTCATCAAGTGGCTTATCCTGAGATGACACAAGAGGCACTTTGTGAGGTGTTTGGCAGTGTCTGCTAGGTTAGAAAACATATTATAATTTGAACTATGATAAGAAGTGACAAGAAAATGGGCAAGATTTCATGTACTTTATTTTTAAAGGCATAAAACATTCTTTCTTAAATTGGTAAGAAAAACAACAGAAGAACACAATCAGTCTGACTTGAAATTCTGTGCCATATTTTATAAATCAAAACACACCATTAAATCCATGTTATAAACTACAGGAACTGACGACAAGCCTCATGAAAGAATCAATACTGATAGTGCTTTTAATAAGGACTAGAGAATAAAATAATGTCTCTTCAATGAAAAAGAAGGTGGGAGGGTAGAAGAATGTGTCACAAAAAGCAATAAAAAACTGAAAGTAGAAGACGGTGTACTGGACTCATGGAGTGGATACTGCTAAAAGCATTGGACCTTGATTTATATTACTGGGTAGTGGATGGTTGGGTCTGAAATGTCTTTCATATTTCTTTACCTCATCCAAAACCTCCTCAGAGCTGAATGAATCAGAATCTCAGTGGATATGTTACAAGGCCATTTGTCTACTTATGGGTGGGTGCAGGCAAGCAGAGGGTCTCACTAAGACCCTGTGGTCTTCCCTGTGGGATCCCATGGCACATGGTCTTCTTGCCCTGCAGGACCCCATGGCACATCACAGTCAGACAGAGGATGCAAATGAGAAATTTGCTCCTCTCATTCTTGTCACAGCCACTGTTTATGGGTTGCAGATGTTCTGCTCAAGACAGTAACTGATCACGTGGTGGGAACTAGCTGTATTAAGACCCAGCGTAGATACTCCTGATTTTCTTGTTTATTTCCTGAGAGGGCAACTGTAGTTGGAAGCATCTGGGGAGAGGATGCTGGCTTCAGAGGGTCTGCTGATCTGGGCCTCCTCCTCCTCTGCTCTTCAAAAGGAGGTGAGAAGGAGAAATGTGAGAAATGATGGCTGTGTTGTTTGGCTGTGACTCATGGTGATACTGCTGACACTCCTCTCTGGCCCCTGCAGTAACATCTGCTCTAGAGGCTGAGTCTTGCTGATTCCCAGGCAAAGTTTATGATGTCCCTTATAAGCTCTACTTTAAGAATTTTGTGAGATTTATGTAATTATGCAGGTCTTCAGCTCAGAAGTGCAGTTTCCTCCATCAGTCCCTGAAGCTACAGGCCATGCAGGACTCTTTTGCTCTCAATGCATTGTTGGAGATGATTCTTCTCCAGCACAGGCTCCCAGTGACAGTCCTTTGAATCCAAATCTGACTAGATCTCTAATAAAACCGTGACACTGGAACAACATTTCAGCTGCAGAAGACAGGAAAGATGTTGCAGTCAAACTGATTGGTTTTATCTACAAAATAATAGTGTTAACACTTGGGACAGACTTTTAATTAAAGTCAGTGTTATGGCCATTCATACTTTGATGGAAAACCCTAGATGTTTGTGAGGTGTTATTATAATTGGAATTCTGGACCTTTAAGAATTTGTTTTACAAGAAAGGAACTTTTGGGGTATAAATATGTGTAAAAATACTGTTTTTTAGTAAATTTTAAATGTAAATATTCCCTTGCATTCTTTAGTTATGAGAAACAGACACAACTATTTTGACATCCTATGAAAAATGAATACAAAATGAACTAAGTTTGGAAATATTAGTGGTCACTTGCAGTTTCTCAGTGAAAGTTTATTTGTTTGTTTCTTTGTTTTCATTTTTCAGCTACTGCATATCTGGAATGCTAATGTACATGTTTAGGTAGCAGCTACAAGTAAAGAAACATAAAGGAAAATCAATAGATTTTCAAATATAGAGGGTACTTCATGGTAGGAAAAACTGAGCAGAAGGGCAGCATGGGAAAAAGTAACAAGACAAATACAGAACTTTTCCTGTATATTAATGCCAGCAAGACACAAAAGGGATTCCATATCTGTTGAAGATATTGATTTCAGCAGATATTGGTTCAGATCTAGAGATACTTGGTTTGACTCTGAAGAAATTTAGCATGAGAGCTCCCTAGAAGACTTCTGCTTTCTCAAGAGCAGCCAAACATCTCTAAGGTGATTTTCTGGTTGGCTGGCTACATTATACATCATGTTTTTTAAAGACTTGTCTTTGTGTCTAAGAAAGATTCACAGCTCTTCATGTCTTTGCCTAATGAATGTGCACAGCTGTCCTGAGCACAGCTGGTTTCCCATTCCACATGCACATTCAAGATATCCAGGAAGCTCCCTTTCTGCCTTAGGACAAAAATAAACATCTTTCACAAGCTCTTCTGATAGAGAAGGGGTCATATTAAATAGATAGCATCCTAGTGGTTACAGCATCTCACCACGCTGTGGATAAAGCTAGCTGAAGTTTGCTGTGCTTGCTTAAGTAGGGACTAAAGCTGTGCTCCTCCATGTTGCAAGTGGCAGCAGCAGCACAGCAGAACCTCTCCTTGAGCAGGGACACCTCTCAAGGTTGCTCCTCGAGGTCGAGAGATTCCTTACCCACGACAGATCAGCTGTAAGTGACTAATAGAGCACTGAAACTTTGCAAACTTTGCTAAGTTGCATCTCTGATTGACTGTGCAGATAATACTTTAGACATAAACTGTTGACCAAGTCTGGGACTAAGACTGGATCCAGCCACACCCAGACTCCTCTGAGGAGGAGTTTGGAAAGCAAAGGGGTCCATTCTGAGCCTCATGACTCAACGGGAGGGTCCCCTTGACAATTCTGTCTGACTCTTCCCTCCATGCAGTAAATAACCGAGCGTACCTTGCCATTGAATCTTGTTAAATCACTGTTTTATCTGCGATTGATCTTTGTTACATCACTGTCTTATCTCAATAAAAGATATTGATGCTTCTCTCTTATGAGTGAAGTGCGTCACTTGTCTGCAACACCCTGACACCAGCTGGATCATCTTAGAGAGGTCTGGATTACCCAAATCCTCCAGCTTCTTTTTGGTAGTCAGTCACTTCCCTAACATGAGCGTCAATAGGGTTTTTCTGTCACAGGACACCTTCAAGTTATTTCTGCCAGGCAGAGGAATGCTCTGACCATCCCTCCTTTGTATAGCATTGCGCTTTATTTAGAAAGTGGTTATTATAACCACTCATTACATTTGTTTGAGAAGCTCAATTTGATGGGCTTGAGTCAGCCAGTTTGAAGCACTAATTGTGTAGAATTAATGAATTCACAGGACAGCACCACACAACACATAGATTAGATTTGGTCTAGCAAAACTTCCTGAGTTTTGCCACAGGCACTGTTGTCAGAGTGATAACTCTGGGCAGTGGGACACTGACCAGCCCTGACTGAGGCAGTCTGTCCTCTAACAAGTGTTTTTTATTAGATAAAAACACAACGATGCAAAGTTAAGCAACAAAAAGTGGTCTCTCAATGTCACCAGCTGGCCAAGAGCGCTGGGAGGCTCGAGCACTAGGGAGCCCCGCACTCCACACTGTGTGTGTCCTTGGTTGCTCCATGTGGCGGGTGTTCACAGGCTCTTCCTTCACCGTTTGCAGGTTTTCCAATTCTCTGAGGCTGGTAATGCCTCCGCTTACATTGGTGATTGCATTTCCTTCCCAAACTGTTTCATTCCTGTCTTTATTTTTCCGCACGCACTTTCCACAGTTGCTCTAATCTCCTTCTACTTTGCACAGGGAATCTAAAATCACACAGTGGGAGTGACTCTTCTCATTATTTTGGGAGATCAGTCATAGGTTGCCAACATTTGCCAACTACTTGGCAGCTATGGGCTGTTCAGCCTAATACACAGACTGGATTGCCATTGGAAATGGGATCAGCTGTGCAAAGATACAGAACAATAGTCTATTGGTGTGTGGCTTGAGAGCTTCAGAGTGAGTTTTCCCTGCAAAGAAAGATCGAGCAAATGAAAAGCAGATGAGAAAGCTCTTTATTTTTCAGGAAAATGGGATCCCACACAGTTTGTGCTATGCAAGGATGGGGCGCTTGATGGAGCTGCCAGCTGTGAATATGGAGCTGGAAGATGTCATTCACAAAAGTAAGGACTGGATCCAATTGGAAGAACAGAAAAAGGCACCATCCTTTTCATCTCGTTTTGGGTTCCAGAACTTTTACCAGAGAAGATGATTCACAGTCTCTATTTTCAGGAAAACCTACAGGGTAATGAATGATCTCTCATAGGCTGCACTGAAGGAGAGCGCTTTTGGAAAAGCTGTAAGTGCAGAAGGGTATTTTCATGTAACTACCTCTCTATTCAATTTAACAAAAAGTACACAGTGCAAATCTATATTGCATGACCTTCAGTGGGCAGCACACATAAGAAAAAATGAGAGAATTATAACTGTATAACCTGTGAGAGTGTTTCTGGCAATGAGCTCAGCTGCCTTCAACACCTGCAGCTGTAGCTGAAGATTCTTAGAATTCGTAAGGGTCGGTCAGCACTTGGCGGAAAATGTTCCAGATGCTTTAATTTGGAAAGGCCCAGTAATGGTATTTTGTAATTTGGTATTTTTGTAATGGCATTTGATGTTCTTCCATTGATTCAAAGACTAGGATAATAACTCTCCAAGGTGAAGTGCTCTCTGTTCTTTTAAGTCCCATGTTACTCCAATTCCCAGACACATTGTGCAGCATATCCTGAAGGGCAGTGTTACATATAAAGCTCTTTGTTTATTTTGTGTGAAGGTTCCTAGACTGTCTGTGAAATCTTTTCTAAAGGGCTTTAATTCAAATAACATGTCTTTCTGCTTCCTTCCTAATGTGAAAATGACCCATTTCCCCTTTATCTTCTCTTTTCTTGTGCCTGTAATGATGCCTTAACCAGAGGAAATTTCTCTTTACTCCATGGCCCCATGAAAGCAGTTGAGGTACCTACATACACTGTGTTGATTCCTTGCCATGAACTAGGAGGCAAAATAATTCAAGGAACTGGTCCCAGAAAAAAATAAAATACTCCAGAAAAACTATTTCTAAAATAGCTTTACAACATAAGTTGTTGAAAACAGCTGGCAAAAATAAAGGCGGGGGGCAAATATTGCATCAAAGAATGAACATGCTGTGTAATTTAACAGAAAGAAAACAGTCTTAATACTGAAATTCATATATTTTGTAAGATCTTAAAACACAGGCCAGCCTATCAGGATAAATCTTGCCCAAGCATTAGATATTAAGTGCAAAGTAGCAAGATTTCATTGTATCAGCAAATAAGGATTTCAGCCTGAACTTGAGTTCAGTGCCAAAAGAACATTGCTCAAGGGTGTATTCCTTCTCTTATCTAATCACAGATGTAACTGTGGTAGTGTACTAACTATATTATAAAATTTCATTACAAGTATGGAAAGTAGGAATACTTAATTTTCCTCCTTGTCTCCAGGCAGACTAGATCTAACTTTTAATCTCTGTTTTACAGCAAGTGGTTGCCCAAGCCAGTCTGATTTCTGTAGTGATGATATTCAGTGGTGAATCCTAGCTGTGAAGGTGAAAAGCTCTTCTCTTCTACTGCCCCTTGTCTATGACCCAAGGCATCTGTCTTTGGCATAAATGAAGCTAAAAGCTTTAACTTGTAAAACCATAACTTAAATTTTCAAAACCATTAAGAGTCTGCAAAGATTTACTAACATTACCATATCACCTCTGGCATTATCTAAATGTGGTTTTGTTCTTTAGGTCAGGAGCTGTCTTTTTATTTTGTGTTTGCACAGCCTTTAACCCAGGAACGACTTGTGGTTTACAGTTGCCAACACAACTAAAGATCTCTTCTCTGATCAGAGAAGGGTGGAGTTCAGAGCCAGTGTACCCACCTGAATGCAGGTCCAATGCCCAGGCTGGGACCACAGTTTATTCAGATTCCTTCATAGTCAAAGGAGAGGAAGAAGCATCACCAGAGAGTAGTTTTGATCTTAGATGAACTGAATCACAATCCAGAAGACCTGGCACTCTCCTTTAACTATGACAGACTGAGATGCTTCCTGGCTTCAGCACCTCAGCCTAGCAGCAGGGAATGAGTCTGATCCTGCATTTCCCACAGCAAAACCCCATGTGTCAGGCCTTCTGCTGCACTGGGAGTTTTTTTCCACATGGTGGTGGTTCATTCCAGGAAATAGGAAGGAAGTTCAGTCATGGACTGGATCATATTTTGAAGTATTTTAACACAATGGTCACATTTGTACAGGCTCTTGATGTGATTGCTGAATGCATAAAGTATTTATCATAACAACTTAGGAATTATCCTAGGAACAAATGAGTCCAAAAGCAGAAGAGGGTTGAGCAAGATCAGTTGGTCATTCAGGAACTGTGGGTTAGAGTCTCTGGA
Organism: Apteryx mantelli; assembly: GCF_036417845.1. NCBI lineage: Eukaryota > Metazoa > Chordata > Aves > Apterygiformes > Apterygidae > Apteryx > Apteryx mantelli. The sequence continues at coordinate 33,331,911 of NC_089978.1, forward strand.
CAGACAACCAATACAGCCCAATCTGCTAAACTGCAGTAATGTGTCTGTGTGTCTGTGAAAGAATTCGAGATTTCTGTGAAAAGCAGGCAGCAATTTGTGGTGGTAATCCAGATGCAGCATGGCTTGCCACTGAACAAAACCATCCTCCCTTTCTGATGTGGGGACAGGACAAGTGTATGGAGTAGGAGTTATTTCCCAGAGTAACTAACTTAAGTTTATTCCAAGAAATCATAGGCATGTTAGTGTAATGATCCACTTTGCCTGTGTTTAGGCTAAGATTAATATTGTGAAGAACACCTTCAGCACACCAACCAACTCAAAACACAGCCCTGAACTTGTGAGGTCCAGATGTATCCATGTACCAGCATCTGCAGTATCCATGTGCCCGGTGCTCATAAAGGCCTTGGAAAATTATGCTTTCTTGGAGGAGAAAACTCACCATTACATACAGCCACTTATAATTAAACTTTGCAGACCAAAAGTTTAAACAATAAGGAGAACAAACAATCCACCCAAATGCAGTGTTCTTTTCTGGAACGGCTGTTACCCTCACAAATGCACTTAGCCGTAATGGGAAAATTATCTTGCAAATGTCCAATATGATCGCATGTATTTAAATTTATGCTGTATTTAATTTAGCTCTATGAAGAACTGTTGTTGTGAGCCATCCAAAAGGTACTTGTACATGGGAAATATTTTGTATAATTAAAGAACCAACAATGCAAAACTCTCAAGTCCCAATTCCCTTGCAGCTTGAAGCCAAGTCCATGTCTTACGGAGAATATTTCCATACTAGTAAACTATGATATCACCCTCAGAGAGCTGCAAATTAGCAAATTTCTCCCACATTTCCTCCGTAGAAGTTCAAACAGTGAGCCAATCAGTTATATTGCAGCTGACATCATTAGCAGTAGCTAATGCCATTACCAGTGGGTACAGTTTTACAACAAACTTTCCCTTTTGATCCTGAAGGGTATTAGCTTAATTTGCACTGGTATATGTTTCTCAGAAATAATCAAATGCTAATTAGACAGTGGCATCATTGATAAAGAATTTAAAGACGCTGGTCTTGCTCTGTTGGTCCGTTTACCCATCCATGCAGCTTGAAAGGTATTCTTGTAGAAGACAAGGGAATTCTGGTTGTGTGGTGCAGAATGCTGACTCCAAGGCAAAAACACAGATTTGTTTCAGCATTTTCTATTAAAAATACCATTTATGTTTTATTTCTACCATTTTCCAAGAAAGTTCACTAGGAAGATTTCTTTTCATGTCAGGCATAATTCTCTTTCCAGACTTTTATTAGACAGTCCTCCACACTTTGCTATGCTGATAGAAAATGTTTTTTTTCATATCAGAACTCAAAGCAAAATTTGTCTGCTTCTGGAAAGGACGATCACAGAGTCCAGTAGAGGAGCTTCAGAAGAATAGTGGAAAAATACTGGGTAATATGGTCATAAGGAAATGGTCCTCTTGAGTTTGCGGGTATTTCATGCATATGCACACTGTATATAAATATATCAGTGTTATACTGTCGCATAAATAATGGTTATACATATAACCTCTTCTATATAATTGCAGCCATTGTTATCTTGTAAATTGCTGATACTGTTTTCAATTTCATGCAAGTCTTGGCCTTTGGAATAACTTGCGGGAATGAGTTCCAGCTTTTAATTATGTTTTGTGTATGAAAGTATTTCATCTGGTTGATATAAAAATGTGTAGCCTTTGATCTTAATTTTGCTGGTGAGTGTTTTCGCCATGAGGATGCTATATAGAAGTATATAAACCATCAAATGGCGCTATCTCCGTGACCCACCACACTTCACTGAAAGAGCGGCTCCCATTCGTGCCTGTGAACCATGGTCTAAGGTCAGTGTCACCACGTCTTTGAATCAGGAGAGGAAAGGCTGGAGAACCCAGCTCACTTTTTCTCTGTCACTGTGTTACTTTGGTTCCAGGCCACTAGACTGTTCTATTTGTCAATAAAAAATGTTAAAACGGGACTACGCGAGGCACTGTGGCTTATATGATTCACAAAGTGCTTGCCATTTAATGCCGTCTTACTGATGAGGAAACGTGTGTCTCTCCAGACAGGCCCTGAGGTGCAGCCCGAGAGGTGGTGCAGCTCTACCCAGCTACTGAGCTATGGATTAAAAGCTACAGCTTTAGAGCAAAATAGGTGCAAATCTTAGAACAGCTGCGATCTCTCCTTACGAGCCAATGATGCTGTTTTATACAGGAAAAATGGGGAAAGGTGGACAGTATTAAAATAATGCGCTAAAATAACTGTATTAAAGTGCTAAAATAACATGCACAAGTTCATGTGTTCATGTAGAGAGATGTTTCTCTTTGCAACTGAAGCAGCTTTAGAAAGGGAAGTTTGCTTTTGTCCATTATCTGTCAAAATCAAGTGAGCTGTATTTTCCCTGGGTGTTTTGTTAAAAGGTTTAATGGTACACAGAGAAGATCCTCTCAACTGTTGCTGATTCTTTGCAAGATATCCCTGCCAGAAACTCTTACCTCTATTGACTGCCAAACCTTATCAGGACTGAAAAAGTCCCCAGAAAACCCTCAATTCAATTTCAGCTACATCTGTATTATCCTACTGGTTTTTACTGTCCTTTAAAGGATGATTTTAAAAGGTTTAAAAGTTGCCTTACTGGTATTTAGTCCCAGGAAGAAAAACTATATTGTGAGGCTGTCACCTGTTCTGAAACAGTCTTTTTTGCTTTTCTTTCAAACTCTACTTATCTGCTGATATGCCCTTAATCCAAAATTTTTGTGTCTGGATCACTGAAAAATGTTATGAGGCTTAAACTGTTATTTGTTTTTGTACCACTGATAGCCTTTTAGGAAACTAGAGTACAACTGCACAGTACTTGTCAACCCTGGTCCACAGAAATGCAAGCAGAGTTACCATTCTTAGATTTTATTTAGCATGAATAATTGTGTGAGTCCTTTGAGTCTGTCAAAATAAACACACTCCATGCTTTACCCTATATTTCAAGAGACCTATTCTCAGTTTCTGTCTCTTCTTTTGTTGCCCTTTAATTTCTTCTGTTACCTGAATAAAAGAAAGCAACACTCCTGCACCATCCTCTGCCATTCCTTCATTGATTAGGAAAAACCTTTGGTAAAAAAAGCCAAAAACCAAATCACAATTAATTCTGTAACAGAAATAAAACAAGGCTAAATGCTGATCTTCCATATTTTCTGCTAGTTTTTGCCTTTTCCCTGTGTGCTTTTTCTACTATAAAATCTTGAAAAGCAGAACAATGTCTTCTGATGTGTTCTGATGTGTATTATGTGCAGTAGCACATAATACAATGAGATATTGATTCTCAGCAGTAGTTCTGGACACTAGCATAACATCTGGGCGCTAATTAGTGAAGGTTATCCCTGACCATCATTGATAATAATAGTTTTAGTGTCTGACCAGAAATTGCTTCTCTGGAGATATTCAAAACACGCCTGGATGCAATCCTGTGCAATGTGCTCTAGGTGACCCTGCTTGAGCAGGGGGGTTGGACTAGATGATCTCCAGAGGTCCCTTCCAACCTCAACCATTCTGTGATTCTGTGATTCTATGTTCCAGCGCTGTCACACTGTTCTGGCATTGCATTATGAGCCCTTCATGTTGGCATAATCCAGCCTCTTTCCTCCCCATACTCTTTCGCCCGCATTTGTTGTAGGAAATCATTAATAAACTTTACTAATAATTTCCCATGTTTAGTGTACTGGCAGGATTTGATCTGATGACCCAGTTATTTATCAATGATTATTAATAATCCCAGGTAGTACTAGTATTCCAACTGTCTTGGATTAACCAAATCACTTGGTGTAGAGCCTCACACTCCATGAACTTTTAAACGTATTGGACAAAAGCTAGGTCACTGAACACAAACTTACTTTTTTTATCCAGTCTGAAGTGTATGAAGAGATATGTCCCTGCTGTAACTCAGCCCCAATTGTACCCTCTACAGTACCACAGGCTCCAAAGGCATGTGCCAAGCCATGTCAAAGAGCCATTACTGAGGAACTTCATTACTATGAAGCTTTAGCTTGGAGCCTCTTTCATGCACCCCTAAAGGTAAAGGACAAGGCCAGTGTCTGTTAATACACTGGTTATCTGCCTTGGTAAGACTAACTCACTCTGACTAGCATTTATTTGCTCATGCCCATAGTCTTTAAGGCCTCAGAGCTAACCCATTGCTGAACGGGGTTTGCTTTGTAGGATTAGTCTCTCATGTCTAAGGACCTCTTTTTGTTTAGGGCATCAGGGAAATAGTCCTCTCTTCCTTTTCTGAAGAGTCAAGAACTTCCATCCTGTTCTTGTAGCAATGCTAGTATGAAACAGCTCTTCCAGCTACGCAGACATGTCCTTCTGCTGCTGTCAAACCTTATATCTGAAATTTAACTAGACATAGAGTGATGTGATCACAGTCCTGCTGACTTGTGTAATTTTGAACCCCATGATATTTGATGTTTTTATTAGGACTCAGTTCCTGGAATAAACTGATTATATAAGGATCTTGAGTTGTTCTGGCCTTCTTTTCTCAAAAGGAAAAAAATTTCTAGGCTTTACAGTTGAGGACAGAGGCTTGAAAATATGGCTTCTAAAAATATGAAAAAGAATCCAAATTATTTTAGAGAGGTTTTTTTAACAAATTCTGCAATTTTGGGGCGCAATTTATGCTTTTCAAATAATCAGTACTGTGATAACCATATTGATGAAACCTTCCAGAATGCATAAATTAAAAGCAAAATGGGATCTTGATGATGATGCAGAGACTGCTTTAGTCCTCATGAGGTAGTTAACGTCCTGTCAATCTGCATACTCCTCTAAAACCTCAAGATAAATGCCATGGTATCTAGCTTGAACTGTGGGCACAGCATATGTCAAATCATTACAAAACCATTCAGTTTAGCTGCTGCATATGAGCAAGCAGGCTCACTTCTTCAAGCATGATCTTTCCATATGACAGGGGAGGGTGTTCTCAGATGCCATAATCTTAATATTTTCTGTAATGAATGTCTAGCACTAAAAGAAGAGGAAAGTCTTCTGTACAGATTTTTATCCTTCAGTAAACCATCTGAAAGTATTCTAGGAAAGGAGAGTGAAGAAGCTGCCTGATGAAAAGAGGCCCTGAAATACTGAATTGAAGAAGGCCCTGATTTTCTATTAAATTAATAATACGTTACAAGCCCAGAAAAGAAACTTCAGGTAAATCCAAACTAGCTTTTTAGTTTTGCATCCTGCTCCCTAGCTTGTTTGGATAAAAAGTCCTGCTAACCTTGATTTTTGGGCTAGAATTTTGCAAGACCCTATCTTGACCTTGTAGGCCAGTTTTGCTGAGTAGCCATTTACAGAATTCTGCTGGATAAAAATTGCAGTGGCTGCCAATAAAATGTATTAGTTAGCTCTTCACTAGTCCACAGAATTGGTAGTATAACAACAATGCTGTGAGCAAATATTGACATTCTTGTGCGGCCTGTCGACTCCCATTCTCAAATAGCAAAACACAGAGGAGTCACTTTCCAGAATTTGCAGGGAAGGAATGGAGGAATTTTGCTCATCAGCAAAACAGAAGTGTTTTTTATAAAATAAATATGTATTCTAATACACAGTGCAGAACCTCCAGGGCAACAACAAAAATGCAAAATGCTTGCAATGACAGAACACATGTCAGCAAAAGATCTTTGGAACCCAGAAGTCCTGATGATCACATTTCTGTGGCAAGGGGAAAGGTGAATATATGTAGAGAGAAGAATAGGTGGGTGAAGGCTACAGGACATTGTTTTCCACCTGTTCTCACACATCTCACTGTATCTACACCCAGCACAGGGAAATCAGTACAGTTGTGAAAGGGTGGTTAGAGAGGAAAGGGGTTAAGAGCACCCATTTTCTGCAGTATCATATCTGTAACAACCACTCACAAATTACCTGGCAACTTCACATGTTATTTTCATGCTGTCCTTCGCAACATTAAGCCTCACTTGGGTTTCTCTTTCCTTTGGTGATGTAGCAAATATTCAACCATGAGACAGTTGCCAGTCAAAGCATATGCCTTCAGCCTACTTCACTGTTGAGGGAAAAGAAGCTGCCAAGGTCTGGACCTGCCACACAGATATCCTGAAATCTGGGCCAGGATTCCCGGTGTATTCTCACACTTTCTGAGATTTTAGAAGCCAGACCCGCCCTTCTGCTCTGCTGCTGTTTAATCCTCCTCCCCATGTGTGTATCAGAAACTGGAGTATGAGTTCCTCAGAGCTGGCCATCCTCCACTCATCTGAGCTGAAGCAGCAAAGATAAATAGGGTGAGCATTTCCAGCTATGAAGAAACACAGAAGACCAGTTGACAAGTTTTCACTTGTAAAAAAGAGCACCAACAGATCAAACCCTGGAATTAGAAGGATACCCACTGAAGCAACATAGTAGATTTCTGAATGTCCAAAGGCAAGAATGATCCCTGCACTTGAGCAGGCATTGCTGAAAACTCTCTCAGATCCAGTTGATGGGGCCCTTTCCTACCAGGTCCTCAAAGTACAACAAAGGTCATTCTGGATGCTGCCAAGATGCACCTTCGGTAGCAGAAGGAGCAGACTTTCCCAGTGATGCTGTCACAGGACCAGGCTGGGCAGTCTCTTCCAGATCCTTTTCCAGCCTCTGAAGGAGAATGCTTTCAAACACCTGACCCCTACTGTCTGTGGTCTCTGGGGCTGGGCTTCGCAATCCTCTCTTTTTGACAATACCTCAGGTTGCAACCATGTTACATACCAGGCTAAAGAGGCTTTGCTGCCTGCCTGCATGAGTTTCCCTCCAGGAATCTGTCAACAGAAATGACATGAGGTTTACTCAAAATAAAGCAGTTTATTTGCCAAGAAGAACATGGAGAGATGAATCTGTAATGAGAAATCAATGTAAGTTTTGTCTAATGACACATTTTGCCTTCCCTCGAGCTTCTTGATGAACGTCTGCTGAGCTTGGGTGTTCTCTCACCCTCTGAGGGGTCTATTTGCACCCTCTCTACCTACAAAATCTGGTGCTGTCAGCCTTGAGCAGCTGTCAGCTTCCAGGTCCTGTTGCACAAGGAGTACTTTTAGCCTCACAATTTCTTTTGATCCCTGAAGTCTCTTTTCAAGGGTTTCATAACTATAATCCTGCCTATTGTATTTTTAAGTTCTGCTCTATAGATTCTCTTTGATATAACTCATTGCACTTTGAGGGTTATGGTGGGTTTGGATACGAAAACAAAATACAAAATCATTCCTGGTTTGGGAGGAAACTGTAGAAAATAATGTTAAAACAATATAAAGCCAAAGCCTAAGACTGAGGAGGAAGTGTCTGATCCACAGCAATATTAAGGACAACATAGTCTATCAGCTTGTGACATGTTCAGTAGAAAACTAAACCAAAGTATGACTGGCCTAGTAACATGCAGGGACAGAATCACGGTGTCTTTAAAGCTAGCATCAGAGAAGGCAAATGCAAAATACTCTGCATGATCTGAGCTTTTAAAAATGATGCTGTACATATGTCTGATGACAAATGAGGGTTGCAAACAGCATGCCACAGGAGGTCTGCCTGAGGTCGTAAGACAAACAAGAGGGACACACATTACAAACAGGTGGCTTCAATTGTCAAACTTCATAAGGGGGTGGAGATAAGAGTTAACAATTTATTGGTTTGTATGAGAGTGTCAGACAAGCAATACGCACAAATGGGCTGAGACAACTGAGCCCTTGTACACGGCACAGCCAGAAACAACAGCGTTTCCAGCACTGCCTTTCAACAGTGGTAACGGTACCTCAGGGGAAGCATGCTGGTCTGCCCAATGGTAAAGGGTCACTCATAAATGAATTAATCATTGCTTTCTTTACTATGGAGTGTTTAACTTCTGTATTATGATTATTACTCAAACATGGTGCTTAGGAAGGCAGATGTGGGGAAGCGCTCTTGGAAAAGCTCATGCACGTTGCCCCTGGCTTTGGCTGTTTTGTTCTGAAAACGCTCATTGCCAGGAGCTCATGTGGACCTACAGAATCCATGCGTGGTCCCCACCTTCGTGTTGCATGCTAGACAGATCTCCTGGATATTTTCCTCGACTGTTTCAGCAATTTAGCTAGCTTTTTCTTTCAGGCTATGCTGGATACAGTTCCATAATGGTGTGACTAATTGAAGTTGTTTCTTTCCCGCCTCCTCCCCCTCAAGATCTCTTGATTAATACTTTTGTTGTATACCTTAATTAGCACATTTCTGGCTTCTGGCTACTTGTATCTCTTAGAGCTTTCTAAGAGACACTAGTAAAACTTTACACATTGTATTATGAACAATATTGCAGGCGTAAACTTCTTACTAGATTTGTAATTATATCTTGCCCACAGAATTCTATTAAAAACCCAGCATGACACCACAGATGGTGAAATGGAGAATGGGCTGCTTCCCGTATGCTTGGAATTACATTTGGTAAATCCCATCATAAACATGTTACAAAGTTAGACTGTTAAAAGGAAAATAGCAATTGTTAGCCTTTCTAATATAGTCTGTATTTTCCAGGGGTTTTATTTTACTGGCTCAGTTTCCTGCCTATGGAATAATGGCTATCAAATGGGGTTTACGTACAAAGACACAGAGAAAACTAGTTCTGCCATTAGTTTTCCCATAGAAAACATTCATATTATCTAAAGAAACTGTCAGAAACAGTCTTTAGCTTCTACTACAGAAGTCTTCAGCTTCTGCTTTTGGCCTTGCATGCGTCCTGACAGAGACCTGAAAGACCTTCACAATGAATGGGAAAATTGCAACTTTTATTCAGTTTTAAAGAGGACAAGGAGGAAGATGAGGTCCAGAAATTGGCAACCTATAGTCTTCTCTTTAGAGGCAATAAGGCCTGCTGCATTTTTGTATCCATTGATGGGAATCAGCTAAAAGGGGTTCCTTTGAAACTCTATTTGTGTATATGGCAACATACAACAGTGCGCATTTTAAGCTCTTTGAATACATCTCGTGTACCATTGGGGTGGGATGGAATGCCACTACTACAAAGTTATTTGATACAGCCACTTTTATTGATGTAAAACTATTGCCTTTCATGTCTTAGGTTGTTAGTACAAGTTCACATTTGCTGGAAAAGGGTAAATTTCCAATGTTTTCTGTGGGGATCAGACTACACAACTCCTATTAATGTTGTGATGAACTCATGTAGCAAAATCCCTGTGTGCTGCAAATATGCCTCTTTCATATTCCAAGACTGGACAAATCAATTTCATTTCCACAAAATGGAGAAGCAAGTGATGAAGAAAGGCAATAAGCCAAGGCCACTGTTCTGTCCATGGGATCCTTGAAGGAATACTTATTTTGTTTATTTTTAATAGAGTTGCGGGCTTCAAACATTGCATCACTTGCTTAGGACAGCGATTATGGGAACTGAGATTTTACTGGCATCAATCGCAATAATATAAACTATCCACAGTTATAATAACAGAAAGACATCAGTAACTGAAGCAAGTGTGCACGCATTCTTCCTGCTGCATAAAACCTGGTTTTGAGAAAGGATGCTTGGATAGTGGGCAATAATCATCCATCTTTCTATAAAGACTGTCACTTTGTGGCTTATAAAAATTAAATAAAGCAGGCGTGTAGAGCCAGATGGTTATTTCCTGTTATTAAAGCTTTAAGGGACAAATTAATCTCTGTTGTAACTCCATTGACTTCAACAGGGTCTCTATTGACTTAAGCAGAATTACATCACAGATGATTTGGACGTGGGCTCTGGAGGAAGGGGACCATTCAGAGAGTCATCTGTGTATAATTTCTGTATTTCAGTTAACTGTCATGCGTTGTCTGAATCTTTGGGTCTGACTTCACCATGTAGTTCCTTGTGCTGCTAATATAGCAGCTTTGCACAATGCAGTGGAACATGGTGCTTGGGTTTTGGAAATAGCAAAGCTGAAATAACTGGAATAAATAGCTACAGTGTTGCACCAGGACGAAAGTGTTGCTAGGTCTGGAGCAAGTTCAAATATCTCTGTCGAACTGTGTAGAGTAGATGTACCCTAAGTCTCATAGTTTGTCTTTTACTATATTCTTACCTCCCTCTTCACTTGGGCACCTGTTTAATGAGAAGACATTTGTTAAATGCTGTGAAGACCTGAGTGGATCCTGCAACAGCAAACCAAAGGAGCACACAACTTCATCTTACTACTAAAGGAACAGCTAGCCAAACTACCACAAACTAACCCCATCTGCACCATCCTGTGGACTGGGAGGACTGGAAGGGAGGGAGGGCGGAGGCAGGCTTTGGGGGAAGCAGAGTCTCTGAGCAGCTTACAAATACTGAAAGACTAAAGGAGCTCTTGCTTAGGGGAGGAAGAATCTGTCTCACCACTAACACTAAGGCTGGGATTCTCTTTACTTCAAGCTTCTAAAAATTGCTCATCTAGTCTAAGGCAACCATATTCTCTTCAGACAGTAAAGAGAAAGGAGCCTCCCATGTGTAATGTATTTCATCCTAAAACATGTGTCTAAGGAAAAGGGAATAAACTGCCCTCTTGAGACAGCCCTCTGTCCCATGGGCAATGGAGGAAACCCGCCTTTTAGACACCAGCTATAAAGCAAGTGTGATGAATCCAGGTCAGTCTGGGCAAGATTATTCTAGGGGGAATGCTGCATTTTAGCACAAGTCTCTTAAACAACCTCTTCAAATGGTACAGTTTGTTCAAAATCAGTGAGAAAATGGATGCAGATGTTTCCTGTATTACTTGACTCTTTATGTCTATTCTGCTGCCTGAAATAATGACATTAGAGGATGCCATTAATGACATTATGATTATTTAAGTAAGCCTCCCCACCAGTTCGAGGCACTCAAATAAATCTAGCACATTTCCTCCAAGCGTGTTTGACTCATAAGGTTAGTTTTGGACTGCTAAGATTGCTCAAGACATAGTAGGAAGGAGCAGTGTTGGTCTGGATCACACCTTTGCAACACCTCAGGTGTTAAATACTCACAAAATAAATGGAACACTTGGGCTCAGTCCTCCCATTCAAACCAGTATCTCCAACAAACCACTATCTCCAACCCCCTAGACACAGTGCCATACTTAACTAGTCTAGCAGCCATTTTGGTGCAGAGTCTTGCAGGCAGCCTCTAGGCTTAATTATTGAAACTGTGCCCTTGGGTGGAAAACAAATGGAGAGTCATTGGGCTGTTAAAGCCCATGGATGGAAGAATATCTTTGCAGTTTAGTGATAACAGCACAAGTGAGAGATGTGTATTGGAGTTCTTTTACAGCAGAAGAGGATGTTATATCATTTTTTCCTGTCTACTTGATGGGTGCCTGGCACATCAGATTGAAGGGGAGCAGCTCATCTTTCAAATATGCCTTAAAGGAAAACAGTGAGTCCTGACCAAGTCATTAGAAGATCATAGTCACCTGTTCCTGGGACTGAGGCCCAAATGGGTAAAGGGTTCTCTCCAAAGCCTTGAAAGGTATATTTTAAGCATTGTCTCTGTCCTTAGCTTTTTTTCATCCTTTTCTTTAGGTAGTGCTGTGCTTGATTGTCTCCCTCGACAACCCCAGAACACCGTGGGCTGGGTGTTTTGAAGCCCTGTCTAAAGACCCTCCCTCTCTTCATATCTTGCAATAGGTAATTTAGGCTGTGAACCCCACCACTGGAGGCAGGCACCTACACGAGACATGATGAAGGTGTGAATGCAGCACTCCAGCTCCCTCCATAAGTCCTTTGGTGCCTTGTCTGCAGCATGCAGTGTCCTCCCTTGCTCCCTCTTCAAATACAAGCAAATTCAATACAAATATAAATTCTGCTGGCTGGTTTCAAGAGGTCAGGGCTGCAAATGCCCAAGCCAACACTAATGAGAGGTCTCAGCAGTGCTGAACTGAACATGGCACAGGCTTTCCTGAGAGATAGAAATATTGCCTGGATATTCAGCTGTCATTTGACATGGAGAAAACGAGGCCGTTTTCACAAAGACAAAGTGTGTCTCGGAACCAGGTCCTTTGGGATGGAACCTGGGTGTCACACTGAGCATTTCCTACCCAACAACAGGTGCCCTGCTGCTTGTGATTCACCAGAGGTTAAAGTGTCTATGCAAAGAGCTGGACACCACTGCCCACAATCTCCCAAACCAGCATAGATGAGTAAGAAGCCTTCGAGATAGCCTGGGAAACATGCCAACTACAAGGACCGTGTCTCATGCCCAGCCCTCACAATAAGCTGGTCACTTATATGTGCTCTAGAAACAGGAGCTTGTCTCATTTAGTGCTTCTCAACCATGAACTATCTCTTGGAGTCTGCAGCTAAATCCAGTCAGTGCTCTTACATGGAAACCAGGGGCACATCCATTTCAGCTGGCAGCTTTGTGGCAAAGGCCCTCACATGACACGTTTAGAAATCCTGTTCTGGATGGTAGTTTAAATGAAAGTCTTGAATCTAGCTGACATCCCATCAGAGGGCTGTAATCACCAAGGTCTAGGGTCTTCTGGGCTAAGCCTCTCAAGCTCTTCTGCTGAAGCTCCACCATCTTTTGTCTAATCATTAAATATTAACTGAATAAAGGACATGATGCTTATTTTCATGTGAGTTGGAGAGTTGGTGTGAAGACTTTGGTGGATTTGTATATGCCCACCAACCAGAATTTAAATTATCTCAATGCAGGCAGCCACTGAGCAGAGGTTTTGAAGAACCACAGGGTTCAAAGAGCTGACATGCACCAAGTGCAGTCTTATGCTCTGCTGATCACACTCTGCTGATGGTACAAGACGAGCTAATGAAGGACGACCTGTACAGCTTTGACCGGCAGGCAACAGGCAAATCCCAGTACTGCAGACCGACAAGTTAGCCGTGGTCGTCAAGCCCTGGGGCTTTCTCCTCATGAAATTCAAATATCAGGGAAGTTAAAAGAAATCAGATGGTTAAATGATTCCAGAGAAAGAGGATCCCAGGGTGAGAAATCGTCCCTGACATTTCTTAAGTGTTTTGATTTGAAATTCTGTCCATTTATCAGACATTCTGTGCTATTTATTAGATATTTTAGGATATTAGGGTGATTTAGTTGGTATTATCAGGTCTACCAGCATATTACTTCTGATTGAGACAGTGAGGACGTTAAGAATAAAAAGACAATGCCCTTTCCCCAACGCTTTCAAGGGTTGCCTGCCCTCAGAATGGAGATATTCATCGTTCATGAAAAGGTGGGACTTTGTGAAGTAAAAAATCCAGAAGAAGGCTTTGCACTGCTTCAGCCACTGCCCTGGAGTGCTCTGGGCATGGCCCACGTGGCATCCCACGGTGCAGCAGCAGAGCTGGACCAGCCCTGACAGCTGCCTCTGAGCATGGGCAAACAAGCCATGAGCTATCTGGGATGCCTCTACCTATTATTGTCTCTAATATGGTAGCCCAGCAGAAGGAATAAACTTCAATCTAATGTGAGTATAAACCTACATTAGTTGAAGATCCGTCCAGATAGGAGAAAAAAAACATCCAACTGTTTTTTTTTGTATAAGACAGCACAATGCTGCCTTCCAATCAATACTATAGGCCATCACCTGTCACCTGGGAATGCTAGTGTCATAGCACATATGACAATTTGGAATTAGGATGGCAATAAAAAAGAATATTTTTAACCAATTTGCCCTGAGGTTCAGTAAGTTAATGAATTTTGTTGCTGTTGTTGTCTGGATGTTTTTTATTTCATTCTAAGAGATGACCTGAATGTAAGCACCATGCCAATGCAATCCGACTGTCAATAATCAAAGTGACCACAAGCAATAAAAATAAGACAAGTAGGGAGCTGACACTTACTTGGATCAAGATTTTCAATTCAAGAGTTCAGGGTCTTGAAAAAAACCATAGGTTCTGAGCCAAATTTCAAGATTGTAGGTGTACTGCTGGTTAAAATACAAATTGCAAAACTGAGGAATTTCTGACTCAACATTATGTTGGCCATTTAACTCAGCAAGAGATTTAATACGTTTCAGTGAGCTGCATGGAGGCCACTGCAATGCAGGGATCTGCCATGCAGAGCGGTGGGGGGAAGAAGGAGGGAATATGAGAACAGCTGGAAAACAAGTTGTTCTTGGTCTGCTCCAGTCATTAGCATGACTAATGCCATGGGGTGACTAACTTCAGGCTCCTTAAGGGATGCTTGTTTACAAAAGGGTCGGAATGCACAACCTTTGAAATTCAGGCCATTAGAGGTGTATTTGCATTGCCAGTTAAGCACAGGTTGAATGAAGCATAACTGCAAACTCTCAGGATCATACCTAGAAGTCGCCTAAGCCTGAGCTCCAGCACAGAAGAGCCCCAGACCTCATCCATGCTGCCAAGGTGGCTTGTGCAGAGCCAGAGCCCAGGTCACCCACAGACATGTGGAGGTGGGCTTTCCAAAGCTCCAGGTAATTTTCTGGGGCTTCATTACAAGGAGGGAATGGGTAAGAGGGATTGCTGAGGTTAAAAACACGCCTTCATCTGTGCTGCCTCTTGCAGTGGATGCTCTCCTGCCAGCACTCCTGAATGGTCACCACAAAAGGCAGACACTGAAAAACACTGGTCATTTTGGGACAGCTTGTCTTCATCTCCCAGAGAAAACACAAATTGGAGAGTTGTAAACTACTGAGATGATAGAAATTCATGTCATCCCTCTGTTGTTAGGTCCTGTGTGATTTCTACTCTCTTCCTCAGGACAGTTTTACTACTGAAAGCAATGGGATAAGCCAAATAGACTAAACTGCATTGTTTGACTTTCTGAGATATAAGGACTGTTACAAAACTAATATAAACCATGATGGTTTCTCTATGCCTGCAAAGTCAAACTTTGGCATCATAATGATGGGAGAAGCATTAGCTTCCACCACAAAGATTTTCTCTGTGTATCTCTATAATGCACCATCATAGCAGAGCAACAAAGGGAGTATGGATTTGTTGCAGAACTGCTTCCTAAAGACTCTCACATACATAGTTCATTCAAATATTGTACTAATAATTCCATATAAATGCCTCCATCCTGAGAACTACCCAGGAGTCAGGAGCTGGAAGCTAAGACTAAACAAATTCTCTTTACTCTTGCTTAAAATCTCAGTTCTTGCATTTGGCCTATTTCAATTATGTGATCTTACAGAACAAAATACCTTTTGAGAAAAGTTATCTGAAAACTATTTGACGAGGGATACATTAAAATCTTTATCCACATCTTTTCTATCACCTGGATATTGTTTCCAAAGCAAGACATTTTTTATTCAGATATACATAACGATTGTTAACATGGCCCAGGACATCTTTCTTATCTTAGACACTTTTATCTAATTTTAGTTTTCCTTAGGACATGCCTTGAAACAATGCCCTGATGCTGTGTACCATGCACTTTTAATCAACAGCATTGTCTTACTTGGATGCAGAGGTTGAATTAATCTGCAGGTGACTAAATAGTTCTCTGAGAAAGCCTACACGTATGCCTATTCTGTGTTTTCCTTACTGTGAAATGTGTATGTCAGCTGGACACTGGGACAAAATTCCTCACAGTGAGAATGGTAAAGCACTGGAACAGGGGCCCAAGGAGGCAGCGAATTAATTTTTCTCTTAATTACCTGGGCTGAAGGCCAACCTGGGAAGGTCCCTTTGCTTTCTGTCTATGCCAATTAACTTCATTTATTGGCTGAGAAGAGCTACCACCTCCAGGGCTTGTTTGCTTCTCTGCTGCATCATTGCACTACCATGAGCTGCCCATGGATGTCCACTTGGAAAGAACTGACACCGGACTAGAGTATATTCACATTTAGACAATGATCCAAAATTATAGTTATGTATCCTTTCAATGACATGAACAGTCACACCCAGGCACCTTTCCCAGCTGGCTGTGTTCAGCCTCAGTTGTCATCCTCTGTCGGGTTCAGTGCTACAAGGGAGCACCAAAGGCTCTAGAATGGGTTTTACTTTTCTTGTCTTTTATAAGATACTAAACCATAGCCTTTTGAACTGAAGTACCCAGTTATGCTGGGGATGAATGAGCAATCCTGTGCCATCTTCCCAGGATGTCAGGGCTATGCAGTATGAATGCATTTCCACGATGGCTAAAACGTTACTGCCGATAATAGTCATGTTGGCGTGTGCTGTGGGGCAGGCAGTGATTTTCAGCTGGGAGTGAGACAAGAGTCAGAGCACAGAAGTATAAAAATTATCTTAACTGGCGAAAGTTAATTTGATTGCCAGGCTTAGAAGTGGGATTTTCAGGCTGTCAGGTCATAAAACAGACCTTTTCAAGGGATCCCTTGCCAGAAGTGTAAATATTTGCACACCGGAAATTCTCCAGGTTCCCAGTGTTCAGGGCTTCCCTGGTGTGTGTGTAAATACCATGAAAACATCCCATGTACTAATCCACTGAGCTCTGCATAGGTTAAAAGCCACTAGAACATCAAACAGGACCAACTATTTTGCTTTCAATGGCCTATAGCTGATATCTAAGCCATGGCTGTCTTGTACATTAATTTGGTGTATTGCCAGCTAATTCTACTTAACACTCACCTTGGACGATTATGATCCAGACATTTTGTAAAGCCATGTGTTTAAATCTTAGGTCTTTGGATACATGGGACACATGTACACACAGTTATGGATATAACTAAGCACTTTGTGGGACTGGAAGCAAACTGTCATTTTCTCATTCAAGCTCATATCACCCCTTCTTACAAAAAAGTTTATGGTAATGAGCATGTCCAGAGTGGACTCTGGAGAAGACTGAAGAAACCACATTTTTTCTTGTCATGCCATTCTAGAGTTCAAACTCTTTCTGAGTGAATTCTTTCTGAGAGTTGTTAATGGATTTCAGGGCTCCCATCTGCGGTGGTATTTTTCATACAAAAGCTTCAAAGAAGAAAACATTTCTTTACATTTTGCTTGCTGCAATGAACAAATGTAGAGTTGGGCATCATGGAGTATTTTATATGGTAATTGTTACATTTGCAGGAGAGGGTTTGGCTTTGGCTCAAGTAGGGGACACAATTAAGATTTGGCTGGTGGTAACTATTCCCTGCTGCCTTGGCGCCAGAAGGCTTCAGGTGAACAGTATATTATTTTAGCCAAAGCACACGTTTTCTCCTATTGTTGAGAAGCTTTGTCCTAAATGAAAAGATAATTGATGTTTTCATGCATTACTATGCGTGTTCTTGTGAAAGACTTGAAGGAGAAATAATCTGAGGCTTCACTGAGAGCAAAATAGCATCATTTTATCTCCTGAAGGATGGGGATTCCTGGGGACAGCACCTATAAACACTAGTTTAGACATAACTACCAAAATTGTAGTTTTCATTTCTCCTTTTACAAATATACATCTTGTGTTCTCTATAGGAACTTTCTATTCCTCCTACTCAACCCTTGTTATGAAAACCATATCTGAAATAACATTAAAGCTTGTGTTTCCTAATACCTCCTATTCCTCTTCACAGCCTAGCGATAATGAAGAGAAAGTTTTGTTCTCTGCTCTTTTTCAGCTTCTAGAGCACCACATGACAGACCCATGTGATAGTGACTTAAAAAGTGATGAAAACTCTCGCTATGTCTGCATTTCGCTCCTAATCTCATATCTTTATGCATTGCTAAAGCTGCAATAACAATCTCAGTCTGGAGATTGCTGCAGACCTTTAACTATCCTAAATGACTTATTTTGCAATATTCATGTTGTTCATTCAACCACAAGCCATTTAAAGAGAGTTTTAACTTTTGACATGATATGGTACAGAAAGAACTACCAAATTAAAAAGAGAAGAGAATTAGCTAGCATCAAGTACAGGCTGAAATATCAAGGCAAGGAGAACAGCCCAATTTCCCAGTACAATGAGCACATGTTAATGGTTCTGGATGAACCATCCATGGGAGGTATGCACACATGCAGGGTAAGTATGGGAGAGTTTAGTACTAGCCCCCAGGCTTCATTGCAAAGCTTGTGCAGGGTTTGGCTTCTGTTGTAAATCCTGCCTGCTGGTTTGGGTTCTTGAATCCCAGAGGTTCCTCAGTCGGACACTAATTAACTCCACCCACTGCTCTCATCTCATACTTACCTGTGAATCCCCCATTTACCAGGCAAGTAGGAAGAGTGGGGGCTTTGGGCATTAATTTTTTGAAAATTTCCTTAATGATGAGTTACACTAAGGTCTCTTAATTGACAAGTCCTATGGATTAGGAGCATGCACAGTCGGCAATCTCATCTCAGTCTGTGGAGGGGTCTGGTGGGAACTTCTTAAAAAGGCTTAACTTGATTGCCTGCCGTCCTCCATTCACAGCTCTAATGCCTGAAGGGGGCTGCTTTCTGCTGTTGGAAGATTAGCATCATCCAACTGAACTGGAAAACAGGTAAATCATGATGTCCAACCCCTGGATATTTCGTATGAAACACTTCAGTGCTAGACTGCATGTGTGTTTCCTGAGTCCTTTAAGCATTGCTAAAGTTTTAATGAATTTACCTGCTCTTAACTTTCTGGTGGTGGAAGTATGAAATCTATAGTGCAAGGAGCTCCAGTATCAGAAAGTAGACTGTAGCTCTACCATTGTTCTTTTTGGATCAATAGTCTCACTGCAGTCAATCAAGGGTTTAAGATTTGTTGAGCTCTAAGAGCACTGTGCTTTCTGAGATGAAGAGTTCAGAGGCCAGTTAGAAAATGACAACCTGATTATTAAGTTAAATTATTGAATTCAAATCGAAAAGCCAGAAGAAATTCCTTACAGAGAACCAGCTCACTTTCTAAAGCTGTTTGGACCAGTATCTCCTGGTGCCTGGACTGCATAAGGAAGGCAGAATTTTGCCCAGTGTTTTCCCGGTCTCAGTAGGAGATACATGTTATACACTCTGTGATGCAGAAGAATGTGCCTTCTTTACTTAGTATTGGTGTTTACATTGGTGCTGAGTACCAAACCAAGCCTGATCTTGACAAATACAGTCTATTACATATACTGTAGGGCCTACCTTATATCCACAGCTAATAGTATCAGCTAATAGCTGTTAGAGAGTCTGAAAGAATAAGGCCATGAAGGGCTCCTGGGAGCTGGCCAACTTACGATTGCCACATAGGATATCTTCTTTCTTTAGTTATTTCTTCTTAGACTATCTTCCTATTCTATCTTTAAAATGGGGAAAGCCTCCTTCCATTTCAATCTTGTCTATGCTATGCAAAAAATAAGTGATTACTGATTTGCAGCAAGTGTGGGTCTTCTTTGTTTTTTTTTTGCTTTCATAATGCTTTATGTGAAGAGGTTTATGTTCCAAAATTAACAGTGGCACAAGGGAGTGGAAATTCCACCTGGGCAGCAACACCAAAAAAGAACCTTAGAAAAAAGGCTGGGAATAAAAGGCTGTTCAGAGAACTGTAAGAAGCAAAAGCCAAATTTGTAGCTAACATAGATGAGTTTGAGGTCGCCGAAGACAATAGAGGGGCACACATTTCTGTTAGAGGGGGATCTTTTTTTTTTTTGTAGACCAATTTGGATAGTGACAGCTATTTAATTTTGTTAGCTGACACCGTGTAATCTCTAGTGCTCCAAATCTAGAACATCTTGCCAAAACAACTTTTTCTGACTTGCCAGAAATGACCTACCCCTTAAAAAAAACCCATCAACTCTGAGTTTTTGCTTGCTTTCAGAATTAATCAGTCTATGCTAAATGGCATGCACTGCCAAAAATTCAGTGTTTGGTTCCCACAATAAAAGACACCAGAAGCACTGCAGCAGTGTGTATGAGAACTATGAAAGCCATCTTTTTCAGGAAGAGGGTAGATGTGGAGCATGGATTTTGCCATGAACAGAGCAAATATTGCATGCAATGTTTAACTGAATTCTTCTAAATGAAATTCCAAGCCAAATACTGTTTGACAAAATGTCAAAGAGGAAATTTACCAGAACTGCAATACGTAATATTTGGATCTTTCTTCCAGAGGTGCAGTTTCCAAGATCATTTCTTATGGAATTCATTGGAAAGACAGGACAGAAAAGCAACTTTTGTCACTCAAGATAGAACTTGAAATTCTAAAAAAAACCCTTTAAAACTAGCGATACTGAAGGTGTTTGAACCCTTTCTAGAATATAGAGGCTTCAATAACAGCCAAGATATACAAGCCTACCTTTTTAAAAAGGAGCAGAGAAACAAAACTGGGGATGTGTTTGCTTTGAAAACCATTTTACTTTAATACAGACTTCATCTTCATCATCTTAAGGTGTCATATTTGCAAAAGTGAATGTAAAACTTTCTTTAAAAAAAGGAAGAAAAGGTCAAAATTAGCAATATCCCCAAAGCGCTAAATGGATCCTGAGTGTATATAATGTCCCCCCCCCCCCCAAAAGTACGTTGTACATGTAAACCTGATGCAAAAATTAAAATGGAGGAGACTTGGAGAAGATTCAGAGAAGAGTTTTGATCAGGTCAAAGCTTTTTTGAGGAGCTTCTATATGACCTGCTATTCTTTACATTACCCTGTATTATTTTCAGCAGATGTGAATATAGTTCTCAGGCAACATAAAAGTATTGGGTTAATAACAGTGATTATACAGAGCACTGAAAATATAGGAGAAGAAAATGCTCACCTAGCTATTTCCAAAGCATGTTGTATATATCTTTTTTGGAGTAGCACTCAGATCCCTATGAAATAGGCAGCAGAAAGTGAGGCAAAAAGCTTCATAAAGTGTCAGTCAGCCTGAGTACACAGAAAAAGTAGCACTCAGCAACAACTGTCTCCAGAAAGATTACATCCCAATCAGTCCTTCTTGTTTGCTTACATGGAAAGGATGCTGAGAAGACAGCATTAGTATTCAGCTTGCTTCTCGGAAATAGAGCAGTGGGAAGCATTAGTCTTAATGCTATGCTCTTCTTAAAAAGTGTTGCTGAAGTCAAAAAGTATAATAGGGAGCCTGGTTCAGAGCTGACATTTCATATCATTTTTTAATTGGACAAACTGCCTTTATTAAATTACAAGCTCTTTTAATTAAGATGTCTCTTTCCTGCCATACAGATAAGCACTGTTTCTGATGTCTTAATCTTTTCTTTCTCCTTCTGACTCTTTTTTTAATTCCTTATCTAGCACAGGCACACTAAATCTCGTGGGGTCGAAATGAACTTTGCTTTGACATGAGAAGAGCAGCAAAAAATTCCCCAGTGGGACAGTTTTCTGCTGGAAATGCAGACCTGAAAGACCCAAAATGTTCCATATGGACACGCTAGCATTCCTGACGAGCAGCAGGGAGGGTGGGCAGGCTGCCCTCCAGGCTGACTCCTACCTGCCCCATGCCTCCCTGCCCCTTGCCAGACGTGTGTGTTAGCTGCCAGGAAGCCAGAGAGGATGGTTCACCTATGAGCAGGCTCTTCAACCTCCTGCTTGAGCTCCTGGTTTGGCTGGCATCATGGGCTCCCAGGGCTCCCCAGATTACCCGAGGTCTTCATCTGGTGGGGTTCCTATCACCCCACTGGGTGTCCTGGTTCAGAAGGAAGAACACACCTGTATCTGGAAATTTTCTGTAGGTTGTCAGTCCTAATCCCCTCATGGTGTAGGCGTTAGGGGTTGCATGGTGCATTCCAGCGATAAATCTTTGGTGACACATATCCTCATGGGTGATTTCACCACAGATAAAATGTCTGGCAGTGGCAAAGCAGAAGATCAAAGCTATGAGGCAAAGCTGTGTTTACACAAGGAGGTTAACACTTCATTGAGACTCTTTCATGAGGCTGGTTTGTACTAATCCACACAAATGAGGCTTGGTGGAGTTTTCCTCTGAAACTCACTCTGGGTTGGTTTCATCCCACTTCTCATCCCTGGAGGCTGTCATCATAACGCTGAGATCTGGTATTCCTAAACTCCCTGTCTAGTCACCCTAGGGAGAAAGGTGTGTCCAGAAAGCAATTCAGCCTTCCTTAAATCTCCTTGTTGACTAAAGAGGAAGCTAGATCAACTAGACTTTCCATTCTATGGCACGTCTAAAATGAGTTGGGATGAATCTTGGCCCTGCTGGCAAGGCTTCCCACTGTCCTTTGTGCTACTCCCCATTTCTGTGCACTACATGTTTTCATTTTCTCTGGGGTGCAGGCAAGATATGGTGAGAGTGAGCTGGCTGCTGGCTAACTGAATTTCACATGCAGGAGACTGATGTTTGAAGTCCATCATGATTCCCTTCCTGCTAGCTCTGGAACTAACCTGGGTGGTCAGCATTATTTTTAACTCTCTTAGAGATCATTATGGAGAAATCAGTTGTCTAGGTTGCCATCCTGCTTTGTTGGACAGCAACTCATGTAGATGCTCTTGTCAAGCCACCTGCCACACTGTAATTTGAACTTCATTTTTGGGATGAGATTCAGCTCAGCTTGCCCTCTTTGTCCTGGGCTGTGAAGGCAGAAAGGATTGAGGAGAAGTGAGAGGATGATAAGACAGAGGAATGGTTTCAGTGGGGAGTATTCATGGAGAAGTTTCATGGTAGCTTTTTAAACTCAAGAACACATCAATGACCAGGGAAGGACTAGGCTGAAAATGTTGGATGATTGATAAAGGTAACAGGATTTCAGAAGGAATGAGAGTCATTGTCCTGACTCTCCAGACCTGACTGTCCTGACTGTCCAAAGCAGAGACATCTACATCTCCAGTGCATCTCCCTTCTACATTCAGAATTGAGTGGCCATTGCCTTCTGGAAATACATGGCCACCACCAAGCAAGTGTTTGCCATGGATGTGTTGATCAATGAGGTCTATACTCAGAATACAAAGATTTCATCACTATATGTATTACAAACTTGATCATCCTTAGGAGACTGATGATAACTATGTATGCCAGGAGTTCCCCAACAGCACTCACACACATAACAGAACTTCCTGATATGCTCTTGGTCCTGATCTTGCAGTTCATAACAAGAGATAATGACTGCCTAGCCAGGTTACAGCACCTGGATAAACTGCTTTAAATCTGTCAGAATGTGCTTATATGAAAAGGAGTGCCATGGTACATATTTTCACCAGAGAAGAGGGTGATCTGTCACAAGTGGGATCTGTGTTCCTGCTTTTGGATGCAACACTGCTTACCTTCTTCTAGCATATTTGATTACACTTCTACTATTTAATTGTTTCCTAAGAGGTCTCAAGATGTCTGTAGATTGTGGTTTTGAGGCATAGAAAGATTGATGGCTGATATTAAATGGAAGGCATCAGTCTGAACAATACCTGTCAACATCATAATTGTGTGGTGTATACACAGCATCTGCAAATCTTGGAGTCTGTCTATGGCTGGTGATTCAGAGCATGATTCAGAGACTTTAGGCTATTTTCACTACCCTACAAGACAGTCATCAGGAACACGTTATCAGGGCAATCTTCTGTCCCTCCACTGGAGGAAGAACACTGATTTCGATATGGTGATGTGGTTTTCCACCTGAATGTGCTTTGCATTTTGAAATGTCTTGAATGTCAAATGCAGCTTAGGGTGGGGATTTGCTGGAAGTTATAGCATTCTTTCATTCATTTTAAGCATGGTGTATTTTTTGGCTTGAATTGCATGGTCAGTTTGAACACCAGTTCCTCTTGGCCCAGCAGTCTTTTCTGTCTATGTGATAGCTTTGTTGTGAATGCTTCAAAGTCTTTCAGGCACTTCAAGCAATGTGTATTTTCTAACTCTAAGTACACAGCCAATACAACTGTCTTGAGAAAACTGCCTAGGCAGTTGTGGTGAGCCTGTGTACAAAGCAAGGGGGAAGAAAGAAGAGTTAATATTTTTATGGATCCTTTCAGTCACCCGTGATGTACAAAAGACTTAAATGTCAATATAATTTAACAAGAGATGCCTTTCTTGCCCCTAGAGTACTAACAGTACTGACACTGTGAACACTGAAAATTGTTACTATAAGGGTTCAAGTGAAGGAGGAGTCAAAAAAATTCATAGTTTCAATGAACAGCGCTCTTTCTGGTGCTTACATAGAAACCTTGGGTGCTGGGGTCATCATACAGAATAATTAACACTGGATGGGACTTCTGGAGGTCATCTGGTCCAACCCCTTGCTCAAAGCATGGCCTCTAGATCAGACTGCGGAGGGCCTTGTAGAGTGAAGTTTTGAGTATCTCCAAAGAAGGAGCTTCCACAACCTCTTTGGGCAACTTGTTCCAGTGTTTGACTATGCTCAAGCTTTTTCCCCCCCCCGCCAAATTTTCCTTTGTTGCAGTTTGTGTCTGTTGTTTCTCATCCTATCATTGCACACCTCCAAAAAGAAATCTGGATCCATCTTCTCTATACCCTGCTATTGGGTAGTTGATGACAGCAATAAGAGCTCCTCTTGGCCTTTTGTTCTGAAGACTGATCAAACCCAGTTCTCTCATCCTCTCCTTGTATGTCATGTGCTCCAGCCTTTCAATCATCTTGGTGGCTCTGCACTGTACTTGCTCCAGTTTGAAGCTGTCTTTCTTGTACCGGGGAAGCCAGAACTTGACATAGTATTTCACTTGTGGCCTCACAAGAGCTGAATTTGGCTATTGGTGCCAAACGATGCAGCAGCAGTTCAGTGTTCGAAGGGCTGTAGGGTTTGATTCCTACATGGAGCTCATTTCTCTGTCAGGCCAGAAAAAGCTGTCTGGGGCTGAACAGGTTCCAGCTGTCCAATACATGACTCCAAAGTAAACAGTTTTCCTCAGTCCAGGCTGGTAAGCTTTAAGGATTCTGTGTATTTGATAGCCTGTATTGTCTAGCTGTAATTACCTGTTCATTATCACCATGAGCTCCCGTGATGCAGTGTCTCTAGATGCATTTTTGTCTACAGACTCACTGGTAAACTCTGTTTTGTCATTGTGAACCATCTTTTTCTCCAGGTCCCATGTGATAATGAACTCTCCTCATCTTGGCCCTTATTTATCCTCTTTCTTATTGTCTCTCTCTTTTTCTTCTCTTCTCTCCTTCACTTCTGCTTGTTCCTGGAGTGTACTCTGTTTCTGAGTCACCTTCTGACACTTTGCAGAGGCCTTCACCAGCTCCTCAAATATCTTTGTGTCTGTGCTTTCACATTCCAGTTCACCACATGTTGGATACTACTTAAAACCCAAAGGCTGAATGTAGAAGGTGGCAAAGCTTTAAGATGAGAAAAGTATGAGGCCAAGATTATGTACTGTTCCATTGCTTTAATGATAAAAAATAATCATTTTTAGATACTGTCTTCCAAACTTGAGATTATCTGAAATTGGAAGACTCTTGTGTTGAGGCAAGGATCTCCGCAGGTGAGTGGGTCTAACAGAGGATTTTACTGGTTGTACTAAGGTAAGGAATTTGATCAATTTTGAGCGTAGATTTTTCACTAACAATACGTCAATATTTATACGTGTTTAAATCATCTCTTAGACAAACTATAAGCTTGCAAAAAGCAGCAGAACCTAGAGACAGCAAATTCTATTCACAGATATGTGGGAGCATTTTAGTCTGTGTCTTGCAGAGTCAGCTGCCTTTATAGATCTGTTGTGTCCAAATATACACTAACACGTTTCCACAGTGTTCAGTCGAAACTACAGTTGGGTTGGCAAATTGTGCATGCACAATCATTTAGGCACATAAATGGCAATAATTACTGTTATTATGCCTGTGTTGTGGATCCAGTTCTTGACTGCTGTAGATCAGCACAGTTCTAGTGATGACAAATGAGGGGAATTATGCTGACTTATTTCTAAAGCATCAGGCTATATTCGAAATGATGACAAACTCTGTCATGTATTAGCCATTTCCCTGTGGTATATATCTCAAAGTTCTATTCTCTTGATGTAACCATTATTTCTAAGCTACCTCCTTGCTCATTCTTCAATGAATTTTGTCCATGACTATGGTACTACAACATAAGAGAACAAAATGTATTTTGAATTTTTTCTACATTAGGCATTCTACCATGTGCATCATGAAATATTGCCTGTGTAGGAACTTTAGAGGAAAATGGCAGTCATAACATGTACATTTATAAAGCCTATAACAATTATTTATTTGTGAGACTGACAGGAGCTAATGGAATGTATTTGGCCAAAACCCCAGAAACCTGTCCAAATCTATCCCTAAAGAATTCCATTGAAATCATGCTAGGGATTAGTTTGTCTCTGTATTTTAAAGTTTAGGAGCAGTGGTCTGATAGTTTTTCCTATCCCGTTTGGATCTTGGGATGATTTTGTTGTATGAAGAATATTGGCCAAAACTCCAGTTTTAACTGTTTCTCACTTACTGTCTCTCTTACTGTCCTGGAGTTAAACAAACAGCAATGTTCAGCGACATATTTACTGAAAGCAGTAGGCCAATTTAAATCAGAAAATAGAAGTCTACATGCAAGCAAGGACAAAAGAGGTAATTGATTCATCACCTTCAGAAAGCACTGAGGATCCATGACAAAACTAATCGTGACTGTGTGCCTCAATCTCTGAGTACGCCAGAACGTGTACATTTAGATTAAGACACACTTCAGTTTTCCAAAGCAATGAAGCTTTTGCAGAGAAATTGAATTAATTGCATAACCATACCATGTCCCCACAGGGACAGTGGGAATCTCATCTGGGAACAGTTTTGGATCCATCCTGAAAAAACCTTTCAGATCATTCTCTCAGAGAAAAGCATGTTGTGATAGGATGTAAAATACTGAAGACAATCAACAACTAGGTGCTTTCAGAAAGAAAAAAATGATTATAATCAGATATACAGCATGCTTGTTATATTCTCAAGGAAAGAAAGATGAAGAAAGGTGTGCAGGCACAGTGCTAATTATGAGGCTACAAGATTTCAAGGTGTTGGGAGATAATCAAGTCTGCCTAGCTGAGTACAGAACTTATATTTTATTCTTATTGAAGGAATCCTTCGCTGTTTAGGAACTTCATCTTAGTGGGACAGGATCTCCCTCTTTATGTCCTCAAAGGCACCTCCCTCTCTGAGTTGCCTGTATATAGAATACAGTCACATTTTTTAGGAAGACTCTTTCAATAGCCACCTAACATTTAGATGAAAATTACAGGTATTGGAACCCATCATCTGTCCTCTTTGGTAAAGGTGCAAATGTTTCTTATATTTAGACCTGATTTAGTCCTCATCACTGACATAGGGTGATATCATGTTGGATCATCTTAGACTTTATGTTTGAGTGTCCCTAGTCCCAGGTCATGCAGTACCCTTCACCGACATGAGCTCCATGTAGATGTTTCCTTTCCAGTGCATGAGGAAAATTAAGTTTTTAGAAATGGGTTTCCCAGAAGCCAGCGCGCTAAGCAGGGAATGCTGAAGAAAGATGGTGGACATGGGAGACATCCAGTCATCTAGAGATGGAATCAGTAGTGACTGTTGCACCACACTGCAGCTCCTGCCTGGGAAGTGCACCCAAGCTACCTTTCCAGGAAAACCAGGGCATAGGAAGGCTAGGGCTGTTTGCACCAGGTCTCACTCTGCTGTGCAGCTTGGACATGACAGGCATTTGCACAGACACCTGGGATCTGGGAATCCAGACTACCAGCAACACAGTCTGGCACTGCTAATAGAGATTGAGGGGACTAGCCTCAAGGTTTTCATTGGCAGACAGGGACCGAAAAATAGTTACTGTCCCTGGTCTAACTCTCTTTCCATTTTAAAAATAAGTTTAGCAGTGCTTTTTTTCCAGAGAACAAGCTGAGCAGGAGACATATGCCCAACCTGAGTGTCTTAAAGATAAATATCTAAGTCTGATCTAGTCACCCTCAGTTCCCTTTACACTCAGTGGAAAGATAGACACCTCCAGAGAGCAAGTCATCTGACCTATTTCTTCTGCACCCTTCTGCACCTAATTATACATTGGCTCTGTCAATAAGTGACCAAAAAGGCTGAACATCTGAGACACATGAAGATTTGTCAGGGGGCTTGCCTCACTGGGAAGCTGACAGAGTGATCTTTGGCTTGAGCATGCTCTTTGGCTTCAACCCAAGGCTGTCGCAGAGGTTTGCCAGATGCTGTGGGTGTCCAGACCTTTCTGGGTGCAAGCAACAAAATGGAGTCCTTGGTTTTCTGCTTCTGGGAAGAAGATCCCTCTCCCTCTCCCCCCAGACTGATTCCTCCAAATTGAGACTGAGTTAAAGAAGGGGAAATCAGACAAGAACAACACCTACCACAACTGCCTTAAGTTTTAAAGAAGTCTGGTGATAACACAAAGCACTGTTGGCAGATTATACTATCACACTAGACTGTGTTTTAGACAGGATGTAATCATGTTATCACTGAGTACCTTAAAAGTAATCCACAAAACAGAACAAACATAGTAAAAGTGACTGTTTTTCATATCTGAAAGTTCTTCTTTGGCACCCTGTAGAATTGTCAGTCACTAGAGCACTCGGCATTGATACAAAGGTAAGTAATAACTTAAAAGACATTGTGTTGGTAGAGAACATTTAAGAATCCACAGCCTAGTTCTGGCTTTAGTAGAATCAGTAAAATGCCTTGTTCTGCATTCGGCTTCCTCTGTGCAGCAATTCACAGGAAGTATTCAACACTGGGGAGATTCCGCAGTGCATCTGGTTTTATACGGTCCTATTCCTCCTGCCTGCCCAGGCAAAGGAGATTGTGCAATGTAATTGAACAACAGTAACCGTAATGACACTGACATTTTGAGTATTCCAGTTGACACGTAGTAGAAAAGATGGCAATAAAAATTAAGTATTGAATGCATATTCATCTGTACAGGTTCATAATGAAAAGCAGTGCTGTGGTAGAGTGTGAAATGATGTGGCTGTTTTCTTGAGATCTCTAGTGAAGCATGCAATGAATCCTACCTGGAGTTGAGCAAGGTATCTGCCTTATTTTAATAAGTTTCTCCTGCTCAGAAAAGTGCTGTTAAAAAAAAAGACACAAATCCTTGATATTAATACATGGTCTTCCTCTGATGTCTCCAAAACCAATAGTACCTTGTCTATGCTATTTCCCTTATCAACTATCTGATAGCTGGTAAGTAACTTTAAATCTGTCCCTTCCAATTAAAAAGAAAGTAAAAAGTATGTTACTTGTAAAAGCTATCGATATAAAAGACTTTTGGCACTGTAACTCTGAGATTTGCCTTAGCTACTGTTTAAGGACTGGGCTGTCTAGTGGCATCCGCACTCCTGAATTGGGGGCATCGGCCACCTGTAAAATGTGCAGGAGCCATGCAGAGAGGAAAGTTTAGCTGGCAAGAAGCGAAAAGGGAGGAATGTCACTAATGCCTCTTGGGAATGCAGGTGCTAATGTCTGTCCTGGAAGGAGGTGTCTGTCTCCATTTGGGACCTGCCACCCTGAATCCATAGCTTGAAGTGAGCAGTTAAGTCCTCTCACAAAGCTAAGCTTTTTTGCAAAGCACAAGGGGGAGTTTTCAAATATCATTATTTAATGTATTGAAATTTCCAACTGAAAACCCCAAATCAGACCTTTCTTAAGTGACAGACCTAAAAATAAGGCTAAAGAGGGCTTTTTTTCCCCCTCCTACCCTTGATGAGATAATCTTTCTGAGCACACCAAGACACAGGAGAGCCAAGCAGCATCTGCCAGATATAGTCATTTCTTTGAAGTGGGTTCAGCTGCCCTCAGTTGGAGGAGAGAAATGAACCAGAGTCTGTTATGGCCTGCAAAAATGTGTTGACTAGGAGGTTATTAGATACCACAGCAGCAAATGAGAAGAAGAAAGCCTTGCTTCCTCTAATGCAAAGATCCTCATAGCTGTACTCTGAAGACACTGACTAGGTCCTTAATGTGGACTATGTGCAGGGAATGTCTCACTGGGAACTTAATTGTACATATGTTTTTAATCAAATGAAAAACAATGGCACTACAAGTTATTTATTTGAAACAGTGGATGTAGGGAAACCAGCGCAGACTCAGGTCAGTTGCACCAAACTCTAGGATCTCCTTACTTGAGGCATTCACAAGAGAATCATATTTCTCCTCAGCTGCCTCTGTAGGCACCTTCTGAGAGTGATTCATCACCTCCTAACACCTGAATTACTCTGAGAGGTGCCTACAACTAATCATGAACAGCAGCAAGTCTTTTTGTCTTTTTGGCATTTTGTCTCCTCAGTTAGGTATTTTACATTAGAAGGTATGAGCTTATATCTTAAGTATCTATCCTTAAGCACCTATTATACTTTAAGTACCTATTATATCTTAAGTACCTATCCTGCTAGCTACTCCAGGCAGTATCCTATATCATTGTAGCATCTCACTGAAATGGGTGACCAGAGCTTTGCATGCAGTCATAGAGCCTTTGCACAACTTTCTGGTAAAGCATAGATAGTTTTGCTACTAGACATAACAACTAATGAGAATAAATGAATAACTGCAGAACCACAGTAGATTTTCTTTCTTGCCGTTGGAACTGCTAGCCAGATTTTGTTTTCACTGGTATTAATTCCAATAACTCCTTTGTCTCCAAAGAGATTGCTCATGATTCACCTGGCCTGTTCTCTGGGGTCTTTTCAGACTCAGTTTTCAAAGAAATCAGGAGTTGTCATTTTTGTTTTCATAAGATTTTCAATATGATACACTGTGTTCAATCTGATGAGACACCTCATCATGACAGTAGTGGGGAACAACATGACAAAATTATTTCTTACACAGCCCTGCAAATGACTCATTACTCTAGGTTTTGGGATTTGAGATGATAAAAAAGTATCCAAAATTTAATGAGTAAATTAAATAGAAACTGACAGATATAATTATTTCATATACTTGGAAAGGAATTCAAAATCTCCAAAGTGGAGAGTTCTATAAACAGAACAGATGTTTTAAAAAGAAAAAAATGGAAGAAATCTGCTTCTTAATATAGTACTGTCTAGTGTCCTGCAATTACCCTCTACAGATTAGATTCTGTGAAAGATATGGCCTGCTTATTGATGGGCTTGGTTTTGCAATTTGCATTTATCACTTGAAGATATTTTTACTTCCTATACCAAAAAGAAGGTGTGAGTTCAGACTGCAGAGCTGAAAGTGTGTGCTGCTGTGTGCTGGCACAAGAGCATCACAAAAAAAGCTGTCCATGTCCTTCTAATGGACAGCTGGCCTACTTGAAAATGCAGCGCTAGGACTCAGAAGAGCTGGATGCAAAATCCTTCAGACTCCTGCATATTGTTGGGACACTTTCTTCAAAACAGAGAGAGCTCCTGAGGGTGATTTGACCTACTTCTGCTTTCAGTTAAAGATAGTTAATAGTAGCTGTTTGTCAGTTTCCATTTTCACAAATCAGAATTGACTTGCCTTGTCTAAGCTGCTGTAACTCAAATGTGTGTTTTTTTCCAGGATCCTCATTTCCGCTTTGTAAAACAAAAACATTACTTCTTTAATGATATATGTTTCATGTCCTTTTAAGTCTCCAGTGTTAAAAAGGACTGTTTGTAGGCATATTTTTGTGCCCACGAGGAGTCTTGCACTGTGGGAGCTAGTCTCCAAAATGTAGGCATTTAACTTGTGTCTAAAACTTAGCTACACAGTGGAGACCTTTTAAAGTAACAGAAAATGTTGTTTATACAGACAAAAGACAGAAGTGGCACTTTTGTGGCCTTCCAAAATGATATCTGGTGTGGATACATAAGACCTCCCTCTCAAGGCCTTCAAGGCCACCTGCCATGGAAGAAGTTGGTAAAGTAGGTATTGACTTAAACAAAAAAGCTTCCCTATGTTTTGGGTACACACTAGGCTCCTAAGTCAGAAGGACTGAATGCCACCAACTGCTTCAGGTACGCTCAGCTGCAAGGTGGAGCAGTCATGGGCACCTTGTACTGGAAGTTCTTCTTACAGAAAATTGCCCTAGTATACTTTTTGTAGGTGTCAAATTCAATGGGGCTCTGAGCCCTGTTTGGATCTCAGCAGATACTGTCATGACAACAGAAAATAATCATTCATTTCCATTTTGCTCTTCACTCCATTGGAGAGAGTTTCAATAAACTGAGTACAGGAAGGTTTTTGGTTACTTTTAAACATTCATTTTAACTATTGCAACATGGAGGCCAAGTCAATGAACGGTGTGGTGACTTAGCCTGAAAGGCTGAAAGTTTGGCCTACAAAATATAGTTATCAGTATTGCATGTGGTGTCCTTTGTTTTTCCTTCTAAAGTGGGTGGAAGACTAAGGTTAGACTGGCCTGTGATATAGTCACGTGAATGTTGTGAGCAGTGGTTCTTATGTGTTCCATCACTATTTTTTTATTTCAGGACTCAAATCTTTCTTAAAAAAGAAGAGCTGAATAGACTTTAGAAATATTTCTTCTTGGACAAGAAAGGAAGATAAAACAATACTGCCGTGTCCTGCAAATTTATCTTTGTGTTGTCATGCATTGTATTGTATTTCATGTAAGAAAAAGCCTCTTTTAAGGCAAAGTGTTCTTTTGCAGTCATTTCAACTCAAAAGGAGTACTAAGGTTTGCTAAACCTAGAGGAGCTGTCATTTGAGATACTCCAGCATATGCAAGCTGTCCAGACGGGTCTGTCAGATACGACAGAGAGCCATGGGAGATCCATGCCATTCTGCAGTGGCAGCTGGAGCTGATATCTCAGAAAATGTCAAAAGACACCAAAAAGGTATCTTACCGTTTCCTGATCACCATCAACCAGCAGTTTCCTCCCTTGGTGATAATCAAACCCCAAAGATCCTCCCTGGGGTCAGTGAAGAGGGCCTTTGAACTGCAGGGGGCTCCTCTGAGAAAAGCACCCAAAATGTGGCAGTGCTGGAGGCTGGTGCTGAGTGCTGCCCGGGTGCTCAGCCAGGAGCTGGGAAAAAGGAGATATTCAAGGCATCATTGGGAGCATTTTCCATACTCTCTGGAGAGGAGGAATTCTGCTTTTCAGAAACAGTATAATGTCAGTGATATTCAGGTGTTATTTAATATTAGTGGTGCACCTTTCTATAGCTTGCTCCTGATGTTGCAGAGCTGAAGAATGTTTTAATTATACAGCACTATGTCAGATGCTTGCCCAAATAATACTGAATTCATATTCTTGAGCTCCTGAAGTCTTTGTGTTTCCCACTACTTGACATTACCTACCCATCAACAATAATAATTAGAAGGAAAATACAGTTCACACCAGTCATTTATTTTTATACAGCACCCCTCGGCACAAATTTCTTAATGTCCTTTTCTCTCATTAAAATCCAATCAACCAAAAAATATTCTTTATTAAGTGGTCCATGAAATAACTTTTTGATTTTGGATTAAAGGGATATGAAGGCTATTGCCTGTTTGAAATACTTCTAACAACATGCTGCGGAGAAAGAAGAGATATGTGTATCTTCAACTCCCTGTGGTGATCTTGAGGAAACAGCCCCCCAAAAGGAGGGTTAGCTTTTCATTTTGTTAGTACCTGCTACTCCTTCCAGCTGTGCCTTCTCTGCATTTACAATTACTTCTTCTTCAGAAGAAAATGAAAATAAAAGACCAAAGAAACAACAAGGAGGAGAAGCATATGTAAAAAAAGAACAAGGATAAGAGAGAAAATAAATGATTCTTTGCTCATATCGGGTGCAGTGGCAAAGTATTGTTTCAGAGAATGCTCCTGTCAGAAAATCTCTTTGCTTGAGTGCTCCTCAAAAGCAAATCAAAAGAAGGGTGGGAACACAACCATGGTGAAATATCAGCTGGAATATTTGCCAGGCTAATAAACTTATTTGTTTTCACCTGTGTAATGCATTCAGATAAACCTAAATCCCATTGTGGAAGCGTGCAACACGTGAACCGCTGTAAGCAGCGGTAGGATTTAGCTCGCACATGCTGATATGCTGTGTCAGCCCTTCCCCTACATTGGCACTTGTGCTGTCGCACAGTGAATGCGACAGCAGCATGGGAGCACGTTTCTTCTGCCTCCCTCCAGAGTGATCCTTGTAAGTGCCTGGCTGTGTCCTTAAATCTCCTTTCAAACAGATTATAATCAAAAGGGGTCCTGATGTGTGGAACAGGGAGTTTTCATGTACATGTTTGTGGGATCAAAGACAGCTTTGTTCTGAACTGAGTGAATTCACCTTATTTTCCGCTCATTTGCAATTTTCCTTGGAGCATTTAGGGCAGTTTCTTTTGAGCTACACTGGAAAACCTAAAAGGAGAACCAGGTTCACATCTGGGTTTCCAATCTGCTGGTAAAGTGGTTGTGTATAGCAAGAGATATCGTACCCATCTCCACCATCCCTGCATGCTGGTAACTGGGAGAAGACAACAGTGAAGAAACCAAGAGTTATAACTTACTCTGTCTCCACTGCAGTGGTGTCACCTCATCCGATGTTGAATATCATAACTGGGACATACGGAAGAACTTGTGCTGGTCCCCTGCCACAAGCTGAGCACCCAAAAAGTGCTAATCTTGATGCACTGCTCCCTCGCTATCTCAGGGCAGAGGGAGCAGTGGGAACAGTCCGGCCGTGGGCAGAGAGGATGGGGCATGCTGGAGGACACACAAGGGAGCCATGCTGTGCATCCAGGCTGCTTCTCCCTGGGCCAGCTGTTACCCGGCGGCATTGGTGGAGCAGAGATGTCACGTGTATTTTCACTTTTTCAGCTGTGCTTCAATCAGCGCTAAACAGCACACGAGCTTTGTGCTAGCCGTGTTGCAGTACAGAGAATAGTGCTGGAATGAAATGCTCATTTGTGCAGCAACACGTGTCAGGTAGCCTGACAAACAAGGTCAATTATTAAAAACAGAAAAGTCCATGTAGACAAGGGCCTACTGTCCCAGGGTGCAGCAACAGTGTTATAAATGCTGAGTGGTAATTCTGATTTCCACCCTTCTTAAGCAGTGGACGATTAAGGAGACAGATGAATATTTGGGGTGATGTTTCTTGTTGATAGCTGCATTTGGATCTCTGACAGCAGCATCCATACAGCTGTTACCATTGCCTTAGCCCTGCATCTTTCTTGCTTTTCCATTTAGAGAGCCCTGCTCAGACTTGATTATCAAAACAGCATCCTGGCTAAACTATTGTTATTTGGGAGATGAAAGGAGGAGTTCAGCTGTCACTGTACTTACACCCTATTTCATTTTTTGAGAAAAAGGCTCTGATGGGCAATACTCATGTCACTGCAATGAATGTGTTGAGACATTGACCTCCTGGGATCCTCTGTCTTTAGGTATTTTATTATTTTATTGGCTTTTATAGTTTATTTCAGATAAATATATTTTAAATGTGTTATTTCACTAGTTTTTGTTAGTCCAGTCCTGTGTGACTTTCAGCTACTTCAGGAAAAGCCCAAATTGCAGAAAAGATAGAAAAACAATAATAATTAGAAAGTGATTGAGCGAGACTCTCTAATATTGCTTTTATTTACACACATTACCTCACAGAAGTCAACATTGTGTTACATGAGGACAGCGGAGGGCAGAATTTTACCCTTGGATTTGTTTTTAAGAACATGGTTTGTGATGCCCGTGTCTTAGACTGGAGTAAGAATATTTACAAAGAATATTTACAGTGTAAGATATTTTGTAGTGGGGATACAGATACAGGCCCCAGTAAATATTCTACTCCAGCTGCATATTCTGCATCAGATCTGACCAAGGCATGGCCAAAATTTTTGTCTCGGTGAAAAGCTGGAATACATATCATTTTAGTGCTACCAGTTAGCTATCACCTGGGGCAATGAGGGTGTCTAAGGGGATATTGAGTGAAAAAAACAACTAATATCATTACACCTGACAGTGGTAATAATTCACACTATAAGCTGATATCTAAACTGAGACACAGCTTGGCTGCTGAGTGGTATCAAAAAAGCAAGAGTGGCTGCTGTGAACAAGCATCGTTGAGAATGGACTGCTTTCTGTCAACTCAGTCTTTTTTGACCTTAAGACAGGGATCAAGTGAAAGTACCGAAACTATCCTTTCCTGTCAAATATTTCACACGTTCTGGAGACTTTAGTCACAATTTAATAGCTAGACAGCCTTGGCTTTCCTTACCGGCTCATTTTCTCTCAGCAAAGAAATCTTCACCTGGTGTAGTCAGCAATTAGAATCATCAATTAGAAACATCCGTCCCTATTCACAGCCGCTCATCTGAACTGGCAACAGCAACCACTTCGCTTGGAAGGATGAAACATTTCTGACAGAAGAAATGAAGGAAAGTGCCAACTCTGTCATATCTCGTGTCCAGACACAGAAGGGTAGAGGTGTCTCAGAGGGGAGGCCAGGGCATTGCACAGCCACACACAAAAGAATGACTGGAAATGCAAATGAAAGTCCTGTCTGGCCAGAAACATTTCTCCAGGATAAGCAGTGCATGGAGCACAGTACTCTACATCTGGAGTGCGGTATACATGTCTGGGCTCCCCAGTACAAGGGAGACGTGGACATAATGGTGGGTCCAGCAAAGGGCCACAAAGATGATTAAGGGACTGGAGCATCTCTCATGTGAGGAGAGGCTGAGAGAGCTGGGACTGCTAAGCCTGGAGAAGAGAAGGCTCGGGGAGGGGATCTTATCAATGTGTACAAATAACTGATGGGAGGGCATAGAGAAGACAGAGCAGACTTCTCAGTGTTACTCAGTGAAAGGACAAAAAGCAATGGGCACAAGAAATTCCATTTAAACTTTTTTACACTGAGGATGGTCACGAACAGGAACAGGTTACCCAGAGAGGCTGTGGAATCTCCATCCTCAGAGATACTCAAAACCCGAGTGGACAATGTCCTGCGCAACCTGCTCTAGCTTGGAGCAGGCAGGTTGGACTAGATGATATCCAAAGGTCCCTTCTGACCTCAACTATTCCATGACCCTGTGAAATGTAGAGCACACTAAATATTCTTGATTAATCCTACATGAGAACCTGCTTGTTTCAGAATAAGAATACTACTCTTTTAATTAGATGTATCTAAATGAGACAGCCTAGATTAGCTCCCTCCTCCAGATGAGTCCTACATCTGAGTCTCCCACATGGATTCGCTTCGAGGTCTGCCACATAGCAGCAGCACATGAGCAGCGAGTTTTTCCTATGTAAAAATTTCAGGGAGGCAAATGGGCCAGAATGAAAAGGACTGGTGTTACAGTCATGCCCATGGCACTGGCCTCTGAACACACCGTTCAGTTGCTATATGTTCCCAGCAAGGATGCAAACTACTTCTGGTCTGACCTCCTGAGGAAGGCAACGGGCTCCATCATCATGCACTGGGTATGGGTTAGTCACCTATGCCAGTGAAAAGTGAGTGCAAAGCATTGGATCCTGGCTCACCTGATATTCTCACAGGGTGCTCAGGCTGCCAACAGCAGTCAATGGGGTAGTGGTAAACGAACCCTGTGTGTTGAAACCTTTCTGTGTTTGGTGCGCTGAAATAACCATCCTCCTAGAGAAATCACCCCAAGTGTGAACAAACTCTCAGTGACATCTGGGCACCCCTCTCCCAGGAAAGTCAGCTCAGCAGCAGCTGAGGGTTAAATGCCTGCAAGAACCTGCTCTCACCCCATGATTACAAACATGGAGAAAGAGAAAGAATGAGAGATACAGTTCAATTTTCTTTTTAATAGATCCTCAACTTTTTTTCTGCCAGGTTTTTAAAGGCAAGAGCCTTAGAGCAAAAGAGGGAATGAGTCACTGCAATAGCTTCTCATTAAACTAATGACAAGAGATACAAACAGAGAGAGCTCACTTGGCTAATGTTCTTACCATCCGCAACGACAAACCATAGGAAATTAAAACAGAAAATAGTAACATAGTGCATCTTGGACTGAATGTTCAATTAACCTTAAGTTGGAAATGTTAACATTTGTTTTGAAAACAAAAGTTTGGCACTTGCACCAGATGCCCTGTAGCTGGGAAGGGCAAAAAAAAGTGAAATCAATATGAGGCTCTATCACTTGCACTTCTGAGTGAATATGCATTTGGGTAGTATCACCTCTTTTGAACCAGATTTTCAGAGGTGGTCAGTTCCTTGCTGTTCTCATTGCTCTCTTTTTCATACCAAGTCAATTATCCAGATACTTTCCTGGGTTATAGTAGGTGCTACACACTTCTGAAAAATACTTGCTCTTGCAAAGCCATTACTATTTGCCAGTCTTTTCCTATAAAAATAAACCTGCCATAAAAAACAAATTCTGAAAGACCCAACACTAAAATCTTCAGAGATTTTTAGACAATTTTCTGTTCATTGTCAATGGGGAAGTACATATGAATGATCCTCATCGAGTCAAAGAGATTAAAAAGGCAGTATGAGTTAATCTGCAGAAAACAGTTTATATCAAAACTATTCTGGGTCTAGAGTTTCAACCACAGTATTGCAGGAGAGTGAAATTTTTTGGAAGTGAGAAAATGATTGTGATTTTTTTAGCATTGCAGCCACTCAGCATTGCTCAAAATGGACCCATTTTCAGGAGTGTTTCTCAAACAATATTTGCTGACTTTTAAAATTGAAATTTTAATTGAAATGAACGAAAAATGCTATCATAATTTTGAAACATTTTGATATCTTTTTATATTAAAGGCGAATTGGCAGTTCCTGGAATCTTTCACAGAAATGTGAAAGTAATAGTTTTACTGCCAGCAAGTTTTTAAGCAAAAAAAATGAAGAGCAGTTTTTTCTAGCAACAACTTTAGGTAATTTCATGAGATCTCAGTCCTCTCTATCTGAGAATTTGGGTTTTTGGTGCAATTAATTTTGAAGCATCTTTTAGAATTTTGAGAAAAAAAAAACTTTTGTCTTATAAATACCTAAAAAAATGGCTAGTAGAATTTTTCACTCATTAATTGGAGAAATATACCTGCTCTCTAAGAGGCAGCTTTTGTTTTCCTACATGGTGCCATAAAGGAGCTTCTTTGGCTCCCTGGCCAATGTGAAGGAAACATGGAAATAAGTTCTTTTCATTGCATCTCCTTTGGCCAAGGTGTAATGGAGAAAGAAGAATAATTTAGAATTTTAACTGTGTTTGTAATAGGCAATCAGGAGTACTCCTTTATATAACAAGGGTACAAGAGAAAAAGAAAAAGAATAGCATGTCAAAACACTGAAAACTATACAAAAATGTAAAGATGACACAAAAATGGCATAACAGATTAAATCAGACAAGTATTCTATGTGATCAGTTCATTAAATGTATCCATTGCAAACTGCACAGTATTTCTATATGATGACACAGAATAGCTGAGCAATCATCTATTCCTGGCATTACTCAGCATGTAGCAGAAGTGCTGACTTTTACACTGAGTAACCCTCACTAATAAACAAAGCCATTATCCTGCCAATGCAAACAATAATAAGAAACAGCTGAAGCTGGGCGGGGGTGTTGCAGATAGACCATAATGGAGGTAATTGTGAGTCTGGAGGTACAAATCATTTTCTCTGCTGGTTTCTAGAGAGCTGTTTTAGAGTTTCCAGAAGGATACAGTGTTTCTTCTCTAGGGGTAGCTAGAATTAAAAGGACAAAATTATTATTAAATACCATCAAGTTGACATCCTCTTCTGTATTAAGATGCAAATATATTCTTCATATGACAGATGATGAGTCCTATGTAAGACACTATTTTCTGTTCTTTGCCAAACTTAAACGTTTTGGACCAACAGTTTTCACGAGAAGCAAGTGCCTTAGTTTGAACAAATGTTTGTTTAAGCTCTGTCTAAAGTTGTTCAGCCATTTCTGAGACAAAGATTAAGGAAAAACATGTTTTCTTTGGCTCATCGTAAGTCTTATGATGCTTTTTAATTGAGAAACTTTAGCACCTGCATGTGACGAAGCCAAGACTTGAGATTCATCTACATAAGTCTGGTGTCAAAGCTGTTCTTTTTGCTATCCCTGTGCAGCTTTATCCAAATATAACCAAAGTGTAAGCCCACAATATAGATATCCATGTAGGAGCCAATGGAAGTTATCTAGGGTGGGATACAGTTGCCTAATCGTAGGCTTATGGTATCATTTTACGAACTCTGTGGTACCCCACCTGGGTTTGGACTTTACAAAGGGGTGGGACCCCCATAAATCCTCTGTCCTCTGTAGATGTCTCACCCATATGCATCTCAAAAAACTAAATGACACTATTTTAACTGAATGAATTCCACTCTTTGTCTATGCAGTTGGTGAGGTTTGGAGAGCTATTCAGATCAGTGGTCACATATAAGGCTGAAGTGCTTAGAGTGTTCTTTGCCTCAGCCTTCAGCAAAAAGGTCTCCCAGACCTCTGGGCTTAGTGAAATGGTTCAAGGAAAAGAAAAATGACCAGGAGTGCAGGATTGAGTCAGGGATTACTTGAGTGAAACCGACCTGTACAAGCCCATGGGACCAACAGGATGCTGACAGATCTGAAAGATGCCCTTGCAAGGCTACTTTCTATCATCTTTGAAAGACTGTGGAAATCTCTGACACCTGGAAAGAGGCAAACGTCACACACACCTTCAAAAGAGGCCAAAAGGTCAACCCAGGGAACTACAGGCTGGTCAGCCTCACTGCAGTGCCTGGAAAAATCACGGAGCAAGTCCTCTTGGAGCGCTTTTCTGGGCACGTGAAAGAGCAAAATGTGATAGGGAACAGTTACCATGGTTTTACCTGCATAAATCACACCTAAACCACCTGATGGCCTTCTGCAATAAAATGACTGAATTTGTGGATGATGGGAGAGCAATGGCTGTCATTTACCTGAACTTTAGCAAGGCTTTTGACACTGTCTCCTATGATATTTTTGTACCCAAGCTGGGACATATGGTTTCAATATGTGACCAACTAAATGAAGGGTATAAAAAAGTTTGGAAGATGGAGATCAGAAAGTTGTGGTCGTACTCTATCTGGACGTCTGTGACAAGTGGGGTACCACAGGGATTCATTTTGGGGCCTGTCCTATTTAACACCTTTAGCAGTGGCCTGGAGGAGGTGAAGGAGTGCACTCTCATCAAGTTTTCAGATGACACCAAGTTGTGGGGTCAGCTGATACGCTAGAGGGTAGGGCTGCCATTCAGAGAGACCTGGTCAGGCAGAAGGAATGTATCAACAGGAACCCTATGAAGTTAACATGGACAAATGCAAAGATCAGAACCTGGCAAGGAAGGATTTGTACTGCAACAACACAGGCTGGGGACTGCCAGGCTGGGGAGCAGTTCTGCTGAAAGGGACCTGGGGTCCTGGTGGGCAGTGAGCTGTACATGAGGCAGCAGCAAACCCATGCAGCAAAGGCCAGCAGCCTCCCGGGTCATAGTCATCAGAGAGTTAAAAATCGCATCACAATGCATATAAACAAGGTTGAATAGACTGCCATAAATCTAGTATTTTCTAAGTGCAGAATGTTTAATATTGCATTCTTAAACACTTTAAAATATTGCTTTCAAAGCTTGAATTGATGAAACTTTGCAGCAAGAGTTTGGCCTTACCTGACTCTCAGAAAGTCATCAAAGTGAATAGCGAATTTGTTTAGAAAACATTTGCTCGTCAGAAGAAGTTTTAACAGTAATGAAGTTCAAATATTGGTATTATGCACATAAAACCCCTTCTAAAGGAATTGTAGTTCCAAATGGTTTAATATGAAAGAAAATATTCTGTTATTGCTACAAGCATACAACTCTGTTTTCTTAAGAAAAGAATGTTTACATCCACACACTGCACTCATGGCAGTACAGTCCCTCTTCCCCAAGGGGAAGGGAGGTTTGGCTGTCTGATCCCTTCCCAAAGAACAAAAGGCAGGCTAGCACTGAAGATATACTAACCTCAAAGAACATCCCAGTTGGTTACGCAATAAATTTGGCAGATAGACCTGAAGGCCCAAATCTCACAAATCCCAAAGTCTTCTTAGTTCTGTATCCAAAATCTTCTTAGTTCGGAATTTAAGTGCATATTTGCACACATCATCAGCAAAAAATCTAATCTATGCAAGCAGTTTACTAACATGACATAAAAAAATTTGATGTTATACACTGAGGAATATTTCTTCCAATTATTTATACAGTATTTATTTAATTACCCAAATCCAATACCCCCAAAATATTACCCACCACCCCAAAAAGCAGAAAATGTGGAATTAATCTATAAAAAACAGACTCTCTGGTATGCAAATATCAAGGCAATTGTTGAACAAGAAATTTATCCATCTATAATCTCAAATATAGCAGGTGACTTAAGAAGAATCTCTTATAATTTTGAACTGTAGCAACAATGAAACTGTCAAAGAGGCTGAGAAAAGCTTTTTCTATCAGAGGACTGACTTAAAGATACATGACTGATAGAGATTGAATGAATAATAATTGTACTCAAATGGTTTAATATGACTAAGGACAATATGTTCTTCCATTTCAGAGTTATCTACTTATATACTGTTTTGAAAAGACAAATTGGCTCTAAAAGCTGTTTTTCAACGTTGCTAATACTTATCCAAGAGGAAAAATTCCCTAGGATGAAAGCGGCATTAATGATTATAGGTGGGTTAGCTTTGATAGGGTAATTCCAGAAGGTATTTACATTTATAGAGCATGATATTTTAAATTTTGGAGGTGTTATTTAAGGTGAATCAGCAGATGAATTGAAAAAATGCATATTAAACATATTTTGGTTATTAATTAAATATTTTTTAGCAGTCTTAATAACTGCAATCACCTGCTTTGCAACAATTTGTTGATGTACTTATACCTGATCTCTTGTTGTTTATGAACAATATTTCTCTTGAAGTTTTGAAAGAAATGAAATCACAGGGTTGGAAATCTTCAGAACTGAATTGACAAAAATTAATAATCTGGTCTAGAAAACATACCAGTTTCGTCTGTGTCTGTGCAGAATCCTTACATGGGCACTTCGATCGAAATATATCTGGTGGACTCTCAGGCCTGAGATAGCTTTTGGCTGGAATTTAATATTTTCCCATCTTATGAAAAGTTTGAAGTATTTTTCATTCCTTTCCAAAACTGGGACAAAAAACAATAAATCAAGGAAAGCAAAATGGAACAAACAAACAAAAGAAAACCAAAAACCTCAAAATGGCTTTAGAGCCATGGAAATGCTTATTTTTAGAGGCTGATCATTTTCACTAAAAATCTTTTTTTTACTACAGTTACATTTCAGAAGGAATGTGATTTTGAAATGAAAAAGCAGAGAATTTCATTTTGAAGATACTGAAACAGGACATTAAACAAATGCAAAATCTTTTTGACTTGGGGAAAACTACTGAAAGCAATCCTTTGTCATGAAAAAGGCCTAGTTTCAACAAATTGACATTTTCAAGCTAAAGAAAGTTTTTGCTTGTAATTCCCAACCAGCTCTACTCCACATCTCCAGGATGTGCTGCAGAGTGAAGTGGTTCTTGTGTGACTATGTATGTGCATTAGGAAAAAAACCAGCCGTGGGCTGACAGCCCATGTTCTTTGTATTTCTCTGCTACAGAATTCTAAATCTGAAAAATTAAAAAAATGTAGACCAGCTAAAAAGAATCTCAAGTTCTACTATTCTTTTCAAGGGCAGTTGAAAATGTATTTCTTCCTGATTTTGGCTGGAATGCAACTGGGCTGACTGTCAGAAAAAGTTCTCTGTTAATTAAATGAATTCCCTCAGTTATCCCCATTATTTTTTTTCTATACACATATTCACTTACACATCTATTAGTAGGTGTATTCATTTACAGAAGATGATACCATAACTCGAAGAATTATGAACTGAGAGCCTAATCAGCCGTCTAGTACTTCTGAGTAAAATTTGTAAGTATAATGACTTACACCTTTATGCCCTCAGTAATTACTGTGCTCAAGTGGAAATGGGAACTGCATGTGGTCTTGTATCCCTACAGCAGTCAACAAGTTGCATCAGACTCCACCGTTGCCCTGGGTAGTGATCTCAGGGAGGCTGACCTCCACCTTGTCCCCTTTGGTAAAATACTGGGCATCTCAGCAATGTAACTGTTGGATTGTCCTTGGAAAAGAAACCTGGGGCCAAAAACTCTGCTACTTTTCCACCCTCCTGACCTTGGGTCTCCAAGAGGCCAAAATATCCCAAATACAAATTTTAGAGCAGCTTAAATGTAAGGTTCATGAAGTGGTTTCACAGGCACTTCCTTGTCAAAAGCTCAGCTGGACTCTCTCTGCTCCAGTCCCACCCAATTCTGGTACATCTTAATGCAGATCCTCTTCCTTGCAGGATGGAAACTGGCTGGCAACACGTTAGCCACGACCGAGGCACCTGTTCCTGCTTTGAGTCACTGAGTCCCTGGCTTTGTGCCATTTGCTTTCTCCGCATGCAGTTTCCAAAACATCTGATTGTCAGGGAAAACTGGATGTCAATGCCTGTTGCACTGTGTATTTTCCTCTTTCTGCAGACGGAAATTCCTTATCAGCCTGACACACGAAATGGCAGGCAGGGCAGCATGCTTTCGGAGCTGGCAGGCTGCAGGAGCCGAGACAGTCTCATCCCATGCCAGTCCAGACAAGAAAGAAATGGCACACAACGGAGCAGTTAAAAGGTAATTTCACATAAAGAACTCAGGAAAGGAAATCTGGCTGACAACAAATGCATCGGGGGTAGGAGGCAACACCAGAGAGTCGCACAGACACATATTATCTTTCAGGAA
Organism: Apteryx mantelli; assembly: GCF_036417845.1. Lineage (NCBI taxonomy): Eukaryota > Metazoa > Chordata > Aves > Apterygiformes > Apterygidae > Apteryx > Apteryx mantelli. Next base: position 33,376,352 of record NC_089978.1, read on the forward strand.
AATACAACTGAAGAGGAGGAGGGGACAGAGGCCCAGAGCTTGCTGAGAACAGAGCAGATGGCTCAGGCAATGTGAGGGCAACGCCATCCAGTCACCCAAGTGTGTGGAGGCAAGACAATTTACAAGGCATTTTTAAAGTATGCCTTGCATTTATTTGTCCCAGACATATGTGATAAAACAAGAATAAACCTTTTTTATTAGTTGTGTTTTGTTGTCATTTATCTACGTGCTTATACAGCACAGCTGACACAGCTCCATAAACAATATTTGTTCTATGGCCAACTGCAGCAGTGAAGAAGCTGTAAAATGTGTGCCAAAGCAACAGGTGGATGATGTTTTAAAAACCACTAAATCATTTCTGTTCAGTCTGAATTCAGAAGAGATTTCTTCTCACTGTTATTGTTATTATCGTTATCTTTATGATTGTGACTTTTAGAGGTTGTCACAGAATAAAAAGATGGTCCTTGCCCCACAGAATGTCATAATTTAAATTTAAGTCAAAAGGCTGGATAATGCCAGATAGGTGAACATGGGTCTTCAAGGAAACAAGTGTTAATTGGCATAATGGGAGGGGGCATCACCATGCCAAAAAGGACAAGCTTTTCCAAGTTTTTTTGTAGATAATATGTAAAAATAAAGCTGGAAAACAAATTCTAAATGACAGCAAGATAGGGTTGCAGGTCTTTATGGGACTATTTTCCCAGCATGGGTGAGAATGGAAAAGGATCATCATGAATATGCTCATTTGGAATTTAACAAGCAGTAGATGGGAAACTGCCATTATAGAGAAATCAAAAATAGCAGTCATCTTTGCAATACTGAATGACAGGTGATAGGCAGCATAGAGACTGGCCATGGATAAAGATGTCACATTTAGTGAGACAGAGGAGCAAGATGCAAAGGCATGAAAAATGATAGGTAAGTAGTAGCACTCTGAACAGATGGGGGAAAAATGTGTTTATCAAAGCCAGAGAAAAAGTTGTGCAACAACAAAGACAAGAGCTGATGATCAGAGCCGTAAAAGAGAGATTTAGCTGTGCGAATGGCCTGCAAACACTACAACTTTACAACACTGTTTGGGAAGAATCTTCAGGACATCAAAGAAATGGAGAAGCTACAGCTGAAATTGATGACTGAGCTGGGAACAAGCACTATCCATGGAAAGCAGAAGGGAGTGATCAAGCACTCTGGTAAGTGTAGCTGAGATTTTAGTGTGCACCAATAGATGATTAGATGTGTCAGCTGTCTACCTAGAGGTTGTATTTAGAATTTATGTTTGTAGATGGGATTATGCAGGGAAGAAGTTTAGAGTGAGAGCAGGAGACTGAGGGAATAGACATGCAGGGCTTACACAGAAAGCTAGAGAAGGGAGGAGAAAGAGCCTTCAAAAGACACTCTGAAGGCACTGCAGGGGACTAGAAGCAGATCCAAGGGCAGACAGTCATGGAAGTCCTCCAGAGGAGGACAAGGTTTTCAAAAGAAGAACATGATCAATAATGTCAAAGCAGACAGGGGTCAGGAAGGGTATTCCTGTAGCACAGATGTTGAGTCTATCTGTAATGGTGTCACTGGACGATTTGAAGAGAGAGTTTAAGGGAAGGGTATAAGAGATGGAAACAACCTTCACAACAAGATGCAGTCAAAATGGTGGAGGAAATTCCTGCCAAGAGACAGGACAAGGGACAGGAGCTAGAAGACGCAAGTGAAACTGAAAGGAGGGTTTTAAGACGGGAGAGAATTAAATTTTTCTGCATGGTGAGGGAACAGGGAAAACTGAGAAGATAAGGAGAAGTGTAAGGGAAAGGCTAAGAACAGTTATAGGGAGAACATGAAATGAGAAGGGGTTGCCAGGAGAAGTGACAACGTTAGCAATACATCTTAGGTACTCCATTCTTCCCAGTAACTCATGGGTCTGTGAGCCAATTAACTTGATTGTTTTCCAATTTTCCCCCTGCAGAGCAGAAAGAGTCATACAAGCCAAAAAGAAAAGTGAAGGGTGAAATGGTCTTGCTACCTGTCCCTTCTGATTCAGAGAGAAGAAGTGATGAAGAATATTATAGAGGATGGTGGAATCAATATGTTTGCTTGCTTGTCACAATTTAAAGGTCAGTTTGCCGGAAGATTAGGCCCTATACTGGAGGAGTTGCAATAATAAAGTTGCACATTTAACAGTACACTTGATGAAAATGACTATTTCTTCTGTGCGAATTTCTTCTGAACAGTGCAGGAACGATCACTCTGCTGCTGGCTTTATGAAAATAAAATATGTGGAGAAAGAAATGACAAGGGCTTGGACCAATGGCTGTGGCTCCCAAATTATATAAAGCCATAGCTCTTTATCTCTTGAACACCAAGTGGAGCTATAATAAAGTCAGTGGGTGTTTTACCATTGACTTCCCCCAAAATTTCTGCCCGTGATCCAAGGCAATATCTGTGTTTACCAGATGAGCTGGTAAATAGATAGATCAAGACAAAAACACTGATGAGTCTGTTCCAACCCTGGCTGAGTTTCCACTCCATGCAGACTTCCATATCACCATCCTCTAGGTCCCTGACTAAATGGGACGCTGCTGAAATAGTCTATCACATCCTCTTAGCTGGTCTGCAGCCAGGAAATTGCTCTAATGTGCTGCAACACCCATCAGATACATGAAAAGTTGCAAATACTATATTTCATTTCAAAAAAGTTTTGGAAGTGTTTGCCTTCATTACTGTTATTGATTGTAAAACATTCTCCATGCACTCAGCTCTGAGTAAAACACACAGTAAGTCACAGAATCATAGGATCATAGGATAATTCAGGTTTGAACGGACCTCTGGAGGTTTTCTAGTCAGTATCTAGAATAAATCAGTGTATTGAAGTCCACATGAGTTCTCCAGTCAATGTTAACAAGAGCAGTACTAATGGTACCTTCCGAATTGCTATAATCTACCACGTTTTTCAAAACAATAATCTAAAAAGTTTTCATAAAAGTAATGTTTCTTAAAAACTACCTTAGGAAGTAACCTGCTGCCTCAGATAACCCACAGAGTATCAGAGGTAGGAGCAAAGGGAATCAGAGACAGGGGGACTGAAGTGTTTGTGGAGGGGCAGGAAAAACAGGTGAGGAGCATTAGGTGTAAGAGACAGTTAAGTGAGAGAGGTTTGGGGGATAAATTTCCCTTTGTATTATCCACTCAGTATACCGTATTTTTTGTATTATCCACTCAGCTGAACAGTATTTTTTTACAGTTTTTTTACTGTATCCATATCATCTCTGTGATATTATGCACAAGTCCGTCTCCTACTTAGGGACTGTGATTAAAGAGACAGACACAGCAAATGCCATGTGGTCCCAGGGGAAAGATCTTTTTGAATGAATGAAGTTTTCCCACTTAGCTTTGTCTGATTATTCTTTCATGGGAAAGAAATCACAGTGTGTTCCTAATATTTATAAAAAAATAGTGGGGAAAAAAAAAGGTGAGAAGGAAAAGATCTAAGCAATGCAAGTGTTGATGCAAGATTTGCAAGAAAAGATATGGTTTCTCAGCAGAGTTGGAGGAAAAGAAATTCAAGCACAGAAGGAAAGATGAGGAAAATAATGAGACAAACAGAAATAGGAGGTATATTTCATTTGTAAGTGGTAGGCGGGGAAAGCAGAAGTAGATATAAAGATTCATTGGAGTTGCTTCATACAGGCAACGAAAGGAGGATGGAGAGGAAAGTGAGATGGTGGGAACAGGGGTGGGTGCAGCTGAATTCCTGGAGGCAAGAGAAAAATCCAGACAAAGAAGGACACAAGGGGATCTGAAAGCCTGCAAATAACAAAACATTAATTTTTTTGGGAGGGTGGGATTTCTTTTACCCAGCTAAAATACATGCCCAAATCTAAATCTGAGCCATCCACTCTGACTCTTCCTTTAGAGTAAATGGAGAGAAACAGGCACATCCAAACATGAAGATCAAGAGGAAATACCTAGGCAACGTCAGTCTTCTGGATGTCTGAATTAAAGCAGATATGTTGTACATTAAGGGTGTGAGTCAGTTACCTAAAAATCAATATCTGTTGCCACTTGAGATGCCTTAAGATATCACCCTAGCCTTCAGCTGTTGTTACTTAAGGCTTTGGACTCCCTAAGGTTTGCTGTTATATCTGCCAGACCTTATGGAGGTCTCTGATACTGCAAGACATCTCAAATGGCACTAGGGGCCTATGTGTGGGCAACTACTGTGAGGGTGACTGAGCACTGGAACAGGTTGCCCAGAGAGGTGATGGAGTCTCCTTTTCTGGAGATATTCAAAACCTGCCTGGACATGATCCTGTGCAACGTGCTCTAGGTGACCCTGCTTGAGCAGGGGGGTTGGACTTAGATGATCTCCAGAGGTCCCTTCCACCCTCAACCATTCTGTCATTCTGTGAACTAAGCAGAGCCCTTTCTGTCTGCAAAAGAAGGGGAAGCTGGACCTTTCACTTCTGAAAAAAAGTCTGCATTCTTGAAATTATCATTTTTCTTTATCCATTGCTGGAAGGAAACTGGAGATTTCTCCATTCACAGACTGTGCTTGTTTACCATGTAATAAAATGGTCAGCAGACTACAGAGCCAAAGGCCAAATCAGAATTTGACCCTGAACTTTTGGCATGGGATTCTTCTTCCCTAAGTTTAGACACCTATTGGCACTTCCAGAGGGCAAGCCAACTCATCCTCAGATGGAAAGATTAGCTGGTAGCACTCTGGTAGTGCCAATTCTCTCAGCCTACTATAAAAGGAGCATATCTAGACACCCACCTTTTAGATGCTTATATTGGAGCAGAAGAATTCTACTCATTGGTGGGATTCTTCTTTACCAGCCTTAGCAGAGATCTTATATCTGAATCAAGCATCTTAGGCTCCCTTTGTGCTCACTCGGGAGAAATAAGGACACAATTCATTTGACCTAGTTTGGTATAATCTCATTTAAATTAGATTAATTGTGTCCTAGAGGTGCCTGTTAAGGGAGCTTATGGTGACAAGCTCAGAAGTGAATGTCTCTATTCTGAATGTCTTGAAGTACCACCCTGTAAATAAATCCATCCTGTAGCCTGATTCCAGAGATTCAGTAGGTCTTTGGCAAGATCTGCTTCACTTTCACAGCCTGGGGGGTCTAAGGGTGCAGTGATAATGTGCATGTCCCTTACCGTTAGCTGACCTCGGGGCAGGGTAGCTAACTTCTCGGCTTCCCTCTGTGCCTCCCCAAGGGGAGAGGCTGGCTCAGAAGAGGGGAGATGGGTGGCCAGGGAGCACGATGTCCTCAGCTGGGGACAGCTGTCACAGAAAGTGAAATGGTAACCAGGTCCCTGATCAGAAAGGCTTTTGTTAACATTTTGAGGATCCTCTGCCTTTCCCCTTGCAGCCAGAACTAACAACTCCAGCTGCCAGTGGATGCAAGCTGGAGAAAGTGATGGACACATTAAACTTTTAACACTTAAGTCTGAAACAGAGAATTAAAGCCAGACTTATGAGATCCCTGCCTCACAAGGGAACATAGATATTGATCTGTGTCTCCTTTCTGTATCTTTGCTCCTTGTTTAATTGTAGGTTTTCTTACAACTGGAAAGCAAGAGTGCCCCAGACTGTATGAAAGGACTTGTCTGGAGCATAAGGAAGCACTTTGGGAAAAGCACAGATTTTAGAGAGCTGAGCAGTAGCATTTGTCATGGAACTGTCCAGGGAATAGCTAATTAATTAAACTAAAGTGGTGCACACTCTTAGTGGTATATCTGTATAGTTAAATTATAGTAAGTGAGTCCTACTTAATTACTTTATAATTTTTGCTACTGGATTTAGTGAAAATATCTTTAAAGAGGATTCATTGTAAGAGAAAGGGAAAAAGAAAGAAAAAAACAGCAGAGCTCTTTCCGTGTAGAGATAAGCCAAACCAATACAGGAAACTTTTTGGTGTTTCTCACAATTTCTAGACGATATTTCTACACGCCATTATCTGTATCTAGCAATCAGAGAGTTCAGGTTATTTTCCTTAAATTCCCACTAAAAAGTTTCCTAGTAGAAGACCTGCTTAATTTCCAGCTAGATAATTTCCCTAATCCAGGTCATTGCCTGTGCTGCGTGAGGAAGGCAAAAACAAGCAGTAGGTTATAGTGGGGATGGGGAGCTGGATTCTTTTTGGGACAGTGCTAGCTAATTGACAGTGTTAAACTATGATTTCAGGGAGTGATCCCGTGGCAGATTAGGCCAACCTAAATGTAGACTGTCCTCCTCCCACAGCCCCTGCCACCATTCTGTTAGCACGCCTCCCCAAAACAGCTTGCCAAAGCACAGACTGTGGGAGCACCAGTTCTAGTGCACAGGGGATGGTGGGAGCAGGGAGCAAGGGCAGAGGATGGCAAATGGGTGGACCATGGTCCACAGTCCCTGTAGATTGAACTGCTATGAAATTGTGCTCCTGGATAATCTGAGGATTGTGCTCTAGCTTGCAGATGTGGTTAATGGGAATTCTTCACTAAGATGAGGAAGAGCTTTATTCTGAGATTTTTATTTTATTTTATTTTGTTTGTGACCAGCTATAAGGCTTTTGGTGGGAAGATTTCTTCCTGAGGACCTTTTGGTGTGGAAAAATATAAAAATAACCAAGTTTGCTTTCATTATAAATAGAAAAAATATTAGAACTTGAACAAAATCTGAAATTTCAAATGGAGCTAGCTCTGCTATGGCATTTTTTATTTTTCAGAAGGAATCATCATTTTTCTCATTATTTAAAAAATAATAGACCAGGTGTTAACACTGGTCACGCAAAATCCACACTCACCACCCACTATTAATAATTAATAGTTAGAATTAATAACAATAACTTTTATTAATGCTTCAAAGAGATTTAGGAGTGAGGGAGAAGAAGGTAGGAGGAAGGGTTGGATGGCAGGGCTAGGAAAACATTTGGAAATAGCTTGGGAGAAGAGGCTTCTGCACCTGACTCCTCTGAGCCTTTGGTTTCATTATGTTAGAACTTGGAGAGAAGGGGGCTTTTCCAGTTTAATGGCTGCTTCAGAGAAGATAAACGTGACTTTAGGCTCTCACTTTAGTTTCCAAAAAACACAGAAGAGATTCAGGGTTAACAGGGAAAATAAGAGATGGCAGACGACTCTGCTGTACCAAGGCAAGTGTGGGACTGAAGAAAAAAACTCAAAATCTTCCAAACAAGTTATCACTGTGCACTCATGCCTCAGGAACATCACTCCATTACAGCAGATGTTTTTTTCAGCCTTTAAAACCCACAAAACTAAGGATCCATTTTAGTTCTTTTTTAAATAAACTCAGATGAAAGTGGCAATTAGTGCACAATTGGTGGGGCTTCTGGGGACATGTGTGGAAACTCAAGAAACTTAACAGAAGAAGTTCTCTTCTAGAAAAACGAATGTCACGGTGAACAGAATTAGTACTGCCCAGGCAGGTATATATAAACTTTCCTGCTCTGCTTCATTTTCTCCTACTTCAAGGAACATTTCCCTTCTCTCTGGTACAAGAATATTTGCAGACATTCCACTAAATGTTCTTTTATGTTGTTTTCATTGCTTTCATTAGTGAAGTTGCAAATAAACTAGACCATGTGTTCCTTTAGCCCAATGCTGGTACATTCCCAGGAGCATGAAGCGCTTGGCTGAAGCTACAGTATGGACCGAGAGCCTTTAACATATGCTTTTCTGTGTAATGACTATATCCTAAGGTTCATTCATTGCAAAACTAACTTCTCTTTCCTGCATCAATATGGAATCACTGGGCTATTTAAGCCAAAAAACTCCTGAGTCTGTATACCTGAATTAAACAAAGGGTTTGATTGTTCAGCTTAGCTTTGCTATCTCTGATACTCAAGTGAAATCACCAAGTAGACAACTTCCTATCATAGGTTTTGTAAGGGTACATAATATCTACTTCAATTAAATATTCATGATTTAGTAAAGTGAAGCCAGCTAAAGAAGAAAAGCTCCACTTTGGAGCACTGCAACAGCTGGTACATAAGCTGCCATGGACAATTAGGTAAATTGTACATTTATTAAACTTCGACTTTATTTTTGGGGCATCCAAGAAAGGCAGAACCTAGCGCATTCAAATTTGCTTGTGATTTAGGTTGCTTATATGTATTTACACTTCAAAACTATAGAGATTGCAATGTTTTAACCATCATGGTTTATGGATACAAAGGAGAAATTAGTAAGACAAGATAATGCCTTATATTACATCTGCTGAGCAAGCTGGAAAGGACAGTCTCTCAGGCACGCAAGAGTTTATTCAAGCAAGCTGTGAAAAACTCATATGTCCCAAAGCCTTTCTGTTTTTTACAGCTAGTATTGATTCGTCTGAGGTATTACCACACCTTATAAATCAAGGAGTAAAAGAAGAACAGGAAGCATTTGTGGAAAGCATGCAGGTGTACAAGTACCTGGGTCATTTCCTCCAGCAAGAAAGATGATGTCTCAGCCAGCAGGCAGATAAAACTTAACTTTCAAATAGTCCCACTTAAAAATGCTAGCATCAAACTTTCTTATCAAGGTGGGAAGGTTACATATGAGTACCAAAGAGAGTCTGAAAAAGGTCTTGAAGTGATAGAGTTCTTCTTGGCCTCCTCCAAGCCCTTGCAAGGCTTCAGGTTTGATGGATTCCTGACATCCCATGAGAGCTGAAGGCACACGGTGCCTTGCAATATCTGCAGGACAAGCTAAGTTCATTTTGTCAGCCAAGCAGGGAAAAGCCTGCAGAAGGGATGGGCAGCAGAAGTGAATGGGAAATGGATAAGGGTATACAGAAGCTGAAGTTCATGAGAGCCTCAGGAGATTTGCTGTAGAGCAATTCTAATGAAAGTATGAGTAAAACAATAGCTGTACACTTGGATAGATGCAGGCAATACAAGCTGTAACACACTCACTTTTTAAGATTTGATCATTTGTGTGAGCTAGTAGTTGAGGGTGCTCCTAGCATTTGGGACCTGTGACCAGTTGTTAGGAGTCTTTCAAATGCCACAGAGAAATTACTGCCAAAATCTCTTATTTGATACAACTGTGCTTTTGTGACTGATGGAACACATAAATAAAACAATTAGAATCCCACTAAAAAAAAGAGCCACAAACTTGAAAATTGTTCCTTCATAAACTTCTTACCTTTGGAGAAAGTAGCAACTGTTAAAGAATATTGGAAGAAAAAGACCTAGAAAGTGAACTCCTATGGTATGTTAATCTCTCTGTATTTAAATACAGGTCTAGTCACTGTGATCACTGCAACCGTGGGTGGAAAAAGGGACTGCTAGGCACCAACAGAAACATTGTTCTTCCCTTGCAGTTATGGCTTCATCAGGTTTGTTCAACATATAAATCATTGCACGTTGGTCTTTTGAAATGTTGGTGTTTACTCAAAGCCATAACAGCTCTGTAGGAGCTGCATAGGAGCGCTCACAGAGCTGCATAGGAGTGCTCGCAGAGCTGTTTTCCTGTATGCTCATTGTGCTCTCCTGGCTTGCGCACACTCTGTGCTGCTTCGCGCTAATGCTGGAGTATCACTCATCTCCTGCTATACCTGAACCACTTTGCTACCCTCTGGGTTGTCTCCAAGCACATGCTGAGCCTGCAGTCACAGTACATCGGTACCACCTGCCCTCGCTGCCGCTGCCTGTCCATGCCCTGAGACACCACATCCCATCTCTCCATGGTCTGAAGTTCCCAAACTCAAAGCTTTCTAGCAATTTCTGGCAGTTTCCTCTCCCTCACCCATGGCTGGCTGTCACTTCCCTGCCCCAGGGTATGTGTGGCTCCTAGTCACAAGCCACGCTTCAACTTGGCACCTGAGCAAAATAAAGGGTAGGCCTCCACTCCCTTTCAGAGAAGGGCAGGTAGGTGAAGAAAAGAAGAAGCCAAGGGAAGTGAGACAGAGTTTGTACAACTAGAGCAAAGCACGCAGTCCTGCGAGCAGCAGAACAAATTAAAATTGAGCTTGTTGAGGATTTACCTTTTGAATGATGAATCCCTGTGTGGATGCTCTGGTTTCTAATTAGAGCTTACACAGCAGTCTTTCTCTTTGTGAAATCCTTAAAACTTGTCTTCTTCATGGTGCTGCCTATTTTCATGAAATATGGGGAAATTTAATATGCTCACGAACTACACTCCTCTGCCAGTATGGGTGAAATTAGTCAATGGTGTCAAAAATTATTAGCTGGGAGCAGACAGGCAAACATCGTGAACACTGTTGTGTAACCCTTGCTTTCCTTGGACTTTGGGCTAAAAATAAATTGCTCTTTGCTGTACCTGGATATTTACCTATAGAAAACATGGCCCACGACGCTGCAGAAATTCTGCTCCTGCCCAAAGACAAGAGTGTGCAAAGGGGTGTGAAAGTCTTTTTTAAAAAGTCCAGCACAAGAGCTTTGGATGTGTCTTGCGTGCATCCATGAGTATGTGTGCGTGTGTGTGTGTCCTACAAGAGGCAGTACTCATGGAGGACTTACCAGCTCTCTAAGCCCCATGTCCACCTCTCAGATCTGCACCGCTGCTCTTTGCATTACCCGCAAAGAGCACATTCCTGCTCTTATCCTCTACAGCAAGTGTGAAACCTGACCTTTCCCACACTTGTTTTAGGGTTTGTATGACCTATCTACTCTTTACAGAGTTCCTTGTACAGTTTTATGCTGCAATGCAGTCTATGAATGACTGGCCCATATCTTTACTGATTCAGTTAAAACCTAAGCTTGTGACGTAGAAATGAAAGAATTGGCGTATGCTTACTTTCGAGCATTTGTGGCCGTTCTCTTTGTATGGGAAATTTCTAATAGTAAAGAGTCCCATACCATCCTCCTTGCCAGGCCTCAATGTAGACAGCAGCAGGCCAAAAGGCCTGGCTAGAGCGCATTTTGTTTCATAAACCGCTGCATGCTGAAATATTATTGCGGTATTTTGGAGAAGTCTTTCCTTGTTCTAAGAACTGACTCAGAATTTGTTCCAAGAACAAAGTCTACCAAGAGTTTATTTCAGGAATAAACTTCTCAGTCAGATCCAGGAACAAGATGCTAACTTCTCCCCTTGAGGAGAAGGGTGGTTGTTGTTAGGGGCTGTGGACTTTTAGAGACAGTCATTACTATTTAGGGTAGAGAAAACCAGTAAAATTCTCACATCCACCCTAAAGCATAGTCTGTGTTTAAACAGTGGTATTCAGGCTCTTGTATTCTATGAAGTGGCATCCTTTGCTTTTAAACATACACATAGGAGCTTCCACAGAAGTTTAATGAATGTTTGGAGTGAAAGTTCAAATCTGTTTCATTATGTTTCAGTGTGGATGCTCTTCCCTACTAGCAATATGGTACATACTGTATATGCAGCAGCATGCATAATGTAGAATATGATCTTGCTCATATAGGTATTTGGTTAACATGTGCCAGGAAGTGTCAGTGAAAGACAGAGGGCATGTCCCAATGAGACATAATTGGTCCAGTGGGAAATCTAATCTCAGAAACGTACTGGCAAGAGACCAACTTGGTGGGAGAAGAGGAATATGTGGGCAGGGAGTAGGGGGAAAAAGAGTGAGAAAGATCCTTGAAAGTGTTTCCCTTCATTCTTCGTCTCAGAAATATGCTGTTCCCAGAACCCATTTGCTTCCTCCAGGAATACATAAAAACATGATTGATAGCAACAAGTACAGTGCAATTGTTATTTTTCTGTTTCAGCACACAGGAATAATAAGCAGTTCTAAAGCTGGCATTGTACAAATCTGGCACTGTACAAAATTATTACTAGCATCAGTCAAGCACATTTATGTTCATTCTCATGTCACAGGAGTTCACAGTAGATATGTCTGTAGTGCAGGCAGCTGCTGTGGAGCAGAGGTGCCTGAGCTGGGTTCAAACAATGCAGTTCAGACAGTTGTCCAGCATCACTGCAAAGAGCTCAGGGCAAGCAAGATGCCAGTAATAACCCAGCTTCCCTCCCTCAAATGTGAGTTAAGCTCGAAGCAGCAGAAACAAGATCCAAGTAGAGGTATAAAGCTAGCGTTGTCTGTCTACAAGGCATTGCAGCAGAATCAATATTGTTCTTGGCACATAAAGTCAAAGCAAGCCCTTGGCAGTGCCCAAAACACGAGCCAATCAGCTTGAGTTGAAAAGGGCAAAACTTCCAAGCTAAGGGTAGGGAATTTTAGGGTTGGCTTTACCTTTATTAACTTTAAAGAACTAACAGGACAGTGTTTAGAACTAGGGTACCATCTGTGGCATTATTCAGTTGCCTAAGCATAGATATAAATGCCATGTCAGACACCCTAAGGTACCCTGGCTTGACCTCCTACAGCCACTTCTAGGGAACGTGGTAACAGTAATGTCATACCTGATGGCCCTGTGCAAATATTTTGCATCCGATCCCTAGGGTCCCTCCGGTCAATCAATGAAGGTAGAAAGGCACCTCCCATGTGGGAGCAATCCTTTCACAGAGTAGATGTTTAAGGCATGAGACAGTTGTGTGAACATAGACATCCAGTGCCTTTTGATATGCCCTGGAGCACATCCTCACAGGGCTGGCAGATATGATGTAAGACCTGTGCCCTACTGGAGTGGCAACTGGATGCCCAGGGATACCCTAGGAAATCTCAAATGTCACCAGGCACCCCTGCCTAAAGAGCCAAATCATGCCGAGGGAGGAATGGGATGAATTGATGCTGGGAGGTACCTCCTCTCTCACCAACTAGGGAGGAAGCCTAAATGACTAGCTTAGACCAGCTCTGGATGTCTGAAGTCAAGTGAGGTGAATCCCTGTGGAAATGGTAACTCAGAGTTTACGGGCAGTGGTGTGAATACCAGAAATTGAACATGGCATGTGTACAGCCATGGCTAGCCACATCCTCAGCTCTCCAACTGCTTTTAGCCTTGGAAGTCATTCATGTAGGACAAGTTACAGTTCCTACCATGGCCAAAGAAGGCACCTCACCTAATGAGTTACATATAAGGACTCAAATCTTGCCTTCAGTTGCGCACACAAAAATCAAAGTGTAAAGAAGGAGAGAACTGGGTTGGAAAAGATCAAGTCATTTCACTAATAATGCCATTTCTCCATTGTTACATTAAGAATTCTGAGGACTCAGTAGTCAGGATCTAAAGTGGAGCTGGGGGTCTATGTGTGACAGATGCTGACAGCAAGGCAGTGGAATTACAACGGGACTCATTTAGGCTCTGAAACCCTTTCCTTCCCCACCAGAACCTCCCATCAGCCAAGCAACTTCACCTCACACCCAAACAGGAGATAGGAATGAGCTGTGTAATTTCTCTGCTGCAGTTCTCAAGGGTGTATGCACTATAACTATTCATTTTTTTAGTCATTCTGTTCATGCTGTTCTACTGTCCCCTTAGTTTAGGCTGTGATCTCACCAACCACATTGAACTAAGCAGAATCAACCCTGCTGGCCTCCACTTGGGAGGGAGCCACTGAGAGCTGAAAGATCCCAGCTTTGTACAACACAAGACCTCTTCCATGTCTGTTGCTCTGACCATGCATTTCAGGGAGATTTGAGGGTGGAGGGACCAGTATCTGTCCTGACAGAAAAAAAAAGGCCAGCAGCTCACTTTTCGCTATCACCAGCAGAATCAAAATGAGGAAAGGGAAGACATGTGAGGCAAGGAGGCATGGCAAAAACAAATGCACTTTGCTCTCCCAACCTGGATGGGACTGGTTGGCATGCTGGGCATTGGGACAGCACTGGGTTTTGAAGGTGGGTTTTTTTCAGGTGAAGCAGAAAGCTCCCATCCTGACTATTTAAGGTCACCTTCAATCCTTGGAGGCTCTCTGCCAAAGTTGACTCCAGTTCTCTAGGTGAATTTTCATTACTCTGCCCAGTGTCAAATCATTCTGCAGCTTCAAGTGGATGTAGTAATTGTATCCATTCCTAGCCTAAGTGGCTGTTTTGTATTGCAGTGTATCGCTCACCACTTTAGCACTCCTTGTTCAGAAACAAGGATGGGGCTCCTGCATTTGCCTCTATGTGCCTACAGCACATCAGACTCCTTTGGGATGAAAGACCCTGCTGAAAGTCACTGTGTTTCATTATATCATATATATTGATCATGCCTAGTTATCCACAGTGCTCCGATGTTTGCCATGAGGCTGCATGGTACATCTCTGCGATGGCACCTGTCAGAAACATCCTCTCCACAGCTGTCATATGGTATATGCCATCTGCTGCAAAGAGCTGGGCTCTGAGCCATGCAAGAGCAAAGGAAAGGACAGGCAAGTCAGAGAGCTCTGGGAGAGACACTGTTCTTGAAAGAATTTCCCTCCTATGTATTCACATGGTACGTTAAGACAAATCACCATTTTACTCTCTGCACCGAAACTGCAGGTCATTCTTTTATGCCTTAAAGCATTTCACATGTTCCTGTATTCAGCTCTTCAGCATCTTGAAGTTTACGGTGAGAAAAAATTATTTTTCTTGTTTTCATTTTTCTATTTGTTTACCTTTTCTGGCCAGATTCAATCAAAAGACTAATGCAATTTGCCTCTACAGTAATAAGACTTAATCAGTGGCACTAGAAAACATCTCACAGAGAAGCTGTCCATCATTACTGGTTGAAACAGAGTAAATTCTGGGAGGGCTTAACCATAAAATCCAGATTTCTTACGGATTTGGTTATAAAATGGTCCTGGAAGGTGCTCACCAGGTGTCTGGCAGATACAGAAATGGCAGTTCACAACATCTAGGCCCCTTTCTATGAGAGCCGACAGTAGCAGACTGCATTAGTATTAGCCCCAGCTAACTAGTAGCCAGCACTGGTACAGTCCCATGCAGGACCCGCACAGACAGAGTACCAGAGCCACTGTGCATGCTGCTTGCCCAAAGTGCTTCTATTCCTTGTACGAGCTTGAGCAAAGGGAACTTGAGGAGTTTATTGCACAAATTGGAAGATTTTTCTTTTTTAGGAGTCAGGTTTGGGTTGGAAATGGTTTCTCTATTCTGTCAGAAACTGACATTAAAAATAAAGTCAAAATAAAGAAGAAAAGCCATGATAAAAAATTGAGAATAGAAATAAGAATCAGGTCAACCAAATTGTTTTATGCTATTAATTTCAAAATAAAATTAACTTTTAATTATTACAATCATTACTTATATTGCTATTGCAATTAGCTGAACTGCTGAAAAAAATAAGTCTTCTGGCTTTTTTTCCCTTTTCGTGTTAGAAATACCAAAGTCTGGCACTGGGATTATGTAAAATCTTTTTTTCAGAAGGAGAAATTCATAGTTATTAACTTCTTTCCCTGAACAATGTTCCTTTTACCAATTCAGAATTTTCCAACAAAAATTTGTCATTGGGAATTTTTCCAAATAGCTTTTCAGGGAACTTTTAAAGAAATAGCAACTCTACATAGAAAAGAGGCCTCTACTTTAACCAGATCAGACACAACATCTGGCAAAAAACCTGTCAAAATGCAGTTCAGCTTAGGGGAAAGTGACCAGATGTACAGATACATTCGCCTGTATAAAGACATCTGTTAAGCAAACCAGTGTTACAAAGTCAGATCTGTATCTGTTAATGGGTAAGACAAAAATTAAGCTGAACTGAAAGATAATGAACAATTTAAGATTACAGACTTTATTTAAGAGAAGATAATGAGTTTCCCATCTAAACAGTTGAATAAAAACTGGGATCTGGTCAGAATGAAAAGACAAACACATTAACATACAGGATTTAAGAGAAATATTGGGTGAATCAAGCAATAGGCATTACTGATCTACGGTGACCTGATAAATCTCGAGGACACTACAATATATGGCTAAAGGTTTATGGACTAGGTCATAGAGATGGAGGAGATATATTTTACATGAAAATTTTGCTAGAGCCTCAAATAAAGATCTGGATTTTTTTGGCTATAAATCTAAAACTGTAGCAATAACAATCTACTGCTTGGGCTACAGACCAGCCTATGGGAAAAGGAAAAGATTGAAGCCTGGACGATCTATATAGAAAGCACGTGCTTGAGATAAAAGATAACTAGGCTTATTCATAGTTTATTTATCCTTATCTTTAATAATGGGAAAGATGACAGGGAGCTTAACAGGAATGAATACACAAAAAAAGTAAAACTACCATAGATGAAGAAAAAAAAATCTAAATTCACTGTGCTGAAATTTCTGGAGCAGATTAATCTTTAGCAAGGAAGTATTAGCATGCAAAGTCACAAGTCCTGCAGCAAGGCTTTTCTAAATGAATCTATTTATCTGTGGCTAATGCATTAACATTTGAAATTAGCACAAACAGTACTTGTATTTTGGAAAGAGAGAAATGACCCACACAACTACAGGGCCATTAGCCTGGTCTCCAGCGTATGCAAGATGTAGGAACAAATTTGAAGAGAAAGATTACCCAACAATATGGAGATAAGCAAAAAATGGGATACAATACAACCTGGATTTACAGCAATAGATTATATAGATAAAGTTGATATCTTTCTTTGATATGTTTGTCTATATTTACATGAAAAATGCAGTAAACACAACCTGTCTGATCTGCTAAGTCTCAGATATGTTGCAAGGGCAAATTATTAATGCTTACAGTGAAGACAATGGGGATTATTACACTTAGTTTTAGGGAAAGATCTGGCTCAAAGGTAGATGACAACAGGTAACACTGAAGGAGCAAGTAGCCAACAAAAGTCAGGTCCTGAGTGGGATGTGTGCATGATCAGCCTTTACACCTGCTGTTCATAGGGGCACATTTGTGCACTGGGGCACAAAGATAAATAATACCTAATAAAACTAGCTAATGACACAAATGTGGAAGACATCATTAATAGAGAGGAAGGTTAGAATATCATATAGGAATAACCTGATAATCCTGAGCAATGAAGCAATAAAAATCAGATTAAATTTAATAGCTCGAAGTGCCAGGTCAGACACTTGGAGAGTAATAAAAACATCTGCTATAAGCTGGGGTTGGAGCTGTGATAATGCCAGGAGAGAAGAAAGCCCGGGCTGGTTGTAATCCTTCACCGTATGGCCATGAGTCATCAACATGATTCAGCCACATAAAGGTTGATGTGATTGTAGGATGTATCAAGAATGATATTTCCAGTAGACAGGGACAGATGGGAACTGTAAGTCCAAGAGGATTATACCTGCAATATGTTATGCAAACCCAGCCACTTATGTTCTGTGTAGCCACTCACTATAAATATAGCTGGGAAAAGAGGATCTAAACAGAAAGAAAATGTTGGCCAAAGGAGAAAGAGGTGAAAATGGGGCGTAGAAATTCAGGCAGGAAATGAATAAGACATTTTGATGTTCAAAGATCACTTGATGCTGAAGAGACTTGCAAAAGGTCTGCATCTGCAGCACATGGCAAAAAGATGTATAAGGCACTCCCTGGCAGGGAGAACCTTAAGGGCATGCACATGGCCAGGTAACAAGGTGCTCGCAACATGTCCCCTTCAGAAAAAAGTGTGCCATGCCTATCCAGGGGGGGTCTTGTAACGTGGTTGCTTTGGGGCAGCATGAAAACCCAAAGACCTTTCAGTCTCTTCTAGTAAATTATCAGCCTTTGCTCAGCAAAACTCACAGGTACCTGGAAGGAAAGTTTGCCTAAGCAAGAGCTGCAGAGTTTTGCTTAAAGGTGGAGAGGATCAGGAATTTGGAGAGTGAACTCTACTTCTCATCGCAAATACTCTTCTGCAAGCTTCCTCAGCGAGTCAGTCTTTTGACTGCAGCTAGAAGTGAGGGCATCAAGAATCATAGCTCAGATAGACTTCGTCACACACGAGGGAGTCTCAAGTTTTCAGTGGATGCCTTAATGCAAGAAGGCCATCTATCTCCCTGTTTGTGCTTAGAGAGGAGTAGGTGCCAGGAGGGAAACAGGATGTACCACGGAGGGCTCAGAAGAGGCCAAGGGACTCTCCACCTTCTAGCACGCAATGCAGCTGATGAACTGGTGAATAGCTGTACTGCCTGGCTGGACATGAAGATCATGGGCTGCAAGTCCTCCTGCTGGCTTCAGAGGACTTTGTCTGTGGCCAAGTGGGAAGCAGTTCTGTCCTGCAGCTGCTCCTCAGCCAACTCAAACGCCAGCAGGTATCTGCATGTGGACGAGCCAGGGGACCCCTGCAACCGCAGCAGCCCTGTGCCTGGGTAAAACACGCACAGCCCCACGGTGCATGCAGCGCAATGAATAACCGTGCCTCCTAAATGAGCCAGTTCAACCTAAGACACTCTTCCGTCAGCCAGAGGCAAGGACTATCTGTTTTTTTGGGGGCTATCACAGCAGCATTTGCTAGCCTAAGAAGGGTTTGTGCCCTAAACTCTTCCCACTGGGGCCATGCCCCTCCTCCCAGCTTCTCAGCAGAAAGTTTGACACAAAGTTGCCATCAAATTGCCAATAATTAATTTTATGTTGTGTTTCCTGGACTCATTATTACTAATTTTGCAATTGCAAGCAGTACATTTTGAGGCTGATGAGTGACAATTCTTGTCACAAGGAGTAGATCTTTGATTATTTTTTTCTGTTCTGGATTAATTTGTGTGACAATCATTTGTGACAAAGATTAATCTTTCAAACAATTACTGTGACAATCTTTTCTCCACAGAGACAAGCCATCACACTTGCTGCTTTATTCCAACCTTGTTTTGTGACTTTGGGAAAGTTATCATTTCCCTAAGACTCATTCTACCCATCTGTGAAATCTGTGTAAGAGTCGTCTGCACAGAATATCTGCTACATATCTCAGGACACTGAAACTTAATAACAGTGAAACTGTACAAGGGATAAAGGTGATTTGGTCTATGAAACAATCTGGGATCTTCAATAAAAAAGATAATAGCCATAACTTCATAAATATTACAGTGAAGAGCCAGGCAAAACATTAAAATATTGCATGGATTTTTCTGGAAGTTTTTTTTGCTTTCAAGGACCAAGGGTGCATTTCCTAAGCAGTTTCACAATTTTTGATGAAATTAAAATATCATTAAAAAGTTACTGAAGTGATCAAAACTGCATCTCTGGCAAGTAAATAATTTTAATATCACTGAACAAAGTTAATCTGCTTTTTTTGGCAGGACTTTAATGCTGACCATGAAAACAATATTTTGCAGAAATATTAAGTTTAGAAATATTTCTTTTTTATTGAAACTGTTTTGGTTACCTCTCATGAACATCTTTCACATGGTGACTTTTGAAGCACACAATCTCTTCTTTGCATGAAAAATTCATAATGTAGAGACAGGGGTATTCTTAGAAAGAAACAGAGAGAGTGTGAGCAGCGTGATGTAGAAGACAACTTTTTCCATTAATAGACTGCTTCTCTTTCTATAATTTTTCATATTAGAATAAAAATATACTGTGCAAGTACTGTTTCTGTTCAAACCTTCGATGTCTAGAAGTTACCTAACTGCCTACCCCAAGTGTAGTTCTGCAATATGCTACATAAAACAGCAAAGTACATGGGATTGTTCCTGAAACATAACTCCCACAGTATTAGGGACTCTCTGTTGAGCCCAGCCTCTTGCCAGTGAGGGGCAGCCCATAGTTTGCAAGTCTGGACCTAAAATGCTTTTCTACAGCTGGGATTTCATATTATCTGCTGTTCTGTATAAGAAAGATTTCATCAGACTGTAGGGCAGAGGCAGCGAGACCAAAGCCTAAATTAAAAACAAACCTGAAAGAACTTAATATGCCTAATTCCAAGCATGCGATCCTCACATCTCTCCTTGAAAAGTTGTGCGAGGCGAGGAGCCCAGGGTGGGGGCTCCCGGGGGCCTCTGGCCCTTTGGCCAGACCCCTCTGCTATTGCGCACCCCTAAGGTGCAAGGCTTGGATGTGCTTTCTTTCAGGAACAAGCTTAGCGGGAAGGCACGTGCTGCTTCCTGCTTCCATGCATATGCCTCATGTTCAGGACTTTGGTTAATACTGAGGGGAAGGGAGGTCCAGCCTTCTTGCATGAAGAGCTTTATGCTCCTGGTTCCTGCTGGACTCTCCTAATTGCCAGGCTATATGTTAGGCAGGGTAAGCCTGCTCTCCAGCACTCCCTCAGGAGGTGAGGTTGTTCCCAGGGGTTGTGTTACAGGGGAAAGGTGGTCCCCTTCTCATTTCTCACCAGCAGCTTGCCCCAGGAGCACATTAGACTGAAGAAAGAGCAGGGCAGGACTGAAGACACGCGTGTGCTCCAGAGCCTCTTGCTGGCAGGTTTAAGCTGCTCCCAGTTCAGCGTGTGGGTGGTTGCAGCTCCAGTCCTGAGGAGCTCAACTCCCTCAGGGGCTGGATAGGGAGCAGAGGTATCTAATTCAAACCAGCGAATATCATGCTGGTAGCGAGATGCCTGAAAGCAGGGGTTGCACATGTCTCTATGAATCCAGATCTCAATAACTTGCCCAGGAACTTGCCTGAAACCTTTTGCAGAGCTGAGACTCTTCTCTGGGTTTCTGAAGTTACTGGTAAGTGTTCTAATATCAGCACCATCCTTCTCTAAAGGCTCACGTTTGTGCTGCATTCCTCCAGGTTTTTGCTGACATAAGGTTATTATTTCACTTTAATGCAGTGTCATAAAGCTGAACAAGTACTGCAGTATATCACACCGAGTAGCTACAAAACACACTATTGTTTTTGCGTTACAACTCCCCTTCTCTCTGTGGTCCACAGAAGATCTGATTATTTCAGGTCTCTCCTGTAAAGTCACCCCTCACACTGTAACACCTACCCTTTCTCTAGCACTGGAGGTCCACAGCTCAAGAAGTGTATTTGTTAACACATGACTGCCATCTTTCCATAAGGCAAAGTTCAGTAATTATGGTAACTGTTTATATTGGATCAGCTGTGCAGTCTCTTCCTGTCTGAGCTGCAAGTGCTCACACAGCTAATGGGCCTGCAACAAGGACAGAAAAACAGACAGAAAGCCTAATTATAAAGCATACAAACAGTGTACTAATAATGCACAATCATGTGGTTTGTGTGATAGAGTTGATATATATGAAAAATGAATGCTTTAGACAAACTAGAGGCTAAGACTAAAGGGAAGCAGTTTATATATTTGGGATGAAAGTTAATGAGCCTGATGCAAAGTGTGAGTAAAGAAACATGGTAGGAAATTAAAATCTTTCAAGAATCATTAAGTGTAGACAAAGTTCTAAAAATCATTTACCCTAAAATTAATTTTCCAGTGCAAACCTCTGGCAATCACTATTAAATTTAAGCAGTAAAACATTTGATGTAATGCTGCTGATATAACAAAGACACTCTAAATGAAAATTTTTCTGAAAAAATGTTGTCTTAGTCCATATTTCAGTTAAGAAGGGACAAGCAATAGTTCTCATATATCTGGACTTCTGCAAAGCATTGGTTACAGTAGAGGCCTCTACTCTATGCCTCTCAATGCTAGTTAAACTAGAGGCTGCAGATTAGTGCAAGGATTGAAAGTAAAAAGCTACATGGGACACAGTGAGAGGGACACTGTAAGAGGAAATTTTGCCTTGATGGGTGTCACTGATGGAGTTCCTTAAGGACCAGTCAGAAATCATGGAGTGATCAGGGCACAGCATTCAGTCGCAGGATGACTCCTGCCCTTTGTAAAGCAGCCATTGAAAGACACCTTTGAATCTAAGCTGAGTCAAATGAGATGTCTCCAGAAAACACAGGGGAGTATTACTTCCACTGTTTAAGGCAAGTGATTCCCTCCCCTGCCACACCTTTTGAATCTTCACAGAATCACAGAACAGCTGAGGTTGGAAGGGACCTCTGGAGATCATCTAGTCCAATGCCCCTGCTCAAGCAGGGTCATCTAGGGCAGACTGCCCAGGACTGTGTCCAGATGGCTTTTGAATATCTCCAAGGATGGAGACTCCACAGCCTCTCTCGTCAACCTGTCCCAGTGCTCTGTCACCCTCACGGTAAAGAAGTTTTTCCTCTTGTTCAGACGGAGCTTCCTGTATTTCAATTTGTGCCCATTGCTTCTCATCCTGTCGCTGGGCACCACTGAAAAAAGTCTGACCCCATCCTCTTTACATCCTTCCATCAGATGTTTAAACACATTGATAAGATCTGCCCTCAGTCTTCTCTTCTCCAGGCTGAACAGACCTAGCTTTCAGCTTTCCTCATATGAGAGATGCTCCAGTCCCTTAATCATCTTAGTAGCCCTATGCTGGACTCGCTCCAGTAGCTCTGTAACTATCTTGTACTGGGGAGCCCAGAACTGGACCCAGCAGTCCAGATGTGGCCTCACCAGGGCTGAGTAGAGGGGAAAAATCACCTCCCTCGACTGCTGGCAACGCTCTTCCTAATGCAGCCCAGGATACCATTGGCCTTCTTGGCCACCAGGGCTTATTGCTGACTCATGGCATCATATCTTATATCATATCTGGCTCTTATCTTGTGTATAATCAAATCATCCACACTTAACAAAAACTAAAAGCAGAGCAGATGCAAGGAAAGTCTACTTAAAGACTTTTAATGGAACACTGTCAGGCTGGGTGGACACTAAGGGTATTCTACCTTTCAAGAACCTATATCATCATGCCCACGCAAATGCAGACTTTATACAAGCTCCAGCACATATGAGGGCTTTGGTCCCACTGTATTCCTTAACATAGACCGCAGTATGTTCCAACCTGCATATGGACTGGTTAATCATGACACTGGAAACTGGTCAAAGTTACGTGTCCCCAGGTGAATCCTCCAGCACATAGTGCATCACACCTTGAATTGGGGTCCACAGCTGACATCAAGTACATAAGTCACTAGGCTCCTTCCTAGAAGATGGTGATCTCATTTGCCATGAAGTGCTACCAGTTTTGTAGGCAGCTGAGCTACATACATCCTAGATTGTCATGAGTGTGTGCAAAGCTTAGGGCAGGGAACACATCTTGTTTTAGCTGACTTCAAGCAGTGTTTCTACGGATAGTGTGCAGACAGCCTGAAAAAGTCTGACTTGTTTACTCTGGAAAAACAGGACTATTTGCCTTTATAAATACATTTGAGGAGGAAACACTAGGGAGAGCACTCATATATGATAATCTGTCAGTCACAGATAATTTTAGGCCGAAGGTTAGGACAAGGGTTGGAGGTACCACAAGAGTGAGGTTAGGGAACAGCATCCCAGAACAAGTAGTGGGAGCCAAAAGCAACTTTAAGATGAACCTCCATCAACCTATGCAACGCATTAAGTGACATGGTAGCAAACAGTGGGACTTTGTAACTTAGATGTTCTCTTAAGGTCCTGTGTTCCTAATACTTGGAGCCTGGGGTTTTAGATTTCCCTAATCCAAGGTGACCATTGAAGCAAGGAGAATGTAGAGTATTTAGTTCTTGTTTTAATCAGATACCAAACTAAATCTCACTCATATAATGCTTAGGTATTATAGTGATGGAAAAATTTTACTTAGATATGATCTCAGGAACTGTTTCCCTAAGGCAAAAAATTGGCATTTAATTTGCAGAGATCATCAAGCTATTATGTTGCTATTACAAACTTCATTTCAGAATTTTGTTTTTTGAGTTCCTTGTATTGCGCCAGATTTCCTTGCAAGAAAATCCACATAGGATGAAGTACCTTTACACACCATTCAGTTGTTCTGCAAAGTGTGAAAGGCATAGCTGCTCAGTAGCATGACAACTTCCAACTGAAACACTGAGGGAATACTTAAATGTAAAGAATGAGCTGAGTCTGGCCAGACATTTAGTCTGCCGATAAATCTTAGAGGATCTTTAGTGACTAGAAGAGAAGAGAAAGTTGACTTAATTGTCATCTAGAAAATGGGCAGAGCAAAAGTCATGCCTTTGTCATGCCATGCAAGCCTTCTTGCAGCCTGTTTGCTTTCACTTTGCAGCTGTTAAAATGTCCTTGTGTGGCTGTCAGTGATGGTACACCAGAACGTAATTTCACTCCTGTTAAAGTCCCCTATTCCAGAATATAATTTTTAAAATTAGTTACCCCAATAAAAAAGCTGTGTATGTCCTAAAAAAATCCAAAAATAGGGAGCATGCCACTTAGGCCAGGCAGAATTTGCACAGCTGTGGTTTCCCCTTGCTCTTGCCCAGTGTCCGAGTGTACAGTTTCCTAGTCTGCTCTTTGATTTTCTCCACTGCAGATTTTAGATGTATGTCAAACTCAGGAGGAATATGATACCTGGTCCCTTTTCATCAAAGTCTATGAGAACAAGATCACTGATTAGGCTTGCTAATATCCCTGTGAAGAAGGTTCACTGTGGGTAACTATCTCCAGCAGGTTTATGGATGAACCAGCACACAGTGGCAGACACAGCTACAGTTTTAGCAGTACTTAGGACAGCTTTAAGGTTGCCTTTGAGCCAGTCTGGTCTCCAAAGAAGTACGGTTGTGGTTGATTCCTGCCCGTTCAGAGCTTATCTGTGCCCGGCAGGCCTTGGGCAGCATCATCATCCCCTAAATTAGCTTTTCCTGGTTTTGGGCCCTTTGACTTCTCTTTTCTTTTGTCTAGCACCCTTTAGTAAAGACAAGCCCTAGGAAGAAGAGCAGCGAGTCATAGACTGCTGTGTGGGACGGCTCTGCTTCAAAGGGAGCAAGGGAAAGCAGGGTAATTCCTGGTGTCCTTCGAAGGCCTACTTGTTCTTCCTCATACTGCCTGTTCATTCTTCCTCCACTGGCCACAGTGATTCTCTGGGGATCTGGTGCTCTAATTCAAACCAAAGAAATGTTCTGGAAAAAAAAAAAATTAAAAAAAAGAAGTTTTTTGTGAGCTGCTATTTTAACCCCAGCTTATTTTGTTGAGCTGGTTAACAGCACAGCCCTCACACACTGGCACTGACACAGATGAGGGGGCAGGGGACTGCTGTGTAGGGGCTGGGGTGCGAACTATGTCAAATAAATTTGCTGCTAGGCAAATGTTCATGTCACTGCTCCTTGAAGTTATCTAAGTGATTAATGTAATTAAGATAAACTCGGAACCGTTGTTTCCAACCTGCAAAAACTTTAAGTTCTCTTTTTTTTCCTTTTTTAAATTTAAGGAAAGACTTCTATACAGAAAAGCTTGTCCATTTTTTTCCCAATTATACCACTTAGTCTAATAAAAGATTCTGCCTCTCACTCGAGAAGTGACAGAATTGTGAATACATCCCAGGTATCCTAATCCTTAGAAAATCCTTAAGCTTGTTTCAGACCTTTATACTTGTATTACTTTGTTGGCTTTGTAAGAAATTGCTTTAACAGGACTCAGTGAGAGATCTTATAGAAGGAAAAGTGATTTTGCAAAACAAAAATCTCTAAGTAAGTTGCCTTTACGCACTCACACTCATTCTCTCATTAGTTTCATTCACTCACCTTTCTCCAACCCATGTATTCACAAGCTTCTCACACACAAGATGTGTGCCCAAAAGGTCTTGGATCATTTGTGTGCAACATGGAGGACAAGAGATGTCAGCTACTGAGGCTTCATCATGTCCCTTGGGTTTTTCTTGATTGATGTTGACAATCTGATTTCGTATGTGCCTTTTAAACTTCTTAGGAGTTGATGCTGTTTTTGATCTTTTGCCTCATGATTTTGACTCACCCTTTATAACTGTTAGGCACAATTCCCGAATTTCACAGCTCTTATTTTCCATGCTCCAGTCTTGTTCTTCATCCTCTTTACACCTTATCTCAGTTTGTTCCTCCTTTCATTTGAATGAAATCATGAATATGGAGCTCTTTGGCAATTAACGGGTACCTGTCCTTTTAACCCTTTTTCTGCTGCTTCCTATGGTGCTTTTGCACACACACGTTTCCATTCTTACTTCATTCATACCAGTCTTAATATTTCTATTACAAATTTCTTCAGCTTTAGTGGAGTTGCTAAATTGAGCCGTGAGAACTAACATCACATTATGGTCACCCAAGGAACCATAAATTCACATGATGAGAACAGGGCAGAAAACCACTGCTTTTTTTGCTCAAGACTTACAAAAAAATCTAACATGGATAAAATGCAAAGAAGAACCCCATGGCTTCTATCTCCTGTAACATGTTATTAAATTTTAATGTGGGTACAGCTATTTAGATAATTTGTCCTTAGTTAGCACCATAAGTGCTACTGTAGTCAGTTGTGATTGAATACTGCGCCTTCAGTCTGGGATCTTCCAGGACAGCTGCACCATAGCCCTGCTCAGTTCTTGTTCTAGCAGAGGAAGACACTGCTGATGCATTTCTCTTATGCTCATTGACTCAGCCATCTTCTGTATGATGTGCAAACAGGAGCCTCAAACAGTTCTTCTTAATCATTGAAAAAAAAGTGCCTTCTCCTCACAGCAGGCTCACCAGCAAACAGCAAAATCTCACTGACAAAATGATTATAGCAGGATGACAGAATGGATCTTCATAGCAACAAGTAAGCGGGGCTACCGCTACCCGGCGGTCCTTGCGGCATCCCAGGTGGCCATCCGAGAGTTTATTTTATGTCCTCAGAGCGGAACGGTTCTCAGGTGCTGCTTGGCCCTGGGAGGAGGACACCCTGCAAATGCCGGTTGTGGCTCTTTGTGACCTACCTGGATTGGGGACTTGGATATCATCACAGCTATCAGCAGCGGCTGAACTTCCTTAAAATTAAATGCTCAAAAATGCAGGCTCTTAAAGGAAGTAGCAGGACATAATGGTTCCCTCCAAGAGCCCTCTTCTTTTCACTCTTAATAGAGCAGGCAGAATCAGCTGCTCTGCAAAGTACGCTTTGTATTTGCATTCAGTTCATTTTAAATAAAACTTCGTTTTCTTTAGATGGAAGTGAAATATATTGAGGGCTGGGGAGGGTGGTCAGGGATCTTTCCCTACCTTCCTAACCAAATATTTTATTGCCACCAATGTTCTGTTAGTTGCAGATATACTCCAATCCTTCCGTGTTCTTGAATACTCATTGTCCTATTCATTATCTCTTTGAAATCTGTGTGACATGAATGGGCCAAAATTTCAGTCCTTACAAAAGGTCAGAATTTTGCTCTTTCCATGTTGTTTAAATATGTTGTTCATCTCTAAATATAAACCAAAGCAGCTTTAATGACTTCGGTCTTTCCTCCTCAGTATCTTGTCCTACTGTCTGGCTTGTTAGCTTTCTCTCGAAGTTCCCACATCCACAAATGTTTCTCACAATTCCCATGACAAGCCTGAGAAATACATACATGCATTTAGGAGGAAATATATCCCTGGCATGCACAATTCTCCTCTCTGAACAGCACAACCAGCTTCAAACCTGATATTCTGATCTTAACACATACACAGAATTGCCATAAATGTCACTGTTAGGTGCCCAATTCATCCCCTGGGCCCAAAGTAGCCCTTCCAAAATAAAGCCAGGATGACATTCGAGATGAGCACGATTTCCTACTAAGTACTTTTCTGTGTGCTTTCCTGTCATTATATATGAATGAAAGTTACTGCCATGAGACCTGCTTCTCCACCAATCTGGCAAATGCAGGCTAGGACTAAGTCATGTGAAGTCAGTGGCATTATATACCTCAAAGGGAGGGTAGGCTCCCTTATGCCTCTGCGTTTTACCATTAACGGAGAACGTGTAATACAAAATGTTTAATAGTAGTCTGTGAGCTCTTAAGATAGCCCATAGCCACAGTTTCTGGCTCCTCTCATGCAACACAGCAATTTCCTCTATCCAGGCAGTTGTTCAGGAGAAAAGCCATAGCAAGAAGAAGCGACTTTCTTTTCAACATGGGCTTTGCACAAGTAAAAGTACATCTGCTGGTCTGCACTTGCAGAAATGTTTTCCGATAAACAACAATCATTAAAAAAAAATATAGATCTGAAGAATAAAACAGTTAAAAGTGACCACATGTACCCACTGAACTCAGTGATGTTCCTAACAAATCTCTGAGGAGCAAAATGAAGTTTTAAAGGACCAAGAGGATAGTAGATAGATACATGTATATTTTGATGGAGTGTTTCTACATTAATAACACTCTAGTTTATTTTGTAGACAGTGATTTTTACCTTAATTGTTGTCTGGTTTGTTAAAGGTATTTTATGATGATCAATTTTGTGACTGGTATTTGGGATCAGTGCTACTACTGGGGGTTAGACTATCTGATGCCCTCTCCTTCACATTACTGTGAGTGCAGCTGGCCATTTTCATAAGGAAACCAGTGCTCTTAGAGACAGAGTCTTTTACACCTTTTTATTCCCATTTCCTAATGAAAAAAGTAGATATGCTTACCTTGTTTCTCTGTTTTTCAGTCTGCCAAATCTTACTTACTAACTTGTGAACATGCTGACTAATTTCTACCAATCTGACACCAAATTTGGCATGTAAAAGATGTAGAGTTCTTCAGAATTTCACAGACATTGGTGGCTAGATAAATGAGAGTCATCATTTAGTAATGCCCACACTGAGGATAGCAGGAGAAGAATTCATGTGCAATCCTTTCTGACTGGAACCAGCCAACCCACCCACGCATGGTACCTCCAGCCCCATCATAGCAGCTGTTGTCTCTTTACTCACCTCTGCATAAACCCAGAAAAAGGTAAAGTTGGGTAAGTAAGTGTAGGGGGCACATGGTACATATTGGGGGTACAGCATGAAACAGGGGGAGACTGGAAGAAGTGAAGGTGTGTTTGGGACTGTTGAAGTATGGCGAGAAAGAAAAAATGGAAAGATGAAAGTACAGTTAGAGAGGAGGGAATATGTCTTGTAGTGGTCTGGAAATTGGAAATATAAGAAGAACAAGGTATATTGTGCTGGGCCACGAAAAGGATTTGGGGAAGATCGAAGTTATTGTTGGAGAATGGTGTTTAGAAAATGAGGGAGAACTAGGAATTCCAGCCTCATTCATGCTGCTAATTTCAGATTCTTCCCTCGAGTCTGCCTTTCTAAGAGGCAAAGTTTGAGGATGTGTGGCTCAAATCCTGAAATTTTCCTTCTTCAAGGACCCTTTCTGAAGCATTGTCTTTTCTTTTAAAAGCTGTGATTCAACTGCTGTGGAAGCCTGGCAGACTCAGGTTAGCTTCCATGGCTGTTCCAAGAATGCCAAGAATGCAAAAATTTCACATAATCTTGGAATTGTGCTTCATTGGATTATGTGCTTCATTTGTGAGTTAATAAAGCAGTAACTTATCATTTGTTATCGCTCACACATGTCAACATACCAAGAAGCAAGAACACAAACATTTTCAAGAGAAAGGAGAGAGCATAATGTGGAAGTATATGCAAAATTACAGCCAGGATAATCCTTGCTTGTGAGATTCTCGAAAGAGGCTCTCTGCATAAAACTAGTAATTCATGCAAGCATGAATTTTTCCCTGTGTAACACCTCAGAAGCATTTTAGGTATTCTGAATGATGGGGCTACAGTGCCATTCTGAAAAACAGCTGCATGTCAGATTTTTAGATACTGTTGATTTAGGAAATAAAAAACTTCCCAGAAAAGTTTCTGAACCAGAAAGGCTGTGCATCATTGTGAAGATTATTAGAAAGATTTAGTAGAAAAAGACAGTGTCTGGAAAAGTGTCACAAGGAAATGTAGAGTAGAGAAATACTAATTTAGACTAACTACAGTCTGTCACACAAAATTGTTCAATTTCTATACTCCCCTTTTAAATTTAAATTGTAAGGTGATCACTATTGCTGAAAAAGTTTTTCTCTTAAAAAATTCTTTGCAGGCATCCACAAAATTCTCTCATCTAATCAATGCTTTAATACCTTCAGTATCTCATTTTTGGGAATCTGTTCATTAACAGTAGTGGGAATAAATATACAGGTTATAAAAATACAATGAAAGAGGAGGAGGAAAGGATAGATACAGAAAATGATTCGTTGGCAGAGTGGCATAAAATGATGACCAGCTAAACTTGTTAGCAGAAAACAACCTAGAACTGGCTTCTTCCAGCTAGACCTTTAAATTACTCTCATCTAGAGCTGCCTCAAATAAATAAAATTTGAAGGAAACATTCCCACAATAAATACACCCTTTGCATCTCAGGAGTCTCTGCAGGATGTTTTTTCCCAGTGCTCTTTGACAGTTTTAAGACGAAGTTGGAATAATCCCAGCTCATTCCCTTCAGCCTGGGAAAAAGCTACTCATGAGCCATATTCCCCAACAAGGAGAGAAGGATTTGGCTAGCTGCGACCTTACCCCTGCTTTCCTGGCAGGCTGAGAAAGCTGAGAGCCATCTCAGCCCTATAGTGCCATGCTCAGGGACCAGTCTTTAAGGAAAACCATACTTCTGGGTTTTGTCCAGGCTCCAGATGTTTCCTCTGGACTTTTCCACTCTCCCAGAGTCTGTCTTTCCCATTTCCCAGACCTCTGTCTCTGTCAGAGCCCCTCCGTTTGGCCTTGTCTGACCTTAAGGGGTCTGTGAGCCTGACAGCAGTTAAGATTTTAGTCCTGTGTACCTCCCTGAGTCTTTTGTGAGAGCCATGCTGTTCATTTTCTACTTTCTTGGAAAACTATTACCTTTATTCTCAATTAAAAAGAGAAGAACTGGATACACCAGTTGGCACTGAAACTGAGGAGAGGAAAAAAAGTGTTAACTGCAGATAGCTCTTGAGTACTGTGTAAATCCTATTTTGCATGTCTAAGTGGGACTTCTGTGAAATAAAAGCTTTATGCTGCTCCTCAGCACCAGGGAAGTTCACCCAGAGGGCTCCACTTTTTTGTCTCCTGCATGCTCAAATTGTCTTGGGAATGGTCAGAAATATCATCTGGATGAAAAGAAAAATATTTGTCACATGGTTTTAGGAAAATAATCTCTCCATCTGTACAGTCTTTGTTCTGCACGTGAGATTGATTGATTCATGAGGAGAGCTTCCATATATAATACATATGAATCTTTTGACTGAAGGATATTGAAAATATTAAATATATTTGCACAGTAAAAGAACTAATGGCAAGCCATCCATACACCTCATCTATCAGTCTCGGTTGCTCACAGATATGAAGCTCTTGCTTTTACTTCCCCTGCCTTTGATGCTAACATGTCTTTCTGAGTAATCATTATTTCAAGTGACAGGGAATTACTATAGATCTAAAAGTAATTTATTACCTTTTAAGAGCAAAGGTCATTTTCATCTTGAACAAATAAATGTCAAATAATGGATGATATACAGGGTAATAATGCATGGGCAGACAGCCAGAGGAGATAGCTGTAATTAAATTCAAGTTTAGGATGACACATAAAGCCAAGAGAGGAAAATCTCAGTGTTTTTAGGCACGTCATCAGAGCCCATTTTACTGTGGGATGTGCTATTAGCTGATCTCCTAATCCTGGCCATGCCATGAGCTGATCTCATAAAACACAGAAAACCTACAGAAAGAGGGGTCCTATAGAAGTCACTTTTATCTGAGAGTCCCAGGCAATCAACAGGCTAACTTTGTGCAGATGATTCAAGCTCAATGGAGCTGTGACAGTTTCCGCCATCAGAGAAACTGCTCAGTATCTTTGGAATTAAATATGATTCAGAAAGAAGCATGAAGCGTTCATGATGATGAAAGCTCTTCTCAAACTTTCACATTTAAAGAATTACTGGAGTCTGCAGGACACGTAGGCAGCTGTTTGTCTCCACTGTTCTGTTCAACTTTTAACTTGCAATTACTTTGGAGCTCAGTTCAAGACTAAGGCATCAAACCATAGCTTTCTACACACAGGTGTCCACACTCTCAATAAACCCATGGACAGTAAGGCTTCTACTCCTCCTTTAGCATGAGAGAAATTAGACTCTGAAATTCATTGACTATGGGCTCAATTCACTTGCCTAAACCTAAGCATTCTTAGTGCCATTTGGAATGCCTTGGGGTATCTGAGACACCTAACTGGATCTACCTACTCATGGCAAATATGACACAAGACCTTTCAAAAGACCCATGGCCTTGAAAACAGAAAGTTGGAGGCCAGGCAGGATGTCTTAGAACACCTCAAATGGTACTAGGCTCCTGGATTTTCAGCAACTGAATTGTTATCTAGATCTTCATTGACTCTAATGGGAGCTTAAACACCTGCTTCACAGAATCACAATCACAGAATCACAGAGTCATCGAAGTTGAAAGGGACCTCTGGAGATCATCTAGTCCAACCCCCTGGTCAGAGCAGAGTCAGCAGGTTTCCCCAGACTGTGTGCAGTTGGTTGCTGAATATCTTCAAGGACAGAGACTTCATAACCTCTCTGGGCAGCCTGTTCCAGTGTTTGACCTCCCTTACAGTCAACAAGTTTTTTTCTTACACATAAATGGAATTTCCTGTGTTTCAATTTGTGCTCATTGCCTCTTATCCTGTCACTGGGCACCACTGAGAAGACTCTAGCTCTGTCTTCATCACTCCCTCCATCAGGTATTTATACACATTGATATGGTTCCCCCTGAGCCTTCTCTTCTCCGGGCTAAACAGTCCCAGCTCTCTCAACCTTTCCTCATATGACAGATGCTCCAGATCCTTCATCATCTTTGTGGCCCTTCACTGGACTCACTCCAGCATGTCCATGTCTGTCTTGTACAGGGGAGCCCAGATCTGGGCACAGTGCTCTAAGTTTGTCTTACCAGTGCTGAGGAGTAGAGGGGAAGGATCAGCTTCCTCAACATACTGATGAGGCTCACCCTAATGCAGCCTAGGATGCTATTGGCCTTCTTGCTGCAAGGGTGCATTGCTGGCCCATGTTCAACTTGTTGTTCATCAGGTCTCCCAGGTCTTTCTCTGCAAGGCTGCTCTCAAGCTGGTTGGCCTCCAGCCTGTACTCATGCATAGGTTTATTCTTCCCCAGGTGCATGACTTTGCACTTGCCTTTGTTGAACTTCATGAGGTTCCTCTCTGCCCATTTCTCCAGCCTGTAAAGGTCCGTCTGAATGGCAGCACAACCATCTGGCATATCAACCACTCCTTCCAGTTTTGTATCATCTTCACACTTGCTGAAGGTGCACTCTGTCCCATTGTCCAGGCCATTAATGAAGACGTTAAACAGTATTGGCCTAGTATCAGTCCCTGGAGGACACCACTAGTGAATGGTCTCCAGCTGGACACTGTGACGCTGATCACAACCCTTTGAGCCAGGCAGTTCAGAGAGTTTTCAGTCCACCTCACAGTCTACTTATCTAGTCCATATTTCATTGGTTTGTCTATGAGGATGTTATGGGAGACAGTGTCAAAAGCTTTACTAAAGTCAAGGTAAACAACATCCATTGCTCTCCCCTCATGCACTGAGCCAGTCTTCTCATCATAAAAGGCTATCATCAGGTTAGTCAGACATGATTTCCTCTTCATAAATCCATGCTGAATACTCCCAATCACCTTCTCGTCCTCAATATGCTTGGAAATGGTTTCTAGAATTATTTGCTTCCTCCCCTTCCCAGGGACAGAGGTGGGGCAGACCAGCCTGTAGTTCCCCAGATCCTTCTTCTTTCCTTTCTTGAAGATAGGAATGACATTTGCTTTCTTCCAGTGCTCAGGAACCTCCTTCAATGGCCACAGCCTTTCAGAGATAATTGAGAGTGGCCTCACAATAACATTGATCAGCTCCCTTGGCATTCGTGAGTGCATCCCACAAGATGCCATGGACTTGTGTGTGTCCAGTTTATTGAAATATGCCCTAACCTGATCCTCCTTCACCAAGAAGAAATCGTCTTGCTCCAGACTTTCCCCCTGAACTCAGCAGTTTGGGAGTCCTGAAGGGAAGTCTTACCCGTAAAGATCACAGTGAAGAAAGCATTGATTACCTCAGCTTTTTCCACATCCCCTGTCACCAGAGCCCCTGCCCCATTCAGCCGTGGGCCCACATTTTCCCTAGTCTTCCTTTTGCTACTGATATAGCTGTAGAAGACCTTCTTGTTGCTCTTCGCATCCCTGGCCAGATTGAGCTCCAGGTGGGTTTTGGCTTTCCTAAGCCCATCCCTGCATGCTTGGGCAGTGTCTCTATAATCTTCCTGGGCCATGTGACCTTGCTTCCAGCTATATGCTTCCTTTTTATGTTTGAGTTTTGTCAGGAGCTCCCTGTTGATCCATGCAGGCCTCCTGCCACCTTTGCTTGACTTCCTTCATATCAGGATGGGCCATTCTTGTGCTTGGAGGAGGTGATCCTTGGCAAGATCATAGGTAGACACTTAAATTTAGGTGAATCCCACCAAGTGAGAATGATAACAGAATGAAACATGATCAATAAAGACACTTTCGAGGAACTGGGTGCTATTTGCTATCAAGTCTCTACGAAGACTGTACAATCTGAGGATCTTCAGAGATTTACACTTAGGTATTGGATGAAGTTGTGTAATGATAGACAAAAAATGACATTAAAGCCTGGTTTATCTTTCTGCAAGGATGTCAAGTCTTGGCTTTGAAGCTTGGAAGATTTACAGCAGTTCATATAAAAAACACTATAAGATTTATAAAATGGGGGTAGGGGGAGCACAGGATTTTTGAATATGTCTACACAGCAAAATGCATTGATGCCCAGGCCACCTCCACCAGACACAGTAGGTGGGATTCAGTTTGAGATTTTTAAGTGTCTAAACATGGGATTTTACAGATGAGCTAAATGTCAAAGGTGTCAGGGTCTTGAGGGCACTGCCAGCCCTCCCTGTCCCTTTCCATCTCCCTGGGCATCCCCTGACCCTGCCCAGCCCTAGGCCCCCATTTCAGCCCAACCTGGGGCCACCAGTCCCTGCCCCTCTATGTCTTTGCGTGTCCTGCCAGGCCTCCACCTGCTGGTCCCAAAGGTCTCTCATAAGTCCTGTACTATATCTGCCAGCCCTGTGGGGATACCTCAGACATCTGAAATACCCACTAAGGCATCTTAAATGGTTGTGGATATATCAGATAATGGAGACAGTGCAGAGGCGTCTAAATTTAAACAGCAGAATTGCACCCACATCTTCGCAGACTGTAAAGGAGCTTAGGCACATAGCTGTCCATGTGGGTAGACACATCCATTTAGGTGTCAGTCTCAGACTCAGTCTCAGTCAATATGGCTGGGAGCTCAGGCAGCAGTACACTTTTCAGTGCAGGCCTATTCTCAGAGTTCAATTTAAATGCATTTTTCTAAGACACAGTTGTAGTCAAGAGATAAACTCTCAGCATCCAGGGCATAAAAAACATCTAATGAAGGAATGTATTTTCTCTAATGCACTCTTCTTTTTCTTTTTTTCTGCACTTTTTCCTCAAGCATCTAATATCTGTCAGTGCCACAGACAGTGTTGAGAATGAGATGGATGATTTGTCTAATTCAAAATGACAGTTCTCACGCTACACAGCCCTATTACTATGGCTGTAATAGATGTCTATGTCCTATTACTAGAGCTGCAAGAGGTCATGACCTGGAAAGCTCAGGTTCAGATAGGGCTTGCTCAGTCATTTGGACACATTTGCAGCTGGAAGAAACAGTTGCTTACTGCTTTACCTTGCTATACAGAGAATGGCTCACTTGTGTGTGAAGCTCACTTGTGAGTCCAAGATTCCTTGCCATTTGAAGATGCTCTGATCTAGCTTGTGATTCAGACCTATTTCTAGCCAAAACTTGAGTAGCAGCTGTCAACCAATTAATTTCAGTGAGTAAATCACAGAAAAGAAATTCTGTACTCCTGCAATAACAGGAGATAACACTTTAGGCATGCAAGAATCTTTTCAGTAAATCTGACATGACAAAGTCACTTCCATGTTGTTTATTAAGAATTCCCATCTTAAGTAAAGCAAAAAACTTTCTGAGAACTCAGTAGAAACAGATTTTTTAAAATTTATTAGAACTCTGCATATTATAGGATTGAACAATTTCTGGGACTACAAAACTGTGCATGAATAAATAGACAACTGCAAATTGCAAAGCAGATGTTCTGCTGACCTCCTCCCACTGGAATCTGCTAGCTGAACTGGTTGAGTTATTCTCTCTTTCACCCATCAATAAATCAGTATGTCAACTAGACAGCAACGGAGGAAACTCTTAATCGAGTGGGCAGGATAAAATTAACTCCCGAGGATGTTACAAACAACTGGTAGTTAAAGTGGAATTGCACGCATTGCAAATGTATTGGAACTTAATCTTTGTTAATTTTTGGATAATGTTCATTGTTATACTGTTGGCATACAGCAGGTAATACTATGAAATTAGAAAAGAATAATTTGGAGTGAATGGGAGAAAGAATGTTTTAATGGAGAAATTTCTTAGGTTGAGGAATAATCTGCTAGAGAAAGTAGCGAAAGTTTTACTTATTAATATAGAATTTGCCTGGACAGAACACTGAAAAAATGAGGAGGATAATTGTGAGTTCCCTATCCTAGCACTCCTGGGATTATGTGAACACGATGATCTGGTAAATCCTTTAATCCTTAAATCCTATGATACCTTTGTCTAGTAAATACTTGTAAATTAAACATATGGCTAAATGTTGTGCTGGATATGTGTCTATCTGATTCCACAGGAATTCAATACCTAGCCTAGGAAAATATTGTAACTGTTCCTGTTCACTAGAACTAAATAACTCTGGCAATATTTTATGTGTGTGTTTTTTAGGACTTTGAGATTCATGCTGGTTTGTGCTACAGTATTGATTCAGACAACATTAGCAAGAAATCTTTTAAGTGTGCCCTGAGGTAAGTAATCTTCTTTTGCATTGCATGTTAGATATAAAGATCCAAAGCTGTTAAATAATTGCTATGAAACAGAGACACAAAGCCACCACATTATGATTCAGTGTTGCTTAAGAAAGAGATTTTATAGTCTGAAGCAATGCAGGTGAGGGCTTCTAATCATGAAAGCAGTCCTGAGGATATATCACCTTACATACAAGCAATCCTAAGAGGGTATATTTAACAGATATCATATTTGCATACTTGCCAACTGTTACCCTTTCCCTTTGTGCATTGAGCTTTAGCTGACTTGACACATCTGTTTTCCTCCTTCTGCAGGCATTTTATACAATGAGGTGTCAAAGTTTGTGTTGCTGTGAGGGAGAATCAATGGGAATATTTTCAAGGTGCTGGGATTTAATAAAACATTTTTGAGAGGAACATCTGTCAGATGTTAATTTATGAAGCTTCTATTCAGAATAAACAGATTACAAGTTGCCCCAGGAAATCTAAACAGTTGGCTTTTTAGTGATGCACATTCCAGATTGAGATTATGTTTTAGATGGATATCACACAGCCATATTCACAAGGGTTTTCTTTCTCCAAGGAAGGCCATCTTTATCCACCTTAATAGGGCAAATTATGCTCGTCACTCATCAGTGCTTCCCCAGCCTTCTGCCCAGGAAACTCTGGCAGCCCCATTAAGTGGAGAGGAAGAATCCTTATGCTGAGCAAAAGAGGATTTCAGAGCTATGCAAGTATCTCTAGAAGTTACTTTCTTGTCAACTTTAAATCTGTGGGTCTTCTGTAACACTTAGAGGGTACCTTTGACTGGAAAACATGAAGCGACAAAGACTTTAGCAGCCCCTTTGTGCTAGTGATTAATCACTCTCTCTGGTACAAGTTTGTGTCTAATCTCTCATTTGAATTTGGCTTTAATTCCAGCCGCTAGTTCTTGATATGCCTTTCTCTGCTAGATTAAAGAGCCATTCAGTAACTGGTATTTACTCCCCATGAAGGTTCTTACACGCTATAATCAAGCTGTCTTCTGATCTGTTTGAAAAGATAAACAGATTGAGCTCTCACTGTTCCCTCTTTCTTTTTCCCTTCCAGCCATCAAAACATTTCTGTGGCTTATTTCTATATCCTCCATAGTATTTCAACATCCCTTTTCAAAATGTTGACACCAAAACTGTATACATTATTCCACATCAGTCCCAATGATGTCACATGCAAAGAGAAGTCAATTTCCTCCTCCTACTCACTATTCCATTGTTTATACTGACAAGAATTGAATTAGCACTTTTTGCCTCTGTATCATACAGGAGCTCACGTTAGTTCATTTTCCATTAGAACCCAGTGCTTTTTTCAGTCAGCACTTTCCAGGACACAGAACTCCTTTTTGTAAGTATGGTCTGTGCTGCTTCTTTTTAAATGGATAATTTTGCTTTTGGCTAGATTTTAGCCAACATCATCATGAGATGAAGCTCTCTCTGTTTGGCAGCCCTGTTACTCTCAAGAGTTTTTAGTATTTCATCACTGAGGAATTTGTATTAGCTTCCCAAACATGTGAGACTGTTGAACATCATGAATTTCCCCATCAAGCTCTACAGAAACTCCTAGGAGTAACAGTCTTTGATAAAGATCTCTGATGACAATCACTTTTTTTGAGATCTTTGAGTCAGCCACTCAGTATGTACTTTATTGATACCGTATAGAGCTCCATTGTTAATCAGCATGTTGTGTGATCCTAAATCACATAACATGTAGAAGACTGAATAATATCACATCTTTGGAATTGCTCTTATCAACAGAACTTGTAATCTCATAAAAAAAATGAAATCAGAGTTGTCTCATAGCAACTAGTTCCAATACATATATTGACTGTCATTAATTGCATTCCTACCTTTTATTTATGTTGCTACTTATTTCTAGATCAACTGGTATGTTACTCTGCTTGTAGCAGATGTACTTAAGTAGCCTATAACTTTCAGGTCAGCCCATGGCCTTTTGAATATTGGTGCAGCACAAACACTTTTGGGATCTTGCATATTTCACCGATATCACAAGATTTATTAGAAAATTACACTGCTAGCAAGAGTAAATCTGACCACTTTGTTGCTTTGGCCAAAATACAGTTACCATCTCTTGATTGCAGGTAACCTAGGACTGACAGTTTAGAAATATTTGTCATCTATCAGCCATTACAGAATCACAGAATGACAGAATCGTTGAGGTTGGAAGGGACCTCTGGAGATCATCTAGTCCAACCTCCCTGCTCAAGAGCATGTTGCACAGGATCGCGTCCAGGAGGGTTTTGAATATCTCCAGAGAAGGAGACTCCACAACCTCTCTGGGCAACCTGTTCCAGTGCTCTGTCGCCCTCACAGTGAAAAAGTTTTTCCTCATGTTCAGATGGAACTGCCTGTGTTTCAGTTTGTGCCCGTTGCCTCATGTCCTGTCACTGGGCACCACTGAAAAGAGTCTGGCTCCGTCCTCTTGACACTCTCCCTTAAGATACTTGTACACATTAATAAGATCCCCTCTCAGCCTTCTCTTCTCCAGGCTAAACAGGCCCAGCTCTCTCAAGTCTTTCCTCATAAGAGAGATGTTCCAGTCCCCTAATCATCTTTGTAGCCCTTCGCTGGACTTGCTCCAGTAGTGCCACATCCCTCTTGTACTGGGGAGCCCAGAACTGGACGCAGTACTCCAGATGTGGCCTCACCAGGGCTGAGTAGAGGGGGAGAATCACCTCCCTCGACCTGCTGGCAACACTCTTCCTGATGCACCCCAGGATCCCATTGGCCTTCTTGGCCACAAGGGCACATTGGTGGCTCATGCTTAACTTGGTGTCCAGCAGCACTCCCAGGTCCTTCTCTGCAGAGCTGCTCTCCAGCACACCAGCCCCCAGCCTGTACTGGTGCATGGGGTTATTCCTCCCCAGGTGCAGGACCCGGCACTTGCCTTTGTTGAATTTCATGAGGTTCCTCTCCGCCCACCTCTCCAGCCTGTCCAGGTCTCTCTGAATGGCAGCACAGCCTTCTGGTGTACCAGCCACTCCTCCCAGTTTTGTATCGTCGGCAAACTTGCTGAGGGTGCACTCTGTCCCTTCATCCAGGTCATTGATGAA
Organism: Apteryx mantelli; assembly: GCF_036417845.1. NCBI lineage: Eukaryota > Metazoa > Chordata > Aves > Apterygiformes > Apterygidae > Apteryx > Apteryx mantelli. The sequence goes on from NC_089978.1 coordinate 33,415,927, forward strand.
GAAGTTGAACAAGACTGGACCCAGTACTGACCCCTGGGGGACACCCCTAGCTACAGGCCTGTCATGAAAGGAGTGATGCACTTCACTTGTAAGAGGGAAGCAGCACTACGTTTATTGCAGTAAAACAGCGACTTAACAAAGTTCAGTTGTAAATAAGAACGATTTAATGAGGCTCGATTGGCAAGGTTCACTCAGTTATTTACTGCATGAAGGACAAGGTCAGATGCGTGTGCAACGGAGACCCTCCTGTTGAGTCACGAGGTTCAGACTGGACCCCCTTGCTTTCTAAACTCCTTCGGAGAGGAGCCTAGGTGCGGCTGGATCCAGTCCTAGTCTCAGACTTGGTCAACGGTTTATGTCTAAGGGATTATGTGCGCAATTAGTCAGAGATACAACTCAGCAAAGTTTCGTGAAGTTCAGAGAAGTTCAGCATGCTATTAATCACTTACTGAGGATCTGTCGCAGGTAAGGAATCTCTCAACCTCGAGGAGTAACCTTGAGAGGTGTCCCTGCTCAAGGGGAGGTTCTGCAGTGCAGCCCGCTGCCATGCAGGAGAGCTCAAGGGGCTCTGGGCTGCCCCCTATTTATGGGGGGGAGATGATTGACTCATAGTCATATTTGCATACTAGACGGGCCTTAGTTGGCACATGCTCAACTAGCCCCTACATACGTGCTGTTTACAGGGAGGTCAGGTTGAGGGGGAGAGAGCACAACAGTGGGGGGGAAAGGAGCACACCGTCACAAGGCCTCCACCTAGACTCTGCGCTGCTGATCACAACCCTCTGAGCTCTGCCATTTAGCCAGTTCTCAGTCCACTTCACTGTCTTGTCCTCTAGCCCACACTTCCTGAGCTTGCCTATAATGATGTTATGGGAGAGAGTGTCAAAAGCCATGCTGAAGTCAAGGGAGACAACATCCACTGCTCTCCCCTCATCCACCCAGGCAGTCATTCCATCACAGAAGGCTATCAGATTGGTTAGGCATGATTTCCCCTTGGTGAAGCCATGCTGACTACTCCTGATCACCTTCTTGTCCTCCACATGCTTGGAGATGGCCTCCAGGATGAGCTGCTCCATCACCTTTCCAGGGATTGAAGTGAGACTGACTGGCCTGTAGTTCCCTGGCTCCTCCTTCTCGCCCTTTTTGAAGACTGGGGTGACACTGGCTTTCTTCCAGTCTTCAGGCACCTCTCCTGTTCTCCATGACCTTTCAAAGATGATGGAGAGTGACTTAGCAATAACGTCCGCCAGCTCCCTCAGCACTTGTGGGTGCATCCCATCGGGGCCCATGGATTTGTGGGTGTCAGGTTTGCTTAAATGATCTCTAACCTGATCCTCCTCGACCAAGGCAAAGTCTTCCTTTCTCCAGACTTTCTCTCTTGCCTCCAGGGTCTGGGGTTCCTGAGGGCTGGCCTCAGCAGTAAAGACTGAAGCAAAGAAGGCACTCAGTAACTCTGCCTTCTCTGCATCCTTCGTCACCAGGGCACCCACCCCATTCAGCAAAGGGCCCACATTTTCCCTAGTCTTCTTTTTGCTACTGATGCGTTTGAAGAAGCCCTTCTTGCTGTCCTTGACATCTCTCGCCAGATTTAATTCCAAATGGGCCTTAGCCTTCCTCGTCGCATCCCTGCATACTCTGACAATGTTCCTATATTCCTCCCAAGTGGCCTGTTCCCCTTTCCACTTTCTGTATATCTTCCTTCTTCTGGTTGAGTTTTGCCAGGAGCTCCTTGCTCATCCACGCAGGTCTCCTGCCTCCTTTGCTTGACTTCCTACTCATAGGGATGCATCGCTCTTGAGCCTGGAGGAAGTGATGTTTGAATATTAACCAGCTCTCTTGAACACCCCTTCCTTCTAGGGCCCTAACCCATGGGATTCCTCCAAGTAGGTCCCTGAAGAGGCCAAAGTTTGCTCTCCTAAAGTCCAGGGTTGCAATCCTACTCAGTGCCCTGCCTCCTCCTCGCAGGATCCTGAACTCCACCATCTCATGGTCACTGCAGCCAAGGCTGCCCCCGACCTTCACATCTTCAACCAGTCCTTCTTTGTTAGCACGAGGTCCAGCAGCACACCTCTCCTTGTTGGCTTCTCCACCACCTGTGTCAAGAAGTTGTCACCAATGCTCTGCAGGAACCTCCGGGACTGTTTGAGCCTAGCTGTGTTGTCTTTCCAGCAGATATCGGGGTGGTTGAAGTCCCCCATGAGAACCAGGGCCTGGGATCGTGAGGCTACTTCCAGCTGTCTGTAGAAGGCCTCATCAACTTCCTCTTCCTGATCGGGTGGCCTGTAGTAAACACCCACAACAGTGTCACCCATGCTAGCCTGCCCTTTAATCCTTACCCAGAAGCTCTCAACTCGCTCTTCATCCACCCCTAGGCACAGCTCAATACATTCCAGTTGCTCTCTCACATAAAGAGCAACTCCACCACCTCGCTTTCCTGGCCTGTCTTTCCTAAAAAGCACGTAGCCATCCATGACAGCACTCCAGTCACGCGAGCTATCCCACCATGTCTCTGTAATGGCAATGAGATCATGGCCCTGCGACCACACACAGATCTCTAGTTCTTCCTGTTTGTTCCCCAAGCTGCGTGCATTGGTGTACAGGCATTTCAGAGAGGTGATCGAGCATGCAGGTTTCCCAGGAGGGATACAAGAGGATCCTCCAGAGCCACATCCCATGCGCACTTCCCTGGCTGCATTCACCTGCTGGAGGCATCCCGACTTGAGCTGTCTTTTGCCAGCTACCCTGGCACTATAATTCTCCCCTTCTCCCATCCTTCCTAGTTTAAAGCCCTCCTTACCAGGTTGGCCAACCTGTTGGCAAAGACCCGCATGCCCCGCCTCGTGAGGTGGATCCCATCTCTCGCCATCAGTTGTCGATCTTCAAACGGGGTCCCATGGTCGTAGAAACCAAAATCCTGTTGCCAACACCAGCGGCGCAGCCAGTTGTTAACTTGGAAAGTCCATCTCCTCCTCCTCCTCTCATCCATCCCCCTCACTGGCAGGATTGAGGAGAAGATGACCTGGGCTCCCAGACCCTTGACCACCATCCCCAGAGCTCTGAAATCCTGCTTGATGGTCTCCAGTTTGCCCTTGGTGTCATTGGCGCCCACATGGAAGAGCAGCAGTGGGTAATAGTCCGAAGAATGGACGAGCCTTGGCAGTCTTTGCATGACATCTCTCACACGAGCCCCTGGCAGGCCACAAACCTCTCTAGACATGAGGTCAGGTCGGCAGATAGGTGCCTCTGTCCCCTGTAGCAGGGAGTCCCCCACAACAATCACCCACCGCTTCTTCCGGGCGTTCCGGCAAGGCACAGGGTCTGTTGTCCCAGGTACTTCCCTTGCAGCCATGCCCATCTCCTCCTCATCCTGGAGGGCACTAAACCTGTTCTTCAAATGCAAGTCTTCAGGAGGAGTAGGAGCCTTTCTCCTCCTACAAGTAGTGACCAGCTTCCAGCCACCTTCCACAGTTATGATGTACCATTTCACACAGCACAGAGCCCTCCGGCAACTCCACTGCTGTGGGGGGCTGGAACTCCCAAAGCTGCACAGTCTCCAAGAATACCCTGTCTATCTCTTGCTCAGCTTCTCGGATGCTGCGCAGCCTACTGACCTCCTCCCGTAACTCCCTTACCTGACGACACAGCTCGTCAACAGCAGCACACCTCCTGCAGGAGAGCTGGCTGCCAGCCCAGGCCTCCCGGAGAGGCCCCAAGCACTCCCTGCAGCCTGAGACCTGGAGAGCTGCATCTGCTGTCAGAGGGTCGGTCTGGGTCGCAGCCTCTGACACAGCAACTCCAACAGCCACTGGGGAATGTGCTCTGCGGCGTGTCACGACCATACTTGAGGAAACGTACGCCACAGGGAACAGAAACGAAGGTCCCTTCGCGCGCCCTTCTGCGCAAACTGCTGCGCAAACTGCTGCGTCTGTTCGCTGCCTCTGTTAGCTGCGCTCTCTTTCCTCTTAATTGCTTTTCAGCTGAGCAGTTCTTTCTAGGTTATCATAAAGTAAGTTTAGGGATAAAACTAGCTAGAAACATTTAAAGAAAACAGCTTTTTCAGTTCAAATGAATCCTAGTGAATGTATGCAGAGAACAACCCCATACCTCCCAAAGCCTGGGAGTGTTGCTTTTTCAAATCATGACTTCACAAAAAAGCACATGTTAAACAGAAGCTGGGCCTAATTTGAAGCAAGGTCACAGACCTGTTGTCTACCTCCCTAGGTACCTAGGTAAGTCCAGACTATGGTGGCTGTCCTTGGAAATGTGTTTCTCATTTTTCTTCTACTTTTTCCATGGAAAAAAACCTACAAATAGAAAATCTTTCATTTGAAATCTCAGTTTTTCATGACTTTCCTCCATACAAGTACCAGAGCTCTCCTTGGGGAACACCCTCTATCAAGAACTTGGAGGACAATGTTGCTAGCTGTAAATGATCTCACACACTAAAGTCCAGCTACAAGAAGAGGGATAGTTCAAGAGCTGATCTGCTGAGGGAAAGCCTGTTGCCATTAGGTTGTCTTCAAGTTAAGCCTCCCATATGGGATGGTTGCAGGGTGCTACCAGCTCTTTTTGCCATTTTTGCTAGATCTGTGTTGTCTGTGCTTGAGGGGAAGGCAGGAAAGCTTCCCCACACCATTTTGTGCACGCTCCCTGGGCCCAACACGCAGTACTGGGCTCTGTTCAGAGTGGTCGGTGGTGGAATATTGCCATTAAATGAAAGGAATTTGCTAGTGCCTTCAGAGGAACTAAGGTTTGAAGTCCAAAGTCATGTCCTGTCTTTTGTTAGTTTTTATTCCTGAAAAAGATATATATGTTCTTGTATTTGCATATATTAGGAGTGTGCCAACATGTGGGAAAGGGAAGGGGAGAGAGAAAATTATCCTATATGTTGTCTTCATCCTATTTCATACAACAGAAGCTGCTCCATTCTCCTCTCTTTGCTGCAGCTGTGCAGCCCTTACAGGGTCTTCAGTAACAATATAATAGTGTTACTAGCAAATGTTAAGTTTAATTAATTGCTGTAAACAATTGTTACACAGAGACAGGTGATTTTGTGCACAGCTAGTTGAAACTCATGTACATTTTTTCCAACCATGTGCTATCAAAGTAGGCACACATGTCTAGGAGCCATTTTCAACTAACGTTAGCTTGCTTTTACACCTGCACATTTCACACTCCATTAACTGTCAGTACCTTGTATGGAATTTGTCAACATAAAAGCTACTCTTTTTCGCCATATGCCCTGAAAAGCTAACAAGGGTGCATTACAGAGAGAAATAAATAAATAGCTTGTCTTAAAAAAACCTGTTAACCCTACAGACAATATTTCTAATGAAGAAACTGAAATCTTAGTGAAAAAATTATGGATGGTTAAGCTGGAGATAGGTCAAATTAATGAATAAGAAGAAATAAAAAGCAAAACAGAACAGGCAGCTTTATGAAATGGGTATCTAAGAACCAAAGAGAAACTAGTTAATTGAAACAACCCCCTCAAAATTGGGAGAACTAATCTAGGTACAATTTAAACCAAGTGTGATTGTGAGTGAGTGGCTGGTGGAGATGTGAAGCTTAAGGTTTCTCAAGAATAGGCTCTGTCAGAGTACAGCAAATATGACAGCAGCTGTGTTCACGATAAGATGCTCTACTGCAACTCCCATAGTGGAATGCAGCTCCAGATCATAGATACCTACATGTAGATGTCTTCATGTAGATGTCTAATGTGAGCTTGATCCTAAGCTGCCGTTGTGTTCAATCCTTGCAGTCAATACAGTCTGGAGAGCTATTTGCCTCTCCCTAACACAGGCACCTATATTTGGTCAGCTCAGTTGCCCTTTAGACTCCATTAATGACAGTGACCAGGAACTTAAAGAAGTAGTCCACACACAGGTGGAGTGCCAATAGGGATGCCGTAGGGTATCTTAGCTGATCTCCAGCTGCAAGTCTGGTGTTACCTCTGCCAGTCATATGTGGGTGCCTTGTATATGACAGAGTATTTTAAGTGACACTAAATGGGTGCACTGAGGCAATTAAATTTACATCCTAGTGACTACAGCAGCATTTCTATGTCAGTTACTTCTGTCCATCCAAGATTTTCATGTGGTCTTCATTTTCTTAATGTCTCATGTACTTTAAAAAAAAATACTTTCAGGTCCTTTTGTGGTAGGGGAGTGCTTCTGTGCTTGGAGTTCTTGGAGTGTGGAAGGTGCTTGATGGAGTGCACCAGCACCACTTGATGACACACACCTAGCTGCCTTAAATCTAGATGTCTTGTCCTGTTTCCTTCGCATTGGGTCATGAACCAAGGAATGGGAGCAGGGAAGCAGCAAACCTCACTAAAAAGAACATCACTAAAGATAGTCCTGCAAACCCTGCCTAACTTGGAAAGTGCTCGTCTCAGCACGTTTCTGAGAAGCTTCTTGACCAACAGACAGGGATTCTTTCTAGAAGAGAGCAGATGTACATAACCAGTGGTTAGCGCACCTGCCAGATGAGGGAGGCTTATGGTCTGTGCTAAAGGCTCTGACAGATTCATGCTAGCAGATTGAAATTGGAGGATAGCATCTATTTTTACTTCCATCCCATTTACTAGATGTTTCCACTAGGAGGGCTGAAAAACCTAGTCTGCTTGTGAATTATCTCTGAAGTTCAGTGAATCTTCAGCTCTGTGAACTAGTGCAAAGTGCTAGGCAGAAACCTGCACAGCTCATGAGTGGATACAAAAGCAATTCCTACATTTCTGCCTAAGGAGCAGAAATGCCAGTCACAAGGGTGTCAAGAGCTTCAGCAGTCTGATTTTAATCCTCCACTGCAAGTTTATCAAAGCCCTACGGTATTAAATAAGACAGTAGGTGCCATTGCCGCCACATCAGCCTCAGTTAGGCTTACCTCCTTTATTAGATCTAGTCGAAAAGCAGCAGCAATTGACTGCAAACAAAGGTTTCCTCTGAATATACTAGAAAGACAATGTCATGTGCATGCATAGTCTTGTAAAACACAAATATTCTCTCTAAACTGCCTAATGCTGGTTACATACCCAGCAACACATCACTATCTGTCATGTCACTATCCATCATTTTAGAGTATTGTTGCCAGTTTGGTACCCTGCTCTGCTAACCATTGTCTTTGACCTGTTTTTCTGTCCTTTGCTCTTGATTCACTTGTTTGACCCCAATTCACCTGAAGAAGACGATGACTGAGAAAATGTAGTCATGCAGAAAGAGGCAGCAAGAATGCTCACACTGACGATTCACATGCGGAGTTCAGTCTGACGGAGGAAGTGGCTGAGATATTTCAGAGCAGTGATCTGCTCCAAAAGGCCAGCCTCTGGAAAGCCAGCATCTTCACTGCTTGATGACCTTGATAACCTGCTCCTTTATCTTCATCCTCAATTTCATATGTACTGTCCCTGTCTATTTAAATTGTTCATTTTTAAGACTGTGCACACATGCCCCCTCTATTTGCATTAAGTCTTATGGAAAAAATTTCTTCTCTATTTATCATCTCACTAAATGTTGCACTTTCCAGGAACGTGTCTTTGGTGGATAGCTCTACTCCACTTAACTACATACCCTGGTACCTTAAATCAAGCAAGAAAATTGCACATGATTTCAAACCTCGTGTTTATACTTCAGCACTGGAAAATATAAAGCAGTAAATAAGTAGAACTGGCAGGGGCACAGGGAAACCCGGGTGGCAGGAGAGTGGGTGGTTCACAAGCCTTTAAGGAAAAAAAGAAGCAAGAAGGTCACATTCTATTTGATATAATGAATGCAGAAATGTTATCAGAGGGCTAAACAAAAGAAATTTGAGGTTCTCAGTAAACAAGTTCAGATACAAAGAGAGTAATGAACAACAAGCACGAGCAATTGTTTTTGGAGCTTAGGGAACTATATAAGATGACATAGAGAGGCACAGAGTAGAACACTTACATTTAATCACCATCTTTGACATAAGTGACGCTTTTCATTCAATGCAGAATCAAGCAAAGATATTGTAAATGTCAGCTGACTCATTGGCTCTAAGTAGCTGATGCAAACAAACTTTGAAACAGTCATAGGAAATATTCACTTATTCATCTTTTTAAAATGAGAGTGACACTTTTGATGATTTTTAAACATTAAGCACATCTAAGGGAAAACTTTTCACAAGGGATTATTTCACCTCCTTCTAGAATATAATAGTGGAGAAAAGTATCTAGTTCTTTCACCCTTAAGTTAAGTTTGTCTCTTGTTAACCCCATAAAATATTACGTGTTGAACAAACAGCTTGCTTAAAATGCCATTATCAACAACTGGCTTTTCAAACTGCTTGAATTTAACAGTGTCACAGATTGCTACATCCCGTGTTGGATGCTGAACAGAAACCTTTAGGAGTCCCTTTGGACTAAACCAAAGAACTGTAGGAGATTAGTGACATCTCAATTGCACTGTGGTCGTAACAGAAAAAATGGCCACAATAGAGCACATTTTGGGTTTGTTACTGTGTGCACATGCAAAACTACTCATTTTTACCCAGAAATCCCACAGAAACCCTGGGCTTATTCTCCACAGTTTTCCCAGATTCGTAAGGGGTGACTTTGCCTTATGAGATCCCACAACCTTTCCCTCCCTCCAATTCACCTCAGATTACATGTCCCAGAGATTGTTCCTGTCTCGCTTGGCTCCCAGGGAAGGGGTACTTGTAACATACTAGAAATCTTTGAAGAGCTGATGTTTAATCTCATGCCAAAAAAGGCCCCAAAGAGGCATAGCAAATTCTAGAAAGTATTGATGCCGCAAAAGTAGGCCTACCAAGGTTACTCGAAGGACTACCACCTCTCCCACGGCCAAGGCAGGCTCTGCTGGCCAGGCATGTCCTGCAGGGCTCCTGCCGCCAACCAGAGCCCTGTTGTTTCCCCTCCCATTGAGCATCTCTGTAAATATTATTTCTCTGAAATATTATTTCCAGGGTCTCAGGTGAGTTAAGACTGGATATAATATGTTTTTTAGTAATGTGGTTCTTAAGCCATGCACTTTAAGAAACTGAAAGAACCAGGATTTGAAGACAGATTATTAGCTATTTCCTAATATTAGACTCCTAAAATATGCATAAATATCTTATTGAGTCTTTCAGTACATAATATTTTCTTGTACAAACAAACCCCATCTAGTCTTTTTGCAGGTTTCAACCTTTCAGTAATGCTTATGATTACCTAAAAAATCAATGATTTTTTTTTCAAAAAAAGGATCTAGATCAAGTTAAGGTATTTTTGCTTTCTCAATTCAAATATGAAGTCACTGAATGTAATCTATGTCCCTGAATAAAATTCACTTCAATATTTCTGCTTTGCCATGCTGTCTTTTAAGTAAGAATTACATTCTTAACTAACAAATCTTTTGTTGTTTTTATTGTATCCTACCTTTCAACAAGGTCATAAACTTCAGCATATACTGAGTATTCTAATTTTGAGAATGTTGTAAAAATTTTGCAGCTTTTGAGAGAAATAGAAGTCATCAGAAGGTGTGTGTCCATCTTCCCAATATTTATATCTTGAAAATAATGGATTATTCCCCTTTCAACAGTGTAGTAACAGTTTATCAAAAACATTTTTATATCTCCATGGTTTGCATCCTCAGTGGCCACAGTGTGTCACAGTATGTCAAAAGTAGGTCATTTTCTAAACAGGATTTAATATCTTTCTCTAATGCATGGGAAGTTAATATTTTATAAATGACACATGAAGCTTTTTTCCCATGAAAATAAAACATTTTAACTGTTGGTAATCTTGGAACAAGACCATTAATTTTGCTGTCAAAATAGAGTGATCTGCATAAAAAATTGTGTAAAATATATGGTAGAGTGCTGTAGTAGCCATTTTATTTTTTTTCTTAGGAAGATATGTTTCAAAGGTTTTTTTTTTCTCTCATTCTAGAATTATTATGGTCATTTAAATGTTTACAAGCAATTGAGAAAATGTGTCTCTATAAAGTACAGTAAGTCTTATGGGAACTATTGCTTTCTCTACTGATCCATGAAAAGTCATTTCTGCACTCATTCCAGGAATGCTCATTCTTCTGTTTCATCTTAGGGACTGTGTCTTGATTTGTTGATAAAATAATATTATCAGTCTCTACTATATCATCAGCTACATGAAGATATATTGAAGATATCTACTAATAGATAAATCATACTCAAATTCATGCGTGGATTATAATAAGTCACTCTGGCCTGAAGCCACTAAATGTTGGGCTAATAAACACTTTTTGCGATAAAGCCAGTAGTTAGCTCTGCTCTTGATAAACGTTTTTGATAAAATCCTCTTCAGATATGAAAATGCTCCATGCATCAGACGATCCCAGCTGCAGTTCTTTGATTTTTGCATTGCCACAGCAGGTGAAACAATTTTTGTATACAAGTTATAAGGAAATTTTGTGTCCTTTGGTTTCAAATGTGCCCTGTCAATGTAAACTGATGTCTGAGATCCTGTACATGGGTTGTCCTCTCAGACACCAGTGTGGCTTGGGGGAATGAAAACAGTCTTCAGAAAAGAACAGTTCCACTCCAGTGGTAAAAGTCTCTGCGGTACAACATTTCTCTTTGATGGACTTCTTGCTTTGTCAGCCGCAATTGGAGGGATTTTCCATCCTTTTTTGTTTTTCAGGGTGTCTTCCACCCCAACTCTCCCTGAAACTCTTAGCCTTGGACTTGGACATGAAGGGAGCCCGTTTCCTTCCCTAATTCCACACTGCTCCTGAGCTCCCTTCCCACAGTCTCCTTGTCAGCTGAAGACAAGCCCGACGCTTGGCGTGAAGAGCCTGCAGGGGCTGGAGACCTTCTCGCCTTACCAGCTAGAGAAGTTGGGTGAAAATATCCAGAGATTAAGACAGAGAGTGAGACAAGATCTGCCAAGGACTGTTGGTTTCTACTAGAGCAAGAAGGCTCGTTCCCAGGTTTAAAGCTCTATCTTGCACACACTATGTGCTAAATCTTTGCAGTAAAATATGCTAGTATCCATGTAGGGCAAGTGTTGCTCTTTACATAACCATTTATCAACCTTCCTAGAAGTTTCTTATTTGCATGCAACCTGCCCGAGTTATAAGTGAAGGGACATTATACATGCATGCATACATACATACATATATGTACATATATGCGATACAATGTTCTAAAGGGTCTCAAACATAAAGTCTCATCTGTGATTTTTTTTCAAGTGTGCATTTCAAAGCAGCATCAGAACAACATAGATTTTTTTTTTGTTTAATTTGGAGGCTCTGTAGTTAGTTTTCATTGAAAGTCTATATTTTTTCTGAGGCTGAACTCTATTCTGAAAACAGCGTTTAAAAGACAGCTACATGGCTCTGTGTTGCTCTGGCCAGGTTTGACTGGTGATTGATTCAATCTTCCTTTAATTCATACAAAAAAGAATGGAAAAAAAAAGCATCTATTAAAATAAGGGTTCACTAGCCATCTTATAATTGCCTATAATAATCTTTTATCTGCCTTTAAATTTTTAACAGTTGTAGCAGGTCACAGTGGTACTGAGCCATAGATGAATTCAGACTTTTGTACGCTCTGAGGCTAAATTATACAGCTCAGATTAATTGTTCATTAGAATTCAGCGGTGCCTGAGAGCAGGCAATGGCACTGCCAGAAACTTGGGAGAAAATATTAAGAGAGCTAAATATTTATAACTCGCATAAGTGATGACTAACTGAAGAATTAACTGCCAGCAAATATTTGAATATCATAAGCAGTGAAGCTGGGGAAGGTGTTTAAAAGAGGCACACATGTTAACAAATGTATGGAATTGAAAAGTCAGAAATGTGAAGGGTGAAAATTAAACAACCCCCTCCTCCGCCACCCCGTTTTTATCAGGCCAGAATTTCTAGTAGTGAAATCTGAGAGAGGAGTAATCTCACAGTATATTTCCTGTTAGCTACATTTTTTAGGATAGCTGCAGCAATTTTACATCTGCTAATAGAGAGAAAAAAAGTAGCAATAATATCACTTTTATGGTGGTGGGGACACTGATTAAATGATGCAATAGGTTTTCTGACTGTAGTCAAGTTTGTTTGCAAACAAAATGTCATAAAACAATATAACTCTGTGGTTCTATCACAAACAGGAAGTTAGGACTAAAGGTCAGAAAATAAAAAAGAAACGTATAGGAGATTCACCTTTACTTACCAACATTTCATCTGTTATATGTGGGAAAAAAAACCTTATCAGTGTTACAAAGCCACAAAGATGAGGGAAAAGCCATATCTGTGGTTGCACCTGCAATCCCACTTCTCTCTCCTTCCACTTCTCTCCCCTTCTTCATGGACTACCACTACACTGTGTTGGATGAATCAGATCACAACAGGGGGAAAAATGGCACATAGGGAAAGAAGTAGACCATATCATGATGAATATGGAGAACTAATCAGAGAACTAAGATTATCCAGGCAGTTATAAATTTAACTTAAAAAAAAAAAAAGCTTGGAAGAAATCTATTGCTACAGCCTTAACAATCTCCTCCTTATGAGCAAGTTATCATGTGGGACTTCCAGCTTTGCAGGCCCAGATGTTCAGCGCTACAGCTGCTGTCAGCTGCAAAAGATTGTCGTCCCAGAAAGGAGGTGGATGGCTGGTGTCAGATGCCATGTATTTAGAGACTGGTTAAGGGTGCCTGATCCTGTAGGACTCACCAGATACTGGTTTATGTGATAGGAGCTGATGGGGCTATGTATAGGTGTGAGGAGAGGTATGGCCAGCTCGAGAGGACCTGGCTTAGTCTCCCATTCCCCAGGATCTTCCAGATTTCACTGTTGCTGCTTGGCAGTGTGAAAAAACAAGACTTAAATTCTTTTTCTTCTTTTTTAACTTGTTTTGGCACTTTGCCTCCAATATTTTTTTTCCTGAGGAATTCAAGCTTTAGTGGGGAGCTTGTGATTTTTAATAGTTTATAACTCAGACAAAGTTAAAGGGAATTTGATGCAACAAAAAAAGCATTTATTTAGCCTGGGGATTCTCTCCCTGATGAATTTTGAAGGTTTTTCTGCAAACTGCAAGGATGTGTTAAAGCAGCTTTAAAAAGCAATAAGAGTCTTGCTGTAATGGGATGTGTTAGCCTCTCAAAGGGGAGGTCACTATCAGCTCTCTTGCAAAGGGAACTGTGGTAATTTTTTAAAGGGCCTCTTGTGGTCTATGGGCAGTGCTATGCATCCTGGTATATTCCCAGTAACAAGAAAATTTGGCTGGATTACCAGCCTCTGTATTCACCTCCCAGAAGTTGTGCCACACACCAGAAAAGAATATCAGCTGTACTGGGTGAAAAAGAAAACAAGAAAAAGTTTTTCTGGAGCTCAGTGGTTGGGTACTCAGTGGGATGAAATTTTGGCCTCATTTTAGAAAAGACTTATCTTTACTTCATCAAGTGTTAACACTACGGTAGATCTGTCTCCACTACAGTTTCACCTTCTGTTATTTGTACAGGGTGATTCACCTCTTGTAATTACAATGTCTAAACACTCTACGTTATTCCAGTCAACGGGGAGAAATAAGCACTTTTAGGGGACAATACATCTTACAATATGTCTGTCTGCACTAAGATGAGATGAATTATACCTTGGGAATGCTATTTCTCTCTTTTAATGGTGAATGGGGAAATTGCTCCAGGGTAGTCATCTACAAAAAAAACCATCAACACTTTGTCAGAGGGCTTCCACCCACAGTGTGAACTACCATGAATTAATACAAGGAGGTGGCTGGGAATGTTGCACATGATAGCATATTCCACAAAACTGAAATTGTCCACAAGATTGCTTTAGAAATTTGTTCTTTACACTGCATAGAGATTCCTCCACCTTAGCCAAGACAGCTTCCAATGCCCAGGGCCTAGGAGCAGCATGTCTGTCTGACCCCTCATGGAGACGGGGAACATAAGGCTTCCAATTTCCCCAGCTCCTTGGCAGCAGGAATGCCTGGGGCCCATCTTCCAGGATGCTGAAATTCCTTCGGCCTCAGGTCTCTGGGCTGCCCAGCTGCTTCATACAAGGCTGACTGGGTTCTAGTTACCTCAGGGGAGCAAAAAATATTTTAAAAAGACAAAAACCATGACAGAACTTACACTTTTCAGGGTGCCTGTTTCTTGAGGATATTTAAAAATTTCAGTTCTATGACTTTTCTTCAAAAGACCTGTCTGAAGATAGTCCGCAGAATAAAGATCCTAGCTGCTGGCCACCTCTATTAGCAGTATTATTTTCATGGAGAAGGGAAGATCTGATATTGACTATAGGCCTATTAACTGTAGATCCTATATTGACTATTAGGCTCAGTTCTCAGTAAGGTGACACATTTCATTGTCTTCTCTTGCCCTCAGGCAAAAGGCTGTCACATTTGTAAAAGGATGAAGCTTTGGGTTTGTCAACAAGGGGCAGGTAAGTCATGGTGGAAGGACATCTCTCTGTTGCAGTTCAGTCTATTGAAGTCCATACCTGTCCCATCTGCCTGTCACCTCTTCTGTGTCCCCCATCATTACCTCATACGGGCTAGAAAAATTGTTGGCATAGGTACTACAAGTGAGTCTGATGGGCAAAGAATAAAATTATAGGCCTTTATTGAATCTGGTGAAACAGGTTAGAGAGCAGCTCTGCTGACAGATGTGATGGGGCAGGTAGAGGGCTATGAACAGCTGGGAGAAAGCTCCTGAGTGGTCTCATATTCCACTGGTTCCGCTGTTTGTTGAATGCACATCTGTCTGTCTCACTGACAAAGAAATATTGGCAAAATCATATCACTAGTGCTCCAACTCAGGGCATTTTTATTTCAGAGTATATACTTGAGGATTTAGATTTGTATAAGCATAATATGGTCAAATTTCTTTTTCCTTTTCATGTCTGGCCTAATTTCTCCTCCAGCAAGTCAACTGGATGGACCAGTTTTTCTGTGATTCTTTCTCCTTAAATAGTTGCTCTCAGAAAAAGCCACTGAAATTTCCATAACTCGGAGAGGCAGAGTGTGGCTGGAAGGAGTATCTTTGATACAACGTGTGGTACTCTGTGGTACTCTGTGGTACTAGTATAAGAAAGCTGAGGAAAGCATTACTAACTGGTTCCCCTGGCAGATGGACTGGATATGCATTAATGAAAAGTTTCAGAGTAGTGCTGGTTTCAGAGCTGTGGCAGAGCTACATATATAATTTAGTATGTTGGTTCAGCTATGACTTTGTTGTGACTGACTGTGATGGCATGCGGGGTTGCATTTAGAGTGCTTCTTTACACAATAATATCCTCTTCGGGAAAACTAAAAGAAACACAAATATGTCACAAGTCCCAATCCACTTCCAGCAGAGTTCATGTTTCCCCATTGTTCAGCTCTTCCTTTTAGAATATCATTGTTTCTAGCATTTTAGGAGACATGAATTCTAGCTTTCAGTGATTTCTGGTTTTGAATACCAATAGCTCATATTTTGGTCTTAACACTGTATTTACCATTATAAACAGCTAACAAAATTCCAGTCAAATTAGCTGAAAAGCAATCTGAAAGCAATTTAATGTCTAATCTGCACATATTTTCCAAACACTTCTTCCAGCTTGTCTTATTTTTATAGAAATCCTAGAATTCTTGGAAAATAAATTAAATATACCACACATATACAGGTGACAGAAAATAATAATTCAAAAAGCATGCAGACATTTGTGCTCTATGCCCTATGTTTTCCCTTTATTGAGAAGGACAACAGCAGCCTGTCATTTTAGGAATCACCTTACCAGCTCTACTTTCTCATACATTACGTATTATTATTGACTGAACCATCTGTAATTTCATAATGCTCTCTATTATGTCATTTTTCTTTATCCACTGTTTCTATTAGGAGTTTAGCAATTCTTCTTGCAAGGTATTTCTTCCACATAATTATAATATATCTGACAGTGCTTAATTGAAGGTTTAATAACTTCTCATTTTGTTTACTCAGAGGATGTTAATGACACTAGATCTCCAGGGATGAATAGCCATCTCTAAGATACCCTTGATTTACCTTTGAATGACCTTTTCTGAACAAGATATATGCAAGGATTCTCCATGTTAAGAGTGTGCTATAACACCTATAATATTTCAAAGATATGTTTAGTGTCTCCTTTCTGGGCCACTGCAGCAACTTAAATCTGCACCATTACTTCCATTCTATATGGTATTTTCATTGAATACTTCTTAGGATGAAAGTGACAGTACTTTATACTTCAGCTGAAGTCCCCTCCTGGAGAACTCCAGGCATTGGTTGTAAACCTCCCAATTTTAAGCGATCAGTCCCTACCTGTCTACCTTCTACTGTAAGTTTCACAGTGATGAATAATTTTGGAGGGCTTTCTTTAACATCTCATTAGCAGGAAGCTAACCAGGGATATGCCTGAGCCTTCCTCAGCTGCATCAATAGACTTCATTGCTTGAGGATGTGAGCTGCCTGCTACCATATACTGGTTCAGGAAAAGTGTTCAGTGCTAATGTGGAGATATCTTTCTGTAGTTCACAATGCTGTAAAGTGTGCTTCCTCTATCTGGACATTAATCTGAACTCTATTCTCCTCTGAACTAATGGAAACTGCTGAAATCTGTTGTATCTTCTTGTCTTTTGATCATGATTACAGTGCTAAGTACAGCATTGATCTACTCCTGGGTAAAATGAAGCCCTCCTGACACTCTTTCCTTTCCTAGCTTTTTGCTATTTCTGGTGTTTCTTCCAATACATCATGGTCCTTAACTGCAGATGAACACTGATTGAAATTAGTTGATCCACAGTACAGAAAGATAATGAATTTCTGAGGTAAATTCTTGTCTATACTGTGGTCTCAAAAAATTGTACATGCCAAAAGCAGAATAGATACCTAAGGATTTGTGAGGAACCACTTCTGTGTGCTAGATTTTTCAGGATACAGAGGACTGAAATGTTTTTGTAGGTACTGTTGGTAACAGGATGTAAATTGTTGGGGACCATCTGCTGTGAGACTGATTGACCGTGATTCAGACAAATATCATTTAGAGATATAGCAACATTTAGGAAACCATGTAGAGGTATAGTTTATTTTTCCCTACTTTCCTTTCCTAGTGGTCATCTTTTTTTTACTAAATTTTAAGTGAATTTATATTTAAACTCCTGTTTTTGCAAAAAGGAAGTCAATACAAACTGACCTGTCAGTTTCATGATAGTAATATTACAGTATTCAGTATTCCTCTTTCTGACATAAATAACATCAGAATATCCATTCCAAACATTTCAAATACAAATTTAATCATATATAATTATAAAGATTGTTACTTAGATGTTTATTAAAATGTGAACTGCAGAGAAGTTTCAATGAACCTGATTTTTAAGATGATTCTGCTACTTACTAGGTATGTGATCCTAAGCTAGCTCCCCTCTACTCAGCACTGGTGAGACCACATCCAGAGTGCTGGGTTCAATTCTGAGCTCTCCAGTACAAGAGAGACATGGACATGCTGGAGTGAGCCCAGCAAAGGGCCATAAAGATGTTTAAGGGACTGGAGCATCTGACGTACAAGGAGAGACTGAGGGAGCTGGGACTGCTCAGCCTGGAGAAGAGAAGGCTTGGGGGGGATCTTATAAATGTGTACAAATACCTGATAGGAGGGGGAGTAAAAAAGACAGGGCCAGACTCTTCTTGGTGGTGCTGAGTGGCAGGCCAAGGGCCAATGGACACAAACTGAAACATTGGAAATTCCATTTAAACATCAAATAAAGCTTTTTTTGTTGTAAGGGTGGTCAAACACTTGAACAGGTTGCCCAGAGAGGCTGTGGAGTCTCCATCCTTGGAGATATTCAAACCCGACTGGACACAGCCCAGAGCAACCTGCTGTAGCTGCCCCTGCACTGAGCAGAGGGGCTGGATTAAATGCTTTCCAGAGGTGTGTTCCAGCCTCATCCCTTCTGTGATTCTGTCATTCAGTGATACTTAAAATTCTGTTTCTTGGGTTTTATCCAATCATATTAATCTTACTTGTTTATTATCCTTGGAAAGAAATGAACAGATCAACCTACTTGAAAAATGTTAGTTCCTTTGTGTAATTATTTGGAGCTCCTTTATCTAATTATTTAGTGAGAATTTGGGAGATCATCTTCAAAGGAAACACCAGTTTAGCACTGTGATAGTCGACTCAGCCATGCTCAGTAGTCTATGTGCATGGTCCAGACTTTCCATTTCATGTGTTGCTGCTTGGCTGCAGAGGTTCGTAAAAGGTTCTCAAAGCCTGATAACTCAGGGCTTCCACTGGATCCTACCCGATGCCTGTGCAAAAGTTCTAGGAGGCTCCAGGAGCATCTAGGAGCATCTCCCATTCACCGACTTGCACATCCTGTTCAAGGGCAGATATATTTGCTAGTTGTCCCAAAGACAGCAAGTGGGTCTGAGCTCCAGACATACCACTGTCCCACTCCTGTGTCTGTGCTGGTTACCAGTGGTGACTCCATAAGCTGGTCTCCTAGCTCTGCCTTTAGATCTTGGTTCTCTGGGCATCTCCACTAAAACACCAAGTCATCTCACTTGCCTGTGATTTGGCTTCTCCACCTTGAGAGTGATGTTATTGGCCTTGGAAAACTCTGTAAGATGGGCTGATGAAAGCATAGGTGTCATTTTTTTCATTTAGCAAAGCTTCCCAGGCTAATTATGGTAATAATTTTCACCAGTCACTCATTTGGAACTAAACTGTTACAAAGACAAATCCAGCAAGATATTTTACAAATACCCAATGTCACAAATTGCAGTTTAGTTTCTGTGATCATGTCCAACACTGGTGTGATTCAGCATCATCGTGATACTTTCTTTAAATCTTTCTTTCACTTTCTATTTTTTCAAAATGCAAAAACAGTCAGTTTAATTTAAAAAAATCATTTGATTCATTAGTCTTGCTGTCATGTTAGAAATGGTTTTGAATTTATTTTATCTAAGTAGACAAGTGCAAGGAATTTGAGTCTAATATTGCAGTAAGTAATGATCACACAGACAGGGAATAGGGTTCCTGTTTGTTTTTGTGTTTGAGCACTAGATTGCGGCCCAACTTCTGCTTAGTTTGGCTCCATGCTTAGTTTTAATAAACAACCTGTTTATGGGGCAGAGCAGTACCAAGGTATATTGGGTTGAACGTATTCTTCCTTCTGTGTTACCTTTGGTACTTTCCTCCTTTGTATATTCACTGATGGGAAATATATGAGAATGTAATACAATCTGGCATGTGTAGGTTGAAGCAAAGTAATCAATTAATCTGTATGAAGTGATAACCTAATTTTCTCAGAAAGATTCAGCAGGAGTAAATAAATCTTAATAGCTACTTGAGCTAATATAGTCAGAGCTCAGGGGTAAGCCTCTTTTCACCACCCTATTTTAGGGACCAGCCATCTCAATGAGTGTCAGTTTTTCAGTTTGTAGGAATCTTGCTTCTAGCTTGGAAAACCATGGGTTTGGGTTTAAAACAGAGTTTAAGGCTCCATTACCAAACAGTAATGATGAAAAACATCATTAGAAGAGTCACTACAGTGTAAACAGTGCAGGGTATGCCTAATACCCCAGTTTTAGGAGTTGACTGAGCCATCCAGGGAAGGAAAAGCTAGCGTGTGCTTTGAACTTGCCTCTGTGTGGCAACCTTTATTATAGGGGGGCTGCCAGCATCACATTTCCAACCCTCTTTTGGTTTTTCTATTGACTGTAAGTGGACATCAAGCCCAGAAGAAAAAGCATCTGTAGATAAAGCCCCTATTGCAGCTCTACTTTGCCAATAAGTATTGTGTAGATGTCTGTAATGGGGGTAAAAGGTTTGATTTGTTCCTGAGAGTCCTTGTAGATAACTTCAAAGCTGACCCTAATAATCTCTGTAAATATGTGTCTGGTGATCCTCAGTGGGTTGTTGGTTTGTTTTTGTTTTTGTTTTTTTAATCTGAGGAGTAGAAGGAAGCTGAAGCCAAATTCAGAGCACACAATTTTAAGCTACATGTATTCCTGCCAACAAAATTCATATCTCTTGAGACGTGAACAGGCAACTAAGTCAAATTTGAATGAAACTGGGAGATATAAGAATTGAAAACATCATTTATATTCCCTATCACAGTGGTATGGCTACCTCTAAATATAATTGCATATGCAAATACCTTAAAGCAGGGTTTAGGTATATGATTGAAATCTGTCTGGGCAAGAATTCAGACAATTACATGATTTGTTCACAAAATCAAATCATGCACCTGAGCTTTTTGCAAATACATGTGGTGCTAGCATTTCAATATGGGCTTCTTAAAATATTTTTGCTGGTAGCTTCCCACCCCCCATCTTCCCCTATGCATAGAAGAAAACTTGACCAGACAACTTCATATTAAATGATTCACATGAGAATATTTGCACTTGCCTTTAAAAACAATGCTTTTGTGACTGCACTGAGAACCATGGCTGTAGTGATGACACCAGACATAGCCACCTATTCTCTTTAGCTTTTTCCTGAATTTACTTGTCCAAATGGTGTGTATAAGGTCCTATGCCTCTTGAAAGAGGATGAGGGGACAAGATCTTATAGATCTAGAGGAAGAGCCATGAGTATTCTCCTGTGATAGACATATACATTCATCCCCTCTCTCCCAAATACGGTATTGTAATACTGCAAAACAGTTTTGCCTACATTGATATTAATACTTAAATCAATTTCTGCCAATGATTTAGCACTATTCAGAGATGAAGTGAAATCAGCTGAAGCTATGGGAAATCAGATCAACTTTTCATTAATTTTAGTGACATAATTTGAACAAAGAGCATCTGCAGGCTCCCAGTGAATGCAACTCGGCATATCCTTCCTTATCATGAACCCTACCAGGTGAACTCCCTTAAAGCGTGGTGAAATATCATTCTGCCTGGTCTAACCTGGACTGTAGGAAGTACTTAGGTTATGCATGAGACCAGTGGGTAAGAAGGAAGGAAGATGAGCACCTATCAGTGAAAGGAGTTTGTCTGATTGGATGCTGATTGGATCTAACAGCAAGTTGAAGAGTCAGCTTAAGCATGCTAAGATCATCATGTTGGTGGTTCACATTGCTGGAACACTGGGAATAGCCACACTGTGCTTAGAAAGTGGAAAGGTCAGGATATCTCCTGATGGACAGGGCTACAGTGCACTTGTGCCCAGGGAGCATGAACAAGGGGATGAATGAAACTGAGTCCACACTAAAGTGTTTTGTGTACCTGGTCTCCTGTCATCCAGACTGAATAACTTGGGTTTCAAAGTCTGTTTTAATGATTTTCTCTATTTTTATAAGCTCTAAATTTGCATTGTTGGTGAGACAGTGATCCTGAACAAACAGGCATGATTACTCAATTGTAAAAGTCTATTTGCCCAATTATATCAAAAACCCCATGTGATTTAATGAACCATAGCATATGTAGATATATCACTACAGCCAGGGAAAGAAGTCAAGGTGGACAGAAAGAGGAGCTGGTCCCTATTGATCAAAGAGATAGTTTCAGCTTAACTGTAATGAAATCAGTTATTTGACATCAGCTCTAGTGATGTACAAGCTTTCCATGTGTCATGCCCTGCAGTGCTGATACAAATCTCCACATCAGCTAGACATGGAGATCCAGGAGGACAGGTCTTTCCAATAATTTGAATAACAGCATTGCTCTGTGCAATGAAATGTGTGACTGGTCTAGCAGATCAGGTTTTTCCACTGTATTTCCAAGCAAGGGTGAGCATTAAACAAGGTGAGGAGGACTGAAGGAGACCATTTTGCTGGTCCCCCAAACATGCTGCTTCTGCTTTTGGCCCACAGCAGTCAACCTTATTTTCTAGCACTTCAGGCTGAAACTCCTTGTTCTTCCCACTCATGTGTCTTGTGAACAGCTGCTCCTTCATATCTATCTTCTCCCATCTCTTCTGTTTACCTCAGTTTTGTTTCCTCTGCTGCTGATGCCTGTTTTGAAGCTATGGTGTTTGCCTGCTTTTTCCCACAGCTGCTCTCCTTTTCACACAAATTCTCTCCTTCACTCATCCAACAAGATTCTTCTTTTCTCCCCTCAAATCCTACCTTCGGTGTCAGTTCTCCTTCAATCACAGAATCACAGAATCACAGAATCACTGAGGTTGGAAGGGACCTCTGGAGATCATCTAGTCCAACCCCCCTGCTCAAGCAGGGTCACCTAGAGCACATTGCACAGGATTGCATCCAGGCGGCTTTTGAATATCTCCAGAGAAGGAGACTCCACCACCTCTCGGGGCAACCTGTTCCAGTGCTCTGTCACCCTCACAGTGAAAAAGTTTTTCCTCATGTTCAGATGGAAGTGTCTGTGTTTCAGTTTGTGCCCATTGCCTCGCGTCCTGTCGCTCGGCACCACTGAAAAGAGTCTGGCCCCATCCTCTCGACACCCTCCCTTCACATACTTGTACACATTGATAAGATCTCCTCTCAGCCTTCTCTTCTCCAAGCTAAACAGGCCAAGCTCTCTCAGCCTTTCCTCATAAGAGAGATGCTCCAGTCCCCTAATCATCTTTGTGGCCCTTCGCTGGACTTGTTCCAGTAGTGCCACATCCCTCTTGTACTGGGGAGCCCAGAACTGGACGCAGTACTCCAGATGTGGCCTCACCAGGGCTGAGTAGAGGGGGAGAATCACTTCCCTCGACCTGCTGGCAACACTCTTTCTGATGCACCCCAGGATACCATTGGCCTTCTTGGCCACAAGGGCACATTGCTGCCTCATACTTAACTTGGTGTCCACCAGCACTCCCAGGTCCTTCTCAGCAGAGCTGCTTTCCAGCAGGTCAACCCCCAGCCTGTACTGGTGCATGGGGTTATTCCTCCCCAGGTGCAGGACCCGGCACTTGCCTTTGTTGAATTTCATGAGGTTCCTCTCTGCCCACCTCTCCAGCCTGTCCAAGTCTCTTTGAATGGCAGCACAGCCCTCTGGCGTATCGGCCACTCCTCCCAGTTTTGTATCGTCGGCAAACTTGCTGAGTGTGCACTCTGTCCCTTCATCCAGGTCATTGATGAAGAAGTTGAACAAGACTGGACCCAGTACTGACCCCTGGGGGACACCGCTAGCTACAGGCCTCCAACTAGACTCTGTGCCACTGATCACAACTCTCTGAGCTCTGCCATTCAGCCAGGTCTCAATCCACCTCACTGTCCACTCATCTAACCCACACTTCCTGAGCTTGTCTATGAGGATGCTATGGGAGACAGTGTCAAAAGCCTTGCTGAAGTCTAGGTAGACAACATCCACTGCTCTCCCCTCATCTACCCAGCCAGTCATTCCATCATAGAAGGCTATCAGAATGGTTAGGCATGATTTCCCCTTGGTGAAGCCATGCTGACTACTCCTGATCACCTTCTTTTCCTCCACATGCGTGGAGATGGCTTCCAGGATGAGCTGCTCCATCACCTTTCCAGGGATGGACGTGAGGCTGACTGGCCTGTAGTTCCCTGGGTCCTCCTTCTTGCCCTTTTTGAAGACTGGGGTGACATTGGCTTTCTTCCAGTCCTCGGGCACCTCTCCTGTTCTCCATGACCTTTCAAAGATGATGGAGAGTGGCTTAGCAATAACATCCGCCAGCTCCCTCAGCACTCGTGGGTGCATCCCATCAGGGCCCATGGATTTGTGGGTGTCAAGTTTGCTTAAATGATCTCTAACCCACTCCTCCTCGACCAAGGGAAAGTCAATGACTATGCATCATCTTATTGCAAATAATCACATTCACCAGGAAATTTGCAACTACTGGGGAGTACAGTAGTCAAGCCATATTGTGTAATCTCATGATGTTTTTATCCTTCTACTGCTGGCAGTCTTCATTTTTTGTTGCACACTGAATGATAAAGTACTAAAGAACAAAATTTTAAGCCTGCTGGTATTGGTAGTAGATGCTGCAGATTTGCCTTTATGCAACCCAGACCCTCTGATCTAGAAGGGCAACAGTGCTCACATGTTTTGTGGGTTACCTTAATGCTAATCCTGAAGAAGAAGAGGTGGAAAATATGTCCTAGACTTTGCCTGCCTTTGTATGCTGGACAAGATCACCTACTACTACAGGCGAAAGTAAATGCTGAGGATGCTAGTCACTGGAGCTACTTGGAACGACTGTGCACTAACGGGCAATTCAGAAGCTGAAGTAGCCAGAATAACAGCACTAGAAACCAGGGTGTAAACCAGATGGGGAATCAGAAAAGCTGTGATGACTAAGACTCACATAAGGAGGGGAGAAATGCATTTGTGTTTGTCTTTTTCTGGTAAGCGTGTAGCTGAGAAACTTCACATTACTTTGAGGAACATTGGTTTTGCAATAGAATTTTGGACAAATAAACAGTGAGTACAAGGGTTCTGAACTTGGACTATTGCCTTTGGATACTTAAAAAATGTAAACATATCAACAAAAAAAGAAAAAGCTTGAGAACGTTTTTTGATTTCATTAGTCTGGTGTATAATAAAACCATTCAGATAGCCTGTGCAGCTATCAACACCCCCGAAGAATACCTTTTGTCAATAAAGAATAGGTCAACAAAGAAATTTTACATGAAATCAAAATTAAGCAATGCAGTAGAAGAAATATTCATCACCAGCAGGGGCTGTCAGGGTAGTGCAGTCTAGTAAATAGAGCACCGAACTGCAGCTGACAAGACTTGCATTCATTTTCTGAGTCATGTACATTACTTAATTTACCAATCCAAATTCCAGTCTGTTAAAAGATATAATGCTTCCCTCCCTCATGGGGTGGGGCAGGGCAGAGACAGGTACCAAAAGTATAAAATATAGTAAAAGCTCTGAAGTGCTGAACTACCACAACAATGAGTTTGCATCTATTCTCTGATGAGCTTTATTTCCAGAGTTTTCTGACTCTCAGTGCTACCTCCAAAATCATTACTCACTGCTAATGAACTAAAACAATGAAATACTCATTTATACAGTTTCAGAGTTGATGGAAGCCACATTCCCAAGGCTACCTAGCAATAAAGTCCTGTTCAATGGAGTGTAAGCCTTTCAATAGGAACATGCACTTTTTCTGAGACTGCTTTAAGATCTGCAAAAGAATTCTTCAGGAGGGGCATCAGAAGGAGTGTACCAAGCATGTGCTTTTTATTAGGAAAAGGGAATTAGACAGCCTGAATTAAGCAGTTCCCAAAAAGACGTAATGTGTCCTGGGGCTCATACAGGATGTTGGTGCTAGGTGTCAAATGAAGAAGGATTTAAATAGAGCCAGTAGAACTGAACTGAGCAGGGCATTCTGGCACTATTTCTTTGCCCTCTGGCACTTGGTTTTAATTGCTTCATTCCCACCATAATCACACAATTATCCACAAGATAACTCCTTAGAACATACTACACTTGGGTTCAACTCATTGTACTCTGGAAAGATAAAGGAGGGACATCTCAAGAGATCATGTAGTCCATCCATTTGCTTTAGAGAGGAATCAGATCTTAAATCTTCTTCCATAGGTATTTGACGGAGATGTGGCAAACAGTACAGCCAATCATCTTCACCATCCCTGCAGGAAACTTTTGCATAATAGAAGACTCTTACAGCAAACCCCATTCTTTCCTCCTAGATCATGTTTTCTAAGTCTCTTACCTCTCTTGTAAGCTTCAATAATTTTACATTTCTTCAGTGTATGATGATTACAACTGGACCCAATATTCCAGCTGCGGCTTCCTTTATACCAAATAGAGCAGAAAAATTACTTTCTGTGTCTTATGTGTAACTCCCCTCTTAATAGGGATTAAGAGTTGTCTTTTTTCCCTCATAGGTTTGCATAGTTGACTCTTATTTTCTTTCTGACCTGTTATATCCTGTAGTACTGCTACCTGCTACATCATTTCCCATTTTGTTCTCATTTGTCTAATTTCTTCCTTAATGAGACATTTTGTTTTCCTCTTCGCTGAGTTCTACCTTGCTGATTTCAGACTATTTTTTCAGTTTATGAAGATTAATTTGAATTTTGAACCTGTGCTTCAGAGTGCTTATGCACTTTTCTGCTTCATGTCATCTGCAAATTTATATGTACCTCCACTTCATTAACAGTGCATTAAAAATATGCAATCAGTGGGGCCAGGGCAGATTTCTGCAGGACTCCATCTTTTTCAGTGTGTCAAAAAGACATGATAATTACTCTTTCAGCTCAGCTGAAGCATGTATTCTTCCAGGTTGCTGTTGCAGCTGCCTTCTTTTTACAGCTCTCAGTTGTTTTATTTATAGATTGCTCTTTCCTATATGCAAGTCTAAGGGATGGTGGGAAGCAGACTGAAAAAACAATGCAGCTTTACAGACATTTTTGCTAAACAAGCTCTCCTCTTCAACAAGGAGAGAGCAGTTGTACTTCCTCACTGAAGTAAAGTCACCATGACAATGTACAAAGATCATCACCAAAATATAAAATACCTTAGCAGCTGGAGATCACTGTGCTTTGCTTTGCTTAGCCTTGGAAGCACTAGCACAGTGCGGTGAAGTTTGGATGGACAATGTGTGATGTATACTTGAGTAGCTCCTATTCCGTGCAAAAAAGTGTGTGGAAAGATGAGGTGTTGTCTAGTTGTAGGACACATAAAGGCTCATTTCACAGAATCATAGACATGTTGGTTGGAAGGGACCTCCGGAGGTCATCTAGCCCAGTCTCCTACTCAAAACAGGACTTACACCAACACTGGATTAGCAATTCTGGCTTCATCCAGCCAAATCCTGAAAACCTCAAAGGATGGAGATTGCATAACTGTTCCAGGAACCTGATCCAGTGCTGTGCTACCTTCCCAGTCACAAAGTGCTTTCTAATGTCCAGTCTGAACCTCCTATTTGCTTGGGTCCCACCATGTTGATCTCTTTGCTGTAGACAGGCAGCACGAGAACATCAAGATGGGGATAGGTGTCGGTCCCACAGCCAAGAAGCAGCATATTCACAGACAGGAAAAGCTTGTAGGGTCAAGGATGTAACAGCAGCAGAGCAGCCTGGTTCATAGGACTTCATGATGTGAGGTGGTGATGACGCATTGCTCTGTACTATCTGTCACCTCTACAGCCCCTGAGCCTGACTCATCTAACCCCACCACTATCTCTGACTGCAGGAGACTCATGACACTATGAAGATGAGATCTGGTTGTTGTCTGGTGGATGGAAACACATGACAACATCTTCTACATGACAGTTGCAGTGAAGGTGACTGTAGAGTTATGTTCAGACCAGCAACAACCCTGTTGTCCTCCCAGTTTCGGCATATCTAATTTCTAAAGCACAAACCTCCTTAAAGACAGAGGGATTTAAAAAACAAGATATATTTGTATGTGTGCCCTTCAGCAGTATTTGACATCTCTCTAGCATATCATACTGTGGCATCATTGATCTTCATGGTATTGACGGTACTGCTGAGGCCTTTACTCTAGAATTCCCATAATCTTTAACTGCAAGTTCATCTTGAAATGAAGTGGTTAGTCATTGATCAGTCTCTTTTATCACCAACAAAATTCAGCTCCTTTCATTTAACTTATTTGGTTTTCTTCCACAAGTCTGAGAAAAACACATTGAAGCTGGAAATAATACAAATAATTCACATCAGGGGTACAATGATAATTGAAAAATATAATTATTACACTTAAAAAGTTTCATAAAACTACCAAACAATTCCTGTGGCTTTTGGGTTTTATGTACATTATATATTGCAGAAGAGAAGTTATAATTTGATCATACAGAATCAAAAAATTTCATTTTCAAAGCATCCAATATAAATACCTCCTTTTTTCATTTTCTCCAAGAGAAGGAAAAAGTTATAAAGTAAATAGGCCCAAATGTTCCAAGGTACTGAGATCTTCTTGGGAAGTGCGAAATGCCTTCAAATACTACTTTTGGCAGTAGATATTGATGGGAGCTTTGTGCCTTATACAAAATTTGCTGTCCACATCTCAGGGTTTTCCTTAT
Organism: Apteryx mantelli; assembly: GCF_036417845.1. Lineage (NCBI taxonomy): Eukaryota > Metazoa > Chordata > Aves > Apterygiformes > Apterygidae > Apteryx > Apteryx mantelli. The sequence goes on from NC_089978.1 coordinate 33,443,820, forward strand.
GTTTCTCATATTGAAAATTATGCTGTTTCTGATGAAGTCTGTAGAATTCTGTTTGAGACCTGCTTTGAGAGGAGAGGAAAATGGCATACCATAGGGAGGGGAGAAGTTAAAGCAAGGACAACATTTTCACTGGGACGAATGGTTTACTTTTTCCAACAATAATTTTTTCCTATCAAAACTGGTACAGTGTCAAGATGATTGCTGAATTTAATTCTCTTTTGGGAGGCAGAAGGAATTATGAAATGAGCAGGTCAAATCAACAAAAATTATTGCCTTTCCTAATAAATAAGCTAACACTAGCATCAAGCTTGCTTCTTCTCTCTGTTATTTGCACTGACAAAACTGAGGGTAGCTTTGTCAAAACCCACAGAATGACAGTCATACCATAGTGCAGGAGGAGAATCCAGACAAGGGATGCATTCCTTAATTTTAATTTTAAAGTGCTCATGCAGCGTGGATCTGTGTCATGCTAGATTTCCTCTGCACTAAATGAGCTGAAGTTAGGAGCAAAAAATCAGCCCTCACCCTAATTTTCAGAATACTATTCTTGCAATTGATGCAAATATGGTGAGCATTTAAACTTTGTGAAGAAATGCACTGTTCTTATTGTGTGTGCACTTTGTTAGCATTTAGAGAACTGACAACACTTTTTCTCATTAAATGCAAAGAAAAAACATTGATTTGATTTTTCCCCTACAACACACACCTCCCATCCTAGTATTTTGCGCTGTAATTACACTTCAAGTGAAAGCCTGGAACAGGTCACCGTATTGAAAACACCTCCTCAAAAATCAATGAGTGTTTCTTTTTCTGGATTACATTACAGATAAGAATGCTGCAGTAATCCTTTTCATGTGGGAAAAATATAGAGACCTTTATATAGCACTATAAATGATGTCTCTCCAGAGCGAGCAGCAGCTTTTCTCAAATAGCTGCTAATAATACTAAATATGGTAGAACATTGCAGTGAATCACAGTGTTGTATTGGGTTATGCAACTCTTAAGGTCAGTTACATAAAGAAGTGAACAGATGAAGCGCAAGCAAACTCCTCTTCGTTAATTAACTTGTAAAGTATGCAACTGGCATTTAAAGAGAAAACATCTGCTTATGGTCATCCGTTGCAACGGGATGCAATACTCTGACAACTATTGCAATTGTTCTTTGAGTTTCCCAAGCTCGTCTGAAACGTAATCCACATGTTGTTGTGAACAATGTTGGTAGAATCCACCGAGCCCTCCCTTCAGATCTCCACTGTCCTCAGGCCGAAGGAAGAGAGCTGCCATGGCTCAGTTATTGAGCTTGTTTTAAAATTTATTGGGTGGGGGCGACAGCAAAAGGGAGGATGGAAACAGTCCAGGAAATGTTATCCTGTGAAAAGTGGGAGCAAAAGCCTTTTGCAGTAAGTTTAGAAAGTTCAGCTCCCTCCTATCCATGAGTATTCATAACCTAGTTGCACCTCTGAAAACCATATCTCTACCAATCTGTGCAATTTAATAAGAGGAGCCAAATTCTGTTTTTTTCACAGTGACTGAATTGCATTTCCGTGTTTTCTGTGCTTTCAAAGCCATTCAGAATTTTGCACTGAATTAGGAAAAAGAGGATTCAGAAAATTCTGTAATGGATATAACTTGAAAAGTGAGCTTGCAGTAAAAACACTTCAGAGCTTATGAAAAGCGGGAATTTCTGTACATGCAACATTTCATTTTTGTCCTTAAAAGAATTTGTATACATTGGCATTTGTGTACAATAATTCAGATTTCATACTAGCAGGAAGAGTTTATATCAAAGACCAACTGATTATTTAACAAGGACAAGTTTCATCTTGCATCCATGCTTTGCAGCTAAGCTTATAGTGAATTATCCAGTGACTTAATTACCGGCATTATGAATGACAATGCAAATTGAATGTTTGTTTTACAAGCACTGTAGTATTTTCCCACAAAATCAAAAGGGAAGAGAACTATTATACAGAGGATTTTCAGCTTAGGCTCTGTACCCACAATCTCTCTAGTCACTCTATATTTCAGAGGCATAGTAGATACCCAGAAAGACTGAAAGAAGATTTTTCATTCTGTGGCAAATGTGTGGTTTCAGATCAGCACTCTCAGGTCTAGTCTGTGCTCAGAGAAGTTGACGAGGACACAGCACACTGGAGAGGAGCTAGATGAGCTTCAAGTTCAAAGTTCATCGCTGAAGTGCTTTACAGGGGGTGTTTCCATGCTGGACCAAGGAAAAGGATCCCTAGAGCCTGGGTCGGCTCTTCTAAGAGACATGGGCAGGTGCTACTATTGGTCCAAGCCACGAGCGAGGTTAGTTGAAGGAACAAGATGAGATGGCTCACAGGCCGTTATCTCAAAGACATCCTTACAGCAGAGGGGAAAGGCACCAGATGGACTTGTGCTAATCCTTATGGAAGGATCAGGGTATAACTGCTCTGTAAACAGAATATTCTGTTGTATTTTCCTTTGCTTCTGGCTGCGCTTTCTTTCACTTGTTTTGTAGAAAGCTCCAGATTGTTGTGAGTGGAGGAACTCTGCCTGCTAAGCGTGCCCAGAGATGATGCACTTAATTTTCTCAGATATGGAGACATGGAACAGTGCTTATTGAGGTGGCTTTGCTGTTTGCCAGGAGAGACCCTAGATACACTGTCCTCAGTCCTTCTAGCTGCTGTCCGCCATAGCAGAAGCTTTCGGTGTGATTCATTCACTGACTGCAAATTTAGACTGGTAGAAGTTACGGTGAGTACCCTCATAGCACTTCCCTCACTCTTGCCCATGTGTTGCTTTCCTTCTACCATTGCACAGCTTGGAGAGCTGGTGTTTCGATTGCAGAGGGTCCCTCGGATTCTTTCAGCAGCTCAGGGATTTCCCTGAGAAAGCTGGGCAGGATTTCACACATTATTTTCACCACTGCAGGAAGAAAAAAGCTAATCATTCAGCAGTTCAGGGAAACAACAGGATAGCCATATTTGTAGATTTTTCTCTTGATGCCAAATGCATAACATTCATAACAGATTTTAACTTTGCATGAGAAAACTGGAAGAAATAAGAGTGCAGTGTACAACTTCCATCCCACTCAACAAGGTCAGCTATTCGATTATAAGCAACTGTGGCCTGTCACATCTCTTTGCTCTGTTCAGAGGGCTTTATTACAAAGAGGTTAGGGAACAGCACTGGTGAGAACACAGTCATATGTCACTGTGGTGGCTGAAGGTGCTGCAGTAGAATTTACAATTGAAATATTTAACTTCATAGTAAAATGCTTCAGTTGCAGGAGGAAGTGTAAGACTCGGTTAAAAGTATTGCAACATAACAATGAATTGTGACAACCTTCTGATGTCTGAGATAGCCTACCACTGTGCAGTGATCAACACAATATGATTGTAGGATAAAGGATGCTTTTTCAGTGTTTCCACCCTGCAAGGGTTTGGAGAGGGATGTTTCTTTGTGCATGGGTCTCTGAGGAGGGAATGCCATAAGGAAATTGTCCGAGGCAGGATGATGGAAATGCTGCTGGAGATGCCCTTTTCCAGGCTTCCCTTCTGCTGGAATTTACTTAGAAGAGAGGATCTGCCTGACCACATTCTTAAGTACCTCCTGCTGGCTCTTGGCCAGGCCTTGAAATGTGGCTTGAATCATTTATATTCTAGAAAGACTGAAAAAAGTTTATTTTGGCAAAGTCATCCTCAATAACAAGCTCAATAGTCTGGGTAATTTGTCTTCCTAAGTTTTTAATATAAGGTGGTGTAGATAGAAAGGACAAATTCAAGAGAGGGATCTGAAGAAAGGAGAAAGAAAGTACATAAGCAATAAAAGGATAAGAAGAGAGAAAATATAATCAGTTTACTTAGCTCTTTTTCACTTGAAGAAGAGTTTTTGTTTTTATTTTCTATTGTTTAAAAACTGTGTTGAAAGGTGTGAAACAGCTTGAATCCATTCTCGACATTTCATGTGGCCTAAGAAGCATGATGGCAGCAGGACTGGATGAAGGAGGGAATGAGAGAAGTAAGAGCAAACAGCAGAACAGGAGCTGGGGGTACCTGAAGGAAACAGTTGCTGACAGTTTTTCAGCACCTTCAAACATACTTGTGACGAGGATCACCTGTAAGCAGCACCTGCACCAACAAACAGAATTGCCTTCAATTTTTAACATCATCAAAGAATGCTGGGACACAAATGAGAAAAAATCAGTATTATTCTCAATCTCTGTGAGAAATACAGAGAAAAAGTCTGCTTTTTACTTCTGGGGAGTATAGGGAAAACTCTAAGGTCAGACTTCCCAGAGTCCTGCAAATAATGAATAAAAGATTAAAAAGTACTTGGCAGTGAGCTTGTGTTAATCAGTGTCTTCTCATGCAGGCATGTTTCTTCCAGCAAGCCTGTAAACTTTGATTTTCTGTAATTGGGAGTTAAAAAGTTCTCCTAATTAGCATCCACTTCTATGGGGAATGTAGCACCTAGTTTGCAATCATATAAAGGTGAGGGTTTTTTGAAGTGCTGCTAATCATAAAATAAATTTGCCATTTGAAGCAAAAATCAAGTGGGGAGCCAAATGAAGCTTCAGAATCCCCATTTATGTCAATGTGAAAGAGAAGATTAGATGACTATATTTTATAACAGTTTCTTTTATGACTACAGAGACAGTAAAATGGAAGTGTGGAATAAGTGGTCAAATGTGTCCATTTAACAAAACATTTCATGAGCAAGATCAGATTTTTTTCCTGATATGATGTTAGTTGCCGTAGCCCTTGCAAAGTCATGAAAGAAGCACATAAGAGCTAAATCAGGTACCTTAAAACGTACAGGAATAAAAGTGAAATTGCAGTGTCTTCTGAAAGAGCCACCCATAACTCTGATAAAGCATGTGATTAAAGATGCTTGCCTGAAACATTTTCTGGTTTGTATTCTCTGACTCTGGCTCCTGGGGACAGAGAAATGGGACCTCTCCATGGGACTCTGGAAGAGCAACTGCTGCACAAATGTTAGGGTTAGTGAGCCTTACTAGAAATAGCCCTCAGCAGAGATTTATCAGCTTTTCTTCCATATGTTCAGCACATCACTAGAGAACTCTAGCTTCTGCACATTGAAACTGTCTGATCACACTGGACTTGTTCCTTTTCATATATTTCTCCTATCTGGAACACAGATGCAGATGAAGGTGTTATCAATGTAAATCAATGAGACAAAATTATTTTGCCTTTTATGTATTATATGGGCTTCTGCACTCTAGACTCATACATAATAAAGAGCACTTCCTTGCTGAGTAGCATATAACAGTGCTGTGGTCTCACTACAGAGTTACTGAATAAAGCATCCAGCATTGAATTAAAGTATAATTTGAGAACGATACAACTGAAATCTGAACACACAAAGTTATGGAACTAAACTCACTAGTCCTTTTTATTCTGAGGGATGCAGGGTTAGACACTTTTTTTTCTTCAAGAATGAAATGTAAGTTATAGTGACAAAGCATGTGTTTCAGGGATAGAGAGTTTGGGAAGTAAAGCTAGAAACTGGTACCATTTTGCAGTCAGTGTCTTACACTGCAATTCATTTCATGTACATGTGACAAACTCAATGTAAACAACCAAGCGGTCTGTCTGTAAATGAAAAGTTAATGTTACACCTTGTTTCACAACACAGACAATAAGATGACAGGTTCCACATTTCATCTGAGTGGTCATGGCCTGCCTCATTTATACATGGCTGTATTACGCCTCATCCAAGCATAGCAGCCTATTTTGGTTGGTCACAAAACCTTCAACCCTCAATAGCAACAGTTTGTACTAAACACACAAACATCCCACCTGCAGCACTGGCTATTGCATTCGCGTCAGACCTGTTCTCTGTTCTGCTATATTCAATGGCACACATCCTGACCTTTCGAAAGCTCAGTACCCAGAGCCTGGTGTGTCCAGAACACCAAGTGCTCCAAAACAGACACTGTTTGATTGTTGTCTCCACTTTCTTGGCACAATAGAGGTGTCTAGAGTGAGATCTTGTGTTATATGGGAGACATAACTTTTGAGGGGGGCGGGTAAAGGCAGTCTCAAGAGACAGTGATGAAAGTCTGCAAAAAATAAGTGCCACTACACAGGATGCCACAGTCCATTTCAACTGCAAAGCTCAGTTCTTTGTTCTTGTCTTATTAATGGGATCAAACAGCACACAAAAAGGAGGACTAACAAGAGAAAGAAGGAAAGTGCACCTTCTAATGGGTTATTAGCAGGCCATCAAACCTGAGATTGATGCCTGATATAAGAAACTGAAAACATATTTTCAGCATGAAGAAGATCAAATGTTCTTAGATTTAACCCTCCTCCAATACATTATGTTGTTTTAAGAGTTAATTTGAAAAGCATGGTTTGACGACTGAAGAATTGTCAAAGGCTGTATTGGACAAAGCTTCCTTACAATGGCCTTGTGGATTGAAGACCCAACTTCTTTTTTAATGACAGTCGTCTTTTTAACCTACAATTGCTGCTATGGTACAAAGACAGAACTGAATTTTTAAAGTCATAGGACTTTGACTAGATCCCTAAAGTGCTACTGCATGACTGAGTAGAGATGTAGACAGGTAAAATCTTTAACACTGCTTTAATCTTGGAGGTATAAGGAAAAAGCTAAAATGCTTCAAAGTATATTGCAATGAGAAGTCTTAGTCAGAGCAAAAAACATACCATCACTGTGAAATGGAAGAGTTTCAAGGGACTACAGAGATCTGTCAACCAAAGTTTCTAACTACCACCTACACAATTAAAAAGCATATCTTCTGTCTCAAAGGACTAGGCTATCTTGGCAATTAGCTTCAGTATAAGAGGACAAAATTCTAAAGTAAATATAAGAAAATAAAAAACCTCAGTTCAAGGCCACCATGAAGAAAATATAAGTGTGGGATTCAGTTCAAAATCAAGACACTTTAATCTAGCCGTCTGTGTCCAAAACACCTCAGTTTAGGAATCTACATATCAGCCGGGTGTCTAAGCTCCTATTATAGTCTGTCAAAGACTTCACAGTCAGTGATGCCTCAGTAGTGCCTCACCTGACCAGCTGCCTGGGAGGATTCAATTGCCTAAACTGCTACTCTTTGAGATGCCCCAGATTACCCAAGATATCCCCATGAGGCTGGCAGATATGACACAGGACCTACAGGAGACCTTTGGGACTGGCATATGGAGGTCTGGCAGGACACACAAGGGCATTTTGAATGACAGCTGAACCCCTCCAGAAGGGATCTCCCTCTGGGTAAGCTGTCTTGCTCTTGGCTCCGCTGGCAGTACTGAATGGTGATGCCTCACAGTTACCTGAACAGAGGCATCTGGTGCCATTTGTGATGCCTGGAGGGACCTGACAGCCTCCAGCTGCTGGTCCAGGAGCACCAAGTCTCCCCTAGGTCCTGTTTCATGCCTGTGGCAATGTTTCTGCTGATGCATTGGCAGCCCCCCTTCTGTTGGATCTTATATGCCTTGCTCACATTGAGGCATCTACACATGGATGCGTGCACTGAAGTATGACCTAGTGAACTGAATCCCTCCCTAACTGTGAGTTCAGTTCAGGTCCTTGGTCAAATTGCCATGGTGTAACGCATAAGCTGAATCTTTTGTGCGGCAATGTCTGGTGGGTTAGCTTAGATCTCTGTCACAAGGTGATAAATTAAGTTAAATTCCCAGCATTTGCTGTGGTTCCTTGGACAACACATATACATATAGCACATTTTAATGTTTGTCTGATTACTTTAATGTGCATCTGAGCATGGTGTGCCATCATTCATCAACTTATTGAAAGAATATGGTTCAGCCATGAGATTCTGTAGTCCAGAGCTCCTGAAATTTGTTTTCATGTGTGACATTGGCAAACTATAAAATCTGCAGCAAGAGTAGGCAACCAGTAGGATATGGCAGGCATTGGGTAAAACATATAGCTATCTGACTAAGGATAGTATGAAGCAACTAGTATCATTGGAACAAAAGCAGCCCTAGCAATGGCATAGACTACTTACTATGTGGGAATTTTAATAACGGTGCAGAAAAGGCAAAGATTATAAAAAATATTCCCAGTCTGTGCTCAGAGAGGAGTAGAGTGAAGTCTTTGAATTATGATGTGTGTTGCTAAGGTATATTGTCCTCCATTATTTAAACATTTAGTGTGCGCTTCCTCAAGTATGGTCACGACAGGCAGCACAGCGCATTCCCCAGTGGCTGTTGGAGTTGCTGTGTCAGAGGCTGGGACTCAGACCGACCCTCTGACAGTAGATGCAGCTCTACAGGTCTCAGGCTGCAGGGAGTGCTTGGGGCCTCTCCGGGAGGCCTGGGCTGGCAGCCAGCTCTCCTGCAGGAGGTGTGCTGCTGTTGACGAGCTGTGTCGTCAGGTAAGGGAGTTACAGGAGGAGGTCAGTAGGCTGCGCAGCATCCGAGAAGCTGAGCAAGAGCTAGAGAGGGTATTCTCGGAGACTGTGCAGCTTCGGGAGTCCCAACCCCCCACAGCAGTGGAGTTGCCGGAGGGCTCTGTGCCGTGTGAAACGGTACATCATAACACTGTAGAAGGTGACTGGAAACTGGTCACTGCTCGTAGGAGGAGAAATGCTCCCACTCCTCCCAAAGACTTGCAGCTGAAGAACAGGTTTAGTGCCCTCCAGGATGAGGAGGAGATGGGCATGGCTGCAAGGGAAGTACCTGGGACAACAGACCCTGTGCCTTGCCGGAACGCCCGGAAGAAGCGGTGGGTGATTGTTGTGGGGGACTCCCTGCTACAGGGGACAGAGGCACCTATCTGCCGACCTGACCTCATGTCTAGAGAGGTTTGTGGCCTGCCAGGGGCTCGTGTGAGAGATGTCATGCAAAGACTGCCAAGGCTCGTCCATTCTTCGGACTATTACCCACTGCTGCTCTTCCATGTGGGCGCCAATGACACCAAGGGCAAACTGGAGACCATCAAGCAGGATTTCAGAGCTCTGGGGATGGTGGTCAAGGGTCTGGGAGCCCAGGTCATCTTCTCCTCAATCCTGCCAGTGAGGGGGATGGATGAGAGGAGGAGGAGGAGATGGACTTTCCAAGTTAACAACTGGCTGCGCCGCTGGTGTTGGCAACAGGATTTTGGTTTCTACGACCATGGGACCCCGTTTGAAGATCGACAACTGATGGCGAGAGATGGGATCCACCTCACGAGGCAGGGCATGCGGGTCTTTGCCAACAGGTTGGCCAACCTGGTAAGGAGGGCTTTAAACTAGGAAGGATGGGAGAAGGGGAGAATTATAGTGCCAGGGTAGCTGGCAAAAGACAGCTCAAGTCGGGATGCCTCCAGCAGGTGAATGCAGCCAGGGAAGTGCGCATGGGATGTGGCTCTGGAGGATCCTCTTGTATCCCTCCTGGGAAACCTGCATGCTCGATCACCTCTCTGAAATGCCTGTACACCAATGCACGCAGCTTGGGGAACAAACAGGAAGAACTAGAGATCTGTGTGTGGTCGCAGGGCCATGATCTCATTGCCATTACAGAGACATGGTGGGATAGCTCGCGTGACTGGAGTGCTGTCATGGATGGCTACGTGCTTTTTAGGAAAGACAGGCCAGGAAAGCGAGGTGGTGGAGTTGCTCTTTATGTGAGAGAGCAACTGGAATGTATTGAGCTGTGCCTAGGGGTGGATGGAGAGCGAGTCAAGAGCTTACGGGTAAGGATTAAAGGGCAGGCTAGCATGGGTGACACTGTTGTGGGTGTTTACTACAGGCCACCCGATCAGGAAGAGGAAGTTGATGAGGCCTTCTACAGACAGCTGGAAGTAGCCTCACGATCCCAGGCCCTGGTTCTCATGGGGGACTTCAACCACCCCGATATCTGCTGGAAAGACAACACAGCTAGGCTCAAACAGTCCCGGAGGTTCCTGCAGAGCATTGGTGACAACTTCTTGACACAGGTGGTGGAGAAGCCAACAAGGAGAGGTGTGCTGCTGGACCTCGTGCTAACAAAGAAGGACTGGTTGAAGATGTGAAGGTCGGGGGCAGCCTTGGCTGCAGTGACCATGAGATGGTGGAGTTCAGGATCCTGCGAGGAGGAGGCAGGGCACTGAGTAGGATTGCAACCCTGGACTTTAGGAGAGCAAACTTTGGCCTCTTCAGGGACCTACTTGGAGGAATCCCATGGGTTAGGGCCCTAGAAGGAAGGGGTGTTCAAGAGAGCTGGTTAATATTCAAACATCACTTCCTCCAGGCTCAAGAGCGATGCATCCCTATGAGTAGGAAGTCAAGCAAAGGAGGCAGGAGACCTGCGTGGATGAGCAAGGAGCTCCTGGCAAAACTCAACCAGAAGAAGGAAGATATACAGAAAGTGGAAAGGGGAACAGGCCACTTGGGAGGAATATAGGAACATTGTCAGAGTATGCAGGGATGCGACGAGGAAGGCTAAGGCCCATTTGGAATTAAATCTGGCGAGAGATGTCAAGGACAGCAAGAAGGGCTTCTTCAAACGCATCAGTAGCAAAAAGAAGACTAGGGAAAATGTGGGCCCTTTGCTGAATGGGGTGGGTGCCCTGGTGACGAAGGATGCAGAGAAGGCAGAGTTACTGAGTGCCTTCTTTGCTTCAGTCTTTACTGCTGAGGCCAGCCCTCAGGAACCCCAGACCCTGGAGGCAAGAGAGAAAGTCTGGAGAAAGGAAGACTTTGCCTTGGTCGAGGAGGATCAGGTTAGAGATCATTTAAGCAAACCTGACACCCACAAATCCATGGGCCCCGATGGGATGCACCCACAAGTGCTGAGGGAGCTGGCGGACGTTATTGCTAAGTCACTCTCCATCATCTTTGAAAGGTCATGGAGAACAGGAGAGGTGCCTGAAGACTGGAAGAAAGCCAGTGTCACCCCAGTCTTCAAAAAGGGCGAGAAGGAGGAGCCAGGGAACTACAGGCCAGTCAGTCTCACTTCAATCCCTGGAAAGGTGATGGAGCAGCTCATCCTGGAGGCCATCTCCAAGCATGTGGAGGACAAGAAGGTGATCAGGAGTAGTCAGCATGGCTTCACCAAGGGGAAATCATGCCTAACCAATCTGATAGCCTTCTGTGATGGAATGACTGCCTGGGTGGATGAGGGGAGAGCAGTGGATGTTGTCTCCCTTGACTTCAGCATGGCTTTTGACACTCTCTCCCATAACATCATTATAGGCAAGCTCAGGAAGTGTGGGCTAGAGGACAAGACAGTGAAGTGGACTGAGAACTGGCTAAATGGCAGAGCTCAGAGGGTTGTGATCAGCAGCGCAGAGTCTAGGTGGAGGCCTTGTGACGGTGTGCTCCTTTCCCCCCCACTGTTGTGCTCTCTCCCCCTCAACCTGACCTCCCTGTAAACAGCACGTATGTAGGGGCTAGTTGAGCATGTGCCAACTAAGGCCCGTCTAGTATGCAAATATGACTATGAGTCAATCATCTCCCCCCCATAAATAGGGGGCAGCCCAGAGCCCCTTGAGCTCTCCTGCATGGCAGCGGGCTGCACTGCAGAACCTCCCCTTGAGCAGGGACACCTCTCAAGGTTACTCCTCGAGGTTGAGAGATTCCTTACCTGCGACAGATCCTCAGTAAGTGATTAATAGCATGCTGAACTTCTCTGAACTTCACGAAACTTTGCTGAGTTGTATCTCTGACTAATTGCGCACATAATCCCTTAGACATAAACCGTTGACCAAGTCTGAGACTAGGACTGGATCCAGCCGCACCTAGGCTCCTCTCCGAAGGAGTTTAGAAAGCAAGGGGGTCCAGTCTGAACCTCGTGACTCAACAGGAGGGTCTCCGTTGCACACGCATCTGACCTTGTCCTTCATGCAGTAAATAACTGAGTGAACCTTGCCAATCGAGCCTCATTAAATCGTTCTTATTTACAACTGAACTTTGTTAAGTCGCTGTTTTACTGCAATAAACGTAGTGCTGCTTCCCTCTTACAAGTGAAGTGCATCACTCCTTTCATGACAGGCCTGTAGCTAGGGGTGTCCCCCAGGGGTCAGTACTGGGTCCAGTCTTGTTCAACTTCTTCATCAATGACCTGGATGAAGGGACAGAGTGCACCCTCAGCAAGTTTGCCGACGATACAAAACTGGGAGGAGTGGCCGATACACCAGAGGGTTGTGCTGCCATTCAGAGAGACCTGGACAGGCTGGAGAGGTGGGCGGAGAGGAACCTCATGAAGTTCAACAAGGGCAAGTGCCGGGTCCTGCACCTGGGGAGGAATAACCCCATGCACCAGTACAGGCTGGGGGCTGGTGTGCTGGAGAGCAGCTCTGCAGAGAAGGACCTGGGAGTGCTGATGGACAACAAGTTAAGCATGAGCCACCAATGTGCCCTTGTGGCCAAGAAGGCCAATGGGATCCTGGGGTGCATCAGGAAGAGTGTTGCCAGCAGGTCGAGGGAGGTGATCCTCTCCCTGTATTCAGCCCTGGTGAGGCCACATCTGGAGTGCTGTGTCCAGTTCTGGGCTCCCCAGTACAAGAGGGAGCAAGTCCAGCGAAGGGCTACAAAGATGATTAGGGGACTGGAGCATCTCTCTTATGAGGAAAGACTTGAGAGAGCTGGGCCTGTTTAGCTTGGAGAAGAGAAGACTGAGAGGGGATCTTATTAATGTGTACAAGTATCTTAAGGGAGAGTGTCAAGAGGATGGAGCCAGACTCTTTTCAGTGGTGCCCAGCGACAGGACATGAGGCAACGGGCACAAACTGAAACACAGGCAGTTCCATCTGAACATGAGGAAAAACTTTTTCACTGTGAGGGCGACAGAGCACTGGAACAGGTTGCCCAGAGAGGTTGTGGAGTCTCCTTCCCGGGAGATATTCAAAACCCTCCTGGACGCGATCCTGTGCAACATGCTCTTGAGCAGGGAGGTTGGACTAGATGATCTCCAGAGGTCCCTTCCAACCTCAACCATTCTGTGATTCTGTGATTCTGTGAAAGACAAAGAAAGATAACAAATAGTCAAGAGTGCGATGGTGTAGGCCAACAGCCTGCAGCTAGTATGAGCAAGCCAGTTATCCAACAACAACAACAGATATATAACTATACTTAACCTCACCCTGAAATGAAAATGAAGAGAAGAGTACTGGGCACCTGTTCCAATATTCAACCACCCTCACAATAAAAAAGTGTTTTCTTGTGTTCAGTGGGCTTTCCTGTGTTTCAGTTTGTGCCCATTGCTTCTTGGCCTGTCACTCGGCACCACTAAGAAGAATCTGGCCCCGTCCTCTTGACACCCCTCCTATCAGGTATTTATACACATTGATAAGATCCCCCTGAGCCCTCTCGTCTCCAGGCTAAACAGTCCCAGCTCTCCCAGCCTCTCCTCGTATGAGAGATGTTCCAGTCCCTTAGTCATCTTTATGGTCCTTTGTCATTGCTGTCTGTTCTATTGCCTACTCCTTTGATCCATCACTTCAACAACAGTGGTGGTGGTGAAGCAGAGAAGAAACGGTGAAGAATGAGGCAAGGAGCAGCTTAGATCAGGGCAGGTTTTCTTTCTACAGGAAAAAGTAGTAGGAGAGAAAACAGTAAGGCAGTACCCAGGTAGTGGAGTATAGTCCGAGTCGAAATTAAAGCTCAGAGGAAAAAGTGACTCTGAAGGTGGGTTTGATGCTAATTAAATAGAAATGCAGACTGAAATTCTCTGTCAAAGAAACAACAGTCCCACAGCTCTCTCGTGAAAGTCTGTTTCCTTCACTAGAAGATGCCTTTCTCATTAAAAAACCACACTGCCTTCTTCTTGTTTCATAATAACTCAAAATTTTCTTCCTTTGATTATGACTGTTAAGTTCCTTGTCATGGCAGGAAACTGAGTTAAACTGATGAGCTGCAGTCATAATTTTCCGGAGTCAATTTGAGCTTCATGCAAGATCATCTGGGAGAAATATATAGAACTGCACAGTAGACACAGGGTGTTAGTGTTGAATTCTTGTGTGATACCCCCTCTTCCCCACACCTATCCCAAAATAGTGCAGAAACAAGCCAAGAGTACTGACTACTATTGAACCAATGACTTGGATTTCTCAAGTAATTTACAGATGATTGAAACATTGTTAACAGCTCCAAAATCCAGTTTCCAAAATCATCATTGCTACTTTTGGCCATATGTGCCCTAAATATAACTTGTTTTCTCCTATGAGAAGCATGATTAGGAGACTTGGTAAGCCTTATATTTTAAAAATTAACTCCCGAATTATCTCCTTCTGTTCGTTACTTTACAGCTTTTGGAGTTTCCTGTAATGTAATCGTCATTCTCAGTCTAGGGTCCTTGTGGTGGCTTTGCCTTTTAAGATCCTGACAGAACATTACACCAAGATATACAGCCATCTAGCCTAGGGAGTAGCTTGTAAGCACTAGGCTGTATCTCTGTTAGCCATCACTGTCTCTAGTAACACAGTAAGGCTGTTACAGGAAAATCAGAAAAATATCTGGAGGTTATAGTGGATTAGGAGCTGAATATGAGTTAAGAACATGCTGCTGCTGCAAGAAACTTTAATGTAATTGTGGGTTATACAAAGAGAGGTTTCATAAATGGCAAAGAATGTTATTCTTCTGCCTGACACAGAGCTGTAGGACCCTGTCTGGAGTACAAAGATGTAAAATAATGGGAAATGCCCAAAAGACAGCAATGCAATTTGTGAGAGCTTTAGAAAACAGACCGATGAGAAAAGATTGTCAAGAATTCTACATCTATCATCTAGAATAGAGAGGCCTGAAGAGAGACATGTCAACAGATTTCTCATAACTGAAAACTACTATTAAAAGACAGACAGAGGGCAAATGTTTCCCATGTCCACCAGGTATCTTTCAATCTAAAGAGCGTTTTCAGAAAGAGGATTACAACTGATGGTTCTCTTTTTCTGCCAAGTGTGGGACAGAGCGTTCTTTGCCACAGGAGATGAACAAACAAAATATAAGAAAAAACACTTTTAAGCATAGGAATGTGTGAAAACATGGATCTTAGGAATGCTGCTCATTTGGCTCTTTTAACAAGAAGACTACAAGCACTTCCAAGGACATACACTCATCCTTCCTCAGAAAAGGGAAATAGCTACAAAGATTTCTTCAAGTCTTTTCCAAGGTCAGTAATTTCTGTAATTCATAAACTCATACATGTGCAAACCAGAAATCCTACAGTCAACTTTCAGTCAGAGACTCCCACAAAGTTGTCCCAACACTGAAACAACATGCCAAATGCAAAACAATGGTATTGTCATCATCAGACCCTCCTAGAGAGATTTTGTTCATCAAGTATCTATTGGTATTAGTTGCCAAGCTGGCAGCTGTCATAGTAAAGTCCTCTTTTGCATGGATGCTTTTCCTTTCCCTGGTAATGTTTCCTGCTAGTCTAGTACAGATTATATATAATCACTCTTCTCTCTCTATTTCTGCTTATAGCAATTTGCTGTCTTCAGAGAATTCAAGCACCTTTCATTTTATTTTATGCTATATATGACATAAATATATAAACACTATAAACCATATGTAAAGTAGACTTTTACAATGGAGCAGCTGTCTTGGATTTAGCAGTATCATTCAAAGAGCTTTCAAGAGCACTTATTCTGAAATCACTGAAGCAGGTTTGTATTCCTCTAACAGAGTCCCCAGTGAATACTCAGAAAAGCACATGCCTACCCATGATGTGACATGATCCAGTTTTAAGAGGAAAGCAGGATGGACACCTGAATGAGCAGGTGCTGTTTCCATGGCTGAGACTTTACTGAAAAGAAATGCTCTTTAAGGAGATAGTGTTCACAGCTGCTTCAGTCCCAGGCCAGGTTTTAACAACAGGTAGGCCACAAAGTTCTGTCACATACATAGTATTTTCCGTCTTAGCCCTCTGAATAGAAATAAGATGAAATGGAAGAATAATGTGTGCATGTAGTCCTAATGATTTATCCTGTCAAACTGTGGTACCAGAGCTGAACTAAGATCTACAGTTATCATCCAAAAACCCTTATCACCTATAGTGTTCAAATAGAAATTATATTCTCTCCAAAGACTCATAAATCCTAATTAGCTTCAACTCTAAAGGCTTAGAGACTCTGATTAAGGAGATCATAGTATCTCATTTTGCTGCAGGATCTCTCAAGACGCAAAGTACATCATTTGAAGAATAGTCTGATATAAAGTTAATAACCTAAACGCATCATGTTCAGACCTGATATCTTTCTTTAAGAAAATGCCAGTTGTCCCATTGGGTGTTCATAAGAAAGGATAGGACAATAAAAAGGAAACATTTACAAGAGGAGCGTGGCAATTCAGCAATGCAGTTCTTGTGAATGCCTCTAAAAAATATTCATGATATCACAAATGTATTTTATACTGGTGTCATTTGCAATAGAGCAATTTGGGTGCTTGCATCTGAATTATAGCCTTACTGGTTTGTAACTGGAAGAGTGCTGAAGGACTTACTGCATTACTGTCGTGAATTGTTCACTGCTACCCAGAGAGCCCACTTTCCCTTGAGCTGTCATTTTGTCTATATCTAAGGCTTTCTTAAGAGACACAAAAGCCAGTTGCTTCTCACTCTCTGAAATTCTTTCCTTCAAAGGTAATGGTCTTTCATAGTCTGTGCTTTCCTTGCCTTTGTTCTAAGCTTGTCCTTCCCCCTCCCCACCCCAGCTTTTATGGCATGCTATCATTTTACTTTTTATTTCCTGCCTGCAAACTCACACTCCTCCTTTTTCCTGTTCTTCGCATATGTAGACTTACTCCATTCCTCAAATATGCTTTTGGTATGCCACCTTGGAAATTCAATTTGAGCTTCCTTCAGTTAACCTCAGCCCCACTTTACTCACTGACTGTGTGTTACCAGATAATTTCTGCAGCATTACAATGCTCTGCTTCTCTTACCTCAAAGAGAGACCTATCTGGTATCTACAGAGTAGCATCCAATTGGACTAAGGCGTGTTAAAGCTAGATTTCTTGCCCCATCTGTCCACACAGAGGTGGACACCTCAGAGTGATCTTGTCTCCTTGCAGATCTGTAGAGTGCCATATTCTCAAATAACCATGTGTAAGAGGCAGAGCTGAT
This sequence comes from Apteryx mantelli, assembly GCF_036417845.1. Taxonomy (NCBI): domain Eukaryota; kingdom Metazoa; phylum Chordata; class Aves; order Apterygiformes; family Apterygidae; genus Apteryx; species Apteryx mantelli. The sequence continues at coordinate 33,460,835 of NC_089978.1, forward strand.
TTTGAAAGTATTCTTCCCATTTAAAATGTTGACCACAAATTTAAGAGCAAATATAGTTGTCTCACTGAAAGAAAAAAACTGTGGTCTTTGTATTCCCTGTCTTCACCTTCCTCACATAGTTGTTTTCCTTCCCTCCCTTCCCTCTTCCTTCAGCTGGAAAGAGGTGGAGAAAAGAAATAAATAGGAAGAATGAGAGAATCTCCCAAACCTTCCTACTTCTCTTATTCTCTATTTTCTTTCTTTCTCTCCCTTTCTCACAAACACACTTTTTAAGTAGAGAGAAAGAAAGTAAAAGTAACTCCGAAAATCCCAACTCTTTTTCTTTTTAATCTTCCTTCTTCCCTCCCACTGGGAAGGGGAACAAACTACAGGATGCCTATATGAAATGAAGGTGACTTTCCACCTTTTAAAGACTATCTATCTACTTCAAAGTCTTCCTAAAGAAAAACAGTTTATTCAGTTCTGATCGTGGGTGTCTTTAAGGTGACAAGTTAATAAACGGGTCTTTCCCAAGGAAACAGCAAGCAGCTTGAGATCTTACGTTATACCTCAGGTTTTCCTTTGTTTTTTGTGCTGGTTAAAGCATCTTCCGCTGCCACAAAGCTGACAGAGAAACAGCAGCTCTGGGCAAGTTAATTACAGCTGAGTCTGCAGTAATTTCTTCTGCATAAATCCCCCCACTCTACATATTTACCTTCTGCCCGTCTCCCTTTCATTTGCCCTCAGTTTTTGCAATGTAACGCAACTCCCCAGGGAGTCGGTCTTTGTATTTCAGAGGGATATTTGGCTACCCCCCACACACAGAAATTGCATCTCTTCTGCTGAATCAGGGGATATTCACATCTGTGTGAGAGACTGAATTTGTTTTTCATTCAGTGATTGCACCATGAAAGTTTCTGAAGCCGTGAAAGAGACAGTGTCAACAGAGATCTGATCTTCAGGAGAACCAGGCGGAAATTTTACCTGGCTGCTCTCAGGATGGGTGGCTAACACAGCCACCCACTTGTAACCCTGCCACAAAGCTGAGGATGGTCTGTGGATGGGGCTACATGCAGCCCCTGTCATCCTTTCCCTACGAAATCTGCATCTCCGCCAAGTGTTCACAATACCAGCTGAGGCTATGATGAAGATTGGGAGCCCAGAACTGCTGGATGATAAATCATGGCTATTTATGTTCCTCGCTGACTGCAGCATCTTTGTGTGGGGCGATGCACAACAAATAGCAGGGTGGGGGGACAGGTGGCAGGTTTGCACTGCCAGGCCAAACGTGGAAAGGAGACGTACAGTTTGAGGTCACATCTCCTCTTCACTTTTTCCCCCGGGCTTACCGCGGGATGACATCTGCCATCTCTCAGCCAGAACGCAGGCATCTGTTCCTGTTAGCCAGCATCAGCAAACAGGACAGTGATGGTTAGATTTGTTCTTATACAGATAGAGGACTTCTCACTTGGGGGAAAAATATAAAACCAATGTTATTTCTTTAGCTGAGACAGAAAATGGAACTGAGCAAAATATTTTGGAAGCTGAGAGGTTTTTCCTTTTTTACAGTATTGCATCAAACCTCCTCAAATTAAAAATTTTACAGTGAAAATGTAAGGTACATGCTTCTACTTACCATACAATAAAGAAGAGAAATTTATCCCAGCAGAAGATATCAATGCTCCAAGAACTTTTGTTGTCCTAGATACAACAGGGCTGAAAGGATTTCAGCTATCTCACTTCTGGCACCAGCATCTTGCTTCCTAAACTCAGAAATCTTTTTTGGCAGGGAAAGAAAAGAGCAAACACTTACACCTCCCACAAGCTGCTGGTAGCACTTTTCAGAACAAGGTAATAAGATAATAAGTAAAAATACCCTAAAGATAGGATAAATACTCAGCACCACTCCTTCTAAAGTTAACCACTGAGAAATTTTTTACATATATATAAAAATATGCACATATATGCTATATATAATAGATCTATATTGTACTATATATATGATCTAGTAATAATATAAATCGGGTATTAATTTGTTGTGCAAATAGGAAATATCCAATTAAACTTATAATCCAAAGCTTCATAAAATTCCAGTAGGACGTAAAGTTTGAACGAAGATTTGACTCCTCCTCCTCTCCTTATGAAATTAATTCTATTCCACCCTTTTTTTTATATTTCATTTATCTTTTTTTCCAATTCATTTTTAAAATAAAATTTATGTAAAGATTGGATAAGGAAGCATTTCTTTTGCTGTCACTGCAATTTCCCAGCTTTACCAAAATCCTCTGCACCCATATACTATTCTCAGTCACATTCTGCATACCTACATATGTTATTTGCAAATCTTACTCAACAAGGAGGTATGTTTTGAACTTTATTCTTTGGTTTCACAAATAAAACATTAATACATTGCTTATGTCCTTTCCTCTGTCTCAATCATACTGTATCCACAACAGTCTGGTTAGTGTGTTAACAACAGCAAAAAGTTAATGTTGCAATCAGTGTGGAACAGCTAGGTGTAAAGTAAATGCATTTTAGTAATGCATTTTAGTAAATGCATTAAGGGGCATTGCAGTTGCTTAGCATTATGCAAAGCATGAATCAGCATAAAGTTCGTAACAATTATTTTTGTTCACTAACGCTTGAACCTCCAAATTGTGTTGGATGCCACTGATTATAGAACAGTTCTCCAAACAGAGAACAACATACTGGTACACAGGAGTGCCTCTGTTAGTGAACAACTCTTGACAGAGGTCTCAAAAGGCTGTTTGCAAAATGTTCATTAATATCTTACAGAAAAATATTTATAAGAGAATATCTCATTTACTGCAATGTGAAGTTCCTATCAAATGTTACTTTTAAAGATATGATCATACAGCATCTTCAACATAGTGGAGACAGACCCAAAATTTGGGGTGTCTCCAGTTTCATGAGACTGTGCATAGGGAAGGAGATGCACTCAGTTTGAAAGAAAAATGTGATGCCGCCGTAACTTTGGTTTTGGCCGTCAAGTTTGGAAAGCACCTAGAGAATTTTGAACAATGTGAAATCAGCAGTATTGATAGAATAACCAGAAATCCTGAAAATGGGAAAGAGCTGTTTGGAAAGCAGTTATAACAAAGCAGGTTTGTGGGTATTAAATGAAGCATGGCTCTGCCATATGCTGTGAAAATAGCAAAAATGCAATTTGAAAATGAATACAGAAGACATCATAACAGTGACTGCCTATGTATTTATGGTATTTTGGGGACCAAACCAAGGCCTTGATCCTGCCAATTTGAGACTAGTGAACAGAATTACCTTGTATGCTTTGTATTAGGCACATTTGCTTCCTCTTGCAGGATCTTCTCTCAGCAACTTGAAAGCATAGAAAACCGCATCCACAGGGAACCCAATTTTGCAGGGATGTCTAAACAAGTGCTTCTCCTGTTGGTGGTTTTGCCTAACCAGATCTGCAGCTAGAACTGAACACACTTTGTCTCTAGTTCACAATCTCTACACCACTGTCTTTTTAGACCCAGGTTTTCCCTGAGCATTGCACAGCTGAACTCAGGGAACTGGACGCGTACATCAGTTGAGCTTGTGGCCATCAGAAGGTCTGCTGGAAAAAGATTGTCCCCTCTCAAAAGTGTGCAAAGTGAATACCAGTGTATGGCTATTCAGAAGCAGTTCCTCCTTTAGGTCATGAGTAAGTTCAACTCCATAAAAATAAAATGAACCCTTTAAGAAGCTACATGGAACTAGTCAAGTTTATTATTTAATCTGAGCTGAGCACTTGATTCCCAGTTCACCAGACGGGCAGAAATTCTGTCTCAGTCCACCCTTTACTCAGGAAAAGTTATTTTGCTTTTCTGTCAAATGCAGTGAAATATTCAACCTTCAAATTTAATGCAAGGGCGATTTAATTAGCTCACAGGTTTAGTCTTTTAATTGGATTTGAGTGAATCAACTTTTCTGAAACTCAAGAAAAAGAGTTCTTGGCTTTATGGATGCTATTCCTGCTTACATTTCAGCTAGTACTAGAAGCACAGTTGTTTCTCTTTGAGGAGGTCAGACTGAAACAGTGGCATCCACTGCAATTTTATTATTCTACTAACATAAAAATGTGAGAAAACTGGAAATTATAAAACAAGCTCTCCCCTTCTTAACCCATTTTTGAATGATGGAACTGTCAATTAGGCTAACACCAACTTGGTTACCATGCTGTACCTTCAACTATCAAGGAAAGAAAAAAACAAGAAAAAGGGAAAAGACTCACTGCTAGGTGAGAAACAATTCTTGTCAGCTTCATCATGAAAATGTGGCTCTTGATGCATATGAGGACAGGCTGGTAGGTGAGATCAGAAGTGATGTCCATAGAAGTGTCAGTTCATTTAGCTGTGTTAAGTAAAGCAAATTGAACAAAACAGTGAAGATCAACCAGATTAGTCTAGACTAAATTAACAGGAGGCTCCTTCTGTATTCTGGCAGCACTAGCTAGTTGAGGAGGCATTACAAAACCTGGCCTAAACCAAACCAAACCCAACCCCCTCCGTAACAACTCTATTTTAACCTGATAAACAGTATGTTTTGAGATGGAATCAGCACTCTATCTAGAAGGTATGTAAAGAGAAGGATTTTTCTTTCTTTCTTTTTTAACTGCAATGAATTTGTAGGCTTTGTTAGGAAGTGCATAGCTGTGCTAATGGGGTCATGATCTCAGCTCCAAACAGTAGGAGCGTCTAGATGGTGCCCTAAAGCAAACAACACTGCTGCTTCTGTCTCCCCTGCTGTCACCAGTGCAGAGGCAGACAGCAGTGGGCAGTGGATATTATTATTTTTGTGTTTATGAACCATATATAAGCCTCAGCAGAGTCTGGGGCTGAGAACATGGTCCCATAATGATATTGGGCATGATATAAAAGCAGAATGGGACACTGTTCTTCCCTGCAGGAGCTTTTCAGTCCAGAAGGACAAGAAACACTGTAAAAGGAAACAAAGGCACAAAGAGGTGAAATGACTGGGCCAAGGCTATGTAACAAATCACTGGCAGAACTGGGAATAGCGATCAGCTCTCCTGCATCCCTGAGCCCCTGTCTTTGAGACTGTATATTGAAAGCATGTAAGCAGTTTTCACACATGCTTCTACAGGATTAGCAGTAAACAGCATCAGAGGAAGGCCCTCACAGGTGGGATATTCAGTGCTACCAAAGAGAGTTAAGCATTTGAACTCATTTAGGAAAAAAAAAAATCTCCCTTTAACAGCAATACACACAAAATTGGAATTCAGGAAAGGCAATGAATTCACATTCTGTGACTTCCCTTGTAAATACCAAGGTAGACGTTGACATTTAATTTTCTCACATTTATATTCCTAGGAGGAATTATACATTCTGTTTACACAGATTTATTGCTCTTAATTGCTTCCCACCATTTGGTATAATATTAAGAAGGTTAAAAAAATTTTAATATCTATCGTGAGGTCCCAAGTGCCTGTGGATTACGATGATAGAGCTTTCCCTTTGAAAGAAAAAGCAGTTTAGACATGAATTTGCACTAGAAAATAGAGGATAAGAAAGGAGAAAGAAAAATAAGTGAATGCTGTTTTAAGCCATATGCACAATAGGACATTTATGGGGGTAAGTGCTGTCTTCTCTGGTTGGTGGAAACATGTGCACTCTATTGCATCTGAAGTCCTCAGCTGTGATTTGCTCATTGCATATTCCTGAGCAAAGACCCTGGAGGGTAGGAAGCTCCTGGTTCTGCTGGTCTGCATCCAACAGCAGCCTGATGAATTCATCCATTCCCAACCACTTCCACTCATCTAATGTTTTCCATTCACACTTTGCAGTAATGGGAAAATTAGAGGGGTTATTAAACAAAGCTCTCCTGCAGAAAGCTTTGCTTTCTTTCAAACACTTCTAGTTTCTGAGGAAAAACTTATCTTTTAAAAGTGGAATAATTTGTCTTAATAAAAATGTCTTCAATATTTTCAATATTTTCTGAAGAACATTTTCCAAACAGCTCTAGCAGATATCTTATGTCAATGACTAATTATGCGGTTGCTTATCATTTAACATCAAGGCATGATCTCGTATAATTCAGGCTAGTTCTGTTGAAGTCAGAAGAGTTATGGCTGAACGGGGAACTTTCCAGGTTACTGTAATGTCTGTACCGCTGCACCACCATATCCTCTCCCTGTCTATGCCAGCAAATGATCCTGCAATGATTACTGCTTTGAGTCTTATGCACATCCTTCCCACATTCAAATCAGGGTGGCCTTCTCCACTGACTATGACGTTATACACCAGCTGAGGATATGGTCTTCAGTGCGTTCCTGTTTCAGTCCTGAATTCCTGTGCATGTTTCCAAATGCAAAGCCCTGAACAGCTTAGGAGCTGCTCACTGTGTCTAGATAAGAAATTGTTTCAATCAAATAATTTCCCACTCTGTGATGATGATACACACTGTAACTTCAGTGCATGACTTTTACTGCTAATTTAGCTTAGAATGAACATGCAATATCGTAAAATCATTTGGCAACAGCAGTGTTGGGATGCCAGCTAGAGCAGTTGCCATGAGATGAAGATTAGTTCAATCTTCTATTTTAGCTGGTAATGCTACATAATGCTACCAACTGTGAAGAACATTATCTGAAAATGAGGATATGGAGTTGTGCAAAATATAACCATGTGTTTAAACATGCACATTACCAAATCAGTATGACAGTACTTTGACCATACTGTATTTTTTACAAATCATAGCGTAATATTGTAATTGTTACACTTATCTTTAATTCAGTATTTCACCTGATTTGGACAGAAGAAATGCCAGAACTTGGTATGCTCTGTGTGCTTCCTCAGACCAATATTGCTCTCTGAACAGGTTTCACTGTACAGATAAAAATGAGAGCAGGATTTAGGCTTTTGTATTTATGTTGTCACTTTCTAGATTGTCATCATTAGAAGGATGCTAGAAATGAGAAAAAAAAAAAACCTCTCTGGACATCAAGTTCAATTCAATGCCAAACATTTGCTGTCATCTGTCTGCTTTTGAAAATCCTCATTCACAAGGTTCCCTGTGGTGGATTGCTCCAGAAAGGGAAGGAAATAAGACAGTGGAAGAAAAATTTCCTCTTAGTTTCAACCTGTTTCTGTTCCACCCTTTTCTTTGCTTAGACTTTAATACTTCCATTTCTTCTGTGTAGAATTCTACAAACATTTCCAGGCTGTTTTGTCCCTTCTTGGATATCTATGTTAAGAATCCACTATTGAATCTCTCCTGTTAAGCTGCCACACTTTCTTATTGCTCTTTTTGGATTCCTGATATGTCCTGTTCTCTTTGTGCAGTGACACCAAAGTAATAAATGCCTGCAGAGGGATACCCCATCTCCATTCTGCACCACTTCAGGTAGGGATGGAAAACAAACACATGACCCACAGCTATTTCAACCAAACCAGGGTGAAAAAACCCTACCAGTCCTCAACTGTAAATATATGATTCCCACCCTGCTTTCACTTCCAACAGGAAGAGTCTTAGGGGGACCTGCCTTTGACACAGCCAAAAACAGAAGCAGCCCTGTCCAGGTGCTGCATTTCCAACTACCCTACCCAGGATCTGCTTAGCAAAAAATACCTCATGATGTCTTTGCATCAAGTATCCAGCAAATAGAAGCTAGTCAGCACCTCTCCTCTCATGGTAAGTCCTCCTCAAATTGCATTCACTTATCCTTTTCTCCCTCAGTGCAGGTTTGGTGCTTTATCATTGCTGTTTTTCTACGCCTTGTGTCCTCCTCAGCGCTTCTTCAACAGCAGCACTGTCACTCCTGTATGGCTTTCAGAGTGGGCAACTTCTCTGCTAGTATCACAGTGGGGAGAGCGTGGGATGGTATCTCTCCTTCTCACAATGCTGCTGCTGAAATAGGTCCCAGCAGAAGGTCTCCTAGCCAGGCTTCTGTCTCTTCTGAAGGCAGCCACCCACTCTCTGCTCTCACTCAAATCTGGTTATGCTCTAGAAGGAAGTACCTGGGAATTTTAAATCCTTAACCAGACACCAGTTAAAGTGATTGCCTCCCAAATAAAATTTTAAGCAGAAAAATATTATGTTACTAACAGAGACTGGTCAGCTGCAGCTGCAGATGTAAGAATTACTTCTCACCTTAAGTGAGAAATGAGATTTTTTTCAACCCCAAAGGGATTTTTTTATTTTATTTAAAAGAAAGCTTAAACTACTGAGCTGTTGCAATGTGGCTTGTAAAATATAACACCAGATCCAATACAATATCTTGTAAAGGAATCTGGGAAGCAGAATCATGGGACTCCTTGCAATTTCAGCTCAATTCTCAGAAGCAATCGCTCAAGCCTCTGCTGGAGCAGGGAGCCCACGTGGTTCAAAAACCAGCATGGTGGGAGAATGAATAAAGGGGTCAAAGTCAGGGGAGTCAAATGCACAGACTTCTGCGAGATGGATGCATTCAGTAACTTATAAAACATACTGCTAGGGCTGTGATCAGCAGGTGCATCAAATACAGAAAAGAACATGCTACCAGACAGTCGTTCTTTGGGTAAAACCTGCCCTGTAAGTCTGCCCAAGCAGAGGTTCATTTTTCCTCCCACAAGGCAAGCACAGTTCAATATCTTTCTCTTTTTTTTTTTTTTTTTTGGTGCTGGACTATAAACAAGCTGACACATTTATATTCAGGGGCAGTCCTGCTTTGTTTTGCTGATTTGTATGTGTAGGGGAGGATAAGCACCTATAAATATTCCCCTGCCAGGAACAGCAAGGGGGATATTTACTAGTTTGCAGCAGTCCCTCACAGACCCTCAACTTCGACTATGTTGAGTTGCTTCACATGAAGGAACTGCCCAACCCCTTGCTTATGTGCTCAGGTAGACATGTAATTAAGCCATGTGAAAATGCCAGTCTACATACCATTGAAACTACCAGCTGGACTGTGAACACTAAACATTTTGCAAAATGAGATTGTTTGCATTCAGTCTGAAACCCTGCCCTAGCACATGCAGCTGGAACAAGGGATGGGGACACCACTGTGATTAATGAAAGTGGGCTATGAAGTAATAAAGAAAAAGAACTTCTTATCTCAAAATTGCTTAATGTTTTGGGAAATTATCTTCATGTTTTGACTTGAACGTTTACGGGTATAGCAGAGCCAGAGATTTAAAATAGGAAAAGTAGAGCTTGCTTAACACTTAAATTCATGTCACTGCAGATCTTTTCTTTCCTGTTTCATATGTTAACCTCTTCCTGCAAACCCCAGTAGTTTGCTTGATGTTTCTTTGGCTGTCACCCTGTGGAAATTCCTGTGATCATTAAGCATCACAGAATTAAACCCCAAAACAATTGATACACAGTACTTCCCTAAGCCGATTGATAGTGCTATTAGAGGAACAGATAGGATCCATGAAAATGAGGTTGTTCTCACAACCTTATCCAAACACTGTGGCTCCTGCCTCATTAGATGCACATGCCTGGTCTTCTGCTCTGGAGGGATGTTGCTGTTAAAGCAGAATATTCCCCTTCCAATACTGTAAACTGTAAAAGAAATCTTTGAATAGAGATTCACATTTGATTTGGGGTCCTCTTGCTCTACTGGTGGGAGTTTTACCTCTGTCAATCTTCTTTGTTACAGTGCCCTGCTACATCAACTAATGCAAGTGAGCGGTGGTGGAAGGCTTTTCTGCCTTAATGCCTCTTCCTTCTAGTCCATCTTGTCATGCCACACTATGCTATGCCAAGACTACTCTCAGTTCAGAAGGTTTTTCCGGAGCATTAGCTCTTCTTTGAGATGACAAATCCAGCTTTCCAATGCCCTCTGCAGCACCATAAAGCCTGCTCTTCCTCACCCAACCTACCCAGAAGGTAATAAACTCAGCTGACAGCAGTAGTGCACAACTTCCCTCTGTCCCAGCATCCGTCTATCCCATCAGCATGCACTGCTTTATCTCTTCTTCCTGCCATCTCCTGCTTACTTTGCCTCCTTCATTCCTTGTTCCCAAGCCGCCTCCTTTTTCCCCACAGTCCTGTGTCCCACCTCTCATTTTCTGTTATCCCACAGTTTAACCTCCCAGTGTAATCCTCACTATACCCACCGAAGCCAGCCTGCTGAGAAGTACCCCCTTTTTGTGGATGCTCATCAGTTCTCCAGATCGCTGGCTTTATTCCCTTCCCCTGGCACTGACCTCCCGCCATGCCTGACTTTTCCCAAACAGTTTTAGCACTGCCTGGTTTCATGATGAAACAAAGCAGCTGTAAAATGGGAAGGGCAAAGGCTCCTAATTCACTTCCACTTTTTACTTTTTTTAAGAGTAAAATATGCAAACAAAATTTCAAGGATTGAATGTCACTGAAATTGAACTAAAGGGGACAATCTGTTCTAACCCAGAAGGCAGTGGGTAGAGAGTCCAAGAAAAAACAAAATTGTCCATCTCCAGTCGTAAAATGGAAGAACTATAAGATTTATTATTTCATACTTTGGATGCGAGGGTTTGGTAAACTGGTCCTGACTGCTGTATTACCTCCAAAGAGGTACTTACTGTACTTCTCACTGTAGTTACGTACAGTGAGAAGCTGTTAAAGCAGAGTAGCAAAAAGGATGCGTGGGCTGTAGGAAGTGATTTATAAAGAAAGATCTAACCACCTAAATATGCACAGAGCTGGGCTTAACCACATCCATATGTGGTTTTACATCAGTAAAAGAAGAGGGACATGGTGATTTTCTTATCCATATTGTAGGATCTAAGCACCAAGGGGAGTTACTTCCTTCAGCAAAAAGGCTGCAACTAGGAACAATGGATGAAATCACAAGGTGAATTTAAACTGACTATTGTAGTGGGGGGGGGAAAGCAAAAAGCCTTTGCATAGGAAGATATATTAGAGGTGGGTGCCCCTTTGCAGGCAATATGGAGAACCAGACTGATTCATTGCAAACACACTGCTAGCAGCAGTCCTGAACCACCAGGACATGACTTAGCAGGTTTTTCCATCTGTAGCTTCCATGTTCTGGGTTAAATGACCATGAATTCAAGATTTATATGTGTTTATGAAAACAGTTTAAGACTGCTTCTTTGTGCTGCGTCCCATAGGCTGGCATCACTTTGCTTTTCTCTTTTGCCATCACAAGCACAGTTTCCATAATTAATGAAGGAGTGCTTTTTAAAAGTTTTGCCTAGCCCAATATGGTAAATCTGTCCTGGAGTTGTACTACTGTGTTGTTAAGTTTAATATATTTGTGTTGGAGGCACAGATAAGGTGGATGCTGTAGTAGCAGTGTAATGGTGGAATTTTTCTCCAGCTGCTGATACACCCCAGAGCGCTGTTGATTTTCAGAATTCAAATTTAATGGCTCATTCCTGTTCTTTACTAGGGAACATGTGAATGTGAGAGAGATGGAGCAAGAACACTTAGCTGCTTATCCTGTAAAAATCAGCAGCTACACAGTATACGCAAACCAAAAAAACAGCAGTTCATCCCAGAAGCTGTGGGGGGACACACAGAAGGCAGAGTTCAGGCAATAATTTGCTTGTTTGTTTGGACATTACAAGACAAACTGCTCTCACCAGCACACATGGGAGCCAGGGATGTTACAAGAACTTGGCACGACACATTTAAACATCTGGGGTAGTGACTGTCATTGGCTTGAAAGCCTGTGCCGGTTGCTTCCCAGTAAATCTGTCTCCAGCTTATCAGTGTCTCGCTTTGTGCTCTGCCGACGCTTAGGAGGTCGTCAGAGGAGGCTCATTTTCAGCGGCGCTGCTGTCAAGCGTCCTTCTCACCCACGGCCAGCCGGGGAAGGAGCGGGGCTCTCCCCTCTCCCCGGAGCCATCTCGGTAGCAGCAGGATGGTGAAACGGGGAGCCCCGGTCCCCTGGGACCGTCCAGCTGCCGGCGGTGGGAGACGCACTCTCCAGCCAAATGCCTGTGAGTCCAGGAGCTTGGGGCCTCCTGGTGTCGTAGAGCGTAACCCCTCAAAACCAGCCAGAGGGAGAGTTTCCTTCCTGATGCCTTGTAGCCCATTTCTGGAGGTCCCTGGGGCTGATGTGCCTGGCCCACTTGCTTTTTTGTGAAGGGCGCTTAGCAGAGCTTGACATCCGCTGGGCTCAGCGAAGGGCTGAGCACCAGGGTGAATTCTACTTTCTATCACTCTCTCTCATAACTAGTTTTCCATCATCTGGATAGTGAGGTTGGTAGCACTGATTCGTGTATTTTGGAGAACGACCTACAAGCCCCAGTAATAGATATGGTGGCCTGATGCCAACAAGCACTTTACAAACTGAACCCTATAAAATAGTCCTGGACTGCTTTTTTTTCTTTTGTACCGAGTGTCACCAAGATATTTAATCCTTTTTGATGCAAACTCTTCTGCCCCACGTTCTCCGCCTTACATTTTCTGGGGGCCTGATTATCCTTTCACTTTATATTGGTAAAAACACTGTTGGTTTCAGGGAATTCACTGTTAGGAGAAATAAAAATTTCTTCCCTCTTTGAAGCCTTCTTTTATTTGTTTTGGATCGTGTACTGATAAACTTCCTCTGTTCCCATACCACCAGCACAAGATAAATCAAGCTGGATGTGCCAGTTAAGTAGTCTGGCATTTAGATACCTATTTACAGAAAAAAGACACTCAGTGAGCAGTCCTTGACTCAGGACTCTGACTCCGCCAGACCGGCACAGCCCAGGCCTTTCAGCTGTTAACGACAAAACATAAAGCAACATCTCCTGTCGGGCTTCTGGTTGCGTCTGTGATTTATTTTTGGAGACAATCTTTTGGCTTGAACTTTGCATTTCAGTGCCTTGCGTTACATTAAACACTACTCATGAAGCACCAAAGAAGCAACCCAGTGCAATGCTTACAACTTTCGCATGTGATTTATTGACACTTAGCGTGCTCTAGGTATGTCTCATACCTTTGAAATGTTCCAGCACGACAGAACAGTCTGATTTCTGTTGCCCTCCTGGTGTGCTCCCAGGGGACAAGGTATAAGGCACAAAACGGCAGAAGTGACCTCAAAAGTGAAAGTGACTCTGCAAGGTCAATATGCTCTAAGCTTTACTCTCTTGTCTCCAGTGCCACCACTTCTGTCCCTTTCACTTCCAAACTGCCCTATGTACAGCCCCTGGCTGTGATAAATTACAGGTTTCTGATAAATGAGTTGTATGAATGATAACTTTTCCCACAAGGCAACCAGGAAAGGAGATGCACTCCTCCTGCTGCCTTTTTTTTCTGTGGACTGCGAAACCCAAAAGTTCCCTATAAATATAACTAGACACATATAAACATGCAGCCCCCAACTCCTGGCAAGCAGTCTGCTGTGGGACTCCCAGTAGTAACAGGAGCCTGTCTGTGCAAACAAAGCATGATTCTCCATTCTCAATTTACTACCCATTATAATCTATGCAAATAATTATGATTTCTCACCTATACATAGCTTCTACTGAAAACTCTCCTGTCCGTTCCAAGCCATCTTTTACAAAGGCAGGTTCTCCACTGTTGTCTTTCAGACTGTTACTAGCTTTTCTGTGTCAGAGGTATTAAGATTCAGTCTCGGCCAGAAAAGCATATTGATTCAGCACCACTGTGAAATGGCAATAAAAGATCCCTACAGCCCAGATTCTGCCCCACCTGCAGAACCTGGCTCAGACAGGTTGTTTCCCTCCCACACCTGGCAATGTCCTGAAGCGAAAACAGGCGATTTTCCATTTAAGTTGGGTATAATAGTGGTTCAAGAGGTACTGTACTCCTTTGCCAAGCTCTCATTTTTTAATCCAAACAGGGACATAGGCCTAAGATACTTAGAGAAGTTTTTTCTTTCTATAACATACCTGACAAACAAATGGAGATAAAATAGTCTAAAAAATACTGAGGGATAAAAAGGACATTAAAATAAGGACTTTGCAGTGAGCAGAAGCTGAGAAAGGATTAAAGCTTTAAAGACAGCCCTCCAGAACCCTAAAGATTCTTTTGAGCAGAGATATAATCTTGTTTTGTGTTACTTTGTAAGGTTTTGTGTTTGAAATGAAGTTGGTGGATTCCTGGAAAGTCACTGAGGAACCTGAGGGTGCCCACTGCTGCCAGGTCAGGACATCTACCAGAGGCCTTCATTTCTCTTAGGAAGCTCTAGCAGCTGCGAATGAGCTCTGCGAGTTGTCCTGGATGGGAGGGAGCTGGGGCCTTTGTTCCAGCTGAGTCCTGGTAGGGACAGTCAAGCACCTTTTAGGCCAGTGCTAGGGAGAGGACTATACAAGCGCCAGGCCCAGAGCACAGCTCCCAGAGGCAGCAGTTTGTGCAGAAGGGCACGAAGATGGGCCTGGCAATGCTGAACAGAGCAGCACATGCATCCTCAGCTGTGGGGGTGATGCACCACAGGGTATGGTCATTACAAGGCCACTCTCAATTATCTTTGAAAGGTCATGGTGGTTGGGAGAGGTTCCTGAGGACAAGAAAAGAGCAAATGTCACTCCAATCTTCAAGAAGGAGGATGAAGGAAACTGCAGGCCAGTCAGCCTCACCCTGGGAAGGTGATGGAGCAACTATCCTGGATACTATTTCCAGACATGTAAAGGACAGAAAGGTGATTGGGAGTAGTCAGCGTGGATTCACAAAGGGGAAGTCATGCTTACCCAACCTGAGAGCCTTCTATGATGAGATGATTGACTTGGTGGATGAGGGGAGAGCAGTGGATGTTGGTTATCTTGACTTTACTAAGGTTCTTGATGCTGTCTCCCACAGCATCCTCATAGATAAGATGGTGAAGCACCTGTTGGATAAGTGGTCAGTGAGGTGAATTGAAAACTGTCTGAGCTGCCTGGCTCAAAGGGTTGTGATCAGCATCCAGCTGGAGGCCAGTCACTAGTGGTGTCCCCCAGGGGTCAAGAATGGGGCCAATACTGTTTAACCACTTCGTTAATAACCTGGATGACAGGACAGAGTGCACCCTCAGCAAGTTTGCAGCTGACTCGAAATGGGGACAAAAGGCTGATACACCAGATGGTTGCGCTGCTATTCAGAGGGACCTTGACAGGCTGAAGAAATGGGCAAAAAGGAATCTCATGAAGTTCAACAAAGGGAAACGTAAAGTCTTGCATCTGGACAGGAATAACCTCTTGCACCAGTACAGGCTGACTAGCTGGAGAGGAGCTTTGCAGAGAAGGTCCTGGGGGACAAAAAGTTGAACATCAGCCAGCAATACACCCTCATGGCAAAGGCCAACAGTATACTGGGCTGTGTCAGGAAGAGCATTGTCAGCAGGTCGAGGGAGGCGATCTTTCCCCTCTACTCCTCAGCACTGGTGAGGCAGTATCTGAGTGCTGTGTCAAGGTCTGGGCTCCCCAGTACAAGAAAGACATGGACATACTAGAGCAAGTCCATCAAAGGGCCACAGAGATGATTAAGGGATGGAAATATACATCATACAATGAGAGGCTGAGACAGCTGGGACTGTTTGGCCTGGAGAAGAGAAGACTCTGGGTGGATCTCATCAATGTGCATAAATACCTGATGGGGAGGGAGTAAAGAAGATGAACCCAGACTCCTCTCAGTGGTGCCCAGTGACAGAATGAGAGGCAAGGGACACAAACTGGAACACAGGAGAGTCCACCTGAACACAAGAAATTCATAATTTTTTTTTAATTATGAAGGTGGCTGAACACTGGAAGAAGTTGTCCAGAGAGGTTGTGGAGTCTCCATCCTTGGGCATATTCAAAACCTAACTGCACATGGTCCTGGGCAACCTGCTATAGGTGGTCCAGCTTGAGCAGGGGGGGGTCAGGTTAGATGATCTCCAGAAGTCCCTCCCAACTCCTGTGTTTCTTTGAAGTAACAAACTTCAAACCATGGGTGCAGGATAGGGTCACTCCTGGGCAAAGGAATCCAGCTGGCCATGGGAGATCAACGGGTGGTTGTTTTTGCTAAAGACTCATAAGAACCTACATACCCAGTCACAACATTTTTTTCCCCCCCCGCTTTGGTCTTTCTGCCCTTCATCAATCAAATATCAATTCTATCTCCATCTTCTCATACAGCCTTTACTTTCTGTTCTGCAGGTCCTGAACACTCTGGAGCAGTCCCTGGTCCTGGTATCTCTCCTTGTCATCCCTGTCCATCTGCTTTCACATCTGTATTGAAAGTGTCTTCCTTTTTGCCCATGCTTCTGCTTATTGTGAGAGTTGTGTTACAGGGCCAAGTTAGTGTCCATGGTACTGTGGCTATCGTTGCTGCATATATGTGACCGTGTCTGAAGGAATGCTCTCAGTCTGAGAGCTTTCCTGGGTGCCTCACATCCATCTTGTGTGCAGCCTGAGGTTGCTTATGCATCCTGCCTGCCCTTGTTGCAGAAGCAGTGAAGATCTTCATGGCAGTCTTTCCTTGACGGTATCCCACAAGGATATATATATGTGTCTAGACCACATAATATACTAGCACTACCCCAGTGGTGGGGAAGTATGTTGTGGGTAGTGCTCTGATCTACCCTAATGCTATGACTCTCCTCTACACATCATCTCTACACATCTGGGATCACCCCAGTGTGTTTTCCAGGAGATTCCTGCAGGTGACCAAAACGAATGGGCAGATAACTGGGATTCAGTGGTGTGTGAGGAGGTGACCTATGCCACAGTTCAGTGACTCAGCCTGTGCCAGAGAAAGTTGCTGTGCCCTGTATTGCATTGCTAGGTGTTATAAAAAGATGCAGCTGGAAGAAAGATAATGATTTTTACCATTCAGCACTCTAACACTTTTTATGCCAGTTCCCTCATTCCTGCCTCTCATCAACAGCTTTCAAGGAAGCATCATTAAGAAGGCATATTCCAGCAAGAGAGAGACAGCAGGCTCACTTCATTTGAAAGTGATATTGCAGTAAAGCTAATTTTACATTCCTCCCTGGCATTGGAAAAACTTACCCTCAGTCTCTCACACCACATAGCAAAATGCACTTGCCTGGCCATCACTATATCCATTTAAAGTTCTCTAGCTTATGGGTGAAACTGGATCCTGTTAAAGGTATGTGTTCACAGCCCTAATGCCATGCAGACTTTCTAAATGATTGTAAACACCTGTGTCTATGCTGCAAAGCAGAGGTGTAACCACACCAAGCACTACCACCCATTTGTTTTCTGCCCTGGCTGTTGGCACTAGCTGTGGCTCAGGGCCAGCAAGGAGGACCCTCAACTGAGGAAGAGCAGATGACAACCCCTGATGGGACAAGCTATGCAACACGTCATGACAGCTCTTGAAGACAAGCTATACTGTGGTCAGTCCTTACCAACCCCAGACCATGGGAGCAAGAGGTGGGGCCTGTGCCAAGACTGGAAGTGCCCTCAGAGATTCCCATGCCGCCTCACGCAGCTCTGCCACTCAGCCATAGCTTGTGTTTGTGTGATACTGGTGTGTAAGCAATGAAGATGGCAAGTGAGTCTAGAGAGCAGGCATGGACCCTTGCTTGGCCAACAGGGTGGGTTTTCCCAAAAGGATATACACGATGGGTCGGGTTTGTATACAACTCCACAGAAGGGTGATGTTCACCCATATATTAGAATTGGGGGGGAAATAAATTATGTATTTTATTTATATATAGAAAATAATAATAATAATTATAATTATATTAATTATATATATATTATATAAAATATATTATAGAGTTGTCACGTTCTCCATTTGTACTCTGATTCATGGTACCTGCATCCCTGGTGGAAACTGATAGAAAATTTGATATTTGGATCCTCCGTGTACTCAAAAATGAGTAGGAAGAAAATGAAAACCAAAATGTTTACAGAGATATCAGACCTCAATGAAAAATATTTTAGCTTTCAGTAGTATTCCACTTGTTTCCTCAAGTGATTCAGTGCTTTAAATAAATAGTTTTGATTGCCTCAAGTGTTCTAAAGAAAAACATTTGGATTCCAGTGATATTCAAGAACTAGAGTACAGATAAAACACTGTCTATTAAACTAGGCAGCTAATAATAGATTCTTTTATGAGTCAAGTTGTAAGTTTTTGTGGTCTCCTCAGGAGCTTCACAGGAAAAATTTATGGGATCTGTGAAAAATACCTGTTCACAAGCTGTGTCTAAAAAAAGAAGGTGGGAACAGGTTGCACCATTAAGCCAAAAGAATGATGCATTTCTTCTGGAATGCCTAAATGACAGTAAAATTATTCTGCAAAATATACAACATTTAAAACATTGGAAGCACGCAGCAAAGTCTCAGCTCATTCGGTTGAGCTGAGTCAACTAGTTCAGACATTGCTGCATAAACGTAAAGAAATATTTACATACCTGGAGGCAACACAACACTTTTAATATATTTTGCAGATCTATCTGTCTCTGCTTTCCCTGGTTTAAGAACCAGAAGATATGAAGGTGTGATACAATTTGTATTTTGGTATATGAAATGCCATCTTACGTGAAGTGATGAAATGATGAAAGGTGGGATTCAACAAAGCAGTACAGTGAAGGAGTCCTACTAAATTTACTGATACAGACTCTGTCTGGAAGATTTTTTCATTGACTCTCTCAATGGAGAGACTCAGTTGCCTTTTTCATTAAGACAACATTTTTTTCTATACACCTACAATTTATGTGGATGTCCATCTAAAATAGGCAGACTGGATCCCAGCCTAAAATTCTAATACTCCCAATTAGCACAGTCACAATATTGTGCCTAATATTTAAGGACCCAATCACCCAGTAATTCTCCCTGTTACAACTCTGCATCTTCTGCCCAGTCCATAGTGCCCAGATGAACTTGATTTAATGTTGGACTCTGTTTGCAAGAAGACAACAACCTTGCCTAACTGCACACAAAATTAGACCTGCTGGGGACTGCCCATTACAGAACTCTTTCATGCATCCATTGAAGCTGTTCAAATCAGTCAAATACAATTAAATGAAAACTGATAGCAAATATCTCATGTTTGCCAAGGAGGAATAACTTTAACTGCATATCTCTAGAAATATAGCACACATCCAATATCAAACATTTATACTGATGCTAATTCATGTGCTGCATAATGTTTTCCACTTTGATGATTATAAATTACATACTGTAACATAACAAGTTGAGAAATGTGCCATCCCAGGAGTAAGAAAGGGAAAACATAACAGCATTCACCTGCCAGTTTTAACAGAGAGGTATAACAAAGAGCAGCTATATATATATATTTTTTAAGATCATCACTTCAAGGCTGCAGCTGTTTTGTTCTGCCATATTTAAAAAGCCAGAGAGGCATGCAGAGGAGAAATATCTGTAATCTTAAATCCTGCTGGTCTGGTAGGTTCCTACCTATTTCGCAGGTCCCTGGTGCTGTCTGCCATATGCAGATGAAGACATTCACCCATGAGCTTCTGAGGAGATGGGAAGTACAAACACATTTGGATTTCTACCTGCCATCACATAATGTTGCCAAACCAACAGGGGTGACCAACCTCTTGTGGTTCAAAATTGTTTTTTTAAATGCATCTCCGTCCATCAATGTTCAAGTCCAAATGTAGCATGATCCTCAAGGATTCAGCTTTGACTTGTTTTTCTACTCATGCGTTACTATAAAAAAATTGAGAAATGATGACAAATCAGTGCCTGGAACACACACAAAAAAGGAACAGCTTTTGTTTTCCTTTCGTAGTATTATACTGACCTTGGGAAGGAGAAAAGCCTAATTTCAATACTGTAGGATCTAAAATTATGAGTAAGTATGAGCAAATGAAGTCAATACAGGATGAAGAGTGCCTACCTTCTTCTGCAGTGTCTAACACTGGATGAAAGACAGAGCAGCCTTTCAGAGGCAGGTAAGTCTCCCACAGGTGACACTGGTACTGCAGAAAGTTCCCACAATGCCTCCTTTGCAAGATGGTGCATGCTTCTGATCACCCCGTTAAAAAAGATGTTATTTCACTGAACAACAGCTGAGATGACTCAGGTTTTGGATGATGACCAGTGTTAATCTGGGGCAGCAAGATGAGGCAGTGCATCTTTGAACAGTAGACCGAGGCAAATCAAGTGAAAAATGCTCAACCCTGGCCATTTAAATTGTGGAAAAAATTAGCAGAACAGATTCTGGTACTAATACTGGAGTATAGGGCTTTATGTCACAGAACTGACACTGATGTATGTCTAGGTGAAACAAAATTTTATCTGCAGAGGAAGTGGCCAATTTGTAACTCAGATCATCAGAACACAGAATAATATTGTCTGAGAACAAACCAACCTGCTAGCTTCTTCCTAGCTGAGTTAAAATGAGACTACCTAAAGTCAAATGTGTTTTAGTAAATCAAATGTTTGCAGAGGCCTCTGGTCAGATAAAAGCTATTTTCAGATACATTGTTAATATTTACAGTCTGAGAGAAAGACATGAAAGACATCCTGAGACCTCAGTTTTCTCTGTCACAAAACACAGATTTTAAGAGAGGTATCCTGAAATCAAGGTTTCAGAATTTATCCATCAGAGACCATTCACTGCTTCTGCACAAAAGCGTAATGGACACTTCCCAGCAATGTGGCCTTTAATGGGAAATTAAGCTTCCACAAACTCAACATTTTATGCAAGAAAAATTTAATTTTGCTCAAAGTATTCAGGTTTCCTTTGGGAAAATCAAAACAAAATATTTTCTTCACTGTATTGGCTTGACCTAAATCAAAATGTTTCAATTTATTTTTTAACCGATCAAGAATATTTTATTTCAACTCATTTTGACTTGAAACTGCCTTTGGCTTTGGTGTTATGCTGGATATAAATTGTCCAGGAGAATAAGGGAATTGACAATTCACATCACAGCCAGCTCACAAGTAAACATTTTTAATTCAACAATATTAAAATGTTACATTTAGATCAAAAAGACTGGAGCAAAATATTTGGATACTTCCAAACTGAATTTCTTCAAGCTTTTCCTTCTGTGAAAAATTTTTGATCCGTGGGGGAAAAAAAATGTTTAAATAGTCAGAACTTCACACAAGAGAGTTTTTTTTTCCAACTCTACTCAGCCCACAAATCATGACATCAGTTTTATGCCACAGCAACTCCACTGAGCTCCACTGGAATCACATCAGCCTAAAATTTGTATCACATGCAACAGCACTGATCTCAGGGCACACATTTAGTCAGATAAAAGATGTGCCTTATGGTGTCCTGAGTTCACACTCATATTTTCCTCCTTTTTGGGATTGTAAATACACAGAGGAGATGGAGATCCAGGCTGATCTCTTAGGTTATGGTGCCAAACACCTTCTCATGTACTGTTATAGGAAATGGTCCTAAAATCTGCAGTGGGACCTTGACTTATAAATAATGTATCAAAACAGAGAATAAGGCTCATTCTCCTCATCACTTTCTATCTTTTTGCAAGGATGGCAGAAATATAGGTCTTAGATGTAATTATTTTATACCTACACAGAGAAGCAATGTTGTGAGGAAAAAATAATAATGGTGAAAGAATATTAATGTTAAACCTTGAAGGAAATGGTGGGAATATGGTAACAATGAGACATGCAGTTTACAATAGGGTTAATTACAGTAGCCTCAAGTTTAGTTAAAGCTATTATCCCAGTGGGGTAGTGTCTCGTGCTTCGCAGAAAGCATCTAACCCTACATGCTAGGTGAAGGGAGTGAAATAGAGGCAGTTATGGTGAGAATGACCAGGGAAGGTGAAGCCCTTCATGGTGGTCTGCTCTGCCATGTCACCGAGTTGGGAACTGAGGGCCTCAGTTTCTTTTCCTCTCAGAGCTGCTATGTGAGACACATGTTTTTGCTGGCTTTCCCCACTGCTGCTGGGCCTGCAGGAGCACCAGTGGGGAACTCACGCCCTTGGCCTCAAGCCTGCAGTTTGGGCTGACTTTTCTTAGATGCCAAGCAGAAGCTGAGAAAGAAAAAGCGTACATCGATTTGCCTCTCCTGTCCCAGAAATGGCAGTCTACCCAGCTTCCAGCAGAAAAGATCCAGCTTTGAAGCCAGAGGGCCTAGGAGGCAGGGAAACAGAAAAAGTCCTATCCAACTGCATCTGCATCTCCATCCTCCCTTCTCTTGCACATCCTTCCCAGGCATCTTCCTGAGCAGAGCTGATGCAGTAGCAGCATGCTGAGAGGTGATGGCAAAGCATGGTAGATGTGGGATAAAGAAATCTAGTGTCCCACTCCATGCACTGTGAAATGAGAGAGAGGATAAGGGAAGAGGAGAGAGGAAGAACCTGCACCTGCACCCACAAACTGGAGCAGCAGCGAGAGGGGGATGTAAAGAGGCCACATGGAAAACAGCTCCTGTCCAGGCTGCCTGTCCACCTTCCCTGCATGCACACATGTGAGTGGTGTTCCCACCCTCACCATAGCCCAGGTTAGCCAGAAGAGCTTTTCCAGTTACGGTGCTTGTCCTTACACGGGATGAGCTACAGGAAGTACAATAACTACTATTTTAACCCTTAGCCCAGTACAACCCATTCATGAAGGCACTCATAAAATTGCCTGTGTTCCTAGACTTCTTTTATTGTGTTATTTTTATTGTGTTATTTTATTTCTGCGTTAGCCTCCATGTAGACAAGTCCCAGATGGCTTTGATGAGAGGGCCAAACTAGCATATAAATATATCAGGAAGACGATTAGAAAAGTAAGCATGCAAGACTAAGTCCAGTACTTCTTCTCAAAAGAAGTGGATTTCAACAATAATAGAAAGAGAAGCTCAGAAATACATAGCCTTCAAGATATGTGCAGAGCTGTTTAAGAAGGACACAATATTGCATTTTTCTTCTGTGTTCTTTCCTTTGTTTTGTTTTCTGCTTACGTAAGGGATGTCCTGACTTCTGTTAAACTGCAGTCTCTTCATAACAGGAACAATTTGGGGGAACAGACCCTTTCTCTTCAATTGTTAAAGGCCTATGTGTTTTAGAAGCCACAGAAAGAATAGGATGTGTTTAGGGAGCGGAACAGCCTATAAAACACCAGGAGTACTGTACATCTGTCCAAAAGTCATGGATTCATGAGTCAGTGAGGCAAAAATAAGAGATAAACCACAGCTTCACTTGGGATTGAATAGAAAGTCAAGCAAGCATTTGCAGGTGGGGATAGACAGGGAAGTTTGGACAGTTTATGTTATTTTTACATATATTTGATATATATTTGCATATTGTAGATTGCTTAGTATTTATTACACTTAGAAATTATAATTAAATGGAGTTATTCCAACTTCCCCTTCAGCCACAACTTCTAATATTTGGTTCTCATTCAAAAGCTGCTTGTCAAAAGCAGCCCAGGCTGAATCAAGACAGACATCCATTTTAAAGCAGAGATCCCCCAGAACAACACGCCGGCACCACAGTGTTACTCACCATGGGATTTTCAGTGCCAGGATCTGTGTCCACAGGGAGGACAAAGGATGTTGGTGCTGCAGCACATGGCTTGCTTGGGATCATCACCCATGGACAGCAAGGGTGAGAGATGCTGCTCCTGTGCATTTTTTGGAAATGTCATGTCAACCTATTCTCTCTTCACTGCAAAGGAATGAGTCAGGAAGGTCAAGAGATTTGGAAATAAGCTTGCCTGTGGAGTGTACGTCGAGAAGAACGCAGCACTGTTTAGTTATTTGTTCTGGTTTGTAATAACACAGCTCTGATTCACATCTCCAGGCGCCACAGTATGAACTGCTCCAGCAATCCCTGATAAATGTAAACAGAGATACCAAATAGTAATAGTCTCGACCACAAGAAAAATTATTCACATTCCACTTGCCTCACGCTTAGTTGTCAGAATGAACTATTAGACTCTGTAGTTTTTATGCTTACTGATTGCACAAGTCACTCAAAGCACTGAGGAAGGCAATGACAAACTCAGGAAGAGGGGATTTTTGTACCTGGAATAATCTTGAGAACAGTAAGTCTGGGTTATGCAAAGTAGGTTTTCTTCCTTTTCCTCTTTTCTCTGAAATTGTTGAAAAGCTGCATTACTAGGAAGCTGAAATGTGCACCATGCCAAGCATAAAAACCTTGCCCAAGAGTACAGATTAATGTCCTACAATGTTTCCGAGCAGTGCTAAGGAACAGAGGAAAGGTTCTCATGAATCTGATATGTTGGTGCCTTCCAGCAATTAAACAGCAATACGTAGACTATTCCAGGGCCAGCTTTGTTTCTAAAGAATGTTTTATGGCTAGCTGCAGACCACATTATCACCATTTTAAGATTAGATTTCACTTAATTTACATAGACTGGGATCCACTGCAGTTGCCTTTGTTCTTGATGCAGACACACTGCCTGGGATTGTAGGTCCCAGGGTGTAAGGTTCTACCACCATCTGAGCAAAAGATCGTTTCAAAATTGGTTATCATAGGACTTACAGTTTTCCAGAACTGCTCATCTTTAGGAAAAACAATGGTCAAGATTGACTTTAGACATTAAAGAAAATTTTTTAATTGTATCTCACTGTGATTTGGCTTTCAACACAGAGTACAAGCTCAGTACTGCAAGGAAACAAGAGCACTCTGAAAGCCAAGGCACCTTCATTTCACCAGGTTCAGCAGAAGAAGGTTGGATTCCCATTGCTTGCTTGGCTCTACCCCTATAAAGTTAATAAATGAAAGGGAAACCATTGTCAGGCTTTTAGGGGGTTGTTTTAGTAAATAAAGATCCTGAGGTAAATAATACAATATACTTGTTCTCAGTAGCACATCCAACATACTTTGGTAGAAGAGATCAGAAGATCACAGTTTTGTTTCTAACATACTGGCCTATGACTTTAACGTACAAAAGTGGTTTCTGACTCATCCACATTTTTCACATACATCCCTAGGAAAGACATTTCATCTACCTGTGTCTCAAATTCACATCTGTCAGATGGTTTTCTGGGAGGATGGAATAGTGATCAGAAAGCACTCAGCCTTTACCATGATGTGCCTACAGCCAGACCAAAGGAGATGGTACAATGCCGTCCTGAGGAGCTTACAACTGTATCTGCAAAGGTCTTAGGCATGGCAACATCCAGCTGTTCACACTTAACCTTTTAAATTCCTGATACCCAGAGTAGAACTACAGTCTTAAGTTAGACATCTGAGCACAGGAAGGGTGAAGTATCTCAGAGTGAGATTCACATCACAGCGGTGAAGCAGGAGATGAAGCTAGTCAGTGAAAAATAGGAAGGTGCTAGACAAAATTCTGCCTCTTTCTACACTTCAGGTATCTGCTTCAAGCCTACAGGGAGGTACAGGTGTGAAATCTGGATTCACAAGCCTTTTATACACAGCCTATTTATTAGTGTATTCATGCAAGAAAGGGGAAGACCAGGTCCTAAATCTGCAGGAGGAAGGCACACAAGCTCTGCCTGGGGAAACTGGGCCACCTTGCAGTGAAGATTTACTCAGCCAGAGGGAGAGCTCTGCCAGGGGCACCAGCCTCTAACTCACAGCTAGGGTTACAAAAAGTACCTCCCGCCCAGGACTGTTACATTAAAGTGTGATTAGAGCCTAGAGGAAGCCATGTTCAGGACACCTGGGTTCTTCAGAAAGGATGGCATCCAGCCCAAGCCAAGAAGAGGGGTCCTGGATCCCCTTCTGCACAGTAGCTATGCTTCAGCAAAAGTGGAGCACACTCCCTGTGGCTGATCTGTACTCTTATGTCGGGGGCGTCACCACGGCCGACATCAGCTGAGCCCTCTGAACCAGAGACACCCAGTTCACTCAGCGAACGCTGTAACCATGACCCTTGTTAAAGGAGAAAGGGAAAGGGCCTCTCCTGGCTCTTGAGTGGGATTGCCTGGAGAAATATTTCATGCTAAATTCAGCATTATCATCCTTCTCTACCAGCTTGTGTTGTCTGACAGCCCTCTAGCCTCACCTATGGTATCGGGAAACCTTGGTGTTGGGGTGATTCATTTCTGAATCTCAAAGGCCTGTGAGTAGGAACTACTGCCTGGTTGCTCAGTCCTGCTATGGGGGCTGTTGAGTCCTGCTACGAAGGTTGTTGGCCTGAGCTTACTTGGTAGCAAAAAGCAGTCCCAAAGGAGATTTACTGTAGAAGAGTTAGTGCCTCAGAGATGCCGATGGGCTTTGGCAGGCATTCCCAGGCTCCCTTTCATAATGTTTTGACACCTCAGGAAATTTCCACATGTCAGCTGACCTGTGATAGCTCTCCAAGTGCTCGTACTCCACTTTCAGCAAACCTCGGAAAACTCCATTGTGTTGGTGGTGCTCCACGGAGAACGAAGCTAAGGGGCTCCCGCGGCCCAGTGGGCATGCTGTGACACACTGGTTACCTCTGGAAACTTGTGCCTTTCTGAGCACACACACACCTTTTTGTATGCAGCAGTCTCCCTCTCCACAAGGAAAATCTGCAATATATTTCAGGAAGGCCAAGGGAGCACCTGGCCCCTCAGCTGAATTTTTTGGCAACCATAAGTCGCAGTGAACTGGGAGTAGGTTTCGTGCTATGTGGAAAATTAAGGAGTTGTCTAGTTCTTCATTCACGTTCTGGCAGCCAAGGTACAAGGCAGAAAGAGTAGAAGATTATTTTGTTTTCCCCTGCGCTGTATGCTATTTTGTCTTACTGAACTGCTTCATTTGGGACTCTTCTTTCAGACAGGCTGACAACAGGGGACAACTGGGGTTAACTGTAGCATCCGCCTCTTGACAAATGACAGTGACATCAGGGTGACTTTAATTTTTTATAAGTATCTATTGCCAATTTGATTACCACGTCAGCACAGTCCTGGATTTAAAACTGAAGGGGACTAAACACTAGTCCTTCCATTTAAGGCTGGCACAATTTCCCCTCTCAGTGGAAAAAGCTTCATACTTACAGTTTCCACTGGTACCTACCATCGTGAGCCTTATATTTTGTCTCTTTTAAGCCTGCATCCTGTAAAGCATTGTAATTGCATGCAGCTGTGCTTGCAAGGCATCCTCCACAAATGGAAAGTGTTCACTGAAAAAGACCCAAGCACAGGACTGCCAAAAAATATAGTGAAAAAGCTGCTAGTAGCCAAAAAGACCCTATTTGGTCTGCCCTCCTCTACCCTCCTCTGCTGTTGCTACCTCGCAGTTTATGACATCTAGATAGTGGGAGGTCTGACAAACTGAGCAAGGCAGTGAGCAAGAAATTCCATTCCTGTTGAAATCAGTAATTCCTTTGTGCCGGCTGCTCTTTCTAGAGTGTGTGCTCTCTTTTGTGTCATTTTGAGAAGGGCTCCGATATTATTATTATTTTAAATATAGCTTGCCCTGGGGCAGGGGAAATGCACAAGGAAAGAACCGGCAAGCAGCCTATCTCTCAGAAGAAAAGAGGAAGACTCACAGCACAGGAACTGGCTTCACTCAAGTGTGCAGTTTAGAAGTAAAAAAAAAAAAAAAAAAAAACCAACTATTCCAAATACCACCATTTTGGAGGCAACTGAAGAAAACGGACATAAAACTGACTAAATGTAGTGAAGGATATGGTAAATCAGGGTACAAAGTGAACCTAATTGCAGTTTGAGTGTGGACTCTGAAGTACAATGTAAGTCTTCCTTAAATTGTATTTTTTATCGTAGTACTTAGTTGCTTAATTTCCATTTTGAAGCCATGCTGGGCCAAAAGGTACAATTAGCTATAAAAATCAACATGGAGCATAATAAGTAATCTCTGATATGAGGCTGAAAATGATCCTGAAATACAACAGAAGCCAGAGACTATCAGCCATATTATGGAAGATGAACTATAAATAAAAGCATATCTAATTATTTTGAGAAAAAGATGCTGGATGGAATCTTTAATCAACTTTCTTAATAGAGAAGCGAGAGCTCTGCTGTTTTGTGTGGCAAGCTATTTTAATACTGCTGTGTTTAAAATTGTGTGATTACAGCTACCAATAGCAATAAGATGTAGCTCCAGAGGGGAGTCCTAGTGGTTGCAAAAGTTTTTTCCCTTTTATTTCTCCAATGTTTTTGCTCTCTGAAGCCTCAAGTCCACATTCTCTGTTCTACACTTTGGTTTTGCTCTTCAGCTGGATTTTCAATGTGTGCTAACAGCGGACTTCCTAGGGAACCAAAAACAAAACATTCCATCATTTGGAGTAATTCTGGTATGGTTTTTTACAGCACATTAGTGGCAAAAATACAATCAACGAAAGATTGTGTTCCACCAACTTCTGGCATGGACAGCTGAGGAATATAAAGCCTGATGGTGAGAAAGGGTGATAATCTCCTATTTTTCACTATTTATCTCACCAGTTTCGGACTTAGCAATGGATATTCTTTGTGATGAGGAGAGCTCCGTGAACCCAACTGCAAACTCCTTAATAGAACTAAATCATGAGAGAAGACTCTACAAAAATGTTAATGGACCTGCAGAGATTAATATTTCACATCTCTTTAACTTGACTGGGGACTCTGAAAATCTGACTAATCTTTCATGTGAAGCTAGCATGAGTCCACCGTGCTACTCTTCCCTGTTTCAGCTTTCAGAGAAAAACTGGCCAGCTTTGCTGACAGTGATAGTGATTGTTTTAACCATTGCTGGAAATATTCTTGTCATCATGGCTGTGTCACTGGAGAAAAAGCTACAGAATGCCACTAACTATTTTCTAATGTCACTTGCAATAGCTGATATGCTGCTGGGTTTCCTTGTCATGCCTGTGTCAATGTTAACCATACTGTACGGTGAGTATTACCTGTGTAATCTACTGCATGTATTGAGTAGCTTTAAACATTGCATGCACATGTTGTTGCTGTTATTATTTCACTCTCTTCCTACAAAGACAGTGTACCCACTCCAGACAAGGTGAAATACATAGAACTGGTTAATAGTTGTAAGGGTAGGTGGAGTACTTGAATCTTTTCTTACTTTAAATTTCTACTTACAGACATTTTAAACATTGTCCAGGACATTAGTTTACTACTCTGATTCTGACAGAACTGTCTCAAAATGCATACAAAGATTCTCTGTTCTCTCTATTCTTTCAGTTTTGTCCCTGGCTAATAATTTTCAATACTCCTAATGAGAATGTAATGTCCTGATAATTACTTTGCTCTGCAAATATGCATAGAAGCACTAATGACTACCTTTAGATTCAAAGTAGGCAGCCCCTTCATTTTTTTAAAATGAAATAATTCAAACTTTAATCATTCTCTTAACACCAATATTCTACTTAGACAGCCACTTAGCAGCAAATGCTGGAATAAATATTTTGGGAGTTAAAGAATGCATGGGAGTTAATTTTAGTAACATTTACAAATGCAAAACTAAACATCAGTTACGACTGCTTAAGAGAAGTTATTTAAGAATTAACTGAATTATGACTCACAGTTCCTACCCTTTTAGGTGATTTTTAGCAGACCTTTCTTGTCATTTTCACCAAAATCAGTTGCAGCATAGCTCACATATAGAAAAAAGCAGCAGACTATGTGCTCGACAGAAATATTAGCAGGCTGTTATCACCCCTAAACTTTGAGAAATGAATTCTTCGGTGCCACAATTGAATTGCTACAGTTCATGGAGAAGACAGGCAATGTCATGAAGAAAGCGAGGTCATCTGCGAAGACTTGTATAGCTTATAGGATTGCTTCAATACTCCAGGACTAAAGCTCTGAGCATGAGATTATAATGTTAGGGAGATTTCATCCAGAAAACCAGGAGTTTATTTCCAGCTGTCCCTCTCAGTATTTCTACACAGACTGCCCTTGATAGCATTTGTAACTGCATTTGGTGCTGGTAATAGTATAACTTTGTGATTTATTTTATTAGTGGGGCAATGACCTTTAGTGGGAAATACAACACAAAATAGAGCTGTAGGAGCAGAAATCATCTGATTTGTGAGAATAGCAAAAACCCTTTTAAATCCTGGGTGATTCCCTGAGATATGCAACAGGGACTCCTGCTGGCCAGGCTCTGCCACCGAGGAAAGAGATGCCTGAAATCCACGTTACAGAAATGATTTACACATTGAGACGCAGAATTTCCTGCACGCAGCGAAGGAGGGCAGCCGCCTGAGCCTGGCTGAAACTGTGGTCATGGGTGGGAAAGCTGCGTCCTCCCCCTTTGTGGTCACCAGCACAGAAGAGCAGCTGGTCACCAAAAACCACCAGGGAGGAAGCTTTGCCTCCTCACTCTTTTTCCCCCTGCTTTTCCCTTTGCAAAGCACTGCTCTGGACAAGAAGGAGAGCCCTTTGCAGGGTAACTCCGAGTGAAAAACCAGCCGGTGACGTGCGTGGGGTTGCAGAAGTGCTGTGCTGGTGTGGCACAGCATCAAGTCACTCTGAGGGTGACTAGTGCCCGACACAGAAGGAAACCTCCCCTGGTGCAGGAGCATTGGGGCTGAGCCACCCCAAGAAAGGCCAGCAAGCAGCCAGCTTCATGGCTGCACGACCACGTCATGTGCACTGACTGTCCTCAGTGCAAACTGGGGCCTTCACACCCGCATCGCTCTGCCAAGGCACTGCCGAGGACTGTGCAATGAGGGGACCCACCACCTACCCTGCAGGCCCTTCACATGGCATTGCACTTGTTTCCTTGCATCGGGAAGTGAGCATGTTTCCCCATCTGGAAGTGGCATGTCCACCCAAGCTGGGGACTCTGCTGGGACACCTGTTCTCACCCAGTGTCCCCCGAAGGGGGATAGTGACCAGAGGGGCCAGACTCTTCAGTGGTGCCCAGCAATAGGACGAGAAGCAATAGGCCCAAACTAAAACACAAGAAGCTCCATCTGAACATAAGGAAAAACTTCTTTACTGTGAGGGTAACAGAGCACCGGAACAGGTTGCCCAGAGAGGTTGTGGAATTCCTTGGAGATACTCGAAAGCCGTCTGGACGGGGTCTTGGGCAACATGCTCCAGGTGACCCTGCTTGAGCAGGGGGGTTGGACTAGATGATCTCCAGAGGTCCCTTCCAACCTCAACCATTCTGTGATTCTGTGATTCAGTTATGCTCAAAAGAGAGATAATTTCTTTGTTATCTAAAGTCTTACCGTTACTGTGGGCAATTCTTATTCAGGTGCCTTGGCCACCCACACCAGCCATGCCTGCCCCATTTCTGCTTACCAGAACTGCAACCTGTACCCTTTGGGCCAAGCAGGCTTCTCCATCCACTCAACAGCATCAGTCTCCACTGCAAAAAATGATACTCAGCAACACTCACTCCTGCCTGCCAAGGTGGATGTATCCATGGAACAGAAAACTCACAGAGTTCAACAACAATGTTGTTTCTCACCAGAGTAATTCGTGGGTGGCTGGAGGCCTGTCATTCCCGTCTTGGAGATTTTCACCACACCAGCATGAAGAATGCTGTTGGGATTATTGACAGATACTAACTCCCTGCTGCTGCATAAGGAAAGTGGAGTGGCTGGCTGCAGGAGTACCAGGCATTTCAAAGGGCTCCTGTCCAGCCATGTGCTGACCCTAGACATGGCCATAGTTGATGCACTTCTGCCACAGGAGGATGGTGCACAGGATCTCCTCAGTGACCATGCACTCCTTGTGACTCTCCACACCTCTTTCTTTACAGCACTTCCTTAGCTCTTTGCTCAGATGGTTTTCATAAACCTCCTTCTGATAACAAGCAGCACCCCAGCCATCCTGGCCAGCTTCGTTTCTTCGCCTCCTCTCCTCAAAGTCCTTGTGAAAAGACATCCCTTCTCACCTGTATACTACCATCTGGCTACAAGAGAAGCAAAAACTTCTCTCATCCTAGGGGCTCACTGGCCTCTCCTCCTCCAGCCTCAGTCTGAAAATGCACTGACTGAGTACACAGATGCACGAGCATCACTTGCCTGTCCTTTGGCTGGGGCTCCCTCATTTGAGCTCCAGGACCTCATGAGCTCCCATGGACCACAGGAAATCCTGGACCTCACAAGCCTTTCCCTGCCTACCAACTCTTTAAATTGCAGCCACGTCTTTCCTTGGTTATGTGGAAGGGTGAATTGGACATTAGCCAGACCACAACACATGGCAATAGTGCCCCACACCGCATGCACAAACCATGCCCTAGGGCCTATCTGGAGGATGTTATGTACACACCTCCTCACTATTATTGCATCCACAGCTGGCTCTGCTCATCCAGCTCCCCATTCCTTGGCCCTGTAGCCTTCAAGCTTATCAGAAGGATGTTGTTTATCCCTGTCCCAGCCAGGCTTAGAGAGAGGACAAGTGGTGAGGACATGAAAAAGGTGTTCTCAAAGGCCACTGAGGCAAGAGAACACATGCATGTTGCCAAGTGCAAAAATATTTTATTGTCAAGTAGAAAAACTTTTCCTTGCGTAAATTGGCCTGGCCTGACAGGGAGAGGCTGCTGGCAAGATGTGCCCCTGAATGCCAGCCCTCAGTTAACAGCACTCCAGAGACTGGATTCCCCATTGGAAGACTAGAAAACAAGAGAAAACATATCCATAAATGCTGACTGGCTTGTTAGGGTCAGCTCATATTACCACAGTCCAAGAGCATGGAGAAATAGGTCTCCCTATTACTGAGAACGGATTTAATTAGACATGGATCTAGCTCCTCCGCCTCTCCCTCTGTTCCTTTTCTTGCAGATCTTGTTACACCAAATCTCCAAATGAGACAGGCAGTCTGTGAAAAACTAGCACGTTATCACAACGCCAGCTTTGGCATTGCCCCATGCAGCACTGCCAAGGGCAGCTTGGGTAACATGCTCTAAACCAAACCACCACAACTGCAAAACTTTCTCCAGGAGAATTTGGCAGTGGGTTCCTGCAGAACTAGAAGGGCCTGTGAACAGGGGTCCTACAGAGCTCTGCTTAGCCTGGGTCCAGTCAATACTGTTCTTAACAATTTGGATAGTGTAGAGAGTATAAGCTTACATAGTTTTCCAAAAGCACCAGGCGGGGAGAGGCTGCAAGCACTCAGAGGGACATGATCAGCTTTGCCTACAATGGTCTGGACCCCTGAGGAGAAAATCTGAAATGAACTAATGAAATTCAGTGAGGATAAATGCAAACACACCCACATAGGAAGAAGATATCAAACAAACTACTACAGGGGAAAATTGTCTAAGCTGCAGGAAAAAATGAACAAGATTTGGGGGGCAAAATGGATTGTAAACTAAGTATGTGTCAATAGTATGTTTTTTTATACAAAAGGCTATCACCATTTCAGGATGTATAAGGGCATTCCCTGTAAGACCTGTGAAGCCATCTTCTAGTCCACTCAGGAGTCAGGAAGCCTTTGCAAAAGTACTGAATTCAGTTTTGTCCACTCCACTATAACCAAGATGTAGATAAATAAAAGAGATTCCAGGGCAGAGAAACAAGAAGCACAAAAGTTCTAAAAACATTGTCTGTAAGCAAAAGATAAAGAAATTGGCTTTGTTTAGTGTAGAAGAGAAAACGAAAAAATAAGCCAAAACATGATAGCTATCCTCCAATAGCTTCCAGGAAGGATGGTAATCAATTATTCTTCATGACCAGTGAAAAGAACAAGGAGAAAAAAAAGTTTAATTTGCAGCAAAGAAGATTTAGGTTGGGTATTGGTAAACACTAATGCATTTGCTTTGGATTATTCTTTCTGGAGGAGCCTATCTGTGCTCACTGATGATACACAGAGTAACCTCCTTATTAAAGTGCGTGGTCGGTGCCTAACGATAGGTGACATAAATATCACTTGAATATAACAAAATACATTTCTTTGGTGTTCCTCAGATGCCACTAAATCTAAAGTTTCTGCCTCAGACATTTGAAAGTTTTGCATTTCAGGAGGTGCTAATAAGACAGTAATTACATGAAAAAAAATACTAAAAGAAAAGTGAGAACTGTCACGTTTACAATGACAAAACTGTGCATCTTTCCTTAACTTTGCTGCCAGAAATGGTTAATTATGGCATCAAACATTATTCACATACATAGAATTTTAAAAAAAGAAAAACAAAAAGGCATCTAGCCTGTAGGCTGGTGTTATGGAAACTATTAGGCTCGCCGCCACCATAACAGGGTCCGACCCTAGGTTCCCGCTGAGGCAGAAGTTCTGAGTCAGATTGGAGAGAAATAAAATTTAATGATACATGTGCAGTAATTACAGCTCGAGCTGGGTGCCTCTGAAGAGGGACCCCAAACAAAGAAACCCCTGGGCAATTATACCCTTACAATCTGAATTCCCCACCCCTTAAGCAATAGTTTGGACCAATAGTAGTAGTTAGGTCTGGGTTCTTCCCCTTCTTCCTTGGGCCCCTTCACTGTCTCTAGGCAGGCTGCTTCTTTTCTTATCTTCAAGGTCTGCTACTCCTGCTGTCCATGTAACTTCTTTATCCCTTCAGCTTGAACCAGCTCTGGGGCCCCCTTTTACTTATCTAGGTAAAAATTCACAGCTTGAGGCCTAAGGCTTCAGCAAATTTAGCTACTAATGCTAAGCAAGTTATGCTAAGCGATTAATTCTAGACAGCTTCATTCCGATATTCTCTAACAGCTAGGAAAGAAGCAGAGATATCCCCAAAAGATGAAGGTTTAGAGGGGTGCAAGCAAATGAAAAAAATACAAGGGACTCCTAAAATAGGAAGTGTCAGGCAATTTCTTTCAAAGGCATCACTTACTGTAAACTCTTCCTAGAAAGATATGTGCTATATGACCAACACAACTAGACATGAATATGTCACATTTTTTTAGCTGATGTCAGCTTTCTCTTGTGCAGGATATACATGGCCTCTACCTACTAAGCTCTGTGCTGTTTGGATCTACTTGGACGTGCTTTTCTCCACTGCGTCCATTATGCATCTCTGTGCCATCTCACTGGATCGCTATATTGCCATTCGAAATCCCATCCATCACAGCCGCTTTAACTCAAGAACCAAGGCTTTCGCAAAAATAATTGTTGTTTGGACCATATCAGTCGGTAAGTGAGGCAATATTTCAGCATGTAATTGCAGATTTCTAGCTTTTGAGAGGATTTGACATATCTATTGCAGCCTAAAACTGTATTCTCAACCAGCAATATTTTGTTTGCCACAGTCTAAGAAATGCTGTAATGTAGTAATTATGCAATAGAAATCAACAGTGCCAATGGGATTTGGAGCAGAACTGAGCAGCACTGTCACAGAAAGAATATACATCAGTACTAGAACGACTGTGTTCAGATTTGTTTTAAAGATGTGTTTATTTCCCATATTGATTATCCATCATTACCTTAATATGGGAAAAGAAAAAATGACTGGAAGTGAAAAAAGATTTCCCTGTTTTACTTAAGTCAGTTGTTCCTGACTTCTCATGAAGGTAATTTGCTTAAAGATGTCTCCTACAGGCAGATCTTTTCTGTCTTTCTTGGGGCACAGGGTGGGGTATTTATCCCATCCCATTTAGGATGCATTAGATATTCTACACATACCATAGACAAGAGAGCTTCCCCACAGGACAGTTCAGAGCTGCAGCCTGACATAGGTGCCCTAAATCACTCACCAGATGAATCTCTCTTTGCATTGGCTTGAAATTAGGCTTGGAAGTGTCACCTGGAAGCAGCATCTTTGGTCCGAAGCTGTTTTATGGCATGGGAAGTGGAAAAAGTTTGGTCTCTGATAACTTCAGGGATTTGCTCATAGTCCTAAGGCAATGATTCTCAAAAACGTTGAAAGCATGTGGGTCCCCTTCTGGCTCATCTGTTTTTGTACAGCCCCTGAGTATCGGCAGCTCACTTACTCAGAGGCAAGAGAAGTTCACTCTCTTGCCCTGAAAGAGATGACTGTCGCCAGTGATTAAAGGTAATTAGCTGCTTCCCTGGCTAATATAAATTATTGTGAGTGGTAATTGTAGCCTGTTATTCTTTCGAGGGGAAGGAAAGGAGATAAGACCTAATGCTGCCTCCTGTCTGCCCCTTTGAATTCTTCCTTGGTCCCCCACTTGATCCTGGCTCAGTGTCTGAGAAAAAGCAGTCCAGGATATTTAAGGCTTAAAATAGCTGTATCTTCTGCAGTACAGAAAGAGATGGTGAGAGCCCTCTCTCAAGGAGAGGACAGTTCTGCGTGTTCCGTCGCGGAGAACTGGCTGGGTTTAAAAGCGTTACGTGTGGCTCTGGGGTACATTCAACTGAACAGATGTAGATGTCAACACAGGCCAGATGAATTGCACCCTAAAAATACCTAGTCTTCTATTAGCTATAAACGAAGCCTAGAGCGTCTTGCTCGGATGTAGATGTCTTCATTTAGATGAGATGAATCACACCTTACATTTCTACAGTCACATTTTTTACTGGCCCAGTAAAAAACATATTACTTGCTCTGTCCAGTTTTTCCAGTCTAGGATCTCTCTAACTGCAAACATTTTCAGTGTATTCTCCTTATAAAAAAGTCAAGCATTCATTAACTTTGTACTTATTGGGTTTGTCTGTATCTATGTGTGGTGCCTGTGGTTAGTGGTCCCTATTCATATAACTCTGAAAAACACAACTCCTGACCTTACTGGAAAGCACTCAAGTGTGGCATAAGTGAAGAGGACAGAGTCCTACTTTATTGTGGTTGGATAAGGACAAATGTAAGGTAATGATGGATGTTAGGAAAACAGGTGGGCTGATAGGGTAAAATCCACCTCACTCACATATTTAATGTCACCAAAACAGCAAAAGGCATGGAGAGATGAGCTGAAGGAAGAAGAATCGATGCCTAGCCCAGCCTAGCAACTGTGTCATGGATGATTTCTGGCAAATGTGATGTGCTTTGGAAGAAAGACAGGGAAGCAAACGCACAACAAGCTACAAAAGCTGCTGAGCTGCCCATTGCCTGGCCAGACTGAGTTTGCACCATGGCTTATTGCTATATGAAAGGAATAAAGAAAAATACCAGTAGTATAAGGAATCTTGACAGATCCCAGACCTCCCATGCGACTTAGTGCCAATCAGTTATCAGCCCTGTCCTCCTCATCTGCCATGATCTGACCACAGTAAATGGTTTCTGAAGAAAGAGGTGCTTTATATATCATTTACTAACAGGAAATTGTTTCTGAATAAAGATGTGCTTTATCTATCATTTACTAATCTCCAGGCTCTCAGCACTACTTATAGTAGCAGGGCTATAAATTACTTAACTCTCTGCATTTTCACATAGCTACAACTAGCACAGGCAGAGCCAGTGTCAGGCACAATGTGCTCTCTGCAGCGTGCACAGTGCGGTTGCCATTTCACTGGGAAATTCTGAGATGTAGAAGTTTCTCAAAGTTTTGCCCTCCTGTCTCACTTCAGATATCCTTTGCCTCCCCCTTGCTGATAAAATTTGCAGCTGAGCTGGCACCCTGGTTCCTCCTGTGAACTTCCATGATGTATGTGATGGAGAGTGAAAGAGTGAGAGAAAGAAATGAAATGCACCATGTTCCCCTGCACAGAGGCTCACTTCACCTGGTGAAGAGGGGGAAACCTGTCCATCATAACATCTCTGATAGCTCCTTCACTCTCAAAATCCTTAGTGTGTTCTTCTTCATAGTCTCCTTCAATCATTGCTTTTCCCAGGCTGAGAGTCCCTATCTATTTAGTCTCTGTTAGGGTGGAAGGATCCCATGCCCAAGTGGTCTTTGCACCCTCCTCTGCAGCTTTTCCAGTACTTCTACATCCTCTTTGAGACACAGATGGACAGACTGTAGTATTTAAGATGTGGCCACACTGCAAATTTATGTGGTGTCATAACTTTTTCTGTTTTGTTATCAATTCCTACCTTCATAAATCCTTACATTTTGTTTGTCTTTATGATCATCCCTGAACACTGAGCTGATGTTTTCAGCTCAGTGACTCCAAAATCTCTTTCCTGAGCAATAATAGTCAATCTGGCACACGTAGGTAGGGCCGTTCTCCCCCACCCCACATGTATGTACAATTTTTTGCTTCTTAGCATGCAATTTTTCCTGTTCCTTTATTGTCCATTAGCTGAGGTTTATGGGGACTTTCTACAATTCTCTACAACAGCTGTGTGTTGTCAGCAAATTTACTCACCTCAGTTCCACCATCTATGCAGACAATTAATGAATGGGCTGAACAGCACTGGTCTAACACAGATGGCTGTTTGATGCTACCACCCATAATCCTCACTGTGAAATGAACCATTGAGCCCTACTCTTCGTCTTCTAACACAACCTTTTTCTACAAAAGGATCTTTCTTCTTGTGCCATTAGAGTTTAATTCTTTAACAGCCTTTGATCAAATAGTATTGTCAGAGCTTTCTGGAAGTCCAGGTACATTGCATCAGCTGGATCACCCTCATCTCCTTGCTCATTGACTTCTCAGAGGAATTCGATTTGATCTGTGGGGCATGGCTTGCTTTCTCTGCAGAAGTTCTCCTGATGCCTCCCAGTCTACCAATGCCTCTTTCATTATGACTTCTATTAATTTACTTAGGTAATAATGCTTTTATTCATTAAATTTCCTTTTTGTTCATTGAATTTTTAATTTTTCTTTTATTCATTATTTTTTAAATTTTACTATTATTCACTAATAATAACAATTTTATTAAGTGAATCTAACCCAAAGCCCATTCAATCAGTGATCTTCCTTCCATTGGCTTCAGTGACGTGTGGAATATTTCAAATACAAATAACATAAGAAAGGACAGACAATTTCACTTACGTGACTTCTGAAATCTTGACTTTTTTAGTAAGAAAAATTGTACTAACATTTATTTTTGCATTTAGTGGCTGCATTTAGCCAGCAGTCCTTCTTTCACTAGACCATGTAATGCCACAGGCAATTGGTTTAAAATGGATTCTAATTACTGTAACAGATTCTAATCGTGTCTTTAATTCTTAAATCATCCAGTACCCACAGTGGCTGGATAATTAGATTATTTGTAGCTGTTGAAAGAAAAAGCCCATTAAACCCTGAAAAATATTCCATTTGTTTTAAAGCACAGAGGTCATTACTGAGAACAGTTGTAAAAAAACCAAGCATTTTCCCTCTGTAGGAAAATTAGAGCTGAATTTATTCAATAGCATTTAGCTGGAATCTACAGAATTGTAAATAAAGCCTAAGCTGAAAAATACAGGTAAAACGCCTTTGAGTTCTAAGTGGGCCTAACAAATATATTGCTTTGTAAGAAGCCAAAAATACAGCATTCTCTCCTTCAAAAATCCTCAAAAAAGCTACATAAAGCAGTTAAAGTCATGACTGTTAAGTTCTTATATGTATCATTTCTCAGTCCTTATTTCTCTCTACTCCTCTGTTAATGGTCTAAGTCATGGGAAGCTTAACGAAGCCCAAATTCTCTCAGCTGAGTTTTCTCTTCTCTTATCATTTCTTGCTCAGCCTACACATCTGTTCATTGCCTTCAGGCAGTCTCTGCTCTCCCCAGTCACTAACTTGGATTTATTCAGTACTTTTCATGCAGAAGAAAGTCCGAAGTGGAGCTGGACGAAGCTAGTGTAATATCTCCCATAACATATCTCTCCATAATTTTGCTTTTGCTTTAGAAGCTTCAAAAATACAGCTACTGCAGCATGCGAAGCAGCATCCTCCAAAGTGCAGAGCAAAAATGTTACCTGAAGGTGTATGAAACACACCCAGTGCAACTTACTCCTCTGATAATTTGCAAATGGGAAGCTTTATGCTGATGCAGAGGCTTACATTTTCTTCTCAGGCCACCTGCAGAACAGCTCCTCTGCTGACTTCTAGCTGTCCTGCAGAGTCGGAAGGGCCAGAGAAGCAGTGGGGATGTGGTGAGTACAACTATCATGGTCTCCGGATTGTGGTTTGCTGACAACTTTGGCCTCCTTTGGCTCAGCAGCCACTTAGTTCTGTCAAGGACAGCATTCATTTGAAATGCCTTTTACTGTTTTTAAAAGACAAGAATAGCCAAGAGACTGCACGTTAGGATCCACCACTTCCTCCACTTCTTCCGTATGACTTGCTTATATCTTGCCAATTCATTCAAGTCTAATGTAGGGAGAGTCTGGCATAGGAAAAGACCACTTATAAAATGGAATATACTGCCAAAATATGTAAAATTGCAAATAATTACACATAATGCTGTTCTTCCATAGCAAGAATTTGCAGGTGAGCACTCAAATTAGGAAGTGCTGGAGATAATCTTGAAATATCTGCTACAATACACTCTTTATCATGCAGTCATTGCCTTTGCTTCCATTTCTTCTAACTTTTGGAAACTTGGCTTTACATTCTTAGTGGTGTTTATCATTATTTCCCCAAGTTAACATTTCTATTTTTTTTCACGTACTTATGAAAGCATCTCCCAGAGAGTGAGCACACTGATTGCTCTTTTCAGTAGGAGGATCTCAAGGGCAAACAGTATATTTTTTTGATTTGAACAGTCCCCTGGGACATGCTCCATATGTGGATGTAGATACCACCATAAAAATAAAATGCCATAGGTATTGTCACAAATTGTAACACAACATACAGAGAAAATTGCATTAACTATAATGAATGGCCACAACACAAAATTTCATAAGCACAATATTAGAGTTTCATCAGCATCTCACAGCACTAGGATCTTTGTTATTGTATTATTTTATAGAGACACAATCTATGAGGCTCAATAGTCAGTAATAGTTATGCCAGTAGGGAGTTCCTTTCCTTACTAATGACCCCACCAGAACTGACAGCTAATTAGTTAGCAAGCACTTCATTTGCAAGCTGTCTGAGAGAAGTTAACATTACTAAATGCTGTGATGCAAATTTCTGAGTTGATCTGTAAATATATTCTGGCTATGAGGTAGTAGTTAACATGGTTCTAAGACAGAGACATAAATATCATAATTACTTTGCTTATTGATGTAAATTATTCCCCCATTTCCCACTCATCAGAATCCTCTGCTTGATTTATTCTTCCCAGAAGAGCAAACATATCTCATCCACCAGACCAACAGCTTACCATAGATATCTCCCTCTCATAACCACGTAGGTTAAAAAAGCTTGCATTTTGAAGTTTTGTATGTTTTTTCAGTATCTAACAAGGAGGTGCTACTGACCTGATGCTTTTCTTTTTGAAAAAAAATGCTCAAAGGAGTGATAATGACTGAATCGCTTTCTAAATTCTTCAGATTTGGAAACAGAGAGATAAAGAAACAGCGTAAAAACCCATAGGGCCAAATTTCCAGACTGGACACAGTTAGCAACCTGGCAAACTTCTGCACAGGAGAGAATTTATTCTACAAGCACATATGTATTGTCAGATATAGAATAATTATTATGTATATAATTACCATTTTGTTCACCTGTTCATCAGAAGAAGATGGACACTTTTGCCTTTGCAAGGGCACACATACATTTTGCATGATCCTCTTCTGCAAGAAACATTCTCCTTTATAGGTGAAAAAAGGAATGAGGTCTGGTCACAACATTAATGTGTGGCTTTTCTTTCTGCTTTGCTTTCTTTTTGAGGGGAAGCTTTTAAACAGTAGAGCTGTACTTTTAATAGTATAGCTTAAACTGAGGAAGGAACCTGGTTAATCAAGGAACTGATGACAGAATTTGTTCATTGTCTTCTTTTTTCTTTATTTTTTTAAAATTTTCCTTTGCTTTGAAGACCATAAGGACCATGTTCTTCTTCACATTGAAACTACTGCCAAACAACCATTAAGTTCAATTGGACTAGACTGGTCCTATTATCAGGTCTCTTTGAATGGATAAGTAACTGTTCTTGGTCTGCAATAAGCCCTATAATCAGCAAGTCTCTCTTTGTAGGATGCTTCAGAATAAATGTAATGTAAGGAAAAAGGCAGTCACAGTACAATGCCTATTGTAAGTTATTCCTCCTTCTCTGAAAGGCTATACTTTTTAGCCAGTTGTGTATCTAGCACAATGTGCATTACATACAAGAATCCAGAATGCACAACCCTGGAGTGGGAAGGACGAGCCTGGGTCCCACTGCGGGACAGCCCAGCTGCAGAAACTGCCAGGTGAGGTGTTGCAAAATGCAGGAAGGACAAGTTCACAGGCCTTCTCTGATCTTTTTCCAGTAGATCTCTGCAACGGTATATAGCCAAAAGGGGATCCAGTATTGACTGAGAAATTGCTTGAGCATCTATAATCAGAGGAGCTGGGATTTCTGCATAGCAGAAGCCACATGCAATATAAATAAGCAGAAAAGAAATGCACAAGGCATCATTTGGAGATTTATAAATTCTGTCATCTGTACACTGTAATTGCACTTAATCACCTTATAAATTAAAAATTGTGCTGTTAAAGTAGCACTGTAGTGCATAAAGAAATAATTTCAAGAAAAAAGTAATTTTAAGTCATT
This sequence comes from Apteryx mantelli, assembly GCF_036417845.1. Lineage (NCBI taxonomy): Eukaryota > Metazoa > Chordata > Aves > Apterygiformes > Apterygidae > Apteryx > Apteryx mantelli. The sequence goes on from NC_089978.1 coordinate 33,502,905, forward strand.
TTGAAATTGTATAGAGCAATTTCACAGCTTTTTATGTATTTTAAAGAATTAAACTTTATTAAAGTCAGGTTCTGCATTTTCTAACATTAAAAAAGAGAAATGTAGCATAGCATTTCTGCTTTTAAAGGAAATCCATTAATTTAGTCCGATTAACATGAACATTGCAAGCAATCAGACATTCAGACCGCAATTACATTTCCCCATGCATTTCTTGGCCCATGTTGCTGGCACCATTTCTAAGCTGAACACACCCCAGCCAGCAAAAGTCATCAGTTTTGTCACAGCCGAGGCAATATATTCCTAATTACTTACAACAAATGCTTGTCAGCTAATTTTTACTAAGTCCTCTAGAGTCATTGATGGAAACCAACCTGTCAAACTCCTATAACTTCCTGAAAGCAGATTGAGAGGCATCATGATAAAAGCTCTAGTTTCCAACTGATCGAAGTTGGAGCTGCATATTTCATAGTATTCAGCCCAGTGTTTATTCTGCAAGTAAATCAAACCCACTAGGAAGTTTTGTTCCCTTTTGGCAGAAAATAACCCTCATTATGATTTTTCATTTGATCTGAGCTTTGAAATGTCAAATTGACAGGTATGCCAGGATCATGGGCTGAGCTGAACTTTGAGTCAACTTAGTTAAATAGTGTGTGGTTTTATGTCTCTGGTGCACCAAGTAAGCAGCATAACTTTCTCCTTACACAAATGTGCCTGAAAGTTTTAAGTTCAATGTTCCCAGGGCGAAACAACCCTTACCTGGCACACAACTGCAGGACATGAGCAGGTCTTTTCAGCATGCAGCATAGCCATTTCTTGTTGCAAGGGTAGTTCATGTACTTATTTTTCATTTTAAAGGTGGTTTGTGACATTTAGCAGGAAGACAAATTTAGAGATTATGCTATAGCACCTACATAGCAACACATAAATGGGAAATATGGGTAGATGTTAGAACACATTGCCTTTTCATCTGCTCATTAATCCTGATATGTTCCAGATGTGACCAGGGTGCAGGCAGATTTGAAAAAAAGGGCAATTCAGCCAATGTGAAGGGCATTATCCAGTGGGTAGGCAGTGAAGTATGAAGTACTGTATCCCTAGCCATTACGTACAGACCAGTACAGGTCAGTAATCTGCTTCACTACCTGATTTTCCTTCCAAATTATACACTGTGGTGGTACATCTGCCCCAATAACTGCCCAGCCATTGGTGCAATCCCCTTTTATAACTAATAAAAAGCTGACCTTTGGTTAATCAGCAGCCTCCTCAAGCAACCACAGAAGGGGGCAAGGAGAGAAGGGACAGCGATCTGGATTAACATGGGATACAGACACAGGAGCGTGGTCAGAAACCTGGGCCATGAGGTGCAGACCCAGGCCATAGGGAAGCAGCAGGCAGAAAAAACAATGTGTCTTAGCCTGAGGTCTAGAAAGTCCAGAAGAATTACAGGGTTGGTTGCGTGTGTCCATCAGTCTTAGTGCCAAATCATCACTAAGAAAATCAAATATGAAACAACGTATGTGATAGTTGTTTCCAGTCCCTGTTAAACTGCAGGACTACACAATGAGATCAAACGATACTGTGTCCAATTTGCTGTGTCCAATTCTGGGCTCCCCAGTACAAGAGAGACATGGAGCTACTGGAGAGAGTCCAGTGGAGGGCTATGAAGATGATTAGGAGACTGGAGCATCTCTCTTATGAGGAAAGGCTGATAGAGCTGGGCCTGTTTAGCCTGGAGAAGAGAAGACTGAGGGGGGATCTTATCAATGTATACAAATATCTAAATGGGGGGGGGGGCAAGAGGATGGGGGCCAGACTCTTTTCAGTGGTGCTCAGCGACAGGACATGAGGCAACGGGCACAAACTGAAGCACAGACAGTTCCATCTGAACATGAGGAAATACTTCTTCACTGTGAGGGTGACAGAGCACTGGAACAGGTTGCCCCGAGAGGTTGTGGAGTCTCCTTCTCTGGAGATATTCAAAACGCGTCTGGATGCAATCCTGTGCAACGTGCTCTAGGTGACCCTGCTTGAGCAGGGGGGTTGGACTAGATGATCTCCAGAGGTCCCTTCCAACCTCAGCGATTCTGTGATTCTGTGATTCTGTGAAATATAAAGAGGAATAAAACAGTGTGGGCGCTCTACATCTACTTGGCTCAGAGGCATGTGGATACCATGAGATGTCATGTTAAAAGAAGCAGGGCTGAGAATAAGCACTGGTTTCATTCACATGGCCACATGCACACATACATGCTGAAAAAAGGTTGCCGACTCTTCTAAATAACTGAGCTATGAGCTGTGCTTTTGTGATCTGAAGTCATCACTAGGGTTTTCACTACTAATGTCAGGGGTGGAGATATTTCTAATGCAACAATATTGTAATTATTGTTACCACCCTGTAATTTATTTGCAATATTATTTACAACAGCAATTTACTTGCAGTCTGATCTTTGAGGAGATTGTGACCTGTCACTATCCTCGAGTCTGGAAAAAATAAAGAGTAATGAGGTCTCTGGCTAAGCATGAACAGGAGGGCAAGGAAATGGCTTGTGCTGGGGGAGGCTGGCTGAGAAGACCTGAAGTACACAATAGCCAGGATAGCCATCCTGCTGTCAGCTGGGATTCAGGAAGGAGCTAAGCTTAATATCTTCCTCCAGGGGATGTAGGGTAATGATGGCTATTTACTTAGCTATTACACAACTATTTCATCCATGATGATTAGAAGTGATTAGAAGTGACTGACCTTGAGATAAAGAGCTGAATATTTAGTTTGAAAATTTTCAAGATGTGCTGTAGGTCTCCAACCTAGCTCTCCACAGAGGGAAAAGGTGCTACTCATTCTTATTGAAAGCTTCTTGATGGAAAAAAATGCAACTTCTTTGCTCAGCAAAATTCAGCAGAGCAAGTCAAACATCCTCTTTTATTTCTGTGTACTCAGTTAATGTTATTTAAATTGCATCGGTGTTTTTAAGTTCCTCGTAGCACTGGTTTAATTTCTACTTGAAGGAAGTTACAAATTTTTAGTAATCACTAGCTTAGGTAAAATATGTTGCCATTTCAAAAGGAAAAGAACATCTAAGTGGGATAAACACTAGCTGTTTGTGATATTTCTCTTGCTTTAGCAAATGATCCTTTTGTCTTCCATGTCAGGTGTCTTCCTGCAATGTGCACTGTTCAGGCCCCGAGGAGAATAGATTTGTGTATAATTGTGCTTCAGGAAAGAAAGAAATAAAATACATTTATATCTGAATCTTCCCAGATCACACGTTATTGGTCTGCCTTTTTAGCTGTGAAGCTCCTGAAGGCTCCTCAGGGCTTACAGGGCATGTTATACATGCCAAGTACATAATAATGCTTCGTAAAAAATAGTAGCAATAAGCTACAAATTATGGATAGTTCTTAGATACTCACTGTCATAAGCAACTAATGCATTGGCTCCTGGAGCAGTTTAAATGACAAGATCCTCTGCCCTCCCAGTTTTTACACTTCTGGGCTTTTAATTATTATTTTGTATGATTTGTTAAATGCTGGTAATTTACTTAACTCTGGCTTAATCCTCCACTGAACTGAATAGAAATTTCCATTGATATCTGCCTGAAATTTCTCCAGCTGTATCACAGAATGACAGAATGGTTGAGGTTGGAAGGGACCTCTGGAGATCATCTAAGTCCAACCCCTCTGCTCAAGCAGGGTCACCTAGAGCACATTGCACAGGATCGCGTCCAGGAGGGTTTTGAATATCTCCAGAGAAGGAGACTCACACTCTCAGTTTTAAAATGTACCTGAGGCCACAAGCAGTTTTCCCCTGTTCAGCCACATTACAGTGAGAAAGTAGCAGGGCTAGCTGGCCTGACCAGTTGCTAACAAGAAACAGAGCCTGTTGCCAGACACAGATCTAACCTAGCCCAGCTCCCAGTGGTAGAAAGTTATTACTGGTTGACACTTACCTGGTGGGGTGTATAAAGCAGCTTTTGCCCCTTTCTCTGAGGGCCCTTGCCCTCTTTGACACTAGATGGCCATGCATTCTCAGGGCCATCTGAGAGCCACGGGACCAGACAGACTAGGGAAAAGGAGATGCCATTTCACCTCACACGTGACACAGTAATGTGGTGCTGAAACAGCAGTGAATCACTCCTCCAAACACTTCTTTTCACTGGTGTGTGCCCCTCTGCAGATGAGCATAGCAACATAAGAGATGGTGCTTTCTCGGGTGAACAGGTCAGCTCTACATGCCACCATTGCACATGTCTTGCTGGAGATCAAGTTGAGCGGGTTCCTCTTGATCAATAAAGAAGAAAAAGATTTTCAGACTTTCACTAGTATTGGCTCTGAAACACCTGCGCATCCTGGAGGTAAGCAGCTTTGCACTGCCTTCTGCTGGAAAAGCAAAGCCCAGGTGTCTTCTTGCCTCCCTCTTCTTCCCTGTACATGGATTTATAGTGACTTGTATTTGTACAGTAAGCTGCACAAGGCAAAGAGATTTACTTCTTATCTAAAAGTTGACATACTCATTGAGTCGAGGGCTGGAGCCTTTTAACATCTTTCTTCAGCCTGAACACCATTAAAATATTCAGAATCAGACTGTGAAATCTAGCCATGGACAGTTAAAGGGAGATCCATCAAAACCATGGGAAATCTTTGGAAGACTCCAGTCATGTCATATGCATTGTTTTATTCTGTAGTCAAATTATATACAAATTTATTTACCAAGTATTTCGGTACTTCTTATTTATTCAGGAAAGGTTCTGTGCCTCAGCAGATATAAATGTAAACAAATAAACAAGCAGCTGGAATTCAAGTACACATGTCACCTAAGAAGTAAATTTCTGCACGAATTGATGAGGTCTTTCACTTTTCTGAGGTTCCACTGATCAAGGAGAAAGTGCTGCTTCTATTTATTGGCCCTAGAGGGGTCCAGTCCTACAAGTCATTAGTATGCAAACTCCAAGCAGAATACATTTTACTCTACAAAAACTGAAACACCGCAGCGCTTCATTTAAAATGAGGCTACTTGTAGGCAAGGGCCAAGGAAGGAATTACCTGGGAATAACCTCAAATGCATCAAAAAATAACTGAAAATTTTTATTATTCAAATGAAATACTGAGGCTAGCTTTGAGAAGTGCTTCTGACTGCCTCCCTGCTTATGAATGACCAGACCAGGCAGCACAGTTTTCTTCAGCAATTTCTCTCCTCTTGGAGGCCCCCCTTCTGCTCCCTTTTCTCCCTTCTGGCAAGGGCAGCCCATGTAGGCAAACCTGTGGTGGCGTTAAACTAACAAGCTTTGACTTGTTAGCAAGAATCTGTATTTCAACTTGCTAAACTGAAACCGTGGGGGGGCATTCACTGTTGCTCCTAGACTTTGCTGCAGACACAAATGCCATAATCTGAAATCCCCAGTGCATAAATCCTTTCTCAAAACTAATTTCTTTAGGGCATTTATAAATCTTACTTTCTTATTTTACAGCTATTTGATGACTAGAAACTTCTACAGGCATGTATTAGTCTCCTTAGTGACTGGATAATCATACTACACAGAGGGATAACCACTTCTTTTGATCTGAGATAGCCATGAGAAGCCAATAAGCACCCGGCAGAAGCCTTTGCCCAAATCAAAGATAATGTCACTAGAAGAAGAATAAAATGACTGTCTTGGTGGAGAGGCTCCGCTGGTAATTGCTATGCAAAAGTTTGTGTCTTTTGCTCAGATACTTAGAAGGATTAGGGAAGGCAGCAAGGTAGTAAGAACCACCAAGCATGTAGGACACAGAAATGTTGTAAACAAGTCCTACAGCAGAGCTAAGGAAGAGCATTTGAGGTGTGGACAGGCAGGAATGGTACTTAAAGCTGTGAACAGAGAAACTGTCTCCTGCTGTTTGATTCTTGCCGCATCTATGGAAATAGGACTGTATGCACATTTTGTGAGAGAACAGGATTATACCAAAGCACTGAGTCCATCAACAGTTTCCTGTTGTAACTCAGCCAGCTCCGGAGCCCTGGATTTCTAATCAGTTGGGTCAAAAAGGGATAACTGTCCTCCCTGTGATGCTCCTCTAGTTCTAATTTGTTTCTATTTAAATTACTAACGCGGTCCTACAAATTAACTTGTACAGCATTTGAATGCTCTGCATTTGAATGAAATAGGCTTCAGGACTGCGAATATAAATGACTAATGTATCAGGAAGCCACAGAGACTTTTCTGCTTTTGTTTTTCTAAAGCAAAATAGACCATTTAGGGCATTATATTATTACAAACTATCATTTACAATAATCCCACACAAAAAGAACTGAAATTATCTCCTACTAGACTAAATAATATGCTTTCTGAAAAATTTTCTGAGCTGCCAAAAGCAAAGCCATTTCAAAATTTATATAATAATCTGGGCAGTAGGTGGGATCCCCCCATATGAAGTTAAGTGTAAAGCAGTTTTGCTTCTCAGTAGTATTAAATAGAACATGTGGGACCAAATAAAATGTTCCAAGGTAAAGTTACAGAAAGCCAGCTGTGTGTGTGCCTTTGAATAAAAAAAAATAAACTTGGCATATAGAGAGCGATAAGGAAAATATCTGGATCCGCTCTGGTTGCAGTCCTGAGATGATGGCACCTTTGGGATACACAAAAAGAGACACCCACCAGCACTGTGGCTCACTAGCTCTCGAGGAAATACATCTGCAAGCAAATATTACCTGGGGATTCGTGAAAGAAACCTCCTCACCCGCCCCTGCCCCTGCCAACACATGTACCTGCCACTGCACAGCCCACTAAGGAACAGGGCCATGCTTGTCTGATACACAAGAAGCAATTCTAGCCCTGGACTTTGGGGACATGGGCCACATTGACTAGAAAAGGCACAAGCTTTCTAACTAACTTCCATGCTGACTGGATGGAATCCCAGATGGTGATTCCCAAACCATCCAGAGCTTCTCAATATCCCTCTCCCCAGGTAGGAAATTTCTGTTTCTGCACTGTCACCCATCAGCAAACTGCACAAAAACCACTATCAGCCTGGGAAAGCTGCTGTGAACTGGGCAAGACAGCGTGCTTGAGAGCCTGGAAGTGGGCCTTGGCTATCTGTGGGGGAGACTAGACACTTTGTGTTCTGAAGAAATAAAAAAGTATTACTAGAACCAAAGTTAAACGTGGCTGGCACTATTTCTGCAACATCAAGATTATAATAAGGAATCAAGAGTTTTGCCATGACTAGAGATGAGTCAGATGGGAAATATCACTTTCAGGTGCATGCAGAAATCAGCAAAAGTGTTTCCAGGTCTGAGAAAAAAATTGCACGCATGCTGTGAGTGGCCCACGTCAGGCAGAGACAGAGACAGGAGTCAGACTGAGCAGCTCTTCTGTGGATGCTTTAAGGGAGAGCACACAAGTAGCTGTGGCTAGCCTCCTGCTCCTGATGTAAGGTCCAGACACTTTTGCAAGCCTGGCACCCGGAGGAGGACATGAGCCATGGTCCCCCTACAAGCAGCTCGCTGTGGTTTGTGTTCCTAGAGCAAGCAGGCACATCCACACTACACAGCTCTTGGCACGAGGTCTCCTCCAGGCCCCATGGGGGGCCATGGTAGCTCAAAGAAATAAATATTATTTTGTGTATTTTTTTCAGTTCAAAATACTGAAAATAATGTGATGGCTCTGTTGCACCAAAGCAATTTTTTTGTGACATGACACTGAGCTTATGTGTTGTATGCCATGGGATGTAGCATGTGAATATACACAGCTGGGTATCTGAGGGTGCAAAGCCTGCAAGGACAGTGTTGGAGGACTGGGTGGGTAGAGGGAGCTGAATCTGGTGATGTCTCATCCTTGTTTTTTCTTGGCAACTGACTCTGGAGGAAACTATCAAGAACAAAACCCTGGTTTTGTTTCAGAGGAAACTAGCTATTTCAGTTCAGGAGAGAGCCTAGAAGGGACCCAATATTCACACAATGTGGACAATCAGGCAAGCTGGGGAGCAAAGTAGGGAATTAAGTTGTGTGATAGTGTAGATGCACAAAAGGATGACATTCTCCAAGCACAAATGCACCAAATATCAGACAATGGCTTTTCTAAAGAAACTTTTCAATTTTTCAAGCGGACGAGGTTATGGGCCAAATCCCATCCTTTCAGAGGTGTCTGGTGTCACAGCATATGTCTGTGCTGTTGTGCATGATTTGGCCCATAACCTGAATATGGCTGGATCCATAAGACTGCTAAAACTTGAGCTGGGGAGGTTTTTTCTTTTTCTTGTGAAGGAGAGAAAAGGTGCTGAATTTTGTTGAGAAACTGTAACGACATTTTTAAAAGGTATTTCCTATCCCTTGGACATTCATTAAGATAAATAGTAGTTCTCATTTGTATTCATCAAATCAATTTCAACTGCTGTATCTGGGGTGAAAGCACATGATTTACTGGTTCTGCTTGAAGGGGATTTCATGTAAGGAACCTTGACTTCATCAGTTTACTCCTTCCTTCTTTTCTTGATCCTAAGTAGCCCAAATTTGTCAGTCTTCAGGGCATACTGTAAATTCTGGCTTTGATTCATCAATAGCCTCAGCAGCTCAAGGCAGCCACAAACCCAGTTTACCTCTCCAGTTAAAATGGTTTTATGGCTGCTGTGTATCCCTGAAGATTTGCAAGCCAGCAATGCATACCATTAAATCAACCTTTGTCAGTTTTACCAGGCCTTTCACCTTCATGAGAAAGAAACACATGAAGGATGCTATTGCTTTAGTTCCGAACCTTTGGGGCTTTAAAGAGCACTCTGTCATTCCGAAACTGTGCCCATATGGTTGATGCTTGCTGCAGGATTTATCACTGATCTTTATTGTTTGGGTTCTGTTTTGTGGTTTATCAGAAGTGCTCAGAGTTTGAAACAGCCACCTGTGTATAAATCAACTATATAAATAAATCACTGTATACTGGAGAAACATAATATTTGGAGTTTGTCTGGGAGGGAAAATGTTGAGATATAAGCATGAGTGTCAGCTGGAAACACAGTGTCTAATGCACCTTCAGTGCTTGACTGGATGCTCCCGTTTTGTGCTGAGTGCTTCCCTGTGCCTCAGCTTCATCTGCTTTGGAAGCCAAACTGTAAAAAAGCACTCAGGGAATACCAAGATTTTTTCCAGAGTGGCCTTGAGCTTGTGAGAGACAGGAAAGTAGTGTGGAACAGCTATTCTGCAAAAGCCCTTCCAGGCTGTCTCCCCCATATCTAGTATTTGCACATAATCCATTTCTCAAATACCTGCTTGTCCCTATCCAGTAGTAGTAAGCTTTTAGTGTAAAGCTGATTTTCTTCTCTTGACATGTGAATGCACAGGCACATTCTGCGTCTTCTTACTTAAACAGCCACAGTCACCAAGAGTAGGGAGCTGGAAAGCAAGGACAGTATAAACATCAAGAAATTATTTATTGGAGTTATCAAGGAGATATAGATCAGTCTGCTTCAATCTTTAATGAAGGAATTCAGTCAGTTGCTATAATATATGATAAAAGCTAATAGTTGACCCATGCCAACCATTGGGTTATTGCCAAGCTGTGATGAATACAGTTCAGCTTCATGTGGGTTGTTCTTGAAGAATATTCAATTAACATGGAATCTGGTTACCCAGTTTAGGCCCAATCCACATTGCACTGAAATTAATAGGAACATTTCTATTGTTTTTACTGGACTTCGGCTCAAATAAAATTGCAGCACTTGTGTGCTGCAATCTATACTAACAGCCATGTTTTTCTGATGACAAAGTAATAATTTTGCTCTAAAAGTCACTTGGCTTCTCAACTATATTTGGATCTATCTTAGTGCTAGTAAAACCTGTGTCATCATGCTGCCTGAACAAAATATGGTGCCTGGAGAATTTAGGAATATTTATACCATATGTTAGTCCCAAGCATGATCCAGTCATCAAGCACGAACCCACCTCAAGTTGACACTGTGCAAATCTACATGCAGGCCAGGACTTTAGGTGAGGCTAAGGAGTGGTCTGAGAAAAGGTGTGGGCCTATGCTAGCCCTTAGCGCAAACTGATGCATGCAGCTTAAGTGCTGTATGGATGGGCAATAAGCCCAGCCCATCCACCGCTACATATTCCATCTGGTCTTGCAGTGACTGTATGGGATAAGCACTGTGTGCAGACCCACTGGCCAGATCCTGAAATGCAGGCTGAAATGCAGCCTCAACTCACACCCTTTAAGAGTATGGGGATTTTCAGCAGTCACACATATCCTACAGCAGCTTGGCTGGATGCTGAGGACAAGCTGGGATGTACACGGGGCTCTAGCCTGCTCTGGGGCCCTCATCTGCAGACACGGTTCTTTGGTATCCTTCGTCAGTAGGAGGATGCTCGCTGCTATGGCCCACAAGAGTGCAGAGCTCAGTTTTGAGCTCTCCCCATCACTTGTTTCTTTGAAGCCTGAATATGTGGTCCTTTAGGAAGTGCCATGCTGCCTATCTGTTCGCTCAGGCTCTTCCTCTGCAAGATGCCAGGATAGGATAAATGAGGACAGTAATTTTTAACACAACCTTTGTCAACTCTGTTATTTTAAACATGACTTTAATATTTTTAATATGAGGCTAAATGCATGCTGCATCAGCATGCATTTCTCATGTATCAGTGAACGCATGAATACAGCTGAGATGAGGACTTTATGTTATCTGTGTCCAGAGTATGAGTTTGATCTTAACTAAACCTGAGTAACATGTGGGTGACTTTCTTGGCCATCTGTGATGCCTCTTAAAAATCCCATCAGAATAGTGGATTTGGGCTTCACATGGCAGCTCCTTTATTTCCAGTTTAAACATGGTTGCCTTTTAGCCTGGTCTCTGTGTCCTCAATGGGATTTGCCATCCTCAAGCTACGAGAAGTCAGAAACTACCTGTTGAAGGGGGACAAATTGTCTTCCTTTGTGGGGAGGAAATAAGTTTAGTCTCAGTTGAGGTAAGAAAAGGGAGACTTGGGCTGCAAGTTAATTCATGCCACACAGGAACGCCACAGTATCATTTGGGGGATCTTCTACGTAAGCTCAACTGGGATGTACACAAAACACAGGTAACAGCTGCCAGGGTTCTCTGTTATCAGACTGGTATTTTATCTCTGTTATTTTATTTTATATTATTATTATGTTATCTCTGGTATTTTCAAGCTGTATACAGGCCAGCTACCTGAGGCCGTAGAGGTAGGATGTCTTGTTGCCTTGAATGGTCATTCAGAAAAACATGCATGACTAGCAGTGACTGCTACAGCTCTGCTGTGAAAGGTGCTTTTGCACTTGTTAAAGGAATCACAAGAAGACGTGAAAACTCTGGTTGCAAACTGAAGCTCATTTCCATTCGGTCACTTTTTAAAGCCTGAAATCTGGATTTAAGATGTCGGTTCTCCAGAAGTTGCCAACAACAAAACAAAACAGATGGAGAATTGCTGCCCCTGTGTTTGGTGAGAAGCTGTAACTGACTTTGGCCTTTTACTTGAAAAAGCTTGCAATTATGCTAAAATTTTCCTCTTTCCAGTGCTGCTGACTCTCCTCCCATGACTCCTGGTGCAGTTGAACGATAAGGTTTGTAGTAATGAAAGGCATCTTTTTACTCCGTCAATACCATTGTTTATTTTATCTCTGCAGCTCACACTAGGTCTTTGAATGAAGGGAAAAAACAGCCCTGGTGTTATCTATACAGGACAGAACTGGACGGGAAACTTGTGGTATTGCTCTGACTAGTGCTGTATCTTCATGTAGCTGAAGCCTAATGCTGGGAGGTACTGGGTGCCTTCAATATTCCTTCCACTCACCCACAAAAGAAAAGGAAATTCAAAGCATTCCCAGTTGCCTGGAAGTGTTCATCACCTTCTGTTGTCTCAAATTATTTGGTCTTGGCTGGGCAACGCAGCTCTTGCAGTTGATGTCACTCCCTGCGCCGTCAGTCAGATTGACTCGGAGCCTGGAGTCGCTGGGGGTTTCTGTCAGCTTGACCCAGGAGCTGCCACACTGCATGATTTTGCACCTCACACACTGGCTTTTCATACCCTAAGTTCATGTATTTAGGCTTGTGCAGTCTTGGAACAGAAATAGAAAGAGCAATACCGCAGGCTATCCATCAGCTTCTGCCCTGGGCAGATAAGAACGGTACTCTTGTAATTGGCCCAAGGCATTACAATGACTCAATTCAAGGCTGTGCAGATAAAATAAGCTACAGTGTTGTTAGAAAAATAAAGAGCCTTGCAAAAGCTCCAGAAGCCCCCTAAGAATGGAACATTTGAAAAGAATAATAATTTAATATTATTATTGCTGTTATTATTATTGATTTGTACTGTGTCTGGACTCTAGAGCCCCTCTCTAGGACTGAAGTGCTGTTATGCTGGGCACAGCACATACATGAAATGAAGAGAGCCTGTGCTTTAAGCACTGGAGTGGGAGGAAGGGAAAGCAGGTGAGGTAGAGGGTAGGTGCCATGAAAGTGCTGACGTTGAGAGGATGAGTTTCAGAATTCATGCTCTAACCAAGAAGAACTTGTTGGGCACACAGGGGACAGGGCAGTGCAGAACATCATCCTCACATCATGAGAAATTCTTCTCTAGTTCCTTTTTTCTTCTTCAAAAGCTGAACACAGCATCTGGGATTTCTGTTCAAAGATGCAAAGGGGAGTGAGGCTCCCAGATTACATTAACTTTCCACAGGAGTCAGGTTCCTAGCTGCTTTCATCCAAACAGGGCTGCAGGATTGCTCCGTGGTTCACAACTCCACTTTAGTTGTCTTCATAGTACATCATCCCTTTTGGTGTCTGAATATTGCCTCTCTTGGAGAGCTAGCATCCATTTGGGGGAGTGGAGGAGAGAATTATTAAAAAAAAACAAAACCAACCAACGACCAAACAAACAGCAGCTGTTTGGTTTTGCTCAGATGCTGGCAGCATTTGCAGGAGTTCCTGAGGAAACGGCTGAGTGGGTTTGAATCAGGTGGATCAGTCCAAGGTGAATACACTTTATCACCTCACCTGCCGAACATTACCATGCAAGAACATAGTACGTTCTCCAAGGGAAGATAAGGTTTGCAGCGCTGCTGTGCCTTGGGAGTTGTGCGTTGAGAGGGCAGCCTATATCGTCTGACAGCACCGTAAAGGGACATTCACAGTCCTGGAGGGTGAACAAAATCTCAGGCTGTCTCATATTGGTGTCCCTCAGTGTTTAATCTGGCCCTGTCTTTTCCCCGGCTGTTGCCATGGAAAGCTTTTTTTTTTTTTTTTTTTTTTTTTTTGCATTTAGACTGTGTCAACTGTATGGAGATTGCAGGGGGAAAAGAAAAAGATCCAGTGGAAGATCACTCTGAGACCTGTTAAAAAAATTTCTCTTTCCTCCTAGAATAGCTCAGTATTTCACAGCCTAGTCAGAAATCATTATCCAGAACACTTTAAATCTTCTAATGAAAAACTGGCTAAGGCCACTTTTAACAGCTGACAGCCAATATAAGGAAAAAAGAAGGAGATATCATCTTGACGGCAGTTGATAAAAGCCTCTGCCAAAGTGGCAGGGAGCAAGGAGGAAGTCTGGAGATCATTACAAGTGGGGTGAAGGCCCAAGAATATGAGAACTTACGCTTCTGCTGCTATCAGGTTTACGTGACAGTTTCATGGAAATGTATTCCACCTGTGGCTGACTTTTTTGAAGGAGAGAGGGAATCCAGATTAGAACAATTGCAGAATCCCTTTAGTAACCTCAGTGCTGCTTTTCCTCTACCCTTCTTTGCTGGGAACCTGTAAAGGTGATTACAGCCACTTACAAATGCCAGAGCCCAGCAGATCACAGCTTAGTTCACAGAACTTGACGTCTGGAAAACCAATCCTTCACGCAGCATCCTTCTTAGTGTAGTCCCAGTAAAAATGTCCCAAGAACAGGATTAGCATCATGTTGCTGATGAAATATGTGATGCAGTATTATCGTCGACTGTGCAAATTCAGCTTGCTTTGGGAAGTCTATCAATCTTGGCTATATCTGTTGGTTTCAGATTATGTCCTATAACTAACTACTCATTGCTCATTCTTTGTGAAATGATCTGTGTACAGCTCAGAGTGTTTTGTTTATTTTTTTCTTGGAGGCTGGAAGTGGGATTTATTATTATTGTGTTTAAGGTTTTCTTTCTCTAATCCACCTTCAGGTATCTCCATGCCTATACCTGTCTTTGGTCTACAAGATGATTCCAAAGTGTTTAAGAACTGCAGCTGCCTACTTGCAGATGATTATTTTGTTCTAATAGGCTCTTTTGTGGCATTCTTCATCCCTCTAACCATCATGGTGGTCACCTATTTTTTAACTATCAAGTCGCTGCAGAAAGAAGCTACCTTATGTGTGAATGACCTTGGCCCAAAGACCAAGTTTGCTTCCTTTAGTTTCCTCCCTCAGAGTTCCCTGTCTTCAGAGAAACTCTTTCAGCGGTCTTTGAACAGAGACGTGGGGACTTCTGGGAGGAGAACGATGCAATCCATCAGTAACGAGCAGAAGGCTTCCAAGGTTCTTGGCATTGTCTTCTTTCTGTTTGTTGTGATGTGGTGCCCATTTTTCATCACCAATGTGATGGCTGTAATTTGCAAGGAGTCATGCAATGAAGGAGTCATTGAAGGACTACTTAATGTATTTGTTTGGATTGGCTACCTTTCTTCGGCTGTCAACCCACTCGTATACACACTGTTCAACAAAACCTACCGCTCGGCTTTCTCTCGTTACATTCAGTGTCGCTACAAGGAGGAGAAGAAACCTTTCCAGCTGATTTTAGTGAACACTATCCCTGCACTTGCATATAATTCCAGCCAGCTCCAGTTAGCACAAATGAAGAGTTTGAAAAAAGAGGCAAAAATGATGGCTAAGGATTATTCGATGGTTACAATAGGAATACGTCACTTAGATGGCACCTCCAAGGGAAGTATCAGTCCGGTGAACGAAAAGGTTAGCTGTGTGTGACTCTGCTAGCCTCTTGGCAGCTGCCATGACAACCAGAGTGTGTACGCTGAAAATTTCACCTTGCTGCGAGAGCTCTGATAGCTTAGGAAAACTAGCCCTGCTCAAGAGACCCTTCGGTAACATCACATACACCTCATATCATCCTGTTGATGAAAAGCAGGGTTGAAATGGTATCAAATGTGCAATTTTTTTTCATACAGTACTTTGGCTGTTTTAAGCACAGGCTTTATTAAACTTATTTTTTTAATATTCTAAAGGATATATTTCTTAAAGAAAAAATGCAATTTCTGGTATTGTAACACAGGCTGTGAAGAAATCTACGTATTTCTTTTCTTTTTGCAAATGAAAGCTAAGCCGTTCTTTGGTTGCATCGCAGATTAGGTTCCAACTAGTTTGTCTTGCTATATAGAATTTTGTTATCAATTACTGAATGAGCACTTTATGGAATTTTAAATAAAATTATGGTTTATTTACTAATATATATTTAAAATAAATTTTGAAACATTAAAGAAAAATCTATTAAAACCTGTATAGATCAGTTATATAGAAATTTTGGTAACAAGGTTTTTATGGCTATATTTTCTTCTGAATGACCATTCTGAAATGTTACTGGGCTTTTCTGCCATTTGTTCTGTAGTTCAAATTAGCAGTCTTCAAAAGTAAATTATACTTGAATGCTCCCTTGATTCTACCACCACTCTTAATCTTTATTTCATGTCTTATACTTTATTTCCATTCTACAAGTTTCATCTATTCTATTTAAAACTTGAAAATAATTTTTTCAAGAGTAATTATTGGGCTTGATTCCCTGCTCCTTCATACTGGTGTTGACAGAGAAGTTAAGTGAGAGAACAGTGTGGAATATCAGGCACGACGTTGCTAAATAATTTTAGGAAGCATTCCATATCCATTCCTCTGGTCAGTTCCAACAGTCTGATTTAAGTAATGTCAGTGGAAGTTTGGCATGAGTAAAACCTTTAGTAGAGGATTTCAACAGATTACCTCTCACCATTTCTCTTTGGTTAAAAAGGTAATTATGCTTTTGGTTTTGTTTTAGTGGTTGTAGAGTCAGAATTATTAGAAAACTGTTACTTGCACAGAATTGGTTTCCTCGGTTTTGCTGTTATGGTAGATTGCTCAGGAATGGTAGGTAGCTTGGACTATTAGGACTCAGCCTTAATGAAATACATATGGGCAAATGGGGCCTATCTGAAAATAACAGACTTATAAACAGCACAGTATTCCACCTGCATAGCTCCAAGGGCAGAATACATTATGTAAAGAACATCAATTACATTGTTTGACAGAAATGCCTGGTCATGAAACTGTTTCCTTCTGGGCATCATAGACAATTTCATTGAAGCCAGTGGGACTCTGCTGGAGAGCAGAAGCATAAATGTTGCATCCACCTGCAGAACTTAAATCCAAACATCTGATTCTTTACATGAATTTTGCAACCATAGTCAGGAGAAGTACGATGGACTTCAGTTTCAGATCCTGTCCACTCTGAAAAAAGCACTACTTTATCTAGAAGCCAAAGTCAAATGCCTTCATCATTTTGTAAGTCCTTCTCTTAAAGTTGTTACAATTTTCATAGAAAAATTAAATATCCCCTAAGGCAAAGAAAGAGACAGACAGACAGAATCTGATTCTATTCTATGCCCTGGGGTATCTGTTTGGAAGAGGGAGACCTTTAGTTTAAAATATTGAGTCCTGCAATAGAGGAGGACTTTGAACCTGGGTGGTTATTTTGCTGATTTCCAAGCAACTGCTGTATTGTTCTGTTGCCAGTTACCAGCGTGATAACCAAATCTGCTGGTTTTACAAGCAGTAACTCCGAGCCTGGGCTGGGTCAGAGCTGCTTGGCACAGGTCACTGAGGAGTGCTGCGTACCCTTGGTGACAATGACTCCCCCCACAGCCCTCAGCCTCACTGTGTGTGTGCAGGTGAAAGTGGTGTGCTGTGCCCTGCTGGAGCAATGGCATATGTGTCATCCATCAGTACATGGCCACTAACGGCTCTCCAAAAAAACATGAGCAACCCACAGAAATGGAGGTTTTGTCTGTTTTATGAAAGAAGACTGGAATCATAGGACCCCCTGCAAGCGGTCTAAGCACTGTGCTCAAGCTGAGTTTGTTTATATGCTCTCTCTGGCCTTGGGAACATTCAGTCATCACATCCAAACTGAAACCACTTCAGCAGAAGAATAAATGAACTCAGTACCCTCCTCTCCCTACACACCCCACTCCAGGGTAGTATAGTAAGAGGGTGCGAGTCCTCACCTCCACACAAGCAGAGGAAGGATTTCAGCTGGAATCTGCTAAGCACTGCTGAGCCTGTGGACCACTGGAGTAATAGGCAGAAGTATTGACTTTCCTCTCTCTCCTGCTGAGTTTGATGTAGAGTCTAAACCAGCAGGTTTGCACTAAGGGCAGGATCCAGCTCATATCACCCAGACCAGCCAGGTAAGCACAGGCACTGATGGAGCACAAGAGCTCCAGGGCATTCAATGCAATGGGGTTTCAGATACCTCCTGGTGTTCAGATGCCTCCACTCAGCAGCTGGGAAAATGGTTTTGAGGATTCACCCTTGGGTTTGGGCACCTTAGGGAAGAGGTAGGCAGTAATAAAACCTAAGCTCTTTTGTGGGTAGAGGTCTGAGGCTCAGGATTTGGCACCAAACCAAATTGCTTTCATACGATGAATACTGACACAGGATTGAAGGACTCTAGTGGAAAGGAAACACAAGAGCTTCCACCAGCGCAGGGAATTGCCACATTTTGTAAAATTTGTGCCCATCTTGATGTGAGCATTTCCCATGTGAGAGAAAGAGGCCGAGAGAACAATGATTCCTGGCCCCACCGTCACTTTGTGCCAGGGAGCAGAGCTGGCCTGCGTACTAAAAGATTTACATGGGTGTCCTGCACTTCTCTGAAGCTCAGTTCTTCCAGAAACTCCCGAGGCTCTGGTTGCTGTCCTGCACAGTCTCCTTCACCAGGTTGTGCTCAATAAGCTGTTACTAAGCTTTTAATGTTGTCTGCTTATGCTCTCTGCTTACTGTCTGCATTTCACCCACGTGGCACACCTCTGTTTCTCATTCATTTCACCTTCTGTTTCTCTTTTGTAATGTCAAATTGCTCAGGTTGCAAATACTGACAGGGAATATTTCACTACAAACAAAAAGGTGTTCAAATACTCGCTTGATGTTTCTTTAAAAAATGACTCTGAACATTAAATTCTTTCCAGCTTATTAAAATAAAGCCTATGTTTTGGACCTAACTGACTTGACAGCATTTCTTTAACTGACAGCTGGAGATAACGTAACACTTTTATTTTTTTGGTTAAAAGCAGGGATATCTGATGCCTGACTTTTTAATACCGTGAGCGCTCAGATAGGTGGTTTTAATGAGTGATCAGCAGCTTTTGCCTAAGAAGCCTCTCTAAGCCAAGATAAAAAAATGCACAGCAGGTAAGGACCAATATCTCCAGCTCTCTATGAACATCTTTGAACATTTTGTGAGGCCTGATTCTGCCATCTTGCACCAATATGTTAATAGATTTTTGTGTGGTTTGCCTTAGTGAGGGTGACAGAATCAGTGTCTGAATTTCTAATACCCACCATTCTGTATCTGGAAGGTTGATAATCAGTAGATAGCAATTAAGAGAGTCATCATATTGCTGACGGATGTCAAAGATCAGCAGTTTTAAGACCAGAATTTTATAGCACTGGGCCTATGCTTGGAATGACCACTTGAACTTCAGAACACTACAGTGTAATATGACCAGCTTCAGAGCAACAATTCCATCTTGCAAAAAAAATGTGTTTTCAATATGCATCAGTCTGGAACAGAAACTTCTGAAATTTTCCAGAAAAAAAAAGACATTTGCTACAGAATAGCTCTGAGGTTAGGGTCTTCCCCTACCATACAGGAAAAGTATTCTCCTTGTTTGATGAGTCAGTCTGCACCCAAAAAAACTTGCTTTGACCGAAAAATGTTTTAATTAACAATTTTCCAAGTAGATTTACATTTTATTATTGTTTAAACTGCATCTGAAAAATGTCCAAAGACATAAAGCTCACCATATATCTCCTAAGCTGGTGTGCACACTTTATATACTTCAGGGTAAAAAATCCTCTGTATCTATCTCATTCAGCCAATCATGCACTGTACTTATGTAATATTATTGCCAAATGGTGAGATGCATTCTATTTTGAATACATATGTTTGCTTATGTAAATACATAGAGAAAAATGTTTGCTGTATTTTGTAAATGTTAATGTAAAATGGTGTTCTAATGCTTTATTGTTTTGTCAGATCCCACTGCTAGTAAAGCAGATTAAAATATTCAAATGAGATCAGCTGTTTTATAAACTGGAAGTTTGTCTTAAGTAGTTGTTTGGGCTTGGTTTAATTTCCCCCATACATACCCACAGTAAAATGTTTGCTGGAGGCTAAAATCATGTTTAATATCTTGTTAGGAACAGACAAAGAGGAACAGTGTGTTACAGAACTTGACTATCTCAGTAAAGTGTGGTCCTCAATGAGGCATTGCAATCATTCTATTTTTCTAAAGATGGCAGTTCTTCTAATAAAAACATATACTCTTTGGATAAGTACATATGACTTAAAATGTTTTGGTCTCAGAAACAATGTACTTGCAATAGAAATATGCCAATTAAATTAATTTCATTAGGAAGTCACACTATAAAAATAAAATTAATAAGCATCATAAATAAATAGCATTACAGCAGCTTGCACAATCATAAAAAGTACCCGAGCTACAGAACCACAGTGCCATCTATTGGTGCCATTTCCTTTCATAAGGAATAGTATCATAATCAGAAACGGAATGGATTTTGTTATTTACTTCTTGTTTTTTCCACATTAAGTCAAAAACAAATGTATTCCTGAACCAAACTGATCTTACGACCTACATGCTCTTGTTTATAATCACAATGTATGCCAAAGTGGCAAGGCTATTTAAAAAAAGTTCTCTTAAAACCTAAATGTAATCCCAAGAGTTTCATCAATCTTTGTAACATGTAAGAGACCATACGAAGGTATAATTTTCAGGAGTTATCAAATGAAGGGAAACGGGCTGTGTTAGTTACAAACCTGTGAAGCACCACAGAGGGAAATGTGTTAGATAAAATCCCTGAAATGAAAATCCACTCAGTTTTACCTCTATAGCACTACATTACTGTACGTAGGCTCCAAGGTATTATAATTCCTCACGTTATCTAGAAATCTCCTTTACAGATTTACCAGTTCTGACATAATTTGCACTGACTGTTGAAAGAGAATACATCTAGCTCATCCATCTGGCACTTAAAGCCATAAAAACAAAGAAGATATTTGGAAAATAAGATATTTGCTCTATCGATTTCTAGTAGAATCCTCTGAGAAGACTGCTGGAAATATGGTATAAGGGTATTTGGAAAGTTTCTGCAATACAGTGAAGATCTCTGATATACCTGCAGTTTTGAAATATGAGACCTGGCAAACATGGACTGCCATTTGAAAGTCTCCTTGCTTGAACCTTATTCGGTTTGATATTGATGTTTGTAATTCAATCACAGACATTTCATGTTATCTGACCCTGAAAATAGTTCTAACAACAGCTCTGCAAATCATAGTTTATTCTGGCCGAAGTTTATTAACTAAATAAAAACTTAAAGTTTTTCAGTTGGATTGTGATCTTAATTTTAGGGCAAAGAAAAGCTGATGAACACAATAATTCTGTTCAAACTCAGTGTGTCAGTTTACATGTGCAATGCTAGTCACATTCTTAGTGTTTGCAGGGCTCAAATCAGGAGTAACTACATTTAAACCAATTGGATTATACCATTGTGTAAACTGTACAAAGCCAGGAAAAAATAGGTGATGGTTATAATTGTGTTAATGTTTTAACTGGCAAATTTCTATCAGAATGGAAAATTAAAAACTAATGCAAACATAGCAATTTAGGCACTTGTGGAGGAAAATTAGAGTTCAGCATAGCCAGTCGCTGTATTTTTTCATGTGCTGTACCTTATTCCAGTTATATTGAAAATGTGTAAGGTAATATATTTTGAATATGACTACTTGGCCAACGGGGGTATGAACTGAGTGAGCAAAGAATCAGATCTAGGAACTTTTCCTAATAGATCCTAAAGCAGAAAAACTTTTTTTTTTTTTTTTTTTAACATCTGTGTTCAAGGGGAAACTTGGGAAGGTTCCTATGCCAGAATACTTCCTTATGTTCATGTGTCAGAGGATGTTTCAAATCAAAGCATCAGTAAAAGGTAATGAAACAAAGGCAAAATGAACAAAGAGTATATAAAGGACATAAACCAACCTATGGATATATCCTCTGAAGGGAGTCAGCATATATGTGAATCAGCAAGGCCCCTCACCTCTTAAAGAGACTAAATAACCACAGGTTAAGAGAGAAGGTCCATATATACAGAAAGAACCCCTGGGAGATAGGAAACAGGCCAGAAAGACTAATCAGTTTTCACCATGGAGGGAGGACACCAGTAAGTTCTACAGGGGTCTGTATGGAGGCCTGTGCTAGTCTATATATTCATAAAAATACAGAAAAAAAGATGTCAAAAGTGACAGAGTTCAGACAGTGGAGAATTGATTGCAAATTCTGCATGAAGACTTCATAACACTCCACGATGGCTGTGGAAATGGCAGATGAAATCCAAAATAGCTAAACTTAAGGTGATGCATTTGGGGAAAAAAATCAGCCCTAGCTTTAAATACAGATAATAGGCTCTAAACTGACCATTACCACATGGGAATTGAGATCTTGGGCTTATAATAGATGGCCCTGTGAAAACATCAGTTCAGTGATCAGTAGTAGTTAAAAGTATTAGAGTATAACTGTAAAAGGTACAGAGAAGAGCAACAAGGACAATTACAATTCTGGGATGGCTTCCACACAGGTAAATATCTAAGCAGACCAGGACTCTTAAGTTTGGAAAAGTAATAATTGATGGGGTGATACAACAAAGACCTGTAAGGACATGAGAAAAATGGAGAAGGTCAATAAGGAATGACTATTCAACATTTCTTCTAATACAAAAACTAGAGACATTAAACAATACTAATTTGTAACAAACAAACGGAGATAATTCTTCCTGTACTGGTTAGTTAAACTGTGGAACTCATTGCCATATGACACTGTAGAAGCTAAGCTTACATGGTTTCCAAAAGGACTGGGCAAATTAATGAAGGAAAAAGCCAAAGAGGGCTCTTCAGCATAAGATTATAAACACCTCTAGCCAGAGAATTGTAGGGATCTCAGATTGCTAGATGTCAGCAGGGTGCTCTATGGAGCTATCAGTACATGCTCACCTATGCTTCTGCTCTTGCCTCTACCAGTTTGTGCTACAGATCACCTTCAAATCAGGGTGCTGGGCTGAACAGGCCTTTGGTCTGAACAACTACAGCTGTTCTTATGTTAGGTTTCAAACTGAAAAAGTGATCTGTATATGAATTTAATTAAGCAATTCCCCATTTTTCTATTATTGCTCTTTCATAAATATTTGTGCAGGCACATTTGCGGTTGACCTGAAAGATCTCAAGAAGTTCATTTCTAAATTCTTACATTGCAATTCACTAACAATACAAATATTACCGTATCTTGTGAGTTCATTGTTACTTTTCCTGTTATGCGATAAGTGTTCTGTAGCAATAGAGAAGATTGCCAGTATAAAAATGAACTCTCCACATGAACAAAACTCATCATGGCTGGATTCAGGAAATCTGAATCTGTTTTCCATATGTGAAGTGTGGAAAATACTTTTCTCTTTTTTGTCTTGTAGATAGTGAACTCTTCAGTTCAGGAGTTTTGCCTCATTGGGTGTTTCTACAGTGCTTTCCACTGTGGACTTTGTCTCTGTCAAAGACAATAGAGCTCTTCTTCCCTTTTTTTATTGACCGATATTATCAACAGTGCAGAATACCATCTCCCTTTCTCACTGCAACTTAGATATTTTTTTTAGAACTCCAAAATATGCCTCTGAACTGAAGCCTCCTCTTTTCACAAAGGCCTGTTCTTCTCTCAGTACCTTTGCCACTGCAGGGAATACAATAATCAAGTTTTTTCTTACCTATATGTCTAACTCCTTTTTTTCAGTTTGCTATTCTTCACATTGTGACATCCTCTGAAAACACGGAAGATATATCCAAGACATAAAAGTAACAAGGGAAATTTGGGTAGGTACTGAAAAAAAGCTGAAGCAGAGGAATACATTTTTCAGAGCATTTGACCGGTGTATGATCCCTTCTTTGGGTACATACTACCCTTCATCCAGGAAGTTGCTAAAATAAAGCTGATTTTCAAATAACAAAAGCTTAAGGCTTTTTTGGCAATGCTGGATTACATCCAAGCCCTGTCAGGTTCTCAGGTGTGTGGGTACACCTCTGCCACATCTCAATGCCACACGGGGCAAATTCTAGGCACACACCAACCCATGGCCCAGTGGAGTACCCTCTAGAAGAAAGCCAAATGGGAGTGGTGCCATGCTCTGATTAGGTCTGTAATGTGGGCTATCAGAAGAGCAGATCCCGGAGTGTATCACAACTCACACTTACTGGCCAGCTTAGACACAACCCCTAAGACTGGGAGAACTTTTCACAAATATCTTAATATTTGGTTAATGTAATCTTTGATGTTTCCTCAGTCATGCAATGCATGCACTTCACAGTGCTGGTATACAGGTGTCTGGCATTTTACTTTGGGACAGATCCTGGTATTTTGGGTGTTGTGAGGATTCCTATTCTATAAGTGGCACTGCTGGAAACAGTGTCACCAATAACACAGTAAAATGGTGATTATAGAATATCAGCAATGAAATCAGGCTCTGTGTTGGTTGCTGCCATTTCACACTTCATTTTCTGCCCAACCGTTTGAGCTAATGATGAAATCAGAAACCTCAGTGGGTAAAAACCACTGTTTTGGGTAAGGAAAGTGAGAGACAATGTGAAAAGGCAAGAAAAAAGCTATTTGCCCTCTCAGCATGAGTTGACCTAAGTCAAATTCTAATAAAGAAGAGCAGCAAAAAGTTATCAGTATGGGGAATGAGACTAAAACCATACTTAATTTCAATGTAATAGTAAGAAAAGGCCTTCACAGAGCAAGAAGTACTCTAAAATCCCATTAATATTAAAATTTAACCCAGAAAGATGTAGTCAACTCGGAGTTTATAAATGAGCAATTAGGTTGTATTTCATGAAGTTCATTTGCAACAAATAATAAAAGGAAATCAGGGAATAAACATAGACAATATCATAACTGATCCACAGTGAGAGCCTTGCAAAAACATCTTATATTGCCTACATCTGACCATTTCATAATGTCTTCAGAAAAGTGTGACTGAATAACTTTTTCTCCATTTTTTTAAATTCGGTATCATTCCACAATCTACCTTAACTTCTTCAAAAAAATCCATAGCATGATGCAACAAAAAATTCAACTCTTTAATGGCTTACAATGCTTTCTGCATATAGAGGAACTAAAAATAAATGAACTCCATAACAGAATACAGCCATTTTAGCAACTATATCCCTTGAGTATACTGAAAGTAGTCCTTCCAGACACAAGAAATTTGGGTACCATGTATTAAATGGAATACAGATACTTCTCTTATTATTTTCTAAATAGCATAACAAAGCTGCGGAAGGTTATGACAAGCTAAACACAAATAAGACTGAAGGGTTGCTCTAAGAGATTAAAATCAAGACATAAAAAACTATCACAGGGTCATGCTTGACCTTAGAGTAAGTGCATAAATAAAAAGGTAAAAAGGCTAAGTTTCACATTAATTAAGCTAATCAGAACCACAACACAGGCATGATGACCAGCTAATCCATCTGTATATTTTGACAGAGGACTGAAATGTTTTAAGATGTCCATGAGTATTGTCTCTGGATTTGATCCCCTTTTAAATATCTGGCATTTAGTGTGACCTGGTCTATGCTCAAAACATTGCATCCTCATATGCACTTCTGTGAGCCCCAGAGACGTCGTCTTTGGCAGGACTATTTCAGCACCTTAGAGCCTTCCCATTCTGTCCTTCATTCTAGAGACATGGCTTCAACAACAGGCTTCATAACATCTGCCACCTCTACTCCATTGAAACATCTTGATTAAATTTAAACTTTGTTCTTATTCTCCCAGTTCAGCAGATACTATGTCTCAAGCAAGTTGCACTGGATTCTAAACAAGACTGGTTCTGTGAAAGTGGAGGCTATAAAGAAAAACAAATTGCTCTGTAAACAGTGTAATCAATGAAATATGATTTTAGAGATGTATATCTTTTGTCCCCTCTCCCTTTTCCTATTCTCAGCTCTGTCTCTTAACCTCACCTTTTTTACCATGCATGTAACAGCACATGCTGTGGCTGTTTGGCAGCTATGCATTTGTAAGAAATCAGTGGAAGAAAACTAAGTGTGAAGAAAGGAAGAAGGGAAAGCTTTACAAAATCACTAAATAAATTGATTTTACCAACTCACATTTATTCTCTCATCAATTTCATTTACTCACAGCATGTCACCCATATACTCCCAAGCATCAGGATGTGTGTTTTCAAGTGGTCCAGCCAGTATCACTTGTGTGCAACACAAAGGGCACAGAGTGCTGGCTGCCAAGCCCTCACGATGTCTCTAGAGTTCTTTCTGACTGGCAACAACAGACTAATTTTTGGACAGATGTTTTATATCTGTTAAGAACAGTCTTTTACTATCACCTTCCTGTTGTACTAACAGAAAAAGCAATGGCATATGTGATACACTGCAATCTTGTTGCCATCCTTCCATTATTAGAGTGCAAGGTCTTCTGTTAATGAGTCGTATGTGTTGTAGCGTTACTAGAGCGCATGGCTGCCTGGGCTTGACAGAAACAACACGATCCTCAGTGTGATTGACGGGGAACAGTTTTCTTTGCTATCAGTACAGGCCACTCTTCCAACCCTTTGCTCTGCTCTTCCTTCTGGTGTTTCCCCACACGCATCCATACCAATCTTTGTATTTGTGTTACAAGTCTCCAACACGTTCACTCGCTTGATGGCTGGTACGAATTTGCTGACTGGACAGTTTCAACAAATGGTGCCCAGTCATGAGGTGCTGTTATAGAGAGAACATAAAAAAGCTTTTAGAGTTCTTTGGAATGCAATACTGGGAGAATTCCTAGAAACTGGTTTATGTTATCACTCAGATGTGCTCTGCAGGCATCAGTATGAATTAAAAGCACGGTTGTCTCAGGGAGAGAACAAAGTTGGTTTTTTTTTTTAGAATACGGACCTTAGGATATCCATGACTTGCCCTTTCAGTGTAACTTTCCAACCCCAAATCTCCTGAGCTTCTTAAGCTTCTCCTTCCTCAGACTTGATAAATTTTTGCTTACTGTACCTAGAACAAAATTCCAGACCACTATGTAAGACAATGTTTCAAGTTTGTTTGCTATTTACATCTTAGTATTCCAGAAGCTCTATGATTTGTACGATTGAACAAAGAAGTCTAGAAACTATTGCTACAGTTTTCCTTTACTACCACATGCAAGCTTATTTTAATACTGCAGTGACTCATTCAGCTAACAAACTTTAACAATACTGGACATTCAAACTGTTTTGGGCAGGTAATGAATGAACTTTATAAAAAGTGGGATTTATAGTATTTAATTTGATTTGTGGCCAGGAAATATATAACTTGTCACTGGCCAAGCAAAAAATATTGTGGGTTTTCCCTCAAAACAAAAAAAAAAAAAAAAAGAGAGAGAGAGATCCAAGTATTCTTGAGTGACCCCTTAAAAAAGCACTTGCTGATATAAATTTTAGTGTTAGGCATCTGAAATGTCCCCTACAATTAGATTAGCATTCTTTGCCAAAGAGTTTGTATCAACCTTTTTATATGTTGGATGCAATTACAAAAGCATCACTTGAGTTCTAGTCGGCCTACTCTGCCTTCAGTTCAGAAGGAAAAGCCATCAACAGACTCAATCAACATTCTGAAGGAAATCTAGATAAGCAAGTTAAGAAAAAGATACTAAATACTTACATATGTATCCTGAAATCATCCTCTTCAATAAGATTAAATTCAACACCAAAGACCAAGAAAAAGAACCAAAAGAATATTAGGTGTCATATCATTTTAAATAATTGCTAGCTTAATCTATTATAATGTTCTAGTGAATGAAAAATTCCTTTTTGTAAGTTATTATTACATCAAGATGTTTTAGTGACATGACAGAATTATTTTTCCCTTACACAGCTTTAGCCAAGATCAAAGCCGGTCTTTCAAACCTGTTTTGTGTGTTTAAAAAAGTTCTTTGGTGAGAAGGTAAAATAGTTTAAAAAAAATAAACAAAACTTTCTGAGGTTTCAAACACACAACACTACAGTAGTTTACCTATTTCCCATCAGGTAAACTAGCAGAAGAGGCCAGAAGCTATGAGAATGTGCACATTCTTAATCCACCCACACTGTAACATAGTAAGGTAGAACTACCAGATGCAGACATTATAACAGAAAGATAATTAATTTCCATAATTTAGGAGGCCAGACTGAGTGATCACAATGCTATTTTCTGATTTTAAAATCTATTAGCTGTTGCCCTAGTGACTAAAGAGAACCATATGTGGTAACGAAATTAAAATAAATAGATTTTTGACAGAATCACTGAACAACTGAGGTTGGAAGAGACTTCCAGAGGGCTCCTACTTCAAGCCTCTTGCTCCAGGGAGGTCCAACTAGACCAGATTGCTCAGGGCCCCGTCCAGCTGACTTGCAAGTATCTGCAAGGATGGAGATTCTGCAGTCTGTCTGGGCAACCTGTGCCAATGCTGATCACTCTCACAAAGAAGAAATTTCTCCTTGTATCTATTCAGGATTTCCCATGTTTCAGCTTGTATCCATTGTCTCTTGTCCTATCACTAGGCACCTTAAATAAGAGTCTGCCCCCAACCTTGTAGACTGCAATAATGTCTCCCCTTATCCATCTCTTAAGGCTGAACAAGCCCAGCTCCCAGTCACTCCTTGCACATCCTGTGCTCCAGCCCTCTGACCATCTTGGTGACCCTCCACTGGGCTCAGTCCCATTAGTCAATGTCTTTCTTCTACTGAGGAGCCCCAAACTGGACACAGTTCTCCATTTATAGTCTCACAACACTGCATAGAGGGGAAGAATCATTTTCCTCAACCTGCTAGTTACACTCTAATACAGCCCAGGCCATGGTTGCCCTTTGCCTCAAGGGCATGCTGCTGGCTCAAGTTCAACTTGTTGTCCACCAGGACCCCCAGATTTTTTACTCAAGACTGATTTCTATCTAGTTGGCCCCAGCTTGTACTGTTGCACGGGGTTATTCTGCCCCAGAATACCTAGGACTTTGTTTGCCTTTATGGAACTTCATGAGGTTTCCGTCAGCCCATTTCTCCAGCCTGTTGAGGTTACTTCTGAACAGCAGCCCTGCCCTACAGTATATCGACTTCTCTCCCCAGTTTGGTAATATACATGAATTTTCTGAGAGTGCACTCCATCCCATCATCCACATCATTAGTAAAGACATTAAACAGTCTTGGCTCTCATTTTGATCCCTGAGAGATATCACTCTGCCAGTTGGACTTTGTACTGCTGATCACCACTCTCTGAGTCCAGCAATTCAGCCAATTTTCCATCCTCCTTGTCATCCAGTAATCTAGTCCACATCTCACCAATTTGGCTAAAAGAAAACTAGGGGAAGCTGTCGCAAGTCCCTTAGTAAAGTCAAAGTAAACAACATCCACTGCTCTTGCCTTGCCCACAGAACCAGACATCTCACAGAAGGCAATTAGGTTGATCAGGCATGACTTGCTCTTGGTAAAACCATGCTGGCTGTTCCCAAACACCTTATTCTTCATATTCCTGGAAATGGTTTCCAGGAGGATTTGTTCCACAACCTTCACAGAGTTGGAGGTAACGCTGACCAGCCTGTATTTCACTGGATCCTCCTTCCTGCCCTTCTTGAAAATGGGTGTTACATTTGCCTTCTTACAATCAACGGTAACCTCCCAAGATTGCCCTGACCTTTTAATGATAGAAAATGGCCTCACAATGACACTGGCCAGCTCTCTCAGTACTATCTGATGCATACCATCTGGTTCTATAGACTTGTGCATATCCAAATGTCTTATGTGCTCCCTAACTTATTTTCCTCTACTGCAGGTAGTACTTCACCTGGCAGGCAGACTTTATGAGTGAAAACTGAGGCAAAAAGGGCACTGAGTACCTTGTCTTCTCCATGTATATTATCACTAGCTCCCCTGCCCCTTTGAGCAGTGGGCCCATATTGTCCTTAGCCTTTGTTTTGCTGTCAATGTGCATACAGAAGCCAGTCTTCTTGTTCTCCACATCCCTTGCTAGTTTCAACTCCAGCTGAGCTTTTGTCATGGCTCATTGTACTCTCTCAAATTTACAGGACAGCATACTGTGTGAAACAAACTTTATTTTTACGAGCTCATTAGTTAAAAAAATAAACAAGAAACAAACAAGAGATTAATCACTTTTCTGTAAACTAGTCTGTTTATTCTCTAGTTACTTAATTCGCTAGTTTGCTGATTCAATAACTTGACAATTTGTTAATTTGCATGCTTATGAGCAAAATAGTTACCTACCCAACGGTGAGAGACCTCATCCTTCCTCCTGTGTCACAAGGCAAGCATCCCCTGAATTGCACTGGGAAGCATGAGCGCCTCAGCAGTCCAGCTGCTGGTGGATCAGCTTCAAAGGCTGTTTGGGTGAGCTGATGCATTTGTAGCTTCCAGCTCAGAAGTTTGGTCTGTATTATCCCTATTGGTCCAGTCTTCAAAAAGGGCAAGAAGGAGGACCCAGGGAACTACAGGCCAGTCAGTCGCACCTCCATCCCTGGAAAAATGATGGAACAGCTCATCCTAGATGCCATCTCTAAGCACATGGAGGAAAAGAAGGTGATCAGGAGTAGTCAGCACGGATTCACCAAGGGGAAATCATGCTTAATGAACCTGATATAGCCTTCTACGATCAGATGACTAGCTGGGTAGATGAAGGGAGAGCAGTGGATGTTGTCTACCTTGGCTTCAGGAAGGCTTTTGACACTGTCTCCCATAACATCCTCATAGACAAACTCAGGAAGTGCGGGATAGATGAGCAGACAGTGAGGTGGATTGAGAACTGGCTGAAAGGCAGAGCTCAGAGGGTTGTGATCAGCAGCACAGAGTCTAGTTGGAGGCCTGTAGGCAGTGGTGTCCCCCAGGGGTCAGTACTGGGTCGTCTTGTTCAACTTCTTCATCAGTGACCTGGATGAAGGGACAGAGTGCACCCTCAGCAAGTTTGCTGATGATACAAAACTGGGAGGAGAGGCTGATATGCCAGAGGGCTGTGCTGCCATTCAGAGAGACCTGGACAGGCTGGAGAGGTGGGCGGAGAGGAACCTCATGAAGTTCAACAAGGGCAAGTGCCGGGTCCTGCACCTGGGGAGGAATAACCCCATGCACCAGTACAGGCTGGGGGCTGGTGTGCTGGAGAGCAGCTCTGCAGAGAAGGACCTGGGGGTCCTGGTGGACAACAAGTTGACCATGAGCCACCAATGTGCCCTTGTGGCCAAGAAGGCCAATGGGATCCTGGGGTGCATCAGGAAGAGTGTTGCCAGCAGGTCGAGGGAGGTGATTCTCCCCCTCTCCTCAGCCCTGGTGAGGCCGCATCTGGAGTGCTGTGTCCAGTTCTGGGCTCCCCAGTACAAGAAAGACATGGAGCTACTGGAGGGAGTCCAGCAGAGGGCTACTAAGATGATTAAGGGACTGGAGCATCTCTCCTATGAGGAAAGGCTGAGAGAGCTGGGGCTGTTCAGACTGAAGATGAGAAGACTGAGGGGGGATCCTATCTATGCGTATAAGTATCTAAAGGGAGGGTGTCAAGAGGATGGGGCCAGACTCTTTTCAGTGGTGCCCAGCGACAGGACACGAGGCAACGGGCACAAACTGAAACACAGACAGTTCCATCTGAACATAAGGGAAAACTTCTTTACTGTGAGGGTGACAGAGCACTGGAACAGGTTGCCCAGAGAGGTTGTGGAGTCTCCTTCCTCAGAGATATTCAAAAGCTGTCTGGACACAATCCTTGGAAACATGTTCTCGTGACCCTGCTTGATCAGGGGGCTTGGACTAGAAGATGTCCAGAGGTCCCTTCCAACCTTGACCATTCCGTGATTCTGTGATTTCAGTTACTGGGCAAGGATTTATCTAATTTCAAAGAGTTTCAGTCCTTTCAGGTGTTAACAAGCAGTTACTTCTAAAACTGTAAGGATAACAGACTTCATTCTTTTTGTCCTTGAGTATCTGGCTTACCTGTAGCACTCGCTTTACTCTAATGGTAATGATGTATGCTCCCAGCATACATCAGGCCTTAGCATGAGCTGCTAAGCTCATCCATGCTGGCCCGTGCTGAACTTTCCACACATTAAATGGACCCTTTGTGTGCTTTGAGGAGGCTGTCCCTTGAAGATCAGCAAACTCTCCTGGGCCCCTCTGCCCTCCAGGGCAGTCTCCTGTTGGATCCTGCCAAGCAGATCCCTGAATAAGCTAATATCTGCTCTTCTGAAGTCCAAGGTTGTTATTCTACTATTTATTTTGCTCACTTTTAAACACTAATTATAACTGTAATTGATCTCACATATTAGTTAGTGAAAACTCGCTCCCTTTAAGGTTTTAGTCTTTCCTGTGATTCCAGTTACTCAGTCTGAATCAAATTAAATGAGGGCATTCAGGAGACTAGTATCTTTTCTTAAAATTCAAATCAATCAACTTTTTCACAATTTCTCTTAAGGAAACATGAGCATCTACTTTCACTTTTTCATCTTAAATCATATTTGGAATCTTCTGACTCTTTCATTATCTGTATTTCCCCTAGGACCAGTGTGTATTGCTGAAATAAATGTTCTTCCTGCTGGGGATTTCATCAGCTGTTCCAAAAGCCATGTAGGCATGTTACCATACTCAACCTCTGACAGCAATAAAATACTGCTTCTTCCTCAACCTTTTTAAAAGCCATGCTCTTCAAAATAATCTTTTAAGTACACTGCAGAATCAACTTCATGTATTGTAATTTTGCATTACTCTTTATCTTACATTATTATAAATAACACAATTAAATAGTCCTCACGAGAAGTTTATGAAACTCAACTTAAAGCTTCTCTCCACTATTCCGATCCTCAGTTTGACAAATTATTTGAAGTCTGTAACCTGAATTGCATCTCAAGACCAAAAGAAAAAAAAAAAAGTCCACTGTGCTTATTTTACTTTATGGTTCATTCTGGGATCAAGAAATCCTAGGACAGCCAACTAGTGTTGTTGATGTTATTTCCTCCGACCGAGGGAAAAGCTTAGCTCCTGCAGAAGAGGAGCTCCTGCTTCCTGAGTCAAAACAGACAGCATTTACATCTCCACCTGTTCTTGGGGCTCCCCTAAATATGCAGAGCCTTAATGTTCTATTAAATTATTTATTGGCTGAAAAGAAATTTAAACTTGTGCTTCAAGATTTTCTAAGTCAGGTCCTAACTATTACATTCCCATCTTTCTCTGGCTGCAGATTATACCTCAAAATTTACTTAGATATGAATTCAAAGTATCAGCTTTAAAGGCTTAGTAAATCCAGCACGGGGAATTTAAAATGATATGCAGAAAAAATTCACAAACAAGAGTAGACTCTTCCTGAGTTCAAAAATCATCTGTGCTAGAAAGAAATAGAAAGCAAAAGACATAAAACAAATAGCCAAATATCGTATTGTCAAAAGAGCAACACTACAATATTTTCTGCTTCACTTTTTAAATATAAAGCATTAAGAGGAAAGTATTTTCTATCAGAATTATCAGACATCACTAGATTTGGTATCACTTATAACAAATGCTTAATTTTTAATTTTCCTGAAATTATAAGAAAATATTTAACAACATTTCTCATTCATACTAGCTTCTAATAAAAGAAGCATGATTGCTTTTTCCCTGTCAAAGTTTTCAGTGAATTAGAAAAACTGCTTTAGAGGCCAAGAAGTGTTTTAAATCATTGCCTTTTTGGAACTTCCTACCATAAATGGCTTACTTCTGCAATGGCAAATCTTTTGCATATTTATTTCCCACAGTGACTCTGCAAATAGGATTCATGAATTTGTCCAACCTCACAGCAGTTTCAGAGCTACTGAGATCATTCCAGATCACCAGTGCAGTACTGCAGAAACACCAACACAGGATATGGCCAAACTAAAGAGGAGCGAAGGGAGCTATGCCGATATCACAGTGATGAAAGACAACAACTGACCTAGAAATCATCTCTGGGCCCTCAGTAAGAGATTGTATAACTTGGCCAAAGAGAAATTCACAGAACTTTCAGGCAAACTTCTGCATTTGGTAATTTGTTTAATCAAATTAGGTTCTTACTAAAGACTGGATATTTTTTTCCTATAGAATGAGAAAACATGTAGAGTGACAAAAAGAGGAGAGAGCTAGGATTACAGTGCAAGCAAAACCAAAGAACAATGTTTTTGTTTGTTTGTTTGTTTGTTTGTTTGTAAAAAGACCTAGGGGCTCAAATGGTCAGACTAAAGAATCTAAAAAAAACAGGAAGGAAATAATGAAAGTAAAAATGGAGTAAAGAAGAAAAATATTATTGTAAGCAGATCAGATACATGAGGGTGTGTAGTCTCTAGCCGCTGCCATGGGCCTTGGTGGATAAGAAGCACCTTGGGAAAAAGTTAAGAACTGCCTTGAAGAGATAGCAGTTAACACCATAAGTTGCACCAAAGTGAAATCTTGACAGCAATGAGGGAAAGAGAAAGAAATAAGCTTTGGAAGATCTAACTTCCATCTAAGACAAAAGGTAAGATAGATGGATATGATAAAGAAAGGGAAATTGAAAAAATAAATCAATAGTAATGAAGTGGCAGAAAAATTCTCTTTCTCACTGTGTAATATTGAAAAGCTGAAGACTTGAAGCAGATTATGTCAGTACAGTCAGCAAGAAATATACTGAGGAATAATACTATTACCAGCTGTATTTGTTGCTGAAAATGACAACTAGGATGATATTAGACAGTTTAAAACAATTCAGAAAAATATAGATTACAATCATAAATGACTAAATTATGACAATTACTGTCAAGAACACTGGAAAAGTTCTTTACAGTAAAGAATTATGTATAAATAATCTTCTGGCAAAGCAGGCTGTGAAGTGTGAATGCAGCAGTCCGATTAACCAAAGTGAATATCAGATTATACACAAAAAAAGTTGAGAAAAAATAACTGAAGAGCACTAGCAAGAGATGGGATCCACAATTATTAGGTAAAGGAGGTTAGAAAACTAACATCCTTAATTCAGACTATCACTACAAAAACATTGCAAAAGAGTGTACCCAGACGCATGGCAGAGGGAAGGACTGTACCTTCTAAAAAGAAAATGGGAAAGGAAGAATTTGGTGCTATAAGCTTAAGACATATAGGTTGACTTGCAATCTGGATGGTTTTTGCTGGAATCTTCACTGAAAATTTGTTTGAGCATGATGAAACGAATGGTTTGTTTCCCCAAGAGCAGAAAGGATGCTGAAGATGTGATGAACTGGCAAAGAACGCCTGATAGAAGATGGAGCTATACTTACAGCTCCCAGAAGTAATGCTAGGTAGGTTATGTGAAATCATATTTCACTAATGGATTAGAAGAGTGGTAAAAATGGATGACAATACTGTCTGTGTAGGGGAACATATACAAAGTGTGTTGGAGAATAAATCTTGGAATAAATCATAAAGCAAGAGCACATAAGCCATGAGATTTTCAAAAGTGAGTTTGCCATTCTTTTCTTTCTAACATCCTTGGTTGATTGCCATGCTGAGCCATACAAGGAAAAAACATTTAATGATGAAGGAAAGGAAGTCCATTTCATATCTGTTTCATAGAGAATAATTTGAAATGATATGCAGAGTGATACCAAAATGAATTCACTGATGACAGCTGCAGACACTGTCTCAAAGTAGACAGAAATGGCATTCAGGTTGAACAAATATGCATAACCTAAGATCCTGAAAAAGAACTATACAAATGGCATAGAAACACTGCACCACCTTGGCACCCTCTACCTTACACTGTCCACAACACTATCCTAGAGTGCTTTGCTCCTAAACAAAATACACGCTCAGTCATATGCCATGAAAACTGCTGTCTGGAAGTCTACAACACAGCCCTCACATTATTCACCTATGCATTTATTTCAGTTACCTCTGACTGAAAAAATATACAAAATAATAATTATATATTGACCTCATGTGGGCCCTGGACGCAGAGGAGACCCAGGGCCAAGAACCAAGTGCAGACACAGCATCCTTAACCAGAATGGATGCAGGTTAGATGATGCCATGTGGCCTCCAGACCAGCGACGGTCCCCGGCCTTCTTTTATTTAGCAGTATAGACTGTAAGTATCCAGGAGCACCTCACGGAAAAAATCTGCAATGATTAAATGAAATGAAAGAAAGAACATCAAAGAAAGAGTATTTGGGGAACATAATAAAACACTTGAAAGTATATGTCATTATCCAAAAAAAACCAAAGGTGATGAACTTAAATCCAGGTGGGCCAGTTTTATTCCAATCAGAAGCAGGATATCTATTTTGGGGCATGGCTGCAGGCTGGTTACAAGGCCATACTGCTCTCTAAAGTCATATGATAAAAAATCCTCTCCCCCCACCCCTTATACGCACAGTGGCAGCTCGCAGGGTTCGTGCTGGAGTACGGCAGGTACACTAGGACCCATGCACACATGGGGAGGCCAGGTGAATTCATCAGTGTGCTGCCAGTTGGATCTTTCTGAATATGTCACTCTGAAATGGGAATACATTGGGCAGATTATTTAAAGGACTTGGACAGGAAACCCAGGAATATATTAAAATTACATAAACATGAACGGTGAGGTAGGCAGGGTTTATGCTGACAAGACAGAAATGGCTGAAAACACAAACTGCAAATGGACATGGAAAATGAATGTGTGTGTAATGACAGCTGACTATATATGAAAGATAGAAAATAGCCTGGCTGAAGTTTAGTTCAAATAACAAACTAATTGGGCAATATATTGCTAATGAGATTAGGGCATTAGGAAGATATCAAAATGCTCATAGCTAGATATGGAAGGAATCTGAAATACTACTATTATTACTACTCATTAGTATTATTACTACTCATTACTGAGATGCTATTATTATTACTAGTAGTATTTTAGAACTACTACTGACAAAACGATGGCAAATTAAAACTGGCTTGCCAAAGGAAAACTGAGAGAAGAAACAGAAAGTTTAGGTTGGAGCACCTCAGAGACAGACGATTTGCATCAGATATATCAAAGTACAGGGACAGGGTAGGAAAGACAGTCTGGAATGTAGTTTGTAGCCAAGGTCCAAAGTCTAGCAGTCGCATTATGAATGGATCTATCAGCTCAGCTGGAGAAGAGTACAAAGTAGTGGGAGGACAAAGGTGACAGTATTGAGCACTGCTAGAATTATGGATTAGAAATAGGAAAGAATTGCTGTCACACTGACAAAGTAACGTCAATGCCTGTAAATGTTATGGATAAAAATAGTTACTCCTAACGATGTACATGCTAGAAGACCAAAAAGAGGGAGAGTGTTTTGCTGCAGACCTTTTTCTGGCATTTGATGGGCATGCGTAATTGCAAATTGAAAAGAATATGATCTATCAGAGTAAGAAAGTGAGGAGATTTTGGGGTACAGATAGCATGTAAGTACTACCAAATATCTGTGTTCCTTCTAATCTTGCAAATGAGCCTAAACTAGGCTTTGGTTTTACTTTAAAATCAGGAGTCCTTCAGAAGGCAGCTTCTATGAATCATGTTGAAATACTGAGAAGAGGGAAAACATTTAAAAGTTGATGATGCTGTGATCAAAGTTTAGGCTGCATTAGCAACTTTTTTCCCTTGGGGTCTTGGTGGTTTAGAAAAAATAACGCTAATGGTAACACTTGTAATTTTAAATACGTCAGCATTATCAGATTCTCTGGATTAATTTTTTTTTCATTTCATGGTTCTAGATTTTCTTCCTCTTCAGATCTAGAGACAGCCTCTGCGACACAAATATGCCAAAGCCATGCACATTCTCCTCCAGAAGTAAATAAAACAAGAGCTGAAAAGAGCCTGAAGAACAGGACAGCAGCACCCGCAGCTTCTCACAGATACTACCCACCCCTCAGCTCTCCTAGCAGGGAAGCGGGGCTTCAACCAGCCCAGCCATTTTTGCCAGGTTATCTCAGATCACCAATTTGGCATAAGCTGGCTGGATTTCCTTGAGGTGAAAAGCAAAAGCCCCTTTTCTTTGAGACTGCTTAAGTTTAGGCTCTCCCTATGCATTGCACAGGGAATTTGCGGCAAGGATGAGGGGGACGAGTACGGGTTTTTGCCTTAATGGCGACAGCAGCCTTCCTCCTCCTCCTCCTTCACGCTGCTCCCTTCCTTCTAGAAAGCTCCCGGGGGGAGGAATGGCCCCCGGGACAGCGCAGCGGGGCCCTGAGGGGCAGGGAGCGGGGCGACGGCGGCGGGGCCGCGAGGGGCAGGGAGCCGGGAGATGGCGGCGCTCTGAGGGGCAGAGAGCGGGGCGACGGCGGCGGGGCCGCGAGGGGAAGCGCTGTGACAGGAAGCGAGCGGGGCGATGGCGGCGGGGCCCTGCGGGGGGCGCCGGGAGCAGGGCGGGCGCAGCGCGCAGGCGGGGCGGCAGCAGGCGGCGCCGGGCCTCGGGGCCGCCCCGCGCCGTCCGCCGCTCGGCTCCGCCGCGCCGCGCCGCGCCGCCGAGGTAAGGGAGCGGCCGCCCGCGGCCTCCCTGCGGGGAGGGCGGCGCGGCGGCGTGCGGGCCCTGCGGCCCAGCGGAGGGGAGGCTGCGGGGACCCGGTGTGCACATACAGCGGGAGGCAGGGTAAATACCGAGGAGAGTGGGGGCGCTGGCAGCAGGCGGGGACCGGCCGCGTGTCGGCTTGGGCCGGGAAGGGCAGTGCGGGGGGCGGGCGAGGGGCGGCGCGGCTGCCCGCAGCAGGCCGCGATGGGGCCGCGGCGCCCCGGGTCGTGAGTGTGCTTCCTTGCGGACCCTTCCTAACTCCAGCCCCGATGGGATGGTACAAGAAAATAAGCAGGCCCCGAAGGGTGACTGTGGTGCACGTGTTTTCTTTTCTGATTGACCATAGGAGTGGACAAGTGTGAGGGTAAGAACAGTTTCATTTTGACACTTATTACCTGCTCTTAGGTTATGTAGTTTCTCATCAGGATGTTCTCGTATGCCTTCCCACCAGTTCTCTTCCTCTTCTAGCTGCCTACTTGGCCTTACTGTCCATGAAAACGGACAGTGTTTCCATTTATGCGACCCTTCACTGGTTTCCTTCCTGTAGCAAACTCACTGCAAGTATGCCCCCAACTATTTTAAAACTCCCATAACTTTGTCCTTTCTTGTATTTTTCATTTTGTTTTCCATGGGAATAAGTTGCCGTCTTCTGTTGGAGGCCTGTGTTTCTGCTGTCTCACAGACTTTTAGAACAAGGTAGCTCATTTCTGCCCAATCTGGAAAAAAAAAATAGTGGCTGGATACTGGCATGCACCGTGAAGGAAAGGCAGGACAGGTTTATCTCCTGCATGTTCACGGTGCAGGTAGCAGGCTGGCCGCTTGGCACGTGCTGCTCCGGACTAGCCACAGCTCATGATGCTTCTTTTCCAGTAGTAGCATTGGCAGACAAGGAGAGAGCGAAGATTACTGCAGCGGTGGAGAGGGCTGGAGGTGCAGGTCTGTGGGGAAGCTGGCTTTGTCAGGTCTGCTCTCAAGAGTTCATCCCCTACCTCCCCATGTATGTCCACGCTCTAATTTAAGCTTTATTCTGCATGCCTCTGACTTCATCTGTGTTAGCCACTGCTGAGTTTTGCAGCAAGACAGCAATCAACCTGGCACTAATATAGTGAAGTAGTTAATGAAAGATCAGAAAAGTGTTTGCAGGAGACACTTTATTCTGAGAAACTGAGACATTAAACAGAGATGCTTTAAGTTGTATTTAACTTTTCTGTTCCCATTACTTGCTATAAAGTAAGTCCTGGAACTTGTATTTTCAAATTTAACTTGTCCTTTTTTTAACAGTTAAGGCCATGGCACTGAAACAGGTTTCCAGCAACAAATGCTTTGAGGGTTTCCAGAAGGTGTTTGAACATGACAGGTGAATGTTATGAAAACAATCTAAATGTTCGGCATGGAGTAATGAATCCATAGTATTGCTGCCAGTGCTCTCAGTCTGCAAGAAAATAGTGTTTGTTCTCACTAGTATCCATACTTAAGTAAGAAGTGTCGTCTACTACTGTTTTGGCTATGTTGTTGTATTTTTGTGTTAATGTTTAACATGTTTAATATACTTACTGCTGCAGACTTGTGACTGGAAGGCAGTATTTTTATTTTTAAGATGAAGCTCCATTGCTTTGAGCTGCCCTGTTTGCAGCACAGAGAACTGCTGTGTGTACAAAGTTCTATCCACTCTAGCAGATATTTCATTTTTGTTCGTTGTTAAAAATTACTCTGAGCAGACAAAGGCAATAGATATAATCTTCTTATTTAATGAGGATGGAAAGAGAAGCATTCATTTTTTTATTTGTGATCCAAAAAAAAAGAATCATTATTTATGTTCAGATAAGCTTTATTGGCAGTTTTAGACTTTAGTATAAATTGGGCAATTGGTTAGTCTGTAGATTTAGCAGACTGAAAACACTCACTCTTGGTGGGACATGCTCTGCAGTGTATTCTGTAAGTCATGTAGATGTGTTCTTCCTTAAAAATTACTTTCCAATTTGATATGCAAGGTTCAAGTTAAATATTGCTAGAGTTCAAAATTCAATTTTCAAGCTGTTCCCTGTCAGCAACACTGCAAAAATGTGGCTTATTTGCAAGTGTCTAGTTTAATATTTTTTAAAAAATATAGGAAGGTTAGCTGTTGTCAAGTCAAGAGGCTAAAGCTAAGTTTAAATATTTTTTTAAATTTTATTTGACTTCTAGTTCTTATATTTCACTGACCATATCTCTCTCTTGGGGCTGGTCATATTCTGAAAATGCATTGATTCAACTTTTCTTTTTTAATGTTAACAACCTTGTTAGTTAAGTAGTAGTGCTAACTGGGAATATTTTATCACTACAGTACAGAGCTAAAATGCAAAATGAAATTTGGAATCTACTTGCCTCCAAAAGCAGAAACTGGAAAGTGTCCTGTGCTGTATTGGCTCTCAGGTAAGTAACATGAATTTTAGGAACTGAAAAAAAGAAAGTGTATTTAAGATACTGTGCTACAGTTACTAAAACCTGAGACAGAGATAGTTCAGTGGCAGCTCTTGCATTTTATTAAAGATCATCTTCTGGGGCACACACATACCCCTTGTGTGTACCGTGATGAAGTTGGATTCAGCTGGCCTCCAGGGGTCAGGCCTTTCAGATTTGTGTCTTTTTCTGCAGAAAGATCCGGAAGGCATGTGAATTTTCTCCAGTCTAGATCTTGCTGGACATAGAAGTCATGCCCAGAAGGGACTGTAGTTGAATAGTTTTAGGATATGGTATATGAATGACGTGAAGGTTTATTTTAAGATTTGCTATATCTATAAATACATAAATGTAGACATTTATACAAGTGTGTGTACATGCACATGTATATATGTATGGATATATTTAAGGGTTTTCCTAACAGGCCTTCCCTTGGGACACCTCCTACTTCTTTTTATGACAGGCAGCTTCAGCTAATAGGGTAGGGGCAAAATCTAGCCCAGGGGAGGCAGCAGATTTGTCTTTTGGACTCTACCACGTCCTGAGTTTTGCAGGGAGCATTTGCTGAACTTGCAAAGGGAGGTGCTGTCAGCTGGCTTAGACCCAGCACGTCTAGAGCGAGGTAAGAGTGTGGAATCAGTAAGGGCCAGGGGCAGAAGAAGGGGGTGCGGCAGGAGTAAAGTTTTCTAGTCTGCAGCACCATTTCTCTTTGTCCTTCTGTCCAGCTCCCATGGTGTCCTATCCACCTCCTGTCTTGCTGGGTGTAAGGCAAGCAGGGATGAGACAGCACGTACATATGTGACTCCCAATTACTGTGGTTTTGTTCCTCTGTCCTGTGCTTGTCATCTCCTACAGAGCTGGGTTGAACTCCGAAATTGTAGAGCTAATGTAAAACCATTGCTTTCAAAATCACTGGGTTTATGTTGGTGACGGCTATCAGGAACGATTAATTACATCCCTTTTTTCTATATTCAAAATTAAAAGCAGAAGCAATTACCCTTCTGTAATTTTAGAGGTAGCTAGTTTTATTGAAGCTTGTGTTAAAAAAGTTGGAGAATTGACTAGTAGTGTGGAGACTGTATTTCTTATATGCATTCATTTTACAACATAGCTAGTTGGTCTGATTTGTGGAATGAGAACAGACTACAGAAGAATGTTTATTGTTGAAGTAGGAAGCATCAAAATTGTTTGAAGAGCTCTGAGTCATGCAGCACTTTTATTTTTCAAAACTAAAGTGTGCTGTCTTGGCGAGTATGTCAGTCAAATGAGGTTATCCACAGCGTGCCTTCAGAGAAAACGACAATCAATAACCTCAAATAATAGTCTCAAGTGGCACAGTGAAGAATAATTGAAATATTGGTCTGCAATATTATTTATTTGCAGTTGGACTTCAGTTTCAGACCTGCTGCACTGCAAAAGACACAGATTGCTGTGTATCTGGGAGTCGGAGTGCTGTGGGCCTTCATTTTGTCTAAAGCTTGTAAGATTTTCAGACCGCATGTAGAATTCTGTAATGGAGATAACTAGCTGAAATGGCAGTGGACAGAAAAATGCAGTTGCAGGGTTAGATGTCAAAAGTTAGTGATGTTATTTCTACTAGTAGTATCTTTATTCCATATTGACTATCCAGTGCTGTTTATCTTAAATATGCAGTACTTGAGGAAACTGCGTATGTGACATGAGTAGGTATTTGAGTGGCTGTATGGGTGCAGAATACAGATTGACCAGCTTTTGATCGAATGTTACTGTGACTAAATGTGAAAGCGCAACTGGATCTGGATCTGTGGATTATTAAATATTGTTGAACTGAATAAAAGGACTTTTTCATGTTTATGGAGATAGAAATACTTTTCGAAAGCTTTTCTGGTAGAAAAGCTAGGTTTTGTAAACTGGAATGCTGTGAGCAGTATGTAACCGGTCGTATTTCCCTTGTCTAGGATTAACTTGCACAGAACAGAATTTTATAACGAAAGCTGGTTTTCATCAAGCTGCAGCTGAACACGGCCTTATTGTAGTTGCACCAGACACAAGCCCACGTAAGTTTTTACACAAGATGTGATAAAAGTCTTTATACTGAAGTTCACTGTGTTTATCCTCAAAGAATGAGTAGCTGCAGTTGACTACAAAGTGTATTGCCCATCTGAGTCACAATCTGACCTCACCTTTATATCTTACATTATTTGCTGGGTTATGTCATCCATATTCTTAATAACCTGTTGTTGAAGATTTCACATTTGAAACTCTTTTATTGTGAAGGCCCTAAAGCTAGAACAAAGGGGCCCCCGAGTTCAGCACACAGGAAGACTGGGGAATGGGGAGAGAAGGAAGACAAGTAGCTGGTATTATCAGAGACCCGGGCTTGCGCTTTGTGACTTCCTGACACTTTAAAAAATCCACAGAACTGTGTTGTCACACACAGCTGTAATGTTTACTGTTCATTGTATTGTGTCTTCTGAAGCCTATTAAGTACATGTCTTCAGAGGATTTCATTGCTTAGAAAAGTTTAAAGCAAACCAAAACCCCTCCCCCCTGAGGTTTCAATAGGTAGCTTTAAATAAATGATGTGATGTTATTTGTATAAAGCTGAGTTTATATGTGGTTTGGGAAACCTGAAAATCCAAGTACTGGATATACAGTCTTTTGGGGATTCAGTGTATTATGTTGAATATTTGCTGGTTTCTGCTAAAGTCTAATGAGTGCTATATACAAAGATGGCACTCTTCTGATATTTTCCAAATTTTAGTGCTTCAGATATGAACAAAGTTAATATGGGAATGAATGGATGTTCTTTCCAGAAAAGGTTTTTCATACCTAGGTTGTGTTAGGCTAAAGAACAGAAATGCATATTTCCAAGGAAGAAGAGGGGCAGAAGAGCAAAACTTGTGTATTAATGAAATATACGCTTCATTTTTACCATCTGCTGCAGACTAGAGATGTGCAACTAAACTTTGCGTTATTCAGATTGCGTTTTCTCAGGATTAAAATTATCCTTGGGTATTGGGACTGTTTTTTATGTTTTCTGTGTACATTGTCTCTGTGAGTATCTAACTATTGTAGCATTGTCCACTTCCTTTTAAAATCTTCTTTGCAGCTTCTCTCATGCCATCTAGTCTAATAAGGCATCAGGATTTGCTCAGCTGTTTAGATGAATCTGAGTATGTGTTTCATATTATACTCTGAGATTTTAGCTCAGAGAACCCAGATATTCTTGCATCTTTTTGAGTTATCTGGAGAAGGAGGTGAAGAACAGTTCAAATACAATGACAAGTGAAGGGATCTTGGCATATTTAGAGGAAATGCTAAGGGGATATATGTGCTTTTTTAATTGCAGTTATGACTACATAAGATTTACCTTCTAGGAGTGAGGGACTGTCTGTAGACAAGGAAAAGGACTATAGGAAAATGTGAAGCACTTGGAGTTACAGACTGTCTGTCGGGCTCTGATAGTGTACCTGTCTTTCTTGTTGGGGTTTGCTTCACCAGGCAAGTGTGCTGAAGAGTCCTTTGCTGGTTTCTTTTCAAGTTTCTTTTTTTGGGGTTTCCCTTAAGTTTCTTTCAGCAAAATCGGTGTTGCCATCGTTGTCTGGCAGGACTTGCTTAGTTTTCAT
This sequence comes from Apteryx mantelli, assembly GCF_036417845.1. NCBI lineage: Eukaryota > Metazoa > Chordata > Aves > Apterygiformes > Apterygidae > Apteryx > Apteryx mantelli. The sequence continues at coordinate 33,546,751 of NC_089978.1, forward strand.
CCATCTCCAAGGGACCGAAGATAACAGGCTTTTTATATCCAGCGTGTTGTGTAAGCACCACCAGTCTCTGTGACTGCTGGACTGTTAAGTTACAAAATCACTTAGCGTTCAAGGACGCATCACTGGAGCAAACTCAACTTTGATCCTTGTAAAAATCTGATTCCACATGTGACAGGGTGGCAGGTATCTTTGCACAAATTCTCAGGGATTGTCTCAAATTACATGTGGGTCTGCAGCGTAATCTGACGGTTGTGAATGCCCGTGTAATTTTGGCTGGCAAAAACTGGGAACGTTTTGGAGAAAGGGAGGCCATTATTTTCTGTCACCTACACCTTAAAATATTACATTCTGTTCTGAAAAGCAAGCTAAAAACCAAGCTGTAAGTCACAGGCAAATCAAAGGGAGAATTAGAGAAGACTGGATGGGATGGATTGACTTTCAAGGAGACATCTGCAAGTTTAGTTTGAAAGTGTAGCCTTGGGAAGGAAGATACAACTCTGCCATAATTCAAAAAAGAAATGGCTTGAATTTTATGAGGAGTTTTAGGTAGGAGCAATGAAACGAACCGCAGAAAAGGTAGAGTTACGTACTTACAAAACGATATGAACAGTGAATGTTGTATTGTGGGATCTTAAAAGGGGAGCAGTAGGAGATATTAGTTGAGGCACATAAAAATGATCTGGGCAAACTGTTTGGCGATATATGGTTCTGTTCTTCAGGGGGAAGAAAATTTTCCTGTGTTTCTGTTTTTCATGTAGTGTCCTGTCCTTGATAGGGTGAGGTCTAATAGGGTGTGGTTGAAATAACCCAGTAGCTTATTGCACTGGCAATAAGCAATTTACTAATCAGTGTCTAGCAAATGAAACACTGATCAGTAAATGAAAACTGGAGTAAGTCCATAGGTAAATTGGACAAAAAATTATGGAATTAATTTAGGAGAGTTAAGTGTGTTGCACTTATTTGTATTTATGTGAGAGGGTACTGAAACAAGGCAGAACTTTGACTTGAAAACATTGTATTAACCCGTGAAAATCTGAGTTGTCCTATAGGTTGGAAACGTAGAGGCAGGGTGTTTGAGAAACTTGTCCTACGTCCCTGATTTATGCGACAGATTCTCCAATTCCGAATGTCTGATAAAGATAAGACAGTAATTATAGAATTATTTTTCTTGGTAGGCGGCTGCAATATTGAAGGAGAAGATGAAAGCTGGGATTTTGGCACTGGTGCTGGTTTTTATGTGGATGCCACTGAAGATCCTTGGAAAACAAACTATAGGATGTACTCCTACATAAAGGATGAGGTAACTTTGCTGCTGGGTTCTATGATATTTTGGGGGGCAGTTCAGCACCCAAGCACCAAAGCTTGCTTTTTAAATTAATTTATTTTATTTTTTAAAGAAAAGGCAGCTTTTCTGCCTGAGATGCCACAGGGTTGATATACACGTCTAATCTTGATTTGTTAGTTTTGCAGTCTCTGCTCTCATAAAATCTCTGTTCTGCTGCTTCTGAGACAATCCACAACATTTGCCTGTGATAATACTTCAGTTGCCTTGCTCAGACTGTTTTCAATAGCTGTCTTGGGAAGGGGGAGAAGGGAGGTGGTTTTGATTTTTTTTTTTTTTTTTCTTTCTTTAACTGTTGGAAAAGGAAATCCTTGAAAAATATATTAGAAAGGTGAGTGATTAATCTACTGTGTGTGTGGTTTGTGTGATCCAAATTAAAACTAATGTTGATGGGAATATAGGGAGCAAATGATTTAAAAAAAACCAACTTGACATTCTGCCCACTTATGGGGGCACATACATATTTAGGGATCTGTTAAAATGAGACTATGTTATAAGGAAATGCCAGCATCCTGTGTTATAGAGTTATGATAGATCTCTACAAAAATACTTAAAATTATGTATTATCAGGTGAAATGTTTCTTATAGTTTTTACAGTCCTGTTCAGATTGCTTTCAGGCCATGATCACAAATGTCAGACTGGAATCAAAGATGTGTCTTTGGTCTCAGTGGTTTTCCTGGAATTAAAATAGTCATTTGTCTAATTATTTGTATGGACATATTCAAATTGCTTTAACATTTTTATTCCACTGTTGTTCCTTTTCAGTTGCCTAAACTAATAAATGCCAATTTTCCAACTGACCCTGAACGGATGTCTATATTTGGACATTCCATGGGAGGCCATGGAGCTCTGATTCTTGCTTTGAAGAATCCTGGAAAGTACAAAGTAAGATATACTAAAGCTTATATGAGGTATACTAAAGTTTATACAGATTTCTGTAGAAGTGACGAAGTCAAATGTAGCACTAACTTCTGTTATAGCCTTAAATATAGAAATAATTGCAGTAGTTGATATCTAGTATTATATTGTGGAACATTGCCAGAAATCCCACTCTGGAAGGTGTGAATATTTGACATCACTGAAATTAAAAAACCTGCAAATTTTAAAAGTTGAGAAAAGTTAAATTTCTTCTGGATGATCTACAGCTCTTCCAAACCAACTGTTACAGTTAAAGATAAACAGGTTCCCTTTAGTTCTGGCATTAATTCATGCTGCCAACATTGTCTAGACATCCGGTTATCTGACTTGCTATACCTTTTCAAATATTGTTTGTTTTGGAGCTTTTATTACCAGCAAACATATTCACCACTGTTATACTTCTGTTTGCTTAGAATTTACTGCAGAATATATTAACTCCAACTGCTAGCAAATGTAACTATAAGGACAGCTTACCTGAACCACACGCAAAATAGCATCTGAGCTTTTTTTTTTCTTTTTTTTCTTTTTTTAAAATCTTTTCTGGGACTTGGAAGGCAACTTTCTTGAATACTGATTTTTTTGGAGTGTTCAAGGCATCTGAGGTTACATTTGTGTTCTGCTTGAACCTAAATCAAACGTGCTGTAACTGATTCTCCGTATACTTGTGAGAGTTGAAGGAAACTTTGTTGTTCTCTTTGGAGATGTGCTTGTGTCATACGGTGCTTCTGAGGGAGAATCAGGTGTACTGAGAGATGAGTTAGTCTGCCTTTGCAGATCTGTCCTTTCACAGGCTGTCTTGTCCCTGCACTTTGTAGTCAGCTACGTACTTCCTGAATCTTGCTGGTTTATTTAACTAAGAACTGTTCTCTATGATGTCGTTTCTTAAAGGGTCTGGTTCCTATAGCAACTGCATTTTTGAAAATAGCATAACATTTGCTCAGTGTCAGTGTCATTGACTTGGCTTTATAAGACAGCTGAATGTAAGAGAAAGCTTTACTTTTGTATCTCCTTTTTATTATTTGGAGCCAGTAGTTCAGAGATTTTCATTTTCACTGTTGACCTTTAAGTGTTAACTATATTATCCAAAAGAAATAAAAATTAAATTGAAAGTGCCAAAGTCCCAGAGAAGAGTCAGTGACTCAGGTTGGTTGTTGCTTTTTCCTGAAATACCTAAAAGTGGAAATATTGAGGCTCTGAGGGCCAAATCCAAAAGAAGGATGTGGACACCTAAAATAAGGCTTAGATTTCTGACACCAGTGCCCAGTGTTGTGAACTGAACTGCACTTTTCTTGACCTCTAATCCTGGAGGTACCTAAATTCATGAGATGCTGTTGCATAGTCAGACTGGCTGGTCAGTGCCATGCCTTAGTCCTTTCTCATGCCACACCACAATCTGGTTGGGTGTAAAATAGTCCCATGTTCTGACTGTGCTGACCTGATAATAACAGGCTTAAGATGCTTCTCCTCTGCTTAAGGGAATTTAAGCCAACGTCTCCCAGCAAGGGAAGGAATGGGGCATCTAGCCCTTCCTTTTGAAGCTTGGCAGCTGCGCAAAAAGGCAAGCAAAAAACGTGGAGCTAGAGAGAACAAATAAGAGAAAAGTAGTGTGATGGTTAGGGCCCCTAGCTGGGACAGCTGGTGGGGGAATCCTGGGTTCTGGCAATGGTAACGTCAGAACAGAAGAGGCTTTCAATTTGCTTCTTAGTTATCAAAAATCACTTTTCTTAATTCATGTTTTTCTTACTCTTTCTTTCCAAACAGTCTGTATCGGCGTTTGCTCCTATCTGCAACCCTATTCAGTGTCAGTGGGGGAAGAAAGCCTTTGGTGGATATCTGGGGTCAGATACAAGCAAATGGGAGGTATGTTTTGGAACTCACAGTCCTTTAAAAACTTGTGAACGAATGATCTCTAAACACATTACACAAGGAGTCTAGAGCAAAACCCTGGAGTGCCCCTGCGCTAACATTGCAGTACAACTAAATGCCTAAGCATTGATAAGCATTGTACGCGTGGGAATGACTTGCTGTTGCCTGGTGGTGCTTGTAACTAATGTAATGAGATAAAGGCTCTCATCAGTCAACAGTAAACTCCTCCCTGTTTTATGAAAATCTTAAAAATTATGAGCAGTCTGAGACTTTTCCCTAATGTGTGAAAGCAGTGAGCAGTTTAGAAGAGAGTTAAGCTGTGTCCCCCCAGAATCGATCTGCTTCACAGTCTCAGTGTACAAAACTGCTTTCTGGTAGTAGCCTGAGAGGAGAGACTGATCCACACTGGTCGGAGACTGATGAGCCTCATGGCATCTGTGGGAGCAGCCTGTTGGATGCAGCTAAAACAGGAGCCTGTTGGATACTTGGAAATCAGTATTCAGTAGAACAGGATTAAACCAAACTAAGTTAGGTTTTAGCCTCAGGTCCCTGATATTGAAATAAATAGTCTTATATGAATTGCTGAGTTATGAAAATGTTTGTGTGCATTTTGCTGTATTATTTGGGCAGTCCTTCAGTATTTTTCATCTCAGCAGAAACATTGCATTTTATTCCTGGATTGAAAAGTTGGGAAGGGTTGTGGTGACCAGGTACACTGATTTCCCTATATATAAACACAGACTGAAATTAAATCCCTTGTAAACTGGATTTAAGCCTCTCTTAGGAAGATGTTCAGGTCTGTTTTAAATATTTTAGAGATGGAGAGGATGAGCAACTTTCACTATTGTTAATCAGATAATTTCTATATTAAAAATAAAAAAAGCGTCATTTTTGGAGCCTGATATTTTCCAGCCACTGGATTTTCTGTATGCTTTGTTAGCAGATTTTGAAGAGCCCTGTATTATGAAACTGCTATTTCCCATGCAGTTACTTGAAGAATGTCATAAATCCCCAGTTAAACTTGCTTAAATTTAACAAAATGAATTTATTTTGCTAAAAAAACTTACGTTTTTGGACTCTTATTCACTTTGAGGCTCTTCTGCAAGCCCAGTCCAGTATTATCAATGACAGGCACCAGGAACAGACTTAAACCTGCCTTTGGTGCAGGTATACAACCACTGATCTCCCTGTTGCTGCTTAAAATTGCCATGTTAACATGTGCAAGGATCATATTATACCATCGCCACAGTACTCAGCTGAGCACAAGCTCCCACGTTCATTGCAGTGTCTTTTCTGCATCTGAGATGTCCTGCACTCAGAAAGCCTGGCTCCAGTTCCTCGGGGTAGGGCTGTGCATTTTGCTGTCTTTTGGTGACATGTCCTTTCCACTGCCTTAAGCAGCTGTCATCTGCCCCATCTTTTTTAAGAATTTCCTTTTTCTTTTTTTTTCTTTTTTTGAGCATTTACCAAGCACAGGACCCCACTGGGAACATGTTCCCCATTTACAAGTATGTTATGGGACATGCTAGTTAGTAGTGTTTGATTTACGCAGTGTGTGCCATTTTGGTTTCTCTATCGTGCCAGGTTTTCTCAGTCAAATTATCATGGTACCTTCGAAGTTAAACGCCTTGCTTTAAGCATAGGTGTGTTACCTCAGTGCTTTGACCTTTAGGAGCCAAATTAGTTGCAGCAAGTTATTTTAGTAGGATCTAGTTCATGTACAAGCATGTGAATTGGTACTTGATTATGTTTCCTGTTCTTTGATTCTTTATTCCTTTTGCTCTGTACTGGATGTTCCATTTTGTCCAGAATTGATGTCAAACTGCCAAGATGGTAATTACCTAGATCGTATCATTTGCCCTTTTTTAAACATGGGTATAACTTTCCAGTTGTTTGGAATTTCCTCAGTCGTCAAAGAGATGTGGAAGATACAGAAATACAAAGACTGGCTCAGTCAGCTCTGTTTTAACTCTTGGATGCATATTATCCACATTTGGTGTTTTTTCTCTTGTTTTGTTTGCTTTACTAGCTGCAGTTTAACATCACCATCTTTGTTCCGTCAGGAACAAAGGATATTTCATCTTTGTGATATATGAATCCATCAGCTGGCTGTTTTCCAAATGTGGAACTGAGATATTTATGTACTCATTTTTTTGGTGTTGTTATTAATGGTGTGTCTCTTGAAATAATTACTCTGGGCTAGAATTTTTTTGTCTGACTTGGTAAAAATTTTCTCCTTGTTTTTTGCCTCTTTTATTTACTAAGTTCCTAGCTTTGATTTATTCCCCAAATCCTATTTCTTCGACATGATACAGATGTTTATAGCTGTTAATAAACTGCTTTCCACAGTCTTTTAAGATCCCTCTGTGATATCACGGTGACCTTTGGGAGCATACATAATTTATATAAATAGCCTTAGTTTCCATTTCCTACATCAGTCTGAATTTTTCTCCCTTGTAACCTGATTCAAAAGTGCTTTTGGCTTTAAAAATCAATCCTTGAAAACAGATCATGGAGGAATCTCTATGTGCTTCTTGGCTGAGCTGCTGATTTAGAGCACATGGAGGGAAGGCACCAGCCTGGTTCATCTGTGCTATCCTGCTAGCAGACCAGACATTGTAGGGCAGGTATCTTGTTCAGGAGTGTCTACAGAAAAACCTTCCTAGCTTTCTAATCAACTTAAGACATAGAATAGACCCAAACCATGAATATAGCTTGCCACAGGTGGAGAGAAGGTGAGATTGATGGTATTGCTAAACCCTGGATCACAACAGTGGCAGAGTATTAGTTAAATCTCTTTGCAGTTAGCGGTAGTAATTGGTCATGACTGCTTATACCTGAGCTTCCAGGAGCTCCTGTCCTGTGTCAAGGTCCTTCTGAGTGGTCAAGAAATCCTAATGCAGTATTTCCCTCAGAGGTAACGTTTAGGGTGAGGAAAATCCCATTTGTATCTTCAAAAGATGTGTTAACTGCTTCTAGCTTGAGAATTCCAGCATGTCTTAGTCAAGTGTTTTGTCTTTTAGCAGAATTTGTTCATTTTTTTTTCCTCCAAGCTATGCTGTAGGGAAGTGTATGAGAGCCTGATTGTTTTTTTCCAAACTGTAATTGGGGGTCTTGATGTGGTTTGTATATAGTATCACTTGAAACTCCATATATGCCATTCTTTTCTTGCAGTCAGTAAATTTGATCCAGTCTAATATATGTAATTATTAGGCTAAGAACTACTTTCTTGCATCTAGTACTGTTCCTCTCTTAAATTTATTTCTTCAGGCATATGATGCTACACAGCTTGTGAAGTCCTGTCCAGATTCCCACCTGGACTTCTTGATTGATCAAGGCAAAGATGACCAGTTCCTATCAGCAGGCCAGTTACTGCCTGATAACTTCATCGCTGCCTGCACAGAGAGGAAAATCCCAGTAGTCTTTAGACTGCAGCAGGCAAGTTGCTTCTGCAATCCGTGATTGTTGGGTTGATGCTTCATGATTTTTTGAGTGGATGCAGCAGCTAATCAGAAAGATGTCTGTTCACTGGGTAGGCTCTTATTTACCTGTGAGTCTGTCCTTGGCCAAGTGAGGAAGGCAAGAAGTTATTTTTCCCTTCTAGCAAGTGGTAAGGAGTGCAATATCCGTCACATTCACTGCATTTGACCACTAGGTGGGGTCATGATTTTAGTTACAAAAACTGATGTGGTTAGACGGTAATTTGCTGGTGGTGGGCTGAAGAGGAAGTATTAACTATTTTTAATATGTATCACAGTCACTGTATGAGCATTATGATGAATGTACTTTTGCTAGATTTTCTATCTGTATGGTGGGTATTGCATTCAGTGTAAAACTTTGTGATCTAGTTTGCACGTGTTTGTATAATTCAGGAAGGGTGTGGAATTGCTTTGAAATACTAGATTCATTTAAGGACTCTGGTGGAAGGATTGCTCTTTCTTATAGCACAGTGGCCCAGAATAACGCTTTCTTTGTAAGCATCTCACAGCTTCAAGCCAGACCCAGTGTGGAGCCTGGTTATGGAGAGTTAGAGAGATTGTCCTCTCTGATTTATTTTAAGGGCTTTTACACCGTTCTGCACGAAAGGATAGAGTTAGTGCTAACAAAACTGAGCTGTTCCAGAGGTTTCTTTGTCTTTCTAATAAAGTGCCAGAGCATTAATCAAGACTTCGGCCCCGTTCTCCATATACCCTGTTTTCCCAGTAGAACAATGCTAGTGAGAGCAACTGTTTTCTCTACAGGTAATGCTTGCTGTTATCAATCTCTAAGTTGCATGCCCAGACTAGACTGGTGTAATGTACATTCTGTTTGTTCAGCCTCCTAAGGTTCACCTATACTTAGTCTTTGGGTTAAGTAGGCTTAATAGATTTTATATATAATACAGATATTTTTGATTTGTTAAAAGAGATCAAAACAGAAAGACTCATTAACTTTCCTAGAAAAGAGAGCGTAGCATGATTGCTTTATCATGAACTATATGTATTTGCTGATTTTTTTTTTTTTTTTGTCTTGTTCTTTTCTAGGGTTATGATCACAGCTATTTTTTCATTGCAACGTTTATTAATGATCACATCAAACACCATGCAAAATACCTTAATGCTTGAACCCTTTGGATGGGAGCATCTTCTGTCCAATATGAGTGAAGGGGTATGGGTGAACTAAACAGAAATAATTTGTTGAATTATTGTCTATAAAATGAAGCTCTTCTGATTGTACTGCTAATAAAATGAGAGTCCTACTTAATTTGATGTGTGTGCTTCAAAGTAAGTATTTTGAATGGTCTTACATGCTTTGAAAACTGTCTCATCACCGTTGAAGGAACATGCTGCACTTCAGGTAAAAATGAAAATTAGCAGTTGAGTCAATTTCAGAATATGGATGTATTTACATACTTGGGCCCTCAGGACTGCTTCTAGCACAACTATGCAGAGGCTGTGAATAGCAACAGAGTGGTTCTTCAGCTGATTGATTAAATAAATACCAGCGTTCAGTTCATCACTTAGTGCTGAAGGAAGTCATTAGCTCCAGAACTAATCAACCTACTTAATCAGTCTGAAGTGTTGGTGTATTTTTCCTTGGCCCATCTAAGTATGTTCCAAGGATAAAGTCTGGCGGTGAATACAGACAGAAGCTTGCTGTGCATTGTGGTTTACTGTTCCATGCATTATTAACATCGAACTGTAATCTGGAGAGTATTTAATGGATGGTGCTTGAAGGAAAGACCTCTTAAAAACAGTGTGAAGGAAGCAGTCTCTATTAGAAGGGGTGGTTCTTTCTTCCCTCCCCTCTGTTGCTGAGTGATAAAGGCTTATGGCATAAGTTTTTATGGATTGGATAAGAATTGGCAGGAGTGGAAAAAACAAATAAATCTGCAGAGGCAATCCCTAGCTCTGTATGATCTATAATCTCATTGCTGAGAATCTACATCTGATAGTTATGATGGATGTTCCTGGTGGTATAATTCTGCCAGGTACCTTGTGTGGGGCAAGAATACAGATTGCTCCAGTGAGTTGTTTATCTTAAATTCAAGCAATCAATCAGTCAGGAGCTCTTCTTTACTGTTTTATCTGTACCATGCAAAAGGGGAGAGGCAGTGTTTGCTCCCCTGAAAAGTGTGCCGTCTGGCTCTGCACACGTATTCTGCCAACTCCATCCCAGGCTACTCCAGCTACTGAAAGACATAGACTGACTACTAGCTTTTTGGGCAAATGATGGCTTGCAGAGGAACATCCCTTATTGAGAGCTTGTTTCCAGTCTGCAATGTAGAACTTCATTCTCAGTGGAGCAGTAGCTCATCTCTGTATCATGCTCAGCTTCCCCTGAGGTACAGCACTCTTATATTCACGGAAAAGTAGTGAGCCTGAAACAGTTTTGAGTAAGTAAGTAAAAGTGGCTTGTCACGTGAGAACAGATAGATAGTTATGATGGGGCTGAGTCCAGACATCTCTCCTTGCTCAAACCTTGACTTCCGCCAGCAGAAGCATGGAGGTAGAGGTAGAAGCTCTTTGCATGTGTAAGTAAGTAAGTGATGCTGAGTGCTTTCTTATTTGTGTGGACTAGCTCCTACATTGCAGGGAGACTAACGCTGGGAACTTATGTTTCTGTTTAGTGGTGACTAGCTTAAGTTGCCTATTGACTTTTATCCAGCTTGTGTCTACTTATTTCTGAAGTAAGCTTAGAAGGTGGGAGAAGATAAAATTGCAAAGGTTCTCTCCAATGCTGAATGAACACAATGGTTCTCCACCCTGGGTAGGTTTATAACAAACACTGCCCTGCTTTACAAGAAAGGAGGAATTACTGGTGTAAAAATTTTAAGCCATAAGTGTTAAACTCCTCAGATTTTCTCCGCACTCTCAAAATCAAAATGGGCTCAAAGGCTTTTTTAATGCATGGCAGCCTCCTATCTGGAGGCAACCCCTTTAAAGTCAAGTGAATACCCTGTTCCCTTTGCCTTGCCTCTGCCATAGCCAGCAAATGAATTACTGGGCTGTTTCTAATACTGGAATGGAACAGAAGTGTTCTGGGCTTGTATTACAACCCTGTGCCAAGTAATAATATAAATGGAATAGCAGTGGTGTCAGGTCAGAGTGTTCAATTTGGTGCAGGTACTTCTGATAAACATTACCATTTGCTGTGTGTCAAAGCTAGTAATTTTTTCCCTGAGTCTGACTGATAGTTGCATTTAAGTGAAATGGACATGCCCCCCCCCATTCCCTAACAAACAGGGGTGTATGCATGTTTTATATGAGAGAGAGGAAAAAAAAGGACTAAAAAGCAGGTTTAACCCTGTAATTTACTCTAAGTGCTTTTCAACCACCATTTTAGAACTGTTATGTTAGGTAGGAAACAGCTTGCCCTGCATGGGAAAAAAAAAACCCTAAACTCTTTCATGTTTGTTATATAGCATAATTCTAAGTCTCCCAAAACACTGGGAGGGAGGGGGGAGAGGACTTTATTTCCAATGTCTTTCTTTAATCTATGCTTGAGAAGGAGATCTCACACAATGTCAACTTTTCCAAACAGTAGCCCAGCTACAGTTTTGGAGCTAAAAATACCTGCCCCATTTTCCACTCAGAACACCTAATCATTGACTGCCCTTCAGCACTGTTTGCTTTCTTGATAAAACTTAGTATTTATACACACTGCTGCTTTTGTCCTTGAAAGTGACTTTCCTTTAGCCTGCTTGTGACCAGGAGCAGATTCGGGTGTCAGGAGGGCCCTCTCCACAGTCCATGAAAACTTGCTGTCCATAACCTCAAGGCTTCACAGAAACTTCCCTGATGTCTCTACAAAACTGGTGCCAGACTGCTGATGAGAAAGGGGACCCCAGACTTGCCCTCTTCCAAGGAAAGCAGTGCCTGTGAATCCAAGACAGTGCAAACCTGTGAGAAGACTTGCATTAGTTGTGCAGGGGGTTACAGACACTGACCACCTCTACCAACTCCACCAGGAGATGGGTGAGGTTGGGGAAATCTCCATTCTTGGCAATGCTCAAAACTCAACTGCACACAGCCCTTGGCTGCCATCTGTAAGTAGGTTCTGCTTTCAGTGAGGAGCAGGACCAGGGGACCTTTGGAGGTCCCTTCCCACCTAAATCATGTCCAGCATAACACAGCTATCAGTCCATCAAGCTTGTGTGTTCAAAGGCAGAAACTCCTGCAAGATGCACAAAGGTATTTTGCTTCCTTGGCTATCAAAAGCAGGATCCATGGCTCAACCATAGCCCTTTTTCTAGCCCCGAGATGGTCTGACCTAAACCTACCAGCAGCAGCACTGTGGAATTCTACTTCCCGTTGTCCCTACTGACCATTTCTGCAGATGAGGAAAAGGACAAAAGTCTGGCACAGTCCAGCCACACTTGAGATATCCCCAAGTCAGAAAGTTACTGCATTATTCCTTGGATTCACTAAAATACAGAAATTACCAGATTGTTCACTGAAACAGCCTGAAGAATAAACTCTGCATTTCAAAAGAAGGACAGGGAAAATGAAGCTGCCTCTGATACGGCAATGTGAGGTAGAGAAACCACCCTGGAAAAGCAGAAAACTGAAGGTGGAGCCTCCCTTCTCCCACCTTTTTCAGCTGCTCCAGAACAGCCCCATGGAGGGACAGGGGCAGAGCAAGTGTCTGACACTGGTGACTCCAAGCTGCCAGGACATGGCCAAGCCTGTTGGGTCATCTACCAGTGGAAGCACCAGGCAGTTAAGTCAATCACTACTGTTTCCTACATGATGGGCAGGAGATTTTAAGCAACTGGAGCAGCAAAGTAGGAAGCTCATTTGCAGGAATTTTAATTCCTCTCCCCAAAGCCTGAAGTAGGCATTTGGATCTGCTAGGGAAGTGCAACAAACCATTTTGTGAAGGTGGTGAACAGACAGAATGGCAAAAATAGCCCTTCTAGGGCCTGTTGCGTTCAGGAGCTTGGAGTATATAAAACCAGCTGACTGTAAAAGAACTCCAGCAGCTTTCCTGCCTCACAAAACATGCAACCAGACGTTAGCTGGATCCTATTCCTAGGTTAGCTGATAAAATTACCTTTATTTGTGTAATCTAGTCATCATCTCCAACCCCAAATACCTTGTCCATCGTTCACAATTTTAAGCTCTCCAAACACTTTTTTTTTTTTTTTTTTTACAATAAACTGTCAGTCACAGGGGTAGTCAGTAAATGGTTTCTACAAACAATATAGTTTAATTGTAACTACAGTAAAGATTTTCTATATACATTATGTTCACTGCTTATGGTATTATAGGTTTGCCATGCATGTTTTATTGCACATATAAATAGTGTACAAAGATTCATGAAGATTCTTTTTTTAGCCATACAGGTTAAGACTGCATAAAAAAAGCTGTATTACAAAATATTTAGAGCTATTTACAGCCAACTCGAAGCAGTTACTGAAAGACATTATCAGGAGGAAAAAAAATTTTTAATTATGAAAAAACAAGATTTGTCAAAATAATAATTACAAAGCTTCATGTTGCCATATATACATTGTAAAAAAATACTCAGAAACCTGCATTTTATCCCTCAAGATGCAGAAATCAATATTCCTATTTTTATACTCAATCTTTGAATGCTTTTAAAATTTGATAAACTCTGAGTTGAAAATGTATTTTCTTTACATTGTTCGTGCTTTTTGACAAAACAGATATTTGTGCAGCTCTGTAAAATATTAAAATACATTTTAATTTAGTGTTAAAGTGCACAGTACATTTTATAGGAAACAATATACTAGCTGCCAATCAAAAATTACAATTTAAGTTAATGTTCCCTCTACAGAACAAAAGCTTTTGTTTTGGTTGAAGTAACTGGATATTCTATGCATACTGTATGTCTCATTGTCCGCAAGACCACTTCTCTCCTCCTAACAAGTTGCTATCAATACATACTAGTACATTGGCAATTTGTGACGTTAAAATGCATAGTCTGCATTCAAATACTGTATTAAAGATTAAAAATCTGCTATTGAAATACTGGTGTTTTTAAATGCAGTGTTTGTGTGAACAAGCACATACCTCTGCCTAGATATGCAGTAGTGACAAGTATGCATCCTTCTTTCAAAAAGTCTTGCTACAATCATTTCTCCACATTCTCTTGCTATTGAATTCTCCCACCGCATTGCCTCGCTTGTGTCATAACGGATTTCAAACGCTATGTGCTTATATGCAACATCGACCCCTATCAGCTAGCCTTTTCACCACGTGCAACTTCCCTGTCCTGTTTGCTGAAGTTACATCACTAGCTTTTCACATACAAGAAAAATGGATGTTCCAGACACTGTGATAATCCCTGTGCTGGAACTTTTTGATCCAGAACATACGTGATGTTTTAATAATAAATTATGCTTTGAAAAATCTCTTCAAAATTTTAAAGTAATAATAATAACCACCACCTTTTTTCCTATTGCTGATTTGGGATTAGAGGTCTGATCCTGCAAACATTCACTACAGAACATTGTGCTTAGTTCAGTGGGAAACTGCTGGACTCAAGTCATTGATGGAGATTACAAGGAGAAGCACTGCACCCAGCAGGTAGTATCTGGAAGATCAGGTCTTTAAGACTGCCTTTACCAATTTTAATAATTTTAGCTCTTCTTGAAGGAATCACTGAAGAAAAAATTCAAATTTTTTGGCTACCTGATAAAACTTCTCATTAATGTTCTTGTATTTTTTCATTATTTGTTCTGTAGTGCTGTAGTCTTTAAAGAAAAGTTACAGTGCAAAATTATATTTCAAGACACATGATCCTAATACACATCATTCATTTTGTTGTGGCAAAAGTTTAATGTCTTGTGCATAGTAAAATAAGTATCAATCAAAAATATTTGTTCACATTTATTTTTTTCAAGTTTACGTCTTTTCTTTTTTTAACACCTATATACAAATAAAATGGGTGTGCTCTCAGTTTCAGCCAATTTAGTCCAGTGGAGGGAAAAGTGCTACTGGAATGTAGGAAACTCAGTGGAATGCAGACCAATTTTTAACCAATGTTCCACAAATCCAAAAATAAAGAATGTCATCCCAGCTAGCTGTTCTTTTAGTAAAAGCACCTATTTTGTTTACTTTTTATCTTACATATTAGAAAATACAATTTACGGAGATCTAGAGCTACTGCACACCAAGTAGAATAAAAAATAACTAAATATTTATATTAAAATAAAGTGTTTAACCACAAAAAAGCAGTAATAAAATACAGTTTCCTAATTTACATTTTGCATCCAAAGGATGAATAACAACTCACTAATAAATAATATTTATATAAATATTTTATGTCTGGATATTTTTAAAAGGCAACGGCCTGAAGCAACTGCAGAAAAACCTAACATGGTAGCAGTTTGATTTACTCTCCTTCCCCCCCCCCCCAAATGATTACAATGATTCTTAGTTTAATAATATGAAGGTATCTTGCTGCAAGACAGCTGTATTCCACACAATTTTAAGTGGCAGAGAGGTGGCTGTTTTAGTAAGTACTGTACAAAGTGAGCTATAAAAGCAGTGAAGCGCCAGTTTGCTCTATAAAATGTTCCTGTTTAGATTCTGGTTTGTAGTTTGATGCGCCTTTACAGTCTGAAAGATGATTTTAACACCAGAAGTATAAGAATACTCTTGAAGTGCTGTTTTTTCAATGCAGTTTGAAAAGATGGGCAATATTTTGATTCTTTGACGGCACAGTGGAGCTGGTTACAGCAGAAATAGTAGTTTCATGTGAATAAAGCTTGTTTCACTGTGGTTACATCTAGTAATGCTTGAACTGTTATGCTCACTTTTACCAAGCCCTTTTCTTCTAGGATGTGATGTGGTAGGCAGAGCTTCTCCTAGAAAAAACAAACAAAGGAGTAAAGATTAGACTATTCATTACTTACTGCAAAACCTTGCTTTACACGAACACGGTTGAAATACACAGCCCAACAAGCAGGAACCATAAGCTATTTTTAATTAAAAAAAACAAAAAACCAACCAACCAAACAAAAAAAACTTCTTATGATTTTGACAGAAACATTCTCTTTTTGCTCTCATTCTGTCTATGAATGAGTGTAAGATCTGTAAATGTTCTGGGCCTCACAGGAAACCATTCTGTTCTATGGTCATTACCGTATGCAAACATTGCAACTAAGAGTGAAGGCTAACGAGTACACACTGAAATTTTTACCTATGAAGTGAGATAACATGGCATTTGCCCCTTGTTACATATGAGTTGGTGTGGGGACAGAAGGCTCAAAAAAGTTTTACCACTGACTTGTAGAAGGGCAGGTCTTGGTTCCCAGGATACGCACCTTGAAAGTCACCCATTAGCACTTAGAGAAAAGTGTGAATAATGCTGTGCATTCAATGGATGAAGCATTTCATTCTGAATAATTAGAAACTTATTTTGAAATATCCAGGAATCAACTTTATTCACCGTTAGGACGCAGCAGTCATGGCCAGGATGAAACCTATTAGCTGTCCACAGAGGCTGTTGTATCAGAAGACAGTTAGTATCCTCTCGAACAATAGACACTTATCTCCTACAGGTAACAAGAAACCCCATAGTGTATTATTATAGAAAGGCTTGCTTAGAGGTATCCATGTGCTATGACTGGCTGTATATTTAAGAAAAAGTTTTCCTTAATGGAGGTGGGGGTATTTATGTTAATAAAATATACAAAATTAGGAAATCAGGCAGCAGGTTTATAATAAACAAATGGAAATACTACTTCACACAAACCACAATTAAAACTGAGATTTTTTGCCACAACATGGAAGCCAAAAAGTGTAAATGGGATCACAAAAATACATGAACAGAAGAAAAGATCCATCAAGTACTACTAAACAAACATGCGGATACAGTCCATGGCTCATGAAGTCCCTAAGCTGTAGATGTCAGAAAGCTTGAATGAGCACCAAATACCTGGCCTAACCTTCCTGTTCTTTCCCTAAGCGCCTGTACATGAATATGGACTGTTTTGATATTCTCAATACTGAATCTTTCTTAGCTGTTTGATAAACTTTTAGCTTCTAAAGCTACTGATGAATTTGAGATTAGGTTTTAATTGCTTGCCTTTTACTGAATGCTCTTCTTGCTTTTGTAATGTAAGCAATGTCAACTAAGGGCATCTTATTTTTATATAATGCATGATACTGTCTCCCTTTGTTACATTTTCTCATATTCATATTAATTACATCTCCAATTTAAACAGTCCTAATCTCTTCAACCTCTCTTCTCATACATTTTCTTCAGCTCTAGTCCCCTCCCTAACTTCTCTTTGAACCCTTAAAACTAAATTTAACATTCAGTATGATGGAACAGGAACTGGTATATACAAGAACAATTAATACAGTTTTTATCATGTTATGTACCTGTGTTTAATTGCTTTTATCCACCTCCACTGTTCTCCAGGCTTTGCCCAGTGATTCTCCCCTAGTGGGTCACAGCTCCGTCTCAATACTACTAGCATTAAACAGCTGCTCTGGTTCTTCCAATGTTTATAACTTTTTATTAATTAATGAGTATTTCCTTTGTGCTCAAACATCACTTAGCTTTCTTAAATCATTGTGAAGTTCCTCACAGCCCACTCCAGCCTCAGGGAGAGAAAATCTGAAAATATTACCAACTCACTTTTCACTTCCTTTCCAAGAAAGCTGAAAACACTAACCAAGGGCCGAACATCAATGTACGAAACACTCAACTGAAAACCTCTAGAGAGGATGAAAACTGATCATTTACTATCACACTGTTTTAGCCAACCTCCAATGCACAACAGTTCGTTATCTCCTGTTCAAACTACTTATTTTCCTTAATGGTGAATTGAAACTGGTTTGGCCTGGGCTCTTAACAAAATGGGCCACAAGACGACCACGACAGATCAAAACATCAATCAAACTGACAACAGTTATCAGAGTTAAACCGTCTGTACGAGACAAAGTACCATAGTCTCCTGAAATTGCTAATAAAATCTTCTGCAGGAAGAGGGTTTCATTTGAGGCCTTCACAAACCATGTCTGTGTTTAGTTTGAGGTAGATTTATTGCAGCCCAGGGCTGAAAACAACCCAAGATAGACAGCCTAGTTAACAGATAAAATGTGCAGCTTTTCCTCTCTTAATTAGAGACCCTAAAAAGGGAGAGTCAAACTTTAAATTACTGCATCTGATACTGGTAATCGTAATTTATCTGTATTTTATATTTAAATTTTATATTTACTGTTTAAAATATTAAAATATTTATTATGTTATAAAGTGTTTTTTTCCCCCACTTAATTTAAATTTTTTTTTAAGGTTCATGTCTATAACTCAGAACTCCAAACAAATGCTGTGGATTCCTTTTGCACACATAGACTCAAGAAATGATTTCAGACAGGCAGTTTTCAAGGAGTTTGGCTGAGTAGGTCTGTGATAAATGAACAACACGCAATTCTCTGCAGGGAAGATGCTACAACATTCTGGTGATCTGCTAACAGTAGGTTTACACTTGCATTCATTGGGTTGAGTTTGCAGATTCTGATTCACATTTACTGACAGACAGCTGTGACAGTTTATGAAACAGCCTCCTCCCATTCCTACCTGTTACTCTTCCTCTCTGCTGGAGCTACTGTCCAGTCAGTGCAAAGTAATATGCCCATTTCGCAGTCATTCCAATGCATCCCCCAAATTTCTACTCCAAACCTACCCTAAACCGGTCATTTAAGTTAAAAGACTGGGTTCTGCAGTTCATTCTTGTTCATTCTTCTGTGACTGAGATACTGCAGATCTGCAAACTGTCAGAGAAGGTTCTCAACTTTTTTTCCTCTGGAAAAAGGAATCTCTTCTAGAGAACTATATAAAGAAATTTTAGGGCTTAACATTGTTTATAGGATGCAAACTCCCAAACTGATACCTGACTGATAGTGGAGTAACTACAAAAGAAGATAGAAATAGCAATATCAAATGAAAGACAAAAAATATTTCTATCAGCTATCAAAAGCCTCCTTCAAATGTGCGAGGTTACTGAAGATATTTTGACTATTTAATGTATTAGGATACCGTTCACATCTAAAAATCTCTAAGGTATTCTGATCCTGGTCATTTTCAAAAAGTAAATACCCATGTTATTTATTGAGAACATAAATGACACACCTGAAGTGAGATGTTTTCTCCACTCTTTTCTACTCCTTTCCAGTGCCCTCACCTGTTTCACAGCTTTGGTGGCACACAATATGCCGGTATCTCATTAGACTTCCGCTCTAGACAAGAGGAATTAAAAACTAAGGCCCATTGAATCAAATATTGGAAAACTAAGTGATGAGTGTTACAAGGCTGTCAGATGGATTGAAACCAAACACCCAGCCTCAAAACAACCTGCCTTGCTAGATACGTTTTAGAATATTCTAAATTTTTCTACTGAGGCCAAATTCACTGCAAAAGAAGAACAGTTAAAGATGCCTCCTTTAGAAAAACTTAAGTTCAAAACTTACTATTTTTGCAGCACCTCACAGCATTCAGAGACCTATTCTTTTATCTGTCATGTTTTCTTTCCAGGAATGGACTTCGTATTTTGCAATTTACAAGCACATTTTAACTAAAAGCATAAAGGAGTCCATGCCTCATTTCGTATTAGAGCAACCCTATCCAATATACTTTTTCTCCTTTTGGAGAGAATGCATTATCTAATCCTTTTAAATATAGTATAGTAATCCAGTTTGTATAAAACAAACATCTCCCCATATTTACAAGATGCAACCTCAAACAAGGGAAGCTATTTAAGGAGTCCTATAAAAAAACCCAAAAAACTGTGCAACTCTGTTCTTGGAGTCAGAAGTTTTACAGCATGTTACCGTTTTATATTATACAGCAGTCATCTTCATCAGTTCTTGAAAAATACAATTCACAGCTTTCTCTCATTGGAACTTGGCTAATATTTTTTAACTCTGCAGTTAAACATGCGGCTACAACGAGCTTTCCAGAACTGACAGTGGACCTATATCATCTACTAAAAAAGAACAAACTTCATGTCAGTGTGTCATGAAGCAATTCTCTTGTCTAAGCCCTAATCATTATCTTCAAAGTTTTGGAAATGGCTTTCACCAACTCTGACTCATACACTTTTCAAATCACAGCTTTAGAATAATACATTTCACTCTTCTCAGAATAAGAAAACCAAGTCCTGCTAAGGCTGGGATCCAGACCACGCTGACAATAGAGTCAGCTTTCTGAAAAACAACCATTATTTTGGGTCAAGCTCCCAGGTCTCTCAGATACTTGCATTCAGCCACTGTCCCTGCAGTGGGGTCCATTTTGCATGCTCTTTTCCACTCTAACCCACAACTGCTATTTTTAAACCCATGGAAACCACTGACATTTGGAGCTGTGAAGATGAAAACCAAAAGAAACTTCAAAACTTTTCGTAAAACCTGGCATTTTCAGATAATATACCTAAGAACTCACCCATGACTCTAAGATTTTGAAGGATTCAAAAATTTCACACTTCTCATCTTTGAAAAGGTTTCTGTCCCTTTTTCATTAGCATCAAACCCATAAAACTTCAATATGGATATAAATCACTTCTCTCAAAAAAAAAAAAAAAAGTCACTGAACAAAGCCCAGACAAACAGACAAGAGAACTGGGTACCAATTCCCAAGACCAGTCTAAAAATCTTTGAAAGCCACCACAGAGAGAAGGGCTGCCAGTCCACTCATAGCAGCATGCATAACCATCTTCTCTGTCAACTAGAGAATGAAGACTTATATTTTAATGTAATTTTACCCCCTATGAACACAGAGGCACCTAACTACTACTTAAGGGAAGCCACTTTCTACAGATATACAGCCATTTTGAATGGATAAAGACATTTTCAAACTTCTTGTGGAGCAAAAGAACAAACTCCTTTTGATTAAAACACAAACAAACAAAAAACCCAAGCACAAAGAGGAGAGAGAAGCCAGAAGGCTGAGTCACAGGACAACACAAGACGACAGTAAGCAGACGTACCCACAGACACACATGCGCTTGCCAGAGCAACTTTCTGGAACAAAGTGTCTGATTTAGCTGGTGTGAAAGAAAAACAGGAATATGAAAGAAAGCTAATCCCACAAGGAAACATGACACTCAACATATACACATCTATCTTCTTTGACATCAGATGCCTTCGAAGTCAAGGCAACTGTTCAAATTGGATTATGCTAGGGAAACAGCTTGACAAATAAAATGCAATAGTTTGTTGTCAAAAAAGTAATTGTTGCCATTAAATCACATGGACAAGTAGTGAAATGACTGCGACACATTGTATTTGCAGACGGTAACATCAAGACTCAACCATATTTGTTAGCAAAATTATAAATAGAGAAATAAAACTCCACATTTTGGCAAGAGACATTCTGTTTCTTCCTCATATTTGTAGAACATGAGATTTCAGACCCACAGGGAAAAATAAAATATTCAGAAAACAATACTGGAATCCGTAGTACAAATTAAAAAATAAATCCATGTAATCTTCCTCATATAATGCTTGTAGCCAAGTATTTTGAAATGGAAAGTGAAAGTCACTATAGGAAACATCAAGGCCATATGTTTAAGCAAACATATACCAAAGACACAAACCTTGACTTTTTTGGTAGGTCAAGGCCAAGTTTTCTTGCTAAAGAGCTGAAAAAACTCTAGCAAACATCTACCTTTTCACATATCTAAGGCAATCTGACATCATGTCTTTCTGAATATATTTTCCTTATCCAGTATTACTGATGACATCTGTATGCATCCAAATGCCCTGGAGTAGCATTTGAAGTACAATGGAAAAGAGCAGAAGACCAAACAGTGCAGTAATTCTGGCTATAGGTATTTTTCATTATTTTTTCTTTTAATTTCTCAGGGACAAATTAATGTTGTGTGAAATACACACATATGACCAAATCTGACAGAACAAAAAACCCCCCAGACTTCAATACTGCAGCTGCAATTCTGTATTTGTAGATGTAGTCAGTTTGATA
Organism: Apteryx mantelli; assembly: GCF_036417845.1. Taxonomy (NCBI): domain Eukaryota; kingdom Metazoa; phylum Chordata; class Aves; order Apterygiformes; family Apterygidae; genus Apteryx; species Apteryx mantelli. The sequence goes on from NC_089978.1 coordinate 33,568,317, forward strand.
TCTAAATATGTGCATTTTTCAGCACATATTAAATTAACTACAAATATTTACAAATAATAAATTACGTCTAATAAATTACAAATATTTACAAAACTGCATTTGCAGATGGCAGACTTGAGACCCTTTTACAGATTCTGGCCTTGGCCAGAAAATTTTAAAGTAGATTGTGTATTTTGCCAAAATGCCTCATCGTTTCACTTGTTTCACTCTAAAGTGCTAAGAAAACAGTGGCCTGAAACTAAAGGGAGAAAAAAGTTCTAGAAACTTAAGACAGACATACATTAAGCAATAAGAGCAAACATACACCTACAGAGAGAAAGTGAATTAAACCAGCACCTTACATGTTAAATTCTGAGGGAGAACAAAGGGAATGAATGAGACAGTGTTTGTATCATCAAAGTAGAATGGATTAGCACCTGAAAATCTTTTCTATACTGCTCTTCTTGCAAATGAAGCTTATGTGCTAGAAATAAAGTAAAATGGTCCACAAAACCTGTCCTACCATTTTTGCTACTCTTACATGTATGAAAATGTTTTCATTTTTCATAAAAACAGGAGTAAAATGTCAAGAATATTTTTTTTGGTGAAAAACAGAGCTAACTGGAAATATTTCAAAAGAATTTATTAATAACTATGGATAGAAAACTGGACTGAATACCTATTTGCTCAGGTCTAACTCAACCCCCACTCAAACTAAATGCAGCCTTTCAGTAAACTTATTCAGAACAAAATGGGATCCATAAACAACTTTCAGCTGAAAAAAATTTGATAACATACATCTGAAGCAAACGGCATTTGAAGGGCCTCTTGCATTAGACTACATGGGTTATCCTGTTCTTGAAAATATTTATATGTTTTTTGGCTCACCAAAATAAAAGAAAGCCAAACCCTCACCCCAAAATGCCAGTTGCAATCCAGTGCAAACATATTTTACCTGCATATACAATAAATTAAACCATTAAAATTTGTACTTATTACTTTATTATGATATGGCTGAGATGACATCCATGGGATCAAAAAATAATATAACGGGCACACTACAAACTGGAAGTAGAGTAATTTATGAAGAAATTACAGTTTGAAAATTTCTGATGACCATGTTGCCACTGCAACGAAAAAACTAAATGGGAAAAATGCACAGGGGGAACAGATGCGATTCATGTTATCAATAAATGCATGTGTGAGTGAACCACAGTACAGACTGTGTTTAAACACTGGATCTTAAACTCAATCATGTGACTGGCTGTGAGAAATAAGTACTAACTGTATAAAATTGGCTGTCCCAATATTGGGATTTCCTAAGAGGTAAAGGACAACCGGCCAGCAGAACTGTTGGTTTCCCAAGCAGTAGCACCACAGGAATGACAGCACACATACAGGTCTCTGAACTGATCAGAGAACCCCCCTGCACCGAGGAGGTTAGTTAGCTACCTACACATTTTAGTCTCCACCTCCCCACTTAGGGGGAGAATTCTTAGCTTCAGAGAGGGGCAGGCAGGCAGGCATTTTTCACATTTCTATTACATTTGAAGTATATCTTGAGAAACATTACTATATTCAGAATTAAAGAAATGTTAGGGTCTGTTTGTTTGTTTGTTTGCTGTTCCTTTGCCTGTAAGATTCAGGTATATTTGGAAGTGTTAACAATAACAATCAGGAAAAAATAACTGATAAGCTTAACATATGGTAAGACCGTAGCTGTATGAAGCAAGTATGGTGGTCTTTCAGTCTCGTTCAAGATGGTTTCAACTCCATAACTACGAGGAAGTGCTTGTAATATTATTCTTTAAATCACAGAATCACAGAATTGCTGAGGTTGGAAGGGACCTCTGGAGATCATCTAGTCCAACCCCCCTGCTCAAGCAGGGTCACCTAGAGCACATTGCACAGGACTGCATCCAGGCGCGTTTTGAATATCTCCAGAGAAGGAGATACTGTATTTTGTTACAGTTAAGAATAATAAGAAAATTTACTCTAAGTTTGCATGGTAAACATCCGTGAACTGAACTTCCTTTGGACAAGTTTGAGTGTTGTATCGCTATTACTGGGATATATTCAATTGGTCTACATCGGTACACCTCTAAAATAATAATTCAGTTTCTAACCCACCGTCTAGTCTGACAAAACATTAAAAAACACTGAAGACATGAACTTCCATTTCTGCACACTAGAAATGCAAAAATTATTGCTCTATGACTTTTTGCACCTCCCTCCCAAAGCAATTGGTTGCCACAGGCAATCACACACAATATTAGACAATGACAGAGATACAGACTATGAAACGGTGGCAACCACTTTAACATTTTGAAATAGGAAAATCAAGTGGCTAAAGTTATACTCATACAAATTACAGATGGCTAGGTACTATGCAAGAAATACACAATGCAAGAAGGCATTGGCAGAAGACCTGTTTACCTCTTCTGGGAACATGAGTAAAATCCCAGCCCTACATAAGATATTACCTTTGTCTCAAATCCACACACTGGATTATAAAGAATCATACATTAATAGATTCTGAACTGATGCAAGATTTATGTCATTTGGAAAGCAACATTGTTAAAACAAGACAACCAAATTAAAGACCAAGATCTTTAGAAAGTGGAAGCTTAAAAATTAAGTTCAGACTCTGACTAAGCAAGTGTCCTCTACTGGAAGCACTGAAATTACGCACATAGTTAAAAGACAGGCCTAAGCAGAAGGAGGGCACATGTCCATAGCTATGTGCCCAAATAACAGACACAGTTCCCTCAAGTATATAGAATCTAGAAGCTCTCACTGAACTCAAGTCTAGACACAAAAGACACTCTTGACAATAGGATTGATATATGTAAGCACTGGGAGCTGACAGAAACTCAAACTTTCAGAAAGTCAGATTTATCCATCATCTGAAAGTAATTTTTCCATCTTAAAATACACATGTAATTACACATATCATCCTAAATATATATATATATATATATATATATATATATATAAAATATATATATATAGTCCACAGAAACTGGGAACAGAACTGCATTTAGAAGTTATTTAATCAGCTTTTACAAATATCTGTGGAATGTGGGTATTTATAGGGTAGCACTAAACTATAACCGTATTACCAGAATAATAACGCACAAGCTTTTATGATAAGTATCCTCTAAAAATCTGAGAGTAATTTTTGGATATAACAGCCAGTGACAAATGAATGTATTTATTTCACATGCACGACACTGACGTCCTTTGGTGAGCTAGCCAGATACTGAACTAAAAATTCAGCCAAGAGTACCTAGTCTGACATTGCAAATGACAGCATAGGTTTACATTTGAGTTTTTATAGCCTTCAGTTCTCAACTTTTCTATAATCATTCTTCATTTGTAGATTTCAAGTTGGTAAGGAATAAAACTGAAAACAGTCATATTCAAGAAGGAAAACAGAGAGGTCATTCAGTCCAGTGCTCTAACCATAGGCCACATCAAAATATACCAAAACGTCTCCTGACTAATTTTTGTCTGATCTATTGTCTAAAGCCTTCTATGGCGGAGAAAGCAAAGCCTAGACAATCTATTTCCCTAGCTCCCTTTCCTTTATTACATTTGTAACACAAGCAAACAAACATTACCTGCATTTTCACAGGTGATGAAACAGAGACAAGATAAGTGATGCGACTTGCTTGACGTCACACATAAGAATAGCAGATACAAGAATCTATCAGTTCATTCTCAAACTATTTTATTATATAACATTGTCCTCCATGATCTTTATTCTGAAATATTCTAAAGTCCCTTGCATATTATGAGTTTCACATACCCGGCACTAATTTACAGTCATCTCTGGGGTGTAACACAGCAAGTATTTAAAAGCAGTTCAACGCTGCTTTGTGTGACAGAAGAAAAAGATTATTCTATGCAACCTGAAGGAACAGGTTCAAACAAAATTAAGTAGAAAAATGTAACTGTCCCAGGATGCAATTTAATCAGAACAGTAGAGATGACCAACAGTCTTTAAAGATACGGTATTCTTATTAATCTAAAGGATTAAAAATATAATAATTTGAAAGATGGTTGTCTAAGTGCTCTTAACGCAATGTACGTTGAGATAATTGGCACCAACTCAGATAATACTATCTGTTGAAATGCCACCTCCATTCCTTCAACAACACCTGCATCATTCTAGGTTTTTCACACAAAGAGGCTCAGTTCTATTTAGTTTGTGACACACAGCTAGCCTACCCAAAAGTGGGATAAGAGTAGCTTCACTGCTTTAACATATTTAGCATGTAGTCTAGGCAATATAAAAGAAAACAAACTGAATATACAAGTACATAAGTTTTTAGACTATAGCTGGAGTGGGAGAGAAGAGATGGGACTTGCCTTCATATCAGTTCAAGATGCTACTCCCTCTCTCCCCTATTCAAGAGATTAATAAAGATATTACACGGAAGGGAAGCAAGGGGAAGGGAGAAGTTTTTAAGACAAAGGAAGGAAATTAAGTACCTGTAATTTGTCAGAGATAAAGCAGAAAGTTTGTGTGCGCATGCGAACAGGTTATGCTGTTAGCACATTCCAATGATAAGTTATATACATCAAGACTATAAAAAGTATGTGGAAAAGACAAAAGCCTATTAGATCCCAGGAGCGAAAGGTAGAAGTTGATTGTGGGGTTTTCTCCCCGAGGGCGAGCAGAGTGTCAACAGTCTTTCGAATGTGACGAATATCCGACTGCAGGATGTCATACGGAGAGCAGAGGTCAGCCTATCCCGAAGGGCAGCCATTAGAACAGAAAAAAACAGTGCATAAAATTAAAAATACAAAAATATAAAGAGTTTGATAAATAAAGTATCACAATATTCTAGCTTAAACATGTAGGAATAGTTTCTTTCTAGTATTGTCTTAGTCACTAGACAAACCAGCTTTCTTTCATAAAATATCAGAATGTTAAATAAAAGAGCTCAGTCCTTCAAATCTTTCCAGAATTATGCCCAGATCCACAAAGGTGAGGAGGTGTATGTAATTGACTTATTTCAGCGAGATCTGCGCACCTTTGTCCATCTGGGCCTTACTCTTATTCAAATGCTTAAATGGAACCAGTTGTAAAATCTAATTCCTACAATAGCAAACGGTGGATTCAAAAGCTGTTAAAAGCACAAGCAGCAGCAGTATGAAGTCTCAGGAAAAGGTACTTAAAGAAACTTAGAAGCATGTAAAACTCTCTAACATAACATATAACCCCAAACCTGCTATTCAAATATCATCTTAAATGATACCCTGCGATAGGAACTGAAAAAGTCAATGGCTGGCTATAGTTAATATTAATAAAATTTCTAAATTGAAGAAATTGACACCAAAATTCCTTCGTTAACATTTTAAAGGTCATTAGCAGGTTAGGTTCCTATATTAACTTTTCAGAAAATATCAGTGACTTCATGTAGCAATTTAGACTAGATACACAGAATTGTGATATGTAAAAATACCAATACGCACACACAATATTTAACTTTAAAATCAAACCAAACAAAAACTAGTACTTCAAAAATGCAACAATCTAAGATATTATTCCATCTAATATTATAAATAAGGCTTCACTATAAATGAAGATCTATACTTATGAAATAAAAACTATACAAAGTAGGAAAGATTCCCCATGACAATAAAGGAAGGCAGACGTGGAAGTTCAGATGTCTACTTTCTATCGCTATGAAGTTTCAAGGTCCAGTTCACAATAAATTACCTTTAAAAATATTTAAAAAGTTCTTCTATCCTGAAAAGTGACCGATGAAACCGGAAGACAGTTCTGTCATTCATACACAAAGAAAAAGTGACTTTTTTGCTTACCATTCTTGGTTCTAGCTTTAACAGGAGTTTAAAGCAGCAACATTTTATTACTTAAGCCAGCAGATATGACATGAACACGGAGTGGAAAAAACCCTGCTTAGCAACAGCACTGCTATTTTTACAGTCATTTTTCATAATTTTTTCAATGCGAAATTCTATTGTGATATGAACTCCAATGCAATTGTATATGGCTTTTTTTAAATGATGAAAACTCATAGACCTAATAAAACATGCTAATCTCGTTTACAATCTGAATAGGACTAGCACTAGATTTTTTAAAGAAAATCTGCATCTGCAAGTTGCTTGCCAGAAAATCTAATTTCAGGGCAAGCAAAACTTACACAAATATTTCACAAAACTTTAGAACAAATGTATTTTTCCTGATATTAAAAGAAAAACCCTAAAAACAGCCACTATTGCAGTCAAATGGAGAAGGATGTAATTTTCAGAGTTAGAGAATGGTAACTTCAGCTGGTAATAGGTTTAATTTTTACAGAGGCTGAGCAATTTGCTAACCAGATATTAGCATACTAAGCAGCATCCGGGAGAAGCCAAAGCATACAAAAACAGCCAACACATACGACAGAAACTGCCATGCTGTGCTTCTGTGAAACTAGAGGAAGCCTAAGGAATTTCTGACTTTTTGCTTATTTTTGTGTGTTCTGCAGCAATGGAAAACTTGCTGTTACATTCTCACCTTATTAGGTAAAATGTTTATATTATATGTATTTTAAACTTCTGTAATGGAACCCAAGATAATTTTAAGTTTTTCAGAAATGGTAGAACACACTTCCACTTAAGTTAGCAGAATTTTCCAGATGCTGTGAAATGAAAATACCAAACTAAACACATGTCATAGCAAAATAGTGAAAAATTGCACAAATAATTACCCTAGCACAAAATAACCCCCCAAAACCCTCAAACAAAAAAAACCCCACCAACCAACCAAGCACTGCCCTTCTCATTTAAGATACTGCAATTATTAGTAATAAGAACTAAAAATACACATATACTTACTACGTTTATGGACCGACTTGTCACAAATGACTATGAAGCTACATGATTAACTACATCGTACAGCTGCCAGAATCATGCGTGCAGAATAAACACATACAGTAAGACAGAAGTGGAACAACAAAAGCGTCACCAGCCGTTTGTGGGCGCAAACCACTCGCCTCCTGCATGCGCCTTGCAGTGACTGCAACAGCAGAGGTGCAGATTTCAAAGCCACCCCGCCTAATTTTCTGCCCCCAACAATAAAGAGTCAAGGGTAGGTTTGCAATACTGCATGAACAAATGAAGTCTGAAGTGCACATGCACTGTATGCAAAACACAAGTGAAAGGAATCTCTGAACTACGATTTAAATGCTATAATCAACAGCACACTGAATGACTCGCTCCATACGGTAGGCCAAATAGTGTACACCACCGACACAGAAGGAAAGGGTGGAGAAGGGCACCATACCTGATAAAACTTACTGCAACTTCATGGAAGTCTCATGATGCAACTAGGGAGGAGTAACTCATTATGTGAACTGATCAGAAAACAAGCATAAGTGGCAATGAAAATATACCTTGCATTAAACTGCAGAACAAGATTACTAGTTGAGTAACTAATAGTTGGGTAGAAGATAAAGCACTTTACCTGACACACTCTGCTTGGTTGCTTCTTTTACTATGTTCTATCAGTTTTAGCACTACAAAGAGCCTCCTGGGTTTTTTTTGGTTTTGTTTTACCTAATGGCAAGTCCTACATTAACACAAGCCATACTGGGCTTGTGAATAATTTTTGCTTGACACTGCAGCATACTGGAACTGGCTTTCAAAGGAGGTGAGATGCAGTAATAGCTACCGTTTGCAGGATTTCAGAGCCACAGGAATGGTCACAGCTAAGCTTTCGTAACCTGAACCTTCCTAAGGCGATTTGAGACCAAGAAAGCCATTTCTTATCATCATTCCTTCCTGTTTTAAGTACGTGTACTGTGAGTAGCTGACTGAAAATTCAAGAGACATGGCATTCCCACCTGAGAAATAACTGCAGGTCCCACTCAGCCCTATTCCACCACTGCTGACATGCTGGAACACAGAACCTTGATGAACCTGCTGAAACAACTGGCTGCAAAACAGTTTGTGTTATCACTACCTGTTACCAACATAAATCACCATTTGAATATTAATCGTGATGGCTTATGTCTGTCTGTTTCAAGCTATATGAAGATTGAAAAGCATTAGTCGTGTGTATATAAGGAAGGTCAGTCTTTCTTTCTTTTAAATAACTCCAATTTCTCTGACCTGAAGTGGCCCCATATCTGGGAGATTAAAGAACCAAAAGAGGCTGAAGTATCTAAACTCCTAAGTTATTATATTGGGGTAAATTTCAGAGCATAAAAATTAATGTATGCCTTTGTAAAAAGATTACTGCTGCTTTTGGCAGCAGTAAACATTGAATAATACAATAAATATTGAAAATACTTTACTGAATTTCTTCTTTTTGACAAGATGTTCATAAGGTCTTATTTCTGATATGCCATATTTGTTCACTAATTGTGAACTGGAAGAAACGTAGACCAAAACTTGTAAAACTTTTGCCTTTCAAATCACACTTAATTTACAGCTTTCTTTTCATTTGTCTAAATCTCACCAATATAATTCAGCAAATAGATGGTTCAGAACATTTTTCAGTAGAACTGCAAGTAACTTTGCTCCAGTCAAAAATGTTATGCTCATGTCTGCCACTTGCAATAAAGTAATATTCAGTCCACCACAAATCAGTTGATTTTTTTCTTTTGACAGAAATTATACTGGAAGTATATAAGAAAAATTGCTGTTGTATGAATTACCAAGAATAACAGCTGCCAAGAATAAAAGCTAAAGCTTCACTAAACTAGTGATATGCAGGTTAAAATGGAAAAGCATACTGCTTTTCCACTAGTATGAATACTAATGCTAATGTGGCAGGTGATAAAAATGGCACTATGTTTTCAGAATATGTATGAACAATTAGTTGAGTTTCTTCTTATGCTAAAGAAATGTATACGAATATTACTGTCTTTCCTTACATTGTTGCTAGCTTTATGAAAGAGCAGTTGAGACCAAAATACTTCCATAATGTCACATATATACTCATAAAATAACAATTCAGACACTCCTGATCATTTTTAATAGCCCTGAGATGTCACTAAGAAATATAAAACTGCATTAGAACTGGTATATTTGACACTTCAGGGACCACATTTACACACACAGAAGGAGGAACAGAAGTCAAGAAGTAGCTTTATTTTTTAAACCCCAAAAGTGATGAGAGGATGGGTGCACTATAGGTGGTTTGGGTAAGCCAAGATAGTTAAGATGTTGGTAATGGGATCATATGACATCAACAACCTACTTCAGTGGACAGCACCAGCCAAGCACTGCATCTCATTCTGAAAAATGCAGAAAGATAGGCACTCATACTTATCGCACACTTTCTCCCACTTACTTATTTAATCTGTACCTGCTAAAAATTAGGACTGCTTGTCATTCTAGCTATTATAGAGAAGATCAGGCAATTTGACAGTTTTTAGTTAATGGTGTAAAATAAAATCTTCTTTTGTACTTTTGTAAGTGCTAAAGGTTGTATCTTTTCTGTCATATACCTTCTTAGTGGGCACTGCAAAGACATTTTCTGAATCTTCAGGCTTTCAGATGTTTATCCACCATGATTACCTTCTTATAATAAGCAAAGATTTTGTTTTGTTTCAAAAAGATACAGTTTAGAAAGATCTCTGATTTTCTTGGAATAAGAAAGGCTCTACAGGAAAAGTTAGTGGCAGAACTGGACACATGCTGCTTGTCCTACAATTCTCGCACTTCCGATAGCCTATTGGTGCAGTAAGAATCTTGCTATTTCATTTTTTATTACAGGATCAGAGCCAGACCCCTTTAAAACACATCTAGCCCATTCCCTCTACATATGACCAGGAACATCATATGGCTATTAACAGAAAACGATTTCAAGATGTCACCCACTGAACATGTTGTTCTGCTTCACTTTCGTACTGAAATTCTAATCTGGTAGGTAAAGGCTTTCTGATTCCAGCTGGCACACAGCATTTTTGAATCATCTACCCATGAGGCCATTACAAAGAGATGTTCCTATTCTTGTGTTCTGTATTTGCAACTCCTTGGTCAAAATGCCAACTCCTGAGGCTCACGGTGACACACCTGGATACTGATGCCTACTGCATACTCTACACTTGCAGGAAGTTGCCCAGGATCATTCTGGGAAAACCATTTTTGACCCAAGAATTGAACGCTGAAAGCAACTGAAGTAAGAGACCATTTACATCAGCATAATAATTTGTAATAGCAATTTTCTTCTTTTCCTTTTACATGACCTGACAAGGATACTCTTCTAAACATGTGGAGTTTGAGGAATAACATGTACTCTACCTTCTTCCGTAAGTAACTCAAACCAGACCGACATGAACTATGAAGTTTTCAAATCCTTACAAAAGCTGTACAGTTGAATCTTCAAGTAATTCTCAGGAATTAAGCATGGAGGTAAACATCACAACAGAAATCCTACAGATATTAGGATCCGCAAGTGCAACCTATCACTTTCCCATAAGATGCTTGTTTAAAAAAGGAAATAATTCACTGCATTCCTTTTGCTGGATTATCCAGAGGTAGCTGGGTGAGGTAAGACTCATCAGTCTGAAGCATCAGTAAATACACCATCTGCAGTTCTTTAAAAACCTTCCAAGATGCTTCCTCTGCTAGCTAGTCATATAATAATAATAGCTTGCTGTCAGACAGCTTTGGACTCCTAATATCCTTCCTCTCCATCATGCAGCAACATTCTACTGTCCAGCCCCTAGCTCTGCAACATGATGGATTTTCACAACATCTAACACAAACATATCCATTTGTCTATTGCCAACAGCTGGTCAGGAAGAATATGCTCACATTATTTACAATCTGTTATAAATTAGCAACTGCAAGCGATTCACTCAATGTTTAAGTAAATGAGTTTTCCCCTGAAGAGAAGTTAGTGTTTACTTAGATTCAAAAAGTCAGAAATTTTATAAATCAGGCTGATCATATCTAAGCCTTTGATTAAGGGTCTAATTTTGCAACAAATATACTTAACAAAATGCAAAAAAGCCCTATAAAAATTCTACACAAGTTTTACTGGAAGCTGTAAAGAGGAGGGAAAATAAATATATAAAAGTGTCAATTCATAGAAAAAAAGAAAGGTATTTTTCTAGAAAGCTTATTTATAGAAACCCAAAACAAGAAAATTCAGAGTAAAGGGATCAACTCAATTTAGCTTAACCCTCTGTAATATGGCACTGAAAGGAACTCTTTTTACATTTTTCTGTTTTATTTCCATTTCTAAAAGACCTCTTAAAAACCACTCTTCGCTTCTTCTCTCCCAACAGGCTATATCCAGAAAAAACTGATTTCTATTCTATTTTGCTGAATAAGCATTATTGTGCATCAGAAGACAATAAATTTTGGGCAGCTCAACAAACACTCCACATCTACTTTGTCTATAACCCCAGTGCACAGAGTCAGGCTTTTTCATCTTCTCTGAAGTGAAATTTTACCTCTACTATGAAACCATTCTAACACAATAAATTACGTAACTACAACAATTAAATCAACCATTAAAACTTAGAGGCCCAGTCCATAACACTACACATTCTCAAATTTCATTTATTATGAACCATTCATTGGAGTTGTAAGAAAAAGTTTCCCCCCACTCCCCCAAATTTCCTAAAACTTGCAGGAATGGATGGTTACCTTTTCTGTCCTCCAAACCAAGTACTAAAAAATAGATAAATTATAAAGGATTCAAAACTGGAATTCTTTCCCAATTTGAAATCTGTGCACTACAGTGTGCTCTCAAATAGGGGCAGGGAAAGGTGGGGGAAGAAACACACAAATTATCCCTTTGTTTCAGCATTCCTGAAAGATGGACTAAAAAGTATTCAGTCTTAAACATACTGTCATATGTAGGCAACACCACAGTGAAAATATATCATGCCATTTTCATGTCTGAGGATTAAAAAAGCCTCAGTACAACACATATCTTATTTTGAGGGTCAAGTATTTGAAATGAACGTTTTATGAATATATACTTCTAGACAGTAAGTGAGACTTTGAAATATTTCAAATGATATACCTCCAGAATAAAAGTTATTTTCCTGACAACATGAGAATAAATTAGACAATAATAAATGCTGCCATTCTTAAATGTAAAACAAAGAAAAACATCAAGCACTGCAGTTTCCCTACTTCCAACTTGTGAAATGCTTGTTTTTACATTAAAGAAGAATCTTGCTCATCCGGTACATCCCATAGCTAACACACAGAAAACGATCACCTTCGCATCAGCACAAAATCATTTCAGTACTGACATGAGTGGTTTTGGTCACTTTTACGAAGCATACTATAAAGTACTTAATGGAGTAAAAAAGAAAATCAATACTTAAAACAAATGAAGTCCATATTCTAAAAGCACTGGGTAGAAATGCAGTTATAGTTATACAAGGAAAAAATAAGTTAACTTTTACCTAATTATATTAATATATTACCTAATTACCATATTCCTTATTTATTTTCCATAGCAAATATAAGGAAGTATTGGGGATAATACTGAATTATTAGCTTAAGACAAAATTTGCAATTTTTAAGTGCTATGAGATCAGCAATAAAGTGCTCGACATTATTTAGATTCATTTTTTTATATTACATATCTTTACTGTTAAAAATGCTAGTTCACAAAATCTTTCAGCTTTAAAATAACCTATGTGTCTTGCATTTTTGATCATTTACAAATGACAGTCTTAATTTAATTACCTCTGGTATCCCCAGTTTTCTACATGCATCCAGAAAGTTTTCCACATTTCTCCTGCATTTGGCCATGCTAAGTTTAGGCTGTAAAGATTCAAAAAAAAAAAAAAAAAAAAAAAAAAAAAACCAAGTCAGTAACATTCAGCAGACAGCATAAAAAAATCATCTAGTATGTAATCCTTGTACTTCTAATGCACCATTTTAGTGATATTTCTCATGAAAATATACAGTGGTAGAATCCATTCCAGCCAAAATGTTCCTGCACATATATACTGCGCTGGCACTTGACTCCTAAGGAGGGAAATAACAAGGAGGAAGCCAGTGAAACCTTTGAAGCACGTTCTCAGATAGGAACCTTTGGAAAAGGACTACAGTCATTAAACAGAAATGATCTAGCTTGAGATGGCTCACGCGGTATTTGGCTCCAGGTAGTTTTTCCTCATACCTACTTTGAGATTCTATTCTGCGTTTGAGAGTAATCCATGACATACTAAAAGTATCCCATTGTTTTTCCATCACACTTTGATACACTTCAAAAGAAAAAAAAAATAATGTTTATTATTTATTTGTAAAGAAATTCATATTATTTCACAGTGACTGCATAAAATTTGCTTGTGTCTTACTGTTATGCAGAGCAATATTTATGCAGACCTGAATATTTAAGTTTTGGATGCCAGGCACTTTTACGTAGCTATTAAAACCATCGGCACGTTTAGATCTTTACTTGTGCACTTGCTTGTGAGGTTCTAAAACTTGCCCCTTACAAGGATTTGTGATAAAAGACTGATATAGTTGGAATATCTTCTTTATGCAGGAATTTTACAGTTAGTGTACTTTAAGGTACAACATTACATGTATACAAGAGATCCTTGTTATCATATATTTCTTTTCTGAACAGCAGGGAAACCACAAAGGATTTCAACATACATCAAGGAAAACAGATTTAAGTGTAATACGGCTATTAAAAAAAAAAGTGTATAAAAATGCTAGGATATATAATATATTCAAAAATATATAATAACTACAAACAATTCTAATATCTCTGTAGAAGAAAGTTTCTATTACTCAAAAGTTTCAAAGACTTCTGTAATTTGTGTCACGCAGGACTATCTACCAAATTTTGCAGATGTACCAGATGATTAAAAACCAACTCACTATTTTACTTGTTCAGTGCGATATGGAATAACAGTAATTCCTGAATATCTATTTAAACCAAGAATTCACAACAGTACATGGACTTCAAAGAACTAATTTTCCAGGCTAAGGTCACTTGAAGACTGTTCCAAGCAGGAGAATGTCAGCAATACAAAGGTGGAACAAAATGGAAATGGATTTAAAAGCGTTTCGTGTTTCTTATAGAAGACAATGCCACAAGACTTTTTTTTTGCTTTAAATCCAGCAACAAAACCTAAGTTTTTGTCCCAGAAATTCAAGTCTGCATATTTCAGCAATGTCATATTTTTTTTTTATCAAAGACAGAACAGAAGTTGTTTAAAACCAAGCAACAACAAAAGAAACTTCTCTAAACTATCTCAGAAAATGTCTTTTTCTTAACCTCTGTCTTCTTGGAAGCTCTCGCATATTACCTCTGAAATCCACATGCTGGTCTCAGAACTGAACATCAGGTTGTAGCTGACAAATATTTACCAATATGTACATTCAAAAAAACCAAAAACAAAAACAAACACCCCCCCCCACCACCACCACCAAACCTCTTAGAACCAAATTGACATTAGAAATCCGGGACAAAGTCCTGATTAGGGAAAGAAATCTATAAACATAGAGAAAATAATAAGAAAATTAAGTTTCAGGAAACCCTTCAGGTCCTTAGGTGAGCCAATATTACATCACTATGGCATATATTTCCCTTCTGTCTGCAATAAAAAGGAATCATTTCTATGTTTAACACAAGAAGAAGGATATCCTAATAAGGTTAACTTTAACAGTGTATGGCTTTGCAATCCCACTTATATTTTTCATCAACAATCAAGGGACTTTTTTTTTTTTTTTTTTTTAAACAGGATCTCCTAGAACAAAATCTTGTTATCACAGAATTTCATACTGTACCAAACAGAAAGGCCTTTATGAAAAAAATCTGATCTGCTGCAATGGGAGAGAGGCAGCCCAAATTTCTTCAGTTACAGATTTATTATTTTCTACTTTTGTTATGAACATTTGAATTTGTACTAATTAAGAGTCACCCTTAACAATTAAGAACATTCACTGAACAGCAGCTTGTTTTACATAATCAGATATCACCTGGCAATAAAGCTAATTTTTTAAAACCAGTCCCCCCGAACATTCAACTTACTACTGCTGGTGATGGTACATGAATACTTCCTACAGACCGAGGACGAACGTGATTTACTAAATGGCAAAGAACTACGCCATCCATCAGAGCGGACCCCAAGTCTTCAGGCAAACAAATCTTTAGTCTCGTTTCAATGTTCTGCAAATGAAGAATATGTATACACTTTTATACAGAAACAAGTGAAGGAAAATAAAAAACAGCAAATATATACCCATCTTCTTCCAGGCTGTTAGGCGTGTATCCAGTTTTGGTTTAGCAGGAAAGGCACTTGTTTTCTCATATAAACAATTCTTTAAAAAAATTTTTTTTTAAAACCCTCTACCTATCCTATGTTGGTCACTGAATTAACTTATTTAAAAGAACTCATCACTGGAAATGTTGCTGTCATAATATGCATGTATTTTTATATATACATATAAAAAAAACACATATACATGTGAGTAGGCATGTGATTGCACTACTGCACTACATGTGGCTCCTTCCTTTCACCATTTTTAAAGTCTTCTACTTATCCATCTCAAAATTTCCTTTATCTTCATCAGCACTTTGAATCAGAACTCCATTGTGCCAATCACTGTACAAACACAGAGTAAACAGTAATTGTTCCCGAGCAGTCTAAAAACTACTTAGGAAACATAAGAGCAATCAGAAAGACAGGGAAGACAAGGCAGAACATTCAGATTTAACAAGTATTCATATATTCTCTGTTAATTAAAATAAAATCTCACTGCAAAGAGTTTGATATTACAAAATAAAGGACTTTGAAGATATTTAAGAATTTTCCAGCAGACAAAAAACTACAGTGATTGTTACATATGATGTTTCCTAAATTGGAATCCAATCTTGAAAACACTCCAACACAGTGCTTAGAGATAACTCTTCGATTAACTCTCAGAGATAATTACTTCTAATATCTTAAAGCAGGTTTTCCTTATTCCTAGTAGAGGCTCTTCAGTGTCATTATTCTTTATTACTACATTACCTGAAATTACTCTGGGTATTTTAGGCAGATTAAAAAAAAAATAGATTATTCTCTTTAGAATCACAGGACAGCATAGGTTGGAAGGGATCTCTGAAGCCCTCTGGTGAAGATCTCTGGTCTTACACCCCCACCCCCAAGGCGAGGACAATTTTGAAGTTAGATCAGAGCCTTGTTCAGTTAAATTCTGGATATCTCCAAGGAAGGAAATTCCACAACACTCTTGGGTGACCTTGTCTAGTGTTTCACCACCCTCATTGCAGAGTTTTTTCCTTTTATCTAATTGAAATTTCCTTCTCTGCAACTTGTGCCCACTGATCATTTTTTCCACCACGCACCTTTGAAAAACCTGGCCTTATCTTCTCTGAGACTTAGGCAGTTAAAGACAGCTATTAGATCCCCTCAGCACTCTCTTCTCCAAGCTGAACAAACCCAGGTCTCAGCCACTTCCTCATACAGCTTGTGTTGCAGTCCATCAAGAAGCCCTCCACTGAACTCACTCCAGTGTCTCAATATTTTTCCTTTTATTTTATTTTTTTTTTTTACTAGGAAGACCAAAACTGGACATAGTACTCAAGTACTCATGGGTATGGTGTCATAAGTGCCAAACAGAGGAGAACATTCACTTCCCTTTATCTGGCAGCTACACTCTTACAAATGCAGCCCTGTAAGCAGTTGGCCTTTGACACTGCAAGGGCACACTGCTGACTCATGTTGAACTTGGTATCAGACATGCAGTATCAGTATCTTTCCTGCAGACATGCTGGCTAGCTAGTCAGGGCCCAACCTGTATGCCTGCATACATTATCCTGTCACAGGTGTAGGTCTTTGTATTTGCTGTTGAACTTCATGAGATTTCTGTCCATCTATTTCTCCAGCTTGTCAAGCTCTACCCTCCAGCATATCAACTGCTTACCCGAAATTGGTGTTATCTGTGACACCATTAAGTTACCTTTGCCCATCAATACTACTTAAAAATATATATATATAAAAATATACATATATATATTGTTTTCATGGATTACTTCATAAATTAAGGAACATTTTTTGTATACGGGATATGTATAGAAAGTTACACATTTGAAAAAATTCTCAAAACCATATTCATAATCTGTTATAAAAAGATTTATATAAATTAATTTAAAAAAATCCCCCCTTCTTTTAAACCACTAATTTTCATGTTGGGAGACCATTCAATGTATATCAGGCTGTAATTTTTTGATGAGCGCAGCTTGCATCTACAGCTCTGTTTCTGTTGAATGGTACTCAATTTGAGACAAGAATCAATTAAAACTGACAACTCCAATAAGCACACCCATCCCATTTCAGTTTTGTCACCACTGAAGAATTACTTTCATAGTCATCCATACAGTAGCAGACAATTGGTTCTACTTAACATGTCAAAACTGCTGAATATTTATCTTTAGAGCGACAGAATCAACCGATGTTTTTTGTGGGACTCTATTGCCCAAGAGTACATAGTGAATCACTGTTAAGATGACAAAAATCTAAAGCAACTGCAGATGCACACAAAACCAAACTGTTCAAGTGGAGGAAATACAAAGATATGTATTTGAAGCAAAAAATTGTATGCAGAACAATTTCTGTAAAAACAAACCCTTCTAATGAAAAGAGGGGAATGAGCCTGTGAAGTAGGAGTACCTGTGAAGTCTCAACTAAACTCTAATATAACGTAAAACAATTCAAAAGCAGAATATACTAACAGATATAACTATTCAATAATAATGATTAACTTTATGACTTACTGACATATACCCCATTTCTGGGCTATCTTGTACAGCACAATTTCATGGTTTGGAGTTTGCTTCTTTTACTAAAAGACCCAATATACCAGAGTAAACTTTATTCATTCAGAAAGTCTCCTTATATTCTTCCAAATAAGCCTGATCTTTTAGCTTCTGTCATGATGCCTTGACTATGGTCAAACTTCTCACAAGAAATGACAGAACTTTCGTTTCAGGACACAATATTTCAGAATGGGGGGGGGGGGGGAAGGGAGGATAGTGCATGTAGTTCAAGGTCAAAAACATTAATCCAGTAACACCTAATATTAATAAAGTGAAGAGAGATCTAGATTATGTCTGCATGATCATGCTTGACATGGTGAAAAATCTTGTTCTGCTTTTCACTGAGAGGATTAGCTATACCAACACACAAGGGGAAAATCCCTAGGATACTATTTTTAGGAACAATTGGGGACTTGCTATGTACTTGTGATAACTCTTAAAAGAAATATAAAAAGTTGCATTGATGCTGCTGACTAGATTACAACCATAAGAATCATGTGACTGCACATTTTACAACAGTTTGTTATTGCTCTTTCCATCTTCTTTTCCATCACCAGTAAGTCCATCCCATCTAATTCCTACATTGTTTCTTTTTGGCATCATCTGAGCTTGTAATTGGTAATATACCATATTCACTCAACTTCTCTGAAACTTTGGCAAGATCTGTTCTGTGCAAAAAATCAACAAAACAAAGTAAGGTTAATCCAGGTATTAAACAGGCATGGGCTCAAGGTAAAAGAATGAAGATCTAAAAGTCATCTTAGTTCTACAGTAAACAGAACCCCTTTTAAATATTATTTGGTAAGGAGAAAAGTGAACCTTCTTGCCTTAAAAATAAATAATACAAGACATATTATTTAAAAGACAAATAATTTTGGAATTAGTCATTCTATCGAGCTAATGATCTAAGAACAAATAATCTTGTAATTCAGTTGTGATATCAAAGTCACCTACCATGCTTTCAGGATTTGTACTGCATTTAGCAGCGCAGCTACCTCAACCCCTCTTCACCACAGAATGGGAGATCTCAACAGGTTCAGGCTCACAATGTTCCTTGCTGTAAAGGTTACCATCTTCGTTTTGACACAAACAGGTGTCAAACAAACACAGCCACCTAAGTACTAGCTGTGTAACACAGCCCCTATGGAACCACACA
Organism: Apteryx mantelli; assembly: GCF_036417845.1. Classification (NCBI taxonomy): domain Eukaryota; kingdom Metazoa; phylum Chordata; class Aves; order Apterygiformes; family Apterygidae; genus Apteryx; species Apteryx mantelli. Next base: position 33,587,225 of record NC_089978.1, read on the forward strand.
CAGCAATTTTTGCATCAGGCCCTAGCTTCTACATACATGAGCCAGTATTTCTCGTATGTTCAGATCTTCAAGTGATGAACTATTCATTGCATTTCAACTATCGTCTACTTATACAGAAGTGCCTGATTTTATCTGAGTTTGTCCAACTTCTGCTTCCAACTAATAAGTTTACTTACACTTTTTACTCGCTAGATTCAAAACTTCTCCAGATGTAGAAAACAGTTTCTAGACCTCTCTACCTCTTAAGCCACCAATTCATCCTTTCTGATGAAATTAAAATAAATGTCAACACCAATTCTCCCAGCAGAAGACTTGCTGTTTAACTGTATGTCATTCAGGTAACTTTTTCCCACTGTCCTTCGCCATTTTTACAACACCCTTGCTGAAGTATAGACATCTGACTAGGATAAAGCACTTCAGGAATGGTCTCAGTAATGTGATTTGCAGAAGTATATTGCTTCATTTTTCCTCTTTGATATTCTCCTACTTACACAACTTTCCCAATGAAAAATAAAAAGAATATGCACCATAATGACAAATCCACATTCTACCAACATCCACATACCTCACGTAGCTGTTCCACAAGCTCTCTCTCTTCTCTCATCTGCTCCATTTTCCTTCGAATTGTAAATTGTGGGTCTATTGATTCCAAATTTCTCTGTGGTCTTAAGAACACTATGATTTTAAAAAAAAAACATATTTTAGTTTAAGAACAAATGCCTTGATTTACTGATGTCCAAATTAAGCAAAATCCTCAGGCACTGTCTCCAGCAAAAACTGTTAGAAAATTTCTCTGTCCTCAGGATGACAGATAAATCTGATCTTGGGCTGCAGTCATAAATGTGTATTTTCTAGATATTTCTCAGAACTGCATCATATGTTATCAATAGAGTGAATACGTGATAGTTCAACCAAATCCTGATCTAGACAAGCAAGTTTTGTCAGATGATTAAGCACTGGCATTGTCTCTTAGAGATTCTGATCTGTAGAAAACTGTATCCAACATGTGAGGAAATACCTCTTACTCTTTTTAAGCAGAGCCCTCTCCAGCAAGATGCTGAGCTGTCTAACTAGCTGCGATAGGTGTCTTCCTAGACAGGACAATAGCTGCTTATTAGAGACTGGCAATACTCAGGAAAAAAAAGTTCAAGGGTTTGATTACTAGGAATTTAACATTAAAGCCATTTGGTAAGTTTGCCTACTTTAAAAAGTTGTATTGCAAATGCAGCATTGCACAAACTCTTCATAGCACTCCCTTCCACCAATCCTAGTTCTGTGATTTATACCACTTCATCCACAAATGCACACACAGGTCCTTCGAGTAAGTGCGTGAAGTCTTTCTATATAGGTACCTCTACACTTTTTTGTTTTGTAATCAATGACTGCTTTGAATGGTTCTGAAGAACAGGAGGATGTATGTTCAATTATAGTTTCACAAAATGCAGTGGTCACCTGTTTGTCACTCATGGATAAATACTAGGCCAGCTTGATTATTATGAAAAATGATACGGCTTAAAAGAGAGAAGCATCCTGTACTACTACTCTCCTGCCTCTCTCCCTTTGAATGCAACACGACACCCTAAGTACCAATTAATACTATGGAAAGTGCAAAGCCTAGAAACCTCTGATTTTATACAGTTAACTGCTCAGTTCCAACTCTGTTAATTTAAGCCTGTTAAAGATTCAGATTTCTCTCCTGCTCACCTACTGCTAGAAAGGAGCAGCCCACTAAATACACCAACTGACTTACATTAGTCTAGTTAGACAAATTTGTTACAGACTGGGGCTTTTTTTTGTGGGTTGCCTAAATTTGCTGTGGACAGGAGTCAATCCAGACTGTTGCCTCAAATTCAGCAGCAGGCTTCTTTACCTTTTGAAGGAAGTTAATTCACAGACAACTAAATCCATTAATATCCATATGCATTTTCAAACTACTGCAGACTTTGCTTTAAGTTGCTTTGTATTATATATTTGTGTGCATTATTTTCCCACCTCAGAATAATTAGGCCCTTTGCTCTAGTTATGGCTGCTAGGATTGCAGCAAATGAGCCTGATTGCCAGAAGCTAAGGATGCCACAGACCTCCACTGGGTTACTCTGCTATTCCTCCTCTTTGTTTCACAGTCAACAGGGGAAGTGGAAGGGAAGAAAGTAGTGTCTGGGATGACTGCAACTTACTGAGATTTCAGAAAGAAAGATAGGATAATCTTTGGGTTGATAAGAAATGAGACAGAAGAGAGCAGTCTTATTTTCTAATAGGCAAACCAGAAAATTGGAAGTGCAGAAATTGCCAATTGGACCTACTATGAGAGTAAAAAATGATGAGTTACTCTAACTGTAAGAAAGGTACACTGAGGTGTAAATGTAGCACCATTAAAAATTATTGACATGCCATAAGTTTTTATTTAGGTTGTGGTTTGGGTAACAAGCTGAATTTTTAAAAAGTCAGTCCTCAAAATATGCAAAAAAATAAAAACCTGAAGTCTTGGCAGAAGGAAATTTCATCTGTGTTCTGACAGAAAGTAAACTTGTTAATGAAGCCCAAAAAATCAGTCAAGGGCCAACATATAAAACCATAAACTCTGGCATCAAGGACTCGGAGGGAGAAAAAAGCAGGGGTTCTGTGGGAGAAATTCTCTGAAAACCTAGATAAGTCTAGTCATAAGGCATTTTACTTAATCATAGGCAGGCTGGTTAAGTAACAAAGTTATTAATCTAAGCTACTTCTCCAGCCGAAGGGAAAGACAGATACCACCTGAGGGCAGTTCATCACACAGGCACTAAGCGCTCTTTCCCTTATTTACTACAGAGGAGCATAAGGCAACATGTTGCTGACATATCCTTAGGTACTGAGGCAACAGGACAGAATAAATTATGGCCAGAGTTACCAAACTTACTTCCTTCTGCTACTTGATCCACACACACAGAGCTATAACTTTCCATAAGGAACTGAAACTTGCTACGCTGCCATTAAATTAATAATTTCAATAATTTAAGTCTGTTTGGTAAACAAAATGGTTTTTAAATGGAACACCCAAATATTACAGTTTTATGTAGGTAAGCTTTATCCTTTAGTCCTTAATATCATCAACCCCACCACTGACATAGTGGGAGAGTTTCCTGGAGAGAACGTACAGGACAGAACTACAAATGACAACTACAGCTCAGTCGTCCTCTCCAGACACACTACATAGCTTCACCAGAGGCATCACTGAGAAGCATTTATTCATAGACACACACATGACGAACAAAAACACTCTTCATGCTGACCTACAAATAACACGAGTAGCAAAGCCATGCCTTCAGATGCAATAGGTCCACAGCTGCACTGCTACTTAATCTTTGCCTCTGTAGAAGGGACTGCAAGTGTGGTACAAACTTCTGTTTCCAAAGCACAGTGTATCAACACACATGTACTTCATAATATTTTGCAGAGATATATGTGTGACTATGACTTCCATATATGCACATACCCAAACACACAAAACTCGTCACTCTAGCTGCTGTAACTACTGTTATAAACTGTAACAGTCCATAAACCTTATTTTAATTATGCCATTTCAAAAGCACTATCTTGATCTAGATTATTTTACACTTTACCAATACACTATTTTTTTTGATGAAAGAACTTAAAAATGGTGTAAAGTAATCATTTTAGAAATATCTAAAATGATACTTACCAAAGAACATAAGAGAGCTACAATGCAAACAAAATCAACTCCCAACTTTGCGAAATGTAAAGACTTTTACCACAGTACTTCTATTAAACTCCAGAGTTGTTCTGAGTTTAAATGTATACCCTTGCATTAATAATTCTGTAACAGGTTATTGAAGATTGCTTCTAACTTTATAAGTGGTAAAACAAACATCTCTTACCACATTTATTAAAAACATGGGTTCCAATTTCTAAGTAAAGATTTTCATTTTAGAAATAGTTCATTGTACAACTACAATAATATGGCTATGCTTTCCCTCACAAATAAAATATTTGGATAAAAATGTACTCAAGGAGTAATATCATATTTAAATGGTGTTACTAAGTCCACTGCAGCAACATTAGCAGCAACAATTTTTCACATAATTCTCTATAAATACCATTATTTCAGATTTACATTCAATTTGGCAAGTAGCACAGAGTATTTGTCATGGCCTTCGTTCAGTCTGGCCATAGTTATCCTTGCTTAGACTTTTGCTAAGTCACTGCCTACGAATGTCCTGACCATAGTTCCTTCAGATTTCAGACTGCAAAAATCTGTTAAGAAAAAGTAAGTAAGTATCAACATTATTTATTCAATTCTATTCATGAATAAGACATGTTCCTCCAAGAGGAAACAGGAAGGTTAATCTCAAGGAAATAGGAAATTGCCATGAAAGTTTCTAAATGAAATAAGTAAAACTGATTTACAAATAATCAAAAGCATTAGTTATAAAAGTTTCAGCTGCATACTATATTTACAGAAAAATGTTCTGAAACAGGAAGTTTTGGCAGTGCTGACTATTGCTGGTTTCTCTGTATTACACATTTTCCAGCAAGGGGAGCCCGTATCTCACATGAACACCTGCCTGAAGGCCTAATTTTCCTTTTTTCAGATAATAGTACAGAGTTTCTGCTTTCTGAACTCATGCCTGGTCAACCTAGGTTATTAGATAATGCCTGTTCCAATAATTTTTAAAATTATTTTATGCATGTCTCAACAAGTTAAATAGGTAATAATTAGTAACTCATGGTATATACTCTGCATATTGCAGTAAAAGACAAACTTCCTTGTAAAAATTTTAATTACACAAATTTACTTAGTTACAATGCACCTACATACACTATTTACAGCACAATTCAAGGAATTTAGTATATCCCAAATACTTAGTTTCACATTATCCATTAGGTAGACAACTAAATGATTTAACCTGCATCTACAAATATTTGACAAAAAATATTGGACTAATGACAAGCAGCAATGAAGTCAAGAAGAAAGTTTATAGTAAGATTTCACTTTGATTGATGTATTCAGTCCAAATTTATTTAAGTAACATTAAATTTAGTATATACAGTAATTTGTTAAACAGAAAGCGTCTCAGTGGTATGGATATTAGTCTTGGGAGACCTGTCTTGTAAGCCTTATAATCTCTCAGAAACTCTGGGTTTAGTCTCCACTATTACACAGTGTTGTTGCTGGAGAGTTACATTAGGATTATGAAGTATTAGGATATGACAGTGATGGATGGCATTTCTGTAGGAAAGGCGACACCTGCAAGCTACACAGGGCTAGTGCATGGAGCAGAGCAGCAGCCCGTGAACATCTGTACTGCTAAGCCATCGCTCCCAGGCACAGTTTTGGTCTGTGCAAACCACCTCTCTTCTAAACAATGTTTGAGCACAGTTCGGGGACTAGCACAGGTCAAGGACATTCCCAAAAGGCAGTTTAAAGGCAGCCATCCTGTTTTAGAAAGTAAGAGTATTTAGGTGCTTGAGTTATGCTGTGCCAACTAACCTCAGTGCCAGAGAATGGTCTCTGGTCCATTTTACTTACTAGTACAGATACTGCGCCTTAGACAGCAAACTCTAAAGAAAAAAAGGCAACGATTTTTTTAAAAAGGATTGTAAAAGCTGTTTCTTTTTGTAAAAGCTTAAGGTAGTAAAAAATAATATTTGCAGTTAGCTTAAGATCTAAATGACATGAAAGATCTACCTATTGCAAATGGATATGCACAAACCCGTCTCTACAGCTCTCACTTTATTTACAAAAGTAAACAACAGTGGCAAATCTGGAGTAATACAAATCTTGTTGTTTACTGAACTCATTAAAAAAAAATATAACTAAGCTTAGGGCTGTATTGTCAACTGGTAGAAACTGGTGTAGTTCCACTGGAATTTATAGAACAGTTTATGGCAACATGCAGAATTTTTATATTTAAGACCAGGAGACTTACAGTCTCTTCTGCCAGAAGAAAAAAGAAAAAAGTAGAAAATGAGAAAATGAGTGTGAAAGCCCATCAAATTACACCAGAATATTTTTTTTCCCACCATACTCTGCAGATGTAATTGACTATGCAACTTGCAAGGCAGGAAACAAAAAAAAAACAAAAAAACAAAAAACAAAAATCAAGCCCTTTGTAGAAAAACCTCACTATTCAAAGCCAGGCTGCCATGATAGAATTTGTTAACACATATACAACTTAATGAGGAATAACTTTAACACTTTTTTTTTTTTTAAACACTAAACCCCACCAAAAAAATAACACTTGAATTTTAATACATGAGTGGAAGGTGTAATCTTGTTAAATTTAAACTTGATTGAGCAAAATAGCTTTCCAGCATAATTTTCACTCTACTGTTTGTCCTCAGCTTGCCTGTAACAAAAGTTTTGCTAATGCAATTCCCTATTATCTGTTAGAGAATTTTAAAAATTATACCATTTACAGTATTTTCAAATTTTGATCATTAAAAAAAGTGCATTAGTGGGATAAGAAAAGACAGACTCTATAATGAAAACATATTTTGAATGTTGCAAATATGGTACTGAAATTATAAGACTTTTGTAATGGCTTCCTATATACACTGAAAACAAATTTTTGTAATTGGGGGAACGCTGTAGTTCAAGATACAATTTCTATCCCTTGTACATGTGTTTCTCATTTACTTTAGTGAGCCCATGAGGTTCTAAGATTACTACTATAATTACTAGAATTACAAGCAGGGGGAAAAAGACCCCCTGCTAAAATATAGAATAAGCTGTGGGCTGTCTTCTACCTACCTACATATTACTCTAAAAGCATTATACATTTTTCTTTCCAGTACTTCAAAGACTAGCACAGAAGAAATCTGTGACCTCTAGGAAGTGTGGTGACTGGAAAATATATTTTAAAGCTTTAATTAAGATTGTATAGACAAGGTTTAGCAGCTTACCATTTGGATTTTATTTCCAACCATAATTCTGTAGATGCCACCAGACTTGAAGGTAATGGGTACAATGAAAGAGCAAAGGATCTGAGTAGTTTAAGGGATTAGGTTAGCAGACTGTAAATACTGTTGATTATTTCTAAAAACAAAACAGTCTGGAGAAAAATAAGAATCTAGGATTTATATACTACAAAAAGAAAATTAACTCATAAAAGTTATTTGTGAATTGACCAGCATTTCATGAAGAAGGGAAACAGCTTAAAAGAGTTAATATGCCTTACTAACCTATATTACAAAGCTATATTCAAATTAAAAAAAAAAAAAGACTTTTGCTTGTTGCTAACAATCATTCACTAAAAAAAAAAATTTTTTTTAATTAGAAAGCTTGTTTGCCTTCAGCAATACACAGCTTGTCATTCCATTCCAGCAAAGGTGAGCACTCAGATGCTTTAAGTGATGTATCTGGCAATGTTGTCAGCCCCTACCCATTTCATATGTTGAAGAGCATCATTTCTACAAACAAGCAGAATGCTCCAAATCCCGAGATCTCAGCATATGATGTATGGACAAAGGAACAGAATTTGCTGCATCAGAAAGGATCAGAATCAGAAAGCCTTGCCAGACCTGATCTTCAAGATCAGGTTTGCAATACTTAAGTGAAGAAAGCAAAAGCAAAGCATAGAAGAAACAGCACTTAACAATAGGTATAAAAACCTCACACAATCCAATTTTTATGCTTGTTTCCATTTAAACTGTAGACATAGAGTGTAAAGAAAATCTGTTCAGGGATCTTCAAGATAACTGTTCAACAAACTATGATTGAAGAATACCATCTAAAGTTGTCTCATCCTTCAAAAGGAATCTTATTCAACAGTCTCAGAAGCCAGACAAGTGGGAGTATTTGCTTTAAAGACAACTGGAAAGAACAGATTTCTTTTGTAGTCTGCTTCTAAAGTTCCAGTATACTCAACAAGAAAATCACAGACATCCTGCTTTTAGCATTCTAAACACCTGCAAGGATCATGCTTTACTTTTTTCGATGCAAAGAATTTTTTTTATAAAAAGGAAGATGAATACTACCTTCTGGGTCTACATCTCAAATTAGGTTAAATTCTGAATGACCACCCCTATACTTCAAATGTCTCAAAATTCTACAATGCTGAAGTTATTTTGTTTGTTTTTAAATCAACGTCAGTGATGGCATTGGTAGGTATGATCCATTTCCAAGAAAGTCAGATACTACAGTATTAAACTGCACTAAAATTAAAAAAAATCAAGTTGCTATCATTTTGAGCATTCAGTACATTGAACTGATAAATTCAAATACAACTGATGCAAGCCTGTAATGGCCAAAGGAACTCTCAGAAGTGTTCTGTTCCAGGCTGCCGAAATTCTTTAAACCATTAAACATTCATCAGCTGCACTGTATTTTGGCTACAGTCTTTACGGATATCTGCACTGCATGGGACTCAAGGAACACAGGGTAAGTTCCTGAATGTGGTCCCACAATATACAATGTCAGGTTAAAGCATAAGTAGTATTCTCTGGCAGCAAGCACAACCTGACAGGGTTGATGAGAAATCTGAAGGGCTACCAGGGAACTGTAAATGGCTTCTCAAAATTGGCAGTGGTATTTTGCACATATAAAAATTAAGAACATCTCATTTTTATGAATATGTTATTATTCATAACATTTATGATACAGGGAGTGCTATGTTTCTCATTCTTCTTTCCAGATAGGAAAAAATTTGCAGAAACATTGTTTTCTTATGATAATTATGCTTTGCTGAGCTGACTTAGTAAAATTCTCAATAGCTTTCACTATCAGAAAAATACAATATTAAGTTCAGTAAAATCAGCTATGCGAGTCTCAATTTCCTCAACTGTCAACAGGATAGTGCTGCATGTGTCTTTGCCAAAATGAAGAAAAAAAGAAGAAAACGGGGATATACTGATTGATTTTCGCCTGGAACAAACTAGTTTTGGAGGAAGACCAAACTACATATTGAATTTTTTTTTTTAAATCTTGACATTCTACAAACAAAATGCTGCACTGTTAGAAGCATTTTTACCTCTCCCTCTCCCCCGACAGCCTGTTCATCCACGAAACATCAAGTTCGCTTAGCACCATCATGACAATAAGATTCAATTTTCCAACTTATTTTTATCACAGACTTCTAACATTGTGTACTCACTTCCTTTACAGAGCAGGTTTCTTATATATGCCGTCTTTTCTGGTTTTATAACCCAGAATACAGTGGCAATAGCAAGTATTGCCAAGCAATGAACCAAACCAAGAACGTAGGCATTCTCAACTAAATGCAGGCATTTATCATTCAAGATTTGTGTTCTTGGTTTCAATCGGATGTTTTAGATTCATCCCAGCTTTTGACAGTTTCATTGCCTTCCAACACCTAAACACCATTCTATTTTGGCAAAACTGGAAGAACAGCAGTTCTACTTTAAAAATAAAAAAGTACGTCTACACATGAAATATTTATAAACGGTTTAATTGTCTAGTTTCTGTTTCTTCCATCTGACATTTAACTATTAATGCAGCATAAAACCTCAACAGCCCAAACATGGCCAATTTTCTCTTGCTTTTGCATCTTGTGTCAAGACTCAACCTACTACAATAACGTCTTGGAGAAAAACAAAAAAAAGCAAAACAAAAGAAGCATTAGTCATGTCCACTAATGTACCTGGGTTCACTATGCACAGAGAAGTTTGACAGATTACTAACAGTTTCTGTTGGATGGACACCACTCTTTTCGCTTATCTGATTCTTTCAGCTTTGTTTCTAACTCATGAAGCATTGACTTCACAGATTCCTTTTGTAATTAAATTAATTATGCATCTGCACCAATAACTGCAGATGGGAACATGACATTTTAATTAACAAAATCGGTATTGATCAAAAAAGTCATAAATGAAAAATGCATTAACAAGCTAAAAGCAAAGTTAATTGGTGTTTAAGCACGACTTTTACAAGCCTTAAAAGTAAAACAAATAAATAAACCTGCACTGGAAGTAGCTTGAGGATTGGATATCATGGGAAAAGCTGTTTTGCCAGAGCTGAAGACAGTGACACTCTTTGTGCATTTACTTTCAATTCTACATATTCTACAGTAAATTAACACATATCCTCTGAGCCATTTGGTTTTATTAAACATTCCCTGAAGAGTACTGTCTTTCATCCTCAGCCACGTGGGGCATTTGCAGTATATTCATTTTTCTCAAAACATAAAATTAAGTAAATATTTACAGAACACCTACCATTGTCACTGTCTCCTTCAGATGGGATACTGTAGCTATAGCTGTCGCATGTTTGTGCCTGTGTAAGTGTGTTGAAGGAGACAGGAGGAAGAGTGAGGGATGGGTCTGCTGAAGGGGAGTGATAGCCAGTCCAACCATGATAGTATAAGGACCAGGGAAAAAAAAGAGGGGGGAGGGGGGCAGCCGCAGCATTTCATATGTGGCATTAAGATTGTATGGTAATGATGAAGATGCGGTTCAAAGATGATTAATACAAAATGCATAATTTTTGAAAAAAAGAATGAAACATGATGCAGAATAAAGAACAAAAAGTTAAATGTTAGTACTTGCAAGTCATACATTATATGTGCAGTAAAGGCTGTTAAGCGTAACAAGATTACCATAACCATAGCACTTCACACAACTGTTTACAACCAAGTTTTAAGAAAAAGTACCCATAGATTTTACACTATAGCCTAAAGAAAACCTTGACTCTGTGAATCAACAGCTGAATGTCAGCTGTGAAGTTGCAGCAATTAAAATAAAAACTTCAGAGACTAAGAATTTAGTTATATATTGTAATTTTATGTCATAAGAACACCTTTCCCTTAACTGAAGATAAATAAGATCTGTATGTCCATATGAAAATATTACTACACTATAACTTGCTAGCTAATCTTGATAAGTAGCAACTACATTATCCCTTGGATTCTCCTTCTGTTTGAAATATGTCCTATGAGCACACATCCTACAAATGTTTTTCTTCTGGTTTATTAACATAATACTATAAGCCACACTACTTTTCCTTCTTGCTGACTTCCCAGCAATAAGTCCAAACCTACATCAGGTCCACCATCCTAAGGAAATCCTGCTCCTCACCAACCTTTGCAGACTTTCCAAGGATAAGAACAGACACATAGGACCTCCAAAGGATGATCGTGCTGCACCACAAGCCTTGGCAAATCTGCCAAGGCAGCCTTCTAACAAGTGCAAATTCAGAAATGATCCAGTTGGGCTTCCTAGAGCATGCAAAACTTGACATGCCCACACAGGCTGCAACAGAGTCCAGAGACTATTCACCAGACAGCGATGTGGCTGTAAGAACATACCATGCTTACATTTCATGACCACTCAACAACCGACCATGAAGCTAAATTTGTACAGCAACACAGTCCCTATTCTCCATTCATTGTGCCTTTTCTTCTTCAACTAGTCATGACAACCCCTCTCATTTGTTCCTCAAATCCCTCAATGGACATTTTTACCACATCTACTCTGCACTTTGGTCTCCTGACTTGATTGTGGCAAGGCTTTTCTCCTGAGCTTTCCCCAAACCTCCATTCTACAGTGTTTCAGAACTGGACAGGGATGTCCTTAAAATATCACCTCCCTGCTTATCTTCAGCACTCATCCACCCTTATAAAACTTCCCACTGGCTTCCTGTTTTCCATCATAGAATTTAAACCTCTCCTTCTCTGCCCTTCACAATGATGTCACTTCCTTATGTTTTTTTGCTGTATCTGATCACACTGTTCCTTACCACTTCTGCCACCAAAATAATGAGATCTTCCCTCATTTCTCCATTTTCTACAAATATTTCCAAGCTTTACCTACTGTAATCCAGACACAAGCAACTCTCATGAATCCTCACATTAAGCTGGAGATTATAAACTACCTTGCATTCTGAACACAGATTGATTTAGAACAATTTAACATGGAAATTAGTACCAAGATCAAAAAGCAGTATAAACTATTTAATATTAAAGGAGAAGAAAGGCCAAGGTAAAGTTTCAGTAAGCAGAGAAAGTCCCCATTCTATACCATTCCAAATCAGTAATCATATAGGAACTTAATCACACAAACTTTCTTCTTCCCCACAATTCTGGCATCTGTATTAGCAAGATGATAATTCAGACAATGTCATATAAAACTTCATCTTAAACTTCTCTTCATACTCAGCTGTTCTCAAAAGCTCTTTCTCTTAAGACATGCCTTTTCCAAAAGCCAGTTCACTGCCTCTGACTATTGGGATGACAGGTCAGCTGAATGTGAAAGTCAGCAAAATTTAAACCTTGAGCAGAATCAAGAATGGGAAACAGAATACAAATTTATGGCAAATAACAAACAGTCTTTAATTACGCTGGCAATTAGGATTCTCATGCTTTTCCAAAGTACAAGGACAATCCAATTAGTTTTCTTGGGAAAAAAACAAATACAATGAATAAATATACAGAGATTAGAAAACAGTAACTAACCCTCAAAAGACCGAAACATACTGTTTACTTCCAATAATCATGATGTATTCCAACAGACCTAAAAAAGAGCAAGTTAAGCATGTCCACAGATATTAACATTGTGATTCAAACCCTCTACAAGCTACCAAAACATACTAGATTCACAAGTGAAATTATACTAAGAAAACAGATCTGTAAGGGAACACCTTTTACTTTCCCATACACACCGCTTTGTAATTTTCAGCTTTGCCCATGCTTCTTTTAGCTTCTAAAGGTACAATTATTATTTCTTTGTCTGTGTTGCTGCTACTACGTTCAACAGAAACTATGAAAGAGGATAGTATCAAAATGGCACAGAACAAAACACAGAAATTAATATTCTTGAATATTGCAAGAGGAGTTAGTTGATGTTCAAACCTCAAGGTCTGCCATTATGGCAAGAACTTTGCAACACTCGGTTTCTACCATGGGCAGCACTCTGAATATTACAATACATTCACGGATCAAGTGCAAGAGATTTAATTCATTAACTGTTTTGAGTGATTCCTTTTCAGAAAGCAAAAGCATTCCCCAGAACAACTATGGCTGTAAGAAAATTCATAATCCTTGCTTCTTTTCAACAGAAATTTTTTAGGATTTTCAAAATGAATGTGAATTTTAGGAGTCCGTATGCTATGAATTATTTTAAAGGCAGAAGGAATTAATTGGAAAATCAGAAAGTCTGTCTCTACCTTCTCTGTAACATCTGACCCTTGAAAAGAATCTGTCAAAAGGTCAAACACTTTTTCATTACCTTTCAAAACATTTTCTTTGGATACAAAATCAGTCATCAAATATGAATTTTTGACCTGCCTTGCCTAGCTTTAAAATGAAAGAACAAAAGGACCTTTAGTCTTGAACACATACCAGCGTGTAAGTTTAAGCAACTGTGGTTTATCCTCTGGAAGAACTTTTTGTGTGTGTACTTGAAAAAACAGGAAACATTATCAGAAGTCTAGTACTGTTTACTTTTACCTTTCCCCAAGACATAAATTATTATGAAACAGTGGGGAAAAAATTAAATAGAAAGCAACATCCATTTAAGATAGATGAAAATAAACATAGCGAAAATAAACTCTCCAATCTCAGAAAGGTATGCTTGCATATATTTTCCTTGAAATCTTGCCATATATATATTTCCCCCCTGCAGAGCCTGCTGTACACAGTCAGAATAATTTAAAAATCAATCTTGCACTCAGGTTCAAAAGATTTATAGGAGCAAGTAATTCAAATGTAAAATCTAATGAACTATATAGCTCAAAGTCATTTTCAATGAGTTTTAAAGTTCAGTCCCTAAGGCCATGCAGAACTTAAATGAAAAAGCTATTAAAATAAACTACAAACCGAGCTGAAAAACTTTGCTGGACACAGAACTGCTGGACCAGCTCTGCAGCAATAAAACAGTATATAATTAACAAGCACAAGCTTAGTGACTGAATGGTTCAAGTTTGCACAAAACGCTTTAAGAGGAAGACAGTGAAGGAACAAGAGATATGGCAAGCTAACCAGCTTTAATGGGAAAAATTTGCAAGACTGACGAACATGCTGGTATTTTCAGTCACATACTGCTTCTATTTGTAAAAATATTCTTGTGCCTTAGCAAAAGAAATTTGAATACTACATTGAATACTACAAATTTGAATACTACATGAAAGTAGTATCGGGGGAGGAAACAATTTTCAGTGCCACTTCTCCTTTGCAAGGTTTCATTTTGTCACGTTGTGCTACATAGCTAATATACTGCTGTTTTATGTCAAGTTGGACTTAAAGTGTTACTATTGCCAAATTACTGTCTTACCATGATGTAAAACTAAGGTAACATGACTGAAACTGCATGTGACAAGGTGAAAGATTCTGCAATAATGGCTCTAGGTTGGTGATTCTGTAGGCTATGATATGCAGAGGAAAATAAATTCAGACACGGAAAACTGGTAACTTCAGTTTTTCCACAACCCATAGCTGGGACCAAAAGACATTATAGTATCAGCATACTCAAAGTGGTTAAAACATATGATTCTGTAATAGTACAGTGCAGAAAAACAACAAATGGATTATACCCAACTGACTTTGGTATTTAATGAGGCTACACATGGCCACAGTGTCCATGGGGAAGAACTGGAGGAGTTGCACATCTGGTTCTTCCATCATTTGACCTGCAAGATACATTGCAAGAAACTGCAACCTTTGCAACCCTCTAAATCCTCTAAAAAAAGTTTCTCTAGTCTATTCTGAAAAAACATTTTCCCCTTACATATAACAGCCATTAAGTACAGGACAGGTGCACTGAGACGCCAAGACTGGGAAGCACATGTTCAACTAACACTTCAACAAGAAGTCAAGGTCTTGCATCCTCTCTCACAACCTGGCTTCCTGTCCCTGGCAGCAGATTTCACTGGGGGCTCAACAGAACGCAGGCTGCATCCTGCTAAAGTGGCAAGACAGCCTGGGCCCATTTGCCTTTACATGTCTTTCTCCTAACAATTTTATCCTGCCATCACCACCACCTGTGCAGTATTACCCAATGCAAACAAAGGGGTTTTGCCAAGTCCCCAAAGGACTCATTTGCTCATCATTTAACCCATATTTTGTATATATTAAGAAATAACAACATATCTAAGGCATCAGGAACATAAAAGAATAGACCCAGAGTTTAACAGTCTCACAAACTAACAGGCGCAGCAGAATGGATCTAAAGGCTTTTGGTACCCTGCCTAGCTTGTATACCATAACTACATGGGAAATGTAAAATATCCTTTTCATGAAACAAGGTTGTTTCAATAACATTTTCTTTACTTTTTAAAACTTTTTTTTAAAAACAAATCTATGGGTACAGTTTCTTAAAATAAATTCAAATATGAAACTGCTGCCATCATTGCCAAGATATTTTATGATGGAAACCGCAAGGTTCTAGTGGTTTAACCAGCATTTGATTAAAAACATTTGTGGTGAATGACAGAAACTAGAATTACAGTCTTAGGAAGCTGAAATATATTGAAAAAACTAAGGTTATTCTTTAGAGATGATGTGAGATGACTTAACAATATTGACTACCTAGGCACACAGAAGATAAAAAACTGAGTTTAATCTAGAGTTGATCCTGTTTTCAAAGCAAGCTATTCATTCAAGCTTTCAAATACACCAACAGTAGTTGCTGTTCTTTTTTTTTTTTAATGAACTGTTGCATGTTAATTACAAGATTGAGAGTTATGCAGATTTAGGACATTACAAATTCATTCAACTCAGCTGCTGGCTGAAGTGAACATCTAATCTTCCTGTAACACTTAATCCTTATAACAAGCGTAACTACTGAAAGACACATTGATATATGTTCAGATCAATGCATAAGCTCATTTTTCCAAACAAGCCTAATTATTCAGCTAAATTATTCAGAAAGACCTAAACTGTACTTTTTATCCATACATATACACATACATATTCATACATACATATACACATACATATACATAAACATACATATACACACAGGCATCCACATAACCTTATAAAATAATCTATTAGTAAAGGATGAAAACTGATCCACATAAAACATGCCAAATATTTACTGTTGGTCTTCCTCAAGTTGTTGTACGAAAAATGTTTTATCACTACCTTCTTGTGGAAAAAAAAATACAGACACCCATCAATAACATATGTAAAAAAGTGCATAGAAATTTGTTGATTTCTGGTGAATGAAATAAAGAAGGGTAAAAAGGAGAAGTGTTCTGAAAGTTTACAAGCAACACAGTCGCATCTCTTTCCTACATTACCTGATCGTGGCTTCAGGCCAAAAGGGATTGTGTTGTTTGCAGTAGGAGATGTTGTCGGACTTTTATCCTTGTTCTGTGCAATTCAAAAACATAAATCTGAATAAGAGTAACGTCCAGAATATCTCAGCACAAGTGACTGCATAAAAGCCAGAGGTTAACAGTACTGCACACTGCAAAAGTTCTGCCACAATCTGATCACAATATATTCTCAAAAAATGTAGTACATACACTCCCTTTCTTATTCCATCCCATTCTTTCATAGGAAAAGACCAAAGACTGCAGGATTTTCTGTCTAGCTCTAACTACCCCGATTATTTCTCAGTATTCTCACATAATCTCTTGATTATTATAAAACATTTTTGTGGCAGCAGTATATTTAAAAAAAATTAAAAAAAGACCAGGTTTTCCTTAGATATGTTTGTTTCTTATACTGCATTCATTCCTATTTTGCATAACTACTTTCCCTACAACACTGAATTTCTGCCTGAAAAGCAGAGGGAAGGAAGTTAATCATACACTGCAGAGTAGGATATCCCTTGAGCCTGAACGAGACTAACAGATGCAGACAAAGAATGGAGCAGCAGCAGCACATAGGAGAAGGGGAGGTATAACCATCATACCACCCATAGAAACTCTGGAAAAGTCCTATAACCAAACTCCGTATGGGGAATCCTACTTAAAAAGCGATTGCTCATGGAGCCAGGAGCTATAGAGCCCCATCACCAAGGCGGGTGGAAGGTGGCTAGAAGCCTCTGCGCACAAGGAAGAAGAGAGCAACTGGAAGTCGCAATAAGAGGAAAATGGTTTTCCCCTTCCACTTATATATGGTAGCTCATGAATTTGTAAGATGCTCATACACAGTGCTGTGGAAAGGAACAAACCCTGTTTCTGCACAGGAAACAAGGAAAAAAAAATCTCCATAAGGAATTCTTCAGAGCTTTCCCTTTTTGACCTCCTGCTATCCACACTGGGAAAGCAGCAGGATCAAAAAAATTAGGTTCCTCTCTGAAAACTGAAGGACACGACACTTCACTGTGCAAAAACAAATCCCACTGAAATCAGTGGAAATTCTTGTGAATCAAGGTAAGAGTTAAAAAAAGTGTGGAAAAATGAGCAAAATGTAAAAAATAAATAAATAAATATTTTATATGGACATACATAAATAAAATCAGAAATTACATTTTCATACTTAAATCCTTATGAAGAGAATGAAACAAATAGGCCAAACGAAACAGTCATCACTTATCAGCTCAATCATGTTTCCTGTGATATTCAACTACTCGGTTCACTTTAGTATATTAAATATTCATGCAGTAAGTTTAAAAAAAAAAAAAAAAAAACATGTCAGCTGATGATCTACAAATCATACACGAAAGGATGACACTAGTATATTACCTCATTGTGAGAGCTTTGTCCACTTGTATTCCAAACAATTAGATCATTCTGTATGTTGGGGGGGAGGAGGAGGGGGAAGAGAAAAAGAAAGAAAAGACTGGTTCAGTAAGGGTATTAGTCATATACCACCACAGGGTCTTTCTCTCAAGATAATCAAATACGCATTAATATTTAACACTTTCCACCTTTAAAGCATTTTTCCAGCATTAGATTGATCTTTAGCTTAAAAAACAAACAAACAAAAAAAACCCTGAATAATACGTATTTTTACTGTTAGATGAACTGATGATACCATTTAAAAAAAAAAAATCTTCGTCTAGCAGAAATTTGCACACATTGCCTTTAATTTCTTAGTTTCAATAGTGATTCAGAAGTGCATTTACCATAATATTTTAATATTACTTGGTTCAAATGTAATAGCTAATTTTGTTTCACAGAAGTAATAATTAAACTATCACCAATAGTTTAATACATTAATATAGATTTTAAAAGGGAAGTACTCCGTAAGCAATTCATTTTAGAATTGCAATATAACATACCTTTTGTTACTGCTTTTGCTACAGTTAAACTGAAAACATTTAACTCATGTTAATAAAAATGAAATACAATCATTAATTCTGTATCAGTCATAACTCTGTCAGCAAAACCAGAACTGGCATAGGTAAAAACAAATTATAATTCAATTCGAAACCCTTTCCATGGGGCCAATTTTTTCAATCATAAAAAAAATGAAACAAAAATAAAACAACACTCAGAACACTTGGTCCCAACAGTCCCAGAGCTTTCCAAAAGTTAGCAAGATGGGAAGGAAGACTACACACCCATTTTGCTGCATGACTTTTCTTGGCTACCTCTCAAGCTTAAGAAATTCCTCAGCTGAGGACTTCTCTCATAATCTTACCTCAACCATAATATTCCCTAGAATAAACAGAAAGAACGACATGCTAGTTATGCCTACATTACAGGTCAAGTCTCTCATAGTACGCAGGTCACTAGTCAGAATTTTGAATTTATGCTTAACTGCAGTGATACAAATGCTCACTGTACTACAGAATGTAGTATGATTACATATTTGCTCTTGCAAGATGTGCAAGAGTTATCTGCAAAATATTAAGTGCCATCAACTTCTACTTCATTTTACGGAAAGTCTCTAGTGCTTTCACCTACATGACACAGTCCAGACCAGGCCCTCTACAAGTGTTGGGGGGGGGGGGGAGGGGGGGTTATTTCTTCTTTTTAAAAAGTTCTTAAAAGTGAGTCAGCAGTGTCCTTGTTAAACAGCTTCACTAAAATACAGAGATAACACATATTCCGATACTGAATTAGATTTATGTGTAATCTCAAAACTGTAGTAAGGACCGTTTCAAACAGTTTGGTGACCCCAACATCTAAGGATGATGGTAAGATCTGGAGGCAACAAAAGAATAAAGGTATGAAACAACTCAAACGTTTTTTGAATTTCCTTTTTTAAAGAAAATATATTTGCAACTTTAAAATCTCAACTTACATATAGTCTTCTCTGTAACATTAAACATATTAAGAATACTGCTGTTTACATCAACTTAGCAGCCTATATAACAACAAGAGGTGGGGTATTTGAGGAGTGGGGGAAGAGGAATCAGGTGTTTCTTTTACTGAGGGTCTAACTTTTGAGCAGATTCATTTTCTCTAGGGGAATATAGCCACTGCAACCACTATAGAAGTCTTACCTTCCAATAAATACCATCACTTTTATTACACCAGCTCTTTTCTGAGACCTAAATCTTGTTTAACTGCTCGTTTACGGTCAAACCTTGAGACGCATGCCAAGGCATAAAACCCCAAAGGGCCTAAACCCACTATTATTTCCATATAGAAACGAACAGAAGGCAACTACTCATTCCAAGTCTTTCCACATTTATTATATCCTCCATACCTGACTCAATGACCAGTTTTTACCCTGTTCACATGTTCTGGCTTCAGTCTTGGCTTTCTCCATAATCAATTCCCTCCTCTTCCGAAATTCTAGTTCCTCTTCAGCATTGTCTTTCTATAAATATATATATATATACACACACACACACACTCTTTAGATTGCATATCACTAGAAATGGAACTGTAATTTTTTGCATAACATTATCTCAGAGTAGTTCTTAAAAATACTGTGATGAAAAGCCAACAAGAGAAGTAACCAGACACTATACATCTGCAATTCTAGCATTTACAGGTAGATAATTTTGAAAATCTAAAATTACTTTATAAAGAATACTAGTTCATCAGTCAGAATACAGATAAAGTAATAAGCAGCATATATCACACTGTAAAACTCCAAATAATGCTATACATGCTCTCTATAACTGTAGTGTTAATGCTTTGGGAAAACAATAATCTTTAGTTTATAAAACACTTTGGGGTTATCCATAATGCATGTACTATTTTCCTACACCAAACTAGGAAGATTTGGGGAGCAGAGAAAGAGTATGCGTAGCTGAGCTCTATACACTAGTAATTTATTTTCATGGCCAACAGAATACTTGACAGAGATAGCTCTGCGGAAAGGTAACGGTGATTCTGCAACCAGGAACACCACGCAGAGGGGAAAAACTGAGATAAAAAGAAACTGATAATCCCAGAAAACTTAAAACAAACAAACAAAAAGAAAATTTTTATAAAAATTTTCAAAAGAATTAGTTGTGACCTCCAGCCTACTAAATTTTTCCCTTCCCTGCTTGGAAGATTAGTAATTCATGAAATTGGTGGCTCAAGTCCTGTCTTTACCCCAGGTATTTTGCAGTATGCTCATTAACGTACCTGACCAAGGGAGGACATCTCCATCTGCATTTGACTGCTACATATAAAGACAAACAAATACAATCATGTTATTGAGAGCGTAGAAACTTAAATATGATGAATCTAACAAACGCATTATTTTTCTAAAAAAGTTAGATAAACACACGTTACTGTAGATTCCTGAAATTCTAAAACTGCCGCTGCTTCCATGGGAAACAGATTCACAACACCGCTCTCTGAAATATCCATACTCAATCTGCAAGGTTTGAAATAAAACCACTGCACTGGGAGCATGGCTTTGTTAACCATTCTGTTCAGTATTTC
Organism: Apteryx mantelli; assembly: GCF_036417845.1. NCBI lineage: Eukaryota > Metazoa > Chordata > Aves > Apterygiformes > Apterygidae > Apteryx > Apteryx mantelli. The sequence goes on from NC_089978.1 coordinate 33,607,905, forward strand.
ATTTCAAACAAATGGATGTGTAAAATGTTTTTAGTCATGCTTTTAACCTGTTCAGTATTAACTCCTAACAACCTGTTGAAATATTTCTTGATCTTTCATTATCATCGGTTCCATCAAGGCAAAATTAGTGCTTTCATCTGCAAAATATCCTCCTGAGCAATATCAAAACAAATGGACCTGTTTAGAATGATCAGCCATATCATTATTTAAAATATTGTAGATTGCTATGTCCAACTTCTAGCACCTTCCTTGTGTCGGAAGAGAGCCCAAAGCCTTAATTTGATATTCAAATTTAATATACAGTGCACAAGGATAAAGTAGCACAACAGTAAATCACAATAGCCAACAATTTGAAAGAAGGCAGTCAATATGGGAAATATGAGAGTGAATATGTCTGAAACAAACATCCGAAAGTACTGAAAGAAGTTAAGTCTGAAATCTTTTTTGGCTCTGCGACTGAAATACTGCACCTGTGCACATAAGATGCACGGATTTGAAATCCTGCAGAACACTAGGACAACAGTAACTCACTTGCCGGATGTGTGTTTTACAAGTTTAATAATCGTATTTGTTAATGAATGTGGCTACAATTGGTACATTCTACGCTGAACTTGTGTCAGCATGTGTTAGGTGTGCCTCAGTGTCACCTACTGATTGAGCCCCTGTAGGGGCTTCTGTTTCCGAATCTCAGGTGTGCTTAGGCGTGGTGTGAGATAAGGACAATTCTGGCTATGGTTAGTTGTTCTAACTAGATTTATTCTGACTACATGCTTAGTGTTATACTGATGCATAACAAAAGCCTCTTTGGTGGAAGTTTAGGTTATGTAGGTCTGTATGTTTAACATACAACAAACACGTTTGAATGGCCTATTTAGCATTTTGCAAAAAAAAAAAAAAAAAAAACTCCAATTTAAAGTTATAAAATGAAAATGCAGCCACAGAAAGAGATACTGTGTACAAAACCATTAGAAGAAAATGCAGACATGCATGACATGATCAGTCATCCTTAAAAGCAACATTTGAAATTTTCACCTATTGAAAGCAAACTGAATATGCATGGAGAAACCAGGAGCTAATTTTCTGTATTTTATTGCCTGTTTTAATTTTGTAAGAAAAACTAACTATATAGAAAATATTAGGGCAATATTTGACAAATGACAAAATGCCAAATTTGAAAGGCCTAGGACTGAAACTATTTAATGTTACCTTTTTCCAATCAGATGCTTTTTCCTTTTTTCAATGGCAACACTTCTCCCACATAAAGTAGTATGCTAGAGATGAGGTACAGAAGCAATGGAATGCTACTTTACAAAAATCACAGGTGCTAAAAACCTTTTCTAATTTGAATGATTTCTCCTCTAAGCAAAAATACTTCTTTACATGATTCAAAATAAGGCCAGTATTTCTAGAGAGAGAATTATCTAACAGGAGTGAACTTGTTTCCAAAGAAGGGGAAAGGTCTGCTGGGTGAACAAGCAATATCAAAATAAGCATTTAAACTAAAGACCCAGAGCCATCCACAGACCCAGAGCCATCCACCTGATTTTAGCCACTTAAAATAGGCATCTAAATTAGAAAACCTTGCCTCCTTCTACAGTCAGTGGAAATTTAAATCACCTTATCTAGCTACCTCTTCCTCTCTCGCCTTTTGGCTTCAGAGAGAGGATACAGAAACTTCACCACTAATTTAGGCACTTTTTTAATGTGCTTTATTGAGGTGGGATGAGACTGGGCCAGAAGACCTTCTCCAACTTCCACAACATACATGAAGCATGAAAAAGTGGAGTGCAGTTTAGAGTCCCTAAAAGAAATGTGACTAACCTGGACAAAACTTCAGAAAAATCACAGTAGAGTATGCAATCAGATGAATGGTTGAAAAGTCTCTTCCACCCCTAAAGTTAGGTTTCTTTTATATCTGAAATCCTGATTAATTTAATGAGATTCTTGTAAAAATACTCAGAGAGAGAACACATATCCTTTTTAATTAACTAGCTGCGGAAAAATATCAGTATGATAGCAAAGCACTTTATAAGTCCAGGGAACTTCCAATTACCAGTGAAAAAAAGAATTTCAAAGCCATTTACAAAAATTTTAAATATATGACATTAACGCATCACCTATTATAAGCATACCTGGGGTCTTGTAATAAATCTACTGCTTCTCTCAGTTGTTCTATCATTGCTATATCAATCGTTTGTTCTGCTGGCAAATTTATTCTATAACAGAAAAAATATATATTAAAAAAGAGATACCACAGCAATTATCAAGGGCAGTCTGAATTTCCATTTGTGAGCTGTATCTTCAAACAGGGACTCAAATATCAGAGAAGAAAAGTCTCTGTACGCACTAATATGTGCTGAATTTACAGAAAAAGAAAAAAGCTCTCCAGCATGTTTTCCTTATCAAAGCCCTCCAATTTAACATATATACATACATACACACACTTTGTGATGAGCTAAAATCATCAGCATTTCAATTAAACAGACCAACTTCTGAAACTGAAAGTTTATTTACCAATATTTAACTACTTAGTAACTTCACTTATCATGTATATTGCCTTAAAGCGAGTATTCAATACAAAGATTTTTTTTAAGGGACTGACACGCTCTCTTTTGCTCTTCAACATTTATAATTCTTTCAGAAGTTTAGAAACACTGCTAGTTTAGAAACACCTGCTAGTTCTACGAATAAGGCTTTTATGGAAAATACTCATTTTTGCCTTCAGCTTTTGTTTTTAATTACATAGGACTCCACTCTTCTGCTTAGTGACAACTCAGAGTTCCTAAATCATGCTAAATCACCTTTTTTATGCACTCTCCTAACTGACTGAGGTTCACTTGCACTGCTCTTGAAATAATGTCTATGAATTAAGGATTACTTCAGGGTCAGCAAATTATAACAAAAGAAGATCGAGGGATTTTTTTCCCCAGTTAAATTATAATTTTTTTTTAAGGTAAATTACATTTAAGTAATAGAAATTTTGATAAAATCCTTCTAGCAATGATATTAAGAGAGTTAATATCAATACCTAATTAAAAAACTTGGACTCTTCATAAGTAAAAACATTATAGCATTATTAGTGCATACAAATTAATTAGTTTTAATATAGCACCCACTTAATATTGTCAATATTGTATAAACATTGCGCATACATACAAAGTGCAAGTCTGTGCTTCTGTCATGCTTCTTTGTATACAAAGTTATAAACTGGTAAGGAAATGCCAATTGTGGTCATCTAATGAGACAGTAGAATAATTATTTTTAGACACACAAAAAAAATACTTACATTTCCTCCGTTTGCCATTGTGCGTCCTCTTCTATTCTCAATAATTCATCACACTCTGCTGCTCTGCTCTGTAAGTAGACAAACTGATATCAAGAATTGAACTTTGCAGTTTAGTGCGCAGATAAATTTCCCTTTCAGACCCAGCACAGACCTAGTTTATTTAACAGTTTAGTGTGGCTAGTTGAAGCAATCCAACTCTTCTGCTCCACTCCTTACTCTCTACCCCCATTTAAGATACTGATTACATGATCTTCTATTCGGTGTTCAGATTTATTCAGGTCAACAGCCCTTACCCTCCTTTAACTGTAAAAAGAAGTCAAGCAGCATGAGAATTCTTTATTCAATGTCCCAGATTTCATTTCTGGTGTATGCAAACAATTCTTCAATTCAGCATGACCCTGACGCTCATCTTAGTACTCCTCCCACTGCCAGATTTGTTTACAGAGCAAGGAAATTCCAAACATGCAAACAAGTAGCTCTAAAAAATGCAACAGTAAATCCAAACTAATACCCTTCTTCCCCCTTGAAAAATATTCACGTTATCTTTAAGTTCTGTGCACACCATAAATCTGTAAAGAATAAGGAAAAAAGCCTGGTAATCATACATTTCATTGTAATTATTAACAGAATTCCTACTTGACTATTTTAACAACTGCATAAATTTTTTTTTTTTAATTCAGAAGAAAAACTGTGTGCAACAATTCGTAACAGTTGGTCAGTTATTGGGGGTTTATTTTCAGCACAAATTAGAGTCCCCCCGCACCGTCCAAGCCATAATTATGAAGCACTACTTATTATTAGAAGAGCCGAATCCCTCACTCATGCTTCCATTTGGTGCTTTGCAAATTTCTTTCCTCTTTCCTGTCAGACAGGCAGGAACACTGCAGTAAGTCAGCTGCCAGCAAAGGCAGAAGTTCTCTGAACAGATGTGCATTGGTACAAGAAGAAAACAAACAGCAGACAGAGATGCCTCTCCTCGTGTGTGTCATGTTTGGAGTATCAGTCATCGCCCTGTACCAATAAACGCTATCCCGCTCTGCCAAATGTGTCACTGAAGAGTGCACCAGCTTCTCCAGCATTCCCCAAGGACAGCTCATTTCCCTGTGCCAGTCCCCAGCAGAAGAGATATAGCCATTCTTTTCAGCCGTTTCTTTTTATTGCATGCATGATGAAGTATGTGATTTTTCCAGGAAGAAAGGCACATATCATCTGATGACAAAAATGTGTCACTTATTTTAGAAGGGGATTCTCAGTCTCTTTGCATAAGTATATAGATAAAATAAATAAAGCCATACAAATTAGGATCTAACATTTGAAAAAATATAAAATCCTCCAAGCTTAAACAAACTAAAGCCCCTTTTACACTGCCAGTTGTATTGATTTAATCTACAGTTTACTTAACCGGAATTTCAAATTTAGAATTCCCCCAGTGTCCCAGAATGCATTCCAGTATACAACTAAATACAACTCGAAGAACACAAGAGACCCAAAAGTCCACAGAAGAAGGAAAATGCCCTGATTTCAAACTCCTCAGAATACACTGCCTGTTCAAGCCACCAACTGCTGACCTCAATTGCCATAATGTTAGGAAGATGCCAAAATCCACGTAAATGAAAGTGCTCAGTCTGGCAATATTCTTCTTAAACTGAAATTCAGTAGAGTAACCTGTATTTTACTGAACCACTGTCTGCAACACATTATTTTATTTAACATTACCTTGTTACATGACAGAGGACATTCCCAAGGGAACAGCCTTCAGGTGGGACACTACTGAAAACCAAGCTGACAAAGTGAAAAGAACCAGGAAAGGAATTATAGGGTATAGGAAAACACAGGGAAATATAGGGAAACAGAGTATAAGGTAAGGTCAGCTTCAGGTGTATGTACTACCACCTTTGTCAAGGAATGATTCCATCACCTTTTACCTGCGTCATTCACCTCAGATGTGCACACTTACTGAAAATCTCTATGTGGGGAACCTATAATGGTGTGTTAACTTTTTGATACTTACACTAAAAACTTTTTCATTTTAAAAGTAAGAAAAAAACAAGCCCATATAAGATAACCCATAATGCCCTAAACATTCAGCATCTATAAATAATTCTTCCTCTTATTCAGTTAAGTTTTAGACAAGAAATGCTAGTCATATTTAATGCTACTGAATTCATATTCGTAAAAATAAAAAAAAAAGGGGGGGGAACAAGGAACATTTATTTACTGGGTAAATAGTCTTCTACATGTCTTCAATAAACACAAGGGGGAGAAGGGTTCTTTTGTTTCTTTAAAAATGCAAGTCTTCTTTGTGACCTCAGACCCTGCAACTAGCAGCAACCAGCAGAACAGCACCTGCTAGAGTCCTGTTGCTAGAAAAGAAACAATAACCTTGCCCCCCACCCCCCCCCCAAAAAAAAGAGATCATTTGCAGAACTAGAAGCCTATTTCCCTCTATCTTCAAAAAGGTGGCAGGTCACATCCTTTGTTTCTCCACTCTTTTTATCCAGCACATTTTTATCAATAAGGAATGGAAGATGGAGATGGTATAAAGCTTCTTCACACCCTTTAAGAATCTCCACAGAAGGAACAAATTGGTCCAAAAATACCCATACTAGATAATCTTCTCTGGATTATAAATCATGAAAGGACATACCTTCTCATGGCCATAGGAATGCTACAAAACACTACTCAATTGTATTACAAAGAATCTAGCAAAACAACCCAGCAAATAAATTTTCAGAGTAAAAGAGACTTGCTCAAATCTTCTCTAGAATCCTGCAGAAGTTCCTCAGTCTATTCAATTGCATTTAAAAAAAATAATTATGTAGCTCTTGCTATATAATGAGCCAATTGAATTTCATAAGTTAATAGCCAACAGCAATCACTGATGTCTAGTAGTTCATTTCTATGGATTCTATTGCAACTTTATCACATATATGTAGACAAAATCCACTACACCTAATGCCACAAATAGGAAAAAAAAAAAACGAGTAGAGGATAATGAAAATGGGGAGTATACAACTTAAAACACACAAAAAGGCACACCTGAACAATTTATCATAGGCCATTCATTATGGAAAGCAGTCAGAAAAGTAAAGAAGTTAGATAGCTCCCCAAGAAGATGCCACATACCCAGCAAGACATAACACAGTTGGTAAGTAAAGTGCTCACTGAGCATGACAGAAATACACGAGTAATGTTGTCAATGGGATTAACCAACTACCTATGACACCTCTGTAACAGGAAATCCAGAACACCAGCAGTGTTCACTAATGCACGTCTTAAAGGAACTGAGGTTTTGCTGGCAACCAGACAGATCACCTTTATATACAAAAAAAGAATGATGGGTATAATATCAAAGTTTCTTATTGCAGAAAACGTCTGTTTTCTTACATATTTTACATGCAAGCATGTGTGTGTGTATATATATATTTTTATATATATACACACACACACACACACACACTTGTATATATGTGCATATATCTATGCATATGTATGTATGTATATGCAATTATATATAATTATTCTATATATACTCTTATGCTCTAATTATTCAAATGCCCATTTCTACTATCCCTTCCTATAGCACCTGTAAAGTTTATAGGAGAGTCACTATATACTCTCAAATTCCATCACAGAAAGAACTTGTCAGATCTTATAAGAGGAAGTTTCCAAAAAGAATAGGATTATTTTGGGCTTGATATCCTTTGTCTTTAGAGTTCTCCCAATTTCTGCCATAACTTAAAAACATTTAACTAAGAAAAGGCATTTTTAATACACTTCAGCATTATTTTATAACTTTAGATACCTCCATCACCTTTGAAAGTCTTCTTGCATTTTCTAGCATAACAAATGCAAAAACTGCTTAATTCAAAATATAAAGCAATCAGTGCAGAATATACCTGTCACTTCTTCCTCAAAGCCTTAGGCACAATAAAAAGAGCACTCTCAGGTACACTAGAAAGAGTTATGGGAAAAACTGATCTCCTAAACTATCATCATTGTAAACCTATCTGCTTATTTTTGTATTCAGTATCTTTCATGACAATGAATATCAATTAGTCTCTTATTCACTGAACTATCTCCAATTTGTCATTCCTGCAAGCTCTGTACTTACGAAAGTAGTCAAGATATTTTCCCCCACTTAAAAATCACAAACTTGCCTTAATGTAACTCATAAATTCAGTAGTAAGAGTATCCGATTCATCAGCAAACTGGTTTCCTGTTTCTCTTGACTTATCATTGACAATCAAGTGAGAAGATCCCTGATGGAAATCCACTAGCAATAAAAAAGACAGAGGAATGATTTCTGGTTCAACTTAACATTTGTTACTCTGGAGAACACTTAAATCATAGGACTCAAATACAAGCGAAGCTTAAATTCAAAGCATATAAAACCCTCAAAGAAGTTAAGATTTTTGGATTCTAAGGAGTGATATCAATTCATTTCAAAGCTGCAATAAATGATCAGATTCTGAGCTCGTACAGTTGTGAATCAGAAGCACCACAACAGGCACTGATGGAGTCAATTTTTGAACTAAACTAATGTCTTGCTAGTACCCATACAAAAACACAGCTGGACAGCTACAGAATATTTTAGAACAGTTGGATGTCACAGACAGCAAGACTTGCAATTTAATCTAACTTCAGAGTTACGATATTCGTTTTTAAACACTCAAACTCTCCCAGTAGAACTCAAACAAAAGGATTAGTATGCCAATCTCTTCCTTACACCAGTTCCAGGAGTATGACAGAGAGTAACAATTTCCTCCTCTGTCTGAAGTGGACTGATCTCATCACTTGGAGTATCCTACTCACTGTATTGATAAACACCGTAGGATGTAATATTCTCTTGCTGAGTGTTCTACTAAATTCTGACAAGCATCTCATCAAAAGTTCATTTAATCTAGTTCATAACACTGATGAAAGGCTTATCTTCTCATATTTATGTGGTTTCCATATGTAACTCACTGAGTTCATCCTGCAATTTACCATCAGTATGCGTGGACCTTGGATAAAACTTTTAACAGTATGTAGATATCATTCAGAAAATATAACTTTAATAAATTTAGATAAAATTACACCTCTTCTCAAAATCTGAAAAGGTTCATTTCTTTCCAGAAGTAATGCTTACTTTCATTTATAAAGCTTTATATATGCATTAAGTCTCTGCTTTTATACATTACTAACTCAGAATCTGGTGCATTTGGTAAAAGTCAGTAGACATTGATATTACTGACTGGGAAGCATGGTTTAAACTGACTATCAATTTTCTGACTGACTCTCCCCAGTCAGAACCAAAACTTATCAACTCTTGAGACAAAGTATAAAAAATTGTTTGGAACTGTCGTGAAAAGGACTACAGGGACCTCAACTCAATAGAGAGTTACATCTGCTCTAAGTAGTACAGTTTTTTCCCCTCTCTTTTAAAAGATTGCATATGCATGCTTGAAGCCTGTTGGATAAAAAAATGAAATTATTAAAACTAAAAAATTAAAATGATTAGGGTTGTGAAAATAACTGTTCGCTGACTAGAATATCAGCAAATAAAAATACAGATTTAGTAAGACATTTATCCGGTGCAAAATTAAATACTGAAAATTCCAAGAAAAATAGCAGTAAACACAAAGAATCTTATTTAATGGTGATGTCTGTAGACTCCTGGAAGACTGATGCTTGTTAGGCTGTGGTTTTTGGAAACTGAATTTACAACGTTACATATAAAATTATCAACAGAATTTCTTTGCTTTTAACTTCCTCTTCTTTTACATTCCAACCTTTTCTTGAGTTAACATGGTGACCTGAATCTTCTTTCACAAACTGATCTTCTTCCACAATGTCCGACATCGGTACATTAAAGCTAATAGTATCTTCATCAGATGGCTAAGGAGAAACAAGAGAAACATTGGTTTCAGCTCAAACCAAGACTGATAAAAAAATGTATACATTAAGACCGTTCACTCAGGTATGGAGTAGAAGAGCAATATGGGAGAGGGTAGAGAGTCTAACGTGACCAAATCCTGCTCTAAGAGGCTGCAGTCATGCTGAATACATCCTCATAACAGGCTTCCCAAGCAGCGCAACTCACCTGTCTTTTCCCTGCCCTCCTCACTGCAGGAGTCCTCCCCTCGCAGCAACACTGTTGCGCTATGCTGCTCTGCATATGCCTTTGTGGGACTGCTGAAAATCACTGTCCTCTTGCAAAAATTGTACAAATTCTCAGGTATGCTAGCTTGACTTATAGATGAAAAAATTGGACCAGCTTTTATTAGTTGGTACACTAAAACACGTTTCCTCTGCCTACAAGCTTATCCTGCCTATGACTTTCTGCCACGCCAGCTACAGCAAAACAGCACTGACGCCTTCACTTCTGTCCCGTGCCACTGGGGCTCTGCTGTTCTGCAGGCCCAGCAGGGACCTGCTCACGTGGGAACTATTCATTCTCCTCTGAGGTGAGCTACAGCAAAAGCACAGTTTGCAGAAGGGGCCAAGTTTTTATTCTTACTCTCCTGCGACAGAGAACTTCACACTGCAACAGTCCCTCAGAGCTTTGCAAATCTACTGCCCAACAAACCCACTGCCACTGCTTATTTAGATACTTTGTGTTTCTGCAACCCACTGCTCTGCGCACACATATTCCATACATGTATTCTGTTCAGATGTTTCTGTAATTATAATTGCTATAATCAAGATAGTTTGTTCCGTATCCTTTAAGAATATAATTTTTAAAGAAATGGTATTTTCCCAATTAGGTCCTGCTCATCAGTTCAGACCACTGTAACAAAAATTTGCAATAGAATGGGAGACTGTGTTATATGCAACCCATTATTCAGTTCCACAGTCATTAGTTTTTAATAGAATTATGTCATTCTCATTATTTTTATATGTTCATATTCTATAGAGAAAATGGAACAAATCTGCTTTGCTTTTAAAAGCCCTGAGAAGATATATGCTTATTCTTATTTGCCAAGGATAGTTTGCCTTCAGACTTAAAATATTCTGTAAGTGTGGACCACTATAAATGATTTTCTTTATGAAGAAACAATGTGTTAACAACTCTGTAATAAGAAGAAATTTGGAAAAATTTTAATTCACTGACAGTATTGCTCTGCTGAAAAAGAAAAATAATTTTGAAGGATATTCAGGGACTTGATAAAGCTTTGCCAAAGTGATGAAGCTTTACAATGAAGTGACCTAATACTGACATACTGTTTCGATTTGCCCATTTTTAAAATAAATCCGTAATGAGACTATATTGGTATTTCAAACAGACATTAAGCAAACCCTATTCCAAGTATTCTAAGCACAGTAATTCATTAGTACTTTCAGTCATAAAACACTGACAATCTAACACTTAAGAAAAGACATTCACAAAATAAATAAATTCAGACCATTATATCAAAGTTACAGTGAAGTCCCTTCTCAATCTTTTAGGATATATCTCATTTGATGTTAGGTACTAAATGCAGTTATTCTGGATCAAAGGGCCATGTTTTGTTAATTTAGCAATTATTATTTGAAAATATTATAGTAAAATGTTTTCATATACATTATTACACATTCTGAATACTAAATGATTTAGGCAAGATTTTTTGCTCAGCAGAATAATACATGAAGTTTTTAAGGAAAAGATTTTGGAGTGTTGGTGTAAAAAAAGCCATAGTCCAGCCCATTTGCAAACAGGCTTTTTCTGTCTGGCTTTTAGGGTCTATAGCCCACAGCAGGCTGCAACTGGTTTTTCCAAGTGTTTCCTGCCAATATACTACCAAACAGAAACTATCCAAAGCAACCTGCAATTATACAAAAGTACTCATTGCTCCTTTATAGGTGAAATATTGTATCTCACTTCCTTCATTCACAGTTTGATTTTTATTCAGCTATCAACAGATGACAACAGCCTAACAAGTCTCAAAAACACAGAAGATTAAGAGCTCAATTTTCAATTTAAATACCTAACATTATTCCAGCACTCCATTCAGACGGATACATTTTGAAAGATTCCTTGTATACAGTCTTGCTTGTACTAAAGCATCACCTTTCTGGGTAAAGCAGCAGGGACATCAGCTATATCTTAACAAATATCCTGTTGTTCTAACCAATTTCAATTTAGGAAAAAAAAGACCAAAGAGAGGTGGAAAGTAAATCTAAGTGCTATTCTCCATTCCTAAAGAATAAGGAATATGAGAGCACACTATCTTAAAGGAGAATTTGTCTTGGAGTTGCTACAAACAATTTTATAGCAACAATACAAGGTATGTCTTACACTTGAAATGCCCAAGACTACTATAGCTCTAAAGAATTGACCCTGTAAAGCTATCAACAAGCTAGACAGAGATACCATGTAAATTGTTCATTTCATCAACTTTTTCCTCCAATCTGAATGCACCCAAAGCTAACTAGCAAGCTTCCTAAAAAATACATTGGTATTTAATTAAACAAAAGCTTCACTTAAAAGTTTCCCCTTTAGGTTATACAAATGCAAAATGACTTCCTTGTAGCATTCTGTATAAGAGCTGAAAAAAATCAGCAACAATTAGTCTTCAGACTAAGCTGTATTTTGTTTTGATAAGTCTGATGTATTTACAGAACCTTCTAAAAAGATTTTTTAACAACACATAAGCATAGAAGAAATAAGCAATCGTTCAGTGTTTATCTAACATTTGGTATGTAAAGTTTTGACTGTAATTAATAATGTGAATTTGTTTTTACAATATGCTAATTATTTCTTGCTCAATTTTCATGTGTAATAGAGGTATTAAAGGTCGTGCACATGGAAAAGTGATGCCATTCACCAAACATTTGGGATTACCAATCTCACCATCCATTTTTCCACTAATAGTAGAGATGTAGCAGGCAGGATGGAGCTCTCATATTAAAAGTCTTTATGCTATAAAAGGGATTGGTTCACTCCAGTTGTCTTTACAACTATTTTCTGCAGCATACAGATTGCTACATTTTGATGACAGGAATGATGATCTATTTTCTAAAGCTGTTATTTATAGCTAAAGAGGAAACTCTGGAATAACACTGTTTCATTAACAAGCTTACTCAACTCAGAGAAATGTAAGAAAGGCAAAACAGTTTGCAAACCTCTTTGAATGGAATACACGGTCTTAAAACTAGAGGAGAACTACTAGAAATCTGGTTTGAAATCACAATCATTTTGCTTCATTTCTATCTAGCAGGAAACTTGCCAATATAGGTGGCTACTGTTGCATTTTGTTTTCTTTTAAAATGCTTTTGCATTTAAAAGACCAATCAGTGTATACTCTTTAGAGTGGATTCATTTTCAATCTCCTTTTCTAGGAACTACAAATTCAGTATCTAAACTTGATTCTTTTTACATTTGTTTCAAAAGCAACTGAATCACTTTTCCCCAAAGGAGGAGAGAAACACTGAAGAATCAGTGCAAAATCATTTTAAGTAGCAGAAAGTACATTCCTTTATTGTGACTTGAATATTTCCCATTAAGTCAGACTAGAAATCCTGTTATTGTTTGTAGGTTTCAGAAAGATCACCATCAAATTATCTTGAAGATTATTTGCTTTTTTATGATTATTTATTCAGTTCAGGTTCAACTGCTCATTTGGATACCTAAGAAAAAACTTTTCTAGGATTTAGTGCCCTGTTCTGCTGAGCAGTGCCTCAGAAAAGTAGGCTGGGAAACTCAGCCGTAACTGCTTGGGACAGCACTACCCTCAGAAAGCTGTCCTTTCCCTTTGCTCAGACATACAACATCGTTCAGGAGAAATTTTGAAGGCTCATTTCCAGCACTGCCTAATTGTCAGAGCATGTAACCACACAAAGACCTGCAAAGCTCCTGAAGTTCCTACTCTCCAGCAAACTGCCCTGTCCACGACACCACAGACCATGCTGCGATTGGGCACACTGAGCCCCTCCTGTTAATTCCCACCAGGAAAGAGCCATCAGTCAGAGCAAGAGCAAGAGAGCAGGAGCCAGCCATGTAACTTGTCAGGACAGAAAAGAGCAGATCTGGATTCTGCTTTGGTCCTTGCTCTCTAGATTGTTACATACAATGCCTGAAAACTGTAGTGAGTTTTCACTATTGGAAGGGTGTTGACCATTTGCAGTCAACTTCAGGGACTCTCGAGAAAGCACAAAGACTAGATTAAAAAAAAATCCCAGCCTCCTTTAACCTTTGCTTCAGTCATTACTTAGAGAGAAATTAATGCCAAGGATGGGGTTGCATAATTATTCTCATGGCTACCCAACTGAAAATATAATCAAAATATGGGCGTGGAGGGAGGGGAGGCAGACGCAAAATTGAGGTAACTTACCTCTGTTGCTGACAAACGTTTATCGCCATTATCACTACCAACCCCTGAATCAGAGTCCTTCTTACTTGGGTAGATGTCATCAATGCTAGATGGGAACAAAAAAGATCAACAGAATGCTATCATGGTATGCACACTTCGACTTCTTTCCTCCTTTCATTTGAATCAATGCACAATTCCAACCAGTCTCAGTGGTAAAGGTCCAATAGCTTTGGTGGGGTTACAACTACACATCTGGAGTCTGGTGGTAGTAAAACAGAGCAGCTAGAATGACAATGGCGTTCTAAACAGCTGGCTAGCCTAAGGCTTAAAGAAAATACAGAAATAATCTGCCAGAAAGCTTTTTGCTGTCCACACACTAGGTAGAAAGGCTTTGTTATTAGCCAAGCAGTACAGGAGTCTGACTGAAGACATTTAGCCATGTGATATGCAACTAAACTAGTTGACTCCAGTGTGAGTTCAGCTGATTTAAATGTAACCATTGATGCATTAAAAATGAACCAATTTCTCCCTAGGGTTTGAAGTAATTATTAACACAGAAACCTCCTTTAGGTGATTTAAAATAGACTTTGAAATTTAATATTTTAAGAAAATCACTATAGCAATGGCAACTGCCTTCTCTCCTGATTTCATTACCTAGTATGACCTCTACTCATTTTAAAGTACACTATTAGATGCAGTACACCATCTATCTTATTTCTTTTTTTTATATATGCTTATTTTTCTCCCATTTGGAATCCTGAAAGCTGTAATTCTGAATTTAGATTGAGGCAGAAATTTAAAAAAGAACTTTATTCTAACAGTCTTTGTATGAAACGGGTATCTGATTAAGTCTAATCGTATATTGCCTGTTATCAGTAAACACTAAGGATTTTGTCAGAAACTACCTGTGGAAATTCTAAACAGACTATATTTTTTCTTTAGAAATAAGAAATTAATCTCAAAAATAATGATATTTTCCACATTCTTGCGATTGGAAATACACAAAAAAAAAACATACTTATTCAAATATGTGCATTAAATGAGTAAACTAAATTATGAAACAGATGTAGAAAGGGTTGAAATAGTTACCAATACATCCTCAAGCATCTATTTTAGTTTTGTTAACTGTTATGTGATATTACATTGGGCTGTCAGTCACCAACTGGTACTGACTCTGTACTAGCCCCTTACAATCAGGGTACAGAAGAGATGCTCCTGTATGTCTCATGAAAAAGCATTAGTAAGAAAAATAAAGTTTCCAAGTTTGACAGTGGGATGCACCATAAACAATATGTACACCATTAACCTAACAGACACAATGGCCAAAATCCTACAGCTAAGGCTTAATTTCATTTTTCTCCATGATCAGAAATTCAATCTTATTTGATACTAAAAAGATAAAAAGGAAAAAAAAAAAAAAGAAAAAAAAAGAAAAAGAAAGAAAAAAATACCATTAGGTGTTTCCCAAATGGAAAACTTGTTCTTTATCCTGGATTCTTCCCACCTAACTTTGGCATCTGGTAGAAATGCACAAAGCTGTCTTCAAATACAAATGGAGGTAAACGGTCTGCTTGTAACATTATATAGATGACTGACAGAGAGCTTCTCTGACAGTTCTTTTCAGATTTTTTTTTCAGGGTGTTAGCAGTAACATCTCTATTTTTATTTCCATCAATCCTTTCTTTCTACTGAAAACTTCTCTTCAAAATTCAGGCATTATTACCATGCTTTCTCCAATCAGTTATATTAAATTTCTCATGTTAGCAAAGAAAGAGCTTGTTAAGAACTACTTTCCATTTAGCTACGGAGATCCTTATAAAAAGGCTCTCCCTCCTATCCAGTTCTTGTCCTTAAAAAAACACATAAGATGGCATTTCCTAGATGGCTGACATAAGATGTTAAAGATTTTGTCTTTCATTTTGCTAACAAATTAGCACACTTTAAAAGAGTTTCATTGTTCACACAATTCTCTCTGCTGGATGGAAAAGCCTCTGCATGAATAAAGAATCTTATAAGAGCTATGTAACTGCAATGTATAACAATATATAAATCACATAAAACAAATAAATTAAAACTTAATGTGTTCATGTATTTACAATAAAGTTTTAATACCTAATGATATAGCATCTCAATTAATTTGAATATATCCCAGCAGTCTACTGGTAAGAGGTTAAACTTGAAACAAGGCTACCTCTTTCCTAATGTGCTGCTAACTTTAATCAGAACTGATTTTTAAAAATATTTTTATTCTAAATTCTTATATGGATTCCACCAGCATAAAACAGGGTAAGGCAAATCAAAGCTCTGTTCAGAACAGTCTATAAAGCACCTCGACAACAGAAACTCTGGAAGCTAAAGATAAAAAGTGTATTTCACTTAGCTCCAAGACCATAAGTATTACATTACATACTAAGCGAGAATTTTATACATACCTCTCTCCCACAGGTTGTGGCAAATGTGGTTGTTCTATGGCATTAAGATACAGTGAGTCTGCTGATTTAATCTGACAGGCCTGTACACTCAGATATTTGAATATATGCACCTTACCCTTTGTACAAATCTGTTAGACAAGGAAAAAAGTTAGGTTTATAACTAGAATGAAAGAAATAATTTATTCAGAATTTCACTCAGCGTAAAACTCCCTGCAAACCATCTATTATCATTGCATAGATATCATCTAATGGAAAAAAAATGTTATCTTAAAAAAAAAAAATTAGTCAGCCATATATTTGTGTGTACTAGTATAAATACTTTCAGAGAATAAGACAGGAAACAACAATGTATTCTACTTAACAAATTCAAATCAGTTTTTCACTCAAAAAGGATAAAGATTAATAAAATATATTTTAGTCTATTTTTAATTTTAAAATGAATAGTTATTTTCTAAAATTAGTCAGTAATGACATTTCATTAAACAGCATATCCTTTATATACTTAGTCACACTGTTTTTACAAGTGTTCAAGCATTTTTATGATACATTTCATTTGCCTTTTAGAATTTTTTTCTTTAATTGTACCCTTTAGCTCAAATGCTTGCTGGAACTTGCTTTATGTACTTCAAGCATAGTATCAGCATCACCATTAGTAGTAAATGGAAAACATTTATCCTACATAATAAAAAATGCTGAACATTTTGCCAGTTCTGACTGCACATGAATGGCATGCCGGTCGATGTAGAACCATTTTAGCTTTCAGAGATGTAGTTTAAACACCCAACTGTCCAGTAAGTCAAAACCAAAAAAAATCTCTTAAAGCAGCAAGCATGGGTTACATTCATATATTATCATTTCTCAGCATGACCTACGTTCAGAAAAGGACTTTGATATTTTTGTGTATCACAGTCTATACATTTACATTATAATGTAAAATAAATTTCACACAGAAAAAGTTTTAGTCTGCCTGAACATTTTTGAACTAATGGTAAATCACACAACTTTCCAGAACTGGCCTTTTTGTTATTAATAGAAAATATCCAGGAAGTTTCTCTTTTTCACAGTTATACACACATTTTAACATTAAGCTTCTCATGCAGATAGGAATGAAAGAAAAGCCATATTAAAGGCAGTTAATAGAATGGAAATCTTCTAGAATGATGCTGTTTCAAGTGGTGTGCAGACTCATACACAAAATACAGGATAGTTTCTGTGTCTTCTGCAGATACCATGAACCACCATTCCACAACTAATGTCTGTGGTAATTAAAATTCAGAAGCCTGCAATTGCAGAAAACTATGAGAAAATGACACTTTATAGGCTAGTATTTGTTATCATCCACCCCATACTAAAACATAATTTAAATGGTAGATATTACTTACTTGTGCTGGTGGAGACTGCAAAGGATTGTTCTCAAGCAATAATACTTGTAATTGCACCATCTTTCTAAAGCAAATTGGAATCACAAGCACTTTATTGCAGGAAAAGTCGAACTTCACCAAGGGAAGCTGTACTAGTTCTAAAATAAAACAAAACAAAATACAAGAGAAAGTGCTGTATACATATTTATTTTTGCCATAAGATGAATAAAATATTTCTGAATCAAACTTTTCTGCAATAAGGAAAAAAGGAATATTGCACAGGCAAAGAAAGTCACAGAGAGAGAACAAGCATATACCATACTTCAAACAAACACACAAAATAAAACCCACGAATTAAGTCAGGAATATGATCAACATCTAACTCCATTCTAGGATGGGAAATGAAAAGGTTGTTACTGTTATACAAGGGACAATAATTTTTAAAATAAATACTTTGAAATCTGACTTTTTTTTTTACTCAATACTCACAGTTAAGCATTTCTGTAAGTTAAAGATACCTATCTTTTAATCATAAAGACAACTCATTAAAAGAAACTTTTGTTTAGTAATAAGTACTACAGAATGACATAGTGATCTCAAATAGAATAAATTCAAGCACAAGGAAATTATTATTTTTTTAATCATGTTTACTTACACAATTAAAAACACTTTCAAAATACTAACTTAAAAAGCTATTGTAAAGGTATTAGGATTTGTTTTGTTTTTACCTTGGGGTAAAACTTTGAGGTAATTTCTTCTGATATTCAGTTCTTTCAAAGATTTCAGTTGGCCTATCTGCTGTGGCAAAGCTGTGATTTCATTACAGCTGACATCCTACAGCAAAAGTAACAGAAACAGTGAACTTTTGGCTCCTAAACGTTAAATAATAAACATGTGAAACTCTGGATAATTTGCTGTTACTACGGTAACATTTTATTACCTGAAAACAACCATCTATGTTCTCTCTTTACAGGGCAAAATTAGACTCATGTGAAAATGTTTGCACATTATTAAAACCCAGAATGAATATTTGTTTAGGGAAAAAGCTAATGTTAGAAGTGAATTTAATTTCTGTAGCAACATTCAGAACCATTTGCTTAAAATTTTCTTTTTTGTCATTCGTTGTTTTTAACTATGAAGAACTCAGTAGCATGACTATACAACCAAATGAATTTGGACAAAATGTAGAAGTGCTTCTTTATGGATTTGAGGTTTCCAAGTAATTAATTTTTAAAAATTCTTGTGCTTCTAGAGAGAATATTTGAGCAAACTTCAAAACAAAAGAAAACAGCAAGAGCTTTCTGCAGTGATGCTCAAGGAAGGCATACATCTGATAATCACATCAAGTAGCAGGCTAAAATTAAATAGGACAGGGCTCACTTAATAACTTATGGAAGTTCAACATACTGTTGTAAAAGGTATTCCTTAACAGCCTAGACAGGTTCTAAGCAGGTCTGATTTTGATGGCTAAATTCAACTGGTTTAACAATCTGGATAAAGTTGGAGCCTATGCTTATCTCAATATCTAAAGGAGTATCTGCTGTTGAGATGAAGCCAGTAGGTAGGGTTAAGCAACAGAGCATATAATTTCAAGCAACAAATATACATACACTACTACTACTGTATAAATATTTAAACAATTGATAAATTAAACAAAATCCTAAAATGCTAAGAATGCAACTAAAGATCAACCTCTTGCATTAAGACAATCTAAAACAAGATAATTTTCACAAACTAGCAATCATTTTTACTGGCAAACTGATATATATATATAGCCAATGTGAAATCAAAAGGATCTTGAAACCTCTGCTTACTACCAAAGTAACCTGTAAATTTGAGTAGTGCCCCAACCATGCTTCTATCACTGCTTAACAAAAGGAAACAGTGTTTCATAGCGTGAGAGTTAAGTGGTAATGCCAGATTTTCCTGAATAGTCAAAGGAAACTTTTAGGATGTTCACTCCTACTCGTTTCAAATTATGAATTTGCACAGTATCTAAGAGCTCCTACACTGCAGAATTTCTAAAAGTAAGTCAGATTTCAAAGTCATCTCTTTGAAGACAGTTGCTTTAATACTAATCAACAGTGTTACATTAACTCCTTGCCTTCCAGCCTAAAAACTAGTTAACAATATTTAACAACAGTAAAAACACAACTTGATTTGACAACGCTGCTCTCTACATCAGAGACAAGTTTCTTCTTGTAATAGAATCTCCCTGCTGCCAAAACTTCCTTCTCTTGTCAAAACAGAGTCAGGAAATTATTTTAGCTTTTAGACAAAGAAATTAAAAATCCTAGTTAACAAGTGCATCTTTTGCCCAAGTTACCACAAAGTCTGGTTAATTGCATTGTTCCCAGATCATCTATTTTAAGAACTTTACTGTCCTATTTTTAATCTACAGACTTGAAGCAAGCTCATAATTAAGCACTCACTTTTTGGAGTACAGATATAAATTCAAAGTCACCTTGTGGCAAAGAAACTGTAGATCAAGTGTACTTATGCACATATATCAGAATAAGTCAGGGAAAGAGATGGAGAATTTGAAAGAAAGTATGAAAAGTAATCTATGGTCATGTATAGCCTCAAAAACAAAATCCACTTATGACCTTTCAAAACATCCATAACCAGACTGATCTATTATGACAGCACGTCAGTGCTCACCAGATCTCTCAAGACCACAGTATCCTTTATCCTACTAAACACTGCAATCCAATATTTTTTTTTCATTTTTTATTGCTTTGATTGAATGTGAAAAACAGTGCTATAAGCTTATGTCTAGTTATATTTTTTGCTCTTTATTATCATTAGATTTCATGAGTGCATATGTGACAGAGATGGTGTTTAGCTTAAACTTTCCAACTATTTCAGCAATACTGAAAGCAATACTGTCAAAATCAAATGCTTATGGTTTTCAAACTATTAATTTTGTTGAAGGAGTAAGACAACTAGCAGCTGGGAACTTCACACCAAGGACATCTGCAGACAGTCAAAATGAAGCCTAAATACCTATTCGACTTCTAGGGGCTAGCATTTGCTGAAGCCCAGACTTATTGTATTAATTCAATTATGTTTTCACTGTTTGTTTCCTGCCCTGGCAACACAGACATGTCTCCTCAAGAGCAGAGAGATGTAAGGCTTATTTTTTTTACATTAATTACTATGGCAAGAAGCTTGGCAGTGCGCAAACAAACTGAAATCACCAGCATTTTTCTTTTATTTATGGCAAAGCTTAAATGCTCTTAAAACGATGAAATTCAGCATAATAAACACAAAAACAAATACAGTACTCTGGCTCCGTATTAACACATTTGGCACAGAGGATTTTATCTAAACCTTCCAAATTAAGGTAAAATGCCTCCTTACATCCATTTCAAGACTTGGACTCCTGACTGAACCATTACCAAGCCCATGGATTCTCCAGAGCTTGTGACGTGCAAAGCCGTACTGAAGGGTAAATAAGTTACATGGTGCGTGAGCACGTGGATCTTTTTAGAAAACAGACAGCAGCAGGTCCCCCTTGGCAGAGCTGCTGGTCCAGATGAGATGAATGAGGTGAAGGACCTAAATCCTGGCTGGATAAAGGTTCCCAACCCAACAGGAGAAAGGAACACTGCAGAGCTGGAGAAGGCCGTTCCCCCGAGAGGGCGGAAGGGTACTACTGCCTGATAGGAAGGGCAACAGAATTATACTGTACATTTGGGAGTTTTGGCTGCAGTTAATGAGCCATCTCTGCCCAATTACTTTTCTTTGATAGAAACCAAGCTTCAATATAGCTTCACACTACTTTGCATTCATTCTCCTGGCTGACAGCAGTGGTATGACCAAGTTATGCAGCTGCAAATAAGTTTCCCAATCAAATTTTGAAATTAATTTGAACATACCCTGAGGGAAATTGATGTTATTTTGATGCTTGTAAGAGTTGTAAGAGATCTGTATAACACAGAACTTAACCCTGAAATTTAACAGAATACATGAAAATTTACTGCATACAATATCTATGGCAGTTCATGTCACAAGAAAGAAATGAATCTAATTTATACAGGAGATAATAGAAAAAAGAGGTAAATAAATTGCAAATATACTGATAGGACCAGTATCATTAGTGGGATGCAGTGTCATAAGTAGGCAGCAATAAATAAGAGAAAGAAAGTGGAAGGGGAGGAGGTTACAGAGAGGGATGCAGCTTTGAAGAGACTGATGCCAGAACTAGGAACTTGAGGGCAGCAAAACAGGGAGCCAGTAAATGCTGTGAGGACAACTGTTAAAGATGAAGAAATGAGCAGCTATGTTTTGAACGAACCAAGGGCTGCAGTGGTGTTTAGAAGGGCCCAGGAGAGCATAAAAGAGACTATTATTGTGTTACTATCTGACACTCTTATAAAGTTCACAAATTAATTTTTTTTAAATCTGCATTATAGGATTAGGCATTAGTTCAAAGAATGAAAGTTGCAAAGTGAATTATAATGTTTCTAGTTAAATATAAACAAAAATAAAACAGCAAAATTGGTAACCTACCAGTTCCATTAACTGTTTCAGCTGACCTATCTCTTCTGGAAGGGAACCTAGCTTATTGTTACTTGCAATTAAGACTTTTAGAGGAAGACCACATAGGCAAGCTGGCAAAGAAGAAAGCTGATTTCGACTGCAACAAAAACAAAAACAAAAGCAAGCATTAAGAATACAAGTGACATTCTACTGTATGTTCCTCTAAAGTCTGAGAATAAAATATTTTGTAAAATCCATCTCATTTTGATATCTAAAATGTAAATTTTGGAATTAAAAAAAATGCAGTCATCAAGCAAATACTTGCACATCAGAATATCTATATTACTGACTAAAACAGTATTACAGAATATTATCACTCAAGAAAAAATGAATATCACTTTAAGAACATTGTAAAAAAAAATCTGATTGTCACCTAGAACAGCTGTTTCCCTTCACAATGAATACAGGAAATTCAATTAAAACAGTATTTTTCAAGTATTTACAAATTCCTATGGTTTTACTGCAGTAGAGAGGATGACACTTCTGCTCTAACTTAACAGTAAATAAACTGATTACAGAAAAAGTGATTATTTTGACAATTCCTTTAAAGCACAGTCATAGTTGAAGATTACTTGGTACACACCACTATTTTTTTTTTTTTTCCAGGCAACCTAAACTTAGCAATGAAAATTTTTCTTACCATAGAACCAAAGTCTGGAGAAAAAAAAAAGTGTATTCTTTTTGTTTCCTGTGAGTTGGCCAAGGAGTATAAGCTATAACATTATCCGTCTCATGAGTATCAGAAGGCAGGCAGGTAACCAACCCAATTTAGAATCTATTTATATAAACTGCTATTACACATCACTGTGTTCTGAATACCTAACATATCTTAAACTTTTCAGTGTAATAGGGACAAATTTATTTCTCCTTTTGCAGATGGGAAAACTAAGGAACAAGGAAAATAAATCATGTCCTCAATATCTCATGGAAAGCTCACAGAAGTGTCAAAAATGCAGGCAAAACCACCTATTTGCCAGTCCTATGACTCAGCCTATAATTCACATTTTTGAAAAATATTTTCCTTATTATTCATTCACTGCTCCTCTGTGCGGAAAAAATGAATTGTAACTTGCACCAAGTCTACTCTAATAAAAAAACGGTTCCTCGTAACCTCACAGGACAATGTCCCAGATTGTTATGCACAGACATCAATGATGTCACAAGACAAAAATAAGCCTTTTATAGAGTCTTATCCCTTATTTTACTTTTCATCAGCATTGCTGGAACAGACTAGAGCCTTCTGAGGAACAGTGTTCTTCAGCTTGGAGAAAGTAGGACCCAGTCTATGTAAGAAGGTATTAACTATGCTTTCAAACCTTCAAACAGAACCAAGAAGAAAGGATCACCTCTAGACCTGCCCAGTCAGGGGCTTGCCTGGACACCAGGGACAGCTCTGTCCAGCGCATCTAGGGGGACTCTCTTTTTTCTAAGAAAAACAATGGCCTACGTTAACTATTTTCTGCTGTTATGCTTTTTTGGTCACAAATCCAGATGTATCATGATATAAGCTCTGAGGTCATTTTTTCAGGATCACCTAAATAAACACAGAGTCAGCTTATGTAAAGATTTTGAAATTTCTCCAAGAGGGGAAAAAATATTAAGTACAAAAGTACAAGCTCATACCTATCTTGTTTTCTTTCAGACATATAAACTTGTGTTAAAAGAATTTGGAGAAACTACTGGAGAAGGGAAGGAGAACATCTTCATTCAAAAGTCCCACCTTAATGTGCAAGCAATTGCTAGGGCTGCCGGAACACAGAAATAAAGGTCGACTAGTCTGGGATGTTGGAAGCATTTGTTGAAGACAGTCATCTAAACATCTCTCAAAAATATTTTTACCATTTATTTAAACAAGGTAAGATTCCAAGTTAGCAGATCCTTCAAGTGACCAAAGAGAAACATCAGAGAATTTCTTAATCTGCTTTGTCTCCTGAACACTCAAGCTATTAAAAATTTCTCAGTGGGTTAGTTCATTCTCATGACAAACACTTCTAATATAATGAGGTTTGAACATCCATTTCAAGGTCTTTCAAGGATTTTCCTTCCTCCAAGGCTTCTATGGGACTTTTCTTAAGCAGGGAATAAAAAGAGCCTTGTTGGAAATAAAATCAAAATAAGATCTCTTAACCAAGGTAAACACAGGAAAAAAAAATAAATCTGGGATCTTCAATGTTTCATTCCCTAAACAGGACTCATATTCTCATATTGACCCATTTTATCTCTGCATCTTACTTTTTTCTAAGATCTAAGATGAGTTTAAAAAAAAAACAAACAAACATAACAAGCCTTTGACAGTTGCTGATATAACCCTGAAAACCTAAACAGCAGCTGAAGCAAAAACTTTTTCCCCCACTCCCCCTGCTTTTTTCATAAGAGCCTGGGCTAACTGGATGATCCATCTCCATCTCATTTCAACAGAGGCTAACATAGACGACCAGTAACAATTTTTTAATGAAACCTAAGAACTTTGACATTTAATTCCCAAAACACACAGAAAATAAAGAATCAACTTTTGCATAACATCATTTCTCCTTTTGTCCCCACAACTTCTGCACCTAGCATACAAACCTCGATGCTACATGGGCCTCGCATCCCATCTCGGACTCCATGAGTAGCAAGAAAACTACAGAACCTGTAAGGGCAGACACAGCCCTGTTCCGAATCTCCACATAACTTAATGCAAGTTGAAAGGAACTTATACAGCAATATTTTGCAATATCTGTCTATATACAAAAGTATTTACTTTCATCAAGATCTGCTCTTACTAATCAGTTTAGACCACATTATCATAACAACAGTGTAAGTAACAATCCTTTTTCCCCACTTTTTAATCATTTTAAAGTAATGAAAAAGTTTTCCTCCTGTGTAGGTAACTATGCTAAATTTTGTCACAGAATATTCTTATTCCCTCTCCACAGCAGGGCAGGAGATTTAGAGTTTGCTCCTAACAACAACAGCCTAAATGTAATAATTAAAAAGGTATTGGGAAGGAAACATTAACAGTTCAGGTCCTGTAAAATTGCCATCTAAGGACCAAAAAAAAACCCCAAAACCCAAACCTCAAAACCCAAAAGTGCTTGTTACAAAGAAAAGTGTTATCGGTCTTGTGCAGTCTTATCCAAAATTACATACTAAATCACTGCAAAATAGCCTTAGGGAATTTGTCATAAAACTGTCATCCTTAAATTATAAATAATAAGTGAGAAGAGTAACATTGTTGTATAATGTACAAGACAGTTGGACAAAAGAGACCACAGAGTTCAAATTCTCCAGCTGCTCTTAAAGTTATGAATTGAAAAAAATAAACTACCATCATTACTTCATGAAAGTGGAGTTAGATAAAGTTCACGGACAGATCTAACAAAAAGTCTCATCTCATCCAAGAAGGCAGTACAAGGAATGAGATTATGCATTTTACTGAACAAATGCTTCCTATATCCAGAAGTTTAGAGTTCCCCAGATTCCCCTAGCCAATGACCTGCCAAACTGATTACAATTTTTTATTCTCCTGGTCAACAAAATACAAGCAGCACTGTAGCGTCAGATCTGTGAAACCATTAACTCAAGAAAACAATATGTGCATTGTCCTATTCTGTGTTATCTGCGAGAGTTCAAATACCTTAGTTAAAAAGCATTTTTATTAATGAACACTTATTTTACCACCCAACTGAGGAAGATGAAAATCTGAAAAGGTTAAACTATTCAGCAGATTTGACACACACACACACAAAATCACAAAGTAAAGCATTAATTTTAAGTTCTCCAGAACTCAGGAACAATCCACTAAGCAATAAGGAATAGCACATCCCAAGGCAAGTGAAAAATAAATTGTCATGTCTGTTTAAAGGAAATTTCTTTAAATAAAGAACACTGTCCGCCAAAGCCCAGACACTTTGTCTCTTGGCATCACTTTCTAATTCTACCTAACGTACGGGCTCTGTTGGTACCAGAGAGAAAAATATGCAGCTCTCATCCATAATGCTTTTCTTGCCAAGAAGCAATAAGCTGAGAAAGCCAAGGATATTTTTCCCTCTTCTAAAGACTGCTTACTTTGTTCAACTCATATG
Organism: Apteryx mantelli; assembly: GCF_036417845.1. Classification (NCBI taxonomy): domain Eukaryota; kingdom Metazoa; phylum Chordata; class Aves; order Apterygiformes; family Apterygidae; genus Apteryx; species Apteryx mantelli. The sequence continues at coordinate 33,633,870 of NC_089978.1, forward strand.
GGGGAAGGGCATATCCACATGAAGAGGAAATTATTTCAGAAGATTTTAAACTGAGGGAAATGACCTTACTTAGTAAAGCCTGAAAAATATCCTTTTGTTTTGATTGTCTAATTTACTGTGATACGTGATACTCTGTCTCTTTGTAACTATTCCGGGCTTGTGACTCACACAAATTCCATTACCACAGTGAGTTATTTCATTCTAATTTCTAGATTTACTAAAAGGTTTTATGCAAACAATATATTTAATCCAATATCAATTTCTTTATGCATATATAATTATGATGCTGTTTCATAAATTAAGAGTCCTATTCCTAACGTGTGAAAATACTCAAGACACAATTCTTTATTCCAACTTTTAGAGCCAAAATTGGAGTTCCACAGTGGCCAAAACTATAGTACAGTAACAGTGTAAGGAAAACTTGAAAAACATGCTCAGTATTTACAAGACTTCGTATTTTGGGTTTAAAAGCACCAGCACCACTTTGCCCCCTCAAGCCTCATATTCTTGCAAAGATCAGATTATTGCATCTTCAGTAGTGCATTTTCCCACACTCAGCTGCAAACAAACCTGTCTTGTCCCACCTGAAAAAGCGCTGATATTCTTTCTTTCAAATGCAAACATGCACTCACCTGCATTTCAACTTATAACAATTCTCTACATTGATTAGCATCTACACTCTCTTTTCCTGGAAAAGAAACAAAAATGCCTAATTCTTTGCTCCCTCCTCCTAAAAAAAGTAGTAACTGTTTCTTGCATAATGACAGGATACTAGCAATAAAGTAGCACACTTTTCCTTTCCATTCCCCAAGAAAAAGATCTGTCTTCTGCCTCTGTCCCTCCATCTTTTTGGCTAAAAAATGCATGTGTTAAGGTTCAAAAAAAATTGGTCATTAGAAGGCAATTAAAAGAATCTGTACTGATATAATTAGCATTCAGAATTTGCTATAATAGTAGGGGAGAGAAAGGGTTTAATGCTTTCTGGTCTTTCCTTAAATCATTAGTTTTGTATTTTGGTCTTTACAATGCCTTTGGACAATGGTCTGCCTACAGGCAATGAATTTCTGCCTTATTCCTTGGAATAAAGCAAAAAACATCAATTGTTCCAGAAACACATGAAGAACAGACATTGCACATTTGCAAATGAACAGAAAATAAGGTAAACTTAAACTTACCTCAAATTTAAGTAAGTTAGCATTTGTAAGTTCACTATTGCATCTGGTATAATTTTAATACAATTGTGGTATAGATTTAGTGTTTCCAGTGACACAAAATGGCACAGCTCCATAGGAACCTCAGTTAATCTATTCTTGGATAGATCTGAGAAGAGAAAAAAGGAGAAGATACATTTTTTGAACCATTAGAAATATATGCTTTGAAAAGCTATGCTTCTTCATTAAAAATGAATGTCATCATACAGTCAGATAGCAAATTCTGCCTATATTTTCTTTTGTATAAAGAAAACTAGCGCTAACCTTTGGAACCTTGAAAGGGAACATACAGTGTGTAAAAGAACAAACATTCAATTACATTTTTTTCAGTCTAATAAAAAGTAATTATTCACAAGACCCAATATTGTTGAGGAAATACATGCAAACAGAAGCAAGTTAACTTCCAAAGCTCATGTAATATATCCAAAGACTGATACACAGCTAGATATTTTCAAAAAAATATAGAGTTGAGGAAAACAAATGACAAGGATTACTTTTTTTTTGAAATTTTCAAAGAGAGTCCTCTGGATAACTTTTCAAACTAACCTGTATTTCCTGTATCTCAGTTAATTATAAAGAATTCTACCTATAAAAATGGTGAAGACTTTCAGGAATGTATTTGATATACAGCATAAATATACACAAGACAACAGTGATGGATTCCAAATCCCCCGAGTCCTTGTAGACATAGAAGAAAAGCTTTTGATTTTTAACCAGCTGTTTATTTCTCATTTTAAGCACACAGACACAAAGGAAAATCAGAATGAAGAAATGTGACTGAGCTTTATTCCTTGACAATATCACAATATGAAAAAATAAGTATCACAATTCTGACACGAGTCCAAGTAAAATACTAATGCATGTTGATGTGTAACAGAATTAACTGAGTTCAAAGAAATGTTTAAATAGTGTAGCAGAACAACTATCAGGAACAGCACAAATCTCCCCATACCATCAGATGGAAAACCTGACCTGAAGAATGGTCACCTGTTTTAAGTGGAAGGAACAGGTATATACCTGGGCAAACAAAGAGAAATATCTGATGGGAAGAAAACAAGGAAAATAGAACTTGATGGCCTTCTTGCTTCTTCCCTGGTGCTACTTCAAGCTTTCTCCCTGATTCTTCAAAGCTTCTTACTTTCTTAAACTACAAGAAGGGAAAAACAGCCAAAGGACAGGAGAACCATTTCCAGAGCGCTGATGATCTGACTCCTCTCTAAGGCCATAAAATAACTTTGCTCTTGTAAGCAAACGGGCAGAAGCCTGAAGATCTATTAAACAGGGAAACCTACATTCTTTGTACTCAAAATAAGGGAGTACAGTCTGTCCCAGACATCATAACTCTCAGAATCATGCAGGTTTTATCATTTTTATTTTTCTTCCCATCTTCTGCAATGCTAGCTCAACTTCACTCCACTTCATTCCCCTTGTTGGCTTCCAGTTCGCTTCACTTCATTGCTGTTAACAAAAAGGTGTTTTCATTGCTCCATGCTCTAGCATCAAACCTGGCTTTTGGCAGCACAAGCCTAGCACGCTAATGGAGCACAGCCCTGCGGACTCAAACGGCAACACTGTTGACTTGGGCACCTCAGGCACACTTGTTGACCTGTAAGTCACTATATAATGGCAATGCTTGACCTGCACTGCTTTCTCTTCTCAGGCTTTGATGGCAGTAACATGCAGCATTACCTCAATTTCTCCTTGCCTCCACTTCAGGAATTCAACTAAAATATTCCCTATTTCAGTGATGTCTACTTTAAAGGGAGAAGAAAGCTCTTCAATACGCCTTTGTTTTAGTGCTTTGCAACTCTATTGTTTTCTGTTTATCATCAGAATACTTGTTTACTAATACAGCATTCCAGAAAAATACCACTAGCTCCCTCTCCTGCTGCCCTCCTAGCTATGTTTATTATTAGACATTAACAGCAGATTGACACATGATGACTTCTAGAATCATGCAAAGGGTCTTCATACAATCCAGTTGCAAAGAAAAGTCTCCCCTTTTTTTTAAAATCACACTTTATTGCATTGACATCACCCTGTGTAGATTACTCTTCCTCCTTTCTTCATGGGTGAAGGAGCAGTAAGATTCAGAACAGTGCATTTAAACTTAGGGCTAGGCTGAGGAGAGCCCTCTATGGAATCGAATGTTGCATGGAGAGCAACCTCTCCTCCTTGATCTCATCCTTCTTAAACAACACACACAAAAACTTGGGAACACAAAGACTGCTACTTCTCCTCATGTTATTAAAACTGCAGCCTATCGCCTAACCCCTGTCTGTTCCCATTTCCCTTCACATCCAATAAAAGGGGCTGTTCCCACAACATTTGACTTATCCTCGAAAAATTCTAGTACCTCAAAAAAGTGGAACAGCAACCAGAACAACCCTGTCCATGTATCAAAGCACTCATATTTCAAGCAGTATGTCAAGAGTGCCTCCTCCTACACAGCTGAATATTTACTGTGCAGAACCTTTCCAGGAAAAGTAGTACTTATTATCAAGTGGTTTTATCACCACTAGGATCTTCCAAATACTACCTTTTGGTATTTTCCTTCTTAACTAAGTGCTTATTTTTCATCTCATCAGTATATTAAAGACTGATATTTTGTATAATACTCTTTAAATTCTTCACAGTCAAAAGTGAACACTTTGATATTCTGACCTTTTGCCCTATAGATGTCAAAAGCACAGCTACATTTAATTTCAGTCTACTATATTTAATTAAGTCTGTATCCTACTGGTTAGGACACTCATCTCTGACTAGGTAGACCTTAATTTTTAGTTCCTGCACTTCTGTTTTAACATACGATAGCATAGTGTAAAATGCATAAAGAAGCAAGGTTTAGAACCCTAGTTATACAACAAGTTAGACTAGTCCTCCCTTGGCCTTTAGCTAAAAAGACCAAGGCCTGCTCAACCTGGCACCTGTCCTAAGGATACAACCGGGACGTGAATCGCTGCAGAACAAAGATGTACAAACGTGCCGTTCTGACGAAGAGAGTTACATTCCCCTATGACTTCCTACTTGCTAGCTTATTGCCGGCTCCTGACTGAGCACGCAGACTTCCTGGGTTACCCTTCCGCTTTTTACATAGTCCAGTAACGACAGGGAGGAACTTACGATTTGGATCTTACCTTATGAAATAGCAACTGCTTTAAGAGGGTAATTTTAAAAATACTAAAAAGGTGCAAATATCTTGTTCCTCTTCCTGTTTTCTCTTTTCCGTTCAGTTTCACAATTGATAAATGAACATATGATTTGAGGCTAGCTACTCACACATGAAGCAGAGTAATTTTTATTTAAGAAAGATATTTTCATAAATAAATCAGAATAATTAACCTTATTTTCAGTACAATTAATATATAACTTCTAGTATACAGATGGGGGCTTTCTTCATTTATTCTTTCAAATTAACAAGATGACCAGTAAAAACCAAGCCCTGCACCTCTGACTTTTCTATAAGAGTAAAATGAACTTTAATTTTTTTTTCTGACTATCCTTCGTTCTTAAGGGTTTTAACGCTGCTAAACTGAAAAAGGATGAAACAAAACACCCCCAGATGATAATGGAAAAAACCTTCCTGTTGTTCTCAGGTGAGTGGGTTATATGATAAAATACGTATACAACAAAGTAATTCTATTTGTTAGTGCCTAGTTATCACAGTTTAAGAATAAGATCATTTCAACCCTGTTATATCTATTGTTGCTTGATATATAAAAAAAATTAAAAAGAATTGTATCCACAGCACATGAGGAATAAGAAAAAAAGCTAAAAAAACCCCACAAACAAACAAACATGCAGGAAACGGCCTGCTTTCAATTCACAAGGAAAAACGAAACATTAAAAAAGACATGGTAAGAAATAAAGGACTATCAGCCCCAAGCACGGTGTGTAACCAGCATAAAATATTCCTATGCATCAAAACAGCAGTGTGGCAAACAGCACCTTTTGTGACAGAGTTTTACCCCATAGTTAAAACACTGGATGAGATCTATCAGTAACAAAATAGAGGAACCAGAATCATAGTACAAGATTTGAAAAACCTTACAGACAAGAGAAACCAGGCGGAATAGCGAGTATGAGTAAAATGCACATTAAAAGTACCTCTTTACATAGGAAAGAGAAAATAAAAGAGAAGTTGATGGGCAGCAACACTGCATTATTAGCATACATACTACAAAAAAATACAATAGAAACAACTAATCTTGCTCAAATGTGTATTGGAGAAGGAAAGCATGAAAGGTTCATCTACAACAGTACTAATGAGTAGTAAACAGCAGATATATAGATTTAGATATGAACAGATACCTTCCTGTTATCCATAGACAATTCTCAGAACCGCTTTATCATGGAATATTTTGAACATGACACAGGAAAATATTTTCCTACATACAGACAAGGGAATACATGTTGCTAGTGTTGCAGCTAAATTATTTCTGGATGTGATTACTTAGTTCTCCAGTAAAAAGTATCAAAATTAATAGTTAATGAATTTTACGTATGATTTAGTAATAAGACTCATGGAGAAGAGCTGGTTGTTTAGGATAGAAATTAGGATTAAAATACAACAGATTTAATCAAATTTAGTTTGCAAACTAAACTAATAATTTTTTAATTAATAAATTAAATTCCTTAATAAATGGATCTAATCTCTCTTGACTCCAATAATGTCATATGGATTATTATTGTTAGAGAAAACAAGGGCTAACAGCAGAATCAAAAGGTTGATGAACAACTGGACTACTGAAAGACAGTAACGGGTTGTGCAGAAAGCACAATTACCTCACTAGAAAGAGGTTAAAGGACACATTTCTGTTAGGACACTTTTTATTTAATATTTTTATAACAACTTAATAGAAAAAGCAGAAGTTTGCTAATACAATTTACTGATGAGAGGTACCATTAATATATAATCTGAATGTCTTTGAAAAATGAAGGACTGAGAATGGAGTCTGACATACAAAGTGCCCACGTCTTCAAAAATGAACGGTAAGGAAAATAGTCTTCATATCAATTTTAAACTGTACCTTAAAAACATATTCAAACTTGTATAGAAACCTCTGAGAGCTACATAATTATTTTAATATTACTTCTAGAAAGCTACTTTTATCTCAAATTACTGCATCTCACAATTGCCTGTATGTATTTTTGGTTTACTCTGATATTTAAGTGCTAAAACAAAATACAAAGGATTCATTATCAGTCTTAATGAAACTGCCTCTTGAACATACAAAAAAAACAGACAAACAAAAAAACCAACCCTAAAACAAACATAAAACCCAGTATACCTATATTTTGTTTCTACCACAATTCAAACACTTTTTCAGAATGTTTTTGCAAACAACATGACTGGATTCTTTATTTGGAAAAAGAAGAATGCAGAAACTAAAATTTTAAACACCCTTCAATAATCTTTTAAAATGAATAATTAGTTGCCAGGCCTTTCTTACTGTAATTCCTTAACTCTGCGTTTCCCAGATCACTGAAGTTACACTCCCTTCTACTTCATTAATTTGAAGAACAACCCTACAGGGTAATTAAAAATAACTGAAGCTACTGGACAGAGTAGTTTTTGCTGCCGATACAGAAAGGAGCAGGGCCGTGGAATTTGCTAGTGTTTAACACAGTTTTTGGCTACTATTTTGCTTATAGTACCTAAAAGACGATCTAACAAATTAATGAATCCGTGATGGCAGAAGTACATGTCATGGTTTCTAAGACAATATATGTGGGTTTCAGTCGCGGTGACCGTTTCCTGTAATTTAGCGCTGTGAAACAGGCGACACAGACATAGACAAACATCCCGCTTGAGGGAAGGGGGAGCACTCCAGTGAGCTTCTTGTACGTTTTAAATGGAATACACTACTCATTCATTATTTGTGACAGTCAGATTTCAAACTACGTTTGGCTTTGCTTCATTTTTCTCCTGCCAAAACCAAGCTTGTTAAAATTCCAACATAAAGGAAGCCAAAAAAATAAGCAAGGCAGCTTAGAAAAATATTAGATGGAACCTGGATCTTTAGAAGAGTGGGCACAATTCTGGAGCAACGACATTGCTTTTGTAGGAGAAATGAGGATGTTACCAGCTAGACAGGAACGACACAAAACAAGCACTTCCGTAGCTGCAGGTGAGCAGCAGTAAAAAGCAGAAAGTTCAGCTGGGAAAACAGGCGCGGAGGCCTCCAAGCCTAGCGTGGTGACTGGCGCTGTGCGTCGCCGTGCTCCGCGCTGCCATCCTGATGGCAACGCCTGGCACCGACCCTTTCAATTCCTGCACCTCTCAATACGTCTCCGCAATGAAACCCTAACTCTGACTTACTGCCGTCCAAGCAGATTACCAACACTGAAAACAGCATTTAAGCCAGCTGCCACTATACACCTATACACAGCGTAAAACATACTGCCAGAGTAACCAAAACTGCTTCCGTCAAAATAACCAGAATAACTTCATATCAGAAGTTTTATGGTTCCATTTTTTCAGTAAGGTTATCAGTGCTCCAATTTTCCTACCTCAACAATAAACTATTAAATCAAAATTTCAGACTCATCATAGGAGAACTAAACAAGTTAAAACTTTAGGTGACAGCAATAGTTCATTAAAGAAATGTGGATGCACTACTACATTAAAAAAAACTTAGCCAAAAATTTTAAAGGAGTGCAGTTTATTAAAAAGCAGTTATTTTAAACTTTCAGATTCTGAAAAAATTCACCATAAATTTACACACATAAAACACAAACCTATGACAGACCAAAGCTGGAATTAAGCAAGTAAGCATCTATTCAACACTTAACAGAAAAAAAAAGAAAAGATATCTGAAATAGAAGAAAGTCAGTATTAGATTTTACAGAGTTTGGAGGAAATTTCAGAGTTTAAGTGTCACCCAAACAACCTTAACTATGCCCCACCAAGTTCCTATTTTTGTACTCCTTTGCACTCAGGGAATAAAAGACAGGAATTATTTTGAAGAAGGTATTCGCATTTGTACTAAGAGACTGTTCAAGATAATCAAATGAGATGTCTAAACTGGATTTGACAAAGAATTCAAGGAGTTCACTGTGAGAGACTAAAGACATAGCAACTTCAACCCTAATTCCATGTGAAAATTATGAAAATTAAAATGCTGGAAAATACATACAAAAGTAGCATACATGTCTATATATGAAACATGATGCAACAGTACGGAACCTTACCTTTTATACTGTAAATTACCCATATATTTATTTGGCTCTTAGGAAACTTGTATTTCCATATTAGCTAGCTATATCTTCATTGATAACTGAACCCATAAGATCATGGTACTAATCATCTCAGCTTCTGAAACATCTACTTACAAACACTTTGGATCTTCAGCAATGTTCTGTTACACCCATCTTTTCCTTGGCAAAGACAGCAAGTGGCCTATTATCACTGCAACTGTACCTATCAGAATCAGCTAGCAAATGTTCTGTAATCGAGCAATTGCTGCATGCTAGCCTTCACCCATTTTTCCTCCCTAAATGGTAGGAAAATGTATCATCCCATAGACAAATCCTATACATTACTTGCGAAAACACTGTAAAACAACTATAAAATACTATTTAATTGCAAGACATCCATATAGCTTGTTGTCTTCCAGTGTAGCAGTATACTTTGTCTCAGCTACTTGCCATCTCTACCCGATAGGAAAGATCAATGAATAATGACCTGCAGGATGTAGAGTCAGCTTTTACTATAGTCCATAACTTCTACTAACAGTGATACTACAGGCATAATAAAGAGGGAGCAAAGACCTCTATTAAGCCTGATATCTAATGCATTCTATCTTGTTCATGAAAATTATGCCAGAAAGAATGCATGGTATTTCTTAACTAAGAAACATTTTTATACATGTTCTTTAGCAGTCAGAAGAACAAAATAACAGAAGACAGAGAATGCAGAATACAGTAAAAGGAATTCTGAATATGAGAAAAATATTTAGTAGTGCACGGACTCAAGATTTTTCATTCTGAAACTACAACTTGTAACAGACTGAGAAAAAAAAAAATAGCTCCAATGCTGATTCCCAAAGAAAACATTATTACTGATGCAAATTATATGACAATAACATTCAGACACTGATCAACAACATTATTATAACTATGTGCACTTAGTCTAGATGTATAACTGCTGATTCACAGAACATGTAGAAAGTGTATCTATTCCAGGGAGTTGGGCATAAAAATGTACATGCATTGCAAGAAAAAAAAAAAAAAAAGAAGTTTTGAACAGCTCCTGAAGTGACTGCTTTTCACACACACTTCTTAAGTGCTACATTTTGGAGCACTGTCAATGTATTTTCCTTTTCCTCATGGCCCCCATTGTTAATGTAAGAATTAACTTTTAAAATCTCCACCTCAAAGCCATAGCTAAGTTAAAATTAAGGTGTAGCAAATTTCAAAATGATCATACACGTATTTTTGTATCAAGTTTTCCTATTACTATGATTTAACACATTAAAAGTCTCTCCTTGACCATGGTGTAGGTGAGTTCTCTGATTCCTCCTTGTTCCACACCTTGACATAACACATTAATATGCAGGCAAGTTTATCAGCTAACACTAGTGATACTCCACACTTACCATTATTTTCTCAATGACACTAATGGTCAGATCAACAAATCAGTTTACTGCTTGCCAAAGCAATAAATTGCAATAGCAATCATATATATTTCACCATAGTTACCAGAGGGCACCTAAATGAGGCTTGGGGGGTTGGGGAGGGAAAAGCTGAAGACACCCCAGCAGTCTGAGAAGCAGCGTATTGTAAAGTCTGGCAGAGAAGTCAGCCACTAGAGGGAGGCCTGATCTCAAAGACTTAGCCAACATACTCTATCAGTGTTTCCCAACCATTTCATTCTTTTAAAGACACCATCCATGAGGTGTGAGAAGAACAGAAACAGGAAGGCATACCTGTGCAAAAATCTACAACAAACAAACAATTCTGCGAACTTATTTCCCACAATAGTTTTCAACCTATGAGAAATCAGTCTACTCGCTTGCAGTCATTACTACAGGAAGCAAATAAATACACTGATTTCTACTGAGGTCAATCCCTAACAACAACAAAAAAAACTATTCTGAAATAGTCAGGTTTAAATGTTTTCCCTCCATCCGTCCTTTAGGTAATATAACACAGTCTGAAGTAGCTCAGCTCTTTGCAGTTACAGCAATAGCAATATTTGGCATATTTAAGACAACGAGAACATTAAGGGTTAGCTGATACATTTGATGAAGACTCTGCTAAAAAAAAAATCATTTCCGCCCAAAGACCCTCATCTACCATTTCACTCTATTTCGTCCATCACTCCATTATGGAATATACAACTTTGCAGTGCCCTGTGACCTCGTAATAAGCACAGACAAGGCAAGTGTAAGGGTAGTCGCTTGAAGCAACAAAACAGCATAGGTTAGCTGTCCCAAAAGCCAACAATTTGAGCAAATGTCACCTCAAGGTTTTCTGCTTCCTCCTTGTGCGAAATAAGGCTGGGGGGAGGAGAGAACAAAAGGGAAGGGAGAGCCCAAGGGTAATGACTGCTCTGGAGCATACGCTCACGACAGGCTCTGTGGCACCTCCCAACTCCAAGGAGGCGAGGGCAATTTCCCTGCATGAAACACGCTCAAAAGACCATCACAAGCCTGGAAGAAGAAAAAGAAGGTTAATACAGCAGTTTGCCTCATTATTGCACATCTGCATTAAGATGCCCACATAAAACATTTATGTTTGCTCTTTATCTTGTATTTCTTCCTCTTCAGGATGACAACAGTATGGGGCTAATGCTGGCAGAAAATATAGCTCCTGAGGGGGCTCTGTTTACATAAGGAAGACAAACCTGATGTGGAAGTGCATGGGCCTCCCTATAAACATACTGCAAAATAAGATTCTTCCTGCAGATCTCTAGGTAGGTATTAGCAGATTAACAGAAACCCAAACATCTGTATCTCAAGATGTGTGTGGGGGGGGGGAGACAACAGACCGCAAACACCTGCCATCAACAGAATGACCTTTAATAATATGTGGTATGAAACTCAGAGTTTATGGGCCATGAAACATTCCTCTCTCTCCTACACCTTCCTCACAAGCGGGAGGATACAAGCCATTAATTTTCACACCCCTTAATAAACGACCAAACCTGAGAAGGATCAATAGATTTATCGCTCCAGTATTGCATTAGTTAGCCTCAGCACGATTTAAATTAATTCCAGTATTCTTGCAGACACAGTAGCAATAACAGGAGATGTTCTCCCAGTTCTAAAAACCTTAAAACTGTTCTTCGTTTTCAACCTCTATATTAGTTTACGGGAGAGTATATGAAGTAAAAGTCTGAAGCATTCCCATCATAGACACTATCCAGCTGAACATCTTTATTGTATCCAACTATCTTTCACTATTGTCTGAACTATTTATTTTGGCACTTGAAAAAAACCCTGATACTGAACACCAACTCGTAAGAAAGCAGGATCTGCCCTGGCTCTTCGGTGGAAAGAAGGTCTGGCAGAAGTTTACTTTGAAACTGAAAAGCCCTCAAGATGAGCTTCAGCCATCACAGATACAATTTAATTATTTGCATGGAACCCGGTGAGATCAGGTAAACTGGGGGCTATGAGGAGACTTCGGGGTCTGTTACAGAATACTAATAGGAATAAGACTTGGACCATGAAATTCTTTCCTGAATGAAGAATAATGACCACAACTTTCACCAAATTCAAAACAAAGTTCAAAAAGGCGTAAACTACCTACGTGCAAATTGTCTATGTGTGTAGACACATATATGCATACGCAACCGCCTTTCAATCAAGCAATTTGCTCCCACCTATTGGAGAACAAGGACAGATCTGAAACCAAGGCATGAATTACTTTCTATCCCGAAGACAGCAAGCAGATCCCTGCAAGGATGTATTCTAGTGCCTTTTGTTACGAATCTCTTGTTTAGGTCACAAAAAAATCTCCTTTCTTAAAGCTGTCTACTATGAAAATAACACTTTCCACTTCCACAGGGGAATTCCTTTTCTGGCCCAAAAACAACACTACTAGAAAAAACAAGCCAAAAGCAATGTCATTGTTTGTTTTTCGCTTCAGTCTCAGTTTTAATGGCTATCATTATTATTTCCCCTATGGCTGCAAAGACAAGAAGGCTATTCATGGTATGTATTATCTGCCCAGTGACCTACTGGAAGAGGAGATACCACACATTTGCCATCTGGTAGGAGCTAGAACATAACCAGTTTTTGTGAAGTCCCTCATGGCTGCAAGTACATATTCTCACTTGCCTGCACCCTGAAGATGATTATTTTTCACACCTGACAGACTAAAATACTACATTTATTTATTTTTAATTCATTTTTATACATGAACTGTGTCATGTTCTGCAAGAAAATTTGTTACAAATGGGGAAATGAACAGAAGTTATTTGATCTTTTGCTATATCAAAGGCATGTGGGCAAAGATACAAAAGAGGTACCTGATGCTAATTCACAGTGACACTGAAAGCAGAGTATTACTCATCTAATCACTTCCCCTTCTGTCTGTGCATCTCCCACAAATGCCAGGGTGTTATCTAAATTATTCATGTACTCCTTCCACTATGGTTCTTGAACTCAGCACAGCATAATTACAACAGTTTATCTACACAAATTTGTTTTGTACCATAAAAGCGGATTTATACTGTTCAACACATCCTTAAACAATGAACTAATTATATGGCTATTACACAGGAGCTACAACATTTGAAAGAAATGGCTAAGAAATACTTCAGGCATCTAATCAAATCAGGAATTTGTTCAGACATTACCAGAGATAGAGGTTCCAAGAAAGAAAATCCTGGAATAAACAAATTAAATTGTAATAAATAACTAAAAACAGATGGTTATTCCTAGATTTAAAAAAAAAAAAAATTAAGACTTGCTTTCACTGAAAGCAAAATAAATACAGTCCATACTGTCTCTATCCTTAAAAAGTCAAACAAACAAAAAACCCACCAAGCTAGAATCTCTGGAACTATAAACCTGTAAATTTTGTACCAAGATCCTCATCTTTTTTAGTTTAAGACAGTGTTTCTCAACACTTTTTTTTTCTTTTTTGGGGGGAAATGAAAACAAAACACGCAAAGATATCTCATACAGTACTTCTGCTCAGCAATGAGGGGAGGGTCCGGGCTTGATGTTACATGCATAACATTATTTTTAATCTTAAATCAGAGTACACATTAAGATTTTAATATAACATCTTTATAAAAAGAGAGACATAAGATATGTTGACTGCAAAAAGACTGTAAGGAAAAAAGATAAAACCCACCTCCCCCCCATATATAAACAATTCAGTGCCAGTGAGTGGGCAGGCAGAAACCAGCTTATGCTTGCCATAATACTTGCTGGGGGACACAGGTGGGAATAAGCCCACAGGCACTGATAGCAGCCATGGCTCAGTCTCCAACTATATATACCAACAGCACTGATATTTAGCCAACAGCTGCATGGCAGTATACATTGTGAAGGGACAGACGAATGTTTCCTTCCGGTTTATTGCCTTCATTTTCTTTTGGCTTTTTGGAATCACCGCACAGACCATCTTATGAAATCCACAAAAAGACTCATGCTGGTCTATATAACCTCCTGAGCCTGTCCTACAATTCCTGACTCTGTGAGAGTCATTTCTACTGCCTTCATTATTTTCTCTTCAAATTCTCTTCCAGGTGGTCTGACGTCCATTTTATACGCTAACAACCAGAGTGATATTTTTCCATGAGAATCATTTTGGACTGAGTTTTCTTTCTGAGGTAATTTTGTTCTATTTTATGGGTATCTTACCTTGCATCTTCCTATTTGCTTGATGGTTTATGCACTCCCAATGTAGTAACAACAGCATTAGCAGAGGAACAGATTAGGTCGCATGTAAAACAGGAAAGGGGACAGGAAAGCGTTCCAAGTCCCCCCACCTCTTTTTCTTAGCAATAATGAAAACAAAACGTAAAGAATCACCTTCTGAGCTGTAACCCTGAACTCCCCTAATAGACTACAAAGGCTAGTTTATTCAGGCCCCAAAGACCTACAAGTAGATAATAGGGAGTCCTGTGAAGAACTGACTGAGAGCATTATTCCCCTGTAGCTACCAGCCTGATGGGGAGGAAAAGTGCAGTTCAGATCTGCCTTAGCTTTAAGAAGTCCAGTAACTGCAGTGTACACTATTATGTTATACAAACAATTCATTTCATTCACTCTGCTTTCTTCCTGCTAATAAAATTAAATAATATTTCATGTGAAACAGTTGGAGTTAAATTACTCTGATCAAGAGAAAAAAATTGCCTTCGTTGCACAAGCTGTGAACCTATTGAAACCAGTGACAAATCACAGCTTGAAACACATGGAGCTGCAATCCAGGCCAGGTTCTGTGAAAACAGGAATCAAACTAAAAGCTTCCAGACTAGAACTTGGAGACTGGGGGAGTTCACCTTCAACTGTGCCCGCAGAAAATGCAAAAGAGTTTTTAAGTACTTGTTAGTTTGGTTTGTTTAACAAGCATATACATTTACAAATCTTTACTATGAGATAGCGTTGAACTATTCACTTTCAGCAGCATTATTCCACTGGGGATACTGAACCTAATTATACTATCATTGCTATTACTCAGTGCCTAAACTTCCATTAGTATCTTGAAATCTAAATCAGCAGTTTTGATTCAATTCAATTTTGAAGTCATTAATGCACTCTAAAACTACCTTGCTCAATAACTGATATTTTTTAACCGTACCCTTAATCAACAAGTTGGTCAATATACAGGCAGTTAAAATGATCTGCTGGTGATTTAATAGATTCTGTCAGCTTTCTGATTTCTCTCAGTATTATTACTACTCCTATCAGACACTGACTCTTTGCAAGTGTCTTCTCATGACTCAGTACTTAAGTGCCAGGTTCTTTAGTCATGCCCAGTAAGAAGAGGACGCATCTAATGAGAACTGTGGTTTTAATTGGAAAACTGCATGGCATTCTGATCAGATTACAACTTCTTTTCTGTATAACAAGTTCAACAGTCTTGCATTCCTATCTAATTCACTCCTAGTTCAACCTATTTTATTCTAAAAGAGCCAGCGCCCAACAGTTTGCAAGAATCTCTATAATTTCAGCGTGAACTTCTTACAAAACAAGGTACTATTCAACGTGGGTGTCAACACTTTGCAGCTTCCTCTCCCTGCCTCTTCCACAATTTGGGTAGGAGATTCATTCTTTTGGGAAGAATAGGAGCACAACTCTCTACTCTCTAAACAGTATACTAGCAAATATACACATATACAAATATAAATGCATTTTATTTCTGGGGGGAAAAAAAAAGGCCCCAACTATTCAGAAATTATAAAGTGGAGCATTCAACTGGGAAATCTTTCTCATGAAAGATGGCATTACCATATACCCTCATGTGTTTTCTATGCTTTCTTAATGAAAAGTCCCATCTCTGGAATTTGTTTATTCAAGATAGCAGAAAAACAGATACAGAAAAACAATTTTAACTAACACCAGAAGCTTCTAATATGGCTCGTGATGGGCCCTCTGCCAGGATCACCTTGAGTTATATGGCAAATGTTACTCAAAAGGCTACATTATTGCATCAAAGCTACACACACTATACAAGATACTGCGGAACTGTTGCACTTTATCTACGGATGATCTGTTTTCTCAATACAACAGTATTTGATTTCACAGAAAGTTAATTTTAAATGTTTAATAGGAATAGAAATAACTATTATATACTATGTTCTTTTAACAAAGGTTAAAGGTTGAAAGGCTGTTGAAACTTTGTTAAAAGATTAGTAAAATTTATGATAAATCAAGCATCTCAAATTTTAAAAATGACAATTAAATGTGTCTAAGCAAACTTAAGATTCTATTAGTCTGCCATATTACACCTGAAGTCTTTTGCCAAAATCATCTGTAGATACCAAATTCTCTTCTAGCTCTCTCCATTGCCTTATATGCAAGAGAGGATTCTGTGTGGTTCTACTGCCCGCTTGCTACATAACAGCCCAAAATGAATTTGCAAGACCCGAGACACACAACAGGACTTCCTTATTAGGTAAATACGGTGCTGAATTTAAACTGAAGACATTACCTGATTTTGCACACAATCCCATGTTATCAACTATCTATACAGAATGCCCTGCAAATGGTCCTTCTCATGAAATCACACCAACTTTCTTCAATAGCTAACAGCAGATTGTGAACAAAAAAAAGCTACTTCATCTTGACAATAGCTTTACTTGCCTTGCTACCTTGACTGGCTCTAAATTAGGCAACCCGAATGTTCAAGACTGATCATCTAACTCCCAGCCTAAATATTTTCATTATCAGTTCATATCTACTCATGCCAGCATTGTCCTTTTAATACTTCCTCTCCCGCACGCTGTCTTTTTGCCCTTGATTTATTTGTGAGAAAAATATCCTCTCCCAGTCATTCTCGTGCAAGACTAAACAAGCTTGATTCTTCCTGTTTCCTCTCATTACAGTTTTAGTGACCATCCAAGTAGACCTTTTCTGCACCTGTTGCAGCATAAATTCATCTTTCTTAAACAAGAATGAACGCAGTCCTCCATATGAGGATTCACTATTGCCATGTATTTCAGTAGGGACAAGAAATTATTAACATTATACATCTCCTGATATAGCCTCAGGATCACATTAGACTTTTAAGATTTGCCATATTGGTGGCTTATGACCATCTTTACAAGTGTCATATCCAGGTTTTCTTCTTTTGTTATTTACAACTGATAAATTCATGATTTTTCAGCAGAGACTTTACTTATCGACTCTTAAATACCTGACTTTTTGACTGCCTTTTCCCTGGACCATTCTTCACAGACCAATGAATGTTTCTAACACCAAGTATACCCTGACTAATGTCATAAGTCTGCATTTTCACCAGAAAAAAATAAGAATACCTAAGAAACACAACATTGAATAAAAAAAAAACCCTAACACAAGTAAATATTTCTAAGAAAGGAGGTTATAGAAACCAAGTAAGTTACCTATCTTGGTTGAAATTAAAGGACAACAAAAAAAAATTCAGCCAAAGTTTTTTTGCTAACAATCAAAAAAGTAAGCAACAGTAATTTCTATTATGGGTTTATAACAGTAAAATATTACACAGCCTTAAGTGTACCTAGCATTACAACTCTCAACTGTAACACAAAAGAGAAGGGCTTCGACATAGCAGTAAACTAGGCCAATAACCAGACCACCTTTATGAATGGGTTATTTGGATTCTTATGCTTACTGCCATTTTCCTAGCTCTGCTGTTGGGAAGTGTTTGAAGAGAATGTGGCCCAGGCCGTTCCTTCTCACCAACTAATACATCAGGCATCTCTTCAATTATAAAGAGAAAAAAACAGTTCTTCACATTTTCCACTAGCAAGACTATTTTATTATTTGAAGTACAAGGATTTAGATAAACCCTTTAGCACAATTTTTACGCCATAAGAACTCTTACACTAAGTACAGCCAGATTACATTTACCTTAAGGAAGTATGTGGGCACTAGAGTTGTGGGACAATCATCTTATGTGAAATGACACTTAAGTTAGAAGAGGAAGAAAGGGAAAGCAGAGTCAGGGTGCTTTTCCTTCAGGAGGAGACTGTTCAGCGTAACTGATATTTACCAATTTTTTCTTTTTGTTTCCAAGGACGCAAAAACATAGTTTCACCTTTCATTTGCTACTGAAAAAAATGCAGCCTCTGAGAAGATAAGAGGGCAGGAGCATTTTCTCCACTGAATTCTGTTCATTTCACTTCAGATGCATAACACACACAGACCATGTTCTTTTGTTTCAGTAGGTAGAGTTTATCCTCCTATAATATTTCATATTACTGACACTGAAGGGAAAAAAACAAAAATTACCTTCCTCCATCGTTCAGATTTTGAATGCTGGCAGGCAGCTCCTTGTAATTCACAGTAAAGTATTTTCTTTTCACGGATTAGTAATTTGGTGGCCTAGAATCACTGTGTAAACTGTGCCTGTTTTAGGCAAACCTGAACAAATTACATTTACAAAAGGTAGTATAGATATGTTTTAGAAAAAACAGAAGTTGTTTTCTTTCTACAAATAAGAGGGTATTACTTTAAGAAGCTATAAAAATCAAAGATATTAATATGTAAGGATTGACGCACACAGCCCAGAAATAATTGATGGCTTATTAAGAGAAAACCTGTTCCTAAAGATTGGTCTATGTTTTTATAAAAATTCTTTTTAAGGTTATTATACTCTTTTCTTCAGTAGCCATTTCCAGAGTGCTTTGGTTTTCTTTAAAAGAAAATGAATTTCAATTCAGATATTACACAACTGCTACAACAATGTTTTTTCATTGACTGAAACAATAGGGGAAAAAAACATCGCAGTCTTTGCATATGCTATGCATATCAAATATGCAAATATGGGGTGAAAACCTCTCAAAAGCACCATTCTCAGTAACATATTAACCTTTAGACATACAAAGGACAATTACCGGAAAATTAAAATGTATAAGATACTGGAAGTCTCTTGTGAACATATCTCTTTTCTTTTGTAATAGGACAATAAAGCAACTGATAAAGTGTATCACTAAGTTGCCTCAAGCTGCTTCTAGCTGTAGACAAGGAAACATATTGCCAGCGAGAGTAGCCTACATTTTTTAAATCGTTTCTGCATTCTCTGTATGCATATCATCAAATGATTTGCACATGGTGCACTCATGTCATTGCCAGCTGTTCTTTGGTCCTTACTGTTTTGCACCAACTCAGAACAACTTTCAGTGCAGCTTACTGAAACTTGGGCATCGAGCAGCAGTATTTCCCCCAAACACTACTAAACACACAAAAACCTTCTCTCTGTCATTAAAAAAAATATATATATAAGAATCAGCTTACACAAATACATACACCCTTTCTCTGAGAGGGAAAAAAAACAAAAAAAAAAAAACAAAAAAACACCAAACCCAACTCATTAGCTCTCATTCACTATTTTTTAGCAGCTTTCAGCCTGATTCTGACCAGGTGAAAGTCTATTCTAAGCTTTTAAGTCCACTTTAGCTATCTCAGCAGTATTGTAATGTGCTTTTTAAGATTTGTATAGATCTTTCATACATTTTCAGCAAATCAGATATGTATTTAAAAAAAGGTATAAGCAAAAACTTGTAACTATTAAATGAAGTTCGTGCCCACAGATTCTAGGCGTAAGGCTCTGCACTGCAAAGGCTAGCTTGAAAGTTGCCCACATCCCTTCAAAATTTATTTCCAAACTCTAATCTAAACTTTTTAGGTGTTTCCAGAAGCTTTCAGATCTTGAGTACTTCCAAGAAAATCCAGTTAGTGACATACCCTTTGGCTTTACATAGGCTTCCAGCATTCACTTTTCCATGTGACTAATTTTTCACTGAATTGTGAAAATAGCAAACATTATTTTTCAGTGTCCTAGGTTTAGAGAACTGTAAAGTTCACTAACCCCACTGTAAAGCTTAGTGAACTGGAAGGCTCACTGAAAAGTTAACTAAACCACTATCTGTGTAATATGAACATGAAAAGAATTACACAGACTGGTGGGCAACCATACATTCATTAAGAGCTTGATCAAAACACACTGAAGCAAAGGGAAAAATACTCCCTAATTTAATGTTTTAGACTGGACTCTAAATTATTACCCTTTTTGCAGGCTCCAGAACATGGGTGAGGGTAAAGAAATACTCTAGTTAATAATCTAGAACACTTTTCACAAGCTAGAAAGCAACAGCGGTGTGACTCGGCACTGTCTTTCATAATTAAAAAAAGGTTTCTTCTCAAATTCAGTTATACTGTCCACAGAAACACAGCATCTGCTCATCCGAAATCCACACAAGTTCTCCCAAGCTTGCTTTGGCTAGCTGTAGTCTGCACTCTCTTGACTAAGGTTATGTGACTTCTAATATCGTCCCCATCATACCAACTTCCCAAATACGCCAAGGCAGAAACTCATTAATTGTTATTAATACAATATTAATACAGTGGATGAATTTAAAATAAATTGAGTTCACATACAACTTTTGGCCTATTCTCTATTGAGAGAGAATTATCCATCTTATCAGTCAAAATATAATATTAAAATATTTTGCTTTAGTGACTCAAGAGTGAGAAAAATTACGTATTTTTTCAATTTTCAAGTGGTGTTTTAGGCAAGAGTGTTAACTAAAAAAGCCTAATACAACTGAAGTAATTTAGAAAGGCCTATATTATAAAGGAATTGTACAGCTGAATGTATTATCTTCAAGGCCAATGTAGAGGGCTCACAAGGTTTCTTTTTCATACTTACTTTGCTTTGTAATTTGGTCTGGAACTCTGCTATCCCTGTCATGCAGAGGCAGATATCCTAGGGCAAGAGGTCAAGGGATTTTAGCTCCACTCATGGCCTAAGCAAAATCTGTGCTCCGATATACACGACTATGGATTATTGCACTCTATTTTGACTTTCATGGAAACACTGTAGCTATATCTAGCCCAGTGGATAGTACAGGACAGTTTTCTAATTCACCAACAATTACATTCATATCTTCCCAAAACACGGCAAACTAATTTGAGTCTAAAGGACAGGGAATATGCTTAAAGAAAGAATTTTTACCTTATTTCAGCCTGTTTTTTAATTCCACCTTTTTCAGTAAAAATAAAACTTCACAAATGTGCTATTTTATGGTTCCAGGAACAACTAACTCGCATCCAGCCAAAAGTGACTGCTCGTATTAACAAAGCATATAAAGTTCTGACAGAGCCGAAATGCTTTCACTTTATATCACAGTCAGCAGCTGATAAGGAGAGTAAGACTATGGCGATATATAGTTTTCAACTATAAAACTTCTGAACTTCTTCCGCAAGTCTATCCAGAGTGGTGAGTTTAAGAGGAAAAAAATGTTAACCATGCTATTATTAGTAATACTGTAAATACATTTATTTACAGACAACTGAATTGTCTCAGCTGTTGCTTTGAATGTTTAAGTTTATAATTTATAGCAAACACGGCTAATCAACAACTCAAGAGAAGGAAAGAAGACTGAAGCTCTCAATACAGCTTAAATTCAGTATAGGCAAAGTAAAAAAAAAAAAAAAAAAAAGACATCTGGAACTTGAGAGTATGTTAGACCCGACAAAAGACTAGCTTTGTTTTTATATCACCATTTCCACAGTATTTTAAGGTCATTTCATAAAGTGTACTGTGTATATGCAAAGTACACCACTTCCAAATCTGCACTGAACAAGCAACTTCATAAATAAAAACTTTAATCTACCATTTATTCCCTGTAGAATACAAACTAACATTCCTCCTCTTGCTGGCAGGAGGTGTAAAGTTGTCCAGACACAGTATCTACTATGACTGATCCCAGTAAAATGAATTTAAAAAACTGTACTACCTTCAGAATGTGTTCCCTGATCTAAACAGCTTTCCTGGGAGTCCCAAAATGAATATGAGTGTCTAAGTTACTGTATTGACTATATAAAACTGAAATTTTACTTATACAGTAGTAAAATTGAAATGATACTGGAAGTCTAATAGGAATTATTCTAGAGAGGTTTAAGAAGAAAAATTAATAGATAAAATTAACTTAAAAACATTATGAGAAGAGACAGTACATAAAAATATTGATTTGTCTTATCATTCCAGCTTAGTCTAATCTTACAGTTGAAAAGTTCTTGCCTACAGCATTTCCAGCAAAGTTTTTTTTAACCACCAAATTAAAAAATATTGCTTGTCCACCATGAATATTAGTTCCAAAACAGTCAATAGAAAGGACTGCCTCAGCATTCCACTTATTCTAAATTGTTCAAATTGGTAAAAGGGTTTTTTGTGTGCATGTATGCATGTAAGTCTAAAAAAGAGCAGATCACCAGCTTTCTGCTTTATTCCTCTGGAACAACAAATGCAAAAAGAGCATTAGCTGAATCGTAAGTAGGTACGATAAAGTTATCACAATCTAATCGAAGAGTCTTTAGAAGCTTTTATCCTTCTAACTACTTCAGCTTTAATGGGTTTTTTTGCAAGCTGTAGAGTAACTCAACCCTGATCAAAGGGAGAACTTAAAAGCAGCTGCTCAACTGTACAGTATGTGTAGTCCTGTTAAGTCAATAATGCTCTTTGCATTCTTAAAGTCAAATAGTGGTCTGCATTACAATTATACAGTTGAAGATACTAAGCTTTTCACCGCTGCAAAGGCAAAGGCCAGTTTAAATGCTGTCAAATGACTTTTTGACACTGAATAACCAGGTGATACAGTGGAAGACAAATTAAATGTAAAGATAATGCATACGGGGGAAAGCAATCTAATTGCACACATAAGATGATGGATTCTAAAGCACAGCAACAGAAAACCCTCATCTAACAATACAGGATACAAAAGTGGGATCCAAAGTTCCCAGAGAAATGCAAAGTATTGCCAGAAGATTTGTACACTCTGCAATATGTTTAATGCTTTACTGTAGCCTAAGAAGAGGCATTCAGTAAGCCAAACTGGAAAAGTCTTTTATTTCCCTTCTAAACGGTATATAACTTCAGAGGATAGCGATTCTGAGGTCATTATAGGTTTATGAAAACAACAATCCAGTGCTCAATATTAATCATAAAAACAAATCAAAGATTCAGAAAAGAAAGCAAGGAAGGAAGCATGAACAAGCTGTATAGGAAGCAACTATGTCACCACATAAATCCATGGAGTGTCCTATCTTGAAGATTGCACATGGTTCTAGTTGCCCCATTACAAAAGGTATATTGCAGACCTAAAAAGGTCAGAGAAGACTAAAAATAATAACAAAAACCTAGGCACACACTATGAGCTATTGAGACATGTTACTGAGCTAAATAATAGTTATTATTACAAACCATTCTCTCTCAGCAGGACACAAAAAGCTCATGTAAAGGTTATGAGTTAGAGCCTGCTAAAATTCAGGGTAATGGCTTTGTTAAAACTGTCACTTGACAACAGTATTTTATGATTTTTGACTAAATGTCGCTTATTTACCATACTCCCTTAGCTGCACAACAATGGAAAGTGAACCTACTATTTGACATTTCATTGCAGTCATATTTTTAACGTTTCACTGTGGTATATAACTTCAGCAAACTCGGTATCCAGCATTTTTTCATTAAATGTCAATTAAAATGGTTTTAAGGTTAGAGCACATATTTAATATGCCTTGATATACTTCCTTAAGGCCTTTATCACAGTAAGCTTTTGCTTTGTATGTATGACAGCTTCATATTTTGACAGATAAATGAAAAGAAATAAGACTTCTGATGGAAAATGGTTGCTGCCACTTTGTCAGTGTAATGATAGTTTTTGCTTGAATGGAATATATACTGTCTCCTAAGAACAGATTTGAAAAAGAGCTGTGTTTTTTTTTCCCCAGCAATATATCCACATTTAAATAGATAATAAAAACCATTGTTTTGGGGAGCACTAGTATTAAGAGCAGCTGTATCCTCAAATATAAGAATTGTTAGCTTTATAAGAATAACTAACATTTGTGTTACATAAAGAACAAAATCATCTCTTCTCTGAAAAGTTCTTGAATCTAGACAGAGTAAATGAGTAATGTGTGGAAATTCATGAGCATGTTTCTCTAGCAGATCTCATTAAACTCCATATGAGTTAGCTTTCCATTGAAAAATATCACCTAGTGTTCCACTCCAAATGGGATGAAGCTCCACAATGCTCCGTTTACTAACAGACAAATGGAACAATACCTAAAAAACAAAATATGGCCCATCCACCTCTGTTCACAAAGCTGGCAGATCCCAGTCAGAATTGCTTTCCTGACGGATAGCAAATGCCAGGCAACACAAAGTGCTAAATAAGACACCTTCCATAGAGGACTTCTAAGCAGAACATCTCACGATATATTAAGTCATTTACTAAAATTCCCAGCTTCAAGGGACTCCTGCATAGGACTGCGGCTAAGCAAAAAAGTAGCTACACAGCCTGAGCCTCCCTGGCTGAGCTGTTAAGTCCTTTCTTCACAATTCTCCTTACATTTTCTGTAAAATAATCCAGCAGTTGTACCTGTGAAGATGATGAACCTGCGTCGAGCACTTCAGGGGACACTGTTTTTCAAAACGCAATGTTGATCGTGAATTTAACACATGAAATCTGAGCTCCCATGAAGTAAGGAGGAGAAGCGCATTGATTTCATTACATCTGGGACTTGACTCACAATAACTGTATTTCACTGCGACCATTTTAATAGGCATTCACTCCTCTGCAAACACCAGAGAGCTCAAGTGTAACTATGGCCGTTTGCTTCTCCTTTTGGCTCGAATGTTATAATTTAGGCACATGGTGCTCTGCTGTCTGAGGGGATCATGACCTAGATAGACAGAACAAATTGGTTTGACAGAAGATTACTTGCTTGGTAACCTTGGGCAAAGTCAGTCCCCTGCAGCCCTTTTTTATGGCAAAAAGTGACAAAAAACCCACAAACCTTATAGTAGCCCTACGAAGACTGATAAATTTTTGTAAAGCCCTTTGAGGGAAACAGATGAAATCTTTTCCTCATATTTAACTGGAAATTATCTTAAACAACTGCAAAAAAGCATAAAAGAATATACACAGTGGTCAGCCCCAAATAAACCTGCAGGTTATAAACACGTTGCCTCAGAAGAATGGAAAATCCATCAAAAAAAGACTGATGTATTAAATTTTTTTTTAAATAGTTTTATTTATTCAAGTGTCTTCACAACATAACAGGTTTGAAAGTTTCTGAAAATATTAAAATTCAGAATGCTAATCAGATAGACACCTAACTTATTGATTTTACTCAGTGCCCAAACACATCTGAAGATCTGGACCTAGGCAATTTAGGAGAACAAGTTCCACCTTCAGTGACTTTAAAGCCTAAGATTACTGAAAAAGAAACTATGGTGCTTTGAAAAGTTTACCTCCATACACAACCAATTACTACATGAATCACATTCAGAAAGGTTCTCAAATCACCACGATCTGCATTCAGCTCAGCATTTATGTACACTTTGCAAGTTATAGCACCAGAAGGAGCAAACTGGATTAAACCACCATCTTACTACAGCCAGAACCACCCTCAGATTTTTACATTATTGAAAAACTAGATTAAAACACATATACACACAGGAAAACAGACATGCACTATTCACTAACACTTTGGAATATAGTACCTTAAATGGCAACATCCTTAACACACTAAGAAAGAGGATCTCATGACAGAACTGCAAATGAAGATGCTTCCTAAATTTGCAGCTGGAAAAACTAAGAGTATGGTTCAATTACCACAGCTATAACTGGCCTCCGACAGGTATATTTTACAAAAGGGCTTCCTTACCCTTTCCATAATGCTTTACATAGTCAGTGTTTTCTGATTAAAATAGAAGTACCCTAAAGTTAAAATACAAGATATACACAAGGGAGGATTAAGGATGCAGGTAGGAGGATTAGAACTTTTTAGGATTAGTTATAAAATGTGTTTAGATATTTGTAGGTGTTTAACTTTTTGTAAACAACTAGGGCGCTGGTTTCTCTGTTGTACTGCTGATACTGATCCTGAACATACAGTTCACTGACTGCTGGTTAATTGCAACACACTAATATATCAATAAACTGCTTTTGATCCTGATTTGGTTTAAACCACATGAACTGAGCAGTTCTTCCCTGCAACAGTCATTAATGCAAGTCTTTGGATACATCACTCTTCACATTCATTTCTAAAAAACTCCTTAGCAATTGTACAAAGATAATACAGAGCAAACATGCTCATTTGTGAAAAAAGTTCCTTGAAGAAGACTCAGTGAGTAACTGCATTCAGTCAACTCAGAACATACACGTTTTAACGTGACTTAGACTGCAGAGTACAGCCCTAAAGAGGCATTCAGTACTCTTTATAAGCTCTCAAAATTCCTCCATCTCTGATCAAGTTCAAAGTGGGACTCTCCACCATCAAGTCTTTTAAAATCTTACACTAGCCACACGATCTGCCATTATATCAAGTATAATCAGAAATCCCACACATATGCCTTTTAATTAAAAGCAGATCTAAAAGAAAGGAAAAGGTATGTTTAAATCAAATAGACAAAAGCCATATAACTTTGCTTAATACTTCAAAATAACAGCTCAAAGATACAAAGAAACATGCAAGATTAAAAGTCTTGTACCCTAAAAAGTTAGTTCCAGTCTGATTTTACAGCAGCAAGCTTTCAGGTCT
Source organism: Apteryx mantelli (assembly GCF_036417845.1). Classification (NCBI taxonomy): domain Eukaryota; kingdom Metazoa; phylum Chordata; class Aves; order Apterygiformes; family Apterygidae; genus Apteryx; species Apteryx mantelli. The sequence continues at coordinate 33,660,298 of NC_089978.1, forward strand.
GTTCTGTACTTTTGAGTAAGGTTAACAAAAATTACCTTTGTGGGGAACTAAACACAAGGTCAGTCTCAGATATAGGTCTTGCCTCAGCAAGTGTACACTACACCTCAGTAAAACCAAAATACCTTGTCTTTGCTCTGTTTTGCCAGGACTGCCCACGCACGGTTACCATGGTTAAAAAAAAAAAAAAAAAACACCATGCCCCTCCCTACAGTCTAAGTTGTGCAAACAAAGCCTAGCCTATGCCAGGCGACTGCAGGTCTCCTGAACTGAAATTTCTCTCCATTGAAGAACTTCTTCATTATATACATAATGCCACAGGAGCATGAAAAGCTTTCAACTGCCTAGAAAAACAGTATTTGATCCCTAACAACATCTTTACCAATTAGCACTTACAGTCTTCATTAATGGAAACATGGCTATGTGAGCAAGAAAGCAAGCACCATCCACACCTCCCAAATCACACAAGTCTCTGTTTCGCACACTCACCTATCTGAGAAGCATCTGGCAGGAACAGACAACATAGCTCAAAAGGATACCAAAATTATAAATGTGGAAAACCCACCATTATACTCACACACACAGAAACAAAACATCATCTAAAGCAAGAGATAGCAGGTGACAATGTTGCTATTGCAGCACTCTTCAATATTCTTTGGTTTTGCTTGTAAGATGGATAGCACAGTGCAAAGAAGAAAAACAAATAAGCCCAGGCTTCTTATGGCTTTGTATCTGTGGTTCAACTACAACACTCAACTCCTCCTCTCCTTCGTACTCCATCACCACAGCATCTTTGATACTGCCAATTTTCTCTGATCTCAGACAGTCAAAAGCCATGCTCCTTCAACATGAAGCTCTAATTTCTCTGTAACAAAAATTTTAAATGCCTGAAACTCAAATAAAAAGTCCCACTCCCTTCTGAATTACTTGGGGTTCCCTCTTGGTACTTCTGACATCATGATCCTACAAGCTCAGCTGTTTCAAAATCCTTTCAGAAGAGAAAGAAAACCAACCAACCAAAGCAACACCTGAATTTCTAGCATGAAGACTAAACAGAGGGAAAAAGTGAAAATCATTCAAGGCACACATTTCTGCTTGTTACGTCAGAAGGAAGGAGGCATTTCCAAGTTTCATACCAGGCTGGTTAGCCTAAAGAAACAAAAGAAACTAAGCAGCTGCTGTAAGCTATTAAGAGTTTAGAAATTAGGATTTTGTAGTAATTCCTGGAGTAAGCAATTAGTTGAGAGAAAACAAGGAAAGTAGCTGATACTGCACAAAAAGTGCGTTCTTTAATTTGACAACCTATCACCCCTTTGCAAATCTGTAAAATGGATATCAATTCCAGGTATATAACCCATTAGAATATATATATGCACTATGTTTTAATCTTGGGGTCTGGATGAATAACGCTTCCGTAGCTGAAAATCTTGACCATTTTCCAACTCTTTCCAAGTAGTACAACTGGCTCCCTGCAAAGCTTGTCTGAATATAAACCAACCAGCCTCAGTGCTACTTCTAAAAAAATCATTCCTTCATGCTCTAATATAATCTTACTGCAAACGTATTTAAGGCATTGATGTTCCAGGATTCGAGTGAGGTAAAAGGAGGAGAGGTTGATGAAAGTCATGATTTAGCTCCTTTGTATTTGACCTGATTGCATGTATAAGATTCTCATTTCCTGAGGAATGTAATTAAGTTGTGGAATTCATGTACCACAGCAGAGTAACTCAAGTTAACAGAACTATAAACAAAACTGAATAAATGATGAAAAAAAATCTTCATAGTACTGCAAAGATTCATGAGTGCTTTTCAAAATATGTTAAAAATAGCTGCATACCAAACACGAAGCAGGAATCAAATTCAGTAGCGAATCTGATTTCCAGCTTTGGAAGTTAGGGACAAATTGCATTGCCAGTTGAAGAGGATACAGATACAGACTCCGCCGGGGGCGGGCACCCCAAAGCAGAAACAAAATCCCTAAGATTTACTGCACAAGGAGCTCTTAACAACCATAATACATTGCAACACAGTCCTGTGGACTGAGACTTCACTTAAAGTTATGAACAAACTGGACTTCTTTAAAACACAAATTTCTTTAAAATACAAGATGATCTCTCCTCATTCAAAAAATTACATTTTTGGCAATTCCTGAGAAATATCCTTTTTAATCGCCTCATTAGAGAGAAAAATCACAAAGAATCTGTGGTACACTGCAGAAATGTACTATTTACATATCATAAAAAGATCAAGCCAGTAGTTTCCAGTCTCCTATGGACTGGAGATGAGTTTTTATTTATTTCTAAGGAAAAAGTGGTCATGCTTTTGTTTTGGTCAAATTAATACTTTTTTTTTTAATTATGGGGCATACAAAAATAAAAAAAAAATCTATGTTCTAGCAAAAGAACATTTATATTTTTTACACAAATTCTAAGACTCTGAAATTCCAACTGGGCCAACAGACCTCTATTTTGCTAAGTAAAAAAGATAACATGGTACCAACATGACTATTCCAAAACATGGGTAATGTCAGACAAAGAATAGCTGTTTCAGCAAAACCAGAGTCACTCATCCATCAAAATTTGAACTATTTTCCAAGTATATTTGAACAAGCTATGCCACACAAAAATTATTTTTTTTAAAGAGCCCAGTAGGGTTACTCATTCTATTACTGATTCTCTTTGCTAACTTTTCAATACAGAAACTATACTTAAGCTATTAAATATACAATATACATAATAAAAATGCAATATATGCAACAAATCCCACATAGAATGCCAATAGGGAACTTAAATTGCCTAATTCTTAGTATTTTGCAATCATCTCTGCAAATATAATATTAAGTTACTAAGACAGATAGATACAGTTAGAAAAAAAACTAAACAATCAATCCCTTAGTTATATAAACAGACTTGCTTCTTTATACTAGTTCATATACACTACATCCATAATCTAGCTGCATTAAGCTATTCAGCAATCTCATAATATAAGCAACATATTTAACTCAGAGGATTCACAAACTTTTACATACCATGTTTGCTTTCTATGCACTCCTAAGCTTTTTTCCATCTGACAAAACATCACAATTTACATTTATAAATCAGCTTTTTTCTGTTTTACAATTCCAAAAGAATTTTGGAAGCTCTGACAGGCCCTTAATTTTAAAGCAGTGTAAATCCTGGTATTGCAATGCTCTGGGCTTCAAAAAAAAAAGACTCTACCAAAATCAGTTCAGACACAACAGAACATTTGTTGCCTTCCCCTTTATTCCTGCTTTCAATATTTATCACACTGGCAAGCTATTCTATTATGGAATCAATGCAGTTATAACTATTTTGACAATGAACCAGATGGCTGAATTATGAATGGCAGGTATCCAGTAGCACATGAAAAAATAACCTGTTATTTTCAAACATATGCGTGCTCATGAACACACAAGCATAACTTGAGTCTCCCCATTTATCTGCAATATTATATGACTGTAGCATTTCTTTCTCTATCTCAAGGGTATTAATTGGAGAAAATTCAGTTCTGGAAAACTTCCAGCCCTCACCTCACAAGCAGCACAACAATATAATGAATGAAAACAATGTCTTCCTTTGAAGCAGCAGCACCCTGGTGCTTCTGATGTGCCTGCATTATTCTGTTTTTCTTGGCTGCAATTCCAACAAACCACCAAAAAAGAAAATTAGCTAGTATCTGAAAAAAAAGATGGTTAAATGTAATAACTTAGTCTTAAACATCTGCAGTTTTGAAACCACCAGGGAACATGCAGTAGAATGTGAAAGTATTATGAAAAAAATAATTTCATTATGAACTACTATAAATAATTTCCTTTAAGCAAATTAATTTAGTTGCAATCTCAACTCATTCTCAAGCTGAGCAAAAAGCAAACAAACAAGAAACCCAAGACCGCTAACTTTCTTCCAGTAACTCAAAGAAAGAAGAACTAGCTAAATATTATCTCTGGAAGTGCAAAGGCAAGAAGAGAAGGAATATCTTGCATGTTTTTGTGTCCACACCAAATCCACAAATGCCCTACAACCGCAGTTCTGAAAAACGGGTACACAACAGAAAGAAGCTAAAAACAAAACACACACCCAGCACAACAATATGCAGTGAACTAATGGTCATCTTTGAACTGGCTGCAGAAGTCCCTTCTAGAGCTTCTGCATGGGAGTTTAGTGTTGTGAAGAACAGAATAGACAATTTGTGGATCAGCCTGGAAAGTAAAAACCTCCCCACTAAAAACTCCTGGATCAAAAAATTAAAGAATTAAAACAGCATTTAACAACATTAAAAAAAAAAAAAGAAAAAAAAACAGATTTTCCTGTAGACTGAAGACTTAGTGATCCCTTGCCTTTTCTCCTTCCAGAACTACCTACTCAAAACATCTTTCCAGAACCTCTGTTTAGGTTTCTTTGATAAGAAATTTTATTACTAGACATACAACAGTTCTATAATACATACTGGTTTAAAGCAAATGATCAAGCACAATTTTGTGCACTGCTCTTAATATTTCAACACTTTAAGAAGTTGTGCTTGCAACAGTCTCTTCATTCAAAGCATACTATATTCAGGATGGTTTAGTTAGATGCAGTTATCACAAACCAAGGACTGGATTTATGTTCCCATAAGACTTCCCTTCTATGAATCTCCCATTCTTTTTAGCAAAAAATAGTTTAGGTAAACTGAAAAGTCACAATTTTACCCCTTCTAAAAGGAAACTTTTCCCTTGATATTATTAAAAAAGTAATTGCTATAGGCTTGAATACTGCATCATCTCTACTGTTTGCTAAATAAAATAGATCCATCAGTCCGTAAAATATTTATACATTTAATGTCAAAACAGCAAGCATAAATGCATTAAAAACTAAAACAGTTTTCTTTTTCTATTTTTTCTTAAAAAAAAAAAATGCTATTTTAAACTTATCAAATCAAAAAGGGGAAAAGAGTCCTGGAAGTATCTTTCTACAGCCATCATGGATTCACTTCACCTGGCTGAACTGAAAATTTAACACTGTCTTTGGAATAAAATGAGTATCACCTTATCGTTATGGCTGGAGGTCTAAGGACGGCTTTACACCTAGAGAATGCTACAAAAAGGGTGGCCAGTGCTAGTCAGAAATGAGATCAAACCTCAAGCCTTATGAGATCAATGAGGCTTAAGTGACATTGCATTAAGAGGAACTTGAGAGAAAAACAATGGCAAGGCTGAAACTCAAACTACCTGCTCAAGAACTGTAGTACACCTGCACAAACTACAGGAAGACAAAATTGCAGTGTGAGGCAACAGCGTGCCCTGACGAGCGCAGCCTTTTGGGAACTGATGCCAAGCATAAGGGAAAAAGAACAGCTAGTATTGTCCATTGCTGTCAGTGCCAACATTATAACTGCGTGAGAATCCAGTCAAAAGTAAAGTTCATTTTTTGTGAAGAAGGTTTTTCCTAAGTAGGGCAACAAGTGTCAGCTTGACTTAAAGGTTCTTTTTTCCTTATTGTCTTTTAGGCCCTCTTTTTTCAGCTGACTGGCCGGATAGCAGTCATTTCCAGCATAACTAAATCACTACAATTTGTCTTCCACAGTCCTTTTCCCAACATAAGTATTATGTTTCTGTGTGCCCATAAAAACACGGCATCCTTTGCATTATCACTGCTCCTACGACTTATATATTTGCTCTTTGTAAGACCTAAGAATTTTGTATCTTTTACCACTAGTAAATTTTCATGCTCTCTATAAAGCAAGTTAGGAGACAGTGATTGAACTTCTCAACCTAACAGCTTCAAATGATCCAGCTGTCACACAGTAAAAATATAACAACAGTAAAAATATTAGGTTATTTTATTTTTTATTTTATTTTTTTAATCTGCTGTCTTACAGAGTCCTTTGAACTCATTACTGGCACTGGATGACACACAGTTTATCCATCATGCAGGAATCAGGACAGCATGCAATGCAAGCCTAGGTAAATTAGCATGCCCACAGCTGGTAAAAAGTGAACAGTGAAGCAACAGTGAAGCCAGGTCTCCTATAAAACTGTAGAAACACTCTGCTAATTTCAACCTCCTTGATACCTACAAGGTATTTTACAAGCCCCTTAAAATTGCTTCAAGACTATAGAAGGACTCTCCCACAGATATGCAAATAGCACACAACCATCAATCAGGTTGTGTTTGGAACCAAACAAATTCTTTGAAAGTCTTTGCTTTGAGCTGCAAGCAGCAAATTTTTGTAAAACTTGCCATCCCCTGTGACGGGGAGTTAGTAAGGTGCAAGGAAGAGGCTACAGATCTTGGCAATTCCATAGCTCTACAAAGTTTATAGATCAGGTGTAGGCTCTATGCCAAATTCATAACAAACTGAGTGTTTTAAGTCTTAACCGGAGCTGGCAAAGCTCATATTTCTTGTAACATTATTTTGCAAAGTTCTATCACTTTGTTTCTAAGGAGCCTCTAAAAATCACAGAAAGCATCCTGATGCCACACATGTTATGAGATCAGGGTATACAACAAATATGTTCCTTAAAGGATCTGGAAAGGACAAATATGAGCTAACCTCCCTTCATTACTGCATGATGACCCAACACCCAGTCAACAAAGAGTACTAAACAGCAAAATGGAGCAGGAGAGCATTATGTTTTAAGCTAGAGAAGGAGATCACCCAGAATAACATTTATTGTAAGAATAATGGTTTTCATAAAGCTAGTATAAAACAAATCATCTGTACTTCTTAGATCAAAATCATGTTATAGAAGCTCTCTACTTCAGCCATTGTCTTTACTAACAAAACTAATCATGACCTTAATCCAAGTAAGCTTTATTAAAATAAAACCTGAACATAATAAGCATGACCACCATTTGAAATTCACAGCATACTTCTAATCACATCTTGTAGTCTGGGGGCAGCTTCTCATTACTTGCAGAGAAATGAAATTCTTGTATTTTCATAAATGTTTACAGTGAAAATTATATGTAAGAATATGAAATGATCACCGCTATTTCCTCTTCAGAGGAAACTCATTTTCAGGGATGCCCCTGAAGAATCCTAATAGCTAACTATAAAAAACTCACATCCAATTATATCTGGTGGATTTTCTTTCTACCAAGATACACGATGCTTCATTAATCAGCTCTACAGCAGCTTGATCCCTTTTGGAAGGCAGAGTTCATCATTTGGCTTCCTTATGGTGAGCAGAAAACTGAACTGGGATCACAAGAAGGTTAAACAAAAACTTGTCCCCTACAGTTTTCAACAGAAAGCAAACTGTGTATTAACAGCACTTCTGGAAATGGTTGGGAAATAAGGGTTAGGAATGGGTGGAAAGCAGGATCTCGAGACAGATTTCTTATCTACCCCTGTTTACGCATTTACCTGGGTTTGTGTTACACTGTTTTGCAATAGTCTATCATGCTCTCATCTAAAAATTACCCAGTTCTGTTTGTTTGTATTAAGTAATTCTAAGGTGAAACAGAGGATTACCAAAACAAAAACAAACAAAAAAACACACAGGAATGCTTAGCTGTTGTGCTTAAAAGATACTGTGTACACTTAAACCACTAACATGTTTATTCTAGGTTATTGAGAGCGAGCTGTTAGGACTCTGCAAGCACTAAAATCCAAAAGTGAAAGTGGCCTAATTTTCAGAGGTGCTAATCACCCAGAGGTCATATCAGCTTCCAACAGAGTTAAGGGTGTTAACTTCTTTCGAGTACCAGGCCTCCAGCAGGGGAAGGTTTGTTCTGCGCTCCACTTAGGGCACAATCCTGATACAGAACAATTTGCCTTGAGAACAGTATTGAGCACTAAGAAGGAGAAGCCAGCCTCTCACAGATGACTAAAAACTAAAGAAGCAAAAACTTATTCTTAAGGGTAGCCAAATATGGTAGACTGAGGGACCCACAGGATTCCTCCCCTCCTTGTCTGGTCAGTGTGAGCAGCTGCTCCCTAACCCCATTTCCAAGTCCCACCAGTAGCCAGGCTGAGCAATAATTCCAAATAGACAGACAGACACACACACTGCCGAGTTGGAGCTCGCTACAGCCAGATTAATGCAGAGAAAAGTAACACAGAGAGGACAATACTGTGGATACCCACAGAAACACAGACAGCACAGACAGCCCCATCCTGTTTCTAAGGATCCATGGTACCAACCTCTCAGACCTCCGGTCCCTCTACTGTCTGGCTCCAGACCCTCAGCCTGCTTGCTGGCTTGTCCAGCTTGAAGTTTGCTAGCAGATCACACACGTGCTAGAGACACACTCACACAGAAAGACAGTAAGAAAGACAGTTCAATAAGATAGGATAGGCTGTGGCAATCAGGCACAGAGGTTCGCAAGAAAAGTGTACTGACCAGCTGCCAGCTTAAATGCAACTGGCCACTTTTATGCCCCTGTTCTCCTTTTTCCCATATTTGTTCCTCCTTAATCCACTTTGATCGTTCTCTTCTCCACCACTGGTCCTTGCCCTGAACTTCCCATAACAGGTCCTATACAGTCCCAAAATTCTTTTTTTCAGTCCCCAAATTGCACCCCTTAGGCACCCCATAATACATCTTATGTCCCCCTTTGTTCAACAGCCCCCTTAGTTTGCCAAGCATTCCAGAGAGTTTCCTCTGGTGAATCACCTCAGGTGCTTTTGCGACATGGATAATGGCTTAACCCGTCACCCTTGCTGGTTTTAGGAGTAGCTGAATCAGACAGATTAAGACAGCTCAGTTTCCCACCTTGTCATTGTCCCTCTAGTCACTGTCTTTCTATTTGAATAGCCATTAGCCATATATACTTACACATATGATTTCAAAAAACAACAAGGTTTTGAGACAGCTTAGTTATTATTTCACTGACTTTTTCAGTATTTTTATTGTAACATTAAAAGTTTTAATTTTTATTAAAAAGCATTTAAGCATGATTAAATAAATACCTTTTGGTATACTGTACTCACTAAAAATCAAAAATAAAAGATGAGTTGAAAAACTTCACAACAGCTTAACATGGCTGCAAATTACACTGAACTGTTACTGAACTGCTGTTGGGGGATAAAGCGGAAATGCTACTCTTTCCTACTATATTACAAACCTCCTTTTTCTCCACTGCTAGTTCCAATCTTTCTTCCATCTTCCCCTACTCATTCCAGCACTTGTTCTTGTATCTTGCTAACACATTTTCATGGGTCTTGAGATATCAGAGTACCCTCCTTTATCATACTTGTCCTCATTATACTGCTACCGAGTAAAAACGACTAGTATGTCTATTATACAGAGAGGGACTGGAGGCACCGGGACTGCCTGACTGGCCAAAGCTCACGTGAGAAAGCTGTGACAGAAAGAGGAACTAAGATGGTATCCTTAGAGTCCCGTGCTAATGCCGTAGTTCCAGGGCCATTCCTCCTTACTCTACCCAAGCGCACAACTGGCAAACAGCTCTTGAATCTCCCTCCCCCTCTCCTGTGCACATCGAGCATCACAACGCCACAGCGTCACAATGGCAACGTTATGACCAAGAGGTGAAAAAGGAATGGCTCGCTATTCTCTATTTCGTTGTTAGAAAGCCTTTTCAAACACGTATTTTAACTGAAACAGATATTTCTCTTAAACTACATAATCTAAAACAAAGTCAAGTTCTCTATGGAGTTTTTGTCGGCACCGATTTTTATGGAATTTCTACATAGCTTCTGGCAGGTGCTACTGTTCTCTAATACAATTAATGAAAAAGCTACTTTGTGAAGAAAAGACGACTTTTCTCAGGCCAGGATTCAACTGGCGCTATTTATTTTTCATAAAATCCTTCGGTATTTAAAAAGTCCAGGACAGATATACTTTTCTTGGCACCCAGTGGCAAACAAAAGACTAACTCTAGAATGGAATTTTGTGGTTTTATTCCACCAAAAGTACTTGGAATTAGTTTTTCTAAGACACCAAACATTTAATTTGTTGCTTCAAGTGCAGGAGGAATTATGTTATCCATACTTAATAAGTACTGCAAGCCAGCAAAGCCAGACTAACAGAGCAAAGCCTGATTGGTATGTCTTGCCCAATGTCTGTTCTAAGATGACATCTTATTTTCGTAATGGAGAATTATCAGTCAGAGGCTGTAAAAGGAGTCGGGGAGGAAAAAAAAAAAAGTGCCCAGCAGCACTACTGAAAGTGGCTGGGAAAGGTGAGGGGGTAGAAGAGACAGAAATTCCCTTTCTTTACCAGACACACTGTTCTAAAGACCAGGGTAGGAAGCCAACTTTTGCCTGCACAGTCCAAACACAGTTTATTTTTGTTTTGCTTGGGCTGAAGAGTTACATTGCCCAGTGCTTATTATATGGGAAAGTAAAATCTAACATTCATAGAATCCATCTACATCGGCAAAGTTCAGATTCCTAGTTTTTACCGGTACAAATCCATCAAGAGTAGCAACAGTGTAGACCATAAACTAGTACCAATACAGATACTTTCACAGTGTCTAATCATACACAAAGTTCGGAAAGAAACAACAACATCCTTGCTTAGCTTTCACCGTTACTTCCAACGGAGAATTTCCACATCACTTTTCTAAGTGTAAATAAGCCCCCAAAACATTAAAATGATTACATTTATTATTTTTTAGAATTAAAAAAAGGGATTTTCATTGCTTTATTTACAAGCAAAGGCTAAACATTCATTTAATTAGTCAAAATGTTTTTTCTGTGATATCCTGGTATGTTCTTAAATAGCATCCATATTCAAAAAGAAAAATAGAAAAAGAAAAAGAAAAAGAAAAAAGGCTCAGTTCTACCAAGAATTTAGATTTTACACTGAATTATAATGTGTCAGAAAACTAGGCTTACTTTAGCCTTGGCTATCAACATCATCCAGAAATTGTTTCTATGCAGTGGTTAGTTTATTCATTATGGCCAACCACAGGATACTAATTCGTTATGTTGTTTGAAGGTTTTGTTGTCTTTTTTAAATGTAGAACTTTTTGCTTTTTCCTCTTCCCCCAGTGGTCCCATCTTCACTGACATTCATTTCACATGCAACCCTGCAAAGGAAACCATAAGCAGTGCCACAGCCAGGAACCTCCGCATAACCCTTAAAAACCTAACACTCATGTCAGGCAGAGATGCAAAACTCTTATTTCCTTCCTTTTGTTCTAAAACCTTGCAAATGAAGCATGTCAACCACAAAGACACGGAAGAATTCCTCAGAAGACAGGATGAAAACCAACAAGGATTCTGAACTTGTGTTTCCAATTCCCAAACAGAAAGTCCAGGAAAAAAATCTGATCATGTTTAAGAAATATACACAACTTCTAAATTTACACACACAGAATAATTTTGAACTTAAATATAAATGAGATATTTGAATAAAATATCTTGTTTGAGAATTTGAAACATTCACACGAAGAGTAAAAATTTACCCAGACCAATAAAGACGCAAGCGAAGATACTGTGGTACCAATATACTACGTTCTTTGTAATGAAAGGAAAATCAAATCAATATAAACACACAGACAAATCAATATAAACACACAAACCTCTAGTAACATAAAATCATTATATATTTTTGATGATTAATCCACTCATGAGTTTAAATGCGTTTTATTAGTATCACCACCCCAAAATTCTATTTCTTATATAGTTTTGAAATCAACCATATTTATTTAGCTTAGCCTCCTCAAAAATTAAGATATTAAAACTCCCATTTTACTACTCTATTTATGGAGTAATGACCACAAATCCACTGCTGACAAGAAGCGTGAACTTTTAACTATATAAAAACTGGGGAAAAAAATCAAATGAAGAAAATTCTCAGAGGGCTAATGAATGTCAGACTATTTGGCATGGTAGCAACACATTCCTATCTGCCACCTGAAAATTGCAGTGACAAAGGAAACACGGAACCTTCCCATCTTAACATGGCAAAGCACAGTGAAGAGCACCCGTCAGTCACCAGGCCCTATTATAGTAGATTTCTCTACTGAACTTCCATATTCAAATATGTTATTTTTACTGGGGGGGGGGAATACACTGAGCATATTAAATAAAATATTTTAATACAAAATGCATTAGCAAACAAAGAACAAATTCCATAGGTGAGAAAGCAAACTAACTACAAAAGTAAGGAGTTAACGGTGTTAAAAACACAAAGCCAATATGACTGCGTACATACTTAAATTAACTGAAGCGGTGCCAGGAAGATTTTAATGTGCTTAGATTACAGAAAGTCAAGTAGATAGTAAAAACTCTAAAAAATCTTGTTTAAGCCTGAGGCCATCATCTAGGATACTCTCCTAGAACTTACTCCAAATAAGCATTCTGACAAGCATTCTGAGTAATAAAATAAACTGAAATTAAGAATCTGAAAACACAGTTTAACACAGTGTAAGATTTATAATGATTGGTTGCTTTTACATGTGCGCAGAGAATATGAGTGGACGAGGCTCAACGATGCAGGAAAACCCAAATGTATAAGCATTTAATCACATTAATAAAAATGCTTACGAGCTATGAAAAGAAAATATTCAGAATTACAAAAGAAAAATGGTGTTCTTTTTTTAAGAACCTTAAATATTGCCTCATGGTTTAAGATCAAACTGCTTTCAACGTGTACAAAGATGTAAAAGATCACTTACACATTTCAAAAGCTAACCACAACTCAGTACTCAGTCTCACAGTCCTGGACAGGAAGTTTAAGTCCCCACTACTTGAAGGAAAAGCTGGATCAATCTGCTTAATTTGCTCATCTCCACTGCCAAAACATGATGCATTTTCCCCTATTTAAAAGCCATCCCTGTTTAAATTCATCTGGTTCCATTTTGCATCCCAGCTGCCTCCTGCTTCTCCCCCAAAGATGACGTACCTTCCTCAGTTTTCTTTGTTCCCTCAAATTTGCTTGCTACTTTGTAAGCAATTCCAAGAAAGGTACTGCTGAAATTATCCTCCTTTGTTACTACAAGTAATAATAATAAATAGGCCACGCAAGTTCTGCGGTTAATGAGAAGTGCTCTTAACTCTCAGGTCCAACTAAGAAACAATGGTAACTTTTCTTTAAGCTCCCAACATCCAGAAAAGTAAGGCAACCATATTTACTGATTCTTAGCTATCAATTACAAACTGAAAGGAAGGAATAATGTTCTAAAAGAGATAAACACTATCCCTAACAGCCCAGACAAAATTCACTTAACTTCATCCTTTACCACTATGCACAAAGGATGTTCATTTATTGGTACAATAACTGACCACAAAGGCAGTTGTTGCAGCAAAGGATATTCCAATGTTTTTAAAGTCAGCACTACCAGGAGCTTGAAACATTTTTACAAGTGTTTACATTTAAATACTGGAAAATTGACATCATAATGCTTTTGTTAATGTTACATGAGGAAACAGTAATTGTTCTACACCTCTTCAACTCTACCTGGGTAAGCTTAATCCTCCTCTACCCAGGGTTTATCTTCTGTTTTTACAGTCATCTGTAAAGATCATCTGAAATGGGGGAGGCTGATAAAAAGAAAATCTTGTTTTTAACCAAATCATTTTCATTCTAGAATCTTTATATCAGGCAGTGCAGCTCCCCTTTGGAGGACTGTTTGGTTTGTTTTCTGGCTATTGCTTGTATTTTTAGCTATCAAAGCAGAGAGGATGTTCTTCCAGGAAGTCCTCAAGTTTCATGGCAACGTTATGTAAAGAGTTTGAGTGGAACAGCACTTTTACATAATTAAACTTTCACGTAGTTAATATTTTTCATGTCAGAAACTATTGTTCTAGAGAAACTGTCTCAACTGTAAAATCAGTGCAAGATCCATTCTGCCTCCACTTGCAACAGACACACAAGCCTCATGAAGCACATCTCTGACGGGGAAGGCTCAGCCATGCAAGTTCAGAGGGAAAGGTTTCCCATGCCTTTATTTCAACAAGAATTTATAGGGAATGCCTGAGTGAAATTTTACACACACTCCTATAGTACATATCTGATAAGATTGTAAAATATCTTCCCTGACCTTAAAATACATCAGCAGCTTTTCTATCAAGTTGTGTAGTTTACATGGTTCTGGGTTCTACAAAGCCACCGGGACATCCTGGCTACTGCAGTTATCCCCGTGCCTGCAGCTCCAAATCGTCACGGCTGTCTAAAGAGACCATAAGCAAATACAACCACCAGAGCTGGGGATGCTCTATCAGCATTATATTACCCTGATTTTCAATAATGCTTGTTATACTTTCTTAAACGATATTTAAAAAACAGACTGAAAATTATGTAACTCAGGGTTAGCCTTGGAAAGGCAAAATGTTTCTCTGATATATTCTTTGAAAAATATACAATCCAGTTTCCAATCATTGTAGTAACGGTGGAAAGGATGCCATATACTCAGAATGATATTGTTTTTACCCTGCCTTATGACACAACAGTGAATTCATGCTGACACTTCCCGCTTACTGAAAGGAAAACAGTGCTGTACTATTGCAGACTTGACATTACATTTTTTTTGTTTTTTAATAAGGTTTGGTGTCTATGCAAGATACTGTTTTCACTCAACAATTCCTGCAAAAGACTTTTTTAAAAAAATAAGCACTAATACAGAAGAGACTTCATTAAATACTTTGCATCTACAGCAATAACTATTCCCCAATTTCCATACTAGGATGCCTTAAAAAGCATTAACACTGAAGCATCAAAACCAGTGTATCATAAAGGACATTCAAGTAAGCTAAAAGGAGGTGTTAATTAAAACATTCTTTTTACATATTAACTAACTCTTAACACAGATTTCCACATAGCATCAGACTAAAAACATAGCCCCTCAAAATCAGAAAAATTAGAAACAGGTCCATCTTCTTAAAGCAACTGCTAGGTTATAAATATCACCCTTTAAAAAGGTGATTATGATGCAGTTTTATTTTGTACAATGATTTCATTAACTGATTAATCTATAAGTTAACTTTTTGCCTAGGTACAACTTTAAATAGTTCTAAATCCCTATCTGAGCTAATGCAATATTTCTGGAATTGTATTAAATAATTAAATGCAAATTTATCTCATCCTATCAACTTAGCTTTGAAAAAAAGGTCAACAGTCTTATTTAAAGTCTTCTAAACTGGGCAAACCTGTTTTTATTATCTCTTTATGAATTCATGTACAAGATGATGATGAAGCCACCCAAAACAGCACTAATTAATAAAATAAAATTTAGACAACAGCCAACTGCAGCTCTAAAACCACCGGATTCGGCGGGTTTTTTTGAAGTGCACTATACAATCAGAATTACTTTAGGCAATCTGTTCCTTAAAGCCATGACAAGGACATTAATTTCCGGTCTCTACAGAATCGGAAGGGATTTTTTTTTTGTATGCTTCACATGATACTTCAAATGTAGAGTGTTTTATAGGCATTTGCCTGTTTTTCTACAAAGTATTAGAAGAATTTTCAGATTGTGGATAATATGCTGAGTGTCTAAAGCAGCATTTTAGTTCAGATCAGGAATCTGCTTTAAACGCAAATCTCCTTATCATCCCAGCTTACCATGCTTTAATACACATCAGAGAGCTCATAAACTGGGTTCCTTTCAGAGGCAACTAAACTTGAAGATGCACTCCAACTGCCAAAGGGCAGTCAGTCTATAGGATCAGCCCAGAACCAGTCCAAAAATACGATCCCCTTAAATGTGTAACAGTATGGTGACTGGATCCCCAACTCCAGCTATTTTGCTTTCCAGATCCACTCTCATGGTTTGTGCTAATTGCTAATGTAGACATATCCAGATCTCTTCAACTGATACAGTTCTATCTAGATTGAAAAAAGCAATTATTGTATAACTAAGCTTTCACTGCTAATTTCATCCATTACATGTATCTCAGTATTTAATGTCTAAAAGTAAAAACTGCCTCTATAAGACCTGACCATTTAACAGATCACAAAGTTCCTTCAGCTTCTAAAACATTCCAGCTGTTTTCTGTAGGATTCAGAGACTTGAACCTTGAGTAAATCTTGCATGAATGAAGTGACAATGATCTCCTGACACTCAAGAGCAAAATATTTGGTTTGCACACAGGGAAGATTTAGTGGCTGGAGAGCATGATTTTTAAGGAATGCAATTATGATTTAAAGAAAGACCACAGAAGATTTAAAAAAAATCATTTTTATATGCATTAAAAAAACTAAATCTACTCAAAACACTGTCTTTTAGTATCCCCCATCACACACAGGAATAGAAACCAAGTATCTGAAATGCAAAGACATTGCTTTTGCCTAAGAAAGGCAAAACATTCTGCTAATCTTCAAAAAAAGGAATCAGTAAACAGCTAAGAGATAGCTATAAATATCTCTGCACACATTTGAGGCACAGGTAACTCCTCTCTGACTCTCCAACTCTAAGCAGTCTTGGAATAATGACATGTAAGATAATAAACACATATAAAAATACCCACAGACATCATAAAATCATAAATAAAAAAGCAAACTTTTTTGCTATATTTTAGTTGGACATGCACTAAAAAAAATCATTTGCACAGGATGCAAATAAAATCAAAAAGATTAGGTTAGCATTTTGAGGCACTGCTGAAATTTACTTTTTGTGCAAAAACAAAGTACAGGGATTTTAAATGAGTAGTCAATCGCCTACTTTAAATAAGTAGCCAACCCTTATGTAAAAAGTTTACTATATGATGAAATAAAAGTGTAACCATGCAAAAACTATTGTAAAAATAACAGTTTAGTAAGTATGTACTCTGGGTAGCAGTCAGGAAGTTCAGAATGAATACATGCATAATTTTTTCTAATAAACTGTGCATAAGTGACAAAACTTTGGTCTTAAAATTCATTCTAAAAAGCTCCTATGACTAGAGCAGAAAGACTTTCAAATTATGCACGTGAAACTTCCCTCTTTCTCCCAGCTACAAGAAAAAGAAAATCCAAATGGCAAGTCTATATGCTTGAAGACTGCGTACACATTGTCTCTCATGTCTGCCTACACGTGCTTGCACACCCCTGCATATGAGAGAATACTATGTACAGTGAACGAGGCAGTTTTTTCAAGTACAGCCCTGTTTGAGAAACTGCTTTACAAGAAACTGGTAAACAGTAATTTCCATGGCCAGTGTAATTGGAAATATTTTGCCTGCATATAATTATAAAACTAAAAACAAATGTGTTTTTATGTGAATAGTTACCCCAGGAAATAGTCTGTTACTGAAATACATTCTCATGATTTAACTATGACTTTATCTGGCATATAAGTATCCTACCTCCCCTACAATGACTTTAAGAGGCCTGTACTTGAGTAAAATTTACTTTTTATCTTTTTTTGGTTTGTGTATGTATCAGTGATCTATAAATGTAATTTTCCTTATAGTCTTGAAAACAAATATAAAGTGCATACGCTGGTTAGATAATCTAACCAAAACAAGAGAGACCCATCTAGTAACCTTACTGCATGCAAACAAATGACCTACACATCTAGTCTGTCAGATTATAAAATGGGTGACAAAATACAACTTTTTGGAAAAGAAGCTGTCCTGGTGTCCCCTCCACAGAGTGGCTTACTGGGCGAATCTCCAATCTTATCAGTGTTAGCAGTTAATTTGCCAAATAATTTGTGCAACAGGGCCACTGAGCTAAGTGGTTAATGTGATTTTCAACACAGTGAACACAGAAACACTGGTGCATCGATTAACACCAACTAAAAAATGAGCCAGGCAGAAAGAGCAAACCCCACCAGAGCAAGGGAGAAACATATCTGCTCACACAAAATTAAGTATGACTTCAGAAATTTTGACTCATTTAGCCCTTGCAGAGTAAGCTTTCACTATAGCAAAAAGATGTGCACTAACATGTCAATTGATATATTCTGAAATGAAAATTAGCACCCTGGGAAATACGATTACATGATAACTCTTGCCATTTTCTAAAAATATGTGGTATTCTAAATTATCGATCAGAGTGATATTGGGGCTATAATGTCCCAAGTAAGCCTACTTGTTTTGCTTTTGTTCCTTCAGTTAATTCATCTTCGATTTCCATATTTATCTCATTCATCTGAAACAGATATTAGGAAGCCAATTATACATCATTTGGCTCTCAGGACAAACAGGGCACAGAGAAGTAGCAAATGACTTTTTCATACAGTCATAAATTACTAAGTTCAGTTACAAACAAGGTTTTTAAGTGTGCAATATGTCTGATGTCTCTGTGCAAATCATCTTCTGTTAGGAAATCAAAAGCTACTGTTTGGTATTAATATTTTTTCAAGATTCACTTCTAAGGAACATGGGCTATTTAAAACGAAATTGGCAAAAATGACCTAGTCATGCATTCATTTTCATAAACTTTGTTTTATCAGATAGAACATTCTGAATTAAAGATTATCTTTCCTGCACAACATCACTAGAAAAGAAAGCAAAGCACCTAGAGAACTGCAGCTTGTCTTTCTAGAAACAGTCCCCTTTTCAAGGGATTATGTTTCAGAATGTCTTCTTCCGCAAAAGACAAGGTTGGCCTGATCATCTTTTTCCTTCATTTTTGCTCAGTCTCAGAGAGGCGCCATTAGGTATTTGCACCAAGACTCAACTCTTCTGTGAATGAACAACGCAGGTTGAAACAGAAGGGAGGAGGAGCACGTTTCCAACAGGTGCCCTGAGATTTAGCCTGTCATCTTACTTTCATTTCACATGCAGTACAGCTGTATTTACTGTGCCATTCCAAGCATTAAAACACCATGCATTACAGACTCGTGCTATATACCTTATAAATTGTGCTCCAAATTAGTAAGCTACAGTATAAATGAGTAACTAATGGTGTACTTGCAGCACAATGTTTACAAGGTGGTTTTACAAACGAAAGCGAAAGCCTCTTAAAAAAGAAAAAGTATGCTTTAAAAAACTACCTATTACAACAACAAAATCCAGTGGAAAGTCCCTAAAAAAATTTCATATGATGCAGGCAAATATTGTTATTTAAGCCTTGACTCCTTCCAATTTATTCAATGCAAGATGGACAAACATTTTAAATGAAAGTTAAGGAGCCTAAAGCACTCTCTCCAAAGCAAATACTAGTTACATACTACTGAAGTGTGGAGAAACATAGTAATAGGACATTAACTAAATGAATATCTTCATTGTGCTTTCTTTATAACTGTAGCTTACTATATTTATGAGGACAGCACAAGAAACAATTAAAGGAGATTAGATCATAACCATGTTAAATTCATTCAATACTGAGAATGACAGTAAAATGTAACTCTATTCGCTGTTTCGCCAGTGGCCTAATACACCCTTCTTACTCCTTGCTTCCAGTCCATTAGCCATAAAGGCTAACACAAAGCACAACACAGCCTCTTCCTGCGTACCCATCCGCTGGGCATACCCAGGGCTAAAATGAAACACTATTCAGGAACATGTAACCTCCCTACACAACTGCTGCCTGTTCCTTTCCTCTCCTCATCAGCTTCTCCCAGTTATAACATTAGAGCTCCCAACAGCTGAAGTCCACCTTTCAGAAACTTTTAATCAAGTCTACAGCCTTTTATGGGTCACTATTACAGGAATCAAAACCAAAAAACAACATTAGAAATACTGCTAAACGATACACTAATATTTTTCTGAGGAAGAAATCATTTTGGTAACCGTGTTTTAGAATAGCAAATTCAATGAAGAGAAGTATTTTCTTGGAAAAATACCTCAGGCTTCTAGTACATGCAAACAGTGTACAAAAGTAACATACATAATAAAAGATATAAAATGTTGGATGGATAATTCATTAAATCACATCGCTGTGTACCATGGGTTTTCTTAACTATTTAAGTAGTAAATAATATCTTTTACCACTTCCTGTTGTAATTCATACTTCCATATCATCCTCCTGCCCTTTGACAGAGGCTCTAAAGAGAGTAATGATTTTTAGACATACCCAAGAGAACTAACAATCTGTAACCCTCTTCTCAAGGCTGACAAACATTTATGAGCCAATGTTCCACTTAGCTTTTATTATTGAAAAAGTGACAACAGCCTAGAGACCAGATATTTAAAAATCATTAGAAAAAATCAACTTGGACATTTACATATTTTTCAGACTACACACTTCCCAGTAACAACCAATATCACAGCTATCACAAGGATGAGAAGAGAAGGCTTGACTACTACTTTTGTAGTCTTCATCTGTGAGATTCTCTTCCCTTCTGAAGAGTTACCCCCATTTATAGCTTTCCCTAAACACCAAAACAGAAGAGGTGGTACAAAGCTGCTGTATCCAGGGGGGTGGACAGCCATGAAAACCATCAGACTTATGCATTGGCAAAGCTATGGAGGCTGAAAAGGCAATGAAGTATTTATAGACATAATCATCACATTGTATCTGTTCTAACATAAAAGGTTATATCTGCCATCTGCCACAGCTATGATAAGGTAGCCTGATTTTTAAAGCAGTTTAAGAGATCCAGATATCATTTTATCAGCATCAAGAAATAGTATCTTGGGAAAAACTGCAAGGGTTCAGCAAACAAATCATCTTAGCTGCCTAGTAACAGGGAGCTCCAAAAATGAGAAAAAGGTGGGAGTTAATTTTTCTTAATAATTAAAATCTCAGTTCTGTTACCTACATTATTTCTGTGTCATGGAAAGTTTTTATGAAAAAAATGCAGGGGAACTGGAGACTGAGTTTGATTAGATGTCTGAACAGTGAATACTTAAGACACATGGTTTATAAATGTCGTTATAGTCTTGAATGCATCCTGTGTCACTCAGGATACAAAAAGTCCAAATTCAGAGAAGAAAGAAGATTCATTGCAGCCATGGTTGGTATAAACCCAAGACCTGGGATCCAGACTCAGGAAGGAAGCATGAAATTCAGTTATAGAAAACAGAGAGGAAGAAGAATCCATCTCAAAGGGAAAAACTGAAGCATCACAAGGGTAAACAAACCTGAGGTGGAGAGCAAGGCTGCCACCTAAAGCATCTTTAAAGCTGACTTACACCAGTTAACTCTGCAAGATAACCTCCAAGAAGTTCAGTGTTACCAGAGCTACCTTCTCAGCTTATACTAAGTAAGCTCTACAGAGTCTTATCACAAATAGCACTCTAGAGGCAGAATACTTTTGAAGCAGCCTTTTACTCTCCACAGCCAAGAAACGCTTCAAGAAAATCACAAGAGATAGAACACGAGACTGACGCATTTTCTTATTTCTGCTTTTTAAGGTTAGAGTCATATTGCCTAACTTAGACATCTACATTTCATCACTTCAAGATCCTTTTATAGTTCAAAGAGAAAGATAACTTCTTTAGAGCATGATTCAGCTGCTCTGTTTTAGATATAGCTTAAAGAGACTAAACACCTAAAAGCAGTCCAAACAATTGCCATAGATACCAGTATCTCTATTTCAAACATCTAAACATCCAGCCTCTGTGCAAAGGTTTATAATCAAGAATGTAGCCAAGTAAGACTAAGTACAATAAAACATGAGAAGTTTTTGTTTGTTTGCTTCTTTCAAGTCTGCTACCATTTAAGGAGAAATCAAGTAAGGACATTTTCAAGTTCTGTATTTCAAATAATTTCACGAGCTAAATCAGAGAAGGATTTTATCATAACAAAGTAGTAGACTTTCTCCTAAGATATTATTAAAATGGTAAAATACTAATGCTGAATATAAATTCTAATATCACAAAAAACTTGAAAAGTTGCAATCCTACGCAAAGTGCATTTTAATGTTTTTCTTCCAATAATATGTCATGCTGATAAGCGCACAATCAGTGGCATATGAGTAAAAACTCATTTACAAAATGCAGTTTTCCCCCAGTTAAAGCTAACACATAATACTACAGAAAGATTTAGAAAGTATAAAGAGCATCAGAAACGTGATTTCTCACTACAGTAGTTCTTCATCTGGAATACAAAAGCCAAATTAAGCCATCTTAGTCTTAACTCAGTTTTAAAACCCATTCCCTCTGATCATTTCCAATTCTTTCACAATGTTGTTTATAAGTTCAGGTAAGAGAGTTGTGGAGAACTCCACACAGAAAAATCTTATAAGGTGACCTACATGCCTTTATTTAATAAAACAATTTAATACCAAAATCTGATGTGGTTTTAAAAAAGAAAATGCCTAAGCAGATTTAAAATACCTCTTTGTGATTTAAGTGTTCACCACAAACAGTTTTGTGAGATTTACATTCTAAAACATTACTTGATCAAACATTACTGTTTTTCAAGCTAGTAATACCATACACAAAAGAAACAACCCACATAACTATAGTTAGCTTAACAGAACAGCCTCTAGTGTATTTAATTACTTCATGAATGTTACACTCTTATATGACTGAATCATAAAAGTAGTCTAGAAATTAATTTTGCCACAGACGAGTTCTCCTGCAGATTTTCAGCTGATTAGACTCAGAAAACGTTTTAACTTTGTCTTTAACTATGTCTAACTCTGTCTTTAACTGTGTCTTAGTTTTAACAGCTGGATTTTTTGATATTTTACTAAAGATCAAACAAAGAGAAGAAACTTGAGGAAAACAAGTATTTGCTTTTTATCTTTGTTCTTCTGTCTGGGGGAAACTTACACAGTAGTGACACTGCATATAATGAAAACATACAAATACCTCCTGAAGCTCATATGAACACTGAAAGATGATTTTATAATATTCAGATATTGAAATACAAGAACAACAAATTCTCTTAATATTTTATATCAATGGTACTACATATGGCACTACAGTCCCCCAAAGAGTCAATAGGCTGAAAGTATGAATAACAACCAAGGCATAACTAGCAAAATCATACAGACCAGCTACCGAGCAAGCACAGCTATTTTTCACCAGCCATAATTTCCAAGACACATTGTTCACAGACACCTGTGCTACAGTCACAGTGACACAGGCGTACTGAAGCTCATGCTGAACTAACCAAACTCAGATGCTGATAGCAGGCTAAATACAGCAGTAGTGACAGGAGGCTTTGCCAAGAAAATAGGCTGAATAAACCTGTGCTGAGGTTTACGCAGATAAAAAAAGAGATTAAGCTGCCAAGTTTAACGAAACCTCAGGTATGCTTACACTGCCGTGACTGCAGTGCACTACGCCCCTCGTTGAAAGTTTGGGACAGGGGATCCGTATTGCATTTTTGTACCAAAATAAACCTCAGCAGGCCCTAAGAAGCTAATTTTGCTCTACAAGTTACCAAGACTTACAACCCAAAAAGTAGCATTTGTTCTAGAAATTCAGAAGGGATAAAATCCCACACGCATCAAAGTCGGTAGAAATTTAGCCAATAACTTCAGCTACAGCTAGCTTTTGCCCTATCTGCATTTGGGCATTTTAGCACAAATTGTCAAAAAAGAAAGAGGATGACTATGCACTGTAAGGTCAGAAGCAATAACTGAAATTAAAAAAAATTGTACCACAAAACTATACCATACTTTCATATTTTACAATAAGAGTTTCAATGCAGTTTTCTTATTATTTCAAACCATGAAAATACTACTCCAATTATTTCTACAGTTGAACTTAGGACACCTAGATATTATATTCTACTTTCCTACATAAAACAGTAGTGTAAGATTGCTGAGCAAACTGATTATCTTAATTACAGATATCTAAGTCACTCAGTAGAAAAACAGTCAGCCTGAAAGAATTAGGGTATTTATCAGTAAGTGGAAACCTTGCAATCACATTTCTCACCCATGAAGGAAAAAGGATGAAAGAAGGCAAGTAGGGTATGGACATGGCTTTTTGGAATATGGCCAGGTTCAAGAAATATACAGAAGGTAAACAAGTCTGGTGTGCTCCTTCCCCTGTTCAGTGGCAGTTTTACAAGTTTGTAAACCAGTTAACACATTAAAAAATTAATTACAGCTTCAATACACTGTAATATACTAAAATTTAGCTGCTAACCTAAAGAAAGCATGGCATTCATTTAACTTGAAACATGGAAACATGAATATTTTTCATGTTGAGCCATGAAGGTTGTTAACCTATAAGCTTAGACACACTTACAGAATTTCCATGTTTCCTGGAAATATATATTGTCCATGATGTGTACATACTAGTTCAGCACTCAATTGCCCATTCTTACCGCTCTAACCTTAGGAAGCTTTGCAACATTATTCCTAGCAGGAGAGATTGATTCATTTTGTTTAGTTTGGGGATTTGGATGGGGGTTTTCATGGCAGTTTCTGAAGTAGTGAAATCAAATCAGTTATTTACTGGGAACAATTCTCATTAAGATCTGCAATAATAGGCCTTACAGTGTCTCAATTAGCAATTGTTTAAAATATGCACTTAATGAAGATTTTATTACTTGCATTTATTTTACATTAACCTACTAAATAGCCTTTAAAGTGTATAGATAGAAAGTTTTTGAAAGTAACTGTTTAAGACATATTTACACAAAACAGAGCAGAGCAGAGAAATCCAAAAATATGCAATGACTTATACTCTGGGTATCAATTGAAAAAACAAAGTTTTACTAAAGAGTAAAAAAAGCATCAAGAATTGAGAAGGCTAATAATGATCACACTACTTAAAAAAAAAGTTTCAATAAATGTATGTAATGTGACTTGGTACACCAAGTAAATCATGCTAAACTGCTGGATATTAGATGTAAACAGCAAGGCAGTCTGAGCTCCCATTCTGCCATATAAATTTATCTTGCACATGAAAACTAAGCACAAAACATTGACTTGTTAAAATTCAACCACATTTGTTCAGTTTATACAAATATTGGAAAAAGTTTTAACCACATTTTTCATTAATTTTCATTGTGTTACAAAAAATTTTGCAATAATTCCCTTAACAGCAATGTTTAATTTTACAAAAAAAATAGGTTTTTGCATCTTTGACAGCATAATCTGATATTATGCTAGATACACAGTACATACCTGCGTACAATGTACATGAGTCACAAAAGCAAAGTATTTAAAAACTCCTTTCAAGCTTAGTTCTGAAGGTGCATGTTACCCAGCAACTGGAAGAAAAACTCACACTGATCAATCATCATCTGCTTACACCACCAAGACCAACTTATGTTCATATTTGATCCAAATAATTATTATGGTAATTATTAACCACATTTTTTCCCCATACAACAGTAAGCCCCAAGACACATATTAAAATAAATTAACAGAAACAAAAAGTACTATTAACTTCTTCGAACAGAATAAGTAAGGCAGTAAAAAAATTGTTACTGGCACAAAACAAATAAGGATTATTTGTTCTTTGGGACATTTTAAATGATCTGTTATAATATTTAAAATTTATAGCCATACCACTTAAACAGTTTAGTAAATAATTTTAAACATATGCTTTCTTCCATAGGTGCCATCAGAACTTAAAAAAAAAAAATGCTACCTCAAAACAAATAAAGTGTGCTTCTTAACATTCTTAATAAGCATTTTGTCAATCTTGAGAGCTACAAGTTCTTAATGAACATTTTTCAAATACTGGACCACAGTATCAGGTTTAAAATGATTGCTAAGACCACCACTTTCTGTTTAAAATGTTAATTTTAAATTTGCAAAAGGAAATCTTCAGAGTTCCTGATAATCAGCAATGCCTGAGCTGAATTAAATATGCTTTACCTGGCAAGGACAGGTTAAACAGGTTCATAGTTGACCCTGCTTTGCACAGGCAGTTGGACAAGATGACCTCCAGGCATCCCTTCCAACTTCAATTATCCTATCTTCCCATGAAATTTAGCTAGCCTGTAGGTTTCTATTATTTCAACCCTATATTTTAATTGATATGTGCCTTTTGATTAACAAACACTCTTTTAAAATAAGCTATGTTTGTGAAGCTATAATCAGATCTTAACCAAAAGTTTCCAAAGGGAAAAGTGACTGCTAAAATCAAATACCAGTTTAACCAAAATTATGACAAGTGGGAGAAAACAGCAGATAGAGATCCAGATCAAAAGTAGTGAATCACAGAGCTTTGCCATCCAAGAAAAGCATTAAGGGGTATGTTTCAGAAAGATTACAAAGCGATTTAAAGTTCAATCTATGCTGCAATCATTTAGAAAATTTAAAATGTTATAGGTAAAAATGCAAACCACCTACAGTACTGAGCAATGGTTCTTTGCTAACCCTTAGGCAGGTTAAAGTAGGCTTTTACTCAAGGGATTTGAAAAGTCCAAAATAAGCCAACTAAGCACATTCTAGTATAAAAATCTAAATATGAAATAACCATTAGCATCTTCTATTCACTTTTTAATTTCAAGATGTTCTAAAACATGCCATTAAAAAAGTTACCCAAGAACATGCTAGTTTATGGACAGTTATCAACTCTTCTTTCACAAGTTCTTTAAAAATGCTTAGTAAAAGCTGACATTAGTCAGCTATCTACCTCCTTCTTCCAAGTCATTCCTGTGGGAAGCAGAAACTTAGGTAAGACCACCAGCAAGACACCCTCTATAAGGGGAACAGGCCAAAATACACAGCTGTTGGAACGCGCACAGCAGTACAAACATACACTAGTTAGAAGTTCTCCAGTAAAAGAAACTCTTAAAGAGGGTGAAACAGGCAGAGTCCAGTACAAAGCTGGTAAGGCACGAGAAGGAAGAGAATGGAAAAATACGGAAAAAGAGAACAGGAAAAAAGAACAGGAAAAAAAGAAAAGCAGGAAAGAGGATTCTCTTGAGTTCTTCGAGGGGCTGCGTTTTAGCTGGGTTTCTCTGTGCAATGCCCCAAACGTTATGGTCTTGTGCCCCTGATCCTAACTGAATCTGTGTACAGCCCCTGAGGTACTTCCAGAGCTAAAATTGGGAACAAAGACATGAAAATGTGGAACAAGAGGACAGTATGGGTCCTCTCTTTCTCCCTTTCCATCTACATTTTCCTTCCCTCTAGTTCTTTCAACTCTTGTTTTAGTCTATTAAAAAACGCTTTATACAAACAACTGAAAAATGTTTAGGTGCAACTGTCACGTACCACTAAATATTGGCATCTCCACTTATCCCAAAGTTTGTATTATGATAAGCCAAGCCACCTTTTATCACCAACACGCTTTTTGGGACAGGTGCTCAGATTTTTTTTCTATTTGTTCACTAATCTTCCTGAACTAATCTCCCAACTCTGTATTTATTGCCTCAGATATGATCACCTGAATATCAACAGCACCAATTCAGCTTAAACTGTAAAACAGCTTAGCATTCAATCCCTTTTACATCACTGATACTTCTAAAGCTGCTCTTTATGTACTGGCCGTAGCCCTAGTACATAAAAAAAATCTGATGTCATCTGCATTCCACCGAGGGTGGAGGCAGGCAAACACTTTCTCAAAGTGATTTCCCAAGAAATCCACACTTCATAAAACCAAAACATCCTGTTTCTATAAACAGAATTGTCATGCAACAATGTTCTAGAACAGATATTCAAGGAGAAATTCTTAATTTATTTAAAAAGCAGCTTCCCTGAATTTATTTGTTTTAAAACCTTCAACATTAGAACCAACCTTTCTTGTATGTCCCTAATTCATATAGCAAAACACAAAAGGACATGCTTAAGTGTTTGCTGAAGCAAGGCCAACAACATAAATTACAGTGCTTTAGAAAGCAACCAGTGGACTACATTTCTTTCTTATAATACAAATGGTTTTCTGAGTCAGGTAGTCCATCATATTTTAACCCAGAAATGAATTTTTTAAAGGTCTTCTAAAAAACACTCATGGTTTCATTTATCTTAACAGGAGATTTAAAAACAATGAAGCAGAGTTCAACAGCTCAAATTATAGTGCAACCAGTTAATCACTGCTCTCTGCAGATTGTCACCAAATCACACTAACTTAAAATAAGGATGTAACATTATTGCAAAAAAAAAAAAAAAAAAAAAAAATCCTTGGATAGCTTAAAAAATATCAACAGAAGTTTAAATTCATATAACACTGAAACAAAACATATTCTATAATCTAATACACTGTCTGCTAGAAATGAGCATTTTTTTTGTTTGTTCATACCAGAATATTAGTCATTTTGACTTGGTTGCAGAGTGTTAATCCAATGCCTAGTCAGAGAAACTGAACAATATCCTCAAGAAAGCAGGTCATTAAGCGTACCGTATCATGGGATTTTTAGACATATTTGTTTTCAATCCAACACCATTCAAGATTTTCCAGGTCTTCTCCCCTAAAATTCAAATTCATTGCTGATAAAATCTGCAGGTGACAAATGTTAATGGTCCAATAAATAACAGCAAGGACAAGTTCTAGGTATGTGAGGGTCTGGGACACTTGGCAGGCTAGACAGAATCAAATATATATTTAACCCTGTCATATGAAAGCTTAAAAAAAAGAACATGGAAGCACGGAATCATAGTGTTGGGAAGCAAAAACATAAGCTTGGAGTGATGATAATCACAAACCCACACTGACTCCAAGGTGCACATGACTCCCACGAGTGTTTGGGTGCACTAACAGCAGAACACATTGCATCTACTACTGACAGTATCTGCAATGCACCTCATGAATTGCTGTGTCCAATCCTTTCCTTAATTATTAAGTGAAAAACAATAAAAAGGTTAAAGCACCCAAAATTCACAAAACTACAAGATTTGGGATCTGAAGTCACACTTTACAGTAGAAAAACAAAAGGTTTTTCTGCTTAGGACTGACTCCCCAGCCTTGCGACATTCCCTGCAGCAATGTAAGATATGAGCAGCCTCAGTTCCCCACCCCATTCCCCATTTGAGGTCACCTTCCACAGAAGAGGGAGAGCAGAAGGAAGCAAGTGCCAGCTCAACACCACACTTCACAGTTAGCTTAAATCCAACTTCAGTACCCTTTAGCTGTCACCCTGGCTAGATGGGCGGCACCTTTTAATGGAAGGCTAGAGGGACAACTGCAGTAACATCAGGAATTACAATAATAGGAATTACCCCTCACTAGTCAAAGCCACTAGTTTATTAAAGACAAAGTTAAAAAGTAGTTTATAAACAACTGCAGAAAAATAAATATCTGATACAGTGGATTAACTGTTCTAGCAGTTAAAGAAAAAGCAAGAACAAATGGTCAGAAATTGACGTTAAAATGCAGAAGTGTGTGCAATTTCTCTTATTTATTTTTAAAGGAAACATGTAATTAATCATACTGTTATCACTGACATACTTTAAAATCAAGACAGTCCATATGAGCCATAAATTTTTGGGCTAGATACAAAGACTCAGTGAGTAAAATTTATGACCAGCATTAGGCAAAGGGTCAAACTGTATCAACATAAAAGTCTCTTTTAGTATTAAGATATATCAATTATTCCATGCTTCAACAAGGATAGTCCAAAAATCCTGGAATAAAAACAGCTGCATGAAATAAGCCAAGATACATCTGGTATAGAACGGCAGAAGTGACTTGAAGTGTTAAAGAAATTTCTCTAAAAGAAAACAGTTTCTGTTAAACCTTATTGCTGCCTACCAGTTTCATTTTTTAACATGAATTTAATTATATTATTTCAGGGAAAGACACATAGTAGTTACACTCACATATTCTTCAATTAATAACTTAATTAGAAAAATTGCCAAAAAAGTAATCTATTTCTCCTTATGTCAAAACCTCTTTTACACACATTAATTGGTCTATCCTCAGACCACTGCTATTTAATGTAGCAAGGAAGGATTTAGAAATACATGAAAAAGTAGACCGTACCATGTATGAAGTAGAGCAGATGGAACAGAACTTTTTAAAAAATAAAAGTGTATTTAAAACACACACAAATACAGTGCAATATGGTAACTGCACTAAGATTGGACACAAAAGATACCTATTTTTTTCCAAGCTGAATTAATTACAAGCAGAAGAATATCTACTAACTGCAAATATTTTTATTTCTCTATCATGAGAACATTGAAAAATAATATGGTTTTGCCATGGAGACAGGGAAGGAAGATTTTCAAAGACTGTATAACTCTTTCAAATACAATTAACTGATAAGCTAATTTATCTTCACTAATTACCAAGGGAAAAGTATTTTTGAACATAGTCAGCATGCAAATTCTATAAACCTATTTGCCTTGAGGCTGACAGGAAGAAATGCACACGTTAGACTACTGAGCCATCAAAACAAATAAAATAGTCTCCCTTACGGGGACAGCTGCATTTAAGACAACTGACGAGGTTTCTGATGAGTCCAGGTAAGCAAGACTTAACCTTTATAAAGATTTACCATTAGGTATGCTACAGAAGCTAATTTAAAATGAGTCATTTTCATAGGTGGTTTAGAAGAAAAGGATTTGTATTTTAAAAACAGTAAAGTTGAGGTGGATAGTCTTTGCAGAGTCAACCACTGGTTTGGCCATTTCAAATCTCTGCGACCAAACTTGCCTAGAACCTGATTTTATTTTGGTGTAATTCCATAGTACTGTGCTAACAAAGTCTTACACTACAAGTTTAGAACATTAAAAGCATCGATACTGATTTCTCAAGAGATTTTAGAGCAACTGTTTTATGGACGCTTATGAGCTATTTCTACTGTAGTAATGATTCTCATGCAAAATTAAGTCCATGCTGATCTCACAAAAAATGGATATGACTATTTTTATAAAAGTTTCAGTTAGAAGAGTTTTGCTTTCATGCAGCACCAAGTATTATTTCCACTTGTTCAAATATGAACAATTGGGGAAAAAAATTCTCAGATTTGGGAGGGAAGCAGAGGGAAGATATATCCAGCCTTTTCAGAATAGTCCTCCCTTTTTCCAGACCTTTTGCTAACACAAGATTTTTTCACATGTAAAGAGTTAGCCTGTCATTATTCTCTTTCAGGATTTAGACTAGTCATCACCCAAACCATTCAAAAATCATTCATAATCCTACATTTAATATATACAGACATTCATATATAGTCACTGGTGGATATTTATTCTTTTCATAAATGTTAGCACAAGAGAAAAGTCCTGTTCTGCAAAACAGCACCTTCACAGACTGGCTCTATTCCCCACATATAATCTCAAATGCAACGTTCATGCTTCAGTATTGTCATAATAATATCATGTAGCATTTCTTCATTTTAAAGCCTTTCCTTGCAGAGGCTAAACTTTACACTCATTCCTATTCCCCTTAAAACAGTACTTGTAGAAAAGCCTTTTTCTTTTTTTTTTTTTTCAGGCTACCATTGCTTGATAGATAAACATGGCTCACATTTTTCTGATAAACTGGATCTTGGAAGTATCACACGGCTACATCTCCCACAGCTTAACATTTAAGTGCATAACTAAAATGTTTCAGTCAGACTACCAATTACTGCAGTTATTTTACTACCACACAGAACTGCTCAACACCAAACTGAGCTATAAGATTCCAGAAGCCATTTTTAGCCTTGGGCACTAGGCCAAAAATAACCTTCTCAGATCTCTAGGAAGCCAAATGTACAAAGATATGAAAACGGAAAGAGGGACTACAGTACTTCTTGCCAAAATAGTGATTTTTTCCCCTAAATTCATACTCATTTATATTACCTGATCTTAACTGCTAGCAAATTTGTAGCAAGACTCTTTTAAAAAAGATTGAACATTTCTGAATCTTAACATCACATTTCTGTGCCAGATGTTACTATAAAGTGAGCTCTTTGTTTCTGCATTGTATTAATATGTTTTAAATCATTCTCAGGACTTAAGATCACAATGAAAGTTTCAAAGCTTGTACCTTTACTACTATCCCAACATCTTCCAGAAGACAGTTTTAGTTAAAATGCCTCAAGATCCATTCTTATGGACATCTTACGCTGTCTTGACTAAGCTGTAAAAATAAAAGCCAGGGAACCAAAGATGGATTCCTTTCACAGCTTTGTCCTCAATCTGTTTTGAGATCTGAATTAAGCCATTCAAAATTTCTGTTCCCCAGTTTTTCTAACCTATAAAACCAGGGATAATCCACATCAAAGAAATACCTGACTGAAAAGAACAAAGTTTGCAAGGTAATTTTTAACAGAAACACAGAACAAGGTCTATGCTAGACCAGTTAAAACTAGAAATTAGCATCTTTAAAGTTATTAAATTAACACTCAATATAATTACATAAAAGGTTTTTAAATTAATCAAAATATGAGGAATTCAGAAGACTAATTTCTCTTCTCTTAGATTCAGCCAACAAACCAGGAACTTTTAAAAGCTGAACGCAAACACATTTTAACATAAAGTAAAAGTTGCAATACCATGATAAAAAAGAATTTACCAGGGAGCAGCTGCCTTGTCCCCCAAATTCCCTTAAGATGTTGACAAACTGAAGTTAATATTGGATGTTTTACATTAGCTCATTCTTTCATTCAAATCAACAGGCCCACATAACTTACATCAAAGATTTTCTTCAAAGAGCTTGCCATAGATTCTTCTGCACTTTTTATGTTCAATTTGAATATGCGGGGGGGGGGGGGGGGAGGCAGTTCCAAAGATGTGGAAGAAACATGTCTATTTTTACAAAAAAAAGAGGTAGAAAGGAAAACAAACAATTTCAGAGTAATCAGCTTCTCCCACCCCCCCCAAAAGACCTTGGCAAAATAATGGATGAAACTAGACATTGTCAAATTAACATGGTAGCGTTTCATCAAATTTGAAAGTTCAGGTGAATGAAAAGATCCATTATAATACAACCAGAATCCTGTAAAGCACCTTGTTTCTGCATCTTTAGATTAAGAAACTATATCATCATCTTCCACCTAGAGATTAAGAGGTCAAAAACCACGCACTGAACAAAGTAGCAAGTATATTGATGATGCATAGAAATTACATAGTGGTATGATGGATCTTAAAATAAAACTGTAAACAGGGAAACACATAACATCATTTTAGATGGACCCTGTGAACAAATTTAGTGGTGCACCTTTCTTTAATCACTAGGCAGGGGAAAATAACACCTCTGGTAAAACTTGCAAGTGACACAAAGTGTGTAAGAGAGAAACAAAGACACCTCATTAATGCAAAGCAATCTGAACTGCTGGCAAATGCAACATGGGCAAACAGCAGGCACTTGGCCAAACTCAAATTCAAAACTTGGAAAAGAGAACGCAGGCAATACTTACCAAGTAGGGAAACAACACCATACACAGTGGAAGGCAAAAAAAATAGTTTTCTTGAACTGGGATGAACTCGCCACCACCAAGAAAACCCACAGAAATACACATCCCAGCAATACAACATCCGACAAGCATGAGAAACCTGGGTTTAAGTTTCTCCCAACTAATCACAGCAGCTGCTTAACAAATACTGCAAGTACCAACATCCCTGGCTGCTCTGAGAAGGCTTCTTTTTTCATCTTCGACCATAAATTCCATCTGAGAAGTCTTTATCACTGCCAGTATTCTTTAATTATAGAACATATGAATGACACTGTGTTCCTCCTCCTCCTCCTCCACTGAATAAAGACAGCTTTGCTGTTACTGTACTTGCTTTGCCTTAAAAAGACTGAATTGAATACATTCAGCTAGCCCTCACTATTTTCAAAATGCATTAATGTAAAGACGGCACTGGTACTACATGTCAATTATTCAATAGTTTTATCCCCTATTTATACTACATGTCATTACATTTATATCCAATTAACTACAAAAATGTTTAAAAAATGTAATTTTAATAATAATTTCCTTTACCATTACAGCAGTTCTACTATCTTTAAGTCAAGGTTTTTACTATACATGAACAGTATTATTCATATTCTTAGTGGCTTGCCTTACTTCCTGTAAGCCTCAAATAAGTAGGTATTCTTCCCCACCTCTTTCCTCAGATTAAGCTCTGATTCAATTTTCTTTTCCTACCTTATTTTCTGCCTCTTTTCTAAAACTTCTCCACCAGTTTCAGTGATTATCAATTTATCTTTGTACACATTTTATGAATCTGTTTTTTTCTGTTCACCAAACAGATCCAACTTGTCACTTGTGCCTTCCTCTTCATCACACCAAAATGCTTTTATTCATTTTCTCTTATATGCTTTTTTTATTTTTTTCTTCTTGACTGTCTGATACAGCACTACACAGGCATGATGCCACTGCAGATAAAACAGCCAAAGATGGAGACTTTACATGTTAAAACAAAAGAAACAAAAATATCTAAATATACACAATGATAAAACAAAGTGAAGTTTTGTCATTTGTGGTTACTTGCCTACTTCTGAAACATACTACTATATTATAATTTGCAATATAAAGAAATCAATGAACATGCTACGTTTAAATAATATACTTGAATTTTTCTGCTAAATTTAGGGTTCAACTCAAAAAAATTATTTACCTTAAATCCTCCACCACATATTAATGCCAGCTGTCCCAGCAGTGACTCTGTCTACCAGAAGGAAAGATTTATAGAGCTACATTAGTAGAAAAGGCCTGACTCTAGCCTGTATGGTTAAATATAAAAACTAGAAATTAAAGCTTTTACCAGTCTCACACTTTATAGCACTGCAGTTCTGGAAGGAAATAAAAAGTCTGTTTTTTTAAAGCAGATGTTTCAAGTCTACCTTGATGTCAACAACATCCATTTGGAAAGGGAAAGAAAGATTAGTGAGAAAAGTGCAGAAACAATGAGAGTGAGACATGAGACATCAATAATCTTTAAAACATTCGTAACGTATGCATACAAGCAGTTGGTGTATTTCAATATCTTAGCCTATTACAAGATAAAAAAAAGGTAACTGGCAACAAGCATCTTCTGATATAGTCATATTTGTTGACTACAAAGAATTCCCTCCATTCTACCAAGAATATTTCCAAACCAAGAAAAAGAAAACCACCATACAAATCTGCCTTCTCCAGACTCAAACACTACAATTCCTGCAAGTCGCACCTAGGGATGAAACCACATATCTACAGAAAACCAACAGAAAATGTATTCCTTCAGCAACAAAGGTCACTATTAACATTGTACTCAGATGTTTTGCTGTTGTTTTGCTTCTCGTAAAGTCCAATTCAAGAGCTCTGTCCTGATATTTAAAATCCTCAGCTACCCCCAGTAGCTTGCCCAGAAGAGCTACCTTACACTGGCTTCATAAAATTATCAACTAGATTGTAACTAAGGGAGTCAGAATTCCCACAAGTTCAGCTAAACATGAAACATTTCGTGGAGATTCAAAAGTGCGCACAAACCTCAGGTTCCAAATTAAATGCAAAACTAACTCTCATTTGGCTCTGCCAAGATCATCCTCTAACTCAAATTTTGTGTTTTGTTTTTTTTTCCCTTTAGAAAGTATTTATCCTATGAACTGGGATAGAAGGAAGGAAGATTGTTACTGCTATTTCTATTTTTAAGTAGTTAGGAGGTTTTCAGATATTATGGTGTTCTGCACCATACAAGGAAAGAAAGGGACAAAAAAGGCAAGCTGGCCAGCAAAACACCCTTGGGGAAAGAGGGCGGGGAGAAGCGTTAGAACTGAACTCTTCCCACAAGGAAGAGAAGCTTAACTCCTCAGTACCTTTCCAAAGAGTATCTTACAGGTACTGGAACCACTCTGATGTGTAGATGATATGCCACAAAATATGGTCAGCAGAGTGGAGTCTGAAGTCAGAAGACATAACATGCATTTCCACATTTGCCACTGATCTGCACTCTGAATATGGTGATAACGCTTATGGCTCTTTCAATTTTAAACATGGGAGAATGATAAATGGGTTTTATTATTTTTGTATTCTGGTCTCACTAGAATGAAGCAAAGATAGGTACCTACTTGGTTTCAAAAGTGCCATTTCAAGTATTTAAATCATACTGATTTTAACTGTGAATCTAATCTGCTTAGGAATGTTCATAAATCCTTAGAGATGGAGTCAGAAAAACATAGGTGGAATGAACAGTCTATGGGTCTGGGGAAGTTTCCAATCCCATACTTCCGAGAATGGTTATTACAACATGCAGAACATCAGTCCTTGGGTCTTGGTCGCTCTTGCAACTCTCTGCAAGTTGCAAAAAAGCCACAGGCTTTCCCTACTGCAAGCCAATGTTTGCTAAGCTTCCCAAACTGAAATTCAACAGTTAACCATTTCCTGAAGTGTAAGGCCTGTAAATGTCATGCATCTTATAGTCAAATAATTTTCTCTTTTTTTTCTTGTAATTCACTGTTCACAAAATTCTAATTATCATTATTAATGTAACTACTCAAGAAGCCCATTTTCCCTCAGTTTTGGAGACACAAAAAATATCCCAAACCACTATATTCAGCTAAGAATGTACAGCTCTCCTGCTTGCTTACTATCTTTTCCCTCATTCTTTCTCTTCTACCACTTCATACATTTTCCCTCACTTGAAACTTCATAAAGTTTCCTTCATTTTGTATGATTCTTTACCTTCTGACTTTGAATAATATCTTCTATCTATTTTCTTGTTCATTTCCTCACTCAATCCCATATTACACTGACACTCGTCCCCTTCCACTTCCAAGTCACAGTTCCACCGGGCAGATATTTATTGTACTTTGCCATAGTTGATCCTACCCTGTTCTCTTCCTCTCACTTCTCTGAAGTATTCGACACTCTACATACAGTAACTGTATTAACATTCACACTGCCCCTCCTGTTTTACAGATGTCTAAACCAAGATGTCTTTTATGCCAAGGACACAAAAGAAACAGACCAGGGGAAGGAAGAAGAGGAGACACACACAAACCACACAGGAACATTTGGTTTCTACTTCCCACAGTGCCTCTGATCACATGATTTACATGATCACTGCTTTAGTTTGATAAGGCTCTTTCATGAAGCATTGCTTGTCAAAAAAACAAAAAACAAAAAACAAAACTAGAATATGGTAATAAAGAGCTGTTCAGACAGATCACACTATTAAGTTACAGTCTGAAATTTGTATTTATACTGGTGGGCGCACAATGTTGAAATTCTATTCATTTTTTATGCTTGATATAATGAAATATTATATAACGCCCTCAA
The DNA here is from genome assembly GCF_036417845.1 of Apteryx mantelli. NCBI lineage: Eukaryota > Metazoa > Chordata > Aves > Apterygiformes > Apterygidae > Apteryx > Apteryx mantelli. Next base: position 33,697,076 of record NC_089978.1, read on the forward strand.
AAATAATTACATCCATAAGTTTTGGCTGTAGGATAATATTCATTTCCTCCTCTCCCCCCTCCTAATATACTTAGTATAGTATTTTTTGTACGAGACAGAATAAGTAATGTTAGAAATCTTCAATAAACAGAGGAAGGTTGTACAAAGGGTCTGACTGTCGAACATGAAGCAGAAAACAGAACATGATTTTTTTCTTCAGCTTTATAATTAAATGCTATTTTTATTGATATGAAGTTTGGATAAAATGAGCAAAATGAAAGCTTCTCAAGAAGGCTCATCCAAAAAATTGCTATGTAACCACATCATAAATTCAAGCTGATGAATTTAACATATTCAAGACTAATTATCAGAGAGAAATCTTAAAAGGAAAGAGGCACATGAAATCTCTCTAATTTTTCATAGTAATAATAACCAAATCCTTAAAGAAGAATGGGTTTGATCGTTCTTTTTTGGTTCAAATATGCATGCAGTAGAACATAAGAACTAGTCTGTATCTGTGTCGCTCTCCCCAGTGTGAACTGCATTCTTAAGCTGAACCAACTGAACATCTACTGTTATAATTAGGAGAATTCCCAGAAGTGGAGGAAGGGCTAAGTTAATAAAGGACCTGGAGAAAATTAGTGAGATTCAATTATGGTAATCTAATATACATATTTGTTTATAAAAAATAAAACTTAGGGATACTCGATCTTGTAGGGAAATAAGTTTTTATTAGCAAAGTAGACTAGAAATAACATATTTCAGCTGAACCAATATCAATCACCAAAACAGAAATATATTTTTCAGAGAGGCAAGCAGAAAACACTCAAACTACTGGGTACAAACAAATGCATTCCTGGACTAAACTCCAAAGGAACATAACTTTGAACTTGTTCACTTTTTTTCTCCCATTACATGATCCTGTAGGAAGCACTTAGATGTCAAAACTCAGATGAAAGTACCCCAAAAACTAAATTTAAAATTTTACAGGTGCAGAGATGTTTGTTTAGATGAAACAGTGATTTTTGGACCATCTTGAAAACAAATCCACAGTCATATAGTTGTAACAACCATTTCAAAGATGCTGCCAGGCTACAGGTTTCTTCAACACAGAACTGTCTGGAGAGCACAGTCCAGAGAGAAACATTTTTTTAAAAAAAAAAAAAGCATGTAGGATTTCTTTAGTATAGCGAGCTCTCTCAAGGATTGAAAAAAAAAAAAGAAAAATACACACACCTTCCAGAAATTCATACTAGCCAAACTAATGTTCAAATAATTCAATTCGTATTACTTTTCAAACAGTCTAACAAACACCTAATTGAAAAATATTTACTTCTCTTACATCTAAAAACAAAAAGAAGCAGCAAGTAATCCTTCCTCTTGTGCCTTCCCTACACAACTGAAATGAATAAAATAGACATGCACCAGAGACAGTGCCCAGAATCTGCCTTCAGAAATACAGCCAAAGACTACAGAAAGATGTTGAAGTGATACAGGCAGCCATGGTTACGCATTTAAGTAACAGCTTTGGGGCTTTTTCTTCCTCTTTTATAAATTAATATGCTTCTAGCATTCCCACTGGTTTTGAGGAATATAATTGCATACAATTACTTAAGAACTATATGATTACTGTGCCACTGTCTTCTGCATAACCCAGCCTGTAATAAAACTGATAAAAATAGCATTTATTATTTTTGAAATGGCTTTTGCAATGCATCCACACTGATGTGGTTTAAAACATCTGACTAAACTCAAGATACTTTACATAAAGGTTTTATTTTCTTCTAACAGCACTGCACACCATGCAAACTCTCTTCTGTATGCAACATACTGCCTGAAAGTTCAGCTTACCAGGTCACTCAGCTTTTGAGCAAACCTTTCAAAAGGCAATGAGGAAGGAGTGTTCGAAGCGTTGGAAAGTTGTACCTAGAATTATAGGATGGATCTCTATAAGCAAGATGTACTCAATGCAAACAAAGGTCCCAGAAGAAAAAAAGCATACCAAAAAACTGCATACATAGGAAGTGAACAAGTACAGTTAAAACTCTACAGTTACTAGGGAATAACTGCAATAGAAACTAGAGAAATCAAGTGATTCAGTCTCAGCTATTAGCTCTGTCCGTTTAGTAAATGCATCTATTGATATATAAAAATCTGACTTCTAACTTCAGAAAAAACAAATGTATGAACAGAGGATTTCAAGTTTAACCCTACTATCTTCCTCAGAAACATTTAAAGCACTCAGAATTTTTCCAGAAAACAGCCTTGATAGTATTTTATTCAAGAGTATCTGTAATCATCATTTTCTCAGTCCAAGAACACTGTCAGAATCTAATACTAAAACACTGTCAAAATGCAGACATGGTTTCAGTTTTCTGGAAACCCCCTGCTCCTCAGATCCCTGAACTCAATCCCCCAGACTAGTCTTCTCTAAACCATGGATTGCCTTTATTTTTCATAGAGATTAACCTTCCTTAGCAAAAAAAGCTTTAACAATGAATGACTACCCCTTCCCCAAACTTCAAAGTTTCAGGGCTTCAGAGACATATCAGTACATCAAATCTGAAAGTAAGAGCCACCCATTGCGAGAACATACTCCAAGTAGTGCAAAAAAAGCACTGTTTTTATACTATGTACATTTATGGAAAGGGAGCGAGAGAGAGAATTCCCGTCAAGAGTTTGTCCCAAGTTTCAGAAATCTGAGCTTAAGCCAAGTGTATCTTCTGTTTATATATTCTACTTATGTAATGTAACAAGTGAAAAGGAAATATATCAACATATAACTTAACTCACAAGGCAAACAATTCACATTAACTGGTTACAACAAGCTGTTACAAATGAAAACATAAAGTAACTGTAGATTAACAAACATAGTTCTCCTAAAAGGGGGCAAAGAGTAAAGGACTGCTGTTGCGACAAAATTGAGACATGGGCTGCTCTACACTGCCTTTTATATCAAGCAAAAATAGAACAAAAATCCCATTCTTCATTTAATTTCCTATTGAACGTCTTCTACGTAAACTCTGACAAGAGCACATTAATGCTTGAAGGCGAAGCCAGCTTTTTTCCTGAGCTCTCCTCAAAATAGAAGACTTATTAGAACAAGTAAGGCTGTAATAAGCATGTACTACCTACAACACATACAACATAGCTATGCACATACAACACTCAGCTCATGCTTATACAACACATGCTTACACAATGAACTGATACCAATATGTGTTCATTATCAATCAAAAAATTGTTTTGCAGTACATAAATTTGTTTACCAACAACTTCAATCAGTATTAGCTTAGACCAAACAAGCTAACTTTGTGAATTTCTACAATGCCTATCTGGTATCACAGGATGTCTTCATTAAACTACAGTTTTAAAAAACAAAAGGGAGGAAACCTCTTGTTTGGAGAGACAAGATGAAAGTCATTCTTCTAACTGCACACTGTTCCACTATCATGTCTTATCCCTTTCACTGTCAAATCTGTTACTGAGTTACTGGTTAGCATGGCAATTCATGTGGTTTCCTTCATCCAGTTTCCTTCATATTTCCTCTTTTATTGATATGAAATGGGTGTTCAGACAGAACACTGAAATACATTGAGAAAGAGCAAATGAGTGACAGAGCTAAAGAATGGTTAAATATGAAATCTACTGCACATCAGAGACATCATTCTGTTCCCTATAGGTAGGGATAGATACAAGTATGCAGTAAAAAAAAAACAGGACGCGAGGCAATGGGCACAAACTGAAACACAGACACTTCCATCTTAACATGAGGAAAAACTTTTTCACTGTGAGGGTGACAGAGCACTGGAACAGGTTGCCCAGAGAGGTTGTGGAGTCTCCTTCTCTGGAGATATTCAAAACCCGCCTGGACGCAATCCTGTGCAATATGCTCTAGGTGACCCTGCTTGAGCAGGGGGGTTGGACTAGATGATCTCCAGAGGTCCCTTCCAACCTCAGTGATTCTGTGATTCTGTGATTCTGTAAGTGGGTTTGTCTCTGTATACAGGAAGGCATACATACCCTCATACGCAGGAGTGGGTGAGAGTTTAGGTATGTGTTATCACATGTTTGCATGCAGGTATAGCACCTGCTGTTTTGTGGGACAAGAAGAATAACAAGTGGATACTTGTCTGCTCCTTCTCTGCTACAGCACAGCTATCTTCAGTAGGCAAATGGGGACACAACAGGGCATGTGGAGGCAGTACACTAAAGAGCTTACGAATATGCTAATATACTTTTCTAGTGAGGGTTTGTACTATTCTACCTAGAGAGAAAATATAAAGAATGGATGAGGTTCCTACCTCCTGCACATATAAGGGTAGGAAGAACAGATAAGACCCTTTGTGAAGGATTGGTCCCTTAGGTGAGAAACAACTGTGACTTCTTTTCCTGTTGGAAGGAGGGTGTGAGGGCAAGGTAAATGCAGACTAGATACGCTTCCCCTTACCCCTGCTATGTGCTGTGTTGGTAGGTCTGTCTCCTCTGCAGATTTATGTAATTATGGTGTCCCCCGCTGTAGAACATGCACACTGCATGTGAAGATAGTGATTCCTCCCCACATTTGGCTTGAAAGACAGCATTACATACAGAGATGGAAATATGGCTACATTACTGTAAGGATGTAAGAGTGGGATATGAACCTTCGCAGAGGCAAGTGGCATCTGTGAAAGTGAGCATACTCCCCAGGGTAGCTGCAGAGCAAAAGTGTTCCTATAGACATGTTCCATCTGTAGGGTGCACACAGGCGACACATGCAGCAGCATATGACTCCCTTGATGTGGTTACATGTGGATTTTAGTACAGCTACATGTGAACTGGGACCCCCTTCAGTGGCAGGTGTTTCTGCCTACACGCAGTGGGAAGGAAGGGGCAGCAGGTATCTAACCGGACACGCACGGGCGTTCCTCGCCCAGCACATCCACAGCGGGGAGGGCAGCTGCTTCCCAGGACAACCTCAGCGGGCAGTGGGGTGGCACAGAGGAGAGGCAGCCTCCCCCCGGATGGGGGGCCAAGGCAGGTGCGCGCAGCTACCACCCCCGCTCCCCCTAAGTGCCACGGGGGGGGGGGCAACACTGCCTCACCACCCACTATAAGCAAAAGCGGCCGTACAAAGGGGGGGACTGCAGCTTTTCAGCCATATGGGAGCGAACACCTACCTCACACACCAAGAAAAATGGGAGGAAAAAAATAAAAACAGAAATAAAAGGACGAGGTGCAGGCAGAGCTTACTTTCCGCGTGGGGACTGGCCACGGGACAGCCCACACCTCCCCGCAGGGATGCTGCGGGCAGCTCCCCGCCGAGGGGGCGGCGGAGGCCCCCGGCGCGGCCGCCTCCCCCTGCCCCCGGGGCGGGCACCGGCAGCCGCCCCCGCGCGCCGGGCCTGGCCTCACCTGCCCGCACCGCGTCGGAGAGGTCGTGGCTGAGGGCGGCGGCGCTGCGCGGGAACTCCTTCAGCTTCCTGCCGCTCAGGTTGAGCCCCCCGGAGTGCGCCGCCTCCTCCAGCGCCCGCTCCAGACCGCGGTTCAGCGGCGCCGCCGAACCCAGGGACCCGCCGCCGCCCGCCGCCGCCACCGCCAGGGCAGCGGCGGGGAAGGGCTGCGACTCGCCTCCCAGCGTCGCCATCTTCCCCCGCGCCCGCCTCGCCTCGCCTCGCCTCGCCGCTGGGGGTACCCGCGGGGCCGCCGGACCCGCCTCGCTCTGCCCTTCCGCCGCCTCCTCCTCCTCCGCCTCCTCCTCCTCCGCCGCCGCCGCCCGCTCGCTCGCTGTGGTGCTGCTGGTGGTGGTGGTGGTGGCGGCGCAGCCGCAGCCGCCGCCGCCGCCGCCGGGAGGGGGACGGGAGGGGAGGGGAGAGGTGGGAGCGCAGGCAGGAGGCGGAGGCAAACGGCCCCAGCGCGCGCGCCGCACGGGCCGGGCGAGGCGCGCGCACTGCGCATGCCCCGCCTCACCCCTTCACGCTTCTCCCGCCGGCGGCGCGTGGGAAGGGGGCGCACTGCGGCGCCACCTGGCGGCGCGGCGCAGCAGCGCGCAGCACCCCCGGCCCCTGCTGCCGCCGCATGCAAGGGAGCGGGGAGCTGCGCTGTCACTCGGGGCTCGGCCTGGCTTCCCCACCTCCCTCCCTCTCCACAGGTGCCGCGCTCAGTTTTCAATGGAATAAGCTCTTTATATATATCTTTTTTTTTTTTTAATTTCCCTTTCTGAAGCTTTGCAGAGCTGAGCCCAGGAGCGGGTGAGGACCAAGTCCTCATGCTTCCAGAGTTTGCAGAGTTCAAAGCTAAAAAGGGACCGTTAAGGCATCATGCATGACCTGTATTTACGGGCCATTACTTTTCACCCAGTTACCCTGCGCTGTGATCAACGGCTGAAGTTAAACCAAAGCCTTTCAGGCACCAGGAGGTTCAACCACTGAACACTACAGGGAAAGGAAGACAGAATTGCCGCGAGGAAATGATAACTCTCAGTTTTTGCAAAACAGAGATTTGAGCAAACTCAGCTGTTGCAACAAGAAACAGCTAGGGTGTTAGAGGTGGATTTCTTTAAATCATAGCATCAAAGCATCCATGAAAGACTGGGTCTTTATAATTAAGATATGCTTGGTGCAGCTCTCAGTATCAGCATTTTTCATTCAGATTTTCTGTGCTTTACCATTGCATCACTGCAGAAGTGTTGCAAGCAGCAGCACTTTTAAAGAGACTGCCCTACACGAAGGGCAGAGCTGAGAGGCTAGATGGGAGGGGGGGGGGCGGTATTTTCCTGTAAGTACATTTATACTGCATGTGAGGTATAGGCCCTGGACTGAATTTGAGTCCACATTCCCTTCACACCTACCATTGCCAGCTCTTCAGGTTTTACCCAGGGGTCTTGAGTTTTCAGCATGACAACTCCAGTGTCCCACAAATTTGAGAAAATTTCAAGGGTACTGGAGAGCAATTCTTGACACTGCTTCCTTGAGCAACCTTTGGATGCAGTGGAAATCTTCCCCAAGGAAAACAACAGGCACTACATCATCAGTTATGTCCATATATCACGTTACTTTTGACAAAGCTTGTCATTTTAGTTTGTTGGCGGGCTATTAAAGTAGTATTTCCCACCAATTTCCACCAGTCACAGCACGTTCTGGATTTGTTAAGAGGCTTGCTTCCAGCTTGCACGGAGTCTTTGCATCACTGCTGGAAAACACAAGGAAACAGATGAATGCTACATCTTCACAGTGTTTAAGAAAAGAGTGTCAAACAGTAGTTCAAGTTGAGGTAAATTGCGAATAAGAGCAGCTGCTAGGCTTCTCCTGTAATGGAAATTTGCAAAAAAAATGCAAGTCTAATAAAATAAACATTATCTTCTTTTCCACTGATAGTTACAGAGGTCTAAAAAATTGGAGGTTTTATGACTCAGTATATGACCTTGCACAGGAGATTTCCTGTGTGTTAAATTATCCATCATCAAGGAACTTTATTTTGAACCTGATTAATATGAAGAAAGAAATCATCTTCCAGCATCAGCTATTTACAACGAGGTAAGAGGACCGTCTTTTGGGAAGTCTTCCCGCCTGAGGGACATCGCATTCTTCCTCCTGCACTTCTGGTAAGACAAAGTGATTTCTAGTACTGGTTTTAATAAAACTAAAAGGCTTTTTTGTTCTTTCTTTTCTTCTTTGTCCTCCCAGGATGAGGACAGTGAGGGTACAGAGGCACCCTGGGCTCTCCTGGCACACGGTCCAGCAGGCGCGAAGGTCCAGGCTCCCCCTTACAGCAATATGAGGTCACAAGGCCATAACCAAGGAGCAGGTCTGGTTTAAACTGCTTTTTGCTCTGAACTGCTGAGGTACAATGCAGGCATGAGCTGTGCTTGTCAAATATTGCAAAGGAACTCCTGAAAGCAGCACTTTGAAAGATGTTACAATTATCAAGATTGTTGAGAAAAAAAAAATAATACAGCACTGAAGTTGTATTGTCTTGAGTCTCTCTTTCTATGCTTGAATGCTGTGCCAAATGTGACTCTGTTCCTAGAGATACAGAGGATCAGAAATTGAAAACACTAGGGGAAAAAAAAAAGAAATCAGTCAATCACAGCAACACTGAATTCCTGCCCCCATGCAGATGCTTATAAAAGGTTACCTGCTATATATTGACTTTCTTTGGATCACAAAGTGGGTGCAGTCTGACACTGCAGCTAAGCTGAGCTAATGGCAAGCTGTCATTGAAGGGGACCAGTCCATTCCTTGCCTCCAGCTATGTAGTCTGGCCATTTCCTATGTGATGGTATTTGCACTTGTCTGACTCTTCAATGAGCCAGTCTGGAGAGCTAAAGCAGCTGAAAAATTAAATCCAGAAGAAAAAGAAAAAAGAGGATGCTCTTCAGCAAGCGCACACAAAATAAAGCAGAGGAGAAAAAAACGCAGAGGACAGACTTATGGGTGTAGAAGAAGAAAAACATTGCAGTGATGACTGTTCTGCAAATCCGGTCATACATAATGACTGTGACAAAAAATAATCCTATCAAAGATGTACAGAAAGCACCATAGTTGAGGAAGACTGTGAGCCTTAGAGACATGGAGCAAGCTTCTGTCTGTCTGTGACTCTAAATTAGCAGAAAACAAAAGAAAAGCCCACATGGTTTGTGAAGATCAGAGTTTGTCTTATCTGGAGGGAGCTGGTGCATCACAAGGTAGAGTATAAACTTAGTACAGAGCACCTTTTCTGTATTAACTTGCTACAGGATTTTTTCAGTGTGCAGCAAGAGAGCCATACTTTACTTAAAAGTATAGAAATTTACCTCATGCTCCATGTGCTCTAAGACAACGCTCAAGAGGCATTAGCATGGAGTAGCTCATACATAGTCAGGTTACGCCAAGACTTACTCTGCAGGAATATCCCAGGCAGACAAGCTGTGTGGTACAAAGACAGAAACAACACATACACAATAAGTCAATCCAACTCAACACACACACACACACAATAAGACTCGACTTGCAAGACCAGCTCAGTTCGGTGCAACACAAAATAGCAGTCACAACGAAGAAAAGCCACATTACACATCCTTGACAGTATGGCTGCAAATAGCACCAGGACAAAGAAAATTATTAGATGAATTCCAAGAGTAAAATCACACAGGTTGAAGCTTCAGATGGGACAGATAAAAAGATACTCCTTCCAATTAAAGCATGAACTCCTGAACCTGCTTACACTATACCTAGGACAAATGGTTCATAAATAGATACCAGCAAAATGAATAGCCTGCTCAGAGCAGACAGTTTGCTGTAGCTTCCTTGCAGCAAAGCTGCTAAAGAGATTATCGATATGCTTTTGAAGGATCGGGATATCTGCCAGAAAAGGTATACCAGGAAAGAACTCAAATGAGTCCATTTATATAGCACCTGCATCACAGGATAATAATAATAATAATAATAATAATAATAATAATAATAATAAAGACAGCCAAGGTTCATTCTTGCATAGATCCAAGCAACTGAAAGTACCACCTAAGTAGTGCAGAATTATCCAGATGCTACCGATGCAGAAGCAGGACCTCACGTCTTGGTGCCAAGGGCTTATCATGACAAGCGTTGGGAGCTTAGGAAAGCAGCTCCCTCACTGTGTCCCGAGTCCCAGTGGGCAGCAGGCACAAAAACCACATTGGGTGATTGTTGGTGAGGGTCAGCTCAGCACCGTTGATCCCAAACAGCACTGCATATGCTAGCAGTGCTGGCAAGGTGCACAGTCATGGTGGTGATGCTGTACAGACACGGGAGCAACAGGACCGAAGCTGCGAGAGGTCATGACCAAAACCTCAGCTCTCAACTAAGAGGTCATGAAGATAGACCTAAGGGTAAACTAAAATCAAAATGAAACTGAGTGCCTTAGTATCTCTGAAACACTTGACCTGACTAAACATGTAAGGCAACCTAATAACATGCCCATACCTGAAATATTAATTCAGTTCAAAGACTGAGCAGCTGTAAGCTTACAGAGCTTCTTCCAGGCTTCCCAGATGACCTTGAAATGTGCAACCTGATAGAGAGATAACTATGTCCATGCTGACCTTGAATCCATTCCTGAAATACAGCTTCCACAGAGCTTCATTAGGGATTCCTGGGATTGTAACCGGGGTACGAGACTTGCTCTTGAAAAAGGAAAAGCCAATAGTTTTTGCACGAAGATCAACAGAACAAAGGCCTAGCTAAGCTGGGAAAGGGATGTCTTGCAGGAGTCTGCATTCATGAACATTTGTAACAGCATCTGCAAGGAGAAGAAGCCATCAGAGTAAGAAATAACCTATTTTCTCATAAAAATAGAGGAGACAATTGATTACTGTCACTAGATAATGAGACAGCATTTATGAAAAGATGCTGTTGGCAGTCACACAATGCCTCCAGTGTATGCTATTGAAATACTACAGTTAATATGTCTGCTCGGTGAGAAAACTATGCAGATCTGACTTCCTACCCCTAGCAGACTACCAGCGCAGACATACGGAATTGGATAGGAATACAAAATTCTCAATCTATTGCAAAATCCAGAAAATGCAAGAAGAGAGAAGACATCAACTAAGCCACCAGTTTCTAGGTAGAGCCTTGAAAGTACTAGGGGCACACAAGGCAGAGATTTGGTAAATCCCATATTTATGGCTTTGGGAAAGTCAGCAAATAAAATGCTTCATATCCCTCTAAGAACAGCAGAAATAGTGAGACCAAAGACAACTATGACCTGCTAACCAGTTGTGAAAAATACGGGGAAAGTGAAGGCCTAACAGCCAAAAGCAGCAGTGGAAATGAAAGAATACCTCAATTTAAGTCCAAGTCTTTTCCCTTGCAAACCACACAAACAATCTCTCTGGTATAGACAAGTTCTTGAGACACCTGGGAACTCACTAAGAGCAGTGAGCCAGCACCACCCCAGTGGTTGAAAACCACTCACCTGAACTTGAGTCAGGTAACTACTTTTAGTTTACTAACTCTGTATTTATGCTTTTCCCCCTCTCACTCCAGCCATGTTGTTATCACCAGTTGACTGGCAACAATAAGCTGGAAGGTAAAATTGCAAAGAGGGTATCAGCTACCTGCCATTGGGAAATAAAGCACTCATGCAATTCCTGAATGGGGAATTGCTTCCACAGAACATGTTAATAGCCAATATAATGCTTTGATCATACACACAAATATGGATTCCTGCTACCACCAGCATCTCATTATCAAAAGGTATTTCACCATCTTTGCTTTCCAAGATGCCTGCAGTCCCATTGGAGTAGCTGTCCCTTCACATCGCCACTGTTGTCACTGGAATAAGGGTTATTTGCTATAACAGAAGCAGCAGAATAAGATTTTTACCAACAAAGAGTAATCTCCTCCCTGCATGTCCTGGCAACACCCCAGACATCAGCAAGGATGCCAATACATAACATTTCATTGAAGACCAAGTCTTGCCATTCAAGTCACATGGAACCTCAATTTTAACTCCATCACTTTTCTTGGAAGTGAATCTGTATTTATTATAGAGAGGCAGATTTTGGCCTGTGGGGGAACGTTGCCTTGATGCACCGCCAAGGAATGCACTTGACTAGGAGGGGGGATACACAGTACACTTCATATTTCAAGAACTATGGGCTGCATGACATAAAAAGAAAAAGCATGTCTAAGACCAGCCTCCAAATCTTTTCTAATTAATACATGATGCTGGAGCAGGCGATAGTGTTTTGCAGATCCTGGGGTGCTCCAAAACAACTTGAATTCACATTCACCTTTCCTCTGCTATCCTACATGTATTATGGGACAGCTCTTGGAAAAGAGCAGCAAAGAATCAAGATCAGAGTTCCCAGTTTAACTGCAATTTATGTCCTCACCCCTTTCATAAAGATCAAGATGCTAAGCAGTTCATATTAAACATCCCAACAACAACAATTTTGATATAACTACCAAGAAATATAGCCCTTGCTTGTTTTGAGAGACAAAGACTCAGCTTGTTTCAGCATAAGCCACTAACACATCCAAAATAACTATAATAACTCTGCATCAATTAAGCATGTAAACAATATTTTAGAAACACTTTACTCCCAGTTAGCTACAGAATACAGCACTTTGTTTAAAGCAGTCTTATATTCTTTCAGCACCTAACAAAGCCTCCATCATGCCAACACTTGCTTAACCTTAAACATCAGCGGTGGAGGTAAGACCAGAAACAGAAATACTTTCTATGTTTACATGGTGCCTGTAGTGTTGTGTGCCAGAATGAGCTAAGGCCTCTAAAACAGTGTTTTTTAAGCTGGGACGGGGAGTGTGTGGAAGGATTGTATCCCCAAAACTGCACTCTGCAAAAGATAATGTCTCCAGGGCACTGCAGGGAGATCATGGGGGCTGCTGCCGAGAAACAGCGAGGCACAAAGGCAGCACAGCCCGCCGTGAGACTTGTCACCGTCCTTTCTCAAATCACACAACAACGTGACTGTGTCTCAGTCTTCGGAAAAGGAGATACTTGAGAGAACTGCAGTAGCCGACCGTTGTTTCGGGCAAGTTCCTCTTATATTTATTAAAGGAGGGCCTGGAGACCTCCATCAGACGAAGACCTCCTTGCACCAGACAGTGCAGTAGGATAGCTGCTGGGCAGGATCTCTTCCATTACAGGTAGCAAGTCATTTTTCATACACACAGGCTTGCACGGTTGGTGACTGAGTGCGTATGGTGAAGTAAGAGACATAATATCAAGGAGCACAATAATAGCTTCCCCTTGGGAGGAAATGGCATACGGTGTTTCTAGTAAGACTGACTGCAAAAGACAGCTCTGAATTTGTTTACGTGGGGCAAATCCAGGCTCTTGCAGCGCTGGGGCAGGCAGAACTCCTTCCTTTATCCCTTCCTCTTCTTCCTCCAGCCAAACACTGCAGGATGCTTTTCCCTCTTGCTGGCAAATAGTGTTACAGCCTGATCTTTGACGCGGCAAAATAAAGGTGATCCAGTTTGCTGCAGTGTTTCATATCCTGCTTGCAGCAGAAGCCAGGAAGGCACAGAGGGGTGGGTGGTGCTCCAACCAGTTTCTCACGGCAGCTTGGCTCCGGGAGGTGCTGAGTGTCCTCCCTTGCTCCAGAAGCTGCTGGGAGTTGAAAGTGCTCCCCTTTATGCAAAATCCATTCAGATGGGCACAAATCACTATATTCTCAATGTACATCTATTTAAGAACATCCTCACCTGAATGTCCTTTTGTGTTTTCTTCCTGTTTTGTCTGAGCCTCCTCCTTTGCCTAGTGCCTTCAAATGCTTGCTTAGAATTGATTTCTAACGCGCTATTTTTAGCAGTGGGAGCTGCACACTAAAATGGCATAGCTAAGTGAAGTGTACGTGGAGGGAAGGGGAAGGAAAAGCAATTTTCCACCCATCCCCCCGTCTGTGAGCTGTACATCTCTGTTAATATGTAAAACACAGAGCAGCTTGTACTGTCTGCATTACATGTAGTGGTTAGAATAGGGATTGTTTTTCCATGTGTTGCCTATGGCCCTGAAAACACTGTTATTACTAAAACACCCAAGCAGCAGTGCAAATTACTACTCCTCAGTGTTTCTAAATAAATGAAAGAGAAACAGCAGAAATGTTGTTTGAATGTTGAATAAAAGAGAAACAGTCCCTGGGGAAAAGCTTTCAGGGTTCTTGCTGCCATTCCCTGAATTCATTTGGGCATATAGATGGGAGGAAGGATATGTTCTTTACCTGTTTCGTGGGAGCCTATACAGCTGGCTAGGAAGGAGAAACACAGCTAGCAAAAAAAGTGAAACCAGTGTTCCCAGTACTTTGAAGAAAATAAGAAGTAAGAAGCCAAGTGCTGGTCAGGTAAAACATTCAAGGTCTTGCAGGACAGTCAGGCAGGGGACAGAGATTATTTTTATAGTAAAAATGGAGAGAGAAATTAGAGATGGTAATCAGTGCTTTACCAATTTTTTTTTTTTCTAAACATTCTCCACTCTGCATGCTTGCAAAGAAGCAATTGATTTTTCCAACATATTTAACTGGAAAATTGTCAGAGTGATTGCAACTGTAATGCAAGTACCTTCTGTTCTGAAAAGTTCCCCCTCTCTTTAATTTAAGTCCATATTAATAAGACATGCTTCATAAACTATGTCAAAAGTTTTGTTTTGAAGTCACAAATCACCTTTCTTAGTTTATGTACAAGCCAGTTCAAATTCACACAGCCCAACAGCAAGCTACTCCTGTCTTTCATCTATGGCCACTTAGTTGTCCTTCAGGCCTGTTAGTCCTACTGCAAATCAGAACTGGATTTTCCCAGCAAGCCACATATAGTGAAGTTATGCCTACTTTGCCATCCTATAACAGCTTGTGTAGCTGTGTTTTCATTCTCACTTTTAAAAGTTTTCATTTACACATATTTTAGTCATTCAGCCCACTACAACGTGGGCATACAAACTCAGACTTACAAGGTGCTGGGTTACCTCCTTTTGGGTTCAGTGAGAATGAAATGTGCCCTGGGAAGGCTCCTGGTACCTGAGAGAAGAGCACAGAGCTCACATGGTGATGTGCGGAGAGTGGGGGACTGTAAATCTCCAGGATTTTTCTGCCTTTACCCTGACAAAGAAGAAGCGAGGAAGATCTCTCTTCCACTTGGGATCTTCTTGCTCTTCCCACCTCTTTAGGAAGTTGTGGGCCACTTTTCACTTCCAAATCCTTCATTCTGACTTTGAGCCAAGGATGGCCGCGTCTCTAGGAGCTCACCTTTCCAGGGTGGATGGGCAGGTGAGACCAGAGGTACGTCATCCGCCTGAGATGGTCTAGGTGTCATCTCGCGTGGCTTGTTACACAGTGCCACGACTCTCACGCAAGCACTGCCCATTAATGCTGGGGCACTGAAACGTGCAGTCTAGTCCCTCGGTGGATTTGGCTTGTACGGGGCAAACTTCTACATCCCTGCAGGCCTTCCTTGGGCTGTCTCTGTCTGGACGTCTTCTCTGAGAGCCTGCCGGATTTTAGTCAAGGTAGTTCATTTCATTTTTTCAGTTCATTAAAACTGGGATTCGGGGAGGAGGAAAGATACAATGAAAAAATACAAAATGCATTTCTAGGCTGGATTGGAGTTACTTATTTACATACGTTAGGCACTTGTTGACAGCAGCACTGCATATTTCATTCACGATATCTCCAAATTATCTACTGCCTCAAACACATACTGACTTTGGTCAGGCCACAGATATCTAACCAGATAAGTAAATAAGATCGACTTCAAGTCAGGTAGTAGAGGCTAATTGCCAGGTGTGCCTCACATTTGCAACTCCACTGCAACAAAAACTCAGAAAATTGGCTAGTGCTCATGTTCTAAACAGAATACCATCCAGTATTAAGTTAAAAGTCTTAACAAATCTAAATATAATGTAGTACTTTTATCAGCCGAATGTAGAAGCTCCTTAAGGAATGGAATCAGGCTTGCTTTATGAGAACTAATTTTCATTAGTCTGTATTGACAGGTATTAATTATATTTGTAGATGTCAGTTCCTTTGAAGCCCCATGTCGTTTTTCTGTCATTCTGCCTACAACTGATGTCAGGCTAACAAGCCTATAATTAGTGGATCATCTCACTTACCCTTCAAATTCTGGCACAGCCTCGTTATTCTTCTAGTCTCCTGGAATTTAGCCCCGACTCCAAGGCATTTTCTTAACATCTATTTTAATTGCTAATGCACTGCAAGTCCTATATTATTCTCCTATCATACATATACAAATCCTGTTCCATTCTGAATAAAGAATATATTTTTAAATATTTCTGCCTTTTCTGCATCACTGATATTGATTTTGCCTACTGTTTTTAGTGATGGGCCTAAAACATGATCATGATTTCTTTTGTTCCCAATATGCTTTGAGTGCTTTCATATTATTCATAGCTCTATTTGCAGATTTGTCTCTGAAATCTTTATTTACTTGTTTTCAGAAATTAATAATTTCCTACTCATACTGATCATTCTTTCCCCTTTTTTATTCACTGTCAAAATGATGTCCTTCCAAAGGCTGATTTCCTTCCCTACTAAAGCAGAAGGGATGTTCAATCAAACACTCCCTCCTTGACAAAAGGGGAAATTTTTTCCATCTAAATAACCTTCTCTGAAATAAATTCCCATATTTATTTTCACTTCTCTACCTCTATTTTACCTCCCATACACTTTGCTCATAATTTCCTCCTGCTTCAGGAAATTAACTTTTGGGATAACCAATACAAGTATTATTGGTAGCTAGTACACAGTGCTTGCCTGTATTGAATGTAATCAGATCATTGGCCCTTAGGCAACCAAAGTTTTCAAGTATAGCCATTGGTTCCTTTTTATAAACAGAGACTGTAATATAATGCCAAAGCCAACAGCTAAATTAAAGTCACACAAATCATATTAATTCCAGAAGTTACTACCTCTTGAATATCTGATTTTGCAACAAAACACAGTGTTCTTCCAAAATAATGCTATGGGGAGGTAGGAGGGCAGAGAAAAATCTCTTTTTTCTCTTTTTTAAAAAAGCCTGAACATGTTGGTTCCCTGCTGCCTGATTTTGTTTTTACCTGCAAGGGTCAGCACCGGGGCTGGAGCTTGCTGACTCGCTGAGTGACAGAGGTCTGTAGGACCTCGGCACGTGTGTGACAGCAAGGACAGAAGGCCGTCCTCTGAGCGGTCCCTGCTAGAGAGGAAGGGCACCTTTCAGCAGCGAGAGCCACAGCTCTCTGCAGGCTGTATGAGCCTCTACCCACCCCCTCGGTTTCTCCTAGGCTTTGCGGGGGAGCGTGTGTGAGCAGCCGCACTTTTTTCTCTCCATCCCTTACCATATTTGACCTCTTCTGCTCTCAGACCTCCCTCCCAGCCTCAGCTCTTCCCCATTCCTGCTTCCTTGTCCAGTCCTATTTGTCAGTCAGTCCAAAACCCCCCTCATTTCCCCTATTCTCCCCTTCCCCTCTCCCTGCCCAAATTGCTCACGCATCTCTCCAGCCCTAGCTCCTTTCTCACCTGTGTTAAACCAGACAACTTCCCTCTCCTCACTGCCACCAGTTGGAAAAAAGAGGGCATTGAGAGGCCAAGAAAGACACAATCCAAGGCCACAGGAGCCCAGAATTGCAATTGTACAGTCCAATGTGAGTTGAGTCCAGTTTGGATGGACTCTCTAAGGTATTTCACTCACAGCTGCAGCAATCATCTACAGAGCCTGTGCTAACTGCATTTTTCCCCTAAAAGGGGGCCATATTTGGGTTTATTGTTCTGGAGATAAAAAATACACAGACATCATCTACCACTAATTTTCAGTCCCTCCTATAAAGCATGGGAGCAAACTGGAGCTCCCAAAATGAAAGACAGAAATTAGCATCACCAAAACAATACATTTTTTTCTAGCCACATTCTTGGAAGTAAGTGAACTGGTTTTTTTATTTATTCACTTAAATTTCAGCTAAATGAGCAGATGCCCAGAAGGGAAATTTTTGTTCCCAATTGTTGCAATTTGGCAAAGTTATAAGTAAATGAGAACAGGAGCCCATCATGGAAAGCATTGGACAAAGAACAATAGACAGTGACACTAATAATACAAATCTTTATTTTTAGGATTCCTATAAAATCTTTATTAAGTATGCAAAAGATTTCATTTACTTCTATGTTCCACTGCATTTACACAGGACCTTTAATTGAAAGCTCTGGGGAATCAATGAGAGCAAATAGCATCAATAAAGTGCAAATCAACTGCTGCAATGAAAAGAGGCTGAGGAGCTTTTGGAGGCAACTTTATGATAACAGGGAGGACATTCTGAAATGGCACTTACTAATTAAAAATTATTTAAAGGAAAGATAAAGCACACCAGAAATCTAAGGGAAGTAAAACCTCAATACTTTTGTTTTAGTTGGGTTCACATATCACTCCCCACTATGGTAACTGAGGATCTGTTTTAATGCATATAAAAAAAAAGAATAACAATGAGAGTACTGTAAGGATATGGACAAAAAGAGCAAACAGGGAATAGGAAATAATAAGAGAAATTTATAGGAATGACCAACTTGGGAGAGAGCATTGTACCCTAAGAATTATACAAAAGTAATTACACAGATGGAGAGAAACTTAGCAAAGAGAAGAAAAGAAGGGTTGGGACATTCACTTTCCATGTTCCAATAATCACTAAATAATAGAGCGTTAAGTCACAACAGATGTGCACCAATACAGTTCTCTTGCATGCTCAAGTGCATCAGAGCAGCAGCCAGCTGAGAATAGCACCAGTCACAGCCAAACGCAGCCCTGGCCTCATTTTGTGCAAGCTGAGCACAAGTGACTTTTTTTTTTTAAGTTGCAGGTTCCCTCTTCCCCGAATCCTAAACAACAGCAGCAGCAAAAAAATCACACGATGTCACTGGTCCTTCTGTCCATCTCTTTGTAAAGATGTTTTACATCTTTTAAACCCTTTCTCCTCTCTCTTTGAAGCTCAGCTACTTTTCCAGAAGAACAAAGCTACTTGTAGCAGACTCTTTCAGTAGGAAAACCTGAAAGTGGGCTATTGACCAACGCACTGTGCTGTATTTTTGCCTGAAAATGACTGGATAAACTCATGGAAGAGAAATCCACCAATGGTTAAGAAACATATAGAAAACATGTAAATGTTACAATGTTTATAATATATAAAAAACTTCCCTCTCAGGAAATCTCTGAGCTGTAAATAGCCAGAAGATTACTGATGAGAAATATCATATATGCTTGCCGTGTTCTTACTTTCTTTCCTAGGCATCCACATGTAGACATGGCTGGAGATAGGACGCTGGGCGAGACGGACCTGCGTTCTGACCTAGTAAGGCCAGTTCTGAAAAGAGCTAGAAAACAAGAATCTTGTGCTAAACAGAAACCTCGCAGCAAGGGTCTCTCTGCTCACCAAACACCAGTAGCAAGCAGTGAGCCTCCTGCAGTGAGCCTTGCCCTTGTGTGTCCAAAGCACCTTGCTCTCCTGAGCAAGGAGTTGTAATGGTTACAGGAACATTTGCCAGTGTGCACAGTAGTGTTTCCATTATGTTTTACTGGGGACAGGAGTGAGGGTTGCTTTTGCTGTTTTTTTTTGTTTGTTTGTTTTCCAACAATTTATCAAACAGGGCTCTGAGTGTTTCCTTCCATGGTCCTAACCATTAATGAATATAGATCTAGACAGGTTATTTGAAAGTATCAGAGTCTGTGCATGTTATCGTGGCCCTCTTGTAAAATTAGTTCCTAAATGAAATACAAATTCAGCATTAGCACTGGAGCGTCTTCTCAGAGAGCTACAATCTCAAGAATACTTACCTGGTTATTCTCGTTATGGTTTGACCTACTGTATTTATCTACCTTAGGAATTCAGCTACCTTCTTCCCTTTAGCCCACACCATATTTTTCTTGACAGCAGCCTGTCTCAGTGAGGTTAGGAAGTTTCATTTTACAGACAGGAATCTGTAAGAGCAAGGTCAAGATACTGTAATAGAAGTTAGACACATCAGTGGGGAGGCCTTCAGCAGAAGTTAGGCAATCATTCACATATTTTGTTTAATCTGGCCTGAAATGTCTTACCCAAAATCACAGAATAAGTGCCAGAACCCACCTCTGGGATGTCCCAACCTAATGTCATAGTGACCAGCTTCTCTTAAAGCACATGCAGTTAGCAACATCCTGACATGCATTTCCACATGGACTGACAGTGTTTGAGAGTGCTTAGCTTCAGGAACAACTGAGAAATAATTTCTTGTCAAAAAGTGTTGTTTTGTCAAAACCACAACTTTTTTTCTAGGGAAAGAAAGGAGTGTGGCAAGAAGAAATTTACAGTTTGAATTGTCTCAGAATAGCTGGACCAAAGTGGTTCAATAACTCAGCTTGGACCAGCACTCAGGACCCTGCTGTGCTTCTGCCAGAAGCAAGACCTTGAGCCACATCTCCCATACCACGAGTGAGAAGGTGTCCTGTATCAATCAGCATCTTATAGGCAGGTTTGAAAGTAATTCTCTCTTTCAAGAAATGAGAAACCTCCCTCCTGCTCAAATCCGTTGTGGCCACTCACTAGGAGCTGCAAATCCTGCTCAAGGATCAAAGCATTTTGGCTTGGGCTGACTGCTGCCTTAGCCAGCCAACTGCAAGCACCTTAGCACTTCAGCACTTCTATTCAAGGCCAGTTCAGTGCACCTCTGGTGCCCTGAAGGCCCTGAATGCAGTGTAGGCATATGCTCCAAAAGTGGATCGTGGTAATATGTATGATGAAAGCTAAATCATATAGCAATTATGCTCAGGATCTAACTTGTTAAACTAAGGTTCTCAGTGCACTTTGACACTTAAAAATGAGCCTATTTAAGCAGGAATAAGAGGTATGCAAGTACAATAGCAAAGACTGTGCAATACTAATTCAAAAGGATTCATGCTTTATATAGTCCCAGTGCAATTATTTTTACCTAAAACTTTAGGAAACCACCCAATCTGCAGCTATTAGCAAAGGCATTGTTAATAACTATACTTTGAGGGCAAGTTTCTGGTTTGACAAAAAATCAGGCACAAGTCTGCAGTGATGTCCAGTTCTGCTGGACATGTCTAAACAGATGAGCCCCTCTGTGGAGTCACTGCTTACTGGGATTGCAAGATACCTTCTGCTGTCAGCTGGTCCCATCCCACTGCTCTGCAACCCTAGCAACACAAAGACATGTTGATCTACAACATCCCTTCCTGCAGTCATAATTCCATTCTCATTACACTTCCACCTTCTTCCTTCTAGAGCTCCAGAGACTGGCTATGTCCACCCTTCTCAGGAGTATTCACATGCTTGAGTTGAATGTCTTCTGCAGAAGAGCAAGTTGGGGATCAGGGCATTTAACACGGCAGAACTGCAGGGCATAGTTTAGAGCATACAAGCAGGATACATCTAGAGATAGCAGCTTAGTTCTGAGTCATTACTGCCAAAACACATGGAAACAATGTTCAACATTTGTTTTTCCATAATATTTAATTCCACCGTCTGGGCCTTTTATCAGTAATGTAGATTATGAATACAGATAGATTCAGAACAATAGAAATGTGAGCCTGGGTACTGATAATCTCTTGTTAATTTTTAACACAGACAGCAACACAGCATTTAATTCCTCAATGAAAATGACTCAGTATCCATTTGTTTCCAGTGAGGCAGTTTAAAGGATATAATAGAAATAGATGTTCCAACATTCAGCATCTTGCAAAAGCTGGATTATGCGCATGCTTGGTTATAGCTGAATGCAGTAGAATTTGAAAATGATGGCAGAAATTTGGCAATCTTAAAAGTATTAATCTTCTATCATCCTTTGGATATTTTAAATCTACACTTTTGAATAAGCTTTGTTATTGCAAAGTTATGAGATCTGACCTATTAGACCAATTAAAGGCTAGTCTTTACACTTTACAATGATAAAAATTTTCTTCAAGTATTATTTATAATGTGCTTTGAGAAAAAATACCCCAAGTTTTGTTTGCCTCCCAAGGAAGTGTGGAGTAGGCAAAAGCAAGTAATACATGGAGAAAAAAACATGGATGCTGTTGTTGGCAGAATCAACAATACTGCTTCCAGCTCTGAGACCTAGAACATCATTTCCATATTCCTGTCTATACAAGAGATAGCAGTGGTTCATAATTAAAGAACTCACTGCTAGTCTAAGGAATGCAGTTCCATTATTTTTTGTACAGCAGCCTCTAGAATGGGGAAAGGTCATTAAAGGGTTAATTTTTATTATTGCTTAGCACATTTTTCAAGGTCCAAGACAGCAATAAACTTGCTTTTCTTGATGATATCCATATTGCACAAAAAATTAGCTTGAAACTCAAGCTAAAGGCATCCAACAAGAAATACTTTCAGTAGTTCATGGACCTTACAACCTTAAGTTTAGCAAATAAGTAATGCACATAAAAGAATGAAAATACATCCCTATTAGTATCAGATGCAAGTAGTAAAGAGCTTTCAGAAAGGAAATTATAAATTTAAAGAGAAGTAAAGGGCTTAGTCATGAAGTAGAAATTTTGGTAAGATTCCACTGCATGCAATGAATCTGCGGAAAACTTGCCACACACCGCATGAATCAAATACTGCCAGGAAGGAACAGAACAACTTCAAGTTCTTCCCCCTCATTACATCTCACAGTTGTATGCAGCAATCTTTATCTTTCTTACACAAGCATCTTATACTAATCTTGCATGTCTACAATATGTGGCAACAGGCTGGAGTTTTATTACCTTTTGAATGTTGTAACGTGATTCAGCTATAAGGAACACGCTTTGCCCTCTACGGAGCTCAGCCTGAGCTGTGGTGCCCTCCTCCCCACTGCTGGCAAGGGTGCGTAAGGGAGACTTCAAGATGGGACCGACAGGACTGAGAACCAAACAAAAGTGTTCCTATGGGAAGGAGCCCTGCTTTGCCGTCAGCTTTACGAGGACTAAGTTCAGCTCTAGCAACGGAAGTATTGGTCAGAGTTTAAGTGCTAATTTCTCAAATCTTTCTCCCAAGTATTCCTTCCAAGGCTCATTTTGATAGCTCCTGAGAAGGAAGAGCAGAAAGGTAGGTCATTGCCCTTAGGTGGACCCTCTCCATACGCCAAGGCTGCAACCACACAATACAACCCATCCCCAAATTTAATGCAAGACACTACAAGTGTCACCAAGAGACAGGGGAATTCCAATTACTTCGAGGCTTAACGGCCTCCAATGGTTGCTTTCTGCTGCAGCGCTGGAGAGAGCCACTACACTGATGGAGTCACTTGAGGAACAGCTGCTTTCAGTGTCGGTGACAGCTTTCGCTCTCCTATTTGTTCTGCCTCACCCTGTGGAGTTATCTGAGCAGCCATGCAGTGAAGCAGACAAGGGAACTGACTGAAGTTTCAAATAATCATTTTATTTTTCTTCTTCTGTGGGGAGGGGAGGTGGGACCGGGGAGGGGAGAAGACAGAATAAATGGTTCAGGGAAGAACAAAGAGCAATCAGGCTGGGTGACAGAGCTGCCACCTGCTAAGCATCTCCCAAAGCACCCTTGTCACACAGAATAGTGCAGCTTTGCTGGAGGGAATACCCTGTAGCTCCCCTAACAGACTCATTTTATCAGTAGGGTTTGGGATTTTTAAAATTTGGATTTTTATGGCACATTAAAAATCTCAAAATCTGTAGTTAAAACTACCTTAACTTAGCATTTTATTTACAGGATAAGGAGAACAGTCTATTTTGTTTTAACAACTAGTTTAATGTTATTTGGACCAAAGGCACTGATCTGTAGTAAACATAGCTGCATTTATAATTCATAAGCACAGGGAGCGCCAAGTTCCACTACGAGGACAAAGGTAAGATCGATTAGGTGCCTCAGCTGTACATTTCCATATGGTACCATGTTTTGTTTTGTTTTGTTTTCTGGTAAGCTGATCCTTTATTCTGCATTTTCTTGCTTTGCTACTTACAGTTTTACCATAAGGAAATTATTTCTGTAATTTATTGTAACCCTTGGCCACTTATTTGCATTTCCAACCATTGCCCCAGATGTATGTATTTCTCAGCTTTCCGCTTGGCTTCAGTTTTCCAAAGAATTTTCGGCTTTAATGTTCAAATAAAAATGACTGCTTAGAAATGTTTCAGCTCACTAAATGCTGGCTAAGGACTCCATCTGGCTGAATGCTCTCCTGTAAGTATTCACTAACAGACAGGAGGACGTGTCAGCTCCCCTCCCATAAAGACGGCCTGACAAGTTGTGAAAGGCTTTCTGAGCCTTGTTCACTGTTTGTTTGGGTTTTTTTAAACATGCAGAAAGTAGCAAAAGAGAACAAATTGCCTTATTTTAGTTAGCAGTGGCCCTCAAAGGCAGGACTGTAGTTCAGCATTGGGAATCTCTCACACAGAGTTTTCTCTCTAGGCTCCAGGATGGTATCAGCTCCGAGCGCTGAGACCTCTTCCAGCAGCAAGTTGTCCCATATAGGCAATTTGTTAGCTGGGAAATTCAAGATGACTCCTTGCAATATGCTGCCATTGCCAAAAAGAAGGATCCTTCTTGCACTCTAGATTTGGGCCTAAAAAATTTATTTTAGCTCATAAATTTTCAAGAGCAATAAAATCTCAGAGCTGAAGAAGGGAACTGTAGCTCGATCAAAAAGCAGCTTGAACTTTTTGCAAGTGGGATTTAAACCTGAGTCATTCTTTCAAAGCCATACTGTAACCAAAACTGGAAATAATCTAAAAAAATTATATCTAGACATTAGTTCAAAGCAGTGATGCAAGGTAGAATGATGTGGTATGACAAACAATTTTGCCCTTTTCTTCCCTTCACCCTGCCCCTCTAAAGCCAACCGTAAGTTAATTCGACAGGCTGTGGTGTACCAATTTGGTTATTAAATCATCATATGCCCAACTTCACAGTCACAGCTGAACCTGAATCAGAAATAAACGGGAAAATACACGGGTTCATACTTAAATTTTGCAGGCTGCTATGGAAACATATTCTTATCTGCTTGACAAACATACAAAAAGTGAGAATGTGTCATGATATTATTATGCCTCTATCATATAAAAGGGCTGCCTAGATGCAGGATACTTAAAGGGCACAATTCTCTCTTCACTTCCACTAACTGAATTCCATTGACCTCCATGAATTTACATTACTATAGATGTGAAATAAACTGGATCTATAATCAGAGGGGTCAACTGGTTACAACAGGCCCTGTCCCAGTTCATTCACTGAAAGCCATCTTTCTGATAGTCTGCATTAGTCACTGTGATTTCTTCACCCTCAAAAACTCTGCCACTTCAGTGTGCAAGTTTAGAGGACACTGAAAATATATTCCAGCCTATGAGATACAGTGAAAAATGGTTTAAAGAAATGCTAGATCATAAGTGATAAAACTAATTATTGTTCAGGCCCCCTCTTCTATATCTCAGTGCTTTTGGCAGTTTTACTTAGGGAATAGCTTATGTTATACTAAAACATTCATGAAGTTGTCAAGAACTCCATTTTTTTCCTACGCTTAGCTGCATATGAGCTGAGAAAACTCAAGAAATTGGAGCTTTATTTACTCTTGCTAAGTGGCAAAACTGCACAGAGAATTTAAATCACTTGTTGCAAGGGAGTTACCTAATCTTAGCACAGTGCAAATTAAGATTTCCTTATTAAAAATCTCTAAAATTTGCATGCTACTGTAGAAACATATTGTTGTCTGCTTGACAAACACACGAAAAGTGAGAACTGTGCTATTGTTAGAGTACAGGAGCAGACCCCAAAGGTCGGGTCCCTTGAGACCGCATTAGTATGAAGTTCACCAAGGGACGGATCCAAAGGAGACGCAGATGCCTAAAGCTGGCCTTTAGCAGGATTTTGTCACCCAAATCCAGAACAGCAATGCTGAAAACAGCTGGTCAGTCCCCACTTACTCTGGAAGCATCCCAGCCTACGTAGGCAGTTTGCAACTTCAAAACACCCTGGGCCAAATGAGTTTTTATGTCTGTGTGAGCAGAAGTACCACATTTTGGCCGTGATGAACATGTGCAGGAGATCTCCCCTGCACCTGGAGCAGGGAGATTCCCCCCAAGCCCCACAAGCAGCTGAGGCTGGCACAAGCTCGCGAGTGGCCTTGCACACAAAATGTGATGGAGATGGCACTTTTTTTTAAACCTAGCCAAGTGTTTTAAGTCCCTTATTGAACTGGACCCCAAGTGACCACCCCCTTTGTTACACTTGCTTCCCACTCTCTCCTCCTGGGAGAGACAGCTGAACTGCCCAGGAGACTGTTCCCTAATACGATTCAGTCAAAATAATCTGCATTAGCTTAAAAAATGTCATTAATAGGCATTTGCTTTTGAAGCCTGACACGTTTTACCTGAAAGGGGATTGGGAGTGAAAGCACAGGCAACTGAACCAGCTGTCTGATGCTGACAGGGACATGGCAGGGACATGGCAGCAGCCGGAAGTCTCCATCTATGCCAAAAGCAAGGCAGAAGTTTTTGGTGCATCTCTGTTGCAAGACCAGGGCCACTGCTGCCTCTGTGGCAGGGAGTGTGCAAAAGACTTGAGATGGATCCATGTCACCTGATTTGAGATGTCCAGGGGCACGTGTCTATATCTGAACAGGCACTTCTGTAAGCAAAGGAGAAAATAAGGCGCATCTAAGGTGCAGCTCATCTCATTTTGTCTGCTGTCATCTGCCTATTCCCGACTTTCTCTCCGGCTTTCACCATCCTTTCAGCTCTGCTGAGCCGGGTAGCCAGAGCTTCGAGGTTTCCCTGCTAGTCTTCAGGGGCCAGTGTTAATCATGGTAAGAACATGAAATACATCCTGTAACAACACCCTTACATGTCCATCAGAAAGCTCTAAATATTTATTGATAGCTCTCAGTGCTGCCTATCCCACCCTGTCATTCTCATCCTCCTACATCCCTCTGCCTTTTTCATCTTTTTATCTTGCTGTTTCTTGTCCCTTCTGCGGCAGCCGATGCCTAGTGAGGGCCAGTTGTGCTCTGAGCCCTCACTGACAGCCTGTTTATCTTCTGAAGGCGTCTTTGGTTACTCCCTTTCTAGATCATTCCTCCTGACCTTACATTTATATTACTAGTCTTGAGCAACATCGTGGATGAAACTGCAAGAAAAGCTCTTGTCTTTGAATGTGAAGCCCACCACATCCACAGAGGGTGACTTGTAAATGAGAAGTAACAGATGAGAGCGGTTTGGTGCTCTCTGAAGTCCAAGGTACTGCCAGATGTTCTTAAATTGGCCTGGAAAAGTACATGCGTATGAAAGGTTTGGCTTATTGCTGCCCCTGCATCTGCTCACTCTTCCACCTGGCAATTAATTTTAAAAGCTCTGTAAGTAATTGACACAAAGTCCAAAAGGAGCCTGCCTTCCCCGTTACCTAATATGTTTGCTCCAATACCTGCTCTGCTCTCCGAACCCTCCCCAATCCACCCTCACTGCCAACCTCTGCTGTGTGCCCACCTCCTCTGCTCCAGCTCCAGCAGCAGCTCTGCCCTGGTTTTGCCCCCCCTGAATTCAGTCTGCCCCAACCCTGCTTCCACAGCCTCCTCTCTGCATCCCCTGGGGCTCCACAGCTCCGCCGCGGGACTGAGGAAGGGAGACGAAGGTGACTGCAACATCACAGCCAGCTACTCCCGCCACCAAGGCCAAGAAAGCATCTAAAAGGGGTTTTAAGGCAAGAGTCTTTCCTCAGGCAGGGGCAAAAAGGTAGCGCCGGCAAGTGATCCTCACAGCTATCGAGACATTTCACCTCCTGCTTTGTTCGGCGCTGGGACCATGTGGTCTTTCCTGTACATGGATCAAGTTGAAGAGGTATCTTTCACAGAAATAGTTGTGAGCAAAAGAGCTGAGGTCTTCATTGTGGCAACAGTGTGGGGCCTGTATTCACTGGGGCACCATAGATGCCCCATGGCGAGGTTTGGAGGAATATAGAACCTTTCAGGAACATTTCAGCCCCAGCCATACCATCATGCCCCATCCCCTACTGGCAGGACACTGAATTCAGTGGGATAACACGGGGGGCTTGAGCACCCCATCAGCCCTCAATGACAAAAAACGCCTCTTTGCAACCCTCTCTGACTGGAGCTGGCATCTGGAGCTGCACAGACTTGTCAGGGTTTGCCCTTGGGGAAGGCACTGCAATTAGGGCACTTTCCTGCTCCCTCTGCCCTTCTCCTGCATTGGCTGCACACTCCCTCCTGAGCCGCATCTCCTGTGCTGCTTGCTCTGAGAGGCACACGGCTCCCTTGCGTTGGCTGATTTCAATCTGGCTCTTCCAGTTTTGTTACATTCTCGCTAGAAGCATGATAATCGCAGCAGATGTTTTAGCATGGTCTGTCACATAGGTAGGTGAACCTTGGGTCTTAGCATCCTGCTCGGCACCTCCTGCATCTGTAACAAGGTAGAAGAAAGGCTTTCTGGATCTCATGGCTGCTCTGCCATTCATTTGCATGCAACCACATTTTCTTTGGACCACGTGCTGGTGGCTATATTTAAGCAAAACTGCTTCTGAAGCCCATGGGAGTTTTCTCTGTAGAAAATGGAAGTTTTTCCTAGCTCTTAATCCCATTTCAAAGCAAACTTTTATCTAGCCCAGACTGAACCTGCCTGATCTGGTTAGGGAAATCCTGACTCTACGCTTTCCTCAAAAGAATATTCCTACCTGCCCTCTCATCCCAGAAAAAAGTGGCTTCCTCCACCCTTGGGGGCAAGGGAGCAAGTTTATGGAACAAAGAGAGAAAAAAAAAAAAGGAAAAAAAAGAAAGTTGCCTTTTCTCTCTCTCTGTCTCTCTCTCTTTTTTTTTTTTTTCAAATAAAGAGAGATGGACTTGTTAGCAATCATGGGGTTTCCGGGACAAGAACACAAGAACTACAGGCATGTCCTCACTGCCCCATAGCTGCAAAACCTCCTTCGCTGATTAGTTTAGGGCTGTGCCAGCTGCTAGGATGGAGGGCTGCATTAGGACATGCTGGAACACTTTCAGGCAATTTTCTCTTCTCAGAGATAGGCCTCTAATGATTGTGGTACTGCTCATTTGTCAGAAAGGATCAGCTCTGCGGGTGTCATCCTACAGCAGCCACGGCACAGCTCCTTCACCAGAAGGGATGAGGTAAAAGCGACCTAGTTAGTCAAGTGGAGAAAAACGTGTATTGCATATTGTGGTCATAGCTGCATTACCCGCACCATAGCTTGACGCAGAGACAGCAGGCAGGTGGGGTCCTGCTTGGAAGGGGTGCTGGGTGACATCTGAGAGATAGTGACATGCAGAGAGAGAAGATGGCCCTGTGGCAATCCGGTGCAAGGATAAAAATCTTTCCTCCTCCCTCCACCCAGCACACACTTCTGAGGGCTCAGTCGTACCAGCTTTGCTGCTTCCAGTTCAGGACTGGAGAGGAGGCCAGAATCACAGTTCAATGGAGGGCTTGCTGTGCTTTCCCCTCGTGTACCTACCTGAATGTCTCTTCTCATCACTTTTTGCTACTGCTGATACAAACCAGTCTGCATTTCACATGGAAGAGTTTGCTTTGACATGTTAGAGGCCTTCCACAGCCAGTAAGTGCAGAGCTGCCTCCCTGAACCCATCAGTGCCTTGGAGGGCCTCCTCCTGTGCAGCTTGCAGATTCATAAAGCAGTCCCCACATGGCATGCCAATAGTGTTGGTTCCCCGTCCCCTTCATACAAAGCTCCTGATTCACCTGCTCACAAGCAAACTCATGTTTTCCTGCTATTTATACACACAACAGTCATCCTGGTTGTGCACCAGGATGCATGATGCACGCTATCATGACCTAACATCTTTTCCCATATATGTGCATCCTCAATTACACCATGAGTCAACACAAGCAAAATCACATGGGATGCTCTTTTGAGTGTCAGGCATGCATTCAAAACTCTGCCATCTGTTGGGACTTTCTATCAAGATAAGCTTATGTATTTATTCACAAGCCATTATATGATGCTCTATCATATCTGAATGAGCCAGACACAAATGAATTTATCCATACAATGCTGCAACCCCCATTCACTGGAAAAAACAAAGTCCAGAAGGATCACTCCCAAAGTTTTCGGTGGTGACTTCTGATCTGGGGTGTTTAACATGAGTTTTCCTCTTATGTTCGATATTTGTTTTCCTCTTCTGCTTGCATTGAGGACTCTGCAATTTACTGTATTTTGCATATAAAGTTATGATTAATGTTGGTAGAAGTTCTGCTTGCAGATAAGGGAGGAATATTAAACAGATCTGCAGTGCAGAGAGATAGGATATTTTAGTTCCTTTAATACATTTTAGATAGAAAATAACATTGTAGTTAGGTGGTGCCTTTAACTTCTAGAGATTTCAAAGTACTCTGCTCAATACCCAGGCAGAAGACTTCCCGTCACTAAACAGAGACTCTTTCTGGAATGGAGATCAGCAGCTAAATGACAACCTCCCTTTCAGGAGAAGACATCGGAAAGAAAATTTTGTATAACAGTACAGACAAGCTAGAGGCTTGCACAAATATACCCGAACTTCAGTGTCTGGACGAATCAGGCAGGACTGTTTAGTGCCAGCAGCCCAGACTGGAGGCAGAGCTCTGAAGCAGTCTCAGCATGAAGCACTGGGCAGAGCAAGACCTCAGCTCAGCACACAGGAGCAATGGGAAGGGCAGAGGCAAGGCCAGAGCCTGGTTTATCCTCCAGACCCACTAGACTCTTCCTGTTGACTACCAGGACCAGGGACAAAATCTGGTCCATCAGCCTTTTCACAGTGCTAAAAATTAACCATTCAAGTCACATCATTGCAAGAAACCTGTAAACAACAGAACAATTCTCCTTTGGAAGACAATTGTTAACCCTGCCTGAAGAGTATCAGGTCTATCTGCAGACTACAAAACAGAAAATGCTTCCAAGATTTCTTTGATGGAAGCTTTTCTGCTGTTTCCTGTCAACTGGCTGTAAGATCTGTGAGGATGAACAGGGACTTGCTGATCTCCCTCT
This sequence comes from Apteryx mantelli, assembly GCF_036417845.1. Classification (NCBI taxonomy): domain Eukaryota; kingdom Metazoa; phylum Chordata; class Aves; order Apterygiformes; family Apterygidae; genus Apteryx; species Apteryx mantelli. The sequence continues at coordinate 33,727,490 of NC_089978.1, forward strand.
TTTGAAGAGGACAACAGTTTATCTCAGATGGAGGTTTTCAGTGGTGATGAAATGGTTTTTGCCACTGGGGCAATAAGAGTGGTAGCACTCACCAAATGTCCTATGTACAACTCCAGTGTCCTGCACTGAATACACCAAGGAATAAATCAGATGTTTCTCAAATGCTGAAACAGGAATAGCAGTGGACTATCATTCAAATAGGAGATGAATGTGCAATTCTAACCTCCCTTATTGCTGACTGCTGGATTGGTTCGATTTATTTGAACTAGACTTTGTCTGGAGAAGTATGGATGTGCTTTTAAACAGCATGAACATAATAATACCTTCACCTTGGCATTACAAAGCATACTTGGCATGCTTAGTTGTGGAAATCTTGTGCTAACAAGCCAGCTCCACTGTAATGCATAGTCAGATCTGGTTTTGTCCTCAAATCGCATTTCAGGAAGTCATCTGTGAATTTAATGTATGCTCCCATTCACAGCAGGATATTCTTGCCCTCCTTTGAAAAGCAGAAAATCAGAGAAAAGCAGCATTTTGGTGATAAGTGTATGCTGGCAGGAACAGTGCTGTAAAAATTGCAACAAAGTCTTTAAGAAGTCAGCTCAGTGACACAGCAATTATTTTGCATGATGTCTATCAAATTATAATTCTCAGAGCACACAGGGTGAGAGAGTTTGTCGCACAGGGCTGGCACCTCTTCTTATCTCCCTGGACATTTGTTTGCCAGTGCAGTTTGACTGGTTACAGAAAGGGACATTGATATGGCCAAAGCCACTCTCTTAAAAAACTAGGGCAAATATTAACAGGCGGTTTGTTACAATGGCTGCCTATACGCATCCTTTGGTCCGCCTATGCCTTTGCTTTTAGCATGGTAATCCAACAAGGGTTGGACAAAAAGAACGTCGAAGCAAGGAATAGGAAAGATGGTACAGGCCGCAGGCGGGCTGCGGGAAGGCAGCCGAGGCCGTGCAGAAGACGTGAGGGACGCAATAACCTGCGTCACCGCAGGAATGGCAGCGCAGGAGAGACATCTGCCCGCAGCCCTGCCTTGCAGGGGAACTGCAGTGCCATGGGTGCAAGCTGCTGCTGAAGAAGTGGATGCAGCGGAGGAGGCAGCAGCTGAGGTGGGCTGAGGAGAAGCTGGCAAAGGTGCCGAGAATTGCCCATGGTCCCACAGCATCTCCCTGGGCGCCTCCAGGCCGGCCAGCGCACCTTCCCCTTTTGGGTTGCCTTAGCGTAATTCTGCAACTGGCTGTTCCTTTGCAGCTACGTACAAGGGACATGGGAGAAGTCTGAGCAAGCAAAACGAAAAAAGCAAAAGGGAATGAGAAGGAGTCAGGAGCTGTGCAAATGCTCAATCTCACACTGAGGGGAAAGACAAGGGAGCAAGAGGAGAGGAACTGAGCAAAGCACGATGCATTCACAGGAAGTTGTGGCACTTTGTAAAAAAAATAGGTCACCCAGCATGGAGCACGCAGGGTCTCAGTGAAAGGGTATTTAAGAAGATCTCTACTTTTGAGAAGTTTTTTGAGTTTAGCAACATTGTCAGGCTCAGAATTTCAAACCACAGACCCTTGGGTAGTACGAAACCAGCTTAAAAATCTTGAAAGTTTTTTTTTTAATAAATGGTAGGTTCTTTCAATTTGCCTTCTGGTTTCTTATCCTTTGGGACCTATTTAATTTGCATTTTCAAGTCTTATTGCATAACATTCAAGCCTTTTAAAATGTTCTTTTGAAATAAAAGTTCTAATTTTCTCAGAATCAAATCATTCCAATAGTGGCCAAATGCCAGATATTGTGATGGCGGTAATAAATTAGCAAGTTGGGAAAACTTAAATTTAGTAAGAGTTTTCTGATAAAGAACAAGTAATTAACAGAGTGATTACACTAATCATTAATATATACTATCAACCACTTCTGGACCAGGACATTATTTGGGTAGCGCTATAAGCATGGTCCCTTAATGTTGCAGATATAGCAGTATACTATCTGTGAGTGTATTAATATATTTACAGATCCCTACTGTTCTGAAAGCTGGGAGTTAATGACATGCTGAAGAATGAATAGTCCAATTGGATGAGCTGCTTTTTATATGGTCTCTCTTTATTTCATTTATTTCAGTTTGAGACCCCCCCCTAAAAAGAGATCAAGCAGAGAAGGGAGAGTCTGTATGGAGAATGGTTGTGTGAGCTCAGACTGCATGGACATAGGCGAACTCAGACCTCTGGGAAACATCATCTAATAAATTAGTATGCATTTTTATTCACTTTTCTTTTTTTCAGAGCAAAACGAAGCCCTTTATTCAAGGGACAAGTCTTTTCCTGGGGATTGAGGATGCTGAAGAAGCCAACCAATTGCAGAATTATATGGTATCTTCTAGGCAACCATGGGCAGAGCCCATTGATTTAGATGGGAATCAGAGAACTAGATGAGAAGTGGGGGACAAATCCAGTGTAACATGATGTCTGCTTAACCTATAACCTTTAACCAGCCCATTAATCGTGAAGTTATTGCCTTCTATGAGATGGCCCTCTCTGTCTTAACTCAGCTCTGCCAGATGATATGGGCATCATTTTTAATGACCGCAAGGGAATAAAAAGAGATGAGAGGGAGAGGGGAAGGAAAGAGAGAGTGGGGAAAAGACCTGTGGAGATGGGAGGGTGGCAGAGTGGGAGGGTGGGGAGCAGGAGGGCAAAGCAGGGGTGCACAAAAAAACCCCCAAAGTGGTAAGGGAGAACAAGCTCCTCTGTAGCCCCAGGGGTGAGGGAGGGCTGGTGGCCAGTGGGAGAAGACAGGCACTGGGATATGGGGCCGTGGCATGCAGAGCTGAAGAGAGCGACTTTGAAAGCTACCTGTATAACCGTGTGACAGTGTCTCTACCAATTAATGCAATGATACATGCGATATTAGGGATGTGGAAATGGAGTGCGACTATAAGGAATGGTCTAAGCCTCATTTGATTCGTGCCGCTGTTAGGATGCATCTTTTGGCCACTGAGCTGTCTGAAACCTAGCTGAGAGCATCTCTATATCTTATACATTCCTGGAGCTTTCTTGTCTCACTGCAGCTAGTTCAATTCTGGTGTTGCTAGGATATATCGTCTTAGACCACATAAACCCCACGAAACCCTAGCTGACAAGAGGATTAGAATAGCATATCTACCACTGGGTTATGTATATGAACGAAGAATAAAATGAAACATAAAATCTTTGATTTCTGGTTAAAATGATATAGTTCTGTGGATCTAGTTGTGCGTCTGTGGATGCTAAAATGAAATGATCAGACTGGCTTTATCTGTTATGCACTCCCAAACAATAACACTTTTCTCCAACTGTTTTCTCAAGATATGTGGCACTGCTGGAAGCCAGCAGTTGTTTAAAGAACACCACGGACTTCTCATTCATCTGATGAAAAGTAGACATCTCCAAAGTAAATGTAACTAGTCACTGCTTAGAGCTAGTCACCTCCACTTCCCTTTACATTCAGTGGAGAGAACCACACGCTTTCAGAGAGTGAGTCATCTCATCCTAAGAAAGGTCAGAAATTGTGCCATCAGAGTGCCCATTTCTCTCCACTGGATGTAAAGGAAGCCTCTAGAGGCCTAATTCCAATGTAGGCATCTGCATTTTGCCCTGTAAGCTTTATTAGAAATACAGAGATTTCTGTGTCTTTCTGATGTTCCAACACCCCTGCCTCCAGACACATACACAGGTCCTATACTGTTGTTTTAACCCTCAGAGTCAGTACCCTTCAACAGCAAGAGAAAATCCCCCCTAAGCATTTAATATGCTGTCAGAGGAATACTACCTATATCTGCTGGGCCTTTTATCTGTTTCCTAATACTGCCTAACTGCCTCGAACATTAAAATGTTGGATTCCAGCAACCAGTCTTGGGCTTGGGATCTGTATGTAGATTGATGTGACTCAAGCAACCGGGGTCCAGCAGGAGTTAAAGCAGCTACTCATTTGAGCATAAATCCACACACGCACACATAGATATGCTCATACAAAGTGGATAAGTAAAGTGAATGGATTAACACAGTGATTGGTCAGAAAACAGCGTATTTAATCAATGAAAGAGTCGAATAAATTGCTTGCAAATGTAGCAGGAATACTGTGCAGATCCATGTTGTGTGTTTAGCCTGTATTTAATTCCATTTTCACTTCCCAGCAAAACTCTTCCCTCCATGGTACCCACAATGTTTGGGGGTAAGGTCAGAAAGTGATACAAACCTCAGTGATAGAAGTCTGATAATACGCTACAGATCGTCGTGTCTAAAACATGACCCACTGCTACTGAGCAGGCCTTGGACACAGGGAGTAAAGCCCTGGAAACCCATCAGATATGATGGCAGAGTATTAACTGCTAATCTCCAGCTGTTTCTCTGCAGTGCACTGCAATATTTGCCTCTCTACATCAAAACAATGTAGTGTTTTGACTTTGGCCTTTATAACCTAGCTCTTTTCTTTTCTAGCTACTATCTGGATAGCAATCTGTTTGGGAACTACAGGAATCACTGGATCTGCCTGACAATTGCCTCTTTATGTGACCTATGTGCCCTCTTAATTTGCTGGCATGCTGCTGATCACGTGCCTATGCATGGGCACACTTCCCTAAGACCATACATTTGTTCCCAGTGAACATTTGGGATATTTCAGAGCTCTCTAGGACCTCAGATGGCAATTTTTTTAGCCTGTGCACCAAAAAACAAATTATAGACATGATATTCTAGTTTTTGGTTTCTTCTGAGCTTCAGTTTTATTTCCTAATTTAAGTTTTCAAACTTACTAAGTTTGCAGGTCTGGGAACTTATCAGCCATGCAACTCTCCACCCCTCTGCTTTTCCCCTACCCAGCTAAGAGTCTGCACCATGAGCCTGCTTATTCCTTAAAGCATTAAAGAGCATGGGAATCTCACATCTTTTGAGTTCTTTCCCTGACCCAGTTATTTCTATAGACATATCCTCTTCTTTTGACAGCTCCCCTGTTCAGTTCTTCCTAAGGCCCAGGTACTCTTCAAGCCATCACAGGTTGATGTGGGAGACACTGGGGTGGTGACAGTTTGCAGCAAGGCCCAGTAGTTTTTGGCAAGCCAAAAACTGGTCAAGCCAGAAAAACCTGGTGTGCTTCCTCACACATAATCCATGTATACTCGTATCATGCATCAGACTTGGCAGTAGGGACCCACCTGCACAAGAGCAGCACCCATTCAGGTGTCTACAAATCCTAGTTATCCCTGTGGCTGGCAATATCAGGATTCTTCCTAGAAAGACCAGGTCTTTCCTATCACTACATGACACGTGACCAGGACAACAGCAGGAGTATCTAAGACAGACACAGCATTCTCAGAGCATCCATACTGCACATAGTGGTACACCTGGGTCCGTGTTACAGGTTACCTGAAGTCCAAACTTTCTCCATCAGCTGCAAATTAGCAGAAATCTGTGTCTGAATACTGTCAGGGTCTTTCTTGAAAAGAGAATAGTCTGAGGTCATTCTGGCCCTGAGGAAGAAGGGTTTTTGAAGATTAGCTGGCCAGGGTGTTGTTCTGTGAAATATTTCCTACAACATTAACTGGTGTTTTCAATCAGGGATTGAACTAAAGGCAACTGATGAAATCCTGAGCCAAACAATAGGTCAGGCAGGAAAAAGGATGTCTTGCAACACCTGAGATGGATGAAAAACTGTCCAGCGTGCTATTGCAGAAGCTGGCTGTGGGTTGCTTGTTCTTGTCCGTCTAGCTCTGCTCAGCACAACAAAGGGCAGACTAGTTTCAGACTCATTAGCAGATGTCCTTGAGGTGTTTGAGGCTGGTGCCTCAAGACAAAGGAAAAGGTTCCACAGATCAAAGTAGAGCTTTGATCTAGGACATTACTTTTTATGAGCTGGGCTTAAAAAAACAGGAATTCCACAGCTTCAAGCATAGAGAATATGGCATGGAGTGATAGGTGGTACAGCTCAAGACTGAATTTCTAAAATTAGAGGTAGCTTTCTCAACTTGGTGGCTGCTGAGTTACATGATTTATGGCTTTGCCTGTAGGAGGTAACCCTACTGTTAATAGGAAGTGACCTATTGGTTGCAGGGTGCTTGTGTCCCATGGTCTCGCTTCCCACATCCTGGCTTTTGCTGCCAGCATTATGTTTCAGATCATGACTTCAAAGGTATTAACCCCTATTAAGGAAGCTCTGTGTCTGCCTGAAGAGTTATGAACACAGTATTTGCATGAGGGTGATGTGTTGTGTTGGGTGGCAAAGGGAATCCAACTTTCTCCTGCAGACAAATCATATGGAACATGCGAGATAAGGGACTGGTCCTCTGCGAGGGGGCCCCTATGGGCTGCCAGAGCTGGGAAATATCCATGGCAGAGTCGTAAAAAGCTTGAGTTTTTTTGTTTTTTTTTTCCAGGGTTGTTTCATGTTATGGAAGATACAACATGGACACTCATAGTCTTATTTGGGTCACCTCACTGAATGAGCAAGAAACAGAAAGGCACACAGGGGAATGGCATACCGTTCATGGAAGAACTAGCCTTCATGCTGGAGTGGAACTAGATTTTCCCAGAATGCCTTTTTTCTGCTTTAAAATGATGCTGTTTTCTATTAGGGGATATGCTTATCAAGTTTAGACGTATGGGCTGGGATATATCTACCGTTACTCTCCAGTGCTGTTATGAGTTATACATATCCCTGCATCAGGTAGATAGGTAAATACATACACACAGGCACATGCACTTATGACTTACTTTGGCAATAATGCTAATTTTGTCCTTTGGCAAGAGTTTTTTCTTGTGAATGTTGCCCATCTTTCCTGTGGTGTAATGAGCCCAAAGAGTTTTAACAAGAACGATCACAGTTTCAGCCAGCACCAAGTATGGCCAGTCATAGGTGAAAAACGATTCTTTGTGTCCAGAGAAATACTAGCAAAATGTCCCTAAACTGCAATGCAGTGTATTACAGTTGGAGTTTCATAATGCTTCAGCAGTGCAATCCAAGGTCATTGAGGGACAAGATCTGTCAACATAAAAAGAATTCAGTGTTTTATTCTGAATGTTCACTGGGTTCTGTAAGTACCTATCATTCAGCATTTAAAACTTTAAATATATATATTTTTAAATCACCCTGACAGATGTGGAGACTGGAGGCCAAACTTTCAGCCATGTCCCAGCAACTGTAGATCAGTTAAAATTATCTGGATTGCCACTAAGACAGCTGTGTTCTTAGCATGACTGCTGCTGAAGTGACAGATCTATATAGGTCTGATTTGTCACAGTTCATGTCCACTTGCAGGTAATGAGAGTTGTTGAACAGTTTGGCAGAAATCCAGCAAGTGCAAACATGGATTGGAAAGGGTGGGAACCACTGACCCAGTTTTATGTATGTCCAAATAATTACCCACAAGAAAAATTCACCCTGAGAACAAGCTCTTTTTTTATAAGCTCGAGTTACTCTGGAAAATAATAAAAAGAAAAGTTCTGCAGAGCTGTATTTCTTTTCTTGACACTCTCAAAAACAATCATTGTTTTCCCTCTTCCTGCGCTGCTAAATCACGCTGTGAGTCTTATCACGCTTTGGCTTGGTCAGACAAGTCACATGTCGACATCAGGACAAAGTCATACTGCAAGCAGCACAGCCCTTGCCTATAGAAGGACCTGGGCTTGTAGACAACCCGCAGGCTCCGCTAAAATATTAGTAGTGGTTGCTTCCTGTCCCTGGACTCCAAAGTAGATTTCTAAAGTCAGGAAAGTCATGAAAATATTCTTCCATGAATCACAGAACTGTCTTTCAAGAGGTAAGAAAGAAGTGGTCTGTACTGCAAGTCTCCCCTCTTGCCTCCAAATAAAAACGAAAGGGATGTTTTGGTTGTTCCTATGGAGCCAGTAAGTGTGTTTTAGGGATCATTGACTTGAAATCATTCTTTTGGAAAAAGATTGAGTGGCACTGTATTTTATCCTGAGTCCCCTGCAAGCTTTGTTCAGAAATAGCATTTTACCGATTTCTTTTTTTCTTTTTTTTCTATGTGAAAAATCTGCTCACACACCAAGGAGGTTGACTACACACAGTGAAAAAGCTGACTGCATACCAAGTGCCATCCAATACTTGCATAAGCATGCTAAAAAAGCCTGGCTTCTCTCTTTATTTTAGGAACTGCTCCCGCAGTAGCAAGCCGTTGAATTCCTGCAGCTCAACAAGCAACGCCGCATGCAAAGTGAGCCACGTTCCCGCCAGCCACCTTCGGGGTGGCTGAGGTCCCACGGGAGTCCCCGGTGGCTTTGGGCCACCCGCATCCTGCCAGAGAAATTCATCTAACCTACAGCCCAGTCCTTGCTGCAGCCCTTCTCCTTTAGCCCTTTCTGATTAGTTTCCAGACATTTCAATTTATCATTTGTGCCTCGAAATTGGCTAACATAGTTCCTCCCAGAAAAACTGAAATTACTTTAGTTTGAAACCCAGCCTTAATACAGTCAGCTTTTAACAGGTTCACATGTGAAAAAAACTCCATTTAGTTTGCATATGAAGTAGGAACGTACATAATGAGTTCCGAAAGGTCTAGGATCATGAGAGAAGCAGGATTCACTCTCTTTCCTAATACAATATTCCTGCAACATGCTCAAACGCACTGTACTGAATCTCTCAGTGTACAATAATCCTTATGCAAATATGTCATATCTGGCTTTCTGTCAGATTGAAGCCATTCAGGATTACTTAGTGTCCTGAAAGTCAGTATTTTTTTCTGAGCCAAAGTCAACATTTTTAATCAGCCAAAAGGCTTCTTTTTGCTGAAATTAAAATGTGAAGTCAAGTATTTGAGCATGTGACCAAATGCATTTTTTCTGCTTCTTTAAAATATGTTTAGATAAAAGCTAAATTTATGACTGAAGAATTATCAATTCTGTCTTGTGACTTACCTCTCAATGAATGCGTGGTATAATTAACTTCAGCTCATATATTATAAGGTCATTTCATTTTAAGGTTATCATAAAGAATATCTTGTGGTACACTGTGAAAGAAATATAAGTAACATTAAAGTTCTGATAATATCTCTCTGTCAACCACATCTAAGTGATCCTTCAAGAAGCAAAAAGTGCAACTGAGAAATCTTTATCTAATGTTCAAAGTAACATTTAAAAGCTGGAAAACATTTTAAAAATTCTTTTAACGCAAGTGTATGGAGAAAAACGTCATCTGGAGATATACCTTGACATTTCTATGTATCCAAAGTTAACAAAAATGAAATCTCTCCTGCATTTTTAAAACTCTAGAGAACTGAGAAAAGGTCTTTGTAAATTTTTTAAGCAGCTTTTAAAATCAAATGATGACCTCTATAACATGCTTTGCTATATTATGTTATATATGAAGTAGGAATAGTTAGAAGAAAATACCATTTTCTCTTCTGCTTATCTGTAACTACATAAACATCTTCCAAAGTTAACATTTGTTTATCAGATGCTAATGATGACACAACATCAAACTTCAAATCCTTTCAATTTAGTTCACTTTGCATTTTCTTGCTCACAGGAGCTCTGCAATAAAACACATTGGTTCTTAAAAGTGACAAGCACATGCTTCTTACACAGCTTGTAGTGACCTGTCCAAAGTTCTCCTCCTTGCAGGCCATTTCTTTCCCGGGTTACAGATGACAAAAGAGGGGTCTGTGTTAGCATTGCTTTAACAGGCACCATATCTAACATGCAGCCCTGCCCACAGTTTCTGTTTTGCCTGTGTCACCCCGTACCACCCCAGGATAACTTGACAGGAGGAGCTTTTTAAAGCTCTGTGGTTATTTTTTGTATGATTAGCTTTCATGGGGGGAATCCCACTCTGTAAAATGGCTCCAACAGCTGGATGATGCTGAGCGCTAACCTCTGCCAAGGCTCAGTGGATGCACTGAGGTTTCTCCTCTTGTAGGCAGCAGGGAATGAGACACGGGGTGGTCCTTTGTGGACAGCTTGGCTGGCTGCATGTTCACCTGGGATGTCCACAGCTGCTCAGTCTCCCCCAGAGGTGCCACCAGGTGCTCTGCTGGCTCCAAACACAACCTCAAGGAAATGCCGCCAGCCAGATGTGTGAGCTCCAGCCAGATGTGTGTCACCAGCCAGATGTGTGCTGCCTCGGAAGAGGGGGAGTGCCAACCCCCTGGGGTGGAGCTGTGAGACCCTTCATGACCATGGGTGGTACAGCTGAAAGGGGAAGGTGGATCAGGTCAGTTCTGCGAGCAAACTGGGCACTTGGTGTCGCGAAAGGAGTGATGCACTTCACTCGTAAGAGGGAAGCAGCACTATGTTTATTGCAGTAAAACAGCGACTTAACAGAGTTCAGTTGTAAATAAGAACGATTTAATGAGGCTCGATTGGCAAAGTTCACTCAGTTATTTACTGCATGAAGGACAGGGTCAGATGCGTGTGCAACGGAGACCCTCCCGTTGAGTCACGAGGTTCAGACTGGACCCCCTTGCTTTCTAAACTCCTTCGGAGAGGAGCCTAGGTGCGGCTGGATCCAGTCCTAGTCTCAGACTTGGTCAACGGTTTATGTCTAAGGGATTATGTGCGCAATTAGTCAGAGATACAACTCAGCAAAGTTTCGTGAAGTTCAGAAAAGTTCAGCATGCTATTAATCACTAACCGAGGATCTGTCGCAGGTAAGGAATCTCTCAACCTCGAGGAGTAACCTTGAGAGGTGTCCCTGCTCAAGGGGAGGTTCTGCAGTGCAGCCTGCTGCCATGCAGGAGAGCTCCATGGGCTCTGGGCTGCCCCCTATTTATGGGGAGGAGATGACTGACTCATAGTCATATTTGCATGCTAGATGGGCCTTAGTTGGCACATGCTCAACTAGCCCCCACATACGTGCTGTTTGCAGGGAGGTCAGGTTGAGGGGGAGAGAGCACAACAGTGGGGGGGGAAAGGAGCACACCATCACACTTGGCTAGGACAGACTAATTAGGGAACAGCATTCCCAGAGCTGTGATGCTACTTGGCTACCTGCCAATCATCCAAATTCCCTGTCAGAATCAACGGGGACATTTTTGACTCATCAGTAACATCCACTTGCATGCGAGGCTTGCTGACCAAGCAGCTGCTGCCTCCTGGGAGCATAGACGGGTGATTAGCCACATGGAGACTGCCTGGGACTATGGAGGAGCAAGGGCCAGCTCTGCCTTTGGGCTAGATTTGTTGTGCTCAGAGCCAAAACAGCAAGAGCAAAGAAATACTGCATTATGCATAACCTCACCACAGGAGGGAAACCACAAGCCAGTATCCTGGAAGGGAGAGGAAAGTGGCAGCAAAAATGGACTGCAATTTCTTATTGCAGGGACCCTCTCATTAGAGTGATGGTCCTCTCTTAAAGCATTTGGAAAAGAGGAATCTGGGACTGCTTTCAGTCGCCCCAAATGGTGCTGCAGACAAGGTGATCTTGCCAGGTCATTTTATGATGAGATGATCATCTGTGGTCTGTGTTGAAGGTACATTTATGCATTCATGTTTCCCTCAGCAGAGCTGTGACTATGTAAACTGAGGGCTGAAATCAACGCATCAGAAATGAGTCGAAGTAGAAGAAACTCATTCTTCCTTTGGGCATGATGTTAAATAGATCTGTCATCCTGGTGTTTACATTGGTGCTCTACCAGAAAAATATTCCTCCACCTTGTAGCTAATGTTTCCCTATATGTGTATAAATGGCCTCTGCCTTGGGCAGGTTAAATGCAGAGTCCAGACCTAATACAATCTCACTGATACAATAAAAGAAATTCCCTATGTCTCATTGCATTCATAATCATGATATTTCTTGATGTAACTCTTTCTTGTCAGGATGTGGTTTTCCTCATATTTACTTCTCGGTTTTGCTTGCAGGGCACGATGTATACACAGCCAGAGTGCTATGAAAATCAAAGGAGATATAAATTATTCTAACACTGATATTCCTGTTCTAACATCACAAGTTGCCAGTAAAACACCTAAGAAACAACAAGAATTACAATGCACAGGAAATTCAGTTTCTATTAATCAGGATTCTGCTGACACTTTTCACAGTGGATGTGGACACAATACTCTCATTGTCCTTCTTGCTTGTGGCTATGCATTAATGCTGGCACAATCAGCAATGCTTATAGTCCTGGCACAAAACATATACAAGTTGAAAGATATGCACCTTTTATAAATTAAAAACACTGTATGTGGACCTACCTAAAATGATTTATAATCAGTCACGTTACTCAGTTTTATATTTTAGTCCAGTGAAAGGACTGCAGAAGCCTCAGACAGAGCCTCTGTCTGGAACAGATATTCATTGTGGCACTATAAATATGAAGAATATTGGATTCTGTGCACTGAAGTGATCAGAAGTCGAGAAGCTGCTGCTACTGTAAAATGCAGAAGGAAAATGCACATAGCAGTTAAAACATACCCTTGCTTTGTTAAGCTCACCTGGTCTTTGGCTATATTTTAGACTGCCTTATAAAATACTTATGGATGGATACTGGTTTGGTTTTAGCATTGTCCTGCATTCAGTGCAGTGTCTGATAGCAGCCCAGAGTGAGTATAAGGTTCCTCGGGGTGCTGGGAGATGCTCTACTCATTGGGACGGAGATGTCTTCCTCAGAAGAAAGGGAATGCAGTTTCCCAAGGGGCAGTTTCCACCAACTGCCTGAGCTCACTGAAAGGGCCAGTCTTGCTCTTCCTCCCTGTTCACCTCTCACACGTACATGCCTACACACCACACACACCACACATAAGCCTACACACACTGCGCACCACACACTTCTGACTCATGGCTGCCACTAGTTGCCTCTCACCTCATCCTCAGGCAAGACAGTTTGGCTCACTATCTCAGCAGAAAACTAACCTAGCAGCAAAGTGAACCTTTTTTGGCAGGGTTAGTGAATCAAACCAGCTCCTGAGGAGTCCAGGCAAGACCAAAGGCCACATGGGAACGGAGGCAGGACTATGTGATAAGGAACAGAAGAAAAACCGCCCCATGGGGCAGCAGGAGGTGATAAAACCAGCTGTCCTGTGAAATCTCATGCCAAAACACTGCTGTTTCTCATCCTTCACTAATGCAGGAATCTCTTTGGAAGCAGCTTCTGGGTTTTCACTGACCCAGGACTCTTTTGAGGTACCTCTGTATGAGTTTAATGCAGCTGTTGGAGCTATCTCTGTGCAGCACCGTTGTCAGGCTCTGGCTCAGTGAAGGCATTTTCAAGAGTGTTGCCAGGAACCAAAATAAAACGTGCCTGTTCCACACATGGCTGGAGGTGCTGAGAGCTTCATAGCCTTCATCTTGCTCTGCCCTGCAGCATCATTCTCCCATCTGAAAGAAACTAGAAACAGGAGGTCTTTTAATTCTTTAAAGGGCAAAGATATGATGAATATTCTCAGAAAAAGATTTAATCCAGACAGATTCTTAGGAATTAAGATGTAATTGTACTTCAGTTAGCAAAACAAGAGAACTGTTTTATTTTAATTGTTTTCAAAATGAAGGAGAGGCCTGTGGAGGGGTGGCCTGGGGAGTTCTTCCTGATTTGAAGATAAACACCATCAACATTGCTGTCAGAAAGGCTGCTCTGCACTGAGCAGCCCACCAGAGATGATTTATGTCTAATGATTTATATCCTTCAAGCCACATATTATGTGTGTTGTATCCCCTCAGTCAGGGAGGACAAGTATAATATGCTTCTGGCATCATCTTAGTCTTGTTTCTCCACTTATTAAAATTATTTGAAGTGATGTAAGCCAATATGATATGATTTAAAATTTCCGTTTGCTTTTTTTGTGGCCTTCATAACTTATCACCTTTTGCTATGCTTCTTAGTGTTGTATGAACATGCGTTGGCCTTTTCTTAGCCGTGTGAACTGAGGTGGCTCCACCACAGCCCTGGGGGCTGGATCCCAGTTTTGGCAGATGCCTCACCAGGTAGGATCGTGCTTCAGCACTGCCTTTTCCCAAAGGGATGCTGCAAATGTGCAGGAGGAGGCATGGTGGTGACACCCTCTGTCCACTCAGCCAGACCTGGAGGCAATGACAGCACCTTGTGCACAGTCCTCAGTGAAGGGAGAGGCATTTGGCTGTGCGGGCAGCCAGTGTCTGGCTCCCCCATAAAATAAGGGGCAGGCTGGATGGAGGTGGGGTGTAAGCTGAATCTAGCCCATCAGCAGCCACCAGCCAGTACAGAAGAGTCCTTATGCAAGTATCTTTGGAGACGAGCAGCACGGTTCACAGTCTCTTATTTGAGGAGATGGATTAAATGTGCAAGAACTGAATTAACAGCTTTGAGGGCAACACTGCTGCCCCACATAACAGCTCAGCCACTTTTCCAAAGGAAATCTAAGGTTTTCTTTTCACCCTTCAAGAACTTGCACTAGCATCCAACCAAAGAAATTATGGTAACACCTGCAGAAAACACAGGTTAGCAATACCCAACAGTATGGATATTTAGGACGCTGTCACCATTTTTGGGGGATTCCATGGCGTTCCCCATAGCAGTTCATGTTTCAGATCTGAAGACCTATGACTGTGTATCTGGAGCTGCCCTGCTCCCCCAACACTGTTGGACCAAAATGCATTAAACAAGCACTTAAAATACAGACCCTGCTTGTCCCCACAGTAAGTCAGGACAGCCCAAAGGCTGTCTTCAGTTAGACTGATGACAGCTAACTAAGAAAAATCAGCTACTGGCTTGTTGCTCCTCAAAATTGGAATTTTTTTTCCAGTTTAGTGCTGACTTACCTAGGTTCAGCTTCTACCTACTAGGCCAAACTAAACACAGCAATGATTCTAGCAGGAGCAGTTCAAGGGGAAACAACCTCCCTGCCCTGACACAATGTCACCCTGAGTGTATGTGCAAGGAATGTATTAGCTTTTTTATTCACAGCACCACACTTCTGCTCAGCTGGTAATTCCCCTTGGTTCCTAATGCATTTCTAGTTGGTTGCACTTTCCTAAGGACTCCTAGTTCTGTGGGTTTTGGAGCTTGGCCGCTGCAGGACTGCAGAGGTCAGGGGCTGGCAAGAATCCTTTTCTATCTCTTCAGACAAGCAGTAGAGCTCGGCTGATCAGTTGGGTTGTGTGGGAAAAGGTCTGTCTGTGAAACCTCAATGAGCTGCTGGATTACTGCAATTTGAGCCTCCTCCCAGCTGTACAAGTTTGCCTCGCCTTGGCATCGCAGCTGCTGAAAAGCAGGGCTCCTCATAAAGACTTTGCTTGACACCCAGTAAAGCCTCTTCCAACAAAATTCACCACCTTTCTGCCCCTAAATATCCTCCTTACATACCATCTTTCTGAAGAGCAGGGATTCTTTTGGTTCTCAGAAACGCAATTAAAATATTGCATATTCTTCCTGACTTAAATTCTGCAAGAAAGAAAGCAGAGACAACTTTAGCTGATGTTCCACATTTGTGCACCGCAGAATTAGCAGGAGCTTCAAACCTAAATTAACCAAATTGGAAAAGTCAAACTGTTGAATATAGCTCAGGGACATGTTGATACATCAGGATGTCATTTAGGATATAAATACTCATTTCTTATAGCTGAAAAACACTAAAGTCATAAATTATGATAAAAGCTGCTTCATTGTGCCTCTTGTGTGGACTAAAAATCCAAGATGTTGAGATAAGATTTTCTCATTAGAGCTGCTTGGGAACTTTTCAATGAAGCTTTTTAAAAAAAAAAAACAACAAAAATACCAATTTGTCTAAATCAAAACCTTTTCATGCAAATTTTCTGTTTCAGTGAAATTTCAGTCAGAAAGGCTCTTGTTCCTAGAAAGGTCTTTGTGGGAAAAACAAGAAAAAGCTTCCACTGCAGAATAACTAATAGATCTATGGATTAGTGCATGTAACCAAAATACAAGAGACCTCTTGTTTGAATTCATTTTTAAATATTATGTTTGAAAGCAGGAATCCTGGAAAGGGGTTTAGGAGTCATGAAAGACAAACAATTGACACTTCAGTTTTCATTTGAAGACTTTAGAGATGAGGCATCCGTCTCTTTCCTTCATATCTTGTTGCAATAGCGAGACACCCTCACATAAAACTTCATGCCTCATTTTAAAATTTTACTTGCTGGTTTAAATGAGTTAAATTCCAGCCATCTGTTTCTGTTAAGCCCTTCCCTCCTAAAGAGTCCTGTATTTTCTCTCAGTGAAGGTACTTATACAGTGCAAGGTTGTCATCTCTTAATTTTATTTTTGAGATGCCAAAAAAGAGATTCTCCTGTTTGCACTCTCTTAGGTACTTTTCCACTCTTGACTATTTCTATGGCTCTTCTCTCTGCAGTTTTTAACAGCCTTTTCCAAATGAGACATCCAGATCAGATGGCAGACTGGTGTATTTGGGGCCCTGAGATCTTGACCCCAAATGCTCCTAACACGCTGACTCCATCCCTGGCCACGGTCTGTATTCTTTGTTCTTACTTGGATGTCCTTTCATGTGGCTGGGCCAAAGCAAATCAAAGGCTACAATAAGGCCTTTCAACAAAATTGTTATTAATATGTATTACAGCAGTGCCCAGAGTGGCCACTCGAGATGGAGACTGCATGTGCTGTTCAAATGTCTAGTTAGACATTGTCTCTGTCCTGAAGTGGAGACAACCTCTGGGTAAAGTCTGCCACACTCCCCTGGAGTATCATATTGCTCAAAATCACTCACTCCACTGAATTCAGTGGCACTGTCCATGCATCAAAGCACTGTTTTTCATAAATGATAGGAGCAAACAGCCAAAGCAATCTGGTTAAGTTTAGAATTACCGTTTCCCGTACGTGTGATATTTCTTGAATTCATTATGAAAAACAAAGTGAAGGAGAAACAACATAAAAATCAATAGAACTGCTTGCAAAATCCTATTTCTTCTACCAAGGAAGCAAGTGATATTTTAAAACTAGGCTTTTGGAATGACAATTCATTAAATTGATAGACAAGCACATATTGTATGTCCATATGCGTTTGTGTCTAGTGAGACTTTAAAAGGATTCGATTGATAGTGCATAAATTAACTAATTAAAAACTTCATTAGAGGATTAGTAAATCAGTATGAGACCTGGGTATTCCATTTCTGCTTTACTAAACTCCATTATTAATAAGTTCTAAGTATTACTAGGATTGTATTACTGCAGCAGGGCTTGTGGACCTATAGAAGACTTTAGAATTTTATTAATGACAATAGACTGCTGCATGTAAGTCTTCCAGATCAGATAGTATTTTGCATTTGAAACTCTAGCCCATGCTTGAGCATGAATAAATTATGGATTTCTTCTCGTCAGTGTTACATTTTCCTTAACAGAGCAAGACCTTGGTGCCCAGTTCTGGGCTGAACCTTCCAAGCAATTCTGCTCTGCTTTAGCAATGTGGATGGGGCCATATGGCTCTGGGAGCTAACTTGCAAAATGAAAGAAAGATCACAGCATGTCCTGGGTAACTGTCTATTTTATAGTTCCATTGTCTCCACATTAAGTATTATTCAAAACTGGTAGATAACGCTGAAGATAAATGAGCTATTCAGTTTAATTTGCACTCATTTTCAGAAGGGATTGAGGGTTTCTGTGAACATGTCAGAATCTCAAATTTCTTATAAGCCCAAAGCTTTATGAAAATTAATTTATGTATGCATTTTAAATATAGACAGAATGATAAATATGGAACAATATCAATATTTGTCTGTTTTAAAACAGTGAAACATTAAACCTCCCTCTTACAGACTTGCTCAGCTGAAGATGAGGTTGAAATGTCTAGATTTTTTAGGCTAAAAAAATCTAGTTGCTTAGTGTTTTGCCTCTCTTTTCCCACAAAAAGGCACAATTCTGACACAGATTTTTTGGAATTCCAGCTTCAAGCCCTGTGAAAGTCAGCTCAATTCTTCATGCTGCTGAAATGGACTCCTGCGCCGCTGTTTGCTTCGGGGTTAATTCAGAGAAAAGAGAAGGCAAGGAGCTCCTACTAACTTAGAACTAGATCCACAACGGCCTTTGGGCACCGCAGTGTCCGGGAGCCTGGGAGAAGAAAGCACAGTGCTCGGTTTGGAGCCCTACGTCCTTCAAACAGGAGCAGAGCCGTACCACAGGGTATGTCCGAAGGGAGGCCCCTGCAGCGATGCCGAGCAGCGTGAGGTCTCACTGCAGGGCTGATGGACAGCCCGGCGTAATTTTAGCACTGCTGCCAGAGAAACAAGCCTGAGCCCAGAGATTTTGAAGTGCTTCAGGATGAAAGTTGCTGTGCGCAGTCAAACCGCGGGGTAATAAAGCATCACTTTAATCCATTAACTCTCCCTTATGGGCTAAGCATGTTACTTAATTACTGAAAGGGTAACTTTGGGCAGTGGCTTGGCCACTTGATTCTTACTAACATGAAAGAAAAGTTTATTGCCGCATCCTGGACTTTGCCTAATATCTTAATTTCACCCTCAGGGCTGTGCCTGCAGGCAGCAAAGTCAGATGAGACGCATTTGAGAGGAAATACATTTAGCACCATCATTCAGGATTTAGTGGGCACAGCTTGATCCTTTCTTTGTATTTCTCTGCTCAGTCATTTCTCTTCTGTGCTGCAAGGGCATGTTGTAGCACTCTGAAAAGGCCAAGCTGAGGAATAACTTTTGGCACAAGCTACAGGGCGGGTGCTTACCTGAAGTTAAGGAATATGTAGACAGATATTCCTGGGGTCTGTCTATTTCTAAAATTAGATTGTGACTTATTTATTCCTGTGCCAAGCACAGAAGAGGTGGCAGGGAACAGACAGGGCTTTAAGGCCTTTTTCTGCACTCTTGGACTACCTCCAAAATCATCAGTGCAAAAGTTAACATCTCAGTTCTCCTATGACTTATGTTCAGCTGCAGTGAGCTCCCCCTTCCCCTTCCCTGTCACAGCCCCTGTCAAGGGCATTGCAACAGCTGAGAATAACTGGAATGCAGGAGATCAGGTCACCTTTCCATCTCCCCCCTTCAAAAAAGTCCTCTTCCAGAAAGGAAAGTAATGGTCTTTTCTGGTAGCTCAGCACCATTTGGGAAATCTCCTCAAATTCACAATAATCAAGGTGGCAGGGGAAAGTATAAAGAGGTCAGTGCAGAACAGATGATTGGCTCCTTAGTGTCTGCGGGGTTAAGCTCTGCCAGTGGCAAAACTGGTTAAAAAAGTTGCTGCTCTCTCTCTTTCCACTTCTTTGTTCCCACCCACATGCTGCAGCTCACACTCCCCTCAGTTGTCCTGAGGCATCTGGTTTTGGAGCCGTGCTGTAAACAGGATCAGTTAAATAATCTCAGTTTAAAAATAAACTTTTCCTTTATTCTTTATCTTAAATCATTTCAATAATCCAGCTTACAGCCCAGCCACACAAGCTGTTGCATTGCACAGTGGACGGGGCAGAGAAATGTGTTGGGGAGGGAACTTGTGGCTGAATTACAGTCTGATTCTCCCATCAGGTTACTTTTGTACAACCAGGTAATTCCAATGTGTATGGGGCTCCATGTTTACTAATACCAGGTCCGTACACTACTTGATCAGGCCACAGTATGAATTTACGCCCCGGCAGGCACAGATACACCATTGTATGTCTGCTGAATTTGTGAGAGAATGCACTAGGGACTGTGTCAGCTTTAAATTTTGATGCTGGCCTTATGTTATGCGAAACAAAATGATACCTTTCCCCATGTAAAACGGCAAAAACAAAGTTACCCCTTCAACATTTCCAGATGTCTGAAATGAAGTTCAATAGGCAGAATTAAGCACCTAAATCAAGTCTCTATTATGAAAAGGATTCCTAGCATTTTTGAAGGAGTCTCTGCTGGAAGACTCGTGGGTATTCGCCACTGGTGACTTTCATTTTAGTGCATCTACATGGGGGGGGGGCAGTCATGATTACACTGATCTTAGGCTCATACGCCTGAGTGCCATGCGAAACAGGCCCAGAGGTGCTAGTAAGACTTTGGACCGGATCTGACACATCCTATGGAAATGGCAAAGAAGGAGAAAGAGCTCTCACCCAAGCCTCCTCCTCTACGTATTGCCATGCTAACTACTAAACTAGGACTCATTGCAGATGTTGTGACACAAGCAGGAAGAGCAGGGTGAGGGAATGACAGCCTCTAAAAAGAAAAGAACAGTTCAGTTGGGTCACAACCGGAAAGCAATGGTCTGGGGTCCACCAAATGTGTTGGCTGAATAGATGTGTGAACATTCACACTTCATACAGAAGGTAATGGTGGAGATGAAAGCCTGCATATAAAAGCAGGCTTGAGCTAAAGAAGTGCATATCTAGCTGTCAGTCTTAATACTGCAAGTGCTCAGCCTTGTGCACCCCTGGGGGATTTATCTGGTTCAAGGATTAACTACGCTTGGTTACATGCATTGACATTGCATTGACAGCTCAGGTACAGTCATTTTACTGGTTTAGGTGCACAACAACGTCTGCAAATATAGCTGTCCTTGGATCTGGAAGACATACAGCTTTTTTAGTGTAATGCAGAGCTGATAAACTGTGTTGCACCCAGGCTAGCTCTGTGAAAAATGAGCTTGGGCTTCTCGTACAATGTTGGGGATAGTGTGCCTGGTTGAGCTTACAGAGCCCAGTGCACTGCACGGACCAGCCACTCTGGTTCAGCTCCAGCAGAAATGAATGAGAGCCACCATAATGCCAATCCTGTGAAAACTAGGCCAAACGCATCTCAGTGTAGACATCTTGTACAGCTGGGCATTTCCACAAATGTCAACTCTAACATCCAAAGGTTAGTCACTACATGGCCACACGAACACTTGAATGTACTATATACACACATATATGTCCTTATAACTCCCTGTGTGACAGGGAAATGCTTGCCTTATTTAACAGGATTTCTGAGCATATCACTGGCTGCTCAGTATTTATCTGCTGTTTACCTCCTGATGTTCTCTTCACTCCATCTGATTTGCTCCTGAACCTTTTTTTTTTCCTGAAATTTAGTATTGATAAGACTGACATCATGAGGCAGCTGTACATTTTTGTTACTGAAACAAAATTCCCTACACCCTTCTGGTAGTCACACAGTCTAAATGTGGATGGGGTATCACCTTGTGCAAATACCCTGGTTGTAAATGTGGACTGTAGCTTTAACTGAGAACGCACAGCGATGCCAGGAGGCTTTGCCAGGCCAGGTGGAGGTAAGACAAACAGCTTTCCTCATTTATTTCATACTTGCCAACAACATCAGCACAATGGTGCATTATTCTTCTGCTTACTCATGGGCTTTTGTATAATCACCCTTGTAGCATCTGAGCATATTAATAGTAAAGCCTCTGTCTTCACAACCTTTCCTCATCTCTAAGGTGGAAAAGTGCTATTAGCTGGCCTTTTAGAGGTAGAAGTATTATGAGTCTCCCTTGGGCTATTTTGCAGAGAGCAGTACTTGGATACGATAGTTGTGAATACAAGTTATGTACGATAAATCTTTTTGTACAATGAAATAAGCTAAACCACCATAAGACAATGTGGTATAAGTAAGATACTGACTGACAAAACCGAGGTTAGGCAAATGCACCCTCCTTTCTCGCATATCCGGTTTGGAAAAAGTCTCCACGATGGCTTAAACTGAGCTGAGGCTCCTGGCCCAGCGTGTTTCTGGCCGCAGAGTTTCGGCTCGGCATTTTGAGGACGGCTGGTTTGCAGCACACTGCAGAGCATCAGCAGCCCTGGCGCTTCTGCACGTTCCCTTTATATGAGTTACCTTTGAGAGGCAAGAACGAGCCTCAAAATGCTGAAGCTGCCATAAACGGTCATTTTTTTGGCCGGGCTTTGTTCTGATGGACTGACGAGGCTTTTTATTCAGGTATGAGGGATCCTTTGCTAGTCTATTGAATGCAATCTGGTATCTGCGCAGTACTGGCGGACTTTGCCTCCCTCTGCTGGGCAGCTGTCCTAAGGCAAATAAAATTTCTGCAAACACCATACGGAGCGCTGCTGAACTTTCAATAGGCAAATCATACCTGCAGCAGTAGTGTCAAGCCCCTGGGACAGGGAGGATTACAGTTAACATTAAGATTAAATGAAGATTTATCTGCTGATAGTACATTGTCTTTAATAGCTTCTGAAAACTGTCAGATTTTCTTCTCCATTCATCCAATGTGAGGAAGATGGTGTTTAATTCCAGTTGTGCATATTCCAGGGCCTTTTAACAGTATGTCAGGAAAATGCAACACAAATCTACTCATTCCTAACACATGCAGTGATGCTATAAACACCTAATTACAAAATGAGTTATATTTTCAATGGCACTGCACTGCCTTTGATTCTTCTGTAGCTGTTCAATAAATCTAATACAAAACATCAGCCTCTGGCCTCCCAACACAGCTTTGTCCATTCACTCACCACCAGAGGTGACTATATAAAAGTAACAGAAGTACAATCAGTGTCTTAACTCCAGGAGCTGTTCCAGGGAAAGCTCATATCTAATGCCCATTTTTGAAAAAGCAGAGGCCAATATTTCTGATCGAAACAAAAGCTTACCTCCTAAAATGCAAGGTAGGAAATGTAATACAACAAATAAAACACTGTTCTGTGAAGTACCAGATAGGGAATAATATTTGCAAACTCTGCATGTCTTGCTGGAAATGAAAGCATTTGCCTTTGTTTAATAACTTATAAATAGAGACTTTTGTATCAAGCTTCCGTAGCTGCTTCCCCTTTCTTAAACTTGAAACTCAAATTTCGGGAAGTCCATGCACAGGCATGGCAAATGGCCAGAGTCCCCAGCTGTGCACTGCCAGCCCCGTACCACCCAAAGCAAGGGGACAGGCCCCGAAACGCAGAGCTACTGTTCAGCTACTGTGACAGCCTGAACTCATCTATTGTGAGGTACCATGGTTGTCGCCCTCTTTCCCTTCCTTCCCATCCCTGTTGGCATAGCTGGCTTCAAAAGAAGTAATCTCTCTGCCATCTGAATCCAAGGAAGGTGTCAGTTTGGTTTAGCAGTG
This sequence comes from Apteryx mantelli, assembly GCF_036417845.1. Taxonomy (NCBI): domain Eukaryota; kingdom Metazoa; phylum Chordata; class Aves; order Apterygiformes; family Apterygidae; genus Apteryx; species Apteryx mantelli. The sequence continues at coordinate 33,750,408 of NC_089978.1, forward strand.
TCCCTGGAACAACTCCTGGGCATAAACTGTATTATACTACTTCCATATCACCCGCCTTCTAGTGATGAATTAAAGCTATTTCAGACAACTGTTAATAAGGGCACTGAAGAAATGTAGTGAAAGCAGAGGCTTTCTGCTACATCCAGAAATTGCACTTCCAGCATAAATCACCTCCAGCTTTTCAGCAGTGCTAGAAACTCTTTTCTTGCTAAGGCTGAAAGAAACGAGATTGCATGAGGAGCTCCCTGGCTCCTAAACACTGGCTCTGCAGAAACAAAGAGCCTGCCCTCCTCAAGATCACACGAAACCCCAAAGGAAAATCTCTGTGATGTTCTGACTGTGCTTTTGTACAATTTGATGTTATGCTTTCCTAAGAGCATGGCCTAACGACCTCACACTGATCACACAAGCAGCAGGTGTTGTACAGCCACAGTCACCTCATCTGCAACAACAGGTCAAGTATTGTACAATTTCAAGGCTCTCCATCACTCCATGTACTTTCTATTTAGGTTAATACTTTTCCTAAATAAAACCAGAAACGCGGGCATCCTTTCTATTCTGAGGATCCTAACACATTTTATTCCACAGATTGGTTATATCATTTAAGTCAATTCACCTGTACAAAATGGGTCTTGTCAAGAATAGAACAGAAATAATTTTTTGAGAACTCATTGCCCTTTTTCTGGGAAAGTAATAATCTGAAATCCCTCTTTAAACACCCGTCTAGTTCTTGATAATATTCAAAGATTAACTCCTCCATTCACTGCTGCAAATGTCTAAAACACCTTAATTATCAACTCATTAAATCTAGCACATTCTTTCTCTCTGTTCAGCTATTATCACACATATCTTACTGCTACTAAGCAATGTTGAGAATTGACGGGGGGTTTCCTGTACCTCCTTAACCACAAGAAGAAGTTCACATTGCTACCAATGCCTTCATCATTGCTTCTTCGCTGTGATTTCCTTCATTCGGGGTCTCAGTTGATAATGAGAACAATTCAGTTTTCCATGATGATTTGCATTGCCACGCACTCTTATAAGCTATGCTTTCTGTACATGATTTGGCCATCAGCAACCATTGTCTTGGGCTAAGTTGCATCAAGCCAGATGCTTATCAGGCCAAAGTAGAAAAACGGATAGTGGCATGGCTCTGGAGGACAGGGTCATGGTGCTCCACCCAGGGGGTGACCCATTTTAGAGCCATCCCCAAGAGCTGGGAGATTATCACCTCTGAGAAGCTGTTACCTTTCAGGTAGGCCTCTTGGTAGATGGTAAAAATGAGCTGTATTTGGTAAAGACGATAAAGATGAACCCATTGCCTTGCCAGGTCTCCACCAAGGGGTTTTGAGAACTGGGACAGGCTTTGCTGTGAGCATAGGGGGTTAGAGACCTGCCTCTGTATGATGGCTGCCCTTAGTCTCCTGCAGGGTTTGGGGGTTACCTTGGAGTCAAGGGGCAAGACAGGGGTCAGCCTGCATGGTGCTCAGTCCAGGGCTCCAGGCAGCCACAAGGGCCGGGCCATCCAGAGAAGGACAAACTAGGAGCCGAGGGTGGCCTTAGTGCAGGCCAGGAGGTGACCATGGCCCCACAGCACCCAAGGGAGCCAGGAAGGTCTGGGGTTGGTGACCGGGTTCAGCCAGCAGTATGGTGACAGTCAGAGGTGAGGGGACATGTCCGGTCCGAGGTCAGCCTGGGGATGCCAGGCACGGGAGTGCCAGCGAGACTGGTCAAAGCACCTAAGTCCTTCCAAGTTCTCCCAGCTCTAAATGCATGTCCTTGTTCTCTTTTATCTCAATTTGCCTCACCCTTATTCCCTGAAATATCGGTCTACTGTGGCTGGTTCACCACTGCGGAAGTACCGAAATAGCAGGGAGCCTTGGCCAAGCGTGGGGTTACCCAGACGCCCTACAACGCTAGCCTTGGCGGCACTCTGCAGAATAGAGTCATTTGATCCCATACAGCAAGATTCTTAACCCAAGGCTCTGATCCCACAAAGCCAGAGCAACTCTTTTGTATGCTCTAATATGTCATTAGCTTTTATAAAAGGGAATCAAAATGTCAAGAAAAGGGAAGAAAGAAAACAAATATAGATCATTTGAATAGAGAATAGAAAGTGAATAGAAAGAAAAGGCAGAAGAGGATGTAACAAACACTGCATGCCTGAAGCAAAAGAACAAGCGTTGCATTTACTTGTGGTATTCAGAGAAAAAAATTCCACTGACTTCATTGAGAGCAGAATCATACCTTGGCTTGATGCCTGTGAGATTGCAAAAATGGATATCTATCTTTTGCATCTGGAATAGCCTCTGCATACACAAGCAATCTCTGAAAATTTAGTTCTTCTCACTTCTGTAGCTCTTACCTACTGACCATTTTTCTGTCATTCCTGCATTTAGGAGGGTCTGTAGTTCCCAAATTATACTTGAGGGCTGTTCAGTGACCTATTGTGTCCTCCTGGTTTCTAACACCACTGTGACATCTGTCTCTTCAAGTAGCACAACCACTGCCAGGGTTTCATCTGGTTTCAGTAAGTTTGACAGAAGTCAAAACAAAACCCAGTAGCTTCTCTCTTCACAGCTACGTCATGACTTCAGAGCCATTTATTTATATCAAGATCTCTGCATTAAAATTAGAACACTAATTTTCTATGAGGTGTCTGCGGACTATTTCTAATGAGTCTGTGAAAAGCAACTAAGGAAAGCAAGGGTATGGGCCTCCACCAAGGGTATGGTGGCTTCCATGCACCACTTACATTTACTCCTCCATTGAAGAAAATGTAGGATGTCTGTACATCAAAAGAGTTGAAAAGCACTGTAGTGGATGCTGCAGACATGATCAAGAAGAAAAAACAGAACTAGAATGAGCCAGAGAGGGAAAGATGTAAGAGGAGAGACAGCGGCCCTAACAGGTCAGCATCATAAGAAGACAAAATTGTAACACAGGCCCTGATGAGTACTGTCACTGGATTTCAGCAAATTTATTTCAACGTTGAATCTTAGCTGTCACATTAATAACGCCCCAGGTACCTAAGGATGTCTGATGTCTCTCGTCTGTTGAATCATTAAATTCACAATACATCCAACACATCCCTGACCATGGATTCCTCTGCAAAGACACTTTATATTGAGCTTGTTTTAGAGCAAGGGCTGGCTCCCAGTACCTGGTTCCCTCATGTGAATGCCTTTGCAACCTACGCTACAGACACGGCTTGTTCTGTTTTGGGGTTTTCAATGATTTTTTGGTTGTTTCACATTATATGTTCAGCTAGAAGTGGCCTGAGCAAATCCAAGCCAGAGCTACCTAGAACCTGGTGCCTGAAGCAGTCTATGCAAAGTTCAGCGCAGTGTGTGAAACTTCTCTCAATGAGGAAGGAATTGAACCCACCAAACCTGCAGCTTTCTTAGTAAGAACTGGGTCCGTGAACACTGCCTCTTTCCGAGGGTTTAGCTCTCTGATTCTCTGTAACTGAAGTGTAGCATTTTTTGCAATTCCCAGGGAGAATTTGCTGTAAAACAAAATTGAATTACTGATGTTTATGATTTTCACAAAAAGACACGACTGTTACTTTTATTTTTTCAGTTGTTCAGATGGGCAGCCAAATAAAAACAAGATTTATTTAAATAGTCCTACCCAGGTGTCAGTAAGCTGTAAATTTGTGACTTCAAAGGTTTCTGGTTTTGACACGAAGCCACTTGCGGTTAATGTACTCATTGCATGTCTAAAGTCTGATAAAAGGCTGCAAAAGGTTGCCTGTTTACTCTCCAGCTGAAGTCAGCTGCTCGAAAGGTCGGAGAGGCTTGCCTCTTCCTACAACCTTGCCTCTTCCAAAATTTGTGGCTTCTTAGTAGCTGTTAACAGCTCATTTTAGAGAGCACACTGCTAAGTTCCAAATATTGCAGCACTTTACTCCTTGGCCTGTGTAAAAGGTGGTGCCCCCGCCCCCCAGTAAATAGCTTTTGTTATCTAGTGCAATGATTTACCCCCATTGTGAAAAGCTTATTAAGGAAGGTATATAAATGCCACCTAGAGCTCCAGCATAATTCACACAATGGGAATTAACACTCAGACGTTAACTACTCTAAAAAACACACAACACACACAGCCTCAAGCCTTCTGCCACATAACTGATTTCTCTGTCTAGTGATGTTGTTTTGCAGTACTACAACCCCTATAGCTCTACCTTTCTCAGTAAAACCACGTGTGTTAAATTGGTGTAGCTAAGCAGGGAACCAGGCTGCAAGACTCATATTTGAATAAAGTCCTTCCCTGAAGAACTATCAGCTGCTCCTTACACATTTTTATTGACATATTCTCCCGCCTCCATAACATGAAACTCATCACAAGCTTGACCGTCATTAGGTTGATGCTGGGAAATGAAGAGTTGGGTCGGTTTGGCTTTGGCCATTTGCATAGACCTCATTCATGAGAATCTGGAGCTGTTTGAACTCTGTTTACAGAGAAGCTAAAATAAACTCCATGTTTGTGTGCACACAGAGAAGCTCAGTGACAAGTCTGTGCTTGAAAACAGCTTCAAACCCAAATTCATCTGGCAACCCGGGCACACCCAGTATTTTACTCCTCAAACCTCTGCCACCCACCGCCCACTGCAGATTTACAAATTGGTGTCTAATTACCAAATAGCTAGTGAGAAATGTGGACCCTCTCTTCTGTATTGTGAAAGAAGCCGCCTTTCTCATAACTGGCTGTCCTGTGTCTTAAAGACACTTTAGATTTTATCTGGGTTAAAGGATTTTGCCAGGTGAAGTCCTGCTCGCACAAGCTACAGCTGATGGTTTTGAAGAGGTGCCCAAAAATGGACCTGAAGCAGCCATGGAGATTGGCAGGAGATACTGAAGCAAAAGCTAGAAATACTCACAGCGTTCACCACATGGTTAGAGTGAAAACACCTGCAAGAGCTGAGCTAACCTCAAAGCTTTCCACAACTAAAATTGGGAGACCCCTTTCACTTTTCCTTCCCCACACCTCTCCCCTTTGCCTCTCCCAAGGCCACACGGTCCAGCCATGTTCACGGTGACAGGTTGTGTCAGACACTTCCGCAGCCAGTTCAACTCCCTAACCCGCAAAAAACAGCTATTTTTTTTATGGAGAAAGATGGTTTCCTTTTGACAGCAGTGAACTGTTAGATCAGATTAGGCCACCAAGTGGGAACTTGCACACTTAGTTCATCTCCTTTGCTCAAATACTCTCAATTCTCAAATACTCTTGCAAATAATCTGCCTTTGCCTATCAGCCTTAACCAGAAACTCCACAAAAAGCTCGCTTGTTCAGCTACCAATATCACGGTTCCCTAACATGGAGAAAATAATAGAGGGTTAAAAATTACAGCAGGACCTAGTGACTCACTGAAAAGTTGTTTTAATGATAGGTGATTGAGATATAGGATTTGGGGTTTACAGGAAGTTCAGAAACTTAGTTCTGTTGCAAGTCCACGTATAAACAGTATTGTAATTTTGAGGGGCTGAAATAGGTGGTATGGGCTAGGATTTGTGTTTACTCATATAAACTGCACACACAGTAGGAAAATTTTGTCTGTTGAACTGTATCCATATAATATTTCAGCAAAGATTTTCAGCTACAGATGTGCCCTTAGAGTACCAGCTGGTTTTAATATCTTGGAAAAAGTGACATAGTCTCATACAATGATATTAAAACTAGCTGATATTCTAATTTATGCAGAAAAAGAAAATAAAATATGTATGGCAATACCTAACATGCTACCTGAATATTACTAAGCTGGAATTCTGACATTCCTTGTTACTTTTTCCTTCAAACAAAAAAGGCAAATTATTTGCTTGTAGAATCACTGTGATTTCATCAAAATATTTCTGTTTAGAGCTCTTTTTTCTTATGAAAGAAAAAAAATACATAATGAAAATTTGTCTGACCTGCTCAGATTAGCAACAAGATGATACAGATATTTAAGGGAGGAAAGTGAGGGCTGCTGCTGCTGAATATTTGTCCCCTGACATTTATCTCTAAATTTAAGAGGAAGTGTCAGCGATACATAAAAACAGGCGAGCTACCTTTTGTAGGGCATGTGAAGATTTTGAGTTATGGCTCAACTCTGTAATGGATTTAATGTGTTTAAATAAAAGCAAACACCAAGACAGCAGTTGTAAACTGCGTCTTGGAGGAAGCTGCTGAAATAGCCAAGGCTTGGGCACAGGCTGCTTACCCAAGTGTGGTGCTGCTGCGAATGTCCGGTGCTGTGCTGCTGCATCCCCTTTTTCCACAGCACTTGAACCAGGGAGGGAACTGGACTTGCATCTCTGAGTCCTGAGAAGATATTCAACACCTGCGCTGTACTGCAGCCCCTCTGCTCCCCGCAAACGCCTAAGGAAAGCAGGAGGACCAAGGAGGCTCCAGCACTGCACAGGGTCAGACCTCACCGTGGCCCTCCCAAATCTTTGGGAGTTGAAAAACACCAGGCAGGTCATCTTGAAGGCACAGCTAGAGCTTCAACAGCAGGTATACACACCTCCAAGATTTCCCTACTAACATTTTTTGAATTATTTAAGTTAATTTATGGCTACACAGATCTTTCCTTGAATAGCAACAGTGGCTTATGGAGCTCCTGTCCCCTTCGCCTTGCAGCAGCTCGGCTGTGTGTGTGGCCATAGGATGAACAAGAACATGGAGCTGATCTGGCTGGAAAACAACCCTTTTGGGGGATCTTTTTCATCTGTCCCATTCCCTGATTTGGTTCAGCTGTGCAAATTATCATGTTGCTACATGAGAGGGGTTAGGGAGCTAGGGGGAACAGGTGGCGGTGGACAGAGAGGAGAGAATGAAGCTGCTTGGAAAGGCAGCACTACCACCGAATGCAAAATAGTGTTTTGAAACTGTTTATGTCTTGCAAGGAAATGAAGGGAGCTGAAATAGCAAGTAGACAAGTGCGGACTTACAAACCCCTGGCGCAGACTCGGCCACGTGTGGGATATTTTAAGGCCAAACCCCTCACATCACTGTTACAGAACTCCCTAGGCCACACAAAGAAAAGTGGCGGGAAATCAGCTATAACTAAATTCAGTGAAGTTACGTCACCCACTGTCACTATTTAAGTGAATTCAGGAAGGGAAGTTCTCATGATGTATCTTGGTAAAGAGAGACGGCATAAAGTCTGCAGCTGAAACACTTCTTGTAATGAGCTTTACCCACATCAGGCCAAACCTGATTTCTGCTTTTGCATTCATTAAAATGCTTTAACCAAGGTATTTACCCTTTAAAGGCAGCAGCTGGGACCCTAATTTCAATGTCTACAGCATTAGTTTCTGATCTCTTTTCGACGTCTGTCTTAGGAGGAGCTGAATCCCATCCTGGAAGTGCACCAGGGCTATGCCAAGCTTAGGGTGACCAGTGCTGAAGTGGGTATCTGCAGCCCGAGTGAGAAGTGAACCACGTGGCTCCGCACCTGGGGGCCCGGGGAAGCCACACGGCCCCCGTCTTGGCAGCCCAGTGTGGGTGACACCAGCCGATCCGATGGCAATGTGAGCGGTAACTGTGTGTGCAGACAGAACATCCCAAACTGCCCGGGAGGGCGTTTGCCCCAAAACAAATAATGTTAAAGAGGGAACTAACAATAATGTGGATTGCTTAAGAAATGACCATCTGCCGGGTTAAACAGTAACCAGGAAATTACCAAGAGACTTTGGGGGAAAAAAGAAAAAAGAAAAAGAAAAAAGGAGTGGAAAAAACGAAGCATGTAAATTCGTGATGAGGGAAGGGAGCAACAAACCTGGTCTGCCGCTGCCAGAAGCACCCCTGCTGGCATCGCGACCTTCATCGTCCCCCACATGCGCACTTTTTTTCTGTGACAGGAGCTAGTTGAATTATAGCCTTCTCCCACCGGCAAAAATATAGACTGGAGCAGAAGCAAAGACGAAAAAAGTTAAGTGCAGTTTTATCCATGGCCAATTTGGTTGTACTGATAAATTGTCTCTTTTAGGAAAGTACCAATGTAAGCTGTGAATTTCACTAAACGTGTTTTTTTTGTTTCATGCCAAGCACTGGCTTTCTCCCTAATTACTAAATTCAGTGATGCTCATGAGCTGTTTTTTCCATTTCTAGTCAGGACTACATAATTTCAGGGTATTGCTATATTTATTTAAACAATTTACTGCTGCAAATATTGAATTGTTTCAGGGTATTGCTGACAGGGTTTTTTTAACCAGCAGTTTTCACTGAGAAGTATCATAATATTTAATTGCCTGCGTCTGTGCATGCATTTCATGTGTGTTTAGAATGAAAAACCTTTCACAGACACCAGGTAAGATAAAACAAGCAATTTTATTTTAGACTGTTTCCTCATTCATTGGTACCAAATCTCTGCTGCTGCATCACTTAACAGCATACAACTCATCCATGTGAGGCGTGAGCACACACTATCATTTCTGTCATTACAGAGCATACCAAATCGTATTTACACTAGTGATATGGTCCCTGGGGGCTAATGGATGATATCTGATCTACCATAAAGTCTGCTTGGACAAAATTGTCTCTGCAATTATATTTCAATTGGTAGAATGAATTTGTACCACTTTTTGTCATATAACTGCAGTAGTTTTGATCCAGTACTTGGTGCTCTAAGGCCCAGTTTACCATGTTGTGGAACCACTGCCTTGGAAGAAATTCAGGCTACATGAATTGGGCCACTAGTCTCAATAAGATGAAGGGCTTCTTGTATTCATAAAAGCTGGCCTGTTCTTCACCACTGTATCATTTTGTCTAATAAAAGATATTACCTCTCACTGCACACATTGTCTCTTTTTTAAGCACTTGACGGTTCTAAAGTTTTCCTCTCTGAAACTGTATCTTGGTATTTCTGTGTTCTCTGTCAACAGACTAATGTGTGAACAGAATATATCTATTATATGAATGAAACAGTTCTATCATAACAAGGAAACTTTTCAGAGAGAACGCTCCATTCAACTGTGTTGCTCCTGTTGGTTTTGCCTGGGTGGACAGCTGTGCCTGAGTGGAGTCCTCACGATTCCACAGGGACCCCGTGTGAGTGAATGCCGTTCCAAAAATGAGTCTTTAGGCTCTGTCTGCAATACAAATGCTGCATCAATTTGTAAGTCAGCCTAGTTAAACAAGTGCCATGACTGTCCTGGAGAAAAACTTCAACTGATTTTGCTAAATTTATTTAGTTAAACAATTTACTGCTGCAAATATTGAAACCCAGAAGTTAATAAAATAAGCTCAGCACACCAAATGATTCAAGTTACAGCTGAAAAGACAGTGGATATCTAAATAGCAGAACTCCTGTTTAAAAACAGAACACAGAAGTAAGCAAATGGCCAGTCATCTGTTTCAAAGATGCTGAACTGTGAACATCTGTATTTCCATCAACATTGTGAACTGCAACAAAGTGTTCCTACTGTAGCTACTTTCCCATCTACAGCAAAGACAAAATGCTTATGGGGAAAAAAACTTTTTTGTTAGACTTGTGCAAGTTTTGTGTACTGTTTCTCGTAGATAATGACCTATAAGCTTGATGGTAGGAACAACAGCCATGAAGTGAATGAAAATATTTTATAATCTGATGTCATTTTTCTTGCTTCTGCTGTTCATCATTCAGCAATGATTTTTTCATGATGCGTTTATAAAAGCTTTTTTTGTATAACAAACAGCAGATGTCACCAGGACTTATTTTAGAGACTGACCTTTTAAGTTGCAGCCCTGCAAGCTTGGGAAATGGCATGAGAAGACATGACCAAATACTCTCAGGCTTTATGATAGGGAAGCTTTATGGGGTCTGCTTCTGACAAGGGAACCTCTCTCAGCAGCCACTCTAACATTTCATAGGGCAAGACACCCTGTGACAATCTCATCTCAATCTCCCCCAGAAGAGATGAAGCATCACTTCCTTATAAGGCAGCCCTCTAATTCATCAGGTTCAGGTGTCAGAAGTCACACTTGTGATTCTGAGAATGAAACATTTATCACTTATCCATTGGGTGCTAACCACTCGAATCCAAAAGAACCATGCCCTTCCTTTGGTTCCTCTTGCTCTTAAATGAAGGAGTGGCTTTAATGTAAGTTTGGTGCACCAATTTCCCATTTTTACTTGATTCACTCAGTTTGCCTGAATGTCCCTGCAAAGACGGGAGGAAAACAAGCTGTGTCTATCAGGCTTGTTTTTTTTTAAATCTTTCAGTGAGTAATCCCACCTGATTTTTCTAACTTTCTCCACTTGCAAAACACAGTACTCAGCACATTTAATTTGGATGCCTTTCTGCATTGTTTACTCCAGGTGAAATCATTTGAACTGCTACAGAAGAATTTTGTCGGAAGGCGAATTCTTTCCTAGCTGTGAGCTACTCAGTGTCTGTGGTGGGCATAATGAAAAAGGAGAAACCATCTTGCTACAAGTGACTAGCCTAGTGATACAGCTGTAGTTCCCTGATCCATTTTCTTTGATGGCAAAGCTGGTTTAAGAAGCTTCCAGTTCCATACTTTGCTCCCAGTTGCTTTTTCTTCACACACATGCGCACACACACATTTCCTTAGCTGTATCAGTGTGACTGCTTGTGGGGTTGGGCTGTACATTGGATTCCCAAATGATGAAAACTAGTAACAGCTCTACAATACCTTTTTTTTTTCCCCTTCTAATGCTTGGCCTCAATTAGTGGTATTGGCAGATAGAAAGGGGCAACTAACTGCAGAGTGGATGTGAAAATGCATGGCTATAAGACAGGTGGCAGTAAGGACAAAAACTTCTTAAGCTAGTTTTACTATCTGAGAAAATACATGACATATCTACCATGATGGGATGTGGAGAAGTCCATGTTAACCATGCCTGTTCTCCCAACGAAATCACACATTTGTGCCAAGAAACTCCACCAAGCAAGCACTGTGCAAGCTTGACTCTTTACCCCATGTAAAGGGGACTCAATACAGTAGAGAGGTAGTTCTTAAATGTCTCCATTTCCTGCATCTTTAACCTTGTGTGAGTCACCTTTCTCCCTTTTTCTACTAATCCGCCCTCCCCTAAATACTTTACTTCAGAAATTGCTATGCAAATCATGTTTCTAAATTATTAGAGGGGGAGGGGTTAGTATTACATGTATCAAATATTTATGTCCTGAGACATGCAACAGGTTAAAAACAGAAGTTACTTACATTTGCATGTACATATGGTACTTTAAAGACTGACTGATTTTAAAGACGCAGTATAATTCCTGCCTCAGCAGTTGTAGTGGTACAAATTTACAATCCAAAAATATCCAAAACACATGTTTTTTCAATTTTTTCTGATATTCAGTTCATAGATGCAAGGATTAGTCTTTTTCCAGGATGCCAAGTTTTCCCATCTGCTTTAAAATGAACAGTATTGGAAAACTTTTACAGCTGGCATTTAATGGAAAACTGCAAGGCCTTTTCATTATTCTTTCTTTGACCTGCTAGATTAACTCCACTCTGTCCTTTTCTCTGGTTAAAAAGATGTGCAGATAGAGACTTGACTCTGCCTTTTAACAACAGTCACTTCACCCACTACAGGGTCTTTGAAAAGGGTTTAATCTCATCTAAAACATGACCGTGTTCATCACGACTTGGTGGCAGTTGCATGGTAACATTAATGTGACCATGAATGACTTACTGGCTAAAACGCTTTCAGGTTGCGTTGCCCTTGCAGCTTGGGTGGCGGAGCCACTTGCGCAACAGCTGTGCAGCTACTACGATTAAATGATGTTGTCACAGAAACTTTGGTCTTTGGCTGTATTCATATTTACTACACATTTGTAAAGAAATATCCACTTGAACAAAGCAGGATGTGCACTTTTCTGCATGTATTTGTGCCACAGCACCATAATGTCTATCAGCAAAGCGTGAGGCTGTGGTAGCTGGTTCAGGAGCAGCTTGGACAGCCACCCAGCAGCGAGGTGTAAAGCTGAGGGCTCCACTGCAACCTGTCCTCCCTTGCCAGGTGCCAGGATCCTTACACATGATTTGTATTTTGACCAGATGCCTGTACATCAGCCCGTCTGGAATTCCTTAGAGGGTCGGTTGACCACCGATTTCCTGGATTTATGTTTGGCTTGGGATAGTTATCCTATCCTGGTAATTATTTTGGTTTTTTTACATGTAATTATTTTTCTACTTCCTTTTGGTTAATGTATGGCTGCTATTTTTAACTTGGAGCCCATTGCAGGTAGTTTTTCCTTGGGAATTAGCAATTATGATTATTTTTGTAAAGCAGAATTCAGTCATTCTGCAACATTAGCCTTCAAACTTAAAATAAGAAGTCTTTAGGGCCTCTGTGTAGAACTCTTCAAAATGGTACTTGCCAAGGCTGAAATATTTTGGCTGTGTGAATAATACCCTACTCACTGCTTTTAAAAAGCAGGCCTGTTTCTTTCACGCAGTTTGATATAAACATTATGAACTCTACACTGTCCTAGGCCCCTGTCAAGAACAATGCCTTAGGGTTAATTAGAGACACCGGGGATACCTGCTTTCCTTTCTTTCCCAGTGTATCCTTTTGTAGCCCAAAGATCTCCCTGTGGCATACATCTTGGCTACTCCTGAAACTTCCAGTTCACCTACTTCATTGCCTCAGTTACAAGTTGTGAAATGGAGGAAGATTGCTCTATACAAGTGCATTTATATCAGCCCTTAATCCACCCATCTCTTTTTGCTACCTCACTCGTCAGGTTTTTGACATTCTGGTGAAAGAGTTGCTGTGGAAAGTTTTTGCTGGCGCACTGTATTTTGGCATGTACACTAGACAAAGTAGCTGTTTTTTGCCCTCTTGCCCAAACCAGTGAAAGTCATTCTGGTACACAGGGCAAGTGGCCAGGTAGGTGGATGCCAGCCTTCGTCTTTAAAAACAGGTCGGCATTTCCTCCTCTTTTTCCTTGTGATTCTGCATCTGTCCAGTTTTATAATTCATCTATTTGTACATCTGCAAAAAGTAGAGAAGCTTTTAACTGCATCCCAAGCAAAGAGTTTGGGAGGATCCTGTTAAAGATACAGGAAGTTAGAAAAGTCAAAGCAACTACTTTTTTAAAGAACCAAGAGAAATCACAAATAGCTAAAAAAATGCACTTATTTCTGCTTTACCAATCTGAAGTTTTTTTCAGAGATTTTATGAGACAAACTCCTGGCAATACACATATACTTCATAAAAAGAGCCATGTGGAGAAAAAGAAGCACCAAAGGGATCTGAAAGTCTTTGAAATGCTACCATTCCCTTCCTGCGTGGTGTTGCTCTCAGACAAACGTATTTAGTATTTTGCATTTATATAATGCTTTTTGTGAAAAGGGTTTTGGAAAACTTTATAGGAATGATGACAAACTTAACAGCTATTCTTGCCATGCTTAAGTAAGAAATCTAGCAGAACCAGGAACAAACGTATAGCCTCTTCTACTTGACCTACCTGTTCCTCCCCACCTGAATATTCAAGTTTCTCAAAAACAGAATTTATTTTTACAAATATGAAATCACTGTGTAACAGCTGGGAATTTGAAAAATACAGCATGGGATAACAACCGGATCGAGTTCAGAGAAGAACCGTGCAGCCTGGCCAGTGGCTAAACCAGTTTCCACAGCCCAAATCCATTGCTCTATTTAATGGCCAAGTTCACATCTGTGCTTGAATCACTCCCCATAAGTTATGAAAAGGCAGGCAATTACTGCAACGAATCCAAAAGCCCCGATTTTCAGCTGCAGCTCTGCTTTGCATTCTGTTTACTGCTTCCCATTATTCCCGCACAGCGTAATCTGAACTCGCCCGCTCTTTCCACTTCCTCGTGGCTTGCAATTTCTTTAGTTCTTGCACATATTTTTGTGTTTTACAGACAATCAGCAACTTTTTAGATCCCTGACTACAGCTCAGCTTTCTTTCATGTTATTTTTAGTCAAAACTAGCTACCAGGCACAAGTTTTGAACCTATATGAAGAAAACCGACTCAAGAGGCCAGTCTTGCAGATGTGGTCTCTCAATCTTTTTTCTAAAGCTAAATGATACTGGATCTTCCCGTCATTTCTAACATGCCAGTCGGCTGCAAATCCTCGAGCAGAGCTGACCGCACTAGGTGTGCCCCCACCCCAAATTTTGCTGAGCCATCAGGCCTGTCCTTCCGCTACCAGGGGCATGGGTTGCCGTGTCCCACTGGCGGATTTGCTAGAGAAAGGGAAGATAAAAGAAAACACTGGGTATGGCTTTTCTAGGCTCATGGAGGGGGGGGATTTGATAAAATCCTCGCTGCCATGCTGGGCCGGGCCACTGTCTCCCGGCACCATGGCACAGCCCTAGGTAAAATCAAGTTGCACCGCACACAGATTGGGGGGGAGAAAAAAAAAACACTCACAAACGGAAGAGGATTCACTTTTTTTAAGGGGAAATGGGGCCACACTGGGATAACCGGCCCCGCTGGGGGGGGGAGGCGGGGGGGGCCGCCGGTCTCAGCGCGGGCCGCCGCCACCTGCCGCCCGCTGCGGGAGGAGCGGGCCGGGCCGGGCCGGGCCGGGCCGGGCCGGAAGGCACCGCCCAGCCCCGGCGCTCCCCGCCCTCCCTCGCTCCCTCCCTCGTACACGGCGGTCGCGCAGGAGCCGCCGCAACTCGGCGCCCAGGCGGGAGCGGCCCGGTAGGGGGGGCACGAGGGGCCGCGGCGCGGCGCAGGGCAGGCGGGCGGGGCGGGGCGGGGCGGGGCGAGCCCGGCCGTTGGGGTTTAAATGGGAGCGGCGGGGGCCGTGGTGGCTGTGGCCGCGCGGAGGGAGCGGGGAGCTGGGGAGCTAAGCGCCTCCATGGGAGGTGCCGACCCGCTTCGCAGGAAAGCGCTGCGGAGCCTTTCGAGGGCAAGTAGGAAAAATACTATATTTTTTTTTTAATTCATTGCCCGTACAGCTCACCGCCTTTGTATGGCGCAGAGCGGCGTATGAGCAGCCTTTTCTTTCTATAAAACAACAACAGAGCGCAAGAATCTTACTATGACTAAGTTTTCTCTGTCTTTCCTCTGCTTTTATAATAAAACTTCGGGTAGCGACGGACTAAGCAATACGCTGCGCTTTGCGTGTCTGTGGTAGGAACATTTTTGCTGTTTCACGAACTCTCTGAGCTACTCTCTATGTAATACAGCCTTTCATTTTTGCTGCGCTCTTAAGTAAGTTTATAAGCTTGTAAGTGCGCAAAGTCACCACCAAAAGTGTTTTAGCATAAGCTTTAATTTAGCGTCTGCGAAACACGTGGAAAATCGTGGTTAATTCGGTAATCATTGTAATTCTTTCTCAATTGCTTCCAGGTAGTTAACAAAAAAGAAATGTTTTCCCATCATGTCTCTCCAGGCAGTAGCTATAGGTAGCTACGCCAGAACGGAAGTCTTCAAACATTCCGGCTCTAAAAAGGTAAAACAAAGAAATAATCTAAAAAGTCCCCCAGTGTTTTCATTAACTGGGGACACTGTTTCCAAAAAAATATTCTGTGGCTTTTAATTTGGAGTGCTTGTGGTAAATATTATATTTTAAGCGATAGCAGTTCCATTATGGAGTTGAACTTTGGAAATTTAGGCCTAAAATTGAAAAAAAATGGCTAATTTATGCTGTAAAAAACGTGAAACTGTTTGTCACCCCTTTTTATTAATTATGGCTGTATGTTGCAGTATGCTTCAGGCATCTCTGCTTTCTTATTTTCTGGTAAGCACACTTTGATTACATTTTTTGTTTGGGGGAAGGTTCCTTGAATATTTAATTATCAATCTGTGGTATTGTTTAAATGGTAGTATTTTTAGAGTAAATGGAAATCTTTTATCAAAATTCTCGGAATACCAGTTCTTTATGATAAGATCTAAGAGATGGAGGGGTTGTTTAAAAAAAAATACTATCTTAAAACATTTATGCTTACTAATAAAGTATTTATATTCAGTGTGGTGTGGGGTAGAGTCAGTTAACTACTGATTTTAAAAAGTAGTGACTACCTAAAGTAAGTTCTTGTCAAATTAACTGTTAAATAACTGAGTTCCTGTAAGAATTACTTTACCTGATAATCTTAGCAATATGGTATTTGTGTGTAGTAAAGTCTGTCTAAACAACATTTTTTCTGTGTTAGTGGAGAGAGGAGGGAAGAAAGAAAAAAAAAAAGTACCAAATCAGTTACTGGACAGAATGTTTTTCTAAGCTTCGCTGTAATTAAACACCAAGTACTAGAAATGCAGCCTGCTCTTTCTGTTGTGAAACATTATTCTTGAGTTAAAAGGGAAATTCTTCTTGGGGTTTTGCTTTGGAAACTTGTGCTTTCCATGAGCCTGAAGGGAATTTGGACAGGGTCTGATCTTTGAGTCACCTGACTCTTCCTCAGGACTGCAGGGGGAATTGGAGGTGAAGAGAGGATGCTGGAGGGCTGGGGAGTGCTTCCCCTTGTTTCTGTGATGTGCTCTGCGCACCCATGGGGCCGTGGAAAGGGGTCGGGAGACAAAAGCATGACCCCTGCATGGGATTTGCGAGCTTTGGGAGACCTCTTGCTGTGCTGGTTTGGGTGTATCTTACTTCCTTACTGGAATTAGCCCCTCAGTATCTAAGTTAAACTGCTTGCCCTCATTCAGCTTATGCTGATTTGACAGTGCAATAAATCCAGCTTTGGGGTTGTAAATGCTGAATCAGAAGTATCATGACTGCACAAAGCAAAGTGCTGATCTGGTATAAACCTGCTCGGCCAGTTCGAATGGGTCCAAAATTTTTGTCGGCTTATATTGGCAGGCTGTATGCTGGATTGAGTATTATCTATTCGTGCCACGTCTTGCTTAACGCTGAATCAAGCATATTGCTGACATAAAGTCCATGTAGTATGTTATATCAAATTAGACAGAAATGGCTATGTGACCATGCTGGATCCCAGGCAATACCACTGGGAGATCAGGCAGCACATGGATGAGGTAGGTAGGTGATGGTTGTGGAATCAGCGCTTTATGTGCTCGTGTGTGTCTAAACAGGCTGTTCCTTCCAGCTACAAATTGGCAGTTCCTTGAATTCTTTTCCAATTCATCATTGCTGTTTTGACAAATACATGAACTTCTGACTTCAGCACTTTATCATGTGTAAGACAAATGCACATTTTAACGCTCCTGTTGTGAACAGTTTCATTGAAATCAACCAGTGCTTGTGGTAGAGGAGTTGAGCATATACCTGAGTAGGTATTTGTAATCTCTGTTCTAAGAAAACATGCTTCTAAAAAATAAATAGTATGGTTGCCTTGATAGTTAAAAGTGGTGAGGGGAAACGGCCTGTCTTAACAGACTGTGTGGTTAATTTTGTAACTAAATGCTCAGGACTAGAACCAGTAGTTGGCTTGGGCTCTGAAATGCTGCTTTTGATCACCTGCCTTTGGGTAAAATGCAACATGCAGAGTTAAGATGCGAAAGCTCATTGTATAATACCTGCTTGTAGGGAGCTTTCCAGACAGGCTTTTAGGCAATTCAGTCACTGCCAGGAGTTGGTGACTGGCAGCAGGCAGTTAACAGTGTTCTTCTGCAACCCCTGATGGGATGAGTGTGAGACTGGGGGTACTGTCATCGCAGTATTGTTGTCACATAACCAAATTGTCTGCCTGTGTGTTCTTGTTCTTATGGCTTTTCTGATTCATCTAGCAGACTCTTACAGAAACGGCATATTCTTCAAGTCCCTCGGTGTATGCTCCAGCGAGGATTAGCTGTCTTGCTCCAACACCTCAAATCTCAGTTCTGTCAGGTATGCCATTTTGTTCTAAAATGTCTCCCTCTAGGGATTTTTACTGGTGCTAGTAGCACTAGTAAAAGCTGTTGATAAAATCTGTTTTAAACAAATGAAATCTGATTGGAGAGGAAATCTCATTTATTGGCTTTTAAGATGTGACATCAAAGTATATTGTAGAGTTTGAAAGTATGGTTCTTTGCCTTTTAAAGGGTAGTTTGGCTGTTCTAGTTATGCTAGCATTTTGAACACTTGAATAAAATACTTGAACTGTTCAGATGATTCTTGAGAAGTTGTTTTAACTCCTTACTCATTCAAGACCTCCATTCTCAGATTTTAACAAATTACCAGAATTACTCATGTGAGTATCGGTTGCAAAATTGAACTTGAGATTTTTATCACTGGAACTAACCTATTCTTGGTAATGGCTTAAAATTTCCTTCCAGGCTTGGCAGTGCAGAAACCTGAGTTAAAAATTTAAAACTTGGTCTTAGTTGATATAAGAGAAAAGAGAACAAATATTTAGCAGAGCAAGTCACCATGATTATGTGACTTGTACTAGAGATGCTCATGATGCTGGAGTGGTGGAGGTGAAGGATGAGAGGAAATGGTAAGGCTCTCGGGTTGGCCTTTGCAATAGGAGAGCAGATCAGATGAGGAGTTAAAGGCAGCAAGACTGAATGTTGTGACTGCACAGAAAAGGTAATGTTTTTAGCCTGGGCTAAGTTATATTTGTGCAACTGAAACATCTGATAGTTATCAGATTGCTTTCCTTTCCTGAAAAGATAGAAATGTATGTTTGTTTTTTTGGGGGGGAGGGGGGATTTTGAAAGTCAGCTAGCTTTTATTTTCTCACTCCTGCTCTTGCGCTATAGTGGTTGGCTATACAGGCAAGGTATTTGTAGTGCAGAGTCTGTTTGGCAAACACCAGCCAAGCAAAAGTGCAGTTTTGCAGCTACTTCTGCTTCCCTGCTAGAGTTTAGTCCTGATCAGTGGCAGAGGACTGGTCCTGATCACTGTCAGATGAACTGTTCAGCTCATTTTGACTTGGCTTTACTGTGGAGATTGTTGCTAGTAACACTTGCACCATAGCGCCTACGTGTTGTTCTTAATGGTTGTTGGGTTTTTTTCTGCTTTCTCTTGATGAGAAGTGCTCTTTATAGACTTACTTTTCCAGAGTGCATGGGTTTTGGTTTGGATCCCTTCATTAGCAAACTCTTATCTACCAAGCAGTTTGAGTGCATGCTGGCAGGTGAGTGGCTTGTTGTCTTCTATTGAGGTGTGTCCAGGGAGAGCAACCTCTGGGCAAGGTCTGCTGTCTGCAAGACTTGCCGCTTTTTTCAAGCAGTGGTGTTTACCATTCCTTGTGATCATAAGTAATCGATCTTTAGACTGGAAATGAATCTTCTTGTTTGTATCTATTCTTAGAATTTTACGATCGACTTATCTTCTCGGAAGGAGACAGTTGATCACTTTGTCATGATGTGGTTGATAGTTTCTTGTTGAAAAATATTAACCTTTTGTCTAAACTCTTCGTTGCTTGGATGATGGCAGTTCCTATGAGACTTTTTGTTGAAGGTATAGAACTTTGATTTATTCTTGAATAGCTACCAATTGCAGTGTATGCTTTTACATCACACTTCTGTTGTCATGTTTGCCATTACAGGTAGCTTTTCCATTTTCTATTGAACTCCAATTTTGCAGTAGATTACTTAGGGCTGTGGCAGGTAGTAATTTTTATTCCTTCTGAGGCTTTTTAATGAATTCACTCTGGCTGATTTTCTTTGTGGATCATGTAAATGTTGCCACCCCTCTGACTAACGAACTAAAGGTTACTTTGGCCTTCTCCATGTGAGAAGGAAGTGTCTGACTGAAACCTGTAAGCACTTGACCTCTTTTTCCTTTTATTACTAAATGTATGCTTTTTTTTCTTCCTGCTGTTCTGATCCTCCACATGTCTTGCTATAATTTCTTTTCTATCTGTGGTTCAATATGAGAACTGAATGCCTATTGTTTTTCTTAAAGTTTGTACAGGTTTTGAGCCTCCAAAACTTTATTAAATAATGTTGGGAGACTTCCTTAGTTAACTACTTTAGTTATAGAATTTTGTAGCTCACAAATTTCATCAGGCACTGACAGCACCTTTGGCTTGCAGATTTCCAGCTTTTTTGTGCATTGATCTGTTGTGAAGCATGTAAGATTATCTTCCAGAAATAACTGTTGTGGGCTGTAGATGTTGCAGAATTTTAGTAGTTCCAGGGGTTAAATGAAATACCAATGTAATTCCAGTAAACATTTTCTTAAACCTTAATGCTTACTGATATGAGCCCAAGCCTCTTTCAACAGCCTGTGATTTGCCAGAAAGGATATGGAGTTTACAAATAGGAATTAGAAGTGTGTTTGTTTTGGGTGTGTTGTGGTTCCCCCCCGCCCCAAGTGACCTTTTCTCTTATTGGCAATAGAACCAAAACATGAAAATGGTAAATAGCAGGGCTGTAATAGTTATTTACGTTGTACTTCATCCAGTTTTGTAGAACAATGATGTTTTCAAGCACACTAACAATCAGCCATCGTTAGTCTTAACTAATTGTATGTGTTGGCTAGAAGCAGCCTACTTTACTGTTGATTTATTACCTATGACCCTATCAACGACAGAATTGCTTCCTGACTGCAGAAAGCAAGATCTAGTTGGAAGAAGTGGAACAGAGTGGTGCTTGAATTCAGTCCTTCCTTTTCTTCTCACCCATGTCAAAAGTGAAAATTGCATTTTATTCATGCTGTAAATTAGCCTTTTTTAAATTGTTTCCTAACTTACTGATTTCTTTGGTCTTCTGAACAGATGAATACTTGAGGCCAGCAGTGATTGGACATGCAGGAAGTTTTGGATCATACCCAGACAGTGCTGAAGCTATCAAAGACATTCTCTTGTCTGTTCTAAATGCATCTGGTCTGAAGCCCTCTTTGCTGTCAGAGCAGACCACCATGCAGAGAGCTGAACATCCAGACAGTGACCTGGAGCGGTGGGAAGAGAGCAGCGATGGGGATAACAATGATGACAGTGATAGCGGTTCCCCACATCACAGTGCTGCTTATACACAAACAGATATTAGGTTTACAAGGCATCGGGTGTGTTGGGACAATACGCAGTGTGATTCCTCTAAACCTCTGTTGGATTCTTTATTTTGCCCACATTATTCTGGCAGGGATCTGGCTACTTCCTCCTTGAATGGTTTCACTCTTTCAGAAGTATCCCCTCTAAAGCAGGACTGCTTTACCCAAGTAACATTAACAGGAGGCACCGTCACATCAGCTGTTGTGCTTGCTGGAAAAGAACATCGAAACTCTTTCAGTCCCCCAGAAGGAGACTTGGCTTTTACAAGTTTTCTCCCAGATTCAACAGTTAGTAAGCCAATAGATCCATTAAAATACTGTGGTGCTTTGGAGCCTGCACCTGTTAGCAACAGTGACTGCAGTTCTCTGCATGGCTTTTCCCAGCCAGAGCCATCGGATCAACCAGGTAACTTTACATTCACAGGCCCATCTCTTGTTTTAAAATTTCTGTACTGGGAATGGAGGGACTACTGTAATTGAAATTGGCCTTGTTTATGGGAATTGCAAATGATTATACAAAAGCTCTCATTCAACATGGGTGGGAGGAAAGAAAGAAATCTCAAAATGAAGGCAAGTGTTAGAGTTAGTGAAACATGAGGCTTTCTAGCTTGGAGTTTTCTTTTGGTCTGCAGTCACAGGAATGCTTCTTTAGTAGAGACCCTATGATAAAATGTAAAAATCATTGAGCTGTGATCAGTGCAAATCATCCAGCAGATGAGACTACCACTGACTTTACCTTATCTTCGCAATTACTCTTATTCTGAAAGCAGATAGCAAAGGTCTTGGAGTTTGGTGGTGATTCACTGTGTACTGGCTCCTCCAGACATCTCTTGGTGTTTGACATGAGCGGGAGGTAGGAGACCCCCTTGATTCAGATTTTGGGTTAACAGCCATTCTTGTTACGGCTCAACGATTTTTCCCTCCTACTTCTCATCCCCTTTTTACATGCACCAGCTATTCTCAGAGATGTGGCCTCTTTGAATGCAGATCACAATTCTTTTTACTCCTCCTCTGCTTCAGCATGCCTCATTCACCACACTGAGTGGGTGTTGTCTGTGAAGAGGAGCAGATGAAGCAGATTGAAAGCTGCTAGCAGAGTTGATCTCTGCTGAGTTGGGTTCCTCTTGTTCCTGCAGTGGCATGGAGCCCCCAGCAGCATGGGGCCTCACAGTAATGAGTTCGGGCCATTTGGTCAGGGTTACACCAGAGTTCAGCCCTGTGCCCCAAAGCTGGCAAGTGGAGCAGCAAATGTGGCCTCGGGATGGCACCTGTGTAATGGTGAGATGTGCCAGCCTTCCTGGACTTTGGCTCAGGGCCGCAGTCACTTAGCGGAGCAGCAGAAGACTCCTTGTGTTTAGCACCTAATGTTGTTGGTGTCCTTTGCTACAGTGAGATGAAGCATTTTGATTTTATTTTTGCAAAGAATTTTGTGTATCTGATGTCCTAATCTTACTAGATAGTGAGGCCCGAGAAGATGGTGCAACTGAGACCTGATTCTGTACTGGATGGAAGACAGGTGGGAGGTAGCAGTCAGCCTGCCTTTGTATTATAAATAAAAAGCATAAAGGCTGTTTTGTCTCTGTTTGATTAGTAGTAATCAGGGGCTAAGTGATGACACTGTTAAGCTCCATTTCCAAGGTCTGGTACCATCTGGCTATTCACTCAAAACACATCTAATGCCTCAGTCTGCACTGAGCTCTCAAATAGGCACATGCCGTTGCAGGGTCAGAGGCTTGTAGTAGGATCCTTTTAATTACTTTATTAGCTTTTTAATTAAGCTTTAAGTATTAGAATAATATTTTAAAATTTTAATTGTCAAGAATTAAAATTTAATTGAGAATTAAAATTAAAGTATTTTAAAATAACTTAGCTTTATTAGCTTTTTAATAACTCTTAAAGTCCCTGTTCTATTATTTAATTAACTTGGCCTTCTGGGGTAGGCTGTTATCGACAGGTATGGCAAAGACTATGGTTGTTTGCTTCTGGTGGGTATTTTTTTGGCTGATCCAGGCATGACAGACTTAAAGTGCCCAGCAGAGATGTGGGGAGAAGCAAACAACACCCTGTGGTTGGAGCTGGGTTCAGCCAGTCATGCAGGTTTAGGTATCTCAGTCTGGAAAACCTGGCCAAGTCTCTAAATGTCAGCAGGGACCATGAGGCAGGTGTATAAGAACAGAGAAGCTGTGATGTAAGTGGGATATGTCTCAAGTTTCTGTGGGGTCAATAAGTTTTTGCTTATCTAGAAGGTGATCACAGCAATAAGGCTGAAGGCAGCCTGGTGTCTGAAGAAGTGTCCTTGCTTTTATAATCTAAAAAGTAATCCTGACGGGGGCTGGGGGTCCTGTTATACATTGTGCTCTGTCTGCATCAAACTTTGATTTCTTTTCTGTACAACTTAAAAAATTCTGCAATCAGCCATTCACTGTTACTTTCAATCATTTAAATCCCAGGTGCAGGAGAAAGAGGGCAGGGGAAGCAAATGGCAAACTGAAAAAGAAGAAATAAAATGCATGATTTGAGGGCAGGAAATACACAGGCATATCTCCTAATTGAACCTTTCAAAGGAAACGTGCTATTTCAAAGGAGATGGATCCTCACTTTTGTTTCTCATTCATTGATTACAAAGGGCTGGACATGTGAGGGATGCACAAGATGACAGTCATGATGACTTAAATCAAAATAAATCTTTTTTTTTCAGTGGGATTTAATAAGGGAGTTACTTCTGATCCTGTGAGATTCCTTTTAGGACTTGTCACTTTTTCATACTTCAAAGGGCCAGCAGCTCCACACAGCTTTCTGAAAAGTTTCAGTCTTCCTTAACAGGGAGTCTGTGGCTGAATTTGTTTTTTTTTTTCTGAGGGGTTTCATGGCTGGTGTGTCACCAGCACTTCACAGGGCTAGTTCTTCCTTTTAACCTTTGTATGCATCAAGGCCATTTCCTCCTGTGGCTCCTAGGAGAGCTCTTTCCTTAGCCTCAGCTGCCTCCAGGCCATGGTGCCAAGGAGCAGAAGGGCAAATGGGTTATTTTGGGTCGGATGTGGAGTAGATTCCCATTGCTGGATGCACTGAGCTCCTTCCTGTAGACTGCTGTCCTCTATAAATCTCCTCAATATCCTCCATTTGTTGCCAAACCTCTGGAAAGGGTGAAAATTTTAGTGATAATTGTTCAGTTAAGTGTCATAGTAAAACTTGATTCCAGTAAAGCCTGTCTGTAGTGATAAATGCTATTCTGAAATGCTCATACAAAATGCATGTTTCTTAGTATGGGTCTGTATCCAATCTTTTTTCCTGCCTTTTTTTCCTAGTTGTCCTAACTAGATTGCTTCGGTATGGAAACCACACGTTCTTTTATAGAAAAATGAGGAAAGCAGAGTAATGTCTACCTTCTGTTAAATTCCCTGAGCAATAAATAAGTCTCATTAAGTCTCCCCTTCAGAGTCCTCATTCTTTTAGGTTTTTTTGTCTGTCTCTAGCCTTTCTTTCCTCTGCTCGTCTTGTCTAAATTAATTTCTTCCACCTTTGTTCCTTTTCATGGTTTTTTTTTTTTTTAAAGGAAAAATGCTTCTAACTCTGCATCTTGCCCTCATTTACATTATCCAGCATCTTTAGCAACACATGACATACTGTAAAACTCTCATGGTTTTGGAGTCCTACACCATTCCTTCCTTTCCACCCACAAATTCTGTATGGCACCCAGATGTCACACAGTACAAAACTCTGCTTTTGTGTAAAACAAAACTAAATTTTGTTTAAAAGTGCAAAACCAGAATTGCTATTGTTCCTTTTTACACTCACTTTAGTAAAAGGTGGAAGTGGGATGCAAAGAGTAAGCAAGAGAGAAAGTTTTCATTTAGACTTCAAAATGGCATTGAACATCAGCCCTTACCAGTTTGCTGGGGCTGGTGTTTTAAAGAGAAAAAGGAATCATTTGACCCATTTCCTTATTTCTGCTCTTTTATATTCAGAGCCCCAGTTCTGTCTCTTATCGTAACTGATAAGAATGCAAGCTCTTATCAAGCTGTTAGTCTTTAGCAGTACTTACATCTCCCCACACACTGTTTATCCTGTAAGATGAGTCATCAAATAGATACAAAAATAACCTAATTGTATAGTGACTTTGCACTGATTAAAAGTGTTTTCAAAAGTCAAATCATCAGCATGGTATATGTCTTCCCTGTTTTCCTCCTCAATAAGCACGGTGTATTAATAAGTATTAACAATTCTCTACAAAAATGTTAAGTCTAATTTGCTACACTCTAGCACCATACCTGACTATGCTTAGGGCAGCATAACAAAAATTACTACACTATAAAGAATCTAAAGTAGTCCTGAGAGTCCGGTGTCCTTTAGTCTTCATAAATTATTCTTGTGTTTTGTGGGCCCTCTTTTCCCTTTTTAAGATTTTTTCAAACAAATTCAGCTTTGGTGAATTTTTTGGAAAAAAGTCTTTGATTAAAACCTGTTATCTGCAAGGGCATTAAATGGCTTGTATGGTGATAGCATTTAGACAGGGTAGATTTTATACTGTAAACACCAACACAACCCCCCCCCAATGACCTTGTAGGTGAAATAGAAATCAGTCTGTACAAGACCAGAGAAGAGGAATACAGTAAACAAACATTAGTTAATGTACAAAACTGGAGTCATCTTTTTTGATATCACTTTGGCATTGTACACTTACAGAAAATATATATTATCTTCATCACTCTTCTAGCAAATTTATTGTAGCAGTGATTGTAATTTGAATACAAAACATAGGGTTTGATTTCGTGCCTTCAATTTTCTGTAAAAGAACGTGACTATGTTTACTTATATATAGGAAACAATCTGTAGTACAGCTTAAACCTGCAGAAAAACAGATGTGTTCTCTGCTTCACAGTAAAACATTCTTAATGGGAAAAGAGATTAACTTTGTTTCTCATACTCATTGTAATTCAGCAGCAAAGGCCAGGAAACTAAAAACTGCTATTTTGGGAAGCACAGAGTACTGTGATTAATGCATGTGCTCCACCTGGATTTATTACCATGCACATGCATTTAGTAGGACCACCAGGAATGCATCGATGAGGGCTGTGCTGGGTGAGGCTCCTTCCTCTTGCAGGGGTTAGGAGCTAGCTGAGAGTTAAACCGGGTTTTCCTGGCAATTGATACCCATGCTTCAGGTTGCCAGGGTATAAAGGCCAACTTGTTTCTCACATTTCTATCTACTTCTCCTTTCATCACTCCGTCCAACCTCAGCTGTGGTCAGTTTTGGGAAAGAAAGTTTGCTTTACTCTCTGGAAATCACCCTGCACACATCTTGGGAACTGTAGATGAAGAAACAGCTAATAAAGCTCATGTTATACCCACAGGTTCTACTTCACCTTTGAACATAAGCGCTGTTCCCTTGAATCGTTCCTTGCAGGATATCTTCGTGCTTCCAGAAGACGTGGAGAAGGTGAGGGCATCAAAAAAACCTGTTGTCATAATTTTTTTTTTCCCATTTTACATGAAATAAAGTGTCAGGAGGCATTTCTCAATAATTACTGTCAATTGTTACTAAATCTCCATAGATGCTCTTTTCTCTGGTTACCTTTAGGGGGAAAAAAAAAGAGGTGATGGAAAAAAATCTTAAAAAATGTTGTATTTTCCCCTGTTCTTCCCTTCTTTAAGTGAACAACCCTTCAGTCTAAAACACCCATTTCTTTATTTGCTTTTACTTTCCATCCATCGTAATTAAATACTTTGAATTATTTTAAAATAACTGCAACATTTTAGAACACACAAATATTTCCCTTTTCATTCCAGCATTTTCTCAGACGTATTCCTTGAGCCAAACTATGTTGCAGTTAGCATATGGACAGGATTTGCTTCATGTTTTTTACTGTGAGGAGACAGGGGGGAGGCTGACTTTTTTGTGCTTATGATGAGCTCATGAAGTTGCTGTAAAAAATACAAAGCAAATGACAAGCACAGTAGTTGTAACATCTGCAGTAATTTAAGGCAGTATCTAATAGCTTCTAATTTGCATAGGGGTTTCGAATGGGTTTGGGTGTGTTGCTAGATAGGCAGCCTATTTGAGTCTATAAATAGAGATAAAGATGGCAAGATAGCGCTGTAGCATATAACTGTGTGCTAAATTGGGCCTTAATATCTTTTCTAATGATTGAAAAAGAGAGGTTAATGCTATTAACTATTGCAATGAGTAGGATTTAATACAAAAGAACTTTAAAAGTTTGTCTAGAAAAGGAATCTTTTGCAGCTTTGTGGGTGTGGAAGCATCACATCCTGGGCCCGAGAGGCGATTATCTTTGTGCATGGCATTACTTTTACTGGAGTGGCAATTTCTGCGTTTGATTTGAAGCTCTCAGTGTCCCTAAGCTGCATTAAAAAAACCAGGGAACTTTGGAACTCGCTTTTCATGTCGCTTTATGTGTAAGGCATTTCAGAAAGGAGGTGACATTTCTCCATCTGTAATATGGCAACCAAAAGCAAAGTAATTTGCTCTCAGTCACCAAGAGACCACTGAGTAGATACCTGGATTTGAAACCATGGTCACCGAGCAAGGCAAGATCATGTCAGCCACTTCTGTGCAGATGGCTGGGAGCTGGTATGATTACAGGTGGAAAAACTACAAAAAGCTGTCACCATGAGTGGGGCTGCTAGAAAATAACATTTTTAGGCTGTAAAATAATCTCTGGTTGAAACTGGTAAAAGCTTAGGAGACCAAAGACTAAGCTACATGCAGTGTTAACAAGTCTAAGGGTTGCAGTCCTGTGCCAGGAAGAAGGTCCAGATGATCTAGAGGAACTTTCCACTGTGATGTGAGTGGGAGAGAAATGAGACGAGGTGGGTGTCACAGCAGAGGTGGGACCTTCCTAGGGTGACAGACCCTGGTGGGAGGCAGAAGTGAAAGCTGAGGGAGATGTACCCTAAGTCACTCAAATAGGATCTTGTGCCATCTTTTTCCAACACGGCTACCTCAGGTGTGCTCATGACTACTTTTATCAGCAGGACATGCTGGTGTGCTGTGCTCTCCCACTAATCTGGGGTTAACCACTGCCACACAGGCTCTTTGAACCCTCAAAGTAGGAGGTTTCCTCTTCCAGCTCCCCTAAAGAAAAAGGCTGTGTAAACCTTTCCTTTGCTAATGGTGTGTCTTGTGTCCTCATCTCTGAGGAAACTGTTAATCAAGGAAGTGATGTTAATCAGTGTTAGGCATAAGATGAAAGTCTCTTCAAACACCCATGTGTACTTGTGGGCCCTCTAGTATTGAGACAACTCTATTTTAAATGCATTTGCTTGTGAACAATTAGAAAGCAGAATAGATATCTACTGTGCTGCTTAAGTTTCAGCTATTTCTAAACACTGATGTTTTTCTTAATGCTTCCTGTGCAGATTGTATGGGATGTCATGAACACTGACATGAGCGGTACAATCTTTTGTAGCATAAGGGCACTTTTAAAAAATTATTAATTATTCTGCACACAGAATCTGTAGCCTTAGGTACTTCCAGGTTATTTCAAGCAGAGGTTTAGCCTTGCACAATGTAAATGTGCACAGTTGAGCCGAGGGGGGAGGGTATCCTAGGCATCTCTGAGTTCCTGTCTGCGCACCTGAGTGCACATATGCCCAGTGACCCATGCGCTTTTGAGCTGAACCTGGGGTGGGAGCCCATGCCCAGGGCAGCAGCAGTGGGATGCTCTGCTGGAGGTAGGGGAAACAACAGTGACACTGGGGCAGAAAGCCCAAAGGTTGTCCAAGTGTGTTGGTGGCCCTGGGATGGTTTTACAAGTTCCCTCGTCCTAGAGGATGGGTAGCCCTGGCAGGCAAGATGGTAAGGGACACCATGGAGGGGTTGCTTCTGGCATGGGAATGCCACAATGAAGCTTTGAAACAACTAACTTTTATTTAAGGCAGTGCAAACACCACAGATCCTGGGCTTCTGCTTAGCCTTATTGCAGACTTTCTATGTAGCCTTGATTTGACCATGTAAGCTCTCCTGCTGCATATTCCCTACGTAGTGGTATCACCTCGCCAGCTTAACTCTTAACGTGCAAAAGCATTTTACTAGCTTTTGTGCTACTCACCCTCTGAAGATCTACAGTCCCTTTAAAACTTGCTAGTTCTGACCCCATCCAAGTTAGCATGCGTGCAAAACTGCTTGCACACAACTGACTTAATTAAATCCTATTAAATACATTATATGGATTAACACATGCATACTAATCAATACAGTGTAACTAGAAGACTACATCCATAAAATGCATACCTGTTCTTCAGTTAGGCATGTAATCAAGTTTCTTTTTATGTAATAGTTGGAGAAGATAAAAGCAAATTGTATGTTTTAGTCAAGAGTGAGACAGATAATTGTCTGGGCTGTTGCCTTTTGCTTATTGTCTCTGAATTACCTGAGGGCTTTTTGGTGCTTAAAGGAAAAGCCAAATAGCCTTACATTTTCATTTCTTGAGTTGAAGCAGCATGGGGAAAAATTGGGCCGTGTCCTAATGAGTGTTTCAATTTTGTGTCCAGGAGAACGCACACTTCTTTGTTGCAGATATGATTATAGCATCTCTGGAAAAGATGAAATGTAATATCCTAAGCCAACAGGCAGAGTCCTGGGGTCTGGAGGAAACCAGTGGATCAGATGGCAGCTATCACACTGATTTGGAGTTTTCTTCCTATCCAGGAGTAAAGAAGTCAGATTCTTCTGTTGCCTCTTCAGACAGTGGTTATGAAGGCAAGTTGCTTAGTCTATAATGCAACCTTTTTTACCAGCCTTTGCCTTTTATTATTGTGCAAGAAAATGCTAAAAGAATTTGGGTGTTTCTTGGAACCAAATTCCCTTCTTCGAGTCTCACAACACCCAATCAAAGCTGTATTCCGTAGGGATCATTATTCCACAGGTGAGTTACCTGTGGGTCAAATTCTGTCTTTTGAATATTCACATCTCTGTGTTTTATTTATTGTAATTAATTTTTTTTATATATGAAAATGGGAAGGTAAGATTAAAGTGACATGCCAATCACAACTCTCCACAGAGCATGCTTGCAATTGGTTAGTTTTCTCTGTTGTTTAAATCCTTTTTTGTGGGATTTGAAGTCCAGCTCTTTCCTTCCTCTGCAGTGTGCAGATCAGGCCACACAGTTGACCTGAGTGAAATTGCCCAGAATAGTTGTGCATGTACAGTTTGAGGCAGGATAACAAAGGCTCCTGGCACTAGAATGCTTGTGTCGGCAAATGCATTTGTAAGTGGAGTTCAGTGTCATATATAAGACAAATCTTAGTGATGAAACTTCCAGTCTAAATTACGTAACTCCTGGAGAAAATCAGTAGTTTGCTTGCACGTAAGAAGGAGACTTCCTTTTATACAAAATACTTTTGTCTGAGTCTCTGGAACCTTCACCCTGATCAAGCCTGTACTTGAGAGGGAGGCTGTATGACAGACTGCCCAGAATGGGCTTCCAGTGTGTAAAAGTTGCTCTGTAAATAAAATGTGTAAGTTAAAGTTGGGAAGCAAAAAAAGTGATATATATAACTGCAACTACTCTGGAGATACTGGAAAAGTTTTACTGATGCCTGTTTACTCTGGACAGGCTGTGCTCTGCTGAATGTCAGCTCCTCGGTACATCTACCGTCACATCACGAGGTTACCAGATTTCCATGCCACAGTGACTCAGATGATGAATACGTAATTATTGGTAAGACTTTAAAATTATAATTGCAGAAGCAACTTTATTGTTCAGCTGAATCTGTTGCATCACTTGGAAAATTTACTGACATAGTAGGCATTTTCACAGGAGAAATGACATGACAGAATGGAAACAGCTACATATGTGTGACTCTGTTAGAACACGTGTGAAACTCCAGAGTGGTACAGGACTTCCTTTCTACAAATGAATATCTTTGCTGGCTTACGGGCTAGAATTGTATTTAAGGAAGGCAGTGCATGCGGATGAGCAAAGTGTGAAACTTGCACCTAATTTACAGCCTCAGCCAATTATAGAAGCATTGTTTAAGAGAATTTAGGGAAGTGTATTATTACTTCTGTATTAAACAAGTTGATTTTTTTTTCCTTTGACAGCTCTACCCTGTACTCCAGGACTAGAGCACACTGTCTGTCTCTGTCTCCTTGTAGTCTCTGGTGCTTTACTTCTTCTCAGGGGATCCCAAGTTTCTCTAATTACCTTCTGGGTTTTACATATACAGAAATATAAATCCTTAAAAATGGTCTGGGCAGCATTTAACTTCCATCTTACTTTTTGCTGTTAACAGGTGCTTTTTTTATTGTCCCCTTTGGTTTTGTAGAGATTCACTTGTTTTTCACCTTCTCTTTCCCTAAGCTCAGAACTGACTCACAAAGGAGTTCTGGTAGCAAGAGTTATTTTGATGTATATAAGTGGGGAAGCATTTATCTTCAGAACAATATGCTTGGCCAAAATCAATGCAATCAGTGTAAACACCTTGTCTGCATAAGCATTTTTGTCTATATAAACATAATGAAGATGTGTGTGCTTTGATTCTGTTCATCTCACCTGCTACTAATTTGTTTATAGCATTATCTAGCATGTTTGTGATTGATGTCTCAACACAGTTGTCAGTGTCCAGAAGAATTAATGCATGCTCCATTGATTCTGTACATTAACGTTCGTGTCCAGTTTCTTCTATCATGGGCCTTTTGGGTGGGCTTGGACTAGCTCAGCTTAGTTTCTCTGTGTTGATTTCCTTGCTCTTGAAGGGAGGCTGGTGGTGATGATTTGAGGTGTAGCTGTTAGGGAGTGCTCTTCACCTGTGCAAGTCCGAGCTCTACAGAGGAGATCAGACTCCTTATCCCTGTCTTACAGCCAAGGCTGAAGTTGTTCCTCACATCCAACGAGGGTGTTTGAAAGATGAATGTATTTTGACACCACAGTAACTCAGAAGATAGATATAAACCAGTGCTGAGTAACAGAAGCTTTTTTCTTAGATAATTTTTTTCATGATAATTTTCTCCTTTCCTGCAGAACTTGAAGACCTTGAAAGTCTGTCAGTCTCCCCAGATGAAAGGTAATGCTGTTTATCTTAATGTAATAGCCCACTGGCACTGGCTTTTCTGCTGGACCAGCTTTCTAATGCCTTTTCCTTCTGGGGCAGGGAAAGGTGTGGGAGGGGTAAATTTGGTGCTCCTAGGGAAGGGGAAGGAATGCTGCTTGACAGCAAATGTCTTTGCGGTACTTGGCTTAGCATGGCATTCCCCTGGTCCTCGAGTCTTGCTGGAGGGTGGTGGCTGTGGCTCTGCGAGGACCTATGTATATCAAAGCAAGGGAATAGGAATAAAAGAATGGGAGAAAGCTTTTCAGGGATGCAGAGGAGGCAGGCAATGGAGCTGCTGATGACATGCTGCTATTTTTCACCATCTTTATTGCTTAACTTTCAGATCATCTTTTGAACCGGGCTGTAATTCTGCCGAAGCAACAGCTCAAGAGCTGTACAGGGCTTTCAGAAAACACTGGTTGCAGACAGAAGCTGCAGTTCAACTGTCTGGTTTCCTGAGCTCATCTAAGCAGAGAGTGAGTCTGAGCAGAAAACAGCAGGGTCTTTATTTGGTTCCCCAAATAATTATTGTCTCACTCCAGCTGCTTCACTGTTACGGAAAGGGGGAAACTGCATAAAAAAAGTACAGACAGGGTTATTAGTTTGCAGATTATTATTAGTCACAGATTATTAGTTTGTTTTAAAAAAAAAATGGGAAAATATCTTCTCTGTTTAGCAATTTTCAGTACATTTAAGATGTTAGGCAGTTGTGTACAAATCAGGATGTACTTCAGTAGTTTTTCCTGGGCCTGTTATGAGGGAAATTAAGCCAAGGGGGAACTTGGTTTACTTGCAGGTGAAGGCTGAACTATGAAATCCTGGAATATAAAGGGAGATGTTTCATAGCATTTGGTATGTGTCCAACAGATAGGTGGTTCATCTACATGAGTTTCTTTCTTGGAAGGTTGTGCTGAAAGAAGAGATTCCAAGAAAGCTGGAGTCCAGTTTGAATCTGGCTGAAGAAATAAAGATTGTATCCAAATTAAGAGGATCTTCTGGCTGGGCCCCACCAAGATCTCAAATTATATTTAATATTCACCCTTCAGTCAAGTAAGTCTAAGGGATCTGAGTGCTGTCATGAGGACAGCATGGGACTTGTCCATAACCTGCAGAGGAGCCTGGGTGGTTTGACAGACAAAAATGGGGATTGAGCTAATGCAGTGCAGCCTTCTGCAGTGTCTGTCACTACCTTCACTAGAAAGTGGATGGCATCTTTTTCCTCTGTCTGCACCTTTTTTTCTCTCTTGGCACGCACGTCCTGATTAATGTGGCATGTGTCCTTTTAGATAATACACATACTGTTTGGTGTTACGATAATGCAGTGTTCAGCTGGACCCCTAAAAATTCAATTTTGCGAGATTACTTTGAGAATATTTGTAACAGTTTCCCCACTTCTCTGCTGACATTTTATGCGTAGTAGGTTTTCAGCAAGGAGAAGGAAAACAGATTGTGTTCAGTCTCACTCTCCTTGAAGTGCTGTTAAATGCACAAAGTAGGGAAACTGTCTAATTCCCTGTGTTGCAGGCCCAGTTGCCTTCTCAGTTACAGAATATTCAGACAGATGTGGTGGTTTTTCCCTTTTCCTTGATGTTGGTGATTTCTTAAGAAATGGGAAAGAATTTAAGTTCTTGTAAAGAACTATCTTTAGAAGCAATAATTGATGACTTTCTCCATGGAATACTTAGACTCCCGCTAAAATACTTTCAGATCATCTTTTAGAAGCCCCCCCACAGGGCTTGCCTTATATATCTTTTTCTTCCAGAACCCCCTTCTTTATGTGGGGAGGGAGTCAGCTTCCAAGCTGGAAATATCCACTGGTGCCAGAGTAGGTGACTTGTACTTTGGGAGAATGTGTTTTGGGTCATGAGAGGTAACTCTTTGTCTTTGTGTTCAGGAGAGACGCTGTGGTGGCTGCCCAAAACTTTACGTGTGTTGGTTGTGGAACCCCAATAGAAAGCAGTAAGTACTACAAAACAAAAGAAAAAGAAAAGCCCCACAACTAGTAACCAGGCTGCAATCTTCACCTGCATGGATGTACGACAAATGTAAATTCTATCTGAACTAGAATGAAAATCTCACTGTCGGATGTGCCTGTAATAAAGTGGGCAGTAGGAGGATCTTATCACTGCCTGGAATTTCTCACTACAGACAGAATACGTGATAGATACCCTTCTTATACAGAGTAAAAATTAATGACTGTCAACAACAAAACAGGAAGTGCTATTTAAAAAAAATCAAGCCTCCAGGCTGCAAGATACTGCTTTTACTTTTTTCCAAGTTTTCTTTTTGTTTGGTTGTGTTTTTTATATGTAATTCCTGGCCTGTGCCAACTTACATAAAAATATTTTTCAAAAAATCTTTAAAAGCAAGCTTATAGAATCAGTGGCTTTGTTCTTTTGGGTTTGTTTTTAATTTTTTTTTTATGTCTTCATCACAAAATCAAGGCTTTCAAGCCTTGTTCTGTGTCTGCCAACAAAGAGCAGCATTTGTGATAGCTGTAAAGTATCAACAATCTGCGATGGCACATTAACTCAAGCAAACCAAAACTGCTTTATACAAATGTAACACCAAGATCAGTTCCTTTTTCCAGTTGTTAGAAGTGTTTTTTTTGTTTGTTTGTTTGTTTTTTGCAGGTATGGCAACAATGGTTGCCTATGAGCTCGTGATGGTGAATATAATCAGTTCTGTTTGATAAATGTGGCAATGAGGAAAGCTTTCTGTTCTGAGTACGAACCCTGTCCATGTGTTTACCACAATAACAAAAAATTCCTGCTTTAATTAAAGAAAATCATTGCTCCTTACCCCCAGTAGATTTGAATTATTTAGACTGAATAGACATACAGAAAAGAGGTATAATCCCATAGACATTCACACTTTTGTTGTTATCTACTCGCAGAATATATCAGGAGACTCCGCTATTGTGATTACCTGGGGAAATACTTTTGTGACTGTTGCCACAGCTATGCCCAGTCTTGCATTCCTGCCCGAATACTGATGAAATGGGACTTCAAAAAATACTACGTGTGCAACTTCGCCAAACACCTACTGGACAGCATATGGCAGCAGCCAATTTTCAATGTGTCATGTATCAACAAAGCCCTCTATAGAAAAACAAAAGAAATGGACAGGGTGAGGGTAAGTAGGGCCCCTTTTATTGGGAATTTATGGGTCTGAGGCTTTTGGGAAGAACTCTTCAGGGCAAGTTGTGCTTTGCCTTGTGCGTATGGGAAGGGGGCACAGTTGACTTCTCTGCATTTTGCCTTGTTCCTTCACCATTTCTGGGGCTTGCCCTCTCTCCTCTCAGATGAAGAGGGAGGAGGGAGAGGGTTTCCAGGCTATGCCAGAGATCTCATTCCCTGTTGTCTTTGGAAGGCATTTCTTTATTGATTTCCAGTTTGAGTTCATTGGGGAGCTGGACTCCTGCAGTAAATAATTACCTCCACTAAGCAAATGGCTGTTGGAAAGCTCCAGAAATTCTGAATGACTCCTTATTTTTGTGGGCCATTAGCAAAAACACCTCTGGCTAATCTAAGGGCTGTACTTCCCCCACCTCTGCACAGCTTGAGGAAGGGGGCTTTGCAGAATATTGCAAGCCTGCTATGCACTCCCCTCTTGGCTGAGACTTCCACATGCAGAGATTGTTACTTGTTCTTACATGGGCTCAGATCTAGCATCTTGCTTGGTGTGCTGACATGGAGCAATTTATAGCATTGGGATTTGCTTCCCTTGTCAGTGAATAGAAGTAGCTTTTGCATTCGTAGGTCTTTGGTGCATTAGACAATCCATTTGTTGAACTCTGCTGAGTGAGAAGTTCCTGTTTTTAGATTATGGCTGATGTACTGACAAATGGTTACTGACTCAAATAGTAGTTGTTCTGCACTTCTGAATGTATAAGTACAATTGTTTTTCATTTAAAATTGTTTTGTTTTTCTTCTCCTTCATCCTTTAGGAGATACAAGAACAGCTTTTTCATTTAAAAAAGCTGTTGAAAACCTGCAGGTTTGGTGAAAGGTATGGACCATGATTATACCCCAAAAAATTGATTATAAAGTACACAACGTGCTTACAAAAGCTGCCTTTTCTAGAGGCATTTGAGTACGGTTTTTAACAAGCTAATCTGATCATCAGAAAAAATTCTGATAACAGAGCTTCCTTCTATTGCACTGCAAATACCAAGTGAAGAATAGCTTCTATGTGGTAGCTTAATGTTCCTTTTAACATACTTAGACATTTGATTGTATACGTTTGATGATTTTTTTAGAGATATATTTTCTCCTACTTTGTCCCTCTTAGGTTAGCTAGTTCTTAGGTTAGCTAGCTCTTAAAAGGCCAGAGATATTTATGTATATCTTTGAGATGATTTGTCTTGATAACAAGTGTTCTGTGTGGATTTAAAGATTTCCTCCAGAAATCCGTCATTTGCTCAATTCAATTTATTTTATAAGCATATTAAAATGAAAGTAGTAACCAAAAGTGCAAAATATCAGATAGAACATTAGAAAGTGTAAAGCTGACCTTGTTTATTGCTGCAAATTAAAGACTTTGGTATTCACCTGCCCAAGCCATGGGCATAACTAGTGGTTAGACGTATGAGTGATAAAACTTTCACCACAGAATTGGTGACCATTTTTAAAATAAGGAAATAAGCAAAGTAAGCTTTAAAAGCAGGGTGTGTTCTCTCTTCAACATGGACCTCTTCAAGGAAAGAATCAATTAAATGTTGACCAAAATTGAATACATATATATTTTAATGATCCCCTTCTCCCACCCACCCATGATTCCATTATAGGAATAAGCATTAAGATCCTCACTGTACCTTCTACACTGATTGCGTGTGAAAAGCTTTAAAAGTAATAGCTGTGGTTTCAGTGTTCACCCACTCAGTATGAACACAATTTTACCTGAAAGTGATCTGTGCAGAATAAAAACCCGAAAGATCTTGTACAAAAAAGTAAATAACCCTAGTTTATTGTATTAGAATACTGTACATGATTTTACTTACTGTTTCTGGAGTAGGAGAGAACCCTTTACATCTTATTTGAGAATTGCTGAAATAATTGCATGTGGCAGCTCCAGTGCCTGAGTAATGCACATTAAAAGTAGACTTTTTATTCTAAACCCCTAACCCTTCAGTTTTTGTTAATACCTGCTCAAATTGTTAGCGGAAGTGAGACAGGTTTTAGCATGGATCTGCTTTATATGACCCCTTGGTGACTAGAGAAGTGAGAGGCTTATTCTTCAAATATGCTTGAAAGAAACACATTTTCTTGTAACCTGATCTGGATTTTCTTTCTCGTTTTCTCCACAGGGTACTGAAAGAATTTGAACAGGTCCCAAGCCATCTGACTGAGGAGCTGCACTTCTTCTCACTGGAGGACCTGGTGAAGATCAAACGAGGGCAGTTACTGCCCCTTCTTAAAGATATTCTGAAAAGCTCCACCTCTCATGTGGATGGTTGTGAGGTAAGGACATGCCAGGGCTCTCTAACAGTGTGAAAAATATCCCTACTGACATTCCCAAATATATATATAGTTCGATAAATAGACTAAACTTAAAAGTAAATCAACTCTCTTTTTGTTCTTGCAGCTCTGTCAGGCAAAGGGGTTTATCTGTGAATTCTGTCAGAGTGCAGATCTAGTCTTTCCGTTTCAGATTGCCAAATGCAAAAGATGCGCAGGTATGTTCCAGACTGAACTATTTTCCTCTATGCTGGGGGATGTTGGCATGTAAAAGTGTTCAGGCCTATTTTTAGAAAATACTGAGAATATGCTTCACTAAAAGCACGTATATTTGAAATCTGTGGTGGCTGTCTTGCATCA
This sequence comes from Apteryx mantelli, assembly GCF_036417845.1. Classification (NCBI taxonomy): domain Eukaryota; kingdom Metazoa; phylum Chordata; class Aves; order Apterygiformes; family Apterygidae; genus Apteryx; species Apteryx mantelli. Next base: position 33,788,079 of record NC_089978.1, read on the forward strand.
GTGAATTCAGAGAGCAAAAATACAAACTTGTCTGAACATAATTGTGGCTGTGGGTGGAGGCTATATTTTTGGGTCTGCACTTGAGAGAAAGCCAGGGACAGCACTATATTGCTGCTATGTCAGATCTTATCCGCATTCAGTGGAATGCTGTGAGTCTTTCCAAAATGTTTAGCCATAGTTATTACAATGATTGTTGTTCTGGTCTTGTGCTGCTTTTGTTTACTTTTATACTTGGGTAAACTAGATAGAACATCCTTCAAGGAACACACCCATTGATTCAGTTTTTCCTGAATGTAAAACTGCTTGTATGTATAAACAGAGTGCAAAACATGCTTTCACAAAGCGTGTTTCAAGTCTGGAGGCTGCCCCAAATGTCTGCGGATTGCAGCTCGGAGGAGGCTTTCAGAAATGCCATCGTTTGCACCTCTGTGAAACTGGATTTCTTCAGCGATGACTGTGGATTTCAGAAGATGCTTAAAGCCAAATCTTCAGGTGCCTGACTATGAATTAGATAATGTTGTTTTAGACATTATTACTTTTAATGCATGTCTTATTTAAAAAAAGAAAAAAACAATTAAGGACTTTAATATCATCCTTGAAAACTTCCCCCAAAACAGTTTCACCCTAACTGGTGACAGAAAGACTGGATGTTATTTCTGTGAGCAGCATTTTGCTGCTGTGTTTTGTCCTGTATGTAATATTTTTAATATTATATTTTTCAAGGTATAAATGGTTCTTTTCTGTAACTCTGAATATAATGTATAGATAGTAAACAAATTTTGGAGATTCTTACCTGTGTCAGACTTTAGAAATAGAAAAAGTGAGAAAATATGAAATCATTCTCTCATAAGATTCTGCAATAGAAAAAGTTTGTCTGTGAGCTTCCTACAAATGCTAATCTGGAATTCTGTTTTGGCAAGCACTCCATGTGAAACAGTGAATTGTAGGTTTGTCTTTTAAAAGGATGTATGCAACAGCTCTACAGAAGTATTTTTCCAGACTTCCTTCCAGAAATATGAGCAAAGGTAGTGGGCGAGCAGGAGAAGTACTCCTGTCTAAATCCACCCTCACATCTGAAGCATTCTGAGGCCTTGCTTGTAAAGAAAGGTAATTTATGGGAAGCTTGAAAGCTGCTTTTCTTCCCAGCCCCGTTGGTTACCTCTGTACTTGAGAGAGAACCTGAAACAGTGCTATATTGCTGCTAAGTCAGATCTTTCCATTCATTGGAAATGCTGGAAGTCTTCCCAAACCTTTCCTAGGCAGGGAAGCACCTCATGCCTTCAGAAAATTAGAGCAGCAACTTGAATCTGTAAAAAATTTTTGTGTTTCTGTGGCACATCTGAAATACCAATGAACAGAGAAACTTAAAAACTTGAAAGCATGTACCAAAGTTGCTTGCTCCCCAAAAGGATGTTCTTAATACTTTGAAATTGTTGTTCTTGTTTTGGCCTTTGTTCTTCTTCTCCATACCCACTAGCTCCAGCTGTTAGCAAGGAAAAAAACAGTTGCCTGTTACTGGTATCTATGAAGTTCACCTCCAAACTAACCCTCACAGTACTAGCAAGCTCACTGACTTTTTTTTTTTTTTTCCCTGTGGAGGAGAACAGCTTAACTACTTATTGCTCAGAAGCAAGATTATAACGTCTTACGCAACATCACCAAACAGATACTGATGTAGGGTGAAACGCGGTGAGAAAGGGCTGCTTGTGTGGTTGACTGTATTTAATATTATGTAAGAGTAAATTCTCATTCCTGCTCCTGGGTGTGCAACTAACTGGATCACATGAAAGGCCTTGCTGTAGGGATTTGCTGCTTATGAAGGAGCTCACTTGAGTAATCCTTCTGTGGGTTAACCTGCAGGGCAACTTAATACATCTTTTTCATTATTCACAAACTTAGAAGAGCTGATCTGGTTTCTGGCTGTGCTTTTCACAAATGTTCAAGTCTTATTAAACACTGGTGATGCAGATGTATGCAGGAGGGGGAGAGTCAGAGAGTTTTGTGCATCAAGTGTTGATACTTGCATCCACTCAGTGCAGTCCAGGTCTCCACAGAGCCTACACAGCTTCTCCTGACTAATCATTGCTAAGTATCACAATCTGAACTCAGCATTTCCTCATCAGTCAAGTACAAGAGAAGACCCTGGATGAATTTGAGTAGCTTCAGGAAATTGGAAGACACAAGAGGATTAGCATTGCTGTAATACAAGTAAAATAGTTAAAATGTCCTGCTGCTAAAGCTAAGGCAAGAAGGGATGAGTTCTAAGGTGTAAATGCGTTGGTCACAGGTTGGAAGAGGCTGGAAGGATTAACGGGGGCTGCTATCTGCTGCTTTTGAGGGAGTAGAGCTTTAGGCTCTGAGAAGGGTCATATCAAAAGCTTATTTTTGTGTGCTGGTGTCAGCACAAGATACCATAGGAACATGCTGAGACTATTTGCCCTGAGCCTCCATCCGGTGAGAACTGAGGTGTGAGTAACTAGACCTGTGCCCAAAGGGCAGTCTCAGTGTTGCTGAGGTGAGTGTTTCCTCTTATCAGATGCATATTCCTGGGATAGCATAAAGCAACCAGAGTAAAACTGAAAGCAAGCCCTGTATTTTTGTCTTAGTGATAACATAGCTTGGGCAGGAAGGGTGACTTCCATGCTACAAACTTGCTAGGTCTCCTTGGGGAGTGGCTGTATTATTTGAATCAAGTTGTGAGGTTTAGCGTTGACCTAAGAAGGTCAATATGCTCTTACTGAGCATATCTCTAATGAATGGGTAGGTACCAAGTTTGATGTTTTACAAGGTTAAACCAGATAATAATGCAGATCCAAGATAAGAACTTCTTAAGAAACAAAAGCTATATGGTTGCAGTAAACTTCTTTGCAGTAACTAAAATCCTGCATGTGGAAGTCCCGATGAATTCTTTAAGAGAAGAAAAAGAAGGTGCAACTTGTCTCTCACCCAGGAGTCAGACAAGTTCAAAATAAGCTGTTTGCTAGCTGGAAAGGTGAACATGTTTCACAAAGAATGGTGACGCAGGAGAGATGATTCTTCAGCAAGGGGAAGAAAGGGAATTGTCGCAGCTTTCTGTTTGTCTGAGCAGCAAGGACCAATGCCCAATCTTAATAGTGGATTTTCATGACTTCCTGTGCTGCACACCACGAGACTGCCTCTGACTCCTGTACATGCACTACAGGAGAGTACACAGGATGTGTGCTCTCGGGAAAGCGGGCGACGGAGAAACCTGTTTCCAATAACTGCCTGCCTTGCTCCACAGGCAGAATTCAAGTCAAGGTAGTTTTGTTATTAACTTCCAAGGAGTTTTCAAAAGAACAGGATACAAACATCTCATCCTTGCTGCTAACAGTTTTACCTGCTTTCCCTCTAGTTGTTTATACTGATTTTTTTTTTCCCTCACTTAATTTCAATTGTTAGTTCTTTGGAGCTGGAAGTGTTTTCCTAAGACTTTGGACAGTGCTTTGCAGCCCAGACTTTCATAATGCATCATACAGCTATTACTGTAAATAATAGGATGATGCTAATTGCCAGGTGTAGTGTGGCATCACAAATACAGGTCTTGCTGCAATTGTAAGCAAATACGTCAAGTAATTAAGCAGCTTTATAGGTCTCTAATTTCAAGAATGTCTGTCACACTCATTCTTTTTGAGAGGAAAATATTTACATGTATTATTAGTAATCTAGTATCTTTTAGGCCAGCAGTCTGAATACTCTGAAAAATATCTTGAGTCTTCTCTCTAAGGCATCAGCTGTACTTGTTTGGTTTAGCATTTGATGTAATCATTGGTGCCTTGTGGTCTGGAGTATTTGTCCTCCCTCAGGATTCTGAACAAAGCTAGGAGACACCTTTATTTTATACGTGTAAGAACCATATGCGACTGAGCACATATTGTGTACATGTCTGACTGCAGACAGATAACAGGCTTCTAAAGATTGCAGAAACAAGAGGTTATTAAAGGTAATCTACTCTTTAAAGGAGGGGGGAGAGGAGAAGAGGGAGGGAATAGGTTTGCAAGACCCAAGTCTGTCTATACCATACACTTCAGTGCAATGGGGAGAGAGCTGAGCAAGACTGGTAGCAGTAAAAGGAGTAAAAAACCTCTCTAGGGAGGATGAATGTATTTTACATTTGATTGGATTAAAAATAAAAATACAGGTAAATTAAATTAACCCAGGACTGCTCTCTGGTACTGAGGGCAGCTGGTATAAAATGGCCCAAGTTGAAAGTACTCCATGCTTTTATTCACCTGAACCATGTGCCCCATACAACTAGCCTGTTGGGAATGGTACATGGTCCATGCTAACGTCTGAGCTGCATTTGCTGGCATAGGCCAGAATTGTGTCAGGTTTTTTCTAATAATCTGCCAGTGTAGAGAGCTGTGTTGCCATGCTCAGAACCAGTGCTCAATTTACTGGTTATAGATACAACCAGAGTCTGATGGGCATAGACCAGAACCTGGGGATCTTCCCTTCCAACCGAGTGCTCAGGCTGCAGTGTGAGAGTCACCTCCCTCTCACCCACTCTTCCTGTGGCTCCATAATGGAGAATGATCCAGATTTGCCTGGTGGGTCATGATACCCTATATCCTTGTGAGGGCAACTTTATCTGGGGAAGCGGGATCCAAACCCCTTTGTGCTGAGAGGGGTCTAGGACATGGCTCTCATATTCCTTGGCATCTGTTCTGAGCAGCTGATTATTATGCAAAGGATGAGAGATGCTGTGGTTCTTAACTGATCACAGACAGTATATAACTTTAGGCCCTGAGGGTACTATCAACATGAGGTTGACTGTTGTTGGAGAGCAGAGTCTAGGACCTAGAATTGCTTTAAGCTGTAATCGAGACTGGTGTTTCACGTCAGGAAGCAGGAATTTGACTGAAATAATTTATTTTAGCCATGTTGCCTATTTACAAATTAATGGTTTCATTAGAAAAAATACGGGTGTCATTGGTAGGCGTAATCACTCATAGCCTCAGAAAAATTTGCAGCTTGCTAGATGCCAGTTTCTCATCATCCACAAAATAATGGAATCTCCCTAAATGTATTTTTTCTCTGCCAAATTGCTGAAGGTTTGCTATTTTGGGGCTTTCGACACATTATGCCTTCTGGCAAAAAAAAAAAAAGTACTTTTCTTCCTTCGCACCCTGCAGGTTTCCCCTCAGTGTATCATATAATGTAAGGTTCATTAATTTGCAATCAAACCAAGCCACTGTGTATTGCCAACTTAGTAACAACTGTTCCAAGGGCAGGGCTGGACAGCAGGGGAATTTGGGATTTTCATAGCTAAATAAGTTCCCTGAGTATGCTGGATATATAAGGGGAAAGAGTGTAATCAAAGCACCTTCTGCCTGCAAAATGAGATGGTTTATACAGAGGAATCATTAAGCAGTTGAGGAATTGCCCAGCTGTTTCTAATGAGCAGGAGTCTGATTCTCTTAAGATGTTCATGGGCCTAAGGGTGATTGTGAAAATACCATAGGCAATCTGTATAGCTGTGGGCTCAGAAGCTCTTATGGCATGGACAGATCACCACATGAACAGGAGCATCCGAGACAGCAAACCAGCAAGAGTTAGGCACCAAAATAACTCTGTCCAACTATAAGGGCTGTATCCGTGACGTGGATTTATGTTGTGACAATGTGCATTCCACAGATCTGGGGCAGGCACCTTCCTCCTCATGCAATGCAAGGGAAGCCAGACACCAAAGGCCTGCATCCAGTAAAAGACTTAGGTGTTGAAATCAGGATTAAGGAGGAGCCGAGTCCAAAATTTCAGTCTGATCCTTTGGAGGCCTAAATTCCCATACGCCTTCTCAGTAAAATGTTCCCACTGCCCAGAGGTCTTCTCCTCTGGCCTATAACTGTTCTAGTCTAAGTAGCTTGATAACAGTTTCCTCCCCATGCCTGACAGGGATTTGGAAATGAGGAATTCTGCCTGAATGAGGGATAGAAGCTCCCTTTAAGAGAGCTCGGGAAACAAGACCAAATGCTTGTGGAGCATCTTTGTCCATCAGCTGTTTGCTGGAACCATAACTTTATTCCAGTGCCTGTTGTCTGCCTCAGATGACAATACAAAGAAGCATTCCCAGGAAGAAGTCATAGTGCCTCACATAAAGGAGAACGAATGCAGTGGTGTGGTCACTTCAAAGCAAGTCAGTGACTGTGCTGAAATGCTGCTGTTTGCACATCAAGGAGTGTGGAAGGAGAATTATTTGCATCACCTGGAACTGGCAACTATTTTACTGTGCTCTCATCTCAGTCCAACAGTTGCCATAAATCAAGTTCCCCTCCCTGGAGTCTCAGAAGGTGAAACTAAATCAAAGCAGTAATGGTTTTACTGGAATAGAGTATGTGTTATGAGCCCAGAAGAAAGTTGGCAGGTCTACAACCAAGGCAGAGCTCCATGGCTACTCAGAAGTGTAATGAAAGACTGAGAAGTCACTGAAGTAAAAACAATCTAAAGAGGTGAGGTGAGCAGTAGAAAAGTGTTTGCATCATTTTGTGGATACCAGAATGGACACAGAGGAGCTGAGGCTCAAACACCCCAGAGGAAGTTTGTGATACAGCCAGAAGCATACCCCAGATCTAGTCCAGCATCTGAGCAGAAGATGTAGCAGAGGTGGAGACAGACTCTCTCAGGAAGGGTGAAATGCACAGAGAAGGCTGAAGAAGGCCCTGTCTATTCCCCATAGTGAAGAAGAGAAATTTGATTCTCTTAGATTTCATCAGTTTATTAGTCAGTTTGTTAACAGCTCCACTCATCAATCATTCTCACAGAGTCCACTTAACGGTAGGGGTCCCAGACTCATCTCTAAAAACCTTCAAAGACACCCACCTCTCTCCACTTTTTGTAGCACTGTGTTTGCTGTAGTATGGCTCCTTCAGTAGGTGCCCAGTGTTTACACACAAGCCCTGTGCCTGAGTTAGACAGGCCAGACCCTTCCCCCCAGGCCCCAATCCCCACTATTTCTGTATTTGTCAGACTGATGGGAAAGCAGAAATAACTACCAGCACATCCTGACCCACTTCCTATTTCAAAACTATTTTCTGGCTGGTGAACTCTTGCTGGTGCTTCCTCTTCTACAGAGCAAATGCGCACAACTGCTGCTCCAGCAGGTGCTGGCTGGAGATGGCCATGACACCTCTCCATCTCCCCTGCAGGTCCAAGCCACCTTCTAGTCACTCCTTCCAGGAGCTAGGGAAATCCCTCAGACTGCCCATCTGCTGGCTTCAGATCTGGTCTCTGAGCCTCTCATGCTGAGTCTAGGGGCTCATCTCCATGAAGGTCTTGTTCTGGCCCTGTGCTGAGTGTTCACCAAAGGAGCATGATGACCTTACCTTCATGTCTTCCCTCATGTTTTTGTCTTCTCAGATCTCCTTTCCATGGGGAAATTCTTTAGACTGTCCCACCTCATCCTTTCCTTCCCTCTGAGATCATGTGTACACGTCATCCACTCCAACCTTATCAAGAGTTTCTAGGTTCCAGAGCTGCCCCTTTTCCTTCTAGCATTTTCTTCCCTCTTCCTCTAGCATCTGCCACCAGTGGTTTTCTAGAGCCTGCAGCCTTCCTTCCTTCCTTCCACCTCACCTGCCAAGAAGGTACACCTTGCTGCCTGCAGTGCACTGCCTCCAGCCACTCTCTCTCCTAGATGCTCATCTCATGCCCAGCTACTCCCTTGCTGTCTATCCCTATTCCTCCTTCAGAGGAGTGATCCAAAGGACTCTTTACTTTTCCAGAGCATATCACAAAAATTAACCTCTTGCCTTTGACCATCACTAGATGTCTCTTTCTCCATGACACAAATCCCCACCACTCCCTGCCAGGTGCATTTTCACCTTTCATCCCTTCTTCCAGCTTGACCTGACTGCCAGCAAAGTCTGAAACCCTTGTTTGCCTGCATGAGCATCTCAGATTCAAAGACTTTCCCCAGTCCAAGGCAGTCAGCATTCCAGTCAAGCTTACAGGAAACCAGCTTTTCTGAAGGTGCAAGACATATCTCACGCCTTTGCTTTCCACATCCTGCTGAGGACAGACCATGAACACATGATTTTTCTCAAAAAATGAAACTGATTGTAAATGCTCAATTTTTATAACCCAGGACGTCACATCTGGTCTAGATCTAGAAACACCATTTGTCTGATGTCATGAAACATTGATACTCCTTTGTCTTTAAAGGCGGGCTGTGACCCTATATGCTGTAGTACCTGGCTGTCCTTAGGAGACTATTTGTCAAGTCAGCAAGTCCGAAGAGGCTTCCAGCCCTTTATGTGCACTGGGACTTACCATGAAAGCAAATGCCACTAGTAGGTTTCTCAAACAAAATGTATCATTGTCCAAATTTGACAGCAGATGGCCCCACTATCTCCCTGTCCTGCTGCTCTGCTGCAGTTTCAAGTACTGCTCATGCAGGGCAAGGAAGGGCACCCAGTATTTACTGTTTGCCACTAACTCTTCCTGAACGACCAAGGATGTTGTACAAGACGTTGTCTAACAAACATGTGACTTGTGACTACGCAGGACTTCTCTTGTGGGTTCTGCCTGAGTCAGGAGAAGGAGGAACAAGAGGAAAACTGCTGACACAGAAACATTTCTTTTTTACCCAAGTGAGATAAAAGCTGGTCAAGGGATTTCCTGCTTTTTGCAAAGGTTCAGTGCGTTGTTCCCTCCCTCCTATCCTGTAAGCAGGCACAATTTTGTGTGTGTGTGTGTGTGTGTGTGTGTGTGCGCGCACCTGTGTGTGGTAGGGTTAATCATCTCCTGCATTTGCACTATGACACTGCAGTGTCTCTTCCACATTGCAACCCCGCCGCATAGTTGCAGTTAGCCAGGCTGCTCTGGGACCTGCTGAGCAACAGTGTTTGGCACCTGGGAGTCACTGAGTGAGAAAGAGACCCCAGAGCTGCATTGAGGCTCAGGGTGGCAGGGTGCCACTCAAGCAAGAGGCTCTGACATGACATATGACCCAGCATGTGCTGGTTCATGCACCGGGGCTGCAGGAATTTGTGAAATCCGTATATAAGCTTGTGCTTGTAGTTGTGTGTGTTGTTCGCGAACTGCTCATAGAAACCCCAAGTGGCCAGTCTTATATTTAATGTTCAGCCATGTGACTATGCAAGTAAGTACATTATTACCCAGCCCTGGGCTTCCAAGCCACAGGAGATCAGGCACTGGAAAACAAGACATCACTTAAATTTTGCCATGTGTGTTGCCCAAGGACTTTGGCCTATGCCAAGATGAGGGACAAGAAGGAAATGAAGAAAGGTATTTTTTCACATGTTGATCAGAAGCATCTGTCGATCTCAAAAGGGATTTGGCACAATTATGGGCAGGAACAGGGTGTGATGAGGACAGCAGTGATTTGCATCTGCACATCCCTCCCCACCCCCCCAGCCCTAATCAACAAAGTGCAAATCTCAGCTTTCCTGTCATTGTGAGAGGTATGACATGCTTGCTTACTTGGGGTCCAGGAGACGGCTCAGTGTAGACAATGCTGGGGATTTAGGCCAAGTGACAGGAATAGCTGAGAAAGTATCTAAGTGTGCTGAGATCAGTGAAAGAGGACAAAATGAGGAACAGATAAGAATGGAAAGAGTGAGCTCAGAATAGTAGGAGCAAGTCTGTTGGGAGTTTTGTAAGTCAGATGGGGCAACAGTGCAGTGCTATTATGCACAGATCATTGCAGATTTTCCTGTTGTAAACTTCACTCCCCCCAACACCACACTTCTTTCCTTTGCTTGCCTAATACATATGTGCTTATAACTGTGCTACAGCAAACATTTGCTTCCTGGGAGGAGAACGTGCTCTAGTACGGTCCGGGCGACTGCACCACTGTGCAAACACAGCTGGTCCAACACAACCCTGTGTGTTGGCCTAGAAACATATCTGTATTTTACAGGTACAAAATGCCACATGTGTAGCCACACAACCAAGGACAGTACACAGCCCTCAAACATTGGGTTTTCTTCTTTAAGCAATGGGAAAGGATATACCTGCCATTTATTATCTGTGGCCCAGATCCTCTCCACTGGCTGTGCAAAATCAGTGTGAGGGGGTATGTCACTCGTAGATACAAACCTTACCCCCTGCATGAAAAGGGTAGAGCTCTTGAAGTGTCTTACTACACCATCCCTATTATCTGTGCCCTTAAGCCTCCTTCCAGCAGACTGCAGCAGCAGATTCAGAATGGAATTGCAATAAAAACTTTCCTTTCCTTCTAACCCTACCTGCCTCTACAGATTTGTCTACACACACCTACTTGTGAATGCAGGCACAGGTGTGTGTGTGTCTGTGAGCATGTGTTTAAAGGAGCAGGGCCCAATGTAAAAAGGTCATGAAATGCCAAATGTAACTTTTGTTTAATTAAACCTCTTGTCCTCAAATATGGCCATGTCTGAGAAGCAGGAATGCTATGTATTGATCAGTCAGTAATATGCTATTGCTGAGCTATCTAAACAAGATATGAAAGTTAGAATTATATTTTTAATGACCTTTAGCTGAAACAAGTTAATGATTTTTCTTCTGACCTCACAAAAGCTTTGTCCTCTGCCTCCAGGGTACAGATGACAATTTCAAAATCCCACATCAGTGGGGAGATTTAGCACTAGCTGGCTGTAATTTTAACCTTTGCCAGTCCTTTCTTTGAGAAACTGCATATGAATGAACTATGTCTTCAAATGTAAATTATGGTGCCTATGTTTCAGCATGTGGGTCAGACACTTTGAAGTTACACTGCAATGAACACTTCTAGTAAAATGCTCAAGGATAGTTTTAGGAGATGAATTTCCTCTAATACCAGCTAACCCTAACACATTTAATGATGTGTTTGGAAGTGCCCTGGTGGGATAGGAAAGCAAATCAGGCCTGAAGGTTTCCGCAGAGGAACTGAGAAGAGTTTGAACTGAAAATCCATGTACTTAGCTGCCAAGCAGCAGTTCTGTTCAGGTTTGCATAGTTTGATCACAATTTTTTTCTCACAGTCAAAAAAACTTCAGAAGATAACTTGCTCCAGGTGCCTTGCTCCACAGGGTAAAAGCAACTCTAATCAAATGATACAGTTTAAACCTTGGTTGTGTCACAAACCCTTCATACTATATGCAAAAAATTTAAAAAAAAACAAAAGCCAGTCTCACAAGGTAATTAAAACTTCAGGAAAAAGTATCACTAGAGGGGGCTGGTTGTACATAATTTAGTTTTATACTGAAGGATAAAGTACAGTGATGTCTTTTCTGGTGCCTCAATTCCACTGCAGCTGTAATGGACAACATCAGCCTGTGCAAACATACCTAAGTGTAGCTGCAGCAGCACAGGCTGCAAAGCCTACCCAGAACCAGGGGTAAAACCTGGAGCACTCACCTTGGCAATGTTATGTTGCTGTGATCATGTGGCTCATTTAAAAGTGGTTCAAGGGTGTTAAGATGAGCTGCTACTGTCTACTCCAAAGATGTGGTTGCAGAGCCACCCTGAGTATGGAGATGAGCAATTTTTTTTTCTGGGGAAGAAATGCCCATGTGCAACAGCAGTTCTGGCTTCTACAGAACACAATTGCACTGTCTGTTGGCTTCAGGCTCTGGCTCCTCACTCTTACATCTCCAAGCTTGCCCATCTCTGTGCTCTATTTCTAATGCTTAATGTCTTTAACTCCCTTTACAATCCATTCTGTGTGAAAGACACACCAGCTGCCAACTGTCTCTGCTGCTGCCAAGTTAGCAATGCAGAGAGCATACAGCCTTCTGCCCCTGGAGCCTGATGGAGAGGCTCTGTGGGTCTGGTCCAGAAACCCTGAAAGCATTTGGAACTCTTTCAGTCTGGAGTCACTATCTATTAATTAGCCCTGGGTGCTTTAAACATAGTGAAGCCTACCTGCATTGCTGGTTCAATGTCCAGTGTCCATAGGTATCTACATTCTCCTCACAGCTTTCTGAGGCACTTTAAGTCTCACTGCTGCACACACTTAGATGGGTTAGTATTCTGTGTGAACAATGCAAAGGCAACACTGAGTTCATGCAAAACTACTAAGCAGGAGGAGGAGAGAAGACAGACTGTGTCTGCACAACTGTGCAGAGGTTGGAACATTTACCAGGAGGTGAAAAGCGTTCCTTCTTAGTCTGAGACCGTTTCAACTCCCTGTAACCATATCTCAGCAGAGCTCACCAACCAGAAGTCAATAGGTAATAATAAGATGTGTACTGGAAAGCAGAAGGGGTGATGGGAATGGAAATGGACTACTTTTCTTCCCATGTACTGATATTACATAACTGTCATCAAGACTGCAAGATTCATGGGGCCAGAGAAAGAAATTGGCAGAAGGTGCCTGTCTTTGTGGCCTAATGTAGAAGACATTCTCATAGGAACAGGAGGCCTGTATATTGGGCCCTGCCCTTGATGTTACTGATGCATTATTGTGTAATCTAATCCCTGGAACAGATGTGTCCATCTTTCCATGGGATTTCTTGTGTTCAAAGAAGGCCAGAATCATCAGTTTCTCATTTCTCCCTCCCTTACCTTTCCCCTCTTTGTCACTTTGGACTGTCTCTGGGCCTGAACTGCTTTTATTATGTTGCATATACAACGTTTATGAAGAGCCATTCCCAGCCTTTCCAAGCTCAAGTCACACAATATCAAACTGCTCCTGAGACACACAATGAATCTAAGGCACTTACATCTGAAGGCTGTGAAAATACTAGATTTTGGCCAAGTCCAGTGAGGCCATACCAGGGACAGGGCAACAGTCTCTTTCCTCCATTTAGTCCAAGTTGTAACTATGGGTGTTCCAAAGTGAAGTAAGACTCGGTCACTGACTTCAGTAAATTGGGGTCCAAAAATCTCTTACAGATCCATGGCAAAAATCCTTAATTATAAAAATTGTTTGCCTTGGAATAGGCATAGGTACAATGTAAAATGGTTCATTGCTAGTGGTGGGGAAGAGTCTGATAAAGGTCTCTTCAAGTATCTCTGGAGGAAACACAGGGTCAGCATGTAACTTCTTCAGTTTTACATAGGGCTGAGTCTGCCTTTCATTTTGATCCAACTATATATTAATTGATATGAAACAGACCATTCAGAGCTGAAAGCACTTTAAGAAAGATGATAGGGTAAAGTACACACCAGGTGATTCCATCACTCCAGCAGAGCCACAAGGTGTCCAACAGAACAACATAACCTAAGAGACCTCATATACCTTAATTATTTTATCCCATACCCAGTTCCTCTGCTATAATCCAGATCACTTTCCACAAAATACTGGAGTCAAGCCTCAGACTGATACAGGAAGTTTCTGTGGCAGGATGATGAGCAGGCATGGAAGTAAAAGGGAAGCCTTCCAAATCTAAATACGTTCCTGTAAAGTCGAATGAGCCGAAGTCCTTTGCCATACCGAGGTCCACTGCAGCAGTCACAGACAGTAAAACTACAATGGAAAAAAAACAAGTCAGAAACTTTGCATCATACTTCTAAGACTATATACACAGCCATGGCAGTTCAACTTCCTCACTGACAAATGCAAATTAAAAAAATTATCTGGCCTCAGAATGATTATGATTCTAGGCTGGAGAAGGAGCCTGAACTTCCTCAGCTCCATTTCAGCACAGGCCTACTCTATTCCAAAGAAGTAATTACTCTAGCCTGCACAGTCTGCATGGCACAGATGCATCAAAAATAGAAACATGTACTGAACTTTAAGCGTGGGGAGGAGAGGGAAGGAAGAGAGGAATTCTGCAATTTCCAGAAATGGAACTGACATCATTTTTGTCTCATTCATAAGCTTCAGGTCAGTCTCACTTCTGAACAAACTTGCTTGACACCTGGCCAGAACATGAAGCTCCAGCACACATTTTGTCTGGAGAACAGGTGGCAGTGTAAAATTCTAGCAATATTAAATAGAAGACTATTTGCACACAGCATCTGATAAATCTCACTTAAATGTAGATTTTCACATTCACTCAGATAGCTACACTCAAAATCTGAACTGAGTATATCTGCATGGATACACTGAACATTATGTAACAGCACACCATTGATCAACATTAATTTAACGTGAAACAGTGAAGTATGAACTACCACACTACTAATACTTCTGGAATTACTGATGCGGGGCAAACTATGCATATTTCTTGCACACAACACTTGTGGAAGGCAAGGGATCAAGACATATTCTGTATTACTTACTCATCCAGTATTTTTTTAATATCTTCTGAGATGTCTGTGTATCTTTCCCTTAGATTATTTCTGGAGAAGCAAAGGGCAGCCAGATGAGTGAGCTTCTGAGGTTGGTTCTGATTCTGTTCACTCCATAACAAGGGATGTATGAAGTTATTTTTTATTCTGAGACATTTCAGTGGAAGATTCAAAACCCCAGATGGCAAAGCAGAGAGCTGGTTCCCTTCAATGTTCAAGAATTCGAGCTGTCTGTAATTTTAAGGACCACTAGACATTTACAAACTGTTCAGACCATATCCTACCTTGCCTACAGCTATATAATTTCCTAATTCCCATTTGATGAACCACTAAACCAAGCTAGCACATATTTATAAAGAGCTATGTGTTTCTTACAGTGCATTTAAGCACCGGATGCAACTATACATATAGTATTTTTCCAATTATTATTTAAATATCTGGGTTATCTTTAAAGATGGGGCTGGGTGTTTCTAAATGCGTTAGACATGTACATAGAGAACATCAACATTAAGGGCAACAAAGAGCAACAGTCTCATGTATGATTAATTCCTTTTGTATAGTTTCTACTGGGTGTTTTCTGTAGAGCTGGGTTTTAATTCTTACCTCACCAACATTTCACACTTCTTGAAAAGAGCCATGCATGGTTTGGAGGTACATTTTCTCTTTGCTCATCATACAAATCAGGTATATGTGCAAATAGATGATCCAAATGAGAGAATGATCACATTTTGTATGGAAATATTTGACTTACAGCTATCATCAAGATGCTTATGAATATTGGCTGGCTCTATCTACAGCTATTTCTGGTATGCAATTGTCATTTACTGTTTCTGTTTACATGAACCTCCCACGCAGGACAGGATTAAGAAGGAGGAAGGTGCCATGAATTTTCCCCATGTATTCACTGATATAATTAGGATCAAAATATGGTCTACAGGATTATGATGTAGAGATCTGTTTTCACTTTATGTTGCTTATATACCTGAGGTTCTTGATGTCATTGTGGATAAAGCTAATATCATTATAAGCAATGTCCAGATGCTGGAGATTGTCTAATAAGAACAACCTACAGCAAAATAAAACAGAATGATGAGTTAGAAACACAGATGATGGAGAATCATAGAATAATTTAGGTTGTACAGGACTTCTGGAGGTCATCTAGTCCAACCCTGGAGCTCAAACCATTCTGTACTAACTGCGATACAGTGCATAGGTCTTTATTTTTTACCTAATATGAAAATACATCATGGCTTAGCATCTTTTTAGCATCCAAAACAGTGATTCAGCTCTTGCATGAGCTGAAACGACCTCTGGAAGTATCCGTTTCTCCCCATTCAGTGTGGATGTTGAGCATGGTGCCTCAATTAAGTACCTAAAGTGAAGGGGATGAAGCTATGTTTCAGCATCCTGAAGTACTCTAGGAATGGACTTCTGCTTCTGTGCTCCAGCACCTTAACAGGAGAGTCATGTTCTAATGTATTACCTAATTTTTAAAATGCTGCTTATTTTTACTGCCATACAGAGGCAGGTAAGGACAGGAACAGACCATAGAGCCAAGAATGGAAGCCACAAGACCATTCTTCCTCAAAATGTTTTTAGCTAATACGTCTATTTACTGAAAATGAGCTACAGCTGACCAATATATATGTAGTGAAGATTCAATATGGTGTGGTATTTTAGCAAGCATTACAATTAACTGTTTCAGTACTTCTGTCTTCTACTACTACTAGAAAGTCTTTTTGTTTGGGTTCATGGCACGGCTAGAATGGAAAATAGTGAATGATTATAATGTAGGTCAGGATAAAAATCCTCGTTTATGCTTAGAAATGTTGCAGTCCCCTCAATTAGTAAAACATATCTTACCCAGCTGGAAGTTCTGAGAGCAAATTGAAGGAAATGATAAATTTCTTCAGTGACTCCAGTCTGTAAATGTCATTGGGGATCTCTCTGATAGGGTTGTTTCGGAGCACCAGGACTTGTAAGGTTTTGATATTAAGCACCTGAGGAGGGAAGGAACAGGTAATGGAAACAGCAACAGCTTTTCATCATAAAGCATGTTCTGTTGTAGGTTTTCTGCATTTCTAGCATTAGTAAGCTATGCTGGAAGAATTGGAAAATAAATATTATAGATTATCTAATATAAGTATTGGATATGCAGATTATTGCTAATTATTGAAAACATCACTGCAATCATTTATGAGATATAGTTAACAATCACTTGTTGTATCACTTACAACATTGTGAGTGAGAATTGCAAGCAGGGCTGCTAGTGCCCCTGGATGTTAAGACCGTCCAGCATTTCTCTTTATAAGCCTTGTTTTTGCTCCTGATGTTGCATCCTAACTTTAACTTTTTGAGTTGAAATTCTCCATTCCTATAATGTCTGCTTCAAAAATGTTCAACCATATGAAAGTAAATCATAGAAAAATATGATAAATCTTCCTGCTTTTGAAAGGGCTAGTGCAATGCTTTTCAAACCATGGATCAAAATCACAAAAGGAGTAGAGAAAGATTTCAGAAGAGAGACTGTTAACTGCTAGAAGAAACTTAAGTACCTATATTTAAGTTACTCATTCCACTTTTTAAGCTCCTATGTGGTTGGCTGCATAAAGATGGTAAGTCAGAAGTAGGGGGAGGGGAAATCACACTTCTGAAAAGTTTGTGAAGCACTATTTAGCTCTTTAGCTCAAGAGCTCTGTGCTCTTGCAAAGACATCTGAAGGTCTAAGCTGGTGCTGCTCTGAGAGGGGGGTTGGACTACCAACCTCCAGAATTCCCTTCCAGCCTGCATCACTCTACAACTCTAAGTTGTCAGAGGATGGCCTTTGCCAAGGCAGACCCAGCCCTGGGCCTGAACAGGAGAGTATCAGCTGGCATGGAAGCATGCGTGTTACCCCCTGGCAATATTCATTGAAACAAGGATTGGGGAAATGCCCACTGTCCCCTAAGATCAATGCGTCTGCCAGCATCCTCAGGAAAATCAGCCTTAATTTGCCCAAGCTGCAAGTGTTTGAAAACAATATAGTCTGTCATTAAAGCTTTTCTAGATTTTGATAGCTACTCATTCCTAGTGAGTCTGTCCATATTAAGCCTGCTCTAATTTGGATTTTCCCAGAAACTGCAGGTCTTTAGCTGCTGTTGATCATGTCACCTTCAGGTCTGAATACCTTAAGTGAATTGGGCAGACTGAGACCACTGTCCTAGGGGGAGGAGGCGGATAAGGGAATGCCCTTGGGAGGAGGTCCTTCTCTGAGCTCAGGGACAGGAACCTGGGACGACTTCCGTGATTGTTACTAAACCCCAGAAAACCGAAAAACCAAAAGGGTAAAGAAGTCGAATACTGTAAATTATTTTTTTTCCTTTTGTTTTAAATATCTGTGCTGTGACATTTGCATCACTGATTAAATCATGACTCTTTGAAAGTTACTTTTTTTACCTGAACTGGACAATATCAGCTTCACATCATTTTTAGTGAAGTCATGGAAAATAAGCAGCAAGTACTAACCTCCTTAGGAAAGAAGAATAAATTATTGAATGCCAAATTAAGGTTGACCAAAGTATCCACTAAAGGGGTCAGGTCTGGAAGACGAAATAGAAAGTAGGCCTAAAAGGTACATAAAAAACAGGTCAGCTGCATAAACCCCCCCTGTCTTTTCATTTAAATGCACAAAAAGTAACATCCTTAAGAACAGCTCCTCAGGACTCACAGATCTATCATTAAACAAAACCAGAAATACCATAGCTTGCCCTGCCTGTGAATGGAGTCAGATTAAGCAGTGTCAAAGACATGCCTGAAGGCCATATCAGCAGCTCAAAGCACAGCCCATCTTGCCCTTACCAAATCCTTCACTGTTCATACGCCTTTCCATCAAATCCAAATAACTGGTTCTCTTTCAAGGGTGGGCTTTCTGTTTACAGCTGGTGAATATATCCACTCAGGGAGCAATCCTTGGCCACAAGTAATGTGGTACAGTGGCATATTTGCACACTGCCTGCTTGAGAGAAGACTGCATATATATTGCATAGCCCTCGGCCATGGTTCTCCCCTCTGCTATAATGCAAACTTGTTATTTTGAAAGTGTTTTTTTCAGATCAGAGAGTCTGAAATAATGTGAGGACATTTCTCAAAGCCTGCCAGACTGCTGTATCTGTAGTGCAACACCATGGCATATAGGAGGAAAGAGGATGACAAGCCCTGAAGCAGCCAATGAGTATGGAAAAGGGAGCCAAATCAGGTGCAGTCTTGTCTAAGCTGCTTACTAGCTTGGGCCCCTGCAGTGAACCACCCCCAGCACTACACTTGGATTTTGTTGCAGAGGGAGCCATTTTCTCACACCAAGAAAAACTGGGAATGAATGAATATTTACGCAACGTGGATGATCAGGGAACCAACACATAATAGAGCAGACAGGGGCATGAACACAATGACACAGCAAATCTATGCCTGCAATCACCAACAGCACCAAGGTTTTCGCTCTCAGTGGTGCCCCTGGTTCAGGCTGCTTTCTTAACTGTGTGATGAAATAAGTGGTGCAGTTCTGTGGCTGCCTCTAAGCCCTGTGATTTTGGGCTCCCATTCTCTCCTTATCCCACCCTCCAATTTTGTTCAAACTGTACTAGACTTCCCTCTCTGATCTTCCTAAGGTGTAGCAGCCTCTCAAGTCATTCCTAGCTCTGGAATGTACTCATCCTACGGAGAGCTGCAATCCAAAACAGCTCCAGAGCCCAGGCAGTGAAACTTTTTTATTTTATCATTCTTTATTAAACTCTTGCTTTCATTTCTAACCTAGAAAATTCTATACAAAGAACGCTGCTAGGAGATCTCTACTTCTGCATTATTATGACTCCTTTCAGGAAAGTATAATGTTATTATTACACACACAGCCTTAAACTACATGGATTGTGAGATAATATTTAATTACAGTGCCAAATATAGTGTCAAAGACTCTATAATATATATAAATCTAGCATCTATTTCCTTGTAAGCTAAACTTCATTAATCATTTTCATGATAGATATACAGTAAAGCATATCTACATAACATATACTACATATTAAATTGCCTGTAGTCATATCAAATCTAAATCTAAGAGTTACAATACAATACAATATAAAAGTTACAGTAAATTGTTACACAAATATCAATAATAAAGATTATTATAATGAAATTAAACTTAAATATTGCACAGGAATGTAGAATTTCCATAGAATCCTGGAGTCTTGGTTTTGCAAGAAAAACAATGCTTCATCTGAAGATTTCCCAGGGTGGTAGTAGTAGTAGTAGTAGTATCTGAAGTCAGATTAAAACAAAATTTTCAATGTTACATTAAAAACCCCACAAAACCAAAGTTTTTCTGGAGAAAAAGAAGATTTTTTTTGTAAAAATCTGCAAGGCCTGGTACTGGTCCTGGTCCTGGGAAGGAGGGCTAGCAGTCAGTGGGCCTGGAGAAGAGGGGCATCTCTGGCTTTCTTCCCTTCTCCAGAGAGTGCACTGGAGGCAGCAGCTCCTGCGCTCTGGGTACCAGGGGAATAATGTGTGGCTCTTCAGCCACATTCTCCAGTCTGACAGGTATTCTTTGACTCATCCAAGGAAAAGATGGTGGGCTGGATGTTTTGGTTCCTAGTCTGACGATGGGATCACAAAAGCTTAAAAACAGAGCAAATTTTGGGTGGTACTTCTCTAACAACAACAACAGACGGTGGTCATAAATCACTTAAAGAATCGCTTTGGCTAGAGCTTGTAATTATATCTTCAAGCACAGAAGTGTGACTTACTGTAGTGCTACATGAAAACCTGTTTTCATGTCTAACACATTTCTGAGATGCCGAAAAATATTTCCTGTCCCCAAAAGACAGTAAAGTCAATAAGATTTAGGATTGTTTTAGACTGGGCAAATTGAAATATCTGGACAACTTAGGAACATTGTGTATTATCATTTAAACTTTTTATGAATCTACCTTTCTGTTTTAATAAATAAGGCAACATTTCAAAGGAGAGGTGCCTTAAACAAACAGAAGATGTGTTTTGCAAAATATAAATAAAAAACATTTAAAAAGACAATTGAAGATGTTAATAAATTTTATAATTCAATTTCACTGGAAATTTTTGGACTGTTTTTTAATGTTGGCCAGGAAGTAGGTGGAACATCACAATGCATACTCTGAAATGAGGCCTCTCGCCTATTTTCATTTTGCTGTTACAGTTCTGCACAGCTCTGGGTCTTGATCCTGCAATTCCTTCACACACAGATCTTCACTACCATACAGCAGACAAGCACATAGCTGACCCAAATTTCTGGAACTTCTGGACACAGTGAGTTTCCAGGAACAGAACCCCAACCTCAGCAAAGCATCGGGTCTCTCAGTTCTTCTAGAGATAAAAAGAATGCAATATGACAAATCTTCATTGCTATTATTGGAGGCTTCAGCAAAGTTGCAGAGATCATTCCATTAGAAGCTCCACAAAGATATAAGCCATGTCAATACTGTATAATAAAGTGCCTCAGAGAGCAGTGAGGAAACTCTAAAAATAATTGAGGTCAGCTTGCTCCAGAAAAGGAAGTAGCATAACCACACCAGTACAGTGCTGTGCATGGGCTGAGAGCATGGCTTATTAGCTTGTGTGTACTGAGCTGGCTATCCTGCAACCCCAGTCTGTGTCTGCATGTAGCTGCATCTTGCTGTGTGGATGCATCAACACACCCAAGGCTAGCCTGGAGCTCTCTGCAACATGCAGCAGGTGAATAGGCCCTCACAAGGTAGCAACCATGCTGTGGTATATGAGTACTTTTAAGTAACTTAAAATAATTTAAGTAGCTAGCCCCCTCCAAAAAGAATGGATGCAACATAGCAAGGAAGATTGGTCATCAGTGGTGACTTTGAATCAAGAACTCTTTAGTATGTGGCAAGACCTGACTGTCTACAAGACTAGTCTTTCCCCAGTGAGACCTCTCAAAAAGTCAGAAAAATGACGGTAGTGTCAGCAAATAATTCTCTTAATAAACACTAGGTAAAGCATATATAGGTAGAATAAAATAGGAGGAGTGGTCATTTGAGGATCTTAGCTCTCAGATGGTAAAGTGAAGAGTAGCTCCACTGACTTGAGTGCTTCAGAAATGATTTACACAAGCTGAGGAGCTTA
The DNA here is from genome assembly GCF_036417845.1 of Apteryx mantelli. NCBI lineage: Eukaryota > Metazoa > Chordata > Aves > Apterygiformes > Apterygidae > Apteryx > Apteryx mantelli. The sequence goes on from NC_089978.1 coordinate 33,809,394, forward strand.
TACTGTACACTTTCAGCAAAGAGCAAAAAGCTCCATAAATACTCTTCTCTATACCAACATAAGGGTATTGTTGGGAAGAAAGTGAAAAATCAATAATTGTTTTTTATAATATTCAGAAAGAGAACTCCAAGCACTGTTTGCTCATGATGGTGGTTCTGGTATTTCCATCTCTGTCATTGCCAGTTTCCATTTTGGTGATGCTTTTGCAGAAATGGATAATAAAGTGACATCATCTGTTTGATTTGATAATGAAACTTCTTACACATATGGTACCAAAGAATCTCACAATAAATAGAAATCAGGTGGACAAAATTTGTACCATATTGCTCCTGGTAAACATCATGGGCTACTTCTTAGCATATCTTACAAACACAGTCATATCACAGCATGACATTTTCAGATACAGAGAAGCTCACTGTGAATACTGACATTTCAAAGGTTTTCTAGATGACAGAACAAGAAAGAAAACCAATAACATCAATTCTTTCAAGATCATATTAAAAGGGATTAAATACTTAAGGTTAATTTACACAGAGGATTTGTTTAAGACTGAGGTGCATTTAAAGCAGAATGTATCCAGCTGTGCAATTTATATCGTACATATATATATGTATATGCAAATAAATAACGAATAGAGTTTATATTTTAAGAACTAGCTAATCTTGATCTCAGAAACAAACCAAGTGGAATTATTCCCCAAATCCCTGATCAGTTATTCCTGATCCACTCTCTGACTGGATATATTTATTCTGAGATACTAATGTCCATACCATATCCACTCTCTACGTCCAAGGAGGATTTTGCTTATCCAGATAGCAACTCCTACTGCAATGAAAGCCTACAGCAGACAGTGGGGTAAAGACTACAAACCATTTATATAAAGGTGGCTTAGAAAACCATTTCCTTATGCTAGCTGGCCAGGATTTGTGTCCTCCAGGAGGGCAGACATGTAAATTTGGGCAGAGTCCCACATGGGAACTTCCATTTGGCTGAAGCTTTTTGAGGCTCCTTCAGTTAGGAGACTGCAACTGCTGGTCCAGATCCATCAAAGTGCAAAGTTTAGACTAGCGGGCAGATTCCCTGAAACCCAAACTTTTAAATCTCTGGCTTCTTACGAAAAGCAAGAGGCACCTTTTCCCACTTTCTGAATCTCACCACACCTATGTGTGGTACTGATGTAATTTATGTTGAATTACAAACATGTTGGCAGGAGGAACACTGCTGAGCAAGTGCCATGCAAATTATGCAGGGTGTATCAGAAAGAAAATGAGACCCAGTAAAAGTACAGAGGAAACAGGGAAAGAAGGCAAGAAGAAAGGAAAGAAGAAACAAACAATGTAGAATTTGAGGCAACAAAACTGCAGAAGAAAAGCATGTAAAACAGCTATTGCTACAGCTACTCTAATGTTAAAAAAAGCTTTAAATCATTCTAAGCACCTCTTTTTTAATGCAACTGTATAGTAAGTATTTTAAGAATGTTTATGTGGATGAGGTTACAAAGCCAAAAGATATTTTGAATGAAAGCTGCTATTGACTATTAAACACAGCAATACGAGCAATGCATCTTTAAAGGATATACCTGAAGGTTAAGAGCAAGCTTCTGACACAATAGGCAATGCAGTACTTCTAGTTGGGACCTGGACATCAGTTCTTCCTCTTCATCTTGCTTGCTTACTGCAAACTGGAAACCAGTTTTCCAAACATCCTCCACAGTATTGCCATCAGGGACATCATTAGACTCTATTTTTAAAAAAAAAAAGGATGTCAGGCATTACAGAATTTCTTAGGGAAAAGCAAACATTAGAAAATAAAAACCAAATGAAAGGTGTTTTGCAAATGTCCTAAATCTAATCCTTTAGATCCTCTGTTACCATACTCAGACAAAACGCTCACGTACTAATCAATTAACTCGTGAATATCTGAATAAAGATTGCAGGTTCTTTATAAACAATTTTTTTTTTTTGATGGGAGAAGAACAAGACTTCATGTACAGAAAAAAAAGGGCCTGGGAGCTGAGTTGGATTATGGCCTACAGTAATGGCAGTAGTTTGCCTTACTCCATAGTTACCATTTGCAGTGGTACAGATTGCAGGGTTTTCATTGTGTTGCAATGCTCTCAACACAAAAGGGTTCAGCAATGGCATTCTTCTCCTAAGCGCTTCAGATTTTGGACCTTCAACCTTACTGTCACTTCAAAGAAATGCTAAGTTAAGACTGCAGATTATTTTGCTATTTTATAGTTATGTATTTCCACTATTTCGCTAATGCAACAGCATGCAGTGGTTATAGTTCCCTATGTCTACAGGCTGCATGCTGCATTTCTGAGAACATGATTTCCAATAGTGTCATTTCATGACTGTTGCCCCATGCTGTACACCTAGTTTATCTCACAAAAGTGATATATACCTCGTTCCTACCTGTAAAGGGTCCTTCTTCTCTTTCAGATTCAGCCGGTGTTAAATAGTGCATAGTATCTACTTTTTCTTTGTTTTCTTCTGGTGAATCACATTTTCTCATTTTCTCTTCCAAGGGCATTTCTAAGGAGAAGTGCAAGATAATAGTGGAAGATATTCTGCACACACAAGAAATAGATAACTTTATACATATGGCTCATATGGCTCAGAATCTTATTGCACAAAGGCCCTATATATTATTCAACCACAGCAAGAAAGACCTTAATGTAACAGCTTAATTTTAAACCTCTGCTTCTATAGCTTCAAAAAAGACATAGAATCATTGAATAATTCAGACTGGAAAGGATATATGGGAGGTCACCTAATCGAACCCCTTGCTCAAGGCAGTTCTAGATCAGGTTGCTCAGGTCCTTGTCCTGTTGAGTTCTGAATAACTCCAAGGATGGAAAACCCCATAACCTCTCTGTGCAGCCTGTGCCAGTTTTTGACCAACCTCATGGTGAAAAAGTTCTTCTTTATATCTAATCCAAATTCCCCATGTTCCAACTTGTGTCTGTTGCTGCTGGTCTTATCACTGTGCATCTCTGAGAAGAGTTTGGCTCCAATTGAAGATGGCAGTAGGATCTGCCATTACCCATCTCTTCTTAAGGCTGAACAGCCTTAGCTCTCTCGGTCTTTCCTTGTATGTTGTGGTCTCTAGCTCCCTGACAATCTGTCATTATCTGTCTTATACTGGAGACCCCCAAACTGGACACAGTAGTCTAGGTGTGGTCTTGCAAGTGCCAAATACTGGAAAATAATCACTTCCCTTGACCTGCTGGCCATACTCTTGCTTATACAGACCAGTATGTGGCTAGCCTTCTTTGCTGCAAGGGCCTTGAAAGAAAAAAGAAATATTGGGCCTGGACCAATAAAGCATTAGTGTAATGGAAGCAGCCTGTAGAATCACCTATCTGAATAAGTATCGGTGATGTAAGATCCAGGATTTTGTAGGATGTAAAGTAGTAACAGAGATCTGAAAAAGATCAATATAATCACATTTTTTCCTCATTTTGGACTCAATTAGTTGGCTATACACAATACAGGGAGACCAAACCAAAGACCTCTAAAAGTGTTAGGATTGCTTTCCTAAATCCTGGTGATTGACTGGGCCACAATTTTCAGTCTCATGGCATGGGACTTTTAGCATTTCCCTTGTATACCATCAGTTATAGATAAGTTATCCACATTTAAATTATCACTTGTTGTTATCTTAAAACTCAAAATAAAGATTGTTACTACTAGCTATAATTTTGAACTGTGTATTTCTCAAGTAGTGACTACAAATTCTAATACCTAGACAAACATAAGCACAGGAGTGTTTTCTCCCTGCAAGGCATGCTCAGGAAAGACTTTCAGTAAGGGAATGTACCAAAAAACCCCCAACCCTCATATACTTAATATTAATTACCTAGGATCTTCTGTTGCTCAGACTTTCTTATTGAAACTAGTGGTAAATCAGTATCGGACAATACCACTCCATTAACTTTGGTCTGTGAGCTCCTCTTTTCAGTCATTAATCGTCTGCTGAGTACTTCACAGTTATAGTGGGAAACAACTGGCTTTTTGAGTGTTGTCTTCAATGGCAGAGGGTGAGAAGATAAAACGGCAGCAAGACTTTCCAATGTAAATATAGGAGGAGTGAAATGGGCAGGGCCAGTCCTCTGTAATTCTGGTCGCTTCATACGAAAGAATCTGTAATTTTTGCGAAATGGGAAGCTATCAGGTCCACTAGGATTTTTAGTAATAATAAAATCTCTCGCAGGAGTATGAACAGAAAAGATGTTTTGCACATTGCTTTGGATTGGTATTTGGCTGCTTGAATGGACAGGAATAATTTCATATTGGTCAACTTCACTTGCAGGAATGCCTGGTAAAGACCAACATGCAGAATCACTGTTCTTAGGGCCTAGACATGGAAAGTATCTATAACCTTTGTGCTCCACTTTCTGTATTGGGAAAATTTGCACTGGACTGTGGGAAATCTGATCATTGCTGAGGTAAGCATCTGTCTGCTTGTCTTGACCTTGAGAACTGACATAACTGCTAGAAACTGTTTCTCCATTTTCATCATTCGTACTCTTTATTGCTCTAGTTTGGTACTGTCCAAGAATCTTGCCTGGTGAAGACAAGTGAAAAAAAGAAACTTTTATAATGAGGCACACTCATGCATCCTTTCTGAAAAAAAGTTTATGTGACAAATTCTCCATGCCCCATACAAATTTTCCTTGTTCAGAGAAAATGCATGAACAATTAAGACTTAGCACCCCAGCACTACCTTATTTCAAAATACATTAGTCTTTTTTTTTCCAACATGAATGGAATTCACCTAAACACTGTATCGAATGATGTGTAGTATGCAGTAGCAAAGTTAGATACCAAGTTGGATGGAAAGGGCAGGTTTTCAGATGTATGTTTTGAGGTCCTATTTAGGGATCTGGGGTCTGTTCTGCTAGGTGCTATGTGACAATGCAATGAGATCTCTGATGTGAGAAGTAAATGGGGCTCCTTCCATGAAAATGTTGCTCTGTATGCTCCACAGAGCTCCCCATACTGCCTAAACCCCAGGCTAGCCATACTGAAAGGGAAAGGAGCAACTATTCAATAAACTTCCATATCAAAAAGGCACCATGGAGTGGAATTGTTTTAAGTATGATGATACAAGTGAGGTCAGTTGTGGTCACACTGTGAAAGGAACATGGGAATCAACCTCTGGAAATCTTCTCAACGGGGACTGCAGGATTTTTTCCAGCCTGTAGGCAGCTTTACACATTTATCAGGACTGTGCAGATGCACTTCTACCAGCCCCTGAGGTCTGGATTCATCCTTACACTGTTAGGCACCCAGCTGAAGCACCAGAGTCAGAAGCCTGTTGGCTCCTGGGTCCTCTTAATACACTAACATACACAGTTCCTCACATAGGAAGCAGGGAAGGACCTCCCAGAGCATGAACCAGATCTTCAGCAAGATAAGCAGCTCGCTGGAATTGCTTAACTTTCCTCACTGATTACGGAGAGGCTGAGAAACCCTATTTGCTTAATTTACCTCAAACCTTCACACTAGAGTGTGTGGTGGAATGGTGCTGAACCCTAGTGTCTCACACCACTGAGGCAGAAGTTCATTTCCTACTCTCCACATAAGAGACAGACTTTGGTACAAGGGTCATCCCCATGGACCTCATTCTGGGGGTCCGCTGGTTTCTTAGCTAGTCCCCAATTTCCAAACAGTACTGCACCCAGCAGACATTTAGTGCTGAACATTTTTATTAACAAAGAAATATTTCCGAAATATTTTTCATTCAGCCTGTGCGATTCCACAGGCTTGGTGCTCTGTTTCCTTTGCTATTGGGAGACTCATTTCAGGGACCCTGCTGAGGGAAGAAGTCACCCTCCATAGGTCTCTGCTACAGCTCAGCTGTCTAAGAAAGCTGGAACCATTCACTGATCTCTCTTAGTTTCTTGCCCTTCACTACCGTGACCGAAAGCTGCCAAGCCCTCTGCTGGACACAGTCCACCACAACAGCTCCCTGAATTTTCTGCTGCCTTTTCAGTCAACAGCTTAATCCTGTTACATCCTCACTTTTTACAATTCCCTGCAGGAGAGAAGACACTTGTTAGGCCACCCCACTGAAAGACCCATTATCTTTTTTTCTTAGCTCAGGGCCCTTGGTGTCAAGTCTCGGTCTCACACTTCATGAAGCACAAAACAATTCCATCCACCAAGATGATCAAATTACCATCGCTGAAGAGCTGGTTTCTGATCAATGGTCATGCTGCTGTATAAATATCCATCAGATGTAAGGGTTACATTTGGTGATGGGAGAAATGATCCTTGAACAAACGTTATTGCGCAGTTCTTGGATTCTTGTCAGCTTATAAATCTATAAGCTATAAATAGCATCCATCACTAATCATATGTTCTACTACAAGGAGAGCCATCACAACAGAACTTTGTTTCAGGATAAAAGGTTTATCTGTCACTTTTAAAATGGTTTAAATCACTGAAGCACAGCTCTAGTAGTGAGCCAGAAATATTTAGATCCGTTTGGACAGCGCCAGACTGGAAATGAATTGTTCAGAAATAAACGGAAAGTTTTACCAGCCTTTTAAAATAATCTCCAGAAGGACCTCATAATATCAAGGGGCCAATAATTACCTCTTTTGACTTTTCAACCTTACTTCTCTAACTGAATTTTCCTTACTATTTTTTTAATATCATTATAGAGGTATTACTGTTAATATATTATCATTATCATTGTTTCTTTTAAAGCAATATTACATATTTGTAGTAAAAACAGTGTAAGTGACAGTACTCTATCAAAGAAACAAAATAATTGATGCTGAAAATGACAGCTTAGTTTTAATTTATTCCAAACATCATAAAAATGGGTTTGATTTTTTTTCTGTTGGTCTGCTTTAACAACTATGTAAAGAATAAGCAATTTTAGCTGTTTAGCTGTTTAGCTGTTAACTCTTACAGAATTACAGAAGCTAGAAGGAAAAGAACAAGGCTTGCTTCGGGCTGTTTTTAGCTCAGTTTGTAGGGATAGTATTGCTCTTTCACTTTACCACTTTATTCTATTATGCTGACCAGTGAATAAATATTGGAAAATTTCTGTATGCTATGGTCCTACGGTGGATCCTGCAGCCTCACAGTTTTAACAGAAGTCAGTGAACCTGTTCAGACATCAGAGTCCTTCTAAACAGATTGGCTTTCAGGATTGGTGCCTATTTTCCAGGTTATTTCTTGATCACTTAAGTTTAAAATTTTCTGGTTATAGATTGTGTTTGTAGTCTTAAAGATTCATGCTTAAATATTTAATCAATTGCTACTTTATATAAACTGGAAAGAGCTTTTCATTCACATGAACACAAAATGTCTATTTATTTCTGAACCATATTACACTGCAAGTTCTTTGTTTTTAATTAGAATTCCCTGATGCCTTCAAAATAAATGTCTATTTATATTGATGTGTACTTTGTGAAGAGCAGAATCATCCCCAAGAACCTCATTTTTTTCATTTTCTCTGAATCAAAATTGCATTTCAATTCCTCTTTGATTTGACTTCATCTGATCTAATTTCGCTTACATCTTCAGTTTTTCATGTTATCTTTTGTATCTTTGGGTGAACTAGAGTGAATGCCTCTGTTGTTCAGTGGGCAGTGTTCAAGCCTGACAGGTAGAAGACCCAAGTTCTAGCACCTGCCCAATTACTACTTCATTATTTTACATGAAGTGGAACAACCTCTCAGAGAAATACAGGGAGGGTTCATATTGCAGCCCTATTCACGCTGCTTTGCAGTAGCAGCTTAACAACACTGGCTGGCAAAGATTATTTAGATTAATCATCTGCTGAACAGCCATAGCAATTACAAATGGACACTTTTACAGCACATTTTGTGCTAGGGTGACAGGTTTGTGTCAACTCACTTTAGTGTTACTGCAATGCACATCAGTATGTGAAGTCAGTTCTGTATCCTTCATACTTCCCTACCCAGGAACTTGTGTTAGAATTAGCTGACTGGAGCCAGCGTGGGTATCCCTCTGCACTCCACTGATTATTTACAGATTAACCAAGCATTCCCAATCCATCTTCTTCTACGTTAATTTTAGAGAACACACAGAATTTTAAACTATGCACTACAAGGACTGTCTTTGTACAATTTACCTTTGCCAAACTTCTCCCTTGGTGCAGACAGCTTAGATGACTGCTTAGGAGGCAGAGGTCTACGAAGTAGTTTTGGTTGCTCAACCATTTTCTGCTTTGCCTTTGCTTCTGCTGGATAACCGAATATGCTTCAAAAAAATTGAAAAAACTGACAACAAAGCAAAATAAAATAAATCACCATCTCTGGCTTAATGTGCTGAGCTATAAACATCTGCTCAGATAAACTGGGTGATAAAAAAACATAAAACATTCGAAGTGGCCAAAAAGAACATTTGTTCTCTTAGTGACCAACTTGACAGTTTTTCTAATTATCGTTAGTGCTTCTGAAAATAAATCAGTGATATTATAAAAAAAAGTAAAAAAGCTCTTCTGTTAACTTTGCTATGCTTGCATTAAAAAAGATTTTTAGCACTTCTGTCATAAGAGGTGAGGCAATTGTGGCAAATGAGGAACAGTAAAATAGAGAAACATCCTATGTCTAGCATTCTGAAAGCTCTCAGAAACAGTTTTCTGCTGGATAAACAGATTTAATAAGAGCAACAGTTAATACTTTTACCCCAGTTAAAAAAAAAAAAAAAGCTGAGTCTGCATGTAGTATATTTATGCTTCTTTCTGGCTTCCTATTAGCTTTTGGATGCATACAATGATACTGATTTCAATCAAAAGAACCCCCTAGCGTTTGGTTTTGGAAATCCTCTTATTAGTAATCAAGTTTAGCACATTTCTGATTCTCAGTAATTTTCAAGATTAAGTATATCCCAAACTGCAGGGTTTGGGGGTTTCATTGGTGTAGGGCTAATAACATCACATAATATAAAGACTCTGTCCTGAAGAATTTAAAATCAGAAGAAAAGCAAAGACAAACCAATGATGAAGGTGACTTTGGACAGAAGCTAGAAGTCTATACAGCATGTCACAGGAAGATTTACTAAGATTAAGAAAATTATTACATATAGCTAGAAGAGGATCTCTCTATGCAAAAAAATTTTTCAGTAATCTAACTGCAAAGTAGAGCAACTTGAGACTTTAACCTTGTCCACACACAAAGCTGCATTGATTTAAATGAAGTGAAATATTATACAAATTTGTCCAAATTGGCACAATCTCTGCGGATGAACCAGCTCTCAAGTGGAATACAGAATTTAAAAAATATGCCTGTACTGTGTGGAGCCAAATATGAGCTCCCTGTGTGATACTGCGATGAAGAGAGTGAACACAATCCTTAAACATGTAAGCAGGACTGATTTCAGATTTGACACTTAGCTTATGGACTTGAATGACAGTTAAACATGGAGATGGAGAAAGGAAGAAGCAGGGGGAGCTTGAAAAGCAAGCCTGGAGTTCAATTTTAGCCATGTTGAGTTTTCACATGGTCAAACATCATAACAAGATGAGCTACCACCACACAAGTAACTGGAATTTGGCATGATGCATGACATTAACCAGAAGCTCATTGCAATAAAATGGAGGTACAGGAGGAGGAATATAATTAAAAAAAAAAAAAAAGCTGCAGGACCTACCACAAAGCCAAAGAAAATGAATTTCAAGAACAGGTGCACAACGCTATAGCTATGTCTGGACTTCCTGGTAGCACAGTGCATCTTAGCATCCTAGTCTTTCACTCTTGAGGATAAAGGCTGTGTTGAATGGCACTTGGAACATGAATAGGATAATAATTTAGGATAATTCAGGTTGGAAGGGATCTCAGGAGGTCTGTAGTCCAATCTCTGCTCATAAGCGGATCAACTGTGAGTTCTGAGCAGATTGCTCAGAGCTTTACCCATTCTGATCTTGAAAATCTCCAAGGATGGAGACTCCACAATCCCTCTGGGCCACCTCTCCCACAGTAGAGGCAGCACTGTGAGCCCCCTTCTAACATGAGTAAAATCAGGACATAGTTAGGGTGCACGCCTGGTTACGGTACATATGTAAACATGGAAAATGTTCTTGGTCTCTCTCATTTATATGTAGGCTGTGTTGAAACTGGCTGACAGATCACAGAGGGTGAGAAATGTTCTCAGATTTAGACAAGAGGAAATTCTCAGTGCCTTGAAGAGCACTGCCTACAAATTACCAGGGGCAGAACAGACTGGAAAGAAACAAAGGCCCAGGATGAAATGGGAGTGAAAGAGCTCCTGACAGCGAGTGTGAACAGCACATTCAGTCAGGTCAAAGACAGGGAAAAGGGGGCAATAACTGCAGAGGCAAGGAGTCGCAAATGGTATTGTCTGTCTGTCCACCTGTTTTTAATGGGAAAGATCAAAACATAACCTGTGTTGTGAGGTGAGATGCCCAGGAGGTGAAAGCACCAGAAGAAACCCTGAAGTTATGGAGATGAGCTGGGTGGGGATGAAGGAGAGCAGACTGGGTGGGGGCCATGGGGCAAATGAAACACAGGCAAAAAAAGCTAGTGTTTTTGACAGGAAAAGAGGAAAGAGTTGATTAAGCTGTTAAAGACAGGAAGGAAAAAAGCGAGTCAAAGGGAGAGCGAATGTGATTTTCTCATGAGATAAAACTGACAACGACTATAGTTGGTGAGATTCTAGGTAAAAATAAAACTGAAATCAGAAGCGGGAATAGTAAAGACTGTGGCCATTAAAAAACAGCTGTGGTCACAACGGTAGGTTTAATTTAGTCACGGAACAGGCCAGTACAGCCAGGGAGACATCAACATCGAAGAAAGAAAGAAGCAAATTAGTGGAGGAATTCAGCCTGGTCAGTATGCAAGAAGAGAAGCAAAGGATACAGGAGATGCGCGTGCTAAACCCTGCCGGGAAGAGACCTTGCAGTGGGAGAAGAGCAAAGTCAAAGGCAGAAAAGAGTGGGGGGAAACTTATCGTGGAGAAGAGGGGGAGCGCTACAGAAAGACCTAAGATGCGGATAAAAAGGCTTGATAAAGCTTCTATTCTGCTCTAACCGTAGCCAAATATCAGGAACCGGACTCGACGGAGGAGGCCAGGCGCCCCCCGCCCCGCCCCGTCCCCGCGGGGGTCGCCGCCGCCCGGGCGGCCGTTGGAGGCGGCGCGCGGGGGCGGTTGCGCGCGCGCGGGGCGGGGCCGGGGGCGGGGCCGAGCCGGCGGCGGCGGGCTGCGGCAGCGGCGGGGGGGACCCGGCATCGTCTTTGCAACGTGAGTCCTCGCTGGTAATTTACTCCCGCATCGCCGAGTTCTTTTATTTTAATTTTTCCCCCGCAGCGAGCGGGGCCGCGCTGGCGGGGTGGGTGTCGGGTGTCAGTTTGGCGGTTCCTGGTGCGAGCTGGGTCGCAGCTCTGCGGGTTAGCGCGGGGCCGAGGCCGGTGCCGGTGCCGCAGTCCGCGCCGGGCAGACGGCGGCTGCTGAACGGCGGCTGCTGAACGGCGGCGGGAGCCGCCCCCGAGCGGGGTCAGCGCTGGGTCCGGCCCACCGACCTGGGCGAGCGGGGCCAGGGGAGAGGGACTGGGAAGGAGAAGGGGGGGGACCCCAAAATGAGACACTTCCAGCATCTCTGCTAGATGAAAATGGTCTGCGCGGGCTGTGTTTAGTGACTAATGGGGAGTCTGTGTCCGTGTTGTGCCAACAGTGACCACCCACCATCATTTTCTGTGTCAAAAACTGCCCTGTCGATAGATGAATCTTAGTATTTATTTTCTAAACTCCTTTTTGTCCACAGGGTCCCACTACGGACAACTGCTTTATATCAGAAATAGTTTTAAGAATTACTGAAGGTCATTTCCTTTGACTCATTATGGAAATGAAGACGCCGTTTTGCATGTTGCAGATGACTCTGCTGTTTGTCCCTTGCCTGCAAGGTTAATGTTTTCCAACTAGATTGGCATCAAATCAGTTCCCCTGTCTTGCCTCTGCTTCTGCTCTTCCCTTGTACCTATTCCGCTCCCTAAAGATTAATGATTGGAATAGGATGAGGGAAAAAATCTGATATCTCTGTACAAAAGAACCTATGTATATGAAATCAAAGGTATGGCTGCAAAGTGTGTAACTTTGCCAGAGGGGAATTATTTATGTGACACATCAACGCATTGATATTTTTTATGCAATCGTTGTTCAGGAATCAATACTTTGCTTGGGCGCTGCTGATTTTATTGTTTGCTTTTGTGCTTAGTGGTGTGAGATGCAAAGCAAAGCGTTGTAGCTGAGGAACGCTTCTTGCACGCGTGATGTGCAGAAGCATGACCGCTCCTGCGTTTGACTATGCGCTCATGTGGGCAGGACCCCTCAGTGTCACCGTGTTCGTGCAGTACCGGCATCCTGACTGGCATGCGGACGCCTGCTGCGTGCTGGGCCGGCTGGCGGGGGTGTTTAGAGGGCACCCTGCCGCCTGCCCCATCACTGCCAAGGCTCCTTCTGGTGGGAAAAGAGCAAAGGGGATGGTTTGTGCCTACGTCTTTGGTCCTGGTAGGGAGTTAGGATGTGACAGGGATGAACATCCAGACCTGGGAGTGTGAAAGCACTCTAAGTCCCCTGGCTTAGGTGCCGGCAAAGGTGTGGAGATGATATCCTGATGAGGGCCTTCACCAGAGTCCTCTTACCTTAACTTTTTGGATGTGTTCATATTGTTGACAGATAACTACTGGGTGGCAGTCTTTCTTCTGAGGTAAATGTGGAATTTTGGGACTGCCACTAGGTATAATCCAAGAAGCTCTTACCAAAATTATCTCTTACCAAGCTCTTCCCCTGAGCACTGAATTCAGCAAGGTTAGTAGTTTCACCAGCAGGTATGAGGCCAAGTGTTTGGCAGGTGAAACACAGGTTTGAGTGAAGCAGATTATTGTATTACCTTTGGGGTTGACAAGCTGACATCTGCCAGATACCACTCTTGGCTGGGGCAGTAGGGGCAAATACTTTCTGGCAATGCTATCTCCACACTCTCCGTTGGGCTGTTGCCTGAAAAGACAGATCAAGGTCTATCTTTTTTGTTTCAGCATAAAAGACAGGGACGAGAGTTTTGCTTAAAACCCCATCTCACTAGAAGGCTTTTGTGAGTTTTCCCTGGTGCGGAGGGAGCCTATTTCCATTTTGTGTTCCAGATCTTTTCTGTGGCAGTGGTGGAGGCTGCGTCAGGAGTCTGTGGTCCCAGCAGTCTGGCTGAGTGTTTAGCGTAACAAGGCATGTGGGAGGCCCTGTGGTCTGGATTCAAGGAAGGACTTGGCAATGAATATCTTGGGCAATCTGTCTTGGGTGACTGGCTGGACAGTGCTTCCATTAGCCGATCCAAGAGCTGCTTCCAAAATTATCCCTGTATTCTTTTAATGATCGGTGAGAAGCATAATTGTGAGTGAAAAGGTCAGCAGTAGCAACAGCCCAGTAATGGATTACGCTGTAAATGTTATTCCTGAGTTAGAAAACAAAATGGAAATCCCTTTCTCGCCCCACTGCATCATGCAGTGGTTTCTCACTATTAACACTTTCTCTCTCTCACCCCACTGCTGTCTTTGTGACAGGCCTGCAATTCCTGAATTTTCCTGTGTGCAACCCACACTTCCAATAGCCCTTGCTCCATTAAAAGCACTGGCATTAAAAAATAAGGCCTCGGATAACAAATACACTCTGATCATCCATGCAAAATCAGAGAAAAGCAGTGAGAAATCGTAGGCTGGGCTCTGCTGGGAGCACGTTCTGGGAGATCAAGAGGAGGGACTCAGATGAACTTCTACCCCTCCGCATGCATACATGTAACCTGTACTGTTGCTGAATAACAGGATTTTTTTTTACAGATAACCTGCAGATTTTTCTCATGACAATACAGTAATTTAGCAGAAAGTATATTCTTTTCCTTGCTATTAGAGAATCCGCAGTTCAGTTTTAAGGGCTAGATAAATAGGTAGCAATCAGAATGGTGTGAGTTACTAAAATGATACAACTTTATTTAAGAAGAAGCTAGAAGCATGTTGTTAGTCATCCTACTGACCTTCAGTACCGGAGAAATAGGGAGCACAACTGAAAAACTCACAAATCAGTAGTAGCATTGCAAAGTGGACCTGAAGGATGAATTTCTAAATTGTTGATATACAGTTCAAAGGAGACATCTCCTTCTTTTCTTTCAGTATTTTGCTTATCTCGGGCTCCCCCTGCGTTGCCAGTGGGAGAGGCCTTTCGGAGGTGTCCAAGCAGAGCCTCAGCCCCACTGGCTCTCAGGTGGCTTAATGAGAGGCCTGAAGTTGGTCCTGGTGGATGCAGGCTTAGGGGCTTGAATCAGATGCAAAATATTAGGGAGGGCAATACTCTCAGTGTGAACTTCCGCAGTCTGTAGGCTTCCTCTTTCCTGTCCTATCCTATCTTGTGATCAGCTGACCCCTAATATTTACAGTGCATTCATTTTTTCAGCCGTATGGGAAGACAGCTAGTCCACTTTATTAGCATTTTGAAAAAAACTATGTTATGTTTTAATCTGCTTTGTCCTCATTTGATGTTCTACTATTGTGATCATCCTTATCCTTCTTTTTCATGTTTTTATTCTGAATGCAATACTTAACATTTTTCCCTAGATAATATTTTCCTAACTTAAAATTTATTTAGCATTGTTCCTTTTCATCATTGAACCTTCAATATTTAATCTTCCTTTTCTGTCGTGATATTTTATCACTTAGTTATTAGATTTTGTATGATTTTGCGCCCTTGACATTTACTGTTTCAGGAAGTCACTGAAGTAGTTTTGTAGTTTTTGTTCTGCAGACAAAATCTCAGAAGAAGGTCAACGCATTTCATCTTGTCCTTTCAAGCCCTTACTCTGCAGAAAGTCAACTGTTTTGGCTGGGAACACTCATATATATGGCGCTAAATAAGCACATATGCTTCTGTGTCAGACACGTTTCCTTCCTCATTGCATTGAATATTAATGTAACCCATTGAGTGCATGACTGAAGAAGATGAACTCCAGAAGCCCCTTGAACTCCAGAGGTCCCTTCAGACCAACATACTCACAATTCTTTATTTTGAGCCTGTTTAAACTGGGTAACAAGGGATGGCAAATCATGGCTAAAACTGCGGTGTCAAAGTATTTGGGACAGATTAACTGCTGCCATTCTAGTATAAACACTTTCATATAACCCTTAAATCTTTGAGTCCAAAAGTGTTTGGAAAAGGAGGTCAGTATCATTTTCCACAGTTGATTCCCCCAAAGATAAAACAGTGGAAAACTCAAATTTTTTTTCAGACATTTGAATATTTTACAAAATCTTTTTTCTTACTGTCAGCACAAATAGCCATATTTCTTATCAAAGTGGAGTTGCTTCCATTATTACAGTTCCTGCTACCTTGCTGTTTTGTTGTCTAACCTTAAAATGAAAGCAATTTTGTTAACATTTTATAAGGGCCTGTTGCCATGTTGGGGATGAATTGCCTATCCTGATCATTGGCAGAAAAAAAAAGCAGAAAAAGTTTCATTTTCTTATGTGTACTGGTAAAAGGGAACCAGAGTGCTGAGTAAAATTGAAATTGAATGACATTATATTGGATTTAGAAAAGGATGTAATCTGAAAAATAAGGAAGGCAGAGTTACTGCTTTTTGTTTTTTTAATGTTCCATAATAGTTTTATATAATTGTCATGTTAAATAATGGGGGGGAATGCAAAACCGACTAGGTATCTATTCCTAAGTAGAAGTCCCAGGTTGAATCACTGAAGACATCTGCCTAAAAACAGTATCTTTATAAACAACTTATTTGTTTTTCGATTATGAAAAAATACATGAGAACATTCTCTAATTTTTATGTAAATAGAAGCTTCTGAATGATTGACTCTAACAAGCTGTCAATATAATTTGCCTTCTATTGTTTATGGGAAGAACTCGAAAAATGAGATCTTTCTAACACCTTTTCTAGCACCTTATAGACAAAGGCTTCTTTGTGTTTACAAGAAAATAAATCACTTAAGTCATATATTGAAATGTCTTTTCAAACTATACAACTTTGACCCTACTTATAAATTTGAAAGCATTCATACTCCTTAATGTCAGAAAAATTTTCTAGCTTTTATGCTGTTTTGTACCGCAGTCTTTGCTTGCTGATGTTCTGTAAAGAAAAATGTGAAATACAGTTTGTGAGATTTTTATCATGAAATATTGGTAATAAACTTTGGAAAATGTACTTGACTCTTACTAGTTAACTTTAGCAGACCACTTGCTCTTCTTCACCCCTTCCCCCCTCCCCCAGCACTTTTCCTAATATTTGCTGTCTTTATATCCATGCAGGTCTTATGGCTTTGCTCTGCAGTTTTTTCGGCTATTTACCCAGGCCAGAATTTTCAAAATTAAACTTAGTTTTCAGAGTACCTAGCTTAAGACAGAGGAAAAAATAGGAAGTGTCTGAAAAGTGAGGAACAGCGGTTGTCAGAAAGCTGTGCTCCTTAAGGTCTCAGGGCAAAAAAAAGCATTCAAGCTTTTTGAAATACTTGCAGAGTAGACGTTCTTGGAAATCCTTGGGTTCTGGATTTTAGAACTCCTGCACTTCTGCTCAGGATTAGAGGACATGGCAAAGACCAATGCAGGGAAAACAGCAAAGGCCATACAAGATAAGTGTAAATAGTTTGAATTACATTTTGCAGATACAATGAGGTCATTTGTATGTTTGTGACTTGATTAGCTTGGCTTAATGAGCCAAGCTAATGAGAACTGTGATTAACACAAGAAGTGTGTGCAGTGAGAAGTGTTAACAACGAGCAGTAATATCATAAAATGTGTTCTTGCCTGTGAGTTAAAGTGAACTAGTTGAAGTATTCCTTAAAAAAACTCAGTTTCTCCTATAGCATCTCTCTTTATTTTAAAATATTCGCTTTGCTGTTTCTCAGGGAGCCTGCTTTCCCAGTGGCTTTGACTTTGCTTATCAGGAAGAGTTTGGGCTCACCAGCCACTCCATTTCAATACTAGGCAGAATAACTCCTAGGACCAAGGTGTTGCTTTCTTGACCACGCGCTACCAATGCAAGTGGATCTGGGGCTCTCTGCAAAGACAGTGAATGTGCTCCAAGTCCAAGAATCAGTGGAAGACATCCTCCTCATCAGTTAACCTGAACCAAATCCTTTGCCAGATGGGCTGGTAGGGTTACCATCACGCAGCAGTGCAGTGAGGTGCATTGCACACACTGCGTGTGGGAGCAGGCTCCCTTTTACCAGGTGGGAGAGACTGGCGGTGCCATCAAGTGAGCCAAGGTTGGGGGGCAACTGCTGCCAGTAAAGTGATGCAGTAGTCACATAGACATCACATGGGATAGATGGTAGGAGGGGACACGGGGGCAGAGGATTTAGTGCTGTGCTAATCCCTTTCTGATGGGGGGAGGTTTTCAGCCACAAAGTGTCTCCCATGCTCACAAGATCGTATTTCTCAGAACTAAGGCCAAACATAAATTCTTCGAAAGGAACCTGTCTTCAAATATGCATGTCATTAGAAAGTATGATATTTGCAAAAATTGGAGGTGTAAGTATGCATAAGGCATTTGGAACAAATGATTAACAAAATGTCCTGCAAAGGGAGAATAATGGGTTTGCACTTTTTGCTTCTTTATGATGATAAATGCTTTACGGGTTGGAACAATAATTAGTTTTGTTGTTTCATATTGCAAATACAGTTCTTATGTCCTCTGTTTACCTCAGACAGATTGCAATGTCAAAAAAGAGATATCAAAAAAGAGATGCTTTCCAGGAAATGAGAAAGGGATTTATTGTCAATCTGAGAAGGGAAATGTCCGTACTAAACATCCTTTAGACCCACCCTTAATCTCTTTAAGTAAGAGTATAACTGCGACATTATACATTTGATTTCTAGTATCATAAGGAATGAGAATTTTTTTTATTATTAACCACTTTTTTTTAAAGAAATACTATCCTTCCCCTGCCTTTTTTCATTTTGAGGTGTTCCTTCAGTTAAAAAGGTAGTGCAGTCTTAATGCTGTGAATACCAGTGTGCCCCAGTCTTTTTGTGCGAATACCACATGTATAGATGAGAAAACAATTAATCTCAAACCGATAAAAAAAAAGCCTGCAGATGAGGATTAACATTTTTGACTGAGTTTCATGTAACCCCACTGAGTGCGCTTGTTGCAAAGCTGTGAGTGCACAAGCCTTTGTGTATGGTTCTCATTTACATCCCAACATCCAGTCTTCAGCAACATCTACTTTCATAATTACATGTGCCACATAGGCAAACGGAAGGTTTTGTGCAAGCAAACAAAATTTCAGGAGAGGAAGAACAGTCCAATGGATAAGTCACTACTTCAAACGATGGGAGATCTTTCTCACAGAGACATACATACATATGTATATATGTAAGCCTTTTTCAAATAAGAGCAGTAGAATACATTAATCAGCTGCAGCTAGATTGCTACCAACATTTGATTTGAGCTAGCTTGTTTAAGGAAATTCAGGTATTTCTGTACTACTCTGTCTTCAGTGTTGAAATGCCCTTAATTAACTGTTTTCATGCAACTGATGGTAACATCATCAGAAATCCTAGTAGCTGCAGGACAGATATTCCCTTAGGCTGTGGCTGCCATGTATCTGTGTATATCTTCCTGTCCTTCCACTCAGAGTTTTTCTTTGGGTGGGATTTGAGGACCCTTCTGCTTTTGTCCAGGTGCACAGAACCCATATGGTGGGGTGTTTCCCAGAAATTTTGGGCAGAAGCATGCAGCCTTTCCTTAAATGCTCACTTATTTTGCAAGTGCAGATAGGAAGGTCTGTCAAAAGCATGGCCTTTAATAAAAGATGTGGATGCAGATAACTGGATGGTGGGAAGGAAATGAGCACAAAGCTTTGCATGCCAGCTGCAGAACAGCTGGTTTACAGGATCTTACTAAATGCAGAGTTGTTTAGCTCTCCTTTGTGGATCAACATCTCTTGTTTTCATTGCTGGAGCATACCCTTGGGCATTGAGTAGCTGCAGCATGGCAGTTCCTATGCCGTCTTTCCTCACGGTGCCTCATTTGTGGAGCCATGGCCAGATATGTGCCTGACAAAGGTGTCCCCAAGCTTTAGGCAGAGAAACTCCATGGTACTCAAATCTCATGGGGTGTGGAATTGCATTTATTTTTTAAATGAAAGGTAGCAGCTCTTCAACTGTGGAGGAAGCAGAGATTACAACATACGGCTGACACTACTGAGAAAGTTTAGACAGGCTTAACTGCTAAATCTTGTCTTTGCAAAGACACCTTTAAACATGATTTGCAAGTCAGAGCCTCCAGCAGGCAATCAAGGATGCACTTCCAGTATCTGTGTGCTGCAAAGGAGCATACTGAGTCTTAGTTCACTGTGAAGTTAGTTAAGGGGAGATTTGTTCCTATGGGATTGTTGCAGGCTATCAGAATCTTCCCACAGTTTTTCTTCCTTTTCCTGTTCCAGTTACAGGAATAGCTCACATGCAGAGGAGAGAAAAAGACCAGGCAAGCTGTTTGGATTTTCTTCAAAGTGTGAGATCTTTGCCTTGGTATACTATAGTTTGGCTAGCCAGTGTTTCTGAAAGTTAAAAGTGATATTTCATTACATATTACTCAGTTGTGAAGAGCTGAAGAACATATTTTATTATAGCTAAACTTAGACATTTTCCACACTAATGCTTAGAAAATGGTTTAGAGTTACTGTCATGTGAGAAACTCACTGCTGCTAGTGTGAAGCTCATAACTCACCAAACAGGAAAAGGAAAAAAATGCCTGAAGGAGTGTTAAACCAGCCAAATCAGGTTTAATTGAGTGTTACCAGACTGTGCCACTCTTGCCACTGAACCCTCTTTCACTTGAGCTATTTAGTGGTTTGTACGAATCTTTATCTCAGCCTCACTCCCTCTCTCCTGTGTGCTCATTCCTCAGCCCTGGCCAGAAAAGGGGATTGAAATAAGAAGAGTTGAAGATGCTCCTGCTTCCTCCACCCCCTTGCCGCCTTTGCAGCTCTCTGCATGGTGGCAGCAGGAGACCATCCTTCTGTTCTGTCTGTTGGCCTGTTATATCTCATTTGTTTTGCATCCCTGTCTGTCTTGTCTGAGGGAGTGCAAGCTCTTTAGGGAAGCCCTCTTTCTTGTCCTCTGTTTTACTTCAGTCCTTAGAACAATAGTGCCTGGTGGCTCCAGGAGCTCTCATAAAAACCAGCCCTGGGAACAAAGAAGATACAAAGACTCAGAAGAGAAAAAATGAAGTGTCCAGGAGCATTATGGAAGAAAAATTCCTGACACATTACCTGTTTCTCTATGCAAACTTGAGGTGCTAGGAGGATGGTTTATGTGGTACTCTGGGGAAAACCTCAGCTCCTTAAAGCGCGCTGCAGGTTATGCTCGCAATCAGCCTGCCCAGCTCCGTCTGCCATCACATGTCCCACAGGACAGTGTCATGCCATGGCACCACTGGGCCCTTGTGTACATGCTCCTCTTCAGGCTTTCCACAGCATGGGCAAGTTGCAGGGCTCCTCTCATTTCCTGAGAAAACCTCGAGCCCCGGACCCCATGGGGGAATTGTAGCTCAGGCTGTCCCCTTGAATGACTGCACTTGCTGGTGTGACAATGGCTGCAGACTGCCTCCTGGCCATCGCAATGAGCAGAGGGAGGTTTGCCCCAGAGCTGGGCTGATACAGACTTGGTGTTTGGAGAAAGCGTGGTGCCACCGCTAATCCCTGCGATGCTGCACAGACATTTCCAAACAACTGCTGGGGCTGGGGTGCCAGGCAGCCAGGGCAGCATCTCCTACTGACAGTGGGATTTTCTGGCCAGCACCTCACACCTCAGAGTGACTGAGGCCGTTTTTATCCCTTGGCAGGTAACATAGCTTGCTATACCTGGTGCCTGCTCAGGAAAACGTCCCCATCCTTCCTCCTTCCTGCCGGCTCGCCAGGCAGTGTAGTTTTGAACAAGCACCCCTGCTTCCTGGGCACAAGCATGCAAGCAACATAAAATCAACACATGGATATTAAATACACAAGCTCCGTAACTGCCTCTCTGTCCCCAAAGCCCTAGCTTGCCCAGATCCCCATTTCGTTGGTGTGCTGCAGAGTGGCAAGGCTGAATGTGTCCCCATGCATGTGATGCCTTGGCCTGTGAACAGCTACTCCTGGTTTTTGAGACCACCTCTGAAACACAATTCAGAGCAATTCGTTTCATTCCAGCGTGGCATAGTTTGAGGCGGACTGGGACAGGATGTCAGGGGGGCATCTCAGCCCCTACAAAGTGACTTCCAGGGAAGGGCTGGAAAATCTCTGGATGTGAGAAAAACTTCTCAGAGATGAGTAGAAGTCTTTCAGGGCCCTGGCTGTGACAGAGCAGAGCCATCCTAAGCACTGAGATAGTGTCCCTGTCCACTCTGTATGTATTGTTCATGGCAGCACTTGCTTCCAGCATCTGTGGGAACATGCCTTGCAGAATGGGACTACTGGCCCGAGGTTGGATGTTTAGATACTTCTGCCTGTGGACACCTGCAAAATACTTACGTTGCAGCCTCTTTGGCTCAGACCTCACATTTACAGAGCATGTAAAATGCTGTCAGCAGCGCTGGAAGTCAGAGCCACAGGAGGAAATTGTCTCATTCTGATGGCGCATCACCAATTCCTACTGCTCACATGGGGTTCCTGGTTCCTCCTCCACACCCTCTGAATTAACCAGTATTGGAGCATGCAGAGGAAACTGAGGCAGAGAATAAGGCTCCACAATGGCTCTCAGCCATTTGGGAAGCTGGTCTGGCTCCATGCTTCCCCTGTCCCTAGACCACACACGCTCCCACTTCCCTCCTGCTGCTTTCAAATAGGCACCCAGCTTGCGGGGCTGATACAAACTCCAACCTCCAGCCTCCTGGAAGCCCGTTTCTTATCCATGGCGCTGCTTCAGTGGCCTTGCTGGGTGGGGAGCGACTGCAGGGCAGCCAGCCACACGTCAACTGTCTGTATTGGCCAGTTGCCCACCTCCAGGCACTGGGGTAATCCAGCAAGGGATGTAACCTGTTTCCTTCATCTTTCTTCTTTCTTTGGGGTTTTCTCTCTAGGGGATGGGTTGTGTTTTCTTGCTCTCTAACAGGTCAGTTGAGTGCTTGGGAAAACGGGCCTCAGTTTTAACTGGGAGGGTAATCTGCAAGAATGCTGTGGTCCATGCATTTATTTAGTGGGATACAGTGCTTTTTAATGTCAGATGCTATTGCTCCCTGGACTGTTTATTCAGGGGTTATTCAGGAGCTGCCCGGAAGAGTTTGTTCATTTTCCGTGATCTGTGTGATTGAAGAGAGCAAAGAGGGCACTTGCTGGGATTACTGGTGTGTCACCTGATAGCATTGGCCTTGTCTTCTGACTCTGCCCTGCTGAAGGGCTTTGGTTCTAAATTCCTATCACCAGCTACACACACACACGCACACACACACACGCATACACACACACACACACACACACACACACACACACACGATCAATATGGCTGTGGCGTGTTCATCTATCACCGAATTTAACATTTCAGTTGCCCCTGTGCCCCTTGAATGCTATGTCAAAAGAACAATTAATGTTTCAGATTTATCTGTGTTTTAGATAACTTCTAAGAGCTAATGTTTAATGCTGCTCTTCAAGAACAGTCATTTAGTGGCTGTTTTTGAGACTTTTGAAAACATGTGATGACTTTCTCTTGTTATTTTTCAGTGTGCATTGGTCACAGCAGCACAGAAAATGGAGCAGCTAGCTGAGAATGTGAAGAAGAGAATCTGCTTGCTTTATCTGCCATTTTCCAGCCATACGGGCAGATCTTGTGTAATAGTTATTAGTAGCAACACAAGCTTCATCTGTGTGGGCAACCTTATGGCACTTGATACGCATATGGCACTTCACTCTTGGTCCTTGCTTTTGAGTAGCTGATCTTCCATCCTTCTACAAGTTACCCTCAAGGAGTTACACTTTAAGCAGTCAGCAAGATTAAGGTCTATTTTTCTTTTTTACAAAGTGTTCCTTTTGTATGATTGCTAACTTAATTACCATATTTTGGGCAGGTGCTTAAATAAATTTTTTGCTAGCACTTGTCTGGGCTGCCTCAAACTTTTGCTCAGACATGGATGAAAAGGAAAAAAACAAAATAGAAAGCCTCACAGTTTTGGCTGCTGTTGCTGCCAAAGCCCAACTACTGCTCTATGTAGACTTCCAGAATATGAACTTTCGTAACTGTCTTTGGACTGATACCCTTTGATTACTTTCCAGGGCATATCCACATCTCTTCAACTTTATCTCAGCTGAGCTTCCAATGGGTATCAGTCCCAACCACTGAACAGGAAGGTATTTGGCCAGCAAGATGACAACAATGGAAGCAAAAGCTTGTTTTTGCTATTTTTTTGAGATAAGCAAAGCTGATATGGAAAACATAAAGGAATCATAACTGGATTTTTGAGAGGCTTGGGCTGAAGTAGAATTACAGCTAAGACCAGCTGTAACTGGTGTTCTTGATTACTATCAGACAGAGAGTTGTCTCCCCCCTCCCAAACTTTTTCCCCTCAGGTTTGTTAGTTTACCTATTGTTATGGAAGGGATACATAATTTCTGACTCAGAGTTTTTCTTAATCACCATCTAAAAACATTACTGGGATCAGATTTGTCAGGAAAGAAGGTGGCACTTTTTACATTCCTTTTTTAAGAACAGAAATGCACCAGGTAAGAGTTTGTTGGACACATCCATTCAGGATCTTCCTACTAAGGCCTTTGCAGAAAACCTCACCTCAGATATCTCCTATGTTTAATTTCTTTATTAATGCCTCCATCAAAAAACAATCTTTTTTTGTCTTCCTGCAGCTTCTGTCGACGCAGAACACACTCCTTCTGAGCAAAGGGCTGTCAAACAGCACAACACACAATCAGCCTACTCTTGGTTTTCATCCTTCATCTGCAGAAGGATGATGAGTCCCCCTGACACAGAACTAGAAGCAGAACATGCTCTGAAAACAACTGTGGCAAGCTTGGAAATGAAACTCTACAGTCTGGCCATTTGCTGTCCAGATTCTGTACTGAGATTTTTTTTTATGTGCTGTAGAAACACAGCAAGTTCCTCCTGGGGCAGGCAAACTTCCTCTCCTGACAGGGAACTAATAACTGCTTTTACAGGCTTCTGAGCTGCAATGTGTTGCAGTTTCTGCTTAGAATTTTGGGCCAGTGACCCTGGGCTTGGAAAATACAGGCGAGATGCAGCAAACAGCAGTGGAGCAAGAGCTGAATGAATACCATTATAAATATTAAAATGAACATTGGTAAAAGAACACTGAGTGGATGACAACAAGCAAACAGAAACTGTTAGAATAGAAGTCAGCAGGAGTGAGGAAATGGAAAGAGGTAGAGAGAGAGAATGGAAAAAAATATGGAAGATATATGAAGGGAAAACAAGAAAGAATACAGGAAAACATGCAAAAAAAAAAAGAGGAAGAGATACAGAAATGTATCTTTTAAAGAAGCTGAATGAAGAAAATGAAAAAGAAGCTAAGAGCAAACAAAACAGCATATGAAGTTAAAATTTCCAACATTTAAAAACATTTAAAATCAAAATATAATGATAGTGTATACAAGAAGGTATGTATAAGAGTGTGCCTCTGTGCACACAACATTTTGTTTAGTTATACAGGTGTTTGTTTGCAGATCTCCTTCTGGAACCAAAACAAATTAAATTGTCCTTTTCTAAGACACTTGGCAAAAAGCCATCCTGGGAGAACTTATTCTGAAGAGTAGCTTCAGTTATAATTGCTTTTTCCTGCCAGTTTGTAGCAGAAGACAGATACTTGAAATTCTGGTCATGGAATTGCGGGGCCTCTGTTCCCAGCCCAAGTGCTTTATCTTTATTGTGACAGCTTCCCAGCGCACACTGCGGAGTCGTATCGCCTACACAATGAAAAGAGGAGGGTGTGCAGGGAAGCCCATTTTGCTACAGTGCCAAAGCCGCCTACAGTTGAAGAATGAGATGGAGAGACTATAAATGTAACAAATTAATGACAAAGTCAGTTAGCTATAAGACAGCTTTTGCCAGATCCAGATTCTCAAAAATCATGACTTTACTTCCTCTCAGCTTTGCCCGAAGCAACCATCATAGGAATTTTAATTAAAAATAAACATTTTTCCCTCTGCTTCTCTACCCTTTTTATTCCTGTAAGCCTCTAATCAGCTGAGTCTCTGAAGTCATGTTTTTACACTCTTCCTCCAATCACAGAATGAAATACTTACTGGAAGAAAAAAAAGAAAAGCTAGAAAACAGATGGTCAGTTGAGTCAGGGTCTTACTGAAACTCCAGTTTTTGTAAGAGTGAAAATAAAATCACGAGAGCCAATATTATTATAAGTGTTTGAGAACCACTCCTCTTGCTCATACTCTTCTGGAAGTGGGTTTGTCAGTTTGCAGAGTCACTGTAAGTCTCTATTTGAGGCATGAGAATCCAGTGTTTTTTCATGAGATACAGAGGAACATTTCTTTCTTCCACTTAATTCAGATCTGCTGGCAAGCTGCATGTCATGGCTGCTCTTTCAGTTAATAATGGCCAGAGACTTTTCTAACCTGTTCTTCTTCTCTCCTCCAGCCCAAAACCAATGATTAGCTTATGCACTGTTATTAATATTTCACTAGTACTCCCCATTGCAACAAATGGAGAGTTCTGCTTAATAAATCATGGCTGGGCATAGATTATTAAATTTGTATTGGGGTATACACTTTCATATTATTTATTTATCATTGCTTTCATTGTACGTTTTTTGGGGGGGGTTTTTTGCTATTTCATTTTTCATTTGCATAAATGCTTCTTCAGAGTTCAGACTGTTTGCAGGAAATTAATCTTCTTCCTTGTGCTTTTTAAGTAAGACTAAGCTCTTACCACAATTCCCTGGGACTTTGCTGTAAGTAAAACTTTCAGAAACACCCAGCAACTTCAGTGTAGAAGATCTCTTTGAAGCAAATGACTTTGGCACTTTGGTACCAAGTTTGACAACCCAAAGTTCATCCATGGAGTCAGAGCTATCTGATTTTTGTTACATAGAGACGTTTATCTACTTCTGCTAAGGGAACAACCTGATCCAAGATCAGTGATTGACAACTGCCCAATCTGTTCCTCTCTCAACAGGCGGTGTTCTCTTCTAGGCTCCCTTTCATATGTTTTGGGGAGTGTAAATCTTTCTGGGCTGGTTGTACCCCCTGTTTAGGAGTGACCTTTTGCTTTGTGGAGACAATCTCCTCTTAGCTTATTTGATCTTTGTGGTTTATCTTGATTCCCAAATAAGACAGCCTTTCAGTGCCAGCCTTCAGATAGCCTTCAGAGATAAAGATTTCCCTAGAAGACTCAAGTTTAGAAACCAAAAGTTGCACAAACATATAAAACCATAAAACAGTCTTCCATCCTTGATATAACAGCACATTACCCTCTTCCTGGGCCCAGCTCCTGGGCAAAGGGTGAAATTTGGTGAACTGCTGCTTCTTAGAATGACCCCACCAAAAACACTCTTTTCAATATGAGATAACTTCTTTTTACATGCCTCTGTCTCCACCTGGTCCAATATAAAAGTCTAGATTTTCCTCTCCGCCAAAGTAAAAATATCTTTTTGCTGCTTCATACTTGGGGTTACCAACTCTGTTCTGTGGCAGATGTTTCTCCTCATTTTCTTGCACTGGTGTAGCTGGGAGCCATTGCCCTGCAGGCTGATCTCTTTCTTCTCCCCTAGCCCTGCATGTGCACAGCAGCCTTGCTCCGTGCGGCATGGTGCCGCCGTGTCTTTCTGCACCCTTTTGACCTCTCTTTCCCTGCTGCAGCACTTCTCCTTCTCTCTTGCAGAGCCTCAGGGCAGCGCTGCCAGTAGAAGAGGTCCACAGGATTGGTGGGTCCTGGCATGGATGGAGGTGGTTGTGTGGGGGTATCCCATGGAGTGAGGAAGGGGGAGAGCGTGGTGGCAGACCCAGCTTGAGGTGAAGTCCTTCAGCGGTAGATCTGCCCCCATCCCTTCCTGCGTGAACGGATTGAGATGAAGAGCAAGACTCTCGTGTTGCACATACAGATATTTGGTGGTATCATGATATCCCCCTCCCCACTTTTTTAGCATATCCAAAGCATGGCAAATCCAACATAAAAGATGTTATTTTCACATGCATTCTGCAAAGCCCACAGTCTCTAGTATGATCTCTCTTGCAGATATCACACATGGCACTTTAGGATAATGTTGCTAACATAGACAGCCCCAGTGGCAGAGTAGCCTGCTCAGACAAATGTTGCAGGTCAAATTAGCTCCCACCTGAGTGCTTGCCATCGGAGTAATGACTCCTGATTCTCAAAGTCTCTTTTACCTTTCAGCAGCACTTAGGTTCATAGGTCCATTTTCAGAAATGAGGCGGGCATTTCAATGCCTAAATCATTAGTGGCTACAGGAAGTGTTACTGACTATAACGTGAGCAAGAACAGGGTCACACTCAATAAAACTGTGATTCAGATATTGCATCAAACTGTAGTGGGAATTAGATCAGGTCCTCTGAACTTGTATAAGAGCAAGATAATATTTCTCCAAATGAGATTACTTGTTAAACAATTTCCACTAATTTAGATTTGCCCTAGTTTATCATGAACAAAAAGGTTCCCCTCATCAGTGGTTCCTGCAGCTTTATTGGGCTGCTGCTTACTCACCTTGCTAAGAAATTTCCAACTTGATGCCATGAGAATTCTGCCGATGGCAAACTGCCTCTGTCTGCCATCTCACTGATCCCATTCTTATGGGAGAAAGTGGGCAGTCACTGCCCTTCCTCAGGAGCCCCAAGACATTTAGGGGTGAAGGAGGAGAAGTTGACAGCATGTTCACAGGAGACGAGAAGGGAGTGAAGGCACCCTCACATTCAGAGCTGCTTGGCTGATGCAGAAGTTGATGGAGAGCTGAGGCTGCAGGAGCCTGTTCAGGGTGGAGCAAAAACCCAGTGGAAGGATTTCAAGACTGTGGTGACATGGTCTGGTTGACCTGCAGCGAAGCATGGCTCTGTTTTGCACAGGCAGCAGGATGATAGTGTGAGTGTTACAAAAGGTGTGTGGAAAAAAAGGTCCTTTATCCATAGAGATGATAATGGGCAAGGCTTTTGAAGTGCTTTATCTGTGACAACAGAGAGGAAAGGATTGTTTTCAACTTCTTCTGCCGTAGCTCAGTAGCGTGGTCTGTTTATAATTAGATGTCTTCTTTCTGTGAGTGAATAGACACAATGCATATTAATTTATGTAGACGCTTCTGTAGATAATCTTAGCTGTCTCCTAATGTCTTTGGAACTGGAAGAATGTCCCTCTCTTACTCTTCTGCCTTTCAAGCAAGCAAATCTCAAACTAGCTTCATCCAGAGTTTGGCCCTAAGACTGTAGCTCCAGCTCAAGTATATTATTTTTTTATGGTGGGAGAGTAAATGGGCATTATCTCAGTGTCACAATGCATCCTATTGTGATACCAGTTAGTCTGTTGCTAACTGTAAACATGCTTTATTTCAAAGTACGAGCTACCCATATTGAACAGTTATGATTCAAAGCGGTTCTAGGAAATAGATACTATAATGATTATCTGCAGCATTCTGACCCGTGTAAGAAATTATATTAAAGAGATCATTGTCATACAATGTCATTGTCATTGTCATTGTCAGCAATACCACAAATGAACATCACACAAGTAGGACATAGCACCAGTTGAATGTTACTCAGTTCTGCCTGATAAATTAGTTTTGTGATACTTCACATTTACACAGTGCAGAATTTAAATGGTGTACTATCATGAAAGGACTATAGCTTGGCTTAAGTGTAAGGAATACTTAAGCTTAATAGCTTTTGGTGAGACAACATTTTAGGTATACCCAGAGAAATCTCCGCAGGCCTTGAAATAAGGCAAAAAAAGGGAAAGGGGTCCATGATCCATATGGCAAATACATAAAAATTTTGTGCTCATACTTGGCCTGTAAAGCCATCATTCTTTAAATCCCACCCATATATTTGCATTTCTAAGCTAGTCAGAGCATTGTTTTAGCACAGCTGGTGCATAACGGTGTGTATTGCTATGAGTCAGTACTGTGTACTGATCACACAGTATTGAGTTCAGTATAAATAGATGAATATAAAGTGATATACATTAGAGTGGAAAATCTGAGCCCCTCAGCCCTCTGATGTGCTGTGCAGATGTCATAAGTAAACACGCACCCCTAGGTCTCCTCTACAACAAGATTTTAGTTTTAAGGCATGCAGTATAATACAAAATAATGGTGTGGAATAATCCAGTTGGTGCCCTCATTCCTATCTCAAGAAAGGTATTGTGGCATTCAAGAAGATTCCATGGAGGGCAACAGAAATAATTAAAAGTTTGAAAAAATTGTTAAGAAAAAAGTTGGGGCAAACGTTCATCAGGCTGGTGCTATATCTGCTAGGAAGCAAAAAAGAAGAGCTTTGGCATGGTTGATAAAATAATGAAATACCATAGAGAAGGTAGAGTAGGACCATCTAGTCTCTTGGTCTAATAACAGAAACCTTGGAGACTTTATATTAAATTCAAGGCCAGTTTAAAACACTGTGCCTGCCCTGCATAGTTAGATCTTTGAAGTTCTTCCCACAGTGTTAAGAAATCAAGTGGATAAAAAAAACAATGGCTCATAGCGTACTTTGTCATACAAATTGTAATTCCAATTCTAACAAAAATGTTTGAAGGGTTTCAATATTATGCCTGAGGGCTCCAACTGATCCCTAGATACAAAAAATTAGAATAAAAACTTACTGGGGTATTGTTCATTCAAGAATTCATATGGCATATACATTTCAATTGCTAAGCTCATTCCTTACTTTAGGTAAGTTTAGGTTGGAAATCAGTAATTTTTTAACCATCAAAGCAGCAAAATTTAGGAGGAGTCTTCCAATAAGGAATAGCAGGAGCAAGACATCTAGCTACTTTTTGGGTACGCAGGATACCAGGGGAATTATTTTGATCCAGGAGGTTCCTTCCCCTCTTGTGTTTTTGTACGTTTTGTGTTTGAGTATGGGTATCAGGAAGGATGTTCCAACCCTTTTAGCATTTTGTGCCTTTCATTTAATCTCAAACTCTTTGCCCCATTTTCCCTGTAACATGGGGCTCTGAGTGGTTAAATTCATGGGATCTTAACTGTGGAGTCTTATTTATGAAAAGGTTTTCCTTGAAGTTCTCTATATTAGCATGCAGGTGATGGTTCAGCTGATTTGGTGAATGATGTATCACAGGCTTTTTGTGAAAGCTGCCCAGTCCGGTTCTTTTTTTCAGCTGTATATTTTCAGAGGCAAGAGTCATAAGAGTAGTTATTTAAAAAGCTAGAGGATGATTCCTCCCCCCTTGGAAACTGGTGAAAATGTTGCTCTTAAGGCAGGACATGACTTAAAATCCCCACAGAGAGGATGAATCAATTTCATAAATTGATGCTGTGTTTTCAGTTCTGTTAAGTCTTCTGAAATGCTGCTTCATGAGTGTTAAAAGACAGCTAATGTTTGCATCCATTTTAATCACTTTACACTTGAGCCTCAGTATACCTGGGAAGCATATCCTTGAAATTTTTGGCACATGTGAAGCTGCATGAGGAGTTGTGACCTGTTGGAGGCTCCCAAGTAGAAGGAAGACATTGCCAAACTGTAGAGAGCCAGCAGGATGGTCAGAGGGCTGGAGCACATGATGTGCAAGGAGAGGTGGAGAGACCTGGGCTTGTTCAGCCTGGAGGAGAGAGAGCTGATGGGGATCTTGTTGCCTAAAACTGCCTAATGGGAGCCTGCAGAGAAGATGGAGCCAAACTTTCTTCAGAGGTGCACATTGCAAGGATGAAAATGAATGGTCACAAGTGGCAGCAAGGGAAATTCCAATCAGATATAAGGATAAAAGTATTCACAGTGAGAACAGTCAAACATTGGCACAAGTTGCCCAGAGGTGCTGAGCAATCTGCATCCCTGGAGACACCACCTTGAGGAGCCTGACCTAACTTTGCAGCTGGCCCTGCTTTAAGCAGAGGGCTGGAATAAGACCTTGATTATTCTGTGATTTTAAAATGTAACTGGTTTTATCATGAAAGAGATACAGCATAAAAGTATGTGAGTGTGTGCACACATGTATTTAGTGAGAGAGAAAGGAACTAGAGGAGTAAAAGAGGAAGTGATACATGTCAGTGGACCTGTTTTATGAGTAACGAGGTGATAAGGGGGGGAGAACAGAGAATGCTAAATTTCCTTATAAAGACAAAATGTATTTCGCTATGGTGTTTTGTCATCAGTCACTTCCCTCACTGGGCTCAGTCTTAGGCTCACAGTCCTGGGCTTGACTAGCTGCTCTGCAGAAAAGGAACATTTTCGTACTCACGCAGCGACCTGTTTCGACATACTGCTTTTGCGGTTTCCCAAACCACAATTTTTTTTCTTTTTTAAGTTCCTTCCTTTCCACTGGAGTTGAAGCTAACACACAGTTGCTTTGGCAGTTTGGACTCACAGTTTGAGACCACGAGGTAAGTTCAGAGCACCTGCTGTTTTTCCACAAACCACCATTACTGAGTGTACGAGTAGTTTAACTGCACAGGAAATTGTGGTCGCCATGAAAAAGAAGTGCAGGTTCTGTGTTAGCATGAAATATTTTGCAGTTGTTCTGTGCATAGTATTTCTACAGTATTTCAGGAAAGTATTTGACAGATTTAACTGGTTAAAGTGGTATTTGACTGAGTAGAGTGGTAGCCTTTAAACTTCCATTTGCTGGCATTTGGTTAGCTTGGCAGGGTGTGAAGAAATATTGAGCAGTTACTTGGATTATAGAGCGGATCCTTGTAATAGGATAATTCTAATTCCAGTGATGAAAAGACTGATTTTTAAAGCCAATGTATTTCAGCCCATGTTGTTTACAATATACTGTGCTGCCTGTTAGGACATTAGGCTTTTATAAATGTAATATCACTCTCCAGACAATCAAATTGATCCATGGATTTGGAGCCAAATGTTACTGATTGTAATTTTTGACTACACTGATTGTAGTAGGGACTTTTGCTTGAAAATCAGCAACATGAGGTGGTTCTAAGACTATATTTGTTTTTTATGATCTTGACTGTTGAAGTTGGTCAGAGCTGTCCCTTGACTTCTTTGGGATTTTAATTCAGGCTGTAGATGAACTGTGACTTGCAAATGTCATGATACTCCAGGAGACATTATGTTCTACAGAAATATAGGAGGTAGTATAGACCTTTGGGCTTATCTTTCCGCTAAGAGCAGTGGACTTTGCTGTTTTTTTCAGGTAGTGGTTTCTTCAGTAAACACATTCAAGTTAAACACTGGCTGTACAACTGACTCTGTGAGTAACTTTGCTTTTCAAACAAATGGGACCTCAGGTCTTTGTTAGTGTAGCTGAAGCCACAGAAAGCATTAGCCACTTGACCCGTCACTGTTGCAAAAATATCAAGTGAAGACAATCTCCAAACAAATGGCAAAAGAGATTGTGTCATTAGAAGTGCAGATGGGTGCTCATGAGATGGCTGTCTGAATATCTTGATAAAAGCAGATCACACCCTTAAATCTGTCATGTGGAGACTCCAGCATGTAAATGTCTTCCCTGTCTCTTGCTTCTTGTGCCAGAGTGGTTTGCCCTCTCAAGCTGGGGCCAGAGGGCCTGGAGAGGGGATCAGGGATGGGCCTGAGCCCACAGGACATGCAGAAACCCCCCTCTTTGCTGGGTAACTCCATCAAAGAGGGTTGCTAGAGCCCGGAGGGACTGGGAAATACCTGCTTGCATGCTGATAGCGGGAGTGGGGATTTCTGCATCAGCTCTGCCCGTAATATCCAGATTGACTTAGCTCAGAAGCTGAAGAAAGTGCTCACACAATAGGTCAAAAAAGGAGCGGGGGTTGTACTGTTAATGTTTTTGAATATGCTTTCTCAGCTGAAATCTGTTAAGCATTTTGACTGAATACTGTTATAGTTATAGCAAATTTGGGATATTGTATAAAAATCATTGTATTTCAGTAAGTCCAATGGTGTTTCTTCTCTCTCCCTGCTCACAAAATCTACCACGCACTCCATAGTGTTATGTTATGCTACCAATTTTTTTTAATACTGCTCCCTACCAATTTCAGTCATGAGCAGCCTAAAATTCAGCTGTGTAGCAAGAAGCATAGTTATGAGACATTTTGATGAAAATCCTACAGTAAAAGTTATCACTATATATTCTTTAAAGTGTGAAAGAACTTTAGAGGGAAGCTGAGTAAAGGGGAAGGAAGGGGAGATGAATTAAGAAAGTACAGTGTATTCAGAAATTTAGCTGATTTTCATACTGTCATTTTTCATGCAAAACAGTAGAATCCAGTGAAACGCTGACACGAAATGTAAAATTTCTGTCAAAATGAAAAGTATTTATCAAAAAAAGCAAACTGCATTTAGCATACTAAATCCAGTTGTGCTCTAAGATGGTGTATGTGGCTCTACACTGGCCATGGTGTAGTAAAACAGACATTTTTTTCATTTATCGAAGAGGAAGGCTGTAGGCTGGGAAATAAATTGTTCAAAGAGAAAAGAGGCTGCCAGGGGTTTGCTCCCTGTTAAACTGAGACCATTTTTAAGTTGCTAGTTGCAATGCATTCCTGGCAGTGACACGTTTCTCGTGGTGGTTGGCACGGCCGACCACCTCCGAAGCTGCCGTTTCCTGTGGCGGGCACTGGCAGCCCTCCTCAGGGCTGCAGGCCACCAGCGTGGAGATGATGGCACATGGCCCCATGGGAGCAAAAGCAGTGAGAACAGGAAGAGGGTGTGCCGCGCGCCCCGAGACCAGGGCTTTTGGTGCGAACCAGCGCGCGTGGTGGCAGAGCGCCCGGGAGAGCAGGGCCACCACCTCACCCGCACCCACTCGCATCCCCACGTGGGCGCGGGTGAGAGAGGATGCTGCATTTTCTGCTGTTTTCTCAGCACCATCTGGGCTGTAAGGGCACTGTCTAGGCCAGAGAGCACAGGTTGAAGCCTTTGAAATACTGCTGTGCAGTAGGAGGGTATCTTTGGGATGACCAAATGCTCAGTCGCAAA
This sequence comes from Apteryx mantelli, assembly GCF_036417845.1. Classification (NCBI taxonomy): domain Eukaryota; kingdom Metazoa; phylum Chordata; class Aves; order Apterygiformes; family Apterygidae; genus Apteryx; species Apteryx mantelli. Next base: position 33,843,451 of record NC_089978.1, read on the forward strand.
GCCAAAGGAGGCATAAGAACACTGTACTCAATTTAATTAAGTTTCTGCTCAGTTTCCCCCATGCACAGAGACCCCACAGCTCCAAGCATGGTGTGACTGCAGGGTTGGGTCATAAGCAGAAGGCAGCCCATAAGGAGAGTGGATATTCAGATGTGCCGTCCGTTTGTCCGGCCTGGTTTGGGGGTTAAATGGCTTGCTCGCTTGGGGGCTTGCTGTGCCCTTAGGAATCACCTGCTGAAATCAGTGAAGAGTTGTGCAGAACTGATAAAAATAATACAACTCCCAAGTACGGACAGGCCGCCAGTCTATTCTGGGTGCTGGCAACGCGCACAGGATCTCCCAAACCACAGCAATGACATGAGAGACGTAAATCTGGGTGGAATCAATTGAACGCAAATGCGTATTTGCAGTCTGTACCTAAAAATAATGTCTCCACCTCTTTTTTACGGATGAAACCTGCTTTTAATATTTTCCATGCAGAGAGGAACTGCTTTCATCCTAATAAGCTGGAAACATGTGCAGCGTTCTCCTCCTCATGTATCAGATACTGTGCTTTCTTGGTAAATTTGAACTGAGTCAGTACTTTGTGATCAGATCTTTTGCCGCTGTGTTGCAGTATGGTGACTACCTGACAGCAATAAGGAGAGAGGCTTTTATCTGTCTGCCTGAGGGTTTTCTGTGCCTGGTCATGATGTGGCAGCTGTGGAGGAGCTCCTCGTACCAGTATCCAGCATGCCTCTGTCGAGTGTCCTCCTCCTCGCCTGCCTTAGCTAACGGAGGTGGGACTGGGTGGGACTGACCTTTTCATACCAAATAGGAAATTTGCTGAAGGACTGAAACTGTTTGGAAAACTGGCATGATTTGAAAACTGGCTTTGGCCAAAAAAAAAAAAAAGGAGAAAAACCATCACCAGAAAGCATTTGAGAATCCAAATGTTCAATTTCAGTTTTCATTCCAGAACATTTTCATTTAAAAGCTACCTGGTGTTTGAAAAGGAAGAGAAAAGGTAAGTGACCCAACAACAAAAAAAATCTAAAATGTCCTGGATCAACAAAAATGCTTTTTCCTTTTTTTAAAAAAAATTCAGCAGACTGACCTAAAAACCAATATGCACATATTACTACAGGAAGCATTTTGTAGGCTGTCTTCCTGGTATGATATATTTGACAGATGGAAGACACATAAGGACTGTATTTAAGGGTTCACAGCTCTGCATTTCAGTGGCTTAGTTTCCCTGAAGGATTGGCACTCCCTACTGCTGAGTATATTGGAAAGACATCTTCATTCCTTTACAAATTCTGTGGATTTTCCCTTCCTAAGGCCTGTTGACTCGTATTTGATTTAGGACTCAGGCACTGCATTAAAAAATAAGGTCCTTCATAAAAGGGAGCATTAAGAAAATAATTCATGGAACATCACCATGTTGCTTTCTGAAGAGTGATATATGTCCTTTTTCTGTGTTTCTTCCAATTCTGTGTGAAATATAATACATGAAGCGCAGCAGCTTAACAATTCCAGTGCCTACAGACAAAGTGAGATTTTGCTGGTGCAGGTAGTTGTCTTTTAAAATGTCTTTGTGACAAAGATTGTCATTTATTGTGAGCTACATTGTGGATCCAGGGAGGAACTATTTGCTATAACTTCAGAAAGATTCCTCTCTTTTTTTGTGTGTGTGCTGATTTAAACAACAAAATCCTAACCAGACTGAAGCCATTGTAATATCCAAGTTATACATCGCTAATAGAGTCAAGCATGCTTTTAGGATTTAAAATTTAGTTCAGCATTTTTGAGGAAACTAGAAAAAACGGTTATCAATGTGTGTGTCTAGCTATTTAAATAGGCAAATATTCATGCCACTGAGTGCATAACTGGAAAAACAAACATTTTTTATGCATCATCTCACCTGTTCAAAGATGTTGTAATTCTTTGTGCTTCTTCAGAGATTTTCAAAGTTGTTATTTAAGAAATGCATCTAAATTGACATGTGGTTCAAAACTTAATGGTGCTTGCTAATGCCATCAGCCAGGGTGAGCAGCTGCCTAGTCGTGTAACTAACCAGCAAGGAAGGAGGTAGAGATACCTTGAGACATATGGATTCAGGTTTTTATCTTACGTCACTAGTGGAAAAAAATCCTACTATGCCCCACAACTAAATGTCCATACAATCGGACTGGAAGCTGTGACACCAAATTAAAATAAAGGATGTTGATGGAAGTGTTTGTCTGTCTAAGACAACTGAATTCCCTGAAACCATCGCTACAAATTGTCGCTACTCCCAAATTGGCAGAAACTCTGGGGAATTTTAAAGTGTTAACGCTACTATCCTGCTTTGCTGTGAGTCCGGTATGGATTATTCTGCTAGTAGTGCGGGGACACAAGCATGTTATTTTGATTAGAATTTAACAATAACTACAGATAAATATATGAGAGAGAGAGAAATATGAGAGAGAGAAACCTTTGTCTCTCATAAATTTACAAGAGAAAAACATAACAATAGCAAGTATACTAAGAATATGAAGTGTAATTGGGAGGCAACCTATTTTGGATTATGTGAAAAATACATTTTGCTGATTGTCTGCAAGATGGCTTTGCCTCTGTCATTTACTGCTTTTTAGAATATGAAGTTTAAAGAAGTTAAAGTTGTTTTTGCCAATGAGCACAAGATGGAACTTTAAAATTGAGGAACTTTTAGCCCACACTGTTGTGGATGTAATACAGATTCTTCTTTCAACACAAGATCCACTGAATAATTTCTCTTTTTCTCTCTCCTTAGCAAGAGGCAAACTGACACTTGTCTCCACAAGGAAAATGTTTGTAAGGGCTGAACCCGTAAATTCTCCTCCTTTCTTATCTCCTCCTTAGCCCTTCCATAATATAGAAAATATGCTGTTAGAGATGCACGATTTGAACAGAAAATGCATGCAGAAAGGGCGGTGGCAGCTTTAGGGGATACATGGGCTTTTCTGTGGGGACACTTACAAGAGAGAGATAGAGAGAAATATTTCTGGGAAGGAATATCCTATCAGGGGCATTCTGATGAGTGAGCAGGAATGAGCAGGGTCCCAAGGATGCAAAAAGAATTTATCAAATAAAACCAGAAGAAAGAATATGCTGGAGATGCTGGCTACTCCCATATATTTTCTGAGCTGCAAGAACACTTCAGCTTTATCACAAGGGTTTCTGCTCAGTTCTGGTGGCACTTGTCTTACTTCTGCTCACTGGCAGGGCAGGCTGGGTGCCAGGAGAGGGCTTCTGGTGGTCTCTTTTTGAAATTAGCTGGAAAAGAAATACTCATTCAGAAAAGAGCTGGGGAAGTATTCCATAACCCTAATGGAAAGCCAGGCTTTTGGAAACTGGATTTTGGGGATGAGACAAGAAAGAGAAAAGAAAAGGAACCGGAGCCGTGAACTCTGATGAAGAAAAGGGCATGGTTTTGTGTGTAGAGGCGGACACAAAGTCTTGTGTTTCCTGATGCGATTCTAACTAACTGCTCTGTTTTGCAAGAGTGAAATGCTGGTGTTTCATCACTTTCAGAAGGAATAAACAAGTTGGAAGAGAAGATGGCAGAAGTAATAGGGAAATGTATGTGACAGCAAACACACACGCAGTCCTTTATCTGATCACTCTCTGACAGCTTAGAGGGATTACTGTAACATTAACAAAGTACTAATGCATTAAGAAAATAAAGCCAGGAAAGTCATTTATTCAAATTTCTCAGCACCAAATTCACTGTTAGGTTGATCCTGACCACATAAATATATGTTTGTGAAAGGTAATGTTGCCTCATGAAATTTGCTTTTTTGCTTTGGGGAAAAGTACAACTTTATGTCTAGCTGTAAAGTGCAGTTTTACGTCTTCAAGGTTTTCATTGTCTTGCCTGTAATAAAGCTTAAACACCAGAGAAGGGGAGGAAAATATGAAACAAGGTAACTATTTAATACAAGTCATGGAAGCCTTTAGGTTTTTAATGACTTTGCCATTTATTATTTATATTGCATCCTGAGAGCACACTTTGCCAAGTAATATATAACAAGGCAGCTTCTCAGACTATGGCTTCAAAATCAAGGGAGATGAAAGAACATATATATTGCTGTGTTTCAATTTAATATTAATATTTAGTTTTGAGATTGTTTTAGTGCTTCCATTATATTCCAGACAGAAAATGGTTTTTATTAGATCTCTTAAAGCATTATTAGATCTCTTAATACATATAATGTATTATTTTGGATATGACAGCAGGAAAGAGAATGCTTCACGTTTTAGTACATATTTGTTACCATTCTCAGCACCTTGAGTGAGACCATTTTTTTACATGAACATATAACTCAACATTTGTCTGTTGAGCAAGGAGTGTTTTTGCACTTTTTTTTTTTTTTTTTTTTTTGCAATAGCAGGCTTATGCTGTTTGACAAACAAAACAAGTGTCACATCCAGGCAATTTATAATCTGATGCCATTTGAAACTCAGCTTGTCTAAAAGAGTGTTTTATTTTCCTTCTGAATTTTTATTACCTCCCATTTCTTTCTTGTTGGCAGCTCCACTGTCTTTCTTGCTCCGACCTATGCATCCTGCCTCCATATCCAAGTACGTGCTGACTTTCATCTCTTTCTCTGCAAGGAACTTCAGTCCTTTCACTGATCTTCTATCAAGCCAAGTTCAAGATCCTTCCTCCCAGCTGCTGATGACCTTGAAATCTCATTCGTGCTGATGTTTTTATTTGTTCCCTCTCAAATTCCCCTCCCTCTTCCATGCTTCTCTCTCTGCCCTGCTTCTCTCTCTGCTTCTTGTCCTTGTCCATTGCCTGGCCTCCATCAGCTATTTTTCCCTTTGCTGATAGTGCCTGTGATCTCCACATATTCTCCTTCATTGTTATACTGTCCTCCGCATTTTCTTTTCTGCATTTGTGTTGCCTAAATGATTTTGCAAATACTTTGGAGAAGAGATTGGTAGTGTATATTTACAATGGCCTGGGGGTTATCAGTAACTGGATAATGCAGCTACGGTTGTTGGATGCTTGATGGGATGTCCATGTTGCATTGAGGATAATGAAGTGCTGGAAATGTTTGACCTCTAGAAGCAGATGACTCCACACTTAGCTGATAAAATCAGAAGAAAAATATTGGGCCTGATGTCCCACACTATTATCCAGAAGCAATTTACATTGCTGTTTGCCTAGACATTCTTTATTTTTAATAATCTAAGCAAAACAGGCAGTTTATATACAGAAAAGCAGCTTTTTTTAAAGTGGATTTGCTCCTTTTTGCTGTGTGTTGCTAAAGCCCTGGACTTTTATAGCTTCTTCTCTCTCTTGATTTCCCTGTCTTTGTTTTACTGCTTAAACAATTTCAGAAATGACAGTGATTTTTAATTGTGAATTACTCTGAAATCTTTACTCTGAAAATTCTGGTTTTGATTAGCCCAGTGTAAATTTGAGGACTTTCATGTATACTTAACAGCTCAGTTGTGTGACGGAGCAGACAGTAACAAGGGCTTCATGGTCCACGTACAACTACTCCTTGGGTGATCTAGGTCCAGTTCTTGTACTGAGATCTTAGTTTCATGGTTTCATTTAATCTCCCTGCTGAGTGTGTCCGTCTTTACAGAAGAGTAGTTAATATTGACTCCTCAAAAGATGTCAGAAGAGTGTGTTACAGCAAAACCTTAGGCCTGTCCATATACACATTACGTGTATACACACACACACACACACATACACACACACGTAAATATATAATATTAATAGGATTCTCTGTATTTAAGAGATCAGTAAGTTATTGGATTAGAAGGCCACAACCTCTTATGCAATTAAAATAGTCCAAGTTATGTTGGTGATAAATTTTTCCAGAGGTTATAAATCTCTTCACAAAGTAGTGTTACAGGCAACAATCTATGGTGTTTCTTATCTGTTATTCTCTAGAAAAGTCTTAATAGTATTAAAGGTTGTGTTGCAAATTACATTGCTTGATAAAGTGGCTAGATTGGAAGAAACGATCTTGCAATGGAATATGGATTTTCTTGATGATAGCACTACAATATTTTCATGCTTCCAGATGCTTTTTGGGTAATCCACATGCTCCAAAAAACATGCACCCATGCAACATTAAGAGATGAGTACTGAGGAATCAGAGACAGGAAACATATCAGGTTGAGGGAGGAAGACTATGGGTATCGGCAATTACTTAAGAAAACAGACTATGGGGTAAACTCCCTCTCATTTTACCCAAATATACATTACCCACATTGCTAGTGGATCACAGTGATTTTTACAGATAATACTTTAAAGTATGGTGGTTAGAACCACTTTTAATATTTGATTAGGATTTCAGTAGCAATCACAAGCTCTCTTATGCTGAAAACTGCATAGGGGCTCTTGGGCAAATGCATTATGTACTATGCTGTTTTTCTCTACTTATGAAAGTGGGAGTGAGTGAACAGATTTTTCTCTGGAAGTTGTTTTTAGTCCTTACCCCAAAATTGCAGTGATGAGGAGATAAGGCATGATACTACAGGGAGGCAGCAGACAAAAGCAGCAACCACTGAGATTGCCTTTGGGTAATTTCAGATCCATTTTGGTAATGGTTCTCTTTCTACACCACAGCCCACTGATACAAGGAATCAATGTATAAGTTCAGGAGAACATTAAACCCGAAGCCCAGATAAGTTGTGCACGGCTCTGTGTGTTTGTAGAGGGCTATAGCAAATCTGTCATTTTTTAAATCCTCTCTGTATATCTTTATAGAAAGTTTGGAATCTGAGCCTCCATGATGCAATGGCCTTTTTAGTCTGGGAATAAGGCATTTCTGGATTTTTTCTTTTTTTAAATTTAAATATTGCAACTACAGCAACTGCTTTCCAGGACAAATTCAGGTTTCTATTCTATTCCATTTATATAGTTGTGTGGTTAATTAATATGTAAAGAGACATAGGACACTAGAGTCATTCTCACAAATATATACTAATAGATAGTCTTGAAGAGATTTCTGCATAAATAGATGTAAGGGACACAAGGTGGAGTAAAATGCAGCGCGGTGTAATGTGCATCTTCTGGTACTGTATTATGTGATGAAAGTAAACCTTCCCTTTCTAGGCACCATTCTTAATAATCAAAATGTGGGTAAGGTCGATCTAATCCTTTCTCCTGTCTTATGGCTTTGAAGAGAGGAAAGGCTGGAAAAAATCTTTCCAACCATCCACTGCTAAAGAGCTACGTAACTTTAAACACTAACTTTGGTACCTTGCAGGGGCTCCTCCCTAAACTCTGCTCATAGTCAGGAAAGTCAGCCTCTGGAGAGTCTAACTTGGTGCTCTGGAACGCTTTTGGAACGAAGCTGTCTCTGTCCATTGGATATCTAAGGGGCTCAGATGACCGGCTCTTCACTTAAATATCTAAAGAAGGGCAGGGCAAATATCCCTCAGAGGTTTAATTCCAATCCAGAGCTCAGGAAACAGACAGAAGAAAGACCTGCCACTTTTCTGCCACTTTATCCTAAACTAAAGAAATATGTTTTGTGAACGGCAAGACAGAAATTGGTTCTGAGAGTATATGCTGCACATTGCTAATGGGGCACCTAAGCGTCTGTCTCTCCATGGCAGCAGGTTGTACATTCACCCATGTTCCCTGAAGAGCACCTTTAGCTATGCTGGACTGTGTTTGCAAGGTGGGAGTTACAATGACTAGCACAATTTTGTCTGCCTTCTCCATGAGGAACAAAACTTAGCAGGTGAAGGATTTAATTCCAATTAAATTAGTATAAAAGCCTGTTGGAATTTTGAGTTGGGCCTGGCAAAACAGCAGGACTGACATGGATTTTATGTCTCATATACTCAAAAATTGAGCCCTTCACTAGATCTCTGGATGCAGGCAGGAACTGGGTTGTCAGGTCTGAAGAACCATCCCAAGATTTTGAGTCTTGTTGTTAATTCCAAATGCCTCTTGAAATGATTGAGGCAACGACATTGCCTCTTTTCCATTATGACTGCAAAAAGCAAAAGGTATCAAATAAAAATGTGTGCTTTCTTCTTGCAGACCCGTCACTTTTAGAGAAGTAAAAATGGCATCAGCAGCACACTTCTCAGAGGAAGAGATGGTAGAGTTAAGAGAGGCTTTCAGCAAAGTTGGTGAGTACAATAAACAGGAAAGATACTGCAGAGTGTGAAGTTGTACCAGGCCATTTTCTTCTATACTGACCAGCTGTGATAAAATGAAGCTTACTTCAGCACCAATCTGCTGTGTCACGGAAACCACTGAAAGTCATTTTCCTACAACTGTAGACCTTCTAAATTAAACCACATTAGCATGCTGTAGAGCAATGGCCTCTTATTGCTGGAGAGAGATGGTGGAGCAATGAGTAACAGCTTTTATGAAATAATTTGGAAACCTCAACAGAAAACCATGTCAGAAATAGATTAAAGTATTTTCCTAGTACTTCTTATTCCTGGCAAATGATTTAGAAGGCAACAGGTTTTTATTTTAACGCAACACATTGCATACTACTTCTGCAGAAGAAGAGCCAGGAGTGGACAAATGTGCAAATGACTACAAAATTTGTAATCTCTTTATTATGACCTTTTAATATTTAGATATTTTTTAAATGTGTGTTTTCTTTCTGAGCCTTTAAAGGTTTCATCTGATTTGTTTCCCTTAGAGTCATGCTGATCCATCACTGTCTTCCCAATTCTAAGAAAAAGTCCTCATGTTTGTCACAGCTCACTTACTTTTATTAACAGATCTGCCAGTCACTCTGGATTATGTGTTAATCAGCTGTCTGTACTGCTTCAGGTGATGATCTTTTGATTTCTGAGAACACAACAGTCCCAGCTGGCAATCTTAAACATCTGGTCATTGTGCATGCCCAGCATATCCAATGCACTGACAGGTCAAATTTTGGAAGGAAGTCCTCATTCATTTCCCAGACATTTCCCTCTCCAAGTCCAGATCCTACAGCTATGTGATTTCAGAAATGGATAGGATGGTCTTTGCAATATATATTCATCCATGCTACTGATGTAGACGAATTAGAACCTAGGCTTTTTTGCGGCATGCAGCAAATGAGTGACTCAATCTGCAACTTACCACACAGGAAATCAGCACACAGTTCTTTGAACTCCCCTCTGCCTCTGAGCTGGGGAAAAAAAGACTGCAGAACAAGAGGCAGGACAAGAAACACATTAATATAAAATTTTCATATATTTTTATAGATCAACAGAAACTCTCCACACAATTCAAATACTCTACTTTTAAAACATAAAGGAAAGGTTCTCTTTAAGAAAATCAAAACAAACCTAGATACACTGAACATTTATTTTTAAAAAATCTAGAGTTCTATAGTTTGCTGGAACAAAAATACCAATACTAAAGACCTACAGGCACAGTTTCTCTCCCCAGATCCACAGAGAAATGAAAGGCAATAAGATATGAGGTACCTTTTGGAAAAATCATGATCTAGTGTGTATTTGCCACCATTTGTTAAAATGCCGTGGAGGATTGCTACCGTTGTAAGAGATCAGAGAAAATATGAGTATTCCACTCTAACCACTGTCAGTCTTTCAGTCCATTTGCATACTTTGTACATTTGTTAGCATTTAGTGTATACATGGTTCCAGGGCTTTTCTTTTAGACAGTCAATTTCCTTTTTTATTTGTGGGGATTTTCACAAACTAATAGAGAAGAAGGAACTATTTAAACCACAGTGGTGATCTTCACTTCAAATTAAAATCTTACCCTGGCACTAATGGATCTTGCAGTAGGCTCAGCAGGACTAGCCATGTTAGCACCATCCCAGAGAAACATACAGCTTTTGCCTTGAAGCACAACCATATGCATACCCAAAACCTAAGCACATGTTTTCTGATGATATTAGATGCAGATAACAGGCCAAAAATCACAAATTATATGTATGAATATATGCAGGTATAAGGTGTAACTCAGTATCATATCAACTCAATTTTCTTTAGCTCTTCTACAGACAGTATAATCTCTCTATAAATCACATACATATTTGTGTATATGTAAACCCTGAAATTTCAATTGTATCCATCTAAAAATGGCTTTGTTAAGGTAATACTATATGTCTAAAACCATGCAAATTCATCACTGAACTTTTTGTTTGTTTAATGGTGATTCTAATTTTTGGTGTAAATGTCAGCGAATCTTTATACAGAATGTACAATTCCTAAGGTAAAATAAAGACAACAGCTTTTGTGTGCAGAAAATTTCATTAGGCTGATATAGAATCTAAATGTTTGTTTTAATCTTTACAGATATTAGTGGGAATGGCTTCATCCACACTAATGATTTAACAGATGTGTTGAAAGCAGCCAATCTCCCTCTCCCAGGATATAAAGTCAGAGAACTTATTCAGAATTTGACAACCACAGGAGATGGCAGGATCAGTTTTGATGAATTTATTTCAGTAAGTAAAATGTTGTTTCTGAGAATAACCTCTAAAAAGAAATACAGAAGGAAAAAAAGCCTAACTTGTAAATACAGAATAAGTTGGGAATTTTCAATTCAAAACATCGCTTTGACTGAGAATATCATTTCCACAAAACTGACTTTTTCTGTGGGTAAACATTTGGTTTTCCCAACCCCCTTTTCTTTATCCATTCAGAAAACTGAAATCAGAGATTTAATTTTAATTCTATTTTTGTCTAAACCAAAAAGACTGTAGTTTGATGAACTAAGTCATTAACTTATTTTGAGTCAGTTCAGCATTAAAAAGTATCATCCTAAAAGTACTTCTGAGTACAATTTTGCAGGAGTTCAGGTACTTCATGTGGCCATTCCTTCCTTTAAGCCAGGTTTACTGGCCAGGCAGCACATCCTGGGATATTCAGTGTGGTCGCCACATTGTAGGAGTGGCATGATTACAGTGTCTCACGGGAACATAGCTCAGCCAAGCAGCTCCACTCTCTGGAGAAGATGAGAGCATGAGTTAACCAAATGAGAAATCCTGCATTTAAATGGGACAAATTACAGGAATGCAGCTGTATACCAAACAGACATAATATGTTTTGGTTTTTGTTAACACAATGGGATGAAAATTTTCAGTTATAAATTGGCAAAAGTATAATGCTTTGGCTAGATGGTTACAAACATATTTCAACAGACTGAAACTGAAAACTTTATGAAACGTTCCTTCTATTAAAAAGCTTTTTCTTTTTTTGTTCAGAAGTGGGACAGAAGCAATTGATAAAATAGCGGAATTTCCCTTGGGATGGAGAAATAGATTTTTACATGCTTTTTTTCCAAACTGAAACTTTCAGAGGCCCTCGTCCTGCACACAATGGCTTTGTGGTTTCACACCATGTATGTTTCTGTTACTTAGCTGATCCTTTTTCACTGCTTTGAAAATATAAAAACTGTGTATGATTCTGTTCTACTAAGGCAGATAGATGTGTTGGTCCCTGATTTTACGCAGAAAAAAAAATATATAAAGTAGAGAGGAAGGCATATCTCACAGCCCAAGAGCTCACAGTTTTAGCTGGGTTTAATCCTCTAAAATTTTAAAATTGTCTCATGTGTTTGAAAGATTTTCCAAAGCCTGAAGAGCGACGATGTTGCTAAATCATTCCGAAAACAAATCAATAAAAAGGAGGGGATCTGTGCTATTGGTGGGACTTCAGAGCAGTCCAGTGCTGGCACACAACACTCTTATTCAGGTAGGTACATCTGTCTTATACTGGCATAACTAGGAACAAATATTCTTTTACAGATCATTTATACCTTATCTTGGTGCAAAGCTAGATGCTTGGGCCTTTATGAGCTTCAGTAGCAGTAGAAGTCACTCAGACGAGGCTGATTCAAGTCAGAGTTGTGAAGATGACAAAACATCAGAGCAGGATCTTTGCCAAAAGTAGCGTGTGCCGATTTATTGAGGTGGACAGACCTGTGTCTGCAGAAGAAACCTTTAGCCGGCTTAGCTGCCATCACCAGAGGAGTGTTGTAACCCTGCTGGAGAAAATTGTCCCAGCACGGCCGCAGAGCAAAGGCTCAGCAGGGCAGAGGCAGCCTCTGGCCCGCAGCTCTCCCTGCTGAACGGCAAGGCAAGGATCCCCCACTGCTGCTGGCCCAGTTCCTAGTACAGACTACCAGTTCTCTGACAGTTTTCCTGTAAACTCACCTGTAACCAAATGGTTCCTGACCTTTTCGCTAAAGAAGGCACGACACCCCAGAACTTTTCTCTCAGGTTGTGTCTCCGAGCCAAAGGTTTGGAGCAGCCATGGTTCTTTTGGTTCTTCAGCCTCACCGAAGCAGCTCTGCAGTGAGGAGCTCCCAGTCTCTGCTGTCTTCTCCAGCGGTGGAGGTGGAGAATTGCCTCTCTCCTGGAAAGGACGGAGCAGAGGACATTGCATCCTCACCTACCAGAAGCATAGAGGACATCTTCTCTGAGTTACTGGAGGTGGTGTGGGCTGCTGCTGGCACAGGATAGCCACATTACAGCCTTGTTGGACTAGAGGGAACATCTGCCCTTTGCCCTCTGAATGTTCCTTGTCAGAGTCCAATACACTCTGACCAGGTTCTTTTAGATGTTCCACATGTGGAGGGTTTAATGTATAATACCAGATTTACTTATTTGAAGTTACACAGGATTTTTATTTAGCAGAGTGATACAGCGATGCATTTAAATAACATTGCAAGTACAAGTTACACTTAGCAGTATGTAGCAATTGCAAGGTGCAGCTGAATCACAATAGAAATGTGAATTTCATTACCAGTCTTTATATATTCACCGACACGATGCTGGGTACATGGGTTGAAACCAGCTCAAGCCCGTTGCTCTCTTTAAAGTTCTTTCTGTTCGTTGTTCCGTTTTTATGCTGCATATTGGGCTAAGCCACATGTACACCCCCATGCTGGTCTGGTTAACTCAAGAAGACATATATTTGCATTCCTTTGATTGACTTGGGGAGGAACAGTTACACAGCTGGTTGATTCACTCAGCTGATATAGACGTTTATCTAGAACAAAGGCTAATCCCTGGTTCCCTTTGTGTTGAGATGAAGTTCAGCTCCCTTTGCAACAGCTGAGGTCAATCACTCCATACAGTCTTCCTTGGGCTTCCTGTGCACATACTCTTTGCCTGTCTCCTCAGAGTCTTCTTCCACTGTAGGGGTTCGTTGGTTGGTCATCCTATTTAGGAGAGTCTTTTCCCCCATGAGTTCTGCCTTTGTAAGTAAAACAATGATAGAGGTATTACACAGCAAACTAATGGATTTGATGTTGTGTTCACAGAGGAAGAAAAGTATGCTTTCGTCAACTGGATTAATAAAGCCCTTGAGAAAGACCCTGACTGTAAACATGTGGTACCAATGAATCCAGAAACAGATGATCTCTTCCAGGCAGTTGGTGATGGCATCGTACTTTGGTAAATAATACCCGTAGTTCTTATAAATGGAGAGCTGCACAAACTCACACCTCTGCCTAAATTGAAGCTGCTGCTTTACAGTTAAACTCATGAATCTTTGCATATTCAGGCCCTTAATAATGCTAGTTTTGTTGCTCCTTTTCTCTTGAAAAATATAAAGCTTCTTCCATTTTAAGTGAGTGTTTTTCTTTGCCTGCGGCCCTTGCAATGAGATGGAGCCAATGAGATTTGCTCTGAAAAGTTACTTGTTTTTATTTTTGCTCAAGTCCTTCTTAGGGTTCACACAAAGCAGCATGAGATAGTGAGTGCTTTTACGTGAATTTCTGCAAAATGAACTTCTCATACCACTTTCCCTTACTGTATTCTTGGTCTCATGCTTATAGTACATTCAGTATATAACCCAAAAGAATTGCTAAAGTATTGCATGGGTGTGTGTGTATATGCAAAAGATAAGAGACTGACTGTAGTTATTCCTTGACTTTCTATCCACTGCAGAAATGCTCCAGCTCTTTAAATAACTTGTCCTACAGTGTGGTGACAAAAGCTCTAAGTGTATTTGTGCAAGTATAGCAAGAAATGCATTTCCTGCTGTATTTTCTTTTATTTCCAGTAAGATGATCAACTTTTCAGTGCCAGATACCATTGATGAGAGAACAATCAACAAAAAGAAACTCACCCCATTCACAATACAGGTACCAAAATGTAACAAGATTGTTTGCTTTTCCACTTAGGCTGCTTTGATATAACTAGAGCAAAGACTAGGGGTATCATGGTCCTCCCAACCACAACAAGGCAAAACTGTCTATTGTAAGGATTTATATTTGTGTTTCTTTTTAAACATAAGAGTAATCTGCTGAAACAAAGTGCGTTTGGATGTGTGCTTAAAGCAATGTATAAAAGTTGCCAGTTCAAAGCTTCAGATACCTTTGTGATAGATGCCATATGAATGCAAAAGCAACTAGAGGATATGGTGACAAATTCTAGTTGGAATAGCTCTGAGAAGATCGAAAAATACCCTAGGATCATGCAGGTAATCAGTGGCATGGCCATAGACTTGAATTCACACCTGCTGTGTTGCAGTTCAATGCCCTCACTGAAGTATTAGCTGTGATCCAGGAAATACTGTGGTGTGCAGCATGTCTGACATGGAACCACAGCTTTTGCCTGTCTTTTACAATTTGTGCTTTTTCACTTTGAATACTGAATCCCTTCTTCATTTCTATTATGTGCACATGTATATGATTTAAAAATTGGACCAAAAAGCAAATTTTCACCTATTTAAAGTTTATTCTGTTTCTCATACAGCAGTATGTAGAGAGGTATTTTTATATGAGCAGTGTCTATGTATCTGGGTATAAAACATAAATAGATATATGGCATGGATATGAACTTCACCCAGTTTAGCCCTCAGCTACTCTGATTAGATGGAACATTAGCCAGGCTCAAGTAAGCTCAGAAGCCATTAAATTGGATTTTTATGCTGTATACAATATTTTTCAGTTCTAATCCTTTTGGTCAGCAGCATAGCTTAGTGATGCAGCCCAGATCAATCCCTGTCAGATATAGACATGATTTGATCAATATAGCTTCCACTTTAACTTAACCCTTTTACAGCTGTCTGGTAGAGAAAAGGTAATTAATTTGAAACGCTCCAATTTTTTCAGCTTATGAGAATTTACATTGTGACTCTCTCTGCAGTTTGTATCTAATCAAATCTTTCTGTCATGCCAGCGGTGGTGAAATTCACATGAAAAATTGCAGATCTGTGTGATAAATGGCATTTGCCAGGCTCCTTTGCTGGCTTTATTTGTCCTCTGTTTACTAAGACACCTTCTTGAATACTCCAAACATTTGGGCCAGATTTCTTTATACACTTTATTTTAAAAGGGAAGGAAGCGGTGAAGGAACATAGCATTCCTGTAGCATTATGTTCTTTGTGCCCTTCACTATGAATTACAGAATCCCTTTTCTTCCATAGAACACTCCCAACCCAAGACTTCAAGCTCCAAAGTTCAAAGCAGAAAACATCCAGGCCTGTCCAATTCTCACCTTGGCTAAACTGCAAGGTTAAAAATTCAATGTTTTTTTCATACTGAGTCCTATGACCATGAGCTTTTCGTATACATTGCCAACTAGTAACCTATTTGTACATTAGGTGTTAGGGCTTTTGCACAGTGCTTAGGGAGAGCTAAGCGTGGAATATCCAGTGGGTTGTAGCTCCTTCATTCCCGCTTCTGGGCAAGCCTGAGTGGAAGAGAGCTTGCCCCATGCTGAAGCTGAGGCTGCATTTGAGCGTGTGCTTGCGTGTTGGCAATGTGGATACAGGAAAAGCCTGGCTTTGAGAGCATGACTGTGCCAGAGCATCACTGTGGATGTAAATACATGCTCTGAGCTCCCATGCCTTGTGACATGGTGAAGCCAGGCACCCGAGCCTTTTGTCTTACCTAGAGAGGTTGCTTCTGTCTTTGCTTTGGGACCCACAACTTACCTGTAGTCCCAGAAGATTCTGAGTTCCCTTGCTCTGAATGCTCAAAGCCAGGCAGATCTGTTCAGGCAGACCTGCCATGACGTTCACGGTGAAGGTGCTCACTGATTTCACTAGCTTTATCTGCGTTCCCTTTCTGCATCCTCTTAGCTCTCTAGTTCTTGCATCATTAGGAAGTTCTCTTTTTCCCCTAGGAAAATCTGAACCTGGCCCTGAACTCTGCCTCAGCCATTGGGTGCCATGTTGTTAACATTGGAGCTGAAGACTTGAAAGAAGGGAAACCTTATCTGGTTTTGGGTCTTTTATGGCAAGTCATCAAAATTGGACTCTTTGCTGACATAGAAATTAGCAGGAATGAAGGTACGTACGGAACTTGTTTTCAGGACTGTGCTGTTATCACTGAACTGTCTTTATAGAGGTTTTTTTTTTAATTCTTAATTCAATTTTTTATTCAAGTCTCCCTTGCCTGTCTGCTTTGCTCACATTTCACTTGCTTTTATGCGCAGGGCCAATTTCATGCACATTAGGTCAGGAATGATGGTCGACACCCAGGTATATTAGTGCTTTGGCACTTTGATCAGAACAAAATGAATTCTTTCTAAATCTGGGGTCTATGTTGTGTTCAAGAAGCTTTGCCCTTTTCCTGCTTTTGGTGAAACCAGTCCCAAGCAACTCCCTTTTCTTTGTGAAATTAGAATGATAGAATCACAGAAAAATTCAGGCAGGAAGGGACCTCTGTAGGTCCTCTGGTCCAGCCATCCAATCATCTATTTACAGCAGGACCAGCCTCGAAGTTAGATGAGGTTGCTCAGGGTCTTGTCCAGGGCTCTCTAGGCAACCTGTTCCAGTGCTCAACCACTCTCACTGCAAATTTTTTTTTCTTACATCTAGTTAGATTTTCCCTTCCTCTAACTTGTGACTATGGCTTCTCGTCCTTTCACTGAGAAGACTGAGAAGAACGTGGCTCCATCCCTTCTTATAACTGTTGAAGAAAAAAGTTAGTTCCCTTTCTCAGACTCTTATCCAGGATGAACATAGCCAGTTTTCTCAGCCTCTTCTCATACATCATGTGCTCCAGGCCACCAACCATGTTGGTGTCCCTCTGCTGAACTCGCTCCAGGTTGTTGATGTCTTTCTTGTACTGGAGAGCCCCAAACTGGACACAGTACTCCAAATGCCAAAATTCTCTATGAACTAGCTTCAGCATGAGGCTGTGAGTGTGTGTGTGCAGTCCACACTGCATCTTGTTTTGTTGCTTGGTCCCCTCCTCCTCTGGATAGTCTGCCTGGTCAGCAGTGACATTTCTTTGCCCCAGGTACATTGCAGGTATTACCTGGATCCTTCATTGCTTCCCGCCTTGCACATTTCTATCCTACTGGTAGCCAGAGGTATCAGTTTCCAGAGTTCCCAGTTCCCATTCCTTCACGGAATTTTCTTCTTTATGTCTCATCTCAGACTTCAATTTGTCAGGGTAGACAAGCCAAGGTCATTCTGATTTCTTTTTAGGTTCCGTCTTTCCCTCATAATCTTAATAGCCCTCCTCTGCAGCTTTTCCAAGTGAAATTCCTCTTTCTTGAATGTGGGACATTGTACTCCCAAAGAGCTCTCATGAGCAACTGAAACCAAGGCAGTAATACATCCCAACCTCCATGGAAAATGCCTGGATTGCCCTAATATCATGTTTGTTTTTCCTCTAGTCATAGCACATGGTGATTCAGATTCACTCTGAAGTCATCTAATACACTCACATTTTTTTCATCCTCTGTTCCTCATAATGAGCTTTTAGCTAATAGCACATATTCATATTAATTCCCCAGGGAGTGACTTTGTACTTTGCACTATTCAATTCCACTCCATTTTTATTACTGAGTGTCATCCAGTACTTCCTGTCTGATTTCCTGATTGGCCTCTGTATTGACTGTTCCACCTAGTGAATATCATCATCAAATTTCATTAGTATATTCGTAGTATTTATGCCAAGATAATTAATACAAAAAAGAAATAAGGTTCGTCTGAAAATCAAACCATGATCAACTTCACGAAAATCTCTCTTCCAGCCTACATCTCTCAGTGTTAACATTGTTCCCTTCAAAAAATCTTTGTCAACTTTAAAATGTTTCTATTATCTCCTTCTGGTTCAATTTGACCCTATAGCATTGTATCAAATTATTTGCAAAAGTTCAGGTAGATTAGATCTCTACTGTTTCCATTATGTACAAAATCATACTTCTTTCAAGGAATGATAAAAGATACCAGAAGAATATCAGGGTAGTGTGGCATAATCTCCCTTTGTGAACCAGTGGTACATTTTTTCACATTAACAATTAGCTTCCATATCTTTAGTTGTTCTTTTCAAAACATATTCTAAAGCCTTTCCTGCACTTGAGATCAGATTAGCATCCTGTAGTTGCAGTTCTTCCTTCCTGCCTTGTCCTCTTTTTTTGAACGTTAACTACTGCATTAATTTTTCTGTAGAAGTATGGTGTCTTCTCCAATCTGATAGATGTGTTAACCTTACTTGCTAATGAACCTGTGAAATCATGTGTAAGTTCTTCAGAATTCCAGTATGGATCCAGTTTCAGTGTGATGGGCATGGAGATTTGTTTCACCTGAGTTGCAGAAAGTCCATGTTCTTTCCTTCATTCCCATCTTTGTGCCTGTGTTCAACATCATCATCTTTTCATTAAAATCTGAGGCAAGGAAATCGGTTAGTTTTTAGACAATGTTGACATTATCTTTCATTTCTATGTGATTCACTGTTAGATCCACTGCTAACGTCCTTGTCCTCTTTTTACTGATGAGAACCTTTTGATGTTTGCTCTCTGCCAGGCTAACTCAGCTTGAATTTTGACAATACTTTCACCATTCACTTTTAGAAACTAGGGTGACAAAATGCATAAGAGAGAAAATAGCTGTAAAGCCTCCTCTACGGATCTCTACAACATCAGTAACATGAGCATCAAATCAGATGGTACCTTTGCCTCAGCTTCTCTGGCACATGAGGGCATTGCTGTGACCCCCAGCTTCTGCAAGGTCAAGCTCTGTGAGTCAGAACCGTAGAATAGTTTAGGTTGGAAGGGGCCTCTGGAAGTCATTTAGCCCAAGTCCTAATCAAAGTAGGGTCAGCTCAGATCACATTGCTCATGACTGTCTCCACGGAGGGAGATTCCACAGCCTCTCTGGGCACTTGTTCCAGTGTTGGCCGACCTTGCAGGAAAATTTTTTTCCTAATATATAATCAGAATTTCCCGTGTTGCAACTTGTGCCTGTCACTTCTTGTCCTGTCATTTGTTGAAGAAGAATACAGTGAAAAAGGAAGCACCTCAGTGCATGACATTTATTTATAATTTATTTATTAATTTTTTCTTTTGTCCTTGCATAGCTTTGATCGCTCTCCTGAGAGAAGGAGAGAGTCTGGAGGATCTGATGAAGTTGTCCCCAGAGGAACTGCTGCTGAGGTGGGCAAACTATCATCTGGAGAATGCAGGATGCAACAAGGTCAACAACTTCAGCTCAGACATCAAGGTATGAGATCCACTGACCAGCAACAGCAAAATAGTAGCTCCACACCTAAATCCCTGTCCTCCAAATGGGGAATATGCACTGAAACAATTCAAGCAACTGAGCCGCTCATCCTGAAAACAGTAGTTGGGTACTCAAAAGCATTTTGGTGGGCTCTATATTTCTACTCAGCACTATTTCTCCTCCTCCAGATCTCCTAGACTTCATTGACAGCCCAGCATGCCAAATGCTTGGGAAAGGAATGGCTGCTGGCTCTGGAGAGGGCATATGCACTCCACTTTTGTGTTTTCAGTTCCCTGCCCTTGTTGCTGTCTTTTCTCCTAAATGTCCCACCTCTGTGCACTTATCCAGTTTCTTCCTACTGCCTCTAGACCCAGGTCTGATTTGGAAAAAGCTGGGCTCTACCCAGACATGTAACCTAGGTGCAGGGCAAGAGTATGGGGCTCTTCTAATTCTTCCGCTTGGTGTTGCCTTCAGTGCAGCACCAGAGGTATGTGCTCCTATGGCCCCACCTTTGCTATAACCCTGCTTGCACTTAACTGGAAGCTTTAAGTCACTGGGACTAATCATCAGAATATGCCTAGAAGGGCAGATGCTTGCAGGGCTAGGGCTGTGTGGCCCATGCATTTCATTTCATGTACTTGGAATTCATGGGCTTGCATATGCAAGTTTCAGCACAGCTTTCTAAGACCTTCATCCTTCTCAGATAGAAATATTTGAACCTCAATGGTACATGCTAATGAGCTTCAGACACTAAAGCTGCAGTCTGAGGCCCTGGACTTGACAGGGATCCTTCTCCTGAATTCAGCAAGTTTTGTATTAGAGTCTGTTAATGTAGGTTAGATGTGATCTGGGATGTGAAAGGCTCCATATGAGCCACTGGTGACAGCAGAGTCCTTTCATGCCTCCTAGCAAAGATGTGTAGGCGACAGCCTGTACTGGCTGTTTCACCAGGGGGGATGAGGAAAAAGTGGGGGTCAGGCAGCATCTCAGGGCTGTACAGAGTGCATCTGTGGAGAGTTTCCCAGCACGGGCTGCAAGGCAGACCCAGGGGTGGCCGGCATGCTGACCGCAATGGCCAGGGCCAAACTTGTCGGCTCTCTAGCACAGCAAAGGAAAAAGATCCCACTGCTGCAATGCCTGGATGTAGGCTTCATCAAGGACTGACACACAGAGAGTCATTTACCATGACTTAACTGACGTAGAGAAAAACTGCCAGGGGAAGACAACAGGAGAGTCTGAGAGTCACATTCAACAATACAATTTTTATTGAACTAAATAAAATCTATGCAGTTCACTGCATGAAGATGACTACAGAATACACATGGAAAGGGAAGGCAATGGAGTCTTCCTCACCTTTGGTATCCATATCCAGGCTGCCTGAAAGGACTATAATGCAACTGATTAAATCCTAACTGCAGTCGAGACATAAATGGCACTTACTATATTTAAAGCTGGAAAATAAGGTACACATTTCTCTCCAAGACTTCAGCCTTTGCCATCATTCTCCAATTAGGTGTGTCTCTCCACCTCACTTCTATTATAAATACCCATCTTCTAGAATGCATGCAGATACATAAAGAATCATTTGAGTAGAAATACAGTGAATAGATGGTATTTCTCATACAAGAAAGGATAAAATTAAGAAATATAGGTCTGCAAGCTGTTACAGTTTTGCAGAGTATTACCCAAATTACTTAGTCAGGTTCCTAGAGCATAGCTTCCAGTTCTTCTTTGAGCTATTTCAAAAGTGAGATTAGTATTTTTCACACATGGAAGCAACCTTATATTTCACAAAAGTTTAAAGACACAACATGTTAAATATGTCTTGCTCCTGCCCTTTTCCCTGAAAAATGCTGATACTGTTGTCAGTTTTAACTTTTGTCCTTGAAAACTTTACTTTCTCTTCCATAACTGTTCTGGTGCTTCTTTTAAATCTGCTTTCTCCTTCTGCATTTTCTTTTATTAAACGCTCAGCAGCCTGACTTCTACAGCATTATAAAGGTATCAGTTTTCTTATCTCTAATTTAATATTTGTATTAAATCAATTCTACTCTCTCTTTGTGGTTGTTGTCATTCTTGTAAATGTAACACAGCATTGTGTCTTGTGCTTTGAGCGTCCTGTAGCATAAATGTATTGGCTTAGGGAAGAAATAGATCTGGCAAACACAGCATAAAGTGGAAATTGCTAAGTGCTCCAGTTTTATTAATTTAATTATGCTGTCAACCGGTTGATTTAATAGAAACGAAGCATGCATGCACATTGTTCAGGGGGAGCACTGGGATGCAAAATCTGGGCTTTAGATGTAATATTTCTTCCTTTAATTTCTCTGTCTATCACAGGACTCAAGAGCTTATTACCATTTGCTGAACCAAGTTGCCCCCAAGGGAGATGAAGAAGGCATTCCAGCTATTACTATTGACATGTCAGGATTAAGGGTAAGATGAGATAAGTTTAGAGTAAATGTCGAT
Organism: Apteryx mantelli; assembly: GCF_036417845.1. Taxonomy (NCBI): domain Eukaryota; kingdom Metazoa; phylum Chordata; class Aves; order Apterygiformes; family Apterygidae; genus Apteryx; species Apteryx mantelli. The sequence continues at coordinate 33,865,297 of NC_089978.1, forward strand.
ATTTTCTGTCTGTTATTTGCATTGCTGGCCAGCACTAAGATGCACTGTGATACCAGTACAAGCAAACCCTGTTTACCATTGCAATTTGATCTTGTATTTCAGAAATTTTGGAAGAATTAAATGATGCATTTTTCCATAAGTTAGATTAGTTATCATTGCTGAAACTTCAACAGCCAGTGAACCTCACAGATAAACTACTGCCATGTAGCAAGTACACCTAAATACATTTATTGTGAGTTACTTCAACCTCTCCACTATTATATGAGATTTAACTTAAAAATAATTGTGGTGAAATGGCTTGATTGTAGGCAAAGCCCATTTGAAAACATTGGCCTGTTGTTTGTAAAAGCAGGAAATTGTTATAAATTTAGCAGGATCTGCTTTAGCAGCCACAGCCCTCGCATGCAGAGACCTGGCGTGGTCAGTGCGTGTGCCACTGTGGGGTGAGGCCAGCACACACCCACGCTGGGGCTGAGGCAGCTTTTGCCCTCTCTTCTGCCTGCTCAGGAGAAGGATGACGTTCAGCGAGCGGAGTGCATGCTGCAGCAGGCGGAGAGGCTGGGCTGCCGGCAGTTTGTCACGGCCACAGACGTAGTCCGCGGGAACCCAAAGCTGAACTTGGCCTTCATTGCCAACTTGTTTAACAAATACCCTGCCCTGCACAAACCAGAGAACCAGGACGTTGACTGGAGCTCCATTGAAGGTAAGGAAAATACAAGTAAAGGGTATTTCTGTCTGTCTGTCTCACAGCTATCCCCTGCTCTAAGTTCAGGACTTAACCTTACTTCCTTTAGACATATATTAACTGTACCGGTATCACAGATAGTTTTGAGAAAGCGAGGCTGCTCTTTACTTGCATGTGGCTTCAGGTGTTTCAGGTATCCTCTCTGTGGATAGCACATGTTCAAAGATCAAAATGTTTTGTGTCCTGGGACACACTTTTGTGGGATTTCTGAACTGGTATTCACTATTGACTGTGCTTGCTAGTGGTAATTACAGTTTTTTTGACATTCCATTAATTTAAAATATAATTTAAAAATCTGATTTTACATAAACCTTCTGTCTGCTAGCTCTGGGTTGGGGTCAGGACAACTGTTGTATGGATCATTTGCTGAGCTTCAGGTCCTTCGTTCTGACTTGAGCACTAGATCTGGAGTCACTGCAGCCTAGTCTCATGCGTGACTTCAGTTCTTGTGCAGGTGGTAATTCCTGATGACTGGCATTCATTCTCACTCATAGAATAACCACTGGAAAATGCATCTCTTCTTTCTCTTGTTCTAAACTTTCTTAAACATCTTGTTGGATGAAAACGTTTTACACTAGTAATTTTCAGAGACATGATTCTGTAGAGCTGATGCTGTTAAACAGGGCAACATGAAGAAAAATGTACTTTTCTTTTTTTGCTAACATATAAAGATTTTTTTGGTGCAGAGCTAACCCACAAACACCTGAACTGAAAGCATTTAGCTTGTTTCTGAGTCTGCCTCTCACTGAGCAATAGTTGTGGCATGATTTTAGAAGAAGTCTTCATTACAGTCAGCCCATTCTTAGTTTTTGCATGTGATATTTCTAATAAATTGGTTATGCTATTGACTACAGCAAATAAAGAACTATCTGAAACAGTTAAAGTGGTATCTGAAGACTGCTAATCTTACAAGGGGCTGAGCTCTATAGTTTGAATCAGCAAAGTATTTAATCATGTACTTAAAAATAAGAAAATGGGTAGTGTCCATGAGATCAATGGGACTGGTTATGAGAGTAAACCTGAGCATGTACTTAAACGCTGACATGAATGGAAGTGCCCTGTTCAGTCTAGCATTTATTCAGTGTAGGCCATGCTTACAAAGAGACACTTGGAGTAAATCCATGTTTTCAATTATTTTTAAGTTTCTTGGAAACCTCATAATGAAATTGTTCACACTGGGGCAAAGCCTAGTCTTGTATTCTTGAAGATATTTCAAGGCCAATCTAAGTACTATAATATATAGGGCATGAAGAAATATTACGTGCTGCACTGTGCTCTCTTATTTCACTTGTCAACCAGTGTCTCATTCTGCTTATGGTTCAGTGCACTGTAAATTCTGAGTTATAGTTTCATCACAAGACACTTTTTTACTGGAGTGTTGTGTTTTGCAGGCCTGTTGATTGATATATCTGTTGTTTTAGGTGAAACAAGGGAAGAAAGGACATTCAGAAACTGGATGAACTCCCTGGGTGTTAATCCACGTGTAAATCACTTATATAGGTAAGAGGAGGTATTACGCTTCCTTCAGATGAAAAATACAGCCAGCACATTGTTCACAGAAAACACAGAAGAATTTCTGTTCCCTATCAGAATAGATGCTATGTTTTCATTTTTTTAGGAAACTAAGTTACTTCTACAAATGGCTTAGGTTCCTTTCTTTGGTTCTTTGGACAATGATACATCTTTTATTGTTTTCAGTGACCTGTCAGATGCCTTGGTTATCTTCCAGCTCTATGAGAAGATCAAAGTGCCAGTAGACTGGAACAGAGTGAACAAACCACCATATGCTAAACTGGGTGGCAACATGAAGAAGGTACAAAAAGTTGGAATAGCTCCAATAATATCTTGCCTCAAAAGATGTCTATATCATTTCAAATAGCAATGTGGGTATTCATGTGTCACTCTCAAGTCCCCAGTAGAGCTGATCAAATGATTTTTTTGTCTACTCAGTGAATAATTTTTCACCCTGAAAAAGAGAAATACATTCGACTTACTAGCTCTGTTGACAAGTGAACAATATTTGTAACATAAAAAGACTTGACACCTTTCATATCAATATTTCAAAAAATTATTTGCAGACCACTTTTGCTACTGCTTTATTCATGAATTATAATGTATTTTCATCATGAGTCCTATGGCATCAGATTAATTGCAGCTGTCTGGATCACCGTCTCCACATTGAATGAAGACGGTGATGTTAAACATTCTTGACTAGGTGCCTTATTAACTGGTCACAGAATTGCTGCTAAATACACAGCTTTCTTACAGCTATCTGGATGAATAATACTGTCCAGTTAGGGTAGGGTGACTGACCTAAAATATTGACTGATACTAATATCTTTTGTCTCAGTGCAATGCCATGTTGCTGGAAGTAACTATGAGCTGTAGATTCATGTTTTCCAGGGTATTTTGTTTTTCAGATGATAATTATTAAATTTCTTTCTCAGTTGATTCTTATCATAGTATTTTTGGGATGGAACCTGTAGCTGGCTTCTGGTAGTCAAACAACTGTATTATCATAGCTCCCAAAAGGATAGCTCTATTTGCCCAGGTCTATTTGGAGGATGTGGGCTAAGTGCTCCGAAGAATTTAAAGTCACAGTGGATGTCCTGAAAGGCATTTTTTTTCCTTATAGTTTTGAACCGTACTAACTGACCCTGTCATTAACAGCTGGAAAACTGCAATTATGCAGTGGAACTGGGAAAGAATGAAGCCAAGTTTTCGCTTGTTGGAATTGCTGGGCAAGATCTGAATGAAGGAAACCGTACACTCACACTGGCCTTGATCTGGCAGTTGATGAGAAGGTATGACAATCAAACACAAGCCTATGAGTGTTTTGGTATACTCAGTTTGCATAGTAGAGAAGGTTCTACAGGCTATGACTTTTACATTCATCTATTTGTATATATATGCAAAGACAGAGTAACCTTTTGCTCACTCCTAGTTAGAGATGCGATCATGAAGTACATTATCTTGTGGGCAAGGCCATTACATTCAGTTCATGCAGAAGATTATTATTGTTGCTATCTGTATAGCATGAATAAGTGTTCACTGTGTGGAACAGATAAAAATAAGATGAAAGGTCTCTGTATCAGGAAATGGGGAGAATGTACTGGAAAAAATGAACTGATGCAGAAGTGAGGGGTTCTGTAATCTGCTCTGTGGAGTGGGTGCAACTGAGTAGCTCTTCCCACTTCAATGTAATTTTGTGTGTGTGTTTATGTGTGTGCACATGTTTTTAAGAGCTTCATAATCAGGTGTAAAGAGACCCAGTGATTAGGAGGTGAATACAGACTAAATTCAGTCTAAAAGCAAGGTATAGGTTTATCAGGGAGATAATTAACCTCGGGATGTGGTGATTAGTTGCCATCAGTATGGGATGTCTTTCCAAGATGTTTGCTGTCATATAAGCAAAATATTCTAGGCTTGTGTTTATGCAGAAAGTCATCTTAGATGAGCATAACAATTCCCTTCTGTCCTTCAAATTAGTGATTATTTTTTAAACACTGTGAGAATGAGTCATTTACACTAAGATCCGCTAATTGGGACCTTTTAGGGATTTTGAGTGTCAAAAGCTTTTGACACTACCAAAACAAAGTTTAGAGAATTGGGAATGAATTAGACCCATTAGATGAAATAACATGTTACAATATAATTTATATATAATGTGTATGTATGGCAGGGGCGGATATCAGGTAGCAGAGGACTGTTGGGTTTGTCCAAGTCAAGCCGCACATATACAGGGTGGTTCTGATGTTGTGTCAGAATTTGAGCAGACACAGGTGTTTGGGCTTCCTTGTTAAGGTACACACTGAACATCCTTGAAGACATTGGTGGTGGAGAGAAGGTCAATGATGAAATCATTGTCAACTGGGTAAATGAAACACTGACTGCAGCTGGGAAGAATTCAACCATCTCCAGTTTCAAGGTACATTTTTTTATTAGGAGTCTCTGCTTAGGAATCTCCTACTCTGTATTTTTGTATGTATGCTATATTCAGTGTGTGCATATGTATATATATGTTCATACTCACACACTGTATTATTATATAATTAACTTCATAGCAGGATTATTTTTCCTTCCCTTTTAAGAGCATGTCCAGATATAGAGATTTTGTTGAAAGGTGCTTATTATGAAAAGATCTCTGTAAAGATCTAAATGGTATTCGGCTGAGCTGCCTACTGCTCTTGAGCCTAGCCTTTGGCTTTCTGGGAGACCTGTTTTCCTGTTATTGCATCTAACCATATTTTTCACCTATGTAGGATGGCAAAATCAGCACCAGCATGCCTGTCCTGGATCTCATTGATGCCATTCAACCGGGATCAATCAAATATGACCTCTTGAAAACAGAGGACCTGAATGATGAGGAGAAACTTAATAATGCTAAGTACGTTCACACCGAGTGGCAATTAACACGGGCTACCTGCTAAGGCTTGCCTAACTCTGTCTTTGGAAACTGCTCCGTTATTGTTCTTGTCTGACACAACTTCAACTGAGAAGTATCTCTGAAGTTAGAAGTATATAGGCTAGGAGTTAGGCAGTATAAAAAGCTATCAGTGGAAATGAAGTTTATAATGTTATATTTCCTGCTTTATAATTCCCTGGATGGGCTCAAAACCACTTGGCTTCACAAGCTCCTATTTTCTATTATTAAATTTAAAATTCTTTCAGAGACAGGGAACAATGCCAAACATAGAAAGCCGCAGAAACCAGTGATTAGAGGTCATGGGCATACCTCTTTGGTCACATACAGGTGAAACAAGTATTTAAGGGAGAAGGGGGAGGACAGGACTCAGGCCTGAAAAACTGTTTTGATGGATGGAAGTATTGATTTTTTTCTGAGTGCAAAAAAATTCCCTGTCAGAGAGCCAGTCCTGGGGGCATCTCCCTTTCCTGTCACAGTTATACAGGTCACCTCCCTGTCTAATCATCAGTTTAACTTCTCCTTGCTGTGTGGCAACTACAAAGGGGAGGAGGATGATAGTAATTCAGTTGGATCTGCCTTCTCCTTTTCATCCTTGTGAATTTGTATATTTACAAAGCTTGAGCAGCAGAGATTGAGAGGGAGCTAGACCAGAATGGCGGGTTGTTAGGATAATCTTTCAGGGCATGGGAGACTAAATGTGTTTCATACTAGATTTTGACTTGCAGTCTCCCATGCCCCATATAATCAGTGCTCTAACCATCAGGGAACATGCTGTATCATTTACTAGAAATGTAGTTCTTGATGAACCCAGTTTGTATATTCCAATAGACAAGCTTAATTTTGATGAACTGGTAGAAGAGTTCCCAACCTGCTTTGGTAGTGATCATGAAAACTTCTTAACAGAGGTGAAAACTACTTAACAGAGTGCAACTGCATTAATATATTTCTTTGTTTCCCCCCTCCCCTCCCCCCTGCAATGCAGATATGCCATCTCTATGGCGAGAAAAATTGGAGCAAGAGTATACGCCCTTCCAGAAGACCTGGTTGAAGTAAAACCCAAAATGGTCATGACTGTGTTTGCTTGCCTTATGGGAAAAGGCATGAAGAAAGTCTAAAGCACAAAAGACTTGTACCAATGGCTGGTATTCACCCTTTTGATTCCCTCAAACTGGATGCTGTTCTCTGTATCAAGGAAATATGCAGGTTACTCATGCTTTTTAGCATGTTAGACAAGGTTCCAGGTCATATAAAAGTTGACATGTGTATCCAGGAAATGTTTTGTTTTGAACAGCAATACGTGCTTCATTTCTTTGCCATATTTTCCACTTTGCTAGATGTAACCCTTTCATATACCTGAATAAGTTTTCACCAGAACCTATACATATCCTTTTATTAATGGACACCAAGGTTATCTGTCAAAGATTACCTGGAAATCTTCATCCTGGAAGGTACAGGCAGCTTTTAGGATTATGAAATGTTACATACTGCTTCTGCCTGAAAGTGTGTTCATGCTTCTGGTAGTATTTCTGCCATACTCTCCTTCAGTTTGCACCTGGGATTACAGAAGGGGTTTCCCCAAGCCAATGCAAGTATTAGTGACTATATTTTTGGAATGGTAGAATCCTCTTAGGAAACTCTTGTGGAAACAGAAAAGTGTTTGGGGCCTGCTTTGTGTTGCTGGTATGTGACCTGAGCAGTAACTTTCCCTGCAAGTTATGCCTCTGCCGTCACTGGCATTATTCACAGAATACATTACTCCTCACTGAAAAAAACATATTGTAACCTGGTCCTCCAAGAACACCCTAGCTCTAGAACCTTTGCAAGGAGTGGTCTCCAAAGGATAATTCATTTTTATGCCATAATACACTTAAGCAGACTGCAAAGCATGTTTGAAATGAAAACCATGTTAACGAAACTAAGGGGGTATACTCAGTTAGTAGCAATAATAAAACAGAGATAAGAAGTGAACCAAAGGGACGCAGAGTGACATATTTATGTGCCGAATAAAAATTAAACTCTGTTAACTTTACAGACTTGGACTCAAAGGGCCATGGCCCTGATTCAGCAAGGCATTTAAACATGTGCTTCCCATAATGAAACACATACCTGAATGTTTCACTGAACCTGGGCCGGAATACTGAGACGAATCAACATAGCTTTACAAGTAATAAGGCTCTGTCAATTTACCTCAGTCAGGAATCTAGCCCCATTTGTGGATAGTTGGTGGGACATATTTGCACTGAATCTCTTCTCTGGTATGAGTCATTTACTGTTCTGGCTATTATGTGGAATCTACTGTGGTGAAATGCAGAAGGAAGGAATTTTGCCTTAATGCAATCTCGTTGACACGGTCTCCGTGTCCCTCCTCCCTCCCCTCCAGCCCCTTCAGAATTGCCTTAATGAAGAACCAATATCCAATGATGTGAAAAGCTTCTCCAAATAAAATGTTCTATAAAGCAAAACATGCAGACTTTGCTTTCAGTAATGGACATACTAATGGGGAAGTATGTATCATACAGCTGCGATAGGGATGTATTTCAGAACAAACACACTGGGCTTGCTGAGGACCTATTGTACACATTGTTACTGAAACCATAGACTGCGGAAGTGGGAAGAATATTTCTGAGGTGGTTTCTGTACATGCCACTCTGAGCCACTGCTGAAGACAGGTCACCAGGCTGGGCTGATCCAGTACCATTTTCCTCATCTGTCACATTACCCATCATCTACTGCTGCTGCTCCTCTACCTGCAAACTTTTCTTCTTCACATATTATGTAATGAAAATGTGCCACCCGGTTTCTGTACTAGTGATCAGATCCTACTCCTGATCAGATCAGGCTACCTTATTTCTCTTATGGACCTATATACTTATTTAATACAAACTGGGAAAGAAATAGGGACCTAAGATCCACCCCATGTGGTCACAATATTTTCATAGCTGTCAGAGAAGGAGAACGTTTGTAAAAGGTGTTACAAGAAGCAGATGTCACCCCAACCTTTTACTCATTAAGGGGAAAATATCAGAGGGATGGCCCCTACACTGCTAATCCTCTTTCTGGATGTAGGACCTGCTGTTGCCATGCAAAAGGGGTGGCACTGAAAATGAGGTATTAATGTTTCCTTATGTTGTCTGACTTGGGAGTCCAGCTGGTGGTAAACAGGAGAGAGGAATCCACAGGCAAAAAATGTGACCTTAGCATCTCCCTTGGAATTGCCCACATATTTTGTATGTATGTGTGTGCATGTTTGCACACTGCAGGGGACATTTTAGGCTGAACAGACAATGTGGATCTTAAGTGGGCAAAGTAATTGGCGGTGGGAGGGGATCTGGCTATTCTTTTCTGCTCTTTCCACTTTGGTGTGTGCTTGTTTTTGAAAGATCCTGAGTACTGGTGAAGTAATCATCTTAGTCTTGGCTGTTCATTGGACTCCACTGAAAATCACTTATAAGACTCGCTCTCTTCCAGTGAAACCTAGTAATTAGGGGTTTGCACACACTCCTGGAAAAGCACCATGTTCAAGCAGAGATGTGCGTGAAGAGCTCCTCCAGGTACCCCACCACAGGAAGATGACCTTGATCAAGACCTCAGGGGTAGACGTGAGGGATGAAGTAGGCAACAAACAGGAGATGGTAGCAGTACAAGGTGGGATGGGGGGGCTCTCTTGATCCCAAATGAATGTTGGTGCTTGCTATTCCCAGAGGGAAGAGGGGGCTTCAGACACAGTATTTCCCATTCACAGGCTTTTAGCAACTCTTCTCTCCATGTTGCTTTTGCGGGGGGGGGGGGGGATTTTTAGAGGAGGCTGGGAAAGCAGCCTTTCACACATCATGCATTTCATGTAGGCAAGATTTAGGTCTTCGGGGGTCCTGGAGAGCGAAATCTGGCTCTGGTGAGGGGCTATACGATATGTGCTGTTATTAAAAATGTGTTTTGCAGAAGGAGCTGCTTTCTTCTCCTCCTCACTTACAGCCCTGGGGCCAGGCACCCTGCCATACGGCCCTCCCCATTGCTACTGCTCCGTCCCCAGGCTGCGTTTTAGGGCACTATCTCTGAAGCCCAGCCTGAAGCTCTGTACCGGCTGTGACCATCCTCTCACCAGCCCTAGCACCAATGCAACAGGGAGAGCTAACCACAAGGTGGCAGTGAATCTATCTTGAGCTTCAGAGGCTGGCATGGGTGACTATAGCCACACAGCTCTTAAAACACTCTCCTCCTGGAAACGGTGAAAAAATGAGATATTTAACCCTGAGCAAAATGCTAGCACCTGTCAGTGTGCAAAAGGGAATAAGCTCTGTTGGCAGGGATAATATAGTAAACATTTTACCAGATCTTCATCTCTATCTCTATAATCTTCTGTGAAATATAAAACTGTCATGGACCTGAAGATGTGGGAATAGCTGCATTCTGGTAGAGGAATATAAACATTTTTTCTATGGGCTTGAGGTTATGCTTTCATGGACTGATAATAGTGGTCTGTAAAAAAGATCTTAGTGATGACAGAATCCATGACAAACTGATCACAAAAAACAGGGATCTGGAACTTTTTGCTGTCACTTTTCTCCAACATTTCCATCACCCTTAGAGGGGGCAGCTGTCTTTAGGATCACTCCAGAAACATGGGGGCTTTGTAAACGCTTTCATTATTGATTTTCATTGCACAATTCATCATAATTTTCAAAGCTTCAAAAAGGCTTAGACATTTGTACAAATAAGAATAAAGCATCGTTGGTTAGAGTAGCTAGGAGAAAGTCATGAGAGCAATCAATCCACATGCTTCAGGGTAAAATCTGATCACCATATGGAGTCAGAAGGAAATATCCTCCATGGAGTAGTAGAGCGTAATTAGGTGCATGATGAGAATTTTACACCTTGCTGTAAATCATCTATCCTGGCTACTTTTAGAAAGAGGACAGCAAATGGCACGGCTGTCTGCTGTGCTCTAGTGCAGATACAGCCATGTTTTGACTTCCTCCAGAGATGGAGTTGAATGAGAATCCCAGCCTTACACCACTCGTCCTCCCAATTGCAGCTTATTTCTGCTGTGAGCCAGATCAGAGGTTCAGGTCCCGGTTTCTAACACTGCCTAACTGTGCAGTATCTCAGGTCTGGGCCCTGCTTAGAAAATGGGACCTTATCTCTGGCAGATTGCTGCAGAACCCACCAGAGCAACAGCTACAGCTATGTACAGCTTGGTGGAGCAAACAGCTTCCTCTGGCATCCTGGTGCCATTGACATTCCAGTCTTGTTCAACTTCTTCATCAATGACCTGGATGAAGGCACAGAGTGCACACTCAGCAAGTTTGCTGATGATACAAAACTGGGAGGAGTGGCTGATACGCCAGAGGGCTGTGCTGCCATTCAGAGAGACCTGGACAGGCTGGAGAGCTGGGCGGAGAGGAACCTCCTGAAGTTCAACAAAGGCAAGTGCAGGGTCCTGCACCTGGGGAGGAATAACCCCATGCACCAGTACAGGCTGGGGGTTGACCTGCTGGAAAGCAGCTCTGCTGAGAAGGACCTGGGAGTGCTGGTGGACACCAAGTTAAGTATGAGGCAGCAATGTGCCCTTGTGGCCAAGAAGGCCAATGGTATCCTGGGCTGCATCAGAAAGAGTGTTGCCAGCAGGTCGAGGGAAGTGATTCTCCCCCTCTACTCAGCCCTGGTGAGGCCACATCTGGAGTACTGCGTCCAGTTCTGGGCTCCCCAGTACAAGAGGGATGTGGCACTACTGGAGCAAGTCCAGCGAAGGGCCACAAAGATGATTAGGGGACTGGAGCATCTCTCTTATGAGGAAAGGCTGAGAGAGCTTGGCCTGTTTAGCTTGGAGAAGAGAAGGCTGAGAGGAGATCTTATCAATGTGTACAAGTATGTGAAGGGAGGGTGTCGAGAGGATGGGGCCAGACTCTTTTCAGTGGTGCCGAGCGACAGGACGCGAGGCAATGGGCACAAACTGAAACACAGACACTTCCATCTTAACATGAGGAAAAACTTTTTCACTGTGAGGGTGACAGAGCACTGGAACAGGTTGCCCCGAGAGGTGGTGGAGTCTCCTTCTCTGGAGATATTCAAAAGCCGCCTGGATGCAATCCTGTGCAATGTGCTCTAGGTGACCCTGGTGGAGCAGGGGGGTTGGACTAGATGATCTCCAGAGGTCCCTTCCAACCTCAGTGATTCTGTGATTCTGTGATTCTGTGATCTTTCACACCCACATGCTGGGTCAGTACTGTGACTTTCCAGGCTCACTGCCTTCTGCTTCTGGCAGCCTCCTCAGACATCTGAAAAACGGACTCGTCAAGGTTTGGGAGCCTTCTCCTCCAAGCTGCTCAGTCTCTTTAAGTACTTTTCAGCCAAGCAAACAAGAATAGCAGCAGAGAGTAGCATCCCTGAATGCATGAGCCTTATTGCCTGTGGCTGAAAAGTCAAAGTTAAAATTTGTACACAGTTGTAAGTAGCTGCTCATTAAGCAAGCCAGTGAAGAGGGGAGCTCTGCATATTGGTAAGGTGATGTCTGTTGATTGTATATATATGTGTGTGTGTGTGTGTATATAAATAGTTTAGTGCAGGCAAACTTAACTCTGAATTAGGACCAATTATTTGGTTGGTTGGTATTATTTTTATCAATTATTTGAACATTCTCATTATATTCTTTTTTTTTTTTTACATAGGCAGTTCTGGCCTATCATTGGGACAATCATGTCATTCTCATGATGGTTCCTTTGCTGTTCAGTAAGCAACACATAGCTGCAAGTTTTAGTTTTTATTAAGTAAAATAACTATTTTTAAAGTGTTGTTTTTAATTGCAGTTTATTCCCTGCTCACGAGCTGATCACTTTTTAAAGACAACAATGTCCTACAGAAAACTTTATTTGCTCCCGAAGTCCAAGCTACTATTGTTTGCAAAGCGTACTACAGATCCACAATAAATTGTCCAAAGCCTGCAAGGCCTAGAATACCCATAGGTCACATGTTCACCAGTAAAGAGATGTCTGAAATTTGTGAAAAGGGCAGAAAACTGCATAACTGATCATGCATATAGGCACTGAACTCCTTCAAGGCCAGACATTCATTTAGTGCATGTGTTAAGGATTTAAAGGAGTACAGCAATGAATAATCTATAAACACACAAAGCATGGAGAGAAATCCCGCATGGATCCACCTGGAAAATCTCAAAGCAGGTGACTGACATGCACGGTTCTGCTGAGATGCACACAGGCAGAAAAGCAATAACCCATTGCCATCAACACCATTACGATGTCCTAGCTCTTCACCCTGGTTAAGCAAACCAGGTATCCCAGACCACATGCTGGTTTGTCACTGAGAGGGGAAATGTCTTCTGACCAGTCCTGTGAGTATCTTTGCCCCTCAGTAAGATGCTTTCCCTTGCTTTTGCAGCTGTAGAGCAGCACATCCCACATGTGTGGGAGGTGGTGGATAGGTGTTAGCTGCATCAAGCTTTCCATGCCTTCTCCCCAAGAGCTGTGTCTGCTTGGGTGCTAGTGAAATACTCCTGTGCTTAAGTAACACGTCCAGTGAAAGGCTTGATCAGCCACATTAGCAAAAAGTAATCAAGATTTCTGAGGAGAGATGTGGGCCCTCACCACCGGCCATGGCTCCGCAGCTTGTTGCACTATCAAATCATGTTTCACACTAGGAAAATCTGGCCATGGTGTCCTGGCACATTGCAGTCATGATCTCTCCCGGGCCAACACAGGGCAGTGCTCCTGACGTGGTGACCAGACCTTGCAGAACACAGAAAGTGCCTCTTCCTAGTGAAGAACTCCCAAAATTTGCTGCTGGGGCCAAATATTGGGAACATAGGTTCTGCTAATTGTAGAGTCTGTTAACTGTGCTAATGGGACCTTGTGCTGTCAAAAAACTCCTGTGGCTTGCCAGGCCTTAACAATGTGTGGGATCAACCCACTAAAAATGAGTTGGGCCTCTGCCATTCCAACTTTCACCTGTCCTTGCTGACCTAGTGGTATCTGCCCAGGAGCATCTGGAGACTGTGAGTTTCAGATGACAGTAGATGAAAAAATTCTTGTAAGGTTATGTCCCTCTGCACTTCTTGGACAAGCTCTGGGCAGGGAGGCACCCAGCAACGTGATAGAAATTCCTGTTTAGGCTATAGTGATCTTGTAAAGGTTTGGAAATGATACCCCAAACAGGAATCTCAGGGCTTTCAGAGCGTGGTCCTTGGATGCAGAATACATAAGCTTTCAGTATGGATCCCCCCAGCTGTCAGGAGACTGTCGCGGTCCGCGGGAGTGACGGGAAAGAATCATACGCATTCACAGAATGCAGGTTCAATTCCAACTTTATTCGGCAATTTGCCCATCTTATATATGTTTGTGCAGTCGTACACTTTGCTAGGCCAATCACCATGCAGATTATGTCACAGGTAGCCAATCATGGCACCGATCACGCACGCAGCGATCATGCCTTGTACCTTGCTACTTATTTAGCAAAGCTATCTTACCCTTAACCTTGGTTCCCACTGGCTTCTGCTAGTTTATCTGTACTTTCTCAGGATGTATCATTTCCAGCTGCGCCAGTGTCCTTGGTAAAACTACTTCAAAGCACGTAGCAGTGGCTACAGCCTGAGGCCTAAGGCTTCAGCAAATTTAGCTACTAATGCTAAGCAAGTTGTGCTAAGCAATTAATCCTAAACAGTGTTAGTTCCATGCTCTATATCTCATATAGATTATTGTTCTGAAGCACCGCAAGGGCCCCAACACTTCCCCCTCTTCTTTCAAATAATAGATCAACCATTTTCTGTACCCGAGCTAGGATGCATTGTAGTATACAAGGCCCACAAATCAATGGGAACATACCCACGACACCTACGGTAATCAGCTGTTTTAGTCCAGCCGCCAACCAGGGCCCTATGGCAAGCATATTCAACCAATCAAACAGTCCCCACAAGTTTTCACCATCATCTTCTTGCAGTTGTTTTGTTAACTCCTTCAATTTTGCAATGCTTGTATGTACTGACTCAGAATGATCACTCAGGTTCATACAACACATTCCTTCAAAGTCTTGACGGCCATGGCCTTGGGCCAATAGCAAAAAGTCAATTGCAGCCCGATTTTGTAAGGTGGCATATCTAATTGAATCTACGTCTGTTAATAAGGCACTTAAAGCAGCACTAGTGGCATTTGCTTCTTTTGCAAGCCAGCATCCTAATCTGTTAAGTTGTGATAAAGCATGAGCAGTCCCTATTCCTGCAAAAATACTACTCAAGATACGTTCTGCTGGATTCCAAAATTCTACGTTACTATCGCAACCTGACATAAAGCTGTGGGTGGATCGCTTTGCTCGAAGATGGACCGTTCCATCAATTAACCATTTTTCGGGATGGAATATTGTCAAAAGTCCAAAGATACATGGTCCCCCCACAGCTTTACCTGGTACGCCTTTCCAGGCTCTCTAACCACAAATTAAGAATATCTTAGCAGCCAACCCTATGGGTTGTGGTCCAGGTGTTATTTGACCTGAGGTGGTGTGATTACACCATACAGGTGTATTGGCATAAATGCCTGAGGGAGATTCATCAACGTCCCCCTCTTTGGTAGGTGCCCTTGCAGTATAATTTAGATAAAAGCAGACTGCAGCCTGTGTAATTCCCAATAAGTCAAGTTCTTGTGGCTGCAGTGGCAAGGCAGGAAAATTGTGTACATTGTGCATATTGTTATACCATGTGGAAATATTCCACTCCTGTGTCTCCATTCTGCATCACACCACCACCATTTGGGCTGAAGTGTACCTGGCGCACTACAATTTGTTAACACAGTATCATTGTAAAGAGACCCCATGCGCTGTATATCAAAAGGAAGTCCGGTCAAGCAAGTGTGGAAAGGGTCTGACGGCATCGTCATTGATAAACAAGGTGTCCGTATTGGTTACATTCGCAAGAGTCACCCGGATGTTGCCACGTTTCCAGGTGCCTGGTCCGACGGGCGTGCTTGTTGCTCCGAGGATGAGGCAACATAAGGTCATACACGTCGCGATGGCACCCATCGTAACCGAGTTCCTGTAGAAACACAAGCATTTCCCCTCCCCCAGGTTATCAGTTCCATTGGTCCCACCCATTGGCTGGAAACCAAGTCTTTGACCAAAACTGGGGGCTTTTGTATTGATCTCATGTCTGTGGCTTGCTGACGTTCGAAATTATTATGACCTGTTTCATCACAATTCAAAAAATTAAGGACATATAACGCTTTGTGTAGTCATTCTTGTGGGGTGAGCAGTGTCTCCCCCTTTTTTTGTTTTTGTAGCATGTCTTTCAGGCTGCGGTGTGACTGCTCAACAATGGCTTGGCCGGTTGGGGAGTGGGGTATGCCTGTTACATGAGAGATGCCCCATGTATTGAGGAATTGACGTACACGGCCTGAGCAATAGGCTGGGCTGTTATCCGTTTTGATGGTTGTTGGCACCCCCAAGACCGCAAAGCAGGCAAGCCAATGGCAAGTCACATTCCTAGCCTTTTCACCAGTGTGGGCGGTGGCCCACAAAAATCGAGAATGGGTGTCGACTGTGACATGTACATATTTAAGATGACCAAATTCTAAAACATATGTAACGTCTGTTTGCCCTAATTCATTAGCCTTTAAAACTCTAGGGTTCGCCCCTTCCTTTGAAGGCATTGGGGCGAACTACTGACAGTCTGAACAAGACAAAAATAATGTCTCTGGCCTGCTGGATGGGTAGCTGAAACTGCCTCTTCAGCGAGCAGGCGTTTTGATGAAAGAAGGAGTGAGACAGTCTGGCTTGTTCCAGAAGGTTGGGTACCACCGCTGGCATGGCTGCAGCATCAGCACGTCGATTTCCCTCAGCGATGGGTCCGGCCAGGTCCGTGTGTGAGCGTACATGTAAAACGTAAAAGTCATGCTTTCTGTGATTAATAAGAGTCCAAAGAGCATAAAGTTCTGCAAAGAGCAATGGATTGGAGATCTCACGGAGAAAGGAGGCCTCCAACCTTTGCACAAGGCCTGCGGCATAACAGGAATCAGTAACAACATTTACAGGTTCATTGGCACAAAGTTCAAAAGCCATACGGATGGCCACCATCTCCAGTACCTGTACCGACCCTCGTTCCTGTGTACGTACTGTTGTTTTCCATTGTTGCATGACAGGGTCCTGCCACATGATAGCAGCCCTTTTAGACCTGCCCGAAGCATCGGTGAAGACAGTTAAACCAGGAACTGGGACAGGGCGACAGCGACTAGGGGTAGGCTGCCAGCCTCTGCCCATAACCTGTGCCGAGGATAATGGATGGAAAGCTGTCCAGTGAAATCAGCAAGGGCGATTTGAAAACCCCAATCTTCTGAAATTTACCAGTTCAAATTGTCTGTAGTGGCTGGGATATAAATAACTTCAGGGTCACAGCCATTCATGGTTTGCAGTCTCTCCCTGCCCTTAATGATAAGCTTAGAATACATTTCTGTAAGAGTCCATAAGTTTTTCGGTGGAGTATGTTACAGAAAAATCCATTCCAAAATGTGCAAGGGATCTGTGCTTTTTGTATCCCATCAAAGTAATACTGCAAAAGGCTGGAAGCTGTTGGCAATCAGAGCTAAATAAAAAGGCAATGAGAAGTCATGTCGCCAACTCTGGCATTCCTCCAGAGCACGGGCACATAACTGGAGTGCCTTTCTCGCTTCAGGTGTCAAAGTTTGAGTGGAGGTTAGGGAGGTGTCCCCTTTGAGCTTTTCAAAAAGGGGGTGTAGCAGTTCCGTGGAAAGTCCTAGCACTGGTCAGAGCCAATTAATGGCTCCTAATATTTTTGTAGGTCATTAAGCATGACAATATCGTTTAATTGCAGTTGGACTGGCTGCAATTACAACAAGAAGTGAAGGAAGAGAATTAGAGCCATTATCTCTGAGGGTCATAGTCAAAAGGTTGTAGCATTACTTTGAATTTGAGGTCGGTGGGCAGATCGAGCACCAGGATCTGCTCGTGCTCAGCCCGAGCCCCGGCGGCCGCCATCTCACTCGCTCGCTACCGCGGGGGGGGAGGAGCGGGAGGGGGAGGCGGGGAGGAGCGGGAGGGGGAGGCGGGGAGGCCGGGCAGCAGCTCGGTGCTGGTGCTGGCGCTGAGGGGCGGCCGCCGCGTCGCGCCCCCCCCCCCCCCCCAGCGCGGTGCTGCCCCACAACGGGAACATCCTTTTTTTTTTTTTTCTTTTTTGTTCCCCCTTGCTCGTACATCTGAGCAGCCAGTGCAGCGGCAAGGGATTCGGTGCTGTGGTGTATAGAGCCTACGCTTTGACAAGCCCGCACCATCTCTGCAATAGTGCAAGTTGCTCGGTTCTTAATCGCCTGCAAGGCTCTCGCACAGTCAGCATTCGCATTCTCAAAAGCGAGCTGCCTCAGCAACAGTGCCCGAGCCTCCTCATTCTCAATCTGCCGCTCAGTTGCTGCATATAACCAATCAACAAATGCAGGGTACGGGTCTGTAGGTCCCTGTAATACTTTTGCAAATGACAAACTTGAATCGGCGTTTGTACCTGTCAGTCCGCGCAAGGCTTGTAAAACGAACTTTGCAATCCTCTCATATGTTTCTCTATTATATTCCGTCTGGGTTGCTGGATCCGCATGCAGCCCCTCTCCAGCCAATTGGTTATAGCCTACTCCTTGTCCGTTATTCAAGTTATCAACCGCCTGTACGGGACATTTGTCTCGAAAGTCCGAAAGCCACACAGCATACTGAGTGTTAGTCAAATCCATTTTCATTAACGCTTTCCAGTCACAGGGAGTCATCATATACGTAGTAGAAAGTGCTTCTAGGAATGTGATAGTATGAGTAGATTGAACTCCGCTTTCTTTTACCAATTTCTGCAGTTCCTGCCACTTATTCAAAAACACCAGCAAAGAGGTGGGCCCCAGAATCAGTTCGGCAAGGGCGCGGATGTCGCTTGGCACTAGGTTTTGATATTTCACCAGGGCTCTCAGCTGCGCTTGCACTTGGTGGTTGTTTATCCCGTACTGCATTACCAACTGTTGCAGCTTTGTTACCACTTGCCAATCCAGAGGCTCCCACCTCGTCTGTCCCTGACCCGTGGTCACGACCGGGGCTACTATAGGGAAAAACTGCATGTCCCCAACCAGTTCAGCATTCTGAATGATCCCGCGCCACCTTTTTGCCATGTCAAACTCAGGGTCCCTAGGTGGCAGGGCTTTCTCCGGTGCTCTCGGTAAACGGTCCAAAATCGTTCGATACTCCTTTTGTGTTAAAGGGTTTTTTTTCCAGGCTTGCAGATGCTGCTCCGCCTGCTCAAGGGACCACGTCCCTTTGAGTACGTTGGTAATCACCCAGTCTCTGGGGGCGATCTCTTGGTTCTCCTGGGATCCGCCGGCAGGATCCCCGGAGAACCGTTCCTCAACCGCTTTCAGGCCGTCCACAATGGCCTGATGCACCTTCTTATACGCCTCCCTCACATGCGCCTTTTTCTACCCCCTATCCAGCCTCCTCATTTCCTCCAACAGTTCCTCCATTTTTTTTTGAATATTCAGTCAGATCAACGCTTTCCTCCTCAGGTAATGGCACAGCGGCCGGATCCACTTCCATGGGGGGAGTGGACGGCTCAGGGGGGGCAGCAAAGGTGTCAGCAACGTCCCCTTTCTTGTACGGTGGCAAGTCCTCATATCCTGTGCCAGTCCCCCAAGCCTCCCGCTCTAGCTTAGAGAGAGGTGCCGCACATGGCGGGGAGGGCTCATCTATCACCGAGGGCCCCCCCGAGGATGGTGTATCAAAGATGGGCACCGCGCACTCCGCTCCCTCGTCCTCATTCCCCGGCGAAAGTGCCGCCGCAGGGGGCTCCGCCTGCAGTGCCCTCCGTATGGCGGCGGTCGCCTGTGCCTCCCCGTGCAGCTGTTCGATCATGAGCCGCACGTCTCGATATGTTTTGGCCAGACGCCTGGCCTCTTTTTCTCCTGTCTGGATGGATTCCCACAGTTCCTTCCCAACCTTCTTCCAGGCTTCCGCGCTAAAGACCTGGCTGGACTCCCGTAACAAACCGTGCCGCCTTCCCCACCACAGCAAGTCCACCAGCGCCTGGCGCTCCACCTGGCGCTCTGTTTGTGCTGCCACTTGTAACAATTTTTCCAACGTGGCCTTTTCTACCGCTGATACAGCGTTTCCCATACCGCCCGCCGCCTCACAAGGGCGCCTGACTCACCGGTCAGAAGAGTTGCGTAGCTACGACTTTTCTTTTCCCGTCTTTTTTCAGACGGCCAGGCTCGTTTTCCCCGGGCACGAGCCTCCCGGGCGGTATCCACTCCCGTTACTCGAACTCTTAGCAAAGCCAGCTTCTCCTCCGCAGTATCATGTCGGGGTCGCCAGATGTCGCGGTCCGCAGGAGTGACGGGAAAGAATCATACGCATTCACAGAATGCAGGTTCAATTCCAACTTTATTCGGCAATTTGCCCATCTTATATATGTTTGTGCAGTCGCACACTTTGCTAGGCCAATCACCATGCAGATTATGTCACAGGTAGCCAATCATGGCACCGATCACGCACGCAGCGATCATGCCTTGTACCTTGCTACTTATTTAGCAAAGCTATCTTACCCTTAACCTTGGTTCCCACTGGCTTCTGCTAGTTTATCTGTACTTTCTCAGGATGTATCATTTCCAGCTGCGCCAGTGTCCTTGGTAAAACTACTTCAAAGCACGTAGCAGTGGCTATAGCCTGAGGCCTAAGGCTTCAGCAAATTTAGCTACTAATGCTAAGCAAGTTGTGCTAAGCAATTAATCCTAAACAGTGTTAGTTCCATGCTCTATATCTCATATAGATTATTGTTCTGAAGCACCGCAAGGGCCCCAACAGGAGACCAATCCCACCATGCTGGGGTGGAGCAGCCATACAAAGGCATTGCAGCTTTGCCGTGGGTCCACAACTGCAACACCGAGAGTGCACTGCAGGGAAGCTCTCCTCTCCCCTTCCCCATCCCTGGATGAGTAGGGAAAAAGGTGAGTGCCCATGTGGATGCATTTGTACAAGAGCTGCTCCGCTGGGACACTGATGAGTCCCTCTGCAGTGTGGATCTGCTTCTGCTTACAGATGCTCGGCACGTGCCAAACAGATGTGCCTTCCAAGGTGGGGACCCTACCAGCCCAGAGGGCTGAATGAAAGGGGGCACGAGCTTTGCTCTGTGGAGCATCTCTTCACCATGGCTCCAAAGAGGTCCCAGCATCCTCCAAAAGCCCAAAGGGAAGGGCCCATTCTTCCAACCTCTGCCAGATGCCAGTCCAAGCAAGGTGGGCATGTATAGACAGTGCAGAAAAGAGCAGCAAACACTGCCAAAGTGCTGTCACAGGCAACTAGTGGCACTATCCAGGGCTACTTGTATTGACGTATATCTATATGTATATGCACAGAAAGAGAGCGAGAGGTGCATGCATCCCCTCTCTTGCACATTAGCTGAAGTGTGCTCCTTGTGCGTGGTACCTGAAATACCTCTCTGAAGAGCTCAGAAGCTCTGTCTGGAGTGCTCCTGTGGCTCCCCTTTGATACACCTCTTTGTTTAATAAACTTTATTTTGCTTTACAAGTGCTGGTTGTTAAAATACTGGCAAATAAATCAATAGCTCCAGGCAATGAGAAAACATGAGTCCCTTGGAGAACATATTGTTCAGTGAAAGTTGATAACAGGCCTACAGGAAACAGAGCTAAAGAGGAAAGTGTTCAGCCAGTGCGGACACCTCACCTCCCTGAGCAAACAAATACAATTTGGTCCTGAAACGTTATAGTGTCTTCCTCCTTGTCAAGGTGGTACACTACTGAAAAAGCTAAATGGTAAAGAAAGTAGATTAAAAAATGAATAAATTAGATTTGGGGTAACTGATTACTCAAGAACACAAAGTGATCATGTATTTTCAGCCACTGTTCATACCCATTAGCCAAGATTTAAGCATACTGCTTTCACAGCACACACCCTGTGATGAGAGGTTCATTTTCTGCCAGGTTAACCCATCAGTTCTCGGTATAGGTAGAAATTTGATTTTCATCTTAGGGAACAATACAAGAGAGAAATGCCAGAACCATAGAAATTTAGAGATAGTCAAGAATTTCCTATTCCAGTGGTTTCATAGGCTGCAAAATTGCTTCCACAATGAAATGACAGAGGTTGATGACATTGGCCACGTATGTAAACGATCACAGTTTCCTACAGAGATTTATTGGTTCATGAATAAAGATGAGGAGCTGAGGTGTGGAGGGAGAAATCATTTATCAATTATATGCCTTGGAAAACTGAAAGATGATGCAAGCGTAACGGCTGAATGGGTTTGAAAGGGAGACTTCTAAATTGAGTTCTAATTCTGTTCTGCTGCATTCATAATAAAGAGCTGTTAAACTAATTGCATCCTTGTGTGGTTCACGAGTGACGGCACTGAGCTGCATTGCATAGCAAGCAACAGAGATCAGAGTTCAGTTAGATTTTAGTAGTCCTTTACATCATTTGAGAAGGATGCTAGCAGGTTACCGTTGTCCTCATCAATGGTGATAATGCACAAAAGAGGGCAAAAATCTGTAAATATTATTCAGGAGATTCATTTTGCATTTGAATCTGAATTTAAAGAGCCAAGAAGAACAACACAGACTCATTTGGCCTCTGTATGCTGCTTCAATCACATGGATCCATTGGTATGATTGCCAGTCCCTGGAGGGACTCATTACTGATTAACTGGAAATAACAGGAGGATCAAAACAACAGGAGAATATGCAAATCCCCAACAGGGAGAAGGATCTGACAGTGGCGTCTGCGATAAGAGCTGACCTTTCCCCACTCCTGCCCCATCTGTGTGCTTGTTAACAGGTTTATTATTATCAACAGACAGCACAAACTTCGCATGGGCCCTGGCATGTGGTGAGATACACAACTTGGATCTGAGAATCAATATAATAATGGCATCAGAAAGCTTTATATATACTGCCAATCCATAGTTCCTGCATCAGTAGTTCTCAGCAAAGAAAGTAAGAGATTATTTTATTAAAAACTAGGACCTGAGCATCCCCTTTGAAATAAAAGCCAGTGCAGACCCCAAAGCTACTCTAAAAGTTAACAGA
This sequence comes from Apteryx mantelli, assembly GCF_036417845.1. Classification (NCBI taxonomy): domain Eukaryota; kingdom Metazoa; phylum Chordata; class Aves; order Apterygiformes; family Apterygidae; genus Apteryx; species Apteryx mantelli. Next base: position 33,887,534 of record NC_089978.1, read on the forward strand.
AATCAGTGCAGATCAGACTGTCCCCTACTACTGCACAGGGTCTGCCACATCTGTTATGTGAGTAACACTTGCAGGCACCAGTTCAGCACAGCGCATGGTCTACTCAGTGTAGAAATAATAATTAATCCAGGTGCAGCAAAAACTCTGAACTGAGCAGGAACTCTTTGACCAAACAGTTCTTTGTCAGGGAATGCTGATTCATTAGAAGCAAAAAGGATTGCTGAAAAGGATTAGCTTTGATTAATTTCCCAATTAGAGAAAGATATATATATATATATATATATATATATATGTTCAAAAAAGGAAGCTTTCAAACTGCTAAAAGTTCCCCTTGCGACACTTCTCAAATATATAATTACATCTCATTTCCTCCTTTTCTTAAAAAAATGAAATTGCCTAGAAATGTGATTTAATTCTCAATAAAATGATGAAATGGCTTTGAAATCAAATCAAAACCAAACAACAGTTGAAATTATCAAAACCAAATGTTTTGATTAACCCAATTGTTTTTATTGTTGCCCCTCACAGTATTTTTTAAAACTGCATTTTCATTCATAGCTTAACTTAGAAAAACCTTCCAGGTTCTCAGAAATTTTTGAAGGGTAAGAAACAACTTACAGTTGCAGGTAGTGCAAGTGTATCTTAATTTATGACTTCTGTAGCCCAGAACACAGCAAATTGCTTCTGGCCATAACGAGCATCTCAAAGTGTCCGGGCCATGGTAGGAAGATAGAAGATAGGCAGAATCAATGGGATTCACTGGAATAAATGCAGCCTCCTACCTCCGAGCAAGTCACCCCAGCTCCAGTTCCCGTGAGTGAATAGGATCAGGCATTTCATTTCCCTCTAATTGAGATGTCTACAGGAGGTCAGATGAATTGCTCCCTAAAAGTGCCTATTTCTCTCCAGCGACGATGAAGGCAGTGCCGGATGACTCACTCAGGTATAGCAGTCTACACTGGAAACAGCTAACATCAGAGGAAATGAATCTTTCTTCCTTAAGTGGATGAGACGAGCGGATGGTAGGAATGTCAACATAAGTCAAAGGACAAGTGATAACCCCTAATAGTTTGGGGAAAGCGGGGGAGTTAATGCTTAAGTTTGGTGTCTAAATACACTACCATCCCTCTCTATTATGTCATTAGTTTTTTTTTTACTTATGTCTTGTCTATGCACAGCTAGGGTGCTCCTCAGCAACACACAAGGTTTCAGCAGTAATCAATGTATACTTGGTTGCCTATTATAGCAAACCTCAGCAATACAGTATAAATAGATCATATGAGGCAAGGAAATTTGATCCACTCTGAGATTGAACTGTCACAGAAATTGTCTTTGTGTGTGAAATGTGTGTCACATGGCATAAATATCCTTGGGAAAGGAGCCTCCATGCTTTCGAAAATCAGCCTGCTGCAGAGATGCTTATTGCCCAGGAACCTCAGTTCAGGCACCCAGATCTGAACAGTTTGGCTGCTGCTATTGGGAGAAGGCAGGATGGAGAAAGGGGGTGTAGCAGACATGGAGTTGACATGTAATAACCCAAGGACAGTGATCAGTGATCCTGGTTTTGAAAGCTGTGCTTGACCTTGCTGCTGATACAGGCTGCATATGTGGAGAAGAGTATTGCCTGTCTGTGTTGTTTAAATTCTGCAGGAAGGAAAAAGGCAGAAAGACAGATCATCCAGATAAGCAACGTTCAGCCCACACTTGAAAGGCAACGGGTTTCTGGGTCGAGCCTTGAGACCTGTGATGCTTTCAGGCAAGCAGAAGGCATGGGGATATATCTCTGCCTCCTGGTCAGTCACATCTTCCATTAGTTATTTTTTGTTCTTTCATCCTACATTTACCTTTCTGTTTACTGTGGTTTAACCTGTGTGATGCTTTAGCCACCCACCCCAAGGCAGGCTCTGGTTTGTCCTTCTCTCAGATTTTCATCTAGTGCCTTCAGTTTCCTCAAATGACCATTGTGTCTTTTTGTGAAATATTTCCAGTGCATATCAGAAACCAAAAAGGAAGTAGGCAAACAGCACCTTTCAAACAGGGTGTGAACCTCCTCTGTGCAGATGAGCCAAAGAACCCACAGGAAGAGCAACCAAATTATAAAAATGTCTCACACCTGCCATTTGTTCAAAAGTTTCTTCTTAGGTAGGTAGGAAGGTGTTCCCATTTCTCACTTAATTAGCACCTTAAGATCTAGACATAGATGACCCTTTTCTTTCCTTTGTTAGCAGTGACCTCACTCCACACATTTTTCAATTTGCTCTGTTATACCTAACTTAGTAGATCCAGTTTTTCTTTAAATTTGTATCTGTGAATCAAACATTTCCAAATGAAAGTATAACTGGATGAGCAAGTTTTGTTTCCTGTATTTTATCATCTGTTAGCAGGATCTTTTTGCCTACGTGCCTACGTGAAAGAAGAACATCTGAACCTTCGGTTTAAAAATCAACCACTGTATCAGAGCGCTGCCCACTTCTCTTACCGGGAATGGCTTGTGTCACTTACTAGAACTTTGTATTTGTTTGAATAAGATTTAGAAAAGATAAAAAAGGAACTGCAAAAGCCAGGCAGGTTATCAATGGTTTAACTTCCTGTGAGCCTTTTTTTTCTTTCCCTTTGGTGTCTAGTTTGTGCTCAACCCAGTGTTTCTGATTTGGGGATTTTCAGTGTTTGTGTATTTTCAGAGAGACTTAACACCAAGCTACTCACCGGGGAGTGTGATTCATCTCTTCTGACTTTAGCCATCTGAAACTTAGCTGTCTGGCTTCTTAGGGCATGTCTGCACTTCTAAATAAAGAAGAGCCAGGACTGAACTTGAGCTCTGAGGCCCAAATGCTGCCTCAGCGGGGCACTGCCTCTGATCTGGACCACTCCAGAGCTGTTCTAGAGGGGACCAGTGGATGCAACCTAGTCCCTGCTACTTAACTTCCACTCCAGGGTTTTTCCCAGGTCCAAGGGAGTTTTCATTCAATTGTATAGCTGTAACCTTAAGCTATACCTACACTGTCAAATAATTTATCCCCCTCTCTTCACTTCCAGTTCTTGGCTCCATGATGTCCACACTGCATGTGTGTAAATTCCCTTGTAGGTCCTCCACTGGAGCGAATTCCCTCTGGAACAAAACTATGTTGTGGTTCTGGGGACCATTTGCACCAAGAAACTTTTATATTAGACATTATGGGTGAAGCTACACCTATTTGACATGTTGAGCCAGATGCTCAAGGGCTAATATTAGGGTGGATATATTGCCACCCTGGAGATGTAAATAACAGTTCTCCTCCACATAAGGCTACCATAGTGAGGCTCTCTAACTAGGTCAGGATTTTCTGCCTGGAGCTGTAGTGTTGGTGGGTAGGCTTTGGACTTCGGGGAATTTGACCAATTACCTGTGATTTACAGGCATGTAGCAGATGTAACTGATTGTGTTGTTGGACATGCATATATTCCTGACAAGCCTTTGCCACAAACAGACCAACCCCACTGAATATTTCCAGTAATTGCTGCATATTGCTTGTACTGCCTACGGATGACACTTTCAATGCACATGATAATTACACTGTAAGAAGCCTGTCATGTCCTAGCCAAGCTGGATTTACTGTTCAGGCACAGAACATACATGGAGATCATCTATGCTGGACATGTCAGGTTCTTTCAGCTCTCTGGTATGTCCTGTCTGGACAATCATGGATAGAAATATGGGAGGAAAATCACTGGGGCATGCAAAAATTAGTAATAATGTTAATGATTTTTCCACTTGGACTTAATAACCTCACCCCCACTTCTCTAACCCAGCTTCACACTTGGCTGTGATTTGTTTTCAGAGTGCTCAATGCAAAGATGCTGTTGCACCTCCATAAATATGACAGGATCACACTACCAAAAACTTTGGTGTTGGTATTCTTTCTTATCTCTGTGCTTCCTAGCCACAATGAAACAAAATAAAAGCACAGAAGACAAAGTGATTAGGCAATATGAAAATGTCAAGAATGTACCATACCCTTTCTGGGCCCAGCTACATTAATACGAACAGAATCTCCCCTGGGAATTCTGTCATATTGACGCAGCCACCAGGAGCATGGGATTGAGGTGAGAGACAGTATTAAATTTTAACCACTCTTTAAATAACATTTTTGAAATCCATAATGTGGGTCCTGAACCTTTGGCTTTCCAATTGCATTGGGTTTCATTGTGGATGCTGTCAGGATGAAGTCTTGCCTGCTCTTTTTTACTCTATTTATCTGGATTCAGGAGAAGCATGGCTTCACTCTTCCAAGGTAAAATATCTCCAAATTGCATAAGCAAACATTTGGCAAAGGTTGACATTTATTTATTGCTCTTGTAATTGGATATGTGGTTCAATTTAATATATAGATGGTGGAGGAAATGAAATTATTATAAGTCTTCTTTGCATTCATAAATCCTATGTTTTTAATCACATTAAAACTACTCTTTTCAGTCTAAGTGCAAATCAGTTATGTTCATTCAGTGCTTTTGAGTGCCAGTAAAGGGCATTTTGAAACTTAATGGGAAAAAATAATTTGCTTCATTTGCCTTAAAACAAGAGTTTAAATGAATTACTTCTTGGGGTAGAGAGAGAAACCATTTCTGAAAGTGTTAACAATCTGTTTTCTTTCTAAAGGAGCTTTTATGATTGTTTTTTCAGTCATAAATCATTTTTGAATAACCATTTAGTATTTGTACAATGTTTCAGAAACAGCTTTATTGTTACCTATTGATAAACTTCAGAAATGCCCTGAAACCAAACACTTTGTTAAAACATGAAAACACATGTCAGAGATGAAGACAGCCAAAGAGCTTTATTTTCTATGTGTGCAGCTGGTTTAAAAACCTGAAAAGTTGTAATAGGTGGAACTAAAAAGACAACCCCCTCATGTGGCAATATTAAGCAAGCTGAACAACCTACAGGAACCACGATTAAACAGTGCCTGCTCCCAGAACTCAAATAGCTACACAAATAATAATGAATTATGTCTCACAACCCTTCTGTGACTTCGCACCACAAGTCAGTGGCAGAACTATGACAGGCGAACACCTCTTGAATTTGTGCCTTAAAAACAGGATCATTCATCTCACCTTGTGTTGCAATAATATTTTGTTGTGGATTACCATGCAGTTGTGGGGGGGTTAAAGCAAAGGAACAGATAAATAAGCTTTTAGGTGAATTCAGTGGAGCAACATTGTTCTATGTTACTTGAAGATTCATTTATTTAATGTTTAAATAAAACATTGAATATCTGACCCTTACAGAAGAATATGGCATTTCCCACTGGAAAACATGAGTCTAGCCCTCCCAGGCCAGTTATGAAAATGACTAAAAATAATGAGATTTTAAAGGTGATATATTTTATTTGACTTTTTACTTTTATTTGATGCTAGTGTTCAAGAATTTAATGGTCTTGTATTAAAGCTTCTCTTTGCAAGGTCATTGCATGATTACTGCCGTTGGACTGCTAAGAAAAATACCAGATAACGCAAGACTTGTGAAAGAGTGGGTAACACTGAAAACACATGTAGCTCACTGAACTGTTATAGGGAAAAGAGAAGGCTGGAGGTTGTCTGAGAGCCAACAGGGCGGGAGAAAAGAGCACCCATAGACAGATATCTGTTCTCCAGGAAGACTAACAGCTTAAAAGGCGTTACAAATTTTGACTGGCATCACAGCAAAGATTTTTAGCAAAGAATCTGAAAGAATTCTGTATAGGAGGTTTATAGCTGGATAAGGTGAGAGTTGCCCAAACATCAGCAATCAAAAGAGATGCAAGACAAAGGCACTTGTTTGGCAATGTCACATGAAAACGTCCACATGAGTGGAGACTGACATGGCAGGGTCACCAGAGTTGGGAGTAAATCTGTCATCAGCAAGGAAGGGAGGACAGGGAGAGTGGGATAGGCTCTTGAAAGAGAAAACAAGTAGTATGTGCCTCAAGCTAAATAGATGAGGGACACAAGCAGCAGGCAACAAGGTCTGAGGGGACAGGAGGAGATCTTTGCAGTATTCCTCTAGTGACATAACTTGCTGAGGGACTGGGTAAGACTTGGAGTTGTAGTCAAGCAAGAAGGCCTCTCTCTTAGAGACATTAGTCAGAAAGAACATGCAGGGTTTAAATGAAGCCAGGCTATGAGGTCCTGGGGACATATACATGCTGATGCTTTGTTTTCATCGGCCCGTGTGATAAGCAATGCCGATGGCCTTCCTAGTGATCGAGAAATGCAATGGAGGGGAGGGGTGAAGAGACTAAGATGACTATGGAGAACTGGCACTGATTTATATCTATTTGTGAGATGGTGGCCAGGGGCCCTGGATGGGATTCATCTGACCATATGGGTTTTCTATATAATTCTACATAAGAACAAGTCCCCTTCACCTCCTGTACAGCCAATGGAGAGAAACATATGTATGTACTAATGTATAGTAATTAATTCCAGTTCAGCACACATCTAAAACAGGTCAGATTAACTGAACCCTCTAAGTGCCTATTTCTTTACAAAGAGAGTAAGCAGCTCAGAAGAAGATACCAAAACCATTGAAAAGGAGCAGTGATGGATCCCACTCACTGTGTCACAGATACAGGATAAGACCTGAGCATTGTAGTGTGGGGATGTCAGCTGAATTTCAATTTACCCAGAAGTAAGAAGCAGAGGAAAAAGAGTAGGGGACCAGCAAGAGAGTCTGAGGGACCCTGACAGAAAGTTAGAGGAGGGGAATGAGAAGGATCCTCTTAAGAACAAACTTAAAGTACAACTAGGGAAGCAGGGCAAGAGGACAGAATCTGAAAGAGAAGAGGTGAGTTCAAGGTGAACGTGTTCAGCTGTAGCCAAGGCAGCACACAAGGCAAGGAAGGTGGGGATGGAGGGTTGGTTCTAAGACTGGTGTAGGAGACAATAATTAGAGCTTTTGACTGGAACAGTTTTTAACAGGAATGGGGAAGAAGACAGGTGGGAGAGTATAATGCTGAAGCAATGCAGAGGAATTGAGAAGCCCAACAACTACAACTTCAGCTGCTAATACTACAGCAGGGGCAGAACTCAGATCAACATGTTCACTATGTTCAGGTCCTACCAGCATGAGCTATAAAGGACTCGCTGCTAGCCACTGGCTATCTGGCACTTACCACACTCAACTGAAACACATGTGCAACAAATTGGGGGTATAAATATATACCAGCTTCCTCATTTTGTACTCCATGCTGCAGCAGGCAATGAGAAGTGTAGGACGCAACCACATGCAGCAGCCCTCTTCTGGCCTCCCTTCTGAAAAGATTCCCTGCGGCAAATATCACCATGAGAAGACAGGCTTACTTTTGAAGCAGTCCCAAACATGAGCTTTGGAGTTCACTTGTCTAAAGAAATAGGCAAACTGCCAGCCCTGCCTAGCCCTGATTGCTATTTGATGCTCTGTCAAATGACGGTGGAAGCAAAAATAAGGCTGGCATATTGTTGGTTCTGCATGAGAAATAACAGCGATTGCTTGGAGCCTGGCTAAAAGTAGAAAAGATAAATCACCTGGTAGCCGGATGCTGTCAGGTCTCTGCTTGAAATCAGTCACAACAATGAGTTGCGACAATCATGTTCTGCAGCTTGAAAATACTTGTTTTGAGAGCCCTGCCTGTTTTCTTTTCAGAATGGTCTTTTCAGACAGTCCCTAAGAAGTCCTCTTAGGGACTTCTACAGCGCTTGTTTTATGCACTGCCATCAGCTCCAGACGATTAGAGGGCTGAGAAGCACTCCAACCCAGAAAGTGGAAATAAGGGTCAGATATTTCCCCCGAGTCTCCTTCCTCTACAAACATGAATTATTTTCAAGCCTATCCAACACAATTGTGAGCTACATGGCTTGCAGAGCTCTGAAGATCAGGACTGGATTTACAATACAAAGTGATATTTTTCTTAAGGCAGCATTTAGACAAAGATCTCTTCAGACAGCTGACTTATTTCTTCCCCTCAATTGCAAGTGTGAGCTCCAGCTACTACTATTCTGTACTTGCGCAGGGGTACTGTCCTTTCATTCTTGCTGAACTGTGTGTGAATTTTTCTTCTGTCCTTGATGTGGGGTCAAGCACAGGAGTAGCTTGGAAGGGCCATCTCTCTGTGCAGCATGTTTGGGCCATGGGTTTCAAGTAGAAGGGGGAATATTAGTTACTGCACAGGGAGGGAGGGCAGTGGTACAAAGCGCTGGAAACCCTGCATAACTCGCAGAGGGAGAGAAATGAGGAGAGCAGTAAAAATGGATTGGAGTAGGAAGGATGACGGTAGCGCCCTCTGCACATCCATGAAATGCTGTGTTTGTCTTCTGCAGCAGGCTGGGAGGCCTCATGTCACTGCTGAAGGATGAATGAACTCTAGAAACTTGGGGGACAACAGGAGAGATGTCTTCCCAATCTAGTCTGGTTTTATTCCTGCCACACTCTAGATTAGCCAGGGCTGTGTTGTGTTGCTGCCAGCTCCCAGGAGCAATCTGGGATACAGTAGTAGGCAATGGTTACCAAAGTCCTACACCAGCCACCTGGCTCTTTCATATTTTGACAGATTGGCAGAAGTCGAGGCTAGAACTGGGCCCAGCATTCTCACTACTGAATCCTCTTTGAGTCCATGGTAGCCAAGCCAGGGAAGACAAGTAAGGCCAAGACTGTTTTGCATGACCTATAATGGTTTCAGGTGCCTGTGCTTTATCTAAATACCTTTGTCTTTCCAGGGATGAAGTTTTGTGGGCTCTCCCACAAACAGACAAACAGGTTGAAGCCCTTCAGAATTTACTGAACACCACTGAGGTAAATAGTTCCCTATTTCTCTCTGGTCCTAGGGCAAATTCTTCTACACAACTCACTAGTACTATTTACCCCCAGAGGAAGATTTAGCCCTCTGCCTTTCATTCTTTTCTCCTAATAGAGCAGCTCAACAAATGCTTTGTTTTCATTGCTCTGGTATCTTATGCTCTTTGAAGATCAGGACTTACCAAAGTGTTATTTTTCTTAAAGCAGCATTTAAATGGTAAAAATCTCTTCTGCTATTGCTAAAAAGTCTAGTGGGACTTTTTCACTTCTGTCTGTCATTAGAGAGCATTTAATTAAAATAAGGCATCTCTTCCTCTTCAAAAGCATTTTCCCAATCACACCCTCACAGTTAGTCTGAAGTCAACATTCTGCAACAAAAAATGTAACCATTCCCTCAACCATCATAATTTACAACACAATTGAAGATGTGTCTCAGATGACTGAGAGCTTTTAACAATGTCTTTGCCCACACTCCTTCTCTGTCCTTCTTGGCTCCTATTCTGTGCCCATTTCAATTCCTATTATACTTTTCCGCTATCCCTCCTAGCATTGTCTTACCCTCCTCTTCAGCTCCCACAAACTTTGATACCTTTATTTGCTCTTTTCCACCTCCATATGTCAAGGAAAAAGAAAAGGAGAAAAAGGAAATAAAGATCATGTGGTACCTCCCAACAAATTTTAAACTCCCCAACATGGCAGCAAGAGTGTTTAGATCACCATATAAAATTCTTTAACACCTGCAAAATCAACATATTTTTCCCTAAGGGGATGAGCTGTTTAAGCTGAAACTTATAAAAAAACAAAAAACAAAAAACAAATCCTCAGCTTGTGACAAATACTTGACATTTGAAAAGTTCAGCCCAGTTGGTTACAATCTAGGAAAAAGAGAAACAACTGAAAATTAGCATCTTACAAGAAGAATTAGCAGGCTAATTACAGGTGCTATTCTTGCAAAAGACAGAGAACAAAAATCTAATAAAAGGACACACTTTATCCTTACAATAGCACTCATTAGAGGACCCAGACCCAGAAACATCTGTATCAGTCTTTACCAGCTGTCCCTGAGGCAGCATTGACCATTGCTGATGATGGGCTGATGACCAGTAATCCTGTGCGTTATGAAAGTTTCTCTTTTACCAGCATTCATTGCTCCTCTGCCAACTCAGCTATGTCAATCTAGAGTTCTTTAGATCTCCTTATTCTCAACTTGAAGAATGCCTTCACCAGTGAGAAACCAAATCTGAACAGGTGTGCCTCAGTGCAGACAGCAGGCTAGCCAGGGCAACAGGGAGATCAGCACTGGTGAACTCAGCATCCAGCTTGCTTCTTGGATGGGTTTTCCCAGCAACACTGAGGCATGTGATGCTGCAGCTACCCTGCCAATAATAATGGCTGAGATACCTACACTGAGACTAGTCAGCTATGTGGACAGCACATCACAGTAATGCACTTAGGGCCCTAATGTTTTACCATTTATCGTTTCAAAGTCTTGACTAAGAGCATAGAAGAATTCTCTGTATGATGTTGCATATATGTTCTGTCTAAGAAATGAGTCAGGTAAACGCTGACAGCTGGCATGTTCCTGGAAACATGGTGTCCTAAGTTGAATATAATATTCCTGGTGTAATTGCACCAGGAAAGAGTAAAAACCCCCTATTTTTTAGTGACTCCGTGCTGTACCTCTTTAAATATGCAGCCAAGAATTATGCTGACCTTTTTCACATTGTAAATTCATGTCTAATTTTCTGCTCACTGTCACTCCTAGGTCTTTTGGTGTTATTGCTTCTAAAGTTTTGGTCTCTTATTGAGTATGTTGGTTTCTGATTATATTATTGTATAAGATTTAATTTTACCAAGAAGAATCTCATTTTCTGATTTTCCTCCCATTTCTAATCTCTATATTGCTGCTTCATCTTGACTTAAACTCCTTCTGGCATTTATTTCATCCCTGCTCAAGTAATCAGTGAATACAATAACTACAAAGACTGGTCTGATCTTCATTAATTCCCAAAATACCCTGAGGGAAAATAACTCTCAGCAGACTTGAAAACATGTAGCATAATAACCAGCTAAACATATCTATTATACCAGAAATATTGTCTCAGAAAAGGTTGTGTTCCTGTCTTTGTTCCTGATTTATGAATTTTTGTGCAGAAGTCATTATAAACATTTCTTAAATACACACTTTTCATTTCCAGCAGTGGCAAAATACTCTAACAAAGCACACGGAACATTAAACTGCTTGTTATACACAGTCTCTTAAATTGAAAACATATGCTTTGATTATTTTCAAAATACTTATTAAATGTTAATGGTATACTTTTTCTTTCCTTGATAAAAAATAAAATGTTCTTGGAAACTTTGCAGGTCATTCTCTGGCAGCCTGTTATGGTTGAAAACATCAAGAAGGACAAAGAAGTCCATTTCTACATCAGTGTGTCCATTATATATAATATAAAGGCTGAGTTAAGGAGACTGACCATCCCGCACAAGTATGAATTCTTTATTTCTTGTCATGAATGCTTCAGGTAAAGTTGTTTGGCAACATGGTCATTTACCAGGAGGTTGTGCTCTTTCTTTCTTACTTAGAGTTTTGGTGGGAGATGTTCAAGGACTTATTGAAAAACAGACTATCAATGACACAGTCAATCCACGCAGTTCTTCATCATATTATGAAAACTACCATTCTCTGAGAGAAGTAAGATATTTTTGTTGTAATCCTCTGTAGATTTATTTAAGAGGTTAAATTTGTCTGGTAGTTGAGAACAGAGACAGGGAAAGAAATCACCAACAGGTAAACAATTGCCATTGTACTGCCCAGCTAGCAAGAGTTCTAATTATTACAATGCCTTCATAAAGAAGTAACGCAGCAAATATTACTTCAAACCACCACTCCAATACAGCCAACTCAGAAGGGAAATGCAGCAGCAAAACACCACATAAATCTTTAAGGTATGAAAAGAATAATATTTTAACGAAATGAAACTAAAGAGGAATTTCAGGGTAATACTTAGACAGTGCTGTGACTATATCTCACTGTTTCTTTTAAAAGAAATCAGAGCCTGGCAAGGGGTAAATGGTCTGAATTGCTAGTTTCTCTTTCCAGTCAGCTAAGGAAGCAGCACTTTGGGAAGCAGAATGAATCCAGGTCCAGACCACTTTCAGGGATGAGGGGAAACAATATGGAAAAGATTCATATACTAATTGATCCACTTCATCTTTGTAGATATATTTTTGGATGGAAGAAATGGTGAAAACCCATTCTGACCTCCTCCAGAAAATATATATTGGATCCTCATATGAGAAACGACCACTTTATGTTTTGAAGGTAGCGCTGTGACTTACTGTGAAATATTTCCAGGTAGTAATGTAAGCAAGTGAAGGGTTTTGGCCAAAACACTTTCTTAAATCTGTATTTATATTTTAACAACCTGTAATTTTTTGCCTTTTTAGAAGTTTCCTACATTCTTCCAATAAGGTGCCATTATCTTTGACCAGTTTAGCTTCTTTGTTGGGTCACTGAAAGCCAGAGAAGTTACCACACCTGGGCCACCAACCAAAGGCATGAAATATTGGCATGGTGGATACCCTCCTCTCTTGACTATAAAGGCAGTCTAGCTCCATCCCCTGAATACTTGGTGATCTGCTCTCCTGACCTCAGGTACTGCTGCGGTCTTGATGCCTGTGTTAGGAGCCTGCTGCAGGTGTTCTGAATATTGTCCTCTTACCATATGCTAATGTAAATGAAAGCAGTAACCAGCCCAGGATCAGTCTAAGCACTCCCTACAAGACAGATGCTCCTTCTTCCATCTTGGTTACCCTTTTCACTTTTCACTTTTATGTGGCATACTTCAAACAGCGGCATTTTAATAAAATTTCTTTTTTTGTCAGCTTTCTAGAAGGCAGGAAAAAGTCAAAAGTGCCATATGGATTGACTGTGGTATCCATGCTAGAGAATGGATTTCTCCTGCTTTTTGCCTGTGGTTCATAGGCCATGTGAGTACATATCACATTTGATGACTGTTTTTAAAGCAAAGTAAAATATCTTGATGCCATTTACCTTCTCTTGCAAATTGCGCTCTAACTTCTACAATGTTTTAAGCTATTTACTTGCAGAGCACCAAAACATGAGATCTGTATTTATTGTTTATATGTAGCAGTGTGTGTGTGTTTGTGGGTGTGTATGTGTGTGTCAGTGGGGATGAGAGAGAAAGAGAGAGAGAGAGGAAAAATATCATATGGATCAAATGGAAAAGAGCTCAAGTGTATTTTCAGGTATGAAAGAAAATTTTCAAAGTATGTGCAGCAAATTCAACACAGATTTCTACAACTGTGGAATCGCCAGGGATGAAGAGAGTATGCCAGGAAAAGGATGTATTTGGAAATGCATTAGAGCTCTGTCTATACTGCCACATGGGTCCTTGCCAAGGAATGATCCTGGTTCTGGGTCAAATAGTGCATGGTGTCTCACGTCCATATCACTCCAGCTGGCACTGCCTGGAGTAAATCACCTAGAGTGAGCTTAGGATATCCCACAACTCTTGCTTTTTCCCTCCATGCCTCTCCAGTGTGACAGGCACCCCACACCCTACATTTGCTTGCTCCAGGCGTGACATAGCTCCATATCAATAGACTCTCCAAAGAGGCTAAATTGCAGGCACACCAGCAACCTCTGTTTCACTCTTTCTGTGAGATGTCACCTGCTGCTCTGCCTGCTGTCACTGCTCTTGCTGCCTCTGATTTTCTATTTGTACTCATGCTTTTTGCTGGATTTACCTCATTCAGAGAATGAGGCCACACAAGCCACGTTCTTCTGATGGTACCAGCCCTGCCGGAGAAACTGTCATTTCAGACCTTCAGGACATGAATGGCAACAACTGCCATCCATATGTATAATATCAGTTCATGGAAACCAATGATCACTGATGGGATGAGACCGTATTATGCACTCAGCATGAGCAGCAGTAAATTCAGCATTTCTGAATTTGAAGTGCCAAACCAGAAGGTCTCTGTAAGGGTTTGATATCAAGCATCAATTAACTCCATTCCAAGCACAAATACAAGTGGAGAAGAGGTTCATGATTGCCCTCTGAAGTCTCATCATTTCTGTCTCTTACTGGTAGGAAAACACTATGGGTTTGGCCAGTTTACTGCAGTCTGCATTAACAGTGTCATCAAAATTGTGAGAGTTTTGCCCTACAGGGATTCTGTTCTGATGCAGCCATTTCTCTGACTAGTGTTTTCCATAAGATTCTGGTGGGTACCTCACCACAGGGACTGCTATGCTCCCATTCTGTGAACACAGCCCTTTGCCACACTCCGGGATAATGTGTGCTTGGTCTACTAGATTGATGGAGAGCTTTGGCAGACAGGCTGAATGTTGCTGTGCAGATTGTCACCATCTGCTGTTTTTTTCACAGCCCATGGGAGGCCACTGGTGAGCAGTTCCTTTCAGAGCTGCTGGCATGGGACCAGAGAAACACGTTGCATATATGTGTCTCAAGGGCAATACCATGAAAGACCAAAACAAACTCAGAGCTGCATTTCAGCAAGGCCTCTGGTCCTAGCTCTACCCAAAGTGAAAAAAATCTGGTTTACATCTCCTTCATTTGCTTTTCACAGCACAAACTCTCTGAGAAGACTGCTGTTTTTTTTTCTTCCCTTTTGCTAAACAACCTCTAGACAAGCATTGTCCTCTAATTGGTAACTCCACAAGACATCAGATATACACCATCAGTTATAAACAGACCCCTTCCTGCCTCCCAGCCCAGATGAGTTTAGCCTTCTCTCATGTCAGGTTGGCTGCTTTCAGACATCAGCAGATACCCCAATAACTCCAAGAGACAAGATCTCTGCTATTTATCCCTTCTTTAGACTTGAGACCCTATGCCATTTGCTCTCTTGCCATTGTTAGGCAGAATAATCAGTCTGGAGAATGGGGAGGAAAGCAAGCTATGCAATAAGCCCTACAACAGAGCAGGACACCACTTACAATCAAATAATCAAAATATAAATGTGTTGTTATCAAGAAGGGAGTAAATGAAAATAGGTAAATGAAAAATTTAAGTGAAAATATGGGCATAGGTACCCAAATAAGTGGCATTTACACAGAAATGCCTTCATTACCTAGATGTAAAATAAAGAAAAATGTTGCATAGTCCATGGCCTAAACATAAACCAGAATGAAATAAAAACTCAGACCACGTTTCAAAATATATATATGGTCTAACTGGTTATCAGAATACAGGTAGAGAGTTATCACCTAAATATAAAATAAAAAGGGTCTCACAAGCCAGGGATAAAAATGCAAAATGGCCTATACAGCATGGCCACAGTGTCTTGATTAGACAATCACAGTGTGCACCATAATACAAGAACTCTCAGTTCAGGAATAGGGTTTGGAGATGGAAAAGGTCTTGCTTGGTTTTGCTTGGCTTGTGTTTTTTTCAGGAGGAGAGAAGGATACAAAAGCCTCTTTGTATATAAATAAATATATATATTATAATATATATTATAATATATTATATATATTATAATTTATATATATATATATATATAAAAGCAGAAAAGGCCAGGAGCAACAGGGGTGTGAACAACCCTAGAAGAGGCTGGTATCACTCCTGTTTTATTGTTTTCTGCTCTTGGAACAGCCTGTTCTTCTCTGGAGAACAGAGAAGACAAATTGCTGCCCTTTCATGCCATTTTCTCCCTGGAGCTAGACCAGAACTTCAATTTGCCTATGCAGATGCCTTCCAGAATTTCATCCAGAACTCATTGCCACAATATGGAGATGCTTGGGATCAAGGATTTCCCTCTGGATAACTCTAGAAGGAAAAAAAAGCTTGGGAGGATGTGCCCTCTCCCCCTGTCCTGTTTTTTGCCATCACAAGCAGGTGCTGAGAGGTGGAGATTGGCATCTTGAACCTCTCCAGCTTTGTTATGCAGTCCCAGACCAATGGTCATGCCTGGTCTCTAATGATCTCATACAGCTCAGGACAGTGAACAAAGGTATGCCAAGAGACAGATAAGGGGTTTGCACCCAAAAAGACCTCTTTGGTCTTTTTGAATTTAAGACATTTCTGCTCAGCACTGCAGGCAAAACTCATCATGCTGAGTTGTTCTTTCAGTTCTTAGTATGGGCCAGGAAAAAGGTTCCCAAGAAAAAACTCATTCTGGCCTAGCCAAGGTTGCCCAGGTTGCTCAAGTAATGTCCTGAGACATTGTTTATTCAATTACTTATTCACAAAAACAAAGTTCACAATAAAAACAAACCAGATGAGATTGTGACTTCACAGTCACCAGCCCTGCAGCCAGAGCAACAACATAGATGAGTCCTTGAAAGATGAATTATGGTTTGTCCACGATGGAACTAAATAATAACAAATTATAAAAGAAAATAAATGTGTTTATTTCTATCCTCAGTCACAACTATAAAACCTCAAAGACTATAACATTTTTAAAGGAGATTGCAGGAGTTAGATGCAGATACAGCTGAATGTACCTTATGCCCCACTGATAATCCCAGCTTTCAAGCTCCCTTGGAGAGAAATGCATTTGCCCTTTTCATGTTGCTCCAAATAATTACCAGCTGTGCTGTTGCTGTGCCAGTGAAATGTCCCTGCAATATTTTTCAGCAGTAACAGGCTGAACATTTAGTTTCTCCATACGCTTGATCTAATTTACGTGTTTTAAATTCAAATTTTATTTCTATATCACGTCACAAAATAACATTTTAAAATCTGACATTAATAGACATCTGCACACACATATTAACATCAATAGCGCTCTGTTTTGCAAACATGAGGCATTTTTATAATGTTTCCACTTTTTATCATTTAATTTTGTTGTTAGATGGTAGAGAGAGTGACACTTTTCACTTAATTCAGAGAAAGTCCATTGCCTGAGGAAAAGTGGGAAGAATTTGAAATAAGAGAAGTTGCTTCAAGTAAGGCATAAAGAAAAAGAAGATATGATTAAAGACCTAATCTATTCTATTAGAAACACAGTCACTTATCTAGGTTAAAATTTATCCCTGTGTGGTGGACCTACAACCAGGTTAGGTATCACTTGAGCCTTTAAAATAAGCTATAATTGAGGCAAAATTAGCAGTGTAGCTCTTATTGGCTCTTTGCATACAGGTGCATTGAACTCATAATGAAAATATGAAGAATACTGTTAGGTGCAGCAGCTACATGAAATGTTGTTATTTTTGTGCTTGTGTTATTTTATGCTACTTTTACACTCTTTTGTGCTATTTTTTTCCCTATTTATTTATACAAGCAGCAAAAGCTCAAGCTTTCCTCCTGATAGGTTTCAGCTCTATCTCATGACCAACTTGCTAACATTAGATGACTGTAGTGCATCTGACTGACTGTACCAGTTCGATTCCCAGTCTCTCCCCTGGGAGTTCTAACTAAAGTGCTATTTGGAGTAGCAATTTCTCTGATGTCATATACATCTATCATGAGGTAGCCTGGTGTAATAATTGCAGGATTATTTTACATAGGCCATCAGGTGCCTTTTTAGGAAGGTAAGAAAAACACCATTATAAATGCTTTTAATAAGTTTTCCTGGTGTTTTACAGACAACCTATTTACGTGAGAGAGATCAGACCATGTCAACACTTCTGGAGCACTTTGATTTCTACATCATGCCTGTGGTGAATGTGGATGGCTATGAGTACACATGGAGTCATCCCTCCGTATGTAAAGGTTTTTTAGACGGACTGTGGAATATACTGACATGCCATCTACGGAAACCGTCAGTGTGGTGGATGCTCAGGGCATAATTTCCACTCTGGAACTGCATGTCCAAACTTGTTAATTTGCGCTTGAAATTTCTGCACTTCTGCCTCATTTCAAGTACAGCAAATACTATGACTAATTGATATTTGACCCATAGAACCTTTGTGTCTTCCAAATTGCTGAAAATGCATTTGGAAATGACAGCATCTCATTCTGGAATTTTAACACTTTCAGACATCAGGGAATGCCTATGCCAGCCTTCAGCAGCAAGGTTACAAATACTGGCACAATCCAATACAAGATGAATAGTGTACTGCATCAGATCGGCCACAGCCAGTAACTCACTCCTTCATCCTGCAAGATAGCCCAGTTCTTTGAGTATTTTTTGTGTCAGGTAAATGAAGGTACAACAGGTGAAAGCCTTCTGCCCAGGATTTTATTTACTCATTGGTTTGAAATTCTGAGAAGCTGAAACGGTTCTTTGATTTTTAGACACTTCACTTAAATTTTAAACAAAATCTCTTCCATTCTTTTACTCTTTGGATTTTCATTCCAGCTCTGCTTGTATTTGGATAGCCACACTTATACAGCCCAACAGCTGCACACCATATTCCTAACTTTCCACATGCTGTCAGCAGTCCCTACAGAAAGATTGGACTTGTACTTGTAAACTTATATACCTGGCTAAACAGTATGTCTTCTCCCCTCCTTCCACAGTGCAAGTCTGTTGAAATCAGACCAAATATGTCCACATCTTTTCCTGTCCAACATTTCATCTTATCACTCAGGCTTACTGGCAATCAGACTATGGTTTTATAATCTTTCTTATTTTTTTGCCCCTTCATTGGCACATGACCTGTAGAGATACAAATGGGAAGGTATATTTAACTAAGCAGTGAAACGATGACATAATTTTTCTTAACTTTTTCTGTGAACCCCAGTTTTTGTGTTTCTTTTCACAGAAACGGCTGTGGAGAAAGAGCCGCTCATCACATGGTAACAGCAAGTGTATTGGTACTGACATGAACAGGAATTTTGATGCGCAGTGGTGTGGTATGACCTCACTTCCTTTCCATTTTATCTCTGCCTCAGTTTTAATCTTCAAAGTTCTTAATTTTAAAATATTTTCCTTTACCCTTTTGATATAAAGATGAATGCGCCTGAATAACATTTATGAACAGAAGAACAGTTCCTCAACTTGAGATACTTTTTGTAGGGACCCAGGATTTTCCCCCTTAAGACTCCACAGTGAAGACTAACCTTTTCCCAGTGCCATGACAAGAGAGAAGGGGGCCGAGATGCTGTACCCTGTCTCTTCCATTACATTAAGACACGTGGTGCAGGTTGTGGTGGGAAAGGAAGAAGAAGTGGCCCTTGCCATGTCACCCAATGCTTGTCTCAACACTCACCTTCAATAACGCATTTAACTTGCCAAACACTTTTGGTGGTTAACAACTTCTGAGCCAGATAAGTGATTCTACTTTACAAAAAGGAGAATAATACAAGGAGACTACAGAGTGGGTCTTCTCTGAAAAAGTGTTTGAGCAACATGTACATCTTCTTACAGGGCAAAACTGGAGCATCTTATTTTAGTGACTAGGGATATATTCATACTGTTTTCAGCTATGCTACACTCCTCACCTAGACAGGGTTGAAAAGATAAAAGAGAGAAGCCTCAGCACCTTGCAGGGTCATCAGACAGGAACAGCTGCTTGTACAGATGAGTCTAAGCACTAGTCAGGTGCTTACAATAACTTACATGGTTGCAAGGATTTCCCTAGGTTTCTACCCCTTTTAGTTCTACAGAGTCAGTAAAATTATAACAATGCTGTAATTATTACTAGTTGTGTTAATTGCTTAAATTGACATAGTTGTGTTAAGTGACACAAAGTCATGGTGAAACATTCATGGGACCTTGCATATTAATCTTTACTCATATACCTTTCAATAGCTAAGAGTTCTTGACAAAGGTATTAAATGCTCAGACTTCTATTGGCTTCAGTTTTGCTCATGAATATGCTTCACGTCACTGCAAAATTCCAGGGTTTAAATCTATGCATTTAATTAGAACTGTATTGCTGTGTTTATGTGTTTTTCCTCTTCAGCTGTTCAGATAAAAACTTTTTGAAGAGGAACAAAGCCCTCATGGTTTTTATGAAGAGTAAAATACACTACTTGATGCGCTGATATAGTATGCATTTCTTTTTTAATAATAAAATGCAATTTTACTCCACTAAAAGCAATGCACTTACTTTGAATTTGCTCTGTGGAACTAAATTTGACTGGACCATGGACCTAGAATTCCTCCATGTTTTTCACATTATTTTCTCAGCTGACTGTTTTCTCTATGACCGAGAATTTAGGAAAGCAGAATCCAGGATTGCCAGCAAAAAGATTCTTCATTGTCTTTTATCTTGGGCAGTTATTCACTTCTGTGCAAAACAGAACAGTATAAAACATTCTGATTTTCCCACTTTTGCAAGATTTTGCACAGATTCCAGGAATTGTTTGTATTTTCATGTGCATACATTTTCATGGACTCCCTGTGAAATCCTCCCATCCCCCTCAATTCAGCAACATTAAGGATTGTACATATATATCCTGGAACATGAAAAAAATTTTACCACAGCCCTCCCTGTCCCAATACCTGTTTCTGATTCCCCACAGTCTGCATGTTCCAGACACACTGTCTCCGTCAGCACTCTTCCCCCATAGTCTGCTCTTCACTGTATTTCTGCTTCTTCCACTGTGTAACGGGAGGATGTAGGTATCAAAAATGGAGAATCAACTAATTCTTTTGATAACTTATTCCAGTGCCCAGTTTTCCTCATTCTTAAAAACTTGGTACATTACTTACAATTTGATTTGTGCAACAGCAGTTGACTTTCCCCACGAGATTAAATAACCTCTTAGAATCTGTCTTTTCCCTGCAGAAGTACTTCTAGATTTTTAGATCATGTTCTTGATTAATTTAAAGAAATGGAGCACTTTCATACTCTCCTGTAGGACTTTTTATCCAGCCTTTGAACCATTTTGATTTTTCTTCACCTTTTTCAAATTTTCAGAGTATAATAGGTGAGAAATCTGAGTAAGCCTGCACTGATTTCTGCAAGAACACAAGTTCTTTCCATAGACTGAAAGAGCCTATGCTTTCTTGAATATTAGCATCATAATCTGTTCTTTCATTAGCTAAACAGATAACACAGAAGGGAAGAACTTAAGGAGTAACACTGTGTGCTCTCTTTTGTTACAGGTGAAGGAGCATCTTCTTACGAATGCCGTGAGATATACTGTGGACCGTACCCAGAGTCTGAACCAGAAGTGAGAGCAGTGGCTCGCTTTCTCAGAAACCATAAAGACATCATTAAAGCATACATAACAATGCACTCTTACTCCCAGATGGTATTGTTTCCATATTCTTACACTACCAACAAAAGTAAAGACCATGATGAGCTGGTAAGTCTTCCCACTTCCTAAGTTTCACATTTATTCCAGAACTTCTCACCATGCTTGGTTAGGCTTGTAATGAGGGTGTCACATCACTCTGAAGATAAGGATTCAGAAAGGAGATTTCTCCTGATATTCTTAAGAACTTAAAGGAATTCAGACTGCCCTAGCACTGTGTAAAGCAGCAGGCTTTTGAAGGACCTGGAAAAATGATAATATTTATTCCAGACTGAAAGGGCATCATAAATTTCTGATACTTTCCAGATGCTGCTAAACAAGCAGAGTCAAAGTTTTTTGGACAACTTGATAAGACAGTTGGATAAATTTGTGATTATGTTGTATGCGTTACATGACCTTTGAAATTACTTGGGTGGGTAACTAAAAAAACCCCCCAAAACGTCACATACCTGAGCAATGAGGTATTCTGGTGGATGCTTGCTATTTTTACTAAGGTGTTTTGCTAGGGATATTTATTTCAGATGGTCCTAATGGTATGATGAAAACATACCTGATTATGTATATTTTGAGAGTCTTGAGCTAACAAATCACACAAATGGAACAAATATATCCTCTGTTGGGCAGAATGTACCATGTTAACCCCATTCCCAAAGTTTTAAATCTTTCCAGATTGGCAGAATGGTGCTATGACTGTCTAACTGAGATCTGGAGCACAGTAAAAATAAATCCTAACTGAATACATATGAACTATTATCATAAGGTCATAAAGCTAGTAATGTGTTGTTCATTTCAGGAGAGTCTAGCAAACAAAGCAGCTAAAGCTATTAAGAGGACAACACAAAAAACATACAAACTTGGTGCAGGCGCACATACAATTTGTAAGTATGATTTTTACTACAGTAGTAAGCATGATAGCATATCCTCTGTAGCATCAGAGGGCAGCTTTTGAGCAGAAAACTAGAGCTCCGGTTTCAGCTAATTGTTATTTTTTTTCCCTTCCTTATATAGATTTAGCCCCTGGAGGTTCAGATGACTGGGCTTATGATCTTGGCATTAAATATTCTTTTACTTTTGAGCTTCGGGACACAGGAACTTATGGATTTTTGCTTCCCCCTCAAGAAATTAAGCCAACTTGCTTAGAAGCACTTGCTGCTGTCAAAGAGATAGCTAAACACATTCTTCAGAATTTGTGATGCTTTCATTTGGCATTTCCTAACCTTAGCCTGTACTTTTACACAAACAGGTATTGAATATAATTTATTCCAACATGACTGTATTTAGTTAGCTCAATAATAACAAGAAAGCTTGCTGCTTTGCTACAATTATTTATACACAGGCAAAAAATGATGACTGCATCCCTTTTAGTTCATTTTAGAATACATCAACTTTTTTCAACTATACTTATATTCTTAAACCTACACTAGTTCAGTGCTATGAGGACAGCAACACAGAAGGCAATGCTGCAAGTACAACTTCTCAACACTTAAATATATATTAAATATATAGAGAGAGAGTCTGGAGTTTTATTTGCTCCTGTAAGCCTCCGATCAATCCAGTTCACTTACCCTTTCATAAAACAGGGCTTTTGAAACAAGTTTTAGTATTTGTAGCCACCTTGCTTTTGTAAAGTACTTGCTAACCTACTACTGCATGCATCAAACGGTAGGAGGGTTTTAAGCCCTAAGAAGAGGATCATTGCATTGCTTGTGCCTTTATTTAAAAGTCTTAAAGCAGCTTGTGCTTTTTAACTGTTGAAGCCGCTCAGCTCAGCTCCCGCTGCGCTGACCAGGAAAACCGTGACCCCCTTGCCACGCTCATTGACTCTGAGCCCCGGGCCGCCGCCGCCGCCCCTCCTCCAAGTCCAAGTCCAAGTCCAAGTCCAAGTCCAACGGCCGGCGTAACGGCCGCCCTACCTCGTCATGGCGCCACGACCGCCTCCCTCCCCTCTCCAACGTCATCACCAGCGGCGGCGCGGCGGGAAGCGCAGGGGCTGCTGGGAAGGGCGGCGCGGCGGCGGCGGGAGCGGCGGCGGCGGCGCTTTCCCGGCGGCCCTCGCGCGCGGGGGGAGGACGGGAGCGGCGGGCGCCGTTGGGCTGCGGGAGCGGGTGGCGCTCCTCGTCTTCCTCTCCGTGTCGCTCGGCGCCCAGGCCCGGGAGGACGGACTCCCCCCTCGCCCCCTCCCACCCTCTCCGCCCCGGGCGGCGGCGGAGGAGGCGGCGGGGAGCGGCGCGGCAGCG
The DNA here is from genome assembly GCF_036417845.1 of Apteryx mantelli. NCBI lineage: Eukaryota > Metazoa > Chordata > Aves > Apterygiformes > Apterygidae > Apteryx > Apteryx mantelli. The sequence goes on from NC_089978.1 coordinate 33,910,708, forward strand.
GAAGGAGCAGGTGAGTGCGGCGGCACGGCCGGGGCGCGGAGGGGGGGAGGGGCGAGGCGGGCCGCCCCCTTCCCGCCCTGCCGGGGCCGCGGGGCGCCGGGGGGCGCCGGGGCCGGGGCGGTGCTGGGCCGCGGGTGGTGCCGCTCCGCACCGGGGCGGCCTCGGGGCTGCGGGGAGGGGGGGGCGCCCGCCGGCTGCGCCGCTTGCAGCGTCATCAGCGAGGGGCCGCGTTCAGGGCCGCCTACCCGATGATTTGGTCTTTGCAGTTTTTGTGTGTGTGGTGGGTTCCCCCGCTCCCCCCCCCCGCCACACACACACAGACACACACACAGACACACACACACACACTTCAGCGGCGTTCTTCTCCCGCTTGCTGGCAGTAAATTGGTTTCTGCTTTATGCGCTGAGAAGACTCAGTAATTTCGCTAGGATGAATTCACTCGTCGCCATTCCTTTAGATAGCAGCTGCAGCTAACTCCCATCGCTTCCAGGGCTTGTAGGCCGGGCAAGTTTGGTTAATGTTAGGGATGTTCTGCTTAGGTCCTCACCTTTGACTTCTCTACTGGAGTCCCACTCCACCATTGATTTCTTACTGATCTTCTGCAAGATTGTTTGAAGACCAGGTTGTGACAGATAGTGGGTCACCACTTTATGGGATCTTGCCGTGGTGCCTAAACACAGTGGCTCTCGATGCCGACAGGAGTGGACAGGCTCATGCTATGAATTGACTGTATGTGGAAATTATAGAGGTACATTAGCATGTGGCTGTGCCCAAAATAGTAAGTGCTGCTTCTCAGCATGTTTGCTCAAGTATGACAACGTGCTAATGTGGCTATCCAGTTTACAGATTGGAGGTAATGTGTATCTGACAAACTTGATATGGAGGTGGAGTGAGCTTGGATTTGTCTGCATCAGTCTGTGTAGACTGTCTCTTAGTCTGGGAAAATGTCTTCCTTGAGTATGAGGACTTTGTTAGACAAGATAGGAAACGCTGTCTGATACCTTATTTTTGACATGCTAGGGCCTGATTTTTTTTTTAATCTGTTTATCTATAGACCGCCAGCCATCGTTTCATACTTGTAAAAATATAATTTGCAGTTGCTTATTTTTACTCATGGAGAAATAACATATGTTAAATTAGAGGGATAACTTCAAGCTAATAAGTGCATTAACAGCTTGAAGTTGTAAAAGTAAACTTGGAATAACTTCCAGTTTTCTGTTAAACAGGCTTCTTTCTGTCAGTTGAAGAGTGCTAGACTAACATCACATAAAAGTACAGCCAGTTTCTGAGTATTTTTGAGAGCTGATTAACAGTTCATTTTACTGTTTTTTAGCACTATTGTGTAGTGAAACTGCAGAGTTCTTTCAAATATCACTGTATTTTATTAGTATTGTGACATGGAAATGTTAAAATAGTAATCAGGAAAAAAAAATCCCTTTCAGCTGAAAGCTCTTCATTTAGAAAAATGAAAGGGAAGCGTTGATGTTTTTCTGTCTTTCCAAGCTATTATTTAGTTGTCAACATTTGCAATGATTTAGTTTATCCTAGAATGTTATAGCATAATCAGTTTGTATCTGAATTTCTATAACATTTTCAGTTTAAAATTTTGCTTGTTATTTTAAATGGAACCTTATTTATCACTTTACCAGTAGGATCTTCTTAAGTGACGTAATGTTTAATTTGTGGTGTGCACACACACTTGCATGTGCATACATTTACATAATTATTAGTGATGTCTTAGACTGTTAATGGGATTTTATCTTCTTACAGATTTTATAAACTTTGCTTTTGTTGAGTTCTCGTCACCTCTCAGTTACTAGTTTTTCTCTACAAGCAGGGTTAGTTTTTGCAAAGGACTGGGTTAGGTTTTTCTAATAGAAAAAGCAGATGTTTCATGTGTATTTCTCTTGATTGTGGCGTACGTATTATCATACTTCTATGGAAGACAAATGTTAAGTATACTTGACCCCAAATGTAGGAGTACGGATAATAACAATACATAAGTGCACTAAATATTATGTGAATTGTACCGTGCTTTGTTGATTTCAGTTATTGGTCCACTAGGAATACTCACTTCCCTCAAGTCTATGTATTTTTTAATAACTAACCTCTTGATCTATATTGGTAGTATAATAATGGAATTAACAGGTTGTCATTTACCCTGGAAACGTAAACTTCTTTTGTAAAATGATGTAGATTTATCTGTAAGTGAATAAGTTATCATAGTGTTAAAATATTTCTAATTTTTTATTAAAGATTCCCATGGATATTATTTATGGATGGAAAAGTGATACTTTATAGTTGTTACATTTAAAACTTCAGCTATAGAATTTAATTTAGGAGGATAAAATTGATTTCCCTATTGTTTTACCCTTCTTATTATTGGTTTGGTTGTATTTGTTAGTTGTGGTAAGTTCTCAGAAGTTGCAGGCTCTTAGATGCCCCTAAGTCTATTTAGTAATGTTGTTATGTACCTAAAGTAGAGAAGTACATTGTAGCTTTCTAATTAGAAACTTTTAAAAAATATGTAATAGTAATTATTTAAAATCTTGAGCTGGAAATCTGAATGTTTAAGGCTCAGTCCACGTTGGTACTCAGTGTTGTCTGATCCACCTGAATGTTTGATAAGGAGATGATAGTTCAAAGAGACAGGAGCTTGATGGAAAGAAAAAGAATTGCACTGGTGATGAGTGTGGAATTGATAGCAGGACTGTGATCAAGAAGGGTAAAGCAATGTAAATGTGCAAGAACTGAGCAAGTTATTTGAATTTTTATGGGATATTGCATTTCAGTTGATTACTCATTAATTTGCTGGATGAAAAATTCAGAAATTAAACACAATTTAAATTTTCTGGTCCTTCCCCCTCACACTACTTGTTTAGAAGCAAGGGAGGGGCATTTCTATCATTTCTGTACTTATCAATATTACACAAGTGCCATTTTGCATCTAAAATTTCAACTGCAGTGTTGTTTTAATAGACTGTTGGTTTATTGAGCTTGCTTGGTCTTTGAAGAATGAAAATGGGAGTGACTGCATATTCAGATACAGTCGCTCAAATTTAATACATGCGTATGTTTCACTATGTGAATATTCCTCAGTTTGTCTCTGAATAATGTGTCCGGACTCTAATCCTGCAGCCTGTATTACAGGCGTATTCTCTTACAAGTGAAATCTTATAATGCAGATCTGATTGCAGAAGTGAGACCTTATGGGATATTCTGTGCATACAGAAAGTAATATGCTGTGTGGTCACAGCATGCTGTTTTCATTTGCTTGAAACAGTTTTTCATTAGATGTCTCTTCTGTTGATAAAGTACCTGTTTTTCTTAAGCAAACTGGGGGTATGGGCCAGAATGTAAGAACAGAACTGTTAGAATGCTACCTGAAAGAGTGTGGTTTTTTTTTATTTTCACATTTCAAATTTTTATGTTATTTCAAAGTAGGTTTTTCTACAAAACTTAGAAGATTCAGGGTTGGGTGGTGTTCTCTTAATTTTCTTCTAAGGAATTATCAGCCAAAATATAGGGAACTAGGGACTTGGAATGAAAATATCCGTTCAGTTATGATGTTACCCCCTTTATCCTCTCTACATTTATAACTATCCTTTTAAGCCTAGTCATCATCATAATTTCTTATGCAAGTCAAGTGAATTCCAGAAAGGTATTAGTTGCTGTAATTAGTTGCTGTAACAGTAACATTTTGGGGGGGGGGGAGGGAAATAATTTGCCTCTGTTTCTTTGAAAATAAAAAGATATACATATTAGGAGGCAAATTGAATGAGAATTTTTCTTATTCATATATTGTATACTGCTGTCATGTCACTATGTACTGTACTTACGTATTAGATGCACTCATTTTACTCGTCCTTCATGTGTTGAACCCTCTCCCTATGCCATTGCCAGTGCCGTTCTTCTAACCTTTTCTTTTTCAGATATGGTTCTTTTTTACTGTAACCATTTAAACCAAATTCAGTATTTGGTATGTGATTGTCTTATTAAAAATGATTTTGCATATGTCAGGGTTTTTTTTTTGTATCCTCAATTAAAGGGTGTAACTGCATGAAACCTTACAAATCCAGTGTTTTGTTTACTAAAATACAGTGGGGAACAATCCTGAAATAGAAGGATGCTCAGCTAGATTAGATGTGGTATTGTTTTGCTTTCTAACTTTAATGGTTTATCCTGTCAGACTTTAACTACTGTTGCACATTGAGCTGTCCACAATGACTCCTAATTATTTTTCTCAGAAGACTGGACTAATTTGAACTCATCAAGTATTTAGATAAAATCATTTCTCCTTGTGTGCATTACATTATATTTATTTGCATTTCATCTGCTGTTGTATTACTCAGTTTTCTAACTCAATTAGATCTTTCTGGAAGCCTTCTCTATTCTCCACAGTTTTTTACTAACCCAAATAATTTCTTACTACTTGCAAATTCTATTTTACTATCTGCTTCCATCCTACAGAGCACTAATTAATGTTAACCATTGTTCTTAATGTCTAGTGTATACCACATGGTTAACTTCTTCCCTCTCTGAGCGATCATCTTGTTTATCTGAACCTTACTCATGAGATAATAATCAAAGGCTTGGAGAAGTAGTGACTAGGGCTGAACTGAGAAGTCTTCTCAAGTATATACCTTAAGCTTTCTTTCTCCAGTTGTTTGAAAAGGAGCTAAAGTGCTTAGCAAGAGCGTCAGCAGAGTTTTCTCTGTAGGAAGTGCACGGACATCAGACCTCTAGGGAAGTCTTGTCATTAAAGTAACCGTGGGATTCAGATAATGAAGTTTCACTGAAGTACAAGGAAAAAAAGGGACACTATCCAAATGTCAAGTGTAAAATCTAGGTTACACCAGTGTTACATTTTATATGTATGTATACATTTTATATGTATACATTTATACATTATATATTATGTGTTTTGCTGTAGAGTGGAACCTTATAATCTGAATGCTATGGAAACATATCACTGTTCAAATCATTAAAAATTTGTATTAATCCAGTCTGGTGGTGGTTAGTTTAAATGTGTATTCTTCTGACAGTATGGATGAGCTTTTTTCATTGATAATTCTTGTTTGAGCATAAGACAAAAGAAAATAAATTAACTTTTTAAATGTACATGTTCTGAACACAATGATCTGTTGATGACAGGAGCAGAAGAGACAGCAGAAGGGTAGAAGATTGGTGTTTGGCTAATCATTTTACTCTAATGAGCTCCAGAATGATGACATTTTGCAATGTAGCAGAGGTCCAGCAACAGGCAGATTTTCCCAAGTTGATTTTATTTCCGTGCAGATCAGTAACATTCAAAGAATGGACAATAGTTTTGGAAACCGTTTTGCCCTCTCTCTGTAACCTGTCTCTAGTGCCCCATATCTTCCTCTTTTTTTATAGTTTCTTTCTGTATTCAATAACTCCTTCCTTACCCAGGTAAGATAAATTGTGACTTCCTTATTTGTCAAATTTAAGCTGTATCCATTTCAAAATCCGTCCTTTAATAAAAGGAGGTATTTCTAAAGGAGTGTATCATCACTTTTTTTTTTTCTTGAACTCAGGCAGTTCCAAATAATTGTACAATAACAAATCAGTAAGAATACAGAGTGTGGATGATGGCAAGTTGGTTTTCAATAGGTTATCGCACACAGCAAAGGGGAAAAAAATGGGAGGTCTGATTTGGGCATTTGTTTCTGAAACTGGGAGCTGTTTTTACTAGTCAGAACATGTTTCTGAGAGGTTGGTGAAGTGACATTAAATATTCTTTACACCTGAAGTCACTTGAGTTGTTGCACAAAAATACCTGATCAAGGAAAGCAGCTGTTCTGTGTCTTGTTTGCTGTCTGAACGAATAGAATATCATCTGATCTTTCCCAAAGGGAAGCTGAAGAATCCAAAGCGGGTCATAAAATAAAATGAAAAACAATCATTGCTGGTGTTCAGCTGAGTAGCTCAAATCAGAGGCATTCCTTGTAATTAGTTACATTCCATTCATTTATGACTTTTTCCTTTCTTCATCACCTCTGCAGCAACTCTTACAAAGTATATCATAATATTTTATTCTGAGTTCAGTGTCAATAGCTCAAAAACTGAAGGATTTTACAGTTCTGCTTTTTTTTTTGGTTGAAGTAGTACAAAATGTCAAAAATTAGAAGGAAGGTCACAGTGGAAAATACCAAGACCATATCCGATAGCACATCCCGAAGACCCAGTGTGTTTGAAAGGCTTGGACCCAGCACAGGAAATACTGCAGAGGTGAGTTGTAAAAGTATTCTTCTTTTCCTCCCCACCCCAGCATCTTCTTTTCCAGGACCTAAATGGTGGGAAAGAGTAGTTTGCAAGTGCCAAATATCCAGGTGTCATTGATGTTAGTTATGGTGAAAAGAACTCCTTAACGCATGGATGTTCAAAATACTAATACTAGAATTTTCAAATAACGTATGTTGTCCCAGCTTTTGGAGAGGAGCAGTAGTACTGTACATTTAAACAGTATTTTCACCAGCCTAAATTTTTCTCTGCCAGACCTGATGTTCGTTGTTGGTTTTTTTTTTTTTTTTTTTTTTTTTTTTTTAATGAATTAAATTACTGGTGGACAGAACTTACAGATAAATGGGAGTTAACGTGGAGTCATTTGTTTGTTCTGCCACACTCACACCAATGGTATTTCCAGAAATGAGTGTGAAATTCACCCAGTGATGTCTGTCTCTTAGACACAGTGCCGTAACTGGCTGAAGACTGGCAACTGCCTCTATGGGAACACATGTAGATTCGTACATGGCCCTTCACCACGAGGTAAAGGCTATAGCAGCAGTTATAGAAGGTAAATCAAGAACTCACTTTGAATTCTTCACATGCTGTAGGAAAATTGCTTTTGCAACTGTCTTCTGTTTAAAAAAAAAAAAAAAGAAAAAAAAAAAAAGAAATGCTGTGGTGTGCCTAATGGTATGTTTTAGCAATAACCAATTGCATTGTGAAGCTGCTCAAAACGATTGATTTCATAAATTGCAGTGGGTTTTCCCAGGATTTTTATGTGTACATAGCTTAAAAAAATTAATGGAGTCTGCTGGATGCAGATTAACTTCTTACATTACTTGAAATGGGAAATTCAGATACCTTAATAAATGAATTATTAATTACATACTGTTACTGCAGCTTCTGATATGCCTTTCTGTCCTGTACTAAAATGCTGTTTTGCAACTACTTACAGCAGTACTCACATACTTGCAACCCTTCTGCTTTCATGATATTGTTTGATGAGTAAAATGTCTATCCTTTCTCTCTAGTTGTGGAAAAAACGCTTCTCTTCAAAAAGTAGTTTCATGACTATATCTGTCAGGTATATGACAAATATCCTATATCACAAGAGGTGATTCAAAAAATTACTTGATTTTTGAGAAGAGAATACTTTTTTTATATGCCTCTTCATACATTAGTATCTCTATAAAATGTTGTTTTTCTCAGTGTCCTTTATGTGGTATAACACTGTGCTTGTTAGCAGAAACTAAACATAGCAGTCAGTCTGTACTGTTCTAGCTATAAAGAGCAAACAAGATTGCATAGTTTTCACATGGTACCTCTTTGTATGAAGACTTCGCATTTTACAGACAATTATGCTTCATAATGCTACAGTAAGGTCAGTGTTACCCTTTTTTATGGATGGGCACACTGAAGCATCAAAGTTAAGAAACTTTGTGAAGGTCAAACAGGAAGCTTGGCATGAGGTTCTGGTTCTTTCCTCTATTGCTGTGCCGTACTCTCAGGATGATCTTGATTTTGCTCGTTTGATCTTTTATTGATCCTGAAGGGGTAGCAGCTGGGATACAAAATGTGTCACTGAGCTTAATGTTTCTTTCAGTGTGTAAGGGATCTTACTCTATTCTGTACTGAATGTTCCAAATAGGAAAAAGAAAAGGGGTGATTTACTCATAAAGTTTAAATTTAAATCTAAAAACTATTATATATTGAATGTCATTTTCACCTTGCTTTCAGTATTTGGAACATTCAGTGTATCATTCTCCTTGGTAATTTGAAGAAAAGTCACATTTCTTTGATAGACTAAGGCTTTGTTTTTGCTTCGCTGTTATCACTAACATTTAAGACTAATGTTGGTTTACTTCTTTATTACTAACTTTTTCCTCCTGTTAGGATTATATGAAAAAGTCGAATGACAGGTCTTGCTGCTTGCTTGCCTGCTATGTTAAAAAAAAGGGGGGGGGGGACCCACCTACCCACCCCCACACCAAAACTGACAAATAAAGGCCAGACTCAGAAAAGGCTGGTTTATGTACATTGCAGAATTTTGGCATTTTTCACGCCACTTAACATTACAGACATGTTTACAAACATTTTCCAGGTATTTGAAATACATTTTTATTGGCTTTGTGCAAATCAAGCTAACACTGCTTCTGCATCAGTTCAATTCAAGCATTATTCCTGTTAGAGTATCTGGGATATACTGGTGGTGCGGCTACATGTGTTCAGCCAGGCTTGCTAGTGAAGTCCCTTGTCCGCTTTGCCAGCCATTTGGTAGGACAAAGCATCTCATATTAGCTATCTGTCTTACCCCTCCTATTTCCTACCTGTCTGAAACTAGTCTCGTTGTTAATGGTTTTAGCTGACCATAACGCTCCCCCGTAGTTCAGAACACCATCAAACAATAGAACTTGACTCCAAAGTGTGAAAAGGCCTCTTAAAGGTAGTTTACATGTAACTACATTTCAGCATTAATAGTCCATCTTACACCACGAATTTTAATCTTACCATTAAAAAAAAAAAAAAGTAAGGAGCGTGTTTTTACATACAAAGCTGTATTTTAGCAGACAAATGCATGGTTAAATGTATGTTATCAAGAGCCATTTTTGTCCCTCAGTAGATAACAATCAAGCTGTCTTCCAGACATCTGGAATAGGAGATGCCAACAAGGAAAGAGCTGTGTCAAAACGTTCTATCCCCAAAAGAGTTTTGCTCTCTTGCTCCACGCAGATTGTTGGCTAGTTGCTTGGCAGCCCTCCTACTGTTTCTCTTGCACTGTTGCCAGGACCTATGCAGTCACAGGGTCGGATCGGCTAAGAGAGGGATGCTGTTCATCCTGGATTGTTACAGAGCGGTGTTTACAAACTGTTTTGGGAACCATGAAGAAAAAACCCTGGGATCCAGTGCAGAATGGATTATGTGCTTGGGAGCTAGACATGTTTAGCTAGGTCATGTGAAGAAATGCTTTGACAGATCTTGCGCTTGGGGCGCGTGCCTCCCTTTGAACCCAGACTACAGTTACAGATCTACTAGTATAGAATAGTTCAAATATAGGAAAAACCATACACTTGCAGTGAGTACATCTAGCCAGAGCTCAGCTTGTGTCAATCTCACATTGTTCCAGCAGAGTTAAGCCACTGGGTTTAAAAACCAAACCAAATCAGCAGCAGTAGTAGGTAAACTTGTTGGATTTTGAAGGGTACAAATATCATTATGCGTGAAACTGAAAAACAGGGCAATGTCTCATGAGTGTTCAGTTATAATGATACAATTATTAGTGTATAATGTAAATGTGTATAAATAAATACACATGCAGGCATGCACCCCCCCCAAATATACTCAAATATATTCAAATATATAAATTGTAATATGCTCCCTTTGCTAGGGAGCTGTTCCTGACTTTTTGAGATAGGTAAAGAAATAAGGAGTGAGGAGGCGCTTGCTGTGAATGGATGTACTCCAAACAAGCTGTTTAATATGCAGAACTGAACTGTTGCAGGAAATAATGCAGTTTAAAATCACTTAACTCCACTATTTAAAGTTTGAAAGGGTGAAATTCTGCATTGTAGGGTTTTTTTTAATTTATGGGCCCTGCACAAAATATTAAATCATTGAAGAGAAATTTTTCATTAGTAGCTTTTCTCTTTCAATGTTTAGTGAAAATATGTGGAGGCCTGTGTATGAAAGGTTCTGCCATTTGCAGTCTAGCCATATCATCTCAAACTGTAAAGTTAAATTGTATTTATCTTTTGAAATTCAGCAGGTTGCCCAGCCCTGTGTTTATTACCTGGAATATCCAAAGGCTACTTAAAAAACAAACAAACATGTATATATAGAGAGAAAAGAAGCCATTATTACAAAAATATTGTGGAACACCTAAAGGAAAAAAAAACTGTTAATAAGCCAGCTTATTTTCTGTGCATTAAGCCAAAGTATCTGAAAACAGTCATGGTTTCCTGACTAATGATGTTTTAAGTATTTGACAAATTTTAAGTCTAATAAAAGACTGTTTTGGCTTTTATGATGCTTTTTTTGTTTTTTGTTTGGGTAGGATGGTTACCTTGATTTTGCTCCAGTGCTATCTCACAAAGCTATAAAAAATGATAACTTCAGTTTGTTTTTCATTACTGTGATTGTTTGGTGACTTTAATGATCTTAAGGTAGACCTGAATAATGCTATAATAAACTAAGCATTTTCTTCCCTCCTTTCCACACTGGAAAAGGTGTTAATGGAGAGTGAAATTGTTTGGATGTGTTTTTTCACTCTGCCCTGTAACTTTGTGGGGGTGAGGGGGCAGGAGGAAGACATTAATAATATCACAGTATCTTATGTCTCTCTAGAAAGTAGATAACCTGCATTCTGTGTAAGTTCTCTTGCTTTTCTCCTTCAGCTACAGGCTTTTTTTCCCCCCTGAGAATTACTGCTTTTGAGGAGGAAAGTTACTAGTACATTGTCTACAGTTTCTTTGCTTTTTAAAATAATTTTATCTGTTTCACAAATCCAGATCCTTTGTGCCATAGCTGGAATATTAATAATAATTAAATGAACAGAAGGCATTGAATTGCCACTTTAACATTGACAGATGTTTTGTTGAGGTAGCTAACGGTTTGAAATGCTTCAGAGAGTTAGTTTTGATAATGCAAGGGAATTATGTTTCTAGGCTTAAAAAAATACTTTGAATCATAGCCTTTGCTAAAGCTAGATGCTTTAAAGATGATAGTCATGCATGGAAGGAATATACCTTGCTTATATTTGTATGCTGGATATTATTTGATCAGTGTTAGTGCCGAAAGAAACAGCATGCTACTGTTGTACCTTTCCTCTGATCTAGAGTGACCTGTATTGACAATTTCATGAAGAATTAAATGTATTTAAAAATGACAGCAGTCACTGGTCTTTTTCTTCGTGGATCTTAAGACATTTAACATCATGATGCAATTTAAAGCATTAAATGTAGAAAACCTTCCAAAAAAAGGAAGTGGAAGTAAATTACTGTGCTTCAAATGTGCACAGTTTGAAAGTGAAATCATATTATTAATTTAAATATTTTTTATGCAGAAATTGTGAAAGAAAGTTGACCCATTGTGTATTTTGTGACTGAGGAAGGGGTGGGCAGTTTCTAAATGGAAACGTTAATTCATTTTGGAAAATGAAGCAAATGCAGATTTCATTATTCATTCGCTAAGGTAGCATCAGTATCTCTTTATGATTCTTTAGTGGAAATTAATCTGTACAGATCCTGTACCTTCACAGAACCATCTCACATAAGCATCTGTAATTATGGCTAACAGCCATCACAGAAGCACCAAACTCAATATCAAGCTAGATTTATATGCAAAGTAAATTGCTTACTTGAACCAAAATGTCATTTGCAGCAGCTCCTACCATCCCCTTTGGTTATGAACTTGTCTAAATGCAAGAGTCGTTCCCTTTTAACCCATAAGGGGTAGATGAATTTGTTGATCTGTAGTGGGGGGGGGGGTGAAATTATATACATGTTTTGTAGCAGTGTATCTTCCCTCTCCCTGCACACCTCACAGTAATACTTTTTACAGAAGGTACACTATAAAGTTGTGTGACTAGTACAGTTATTCCATTATTGTTTGTTTAAAAAATAATGGAATAATTATGCTATTGCAAGATGGAAAATAAACAAGGTCTCCAAAAGTGAATTTCTGATGCATGGTCCACAACAGCTTTTCTTTGTGTTGTTGTCTGATCAAGGTCACAGGAGAATAGCAGCTAGGTCAGGTGATCTCAACTCATGGACTTCATCCATATTCGGAGTTGTGCTTCTGTATGACTATTATTGCCGGTCTACAGTGGTTTGACTCTGCTTTAATTTTTATATATGTAAATAAGTGTGTGTACATATGTGTACATGCATGCACACATACACACACACGCACACAAAATCAATGCAGCTTAAAATATGGAAAAGGCTAAAGATGCCTGGAAAGACTGATTGTGAAATGGATTTGCATGATAGTCAGAAAAAGCAGATTTGCTGTGTCTAGGATCACCTGAACTGATCAGGAATGGTAACTGAGCCATAACATAGTTTTTCTCCTAGAGTCAAGTCTGTCTTGATGGTCTGAAAGAGGTTTTTTTAGAATGCTTAAACCTGTTAGAATTCAATGTTTTTCTTCATCCTCATCACTTTTGGGTGGGAGGTTTAGATCTTTCTGTATATACTGATAACAAAAACAGTTAAAAGACAGATAGTATTGCTTTAAAAATAATCCCATAGAACTGGTTATATTATGTTTCTGTATTATACAGGTCACCAGAAAGGCCAACTGGGGATCTTCGGGAAAGAATGAAGAACAAACGTCAGGACGTTGAGGCTGAGCCACAGAAACGAAATACAGAAGAATCATCCTCTCCTGTTAGGGTAAGAATGGAGTTTGCAAAACTCCAGAATCACTCAGTAGCAATTGGCAGTGTGTCCTAGAAACCTGGTCATGGTGGCTTGTAATTTAAAATGTTTTAAAATTTGGTAATTTTGTACATAGATTGTGACATATTTTATTATAAAGTGTCTTAACAGATGTGTTATTTTAATTATTTTGCAATTTTATAGTGCTTTTCGATCTTCTGGTTTCAAAAATTTTATAAATTCTGCAGATTGAAATATGTTATAAATATTGATACACAGGTATTTAATAACAGTGCAAACTTTTTGATACTATCAAAAAAAGTATTAACTATTGTTCCAGTCATTTACTTTTTTTCCTCCCATGTTCCTTCATATCCGTCGTTTACATGCATCCTGACTCCAGTTGGCGTTTTGCTTATTCCAAATTCCCTTCTAATGAGACCATACAGTTACAGCTGTGCTGGTTCATTTCACCTTCCTCCTCACATACTCATTGGCCTCCCAAATGCCCACTTTTGGATTTTGCAACCAATTCATTCATTATCGTTCTCACTTTCTAAGCATCTTTCTGCAGCCCTACTCCACTCAAATATCAGAAGTTACTTATTTTAAAACCTGTGTTATCTGTTCCTGCACTGATGTTACAAAGAGGGCAGAGCTGGTAGCGTGACGCTGCACCTGTGTAACAATAGCATCAGTGTGTCCCTGATGTTCCATCATGTTTTTTTAAGACTATCTTCATAAAAATAACAGTTAAAAGTTCTTTGTGAAAGTTTGGTTTTGCTTCTGCAGATATTAATGGCATTCTCTTTTTCTCTGGGTCTGTTTCTACTTGCTGTGTAAAATGGATTTTATGTCAGGTGTACAGAAATCAACAGCAGCTGCTATCATTAAATTAACAGAATGGCTTACCTTCCAATCATGCTTTCAGTTGCTGTTTATTTGCATAAAATTTCAGTCTTTTATTCTTTTACTTAAATGTGTTTCTTTTATTTTCTAATAGTTTGAACAAACTGTTTAGTTATTGAGAACAGATGGTGGGAAAAGTGTTTTTTCCAACCATTATTAACAATTTACTATAATTTTTTCTCTCCTGGTATAACTCTTAATTTGGGTGTAATTTTTACTTTTGATTAGTTAACCCTGCTTTTTATAGTGGTCTATTAAAGTAATAATAAAATACTCTTAAAAAATGAAACCCCAAATGAAGTGAATTGGAAGGATCAAAAGGAATCAGAGAATTAGTGGGTCTGTTAAAGTACTAGAGTTATTTACAGGATAAGTGTATTGCAGAGAGAAAATTCCTCTGCATCAATCTCATAAAATAAAAGATTCAGGAAATCACTGAGCTTTCATATTGATTGCATGGACGCAACTGTCAAAAGCTGGGATATCCAAAGAAAAGATTCTGGAACAAGTAGAGGAAGAGGGACAGCTGTCAACACTTGTATTGCAAAGGACCAGGAGTTCTAAAAGAACAGAAGACTCAAGTGGCTGAACTGCTAACAGAAATCTTGCTCCATCATTAAAGCTGTGCCTGTGATGGAGATCTAATGATTGACAGTTTCATCTCTTATCAAAACTTCTGGGATAACTGAGGAACTACATAAGAAATCTTAACTTTGTTTTGAAATAATGACAAATAGCTTGTTCCATAAAAAGTTTTGTAACTGTGGCTTTAAAGAAGAAGAAAAAAGAAAAAAAGAGCAAGAGAGCACTGCTCCTCCACACAAAACTTGTGCTTCACCAGTCTGCTAGAATTGAAACTGTAACAGAGTACTGGCTGAAAGAGAACTATTTGATACAGATGAAATCCTAAATAGCTTCTTTGGAAACGGAGCTTTTGGGACCTATAAGCAGTTAAAGAATAGTAGGTATAATGTTATCGAGTTTAGAGGCCAGCTAAAGGGAAAATGTTAGATTAGTTTCAAAATGATGAAGTTACAGAGGATGCCGTGGTGCTTCATCTAAATAGCTAATTTTTTAAGAATGTGGAAAAAAGTGTTGAACACCCCAGATGGCAGACTTTGCAGAAGATATTAGTTGAGATTAATAAAGTCTGAGGAAAGCCATGGGGCTTGGGGAAAAGATAGTTTTGAGGAGTACAATGGCAGATGAAACTTGGTGTTGGCAAATGCAAGGTAATGCACAGTGAAGGAATTAATTAAAACCAAAAGCCGTGAGTGAAAATTTTTAAAGTAAGTGAAACCAGCTGGGAGAAAAAGAAGTTATTGTGGACAGCTCAATGAAAACTTCTGCTTGAAGTGCAGTCACAGTCACAGAATCAAATACGTATATAAAAATGGAATAGAAAATGATTAATATTACGCTATAAAAATTCATGGTCCACTTTTATTTGAAATGCTGTTTGGTTATGATCACCCCTATGCAAGGGAAATGTAGTCAAAGATCCTTCTGAAGTGGGCAAGGAGGTGAGAATGAAACTGGAGAGGAGGAGAAAGGAGATGTGATGAATGCATATAATGTGTGGTTGAGAGAATGTAAATTAGATGCATCTTATTCATACTTTATCCCAGTAGAAACAATGGCAAATCTGAAAATGCCAAAGGGAAATGCTATTTACCTTCTATATAATAATTCTACTGGTTGCCACAAGAAGATACATGAGCAGCTTCCACAGAAAGCTGAGACAGTTTAACTAGTATAAAATGTTTTTAGAAGAGAGAGAGTTCTTGTTGCTTGGAGACATAAGCTTACCAGTAAAATCTGTCTATCTTTAGGAAGAAACTTCCTATATGGACAGCTTATAGAGTATCCCTTACTATTTCTTCATGTGTTGTACTGTTACTTCCAGAAACAATATGCTGCATTGCATGGACAGCTACATTGAACTCAGTTGCTTCAATGTTTTTAGATTTATGTTTGGAATTATTTCAGTGCTGTGTGTTAGTGTATCAAATGCATTGCAAGTAATTAGATAAGGTTCTTGCCTTTATTATATTTAGTTGGAAATTGTCATGTTGAATTTTCTGTGTTTTGAGAAGACAGTTACATTGGAGGTATTCGAAGTATTATCTAAAACAATTTCCGTGAAGTTTGTGTGATTTGGGAGAAACAGGGGGAAGAACTTAATTTACCTTTAGGTGAAAGGTGTTTGTAAGAAAAATTTGCTTGTGTGTTTGTTTCCTATCTTGTGCTTTTTGTCATCGTGGCTTCTGAATATCTGCACTGGAAATGGAAGTCAGCATTGTCTTCCATCTCTGAAAAGGAATCAATATCTGTTTGTTTCAGGGAAATTTCAGATTCGTTTTCTTGAACGTTTGTATTGTATGGCAGTAGTTTATGCTATAAAGGTACTATATGTAGAGCAAAATAATACTGTGCTTACCCAAACGATTCTAGCTATAATACTTAGTAGCTTGTTCTAGATTTAAAAGAATTTTTGCTTTTAAATTAGTTTATACCACTGCTGCATGTACATGTGCTGACAAGAGAGAAGCTGAAACTTCTGCCTTGTAAGAATTGTATGTTATAAGAATGTTATGAATATTTTGTCCATCAGTATTGGCAAGATAACACTTGACTAGAAGCATGTTTTGCAGACTGCATGAATCCTTTGGTACTTGGCCAAATTCTTCTGGCTTTAGTGGGAAATTTATTCAAGTAGGCATTAAACCTTGTGCTGTGGGTGCTGATCACATCTTATGAGGTGTGGATCTTCAACTTAAGTAGATATTAGATGTAATAAAATCTCACGGAGTTCAGTAATAATGTCTAATTTTTTCCCTCCTTAAGTAGTATTTCTCCTGAAATTCGGTATTAAACTGCAATAATCTATGCAACACATGCAAAGTATAACTTTGAGCATATACCTGAAAACAGCATAGACAAAGTCTGCTAAATTGTTGTCTATGCTTAGGACAATATACTGTTGTTTTTTTGTTGTTGTTGTTTGTTTGTTTGTTTGTTTAGTAAATAATTAGATTATTATGAAAGTTTATCGTTTGTCTTCTGGTAAATGGTGTTTTCCAGAGTCTGCAGATAAATAGTTTGCAGGTGTATCTGAAGTGCATACTGCACCTTCAAATACAGAAAAAAGACATGCTTTTGGCCTTTAGGAGTTTGACCTTTTTTGTTTTTGGCTCAGTAAGGGCGAGAGACAGACAAACTTTGTAATGTACAGGATCATCTGTGAGGATACGAATGAAATACTTGCTCATTAACCAGTATAGCACACAGTATGAGGGAACATACTGTAAGTAAAACAAATGCAACAAAAGGAATATGTTGAAGACTTTTCCATGAGAAATTTTTAATATATATTCTAGGAAAAGAATGTCTAAATTGAGATTTTTTTTTTTTTTAAGATGGTATGTTACCAGAATCTTTTCTCATGACAATTAAACTGAAGTTGTTAGTTTATAATGGGCTTGGATCAAGTTGTTGTGACTTGTAAAATAGCATGCTGGCATAAAAATCGTCTATTCACTTCACCTATATTTGATAATTACAATAAAATTTCTTTCATAGGCATTTTGTTCTCAGTTCTTCTGTAGAAGTATGATTGTCCCACTACTGCCACTACCGAATCTCTCCACTGAAGGAGAAAATACAGGCCAGCGTTTCAGGATGCTTATGTCTGGTTGTAAGTTTGGAGATGTAGGCAAGATATATTCAGGTTGTGTATGATTTTTAACATGGAGTACTTACTAAATTGCATTGGACTTGAAGCATTCTGACTGAACTGTACTTGCTTTGTTGAAAAGTTATTTTATAAATAGGCTTTGAGAATTTTTTTCTTAAAGGCAGTACATAAAGGATGTCTTAATGTTCATATTTCAGTTTGCTAGTAACAAATAGTGTTGGATTAATAGAAACTAGTATTTGTACTTAAGAAATTTTATTTGTTTATATAATAGCAATTATTTGGAGTATATAGTAGAAATAAAGAGTTTAACAGAACAGTTGCAGTCAGCAAAGAGGGCAGTCTGGAAAAATGAAAATGTTCTAAAGAAATGGCTGCAAGTGAGGCTTGCTGATAAGTCAGAACTTTTCAAATCTCTTCAGTGTCATTTTCTCTTCAAGTTTGTACTCTCAACTTTGGAGCTTAGTACAATTCTTGTTCTTAGACCTGAGTGCCTTTTGTACATGATAGGATTATGGCTTACCTGATGTAACTTGTCTGCAGTTGAGGTCAGAGAAACTAATGTGACTTGCCAGGTTAGAATCTTGTGCATCATTTAAGAGGTCCTGTCATAAAAAAGAAGAAAAATTAACTTTCTTTTCCTTCTTACACTACAAGCTGTTTTTAGTTAAACATGACCGGAATTAGTTTTTTAATATGAAGTTCCTTTGTGTTTTTTTTTTTTTTTTTTTTTTTAGTGGCCTGTTAGTTTTTTCAAACCTTCTAAGACTTATGATGTGCTTAATGCATCAAGATGAGAGGCTTCAAGATAATTGTACATTGTAATATGTTTCAGTTCACTAGGTAAAATAAAAGCAATACTTGTTATGTCATCATGTATATAGTTAATAATATTAATATCTTATATCTAGTTTAATGAATAAAAAGGAAAAGTTGAATTTTGTTCACTTGTGAGTGACTGTCCAAAGTGTTATATTATTTCCTTACTATATTTCTAAGATGATGTTTAGGACTGAAATCAAGCAAAGATCTAATTCCTGATAAGGAATAGCTAGTGAAATTCTCCGGAATATCCTTTTCTTGGCATAAAACAAAGGGTCCCGCACATCAAAACTGAAGAATCCCCAAAAGACAGAATAAGGGGAGGGGAGGACTCAAAGGAAACGTGGCAGGCTTTCATTATGCTCTTTCTGATTTCCTACTTACTAAATTAATCTGAGATACTTCTAAACTTGGATGTACTTTTTTTGCGAGTAGTGAAAAAACTTTGTTCTTTATTCCACTCAAGTCCAAGTAGATTGTCTAGAGGATATTGATTCAGCAGAGGCAGTGATACAACTGTGCAGCTTTACTATTGGCAGGTAGGAGGAGGAGAAAAAGAGAGCACTTTTGAAACAGTCTTATTTCCTGTAAGAGGAGTCTCTGGCTTCCTTAGGTATCTGTAGGACCATCTGCTGAATGCAAAGTGGGTGGTACTGCAATAGTTAGACTTGACTAATAACTCTGGGCCAATGAAAGATCAAAGATAAAGCTATCATCAAAACTTGATCCCTGTGTGTTGCTTTTTTTTTTTCACTCCTTCTTCTACCAGCCAAGGTTCTCTATTTTTTTTTTTCTTCCCTCTTTCACACATCCTTATCCTCTGTAGAGTTAAGCAGGCTCATCTGCCTTGAATACAGATATTCTTATTTACAGCTGAGAACTCTTATTCAAGCTGTTAAAAACATACTGTTTAAATGCTCATTAAACTTCTGGTCTTACGAAAGTGATTTGTTCTTTCGGTTCCTATTTTAAACCTGATTCTCTGATACATGCTTGATTCTTGCCCTGCCTTTAAACCTTCCTATTTTATGGATCCCTTCTTCTTTCTTCTCCCCGTCTGCTGTTTGCATACTGATTGTATGAAATTGCATTAGAATATTTTGCCTGTGGAGTCTCTGCACATTTAAGAAGGAATTTGTTCAACAGACCAAAGGGGAAAAGACTTTTTTACTATTAAAAAACAAAGAAGCCCCAAATACCATGTAAAATGTACCTGCTTCTTCAGGCTTCTTTTTTAAAAAAAAACTTGTTTAATTCAGCATTTTTCCCTTTATAGAAAGAGTCTTCACGAGGAAGACACAGAGAAAAGGAGGATATCAAAATTACAAAGGAGAGAACACCAGAAAGTGAAGAGGAAAATGGGGATTGGGAAACAAATAGAGAAGGTAAGTGAAATTAAACCAGTGGTCCCCTACAGTTCAAGTATTACAGGATTGTCAGACTGTAAGTAAAGCAGAATGGTTAAAAATTCAGTCTCTAAGCAACATACTTTTATGCGGTGATCATTAACATCTGTTTTTGGAGATGAGCAAAGAAGCAGTCTGAGTTGGACTGCTACAATAGTAAAACCAACTTGTTTAGAAAACGGACACTTTTTCCATTCCTCAGACAACATGTAACTTGGCCGTTGGGTGCTCTGTGGCTGAGCCTTTCACATCTAGGTCAGTAGTTGAATCCAGATGACATCTAAATTTTTTTTTGAAACTGGTAGGATTGAGAAGAGAGCATATAACTCATTTGAAGCCTAAAGGCAGCGGGATTTTTTTTCAATGATTTGTGTTGGTGTGGACTGTCTCATTAAGGAGGGCTTGACTAGAATGAGTGTAACAGCTGAAGGTAGAATTTGGTGAACTATTCACCTTTCAAAACAACTGAAAGAGTTGTAAGAAGTTTGCATTACTGCTGTAGTCTTTTTTTATGGTTAAAAGATGATTTCATTGTCCATGGTGTTGATAATATCCATCCATTTACAGTGCAGACAGTTGAGGAAAAAACTGTCTTGTTTTCTCCTCTCTCTCCTGAGTCTTTCCATTTCCCTTTTGTTAGAGACCAAATTAACCTGACAGTGAAATTACAACAGCTTCTAATGAAGTTTGGTGTTTACCTAGTTTTGTAAATATCAGTGTTTCAGCAGTAGTTACAATATGACAAGAGAACATGGGGATCCTGATCCACCTTTGAGGATTCTTTCTACCAAAAATTGTAGCCAAACAAAAAAACAGTCCTTTTCCAGAGTTTACAACTCTTGTCTTACACAAGAGACAAGATATAAATAATTGTATAAAACACATATCTACATTGTATTAAAGCTTCATATGACACAAAATCTTTTGAAATGTGCAAATGATTCTGTATGCTTAGCACTTTTGCTTTAAGTTTATGTTAAATTGGAAGTTCTTCAGGGTGGAAACAAAATGTGGACAGCCACAGTGCCTTCCTAAACAAAGGGTTTTGTATTAAGTATTTGGGGGGAGGAAGCAACTGTTGTATATTGGAAGATAAGTATGTGACTTTAAATTAGCGTGCCTAAAAATTTACACAGAACTGTGGTAAAAATTTCTCTCAAATTATAGAGATCTTCAGCATAATGTTGCAGTTTTATGATAGCTTGAAGTCAATTTTGGCTAAACACATAAATGTTAGTTGCTTGTTGATTGATTGCTTGTCTAGTAGTTGGTTATAATGTAAGAAATAAAGATTTAATAAATGTAGAAAGTAAAGGTTCAATAGCCCATGTGGCAGACTTTGTTTTTGAAAAAAGGAAAGCCACTGAAATTTCTTGAGTGAATTTAGATATAATGGATCTATTTGTGGAATGAGGCTCCACCGTAAATTTCATTGAGTAGGTAGCTTTTCTATAAAAAGTTGCAAGTGTTGCAGATACTGTTCTGCTGTGTCTTAAGCACAATGTATGAATAGAGAATGTGAAGGCAAATATTAACAGAAGTTTTTAGAAGCAATTAAAAGAATAGTAAACACATTCCTTAATGTACTACTGAGATTTTTTTTTGATATTTTCTTCTACTGCCACCTCTGTCACTCTCATAAAATCCAAAAGAAATTTTCTGTTCTGTGAGATTTTCTAACTTTTAGAAAAGCAGCCATAATATATTTTCAGCCCTTTCTAAACTTGAACTTTCTGGGTGTTTTAATAAGCTCTGTCCTGTGGCATGTAGGTATGCAAATAGAATCTAATTCAAAAAGGTTTGCAACACAAAAACTTTCATTACGTAAATAGGTACTTTGAATATCTTAAGCCTTAGACATTAGGCCTTTCATCTTGAGAATTATGATTTTTTCAAATTGGTGTTCATAATAGTTAAAACCTCTGACATGGCGGAAGTAGAAGTACTGTCTGTTAAGTTGCAGTGGGTGTTACATAGGTAGACAGATGGACTGGGAAAGAATCTATGCTGTTAGGGACTGCACCTATCTACAAGCAGCTCCCATGCATTCATGACATATAAAGGGAATTTGTGTATTGAGCATAGTCATTGCAGAAGCTTTTATAAAATTTCTGTGTGTATGAAGAGGGATGAAAGCTAAAGAAAGTTTAATGAGGCCCTCTTTTCTTTGAAGGTGATTTTCTCCAACTTCTTTCTGAGCATCAGATTTAAATAACTGTAAACAAAATAAATGTAAACAGAATGAGTAAAACTGCTCTCTTTTTCAAGAAGATTTCAGTTGCATGAATGGAAGAGTGTGATATTAACTAGCCATGACTTAAAGAAAAAGTGGGAGAAAACAACACCTATACTGATGTGAAAATCAAGCAGTAGTGTTTTAAAACAGAAATAAGCTATCAAAGTGTGATTTCTTTTTTTTTTTAATCCAATGAAAGAGTTCATGCAGATGTCTTTTTTTTAATTACTTTAAAATCAGTTTGTATGTTTAATTAAAAAAGAGTATCTATTGCTTTGTGGGATACTTAATTAAACAAAAAGCTGTCGTATCATGCATCACTATATAAATCTGTTTCATGTGAGATTTCCCAATTAAGCGCTGCGCGTATTTCTGGACTTTGTGAAAACACAGTCTTTTTTGAATTTGTTGTTACATAAATGTAAAGAAGTGATTTATTGGGAAGTAAATTAGGAATATTCATTTTATTTTCCCTTTCTGCCTCAGTTTAATAATGGGTGCAAATCTCTAAAATAAATTGAAAGATTTTTTTTATGCAGTTTAAGTATTTTAATTGTAGCTTGGTTGGATCTAACTGGAGTTATTTCAAGTTTACATAGGATAATTGGAGTAGAGATTTGGCTTAGCTTCGGTGATCCACATGTGCAGTGCTTAAAAGTTGCACAAATATTCGTGCTGTGCATCCAGTATGCTAAGTAATATTATTAATTTCATATGCAATTTATTTACTAATCTATCTACTTTTTTTAATAAAGACTCTGATAATGGAGATGTCAATTATGACTATGACCATGAGCTGTCTTTGGAAATGAAGCGCCAAAAGATTCAGAGAGAACTCATGAAGTTGGAACAGGAAAACATGGAGAAACGAGAGGAAATAGTAATTAAAAAAGAGGTTTGTATTATGCAAATGTGAAATTAAAAAAAAAACAACAGCGATCCCTTCATAGCCTTCTAATTGTTTCCAGGGCAATTTGAGCTTTCTGGATTACAGATGTGCTATTGTGTTACGCAGTAGTAAATAAGTGGCCCGCATATAAGTTGGTGTGTGACTTGGATATTAGGTGCCAGTATCTATCTGGTCAGTCTTCCAGCACCATAACTGAATTCTTGCCATTGTGAAATCGGTTATTAAATGTTTACAAAACTCTTCCAGTAACTCGAGTGTGCTTTTTAATAATACAGAACTAAGATGACTTTTAACAGAGACAAGGTGTATAGGAAAATACAAGGCATAACTTTTAACAAGTTGTTTATCCAACATTTTGTGTAGTAACAAAGTAAAGTAGAGTAACAGGCAGAGCTGTTCCCAAAGTAAGTGTTAGAAGACCTAAAATTTAGGGGAAGTTTTTTAAAAAAAAAAAAAAAAAAAAGTCTGAAAGGAGGCCTCTTTCTTTCAGAGGACTAACTGTTGTCTTTGGCTACCCAATATGGCTGGTGCCTTCATATTTTAATGTGTTTTAATCAAAAGGTTTCTGGGTTTGTGAAGAAGTGTGACATTAACTATAAAAAATAAACACAGTATAGGAGCGTGAGCATACAGAAGCTAAACCCACAATACTTGTGTTTTGTGGTCTGTCCCACTAAATTTTGACAGGACCATATTCTAACTAGTATTTATGTCCTTTGGGAAACCTTTATTGCAGGAAGCAATAGAAGAGGAGTTATAGGGTACATATGATTATAGATTCCAGCTGATTGTCACAAAACTTTTGCAGAGTAAATGTACAACTTGTTTTCCATATATCCTACAGCACAGAGAGTGAGCTGTAAGGGCTTCTTTTTATGTCCATGACTTTGTCCCCTTTGCTGCTTGCATTGCTGATGTATTCTGGCTGGGAATATGGGTGAGAACAGAGGAAGTGTTAAGGGCTAGCACAGGGCTGGAGATAAATTTTTCAGACAAACTGGAGTGCTAACTGGGATCTTACTAATTTTGAATATAATGTCTTTAAACTTTGTTTAGTTATAGCTTTTGTAATGTATTAGAGTGCATCATCTTCTCTTCCTCCCTCCCTCTTCCCCTGGTTATCTTCCTTTTATGGTGTTTTAGTAAGCTAATAAACTGTTTTGAAGATTGTGCTTGGTGTACTTGTGGTAGAAGTGTAATTGGTTAAGATCTAAGATCTAGACTGTTACTATGTGTATGTATTTGGCATGTGTGTGTTCATACAGTGAAGCTTTTGGGCATCAATATATTATCAGTTAATATATTCCTTTCCTCAAGATTTCTCCAGAGGTGGTTAGATCTAAATTATCACCATCTCCATCACCAAGAAAGTCTAGCAAGTCTCCAAAACGAAGATCCAGTCCCAAATCTTCCTCTTCAGCTAGTAAGAAAGAGAAGAAAGCATCTACTGTATCTTCACCACTTTTGGATCAGCAGAGGTCAGTATGTAGATGCACCTTGGAGAAGAGTGGGAGGAGAGAACCACATTGATGTATTATTACAGTGGATTTTATAATTAATTGGCATAGTTTTTCATTTTGCTTGCTTCCAGAACTATTGATTTTATAACTTCAGAGGAAGGTCTCTAAATTGTGCACTGTTGCAAAGCTGTGAATCATCTACTGTGGAAAATTGTTATATGCATGTAGTTGTCAGTTGGCTAATTTCAAGGTTTACAGCAGGCTTTTTCTCTTTGAGTGTCCTAGAGTCTCTGAAGATGATGAGGAAATATAAACAGTGTTACCGGAGGGGATAGTTTTATTTGAGATGCTAAAGCCTGTGAAATAGCTCATCTAGACTAAAATATGAAATATTTTGTAATTTGACCAATTGCAAATTCTGTTGATAATGCATATTGCTGTTCAGGAAATAATGTTTGACTTGGGGAGTGACTTGGAGTTTGGAGGGGCAGGGAAAAGGGTGAGAGAAAAAAGGTAGGGACAAGGTACATGAAAATCCCAGGAAAGTCAAACTGGATGCCTTGCCACAAAAAGTCAGTCTCCTAAAACTGATTTAAAGTTCTCTCCTAAAACTGGTTTGAAGTTCTTGCTGGCTGCAGAACCTTCTGAATCAGTGCTTGCTTCTGTTAGGTAGGAAAGACATTACCATACCGGCACAAGCATAGACATCTATGTTTGCTAAGCAAAAACCCAACCAACCAACCGAAGCCAACAACAGCTCTTTTAAAATAGAGACAAAACAATGGTGTTTTTGCTACAAGAGTATAGAACATGGAATAGTATGCTACTGATACTTAGTATGTGATGGCATCTAGTTTATAGGCTTTGGGGCTGTGATAATTGGTGTGGAAAAAATACATGATGGTGTAAATATTTATTTTCATATGAAGTGAGATGCGTGCTCAAAAATCCAAGGATGCTTTTATCCTGTGTCAGGTAGTTAGAATTAAATCTAAGACATGAGTTGTTGAAATCATTGGGTGTACGTGATGGTGTATTGTTTTGCAGAATTGGGAGTCTAAATAGGCAAGATGCTGTAGATTCTTTGGGTGTGTGCAGTTCTTGCAAGGGCACTGTGACTTTGGAAACTAATGCTATCTGAATGGAGCAGTTCTTCTTTGTGTTCATCTGCTTCAGAAATAAAGATTATAAAGTGAAGAGCTCAATGTGAATTTTTACCATCTGCATTCACCCTACAGTCAAGTGTAGTTATTGAGCACTTTGCTAATGGAGTGATGAATCCTGTCCTAAAAGCTTTAAAGCACTTTTACATTATAACTTATCCTGCTAACATCAGAGAAATCATTATTTGAAGTAGTTGGCAGTCCTTCAATTTCTTTTTCCTGTTAATTTATTTTTAGGAGTTCTAAAAGTAACCAGACTAAAAAAAAAGGTCCTCGTACCCCTAGTCCTCCTCCTCCAGTACAAGAGGAAACTCCCCTAGGGAAAAAACACAAAGAGAAACATAAAGCAAAAGAACGTTCTGAAGAAAAACCAAGGGAGGTGAAAGAGAGAGGGCGTGACTTTGAAAGACACAAGGAGAAAAAAGAGAAGCAGAGGTAAGTTCTGTTGCATTATTGGATTTTTAACATTAATGTAACCTTGCTTTTTAAAGTTGTCACTTATGCATCACTAACTAATAAGGAATTTATACCTGCTTTGGCAGCACTCTTTTCAGTATTCATTGAATATTATAAATGCATTATTTAGATGGACTGATAAGCTATTAAGTATATACTATATAACTACATAATACTACTAATATATACAACATAATATAAGTATATATTACATAACTTAAGTTTGTCAGCTGCCCTTCCAAAAGATTCATTATATTTTTCAGGAAGTTCACAAGTCATTCACTTGTCCACTTGCTTCTTTTCTGACGTCTGAGAGGACTGTTGCCTTTCTACATTGGAGATGGCATATTTGTCTTTTCCTTAATCTTCAGTAGATTAAAAAAAATTCTGAAATAGTCAGACTACTGTGATTTTAGAATTTCTTTGCTTCTGCATTTATGCATCTAATCTGACTATTCCCATTATTTTCCCATTATTTTTTAAAGCATAGGTGTCCATTTAAGTTGAAAAATTACAACTGCATTTCTAGGTCTTGTATTCATTTGATGAAAATAGGGTGTATATGTAAGCGCTTACTTTGTATCTAGCATAGCACCAACTAAAGGGCTGAAGGTCAGGAAATTGTAAACTGAAATATACATTATTTATTATTTCTCTCATTGTTTCCCTCATACTTGCTGTGATTGAGTTGAATTTGAGGCCTCCAAATGCTTTCCTCCTCATTAGTGGAAGGAGGAGCAGTAAAGAACATTCTAGGTAGCTGTGAAAGGAGTAAGAGAGTAGTTGGGGTTTTGTCAATTTTTTTCCTTAAATAAAAATTAAGAAGTAATGTCAAGTCTTCATGATGAATAGCAAGAGAAATAGTTGAAAATTCAGATGATCTTCATTCTTTTGAAACTGTGCCTAGTGTTTGAAAATATGTCTGTGAACTTCTAAGGCTTCTTAAAGTTCTGACATTACAGAACATGAACGGGTATCAAGATAACTCTCCATTGATGGGAATTCTGTTTCACAGCCGCATAGAATATTAGGTAAAAATCAAAGAGTATTTTGTTTTCACCATCTTCAAGCTCTGTATTTTATAATCAAATCATTAGGAAGAAATTTAGTGTATATTTTGCATTCCTTAGTTCTGCTAACTTAAGGTGATTTCATATGTGACATTACAGATGGAACAAATTATTCTGTAAGAGTAGTTCATGATCTTGTAAGCACGAGTTCTGTCTTGGAGTTGTTTGTAATTTCTTAGAGATGTACAAATGCCGTATTATGTCTGTAGAACAAGCTGCTGTTTGTGTTTCCAGGGATCCTTCTGAAGGCTCCCATAGACAGAAGCGTTCTCCTAGCCCTGCAGATCATTCTGGCAGTAATTCCTCCCCTTCCAGAGAGTATTCACCACCTGCTGCAAGGCGAAGGCAAGCCTCCCGAGCTCCAGCCAAGTCAACCGCTCACAAGCATAACTTCTCACCCTCTCGCAGGTGGGATGCCAAATGCATAGATTTTATTTCCATTAATAGTTGTAATTTAGAAACTTTGTCTATTGCTTTGAGTGTTTGTTTGTATGGGTCTGTTGCTGGTATGTGTGTGCCTCCAGCACTTGAGCTCTGAGATGGTATTTTTGCCCGGGTCCTACACTGAGAGTACCTGTCATGTCACAAACACAAGTCATGGTCCAAGCTTCCATTTGTCAGTTCTTCTCAAATATTTCATCATCAGGTGGAGCTTTAGTAGTCTGATATGGGACGTGTTCAGTCTGTGATCTTTGGGCACCTTTTTATTTTTAATCCTCCCCCCACCTTCTTAAAAAGTACAAAATGTAATAGGAGAAATCTTCTGTCTTGGAGATGGGGAAGGAACAGAGTTTCTCCAATTTAAAATTGATAAGGTGATGCACAGATCTTGCTCCTACGCATCTTTCCTGGAAAAGAAAGCACAGCTGGCTAAACAGTATAATACAGGGCCAATTTCAGAGACCGTTCTTGCAGTGTGTTTTAGATATGTCATTTGTGCTGGTTCTGGGGGCCGTAGAGGAAAACCTTTTGCCACTCAGGAAAAAATTACTACTTAGCTTTGAAGAAGAAAGGAAGGAGGCTTCTTGCTCTGAGCTGAAAGAATCTGCAAATTTAAGTTCAGAATGGCAGTGCTAAATACTATTACCCATTACTGTTGTAATGGGAAAGGGAGGCCTGCTTACTTTTTACCCTTCTGTTGAGAAGGGGGGAAAAAAAAGGGATGCAGATCATCTTGGAGGGATGCAGACTGTTTGCTCTCTCAGGAAGAGTCAGTCCTCACCCTCAGTGGTTAGACCTTCCCTCTTGTGATTGAAAGGTGCAGCCAGCAAGAGTGTGTATATGGAGAGAGACAGAGAAACTATTGAGTTTTCTTCTTCCTGCCATCAGTGAGGAATGCTTCCTCACAGTATATGTAAAGGAGACTTTCAGATTTTTAATTTTCCAGGCAGAAGAAGTCACACAAGTATTCTGGAGCTCAGACTGTATGTAGAGCTTAAAGGGATTCTTAAGCCACCTCAGGAGCAGATCAGCTGGACCCTACGCTCTTCTGCATCTTCAGACAGGAGATTCAGAATCTTAGTCTGTTGCTGAGGAGTCCAGATAAGTCTCTGGCATTGACTATCACAGATGCATCTGAATGGGATAGTTTCCAGGCCTTACAATATCTAAGCATACAGGATCACAGACACTATACCACTCAAATTGGAAAACAGATGCAACCTGTTCTTTAGAGTGCCTTAGTTAAGCATGTTCTAAAGATTTATTTATTTATGTATTTTATTTATGTATTTTTTTTGGCCCACCCCTTTCTTTCTGCCACTTCCCTGTGTAGTTTTTCAAGTAGAGCTGAGGTGGCTCATATCAAGTGCTGTTTCAGCCTTTTCTGTAGAAATTGTTTGACTTCTGCCACTTGACTTACCCTGAAACTCCTCAAGGATCAAGTAAAGATGCTTCCTTCAGTGAATATATCTGGCTGTATAATGGAATCTGGCTATGGAATGACATCCTTTGTAAGATTGGTCCTGTGGTAATCAGCATACTACTCCACAGAACTATGAAAGCAGTTTTCTTGAGTCAGTGGTATGACTAGAAGGAAAGAAGTGCTGACATTAATATAAGATTCTCTCCCTGTTGTCTTTTACCCAAAAATGATTTCCTTGCAGATCTGAGTTTCTACCTCAGGTTGCCAGTGATTTTGCTTAGCGTTCTGTACCCAAAGCTTTGCTTCTTGGAAGTAGAATCTCTATGTCCTTGACATAAGGAGAATCTTTTTACCTGAACAGAGTCTGAGTCTTTCAGAAAGTTATCTTAGTTGTGAGATCCACTGCTGAGCAGCATTGGCCAAGAGACTATCCATTTGGCTCTTGGATAGTGTCATGGCATGCTGTAAGCATGCTAACCCAAATTACTCCAGAGCTCATTCTGTTCAGAGCCCAAGTGCCATCAGCTATCTCACAGAGAAGAATTTCTTGTGACATTTGCATGGTATTTGCCAAAAGCTGGGTTGAATACATACATGTCACAGGCCTGCAGGCAAGGATGGGCCTCATGGATAGCACAGCCCTTACGACAGCAGTCACAATGCCAAAATACCTTTACCAACTGCTGAGCTATTGTGGAATTTTGCAGGAACGATCCTACCTTTGGTAAAGTAGACCTTCATTTGTGAGTCCCCTGAAACTTAGAGCTTAATCTATATGATCTGGGTATTTGCTTGAAGTCACCAACACTGTAAATGAACATTCAAAAACAGAAAGCAAATTACTCAAAAGTAAGTGGAGTTTTTAAAAATGCATTGTCCATGTGGTATTATTTTGATTCCTGCTCTTCTCTTCTGTGGAGCCTCTGGAATTTTGTCTAGAGGAAGGGAGTTGGGATTTTAGTGTAGTGTTCATTTCATGAGAAAAGACACTTGCAAGTTGCTCAGATGCTGCTAAGGAGAGGGGGGGAAAAAAAAACCCTCAAAGGCATGAAGCCTGTGTTCCTCCATGTTAGACTGTACATATGATACACATTATGAAGAAATCTATTTACTGATGTGTAACTGATCCCTAGTCAAACTATGATTTCCCAGATGAGAGATACTTGGCATACTTTTTTCTCATTTTGTTGAATGAAGTTTTTCCCTGACCTTGTAAATGTTCTTGTCTGCTAAACTTTAGGCAGATAAGCATATGAGTTTGCAGGACCTAGGCTTAACTTGTTTAAAAAGATCAGTGCCTTTAATAACAGAAATAATTAAAAAATGCAAAAGAAGGAACCACTGTGGCTTACTAAAAAGTAGGATGCTGTATAGCTCTTTACTTGAAGAAAAAATGTTCCCCTTAGATAACTTTTACACAGTGTTATCTGCCTAATTTTACCATGAATTCCAAAAGGAAGCTTGTAGTGAAGAAAATTACTCTTCTTGGATTGGGGGTGGGAGAGAAGATCAAATTTTTTGTGAATCCTCCCTCTCTTTCCCCAGGAAGGAGTTCTAGTGGCTGCATAAAATATTTTCAGTTTTATTGCTCTGGAGTCTGTAAATTTTTCTTGGACAACTGGTTCTTAAATATTATCTTAAATAAACTGTTGTCATTTATATACTAAATATACTTTAGAAAATACATAAATATGCTTTGGAAATATATAAGGAAAGACTAGTCTGATGTCTTGTAGAAATAGCACTTTTATTTTCAGTAGACACGGGTAAAAAATGGCACAAGTTATTTTAATTCCTCTTTTTCATAGGTTATAGTAAAGTAACCTTGTTGTCAAAGTTATTACATGTGTGGCTATTCTAACTCTTTCTTGCAGGTCTGCTTCACCATCAGGTCAGCATCATTCTCCCATATCCTCTAGACATCACTCCTCTTCATCACAATCAGGCTCCTCTGTTCAAAGACATTCTCCTTCCCCACACCACAAAAGAACTCCCTCTCCCTCCTATCAAAGGACCGCTTCCCCGCCTGTGAGGCGATCATCTTCTCCCTATCCCCCACGCTCTTCCTCTTCTCCTCAGAGGAAGCGAAGCCCTTCAAGACATCGATCTCCTGGCAGAGAGAAGGGAAGGCATGATCGTGATCGGACTTCACAGTCTCATGATAGGCGCCATGAAAGGCGGGATGGTATGAACAAGAATAGCACTTCAGAATAATTTTATATTGTTTGCAAGTTATATTTTGAAACTCGATTATTCAAATTGTGCTATTGTCTGCATCTGTCCCGCTGGCTACACGGTGAAGAAAATACTGGCAGACATCAGTATTATCAGTCTTGTGCTGGTGGTGCTGTTTCAGGGACCATGCAATGGAGTGCTCTCAATAGGACTGGCTATGTAGGCTTAGCTGGTTCTATAGATCCTATAGGTCTAGGAGTTTCTTTTGTAATGCGGTGATGGTGTCAGTAGGTAAGTAATCTTCTTATGGTACTGGGCATGTACTAGTGGATCAGCTGAGAGATGGCACAACACTTGTAAGTAACCATTGCTCTCTTCTTTTCTGCAAAGGGCCCAAATGCTAATCCACTCCTCACTGACAGTGGTCAATGCAGTCTGTTGTCTTTTTCATTGAGGTTAAATGAGCTGTGCACAAAGAAAGTGTGTCGCTCCCTCTGGTAGAAGTCTATCAAGTTGGTAGAGCAATTTGTGAAGGACAAACATGCCATTTCTCCCAACAGAAACTTTTATGAAGAATATGTCTGTTGGCTTTTTTTAGACTGACTGTAAAATTTTATATTCTTGTAGTGGCAACACTGTAAATAAATAACAAAAAGAAAGAAAGATTTTAGTGGGGCAGTGAGGTCTTAAAAGCAAGTGGTGCAGATACAATAGATTTTTCTTAAAGTGCATGTGTAAGAAGAAAGAACCTATTTCTATCACAAAGCATTTGAATTCAGTAGCTTTTAAAAAAGCATCATCTTACCATTAAATTATTGAAATGTGCTTGCTTTCTAACACGCCTGAGTTTTTATTATACATACTCACTTTTGAACAAGTAAATATTTGTAAAGCACAGATTCAGATTCACAAAGAAGATCTTTTAAGCTTGCTGAATATATAGATGGATACCCAACATGATTTTATCCTTCTTCCATACTGATTTTAAGCTTCTGTGTGTGTGTCAGAAGTATATTTTGACTGTATTATTTTAGTGTTGTTTGTCTTTTAAAATTTTGCTTGCTTTGATTGAGCCAAGTATGTAACATTCTTTTAAACATTTTTCAGAAACTAGAGGGAAAAGGGAAAAAGAGAGAGAAACAAGAGATGATCGTGATTTTGACCAGGAACAGAGTACCTCCAGGGATCACAGAGATGACAGAGAATCTCGTGATGGAAGAGATCGGAGGGAGACAAGAGATAACAGAGATCGAAGGGATCCAAGGGAATCCAGAGACACTCGAGACTCCAGAGATACGAGGGATTATAACAGAGATAACAAAGATAGTCGTGATCAGAGGGACTCACGCTCAACACGAGATTCACATGACTACAGGGACAGGGAGAGTCGGGATGCCCATAAAAAGGATGACCAGTATCAGGAGGACTCACGCAGCTATGGAAGATCCCATGGCAGAGAGGAGAGCTCTCGTGCTGAAACAAGGATTGACTCCAGAAGTGACTCTAGAAATGAGAGCAGAAGTGATCGAACTGGCAGAAGTCGAGGCAGAGGTCCAGAATTATCTGAAAAGGGTATTACATGATTTAAAAAATGAATAAGTCTCCTTATTGAAGAAGATTGAATACCAGTATTCATAATATCTTGTTTGATGTTTGATATTTGATACTGAATTGCTGCCAAATAGTTCATGCTTTTAAAGCTACGTTCAATTTTAAAGCTACATTCAATTCTATTTTCATTAATCAGAACAGTTGCTGAAATTTATAGCATTTCTCTGTTCTCCATTCATTAAAGTGGCATAGCATTGGTATTCTGCCATATCATTAAAAAAAAACAAAAAACCAAAAAAACCCAACCCTTACGATTCTATCTAATGTTTCTGCCACCCTGGGTTTTCCCAGGGGCCATGAAACACAAATAAAAGGCTGAAGTGTAATTGAAGATTAGCAGGGGGCAGCATTTCTCAGTGTACTGGGCAGCCGTTAATTATCTTCTCTCAAAAGCAACTGCATGTCCAGACAGGTTCCTGAAAATCATCTTTTTCCCTTTTTTTTTTTTTCCTTTTTCTTTTTCTCTTTTTCTCTCCTTGATTGACCAAAAAAAAGGGATTTTAATCTGTGGCAGCATTTTTGATGATGCACTTTATAAATAAACAACTTCACTTACAACATTTTAATCACCTATAATAAATATATTTTGGTGCTCTCAGGCTTATTGTGGTGTTTTCATTAGGAAAATGCCATATAATTTTACTGGAAAGTGGTCTCTACTTATTTTCCTGCTGCATAGTCTGTGAGCTTACATCCTACTCAGAACAAATTTGAATTGACTTCTTGACTGCTTTATTCCTAGTCAGGAAACCTCTATGTCTTGATGAGGTGGTGCCAATTTAGAAATTCTTGAATTTGCTGTTTGAAACCAATGCATAAATTGTAGCAGTTCAGAATAGCAGTGTGTTGATTCTGTTTTCGGAAGATAACCTTCTTATTTTTCTAATTTTTTGTTAACAGAATTTTTTTGTATAGTAACTTTACAGTTAAAAGGTGTGAAATTTAAGAGTTCTTGGTTGAGTTTGACACTGTGACTTTTATTTCCATGAGTAGTTACTCCAAGTTTTTGAAAAATTACTTCTTCAATTGGTGTAAAACGTCAGTGGATTTTCTTACATGTGGAAACCCACCTTCTATATTGATATATCTCTATTAGGAAGTCGTGGGACTAGAGGATCCCAGGTTGATGGTCACAGCAGTAGTGGAAACTACCATGACAGTTGGGAATCACGGAGTAGCTACACTGACCGGGATCGCTATGATAGTCGAGAGCAAGCAAGGGATTCCTCCTTTGAAAGAAGGCATGGTGAACGGGACAGGCGTGACAACAGAGAAAGAGGTATTTTAATATATACTATTACACATATGTATGCATATATATATGTGGATGTGTGATATACATGTGTGTGTATGTGTGTATATATATATTTTTATATGTATGCATATGAATGTGTGTATGTATCTCCGCCCCACTGGTTTATAAATAACTCATTTGATACTGTACTTTTGACACAAGTCTTATCTTGGATGTAAGCCAACTTCTTTACTAAGATCTCTTATTGGCAGTTTATGCTTGAGTGTTATGTCTTTTTTTCCCTCCTGTGGCTGAATTTTGGCAACCTTCTGTTTTTATTCATCCAAGTATTCTTTAAATAAACTAAACTTGAAAAGATTTCACTGTACAACTTCAAGTTAAAACATTTTCTCCTCTTCTTTTCCCCCTCCCCCGCCACATGTACATACATACATGAACTTAGGATCATTATTGCATTTTATTACTGGTTCTGTTTGTCTCTATAGGATCATTGTATTTTTGCACCTTAAATTATTTGAATTTATTTTTAGGAAGGCCTGGCTACTAAAGGAACTGACAGTTTGTCTGTAGTTAATTCAAAATTTTACTGACCCAGGGAATTTAATATTGATGAATGCTTTGCTGTGGTCAGTAATAAATAGCTAATAAATACTGGTACAGATACTGGTGATCATGGGAAGAGTAAGCAAGACTGCCCTTTTAGGCACAGTCTACAAGATTTCACACTTCTGCACCTGAAAGAATGCTGTCTTGTCTCTAAGGAATTCGGTGCCCACTTCCACTGTGGAGAGTGCTTGTATTGCTCATCAATTAGGAGAAATGGAGAGTCAGGCAAATGGGAATAGCATGGGAAAAGAAAGGAGGAGCTGTGAAGAATAAATACAAAATTAGATTTTTTTTTTTTTTTCCCCCCCATCTTTAGAAGAGTTCTGATTTGGAAGTGACAGCTGTGTTCTAGCTGCTGCTTACCTTCAGTTTTTCAAAGGAGTGTTTTATATGCTACTTTGCAAGATGCTTTCTAGTCCACTGAAACATTTATGCTATATTGCTTGTTATTGTGAAAGTTTCTGCTTTAGCTTCTCTCTTGTCTTCAGGGCAGGATTTCAGAAACCTAATCTGCAGCTTCCTTTTTCTTGTTAGCCAAAAAATCCTGCAGTCTGATCGTGTCCTGGTAGATGGCTTTTGCAAACTAGCTTTCATCTCTTCCACCTCCCCATCCCCAATAATTGCCTGATACATTATAAAATAATTTGTATTTTTTGTCTCATACCAAGTTCTTCATTAACAAAAAGAAGAAAAAGCTTAGAAGTAAACATATGTCATCACTACAAAGAAATTTCTGGAAGGGAAGTCACTGAATGGATTGCATTTCACTTGCAGGATAAAAATACGTAAAGAGCTTGAATGGAGATAGCATTTGGTCTTTTCTTTCTTAAAAATATAGATCTCTTTATGATAGTAAATCCTTCTCAGAGTTACAATTTAAGATGTAAATTTCCATGATTAGATTACTGTCATTTGTCATTCAGAAAAAATCAAGATAAATTTTGGTTGGTATGTACTTCTGTCATATATATGGAATCTTTTTAGTGTGATTTTAAAATTCAAACTTGCGAATTTGGGTTCTCTGTGTTCAACTAAAGCAACTGTTTGGGTGTTCCCAACCACCACAGGAAAAGTGCTTCAAATAATTAAATCATGAATGTGATTATATAAATGCTGAATATCCATGATTACTTGTTTAATACACCTCCAAGTATTTTGCTTCACATAAGAATTTTGTCACCAAAACTAGTGTAATAAACAAGAGTTACAGAACTTTATATAAAATTTAATATTGAGTAATCATAATAAGTGGTATTTCAAAGTTATAGACACCATTAAAAGAATGTGAAACCTGTTCATGGAACCACTTGTATGGACTGATGACTTGTTTTAAAAAAAAAAAAAAAAAAAAAAAGAATGTTACATCCATGGCAGAAATGTCACTCAAGTTTGCTTTTAATTTTACCTAGTAGCAGGGGAGCATTAAGTCATTGTTAATTCACTTAGAGTTGAAAATTGATTAAACTGATGGAAATATGTGTTTTATTGACTTGGTACTGTTCAAGCTCTGCCTGCCTGCCCTGGTGGACATTGTCTCAATTTACAGAGAAGTGCACTCTGTCAGCCTTAGAGTACTGGAGCAAAAAAATATCAACCTCTATCCATATCTTTTTTGCTCTTTTGTATAATGCTTTTAATACATATTGCAGAGAATTGTTCTGTTGATTGTTGCTGTTCAAATACTAGTAACACCAGCATAGGAATTGTTCTCAAATAGTCAGAATTTACAGAAATAATCAAAAAATCTAAAATATAACTAACAAAATGCGCCCAAGTTTTAGCCTTAGGTCTGTTGAGAATACTCTTAGTTAAATCAGTTTCCCTGACCTTCTGGATCACAGTAGTTTTCTATATACATACAGTTTTCTCCATGTCTCTGTGCCACATTTTGAACATTTGAAAATTCAGTGATTAAAACTGTTGGAATCTGCAGAGAATGTCTGCAAAAACTTCTTGCAGTTATGCTTCCATATTTCATTTTTAAATGAGTGTCATTCTGAGCTTTTTAAGTTCTTATACTGATTTTGAATCATTCAGTAATACAATATAGTAGCTAGGGTGTGAAGCATCTAATTATGTTTTGAAGCCATTGAGAACAATCTAGTAGAAAATAAAATTTTTGTACTGGCTTTTGGCTAAAATAAGGAAAGCCCACTCCCTAAATACTACAAAAATTTCAAATTAGTACTGCTTTTTATCTTCCCCCTCCTCCTCAAGAGAATTTTCAAGGTTCTGAATGGAGGGGTTTTTTTTATTTAATGCAAATTAATATCTAGATTGTTAAAACAAGTCTTTTTAATTAGTGTAGTGGAAGTAGTGTATATTTTTTTAAACAGTTAACAACCAAACCTGATTCTCCTCACAGATCAGAGAGCAAGCTCACCAGTACGACATCAAGGAAGAAGTGATGACCTTGAGCGTGATGAAAGAAGAGAAGACCGAAGGGTAGATCGGACTGATGATAGAAGAGATGAAAGGGCTAGGGAGAGAGAGCGAGAAAGAGAGAGGGATCGAGAGAGGGAAAGAGAAAGAGATCGGGAAAGAGAAAGGGAGAAGGAAAGAGAGTTAGAACGAGATCGTGCTCGGGAAAGAGAGAGGGAGAGAGAGCGGGACAAAGATAGGGAACGTGATCGTGACAGAGACAGGGACCATGACAGGGAAAGGGAACGAGAAAGAGAAAGAGAAAAAGAGCGAGAGCGAGAGAGGGAAGAACGAGAAAGGGAACGAGAGCGAGAAAGAGATCGAGAACGGGAACGAGAAAGGGAGAGAGGTCGGGACAGGGATAAAGAAAGAGACCGTCAGAGAGACTGGGATGACAAAGAAAAAGGAAGGGAAGACCGCAGGGATAAGAGGGAAGATCTCCGAGAAGAAAGAAGTACGAGAGATGTCCATGAGGAAAGAAAATCCAAGTGAGTGGATATAAACGTGACTTCAAACAAAATATTAAAAAAAGTCTCTTTAATATCAATTTTAGTGAGTTAGTAAGCTTGGAGGAAGGAGAAGATGGGGCAGGAAGCTTGCTGCCCTGTTTTTGCATATGCCCAGTCTGGAGCCACCTCTCCCTTGCATGTGTGTGGCTGTTGCTGGTGGCTCCAAAACCAGGGTCTGGCTCCTGCAATCAGTGAAGTTGAACCATGCTGGTAAAGTTAGCCTGATGCTTTGTTAGTGCAAAACTGTGGAACTGCTCAGAAGCTAACAGTTGGGTCAGACCATGTCATTTTCCCTTCTAAGTATATTTGTGTAACCTTGCGTTCATTAACGCAGGCATTCTTTGAAATAGCGTAGCAGACTGCTGATGGTTTTGAAGTGTGGCAAGTCAGGTAGCAGCTGGCTAGGTCAGTGCTCATGAGTTCATTCAAGCCTGCACTGGTAGCCTCCCAGTACTGAAAATTTAGTAATGCAAAGGGTAATGTATTTTCCACAGAAATTTAAGTGAACTGTGTCCCAAGTAAATGTGTGGTGTTTGTTTGTTCCCTGCCTCCCCTCGCTTTTGGCTACTTTGCCTGGAAATAATTAGTATCTTTTGTGTGAGAGACTTGTGTAATCTTATGAATCATCTAATACAGGATTATTGCCACAGGAAAAAAAGATTTCAATAGCCTTTTATACCCTTTATTAAAAAAGATAACTATATTAACTTTGTGA
Organism: Apteryx mantelli; assembly: GCF_036417845.1. Taxonomy (NCBI): domain Eukaryota; kingdom Metazoa; phylum Chordata; class Aves; order Apterygiformes; family Apterygidae; genus Apteryx; species Apteryx mantelli. Next base: position 33,948,623 of record NC_089978.1, read on the forward strand.
AGCTTAGTTTAAGATGTCTCACCTAATTACGACGGAGAAAGCTGATCGTACTTGAAGTTTTGGAATAACAAGGTAAAAAATTGCAAAACTTCCTGGCATCCTTAGATGTTTTGTCATCTGTATGAGGTGCTTGTATTTCAGGGATTGTATTGATGATGATACTCAATTGTTTCTTTTTCCCCAATGAATCTTCAAGAAATTTGACTGAACATGTTTGTTCCACAGGAAGCGTCACAGAAATGAAAGTAGTCCAAGTCCTCGTCAGTCACCCAAACGTCGCCGTGAGCACTCTCCTGATAGTGATGCTTACAACAGTGGAGATGATAAAAGTAAGTAGGACTGGGCTATCTTTACTGCAAGATCTAGCTTACCCTCTAACTATGGAAAATACTTTGTAACCTTAAATAGAAAAAACACAGGTTAAACCTTTAAAATGTCTTCTTCCCCTTATTTTTCTGTGCAATACCATTTTCTTTATATTTGTTTTGTATCTTCATCTTGTCACTATATGTTAGTATTGTTGGGTGATAGTGACTTCCATATCTGTCTTTTAAGATGCATGTTTACCAAAATGGAAATTGTCTGTTGCTTCTGCAGCAGTATAAAAGCTTGGAAAATATAACTGAAATAATGGATCATTTGTTTTGATTGACACTTTTTGGCATGCACAAGATACCAAATGTTCACCTGTTCTCCTTCCTAAACAATACAAGTACATCCTTTTTCCCATTTTGTAGATGAAAAGCACAGACTTCTGAGCCAGGTTGTGCGACCACAGGAATCCCGGTCACTGAGCCCCTCTCATGTTACAGAAGATAGACAGAGTCGCTGGAAAGAAGAAGAGCGGAAATCAGACAGAAAGGAAAGCTCCAGGCGTTATGAAGAACAAGAATTTAAAGAAAGGGTTTCTTCAGCAGATAAGCAAAGAGAACAACCAGATGCTACAGAAGGCTCCCGGTCCAGGGTCCAAGAAAACCTTGGACACCGTCCTTCTGAAGAAAGAGATGCATCTGATAGACTGCATGATGACAGCAAGAAGAAGTCTAAAGTACAGAAAAAGGCAACAAAGAAAAAGAAAGATGATGATAGTGGGGTGGAAAGGTACACTAATGAGCCAACGGTTGAGGAAAACCAAGTCTTTTCACCCAAGAAAGGTCAAAAAAAGAAAAATGTAGAGAAAAAGCGGAAGAGGTCCAAGGGTGATTCTGAAGTTTCTGATGAAGAAATTGTTCCACATCATAAAAAGAAAAAAGGCCCGAGAACTCCCCCTGTAACAAAAGAAGAGTTGGTTGAAGCACCACCTGAGAAAGCTGTGGCAGAAGTCCCTCCAAAAAGAGAGGATACAACATTTAGTGACTGGTCAGATGAAGATGTTCCTGAACGCAGTGACATCGTTGTTCCAGAAAGAAACACTGAGGACTCCCATAGAAAAAGTCACAGGACAAGGGGAGAAAAGGTGGAAACCCCTCATGTTACTATAGAAGATGGACCACATCGTAAGCCTGTGGATCAGAAGCGCAGCAGCAGTCTTGGTAGCAATCGGAGCCATACCTCAAGCAGACTTCGATCCCCTTCCAATGAGTCTGCTCATCGCAGTGGAGATGACCAGACTGGACGGAAGAGGATCCTACACAGTAGCTCTAGAGACAGGGATAGGGACAGGGACAGAGACAGAGAGAAGAAAAGCTTAGAAATCACTGGGGAGCGAAAGTCCAGAATTGATCAGTTGAAACGTGGGGAACCCAGTCGCAGCACATCTTCAGGTAATAAGATATGTCTTAGTGAGGCTGACCTATCATTCTGTATGAAAATGAAAAGGTGCAAATCCCAAATTGTTCTTGCATGGCTGTATACTCTTTTCTTTTGTAATTAGTGTGATGGGAGAAGGAGATGCTCTCTTCCATTCATAGTAAAACTAGAGTGAATTAAGATTTCTGCAAGTGTTACCATACTTGAAAAGCTGATCCTCGATGAACATGGATTACCACTTTGTTTTCACAAAAACATTCAGTCAGATTTGGCAGTTCATGCTGTCTGGAGGGTAAAGTAATTTGTAGGGCAAATGAAACTCATAAAAAGAAATAAGCTTTGTGCTAACAGAACATATGAGATAGTTTTATCATATAAATAATGTTTTAAAATTCATTACTAACATTCATTTTAATATGGAAATTCTGAAATGTATGCAAAATTAAAATGCCCTTCTGTCTGGCAGAGGGATCCATTATGATCTCAGGAGATATTTTCACTGAGGTAAATCTGGTCCTTGTTAGGCATGCTTTTAATGCATACGAAAATCATCTTTTTGGATCAAAATAATCACTGTTGAATTATTTTTAGTTTTGTAGTTCTTGTAAAGAAAATGACTAAAGCATTTTTCTTAAAATACAAACAACATCAATAAAAAGAAAATCTTTCTTCTAAAGCAATTTGGCTCTGCTAGTACATGAAGGAAGAAAAATGCAGGTATTCTTATCATGGTTATATGTCTGAAATCATCTTTCTGAAGTTATCACTTGCTTAGCCAAGGCATTACTATGCTTTGAAAATAATTTTGAAAATAATTCAAAAAAATTTTTTTGCTAAATTTTGTACCTTCAGTGTAAATGATGTACAGTTTGGCTTCTGTAACAGTAGGGAGTAGCCAGTGAAAAATGTTTGCTGGGAGTGGGAGAAATACCTTGTGTTTTAAAGTAAAGTTAAATCTATAGATAATCTGAAGGCATTATTAATATCAAGATAATGCTTTTCAGAAGTCCCCTTGGATACCAGAATCTTTAAAATGCTTTGGTCTAGTAAAATGGTATTGCGTTCACTTGCTGTAGTCATACATATATTTAAAATATTTTATTCAGATCGTCAAGATTCAAGAAGCCACAGTTCAAGAAGAAGTTCTCCTGAATCAGATCGTCAGGTCCATTCCAGATCTGGGTCCTTTGATAGCAGGGAAAGGCTTCAGGAGCGTGATCGACATGAACACGATCGAGAACGAGACAGAGACAGGAGAGAGGGAAGACAGAGAGACTGGGACCGAGATGTTGACAAAGATTGGCCAAGGAGCAGGGAACGAGAGAGACTCAGAGAACGAGAGAGAGAGAGGGAAAAAAGAAGGGAGCTGGACAGAGAGAGAGACAGGCAACTACCTGATACTACTGAAAGAGATAGAGACAGAGCTCTTGACATTTCCTCTCAAAAGGAATCAGCAAAACACAGTGAAACAAAACTGGACAGAGATCATGAAAAGGAGTTCGATGGTGTTTGTCGGGATGCTGCAGCTTCAGAGAAGGAAAGAACAGACAGAGATTTAGGACCTTTACAAGGGTTTGAAGATGGAAATGAGGCTGAAAAAGTAGAGAGTTTAGAAGGTGAGATATTCTGGGAAAGAACCTGGGCAATCACATATTTTATTCTTTCCCTTTTAGCACAATGCTGAACTGTATTAGAATAATTTTCTACTGAAGGGTTACGCTCTGAAATGCCTATTCGCTCTGGCCTTTCTACCATGAAAGCAGATACAATGTGAGAGAATTCTGATGAGCATCTTCTTAGCTGTGTTAATTAATGTTAATTGTTAATTTCTAAAGAAATCTTGAGACAAATAAGCATAAATGATAGGAGGTAAAATTTTGCCAAGGTGTAACATTTCTGAATAGTCAGCTTGCTGAAGAATAACACACAAAATTCCATTGTCCTGTTATGTCATTTTAAGATCTGTTTTAGTTTGGAAGTGATAGGTAATGAGCAAAAAATTGCTGCCAAAGATGCGTTTTAAATAAGAAATATTAATCATCATTCCTTAAGGAGCTTCTGCCTGTTTTCCTCTATCCTAAAAAGTAGGAAACTTGTTGACTTGAAACTGTTGGGAGGGAGGGGAAGGGAAAGGAGGGTGTGCAGAGCCAAGTATCATAGAAATGATTGTCTGATTTGTAGGTGAAATATATGTATGACATTTAGTGTAGCTTCAGTTTGCTGGCCCTAATCATACTGAAAAAAGCATGCTTAGGATTAATAAATAAAGTAAGTATAGAAAGAGGCAAACACTGAAAATCAAACTCAGTGAGGTACACCTAGGTTAAACAGCTTGAGTTTTGCATGGAGAGTGAGTTTGGGAAGTAGCTTTAACCAATATCAAAAATGGAGAAGCAGCATGACTCTCAGATATATAGAATAACTGGTGCATGCTACAGTTATGTTCAGTACTTTTTTTTTTTTTTTTAATGGTGATCTGAGGAGTTATCTTCTCAAAAATCTATTGAGGGAGGAAAAAGACTTTGTAGAATTTGGAATTTTTGCTGACTGGGATTGTAAGGCCTGAAGTCTTCAGGAGCATAAAGAACAACAAATGAATTGTTAAGCTTTTGTAATTTTATATGAGATAACAGTACTTTGATCATATTTGCTTTCTTCTCAATAAGAACTGTATCATAGCTAAATGTGTGAGAATTTAATTACTTAATTATGATAATGTGTTGAACCTTAGTGTGTTTGCTGCAGGAGTAGGTTTAAATGATGCCCAAGATACTGTATGCTTCCTCCAATGTACTGCCAGGTTGTTTGACTTGCACTCTGCTAGCATGTCTTTTACTTCTCCCCCCCCCCCCCCCCCCCCGATTTTTAGGTTAGTTGAGGGGATTCGTTTTTTTTCCTGTAGTTTTTACAAAGGCAGACAAACTGAGCTGTTGGGGCAACTTAACACAGAAGTAATGTTACTTCTGAGTGAGGGAGACAGAAGATACTAGAATAGTCATTTACAGGGGAAGGCTCCTGTAAATTCTGTCTTGTTTGTTGTGTGCAACTGATTGCAAGCACCTTGGTTTACAAATTTATACCCTAAGAAAGCCTGGGTTTGGAGCATTAGGGTTTCTGAATGCTTGAATCAGTTTTTGTGATCTTGGAGGTGAGAGCATACCTTCAGACATTTCTTTCATGAACTGCAAAATTCAACTTTTTAGTTGAATGTCTTGTGCTTACTGGTTTTAAGGAACATGTTTATGCATGCAGTGTAGATACGTATGTATGCATATAATACGTGGATGGGTAGGAGTGAGGAAATTTGGCATAGCTTCCTTCAAGTTCTTCTTGTGACTTCCACAAAGAGTCTAAAACTGTATGATAAATCGCTTCATTCCAGATGTCTTGCACCTTCTATTCTTTAGAAGTTTTGCTACTTCTTTCTCTAGTAGAGCCTTTGAACTGAATCCTGAATTCTGATTCCTGTGAAAAAGCGTGAAAGACTTTGTGATGTTAACTTAGATTTATAGTGTTAACTACATGCCAGACCATCAACATATGTTTCTTCTGAATAAGGCCTTCTGTCATGATAAACTGTCACATGGTATGTGGGAAAAATTACTTTTCTGTCTCTATGAGCGAGCACCTATTTTCATGTTGAATATACTTGTCCCCAAAAGCTAACAAGCTAATTTGCTGAACTCCTCTCGTTTTTCAGCCTACTTATAGCATGTTTAGAAAACAAGAGTAGTTGCTTTAAAGCTAAAGTATGTGTCTGTCTCTGTAGGAGGAGAAGATGAAGCAAAGATTGATGATGTACAATCACTGGGGTCAGGTGCTGGAGAATATGAGCCGATCAGTGATGATGAACTGGATGAAATTCTGGCGGGTGATGCTGAAAAGCGGGAAGATCAACAGGAGGATGAGAAGATGCCTGGTAAAAGTATAGCAAAACTCTTTTTATGATTATTTGAATATAAAGATTAGGTCAGTTTGTGCATAATGCTGCTTCATCCTTTTCAAGTTGTAATGCTGTGTAGACAGTATTTCTGAATTCAGAATGAAGTTCGTGTGCTTTTCAGTGTTTCTTATTTGTTCTGGTAAATGGCCAGGTAAGCCTGAAGTACAGAGGTGACTAAACAGAGTACTGGGAACTGTGTTTTGAAGCAATATTTATCTTTTTGCTTATAACTAGAAGGATAAGCTTTGTTCTTATAAACATGTTTTCATTTTTCCCATTTGCTGTTGAGAGTTATTTGAAACTAATTTTTTAAGAACAGATTTTAGCCATGCTGAAATTCTTCCCAAATACACTGGAAGGCATGGAATTTTCTAATTGCTGTAAGTTCAGTTAGGTCATCTGGGATATATGAAAAGTGTTCATATTTTCTATCATAAATGTACTAGACAAACATTGTTATGTGGTTGGTCAATTAACGGTCTACCACCCCTTTGAAAAGAGCAGTTACAGCAGAGAACAGCCAAAGGAAACTACTAGCTTTTTAAGCATTAAACTTGGACCTATAATACCACATTTCGTTGTACTGTGACTTTTGTGAATGCATTGTGATACATCCAAATCTGCTGACTAAGCAGTGTAAAGCAGCCTTTCACAAAAGAGGTTGCTAAAAAATGAAACAAAATGTTAGGTTTTCTTTTGAAATCCAAGAAGCATTAATTTTTGTAAGGAATCCTATGCTCCTTTTCCCCACAAATCTAAATGAGTTTTAACACTTATCTGAAGTGTGTAAGGATCAGTCTTTGCTGAGAACCGCAGAACAATGTTAATCTAATTTCACATACACTATACATTTCTGTCTCCTAAAAGCAACATGAATTAATCAGTTGTGGTAGAGGATGATGATATGATAACTAATTTTCTGTCAATGTTTTGTAGATCCTGTAGATGTAATAGATGTGGATTGGTCCAGTCTTATGCCAAAGCAGCCAAAAGAACCAAGGGAGCCTGGGGCTGCACTCCTAAAATTCACACCAGGTGCTGTTATGTTGAGAGTTGGCATTTCCAAACGATTGGCAGGACCAGAACTCTTCACCAAAATTAGAGAGACTTGCCAGAGAGCATTAGAAAAACCTAAAGGTAATTGTTTCCCAGGGATTAAACTGCCTTTTTGTGCTTAGTAAAGATGCTTGTGAAGTTTGTGCTAGCTCATTATTTTTGGTTTCAAGGTGGACATTGATTTGTGTTATGATTGTACAGCCATAGCAAGTGTATACTGAGCACTGAGGAAGAATTATATGAATGTTATACAGCTTCATGTCAATCAAATTTAGTGTTTTAATTACAGCAGTGGATGAGGAGGTCTAGAATAATTACCTGAAAAAAATGTTTCATCCTGGCTGAATATCCTTTTCGTGAGACCATCCTGAATTAGTGCCTTCCTGGCCTAAAGTGTATTGGCAGCATCTTGGAGAGCTAATGATTTTCTGCAGTGGATCAGTAGTAATAGTATGAAAAAGAAATAAGATGTTCTTATTTTCTATGAATGGTCTCTGCATGTTCTCTTGCTTCCCTTCTGAAGATCCTCTTCCAAATGCGTGGATAGGAGTTACTGGGTCAGAATGAAGGAGGAGCTTAGTGAAATTTATATACTATGTCTCTGCTAGAAGTGGGGAACTAGATGAAATAATACACAAGTTTAGCACTTGGAGGGAGGATTTGGGCGGAAGACATTACTTATGCAAGATAGATGATATGGGCATGACCTATATCAATGCTGTTTACTGTAGTTCCATAGAGTAAGTAGGGCTTTTGTACGAGAGAGAACACTCATTTTTCTTTGGTGTCCTGGGATCCAGTTGAGCTGCTTGCAACAACTTACATGGTAGAATTGTTTGTTAGGACTATGAAACATTTGCTCTCTGTAGGATCTGTATACGAGTTATTCCAGGTTACAAATATGAGAAAATTATAACATTATCTGTAGAACCCCTGTTTTTATGGAATACCAGATTTTTCTGATTTTTGACGCTGTAAGTTCTAGTTCTTTATTTGAAACAGGACTTTTTAATTCTTTGCAACATTAATCATCATGCTGCTGTCTTGTTAACCTAGCAGTTCGAATAAGTTTGCTTTCAAACAGTGGAGAATAGGGCTGAGATAAGCAAATTCACTTTTAATCTCCATGAATGATACTGCTTGCATGAGCCATTTAAGTTGTAAAACTATTAATCATGGGCTGTTGCTACTGCTTCCACTTTTTTTTTTAAGCCAAATTAAATACAAACATTTTTAATGCGGCATAAAGATTATAATTTGACACGTGTACCTGGCATTAGTATTGCAGGTGTCCCACTGCATATGTTGCTGGGGGCACTTAAAGCTTTTTCTATACAACATTAGCTTGCTTTTAATTTAAAAATATTCCAGCTCTTATGCTTGGAAATTTACATAAGGGGTGTAATTGATACAATGTTGTATCTTCTTGAGTCTGCAGAGCTGTCTGACACAGTAAAGGTATGAACTACCAAAGAAGTAAGTTCTCTCTCTTGAATGCTATAATTTTGCTTTATACTTGGATACTTCATATCAGGGATTCCTTGCAACAGAAACTAGAGTGCAGAATCGCTCTACTGGCTATTTAAAATGATACATGAAATAACCTGTGTTCCTTTCATGCTTCTTTAGAAATGAAAAGAAAGGCCAGAGGAATGGTGATGATAAGAGACTCTTCAGCATTGCCTCTGGGTTGTCTTAAGTGTAGGAGGTTCAGCAGAACTTTGGAGAGGCGAGAGAGGATTTAAGTGCCTCCACTGATTTCCCTTTAGTATGTGCACAGTGTCTCACTCAAAGTTACTACATGTAGAACTGCCGGCAGACAGTATATTCAGACTTTTCTTTGTGGTGGTATAATTTCTGTGTTCCTCTATTTTACTGCTGAGTGAGTTTGTTTGTTTGTTTTTTCTCTTTTTTTTTGTTCATGTTTGTGGATGAACAGTTTCTGGTGGCACATTGAAGTGCAGAAAAAGGAGACAACAGCTTGTTTGTGGGATTTTTGTTTGAATTTTTCTTCAGAAACAAAAATCTGTAGTATGTGGTGGAAGTGAGATTTGTAGCTGATTTACCCTAATCTGTTAAATGCAGTTGTTTTCTCTAAGGATCCAGATGCTCAGTTGCCAAACATGATCAGCATCTGGCACCTAGGCAGACCCTACGAGCAGATAGTGTTAGCTTTGAAGTGACCTTTTAGTGTCTTGTCACTTGAATTGTTGATTGTCCATTGGGGTTGTTTTGATGACTTTAGTGCAGTTCTCCTTTACCTGCCCTTGATTTCTTGCAACTTTTCTATTTCTTTTCACCTTGTTTCAAAACTGGTTCTATTCAGCTTCATCAGAAGATCACAGAGGGGATTAAAAATAAATCCTTGTTCTATTCTGTGTGCATTCTGCCAAGTTGCTGTAGTATTCTTTGCTTTTGGAGGTTAAACTTTCTTCCGGTTTGCTGATATCTGCAGCTGTGCATTAGAGTCTTTGCTAAGCACCAGATGTTTATTATATAAAGATGACTGGATTGGCCTTTGCTACATACCTTACTTAAAGTAATTTTTTCAATTATTTCATTATGTTCCTATCTCATGTGAAAGGGTGATTAAATCAGTAAGCTGCTGTCCAGACAAATATACTCTTCTTGTTTATATCTGCATTTCATAGAAAAAAGATCTCACAGAATGAGTCTCCCCCCAGAAGCCATCTGGAAAAGCAACACGATTGAAGTGTTAACAGCTACACATTTGATTCTTCTGAGAGATATATTAAAAGCCTAGTGCTGCCACTTTGCGTACTATTAAAAAATGCTTTTGAAGAGCCTGTAGGAGGAGGTAGTTCGTTAGCATCTATTGACTTATGCTCAAGGTTCATCCACTATGAATAACAATTATTTTGCATAGTCATACTTCACACTTGTTTAGCCATATAAACCCTGTTTTGACACTGGTACAGTTCTCTTACATCTTACAGAGAAGTGAAACATAAATCATTGTCTGCTTAACACTAGTAGTAAATACCTTTCTTCACATATATCCAGTCATGAATGATACCCTCTCCTTTGTTCTGGAGCTGTCGTATGATTTGTAGCTCTTTCTGCAATTGCTGTCCCAATATTTCTTTGCAGTGCTGAAGCTAAATACAAGTGTACCTATATTTCCCTTAGATGGTGAAGGACTTATTCATTTTTTCCCACAGATTGCAACATCTTCTTTTTCCCAACCTTGTTTAAAAGGCAGAAATTCAAATAGTCAGCCTTTGAGGGGGTTGTTAAATCTCTTGCAGGATTGTTTTTAACTTTAATAAATTCATAGTTCTGTATATTGCCATTTCCAAAATACCATGTACATGCTGATCTTTGCAAATATCAACTCTTTGTAGATGCAGAAAACCTTTTTGAACATGAACTGGGGGCCTTGAATATGGCTGCACTTCTACGAAAAGAAGAGAGAGCAGGTCTTCTCAGTAACCTGGGTCCTTGCTGTAAAGCATTATGCTTTAGAAGGGATTCTGCAATTCGTAAACAGCTAATGAAGAACGAAAAGGCAAGTACTTCATTTACAGAGCTTGGTTAAAATGTGGGAATGCAAATTGTACTGTGGGAGACTATTTTTATATTAGCCATTTGTTGTTCTGGAACTGACCTAGTCCTTTAAATAATGGAGAAGAGACTTTTATTGAAAGAGGTCATAGGGTTTTTATTTTTTATTTAGTCTGAGAGATTAATTTAAGATTGTGACTAGAGATAAGTGCTGTTTCTTATCTTGGAGTTAAGTTCTGGAGCTATGCTGTTTGCATTTAGAGAATATGTTATTAAAGTAATGGGTTAAAGTACAATTCCAAAGATAACTGTTGAATAATTCTCCTGCTAAAGATTCTGTGGACTTTTGTAAGGCTTATAAGATTCTGTTCTTCCAAGTTAAGAGTTCTAAGATAAAATTATTTTTAAAATTAGAAGAAAAATATTTTAGCTGTTTCTCACACTGCAGCAGGTTTTGTGATCTTGTATGCTAATGGAAAAATCATTAATTCTCAAAGTTTTTGTAGTGAATATGTACAGCTGTACCTCTAATTATTGAGACTACTTGAGGTTAATGTCTCAGCTTGCATATTAAAAGCCACTCATTTTAGTTCTTTCTTTTAATTTCAACAGGGTGCAACAAAACAAACTTACACAAATCCTGCAGCGATGGACAGTGACTTGTTACGGTTGAGTCTACGGTTATTCAAAAGAAAGACTGTGTGCCAAGTTTCTGGGCAAGAAAAGACAGAAGATGGTAAAATTCCACAGCCAGCTGTCCAGCAAGAAGTGTGTGTATCTTAAGCAAATGGCTGCAGCAGCACTTTCTAGTTGATTTCCCACTACTAATGTTGCTATTGATGTTTAGAACTGTTTGGCTGGAAAGCCGCTGTAGAAGATGAAGGAAAAGACCCTGTTTTACACAGAAGAGAATTGTGGTGTTTGGATGTGAATAAAAGTGGTAAAAAGTAAAGACTTTTGTTTGCATTTCTCTGCAAGTTTTATAATATTGAATCTTACACTGTAACATAAAGCTGTTTTATGGTGCATCAAGTGTAATAATGTGAAGATGTCTGGTTTTAGCAGTTTATAACACCACCTGATATTAAACTGAAGAAAACTGTTTGTGTATCTCTTTTCCTCATTCTGAATGGGTTTCCCCACCACCACTCTGATCCCTCACTACATGGAACTTCTAAAATGGCTTGCTTCCTGGGAGTCTGTCTATCTCCACTTTTCAAATCACTTTCATATCAGAGCAGTCTCTGGTGTAGTTCTGGTTTTGGACAAAACTCTAGCTCCTTTTCATCCTTAACGTAAGTTACCTCTTGTTATTTCTAGACACCAAAATCTAGTTTAGTCACTTAAGGCTCCCCTTGTTGGAAGGAAGTAAGAATTTCCAGAAAGTGGTTTATGACCAGTCTTAGAGGCCTATATGAGGCTAATTGCATTTTGGAAATAGCTGCTTCCTACAAAGGATGCCGAGGGTGTCTAGTGCATATGTTTTACATGCTCCAAGTATCGAGGCAGGTCAATTCCATGCAGCAACCTGAGGGAATTTCACACTGTGGTTTTTTTCAGGAGCCTTCAGACCTTAGCAGTAAAGGCAGTGAGCAGTAACATTTTATCAGGTGTTAAAGATTCAGAGACCCAATTAGGGACTTGTCAAGCCTGGGCTCAATTTCATAAGAGTTGATTTCAAGTTGAGAAATGAATCTGTCATTTGGGATCTAGAATTATGCTGCCCTTTTGACTAAACCAGTCAAGTATTTTTAGGTAGTCTATGGAAACCTTCTTGCGAAACTGAGGCTTCTAAAATTAGACTAAGTCTCTGTATACGTCTGTACTTTTCCTGGGTTTAAATGTGAAATCTTGCTTTGAAGTCCACTCACAGGAGGTGGGAAGGAAATCTGTGATTTAATCTTGTAATTGGGTTGCTGCAGAGCCCCTTATGTTCATTGTTCTGATTTGGGTTAAAAAATGAGTTACAAGACACCGGAATTTTTGCAGGTTGGTTGAAATTAATTTCTTATCCTTTTCTCCTCTTGGAACCAGCATGCTAAGGTAGGATATTGACTGTGCAGTTTAACACAGGAGACCTGATCTCACATCTGTTTTGTGATTACTGACAGTTGCATTGGTTTCAAGCAAAGGCTTAGGCCTTATGAATTCAAATTCAGTTCTAATTCACTTCCCAAAATGTTAATGCAAAGCTTTCTTACTATGTTTTCCTATAATGCCTAGTACATAAGCATTCAGCAAAATGCTGTTTTTCTACTTTTAAATAACTGTTACTAAAGAAAATGTGAGGGTTTATTATTTATATTTTTATAAGTGCCCACACACTAGTGTATATGTACTTGTATCAAATACAAATGACATGAGAAATTTCTATCATTTGTTTGATTCTTATTAAACTATGTGATCCATGCAAAACTTAATCTTCCTAATTTCTTCACTTCTTGAACATTTTTTCAGGGGACTTGGTGGCTTTTATTTTTTATTAGTAACTTTATATATGCTTATAAAAAAGTGTGTCTTTTAAACACTCCAGTAGCTTAAACTGAGCAAGCGTTAACAAACCTCTTCTATTCAGCTTTTATATGTGTTCTCGCTATTTTATAGCTACAATAATGCTGCCTTTAAGCTGAAAGTATTAGATCATTGCTTCCAATTATGTTAAAGTCTATTTTAATCACTGTCTCTAAAAGAAATAAAAATATTTGATAGCTAGAAACAGCCTTGACTTAGACTGCAGTACACAAAATAGATTCACTGTTTGGTATTTAATTACATTGAGCTTACTTTTAAACACTTTACTTGTAAAAACAGTCAGGGTGTATATATGTACTTAGTTTGCAGAAGAGTATTTCACATTACCTTAAAAGTGCAAAATAAATAGGCTTGATGAGCTACTGTGAGTATTTTGTGAAATGTCAGTCCCATTGAAGGTCAAATCCAATGCTGCCTTGTATCATCATTTAACTGGAACTGTATAAAAATGGTGGTGAAATTGCCTCCTATGCACCTTTGATTTGATTTGAAGTGCTTATGAGTGCAGAAGTACATTAGGGTACTGGCAGGAAAAGTGCCTGTTTCTGTGGGTGGCACAAGACTTTGAAGCAATTCCTCTCTCACTTGGCAGGACAGTGACTGCAATAGTGGAGCCCCGGAAGTGTGAAATTCCTGAATATGACGTCTTTTGGTCTCTGTCATTTGAACATGAACTATTGTTTTGTTTGCAGGTATTCTCTCTGTCAGGGAATGCAAGTTATAAAGCTGTCCTCAGTTAATTTTACAAGAATTACAAGAAAAAGGAGGTGAAGCTTGTTTGAACTGGAAAACTTGTTTTAGGACCTTCCATCTCCTTTCCTCTGTTAAAGTCATTACTTTTCTGATATGGTCTGCCCCTCCTTTTCTCCTTTTCTCCTTTTCCGTGTCTTCCTTTCTCCCCACCTCTCTCTCAGTGCAATTTTGGGAGGAGAGGGGGAAGTATATGGAAGAATATTAGTCCACTTCAATTTTCGTATTTCACAGGTCCAGTAATGGTACATGGGAGTCTGTAATGTTTCAGGCAGCAAGGTGATGCCAGACAGCAATTTTAAAGTGGCCCCTATACCTAAGTAGAGATGTCAGCCCTTTCTGCTGCTAAGCCCATGCTATGCCTAGCTGGATGATAAATTAGTTTTAAGCATCCCTGAGGTGCAGTCTGCGATGTGGAGCTGCAGAAGAACAAGCTGCCATGTGACCTTGGAAGACGAGGCAGGCTTTCACCCGGGTGAAACAGTGTGCCCATCGCTTGCAGACTCACCGGCAGAGCAGATTTTTAAAGCCTGGAGACACAAAATACGACCATGACCTGTATCTTGGGATATTGTCACATTCATTAACTTGGATAGATAGTACTTCAGGCTATTATCTCCAGTGTGTGGAGTGAGACACAGGTTTTGCAAGTGGGCAATCTGTACAGTGTACTCAAAGACAGTGTTAGAGTTTATGAAATTTTACTAAATTAAGACTTTTGTTTGAACTGTCTTTACACAGTTATGTTCTCCCCTTTCCACTGTAGGGATGTCCTTCAGAGGAAAACAAGTTGGTTGGAGCTGCTCTGCTCTTAAGAAGTAAGATGTATGTACAGTTCTAACAGTGGCTATGGGCTTAAAGATTTCAGGAACATCCTTTCTTTTGCAATGGCAGCCAAAGTCTGCTTTTCAATGTTTTTTTGTACAAAAAGCTGTTTTTCCTGTAAAGACATCCATAATGCTAAGGAGGAGCCCAAGGAAATGGTGCTGAGTGCTTGGTCTTGGCACACTGATGAGGTAGTAGGTGAGTTTTTGTGGGCAGTGTGACTGAGGAAGTTTTCTGGATATGGTGTCAGAAGACAATTTAAGAATGGCAAATGTATACTGTTACAAAGAAACAATATATATATCCTATATTCAGCAACTGAAGAGTAAAGCAATGTGGCTGAGTATCAATATGCAAGGGGGTTCTTGAACTAAACTGACCTCCTGCAGAATCTGGAAATTTGCCCCACCACAATCAATAATGGAGCCCAAAGCGGAACACAGAAGAAAAAAAGTGTTAAAATGGTATTCAAAGAGTAAATAGCTGACATTTTGGGGGAAGAAGAAAGTCTTTTGTAAAGAACAGGCAGCTTCATTGCATCTGCCCTATCAGTAAGGGATCAACAGATCAAAGATGGAAGATAAGTGCATTCTGGGCAAGTTTAATTTTTTTCTATCAGCTTTCACTGTCAGGGGTGCATCTACCACAGACTTGCTTTTTCCTTAGTAATGAAGCTTTAACAACTGAAGCATCAGAAGACGTGCTAGAAAAATCTGCTGAGTTACAAAGCAGTATGTTGCCGGATTTAAGTATATGTTCACGTGTGAAATGGCTGTGTTAGTTGCAAGGATGCAATTCCAAAACCAGGAGGAGGGGGAATTATTGAACTAATAGATATTGTATATGGATTTGAAGAAACCTTACAGTTTTGGTGGGAATAACAGGAAAAATCTCTTGTTCATCTATTTTATGAATGAATTTGCTGTTTGAACACATTGTGTGTATAAAGGGTGCTTGGGACACTATATGCAAAGTATTTGAGGGAAGTAGTAGTAGAAATTGTGAGCAGTATGGACTGTAGTTGTAGTAGGGCAGCCTGCAAGAGCGACTTCATGCTTCTGCTGCAAGCCAGGAGCTCATTCATCAGAATGACTGAGGCAGAAAGGTCTGAATGTATTAACTCAGCCCAAAACGCGTTAGTGCTAGAGCTCTGAAAACAGGTAGTGTTGACCTAATGTGGTTCCAGACAGGTATTTCTAGCAGGAAAAGGAGTGGGTTTGCTACTCTACATAGTACCTGTAAGTTGTCACCCAGTTTGTCCTGTTATGCTCACCTGTGTTTGCAGAAGGTGGATTCAAGCTTTAGTTGGTGCAGGGAAGGGCTTCTAGAAGTGAAGACAAGGATGGAGTCTGATTGCTCTCCCCTAATACACTGGGAAAGTGAGAAACATGGGGAAAAAGAAATAAAGCAGTGAGCCTATACTGCCCATATGAACCTTTAAGACTGGAAAACCCCTATGGACCTGAATAGGTGCATGCCAGATTAACCCACTACCTGAGCTGCAAAGCTGCTTTGTGCCAACACGAAACCTGCAGTTGTCTCTACCTTAGATGATTCAGTCCTGTGTCTGTTCTTTGCAGGCTCACAGAAAATATGTTAACAAGAGGTTTCAGAGGACTTTTGAAGTGTCTCGCACAAGGTTACTAGAAAAATTAAGCTGTAGTGAGTGAAGGATAGAGAAATGACATGAATTAAAAATTATCTGAGAACCAGAAGGTAAAACAAGAGTATTAAATAATCAAGACTCATCACTGTACAAACAGTTCACAGTGGGTGACCTCCCTGTACATTTGTGGTCTGTGAAGGAGCTGACTGAAAAGGAAGAGGGGAAAACTTGCAAATCACAGTTAAAACTGGAGAAAAAACACACAAAGCTTCATTTGCTGCTGTGTAGCCTGTTCACTTAGCTCGTTTCAGGTCCTTCTGCCAGTCAGCATCAAGATATGCAAATTGAAACATTGCTGAAGGGGAAAATATAAACAACTTCTATACAACACAGTGTCGCAAGTTAGCAGTATTAGTGCCAGAGGGAAAACTACATTTCACAGAAAATTTCACTCTGATATAGTGACGTGTGTAAAGCCAAAAGTAGAATAATACATAGAAAAGATGATGGATGCAAAGGTAGAAACCACTGTATGAATAAGCCCCTATTTTAAAGAAGCTTCTTGAAAAACAGGTGAGAAATCATTCAAAGCATGGAATATTCTCATATCAAAATTAATTAAAATTATTGGGACTGTGTCCTTGGAAAGGAGAGGAATAATAGCAGATATGATGAGAATATATGAAATGGTGGTCCAGAAAAAGTTTAACAGAAGATAACTTTTCTTCTGCTCCTTATAACACAGAGATGTATTCAATGAAATTAAAGGGTGGCAGATTTGAATAATAAAAATCTTTTTTTTCCTTGCAGTGGCTAATCAGTCTTAGACTTCAGGTCTGTAGGATGTTGTAGAACAAACAAAATTAAGCAAGATTTCCAAACAGATTGAGCTTGCTGCAAATATATAGAGTTATTCCTTGAAAGTAGACTGAGACCATGCCTACACCAACTTATAGCATATATACATGTATGATCAGGAAGGTGCACCACAGGCTGCCTCTGCTCTCGCAGGCTGTTCTAGTTCCAGGCACAGGATGGCTACAGGTAGATCGCGTGTTGGGATAGTCCCTGACCCTGCGGCCGACTCACACATGGGATTTGCGTGGGGAGAAATTGGGTTGGAAGGGGCCAGATTCAGATAATTGTTCAGATTCAGACCAGCATGTTCCTGGACATGTTTGAATCCAGCAGGGTGTCGTGTGCCTGGGCTTCAGCTATTCATCTCTTGGAGGCTGTAAGACCTTCTGAGAAGGTTATGTCATCCTGTATCTAACTCTTCTGGAAATTAAGATACCCATTTTGATAGCTCTTGAATATTCCTTTGAAGCGTTTGGTTGGCACCACTGTCAGAAGCACATAAATTGGCAGACAAGAGGCCTGACTGCAGCATTTTTCCTGCATGATTTGATTTTCTTTGCTTTATGCAATGGGCTTTCTTGCCAGCTTATCAGAAAGCGAGTTGCCCCAAAAAGAATAAATGCACTGTTAAATTCATACTTAGCAGCAGCTCTTCTGTTCTTGCTTTCCCTAAAGAGCAGTACCCTGCTCTGCAAATTTCCTCTGATGCATGAACTGTTGACACTTGGACAGGCAGCTGTGACTTCTCTACTGTCTGCTCTGCTCAGGAATGATAGCACAATCTATTTGCAGTATTGAGCCCTTTAATTTCCATTTTTACTGCTATAATCTTACCCCCCCTCCCTTTTTTTTCCTTGGTGAACAAATTATAAAGATGGGCTGGTCTGTTCTTCAGCCTACTTTAAAGTGTGTTTGGTGCGTGATGCATGATTCTGACTTGCTGTTTGATCTAGTTAACACTGCATTCATAACTATACATAAAAAATGGGAAGTGCTATCTGATGACATCTTAACATAAATCATGATTTCCTCTTAGCCAGGTGGAAGCGTGAAATCGTATTAGATTTGAAGCTTAAAAAGGACTGATAAACACTGCTTTCAAAGCATTTTCCAAATCTGTGAAAAACAAAACTGTGCTGTTATGTTCAGTGTGTGTATTTGGATGGGCACATGAGCATTTTACTGGAAACAGTGCCAAAGGCATCACCACGTGTATGTAAACGTGATGATAAGAATATTGCATAGCCACAGTGTTCGATCACAAGGAAACACTCAAACTATGGTCCCACTTCAGTACCTTTTCAGGAAAAGCAATTTAATAATGCTCATATACCATAGTAACATAAAACGGTCCGATTTCACATTAAATTGCTGGAGCCCATAATAAAATGTACTGGATAGTTAACGAGTAAGGCAGCTGGACATTGAATTTCAGAATCAGGCTTTTTCTCCTTCTGGCAACAGGCATATGTCAGTTCCAGCCTCAGCTCAGCCTTGCACATTTGGAAAGAAAGGGATGATTGCATTTATGTATGGGAGATTCAACTCTAATTTTCACCTGTATAAACCGATATGAGCTGTAAAGAGAATGACATGATTAAATTGATATACTCCCGAAGTGATAAATCTGGAAAGATGTTTTCCTTCTGCACTTGCTTTTGAACTGTAGAAATTGGTTTTCAGCTCTTCATCCAACAGCAACAGAGGAAGATTTATCGGGTGTTTTTTCTTTTTTTCCTCAAAAATATTTTGTGTTACTCTAAAAATACCTAATCAGTGTTGTATTGATTTATGTGTCAAAATGGAATAGCAGGTAAGCAGCAGTAGTTTCCTTCGCTCTTGTCCTCGATTGTTGCTGAAATATATATATATATATATATATATATATATGTTTGCATTACCATTTCTGGGGGGAAATTTGAATTTTGGCCAGCTGACAGAACGGAAAGTGGGTGACCATCTGCCCCCGAGCTTCGCAGTATGACGGACAGCAGAGTTCCTGCAACAGGGAAGCTTCCTGGGCTGGCCCAGCCAGCTGCCTGGGGCTGCAGGGTGTCCGGCACCCATGGGTGCGCAGGACGCGCTGAGCAGGAGAGATGCTGGCTGTTCACCACCGGTGTCTTCCTCAGGATTGACTTGCTGCCACCGTTTTTACCCAGCGTAACAGCACAAAGTCTGCAGCTGCAAAAGAAATATTTTACCTAGCGACTTTGCTATGTTCTTTAATCTAATAAATTTTGGCATCGTCTTATAAAGAGAAGGAGGAAAAATCAATATAACCCTAAACTAAATTGAATTGTTTTTTTCCCGCTCCCTTCTCCAAGGCCCAAGCATCTTTGCAATGTGTCTCATGCTACTGATCAGGAGCTGGGGAAAGCTTTTTCCCAGCCTTTCAAAAATTAAATTTTACGCAGCTTTTGACCTGGGTAAGTGATGGGCGCTGCAGTATGCAGCCAGCTCCTAATCATTTCTTAGCTGTGCCCACCCCGGCCTGCCCGGCGCCTCTGAGCAGCGAGTGCTGCAGTTTGCTCGCCAGCAGATCCATTTGTGCTCTAAGGAATGCAGGTTCAAAGGCATCGTGGAAGTGTTATTACATGGCAATAAAAAACGGTTGTAAATGAAAGCATTAAAAAAAGCCAACAGAAGTCTTAGATACGTTTAAAAATACATTATGAGGAATATTATAAGGACCATTATAGAGATAAAGTTATCTCACGTATGGCCTGCTTTCTAATCGAGCTGTAGGCCCCCTCCAGTGAAATGACCGGCTTTCTACCTATGTGGTTAAATCTGCATTTTGTGGCTAATTCCGTATGAACACTGCTCCTGTTACAAATCGTGAAGCACAATTTATATCAGCAATAAAACCTTTAACAATTGTTAAAACAGTTAACCAGCTCACGAGAACATTCTCCATCACGGGTCTAGCCTTAGGAAGTTAACTAACAAACATGTTATTAACCATTGATGAGGAGCTGTTCTGAAGAGGTTATTGCTTAATTAATCTTTGTATTGAGCTAATAAGAGTGTTAAATGGGTCTCTCAGTTGAATTGGGTTGTTAATACAGAATGCAAGTTCCCTCAGGGGGAAATCTGAGACCACTATGACATTAAAGTTAGCCATCCAACAAAGAAGATATTTTAGTCATTAAAAATTACAAAGCCAAAAATCTTCGTTAATAATATCATAAGATTCAGTGGCTGTGAGTATACATGTGTCTGAATTACTGCGCTCTTTCCTCTTCTAGTAAGAAAGTTATATTGAAATTTTATTTAGATTCAGCATTTCTCATCACTGTTCTATTGCAGCATAAATTAAACTTGTCACACACATCTGTAGTAAGTAGGCTACATGGACAGGGAAGGCAGAGTCTGAAGTCAACCCTAATGTAATCTGTTTATCCTGAAAAGACAAACACAATCAAAAATCTCTTCATATTAATAAGCTGAGTAAACCTTCTACTTAATACTGTTGGATGCAACAGTAAAAGGCAGTGACCAGGTTGCCCTTGTGTTTCATGGTATTTTTAGTAGTGAGAGCTCGGGTCTTAGCTGTGAAGATGTCAGTATTTACTGTTACACCTCTGTTTCCAAAGGCTTTATAATTCCCTGCGTAAGAAGTTATTTACTATCTTCAACTGCTTTTCAATGTACATTTTCTATCTTTTGGGAGAAGGGAAGGATTTCATAAAAATAAAGGCTGGAAAGGAATAATTTGTGCTTGAATGTCTAGTATTTGTAATTCGGAAGGGATATTGCTTTGGTCTGTCGCTACAGTCCCTTCCGCTCCAGGTCCTGTCTCCTTACCTCACGAAATCAGCTTCTTTCTCTATACTTTATTTGCAGGTGTCTACCCTGTCCATGTCTCCATTCCATGATCTGAACGCATGTATTCAATGTATGACTAAATTTATTTTGTATAAAATTATCACAAAAGGACCAGGAAAATATTTACAGCATAGAACTAGAAATATGACAAAAATGTGTTCATGCATACCCATATTTTTGACATTAGGGCTTTATCTTGCATAAATTCTTGTCAGCTTGATGCTTAATACACTACACTCCTCCCCTCACTGAAAGCCTGGATGTGTCTAGATGAGGTTAAATCCTTGTTTGGCTGACTCCTGTGTAACTAGCCTTTGATATTTTACAGGTTTATAGTCTTTTCTTGATATACACACTTATTTAATATTGATGGGATTTTTGCACTTGTGGGATGTGGTCATAGTACAGACCACTGTTCAGTGGTCTGTTGACTGTTTTCTCTACGTTATCTACATTGTCCCTAATGCATCACACCAAAGCACCAAGGCAAAACCTTCATAATTAACATACCCTTGGAGACCTCTAAATATTGCCTCACTTCAATGCTACTGCAAAATGATCAATATGCCTCACCAAAATTAACCGTACTTTGGACATCTCCCTTGCATGATTACCATGCATTTTTTGCTCCTCAAGGATAAAGTTTTGTTCCTAGCCAAGATTTTGCCATTGTTGTAGGCAAGGCTGCAGAGTCATCCATGCCTGTGTCCTTTTTCAGGAACGGATCTTAGCTGCTAACCAAAAATAGTCTTTGTACATGTGCATGGGATTTGTGTTTGGTGAGTATGAGTTGGAATTCATAAATGAGAAGGGATTCATTAAAATAACACACTCCTGTGCTTTTATAAACATCAGGATGAGGGCTTGAATATTTCACAGATTATTCCTAATGACTGTCTACATCGTATGCCCACAAATCAGAGATGTTGTTTTCCCATCCTTCATTTCCTGCTGACCTTTTAATGCACTAACTGAAGCTAATCTTACATGTACAGCAGCATATTGACTTGATGTATTTGTTACAGATAATTAATGTTGCTCTAGTTGTCCATGTTCTCAATTATTATTTCCAGGTTCTTTATAGTTATTAAACTGTCACATTTCCAGTGCAGACAGGTGTCCCTGATGATATATGGAGGCTTGTTAAGTGGAAAACTTTTAGGTGCTTTTTATTACTCAGATCCCCAAGGAATAGCTCTGTGGTCATGCTGTCTTCAAATGTATATTTGACCTATACTTCATAAGCACAGTTAAAGGTTAGAATAAATATGCATGCTTTCTCTGCTTATTAAGTGAAACTCTAGATATTAAGAGAACATGAGAGGAGGCTCCACTGATCTCTCAACTAACAGAATAAATTGCTTATGCTGGATGCACCTGCCTGTCTTAGCTCCTCTCCACTCATCCATGCCACTGTTTTGCAAAACATACATAGAAATCCATTTGCATAGAAATATGACTCACTACATAAACGTTTGCATTGTAAATCCAGCTTTAATAATATCAGCAGTGCTTCCTGCTGCGCATCAAGTTGCGGTGAACCACTCTCCCCTGCTGGGGGTCGGAGACCCATTGCACACCCTATGTCTTCTAGGCTCTTGCTTCCAATTACGCCTTCTTGCATGAGTGACACCAGGTCCCTCTTGCTCCTGCGGAGGCCAACTGAGCTGCTGCAGTAAGTGTAGGAGCCTCCTAGTCTCCCCACTACTAACTTTTTCATGTGTTGTCCTCAGTAAAATCTCCTCATGAACCCTCTTCTTGCAGCATCCTTTCTGTACAGCTGGAGTTTGGCCCCAAGAGAGTTTGAGCTTCAGTGCAGAGATCTAAGTGACAAGGTCAAAGACTGCAAAACCCTGTCCCTCCCTAGCTCACCCCACTTTCTCAGGGGTATCTATGATCCTGAGCACAGTCATTTGGAGCTGAGCAGTGACAGTGTATGGGAAGAGGGGAACAGAGAGCCAAACTAGAAAAGCAGAGACAAAGAGTTGGAATAAATGCCTGAAATGGGAAGCAAGAGAGTGAGAACGTGGCAGAATGGATACCACAAAATCTCCACTCATCAGATGATAGTAAAAATATCCCCAACTGCCCACAGAAAAATCCCAGGACAGACACAACCTCTAACAAAGTCATACTGGATTCATGGAATTGTCTTTTACATGTCTCATCCCAAGCAAAAGAGCCCCTGGCTTTTCACTGAGAAAAGTCTGGTTGCCAAAAGCGGTCAGGAGTCCAGCTAAGGATAATCTTCAAGTCCAATAGAGCTGTTTAGGATACAACTTCCCCTTCCCTTCTCTGCTATCAAACCCTGTTATCTAATTTTCTTCTGTAGTCACTCAAGAGAGCTTTTTGTTCCCAACCACAGCCCATCTGCAGGAACAGTAGCCCCCCGCCCCCCTTTTCCCCTCCTGTTTAGGTAAGTTTCCACTGTTGTCATGACCTTCAGAGCTGATGTATGGCGCATCCCTGCAGGATTGTTCTTTCTGACACTGAGCGTGGGGCTGTGCAATAAAATGAGGAATTAGCAGGCATTTACATTCTGAAGTTAATGAGGAGAAGTGTGAGCCTTCTGAACATCTGTTTCCAGTGTTTTCAAGGGGGCCTTCAATTTACCCCTGGTTCTCATCCGTGTGGCTATTACCATTAACCATCAGCTAACAGTGTCCTGGGCCTGGGAATAGAAGCTGTGTTGTGCAATAGAAGCCTCTAAATCATGGCAGATTTTAATTTCTGAGGGACAGTTGTAACAGCCACAGGGTTAGGAAGCCACTGGAGAATTTGTGTGGGGGTGGCAATAGAGATGTGGGGAAATCTGTTCTGTCCTTGGGCCTGGAGCTGGGCTCAGGGCAATATAATGAGGAAAATACTCTGCAAGTGACTGTGTTCTCTCTCCCTGGCTCCTGCCAGTCTGCCTCTTCTGCCAACCTGCTAAGTCCTACACCGGTGACTGTCACTCCCCAAAAGAACAAAGCTGTGCCCCTAAGACTCTTGTCTTGACCCTTGAGGAGGGTCAGAGAACCCCAAACCCAGCAATTCCCAAGGGAAAAAGAATGAGAAAAACAAGTAAGAAAAGAAACAGGCTGCAATGTATTGGGAAAAAGAAGGCAGAAGGGATGGATGAAGAGAACTCTGGGTAATGATCACTGTTTTGCAAGGTCCTCAGCAGACGTAGGGACAGAGGGCCATTCCTCAGTAAAGCACAGGGAGGGGAGAAGCTACCAAAGTTCAGTGATCTTGGGGAAAGAAGGGGGGGCAGCTGGGCACCCTGGCACCTGGTGAGGGTCAGAGCAAAAGGCAAAGGGACCCCGAGGAGAAACTGCCAGACAATGCCTGCAGGTTCAGGATAAATGGTGGACATTGCCCTGAGGATGTCTGTCAAGACAGGAGATCTGAAGAGGGAAACAGCTCCCACATGGAGCAAACACGCCATAGATGACCATGTTAGCTTCAGAAAGAAGTCAGTCCTTTGCATCCCAGCCCATTAAAATAGACCTCTCTCTTCAGCAGAAAGAGGGTCTGTAATCTCAAGAATTAAATTCAAATATTGAAGAAAATAACCTAACCAGTAGTCAAAGGACCTCCCTTGAAACTCTGTAGGGACCAAGCAGAGGGATGTATCCTTTACTAATTGCTCTATAGCAGTGTTCAGCGAATCAGCAGATCCAGACTCTGCCTGGAGATGAAGAGGGACCATAGGCCTTTTCTTTCAATGTGCCACTGTGAGCTCCAGGCATAACCAGAAGTAGTAACTTTTGGAGGTAAAAAGATGATTCTGTTCTTTCTGACCCTTGATAAGACAACCCATGAGAAACAAACAGATAAAAAAGATCAAACTGATCCCACACAAAACTCTGTCCAAAAAATTTCTCATGTTGCTTCACAATGCAGAGCGACACAGCCAATGCCCTAGAGCTGTGTTCGGGTGGTAGAAATAAAGGTCTTTTAAGGGGTAAAATGGCCACAGAGAGGGAAAAAGATGGAAGAAAATGTTTGAGTGAATTATAAAGGCCAATATAATGATAAACTTTCCTGGTGCTTCTGCCTTTGACTTTCAAAGCTTTGTAAGAGGGCATGTTATTCAGATGTTACACTCCCCCCCCCCTCCCCCCCGATTTAGTGATGCTGGAAGTAGCCTTCATCTCTGCGAGTCCCCCACTTCATTGCCTTTAATAATCTCGTGAAGGGTAATGAAGCATTTTAGCTTTTCTGTTGAGCAGGCTTAGCTATTGGGGTGGGACACAAGGGCTCTGGGATGCCTGAGCCACCGACTTTTCCTGTGTTCACCACCACAGCTGAGTTTTGACTTTGAGCCTGGGGAGCTGCCTGCATATTCAGTGCCAGCTCCGTGTCCTTTCCCAAATTCTCCTGAGTCCCTCCGTGACTTTCACCCCACTCTGCAGTGGATTTGTAGAAATTTGGGGCTGAGCCCACTGAGCCCTGAGTGGGAAGGAAGGGAGTATCCGAGCCTCGTGTCTGCTTTCTACTGACTGGCAGTATTGGCGTGGTCTTCAGCTTGCTCCCTTGCCAAAAATCTAAATATAATAATAACCTCAGGGGACTTGAAAAGCCTGATGCCAAAAGCAGCTTTCATTATGCATCACTCTGCTCACAGTCATCAAAAAACTGTGATTCCAGTTTATACCTTAAATTACAGATCTGTGACAGCTGGATTCGGCATAAAGATGCTGGAAGTGCTGGAAGCCTTCTACGGTTTACCAAATAACAGGGAGAGACAGGAAAATCAGCATGTCACATGAGTGTCTATTGGTAGCCTGACTGATTTAACTGGCTCTACGCTTTTTAGTGTATGTGTTGGATTATCTTCCCTTTTAAAAACAGATGGGTTTTCAGGCTGCAGTCATTTTCAAGTCAAACATCCGCACATCACTCCTGCCCCACTATTCTACTGAAATGCTTTCTTGCTGGCCCAGTTTGTTTAATGAGGATTTTGTTCTAAAATGACGTATCCAAGCTTGTGATAAAGATCTTTTTTTTTTTTTTGCCATTTTCCTTTTAAACAAGCTAACCAAGAAAACATAATTTGCACACGGGAACCTTGATTGCGTGAAGTAGTTAAGTCCATCAAGTTCCCAGTGACACTTCTGTCTGTGAGTTTCAGATAAAACAGGGAGCTAAAGTAGCTTAATGGATTAAAGCAATTGCCTTTGCCATCTAGACACCTAGGCTCGAATCCAATTTTGGCTCACCAGTGAAATTGCTCATTTGTTTTGGGCGAGGGAGGCAGGGAGAAATAGCCTGAACTACCACGGGTAGCCTCAGCAGCAGGGGAGGACGGTGGTAGGAAAATGCAGGGTGTCATCACATCACAGCCCAAGAGGGGATTGGCCAGCCACGCACAGGCTTGGGGTGAGGAGCAAAAATGAGGGGCTGCTTCCTCTGTTGCACAAAGGGAAAAGCTACCATGCTTCTTCCTCATCCCTGAAACCGCCAAGGTCACCATTACGAATTAGTCATCCAACCCTGCTGCCTTTGCTGTCACTTGGAAATCCTGCATGGGTTTACCCCCCAAATAAAACTTTGGACCCCCTGGTATGGAATAACCACCTCTTGCAGCAAATAACCAGATTGCCTGATCATGGAAAGAGGGAGCAGGAGCAAAAGTGCACTGAAATTTCAAGTGTGAGCAGACCTGAACACTGGCAAGGGGCAGGTAGCTGCTAAGAGGCTGGTCTGAGTCCAGATTCAAAGCAATGCATGAAGATAGGCGAATGCAAATTTAATGGCGAATGCTATCAAATAGCAGCACATGAGACAGGAAAATGAGGTGGCATCAGCCCAAGACCTCCTAGACAGCCCTGCCATGGTGATGTGGAGAAGCTCGTCCAGCTAGTGGATATGCTGCAACAAATTCTACCAAATTCTCATTCACTTGGAAAATGGTGTTCAACTTAAGTAGGTGCTAAATGGTTAACCTTTTCATCAGGCCACAGAGAAGCTCTGACTGTGAAAGCACCAGTAATTTACCTTTGATTAAGATGCTGAAGCTTTTCATCTGTTTGAAGGCTGACAGAAAATGTTTTCTAAATAATAAGGCTTTCCCTGTAAAAAATACCATAGGTAATGGAAAGATTAAAACAAAAGTTGAGACATTACCAATCTATATATTCAATCAATGCTGCAGTCATTCTCTGCTTCTGGATACATGTTACTAGGACCAGAAAGCTCAGGAGAATTTCCAGGAATTCAGGCTATTATAATTTTTTTTTTTTTAGTTCAGCTTTGAGGGCAAGAAGAGAATAATTGAAGGCTGTGCAAAGGGCCTGAGAGATCAGTGGAAAATCTTGCAGAGAACCCACAGCTTTTCATTTGCAGTCTTAGAGCCATGTCCAAAGAAGTGGTGCAGTGCTCAGGGCTCTTCCTTTCAGCCCTCAGGTTGGCTATAATGAAAGCTGACTTTCTTAAAGGATATCATTGTTTCTGGGTGTAGCTCAGGCCCATCACTCCCCATTTCCCAAGACATCCCAGAGAGAAAATGTGTCCCAGAGGGTCACCTCTTCATTGTTGTCATCCCCATGGTGGAGCGTCACAATTGCATGTAGCCTGGTGCTGGTAGACCACAATTTTCACAAAGAGATAATTTCTCCAACATCACCAGATTTTGTTTAGGAAGAATAGAATAATCCAAGCTGAGTTTGGCCAGGTAATGCCCAGTTGTGCAAACATCTTTTTTTTTTTTTTTTTTTTTTAATGTAGTATTTAGAAATGCTGGCTATGAGAGCAGGAGGGAAGAGGAATCCCTTTCTCACCTCTGCAGACAGAGGCTGATCCCACACTGCTGGCTGCAATTTGTATAAGATGTATCAAGGCCAATGCTTCAGAGCAACTATGGATCTGTGCAACAGAGGAGAGAGACAGAAATACCAGTTAACGCCAGATTAATCCAACATGATTTAATAATAAAAAGCAAAGGAACATAGTTGTCATTTACCATTGGCTTTAAATTGCTTTGTATTAACCGCATTTACTCCACCATCCTATGTAAGCTGGCCATTTAAACCCCCTTGTCATGTCTGCTCTGTTGTCATTTCCCATAGTTCACTGTTTTATTGCTCCTTTCTTCTGGGCTTTTCCTGCCCCAGTTTTGACTGAGGTGTGATTGTAGCAGAGAAATAGCCTGAAAGCTGCTCCAGCAGCAGTTCATTTTCTGCACGTTATTTTCTGTAAAGAGTCTAGAACAAAACTGAGTCTCACGTGAGACAGAGAGTCATCATCAGTGTCCCACACTATGGAGAATAACCTCTACTCCCTGGCGTGATGCTGCAGGAGGAAGATGATTCTGCAGACCTAACCAAAAGGGAAGTTTTCTTTTCCAGTAAAGTGAGCAAAGAGAATGTGAAAATGTTCCTGGGTCCTGTCTGCAGAGCTGATTTTAGATTGCAGCCAGGGCTGATGGGGAAACACCTTTTCTCCACAAAAATAGGGACTTTTGTTGTCTGTGCTGACATTTTCCAGGTTTGGTGCCAGGAGGTCAGGAGGCACCCTGGCCTCAGCCACCATGAGCCCGCGTGATGGGCATGAGAGGGAGCGACAGATGCTGCCCCTGTGCCCTCTCCCAGTGCTCCCAGGACACAGGGGCATTCAAACGATCCATGCAAGCTCCTGGTGGTGAGTCTGGGTTCCCTCAACTCTGCAGGCGAGTGGGATTTCATACCATTCTGAGGTCAGGGTGAAATCACCTAAACCCGCTCCCACGGGCTTCTTTCCGCCTTCCCATTGCAGCTCTTCAACTTTGCTAAAGCCATAGCTTCTGCCGCCATCTGGTAAACAGGATGGCAGAAATGATGTGGGATAAAAACAGTTTCCCCTCCCTCCATTTCTTTGGGGTGGGGTTATTTTTAACCCACAGTGTTTCAGGGATCTGGCAGACAGCAGTGGTCCCCAAGACAGCCACAAGATGCAGCAGGGATGAGGGAGCACTGACTGGCGGCTCCACTCGCTGTGCTCACCCAGCCCTCACAAGCACCTAAGGGGCTTTCAGGGGGAAGAAAAATAAACAGATCCTGGCTAGTTACGACTTGCTGCAGTCTATCTAGGGTGTGAAAGTGGAGGAAATTGCAAAATCTGGGAGGGATGGCTACCAAATGGTCCGAGATGGGGAGTGACTCAGATGATCGTGGGAAGTAACAGGAGGCTGGAGCTGGAGCGGGCAGACGAGTTCTGCAATTCAGGACGTGCGGGCTTTCTTCCAGGCTTTCTTCCAGGCTTCCTGGATTTTTCTGCAGGCACCGATGGATCACTTAACCCTGGGCCCATCTGCAGAGGGACATTCCAGTGCTCACAACCAACCCACCCACATGCCCTTTTCTGTCCCCTGACTGTCCATATAAAGCACATTGGGATCCTTAACTGCAGCCTCTCTAGGCAATGACAGTATTACTAGAATACAGGTGCATGTCTTATTTCCATCTCACTATTTAGGATCCACTAGCTAAGGGAATTGCTATTTTCCAGTCTGCCACAGCCAGCCATGGCTACAAGTCATCTCTTTGTTTAGTTTACAAAATACAAATGCACTGGCAATCAAAGGGTTAAGGGAAAGCAGTGACTAAGTACTCGTAAATTGATGTAGTGCCCTGAGGGTACCTCTGCTGGTAATAAAGTGCATCTCATAAACAGATCTGACTCTGTGCTACAGTCCAGCAAAGTGGAGTGGATCTGTCCCAAATTGACCGTAAATGAGACTGACACTCTAACACAAATCGAATGCCCCTCAGGGTTCTGCTTACATTAATTATAAAGCCTTGGAAAATGATCTAGAAGGGTTTTCTCTTCTCCAAGAGAAGCAATGGAAGGGATCTGCAAACAGTGGAAAACTTGGATATGCAGAAGCAAAAGCCATTTACATCCTCTTTGTTTTTGCTCTTGCTTTCTCATGATAAGAAACAGTAATATTAACAATAACTGCTACGTGTGCATTCTTCTGGGCACTGTTTTCCTCCTCCATCACTCTCCTTGGCCCGACCTTTGTTGCAGAGAAGTCCATCTCTCCCGTGGCTGTGGCCACTTTCAGTCTCACCACTGGAGGCAAGAAATTGCTTCAAGGATGGCAGTAGGGGGTGGGAAGCAGGGCTGCAAGAGAGAGGAGCACATCAGGAAAGCACACAGGGTAGAAAAGGCTGGATTCCCAGAGGGACTTAAGAGAGCCACGTGTTGTGAAATGCCCCTAAATTTGCAATTCAGATGATGCTGGCGCTCACTGCCCAGCCCAGCGGTGGAGCACCCGGCCGCTCTCTGTACTCTGTCTCTGCAGTGGGGATGTCTCTGACCTCCTTGCTGCGGCAGGCCCTGACCAGCATCTCTGCCCCGCAGCCAAGGAGGTCTCCGGTTTCATAAAGGCTCGGGCCAGTGCACTAACTGTGAAGAGACAGGGCAGTGGTGACGCCTCCTCCTGCTGTGTTTTGGAAGAACTAGAATGCACTTAAAAAAAAAAAAGAAAGAAAGAAAATAGGCTTGGTATCCAAGATCAAAGGAGCACCCTTGACTGTGAAGCCTGAGCACAGGTCGATGCTGCCTAAGAGGCAATCAGATGCCACTGAGCCCCTGAGAAAGGGGACCGAGCAACTTCTTTCTGCCCATTTTGGTGGCCTCCGGCCAGCAGGCGGGCTCTCTGGACACCCATCCGAACTGGCAATTATGAGCCAATTACACCAGTTTCCAGTCCGCTGACTTGCAGCTCCTCCCATCAGCTGCGAGCAAGCAGCAGAGCCACCTGAAATAAATGTAAATGCCACTTTCAATAGCAGCCGGCCCAGCCCAGCCCAGCATCTAGCATGGCTAACCCTCTGCTGCCCCTGTCCACCTTCACCTCTGCTCCTGTTCTGGGGCCACACGTGTTCCCATGCAAAACACTGAGGAAACCGTTTGAGAAATGCTCCATTTTGTTGCAGAGAGTGACAAAGGACAACCATTAACCCAAACATATTGGAGGAGTTCATCAAAAGCCTTTTTCATGAGCCCGGGACCGTCACGGGGTCTGAATGTGGCTCCAGTGGCTGAAAAGGAAGGGCGCAAGTTTGGACCCTGACCCCTTTCGTTATTTCAGGTGCGAGGGGAACCAAGCTTGGTCAGACCAGAGGCCCGTCCAGCCCTGGGTCTTGCCTGGCCAAAAGCAGATGCTTCGAAGAGCATACGAAAATACTCCCCTGGCATCACGAAAAGGTAAAAAGCCTGGGTAGATTTAAAAAGCACGACAGCAACTCGAGCAGTCTGCCCTCAGCAGTTTGGATAGAGCTGATTTTTTTAGTTTAATTTTGCTCCCATGACGTGCTTTGTTGGATCTCCTTGAGGGCAGCTCTTAACCTGCTGGCCCCGGCAGCGCGCAAGGGATAAACCAGCAGGGCTCACGGATTATGGAGCAGGCGGCGAGCGCGCGGCTGAGGGACTATGCTGGACCTGCTTCTCTGCGAATGTGTGTGCTTGGGTACGTTTTCTCCTACAGAACCGTGCTCAATGTCACAAATCACCAGAGAAACAACTCCTCGGTGCTTTGATTTATATACAGCTGCACTGACTTGCCAGATTTCTCCAAGTTGGTTTGACAACCACAATTAATGCTTTACAGGCTTAAAGCCTTGAGCTGGAGCACCTCAGCTGAGCAGTAATTTTTATCCAGAGCCACGGACCAACCAGGCGGATAAGTCGCTGAAAGAGGTCTGGAACCAAAAACTCCAAAACTTCCTGATGTGAATTTTGGGACCATAATTCGCCACAGGGGCTGCTTTCTCCTGGCGGGCTCTGGAGCCAGCATGGGTGGTAGTTGCTCTCCGCAGCAGAGCAGCTCCTCTCATGCTTTGATTCATAGAAATCTCCACACCGGCACTCGGAAGGGTGAAAACGCTGCGTTGTACCTTTTCCTCCAGCTCTACTGCTTTCCATTTCAGATGCACAGGCATGGTTTACCATCTAATTCTAAAACAATGGATAATATCTATTTTTTATGTTTTAAGCAGCCTGTCAGGATTTTTATTATTCAACTAATATTTGTATTTTTTTTTGTTTTGAACAGCAAACCAATAGCAACCTTAAATAAAAAGTGGAGTCTCTTTATTGGTCTGCTTTTAGTTAAAGACAAATATGTCATATATAATCAAGATGTACGCTGTTTGTAGACTGTAGAGAGCACATTTATAAAACCATCAGAAGAAATAATTAAACAGAATATATCACAGCCACCTTTCCAAATCATTCGAACAGGGATGTTACACACATAAAATGCTGATAGTCCTTCTGGCAAACTTTAAATACAATCATTTGGTTTGCACTTTAAATGCCTGGCATATTTTAACCCTGGAGATAAATTAATCTCAGTGGGATTGCTGAGTAATTAAGAAAAGTGTCTCTGATGGACTTGCTTCATACAGAGAGGTGAAATAACACCAGGTTATTCGGTTGATGATTTGATATCTTTACATAAAAAAAAATAAAAAAGGCAAACCCCGAGGCATGCCATTGTCACATTGCATGGCAGGCATTGCATTTCAAACAAGTTGCGTCTTCAGTGTTAGCTTTATCACGGTTTTATAAATTGCCATTTAAAATGTAAAATACCACACGTGCTGGAATGAAATCTTTTGAGACTTCCCCAGCACCCGAATGCGATGGCCTCGAGGCTGTGGGTCAGGGCTCATCTGTTTAATCTGGCTTTTGTTGATTGAGGGCGATAGCTTGGTGAGGAGATGTCAGTGGTGGCAGGGTTTGGGAAGGAGTGGGTTGTTGTCCGGCAGCTAATTGCTGGCAAAAGATATGGAGGAGCTGTTTGGTTTTTGAGTAAAGGGTCACGATACGGTCATGATGGTCCTAATAACCAACTTTTATATCTTGTATTGAGCTATCTATATGCTCGGTTTTACCGGACACTGAGGGCTTACATTTTTATATAAGGGATGCCAAATAGAAATTGAAACACAGAGCCAGAAAAAAGAAATCAAACCTTGAATCACTGCCCGATTTTTTGATGTGCCATGGTTAGCAATGTATGCAGTTTTAGTCCCAGTGGTATTGCTTATAAAACACACTGGGAACTCTTCTTAAGCTATTACTGCTAACAGAGGTATGTTTTTTATATCAAGACAGTTAGTTAACTCAAAATAGTATTTTTTCTGGGAAATCTTCTTGGAGAGCAGACTCTGCTAGTTTTTACTTCAGCGTAAAGCACCAGAGCTAAATCCCAGGTCGGGTGTTGTAACGTTGATCTCTGCTGGCTCTGCTGAGGTCAGGCTCTGCTTGCCTCTTGAGGGTTAGCTGTACCATAGTAAAAAATGTGTAGTGTCAGCTGGGATTTTCACCGACAATATTGCTCTTGGTTTCAACTAGCATCCTCCGGCATGAAAGACTTTCCAGGAAGAAGGTGATTGTGTCCCCTGAGATGGAACTGATCTCATTATGAAAAGCATTAGTTATTCTCTGGAAAACAGATCTGGAATTAAGGCATGAGACAACTGGGACAGTTGTCCCTTTAAATGATTATTTTCAACTAAAAAAACTATGTTATTATTGGCTAAGAGGTGACTGCAGGAACAGCCCATTTGACAATCGTATTTGAGAGCAGGGGACAGAAGCTCCTGTTTATTGGCTCTATAAATCAAATTAATTTAGTTAAATTTACAAAGGGAGGAAGAAAAGCAATAAGGTCTGTCCTGTGGCTGTGCCCCGAAACGCAGGCCACCCTATACAGTCAGTATTAAAACAGTTCTCTCCAGGGAAACCTACAGTATGATATGGCTGCAAGTAATTATTTGTTTGTTGTCATTTCCAGTGCTACATATTTCAAATTTATTTCAAGCCCTCCTGACAACCTAAACTGGTGAGCAATTACCTGCCCAGGCAGACCCAACGGGGTGACGTGCCCACCAGTGTGAAGGAGAGTTGCACCACCTTGCTCCAAGGAAATGATGAATTAAGGGCTTTTAACCAAGGTTAATAATTCCAAATATATTTTTTTTCCACCACACAAGGAAGATTGGTTATTTATAGGCACAGGAGGAAAGGGTCTAACTCAGTGTAACACTGCTTGGGAACTTCCTGCAGACTGCATGGGCCAGGTGACTCCTGGTGAGTCACCAGGAGTCACCTGGCCCGTGCAGATCACAGAATCACAGAATCACAGAATCGCTGAGGTTGGAAGGGACCTCTGGAGATCATCTAGTCCAACCCCCCTGCTCAGCAGGGTCACCTAGAGCACATTGCACAGGATTGCACCCAGGCGCGTTTTGAATATCTCCAGAGAAGGAGACTTCACCACCTCTCTGGGCAACTTGTTCCAGTGCTCTGTCACCCTCACAGTGAAAAAGTTTTTCCTCATGTTCAGATGGAAGATGTCACATCCATGCAGGTCTTTTAACTACAGTTTCTTGAATGAGAAGCCTGATGCCACCCAAAAGCAGTCTGAATCACCAGAGCACAGCCACCATGACGCCAGAGGTCCTTGCGGCTGGTTTTCACTGTGCCCGTGGGTCTCGTGGCCTGGCCCTACCCAAAATCTGAAATCTGTCTTCTCCAAAACATTTCTGAAAGACATCTTTCCACTTAGGTGAACTCTATGTCAGGTGTAGATCATCTCCTGTCCTGACAGCAGCATCTCCCTCTGTTCTGCCCCTCCAGCTCTCACCTCATGCTCCTCTACATTGCTCTACCAACATACTCTGCCTTGCCTGTCACTCTGAAACATGGCACAGCATCCCTTTTCTACCCCCATTGCAAAGAGAAGGTAAGAAGAGATCATACGTCGATAATCCTCCACAGTGTTTCTCGCCTTCGCATTCGCTACGTCAGTCCAGGCAAGGTCTATATCTAAAGGTGCATCATGTACTTGACAGCCTGTCTCTAGCTCACGAGGAACCCACTGTCAAGACACTAGTTCTGATGTGAAGAAAGAAAGTGGTTGCTGCAGGACAAAACCCTGAGAAAACTGGGCAGCTTTCACTGCACTGGCTGGCTGGCAATGGCAAGCATTAGTCTGCTTCATCTCTGCTAGCATCAGAGTAAGTGAAAGGGTATACTGAGCTGAAGCACAGCCCAAAAATCTATTTCAGGGAGGACTAACCTCTCTTTTCCTTCTGTGACCCTGAGGAGGTGAAATAAATGGGCTAAGAGTCAAATTCTGCCATCAGATACTTGTCTACAAATGCAGCTGGCATCATGGGAGTGTTGCACATGAACTTGGGAAGAGGCTTTGGTGCTCCAAGTGACACTTCCTTGCTCTATATCCTTTCTTGTTCATGCTTTCTGGGGAAACAAGAGTTCCTTTGCTGTCTCTGACCTAGCTGGGCACTACCTTAGCTAGCTCTTGTGCTCATGGTCTGAAAAAATGGCATCAGCTGCCAGGGTGCCTTGGATGCATGTAGATATGAAGGGACATGGTCCAGGCAAGCCATCACCTGGTGCAGCTTGTGCTGGATGGATGCCTCTGGTAATACACTGAGATGTGATAATCATGATAACCACACTTGGCACCTCCATACCGCCTCCCATCCAAGTAGCTCTCCGAAACTCTGTGCCATTAACTAATTAAGCTTCACAGAAATACCTCAGTGAAACTAGCATTGTTAGGCACATTTTCCAAATGAGTAAATACAGATTCGGAAAGGCTACATGTCCTGCTTGGTCAGTGGTCATCAGTGGGACCCGTGAGTCCTGAGATGGCAGGAACTGGTGAGACCTTCAGATGATGTTGCACATCTCCTCGGCTCACCATAACCACCCAGGAGGTTACTGCTGGGCAGAGTTTTGTCCTGAAGAGAAGGACATGGGGTGAGGAGACTCTCAAGAAAGGGATTTCGAGTTCTCTGAAATTTAGACCTTACTAGCACTTGCCCAGCCATCTCTGTCCCTTTTCTGTGCTGGTGAAGGGCCTCTGGCTGGGTACCGCTTGCAAGGGTTGGCTCTTTGAACTGGTATCTTAGGACTGAACTGGGGACCTCCACTGCCCAAAGTGGGATGGGAACCGTAGGGGACACACAAGTGCTTGCGCTGGGTTGCACCCACTGTCCCCAGCTTAATTTGGGGTCACCAGGGCTCTGGGACTGTTGTTAAGCTCAGGCCATAGGGATGCTGTAGCTGAAGAGAGCAAAGTGGCTGTGTACGTGCCCTACAGTGGGCGCATACCCCTACAGACAGGCGCCTGCTTCCACCCCATTGTGACAAGGACTAGTGTTTGTGCTAGCTGCCTTTTTTCCTCCCAGGAGGTCAGGGTCAGCTTCAGGCCGCCTATGATGGCTCCTGAGACAGATTTAGATGCTACCTTACCACCTACATTCAAGAGAGTGATGAGTGACTGAAATTGCCTGTTCTCCAGGGCTGCCAGACCCACCTCCCACTCTCAGTGAAAAGGGGCAATCCTGACACCTCCCTGAAGCACATACATGTCCTTCTTTGCCTCAGTTAAATTTTTCCATGGCTTTAGCTGGTTAAGACATGCTTCAGTTTCTGCCCAGCCATTTCAGGAAGGACCACTATTGTGTTTCCCTTTGCTGTGGCTGCAGCAGGGTGTAGGAGTACCACTTGCGTGTGCTAAGCAGGTTACTTCTTAGTGCAAGGCTGTATCACCCTCGGAGCTGGTACTGGCCAAGCAATGCCAGCGTCAAGTAAGACCACACTGGTGCAGTCTCCACCATGATATCTAGCCCTGCCCCAGTGGAAGCCAATAGGCAATTACAGTATTTCCACCCAAGCTTGCCAGGAGGCCTTCGAATAATCGCTCAGATGGGACCTGGCCACTCTTGGGAAGCCCAGTGCTTTCTGGGCATGCTGGACTCCCTGCATCCATGCTGGCTAACAGTGCTGAGTATCAGGATGCCAGGTAGCTCAGCTGGAGCCACTGCTTGCATAGTAATGCCCATCTCACTAGGGTCTGGGATTCATTCTCACCTGATTTTAGAAGTCCATGGTGTAATACCTGAGGTCTGAGTTGCAGATGTGCAGTCCATGGAGGCAATTTGGTAATTTCAGGTTGTGAGTAATCTAACCTATTTTAGATATCTGCTTTAACCTGAGATGTCCCAGACAGACTTCTTCCCACTATTTGTGGAGGCAAGGCTGGCTAACTCAGACATAGGCATCTGCCAGAGGAAGATGTATGCCATCTCTGATGGCTGGAAAATCCTTGAATCCAAAATCTGTCTGGACCAGATTTTGAAGACAGAAAAGTCCAGTGCCAGGAAAACCTGCATGTAAGATCTGAAACCCTGAAGTTAGCCTGAAATTTTCTTATTCCTGTGACCTAGAAGAGCAGGGACTTCAGTCCGTCCCACTGGGTAGCCTGGATACACCCCCCACCTCTTCTGCACAGGGCCTATCTCCTGTGCGGAGAAGACAGGAACAGTGTGACCTGGTTCGGTATGGCTTGTTTGCACTTGCAGAAGCTGCTTACCCTTTGCTGTTAGGACAGAAAGCTTTTCTTGTCCCTGTTGCCTGTCTGTGCTGTGTATGTATGCGTGCGTGTGTGCGTGCGTGCGTGTCTGTGTCTATTTTAAAGCAGCTGGATTAAAAAAAGAAACGCCTGTAGAGACTCTGACACTGTCCTAGGGCTCAGGGAGGCACCCAACATCCTGATTGCAAATCAGCACTGGTGCTAAGAGCATGCTAAGGAGATTAAACAGTGACACCAGTGCCATCGCCAGTCTGCTTTGCTGACTGCTGTTTACTCCAGCTAAGTGCAGCACTCAGAGCAAAACGCCAGTGCACAGAGCGTGACCAGGGACAGCCTCTCAGATGGGCTCTCTAGCAAATGAGAAACTCTCCAGCCCTTAAAAGCTGCTCAAAATTAGATGCTGTCCCTGCACAAGCCAGTGCCCATGCGGACAGCAGGAAAAGGAGCTCCCTTTGTTCATAACTACTGGCTTCGGGTGCTTTTTCTGTCTCCGACACGAGGCGATAGAGGCTGTCACGGTCCATTCGCCTTCTGCGCTGATGTAGCCCAGTGCAGCACGTTTCTCTGCTGGGCACTACATTAGGCTGATGATTGAAAGCAATACATCCTTATGTTAATGTGGGCACCAGGCAGTCACTATGAATAGGAAATGATGGCGGTTACTTTATCTAATAACGGCATGAAAATGTAATGTGTCTTTATTGAGCTGCTGGGTTGCTGGTGAAGTTAAAGGAGATGCTCCCTTGGGTATAACATTTGCAGAGAGAAGTGGCATGAGATATTGCCATAAACTTTCCTGTTAATAAGCGAGCAGAGGAAGGGAAAGCATAACAATTGCAGCGCTGTGAAGGGAAAAAAATTAAGAAGGTAGAGGCAGCAACCTTTTTCGCTAGGCAGCAGATGTCCCTCAAGGAGAAATGAAGAATCCCCCTCTTGACCCGGTGACTAAAAAACTCACGTACTACTACTAATAATGTAGAAAGGATGTCTTATAAAGGAATAAAAGAAGTCTCTTGCCATATTAGTGTCCTTCAATGCCAGAGGGAAATGTAAGTTTCTGCGGAAGGAAGATTAACACGAAAAACCTGGCTCAGCAGCTGTGCATTGAACGTGCTCTGCAGGTGACCACAAGGCGCAGAAATGACTTTCACCCCATGACACAGCAGGGAGACGTGGCCCAAGCTGAGGAATGAAGGTCAGGTGCCAGTAAGAGGGCTCATCCAGAGCTGGTCCTGGGGCGGTGTTGAAGGTGTCGTGTTGCAAAGTATCCAGAAGGGAGAGGTCCGAGCACAGCTGGGGTGAGCTCCCAGGAGCTAGGAGGAAAGAAAGCAGTGGACCTTCCATGATGTACCCACCGTGGTCCAAGCAGGACCAAAATGGCACAAACACTGATGGATCTGGGAGTTGGAGGAGTTGGATCACTGATACCAAGCCATTGGGCTTATATAATAAACTAGGCACAGTCTGATACCTCTCACGATGGTCTATGCTACCAGAAAGCCATGATGCTGGAAGAGACTTGGGGTCCTGACTGAACAGCTGAAAACAGATTAAGGGAAAAAAAATGTCTGGAAGAACCTCAAAATTATGAAATTGGTTCCTGTTTACAAAACTCAGTTTTCTCCCTAGTTTTGTAAAATTACCTATGGCATTTATCAATGATATTTTTGATTATTATTTAACTGCTTTGAAGACTCACGTTCTTGATAGTTCTTGCCAAATAAAAACTGGATTTTTGAGGAAAAGAAAACTGTTAAGATGTTATGATCAGCTTCTTAAAACATCAGTAAAATTTCGTATTTTTTTAGAAGATATCATATCTTCGTATGTTCATATCTTTTCATAGAAACAAAATGGAAATTTGAAAATATATTTGGTAAAGTAGTTCACTAAAAATAAAAAGTTTTGATAAAGCCACTAACTTCAACCATACTTTGCTTTGAAAAACAATTCATTTTTTAAAAGAGTAATAGAGATTTGTCCATGTTCTCTTACCATCTCTCACCACTGCAGATACCAGGGAATTGGCGAGGAGGGAATACATTTGCGCTGGCTGAGCTAGGCGTTCTCCAGAGATGTTCAGTTCCTCTCTCTCTTCCCTGGGCTGCCAGCAACTTTGGCTCCCCACATGGCTGCGCGGAGCTGAGCGGTGTGAATTTTCCCCTCCAGATGAGGAGGAGGTGTGGGAATGAGGCAGGGCCAAGGAACCGATGTGCTGTGCCCATAAACAGCGCAATGTAAAGCTCTGAGCCAAACAGGTCATTTTACTTCTTCATGCATCAGCTGTGGGAAAAAGATCAGGTTCAGGAAAAGTTGAGGAGGAGGTAGAGAAAATGAATGGAGAAGCTGCAGGAGTGAGCTGATCTCTGGGAAGGGAGGTGCTTTGCAATGGAAACACTGTCTGTTGCTTTCTGAAGAACAGTTTAGGCAAAAACTGTTCTTTCACATGGAGAAGATCTGTGATGCTAGAGACTGCCTTAATTTAGCAAGAGAAAGCATGCTGACATTCTGCAGAGAGAAGCTTAAGCAAGAAAATAATTCAGACTGGAAGTATGATAAAAATGTTAACAGTAAAGATAAATAACCTTTGGAAGAACTTACTGGGAGGTGCCATGACATCTCCTTCCAGGGAAGCTCTCAACTCAGACTACTTGACAAGGACAGGCTCTGACCCAGGAGCAACCGAAGCAGTCAGAATGAAGTGACATGTGCTTTAGAGAGGTCAGCTGGGAGGGCTGCAACACTGCTTCCAGCCTCAAAAATTTCTGGGTTTGATTCTATAGGGATGAACCCTCTCATGCCCCTAGTACAATAGCTGTGGATGCTGGGGGAGTACAAGGAGAGCGGACAAGGGATAGTTGCCCTGGTTTATATGCTGTCCCAAAATGCCATCTCTTGCAGTCACTGATGGAGACAAGAGCACTGGGCTGGATGGGCTATTGCCCTGAGCTGGTAGGTCATTTCTTATGTTCTTATTTAAAAGGTCTGGTGGACAACAGAGGAAAACATTAACTAACAGTGCAAACACCTCTTCTCAAAACCTACCAGGAGATCCAGAAGAGCAGATGAAGCTTCATACATTACATTTGCATCCAAAAGATGCAGAAAAATATGTAACAAAACCCATCTACCTCAGAAAGATCTAGGGAGAAGTGAAACCTGGCAATTTTAGCTATTGAAGCTGCTGAGGGAAGATGAAACCATCTTCTCTCTCTTCATTTCACCACTACTGCTTGCAGTCTCTGTCATTTTACCATGCATCCTCTCTGCCAGCCCAGTCATGGGGGAAAGAGGCCCCTGGCTGGCTAGCGGCGGACACGGCAGAGTGAGGAGCTGCGGCCAAGCTAGTCCTGCTCCGAAGCAGGCAAAATCTGGCAAAATCTGGATCCTAATGAAGATTTAGCCTGTGGTCTTTTGCCATATCATGACTTACATGTTACAGAATTAACTACCTGGGAAATAATGGCAACAATCTCTAGAAATTAGCAACCAGCAGCTAAACAGGGTTCATCAAGTGCATCTTGCCTGTGGACTTGCTTCTCCTCTCTCTGGCTACCTCTATACAGCTAAATACAGCCAATGAGGGCCCATCTTCTGAGGTCAAGTAGCACAGTAGGCATCACATCAATAAGCCTAAATTCTCTCCTCTTCTTCCCTCCTCCAAGCAGGTTGTCCAAACCCAAAGTGCCCACTGGGAACTGATCCAGGCTAACAACCTGCAGTTCCCAGGCATTGCCTGCAAATGTATTAGTTGGCCCAGGGCAAAACTGTACCAAGTACATGACAACAATTAATGTGTATGAACAAT
Source organism: Apteryx mantelli (assembly GCF_036417845.1). NCBI lineage: Eukaryota > Metazoa > Chordata > Aves > Apterygiformes > Apterygidae > Apteryx > Apteryx mantelli. Next base: position 33,989,490 of record NC_089978.1, read on the forward strand.
TACAGGATTAATTTACTAATGTAGATGCAGCCATTGGGACCATTGTGAATTCAAAGCAATGGAGTGATGCTGGTTGAGAGCGTGGGAAAGCAGAAGGACCTGGATGTATATCCACGTGACCAACGGCATTGCTCAACTTTTACGACTTGTACGAGACTATGCACGCAGCCAGTTGCCTCAGCATGGCTGATGTGGGGTCCCTTGTCAAGCTGATGCTAAGTCACTTGTTGAAATGTAGCAAACTGCTGCTATGTTTGGGCCTTGAGACACAAGGAATATGGACAACATAAAGTGCTTGTGCCACATAGCTAGTGGGTAAGACACATTTTGCAAAAGCATAGCCATGAGCATGAGCTCACATGCTGACCAGGAGTTACCTTCAGATGTTTTGAGCACTTGTTTTAGTTGTTTTCCACAAATACTCCTAGCAGCGAGCTGTTCTTCAGAAAATCACATGTCAAAATCGAGACATCCACGTACAGGCCTCTGGAGGCATCTTTGCTCTCCAAGAGCCAGATTTTTTAGGCACTTAGTACTCATATTTGAGCACATAAACCCAGTGTGAGGCAGGGATTTAGGCACTGTGAAGGTGCAAACTGCTCTGCCTCAGTGTGCACTGCCCATTCTCAAAGGTCCCCATGCTCTTCTTCAAGTGGCGAACGCCCGATTTACACATCTTAGTGCACACAACTGCTTGCTATTTTATTTGCGAGAATGACAACCCCTTTTTCCCGTACTGGCCCAGTGGCCAATATATGCATTTAGGATGAAGACAGTCCTCTGTCCCTATGGGTTGAAACACAGCATTTCTGCCTCCCAGGAAAGCACAGTGAGCACCGGGCTGTGGGCAGAGCTGCAATATCAGTGAAACACAAACAGTCTCAGGAGGTCCAAGTAGCAATAACAAACATAAATAACAGGCAGCTTTTGCTTGTTTAAGAGCAAAATTATCCTTGATACAGAACACTTGCGCTGGTAACTTGTAGGCTGAGATCTCTGGTATAAAGTATTTGTGCAGCTACAATCTGCAAATTAATAATAAATAAATAAATAAGAGATAGATAAATAGATACTCACAGTTACTTTGGGAACAGAGAAAAAAAGGATACATTGAAGCAAAGCAATTCACTCACTTGTACTTCAGCCTGTCTGAAAATATGCTCAAAGTCTCTTTCAGCACTGCAAAAAAAAATCTCCTGTTTTCATTTACAAGCAAATGCTAAGAATGGAGAGATACATATTCCTCCTATTTTTAATGTTTTTGGGTGTGTGGGGGGGTTGTGTTGTCAGCTGTTCCAGCATTCACAATATCCCACTTATTTATCTACTCAAGCCTTTCTTTTTCTTTCTTTCTTTCTTTCTTTCTTTTTCTTTCTTTCTTTCTTTCTTTTTCTTTTTCTTTTTCTTTTTCTTTTTCTTTTTCTTTTTCTTTTTTTCATACAAAGGTTCTCTGCAGTCTGGCAGAGCCCGTATTGCAGTATTGATTTAGGAACTAGCAGTTGTGACAATTCGGTCACAGATTGAAGCTCACTTTGTATGTGGGCTACTCAGTCCTGAGCAGAATCCTGATCCCCAGTGCTGGCCTCACACTTAAAGAGAAGCAAAAGAAGAAAGAAAAGCTACTTTTATCTCTTTTGCTTTGAAGGGAGAAGGATTACACAGGGCTAAATAAGCCGTCTGAGTACTTAGCTAACAATCCTAAATATCACCCTGATAGGAAGTTCTGGCAGAGAGCTAATTAAATTAGCCCTCTTTGATTTATTAACAAGCAGAGCAACATATCACACAGGATTGTCCCACAAAATGAATGCGCTTTCTGATCCCCACGGCTGCTTCAGTGCCTTCACCTCCTGGAAAACCTGGTTATGGGGCCTCAAGTTTAATGAGACTCAATGGCTTGAAAAGGATCCCTGCCCACCAACGTGGATACACCCTGGTAATAATATACAAAAGCATGTTATTTTCCTTGCACTTTCCTAATTCCTTTTTTAATGTCTAGGACAATCTAATGGCTAATTGGTAATTTCCTACCCACCAATATGCACATGAATGACAAGCAAAAGCCTTCTGCATGTTTAATTATTCTGTTGATTTAGATGCCACTTCTCCCTCTGTGCAAGTTTCTCTGTGTGTGTGCTCTTACGCATCATGTATTTCATTATTTTTAGAAGCATGCTCTGTGCCTTTCTGTGCTCTCATATTTCCAGCATCCAGTAATTGCTATGTTTTGTGTCCAATGGACCTGATCCATCAACGAGTGTAAATCAGGAAAACACTGCTGACTTTAAATGGAGTTATTCCAAGTTACACCAGACCTGAGACCTGACCTCTCCTATTTTTAGGGGGGGGATGTTATTAGTGTGCTGGGAACGTTTTCCTTGTGAAGTAGCTGAATATGAAATTTTGAAAACATCAGAGGGGTAAAAAAACAAATTGAAGCCCACAAAATGCACAGACGTGAATCTATTTATAGAGTGAGATCTACTTCTGCTTAACCCCTGGAAGAAACTGTAACTCTCTTCGCATATTTGATTTTTCTGCTGTGCTGCTTCCCTCAGTAAAATACAGTCCATTTAATCTATTTTGCTACTTTCTAACAGTCTCACTGGTGGGCTTCTTTTCTGTGCTTTGCATTTAGGCTTCATCTTAGAGAGCTCTTTTGTTAAATTAAGTCAATTAATAAATGGAGACATTAAGCAATCAATTTTGCCTGCATATCTCCACAGCCTTACATATGACTGGCTGTAATCACAAGATAAATGCAACGTGCTGATGTATGGTAATGTTCAATAATACATTCTCCACCAGGCTCAATTCATCAGGGAGTTTCTGGAGGGGAGGCATTCGTTATTGGCTGTCTCCGGACCTCAAGGATAACATTTCTGTCCTTTCCATTGGCCGACCCACTGCTGCAAGCCTCTTCCCGTCTTATTTTGATGATGAATATGAAGGCATGCTAAGCTGTGCTGGAGCGTAGTCCCCGCCGGCTGCACTCCCTCCCTGGGCTCAAGGACTACGGGGCTCCACCGCTGCTTCCCCTGCTTGCCGCCAGCAGCAGCAACAACAAAAGTTGTGATGCTTTTCTTCACCCAGTGCTTTGGGGCTGTGTTAGATCTTATCCACCTGAGGTTTCAACACTACAAGGCAAAGAGGGTTTTCTCAGCTGCCGGGCAGCTCGTCTGCGTTGTCAACCCAACACACAGCCTAAAGGTGAGGTACAAATATTTGTCTGTTCTTGATCTCTTCTCACCCTCCCCCCCCTTCCGCTGGTGTTTCTCCGTGGGGAATGAAATGATGCTCGAGCGAGAAAGGGAGAGTGTTGTTAACACTTTGCAGCCCTGGCGAAGAGGGGGTTCGTATTGTCTTTCTGCAGGATTTACTTCAGAGCTGAGGGAAAGCAAGCAGTTGCTGAAAGCAATCTTGGGACATCGTTGCTCCCCACCCCCGTCCCAGAATCAGCAAAGTTTCCCAGTTCCTTACATTTGTGTTACAAATACTCAGGTTGCAAGTTCCTGGGAAAAAATGATTGAAAAAAGTTAGTTTGCTGAATAAATGGTGTTTTTTGTGGAAGGATACCAGACCGGCGCCTGGACCGTCCCCCAGACTGACACCGAAGTACGGTGTGCTGCTGATTAGCAAGTGGGAGGGAAGAGACAGGGGGAGGCAGTGTGTGTGTGTGTGGGGGGGGGGGGCTGTGGCTGTTGGTCGTGTTTGCCTTTTGATGGAAAGGGCTGTTTTTGTCTCCTGCCGGGTGTCTGAAGGTATTCCTCTGGCTTTGAAAGTGTCCTTAGCCGTTTGCAAGGTGAAGCTATTTTAGGCAGGAGACTACATTTGCCTTAATGCAAAACTATTTATAGACCCCATAAAACATTTCTCTTATTTGCACATTTTGAGATTTTCACTGGTAAAGCGGCAACAGCTCTGCCTATGCCAAAGCACTAATGTTTTTAACCACATGTAGAGAAGGACCAGCAGGGGAAGAAAGCAACTGGGACACTTTAATTACTTTATCACGGTAATGAATGACCAACTTTAAGGAAGCAAATCTTGTTGTGCTGGAAGTCCTTGCAGACCTGACTTGTAGTGCTGCTCTACTAGCCTTATGCAAACTCAGAAATGAATTTATGTCAGGACAACTTATCTTTGGCTCTGCTGAAGTCCCCATGAGGAACTTGCGAGGGGCGTCTTCGCTGCAGGGAGGTCCACCGATGGGGTAGGTCCCTCTTCAGAGCATGCAAACAACATCCTGGCTCTTCCACCTTCAGATCCAAAAAGCAACACCCCAAAAAAGGGCAGATATCCCAGAGTTATATTTCCAGTATCAGGCAGTGCTAGTGGAGAAAGGTCATTTCTAACACAACGGCAGCTCCGGGAGGGTTTCCCTCCATGCCTGCTCTCAGCCTGGCGGCAGCGCAGAGGAGCCAGGGCAGGCGCTCGAATGCTGCCTCACTTCTCATGTCAGCACTCGCAGCGCACTCCTCCGTCGCCACCAACACAAGCTATTTAAAAAACCCGCAGCCCTATTATTATTTAAAGGGATCTGGCCGTCCAAATGGATAAGCACTTTGCTGAAAGAAATAGCCGCATTCTTGAGTGCATAAAGAGATTTTTTTAAACGAATGCTTCTGTACTTGACCCCTTTTATATGATTGTCTCCTGCTACTTTCGTCTATCATTTCAATTATAAAAAAAAAGAACCTAAACAGAAAATGGTTATCATAAGTCATTACAATTTCAGTGCCAGTGTCATTGTGTGATGAGGCCCCACAAACAGAGAAAGGGATACCCACTGACTGCTCTCCTGGTATCTACTATTAGAACTGATTTTAAACAATTCAGTTTCTCTCAAGTTGCAGATTATCTGTACTAGGAGCTGCAGAATTTTATCTTAAGATGTACTGAAACAAATTGATGCTTCAGTGCCTCTCTATTAAATATATGGGGCATTTCACTATAAGGGCAAATCCCTTGTGTCCAAACTCTTCACTGTTCAGATCCAAAACCCAGTAGACAGAAGAGCAATGTCAGTACTGACTTTGCTGCTCTTGAGATCAGGCTCTAGAGGCAAAGCTCTCTTGGAAATAAATGGGAGCTTCTAGGAAAGGGTCCTACATGTAAGTGAAGTGTCCGAGGGAATCTTCTCCCTCATGTGATAGGGTTTCAGTGGGAAGCCAGTTGTATGCGTTTTCCCATGGGTGCCTGTTGTGACACCAGGCAGATGTGAAAGTGGACAAGAAACCTTCCTGGTCTGAAAAAGAAAATAAAGTGTAAAGTGAAATATGCTTTGAAGGTGCTTCTCAGTTACACAGTTTGCATCCAACCTGGTAAATAAAGGAGGGTTTTAGGACTGGTTCACTCTCATGATGTCTTGCTCAGTTTCCCAATAGCTCTTTCACTATTTTACCATTGTTTTGTGAAACAGGTTGTGAAAGTTTTGTGAAAGGCGGTTGGATGCTTTTGTGCTGAGTGCCGTGCAAAAGGCACCCATTAAATCCCTCACCTACCAGTGCCAGAGAGTGGCAGGAGCCTGTGGCCGACTCTAGATGTCTCCAAGTAAGACCCTGAAGTCTGAACTAGACATCCTGCCTTCTCTTCTCTGGCAATAGAGAGGTAAACACCTCCAGCAGGCAAGGTGTCCTGTCCTAAAATTGGTGTCTAAGACAAGGCAGGTGAATCTGCTTCTCGTGGTGCTCGTTTCTCCCCAAGGGTCACACAGGGAGGAGGCTGCAGTCAGTCCCTCAGACACAGTGGTCTGGCATGGAGACATCTGAAGTTGGGGCAGAAGAATCCTCCCCAAGCTGTCCTGTTGGATTGAACAACATGTGAGGGGCCATGAAAAACAAAAAGTCTGAATGTATTCCTCTGTGGTGGTTTACAGTATTATGACTACTCTGATGTTTCATAGTCTATTATTTCTAGCTGGGTCATTTCAACTGTAATATTTTGTTGACAGCCCCCAAATCTATCTTCACAATTGACAAGTGAAGTGAAAACTGTATTAAGGTATGTGGTCGATGAATACAAGCCTGCTAGGAAACAAAGGCTAGGAGCAATGTCATTTCTCTCCCTTCCCTCCAAGGCTTAAATATTTGTGCTTACACTAAAATTGTAAGCCCTTTGCAAAGGGATTATTTTATTATATTTCCACACCACCCAAATGAGCGGGTTCCTGGCTGACTAGAACAAATAATAAATGACAGGCATCATATTCTGTGTGTGCTTATGCAGGTTGACATCCTTCACACAGGTCAGGTCTTCAGTCAGTGCCAATGTGCATAACTCCATTAAAGTCAAATTGCACCAAGACCTCTATTCTTGCCCCTGTCCGTCAAAGGGAGTGTTCAGTGGCAGCAGTAGGATCCAGCCCTTGCTGAGGGTCTGTGGTTGCTGATCATGTGTGTGAATCAGCGATCTGGCATCATATAAAATGTTCACTGAGTGGCCCTGGACAGGGGAACCCTAGGACCCTCCAGAGAAATGTTGCATGTGGTGCTGCTCTCACAGTTGTGAACCTAAATCAAGAGGAACCTTGAGTAGAGTTAAAGGAGTCATTGAAATCCCATGCCAGCACACTGCCACCGAGATGGCCACCTGGGCACGTGACCAAGACAAGAGCCTTAATTTACCTCTTCCTTTAGGAAAAGCCCAGAAGTTGGCAGAGAAATACACACTTAAAAAGAAACATGTGTCTTTCTTCACGCAGCAAGGCTCATTAACTGAGAAGGCTTATGAGCTATCCAGTGTATTTTAAGAGAGAAAACTCTAAGAACGTCAGTGCAGATACCTCTATTGATCTGCTGCTATTTTCCCTTTGTACGACAGGCTGATACAGGCGGCTCTAAACAGGGAGAGACAATTTTGCAACCATCACTCTGGATTTTGCATGCTTGGTATTGGCGCAGATGGAGTTGGGTTTTGTTTTGCAGCCTCTTTGTCCTCCTTGCTGCTTTTTGCACGTTGTCCTTTCACAAGCTTTCCCAAGAATGCTAACAGCACCTTGAAACCTGGTGCTAAGCTGTAATCAAAATGCACTTGCTGAGCAGAGAAAATCATGTATTTACTGCACTTCTATAGGTCACCTTCATTCTCAATCATATTATATGCATTACCTTGTAACCTGGGTTTCCTTCAAGCATGCAGTCACCCTGAAGTCTCTCCTTGGAGAGGCAAGACAAGGCAGTGTGAGCTCACCAGCCCAGTGACTGTTCTCCTCGAGGCCATCATAACTAGAGGGAGCTGCTCAGAGGAGCAGCATCCTGCTGGCTGAAGGCTTCAGCTTGCTGGGAAAGTTTTATGCGCTCTCAGTGTGTGGAAGGAATAAGTAATGTTCGCTGGGCTCCACGTACAGACGGCTCAGTGAATGCCTCTCTGTTTTTCCCCTATTAATAACAGTCCCCCCAAGCACTCCTAACTGCACTCCTGAGCAAAGCTGGGCACCCGTGTCCAACATGTCGGTTCCCAGCACCACGAAGCCAGAAACCCCAGGGACGGCGAAGTGCGGCGCGCTGGACGGAGAAGTGCCAGGGATGGAGCAGGGCCAGGGTCCTGAGCTCCTCCATGAGGCAGCTCCTACTTTTGGGAAGCTGGTCCCACAAGTCCCTGTGCCGGTAGCCCTCTTCCACCTTCCTTCCAGGGCCAGGTTATGCTGCCGGCTTTTTTGCGTTAAGCCTGTCCTTTCACTTACACTGCTCTTTCACCATTCTGATACTTGCCAGAAGAGTATTTACCAGGAATATTAATTCCTCTGATATATTATAGGCAATAACTTTATCTCTCCTTAGCCTTTTGGTAGGCAGAACAGACTAAGTCCTTTAGTCTTCTCCACCACCCTCTGATCTTCCTTTTTCTTTCTTTTCCCTCAGTTGACTTCTTTCCTTGCCCCACAGGTCAGTCTTACATAATACATTATTGTAGTGTAATCACACCCCAGACAGGCCCTGACATTTTGCTAGGCGCTGTGTATGGCTATGTAAAAAATATTGTCTTTATTCAAGGAGTTACTAGCTTTGTGTACGCAATCTTAACTCTTCTGAATGTGTGAGAAAATGCAACTTTCATTATAAAAACACTCTTCCTGGTCTCTGTGGGACTTAAAGGAACTCATTAAATTATGAAAAGAACCATATTTAAAGGAAAGCAAAAATAGTTTAGCCTTACATTCAAAAAGGGTCGTAGCTCAGTTTATTGGGCCAATTTGTGTTATAGCCATTTTTTAAAGCAACAAGCAAATCTGCTCTGAGTTAGGGAAGGGATTTGAATCCTGTTATAACAGTTGGGCTCTGCGTGCAGTGGCACCAAATAGTGTTGTAATCCACTTTATCCCCAGCAGACCTTAATGTGGGATTAAAGTGCTATGGTGCATTATACCCCCACGAGATTTATTTATTTATTTGGGGCAAGGGAAGAGAGGGCCTCTGAAATGTACCACTGACAATCCCTAGCCATCCTCTGCCACCATCTCAACAGAGACACCCTCAGTTTCCTGTAATTTGGGGAGCCCAAGTGACATTTTCCTACCTGAAGCAGCACTAACCTGACAGCCACCGCGAGAGGGGCTTTGGCAGCCCACCACCTGCCTGCAAACCCAGGCTCTCACCAAGCTATGTGGGTCCACCCGCAGCTCAGGACCACTGCTACATCAATATTGGGCACAGCAAAATCTGCAGCAGACTTTGAAATCCTTCTGTAAGGACACCGTGTCCCTGCAGAAGACAGTGAGCAGCGCTGATTTGCTGCCTCTCCTTCGACGCTGCCTCTGCCGAACAGGCTTCAGAAGGTAAAACTGGAAATCAGCTTAACAGCAAACACTCAGGAAGCCTCTGTGTTTTTGTTCACAGCTGTCTGCAAATGCAGCCGTAACGATTCACGCGCAGCCCTTTTCCTGCAGCAAAGGGGTGCAAGAAGATGCTCCAGCAGCTCTCCCCAGGGAGGCAGTCTATTAATGCCGCTGCCTCATCCTGGGCGCGCTCCTCTGCTGTGACCCATTAACCTTGAGTTCATAGAGCCGTGCACACGCACGCATGCATGCACACCCTGCAGAAGGTGCAAACAGAGCAGCCTGGGCTTCGTTTTAAGTGTGTAACACAGACGTTACAGCTGAAAATGAGAGCAGCTCGGAGCTTAAATTTGGTCTCTCAGAACAGCAATTGCGACATCTCCTCAGAGGGAAAGAGAGGGAGGGGACGAATCACTGCCTCAGAAGTTTCCATGTTAATATTCGGAAGCTTGCTCCTCCCCTTCCCCCCCCCCCCCAAACTGCTGTGGAAAATTAATTACTGCTGTTAACTGACGCTGCCTGTCATGATGTGGCTCTGGAGATGGGATGGAGTGACTAAATATTGAGTTCGCTCCTACCTAGGGATGACACATTTGATTTTGAGGGTGGAACGGCTTGTATGAATTTTAATAATAAACCCAACCTGACTGCAGGACATTTCGAGTCAGATGTCATCAATGTGAGACAGTGCAGTTATTATAATATTAAAGAAATACCTCTCCCCTCAACAGAGTGTTTGACAGCAGGGGTTAGATGTAGATATCAGGCACAGCCACATATTGCTGTCTAATCCACCCACTCTGATATGGCTTGGTATATCAAGAATTTCTCAGTATAGTGCTTTGAGTTATACATAATGGCCCAAATACCTCCCTCAGGAGAAACGCTGCCCCAGAATAATCGCTGTTGCTAACACGCGGGGTGCAGAGGAAAGAGAGATGTTTTAATAAAAACCTTGATTATGTGAAATGAGTCATGAGGTCTCAGTGCAGTTCCCAGCAGACGTAAGTCACACCCGGAAATCTCCACAATTGGCATTAATTAGCACACTTTGTTGGTTGCCTCAGTAGAGAAGCCATGCATTGAATATGGCATTGCAAGCCCCAGACATTAAAAAATCCTGGGTCAGGTTCCCAAGCATCATGAAATTAGCTTTAAAATTGCAATTTACAAATAAAATATTTTTGGTTTATTCATTAAGATTCTCTTCTATTATCAAAGGCTTCACAGCTCATTTTTTCTCCATAGTTGGGGGCACTTAGAAACTTCTTGGATGGAATTTGAGATGCTGAAGTTACCAGAGGAATCTGGAAGTCAGGGAATTTAAAGAAAACACAGCAGATCCCAAGAACTTCAGTAAAGGAGCTGCTGTTGTGGTGCTCTGTCTCCCCTACACCAGGGATAAGGCCCACTCCTGGGACGAGGCAAGAAACATCTGCACTTGAAAATGGACAGGGGCTTTTTGACGAAAGGTTGGGGGGGTGGTGCTAGAAAATGCCAACTCCTTGTAACCGAACACTTCTGTATGAATGTACCATTTTGGGGAACAGTAGCACTGGGAAAGGCCTTGTTTGTCAAGGGGAAGCGGAGCTGCCAGCTCCATGGTTCCTATGCTGCAGAAAGCCCAAATCGATGATCCTTGTCCTGCTTGGCTCCAAGCTGAGACTTCAGGTCTCCCCCCAACACCCCAACACTTTCCCCACCCAATGGGCAATTGGTGTCTCTTAGCCAGGTGCAGAACAGGACACGTGTAGCTGGAAGGGAGCAAATTCCTTTGGAAAGCTGAAAAGGTTTAGGCAATATGCTGGTCTCACTTTTGATATGATTTTTAGAATGGAGGCCACAAACCGAGCAGAGCTGGGCAGCTAAATTCAGCTGATCTGGGTCTAATGCCAACTTTTGGCAGAGTTGGGGGGTGCCTGGGTCTGAGCTCTTCATCTGGATCCTTCTAAAAATGGGAGCAACTTCCAGCCTATAGCCATGTGAGCTTTATTTGGAAATGAAAAGCTTGAATGTTGAGACATTAAACACCTTATCAGACTGCTTTATTTTTCCTTTCTTTTCATAGCTTGTGTCTTTTTGTTAACTGCCTTTTCTCCTGAGCTTTTGTTCCTCCTCACCCTGCTTGTTCCCAGCCATAAAAAATTCTTAAAGCAAAAGATTCTCCTTGTCTGCTTGTCGCTAATCTAATTTTGGCCTTTTTCACTCCCGCTGAAGGAAAGCATCACTAATTTCGCTGCAACTTTGGATCCTTTATTTGCCTTTAAGCTTCTTCAAAAGAAATCACAGTCATTCAGTCCTCAAATTGCTCAGTGCCATCGATTTACCTATTGACAAATGAAGTCCCGTTATAAAGCAGTAGCTGACAAGGAGAGCTTACAAAAAGCAGAGAAATCTTGTTGTCAGCATTCATTGATGCAGATGGCGAGGAAGCCGAGTGCTTTATGTGCCTGCAAAACATTGTCATGATATGCCCTGGTGATTAGGACTTGAAGAGACAGGTCTAGCTGAAGATGTGACTGCTGCCTGTTGTCTGCCTAGTGTTGTGAGTCGCGATCACGATTTATTCACCAGAGCAGGCAAAAGAGAATATTTTCCCTCTTCTTTGGTGTGGTGGCTCTGCCTTTTAGCAGGGATTTAAGCCAGTAATCTGAACAGCGCATTACGAAGGTGGGCACACGTCCCTTCTGCTTCCCATCCGACAGGAGCAAACAGTTGGCAGAGCAGTGGCTGCCGCTGGTTTTCAGGACCTCACATGAAGATTTTACCCCCAAGGATTTTTGAGCACAGGGCTGTAGGGCTGTGGCTGTGCTGAATGGTAAAATTTCAGTGGTGCGTGGAGACCTCCTGAAAATGACTCTGGGTGGTCTGCTGCTAGTAACCACCTGCAACAGCCCGCTCAGCTCTCCCACAGCAGTCTCATTTAGAGTGGGAAGAGTGTCCTGGCACTGCGGATGAATTGTTTGACACATATGCAGCATACAACTTGAAGCTGTTTTATTTATTTAGAGGCATTTCAGAGTATCTTATATAGCATTAATGGATTTATCTTTAGCGCTCCCCTTCAGTCTCAGCAACAACAAAGAAATGGCATTGAGGGAGAGTGCCAGACACCTCCAAATGCCTTGTATGCTTATTTTGGTATAGTTTTTTTAAAGTAGAAAAATGTTTGAAACAACTCTGCAAATGAATTAATCAGTTATTTTCACACCAAATTATGCGCTTTAGGTTCTATTCTTTTCTTCTACAGCAATTCATTCCAAGCTGATCCAAAATGAATTTCTTTTTTTCTTCCAGTTTGGCCTTCCCACTAACAAATAAATCATTTGCAGAGTTTTAGTGGTGTTACTGATATTTTACACATGAAGATACTGAGTTAGAAAGTGGTTGGAGGATTGACCGTCATCCCCCAGGAAATGTGCGGCAAAGAAACACAGGTCCTAGTGACTATCTTAAAAACAAGATCACACTCTCTCTCACATGAAGCTGAAATGGAAAGAGAACCAGAGAAATGGAGCACAAATGAGACAAAAAAAGATGAAATCAGTAGCCTCCCCTTGCACAGAAAACAAATAAACACTACAGACGAGCAGAGAGGCAGCTGCTATGGAGCAGAACAACACATCAGCAGAGAATGAAAATGTTCTTCCACTATTAGGGACTACCACGTGGAAAATAAGCAAAGTAATAAGTCTGAAAATGGAGTAAATTACCACAAAGGGATTATGTATGGCAGCTGGGGCAGGAGGGGAAGGTTAAGGTCACCTTCAGATTTTTGCGGAAATGGGAGTTTGAAATGGAAACAGCGGGATGACAGTACTAGCGGTATCAGACTGCGCTGTATTGCCACCTATCTCTATCAACACGCGTATGCTGAGCTAGGTATCAGAGTAGGGCCGTGAACTCTGCAAGATTGCTCATGGGTTTACTGTTCAGCATGTGCACAGATTCAAAAATATGTATGTTTTGCAGGATCAGAGCCTTATTCTGATATATTTATTCTAAAGGCACTCAAGCTAAATCCAGCTAAAGACCTGAAAAATCTGCAGGAGTCCAGCAAACTCACCCACTTCATTTGAAGAGAGCAGAGGAGATTCAAGACATCTTCCTCTGTAATAGGGAAGTGCAGCCTGGAAGAAGTACTGTCTCACTGCTGCCCTGCATCAGCTGCTCCGATGAAGATGCCTGATGCATGCAGAGACCTGTTATCTCAGCTGGCTGGAGTCCTACGGTACAAAAGGCAGATACAAATTGCATTAACAGATCAATGAGGACCAGGCTTTGCCTGTGGGCCTGTACCGTGAGTTCTCTGTTGGTGCTACTTGAGAGCTCCTCTGAGGACATCCCTGACTGAGATACAACAACTTGTGGAGTCTAAGGCTGGAGGGATGAATTGCCCTTAAAGGAAGCCTGCCTTTCTCGTCACTGACTATCAAGCAAGACCAGAAGACTAGCTTGGGATAGACACCTCGTTTTTACATGGCTGAGGTTAGGTGAAATTAACTCCGCCAATACCCTACAGTTCTTTTGACTTGTCCAAAAGAAAACCTCATCAGGATAGCAGTGTCTCCTTAAGATAAACCCAGAAAATTTGGATCCTATACCACCAAATATATTCACTATTAGTTTACACAGGTTCAGATAAGACAACCTGTTTTCCATTCCCTGAAAGCAAGCTTTGAGGGAAATTTCAGATACAGCAAAAAAAAGTCCTGCAACACAACTGAAGGATGAGGGCTTTTAATTTCTTTCCGCTACAAGGAACTTCTACTCAAGAGAAAAGTATGGAATAACTTTTTGGGTTAATTGACAATGGAGGTTTCAGGCAAAACAACTGAACAGACCATGGATGCTGTCACCATTGCCAGGCAAGGCAGAGAAACAAAGGTAAATGTAGGGTCCTTCATCTGGGACAGAATAATCCCTTGTAAAGGTACAGGCTGGAGATTGAGTAGATAGCAAGCAGCTTTGCAGAGAAAGCCCTGGGGATCCTGGTGGGAGGACAAGTTGAACATGAGACAGTAGTGTGCTTTTGTGGCAAAGGCCAATCACTCTCTGGTCTGTGTAACCAGCAGGTCCAGGAAAATGATTATTACCCTCTGCTCAGCACTTGTGAGACTGCATCCAGAGTATTGAGTCCATTTGGGGGCTCCTCAATACAAGAAAAGCACTGATGTAGTGGAGCAAGCCCCATGGAGGGCCACCAAGGTGGTCAGGGGCTTGGGAGGCGCAAGGACAGGCTGAGACAGCTGGGCATGTTCAGCCTGGGGAAGGGAAGGCTAAGTGGGATACAAGGGCTGTTTACAGCTAACTAATGGGATGGTATAGAGAAGACAGAGCCAGACTCTTCCCAGAGGTACACACTGAAAGGACAAGAAGGACCAGACTTATGCTGAAGCAAGGGATATTTTGACTAGATATGAGGAAAAAATTATTTCCCATGGGAGTAGTGAGGCATTTGCAGAAATTGCCTATAGAGGAGGTAGTATTGCCATCCTTGAAGATTTTCAAAACTTGACTGGACAAGACCCTGAGCAACCTGACCTAACTTCGTAGTTGACCCTGCTTTGAACAGGGGATTGGACCACATGATGCTCAGAGGTCCCTTCCAACTTGAATTGTTCTGAATTTTTAACCCTAAATATAAACAGAGCCTGGTGTGCAGACAAGGGTGCCACAGTACAAGGGTCTCATCGGACATTTACATCATCAATGACTAAGACAAACTGTGGGAAATACCTGAAGAGGATGAAGAAGGAAGACTGATAGACATGTGGGAGATGGCCAGGAGTCTGTGGATCAGCACAGGACACTGACACCAGTGAAAAAGTATTGAGCTATACCAGTTTTACAAGCATCTAGTAATTTAGAACTAGTCAGAGATACATATCCTTGCAGTAGGTCCAAAGCCCTGAGAGATTACCAGGTAATGAATTCAGTCTGGAATGGAAAGGAGTCACTGTCACAGAAGAAGGATGACAAAAGAATAAGTTGTATTTCTGAATATGCTTTGGGATAACCACCCTTATTGGTGCTTATATACGAAATAAATTCTGAAGGGGAGAAGTCAGACTGTTCAACATCTAGCTACAAAAACTTTGCACTGTGGCACAACGGTAAACAAGTTCCCAAAGAGTGCTGCATGAATAATGTGAAGCAAATAACCCACTCCACCACATTTGCCTTTCATTCTCCTTATGGAATGGCTGCCATCAGAACAAACTTTCCCTGGGTTTATTCAATTAACTTCTTCATGATTATTTTTCTGCTACTTTTCCCTAATGCTTCAGACCTGCTTTTTGAGATGTGAGCTGTGTTAATTAGCTGTACAAAGAGGTACAAAGCAGAGTGTCTGCTTAGGTAGTGTCATTTCTGCTCCCTGACTAGATTCTGAGTCTGTTCCCAGGCTCGATGAAGTTTGTTTCTTACATTTTTCTTTTAACAGTGAAGGCCACTGGTGCTGTCCATGTGTTGGCAACTTAGAATGAGATAGCAGCATTCAAGATGAGGAAATGCCTATTTATCTGGCCTTTTTGGGCCAGTTTATGGCTTGCAGGATGGAAATCTGTTGGTGGCATTTTCTCGCAGCAACTTAAAATGTTACCCAACCCATATGACTCCCTTGGTCCCCAGCAAGCTGTCATTGCCCTGGGTTGTATGCCTACTCCTCATGCCTCCCCCAGTCAGGTTCCTTGGACGGTTTACTAGAAGAGTTTGCATTAGTATGCTAGACTGAAGAGACAGTCAAAATGCTGGCACATGCTGCTTGGCCATGGGGACATAACTCCCAGCAGAGTGGTGGTGCGGGCTCTGGGATCAGGAATGCCTGAGACTGCCCTAGCAAGCTTCACCAGAGGATATCTGACAGGAGCCTTGAGGCATTGGTCCTTGAAAAATATTATGGTGGTTTTTAAGATTTGTTGGCCTGGGTGAGGAGTTCACATTTCATTTTCTCTCCTCACAGTCCTGCAAAATAGTTGTAATGTGGTCAGATGCTTGTCTAACTCACTTAATTTCCTCTTCGTCATTGCTCTAATGAATGTTTTTTGAGAACCTCTTTCCCTCTGCTGTATCAAGCAGTATCCTGTGCCTGTATAAATGTCTGTCTCAAGATACATAGCTGGCTTAGACGTGCCTTTATCTGCATGTTGGAGAGCAGGTGCAAAGATGTGTTTCCCACAAGCACACGCCAACATTGATAGAGCGCAAACACAAAGAGGGCGGCAAGTGGCAGACACCTTTTCCTTACCGATAGGGGTGCATTTACTTGCAGGCAATTCATGATTACACCCAGGTCAAGATTTAAAGTGCCTCAAGAAAACAGATACAAATGCTTACGGCAGTTCAAAGCACTTCATCTAGTTTCTCCCTTAGAGTCACACTGGAATCTTTCTTCCAGTTTTAACTTCTGCCTGGACTTTCAGGAGTCTAAGTCATACGGGAAATAATACAGCTTTAAAAATAAATTAAACTTCTACTGGATTTCTTTAGACACAGAAAATATTTCCAAAAGCAGACTCAAAAATGTTAAGGTCATGCAAGGTTGCATAAACATAACCACTGGCTTGTAAATAACTGATTTTAAAGACTGAATTTTCTTTCATGCTGTTGGTAAAAGATGAAGGCATTATCAGAAAACAGATCTGAGGCCAGCTTAATCTCTCCAGTAGCTTCACAAGGCAGTTGGAGATAATTTAGGGTTGCAACTAAACTGGAACATGAGCTATGGTGAGGTATCTCTTAATAATTTTTAAGTCTTTAATGAATTTTTAATAGCAAGACAGTGATTAGAAAAGAAAAATCCCAATTCACAGATAAATCCAAGCTGCATCTGGGTATTTTGTCTATTTGCTGCTTTAACTAAAGTAACTTTAATTTGCCAGGAGCCAATCAACAGCCTATAGCAAGGAAACTCAGACTGGTGAAGCAGATGTTGGGGAAGCGAAGACCTTTTCTTTACTCACTCATAGGGAAAATTAATTGATGCTGAAACCAGCCTTTCAGCTCTTGTTCTAATAATAACTTTTGCTTCTTAACTTTTACAACACAGAAGAAACTTCTGCATGGCTTTTCATGCAAAGGGGTCTTGATGCTCTCTCCAGGCAACTTGTGCAGTTGGTGGCAGCCAGCTTCTGTCCTGTCTAACACATATTTACAGCTCAGGTGCTCCAATAAGACCTATGCCACGTGGTGTTTGCAAGCAGCCAAGAGCTGAAACAGGAGCGAGACCCTAGTCTGGCCTTCTACAGTTGAGTAGTCCTCCACTAATTCCAGTTTTACAGCTAATTCCTTTCCATTGTGGAAAACAAATCTGCCTCTTGGTAGTTATATTTACCTTGGTGGGACAATCTCATCACCAGACTTCCCCAACACCCATCCTGTTAACATGCATTTATGAGTTCATTGGTAAAATTAGGCTGAGGTCTCTGGAGGGCACTCAGTTACCTTCACTGTGGCTGAGCCCAGTGCGCTGAGCCCAGGCTACAGCTAACAATGTGGCAGACAGTGCTCAAGTCAGAGGTCTGGTGTGCTCATCTCTGTACTTAAGCCTGTTTTTACCCTCAGTGTATGAACACAACCTTTGAACCTACCAGTACAAGCAGGCACTGACAGGCTGGACCTTCTCTTGTCCCTGCTAGTCCCAGAACCTGAGGTGCAAGAAAGGACAGAGCAAGGACACATTAGAGGCTGGATATAAGCCAGTTTGAGCTCAGAGGCTAAATAGATGCATTAGACGAGTGCTGTGCCTGAACTAAAAAGCCCTGCAAGAGACAGGATCTGTTCAATGAAGCATCCTGCCAAGCTGTTGTGGTTTGTCTGTGTTCAAAGCTAGTGAGTACCTCCACGTGAGGCAGTGGTCCACCATGTAGCCTTCGCAGCTAGCTGAGGTGCTTTGCTGGGTATTTGTGCCTTTGGTTTCTCTCTCTGTAAATGAGGTGGGGGACAATGTTCTCCTACATCAGTTAGGTGATTTGGGATGGAGGCCAAATTTTTCAAATCTGACTGCTGTAGGTTGAGCTGCTGTATGTGTATAAGGGACCCACCCACAAGACTAGTCCAGTTGCCATAATACTGTGAACTGGCTGAACCCTATGATGTCCATGAAACTGAGGGGGATATACTCTCCTGAGCTCAGAATCGGGCAGTAAATATGGAAATGAGGATGTTGAAGCTTATTTGTAGCCACCGAAGTTTATTATTTTTTACTTTAATCATTTAATGATGTCTATACTTTACTTAGAAAACATAAAGCATTTTAGGAGTGTTAAGTAATACTTACAGGGCTCATTAATCCATGGCTAATATGCAGCCACCACTGAGAGGGAATGAAGCAAACATGCTGCAGCAGCATTACACAGCAGGCCATCCCTGCCTGCCTTTAGGAGGAAAGTGAAGGATGCCCTCTCCACCTGACACTGTGGAAGGAGGCGGAGGGAGACAGAAAATAATGATCTGAGGTAAATGCCATGAGGCACACTGTAGCTCCCTAACCTCTCTTGTAAGAGGGTATTGGGTTTTTAGGGTAGATCTGCAAGTATGTTGATACACAACTTGACTTTTTCTCTAATGAAAACAGCAAAGTTGGCTTTTGGTTTCAGCTTCTGGCCAGAGTAAAATTCAATCATCACCTACATCAAGGTTGAAGATATTTTCTTGGAAAGGCGTATGTCAGTGTAGCAACCTCTGTGCCTTTTCCTAGCAAAGACAAATCCTTAGAAGTTTGGTCATCTATCATCTATATTTCACCACACCAATGATCCAACAAAAAAACAAGTGAGGCAGCATTAGCTAGGCTTCACTCATAAGGAAGGGAGGTTGCCTATTGAAACAAAAATAGTCTCCATCTCTTTGGGTTTTCTTGGTGAGTCTCCATCCAACCAGTGATTAGACTGTGCCTCATGTAATCCCAGACATGATGAGTTCACAGCATTGAAGTGGAGGCAGAATTTGCAGTACCCACAACACAGGCCATCTAGTCTCTGGGGTCTAATTTCAGGGTGGGTTTAACTCTCATAGAAAATGTCCTAATGTCACACAATAAATAAAAAAGCCTGTCAGTTCAGTGAGATTCAGGAGGTTCTTAACTGGCAAAAAATTCAAGGGGGTACTGTGAACTACCTGAGGATGGGGTAAAGCAAGAACAGAGGAGTATGTCTGGGAATAGATGTACATGTACTGCATGGCCAAAGGTAACATTTTCATTTGTCCTGCCAGAGAATCATATATTCCACCCTATCTGGCACCATATGAAATGAGTATGGAGGCTCTCTCAGTCCCAGACGACTACTTTTCGTGCATTGTCTTCACGTCCAGTGTGCAAGATAAGGCTGAGGCCAGTCATGAGCTGGCCAGTCTGTGTGACCAGGTGAATTGCACCTTGGGTGCAGCACAGTGTAATGGCCAAATCTCAAAAAAGGTACAAATCTCATTTACCGTGAGAGGCTGCTGTTATTCTAAAGCAAAGAGAGGAGCAGAAGCCAGCTTTCTGGTGGGCCCTCCTCTCAAATCCAAAGCTGAGAAAGAAAAGAAATGCATATACCTAATGAGGTAAATCCTTCCCCAGGCAATAGTCTGAGTAGCCCTGAAAATAGATTTTAATATCCCTCAATCAAAACTGTATTTTGACCACAGCTCTGAAGTGGAAATGCCTGGAAATAGCATGACCAGCAGCAAATGGACCCCTCTCTCCTTCCTGCTTTGTGCTGTCCTAGTTGCTAATGCAGACATATCCTGCGCATTTCCTCTAATCCAGAAGCAATGGCTGGGGAAGCAATAAATGTTGTACCATGAAGTGATGCTCCTGATTTTCCAGGATTTTTAGCTAAGCATTGATGTTATTTAATTACCATAAAGCAGCTGCCTTATAGCATCTAAAATACATCTATTTGCCTTAATTTTACAGTATGGTAATTAACTACCAATGACTTATTTAAAACATATTTACAGAGAGAAATGTCAGAGATGCATAACTTCTCATGGCCAATAATTACATCTGCAATAACCCATTTGGTATTTAATTAGCTTACTTATGAGCTCACCTCTGAGAAAAATTATTTGAGAGAATTTGTTAGCTATGACGCTTAAGCAGGTTCTCAAACAGAGAAAGGATGCACTAGCTGCAGGTCACAGCAATTTTTGCTCTGTTATGGTGGGGTGTTTTGCTGTTCATACAAGCTTAACATGGCTATGGCCTTCACATCATTTTTAAGTTAAACTATTAACCACACAGAAAATCAATATGCAATAGAACAAGGTTCATTAAATGGAGCATAAATCAACCCATCTGTAGATGCAGTAGTTATCAAAGACTTTCATAAAGCTCCTGGCCTGTAATGACAAAGGAAGAGGAGACTGTTATCATGAACAACACATTACCGTGTGGCCTAAAATGCATCAAATCTGGGTTCAGTAATAATGCTAACAAATATTAATTGGGGGAGAAGGGGACAATATGTGTCTGCCAGGACCTAATAACAGTGTGGTCCTTCAAGGGTTCCTTCTGCTGTAACTTACCAGATGAAATGGGAATCACATGAGTTAAATGTTTCCTCCGTTTCTGCAGCATGCTCAGGGATATTGTCCTCCTGGGGCGTTAGAGTGCTAATCCTTCAGAGGAGGGTCATACCACCATCCCCGGGGATTGCCAAGCTGCCTCTTTGTCATTAACCCCCAAGAACTGCAGGGCATCATGTTTGTGTCTTCTTTGGCCTAAACGAAGTGCAAACTGCAAAACTGAGGATCTTCCGCTCCTCGTCATCAACTTTGTGTCCTCACAGCACATTTTGTACATCACTGAGGACACACATCTGGAAACAGCCAGCAAAACTGGCAGCAGGGGCAAAGGAAAGGAGGGATCTGATTCGAAACTTTGCTGGCATAACAACAGGGGGAAGCTTTGATGAGAGCACAGGGAAATGTTTTTCCTCGCATGCATAAATTCACTTATTTTAAAGCTAAAAGAAGCTATTATGGTAATCTCATCAAGCCAGCTGAACAAACGCCAAGCCAAGATCCCCATTCAGGAGTTCAAGGCCATAAATTCAGCTACCTGATGTCTTTTAGAAAGACCTCTATGTTGGACACAATGACTTTCATTGGTGGAGAACACAACATGTCTATGGGAAAAATATGATATTTTAAGAAATGGTACTGCTAACAGAAAAAAGGCTACATTTAATTATCTAGGAAGGCTGAAATTAGGGGAGGGGTTGTTTAGTGTTTTCTTTCTCCTGAATGTTAAAGAAATAGCAGCAACTTGAGATCCCACACAGAAGCCTGGAAATTTAAGTATCTCCTCCATCCTGCTCAGCAGAACTTTGATATTCCCACAGAAACACTGCATCTATTGTACAATCCTAAGTAACTTTACTGGGGGGGGAGAAGCAATGAAATAACCTCACAAAAATCAATCACAGCTAATCGACAATGGAGGTTTGTATCGATTCACTGAGACTCCCCTTCCTCGAACAGCTTTGCAATAGTCTTGCATTCCCTAGGCGTTCACCACATCAACCTGTCCCTTCCACAGTGGCTTTCCCCCATGTTTCTCTCCCTTCATCCACAGCGATTCCAGCTCTTTCTGGTGCGGCTACAGCCCTCATTGATAGCTGCATCCAGACAGCCCTTCAGCACTTCTTGCCCTCTGAGGCTTTGTGAAAATCACCCCCAGGTTGCAAACCCACCCTGGTGCCTTCAGCACTCTCTAAAAGCCAGCAATGTCTTCAATCACCACTACCCCAAGCACCAGCATCCCAGCTCTCCACAGTTTCTCTTTTCAACAGTAGCTGTAGCATGCTCCTCCCAATTTGCTAGACTGCTCTTTTTCTTTTCATTCCCCAATAGGGAAAATAGATTTTTACTGTCCCTTGATCAAAACTGTACTTTGACCACAGCTCTGAAGTGTCGTACCACAGAAAAGGAAAAGCTGCCTGACCTATTCAGTCTTTTTTCCCCATCAGGAGCCAGTAGAGAGCACCTTTCCCTGCAGAGCCTCTGCTCCTTGGGCTCCTGAAGCAGCTCTGGTCCTGCTCCTTTTGGGCCATTACCAGGGACCAACTGTGAGCTTTCTGCTTCCTCAGCCTTGGGGATACGTGGCTGGCAATATTATAACACTTTAATGCTCTACTTTTGTTCTAACTGAATGCTGAAGCTCCTGTTTCTAGTGACTGGATTGTCTTACTCTTTTTTTTTTGCTGCAGTAGAGAGGCCATGGCTCATTGGTCTGGAAAATATCATGCTTGTCTTTGGCAAATAGCCAGGTTTCCATAAAATGTTCCTCAAGTAGAAACTCCAGTTGTCCTTACAAATACTGTTACCTCCATTTTAGAGCTGGAATAACCAAAGTCTTTTTGAGATTAAAGCAAGGTCTGTGATGCAGAAAGAAGAAAGTCCCAGTCTCTTCTCTTTTCAACAAGGAGGCATTCTCAGTTATTCTGTGGAAGAAGAGATGAAACCTCTTCTGAAATCAGGGAAAGTTTCAGGGGCTCAGCACTTACAGGTTCACACTCTGTATGAGCAGAAAGAAGGGGTCTTTTGAGGCTGATGAAAATGCGTTTGATTTTGAAGGCACAGAAAGCCATTAATTATGCAGTTCTCAGAGATAATCAGTCCAGACACCTGTTATATATAACAAATAGAGATACGGTGCTAAGAAACTGCAGAGTAAACATAAGCTGATTACATTTATAGCCCAGAAAAGGTGCCTGTTGAAGGGCACACACTATTCCCTATCTCACCATAAAGTGTATGAACTATGAATCTTGTGAGGACATTTCAGTTCCTGATAGGGCTGTAGTACCAGCCCCAGCAGTCTAGAAAATGATTAAGAAAGTTACTTTCATATGTGTGTTCCATTGTCCGAAGATTACATTAAACTTGTTATCTGAATTACAGAAAAAATGGAGATGCTGTTGGGTCTCCAGGGGCAAATGTGCAAATTTCATGCCAGATGCCTTCTGTTTGTCCCTGAAGCAAGTGCCTTAGCACTGCCTGTGGGATGCTGCCTTTCAACGATGCCTCTGCCAATGGCCATCATTGAGGGAAAACCTGCAGCAAAAGGCTTTGACTGAAATTAATTTGTGCTAGAATTTACTTAGGACTAAATCGCAGCTAAGGTTTGCATCCAGATTTCACAACTGGGAATGCATTATGCTCATTTTCTGTGATTTTTGCTGCCTTTGAACCAAAACTAGAGAACTGGGCTCTTCTGGGGTTGAGATCTGAACTAGAATAAAGGCAAATGAGTGGAACTGAGAGGTAGTTTCAATACTGAAAGGATGGAATTGGTTTTGGCCCCTTCCCTTTAGTGAGAGGGAAATTTTATGGGCCTTCATTGAGGAAAAGGATGCTGGACTGAGCTTTGCCTCCTGTGCCCCAACCTTCAGTGCTGGCAAGAAGAGATATCTCTGAAGGACCGTGGTTAGACTGCAAGGCTCTCCCCACTGCGTACAACAGAGAAGAGCTCATTTCCCAGAGGACTGCAATTAACCATTGAGAGTGCCCAGGCTGTAGTCAGACTACCTACCACAACTGCCTAACCCGGACAGGATGAATGTTTACATTCACTGATTGCACTGGAAGCTGGCGTCTATGGATAATAGGTGTCCTGGACTGAATCTGGGAACCAAAACACACACAACGATGAAAGCGAGTCTTTCTGCTAGGCCCTTTGATTTTACCAATGACGTGATCTGAATTCTTACCAGGCATCTATAGGGAAAAAATCTCCATGGACATTGCCAGCTGTGGGGATATCCACCATTTTCAAACACTACAGATAATACTTTCCTGCTTCTCAGGTGAGCTTAATTTTGCCAGTTTGGGGCTTTCTCTGACTTTAACAGTGGGAAGAGGATGAGCTGCTCAGAGTTATGTGTTAGATAGTATGTTAGGACAATATAACCAATAACAAGACATCCTGTAAAATGAGTGGTCTGGTGTAATGCTGCTGAAAGGGTTGTGACTGGAGTGAATTGGACTTGTATGGTCATTTCCCCCTTGGACAGCAGACACCACTCTGGCTGGAGAGGATTGTGATGGTGACCTAGTAGCAGTAGCTCGGAAAATCAGTGTGACTCTCCAGTCATTTTGCAAACAGAGCTCCCTGAAAAGCAATTCTCCCGCAAGTGGTCAAATCTGCATTCCTTTGATCACTGAAATTCACAGTGAAACTGATGATATTGCATGGCTTGTACTTTTCTTCCATCTTTTTTTTCCTCTTAATATAGCAAAGTGGCCTGCTATTAATGGACATGCATTAAACTGCTTGGCACAGCATGTTCAGCACGGAGAGTAGGAAATGATCATTTCAGGGCCACGGCTAAGAAAACCTGTTGAAGTGTCTCGGGGCAGAATGAAAACCTACTACTTGGGGATTAATTATCTGGAATTTAATGAGGCCAAAAGCCAGGGAGCAATTAAATATCTCTAGATGGAGAGGGTAGTTTCATGATAGACTTCAGTGATGAGGCTGGCTTGAAAAGTTTCTGCTCTCTCATCTCAACCTGTTACCAACAGTACCATTTTGGGGGCTGTGCTATAAATCATACTACTGAAACTATCTGCATTGCAAAATCTTTTGGGGTTATATTTCAGCTACAGCATTTCAGGAATAGACTTAGGTTTCTGCCAAATTGGAGTGAGGAAGATGAGTGTCTGTGTGCGTGTGTGCACGCATGTGCATTTTTGTACATCTATGTAAATGCATTGTAGAAGTGATGCTTGCACACAGCAAGTACAGTTTCAGAGCCTGAAATTCAAACATTTAGCAGTCTATACTGCTAAATGAAAGAGAGACAAGGAGCAAGCTCTTGCTTGAAGCTAAACACCACTGACTTCTTCAATGGGTTGGGGTTAGCTTTTGCTACAGCAGCTTTGTCTTGGAGAGACATAGTTGGAATGGTCCAGAGCAGAGCCAGGGATTAAACAGGGCGATCAGTCATGTGGCTGATCAGCAGTCCAGCATTTGGGTTCACTACTTGATTTTCTTTTGCTGGGCACAGCCATATATCTGTCTGCACTAAAAATATCTAGCTCCAGATGCTGACTTTGTGTTTGTAACCTATAATTTTTGATGTAATCAAACCCTTTAACTGCAACATCTTTAGAATATATTGGTTTGGTTTTGATCTCCTTAATTTAGCACACATTTATAAATAAAAGCAATTCTTTTCATACTAAGTTTCACTTTGAATAAATCAACAGGAATTTTTGACAATAACTTTTTTCCTGATTTACATTAAGAAATTTGTGAAAAGTTCCCATGTAAGAAGTCAGTGCTTTTAACAAAGAGGTTGCATGATACAGTTCTTAACTACTACATCATCTGTCATATAGATATCTATTTTGCAATAGCCAAAATCCAGTCCTACCTTCTACTTCATCCAGTCCAGCTTTTCTTCAGAATTCATGTTTCTCTCTGAGTACAGTAACCATATCACTTCAGTTATTGCCTGTCATAGCAAAGAGATCAGACATGCTTTCTGGCTTTTCTATACAATATATCAACTGCAGTTATGTAAAATATTACAATGAACTGTTACATCAAAAAAGATGCAGATGACAGGATTAAAACACTATGGCATGATACACATAATATGAAATTAGAAGCACCCTACCTAACTAGGTATACAAGTGTATATGTTAGTTGGTATATGGGGCCTAGGAAAAGATTTGAGGAACTGAAGATCATTTTAATTTAAAAAATGAAACAGGATATAACCATTCTGGGCTTGAGTAGCATCTGATCATTTTCCCTCGGCCATAGACCAGGCCAAGGGAAAACCCATCCCATCCCCCTCCATCAAGCATTTTGTTCTTTAAAGCTATAATGAGATCAGACATAGCTCAGCTTTCCTTACTTCTCTACAGGCTTGTATCAGTGCAGATGTCTGTGGAGAGGACATAATGGTTTAAAAACTCTAATTTTGTTACCCTCTCTGCCATCTAAGCTGATTCTAATGAGATTAGGAAGGTAGTTTCTTACTTAGACAGGGTCAATTTATCTCAGAGGAGGTAGAGAAAGGAGATACTAAGGGTGCCAGTGCTGGCTTGGTGCTCAGAAATGTTAACCTCTAGGCTAGGAGACTTGCTAATGCAGTGTCCTTCACCACATCCAAAGGCAGGGCAGAGTGATCCATTTTAGTCATTCCTGTTTCCTTTGCATTTATCTGGAAACAGTGGGCTGCCACATTCCCTTAAGTGCACTTTATGCGAAAGGAGGCTCCTGAACTTGGGCCCTGAGGTTGCATCAGATCAGTCTGGGATTATCACACCTGGTCTATCACATGGCCTCGCCTCAAGGCAGTGGAGGATGGCAAGAAACCCAGAACTTCAGGCAGCAAGCTTGTAAAGTGATGACACAACACATTTGCCTGTCAGGCCTCCTGAGAGTTTTCATCATACACAACCAGACAAGAAGAAGTTTGTGCATGTATAAGGAAGGTGGCTTAAAGGTCAGAAAATACCAGGACACTACCAAACCCTCAGGAGCTCTTGTGAAACACTAATGATAATAATAATAATAATAATAAGAAGAAGAAGAAGAAGAAGAAGAAGAAAAAGAAGGAGAAGGAGAAGAAGAAGACAGGAAGAATAGCCCTAAAGACATATTACTGTAGTGATTGGCCAGTGGGCTGAGGTTCAAACAGGAATTTTTCAAACGGGATTTTCACAATTACAATAGTAATATTGCTGCGATCTCTTACAAATTGGGAACATTTTTTCGTGGCTGCTGCAATCACGTGTTACAAACTTCCGATAAAGTGGTTGCTTTTAGGTTGTGGGTCTTCATCTGTTCTGTGACACATGAGTTCTGGAAGTGTCATTCCCATTTCCTCCAAGTTTCAGCAAGATTGCCAGGGGCTACAGAGCTGGGTTTATTTTCATGCAACCTTCCATTTTCAGATTTCCTTTCCTTTCATTACATTCATACCATTTCTTACCTTATTTGCCCTTCTTTTTTTTCATTTCTGCACCCTCAGTGATTCCTCCCTTCTTTGCAGATTGCTCATTTCTGATGCCAAAGATGGAAGATATCTGACCAAATGCAGGGCCCCGTTTTACCCAATGGAGGGAAAGAGGTACACCCAGATTAAATGCTAAAGCACATCAGGAGACTAGCACAGAAGACCATGCCTGTTTATTTCCTTTGACTATTGGGGGGAGCCCATACTGACTCTCTCTTATGCGGAAGCCTGTGATGTTAGGTAAGATGAATCTCACTTTTTCTTTGAGCTACTTTTGAAACCTTTCTGTGAACTCAAAACTTTAAAACACAGGGTATAAAACTTTAAACAGATTTCTATTTTTGAGAGAGTAGATACTCTAACCTTGCAGATTGGAAGACAGTATCTGTTCCATATGAGGGATCTCCTCACTTTCCAGATCTTCAAAGGTATTTTGTTCTGTGACTCTTACTAAAAATCTGAATTTTGTCCTAATTATAGTCAACATCATGACATACTACATGCACCACTTTCCACTTGCGTACAAGTGGAAATACAATTCTGGGTGTATTTTTTACCCCTCTGCCTTTGTGGTAAATCCCTATGCCATCAGAACAGAATGGAAATGTTTCATTTGCATTGACTGGAGGAAAGATGAAGATGAGGAGGGAGAATATGAACAAAGAAACCATATATTCTTCTATGGGTCGTGCTAGATTTCTATGCTGGAAAGAAGAGAGTGTAACACACTCCCTTTCTGGGTCACTTAGTTCAGACACCTTTTGCTGTGACTCTACAAGCAGGATGCACACAACTTTAAAGTATAACATGGTCATTTATTAGTTGATATGGACAAAAGATAGGTGGGGTTTAACATGCTAGTAGGCTAAACATTGGTATACTCAGCCTCCCTGTTAAGACACCTGGCAAGTCTTTGCTGGCCAGGCAGTCAGCAGTCAGGTGGGGAAAGACTGGTTTCTACTACTCCTTGTGATAGATACTCAGTGCTGCTGAGTTTCCAGTTTCCAGCTCTCTGTTTTTCTCTTTAGGACTTCATATATTCTCATGGTGGTGTTTTTCTTCTTGAATTCTTGAGCTGCTACCTATCCCCATCTCAACTATCCTACTTTTGTTTGTCATTTCACTATTCTTATCTTGCATGTCTCTGCTCTACAAACTTTCTCACAGGTTTTTCTCCCAACTTAGCAATTTCCTCAGCAGTCCAAGCCAAGGTTATGTAGCTGGTCTGTATCAGAGCTGGACATTGTGTCCCTGGATCATAGACAGCTCAATTTTTAGGCGAGGAGGTTACAAATGTGTTGGGTGTAAGTGACTTACTATGTGCAGATCTGCAGGCTATTTTTTGCTGGGGACCAAAATCAGCATTGGTAGTGAGGATGGGTATTGCTACTACTGGGTCATGGAGCCATGCCCTGCCCTTTTGATGCCATTTGAAGTGGCTTACGTATCACCAGCACTGTGTGCAGCACAGTTAGGCAACCTCTCTGTTAGCATCTCAGACTGAACCCCCGTCTAGCTTAGCCCACTTTCATTTTGTTCTTCCCCTCCTCTTCTGTAGCCACAGCCACAGTCAGGTTCAGCTTCCATTGTTACTGCCAGAGCAGAAACCTCTAGTGTCCAGCATTTCCTTTTGAATGCATTTTTCAAAGCTATTCACTCAAGGTGTCTTCTTTTTCCCAGATGGCCTTATGGGACTCATCTGTTGCAAACTCAAGTGCGGTATCAAAGAGCAGGATAGCTCTTCTGCAAATGTGCCCACAGTATATGGGTGAAGGATAAGTTCCCATGATGGATGGTGCCTTAGCCAGTGTAGGAGGAAGTTGTGATATTTCTTTTATCTGTCCATGAACATGTTGAAGACTCAGGGCAAGATTCAGCTCCTAAAATACAATTAGATGCAATTTGGTCTCTAACTCCAAGGCTGCAGTTCACAAAAGATTCACTTGATCACTTAGACACTCTAAGAGCCACTGTGCACAAAGGTGGCACTGAAAATGTGCTTATGTGCCTAGTGCGCACCCCTAGAAGAGCTGGCTTCTTAAGGCACCATCTTGCTCAGCTCAACCATCTCCCGCTTCTACCTCTCTGGGTCCAAAACCAGGCTGTCCCATGCTCCCTGAGGTGCTAAATCATGTAGTAATTTGTGAGTGTACCCAACATGGAATGGAAACACGAAAGGCAGGAGAAGACACAATGCCCTGGCAGCAGCTTTCACTCTAGTGCTTATGCCTTCCTCCACCATCTGCACAGCAACTTAGAAGTCAGAGCTCTCTCCCACGGGATGGGAGACCTGCATTCAGTCCCCCCTTAAATAGTGGGAATGCAGTCCTTCATCTCCTACTTCCCACAGAAGTGCCCTAAAGGCGGAAGGGATCAGGGCAGAATCATGCTCCACCTCTCCTGTGGAAGCAAGGTCATCATGCAGTCAAAAATGCAAGTGTCTTGAGGGCAGAAGAAATATGACTCCATATCAAAGTCTCCTGTGGAAAGTGCAGCCTGCCTTCTTTTAGCTACTGACTGTCTCCTGTAAAACACAATCAACGGAAACTAGGACTGGATCCTAAATTTATCTTCCCTCACGTCAGTACCCAAACTGTGAAAGCCTCTTGTCTTCTGTCCCCATGACTCCCGTGCTCCTAGCAGCATGGCTGTATAGCGTGGAGGTATATTGTGGCTTCACTGGCACTGTGCTGGTTTTGCTCAGCTAAGAATTTGTGTTTATATGATTCACCCTTTCTATGCAGTCCTTTTTCAAGGTGTGTGTTATGCTCAGTGCTGGAGAAATAATAATAGTAGAAGTAATGAGGATGGCACAACAGTAATGCAGCCATATGAGAAATGTACTGCTCCAGCAGATGATACTAGTTCAGCCTCTCAGCATCTGCTGTTTTCCCTAGAGCCAAGGCTCCTTTACCAGCAATGTCTACGAAACGTTGAGATGCCTCGAGTGAAATATTATGTCACCTAAACACAGCTGAGTATGTTCAACTGAATGTGACCCTTCGCCAGGTGTCTGTAGTTGTGCTGATGGGATTTGGATGTATAATGAGAAGCCAAATTTACTTGAGATACCCTTGCTCCAGAGTGCCAGTGTCAGGAAACAAATGACATAAAAGGAGAGTAATGCAGGCCTATGCCCATGCTATACACTTAAGATTAATTCCCTGTAACTGAAACTGATTGTTCACATAAATCTCACCCTGCTTTTAAGCTAGGACATAACCTCAGCTTAATTGATATTTGTGCTTGAAGAAAAGACAAAGAAATCAATTTGGCACGTCTGAAGAGCCTCTAGGTTTTTCACAGAGAAATACTTTTCCTGGTAAACAAGCTTGTCTTTTTCATAGGCTCAGGTTTGTGAACACAGAAGATATGCCTTTAATAATTGCACACAGAGGTGTACCTCTCCTTGGTGGGCGTGGAAAAACAAACACCTTCTGGACGCATCCTTACTGCATTCCCCTGGGCTTTCTAATGCCGTGGTTCATGAAAACTTGCACAGATAACTCTCATTCTTTCCCTTGCTGTCCCACTATTCCAGGATTAAGGTACCCATTTATAATTATTTATCACCATGCACACAATCAAGCCCTGCGGTATCAACTACTAAAATGTAGCCCTGTGGTATCACCTTTATAATGTACATATGCCACTTCCATTCCTATTTAATCATTCTTTAACCACATCCACCCACTAACATCCTCAGATTAGGGCTAAAGTACACAAATTAGTGGGCAAGCTCATTTTAACACTGAATCTGCAGTGTGGGTATATCAGTGTAGATTTTGAAATGAGCTTATCCTGCAGGTTGACTGCCTGCTTATCATGCCTTGTAATACACACTGCCTCTGTGTCCTACAATTTATGCGCAAAGTATTTCTAATACAGGAATCACATTGATTTCAAGGGCAGTTTGTAGAGTAGTGTGACTCTTCAGCTGACAGGGAAGGTAAAGCCTGAATGCCCTCTTCTCACTGTAGAAGAGCTGCAATACAAGTAAGGAGTTGAAATCGTTCCAAAAGAGCTGCTGACACAACATACACTGGAAGGAAGAGAGGTTTTTTACATAGTTCCTTGTAAAAACAAACACGTACATGATGCGTAACTGCATCTTGACTCAAGATGCCAAAAGAAAAGCCTTTCACAGGACAGGGCTTGTTATTTCCTTCTAAATAACTGAGTGGTTAGGAAGGGTGCCAAAAGACAACCCTGGAGGCTGACGGTCCCTGTGCGACCATTAACCTTTAAGGACCTGGGAAGCAGCATGCAAACTCTCCTGATCTGACTTTGTGCCTCTTGCCTGCACAAGATGAGCCACCTCTAGGGGGGAAAAACTGGGATATGGCTGTGTCCACACTGTGCTCGTACAGAGCCGCAGCAGGCCAAGACTGGGGCACTGGCTTGCAGCCATTCCTGCACTGAGTTTGCTAGCACTCTCCTCAGTGTTGTCCCGTGCCAGTGAGTGCTCCCCTGGGCAGTGGCCATGGCCTTGGAGGGACCAGGAGTGTTTACATTAGGCACAATGTGAAGGCCACCCTATTTGAGAGGCGAGTTTGACCATTTGGACACAAGCTGTGCCCCTTGTCCTCAGGGCCAGGGAATGCTTCTTAAAAACCATCTAGGGTTACAGTAGGATGCTGACAGTCATATTTCATGGCTAGGTTAGGGCAGAGCTCAGGGAAGAGCAGCGATGTCATTAGGAGAGGCTAAATTCATAAATGCACTAATCCCAAATATGGGGGCAACTGGAGGACAGATCTGAGGCAAGAAGGTGCAAGGCTGCTGCAAGGCCAGTGCAGGACCAGGCAGACAGATCAGGAACAGACAGAACCAAAGGACCACGGATGAACAAGAAGCTCAGGAGCCAAGGTAGGGAGCAAGGTATCAAGGTGGGATTCATCCCAGCTGACTGTAGGAGCCTGAACATCAGACATTGGCATCTGAGTTTGGCTTAGTCAGCCTCAATGCCCTTTACTGTCAGTGGAGAGAAATATCCAAGTGATGCCATCCAGAATCAGGGGAATGCCAGACTGGGCTGAGAAGGAAGTTTAGCAGTAATTCTGCCATATTACAGCTTCAGATGGTTTCAGGTAATCCTGATGTTATTTGATATACAGGCTTCTCTAATTTTTCAGCACACATTCCTGTAATTACAGTCACCTGTATAATGCCAGTAGCAAGAGTCTCCAGCAAAAAGGCATTTGCAAATCAGTTTAGGTTTATATTGAAATCACCGATGTTCATTTTTACATTCGACTGTTAAGAAAACGTCATCATTTATTTTGCTCCTAGCCTGTATTCTTACCTGCACATTAGTGTAAATTTGCTGCTTAAAACCCTTTTTTACTTCAGTTTCTCATCCTGAAATATTCACTTTCCTCTCATCTTCTGCCAATG
This sequence comes from Apteryx mantelli, assembly GCF_036417845.1. Lineage (NCBI taxonomy): Eukaryota > Metazoa > Chordata > Aves > Apterygiformes > Apterygidae > Apteryx > Apteryx mantelli. Next base: position 34,021,629 of record NC_089978.1, read on the forward strand.
TCACCTTGGTGTCCACTGCCTGGAGTTGTATTTGCCTCTTCCTGTTCTTTTACTGACCCTTTTACTTTACTGCCCTGGTTGTGTGGCTTGATATAGTAGCCAGTCATCACTGTCGCAGGTGTTTGACACCTTTCTAAGCACAGAAGAAAATAAAATATTCAGTGATAATAAGTGAAAATGAAACACAACAATATGGAAGATCACTGCAATGTTGAAGTTCTTGAATCACAAGGTTGTTTTCCTAAAGCCATTCTAATTTCACGAGGTCATCCATGTAACCTCTGTCTTATACCTGGGTAACCGAGGCCAGTATGGTGCCCGTGGCTATTTAGCACAACACTAGGTCTTTCCCATAACCTATTAATTTGGATGATCTCTCGCCAGTTTAAGCCACAACTGATTCAGATTGTGTACATCTCTGCTGCTGCCTATTGCCATTTTGATAAACCACAACAGAGTAAAAGGAAGAAAGCAGCATGGGCCTCCTCCTCCATTTACTTAATGTATCCTCAATAGCATTGCCCCTGTAATATATCTGTTACCAATCAATACTTGATACAATTTCAGTGAACAGTGCTGGAGCAAGCCCAAAAGCTTGCATGACATCCCTCCGCAGGTCTTTGGGTAAAAGGAGACGGTGCGAATACATGAGGAGAAAGCTCACATAGGAAGCAAAATGGAAATGTGACTTGCAGATCTGACTTTGCAATGCTGCCATTGCAACCTCAGGTTCACCAGAGAGACAAAGCAGCCCAGAAAGAGGGCGTTTTTGTGGTGAACAAGCTGAGACTGCAGTGAGGCAGAGGGAGTGGAGGTTTCCCACTGTAACTGCGTTAGCGCTTTATGCAAACATGGATTCTCCACTGCCTTCCCTGTAGTTAGCTGCTCATAGCAGGGCTGACGAGACCCAGAGCAGGGATGATGTTAATGAACCACGTCCTAAGCTAGTGAGAACTGGGACTACTCCAGTTTATAGAGGCTGAGGATCTGTGCCGTCATTGCTATGTTTTCCCCGTTGTGCTGGAACACACCGCTGTAAGTGGCTATGGATGGAGGACAGTGAAGGTATTAAGTCCTCCACTGATCATTTACCATCTGGACTGAGAGATCTAAATCTGAAGCTGATTGTAGACATGAATAGTACACATGGACAGTATACAGTGTGGCTCACCATATAGCTTCACACCACAACCTTGTAGAGTTCTACGGGGATTCGGGCATAATCCGGTTCTCTGTGCTCCCCTGAGCCCACACTTAACAGGGCAGTCAGCTCTGCTGCTCTGCCATTGAAGAATGTCCAGACAGGACCAGGTTATAGCTCTTTTTTCCTTCCATCCGAGTGCAAAGCTGAAACCCCACAGGTGGAGAGGGAGGATATAACCCAGCTCCAGAAAGCAAGGGTAAGATGCTGGTCTGAGCACTTTCTCCGCCTTTGCATACACTAAGCAAACAAAGCAGGAGACCTCTAGGGACTCAGGGGATTGCAATGGTTTTGTATCTGATACTAGATTAAAAAAAAAAAGAAACTACTAGTCAACTAATTACTAGCTAGTAGTTGATTAAGTGGTAGTCAATTCTTACAATTCTCACGATTTCTTTTCCTTCAATACATGAGACCATGCCAGGGTGTTGTGTCACATGATGAGAAACATCTGGTGCATCTGGGTAGGCTGCAGGGAGCAGCAATGCTGCTAGGCCATGGATGGTCTGCAGATCTGTGGATTTGTGGGACGGCTGGAGCCTGGAGTCGCAGACCAGGAGAGAAGCTGTGGTGCTGAGCTACCCATGCACAAAATATAGCCCACACTGTGTAGGGGGAGGATGGTCTGAGCAGAAGTCAAATACCTATGTCTTGAGCTTGAGACTACAGGACTGCTAAAGGTTTGTTTTCGCCTTCCTACTATATATTTAAATGATTAGTTTGCAAGGAATTCATCCAAAAATTCCTGTTAGTGTTCATTATTACTCAGACAAGGAAAGGGGCAGCCCTTCATGAAACACAATGCATAGTCGGATTGTCCACGAAGTTCTTTGGTACTTCCCTTAAAACTTTGTTTCCCAGCAGTAAGAATGTTTTTGAAGGAGATCAGCTTTGTTACCTGGCAGCAGGGACCTGGTCTGCAATCAGCATCGGGCTAAGTGCACAGGAGTGGGGTAGATATCGTTGGGATTGAACTGGCCTATCCTTTTACCTTCTTTTGATTCAAAACCTCCACGTTGGGCAATTTAGCTGCAGGCAGCAATGGAGGAGAAGGGGCCAAACAAGTACACAGTTAACTGCTTCTTTGTATATATGAAGACTAATTCTAGTCCTGAAATATGCTGTGGCTAGATTGCACTTCCAGGTAGTGATGGAAGGTAGCCAGGGCAAGCGGAAAGGCCTGCTGGGCTCATGTGACTCAGGCCTGCAGTTCAAGGTCTTGTCATCAGTGAGTTTTTCCCACATGTAATTCTAGAGTGAGCCTCTGGTAAAGATAGTGTTTATCTCATTATCAATTCAATTTTTGTGACAGCCTTGCTAGGGCCTTTAATTTCTTGTGTTAAAACAACAAATGAGATGACCCAACTGTAATCTCTAATAGGTACCATGGGTCAGTAATCACTCATTTGTTATAGTGCCTCTTACCCGAAGGACAGAGATGAAAATTTGTCCTCATAATGGCAAAAGCTGTAAATTAGTTTTATTTCACTGTTAAATCTGGAGGCCTGAAAATTAGGATGACCAGCCTTTAGCTGGGAAGAAAATGTGTCAGCTCGAGGGATTTTCTGCATTAGGCAAATAAGCAGCTCATTAAACAATCACACAAACCCATTAAACAGTCACAATGGCTGTTTTCTGTCACCCTTGGTTTTACACTGAGTTGTGATTCTCCTGCTTCACTGAATTCAGTGGGACTTTGCAAGGCCTAGATGTCCAATCCTGGCCCAGTCACCCTAGCTCCACTTCTGGTCAATGAAGAGAAGTAAACATCTCCTGCAGGTGCTGTATGGTAATTTCATCTTATCCTGAAGCTGGGGAAATCCAAGACAGGGGTGATGAACTGCTCTAGTGAGGTACATCTTTATTACTAAGGGAGCTTCAGGTGAGTAACTCAGCTTTGGGTGTATCTACTTTTTAGACATATACATTTAGGTGAGACAAATCCCACCCAAAAGGTGGGACACGGGTCACAGGTGTCTCTTCTGCTAAATAATGTTGCCCCTCTCCTTACTGGATGATGTGACTGTGGCTTTTCAGGTGTGGTGATGCCATTCTGAGTTAGCATGGACTTACTGGGGGTTTGGAAACTGCAGGTTGAGCCGTCATTGCATGCAGTAAGGGTGGAAAGGAGGGATCTGAAGGGTTTTAAGGACAGATGGAAGCTATGTTGACAGGGGCATGAAGGGCCTCTGACCACTCACAGAGCCAAATCATCTCACTAAGGCAACACAGAACTGGGCTAGCAAATACAGCTCTTCCCACAATGTCCTACCACTGAGCCACCACTTTTCCTCCCTCCAGCCTGGCAGCTCTTTGGAAGAAGGAAAGGGGACTGTCCTAGGAAAGAAAGGCTGAAATGCCTTTGATGTGCTGAAATGAGTGGCCTATCATCTAGTTCAATAACATGTCACACAGAAAGCTCTATAAAAAGCTCTCTATGGAAAGCTGAAAATACACTAAAAAGAAAACAAAATTAGAAAATTCTATCCCCCCAAATCCTCAAAACCCATAAGCATAATAGAATAGTTGTACAATTATTCACTTGTACAACATGCAAGGTTTGGAATGTTGTACAGCTAGATGAGTTTATAAGAACAAGTATTAAGGTGCCTGCACAGGGAGGAACTGGCTGAACTTCTCAAAAGACAAATGAAGGCGTGTGGGGAGGGACATCTAATTGCAAGGAGGGCTTTGAATAACAAACTTAGCACCTCTGCCCCCTTCCTACAGTACTACACTTGCACTGAAATCGGAAATCCTAGGATGGACAGCCAGAGAAACTGGAGCTAATAGAAAGTCCATGATGCCTCTGCTCTCATAAGCAGCCTGTGCTAATTGATTTTCATCAAGTCCTTCCCTGACTTTAAAAATAACTAGACCTCAAGAGCTGTGGCTTCACTGGGTAATGAACCAAAGATTGCCAGCTACCATCCAGCCTCGGGAAACGACAAACAGCACCATTATCCCCTGGAGACATCCCCCCTTGCCCATGGAGCATAAGGGAGCAGGCACAGCCGGATCCTGGCTTTTGTAAGTCAGGGGGGAGGTAGCTGTTGTGGGCTGGGGAGGATGTCAGGGGAGTCTTACCTCCAAAAAGCACTGCCAGAAGAGGTACTTCATGGTGGCAGGGACAGCCCTAACTGAGCATGGAGACCAACCCTACCTCTCCTGGCTAGGGAAGACTATTTTGTCTTAGATCTGAGACATTTTGGCAAGCCAGGGTGGAAAAAATGAACACTGTTGCTCTCTGTGCTCTGTTACTTCTGCAGACTCAGGAGCTGTCAATCCAGTGCCTTTCCATAAGCATGAATGTTAGCTTAGAAGGCTTTAGTTTTTTTTCTTTAACAAAACCCTTTAAACTTTCACTCTATTAATAGAGATAATTTTCTTGCTGTAGGTGGAACGTTTTCTTCTCTGGCTAAACTGAGCCTTCCTTTCTGCTCCTTTCTTTCCACCTGCATCCTCCCCTTATGAAGATAACTTCTAAAAGAACTATTCTTCAAGAATTTGAGGGGGAGGAAGAAAAATGAACAGGCTATGATTTGCACAGAATTAAAAGAAGAAGTATTTGTGACATAAGCCAAATCTTCCCACGCAAATGTCCTTTTCCTTCCACAAAGGATATATCAATGAAATATTGGCATACATTACAAAAAAAAAAAAAAAAACTAAATTGCAGTTGGTTTTTCATGCACAAAGTTAATGGCTTGCTTTGGTTTTCTGGATGGTTTTCGTTTTTCCCCGTCTTAAGACAGACTGCACAAACTCAAGCCACGTTCAAGTGACAACAAAACAATGTAGAATTTGGGGCTGGCTTGTAACAAGAACTTACTCATTCACTACTGTACTTTCTCTTTTGAAGAGATGTAAATATCATGAAGTGAATGAGAATAAACTTCATGGGAGGCCTGCTTGCACACACACTATTTCATTGTCATTTGTGCTCTGTGAGACCTCAGCTGAGACCAGGGCCCTGTTGTGCTAGGCGTTGCACCTACCTGGAGCACAGGACAGTTGTCACCTGCAGGGCTTTCCAAGTAGGTTTGACAGATGGGCTAAGGAAGGATATGAGCTGAGGTGGTGAAGTGAGCCTCTGGAAAGTGAACCCATGTTTGCAGAGACCCAGACCTCAGCTTTCATCATTATGCCCAGGTAGATTTTGCTAATCCTTGTTCCTTGTACAGGTGTCACATCATAGGTGCCTGAGTCTTGCCCAGCAGGGAGAGGGAGGCAGATGTGACTTTAAGCCCCTCTTGCATTCTCCCAGACACAGCTCTCGGGAGAAAGTCCTAAGATAACATTAGGAGCCTCTTAAAGCTGTTACATTGCTCTGTGATCACTACAGAGACATAGGCCATATGGGGAGAAGCCCGCAAACAGCTACAGCAGGAGCTGTGGGAAGGGAGCAGGGCCAGCAGCTTTGCATGCTGAGCTCTTCCACCTGCTCAGCCTAGGTGGTCCCAGACCAGGATCTCAGTTCAGCTGTGAGCTGCCTGGTGTGGAAGCAATTCCTCATTACCCTGTGACAATTACAGGAGTGGTGTGGTATAGCCCATGCACCAAATCCATGGCCAGCATGTGTGTCTGGTTGGGATGGGCTTGGAGGCATGGGTCATGCCATGAGAGGTTGCTGGCATGCTTAGCAGCCACCACCTTGTCTCCTTTCTCCTTCCAGAAGACCAGGAATTCTTGTGTCATGGTTTGGTGCTCCTGGGGTGTGTTCCTGAAAGAGCAGTAAGTGAATTTAAACGTCATATAATTGTGGTAGCTGGAGGTTGTCTGATGGAAGGGAAACATTTCTATTGTTTCAGGAGGATTTGGTCTAATTATCTCAGATGACACCAGCAAATATGCCCTTTGCAGAGACATGCTGTTACTGTAGTAACTTATAAATGAATATTGGATGATGAGTTATTAGATCCAGTCTGAACTGGTAAGTTTATGAGCACAGTGGGTAATCATTTCTTCTTCTTTTTTTTTTTTTCCTTTTACATATTAATTTTTTCCTCAGCATGAATGTAAAACACAAAAGCAACAGGTCTGATCTAGAGCTCTTGTGAACTCCACCTCCCCTATCAGACAGAACAGATGCAGCTTGGAACTATTTTATCACTCAGCTTTTAATTAAAGCCTATAATGGTTTTGCACTTTGTTAACAGTCTTTATATAAAATACAAAGTGGATAAAGGGTGAAGCATATCTTCAGATCATTCTAAATTTTGGATTAGCTCTTTTTATATATGCAGGCTGTTCATTGTATCACCCAGAGCCACAACCAGCCTTGTTTGCATCAGGAGAGATCTGGTGAAAAATAGTGGTTATGCACCACCTTTCTGTTGCAAGAACTGAGAGTAAGTGCCTTGATTTCCAATTCTTTCCCCCTGTCACCAATGGGGATAGTGTCTAAAGGCATCACCCTTAGTTAAAACAAGATATAAAATTTACATCTAGTCCAAAGAGGAGACGGTAAATATCTCCATGCCCAAATACATCAGCAAGACAACACCAAATACTCTGTACTATGGCTCTACATTGTGCCCATTGTGCAGCAAAGACAATACAAGTTGCAAATTACGAAAAGCTTTCTGGTGCTACTATTATTGATACTCTGATAAAAGAGATCTCTAGGCAGGTGGCTGTGGTACCATGTCCTGTGGTATTTTTTAAGAACAAGCTAGCCTGATATGTTAGGAACAGCTCTGCGGAAGAGTGGATTAGTCTGACAGGAGAAGGTTTCCCTAGCTGCTGTAAAGGGTCCCCCGGCACCAAACTGGAAGATGGAAGTGTTCAGATCATGTCTAATGATTATGTTATGTTCAGACTTTGACTACCAGGAGAAGAGCAAGACCAGGTTGCTGGCCTGCAGCTGCCCATACTTCCCATGTGTGTTGCTGGTGCTGGCTGTCACTCCGGCTCCAGGGTCTGGAGTTGCCCCCAGGAGCCGTATGCACTTCAGCGAAGCTCCCTGTGCTCATGACAGAGTCTCTCTTGGTTCCAGACTGGCTCCTGCAGAAGGTAACTCAGAACCGAGACAATCTTGGTGTAGCTCCTCACTCAGGTATCTCTGAGAAAGGCCAAAACAGCACAGGCAAGAGGAGTCTTGTGGGTTTTTTCTTTAGAAACAGTAGAAGTTTGCGATCCCTTTCTATTGTTCCTTAGTTTTAAAGGTTCTTCAAAATTTCCGAGAAGCCACTGCTTCTGCAAGGGTATCCCAAACCCAAGCAGCAGAGATTGGAGAGGTGATGTGGGTGAGCGTAGTGAGCACAAATGTGAGAAAGTCGCAGGTGACCTGCACTGAGCAAAGCTACTCTGGACACTACGAGCATGTCTGATCCTATTCATTCCCACAGTCATCATCTCTCATGAGATCTACTATATTTACTCAGGATGTCTTTTTTTCTGTTATTACAGAGATTAAATCTAAGATTCAACCTTGGTTAAGCCCTTAGAGTAGACACGGGGCAGTTACCCCAAAGCAGCTGATATGTATCAACTTTCTAACCAGTCAGACCTCTGCAGATCCAGATGCTTCCATTTTATCTTCATGTTTTTCACATTTATTTTGGCAAGGAAATAACTGTGCCAGATGCTCCACAGGAATTGCCTATGTATATGGTTTTGCTTGTATATCCTCAAGGTAATTTATTCCTCAATGAAAGCACAGAAAGTGATCTCAAGTTAGCTACAAAATAAGACCATGCAGAAAGGCAAACACAGCAACTAAACTGGGATGATTTAAATGGGAATTTTTTGGGGGTCTCTGTGTCCATGACCCATCTTGATTGAGGATTAAGGAGACGGTGCATCTCCCCTCAATTTGAAACCCAAGAGGTGCATTTCAGAGGTCAGCGCTAAGGGGAAATTTCAGTGTCCTCCTGCCTGGGGTGGGAATGTTTATCGAATGTGGTTTTAAAGCATGAGAGATAGAGAACATAACCCCATACACACCCTGCCAGTGTCTATGCCTGAGTCTCCCTCACAAAGTGGGTATGAGACTGAAATGTTTTAGTATGGATCCTGTTTATATTTCATTATAACTATATTGTTTTTAATGTATTGAAGAATGTCAAATTTCTTGATATTTTTCTCTTGCACTTCAAGACTACATGACAGTTTATGCTGAAAACCCTTATTTTTGAAAAGCAAACAGAAGGTGTTTTGAGAATTTGAGAATAATGTCTTTCTTTCCATCTGGAATATATTTAAAATATGGCAACATATTTTTGTTACATCTGTAACTACTACTAAAATCAATTTTTTTTCCTAAAATCTCTGGAAATTTATTGTCTCATCTAAAATTCAGATTCCTCTTTGATACAGGGAAGTATGGTGCTAAAGTGCAGACAGGGCCTAAAAGAGTATTTTCTCTGTGTGTGCAGAGGTTTGTCATTAGCATGAGGAGAGCCATTAACACATCCCATGCGCTGTGTTACCCAGTCATGCCTGATTATGTTGCAAAGCGAGATTAGCAAAATGAGCTTGAAGTTGGACTCTTGCTGCCATTTGATCGTGGGGAAAATAATTCCTTCCACTGCCAAAGCTGCAACTATTATTCAGTACTTAAGAAATTTCAGCTGATGCATTCATAATGAATAGGATTTTGTGTAATTAAAATTTTAAATATATCTCCAACATGAGCCCTGGTTTGGACTTCTTAATTTCAGATACGGAAATACAGCTTTTGACAAAATAGGCTGAGGGTTTTTTTCCCCCCTCCTTCTCTTTTCTTTCATTTGAGAGATTTCAAAATCTCACTAGCATACTAAAAAATAGCAGAAGAGAAATTTAATGAAGACCACAATTAAAAGACTCACTAGTTTGTTCATGTTACCTTTATAGTTCTTTGGAGCATCAGTCCCTGTGTGGTGGGTGTAAATAGCACGTAGGTGGATGCCAGTGGGTGGTAAAGCTTTTATGAGGCAGAAAGAAGCTAAGAATTAGAAAATTATTGGAGGCAGTTTCCATACAGATGAGAAGAAGGGATTGGGCCCTGAGTAGCCAGAGAAGAGGAGGATGACAGTAAGAAAAGATGTAGAAGTAGCACGTTGCAGAGACAAAGAAAAAGACAAATTGTTTCAGTAGAAACTCTGAATGCCACTGTGGGGCTCTTGCCAAGAGGCATCTGCTGTAGGTAGGGGGCCAAGGTGGGAGCTGGAACCTTTCCACCCTCTTCTGCACGCATGGGCACGTTCTTGCAAAATTGCAGGCCCAGGGCCCTCTCACCTTCTCTCCATGTGCTGCCAAAGCAATAACAGCCGGAAACTATAAGATGTGGGCTATAGAAATCTTCACTCTGCTGTCCCCAAAGGCAAAATGCATCAAACTCTCATGGCACATTTCAAGGCTGATCTCCTGCAGCTGGGATAGCTGTGTCCCCTGTTGCAGAAGATGGAAGGTAACTAGAGATGAGAAAAGTGATGGCATGCTGGAGGGTAGTGTAGCAGGGGGATATCACATTGCCCTGGAGAACGGGACTCCATTCATGCCGCCCCCTGACAAGTCCTGTGTGATACTGAAGTCATTTACAGCCAACTGTTTGTGGATGGCTGCCAGCCATCTGATCTCTGCTTTTGAGTTGCTCAATGTAAAGCCTTAGATCTGATCACTTGTAGCTGCATCTGAGGTTAAAGAAGTGTTTGGAAGATATCAAGTGCTCTATGAGGCAATTTTGCTCTGAAAAGTTGGGGGTTGTGTGATACAAGCTGAACAACCAGATATGGTCAGTACATTTGGATCTTTATTCCCTCTGTGCCTCAATTCTTTGTCCCTAAATTGGGAAATAATACTGCCATTATATCTTAGCACATCACAGGTATTAACAGATGTCTGTGATGCTCCAACAGATGCAGCCACAGTGATGAGCTCCACAGAAGAAAAACAGGACAAAGTGAACCCCCTTCTCCTCAGAGCCAGTTTCAAAAAATGTGCAGGTCTCAAAATGGTCTCAAATTTGGGACTATTTTCACAAGGACAGCAAAAATACTCTTGTCTTCAAAATGCATGGGCTTCCCTCTCCCCCTACCAAATTTCACCCTCAGAGTACTTTTTTAAATAGAAAGAGTACCAGAATGCTTTAACCTGGATAAAACAACACATTTACCCCCACTGTATTATTCTCAGAGACATCCAAACCAGGTCAGCAATTGTTATGAGTTTATATTATAAATAAATGTGTATGTGCATGTGTGGGTGCATATATAATTTAATATACATTTTTAAGCCAGCCTGAATCAGGAACCCGCTCTGAAAGGTGTCACCCCAAACATCTTAAGTTTTACAAAGTTATACACAATAGGAACCCAGGTTTTAGAATGGGAACAACCTTATCCAGAGGCAGTATTAGCACAGGTAGGTAATGGTGGGTTTGTAATAGTGGGGCGAGCAGAGTCCTTCCTAGCCTCTGGCCGTCACTGAAGGTCCCAGCTGCTGTCAACAAGCACAGTGAGCATCCAGAGTGGTGCTGGAATGTCCTCCATACAACCTGTTTTTCCCAAAATGGGACATCTAGGGACTTTACACCATAGATAAAACAGAGCATTATGAGCCCTTGGAGTCAAGGTATCGAGCATTTATATTTAATAAATTTGGTTTTGGATATGTTTAATCTGAAGTATGGTTCTAGGTTTGCAGAGAGCAAAAAGGAAGAAAATTCATTCATATGGGACTTTGAAACTAGCAGTCATTGATGGAGGAAACTACAGCTGAGTAACATGCAATCTCAGCCACAGAAGAGGCATTCAGGAACTGGGAATTGCATGAGAATTCACAGTCTTATCTGCTTTAATTCACAGAGGAAAACCCAGAAGCAACTTCCTACCAGGGCTCCTGTAATTTAGCAAAAAAGCTCTGGCTGAGGAGGAGAGAATTTGGACCCACAAAAGGAGCAGATGTGGGTTCCCTCTCAGAAGATAGGTTAAGTTGCAGTGGATCAGGATGTACAAAAGATGGGTAGGGGTAGAAAGTAGGAGTACTGTCTCCTGGTTAGAGCTGGGTCTCACGTCTGACTTGCCTGTCAAGCTTTATCGTCTTCTCTGCATGACCCCATTCGAAAGCTCCACTTTGATGGCCTTCAGACTACACCATTGACTTCCCCAAGCAAATAACCAGGGCCATGGGTGAATTAATGAGTGTTTGCAGTTGTGTGTGATCAACCAATAAAACACAGTTACACAAGTGTGAAGTGTCTGGAAAAAGATGATTATTCACAGCACTTGCTTTCCTGTCAGACAGCCTTATTGACTGGGTAGTGAGTGAGTCGTTTTCCTCAGCATGCACTGCAGTGTTTGTAAACATATAAAAGGCTGCTTTTTTTGCACATTATGTGCATTGCTGTAAGTAAACGTATGAACCAAACATCTAGGCTCCCTTTATAACACTGGGAAACACTGGAAATTGCAGAATGGTGACATTTAAGCGCTCCTTCAAAGAACTGAGCAGAGGTCATTCTTCTGAGACGTGGCGGTGAGGTTCACCCTCTTCTTACACCACAGTCTCAGGGTCTGAGATCTCTCCCAGGAGGTCGGAGGCCAGGATATAACCCTCCTTTTCTCCTGAGGGTTTTGAAGCACTCTCGGTTCAGTAATTAGGACTCTCATTATGAGGCTGCTTGGGGTAGCAGCAGTCTTTGCCCTCCCTTTTGAAGATGTGTTGATGAGCAACAGAGAACTCAGGGCTCGAGGCATTTATGAGGGAGCTGGCACCTGCATGCCCCATGAAATGGGCATTGCTGCCCTCATTTCCACTACTTTCACCATAGTTGACCTGAAGTGTTCACTAGCTAAAATACAAAAGGTGTCCTGAGAGGGAGAAGCAATACCAAAGCCCTCTCTCCCAGCTGGGTGCCCCAACTCTGGGGGCAGGGACATACTTATATCTTCTCCACCTCTTTTTGGCCCTGCCATTCTTGAATTTGGGGGTTCGCAGTGACCTAGTGCCGGTGTAAGTCCCACCTTTTCTCCCACATCCTGCATGCAACTAAGGGATTCCCAGGGGAATGTTGGTTTGAAACCTTTTTAGGTCAAAGCCTTTAACCAGGAAACTGTTCTGAAAAGTGGGCAGCACACACAGATTTTCTAGATTTACTAGAACTTTTCACAGTTTTGCTAGATGGACTAATGAGCCTTAAACATTCCCAGCAGGATGAGCCAGCACAGTGCACTCTTGTGTGTCCTATGATATGGTTGTGGCTACGCAAGTGCACAATCCCATTTCTCACTTGCAGCTGCATCTGAGGTTAATGAAGGCTGCATTTGGAAGATATCAAGTGCTCTATGAGGCAATTTTGCTCTGAAAAGTTGGGAGTTGTGTGATACAAGCTGAACAACTAGATATGGTCAGTATATTTGGATCTTTAATCCCTCTGTGCCTCAGTTCTTTGTCCACCCCATTTCTCACTTTGGCCAGGGCTGCTGACACCTTCAGATGGGATTACTGCCATGTTTTTAATGAGTAACGAGTTTAGGGAGTAACAGCTGTGCTTCTGTAATGCTTCTGTGCATATGCTTTAGACATGCTCTATGGCTTGGGTACTACGGGATTTATGTGTTCCTGCATTCTGTGCCGTGCCCCAGTCAGGGTCAGGCAAGAGATGGCAGCTCTGCCTGGATGTGGAAGCACAGAGCTGGGCAGCTTGGAGAATGGTCAGCCAAAGAGTGAGGTCTTCTCTGAGGTGGGGCATCTTCAGGGGCAGACAGCAGCTGAGCAGGGAGACTTTCATTGCACTGATGAACATAGGCACCGAGACTAGGAAATGTGGACATCTAAAACATTGTGTCCCTGAGGGCTGAAATCTCAACTCAAGAGGGAGTCAGGGTGGCTTACTCAGATATGGGTGTCTACCAGATAGCATCTGCCTATAGGTAGGTAGGATGATAGGATGTCTACTTCCGAAACTGTCTTGAGGGAATCCCAACCCTGCAGTCCACCCACAGCCTGGTTTTGCTGCTCAGCTCCTTTACTGGATCTATCCTTTGACCCTCCCCTATCGAGTCCCCCCAGTTTCTATCGAGTCACTGGTGACTGGAGGTGTAACAATGGTAGGGAGCCACAGGTTTACACCTGTGTGTGAAGAGGTGTAAACCTCTTCTCTCTCCCCCACTACATTGTCGCCAGTATGTTACTCACCGTCCTGGGTTGTGTAAGACGGAAGCACCCTATGGCCATGCAACTCCTTCCCATCTGAAATGGGCTGCTCTTCTCCTCCTCAGCTGGAAACCAGCAGATCTGTCCCCGAGGATGGGGTCAATCCCACCTGCACTTCAAGAGCGGTATCCAGAGGAACGTGCACTTGATCTCTCTTGGGATGAACTGAATTGAACTCTGGAGGTCTTCATGGACTATAAAAGGAGCTGATGTAATTCAGACTTAGCCATCTACTCCTCAGATGTCAAAGTTAGAACAGATGAATCATACCTAGAGTGATTTGTCCAATTTTTAGAAAAAAGTCCGTAGAAAGGCTGGGGCAGGACCCAGAAGCAACGCGTCCCAGGTCTGAATATGAGCTTTTCTTTTTTTTTTTTGTTCCTAAAAAAATACACCAGGTATTTATAAATCTACTCTTTGCCAAATGAATTGTTCTTACAAAGATTTACACTAGAATAAGCCACATCATTAAGAGAAAATTGTTCTGTGAGCAGCAGAGCCTGGTTTCCTGTGGCTTTGTGTCTCGTGGCTGGATTATCTTGTGTCTAATGAAGAGCACTCTGACTGAAGCCTTTTCTCCTGTTCATAAAGACTCTGTCTCATGTGGATTCTCTAGTGTCTAATAATATAATTGTGCTCTAGCTGCAGTTGTTTATGTTCTCTCATATCTGACAATGTAATCTTGTTCATGTGGCAAGCTATTCTTCTCTGGAGACACAAAAGAGTAATTCTTCTCCACCCTGTGCCACTTTTCACAAAACTGGTTGAAAATTAATATCTTTGAGATTTCTATCACACTTAAATTTGACTGAAATTGGCTAACAGGCTAAAAGATTATTGAGAAAAGGACTGGACTGGCAGAACAATATTATAAGCCTAATTTTCTTAGGTAACCAGTTTACAAATGATGAAAAGAAAACACTGGAACAGATTAAACATGAAAAAATGCCCACAAATATTTATTTAAATATTTAAATGTTTGATGCGATCATTTTTATGCCTCTTTTGCATTTCAATTTTATAGGTTCAATTCACAGCCATGCAAAAGAACAGCAAGGGCACAGTATCCCACTAGTCATGCTTATACTTCAAAAGTGTAAGTGAATATTCAAATAATAGAATTTTCTTGGAGGCTTTCTTCACAGAGACCAGAAATTTTTAAATATTTTTGTCAGAATATTACAAAATTGAGAATTTAGAAAAGGAATATTCAAAAATTCAGAAACTAGATTTTGAAGATTACTCTCACCTAGTCAGAGAATAAAAATAGACCACATGGTCTGTGCTGGAATATCAAATATTTTGAACAAACCTGAACTGAAAAAATTTAGAACAAAAATTCTTTGCTGAAATGATTCATGAAAATGTTTCAAAAATGGAGTATGCTGAAGGGAACTGTGATTTATTTTCTCACACACACAAAAAAATCACAAATGAAGGAAAGAAGTGAGATCCACTGACTAAATTGTTTATTGTAATTTATTTTCCCAGTTCCTGACCTATTGAAATGTGATTGTTATAACATGATTTTTGGAGAGACTTGTATTTTCTTACCTTGAATACAGTTCAGATGGATGAGCTACCATTGCACTCCATGCTAGGGTAGCTTATCAAATTAGGAAAATGCATTTTTAAATTCAATTACATCCTCAGTGGAAATGGTTTCTCTGACTCTGGTAACCTTTGGAGAGGAATTATACACACTCTATAAAGCTTCACATTTCAAAATCTAATTTTCAATGTTTTTCAAGAGGTTAATTTAAGATTCATCTTCCAAAAGAGGAGTTAAATAAAATGGATAGAAGGCTGGAACTTGTCGAGTGGTTGAGAGGTTTATCAGCATGTGAGTATGAGTTCATTAGCTTTAATTAGTATAATCACTAATGTTGCATTAACAATTTGGTGAGAGAAAGTAATTGCTCACACCCACTGTATTAGATTGGGAGATTAGAATTCATTTTATGAGGCAATTAGCATTTCAGGGATTTTCTTAAAAGGCTTTTATGATCTGCCATTCCAGTAGCCTCTTTCACCAAAAGAGTTTAAATTAACCATAACTTTCATCCTAATGGGATGCAAAAATTAATGTAGAATTAAGGGGGAACCAGACCTCTCCAGCAGTCCCACCACGATAAGCAGGCAGCCAAAGTCACAAACCTTGATTAGTTTATAATGACCTGCTTTACTTCCCAGATAATGCTAGTCATTTTTCAGTCCTTGATTCATTATCTCTGTTTGGAAAACTTACATTCCTGAGTTTTATACAGCAAAATAAAAAAAAACTAAGGGGGGAAAAAAAGAGCAGTAACATAATAGTTTGAAGTAATAATTCTCCAAAGAAAAAGCTAGATGGTTCAATTATTGTGCTTAAACAGTCTATTATTCCTTGTACCAAATGTCAGAGGAATTAGAAATGCCGCTCTTTGACTCCTGGTGTCTTAGGAAGAACCATGCACGTAGCAGCATGCATAACCCTGCCTGGCCATGGTGTTCCCCTGCCAGCTACTGACAAACTGGATAGCTGAATGGAGATCCAGGACTTAACAGTCCTGGCTGGCCAGGGACCTCTGCTTGTTTAAGTACTGGGACAGTTCACCCAAGAGATTGCCTTCCAAAATGTCATGGAAAGCAAAAGTACAAGTTGTGAGGGGAAAAAAATGGCTGCAGTAAGGACACTTACTCTGCTGTGTCAAAGCTGTAATGAATGGCATCCAGGTATCCACAGAAAGATGTGACAACACACAATTTGCAACATATCTAGCTACTATTGTACTGGATTATGTTTGTCTCCAGTGAAAACAAATGTCTGCTGAAAATAAGTCTCAGTGAGAGACAGGCCTTTGAGTCTCATTGCCTATAGACTCCAAATGGCCAAAAAAGTCTCATATCCACTATGACTTTGGATATGGTAAGGAGAAGCATGGCTGGTAGATGTTAGATCCATAATGTTCCCCTTGTTTTGGGTACATGTGTTAAAAAGAATAGACATGGGGCAGAAAACCTCAAATCACAACTTTAAGGTTATTTGCTTCCAAGGGAGGGGTTGGCCGTTAGCAGTGGATTTTCTGATTTTCTGTGATATTGCTGTTTTGTGAATACTTGCACTGGTGGAAGGTGAGAAAACAAGAGTTGGGCCTCAGGTACTGAGTTGCCAACTTGCACAACTGCCCTCCTGCTCTGCTCCCTACCGGGTGCTCACCACACTGCTCACTGCAGGTGGTGGTGCTGGAAATGGCCCTGGTTGGGATACATCCTGTGGTCTGCACCTCTTAGATCTGCTGTTCCAGGCTGTGTTGAAGCAGGTGCCCCAGGGTTATGTCCAGTTTGTATTTTCAAGCTGTCCTTTGCAAGCACCTGTGTAGAAACTTGCTTTATCTTTTGAGGAAAGATGCTGACGTATTACAGGGTTTCATGAGGCAGTGCTGATGCATGGGCATAAAAGCCTCGACTTATCCCACCTAACCACAGAGCTTAAGTTATAAACTCATAGTAGAGTGTAGTCACTCTCATTTGAGTACCAGGTGAATTTCCTAAATTTTCCTAAAACTTGTATTTAAGCAAATACACACACACACACACACACACACACGTATATATATACACATCACACACACACACACACGTGTATATATATACACATATGTGTATATATGTATACATAGGTACATATATGCATATACTGTTACTTCTTATACATAAATATATCTTTTCCTATTAGCATCTTCAAAGGAGTTCAGAGGGAGAAAAAGTCTTCCTACATTTATGTGCTTAAAACTTAGGTGCAACTAGACAGATTGGATCCCATCCTTAGTCACCTGTGCCTGCCAGCAGCACCCCAGTTAGGAGGTGAATTACTCCACCTAAGATCTGAATCAACCCCTGGAAGTGCCTGCCTCCCTCTATTGACTGCACAGGCAGTCTAAGGTAACCAGATTTCTGTTTCATATGGCTGTGGTAAATGCTTAAAATTAGGTAGGATGAAGCATGACCATCATGCCTGTGCCTTAGGGTTTGTCTACGCATAGAGTTATTTCAGGAGAGCCATTATTCTCCCTGAATAACATTACATGTGCATACACTTTGGGTTGAGTAAGACTTACTTGTTTCTCTTCAACAACATCCACCTGACAGAAACAGAGTGGTTTGCTTCCTAGTCCTCACGTGGAACCATTCTGCAAGAGCTACTGCATTTTCCGTTAACCACCCTACCTTAATCCAAATTAACTTTAGCATAAAAATGCCCTGAATTTGCCATCTATCCACCTTTGAGAACCATTTCAGATTTATGGAGGAAAACACAATTAAGCAACAAATACATTGACCAAAAAAATGAAGGCATCGTATACAATAAAAATTGACTTTTATGTCACAAATTATGTGTGTTATAAAGCATATTGTTTCAGAAAAAATGCCTGTATTCGCTAGTGTGTTTCATTAAAGAATAATAAAGCTATACATATTTCATTTCCTTGTTCTGAGCTGCAAGAGCCGTAACTCTATAAAATGCCCCATGCTGTCCTTGTTTTGTTGCACTTTTTTTCTTTTTAATCAGATTTTTCTCTCTGAACTAATGAAATTGCTCTTTGAACACATACATCACTTTCATTTAAAGTGACGTATCAAGGCTCAACCAGTTTCTCTCTCATCCTGGAGAACAAGGCAACTGCCAGCACCCTTGCTGTGCAAATCCAGGCCTGGATTGCCCCGGTCTCAAGCTGATTTCAAAAGCAATGAGTTCCTGGCATTCTCACCAGTGTCATTTAGGTGGGATTTCAGTTGACTGGCATCTGTTGGGACTGCACCTTGTATATCTGCACCGGTTCCTTGTCAACCAGCTATTACATGTAATTTCTCTCTTCTTGTAGTATGTGTCGAATCGCTGCACAGCTGCCCGGGTGTCCACAGAGCAAGGCGGCCTTCCTCCCTGCCACCACCACGAAGCAGTGCATGACCCCCAGCTGGTGCCTTGCACGTGCCCGCTCTTCTCTTGCCAATGGGAAGGGCACCTGGAGGTGGTGGTGTCTCATCTGAGACAGACACACCACATCAACATCCTTCAGGGAGCAGAGATTGTCTTCCTGGCCACGGACATGCACCTGCCAGCACCCACAGACTGGATCATCATGCACTCTTGCCTTGGCCACCAGTTTTTGCTGGTTCTCAGGAAGCAGGAGAAGTATGAAGGTCACCCCCAGTTCTTTGCCACAATGATGCTGATCGGCACGCCGACCCAAGCCGATAACTTCACCTACCGGCTCGAGCTCAACAGGAATCAGAGGCGACTTAAGTGGGAAGCAACCCCCAGATCAGTACTGGAGTGTGTTGACTCTGTCATTTCGGATGGGGATTGCCTTGTGCTGAACACTTCCCTGGCTCAGCTCTTTTCCGATAATGGAAGCCTAGCAATAGGAATTGCAATAACTACCAGCAAAGTGCACAATGCTGAGGCTGAAATATGAAGAAGAAGAGGAGGAAGTGGAGGAGGAGAAATATGATGCTCCAAATGCCTTGTGAGAGCCAGAACTTGTAGACTTTTCGGGGGGGTCTCAGGTCTTTTATGGTATTTAGTACTCGTCCACAGTGGGCATTATGTAAACATCCTGTGGTCACCGTCTCTGTGTAATGTATTTACTGTTTTGTTAATACAATTTTATGAGAAATTTTAAAGAGGCTAATCAATTTGTTGTCTCCCTCCAAGCAACACTGCTCAGCCTTTTGAGTTGATACTGCTCTCATTGAAAGTGCTCCTGGGGTGACTCACAGAAACCTTTGGTGTGAATATGCTATGAAAATGTGTTTCCTTCATTGTCTGCCTAATTGCCTGGTATTAAGGAGGCCTTGGTGCCTGAAATAAGGTAAAATATTCCATTAAGGGACGGAAACACCCGAGTTGCAGCAGGTTCATTGATCACAAGCAACTTCAGAGAAAGTGGTGCACTGTGATGAATTGACCTCAGACGGACTGAATTGCAGCAGGCCTCCGACTGCCTGAGGGTGTCTGTGACTACCCTCCCTCCTTCCCTTGGCACTGAGTGCTTATTGCCCTGTGGTTGTTTTTCCGTGCTAGCAATAATGATTTAACTTTTATACTGCAGTCACGACCAAGCCCTCTGATGAACGGCAGTGCCTGCCCCAGGGAGCTCACAGTTTCAAAGCTCCCTTCATCTTCAGAGGATGAGGAAGCAACATTCGCCACCCAGATAATGAACTCTCCAGAAGAAAAACTCACCACCTTCACAAATCTCCACTGAGCCGGGACCTGGGAAGCCTCATCCTGCAATAGATCACCAACTACAGCTAGTGGACAGTCACAAATGATTAAATTGTACTCTTGTATCATGATGGGGAGTAACAGGCTGGCTAGATGATCTGGCCCCAGGATGGAGATCACTGATAACCAGTCCTCAGGGCATTCACTTTTTTAGCTTCTATTTCCTTAAACATTCAAAGGAGTTTTTCAGAAAATAAAGTATCAGGAAGGTCCCAAGTTGTGTATTGATCTTACTGTTGAATTTTGGGCTCCTTAGCCCCACAGCTTATGCTGATAAATACTGGTTTAAAACAATGACATGGCTGGAATATCTATCTGCAAATTGGCTATGAGATTTGAAACATTCTCCTTTAAAAATAACATCATTTTTTTTTCTTCCATGTACTTAGGAGGTGGGGACTGTCCCTTTCTTTTGTTGGGAGTGGTTCACAGACACCATGGATCACAAGAGGGCATGGGCTTCTGTAAGGGCTTTTCTCTTGGATGACTTCTCGGGGAAACACGGAGACATGTGCTGGCCTTTTCCAAGCATTCAGTCACATCTGCAATCAGGAACATTTCTTTGGTAGCAAACATTAGCAGTGAAATCCCACTGCAGCAGGGTGACGGGTGAAAGGAGAGAGCTCTACTGGAGGACCAAACGTGATGAAGCCTGGAAAATTGTCTTTTCCTGGTTTCCTTTCTGCCCGTGAGTGGCTGTGGCCTGTCTGTTACCCAAACATTGAGCAATTCTCTGAGAAGTAGCTGGGTAGGTTGTGTCAATTAGTAGTCGGAGACACTAAGGCCAATTGCCTAAGCCCCTGAAAAAGAAAAAGAAAAAGGAAAAAGGAAAAAGGAAAAGAAAAAGAAAAAGAAAGGGAAGAAGCTACTTAAGAATAGTCCTTCAACATTTCTAAAGCATTTCACTATAGCTAGCTCCGGGTAGAGAAAAGCGCTGATGCTAATCTCTCCCACCTGCTGCTCTCCTAGGATTTATTGTAAACTGTGCATGAAATAAAACAAATTGCAGTTTTCCCAAAATGAATGCTATGCGGGTATGCGTCTGAGTTGCAGACGCACCTCACCTCCTTACCTGGGCTTTCATAACAGGGACATGTCAGGATTTCTTCAACAGGCTGCTCGTAACTGGATTGAAATGGAGGTTGAGGTCTGAAAAAGAAGCATCAGTCCCCATAAACATATGCCGGGGGCTAGCCAGCACAGCTCTCCCACCTCCAGATTTTGGGGGGAACGTGTTGGTTTGTTGCACTTCACTGGAACACATAGGCTTCAGAACGGCTTGCTTTTTCCCTGTAACGTTAAATATTCAGAACCAGCAACTACTGCCCTTTCCCTAAATGACAGCAATAAATAAATCAATCATTGGCATTTTTGCAGACTGAAACTGGATTCTCTAGCTCCTCTGGCAAATATTCTGCTGCTGAATTAAAACAAATCAACAACATAAAACTACAAGAAAAACTGTTCCAGTAGCTTAAACTTGCTCAGCTCTTTGCATGCTAAGGTAAGAGACATCCTGGACCTAAAGTAACACTGCTTTTGTTTTCTGGTCGTGACCAATTCTAGGGCAAGACATGTTCCTCAGGTATTCACTTATTCCAAATTATTTGTTTCTAGCTAGATGGCTTTTGAAATATCTACTGAAATGAAGAATGCACTGTCGATATTTTTGAACATGTCCCTGCCCAAGGACCAATATATTTCTTACAGGATGAAAGTGACAGCAGCAGTTCTCTGGGACATGTATCTCCATCCATTGCTGCTGCCTTGGCTTAAGGTTTTCTGGTTTCGATGGGACAGTGGAAATCTGAACCCCCTGACACAGACCTCCTCATGCCCCTCATGCCCTCCCCCCAAAAGCTCCCAAAGCTTTCTCATGACACCAAAGTTCATTCTCTCCAATCCCTTTGAAATCCTCCCCCTGATCTTGTGACAACCCCTCTCAGTCCAATTTTGAGCTCTCAGCCTGAGATTCGCCCTCTGGCTTGCAGAACCCATCATGCTGCTCAGCTCCTCCCACTCTGCCTCTTGGATACCACTGCTCAAATCTTTCTCACTGCTCTTTGCAGCCAACCAGGTAACCTCCTTGCTTGGCTTTTTCCACAGCTGCAGAGCCTCAGCTCTGGCAAGGATTTCATAAATCCAGATATGTTGGGGTACTCATGAAAATATGCCCAGTAAGACTCCCAGAACAGAAAAAGA
Organism: Apteryx mantelli; assembly: GCF_036417845.1. Classification (NCBI taxonomy): domain Eukaryota; kingdom Metazoa; phylum Chordata; class Aves; order Apterygiformes; family Apterygidae; genus Apteryx; species Apteryx mantelli. The sequence continues at coordinate 34,043,444 of NC_089978.1, forward strand.
GGACACATTTCGAGGAAAATGGAAATAGGGGTACCTAAAACCAGCCTTCATAAGCATTTCAGCATAAAATTCAAAAGTTTAAAGGTTCATTTAAGGGCTTTCTGACATGGATGGCATCATAATCCCCTCAAAGTTCAAAGCCTATGAGCAGCCCTTCACTGCCATAAAGTGAAGGTGAAGCAAATATTCAGCATGATGTGACATAAATCCTAAAGTGCTGACATGTAGGCTCAACAATGAAAATTTGTTTATATGCACCCTTTCAGTGCCCATAATATAACACTATTTACAGCTCTCGGATCATGGTTAAAAGGCAACTGTAGCTTGGCTTCCCAAATGAGATTCTAAACTTTTTGTTGCTAGAATTAATTTTTACTCTAGTATTTTGCATCTGCACAAGGTATTTCATTAAGGGACTCCAAACTGCTTCAGAAAAGGTGAAGAACTCAGCCCTACATCGCTGTGAAGTAAGAGAGTACCCATATTTTGGTATAGAAAAAAATGGCAAAATTCTGTTTCCTGCCTGCCTCAGAGCAGTGTTCCTTTTTTTTTTTTTTGATATAAAGAAAATAGCGTTTGTTTTTTTAGGGAGGTTTAACATATTTGTGTTTATGGATGAATTGTCTTGTGCCTTATTTAGTAAATTTCAACAATAATTTCATAAGACTGATCCAGATCAGTTGCTACCAGGCCCATGAGAAAACCTACTTTGGTTCTTCTGCACTATCTATTAAAATGCACCATGAATGCTAATGTTGGATCTGCAGTAAAACAAAATTGATGCTTTTAGCTCAATCCCATCCTGAATTAAGCTCACATCATACATCCACGACTCCTTACAGATCAGCTGAAGCATCCTGAGTCTCATCATTGTGAAGATGACAACGGAACTTTCTGTGTGCAAGATAACAGTGCCAGTCAGATGGTTTGCTGAGAAGTAGGGTAGTAGTTCTCTTCCCACTGGACTGTGATATCATAGTTTGATCCATACCATCCTTTATGAATGCAGGTAAGTAAGCTACTGATGATAGGAAGGATGGTAAATTCTGGAAAATGAAAGAGTTATAATAAAGTGGAAGGGTTATAATAAATTGCCCAGTGCTGCTGCAGAATGCTCTCTTTTGGGTGTCAGAAGAATGAAGGCTGTTTGACAGTACTGTAGTATAGGTGATAGATCTGTTTTTCCAGCACATAACACACCTGAAGAACTGTCTGATCAGAGAATGGTCCATCAGAACAGCCAAGAGATGCACTTCTGCTCCAGCTGCACCAGAGACACCTTCTCACACAGAAGAGCCACAGCTTGTGAGCAGTTCAGACAGAAGCATAAGTTTTTAATTTCCTTTTTTCAAAAAAAAAATCCAGTTAGGTATGCACATTCACACCAGCTAGGTGAAGGGCAGAAGACAAAGATTATATTCTGCCACACATATTATTGCCACAATTGTTAACACAAAAGTCTGCCCCTCAGCAACTTCTGGGTGACCCCACAGAAAAGGAGTGATTTTCGCAGCAGAGTAGTACAGGGTAACACCTGAAGCCGCTAAAGGCGTACACATACAATGGAGAGCAGAGCTTCACCGGCAGACAGAAATATTACTCAATGGTAACTGGCCATAGTGAGGTTGCGTGGGGGACCATCAGGAAAATGATCAAACCTCTTGAAAGTAGCAAACCATCAGGGGGCTGATGCTTTGTGCAGAGCAGTGTCACTTTGCATTCACACTTTTCATGGGGGAACAAGGGTGTCCATTCTGCTGGGAGTCTTGTTGCACAGCTTGTTGAAGCTGCACAGTAAGCGCACAAGCTCTGCCCCTTCCCTGCCCCACAGATCCTCTTGTTTCCTTCAGTGCCCAGAGCCAAAAAGGGGAGTCAGTGGATTCCCATCTAACTGCAGCTCTTTATTGTCCCTCGGTGCCATGGCACCTAACAGTTTTGCTATCTTTCACCTGGATAATTCCCACCAAGCTAGGAAAGTGTCTGTTGAAAACCACCCAAGAAATGTCTGACAGAACAGCAAATTAAACCCATATCTCATATCCTTAGTTAGCACTCTGACCACTCAGTCATTCTTTCTGTCTTCACAAAGGCAACAGATTAGTACGTTGCTTTTTTATCCTCCTTTTGGAAGGCCCCTCCAGAACATGAGTGTGAAGGACTAGCAGGCATTGATAATCTTCAAGAAGAGGTTGAGGGTTAATACTCATTGCAAAGAAAGATGGCTGTTCTTGCAGTACCTTCATAACGGGGTGCCAGGCTCCAAAAAAGAGCCTAAAACACCCTGATGGGAGGCAAATGGGAAACACCAATTACAAAGCCTGCTGTCCCTCGATTAGAATGAGTTTTATATCCTCCAGTAACTGAAATTCCTCCTGAGACATTGCCTATCTGAATACATCACTTAATCTTGTAGAAAGCTCCAGGACTGAGGGGTTCTTGCTGTTAGAAATTGTATCAGGTAACCTTACTGAAGATAAATGGTTTTGAACTTCCATGGCAACAATGATGAACTGCTTTAACATCCATGCAGTGCAGGCTGAAAAATCAGAGCTTTTAGACAAAGCAATAAATATATTCAAATGAAAATGTGAGATTCAGAACAGAGTTTTCATGTGGTCTTAAAACCACTTTCCTTACTACCAAATACTGGATGTCTGCTTAGCAGAAGAGCCACTTCACTGGCCAGTGAAGTCCTATTGGTTTAAGTTCAAGAGAAGCTCACATATTCTTGCTTTCTCAATTAAGTGAGATCAATTTAAAAAGTAAAATAAACACTGTTTAAACACTTTACTAGGTGTGAAACAAGCCTGGAAAGGATCTTTCTCTTCAGAACAGACTGCCTGGCCAGCTGACTGTTGCAAGAGCACAGTATCTCCTAACTTTTAAGGGTGAAGCCAAAGCATTACTAGGTGTGGTATGAAGTTGCAGGCACTACCTATGTAGACCCTTTCTTCATGTTACGATCCCTCCTTCATCTATTTGAGATAATATATGTCACACAGCTAGCTTGAAGCCTTGGATAAGATAGTTCTTTAAGAACCTACAAATATTGACTGTAGGCAGAGCTGGTTTCAGGGCATGAGCCACTGACACTCCAGTAGGCTCACTGGTGTGCATGCATGGGAGGGATACAGGAAAGCCCTACGTCTTTGCCCCTGTCTTTCACATCAGAAACACTAGATCTACCTACAGGAATCAGTTTAGCTCTTTCCCAGAAAAACCTTGGCAAATGACTGAACCACAGAACTAGATTCCACTAATTCTAGAGGTGTTCAGTCCAACAGAAGCCGAAATCAATGTGAGTCCCTCCCTGAGCTTTGAGAATTAAAACAGGATCTTGCACAGAAACTTCAGATCCTTTTGAACCTTTATGAGAGGACTCCTGGTTTCAGATGTAGTTTCCTTTCTGGGTTCTGGCAGTGACAGCAGGCTGCTATGGATGATACAGCACCTACCACGGTGGGGCCCTGATCCACAGAAAGGCCTCTGGGAACTACAGAAGTATAAATAAATAATAGAAATGCATAAAATAATAATACAGTGAGTACTTTTAGGGCCAATAGCATCTTTAAAACTAGCACTGATACTAAAAGCAATCATTACTCAATCCGAACTTCAGGTAATGCTTGTGATTTTGCCTTACTGAGATGTGGAAGATATCCGAAAGACTGGCAGTCTCACTCCTACCCTGTATACTCAAAGAAATGCTGAGGCAAAAAAAAAATAAAAAGAGCCAGGGGAGTCCTGAGTGAAGCAGAAACACACTGCTGGTGCCTTTAGACAGCAGGTTCTTGTGAAATGTATTATTGGAAAATGACTTCCAGTAAGCAGAACTTAGGTATGTCATAGCCCCCACTCAGTCACTTCTAGAGTTTTTGCAAAGAAACATTTAAGCAGGACTGCAAAAAAAGAAGATAAATATCCACTACAAGCTGTGACCAGTGTGAAAGCTGCCTAAAAGATTTATCCAGCCTCCTCTGGATAAGCATTCAAATGGCTGCTCTGCTGGATTGACAGAAGACAGGGACAGCCTCAAGTCTGAGGAAGATTGACTGGATACATGACAGCCTGTTAAATTGCAGTTGCTGTTACACAGCAATTGCATGTGATACCTCCTGTGTTGAAAACCAGCAGAGATTGAACCCAGGCTCTCCAGAAACGTGAGATCTGTACTGGCTGACACTAATAGGCCAGGCTGCAGGTTATGACAAACTCACCTACCATATAGACTGTAATCACAGAATCACAGAATGGTTGAGGTTGGAAGGGACCTCTGGAGATCATCTAGTCCAACCTCCCTGCTCAAGCAGGGTCACCTAGAGCACATTGCACAGGATTGCATCCAGGCGCGTTTTGAATATCTCCAGAGAAGGAGACTCCACAACCCCTCTGCGCAACCTGTTCCAGTGCTCTGTCACCCTCACAGTGAAAAAGTTTTTCCTCATGTTAAGATGGAAGTGTCTGTGTTTCAGTTTGTGCCTGTTGCCTTGCGTCCTGTCGCTGGGCACCACTGAAAAGAGTCTGGCCCCATCCTCTCGACACCCTCCCTTTAGATATTTGCATACATTGATAAGGTCTCCTCTCAGCCTTCTCTTCTCCAAGCTAAACAGGCCCAGCTCTCTCAGCCTTTCCTCATAAGAGAGATGCTCCAGTCCCCTAATCATCTTTGTAGCCCTTCGCTGGACTTGCTCCAGTAGTGCCACATGCCTCTTGTACTGGGGAGCCCAGAACTGGACGCAGTACTCCAGATGTGGCCTCACCAGGGCTGAGTAGAGGGGGAGAATCACCTCCCTCGACCTGCTGGCAACACTCTTCCTGATGCACCCCAGGATACCATTGGCCTTCTTGGCCACAAGGGCACATTGCTGCCTCATGCTTAACTTGGTGTCCAGCAGCACTCCCAGGTCCTTCTCGGCAGAGCTGCTTTCCAGCAGGTCAACCCCCAACCTGTATTGGTGCATGGGGTTATTCCTCCCTAGGTGCAGGACTCTGCACTTGTCTTTGTTGACTCAAAAGCCCTCAGATCAGTTCTTCTAACAAATGGACTTTCCCAGCTGACAAAGTGTACCTAAACCTCTCCTGCAGGGACAGCATTAGCAGGTCTTTGCTGATGAGAAAATTTCAAATGCCTGTTGTCCCCAGTAGAAAAATGTTAATGTTAACTAACACAATGTACCTGTTAAATGTACATTGCTGTAGACGGGGATCAAGGAAATTTCAAGTCATTCATGGTTAAGTCTGATTTTCACCATTGAGACAGAGCTTATCTACACTGAGTGCTAATAAATTTTCAAAACTGCACCACTGCAGGTATGCAGAAAGCCCCAACAGCCCAGGGCAATATTAAACTGGAGGCCTGCTTCGCTCATGCATCTCTCATCAAAGCCTTTTCTAGGCAAGCAGCACTGTTATGCCTTTCTTGTCTGTGTGACACTTGTCCCTGCTTTTTCTGCAAGACGTTTTCGGGGAACTGGTTGCATTTGACTCTTGCACAAGACTTCACACTCCCCCAGGGTTAGAGGGCTGTCTTTTCAGCCTTGTATTAACTGCCACATGTCATAACACTATGTCATTTCCCAGGACAGACACATTTAACCCCAAGGCAAACTAGTGCAAGGGATTACAAAGCATGCAGCAGGCAAAAGACAGGTGAGAGACTGTGAGATGGGCTTCCAGATTCTCTTAGTTAGAAAGAAGCATCAAGGAGTGCAAGAGTGGGTGCTTGGAACAGCGCTGGTGAGATAGCATGGCCTTCACTGGAGCTAGCTGAAAATTATAGAGGAGAAGAGAGGGTTTTTTGGAGCATAGGACTCTGTGATTTGATTACAGTTTAGATCACTTAATCCAAATAATTAGCTTAACTTCCAAAATGCTGAGTTGTTCCCATCTCTAAACATCAATGACAGTATCTTCAAAAGCCCATTTTTTATTCTAATATTCAAGCAGTATCACTCTGGTAACGCCTCTAGAAAAGCAGTCCTCTAAGAAACTAAATCTGTTCCATAACGATGTACAGCTATGCCAACTGAGACCCTTACTACAGCAAAGCTACTTTTATGAAGAGGATAGTGCATCATGAGAGGGTAGAAACGAAATACTAGAAAGAAAGAACAATTGCCAAAGTGTGCTGCCTACCAAAGCTTGCCTTACAATTCATTATTATCTACCTTTAATCTTCTACAGTCACAATCAGTTTGAAAATAATAGTAACACCATCACCACAATATGTGCCAGAAGCAAAAAACAAGACCCAATACTTTCCAGCCTGGCCTGTTCCCTGTTTTGCTGCTGAGCTGGATTCAGCACCACCTGCATTTGGTGGAAGACACTTGAAAACCCATGTGGGAATCTAATTTTTGCAGGTTGGTTCTGTGTCTAACTCAAAGCTGATAATGTGGGGAAACAAAGAAAAGGGTTATCTGAATTTTCTGCTCTTTCTGTCATTTGCCTAAAGAGAAACAATATGAGGCTGCTCCTCATGGCTTGCAGGCTTTTGAGGTTTGTTTATTTTTTTCTTCACTTTTTTCTCAGGTCACAACTAACAGGGAAGTGGGCTTGGGATATGCTTTAGAGCTACCCAATCAGTTGTCAAGAACCTTCACAGATTAATTCTTTAATTTCAGGCTGATTATTTGCAAGCTCAGAACTAGGCAAGATCTCTAACCCAATTGCCTGTCAATTCCTTTTAACATCAATCTTTTTTTTTGCTTTCTTATTGCCAAAACCTGTTTCAGGCTTGCATGAGGTTTGATAGAAATTGCCTAGAATAGACCTGAGTGATCAAAACTGACCAGATGTGCAAGACGAATATTCATGGTCTATCGGAGCAACCTTGACTCTCTTCTCAGAGCAGGCCATCTCCGGCTGACCTGACATCTCTCATATGAATTTCCTCCTCATTACAACTCTTTCCTCCTAGACTCTAGCTGTGAAAGACATCAAGGTTGTCTTAAACAATTCAGTGAAACAGTATAAGAAAACCTTATCTGCTCCAGATTGGAGGCACCTGAAATTCCCTGCCATATGTGCATACAAAAAGTGGACTTGAAGAAAGTAGAAGAACCAAATTCTCACGCTGGACATGAAGCATGGATGTCGTCTCACCTGATTTTAGATATCTGGAAGGTAAGTGCCTGCATCTGCACAGGTCGTTCTTAATTTCCTTTGTAGACAGTGGAGGGAAGGCACTTGGGGCTGTGACTCGTTTCACTTATTTAGACACCTACTTCGGGAGGAAAAGAACAATGTCTTACATTATTTACATCAACCTCCGCTCTTTGATAGGGACTCAAATCTCCAGGAAAACTAGAAACCTGCCTCAAGCACATCAGACTAGGAATGAATGATGCCATGTGCTTTTCCTTGTGTTTTATGCCAAAAAGACTAAATTCCCCTTACCAAACAGGGAAATTCATTCATTGAACAGCTGGCATTAACAAGAGGTTTCCAGATGAGCATCCTGGGCTGTGAGTTAACATCAGTCTCCAGTTGAGCACTCAGCACAACCTTAGGCTCTCTTTCAACAAGGTCCAAAGGGAAGACTCAGCCTCTTTCAGCATAAACAAGACTCTGTAGCAGACAAGAAAGAATGAGCTGATGATGGGGGAGGAAGACCAGGCAATTGATTTTCTTCCACTTCCCCATGAATGAATACGCTAATCGTTGCAGAGCAATTGCTAGTTTGCAGATGAGACTGTTGTGACTTAAAACACGAGGCAGGAAGGCTCAGGGTACATTTCATGGACTGAAATAATGCTTGGGGAAGGCAGGGTGGTACTTCCTTTAATACAGCCAAATTTCATGCACAGCGAGAACAAGGGCTAAAAATAGCCCAGCATGTTAATGAGGGCCTGGTGTGCACCACTTGTACAACGAGATTATGATTCTTTTTGAAAATGCAATAATCTAAAGGGTTGTTTCATTTTGTTTCTGTCTGCTGCTGCAAAGTGTTCAGGAACATGAGGCTGTTTGGGTCTTCAAATTTTCTCCTTAATCTTCAGAAAATAAAATGTTAATGGACAAAGGAGAAAATGGCTAAAAGCAAGAGTTGTTTTATTTTTCCTGAGGCTGCTCGCACGTGATCAGCAAACAAAGTGGATTAGACAGTGCTTTTATAACATTTCAGAAGGAATTTCACACTGTCCAAGATGGGGGGGTCCAGGTACTTCTCATACAGAAAAGCTTTGATATTACCCAATTTGTAAGTGCTGGAGGTCCAAGTGTCCACACTTCCTTTATTGAGGCCAGAAGCTTAAACATGCATCTTGCATAAGCGATGGGTTGCAAGCTGCAGCTGAATGTCTACTCAAGCCTGGGACATTTTTTGTGGTCTTGCAGCGCCCCATCTTTTCCGGATTCTCCAGTGTCCAGCAGGAGCGTGCACATGATGCAGACTTGCCTCTGTTGTGGGCACCACTAGGAGTTTTGGTCCTCAATTTGGTTACCAATTTTCCTGAAACCCACCTGGCAGGTCCCCGTTAGCCCAGGACATGAGCTTTCACGGGACTCCCAATTCCCCAGCTGCCCATGCAGTTCATGTGTGTGGGTCCCTCTTGGGCTTTCTCTCGCTGGGGAGAGCCACGGTGGCCAAGGGCAGAGGGAAGGACCTGCCCACCCTTATGCCCCATGTCTGTGAGCAGCACAAACACAACCGAGCTGAAACCCAGCCTCAGATGCGGCTGCCAGCACAAACTCAGAGCCTCCCCCAGCTCTGATGCAGCAGGGAGAAGTTGCCCAGTGGTTCAGGCATTAGTAGGACATACATGTGCAGCAGGGCTACATAAGCCACATCTCTGAAGGAAACCAGGCTGAAAATAAGAGCAGGAAGCTAGTTTATGAAACATATTTTTTTTCCTGTCAGAGAAAGCCAACTACCGGCCTTCTGGCAACCTATATCTGTAGACCATGAAGTATACAACAGATCAGAAGCCATTTTCTGGCACACACACACTTGTCTCCTATAAATAATACTCCAGGATGGAGCAAACCAGGTATTGTCTCTTAACGTCCCTATTAAACAGAGCCACACAGATGGTAATTAATGCATCATGACATGACTAAATTATAAGAAGAAATTGCTGCAGCTAGAAGTCACCACAAGAGCAGCAGACTTCAGATTAGTGTTCACTTTGAGATTGACTCTTCTTTCTTTGCTTGAAGAGCTGGGGACCAGCTATTCCACATTATGAAAGATTTATTTGTCGTCTTTCCTGAGTTTCAGGTCATAATGGAGCTTTGTTATCTCTAATAGATTCATGTACTCCTTCCCTAGTGCTTTGTTAAGTAATAATACTTACAAAGCAATAAAAAGAAAGCACACACACACAGAAAGACCCTCTGTGTCATCAGTCCCGGGTAGGTGAATGCATGTGTGTGTTTGTGTGTGTATGTAGGGAAGAGGGGTTGTTTATTGCACTGTCCAGCACAGAATCAAATAATTTCTGTACCTTCTACATGCTAACGTATCTTTCATTTAGGTAATAAACCACATCTTTGTATAATTTAGCCAAACAATGGAGCTGAGAGAACACCACTACTAATCTTCAGAAATCAACTGTGCCTTTTCAAAAGGGATTTTGTCCTTCTGTGAATTGATCAAACTTGACAAGTAATTTCAACCTAATGTTCACGGCTATCCTCTTCTCTCCTTGCCATCTGTAGGTGAGAAATCCTATTTTCTGGAAGTGACAGTGTAATGCAGAAGGCTGCAGACATCTGTAGAAAAAATAGTGGTTTTCCCAGAGCTACAGACAAAATTAGGATATATTCAGGAAGGATATAAGCAGGGCTTCTTTTCAAATAGTTGATAAGTTCTTTGTGCCTGCAACTGTTCTTATGGAGTCATGATTTTTGAAGCCACTAGGAGTAATGAAAGCAACTAAGAAATTAAAATGTCTCTGTATTTAGAATATCTAAGTATTTAAAACACAATGTTGGAAATGCTCTAGTGGAACAGCCTTGTTCTTGTTAACAAATATAATAAAGACTCTCAGAAGATATTCATTCTGCAAACTTATTGCATCAATGAAAACTGCATTATAGGCAAAGAGACTGAATGTAAACTCAATTTGCGTCCAGATTTATTATAAAAATGTCAGCTTTGACTGAATGCTGTTCAGTCCTACATCAAACAATGCAGGAGAGATTGGAAAAAGGCCAGTTATCACCCAGCCAGGGTCACTAACATGACTGAGATTAAGCCAAAGCAATTTGCACAGCTACAAGAGTCTTGTGCAAATTTTATTTTCTCTCAGAAAGTACTATGCAAGCATCTCAGGGCCCTTCTGGCTGCAACAGGACACTTCAGGGAATACAAAGCAGCCCCCATGCACCAGCCGATGGAGATCCTGGCACCCATAGGCTGAGAGTGTCCAACAGGAATATAAACCTATCTGTGTGCAATCCATATAAATGCCACAATGTTGAGTGAGTCATTCATTTTTTTCTCAGAGAGCTAAAGATGCATTTCAAGGTGGATAGAAATGTGAGGCTGACAGGAATATGTGGTGGCCCACAGGTGAGTTTTGATCCAAGGCCAGTCAGAGGTCTGGTTGAACTGCATGATTATGCTAGGCACAAGGGATGGCTGGAGAGTGACAACTCACTTCAGTGTCATGAGAATTTTTGAGGTTCTGAAATCTGCTTTATTTTCCCATCACGATGGGATTTCCTAAATCACAATGCTTTTGAATGTTTTTGCAACAGGGGATTATGTCAAAACAGATTGAAAAGGTCATTCAGAAGATTGAAAAGGTCAGGTCTTTCAGGTCTTTCTCTATTTTTCCCCCTTTGTTTCCCTTTCTCATGGATATAACCAGACAGTCCACTTCAAACCTCACTAAAGCATAAAGGGAAAACACTGTCAAAATGAACATACAAGCACAAATGTCTTTTTCAGGAAAAATCTGCAAGTTGTCAAAAATACATTTTTTTAATCACGAAAACATTCTGCAACAATCCTAAGCATCTTTTCTTCCCAGACATCCCAGTGGGAGAAGAAATTAAGCCCATTTCTGTTAGCTCCTGCCCAAGAATATTATCTTCATCTCAAGGTCTGATCAGTGTCGGTTCATGAGGGTCATCGGATTTTCTGATTGCAAAAGCCAGAGTTGCCCCACAAGGGCATCAGCAGCAGAAAATCAGAGGAGCAGTGGCAGGAGCAGTGGCAGGATCTGTGTGAACAGAGAGACAATATTTCTTCATCACAGAAGTCACTGGAGTGGGATTTCTGGGCAAGGAAAATGTCTCATGTGGCTTGTTTCTATTTTGATAAGGGGAATGGGATTTAATTTCCATTCTCTGTAAACAAATAGTGATTTGCCCCAAACATATTAGCCTCCATTAATGACATCACTCCTCTAGGTAAAGGAAAAGCAAAACAGAAAACCTTTTATATTCCTTTACCAGTTTTTGAATCATCTAATCCAGAAGAATGCTATTATTTTCCTCTGAAGCCATTGGGCATGCTGAGGTAGAGAGCATAAACTGGTGGTGAGGTCCTGAGAAGACAAAAGCCCAAGTTAACTGTTGCCTTGCACATCCTTTCTGCTGCACAGGAGAATCTTCTTAGCCCATATTGCCAGTTGTCTTAGCCTAGGCGTTTCCAAGGAGGAAAGCGCAAGGCAAAGGGAAGGGAAGGACTCTCGTTACTGCTCAGCCTCGTTTGGCAAGAGGTGCCCATTGGAGCCGTGCTGGGGACAGGCAGCTTTCCCCAGCACCGTGGGGCAAGCTGCTCTCCCTGCTGACTGAAGGAGAGCCAGAGCACATGCAGCAAACCACCAAACGAAGCTAAAATAATCCCTGATGTTTTTGCTCCGTCTGCACCCTTCCAGGCCCCAAATGCTCAGGGACAAAAATCTTGAAATAAGGTAAGAGACAGCAAGATATACAGCTATATGCCTGATCCTACAAAATGCTGAGCACTGACAGTTCTCGTTGCTGGAATTTCATGTTAGAAAGCACAATAAATCAGATTTTTGATGTGGCTAATGCAAATAAATTGCTGTCTCATCTTCCCTTACCACTTCCGAGGGGCAGAACTCATTGATGAGGACTCAGCTCTCCTCTCGTCCTGTCTGTGCCTGCGTCTGTTTCATGCCAAACCTCCCCTGAGGGATGGGACAGGACATTTGCTCAGATCTGGCAGGGCTGGAACTGCCATCCCCACAGCCAGTAGAGCAACGTTCTTTCATTCAGTTCCTCGAACTTTTGGATTATTAAGGGGAAGGAACAGGGCGAGAGTCCCATGCCACGGAAACCTTTGTTTTGTTCTGAAAAGAGAGGCAGCAGCCTAAATTACTGCCAATTTCCATAAAGCCGTAGAAGTCTGGCAGCATCATCAGAATAGGATTCAGTCTGAGGCTCCTCAATATTCAGAGGGATGGGAAGATATGGAGTCGCCAGAGTAATCTGAAGCAGATGAGGAACGTTCTTGAGGCTCCTCTGATTAAAACTGCAAATCCTACAACCCTAACCCTAACCCCCGCCCTGTGGAAAGGGGAGATTAGCCTGGATCCCGGAACAGATAACTCTATCTATCTTCTTCTTAAGTTACATGTTAAAATTCAGTCTCCTCCCAGGAGACAGAGTGCACAGATATTGCTTTTTCTCTCACTCTAATTAGGAAAGTATAAGGAAGTAAACATTGCTGATTGCATAATAACTTGAATAGCAGAGCCGGCTGCCTTTGTGCTATCTGATTGCTTTATCAGCACGCTAAGCTTACCTACACAGCTAAGGAGGCTGAATGAAGGAGGCCTTTTCAACTCCTTGGGGGTTATGGTGTTTTTCAAGATGCTGTAGCAATCTGTTAGCTTCTCCCGTTTGCACCAGTGTAAATCTGCAGCAAGCTGGCTGCCTGCCCCGGCAGAGCGCCTGGGTGCCTGGACACCACCGGCTGGTTTGCTTCCTTTGGTCCTGCACATTCCTCCCGCCTCCCCCTTCCATCAACTTTCTGGTCATTAGGAGCAATTTTTTTTTAATGGGATTATTTTCTGCATGATCTGCACACACCAGAGGTGATTCTGATCTCACCGAGGCTCCTGATTCAGCCAAATCTTCACTTCCATAAAAGCCTGCTTTAATGTCAACAGGACTGGCTGTGAAGGCTGCTTTCTTGACTAGCCCCTCAGGCGGGAGCATCAGAGCTCAACACACCTAAGGGGATGCATTTACATCTTTTGGAATAAAAAGCCCACACTCTGCAGTCAGGGGCTGAGATGACTTACATCCTCCAGGGGCTGGAGCACAGGGAGACTTGTAACACGTGCAAAAGTCAGTGGGCTAAATGTTTAGATGCTTAAATGCAGCACGTGCTTGAACCCCTTCCCCTCTGAAGTCTTGCTGCAGTCTTTCACTCCATTAAGCCCCTAATGAATTTATTCCTAGTCCACACCTCAGTGGCAGGGGTATTAAGCCTCTATACACAACCGGCTGTGCAATTCAATACTGGAAAAAACAAAGAGCACGGCCCTTTTCCAGCTTCCACTGATGTCAAGGTTTTCTTTTCACAGCAAGACACATCCTTGATGAATTTCCCTCGCTCAACTTTTCAAGCCACTTCACAGACAAGTGAGGCTCAGCAGTGCCTCTGTAAAGGACCGCTGTTATTCAGAAGGAAAAGGACGATTTCCAAGGACCAGGTGGAAAATAGAGGAGCCCTCCTGATGAAGCCCAGCAAGGACTATGCCCCCAGCCACCAGGCAGGGACCCACTGCCTTTTCCTGGCAGAAACACACACCAGCTGCTCAGAAGAGCAAGCCCCACTGAGGAGCACCAGGATGAACCCTGCGCTTGTGAAACGATACTTTGCAACGCGGCTCCCAGTTGAGGAGCCAAGAGAAGACAACAAAGAAGTAGCCTGCACTAATGTGACACTTTTCTTTTGTCAGCCAGGCTCTGACTGTGCTCAGATAGAGACAATAATAACTTGATGTCATTTTGTTTCCAAACCAAACACGGATGAGACCTTTGAGATCAACTGGAAACCCTGCTGATCCCTTAAAACACATCCATGGGAGGAATACAAAGCATTATGGTAGCATTTATTTTGCACAGTATATCTATGTTTTGAGAAGAGGGGGTGCTCATTAACAGCACAAATGTACAAACATGTGTTTTCAAGCTATTAATATAATGGCTAATGTTAATGGAAATATAATAGAATGAAATGCTTTTAAAAGTATGGGATTTAGCACAGTCAGAAAAAAAAGACATTAATGAAATTTTAATGAGAAAATCAGCTTGCAGTAATTTTACAAGTAATGATCATTTCCATTACCTGAATAGCTTTGTCTTTGGTGGGATGCATTTGCAAGGTGTGCTCCTGAAGGCAGTGAACAATGCGTTACAGACCACAGCTGTGACAGTCCTGAGAAAGAAACATGTTTGGGGGTTTTACTGTCTGCCTGGAGGAAAGGCTAGAGCCTGGCCAGATCTTTTCCCCCGAGGAGAGGGGAAGGATCTTAGACATGCTTTGGCAATTGGCTGCCAGTCACCCATGATCTCATACCTTGGCTCTCTCAGTCTCTCCTTGGAGTCACCTACACTCCTCCTTGGAGATGGAGCTGAGGCTCTTGACTTAGGTAGTGCACTTCATTCTCTAGGATTGTGTGCCTATTTATTAAGCATCTAATTAGGCACCCAGTATAGACCCAATAAGACATCAGATCTTATTACTGCACACACATACACACACCTTTTAGATGTTTCTACTTTGCTATGAAGCAATCGAAGTTGAAGTTGGTCACCCTGATGAAGTTACTCACCTCTGTGACATGCCAGCACAGGGGGACTGTCACAGCTTTTCAGGAGTGAAAGCATTTGGAGAAGGGTTGGGAATAGGGAAGGGAAGAGTTAGGGAAGGGAAGGTTAGGGAAGGGTTTTGGAAACGGAAGAGATGTGATGGTGCTAATAAGGCTAGGAGGGCCAGTTTTCGCCTGGATCATAAGAGATTCATCTCCTCTAACTTGAGATGCCAACAGAGCAGCCGTCTCCACCTGAGCTAGCCACTCGCAGCTCCCTGTACTGTCCTTAGGGAGAAATGGGCACATTTAGCCTTTGACTCAGCTGACCTCTTTTGGACACTAGGAGGAGATGACTCACACCTTAAGGTGCCTATTTCTCTTCACAGAGGATGAAAGTGACCATCTCAGAGTCTGAGCTCTACTTCGCAAATGGCAAGATGAATCCATCCAGATGTAGTTAATCTGACAGAGGATCTGTCACAAGATCCTTCTGTGGTAAAGCCAAGTGTATATGCACACATCACTTTTTGCCACTGAGGTTCCCAAGGAGAGAGCAAGAGAGTCATATTTTCAGGGAAGGACCTGAGTCATTTCCGTCCTGTATACTGCAGTTGCAACTTAGATAGCTTGAGTCTGCCCTATCTCTCCCTATGGTGGAGTATCACTGCAGTCCTCTGCCTGGTTCATGTCTCCCTGAACTCAATGCAAATCACTGTTTGGGAAGCTATATCTAAGTAGCATAGTTAAAGTCATATACATCTTAAAGGACATAGCCTCAAAAAAGACATTTCTTGCCTTTCCCTGATTCTGATGTCTAAAATATCTTTTCATCCACTTCCAGTCCTGCAGCTGTTACAGAGAAATAATTTATTAATTAGGCAAATAATCTCTGGTCCCCCATAAAGTGCCGGATGATGGAAGAAAGCCAGTGGAGAAATCCCCTGTGGCAGAGAGCTCCTCCTGGCTCAAAGCTCCTGGTGCCAGCGACTGCTGGGATGAGATTCATAGATTTTAAGGCCAGGAGGGAGCTAACTGTCTAGTCTGAGCTCCTTCAAAGAATAAAGTGCCATTCGATTCCACTCAGTAATTCTTACACTGAGCTCAAAACTCCTTGCCAAGCTAGAGCATACATTTTAGAAAGACATCCAATTGCTTTCTGAGTTTGCCAGCAAGACTACAAGATGTGAGAGTATTCAGAAGTTGCGTTGCTATGGTGCCCTCTTTTTTAGTACTGGTCACACTTTGCAGCAAAAGTAAACTTAGGCTCTGTCAGACTTAAATGATTTGTTAATTTTATGTTCAGTGCTCTCTCCCCACTGTTACCACTTACTCAGATAAATGGTGTATAAGCACAGAATGTGGGCTCTGTACCTTGGCAGGCCAAAGTCCAAGCAGTATGCTATTACCTGAGTTTTTCTTTTTTATGTTTTTCTATTTTGGACTTAAAAAGGTTAAAATGAAAATTGGATGCTGAACCTTCATGCCTGAACTGCAATGATTGTAATACACCGAAATAGCTCTGACCACTTCAAAATTGTAATACCCATGAAATCAAGTGGACACCTCTAACATTCAGAAGTCGCCTGAGTGATTCTCCATTATTTTCTTTTCCCCAATGGATTCATTCTGTCATTTGGTTTTGTTTGTTTTCTTTCCAACACACTACGAAATTTAAAATTAAAGTTCTATTCTGAGGGGAGAGGAGTGGAGGAGATGTTATAATTTATCTATCTATCTGAGCTGCTAAAGTAGAAGGGAAAAGCAGCAACGATATTGTTTGTCACCTGCCCTTTAAACCAGAGTATATTACTCTGAAAGGTGTACCATATTGTAAGGAACCTTTAGTGCCATTTGCAACGTTGCTTCAAGCTTGGCTGCTTGCAACTTAATTTTTCCAACAATTTCTACCTAAAAGCAAATTGCTTATTAGGAAATAACATGGCAAACATGGATCATGCAGAAAAACTTCTTAGTGACAGAAGAACATTCAGTCATGAAAGTGCACTGAAATTGTGGGGTCTTACAGAGCTCTCACCTTGCAATGCAC
The DNA here is from genome assembly GCF_036417845.1 of Apteryx mantelli. Classification (NCBI taxonomy): domain Eukaryota; kingdom Metazoa; phylum Chordata; class Aves; order Apterygiformes; family Apterygidae; genus Apteryx; species Apteryx mantelli. Next base: position 34,060,235 of record NC_089978.1, read on the forward strand.
GCAGAACCAAAGTGATCAAGCAATGTATGACTGAATCACACCAATTTTCTTGGTATTTCTCCTGTTAATTTTATTTTAGTGAAATGTAATCTCACAGGATTTCATTTTAGTCATTGTCATACATAACACAAAAATGGATTGTTAAAATCTGTCTTTTTTTTTTTTTTTTTAATTTCACCAGCTGAATTTCTTGTGGCATGAACTTGTTTGCTTTAGGTCCTGGTTTAGCAGAGTACTTAAACATGCACTTAATACTTAATGGGGCATTAGTAGAATGGTTTGTAAACATTTGCAGGTTGGAAAGAGCATGTCTGATCTAAATCTGTCTCTATAGTGATGGGAAACAAATGGAAACAGAACCTAATCAATTTTTGGCTGTCCATAGCTTTTCTTTAAGTGAAAAGCTGTACTTTTGACCCATAAATCTCATTATACTGTGAGTGAGAGATCTCTCACCTAGCTTTATTGTTTGAAATGTAGATGTTTGCTTCTAAACCAACTGTGTCTGTCTTTATAGCCAAGGAAATAAGGGCTTCTGCGGTGCAGTCACCAATCGCTGTGCTATATGCGTTCATTGCGGGCATCTGTGCTACACCCAGTCCTCCCCACACAGCCATGGAGAGTGTAGACACCAGCACTGGGGACATCTGCAGCTGGCAAGATGTATCCCAACAACCTTCCTCAAGGATAAACCTACTTTTTTCTTGAAACTAGAAACCCCTAGATTTTCAGCTTTAAACTCAAACGGCTGATTTCTTTTTTCAGTGAAAAATTAAAGCTGTTTGGTGATAATGGGGACACTTCTTCCTTCTTAGCCCATCTGAAAAAGGCAGGTAATCAGATCAAGTTGTTCAGCTCACAGGATTTATTTGTGTTTGCAGCATACTCTGAAGCTTCAAAGTGCCACGTAAGTATTATTGGATCCATGTTTTAAAGACTGTCCATCATAAGCCTTTTTGCTGCATACTTGAGCTTATTGTTGTCCTTTGTAAACATCCATGAAATTTCTCTTGTGAGAAGTCATTACTTGTTCATTCCAATACCCCTTTAAAGAGTAAGAATAAGCTATATGCACATACACATACATATTTACACATATATATATATTTTAAAAAGCTTGGCATTATCTTGGAAATAGATAATCCCAAAAAGAATTAACTGGGCATGAATTGTGCCTCTTCACCTTCATTTTACCTCCAATATTTACATATGCACAAGAGGCTTGTTTTCAATGTCTCTGCCTGCGTTAGTGACACCTCAGCCTGTTACTACATAGATATTCGATGGCGAAGTCACAGCGCTGAGGAAGCGAGAGGATTACTGTCTCCCTGAGTGACTGGGACAGTCACCGTCTGACTGCAGCAGGTCCTGGAGTATTTACTGAGCGCACATGCTGTTTAGCTTAATAGCAGGACAGCCAGAGGCCAGACAGAAAACAAAGCAATAGCGATAGATGAATAATCTGCCAGGAAACAAGGTCATTCAAGACCTTGGGCTTGAGCTCTCAGTGAAGCAGCCCAAGTCCCAGGACTCATTTCTCTAAGGCTGGAGCAGAGCGTGAAGAAGTGCACCGAGCAGCTCAGTCATTCTCTGAAGACTGAGACACAGTCGTCAGGGAGCCAGATCTCCTGGTCTACTTCCAGGGCAAGTTGAACCCCATTGTAAGATAGGCAGGTCTTCAGACCTTTTTGCTTGCATTAAAATCCCTTTCTTCTTATGTTTAATTTCTGCTGTTCAAACTGAGGAACACTTCAGCTGAAGCTAGCTGGCTGCTCTCAATATTCCTGTGACTGGAGATATCTTTTGTCAAACCAGTGCAAAAAAAATTTGGATAATTGCCTTTCACTCTCTGCTTTCACCCCATCTCTCTGAGAGCAAGGGTGCTGCTGCCTGACCCTCTGCTACAGCCATGGGTTACATGGGAATAAATCCTGGGGATGGCCAGTGGTTCCCTCTTACTCCTCTCCCTTTCTCTGCCTCCTTTCTCTGTTAAAATATATGTTCCTCTCCAGCAAAGTAGTGGAGGAGAAACAAGCTGTTATTGTGTCTTGTTATGAATGGGAGGCTTGGGGGTTCTCTAAGAAGGGAGTGGATGAGGTAAAGGATTTGAGAGTTGCTGGTGGAGAGTGGAGGAGAAGTATTTTGAAGGTTGTAATCCATAGAACAGGGGGTTGTCATCATGTCCTTCACCAAAATTCCCTCTTCCTGACATATCCTGAAAAATTGCTTCATGTAGGACCAGAAATAACATGTCTTTCACTTTTAGGAGGAAAGGGTCTCTAGAATCCATACGGGATCTCAGTACATCAATTTTCCTAATGTAGAAGTCTCCCTTTTAACGGAGAACTCAGCTGGGTACAGATAACCACGAGGGACTTCAACCATACCTGGCCAGGGACAGAAACCAACTGTTGTGAGCATCTGTTTAGAGAAAATAGTGCAGCTCCATGTCTAAGTGAGTCTGTCCTGCTGAGATGTAAGAAAGAAGTTTCAAAGCAGAAAGATGGTCTCACTAGTGCCATACAGTCCTGTACCACTATGCTTCTGCACTTCTGAACCACAGCAACCTCATGTTTCACTTCGCTGATGGCACCCAACCCTACAGACTAGCCTCAAGTTGCAGTGATAGCAATCAGGGAGCTAAATTGCTAAGGGGAAGCATTTCAAAAGGGGTCTGGCTTGGCCCTCTCCTTTTTGTTTGGTGACACTTTTTGCATGTAAAACTGCACCTCCATTTTTGCACTTGCAAAACACCTCTCTGTGTCTTTGCATCTCTCCCTGCTCTCCTTTACCTCATCAAATAGCTGGAAGTGGCATCAATTTTATCTGAGCTTGCATTTCAATTCCAGGTGGAAAGTGTCTGTGCAAAATGCAAGACTGACCTTCTGAAAATGAGGCCCTGAATTACTCCTCTCTTGTATTTAACTTCCGATTTACCATATGGTAGAGAGATAAATTAGATAGGTTAATTAGAAAGCCATGGAATTCTGTTCATCATTATGCTATGCAATCATAGATACATATCGCCTATAGGACTCTGAATATGCTGACATGTTGTCTTTTCTGCATGCCAGCTTAACGGCATCTCCATCACAGTAAAGAAGCGGGAGGGGGAGATGGTTGGAGTAGCCAAGCAAATCATGAAAAACAACCAGCTAAATTGAGTGCTTTCTAATCTAATGCATTTAAGTCATACTCAATAAAGCTTGCCAATGATCCCTGGCCTCTCTGCTGCAAAGATCACAGAGGCATCTGATTAGAAAAACGTACATCTTCTAAAAATCCTCTTTTAGAAAGATTTTCATTCTGGACAGCCAACACATGATTTGGGAAGAGCCTTTTGCAAGTGTGGGGTGTAGGGGGCCTTCACCAAACTTATCCAGCCCTGGGAGTCCTACAGAAGCCTGTCTTACCCTGCTCTCTGCCTGCTGCAAGATGCCCTGCCAAAAGTAAATAAGTGAAACAATTCCTGCATTCAAATCATTTTCTGAAACAACTTCTGGACTGTGAAATCCAAACCTAGTTTTAGACACAAGCAATAGTAGTCACAGGTCCAAGTGTCCCCAGGAATCTGGCCCATCAGCAACATATATACTTCACATTACATGACCTACAATAACTTGTCTGAGGTAAATCTCTTGGGGGTTGGGAAGTGAGAGTGAGCAAGGTTTTGAAAAGAGATTAGGAATATAGTGAGGAAAAGGACAGCCATGCTGTCACAGCATGGGCAGAGGGGCTGACCAAATTTGAGGTGGGTTGTCAGAAGGGGAGTCACATGGATTTTTTGTAAGATTCATTTAAGTTTTGTGTCTGAATCTTGTGAAAGCCAGACCAAATGAAATCTTGATTATATGTTGTAAAAGAGTACAGATCTTGCAACACGTTGTTTGTTTGTGGCTGTTTATTTGCTTGGGGAAGAACGACTCCATGGACTGTTTACATCCACTCTGTATTTGCGTTTACTCACTCCCAAGAGGAGCCCAGGTTCTCCACTTACAGAATAGCTGCTGTCAGTGCCAGAAAACAGTATTTTGGGGGGGCAGCCTTGGGCAACCTAATGCTCCACTGCAGGCTCTGGTGATGTTCTCTAGCAGGGTCACTCAGTGCCTTGCTCCTTTCCCAGCACATCAGCCTGAATAATGGGGTAAATGAGATGTTTGCCCTTTTGGAGGTGGGTTGCATTTGTGTGTTGTGTTTCATATACGGTATGGGAGCCAAGAAACCTGTCAGGGTCTTTCAGACTATTTGGGGATCAAGTCCCAAATGCTTCCTCCCTGGAAAGGACCCAGCTGTACACCCAAGCTTAGCTATTGAGTGCAGCTTTAGTTGCAGCGGCGATGTTCAATGCACCTTCCACTGTTACAGCCCAGCTTCCCCAAACCACCGCTGTCTTTGCCACCTGGAAGCATTAGAGGACATGTGAGGTATAAAATGTTGCTGTTCAAGACATATCCACAGATTTAGTGGCAGAAGAACCAATTCACATGGGGGAAAAGGGTGGATTGATATGCAAGAAGAGATCCAAACTGGCCTCCCTCACCTCAGCCAGCAATGGGCAGGAGGGCAATGCAGAATAAAATAAAGCACAGGGTTCCTTCCTACCATGTCCGCTTAAGAGGTCACTCTCACTCCTTCAGAGCTCCAACTCTGCCCTCTGCTTGCTCACGCTCGGGCTGGCAGGGTGAGATAACCTTCTTTTTCTAGTCTGACTAGTCTCACTTTGCTGCCAGCTGAGCCCCCACTCAGGTTCCACCACCTCTCCAGGGGGGATCTCACCAAACTGGTACTTCTGGGCAGCCACCTTTTCACTGGGCCCAGGAGGCATGCTGAGGACCGTAAGATGAGCAAAGCCGCATGGCCCAGGACTCTTCGCCCTGCACCCACACCACCTGGAAATCCGCATGAAGAAGAAAGCGTAAAGGTAGCTGTGAAGGTGCAGGGAAGATGTACAGTCAAAGAGCTTTGTCGCTTCATGCTGATGCAGATGAAGAGCCCTTAATATCGGACAGGATTTTTCAGTTGGAGCTACAGCCCCCATGTCCTCACACTTTCTCTGGAAAATTGGACAGGAATGAGGACATGACTGGTAATATTTGATACCTGGAGAACCATTCAGTTGCCTAGGATTTGCAAATATGTTTAAACTGAGCAACAATCCAGTCTTGAAACTTGCTGCCAGACGCTGTTTTTATTTGCTCTGGTTAAAAGGTTTCAATGCAGCATTAATGTACACTGGTTTTACTGGGAATCAGACTGTAAACTTTAGTGCAGCATATGGTATTTTGTTGTACTAAGGATTACGTATTTACAGGCATGCAATTTTATGCCTAAGGCTAGCTTCCTTCAAGCAGTAGTGGTTTGCACATATGGTGCAGATTTCCTATAAACAAAGAGCTTAAATGAAATAGCAGAGCACTGGCAGGTTGTACCAAAGTCTGATAGTACCTTAAAGAATTGCAATTTCTCCCTTGCTTGTTTCATCTTGGAGGCACGCAGCAATGCACTACCTCTAACCATTACCTACAGTGTGTCCCACAGAAAATACCTTTTCCATTCTGTTTATGGAATTAAACTAGCACTGCTATAATTCTTACTTTACGATGTTAGAGAATATATAAGGAACCTGTTTCTGATCTCCAGCTGATGCAGATGCACAGTACTTCCAGTATAAGTGAAATCTGCTCCAATCTTGGACCTGCTTCTTTGTCAAATGCTCTTTCACAGTGCTCATGAAGTCTCTGATTATTTAAAATAGTTAAAAATAGCTACGGGTTAAGAGCACCTGAACCTTTTCTTACTCTTCCAAGAGTAATTTAGAAAACCTGACAGGGTTCATCATTCTATTCCTGATCAGTATAATCTTTTACAATGTTGTCAGTTGAATACCAGCTAGATCAAGGGAAGATGACTACCCACAAGTAAGCTGTTGAAATAAAAAGCCATTAAGCAAAAGGCTTAGACATAATTTAGTGCTGATCTTCATCAGCTGAAATGTTTTTAGATTTTAAGTGAAATCATGAGCTATAATTATTAGTGATCTCTGAGACAGCTATCAGAGAAAGCATTTTTTGCATAATGCAAGCAGCACAATCACGAATGGAAACACTGTAAGTCTCAAACAATCAGGCAAGGTCCCTTTGTTATAATTAAATGTTATAGCCTTCTTTGCTTCTTCAAATGTGCTTTGCACTTTGTACTTTGGCATCCTCATAACACCACCCCATCACTATTTATGGTACAATCACATCTGCCACAACAATGGAGGTTTCAAAAATGTTTTACCTGACTTTTAACAGATGGATGTTAATGGGATATTTATTTACAGAATAAAATTAAATCGAAGCTGAATCTTAATACACAATTTACATAATCAGCTTTGTTCTGAGCTGGTGAGCTGTTTTCCCCAGCACTTGGGACCCTTCAGTCACAGCTGCATCAAAGAAAGAGCCACTGAGAATGGAGATTAAACAATTTCCTAAAGCTAGAAATCTTGATGAGAATCTATTATTCCATATTAGAATCCCATAATTTCTCCAGACACTGCCATAAGATCAAAGATGTATGTTAGAGCTTTGGCATAGCCCAAGATCAAAAGAAAGAGATGTTCAGTTTGCATTTAGAAAACATTTCTGTCAATTATACTTTTCTAAAAATGGAAAGTTTGGAGAGTTTATCTTACGCGTCCAAAACAACAACAAAGCCTATTAACCTGGCAGCACAGAAAGGCTGAAAAGTTAAAGTGAACATATTTACAACAAGTTTGATGAGATCTGGTTGTGTCATTTGTGCAGTACAAACCCAATCCTCCATCCTGTTATGCTTAGTTCAGCTAGAGTTTTGCCACTGGCTTCCAGGAGTGCAGGATCAAACTAATAGACTCAATGATGAAAAACCACTCAGTGGTTAAATCAGCAAGCCCACAGCAGCCAAGGCTGCGTGAATGGTGGTGAACAGCCAGGATCAGGTTCGGATCTCACCCCCACAGGTCTGCGGTACCACGTTGCTTTCAGAGTGGCTGGTGCAAGAATTGGTCAGGGGCAGCCTGGTCGGTCGAGAGGCTGGGGAGCTGATTTCGGATTCAAGAAATGAGTCTTTGCTGCTTGACTCCAACAAGAGTGAACTAAGTAACCTCAGCCAAGTGGCTTATCCTTCCCCCACCTCACTTTGCTTCTGTACCACAAACCTGGCACTTTCCCACTTCCCTGGGGTGTTGGCTGGGTAAATACACTAACGGATGAGACCATCGCTCAGGCTCAGACTCTTGCCACCTAATCTTAGCTGCTCCAGGCTCTCTCTGCAGTCAGTGGGAAAAGACAGGCACCCCTGGAGAGTGATTCATCCCCTCTAAGATCTGAATTGCTCTCTGAGAAGACTGTCTCTCTCCATCAGTAGCAGAAGCAGCCTCAGGTGGCTGTGTGCCTAGATTAGTACTCTCATTTAAGCGCCTCCACTTAGGCAGGATGAATCTGGGCTTTGGAAAACACAGTAGTGTGTTTTCTATCAGATAGACAGCTGTTTGCCCTAAAACCAGTGAATGGCCTCTGTAGGTAACAATTTCTTCACACAGCTTATAGCACAGAATTGCTCAGCCCCATTCTTTGCCTCTCACCGGATAGTGGAAGCTGCATGAACATTGCAAGAAGTCCACTTCTAAATTTGAAAGTCAAAAAGAAAGACAACCGAGGATTTTTACCCTGATTCAGCCTAAAGTTTAAGTGAATGAGTTCCACCATATCGTGCATTTAAAAGTACTTTCGTGGCTAATTCTGAGCTGAATTGGGACCTACATTGGGAAGATTAGACGGGGCTGCTGAGAACCCAGACAGCCAGCACCACGACAGAGAGGGTGGGGTTTGCCTGTGCCACAGCTTTCAAAGCACATCCTCTACTTCATCAAATCACAAGCAAAACTCTGGGAACTCTGCCTTCAATAGGAACAGGAGCAAGCCAGGGGTCAGAGAGAAAGCTCAAAACACTTTGAACAAATTGCTAAACTGCCTTTTAGGGAGGGGTTGCTGAGACAAGTGCAAAAGGACAATCTGGGTGCTATATGAAGACAGTACAAAACCAATTGTATTAGACTACCTAATAAGAAATGAGAACAGGAAAGTCAGCATTTGCACAGAGCCCAGCTACAGGCAATAATCCAATTCACAGGGAAGCAAGAGGCTGATGGTGACCTTGCCAAAAACTCAGCTTTCCAAATATAGTACTGACAAATGAGTAGTGTAAAAATAAGTGCTAATCAGCAACAATAAGGAGAGAGAGAGACAGAGAGTTCGTCTTTCTTTGCAAAAGGTAGATCACGCAGCATAAGTATGACATCTGTCCATTTCAAAACAGAATAGTTATCAGTTTCCAGGAACTTGCAAATCGGTGAACGTCCTAGGCACCACTAAAATAACAAAAAATGAAGCTTGCCCTATTTTTCCCAAATCTGCCTTAATCTTATCTTAATGAGTTGTTCCTGCAAACACCTATCGCCATATTTTTCCACCATTCGTGCTATACATAGGCTGCAAGAGCTGGCCCAGCCCTCCTCAGCAACACCCACTCTGAGAGGCGAGGCAGGACAGAGACCTGTAGGATGCTGTGATGGTACCATCGAGGACAAGGAGAAGTAGCTGATGCCACTAGCTGGGAGCACAGAGCAAAGCAGAAAATGGGCACCACTTAGGACTGTCCCCATACAGTCCTGTGACACTTTGCAGGTGGTTCAGCCAAGTATCACCATCCATGCTCTCAACTTTGGATAACAGACCGAGCAATACTCATGAGCATCTGCTTTTCTCCCATCATCAAGAAATGATCCTCCATAGTAGCCCTCAGCTCTGTCCAGTCTGTAACCAAACATGAGAAGATTAGAGATTTGTTACGGTTCTCCACAAGATTAGGCACTGAACATAATTACTGCCCAGCACAAGCACTGCTATCTCAGTACACAACAGACTCAAGCAACCTTTAAAGCATGAGTCACTTCAATCTCTCTATGGAAGATGCTAACAATGTATACCAGATCTAGACTTGTTATAATCATGAAGTTCACAGATCCAAAGCAGTGATCAAAGAGCAAAGAGCTCAGAAAAACAAATTCCCCCAGGAACATCATTACCATTCAGGAGAAGTAACATTTTCCCCTGTTTTTCCTAACTTTCTCTGCAAGTGTTCCTGTGAGTTAAGCTCTTCCCAGAATAACTCAGTTTTATTCACAAAGTAATAATTTTCCCTCACAATGGAGAGATCTGAGTCAGCTACTGAATGAAGGCATCTCATATAAAGCAAACCCACAGTCTGAGGCTCGCAGCACAAGCTCCTGAGCTCAACGCGACTTCCCCACGCCTCCCTTGTAACCTGGTGACATGCCTCTTCTGCCAGGACTATCGCGAGATCATCACTCAGAGTGCAGGATATATCCCTTCTCACTCATGCAGCTCCAAACCAAATGCCTATTTGGTAGCTAACCACCTCGATGGTAATTATATAGGCAATAAACAGGAACTTCCAGCTGGTGACTCAGCTCATCCTAAAATGGATATCAAAGATAGGTCAGATAAATCACAGCTTGAAGGTTCCTGTTTCTTTCTACAGACTAGAAAGGCAGCCTCGGGGGACTAGTGCAGATCTGGATGTCTAGCCCTGGACACCTAAGGTTAGGTGAGATGAACACTCCCGGATGCCTGTCAGGGAGCTGCACGCCCACATTTCTTTTCTCCCTATGTACGGGGATACAGTAGGAGTCAGTGTCCATGTCACTGGCAAACGAGCAGTTTATTTCTTCAAACAGGACACTAATCAGTTTGTTACAATAGGAAAACCTGACCAAAGCTACTGACACTATCACTGCTGCTCTCTGCAGCTCTGCAACAGGATCTTCACAAGCCCCCTCCTGCATGTTTTAACAAATATTACATCGAAACATAGTGAGCGAGACAGCTAGGAGAAAAGGAGTGTGTCTGAAGGCACAGAAGCATAAACATGTTCCCACCATGGGACTGAGGTATTTAGCTACATTTATTTATAATCCTGTCATTAAGTGGGAGCAACTTACTCTCTGCACATCCTTTTATTAATGGCTGTTCTCCCAGTTTCTCTTTTCTCCTCATTCTGATGCACTCAGCACTCCTCCACCTGCATTCCTGAGAGCTAACCCTTTACCTTTATCCATGAGAGATTTGCCTCAACTTCTTGAAGCCCTGAAAGCAGAAGAAAATACTCCACACTTTAAGCTTCTGAAATAAACAGTCATTACTGGTATTTGTCCTGGTGCAGTCTGAGTGAAATGCAAGGTGAAAGATAATTCATCCTTTAAGTAATTTGGTGCCAAATCACTTAGAGACCTGTAAACTATAGTGACAAGATGTTTCTTGGGTCCTGTTGCAAGAGGTAAACCTCACTGAAACCTTTCCTTTGCTTTACAGTACTGCTCCCTACAATTACACTGCAGCAATCTCCTTGCGGCTGTCTTAGATTACCTGAAGATTCCAATATTCTGTCTGAAAGATTATGACAAATTGCTCTGTAGCAGGGATGTCCAACACAGAGAGGAAAATACATTCACAGACACACTGGCCACACCAGTTGGAACTCGATACAATTTTTAAACATCAGCATATCAATAGGTTGTCTGTCTCCTGTGTCAGCAGACCACTTCAGACTGGCATGTCCCTTCAGACTGTAAGCAGATATGCAGCCAAGTACCAACTTAAGCTGTGGAACAGCCATCAAAATACTACTTTTGGCAGGCTACTTGCTTGCTACGGAGTATCTGAAAACCTGCATTGTTTGACAGTTCAAGAAACTAGGAGGGACCTCACTGCTCTGTGCAGAGGATGTGGACCTGCTGTCTGATCCATTCACTTCTGTGACCCCACTGTGATGCCTGGGATGAGAGATCCTCCCTTATTCATCAGCACTTTGAGACATGAGGGCTGGAGTATGTCCATGGATTATTGTGACATGGCAATAGAGGGGCGTCCGGGATTCTTTCGGATTCCGAGGTTGGTTGTACTGAACTCGAGAGATCATCATTTGTCAAGTGTGAGAATTTATTAAAAATGAGAGGTTATAACAAAGCTAAAAGTATAGTAAAGCTAGAAATACAACAGAACTGAAAATATATATATACACATCAGAGGTCTACAGTTAAATCAATGGGTGCACGATACAACAACCGCTCTCCCCCTTTCCTTGAGGGCCATCCCCCCCAGTATAGTCTTCCCCGGATTCTCAAGCAACAGGTGCACAGTACAGTGACTGCTCTCACCCTTTAAGGGCCACCCTTCTGGTATAGTTTTCCCTGGTTTCTCCTCACCACGCTGTTGACATCAGGGGTGTCCCTGCTGACGGGTGGGTCCTCGAGTCCACAGGCCAGCTGACCATGGGGCCAAGTCCACAACAAACGTATGTGGCTAACTCTCTTTTGTAGCCAGTCAAAACAATGCCAGCCCACAGTCATACAAAAGCTGTGTGGCTCTAGTCAATAACGGTGTGCATATCAACAGGTAACCCAGTGCTCAGCCCACAGCTCTGCTGGGCCGGTAACAACGTGCCCATTAACAGATTGTTCTCTGGGGAATGGTTCCACAGCACCAAGATGTTTATGGTGTGGGTCTGCGACTTCTCCTTTGTTTGGACTTGTCAATCATGGGGCCGTTAAAGGGTGTGCCCCCAGACTTCAGGAACCCCACAGTGTGGTGGCTCTGGCCGTGCTGCACCCAGGGTTCATTAACTCTTGGGGAGCACCCCAGAGCAAACTCCTCTTCTATGGGCTGCACCATCCAGAGTCCCATGCTTGCCTGTGTGGCACCTGTCAGTTGTGAGCTGGGACCAACTTTTCTTGCTGTAATCCGCTTGTGTTCTTCTTCTTCCCCTCCCAGGCTATAGCTGCATATGACAGTTCATCTACGAGAAACGGGCCATTGTCCCTGGAAATAGCATCCCTTACAGCCTAAGCAACCATATGGAGTGGGACATCTCTTTCCTTTCTCCCCCCAGATGAGAGTATCACAGCTGTGGGCATACCTGTGACCTGCCTTCACTATTTCTGGGCCTGTATCCCGAAGGCAGGGCCTGATGTTGTGAGCCTTCGGTTAATGGGCCTGTTCTACTGAAAGAAGATAATGATGAGTTGTAGCTGTCCCATCATTTAGTCTGTAAGCAAGACATGTCAACTTCTAAGCTGTGCAAGATGCAAAAATAAAACTGAAGAAAGGGCACAGAGATGGGACTGCTGAGTTGATGTCAGTGAGCAACAATTTGAGACAAAGAAGGGAAATCATCAAACATTCAGAGAAAAAGGCTCTGCAAGGACAAGATGTAAAAATTCTAAGAGAAGAAGCAGCAAGACCAAGCAGCAGAGGAGACACTTCTCCACCTGCCCAATAACTGTCTGGTCAACAGGACCCACTGGGTGACTGAGCAGGGCTGGTACGAGTATTATTGCTTAGCCTTGTAGCATGCTTATCCCAGCCCATTCCTGTGCATCTGGTGATAAGTTACTATGGTATGTATGGTCCTGCTTTCAAGTGTCCATGTCCAATGGAAGATGACTGAATAAAACTGACCCAAGGCCTGAGGATGATCCTGATGTCTGGCCAAGATCCTGGATGTTTACTCCTTAGAAATAGCCTGCCAGCCTGTCTCCATGTCAGTGGAGCACCCTGAGGAATAGGACAAAGATGGAAAGAGCAGGCATAAGAGACCTTCCTTAGTTTATGTAAGTCCTTTGGGAAGAGGAGATATTGGCAGTCAAGGTTCTCATAAAGAGAAAGAGTCAGGAGACAAGATACCCTTTATCACCAGCAGAAAACAAAAACTGTTGGGACTTGCTCTCCTCACTCACCCACACAGTAGGCAAAAAAGCAATGACCTCAACATCCTAGAGCCCTTCAAAAAATGCAACAGACACCAGACAGTGCTGCCTTACTTGCATTAGGAGATGCCATAGAAATAACAGTAAAATCTATATGTTCCTGAGATTTTGCACCCATCTTGTTCTTTTACTATCTTTATAACACTCAGAAGGCTATGGAGAATCAGAAAATTTGGCCAGGACGTCACTAACCCTCTTGTTTTCAGAAAGACAGTTCAGACTTGCAAAACTTCCAGGGGCTTCTGCTGCACAGGGAAGGCCATTAACATTTCCCTTGTATTGTGATACGACCAAAAATAGCAGGTCTTTTCCAGGCTAGAGTGTTATTAGCTCCATAACTACACATGATTCTTTGCAAAGACAAGCCAACTTCCTGGCCACAAAGATAAGCTGGTCCAAAAAGACCACTAAAGTCATTAGGCATTTTCCTTTTAGGAGTGAGTTATAAATAAGACACTGAGCAGTCATTTTGGGTCCAATTTATTATCTCACTTGAAATCAGTAAGATTATTCAAGTGTACCAAAAACAAGGCCATTTGAGAAGGATTTAACCTAATTAAGGTACAAAATGATGTGGGTAATTTACAAATAACTGAGGCAGAAGGGGATGTGATTGCTGGACAGTGATATTTGTTTTATGGTACTGTTATACTCTGAAGCAAGAAATGGATTCTTTTCTGAGGAAGATTTTTAAATAACAGAAAGAGACAATAAGTTAAGTGGGAATGAAGGAGTAGGAAAAGGAAGCAGCAAGAATAGAGTAGGGGGCCAATTTTAGTGGAGAAGAGTATCCTCAAGAACTGCAGTAAGTAAATGCCTTAGTCGGTTTCAACAGAACACTTAATATTTCCATTTTGAAAAAATCCTGGGCAGTTTTTATAGAAAACTCTTTTCATGTAATTTTACTGTTTTTCCTTAACTGTAAATATTTCATTACAGCTGTGCTAGTATACAGTGCTTCATTGGACAGGTAGTTTGGTTTTCTGTGTCCCATTCTCTTTCATTGTCCTGTCTCCTCTGTGAGGCTGTTTTCCATGATTCACTGCTTAGCCTATATGAGAAAGGCAAGGCTGGTGCAACGCAGAAGACATAGTTCAGCCACTGAGCTTGGCCAACCTAAGGAAAGGGACCACCAGGGATCTGAACTCAGCTACCAGCTGGAATGCTGGTTTTCAGGAAGTGCCTATCCCTCTGATAAGTATGGCCATTGCAAGGTACCTCAAATTAAGTGAGAAAAGCATGAATTATCTGTTGAAAATGTAGCCTTAATATTAGAAACTTTTAAAAAATGCTGAAAAGCATGTTTTTCTGGCACTAGGCAAATTCATGACAGTTACCCACTCCCATGTTATCAGAAGGGGAAATGCATCCAAGTGATATAAGAAAGTTTCATAATAACACAATGTTCACCAGCTGTTTTTTTTTCTTCAGACTCCACTGGGATTTTATTGAGTTCCCTGAAACAAGGAGAGATGCTTTACAGGAAATTGAACCAGCAGGTTTAGCTCCAAGCTTCACATCTCTCCAAGCTGATACTCACTTTCCAGTATCTGTCCTGCTTCTTTGTACACTGGGGAAGTGATGGCATTGAGCTCTTTTTGCAACATTTCCATTTGGGCCATAATGTCTGACACAGAGTTTTTCACAGCATTCAACTGCAGCCTCAATTTATTGTTCTCTTCTTGGAAGACTTTGTTCTCCTCCTGGAGAATCTGAATATTCTTTTTCTCTCCAGAGAGAATATAGTCCTCTTTCAGGAAGACCTGGAGGGCTTGGTATAAGTTCTGGATGGCCTGACCAATTGCATACTCACCCTGCACGGCTGGGGCACTCTTCTTCTCATTCTGAGTTGGAGTGGAGCTCCCCACTTTGTGTTCCTGATAGGGGGCAGGGCCAGGGTTACCTTCTTCTGGATCTGTGACAGTTTGTGTGTCTTTCTGAAGAACTGAGCTTGCATCTTTGCTCTCTTCATGGACTGCAATGGCTTTTTTGTTTTTCCAGATGATGGGGAAAGCTTTATTCTCCTGCCGGAAGATCTCTAAAGCACTATTCTTTTCCCGAACAATCTGAAGAGCTTTGTTGTCTTGGTTGACCTGAAAGCCTATGTTGCTCTCTGGGAAGACTGGGAATGACTTCTTTTCCTTCTGGAGGCCCTGCTGAATAGTGTCATCATAAATGACCTTGACAGTTTTATTCTGTGCCTGGAGGCATTGAAGAGCCTTGTTTTCTTTCCAGAGCATGCTGTTTTCAATCCAAAGAGCTTTGTTTTCCTCCCAGAGCACTCTGTTCTCCTCCCAGATACTCCATTCATTATTTGTCTTCTTGCTAAAGTGTTTCTCATGGGAAGCAAAGGGTGGCTGATGGTAGATTTCATTCACCCATTTACCATCAATGAAGATAAATGTCTCATCACTCAGTTTCACCCGTGGGGTGATACAATCTACGTCAGTCTTTGCACATTGCATGCTGTGGTTCATCAGATCGCAAGCAGACATGGACTTTCTTTAATAAACTGAGTAAGTCTGTGTGAAAAGACTTTCTCCAGGACTTCCACGAGAGGCCATTCTCCAGTGGTAGATGACCCGGGGGTTTTGGAGAAGCTTTTTCAGGACTGATAGAAGATGGAATACAAATGCACAGAATTACTGATAAAATTCAAGGTCAAAATTAAATACATTAGGTGACAGAAACTAACAATAAATTAGTCCCCACAGTCAACTGTGTTGCCACCTTGATACTGGAAGGTAGAGAATACACTAGAAAATGGCTTTTGAATATCTCCAAGGATAGAGAATAAATAAATTAATTAATTAAAAGAAATTATGAGTCTGGAGCCAAGTTTTCAAAGATGCCTAGTAAGACATTTTTAAGGGATGAAAAAAATGCCATTACCTTTGAAACTGGCCCTAAGAGCAGCTTTTTCTGGTGGATGTTCAGTAACCTTTGCTAACAGGAGGCCACAAAAATTTGATGGCAGCTGTGCTTTTTAATCTTAAAATCAACAGAACCATGAATAGGAAGAACACAGAATGATACAGTATGCACAGATAATCAAAAATCTAAACCACAGCACTGGGACATCAGGACTGGGAGAGCTCTGTTGCTCTTCACATGTTCTTCTGACAGGTTCCCATCAGCATGTTCCAAACACTGTCGCACCCCATATATAATTCTCCATCTTTCCTTCTCATTTCTCCCCAGTGCCTCTTTTCTTTATATCCTTTGATAGCTCCATTACTTTTCTCTCATTCTAGACTTGCAATAGCAATGTCTCGTTTGTTTTTTACAGTCCTCCTGCCTCTTTCTCATATCACCAGAAAACCCATCTCTTTAAAACCCACCCCGCTAGGTTGTACCTCCAATTCTTCGCATTTCAGTCACAGAAAACTCAGACTCATCTGCTCAATACCCTTCTTTTGTTTGTTCTGCCCAAAATGCTGCTGCCCAAATCATCTTCTCGTCATAAATAAACCTGGACAAATGTAGGATTTCTGTCTCTTTTCATGAATGGAAAATACAAAAGTAAGTCTTGTTTTCTGCAGTTCTTATCAAAATAAAATATGTGTTCTTGTAAAAATAAAATGCATGCAATTTTCAAGATGAGATGAGGTTGAATTGTTTTTATAATAAACTTGTTTGATTTTTTTGTGTGTGTTTTTTTAACCTATATCTCTGCAATGTGCCTTTTTCTAATTAAAAAAAAAAGAGGTTGGCAGCCAAATTTCACCTGGATTTACCCTCTTCCTCCAGATCCCCCTAAATATCCAGAAAAGAAATGGAAAATAAGGGGTATTGTGAGCCAAGACCCACCTGCCACTGAGTAGCTTGGGTAGGCAGCTAGAGTTGTTAAAATCACTTATATTTAAAGTGTTTATATGGCATGTTTTCAGGATAAACAGAAACATTTAATATATTTGGCACTGAAGGACATTATCCTGGGGACAATTAAACTTGACAGCATCCCTGTCAGCTCTTTTGCACTGCAGTAAAGATATTGACCCATGCTTCACAGATGCGTTTCAAGTTCTCTCAGCCTCTGTTATCATTTTTGTGTATCTCTAGCTAAATAATCCCATAAAAGGCTGGGGAACTAAGATGGGCAAGGAGTTTTCTTGAGGGAAGCTGCACAAGATCAGGCCGAGCCAGGTAATTTAGCCCTAGTAAATGAAGCACTGACGCATGCTCACCCTCTCACAAAAGTCGATCCTGTTCCCTTTCCCTGCACTTGCCAAACAGCCCCGTTTCTAGCTGCTTTTTCGATTTGAGGCAAGAGGCTCAAGATTGCCCCAGCTTCTCCTCCTCCGAGCTGGTTCCCTGCCTGGCCCTGCCAGCGCTGGCTCGCACGCGTGGTGTGTAACAAGGGACAAAGGCGTCAGACTGTGACAAGACCAGCAGCCACCGTGCACCAGGGCAGGGGCAAGGGCAGCAAGCCTCCCCTGGCAGACAGTCAGACACTTGCAGATGCCACCTTCCCACAACTCATTTTTTGCTCTTTTTTTGCTGGCCTCCGAAGATTATCTTTGATTTTTCCCAGCAGCACACATTTGGGTTATTTTTCATAAAAATGACCTTTCCGTAGCTCAGCTCTCAAGCCCCTTCCTGAACCCAGGCTTCCCTCTATCTTTGATGCTCGTAACTGAGAGCAATTTAAATAGATTGTTCTTCTATCACATTCTTTTAAAACAATTTTTGTTTTTATTTTGAATATTCAAATTATGTTTGCTGCTGAGCTGATACTGATGCTCAAAAATAACCTCCATGTGTGCACAGTGAGACCTGAAGTTAATTTCCAAAGAGAACATGGTTGTGGAGTTTTTCTTTGACTATATATTTAAAAGGAGAATATCGCTGAACCCTATTAAGAAGAAAATAGAATATGCAGGGCTTCCATGCATTGCAAGTTTAGATATTATTTGTAGCAGTTATTCCCACTTCCACATCTTTACATTGCTAATGATTTCATTTTCTTTCTTATTTGCTACATCTTTAAGATGTAGAATAATTTTTTTTTCTAATCAGGATTCTCAAATAATAAATAGAGCAGTTAATTTCTTTTCCAAAGAAAATTACCAACCTGATATCAGCCCCAAGGTGACTGTTATTGTTTTAGGGAGTTGGAGGTGTAGTTCAGCTTTGGTGTTATGCAAAGATGATAAACTCGGGTATAAAATTCTTCTCTGTAATTTCTCCCTTGCTTTTTTTTTAATCTCAGACAACACAGAAACATCACAGGTTACTATGGTAACTCCCCAGGGAGCATTCTCTTCTTTTCAAGTTCAAGTACCCAACAAAGGAGAGCAGGAAAATGTCCTTAAAGGAGAAAGGAAAATATTTTATCATAGGGTGTTTGTGCCCTGCTTGCCATCAGATGGGAGTTTAAGGGTGCTACCTAGATGCAGCAATTTTTAGGAAGGACAACTGTTTGCAATGGGTGATCTGAATTTTTGAAGGACTGAGACTGTGGGCCGCTAAAACACTTAGATGAATGTTTTAAGATCTAAGAGCTGACTGCAAACTGAGTTAATAGAGACAAGCACAGTAAAGTACTGGTTAGAAGACAAAGCCTGCTTAATCCAGAACTACTGAGAACTCAACAGTGTACCTTTGCCTTTTCTTAATTTTTCTATGCAGTATTTTCCCTAAAGTTGGATAAAGCTCTTTTGGCAAATCATTTATTTGCTAAAAACTGTGACTTCAAATACTGATGTATTTGGGCCAAATTTAGTGACCTGCATCACTGCATGTGCACATATGTGGAGACACACATTTGAACGGAAAATGCTGCAACAGTTCACTGCAGAATTTTTTATATCGGCTACACTGATTTCTGAGCTAGAATCTCAAAAGGACTTAGATGTCATTCACAAAACTACAAAGGCAGAAATAATGCTGAGTGTTTTCCCCTCCCTGCCAAGAGACAAATAAACCCTGCTCCAGGAGAAGGGTTTGAACCAACTTCACAGCTGAGTGCTTTGTCCACAGCTATAGACTTTTCAGTTTCTCCTGGTGAAGCTGTTTCACTACACAAACAATCAAATATTAATTGGGACCTAAGCTATGTCCCCCATCTACTTACACAGCTTACACCAGACTATGGAGCTGTTCTTCCTTCTTTTCGGAGATTATCGGGTTCTGGGGGAGACCTTACAATCCCCACCTCACAGCATTCTCCAGTGCTGGAAACAGCTCGCTGTTGAGCTGCAAGAGGTCACAGTCTGGTATGACTCTCAAATGGGGAGAGAGGGAGGTCTGAACTGATGTCTGCAAAGGCCTTGCGGGAAGGACACTGCAGACCCCATCTTGTCCTGCTTCCTTGGGAGGAATGGGGACACCTACCTACAGTAAAGCTCAGCCCTTTCTTTCCTTTGCTCTTGGTCTTAGAAGGACCTGTTAAAGTGCCTGCAATCAAAACAATCTGTTCTTTTAGTACAAGTAAAATGCTTCTTCGAATTGGAGCACCTTCTCTCTTCCTCTCTTTTTATGTTTTAAAATACTAAAACTTTATTCTGATAAAACCAAAGAAATCCCCTTGCACTCTCTACCACTTCAAGCACATTCATGCTTCTAAAACTCCTGCCTTTGTTCCTGTCAGTACAGGTTGATATAACTACACATTCATCGATTATTTTCCTCGAGGCTGTTATGCCTTGATGCAATTCTCACCAAGTCACTACAAAGATTCTTGCGTATTTCAGTGATTTTGAATCAGCTGCTGACCTGGCTAAGTGGATAGGGAGCAAAAATGATATTTTGTCTGTTTTAGGGACAGTGAAGTGTCTAGAAGGAGATGCGGGGTTATCTCAGCACTGTATTCTGCCCAGAAGCTGAGTGAAGTCAGCAGTGTAAAAATCAGCAATAAAAACCTCCAGAGCAGTTTTTTTCAGATGGAAAAATTGCTTGAGGGACACACCTCTCACCATCTATTCAGACTTATTGCTCTTCCAGGGACAGTGTCACAGTGCTGATGTCAATGTGCCTCTGTAACCTTCACATGTGTCATGTTGTGCAAAACATACTGATACTCATACTCCACTCTTCATACTCATGTGAACACTGGTCAGGATGGTGAGGTCAGCTGAAGGCTGGAATGAGAGGTGGAAATATCTTCTCATAAGCCTCCTCTCTGGTCCTAAATTCTTTTGGGACATTGGGCAAGTCATTTGTTTTCATGTCCCCATTTCCTCAGGTATTCAGCGAGTCTGGGATACTGGCACTCTGAAATATGCTGTCAAGAGAAATTAATTTGTACTTGTAAAGTGCTTTGAACATGAAGAGCACTATGGTAGAGAAAACCCATGCACCACCCTTATTTATCCTCACAATTGTGATACACTCAGTGTTTACAAGCTGAAGCAAAACATTTGATGTTTGCTAGTAAGTGACATCTTACAGAAAGGTCAGTTTTGGGTTGTTCTATCTCAGATCTCATTCCCACTTTGCCTTCAGCCTACTTCAGCTGTGAATATTTTAAAAAACGTATCAAAACCATGTGCAGTGTCTCGGTCAATTCTAAGCCATTGCTTGTCAATACTACTCCTTTGTGTTATGTCTCTGTGATATATGGTCCTGAGCCTTGCCAACAAAATACTCATGGTCCAACTCCTGTATCATGGTCTTACTTCTGTTTGATCAAACTTGATAGCACACCCCATGTTGCTGAAAAAGCCTATTTGTTGTTTATTATTAAATAAGTGCTAACAGTAATAATTATAGTTGCATTTGTTTCTGTTGTGAGAATCCTGGGAACCTCATTAAGGAGGATGGTGGTACTGAACTGGCAGTGTGCACATGGGGGTAGTTTGGTCTTCCCCTCCACTAGGACAAATTTGATGGGGTAAAGTTGCCTCGATATGCCTTTTGTGATGCCTTAGGGTACTCCGCTTGGCACTCTGAGACCTGCACCTGCCACAGGTGCTGTGCCACATCTGCTGGCTCTGTGCAGACATCTCTGATACCCCAGACACCCCAAACGGCAATGAACATCAACATTCAGGCAACTGACTTGAGCCCTTGTTGGCTTGTCAGTGAAGTGACGCTGTAGGCTCTCATTACTGCACTGATTAGGTCTCTGCTGACAACACGAGAGCTTAAACACTTCACTGACCTGTAGACACCTACATGTAGACATCTAAAAGCAGGTGTCTGCAGTTTAGAGATGAATCCCATCCTAATAGTCCCTACTTTAGTATTCATTTGGCAAATACATTTAGCACCTTCTCTGTGTCCCTGACTCCTACAAGCATAACATGTTTTACTTCATGACCTCTCTTCCCAGCTCTCTTTAAAGCACCAGATTCATCCCATCAGTTTAGCCCTCAGCTGTGCTCAGTGGAAAGCACCGTTGGCCAAGAATGCCCATAGAGTTGATGGAGATTGGGCATCACTTCCTGAAGACATGGGGGCAGAAGCACCCTCCTGTAGCTGTCTCCCCCTGCATGGACTATGGATGAGTCTGTGGTGATTAACTTCCTAAATCAGGTAGAATGAATCTGGGTCTGGGACCCTATCAGAGAGCCCCAGTGCAGCTTGCTCTGACATATACCATGCAAGGGAAGGCACTGCCGAGCAGACAACTGCTCTCTAGCTTTGGACACCTAAATAGGGTCAGCTAAGCAGAACTAAAAGACTTGTGGTTGAAAAAATTACCCTCTTCACATGTGTTATGGTCACCTGTGCAAAATCCCCCCTATCCAGCAACAGACTGCAAATTCTGAGAGGAAGGGAAAAACTAAAGAACATCCCATTTCATACGCAAGGGCAGGAGCTGGAAGTCTCAAGGAGTGGGGCAGATAATGAGAGCACAGACTTGAGCTGTGATGTCCTGTGAACAGGCACAAGGTTTAGCAGCCAAGGGCATTTCACCTCATTTTGAACACACTGGTTCTTCCAAACGACAAACAGCACTGGAGGGAAAGTCTTACGGGATGAGAGGAAAAGTTGTTGGTTCCATTTCTGATTGACAGGGAGAAAATTGAGAGTTCAGGCTTATTAAGAAATCTCTAATAGTGATTTATGGGATACTGTACATTTTAATCTAACAAAAAAATTAAAAATCATCTAATTAGCTAAGTGTGTAATTCTGTATATTAATTGTCTATTAGTCACTTCTTAATTATAATGGAATGCTTATCAAATAACATGTGATGGCCACATAGTACTAATTTAAGTCATCATCAGACTAGTTCTTGCTTTAAAAAGGATCTGCTTTTCTGAATCTAACCATTTAGTTTTATTTTAAAAGCTGTAAAGAGGAGGGAGTTAAGATCTTAAAAAATTAGTATCCCATTAGGATTTACTAGACAGTATACTATAAACAATGCTACTTCTAATGTTGTTACACAAGCAACCATGAAAGCAACATAAAAAATCCATTCAGATGCTAACCCAGTATGATTAAATGACAGTGCATGGTGGAAACCTACCAGGCAAGAAAGACATCTCTCATTTAAAAATATTGGCAATTGTAATGCTGGCGTTTCCTGGCTCTTGACTGACTTTACAACTTTAATATTCAATTCACATATGTATGTGCATGTAGAATATCTGATATTTTTAAAGAGATGAACTAAGAAAATGTGATTATATAGAACTACATTGATCTCTACATGCATCACCAGCAGGACTGGGCCTGGTAACATCTGCACCATTTGAGTTAAATAGGGTGATTTTCAGCAACAGCAATAATAGCAAGTTATTTTTGTATATGCATGTATGCTACAAGGAGATAGCTACTCTGTCAGTGGGTTTCACAGATATGTGCTGGTTACCAAGAAACCCAGAGACCCCAAAACCCTAGGTTCAGATCTATGGGATGAGCAATGTTTCCTAGTACTCTTCAGCCCAGCCCAGTTCAATAAACTACTCTTGCACTTCATCATTGTCTTCCCCAGTCACTTCTTCTCCTGGCTTCTCCTTTTCGTGTAGCTCACAAAATACTGTTGCATTCTATAGATACCCTTTCCAAAAAGGATGATACATAGGGTTCCACTCCCTCGAGCGTTAGCTTGTTCCATGCTTTCACCCATGCCTTTTCCCCCGCTACTCATTAATCAGCTTGTTCTGCTCTCAACTCTGTGTATCAGCTGTTGTTGCCTCATATTTCTGGAGTATCTCAACACCAAATACCTGTGTTTCAACCTTAAGAAACTACAGCGTAGCTTCTTTTCTGAGTTGCATCCATGATGTAATGACAAACACTGTTCTGTACATCTTTGTCTTTACAAAAATTGTTCTCCCAATTTGTTTTCACTAGATTTGTGGGGGTAGATTTTCAATGGGGCACAGGAATCTTTTGGTAATTCTATTAAATCTCAGGTTTGACTTTCAGAAACACCCTCTATCCAGCAGGTTTCTGTAATGGTAGCTTTGTCAGCCGAATTTTCCAAAGAGCTTCACACCTGACTTCAAGGACTGTCCTTCTGCTACATGTTTGGGAGGTAAAATTACACCCAGGCTTTGACTGGAGCTAACAGGCTTGTGTAAAACAAATATCTGAATAATAATATGAGTAGCTTGAAGGGTCTTTGAAGCTTATTTCTGGACAGTGGCATGTATGTTTACTGAACCAGATATGCAAAATAGCTCAGCAAAAAATGGACATAGGCCATAACAAAACACCAATTATAGAGTGGCGCTGAAATAAGACAATTTCAGGCTCTTCAGTGCCACTGGTTTACCATTTCTAGCATGTATTGTGTTTTGATGGGTGATGGCATGCTTCACTTAGAGGAACACAATTTTAACACCTGTTCATCCCCAGATTTAAACTGCTGCCAGAGTACTTTTTTAATGGCATGCCAGAAGAAGAGAGATTTCAGCTATAACAGAAGAGAATAAACAGTTATATCCTAGGTACTATTGTTAAGTACACCTAGGAACAGTTACACAGGCTATTTTGGAAAAGTTATGTAACCCTTAGGAATGATTTGCAGCCATAGAAACAGCTGCTTTTATTCATTTCCTTCAACCTTTAATCTGCAAAGTTTTTACCAGTGTGACTGGAGGTTACAAAAGTTTCCTGTTCTTATAAAACTGCCTGCAAACATCTGTACAAATTTGGGGTCAGTGTCTGTCCAAGTGCTCTGTGGTGACACTCAAAAAACAACTGGAGCCAGCATATGCCTACACAGAGAAATGCAATTAGAAAAAAACAGGTTAAACTGTCTTCATATGTGTCAGGAGGATATCATTAACATTAATGTAGTTATAAAGCAGCACCTGCTGGCTCAATGCAGCAAATCTTTGCCTACTACCAATTACCTCTTCAAAAAATAATACAAAACAAATTTCCCCCTTCTCCCCCCAAGCACAATAACTTCTTTCCTGCTAAGCATTATTAATTATAATGTCCCTGCTTCTTTGCCTCGCTCGAATCAAGTCCCATCAGCGACACAAGCTTCATAGTAAGGTGTAACTCAGCAGGAGCAAGTATGGAGTTATTGGCCTCTAAAAAATATTATACCATCTTTTATTACTGTTGTTGTTCCTCACTGCATCTAGCTCTTTGTCTCATAACCATCCAGAAAGAAAAAAGCATATATATAACATCTTCAAAGCACAGATCCCACCCTGGTGACAAGAGAAATTCCCTGAAGAGGTTCATGTTACTATGTCAGTGATTCAGCAAGTAAAGTCTGAAAAAAGATGGGGTGAGGTGTGTGATATGATGGGAGAGAGACACTCCTCAACCACCAGTGTAATCTGTCCTGCATTGCTAAATGTGAACTGCAATGAGATCACTACCACTACCGATGGGAAGAGTGTTGGAGGTGACTCTACTTCTGGGGCCAAGTATAAGGCTCTGCAACCACATAGTGCTGTCTTTTACACCAGCTCTTGGAAGCCCATCTTCTCCAGGGCATTCAAGCTATGGCAACCACCCTCTCATGCAAGGTTTTTCCTGTAGGAGCCCCAGGGTGCAGAACACCCATAACATTCAATGGACTCTCCTATGTATGTGTGAGATTTGGATCTCCAGTTTACAGTGTAAGGGACAAAGTGAGTACTAGGCAGATTGCCACACGACACCAGAACTATAGCTCTCATCTGTACAGTGTCTCCTGCAACACAAGTCATCACAGCCGATGCGTCCTTGGCCCAGATGCTAGCCATCTCAGACACAGTCAGGCATTACTCCTGTCCTAGTCTGAACAACACTGGTTGTGCAAAAAACAAAGTTAAACATTTTCTGCTTGGGGAAAAGACAGTTCATCTCATTCCAATAGTAAACAGGGACAAGATGGCAGAAATACACAGTGGTCATTAAAATATTTTGCATAGTTATTCTTACCTTTAACCTGAGTATTGTGGCAGAAACTAAAAGCCACATGATTGTTTGTGCAAGGTACACATATAGATGTGACAGTCGCCCCATTAACTAAAATATCACTTTCCATAATACAAACACTGAGATTTTATATTGTACTGATGTTACTCTTCCTATCTTACCGAAGTTGATTTCTGCATAGACAGAGTATCAGGAACACGATTTACTATTTAAACCTGTCAGTGCTTTGCAGCTTATCATGGACCAAGTACCATGGTGCTCACTGCTGAATGAACAACCAAGGACTCTGGTTCCCATATTAATAATGGAAAGACAGTAACAGGTCAACAGTGCCTGTCTAAAGTCAAATTGCCATTAGTCTTTAGCTTGTGGAAAGCTACACAGCTACTCCTGAAAACATGTGCCTGCTTGCATGTTTATTAACAAGTTTGAACCATACAGAAAAGAACAGTTGCCCAGGCTGTAAAATCACTGCAAAAACCTTTTTATGAGACAGCAAAGCCCTTCTTTAGCCATTAAATGCTTTGTATTACTTGCTACTGTGATTGTCACATCTTCTGTATCTAATAAGGTACCTGGAGACTGTCCTCCTATTTCCAGCTAAGATTTCTACCTGACACTAATAAGAAGCAAACTGCCCAACACCGCCTTTTCAAGGCAGAAAGGGGCAATCCGGTGACCCGGGAAGCCTCATCTAAAACAACTGAACTAAAGCCTGTCATAAGCTCACAGACAAGGTACATGCCATCAGCCCATATCTCGCTCACCTTACGCTCCAATGTGGATTAATTTCTACAAGTCTCATCCCAAGTACTGATGAATGACAGCAAAAAGATATTTCTGTGGCTCTCAGGTCAATTTTATTGCAGTACATCTTTATCTTCTTTGCCCGATTGATCAAAGATACCGTTACCTGCTGTACTCTACAGTCTCATTGACTAAGTTCAGCCTTGCTAACCCCAAGTCTTCACCAATCATAAAGCTGGCTAAAAATAAAGATAGTTTAAAAAAAAATGTGGGGTGCTTTTTACTTGACCTACAGATTGTAAATCTTTTTAGAGGTCAAATTTCCTCCATACACCTGGGAGATAGAAGGTTATTTTCTTTCTGATGAAAGCTGAAGCTCTCTATCAAGAACACCATTCAAGTAGCTGAGCTTACAAGGAACATCCCAGGTGCCAGAAGACCCATGATAAGAAAAAGCTGTTGACAACACTGGAAGTTGTACTGGAAGAGTAGATGTGTCATTGGACTTGATCCAAGCTGTTCATGGAATTTACAGTTTCTGTGTCAAATGATGAGTCACCTGTCTAATTACTGGTCTTTGTTTTGTCATATTTACTTTTACTCTGTGATTTTCTTCCCAGCAGGTGCTTTCCTAATATATGGGGATTAAAAGTAGCAGGTGGGGACCACATTTTCCAGCAAAACAGAAAAAAGAACTGTAAGAAGTGGTGCAGTGCACCTCCATAGGTGTGTTTTTCCCTAGCTGCTGCAATAGATCAAAGGCTGTAACTTTTCTATGCTCCTGAAACATCTTAGGTATATAGTGAGGCAGGAACTTAAGAATTTGGGTCAGATTCTGCACCCATCATACACATAGTTCCAGAAATGTTTTGTGCCAACCTATATGTCTGGGTCTGGATTTTCCTGCTTGCTTGCTCATTACAACCAAAAATGACATAAAAACAGTTTATACTCACATGACTTAAAGTCTGGACATGTCCATCTGGGGAACACATAGACAGAGTAGAGAGATCCAAGACAAAAAAAAATCGTCAGTTCACTTCAGCAGCTCCGTACGTACCTGGAGCTAGAGGATTGTGGAGCTGTGCAGTTTGGGGTAACCCGTGAAGGTTTGACCCTATCTTGGGGAAATTTACTTAAACAGCCCTTACAAACTTACATTTCTGTTATCTGCCATTATCTCCATTTCTCTCCAAGGCACCAGTTACACACCCACCCCCAAACACTGAGCTCTTAGAAATCACCTCCATTTACACCTACTTACAACCTCACGGTTCCCTTTTAGAGGCAGCTCTAAGCAGTATTGATGAAAGACAAAAATTCACATGCAATAAACATGCTTGAGCAAATGAGACCAGAAATTGCTTGCCCCATAGTTCAAATATGCCATTTCTGATGCACAACTGCCACCAAAGCACAGTCATATCTGGCTGATTGCTAGGGCTGAGCAGCTGATCTCCTGGGAAGCCTACTAAAGAAACTACTTCTGCATATAAGATACAGGTTAATATCAAGTAAAACGGTACCCTTCTGTGGGATACCTGTGTTTTTAGGGAGGAAAAATATATACCACTGGAAGTACAGATACCTGCAGAAATCTAAGGCAGTGCTTCCTCCACATTTAGCATATAAAATACCAGGACTTGAGAACTAACATTACACTACTCTTTTCCAGAGCAACGAAACATTGAAAAACTTCCTGAGTAATAAAGGCAGAAGTGATAATGAGTTGAACTGAAATCTGGTCTGACCATGAAGTTTATTAAAAAAATACTTTTTTTAAATGCTTTGTCACTTGCATATACATATAAAATAAATGATAGAGACATTTGTTCTTCAGAGTTCTTTTTATATTGTGTCAAGGAAACCACAGGTACAAGATCACACGTCACTGGGCAAAGTGCTTGTGATAATCACTTTCATGGGGAAAAAATAAGCACTTGCAGGATCATATATTTTATGTCATAACTTCTGTTAATGTCCACATCAATCAGAGTGTCAAAGCTGTTTACAGCCTATGCCTGGATATTTCCAGCTTTTGACATGTTACATCAAGGAGAACCAGAACCCTTGAAGCATAATTTTCTCTCTCTCTCTCCCCACTGCTTTTTCCTCATCTTTGATTTTTCTGCTAAACTCTTTATATCATTTTCAGCTGCTGCAGAATCCCACAGCTACCAGCTCATTAGCAGTGTCAAGATTACATTATTTCCCTTCTGAAAGACTGCCTTGGGTTTCCCATAAAACTTACACAGACTGAAATCTAAAATATTTGGGTGGGTTCAGCTGCAAGTCTTTCCAATTTAAGTCGCTCTGTTGCCTCTTTACACAATACATTAAAGTCTAATTTTTTCATCTAATTCCTGGAATATACCATTCTTCTTACTTCATCTTTTTTTTTTTTTCCTTTTTTTCCTTTGATAGCTCTAAGTCTGGCAAGCTGTCATTTGCTGATTGTGAACTGTATCTCTTCCAGGGTTTGGTCAAAGTTTAGAACAAACCTAAGATATAGTAGTCCAGGAAGAGGGTGTGAGAAGGGTTGAAGTATCTATATTTCTTCTTGTGAAAACTGTAAAGGCTGGAATTGAAAATGACCCTTTGCTCTGTATTTTTGCCCAGATTAAATTTGCTGGGAAATTCAAAGATTTATCTCCATGCATACCATGTATCACATAACAAGGACTCAGGAGTCAGATATTTCAGGCCACAAAGGCATAGCACTCATTAATTGAGTACCTACTCAGCACAGAAAATTTCTAGGAACATCCATTGAGAAAAGACAAGACTAGATATGTCTTTACACGATATGCATATCACCGTCAACAAATGAGGTTAACTCAACATTATGGAATGCCCTTAAGAGACAGAAACTAGACTTGACAACAAGCCAATGAAAAATGAATAGGTGCAATTTATTCAAAGGACAGAATATCTCCCAGAAATTGGCGGGGGGGGGGGGGAGGAAAATGTAGGAGGGCAGGAGAGAGGTCAAAAGCAGTCCAAAACTTGTGCAGACAACTGAAATATAAAAAACAAACCAGTGCTACCCTGAGACCTTGATCATAAAGTTTAATGGCTTGTTATCTTTACAAAGCCTTCAGCCACATAGACAAAAGTGCCTGTTTTCCCTCACTTTACATCTTTACTGTTGGACACTTTCTTTTCCCTCTCTCTCTCTCTTTCCGTTTTAGTCTAAACAATATATCTGGTTTGAATGCAACTATAAACCAGATATTGTTAATGGGGACAGAAGTGTATGCTGATTGAAAACAGCCCAGCTCCCAGTCCCTTCCCAAGGTCGTTACCTGTTACCCACACCTAACGACACCAAGCCTAGCACCCCTGTTCGGAGCAGTAAGGAGAGTAGCATTCAGCCAACTGGCATGCTCTAAGGGCAGCAAAGGGACAACATGTGTCCCAGAAATTTGCTGGGAAGATAGAGATGTGTGTCTGAGAACTTAAGCCTTGGAGGTGTTGTCAAACATTGTCTTTGGTCAAGATTTCTATTAAACACTGGATTATAAAATGCCTTGATAAATTTGCATGAAGGGCATTGTGTACCTGACTGACAGACTGATTGAATAAAGATGTCAGGAAAATGCTCAAAGTTTAGTTCCAGCAAAAGTCAAGAAAAAACAATTGCAATGCCTTCCAAATCTTGCTGCTAATAGGCTTTCCTATGCATTTAATGCAAAAAAAAAAAAAAAAGTGCAAATTCCAATAGATCCCTTTTTAAGTCACATTAGTGATTTGAGATGCGCCATCATTCTACCCACTATACAAACTGCAGACTTTTTATTTCCCAGACTCTACTAATAACAAGTCCAATAATTAGGTATCTGTCCTTTGCAATCAGCACTACAGCTTTCTGCTCATAGTAGAAAAATTATAGGGAGGGAAAACCACTCAAGAGCATAGGAAAAAACTGTCACCGGTATAATGTGATTGGTTAATGGTTTCAAAATTGTTATTAGGAGAGAACAGGTCCTTAATTTCGGTATGCAGCATGCTAATAAAAACGCTCTTGTTCATTTGTCTGTTTGATTGAACCTGACTCAAGTTTTGAGTTTAAACTCACTCTCTCAGCCTGCAGTAGTTAAGTAATACATTTCTTCTGATTTCTTCCTCCTACATACCCATGAGCTGTTTGTCTGAATAACTGGCCACAGATTGTTCCTGCTCATTATTGCTGGTTGAGATTTGGTTTTGACGTTTGATGTAACAAATGAATGTAGAAAGATATGCCAGAGAGATTCTTTCCAGCTTTTTACCCTCCTGTTTTGCCTCAGTTTAGGAATGGAGATCAGACCATTATGCATGCAGTTTGCCAGCTTCTGTTCTTTGATTTGCAATCTGAAAGCCCACTTGTCAAAGGATAAGAACCAGGCCGTTATTTTGCTGTTTTGGAAAGTTATGGGTAGCAGCAGAAAGAGGCTTCAGTATAAAATCTTGGACCATTGAAGTCAAAATGACATCAGCTGAGTCAGGATTTTACATTTAAAGGTAGACATATTTTGTCAGTCTTATTACAGCTGCTAGAAGCAAAAGAACAAAAATTGGATAATCCAATTACATTGCCTCCAGTAAGGCAAAAGTCTGCTCTTCACTGCCCAGAATGCCTCCATTATTTATTCTGTTGGAGCTCCTCTGAACCTGCTTTTCTGTTTAGAGAACTAATTTACCCCACTAAGTTGCATTTGACTCCTTTTTTAAATGAATTTCATACCAGCGCATCCCATTCTTCTCTCCAGGAAAACTTCCTCTGGTGGAAGGAATGGCAGCTCTCAGAGATGATCTTTTGCCTGACACTTATCCAGGAGTCTTTTCATCCTGGAGGTTTCAAAAGCCAGGCAGGTTTTTTTCAGGGCCACATGTATTAAAATTAATGCTAAATCTAAAGGATTGCCTGCCGTGGAGCTTGATTGGATTTGGACAAAGAAAGTCATTTTCTGAAGTTAACATGAGTGTAGAGCATTTTTTTCGCCATCTAATCATGATTGTAAGAACATAAATCAGGAGAATTACAATGAGAGAGATTGATGAATGTGCACCCCAGGAACTCCAGCTTCAATCCACTTTGAGGTCATCACTGAAGAAAGTCCTTTCCTGGAGCTGGGTTTCTACTGCCTGACACATCCACTTCTTAACTGAGCTCTTTTTAATGAGATGAAAACTATACCACCTTTGCTTCTGTTTTGTCTAAAGACTGTCTTTCCTTTCAACTCTAAAATGAAGCCTGCTAAGTGCCTTTGCTTTAAAGGCTTCCAGTAATTTTTTTCATTCACTTACAATCGTGCTCTTAATAATTGGATGTAAAGCAAAATCCTCAGGAACACAGAAGCAAAGTCTGCAAGTGCATGGGAATTCAGTCCTCGCAATATTTATGTTTAGCATTAAATACTTCATGCAAAAATAATGACTTTGACTCCAGAGGCCTTCCCTCTCTTATCTCGAAAACTGTTCATACACATGCTCTGGGATCTCTGTGTAAATATAAAAAGGGGATTAAGTTGTATGTGTAGTAAATTCTGCTTTTACATTAAATAGGTAAGAAGTAACTGAGGTCTTTGGATTAAAAATAGGTCCCTGTTTGCTGACTAGACTAAAGTATTCTTTCCTCTGGCTACCCGACCGTGCAAGAATTGACTTTTTCGTAGTGAGAAATTCAAGCCAGTTATAAAATCTATAGTATATTAGAGGTATATACTGTACAATATATAATTTTGATTCAAATTACTGTATATTGGGGAAGCTACCAGCCCCACAAAACCACCCATCATTTTGCAATGGGAAGCCAAGCCCCAGTTCCCCGTCCAACAACATCATTGCCTGAGACAGGTTCTGCTAGATGTGTGTCCTTAAGGAAACTTCTGGGACATAAAACTCTCAATTTTCGCCATCCAGAAGAAGGGGAAGGCTGTGTTTCTGAGGGGAAAGGAGAAGGCCAGGCTGGTGCCGCTTGCAGCTGGAGCCAGATGAGGATCACTACCCCGGCGCTGCCTGGCTTCCAGCCTCCCCCTTATCAATTTTAACTTCTTCCAACGGAGCGCAAAAGGTCAAAGCCGCTGACATTTTGGCTCAGTTGCCACTGCCGCTCCACAAAGACGAAAGCCAGGCTGCGGCGCGGAGCTGAAGGGCACGGAGAGCAGCGGGCCTTGCCGGCAGCCTGGCTTCACGGTCACTGACCTCGTCGTGTTTTGTTTTGTTTCACCTCTTGGCAACCTTCCTCCACCTCCGGATGAGGGGGGAAAAAATAATAAAAAAGGGGGGTTTGGGGGGCCGTGGCGGCAGGCAGCAGAGGTTATTAAACCAGGTCCCACCGGGTTGCCACTGTCCCGGCAACCACAACTCAGGCGGTGCCGCGGGGACACCGTGGGCCGGGCTGGGCCGGGCCGGAGGGGGCCGCGGAGGCCGGGGCGCCGTGGGGGCTCGCAGGCGATGCGGCGGAGGGGCCGTGCGCTTGCCCCCTCTCCCGGAGGCACCTTCCCGAAGAGGTACATCCCCTCGGCCCGGGGCTTCCTGCGGGGCGGAGGTCTCGCGGGAGGCCTGGCTGCGAGCGGCCGGCCTGGGCTGTCCCCAGAGCCGGCAGGGCTGGAAAACGCGACCGGGAGAGGGCAGAAGTGCGGGGTCTGGCTGCCCCTTCGCCCCCTCCCAGCCCCCCTGAGGTTGGCATACCTTAAAAAATAAGTCTTTCTCCCCAAATAAGCACCGCTGTGACCCTGCTCCGCCTGGCCAGGCCTCCGAAGGGTCCGTGCAGGCGTTGTCCGCTCTTGGCTTCTTTCCGATTTTCCATACGTTCTCCGTGTTTGCAGTGGTTTATCTATTTTTCCTTCTTTTTTTCAGGTTAAGTTCTTATAAATTTCTGCTTCAGAACTAGTAGTTTTAATGGACAGTGCTGTGAATATATATGTTTCCATGAGACTTACCATAGCATTTGTATTTCTGGATGTTATAGGTAAACGTGACAAATCGTAACGACCACTCTAACTGGGTTGCATTAATTCCAATTTAATAAAATAATTGAGCAAGTCACAAGTAAGCAAAGCAGCGCTGGGCGGCCGGGGAGTCTCTGCTCCACCAACAGCGCGCAAAATTCCCCCGCTCACAGTCTCCTTATATGCGGCTCTAGTTCCGGGTATATGTGGCACTTCCTGTAACTTCTGCGGTTGCGCCAGCTGTTGCTAGGGGGTCTTCTTCAGCCCTCTGGTGGTCGTGGGGATGAAGGCTGGAGTCTTCCTCGGCGTTGTGAGTGATGACCTTCAGGTCGTGTGCACACATTTCACAATACAGTTGTGCAATACCGCCATGTTAGGTAATCTAAACTAGCGTTGCAGTTTCGCTAGCTCAGTGGAATCATCTCGGGTGGGGGACATGTTCTCGTTACAGGATGTTGTAGTTTAGCCCGTACTTAGCGCCTAGTTTCATCGTAAAATCACTTCCCGAGTTGATGTAACAAATTAGCACATATCACATGGATGCATACCTTAGAGACAACAGCATAAAAAAGAGGCTCAGTGGAACAGTGTAAGTATAGTTTATTCTGTCAGGAGAGGGAGGATAAATCAGATGGTTTTTCAGGTCTTTCTCAGTGTGACTGCCTATGAGTCTGTAATTTATTCTGCTGTAAACCTAGAGTAACTTGACTTAGATATTCAGCATTGCTGCAAATTTACACCATTGGCATTTCGCCAGGTACATCGTGACTGTGACTTTTAGTGCTGTGTTTAGGATCTAATGGATTAGCTAGGCTTTATTGGCCACATGTAAGAATTGCCCTTCTGGTCTCCACTAAAATATTTGGCTTTTGCAAAGGGCAGGGCCAAATGCAGTGTTGCGCGGGCTTCTTTCTCGCATTGCTCGGTGTGAAGCAAGGGTACTTCTCTTAAAGCACTGCCAGTGAACTGCCAAAAGACCTCTGTGTGCTTGAGGGAATCAGGTCCTGCACGTAGAAACGAGCACAAATTATTTCCACCTGCAATTCACTGCAGTGTTAGAAATCAAAACTGCAGCTAGCAGTAACTTCAGCTCTCTGTTACCTCCAGCCAAGCACAGTAAATCTCCCACAGCACTGTCGGACTAGTCCTTTCCACTTTCAGAGCAGGAAAGGGCTGGAACAGTTGGCAGCATTATTCAGGTATTTCTTTGCATTCAGATGACCTAACTTGAATTTACGTCTTGTCTCTTGTGACATAAATCCCAGAATATATGCTAATAACTGTGATTTATGGCTTGATCTATTTGCTTTTATTGTGTCAGATAATTGCTACCCTGTTGAACAGTGAGGCTTTCTGAAGAATATTCATGAACTTTAGCTCCACAGTTGTGAGCAGAGCATGCGTCCTGTCTGCTACATGACCCAGGAGATGTGATCTGACAAGTGATTTTCAAGTACCAGCGACAGAGGTTGACTGTGTGATTCTCCATGTCCCTCCTAAGTAGGGTTGCTCTTTATGCCTATGATGTCATACAAATGCAAAGGAAGGGAAGTTACTTTTCTGATTTATCAAAATAAATGGTTTTAACTCTTCTAATTTGCATGTGTTAATGGCTGCAGACAGAGGCAGACTGTGACTGCTGGTTACAGTTTGTTCTCATATTTGCACCTGCAGAAATAGTATACTATTATAAAAATTATAATCTTTATCATCTTGAGGCTGGGCAAATTCACCAGGACCTGGATCACAGCGTATTTGCCATATTCTTACACATTTCCTATATGCCTGCTAATGCCCACTGCTGGCTACAGACAACTAGGTAGACCCTCAGTCTGAGCTAACATTGACACTCTGGTGCACCCCAGCCTTTCGGATGCAGTTTTTCAAACTGGAATACACTGCTGTGATAAGTCCTACTAACTCTGTTAGACCTGCTGGTGCTTACAGGACTTACTTGTGCACAATAGGCATAAGGGCTGTACAACAGGAGCCCACTCAAGAGTTTTCTGCATGATTTACAGCAACCAATTACTTTCCAAATGTCTTTGAAGGTGCAAAATTGAGTTATTTTAGGAGATTTTCTGCTACACAGTAAGGGCTAAACACAGAATTTGGAGATTTATTCTGGACATGATTGCAGTGGCAGCATTAGGTGAAACATTCTGTTTTCTTTTAATGGGCATTCTCTGTAATTAAAGCCTGTAACTGTGTTTCTCCATTCTGATTCCAGTTCTTTGTCATCGGAACTTTCAATGGAAATATATGGGTTTTAAATGTATGTGGTGGTGTAATTAGGGGGCTCTAACTGTGTGAATATTTGAGTGTGAGTGTAAAATGAAAGCTTTCAAATATATAAATATGTAAATATATATAAATATGTGTACAATATGTACATATATATGTGTGTGTGTGTATGTACACTACTAGGAAAGTAGTCAACTACTTTCCTAACCATGGCCACCAACAGAAGAGCTTGGGGCTCCCAGATTTTTTAAATTTATTTTAGCATTGAGGCTGCCTCATCTTGAGAATGGTAAATTAGGGGGTCTCCATGGAATTATGCTTCATTTCTCAAGCAGGAGACAAAAATGATCAGTCATACTTTTGATATATCTTTTGGAGGGGGGTTCTTTGGTTTTTCCGTTTTGCCCTTTGACTTAACATTTGCATACTCCATTCCCCTCTCTCTCTCTCTCTCTCTCTCTCTCTCTCTCTCTCTCTCTCTCTCTCTCTCTCTCTCTCTCTCTCTCTCTCTCCAGAGAGAAGGAAAAGGTCTGGTTCATGAAGGAAAGTGGAGGAGACAATAATATGAGGAGAAATTAGGTCTGTCCTGTCACAGAGGTCCCTCTCTCTCTATTCTTTTATTCCAAGAGCTGAAGACGAAACACATCAGTCTAGAACATTAAAGGAAATACTAACTCTTCTTTTCAGTTTTCTTAATTATTAGAGATTGTGGTGTCCAGTGCAACTCTTCACGCTGTTTTATGCCATGCAGCTTCAGTTTTGTGATTGGTTACCCCAGTGTAAATCTGCAGAAATGCCACTGAAAGCCCCAGACATACTGGGTTTTTTTTCCACAGTTATACAGAGTAAAGAAAAGGAGAATCTGGTCCAGTAGAAGGCCCTTGGGGTGAAGTTAGTGTGTTTTAATGGACCTGCTTTTCCTTCAGCGTTTAAGGAAGTGTGGACTCGCACCAGTTCACTTGGCCTTTGCTCAGTGGTGTTAAGTCATAGCTCTGTGCTTGTGACATTGCAGCACCCATGGGTGTCAAGGGGCTCCAGCAAAGCAGGGTGACCACAGTGACTGGAGCACTCCTTTGGGGGCCTCAGTCCCTCCTGGGCAGTGGTTCTGAGAGCTCCTGAGACCAGATATTGCATTGTAAAGTCCTGCTGCAAATTCCCATCTAAACAAAGAACAGGCATCATCAGATGGCTTTCATTGCAATGGACTAGAGAAGAGATTATATACCCTGTAGGATCAAGCAGGCATTGCTTGGAAGAAAAGATTTCCTCTACAAGCACAAATATCTTGAAGATAGCAAAGGAAAACAGAGGCTGACTAAACCTGTATTTACACAGTATTTTCTCCAGACCCACTGCAGTGTGGAAATTCCCCTGTAATGTCTGTGTGTGAAAGTCTCTTTAGCCTTGTGTACATAACAGTCCTCTATCTTTTGGGATATGTGTAGGGAGCTTAGGATGAGAATTAATTTAGTTGACATTTCTCAGTACGGTGCAGAGTTTAATCCTCATCTGATGGAACTGCACTCTGTGCTTTCTGCTGCT
This sequence comes from Apteryx mantelli, assembly GCF_036417845.1. Classification (NCBI taxonomy): domain Eukaryota; kingdom Metazoa; phylum Chordata; class Aves; order Apterygiformes; family Apterygidae; genus Apteryx; species Apteryx mantelli. The sequence goes on from NC_089978.1 coordinate 34,096,860, forward strand.
GTCTGGGGAGTTACAGTAGTGCAAATAATACAATTTCCCCTGGGATAATCTCACGAGGAAGTCATCATTACCACTAATGTGCTTGCAGCACCTGGTGGGGCCGTGCTGGGACTATGCTCACCACGCTGGAGCCACCGGGAGCTCTCGTTGCAGGAGGTCACCAGCGCTTTCCTGGCTGCTCCTTGCACCAGACTGGAGACCCCAAGCCAAGGGCTCCCACTGGCACCAAGAGTCAAGTTGTTACTCTCTGACAGTGGGAGGACAGTGTGATAGCTGTGTCTCTCTTTGGGCAGAGGAAGGCAAGGTCAGATCTTCTTGCCATCCTCTTTGGTTGACAGCAACACCCTGCCATCACAGGAAAGCAAATTTGATTGGGAAGGGATGATTTCTGCCAAGAGAAGGAACGAGGGTGTGAGAGCCAGTGATGAATACAGCTTGATTTTTACTGGGGATGATTGGCATGCTCAGAGGAAGGAAAACATGTTTTTTTCATCCTGAACTGGGCAGCTGTTAGGAGAATATGTCCCTCAGGGGCTGGCAGGGGCTGGGCAGCTCAGTTCGCCGGGGGCCGCCCAAGCTCCCGTGAGTGCTCGGTTCCCTCTGGGCTTGACTGTCGCTGACCAGATGCTTGTCTCTCACCCACTCTGAGGCAAGGCTGAGCTGACACTAACTCCACTGCCTGAAGGACCCGGATCAAATGAGGTTCTGCTGCAGCTTCCAGCAAATATGTCATTTTTGATTGCTGTGGAGAATTGAAGTGCGCTGGTGGTGAGGCGGGGGATGAAAGCAAGAATGAAATAAATACAGGGGGCAACTATGCCAGCAAGGCAATTCCACTTTTATTAACATGAACATAATCATCACTCTTCCTTTGTCTCCTGATGAATCAGAGGAAATTGCTTCTCAAGCCTTTAGCCTTTCAGCTACTTCAGCTGTGTTTTGTTTCTCTAAGATTCAACTATTCTGACTACATTTCAGCATATCATTATGAGAACAGAGAAGCTAAAAAGTGAAGCTTCACAGAGGAAATAGCCAATAAATGTTGCTTTAAATTCACTTGCTTTTTATAGAGAACTCTGATGTCAGGGACAGATATGGCTTTGGAGAAGATGCTTTGCTATATTGCAGATGTGTTTGTGAATACTTAGTGGACAATCTCATATAACACTGTAATGGGCAGTTTAACATTATCTGTTAGATTTTAAGCCTGTCATTTCAATATGACTGATTTTTTCTATTTAATACTGGTCTCCTGAACTATGAGCTTATAAAGCAAGAGCACTTTACTTTGCATGGTGGTAGTGTCTGGTCACATTAGGAAAATGTTTATTTATGCTTTGCCAAAAACGGCTGGCTTTTGTAAAGAAAGTATGTACTGGATCAAGTGAAACATTTGACATTTTAATATCAAAATCCCAGAATGGCTCATGCTAGAGAGGCAGAGGCAAAGTTCTAAAGCAGAAATCTTTAATTTTGGCACTTTTAAAATGTGGCATTTCATCCCTCTAATTTTCCATGGGCTTTTTGTTTCGAACATTTCTTTTGATGAAAGCAAGCATGCAAATAAAAAAACCTATTTAGAATTCAATAAAATGCTTCATTGATCCTCTTCAGTTTGCTGGAAAAGTTCAACATGAACATTCAAGCACTGCTTTTCTTCAAATTGTGGTGAAACTGCTGATCCATTAGTTGCACGGTTTTAATGTGCCAAGTGCAGAGAGAGGGTCCTCTAAAAGTTCTTGTAATTCATATTATCTAGTAGGACTGTCCTGATGAGTGTGAAAGCTTAGCCTAATAGGTACGGTACAAGCACAGAGTCAGAGGTTGTCTCTGTCCTGAAGACTTTACCCTTGGATATTAGATTACCATAGGGTTAGTTACTTTTGTGTGGAATGACACAGGGAGAATTTGAAACTCCATTTGAAATGACTTTCCACCATTGGAAAATGAATACTCTGCACTTGTTGTATAAGATGTGATTTTTCCTTTTTTTTTTTTTTTTTTTTAAGGGGATCAGGGTATGAAAGGTGACAAGGAAACACAAACAACATGTCTAATAAGCAACAGATTCTGCCACTAGGCACTGCTGCTGTTGCATGGAGCCAAGCAAAAGGAAGGAAGATGAGCTAAGTCTGTATTTTAAGAGCTCTCTCTCTCTTTCACTGGCTTTGAAATATGCTCATTGTAGTTGTGCTTTTATTAATTAAAATTCCTGGGGTTTTTAGTCCTAAGAGAGCATAAAAAAGCCTCACTAAAATACAAGTAAAAAGGTCTAAAACATTCTTGAAAGTGGAGAATTTCAAGGATAGCAGCCAGTTTTAACTGGTGATGGTGTGAGGGGTCTTGCCTTGGTGAAATTTAGCACTTGGCCAGAGCTGAAGAGAAGCATTATGCACAGATGCAGTCCAAGGACCAGCCCCTGCCCTGCAGACGTTTTAAATATGGCAAAGGATTGCCCTAGTGCATGCTCTGAGCTTGCCCAGATCCATGCATTGTAATTCAAGATAAATGGCAATTACAGGAGGTGAGAGTAGGGAGGTGAAGGTGACGCTGGGTTGGGAGAAGTGGCAGTTGGACTTGCTAGATGAGACTTAACTTCAAAACCCCAGGTCCTGGGACAAGATTAGTACCCTCTGATAAGCACTGCTGAGACCACATTCAGAGTGCTGAGTCCAGCTTGGGGCTCCCCAGTACAAGAGATACATGCACATACTGGAGTGAGTCCAGTGAAGGGCCACAAAGACAATGAAGGTACTCTAGGATTTTTCATATGAGGAGAGGCTGAGAGAGCTGGGACTGTTCAGCCTGGAGAAGAGAAGGCTCAGGGGGGAACTAGTTGCTGTCTGTAGCTGCCAAATGGGAGGGTGAAGAGAAGACAGAGGCAAACTCTTCTCAGAGCTGCATGGTGGTAGGAGAAGAGGCGATGGACACAAGCTGGAACACTGGAAATTCCAGGTAGATAACATGAAAAACTTTTTCACCATGAGGGTAGTCAAATACTGGAATCAGAGAAGTTGTGGGACCTCCACCTTTGGAGATATTTAAAACTGGACTGGGCCTGGCCCTAAGCCCCCTGATCTAGTTGGACTTGCTTTGAGGAGGGAGGTGGACCAGATGACCTCCAGAGCTACTTTCCAACCTGAATTGTTCTATGGGTCTGAGACCGTAAAATCTTGATACAAGAAGCAGAAGGGCACCAGGAGAAAGATATGATCAGCAGACTTAATGACAACAGACAAGTTTTAAAGTATGATTAAGAAGCAAAGGAATTTGAACAACATCACTGGTTACAATAGAAATGATTGAATGATTCATAAAAATGCAGAAATGGCAAACTTTTCTTGAAAAAGCTTGTTCTCTAAGGAGATGAAAACCAAACAATGTAATTATATAGTATGAAAATGACATATTTCCTGTCCCAACAACAATGAAGGATGCAGTGTTAAACAGCCACTAGTAAAGCTAGATGCTTTAAAACCAGCAGATATAGAAAGCTAGCCCAGATCAAACAGTACAAAAAAAGAAACCTTGGGGATCTCTCTGGGCCATTGGTATTGCTTTTCACAAGTCCTGGATCAGAAGGAAAGTTCCAAGGAACTGATAGAAGTTGACACTTAGAAAGTATAACAGGAGAACTAAAGATGGTCACTAATGTGTATCAACGGAGAGTTAGGGAATATAGCTCTTGCCAGACCAGCTCAGTGATTTCTTCTAATGAGATGTGTAAGTTTGATGGACAAAGGGAAAAGTGTTGATACATTATGCATGTGCTTCTCTGTAGTGTTTGACTTGATTCTGCCAGGCATTTCTGTTAAGAAATTATACTATGTCAGGTTTGTGGATTAAAATGTGCCAACTGGCAGGTCTCAGGCCTGTGGTTTTTAGTATACAATAAATCAGAACAGACGACCATTACCAGAGTATCGCCAAAACAGTGCTGACTGGGACCTCGTGAAGTTGCCTAGTCAGTATCTGCACCGTGGACTGCGCTGTGCCATTCCCGCTCAGTGTTTTCCAAGTCTGTTCTTAGAGATTTCCAGTGACGGAGACTCCCCAGCCCTCCCAAACAGCCTGTTCCTGTGCTTTTCCATCCTTTCCATGGGAAGGTTTTCCTCAGGTCATGGCTGCATTTTCCTTGCTGAAGTATGACCCCATTATTGTGTGTTCAGTCCATGGTGGATGTAGAAAGTACATTAAAGCCCTTCCGAAGGGCTAAATTACTCCTTATTTTCACATTCTTTCCACACATTTCCTGGCATATACTGCCCCAAACTGTACTTCTTTCCTTAACTGAGGCCTTCCTAAAGCAAAGCAGAGTGGAGGAATTATTGCTTTATATATGAGGTGGCTGCTAAGAACAGACACTGAGAGACTGTCACAAGAGAGCTGAAGTCCAAGTAATTCATGCCTCCTGCTTCTCCTCTTTCCATAAGGACTTTTACATGTTCAAAGAAGGAAATGAGGTTCTCTTGATGTCATTTGATCTTGTCCAAACCCATGCTACCTTTTTTCTTATACTCTTGCCTTCTAGAGGCCTTTCTAAACTTTCCAGGGGCCTGCAAATAAATTATTCACTTGTTTCAGTGTTTCTCAGAGAGTCAAAGTTAGGCTATTGGCCTGTAACTCCCTGGCTCTATCTTTTTCTCCTTTTTAAAGCTGGTCTCTGTTTGCCCATTTCCCTTGCTGATCCAAGTCTATAAATGTGACAGAGGACCCTCTCTGTCTGTTCCCATGCCACATCTCGCACTGCTGCCTTCCACAAATGAAACTTGAGTCCCGAAGTCTAACTAACCCAAGTCCGCTGGCAGAGACTGCCCTCCCCTTGAGTCCCAGAGATCTGTCTGTTGGTTTTGCAGATTCACACCTGGTCATCAGGCAAGTTTCTCTACATGCTTCTTTTTTTTAAAAGGAGAATGCAGAGGCTCTAAATTAACTATCTTAGCCACGTGCCCATGCAATGACCTGCAAGCAAGATGTAACGGTGTAATCCCAGTCTGCTACCATGTGGACATCCCAGACAACAGGCAAAAAATACGTCCAACTGAGTGGCTCCCTGAGCACCTGGCAAGTGTGTGTGTGTGTGTGTGTGTGTGCGTGCGCACATGCGCACAGTCAGCTGGGAGAGATGCGGAAGGAGGGTGTTGCTATCGCAGTGTCCCAAAGGTGATCCAGACAGGAGCCCCAAACCTGACACCCAGGACACTGGCAGGTTTTTTGACCTCCTGTATCAGTAAAACACCTGGAAATGGCAGTCTCAGTTTGTAGTTAGCCAGAGCGGAGGAAAATCATGCCTGATGGGAGCTGACAGGGAGGGGTGGGCAAGCGAAGAGGAGGTTGTGAAGCACTAGTTCTGCCAAACTAACCTTATTATTTTCCTCTCCTTTCTGTTTTGACATTAAACAGGCTGAGTGGATAAAGGGAAGATGCAGACACAATTAACCAGATATTGCAAACAGCAGGGCGAGTTGCTTTCTATAACTAGTTTATATTTCAGACACACAACTATACAGAATAATGCAATAAGACAAATAATGCAGTATTTACCCAGGGTTTATTCACTGCAAGTCCTTTGAGCACTCCTTGTCTTTGTCTTTATTTAATTGGCATTGTCGGATGGCCATCAGCAGGTCCAATTAAACAGATTCAACAGATTCCACTATATATTTTTATTTTTTTTCTTCATCTGCATGTAGCATAAAATGTTCAAAATAATTTGTCTGAGCACTGGTAATGAATATAAAGTACACTCTGTTCCAGCCTTCATACAGTAAATTTCAACCATACAGCATGTTACAGCCAATGCAAACTGGGTTAATAATGAAATCACTGATGTAATCTTTAGTACAGCCTTAGTGGGGACTAGGGTTCATTGTGTGTTACGATGCAAGGTATTTGGTTTCTCGTTTTTGGACCTGTCTGAATACAGATAGTTGTTTGCATTATTTGGACTTTTAGCTATCCTAAGCCTTGATGTTTAAGTGTTACGTAGAATCTATTTAACAAAATCCTACCAATGGGACTTAAGCATGCCCTTAATATTAGGTATTTGTTTAAGTGCTTTGTTGAATTGCAGCCTAGTAGATCCTCCTGAAAGGAAAGTGATTTTCAATCTAATAAGGTTATCTTAGTGTGAACATTTTAACTACATCAATCAATATGCCCGTCAGGAGTAAATGACTAATGGGATTTCTCTTTTCTTTCTTTCTTTGTTACCAGAATGATGAATTGACTTTGCCTGTTGCTGAAGATTCTCATCTCCTTAATGCATTGCAGATATGTCTAATGGACACAAGCTGTCAGGGTCTGGCAGTAACCAGTCCCAACCAAAAAAATTTCCCCCTGGGAGTATTTCATCAGATTCCAGCTCTGCTGTTTCGCTCCTCACAGAGGAGAATGTGAAAAAGCTGGAAAAGGAGTACATGGATTCTAAAGAAGCCTTCAATAAGCAGAAAATTGAAGAATATATTAAGCAGAGTAATCTTGCTCTTTCCGGCAAAGAAACAACTAGAAAAAGCAGCAGAGAGCTTGCCTGGAATGAAGAGCCTGAAGGAGCCTCCTCATCCTTTCCCACAAAGTGGAGTGAAGATCCTAAAGAAGTTCACTGGAAGATCTCTGAAGAAATTTCAAGGAAAGATAAGCTATTAACAGGTATTTCACAGCAATCTGTTAGTGGGAAGGAGAGAGAATTAGATGCCTGTGATCTTTTTTAAGTTTCTGTTTGCACATGGTAAATATGAATTTTATCCATGGGCACCTAAAATGGTGTCAGGTTCTGAGGAGCACATGTGTCTGACCCTCCTTGCCTGCCAGCAAGGGTTGCAGTTGTGTGGACTCATGGGCTGGTTTGCACAGTCTGTTTGGGCAAAGGTACTGAGCTTTGAGAGCATGGTAAGGAGCACTAGCACCCAGATATGAATCCCATTTGTGGAATCTGTCAGAGAGCTTGCCACAAACACAAAGTGCTAGTCTAAGTAGTCCAGTTGGAAAAAAATAGGATTTTATAAATGACTTAAATGGAAGCACAGTGAAGCCAGGACAGAGTATATCTGGAAATCCTGCCACACCCATTTTAGGAAATAAGGCAGCACTTTTGAACTTCCAAGGTGTTCAAAATCTAAACATTGTGACTTAGACTTGTCTTGAAAGTCAGAGTTGCTCTGTTGCATGCAAATGCCAGCAAACTAGAATTAGACAATTATTTTTTTTTTTACTAGATATCTAAAACTATGCTTACATTTTTTTCCATATACCCTGCTTTTAATAATATTTTACCGCTCATTAAGCAATCCAGCTGACATTCAGAAGCAGATAGCAGAGACAAAAATGTGGCTAATCCATAAAAAGGATGAGCCCCTAAATTCCAGGAAAAAAAAATCTAAGTATGGAAGAACTTGTCCCATTTTGGTTCTGGCTGCCCGATTCTCTGAGCAGTCACGACACAGCCCATCTCCTCTGCTTGCAAGCAAGAATGTGACTTGTTGCTGTATGCAGGACAGGGCCACAGCTGTCCCTGAGAAGTGAATAAGGAAGGGACAAGTGGCACCAGTCGGAAAAGAAAGGTCCACTGGGAAGGGGACCACACAGTGGCTGTGGGGAAGTGCAACTCATTCCTTACATTTGGGCAAGCTGTCCTTATGCAAAGATCCCAAACTGGGATTCAGGTGGGACTCCTTGGCCTTATCCTAAGTATAAATTGATTTCTAGAGGAAAGTTTGGATGTTTTCCCTCTTTTTTCTTTGAACATGCTTGAATATGGTGAGAAGCGTCAAGCGTTCCACCTGTCTATAGAAGGATAGCCCCCAGCACAGCCTGCCTTGGCACAGCCAGAAATGCACAGCTGGCCTGAAGGATTCAGCCTCGCCCTTAATGCAAAGTTACCTATTTCCTACAGAAGTCATGCATTACTCCTCCTTGGGGCTTGGCCAGCAGAACTGTTCTCTGCTCACTTTTGCATTATTTTCAATACAAATCTTGCCCACCTCTGAGAACAAGAACAATTGACTGTTTGCACACACAAGGTTTATTTTTGAACAGTTTTCCACATGGAAATAAAATATTCTTAGCAGATATTCATAAGCTACATCCCTGAGGATAAATCTACCCCTGCAAGAGGCTGAGGATCTCAAACAGCCACAAGTAACTGTAATCAAATGCATTCAAAAACATCTCTGAGTGCTATCCCAAGAAATTGCATGTTGGATTTCCACACCTTTTAACTTGCAATTTTAAATTCAGATGAAATATAAAGTTTATTTTAGCCTATTCTGGTTCAGGGCTAGTATTTAGATACAAGTAGATTTACCAAGGAAAACCAAATGTAACTTTGGGACTGTCTCATTTGGGACCTAGAGTGAACAATTAATATGTCTGAAAGTGTTTATACAGTCATGGAGCTTCTTTGGCTTTTTTCAATCTCTTTGCATTTTTTTTAGTCTTTCATAAGAGTGGCTTGTGAAATCGGAGCTGCAACCTTTCGACATTCTTTCTGGCTCCTTGTTACAATTGTGCTTCTCATTTCTCCATGTGTTTAATATATTCGTCTACATTTTCTCTCCCACCATCTCCTCCTGACGCCTTACTATGCTGCACCAACATCTCTTCCCTCTCCACGTGTCTCCATGCCCACGCTCTTGCCCAGGCCTCTGTGCTCCCACGGGCACCTCTCTTCTCTCCCAGCAGCTTCTGCAAACTCCTGCCCTGAATCTCTCCCTCTGTCTCTCTGATTTTTTTGAAAATAACTACAGTTGGGATTTTGGCACTAAGATACATTCAATAGCCATTGGTTTAACTGGTAGACCATTTGAGCTGAATGCAAATCTCTGCTGATTAAGGAATTACAATCAACTCTGTAGATGGGGGTTGCAACAGATCTGCTGTGCTCTGCACAGAGAGGGAAACGTGTAACGTGTGGCCACTCAATTAATGCAAACCTGGAGGAAAAAGGTGCTGCTCTGACAGCAAGTCCCCTCAGGGCACTTCATGTGCCTATATGAAGTGTTTGGGCCAAAATCCCAAATGTCCCCATCACTCGTGCAGCATCCTGGCTTTCCTGCAGAACAACAGCCTCTGGTCCCCTTCCCTCAGCAACTGCTCAGCAACACTGACGACAGCTGGAAGTAGAAGAGAAGACAGTTGTGCAGTTCAATTTGGTGTTGTTACCTCTGTGCAGGCACACCAGCATAAGCAATGAAGGTGAAATGCCCATGGGAATACGTCCTCCCGATGAGTCGGTAAAATTAGATCTGGAGAGCTTACAAGCGAAACCTGAATGGAAAAGGCAGAGTAAATTAGCTTGTAACTCTTGTCCCTTCTTCTGCAGAGCCTGTCCTCAGTCTACAGCAACTTTTTTACAGCTCATTTTTGGGAGCTATTTTTTTCACCTGCCTACAATTTATTGTACCATTAAAATAGATGAGGAAAAATGTTCCCCGTTAAGGTGGGAAGGTTTTATCTGACATACAAAATAATGAAATGGCAAGAAATTTCAAGGCAGAAAAATCCTGCTGTTCCATGCAAAAAAAATCTTTTTTTTTTTTTTTTTTTTTTTTTTTTTTTTTAAGAAAGCTTTTTCTCTCCTCTCCAGAATTGGCGACAGATTCCCTGTCAGCTCTGCCCATTGGTTCTCAGCTGGAAGAATCCAAGTAAGGAGAGTAATTGGTAACATTTTTCTATATAATTCAGTCAAGTTAGACTGTATTTATGTTATACGTAGGCTCACAGCAGGAACACCTAACAACTGGAGATTTACAGGATGTCTGAGACATCTGCAACCTGGCAGCCTCTGTTGTATCTGCACTATTAATAATCTGGAAGTTACGTCTGTCTAAGTAATTATCTTTGGGCCCCTCATTGTTTGGTATATTAAAAAGGACACTGTCAGCCTCTGTAGATTTAATTATTTTTCTTTTTTAAGACAGATAAATCCTGTGCAGCATCTCTAGAAATTGCTGTGATGTATGATTTTTATTTTGCAGAGTGCTCTTTTATCTAGGGAGGAAAAGTAAGCCCGATTCCCCAGCTGAGGTAAATCAGTGTAATTCCACCCTTCATTCTACCAATGTCACTGGAACAATGTTGATTTACATCAGCCAGGGATGTAGCTCACTCCTTTGGCTATCCAATATAAATGTTAGACATATCTAATCTTTCTTTCAGGCAGAGAGGAGGAGAGAGAAGAGAAACTAAACAGAGATGCTTGTTCAAGAGACAAAAAAAGACCAAATTCTTCTGTGGTGTACTTTAAGTGGCACTCAGTTCATTGACAGTATTCCTTATATGAGTATTTGAGGGATGTTTTGGCTTTTTTCCTTAAAGGTGTTGCCACAGCTGCTTAGCACCAAGGGGAAATGTATATAAGAAACTGTTTAAAGCAAGACTCTGGCGTATTGCTACATGAACATTCAGTGAGATTTTTTTCATTATAGTGTTATAAATTTATAACTTTCAACCTGAAGGAGTGTAGGCTCTATTTCTTCCAAAATTACTAAGCGCTGTGAAATGTTATGGTCTGAGGTAAATTCTCCATTGTGCTATTAAGGGAAATTGGTCATAAGGTTTCCAAGAGGACTAACAGAAAGTCATTGGCATAAGCAAATGGGCTGCACAAATGCAAGAAAAACATTACTGCCAACCTATCTGATAGGTTTATGTTTTCCCACGAGATGTATCACTAACTGTTGCCTGCAGCAGGATGTGGTCCAGGTGGTCAGCTCAGCAGTAGGATGAACTGAGCCTGCCATTAAGGAGCCAGATGTGATTTGAGCTGTCAGGATTCAAGCAGTGACTCCCAGCAAATGGCTGTGGCTGTGCCCTATGGACATCTGCTTGACGTGAGCACACTTCTCGCCACCGATGGTCCCAGGAGCAAGAGTTTGGCGAGCCGGGTAACAGGCAGCCGCTGCCTTCATGGTCTCCGAAGTTGGGACTCCTATGACATTTGAGTTAGATACCTCTCCTGGCTCCCTTGAATATAGTGCTTCCTGGTTCTGTTCTTCACTTGTAAGGTGGAGATGATGTTTTGCTGCCTCAGCAGAGCTGGGAGCATAAACACGCGGAATGTTCATGAGGTGCTCGGATAGGAGGGCGGTGGAGGCACCTGAGCACCTCAGCTCCCTTTATTCCTCTGAGGTTTTTATCCATGAATACATTAATTTGTGTGTGCTGTGCCCAGAATCCTTTAAAATTCTTAGACAACTAATAAAAAAGCAGTGATGTGTAACGGCCTTGTTGAATTACTAATGCAGATAAACAAAAAAATCAAAACCCTTCACTCCTTCCCTTGCATCAGATCGAGTCAGGCCCCAGTGGCACTTTGTTCAGCATGATGTTTTTTTCATACCTTTTTTTTTTACCAAGACCACAGGCATCTTTAAATTAGTATGTCAGAAGCAAACAAAAACATTCTGCCTGCATTGCATGGATAGAAGTGGCTGGAAACCCTGATAGCTCTGTGTCATAGGCTCAGAACAATTTAATATCTTGCCAGACAACTTCAGGTAGAATGGGAGGATTTCCAGAAAGCACCATTTGTTGCTGGACATGCTGTGATAAGGGGTAAGTCTTTCTGCCTGCCATGCCAGAAATGGCACCAACATAGCCACAGTCTGTATGGGATGCAGAACGAATGCCATAGTGCAGAGTGGAGCAGAGCAGACTAATACCATTTGCAGAATTATGTAAAGTGAGATGAGCAAAATATGGAGTTTAGGACTGATACAACCTCGTTTAGTGTAAAGTGCCCAGTGAACTAGAGGTAAGGAAAGTGGTAAGCCTGTGGAGGTCTCTATGGAGGTCCCTACCAAAAGTCCCTGCGTATTTTGGGTGCTGAGGCTGACGGTTACCCCACTACCCTCTGCTGCCCTTAGCTTTGTGAGTGCATCTCTCCTCGTCACGCATTGCAGAAGCCTAACTTCCTCATTTTCTGAAATATGGCTCTTTAAGGTGACTGATGTTACCTGCCCAAAACAATGACACAAAGAATCACCAGTAACTGCTGGGAAACCTTGTCTGTTCCTAAATCCCCGAGCACTCTTCTCCTCTGGCCGTAAACTGAGTTTGAGCATCCCACCTGGTGTGCCCTCTTTGCAGGCAGTATGTCGATGGCTCTCCTGCCTCCTCCTGCAGCAGTAGGCACCATGTCGAGGATGTGACGACTCAGACAGAGTGGAGCTATTCAGGTAAATCCATGGCTGCCAGAGAGGACTGTGAGTTCATTTAAAGCAGGCCTGTTCAACATCACAAGTAGTTGGTTCTCCAAAAGAGCTAGTTTTAGAAAAATGAAAATGAAGGTTTGCTTTAAAAAGTGGCCTTTTGGCATGAGTTTTTTTAAAAAAATACTCAAAAAGTAGGTTTTATTCCACTGAAATGTTGATCCAGTTGTAGCACTCTGACAGGAGGATAAATGCCTCTCATAACCAATTTCCTAAGTTCTGGTCCCTTCCTATTAGTCCATGCAAAGAATCCATGGCTTTTTTTCCTTACATCCAGATTTAGTTTGCTTTCTGCATTATTAGGTATTTCACGTAGAAATTGGCCAAAGGAGAACACTTGGGTACAGATACAGATCCAGTCAGATATCAGTGAGAGTCCAAGGGTAAATCAGGGCCATGTGCAGCATCTCATCTGATAAGGCAGTAGCTGATGAGCATCAGTGAGAGTGCCCTGAGCCTGTAATACCCAAGCCTACTCAGTCAAGGCCCAGTCAAAAGCTAATTTTGCAGTGAACTGAGGAAATAACCCGAAAGAATTGTGCCTATGTTAAGACTATAGCAATTCTGGCAATTAAGCATGGGTTTGAGCCTGCCCTTGAAGTTGGTTTTGCCCACCATCACCATGACAAGCCCTGACCTCAAGAGCACCTGAAGGCACCTTCCTGTCTCCTGAAGCCCAGAGGTTGCTCCTCCTGGTTGCCACCAGCATGATGGGTCTCTGCAACCATTCAACATCACACTTCAAGGCCAGAGTCTCCACTTAGGCTAACTCAACTCCTCCATTTCCAGCTGTCCAGGTTCAGGCGGACGTTTGAGAGCTGAAGTTGCACTGATTTGCATGGGCACATTGGACACCTAAATGTTTTAGGGGATCCTGACCAGAGTGTTTATCTGTGAGAGAAGTACTACCCCCAGAAGTCACAGCACCCAGGAAAACATCCCTGCTGAGTTTGCCCCTCAGGCCACTGAGAGGACAGGATGGTGATGTGGTCCTGGGCATGTGCCAAGAAATACATTGTCACCAGGCTACCCCAGCCCACGAGGATTTATTAAATGCTTAGCTAGCAAAACAAAAGGCATTAACTTCTTGGCTGTAGCTTTTTGCCAAAAGATAGGCAGGTCGTGCTTCAATGCAGATGTCTCAGGGAAAAATGTGCAGTGCATTAGAGAGCTGTGACTCATAGAATAATTATCCTCATTTCTCATAGTTTATTAATAATTTAAACCCAATCTTGGTGTTATTGATCTATCATTGAATCGGAGATTTATTTCAGATCTGTAGTCACAGAAGCAGTAAATTTAATCCCCCTTCCCCTCCCACCCTTCCACCCACTAAACTCACTTTATAACTAAAACATGATGTTTGGGCTGTTTCAGTAATAGCAGAAGAGAAGAAAAGCTCAGAGGGAGCAAAATGGAGAAGCCTTAAACACACAGATCATCAAGGTGAGCAGCACTACTGTTTGGATTTTAATACATCTTTTTAGACCACACGTTCCTCTGCAAATGGTCTTAGAGATGCTGAAAGAATCACAGTAGTCACTTGCTGGCATAAGCATCCCAACCAGATCCTAAATCAGTTTTGCCTAATTTTTAAATGGTTTCACTGTGATCACTTTCCAGAGGTAGCATCAGCTTTGCACATATCCCAGTTGTGGATCCCAGCCATACACTTTATCCTCTGGAAACACAGATATGATCTCACCAAAGTAAAAGTGCCTGCAATGCATAGGCTGGGAATTGCAAGGCACACAAGCTAATCAGGCCTGGGCCTGATTCTAATCTTGCATAAACTGGTGCAAACCTGAAGCAGCTGCCCCAGTGTCTCAGGAGTATCATGGCTGTAAAATCAATTCAAGTGTGTGGAGGATCAAGCCTAGAAACTGTTATGTGAAGGCTCCTGCAGCAGTGCTCACTTGATTGTAGTATCTGTCCAGCACATTCACTGATATAAACAGCAAGACCTGGCCTTTTAAAGGAAGCCAGGAATAGCAAATAGCATGCTTTATATTTATAAAGTGCTCAGAATAGTGATTTTTGTAGGCAAATGAAATACATTTTTATTAGACCAATTGTCTCATATAGTTAGGATAGAAAATGTGCCTTTGGGTACGCCAGCACTTCCCTGGGTCCAAAAGAAAGTAGCAAATGTGCCCAAAAGCTTATCTATTTTTTTCATCTATATTAACGGATGCAATAAAAGATATTACCATCCCCTGCCAGCCCAACCTCACTGTTGTCCTTAGATCACTGCAGTTGTAACAACAGTGAAGTGGGGCTCTTGGCCAATGCCAGGGCTCCTGTAGCTATGGAAATGTGTGATGGGGCCAAGCTGTCATAGCCTTACTCTAGAAAGCAAATGTGAACTCAGTATAACCAGGCGGAGAAGAGGTATTTGCAGGGTAAAGCGCTGGAGTGCACCGATGAGTGTGGGCTCCTTATGTTGGATGTTTTCTGCGCACGTGGGAAAAATTCTTTGAGAAGAACATCAGGAAAATAAAACACAACAAATCCAGTGTGGTTTATAACTAAGTTTTCCAGAGGTGTCATTCTTAATTAAATAGTGGATGAGCTTGATTTTCTTTGGTTTGGGGTTTTTGAGTGTTCAGTTTAAATTAACTAAACCCAGAATAAGACCAGTGAAATGCTGCTATTTGATTAATCCCACAGGATAACAGATGGTTGCAGGAGTAAAACATCAGGATGCAGGTGCTGGGAGCTGCAGGGTTGTTTGGAGGGGAGCAAAGCTAGGGAAATCGGGGGCCAGAAATTTTGCTCAGCATTTGTCTCCCAGCACTGATGGGACTGTTGCAATCGCCTGGTCAGAGCTCCTGCAAAGCCCAGGCTTTCCTGCATTGCACCTTTCACCTCTGCTGCCCCCAAGAGAGTCATTTGGCCACATTTTACCTGAAGCTGTAAATTCTTAGAAATTGTGGCTTTCCTGCACTTACAAACCAGTGACCTCCCTTCCTCCCCTGCCTCCATGAAATAGGCGGAGTGAGTAATTGCATGCACAAGTACCAATTACCAGTGCAAGCATGTGTTTTGAGTATCCATTTGTAAAGGAAACAGATTCAGCACCTTGCTGAATATTTAACCCTTCCTCCCACAATTTAGTTCCAGACTGGCAATTAAGAGAGTATTTTCAGTATTGAGTGGTCGTTCAGTAGAGAATTGAGTCTCTCTACGGGGTGCAGTTCAGTCTTGCTCAGATAGCTCATACTTTCTGAATGAGGTGGTTACACAGCCCACATTCTCATTATCACCCAGCGTATGACATCTAATGTATTTAAGTCTTATTACACACTGATAAGGTGAGGAAGTACCTTTTCCTACCCTGTTATAAGTGAATAACTAGAGAATTATGCCCCCATCTCATCCCACTTGAGTTAGCTGCAAACTTGCCCTCCTTTGAAGCACTTGCTGGAGGTGCCTGGTTGTTGACTGTATTATCCTCCCAATTTAAGCACAGGGATGAACTTGGGCCTCAGTAACCTGCTGAAGTTCGCACAGATTTCTGGGCTCATGGGGCAGCATCCTTCCTTCTGGACCTGTCCTCCCATCTCAGCCTTGGCCGCGCTGATGTTGGAGGCCTTTGAGCGCAGTCATTTGATTTCAGCCCTTTCAAACTCCACAGAGTGCTCAGCTGCTCCTGGTGGCTCTCCCTGGCTGCTACTGCTGTGGTCTCTTCCTGGGACCTCCAAGGGTGACTCTTGTTTCAGTGTAGAGGAAAATAGTGGGATAGTTTTTTTAAACTTCTTGATATTTCTCAGCCAAGTGGAGTCTTTGACAAAGGAAGATGAAAACCATGCTCACTGCCAAAAAATGCTCCAGGGCAAGTCGTGTAGCAGGATTCAAATGACAGCTAGACATTTGATATTTATAGAAATGTAACAACAATTACAAGAACCTGCTTAGCCTGATGTGCTCAGATTCCTCCCTAGGACTAGGAAATAATTTCCACCCTCTGGTATATCATAATTCATGTCTAACTACAGGACAGGGACCCTTCTCCTCCCTCAAAATGTCCAGGTAATGTACATCCAGTGGGCAGGATTAGATGGACCATCATCTTTTTCTGCCCGGGCTGTCCATAGCGCAGGAGTCTGGTCCAGGCTCCACATGGCCCCCGTTAGTACCTGCAATGGTGTAAAAACTATTTCGGTGCTGTGTTCTCACACTGCGTGAACTTGTGCTTTTTCCTCCATATTTAGTGGTGCTCTTTAGAGACACCAAGCAATACTCTGGGAGGGAAGAGAGCAAGGAGAAAACTGAAACTGAGAAAGAGGCAGCAGCTGAAGAAGGAGAGGAAAATAACCAAACAGGACTGTATGAACAAGGTACAGTGTGATCTCTTCATTAATCACAGCAACTGTGAATTACATCTGAGGTTTCTACATGCCCAGCTTTGAAAATTCCAGGTTAAACCAAAAATTATTTTGTTCGTAAGAATAACCAAACCATTTAAAGTCCTTCGTTTGCTGCTGTGAATCAGAGACTGGCAATATTTGGTGGTAGTGGGACACAAGCGATCCTGTCTAGTCATATCATCCAGAGCTGTAATAAGAATGAGAAGGGAAATGTGTATGGGTCCATTTTTGTCAGGACACTGGAGGTAACCTCCAGGAAAGGGTCAGGTGAGTGACTGGGGTCCTGCACCTTAAACTGGAGGTGGCCTGTTGGAGCCCTCTTCCTCCCATGCTCTTCCTCCTCAATTTCAATGAATTTCAGTTCTGCCACACCTCAGATGGGTGGAGTATAGGGTATCAGATACCACAGGAGGCAAGAATAACATGTGGATTGGAGAAAAAAAGGTTGAAAAGGGGGCAAAAGAAAGAAAACTAGAGATCTGAGAAAATTAGCAAGAAATATGAGATCAGAGAAGGAAAACTGTCCATAGCTGTGGGCATATAAATTAAAAAAAAAAAAAAAAAAAAAAGGGAAGACCCCAGGGAGGAAAGGAAAATGAATAGGGAATAGGAGAGAGGCAGAGAAAAGAGGAAAAATGGAAAAACAGAGGGAGAGAAAATTAAAAGGGGAGGTGGACATGAATTAGAAGCAAAGGGGGAGAAGCAGAAGGAAGAAGAAATTTAGATGGATAGCAAAGCAAAACCTGAAAAGCAAAGAAGGACTGACTCCAGAGAGCTGGGGAGATAGACTCAACAAGCTAATGTTCCTTGCCATTCATTGAAAGTTTGGTGTCAAAGTATTACAAAAAAAGTAACTTCCCTTTTCTTGTTCTGTCTGGATAGCTACAATCCTCAGAGGAATCAGGCTGTGAAAGAAAGGCCTGGGATAGCAAAACACTTCCTTTCTGCTTGGGATAGAAAGCATTCATACTGGGGAGAGAAGGGGAAAGGGCAGAAAGATGAGATTCTTGCATTTTTTTGTTTTGAGTTTTTGTATTATCACAACACTACCACTGGCTTTCATGCACATTTCTGCACTCGTTAGGTAGAAAGGGGCTGCCCAAAGTAGGGGACATGCTCTGCAGTGGAATCTGCTCTGGTATTTGCCAAAATAGATAATAGGCAAAGTGAGGGACAGAATTACAGACAAACGCTTGCCTGGCTTACCTCCTTTTGGCAACCCGAATTTCTTGGTCTCCTATCACTGGGTGCAGCTGCTTGAAATCTGCCGGAGGAGAATTCCTGGAAACCCTGCTCCATTCCTTCCTCCAGCCCTGCAGCTCATCACTGCATCCCTACTTTTGCTTGTCAGGCATTTATATAAATAGGATTAACATATGCAGTTACACTTAGCTAGGTTGCAAATTACACAGGCTATCAAGCCTTGTGCTTCAGGGCATACACTGATTACCATTGGAGGGGCAAAAATGAGTTTTTCCGATAACAGAATATTGCATGATTGACTGGGGATATTATGGGGCAGAGTGGATTAGCCTTTGCCATCAGTATCAGTTATGTGTCATTATTGCCTCGAAGTACCAGACTAAGCGAGCCACTTCCGTTCAGGCAGTGCTGGAGGTGGCTGGGTCCAGAATAGTAGTTTTGGTTGTTAAAAACATAACTGTTACCTAAACCTGCTATAAAATGTGCCTCCAGCAAGTTACACTCCCTGCTTCTGCTGCCCCTCTCCTGGGAAGTGTGCTACAAGCCTTAGGCTCACTGGAGGAGCTCTTCCTCCCCTCCCTTGCGCTCCTATGGCTAGACCCAGCAATTCCTATTTTTATTATAGGAAGTGCAACCCCTCCCATCTCCCTGCCCCTGAGCCCTCTGCTTTCCCCTAATTCAAATGATATACCTCTGGCAGTGGTTTCTTTGACCATAAGCTAAGGGCCAGGTCCTGCCCTACAGTGCATATGCTGTAGCCATAAAACAACATCCCACAACTTGATTTTTCAGAAGCCCAAATCACACACAGTCTCTTGGAGCTCCTCATCATCACTCTGCTGCTTTTCAGTCAAAGGAAAGGCCATGTCCTACAAAAGCTGGAGTGTCTGTTGCCATTCCTGACTCTCATGAGATCAAGAGGTATCAGAGGAGCGCTGGGACTCTCACTGCACAAGGAGGCTGGAGGATACAGAGGTGTTGGGATATCTGACTGCTCTGGCTGCATTTTTTCACGGGTGCAAAGCTGAGCACTGAGAATAGCATATGCTAAGACACATCTGTGTAGAGAAGATAATATCATCTTGGCTGGCTCCAGCCAGGATTTTCCAGCCTGCTGAGATTATGACAGATCAGCAGCTTGTATCGGCAAAGGTCAAGGTGCTGGCTGGACGGTACATTTTCCCGGAGAGAAAAGTGGAACAAGTCTCCAGTCCAGACAGAGGTATTTCTGATGATTTGTGTCCTGGGAATTGGGAACTCCTGACCAAAGGATCTTCTAACTACTGGGCAATTCTCTGTACATTTATGGTGCTTCCCAATACTTGTGAGAGAGAATTGAGGTCCACATTAGTTCTTTATAATGTACGAACAGATTTGCCCCCCCTTAACTTTCAGAACATCTCATTTCTTTTGTCTTGACAGCAAATGATTGTCTCATTTGAATGGAAGTAAAGAGCTAGAATTAACAGAAATCTAAAATAAGAAACATAATTAGCAGCAAAACTTTTAATTCTCCATTCTAAGCCATTGCTAAATGTGTTGCTGCTTATTTACTGAACTTGCCTTGACATTTAGACAGTTCCTTTTAATGCTAATAGAGTTGATTACGACATTGAATCCTACTGCTTTGAGGAAACTACTGCTCAGTATTCAGAGCTGCCAAGTTCCTCATGCACAAAAATACCTGCCTTTCTTCACGAGAAGTATGTATTATCCAGAGCAACCACATTAAAAAAAGGCAATCACCAAAGCTAGGAGTCTGAGATAATGAGAGTTGCATCCCCAGCCCACCGGGGCTGCGCACACCAGATGGCGTCTGTGGCCGTAGGGTGCCCTGGCCTAGAGGTCCAAGAGTCTCTGCTCTCCTCCATGCACACCCTCCCACCCAGGCCTGCCTCCCTTTGCCACCTGATCAAAAGCCCATTTAATTCGGCGAGTTTCCATTTACTTCAGCAGCATTTGGATTGGGCCTTTTGAATATTTTAGGGTGGTTTTCTCTGTCACACTCATCTATCTAATGCTACTTCTTGCATTTCAAGCTTGTTAAAGCAGGGCTTGCCTGTGCTTTGTCTTTCTGTGGCTTCCAAGACAGCTGTGTAGCCAGGCAGAAGCAAAGCATATGTATTTCGCAAAGTTTTGGCCTGTAAGTACCAAAGAACAGCTTGACCAGGATTGAGGCAAACCAGAGTCCTAGGACCACACCAAGAGAAGGCAGACCCGCCTGGTGTATCTGCACTTTCCTCCTTGCGCCAGGACATCTGAGAAGTCTCCTCCAGTGTCTAACACTAAAACCGACACATCAATATAAGCCTCTTAGACTCTCAGTCATGATGGGACGAGGCCAGCCCAAGCCTCAGCACACTGAGAACCAGGGTCTGGGCTTCCCCTTGTTCATTTGCTTTACTTGACTGCCCAAGAGTGCCACTCTGGGGAGACTGTGTTTGGTGGAGGATGGGGAGCACCAAGGAGGGTGAGTGGATAAAAGGGGCAGCTGGAACAGGGGAGGAAGAGGCAGAGGAGCGCAAGGAAGCCACTTGGCTTCCCCACGTTGCAGACAAGAGCTGGGGTTTCTTGCTCTTGTCCATTTGCATTTTGAACTCTGCAGTCAAGACTCTCTTCCTTGCCATCTTTACTGAGCCAAACACAGCAGGGACCCCTTCCTAATGGAAAGTCAGAGGCTAGAAATGGTTTTCTTCATAACAGTCACCTTCAGATTTTCGTCAATGTGTGTAATGGAGCTTTTTGTGCTCCATCCTCTGCAAATCAGTCAAACAGAGAGTTGTCCGATTGTCCTCCTATATCAATGTATATCATCATTATTCCTTCTGAGCTGTTGCAAAAGAGCACAGGTGTCAATAAGAATATAATTTGGTCTTACATTTAATTAAGTTTTATAAGTGAAAATGGTAGGTTTTCAGGAAATAAGCATCACCTCCACATTACTGAGCAAGCAGCATAAGAACAAGGCTGCCTGGGAGATGCAACCAGGCTCCCAAAATACGGCAGACTGGCAAACACTGTGAATGGCAATAAACTGACAAACCAGTCTAGTCTAACAAGCTTTGCCAATGCTACCGAGCGCAAGGAGATTATCATGATCTCAGGAAAACAGATACTTGGGATCAGTAATTTCCCCCAGGGGGTGATTATCTTGTAATAGCCACTATCCCTCATGCTGATTTCTTATTGGAAATGAGGAGCAAAGTTACACTAGTTTCTATCCATCAGCTGGTAAACAGCCAAGGTATGGGTTTTAAGGAGGTCTTAGAAAGGTGCACAAGGACATAAATGTAAATCGGGTCCTGTTATTAACGTGGTGAGTTTTCAGCCAAAAGTGGCACTTGCATATTATGTCATTAGAGCGTCCCGATGTTTATTTATAATTTTCTATGGCAAAACCTGAAGTGAGTCATTGAGATTTGGATTGACCATTGAAGCCACTGCTGTTTATTTTCTTTTTGTTGCTATCTCATCATTTGTAACCATGAATAATAAGCAGAGCAGGAGCTGTTCTCTATGAATGCTGCCTTGGAACGACAGTAAACAAGGTGATACAAGCCAGGCTGAGGGAAGGCAAGCTGATTTCCATAAAACAAGCTTGTTCAGAAACACAACCACTGCCAGGTCATGTTTTCACTACAAAATGAGATGCACTTTAAAGGCCTGCACGTAGCATTAGGTGCATTCCTTGGTTTTCAGTTGCATTTCAGAATTCCTTGGCCTCCAGCCAAGGAATCTTTGGAGGCAACTTGTCCATGCAGGAGAGATGGATTGGATAGCTGTCCTCAGGTCCCAGACCTAGTAATGGGAGGAGATGGTTTGAATCTGGTTTCTGCAATCTGTGCCTTTTGCTATGTGTCACTGTGCCAACAGGGGAGAGTCTGCACTCACACAACTTGATGCTTTCCTCAGTCACTAGGGTCTGATTAAGGGCTCCCACTAATAGTCATAGGAAGGACAGAGCTCACTGTTTTATCTTCCACAGTGTGGCCCCAGTGGACTGCAGGTCTCGCTGCTATGCTGTCCCATAAGTAAGCATCGCTGCTCTGAAGTGATTGGCCTACAGAGCAGATAAATTATATCCTTCCAATTGCAGCTCCCTGATTTCTCCTCTGCTGAGAGGGGTAGAGGCTTTTGCTTTGGGAGCTAGAGAAAAAGGGGATCTAGGTCCCAGTGGTTCTTGGTGGAAATATGTTTAAGACAAAAATCACGTCTGGGGTGCTTAGCCTGGAATTCCACTAAGCAGCTTCATTTCTGTGATGCAGGGAGCTGCATCAAAAATGATGACAGGCAGCAGCAAAAGACATCCTTGGGCCACATTTAAGTTGCCTTGCCTTATGTGAGAAATGACCTGGCGTGAAATGCAGGCCATAAGAATGGCTGCAAAGGGTCAGCCCAAAAGTGCATCTTAGCCCAGCCTCCTATCCTGGATAAAAGCCAGCAGATGCTTAGGAAGAAATACAAAAATAAAGCAAACATTTGTTAATATTTCCCCAAATACTCTTTCATCCTCTAGTGATCTGTGACTCAGAAACTTCATGAACTATAGATGGTGTCTTTGCATTTAATAGCCCTTGATGGATTCTTCTTCCACTGACTGGTTTAATCCCTAGTGAACCAATGTAAAACTTTAAACATCCACTGTACCCTATGGCAAAGAATCTTTCTTGTTTATTTTAAACTTGTCACTTAATAGTTTCCTTTGATGATCATTCTTTTTTTTTTATTATTTTGAAGAACACCGAAGAATGTAAACAGCTGTTCCCTAGTCATGCCACTCTTCCCTTCACAAAACTCTGTCATATTTCTTCTTTAGTCATTTTTCTTCCATGATAAGAAGGCTTAATCTATTCAGTCACTCCTTGAATGGAGGCCCTTTTATGCCCTTGATCATCTTCAATTGCCTTTCTCTGTAGCTTTTCTATTTCTTCTATATCATATTTGAGACTGGTGAATCAGGACTGCACAATAGTATTCAAGAGATGGGAGCCCATGGATTTATAAAGCAGCATAAGGATTTGCTCTGTTTTGCTCTCTACTCCTTTCCTAATAATTCGTAGTTTTCTGTTTGCTTTTTTGATTGCTATTGAGTGTTGAGCTGACATTTGCATAGAGCTATCTATTATAACCTCAAGATTTCATTCCCAGGTGGAAATAGTCATCTCAGAGCCCATTATTTTGTACATAAAGATAGGATTGTCTTTTCCCATGCACATCACTTTACATTTATCTACATCAAATTTCATCTGTGATTTTATTACCCTTTTATTCAGTGCCGTGGGGTCTTTCTGCAACCAACCCTTCACAGTCGGCCCTTTGCCTTGACTATCCTGAATATCATCAGCAAACTTCTCTCACTATTCACTTCTGTTTCAAGATTATTTATGAATATTTTGAAGGCATGGGGCAGTCTTTAGGCTAATTTAGCACCTTCCTCTTTGAAATTTGAGGTGCCAGGCCCCAGGAGAGGGAAGAAATGTAAGCATTCAAGCTCTTTGGATGGTGATTGGAGAACAGTAGGCGCTTCAGGGGAAGGACAGCAGCGTACTTAACTAGGGCATCTCCTTCTCCCTGTTGCACAAATGGATGAGGGAGGTGATGCAGCATGCTGGGAAATGTGTTTCCCCCATCTATCAAGACTATAAGAGACTGACAGGAGACCCTCGGGTCACCCTTTCCCTTGCTAAAGCTGGGGCCTTGCGCAAACAGGTGTGCAGAAGTCACAGGGCCCAAGGAGGGCAGGCAGGAGGAGAGCGATGGATGACAAAGCCTCTTTCTGAGAAAACTGCTGCACACACCGTCATTAGCCACTGCTTTTAATGAATAGGAATTAATTGGCAACTTTTCCTTACTATAAGCCCTGTATGAGCCTGTTGACTTTGCACAAAGAAGTTCAAGACCAGAGTCAGAAGATGAAGTGCCTGCCGTCTAGAGGACACAAGCATGAGTGTGATTGGACACTGACTGCCCTCTACACGGATGAGGTGAGGTCCAGCTGGGGGATAATGGCGAAACTGCCTGACAGTTAGCGAAAGGAATCAGGAATTTCTGTGACAAGTACTTTTTTGTTGTTTTTTTATGGAGGAGCACCATCTTGCAATACTGCCCACTTGGAGGTCCTGGCTGGCGGAACCTGGCAGTGGGTGCTGTGAGCGTCACACTCTCGAGGGCCTGGGAGTAATTAGTTCAGTCATCTTTATACTGAGCACCCACCACATTTAAGAAAATAACAAGAAGGAGGAAAATCTTCCCCATTTGAACACAGTTTTTACAAATCTCACCCCCAGAAATCTTGCCCACTCCCATGTTCCTCCAAGAGGATAAAGGTGCTGCTGTTTGCAGAGGAGCACTTCTTTCTGCTCGAGGCTGAGCCACCTTTATTTGGGGGCAGAGGCTGGAAAGTTGCCACTGTTATTTGTAGATAAAAGAAGTAAGGCTGAGTGTCAGTTCAGCACCTGAGGCAAGCACTAAACTAATTCACTGAGGCAAAAAAGGGGAGAAACCGAACAGCTTCAGCAGACAGTTCTCCTTACCTGGCACACAGAAAAACAGAGGGTCAAACTTGTCACTGGTGCAGATCTGAGCTGTAGGGTCACACCAATTGTGCACCTGACTGAGTGGATCTCAGCCTGTCAGAAATTTTAAGATGGGCCTGTTTCCTCCTCCTCCCCAACCCTAGTCATTTCATTGTGTATATTTAAAGTCAGGCAGTGTATGATTTGTCAGCTCTCTGGTGAGATGCCTTTCAGAAAAGACATGCAGCTTCCAGAAAACTGCTCTCCTGAGGTGGTTTGACAGTCCTGAAGCTGTGAGTGGTTTCCAGAGAGAAGGAAAGATAATGTTTCTTTTCTGATAATGGAGCAAAAAAAGGTTAAAAGGCAGAGGTTCTCCCCTTTAACAGACTTAAACTTGACCATCAGAAAAACAGGATCCATTTGACGAGACAAGAAAAGAGCAGATGTCAGTGACTCACACACAAAGTGTCTCTTGAGCTATGGTAAGGCCTGTATCTCCTGGCAGGAAATGTGCAGGTTCATGATGTAACTTCTTCCCTACTCCGGGCTTGTTTCACAGCACTTCAAAGCAAAATAAAGCTTTAAAAACAGACTAGTGTCAATCTCCCTGATATTCCAGCTATTAACCCTCATCTCAGTCACTGAGTAGAGAATACACTCAGCCTTTTAAACATAAAGGTGAAAGTTTCCGTTTCCATTGGCTGTTGTCCATTTTTGTGTCTGGTCCAGGAATTAAAGCAGCAGAGCAGTTTTAGGCTCAGCTTTGGGCCATGCAGCTCTGCACTGAGGCCCCCAGCGCATGGTCAGGACCTGCTCCCAGCGCACTGAGATCTGGCCAGGCCTGGGGAGCATTTTGGCTCAGGTCTTCTGCTCTTGGCTAGGCTGTACTTTAGTGACGGGAACTCCCCTGGCGTGGTGGAGGGTTTCAGCTGTGGATTCATCCCTAACTTGCAGTCTATTTTCATTACAGCTTGACTGAAAGAGCATTGTGGGCTGATAGACAGAAAAATGTGAATACCTGAAGTGAATGTTTTTCTTTGGAGGGGTGGGGTGAGCATTTGAGAAACGTGGGTGTGAAAACCGGGTGAAAGGAGTTTAATATAAGGATTTAGTTTGCCTGCAGAGCAGGTGCATCAGTCAGGAAGAATATAATGACAATAAAACACAGAGAAGACCTCACTGACAAATTTGACTCATAATAAAAAGGATAAGAGACTATATCAGCTGCCCTAGAATCACCTGTAGGCTGGACCAGTTCACTTAGGAAGGCTCTTCTGCTGTACTAAAAGCTACCCCTTGGTCACAACCCATTAGTGTCACAATCCACAAATGCCTTCAAGTTATGACACAACCTGAGAGAAGCAAAATCAGTCAATGCTGAAAAGTGCTAGCATTGTTTAAGTGTAAGTTCTGGGGCTTGAACAATTGAATGGCATATCGAGTGCCAACAGACTGCAGGTGAATTACACCAGCTTGGTGTTTGTGTCTGTATGGCCCTTGTGTAGCCATATGGTGTAAAAAATCAGTCCCTTCAGCTTTACTAAAAACTCCCCTTTTCATTCAATCAAGTGGTCAGCTGGCAGGTCTTTGCCTTCCTCTTTCAACTGGAGGTCTTTGGGAGGAATGAGAAATAAATAATATCCCTTCTCACCACTGAAAAGGCAAATGAGGATTGTTTTCAGGCCTTGGCTGTAATCAGAGCAGATCCTTTGTATAAGCAGTAATGGAAGCAGCCTGTGTAGTTGGACCAGCACAAACTTGCAACGCATACGAATAAAAACAGAGTACAATGCAAAAATGAACAGATGCCATTTATCAGTCATGGTGGCTTTCTTTCTTTCTTGCACTGGGGTTTGTGCTGTCAGCCAGCTAACCCAACACCTGGGCCTGCAGCTGGCTAATAGAGGAGGAAACCCTCCCCAGAAAGCAACCTGGGGCAAGATGGAGTGTCTTTAGGTACCATCACTGCTCATAGTGAAAGGCATTGGGACAACTACTATAAATATTACAGAGAGGGAAAAAGCCTTCAAAGCTAAATTAAATTTAAGCCACTTTTGAGCAATTGACAAGATGGAGCAGAGCTAATCATGAACATTTCCATCACAAATGCTTTTAAAATGCATTTTTTTTCTTTCCAAACTGCAAACATTCTCACTTTCTGAAGTTTTTCAGTATCAAGATTGTCTTAAAAAATAAATGCATATTGCTTTTCAATGTAGGTTTCTGAGGGTTTTGTTTTTAAAGAAGAGACAGGAACTGTATTTTAAAGCTCGAGTTTTATTTTGCTCTTTTTTTATCGCAGTCTGGGTGTTTCACAGGATGTTAAAAGAGAACCAAATTAACATGTTGTTCACATATTCCCATGAAAATCAATTACTACTTTCCATTGAGCTCTTAGGAAGGAACAGTAAACATGAAAAATGCATTTATTTGGGAGCTTAGATAATTAAATATAACTTGAGTTTCCTGACATATATCTACTTACTGAAAAGGAGGTTTGGGGTTACACTAAAAGCAGTGGTTTTGTTTACTTTTATGGGAACAGTCTAGATTTACACCAAATGTATTTCTAAAAAGAATTATGAAGTTGATGATGAATTTCTTTTGTGTTTTGAGAAAAATATCTTAACTGAAGAATCTGCAAAGTGTAAATTTTGTAGCGGTCCTGAAAAGCCAGTCCCAACAGTGGTAGATCTGAAGGAACAACCCCATGAAAATGTGAGTAGCCTACACTATAAGCAGTCTTTTCTTGGCAATATTGCAGCAGGAAAGCTAATACAATAACATGGGTTCATGATCCTCGGAATAAAGCAACCTAACTATCAGGTAGTGATAGAGTGTTTAGTGATAATGGGAGAACAGAAGCCCTGAGGCAAGTAAGACTTTGACCAAATAAAATATCTGAAAGAAATAAGTAGGGTACCTTTCCTCCTTTGGGTTCATGCTGGTGTGAAAGGAGTGTCACAAGATAAGGTTACATCCAAATTTCATCTGGAAAAATCCATAATGAAAGTGGGAAGCTTCTCTGGTGCAGTGCTCAGATGCAACATGTGAAACCCCTGACCCTTGTGCCCTTCCCTTGATCATTTCAAGGACATGCTTTGTAAAAGATGTCAGGTCCTCTTTCCCCTCAACATCCAGTTTTCCTCCCTGTGGGCAGAAGGGACACTGCCCACAGCACCCTGTGGACCTGGGAAGCAGCCCAGGAAGAAAATCCCCTTCCAGATACCACAGTGTTAGCAAGTGCTGAAAACAGAGGGTGACCAACTGATGCCAAAGGTAGAGAGAAAGAGATGAGGGCTGTAGGTGGAGAGGAGCTAAAGGGTGTTTGGGGTGAGGAGAAGAGAGGCTGGCTGCAGGGGGCAATGCCATCATGGCAGAGGTGCCCATCAGGAGGATTGCCGGGGGAAGAGCTTCCTGAGGAGGAGGGCACCAGGGAAGTGCAGTCACAGTTGGAGGGAGAAGGTGGAATAGTGAGGGAGGAGGTGAAATAGCACGTGAGCTTGGGTGACTTGGAGGTGGATGCAGGTCTCTAGTTTAGATCTGTAATTGTATCACAGCTACATGAGTCCTCAGCAGATAGGGCCTGGCTGGCTCATCTTGGCCATCTCATCTCAAATGATAGTCAAGTCAGAAGGTCTCAGCTCTGCCCAAAGTCTCCCCAGACCAGTCCCACCACATCTTCACATGTGCTGTACTTTGTAGTTCTTCTGCTGCAGGAGCTATAAGGAAATATTTGATAATGTGATCCAAGAGCTGATGAGTGAAGATGAAATAGAGAAAGAGATTGACATAGCTCCTTATCCCCACCATTCCCAAACAGAGCTGCGATGTGACATCAAAGCAGAACTGCTGTGACAGTAAGAGATCAGAAAGAGACTAACCTGGGCTTATGGTGGGAAGAGGGAAGCCCTCATTACTAGTTTTCTTAATTCCAATCTCAGGGAATAAGGTGGGAACCTGCTTGTGATGTCCCACAGCAGGTCATGGACAAGACCTGAGGCATCTGATGTCGGACCTACAATGATACCACTAAGAGGAAAAATTTGTCACCTGCCTCTGGGGAGGACTTACTCAGCAGACAACAGCACTGAATGTGGCCTGATTTAAATGTACGGCAAGGATGGTTCAGTGCTGCCAGGGCAATACTTCCCTGCAGTTTCTCATACAGCTCATCTTTGCTACAGGGCCCTTAAAGACGCGTTGGTGGGCTTGATGAGGAGAAGCCAGAACTGAGTGCTCAGAAGTCATCAGCTGCTTCATCTCTGTGATATTGCCCTTGAAAGTTTGATACTTGCACACTAGGAAGCTCCCCAGAGAGAGGACAGAGCAGACACTTTCCCAGTTTGAGGCTGAAAAGTGTGTTTCCAAGCAAATCCCCAATTCAGCTTTCCCTCCCAAAAGACTGAATGTATTTGACTCCGTTCTGGGCCTCCCTCCCATTGCACAGCCCCTGCACGTGTTCCCACCTGAGCCATTTTGATCCCTTTGCACAGCAGCCTTGGTGGACATGAACATTATTTTCCTTTGTCCTCCAAGGCTGCCCAGCAGGCACAAGCTAGGATCAAGATCCTGTTTAGCTTCCTGGGGAAGTGTTGGCCCTGGGGAGCACCCGTGTGTGGCAATGGCTGAGGCACAGCAGCCACACCACGGTGGGCACCAAGGGACTTCCTAGGGCTCAGGAGGGACAAATTCACATGGCAGGCAGAGGCTGAGCTACAACACTTGAGGTATTCATCTTTCATTGCTGTTTTCCCTTTTCTCCCACTATGTTGGTCCTCAGGGGTCTGATTTGTAAGTGCCAGTGTATCTTTATGGGAGTAACAGCCTGCACCAAAATTTCCCTCAGGTGAAGAGGGATAAAACAAGGTCTGAATGCCAATAAGGTCTCCAGATAGAACTTGATTTGAGCCTTTTGGGAAGGGTCTGTCTTCTGGCTGCATATAAAGCCTAGCACAAAGGGTTTCTTATCCTTATGGATTGGGACTGTACATGCTGTCACAACCAAAACAGTGTATACGGTGTGTAACTCTCAGCCCAACCTTCCACACAAGCTGAATTTCCCCCTGAGAAAAGAGAGTGGGGTCTCAAGGACATGGCACGCAACTGACGCAAAGCAGGGTGTCCCACCGCATGTGTGGATGAGATGTGTGGGCAGGATGTCATGAAGGCTTGGATTCATCTCACCTAACATCCGGCTCTTGCAAGCAGTTTCCCATGTCTTCACTGGTCACCTGCAGCTCCCTTTGCCCCCAGGGCTGAGAAACAAGCATCTCTACTGCACGATTCATCAGACTTGCAATGAGATGAATCTCCCATTTCTCTTCTTTGGCTATAAAAGCTGCCTATGGTGACAAACTCAGAAGCAGACATCTGCATTGCTTCAGGTGAATGCTCCTGAAACAGCATCCCATGATATTCTTTTCTCTTAGATTATGTGGGTAGTGTCATTAGCCAACAATTTGATCTTATTTTTAACTTCTGATTTTTTGATCTTAGGTTAAGTAAGGAAGGCTTTGAGAACTACAGGGAAATATTTCAGCGGTATCTGAGATCTGCTGCCTGTAAGTACCTTTGCTAGTGAATTGTTGGAACAGCTGGGTCTGATTTGGAGCCAGAAGCGCATGGTAGCATCAGGGCATCCAAGGGAGAAGCAAAAACTGCAGCCCTTTGCATAGGAAAAGGTTTGAGAATCCTAATTAGGAATGGCCGGAAACCTTTCTAATTGCTCAAAACACAGGTCTGGTCATAATTCTGTGCCTATGAATCCTGTCTTCTCCATGCACATGTCTCCTGGCTTACAAGAGTTGTCTCCTGGTTACGGAAGAAACTTACTAGTTCATTCACATCTAGTCCATCCTTTGCTAGAAGTAGTTCCCAACTGCCCATGGGCTGGCCTAGTTTCAGAGTCTTAAGCAAAGATATCCCTTACTTCTCTTAGGAAAACCATCCTACCCCATCCTATTTAGGTTAAATTTTCCCTTTCCACTGGTTTCTCCTCAAACAAGGCAAAAGACACAAAAGCTCCTCAGTCCCTCCTTCTGTTGAGGGAGGTATCAGCAGTCGCTGCCTCTGGCAGGCTCCAAGACCCAGGCCCAGCCCAGTGTCTGAGGCTGATGGACGTGGCTGCTGCTCTCCTGCTTGTAGGTTCAACCAGTGGTGAGGCTGAGCGTGTACCCCAGACATACATACACACACACACACACACACACACACACACACACACAGAGGACATGGACACAGCCTGCCACAGATGAGGAGCTCCCCATACAACACTGCCAGAACTCATACCATACATGGGCCCTCGGACACCAGCATGGCCCTTCTGTCCCTCTGGCATCCTTGCCCACATCTGGGGTCCTTTCCTGTGACACAACCTCCTCCTTGCAGCTTGTCCAGCTGGACATTTGCCATGAAATTACCCCCCAGCCCCCCCCACACACCAGGCTGGGGAAAATACAGACACTTTGGCCCCCTTGGCGGTTGCCCAGGCACATGGCACTGTGGCCTGTGGTCCTGCTCCATTGCCCAAGGTCTGACTCCAGCTGCTGTCCCATATTCACACACTCTGGTCTATTCAGTTGCTGGCACCTCATCCTTGCTGCATTCACACATGGGGCAGAGAGCAAGATTACGCAGAAAGATAGTTAAGAAAGGATTTAATAAGAAGACAGGATAGACTGCAGTGATCAAAGGCAGGGCTTAGTCACACAAGCATACTGACCGGCCACTGCTTACATGGGACTTGCCCTTTTTATATCCTCTCCTCCTTCTTTTGTTCCTCCTCAATCCCCTTCCCTCAAATTTCCTTAGAAAATTTTGCATAGTCCCACAGGCCCCCCCTCTTGTCTAAAAGTCTTTATGTTCATCTTGTTTCCTCCATCTTTACAAGTCCAGGTTGGCCATGTCTGCAGTTTCTTAATAGCCCAGCAATTAGTCACTGGAGACTCTTCGTCTCTGTCATTGTCTCCATTATCCCTTGTCTGTCAGGCCCGTGGCTCTGTGTGTTTTGTTTGTGGCTCCTCCCTTTACTTGTTGTCCCCTTTGCACTGAAAAGGTCCTTGATCAGGTGACATTAATGAAGCAGATGTTCTCACATTCCCCACACCCTTACACCCTCCTCTCCCCCTCCCCCCCCCCCAAATAATCCACAACACAAAGCTTAGAGAAACAGAGCTGCATCACTTTTCCTGAACACCAGCCTTCTAAAACTATTTCAGGGGGCAAAATTTCATTTATACTCTCAGAAGAAAATGAATACACTGTCAGACCACAGACCGCTCCTTCCAAGAAGCATCGACCAACATCAGCACCTCCAGAAGATCTGCTTAAGCTGGACCGTGATTTTGTTGCAGAGCACTTAAAGGTGTGTGGTAACCTGTGGGATCTCTTCTTGTTGCTTGTCATGCAGGGTATAAGGGGATTATACAGACAGCTGTATCATGTCAAATACGGTTATACCCCATGAGAGTCATGCGGGTCCAATCAAGCACATTTAGATGTCACTTATCTGCTACCAAGAAGGTCCTGATTTGGCAAAACATTAAAATGTTTATCAGTGGGCACACTAAGTTGATTGGACATGCATACTTGTCACTGTTAAAAGATGGACCTTGTGAGGTGTTCAAGTACACAGCTGAACTGAGAAGCTGAGTCTGGTGTCCCTTGGGTTTTGCTAGGATTGTGCCTGTCTATAAAGGGTTTTACTTAAGGAGCGTCCTGTGCAGTATCAAGGCTGAACTCTACCTGTCAGCCATCTCCTTGGACCCAGACCTCAGACACTGCTCTGCTCAGGCCCACTTCTATACCATTGAGCTCCCTCACCTTCCAAACAAGGCAGTCACATCCAAACCACCTAACGGGGATGGAGCTAGACTATTGAACTAGGAGCTGCTTGGGGGAATTCACGGAAGGGTTTTCCCTAAGATATTTCAGTATGATGTGGTTCATAAACCACTAAGGTCAGCAAGGCTGAGGCTGTTAGGAGCTGGACTCCATGCAGGACTTGTCCTCTGGTGCCAGTTCTCTGGTTTTTGGTCTGTTCTCGCTCCATTTTGCAATATCTGGCAGCGATACAACCACACTAAGGAGCATCTCAAGGACAAGGCAAATTTGGCAGCGCTGCAACAGGGCTGCCCCAGCCCTCCCCTGCCGCAGAGCTTTCTTTCCTTCTCCTCTCCCCCTCCTCTTCCTCTCTTCTCCCTCTTCCTTCCCAAACCAGAAAGCATGGCAGGTTCTGCAGACGTACAAGAAAATTACCTATGATTTATCACACAATCAGTGATTTTGTTGGCTTTTTTTATTTTAGACATAGAAGTGCATTATACTGTTTTCCCCTACTGAAATATAGGGGTAGCAAATCCTCCTGCCTAGGACTGTCTGTCTTTTTAGCCTCATAAAAAGTCTGAAAAATGAAAGCAGGAACAAGATTGTTGGTTTGTTGCTTTTTGGTTCCCCTCCATCCCTTACAACCAGGAAGTAATTTTTATCTATTTTGCAGAGCCAAAACGTACATCTTCAGGTTATAAATTAGTGCTGCAGTTATATCTGAAATCAGTCACTTCACGTGTAAGAAATGCCTCTACCTGGGAGTTGCTGTGGACAAGTCCCTCTAATTCCCACAACAGGGAAAATCTGAGCAAGGCCTCTTTCTGCATATGATAATTAGCTGTTGCTTTTAATGATGATGTTAAAAGGGAACAGTAAACTCTCTCTGCTTCCCCACTCTCAAATGAAACAAATCCATTCTTCTAGGAGAAGCAGACGGTAACGCTCCTTATTCCTATTAGAAAGCATTAAACCCAACTGCCTTGTAACGGTTGGAGGTAAGCCCTTAGTAAAGAAACGTTTCTATTTTTCCTGCAGCTGCTTGTCAGTATGTTACAGGATAAATTACTTGTGTGTCTGATGGAAAGAGGGCTCTTGGCAAATTACATCATCACAGAGCAGCTAATAACATAAAATAAGGAGGGCTGAGCTTCATACATGAAATGTGAAAGCACAGAATTGAATGATAAGTTTTCCTCAGTTATGCAAAAGGCTTTAATTGAAAGCAAGCAAGCAAAAAAAAAAAAAAAAAAAAAAAAAGAGGCTAGGTGGAAAATGCAGTGTGTGAAGGTTTTTGTTGACAGTCCTCTCAGTTTGGTACCATTGAGGGAAATGGCAGAATTGGAGGTACAGCAGGCAAAGAATTGAAGCAGTCACTTCTCCCATGCCTGGTTTTCTCCTGGGGGTTAAGTGCTGTGCCTGCCTGGCCATGGTTAGTGTGTCCTCCTGCACGACAAGTCTGCTCCTGCCACCTGCCAAGATGTGCACACACACACACACACACACACACCCCTCACCCTCACCTGTTTTATTCCTACAGTACTGCCACTCTCTCGAGCCTGTAACAAGATATTATCCTGATGGACAGACATTTCTTCTTCTTCTTCCAGATGGAACTGGTCAGGTTTAGTATCCAACAACAACTTATCTTATGCAGGGAGGCAATCATAAGAATATCCTATCCTTGGGTTGTTTTCACCATGAGTTTCCTCCCTTGGGTTGACCAGGCTTGAGTTATTTTCCCCAAACACTTTCCCACAATACTTCCTTGCAAAGCATGCTTTTGGCAAGCTTTAAATGAGCTCTTCTTTCCTTAACCTTTTGTCAGTTACCCATCAGGCAACATGGCTGTTCTGATCACACATACTAAGGGAACCCAGTTTACATACTTTATCCTCAAGGACAACAGGTACACAGGGATTAGAGCTTTCTTCGCGAACCACAGCTGCGCAGCATGCTGCCACCCCAACGGCCACATCTGGTAAGTGCAAGCCCCACGAGGGCCGCCCCACTGGTGACACCAGCCTGCTGTGGGGCAGCGGGACTGGGCTTTGTTTTTGCATTTAGGGGGGTTTTCCAAGTGAAATACATGAAAAGAAGTGAGGACTGTGCTGCAGCCCACTGGAATGGTGGGTTTTGTAGGGCTGCCTCAAGGCAATGGGTGCAGACCCCAGTGCAGGGTGCAAGGATGCAGGGGGAGTAATGCTTGCAGGGATAACGTATGATTCTGACCCAGGCTCTGCCTTGTCCAGATGCCTCGCAACCATAAGGGAAGAGCTGGGGAGGACACCAGCTCCTTCCTGACCTGCTGGGGAGGCTCTGCTTGCTGACCCATTCCGTCGTTTGGAACCACATTTCTCGAGCGCCTGGGAAGCATCTCCTTGGGTCCAGCTGCCTGATCTCTCCTTACACCATCATCTCTTGTAAGGGCCACCAGACACAGAGAATGGGCTCCTTCATCTGTTTTAGGCAGCCATTCACATCTTTGGAGACTGTCGTCACATCCACTCCGTGTTCCTTTCTTTTATCTGAAGAACCCAAGTCTTTCCACCTTTTCCCCTCGATCATGTTTTCTAGACTTCTCTTGTGTCTCTCTCCAGCCTGGCTGGCGCCAGTCCCCAAGTCCACTGGGCCTTGTCAAGGCGAGGTGATGTCCCAGGACTGCTCCATCGTGCTTGCTGGTGATGTCCATCCAGAGACCACCATGATCTTGTCTGAGGTTAGCCATGCAGCAATGGAGGTGGCTTGGCAGGAAAACTCAAATTATAGCACAGGAAGAAGGGTGTATCTTCTTTACTCTCTTCTTAGGAAGTCCCAGGCGGCCACATTTGAAAGGCACGGGCTTATTATTTGTATGTGAGGGGAAATTGCAACAGCCAGAGTCATTTAGCTTGATGTCAACATTGCTTTCAGTTTGTTTCTCTCATCCGGTGTCTGCACCTGACTGTAAGAATGACTTAGGTGACCAATTTTTTGCAGTTGAAGTGATAACATGGTGATTGATGTCTTTCAGTAGAAACTGCTACTTCTTGAGCCATCAAATTCTAATTTTTGACCCACTACTTTTCTCTCCAAAGTTTCCCTTTGGAAAGCTAGAAACTGGGGGAATCAGTAAATCGTTTCTCAATTTTACAAGTCCTTGCCGTGTTGAGACTAATTAGTGGATGTATTAAATGTCTAACTGGCTATTACAAATCATTGTAAATAGCCTTTGCAATAACACTTCCATTAGACTACCGAAGCCCTACTGTTTGCCTGCAGGCACATTGGTCTTTCATCCATCATGAAGAGCATAATTTTTACAACACTACACCAAAGTGATTCGTAGTGGCAGTAAAATATCATTGACGCCCCCACTCCCACCACCACCTAACCACGTTTTGTACTTCTCCCTTTCCCCCTCTCTTGCTATCCCTTTTTTTTCTGCCATTGGTCTCTCCCTTGTGCCCTCTCATCAGGAAGGGCCTCAATGTTTTCTTGAAAAACACAGCAGCGGCTCCATGTATTGTTAGGAAGTTTCTACCCATTAATTCTCCTTATTTGCTGTACATGGGTGCTCCCCTGGCTTTGCACCTCTGGAGCGCCGATGTGGAGAACGGCGCTCCCTCCTTTTTGATGTCTGCACCAGTGGCATCACCCCACCTCCCATCCATGCTCGGTCATGTTTCTGGCAGCGCTTGGACTGCAAACTGTAGCTGTGCGCCAAGAAGAAAAATACTACAGTGGAGCGGTAAATCCTAGAGAGAATTAAGTGCCATGGTCACAGTCCCATTTTCATCACGCAAACCAATTTATGGAAATGCTCGGCCTCGGAGTGCTCTTAGCTCTGCTTGACCACATGCTTCCTGCTCCACCATCAGGCCTTACAATTTCCTTTACTGTTCTCCTCATGTCTTCTGCAATTACTTTAGAAGTAGCACATCACCACTGCCTGTTCTTCTGGGAAAGGTGGGAGGCGAGAGCAGAGGACGAGAGTCAGGGGTGAGCGTAAAGGCAGGACTCACTGTGCTGCTGCTGACCTACATTAGCACCAAACAGGCTGCTGGCTGCAGTGGGCACGCTGCTACAGCACTCCCTTGGTGTCTCCCAGCAGCCGTAAATGAAGGGCAGTGCTGAATAAATGATGGTTCTTATACATTTACAAAAAGAATCCAATAACTTTGATTAGAAGAAAACGCAAACTAAGCAACCTGTGGGTAGGACATCTGTCCTGAGTGCAGACCAATCCAGGCATGTCTTCAGTCTGTGCTCCAGCACATCAAAGCTGTGACATTCGATATTTTTTTTCCTTCCATTTCTTCTAAGCTACAGCACAAGGTAATGCTGGGGGAGAAGGAGGGAGACTGAGCCGCTCGCAGGCATTTGCTGTGCTTGTCAGGGCTGAACAGCAGCACGGTGAGAATCAACTTCTTTACACTTCAACAGGAAAAATTCAAAGTGACACATGCAATGAATGATAAAAATTCCCTGCCTTCCACATCCAGGGGGATATTTCAGCTCCCAGAGCCGAAATAGGCTCCCAGGTCGTCACTAGATGGGGAGTATTGATTTGCATTCGTATGCTGTAGATATGGGCTATTTTCCCCACGCACATGCACTTAGTTTCTCTCTCTTGTTCTTTGGCAAGGCCATTTCCTGCACCTGCACTTTCCAATTGAACTGTGAGACCATAGTTTTGAGCAAATGAACTTTTCCTTGCTCAGATTAGGGTTGCCAGCCACCAAAAGCATAATCCCTGATCCTGTGGGGAGCCCCACAGCAGGCCTCCCATGCGAGCATGCAGACATCCTGCCAGACCCACGCTCCAGCCCTGCTCGAGGGGGCTCAGCTCCCTTGGGTGGCTTCGCATGGTGGGGCCGGTGTGGGAAGGCTGCCACACCGGCCGCACCTGCTGCAAGGCTCTGCATTTGTCTCCAGGGTCGCTCTGGATCTCTGCACTGGGATCTGCTTTTACCAGGAAGGGACAAGCCAGAAGCGCTGGAACTGGTGGGACTTCAGCCCTCACATTCACAGCCCTCCTTTCCAGTCCATCTTCATGAAGCTGAACAGTCACACCACCATTAAAATTGTGGCTCAGTATCAAATTTGCTTAACGTTTATCAACCACAGAGACCACATCCATTTCAATATGGGTGCCCGGCTCAAGGTGAGTTCTTACTGTGTTAGCACTGCCTGGCCAGGTCTTATTTACCAACTGATCAGACAGCAGCAGCATGGAAATGGCTCAGCTGTGATAAGCCATGTTTGCTGTGGCTACCGAATAGGTTTGGTCACAAATTTTCAGGTGGAAAAAAACATCATTTCATTCAAAAGCAAATTTCCTGCCCATATGAATCTTAATGAAATTCCCTTTAAGTAAAGCATTTAGATAAGATTGAAATGTTGTCGCTGAAGGGTAAGAACAGCACATCTCACAAATTCATTTTGA
The DNA here is from genome assembly GCF_036417845.1 of Apteryx mantelli. NCBI lineage: Eukaryota > Metazoa > Chordata > Aves > Apterygiformes > Apterygidae > Apteryx > Apteryx mantelli. Next base: position 34,134,412 of record NC_089978.1, read on the forward strand.
AACACTATTTCTTTTCAAAAGATTTATATTAAATGTCAATATAAACACAAAGCTCCTGATTTTATCTAGAAAGCATTTCACTTAACATGAAGGGGGCGTACAGGAAGAGGAATGCTGAATTCCTTTGGTATTTGTTGCCATTTGAGTTTCCAATCTCTGATCCTTCCCTGGAGGTGGAAATGCTGTTTCTGCCAGGGCTCAGCCCTGCTCAGTGTCGACGTGACTGTCCCAACCTATTAGTGTGTTTCCACATCCTCCGCTGGATGCAAACGCAACCGGTCAGCTCCGAAACACAGATCACACATCACTGGCACACACAGGGATGCCCAGGAGCTCACACACAGTAGGGGATTGTGGGCTCAAGGTGAAAGATTCAAGTGGTCTTCCCTAGTCCAAGCAGAAAGCAGTTGCAACTGGCCTCACAGCAATACTCCCAAAGGTGGCCATAGATTTATTGCTAATGGAAATAGCCATCTAGGACTAGATTTGCAAAAGGGTGATAATGCCTTTTGCTGCCCAAAATCAGTACTTGGAACCAGAAAGCATTTGGACCTGCACTTGCATCCTCACTCCTTCGGATTTCTTCCCTAGATCCACTCAACTTCACAATGCTGCTAGGTAAGGAGGGCGTTTTTCTTGCTCTATTACTTCTGGGCAACCCCCTTCCACTGAAGGAGGCTGGAACCGTGAGTTTAGCCCCTTTGCCTCCTGGGCACGTGCGAGAAGCGCACAGCCCCCAGAAGGGGACTCACAGAGCTCATGTGCTCAGCAGGCGCCTGAAGGGACACATGCAAAAGGCCAACTACAAGGATAAATTTAACTCTGTAAGATAAATAGCTCAAGCAAGGGTCCAGCAAGCACTTCAGACTGCCACAGCACAGCAGAACACAGTCGTCTTGGCCTCTCTTCAGCATTAATGCTCCTCTCTTTACATGGGCTCTCTTTGCAGTCGAAAGACCCAGAGACAAGACACTTACTTAAATGGCCAGAAAGTGAAGAAGAGCTCTTCCTTCAGTCCAAAAAGATTCAGCTCAGGAGCCTGCTGTTGAAAATACAAACAAAATTGCATCGCTTTTGGCATCCCCTCCCTCACTGAGTTCACTCCTTGTCTTTTGTCATTCACTATCTGCGTGAAATGCTGAAATGAAGACAGAGATTTGGAGCCAGCATGTATGTTGGCATTTCAGATTAACTTTTTCTTCATCAAGGCAGTAGCAGTCACTTTGCTACAAAAATAAAGCTCCTTTTTTCAAGCTCAAAGTGCCTATCTTCCTGTACATTGAGTCCTTATAGCACCAAGCCCATCTGCTTGAAAACACTTGATGGATTGTAGCAGGATTACAGTGAACATGCAGGACTTTGGAGCAGGAGATGGCTTCCCTCCTACAGCTGATGAACACAGAACCACCTAACACTGAGCCTGACTCATTCAACCTGCTTCGCCTTTCAGCCAAACACACATGCTGGTTGATGGGGGATGAAAAACAGCAATATGGGTACAGGGACCAGTGGTAATCCAAGAGAGAGCAAAGATGAGGTGCCTCTTGGGTATCAAGTCTCCAGTTCTTGGCAGATGGTCAGTCTCAGGGCTTAGTGGCTGAGTCACAAATCACTAGCTTCCTGATTTAAAGGGACAGACTTTTTTTTTTTTTTTAGTTATTTAAAGTTTACCCCTGGGGGTTTCTTCACACTGTTAAGGAGTGAAAAGACAGTCTGTAGCAGAGCCCCAGTAAAACTAGAAAGAAGCCTGTAACATGCTAGAGACTTTATGTGAGCATCAGCTGCCAATTCTAGGATTTACATGGAGGAGACCACCACCCACAAGGGACTGCACCACTACAGCACTTCTCTCCATGGGATCAGCCAGCAGCCGGCCATGCTACACTCCTCAGTCTCCCACCAAGGCGCTGCTCCCAGAGCCAAAAACAATATAATCTGGAGCCGACGGTTAGAAAGAGCACTCCGCTCACCTCACAGCAGCCCAAACCACCCCCTCTCTGCTATGTCACGTTATTTACTGGGCTCCTTTGCAATTGCGTATTGTCAGGCCCGGACCTGTTTAATATTACCACGTCATTTCTTTTTCCCTTTGAATATTTTCTTCTTTCAGCTGCGTTCTCACTTGCAATTTAACAGCTTAGTCTCAATTTGTTACTTCCTGATGAAGTTTTAAACCTCGCTAAGTCGCTTAATTGGCTATTACCTTGGTTTCTGTCATAGAATTTCAATTTTCTACTCAAAGGGGTAATGCCAAAAGACTAATTTAAATGGATCTGGGATCCTGCAGTCTTAGTTGCTATCAAATCATTTGAAGGAATCAAGACCTCTAACCTATGCTGCCGGCACTACTGTTGCACAAAAAAGTGCAAAGGCCTCAGCAACTGCTCTGGCATTCACTTAATTTACTGAGAGATAGTCCAGTGGGTGCAATCTCTCAGGATATTCCAAGCATCTGGACAGCAATGATGGCACATTGCTGCCCCACAACAGTAAGGAAGAAGCCAAACCCACAAGAAAGCAGGGTCTTTCCTTGCAGTAGTTCATCCAAGTGCCAACGTCAAAGCCAGAGGAAGCTTCCTACTGAGGGTACAAGGAACAAATTACAAGCCCCCAAATGATGTGTACAAGACCAAGGGCAAGAAGAAGAACATCTGGTAATGAGAAAGTATGGGTAGGTGAGCCTGTGAGTAACCAGGCAACCAGAAAAGCTATCATGTAAAATAAGGCCTGAATAATACTAGGGTTTTCTGCCATCAACTCCCGAGTTTACTCTTAGCAACGGCCAGCTAGTTAAAATATGGTCTTGTATTACAATTGTGGTTTATTCCCCTTAATAAAATTGCAGCAAAGAGACCATTTAGTCACACAAGATCATTTTTTCAGTAAAGAAAGTACAAATTTCCTTTTATTATAACCATAAAGAGGGATTACTTTAACAATTAGCTGTATGTTCAGCAGTCAGGAATATATCTGTGCCACATAAAGTCAATTCTCTTACTGCTAAAGAAAGAACATTTTTTCTTAACAAAGCACTGTGTGCTTACAGGATGTTTATTGTCTTCTATTACAGTTATCTTGACAGAGAAGCCTCAGGATACAGAATAAAGCTCTACTCTTGGACCAAAATAGGAGGCAACATTTTTATTTAAAAAAATTAAAAACAGCAAGTTTCTAGTCAGATAATATAAAGCATCTTAAATTAATCTTTTGAAAGTATTTACACTATTTGTAAACGTAAATATCTGAAACTGTACATGTTTAAACAAATGTTCATTTAGCAAACAGGCTGTATAAATTGACTGTTCTTCTAATCTTTCAACCAGCTGTCCTAGAGCTGTCTGACTGCTCTAGAGGTGAAAAGATTTCACACAGAAGAGAGACTACTATAATGGTTTACCCTTCACATCTTTTCTGTACAATGTACTAAATCAGTCATAACTCTGTACAGCGATCATGCAATCCTTCTGTAAAACTTTTTAAAAACCTCAAATATACATATATTACAAGGCATTGGACATTATTTTACAGCCTATATTTCTACACAAGTATAAAGAAAGGGTAAGTTTTCTTCCTCGTTAGTTCCTTTAGTTAATTTTAAGGAGTTATGGAAGGTCCTATAAGTACCATTTATGTACCTCAGCACCATTGCTGCAACACTTCTCATGGTAGCTTTAAATCCTAATATTTTAGTCTCCAGCCATCTGATTTATAACAGCAAAATTGTCATATCAAAACACCACTGATGTGCACGGAAATATCAACATAATTCAAGCTACAGAACAGATTTTATAAATAAATTTAAAAAATCTGCCATGTAAATCACCATATTTTTCTTTTGCAGTGCTGCACAAGACAGACTTATACACTGAGATACCCTAGAGCTGCTTTTAATGTTTCATTCTATTAATGGAAAAGCATTTAGCATTCAACTTTCTGAAACAGTGTACCAATTAATGCATATTGAACACGGTGCATTGTTTACCAGTTACTGAGTAGTTCTCTTATCCCCTTACTTACCATGGTGATTTGATGGTGCTTTCACATTCATTTCTAACACCCCCTCACCTGTATTAACCTTTATTCCAGCACACAAGTTCCAGTCCCAGCCCTGCTCCACCGTGAGGACAGCAGCCCACTTTAAACAATGCAACACACCATTTGATCTTGGGTAAGGCAAAGAAAACAACTCTAACCTGAAACTAGCATGCCTGAGAACCTCAATGTTAAGTCTTGCCTTTACTGTAAAGCATCTGAAAACACAGTTCCCTCAGAAACAACAGAAATTATATTGCACAGCTTTCCGTTGCAAATCTCATGCATCTGAGATTCTTTACAAAGAATAGGTTAGAGCATGAACCTACAGGTCAGACCTTACGAGCTCCCAGTCACGAGAGTATAAAAAGAATTAACACATCAGGTGATTCTGTGAAATGAGGTGTTTCAAGAAGTTCAAGGAAAATAAAGTCTTCCCAACTAACCAGCTCCAAATTATGTTCAAGCACATGGTGGATAACCGGGATTCTCAGAGGGGTTAAAAAAATTGGAGCATGCCTACTAAAATCAAGTTGACATATCCAATGTGTTTATCTCCAAGCCCTGCAAATACCTACTCCTTTCTCCATTTGATTTCCTGCACTTTATTTACAGTGTGTCTTTGAAAAATGCTGCTTTTCACTGCATACATCAGCTTATTAAAGGAAAACAAGAAAGGATTTTTTTTAAACAAACAAGAAAACAGAATTCCAACCTTGAAGATTTTTGTGACTGGAAAAGGCAGTAATTGATCTTGCACAAGAATGACCAGCAAAGGGTTTTTTGCATTGTTATTTCCCTCTCCTCAAGCCATTAAATAACAAGACCTTCAAGGAATCTATAGAACTGATTTTCCCCCCACACACTAAATCAGAGTTAAGCAGCCTGAAGAGTTTTAATGCAGACTGGGCTGCACAGTGGGATCCTTTGTTTACTCCAAACAAACACCTTCACATCCCCTTCACTGCTGGGCATTCAGCTGAAATTTCCTTCAAGCAGCCTCACTGTTGGGCTACTTGGACATCGACAAAAGTAAGTTCACCTGAAAGACAAAGTGAAAGCCCACATTAGACAGAACAGCTAAGTTCAAGATCTGATGTCTGATATTTTAACCTTTAAAAAGAAATCCTAAGAAGTGCCTAAGGATTTACAGAAACTAGGAGAACCATTAGAAGTCAACTGGCCAAGATTTCCAGTCATCTCCCTACTCATGGGCTTCCTAACATGCAACTGTTGACCATGCTGACTAGTTCTTTCAGCAGTCACAACCTATTGTGTTAAAGCTTCTAAAAGACTGCATGCATTCTCAATGGATTCAAGGAAAAAATAATGCACTGGCAAAAAATGACAGTAACCATTTTCGTTGCTATTTAAAGCGCATTCAAAATCCTTTACAATACTTGTTTCCCTACAAATTACAATATGGTTTTCTACGCACTTCAGTTTGTAGGAAAAGTGACTCTAAGGATCAACAGATAAACAGTGTTAGAGGAAGCCAACTCCTCTATGACAATCCCACCTCTTTCCAGTGTATCACTCCTGCTCTGTGCTCCACAATAGTTACCACACTTCTCTATTGTTACATTCACTGCAGACAAATTCCTATTAACACTAAGTTTATCTGTTTAAATATTGGCGAATTGGGATAGTCAAGACTCTATCCACATTCTCTGGACCACTAAGGTCAAATCTACTTGGTTTCTGTCAGAGTATCCTAATACAGAGAATACTTAACACCAATCATCTCTGGGACTAAAGACCTTATTCACAGAGTTAAGTTTCCATAAATATCTGTACATTTTCTCAATGCAATTTACTTCAAATGGACCCTTATAATTCATTCCCACCGCTTCCTAAATGTAATTCCTTTGTATGCGCAGAGGCGTGTGGTTTTTTTTAAAGCATATTTACTACCTCTGATTCCTCCCCAAAAGATAAGGCCCCAAAATGGATGAAGTCTTCCAGCTGACTCTTTGCCAAGACATTGTACAGCCCAATCCCCCGCAACAGCAATCACCACCTTCAACTTAAAAATTGTCTTAACATATTCATTCAAAAAGAGAAAAAAAACAACCAAGAACTTTTAACTGAGAGTTCAGATTAACCCCGGATGATCAAATCCAGGGCTTTCAGGGGATAAAAAAGGAAAAGGATTCTGAACAACAAAAATATTAAAGTGAAAAGTTAATGACTTGTTGCTTTTTTAAAAAAAAGCCAGCCATGTGAAAGAGCGACGGATAAAACAAGGAGCTTCAATACATACCTGTTCCATTGAAGGACATGCTATGATCTGGAGATCTTCATTACTAAATTCTTCCTTTAACAAAGCATGGAGTTTCTGGAACATTTGCTGAATGTTATTCTTTTAAAAAGGGAAAGAATATAAAGAATCAATACTGAAATAACACAAAACTTATCTCAAACATAAGCTAGAATAAGCATGATGTACACAGAATAGCTACTGAAGTGACCAGGCCAGGAGATGTGGCAGAGCTTTAAGAGGTTTTCCTCTAAAACAAGCCCCAGAAGAGCAGCAAAGAACCCCAGCTGGCTGCGAAAAAAACCCTTCACCTAAGATGTGCTGAACTGAAACACTAAGTCCTACAGATTTAAAGGTTAAAGAACTCAAACTTGGTTCTTCTTGTGGGTTCACAAATGGGGTCCCTGCTGAATCTGCATCACCCTCCCTGTCACCAGTGCTTCTACCCATGAATAGCTGACCAAGTTTACAACAAGTAGGAGATGTACAGAATGAACATAACATGTCCTAGGTAGGCTGAATACACGGAAGAGCAGGACAGCATTTTTTTTTAATCTAAAAACATACCATTAGGGTTTTTTTTTTTGTCATATGCCTTTTCAACAGGCCCTTCACATCAGGGGCACCACGCTGACTGCAATGTTCTATTCACTGCTGCGTGTGCATGGTATTTGTCACGTGTTTACTGGCTGCACTGCTAGCCTAGAATAACTCTATGTACATACGTATACACACACACAAAAATAGGCTGAATGATCCTACAAAATGTGTTTAAAATCTTTAACTAAATTAAGGTCCAACAGCTACAGAAAAACATGTTGATGTATATCTAATAATACTCACCCTAACTGGCTTAAACAAAATGAATTCCGTATCTTTATTGGACAAGTATAATGACATGCTTCGTAACGTTGACGGCAGCTTTGTTTTTATTGTCTTGTAAGTGGAAGAGACCAGATCATTGACCTTTGCTGAAAGTAAAAGTAAACATGATTAACAGACTAAAATGCCCTTCTGCCAGTTGAAATCCACATTCCAGAAGATCATCTCCACTTTACTGGGGCTGATCATAACCACAATGCGGAGTGAAAAGGAAAGAGGAGGTGACTGGGCTGTACAGTGTCATCTCATCACATGACCACAACATGCCAGACAAGGCTCTTTTCTCAGGATCTGCTCAAGACATGACCCCTCTTTCCCTGTAGTAAATCCATCCAACCCATTTCTGCCAGCTCCCCACATCCTCCAGAAGTTCCTGAAGTTGCAGCCTTCCAACAGCAACAAAGGTCTACTTAGGCTTCCTTCTAGAAAACTTCCTTACCTGGAAAAGTGACTGCTGGGGAATAAATAGTGCTAGTAAAGAGAACAGCATATCACAACTTCTCCTTACTGTCCATATGCCATGTCTGCAAGAAGAAATGCTGCATAGCCATCTGGATTATGAATCAACCAGACAGGAATCCTGTCTCAGACAAGACTGTGTTTCTTTACTGCTAAATATTTTAATGGTTTTACAAAATCTTTGCTCCAGGGGCAGGGGAAATATATATTTCATTGCTTTAAATTCCCAAAGTTAACATATTATGTTTTCTTCCTAAATTTCTACAGTATCTAAATTTTCTTCCACCTACTCCTGCTTCCCAGACAAATGACCCCAGGAAACAGCACAAGCTCTGCTTACATCTGCCTCTACACACATAATTATCTCCAAACAAATGTTAAAAATACTCCTGAACAAGCAGGAAATAAGGAAGAGCTCAAGTTAGCCCTTGAGATTGACTGAACTGTGGAGCAGCACTGAATTATGAATGAATATGGCTGGCTTTGCATTTTAAGAACATGATGCAACAGAAGGTTCCAATGTATGAATTGGAATAATAAGATATGTCAGTGCCATGCGTAAGCACAACTTTGTAACATGAACAGTAAAACCACCCAGGAACATCTTAATTAGGCCACACTACCAAATCTCCTTATGAAACATTTGCAATTGAGTTCTTAGGAAGAGGGAAACAAAGCTGGATTCCATTTTCAGATAGTCACAGAAAAACTGAAGAGGAAATAGTTACCAAATGTATGGATAATAAGAGCTTCAATATTGACTCACTTTTTCCTATAAAAGCAAAAGTTTTATCTTAATGTAAGCAAATAATTTCTTAAGCACATTCTGTATTCAGTTGTGAAAATGCTGTTTTCATGCAAGAACAGTCACAGCCTGAGAAATGCTGAAGTCATTCATCATCTGCACCAATTAAGTGCATACTCTGAAGTTTGCCAGGATTCGATTTAGAAGAATCTTAAGACATTTAAACTAGAATATAGGTCAAAACGTAAGCCAAGATTTTCAAGAAAAAGGTAGAGAGTTCTTAGGTACTCAGAATTTTCCAAATCAATCATATTCTCAAAATCCACATTAAAATGCCCAACTTTTCAGATTACTATTTTTTAGAAGTCATGCACTGAAGCATGCATAGAGACAAATGACATTCTGAAATACTCTAGCTCCATATAATGCAGCTTATATTGCTCTACTAAAAATGATGAGTGGAAGGGGTCTTTTTTTTTTCACTTGAGGAGAAATTTTCAGAAGAAGTCTCAAAAAAGTAAATGAGTGTGGCTTTACTAACATACAAGCATCTCGGAGGTAACATGAAGAGCACAAAACAAAGCAAATACCTGGTTGTGCCCAAGGTTGCTGGGAAAGGCTGTACTTGGGACCTCCTTGCGTGGCCATTGTTTTTAAAGCAGCCACCTAAAACAATCACAATCAACAAAATGGTATTTATTTCTTTTGGTTGAAATCACAACAAAATGACCCAGTAACAATTGCACAAGTCTCTCAGACACTGCAGTTACCTTACTGAATCTTCCCCCCTCTCTCTTTTTTATGGTTTGGCTTAACAACAAAGAGGGGAAGAAGCTTGACAGAAATGCAATTCAAGCACAACCATGATCACTTCTGCAAAGTAAATTCCAATGGGATCAAATTTACAAAGATACATAGGCATGTGGAGAAACCTCAGCAGGGATTTATACTTAGGAAGGTCAGGCAAACTCCCCAAAGTCCCAATGAATAAAATCAGGATCATCTGGACAACTCTATCAGTTTCACCAGTTACCCATCTATATTTTAGGCATCTTAATGGCCCTTCACCCCAGTACTACAGGCATCAGTAAGTTTAACAATGCAATCTTCTGAATTCTCAAAAGTCAGCAACTGGCATGTTTCTGGTATCCATGCAACACTGTAGCCCCAACTGCTGAGATGTCATGCTATAAAACCACTTATACTCAGCACACAAGGATCCACAACACACTTCTTATTTTCCAGGATAGATCCTGCTGTGTGATTTTCTCCAGATGTCTATGAATCCTAAGTTCTAGAGCAGGTTCTAGGAAGAACTATATTGTAACACAATGCCTTTTTGTTCCTGACTCCTACAATATCTGATCTTTCCACCCAAGTCTTGTCAGGAACTTTTGTTACAAACTGGACTTAGGAGGAAAGTCCTGCTCAGACAACATCTCGCTGGTCTGAAACTTACTGAAAATTGACAACCTTTAACAAATGTAACAGCCATATTCTCAGACCTCCCTTAAAAGCTACATGACCTGAGACTGTTTTTGAAGGCTTATAAATTCAGCAAGAATTGGATAGTAGGCCTCCTGCAAACAGAAAAGCTTCTGTCAAATTTCACAGACCTGTTTCAACTCAATGAAACAGGAAAAACTTCTTGATGAAAAAGCATCAAGAGTTGCTTTTAAAAACAAACTAAGGTTCATTCCTTTAATCCTTAGTCTCAAAAATGCCTGGACAATTCTCGTTGAAACTTAAAAGGAAACATGATCTTAAAATGGGAAATGCGATCATCTTCAGCTAACCAGACAGTACTAGCAGACTCTCTTATATTTGATTTAAAAAACAATTCCTTGACCTACCAGTTTTTCAGTTAAATTAATAAACATACAACACCTTTGTACCTTTGTCATGAACTCCTCCAGCTGCTCTATAAACTGTTTGGTCTGCTGCTGAATAAACTGCTCACAAGCTGATTTCAGATGACGATCTACATCTTTTTTAGAGTCGATATAATGTTCTCTGATTTCTGGAGTACCCTTGAACAGAAGACAACAATTCTCTCCTTTTTATTTGCCAGACATCACCACCCTTTAAATGACTAAGTTTTTCTTATGCAGTTAACGACTCTGTATTACCTCCAGTAAGAACTGTATCAAGGCGTTGTTGCTGTTTAGCCTAAAAAATCTTGAAACTGTCTTTGGGTTCAGGATTTTAAATGCTGCATCTGTGAAACAAAGTCACTCACATTGTAAGTAGATGGGATTCAGCTACAGGAATCTAAAACACTAATCACTCATTTACTCATTAAAATGGCATAGCATGATTACCTCTAAAAACATTAGGGATCCCACTACTGCTAGGTGTACATGCACGGGCATGCACAAGTGCACACGCACAGAAATGCACAGACACACACACACAGTTTGATCCACTACTTCTCAGTTGAACATTGTTCTGGGTACAGTAAACCCAGTTCCAGTGGTTGCACAGTCTAAACAGATAAATACATTACCTAAAGTAACAACTGACTGCTACTAGTTGTAATGCAGGAAATACTGCGAGCTCGCTTCCATTTGTAACTCTATCTACAAGTGAAAAAGATTTCACGCAAGTAGCAGACTAAGCAGTTAAAGAAAGACAAGCAGAATTTGGCCCATGCTGCCTTGGAATACCAAGTATGGTTGCACAAAATAACTCAGAACTGGCACCGTCTTCCTGTGTAGTTAATTTCTGTAGTTAGGACTATACAACAAAACATCATTTATAGTCTCTGCAGAAGTCGCAAAAAGGAAAAGCAGTTACGTCTGCAGGTAGCACAAGATATTGAAATTATTCCTACAGTGTCGGATGTCAACCTTAAATCTAGTCAAACTGGGGGGGAAAAATATCAATACATATCAATACAGTTTCAGTAGTGCCTGTGGCCCCAATATCATTCATTTATCATCCTATATCTCAAACTGTTTTTTTAATTTTAGAAGTAGTTCTCTGCCCCTGTTTCTGTGTAAAACAATGGGAGGGAAAACATGCACAACTTAAAGGAGTGCTGTCAAAGGCATTAAACAAAGAGCAAACAGCAGGCACACAGGCTTGGCACTAAACTAAGAGTCTGCGGTCCTATGTAGTTAAAGGCGACAGCAGAGGAAGATTCATTTCCTTCTCTGAATTATTTCCTAGAAACTTCACTGATTCCCAAAGAGCCTAAGTTCTTAATTAGATGCCTAAGAGCTAATCAGTGTGAAAACCTCTCCCCACTGTGTCTTTCAGTTATAACAACCTTAGCATTATACTATTAAAAAAAAAGTGTTGAAGCTTGACTTTTACATTAAGGAATGTCCCTTTATCTATGAATCCCAAGTTATACCTACGTGCAGAAAGCTTGGCTAGAAGTCAGTAAAACTCCTATCAGCCACGTTATTTTTGCTTCCACAATTCAACACAAATATAAAGTCTCTAAAGCCCTACTGGCTTATGCTATACTGCATTAAGAATTAAGCACAACTTACATCTTTTCAACCCCCACACATAGCACAAAGTGTTTTTCATTACTTACCACCATCAGCTGCAAAGCACTGGCTGGCACAAAAATTTATTCAATTAAATAGAGAACAAACTTGTATGTCAGCCAGGATAAGACACCAAAAGGATGTATTTACCCTCTAACCTCTAGTCAACTAGAAACTACTCAACAGGTAGGAGGTTTCATTGATGTTCAAATGCAACAGGTGAAATGGTTAGTGTAAGAATTTCTCACTTCAAAGTTAAAACAGCAGCATATTAGATAGCAGGAAAGAAAAGTTACTTCTTCAGCTTTTTCTTCTGGAATGGAAGTAAAACCTGACAAGCTTCTGATTACTTTTCCCTTTATATTTATAAATTTGAAAATTCTACGACCCTTCACTTTTCCATTGAGAATTTTTTTCCATGCATTTCACAAAGCAAGCATAGTACAGTTTTAAAAGCCAGGGCCATTGCTCTCAATTTTCCCTTCCTACAAGAGGCATGCTTACTTCATAAAACTATTCAACAATACTGCTTATTACATTTGCAACAAAAGAAACCATTTCCTAAACCAAACCTCACAGAAAATCTTAATTTATTCTAGGCAAGTCAACTATGAATTTTTAAATTAACCAGCTAAACAGCAGTAACAAAAGTTATTCTTGTAAAAGGTCAGTAAAGGGGAGAGACATCTCTGTGAAACGGAAATGTAAAGATTACTTAGCTGTTCTTAAAAAGACTGCAAACACAAGTTATATCAGCAGCAAAAAGCACAGTCAAATGCATTTCATACAAAAAGTGAAGAAGTTGTTAGACATCTTGAATTGCCCTTAGAGGTGCCTTTTTTTTTGCTTCAGAAAAAATAAGAACAAAGCAAGAGATTAGAGCAAGCACACAGGTCATTGCAGGTGAACATAAAATAAACCCAGAACTACTGCTAGCACATTAAGGGAGGACAATCCCATCCCATTCTGTAGCCAGCAACTGTTTAGTACCTCTAGTTTTCTTAAGGTCCAGGGAAATTTCCTTAATGGTGAATTCAGTGTGGAAAGGAGCAATTTGTTCACGAAGAATCAAAAGGTGTTTTATTAAGAAAAGCTGTCCATCAACCTGGGTCTACAGCACAAGAAAAAGAACATGCATCATATGTTTAAAAAAACAAATAAACAAAAAAAACCCCAATAAATGAACAGCACAGTTTCAATACCTCCACTTTTATCAGTTACTTATTATAACAAAATTAATTCTAATAGTCTTACAAGTTTTTCCCATTAGTCTGTAGCACCATTAACTACACTCTGGGACCAAGAAGCCCCACTTTGGTACTATTCCTAATACATTGTTCTACTGAAGCAGACTTTATTCATGCTCCTTAGAAGAGCTGGATTATACAGCTGTATTACCAAGTCCACGTTATGTACAGGTTTGAGAGATTATTTGAGATACAACCTAATTCTTCATAACTTAGTTGCTTTATATAATTCATATTTCATGTAATTCATAACTTACAATTGAAAAACATCAGGGCTAGATGATTAGAAAAAATCAGGACAGATAATCAAGGTTATTGCAGAAACATTAACTGTGCTATTGTGCATTCTTCTCGTATCATTAAATGTAAAGCTTAGTTAATTTCTAAACAGTATAGCAAAGACACAAAGAATAAAACAAGGCCAAGTTTTCACCACTGAGACAATCGGTTTTGCACTGCTTTTTATTTTAGCTATGTGGTTTATACTGCATGCAGCTTTTAATCTTTAAAGTTCATGGCTCACTGAGGTAATTGGAGGAGGATTCGAGAATACTTATTTGCTTTGCAAGCTGGAAGAGAACTTTTCTTGACATAATATTGTTAAAACAGTAAAGAAATTATTTATTAAAACTGTAAATTTAAAACTAAGAGTGTTACTAAAAATAAGTGGTGGAAGGGTTTTGAGTGTTCTTTTGTTTGTTTTTAATTCGTATATGCATGATTTCACCTGATAATATCAAATTAACATGCACCAAGAGCACAGGGATACAGATCCCAGTCCTGGGCCAACCTGTCTAGAGCTCACTGCAGGATCAGTTTCAGTCTCTACAGTCAAGACTAACCTGATGTTTAGTGCTGGAATGGATAATTAACTGTAGAGCTCTGTATTATATATGAACTGGTTAACTGCTCAAGTTCAAAGGAAACGTTTGGATTTTTTTTTAAAGATATGTTTACAAGATTATATTTTTAAAAGGACACTGTCCGAAGAAATACACACTTCAAAACAATTCTTCACTTCTAATAGCAACTGTAACTTCTTTCCATTACTAAGTATTTACTCTTTATAAAAAATCACCAAGTTTAGCCTACTAAGACTGTTTCTTTTTTTTTTTTTTTGGTATCAATTTCACTTCTTGGCTGTTAGGAATTAGCAAATTGGTACAGTATTTTTATTAAAGAAACTGCAACAGGGAAAAAAAGGTTTCATCTAATTAAAGTTACATTTAAGGCATAAATACCTTCATGAAACTGCTTCAAACCTGAGGAACAGATCATAGGAAACCTTTTGATTATAGACAGATCTGATCAATGAATACTTATCAAATCTCCCCAAGGAAGTTAATACTTCGAAAAATATTTGAAAACTAAAAAAAACAGAGAAAGGCAATGACAACAAAGAAATATAAGGAGCAGAAATTTCTATCAGAATTTTTCTTTAGGGGTCACTTGACTGAATTCTTGTCCGTTACAGCAGCCTGTAACCATAATATGCAATTCTGCTTTTCAGATGGGCTTATATATGAACTTTTATCTTTGTTTTATAATATCTTACCGTAACTAAAAGCTAGCAATTCCTTCAGATCTCTCGGGACAGAGTAACATACTTTAACAGAGATTTCAATAGAATTCCAAAAAACTACTGAATTGCTTTTGGTATACATGAGGAAAAAAAAATCATATCCAAAGCACACATTCTGACCTTATTTTTGCCGATAGAATCTGCAGCTCCCAGCAGCGAGTGAATGCAGGCAGATAAAGCCTCTTGTGATAATCCCTGAAACACTGCCCTCTGCAGGGATGAAAACAGACAAAAAAAGTGTTCACAAAGCTTGAGTAGAATTCAGAGTTGTGGCTTGTGAAGTATATGCTTACGGGAACACAAAACTACAGGCTAATTTGCTAAGAGCACGTTGTCTAAATGTAGTAAAACAGGATGGAGCCTTCAAATATAAAAGCCTGCTACTGCACCTAGTTAGACTGGTATACACTTAAGCAAGCCCTATCCAGCCTCCGGCTGGTGCACCCAGCTAGCGACAGGGTCAGTGACACCCAACGCTACCTGCACAAGTAACGCTCACTGGGAAACCTTAGATGCTTCATGTGTCAGAGGAGCAGCGGGTGCAATTTAAACCTGCAATAAACGTGAGATCATTTGAGTGAGCTTAACCCCAAGAAAAGTCAAATTACCTCACATTTGTCACAGGTTAGTAAACAAACATGACAGCCGCCATGGCCCAAGTGACACAGAGTAACTCACTAAGCTGCAGCAACTAGATCATACTGAGCTGTACAGTTCAGAGCTGGCCTCCTTCTCCCAGCAGTCCAAGGTAGCAGCCCTGACTGTCCCAAGAGTTGTCAGTACTTCATTCATTTCCTCTCCTCTCTAGAGGAAGCCAGCAAGCCATACTAATTCTACTAAAATACCTCAGGGCAAAGCAAGAAAGAAAAAAAAACCCACAAAACCAGACTGTGTAGACACACCGCAAATGAGCTATGCAAACAACTGAAAAATAACCTCTCCTCCAAAGGTCCGGTCAGGAACATCACAGCAAATATTCATCTACCTTAACAAGGCTCACATATTAAGTAATAAGGTATTACTATTTTCTAGTTTATTTTTAAGCAAGTAACATCCTGGCAGCAGTTCACGTAACACCTCTCAACAATATGTTGAAATGCATTAACATGTATTTAATAAGACAGAACACATAGAAAAGCAAAAAACATTTGCAGCAAGTTTGTCAGAGGCTTACTCGCCTTTTATGTTGGTAGGTGACAAACAAAATCAGCTTTTAAAGGGAAAGTCTCAAAATACTGATGAAGCAAATACTGCATTTGTTTTTGTTAGATGTGCAGATTCCTACTGCCTTAAACACTGGATAATGTAAACAGTTGTTTAGTATCTATACATCAGTTTCCTAAATTTTTAAAGATGTAATGATGTGCCACAAAAAATTGAAGACATTTAGAAAACGCAGAAATAGAATCATCATTTTTAATACCAGAAACATCACCTTGTGTGACGTCCTGCAAAGACATAGCAAGAAACACACTCCCCGAGTGGTTTCAGCAACAAGTTCACTCTAACTGACTTAGAACTTTCTGCTTTCACCTGTCTCATTCTCTCCTCAACTCCAGTGTGATGAGCATCTTAAGCATCAGAAATTGAAATATCTCTATAATAGCAAATGCTATAGATATACAAACCAATGCCTTTTTTCTAATTCTACAGATACAAAATTGTCTTGGAAATGATGACCTACATTTGTCAGTTTACTTGGTTTACATAAAGATACCGCAAAAAGATTAACAAGAAATAGCAGGGGCCAGTGATTATCCATTCCTAATTTAGATTAAAATATTTAGAGCTGGTGCTACATGCTTCATGATTTCACCTGAAACAGTAGATAAAGAAATATTTGCGTACGTCTATGCATCTGTACAGTTTGGAGAGGCACACTAGAGTCCTTCTGACAGTAGGATACCACATTCCATGCAGATCCGCTGGTGAAATCGTCGTCTGGTGCCTGGGATTAAGAGATTCTGCTGAACCTATTTAAAAGTAAAATACACACATGAAAAACTTATCTATCTGTCCTTTCGACTGAAGGAGACTGCAATATGGACTGCACTTTATATTGATCCCTATAGTAACATAACATATTTTATTACACCGAAATTGCTTAGTTTTTTTCCTTCTCAGCAGGTCAGAACTAGGTTCTGTGAAAGACATGAATTCGCTTTCAGGGATGGTTCAGCCTTACCCTTTTCTAATGAATGAGTTTTACAGGCGTGTCTCCAATGACCCCCTCACTTAGCTCAGCAGCTGAAAATGGTCAGACAAAGTTACTGACAAAAGGTGTATAGGAGAAAGGGGACTTCCCAGGGAACTCTGGGAGATGCTCAGAAAAAAGAAAAACAATCCTTCCAACAATTTTACTTTGTCACGCTTTTCCTTCTGCTGTGGATGATCTTACAATGACTGCAGAAGTGCAGGGTTTAGACATCATGTTATTAAAGGCAAAAATGATTCTGTCATGGGGTTTTCTGTAAACATTAAAAAAAGCCCACCTCCTGGACAACCTTTGTAATATCTCTGTATGCGCAAAATGAATTTTCCCAGAAGATGACAGATAGAAGTCTTGTATTATTCTCATTTTCCCCTTAGATGTTGGGAAATGGCTGAGCCAATAGCATGAAAGCCTTGATTCCTATTCGCAACATTCAAAAAAGTTAAAAGTTTCACCTGCTGATGTAATAAGCCCTTGTGAGTTGTTTATGTGGTCAATGTGCGGAATTGTCTAAAAATAATCCAGTAATATCCTTCCCCCTTTTGCAATAAAAAAGTTATTGTCACAGGTCTGTCAGACCTTGGGTGTTCTGTCTGAGGTTCCTAAGCTACCTGCTAGTCACTTCAGCTCCTTCTGCAGGCACTGAAAAGGGAGAGGCACACCTCTGAGGGGCGACTAATCCCCATCATCTCGGAGATCTTAGAATGGGATGAAGGACATCATATAGGTTCCTCCCTTCTCCTGAAGGCTGGTGGGGTCTGCGTGACTTGCTACTTGCCTCAGGCTGGGCATGCGGCATATGAACCCTGCTCTTCACAGGGTTTGTGGACTCTTAACTCAAAATAGCCAGCAAGATCTGTGCACACCTTGCAAGCCAAAAGCAAGAAACTGCCAGGTAATCAAAAGAAATACGAGAACCAGCTGAAAAAGAACTAAGAAAAATGCTGCTGGGAAACACCACCATTCTGACAAATGATAAAATAAAAGGAGAAATTCTTCACAGATCTTAGACATATATTTAAAGGGTTGTAACACTCAAATGACTGACATTAAACGAACCAAATTCCATGGAATTTGCTCCCAGTTCACTGTAATTTACAGACACAGGGGTCACAGATATTTAAAAAGTCAAGGACTGTATCATGAATTACTGCAATAGCTAAAACTATTAGCTGGTTTTAGTAAGTATAAACATATTCAAAGGAAAAAGTCACTTCTCCAGTTAAAGGCACACACAAAACCACTCCTGAATACCTGAAGTATTCATTTAACAAATGAATTTTGCTTGACAAACCAAAACCAACCTTCTCATCTTAGCACAGTTAACAAACAGGAACATCCTTAAGTACACATCTTGGTGGCAGGGGCATTTTGCAGTAGGTAATATAGAAGCTCACTTTTATACAAAGTATAATAGATGCTGTCAACTACAGAAGCAGTTGCTGCAAAGAATGGATTACACTGCAGCACAAGAAAATGTCACAGCCACCAAAAACATAAAATTAATTTTCTCCTCATTCCAAAAAGTTAACAACCCCTAGACAAAGTTTACCTCTCAAAATCTGAAGTTCTCTGGGAAATTAACTCTTTAAGATACATGCAAGTTTCTCACTGATGGTTCAAGTTAATGCTCACTCACCATAAGCTTTATGCATCAATTTGGCAGTGTGATATGCAAATATATTTCAAGACATACCAGATTTAACTAAGCTGCAGGACTCTGGATCTTCTAGCCGGACATCTGAAAACGAAGCTTCAGATGGCAGCTTCTTCTGTTCATCTTTTAAGCTCTGTGCAATTTGCTGCAAAGAAAAATACCGTGTAATTTTTTTTTTTTTTAAGAACCATTATATTTCTCTATTTATAATAGAGAAAGAAGTAATAAATTGTAAAAGAAGTCTGCTACATTCAGATCACCAGTATTTTAGAGAAATGAAAACACAGCAAAGACAGCTTCTACAACAGTAGCAGAAACATGTTAACATCAATTTAAGACTCAGAAGCATTATACAGATCTGTGTAAAGTGCAGTTCTTTCCATTTTGCCCATTTTTACTGATCCATAAAGATTAACCAGTCAAGCACCTAGAAACAGAAGTTCAAACCAGGGGAACCCAATTCAACGCTTAATTGGATTTCATACAGATAATCTCCATGATGGCTTTATTCCTATAAACGTTATGTGCAGATAGCCCTGAAGTGCTCTCTAGTTTACTCCCTGCAGTTCAACAAAAAGCTTTCCTAACATTACTCAACATTTTTATACTTCAACCTTTTTCACCAATTGGCCTGCTTCAAAGCAGCTACAGACAGCAAGAATGAGGAAAGAACTGCATTAATATTTGAGCAGAACAGCATAAGAAATAGCTCTGCCCTGTGCTTTTAACATTTTAATAATTTAGTTATCCAGACAAAAGGTCTCCCTAAATACGAAAGTTTCAATGTTTAAAAGCAATCAAGCAGCAAAATGAATCCCAAACCAGGTGAAAAACAGAGTCTTACGAAGACATACAAAGAACACCATATTTCTCTCTCTAGAATGAACTGTAAAACTCATTTTCTTCTTCTCCCTAACTGAATGGTCATAGAACCCTAATCAGAAAATAAGGCCTGGTGTAGACTAGGATGCTGCACTGCTTGCCTAGTTATGCACAAGTATAACTAACATTATAAAATTCTCACAATCTTTTTTTTCTCCAGTTATACTGATGCAAGTTTAGGGGAAAACAAAACAAAACAAAAAAACACTGCAGTCCTAACAGTTTTAATAGTATAACTTTTGATCACCATCCATCACGAAGAGAGGGATCACATTTAGCTGTATTTTGCATGGTGGACTTTTCAATTACTTGTTTTGGCTTTTTCTTTAAGAACTTTTATTAGTCATTAAACTTTCAGAATAAAATGCACGGATTCCATAAAACTCACCAGCTTAGGGATTATGTGCTTTCCTAAAAACCTATGAATCTCATTTATAATCACCAAAAGATAAATTTTAACATAACAGTTTTAAATGTATATAAAGACAAGTTTATAGCAATGTGAACTCAACACTGAGAAAGTTCTCACAATGCCTGTCAGGTTAGAAGCGAGAATTGCAAACAATAAGGTACAGTTATACAATGTTAACTTCTTCCAGACCACGGGCAATAAATATAAAACAAGCTTTACAGGAAAGAAAAGCTCTGATTCTGAAGTCAAGTAACAGCTTCTCTGCTGACTGGTCAGCTGCAAATAAATCCTACAATTTTCTGAGCACTAAGAGCAGAACAGAGGAACAAAGTCCCAGTCTTACTAGTCCATGCCAGAATTGCCATTCTTAGTCAACTCAATCCTTCAATAGATCAGGTCTCTTTTTATGAAATGAATGGCAACTGCTGTTTTGGAGGATTTTTAGTATGCCTAATCCCTTCCATGTAATACTAGCTTTCAGCTGCATATCAAATGCAGTTTGCTTTAGTCAAAAACTAATTTAAGGACCTTCATTGACCACTTATTTTATTCTGTGAGTAGTTTCATTCTCAAATCTTTTATCACTTTAGTATTCACCATTTAAAATAAATAGAATTAGTACGATTCTTTTCAATAGGAACATCGACTCAGAGGGCTTAGAATGACTACTAAAATGGCTAATAATAAGAGCTTGAAAAAGGTTACTGGAAACCATTGCTGACCTGTTAAGTTATCTAAAGGTACAACCAAACCTCTCCCCAAGTCCATCTGTGCATAGTGTGCACACATGCATACCAAACACTAGCTGACCAGTAATTCTGAAAACACACCTGTAGCTAACTGTGCGTGTCTAAGCTTCTCTCTTAAAAAAAATAAAAACCAAAAAACCATATATCTAGTAATAGCTGCTACTCATGAAAGTAAATAAAAAATTACTATTGTGAAAGGAAAATTTACAAGCTTCTAGTTTAGATAATATTGTTAACTGTGAGAACTACAGCCAGTTTTGCTGAGCTGGATGTAAAGTGTTCTTTGACACTGAGTTTGGGGTCATAATTTAAAATCAGCAGATGCCACTTTGATGGTGCCAGTAATACTACCCACAGGTAAGAACTGAAAAAAAACATCTGCAATGCACTATACTACACAACTGTATATACTGTCTATTAAAAAAAAAAAAAAATCAAGGACAACATATAAACTGATACCTCCATCATTTCCAACTTGTCAGGATATGCAAGATCCCCTGGAGCAGGCTTGTAACCTATGATATCAGTCTGAATATAAATGTGTGTCCTGTAGACAAGACGCTCTTGTACATCCTCTAACATCTGCTTGACACCAGCAGCAAATGCACCCAGTTGCTCAGCTGAAAAAAGACACAAATTTGTTAATTTCATTACAAAAACAATTTTATGAATGCAAAGGTTTAAGTATCTCACATAGAACTGTCACAAAAGTGATCTGCTGCAGAAGTCAGAACATTTTTGAAACAGCAGCATGCAAATAAATTTGTGACATATCAGGAATTACAGAACTTCATTTTGGAGTCACTTCAACTCTCTAAATTTTCATCAGACTGGGGAAATTCAATCTCAAACTGAAAACCTCAGCCACCATGTTAAGTTTTCAGATTATTTGAAAGAGTTATCAGAACTAGAAGCATAAGAGCAGCATTTCTGCCTGGATACCAAACCTATGTGCTTCTTTGGTTTTATCATACCCAGTGTCTGCAGGGTGCCTGTCAAGAATTGACAAGCAAACTCATCTACCTATCCCAGTAGAACAGATGACCCAGAGCAGCTCAAGTCCAGCTTTAGAACTATTGTATCCACCTAAATTTTAGTAGTAGAAAGTCTCTCCTTAAGATTAGCCTAAAGACTATGCTACAACTTTTTCCTCATTCCCAATAGTGTTACAATTGTACTTGCAGGAAAATGAACAATTTATGATACCTGCACAGTTTCCGAGATGAGTTTCTCTGCCAGTTGGGAGATGAGTTTTATATACCAGCTACCAAGTGTGACTTCTATTCATTGCTTGTTCAAAGTTAGGACTGTGAAATGATTCCATTATACATTGGTAATACCAAGAAAATGAGTTACCAGACTTTTAATGATGGTCAGCCCACTTCTATGAGACCATGAACTTGGAACACTTTCAAAACTCTGAAGTTTCTATCAATTACATAACCCCTCTGCTAACATCACAATCTTTAGCATGGGAACCGCTATGTCAAGGAAAGAGAGAAAGAGGGAAAAAAAGAAAAAGAAAAGACACACCACCAAATAGGTTTGAATTCCTTTTGTTTCATCATCATGTATACAGAAGGCTCTACATGGATGGGTCAACTATAGCAATTTATTTACTTGAAAAGATCCATTTAAATCAACCCTGATACATGTATACACACTGGCTGGAAGGCTGCTTGCATTAGTACAGTTTATAGGTAATAGGACTCTACAACACCAGTGTATTACTTTAAATAAAGATAAAACAAAGACCTTGAAAATACAGATCTTTCTATTATAAATAGAGAAACAATTTATTTAAAATAACCTTATCTCATCATTGAGATATTTAAGGCCCATTAGAAAACAAAACAAAAAATCCAGGGAGTTTGCCTCTGCAATTCAATAACACTTTTTATCATCAATTAGGAAGACAGCTAAAAACAATCAGATTCCGCCTATGAGTTACCATTGTTCTGTACATGATCTTCAAGCATCTCATTTTTGAGAATCCCACAGAGTTCAGACAGAGTCTCTAAATGAATAACATGGATGATCATTGGCCTCAGAACATCATATAATGAAAGACACAACTTCTCCAAGAGTTCACTGTGAAGAAAAAATAAAACATAGCATTATAAGCCACACTTTCAGGATCTCAAAATACCAAACTAAAATTGTATCACAAACAGGTTCCTTTATGGCAAAGGTTTTTAAAGTGAGGGCAAGAAAGCAATGCAACAGAGTATCATAGAAGTCCTTGAAAACAGCTGCTTAATGAACAACCCCCTGAGCTCCTGACAGGTCTTTTAAGAGATACAGAATACCAATCACTTAAAATTGGGGTAGAGTTTTGAATTCATCAACAAAAAGAACGCTTGACCTATCACAAGGGGAAGATGTTGCAAATTGATTTACCTGGCTTCTGCATAAAGAAATGTGCCTGCTGAGCTCAGAACCATATCCCCACTCCCCCCTTGAGAAAAGTCTCATCCAATTTCAAGTATTCAATAGTTTATGAGAACCAGGAACAGAAGCTTGGTAACCTCTACTGAAGTATTCTCAGCACCTACGGTAGCTATTCTCAACATTGTGAGACACACCTTCCAACCTAACTGAAGTTATCAAACCAGTACAAAATGCAACACCACCAAAAATTCCCACTTCTGTTTATTTGTTAAATAATCATTTCTTGTTTTAAATGATGCGTTAACTAAGGACATGTAATATTCACTGTAGGCTATATTTGCCACTCCCAGTGCTCCCTTTACTAATCATGTATTAGCTGATAATGCTGTTGACATTATCTGAAAATTTAAATCATCTCCCAGTTTAAACAAGGAAGTATCAAACAGTAAGGATATTTAAGTATTTACAGTTTGGAACAGCTAGTTTACTACAGTATAAAAAAATCCTTAAACTTCCTTGTTTTGTTCTTTATGTTCTGAAAAGGACACTCAGTTCCTTTCAGAACATGAACAAAAAATGTTAGTAGGAAAAACATTTTGAATCCGTCTCGTATGGCATTCCATAGCTTTAGGAGCAACTTGGTAAGACAGTAACTCTCCTCAAGTTAAAAGCACAAACCAAGAAGAAAGTTTCAACAGCCTAATTAAACACAACACTATCTCAGATCTCTACTCTTGTCCAGATTTTTGGTAAGCTCTTAGACCTGTACACAGACACCTAACTAATATTTCTTCAGATCATCTCAGCATTTTACAAAAAAGAGGCTATTTATTATGCACCTAAGAAAAGCCTAATACAGTATCTACTTTTCAAAACATTCCTTTCAAAATAAAATTCAGATGCAAGCAAAAAAGGGAAGTAGGTTGTTATGACAAGGGATATCAACTTTCCATCAAGATTCACAAATTACCAAAGTTGTTATTATTCTTGGTTTGAAGTGCAATAGTGATGAAATTTCTGTTTGAACAATATTTTACACCAATTTCAATTAAGGACACTTACTTCAGGAGTTGAACTAAGTTAGCTAAATTGGGTTCTTAAGCCAATTCAGTTAGGTCACCTCTAAACCCGAGTATGTCCAGCATAAGACCTCAATTTTTCAGAAAAGAGTTCCGCTTAAACTGAGCAGGAAAAAAGAAAAAGCAGCATCACAACCACAGCAACTCATACTCCCAAGAAAGAAGGGACAGACTGAGGGTAGAATTACTTTATCTACTTGAGACATACTTACAAAAGTAATCACTTAGCAGATCCTAAAGACACTGCAAATATAGTATAGTTCTGTTCTTCTGAGCATCCTAAGCTTAGCTCCTCCACGACTGTTTTAATATCCTCCCTTTTCTCAGGCTCCTGCTTAGAGGAGTATTCCTCCAGACTCCACTGAATGTCTTGGGCTTGAAGTCTTTTGTGGGTTTTGGATATCATTTAGATCTCTGGCAGTATGACTCATTTTTAGTGAGCCTCTATGCATTTCTGTTTTTGTTTTAGTTTTAGATGACAGGGAGGGTAGCAGGTAGGTTTTTTTCCAGGTTACACTTACTCAGCTCAAACTCCACTGACTTGATACTAAGATAATGCAACACTCAAAACAATTGTCTCAGTTATATTAACAGGAATATGCTTTATTTATGAACTTCATAGCAAGGGAACATGACCTGCCCAAATTTTAAAATTAAATGTCATTAAAACATACCAGCAAATTGGAGAAGGGGAACAACCTACTCAATTGTTCACCTTTCAAAGCTCTGTTGTAAAAAAGCTTATCATACTTTTAGGATGCAATTTCTATGCAAAGACAAACACCCTGTCTCTCTTCCAGATCTAGGTGAAGCAGATTCAGATCTCATCATTCCCAGATATCTGCTATCCTGCCTTCAGTTCAGGTCATAGACAGGAAAATGCAAATATTCCTTGTCTACAAAGTCAGCTCGTTAACCCTAAATCCCTGATGAAAATGGCTGAAGTTTATCAACTTAATTTTACACTGAAGTAGATGAAAAGCACTTCTGCAATTCACTGTGCAAACCTTAGGCATGGAGGCAATATGAAAACAGCTGAGAGCTGTAGCACTGTAAACTTCTACAGCTATTTCTGTGCGTCTATCTCTTTCAAATCATTTACTCAGATAACTTATGGATAATTTATCAACTTTGCTTGAAGAAAAAGAACCCCAAGAACATCAAAATCTGAAGCATAAAGTAATTTAAGTTTTTTTTTCCTTGCTGGTTCTTACCAAACAACTTCAACACAACTGTATTTGCCATATAATGCTGACTGCTATTATCACAGCACAGTAAATACTAAACGCAGTAAAAGAAAAACCAGTATGTACCACCTACTCCAGCTTTGGTGTTGGTTTTGTGAAGAACTCATTGTAAAGCTGGTGTTCATCTTGGCATACATGGACCATAAAGGCACAACCACTTCGTACCTGTATTCAGAGAAATACATATACTTGATTATTAAACTATTTTCCTTGCACCAATACTGAAGGAAGCATTACAGACACTATTACTACAGCTAGGATTAAACTGAAGTTTTGTGGAATTCAGAATTACTCAGATCAAGTATCAAACTAAGGACTTAGAAGATTTTATTAGCCAAAAAAAGCTCATTGTGCAGCTGCTGTTCCTTTTTGTTTCTCGTAAAATTTAACACAGTTTACGTTTTTGCAAACACCCCTTTGTGAGGTTTGTTTCAGAGCAGATACAGAAGAATCTTCCACAAAAAGAATCTTTCACAAATAGAATATGGAATCTTCCACAAAACACACAACACTACCTGAAAATATTAACAAAAAATTCACATGATTTAAAATCGTAAACAAAACTGACAATTCTACATGTAAGCAGTTGAATTAAACAAATGAATTCTGCTGAGAGAGAAGAAAAAAAAAAGAAAATATAACAACACACCCAAAACACACCACTATTTTTCCTACCAGAGCACAATGATCTCTGTTGTTCTGACTGGTTAATTCCGTAACAGTGCTAGCGATACTTGGACCAAGCAAAAGCTCCCTCTGGTCGAGGTAACACTGATGGATTTCATTGAGAAGTTGTTGATACCTGGCCAAACAAACCAGAAATTAAAACAGTAACTGCATACTGAGGCTTATTTCCTGTTAAGCACAACATTCATTATAATATCCTCTTTCAAGTCTACAATTATGTAACTTGAAAATTTTAAGGTTTTTAGATTTTCAAATTTTAAAACTTTCTTTTAAATGAAGTATATGTTAAACACAGCGTTTTAACAAAATATAAAGACTTTCAAAAGTTAAAATATTTGAAAATAAATTATGTAGACATACTCACTCTGGCATTTTCTCAGATCTTTGCTCTATTTGCTCAATAAGAGTCTAGTCAATAAAGAGAAAAAAAAGAATCATCAGTAATCAAATTTCTCTGATCATTGGAAAGTAGTTTGGAAAATTCTTTTTTCATGGACAGCTAATACACAATCGTTGCATTCACCAGTAATGAATTTAAAACCCATTTTCATGGCTTCCCCATTAGCAATTAGTTACCAGTCTACTTACTCTGACTTTGGGAGCAGCTGCTCTGAATTTTACATAAAACAGTGTGAAGGCATTGTCAGTATTTGGCACAGCTGAAGGATCCTAAAAGAAGAGATGAGTAATTCATTAAAAAAGGAAAATGCTGTATTTGGCTTCTAGTAACAACTGGCTGAGATAATTAGGCTCTAAAACAGGAAATGGGTTCTTCACATTTATATTGTCAGCTGAATAACTCTTCACTGCTTTCCACCCAGAAAGACATGCTTGTTTCAGAACTCTGATAAAGCCAGATGGAAGAACAAAACCCATAACAAAACCAAAGACTCAACCAAAGGTCTCAACAGCAGAAGTAACACTTTCAGTAATTACTGCATTCTCCATTAGAGATAATGATTTTCCCTGGACCTGCTACACTTCCACAGATTAAACTGCAACAATCAGTAGAACTGAAATAGGACAGAAATCTCTCTTTTATGCATCAGTCTTGGAGCTGAGAAGTAAGTTTCAACTGGAATGCCAGGTTTTGAGGCAGCAGCCCCTGCAGCTCCTCAGCTTAGCTAGGTGGACCACTAAGACTTGAATGTATTCTAGCACTAACAAAGCAGAGCAAGCAGAGACCCAAGACAGCTGCCAGGCTTTCTTCCCCTTATGCCTACTAACCTACAGAGAAACAACAGCACCTCTCCCTTTAAACATAGTGAGGACAGGAAAACTCTTCCACCTTCCCCCACTCCTCCCTTCATTCTACGATCAACCTGACCATCCCCTTCTACAAACGCAACAAAATTCCCAAAGTTCACATTGCAGGAATAACAAAGAAGAATGTCAAGACCTCATCAGCCCCTCTGCAGTTCTCACCAGACCTCTTTTGTGTTCCAATAGGAAATCACATCACCTGATCACAACTGAAATCTCACTTGGTTCAGTACTCCACTTCCAGCAGAAGCACAAATTAGATGTTTCAACAAAATATGCAAAATCCATGTAGCTAGTAAGGGGGAGGTCATCTGTCTCCTAAGAGAGGTTTTCTCCTTGACTTTCAATAACTAAGCAGCAGTTCAAACCCAGAAGTGAGAGGTTTAATTACTTTCTGTAGACATGCTTAGAGATATCCAATCTCACCTGAACTCAACTCAGCCATAGCAATCCAGTGGCATCAAGCCAAGTCCTGCACCTACAGCACTAAACTACAATACTTTTTTAAAAAAATTAAGAAATTAGTTTTGTACCAAACATCGACAACATTCAGGGCCAATTAACCAAGGTCTTTAATCCAAGAGTATCCTTTAGCAATAGTTTCCATGAATATTGTCTAAAAACTCTTTATTTGTATCAGTTCTCAATTTTAGCACCTTTCAGTTTCACTGGTTATCCCTCATGACACTTACTTTGAGTTATAATAGGTCTGAGCACAAAGCACACAACAGTTAATTGGAAAAAGAAAGAAAGCAAGTAGAAGGAGATAACTCATTCTCCTCCTTATCCTCTGCTAAGATACTGCAGCACTACTAATAAAGTTTTTATGAGACCAAAAAAATGTCCCTATTGCCATTGGAGTTAGTGGGAGTCAATCACCTACCTCTTCCCTGCGACTCTCAAACATCGTTACTATTTTAAAACTGACCGAAAGACACTGCTAAAACCAGCAGGAACTTGCCACAGTTACTCTGCAGATAGCACAAAACATTGCAAACTTATCCCAAAATACTTGCCGTCTGATACCAGAAGAGTCACATCATGAACTCTCAGGTTTTTGGTTTTAAACAGGTTTTATCCTGCAATTCCCCTGTTCTTGCTTTCATCCTTCAAGTATTCCCTGCAACGCTCCATGTCTCCTGTGATGCATCTCCAAAGTGGAATCTCCGCAGTGTTCAAATGTTTCTTGCACACCCTCCTCACTTGGCAGCACAGGCAGCTTAGACTATGGCTGATGCACAGTAACCAGGGCGCTAACTGGTTCAGGCAAACATGCTCTCTGGACCAGTTGGTTGCTGCCTCTCAGCAGTTTTAACTTGCATGCTTACCCATTCCTGGCCTTCAGTGAAGTTACTGCTCATGTACCAAGCCTTCAATTTGCAGGAACTTTTTAATCTTGTACTCATCACTATGCCTCTGTCAGATATGGCTGCAACTTGGCCAATCAATACAAGCACTGTGGTATGGAGGACAGAACTGACCTATTTTCACATGCAACTGCTGACACCTCCCTTCCTCCTCCTTCCCCTCCCCAAAAAACAATAGAGAAGAAAACTATCTGTATTACAACAGACATTTCAGTACAGCTCAAGTTACCACTTACTGATTTGCCTTACCCTTTTCATTAACTGGCTTGTGAGGTTCTGTAGTGTGTTCACAGTGTATGTCTTGATCAGGTGCATAGCTTTAGAAAGGCATTGCTTAAACTTGGTCAAATATACAGGATAGTCTTTAAAGTTTGGCTGTAAGAAATAAGAAATCCATTTTAAATATGAACAATAAAAGACAGTTGCAAAATTTATCAAAACTTAAGATACTTGTTTACTAGCTAGAAATGTTGGTTTGTACAAACTGAAAGTGGTATTTCATAAATATTAAGCAGAAGAATAGTAAGTATATTCAGTTAAAATACCTCAATTGTATAAACTGCCATCTTTGCTTTCTTACTGTAGTTAGCAAAGAGACTATTTTGCAGGAAAAGAAAAACAAAAAGTTTCAATAGATGGTTTTGAAATAGTATTAAGATTTAACTAAAACCAATATTGAATTACTTACATGTGAAGAAATATATGCAATACAATCATCAAGCTTAGCCAGCATGGGAATGAATCCTTCACTGTTCACAGACAGCGTAGGGGAGTTCAATTTCTTTGGAAAATAAGACGATGCATCAATTGCAAGGAACCAAAACAACTTACTTAAAGTTTTAAAGATTAGTATACTTTCACTTTTTAAGACTATTAAAAGTGAAATATTACTTACTGTGCTAACATTTTCCAGCTCATTAAAATAAGAAAGTTTCTGCTGGATGTTTTCAGCCAGGTCAACAAGCTCTGACTATTCGAAAACAATAAAAAAAGATAATCAGTAACCCAGCAAGTAGTTTAAATTTTAGAAATTAAGTCTTCAGCCTCCCTCTCCCCAAAGTCAAGACATAAAAAGCTCTCAGCACACACCAGTGTTAACTAGCTCCAAATAACCTGCATCCAAATAAGTACAATAAAAAATGGCAGAATACAGCAGTGCTCTCTCTCATCAGAGAAACACATATTACTGTATTTGTATTTAAAAATGTGTATTCTCTATGTTTTTCAGCATTCCACAGATACTACCACACACAAATAGCAGGCCTGTCATCAGTATTACAAAGAACTCAGGAAATCCTGTATTTCAATATTGGAGCCTTTAAAAATTCTCCCTTAGCCAGTTTTTGGGTATCTCCCATAAAAATGCAAAAAAAAAAAATCCATGTAGATTTTCAGGGACAGTAACTTTGAAGACTTTAATCTACTTGCAAACCCTGCTTCTCTGTACATCAAAACAGCACACTTGCAAACGCACTGCATCCAGCAGACCTTCCAAAGGGTCACGAAGCATGTAGAACAAACAGTGAGGATGGTCAAAAGCTGTTGGGACTATATTTTGGTCTGTGTATTTTTGTCTTAACAAAAATGCCTGACAATCTACAACATGGAGGACTTCACAACCAATTTCAAGACTTTGGCTAGTGTTTCTAATTCTGACTTAAGAGTTTGAGGCCTTTCTTCTATCAGCTATCCTGGAAAACTGGTTCTATTTCCACAAAGATGTACAGTTACCACAGCAGCTGGGGATGAAGGCAGCACATACTAACAAAAATTTGCTTGTTTCCGTTCTCCAAAAAGACAACAAAAGCATCTTCTCTAGCATCATTCTATT
The DNA here is from genome assembly GCF_036417845.1 of Apteryx mantelli. NCBI lineage: Eukaryota > Metazoa > Chordata > Aves > Apterygiformes > Apterygidae > Apteryx > Apteryx mantelli. The sequence continues at coordinate 34,164,896 of NC_089978.1, forward strand.
ACAAGATATTTCTTTTTTTAAAACATAGACCTGTTCTGATTTCACTATGATTTGTTAACAGGTTCATTCCTACCTATTAAGAATGCGATGTCTCTACTATTTAGAGTTTCTGCTTTATTAAGTGCATTCATACAGTATTTAAAATGACTCAGCAGTTCATGAGTAAAAGCAAAGATGACAACAAAGTTCTGTGATGCTCCCCCCCCTCCCCCCCCCAGAAAAGCAACAATTAAGACTGGTTTTGAAGCAGGATCTCTTATGATGACAAGCTCTGAAAGGCTTAGATTTTGATTCATGCTGGACCATGCTTCAACAACCTTATGTCACCAATATTTTGAGACCTAAAAAGGCATCTTCATTATACTACTGTTGGAACAACTCATGAGGAAAAAGAAAATATCTAGGAGATAAGCTGGTAACTTCAAAAAAAAAAAAAAAAAAACCCTCTCTCCTTGCAAAAAAAACAGTTCAAAATACTCCTGTAAGTAATATGAATTACTAATCTCAATACTTGTCAGGCATCAATTACAGAAGCCCTCATCAGCTAGCTACCCTTCTTGATTAAAGTGTAAATCAACATGTACTGAACGTTTTACACAGAGAGCCTGACCCTCCAGCTGGAGGTGAAACACATTGATGGGGTCCCACACAAAGGAGGGACTGTCACCACAACTCACAAGTTTCTTCAGCCTAAGAAAAAGGAATTTTACTTTATCGCACCTTAGAAGCTTCCAGCAACCCTCCCAGCAAAGATTACCTGCTCCTTCAAAAGTTGTTCACAGGCTTCATGTAGTGTTCCTGTCTTTGTCGACACAAAAAGATACTGTTTCTGCAATGACTCTAGATGCTGAAGGGCACTATTCACATCATTCAGTATAGCATCGCACTGCTCCTGAAACCCAGACAAGTAATCCCTCATCTGTCTAGAGAAAGAGAACCAAAAGATAACAAAAGTAAAATTACACTTTCCATATTTGCAAATTCAACAGCCTACAGTGACACTGGCACTATCTTTCCCTGAGAGAAACCAGTTCTGGGGAAAAAAAGACCACTTGCACGAAGCAAGTGTGCACAATGAGCAGATACTTCCTGACCTGCAGATGTAAAGCCATAGGGTTCGGAACAGCCACTGCAGTAACTCTGGTTCCCTGATATCCCTTATAGCAAGCCTACCCAGAAAGCAGCAGCATGTCTAGAGACTAGTCTAGAGACTAGTGCACACACTGTCTAACTGAGCAGCACAAACATGCTGACCACTGCAGGCTACTGCTAACAGCTAAATTCTACCTGCCTTGCTTTCAATAGGGGTGTTAATTTGGGTTTCTTCTTCTATACAACTTTTAATTTCCATTTAGAAATGAATTTTACTTTTCTAAAGTAGCTGCAATTAACCAGATGATTCAAAAGTTATCATGAGGATTGAAAGAGGCTGAAATCAAAAAGGTTCAGTATCTAATGTCGCCAAGTCTGTCTAAAGCTCAATACAGATATAAACTCTAAACGATTATTAAATATTTGCCAAGCATAACATTTAAATAAGAAATAATTTAAAATGAATTACTCCTGGATGACAGGTGAAACCACTGTGTTCTACCTTGCCATGTACAAAGCAGTATGTAAAACCACAACTCTGTCTCATGCAAACCTTTAGTGTACAACAGGCAGAGAAATAACTCATTTTCCTCCTGCAGGTAATTACAGAATTGCCATCCTACAAACCACCCTGCACCCATGATACACCAAAGTATCTGTATGCATTACAAATGCCAAGTGTACAGATGCCCTCTTTTTTTTTTAGGTTGTTAATGATCTGAACTCAGTATAAGCTTAAATCTCTGATTTTAGGAAATAACATGCTCAAACATCAAAACAAGAAGGGAAGAGACAGATCAGATTAAAGCACAAAAACAGGACAGGGGAATACAGCAGGGAAAGTTCTTAAAGTTTCAAAATACAGGTCAGTTTTCATAAAAGCCATTAGCAGATTTTGCTGAGCCATTCAGTCATGCTTCAGATAAGACTCTTGAGAATGTGAAAGTCAGTGTGAAGGCGTTCTTCTGAGCCTGGTGGAAGAGTCAGTTAGACAGAAACAGATGAGAATGCCATGCCCCAAAAGCGGAGCTGAGCAATGTGTCAAAGAACGCTGGGAATGTGAATACAGACTCACAGACATAGCCACTGGTGAACTAAACTGTGATATCTGCACCCATTTACCCAGTCTCTCCATCACAGGATGCCATTTTGACAGCAGCTGTTGAAAAGGCATGTGATAGTCCTTAAACTGCCATTGTCTACAGTCCAGCCTATAAGTCAAAACTAATTTTAATTTGTCTTAATATATCATTGGGCAGGTCAGAAAGAAATCTGTGTTCCTTGTAACTGCCCTGTCACAAGGCCAACAGCCTTCAGGATGGGGCATACAGCTGTGGGAAGGAAATAACTTCAGCTGTTCCAATACATTTACCGACAGTTTAATTTGAATGTGTGCTAACATTATACAGACAAGATGAAGGTCTTTGAGGTTTAAATTGTTTACAGTGAAAGCAAATGAGGAAGAATACATACCTGTACTTTGCACCTTCATCTTGATCCATCTGTGTCTGTAGTTGAGCAAACCATGAGAAGAACTAGAAGAGATTTTATGGTGTCAACAGCACAGATCTTATGTGCAATAAGTTAGAAAAAAAAAGTCTATGAAACAGAAATTCAGAAAATGAACTGCACCATTTCTCTTGATAAAGATAGTGAGATTTAAGAACTTAATTGCTAAGGAAGAAACAGAAGAATAACTCCACCACTAAGCTAAATAGGAAAGATTGAATTTCATTGGATCTTATTTGCATAGGAACAAGGCTGTTACACTAGAAAGAGATTTTTGTCTATTATGAGCAACGTCACTTTACTGAAGTGATGCCTTACCCTCACATAAGACTCCACTCAAAAAGGGGAAAGTATCTGTTACTTCAGAGCTAAGACATCAACTTTTTTTTTTCTAAGTTTCTTCTTATACCTTGAACACTAATAAAATAATTTAACTAAACCACCAAAAGCTAGGCAGGAGACACAGAAATTCCTGTTCTCTGAAAAAGATTACAGTAACTTTGAGGAGATTCAGCATCATTTACCTGCTGTGCTGTTTCAATTCTTTCATCCTCCATTCCCAGTATGGCAAATCCTTTCATGAGAACATCCTCTGTAGATTCTGGCACTGCGGCCGTCAGTGTAACAGTTAGCGACTGCGATGTTAGACTGCACAAATCTTCAATTGGAAGCTGCTCATGAAAATCCACAAACTTTAGTTAAATGACTTACTAAAAATAATTATATTCAGTTCAACTACAGTAAACTCAATCCACAGCATTAACTTCAGAAAATCACATTTTGTTTTGGAAAAAAAAAAAAAAATGTAATGGACATTTTATAAACCTATGCAACAATAAACCAACAGCCAGCATACCAATATATTCAAAAATACCTAACAAATTTTTTCCGTTACACTCAGAAAACATTAAATGGCATTTTGTATTAGTATATGTTTGTCTAAAGAACTAAAATTGAACGTACAGGTACCTGACATACTGATGAAGTATACATTAATCTCCAGCTGAACTAGCTATATATCCAGACAAATGCACTAAAGTATCTGAACACAGAAGAATTCAGAACTCATGTAGAAGCAAAAACAAATGTCACTATTGTTTGCACTGTGCAACACCACCACAGTACAGGAACCATCAGATTTTTTTGCCAGGTATTCAGAGAAAATTCAAGGCTTAACAATGCTAGAACTTATTGAGGACATGCATATTCTTTCAAACATTTCTAATGAAGAAGTTAAGCTAAAAAGAAAGGTTCTTCTAGAAAGGCTCTGCTGAATAGGAGTTATTAGCCACAACAATTTTTTTTAAGCAGGAAAAATACAGAAAAAGTAACTTCAGAGTAATCTTGTTTAAATATAATTGGAAACTTTATTAGTTTATATTGCAAAATGAGTTCAAGAAATGAAATACTGTTACATCATTTTAATTAGCATAATACCCTTTGGTTCACTGACAATTAAAGGATGTTTTCTGAGTTGCTGAGAACATGAGCAACAGAAAAACAGAAAACACTAAAAACGAATGAAAAGAGAAGCAAATCCTTGTATCTCTCTAGAAAATTACTCACTTAGTAAAATTCTTGCTTAGTAAAATATTCATTGTCTGAGAACGTTAGTCTGGTAAAGAAAGACCGATCAGTGTTTCAAATATTTGAGAACTTGACCTCTCTTTTTCAATTTCCACATATACCACCCCAAAATGTTTCTGGGTGAAAAAAATGGAGTCGGGATGAATAGTCACCAATAATGGAACTGAGATTTCAATCATATTTCCAGAAGTAAAAATTGAGTAGGCAGGACCCTAATCATGAAGTCAAGAATTAATTCTCTTGTAAAGAGAATCAGAGCCTATTTTTTCTAAAAAGCTGAGAGCCACCACCCCAATGCACTTCAGCAGGAGCCAAGACTGCCTGAAGCCCTCAAACTTCATGACATTCCAGCTGTCCTAACTGTAAAATGCAGTAACTGCCTTGTTGTAAAGGTGTTTTAGATCCTTAAGAACATCCTCCAATAGCAGGACATTCTTCTACAGTCATTTTGGATATCTGCCAGCATTTACTTTCCTACAGCTGCAAACAGCTTACAGAAGACAGAAACCGGAAATTCTGAACAGAACAGGTTCTGAAACCAAACAGCTGTATTTCAAGAAGGAATGGTTTTACCCTCCCTTTGTTATTGAAACTTTCAAACACTTGTTGGCACCCAACTTTGTTAACTTTCTGGTACTATAACTTATGTTACAATCCTTTTCAAATAGAAAACCTCTCATGAAAAAAGACAAGTTACAAAAGGCTGTAAACAGTCTTTTCTGAAAGCAAATCAAAAACTTCCTGTACGTTTAACTAGTGGATCTTAAACATGCTATTGAGAGCTTAATATGTCTTTTTTTCTTTTGGTAGAATAGTTTTTTCCTCACTATTCTGATTTGCATCAAGAAATTAAATATATTCAGAGTGGTGTGTAAGAAGAACTGTAAGTATGTAATACTGTTTAATAGCAAGAAAGCAGGCAAGCCTGACTTCCTAGCAGGATATTCACAGCACTTAAATACACTTTGCCACTAATTTTCTACAGGAACCAAGAAGTAAAGGAAATATTATAATGCACAAGTATAGCTTAACATTGTACTGAGCTGCTTAAATAAAAGCCAATTTTATCTCAAATTAGATTAACTTCCCTCTTGTTAAACAATTGTTTCCCAATGCAAATCAATACAATGCTGATTTTAGCATGGCAAAGAAATGCAAACATTTCATTCCTCCTCCCCTTGCAGAGATCACAGCAAGGAAGCATTCATGAATAACTCACCAACTTGTCAGGGTTTCTTTAATATTTTATAACTGTATGGGAGATCATGTCTTCCATTGTAATAATGGATGGACAGACTTTTCACCACTATTACTAGTTGTATATGGCATGCTAAATCTTTCTTAAATTGTTACAGAAAGTGACATTGCTCTCACAGTAGCTATGAATTGATTTGGACCAAGTTAAAAGGATGAGAAAGGTGACTGTGGTCAAAGCGCTCAACTTCAAGAGGACAAACCCTGACGAACTAAGGGAACTAGTTAGCGAACACGACCAGTGCGAGGAGCCCATGAACAGTCCTCGGATTTTCTTTTAGGAGAGAAGCTGCAAAAACTGCCTGTGAACCCCCCTGCGAGCAGGGGTGGGCAGGCACTGCACCGAGCACTGCTGGACACAGCACCCGGGAGAGGGGAAGGAAGAGGGCCTGCGGAAGAAGGAGAAACCGGGCGACGAGCACGGAGGGCGGCTTCGGCCGCCAAGACGGGCGAAGGCACCGCGCTGCAGACGAGACACCCCGAGCCCCGCGGGGAAAGGGGAGAGCGCGGGGCGCCGCGCAGCGAGCCCCGCGGGAGGGGCCCGCCCGGCCCCGGCCCCTCGGCCGCGCAGCCCCGGGCACCCCGGGGCCGGGCCGCCGCCGGGCGACGTGGCGCCTCGCGGCCGGCAGAGCCGCTAGGGCCGGGGCCGCGCCGCCGCCCCTCACCTCAGGCGGCACCGGGAGGTTCTCGGCCGCCGCCTTAAGCTCCAGCACCGAGTCCGTCTGGCGGTCGCTGAGCGGCGCCGCGGGCTGCGGGCGGCGGTCCCACAGGCTCAGCTTGTCCCGCGTATCCCGGTCCGCCAGCTCCGGGGGCGGCGGCTCCGCCATGCTGGCGCGGGCGGCGGCGGCACTTCCGGCCGCGTCCAACAGCTGCCGGGGGGGCGAGGAGCGGGGCGGAACGGCCCGAGCGCGGCGGCGCTTCCGGGGGGAGGCACGTTCCGCGTCGCGTGGCGGCGACGCCATTGGAGGGGAGGAGAAGTGCGTCACCGAGGGACGGGAAGGAGCGGGGCGGTAGCGGGCGCGCGGCGGCGCTGGGCGCCCCCTGCGGGCCGGGAGGCCCAGCCCGGGGGCGGGGGGGGCGCAGCCCCGCCGCCGCCCCCAGCCCTGCCCAACTCCTTACACACGCATCCAGCCCCCCCAGGCGTCACCACGGAAAAGCATGCGGCTGCCACCAACGTGTTCAGCAGCTGCACATGCTGCTCGAGCCCTGCAGTGCCCAGCTGCTTCAACCAGGCACGGTGCCAGTGACCAGGAAAAGGCCAGACCCCGCCGGTCCCTCTTCCCAAGGTGTCGGACCTTCTGCCTGCATACAAGCCCCCAGCAGCAGCTCTGATCTCATTTAAGCTAAAGCAACCTGAAAGAGGAGAATTGTGCAGTGGCACATAACTACAGCTGTACACATCAGATTTAGTTTGACACCACAGTTAAAGCTGATTTAACAGCTGCCTGGCACTAAGAAGCAACTGTTCTCTCTCCCCTTTTGTCAGCATTGGCACATGTCCAGCCTTGAAGTAGGCCAGTTCAGGGAGCTAAATCAACAGATAAATCACTTTTCTGCAGTGGTAGCTTTACTGGCACACCCTCATAAAGGTCAGGAAAGCACCAGCAGTAATATAAAGAGGCAGGTAAATGAGAACACCTCACCCCTTCCTTCAATTTTGATAGCATCTTTGCTACAAACTACATTGCTGGAACTGGTTCTTACTCCATTTTCCACAGCATCACCTATTAGCTAGGACTGCTCACTCACCATGCCTCAACCTGCTGCACACTATGTTCTTTACTATGGAAATACACTCTTTTTAAAATAAACTTAAGTCTTTTATCATTACACATTCAATTAAAACCTAATCCAGACATGATGGAAATGGAAAGAGAGCTTGAAGAAATAGCTTGAGATGGTCTCTGCAGCAGTCACCTGCAGCTGACATCTCGAACACTTCAGTTCCCTGTTTTGATGCCTCTGGCACTTTGTAGCTCATTCCACAGCCCCTCTTGCATCGCGATCTTCAACTTCTGAAAGGTAACTGGTGCAAGATGTTATTGTGCTGTTGTTCTGAACTGGCAGGTCTCACCCCTTCAGAGCTGTTTATCACAGGCTTGTTGCTATCGGTCTAATAATTTATGAGGAAGGGGAGAGCCTTTATTCTTGCTGTGGCCATTAACCTTATGAGCCCAAGAACCACATACCTCCATCCACATTTGCACATAGCTTTACATTAGATTAGGAAGAGCCAGGCTTGCTGATTGAGCAGTAGCTTGTTCAGCCTTCCTCTTCTCCTGCCTCCCTCGCTGATCCTCAGCTACACTGACCAGGCATGGTCAAACTAGAGCCTGAGCCTGTCACTGTCTCTTCCCCCCTCCACCCAGCCTATAGCTTTCCCACACAACTCTGCACTTCAACACACCATTACCTGCAAACAGCCAAGATAGCAGCAGAGTTTGGACCTGAGCACAGGCTCAAGCATATAGCTAATATCCTGAACAAAACAGTATTCCCAGACTCCTTTAAGTATGAACACTAGAAATCCACAAAGGTTACAGGTGTAATATTAGCACTTAGTCTAGCTGGTTACTTGAGCAATAAATACATTTTCCATTACATAAAACCAAGTTAACTGATCTGCTGAAGACCAAGCAGTCTTCACTGAGTGGGCAATCGTCTCACAGTTTAAGACATGTGAGAACAGTGAAAGCATACAGTTAGTGTTATTCAACAAGTAGGTTACAGGAACATAAGCTTTTAACTACAGGAACTTTAGTCTGACTTGGCTAAATAACTAATTACATCATACAGTTTAATGCCAGCAATGGTTAATGGTTCCTTTGTTAATCTTAAAGTATTTCAAGTGTCCCCTTGGATTTGAAACTTAGAATCTGAAAGCAATTGTTCAGAGTGATTCATTGCATAGTTTTAAAACTTTTAATAGGCTTAAATGCAAAACATACAGTTGGTTTACATCCTGTACAAAATATTTACAAATATTTCTATTAAAGCATAGAAACAGCTGTAAGGAAAAACTAAGTGCACATGAGCATACCCATATACATAGAAAACATTTTTGTGCCTTAGGAAAGAAAGTGCCTTGTGCATTTAAAAAAAATTCACTTTGTGAATTCAAAATCAGCAATTAAGTGACAATAGTAATTTTGAAATTGCAGTAAGATTACTTTAAGTGGAATGTACAATTAAGCAACATGCTTTAAAAGACATTTTAATATACTACATTGTCACAAAAATGCAAATCCATGCACCCTGCTTTGCTATCTTCTGTAAACACAGATGGAGCATCCTACAACTTGCATGTCATATTCCCTTGCTTGGCATTCAACAACATAAGAACCTTGACAATAACTGTTCAGCTAATGGCACTGAAGTTCTGAGATACATTTAAACCAAAAAGTAATGTTCTAAGGGAGTTGCGATTTCTATAAAAATGTTAACTTGTATGTAACAGCAACTTGGGCCTGTTTGTTAGAAAGTGCTTAAGAGTTCAGGCCTGAGGTTTGTTTTTTAAAAAGGAAAGTACCCTTTGCATTAGACTTTCTTTTTTCCAGGGGTTTTGATCTTTTTACATAGGTACCTCCATTAATCAGCCCGAGCTGCTCAGTGCAAGACTTGCATCTTTCAGAAGATATGTAAGAGAGTAACTGTTACAAGCAGTTCTTCCCAACAATGGAAGAAGCATGAAAGTTTCTCTGCAAGACAGGCAGATGAGTATGGACTTGTCTGAACTTCATTCCTAAGTAAAAATTTACATATGAATGTTCAAGAACCCCTTATGCTGAAAAACAAGAATGATGCATTTGAAGAGCAACTTTCCTTAAACTATGCAAAACTGACAACTGTACCACCAAACTTAACTGAAGTTGGATTACTCCCAGCAAGTTATGTTGACATCTTAAACTTAGAACACAGTTAAGCTCTAAAACCAGAAGCAGATTTTTCTGCAGCAGGTATTTTGCTAGACTGAAAAGCAAAGATGTCTTGTTACACTGTCAGTTTATATCTTTGGAGCTTCTAAATAGCCATTATGGCAGCCACAAATATTACACATTCAGAAGACAGGAAAAGCCCAGTTCTTTGGTACTACCCATCTACCTTCAGAGAAAGATGGTTCTTTCCCTTTAAAAAAGAACCTAAAAAAGCAACAGCAAGAACACTTTCAAGTTGCAATACAGATCTTCACATTCAAGATCACTTAGAGTTGACAAAGTATTCCAGCAAGTTCGGTTCAGTCTTGAAAGTAGTGCACATCATCCATTGAATTATGTGATCACTGTTACAGGAGCCAGTGTTTGCCTTGAAGTCACTTCTAGGTAGTCCTAACTTACAGTAATCTTGTGATGAACTTTTTCTTTTGCCAGCATCTCAGACACTAAGAGAAGGTACTCAAGAGCAATTTAAGTTACTCTAAATTCAAATAGTACATGAGCAGAATTCATAACAGTTCAACACATCAGAAGTCTAATTTCTTCAGCTGTTCATATGTCAGAAAGAACTGGAGCAGTTAATCAAGGAAAAGTTTCCGGTTCACCACTCAGTGCAAAGTAGTCACTACATTCACTAAAGGACAGTGACTTGTGTGTGAAATTTCATTCTGCTGTTAGTTCCCTTGTATATGATGTGGCTTGTTGACCATTTTTATTATGCAATACTCTGCAGAACAATGAAACCTGCTTCAGGGCACTGCTATACATCAAAAGCTTCAAGGATAGTGAATCCAATTGCTTTCCCATTCCTGTTCCTGAGGATTTTAAAGAGAACTGAGGAGGCAGGAGGCCATATTATGCAAGCACTTAGATTCTTGAGTCACTCAGCTTTAATAGCCTAAAACAGGTTTGCTTATAGGAAGGAGCATTACTACCAACTCACTTAGCAGCCAACTGCTTAGAGCCCTGTGAAACAGATTAACAAAGTTGTGCAAGACAGACTGAAATAAAGAGATTAAGGCCAACTGCCAACAGTTTTACCTGTTCTGGAAATAACCCCCACTCCTAACTGTCTGGTAGGAAACAGACATAATTGTTTTGCAAGGAGATAATATTCAAAGATTCACCCTGCGTAATGCATTACATACATGGCATCTGACTGGAAGCAGTTGACTGAAGAAATGAACTAAACATTCCATTCATGAAAAAGGGAACATTTATAGTGATGTAACAATTTCCATATGAAACATTCTAACCATCTATTCACCACCATTCAGTCATCTATTAATACTTGCTGTTGTATAGCTAGTTAAGAGTTTCACACCTTTGAAAAGGATACAATAATATTCCAAGGACCAAGCCTCAACCAGTTTGGCCAAAATCCTTTATATAAAGCAAAAAAGCCTTCATTCTTCCATGTCTGGAAAAAGCAAGAACACATAAGCGCTTACAGCATTCTGCACTAGTCTAGACAGTATCACAGCTAAAGGGAGTCTGTACCACCAAAGGAAGCATTAGTGCCACTAATCTTAATGGAAGTGTTGTCTGTTCAGACAGGGAAGCGTTTCACTTTGTAATTAATAATTCTTGCAGCACTAGTGTACCCCAGAAGAGAAAGAGGTAGTCTCACATTTAGTATCCAATCTGAATTTGTCCAAATCACATCCTTGGCCTTCTCTATTCAAAACCTTTCATAGAGCTGCACATGAGCCTGCTGCTTACACTAGGCATCTCTTGTGAAAGGTTTTTCAACTTGTTGACTTCAGATTCACACTGGGCAAGTTAAAAAAAATACTTACTCCAATGCCTCTTCTTGTTTTCTAAGTCAGTCAGCTATTTCACACTGACATTCAGAAGAGTAAGTGCCACAGTTTATGCATATTCATTCCACCTCTTGCTTTAAATCAAAATCAGGGAAAAAAAGGACAAATGGGGACAGCCAGGGCAGTTCCACTCTCAGCCTCTATGAGTGTATTTTAAAAGTTAGTAAAAACTTGTGTGTGCAAGCAATAAGATAAGTGACTACAGATTTGGTTTCCTGGGTCAAGCTTCCTTTAACTTGGCTCAGATTTCTTTACTGTAGAATTTACTGCAGCATCCTGGAGAAAGGAGACATGCATCCAGCCCCTCCTTGCTGCTCATCCACCATTTGACTAACAGGAGTTTAGAATAGTGGTACCCTACGGTGCTGCATAGCAGAAGGAATGCAATTGCCAAGCAAGGCAGTATAACAGTAAACTTATGAAATAGCCTTCAGATACCTTGCAGAAGAGTGACTCTCAGCATTCAGAATTTTGTTTTCTTGCAGTTCAACCTACTAACTGCCAAAGCTGCTTTTGACAGAACTGTCTTCCCTCTACCAGCATCAGGTAGCTGACAAACTCCCTAACTAAGCGAAGCTCCAGCTTGCTCTAGGAAGAGAACCTGAACAAAACTTCCCCATAACAAGGGTTTGAAGTCTGTTGTGTTCTCCAGTCTCCCTTGTTTCTAGAGGGAAGCTTCATAAGCAGGATTTGAACTCCAGTCTGACTCCTTTACAAAAAAAACTGTTGGCAACTTTCCCATCAGCTAGCAGTAAGGTTTTTGCAACCTTCTCTCCCCATCAGGGAGTCCTAGATCTCTTGCACTTTTCTGCTTTGTCCACTCTGCAGCTAGGACATCAACAGCTCCTATCCACCCTTCTCTATATGCAGGACCATCCTGCTCCCTTGACATTGCCTTTGTCTATACTAGGCTTTCCATTATCTAGAGTGCAACAGAATGCAACCTTATGCCTCAGAAAATGTTGTTCAAGAACTAAGTATGAAATAATTGTTTTAGCGTTCTAACAATGTTTAAAACTAAGTAAAAGACAATACCATCAAGAGATTCAGTCTTCTGATGCAAGTACTGAAAGGAAATAAAATGCATCTGCAGTACATATACTATACCAACCACTTTCCTGACATTCTATCAGGACAGTACTTATTTTTTAAACCAAATGCATTATTGGCAATATAGCCCTTTCAAGTGTAAGTTAAATTAAAAAAGCATCTTTAGGAGTTGTGTGGATTAATTTCTAGAGAATTTTAGAACAATTTCAAGTTCCACACCAAAATTCTTGCTTGATGGTACAAGCTTCTACTTATGTTGGTATGCAAACTGTACTTACTTGTAACAAGCAATTCAAAGTACCCTTGTAGCTTGAGTGTGTCCCATTTCGTTGGCTTTGATTCATCATGCGTGTCCTCACAACATCAACTGGGTTAGATGCAATGGCTCCAGCTAACCCACAAGTAAAACTTGAGCTAATGAGAGAAAGCATTAATGAAGCTTGACCTACCACATTTAAAGATGCATAAGAATTCCTCTAAACAATGCCATAGTAATGAGTGCTTTTAATGCTTTTAGTTAAAAGTTACATCAGGTAATAGATGCTAAAACTACTCTTCATTTACTACAAAGCATCATTCTGAAGTCTTGATATACAAACCTTGTATATGGTACTGTATATTTGAACAGATGTTTACGCATCTGAGAAAAGAAAACATTTGAATGGAACTTTCCTCTAATATCAATTTGCACAACTTAAATGTTCTGAACATTTACAAAATAAAATTCCATTTTGGATTTTTCAAAAAAATTAGCTTCCCTGTTACATGCTACAATTTGAGAAGCTACTGCATTAAGAAATACATCAGAAGTATATTTACATCTGGATTGATAAAACAGAATTGGATTGCTGTTTTATCTTCTATCTTCTGAAGAGTTCAAAATTAGAAGATTCATTTCCTAGGATGAATTTTGAGTTATGCAGCTGAGTAACGTAGGCAGTTATAGCTATACAAACTTACAGGAAGTGAGTATATACTGTGTCTCCCATAAATCCAGACACGATTATGTGCTTCTTGGTAAGGTCATATACTGGCAGCTCCACTCCAACAACAATAGCTGCTCTCTGTGCCGTCAGGGATACTCCCTGGCAAAAAGAGTATAGCTGAAGGTTAAAGCAGCCTTTGTGCACTGTCAGCTTTTCTAATACAAAGCAACACACCACAAGAGTGCGTTAACACATTTAAGAATATTGTAAATTAAAAATGACCTTAACTTAGCATAGGTCTTAGATGCATGCTCATAAAACATGTAGGTTCAAATAGGTAAAGCTCTTTCCCACATTGAATGGCAATTTCAGTTTCTTTATGCTACTCCATCTCTGTTTAGCCTCCAGATTTTCTTATATCAATGATCAACTAAGATCTCAGGCAGGTGGTACTAGCTACCTTTACTTGTTCAAGTTTTCCATTAGTTGTAAGGAAGATGAAAGGAAAAGCAAAATGGAGATCACTAAACTTTTCAGAGAAAAATACACTAATTGAAAAATACTTTTCAGCTGTTTCAGAATAGCATTCCATTATTACAGCCAGTGACTGTATGACAACTAAAGAGTTTAATTGGCCTAAAAGAACCTATAAGACTGAGTACAAAAACTCCTGAGCTGGAGGGGATGTTTATTAGTACCTTTACTTCCAAATGTTCTTTAGTATTTTTGGAAAGAGCAGAGCATACAGATTAAGAGATGTTTTACACACAGTTCTTGATTTAGTCCCAGAGATCATTACCCCAACTTAAGCCTCCAAGTTTGTTTGCCCTTTTTTTAAAAAGTGGGAGCAATACTTCGAGACTGACAGCAACCCTTTGCCAAAATGTGCTGTAACACCAGTGGTAAGACAGTCATGACAATCTATATACATCTTGGCTGTTGCTCTCTCCATATTTTGGTTGGAAACACTGTAGAAATAAATTAAGTTCAGCTGAGCAAGAATTAAGAAAATACAGGATAATACTTCAGGATAAATAATTCAAAAACTTGCCTTCCATAATCCTTTAGTGCCTTCCTTTTGGTAGATCTGTATAAAGTTGCCCATCATTCCTCCTTGTATCATACTACCTTGGGCTTGCATTCTGATCTGAGATTCATTTGAAGATCAGAATAGAAAACAAACACTTTTCAAATAAGATCAGTAATAGTTTAGCACAGTTGTATCATTGTAAATTACTAGCTTAAGTAAAATCAATTTTCTCCTTGAATACAAATTGACAGCTGGTATTACCATAAGCATGATGCGATCTTTGCAAGTGCCTTAGCTATCCTCTGCCTGCAGCGGCTAATTTTGAATGTGTATGTGGTGTAGTTCTTAGCTGCATTAAGTCATTTCTATTTCTATACTCATCTCCATTTAGATTAGACTGACAGATGGTTTCTGCAAAATGTCCTTTATAATGTTCTCACAGGAACATCTTAAAATGAAAGGTTAAAAAGATTAAGGTTTCAGCTAGTAAGAACCAACTTTTGGTCTTTGACCATGTCCTTGGGAAACTGCCCTTTTAACTGCCAGATATATACATTTGGTGAAAAGCAAGTCAGTATATGGACATAACTATGGGAAATGACTAGCTGAACCAATGCTCAAAACAGAAATGAAATTATGATTAGAAGCAGCCACGTAAGTCACATGTTAATTTTGTAAGTTAAATACCACTAATCCTTTTTATTAACTGGAAAAAGGTCCCCAAGTATCATTAAACTAACAGATTTTAAAGAGGCAATGGTTTCGCAGATTCAGTTCAAATGACTGATAACTAGCTGGAGCACTATTTCCAGGAGCACTGGACTACAAAGCCTCTAGCAGAAACAAAAAGAACTTGACCTATGGGATTTTCTCAAGAATCACATAACCCAAATACCAATCACTGAAATTCTCACCTCTGAAGTGACCTTTTCATATTTTAAGCTCTAGAATCATTCTAGAGTAACAGTATTACAAGAAAATTAAACTCCCAGATTAAAATATGCAGTGGGGCTTCCACACACATTATAGCATGAAAGTTACAGTAAGAGTAATCTTAAATGATTCTTTTTTCCAAAAAGAAATAGCACATGGATCCAACTACCTCTCCAGCCATCAGTTTCCCAGGACATACTTCTAAATAATTAGTGTGGACCAGAAGGTTGTTGCAAGAATTCAGGACTGACTACATTCTTGAAAAGGTAGTTTAAGAAATGAGAATAAATGTTACAAAACAGAATCCCACATGCATCATCAGATTCTGCATTTCTTCAAGACAAGAAACTATACTAAGGACAAACTATGTAAAGCATAATTACCTTTAAGACATCTGTAGGGTTGGCAATAGATGATGAAATTACTCCCGAAAGAATGCCACACAGAACATTTATCATCAGGGTTTCATCTACTCCATGAACAGAGAAAAAAGTTTAGCTGCAGATTTATAAAGCATAAGAGGCATCATGGCAGGATGCTGCCTCCCCTCCTATAACTAGAGACAGCTGACTACAGAAGTCTTAAAATCTGCTCTGATGCAAGTTTCCCTTGCTGGCTCACTTTGTTGTATTTGCTACATGGAATGTCTTCTTAAGACTTATTCAAACCACGGCAATAAGATAACAAATGGAAACAACCACCTCCAAGCAAACCAGTCTAACCAAAATTGGAAAAAAGCACCCTCACCTTCTGGACGCTCAACAATCATTCTTTTCAAACTTTGATAAGTGCCTATTTTTATAGTTCCATATGAAGCCTGGCGTAGCATTGCAGGTGCAATCCTGTAAAAATAGGCAGTAACAGTATTTACAACTTAAAATTGTCAAAGATTGAAGGATTAGCAAATACTTTAGACTGACCACAAGATATCTACCACTGAAAGGTTTGTTCATTTAAATTTTCAATTTAAACTCACTGTAGACAAAACAAGGCTTTTTATACAAAGTCTACAAGAACATGAATGAACAGTGGAAGGATTATTTTAGAGCATGCTTCAACATGTGGTCTATAAAATAGCAGGCAAACTTGTCTGAAATAACTGCAGACTACTTACCCCCCTGCCACAGTTGTTTTTTGGAAGAAAAGCACACTTATTCACATACAAAAATAGAGAAAAATGGGCTAACCCATGTTCATTTACTCTGTTTCCTAAATGAAAATTAGAACAACTGTAGCAATACTGCATAGAATAAGTTTATATTTAGCTGTATTTTTTATTTTAAAATAACTCATTTCTGAGCTGAAATGCTGATGTAGAATACTTCAATCTTTTCACTCTAAGCTTGAGCTTTTAGTTTCTTAATTCTCTGGTGAGAACATTACATTTTCTCCAAATACCTTGTAAAACAAACTCAAGAGTTTGAATACTATGGTTTATGCTCATTATCAGACTGTTCAGAAACCACTACAAGTCAATTAGTTTATTTTACCCAGAGTACAGTGCTTTCAATCCTTCTTCTTTGCATATTCTCACTAGTGCATGCACCATTCCACGGTAGCGGATCTCTTTATATTTGGCATCATTAACTTGACCTTGAACTTGCAGACGTGTTTTGGTCAGATCAATTGGGAAAGTACCTTAAAAAAATAAAATTGGGGAGAAAGTCTATTAAGTTAATCAAATTCTTTCCTAACCAAACACGAAGAACATCACATGAGAAACCACAGCCTTTATTATACACCAAAATATATAAAATTGCTCCTGAACAGGGAAGTGTATCATCTCTATTACCAAAGCTTTCTGTTGAAAACAGTACATTCTATGTTACCTTGTTTTTCTAAACCAAGATCAGAAGCCCTACCTGCTTCCTATCCATTTGTTTTATGCTCAGAAAAGCTATCATTATGTTTTCAAGCAACATGGTGTTGCCTGGTTATAAAAAGCTACACCAGATGGGACACTACAATCACAATAAACCAAAAAAGTTGCACAAGTCTGTATTCTTCCAGTGTCTTTGAAGAAAATTTCATTAAAGGGAAAGAAATAGATGCTATACAGCAAGTTATACAGATTCTAATCTAGGATCTAGAAAGCAATAGCAGCACTACCCATTTCTATTATTGTTTTTCCAGGCCATTGACATTGTCCATATTCTTAGTCTTCCCTTTATTAAAGAACTCTATAAAGTATAATATTCCACCACACCTTCTTCTTTACTAAAGGACTACCTCAACATTCAGTATTCACCTAAACACTAAGAATCAGAATAAGCTACCTCCTTTCTAACCAGGTTTACCAGGAAAGCATGACTTCCATGGATTGCCCATCTTTCCCAGGAAACTTTTTGCACTATTGGCCACTATCAAATCAAATAAGACAGAGGTCTCAACTCAAGTTTGAGCAAGATTCATGAGAAGAGATGAGGCAGAAGATGAACAGAATAGTAGTCTTATTTAGCAAGTAGGTGCTTACATCAGATAGACTCACAAATGGAGTCTAACATAAGATATCAGACTACTTATGAAAATAACCATTTTGCTACTTACAAAAATACAGTTTTCCTTTATTTTCATATATATCTATATCAGATAAGATTTAAAAGGATGCTAGTATTTTAGGTTTGCCTTTAGATTAGGCACTTAAATGTCAAATGCATTATTTCACCACAGTAACTATTCTATGTAATACACTAAATAAATGTAAGTGTTCAAGTTGAATCAGCCACTGCCATTCAAGAAAAAGGAATGTAAACTGCAACAGAGCTACTCAAAAAAAGCTAAAAGAACAGTTTTACTAGCTAAGAGCTTAGCTTATCTACTCTAGCAAAACAAAGGGTGTGTAGACCTATGAGCATTGTCTATAAATAGATCAAACACTGAACAAGAGATAGAAGCCAAAGGACAAAGTTTGTATACAAACAAGACTGAGATATGAGTTTACAAAAAAGTGTTTCAACATTATAACAAGGTTCTGAGCAACTCTGCAATCCGTAGTGGAGGAAAAACTCCTATGCTCTACTCTAAAGACAACCATATAATACAGCATCATTGATTGACTTGATGGAACCGAGCTTGTTTTAGAAGGGACCCTCTGAGTTAAGAAAATCATGTAAACAGTTAAAAGAAATGCTTACCACATTCTGCGGTAATTGATGCTAAACCTCCATAGATAAATGGCTTCCAGTTCAGTGCTGACATTATTGATTCTTCTTTCTGTGAAAGACAACAATGATTTAAAGCTTCTATGAATAAAGCTAGTTTTATATAAACACATGCATCTGCAACATTTGTCAATTACAGCACTAGGTGGGGTGCATATGCTAACATTTAATACAACTTTGCATTATCCATTTAAGCTGGACTTGGCAAACATGCTAAGGGTAACAAAGCATTTAGTACCTTTGACAACCAGAACAAAGATAATATTGCAGAAAGGCATCTGGGTTCAAATCAGTGTCTCTTTGGGCAAATCAGTTTTCTGGTTCAATCAGTTGTTTGGTTCAATCAATTGTCTTTGGGCAACCATTATCCTCATTGTGAAAGGTGGAAGTAGTTCATCTTCCAGACATGATCTTAAGGAGCATTGTAATGAATAACTTCTGCTAATTCTGACCAAGCTTAAATTAGTTTGACTACGTCCTGGATTCAAGTGGCATTTTAAGACAGTCATTAAACTTCTGTCCCTTCTTTCTCATATCAAGATTAAGATGTACAGAAAATATGGGAACACAGTATATTCTGCTTCCATTACAGTATTCATTCCTGCTAATGTTACATGAAACTAGCATATACAGATGCATAAGGCCTTTTACAGTAAAAGGCTATTCCAACTTAGAAGTTAATGAAGTGACTTTGACAAACAAGTGACTGCAAATGGTAAATATTTTATGATATATGCTTTGCAAGAGGCTAAAGTAATCCAATGATAATCTTAGAAAAGAGATAAGAATTGCAAACCAGACTAGTCCAGCCCATTCAAGATTGCCCTTCCCAAAACCAGTAGGTCTCTTCACAGCTTATCTTTCCCCTTACTCATAAACAAACACTCTCTGCTTCCATTTTCTATAACATCCTCCTAAACCCTTGGATTCTCCAATCTTTTGCCGATGAGTTTCATGGAATAACTGTATTCAACACTGTACTTCACTTGCATTTCCACTTCCTGTTACTTTGTTTATTCAGCTGTACCATCCAGCTTAAAAGGAGTCCCAGACACTTTCACCAGTTATTTGGCACTGCTTATTCTAAAGATGAACCTGCTTTGGCCACTTCCTCCAACCAGAAGTGCCAGTAATACAGCATCCAAATGAAGTTAACAGAAGGTGCACATACTGAGCATGCCTAATGAATAGTTACTGCAGACCTACTTTTCCTCTGTCATCTTTATTTTACAAAAAAATTACCTGTCTTCAGTCTTCTGACACTCAGAGTAGGATATAGGAACTCACAGCACACATTTCAAATACTCCAACAAATCAGTAGAAATTCAGCTTACTCTTCAGGCTTCTGAAGAGAAAACCACTGATGTAAAAAAACAGAAGAAAGGGCAAACAAGGGCACTCACTATATTGCCAAAAGGAGAGCAGCAGAGTGATCAGGAACCACTGGCATAGACTGTGCCAGTTTTTGGATACAAAAGCAGCAGAGCCACATCATGTGTATATGATACTGCACCAGAGGGAAGCCACTTCCAGCTCCAAGTACCTTATATTCCTCTGTGCTGCCATGATTTATGACAGACCCATGATTAACAGGGGTAGAGCCAAGCTCAGTTTTCCCTACCACCAGCCACACATACTCCTTTGCTTTTAATAGACCTTATTATCCAGATTAAAAATACCAGTTAACTTTTTACTTTCAACATACTGAGATACATTTTATATCTATCACAAATATAACAGTTAACACAAAACTTTAAAAGATACCTGTACTATTGTTTATATTTTATATTGCATTCACCCTAAGCAATGAAAACTCAGTTTTCCCCTGTAATTCTGGTGCATTAACACATGTATAAGTATGCAAACTCTATAAATAAAATCTTCTATTTAGATACATTTACTAATACTAGCTGAATGAAGTTTGGATACACATAGGCTACCCAGAGAGACATTTTTAGAGAGCACTTTTCCTTTGACTTATCCCAAGATAAACACCTTGCATATTTGCTGCCAAGGTTTGTACCTCTGAAGGGCTTACAATATTGGTCTCTGCCTGTCATTTGGGTCAAACCAGCAACTCAGTCTTCCCATTTATTTCTACCTTCCATCCCTTCCACCTTTCCCTACTTACAGAAAGAAATGCAGTGGCAGAGCTTGGTTCAAAAAAGAACAAGCAACTTTTTTTTAATCTCTTACCCAGAATTTCTTCCCTACACTGGTAAGAAAAATAGTAAGCATCTCCTTAGAAGAACTTCATATTACATGCTTGAGTTGCAAGAAATTAAAAACAGAGTCCAGCCATCATTATAGATTAAACTGATGTCCTTAATTTTACTAGGAAAAAAAAGAAATAGTCCTTACCAAAAAAAATACTGTGTAGTTCTCTGAAGCTAAGAGGACCCAGTAAGGTGGCAAAGTAATACTAATCAGTACAGGACACTGGGTTACATTAATACAGAGAGTCCTCCATACACTATTTGCAAAAGTCAATGCTATTTTGATTGCTTTTACTTAGCAACTTGATAGAAATAAAATGAAAAGCCCAAGTTTAGTAATAGAACACATTACTGAAAACGAATAGAGTTCTCTAAGGGAGAACAGACTTCAGAAGTCTAACATCAAGTTCTTCACTGGTTAACTTTAAGGCTCACAAATCTCACTCATTAGGCACAACAGACTACACCCCAAATCATAACAGTTTTAACTTTTTAAAATGGATTTGACCCTTCAACGCTACAGAAGACTTATGTTAGATGACTTATTCGTCCAAAGAGTTAGTACTTGCAATATAAGCATGCCTATACAGACATGATTAAAGAGTACCTTCTGACTGCACAGATCACACTTTTCAAATGCATAGTGCTTAGGCATCCTCAAACATGATGCAGTCAGGACTAAAACTAGCAGCCATTGTATTAAGCACTAACAAAATACCAGCTGTCTTAAAAATACGGAAGTCAGTGAAACTCCCTGCAACCAAAGGCATCCCCTGAGAAGCACTGCCAGTCTATAAAGACCTGTAGCCAGAAAGACGCAGCAACAGCTTCTAGGAAGCAAAAGGAAAGCAACAACGAGTGCGCCGATTAACTTCCTCTTGGTGATGAGCAGCCAAAAAAACGAAGCCTACCTTCCTCCAGCCTCGGTACGAGATCAAGAGCATCAGGAGAGCAAAATAAAGAGGCGAGCGAAGCTGTACGCCAGTGACCGGGAGAAGAACTGGGAAACCCAGAAGGGTGCCAAGCAAAGCTCTCCACCCCCCCACCCCCCTCCTGAAGGGGGCTCAGGGAAGCTAACTTGATACACATAGGGCGGAGAAATGCCTCCGCCCGGCCGGCGAGGCGGCAGGGACCGGCGAGGCGCACGTGGCCGAAGGGCCACGTGCGCCTCGCCGGTCCCTGCCGCCTCGCCGGCCGGAGGACGGGAGGGGACACTCAATCCCCCCGGGCTGAAGAGACGACTGCGGCCACCTCCCCACTCACCGGCGAGGCCTGCCCGTCGGCTCCCGGCGCAACCGCCGCCACGCAGAGCCAGACACCCGGCACCGCCCCGCGGCTTATAAAGCCCTGCCCCCTCCCCCGCCTCCGCCGCGCCTCAACGCAGCCGTCGCCGACGCCCCGCCCCGGGCTGGCAGCCGTTGGGGAGCGCGGAGCCCCGCCCCGGGCTGGCAGCCGTTGGGGAGCGCGGAGCCCCGCCCCGCGCTGCGGGTGGGGGAAGGGGAGCGGGCGGGTTCACGGGATGGAGAAAGCAGGCGGGAATGGGGGGATGGGGCGGCTTAAGGGGCGGTGAGGGGGCAGCTTGGTTCTGGGCGCTGTGGAGCAGGGCCAGGTCGAGAGGTGCATAAAGCCTTTTGCAGTGAAAAACATTTCCTCCTCCGTACAGGAGGGAAAAGGAGGGGTTTAAGATTGCAGGAAACTCAGCAAGCCACCTACGAGCGAAATCCTCTTGGCCCATCTCCAGAGTGGCCAGAGCAAGCGCTGAGCCGTCCTGTCATAAACTTGGAAAAAAATAATCGCCCTGCTCTTCTAGTCAGAAGTTTCTCCCTGTGGTGATGGCCTTGAGAGACTCCTGACTGGAAAGGCAGGGAGGTATTTTCCACTGGTTTGTTTGACAATACCGTTCCAGGTGACTGGAACAGGCACCTCAGGTTTTTCAGTGCTGCTGAGTTAATGAATAGGTCGCTCACCCCTCAGGCTTTCTCTTTATCATTAACTACAATAAGTTGACGGTGTCCCTCGGTTTACAGTTGCATGGCCATCTGTGCTGCCCGGTGACACTGCACCATTTTCTGGGTTAAGCTTCCTTAAATCAGTGTAGGAACCACAGATGTATGTTCTGCAGAGGAACAGAAAGAGGGAGTGCAGGTTTAAATACCCAGCTCCTTTGCTGTTAGAAATACCCTGGTGGGTATTTTTAATTAAACAGTTCCACAGATGATTTTTAGCATGGGGTTCTATGCAATTCTAAATATGCCTCTTTGCATTACTGCCACTGAAAGTATGCGCACAATACCTTATCTGTATGTTGCATCACTTAATATGATTATATATCCAGTTCCCTTCCCGAAGGATCCCA
Source organism: Apteryx mantelli (assembly GCF_036417845.1). Lineage (NCBI taxonomy): Eukaryota > Metazoa > Chordata > Aves > Apterygiformes > Apterygidae > Apteryx > Apteryx mantelli. The sequence goes on from NC_089978.1 coordinate 34,187,765, forward strand.
AAGCATTTTACAGAACATCAGCTGTAGCCACCATAATGCAGCCCTGTCAGAGGAGGAATGTGGAGGCTTTTTAAAAGGGTAGGTCTCAGTCTCTTGACAGGCAGCAGTGACCCATTCCTTAAGCCTGGAAGAGAACCAGAACCAGCCCATTCCCTTGGTTCAGAGCCCAGGACTCCCTGTGAAATGGCTGAAATAGCTCTCTTTCCACTCCACCAGCCCTTCCCCGAAAGGCAGTCTATTCTGACAGCTCTGTATTTTCCTTTTCTGACTGAAGGAAAGACATGCTGGTGGGATCTACCTGGATAGCGCAGCGCCACTGCTGCTGTCACTCAGCTGCTTCGCAAGTAGAGGGGGATGCCTCACCCCTGAAGGGGAAAATCGTCCTTCAGTACTGCTCCCCCTGCTAACCTCCAGACAAGGCTTGCAGCAGAGAAACTTTATTTAAGCTTGCCAGCTTGTGGAAGAAGGGGGTAATGCCCATTCAGCTCTCACTAGTAAGCTTGCTATTGCTCACAATAATCTATTCTTATCAGTAAAAGTGTCAATCCAAAGTTTGGATTCCAAGGCTGTAAATGCTTCATACAGTGGAAATAGGTCTGTATTACCAGCAATGTCCATTAGAGACCTATTCTCTCAGAAACTGTAAACTTTCAATTGTTATGGCATGGACAGTCCCACAGAGCTTTTACTCCAACTGCAGTATTTCAAAGTTGTCTTTGCAGAGGGGTCTCAAAGAAGAACAATACAAACTTAACCCTCAGAATTGGTACTTGTGTTCAGACCCCCTTTTGAAACTCCTCAGCAACTTTACTTTCCAGGTTTTTTATCTACAGCAGAATGGATCTTATTTGAAGTCAGTTTTGAATGGCTCCTTTCTTCTTTTCGCACAGACATCATTTGGACTGATTCTAACTCTGAATGATTTTGCAGGACTGCCAGTTCTGTTTTCAGACTTACCAAATTTCTGTCTGACTTCCCAATTTTCTCCTTTTAAGAAGGACTTCAACTCCAGTTTGACCTTAAGTTGTCCCTAGCATTTAGCCAGCTCCTTCTGTTGTTTTTTATCAGCTTAGATGCAAACCGGTTCCTGCTCACATGTTACAGCTTGCATCCAATCACATTTCTAAGGTATCTGTTAGTACTCAACCATGTACTTCTGACGAAAAAGGAATTCAAGATGACTTCTGATATGTTCAGTGACTCTTGTATGGGTCCTCTGAATAACCCTGTTCCCTGAATTTCCGACCCTGTATATGCTATGAGATACTTAGCACTTTTATCAACAGCCAATAAAGTCTTTCTGGCAAGCTGCCCTAGAGTCTGACATCAGAGCCATATCACTACTAACCACCCAGTAGTTGACTTTGGTGCTCAGCATCTTTTCACATGTCTCTGTGTGACCCATGTGTGCTACTGGTCACATGGTCCTACAGCGGTTTTGCCCAAAAGCCAGAGCTTTTCTGCTGAGGTGTGCAGGGCTAAGGTTTGATTGCACAGTTCCCAGACCCCTAATCTTACTGCTCCTGAGTTTCTGCCCACATTTTTTGTGTTTCTTTTTTAAACAAAACAGGTTCATTCTCAAACAATTCTACCAAAGAGCTGTACTTTTTGTGCCTTGATTCTTGCTTCACTATGTTTCCACTACTGCCTACAATGGAAAATCATTTCTGTTCTGCTCTCTGCAATGAAGACAGTTTTGTCCAGTGTCCTACTGCTTAGATGAATGGTTAGTGAAGTGATCCAAATGGTTACAGCCATTATTCAAACTGGCTTATCATTTTGTCACCCACTCGTCACCACCAGTTTTCTTTGTCCCATGGAAACTTCTATAAATTATTAATCAAATAATTCATCTGCTTTGTTCATGTCCCATTGGCTGCACAGTGGAAACAAATCTAGCACATGGAAGTCAACTGCTCCCTGCCCTGGCACAGCTTTCCCATCTTCTGTGTTTGCACTTTCTGTCTCTTGTTCTGACCAGCCGGTATTTACCAAAAAGCCTTTATGTTTTTGGAGCTGACTTCCTGAAGTACTCCAGATTTTCAGTAGACTTTGTCATCCCAGTATTTACTATTCATTTGCCAAGAGTTCAAAATCTCAGATAATCAGTGCTCTGGTACAAACAAGCACATAAAAAATATTGTCTCTGGGTCGTCAGCTCGTCTTGTCTCATGCTGGATCCTCACAAGCCTTGGTTAAGCCTTCATGGCAGGCCAGGTGCCAGTAGTCTGTGCTGTAGTACTGTTGATGGTCCAGACCTCCCTCATTCTTCTTCAGTCTATAAGCAGATTGATCTTAGCCATCAGTTTATTACCAAGGAATAAACCCAGATGATGAAACACAAGTGTTTGCACACTGAGTCCTGCAGGTACTTCCCTTCTATGTTTACAAAGATTGCCCACTTCCCTCACCTCACTCTATGTTCTTGATTCTCTATGTTTTGAACATAGTGAGATTCTTCCTGTAAGGCAATAGGATATCCAGCAGTCATTTCATCATAGCAAATATAGCTGTCTTCCTCCACCACAGAATGCTGGAAGGTTAAATACATTGTACTTCCAGAGAGCAGTAGAAAGCTAACATGTAGGGAAAATTCAGTTAGAAGAAATATAAGTTCACACTTAGATAAGAAAGGAAGATGCAGATACAGGCTAGGGAACAACTGGTTAGAGAGCAGTATGCAGAAAAGGATTTAATCTGACACTCAGTCATGCAGCAGATGATGCTGTTGGAAAAAAAAAAAAAGAAAACTCAACATGCTATTGGCATGTTTAAAAATATAAGACATGTTAAATAATCCTTCCGTTGTGTTTGCCACAGGCAAAGTCTCAGGTGGAGCACCATGTCCAGTTCCATGTGATGCATTTCAGGAGGGGTGTAGATCAGCTGGAAGGATTGCAGAGAGGAGCTAGGAGAATAAGGAGAGGGCCACAAAACATGATCTGCGAGGGGAGGAGACTTGTTTATTTCAAAGAAGAGAAGACTGAAGGTAACCATCTTCAAGCATGTGAAAGCCACACAAAGGAAAGGAATAATCTGTTCCCCACAACTTACACTAGACATTAAAACAGACTTCCTAATGATATGGACAGTGAACTGCTAGGAGAGACTGACTGGGATGCTCATAGAGCCTTTGGCATCACAGGCTTTTAAAAACTGTTAAAGCAGCTTTTTATCCGGAGTGGCAGTCTGGATGATCCTGCCCTAGCATAGGGACAGACTCTCAAGGACTTTTCCAGCCTTTTTTTTTCTGTAATTCAGTGACATTTCCTGCTCCGGCTTCTAGCACATGCCATGAAGGCATACAATGCCAATATTGTCTCATAGTTTCTAACTTAGTAAGGGACTCTGCTGGGCAAAGCTCAAGGAGAAAGGAAAGCGAAAGCAGGAATAACAGTAAATGCTATCCCCTAGCCTTTTTGTTAATAAATAATTTTGAATATCTTATTTGGACTCTTGCATTGGCAAAGTCTTTATAATATCCTAGTTTTGTGGATATAGAATGAGCATGGTGTTTGCTTGTAATGTTTAGAGGTGAAGTGTAGGTAATATTTAGTTGAAAGAACTAAGAATAGTTCTGGGCTTTGAGTGGAAGATAGAGTCATACAGCATGAGTTCCCAGCAAGGCAATTCTAGTTAATGTAAACCTGTGATCCAGATGAAATTTTCTGAAAGTGTTGCAATCTTCCAACAGGTCCGAGGAAATTGATTTTCCTTCATTTCTGAGACTCTCTACAGAGATAATAATTTCTGTGTGTCAGGGAAAAGCAAGGGCTGGCTGCTCCGCAAAGGAACGTGAGCCAGGACTGGAGCACAACATCAAGGCAGGCGCAAGCAGTGACATCACCGGCAAGGAGCCAGGATGTGATCAGGATCAGGGCCAGAAACAGAGGTCAGAATCAGATACGGCCCACTGATCACCCGGCAAGTCCGTAGTGATGAGCAAGGTCCAAGGCCAAGCTAAGAAGCTGAGCCGGCAGGTCCAGGTCAGGGCAAGACACGTGGGGGTCTGAAACCGGGCACAGACGTACCTGCTGCACAGCTGAGATGTAGCACAGGTGGGGGCCAGCAGTACAGCCTCAGCTTAAAGCAGTTCCCAAGGGCAAGGAGGGGCAGGCATTCCCTTCTAGTTTTCTTCACAACGGCTCTTAGCAGTGAAGGAGCTGACCTTGGACACAGCCCACTAAACTCCTTAACTTAGCCAACGAAACTCCTAGAAGGGAGATGCGCTTTGGGCTCTGACACTATGTATGTCACGGTGTTGGATTTAAGAGGTTATTTGAATGAGCAAATGAAAAGCTGTTAGAGATTCTCAAATAGGAAGGCACTGGAGAAGACTTATTCACAATACTTTCTAAGAGCAACAGGCTATCTGAAAAGCAGGCTGTTGTCCTCTGACTGTTTGCCAAATAAAGATCAGTCACAATTGCTTCACAGAAGCTTTCCTCCAACATGGCAGTGTGGCTAAACAAGTAGCAGCTGGAAGAAACGATGCCAGTTTGAATGATAACAGATGCAAAACAAAGAAGAGCAAACATGCTTCTATGCCCTACTAAAAGTCAGGCAGCACATGATACAAGATACTGATCTAACCTTTCCCACAGTTGATGATCCAATGTTGAATGAAGGACAGAGAAGTCAGTATTACTCCAAAAAACAGTCATATGGTACATATTGTATGTTTTCCATCACTTCAAGTATACCTCAAATTCCTTACTTGGCAGTACTCAAAAGCCTGGGATAATAGGAAGCATCTGCTGGGTGAAATACGCATTTGTGCTTGACAGTCCTGTGAAAGCAGCATTGCAGTTGGAGTAATTTTGCAATAGCAGAAATGCTACTCATACAAGACAGTGGACAGTCAGATGTGGGGGCCAGATGACCTCGAACAATGTCCTTCACAATGCGGGATTTAGGCTGATCAAAGCATAAAAAAACAGAGTAGGAAAATTTCAAACTTTCAGTGCTGTTACTTTTTAAATTTAAAGCATACAAAAGAGCCTCACTATTTTCTTTCCTGATTTCCAACTTTTGATAATTTTCTCACAGTGTTTATAGCATATTTTGTATTAAATCATTACCCAAATGATCTGGCTTTTCTTCTGTTTACCATAGCCTGGCTTTAGGTAACCCAGATTTTCCTATCAGCATTTGAATATTGTTTTCTTCTTTTTAAATTTAAAAATGTACTTTACAAAATGATGTAAAATGCCAGATTTAAGCAGCATCAGGATCTTTTGGAAATAAAAAGGTTTTGAAAAGATAGGACACTTTGTAGAGAAATACTTTATTGCTTCACAAGCATGCTGATTCACAGCATGAAGACACCAGTGTCCCAAAACTAACACTGTTTGGCCAAGATAAGCTGATTGCCATTAATCTTGCTGGACAGCAGGGGAAAACAACTGTAGGATTTTGTCCTTACAGTAGTCATTTGACATCAAAAATTCATCTTGGACAAATCTCCCAGGATCTCTAGTGTGCACTGGGATTCCTTGCTGATGTCAGACTCTTGCGAGGCAGCATCCACAGGTAGGACTCACATCTCCACTCACTTGCAGCACTAGAGCCTGCTGTAGTGTGGAAGTGGTGGTCTTCCAGGGGCCGAATGGGTGCAGACTGCAGTGCTAGGCGGCATCTGTGGAAACAGGAGAGCTGACGTGCATTCAAGCATCTCCTTCCATTCCCCATAGCTGTCCTTCTCTGCAAGGTGTCCAGAGGATACCGGCTTTCAGATTCACTGTGGCTTATGCGGCAGCATCAGTTTGTGTGGCAAAGTGTCTCACAGCTGCAATGAGGGTATTTTGCAACATGGCAGCACAGATGTTCATTGCCAAAAAGAAAGACGGACCTTTCCCTTCCTACATCTCTCTCCTATTCCCAGACATGGTTCTGGCCCTTCGCTCACACCAGGGATAGCTCTTGTCTGACTGGGAAGCAGATTCAACTCACTAAGTTTGCAGAATGTACCCATCAAAAACCTAGCCCTTTGCCATCCGAGTGAACTGAATTGGCTTTACATTGGCACCAGAGCCAATATCACAGAAGCGGCAGAGGTGCGTGACATGGAGTGGGTTCACCCTTTTTGGAAGCATCAAACTATTAGATTGGCTCAACACCTCATGGGACATAGCCACATTATGCTATGCCTGGCACAGCAAACAACATTTGGGTGTTGCAGTGTGCATACTGATTTACAGCCATGTCCTGATATCTCTGACCTCCCAACCGGCTTGCAGTGTGGACAGGAGGCTGCATGAACCATCAGACTTCACACACTGCCCTAACAACCTTTCCCTACCTTTGTCAAGGTGAGAACAGAGATGGCAAACCAGGCAGAGCCACCGTGCAGCCCAGGTCCAGCCTGCAGGCCTTCGGCTGGACCAAATGTAAAAGATCGTCTAAGAGCTTGGGATGGACTTCTTCAGTACAGCTGAAAACACAGTTAGAGACTAGCTAATTCATGCAGGAGATGGATTGGCCTTGTTTAAGATCTAAATCCATGGGAATCCAGTCCTGTAGGATCAAAGAACCAGCCTACAAATTTCCCTGCTTTTAATTTCAAGTGCAAAGCCAGGAAGAAGACAGGGTGAAGAGAGACAAAACGTCAGTTGAGAGAGATGTAGACAAACAAGAGAAGACAGTGCAAATGAAGGCTGAGACAAAAGACACAAGGAGAACAGACATGTATTAATTGTGCCTGGTCTCAGACTGGCTGAAAGGAAAAGAGGGTTTTTGCAAGTGAAAAGAATAAGGGTTCTTTTGAAAATAGATGGGCTGCTGCTTCTGTAATACTTGTGACATGAGGATTAGGGCATTTAGGTGGCCTGTTCTAGAGGAAATCACTGCTGGGGAGAGCTACCTCTCTTGCCACCTTCAGCAGTCTGAGAGCCAAAATACTGCAAGGAAAGTGCTTGGAGGCTGAGCTGAACTTCTTGGAAGAAGTCCTGAGGGACCTGGGAAGGTGGCAGCACCATGCTGTCACACCTTGGGAGGCCCAGGATGGCCATCCATCAGCCCCACTTGGAGAGCAGACCGTTGCAGTAGGTTATATATTTCCCAGATGGAGTTAAATTTTGGGGGGTTGTAATACCTGTACATTTTATGGGAAACTAGCCCAGCTCTTACAGTTCTGACACATCCTGATTTTATATGGTTCCCAAAGACCTTCTAGATCCACTGTTTTTATTATTTTTATGTCTTAAATTGTAGCACATCGTCCTTACCCAGAAAAGCTTCTGTAATATATGTATTATATGTGTATGAAAATTTGGTAAATATACAGGCTATGCAACTTTTTTTCATCTGCTTCTCAGTAATACGTAGGTGACAGCACTTTTGCTGATGTGGATTGTCACTGCAGACTTCATAGTAACACTGCATTTCAGAGTTTATAAAGAGGATGCTCTGTATTTCTAATGTCCTGGAGTGTGGAAGCAGTTCCAAAAGCAGGGGAACCCCAGAAGATGGCCTTTAATCAATATGTGTACAGTATGTGAAAGAAGTGGAGAGGTGCATTAGCAAAGACAGAGCAGTGGGGTGTACAATATAGAAGACTGATTTTACTCTCTATATACTGTCTGCAAATAGTACAGGGATTTAAATGGTGTTGTTAAAGACTAGGTAGGGAAGAGTCATGGCAGGGTGTAGACTTCTGCAGCTCAACCTGGTTTATCTGAACAAAGCTTATTCAATTAGCTCAGCAAGTCTCTAATCAGCAAAGATCTTAGTTTAACCACTGCCTGCATCACTACTACAGAAAGATACAGCTCCCGAGCTGAGCTGCCCTCTCATCCGACTGTGCTAAAACATAGTTATGTGTCAGCTAAATGCTAACATCCCTAACTTCAAAGGATATCAAGTGACAGATTAGTTGTATATGAAAAGCATTATAAGCTTATCCAGACATTTGCACTGGATACCTGCCCAGAATGGTTCTAAGAATTTACTTAAGCCACTGTGATCTCTGCAGCACTTCTGCATTGTGCTGAGATCCCATACAAAAAGTGATACAAGACAGAGCTGCAACAGTAATTAGACCTCCAAAACTTCCCTTACATGTTGCAGGAAGACAGCATTAGGAACTGAATACTCGGCATGCTATCACAAGGGTAGCACTTCTCTTAACAGGAGAAATCAAAATCAAAACTCTTATGATCAAAGCTGTTCTGTGCTTCTGTGCCACAGATTTTTATTTTGCTGTTTTGCATTAGAAACAATGGGACCATTTTTATAAATAACATTCTTGGTCAAAATTGGTTTACCCAGAAAGTTCAGCTGAACAGCTTCTTTGCTACTTAATTCTTCTAAATCCTCTCCAAAACACATCAGTTCTCTGAAAAATAATTGATCAGACAGGCCACAACATTTTTTCTCCTGTCCAATGGTCTTTCTCCCAAGGGTTTTAGCAATCCTGGAGCACATATACCAGGTTTGGAGGTATTTGTCGTTTGCTGACCAGTGGCAATGGGATCAGGCTCTAGACCTGCTCACTGTTCATTCAGAATACACTTGTTTCTTCTCTCCTTTTCCCTTTTTATTTACTTCAGTTGCATTGAAACAACTGGCAATGTAAATGTTAATGAATGCAAGGCTTATTAAATGGACCTAGGTTTGCCTCCAAGCTTTAGCTGATCCTCTTAGCCATGTGGGGAGTGTACTGCGGGAATGTTTCAAAAGCCAGAGCTTTGCTTAAATTGGAGGGCAGAGGTGGAAGGTTGATTATTACTCTGTGAAGTTTCCAGGACAGAAGTTTTAGTGGAGAAAACAGGAAAAAAACCTCATGTCTTGAATGAAAATCAATGGCAAAATAACGTCCCCCCCAGATTTTTGTCAAGACACTAACAACTACTCATGCTAAACCAAGGGTCTAACCTCACATCTTCAAAGGAGGTGAACATTATGGCTAGAAACCATAATGTTAAAATGCTTCATATGCACTGCAAAAGATAGAGCTGAATTTATAGAGCAGCTGATCCTTCCTACTGTACATTAAGCCTAGAGACATGCTGTTAACACCAAGTATTGCACTCTAAAATTAGAAATGTAGGTTTGAACTTTGCTCTGAGCTCATGTAGGCTTTACTCAGTCAATTCTAGTTGACTGTGGCTATTGGGGCGAGGAGTCAAAGACAGCAGGACATAATAGTAGTCACTTTGCATTTTTGATGACAGACACTGGCAGGTTTTATTCATACTAATGCATTGGGCCTTCTTAGCTCCAGTGTGTTTCCATTTTAAAACATGCTCAAGCATATACTAAAATGTTTGCCATCATTGAATGCCAGATATCCAAATATAGATACTCTCCACCCGTCTCCCAACCTTACTTCATACGTGAAGAGGTGCTTCCAAACATGAACTTTAAAAGATTCAGGCTTCAGAGGGCAGTCAGGAGCTCTGTGGGATAAGTAAAAGTAAATAATAAATCTCCCTTCTCAGAACTGCATCTCATCTCTCTCTCCCCATGTTTTGAGCGCAGGTTTGAACGTCTGAACTCTTCCCAGAGTAGCACATGACAGAGCGACTTTGTTCCAAATTCCAAAACTGTCTTCCAGAAACCTGTCCTGACCAGAGGTGGGAGCCAGTGCAAACAGCATGACCTTACTCAGGGTCATTCTGCACTGGTATATTAAAAAGTAAGCCTTTTGCTTTCTGCTTTACACCTCCATAACTACATTAATGGCTTCATGTGCAAGTTATTGCAAGCAATATAAAGAGAAAAAAATACAGCACCTACAAAATAAAAGTGTGATCACAAAAAATATGGAAAAGAATGCAAATTAAAGCTGTTTTTGTATTTGTAGAGAATGCACAAGGGCCTGTAGCAAATGTATCGTGATTTTTGGTAACACAGTGCTGTATTTTATATCAACTGTGCATGAATCATGAATACTTTTTAACATAAACCTTGTCTATGGAATACAAACTTACTGTGCCTTAACACATTCCAGATATTCAGCTCAAATGCTCTTCCTTGCAGAGCAAGCATTGAAAAACAAGCAGGAATCACAGAATCACAGAATCACAGAATCGCTGAGGTTGGAAGGGACCTCTGGAGATCATCTAGTCCAACCCCCCTGCTCAGCAGGGTCACCTAGAGCACATTGCACAGGATTGCATCCAGGCGCGTTTTGAATATCTCCAGAGAAGGAGACTCCACCACCTCTCGGGGCAACCTGTTCCAGTGCTCTGTCACCCTCACAGTGAAAAAGTTTTTCCTCATGTTCAGATGGAACTGTCTGTGTTTCAGTTTGTGCACATTGCCTCGCGTCCTGTCGCTCGGCACCACTGAAAAGAGTCTGGTCCCATCCTCTCGACACCCTCCCTTTAGATATTTGCATACATTGATAAGGTCTCCTCTCAGCCTTCTCTTCTCCAAGCTAAACAGGCCCAGCTCTCTCAGCCTTTCCTCATAAGAGAGATGCTCCAGTCCCCTAATCATCTTGGTAGCCCTTCGCTGGACTTGCTCCAGTAGTGCCACATCCCTCTTGTACTGGGGAGCCCAGAACTGGACGCAGTACTCCAGATGTGGCCTCACCAGGGCTGAGTAGAGGGGGAGAATCACCTCCCTCGACCTGCTGGCAACACTCTTCCTGATGCACCCCAGGATACCATTGGCCTTCTTGGCCACAAGGGCACATTGCTGCCTCATGCTTAACTTGGTGTCCACCAGCACTCCCAGGTCCTTCTCCACAGAGCTGCTTTCCAGCAGGTCAGCCCCCAACCTGTACTGGTGACTGGGGTTATTCCTCCCCAGGTGCAGGACCCTGCACTTCCCTTTGTTGAACTTCATGAGGTTCCTCTCTGCCCGCCTCTCCAGCCTGTCCAAGTCTCTTTGAATGGCAGCACAGCCCTCTGGTGTATCAGCCACTCCTCCCAGTTTTGGATCGTCAGCAAACTTGCTGAGGGTGCACTCTGTGCCTTCATCCAGGTCATTGATGAAGAAGTTGAACAAGACTGGACCCAGTACTGACCCCTGGGGGACACCGCTAGCTACAGGCCTCCAACTAGACTCTGTGCCACTGATCACAACTCTCTGAGCTCTGCCATTCAGCCAGTTCTCAATCCACCTCACTGTCCACTCATCTAGCCCACACTTCCTGAGCTTGTCTGTGAGGATGCTATGGGAGACAGTGTCAAAAGCCTTGCTGAAGTCTAGGTAGACAACATCCACTGCTCTCCCCTCATCTACCCAGCCAGTCATTCCATCATAGAAGGCTATCAGATTGGTTAGGCATGATTTCCCCTTGGTGAAGCCATGCTGACTACTCCTGATCACCTTCTTTTCCTCCACATGTGTGGAGATGGCTTCCAGGATGAGCTGCTCCATCACCTTTCCAGGGATGGACGTGAGGCTGACTGGCCTGTAGTTCCCTGGGTCCTCCTTCTTGCCCTTTTTGAAGACTGGGGTGACATTGGCTTTCTTCCAGTCCTCGGGCACCTCTCCTGTCCTCCATGACCTTTCAAAGATGATGGAGAGTGGCTTAGCAATAATGTCCGCCAGCTCCCTCAGCACTCGTGGGTGCATTCCATCAGGGCCCATGGATTTGTGGGTGTCAAGTTTGCTTAAATGATCTCTAACCCACTCCTCCTCCACCAAGGGAAAGTCTTCCTCTCTCCAGACTTTCTCTCTTGCCTCCAGGGTCTGGGGTTCCTGAGGGCTGGCCTGAGCAGTAAAGACTGAAGCAAAGAAGGCATTCAGTAACTCTGCCTTCTCTGCATCCTTCGTCACCAGGGCACCCACACCATTCAGCAAAGGGCCCACATTTTCCCTAGTCTTCCTCTTGCTACTGATGTATTTGAAGAAGCCCTTCTTGCTGTCCTTGACATCTCTAGCCAGATTTAATTCCAAACGGGCCTTAGCCTTCCTCGTTGCATCCCTGCATACTCTGACAACATTCCTATATTCCTCCCAAGTGGCCTGTCCCCCTTTCCACTTTCTGTATACTTCCTTCTTCTGGTTGAGTTTTGCCAGGAGCTCCTTGCTCATCCATGCAGGTCTCCTGCCTCCTTTGCTTGACTTCCTACTCATAGGGATGCACCGCTCTTGAGCCTGGAGGAAGTGATGTTTGAATATTAACCAGCTCTCTTGAACACTCCTACCTTCTAGGGCCCTCACCCATGGGATTCCTCCAAGTAGGTCCCTGAAGAGGCCAAAGTTTGCTCTCCTGAAGTCCAGGGTTGCAATCCTACTTGGTGCCCTGCTGCCTCCTCGCAGGATCCTGAACTCCACCATCTCATGGTCACTGCAGCCAAGGCAGCCCCCAACCTTCACATCTTCCACCAGTCCTTCTTTGTTTGTTAGTACGAGGTCCAGCAGCACACCTCTCCTTGTTGGCTCCTCCACCACCTGTGTTAAGAAGTTGTCACCAATGCTCTGCAGGAACCTCCAGGACTGTTTGTGCCTAGCTGTGTTGTCTTTCCAGCAGATATCGGGGTGGTTGAAGTCCCCCATGAGAACCAGGGCCTGGGATCGTGAGGCTACTTCCAGCTGTCTGTAGAAGGCCTCATCGACTTCCTCATCCTGATCAGGTGGCCTGTAGTAAACACCCACAACAGTGTCACCCATGCTAGCCTGCCCTTTGATCCTTACCCATAAGCTCTCGACTCGCTCTTCATCCATCCCTAGGCACAGCTCCACAGGAAACCACAGAAAACTGTACCCAAAATTTTGCAAGTCTTCATTGGTTTGGTTGATTTCCTATTATTATACTCCATTAACATAAGAATATGTTTGAACTAAGTCAAAATAAAACCCTGGTGTCACTTACTAGAGCTTGCAAAATAAAACATTGCATTGTAAATCTCAACTCCTGTCTTTCAAGCTGCATGATTACATAATTTAACAGCTACACTCAATATTACTTCTGTATCATGCACCAGACAAAAACAGAACACAGATATTGCCCATTCCTTACCTCTCAGATTTCTACTATACATGTGCATTAAAAGCTTAAAGTAAGCTGATCACCAGTACCTTCTCTGTGGGTTATAAATGCAAATCCATGTGCGTAATACATGCAGTCTGCAGCTTTCATTTTTTTCATGTAACAGAATTACGTAGAGCTAACATCAGTTAACACTGTGTGTGCCTTAATATAATTTTTAATTCTTTGAGATAGATCTATGGATGATAACAGTATTGTTGAAATACTGTGGGAATAGCACAAAACTCTGCCTCTCTCTCCTTTGTACCTCCTGATAAATCCATGGCTATTCCTAGTTGCAGGTTCTTAAGTTAGTAGGTCCTTTATATTAATGGTATAACAGGGCAAATAAAAGACTTCAAAATTCAGCAAGAAGAACAAAAGGAATCATATTACATAACCTTTCCACGCTAAACACCTATTTTTACAAATACTGGCATATGTGCTCAAAGAATAGGTCGATCTACTCATAGCAGGTAAGTAAAACGCAGGCATGGTTGCTAAACAGAGGCACAAGTATCCATGCTGTTTGTCTTTACTTATTCAGGTTAGAGTCTGGCTGTGGTAAAGTCTCAGCAAAAAATGTGGTTGTGACAGGACTGAAATTGCATTGATAATGAGAAGAGGCTGGAGCAGTGCCTGCTGTTGTTCACATCTGTACAACTGGGCTCAAGAGAGGACGAGTACAATTCTTACATGCTTTGTAATACACAGCCCTCTTCCTCAATGCTTTAGAAAGGTCTCATCCCATATACTGCACTTCAGTGCTCTTAGTAATGTGTCTTCACAGCACTTTTGTGTGGTCAGACTTACTGCCTACAGGCCCAATTTATGAATAAAGGGACTGAAACCAAAATATTGAAGCTCAAACTGAGTGTGAAGATCAAGACCTGAACATCACAAGATGCTTCTACCACCTCTGAGAATCAGGAATAAATTACCTAGACTCCTAAATACAGATTTATAAACTCAGTACTGAACACCATAGAAAGCAACACTGCTCCAGCAGGGCTGGGACATGGGACTTCCAGGTTGTCAATCCAAAACTCAGCCCTTTTCATACTCCTCTTTCAGGGTTAACATTCTGAAACCTGGGTATGCAGGGCCAAATGCCACACTCTGAAAACAAACCTTGCAACTCTGAGAAAATCAAATTCTTGTGTTGGCACCACTGACATTCTTTATCATGGTAGTATCTCAGGTTCTCATTATCTTTGTTGAATAACCACTATCTTCTCCATATCTTTGTTTCCCAACCTGTGGAAAAATGTATTAATAATTTGTCACAATTATGCTAAATCAAAATAGAAGCTATGAATGAAGAAGCATACACGGTCAGCATAGCTACCAACTGTAATGGCTATTTTGGGAATGGAGCATAGGAATCAAGGAAATGACGAAGAATAATCTCCATGGCCCTTAATTTTAAGTGGGCCACAACAACCAGAAAGCCTTTGTGTTTGGGCTTTTCATGTGAAAGCCTCAAAAATGAATTGCATGTAAAAATCACTGCCTCTGAGCTTCTGTCTGTCTATGTGAAACTCCAATTAGTACAGACACATTGTACCCACAAGGTGGTTTCTCTGGAAAAGCTGACCCTCAGGAAAATAGCTTCCCTGTAAGCCAGGACTGCGTGCAAAAAACTGAAATGAGGGCTTTTGTGTTTAGCAGCAGAAGGACTGTTCAATGAAGCAATGGAGAATCTTTTCTTTCTGTCAGCACTAGCCTTACATGAAGCATGCAAGTGTGGGCTTTGGATAAAAGCCAAGTCCTTAAATAGCACTGACTCCCAGCAGAGAAAGCTAAAGGAGTAGATAATAAACTCAGATTAACAGAAGAAAGAAAAACTGTCTGCATTTGCATGGCATTACTCTTAAGTGGCTCACCCTCCTTCCTTTGCCCCACCACAGAAGAGTCCTTCACGAGTTTGAAAGCAGAAGCCAATTTCTGCCCTGCTCTCTGGGGGCCAACCATCGCTTCAGGCAGCACTGGCACACCAAACTCTCTCCCGGCTCTAGCCACGTGTCTGCAACACCCACTGTAACGAAACCTAACTCCTTAAATTCTCTCTCAGGTGTTAAGCACAAAACCATTAATGAATGATGAGGAAATGCACCAAAAGACAAGCAGAATAATTTACATACATTTGATGTTCAGCATACTGCATCTGTTGCATGGTTTTCATATTCATGCTGTTCTCAGTGGAGAATCATTTGCTTTGTGTTATAACAGCATATGCCCCCAAGCCTCTTTCTTTTCTCTATGTCCTCTTGCTCCTGTATATATTCATTATTTCAATGGGATTTCTTCCTGCCCTCCCATCCCCATAGAATAATAATGATTTGTTCTATCAACCCTCACAGTAGGTGGATAAACATTACTAGGCTCATTTCATGCATGGGGAATCTGAGACAGAAGGGTTATGCACTGACTGCAGTCACAGAGAAGAGTGGCTGTAAATGCCAGTTTTGGCACACAGGAATTTCTTTCTTGCCTCCCAGGTGCATGCTGTGCTCCTGCCAGCACTTGTTGAGCTTTTTAAAACTGAAGGACAGCATAACCTTTTAGGAAAAAAATAACAAAAGATATCAGCCACCATGTGCAGCATCACCACAATGATTTTCATTTACAGCAGAAAAATATGCATGCTCAATTTTGGATGTGCGAGTATGTCTTTCCCGCCCCTGACATGCTTTGCTTGCTTACAGGCATCTAAATGTTTGCAGGTGTAGTTGTGCATGTATGTGTGGATGGCCCTGACAGGAATTTTGCTGTCGTCTAATGCCTGAGGAGCCACAGGTAGAGGAATACAGGACTAGAACGTTCTGCAGAGCAACTCAGAAATAACACAGACAGAGGGGCCTGTGGCTGCCCAAAAAGACTATGAAGGGTGGATGTGATTTCTTGGCATGTGATTTCTTGGCGTACAAAGCAGCCTCTGTAATCCTTCGCTTATCTAGGGATATCCAACACTACCTTGGCTGGGCACTTGATCAGCAAGGAAGCTGATGGCAGCAAACGCACCTGACACGTGAGGGTTTGCTTGCTCTTTCAAATGTCAAAACCAAGTCAGAACTATGAGACAGCAAAATTAGGCTGGGAAAAATCCTCGGGGAGGCAGCTAATGAGATTAGCATAGCTGGGAGCTGGTGAGGCAGAGCGGGCAGAGGTCCTCCCTCACCTCAGCATGGCCCCACAGCTTGCCAAGGGTTATTTCAGGCCAACAGCCAGAGAAGATTTCTCTGCCTCATCACAGCCTTCTTACCCCCTCTCCCTTCCCAGAAATTCAGATGTCCCTCCCTGACCCTGCACTTGATTGATAAGCTAGTAAAGAGTATTCAAGGATACAGGAGATTGGTTCCAAACCCATTACCCATCAAACCCTACAGATCTATGAAGAAGAAGGTATATTTTGTCAGGCTCATGTGTGACCCCTATGCCTACAGGAGCTGCTCGTTGCTGCTTATTTATGTAGTGGTAGCATCTGCTTGGGTTCTTGTAGATCATAATTCAGTGGTGTCTGTAGGGTCCATGCCCCATTGTGCATAGAACAGCCATACTGGACCAGACCAAATGCTCACCTAATGCAGTCTCCTGCCTCAGACAATGCTTTACAGCAGATGCATAAAGGGAAAAAAAGAAGGAATAGGGCAAGCATATAGGAATATTTCAGTACTGTATTCCCCAGCCTCCAGCAGTCCTTGGCTGAAGGGCTTTTTCCTGAGCCAGAAGTGCTTAATAGCCCTTTCTGCATTTTTTCCATGACTCTTTATAATTGCTATTGCAATCATCTAAATTTTTGGCATCCACAACATCCTGAAGCAATAAGTTCCACAGTATGACTGCACACATTGTATGAAAAGGAACCTCCTTTTGTTTGTTCTGAACCTGTCATCTCATAATTTTTTGATGTTTCCATAATTCCTGTATGCTGAGAGGCAGTGAAGTAGAACGAGGCAGGCTGAGGGAAAAGAATCTAAGCATGAGACGGAAATCACGGAAATCCACTTTACCAAAGGTTATGATCCAGCCTATAGCTACAGCACTCACAGGGGGATGGGAACACCCAGGCCTCAGCCCCTGTTTCAGTAAATGTTTGTTCTGCAGAGGACGTGGGGAGTCTGCATCATCAGGGTTTTGAAGAACAAGGCAGACAAACATCTCCCCAGAGTGGTGCATGTCTAACTAATCCCTCCAAGGCATGAAGACTGGCTGATTGACTTCTCAAGGTCTTTTCTAACCGTAATCTTTACATGCCTAAGATTATCAGCCCTCTCACAAAAAAACAAACAAACAAAAAAACCCCAAACCTTATTTTCTCTGAGCATTTCGGTGGGAGACAATTTGCAAAGAGCTTCTCCTACAATCCTTCACCATTTCATAATGCATCCTAAAATAAAGCTGTACCATTCTAGAACAATATAAACCAGAGCAATCCAAAATCACTCAAAAGCTGGGTGATATGTCTTAACCCTCAGAAACGTCCTTTGTCACTCAAGTCCATTTTTCATTTTCACAGAAGGGGGGATAAAGTAGTCACAGAGTCCTTACTAGAAAATAATAAATAATATCTGTCTTGGGATCTGGCCTTGAAAAGAACAGCAGGTTTGTATTGGTGACTAGCAAGTATTATGAACTTCAGTTACTGGACTGCAGCTTAGGAAGCTGTTTTCCAAAATGACATCTCTTAGTCCTGTTACCTGCTTCCTCTACAATATTTTAAATGATGGGATGCCAAATGATGGGATGCACAGCTGGGATGCCAAAAAGGTTGATCCATCTATTTACTTATAATGGCATCTTTATTCCTAACGTTCACCTGCAGTGTCTGCAGCAAGGTTTGCTTTATAAGCAAAACTGAGGGCATTCCTTATTTACTGCCTACATCCGTTGGCAAATCCACTGCCATAATTTTAGGAATGACACTGTCACATGCCACATGCTCTGAAGATTATCTTTTCTATTGACAAAACCTCCTAGAGCTCACACCTCATAACAACAAGCTAGAAAGCATACAGCAATGGATTAAAACTGCAGAATCAATTTCAGACTTCAAAACTTTTGTGAAGCAAATGCCATTCTGAAAAATGGCAACCTAGTGAGTTTAACAGGGCAGGATTAGCCACTTTAATGGTTAAAAACTCACTAGACCTGAGTTGTTCACATGGGAATGCTAATAACCTCAAGAAAACAGTGTTTTTGTGCAGCGTCGGACTGGCTGGGAGCCCAGAAAGGTCGTATCAGTTACCAGCCTACGATCAAACTTTCCTTGCACTGGTTCTGGGGCATTTCAGGTAATTTAGGAATGACACCAGTGGAAAAAGCTCTGGCCTCCTACCAGTGACAGCTTGAGCAGTGCCCTGCCTGCCATCCACCGGCTCCCGTCTCGCCACCTAGTGGGGTATCTCCATATATCACAGGCACCCAAATAAGCAGAAAGTGGTGTATCTGGAGAGCAAACGCAGAAATCTAGTGGGGGCAAAATCTTTTCTGAGTCCTCTTCATGGGGCTCCCCAAGTTAACTGAGGCCATAGTTCAGCCCAATGTCTTCAGGCAGAAAATAGGCAATAGGCAGGGGTTTTATTTGGCCTTAGAAGAAAGCTATTCAAATTTACAGGAGTTTCTGTATATAGCAGCCTAACCTTGGGTCAGGCTGCAGGAAAAACAGCTAAGGTGTGAGACAAGGCATGAGCAGCCTCACTAGGGCCCTCTTCCCTCCGTGGCTTGGGAGCCACATTTACACTCGGGCCCTTCCCTTGGTCCCAGCCCCAGTGTTGCTGCAGCAATGCCTGTTTCTGTCCCTGTACCCCGCTGAACCCAACCCTGACCAACTGACTGAACTTCCCAGCTTGACCTTGGACCGGCCTTGTCACTGCGGGCCTGTGTGGTGGTCACTGGGCTCTCGGCCGACCCTGGCCACTGTTCCTGGACCCACTCTGTTCACCTTGCATGGGGACCTTGTCAGTGAGGATGCTGCCCTGCCTGCCTCAACGTCACCTTCGGCTCCCGGCTCCTCTTCCCCTGTGGAGCAGCCCTTGTTGCTCCCTGCCATGTGGGATTCAATTCACTTAACATCTGTACAATATCTATGATTTCAATAAGTGCAATGAGCTCATTTTACAGACATTACTGCCAAAAGCACGTCCTACTGTCCCAAATTCTCTCCTTCGGCCCATCTCCCGCCACATATTCTTGCTACTTACTTTGTGCTATCTCTGGCACTCACTGGATCCCTCTGTGAGCTGATTCAGCTCGGTAACTTTGCAGGAAGCTAACACAGGGAGTTGGGGGGAAAGGATCAATTCCTGTTAGATTAATGAGCTACACTGGCTCATGGAAGGGTGTGCAGAGTGCCAGGGCCAGCCCAAGGAAGGGGGCAGGTGTAAGGGGAGCAAGACCTCCCCCTTCGGGTATCTAAAACACCACGGATGAATCGCACTATAGAAATGCCCATTTATTTCCAGTGACTACAAAGGAATCTAATGATGAGTCATCTCTACTGTGGATATTAAATAGGATGAATTCCACCCTCTTTTTTTCCAAAGCAATTGAACCAGTCAGTCATGCATTGCTTTTAGAGTTGTGGATGAATTCATAGCTCTTGCACTGTGCTGTAAGAGCAACCAGAGAGACTCAGGCTCTGTGCACACAGATTAAGCATAAGCAGAGCCTGATCACTGCAAGCACATGTTGTTAAACCACTGCTCCCCTTTGCCTCAGGGTTGGCATGGAAGGAGCCCTTTCTGCAGTGCATTTGACTCAAGGGACTGTATAACACTGTATTCAAATAGAACTAAAAATAGAGGATTGTACAGGATTAAAGCTTTGGGCACTGCAGAACCTGAATACTTTCCCCTGTGTGCACATGTGAATTCCACACAGACGCATCCTGCCATGCGGGACAATGAATGCATTCCCTTCTGATAATGTCCCTTTTCCAAACTTTCTTGCCCATTCCAATTAGGAATAAGAGGATATCATTTTTATCCTAATTGCACATCCATTTTAGACAGGTGTAAATGGCAGGATGTAGTACAACTAAGAATCACTGATCATGTAGAATAGGGCTGGAAAGGACCTAGAGACAGTCTGTCACAGGGCAAGATCAAATGTGGCTACACCTTCGGGCAGCATCTTTGCTTTACAGTCCTTATCTTAGCAATTTCAGTCCTGTTTTTCCTGAAAAGCAATAGTTGCAGTGCAGGCCAATGTGACACCCTCACATATCCCCACTGGCAGGGTTCTAGGTAAGCTAACTAGTGCATTTAATGTCACAGATAAAAATCGGGTTTTTTGCTATGCAGTGACCTCTCTGTCTGTCTGAAGAAGTGCAGCCAGCTGTCCTCAAGAGAAGTAAGAGCTGTGGGTGTAAAACAACAGAAGCAGCAGAGGATTTTCAGGAATCCAGCTACAACAGGAAGAATTGTAAATGCTGTAAACAGTAGGGTAACAACATCTACATTTCTGCTGAGGAGTGATTTCTAAGCTGAAGACCTTTCTTCCATTCTAAAAAGCGATGCCTTTGTTTGGGATATCATTATCTATCTAATCTAGTCTAATGTATTCCATTATTTGTGAATAGCTCAAACCTGATAAACTACACTGGTTATCAAACCTGAACTTCTTCCAAGTGCCAGTATTGAGCTCTGGGAATCTGGCTTAATACACTGCCAAAATAGATCTAAATTACGAATTTTGACTCGAGATCCCAAGGTCTCCAATGACTGACAGAGACAGGAAAGCTGGCTGTATTGTGTAACCTAAAATGCCTCAAAGAGTCAAACTGATAGCCTGGTTCTCTGGGGTCAGTTCCCATTGACCAGTGAGGGAGCAGGGCAGGCCAGGACAGCCAGGGCCAGGGGCAGCCCTGAGACCAGGGCATCAGGCATCTCCATGGGGACAGGAATGGGCCAAGGCCAGAAGGGGCCAAGGCCGGGCCAGGAAGTCAGCCCATGGGTCAGGGTCTGGATCGGGCCTGGTGAGGGTAACCGTGATGACCAAACATGTCTGTGGTGATGGGGTCAGGATGAGGCCGCACCAGACAGTTTGCCTGCTGTTGGGAGTCCAGATCAGTGGGGCCTGTGGCCAGGGAGAGGCACTGCTGTGGCTCTGCCTGAACTGAAAAAAGGCACTATTAGGGGCTGCCAAATCCAGCAGCCTGGTAGAGGTGACGCTGCTGCAGCTCCATGCACCCAGGTCTAACCAGGAGAGGGGCTGAGCATGTATTCCCCACAGGCACACACACACACCTACAACACATACATACATAGACACACGGCTGGTCACACAGGTTGACACAGACAGAAACCCTCAGCACTCACATAAACACAAACAGCACCAACGGCCTCACCCTGTTGCCCACTCTGGCTGATCAGGATGAAAGTCTGTTAATAGGAAATATATACGTATATACAATGTGGATCCCTCCAGCAGGTGGGCTTAGACATGCAGTCTATCCAGCAACTGGCTCTTGGATCCCAGGTCTCCCCAGCTGCTGGTACCTGGGTTCATGAGCCCCCATGGCCCCACTCCAGTTGCTGGCACTCAGACCCCCTTGCACACACCACCACACATACAGACACATGCCCTGGGCATCCTACCAGACACACAGTGGCCCTGGATCCTCGCTCTCCTCACTTGCCTCCCATACAGAGACACACACACAAACAGGTCTCTCAAGCAGCTGACCTGGACCCTCTAGTCCTTCTGGTAGCCAGCTTCTCCAGCTGTCTCACTCACAGACACACACTATACCTGGCTCCCTGGACACTTAACCTACTTGCCGGCTAGTCCAGCTTGATATTTGCTAGTGATCACAGCTGATGTATGCACCCTCACTTGCTCCAGTTGCTGGCACCCCAGACACGCAGCCCCTATGGCCTGCGGTCTGACTCCAGCTGCTGGCACTTAGGCCTCCACACACACTCAGGCAGACATGGAAGAGCCCCTCACTTGGGAAAATAGTTAGAAATGGAGCTTAAAGAGAAGACAGGACCGACTGCACTGATCAGGCACAGGGCACGGCCAGACAAGTGTGCTGACTGGCAACCTTCCTACACATGACCAGCTCCTTTTATCCCCTTATCCTTCTATTTTTCCCATGCTTGTTCCTCACCAAACCACCCTGATCCCTCCCTTTCCCTGCCTTTGCTTTGTTTCCTCCCCGAAACATCCCATAATAAGTCTGATGCAATCCCAAAATGCTCGTCCCCTGCATCCCACAGCAAGTCCCACACCTGTAGGCAGTAACTCCCTCAGTGTGCAGGGTGGTCCGAAGAGCTTCTCCCATTGACTCATGGTAACGGGTGTCCCCCTATCCTGGCCCCTGGGGCTGATGCTCTCCTGGGACAGCCCTGGGAAGAGGCGGGTGGGGGTCTCCTGTGATGGGCCTGGGAGCAGCCAGCTAAGGGCATTATTTGGGTTGCCTTCCTGGCATTGTTCCTCTGTGCTCCTTTGTATATGTGGAGGAAAGCTTATCACGTAACTTAGAGGCACACCAACAACATAGCTCGGGCAGGGCCTATGTGATGAGGCCTGAGCTGAAGGGGGGCCTACGGGCAGGGTATGGATGGGAGTCCCCAGTGAGGCTGGTCAGGGCCACTAAGGCCCTGAAAGCAGCCTCCGCTCCCAGCAAGGTGTGTCGTCACACCTTACAGGGGTCTGGGCTCAGAAGGGACTTGCTGTAGAGGGACTGAATTGCTGTTGGCTGTCATGGGGCTACTTCAGGGAACATAGAGGCAGCGCAGGGACAGGGAACTGGGAGAGGGGCATGGCTGGGGGGACTTGGATCCAGGTGAGGCTGGGGGGGTCTGGTAACCCCTGGGGGGCAGGAGCAGAGGCTGGGCAGGCTTGGGGGTAAGGGAGGATGCTCAAGCTGCCCCTGGGGAATCCTGGAAGTCAGGTGGTCTTGGGGGGATTGAGCCAAGCTGCCCTCAGGGAGACCTAGAGGCTGGGTGGGCTTGTGAGGGGCCTGGGCCTGGGCAGGCATGGGGCAAGGCCTGGCAGGGCCCCACTGCCGCTCCACTGTGTGTAAGGGGCAGCCGGCCAAAGAGCATGCCCTGCTGCCTCTGACACAGGGATCAGGGAGCAACAGAAACGCTGTGCTGGTGCAAACTGGAAGCCAGTTTCAAGGCAAGGCGTGAGAGCCCACACAGATCATCTGACCCAAAAAGGTGCTGGGAAGTCCCAGCTCCTGGGGAGCTGAGAACACCCTACTACTGCTGACCCAAGTCCAACACAAATGACCACAGGAAGGCTGCCTCTCCACCACATCCAAAAATGATGTAAAATATTTTCATTACTATGTGACTTTCAAAGCCTCCTTGAAGGTTGGGGGGAAGACCCTGCTCCTGTGCCTTATCTCACTGCCCAGCCTCATTTCTCTTCCTCCTTCCTCATGTCTCAGCCATTTCTGCATACTGGACCGGACAGGAGACTCAGCTGTAGGCAGGATCACCTCCCTTCTCATACAGTTCAATGGGAGTTGCAATGATGGGCAGAAAACATACTGTTTACTTAGTGAAAGAATGGCAAACTACCAGCTGTCATCTGCCATTTTAATCCAAGGAACAAATAATTAGTTGAGCACACTCACATCTAGATACTTATACTTGATGGAATTAACAACACTGCAATAATCCATGACTAGCTGAGATGCATCTTCCTGAGAAAGGTTTCTTGTGAGAATCTGCAGACTCATGCCTAGAAAATCCTGCTGAAACGATATTAAAACCTCCATCTAGAAAAACACACGACTTCCATCAGTTCATGGGGATTCACAAGTTCCCAAGGATGAGGCATGCTGTCAAGAAAACCTGTCACAACATTTAAATGTCAACTGGCATCTAAAATGCCCCCTGCTGCAGAGGAACCACCTTTTTAAACAACCATGTTGGAATGTATTAACCCTGGCTCAATGCAAGAGGTGCTTGAAGGGGCTGCCTGCACAAAAAGCAGTTGTAGAGCATGACATTTGTCTTCAAATTATGCTGTTTTCTGAAAAAAATGATTTTAATACATTTTCTAATCTATTCCATCACAAGGTATCAGTACATGCCATATAGTTTTCTGTTAATATAGCATCACAGGAAATTCTCAGCAACAGTACCTCAGAGTAGTGCTTCTTGCAAAGCCTACACCAGTTAAAATATATCCAAGATTGGTCCTGGGATTTATTCAGGGTTGTCTGAGTTTAAATCAGCTTTAAAAGCAAGACAGTTAAAGGGATGCAAAAACTTTTCATGTCAACATTCTTAATTTCATTTAAAGCTTTTTAAACTTGATATTGATTTAGCTTAACTCCAAATCAAATTAGTGTTCAGACAGGAGCCTTGACCTATTTAACTAACATATTTTTAAATAATATCTCCCATCTCACAGCTGCAACTCTGAATACGGAAAAGACCAAAAGGCAAAGCAACTTGAAGGGCCATCTACCTTACCAGTAGTGGCTAAGGGTTTCTGCCTTGATCCCAGTAAATGGAGTCAAGCACTGAATTTTTAAGAAGTTTCAATATTACCAGAAATATTCATTTTTCTAGAACAACCTCTTCAAAATACAACCCAGTGAAGAAAATCTACGAACAGGATGTTTTTAGCTGCATATTACACTACAGAGAAGGAGCCAAATGTTCCCCTGTCACTCAGCCCACTGCTAAAGATGTAAATTCCTCTTTCCCCAAGGTGGCAAGGCTTGTAAGAAGTGAGAATATCTTTTATCAGGCCAGCTGATACTGGGAAAAAAACAGATATGCTTTTGGGCAGAAGCCCCTTCTTCAAGTCTGAAATAGCAGTAACAGTCTTAAAAGTGAAACCTCGTAGAGAACTATGCTAACAAATACAATTAGATTATGTAACCAGCTAGACAGTCTGAGAAAAAAAGGTCATTGATATCTGTGGAGCAAAGGAAGGGATAGCAGGGGAGGAGGAGATAACACACTAGCTCTTCTGGCATATACAGAGAGAGCGATGAGTAATTTACTGCCTGCGGAGGTGTGAGGGACAGGGAATTGTATCCTATGTCTCAATATCACTATCAGCTCCATGATTCTTAGCGTTCATTATGCATTTTAGGTCTCACAATGTCTTTTGAAGGTATTTTATCAATCTCCCCCATGAATCAGGGTTCAAGGGAGGACTATATTTATTCCCAACTGTAACAAGCTGTTGCAGAAAAATATGTGGACAGGGAAAAAAAGTCACCTAAAATATTATTTTCTTTACTATCCTTCTGCTTTCATCTCAATCCCTGATTGCTGGGCCTCTCCCTAATCACTGGAAAAATAAGAGAAAACGTACCTGATTTTCTTTCCTGCCCCAATCAATCCTTCAGCAGGCATAGGAATGGTGCCTCTGAGCATACCCTACTCATTTTATCCGAAGAGCAATAAAGGAGGAGTCTCACAGCTTCTTAATTCTTTGTCCGTTAAAAGATACAATTTGCCTGGAGAAGGCACAAGTCTCAGCATGACGAATACATGTAATGCCCATAACTACAAGGTATCAGGAGCTATTGTATGTCCTGGCTCATCAGGAGAGGGGGAACGCAGCCAGAATTGCAATACTCATTACAGATGATGGAGATCATGGGGAGATACTCTGCAGGTGAGAAGGCAACAGCTGGAAACAGGTCAGGACAGCCGATACAGTACATACATTATCAGGCTGTTAATAGTGTGAACACAGCTGATGACACAGTGCCATGAAACACCCCCGGCTGCTGTGGGAGATACAGACCAGCACTTCCTAAAAATGCCTGGGAAAGGCTTAAAGCATTTCTCCTTGAACAGCGAACTCGCGTCAAGAGTAGGAATGAGATTCATGCCCAGATAATGAAAGATCAGCAAGAGGAAAAAGGCTACTGCTGCTGCACAGATTTGCAAGTCAAAGCACACGGAGCCCTGCTACACTGATAAACCATCTTCACCTCTCTATGCCTGGCTTTAGACATTGCATAAACAGGGTTTCTCCTAACTTCAGCAACTGGGAGTGCTGAACCTGTCTTTTTCAGTGTTTATGTTGCTTACAGATTTATGCAAAACAAATGGTGCATTCTGACAATTTGCTGGGTTCCTTATAGGACTACTTGCAATTTCCTCCCTCTCCCCAGCGTACAGATACAACTGTCCTTTAGGGATGGTTCTATTTACATGTGCAGGAAAGTGATTTATGCTAGCAGCAAACTTCCCGTCCGCCAAAAGATGCTGGCTACTTAAATGACTCTAATGGTTTAATTGTAGGGTCGGCACTTAAAACAGGCCGGCTTCTCTGCAAGGGAATTCCTTTGTTCTCTAGCTGCCTACGCGTGACAGCACTTGGAGGGGGGAATGCAGAGAGTCTTCTTCAGTGCCAGGATGGAAAATAAATCGAGTTTCCCTGAAACTCCCTGACGCCCTTCCTTCCGCCGCGCCGCCGAGCCCCGCGCACCCCGCTCCTGCGGACTCCATCTCGGAAAGCCCCCGGCTCCACACAGCAGCAGTGCTGGCAGGAGCAGCCCCGGAGGCTCCGCTCGTCTCCCCTCCCCCCGCCCAACGGCCGGCGCCGCGTCGCGCGCCCGCCGCGGGGAGGATGTGCGTGCGGGCGACGTCACAGCGTCGGGCGCGCGGAGGCGCGCCGCGGCTGATGACGCGGCGGGGACGTGCCCGCTATATGAGCTCCGCGAGGCGCTGACTCGGCCCTTTCCGCCTCGCTCCCGCCCGCTCTCGGGTCGCTGCGCAGAGACCAGCGCCGCCGCCGCTCCCGCCGCCCAGCGCCGCCACCATGATCATCTACCGGGACTGCATCAGCCGTAAGTGCGGGGGCACGGTTTGGCGGGGGGAGAGGGGCGGCACGGGGCGGGGGAGGGGAGAGGGGGGGAGCAGCCCGCCGGGGCCTGGGCCCGGCTGCCGGGGCCTGGCGGTGCCGCGCATGTGCAGTGGGGCTGCCGCGGGCGGGGGGGTGGAGCGGAGCGCCCGGAGCGGGGCGTTGGGGCCCGGGGCGCTGGAGGCCGGAAGACCCGGGCCCGGAGCGCGGCGCGGGGGCGGCGGGCGGCGGCGGTGGCTGACGCGGCGGCGCCCGGCTGTGTTGTCCCCGCAGAGGACGAGATGTTCTCGGACATCTACAAGATCCGGGAGGTGGCGAACGGCCTGTGCCTGGAAGTGGAGGGGAAGGTGAGCGCCCGGCGCGGGGTGGCGGGGAGGGCGGGGGGAGCGGCGTGCCCCGTGCTCGGGGCTGCGGTCAGACCCCTCTCGCTTCGCTGTGGCTCTGGCGTCGTGCCCTGCTGTCAGGTCACAGATGCGTAAGAGCAGTCGTGTGAAGGTTTGTGCAGAGCCTTTAAGTTTTTTGATGTCTCTAATCTAGATGGTCACCAGGACAGAGGGTCAAATTGATGACTCTCTAATTGGTGGCAATGCCTCTGCTGAAGGTCCTGAGGGAGATGGAACAGAAGCCACGGTCATAACTGGTGTTGATATAGTAATAAACCACCACCTGCAGGAAACCAGCTTTACAAAAGAATCGTACAAGAAGTACATCAAGGACTACATGAAAGCGTAAGTGCCAGTAGGTTGGGTTTTTTCTTCCTTTAAACCAGGTTGCAAAATCTTTAGCTTGTCAAGATTTTAAAAACATCTACTAGGAATAAAGTTCACCAATGCTGTTAGTTCTGAGGCAAGTGCCAAACTGGCTGTGAACTTCAGGAATGTCTTAATACTTGGCAAAACTGGAGCAGTAAAGAATTGATACTGGGATATCTAAGTTTATCTTGGCTGAATTACAGTACAGGACTTAGTCATGTGCTTCGGCTGTTATTTGTAACCTGGCTGTTGTCTTTCTGATTCCTTGATGCCAAACCCTTGGAGTGGCAACAAAAGTTTCCAGAAACTTGCCTAATTTGATGCTAGGTTAATGTGTATGAATGGATCTTTTGGCTAATTCAAAGTACAATTTCTAGTGCTCACCTTTCATTTAGAGTGAGGTGAAGATACCTTCTCTGTGACCCTGATGATGACCTCTTGCTGCTGCGGAAATGGCTTGCTAACATCTATCTAGCACTAATCTAAACGTAAAATGAGCCTAATGCAAGTGGCAGAGACTGATCTGCTAATTCTCTAGCAAGGCAAAGTTAAAAATTTGGTGGCTCTTAGAGGAACGAGGGAAGCATAGCCACACTGAACAATTTCTCTGCTAGTGACTTCATTTCTGGTATGAAGCGATGCTGCACAGTGAAGTTAACAGGCTAGAAGATGTTTTCAAAGAAAAATTTGTTTTTTCTTTTCCTAGAATCAAAGCCAGACTTGAGGAACATAAGCCAGAGAGAGTAAAGCCTTTCATGACAGGGGCTGCAGAACAAATCAAACACATCCTTGCTAACTTCAAAAACTACCAGGTAAAGAAACTTAATGTTCACTTACAGCAGTATTGCAGTGATATGAGTTGAAATTGGATTAGTTGCTGAGCTAGCTTGTTGACTTTTGAGGGCTCCTGTCATAAGGACATGTAATGTACTCTTAGAGTATCAGAGCCCTGAGAGATAGGGAGGAGAAATACTGAATGGCTTAGACGTATTTGAATCTGCAGTTAGCTTTCAACACTGCTTCCGTTTGTAGTTATCAGCATTTAGGAAATGTGGAGTTATAAAGACTTGACAAGCAGGTTGCTTAGGCCCCTGCTCTGTCTTAGTCTGCTGTTTACAGTAATTGTGGTAATGTTATTTGGTGCTGAAATGGACTTGAGGCTACAAATTGCAGAAGGCAAAATCCCTGCAGCTGGTCAGGGAGACTCCTACGCTGAACTTGGAGGTGTAGTAGCTTCTGTGTATGATGGGTACTGTCTCCTGAAATAGCTCCTTGAATATCTCAGTAACATGTTTCTTTGAAGTTCTTTGTAGGTGAGAACATGAATCCAGATGGTATGGTGGCTCTTCTGGATTTCCGTGAGGATGGCGTGACCCCATATATGATTTTCTTTAAGGATGGCTTAGAAATAGAGAAATGTGTAAGTACTGACCTAAATCAAATAAATGTGCTTAACTGCGTGGCTAGCTTTTTCAACTCATCACTTGTTCTGCTATGTTCCTGTTAAAATTTAAAAGTAGTTACCAGTTTAAAAACTTAGTTTATGCAAGTACAGCCTAATTGCTGCTGTATATTATGCTAAGTGGCTGAAACTTCCCTTCTGTACTACAGAATCATATTAAAGGGGGACATATTTTCACTGCAGTGGTTCACAGTGACTTAATAGCTAAGGAATGCAGGAAGAGCTGCCTTGGTGAGATGTGTGTAATTGGTAATGGTTTTAAGCTGTTAGTTTAAGGACAATGTCCTCTGAAATGGAGTACTTCTACTTTGGATTCCTCTTGTGTAGGTTAATTATGGAGCACCTTAAATGATGATGTTCCATCCTCTTTCACTTAATCTGATGGCCTTATTTTGTTATGCAACAACTGTCTGTTTAAATATTGCCCTGAATTTGAGAACATGGTGATACTTGACTGAGTACTTAACCTTATTCTATCTGGAAGCTCCAACTGTCTGAGCTCAGGCAGCTCTTGTGGTCTGCTTTCTCTTAATTATTCTGGATTTGAATGTGGTTGTAATGAAACAGTATTCAGATCTTGAATACTCTTTCGTATTTTGCCTTATTTTGAGAGCTGCATGATTCATTGGTGATCCCACACTGCTAGCCAGTCTCGCCTTGCCCAGTTATTGCAGACTTATGAAGCCTGTTTATAGCCGGCTAAACTTATCTGTAAAGCCTCTTATAAGCTTTTTGGTATGCAAGTCATCTAAAGATGAACCAACTTCTACTTTGACACAATAAGCCAGTAGAGGAACAATTTTACTGGCAGAAATAGACATACCAGCTCCTGCAGCCTGACTTAAGTGTGATGTCTGTCATGGTCCCTAGAACAGACAGTAACCTGGAAGCACTTCCTCTGAGCAGAGGCTTGTGTGCATCTCATACTTGGGCAGACCTTTTGGATATGTAAGATAACTGCATTTACTTTTGGATGGGTTAAAAGATTAGCAGCAGGCCATTCCAGTGGAAAAAACTGCTACAGCTTCTTAATACCTCTCAGAAGAGGCAGCACATATGTCATAAGCTTTAATACCTGTTTAGGACATGCTCTTATTCAAGAGGAAATCTGAAACTTGCTGTGTCAAGCAAGAAGGATGTGAATGAGCATTCTGTCTGGCTTGATCAAAGGCTGATGTTAGTTGTTCTGCATGGTCATAAAAGTGCTCAGCATCCTCTGATAGACCATGAGCAATTTTCCTGTTGCTCTCTGGTTTGCACTGAGATGCAAAAATAACTTCCTTGCACTTTCTGCCTGCCTGACTGTGTGGCAGCTCAGATTGAATTAGGGAACATGCAAATAAGTTACAGAAGCTTACCATGATTGTCGTGACCTCCAACTAACAATTGCTACTCTTGTTACAGTAACGAATCAAACAGTATGATTTTTGGATCACCTGTCTTCATAGCTGGCTGCTGTTTCTTCTTCATCAGCACAACACCAGGACTCAGCAATGTCTAACAACTGGACTGATGTCATCTTGAGCTTTATTCACTTATTTTGACCCTGATTTGGAGTGGAGGCATTGTTTTAAAAAGAAAACAAAACCAAACATCTGTCATGTAGGCTGTCTAAAATAAAACTCATTTAAACCCATTCTAGGTGATGCCTCTTGGTCTAGTGTGTTTCTTAAGGTGACTTTACAGGACAGGTTGCAGCAAGATCTTTGTCCAAGGATCTGATACTGTTAATAGTATAGCCTGGTCCTAGGTCACTACAACTTGACTGTCTTCAGATAGACTTCACGCAGTTTCTACTTGTGGCATTGGAGTGCAAGAGCAGGCTGAGGTGAATAAGGCAAAGCTCCAAGAAATGTCGTCATAATGAAGTGGACCTTCTTCATCTCTCACGATTGTACAGAGACTTCTCTCTCTGGAAGAGACACCAAAATTAATAAAAAAAACAAAATGGAATATGCACTATTCAAGCTGAGTGCTGGCTGAGCTTCTTTATCAGACAAGGATATTTGAGTCTGTCCTCAGTTATAGTATGACTTCATCAATCATCCTACCTTAATCTTGGAGCAAGAGTCCAACACCAGCACTCTGCCTCTGAGCACAGGTAGTGGGAACATGGTGGGGGGAATTACTAGGTTTTCCCCCACTTACACCACTTAGCCTGGCTGTGGTACTAGTTCCTTTTGTATTTGGCAGGTATTCAGGAGTGGATTAAATAGGCCTCATTCAAGTTATGGGATTGAATTTCTTTCCTTGCCCTCTCTTCAGGGAGAGAAATGGCTGAAGAGCATAGAGCTCTCCTGAGATTATTAGTTATATAGAAGGGGTATGTCTGGATTTAAGATTACCGGAATATTTATAACTTGCTGTTCCTGCTGTGTTCCCCACCGAGCAATGCATCTATTTGACAGACCTGGAGCAAATGTCCATTGCTTTTCTGGTTCTTACAGAGATGCAACAGTAATGGGTTCCTTGCGCTTTCTACCTGTCTGGTCTTGTGGCAGCCTGGATTGAATAAAGGAATACAAATGCTTTTGTATAGCCCAAATTAGGAAAAGGAGGGTTTATGCTGCTGCTGCTGCTGCTTGACAATAAGATTCTGCCTGCCTGCCCAGAGCAAAACTAGGCTTATTTAAGGGGCATTGCCTTAGACTGGAAGTCATGATCTATTATTTCCTACTACAGTGGTAGTGCTATAGGAGATGTAGCTATCTAAAAAGGGAGGGCATGACCCACTCATTAGCTGTTGATATATGAGGCCTCAAGCCTTGAACTTTAGTGGATTTTTAATTTAGCATCTTGTCTGGCTTGTATCAGGCTTTTGCGCTGCTGGAGGGTTGAGGTCGAGGTAGGTTGCTGTAGGGGTAAGATAGACCGGAGGCAGCAGGCTGGGGGGAGTGAGATACTGTCTGTGGAGGTGGGAGCAGAGTGTGCTCAGAACAGTTATCATCTCTGAGGTTACCATCTGTTTAAACACACCCTATTTTAGTTATGTGAGAACTTCATTTACATATGTATTTCCTTTAGCTTTCACAAGAAAGGGTCTTGAGCCAGCTGTACTTCTGGCTGTGATACTATTTTGGTGTAACCTTCTGTGCAATGCGGATGAAAGCTTACCCCATCCGGAAGCAGCTGAAAGGCAGCGAGGAGGCATGTTCAAAGTCCGGATAAATTCACTGTGAGCCAGTTCTTGGTTCTCTTGCAGAGGGTTGGTTTAACCAGGCGGGGTGATGAGGATGTTGTCCTACCCTTCCCATTGCACCTCAGTTAAAAACTGTTAGCTTTAAGGATGGAGAGACTTAAGCACTTGCTTAGTTTGTGAGACTCTTGCTTCTCACCAGAGTAAGTTAGTGGGGGGCAGAGCAGTGTTTGCGTAGCTGTGTGGCCCCTGAGTTAGCTGCGCAGTGCCAAGTGTCCTGCAGCTAATACTGCTGGCTCCCATTTCCAGTGAGTCAAAGTGCTTAAAACTCAGCAGAGCTGGGAAGCGGGACTGAAAGCAGCTTGCCTCCCCCCCACCCGGCTGCTTGTCTGGTTTTACTGGGGCTATGGACCTTAGGCAAGGCTTGAGGCATGAGCCTGGAGCAAATGAGTGTGGCAGCTCTGTACAAATGGAGAGGGGCTGCTTTGACAAGCAGGTGCTTAAGAGCATGATGAAAGCAGCCTTGCTACCAGGTTAAATGGCTTACAGGAACCTGTGTGCCATCTTGTCTATTTGCACTTCAGTCTCACTGGAATATTTAATTGATATATAAACATGCCTAACAAGCAGGTTAAAAGCTCTTGTGAATCTCGTATGCTCTTGTGCATGGCAGGGCATCTGATGAAAGTCTTTTAGCTAGGATAACCTGTTTTGGTTAGAGCCTCTTGTGGGAAAGTGTTTGCCTCTCCAGCAGGCTGTGAGAAGTGGTTTTCCTCTTGGCTGCACCATACTTGCCAAAAATGCAAGGCTGGCTGCAGTCTCTCGGGGAAAAGGGCAAGTTTTGCTGTTCTGTGGTGTCAAGGCTGCAAGTCTCGAGGGAGGACAGGTTAAATGACTCTGACAGCAGTAAGGCAGTGGTCTCACTTAGCTGCTCTGCCCCTTAATGGAAGGCAAGGGAAAATCAGGTTGCCGTTCCTGGAGTTAAATAGAAGAGTCACTACAGGCTTTTAAGTGGGAGAGCTGTTGTCAATAAATGCACTTATAAACTGTCCATGACACTAGCTGAGTTAGCAATCTGTACAGCCAGGTATCCCAGTCCTTCCTCTGGCTCCTCACTCTCCGTTTCTCCAGTGTGGCCCTCTTTTCCGGTCCCTTTTCTTCATATCATGCAGCTGTTTCTGGGGCAAAGAGGCTGAAATGATTTGGTAAGGGGAGAGTTTATACCAGCGTAGCACCGCAGCTTTGGAGTTACTGAACTGATAAAAATCCTCAGTCATAACAAATTACCCTGGTGTTACTTAAATATAGGTCGAACTGAAGGACAGCTTAAAAACACACCCTTGTCTTGTTTTAAAACATGTGCTTGTTGGGCCTGTATCTCGCATTCCTGGGCAGATACTTTCGGTGGCTAGAAGGGCTCTGGTGCTGGGAAAGGATTCAAGTAGCTTTTCTCCTGAGTGTCGAAGAGCGGGTTAAGTGGCCAGTGAAAATCTCCTCTGCTTTCGACGGCTCAGGTTTCCGGCCCCGCGCACTGGCGGGGCTGGAAGACCGCTCGCGCCCCTCTTGCTTTCGGTCGTGCACCAGCCGAAAGGCAGCTGGCTGCAGGGGAGGGAAGGCGGGTTGGTAAGGGAAAAAAAAAAAGGGAAGGAAAAAAAAGAAGTCCTCCCTTTTTTTGTCTCGTACTTTTCGTGCTTGTGCGTGTGATGCACCAGGGCCGTAGGAAGAAACGGCTTTGGTGGGCGCAGGTCCTGCTTGGCCTCTTTTCGGCCGTTCGGCAACCTTACATCTCCGCTGCCGCCTCGGTGCCTATTTTTCTGAACAGTTTTGCTGCTCCAGCTGTGTCTTCCTCACCGTGGCTCAGCCCTCTGCAAATCCACCCTTTTCCGCCCTTTTAAAGCTCTCCTCTCTAGCCGTGGCCATCGGGGCCGAGTGGTTTGGCGGGCTAAAAGCCAAGTGCTAGTGGAAAATCCCGCCTGCTGTAGGCCAGCGGACGGGCTATTAAAACCCTCGTGCGACAGCAGCTGTTTCTTGCTCCTCTGCCAGCCTGCTTGGAGGAGAAGGCGCTCAGGCTCGCAGCTGTTTCTGTAACGGGAGGAACATTTGGCATGCTGGCGAGAAAAGCTGATGGGGCCATAAAAGCCAGATGCCCCCATCAGCCCCTTTAGGTACCCGGCTGTGCGAGCTCGAGTGCAGCAGATTTTTTTTTTTTTCCGTGTGGCTTAGGTCTAGGCCAGGCAGGACTTATCATAAGCCTAGGACATGGTTGTTGCCAGAGAAGGAAAATTAGAATTTTTTTTTTAAAGGGGAGGAAAAATAAAAAAGCCACAACTTGCTCCCCTCCCATTAGTAAGTCCCTGATAGTTGAGTTGCATCAGGCTGGCTCATTGCAGTTCTGGCACTGTTTTTAATGCTAGCTGTCTAGGGAGGTTGCTTTGATTAAATAGCAATAATATCATCTGCATCAAGACTCCTCAGCTTTCTTGCATTGCTATTGATCACTTTTAGGGCAGGTAAGAGGCCCCCCTGCCATTAACCTCCCCGTGCACTTCGGCTCTGCAGCCAGTTCCCCTGGGACGTGTCTGCAATTGTAAACCGGGATGTTTAATCCTCCACCAGGCAGCAAATAAATCTCCACGTCGCCACTAGCCCGCAGCAGGAGAGCGGCAGTTAAACCCTACGTTAATTTAGCTCGGAGATAAATGTCGCAGTAGGAGGGAAAAAAAAAAAAACAGCCAAGCCTTGGACATCTTTGTCATGAAATGGCCCAAAATCCATTGCCGGGAGCAGAAACTTGCTGAATCGCGGTGCCTGCTCTGGCAGGTTCATTTTCCCTTGCTCTCCCGTCGGCAGACTGACAAACCTCCTGCGAAGTCGCTGCTCTTGCTTAGCCGGCTCCCGCGGCGAGAGCTGCGCGGGGGCCGCAGCCGCCTGCTCCCCCACCGGGGAGCTGCAGCTCCAAGGCCACGGCCGGTCGCCCTGGCGGGTGTTGGAGGCCCTGGCCAGGGGATGCTCGTGTATCGCAGGCCAATCGCTTCAGAAAAGACCTCGAGGAGGAAATCTCCAGGGTCGCTGCTGGCCGGTGGCGTTCGGAGGGGTCAGGAGAGCCCCTCCGCCGCCTCCCCCCAGCGGCCCTGGCAGCCCTCTCTGTCTGCAGCCACAAATAGCCTCTTCCCAGGGCTATTCCTGGCCGGGACATGGGGTAAGGCTCTCCAGGAATCCACACTTGGGTTTATATGAGCCTCTCTGGAAAAAAAAAAAAAAAAAAAAAGACCTTAAATTAGACCCGTGAAGCCCAAGGCACAGCGGGCTTCGCAGGTCGGGAACGAGCCCAGCAGCAGGACGCAGTGCTGCTGTCACCAGCTGCCTGGGAAGCAGCGGTAACACCCGAAAGACGTGCCACTGGGGACCAACTCCAAACAGAGCAAGGCTTCGGTGCCTCTCTCTGCTACCTGCTTTCCTCACCTTTGAAGCAAAAGGGGCCTGATTTTAAAAAAGCCCTTTTTTTTTAAGCATAATTCCTACACAAATGTGGATTTTGTCCAGGTCAGGAATGCATTTCCCAGGACTTAGGCTAAAACTCAAACCAAGCGCGAGGCCTCTGGAATTATTTTATTTCAATAGGGTGGTTCCCTGTCACATGCTGCAAAGGCAGAAAACCATGCAGGATTTACGTTTTTTTTGGTTTAACTGCAAATGATCTCTCCCTCTGGCTCGGGATGGGTTGCAGGACGCCACCCTCGGCGTTTGTCCGCCCCGCAGGAAAGAAAGCCCCACCGAAACGTCAGCCCCGCGCCAGAGGAAGCCCCGCGCGGACCGGGGTGACGCGCTGCCAGAGCGGCCGGAGGCTGGGACGCTCCCATGGGGTGGTGTGGCCAGACACCAGACCGCCCGCAGTTAGGGGTTTGGTGGGGGCCGAACGGGACGAAGAGCAGCATTGTGGGGCGTCAAGAGCCTGTATGTGACTAACCGGTTCGAAGGTTTTCTTTTCCGCGTGGCTGTTCGAGTCGTCCCTTGCTCATCCCACGGTACCGACACCGCTGCCGGCACAGACCCGCGGCGCTCAGCTGGCTCGGCACGGGGTCTCCTCCCAGGACCCTGCGGGTTTTTGGTGCTGCCGTTAGGACCAACGCAACGGCTCACTCGCATGAAGAAATACTCACCTCTCCCCCTGAACAACAGCATCACAGGATCAGCCAGGAGAAATTTTAACAGGCAGCGCACCCAGTCTCAGCTTACTCCTCCCCTCATGGAAATCAAACGCATTTCCAGGCAGGAGCTGCTGAACAAGTCGGCAGATCTCCGCCAGGGCCCCATTTCATCCATGCTAGGTGTTTAAGGACACTACCTGCACTGCAGCTGTCTGGGCTGGCTGGTTCTCCAAAGGCCACCGGTGGAGCCACCTGCCCAGCGCTCGGCTCGCAGGGGCTCCAGCCTTTTCCTGTGCTGCCGCTATGCGCAGTACGGCCCCAGTGCTCGGTCCCGCTCCGTTCATTTTATCCTAGCTCAGAGAGGTGTTGCCTAGCAGCGATTTGGCAGAGGCCCAGCTGGCTTGGAGAAAGGATTCGCTCTTGCTTCTTTTGTCACTTTAAATCAACTCTTTTCCCCTGCCTGCTCCTTCGATGTTGGGTACGGGATTAGCTCATTGCCTTGCAGTTGCTGAAAGCATCGTTAAAGTTGCGAGGGAAGCAGATCGTTATGTTTCCTGAAGCTGACCTGCCCTAGCGAAGCAGAGCTGAGGCTGCCCTGCCCGGTTTTGTGTCCGAACTCCCCACGAGACGGTGGTGATGCACAGGGAGCCCCTTGCTCAAGGCACTGCCGGGTTCTGCGCTGCTCTGCAGCGGGCAAGCACCGCTCACCGCGGCCTCCCTCATGCTCGGGCTTGCCCGCTTCCCTACTCAAATCCCATTCCAAGGAATGTGCTTCGGCTTCAGAGGTCAAACTTTTATAATGGGTTACAGGTGAAAAGGAATGGCAGTTCACTTCCCTTTGTGACTGAAAGCCAGATATCGCAATTTCCCCTCGCTCCTATTTATTTGCCTCCGATTGCAAACACAGCAGCTGCAAAAGCAGAAGCAGCTGCAAGTCCCTATCTGACACGTTCAAAATCAGAAAGCGCCTCTCTCAGCAAGCTGGGCTCATCCAAAGGATGTATTTTGGCTTTTAGGACCAGTATGATCAGTACCAAGCTTGTGCTAGGGTTTGTTGAACTGGGATGGAGAACAGGGTGGCTCCAAGTTCAGCTGAGGGTGCTTAGCTTGCTCATCACATGAGATCTAAGCATGGTTAGTTGAAATGATGTTGAATATCATCTGCATTCATCCTTGTCCAAGTGGGACAAGGATGTTCAATCCTTGTCCAAGTGGGATGGACATCTGCTAATAACAGCATCTTCTCACGAAAGCCAGGCCTGCTCCAGATGTGCTGTTAGGTCATGGGAGTGAGAAACGCAGCAGGTTGCACCCAAGCAAGGGGCAGAGCAAGCCTCCAGGTGAGTCTGGAGAAATGCTCAGCTCCATGAACGCATCAGCGAGCAAAACAGTTTGTTAGGAGTCAATAAATAGTGAGTAACGAAAATGCCATCTCAGCGACAGGCACATGCGAGCGTGGGCGGCCACAACTGACACACGCGAGAGGCATGTTCGGCTGGAGCCAGCTCCAGGCAGCTGGTAAAGACAAGACGTGGCTGACTCAAAGCATGGCAGGGAGCGCCTGCTGGGGCCAACACAGCGCGTGAGCGTGGCTCCCGCTCCAAACGACGACGCTCACCTTTTTGTGTCAAAACCTCGGTGTCAGACGTGCGGTTCTCACAGATGTGGGACTTGCTCCCGGCCTGCTGCTAATAGTCACGTGTTGCTGCCTAGGTGCAAAACAAAAGCAATCACTTTTTTGTTCAAAAAAGACAAGAATTTTCGGGTCAGCCTCTTTCTGCTTGGTACTTTCTGCCCCTTTCCTCACGCTGCGTTTCTCCAGCCTGTCTTGCCGTCAGGCTGCGAGACATCAGGGGTGTTTCCATGTGGCAACGCTGAGGAGGAGACAGCGGAGAAAGGCTGATGTTCAGACCCATGAGTCCACCAGGTCTGTAAGAGAAGAGAAGGGAAGGGAGCGAAGCAGCACTGGGACCACCTTGCAGAGGACATTTAGGCTTTTTCAGGTTCAAATCCACCCAGCCCCTTCCCACTTAGCAGTGCCATCTCCAGGCACTTCTCTTTTCAGCTGCTTGCAGCCCATTGGCATGAGGGATCTCTGCACTGGTGTAGCCGGGCATTTACAACAGCAAAACTATTTTGGTGCAAAATCCTTCATCAGTGGCAAATTCCTGTATTAAAGCTGCCTAAAACAATTAGCCCCATTCCCCTGGGGAGAGACTGCTTGCTGATCTAATGCCAGCATTAAAATGGGATATCACTTTTTGACACCTCCCCACTCCCAGGCTGCGTTGCAGAGTGCGGCTGCTAACATTTCAGGGATGCCTAGTGCACGTTTCTGTGCGTGCAGTCCCCGTGCCTGCAACACCATCCTGAACAGCGGGAATCCCCGGTGCTACCCCACCTTGAATCACACTGCAGCGAAGAGCTCCCCTCGCTCCTCACATCTGCTACTGCACAGATCGCTCGCAGTCACCGTGCATAAAATTTCTGATGACTCAAAGAACTGCTCGATAGGGAGAAGTAACATGAGAGAGCAGACGCACTTTTAATTTTAACGGCATTTACTTCAACTAGCACCTATGGGACCTGCTCGTGGATCAGTGTTTTGACTGCTAATATTAAAGAACATCTGCACTAGCAAAGGGTTGGGCAGCGAGCAGAGACAACAGCACATGGGAAGACCAGCAGGGAATGTCTTCATCACTGCTGTGAGTTCACAGTCTAAATCAATCAAATTGCGGGGGCCGGGGAATCAGAAATGAACGCCTACAAGCCTCCTCATCCTCTCTCTCAGCAGATGGTAATCCTGTTAATAGCCCTTGCAGTAGGTCCCCTTGCAGAACAAGTGGAGCAGAACTAGGGATTTTTGCTGGTTATTATGTGCTGGATCCAAACGAAGTTGCTCCGAACGCTATATATTTATCGCAGTCTAGCCTGAAGTTGGGCCAGTTCCCCGGTACCTTGAGTTATAGCAGAAGGGAGAATTCAGGGCCAAAAGCAGTGCATCCACCCCGCTGCTTCTGTCTCCAGGGCAATGTGTGCTGCAAGACACAGCTGCTCGGCTGCAGGCTGGTGACGAAGTGCCATCAGCACGGCCTGGGTCCCGGCGATACAAGGGAGAGTCTTTCATCACACAGGTCGGCACCTCTGCGGGCTGCTTGTGCTCTGCTCTCAAGCCATGTGGATTTTGTGCCTCTCTTGGGACTAGAATTCCCGTTGCACACTAACAAGCTAGAAAGCCTTCAAAATCATGCTGGAAGCAGGAAAGAAGTGTTTAATGAGCTGTCTGGCTTCCAGACTGTGCACTGGATATCGTCTTCTAGTTCATGCTGGCCTAAAGTTTCATAGTTGTTTTTTGAAATGGAGTTTCCTCATTGTCCTGCTTCTCATTTTATCTTGAAAACCGGCAGTGTTACTTGAAGAGAAGCCTGCAAGTAAAACAAGGTGCCTTGACTTTCCTTAATCTTTTTGTTCCTTGTTGGTTGAAAACTCTACTGCTAGTTTACTTCTAGCACTCTCCATATTTTTAATGATGCCCATAAAAATTAATTTTATGTAAAATAAAAACCAATATGCTCTATACCCTTAATATTTCCTTAATATTAAGGAAAGACTATTTACTCTGTCCAAAGACACTCTGCAGGTCAATGAAACACCTACTTTTACTTAGATATTTATCGCATTTCATGATATTTTGACTAATTATGCCCCTCTCAACTGAAGACAAGTTGTGAAACAGTGAACTCAGATAAAAACAAAAAGTATATCCAAAAAACTTTCCTGCTAGGTTAATCCTGCTAGCTTTAAGCCCACTAAAGGTAATTAATTTTTCCCCTCTAAAATGGTGCTGTTGTTTTTAACCTGTGACCGTGAATCACAGCATTGCTAAAGCAAGAATTGCACAGCGTTCCCCTGCACAGTTTTATCTGGCCACCTGAGGAGCAACACAAACGAGAACCCAAACCGGAATTTCTAGGCATCTTAGCTGCTCAAACATGGCACCAACGCAGCAGCGGAGCCCACCTCACTAAAAGGAAGAGTCTCAGCCTACGATGCTCGAGACACAAGTCTCTGGAGGGCTTGAACAGCACGGGAAAGACAGCAACGCGTGCAGGCTCTGGCTCTGGCGGGGGAGCACATAATGTACCGCAGCTAAAAAAGGACGCCGACTTCCTGGGTTCCTTTCAGCATCCTCAAATATCTCCCACAGCAGTTACTGGATACTGCTAGCAGAATCTGAGGAGACAGGAGTAAATGGCAATATTTATGAAAGCACATGCAAACCCATGGCACATGGTCTGCTTTCTGAAAAGACTCCGTAGTCCATCTACTACAGATTTGACAGCTCAGGTCTTAGAAAGTTGGGAACCAGCTGGAAGCACGTGGGTACACAGATACTTACCCGAGCAATTCCAAATAACCGAGCTGAGCAAAGTGAAAATGTGTGACTTATGCACAAAGGGGTCAGAGCTGTTTTACCAACCTTCTAAGGCATTCAGTTCCCCTCCTATGCTTTTATTGCTTCAAAGTGTACCCAAAATTGAATGTTTGCTTTGAAAATACACCAATTATTTTATTACTGTGTGCATAAGTGATGCACACGTCTGAGACACATGAGAGAATGTGACAGTCATGCTATAAAATCTCATTTTCTATTTTGCTTACCGGTTTACTGGAGTGATGGGTCTTTCCTCACTCTGTTTTCCTTGCTCATTTTTTAGCCAAAACTTTAGGAAATATAATGAAGCCATCTTGTTCCATCTCCTCCCCCCCTCCTCCCCCAAAGGATGATGAATACATAACCCTTGTAAAGCGCATTTCAAAAATGGGGAAAAAGAGACATGGATACATTAAGCAATCTTCTGCAAAACACATGGAAACCCAATGGCAAAGCCAGGGATAAAAACAAAGTTTTAAAAAGAGTTTCATACCTACACTATCTAAATCATAACATATTTTCAGTCAATAACATAGATCATTACTTGGTACAAATTAAAATACCGCTTTTATTGATATGCTTAAACATAAAACATCAGTAACATTTTAAAAAACAGACAAAAGATAAATCTGTTCCTTGATGTACCTAATAGGCAGACAATTCATTTTTTTCCTCAGTAATCACGTGGAAGAGAGTGTATTCTTCACTGACCTATGTGTCAAACAGCCTTTGCTTTTGGGTTTCTTTTTTTTTTTTTTGTGTTCATTTGTTCCCATGAAGTCTGAGGACTGCAATGAGCACCATGGCTGTGGCTATTTTTCCTAAAGCCTGACCTGCAAAGGAGCATAATGTCCGTGACTCCCAAGCAATGTACACAGGACTGTGCATCTTTGCAGCCTTCCAGCCTGACCCCTTAAAGGTCACAGCAGGAGCGAGTGTATAAACTTGGTACTACTGGAATGCAAACCCACAAAGTTATGGCTTCCTCTAGGACATGTTTTCCTTCAGAGTCATCAAGGCTTAGAAAAACCACAAAGCTATTAATAAAAAAGTAAAATCAGAACTCAAAAGATCTCTAATAAAGATAAACTAATAGCTGTTTATTCTATAAATATTTTTTGTCCAAAGACAAACACTTATAGAAACTTACAAGAAATATTCCTTTGAAAAAAATGAAGCTAAGGAAAATTACAAAGTATCAGTTGTTTTAATTTAAATTTAATCTTGTAGAATTGAGCTGCGCTCAGTCCTGTCTGTAAACCCACAACGGTTTCCTCAGTGCAATCACTCTAATCTGTAGTTCTCTTTTGCTTCATAAACAGTTTTGTTAATCGCTCTTATCTTCTCCTTGATAATGTCTGTATTCTGGCTTCAGCTCCCATGTGTTTTTGTGGGTCCCCTTAACGTTGTAGATGCCTATTTCTCTTAAAATTTCTTTCAAGTATATCTGAAAGGAAACAAAATTTCAAATTATAAAGACAGGCGATTACCATAGATCTTACTTATAACCTGATGCCACAAGATCTGCCAAATCACATTTACTTTGCTAATAAAAACAGCAATGAAATAACCTGACAGACAGCAATAACACGTTTCTTTATACGGTTGAACTGCACTAACTTCTGACACGCTACATCATTAGTTGTGTGATAATTACTATCTGCTTACATTTTAAATGAACACATGACAGATTTTAAATCCCCAGACGACGATACAGATTAAAGGAGAACTGGTTTAACAGTCGAGCTGTGGGCTAAGAGGGGAACGCCCAAGTCCCGGACCCAAGAGCCTGTGCGCTAGCCACAGGCACAGTCCTGCCGGGGCACCAAGAGACACGTCCTGGAGCAAGAGATGCTCCAAGGGTCACCAAAAAATAGCCCCTAACTCCTCTGCGAGGGTGATTCGGGGCAGGGCATTACAGACCTGCAGCAGCAACACCTACTGGTAAGTTAGCAAGCGATATTCTACAGCACTGCCCTAAAATTGGGGCTCTTGAAAAATCAAAAGGCTGAGATACGCCCAACAAACCCAAAGTGTTAGACACACAGTTGGTCTAAAAATCTGTGTACTGTTTTGTTTCTTAGCAAACTACAAAGGAGTGGGGGTGCTGATATGTTTGCTGTTCACTCCTGCGATAGACACTTAACTATGCAGATGGCAATTATATGTGCGCAGAGTTGCTGGAGGTGGTTGTAAGCTGTCTCAGCCACCACAGCCCCCCGGACAGGCTGCTGGCTCACACTGCATGGGCGGATATGCAGTTAAAACCAACACTATCCCTTCTAAGCCACAGATTATAAAATCTTATTTTTAAGGTCCTTAAAATGATCTTGGCTTTTCTCATCTCAGATTGTATTTTGCCTGCACGCATCTTCATTTGTAATGGTTTCCAGTGACCTTCAGTGCGAAATTCATATAGCCAGTTTTAACATTGTCACTTTATGTTTTTGTAAAACCTCAGGGTTATCTCAAAGACCTTCTTCGTCCTGCTGGAATTTCATCACTTGAGCTAACACCTCTCGGCTTTTCAGTAGAGGGGCCAGCTGACTTTGGACTTTCTGCGCTCTGAAATTCACTGTCTTATTCTGATCCCAGCCTGTTGGTTTTCAGGCTGATTTGCAATGCTTTAAGCTTTTTATTATTGCCTTGTTTTTAAAGGAATGGTGAGTAGGTGCCAGAGAATTTTCTAATATATTCATATATTAAGGCCAGTAAAGAGAAAAAAGAAAAAAAAAAGGCATGATAACCAGTAGTATAACCTTTGACACAAGACAGCCCACAAATATCACTCTTTATAATAAACACCAGTAATTTGTTTTTTTTTTTTAAAGAATCATTTTCCTGTTTGTTTGTTTAAATATTAATCAGTATGGTCTTCAGTGGATTGCCATGGCAACCACACACCACAGTTTGAGAATCTCCACATTAAATTTATAATTGCTTTAGTTTGGACAATTTAATCCTTTTTGGACTGGAATTACTGGAACCTTTGTATTTTCTATATCTACAATTACACTAAATGATATTATCAACTTAGCCCAACTCATAAAAAAGCAGTTATTTGTTGATGACATAGCATAATAAAAGGGCTGATTGCCCAACCTCTTCTTTACACTCTTCTCACTCTTCACCAAATAAAAAAGTTGGGAAATAAATAAAATTATACTAGAGTATGTTTTCAGTCAGTAAAAAAAAACTCATTTAAAGAAACTGATAGCTACTCTAGTTACCCTAGTCTTGATATACCATTTAGACTGGTGTAGTAAAACAACTCTTAAAAATCTACCCCACGTCAGTGAGAGCTATTTAAAAGATCACTTCATCTTTCGAGTAAGAAAAATCAGTACAGCAGACTGCATATTCAGACTGTTTTTTTTTGTCTCTTCTCTCAATTCTTCAATTAAAGTGGCCGTGCACTGGAGCAGAGCACGAGAAGCAGGCTGTTCATTTTGCACCACAGGGATGACTCTTCATGCCTTCGACAGGAACCCCAGCAGGTGGCAGCAAGAGATCAGTCTAGATCTTCTAATACACCTTACTGAATCTGATCTAATGTAGAGCTGCTGTCATGTTTGACATCAGACAGGCTAGTCAGAGAGCCAAGACAAATGTACT
The DNA here is from genome assembly GCF_036417845.1 of Apteryx mantelli. Taxonomy (NCBI): domain Eukaryota; kingdom Metazoa; phylum Chordata; class Aves; order Apterygiformes; family Apterygidae; genus Apteryx; species Apteryx mantelli. The sequence goes on from NC_089978.1 coordinate 34,232,044, forward strand.
CACTGAAACAGCAATTGGTGTGCAAACATCTTTGTACAGCGATAAGGCTATTGCACAGCACGCTTGTAAAGAGGTGAGCAAGGCAGGCAGAAAAGCTGTGTATGCATATGAGTATGTGCATATACTTGTACACGCACGGCTTTGTTTGCAACCCTTGTGCATGCATGCAAGACAGCTTTCCACAGTGCCACTGACAGACACTTCAAAATATGTCAGAGTGCATGAAGAAACATATTCAGATTCAAGGTTAAATTCTGCTCTTGACCACAAGCACAGATTCATGAGAATTCAAAAAAGAAAAAAAACAAAACCCAAACCCAAAATACCAAAAGCAGCTGAGTCCCATTAAGCACATCCACATGCAGCCACCGGGCTGGGTGGCTTAATCGACATCCTGGGAGCAGGTCACAAAGTGCGACGATACGAAGGATCCAGGCTGAGCATAACCCTTGGGGCTGCCGCGGTGCGCAGCTCCCAGCAGCACTGCTGCTACGTGGTGGCAGTACCGGTGGGTGGCATTTTCCACTAGGCAGTTCCCACCTCTAGCTGCTTGCTCAGGCCTCCAAGACACCCACACTGGTAAAAGGGAGCTACTTTTAACTGAACCCAGTTCTCAGGCCCTGTTGTTGGACAGCTCGGACTTCCAAGAGTGCAAATTCAACAGAATAACAAAACTGAACAAAACCGCCCCAAACCGAAGAGCGACGTAGTGTCTCTGCCCCCAGCAAGGGCAGGTGAAGGTGGCCGCAGGACTGCAAGCTGAAGCACCTGCGGACGGGGAACATACTTGCGTTTGCCATCCCTGCTCCAGGGAGGGAACGAGGCACCGTCGTGCTCCACTGGAGCAACTGCCCTGTCACATTAGACTATACTTTTACACACGGACATGCAAACGAGTGGAGCTACTAGTCCAGTTTACAACAGGAACACCTATAAACCTTAATACTACAAGCAAGGGTGTTTTTTTTCATTTTTTTGTCTGTAATGTCACCATAAGTGATCAGAGGCCAAGACTTTGGGGTAAGATTTTGGGGAGAATTTTTGAAGGACATGCTTGAGGGTGTTAAGCTTAACAATACACTTAGAGTCCACTTTAAAGACTGATATTGAGACGATTACAAAGATATGTCAGTTAATTCACTGCAGCGTTGCAAGAAACAGAATATATATATTTTATATATATGTATATATACATGCTAGGACAAAGAAAGATGTGTGGGCAACAGATAATGTTTTGAAGAGCATCTTAAAGTATACTGCTCAGTCTGATACTATATCATCTTTCTATCAACAGAAACTGCTCATTTCCACTTTCTTCACAGATGCCAAATACTGCATTTTGGACTCTGGTGAATGCTAAACGGGGATCCACAATCTCATCTGGGAAAGGGATTCTGTAATGTTTATAAACATATAATTGTAACACAGAAATTAATCTGTGGATAATCTGTTGGTATATTTAAGACACCCTCTGCTCTCTTACACCTTTCCTTATTTTTTTATATAAAAAGTGAAATGTTGTTATAGAATTAGGGGATAAAAAATTCTTGAAAAGCTGCAACAGAAGTTATCTTCCAAGTCCTGAGATCCATTTTGAAACTCTGGGGGAGGGAATCCAAACAGCACCACATTTAGGATAACCCACTAGCTAAAGCTTAAATATAAGGAAAAACTGCAGACAGTCTACACTATTTTGAAAAGATATAGTTCAAATTAGACCACTGGTTCCATTCTTCATAAATATTTGATTGCTCACATAAAAAGCGTATTCTGTTCTGAGTCCAAATCTAGAATTTCTGCAATGATTTCTATGCAGCACTCAGCATTTACCTCTGGGTAGGTGACAACAGGTTTGCCTACTACCACAATTGGTTATTTTTTGTTAAAAGCATACAAAACCCAGTTTCCCTTAATATGGCAGTTGCTTGTACTCAGAACAGACTTACTTTGCGATTCCAGGATCTCAAAAGAAAGATGTCAGTACCCTCCTGTGTAACCTTTAATATATTCTGTAGCAAGGATTCCATTTACTATTTACATTTACCATTATGCAAGAGAAATGCCTTCATTTATCTGTTACTTCACTAACCAAGATTTTGATTCCTTTAGAAAGTGCATTTTAAATATTATTAGCCAGTGGTGTAAGCATCTAGAACTTCATTATAATGGGAGCTGAAGAGACAGCAGCAGTAAAATTTTTTTTCTCAATTCTGAAAATAACCTCAACACTTAGAAATTCAGAGGAGAAATTACATACCCAGAAAATCTTAGACACTATGACAGAAAATAAAGCAGTGAACACTTCAGCAGAGATTAATTAACAGCCAACCCTTTACAGCATTGGGAAAACATGCCTATTCAACCTGTTGGCATTTTAATTTTTTTTTATGAGGTATAGCAGCTCTGTGAACAATAATGTCACAGGGGGCATTAGGAACAGATACTTTATTTTCAGAAAAGAAAAAAGTTCCACACCAGAGGTTAAAGTCTGCAGCATCAGGAAAACTGGCTACACTGCAGGAAACTACAGCTAATATTTTTTAAATGGAAATGAATTCCATTAGCAGCTCCCTGGAGAAGTTTTTAAAGGGAACCCAGTTGGGAAATTATGGTAGGTTTAGATGAGTGGTAGATGATGTACTGAAAGACAATTTTAAATTTACCACCATATTGGCTGTCAAGTGAACAAAGAAAGACGTCAGGAAGAGGATTTAGTTCATTTATCTTCTCCGAATATCTGGTTATGAGGAAACTAGAAGGGCATAAACACCTATGGCAAAAATCCATCTGTGAATTAGCAAGGAGTCAGTACTTTCACGCACAGTTCGAGACTGAGACTGCACAGTCCACTCAGGGGGAAAGGATTTAACAGTCTGATAAATCTCAGGAGCCCTCAGATAAATAAGAGCATATGGGCTGTCATCTAGACACTGCCTAAGCAGACGGTGAGGGACCAGTGTAAGGACCAGCGCAGCCACAGAGCCCTTCTAGCTGCTGACTGTGAAACTTCGGGATTTTTAGCCATGGCTAGAGAGACTCAAATGAGAAACAGAGATGCAAAGATATTGCCCAAATATAACCTGATGTTGGGTCAAATTGGTATACAATTTCTTTTTATTAGTCTGAATTACTATAGTGGCTGAAAATAATGGTTAGGTTTGCTAAGATGAAAGTACATAAAATAGATCCACTATGCTATGGGCAAAGTACAGTTATTCAGGAGCATATCATGAAAACAGCAGCGAGTATATAGATTTGGTATAGACATTTATCATAAATGTAATAAAAGTATTCATGCGAGGCATTTTGTAAACACAGAAGACAAAATTACCCTATACCGTCCAATCCTTAAGGCAGTGACTAAGACAAAAAATTTGATTCATTTTGTCCAACTTTTGGTGCTAAAGAAGAAACTTGTGTCAGAAGCACAGTTTTTCCAGGCTCCTTTGAGTCAATACAGAAAGACAGGTATATCCAAGAGGCAAATCACAACACAGGAGGAGAAGATCTTTTTTTCCCTCTGATGGCTAAAGTGGGAGTTGAGGGTGATAATATTTCTAGCTGGGGGCCCTCAGTTATGTTAGATGGGATATATCTGCACCTACTCACATTCAAAGTGATCAGGATAGTGACTGTAACACCTATCTTCTATAAAAAAAATCCTGGAATTTTCTTGCCACTCTCTCCATATGTTCCTCCTATTCCTTCTTCCTCCTCAGCTTCCACGTCCTACAAGCCTTCCCTGCCACACAGTTAAGGAGCTGACTCATTAGATAAATAAATGAAATAAAAGAAATGAATACATTATTTGACAGTTTATGCTAAAGTACTACAGCAAAGTAGACCTACAGGTATCTGAATTGGGTAACATCTTTGTGCAGCTTCTCAATGAATGGATTGTGCATTTTATATTATCCAAATTCTCTGATATAGATCCACTTCATCCATAATATGAATTTGGACAAAACTGGTGTTTCCATTTTTTCCTGTTATTTCCAAAGGAATTAGTGTTTCTATAATCCAGCTGTCACTGTTCCTTCATCTGCCTCCCTTCTACTTTGAAATTGTTGGTTAATTTAAACTCAAACATAATTAAGTTCCTTTAAATTTCCTGAAAACCACAGCTGTGCTGCGGATAGATATCAAAGTCAGTAGTGGAAAAATCAAAAGTGTCAAAGATACCAACACCACAGAAGAAAACAAGCAAAACCAGCTTTAATAAATGCTGTTCAACAGAAGCCAGCTGACCGATAACCACAATGTGAGTTTCATGCAGGATAGCAGGAGCATGGGAAGGGGGCTGGGAGATGAAGGTGGGTAAGGTTTAGGGAATGTAAATCTTTGGAAAACAGGCTCTGCTACTCCTACAAAATAAGCTGTTTATAAAAAAAAAAAAAAAAGAAAAAAAAATAACACTGATTCTACAAACTCTGAATTTTTCTGTGTTAGAACTTCATCTCCTACAGGTGCACATTTGTGATAAAGCAAGCAGACAGAAGGAGACAAAGACATTGGCAGTAAGGTTTCCTGACCTGCCGCCCCATCTCTGCTCAAGGATTACAGCTGTTGCAGCTGCATTTGGTTGGCAAGCAACAGTCACCCACTTCATGTGTCACTGCCTTCCCCCGCTGCTGCCTGGTCTGTTCAAGGAAAGCTTGAACAGGGAGAGAAGGGAAAGAACTGGGAAATAAGGGTTCACAATAAAGGGCCTGGCAAATACTGCAGGATAACAGAACCATCATGTGAGCGTAGGTGTTCATGCTTTTTCCAGTTCATGTATCAATACAGTGTTTAAAAACAAAACAACACAACTCCCAAACATCAGATTCCAAAACTTCCACTCTAAAAATCCATCTATCTATAAAGGAAATCAATTGATCTGGGGGGTCTTGGCATGATGCCTGAGCTCCTGGCATGGATAATGTGTGCATTTAATACCAATTCTATGAAATCTGAGACAACACCACAATTTTCTAGACCCACAGACAAGAATAATCCCTCTTGCTACTCAAGGTAAAGGTCAGAGGCTGGATGAAGGTCTGACCCGCCTATTTAAGTACCCTGTTGATGACAGCAAGAGAACTAGGTTATTACTTCAGTAAGGACAGGAGTAACATCGGAAACATCAGAGCATTAGAGAATTTGATTTCTAATATTAAACAGAACCCAAATGAGAAAAAGACCTTTTAAGTTACTTGAACCCATTCTGGCAAATAATAGCAAGCTCATTGCAATGTTTGGTATCCTACATAGTTCTCCAAAAGTGAACTGTAAAACGTGATGATTTCCCTTTGTTGTAACATTTAGAGATCTGTTTCAAAGGCATGTGCTATATATTAAACTATTTGCTATATATGGAAAATATACACAATAGTAACTACTGAAAATATTTATATTACAAGACTACTAGTACATACCACCGGCTGTTTGGTTATGTCCACCAGGTCTTTGATGTTGTAATACTGATGTTTCTCAAAGGCTGAAAAAAGCATGTCCAACACTTGCTGTTTATCAGCTCGAGCCCGTTTTCCATCTTCTTTCTTTTTCTTTTCATATTCAATCTATCAATTAGATACAAAACACATTTAATAGACATTCACATGTAACACTGGATAATTCTCAGTGCTGAACATTAAGACATAAAAAAACTATTTAATAAAACATTATTCAATGACTCAGTGCTTTTCATCATTTTTTTTGGAGCACTCAAATGCTCTTTTATAAACATAAACTAAGCATTTTGTCCTCAGCACAATAAGCTTTTCAGATAAGTGAATATCTCTGCTTTAACCAGTAAAAAAAACAGAAACAGAGCCTACAAAATGTGCCCAAATCTAAAGAGAGAATTGACAACAGTACAGGAATCTGAACTGAGCTGGTATTTTCACTCCAGCTCTCTTGATATCAACTTTTGAAGTATCATCACAAATATTAAACTCAGCAACTTACAAATTACCATATTCGGGAAAATCCACAGACCGACACAGCTATATCCGCCATCACCACAATATATCCAAAGCACACGCAAATGTCTGTAGTATACAACCAGGCCTGTAGATACCACCTCCTCTGTTCCAACGAGAACATTGAGACAACCACTATCAATATAAACCCAATCCCTACCATGTAAAGACACACTTCTGGCAAATGGGTGGTATCTCTTCAGGAGAAACCCGAGTATCACAGACAAACTTACTATAGTCCCAGAAGAAAACCCCAAGCAAGTACAGGCATCTCATTGGCACCTTTCACCCTATTCTAGAATATATATATGAAAAAGTATTCAACTACTACAGTCTGCACAAGATGATAGTATCTTAAAGACATTTTTGCAGAAACTTTTATCCCCACAAGCCTCCAACCATACTTCTTGCATTTTACCAAATACATCATCAGAAGTAAGATTTTCACAGACAGCACACACCAAACAAAATCCAAGCATGACAGAGCAATAAATGCAAAATCTGCTAATACATCTCCTCAGCAACTTCAACAAATCCCTCAAAAACAGAACTATCAAACTCCTTGGACCGACCTATGTGTCCCACAACTTAATATATTTCATGTAATCATCAAATGCTTTCAGGGAAACTACATGGGTGGATCCAAAGTAGCACAACACAACATTCACACAATCAGTAATGGCCTGATTGTCAGTGGGATAATATTTTTGTAAAAGAATCATTCTGCCTCTGATGTCTCAAAACTGATCCTCAAGAAAAACCTTCAGAGAAGAAGCCTAGAAAGGAAAAGTCACGGCTCTACAGGATACTAAAAATCTTATTTCTCATAGAGACATTAGTTTTATGGCACAATTTAATTTTTCCCATAGTTCATCTCCAGCTAACTCCCTTCTGTGCTCTGAGTGATAACAACCTGTCTCCTGGTATCTGTTCCAAAGAGGCTAAAGACTATTACCCTTGCTCATAAGCCTCTGGCCAGCCAACCTCCTCTTTAAATTCTGAAACTGCTTTATATCATTAAATGGAGTGAGAACAATTGTTCCCAACCCGTAGCTTGAAGTTTGTTTCTTCTGCTCACAGTCTGAAAATGGGCTTGAGTATCCAAATACTTTTCTGCCTTTCCAACTTCATGACAGTGTAATAAAAGACACAACCTCTCTGCACAAACCCACACAACTGATTTTCATCCAGTAATATATTTTTGTGATTTATTTTATTGTAATGATTCTTTAAATCTTTAGCCTCTTTATTTAAAAAAAATCTTTAAAACAAGCTTTGTAACAATAGCAAACTGCAGCATCAAGTAACACAGCTTTACATAACATCATCTTGGGTGCCACGATCTACAGCAGAACAACTGCTCCGCAGAAACTAGTGTAGAAGCATAAATCTAGGACACTGGCTTTGCTATAAATAACAGTATGTTGAAATATTTCTTTTCTTCTCAAAGTCCAACAGACAACTCATTAGGACTCTCTGTTGACCTTGAAAAAATTTTAATTGTGAGCTTTAGAAGCCCTGATGTGGATTCCATTTCTTTTTCTCTACCAGGATAGTCTCACTATTTACCCTTAAATAAGTATAATACAAGTAGACTGTATTGAGTTGTAAACACATGCAGTATAACTACAATGATGTTAAAAAATATCTGAACCAGTCTTCTCAACTACAAATCCCAAATACGATCAGGACCCTTTATTACAACAGAAAATCACTACGCAGATAAAGAGCACAATACATTTTCCTGACTCTACGTTGAATTCTTTACGAAGCAGCATGGCCAGAGGTGTATTCAGGGCTACCTGCCTTGCAACTTCACCAGCAAAGCAGTCGGCTAGTTCTCTACTGGGTACATTTGCATAGTCATGCAGGTACCGAAGAAGAAAGGAAAATCTCAAGTCATCTAAAGTCCACAATGACCTACAGGCTACATTTGAACAGGGAGGAAACACTGATGAGTCTGCAAAATGCAGCACTACCCACATCCTGCTATGATAACAAGGATTTCTGTATGCAACACCAAAAGCGACGATCCAAAGACTGGGAATGAGGAGGAGACTGGCCATTTAATGCATGAAATGTAGGATGAAACATGAGATGTATGAGAGGCGAAGTGCCTGCTTCTTCTGCTACCTGCAACATAAGCAGTATACTCAATCTACTGTTTGGTTGCCAAAAGTTCTTTGCATCTCATTTTCAATTGATCTGACACCAGCCAAAGTTTGCAGTGTTAAAAAATGCATTTAATTTACACCTGGTTCAAGTGAGAATCTCCTAAGAAGGTATATGCTGAACACTTATATTTTTCCTACCAGAGAAAGCATTTCTCAAGAGCAATCATCTACTAATTATGCATCTACCACTGTCATGCTCTAACTCAATACAAAGGTGCAGGGACTTGCTGCAAGGACATGGGTGCATCCTGAGGACAATGAAGTATGCAGGCTTCAAGACACGCATTTTAAATCTGTGTTGTTATGATAATTGTCCCTTTGGTCTTAAAAAAAATACATGCATTTGTCACATCTATCTCAGCCTACAGTCTAAAGTTTATATTTCATGCTATCATTGGAAAGCACCTATTATGATCAGAATTCCATTTCACTGTATATTTTGGAAGTCTTTTCTTTTGGTACTTCACAGTCAAAGACAGGAATTACTACCCTGTAGGATTAATTAACATAAAATTTGGTGGAGAAATCTTTCATTTACACTTAGAGAGGCCCCACTTTGCAGAAAGGATTGGACTGGGATGTTTGTGTATTTCCTTGCACATAGCAAGGAAGGTAAGAACTGCAACTTTATGGGGTCCTCTTCAAAACTCAAGACATTAACACTGTATTTTCTTGGAAGCAGAGTTTTCTCAGGTTAGCCGCCACAATCAATTGCAATGGGCTTTCTTGAGCCTGAGTTTTCAATCTTCTTTGACTTAAGGATCCACAGAATTTTCCAGTGAAGCTATGAATCGGTGTCCTGGCTAACACCACCAAACAGCACTGTACTGACTTCACAGTAGGCACCTATTACATTCAAGACAGTGGTTGTGGGACACTGGGGCTGGGGACAATAGCTTGATAATGATGTTTTAAATGTATGCACGTGCTAGTATTTTACAAGAGGAGGAGACGGATTATCTGGCCTTAATTTGTTGCCAGAAAGGCATCTGATGCTTCCAGAAGATAGCTGGAAAGACGATGCCATCTCTATTTGTACTGCTTGACTGTGCTCTGGCTTCCAGTAAACATTTGAGGTTACTCTTCAGTGTTAAGATCTCTGCATCTTTTTCCGAGGTTGGTATCTTTTCTCTGACTCAAAAACACAAGTTGAAAGATGTGGTGTGAAAGCTGAAGACAGCCAGTTACAGGCTGCATGAGACTGCTACAAGTGCAGCTATTATGTCTGTTCTTACCAATCTTTCTGCAATTTTCTACCTATCCAAACAACAAAAACAAAATGAACAAGAAGAATAAAAACAGAAACAGAAACCAATTGCAACCTCCTCAGGTGGAAAGTAAAGCTGAAATGAAGGAAGAAACCAATCTTATCCTTTTTTGCTTTTTGTTTTCTTTTTTAGGAGCAAGAACAACAGGTAAGTACTGAGGCTATTCATTCTGTATTTGACACAGTTATGGGAATAAAGAGTAAGCAATATGGGTATAATGGGAAAAGTTACAGTGACTAGCAAGACAATTTCCAAGAACAATGAAAAAGATCCAAGGTATTATTTGTACCTCTTCAAATAAGATATAGTGACAAATCTGCTTAGCTAGCAACTTACCTCCACAAGGAGAAAAAAAAAATTCATGTTTTAACATTGATGCTTCCTACACAAAGGAACAAAGCAATGATATGGAAATTCTCAAAATTATCTTCACTGATGCTAAGTCTCTGATAGGACTGTTTCATGATTGGGTATCAAATCCTAATGATCTGAAAAACAGTCTGCTGGAAAAAAACATAAAGTAGTATTTTTAACTGAAGCATAGTCTTTATTTGCTAGTAAACCCTAATGCTCAGCATTCTTCTTTCTCTGTTATTTTAGCAGCTCAGTGAACACTTCCCAGTAGGACTTTCTATTTTACATTCTTTGGATTACCTAAAACAAATTGAAGAGGAGTGTTTTCATTCCCTATATGCCTGCAATGTGAATATTCTAAAATTCATAATTCAGTAATGTATAAAACCAACTCATAAAAAACTGATGATCAAGCCCTCCCTTTGTTGAAAACAAGTAATCTGCAATTGGTGTCCCAGTTGCCAATATTTTAATTAGCAACACTACTATTTGCCTCCAACTTCAGCAACAGCTCCCACTGTTGTCTAAAAACAGAGAGCATTGTGAAATGCTATTTAAAAAAAAAGCATGGTATCTGTTGCTGCTTTCTTCTTTTGTCTTGTGAATACACTGTTCATACCAAGTTACAATGTACCCTTTCATTTTCTTGCTTTCTATTTTCTTTGCAAACAAGATGTTTTATGCAGTAAGCTCAAAATACTTTGAGAGTCATGTTACAGAATGCATGCACACTGTAAACTGATTTAGATTTATTTAAAATAGTGTAGTTTTTAAATTTAAAAAGCATTAAAATATGATTTGATTTCAAGGAAGGACCATTTTAGAACAAGCTGTCAAGAGTAGAAGTTGCTAGTTTATCCCTGCAAGACTTCATACAAAAATCAATTTCTCTTTGTTTACCTTCACAGTATGTTGCTAAGCTTGCTGAAAAGCTGCCAAAATTGCCTTCCTGAAGGTATCATTAATACAGAAACTATGTATTACACTTCTTTGGCAGACAGTTAATACAAAGGTGATAAAGAAGGCATGATAAGAGAAACCAAGAAGTTTCACCTGAAGTCGTTTGAAAGAAGTATTAAAACGTCTTACAATTTTTTCAAAATTCCTTGAAACTGGAACTGGGAGTGCAAAGCCTTCTTTTCTTTTTTTTAAGCCTGTGCCTGAACAAAAACATTAACCTCAATCTGAAATTCATCAGTAAGCTCACGAGGACCACCACTATTGACACAATATTCTACAGACTGACAAGGTGAGAAAACAAATCTGCGTCTTCAAGTAAGGCCTTTGCCACGCTGAAGTTTTCCTGAACAACTTTTCATAGGGTGACACATCACCTACAACTTCTGGTCTCATGGACAGAGCTACATGATATCAAGGAAGATGTAAAGGCTCTCACGCCGTAGGGCTTCTTAAGGTGTATATATGCAGCAGACAGCCAGAAAGAGCAGTGGAAGAGGAAACTGGTTAAGTGAAGGCAAACCATCAATAGAACAGAGATCTGTAGAAGACATCTGCAAAGCAAAAGTAAGAGTAAATGGCACAGAGCAGGGCTTCCAGCTAACTAGAAAAAGAAGAATTTACATAAGAAGAAGAACTTACTACGGAGGCCACTTTTTTTAAACTCTCCTCCACTCACTGCTCATGTTTACTGAACAAGTGCAACTTACTTTTAAAAAGTGTTGTTTTTAACTTCCGTTTACAAGAACGTGAAATTAATGTGGTTTATTATTCTGAAGACCATCTCAAAAAGGAAATGGTGATACCTATCTATCTCAATATCTATCTATATCTACATGTACAATAAATCCATGATACCTGGTGCTAAACTGGAGAAAAAAGAAACAAATTTTTTCCTACCACCTGGAACACTGGTACTAACCTCTACAATCACAGAAAATGAGAACAGGGGGAGAACATAAAGAAGAAACCTCTGAAGGGGCAACCAGAACCATTCTTGCCTTGAGACTGCTGTAAGGATTACACATATATTGGTTACAATGCAACTCCTGTTATCCTGAGGCCTTCTTCCCACATTTTTCATACAGTGACATCATCCTGGTTTCTGGTACTGTACAAAATTGAGACGACCCTATCAAGTATCTCTTGCTCTGTGTGTACCCCAAAACAGCAGAAAGCAATCTCCATGTTAAAATTTGACAATCAGGCTCAGCCTTCACAAAATTGTATTAACACGTTAGCCATTTAAAATGAACGTTATCTTTACAAAAGCATCTTTACAACAGCAAACAATACTACAACTCTAGATGTTAATCAGGCCCTCATGAGCTCCACAGGCAAAAATTTCTGCAGGGTTTGGTATATGTCGCCTGGGGATTTCAGGGAAATTGAAAATAACAGTAGATGTCCATAATTTGATTATACATTCCTACAAACATCAGTTTTTTGTAATCCTTATTATGGTAGAAGTAGCTGAAAATGGTTGGATAAAATCAATTATTTTGTTCCCTGTAAGGTCATAAATACTCTGTTCTACACTAATAAGATTTAAAAAAAATTAAGTATGATCATTGCCTGTATAATGACCCAGATATTCTGTTTATTTGCTGAAAGATGTGATCTGAAAGTGATGGAGGGATGGCCCAGTTGGGCCCAGAGAACTTTCTGCTGAAGTATGAAACATAATTACATAATAGGAAGATTCCAGCTGCAAGAACATTAACATTGCAACCCTGTAGACATGTGTTTCATTTATGGATAAACAGAAAATGAAGGTTCCTTTCTCAGAGAAGAAAAGCTAAATTATAATTATGGTATACATTATAATGGAATTGTAACTTCTGCTAATAGAAAGGCAGTTTTAATATAATTTTTGAAGAGAAAATATTCACTTTGCCTTTCCTTACTAATGGCAAAATTGGTATTCTAACAAGCTATTGCTATTTCCCGCCTGCATGGCTAATTCCTTTCCTTCCTTTTGTATCTTCATTTAGGGGCACATGGAGCAGCCACATTTAAACTCCATTTAATATTCTATCATCTCTTCCTTCAGGAAGTGCTGATTCCTTCCTCAGAAACTCCCTGGAAGATGACTGAACCTAGTCAGCATGTGTGGCAACTTGTACCTTTTGCTTTTGTCTTGTGAAAAGTCTTGTCCCCAACAGAGCTTTCATATAATTAGAAGCAATGCAGTGCATTTTGAGAAAGCAGCTGCAGCTTCAAAACATCAGAAAAATAAAAAGCTTGTGGACTTGTTCTCCCAATCTCCTGCCCTTTGAGCCATCTAACCTGAACTTTAACAAAAGACATAATGAGAGGAAATATGTTGTAGGAAGTTGTCCTGCCTGGGTCTTCAGGGTCACGGGAAGGCCGAGATGATTCAAGCACAAGCATGTCCTATTGGACTTCTCCCATCGAAATGCCTTTAGCCAGATATGAAGGGTAAACATGTTGCCCAAAGACTTCCATTAAATGGACAGCTATGTAACTGCTAAAAACATCATCATTAACATGCATAAGCATCATAATTTTTTAAGGAACCTAGTTACGCAGTTATCCCCTGAATCTTACACAAGACTCGAATTTATATGATGCTAACAAGACAGCAGTTTGCAACTGGATTAAAGATTCACAGATTGTCTTCAGGGTACAGTTATATTGCTAGTGTCAATGAAATGGCAGAGCTTCCCAGTATAAAGAGAATTTGTATATCACTATAGCTTATCCTAGAATTAAAGAAGGAAAATAACAATAGCATCATAAAGCATCCATATACTCATATAAAATTGCATTTACATAGCAGGATATACTGGTGTGACTATTTTGATTAAATGTCATTCCCTTAGCTGAAATAGTTATATCGGTATGATCATCCATGTATAGATCAGACTTTGAACAGTAACTACTCCAGACGGTCCCATGAGAGAGAAATGATTAATTTTGGTTCTGGGGAAATAGACTGCCTTGCAGAATAATGCTTAAATATCACACAGTATATTGTCATTTGTTTTATGTAAATAAAATCTTAATAAAAAGTGTAAAAGTTTAAATGACTAACATGGTGACTCATTTTTAGTATGACTTAACATTCCTCACATTCAAACAGTAACAGTGATTATATATGTATACATATAAATTACTCAGGATCTTTAAGAAAAAGGACATTACAGTTTGTATGTACATCAACTGATCTGGAACAGCAGTGTGGGTGTATTATTGACAAAGCTAATGATGCAGATAATATGTACCGTGAAGGTATGAAACTATAAAAAATTATCAGTTGTTATTCTTTTCTACTCAGGCCAGTCCCTGCAAAGGACTGGAATCTAAAGATATTTTTCTAGTCATTTACCCACCTCCATGCGATATTTTATTTGGCCCAAAGGAGTGCTTCCACACCTCATAGCCCAAAGCCAAAACTGCCTTTCATCCCAAAACTTCAAAATTACATTTCCAAAAATGACCAGAGAAAGAATGTAATAAAGAAATCAAAAAAGGCTGGTATAAGGGAGATCTGCCTGCTATCAGGTAACACAAGAGAGTTAGAATTGGTAGACCTTGGTGATGTTGGTCTTGAGAGAGAAAGAAGATATCCAGAAAACAAACTAAGAGAAAAAAAACAGATATCATGGAACATTTCCAGTGATAGCGGCCTGCTAGTGAGCGACAGGACTGCAGAAAGTCGGGACAGCAGGTCCACAGAGATTCTGAAGTCCCGAGAGATTCGTACTGGCTAAGAGAAAAAGTGAAAACATTAAAAGTTACTTACGTTATATTGATGATTAGCCACAGGTTTATAATTGGTGGTTACAGCTTTGTCCAGCTGCTGTGAGAGCCTGACAGGTTTAGAAGATTCTTCTATCTGTAGTCTTCAAAATAGAAGAAAAAGAGAATTAATAAAAGCTTCAGACAAGCACACATACAAATTGAATTCTAAAAATCTGCAAGTACAAACCAGCCCTTATCAAAGGTCAGCTGCAAACAAATAATAAGGTAAAACAAATGCACTTCTCTGAATTAATTTTCCTACTCTATTTTTGCTTGAAAACACCATGGATTATTAGGACATCGTATGTTACAGCAGATACTGCAATACTGAAAACTAAGCAATTTGAAGGGAAGAGAAAACCAAAAACTGCTTTTAAACACAAACTTTATCGCCAAAGCCTGACACTCAGGTGGAAGAGAAGCCCTTGCTCTTCAGTAAAGTCCAAAACCAATCCAAACTAAAAGAAAAAAAAGATCTCCCAGATTACTCAGCTGAGGGCTGAAGAAGCTCTCAATTTACCTCTACAGACTTTCAGACAACAGTGAACATCAGACTTCACGACTGTCTCATATTTTAATGTAAAAAAAAAAAAATCCCTAACCTTTCTTTTGGCATTATAATTCAGCAACAGAGTCCAAGTAACTTTTTGAAGAGCATATTTTAAAAAAAACATGAATACAGACAACTCCATCCAGGTTCAAAACAATGTGCAATCAAGTCTCAACAAAACAGTTAACTAAAGGTGACCCTTACTTAGTCCTACTTTGGAAAGACTATGGGAAGGTCTGAGGTTGAACAAATTTAGCCAAGTTCATCCCTGTGTAATTTAAAGATTACTTACGATGGTTCAGACAGAGTACTCCATTTACTTCAGTTTTAGCACTGAGGAATTACTATTTGAAATGGAGGCGCAATAAACCAGGCTTCAGGAAGCTGCAGGATAATGTCCCTTCAGAGGGAAGGTCTTCATGACACATCCCGTTAATATTTAGATAAAGCTAAATTGTTATGATCAGTGAAGTAATTTTGTTTCCAAAGGCATATTTTATAGGCAGAAGAATCAATTTTCATGAGACGCAATGTAAGACTTTTACAGCAGTAAATGTAATGATGTTTGCTTCTTTGGAAAGAAAAATAAATATGATGACATTAATGCAAATAGTAATGAAATGTTTACTAATGTAAAACACAAATGTGATAAATCAGACAATACTTTAATAAAAAGAGTAGAAATGTTAGAGCTCACTGATTTCTTTTTATTTCAGTAAAAAAACATAACATATCCAAAAACCTATATTTAAATTGACTACACTTGACACTTGAACAACCTAAATAAATCACATCTGAAATAAGTGTTAAATTCAGAAGTAAATTCACTAGCTATAGCAACTGGAAATAAAACCAATCTTTCAAAGCCAGTATCTCTGAACGATACTTGCCAGCAGTTTTTATCTTCTACATAGGTATATATCTGCTTCCTTCTGAATATTTTTAAAGTTGTAATTTGTTTTATAGTTTTAACTATGCTTGAATGACCACTGCCTTGTTTTCTAAATTTGTAAATCAGGAGAAGGTACGTCAATGCCTAAATGTAGCATGTTTTTTCTTAGCTTGAAGGAAAATCGATCTCTGGGTAAATGAGCAGTGAGCTCTTTTTACCACTGCTCTAGCAAATAAAGGTAAAAGTTTTTATCACAAGGGTTTATCTTTTGGCCTTCAATCTAATTAAACAATTTTACACATTTTATTGATTTTGTTACCAAAGGTCTCCCCAATGCTTAACTTTTGCAAAGAGGGAAGCACCGGGCATTACAGGAAAGCTAAATTAATATCTTCTTTCCAAATCTGTGTTTTCCCCCACTTCTTTATTCCTTAATCTCTTTCTCTTTTGGTCTCAACGACATCTTTGTATTTATTTATTTATTTTTATAAAAGCCTTGTTAAATAGTTTGGGTTTAAATTTTTTATCAACTCCTCTTGCAATTCTTCCCCCCTTTTCCTACTGTTTTGCCCTGGGGAGTTTTTGAGTCCTCCATCTAGCAGATTGCATCAATCTTTTGCCTCACTTCTTGCCTCTCACCATTCTCCGTTCAGTAAAGGAAGCAGGCACACATTTCCTGCTAAATCTTTTTGCCCATATTTGCTCTTAGTCATGAAACGGGGGCTCCTGGAGACAAATTAGGCATCCAAATCCACCATGCTCTGAAAGCGAAGGAAAACTGGACAGATTATCTGTCATGAGACCACCAAAATAACCTTCTCTAGACCTTCTGGTCCTCTCCCTTTTCTCTGATTGCTTCCGCTCCTTTCTCTTCTTCTGTTTTTCCCTCCTGCCCTTTCCGCCTGTGTGAGGCAGCCCTTGCGACAGCGGAGGACAGCAGCTGGGCTGCTGCACGTTCTCAGGGAGCACCAGGACACCATGAGCACTACCTGGAAGTGCTAAGCTACAAGCCCTATTTATTTATTTGTAAAGATTTTTCATATATAACACCTATTCATTAATAACGCCTATGCAAGGCATTACGTTTCTCTTCTGACGTGAACCAATGAGGCCTAAGGACCACTCATCCCACAGATACTCTTCACGCCCCAGAGAGCAGCAGTGGCTCTCACAAAGCCGAACGGAGCAGCTGTGCCAGATTAAGACCCCAGCCAGAGCACTAAAAATGTGGATTGAACACCTCAGACTGTTCTCAGAAGGAAGAGCTTTTTGATGGCTATGGCAAAACCCCTCCATCGTCTTAATAAATTAGAAATTTTAAACAGACACATAATTGAGATCTCTTCAGCCTAGAGTTTGTCATGAAATTCGGACCACTGAATGTTAAAGGTCTCTGCTTGTTCTGGCATTTTAAAATTAAAATGCAGGAAATCTCATTGCCCATTTCAGTGCAATTTCCATAAATTAATCTTTTTTGCATAAAAGAACATCAGCAATTTTTTCTTAACACTTTTTACTCAAAAAGACTTGCTATGCATGATATGCATCCAGTTTTTTTTTATTGTAACCTATAAACTGCTAATTTCCAAAACGGTAGTCAAGAAAATGTGTAGGAGAATTAATACATTTATGAGAGACCTTCACAGGCTGATGACAGTGAAGTTCACCACAACACAATGCTGCAAGCAAAGCAAAACTTCTTGCCTGATTAGGAAGAAGGATGGAAGCCCACCGAATGGAAATGGAAATCTAAGTTTGTTCGTGAGATGCCAGAAAACTTCAGAAAGGTCTACAGGCACCAACTAACAGAAATTTATCAGCTATAAACGTATGCATCTCTGATGGAGATATCAAAGATATCAGTGCTGTAATTTAAGATTTCTCCTATCTGCCAAAAGTTTCCAAACTACGATCTATGGATCTCAGACAGTCTTTAGAAAACTGGCTAACAGTACAGTGAGAACTTCTCTTCCTGTTCCTAACTGATAAATTGCCGTAGAAAGAACTAAAAATATATTACATCCTGGTATTACTTTTTAATGGAAGCAATTACAGCAGTTGCCACATGACAATATGGAAATCTAAACGGGAGGCACAGTGGCTCAGGAGGCAAACCTTGCTATTAATATGCATTTATTCTATGCATGCACCTTGCTCCTCTTCTCCCTAATGGCTGCGCTTCTCATTTACATTTTCTGAAGTTTCCAGACCCACCGGGAGACTGACAGACCCTGAGATTGCTTTCCTTCCACAGGATTTCCATGCTGAATAACGGTCACGTAATCATGTTTGGAGCAGCCTCCACAGTCGGACTCCCCAGAATGCACAAATACAAACAAGCAAAGGGCATGACAAATGAGGTGCATACCCCCAAATCAGCAAATTTTTACTCTGTGGATGAAGCATGAAAATTTCCTTAGTGTATTACAGGGTAAAAATGAATAGCCTGCAATCATTTTACCCAGATTATTTGTTGGTACCAACACTATTTGCAGTGCAAATATGGTGTGGAGTTTTTCAAAAACCTGCCATAATTCTCCTATATTCCCAAAGTAGTATGTTGGGGGAATACAATTGTCTTTTTAAACTTGTAGAGCTGTTGCTTAAAAAGTTAACAAAATATATATTTACGTATTCTAGTAGTTACACACTCCAAAATTTACAACAAAAGCCACATACTTGGCATTATATCAGCCTGTTAGACTGATGCTTTAAAATGATACAGATATAATTACTTTAAAAAGCAATATTAAACCAAAATACTATGAAGCTTATACATAAAAATAAAGATTTTATACAGGTTTTTCTCAGAGTGGCTCTGCTGAATCTTAATTGAAACTGCTGGTAGGAATAAAAAAAAAAAACAATAGACATTCTGAGTCACTGCTGACACTGATTTAAAGGAGCAATGGCTTTTTACCCTATTACTCTTTATTATGACTGCCACGAATGTGACAGTTAAAAGCCTTAGTTATGGATCAGAACTGTACAGAAGTCTCCAAGGATTTAAATTCTCCACGACTCTTGTTGAAATAGCTAGCACTACAGTTCATGCTAATATCTGGCCTGAAAAACATTAACAGAATGCAGACTTTCTCCAAAACTGCCAATAAATTAACAACATGAAACAGCCACCAGCTTGTACACTGTAGTTTTCTCTTCCACCCCCAAGATCAAATATAGCTCCTCTGCCCTGAAATACAGCAAATAACCAGCATGGCATCAAATCCACTACAGTCATTCCCCAGTAAAATATATTTTATACCGCAATCTTGGTTTGTCATTGTGACTACAGTTGAAAAAGGGAAAAATAAACATTGAAGAAGGTTAGAAATAATTGTACAGTACTTGTCAACATGCAGCAGACTCATAAGAAGAGACAGTTGAAGGCAATATGCACATTCCTATGAAGAGATGCTCACTGGCTTTTAAAGATATTAATCTTCCAGCAACGAAAAGTAAAACCAAGAGCTTGAGACTAGATGATTTCCTCTATCACAAAACAAGAGTTTCAAAGATTGGAAGCAGGTATTAATCAGAAATGTTGCTAGAGCTTGAATTCTTGACATTTCCGAAGAAACTGTCATAAAGACAGGACTGAAAAGCTTTACTATCTTTTTGTGCTTGGTTTTATTTATACAGGGCCCCAGTAGATAAGGACCCAGCCTTACTGATGCAAAAAAGCAAAGGTTGATCTGCTTCTCTCTCCGTGCAACATCACACCACAAAGCACACTGTCATCTCACCTGAAAAGAGTAGGTCTGCAGCCCAAAGCTTTGGAGGGGTGGAAACACAAACTCTCAAACTCTGCACAATTCTGCAATGTTTTTTTTGACTCCTCACAGAAGTTCCCAGCACCATACCAGAGGACCGAACACCAAGGAACAATGCTCTTTTAGTCCCCTACTCAATAATTTTGCATTTGAACCACACACAGGCTGCATTAAATGATGTTTCAGGATACCTGGCGAGAGTAACAAAGTTTTTTTCTTTGCCTTTGAATTCTGCTAAGCGGCCCAGGCATGAGAGAGGCAGGTATGCAGCTTCTTTTTCCTGCAAAATCACTTCCAAAACAAGCTATTAAATTAAATAATATTTGTAATAGTATAGCTTCACACCTGCTCCTCTCGTGCTTATTTGGACTACCACATCTTGCTTAGGCTCTTGTAGCATCTTTTCTAACTTTTTTCCTAAGCAAGAGTATAAATTATATAACAAATGAGCTGATGATAGAGATGAACACTCCTAAGAGATGCTGAAACCTCCTCAAGTTTTCATAATTCAGGGATAACTGAGGGAACTCAGCACCTTGCTGGGCACATCCTACTAAAACAACTCTATGAAACAGCCCAACCACAAACTGCATAGGAAATTACAAGAATGACTTTGAATGTGAAAATGCAGATTAACTGCAGATTAATAATCATGACAACCTGTTGCTGAAGTACAAAGCATTTCGTCTATGTTATGAAATGTTAAAACTAGCAACATGCAAATTAAGCAAGTTTTGTTTTGCTGCAGAAGAAAAGTCCTATTGTCTCATGTTAAATGGAAGTGGATTAATTTTAGCCCATTGTACAGGTGATTCTAACAGTGTCTTTCTGACAGTGAATGTTACCCCAGCACACACACTAAGTCGAAGCAAGTGAATGCATCTCTAGTTATAAGGAATAGGGGCAGGAAGACACAAGCTGAACGGAAATGGCATGAAGTGCATTTGCCAGCATTAAATAACCAAATGTTTCAGATTACTACTATAGAATATTATTTGTAACTAATTTAAGTCCTGAAATCCTGGTATTTCAAGGAAAGTGCTGCAATTACTTTGGGTTCAGGAAATCTATTAGTTTTTTCTGAAGTTGGCATCTTGTGTATGTTGAAGGCTGAGCAATGAATCATTTGAATATACGGTACGTTCAGATCTAATATAGAGACAAGCACCATAGTCATAACTGATAACTCCAATTCTATATATTTTTCTCTGATATAACACAAGAGACGAAATGAATGACAATTCAACAATAAGGAACAATTACTTATGTATTTTATTTTCCAGTTTGATAAAATGGGAGTAATTGATTAAAACCACTAAAATCCCATTTTCCTCTCCAAGTTTAGTGTTGCAAAATACTAAAAGGATTCAAATCCTTTAGGGTGGAGAAGGTGAAGATAACTAATGTAAAAATAACACCGACTTAAGCATTCTAGGAGTGACATAGTTGAACGATAACATTCCCTAGTGTTATTCACTTAAGTGATGCCCTAGTGCAGCCAACATGAAGAAAATTATGGGATCTGCTTGGCATCACGGATAGGTTTAATCAAGCTCACATGTGTCTAATGGACACTTCTATAGAAGCGATCTGATGCTAATGGACTCAGGCTCTGGCAGTGACTGGCCCATATTGGGGACATGGTGGAGGTTTGTTATTCAAGGGTGAGATTGAAAAGGAATTGTATTTCAGAGATATCTTTTATGCAGTGTGACCATTCACCTTTGCGAAGCAAGGCAGCCACACGGTAACTCTATATTTTCCTTGCCCTTCTAGGGGGGCTTGAGCCAATCCAGCATAGTCCCTGAGCAGGATGAAAAGCTCCTTACACAGTCACCATGCTGTGCCTCTACGGAAAGGCCAATCACAGTTAATCAAACTTACTGCAAAGAAACTAACATTTTCTTGTTACAGTTCACATATATTGGAAGAACAGAGAATTTTTTCAGTTCTGCAGTTGTTGTCAGGATTTTGCAGTCCTTTCCATACTGCAGTCATCATATTCAATCACTTAGTGCCCAGAAGGCAAACGAAACCTCCTCCATTGGCTTCTACTGTATTTTCAATGTTTTCTTATTAGCACGCACAACGCAAATGTCTCTGTTCTGTCCAGTTTTCAATCTGACACAAATCCCAACACAAGTGAAAAGATCAAATTCAAGAACAAACAAAAACAGAGTGAGAAGGAACAATCTTCTCCGAGACCCTAACCAGGGTGCAGGTGCATCAACGCAAGCTCCATTATATACAGCGCTCGTATACAGAGCAGCTCATCTTGATTTCTAAGTGGGTAAAACTGCAAGATACAGGCATATCTATACCTGGGTAGCTACACTTGTGGCTCATTCCCATGACAAAAAAAAAATCTAAAACTAGGTTTAAAATAAGATCTGAAAGTATTTTTGTGTTGTCTGGTGCATGCAGCCTATCTTAAGCAGGCACATGAGACAAGGCATAAAGCTGGCAGAGTTACAAGAAGAAAAGATTAGGCAGAATGTCAGAAGAAATCAGAACAAAGGTAAAATTTAGGATAGACCTCTGAAGAGCCATAAAAATATACATGAAGCACTTCTGTTTTTCATGGAAAAGAGATCAGAAGGCAGCACAGAAATCGGAAGAGAAGTACGGCCAAATAGGAATCGTAGGACAGGAAAAGGATTTGGGTCGACATATTCTGGAAAAATATGCTGAAAAGTCCCAGTTGCCTTTGGATTTTTTCAGTTAAGGTTTTCATGTAGGAAGGATCCATCTAACCAAACACAGGCCTCCACCTCTGAATCATCCTACATTTTCTTTACAGCAATCTGTACAACACACGCAGATGTCTGTATCTTAAATGTGGGTAGGAATGAATACACAGTGAAATAGCTTCCTTGCCTGGAAGCACCAGGTAACTCACAAGACCATTACTAATACTACAGAAGGTAAAGACTCAAGATCTAGGAAAAGTGAATCATTAGCCATCTAAGTAGGACAGAAGTAGTACAGTCCTTTAATTTTAACACAAAGATTAGCCTCTTGGATTAAAACCAGATAAACTCCTTTAGAAAGAATCACATACAATTTTAACTGCATACATACAACGCTAAATACATGTTTTTGACCAAGTTTTTGAAACACTGTTGACAAAATTCAGGCTGCTAAGCAAAGACGGTGTGAGTTGAAGCCATGACAGAAAGGGTTGAACCCTGCCAACGCTGAGCACTTGAGTTTTGATCTAGGCAAGAAGTCATGCATGTGCCCGCAACAGGTTGACAAGATTTTGAACAGGAAAGAGGGACAAGCCATCTTTAAAGTTGAGCACTGCTCCTACCTCCACACCGTGTTATATACACACCTTCCTGAACATGACCAATTTGGCATCCTGGTCTCATCCAGACATCAGGGACTATTAAACAGATGTTTTGGTAGGGCGCTGCAGCTCAGCGCAGATGGCTGGGAAGAGCGGGCACACAGCAGAAAAAAAGCTTAGAGGAAAGCCTGTGATCTGAGCAGCTCTTGCTCTTTTCTTCTATGGGGTTGATGGGCAACCATGGTGGGGACCTGCCTCCAGCAAATGTCAGGGGCTGCTCTTCGCCGTGCCTCAATGAGCAGCGACTGCGTTATGCGACGTTGGCCTTCCCAGATAAGGTAAGCTAGGGAGACTTTCTCTGGGGCCACTGGTCAAGGTCCTGTATTTTAGGTCTATCTTGGTTATCCTGCCATGCCCACTCTCCCACCAACCTGCCTGTGTTGCAGTGAGTGTGCCTGTTCTCAGCAGCTTGCACAACTGAGCTATAAATTATTTCCTGTTTAAGAAAAACTTCAGCTTGAATAATTTCTTTGATAATGTAAACCAATTAGTTCCGATATTATACTTGGATGCATGACTAGATAAGAGGGAAGAAAAAATCTGACCTGCTAATGTAAAAAGCAGGACAAAACAGATCTTTAAAAATGAAGTTACGTTCAGTATTTATATATTTTAAGGACAGAAATGACCATTATAGTTATCAAATGATAATCTAAATTTTGCTCCTGTGTACCACTGACTGAAGAGTATTCAGTGATAGTTCAAGCTCATAATTTCAATTTTATTGTGCTGTGTCATTTATAGAAAAACATCCTGTCATGATTCAAGAAAACACAAATGAAGAATCACCATATGCCCATGCCTTTCTTATTGTATTTTTTAAAGCCTCCTTTCCCACTTCAGTTTTCAAAGATGCAGTCTCCTTTCCTGCTTCCATCTTCCTTAGTCCTCAGATTGCTCTGTAACTAATGTGTCTTTCTATTTGTTAGATATTATTTCAAACAACTTAGATTTTAGAAGAGAAATTTTAAATTCTCAACTATTAATTATTTCTAAAATTAAAACGAAAAATCCCAGTCTCAAAAATCATAAAATACATATTTTCTTGCCAAAAGTAATCTGCGGTGCTTGCTGTTACTTTGAAAACAATGGTACAAATAATAGGGACTGCTAAGTTTAGTCAACAAAAACCAAACATTTCTTGTCAGTGTCTGCAGATCCAGAAATAGTGTAATATTTTGCTATGGTTAACAAGAAAGGAGAACCTTAGGAAGGAGTATCCTAGACAGAAAAGCCACATCTTTACCAAATACTGAAAAGCCTAGGCCTTGAAGTATTGGTGAAAAGGTGGATGACTTACAGGCTCAGCCAATTTGCTCTGCACTTCTTTTGATGAAGTTGCTCATGCGGCTAAAGATAAGCTGTGAAGAAAGAGGCAGGCTGTTGGCTACAAGTCCCAAAATGAAAATAAAATCTACAGCACCTCTGCTAACTCTCCTCGACGTCTCAGGCTGAACTCGTCGAGTGGTACCGACTCTCTCCCAAAACATCTTTAGGGAATTACAGCTGCCAGCACCGTGCCTCCAGCTCTGCACTTCCATCTCACCGTCTCCACTTTGCAGCTACCTCCCGGCATCCCCAATAGCTCTGCAAACAGCAACAGCAGCTGCTTCCCTTGTGGATCTTCCCATTGAAATTTACTGTAAAGAATTTAACAGTTTGTGGCAATCTAGGAAACATTTGGAATATTTCCCCAGAAAACCTAGCTGGCTCAGACTTACGGTTTTCCTCTGCCTCTCCCTTTCTCAGCCTGGAGACCCAAAACACCAGAGAGCGGAAGGCCTTTCTGAGGACATCCACCTCCCCGCCATTAAAATAAACTTGGAAGCAACCAGCAAAAGATTGCTGCAAAGGGCATTAAAATGTGACTGCTTACAGAAAGCACTGTGCAGGCACATGTGTTAATGTGTCAATGACTGTATGTTGTCGCCCTAGCTTAAAAGCTAATCTTGCAAGTTCATCTACTGTTCAATAGCTTAGGCACACGCTCACGCTGAACTGCTGGCTTAACCCACCCAACACTCTCTCCAGCAAGCAAAGAGAACTGACTTGGTTGTAAGTGAACTCTGGATCCATACTTAATACAAACCAAATCAGCATTAAGTTAAAGAGAAAAGCTGTGTAGGCTCAGCAACTTCAGGAATGCTACACTATAAACAACAGAGCAGACACACAAAGGAAAAGAGACCCGTTCTTCTCCTTAGTCCATGTGAAAAAGCAGTCTTGTTTATGCTCCAGCTGGAAAACTTATCAGTTTCTCCTGCTAGCTGAAGAAACAAAGAAACCTAACACAGTGAGTCAAGGAGCCGGCTGAAAGATGTATCTGTCAAAGTAGAAAACATTTTTTTTTATGTTTGATCATCATTCTTTCAGCCAGCTGTATTCCCTTTGCCAGCTGTACAGCACTCAACAGCTGTGCTGTATTTGTTCAAGTAGTTTAATTATATTTTATCTCCTCTTATTTTGCAAAACAAGAGGTTTCCCAGCTCAGCCCCCCAATACATTACACACCTGCCCACCCCAAACCAGAAAACACCGCCACAACACTATCAAGCCGCGGGTTAGGAGGGGACGGTGCTCCCACAGCAGAGCGAAGGGCTGCACGAGGCCGGGGGCAGGCGATGGCCCCGCGGGGGGAGCCCCTGCTCCGGAGCCCAAGGGCTGTGTCCCTGGGGACCGCATGGCCGGGAGGCAATGCCATTGGGGAGAGCCCCAGCTCCAGGCACCTTCACCCAAGTCTGTTCTTTGAAAGGCTGCTGCAGCGGGAAAACTTCGGTTTCGTGCTCATTTTCTTTAAAAGTTGTCTTTGCTTTTGTGCATCATCTCTGGGGCTTAAGGCGCTAGTCCAGGCGTATGGTCACTAGCCACTGATAAGAGCCCTTGCTCAGGATTTTGACAATACCTTCAGGATTTGTATGGGGTGACTCAAGACTCGGCTTCAAGCTCTGCTACAACTTTAAGCAAACAATTCTTTCTCGCAGTCATTAGAAAAAAGAAACCTTTCCAATACATTCTTCAGTTAAAAACACACTGATGACCAGAAGGCAGAACCAAGAGATGGCTATGTTTTGAAGCAACTGAGCACAGACGTGTAAGATTTCATTTTGAATTTTAAAAATGTATTTTTAAAACTAACCAGGCCTTTATTTTGGAAAATAAAACCATAACCTTGGGTAGCTCTGAATATTCTCTTTTGAATGTTCCCAGGAGAGCTTATTTGTTAAAAAATAAATGTAGCCCCCTGCACCTCTGAGTTCTGCTACATTAATATTCTCCTCTTAATTGGAGACTTTCAGGAGAGTGTCTGTAACTTGTGAATAGGAGAAAACTCACCCAGGCTTTGTGAAGCACTACTTATTCTGTTATTAAATAACCCCCCCCAAAGATTTGATTAGAGATTCACCTGGCATGACAAATTCCCAAACCAGTTAGTGGCTGAGGCACAAATGTTGTCTAGCTTCCCTAACAGGAAGCTATGTAATTGGGTTTGTCCATAAGATCTGTGTCAAAGACGTCTCCATGCACATGTAATTTAGTTGAGTAAGTCCTCCACAGAAACACAGCTTCAAAGAAGCTTCAGGACTTTATATTTTAAAGCCTGCCCTGAATAACTTTTCTTAATGACATTTATGGCTGCAATTAAAAAATATATATACAGGAAGAGATGTTTTACACAAGTTTCATTAGTTTGTCATAAAAACTCACAGAATCAAATTTGACAATCAGTTATCTGAACATGAAATTTAATATACTGTAAAACTTCTTTTTGAGAAAAATCAGAATAAAGTTTGCCAAAAACTTCTACAAAGTGTCTTGAGATTAAGAGATTTTGTGAGCTGCAGAATTTTTACAAACATTTAACACCAATGTGGCAAATACTCTGCACTGAACAAGACCCTAACTAGATGTCTGCATCCACTGTTATAGCAGTAAACACAGGTCAGCTCACAGTGACGTGACTGGCTGGGTATGCGTGCTCTTTCAAATGGCATACACTGTACGTTTTGGGGGGCAATCATTTTATATCACATATACTTACCACTCATCAACAAAACAATCTTTATTTTCCCAGCTCATACATTTCCTAGTAAGTCCCGTTCTTTTTCCACATTTCTACCACCCTCCAGTATGTTTTTCTTGCACATTCATTACTGGTTTTGTACAAAAACAAAGTTAAGAGCATCCCAAGGAGAAGGGGGAAGACAAACCATCTTTTGTGAAAGTCACAACATTTGACAGCTTTGGAGTTGGTGGACAGGGTTTAAATTGCCTGGGAGCAGAAGAATTTTTAAATGCTACCCCTAAGCCTTCAGGAGTTAAGGACCCTCCAGAGAAAAAAACTGGGAAAAGGAATCACTTAAGAGAAACAAACTGATGTAGCAAATATTTCCTTCTGAAATGCTGAGAATAGTACAGCAATCACTCAGAAATGTAGGAAGCCTAACAGGTTTCTTCCAAATCGACACACTTATATCAGGTTATTTCTGCAATATTTTTCAGAGTACTTGCTCTACTCCACCACACACTTTAATTTTATTAACGTCACAAGACTTTGGAGATTCTCACATCCTTCAGTGCAGAAGGAAATGGAATATAAATTACCTATCACTTTCCATCTTTATTGCTTGCAACATCTGGGGCTGCAAGCATTTTGTTTTTGTCATAAGCGGGGAGAAGAAAGCTGTCACCGCTAGCATGTTTCTTAAGCTATACAGAGAGTCAAGACTTCTATGGCAATTTGTCATTTTGTCCCAAGTAGCTTCTGTTTTAGGGGCTGCAGAATCGGACTGAATTGGAGGAGACAGATACCGTATATTGTATTCTTTTCTGCATTTGGCTTAGCAAAAACAGAACACAAACAGCTGTTGCTGGTTATGGTCTTGATTATTTTAGGAAAGCCCTCCATTCTGAAAAAAAACAGGAAACTTTTTTACAATGGGAAAAATGCCAATTTAAGAGAATTTCTGTTCTAATTAATTTGAAATTCCTCTCTGCTTCCCAAATTAGGAAAGTAATTTGCCATCGTTTCTTCTCAAGTGTAAATTTTGCTAATGGATGCATGAAAACCAGGTTTGCAAAAAGGACGGGCAGTACACAGTTTTAAATAGAAAAAAATAATGAAAAGCAATAAGCAAACACCAAATCACAAAGAACATAGTTTTGTGGATTTAAACCACACGCCTTTACAATAGGGTATTCTGGTACGTGATACCCAGTGTAACACATGAAATAAACACCTTTCTGTAGCGAAACACAAGCAACCTGGAATGGGACTTTTCCCATTGCACATGTTCCATGACAGATGGCTACTGGAGTGGTATTTGCTGCAAACCAGATTAAATCAGTTTTAGAAACTGAATTCCATTGATAAACAGATTGCACCATCTGCTTCTACTAATGCACATTAAAGAATGTGTATTTTCCATATCTACATATTTACGCCATAATCCAAAGACTACAAGAGAAATAGGTGTAGCTTAGCTACCTAGCTTAGGCTAGGTATAGCTTGGAATGACTGAAGAGCATTCCCATTTGCGGATTTCAAGGGTGTAGATGAAAAAGCTGTTAGGTTATGTGAAGGCCATGTAATGAAGTAATGAAACAAAATTGAGCAAAAGAAAACTGGAGATATTACCAGATACTGCGGTGATGAGAGAACAACAAATGCAAAAAGCATAGATGTAATAAAGTTTCTTATTGATAACATGCGGAAAAAGAGAGAGAAAGTCTCCCAACTGAAGTGTTAAGTAGAGCTGGCTGGAAATCCGAATTTTTATCGCATGATTTTTGTGTTTTCAGGAAAAAAAAAAAATCTTGAATCAGAAGGTAAGCCAACATTTAAAATTTTCATGGAACAGAAATACTTCAAAAATTTGTTTTGGAAACCCAAACATGATGCTCCCAAAACAAAATATGCTTTCCCAGTATCCTCAGCAGCAGCTGACTGAAATTAATGCAATTCCTGTCATCTCACAACTGCTATTTCAGAGGTTTGCTGTAGTGACAAAAAAGAGAAAATGTATCCTAGCCTGCAGCCAGCACCTGCCATGGTTGCTGGCGTGGCTTGTCTCTGGCGGTCCAGCTGCGTGAGCTGCCCTGAAATCCCAGGGCCTGGCGGCTTCTCCAGATACCGATTGTCAGGGCAGTCGGCCCAAAGAATTCAGAAATCCTGATAACTCCTACATAGAAACTCATCTTACAGGCAGCCAAATAGCCAGGCTGACACACTGGTTTGGAACTCACCTGATCTGCAAGCTTTGAAAAACGAATCTGAACGAAATGCTTGAGAGGCCAGGGTGAGATTTCAACATTACTGTTCTGTTCATTCTCACTAGTGAGGATGCTGTAGTCTAAGGTCAGTAAAATACTACAATTAATTAAATGGTCTTTCACTGAAAGATGGCAGTCATCTTCGTAAGCACAGTATAGGAAACAAGAACAAAACACTATTATGCCCCACTATAAATTCGTAGTGCACCTGAATGATTAGTACAGTTCTGGCTCCCCTTTCCAAATAGGATATGAAGGGATGGAGATGAAGAGGGATGAAGAGATGGCTGAGGTCTATAAACTCATTTGACCCATGAAGAGAGTAAATAGGGAACAATTGCACTGTGTGAATATCAGAACTAGCAGGCATTAAATAAAACTAGAAGATACAGAAATTCAAAGGAAATACCGGAAAGGAGTTCTTCACACAACTTGTAAATAAACCATGGAACTCCTTGCTGCAGGATGTTACAGATGCTAAAAACACCTATGGGTTCAAAAGGATAAACTCCTGAAATTATTAAGGGCTATTAAACACCAAGACACCTCAACATTTCTTGAGGTACAAACTACTGGAGACTCAGAGATTACGCTGAGGAAGTATCCGCAAGCACTTGCCCTGTTCTAAGAGTCTTCTCTAAGTTCCCCTTTATTGGTAACTCTTGGTGACTGGGTACTTGGTGAGATGGGCTTTTGCTTTGACCTAGCAGAGTCATTCTTAAATTCAGGCCTTTTACATGGTATATCTAGTCACAGGACCAGCATAAAACATGCTGGATTTGCCAGGAAAATGGGAGAGACTGGGCACTCCCTCCTTCCCTTGAGCAGCGCAAGGGCATGAGGTATGTACTCTGGATCACATAAAAGTCTGTCTACCCTTTGAAACTGCCGCATAGCTACATTCAAGTCTGTAAGAAAGAGATGAATATGTGGATGTGCTAAGTGCTTCTTTCAGCTAAACAAAACTGGCAACCCAGCGAGAGGAAATGTCCAAGACATTGTTGTGATTTCTTCTCATTCAGTTGAAATGACAGTCCTGAGAAATGTTAATTACTGCGACAGTAAATCAAATATCATAAACTGCTATAATAGGTTAGAAAAAAAGAATTTTAATGTCATTCCAAATATGTGGTAGGTTTAATTAGCTTCTACGCAAAGGTACCTTTTAACAGAAGGGCAGGATCCAATACAGGGATACAAAGGCATATATTGTAACCCTATTGTTGGAAATAAAGAGAAGAAAAATTAAAAGGGAGACTTTATGAGGGAAGAAGAATCACATATGACCCATATAGAGAGAAAAAAATGAGAACCAGGTTTTGCATGAGGCTTGAAAATGAACTAGAAATTCACAGAAATTCTGTTTATGCAGAGGAACACCACCATTTCACTCCCCAAAGCTGAGCTGGTCAGCTCCTCCGTACATGTGTTTCCCCACTTGAAAGTATGGCATAAAACTGACTCTTTAAAATACAATGCCCTTCATGACCCTTGGGTCAGAAACATCTTACAGAGTATCAGTGACCCCCACTGGGCCATGCCTCGGATATGCGAACAGACAGATGTACCTCTTCTGAATAAACTGCAGGCTGAACAGGTAAGCCAAACATAGGTAGAAAAGCAAAAAAAAAGGAAACATTTATTGCTGCTGGAAAATGAAATTACAGAGAATTTAAACTACTTGCTCAAGATGGACATCCACAACCAGGCTGGATATGATATGATAGAAAAGAATGAAACAGAAGTAAAAAGTGTTTGGAAGTGACTATATTTAGGTAGGATAAAGTAACATACTCATGATCTGATCAATACAAAGAGAGTCTCAAGAAGAGAAGCCTATGTACCTGTAGAGGCACACATGTAGCTTCAGATAGGCTAATTTCCTAAAGCTAGAGAAAATAAACAAGAAAAATACAGAGAGAAAAATGTTACAGAAAATCAGGAGGTTTTTAGGAAGAATTTTTTAAATAATCAAGAAGACACAATTCCATAAAAAAGGAGACTTTCTGCCAATAGGAGCAATGGCACAATATGGAGGAAAAAGGGTATCCAGCAAGAGGAGAGAGAGGGCAAACAGAATGCAATCCTAAGTTATTAATTTTCTGTACTTCACACAGGCAACAAGGGAGAGCAGATAGACTTTTGTTCCTATATTAGGGGTTCTTAGCAGAAACGGATCCATTTGTAGGATAGAGAGAGTGAAGCTGCTATTACCCTTTAAACTCCATCCAGAAGTCAAAACAGAGCATCCTGAAGCTATTCCAACGAGGAACAGAAATTGCTGATGGAGTCAAACTTATTTCTTCCTCGTAATCTTGCTTTTTTAAGAAAAATGTATACAGTGGCATTTTCCTTGGACCGGCTACTAGCTGCTTGCTTTGAGTCATTTACTCCAACGGAGTTGTTTCCGAAAGGTTCCTATCTACTACAGCCAGAAACTATGCTTGAACAAGATGCTTCTCATGTCAACTGGCTTTTGTATAACCAAACCATCCAAACCTGACTTTTCTTTCCCTTATTTACTAATATTGCCATGAACTGGAAGTACTTCTATGTCTTCCAAAACCTTCAACACTTCATTTTTTTCCTTTTAAATTAGGAAGCATTCTGAGCAAAACCAAACTCTCTCTGTCTCTCTCTCTCTCTTTTTTTTTTTTAAATAGGAAAGATGCCGATTCTTTGATTGGAAACTACTGATTTCTCTTTACAGAGGGCAATCCGGGAGTGTGTGATAATTGTCTGATCTCCGAGAGCTCAGCTCAGATGACTGTTTCGAGCCTCAATTCATATTACAGAGGACTCCCAAAGCACATTCAAAACCAAAGACAAAGGCAGGTTCAATTTATTTTATTCAGACAGTAACCAAGTCCAGGGCACTTGCTTGTGCTCAAGGTGATTAATGAAGGGAAAAGACATAACTGCCAAGCCAGCCTGAGAAGCCAGGTTATCTGAGGAGCACTTCGGGCTACAGAGAAACTCTTAATCATCCTGAATGCGGTGTTACAGAATGGGTGGCCTCAATCTTGCATTTTGTTTCAGGGGAAAAAATAAAATAAAATAAAATAAAATAAACACAACAGCAATATCTTATTTGCTTGCACAGTAGAGGCAGGTCAGTGAGAAAAGCCAGAAATATTATATGACCACAAAATACAGTTAAGACACAAGATTCTGCATCATGATTAAAGGTTACATTTAATAGCTGTGGCAGTCGATGGGAGTCTTCCTGCTTGATTTGTTAGGTTTTAGGGATCAGGCCCTAAAAGCTCCTAATAACCGCTTGGTTGATGTAACATGTCATGACACAGCAGCTAATTCAAAATGTCACTTAATTTTTGCCTCTTAAATTTTGCCACATAGATGTCTTGTACAAGAGTCACTTTTTATATAAACACACAAATACATCAAAAAAGCCTATATAAACATCAAAGCTGACTGCTTAACAAGATTTCTTCCTTGCTTCCAAAAGAGACACAGATCTTTCTGAACTTAGTAAGTGCTTGCACGCTTGCTTTCTAGCAATCTTTCATGCATACCTACTTTGCATTTACCATGTTTCCTAAATCCTTAATTTGAACTCTCTATTTATTCTTTTATTAAAATGATTGTGTATGAAGTATTTGGACAAATTTATTTGGACAAATTTATTGTTTCTGGATTATATGTAGGACACTTGGGCTTCACTCATTAGTTTCTGAAATTCATCTACCTATAAACTACGTAACTCCAAGTTAGTTCATGCAAAATCAGGCACATCCTTGTTTTCATTATTCATGTTTACTTCTGTAATATTCACACAGTGCCAATCATACAACTGTCTCTGTGCAGACTGGAACACATCACCAATCACATATGTTTAATTTGGTTGTATTCCTCTACATAAGAAAACGTTGTTTTCAAGTGCCTTGTTCCATCCTCATTACCCAAATGTTCAGGGACCAAGAAATCACTACAGTATATAAAGTCATTTGAATTTACTGACCCTTTCAGAAAATAAAAACAGAAGTGAAATATGTATTATATTTATTGTGTGCATCTACATCTAAAACATACCATCCTGGATTCCCTGAAGCTGGCAACATTATATCTATGATTCCCTACATACTGTATTACAATTTGCTGTTTAATTATAATTAAAAATATCATTTGTCTCTATTTTATCTATTTGAAGTTTGAAATCTTTGTCGGGAAACAGTAGCAATAGATCAGTTCGTAATTCATCTGCTCTTCTCTCATCAGTTCAGATGAACAACTGCAGCCTTGCTTAGTCCAAGCAGCTTTCGCAAATCATATTTTGCTTAATAGATCTTAATTTCCAGTATATACACAGAAGAGACAATACAATCCAATTTATTTCCTCATACCTTTACCTAATCCTCCTTTTTGCCAGAATCTATACTTTAATAAATTATATGCTTAAGTAATTAAAGCATGTGAAACTGCTCTTCCAGTTATACTATATATATTTTTAAGTGTGAAGTACTGCATAATAGAAAATAACTTCTTAAGTTTCAAGACCAAAGTAATGAAACAAATGCATACTGCATATCACTTCCTAGCCTAACATTTCATTTACATATAACTAATGAAAATAAAAAAAATAATCCTAGCTACTGCATAATTAATAAACATCCTTCTTAGCAGAATGCATACTAATAACCACAGAACATTTAACTTTAATTTTTTTGAAAACAACAGAAGGATATAATAATCAGTAATTCTTTCTGTGCCACACCATGCAACTCTAAGTGCTTTAGGACAAAGGGAAAAGATATGTTTTTATATTTGTAACAAAATGGCTTAAACCTGAAAGAACTATTTTGCTAGACTTGCCCTTGTTAAGGCGCTGCAGGATAGTGTATTTTGTGGGAAGCATCTTCCCACTGAGAATGAAGGGGCACTACATTGGATATTTATCTACTGTTACAAAAAAAAGCTAAAAGGAGTTTGAAAAAAAGAAAAAAAGAAATAGCAATAAAAACAGTTTTAATAATCTGCCATTCAGATTGTGTGGTCTAGTGTGAGTTAATAAAACCTACATCATCACTCCTACTCCACTACACGCATAGCTAAGCTGTAGATGTTTCTCCTCAAGCTACCCAGAGTTTCTTTCCTGGTCTATATTACAATAATAAAGTGTATTTTATATTGACTTTGATTTGG
This sequence comes from Apteryx mantelli, assembly GCF_036417845.1. Classification (NCBI taxonomy): domain Eukaryota; kingdom Metazoa; phylum Chordata; class Aves; order Apterygiformes; family Apterygidae; genus Apteryx; species Apteryx mantelli. The sequence continues at coordinate 34,266,528 of NC_089978.1, forward strand.
GGTAGAAAAATAGGGAAAAAGGTTTTAAGCATAAATTTTGCTTCTGGTACATGGTTAAAAGTGAAGGCAGATGCTTTCATTCTTCAACAACTTAATAGAATATATTTGAATGATTCAGTTTCACAGGATGTGTGAATATAAACCCTCCAGGGATTTAATTAGCTGTATTTTATCATAAATTGCATTCCCATAGACAGATGCTGCTACTACATCATGCTGATAATAACAAAGACCAACCGACACTTAAGACAACAACTGAAATGTGTTTTTCTGAAGACATTAGGTACAGTAAAAGAATCGTTAAATAGTGCTGATTTAAAGTACTGTTGGTTTTCTCAGTTGGTTTACCATACCCATTTGCAGGACAGTTTATTTTACACAGTATAAACAAATTAGTCTTCTTTAGTGTCATGAAGTTATATATTTTGCTAATCTAAAAATAGCTTTTTTGACTTCTCATACCAAAAATAATGTGCATGAAAATTCTTAGTTTACTGTATCCATAGTTGTGCTTTAAGAGAACCTACATAAACACCCACTTATCTGAAAACCATCATTTTGATCTATTAACTGCTTGTTAACTAAAAGGTCATTTTTGCAATATGGCCATTAGTGCATTAAGCATTTTGATCGTAGATTCAAACCTTTAATATGTAGTAGCGTTTATTCCCTGAGTTTTACTTCTGAGTAAGAACACCTACTTTTCAAGGACTTTGTTGAAAAATCCCTTTCCAACAAGAACCACCAGTAGTTAAATGATCTTGACTTTTCTGACTAAGTAGTTCCCAAAGGCCACAACAGGAGCCAATGTCTGAGTTGAAATCAGAATTCAAAATGAAGCGATTATTTGAAGTATTATTGGAAAACTAGGCAAATTTTTTTCTTTTTGAAAAGTATTGTATAAATACAGATCCACTGCATATTTATCACTTAGATAATATCAGATAACATCTCCAGGTATGTGTCCATATATCAGTGTTGATTTCCATGTTGTCTGCTATTTTTATCGCACATTTTTATACTCCCGCCTACACTCACACTGAAATTTCTCTTTCAAGATGATTTCTCAATTCAAAACATATTCCAGAAAGCTGGGAGTTTCTTCTCTTTTTTTATATAAAGAAATCTGGCCATGAATATTTTGGGTTCCCACTTCTTCTGTCTGTTTTCCAGTTAGTGAAATGGAGGGAGCTACAATAATGTTCAGCCTTGTAGCAGGTTTTGAACATAGGGCTTTTTTAACCTCAGAGATAGAGCTATAGTTAACACTGCTGGAGAACAAGAATTCTTTCTTTTCCTTCTTTCACACAGGACACAGGAACTTTTCTTGGTGAGCTTAGTATCCGCAGTATGTGTCTACTTGCTTCTACACCCAACCAAACAATTTTTACCAAAATGATTTCACAAATTATTTTTCATTTTCCTCTGCTCTTAAATTTGAAGCTATTGAATTGCTGTGGTTGTAATGGTCTAAGGATTAACAAGAGTCTGGATTCATGGGGAGAAGTTAAGATCTTGTATTAGTCTATTTTTCACATTTAGATTCTTCAAATATGAACTGTCATGTTTGCACCTTTTTCTAACCTGAGTTATCACAGTTACAATTGGTTCTGCAGAAAGAGAGAAGTCCATTGGCGTCTACTGTCTGTCGGCTGGAATCATAAAGTCAGAGCCATATGTTATTCATAAAAATGAACCCTGTAAAACCCCAAACTTCTCTATGTCTATTAATGGGAGATCTGTACAAAGACTCAGAATTGAATACAGTCCAAGAGCAGAAGTAGCAGAGGAAAGCTCATGGGTGAGCTGTTTCTTTCCCTAATTCATTACTATTTCCTCTTTTATCTTCCTCTTTGGCAAGATGTCAGTCAGTACTCAAGCACATACACACAATCTGAGGGAACAGCAGGACAGTAATTCAAAATTGTATTACATGTTGCAGGGTACAGTTCCTCCTAATTCTGACACTAGCATTAAAAAAAGGGTTAGCTGGGTATTTCTGCAAAAATAATGAAGTATTCAAAAACCCAGTGTAGACACTTCATTGGCGCCAACCTCAGCCATAACTAGAGAAGGAGTCTATTCACACCTCTCAGTTACTGTTTGAGAGTGTCTATGACCAGAAAGATAGTGCTGTACCTGTTAACTTCTGGCCAGTCTTTTTGTACCTGCAGCAGAAGAATGAACTCTGTGCAAAATTTCCCAGGATGGTTAAACTCATTCATTAAGAAAGCTGGGAGTTTGATATCTCTGCCATAAATTTTTTGTAAAATAGCATCTAAGTTGTCATTAATACCTCATTTGTGTTAAGCACCGTATTACACTGCTTTATATTTTAAACCTGCTAGTGAAGAAAATCCCTGGATAAGCTTACATGCATTTCCATCTAAGTCAGACAGGACCACCCTAAACTCCTATCAGCAAAACTTCTACTTTGCTTGACAACATTAGGAGCACCTGGCATAGCTGAAGTCTGAATGAGATAACTGGGGTGGATGAGAGAGGGAAAGGAAAAGTGGGAAATGGAGGAGACAGCAGGAGTGAGAGAGCAAGGGAAAAATCTGTATGTTTTCCAAAACACCCCGGTTTTGGTTCAGTCTCCTGCCGAAGGTTTCACTACTACCTGCCTTTACCCTGTAAATGTAAGTTAAGGTCTGTACACATAGTGGTTTCTAAATTGTCCAGAGATAGCCAAATTGGCAATGGCTTTAGATAGCTAAGTTACAACACCTTGGCAAAGAGAGTGCATTCCAGGAAGAAAATAACGAAAGACAGTTTTGACAAAGCAGGTGACCTACACACAGAGGTATCAATAGGCCATAGATAAAGTCACTAATTCAGCAGAAAAACAGACCCAGTTGTGCACTAAGACGTATAACTAATAGTATAATGACCACTAACCAAATGAAATTACGTTTATCAAAAAAGATCCATCCGCCCAAATTTTTGTATAAACTGAAAGTTTAGCTTTTGAAGAGAAAAATGTACATATTCAGGCATTTAATAAACCTTTTTTTCCCCCTTTGGTTATTATGTACTATGGGAGAGAGTTTTTAGGAACACCTATTTCCCACTGGGTATAATGTACAATCCTGCATTGCTTCCTGCCCCTTAAAGGTTTCTGCGTAGCTGTGACATTCCTATTCAAGGCATACAAGTTCTGAATTTTTCTAGACATGATCTACAATACCCATTAAAAAATTAGTTACTTACTCTGCAGTAGCTGATTCTTTCCTGCATATTCTGTCTACAAAGATCTCACTGGAAATGTGTGCATTTTATAAACAAACAGGTTACTGTTGACAGCACTCTCCATTGGGCTTGCATCCAAACTCTGGATGCTCTCAAGTTGCACATCTTAGGGCATAAAAGAATGGAGATGGCCTATTAGCCTCTCATGTCCTTAGTCAATAGACAATCCTAACACAAATGCACTCTGCAAAAGTGGGAGAGGAGGATGCGTCCCAGAATCAATGTGGACAAATTGTCTAGTTCTCTGCCTTCTACAACACAAGAAACTTCCCCCTCTGTGTACTTGTGGCTATGAATCCCAGTACAGGTGGCTGATTAGAAGTTCTCCTACAAAGGTGCTAGGAGAAAAAACAATATAGACTGTAGGACTGCCGTAACTAGGCATTTTACCTAGTAGACATGGGAAGTAAAAGAAAAATAAAGGTACGTGTTCTAAAGTGCCTGACCTGAAGCTCTCCAGACATCTCCTAAGTCTGTCTTTAGCACTACAAAGCACCTAGTCAGGCTTTTGGAAATGTTTTGTGGAGGTCAAGATGTGGAGTCTCTTGTTAGCTGCAGACATCCAGGTAACAACACACATGGCTTGCAAATACCTGAAACATGAAGGAGTTAGCAATTCTCAACTACCTGCACTTTCCGTTTAATGTTATAGTTGGGCATCTCAGGCTTTTCTTGAGGCATTGGGAAAAGATGGAGCACTCGCCTAAAACAGCTTCCTCCAAATTCCTTCGGCATTTCTGCCCTCACTTAATGGGCAGGAGTTCAATTCATTATCTTAGGGGCAAAATTGATTTCTCAGCATCTTATAAGAACCTAGTCCTGCCTTATATCCACATATCACTTCTATAACACGCACACATACCTATAATACAAAAACCAACCATGTAATACAAGAACGAATTCAAACAAAGTTATAAACTAAAGTAACATTAATCCTAAATCTTAAGGACTATAGGGTAGTCAGCAGACAGCTGCTCAGTTTGAGCTTGCCATCACAGACAATGGGAAAGGAAGGAACTAAGTAGTAGTGGGTCCACAGAGCCCTCACACTCCCCTACAGGGGTACATCACTGTATTCAAGGCGCAAGGATAGCTTGTGCAGAAAAAACTTAGGTTGCTAACCTCAGGTGTGGATAAAGCACAGCAGACCCACAATGGTTTCCTGTGGGCATTGTATTATACAAAAAACATAGTTACGTCCAGATTTGTAATATGCTTCCTACCAGGGCAGAAGCCTATGGGTTAGGTCCCACTGATGGTACCGGCCTACTGTAGTGTAACAAATGCTGAACCGACAATGATAAAGTCCCAGCCAAAACCACTAATTGCAAACAAAGGAAGCAACAGCTTGGCAGAAATATCATAATAGATCCTAACCAGAAACTCCAGGAATTGTACGATTATTGTCTCCAAGGTTCATTTAAGAAATGCATTTCATTAAAAAGCACAAAGTAACTTGCAAATTTCATACTCAGTGCAGACTCAAAACGAAGGAATATTTAATGATGTGTACATCACTAATATTGGCATTTAAGTTACACTTTGTTGAAAAAATATCATTTAAAAGAGAAACCAGATCATTCTCTCACAGCTGTGTTGATCTTGCAATGGTAACAATAATAAAATAGCAGTATAAATTTCTCTTAAGGCAAAAAGCAGATGTGTCTATATCTAAATGCAGGCTTGGAAAATACAAAGAGATTGAAAACCATTATTTTTATAGAACTGTTAAATTTGTGCATGTACATGAATATGTAAGAAAAGTATTTTAGTCAGTGATCTCTTCTATTCATTTTTGCTCTCTTCAAGGTGTGGAAAGTAACATTCTGAAGAAAAGCTTTTATGAAAAATAATATTAAAAATGATTTGCACTAGATTTTGCAATGACAAGAAAACCCCTAGGATTTTAAAGTTAATTTACAGTAATTGCAACTCAGGTACAATTTGCTGGCCTCTAATACTGACAGCCTCATTTTCACTGTCCAGGTAATTCAGTAATTGGAAGGATTTTACATATATATGAATACATATATACATACATACATTTACACGCACACACACACACTCTTAAACAAAAGTGACTTACTATTCCATTTCATTTTATAGTGTTCATTTGAATTCAACTCCCAAGCCATTAAAAAAAAAAAAAACAAAAACAGACACTGGCATTGGCAGGTGGCTCACAATATTTTCTCTTTTGGAAAATGTTTCAGGATTGTGGCTGAGTGCTAACTGATGGCTGCAGCGCTTCAATATCTTGTATGAATACCTGACATATCTAGAGAACAAAAGATTCTCCTATAAAATGTAATGTCGTGATTGATTTCTAAAGTCGGGATCATTTGCTTCTACAGAGTTGGTGAGGAGCACAGCAGATATCCCTATTAGCTTCCCCAAATGGTATAGCTGGCCCAATGGATTTCTAGGAGTTAAGTCACCACTGGGATTCTGCCCATGTCTTCAGAAATTAAATCACTCACTGCTCAAAGGGAACTCCAGTCTGACAAGCACTGAAGCTCTACAGATAGATATTCCTCACAAAAAACCCTCAGAAATAGAGGAAGGATGGCCTGTCATCTATGAACTTGTTCTGAACTTGGCTATAGCCCAAGCGCTATATGGAGGAAAATATATGAACTTTGTCACCCTTCAGACAATTTTAAGGCCTCCTTTGAGTATCGAGAATTTCAGAAAGATTTTAATAATCCAGGAAATCAATACATCACCAACAGAGCTTGCCACCTGGTGATTCTTTGATTCTGCACAGGCATAACTTTTAATACTCAGTGATATCATGCAACTTTTGGAGCTACTTGGCAGCAGGATAACTGTTGGACGATACTAATCTGCTGATCTCTCACAAACTGCAAATACCATCCGTAGTATGTGAACAAAGTCGCTTAAAAATAGAGACGTGCTGTGGTGCTGACATTCTACATATTGTGTAAATTTGAGCTAGTCGGTCTGGTGGTTGCCAAAGCAGCTTTGCAGCATGCAGAACACCCTCAGCATGACTATAGCATCTGGCATGGTGGCTAGAGAAAAAGAGATCCATGAGCTCTCCTCTGCAACAGGGAAAACGAAGATCTACATCTAAACCATATCGCTGATGTAGAAATGGCCTTGTATATGCTAACTAGTAATCCCCACCTTCCCTGACAGAGTCAAGCATGATGGTAAACAAAAAGAACAGAGGGTTATGATGGCTAATAACAGGGGATAAGTCATGACAGTTAAACTTGCATCCTCCTCCACAGGTTTCCAACCAAGGAAATTATAATGTGACTTCCAAACTTTTCAAAAGAAGATGAAAAGAAGGAATTATGCTACTCAAATGCTGCTGCTGAAGTCCTGGGAACAGGAAGGATGTCCCAAAGCCATAACCCCAGTCAATACTAAATAAGTACTGGGTTGAAATCTGGAAAGCACTTTACCAAAAGACACATCTTTGTGTGGTAGGTCGGGTACCAGTAAGGTACTGGTACAGACCACCAGCACTATACAGCTCCAAAGACTTTGGTTTCAAGAGAAGGAATCTGTGCCACCGACATCTAGGATTACTGAAAATACAGGTACGTAGAAGTTCTGGTGCTGAGGGCTGCTACGAGTAAGGCTTTTTTTTTTTTTTTTTTTTTTAATGGCTATGACTGGAGCCTGAACATATTACAGACTGCCTATTTTTAGCCTCCTGCCTTTCAGTAGATAAAAAGGAAATGGATGTTTCTTAGGCTAATTAGCACAATGGCAAACTAGATATGTTCGTAAATGCAACACCTCTGACAGCAGAGGAAAGGGAGCAGTGCAACCAGCAGAAGAAGAATACTGTCGTTTGAAGTCTGTTTTAAAGAAGCTGGCCAATGAGAGGAAAACTCTTGGATTACAACTGTTGATTCCCTTCCCTGGGAAGCATATATTCACAAAATATTTGCCATAAACCCTTCTTAAATACACGTCCCTAAGCATCTCTACTCTGCTTGAGAATAGTTTTCACACTGGGCACCTGGAAACAATGTGCCTTTCCAAAATACACACAAAACATTCGTTATGCCCACCATTAAGAAGCACAATAGCCTCTCAGAAGAGAAGATCATTTCTGTGCTGTTTGTACTCCAGAAGAGCAAGCCAGACAGGGACCAGGATGATTCTGGGAGAAACAAATTCCAATTCTATAAATACATTTTCTCTTATCACAGGATTTCAATTCCAGAGGAATGCAGGTATGCCTCTCACCTGCAAATGATGATATTTAAGACAGAAAGGTGGCAGATTACATGCCATACCATAGTAACGTCATTTTAAGGTAAAACAAAAGGAGAAGGGTAGATTATCCACCTAGGAAGCCTACTTCTCTCATGCTGTGTCTCCATGCATTTTCAAGTGGAATGAAGCTCAGAGCCAACAATTTATACATGCAAAACCTGAGAGTATCAGTTTTTCATAATTAATGTGATCCATATGCTAGGAAGTATATTGTAAAACAATGGGAGCGCTTCATGTTTTGTTTTTTTCCCCCCCTTAAAGTAGCCTGTATACACCTGGCTACTTATAGCTGAAGACAACATGGGAACAAAAGGAGAGAGTAATCCTAGCATTTAACTGTAGTTGTAAAAAACACACGATAAAATATCTGCTGGATTACAAACAGTAGGCTATTTATTAGTTTACTTAGCTTATTATTAGCTTATTAGCTTATTTATTAGCATTATTATAATGGCCACAAGCAGTGACCAAAATTAGAACCTTTTCACTTCACTGCACAGAAAAGCAAGGCAATATACAGACCCATTAGAAGACAGTCTCAGACCAACACTTGTAAGAACAGTAAGAGAAGACAGACAAAATGGGAGGGACAAGAGACAGAGAAAAGAGGCCAAGATCACAGAGCGATAGTAGCAAACCAACAGAAGCAAGTCTCCCTGCCTCTGAAACCAGGGATAACACTCATTCGTGCCGCTGAACTCATCTCACTTTAACCATAATTTTTGTACTTGCTCCTCTCCCTTACTCTATTCAAAAATGTGAAAAATGGAATGAGAAACTCAAATACTTAGGCACTTACTACTTTGTAGTTCAATTGTTCACAAGTAGAATGGTATTTGCTTTATTTGTAAAAACTGATGGACATCTGGGAATTAATGGAGATACAGAATACATCTCTTAACATTAGAGTTTAACCCTTACGAACATGGTTGTTACATACTTTTCTGCAAATCGCACATTATTCTCTGGAAAAATTAGGAAAGGAAATGTTTTCAACACATGGAAACATATTTTTTTGTACTTACTGAGAAGTTACTTAAAACCTAGCTAACTTATTATTTAAATCCTACTAAATGACTTTTTATATTATGCTAAAACTTATTTCAAGACAAAGAAATTTATCTTCAATACCTGAAAATCATGGTTGCAGTGACTGACAGCAGATGCAATCTCAGCTGAAGATAAAAACGGCCTCCCACTTCAAATGAACCTAACAGCATTTGTGCAGCATTTTGTGGAAAATGCATGAATTTATTCATACATATTTATTTTGGAAGAGAATTCATAGCCGACTGAGCGTATCTACAAAAATACATAAGAAGTGGCATGCTGGTCAAATTATTCATTTTCTTTTGCTAGTGGGGGAATTTGGAAAAAACGGCATAATGTTCATTTCACCAATATACTGAAGTGTCAGTCAGTCAATACTCTCGGAGTATTTTAGAGAAGATGAGCAACTAGTGCAACTAGTCTACATTAATTAAGCTTCATGTGCTTGGCCTAGACCACCAAATGTCAGGACTTTTACTGGCCTAATTAATATGATTATAAAGAAATGTGACTTTTTAAAACGTGAAACTTCATTAATTATTCTAGAACAGCTTACTACTCACTTCTCTTAAAAGTCTATCATGCTTGTTTATTCCACTAGCTTTTTCTAGGGGCTTTTTCCACATTCTCTGTAGAAAACTCAGACAGAAAAAGCAAGAACACATACAAAATTCCTGTGTCTTGTTATGAACTGTTATGATGGCAAATGCCATTTTCACTAATGATACTTCAAGATGTATTTTTAAGTTACTTAGGAGAATTACAGTGGAGTATCAGCCTCACTCTGGTAAAGATTACAAATATCTTACCTGTCTTAAAAGTCAGCTCTTCCACGCCTTCTGAAATCCTGGAACTTCTTTTTTTCAGTTTGATATACCATATGGGAGAGTTCAGTAATTCAGATTACATTTATTTGAGGCAAAGTCTCCCAAAGTCCATTTCTAAAGGCTGCCAGCATTTCAGGAGAATTTGAGAATGAAACAAGGGATCTCATTTTATTCCAGTTTTTACATGGCATTCGCTACTCTTGGGGAAGCATCAAACACTGCATCCAACAAATACTTGAGCTTTACAGATCAATAAGAACAGACTTTGCATGTGCCTTCAAGACCACCTCCCAGAACTGCTAGCCTGGAAGCCAGCAGGCCACTTCTCCATTGATCTGAGCAATCCTAAAGGACTTGCTGTGGCCACTGAACCGTCAGTTGGAGTCAGAGCTTTGCAGAAGTCTCTCCCAGGGATTTTTTTTTTTTTTAACTTTTCCTCCAAATGAATTGTAGTTTGAGCACATATGATACTCAGTGTGCTCAAATTATTTCTGAAAAAGAGATTACCCAAATAAGTGTTGTCTGTGAGGAAAGGGAGAAACAGAAATAAACAAAATGGGGAAAGGAGGACTAAAAAATAAGGGGGAAGGAGAAGGTTTAGCTACAGTCAGAGGGAAAAATAGAAGGGATGGAGGTGAGAGGACCTGCCCAGGAATGAAAGCAGGCAATCAGGCAGAGGAAATCAGAGATGGGATCCATGCCAGTCCCGTATCTTTTCTCTTTTGTGCTAAACAGAAACCCTTCAGGAGTATCAACACCTTCTCATCTCTCAAGTGAACTAGAGCCTGATGGGATCCTGAATGTTTGAAGGAGTCCTCTTCCTCTGTGCCCCCTCCTACCCAGTGCAGACTAACACCTTGGAGGACCTCCCTCTTCAGGGGGTCCTTAACCTCAAGGGGATTAAGCACTGGGATCAGGAGATGAAGGTAATGGAAATGAAAGTCTTTTAAGCCTCAGAAACAGAACATTAAGGGACAGATCTTGCCTCCTTGTGGTGGAAAGCCAACAACAGTGAGAGGGAGAAAATGATCTAGTTTGGAAGGGGCCACCAGGGTGGACCTGGAGCCTGCCTCTGACAGCTTGGAGGAAGCAAGGGGAAGGCAGCCTACCTAGGTGACACGCATGGTGGGGCACGAGACTGGTGCCAAACACAGCATGGGCTGTATAACAAACCACGCGTGCGACCCAGTCTGCGATACACACCCTCTTCTTATGTGCTACAGGATGGGGCAAGAAGGGAAGTATCGACTAGAAAGAGTAGCATAGGGAAGGTATCTTCTGTGACCATCACACACGAAAACCATCCACAATCCAGGACACAGATTCTGTCCTTTTTTTTCACCACACAGTCAAAATATTTTTAAGCAGCATCATGAGACCCATTCCCACAATAACCCAGTGGACAGAAATTGGGAGAGGTGCCTGGAAATCACATCCTATCTTTCAGCTAGCTTCAGTAACATCACCAGCAGTAACTATAAACATGTAACTAATCATTAAAATGTTACAAAGAACAAATCTGTTCTTAATAAAAAAAATTCTAGGAAATTCAACAATGTGAAGATTTACTAGTGCAGGATTGCAGGTGTTTCATGGTATTTGTTCCCCTTCTAGGATTTCAAGTTCAACAAAATGAAAAAAAAACCCTGCCAACAACAAAAACTCCAAAATGGAAAATACTGAGTGAAGGTACTTGGTCACACATTTGTTCTACCTTTCTGACTAGTTATCCCTAGACACACATTTGTACCTTGCCTTTGTTTTGTTCTGAATATAAGCTGTCTACACCTTCCCTGCAATCAGATGTTAAGCCTGCTCCTTGGGAAAAAAAACCCTATAATCTGCCACATTTGACAACGCTTTCACCCATAGGCACATCTCATCTAATTCTGTGCCTTCATTAGCCATCCTTAAGCCCACATATCACACTTATCTCCCACCTAACTGCTGGCAGTCCCCATGATGAGACCATCACTCTGTCCGCTCATTGAAACACTACAATGCAGCATGAAAATCAAATGCTACGCCACACAAAGTATCCATCAATACATTTCCTTGGGCCAGGTACGCAGCCAGGTACAAGGAATCCATATCTGCATTTAATAGCAGGGAGGCAAGTAATTCCTTTTAGTTACTGCCAGCTTCCAGAAAAAAAATGAGTACAGTTACTGGAGTGTGCAGCTTAACTTCGTTTTCTAGATCTTCAAAGTTTGAAGCAACTGCACCTGTTATTTAATTTTATCTCCTTCCTGAACTCAATTTACTATTGTAGCACTTAAAGCCTACACAACAGATTTGCTGTTTTATCAATATTATCAATTCCAACTTTGGAGAATTTCTCTCATGTAAAGCACAATAGTAAATAAAAAAGCAAATAAAAAGGGTTTTACACAAGGGTTTAACACAATTCTATAACTTACGCAGTTTATCTTCAATGCTCTTGCTTACTTTTTAGCACAAACAGACACTGCAGCATGCTGAGGGTGGGAGAGCGCAAAGGGAGTGAAGAGAAAAGTTAGATTCTGCTACTCAAATACCAGAAACGTTATTTGGGCATAGACCAAATTCTTCTGAGGCTGTGATTGCTAAATCTGCTAAATCTCACGCTGATTTCCACCAGATGAGATTTTTTTTTTTTTTAACTTGATGGTGAAAGACAAAAAATCTCTAACAACATGAAAAACTAAAATCTAAGCATATAGGGCCTGACAATATTTCTAAAGGAAAGAAAAAAACCCACTCCTGTCAGTTTGCAGCTTCCCAATGCTTCCTAACACAAAACCTGCTTTCATGTTCATATCCTTGTGTGCTCCTACAGGAGTTCAACATGACAAAATGTAAGTTCAAGAGGGGCTGCATGCATGCGTGCTTGACAGAAAGAATGCTGACAAATTTAAAATTTGGGTAGTATTTCATTAAAGCTGTCAGTTCTGTTTTTGCCTCCTGCTGTGGCCAAACCACAGGAAGCTCATCTGATCAATTAATGGAACTCTGCGTACAAAATCCAAAAAAAGCACTCAGATTGGGCAACTTGTGATTAAAACAATTATGAACGAAATACATTCCACAGATTCTATTCATATATATTTAAATTTGCCAGATTGAAACGACTCCTGTTCTAGTAACATCGCATTTGGTTCATACTCCATTTCACACTGATGACAAAAGTCATGAGAGCAATTACAAAACACAGACTGAAATGAGTTCATAGTGCATGAGCAAATATATGGTACTGATTTGCCAACAGCTATAACGTAAAGCCTGAAAACTGAATAAACACAGTAAGGAAATATTAGAGCAGTTAAATCACAGAGCAGGTTAATAAAAAATTAGATACCATAAATGTGGCATATGATACCTAGAAAACAGATCAGGAATTGTGAAAAATCACTTTGCCTTTTCTGCATTTTTCTGGTGATCCTAAAACTAAGGCTATGTGGCTGATGATTCTTTTTCTGAAATTTCCTGTCTTGCATTTCTCTATTTATAACAAAGTCATAGGGGGTGATTTAATTAAAACAAACATGCTTATAATACACAAGTATGTAATTAACATAATGCACAATTAAATTCCAAATCTTATTAATAGAGAGCATCACCAAGTTAATTACACATACAATATATGAATCACATGCTGAATTCTAGATGTATTGGATGAAATTTTCAAAAGTCACTAAATGATTCTGTTTAATTTATGTCTTGTGGTTTCCATATCACTTCTGACAATTTCACCCACTACCTTTTTATAGCAATCCCCCCATTTAGGTCTAAGACTTCTCTCTAAAGTCTTTCCTATTTTGGCCATTTTAAATATCTTTTCTGAGGGGCTCTTTATCTAGCATGGTACAATAATACATTAAGCATTTAGTAGAATTCAATTTGGGCAATCTGCACAGACACCTATATGCAAGAAGCTTATCCTAACAAGGCCAGTGCAAACCTTTAAGCTTTCAGTAAATTCTGCTTTAATCACATTTAAATATCCAGACATACATTTAGATATGAACAAATATAATGCGTGTTCTAGTAAGAGTTACATATGTGATGGAAATCATCCCACCAGTTAGTACCAAGGGGAGGTACAATTCTCACTCCAACCTTCATTCCTTCCTTCTGCTAAATCTACCCCAAAAGGATGAACAGTTCCAATCCTATATAAATCCTACATAATACCATGATAATACTGAAGTCATCCCTCCCTAGTAAGACTATAATAAAAGCATCAGAATAAGATATCACATATCCATTTGTAATAGAACAGTCCTACCTTTTCAGTTTCATATAATTTTCACTAGCTGCAGGTCTGCATTCAGCACGTTGTACCACTATTCCTTCCAGGGAAAGTTTGTCTAGAATGGAAAAACAAAGCAAAACCGCGCATTAAAATAAAATTCACCAACACAGTCAGCATCTGCATTATTTTTCACTAATGCAGAGTTTAGTAAACATAATGCAAGTTCTCAAATCTCTGCTAGTTAGATACTGAAGAAAAACAGAAAAAACACACCTGCACAGCTGGTATCCCCCCCACATCCTTGTTTTGCCATCAGATGTTTTACATGTTATGAATTAATCACAAAGACCAAATTTTTAATAAAAAGCTAGTAACTGTGTAGCCCTCCTTTTTCAGTGTTGCACTCAGCTTACCTAGGAACTGTTTTCTAGAAAAGTGCATTGAATACACCCAGTGTCTCTGAAAAAATAATTTACAAAGAGGACCCAATCAGAGTATCCAAAATCAGTGGAAGATAAAATGAGAGCAAATGTTATTTTTACCCTGTCTGACTTTGGTCAGAAAAATGGTAATCTATTTTCATTTCTATAACAATAAAAAATATTCTTCACCAAAGGAGCGTAACACAACAAAATAATAATATATATGCTAACACCAGGGAGAAAAAAAAAATCCTGCAGTTAGTAATCTAGAAGTTGGCCTATGTAGGAAAGTTTTAGTTAACACTGTTCTCTGTACATTCACCTCTGTAACAGTCACTTTGCAATCTGATGTCAACACCTTTTTGCCTAAAGCAAGAATGACTGCCAGAGCAGTACAATAGTACCAGCCTCTGCTGTAAAGGAGGAAAAGCATAAAACCCGAAAACAACCTTACACAGAAAGCAAGCAAAAGTGACCTTGGCTAAGCACCTATTTTTTCCTCTAGGTTATTCTAATACCTAGTGAATGAGTGCGGTCAATTTAACCCTATCTTTTGGGCATAGACAGCGCAGTAGGTCCAAAATATACCCCTCTGGAATAGCCATCTGTAACACGAAAGGATGAGCTTCTTAACTTCAATGAATTGATTAACTCTCACTATTTAAAATGTCCTTCCAAAAGCGTCTCATCTTGCTACTGGTGTAGGGCACACCATTGCCGCTGTCACTTTCAGCTGTCATAGAAGATAATAGAAATGCTTAGAAGAACTGAGTCACGTAACACAAGGCACTCCTTCCGCAGGTGCCCCTGATTTTTCCAATGCCTTGCAGACTGAAATACCATTACATCTGTAAATCTAAATCTGCTCTCTTTAAATAATGCAGAGAACAATTATTTTGACACCAAGTATTTTAAAATGATTTCATTTACACTTCCTTGCTTTGATTTAAAAATTAATTAAATCCTTTATGGGAAGAAGAACAACACACTTCTTTTCTGGCAGTTTTGAACATATCAAAGTAAAATTTTATGAAAATATGTCTGCTTTTACAGATTCATAATGGTTTAAAGCCAGAAGAAAGAACTTAGTCTACTTGCCTGACCTCCTGTGCATCACAGAAAATTAAATTTTATCCTCTTCTGTGAAGAACCTAGTAACTTATGTGCGACTAAGGTGCTATTAACATCAGTGCTTAATTTCTAACGTGAATTTGTCTCCAGCTTCTAGCAGTTAGTTCATCTTTCTGTACAATGTTAAAGAGACTTTTATTACCTGGTATTTTCTCCCTGTGAAAGTACCTATACATTGTAATCAGGTCACTTCTCAACCCCTCTTTACAATAAATGAAATAGTTCAAGCTCATGCATTATCTAACCATAAGGCATTTTATACCACACTTAAATCAGTTCTGTGGTTCTTATCTGCACCTTAATCAATCTTTCAATGATATTTTAAGAACACAAACTCCATAAAGTAGATGTAATACTCCTGTACTGGTCTTACTGTACCACATAGAACAATATAATAACCATACAAAGATAAAATAACAGCTATAGGAGAAGAGTTTTTACATCCAGTTTGGAATTTATCTCAGCTCACTTCATCCATCTCAAGGTTATTCAGTAAACTCTCCGAATTCAACAGAGAAAGGGAGGAAGGAAGACTTTCAGAAGACAATTGGTGCCATCTCTTTCAGGATTCAATGAACTGCCCTGTGTTGCTAGGGGCTTTTTCCTCCACTGACTGTGCTTCATGTTTAGATGGCTAAAACTGGGTTATGATCAATTCCTCTCTAAAATCAAGCTCAGCAGCTTGATGAAGCTGACTCTCTATTATGTCCTTAACACACCTATTTTGAGCCTTTTCCAAGCCTTACATTCTACAGACGTGCTTTGCATGCCCTCTTCATAGGTATATAATTGCCTCTAGCTTGGTGAAAATGCTTTTTATTTAATCAGATTCTGTGAACTAAGTGATCCAGGTCAAACTATAATAGTCCTGTCATAGTTATTCACTGTCTGACCAGCATTTGTGTCAATCATGCCACATTTTATGAGCAGTGATTCCATCTTACTGCTGGCCCTCTTGCTAATCCTGGAGGAAGCCCTTCAAACTGCTACTTGAGAATGACTTCCTACCGATAATTACTTTCTGATAACTGTCAGCCAGTTCTTCATCTCATTCTGTGCTTGCTGATTTTCTCTTTAACATAAATCAGAACATTAAAAGATACTAAATTATGTGAAATATGAAATGCTAACAGACTGCAACCATGCTGTTACTTTATCAGTCAAACTTATAATCTCAAAAATAAATGAAATTAGGTTTATTTGACCAGAAAACCTTTACATTAAGCCACGTTTGCTAGCACTCATTATATTTCTGTTCTTTCCTTTTCTACTCCCTGAACTCCATCACAATTTTTCCATTAGTTTGTATAGTACAGGTGTAAGGCTAGCTAGCCTATACTCATCTAAGTCATCCATCCTGCTACTGTCTGAATGCTGACATGTCACTATCAATCTCTGTGAACTGCAGAATTTTGAAACTATTCCTAAGTTTTAAGAATCAGCATCAGTGAACCAGGTATCGCCCACACCAATCTTTTAGGGAATTAAATAACAGTTGTTTCAACCTTTCAATTAAAAATGCTTATCCCTAGTAATATCTTATGATTTATTTCACATCTTTAGTAATATCCTCTTTTAATTACCAGTGGTCTGGGCTTCTTGGGTTTAATATTCTATTATTTCACCAGCTGCTTCAGTGTACAAGGCTGCCTACAGTCTCTGAGATCATAATGTTACAGCTAACCTGGTCTGCTGTCAAAACTTACCCACTGTCCAGAAGCCAAGGTTCACGTCCCACATTTCCTGGGCCGTCTTGGGGATTGTAACACATCCAGAGAGTCTATCAGAATAAATCTACTCTGGCAAAGATGCACTAAACCTCCAAATGTAAGACTGTAAAGGGAGAATGCAGTTTTTATTCCTTTCACAGCCTAATTAGTCTTCATTCACCAAAATACCATGTATCTGTTTGCTAACTTCAGAAATCTAGATCGCTTTTCTCTTGTTGCAGGGCCAGAGCTCCAATGAAGACATCCCAAATCTTACATGTCTATCCAGATACGTGGTATTTCCATAGTCATGTTAGTCTGGAACTCAAAGGATGAACAAGGCTTGAAAGCAGCAATTCCCCACTAAAATACCAACCCAAAATAAAGCATACAGAAATACACAGACGAATAGGCTAGAGTCAGGAAGGGTAGACAAGTTCAGTGATTACAAGAGAAAACAGAGAGACCTTTCCCAAAGCTTCTCACACTCCGAATGGTCGTTACGTGAGGGGAAGATACAAGTACACGGTGAATGCAGCTTTAGACAGGTTGGTCTACACAATCCATAACTGCATCGCTAGCTGCCAGATGTATGCTCACCCCTAAATCCCTGCCTGAACACCCCAATGCCAGCCCATCAAGGAATTTCAGCCGTTGACACTCTTAGTGACAGGTGAGTGATGTGTGCTGTGCCAATGCTGATTCCAGCTGCAACTTCTGTTGACAAACCCCATCAAATAAATAGAAGGTGGTTAAAATGCTGAAGGCGATCTTAATAAACAGGCACAGGGGAAATTTACTGGGATGGTGCAGCAAATGTTACTGATAGGGTTTTTAGAGAGAAAGAAAAAGAGAAAGAGAGAGAGAGAGATTGTCTAGGAGATTTTAATGTGTTAATTTTCTAGTCTGACTGCACCTGGCTCCAATTTACAGCCACTGGGTCTTGTTAGACCTTTGGCTGCTAAGTTGGAGAGCTTGCTATAAAAGCTTTCTGCCCATTCAGGCACTTAGGTACTCTCCCCATTTATTAGCCTAATAAATCACATTTTCTAGAATCTTCCATTAGGCATGTGTTTTCCAGCTTTTTAACCATTCTTATCAGTCTGAGAAGGTCCAATTTACTAACGTCTCTCCTGAACTGCAGGTCTCACAGGCAGGCTTTATGGCGTGTGGGGCAGGACCCACAGTTTGTTAGCCCCTGCTTGTCGTGAGAGCTGACGGGGAGAGGCACACGGGAAGGAGGACATGGAGACCCACCTCAGAGGCTGCCATTCCTAAGAGGCAGGAAGATGTGAAGGTGAGGAAAATGTGGCCAGGAAAGGGTCTGTGTCAGGCAGTGAGCTCCAGCTCCCCGGCAGGTGGAGGTTCGGCGGTTGCCTCCCAGTGTCCCAGTCAGGAGCCCCAGTGGTTCCCCCTTTCCCTTGCCCTGCTGTGCTGCTGCCCAGGCTCCTGCACTTCAGGGCTGGATGGGGGCATCCCCGCTGCAACATCTCCTTCCTTATTTACTACGCCCTTTCTCTGTATCATCTTCAAGCTCTATCGGTAACCACATTCTCCTTCACTGGCCAGAATAAAATAAATCACTGGCCATAAATAAATAAATATATAACAAAGAACCAAATCACAGCAGCATTTCAGTGATAATTCTCCGCTTACGTTTACTAGTGTGAGACCCAGCAGATAGTTTTTCTGCAGAGTTAAATGAAAGGGAAACTAATACAGTATACAGTCTAATTCAAAATGACAAATGGGATCTGCTCACAGATTTAACAGAAAAAAGCATTACCTCCTTTGATGATCAAACTTGTAACATAAAAAAATCATTTTAAATTGAGACAGTCCATTTTCCCTATATCTTTATTGATTATTATTATATTACTCTTCCTTAATTTTTAACTGACTGACCCCCAAGTCAGATTTTGTATTGTTTTGCATATACTGTTACTTTTCATTTTTAAATACTTGGGTCATCCACTTTACCTTTTAAATACTGGCAGAACATTTGCTTTTTCAGTCTTGTAGAACTTCTGTAGTGCTCAAAAATTATTGAAAAAAAAATCAATAGTAACTGTTGATAGAGCTTCTTGGATAGCTTTTAAAACTCTTGAATGAGAATTGTTCAGACTTCCTGATTCAAAAATCTTTAATTTTAATTAGTGTGTAGAGCTTGCCTTCAATAGCTGTTAATCAACATCCTTGAGTTATTAATGGAATGAGAATGTCTATGCCACTACTACTGTAAACCAGTAATTACTAAATGGTTTAATTGTCCAGTGACCTAGCCAATTTTCTGTGTTATGACATTAAATGACTAACAAATTACTTAGATAACCCAAACAATTCCTGAGCATAGCTTCCTAATACACTTCAGAAATTCTCTACCTCTTATAGCTGTAGATTTCCCCTCATATCCTTTTGTACTGTAATAAATGAAACCAGCTGTTTTCTATAACTCATGTCATTTTCACTGAAAATAGACTCTCAGTGAAGCTGATGCTGTTCAAATGTAGAGCAAGCTGAGCCCTTGGTAAAGCACCAACTTTTCTGTGGTGTGCTCCAGTCCTCAGCTTCATGGCATGGTCAAGTTTCAGGAGGTGCTGCTTCCAGAGCAGGAGTTTCAGGAGCACGATGGAGGAGCAAGATCATCCAAAAGCAAATAAGACAGGACGAGGGACAGATCCCTTGCCCTTTGCCTCCTTAGAGGATTTGCTTTCCTGTGTAGCACTGTACTTCCACTCCTAGGGCACAAGACTGGTCAAAAGTCTCTAAGTTCAATTGCAAGAGATACATATATACCTTTACCAAAATGGACTTCTGGACAATCTTTCAGAGGAAGGACAGAAAGAAAGAAAAACATCATTCAGTTCTTCTAGGACTATCTACACCTTCAGAAAGCAAGGAGCTATATGCAGCCACTGAAATAACTCTTACCTCACTAGAACTACATGCACTGCAATACCTTATGTATCACTAAGTGTTTATGAAGAACAAGGACTGTTTGGAAAAGTTGTTCTGTAGCACAGCACAGAAAGGGGAAAATTTTCACAACAATGTGTCAGGTTTAAATTTTGTCCTACAGATGGCTGTCAGCTGCAGTGAAGTAAAGTGGCATGGGTTTGCAGTGCTGAAAATTTTACATCAAGTCTATATTTTTCAAGTCTCAAAGGTTTAAATGTAAATGTTCTTGATCTTCACAGAGTATATTTTCTGCATCAAATAAACTTTGAATTTTTTATCATATGAACAACTAAAATGATTTTGCATGATCTTTCAAAAAATACTTGTTCGTGGAAGTGGAAAATTTTGACTGCAAGTGGTGGAATATTCAGAAGACTATGAGCATGTAAAACTAAATGAGTAGATACTGTTCTGTAAATGTTATCTCTTAAAACGAAGACAGTTTAGCTTGCCATGAAAAATTTCATATCCTTTACAAATCCCAGTTTTCCTTGGAAATCTCTACCTACCTTTGCCAGAACTTTCCCAGTTCATCTTCAAAAAACTTCAAGTTCACTACACAAGATGAAAGCATCACAGAAACCATTCTCTCAGGGCTTAACAGCCACTAACAGTTCAGCATTGTAGCTATATACAATCTAAGCATATTATCTCAATTTTCCATCACTTGACAATAAACTGAATTTGAACAGAAGTCTCCTGCAATGGCAAAAAAATCGACCACACTTAAAACTATTCAGCTCTTTCATTTCCTTGATCATATACTCAATAATTGTGAAAGGGGTTAATTTTGAAAAGGTCTAAATGTTTTAAAGTTAGAAAATGATTGAAACTTCTTTGACTGAAGTGATGCTAAATAGAGTGATGGCATCAAAGAGTTAAAATTAAAACCATGACTAATTCCTGATAAACCAAATCTAATTAATAATATCTGCTTAATATACCACATGCAGCAGCAGAAAAAATTAGTGTATCAGTGCTAGGCAAGGATAATAGCAAGTCAAAAAAAGTGCATTTATTTCTACTAGATTCAGTTAGCAAGTAATAAAATGTAAGAGTGATGAATCTGTAGCATTGATAACAATTAGTCTTACAGACAGTGGGAGCAGTGTGAATAAAATCTTGAGAGACAGAGCAGAAGAATTTACAGAAGAATATAATCTTTTTATTGCTAACAGGCCAAAGCAAGAGGCATCTACCTGTAAAGTGAAAACTACAGCTTGGAAAAAAATGGAGCGTCCTTTCGAGGTCCAGCCGCAGGTAAGCGCTTGCCCCGGCCGGCTTTGAAATGCATGCTGCGACCGCTGCCCTCTCCAGCCCGGGCCCTACGGAAACGCACAGTCCCTGTGGGGAGAGCTTCCCCTTTCCTGCTCTAAGCTGCAAGCGTTTAAAGGGGAAAATCTTTTTCTTTTTCAAAAGGCAACTGAAAACGAAGCTCACATCGCAGTTGCACGGAGAGGAAGCAGCCAGCCATTGGATTCACGCCTGCTCTGCCGCTGCTCCCCCCACCCCCCCGCACTGAAGTGTTGCTAAGCTATAATGCTATGTGCTGTTCGGAGGTATCTGCAGGCACACGAACCCTTTGCGCCACAGGGCAGCAGAGTTGTTACTGCCGAAAATGAAACAACTGATGCTAGATAGCCTTGGCGACTTAAAAAACATCACCAATATAAACAGCAAAGAGCTCTCTGCTCTAAATAGTTTTTATCTGTGGCACAGAAAAAGACACGCACACACACGCACACACACACACACACACACACACACCAGTTTGGCTGCAGTATTTGCATTGGTGAGGATACATCCTTCAGTTGAAAATGGAAGCTTGCACCACAAACTTAAATAGGTGGACCAACAGGTCCTCTTCAGCATCATGTTTAAAGTATCTTCTGTGAAAACATCATACCATTGCGCACATGTTCAGTAAATGAGGAATATGTGCACGTGTTCTATAAATGATACCTTATTGTACAAAAAAGAGCAGCTTTTGGCCTGCTGTATAAATCAGGTACCATAATCAGTACAAAAAAAATCTGAAAAGGTGCTTTGTGAAGATTAAAATCCTCAAAACATAAATAAAGCTATCTACTTAACACCATAAACATGAAACGTGATTGACTAGTTGATACTATAAATACATTTTAAGGTATTAAAAATATGTTATTTAAAATAATATTGTTCATTTCTGTGAAGAACTCAGAAATGATGTAAACTTCCTAGACTTGAAAGAGAGGCAGCTTTTATACTGTTCTTCCCTCATACAGTTAAATGCAAATTCTCCTTTACAGTCATATTCCTGATATCTCCCTGCATACATAGCTGATACGCCACCTACTGCAAAACTGAGCTGACAGCCCGTGCAATGCCAGCAGCATTTCCATTCCAACACCGTGCCGGAGCTGAATAAAGGCACCTTTCAAAAAAAAGAAAACAAAAATCCCTTTTCAAGCCAAAGGGAACACAGCAAGATAGCTGTCTTTTTCTCCTGGCTTTGGCAATGGAGCAAAAAATAAACAGAAGAGAAAAGGAATATGAAGAAAAACACAGCAACTCTGAAGGCTCTGATCAAGACAAGGACTGTAAAACGTCTCTGATTACTCTGAATGTTGGTGGCTATCTATATATCACACAGAAACAAACACTAACCAAGTATCCAGATTCTTTCCTTGAAGGTGTGATAAATGGAAAAATAATGTGTCCATTTGATGCAGATGGTCATTATTTCATAGACAGAGATGGACTTCTTTTCAGACACATCCTGAACTTCCTACGAAATGGAGAACTTCTTCTACCAGAAGGGTTTCGAGAAAACCAACTTTTGGCACAAGAAGCAGATTTTTTTCAGCTTAAAGTACTATCAGATGCCGTGAAATCAAGGTGGGAGAAGGAACAGCTAGCATCCAGAGAGACTACTTTCCTGGAAATCACTGACAGCCACGACCGTTCACAAGGTCTTAGGATCTTTTGTAATGCTCCAGATTTCATAGCAAAAATAAAATCTAGAATTGTTCTGGTGTCCAAAAGCAGGCTGGATGGATTTCCAGAGGAGTTTTCAGTATCTTCAAATATTATCCAATTCAAATACTTCATAAAGTCGGAAAATGGTACACGACTTGTACTGAAGGAGGACAATACCTTTGTCTGCACCCTGGAAACTCTTAAGTTTGAGGCTATAATGATGGCTTTAAAATGTGGATTTAGACTGCTGACCAGCCTGGATTGCTCGAAAGGGTCAATTGTTCACAGTGATGCACTTCATTTTATTAAGTAATTACAAAGGCAAAGGAAACGAGCACGCAGCCACGAAACCTCATTCGGCTACAGCGTCCTGGCATCACAAACGATGTATCTAACTAGCCTTGTACCACAGAGCTCTGCTGCTAATCAATTAATGTGAGCTAATGGTATGTAAATCTCCTAATGACATCCATCTCTGGGTTCCTTAAGCTGAACGAAGATTTTACACCTAAATTTAATAAAAATGATCTGCTAAACACTGTAAACACAGATTGAATGCTTTAAGCTATTTGTAATATGTGTTTTCTTCATGCTGCCTTTCAACCAGAGAGTCTAGCTGAATTTCTGTGTACTTGTATGACTAACATGCATACACCTAATTGCTCTGCTGAACAGCAGTGAGAGTATTTTCATATAATATGCAAGCTTAAAATATGTTTTGCTTATAACAAATTCAGAATGGATTTTAACTGGAATAAATGATTTTGAATGTTCTTTAGTGGTTATGTTAATCTGTTGTACTGAATTTGCAACATCATGAAATTGCAAGAGGATTTAAAATTAATCAATCAACTTGATTTTAAAGTTAAACAATTTATCAGCTCACTTACTTGAAACCAAATCTGCAGCTGTATTACTAAATTACCAACAATTTCTAAATACATCTAAAATAGCAAAATAATGCTGGGGAGGATTAGTTGAATCTGCATAGAATGTTAAATTTTCTAGTTTTTCTTTTATATGTGTATATATTTTTTATATATATATAAAATGGCTAACAAAAACGTTGGGCATGAAGTTTCACGTAACAGGTTTCCAGTAATGACATCCTACAATGCCAAAGTCGCTATTTCCAACTAATCATTGCTGTTCATAAAGCAGGCAATTAACACAGCCCTTGCTTTGCACAATGGCTTACTTTAAAAGCAAGTAGTGCTATTAGTTTTGAATAGATCACCTGCTGCCATTTAAGATGCATCAATTTAAGTAATAGAAAAAATATCTTCTTCCTTCTCATCTTTTCTATTTATCTAGTCCTTTCATTTATATTTTTAATAAAGTGTTAATATCTTCTATGGAACAACTATAACTAATTTAACCACAAACATTACAAACCAGTCATTCAGCAAAGGTGGACAGAAAAACCATCATATAAGGCAAAATGAAGCTTCACCAGCTCTTTCTAAGTTCAAGTTTTGTTTGTTATTGGACCAAAACTTCATTTACAGCTCAAATGAACCCAAAATTCAAGTAAAATGATATTAATGAAAGAAAAACACCAACCAAGCAGTTTCTTAACTTTCCTAGAATGTTGATTTTCTATAGAAAAAATATTAAGAAAGTCAAAACAAAATGCACTACTACCCATGCTAGACGTGACAACTGAGGAAAAAAGCTAACACAAGACAGGCTGAGAACAGCTTTGTCTTGGAACAAGACAAGAACTTTGCTCTTTTAGAAAGAACAAATCCATTTTCAGTAGTGACTGGGAATACAAACACAATGTCCACTAATCCTGCAACGCGAAGCTGTACTTCACTTGTAACATGCAGTGACTGTTGTTAAGTGGGTCCCTTGCCAGAGATGATTTTATAACTGAGACAGACTCTAGATCTCCAGACCAGGCAGCAGTGACTGAAAAATATTCCACTATGATTTTATCAAATGGGAAAATCCAATCTCTCTAGAACGCCACTTCGGAATGAGCACATTGACTAGAAACCATGAACTTTTCTATCCAGTCTCCAAGTTACGGACTGAAGGATCATAAAAGATGTAGTTTTAAATGGAAACTTCTCCAAACTAAACTATTTAAAAAACAGATCACTCTAAATTTCAGGCATACAAGCTGAAGAAGGGTTTGTGTGTCCCAAAACTTTTCCAAGTTTGTCCAAATGCATTAACTATTTAAAAACGAAAATAAATATAGTAAATATAATTCTTTATATACCCACATCTTTTACATTCCTATGCTATCTCAGCTAGAAGTATAATACCATGTATTGTTTGTGGGTTTTTTTCCCCAAAATAAATTATTTTCAAATTGGTATCTTCAGAAATCTTCATTAACCATTAATCTTCTACATACGACAATCTCTAGTGCTTTTGTGAAAAGTAAATGTGAAAGTTCACCTGAAAAATTCAAACTCTGTTGGTTTTCTAAGAACTAGAAATACTGCCGCACAGAACAAGTACATGAAAAACCATTTGTGGACTTACTCCTCTACATGAGTGAGAAATATTGACTAGACAATCTGAAAAAGCTCCATAAGTGATCTACAAGTTTTAAAGAAGCACGCTTTCAGTGCTGTCAAATACATAACCTATAAAAGCACAAAGTCTGGAGGAGGCTGTTGCTCCTGAGATGTCAAATCACCCATTTTCTCTTAAATGCTTTTGGTTATAACCGTCAGTTAAAATGAATACTTGAATGAGATGTAAAATGTCTGTACAGTTTAAAAGAAAAAAGAAAAATTACTTTCAATTTCAAACAATTAATAAAAATAAACTGTGGTTGTTTGCCTTTCAGTTGGACTCTTAGGAGGCCAAATACCAAGGAACTCTTAGCAGTTTGATATCAAAAAACAGTACCAGATTTTCATCGTAGAGTGACTTCACTCATGGAAAAGCAGTAGAGAATTTGATGGTTCTGCATCTGCTACAGAAAATGCTTTTGCAATAAAGATATTCACACACTGGTAATCTCAGGTAAAATCCATACCATCTGAAATATCTTGTAAGAATATTCTATAGCTATTACAGAATATATTATTATTAAGCTTATATTTGCAAAGCTTCTGGTTCAGAGTACCTGCTCCCCTCTTAACCTCTGAAAAAGAAAGAGCAGTTGAACTCTATTTTTTCTGTAGTGAAAAATACAAATATCTAATCATAAGTAAAAAGAAATTCCTCTGCTGTTGTATTTTTGTTTTTTAAAATTCAATGATTCATTACATTAAACCCTTTTCACTGCAATTTTTCTATTTCTGTGTCAATTACACTGACATCAATGGCATACATGTTAAGTCATCTGCTGTAATACTAACTTCAATCTTGTCTGTCTTTCCCATTTTCATGAGCACTTGTGTTTGTACAAGTGTTAGGTTTGAAATTTTTATATGCTATCTCTGATCGAAGGCACCTCACTCAGCAGTTTGATTTGCACAGCAGAAACAGAAGGCAGATGGGGGATAAGAAAATCATTCTCTCCCCTATTTACATTGAAAAAACCCTGCAAATATGTTGAATCATATCATATCAGCTACAATCAGATGCTTCAAACTAGTTATAAACTTGAACAATTTTTCTAACCAAGAGGGGGTCTTCTTTTTGTATATAAACAAAATGACCACGTAGAACTTCCATACTGTGAATAATAAAGTTTCCTTTTCAGTCCACAGATGCTCATCAACAAATATATTTTGCGTATGTTCACAGTTACTTAAGTGGATGCTTCTGCTCCAACACTAGACTGTGCTGGGAAAGGTAGCAAGTTATACAGCAGTTACCTTTTCTGTCTTAAAGGTTGGAAATTGCATACCTAATACTACTCTTACAAAGGTAAAGCTGCAGAATCAAGTGTGTAAGTTAGAAATACTAATGCTGTTCTAAATTTTCTTTGAATATGATATACATGCAAGATATTCCTATTCCTCTTTCTCTCATTAAGAGTTAGATCACAGAATAGCCCTACAAGTAACAGAAAGGAACTATAATTTTCATAATTTCTCTAATGGTCTTCATTGCTCAGGTAGGAGTAAAAAGTCACCTTCCCTGTGCCCCCAAGCTAAGACTTAACTTGCTCCTTCACACTAGGCCAGCTCCACTAGCATGAGAAAGAGGGCAATCAAGAGACAGTTCCGAAGAGAGAGCAAGCTGAAGGCACGACTAACCCATACATGCTCTGGAAAAAGAATATCCTTGTGTCTCATGAATTCCCTGAATGACTGCTTATTAGAAATGATATATACTGATTCCAAATTGATCAAAATACCCATTGTACTCTTCCTCCCACACTTGTACACTCATTATTTCCATTAGTGGAGATGAAGCCAATGGCTGTTTTATCACACTTGGCAGTATGCTGTCATAGTTATCACCTGTTTGGCTTGTTTCTACCTAAGAACAAAAAGTAAGAGTGGCTGCAATACCTCGGACTGCAGGTCAAGTATCCCCTGGTGACTGTGAGCTCCATTTCCATCCCCTGGTGACTGTGAGCTCAGTTTCCATCCCCTGGTCCTTCACATCTCTGGGTAGAATCCCCATTTTTGATCCTTTGACCCTCATATCCCTCCCTGTATCTCGTTTTCCCCCAGCAACACACACCTTCGCATTCTTCTTTTCTCTTACCCCCCGCTCCCTGTCTTTCATATGGAGGGCTGTGGGGCTTTGATAGGATTGGGCATCAGCCTGACTCCTAAGAAGAGAAACCAGTAAAGACAGTGGCCAAAAGCAGATGCCTAAGAAAGAGCATCAGAACAATACAAACACATATGATGCTCCCCAAAGTATTCTCTCAGTCTCCAACCACTTGCTGCCCAGGGACTTCTAGAGCCAGATGTGGTTTCCAGAGTGAGCCTTGATGCTATAAGATACACAGACAGTGCAACAATGTCAAATTAAAGCTGTATCTCTGTACCATCAGTGCCTGCTTGCCCAGTGACTAATGTTTCACAGCATCATAATTGCACTATTGACATTTTCACGCACTTGTGTCTTATTTTCAATTGTATTTTTGCACTTGGATAAGTGTCAACTGGTCACATCTTTCTTAAGGTAGTTAAGATTTATGCCCCAAAAGCAAAAAAAAAAAAAAAAAAAAAAATTACAGTATCATTTGCACCAATCACTGGCCTTGTTGCTTTCACCTCTGAGTTAAAAGCCTGACAGAGTTTACATTCAATAAAATGGGAACAGCTTAAGAAACTTTTCTTCCTCCTTTTCTCTCCACTAGTATGAGCAGAATGAGGGCAGACAACAAATATTACAATTTAATAATGGCAGTGCCTCATGCAAGAATTTGTTTATTTGGGTAAAAGGGTTTGGCTGCCCTAATGCTGTTGAATAATAAATCAGCAGTGGGAGATTAACCTGGGTATATGACAAAATACGTTTTTTTTTTTTGCCTGGAAACATTTCAGCTTTGCTAGATAACTATTACCTACCCTCAATTTAGTCTCTTGTTTTACAAAGCAGGGCAGAAATGCTTATATTGACAAGAAAGTGACTACTTATTAAAAAAAAGGGTATTTTCATATGAAGATATGGGCTTGTGTAATTCACTAGGTTGAAACAAAGCAATCGATAAGGCAACAGAAATTTGAGATCAGTAAATTAATATTATGGTTTTAAAATTACTTTCGAAAATGACTTTCTGTAAGTACGATGTATTGGTATATCACATAGAACACTGTCTTAAAACACTGCCTCTATAAATCATCATTTACAAGGTAGAGGGCAAGGTATGATGACCCCTGAGGAACTGAGGAGCCTGGATGAGCAAGCAGTCTGAAAAGGAAAATGCAGTTGCCTTCTAAAAGAAATTGCATAATATCCTATAGAACTAGATGGTAGGTTTCTTTTCCCTAAAAATGTGTGCAGTAGGAGTATCACACACAGCTAAAAGAACAGTTTCCAAAAAAGCTGTTTCTGTCTGCACTGGACACAGTTTAACATCACTGCCATTATCATTTAACACCACGTTTGCTCATTTTAAGCTTCAGAAAAGACTACTGCTCTGCTGCCTCAGAAACCAAAATGTTCACAAAACTGGTACAATAATTATAGCTGTAAACAACAGCCACTCATTTAAAACATTATTAGAACATGATGACACTCAACTTCAACACATTAAGGTTTTAAAACCAAGTAATTAGAGGATGACTGTTAAAAACCAATCCATCCTGAAGGTCTGTAGCCTCCTCCTGATAACAATAAGAATGACTGCAGTATTACTTGTTTTCTGGTGTGGTGACTTTTGGGGATATAACCTAGGTTTATTGAGAGTTCATGAAACCTATGATCTTCTTTGATATTAAAGGGGGACTCCACTTCTTCCACTCCAAGTGTTATTTCAGTTACTTCTACAACCAGAGAGCTAAGCTTTTCCAGGATACATCTTTTTTTCCTTTGAACCCCCCACAAAGTCCTGTGCCTGCAGCAAAGCTCCTGCCCCAGGAAGGTGAGGGTCCAGGCTCAGCAGAGCCACAGGCCCGAGACCTCAGGAAAAGTGCTAGAGTCCCCAGAGCAGTGAGGACAGGCAGGGAGCACTACAGCAAGAGAGGTTACAGTACCTGAGCACAAGGAGACAAGGAGGAGGGTAGAGGGACACCGTGACAGTGACTGTCACCTTGGGGCCTCTGGGTTTACAGAGAAGGCACAGATGCCTACAGAGTGCAACACCAAGGCTGTACAACGCAAGTGACTGGTCTAATTATCTCAAAACTACTCGGAAAGATATCCTCCTCTGACTTTTTGTATGACAAATTTCAGAAAGGCAATTTTCTTTCTTTTCAACACAAGTCAGGGGGATGGCAAGATTCACATTTTTTATTTGTCAATACAAAATTCCGAGCTACAGATCCACTGCTGCAGCTACACTGAAAGCTGCTTGTTATCTCAAAAGAGGTTTTGGGTTTGTACCATGATGAACAGATGAAGAAAGAAAAGAACAGGTCAGAGGTGGGTACAGACTCTCTCAATTAGGAAGAAAAAATTAAACAAACAAAATAGCAATGAACAGGCTAAGCATTGAAAAAATGTAAACAGAATAAGCAACTGTAACACCAAACCTAGTCATTTATTGTCTCTCTACTACTTAAAGAAAGCCTTTGGCAAGTATTAGAAATAAGGCAGTACATTTTCTCAATGCTGAAATTGGGTAATCTCGTAGGAAACAAATTAAAGGTCCTGCAAGCCAAGCTGATAAAAATCAGCAAGACAGAGAGAAAGGCATTCCCGGGGTACTATTCTTATCAGTACTAACTTTATCTAAGGCCTGCAGCATTGCCAAGTCTTGTGATATTGCTAACACATTTTTTAAAACTTATAACAAATAATGTTCTTTCCCCACAGCGCACAAATCTAACATGTAGGCTATTTTATGTCTTCTCATATGATAATAAATAAACTCTATAAAACTCTTCTGCCATGCACAGATGATGATTTTAGGCCTTGCCAATGGGGCACAGTGCAGAAATCCCGAAGACAACCTGCATCAGTAAGGCAATATGCTGTAGCACAGCTACACACTGTTCCTGCTTGTGTATCATTACAGATGTTTGCAAGATGCTGGGGCTGGAAAAGCCTTCCAGCTCAGAAACAGCAGCAAGCGAGCTCTGCTAGACTGCTTCCAGACTCAAAAGTGCCGAACGCTTGCATCCTACCACGCTGCGGGCTCCAGCGGTCTCACATCTGTGGTTAGCAAAAGATTACACACAACCTAGAAGGGCTGCTCTTGCCTTAGCCTTCATTGCTGTCCCCCTCAGAAGTCACTTTCATGTAGAACCTGCTCATTCTTTTTAAGTGGCTAAGGTTACTAAGTTATGCTACGTTTCTTTTTAAGTGGTTAAGGCTATTAAGTTATGCTAAGTTTCTTTTTCCTCACTATAAAGTGCCATAAACAGTTTGTGGTGACTAGGGAGAGAAAGGGAAAGATTGTCATGGAAAAAGTTTACTACTAGCTCATTATTTAAAGATACAAGCAGAGGCTTGGGAGGAAAATATGTCATCTTCACAACTAGGTGAAGTGATGGTACTATTGGAGGAAAAAAGTCTATGAAATGATTAAAAAGAAGAAACTTCAATTATCCATGATGCAAGCTGTGTAACAACAGTACAGAACTGCTACCTAATTGGGGGGGGGGGGGGGGAAAGGGGGGGGAGAAAAATAGAACATGAGAGTAACAGTATTGGGTCAGACTAAAGGTCTGTCTTGCCCAGTACAGGCATATCTCATTTTATTGCGCTTCACTTTATTGCGCTTCACAGATATTGCGTTTTTTACAAATTGAAGGTTTGTGGCAACCCTGCGTTGAGCAAGTCTATCAGCGCCATTTTTCCAACAGCATGTGCTCGCTTCGTGTCTCTGTGTCACATTTTGGTAATTCTTACAATATTTCAAACTTTTTCATTATTATTCTATCTGTTATGGTGATCTGTGATCAGTGAGCTTTGATGTTACTGTTGGAATTGTTTAGGGGTGCCACAAACTGTGCCGTATAAGATGGCGAATTTAATTGATCAATGTTGTGTGTGTTCTGACTGCTCCAGCGACCGGCCGTTCCCCCATCTCTCTCCCTCTCTTCAGGCCTCCCTATTCCCTGAGACACAACAATATCGAAATTAGGGCAGTTAATAACCCTACAATGGCCTCTAAGCGTTCAAGTGAAAGGAAGAGTCGCAGATCTCTCACTTTAAATCAAAAGCTAGAAATGATGAAGCTTAGTGCGGAAGGCACGATGAAAGCTGAGAGAGGCCGAAAGCCAAGACAGGCCGAAAGCTTGGCCTCTTGCGCCAAACAGTGAGCCAAGTTGTGAATGCAAAGGAAAAGGTCTTGATGGAAATTCAAAGTGCTACTCCAGTGAACACACAAATGATAAGAAAGCCAAACAGCCTTCTTGCTGATATGGAGAAAGTTGTAATGGTCTGGATAGAAGATCAAATCAGCCACAACATTCCCTTAAGACAAAGACTAACCCAGAGCAAGGCCCGAACTCTCTTCAGTTCTGTAAAGGTTGAGAGGTGAGGGAGCTGCAGGAGAAAAGTCTGAAGCTAGCAGAGGTTGGTTCATGAGTTTTAAGGAAAGAAACTGTCTCCATAACATAAAAGTGCAAGGTGAAGCAGCAAGTGCTGATGTAGAAGCTGCAGCAAGTTATCCAGAAGATCTAGCTAAGATAACCGATGAAGGTGGCTACACTGAACAACAGATTTTCAATGCAGATGAAACAGCCTTGTATTGGAGGAAGATGCCATCTAGGACTTTCCTAGCTAGAGAGGAGAAGTCAATGCCTGCCTTCAAAGCTTCAAAGGACAGGCTGACTCTCTTGTTAGGGGCTAATGCAGGTGGTGACTTTAAGTTGAAGCCAATGCTCATTTACCATTACGAAAATCCTGGGGCCCTTAAGAATTATGCTAAATCTACTCTGCCTGTGCTCTATAAATGGAACAAGAAAGCCTGGATGACAGCACATCTGTTTACAACATGGTTTACTGAATATTTTAAGCCCACTGTTGAGATCTACTGCTCAGAAAAAAAGATTCCTTTCAAAATATTACTGCTCATTGACAATGCACCTGCTCACCCAAGAACTCTGATGGAGATGAACAACAAGATTAATGTTGTTTTCATGCCTGCTAACAACACCCATTCTGCAGCCCATGAATCAAGGAGTAATTTTGTCTTTCAAGTCTTATTATTTAAGAAATACATTTTGTAAGGCTATAGCTGCCATAGATAGTGATTCCTCTAATGGATTTGGGCAAAGTAAACTGAAAACCTTCTGGAAAGGATTCAGCATTCTAGATGCCATTAAGAACATTTGTGATTCACAGGAAGAGGTCAAAATATCAACATTAACAGGAGTTTGGAAGAAGTTGATTCCAGCCCTCATGGATGACTTTGAGGGGTTCAAGACTTCAGTGGAGGAAGTAACTGCAAATGTGGTGGAAATAGCAAGAGAACTAGAATTAGAAGTGGAGCCTGAAGATGTGATTGAATTGCTGCAATCTCATGATAAAACTTTAACACATGAGGAGTTGCTTCTTATGGATGAGCAAAGAAAGTGGTTTCTTGAGATGGAATCTATTCCTGGTGAAGATGCTGTGAACATTGTTGAAATGATAACAAAGGATTTAGAATATTACATGAACTTAGTTGATAAAGCAGCAGCAGGGTTTGAGAGGACTGACTCCAATTCTGAAAGAAGTTCTATTGTGGGTAAAATGTTACCAAACAGCATCACATGCTACAGAGAAATCCTTCGTGAAAGGAAGAGTCAATTGACACGGCAAACTTCATTGCTGTCTTAAGAAATTGCCACAGCCACTCCAGCCTTCAGCAGCTACCACCCTGATCAGTCAGCAGCCATCAACATTGAGGCAAGACCCTCCATCAGCAAAAAGATTACGACTCACTGAAGGCTCAGATGATGGTTAGCATTTTTTAGCAATAAAGTATTTTTTAATTAAGGTTTGTACATTGTTTTTTTTTAGACAAAATGCTATTGCACACTTAACAGACTACAGTATAGTGTAAACATAACTTTTATATGCACTGGGAAAACAAAAAATTTGTGTGACTCACTTTATTGTGATATTCACTTTATTGCAATGGTCTGGAACCAAACCTGCAATATCTCCGAGGTATGCCTGTATCTTATTTCCAACACAGAGGCCAAAAGTGGACACCCATGGAGAAACCTAAGGACAGAGCAAGCACATACGATTCTCCTACTGAGTATGTATTCAGCCACCAGCTATTTGTAGCTTGGGGTCCTCTGCATGAGATGTGCTTTCCAACTCAGTAACCTGCACTGGATTTCCTTTCACATACCACTCTGGTCTCCTCTGAGGTCATGTAAATCTTTAGCATCCACCACATCTTCTGGCATGGTATTCCACAGCTTAAATGCATTTTGTGTGCAGAACTACCTCTGTGTGTGTGCTTTTAAAATGCCTCCTGCCAGCTTTACATCTGCTACACACCAGTCTTTTACCAGCCAAGAGGGCAGGCATTTGATCTCTCTCTGTCCCCTTTGATCCACCATTCAAGACTAATTTATATTTGACTAATACAAGACTAATACGTATTTGAAAAGGCTGATGATGGAAACCACCTACTGTGGTAGTGCTGATAGGTGGCTGAACTGTAATAATCTGTAAAGTCCCTCAAAGACAAAACAATTTGTGGAGTCAGGATCTGCAGTCCCAGGCATGGTCCTGAAATTTCTCAGAGAGACAGAAAGGAAGGCCAAGAACTCTGATATGAGCCAAAAGCGTACTTCAGCCTAGTGCACTACCTTGACAAGCTGGATACTGGCATGGTTGAAGGATGGAGAAGGCTCACGGCACTAACTCCCACTATGTTATACCAGGTTCTGTTCTCAGGATAGAGACCACATAACAAAATCACAGGTCTCTAGTGAAAGCTCTGAAGAACTTCACAAGATACATGACTTTTTCAATTTATTTTTTAAACTGGATGACATTTGGGATAAATCTTAATTGCTACCAAAAGAAAGATGACTGCAAGCTAAATACATCAGTGCTGCTCAGTCAAAAAGATAAATATTACAATACATAGTTTTCCATTAAGGACAATACTTCTGTAAGTTTAAAAAAATTTAGCTCTAATTAGTGACCTAGACTAAATCCATGTTCTTTTTGCTGTTCTATCAGTGCAGCTTCCTTGATTCTCCACAAAGGTTATTACATCCAGTGTAATAGACTGACTATATATTTCTTAAAGCATGAATGGTTGCATCTGTGTGTATTTTAACAGCTATAAATGGAGGTTCATCACTGAACTAC
Source organism: Apteryx mantelli (assembly GCF_036417845.1). Taxonomy (NCBI): domain Eukaryota; kingdom Metazoa; phylum Chordata; class Aves; order Apterygiformes; family Apterygidae; genus Apteryx; species Apteryx mantelli. The sequence continues at coordinate 34,301,137 of NC_089978.1, forward strand.
CATTCCCAGAAAACTACTGAAAAGTTCACTACGTAAATTTTCATTGTACTTTTCTGCCAACAGAAAGCAGTTACATTTCCATCACAAAAACTGTTTCTACAGCTGGAAAACAGCACATTCCATATCTAAATTATTTTCAACACTGAGGTTTGAGCTAATATTTAAACTGGGGATTATTGTTTTACTCCTCTTGATCATTTTCCCCCTCACTGTTAGTTTTGCTTTTGAAGGATAATTAATATTTTAACCACTTACATGGAAGAAAACAAACATGAGCCTAAGAGAAGTTTTATGCAATTCTGTGACATAACATAAGAACTCTGTGCCTTTGTCAAAGAAATTGCAAAATTTACCTCATGTAGTTCAGTGTTTATGGAAGTGCTTACACTGAATTTCAAGTATTCCAAAACATATAATCAACACCTGAAAATTTTTAAACAATTATCTTTATTGCAATATCAAAAAATGAGGCCAGTGTGATCTACAGACAGTTCAGATATTACATATTTGTGTTCACAAACATGTACATTTGCAACTGGCAAAATTTTAATACCAGGTGCATGTTATATTGGCTGTGGCACCTCAGATAATTTATTCCTTTTACCCAAAGTCAAATAGGAAACGGTCTTGATGTGTCTCTCCTCTCACTGGAAGGCATTAATATAACTTGCTGACAGGTTTAGGGAAAGGGATGACTAACATCTTCCCCAAAAGCATGTTAAGTTCTGATGGCTGCTATTTGCTGTGAACTTATGCCAGACTTTAACACCTGAAATTTGGATACAATAGCAGTGCACTTGGTTTGCAGCAGGTTCAGATATTCCAATGAGTACATGAACATAACATTCCCTGATGTACACATTCCTGAAGAAAAATATGAATCTGTAGTTTGCACACAGAGTTGATACATACACACACATTTATGAAAGAAATATTATGCTTTCAAAATTACTTTTGCAAGGCCTAGGCAACATTATAATCAATTGCTGCCCATGCAACATTAATTTATTGCATTTCCACAAGGACAGTACATCACCATCCCTACTTATATGAAAACATGTTTCTTTAACAGCACCATTCTTAACAGACTACAGAGGCTCAGGGCAGCAACTTTGGATATTTTTATTTTGCGGAACGGAGGGAAATCTACTCATCCCATGAGACCCTACTTATTGCAAAGCCTTTCATTGAGTTTATGTTTATCTGAGGTGCTATTACAATCAGAGATAGCAGGCTCTCAGCTAGGAATCAGCTGTTTTAGCTGTCAGATGTTTTTTATAATGCCTTACACCACACACACATCAACTGAACAATTCTCATCAGCTGTGCAAAGACATTTATCCCCATCAAGACAGAAGTTAAGACAAGTGGAAGGCCTGCCCAATGCCACACAGAATCTAACAGCTGAACCAGAAGTAACATTTTAGATCTCTTAGAGACTCGCCTTATATTGACCACTACAGTTCACACCTTTAATTGATGAAATTACTTGGTTTCCACAGCATCTGTCACCACTGATAGCACTTACAGGTATTCAGGCACAACTTGTCACTGGACATGCAAAAGAAGACGCATGCAAACAGGAGCCACATGCACATATTTGGGTTTAAATTACTTGCTCAGCATCATATAAGAACCAGTAGAGACAGTTCTCTTCATTTCATTTTTCCTGACTACCTAATTCACTACACTCCTTTTGCATTGAACACCAAACAGCCTTCAGGCACTACACAACATTGGTTGAAGCCCAGAGCGCTGTTTATCACACGTACTAATCAAACAGGATTTCTGTATGCAGTTATCAAACAGTATATGCAAAAGAAAACCACATTAGTTTAGGCAAACTTGTTTCAGATATGTCTTAAATCCTGACCATTTTGATGGTAACCTTAGCATCATTCAAGACTTGATGGACACTAGAAGTTTACATGGGTTCAGAAATCAAGAGGAATATTCATAGAAGAAAAATCTATGAGGGCCATTTAAATAATGTGCTCTGGCTCTGGAGCTCTCTGAGCTGCAAATCATTAAAGGCAGGAAGAAGTATTTTGGGGAGGTATCACTATTCGCTTTGTTCTTTTACTCTTCTCTAAGCATCTGCTACTGGCCACCTCTGGAGACAGATGGATCTTTGGTCTGACCCAGTATCACATGCTCTCTTTCCAGGCAGTATCAAACTGGGTGACAATGTTGGTAACATCTTGCTTTTTAGCAAGTGGTTCACAACTGTCCCTACAATAAATGTGATTAAAAATATCGTAGTACTAATGATTTATGACGTAGAAGAAATTCGAAAGATTGACAGTACCCTCTTAATCTAAAAAGATTGGGGAACTTCTTAAGGAAGTAAATCCAAGAATTTCTGAAGGTTATCTGTAGTCTTTTAATATTTTGTCTCATTCACTTCCTTTCTTTACTTTCTAACTACAAATAAGCTTTATGTATTTTTATTACAGTAAGACCTAAAAGCAGCCATTAGAGTCTTGTTGTCCTAAAATATCACACAGATATATAAAGGGCTCATTTTTGCCTCAAAAGTACTTGTTGAAGGCCAACATAAAGTACATAAATAGTGAAATGGGACACTGAAGCTGAATTACACAAAAGATAGTTTAGAAAGGGTCATTTGAGTTCCATGATGGTTTTGAGAGAAAAAAGAAGTGGAACTGATCACTAAGATTCTTCCTTTAAATGCCATTAAATCTTCCTTTAAATGCTTATTCTTCTGACTGAAGCAAAAATACAGACAAGATTCAAGCAAATGCCTTATTTCTTTGACTTTTCTACATTCTGCTGTTCTGATTAATAAGCAAACATGTGGTCATCCTGCATGATTTAACCAGGACAAGAAAGAGAGGGGAAGAGTGAAAAGCAGACAATTCAATCATTCAAATAAATAAAAATCAAACAAAAAATAAGGGAGAACTCCTACAATTAATGATTAGAGAAATGTGATGTAAACATTACAATTCTGACTCATTCTAGCAGTTAAATTCTCAAGATCTGCTTTACATGTAACATTTCACAGCAATGTCTCTGTTTTCTAGTGATATAAAATACTAATCTTTAGAAACTAGCCCTTTATTACCTTAAAGTCACATCAAAATTAAAATATAATCACAGTGAACAGATTTTAACAAGTAACTGAAAAACATTTTAAACTATAAGCAACACCTTGGATTCAGTACAAGTCTGCAGGCTATAACATCTCTACCACTAGTCATAAATCTTTGCAACTATAAGCCACTATAACAAAAGGCATCTCAATATTAAAAATAATACAATTCCTCCTCCAAAAAAATCGTACTCCTATCCACACACAAAATAAGTATATGCTTTTGACAATCTTTGAAGCTGAAATGCAACTCAAATAAAAGTCAAATATTAGGAAAAAAAATCAGACATCTCCATATAGTGTCTGAAAAATTACATTCCATAAATCATTTTCAAAACCCACTTGTGTTAGGATCGTGTTTAGGGATTACTTCTGAGGAAGGTGGGGGTGTGGGACTCCTTCCAGTCCATCTACTGTCTCTGCCATTGCCACTTGCAATTGCCAGCCCAGTCCCAGCTATCCCTAATCTGCATGCATCATAGGAAATCCTTCTGCTAACAAGACTGAGATTTGTCTATGTATTTTGCATTAGCTGTGTCTAGTTTCCCAAGTTCTCAGGCTCTTGCTAATACTATCACTTATTTGCTCTAGTACATTAATGATATTTTTGAAAACATCTCTTTCTTTAATAAAAGCAAAAAGGGAACTTTTATTAAACGCTACCTGACACTGTGAAATTCTCATGCTGTCATGTACATACCTAGGAATTTCATTCGTGTATGCCCAAAGAATTTAGCAGAAGGGAATGGAGCAGGCTCGGACCACGCAGCCTCAAGAGCGCTCTACTTGAACTGCTGGGCAATTGCACTCGCATGTACCTGTCTCAGAATAAACCAAACACTTTCTGGAACTATCTCTTCCCTGACCGTAAAGGAAGTCCTGGGTACATTAGCTCAGACCTGGAAATAAATTCTTTAGATTCCCAAGCCTATCTGATATAAGCATGTTGTTGACTTCAGAAAAAAGTATCAACCACCTGAAAGCAATACATATTCAACTTTCATTTGCTTCTTTGAACAGTGTAAAATATTTCTACTATAGCAATTACAGTTTCAGCTGTACTCTTGGAATTTTTAACGGTACTTAACAGTACTAAGACATTCCTGGACTGACTAATATGTAACTGGCAAGTAACGTCACTAAACTAACGATTCTTCCTCTTCGACTCCAAAGAATTTATTAATCTTTCACAAGCATTAGGAAAACTGAATACAATACAATACCAGAACACTATTTTTCTGACTGCTTAGTCTGTACAAGCAAATAAAATACCTAAAGCTTTAGAAATCTGTCACAAACTTTCCAGTCAAGAGGAAAGAAGTAAAACTATGAGATGCAAACAGATAATGAACCTAAAGAGATCAGAAATACCAAACCAACAGTGAAAAAGAGATTCTAAAACATTATATTTTTTAAAGGTATCATCATTAGGTATTTTTTATTTAAATAAAACATATGAATAATTTAAGCCTTTGGCTGTAGCAGACAATCAATTTATTAAGTCGTTTTTCAATTTTATGATACTCTACCCTAGAAATACAACAAAAAAGACTCGAAGAAATTGGTAGATAAAAAAAAAAAAGAAAACAAAACTGAAAAACTGCAGTCATAAATTGTTTCTTAAGTGTTTCAAAGAAAGTGTCCCACACTCACCAGCGCCGCTGCTTTCAGATTTTTCTTCTGGTTGGCTTTCTGGAAAAAAAAAAATGAACAAAAAAGGAAACAATGTTTCTGTGTTGTTTATTTGAAATTAAATCTAAGAAGTGGGTTGAAAAACAAAGAAGAATAAATTATGATAAAATCACAATCACTGGGTTCATTTAATGTCTATAAATTTACTTTTTGAAAAATAATCTGCCAGAGGGAGCAACAAAAATTTCCTTTAGTGTTCAAACTCACAACACATCTTAAATGGGAGGACTCCATTACATTTCTGAGCTCTGCATGAATGAACTTACATATTTATACAGAATCAGTATTAGGGTTATGCTTAAGCAATGAATAGCATCCATTTATCTCACTGGTCTCTCTAGTCAAATGAATATTATTTTGTATATTTAAAAAAAAAAAAATCAGGATTCTGCAAAAGAATGCTTATAATTAGCATGAGGTGAATTTTAACTTGAGCAATCTCTTCTCCAGCTTTTCTACAGCTTACTAGCTCACACAAGGATTTTTTCCCAACCTTTTCACTTTCTGATCTTTGGCCCTCACATGTTACTGCTGCCCAACTTACTAGGTACAAAAAAATATATGTAATCAGAAACACGACCTGTTCAACAGAACAGAGAATCAGAATATATAAGAAGGAAGGAAAGAAAAGGACACAAGCTGTCAAGTGACTTGACAAAAAATTACCACTCAGTTCAACAGCAAAGTCAGAACAGAAATCAGCTTTCTCTATTAGATTACAAGCCAGCCTTTCAAGAGATGAAAGCTAGTGGATGCATTTTCGTGAACTGAGTCCTAAATATGTAAAAAAAATCTTATGAAAGTATATCCCTACATAAATTTGTCAACCTGAAATTTGATTGCTCCTTATTTTTACATATCTTCTAAGGTGGAGAATAAAAAGAGCATATTCACTTATCTGCAATATACTCCACCATTTTGAAAGTGTATTTGTCCTTAGCTTTCAATTCAGACATATCACGGCTGTCATTACAGATTATTTACTTACAGCCAAGAGTGAATTACTGCTGTAACTCAGTGAGTAATTTTTGAGTTCAGTTAGTCTGATCATTTCTGCTGTTTACAGGCTGGGTACTAACAGAATTGAAAACGTGACATATTTTACAAAACCTTTTTCTTGGCCACTGGTTCTTGCTGATTTCCATGGCTGGGGACACTATTTTCTCAGTGAAAAGACTGACAGCCTGAGAACTAATGTAAATGGAAAAAGTAGTATCTCACAGATCCCTCTTTCTTGGAGGCTTGCTGTTGTTAGTCTTAGGAGCTCAAGACATGTGTTTACTCACTGAGGAAACACAATTATACACAGCCTCTTCCCACCCATAAGCATTCACAAAGTGAGTGAAGATCCCTGGCAATGTTCAGATACACTTGCAAGATAGTCCTGTTCTATGAAAAAGATGTATTTTTTCATTCACATTCTTCTTGTGTATTTGGCACATTTACAGTGTAAGTTATAACCCAAACAATATCCTAACTCAGATATAAATTATTTACAGAAAATATCACTAGACACACAAGAAGTAAACAGACTTAATGAAGAACATGCAAACATACTGAGGTAGCCGTCCCTAACTGGACCAAGATATAAGGAAGCAGTTGGATTTTAAAGCTATTTCTTTTTAACTCTGTTTTTAAAAAAAACCTCTTGTTACAGACCATATGAAACATTTCCTTGCTTAAGTATTGGGATATCTAGCCAAAACTACCGCATTACACTTAAAAATCCTTAAAGGCACCTTTGATTCAAATAACAATATATGTGTATGATATCTGCAGGTGGGGTGAGTGTATTCACCTGTATGTAGCAACAGAATCTGCCCTCAGCAGTATAAAAAAATAAAATTCAAGTCTTGCAAAGAAGTGTATTTTTCTTCTCACCATGAGGCAATTTATTTTTATTACGTTTAGGTCACATGTCTCTGTCTTAAAAATCTTCTCACTACTACTGCCATGAAGAAAGTAAACAAAGTACTACAGTACTCTGTTTACTTCTTATATTTATCCATGCAGATTATAGCTGCTCAGCCTCCTCCACAACATGAAAGATTCCCAGATATACATCAACAGGACTTGACATTTTTACTCATACATCAGTGAAACTGAAAAAAAACAAAGAAATTTAAAGTCACTGAAGTAGACATAAAGACAATTCTATTCCAATCACAGTGAGTCCATTCTAATACTCCATACATTTTGTACATTATACTCTCAAAACAATTTATTTAAATTCATACAAGAATTAAGAAGCTATAGTTGTAACAACGCAAGCGAAAAAAATTAGGAGCTTACCCCTGACAGCCAGCTGAACCCACTTTACAGTAATTTGTTAATCGCACAACACTCATATGAATCAGGCAAATAAATAACCTGTCCATTTTTTTAGAGATGGAGAAGAAAGATGATATAAGCAGCTGCAATTGTTTTTTAATGGACTGAATGTCATAATAATAGGTATGACAGCTTGACCCACTAAAATGCTGTCTGTTATCAGACTAGTCTGAGCAACATACTCTGCTTTTCCAGTCATGGGTTGCATCTTCTTTATGATCTTCACAAATAGTTTGAAATCTGCATAAACACCAGAGAACTGAAAGGCTGCTGTTGCTTCTGTTTCTCTTGATCATGAGGCTGCCAAGAGGTTTTCCTCTCCTGCTGCTAGCAGAGAAGGAATAATACTCCCCAGGCAGCCTGCAAGAGGCTGAAGTACATACAGGAGAAAGGACCTCAAAGCATTCTGAAGATGAGCACGTATGGTTAGGCGACAGCCTCATACAAATAGAGAAGACTGGAAAGTACTGTAAAACTAGACAGGTATATGTCAAAACTCCCTCAGCAGGCAAAACTAAGATGGCAGAATGACGAGGGCACTTATTCCCTAAATAAGAGTTTGATGAGTAAATTGAGAAATGAAATATCATTTGATGAGATTGGAAGTAATATCATAAAACATTAAGATTCTGAGTGCTAAGTATTTTACTGGAAATAATTAAATGTAATTATAGTAGTAACCACTCTAATGGAAGAAAGAAAAATTTTCCAAGATTTTTTTATTAGTGAAATCTCCCCTCCACATTTCTTTAAACGGCTGGATGTATTTGATACTTCAAAGACACAAGCCAATGATGATAAACTCAAAATATAAATTCTGAATATTCATTTTGACTGGAATACAATAATGCATTATAAGTTATACAAAGGGTATGATTCATGCACAAACTCAAAAAAAGTTCCTTTCACATCCTGGAAGTTGTATAAAAAAAACGAGGGGAGAATATTTGAGGGGAGTGGGAATAAAGGAGCTATTCTAAGGAATACTAGCAGAATTATCTACATTATTGAATAGAATTACAAGAAACATTGTATTTCATGAATCAAGATTCTGAAAGAAGAGAAGGAAGAGTCAGAAAAATGGACAAAAATGTGATGTTAACAGTCAGAAATCTTCAGTGACTCTTGAAACAACGAAACAATCCACGCATGAATGCCTCTTGAAAAGAGACAGCTCTGGTAGACATTCTGTCACATAATGGAATTCCCAAAATACTTTTTACTCATATATCAGTAAGATGGAACAAGTATGAAGAAATTTAAAATCACTAAAATAGGCATTAAGGCAATCCCATTCATGAAGGCAGAGTTGTGAAGATAAATTCAAAATTCCAATAAAATTAGTCATCTCATCCAACTTTACAGAAATATCTTACACTTGATTTGTGCCTACAGTGTAAAATCTTTCTGTCCATCTATCCCTTACAGTTAGGGGTGCAATTGCCTGCCAAGGTCTGTGTTTTCCCAAGTCATATTAGTAGTACATTTACCAAGCAATGTTCCCAAAACTAGATCAGTAAGAAACTTTTCTCATCATCTTTAACACAACTGATTTTTTTTGTTTATATTTAGAGCCAGCAATACTAAACTACCTGCTGGCAGAAAAATGATACAAGAGGCAATTACAGCAGTAAGCAAATTAATTTAAAACCACAGTCAGAAAAGTTTACTGTTAAATATTTAACAAAAGCACATTACCATTTCTTCAACCAGGATAGAAACTGTCAAGTTATGCCACTTTCTTATGCCAGGGTGCCTGCTAGTAGGAAGCTTGGGAGGGGGGAAATCAAACACATCCCTTATCAAGTCCAAGATTTTCCCTGAAGAGTTCTTAGTTATACATGCATAAGAAAAATTCATTTTGTTCAAAACAGCATATCAAAATATATGCAAAATGCTCTCCTTTCCTCCCGCCCAAAAAATTACAACTGTGATAGCTGTTGAAAAAGATAAGATAAAATGACTGGAAGCACAAATAGCATTGTTGCATAGCAACTGTTGATGTACATATGGTGATGTTTATGGAACAGAATGTAGTTCATATTTAATGCAAAAATAAAACTAAAATCAGCCTAGACAGCAAGACCTTGACAGCAAGAGACAACTGTGCCTTGGATCCCTCTGCGATCTTCAAAAGCCATGCTCCCCCTTAGCTCTGTTAAACCGATCCTCAGGAACTCTGCTGCAGGTCTTCATGATTTGCCCAGCGATGTGAGGCTACACAAATGTCTCACACAAGCAGCCATGCTTGCAGAGGAAGCGGGCAGAGAAAACATGGCTGCACAAGATCAAACAGCCGAGATCAGCTGCTGGGAAGTGGGTATCCATTCTTAACCTGGACCAAACTCTTGCCACGTCATAATTTCTTACGGTTGTCCAGTCAGCAGTTGAACATGGTATTTTGCACCTAGTACTTTTGGAGTGCATAATACTACTTCGTATTATTCACTAGAGCCATTTCAAAATACATGAATGGGGGGGGGGAGTGAATAGTACAGAACCCCAGAGTGAGTCAATATAGAAAGTGCAGTGTGTGAAAAGAAGAACAGACCAGATTTTTAATGGTACCTGGGATGGGATCCACTTTATCTAACTATTAGCTCAGAGCTAGTATATGTACTGCAGAAGACCAAGAAACTGCAACTCATTAGACTTTGGACATAACAAATGTCACCTCACAAGTGCTTATTTCTGTCCATTAACTAATGTGGGACTACCTGAGTTGTAGAGGTTTACAGCATAAATATCTGCATTTGGGTGGAGAAGTCCTCCTCCCCAACTGCTCCCTATTACACATGAAGGCATCTATTATCATCTTCAAAGGCATCCAAGCACCTCACTACCTTTGCACAGATTTACTCCAAAAGGCAGACTTAAATTCAGAAGACAGTCCCATATGAAGAACTAAAGTAGTTTCTTCTGACTACAACAAATATTAGGAGCCAGCTGAGTTAGGAAAACCAAAAACCCCATGAAACCCATTCAGCAATCCAGAAATTATATCATGCAAAAATGTTAAATTATTCCTCAAGTTTGATCTCTTTCGCTTGGTCTAAGTGGCCCGAGAATTTGACATAAAGTGCTGAACTGGCCAGAATGTGTAAACTCACTGCAGCATTTTCCATGATTACAAAAGATTTCATAGGCAGCTCTGTCATCCCTCATGTTTTCTGAACCAAGAAGATGGTTACTACAACATAAGGATCCCAGGATTAGAGGATGGAAGACAGAAAAGATCTTTGGTCTCTGAATGTGCTCCAGAAAAATGGCAAAAAAATATATATATATATATATACATATATGTGTGTGTGTGTGTGTATATATATATATATATATATATATAAAAGAAACCGAATCATTTTATGCAATTTGTTTCATTTTAGGTAAGTTCAGTTCCCAAGATATTGACTGAAAGCAACACCATATGATGCACTTGTTTATCCATATTTCATTCACATTATTGCTTAAGTGGTTCTTCCAGATGTAACATTAGAAATACCATTTGCAATTCCGTATCAACTTAATCTTTCGACCACTTTCAGAATCAGTATATTAGTTATATGGTGCATTTTGCAAAAGAAAAAGGTGCGAGATCACCAACGCGTTTCACAAAAATACGCCAACTATAATTTGAAAAAAAAAAAAATTCTGTGGATGTAAGAATTAATGAATTTTAATGTCCTGTGACTGTCTCTTTCTACTGATGTTTGAAGAAGTGCAAGCTTTGATCGAGCCTTTTCCCATGGTTGATCCAATAATGGTTCTTTTCCATGTGGACTCTGGCATCAAATAAGGTTTGAGCTTATATAGCAGCCTTTCTTTTGGCTAGGGTATCCATATAGTCTCGTTCCACTCTTCAGACACCTGTTTTCTCACTAACTCAAATTAACTGTAAAATTGCTGAAATTGCCATGGAGCTCAAAACATATTGGAGATACACATTCAAACACAAGAGCATTGCTGCATGAACACTGTTTCTGTAAGAAATCAGCCTGAGATCTAGGATACATTTGTCCCATTCATTTTTACAAACAAAAAAAGTCATGCAAGAAAAGCACATTAAAAATTTATTTTTGCTTGTATTGCCAATACCAGCTCTAATACAAAAGCAACATGTTTTAGCCATTCTACATTTATGCAAGTTTCATGAAAACTCACTGATTGCATGTCATGCTTACTAATCTCCAGCAAAAACAATTCTGACAAGGTCTATGATTATTCAGTGCTTCTCTCCAAACACTTCTAATTTCAGCAACTATTCTTTGCTCCTGATTAATATTATAACTTCTGCTCCATAGATTCATGGTCCCTGCACAACACTTTGTAGTTGTTTTAAGAAATATCAAATGTTTTAATTGATTAAATGAAAACAGTATAGCTTTTAAGTAGCTAGTAGTCTCAAGACACTGGAATTATAGATGGTAAAACAGAAATAAATAGGCATCTTCTAGCTATCACATTGTAATGACTTTCATTCTAACTGATGACAAATATTCTACATTCAACTTACACATCTGCACTCACTGCAGCTTAAGTTACCATTAGAGGTTTTTAAAGTAATATTTTGTATAAAAAAAAAGAATGTCTCGGAAAGCAAAGTCCCATGGGATAGCATATATGCAAAATTACTGAATATATGTTCCAAAAACATCTTCACACCTGAATTCTTTCAAGCATTTCACAGTTCTTTCAAGCATTCTGAGGCCAGGGCATAAAGAAATGAGAAAGGATGAGATACCAATGAAATGCTTACAACTTCCTGAAAAATTGGTCAGCTATAATTCTCCCTCACTCATTTGATAAAACATTACACTGCCATCCCAGCAATTATTTGCCAGCCTGAAGATCAGAAGGCTTCAATGGGATGCATGGTATGCTTTTCGCCAGAAGAAATTCCAGCTTGGATAAAACAGTAATATGTAGCCATTTTTAAAAATAAATTTAAATGGCACATGCCCTAAATATAAATAGAAAGCATAAGTAAAGGCTCCCAAGGGTTTGTTTTTCCCTTTAAAAGCACTTCTGCCCTTACTGAGTTCAAAACTAGATGACATTACAACTGAAAAGAAACACAGCTAAATTCTGACACCACAAAATGTTCCTTTTTACCATTAAATTTACTAAAATGCTGTACAATTTAAGAGAGTTAGCAGCTTCTTGCCATAGGAGAATCAGGACACAAGTATTTTAGATGAGCTGTTGCAGTTTTGGATTGAAGATAAAAAGAAAATGTGCTTTTTGTTTTGTCATTTTGAATAGTTGGCCTTAACTGGTACTATTACACATGTTTATAAGCACCTGCTTTTAAGAGACTTCTGATAACAAGTCAAATTGTAGAATTTTCTGCCCCACAGAAGGCAGAAATATCAAAAAAAGATTTATTCGTCTCCGGGGGACACCAAAACCTAAGTGCCTGGAATTGAGATATCTTCTACTAAGCTCTGCAGCCATCTTACCTTCCTCCTCTCTAACATCTAAAACACGGCTATGTAATTTCGGTACAAAACCTTACAGCATACTGGAGGTATATGCAAGGTAGTCTGCTGTGCATATTCTACAGTATAACACTACCAGCTATTCTAAGTCTAACATGCAATGTAGGACACATGATCTTGAATATGCTAATCACTCATTATGCACAGCTACTGAGCTATACTTAAGGCAGGCCAAACAACTGGAATTCAGTGAGAAAAAAGATGATGACTACCCTGCTGTTGCACTGTTCAGTATTATGACCTTATTAAGCTTAAATCACAGTTTCACTTTGCAGAAGAAAATCTGGTGAACAGATGTTGTGTTTATTGCTAAAATGGATCTTTTCAACTGGATAGAAGGAGAATTATCATTCTTACATAACTGAATTCATAGCAGAGATCAATTCAAGAAGAAAAAAACAACTATTATTTCATCCAAAAAGCATATGGAAACACAAAAGAATTTTTCCACTGAATACCCTTAAAAGGGGGAATACACAATGTATCGCACTCTGTACTCTTTTTGTTTTCTCTTCAGCAGACCCACAATTGAAAGCTACAAGATAACCCTCTCTGGAGAACTTAAGTTAGTTGCTCAATCAGATGAAGAAAAGAAGCAGCCGCAATAAAAGAGTAATATGTATGCAGATAACCACAAAACAACGATGAAATCTTACTTCTGAAAGTCTGAAAGTCTTCCAGCCTTTACAGCATCCAGTTCATTGAAATCATATACACTGGAATTGTAATAAATAACTTTAATTCTAACTTACCTACTGAGCTTTCTGTGAACACTGTTAAGGTCTGTCCTCCCACACTTTGCAAAAGAAATGGATGTTCCCTTGGTGCACTGACTGAAGCAGGTTTTCCTCCAATATCATTGATGCTTGCAAGCTCTTCATTCAAAGTAAATGACACCTAACAGTCACAATTACCACAGTGTTACTAAACAGACTAAATTATACAGCTTTTAAGAATTACGGGGAAACAGAAAGAGAGAAAAAACAAGCAGTACAGCAAATTTCTATTTTAAAACATACAGGATGGGAAAAGAATCTTAATACATTGATCTCTTGTTGAAATGCAGTATGCAAAATTTTATGTACTTAATGCAATTTACTCATCTTTTTAAAATTTTACATTACTTCCTCTTAAGTCAGAGAACAATTTTTTTTTTTATTTATGAAAAATTAAGTCATAATATGTTCTCAGATAGCATTCAGTATGAGTGCTTTAGTGTGTTTCACGCAGCCAGTTTAGTTCCTGTGAAAGTGCCAGTGTACCACAACAAGTGTGATCAGCCTGGGACTCCTGAGTTGCATGCAGCCCAGAAGCAGTTCAGATATAGCTCCTTTGCCATGTTTATATCATATGCTCAACTAAAGAGTTGAGGAAGTGCCAGGGCTGTTGGGTAACAAAAATCCTTAGCCACAGGACAAAGCAAGAATCCTGAACAGGGAGTACAGCACCAAGTGCAGTATTTTCCTGTACATCCTCTTTAGGCTTGTCCCACCACACAGCAATAACATCCCTGGGAAGCCATCTGTTTTCACTGGATTCCTCACTACTTGGCTCTACAAAGTCTGCAAAATGCACTTTTTGGCTCTCATCCACACCAAGATATCAGTGTGGGGCTCACAAAATTAGGAAGGTTGGCCCATACTCCAGCCTGGAAAAGTCCAATCAAACTTTCAAAGCTCCAGTGGAAGTTTCTCCACTTATTGTAAAAGGAGTTTGGCCAGGTTCTTAAAAGGCTAATGCAACTTGCTTCCCTGCATTTTTTTCCTCCAGAGTTTCTTCCAGTTCAAAGTGACAGACCTACTTGATATTTTAAGTAATTCTAACTAATGCAACTTCCCTTATCTCCTGTAAAAGACACATGAAGTTACTATTATTCACTAAGCTGCTAACAAAAGTAGTTACCTTTGCCTGCAGAAACACCTTCAAGTTGCTTACTGCTTTATATTTAATAGGACCAACAAATTCCAAATATAGCATGGAATATTTTCTGAAATTGCACCCCCCATTTCCATCTTCTGTTTTATCATTATGATCCTTAGCTTTAATATAGCCTTTTGCACTAAAACATCTCAAAATGTTTAGAGAGAAGGTTGTTACTATGATTGCTGCCTACAGAGGGGTAAACAAACACAGGGAGACAAAGGGGCTTGCTGAAAGTCCCACAGTAAACCTGTGGGCAGAACTACAAACAGGATTCTGTCTTCCTGACTCCCTGGTACACTGCTTCTTCACAGGTGTAACAAAAAAAGAAATCTGATATTAGAAACCAGCATGTTCTAAACAATTTTTAGAATTCAAAATACAACACATTCACAGCCTTTGTATTTAATAATTACTTACTTCTGTTCTTCCTTGATTTCTGCAAAAGAAAATATTTATTGTTTTAGTTTCCATAATCTATTTCCACAAGTTTAGCTTCCCTGATAACAAAGCAAATTCAAATTCTAGTTTTGTTACTCATCTTCACTGCTGAGCTTCTCAATTTCTCTTGATGCTGATGCCCAAGAATAAATGGGAAAAGTCAGCAGATGAGAATAGAAGCAGCAAAGTAGCACATAAATAAGTTAAAGGAGATTCTCCAGTTAAATGTGCATATTTCTTGGGTCTGTGAAATCAAGCATCACATTCTGGGATACAGCTGCTCCCCAGTATAATTTCACATATTGATCTGTTTATTATGTATATATTGATAATCACTACACAAGCAGGTATCTTTCAGTTTTCAGAGAAATATGCACACAATGTTTGCAAGAAACAGGATTATGTAATCTAAGAGATGCAACATAAACTATTTTACTGCAGGTAACTTCCTCTGTGTACAATGTCAACAGTTTAAGAATTGTAATCAGCAAAGGTAAAATAAAGGCTTACTTGGCAATCCTTAGTTTCCCCACTTCACCTCTTCCTGAAGCTTTATTCCATTGTTGGGACAAGTATTTGGGGACCTAAAAAAGAAGATAGATTTCAAGAAAAGCAGATTTTAAAATTATATATAAAGTGTGTACATAAGTATATTTAAATGCTTTCACACTTAGTGCTTCACTTCAGACTATAGCAAAATCTAAACATAGTAGACAATATATTCTGTTAGGGAGGGAAAAGAAAAAAACGTAGCATAAAAATAAGTATGTACTGTCTGTTTGTTCCAAATGAAGGAAGAATCCTATGTATGTTGAATCTCAAATACTATTAGCTAAACATGAATTACAAAGAGGATCAACGCTATACTTCTAAACTAAGAAGTACCAATAATTTTATCAAGTAAATTACACTTTTAAACATTCATTAGAAATTCTCATCTCTCTGGGTGAAAAAGAAAAAAAAAAACAGATCTATGAGAAGATGGACAATTACGACTCACATAGACTAAAAGTTGCTGCAAAGGGAGGTTTACAGTTTGGGAACCTTAGACACATTAAACAGCAAACTGTAGCCCTGCTCCTACCAGATTTGCATTTCTTCAGCAGCAGAACTAGCTTAGGCAGATCTGCCTCCCATAACTCATTCCTGTCACTCCGCTACGCTGGAACAAGCTTTTGTGCAGCTGTGTAATATACTGAAAGAGTAAACTGATCTGGCTGGGAAGTGAGGGGGATTTCCATGTTTTGGCTGGGCTGATTTTATATTTTGTGGGTGGAAGAGCCAAACGAGCTTCTCAACCCAGTTCCCTGAACAGTTGCACAAACACTTGTTCCGGCACAAAGCAAAGGGCAGCGCAGGGACAGGAACAAGCAGCTAGGAGTGGGAGATGGTAAAGTAGCTCTGCTTAACCTGATATATCCAAGGAATAAAAGCTTCTGCACTGGTGCTGACTGAGAGTTGTTATGAAGCCACAAAAAGTGTTTGTCTAATCTATACCCACATTCCTTCAAATACGAGGCTTTTGGCATCTGCAGTCTCAGGTGGCCAGGGCTCTTGATGGACAGTAAAGGTGCCTCATGGCATCTAAGTAACTAACCAAGAAACGGGAAGCTGGTTTTCCAGGCAGGAACATTTTTCTTCTTTTCCTATCAAGGCAGCATTAGCTGAAATTATGGCCTTTCTCTTGACCCTCTGGCCAACAGAGTACCGGACAATTACTGTCAGATAAACTGGACTCCAAAACCTGGCGCTTCTCCTGCCAGCCTCAATGCCTTGTTGCGGGTGGTGTGCCATACACCCACACTGCTCAGACTCCCAGATGTGTCCCAGAATGCAGGCCTGTGTGTGTCTGCAACAGCACATCATTTTTCTGCAGATAATGGTTCCAGATAATGTGCCTAGTGCTTGTCAGAGTTACCCAGGTCCTCTTAAAGACCAGATGAGCTTAAAGAAGACAAATAAGTTTATTTTAGGAAATCAAAGTGTTAAATATCCATTTCAATATACTATAAAATTTCTGTTTAGCTGACAACCATCTTTAATCTCAGCACTTATATGAAGGCACAGTTCCACAATATTTTAAAAGATGGCCTGAGTCAGTGCCTGCCACAGCCTTGCCCCAGTGATGCGTTCCCAACTCAATCCTCGCAGCAGTGCATTCAGCCCTTGTCTTCTTCCCCCCAAGTGCTATCGGTCCTTCTATCCATGTTTGCCTTTTCTTGCAAAAAGTCAACTGAACTGGTTATAAACGCACAGTGCAATGTTTTGCAGATCACATAGTATAGTTTTTCCCCCCACTGTTCAGCAATTATGACTGCCTTTTGGTATGATGGCTTTTTATAGAGGCTGAACACGACACATTAATACAACAAATGTGAGACTGGAGCAATTTCCCCCTACACACATGCCTTTAGATACAGAAGTACTGTCACATTGAGAAATGGAATATAGACCTGAGACAATAAGGACAATTTCATATCTGACTATGTAGAACTAAACTGTAAAGTGTTCAAGTGATATGGAAATCAGAGAATTTTTTTCAAAAGGAAATAGCTGAAAGCAGCCTAATAGAAGTTTACTTCTTTCTATAAACTATTCCTTTCTAATGAGAAAGTAGCAGTCCCTATGAGAACATTATCTCAAAGAAGTAAAGCAGTTTCAGTGTCTAGCACAACAGCGAATTGAAAAGAAAAATCGTTTTACTGCTCCAATGCCATGCACTTAAAAAGTGTTCAGATACAGAAATTTTGTATCTTTCTTCTGTATATGCTCATGACACATCAGGACAAAGTAACATTTTTTAATTTGGAGCAATAGCTTTCCTTCACAATACCAGCACAGTAAAGTTCATTCTGACCCACACAGTCCATAGCTGCTGAAAACACCAATGCCCACTTAGAAAAACCTACAGGCAACGTAGGTTGTGAGACACAGCCAGGGAGAGAGAGAAACATTAAGTTCTGTTGCATGATATCCAGGCAGCAGAAGATTCTTCTGTTTCAAGCACCAAAGGGGAACTTTGTAATCTGATGTTTGTCTGGATTAAAATAAAATGTAAACTAAGTTTTAATTCACAGCTGGGGAGGCTAAGAGTCTATCACAGAAAACGTGTTGACAAACGGTAACCTAGCAAGTTACTATAACTCAAATGAATTTAATAACCTCACATTTTTCTGTTCTTCATAAAAAACATGACATTTTTGTACTGGTGCTTAGCACTTCCCTTTAGTCTCACAGTGTCCTCATAAAGTACTATGGAACAGCTAGAAGATCCAGATGTCTTCAATTGCTCAGCCAAAATAAATATCAGTCCGGGTTTCCATAAACTCTTAACATTGGGTCAAAAATGTCTCAAATGAATGACAAAAAGCAATTAATTGGCACAATCTATTGATTTATGGTTTTTCACAGTTTTTGAAAAGGTAACTTTCTACAGATTTCATGCCAGATCAGATACCATTTTCTTCCCACAGCCTGCATAAAGCCAAAATAAATGCTGTGACATGTGCTCTGGCTCACTTAGTAGAAATATTATCACATGCTCACACCTAATCTGGACATAATTTATACTGCCAGGTAATAAGGTACACAGGCATTCAGTATCACTGAACAAGGAACCAAGGACCCTCATGCTGTTAAAATCACTAACTTGCTATATAATGTAATCACACAAGGAATTCATTCAGATTGGGACGTTGCAGATCAATCATACTTCTTTCAACTGCAGGGGAAACGGTCTCAAAGAATGCAATTAATCATCTTTCTGCTAGCCTATCTGGAGTCAATGGTTATGTAGAAAAAGAAAAGAAAAGGGGCTATGATGGATTGCTATCAAAGGGTTATTTCAATCTATACACCACTGCTTGAGCTGAAATCAGATAGTACTCCCCAAACCACAGGCTGAAATCTGTAGCTCCATGCTAATGGCTTAAGCAATCACAGGAAAGATAAGTATGTCTTGCACACTGCAGACATCTTAATCGACCACTTCCTTTTCAATTTAGCATGAAATGAATGTAATTTAGGGAGACAGTTGGTTTTCAAAATCTTAGCAGTCCTTGAAATAACGTACAGAAAACAAGAGTGACCTGCTTTTAGAGAGCAAAAAGAGTTTTCAAAGACTCTTAGGATTTTGGAAGCTACGCACCCACTGAAAGACTGACTTGCGGAAAGCACATAATGAATGACATAGTTAAAGTCTACTTAAAATTTTCAAGACAAGTGGCCTTTATTCTGGGATATGTAGGTAAGAAAACTCTTCTTGTCAAAAAACATGCAATTTAATCATATAAAAAGAAACCTCTAACTATGTTTTTTATTGCCTGTTAAGTAGTCTCTCTGGAATACTTCCTGTGCTAGCATAACACATGCTAAAAAGAAAGTAAATAAGCCTTTTTTTTTTTTTTACTAGAGCTTATTTCTCTCTCCCTCAAAGCAAGGATAAATTCAGCCCAGTTATCCTAGCTAATGATGATAAAAAGTACCCATTGCTTCCAAGTTTAGATCCAGAGGAATCTGAAGGACAAAAATATGCATGTACCTTGCTATGGTCTATCAACGTTGGCAACTTTGGAATTTTTTCTTAAATATGCCAGAAAACAGCCAAATTCTAAATTCAGACCGCTTGCATGAATGGTTATTTTAAAGGAATATTAGGCATGGACTTGAAAGAACAATATTTAAGGGCTCTTGCTAGTCCAGTTTTCTCATTAAACCATGCAGCATCCTGTGCTCACAGAACAATTTCATCTGTAAGCACAGACATGCCTAAAAACTCCTGGCTCGCTTAAAAAAACACAAACCCATGTCAGACTAATGGATAATCAAGTTCAGTATCCTGTCTCCAATGCAGCCAACAGCAGACACTTAGGGAAGAGCAGGAAAACCAGACAAGACCAGGTATTTCCCCAGTATGCTCTTCCAACTTCTGCAGTTTTTGACCCAGCACTTCTTGAGGAATAGGAGCATCTTCATTTTTAATATCTCAATACCCTTTTATTGCACAAATTGATCTAATGGCTTTTTGAGCCTCTGCAAAGTTTTGACATTTACAACACCCTATTGCAACCAGTTCCAAAACTTAACTATGTATTGTGCAAAAACATTTGCTTTGAACCCCCACCTCATGCATCCCTAACTTGACACATCCCAAATTCTTGTACTAGAACTGACTCTTCCCTATTCACCTTCTCCTTGTTACTCATGACTTTATAAACTTCTATCAGATTTCCACATCAATCATCTTTACAGCATTAGCATATTAAGGAGGTCCCTGCACAGACACCATTCCTCATGCCTCTGATCATTCCTGCTGTCCTCCTCTGTACCTTTTCTAGTTTTACCATATTTTCCAAGATGGGGAGGATGAGACCAGAGCTGTACACAGTATTCAAGAGACAGGCTACACAAGGGCAAAATAGTATTTTCTCTTTTGTTCTCTATATCTTTCCTAATAATGCCCTATCTGAAGTTGCTTATTTGACCGCCACTGACACGGCACTCTCACAGAGCTATCTTCATCTATTGTAAACCCAAGATCTCCTTTCTGAATGACAATAAGCAACTGAAACCCAATTATTGTGCAAGTATAATTTGAATAATTTTTCTCTATGCACATCATTTTACATTTTTCAGCTCTGAATTTCAGCTGCCATTTCATCATCCAGTCACTCTGTATCATGAAATAATTCTGCAGCTTTCTGCTGTGAGCTTTTGTTGTTATTGTTCTGGATAATCCACTACAATCAGAGCGCTAAGTTTTCAGTAGGGTTTCACAAAACCAGACATTCAGGTATCAGTATGAAAAAGGAAGCCAGATGCACCAACCTACCCACCACCGCCAGACTTGCTTTGCCTTGCAGAACTTCTGAAATTCCCCAGCATTTTTTCCAGAACCACAATACGTTGCTTTGGTAGTTGAAGTAAGATACTGTCACATCTTCCCCATCACCAAAAACAAGTATTTTGGTACTCCCCTGTCCCCGTGGGTTCTTTCAGGCAGTTCTGGGCCTGCTCAAGGGGTCCCCAAAGGCAGAAGAGAAGAATGCTATCGTTTCTTCCCAAATGCTGGTCTAGAAAAATGGGGGCACCGCCACAAGGGACTAGAAGGAGGCCAGTGCACATACCCCTCCAGTGGCCAGTGGGCCTCCTCTTTCCCGAGCCAATGCTAGTTTGCTGTCAGCAGAAACAGTCAAGTGATTTTGACAGAAAGACTTTCCAGAAAATGAGGCTGATGCATATTTAGCGATGGCCTAGTTAGCATCACCACACACAGAAACGGCCCTGCTCCCACAGCAGCGCTTGGTTTTGATTCAATGATCTTTACACCGGCGCACTCTTCCCTTTCACGCTGACTTTGCTGTAGCTGCACCTCTCAAGGTGAGCTGAAGCGGTACGACAAACATAAAGAAGGCGCGGGAGTTCTCTTTGTTTTTTTTTTTTCTTAGCCAGGATATAAACTTGGGAGTTCTCAGTTTCATAGATTTGGGGGAAAATAAAAGCTACGGTATCTTATTTCTTACCCTTTACAAAACGTCAGCCAGAGGGCAGTTCTCAGGTAACCCATTTTTGCTTGCTCTGTTTGATTAACCTGAGCGCCACCGGGGAGGAACGCCCTTACCGGCGTCCCCACGCCGCCGGCGAGGCGGGCAAACCCCAAGCGCGCCGCTCCCGCCGCGCCGCCGCCTCGCGTGGCTCCCCCGAGCCGCTTCCCCGCGACCCCTCAACCCCCGCCGCGGCCCCGAGGCCCCGCTGCCGCCCGGCACGGCCCGGCACGGCACGGCCGCCACAGGCTCGGGGGTGCCCGGCAGCCTCTCACCTTCACCAGCCACATGCCGGTGTTCTGCTTGGCCCCGGTCAGGTCCAGCTCGCCCTTCTCGCTCATGGCGGCGGCGGCGGCGGCGGCGGGCGGCGGCGGGCGGGCGGGCGGGCCGGGCACCCCCGGGCAGTCGCCGCCGACCGGAGCGGCGCCGGACAGGAAGGGGAAGGGAAACGGGTGCGCGCGCGGAGCGAGCCGGGAGGCGCCTTCCTGCTCCCGCGCCGCGGGCCACCGTACCCACCCGGACGCAGATGGGAACCGCACCGCGGAGAGACGGTGGCCCGCGGCGGACCAACTTCCTCCGCCCGGCGTGGCGCCGGGAGGCGGGGCGGGACTGCGGCGCGTGCTTGTCGGTGCCTCGGGTTCGAGTCCCCGGGCCGGCGGCCGTGCGGGGCCGGCGGGGGTCTCCTGTGCTGGTGTGCAGCGCCTGGGCTTGGGACCGAGTGTGGAAATGTAGTGCAGCGGGGCAAAACGGGAAAGGCCACGGCCCTAAAGGAAGTGTGGCAAATGAGGGGCAAGAAGTGATTTTGTCAGAGCGAAGAAAAATGATTCTCTCCCTGCATCTGTGGTGCAAACGTGACCGAGGAGGCCGATGGCTCTGTCGTCGGCCGAGGAATGAAACTGTCAGAATATGCCTCCAACCCGACAAAGCTGAAGTGCGTAATAACTTTTTGCATCAGGTTAACTGTAATGAAATGGCAACCCCGGTAATAGTTGTGGTAATTAAAAAAATAAGCTAATAAACTGAGATAAACTGAGTGGTTTCAGCTTGTCCTGGGTCCTGGCTGGTGGAATCTGCTGTCGATAGCAATTGCAACCGCCTGGGGAGGGGGGTGGGCATGGGCAGCCCCGGGTGTTAAAACAGGGAGAAGGGATGGTCACAGACCTGCACACTTGGCTTCAGTTTCTGGAAAAATATTAGAGCTAATAATGAGACCAATTATTTGAAAGAACCAAGAAGAAAACAGAGATGAGAAGCAGTTAAAAGGAACTGGTAAAGAGCAAAGTATCCTACCAGCCTAATTTCCTTCTGTGTCAGGGTGATAGACCTTGTGGACAGAGGAGAAGTGACAGATGTCAAACACCTCCGCTCTGATCAGACTTCTGATATTAACTCCTGTGATGTTCTCAGAAGCAATCTGGGGAAATCAGTCTAGATGAAGCTACTATCGATGGATGAAAAGCTACTTGGAAAACTGTGCAGGGAGAGAAGTTATTAACAGATGACTATCAAAAAGAAGCGGTATGTGTGTGGTGCTCTCCTCGGTCTAACTTTGTTGGACAATTTCACTGGTGACTTAAATGATGAAATGATACGCTGGAGGATGCTCATTAGATCCGTAGATAACATGAGGATGGGAGGGTTTATTGCAGCAGGATGGAGAACAGCGCTTGCATCCAAAATGAGCTAGAGAAACTGGAGAAACTGTCTGGAGAGAAAAGGATGTGATGCAAATAGTGTTGTGTGACTGTTCTCTCCTGTGCAGATGGAGAAGGCCTGGCTGCGTAGCGGCTCCGAAGAAAGGGATCCAAGCGCTATAGTTGCGCCAAAATGTCACACGGGTGAGAAGAAAAACAGGTAAATCTTGTCCTGGACCATGCAGGTGGGAGAGTCGCTTGTGAATCACACAAATTCATCCCTCTGCTCTACGCCGTCCTTCACAGGAATACCTCACACATTGACGGGCAATCAGAAAGCCATAGGAGAGGGTGGGAAAACGTGAAGCAGGAGGAAGGATGGAAAGAACGGAGGCGAGGCAGCAGATTGACGCTCTGCATCAGACCGCACACTGTGGTGGTAAAGCTGTGTTTATTTGCTTAAATGATTTCCAACTCCCCTGGTTGCCCCTTGCTTGCCTTCCCGGGGGTTTGCAATGCATACCATGCATTGGCACAATGGACAGGACAGGGCAGGCTAAGAGGAAAAGGGCATCGGTAGCTTAAGCCTGTGTTGGAACCAGATGCTTCATAACAGGGCACTGCAGCCTGAGGGCGGCGGAGAAAAGGACAGGGCAGAGAATATGTTAATAACCTTCACATATGGGAAAGGACAGATGAAAAGGGAAGTGGGAAGTTTGCTCACCATGTCTGCAGTGGGTAAAAAGCGAAGTATTAGGGCTAGATGTCTGCAAAAGGGCACTTGCTTCAGTAAGCAGCAAAGCCTTGGAATGGGTTGCCCGAGTAGGGGATGCAGTCTCACACCATGAAAATTTCTTAAATCAGGGTAGAACAAGCATCTGCCCAGTGCAGCTGGCTCTGCTTCGAGATGGGAGTATTGGATTTAGATAGCCTCCATATTATTCCTTTCAACCCTATTTTATGATTCTGTCCCTATCATTAGGGAAGCTTTCCACATCTCTAGACTAATTTTCCCCTGTTGCAGTTTAAGCTCATAATTTCTGATTTTGTTCACTGCAGATGTGGAAAGCATTTTATTACCTTCCTCTTTGCAGTTACCCTTTACTGCTATGTCTCCCTTTGGTTTCTCCCCACTGTACTAAATAAACCTAATTCATTCCATTTTGTCTCATAGGTCGTATTTTCTAGACCTCTGGTCATTCCCATTGCTTTCTGAGTTCTCTCCAATACTGGTTTACATCTTTCTTGAAGTGTGGTGCACAGTAATGAAGGTCATACTCTGCCTGAGACTACACCAGCATCAAGCAGAGAATAATTATGGTACAGTATACAAGATATATCTCATGTGGCTTGCAGAAAACAGTCTCATTATTACATCTTGGGTATGATAGCCTTGCTGTCTAATTATAGGCAAACACCTAGGTAATCAAAGAGGGCAAAGTTTTCTGCATGCCCAAAGCAAAACCAGGTAACACTGAAGTATTCCGATTAGGATTAATTAGATTTTAAAACTTTTTTTTTTTTAACATTAGAATTGTACATGTCTGCACAGGTCGAGAGAGTGGATGTAGCTTGCACTGTTTGTCATGTTCCACGGCAAATTCAAAATTCAAATCCTGACAAAAAAGGAAACAGATTCATCTCAACAGCAGTAAAAAAAAAAAAAAAAAAAGCCACCATTTCTGGGAGAGTCTGACCCCCAAATATTACAGTGCTAATATACTTAGGATTTGTTCACCTGGAAGGAAGGGTGTAGCTACACTGTCACTTCCCAGTTTGCTTTTGGGTCATATTCTGCTGTTGTCCATGCTACACAAGGGACAGCTCGTTCCCGGGCTCTCTTCTAGAGCAAGCCACTAAATTCCCTCCAAGAGAAAAGCCAGGGGCACATCGGTCTACCCGGGAAAAGTTTGCCCCACTGGCCACTTCTGGCAAACTGGATGCAGCCAAATCCTGTCTGACTCTCTCTACCCAGGACAGTCCTCCAGCATAATTTGAAGAAGCATTGCACCCTCAACTCCATCCATGTCCTCTTGTGTTTGTCTTCAGTCTATGTGCCATTCCGTACCCTGCTACAAAACAACTCGGTGATGGATCTAGCAGAAATGAGGCACTTGGCACATGGCAGGATTGCACCTGATGCAATTTGTCTCTAGGATAAATAGTGAATTAATGAGAAAGTTACCTCTGAGCTCCCACTTTTAGCTCAGTCTGCATGCTCCGGGTGCACTTGCCACCATTAAAAAAAAAAAAAAAAAAGAGGTGGAATGAATGTTTCCAACACAAGTGACATTTTCAGTAACACAGTGTCATGGCTGGTTAGTTCGGCTGCATGTCGCCTTCTCACTGCAGGCCAGGCAGTTAAAGAAGAGGAGTGCAGCTTACTGAGGGCACAGCTGCACAAGAAGGCAACATAACTAACCAGCTCGTGACTTGTTAGAGAAGTTGCTATATGAGAAATCGTCGGTCTTATTCAAGGCATAAATCACAATAGAGAAAACATCTTTAAAAGCCTGGCAATTTCGGCGGCTCAGCTGGCAAACCGGAGCAGAGAGCTGGGAGGCAGCGATTTCCTTCTCCCTGCTCCCTCCAGGCAGCCTCGCCAGACCCGTTCCCATGGGAACTAAATTTAAAGGGGCAATGAGAAGGGAGGAAGAGTTTTCATTAATTCCTCATTTAAAACCTGAACCTGATGTTTGCTGCTGAGACACTTAGTGCCATGGCTGCAGATCCGGGGGCCAGTGGCCGAGATGTGGATCCGTGCGTTAGGCACCAATTTTGTTCTGGTTTGCGTGGAGACAGGTGTGAAGTTTGAGGACACTGGTGGCAAGATCTGGCCTTGCAGAACCTTCCTCTCTCCTTTATCTGCCCAAGTAGGTGAGACCAACAGGCTGCGGCGGAGTCAGCAGCTGCAGACGGTTTCTCTATCAGTTTTAGGAACTGACTAATGGCTGCAAACTGCAGCGCTGATTGAAAAGCACCACATTAGAAAAGCTAGAAGCACGAAAGGCTTGATGCAATCCCATAGAGGTCGATGGGAGTTTTGCCATTTCTGCGCACACGCTTCCCTCAAAGCCCAGAGCAGGGCAGGTGCTCCCCGGAGCTGGTGCTGGTCCCACACAAGCTGTCAGACAAGGGCACCAGCAGATGATTTTAGGTGAAAATGCTTCTCAGGAGTAGGATGGAGTTTCCAGATGGAAGAAAAAAAGACCTAATGGGAAAGGGAATTGCACAAGAGAGTGCTCTAACCGCCAGGCCATGTCTTTTGTGGGGGACGCTTGATTTTTGCCATGACACCTGGCATTGTCTTCAGCTCCCAGGTCCGGGTGCCCTTGGTGGCCGCTCTGGGTGTGGCTACTGGGGACGGCACTCGTGTGCGCTGCCACCATTCCCTGACTCGCTGGCTCCTGCGGGGGGATGGAGACCTGGATGAGTAGGCAAGCGCTGCCCGGTTTGTCCAGAGGATGGTACCAGCACAGCAGGGCTTCGTGCAGCACACCTGCTCCCTAGCTTACAAGCAGCCTCTCCCTCCCGGTGAAACCAGATTTCAATAAGCAGAATTTCTGGCCAAAAGAAGTTGCTTTCTGACCAGCACCAGTCTACAGGCCCTGTAGGAAAGAGCAAGATAGCAGAGAAGCTGATGAAGCAGATGTTCTTGGCCAGCACCACAAGAAACGCAGCAAGCAAGGGGTATGTTGGCTGAGAGGGGATGTTGGGCTCAGTGTTCTTCAGCTGCTCTTGACTCAAGAGCTCCACTTCCCCATTGCCAGCTTCAGCTGAGCTCCTTGGGTTGGCACAACCTCTGGGCCAGCCGCGGGCACTGACTGCATCAGGCTTGGGCAAGAGACACCAAATGCGATCTGGCTCTTGTCCTCCAGTAAGGCCTGGAGCTGAAGCCAACTCCCCTCTCGTGATTTTAGTTGCAAGATGCTTCGACATAGTTCTTGTTTTCTGCCTGACATGAAGAAGTCATGGGATGATGAGAGTTCCTAAATATGGGAGGTCTTGATGAAAACTACGTTTTTCTATATTTTTCTTGGTGCAGAGAACTCCCTGGGGAAGCGAGGCAGGCTGTGCACAAAAGGAAATAAAATGGAGCATATGGTAATTAGCATGCTATCAGCTAACACAACACAGAGATCCATAAAGTTCTTTATGCAGATGTCCCCAAACCTTCCACATCAGGTAAAACAGCAGATGACAAGCAGTTTTCATATGCCTCATCAAACAAATCAGCTATAATAACACAAAACTGCAAGCGTTGAATTATATTAAGCAGGTAGGACTCAACTTGTATTTCAGCTTATAAACAAGGCAGAGTGCGTGCATGGAATTTTAACAAGGACAACAACGCTTCAGCACTCTGGGTGCATGACAACAGAGCAGAAGATCCTTCCTTTGAGAGACAGAAAAATGGAGCTACAGCCCTCTCTGGCTCCATTTCGCCACTCTGCTGCCAGTGAGTCTGCAGACCCTCTGAGCTTTATTCCCTTCCCCATGGTGGATGAGGTGGCAAGGAGTGTTTCTAGCACAAGGGGCCAAGCAAGCAGAATAGGGATGACAGCTCCTGGCTACTGTCTTGTGAAATTATGTTGAGCACTAGAAAGTCCATTCCTGCCTGAACGGCTGCAGCTGCCTTCTTGCTCTGAGACCTCATGCTCTAGACATGGGGCCAAACTAGCACAGCTGTGCCAGCTCACGAGCAGGAAGGGATGCGGCAAGAGGATGGCTGCTGGCCCAGTGATGGGGGAACATGAGACAGAAGTCAATGAAGCAAGTCGAACAGGTTTCAATCTGTGAGACAGGTCTCAGTCCGCGAGAGCGACCATGGGGCCATGAAACTCTTCAGGGCACAGCCAATGAATCTGCATCCTCGTGTGGCTGGGGAGCAGCCCAGGACACGCCGGGGTGGGAAGAGCTTGGGACTACCCAGTTTAGGCTGGCCCAAGAGCTGGGCAGCCCTAAAAGTCAGGGTGACTACCTCCTTCCTGTGGCCAATTGCAGCTCACTGAGCTTGCAGCCCAGAGGGAAGTATCTAAGACCAAAGGGTTTGCTGAGATTCAAGCAGCTAGAAGACCCTGTTTTGGCAATTTTTCACTCCTTCTTCTGAAAACCTGACTTCCCACCTGCTCATGGGACAACTGGTGGGCACTTACTCTACTTCTGCCTGCTGATGCCGAGGATGTTGCAGGACCACCACCTCCTTGGTGGTCACACTTGGCATGTGATGGGGGACTGTGCCATGTGCAAGTGACCGCTGCTAGGTTTGGGATATTTCCACGTCTAGTTGTCCCCACGTTTCCAGAAGGCATTTCACCAAGACGAGGTGAGGCACCAGAGCATGATTTCAGCTCCCCTCCCCTGTGCATGTGGCAAAACCCCTGCCCATGTCTTCTGGCTTCACCACGTACTAGAGAAGCTGAGTGCTCCTGACATCTGGATACATTCAGAGCTCAGCCATGCACACAGGACCTACACTGAGCCGCCAAAGGGTGGAAGCGTTTGGATTTGGATCTGGGTCTGAACTCTGCCGCCAGACACAAAGCAGGAGCTGGCAGAAGCTGCCTTTCACTCTGGAGCCTTTTGCCAGAGAAGAGGCTATTGCACCAACTGCTAACGCTCTGACTTCATTCATTCCTGTCAGCCAAACTCCTCATTAACAAATTAAAGTGAACAGAGTGCTCATCTTGGAAGAGGGGAAAAATGGAGTTAGACTGAAACAGAGCTTCTTGTCCTACTCCATTAGAGATGCCAGCATTTTCATCTCCTGCTCTGCCCACCCCTTGGTTTAGGCAGTATGGCAGCACAAATGTGGGGGTGTAGCTTAGCCCCTTTTAATGGGGCTGCATGGAGTTTATCCACCTCTCATCCCAAAACAAGCAATGGGCAGGTGCCCCCAGGTCGTGACCTATCCTTGCCCCACTGCACAGCGTAACAGCTCTGCTGACCAGCTGCAGTCTCTCCTATAACCCTAATGTCTGATTTTGCAGTCAGCAAAGAATCCACTGCTTCAAAGTCTGCAAGAATAAAAACTCAGAATGGCCATTAATGCTTGAACTGCCAGGGCAGCCCCTTTTCCAACATCACCCACGATCTGTTATTCTCTTTTCATCAGTTTACCTGATCTGTGTAACCTGGAAAAAGAGAGGACATAATACAGAAAGAGGTAAAACATCATCTGGGCAGAGTGTGATCACGTACACTGGAATGAGAAAAAACAAAGTCTGAGTAACTAATTCCCAAAACAGAACCTGAGCTTTTGAACTGCACATCTATTTCCTTTGGCAATGAAGGTCTTCAGAGGCTGCCAAGATATATGTTGCAGCCGCTGAGTTTTCTGATTGCCTTTGAACACTACATTAGTAACAGCTGTGTTCACCCTAAACTGTTCTGTGCTGGAGCATGGAAGAGCATCACGCCCATAGCTTGTTATCTATGATATTAGGCAGTATAGAAACTTAAGCTTTACACTTCTGTCTGAAACACACTTCAAAAACCATTTCTGATCAGGAGTCAATCTTCGTTCTGAATCC
Organism: Apteryx mantelli; assembly: GCF_036417845.1. NCBI lineage: Eukaryota > Metazoa > Chordata > Aves > Apterygiformes > Apterygidae > Apteryx > Apteryx mantelli. Next base: position 34,330,840 of record NC_089978.1, read on the forward strand.
TTTTTTTGTTCTCTGTTTGTGTTTATAACCACTTTTATTTATATATGCTGCACATTTGAAAACACTCAGGGTTCAGGTGAGTGGAGTTGCAGCTGTGCTTACAGTTTCATCCATACCATGTCTTCCTTCACATTAATAATGTACGGTGAGTTTGACTGCAGGCAGCTTGGCCTCTTGCTTGTTTGGATTCTCTCTGTAGCAAGGAAGGAAAAGAAAAAAAAAGAAGAAATTGAAAGATGTAGCTGCAAATAAATAAAAGAAGAAAACACCGTTCAGAATTTGAGAGAGATGCTTTGTCTGAAGCTAATTTAAAATCATTTCTTAAATAGTGACTATAAAGTTGACATTACCTCTTCAAGTCAAGGTCCCTTTTGCCTCTCTCTGACATAAAAAAAGTATTAGCTAGCATTTTTCACCAGCATCTCTCAAGAAGGGGTTTTAAGCGTGCGACATTATGAACCAAATAATAGAACAAAAGTAATGTGAGCTCTGTGCAGTTTGTTGCTTTCTGAAGTGTCTTTTCATTGCAGCTGAGGGGAAGGTGCTATATAGAACTGAATCCTACCTTTTTTCCAGTCCTTGACTCATTTACATTTTGTCTAATCCTTGCATTTTCTCTAGTGACATACCACCTCAACATGAGAGGTCAGCAATACCTGCAGTCACTTATCTCCTGGACTTTCCAGTAGCAGCTTGGTGAAGAGTGAGACATTTTCTGTTCAGCTACCAAAAAAAAAAAAAAAAAAAAAAATCTGTTTACAATGGGTTTATTTCCCCTTGGGTTATAATTAAAAAACTTCGACAACATGCCTGTAATTATGTAGGTATTAATAACATGTTGTTGCCAAGGTATTTTATTGATATATAAATTATCTTGTAAAGGACTGTTATTTTGCCAAGGGAGCCATTCAGTGATCCTAGGACAAAAATGTAGGTGGTGTGTGGTAAAACATTAATGATCAGAAGAACACATCTTGAAGACCACTGAAGAAGAGCAGGAAGCTTCTGTTGGGAAACCAGCCAAGGTATTGTATAGGGGTTGCATCATTTATGCATCACCATATAGAGCTGGCTGACAACCTATTGCAACTGCCCATGATTGACAGCACAGGCAGAGCCATCTTTAGGCTGTACATACGACTGCAATAAAAACACCTTATTTGTGGGTGCTGTTGCTTCAGAACCGGCCACTCCACTATCCCGCAATGCTACCTATGTAAGTGCTATCTTTAAGGGAAACAAACCATCAGTGCTTGTGCCTGGCTTCAAGTCCCACCCTCGAGCCTGGTTGCAAGGAAGACGTAGTACCTCCCCTAACATGCTCTGAATGAGATAACTCATCTGAAATGTGAGAAGTGTCTGCCTCATTACTCCTGCTAACCACGTGCAGATTCCTTCCAAAGTCTTTCACCTGGTGCCTGATGACTTTTACTTTCAGCCCCCTTTCCTCCCTAGCGCTGACTGGTGGCATTTTTCTAAAACAGTACTAACAATATAATAAGTATTATTATTTCAAAATGGTTCATCTCCATATTCCATAAGCTAACGATGATATTACTGACCAAAGTGAAATATGCTCTCTTTACCAGAAAGAATTCTTTCCTACTGAAATAAATTCAATAAGGCTGAAAACATAAAAAATGTTAGAGACATACAATCAAATTACATTTTACTGGGTTTTGTTGCTGGATGAGGTTAGATAAGGTCTGAGATTTTGCCTTCTAGTTAATTATTATGAATTAAACATGAAAGGAGAGCAGAAATGGCATTTTAGGCAGTGGGACCAAAATAAACAGAAGGGAAACAAAGAGAAAAGTGAAGACAAGAAGATCCAGTGAGAAGATGGGTGCCAAAGGGCAGTGAAAGGGGCAGGGACTCCATCTCACCTCCTGGTCTTGGGTCACTTTATTTTCTTCTTCTGGCAAAAGTCTCTCAACTCAGGTATTGTGGAAAAGAAACATGGTGATTAGGGGATTGTTTGTCATCAGAGACTATTTCTTCATAGTTTGCTTATTGCCAGAAAACCCAGGCTCCTTATTTAGAACGATTTCTCCTGGACGACCAGCCATTTGGCAGTAGCAGCCCTCAAACAGGCGCTTAGAGCTTGCAGGGTGCTTCTGTGAACTTCAGAAGTTCACAGATGGTTTCACATACGCTTGTCCTTTTTGGAGAGCCACCATGATCAGGAGCTTACTCTTTGTATCATATGTGCTTAAGGAAGAAGCCAGAAACTTTATCTAGTAAAGCTAAATGTTAATTTCTTACTTAGAAAAGTGGAAACAAAGTTACCAGAGGAGGAAAAATCAAACAACAAAAGGCCATTTCTGACTTCACTAAGCAATGAGATTCCCTTCAGTGGCTCCAATGTTTTGACTAGCTTTGCAAACCTCAGCCTGTTACTTCATGCTGCCCTAAGGCTACCAGGACCTCTTGTCTTGGTCTTATGGTGGCTCTTGCTGTCACTCAGTGCAATCAAGCTCTTGGCCCTGATTTTATCACATTATGTCTTCATTGCACTGTTTTTTAATATGCACTCACTTAAATAACCTTCCTGTTTGTTACAGCTTTTTCAAGGCTTGCACATTATATTCCTAATGGTATTTCTTACACGTACACCCTTCTGTACTGCTCTTCAGGATGGGATATTCCACCTCTGCCTGCCTTGCTTTGCCCTGCAGATCTGGTCCATGCCTGCACAACACATTACCTGGTTATTTCTTAGAGAACAAATGAAATGTAATCCTCTTAGGAACCCCTGATACAAGTCACTGTGCCTCTCCTGCCTTCAAAATCTCTGCCTCTGATGCTTGTTAGCCTACTGATTTACCATTAAAGATTTGCTATCATTGCAGACTCTGACTCAGCTGTCTTGCAAATAAACACCAAAGGATGCAACTGGCTCCACCTGAGCTTTTTGGTAATCTCACCATCCCCGCTCTGCCCTGCTGTGCATTACAAGCACTCCCAATGTCCTGGCTACAGCTGAAATCCTACCACTTCTGATCCAGAGTTTGGACAGCAGTGACTTGAAACCAGGCAGTGCCTTTATCCTCGGTTGCTGGCATGTTATGCTAGGAAGTAACATCTCCCTAAGAACAAGGTGGTTAAATTACCTGAACTCTCTTTGTTCTTGGGGGGATTTTCTGAACGGTGAGAGAAGGCATCATCCTGGCAGGATGGAGTAACAAAGTTAGATTTCTTGTCGATTTGTGTCTCTTGGTTGACTGACTTTGTGTTCTTCTTTTGGCTTGGAAAAGCTTCTTCCCCATCCGGTAAATTGTGAGTCCTGTACAGCCTTTTACTAAGTTCTGTGATTCTTTTCTCTTATGGAAAGACTCTACTGAAGTTGCTTTCTTCAAAGGCATTGGGAAACTAATAATCTCCAAGATTATTTTCATTGTCAAAGTTGGTTGAGAATCAAAAAGTGAGGACAGGTGACTAAATGGGCAAAGGGACATCCCGTGTGTTGTAGCAGAAGCTTTAGTTCCACACTAAAGAACAAACTCCAGCCAATGGAAGGTTATTACAGGCAAAAATGTTCACAAATAGGTACTAAAGGACATAGCTCACATCCAAAAGGCAGTGGAAGGTGCAAGTGTAAATCTTCATTGTTTCTGTTGGCCTTTGATACTGCTGGGAGTTTGGTGTTTCCTCAAGCTATCCAGAGTGGCATTAGGTCCACAAACCTCAGGTAAGTGCATGGTGTCCAGCAGAGTGTGGCGGTGGCATCCATCCACTCCTTCCTTTGCAACTCTGCAGTCACAAAACAGTCATGAGTCTCAATCATGAAATCTTAAATAGTAGCACTACATTAAAGTCGTACAACTTTTCAACATGTAGAGGAGGGTTCAAACTGAAAAAAGAAAATATATAAGGACTTTATCAGCATGTGGAGAGGTTAGTGGCAGAGCAAGATTAAATTTCTGGGACTTTTTCTTCTTGCCCTTTTGTCCTGATCTCTCAGTCACATAAAACTATGCTGCTGCTGAAAAAAAACCAGACAGAAGGAGTCCCTTGTGCTTGCCAGCCCATCATGGGCTTTCCAGTCAAATGAAATCCATTACAGAGGGAAATCTCCCACTGTATTAGTAACATGGACAATATGAAATCATCATGATCTTTGCACACTAAAGCTCGGCTTCTGAAAATCAAGGCAGGTCATGTTAAGTGTCCTCACATCTTGATGAGTTGTTTGTTTGGCATGATCTCCATTTTGAGCACTTTGGGGTCATCGCATTTTTCCTCCTGTAAAACATTACTGATTGAAGCACAATTATGGCTTTGATGAGAGACTTTGAAGTGGCTGTTTGAGTAGCAGGTAAATTCACATGGAGAGTGGCAAATGTAGGAAAAATGTGTAGCAGTTTCCTCTGGGACAGATGTGTGCTTATCTGAGATGTCTGTGTCTAACAAAAGGCCTGGATATTAAACCATCCATTGCCTCTGCTGAAAGATAGTGCAAATTACTTCTGACAGTCATTTAGAGGTGCTTCAGTTAAGTGCCCAAAACTGTGCAGCTTTTCACTAGAAAATTTCCTGGTATTTTGAAAACATTGTGATACTTGCTCAGTCTAAGAAATCATTGATAACCTGTCAAAGATAAATCTCAGCCCTAATAATTACTCTAACCTTCTAGAAAAAGTGCCAGATATTCACCTTTCTCTTAGGAAATGTAAAATTTCTGGCAGCTAATAACTTTATTTTTTGATATTTACAGCAATTGCCCATTCTGACCTTCTCTAGAAATGTAACTTGTGTAAGCTGTTTTCGAGAGTGCAGCAAGAGTGTTGGCTGGTAGCAGATTCCCATTCTTTCACAGTTGTTAGCTTGTACTTGTAAACAGTGACCCCAAAATAGAAACATGAGTGTTGTCTGAACAGCTAGTATTCGGTATGAAGAAAGCGGCTCCAAAACTAGGGGCAGATCCTACAGCCTCTACTCAAGTGAGTCATCTCTGTGCACACAAGTGGAGCTGCCAGGTTCAATCAGCCTGTCTCTGCAAGGCTGGAGGTCCAAGTGTGTGTTGCATGGCTACAAAGATGTGGATGGCTTTTGTGTGGCTGATCATACTGGCGTATGCTGGCTCATGTGTTCCTGAGTCTACTGTCAATCAAGTGTGGAAAGGTGCATGTAAAAATGGTAAAAAACCAAAACAAGATTGAAAGATTTCTTCTCCCACCTAAACACACACTCCATCAAATGTAATGTTTTTCCCCACAAGGAAGCCTTATTAAAAGGTTTCCCTGAAAAAAATCATTAAAACTGAAAAGCCACACAGCCAAAGGTTAAAAGAGGCCAAAATTTAGGCTGCCCACACAACATTATTTCTGTACATCTATGTTTCTGCATTATAATAGAGCCTTGAATGTCATGATTACATAGCATTTAGCTTGTTTTCCTAAGGGAAGGAGGCTTATGTGATCATGCTGTCTGTGTAGGTGTATGTCTGCTTGACAGTTGTCCCCTCCCCAGCTTTTGAAACCATCAGCTGGTTTCAACCAAATTTGAGAGTGGGACAGAAGTCTCAAAAATAATATATTGCCACAGTTGTGTGGAAAGCAGAGGTCCAGCTAAGGAAAGAGATCCTAAAAGAGATCCAGTGAAAGAGCGCTAGCAGTGTGAACTCAGCCCTTTTTAGATACTTCAGGAAGCAACCAGAGGGAGAGGTGCTAAAAATACTCCAAGTGTGAGAAAAGGCCCATGTTTTATTACACACTTGGACAAAGTTAAGTTTTATCTCCCATGCTGGTCCTCTGAACGGGATAAATATGTATAGCTCCTTCAAAAGGTGCTGTCACGTGGTTCCTCCTGCAGTTTGAGTATAATGTATTAAAAAGCGTGTTGGCCATAAGACACGACCCCTGGGGTGCTCAATGGGCTCTGTGAGTTGTACCGTTCCCGGAGCGCCCCGCTGTCCCAGACAGCCCTGCCTCGTGCAGAGGTGGCACCTCCTGAATGGGGATTTCTGCAACGTAGATTTTATCTCATGCTGGGTGTAGTCCCAGATCTTCTTTCCTGCACACTGTCTTCAGTCAGAAGCACTAATTCTTCGTGGGGTCTTCTGTGGCAGTTCTGTGTACTTTGAGTAATTTACTCTCTAAAGTCCCCAGTGAGGATATCTGATTTCAAGGAGAAGAGTCTCAGGTCTTCTCCAGCTGTTGAGCTGCTCAATAAGGATATTATGCAGGTGTCCCGGTGTATCCCGATGGGATACACTGTAAACTGCATGTCCTGCTCACGTAATAAGGCGACAATCAGATGTTGTAGAAGCCCCTGAAGGAGACTCAGCCCCACATCTGGGAAGACTGGACATCCTCAGGGGCAAGCACAAGCAGATGATGGATCCCTGGTGACGAAGGATGCAGAGAAGGCAGAGTTACTGAATGCCTTCTTTGCTTCAGTCTTTACTGGTCAGGCCAGCCCTCAGGAGCTCCAGACCCTGGAGGCAAGAGAGAAAGTCTGGAGAGAGGAAGACTTTCCCTTGGTGGAGGAGGAGTGGGTTAGAGATCATTTAAGCAAACTTGACACCCACAAATCCATGGGCCCTGATGGGATGCACCCACGAGTGCTGAGGGAGCTGGCGGATGTTATTGCTAAGCCACTCTCCATCATCTTTGAAAGGTCATGGAGAACAGGAGAGGTGCCCGAGGACTGGAAGAAAGCCAATGTCACCCCAGTCTTCAAAAAGGGCAAGAAGGAGGACCCAGGGAACTACAGGCCAGTCAGCCTCACCTCCATCCCTGGAAAGGTGATGGAGCAGCTCATCCTGGAAGCCATCTCCACGCATGTGGAGGAAAAGAAGGTGATCAGGAGTAGTCAGCATGGCTTCACCAAGGGGAAATCATGCCTAACCAATCTGATAGCCTTCTATGATGGAATGACTGGCTGGGTAGATGAGGGGAGAGCAGTGGATGTTGTCTACCTAGACTTCAGCAAGGCTTTTGACACTGTCTCCCATAGCATCCTCATAGACAAGCTCAGGAAGTGTGGGTTAGATGAGTGGACAGTGAGGTGGATTGAGACCTGGCTGAATGGCAGAGCTCAGAGAGTTGTGATCAGTGGTACAGAGTCTAGTTGGAGGCCTGTAGCTAGCGGTGTCCCCCAGGGGTCAGTACTGGGTCCAGTCTTGTTCAACTTCTTCATCAATGACCTGGATGAAGGCACAGAGTGCACACTCAGCAAGTTTGCTGATGATACAAAACTGGGAGGAGTGGCCGATACGCCAGAGGGCTGTGCTGCCATTCAAAGAGACTTGGACAGGCTGGAGAGGTGGGCAGAGGGGAACCTCATGAAATTCAACAAAGGGAAGTGCAGGGTCCTGCACCTGGGGAGGAATAACCCCATGCAGCAGTACAGGTTGGGGGTTGACCTGCTGGAAAGCAGCTCTGCTGAGAAGGACCTGGGAGTGCTGGTGGACACCAAGTTAAGTATGAGGCAGCAATGTGCACTTGTGGCCAAGAAGGCCAATGGTATCCTGGGCTGCATCAGAAAGAGTGTTGCCAGCAGGTCGAGGGAAGTGATTCTCCCCCTCTACTCAGCCCTGGTGAGGCCACATCTGGAGTACTGCGTCCAGTTCTGGGCTCCCCAGTACAAGAGGGATGTGGCACTACTGGAGCAAGTGCAGCGAAGGGCCACAAAGATGATTAGGGGACTGGAGCATCTCTCTTATGAGGAAAGGCTGAGAGAGCTTGGCCTGTTTAGCTTGGAGAAGAGAAGGCTGAGAGGAGATCTTATCAATGTGTATAAGTATCTGAAGGGAGGGTGTCGAGAGGATGGGGCCAGACTCTTTTCAGTGGTGCCGAGCGACAGGACGCGAGGCAATGGGCACAAACTGAAACACAGACACTTCCATCTTAACATGAGGAAAAACTTTTTCACTGTGAGGGTGACAGAGCACTGGAACAGGTTGCCCAGAGAGGTGGTGGAGTCTCCTTCTCTGGAGATATTCAAAAGCCGCCTGGATGCAATCCTGTGCAATGTGCTCTAGGTGACCCTGGTGGAGCAGGGGGGTTGGACTAGATGATCTCCAGAGGTCCCTTCCAACCTCAGTGATTCTGTGATAAGCGGTGGGGGTGATAATGGGCCATGAATGGCTCATCCTGAACCTTGTCTTCCTGGGACTGAAGGAGATGGTTACATCCTTATTTACACTTGGGAAACTGAGGCACAGTGAAATGAGAGTTCCAATAATCAGAGCTGAGAACTGACTCAGGGGATTTAATTGGAGATACAGGGTAGGACAGACCTGTTCAAGGTAACACGAGTGAACGTGCACGGGTCCATGCATGTGGCCTGGGGAAGCCTGTCTCATCCTGCTTCCCTTCTGCCTTACCCTGTGTCTGCTGGTCTGTGGTCGCAGCCTCAGCTTAGTGGATCTGGTGGCTTTTACTTACCCAAACACTGGCCATTTGCCTCTTCTCTCCTGTAGACGAACCCCTCAGAAGGGACCATGACACAAAATCCCTCCGAGAGAAGGAGCTGCAGGGAGAAGAGCAGTGCTGCTGAGTCTGCAGGACCTTGCTGTTTGTACTTTTGTTTTAAGCTGGTTTGGTAGGAGTTAGCTGTAAAAGATGAACATGGATTGCCATGTTGCCCCTTTCATCTAGACTTGCCAGCCATAATTTCTGTTCCAGTTCAGCCTCTCCCCTCTGGGACCTGCAACACTCCTTCTCCTCCACAGCACTTTCTGGTTATCACTTTTTGATCAGGTTGAGAGGCTGGAAATGAGCAGAAAGCTGACACCAATGAGGCAAGGAGATGCTTGCCCTCCAAAGAAAGAGACAAAGAGGCATTTCTCCAGGGGCAGCACCTGAAGGAGGGAGGAGGAGGCTGAACTGGACCAGAAATTGTAGCCAGGGATCAACATTGCTAGTCAAAGATGAACCCTGATTTTAAACTATTGCTTAAATAAAATCATATTGTACTAAACAAAGTGTGCAGTGAAACAGGTCATAGTGTTGCATTTCTATGTTTTATAAAGCAGACCCAAGGAGTATGCTGCCCCTCCTCTTTCCAGAGTATGTAGCATTTTGGAGTGGCAGTATTGCTACAGCCAAAGGTCTAAAGATACAGATTTGTAGGCAGGTGTAATAGCTTTTATTAAGTCAGCTAATATAGCTGAAGAAACAGATAGGGTTTTGGGCACACACATTCCTTGGGTTTGGAACAGACACAGTGAATTTCAGACATAATTGCATATTGGGAACAAGTGTTCTGGGTTTAATTAGATCTGTGTCTGAGTTAGACCATCTGATGTCAATGACAGTTGGTACCTATGGAATATAAAGAGGATATTGGTGGTTATCTCCTAAGGAGAAAAGAGAGACAGGTAATTTGTAGAATAATAGTAGCATAATAGAGCACGGAGAGATTAGTAAGCATGGGGAAAAGAGGAGGATTGTAACAGGCTCTAAAACTTTAGCATTCAGAAGAGTGATGAGATTTAATTCCCAGACTCATTTATGGAAGGTTTTGTAGGTTTTCTTTGAGAATCAGGGCTTAGAGATCAAGAGATGAAATAACTACATTGTGAGATAAAGGGCCTGTTGGAAGCACTTTATGCCAGCTGACTTATACAGAGAGTTGGAGATTGTATCCCTTGGCAGGCTGAGAAAAATGCTTTCTTTTCTTCTGCCATCATAGCTGCAAAGTTGTGCCCACTGTATTTCAAACTCCTTAGCATTTGGCAGACCTTCACTATCTCTGCTTAGCTGCTAAACCAAGAATTCCTCCTTGTAAAGAGTTTTTACACTACTTTGCAGCCAAAATTCCTCAGCCTCTAATTTAGGGATGTGCAGCAGTCAAAATAGGATGATGCCTCAGCTGCCTGCATCTTGTCTAGTCTCACTCGGTGTTGCAATACAGATGCTGGTGGGGGTCTCTGTCTTTCCTGTGTGCTAAAAGCCAGTCAGGAGATTATAAATCCACTATTTGTCAGTGTTTCTGCTTTGGGAAAAGGATTCAGGAGATTTTAAAAGGGATCAAGGAGGTCTTAAAGGAGGAAGCTCAAGGTCCATGTTTCAGAAGGTGAAAATCTCCCTTTGGGCTCTACCCACATCCCAGTGCTAAGGAAGACCACAGCAGACACTGTGGCAAGGCAGCTCCTTCCACCCTCAGTTTTCCAGGGCCCTGATCAGTGGGGTTAGAGACATGGGGATGGGACAGAAACTTCACTGGTTGCCCTACGTGATGACTGGGCATCGTTTCTTCCTAATAGTGGACAAGGTGACATACATCTCTCGACATCCTCTGAGACAGCGAACCATGAGGTTTCCACAGCCACAGCCACTGAGAAGACTGGCAAAGTAGGGTGGACCATCCCCCTGTTCACAAACCTGCTCAGCCTGGCATTGCTGCATCTCCTGCCTGCCAAGGGGAGGAGATCTCACCCAGCCCCTTTGCCTGGGGCTACAGCATTGCCAGAGAAAGTTTCCTGGAGCTGTTCCTCAAACTCCAACTAGTCTCTCCTCAGCATGTGTGATCTGAGAGGGTCCAAGGCTTGCAAACAGGGGTGGATTTGCCAATAAAAAAGCACTTCCCTGACATTAATGAGACATACCTTTGCATGTCCCGATTTTAAATACATATTCCAAACCAGAGCTTCTCATCAACCAGAGCTGGGAATTCTTTAATATTAGCAGGGCTACCTGAGTTTGTTCTCTGAAATACCTGAAAAAGAAAAATAATAAGGAGTCTTGTAGATGGATCAGAGATAACCTCTGGGATATGTAATGTCAGCTGACAGTGTGTTTCAGGAAAGCTATGAACACATGAAAAGGAGGGCATCTCAATGACCAGGTTTTAGACAATGTTTACAGCAGATGTCACAGCCCTTTCCCCTTCTGACTCCTGTCCACTCACAGATCCTTCCAGACCAGGCTCTGGCTGTCAGTGTTGTGCAGCACCCTCCTCCTCCAGTCTCCCCAAGAGCCCTGTCCATGGACCTCTGTGAGAGCACAACCCGTAGCCATCAGCGCTGTACTCCTTGTCTCAGGTGGTGGTGATGGTCACACTAGCTCATGTCCGAAAAAAATCAGTCTGGCAACTGTGTTACCCTCCTACCCCGTGCAGCCAAGGCCTGGGTTAAATGAAGGTGTTGAGGAGTTGATGCTTGATTACAGCCAAGAGAAGTGCCAAAGGCTTGGATGTGAGTTCACGAGCTTTGTTAGATGCTCACGTTTTCCTAATAAGCTCCTTGCCTGTATACAGCATAATAATGACTAGAAGAATTGTATGAAGCTTTTTGCATTGACCTTGATTTCTCTACTCTTGGAAACACTTTTTTTTCCCCCTCCTTTTTGTGGAAGCCTTTTAAAGTAATGCAAACATCAAAGAATTAAACTTAAAGTATTGCATTCAGTAAGTGACTGTGAGTGTATCCTCTTGTCTCTCTTGTTTTCCTCTTTCATATTGATTTTGAAGAGGCAATTAAAACCCCAATGACTTTTTTAAAAGACAGTACAGAGAAGAACAGCACCTGACCCATGCGATCCAATGCATGAATAGCTATCTACTTTTCATTTTATAGCAACTGAATTCTCTGGTGGTTGCCAAGGATACCATGCCATTGGCACGACACAAAATTTTGCAGGCCTTGACTCCTTCATTTCCCCAGAACACCCCTTGAAGTCCTTGAGGCAATAGGCAACTGAGCACTCATTTGGCTCCTTCATGCTTTGATGTCTCCAGTACCAGGGCTATGGATTGGTGTACATTCTCCGTTGTGTATAAAAGGAAGTGTAAAACTAAACTGAACTGCACCAGGCAATCTGAGGTTTGACCTTGTGGACACTATGTATTAATGGAGTCCCTGTACATGTGCCTGCCAAGGGTCTAGAGTCATGACTCCGTCTGGACATTGTCTAGGGTAATTTTGATTTACCTAACTCACCTCTGGTAATAAGTGAGTCATGAAGGTCCATTCACCATGGCTGAAAGCAGTCAAGTTCTCATTCCTGGTGCTCTGCTTTGGTGGGCAAAGTCTGGAGGGGTGGAAAGAGAGCAGCCATTATTAGAGCAAATGTGGCCACACGTGGCCTTTAGTGTGCATTTCACTTTCCATCTCAGACCTATTATTTGTATTCTGCTTATGTGCTCTTAAAGGCTGAGCCTCACCTGGATCACAGAAGATATGTTACCTTGGAAACTGCAACAAATCCTTGCTAGTTACTAGACAGCATCCTCCAAACTGTGTGTGCTTTGCACACATCAGGAGTCAGGTGGTGTTCTTTCCCTTAAGTTGCTATTTTTCATCATACCTTTTCTGCCCAGATGTGGACTGACTGCTTTAATTTGCAATCTCTTGGTTATCTGAGGTCCCTGAAACACTCTGGGGAGGAAAATGCACCAGGAACAAGCAGTGAGAGATTGACTTGGCAAGCTTCATGCAGCACAGACATTTCTCTAGGTAAGGGAAAACCTTCATTGCCCCAATAGAAGAGGTACAAAGCAGCTGAACAGGAAGAAGAAAACCCCAAAGCAGTGGAAAGGATCATTAGTCTTCCAGGGCCTCAATGCAAATGCACTCAAGGCCTCCTGCATTTAACATGGTCAAATCAGTATGTCTGAGATAGAGTGAACCCAGTCCCCACTTCCCTTGCTGAACACAACGCTGTGCCTGATTACTGGGCAAGATATTCAGCCAGCAAGCCTGCTCATTGCTATGGGGGGAGGCATATGGGAAGGATTATGGAACAGCTCATGCTAGGATATCTTAGCATATGGCTGATTCATTTGTTCCAGTTATGTCTCTCTTGTAAACTGTATCTATCTGGAAGACCTGAAAGGCCAGTGTGTCATCTGTAACTCCCCCATGCACAGTGCAACAAGAGGAGGTGAAAGACAGGCAGAAGAGAAAGATGCCAAGAAACACAACACAAAGCCATAGTAATGGTGGTGGTGGTGGTGGTGGGTATCAAAGAGCCAGGAGGGGAAACACTGCCCTTTGTCCTATCCTACAAAAATAGTCCCTTACTAGCAGTCAGGGTTTTTTTTCCAATACCAGCCTTTACTGAGATCCTGGAGATCCCACTCCCAAATTCATATTGGGCTCCTTGAAATTATATCATGTTTTAGAGGTCTCCTTCCAAATGATGAGTGGTGTTCAGGAGCTCCCATACTTAACTGCTTTCATGCATCCATAGGCAACCATATCCCCAGAAAGCCTTTGCTGGAGGATTTCATGCTGAAGAGGAGGGATTCAGCAGCATAGCTTTGAAGAAACTTACAACATGGGATGTGAGCCCTTCCAGAGTATGCAGCACGACTTTGATGTATGCTGCAAGTCTGCAGACCCTCTCCGTGTCAGGGGTGTCACCTAACTGGGGTCTTTCAGGGAAGTGTATGTGACCCTTTCCAGGACTTGCCATGACACCTTCTGCAGAGAGGGTGGGTTTCCAGCACCATAGGGTCTTCCCATGGGATTATAACATGAGCTCAAGCCAGAAGCAGGACTGGGTTTTGGCTGGCCAGTAACATCTCCCTACTGGACTGATGAGCCAGACTCAGAGAGCAGCGTGCCAGGCAAAAGATTATGTAGGCAAAATGGTTACTGGGCTCTCTCTACTCCAAGGAATCATAAAACATTAGCCCCAAGCACGACAAGATTTGCAAGACTGGAAAAGTAGTAACTGGGAAAGGAAAATGGAGAATAAGAAGGAATTGGTGAAATGGTTTGACTGGTCTGATAAATGTGGCAGCACAGTGGAAGCCTGTCTGGAGATCTACGACATTTAGATGGTCTGTTTTCAGGAGGCACATAATATGAACAATGACAGATTTTACATCGCTACCGCTCAAGACCAGAGTTCGGGCTTTCCCACAAAACATCAGCACCAAAACTTTTATAGCGCAATATACAGCTGAAGTCTTGACTCTCCCTGCTCCCTGGGAAGCAGGTTTAGTGCAAATTCATTGCCAATGAAGCTGTAGAAGAAACAGTGAAGATACTTGTTTTCAAATCTATTCTGAGAGTAAGCCATGAGTTCAGCAGCAAGGCTGTTATCCTCACATAAACAAACAACACTAGTCTGCATCACCTGAGGTCCCTCTGAACAAAAGTGTGGTGGGTCTACTCTAAAAGCCACTCATACTCCTTATACATTTTTCACCTAAGGTAAAGTAGTCCTTATCTTAGGGGTTTAGAGTCATTACAGATATTACTGAGAAATTCAGCTCCTTCATGTTCAGCAATGTCAACGCATGCATTCGATGTGTGGAGGATTCTCTTTTATTCTGGACGTGTTCTAACTCTCAAAAGAGAAAGAACAGCAAATCTGTCACTCTTCTGCATGCCCATCATCACTGAAATGGGGTCAGACCATAACAAATGAAGAATCATAAAAACACTGCTTGGAAGAGACCACAGGAGGTCTCTGGTCCAAGTTCCTGCTTCGAGAGGGACTATCTCCAACACCAGATCAGCTCAATTGCTAGTTGTTTTTCCAAGGCTTGAAAACCTCTGAGGACGTAGGTTGTCCAGCCTTGCTAGGCAACCTACTGCAGTGCTGCACTGCTCTACCGGTGAAGAACTTCTCCCTGTGTTCTAATGAATCCCCAAGTGACAGCTTGTGGTCATTGCCCTTTGCTGAATGATTTGCTGTTACTGAGAGGAGTTCGGTGAGATCATGGTGAATCATCTTCAGGTATTGTAAACCGCAGTTAGATTCCCCACTGAACTCCTCCTTGCCAAACTGAAAAAGTCCAGCATCCTCAACATTTCTCATAGCTCATGTAATCGAGGCACCTCGCCAAATTGGTACTTACCTGCTGGACCCACCTGCCTTTCTAAACATCTATTGGAAGCCAGAGTACAGGGGACCTTGCCTAAAGCTCAGCCTACCATTGGGTTTGGGTTGGGGTTAAGGTTAAGGTTAGGGTAGGGTAAGGTTAGAGTAAGAAAGCCTGGAGCAGAAGTAGCAGTGGGGATGGAAAGGAGCTGCTGAAAGAAAGCATTGGCTGCAGAAAGGACTGTGCTGAGACACCTTTTTCATCAGGACATAGGCTAGGCGTCCTTACTTAATAAGGTAGCTCAGCTGACCATGAGGGCTAAGGTTAGTTAGGGTTAGGGTCATAGTGAGGGTTGAGAGAAAGAAAAAGCCTGGGGCTGGAGTGTGGGTGGGGCTGGAAGGGGTTGCTCTTCCCATAATGTCACATAATGTGACACATCCCACAATATGTCCCATACCACCTAGGCAGTAACCCCCTCAGTCTATAGTGCAGCTCAGAGAGCCTCACCATTGGCTCATCTCCATGGGATCCAAAGGGCTGATACTCTCCTGGGACAGCCCTGGGAGGTGCTGGGTCGGGGGCTAATTTCTCTGATTAGGTTATTGGTGGCCCTCCAACTGTAATGCTCCTCCGTGCTCCCTCATGTTTGTGGAGATGGGCCTTTTATCACGTCACCTACCACACATGCTCTGGCTCCAGGCTCTCTCTTTCTCCCAACCCTGATCCTAACTTTAAGGGTGGTCTGAGTCCTGGTCAAGGCCCCTGACCATTGCCCGGACAGAAAAGTCCCTGTAGCACAGATCTCAGTGCAGCCCACCCTTTCCCGGCAGCCCCTTTCCACTCCCAGTCACCCTCCTGCTTCAGGTTTTCCCTTTCTCTGAATCCTTACCATAATCCTTACTTACTGGGAGGCTGAATTTGAGGCACAGCCCCGACACCATTGCCCAGATAGAGAAATTCTCTTAGCTGAGGTCTCCAGATTAATTCAGTACATAGCGAGGCTCTCAGCTTCCTGCCTTGACCTCTGTCTGCTTCATCTCCATGGACTTGTCTTGTAATTCATACTTTTCTGACTGTGGTGCCATCAGCAGACCTTCTCTGTTCCTCCTGATCAGGTATTTTGGGACTGCACACCTTGTCACTGAAGTCTGTGCTCCTTCCTGCCTTTCTGTCATCCTCAGCTCCTGGCTCATCTTACCTGGCCAGTCTTACTGTTCCCTGCATGATCCCTCTTGAACTGTGGGGGAAACCAAGGAAAGGTGCAGCCGTACCATTGCCAAGTAGCCAGGACTGATAAGTTCCTTGACCTGCTGGCTGCGGTCCTCAGTGCAGCCCGGCTTGCAGACCGCCTTGTTCGTGGTGAGAGCTCCTCGCCAACCCATCGTCAACTGGGTGTCCACCGTGATCCCTTCGAGGCAAGTGCTCTGGTTGGCTCTGACCTCATCTGACAGGCTGTTCTTCCAGCCCACATGTGCCCCCAGCCTCTAGTGAGAACGACGTATGAGCTGGTGTCTAAACTTAGTGAAGTCCAGGTGTACTACATCCACCGCTCTCCCTTCACCCACAGAGCCAGTTATTTCACCATGGCAGATTTGTCAGGCAGTATTTGCCCTTGCTGAACCCACACTGAGCAGTCCTGCTGACCTTCTTGTCCCTTATATATTTGGAAAAAGTTTCCAAGAGGATGCTCTCCATGATTTCTCCCAGGACTGAGGTGTGGCTGCCTGTCCTGTAGTTTCCCCAAGTCTTCCTTCTTCCCTTAAAGGTGGGCACAAAGGTAGCCTTTTTCCAGTCATCAAGGACCTCCTCCATTTGCTGTGATTTTTCACTGATGATAGCCATCGGCCTCACAGTCACATCAGCCAACTCTTTCAGCAGACTCCAGTGGATCCTACCTGGCCCTGCGGGCATGAGCACATCCAGCATCTCCAAGTAGTCCCAAATTTGCTGCTCCCCTACTTTTGGCTGCCTCCCTCCTCACCAGACTGGTACACACACAGCTTAGGGAGCAGGTTTAGCCTGTGAAGACTGAGGCAAAAATATAATTGAGTTCTTCAGTCTTTTACAAGTCTTTTCACAAGGTTGTTCCCCTTATTCAGCAGCAGACTGACATTTTCCCTGAACTTTTTTGTTGTAGCATCAGTCATGTCTTATTTTTGTAAAATGATTCAATGATTCTGTAAAATGATTTGTAGCCCTGAAAGCTGTGGGGTTTTAAAATGGGAAAGCTTTTGGGGTTATAAAATATGACATTGGCCCTCTCCTTTACCAGAGCTATTCACAGAGCCCAGCTGGGAAATGTCTTCCCCAGATATAAAGTATTTCCTGTGATGGGGATGCGTGAAAGGGTATATCCCATGGCCTCTTTTAAAAAAGATGTGATGGGAGGGTTCCTTTTGGAGGAGCTTTAGATTTTTTTGTTTGTTGTTTTTAGGTGTTTTAATTTTTTTCTGAGAGTGGACCAGACATTATTAAGATAGACTCTAAAAATATCTCCAAAGATATTAAGGACAATATCCACCACCATATGATGTGTGTGGGTCCAATTATGGGATGCAGGGTGAAAAGCACTTTGGGATTGTGTAAAACTCATTATGAGATGTTTTTAAGGGGCTTGTGGGCATGTGTGAGATGGATGTTAGGGGGAGGACTAAGAGTGGGGGTCAAGGTGGATTGAGAAGAAGCAGGGGAAAATAGAGGGAAAAGGAGATAAAAGAGGCTGGTCAGTACACTTGTCTGAGCACTTGATTGCTGCAATCTAGACTATATTGTCATTAAAAACTATTTCTAGCTATCTGCAGAGTGGGTGTGCTGTCTGTTCCGGCGGGTGCGTGTGAGCAGCGGCCAGCCTCAGGCTGGATGCGGAGGTGATGGGACGAGAGGTCGGTGCACCAGCCAGCAGAGTGGGGGCGCGTGTGCTGGCAGCGGGGGAGAGCCGTGGTCCAGGGGCAGCTACAGGGGAGGCCGTGTGTCTAAGGAGAGGTCCATGCAAATGTATGTATCCATGGAAACAAATATATGTATCAGTCTTACTCGATTTCCCATCAGAGCCCCGAAAGCATAAACGTCAGTGGTGGCAGAGCCAGCTCTCCTGCAGGAAGATGAGGCAGAGAAGCAGCAGCACTTGGAGAGGCATGGGCACAGTTTGCTACCCCTTGCCTTTCCACTGGGTGTTTTGAAGTTTTGTTTTAAGGAGATGGGTGTGCTTTTACTGCTCTGCGGTGAGTCAGCCTGTTCCTTGGAGCAGCTGGCCTTTAAAGGCAGACAGGGAGACTGAGCCGGCTTGGAAGAAGCAATCGTCAGTGCAGCAGAAGAGATCTAAAGTTTTGCAGAAATCCTGCAAATCTTCAAATTAAGCATAGCTCTAAAGATGGGAAGTTTTCTTTTCAAAGACCTTTTGCTTGTTTCCCTCTGGGCTCTTGAATGCCCAGTGGGAACACAGGTTTTGCCAAAAATATAGGGATTGCACTAGTACAAAATGGGTAAAAACAGAAGTGCAGATTTTAAACATAGACACAAAAAGGCTGTGATTTTTTTTTCCAGCATGAAGATCAACCTGCAATGGGAGGCAATATTCACAAAATGAGTGAACCAAATGAGGATATTAGCACATGGGACTTGAACAAGGCTCAAGAGCAGATAGTCCAGTGGGCTGCCAGGAACATTAACTGTGGGACAGTGGGATGATGACCTTGGATTTTCTTCTGCTGTATTTAGACCTAACGAACAAAAAAAAATCTGTGTGGTATAGATGAGTGTCATTTATTATATTCCTCATATACCATGCTAGTGTTTTAGAAACAATGTGATAGTATTAGTTATAGCAAAACACCTTACAAAGACGTTCTACCTGTCTTTGATGAAAGTTTCTGTTGCTCTGCCATTGGAGATAAACCTGAAAGCACCTTACAAAGCTTGTCTTGCAAGACAGTCTTACAGATTGTCTTATTTAAAACAAGTTTTAGATTATAAAATTTCAGAGAAGAGAAAACAGAGAAAGTCATTACTTTTCTGGAGCAATCTTCTACAGGAGAGTTTTAAGCTTTGTGCAGTATTAGACTGCATGCATTCTATAGAACATACCATATATATTATATTCAAACAGAAAATACTGAGAACTGCAGAGAGCTCTTACACTTGTTACAGGTCTGGAGCAGCAGCCTGAGTTCAGTCCCAAAGGCTGGTATTTCATTTAGAAGCTGGGGATTGGGGGAATTTCAATCATAGTTTTTATGTTCTGCAACAGCCTCGTTAGCTTAAATGAAGGCCTGGCACAACAGCCAGTGTTGTCACACTGGGGCTCATGAGGAGATGTGTTAAGCCCTCACAAACATTTTGTGGCCATAAGGAAGCAAGCAAGGTACAAGAGCTTTTTTAAAGTATTTTTTGCCAAGTGCGTTTCGGAATGCATTAGTTCCTTTTCTTAACGAAAAACACTTCAATTTCCAAGTGTATGCCTCTCAATTGCAAATAAATGCCTAGAAAAACACTGCTTGCAAGGCTACAGCTCTGTTTCCGTGAGGCTGTGCTGAGCTCCGATGTGCTCAGCCACCCTGAGGACCAGGAACGTAGCTGAGATCCACATGTGTAACCACCGGTTTCCAGGGGCTGTGGAAAGCGGAAAGAAACTCGCTCTCAGTGCCAATCCTAATCTTGGCATATCCACCACCAAAGTCGTGATGGCGAAGGGTTCCTGGAATTGCAAATGCTGTCGGCTAGCCGCAGCTTGGTGTGTTTGCTCCTTCGCCCATCTGCCTCCCTCCCTGTCCATCCCTGCCATGCTGTGATCCCTGCGGCCGCCTTCTTCCCAGGACCATGCTCCAGCTTAAAGTAAAAAATCCTCTCTGCCTCCTGGCTTGAGGAAGCTTTCAGGTGCCTACAGGTTAAAGCTTTGCAGATCACAGATTACTAGACTGATTAAATCTAGTTGCTCTCAGGCGCCTGGGAGTCCATCTCCCTTGGCAAACAAATCTTAACCACCTTAAACAAATCTTGACAAATCACCTTTTTGTTACACAGTCAATGACATCTTGGCCTGTTTGCTCCTTCACACTTGTGCCTCTCCAACTTTTTTTGACTATTTGCCTCTTCCAGGGGGGGTGGCCTCTGGGAAACATTAAAGTATATGTCAGCAGTGACGGGAATGAAAGGCGTGCAGAGATGTGTCCGGTGGGATCCAGATCCCGTGTCCTAATCACTTGCAGAGCCATTACAGTTTTAATAATGTATTTTTTCAGTTTGTCTTTAACTCATGTGAAAAGAAACAGGAGCGGCACTAACATTTTCTCTCCCAATAGTATTTGAAGGCAGAGTTTATGGCACTACAAATCACATGGTTGTGCCTTTAGCGTCTCCTAACAGCAATTTTGCAAATCCAGCCATTTCATTTAGGTAATTACAAGGCTTAAAAAATAATAAGAAAATAAAATAATAAGAAAAAAGCCACTTAAAGTCCATCGGATATTGGCCACACAACTGCTCCTACTTCACTCTGAAGGTGATGGCACCGCGCTTTAGAGAGCATTTTGAAGACAGATGCCGCAGCCAAGCAGTGGTAAAACCCACGCAGGGACTCCTGTGTCCCCGTGGCTGGACGTGGCTTCCCGAGCCCCACTGGGGCTGAATGTCTGCCCTCCAAAAACGCCCACTGCCCAGGACAAGAACGGCAGCATTTTAAGGAAGGATGCACCCAGTGAAAACAAATCCCCGCGGCGCCGTGGAGTGGGCTGGCGTAATCTGGCAGCAGGCATCAGGCAAAGTCCTCCCTGCCCCCAAGCTGGTGGTCGGTCGGTGGCGACCCTGGGCAGGCCAGCGAGGTTTAGGGGGGGTCGTGGACACACAAAGGAGCAGCCGCGAAACGCTGCAGCTCGCTGGATCTCAGAGCCCGGCCACTGGGCTGAGCGGCGGCGACAGCCACAGCACCTCTTCCCGGGCCCGTGGAAACTACTGCATTGGCAAAACGCTGCTGATTGATAATGTGCATGAGTACTCAGGTATGGGTACACGTCGGGAGGGAGGATCCTAGAGAAAGAAACCAGGAGAGGAGAGAGAGAGAATATGTGGTTCGCCCCAAGGTCAGGAAGTTGTCAAAATCCTCAAGTGAAGCGATCAATAGCAATTTTAAGCAGTCTGGGCCAGCCACTTTTTTTTTTTTTTTTTTTAAAGTCTACTTATGAGAATTGCTTTTGAATATTTATGTCTGGATTGCTTATTTGGAAGAAGTTACAGTTGCAGCTGCTCCCACTGGAGTGACAACAGTCTGGGCTGCCGTCTCCTAGAGACCTTAAGTTCCCACTCTAAAAGGTTTTTTTTTTTTTAAAGGGCTAGATTTGCCACACTGATTCAAAGCTTGCATGATTATGAAGAGTAATGAGATTTATTACTGCTTTAAAGAGCGGTGTAAGAAAACAGACAGACAGAACCACAGGGAACAGAGCGGGGCTGGTGATGCTGGAGAAAGGGCCTTTGGCAATTGCCGTGCTGGCTATGGCAGGAGGACCGGGAAGCCCGGGTGCTATATCTGCACGGGCAATACCTACATCTTCAAAATTGAAAAGAACAGAAATTCCACATTTATACAAATGATTTTGCAAAGTTACCACTTCCATTTGGCCGACAGAGCCAGAAGCATTAGGAAGATGGGTTTCACAGGAATGAAACAATAGGGGCCAATACTTTCATTCTTCACTGGCTTCTGATAACAAGACACCATCTTCATTAACGAACACAAGAAAAATTGAAGTTGTTGGCTGAAAGACACTGCATAACTTTTTTTTCCAACTGCTTTCTGTATGTTAGTTGAAAGAGATAACTACTTTTGTAGATACACTGTGCTCCCTCCCCCCCCCCCCCACAACAAAGCTGGAGAAAGGTGACACAAAAAAATACCTTTGACTGTTCTTCCGAATAAGGGTTTGGATTTATTTACGCATCAATTTTTAAGTCTTGTTGCTCAGACTGGCAGTTTAGTATATAAAAAGCTGCACACAATTCAAAATGACAGAAAATCACATGTATGTTCTACTGCAGAACTATGTAGTCATGCAATTAGACATTAGCAAGGTACATCTGTGAGGTGGCTGAAGTTAAGGCTGTATGTACAGTAAGTTTTGACAAATTGTTATTTTTATTGCTAAATTACTCTTAAATCAACATACAATTGATAACGTGTTGCCCAGAGATAATGAGGTTTACATTTAAAAACCAAAACAAGTCCCAGAGCACAAATAGCCCTGGACTTCTGAAACCCTCTGCATCATTTCAAAACAGTCTTTTACATGGAAAAAAAAAACCCTTTCCTACCAAACACAAACATACAAATGAAAAAGGTGGCTATTTTGACAATATTATTTTTGTGTTATCAACCTGACATCATTAGAGCCTCAATGCACAGCACATCAACTACTGTAATAGCGTAAACAAAGAATAACTCTCCATAAACAGGTATTTATATCAGAAAAGCAGAGATTTTTCTCAGGTGACAGTATTGCTCCACCAAAGTCTAAGAATTTTTTTCTGGATCAAACATCATAGTAGTTCAATATTTTGTCTTGAAGACAGATGCAAAGAAATCAGTAAGTTTTCACGAAATGTCTTTGCTGACCTTAATCGTTCCATGGTAACACAGCAGATTTAATATAGTTTTTTTTTTTTCTGTTCTTATCATTAACACATAATATTCCTTAAAATTCCTCTTAAATATCCTGATTTATCGTTTGCCCACCCCACAATGGCTGCATTTTTATTGGCTTTTCTGTGAATTGCCTTCCACACCTATCTGACATTACAGAAGAAGGGGAGCTTAGTCTCGAACAGGAATTATTTTTAACAAATGTATTAATAAATGATCTCTCTGCCATCAACCCCAAAGACAAGCACTTTAATATCTAAGCTGATAGGCTTTTTGCATGCAGGAAAATCTCCCCAACATTTTGTTACAAAACAGAGTTTCCTGATGTGCATCAAGTTGATATGCCACTGCCAAGGCTGGCAGCACAGAATAGCAATCAAATCCATTAATTTTGTTGGGAGCTGCTTACCAGAAATGTTACCTAGCAATTATAGTGAGAATTTTCTGTGAAACAACTTCTGTTTCTCAAAATGAGATTCTGAAAATCCCCCACTAACATTTCTGCAGAAATGCGTTATGGCTTGTCCAAATAGGACAATCTCATCTTTTCACACAAAAGCTTACAGAGCTTGTAATTTACTGCATTACTGTTTATTTTAATGACTGTTCTAGGCACTGACTTGGTATGGGTAAGAGGAGATTAATTTGTTATTAATGCATCTTGAAAGTTCACCCAATTTACACAAAGTAATGAAAAGCTTAATTTGAACTCTCAGCAGTTCCGGTTTCCCCCTATCTGAAGTTTGCATCACGTACTTTATCAAGTCCTCAAGAGGATGCTTCAGAGCAAAAAAAAAAAAAAAGATTAAGATGATCGGAGAAATCGTGTTCCCAATGTGCATCAAGGCTTTACTAATTAGAACTGCCTATCCCACATACCAAGGTGCAGTGACTGTAAAATTATGTGAAGTTGCATTGGCATGAGGCGCCTGTCAAAGCTCCTGGGGTGGGGTGGGGGGGCAGACCCTCCATGCAAACATGACTTCGGGGGAAGACCATGACGGGGCCAGAAAGGGGAGGAAGACAATAGCAAGAGCATCTCGGCTTACTTGGACAGCAAGATTTGGCAATCGGCGACATCTGATGTCAATGACACTCCTAAATTTGGAGGAGGAGGGACCAAAGAACAAAAATGAAAACCAAGAGCATATCAAGAAAACCTTACTGCAAGCAGCCCTCATTTGTGTGAACATTCACTTTAAAGATTGTCTGGATGAGTGAAGACTTCTCAATGTGTTTGTGAGATTAGTTCTTTAGGCATAAGGCAACATCTGACAATAAATCAACTTGTCAAGGCAGTAGGGTTTCCAAAACTGGGCATGAGGACCATTTTTTGTGAACCAGTATGATGCTCATTCTGTCATTGCTTTAGTTGCCTAAAAAGAACAATCACTGCTAAATATATTACGTATATTTAAATATATTTCACATGTTCCTAATGTTGCCTTTCCACTTAAGAAATAGTGGAATTGCCACAGAGATATTATTTAACCCCCAGCTGCAGAAGAGCTACTTTTGATCAAAAGGGGGAAGGAGACAACTCTGAAAGTAACACCTGAGACATTGCCGAGAAAAGAAAAGCATGAGATCCACTAACAAAGGTCGGTTTGAGAAGAGGAAAATAAAAGGCCTATGTTCAAACCCTTTTCTCCCCTTGAAACAAAAAGCCTCAGAAACTCAAAACTGACTGATTTAAAAACCAAAAAGCCCCCCCCCCGCCCCAAACCTAAGACAAAACCAGGTCCTTCTTCCCACTCAAGGCAGCTGATTTTTCAAACTACAAAGTGAATTGGCTATTAAAAAATACAGTCTCTATATGTTAGATATATTGTATATATGCATTCACTTGTGACAATGAAAATCCCCCAGACTTTTCAGCACATGGATACTGTGCCTTGGTCTCGTGCACATATGCAGTAAAATAAACTAATGACTAAAAGCATCATCTTATGTGACTTGTTGGGTAATGTTCATATAAATGAATGCAGACACAGTCTGTCACAGTAGCTTTTTCCCCAAATTACAGTGAACCAGATGGTGTTTAATATGTAAAGTGTGTGACACTTTCAAACATGCTGCTAGGGTCTGTTGTATAAAACTCTGTACATGGGTGGACCATATTTCGACCCTTTCTAATAATTCCTTTAAAAGGATCTGAAATGTTACTTGAGAGAAGACGACTGATTAAAGCTCAAGTCTTAACACAACTCTCACTTTAGGTGCTACACATGCACACACACATGAGCTAAAGAACTATAAGCATGGATGTAGATTTTTAAATAGCAAATTTATTTCCTTTTTGAGACAAAAGAACCATCCTGCTCTGCAAAGTAACTGACAAAGTAAGATTTATTATTGTTTGATTTTCACATTGCACTTGCTTAAATGAGATGGGTTTTCTGATGGATAAGCCCCGCAAATTGAAACTCAGCTCAGATTTTCTCTTCTTGTAGACCACTGTTTTATAATTAAATCTGCAAATCTTGGGGGTTTACTACCTCTTCTGCTAACACTAGCTCTCCCTGCTATAGTACAGAAATAATACTGCACATATACAAACCCATATTTGTGTAGACACACAGACACACTTTCAGAAATACAAGAAATTGTTGCAAGTGAAAGGTGTCATTTTAATTTATACTCCCCAGCGGGAACTTCAGTCAAGCAGTGTCCTGCCCACAAGCCTAATGGCAATTCTTCCGCGGCCTTCAGGTCAGGATGTAGTAGAACATATTCATGCAGCAAACAGATCTAAAGCATGGTAGGTGAAAGGAGGAAACTGTCAACCCTATTGCAAGATTGGTTGTAAAGCTCCTTAAAAATGCTTATTTAAATTAATTTTATGCTAACAAAAAATGACTGCTTTAAAGTGGCAAGTTTACATTATTTGTATTTTTTACCCAGCACGCTCTTTTATCAGTCTATTTTTAATATGGATGTTACATCCTAATATTTACAGAAAAGGAAAGTTCTAAAACAATAGGATATTTATTTGCATACAAATATTTACAGAAACATACTTAAAAAATTAAGTATTTGAAATTTAATTGATTTCACTTCAAAAAAGCTTCAAGCTTTTATGTTATAAAAACATACTGCCTTTACTATGCTCAAATTTAGTATTCAGATCTCTAGATTTTCTTATCAGGGCTTTCTTTTGTGCTTCATCAAATCGATTGACTTTGAGATCCTGGTCTCGGTCAAATGGCCTTCTTTCTTGAGGTTTGTTCTTTTCTTCAGATGCTTTGCTTTTTAGCTTTTTATGATGTATGTCCATGAGAGATTCTGACCTCCTTGACTCCTGGGAAAAAGGGAAGAAGGAGGAGGGAAAAAATATTATAAAATGTCAACAATATATAGAAAACACAAATAATCAAATGGGCCAAGAATTAGGAAGGCTAAGAATTCCAGAAAGCTTAGTAATTAGAAAACAGAATGGTAAATTTAATTTTGCATATACAGTGCAGAATAGTTCTGAGAAGCACAGGTAATCTTGTCTGTGTAGAGTAAGACACTGATAATTCAATTCCACTGATGTTAAAGATACCATATTATTTTGAAATCTTCACACACAGTAACAATAAAAATAACGTGAAGGAAATACGAAGATGCTCTGCCATGATTTGCAGAAACATAAGCTAAGACAACACGTCAGGAGAAAGATCTTAAAATACAGGCCCAGATTCTTATACACTTTTCCTAAGCAGCTGGTTTTGGTCACTGTTAGGGGCAGGAACAAATGAGACACCCTTTTGATCTTATTCTCACACAAAGTTATGTCTTTGATTTGCCCTCTTAAATTTTCAGTATTTATCTGCTGCCAGTCCACAAGACAAGGTCACAGGTGTGAACTAAAGCACACATTGAAGCATTTTGCCAAGTCAAGGACTCAGTTGTGTTGAATAAAAAGCATGATCCAGCCTAAAACCGATGTAAAACTTGCACTGACTTCACACAGGCACAGCATCATGTGGCCCCTCCTTTACTCAGATGAAGTGTATTTCTGTATCTCTGTGTAGTAAATTGCTCCAACTCTCAAACCATTGCAAACAAGCCAAAAGGCCAGTCCAAACCAATTCTCTCATCAGAGAGAAAAGATGAGCAGCTCCATCTTCTCTTATCTAGGAACACAGGACTTTTATTCTGAAAGGTTCATTTCCCATCACTCCCTGTTCAATCACTTATTTCACCAGACATAACAATAACAATCCATATATGACATAAAAAAAATGATTCCCATGGAAAACAGAAAATGGATAACACTTTTTCCTGATTTAACTGCATTGATGCAGACAGAATTGCACCAGAGAATAAATCTGTCACTAGCACTGCAGGAATTAACAGTAAGAAACCATTTTAAGAACTAAAGCTCTTTTCTATGAAAATATCCTCAATAAAAGTTAACAGAGAAAGGAAAAGGAAAGAAGAGACAAAAAATTTAATAGAAAAGAAAAAAAAACAGAAAAAAAGCCAATAAAGAACAAGCCAAGAAACTCTGTTCCTAAACAAAATGCCTTCTGCAATTTTGGAATAGAAGTCTGTTAACCTTAAAAACAATAAAAAGACATATATGTGTGTGTATATATATATATACTTGTGTGTGTATATATGTGTATATATATGTATGTTTTATTCTGGCAACAGAACAGAATAAATATATTCTACTACATCTATAATGGCAGTACAAACAGAAAATAGAGAGGAAATTTAAGGTAGCATACTAATAGCTCTGGATTTGCAAGTCCTGTAAATCAAGAGAGACATACGATTTAATGAACTACAAATAAATTATTAAAAGTGCCAGATAAACTCCAATCTTGTAATATAAGCCAAGGCTGTGATTTTCCAAGTTAATTACACTCTCAGGAGACCTGACTGTCTTCTGTAAGACTTCAAACCATAAATCAGGGGAGAACAGGAAGGAGCAGCTGTAAGGCAGGCAATAGACCACACACACTGGAGGATGGTGTGGACAGACAGAAAGGCAAGAGGGAATTTGATGTGGAATTCAAATTTTTTTTTGTGATCAACATCTGTCTGTGAAAATTAATTGTCTCTGCGGAGACTGAAAAAAACTTCATGTGACAATGCTGTTATAATGAGGCAGTTAGCTACAGAATTGCTCTGCTTAGTCCATTAAGCTTCTTTTTGGCTAATCTATATTTCACTCTAAAAATTAAACCTTTAGTGCCGTTTTCTTCTTCTTGGGATGTTGGTAATTCAGTGAAGCAAGCTAATGTTTGAACCGAGTTTGTCTGTGCAGCGACAATGTCCTGATGTGGGGATGCTTTAAGCAAAACAGCAACTGAAACTGCTATAGGAGAATGCATAGAAAAC
Source organism: Apteryx mantelli (assembly GCF_036417845.1). Taxonomy (NCBI): domain Eukaryota; kingdom Metazoa; phylum Chordata; class Aves; order Apterygiformes; family Apterygidae; genus Apteryx; species Apteryx mantelli. The sequence continues at coordinate 34,358,534 of NC_089978.1, forward strand.
CCTATCCATACAAAAAACAATCCTAACGCCCTGTTTTCAGCAGCAGCTTAAGGACCCAATCCTGCTCTTGTTGAAGTCAGTGGGAAATGTTCTAATGACTAAACAGCAGTAGATTTGGGCCCTAAAAAGGAAGAATGTAGTGGTATCACCATGGAAACCAGCAGTGCTAGAAACGAGAACCAGAAAGAAAAGAGTGAAGAGTGAAGAATTAAAGGAAATTCGTGAAGAGGATGCATTCTGCTATTATACTTACATTGTATGAAGTCACCTGCTCAACAAGTCTCTTGTCTCTCCCAGACAATACAATTTCTTCATTATCCTTACTGGCTGACTTTTTTGCCTCTTCTCTTTCCTGATGAGTGGAAGCAAATTACATGTTATATTAATCAGAATGTCTGAAGTAAATAGCAAGGAAATCTACAGTTACTTTAATTAAATATGAAGGGTAGAGGCCACCAGATATTTTTTGCTCTGCTTGATAAGAGAAGAGACTGGACACACTGTATTTGGAAATTCAGTGAGCTGATACAGAGTGACTGGCTACTGCAAAAGACAGAGAGAAGAAAGAGAAAAATAAAAGAACAGCAATTTTAGTTAAAATGGTTATTTCCTCTCCTTTAGTCTGAATTCCTGAGTTTTGGTAATCTAAAGAGAAATCTGAAAAAAGCTTTCTCATTGAACAGCTCAGTGGATCTTTAGTTTGTTTTCACAGAACACTAACAACATATATACTGCCTGCATGTATACATGAATGAATAAATGCTCACTTTGGCTTTTCTCTCTCTGTCAGCTGCAGTATCTGTCCAAATGGATCTATCGCCTGATTTTTCATCAGCTCTTCTCTTGAATGTTCTTGGGCCAAACCCAAAACTTTTCAGTTCAGGTGGAAGCTCCGTCATCCATGATTCCCTGGTAACTTGCTTGGGTTCATCCTTTACAAAAGAAAGAAAGTGAAAAAATAGAAAAAAACAAATAACCCAAACTTGCCACCTGAATCTATTAACTTCCAGCAGAAATTATGGATTTTTTTTTTTTTTTTGTCTTAACAACAATTACAACCACTTAGAAAAACTGCAATAAAACTGCAGCTGGGTCCACATAGAAAAACTGTCAGGCATGGAAAAACACAAATACATCCACCAAAAAAATATTGAAAGAGAAAAATATCCAACTTACATTGTCTGCTGAAGTAAGTTTTTCTTTCATTCTCTGAGCTCTGCGTTCAAATTCTTTAGTTACATCAGACTCCACTGGTCCTTTTGCAGGCATTGGGCCTATAAGGTTGTCTTCCTCTTCACTACTATCTGTTACCTTCCAAAAATAAAATATTTCTCTCAATCATAGTGTTAAGACACTCAAGAAATACTTCAGCTTCATAGAATTAGAATGATTTTGTCTAGAAGAGCATAAAAATCTTACACAATGCATGTGCTAATCATACAACAAAAGCATAGATTACAACTCCATATTAGACCTGTTCTAGCAATTTAACATGGATATTCAGTCCCTGCATTTCCAAAAGCATCATCTCTTGTCCCCGAGGCAGGAATGCTAGTAAACACAGAAGCAGTACACAACAGGGTATTGCTACTTTATGCCGCTCTGCATGCGTTGCTGTAGCCTTAGTGGCAGTAGATAGATTAGAAACACACAAGCATACAACTTTGATAATCTGGGCTTCACCATCACTAGTGATGTTTGGATGCACCTCCACAATAAGGCTTGTGATTTCACACAGCAAGAGGAACTCCTGTCAACAGGGCTCAGATTCTGTATGGACACTAGGAAGACCAATAAGCAAGCCAGGGTAGAGGTGGCACATATGGAACGACATCCCTGGGTATAGTACCTGCTAGTCTAATCTCTTGGTTTTGTCATTCACTTCTTCAATCCCTTTTGACATTGCTTTCTAAACAGTTACGTTATTTGGAGAACTTCTGAAAAAGTTAAGTTTGAAACGGACTAAATATTAAGAAAACTCTTTCTGGATACAGGGTATTGTACAGAAGGCTCATAGGTCCCTCTGGGTTAAGAAGAGTAAAGGTGTAGAGGGCAGTAGAAGTGGACAGAATGCAGAAAAGGGGACACTGAGCAGTGCCTTGAAAGCAAGGGAGCCCGACATCTACAAAAATGAAAAGACAGCCTACAGCCTGAATGTGGGAGGTAAAGCAATGGGAGTAGGATGATAACGAGGTTGTAGAATCAGGCAGCACAGAGCATTGCTTGAGAATATGATGTGGTGGCAAATGTGTTTCAAGCAAAGGGTGGGGGAAAGGGGAGATTTGTTTCTGTTATGCTGAACTTCAGCTGTCAGGTGGACAACCTAACACCAGATGTGACATTACCAGGGAGGAGAACAAGAGTGCTGCGCAGTGCAAAACCAAAACTATGAACCTTCTGTGTAAAATAAGGCACCTGAGGCAAAGGTGATCCAGGGCCTACAGTAGAGAATTAGAGAACAAAGTACAGAATCCACCTAATGGAAGCATGAAAATGGAGGACAAGGGAAAGGAGGACAGCAGTAAAGGTACCTTGCAACACTGAGTTCAGTCCTTAATACTTAAGGCTGCTCATAGCTGGCATCCCACCACTGTAGAGGGATTTGGGCTAAGGAAGTCAGAAGACAGTAGGTGTGATATTAGTCATGTCATTCTTTTGTGTGCTGTCTGCTACAGAAACCGGTATGCCTTAATGACTGCTGCAAGCTAGCCAAGCCAGTTGACACCATCTGCTTTTAGGCCTTGGCAGAGGTAAGAACAGTGGAGAAGCAAACTTGCAAGTAGAAAGAGACACAGCTGGGTATAGCTGTGGACCACGAGGTATAAGAAGAGGCTTAACAAATGTAACAGCTGTATCCAATCTGAAAGGCTGAGCTGGATAAGAAATAACTGGCCATTTACAAACACTAATAATGCAAGTAGATAATAAGAATTTCTCTTGTCTTTTTGCTCTGAAACATTTACAGATTCAAATCTTCACATTAAACTACCACTGCTTTAACTTTTAGAGAATGAGGTGACCTCCTTCTCTCCCCTCTTTTTTTTTTTGAATGAATGAACAGGTGGTGAACAGGAAGAATTAACTTGAAAAAACAGCCTAATAAAACAATTCCCTCTCTCCACATACAAATAAACAAAAAATGCAAAGGTATAAGGCTTTCACAATAAATTGTAAAGCAGTTGAGGATGAAAGACAAAAAAAATTCCACACTGGGTTTTAATTGAAGAGGCATGTCTCATTGCCCTTCTCATTAGTGTTAAGTTCAATTCACTCCATTACCACCTGCCTCAAACCAGATACAATTAAACAAACATCAAAAAATAATGCCCCCTGTTTGAAGGAGAAATCAAAATAAAGTGAAGAGTCAACATGAAATAAGCTGCCTCTAAAGACGTACTGAAATACAAAATAATTAAACAATACTAAAACAAAGTAAGTAAACCCCAACAAATTATTGTATCAGATTCAAAGGTAAAAAAAGACAGGAGATTATCAGGAAGAGAAAAAAAAAAAAGAAAAAAAAGCTAAGTTCCATGAAACAAAGTTGATGTCAGAGATGAAGATCCGTATAGGAAAAAGATTCTTTTTTTTGTTTGTAAAATATATAAACAGCCCAATTTTGACATTCCTGTCTCAAGACATTTGTCATTATGATAAATTGCTTGATCGTTATTTGGAATTATAACATGACGAGCATCTTAAAAATGTCAGACAATCATTCTTGATGATAGATTATGACAACACTTGCTGTAGGAGGCAGGAGAATGATATACATCACAAGCACTAATCAAAAAAGTAAAGTTCCAGAGCAGCCTTTGTCTCATCCCTTCTTAGTATGTCCTATAGCACCTGGGAGTTAAACTAAAAAACAGTAAATATTTTAGAAATAAACAGAGTAACTACGGAAACAAATGATATTTTTTACATATTTAATTAATATTAATCAAATAGAATTAATATTTAGTTTATCATATCCTGAGAGTGATTCAGCTGCCTAACGGTGGTATCTAGTGTCATTTTGGATGTCCAGGGTATCTTGCCTGGCTTAGACATGCTGTTGCTCTGGAAGGATGCAAGTTTCTCTCAGATGCTTTGCCCTATCTGCCAGCCTTTTGCAGATGACCCACATCCCTCAGAATGCTACTGGATGCCCATGTTAGGGAGCTGAATCCTCCCCATACTTCCCACAGTACTTTAGTCACACATCTTACCCCTGAATGTTCTTTAGTAGTACAGGTATTATTTAGTAGCTAGGAATTAGATTATAGGGTCTCTACCTAGTACTTACACAACCTGATCAGAACAGTCAGACACCACAAACTGACAGGTGTGTCAGTGCCACTGTCCCCGATCCTGATGTGCCTTACCCCAAGGTACGGGCCTCATCTTGCTTGAGAAGATCAATTATTGACACTGTAGCATCATTCTTGATTGGATTCTTTTGAATAAATGTATTTAACACCTGCACTAACAAACATGTTAAGAAAGCGAAGTTTTGTTACATACTCAATCCTTTCCCCCATCAGTAAAGGGGTAAAAGCTTGAATAACAGCTAAATATTCACTCTAACAGGTTGCATTACTGCTTTAAAACCTTTAAATTTTGAACTTTGCCAAGACATTCACTTGGGAAGAACATGTCATACCAAAAGAAAGAATGGAAGAACATCGGGGAGAAGTACTCTGCAACTTGAGACACCTAGCTCTCTTGTGTACAGCCTGCAACATCCATTTAACAGCAAAATCACAACAAACCAGACTAGTCTTTTTCTTTTTAAAACTTATTTATGCTTCAGTATTTGACTCAAGCAAAAATGAGCCAGACACTTTCTGATCTAAAATTAGACTGCCATGCTAAAAAGTATGTCTAGTAGACTTTTTCAGGCTCCTACTTGTTTAAGCATTTCAGATAGCTTGTTCTAAAACAAGAGATGTCTGTTTCTACAAACCTGGGTACAGAATTCTGATGAAACGGAAGGTCCTATGGAATATTTGTTATTCCCAATGTCCTCTGAAGGTTTCCTAAAGCCAGGTGGTAATGCAGGACCTATAATGGGCCTCAAGGGGAAAAAAAAAAGTTTGTAAGTGAAAAAAGGAAGTAAAATAAGCAACATGGACAGTACATTAAATGACAGCCTTCTCTTGCTTGGTGCAGGAATAATTTTTAAATAGATTAACATAAAATTTTTGGTGAGAAGTGCGATTCCCTTCCCTCCCTGTGCCAAGTGTGCCCCCTCTGTGCATGTCATAGAAATCATCGAATTCACAAGAACAGTCTATCCCATTTTCAAGGAGGATCTCTGTAGATAGCTGGGAAGCAACAAAACTGGGAAAGTTGGAGCATGGGATCAAGAAAACCCACTTATTTCTTCCCAAGCTTCCTTTATCAGATTCAAGAGCAATGAAAGGTGGAAGGTCAAATACACCTTATTCTTTTGTCTAACAACAAAGGTGATTTTGCTATTCTTGCCCTTCACCACAGTTTCACAGTCCTTCAGTAAACAAAATCAGTGAACTGCTCTGATTTAAAATGTTTGTTTTTCCGTGGGGCAGGGAAGACAGAAGAGGAAACAGAGACAGGTTTTGAAATCCCAGTTAACTTCATTGATTTGATTTACATAGCAACTCTGCAAGGAGTATGACAAGTCAATTGGTTCCAGGGACAGAGAAAGGCAAGGATCTCTTTTCAGGGGTAAAAACAGTTTAAAGTGTACATTGAACTGCACTTACAGTATTGAAAAGACTCTTGTATACAAGATCCTCTTTTAATAGTCCACCATACTCTTCAAAGGTTAATAAAAGCTAATAAAACCTTGAAGAATCATCCCCTGAAGAATATCTAAGTGACAGCATCCTTAGAGTGTATCAGATGGAGACTTTATTTATTATGATCTCCAGTCTCTGAGCTTTTGGGCAATCAAACGTAACACAACATAAATTGAATTATTCTAATTACATTCTTTTATTAAATCCAATATAATCTAATCATCACAGCCCTGCAGTAGTGATGTGTTTGTCAGGATTTGAAGGGGGAAAAGAAAAAAGAAGGAAGTCTTGCCAGAAAGATACTAGTAGAGAGAATTTAGCTAACCACAGAGAGGCACAAGCACATGTGAGCTCAGGCCAGGAGAGGGGCACTGGTGAGGTTTCAAACCCAGGCAAGAAGTCTGGGATAAATCTGAAACTTCACCTCCACCTAGCTGCTGGCAGAGAGAAACCACCTTTACTTTCCTCCCTTTCTTTCCAACTACTTTCTTGTTAAAACCATGTTTTAGGTTTTCAATATAATTTGAAGAGTTTGAATGTAAACCCTTACAGACACGGCAAAAAGAATCCTTTATTTTAGTATACAGGCACCTTTATTTTGTGGGTAAAGAGATTTAAACCAAACTATAAATAAAGCTTTCTACTGAGACACATCAGAACATCTACATTGTGCCCTATATCTGTGCAACTTGTGAAAAAGAGCAGATATTAAATACCTTGCCTTGCTTCTGTCACAGCTCAAAGGCTCTTCCAAGGAACAGAAAAATGGTTCCTATACTCATCCTTCCCACACTCTTCATTTCTATGCTCTTCTTCCACATGAATAACCCTGTTGCTCAGATCTTTCCTCAGCAGCACAGAGCTGACATGATTCTTGACAGTTTCCTGAATGTCTAAAGGCTCTCTGACCAGACGAAGTGAATGTAAATGAAAACGTGTTAAATGCATTTTGCTGCTGTTGGCAAACTTCAGCACCTATGTACATATGCACTTAGAAATAAAACCTTTTCAGGAATTAAGCTTTCATTTAATGTATGCTGGATTTCATATATGGTAAAGAAAGCTTTCTTGTTGTTCGACTTTAAGTTCTCACTAATGCAGGATGTGCATTTCAGCATTCTTCTGATGTTTAACTTCAGCATTTTAAGGTAATGCTCGTTCTTCATCTTGATGTATAAATATTTCCGGAAAACTTAGGAATACTCCACTTTTGCCTAACTTTGGTAAAAAGCAATATTCTTTCCAAAGTTGAAGGAAATCTGCTCACATAGGCATTTTATGCTGGAATGATTTAAACATTTTTTAAAAAGCTGCAAATTGCCACGTGAGCTGCTCTTGATTATGAATATTTGCTTTGACAAGCCTGGAAAAGATGTAACTGAGAACAAAAGCTTTTCTAAAAGAACAAGCATGTCACACAGAGCTCACAAACATTATGTCCATACATTGAAACAAACAGTCTTACATTTGTTTCAATTATTCATGGCTAGATTGTCAGCTGTTAATCCACTCAATGCTATGGGCAACGCAGTGGAGAGACAGCTAACAGGATTGTGTCCATGCCCTGCACAGCTTATGCTCCTCAGTGTGCCAGTGTAACTAGACTGCCAGGTGTATGGGGGTGGAAGACAGACAAGGCTCTTCCCACACATTTCACCTTTTCCACCTATTCAGGGATATGGGCTGTGTGCAAAACAGCTCTGCACAATCCGCTTTTCCAGTGCGTGCCAGGCACAGTTGTATGATGAGCTAAGGCAAAGGAACTATCAGGAACCTTTTATTGTTTGAATCCCTCATACCTGCACACAACACCAAACAGACTCTTGCCCTCTGAATTTAAGTGCAAGTTATCCACCATTTTAGAAATAAACTGCTACATAGAAATAAAAGTTGGATGAACATTCAAAAGACTAAGATTACATGATGGGAGAGCACCTGTATTACTGCTCATCTCTCTAACCTTCAGACTACAAGTTACCTTTTCTATCCTCTTTCCCTTTGCATACTTTGACTTCACAACTTACCACAGCAGTATTCATGTCAAAATCAAGAAGGCAAGAAGGCTCCCTCACCTAATGCCAAAAGCTACAGGCATTTATTTATTTTGCTTTATTAGAGATTATATTATTTTTTAGTGATATCCCACATTTTGGGGAAATATTGAGCACAGCTTAACAACAAATTGGCTCACCTTCCTAGAACTGACAACTCATATGTGATAGGTAGGTATTGATTTATTTTATCTATCAGCTCTCTATTGCTCTGAGGAAGAGAACTGTGATCAAGAAACTCAACAATCTTTCATCAATGAGTCTTCCCTTGGAAGTAGTGATTTCAGTACGGACTATCATTTACACAAGGAAGTGCAAAGATTGATGCAAAGACTAGGAGGATGAGAGACATGGTTAATTTATGAATGGAATTCATAATTAGTTTTCTTTATAGGTATTTTATAATTGCGTACAATCAAATGGAAAGCTTTCTGATAGAGGCTATAAATAACACTTATTTGTTTAGACATGACAACTTGCTTTCTAGAAACCTACAGGATTCAGATTAGCTTTCTACCTGCAGACATGTAAACAATAATCCTCAGTGCATTAGCAAAGCAACAACTCCAACGCTCTGCATTGTATTATGTCACACAAAAGCTAAATGCCCTACTCTCTCCCCAGCCAGAATGAACTACATAAATACGGGTCCTTGTACCTATAGTTTGTTTTTCCTGCGCTTTTTTTGAGATATCATAAGAAACAGAAGTTGTTTGACATTCAAAATATAAATCAGACAATTTACATTATTTTTCCTTTTCCTCTCCAACCTTCCAAACAGTACTAGGAGGAATCTGCATTCTGTTTCAAGGGAACGCTGTTCTCGTTCTCAAAATATGCAGGAAGGAATTCTAATCACCTAAATCTCAAGTGCACAATTGAATTGTTCTGTAATAGTGACACAAAATATTTTAGCTTAAATAATTGTGTTTTAAGGAAACAATCCTGAGTATTACTCCATTTTAATCACCTCTCTGGAGAATCATCTTGTTTTTTAAAACCAGGAGGAAGAGCAGGTCCAAAAAATCCATCATCATCATCTTCCTGAATTCTTTTTGGCTTTCTGCAAATACAAAGATTTCACTTAATAATTATCTTGACATACAAGGCAATTATCTACATTTTAAAAAGGAAAAAAAAAAACATAAAAATGATTTCAGACAGTCTTATGTACTAAATATCTCGCTGTTTCCAAGGAAACAGTGCAAAAGGATCCAAAATAATTTGGAACAATTAAAAATTTGGTAGCATAAGCCTCACTCCAAAAATGCTCTGACATTTAAAAAATATTAAGAGTGCTTTTGCTGTAGAAAGAAGAGTAGTATAATGTTGAAATACCATTTTCTATTCACAAAGTAATTTTATATTCAGCACACTCTACACTTTTGTACACTGCCTGCTTTTTGACTAGTAGTTTTCCCAAACCAATTCTACTAAGACTGAAAAATTGGCGGATAAGGGAACAGGAGAAAAGTCATTAATATGTACTCCAACACTCATCAAGACAGCGTAATGTCCTTCAAGATCCTTACATAAGACCTAATACAAACACACACAAGTTCTTAACGCAGCAATTGTGAGTAATCAATTCCACTAAATTAGGATATGTAAAGACTCCTGTTATTTGCTAAACAATTCAAGTCTTTCATCACAGTTGACTTAGTCGAATATATAAACTCATGCCCACGAGTTCTTATGTTCTTATGACCTTGGTGCAAAGTAGTACAGCACACACAGGGCCAAATTCAAGCAACATTTATATGCTTTATAAGTGGTGTCTGTCCTCAGTATACACAATCAAAACATTAAGGAATTTTTTAGTCTAATTGGAGAACTGAACTGAAAGATGAACATATAAAAATTGGATTGTCCTACATAACCTAATTCCACCCAAAGGAGTCACACAGGTCAACTGAACATTCTTGGCCCAGAAGAACATGGGGAAGACATCATCACGTTTTACTCAGGTACAGGGTTTGCCTTTTTATTTGTATGCTATTGTCTCCTTCTCATATTTTATAGAGATACACTTCAATTCCAACTTCTGCGTAATTTTATGATGTAAATACATGAAAGACCTAAGAACATACTAACTTGGGTGTTGGAACTCCTTCTGACTCCTCTTCGGAATCTCTGTCTGCCTCTCTGGGCAGAGGAAGAGACTCTGAATCATCATCACTCTCAGGTGTTTCTGAGCTACAGCTGCTTTTATAGCCCGGAGGCAGCGCTGGTCCTGCAACTGAACACCGAGAGTTATTTGGGACATTTTATTAAACATTTCAAATGAGTATTACCCATCTTGGTATTCCCAAAACACAAATCTACCTGGAATTCAATCATTACTATGTCTAGCATTTAGAGAAGATATCTAAACAAACTCCTAGTTATTAAATGATTTTATTCAGCACCATACTGCCATGAACAGCCCCTGTATAGTACCGTAGTACATTATTAATACATTATCACACTAGTTACCTTCTGTACATTAGTTATCTTCTGGTACAGCAGCAGAAAGGCCTGCTTTGTCTAACAACTGATTTAAAATGTATATGGTATAGATTGGTATATTAAAAAGAAACAATTACATTAATCAAGCATTTGAAGCTTATTACTGAAGAATCACATCATTTGTCATACACAGAATGGGAGGCCATAGATTAGTGCAATCTAATTGCCATCCTGCTTTAGAAACGGTTTAGCAATTAAGGTTATTTCCAGTTCAGCTAAGCGTGAATAGCAGGCACGGACTTAAATACTCTGCTGAATAAGGGATGATTTAGGCATTCAGACTTCAAAGAATCACTGCTGTCGGAAGACCTAGGTGGTGGATGGAGCTCTCCTCATATGCAACCAACCTTTCACTCTCTGGAGTAGTGAGATACCCTAGCAAAGGACAAATTCAGAGACTAACACTTGTAATGGGCGCGAGCCGGCTCTGCCATTGTCCTCATCAGCATGCACAGTTATGGTATGACTCACTCCCTTGGAAATAGTACCACATATATTGAGTCCAGAAGTAGTTTAACCACATTCATGTGGCACTGAACCTAATAATAAATGCCCCCCAAACAAGAAACTTGATACAGATACCCTCCCTGGCTCAGCACAGAGCTAGCTGGAGTAAGGAAAGACCTGCAATTGTCCCAAGCTAAGAAGCCTTCCCAAATGCAGGTTATAGCATGCAGAGACAGCATAGTTTATACACAGCATGAATAACCTACCCATATAATAGATCTGATTGTACTGGTAATTTAACTTTCTGCAACACAGATGCCATGCCTCCTTTTAAGATTTCAAACATTGATTCCAAGAGTGACAGGACAGGAAGATGTTTGGTGGGGAAACAGCATTGTTAACTTATGAATAGTCAAGGGCTAGATGAAAAGATGAGATGCAATAAAATTACATAAATGAAGGGTAACAGGAAATTACATCTCCAGTTAAAGAACTACGACCTTTTTGATGGTGCAAAATAAACTAAATTTAGATTAAAGTTCCATTTTTAGCTGACAAAGGCTAGCAGAAATTGAGACCTTCAAATGAGCTTTATGAAGCTTTTATCTGTCTTTAATGCAAGACACAGAACAAAGGCAAATTATGCGGCATCACAGACAGATAGGCTGCTTATTTTGGTTCTGTTTTAATGAGAGTAACTTTAATCAGGACATGCAAATGCATTTCAGCACCAAGGAGGAAAAAAAAAGAAAACAATCTGTAACAGTAAGTTCAAGATGAGAGGGAACCAACAGATGAATGATAAATAGGAGTGCAGGCTACTACCAGGAAGCCTCCAATTCTGGTTTGAGAATCACCTTCACACACAAGGTGCTTTTTAATTTTTTTAATTAATTTATTTATTTTTAAATCAACCACTTTCTCTCACCCACTGGTACCCTGATATCCTGAAAGAGGAACTTCATTTGCTCTGAATGCAGAGAGGATAAGAGAAAAGTATTTGGGGTGAAAGGAGCAACCTGAAATGCAGTCTGATGAGTCTGATACCACAGAGGAAGAGAGAAATTGGGAGTGGCTATGTGAGCTGGAAAGAAGAAGTAAAAGCAAAACAATTTAAGAAAGGAAACTGGTCTCCCAGACACTTCCTCTAGCATCAGTGCCAGTGTACATGTTTTCTGTCTCATGATTTTTTCACACTACTCCCTCCATTATGCTGGTACAACTGTTTTGTTGACTGTGCAATAAATTGGATCAGGAAACTTATCAGGCATAAAAATAACACCGAAAAAAAGCAGCACTCCCCTGAAAGAACTGTTTGTTCATGGAATTACAGCCTAAGCAGGACATCCAGAAACAAAGGGAAGACAGACAAGGACTGGTCCTGATAAAGATACCATCAGTTTTCTGATGCCAGCAAAGCACGTTGATATCCCCTGGCAAGGTCAGTTTGAGCTCCCTCTAGTGATGATCTACGGGGAGGACAGTAACTGGTCCTTTTCCTTAGTTATTCCATTATCTCTAGAGGCTGAGATGCACAAGAAGATGAACCAACCCAGATTCTAACTCTGCTCATGATTCACAGCTTCAAACACCACATGCGAACCACAACGTGACGCCACAAGCTGAAACTACTAGTTCTTGATTTTTTTTAAATAAGAAAAAGGCAAGAAATCACATGCTAAAAATTACAACTACTAATGGAAGCTGTATCTTACCCATATAAGACAACAAGAACATAAATTTAAGAACAGATCAACAGACACGTTTTCTTTCATTTCCTACATCTAACATGGTAATATCATGTCAAAGATGGATGACATTAACAAATGGTTATCTTTAGTCTAACATTTATAGTACTGAAAGAAAACTTTTGGATGCAATACTCAGAACAGCTGCCCAAAGTTCTACTTTGTTGTTGTTTTTGGGAGATGAATACTAAGAAAGAAGCCTAAAACAGAAGTGGTTTTAGCAACAAACAAAGAGCAGCTCAAATATCAGTGAGACCATAAGAAAAAAAAAAGAAAACATAGAAAAAAAACTGTTTAGCTCTGGTTAAAAGAGTCAAAAGATCAAGTATCTCTTAGAATACAAGAGGCAATATTTATTGAACACATTTTAGGCCAACTTGTCTCAAGACCCACTAAGCATCACACAGTGCAGAAGATGCTTAGTTACATGGTAGCCTCACTGTGTGATTTGGCCACTCAGAACCTCCATTTGCAGGGCTTCATCTGGAGCTGTGCTTCTACATAGCAAAGCATGTTACAGCCAAGTGCTCACACCTCTTCTTCACTCTACTCTTCCCCTTCTACACTGCAGCAATCTGCCTCCTGTGTTGAGTGGATACAACTATTTATGGAAACAGACTGACTGGGATCCAGGAACTGGTCAAACTTAATAGTTACAAAACTTTTTGCTGCTTTTAATTGTTTAATTTTTATTTTTTTAAGGCAAATCAGTTCCTTTGCTCACTTCACAGAGAAATACTCAAGTAGCTGTGCCAGCACAACTGTGATGTTCACAGGGACAAAATGTGAACAAAATAGGTTGAATGTCTTATATCAGATATTGCCAAAACACCATGAAGCCATGTCCTAATGATAATTTTAAATTATTTTGTTAAATGGATTCAAATACAATTTGTAACATATATCAATTAATTAAGAGAAGGTAAATAGGTGATCAGCACAAATACATCACGAGTAAGAAAGACTGCATCAGCTCTAGCAGTCGTGTAGACAGACAGTCGTGTTCAGCACACATCCAAGTCACAGACAAGCAGCAGGCATCTGGAGCTTGGTGTTGCTATGGTGGCAGTTAAGGCAAGCAGCTTGGCTCTCTCTTCCTATTGCTCCCTCTACTGGATTAGAAACCGAGAAGAGCAGACAGACACAGTAAACCTTTTCCCATCAGAGCTGTTGTGTTTTGAATAACCAGATGACCCCTGAAACACAGCCAGAAACTGAACATACACAATAGTGGTCAGAGCTCCGACTGAGGATAGACACTGTTCAGGCTCAAATTGCTACCGCTATAGATATTGTTGATACTGAAAATAAGAGTGTCAGTGAGAGAAACTGAGCTCCAAAGCAGAATAGCCAACAACCTAGCTGGTCTCAGGTGGGATAGAAAATCACTTCCTATGTGACTGCTAACATTAGAAACGTCAGCAGATCAGGCATCACAACCTCACTGCTTCTGACCACAAGTCACAGTCCTATGTCCTGAAAAAGGTTGACCGAATTTTCAAAAAATATTTTGGTTCGGCAAAGGAAAAGATGCTGCAAAAACCTAACTGTCAACACCACTTTCATTCTCCCCACTAACTTTATAACCTGAAGCTACTGTAGAACACATCACCAAAAAGCAGATATAGGAACTGAAAAATAAAAATAAAAACCAAATTAGTTCAACCATTTTTTAAAACAGACTTGAGATGGTTTCATATCTGCACGATCCAGTCACATGAATTCTTTTCTAAAGAAGTCACTATAAAAACTACCCGTGCAGGTTAGCTTCCTCCAGGTTTCACAGTGGTGGCACATGGAGCTTTAAAAAACTCACTGCAGACGTGCCACAGCTGTCACACCACCCTCTCCGACACGCACAAACCGCTCTCGAGCCCGCGGCGAAGTTTTCTACGACACCGCCCGTTTTTTCACCACAGGAGCGCAGGCCCGGCTTAAGGCCCCCTGACCCTCCCTGAGGAGAAGCCGCGCTGCCCGTGAAGCAGCGCCCTCGCGGCCGCACGGCGGGGCCGCCCCGGGGCGGGGAGAGCCGTTGGCGGGGGCGGGGCGGGCGGGGAGAGCCGTTGGCGGGGGGCGGGGCGCCCCGCGAGCCGCCGCGCGCTCGCGCCCTCACCCTGGCTGAAGTCCTCATCCGGGTCCGCCTCGGCGCGGCGCGGGAAGCCCGGCGGCAGCGCGGGGCCGATGAGCTCGCGCGCCATGGCCGGGCGGCGGCGGGCAGCGCGCATGCGCGCGGGGGGCCGGGCGCCCCCTTCGAAGATGCTTCTTCCTCACCCTCGCCACCTCTCCGCCGCACTTCCGGCGCGTCCTGATGACGCACTCAAACGGCGCCGCAGCGGGTTTTACGTCGTGCCGACGGCCGGCCCCGGAAGTGACGCATTCGCGGTGGCCGCCAGTGTTGTCCCCACGTGTTGGCGGTGGCAGGAGGGAGCGCGGCGCGGCGGATGCACCCGGGCGGCGACTTCGGGCCCGACATGAACCCCTTCCCCTGGTACCCGCCGCCGCCGGGGCTCCGCCCGCCCGTCTTCTGCCCGCCGCCCGCCTGGGAGCCTGGCTTCTGGGCGCCGCCGGAGAGCTACGCGCCGCCCGGCGCCTGGTACCCGCCGGCATATGGGGAGCGCCCGCGGGGCCCGCACGCCGGTAAGGGGGGCTCGGGCGGGCCCGCGGCCTCCTCCCCCTCCGCGCCGGCGTGTCCCCGGGCTGCCCGCACCCCCTGTCCTGGGGGCTTCCTCGTGCGCGGGCCCCGCCGCGGTGCTGACCCTGCAGCCCCGGCTCGGGGCCCGCCGGGGAAGTGGAGCGCGTTTTAGCGGCTATGTGAGTAACCGGCTCTCTTTCTTTTGGCGATACGGTTTGCTGAAGGTGGCAATGGCAGTTTCCCGCAGGAATGGCAAGGCGAGCAAGCGCCGGGGTTTTATAAACGCTCTCCAGGCGGAAATCACAAGCAAAAGGTATGGACTGTGTCTGTCCCATGGGACTTGTGTCCACGCTCTGCTGCAGAGATGCGTACTCTTGTCTGACCCTCTTACTCCTGTACGAGAGAAAGCATGTAGCAATCAGTCTGTAAACCTTGACCCCACTGAAGGAATGACATGTTTATGCCAAATGTTAAAACAGCTTGAGTTTATAATAACTTTTTTCTTGCTGATGCCCAAATGAAAACGTAATGAATCTATTTGAACAATGCCTGGCAGGCAGATCACCTTCATGTGGATGGTGGGAGAGGGAGGGATCTCTACTGCCCTCTGAGCACTTGTGTGTCGTGTGACAACAGGCACAGATTGATGGGGAAGAGACTTGGGGATGTGGTCCTAGCTGTCCTCCCAGCTGTTGATAAATCTGTGCCTGCCTGGTATGTGTTGGCAGTAGCAATAACTGATGGGAAGATGGTAGCAGAAAGAATCAAGTATTGTGTAATTTGTTTGGAAGCTGAATGATTTGAACTTTAGTTTTATGACATTTTAGCTTATCTTTAAAACTTTTGAAACATTTTAATTCATGAAGTAATCATCAAAACACTTATGAAAGTGTTTCATGATTAAGAATAGGGGTGCCTTGTAATTTGTAACTGCTGTCTTGAAGTCTGAATGTGTCTGTCTTTCTTTCTTTCTTTAGCAGAACAAAAAGAAAAAAGAGCCAGTTTTCTCTCATTATTGTGATACCTGTGACCGTGGCTATAAAAACCAGGAGAAGTATGATGAACATGTTTCACAACATACACAGGTTAATTAGTTTGTCTTTTTTATTTAAATTTTGATTTTTTTAATTTCATGCCTGATACGTATTTAGCTTTAGTCACTCACTGAATGAGAGACCTATCAGAGATTTATGAGCTACAAAAAATGTTAACGTGTTTTCTGAATACTTGTGTAGGGGAGCTCTCAGTAATATTTTTGGATTTATTGCTGAAGTCATTTTAATGTCTCTTTTGCAAAGTGTTGCTAAGTCATAGGAGAATTAATTCATTGATGTCAGTAGGGCATGGCAATATTTTCGTGTGAAGAGGGTTTATGTGGAAAAAATATTTTAAAAATCCACTCCTTTATTGCAAATGACTAACAAAATTTAAAACTGCAGACCCTAGCAGACTTTTCTTTTCAGTTAACTTCATGTTAATTTAAAGTATGAATTTAAAAGTATGTTATTCCTTTTTACTTTTTTTTAACAATCATATGTTTGTTTTGAAACTGTATAACTTAAAAGCTCTGTGCAACTGTGTAATAATCTGTCACTGATTAAGTTTGTTTGAAATGTACTTGAATGCTTATTATAATTTGTTTGTAAAAACTTAGAAACTTAAAACTTAGCAGAAAAATGTTAACTTCACCCCCTTACCTTTATCTTACAGTGCACAGAAGAAGGTTGCAATTTCAATGCACATGAGAAGCTAGTTCAGATACATTGGAAGAATGTAGGTATCCCAGCTGAGCCCAAAATAGGAGTCTCTGCAATCTTTAGATAGGTCTCTTTTCTTATACTTTTAAAACTTTTCTTCATTCTTCTGTAATGAGAAAGTACCACCTCACTCTAAAGGCTGAAAATCTGTGCAAGAAAATCATGTAAATGACAATACATTGACTACTGTGTCTTTTAATGGGTTCACTTTCTCATTGCTATGCCCAATCTCAGCAGTATTGGGCATGCAAACAGTGTTATGTTAATGTAGTAGGTGAATTTTATTGTATTATTTTTAAACATGGGTAAAATGCTTTTTCCTTAGGTGCATGGTCCTGGTGCTAAAAAAATAAAGTTAGATACTCCAGAAGAGATTGCTAGATGGAGAGAAGAAAGAAAAAAGTAAGAAAGACTTGCTGCCTGTGAATTTGTCTTACTGTATTTTCCTTGTGTGATAATTGGGTGGCACTTGAAAGGCGGTAGCAGCATGCGCTTAGCTAATGCTAAGTGACGAATGTGCTAGGTGCATAGAGGTTAATTGGATGTTTATAGTAGGAGGTGAAATGTTTGATTTGGGTACCCCAGGTCAGATGATGTAGTTATTCCTTGTAGCCTGAGCACTGAGATGCTGTAGGTCAGAAATAACATTTCCAGATGTTCTTAACTTTTTTTATGCTGACTCTAATTATAATACTTCCCACTGTGTGCAAATTCCCACAGTTTAAGTTGTCTCAGTAGGGGCCACAGGGAGGTCTCTTAATTTTTAAGAACTTTTTATATTACTTGACACCCTTCTTTTGGATGAGAACAGAATCTGTGAGTGACTATTTCTCAAATAGTCTAACTCATGTTGTATCTGGGGTGTGAGGTAAAGTTCATATGTAAGTGGTACTTCTCATTCTGTGATGTTTAGCTTTCATCTGTTTACTAGCATTGGAGTATTTAAAAATTCACACTTTACCTCCTTAAACCTAATCCCACTGACTTTTCCTGAGACGAACAGGGTAAAACCTGCCCTTTTCTTCAGCAGATAAAAGATGCTGTAGATTTTGCTCACTTCTGCTCCTGACTTGGACTGCAGTCTTGTGAATGGTCAGTCCAAGGCTTTTGTCCCCTTGAGCGCGAGTCCTTTCTGCAGAGTGAAAAGTGACATAAATTTAATTTCAAGATCTCTTTACATTTTGATACTTTCACAGTATACTAGTCATCTTTTTTTTACTGAATGTAAAGCTGGTTATCTTCAGTGAAGTCTTACTGATGAACCTGGTGTGCGTTTATGTCAAAGCAATGCTAATGCATTCTTGTTTTGAACTTGGCTTCCCTTGACACATTATTACATAGTAGCTTTGTAAATAGAGTGGGGGGAACACTTCTTGTTAGCTCCAATCACTTTCTGCTGTGTTCAGAAGCAAAATTTCTCCCCTTGTAGTGGGAAGGAGCAAATCCCTGTAAGTAAAGCCACCTCTAAAGGAAAAGTTTACTTTTTTTGTGCAAAGGAAAATTTTCACAATGTTGGCACATCAGAGCAGTCAACTTTGTTGTTGTACCTGCTGTTCGTTTTTTACAACTGAAGGTAATCTGTAGATTCACCTTAAAAAAACCAGCTTTTGTTGATACAAAAGCACTTTTTCTTTTTTTCCCCCCTTTGTCCTGTGTTTAAAATGTCATAGTAAACTAGACAAAAATTGCTTGTGATCTGTGCGATTACATACTTGGTATAGTTTTGGTTACAACAATTTCTTTTATTTAAAGGATGTTAAAAATTAGGATTTATTTTTACTTTTACCATAGATAATATTGTCTTTTCTTCAACAGTGGTATTTACAAAGGCTTTATTACTTACAATGAAAAGCGTTTAGAGTGTTAGTAAAAAACATGTTCTTAGATTTCTGTCTTGTGAAGACAAATATACGAAGTATTTGCATGCAGTGTCTTCACCATTCACTTTCAGTCTTGTATACAGAGATTTCTGTTTTGGGATGTTCATGGAATTGTTCCTATCTAGTGGCTGATGCTAAGGTTGTGTTGAATGATGCTTAGGGCTGTGTGTGTAAATATATGCTATACTGCATGCTAGAGCATTAGGGAAACATGAATTGAATGTATAGTCATGTTCTGGGTACTATTTGCTTGGGTTGGGGGTTGTGGTCTGAGTCAAGGCAAAATGTGTCTACAGTTAATTGTAAGGATGATGCTGGATCTTTTTTTCTTAGCTTGAGTTTTTGGAAAATCTTTTGCTAGATATCACTTTTGCAGATCAATGTAATCTGCCTGGGGTGCAACACTGCTGAAAAACCTTTGCTTCCCGTGACATGGTGAAATAAGTGGAAGTGAAGTCACTAACACACGCGCGCATGCAATGTGGAATTGGGACCTTCTAAGCCAAGCCCACTAGATGGAGCAGTGCTGTGACTTAATTTAGTACTTCCGTTGCTGTGTGGGCATCTTGTTTGGCTCTAATGGATGGGGGGAGAATGACTACCTGGGTGGCTTTTGTTACTCTCTGTACAGTGAAGGAGCGGTGCTAACATCCTCTTTAACAAAAAAGAAAAAAAAAGCAAAACAAAAACAACAAAAAAACTCTGAAGCTTTTGTGAAGCAAAAATTGGGTCTCCAGCAAAGAAACTGTTTAGTGCTGAAGGTCTGCTGTTGACTCGCAGTAAACATTGCATTGTAAAGAAAAAAAAGAACACCAGAGGGAGTCTGAACTATTAGGCAGTGTGGGCTTATAGTGACAGGAAAAGCCTTTTTTCTTTCGAGAAGGTCCAGTCAGAGCTAAGAAAATCTTTTTGGGTCATCAGTGATATGTTTCTAATCAGGTCGCAGTGATTTAGTGTATTTATTTCCATGCTACACCCTTAACATTTTTGCCTTTCTTGTTCCTTCCGCCAGTACAAATAATTACTTATAGGATTGAGATTTTCTTTTTAATTATCTGCTGTGTTGCTCAATTATGTATCCTGCTAAAATCTATTACAATGAATCAGTGTTTAAAGTGCAGCATTGCTTATTTAGAGGGAAAAGGAAGGGAAAGGGGAGAGCAGGTAACAGGTGGGTGTCTTTGTTTAAAGTATGCCCGCTCTGTTTTGCTGTCATTCAAACTCCATACGATGTCCTGTTCATCACTGCAGCCTTTGTGTCTCTGTTTACCTAAAAGACTTTTTAATGGCTTATGGCCTACTAAATCTGCAAAGCCAGGCGATCTAGAGTTAGGCAGAGAGTGACAGAAGTGAAGTTCCACAAAATCTTAGGGCTTCCATATGTTTTGCAGGCAGATGGTTGTGAAGTCTGACATCAACTTTAGTGATTAAAATTGCTTTGTTCTGTGTATTCTCAGCATTTTTTTTTTATACGCAAGCTCAAAGAGAGTTACTTACAGTGGATGTATTGATGCATTTCCTTAACGTGTCAGAATGTGTTATTGCTGTCTTCCATTCTTTCCCAATGAAATCTGGATCCTGCTAGCCCATGTACGCCAACTGTTCTTGAGCAAAGGTTATTAGAAAGAATGCAGCAAGGCTGTTCTCATGTTAAGCGGAATCTTCAAACTTAGTTTTGCCTAGGTCTTGATGTAACATTAGAGAATTTTCTTGATTTTATGTGATGCTTGCTTCCTTCCCCCCCCCCCCCTTTTTTTTAATTTGTTGTTTTCTGGTCCAGTTAGGGACTGTCTGCTGCATTACTTTTGGAGTATTTCATGTGCTGAATATGCACTTAATGAACAAAGCCCAATACTGCTGACAAAACTACTTTTTGCTAATTTGTGGTCCTGTAGTTGAATAATAACCCTGGAGTAGCTTGGCTTCCTCCCTGAAGGTGCATTTGTAGTAGTAAACTGTGATTAAAGCAAAACAATTTCTTAACGCCTGGTAAAAGTGGAGAAGACAAAATAAAGTGGATTGATCGTATTGGTAGATCAAGGTAGACACAGATGAAATAGCTAGATTTACTATGAATTGCTGGTGTGCATTAGCAATAAAATGCCTAGGAGTCTCACAACAGTATTTATCAGCTCTCTGGGCCATACATGTCCCCTGTGGGCCATCCATATCCACTCTGCTGTTGGTTGTGCATACACAGTGAAGGCTAGCTCAAGAGGCAGTTTGGTTACGGTGCTGTTCCTATGAAGTTGATAAGCTTGTATTGTTCTGGACCCAGAAGTTCATTGTCTAGACTGCTGTAGAAACATTCTCTTTTCTGCTAGATGTTGGTGAAGCTCTGTGTGGTGTGTGTGTGTGTGTGTGTGTGTGTGATTTTCCCCCCCCCCCCCCCCAACTCCTTTCTTAGAACTACTTTATTCTGGTGTTTATGCAGGCAAGGCAGGGTGCTGCTGGACTGTAAAACGTTTATGACTTTGGCTGCTAACCTCATTTATTCAAAAAACATCTCTTCACTAAGGCATGCAAGTTAGTGGTTTTGCTCAAAGTCACCATTCTCTGTCTCTAGGAGTTTAGAGTATATTTTACTTGCATATCACTTTATCTGCATGTGTCTGCCTGGCATATGTAATGTACTTGTCTAAGCCTGAAATCCACAGTTTTCTGATGTTATCCTGACAATTTATACTGAAAATCTTCCAACTTGGATTATAGTAAGGGAAACTGCCACTGTTATAAAACAGGGCTGCTGCCTTCTTGGGCGGTACTGGGTCCTTCATGAAATCTGCTGTCCCTGTCCATCATGTCCTGGTTTAACTCCCTGTTCCATGAGAACTCGCCTAAATTTGTAAAGCCTCTATGGTGACTGATGAGGTTGCTTGTCTTCAAGCTCTGACAAGTTGTTTACAAGATATAGATGGTAGACTTTCTTCTACTATTTCACTTGTGCCTCTATCTAATGTCTTAACCTTATTTTATTGGGGGAAGAGGGCACACCTTCTGAGAAGGATGTAAAACCCAGTTAACTCATCAGTTTTAATGCATGGCTCTTTATGTGGAGAGATTCACTACAGACTCTTCCTTCTGGATTGTTGTGCTCATGTTCAGGAGCAGTCTTCCTAAATTTGGTCTTCCTGAGTAAGAATTCTCTATAGCAAAAAACTTCCCCTCCTTTTGGCCTCTCTTGAATACTTTGTGACTGTTCTTGGATACTAAAGTTTACAAAGTATGGGTCTCTTGTAGATCAAGACTGTAATGTTTGCACTGTAGGCATCTGCCTCCACTTAGGGACCAGTCCAATTTTGCTGCCTCCGTGGGTAGCTCTAGCTGATGCAATAAGTTTTGTCAGCAAGTTTTGTTACCGCACGATTTGTGCATCTATATAGAAATACAGTGTAAGCTCAACCTGTTGCCTGACTCCGAAAGAACCACCCTGAATTCAGTGGCTATGCTACAGTCGAACATTGTCTATGCAAAAAAAATCCCATTATCTATCAATCTCTTGCAGACAGATCTCAAGCAGTGGAACTTTCTGGTGTAGAAGAAGATGCAGAAAGCTGAACTGATATTGTTGCTGGGTTCTTCTATTTTTATTTTTTAAATATTCTCCTGAATTTACCAACCTAAGCTAGAGATGACCAACCTGTGTTTCTTAAACCAAATGCAACTTTCAAACAAGTCCATGTACTTCCTGTGCTGTGGCTGTGGTATGTGATGAGATGTGTAGTTGCCCTGATGCTGGGACATTGAGGTGGGTGGGTGACCTTGGTCCCTACTTCTACTGCTTGCTCCCAGCAGGGGCTACAGGGGTTTACTTGTCCCAGTCACCCTGGGACCTGCTGGTGTGTCTATCCCAGCCTTGTCACACAGCAGAGCGCCTGGGGAGGTGGGACCTGGTCTACCTTGTAAAGAGACCAGCGACCTGAACACTTGAAAGTCTAGGCCTTGCTGGCTGCAAAATCCTTAGACTGAAAAATAAACCAGCAGCCACTTACTCATTCATTGTGAATGAGGCAAAATGCTCAGTGCTTTCAAAATAGGTGCATTCTCTGCACGAGGTAGAAGCAGTGAGTAAAATGCTATTTAACATTTGTGTTAAGGAGACTTGGAGAAAATAAATGCAATTCACACAGGTGCTGTCACATGCAGGCACACTCAAGCTTAAGATGTGAGCTCCCTATAGCTGTTAGTTATCGCCTGTGTCAACTGAATGAGTGGTTTAAGAGAAATCTGCCTGTGTTGGCGTTGAATTGAACTAAGTGTTCATGGAGTCCGCTGCTGTGGCTCAGTGGAGGGAGTGGTAACTCACAGGAATGAAAGTGGGAGGCAGTCTTTTCTCAAATCGTGTTGAGAGCGTGTCTGAATATGTCCTTAATCAGCATAACTATGGGACCACTTTGAAAACTCATTTGCTCCAGGATTAAGGGTCTTCCTTTATGTCTTCTAAAGAAAAAAAAAAAGTGGTTAAGACAAGCTTAGGGTTATTTTGACCATAACTATTTATTTATGGCTCTTTCCTCCTGTGGACATTACTTAAGTGAAGGAAAACACTTTATCCTAAATCTATGGAGAGCTGCCAAGCACCAGGGGTCTTTGTGAATGTGAAGCTCTTGAGATTACATAATTCTCTCCATGCTCGCTGTTGGCTGGAAGTGTTATAACATGGATGAAGAAATGTAGCTAATGGGGAAGCGCAGAAATAAAACATCACATCCTTATGCTCTCTTGAGAACTATATGTCTGAATTTCTGGGAGAAATCCCAATGAAAATAGATTTTGACAGCTCATGTTTAAGTCCTCTTAAAGAAGACAAGTTCTGTAATGTGTTTAGGTGTGTCTTTTAGAAAATGTTTTTCATCTCTTTCTCTTGGTCTGTGGTTGAAGCTGTCATGTATCAGTCTGAAGCTTAGCATTCTTGTAAAATGGGGAGGGTGCATGTGATAAGATTAAATACTTAAAGATAGATGGGTGTCCTTTTTGATAACTGTATGTAGTGACTAGCTGTTTTATGTTTCTTGTTGCTCTATTTTACTAGACTTAAAATATTTATACCCCATGTTACTGTCCAGAAGAAGTTGCTTAGTGTGTGTGTGTTTCCCATTTATCACCTTTATCTCAAAGCACTGGATTTAGCTAATTAGTGTTTACCGAGCAACCAGCATAGCCATTTCAGGGCTTTGACAGTAACTTACAGCAGGCTTGCGTGTTAGAACCAGTGTGGCTTTCGTCCGCAGGGAAGAACAGTTAGGAAGGAGGGAGGTGGGGAATGAAAGAGAGGGATGGTTTGTGAGATGATTATAACAGTAGATTTGTTTCAATCTGCATGACTTAGCAATTTTTCTTGAAGCCAGGAAAAAAGTGCAGTAATATTGGTGAAACAGAGGTCACTGTGCAAGCACAATACTGAATATTGCTCAAGAGGAAACTTGTGTGCTTTTCTGTAGCTATCACAGTTAAGGGATCCTGTACATCCAGAAGTTGTTCTTTTAAACTTTTTTGATATTTAAAAAACTCAACTGGCTTGCTAAAGGTGTGTAGCACCTTTTAAGACCCTTCATATACTCCCAGTGAAGCACCACAAAATTAAAATTGAGAGACTAAATCGTGTGCTGTTGTCCATAGGGGCCGGCAGAAGCTCCACAGGCATGACTAAACTTTTTGCCTATAAGTTGTTCAATTGTTAGGTAGATCTAACAAAGCCTCTTCTGGTGTGCGTGTGGGTTGTTTTGTTTCTTTGACAGCCAAGTATGTAAACATAAACATGTTCTGGTTTCTTTTTCCTCACCAATGCCTTTTATAAGAAGGAAACAGTCTGTTACACTTCCAAGAAACTCTTTAAAAATATATCAAATTTGTGTTTATATGGGATGTTAGTTTGGTATAGGGTGAAATAACTAAGATGTATAGTAAACCTTCTAAGAGCAGGTGCATTTTTTTTCTTCTAGAAATTTTCCTACTTTGGCAAACATTGAAAAGAAGAAGGTGATGCAGATGGAGAAGGAAGAAAGGGGAGAAGTGCTGACTACTCCACTGTTTGGGTAAGCATTTTGAGGCAAGCTTTTTCACTTTGCTCCTAATGAGTTCAAAAGTACACTCCTTCGCTCTGGTCCCCTAACACTTACTGCTTTCACTGTACACGCTGTCTAGCTGTCCTTTAACAGAGGACAGGTCACTGACAAATTGCAGGTGTAATGCTCCTTTGTTTGCAGTGCTTCATAGTACATTTTAGTCAAATTAAACAATTATATTAGAAACTTGATGTTCTCACTGAATTCTGTGTTCTGGCATGTTTAAAAAAACCCACAATGTAATGGCCATTCATTAGAACACCCATAACCTTGGGTTGAGTAAGAAATAATGGAGATGGAATTAATACAACATAGTGAATCTACATGGTCTAATGCCGGAAAATGGCCAAAAGAGACTTTATGACTGGATTTGGCTTCTTACTCCCTTCTTCAGATGATAAATCAAAGCAGTGATCAGCTGAGGAGGGAAAATGTAACTTTATTTTCATTTTCATAGCTGAATTAGTGCTGCTGTTGCTTCTTTATTCTACCCTCCATCATCTTTATCTATCTGCTACCTTTGTTCTGGGTCTAATGCTTACTCCTCTTGGATTTTCTGTTCTCTCCCTCATACCGTGAATCATTTTTCCAGTGTAATCTCTGCTCTTTCTCTTCCCTCTACTGCTTTTTCATTAGCTTTACCTTAGCACCTGTAGGAAGACCACTTTTTAATGTTGGTATAATGATCCATGTCCTCAGAATGTCATCTCTTTAAGTAGAAAAGCTGAGCTGGAAGGCAAGAATAGACTGAATTTGCTGTGGTAGAGGCTCTTGTTAAATCCCATTTGCTGTTGCATGGAAGGGAAGTTGGACTTTGCCCACATTAAAAAAAAGTGGGAGGGGGGAGCCCTTCACCATGGTAAATCCTTAAAGATGAGCAAGTTGCACCAGTGCAGGATAGGGTTCATGCCAGGCTAGCATAACTTGTTAAATAGTAATAGTGTAAATTGCCTTGGTGGAGAGTGTGTTTCAGAAGCCAAGACTTCTTCCCACCCCCTCCAACTGGTTGCCTTTCATGACTTTTGAAGGCCTCTAGGAAGGGTTTATAAAAGACTGACGTAAATTTTCCTTGTCTGAAGGATATAAAGTTGCAGAAAAACTTCAGAGGCAAGGAACCAAACCAAGAGCATTGAAACTTAAAGCCCTGAACATATGGAATTGTGTCTGGAGATTCTAACAAATGAATTATGCTTGTTATGGTAACAAACTATTTGATGTCTACAGGTTTTTTTTTTGGTAACTCCTGTGGTTCTGCTAGTGAATTGAGTCAGATGCAGTACATGTCAGTCAAATTCCTGACTTCTCTTACATGTGTCAGTAACTTTACAGCTCAAAGTTACTGATTGTTTGCTTTCATTTGGTGACCTTTAACTCTGAGTTTAGAAGTATCTTTCTTTCTCCCCCCCCTTTTTTTTCCCCTCCTTCCTGAACTACCAGTGCTACAGATCTGATATACTGTCCAAAAAGTTGTCATTTGTGCTTTGTATATCAACAATAAAGATTCTAGAATAGGTGCTTATCTGGCAAAATTACTGATGCATGAGGCAAAAATAGCATATAGGTTGTTCTCTGCAAGCTGTACTATTAAAGCAAATAGCTCAGTAAGAATTAGAAAGGATTAGATACTTAACACTTCTACAGCACTTTCCATTTGTGGTTCTCTGAAGTGCTTTACAACTATTAATTCTCGGCATCCCTGCATATGAGATTAGAGATACCGAGGACCACTTTGGCAATCTGTGTGGTGTCTTGCAACAGCTGATTAATAGCACATAGCTCTTTGCTCCCTTTGAACAGGATGTGAAGAATACAACTTTCAGTAGAGGAAGGCAGAAGACATACTGGCGTTTGCTGGGATGTCTTCATGACCTTGGAGTTTCTTTTTGGGCGTTCAGTGGTCACAGGGAAATCAGAATGTTGGTTTTATCCCTTAGTCAAGGACAGCATTTCTGTTGAACCCATACTTACTCAACATTTTATAGGCTGTACAGCAACATGCTGAATTTAGAGCCCTCTTGTGCAAGATACTGTACAAATTCACAATAATAAAGTCCTCTCTCTTGGACAGAGGTGAATTGCGCAGGAAAACACTAGTCTGCTTTTGTGGATGAGACTTGTGTTTTGCACTACAGGAGAACTATGGTAGATGATTCTGTGAGAGCTGAGTAATCAGTGTTAGAAACTACTATGAAAGGACTGGAGAATGAAACAGAATATGTTTTGTCACTAAATGGCTATAAAGCCATTTTGAATCCTGTATGTGGTTCTTCTCAAGAAGGATTTAATAGAACTGGAAAGCTTTGGAAGAGAGGAACCTTAATAATGGGAAGGCTTCCGTACAAGCAAAGGGGTGGCTTGGAAAGGTTCTCCAACAGACGTCTAGAAAATTGCATAGGGAGAAGAGGTGAATATAATTATTTGCTCTTTCTTGTAACCCAAGAAAGTTGGGGTTATCAAATGACCATTTCAAGCATCAGAATGAGAACAAACTAAATGAGGTCCTCTTTCACATAATGTCAGAACCTTACTGCAAGACTTCAGGGATACCGTAAGTTTATACAGCATCCTATATCATGGCGTGCAAAACCATTAGTGTCTTAGACCATATCTGACTAGAGATATTCCTAGTGGCTGCTGAAAACTGGAAAAATAAACTAGAAATGTGACTGCCCTTTTTTTGTGCTCTTTGCTCTTTACTTTTTTGTTTCCTTATGTATGCTCCTGGCTGCTACAATGTACCAGGTTAGAAATACACCTTTGGGACTGTACTTGCAGATGCATGAATCTAGAAGCAGGGAGAAGTTTTGGGAAGAAACTCTTGCCCAAGTATGGTATTATACCCTTGACTAGAGTTTACAGGACCTCTGCCATGCTGTAGGTGAGACTGCTGGAGAGAAAGTACTGAGCAAAATGAACCATGGGGCTCATTCAGGACAGTGAGATTTTGCATGTCTTTTATGGTTGGAATGTGCTGATGATCATTTGCAGCCTTGTTTTGCTGAACAAAGTTTCTGTTGCTTGAAAAGAAATATTTTCAGGAAGCTGAAGTCACTTTTATATTTGCCTTTCTGACTAATCCAATACACCCTACTCTTGTAGCCATGGATTTTGGAGGACAGTTTGTTAGGCTGTTCAGGTACCTTCCTTAAACATTTCTTGTGTGGACAGAATAATCTGAAATATTACTAGAACTAGCATGCTGTGCTTTTTCTGTAATTTAGGAGTTGTGAGGATTTTTTTCTTTTTTTAACATTTTCTTGATAGAAATTTCCTTTTTTTCTTCCTCTTTCTCCATCAAAGTGAAAAAGATGAAAAAACATTTGTTAGCTGGAGTCAAGGATAGGTAATCATTGCAATTGACTGTGTCAGATGGCCGGATGGATTTAATGCAACAGGATCCTTCACTGAGCTGTAACTGGAAAAAGGAGATTTCGGCAGTGGAAATATGCTAATAGCAGATGCTTCCCTTTTAATTCCACATATGCTCTCCCTGTTTTGAATCCCCTGATTGCTTAAGTGATGGAAATATTGGCTTTATAATGTAAAATGAAAATGCTAGGTCATCGCACTGTAGATGATGATAAAGGAAATTGCTTAGCTCTCATACTCTTGTTTTGTGATTAAAACTTGTAAACTTCAGACTTCTCCCATAGGTTTCAACTTTGTCCCATTACCCTGTCAATGAGATGTTCTATGACTGTATGTGTGGTCTGGTACAATGTGTTAGCTGAGCTGGGGTAACTCCTGGCAGCACATTACACTGCTGTGCCTTGAGTGTGGGCCTCAGCCTTTTGGTTATTTCAGTTGATTGTAGGTTGTCATTTCTATAAACTTTGCATTTTTCTTCCCCAGCAAAATGAAGGGGATGTGGAAAGCTCCCGAAGATGAGGAGAGGTCTGGGCAGCAAGGAAGACAGAAGAAAAAGCAAAAACGCCAGTTCTGGAAGAAGTTTAAGAAAAATGGTGGAGGTGATAATGTGCCATCACAAAAAACTCAA
Organism: Apteryx mantelli; assembly: GCF_036417845.1. Taxonomy (NCBI): domain Eukaryota; kingdom Metazoa; phylum Chordata; class Aves; order Apterygiformes; family Apterygidae; genus Apteryx; species Apteryx mantelli. The sequence continues at coordinate 34,387,384 of NC_089978.1, forward strand.
AATGTAGCTAATGGACCAGAAGACCATGCATGTGAGAGAGAAGATGAAAAACAGCCTCCTTCGGAGTCTCAGGCATGTGTGAAGGACATGGACCCTCTCAGTCTACTGGCAAGCAGTGATGTTGGTAAGATAAAGGCACTTGGAGAAGTTTTATTTTAAGTAGCTCTAGTGGAACAAGCTGTTCACTAGCAATTTCTGGGGAGAGCTGGGTACTTGTAAAAACATGTAAACTGTGTCCTTGATTGGAAGTGGGCTAATTGGATGTGTTTGTAATAGAAAAATCTGTTAATAGAAAACCGATGAAAGTCTTAACAATGTTTTTGGAGAAGAGTACTTAGGAGCCTGCTGTCTTCTCTTTGTGACCGGGATTGCTGTGCTGTGGCTAGAGTAGTTCCAGGGTCAGCAGGATCATAAACTTGTAACTTTGAATTTAGTTGAACATCCCTGTGTCTAAAACTCACTTTTAGAACTTCCTTTTAAATGGAAATTGCTGTGCAGATGTATCCTGATTCAGGACATGGTCTTGTAAGAAAAGAGACAGTGTGATTATTGCTAAGATGGGCTCAGTGCTTTGCCTAAAGAAAAAAGGAGAGGGGCAACTCTTGCATTTCAAGGAGCTTCTGCCCTGGTAGGCTTGGCCTGTTAGAGAGGAAACAGTATCTCATGGTCTTTCAGAGTGAGAGATCTTTCTCTTGTATGCGTGTATCCTACTGATGCGTGTACATGTACGCTGGTAGGAGAAGCTAAAACCAGTAGGCTTGGCTGACATGGTTTGAAAAGAAGCTAAAATATAAAGTCATTGAAGATGGAGGAAGATTTTTGCTTTAGAAGAACACTTTAGATGCTGTCAACAATTAGGCACTTAAGTTTGTTTGTGAGCCAAGTTGGTCATGTTATAAACATTGAGAAAAATATAGCGGATACCTCTTACATGTTTGATTCTCCTGTATGAACTAGGAAACACTGACTTTTATGCTGTATCATCAAGAAATCTTTTATCTAAAGAGGAGAGGAAGTTGGGATACAGGATGTAGCAGTGTCTTAGATTTGAAAAATGTCCAGGTTGGGTATTTCTCTTATCCATATTTATTTTAAAGTGCATTACTAAATTAAAATCAATACTTAGTTAACAAATTGAAGATGATTTTTTGGGGGCTTTTAACAGAGCACAGCTCAATTCTATCTTTATTAAAGTGTTTGCTAAAACAATCTTATTCTACCTATCGTCTCCAGAGATTAGGAATGATTTTTTTTCTTTGAACATGCTTAGTTGGGAGGAAGAGTGATTTGAGCCACAGGGAAGTGATGCTGCAGTCATTTTAGGAAACGCAGTAGGGGTTGGTATTAGACTATCAAATTCTCTATTTGAGGCACTGTATAGAAATGCTTGCTTTCATCGGTGCTGCTCAGCTTTGGACTGAGCTAGCTGCTATAGGAAGACACACGGTTAAAATTTATGCTGCCTTTCTGCTGGAGAGCGGAGGGGATACGATAGCAGTAACTGGGGAGGCTGCCTACCTGCGTTTCGGCGACGATGAGGAGTCTGGCAAGCAGAGTGTAATGTGAGAGGAGAAAAGAAATAGTGTCAGAGTGGTTTTTTTTTTTTTTTTTTTTTTTTAATCTAGATACTGAAACTTTTGCCAGCTAGTCAGGGTTTTGGAAGTGCTGCCAAAAAGCTTGTGTGCAGCATTACATGTTCTGCCATAAATATTGCACAATAGCCTAAAGAACTCACACCAGCTTAAGTTACTAAACTAACTTGTAAAATAAGAAAATCTTTGCTAAAGCCGAAAGAAGAATAAAGTAATTCCACAATGAAATTATTTTTAAAGACTATTAAATATCCTTTTCTGTTTTGAAATAAAACAGTACTGAGAATGTGAAAACAAAACTGATTTACTTGTGTAAGTGAATTATTTAAAATGTTGGCATTTTTCTCTTTTGATACCAGTTTTTGCTATATTATCTAATTTGATCTTGATGCTCTCTGCATGTGACTTTTTAAAATATTGCTTCTTTAATTCTTTTGAGCATGTTTTGTTTCCACATGCTGGCAGCAATATAAACTCTGCTGATATAACTATTTATAATATAGTGAGCAGTGATGTAGGACTCTTAGAATATGGCATGTAATCTGACTTGACTACCTATTTTTAGCAACAAGGCTAGAATGCATCCCTTGGAAAGACAACGTTTGATGTTGAGGTTTTCCTCTTGAAAACATAATCTTCAATTAGTGGGAATAAGAACTTGGCATCCCTATGCAATTTGTTTATTCCACTAATCTGTGTGTTGGAATACTAAGTATGCTTAAATATAACTATTTTCCCATGGTGTCTCCATTTTATTTAATGATAAAAATCTAGTTATACCAAAGTACAACTGTTTTTATGAAGTAACTTCAGTTATAAAAAGTAAAAGAAGAATGCGGTACTTGCATACTGCACATTTAAAAAATACAACTCTGATTGTAATGAGGAATATATAACAGGAATATAACATAAATAATAACAAACATGATACCACTAAGAATTAAAAAAATTTTTTTAAACTTACGATTTTTGCTGTCTAGACACATTTTGTTGGAGTACTTAAACCTTCTTAGCAAGAGCAGCAGCCCTTTCTTTCTGCAGAGGCAATGCATTTGCCTAATGTATTCGTCCAAGTTCAGTTCAGTGGTTAGTTCCTTCTAGCTTGGAAGGAAGCTAAGAAATTGAGTGGGAGATGATGAAAATTTTCATCGATTTGTGAACAGAAACAGTGTAAGAGGATTAGATCCATCATCTCTAAAATTGAGGGATCTATTGAACAGAAACAGTCAATTTTATTCAGCAGTGCATATTACTTCCTACAGTAGGTTTTATGATTGAGTAGAAAATGTATCCCAATAAATGTTTTTCTGTTTTTAGCAAATTTAAAGTAATATTTTTAGCAGTTTTGGAAAGCTGTTTTTGCATGTCAAACTGATTTCTAATTTTATGTCTAACAGCATTTAAGAAAAGCTTAAAGAAAATAAAAGCAAAAGGTGCCCAACCTGTGTGGCACTTTACCATTTTGAATATGATAGAAGTAAAAGGTAGCTATGAATCAAAATACTTGGAAATAAATTCCTGTGCTTTGTAATTGCTTAAGTGTATGCAGACGCATTATATCCTCCATTAGAAAAATGCACCACACTTAGCATGAACTTCCCATGTAATTGCATATTGACATGGTTGCCAAACCAACGCAAATCAGCTCTTTTGCAAAGAGAGGACAAAGCAAACAGAGGCACAGTAGTAGTTCCTATAAATACATATGAATTTAAATCAAAGTTACTTTACCAAGTAGCAAGAGTTCCTCTATATCAAATTGCCTATTGCTACTGATATATTAGAAAAAAATAGAGGTATATTTGTAATTTTAAAAATAAAGAGCTTGTGTTTACTCCTGTAGTATCATCATCTTAAGAAGTATTAAGCAGCTTTCCTGCTGTCATATTCAAGCTTAGGCAGATGCGGGATGGGAGAGGGCCTGATTCTTTTCTCTGTAAAAATAACATTGCAACTAGTCTTCTCTAGAAGTTTCTATAGACTCCTTTCTGAGAACATTTCTAGTAGAGGGTTTTTAATATTTTATTTTTATAGGTTTATAATATATATGAAATGCACATACAGGTTTATTAAGAAATGCTTTTCAGTAAACACTGCTAAAGTTAACAGGGGGAAATTACCTGAGAGTTTTTGCAAGATCATAGTGCATGTAGGTCCTTTCCAACAAATTAAAATCATCATAATTTTATAAGTTTATTTTTAGGAAGCTTTTTCTGGTAGGTCCTTTCTGTTTTCCTGGTATCCTCAAATTAGGTGGTTTTGGTCCATTTGCCTCCTGTCTTACCTTCCTGGTATTCTTTCTCAAGGGCAGTTTTAGACTGTAAGATCTCATTTACTCAGGCATATCCATAATACTCTGTAGGGGTTTAGGTGTTTAACTATCTGAAGCGCTGCTGAAAACTGATTGCCTAATTTGTAGGCTGAGTGCCCTTTAGAAGAGTTTTTTGCCATCCAAAAATTTCTTTGCCTTTAAAATTCTCACTTTAAATGAGGAAATTCTCCTTTTTACATTATTGGCTTTTGAAGCCGCCCCTGCTGGACTAAATCCAGCAAGACTTCAAAACATATTATGAAATCCTTGCTCTTTCTTTACCTGCAGTTGATAATAAAACCTATAATTAAATCCTCTCTGTGAAGACAGAACCAAAAAGCCCAAGCTTTTTGTTCAGAGAAGTCACACTTTTTGCTCCTGTAGCTTCGCCTGCAGGTCTGTAAGCCAGTGCTTAAACAACTTTGCCACTGAATGTGATTGGAGGGTGGGCAGGTGTCATCCATCCACGACGCTGAGTGATGGTGCCCAACACCAGTCTTGCATACTGCTCAAATGAAGATTTAATAGCAAAGCTGGCTGTTAGTGTACAGGAGCGCCTGGAAAAATCCCTCTCACCTTTTCTTTCCACGCAGAATCTGACAAGGATGAAGCAGCTGCTGAAGACGGGAAACTGGGAACGACTGTTGTTCCCAAGCAGGTCACCTCGGCCCTGAGCTCGTTGTCGGCCAACTATGGCAGCGCATCCGAGAGTGAGCCGGAAGGTGCGAAGGAGCTCAGTGAAATTCCTCTGGCTTTTTCCTCTCCCCTTCTCTCTTCCTTCACCCCAGTGCTGTGAACTGCAAACACAGAAAATGTGATTAGAAATAATCTTTCTCTCTGAAAGAGGGGAAGTTGGAAGGCTTCACCCTTGGCTTTCTGCCCTCTCCCATTCCTTTGTACAGGCCCTATATATTTATAAATGCAGCGTTTGACTGCAGTAGCCCAGTGGCAGCACTTGTTGCCTGTGCCCCTAACTCCTGCAGTCTGTGGGTTATCACAATTTCAGTCAGAACCTATAACTTCTTGAGAAAAGACTTTTATAGGTACTGTAGAGAAATCATAGGTGTTACAGAGGGAAGTACAGCATGTGAGCTGAGGCTTACATTAAGCAAAGATGTTAACGTAGTGCCAGTTCAGGGGCTGTATCTCAAAAATACTCTCCAGTTTGCTTGTGGTGACAATGCATGCTAGTACTGGTATAAGTCACGTACAAAGAGGCTGGGATGAGTATGACCCCCAGTTTTGAGCGCTGAACTGGGTTACTGTGTAAGCCATTATTTTTTCCAAGTACAATGATAACTCCTGACCTTGAAGAAGCACCCAGAATATAGCGTTTATGCAGTCAGCCAGTGCACTGCACTAGAATGGCCTTGTCCACTTGGACTGTGCTGCATCTAATTCTGGTCTTTTTCTAGCCCTGCAGCATACTTTCTAAAGTCCAGAACAAAGTTTCCTGAAAGATTGGGTGGTTTTTTTTCCCCTCTTTGTTGCTTGTCTTTTCCCACCACTGTGACCTGAGTTGAAGGGTGGAGATAAAATTTGCCTAGGGTGTGTATCATTGAACTTCCCAAGCCTTTTGGAGTCAGGCAGTTGACTTTTTTTTTTTTTTTTAAGGGGGGGCAGGAGGGGGCAGCCTGTCTTCAGTCTCACTTCAGATCATATTTGAGGAGTGCCAGGAAAATGCTGTTACACTCACCCTGTGAACTAATTTCCATGGCCTTAAGGGCTTTTTCCATAGAAGGCTGTTGGATGTTGCAGTAAAACTTGAACTCTGTAGTGCTTGGATTTGGTGCTTCTCCAAGTGTATGATGCAGCTTGAAGAGGAGAGTTTCTCTTCTGCATCCCATTTCTGTAGTATCTGTGCTTGCCTCAAATTTTGCTTTAGGGGAGTCTTTGCAGTGTCAGTGTAAGGCAGGGAACTCTGCTGCACCTTGTTTTATAGATAGTCACTATGCCTTATCTCCCTAGATGGCTTAAAAGTTAGAGAGTGTCTGGCAGGGAAGGGAATTGAACTTGGGCATCCCATGCCCTAACTACAAGATGATTCTTTTCTCATCAGTCAAATTTGCAGCAAGATACTTTGAACTGGAAGCAATGCACTTTCGAAGTGATCACAGGCAGAGACTTAAGTCTGTTCAACTCTTGATGCTTCCCCCCACCCCCATATAATTGACTTTAAGCATCTTACTTTACTTTCTGTGAATATTCAGAGAATATTCTTTGTATTTAAAACAAAACAAAAAAATCCAAACTCCTCCCTTTCTCCAAAAAGCCATGCTCATCTTTACATTAGGGCAGATGAGTAAGAACAGTACTAATGAACTGCCAGTGCATGGGGATATAAGGATGTTAAAGAGGCCTTTAAGTTTGAGAGCTGAAAATGTCTTCTTGTCTTTAAGAAGTCCCTGTCAAGATTGCAGCAAAACCTGAAGAAAACCAGGCTGTGCTCAGAAATACATCTCAAGCTACAAGTGTTCCTCAGAATCCAAATCCGAACCAAGAACATGCAGAATCTACAAATACAACATTAAGAAGCTCGAATTCAAATGCAGGTACCCCCAGAGGCCCTGATAAACGGGGGAAGAAACCATTACCTGTCCTACCAAAGCGGCGTCCAACTCTGCTGGAAATGGTAATGATCTTAGTGCTAAAATAATGCTACTGTTGTAGAGCAGGCTTTATTTGAGTGGTTCTCCTCTCCTCGGCAGGAAGTTACAGTGGTCTTTTAGCAAAAGCCCTCTCTTAAAATAGTTAAGTGAGTGTTCTGCTCAGAAAAAATATAGTTGTTTAAATAGACAAATAGAAATACCTTGGTGTGCTTTCAGATGACAACGGACTTTGAGCAAAGATGACAACTTAATTATGTGCCTAAAGTGAGCTGCACAAAGGACAAACCTTTATTCCTCCCTCTCCCCTTCCTGTGATAATATCCTGTAGCTTGTGTGCGTGCGCTGTTCTGATCTTCTTCCCTTTTCCCTCAGCTTTGCTTTTCAGCTGCCCTCTCCTAATTGAGGAGCACACAGTTTTGTTTCAGACGCAGTCAGAGGTCTTGTAGATAAAGGTGTCATATGGGTGACATGTAGAGTGTTGTTGAGCTGCAACGACAGATGCATGGGTCTCTTCTCTGTAGGCATGTTTAGAGCAGCCTGTGGAAGTGACAGCAGTGGTGTCTCAGAAGGGTAACAAGAGGTTTATAGGGGTGATTGAGTCCAAGATATTGTGATTCTGTTCTGAGTAACAGTCTGAAGCATCCTATTTGGGAACTTGGTGGCTTTCTTGGTATAGACAAAGCTTTGATTAGTATTTTATTACATTTAATACCCAAAAGCAACATGAGCTAGGAGGTCAGATGAGGTAGGCTACCCTTCCGCTTCTGTAACTAGCCAGCATAACTTACTGCAGGCAGAGTGCAGGGGGAAAGCAGGGTGCCCCTGATATCAGTACTCTGAAACTGCAGGGGGTGCTTAGGCAAGAGATACCTGAATGGTCCTGGTGAGCCACATCCCAAGCTGCAGATGTGGCACAAATCCCTTGATAGTCTTTTTAGCGCACACTATCTTTGCTGCCAAGAATTAAAGCTGCTAGTGACTGAAAAGGAAGCGTTTGCCCTTTGTACAGCTCCCTAAGCATCCAGTCATCTCTATCTCTTGCTCTTCAAAGCTGTTGGTGATCAAAGCTATGAGGACTCTGAAAAAAGTCGTATGAAGTCCCACATGCTGAGAGAAGTGGCATAGATGCTGACAGAACGTTGGAAGCCTGAATTGTAGCTTGGCAGTATAGTCTGTTTTCGAAATTGCATTTTTTGCTTTATTTTTTGGGCTTTTAATGTTTTTCAAAACTGCTATTAAAGGACATGTACTGTGGCTGTGAATCGCAAAGGAGTGACCGAGATTCACAAGTAGACTTCTGCTGTCAGAAACAGTGTATGAAAATGTTGAGGAAGCAAAGTTGAAATTTTACAGTGGATCACTGCTGAGAACTTCTTCAAAAAGCAAAGAAATAGAGTTGCTTTAAAAAAAAAATTGTATCAGTGAAATGATGCTTAAAAGAAAGGTGGGGGTTAGAAGAATAGCTGCAGAGATCTTTATTGACACTCATTAGGTAGTGATCTTGGGCACTACTAAAACATGTTTATCAGTCATCCACATAATAATGTGTGTTTAGCTATGCTGTGTGCTGACAGAATAATGAGGCCTGCGTAGCATTGCTCTGCAGATATCTGTCACTACATGAAAAAATAGAATACAAAGGTGTTACTTGTCCAGTCTGAATAAACCATGGCAGATGTATGACAAACTTTTTTTGCTAGGTAGGGTGATGGTGCATCCCATCTGTGCCTTTGTGAGGCTGTTTGGAAATTCAGCAGCTCCCCCAACTCCTACAAAGAACATCATTACACTGCCTCTTCTCCACCCTAATGTGCATCTATTAGTTCAGTGGGGGGGGTTCCAAAAGCCATTTTAGCTGCCAGTACAGGTAAATATTGAAGGTGAAATGCTTGTGTTTTATAGGCCAGCTGTCTGTAACACATCTTAGTAACTGGTCTAAATAGAAATATGCACACTTTTTGGTGGCTGGCTAGACCCATTGTTGAAACTTATAACAACAGCAGAAAAGCTTCTCTGGGGCATTACAGGCCAAATTTAGCCAAGATGTGTACTTGATTATTTGCAAGAGATCTGTATTAGTTGTAGATTTAGCTAATTGCTTTAAACCTGTAGCTTGTTCAGAGTATTAGTTCTGCTGATACTCTCAATGACAAAATGTCCTTCAGCTTCTGGCTGTCTTGTGTGTGTGTGTGTGTGTGTGTGTTGTTGTTTTTTCTCCCCCCCCCCCCCCCCCCCGCCGTAATACTAAAATGAACTTTAGTGAGGCTAAAGGAGATGAGGGAGATCTCTAGCATTCTGAGTAAGCTATTAGAAGACTTGTTTTGGTGGATTATATCCCAAAACAATTATTGGTATTTAAAACCAAGGTCTGATGACTTTTACTTATACTGCCTTTTACTTATAAGTGTTTTCTAATAGAAGATATATGGGGTATTAAATTACAGGTGCTGTAACCTGAAAAGTCTAAATGATGCTAATGGACTTACCATCATGATGGCCTGTTCATGGCCCAGATTGCATTCTTTATTTCAGGTGTTAATTATTATCCATGATATGAAAACATGGTGATCTGAATCTACACTGGGAAATAATTGGGGAGGAAATTCCTGGTATTTAGATATATTCACTAACTTTGGCCACTTGAGCAAACTGAGAATGGTGACTTAGTCCAAAAGAAGCCATCAGATTTGTCAGCTTGTTCCACCTGCCTTAGTGCATTAATGGGGCTAAAAGTGGTCCTTAAACACATGCATGTTGGGCATGCGAGTGTTTCCTGTTGGGTCAGTGGGACAGTCATGTACAAGTAACTGTACTCAACTGCAGCCCTTGGAGGCTCTACAGGCTGCATCTGCAGAGCACTGTTGTAAAGGTGCTGTTTGACCATCAAACTACACTGCTTCAGCAGCTTGCTGCTGCCCAAAAGGCAGGTCTCTCACTGCCTCATGCTTTCTGGATGCCTGACCCCACTTCTTTTGTGGTACATTGAGCCTTTTGCTGACTCAGTTCAGCTTTCGAACCCCCCCCCCCCCCCCAAAAAAAAAAAAAAAAACCATTAGTCCCTTCTGTCAGGTTCATTTTCCACTAATTAATGAGTTCAGTTGACACAGCAAGGAGTCTGATCAGCACAAGAGCTGGCTCAAGAGAAGGGACAGTGAGCCTTTAGATCCCTCTAGCTGTGCTGTCAAGTCATAGCCCAATAAGCTGTGTGGTGCTCCTCTGAAATATGCGTGTTGAATTTGCCAAAACAACTGTAAATTGGGAGCAGAGCACTGAATGTGGGAATACATGGCTTCATGTGCTTTGTCTGGTAAGGCAATCTCCTGATCTCTGTTTCCAGGCCTTGAGAGAGAGAGCCAACTCTATATGTTTAAAGATGTTTAAAATTGCCAAGTAAAGCAGTACATCTTGCTAGGCTTGCATCCACTATGGGTCAGTAGAGGGAAATGTGCATCACCTTCTCTTCTTTCCTTCCAGTTACTAGCCCAGGACATCCGACATGAAAGGAACGTGATTTTGCAGTGTGTTCGATACATCGTCCGAAATGACATGTTTGGACTTCATTTAAAGACAGAACCAGCAGCTGCAACAGAGGCTGGTCAGACCTCTAAAACTACAGAGTTTTTGACAGACAAACTCAATGGATCTAATTGCTCTTGTAGCTCTGACTTCCAGTTAACAGGAGGAGAACAAGATGCATTATTAACAGCCCAGAGTGAGAAAGCGCCCGTAGATCAGACATCACAGATCCCTCACTCGGCAGATGAGGAGACATGGGAAACGCCAGCAATTCAGTGTGAAGAAGCACTGTAGAAAATGTTGTGGAAAATACAGCAAAGGCTCAGCTTTTCTACCTGACTGACATTTTTTGAAAGACATTATTATAACAAAATAATAATTTAAAAAAGTATATTGAGAACTGTTAAAACCACTTTTCTAATCTGTCCTGCGTGAGGTGACCTTTTCCTTGTAAAAATGGCATCCATGTTGAGTAATTGCTTTTCCCCTATGAATGAAAAATGGCAGTGGCACAGAGCATGGTCTTCACTAGAATATCTGCTGATCCCTGCTTTTGAGCCTCAGAACTTTGAGCACCTTACCTTGTTAAGAGGAAATGAATCGGAATTTAAATCCATCGCCAGAGCGAAGTAGTGTTGGGTAGAATGGTTCTCCCCCATCTGAAGTCATGGCCTAGAGTGTCTGGAAGTATCTGAATGTAGTTTTGAAATGATAATTCAGTGTCATTTTGTTTCAGCTATTATTGATCTGAAATGTAAAACAAAAGAAATGAAAAAAAATAACTGACCTGATTCAAAGTACTGCACCTCCCTGAACTAATCTTAATCTGTTAATTAAGTGGAGAAATGGAAAGACAGTAAGGATGTGAAGTGATACAAGAAGCTTTTTTTAAAAAAAAAAAAAAAAAAAAAAGGGAGGGGGGAGAAGGAGGGAGGGAAGAGTAGAGTCAATACCTACCAACTGCTTGTGTCAGTGCTAAACTGTGGGTTTTTTTGACTTCAGGCACCCATTGTTAAACCATAGGCCTTAACTGCTGTCATAGGCATTGCCTGACAGATTTAACTCTTGAAGCAAACTTACTACTGAGAGTAATAGATTTAATTTATTGAAGTTTACTAAACTTAGAGTTACTTGTTTGTCCCTTTATTTTTTAATATGCATTGGGAATTTGAGTTGGCCTTCTGGAAAAATGTCTTCCTTGGTATGTTTTTATGATGCTCATACAGCATCTAGTGATGTTTTTCTTCCTAGAATTGTGCATTCATTCATTCTTCTGTGTGATTGCACATACATGAGCTGTTTTTGAACACTGAAGAAGTATCAGCCAAGGTTTAGAAACAAGTTATGTCTTTTGAATACATTGTGCATTTGTTTGTCAGAATCCTTCTTGTAATGTGCAGGTGTGAGTTTGTCACATTGACACTGAAGACATGTCATGAAAGTAATCTATAGTCAAAACTTCCACTGAAGAGTAATTCTCCACTTCATCTTTTAGTCATGGTTAAATGTTGGAGTTAAATTGCCTTCTCAGGGATTGATTTTATTTGTTTTCTTCTTTGATAGAAGTCTAGCCATCCATACAACTGCCTAAAACATGAAGATTCACGTGGGGTTTTTAGTTGCCTAATAACTGTATTTACTGTCCTCTTGTTCTTTAATGTGTAACTTGTGCCATTTATGTGATGATGCATCTCACTTGTGGAGTGCAGAAAACAAGGAATAGATGGAAATTCTGTCCCACTGCTCTGCTATTTATAGTTATAACTGCATATTGTGTTTGTAATGCACTGTCTAAATTTATGGAATTATAAATATCAACACCCTTGTAGAAGTTGTGTGTCTTAAGAATATATGTGTAGAATAGATTGAAGCAGCGATCATAAACATTTATGCTTCCAAGACAGATGATTCATTCTTACCGTGATGGTCCCACAAGCCATCTCATTCTTACTAACTTGTATATGGCTTTTACAGTTTTACTGCAATGAAAATATCAGCAAAGGAATCTTGATCATGGATATTTGGCACTTGGGCAGAACCTGGTTTCTGAGTGGATTGGTACCAATGCTGTTGAACACAAGGGTAAAAACTGCACATGTGCAGTGAACAGAAATAGATTTGTTTTTCTCTGAAATTGCACTTTAACTTTTAACATGCTTCTGTCACTACTGAGTTGATGGCAGACCTTTCTTTGACTGCAGGCCCTGGCCCTATGTTAGAAAAGCTTTAATCTGAATTTGTTATATTCTTTTCATTCTGGATTTAAGAATGTTAAACTTTTCACACACACAAAAATGCTATGTCAGAAGGAAATCTTCTGAAAGTCTTTCCCATGGGGATCTTAAGATATGGGTTGCTTTTGGGGGAGGTCTGTACAAGGCCAGCATGGCATAAATCAACATTTGAATTATTTGTTAGGACTTGCAGTTTTGCATGTATCCAGTACAACTGGTGTTTTAGGGGTGAACCATTTCTGCTGACGCTTATAGCAGATACACGGAGACATATGGTGCTGTTACCTTACAGCATGAATTGCAGTCTTGGTCAACAAGTTGAAGTTCTCTATCCCTTCCTCTCCCCCACTTTTTTCTATTCTAAGCCATGCTCAGGCACTGCATCCTCCTTCCTGATGTCCAGAATGTGCTTTCTTAGTACTTTTAATCCAGCCTTTGGCTAGGAATATGGCTGCCATAATAACCTTTTTTTGATACTGTCAAATGCCTACAGGCTTCTGTCCCTACAATGTTCATGTTCTAATCTAGATTGAGAGGTGGGTTTTGTTTGCTCCTTCTTTATATTAAGATGCCTCTCTGGCTGTGTAAGAAGGAACCTATTGTTTTTGATACTCTGCAGGAACTGATGGCTTGATTTATTTTGTGGGTGGTTGTGGTGGTTTTAAAATTTTTGCAAGACTGTTAAAATGCCCCACTTCTCAGGCTTTGTGACTCACAAGAATCTTATGGGAATCTTACGGAGTTCAATAAAGGGAAATGCACCTGGTGAGGAATAACTCCATGTACAAGTACAGGCTGGAGAGCAGCTTTGCAGAAAAGGCCCTGAGGTCCTGGAGGACAAGTGCACAAACAAGCTAGCAATGAACCCCTGTGGCAAAGGTGGCCAACAGTATCCTGGGCTGCATTAGGCAGAGCATTGACAGCACGTTGAGGGAGGTGATCCTCCTCCTCTACTCAGTCCTGACACGGCCTTATCTGGAGTGCTGTGTCCAGTGCTGGGCTCCCCAGGACAAGAAACTCATGGAGCTACTGGAGTGAGTCCAGCAAAGGGCCTTGAAGATGATTAGGGGACTGGAGCATCTCTCTTATGAGGAAAGGCTGAGAGAGCTGGGACTCTTCAGCCTAGAAAAGAAAAGGCTGAGGGGAGATCTTAAGAATGTGTACAAATACCTGAAGTGGGGGGTAGTAAAGAAGATGGAGCCAGACTCTTCTCAGTGGTATGCAGTGACAGGCTGAGAGGCATGGGCATGAACTGAAATACAGGAAACTCCATTCAAATAGAAAAAAACCTTTTTACTGTGAGGGTGACTAAGCACTGGCACAGGTTGCCTAGAGAGGTTGTGGAGTCTCCATCCCTGGAGATCTTCAAAATGCAGGTGGACATGGCCCTGGGCAACCTGCTGTAGCTGCCCCTGCTCTGAGCAGGGGGATGGAGCAGCTGGTTTCCAGAGGTGCCTTCAAATCTCAGCTGCTCTCTGATTCTGTGGGCTGCGGTGCATGTGGTGGTCAGTATGATTTCTTTGTGTAGGCAACTGGAAGTTCTTCTCCTACTGAAATGACAGAGGAGGCAAACCCCTTAGATAACTTTGATCCTTTAGCTTTGTGTGGGCTAAGTCAAATGTTGAAAGGGAAGGTACCAGCATCCAAACTCTGAGTCAATGACCTAGATTTGTTTCCAATGTCTGCCTTGGTATGACCTTGGACTTCAGCTCTGTGCATCAGTTTACAGAGAGGGTAGCTGAATGTAACACTTTAACTCTCCTTGCGATGTAATTTGAGACAGATGAATGAAAAATGCTATGTAAGTGTTAGGCATTACCGTTACTTGGTGAGGTGAAAAAGAGTTGTGTCACTCTTGGTATTTATTTATTGATGCAGTCTGGAATACCTAAAAGAAACTCCCACTCTTCCTCTTTTTCATTACTCTGGCTTATGTTGTGTGACTCTATTTCGAAGTTGTCCTCTAACTTCTAAATATACCCTTCAGGCAGTGGCTCTTGTCTAATAAGATAGCTTTCTTGGCATAATATAACTTTTCCATCTTTTCTTTATTGTATACATATTTGTATGGATTGTGTATGGGTACTGGCTCTTGTATAAAGGAAACGTGAGCCGAGTAAAATAAAGCTAACATTGAGGAGCATCTGACATGCTGAAATCTCTAAGTGGTAACAGCAGTAGGTGGTGGTTTTGCGGGAGGGGAGTGGATTTCATCTGAAAACTTTCTTTCAAGTTAACTAACGTCATCATGAAGAAAATGATCTACGTATTTCTTGACAAAAATGAGACAATAAATTGGAATAAATGTAGTATGTAGTCAGATGAAAACAGCAGACTCATTTTCTATTTGTTATAGAAAGGTACAGACTAGGTTAAAACTGCGTTCCCGCACTCCAATGCAACTTGTATCTGGCTGTCTTACAAAAAACAAACAAACAAAAAAAACAATACAGAAGGGTGCTGTAGAGTTTTCTGATATGTGCACTGTTAAGCGAGTGCATGGGCAAACAGGGTATTTGTAAGCTGTCAGTTCTGCATTGCTCAAGCCAACAGTGAAATACTGACATCACTGCACATATAAATCTGGGCTTATGGTTGTGTATATTTTGTAAGTGTTGTGTTCTTTTCTTTAGGCAGAACAATGCTGCTCCTGAAAGGTGGCAGTTGTTTTCCAAGTGGTAAGGATTTCACTAGTGCTAAAAGTAGCTGCTTCTGAAAATGTCTTACTGTGGTAAAATGGTCTGTCTCCTTTACCTTGCCATACAGGACAGTGTGCTTTCCTTTCTAAATACTGGGTGATCTGCCTGAATGGTGGAAATATAACCTTGGTTTTGGAGAGGATAAAAAAAAAAAAGATTAGCACCATCAGTATTTGTGTCTGCTCATCCACTGCTCTTGTGAGCAGAGGGCACCTCGTGTCCCTGGTGCATTATTTAGACCAGGATGCCTTTTACACTCTGCTTCCACCACAAACATATGGGCTGAAATAGCTAGATTTCCTATTGGATTGACTTACAGATGGATCTGTGCAAGTGAGATTTGTTTTATTTCCAGTGGTGGCCTGAAAAATCAAAAAGAACGTAGGTTTATAATAATTCAAAAAGAGAGTTTGTTTTGATATCATAGTGGAGTGTAAAATTTCTGAGATGTGCTGGTTTTCGGTTGAATTAAATATTTCTTTTGATTTGGAGCAAGGGCATTTCGTTTCCATCGCAATGAAAGCGAGGAAGAGGAGCCCGGCTCCTCCTGGGTGTAAGCGACAGCAAACCCAGGCCCCCGGTGCCCCAGCCCCTGCGCCTTCACATTGCTCCTGTCCTCCTCCCCTAGTGCAGCCTGGATCTCACACTGGGGAGGCCGGATGCCTGCGAAAGGGAAAAAAGCCAGGAGATGAGTGACCGAGTCCCGTCAGTGTGCTGCTTGGGTATTTTTTGGGGAGAGGAGCACGTGCTCAGGTTAATTACCTCCTGAGCCAGTGCTTTTGCTGACTAGCCTGCTAATTAAAGCTGCCTGCTTCCTCCTCCTGCGCCTGGGTCGCCGAATCTGGTCCGCGCACTTTTGTTCCCTGGCACTATTAAGTACATTCAACCTGAATTTGAAATAGCAGTGGGATTACTTAAACCACGTTTCTCGGTGAGTATGGTGTTGCTAAAACTCTTCATCCTGCTGTACTTAGTTATGGGCCCTTTTCCTTGTTTTCTTTTGGTCTCTTAGCCGAAAGATTTTGACTTCCCAGGGCAAGATGTCAGTATTGTACCAGGCAATGTTGGAGTAAAGGAGATTGCAGTGTTATTGTAGCCCTCTGAAAGTGGAGGCTGCGTCCCAACTTTTCTATTAAAGGCAATTCATTTCAAATTTTGATGCATGTCTTTTGTGCTGTTAGGCAATACTGTTGCTACCAATCTGCTCACAAGAAATAATGAAAATCATCTGCCCTTGTAACATGGAAAGCAAATATCAATAGCGTGGTTAAAAGATTCTTTTTTAATGCCTTTTGGTTTTGTAGCGAGGCACACGTGTTTGCCATTTCAGTTTCCAATAGGCGTTCCTGAGAACCCAATGTTCGTCAACTGGAGACCTCTATCTGTGCATGGGAGTGCTGAGCTGATATCAGAGGCTGCAACACCCTCCAAGCAAACCTGAAGACAACCACCAGAATCGACATGTCTGATGCTTTCTAAGGAGCAAATGTGACACGGAGGGAACAGCATTCCAGTCTGTGCATGTATTTATTTTTAAACTGAATTTAAAAAATGCCTTTACATTACATTTGAACATAGATACGGGTAAAATAATGTAAATCTCCAGTACTTACAGGTTTAATTAAAATAAAATCTTTTTTGGCATTACAAACTGGTCATTTATCACCTTTTATGTCAAGAGGTTTTACTTTAAATTTCCAGTTTCAGCAATAGCGGTGAAGTGGGAGTGCCAGATTCATTGCTGATGTACACCCCAAAGTGCATGTTGACCCTGAAGTTATTTAAAGTTCTTATTTGACTTCCCTGGTTAACATTATTTCTCTCCCCTTCTGCAGGATACGTGCTAGCTCTCATCTAGTACCGGTGCTTCCCATCTTTGCAAGACAGGGAGAGAGCATTAATTCCCTCTGTGTTTTGGTACACAGCGGCTCTCTGGCTTGCGTTTGACCGAAAGTCCTTGAGAGCCTCCTGGGGCAAGGAGCTGGACCTGGCTGCCCCACATCTAAGGCTTGCTTTTGCCATGTGGCAGCCGCAGCTGCTGTTGCTTGTCTCTAGCCCAGCTGGGTATGTGTATTTAGGCTTTTTGGGGAAAAGGTTTCGCAGGTGCCGAGGAAAAACAAATCTTGTGCTGAATGTGCTAAACTGGGAGCAAGACCAGTGTTCATATCCTACCTCTGCTCCATGGTCATATGGAGGCTGCGTCATCACCTGCCCCAGAGGCAAAGTTAAGTGATTTCCCGCTCCCCAGGGATGCTCGAGGACTGTCGTTCTCCAGTGCCTGGGACAGAAACCGCACAAATGTTTCAGTAAATTATATTCCCTTTCCATGGGCTGGAGCACAGCCCCCTCGGAGAGAGGGGTGGGCACCATGGTGGGGATGGGCCGCCTGGTGTGGAAAACCAGTGGGGAGAACCCAAAGCATGAATATCGTAATGAAGGATTTCTTAGGCAGTCAGATATGGCCTAAGAAAACCTGTAACCTCAAAATTGGTTTTCTGGTTTTAGAAGCAATCGAGTCATTGTTGTTTTCAAGATCGGAGGTGCTGCAAAGCACAGGCTGTTCTCGGCAAAGGATTACTGAGTTCAGCTGGGATTTAAGCAAGGAAACGCACGCAGTATTTCCTTTTAAAAATCTCATGCTTAAGTAGCTGTTTTGTTTCTATGCTCAGAGCTGAAATGACAGGCTGGTGGTCTGTAAGTTTTTTGTATCTTCGTGCTTTTTGCTTGCTTGACATGAGGGTGAACCCTTGCCCTTCGCGGGAAGCTTTGCTCTTTGGGAAGGTGCCTGACTCAGCAATATGGCCCACGCCTGCCTGTCACTGCGACGAGCCCCAGCCCTGTGGTGAGCCGGCCAGTGAAGATCACAATTTTGGCATCTCCCCTTGGGCCCCAGTGCCCGTCCCAAAACTCTGTGCAGTTTCGGGCTCATTCTCGTGCAGGTTGCCCGTGATCCTGGAGACCTGCTCCAACAGGCGGCGCGAGGCTGGTGACCTCCACTTGGTTAGGGCAGCCTTGTCATTGGGCTGATGTTAGCTGAGCTGTGCAGGTACACACCAGAAAAGTTGATTACAAAATTAGTGTAATGAGTGCTCGGCCTGCTGGGAGCCCAGTCTCTTCCTGCCAAACCCAGCGCTGCTCAAGCACCTAGAAATTTCCAACATTTCTGTGGCCAACACATGTCAAAAAGACCCGCTGCCATCCTAACATGACATGCTGCACATCTGCTGCGCTAGAAATGTTCTTCAGTTGAAATTTCTTGATGAGGATGTTCCAGTGATCTCATTAATTGAAATACTTTAATATGCACAAATAAAAATGCAGAGACAAGTCACCTATGGAAGATGATGTAGGGTGTGGGTACCTACCTCCTACACATCTCATGCAAAAGGAGGGGAGGGAGGAAAAGGCAATGTCCACTGAATACAAGTAGCTACAGATTTTAATGCAAGTGTAGGTTGTGCTTCATCTAGTTAAACTAATAAGGACAAGACTTCTGCCCGCTAACACATCTGTGTCGCAAAGCCAGGAAGCCATTTGTGTGACCCAGTTTGAATTTACCACTTGATTCATCTTTTTCAGCGCTATAAATAATTCAGCTGATGGCAGTTCAATGGTGATAAATAGGGCAATAAACCTCATTCTGTAGCAAAGGCTACAAAGTGAGCAATGCTTTTTAATTGACTGTTGCATAGTGACTAGGAAAGGCAGGGAAAATTCACTCAACGCGCTGCACACACAAATGTCAACAAACAAAAGTTCTCTGATGGCTTTGAAGTTGCCTGGAGTCCTTATCAAAGGAATGTGCTGCATATAATGTATTTTCATATCAGAAGACTGCTTTAGATCTCAAAGTCATTGCACAAACTAATTTAACTTCATGGGACCACTGCAAAGGCTCAGTTTTATTCTACAGAAACTTCATTTGGAGCTGAAATGAAAAAGGGAGGAAGTCTTCTAAAACCCCTTCTTTTTCCCATCTCTGCTTGGACAGATTAAGAGGGGCAAAGATTTAGCTTAGTACAAAACAGGCTGCCTGCTGCAGCTGTCACCATCGCTGTGCTATGGCCGGAGAAGCGTCCTCCCAGCGCCCTCGTGCCCTCCTGGTGGATGTGACTGGAGGATCACTGTCTCCGTTATCTGTGCCCTGACTTCCCTGTGTTTTTTACTGGCACTGCTCTCATACTGGTGCATGGCAGCGTCTCTTGCTCCTCTCATCGGCCACTTGGGCTGCGCTGGAAATACCTTGCTCTGCAGCCTGCAGGCACGGCCCAGGGACCTTGCGCCTACAAATGTGCTTCTCCTCATCCTCCTTGGTCTGTAGCTCTTATTTCCAAGCCCTGTGCTCAGACCGCTCTGCAATACCCATCTCTCCATTAAAGCGTGTTTTCTTCTCGCTTGATAGCATACGATTCCCAGCAACATTTGCTGTGTGTCCTTCCTGCTCAGGTATGAACCAAATGCAGGTGCAATGATAGTGGCTTTGTGGGGTTGGCCTAGGAAGTTCCAGCGATGGTTACACAGTGTTTAAAAACTGTCTCCGGGGTTGCAGTCTGCCAGGAGAGTTGTCTAGATATCCTGCTGACCTGGACTGCACAGCTGCTTTTTGCATCCTGTTTATCCTGCAGCTCGGTGAGAGATTCCACCACACAGCACTTGAGTTCAGGCCTATTGCTGGCTGGATTTAACTGCTCAGGCGCAGAGAGCCCACCTGGCCAGCCTGTGTGGAGGGCTTTCGTGGTCAATGATAGTGGCCAACTGCTATGGAGACCCCTGGTCTCAGGGCCAATAACACCTGTGGTGTCCTCTGGCCTGTGAAGCCAGGCTTGAAAGCAGGGGTGAGCCCCAGGAAGCTGGGATGAGTAGCACGTACCCGGATTGCTATGTGAACTCACGCGTGCCACAGGGTGGCAGAGAGCCAGGCATGCTTGTGAGTGTTTTGGTAGTAGAGTAGAAGCACTGCATTCCCCTCTGTGGTCCTGGAGAGCTCTGGTTCGAGATTTCCAGTTCAGCGGAGATACAGCTGTGTCACCTAGAGAGCGTCCTGCAAGAATTTCCGCTGTCTGATGAATTAAGCTCATATCTTTAAGAATGGCCATTTTTTTGATGTGTGCCTATATTTAGTTTAATTTTTAATGGTCTGTTGGATTGCTCTGTAGTTAGCTAATGAGATCTGGTTCAATAGGTTACTGTGTCACATCTGTGTCCGGTACTGTCTGACTTGCAGCTGTGGGTAAACCAGGATCAGAGAATCACGTGCACATGGTTCCTGCATTGGTACACTGCTTATTCTGCCCTCCTCACCGAGCAGTCGCGTCTCCCTTCTTCCACTGACCACATCCCAGCATGGAGCGCAAGGGTGACTTATCTAACGGCCTATTTAAGTTTACGGGCCTGGGATTTCTGCTCAGGGTCAGAGAGGATGGGGGATGTAACCAGAGAGGATCTGCAATCCAGCAAAACCACTTCTTGGCTGGTACCAGCCCCACCGAGTAATGGTAGAAAAGACTTCTCCAGCCTCCTTTGCTCACTCCCCTGGGAGCTGGGATTGCTGAAAACTTGTCCGTTTCAGCAGGATCTTGGCCACCACTAAGAAGGGAGGGCTTACTGGGCAAGACATGGGAGAGAAGGGGAGGGAGGAGGTCCAATTTCCCTCACCAGCCAGGTTCTGATATACGGCTTTGGGAATGCATTCCCCTATTAAGGGCAAGCAAATAAGAGGGTGCTGAGTTATAAATACCCATGCTTTCTTGGGAGAAAAGACCCAAGAGACAGATGAACAACCAGCCTTTGGTTTCTGGACTCATTCGGAAGATGCTGTTTATACCAGCAGCCAACGACAGTATCTAAATATACATCTAAATCCGTAGCTCCAGCAGTAAGCATCGAAAGGGTTAACTACAATAAAAATCCGGCTTGTCATTGTATCTTTTCACTGAGAATCACTCAAGTAGAGATTTTCATTCTGACTTTTGTAGCTGAGCTCCAATCACTTGAAGGCCTCTTTAAATTCAGGCCATCATCCCCCTGAGACTGCACTGAGTTTTTCTTCTAGTTCTTTCAATTTTGTATTAAAAATGATTCTTCCAAAGCCATTTTGATCAACAGATACTTTCCAAACTAGGCATTAAGGTTGCTTCCCACCTGATCTTAGTAAAGAGAGATAGTTTTGCTCATAACATTTTTTTAATGGTTTTCACACATCAGTAGTAAAAAATTCAGCCTTTGGCTTCAGTATGTAGCAGTACGTCAGAGAAGGAGTATAAATTCAGCAGGCTAACAGGGACAAAGGGTCATTGGAGTAGACCTTGGCAGATAAGCTGATCCACAGTCCGGTACCTGGGTGGGTAATATATCACTGCTGCTGCATAGCGAGAGGCCACCCTGTAGTGCTGCTAAAATAGAAACTCCTGCAGTAATGGAGGTGGGGTTTTCTCAAATAGGTCACGGTGGGGTGAGGAAGATAAGGGATAAGGGAGGGATGGGGAGTTGTGGTGCACAGGTGGGGGAAAGAGTGTCTCTGTTTTTTCACTCAAGTGAGTGACTCTAATCCCTAAAATCACTGCTTGATGTGACTATTGACAATCAGAGGTCTGGCCATTTGCAACCGGAGATGCTAAACAGAGTATTAATTTTCAAGTAATTTGCTCTCTTGCATGGATAAGCATTTGCCTCCAGAAGTAGGACATATTCCTCCTTAGGACAGGAAGCCCCACTGTAAGAAGCCAAATCCAAGAAAGAAACCTGTATCCTGGCCTTTCTCCATGGGAAAGCAAACCTCTCACGCTCTTAGTGTTTTCTGTGGAATGTGTGTTCACTCTGGATGCACCTTAGGGATGGACGCATCATGTTTGAATTCTTTGATGTTGAATTCCTGATAGAGCCACTTGGGCTTTCAGAGCTGAAGACTCCCTTCTTTTGCCCGATGGGGTGATGACCTTCCAGCTTGGCATTTGTGGGTTCTGAAAAATCAGGCAGAAGTGTGCTCCAGTAGTGCCACTTTAGGTAAGAAGGTGCCACAGGGCAGTATGGACATCAGCTGTCATCGGTCACATCATTTGCCAGTGGCTGTATAGCATTTAGGCAGGTCGTCGCACCAGAATGTAGATTAAAAAATTCAGCCTTGGGACTCTCTTGTTTTCCCTCCCCAGCAGCGTCTGCCTGCCTGGCAGCCCTGTAGCAACCCTGTGCAGATCTCCAAGGCTAAAAACAAGTGCTGGGTTTTGTTTGAAGCTAGGATGATCCCAGTCACCCAGCAAATGGTCCTGGAAGACTGGAGCCATACTGTTGGGAGCTTTTAATCTTATTGACACAGAAAGAGGAGCACAGAGGTTGGAAAGTAGAGCAGATCCTAGCAGGCGTCCGGGCTTGGAGGGGAAGGGGATTCAAGACATGGTAAGAGATTCCTGGGTTAAAATTCACCAAACTCACTTGCAAAACCATCCTTTAGCTTCAGTGGGACCACAGTTAGATGTGCTGCATGTCAGTACCTTTCTTTAGCAGGCCCTGAGAGCAGGACTGGGTTGAGCTATTGCTGAAAGCTCTGAAAAATTTACCCGAGTGCTAAACTAGGACATTACACCTCACAGCCCGGATCAGAGATGGCTTTATCAGCGGGAAGGTGTCAGGGGAAGACACCAGGGGAGCTGTGGCTTCCTCCTTCCCATGTGTTAAAGTGTCCCAGGGCGGCACATGTGCATGCAACAGCAGCGAGGCTGCAGTACGCGATCTTCCTCCCTCCTTCCCCCATCAGCGCCACAGCCGCATCCAGCGATGGAGCTTCCCATAAGAGCAGCTCTGACCAAGCCTGTAAATCAGGCTATGCAATTATGGGCCCCGCTGTGGAATAACAGGATGAACACATCGGTCAGCAGCCGCTTTGAGGGAACATGCAGATACACTGGGGGGCCTCAGTGTGTGCTGGAAACAGTTCATGCTGAAGTCCTGATTGTCTTGACAGTTCGTCTTTGTGGTGATTTGTGCTTCTGCTGTCTCCAAATGCAGCTTGGGATCTGGTCCCTCCTTCCCAGCCTCCTCTGTTGGCTTTGTGAAGGGCAACTGTAAATGCACCGTGAACCTTGTCTCTGCAAAAAGGTTTGGAAATGAAAACAGTAGGCAAGACTTTGATTTGCCTCCCTGCCTTCAACAGCATGCGTTTGCAAAACACTGTTGTGTTACAAGGCTCTGCTGTAGTGCAGAGCACGGGTGCTGCATCTGAGCCTCCAGGCTCGGTGCTTTCGAGCTTTTAGTCATCAATAAACAGGATGATTATACACTTGCTTCTGGATGTGCTCTCTCTTCTGCAATGAAATTGTTTGTTACCATGGATATTGCTTTGTCTTTAGAGACACATAACCAAAATGGATTTAAACAGACCCTTACTTGTCAATATTTCCATAGGAGCAAATGCACATCTTGACTCTTCCTTGAATTCTTTTACACGTCCCTGATGTAATGACTACAAAAAACCCCGAGCTTTCCGTTGGGGAGATAACTGATGTCCCTTAACTATAGGGAAAGATGGAATAACTTTCATAAATTATTTTGTCCAGGCCCAGAAAGAAAAATGAACATCTCTGATAACTGCAAGCTAAAAGATCAGGTAGAAGCTTCTCTATTGTTTGTTCTTGACAATTTGAAACTACTTTTTCTTGCCAGTCCTAATTTTTTTTACAAGTGCCTTTCAGTCTGTGATTTCCAAGATGTGTCGTGTTGCAGCTCATAAATGGACTTGTGTTCTAGGCAAACAATAGTTGTTACTGTTTAACACAGAGATTTGATAAAATTTGATAATGACTGCTGCAGAAAATGGGCAGATTGAGTGGAGAGAAGTTTTTAGTTTCTACCCAGGAGCAAAACTCCCACTCCCTGTTTTATGAATTTCATTAGGTGGAACTAATTAAAGGGATGTTTCTTATTACTAAGATAAGAATCAGTCCAAGAGGAGTCCAGGGAGGTTTGTATGCTGCAGCACAATTGCTCCGTTTTTAAATGCAGCAAAAGGGTTGTGTCCTATTTAATCTGACATTCCTTGTGTTTGTTTCCCTTCGTGACTCATAGCACAACACTGGCAACAGGCCTAGGAAGTAGGTTATGGGATCTGGCGTAGGGACACTGGCAGATTGTATTACAAGTCTGGTGCTTACATTGCACCCCCGGCCACGAGAACAGCCAGCTAACTCTGTTCTTACTGCCCAGCGAGCCGGTGCCTTTGAAAAGCAGATTAACAGCTGCAGCAATGGTCCGAGGTGGGCCTAACTGAGCATTTAATTTGCCATTTCTATTAACCTAGCTTGTTCAATACGATGACATTTTAGTACAGGAATAAAAAAGCCCCACAAAGCAGGCACATCTGACATCCTTTTATTCACCTCCTTTCTTAGCTGTCGTGTTCTGGTTTTAAACAATAGGTTGAACCCTTTCAGCTTCTCATCAGTCCCCTGACTGATGCTGTACTGCAATCATCAGACCTCCATCAAAATAGAGTGATCAAGTAATTGTTGATGGAAACTGCATGAGGGCTTTGATTTTTCCCACTGATGGGAAGGAAACACATTAATTTGCACACTGATGGGGACTTGATGGCTGGGGACACAGCACGTGGAAGCAGCTCTGCCTCAGCTCTTGGTCTCCTGATGTGGACCCAGAGCTCAGATCTTCACTTCTTCTGGCTGAGGCTAATGAAAAGGCATGGACATTGTGCCACATTCATGGACTCTGAAGCTGACAACGCTAGTGATATGTCTCAGGAAAGACTGGGTAGTTTATCTAGCGTTGCTCTTCATTTGGTCTTCTGCAAGAGCAAGAACTTAGAGCAAAGCAAATATAAAGAGGTGAGGAGAGTCCTTTGAATTTGCATGGATTTTCCTCAACAAGAGCTCCTAAAAACCCAGCAAGGCAGAAAGCACAGCTGGATGCTAGGCTACTTCAAACCTGGCTTTCTGAACTAGATCCCCTCTCTGTAGAAAGACCAGAGAGAGGATTTTGCTTACTTGTCTTTGATCATTTTTTTCTGGAAGAAGACAGATGATTACTTGCAACTCAGTGACAGAAAATTAGTAATATTTGAGGAAAGCACCATCAGAATGAACATTTGCAAGAAGAAGAAATGTCATTAGAAGATGTGTTTAAAAGATATTTGTCTGAAGTTTCTACATAATCATGCTGGTTGCTTCTTGTGTCACTTAAAACAGTGTGTGCATTTTGCAATGCAGATACTAAAATGCTGTGTGTTTTTGTATGTGTTCTGCTGGAATACAGAGCTAAAACCTCAACTGACTGCAACTTATTTCTGAGGAATTTGCAGAGTAAGAGGTCAAGGGCAAGATACAGTTGTTTACACTGGCTTGTGAAGATATGAATAATGAAATTAATTTTGAGTCATTCAAGATTGATTTCTTTTAAGTATTAACCAGAATTCAGCTAAGTAATGAAGTAGAATGAAAACCATTTCTTTGACTTTCTTATGACTTGCTTTCTTAAGAAAAGAGTTGCTAAAAAGCAGATCCTGCCTTCAGAATGACCATCCAGTGGTCACTAGAAACAGTACAAATACAGACTTTACCAAGAACCAATAGTTTGCAAATGAACATCAAAGTTAAAAGAAGCTGTGGACATATAAAAGGAAGACACCAGGAAAAAGGAGCAGGTCCAGGAAGGTCAGAGGCATAAAACCATGGGGCCTGAAACACAGAATCACAGAGTGGTTGAGGTTGGAAGGGACCTCTGGAGATCATCTAGTCCAACCCCCCTGCTCAAGCAGGGTCACCTAGAACACATTGCCCAGGATTGTGTCCAGACGGTGAAAACAAGAAGGCAGATAACTGAAGCTGTGAGTCTAGATGCACTCCAGCTTCCTCCAGCAAAGAAGCTGATTAAATCACTTTGACTGATTGCTCTTCCCAGGCACAATTAACACTGTCCTTGATGGCAAGGGCTTAAGAGATAAGGCCTCTTGCACAAGACCTGGAGCATCTCTGGTGCTCCCCTAAATAGCGACATACCTGTGCGCTCTGCTACCAAACTGCAGAGTCAAAGGAGTGTGAAGGAAAAGAAATTTCCCTATGAATCTAAGGCAGCATGTACCCATCTCCTTATGTTTTCCTAGAAATGCTTGTTTGTATTGCATCTTGCTCTAAGACGCTCAGGGAAAATTTCAGAGAACACTTAATTCTGCCTGAAATGAAAAGCATCTTTTTTTTATTATTATTTTTGTAAGCTGTAGGTGTGAAGCAGCTGAATGTTATTTACTGTTTGCAAGCTCGCTCCAGCTTCTCTCTCTCACCTTTTCCATGATGCGCGCTGTGTCTTTGCAGGCTGCCTTGTGGGCTGTTTCCCTCTCTTTTATTTATAGTTACCCAGTGGAACATTTCTGTGGCCACAAGACTACTCAAATACATGGAAAAGTGAAATTAGGCAAGGCATTAATGTGTTATTTAGGTTTGGGCTTTTTTATGGTTCTTTCGCAGCTTGGAAGCAAAGAAGAAAGTCAGCACCATAAGCCAGCTGAAGACAGGCCGCAGCCTGAAGACATGCGCGCGCGCGCACACACACACACACACACACATCACACTCTCTCCCTCTCTCTTTTTTTTTTGAATTCTTGACAACATTTTTTAAAGCTTCTTAAACAGCTGTCTGGGTTCCCTTCTGGAAAAGAGGAAATTCAAGAGGGGAGCGACGACCAAGGCTGCCACAAGTGATTGCAGATTGGCAGTCCCAGCTGCCTTTTCAGCACAGGCTCTGTAGGAAAATAGATCCAAAGAATTGTTTCATCTGGTGTCAGAGCTGCATATTCTTTTCCTCCTGAGGTGTGATGATAGAAAACACACAATTGTTTGAGAATTCCTCCAAGATGGTGTTTTTAAATATATTACTCATTTTGATGCTAAATGCTGTGAAAGGGCAATCACTGTTGCACTGTTTTGGGTCCTAGAGCAGCTTAAACTCTATAAATGCTGTTACTTTGATTGTCATGTGATCCAGATCAGTTTAGTGGTAAAACATTGCATTTTCAGCGAAAAGCAACTTCTCCTTCCAGTCAGGGGTGTCAACTCTTCAGTATTCACTTTGAGTTTCTTTGCAATAAGGTATTTTCTCCAAAGAAGTATTTTTCTATGAAGAGAAACATTACAAAAGGTCTGATTTATCAGTTATAATGATAAAAAATTTTAGGCTTCCCATGGTAGGTTGACTTTATTTTTAGAAATGACATTTTGCCCAGTGTTCAAATAATAAGCACCATACAATGATGACTTCCTTTTTTTTTATCTTGTGCATATAAAATCAACTAGTTTATTACACTGAGAAGAATTATTTATCTTCTTACCTATTCTTTCCTCCTCAAGCACTGATTATCCCACAGGGAAAGGTTGTGTGTCAGCAGGATGCCCATTAAAAATGTAAGTGCACTTTATTTCTGAGATTTTAGTGTGAGGTCAGACAAATCCAAACGGAATAATCTGACTGCTGGGTTGACAACTTCAGTCTGACTCAACCTTGAGTCAGACTAGCGTTGGTCACTTGACTATACGAAAACGCCTCTGGCAATAACCTTTGATCCCCTGCTAAATGGTATATTTTAAAAGTACACCTGAAAGATCAAATAACGCTGCATAGATCATTTTCCCCTGCTCAACACCAAGTGACTACATAGGAAGTACAATAATTAGTATTCTTACTTTTCCCAAGCCAGGAGATCAATCCGTCTGTATGCAAGCTTGCTGCTCTCTCCTAAATAATGCAAACCTCCTTATGAGTATGTAATTTTTGCATGAAAACAGAATCTATCATCATTAAGCAGTAAGCTCATAAGGAGCTCTGCCTCACCTGAAGGTTTAATCCTTTGTTTGCAACATCCCAACTAGTTGCCACTGGAAAGGATTAGGACTCCAGGTGAGAGAAGAACAGGAGCAGTGGAACTCAAGAAGCTAAGAGGTGTTTTCTCCCCCCCACATTAAAATGTCTTTAAGACATATTCATTAAAAAAAAGAAAAAGCTTGGGCTAATCTATGCCCACAGGAAAGCTTGTGAATAAGTTTTTTCCCTATGTGTATTACTAATGTCTCCTGCTGTGTAATTTGAACCTCATTGTCATGGAGTAGTAGACAAGCTGTGTGAATTTTAGTACAAGGAAAAAATCTGAAATAGCAAAAAGTACCTATGCTTTGACCCTATAGAAGTAGCAATAACTGTTATTTGACATGCTTTTACCAGTATAATAAAACGAGTGGCTTCCCACTAAGACAATGGAACAGTGAGGGCTCGGGACTGAGCTTGAATTTAGCGCTGGGAAGCTCTGACCCTCCAGGGCATGCTGCTGACAGCCCTGCGGCTGTGCCAGCGTGTCCTCCCACGCGGCACGTCCTTGCTTGGGCAAGGGGTGTGCATGTCCGCTGAGAGCAAGCACACGTCTCTCCACGTTGGGCTCTTCTGCGTGGTGTAAATCTGCCTTGTGACCAAGGTAGTCACAGCCCAGCAAGCCTAGGCTGGTACTTTGTGTTAGTCCCCTGGGCCCTTGGAGACTCTCTTATTTTTTCAGGAACATGCAGCCAGCTTCGGTGACCTGGCCCCACTCACAGCTCGTGTTAAAAATAAATACAGGCTTGACCTCATGCCTTCACTACATCCTCATATGTTCACGCTTTAAGGGTTCAAGTGTAATGCTATACCTCCGCAAAGGAATAGGATAGGTGATTTCTTGGAAACTGCTGGTACAGACACCAAAAATAAAAGGTATCTGAGCAACAAGTAGAACTCCACAGACACACTTCTGCTCTTTCTTTTTTTTTTTTGGTTGATCGTTTTATATTACCTTTTGCTCTTCAGGATATTTGTGGGAGGCTATAAACATATTTATACAGGGTCTGTGTGTCGTTACTGTGGAAATGAATCTCTTCTATGTCCTTTTGCTTGTGACTGAGGCCAGGTTCTGCACCAGAAATCAGTGCCGGTGAGCAGGGCTTTTCTGGGAAGCTCTTTCTGGCAGTTTAGGGAAGGGAAAAGAAAAACTCAACCTTACAAGGTTGATATTGCTTATGTGGCACAGCAAAGACACTACACAAGGGATAGGGACATCTGTCCTAATTCAGGACTACAACATATGGCTATTCTGCCTCTCCTTGATCCCTACCTTGTCGTGGCTTACACTGAAATCCCTGAGTGCCCACTGCAATGAAAGGTTGGGGGAGAGATTCGACTTGCTCTGAAACATGCAGTGAAACATCATGACAGTGTCTGAATTACCCCCAAATGCTCAAGTCTGGGAAGGCTCCTTCTGCCTCCACTGCCCAGAGACTCTCCCATGCGGCTGAATGATGAACACATCAAAATTCGCTAGCTCCTGCTTTACTGGGAATGCTACTTGTAGCTGTGAGCAAAACCACAAGCTTAGTGATGAAATGCAACCTCTGTTGCTTTTCGTGGCGCAGCTCTGGAGCATTATATGGTTTCAATTACAGTGCCGGGACCTTTTGAACAGCTGATGTGGGACTGCTGGAGACGCTGCTTCCTTGCAAGACAGGTGGGAAAGCAGAGCGCGCTCTTCCCCATCAAACCAAGGCCCCAGTTTCGTTTGGGGCTGGCACAGGCTTGTGAAATGAATTTTACTGTTGCAAGCTGACTCCAGGATACCCTCTCTGCTTAGTTTCTGATTAATGAGACCAGGGAGAGCCAAACCAGGTCAGAAGGGCTGCAAAGCCTCTACCTGTTAACTCTGAATCTGGAAGCTGGGACTTCCAGATGGTGGCCATGTACCGTATGTCGTTAGCTTTGTGCAACATGTGTGAAGTCCTTTGAAGTTTGGGAGGGACGACAGGGGAGTCCCCAGGGAACTTTCATTAAGTGAAGAAGTGAAGAGCTTCTCAGCTCAGTGAAACAGGCCAAGCAGTGAAATGAGGCTAAATGAAAAATTATAGGGTGAATTTGGCCTCATCATCACAAACAGATAATTTGTTGCTCTAACGCAGTTGGCTGAATACAAACAAGCCTACAATGTGCCTCATTAATTGGAGCTATTTTTCTAGCAAGTCCCATGAAGACATGAAGTGGTTTCACTCTGCAATCTGTGATATAGTTTGCTATTAAATGCATTCAGTTTAATTGTGGCAATGTGTCTCGTTTTGGAAGCTTTCACAGTCACTGTGTAAAAATAGCCGAAGGCAGTAGAAACCCATCATGTGCTGCTGGAGCAGACAGGTGTGCTGGGCGAGCCTACACTGATGGCAGGGAAAGGCGTTTTGGGACAAGTGGCTTTCCTCTACCTGTAGCACCACATGGGTGAGGATGTCACTGGTTTTTGACTGCCCCGAGAGACACGATGCTCTGTCTGACCTTCATTCAATTTCTACCTTCCATCCGCAATCCCAGTGACAGAACTGTACATCTCTGCATAGATATACTGTCTAATGTTAATCATATCTGACTGTTTTATGCACTAATTCCATGACCTTCCAAAGATGAGATCATGCTGGGCTGTCGTATATCAAACATTTACATCAGCCTGCTGTTGACTTTGGCCATATGGAGTCAGAACAATGAAAAGAAAATGTTTCTAACCTTGAGCCTCTGAGGCTTAAGACAGTAACTTAAAACATTTCTCTGTACTTGGGGGTACAAAGTCTCTTTAAATGTACTGTTTGTTTTAATCTGTGTGCTTTATGTTGGACAAAGATCTACAAGTGGGTAAAGGCCAAAACTGATGAGGAGCTAGGTGAGCTTGCCCGTCTCAGAGATCTTTGTTTCTATGACAGAGCAGGGCTGCTACCTCCACAGTCAGAAAAGATTATTACTTGGCACAGCCAAACTAGGCTTGCACAATAATTGAGTGATTGGGTTTAGTCAACCACGCTGCACGGATCTGGGCTTTCATCAAGCTGAAAATGACTGAAGGTCATCCAACTTTTTCGAAGAGCTCCAGTCCAGGTGTTGGGAGGTGGCATGTGGCCTAAAGGGGTGAACAAAAATGTGGGTGTGGGAGAATGAAAGTAGAAATCAAATATTTCAGCGCAGGCCAGCATCTCTGCTTAGCCCTTAATGAGATTGCTAAATGGTGATAAAACACTTCTGAAGTAGTTTTGGGGATTTAAGGGACTTGTAATAGAAATGAAGTTGTGGCTTTACGTGTTGTAGTGAGAAGGTAGATCTCATTTGTGGGGGAAGCAATGATGCAGAAGTTTCTGAGGGAGAAGTTGCCCAGAGGTCCTATCTGTACAAGTCAAATGCACACACAGTTCAGTAATGTTCTGTGAACTCAGTGACATTTGGTAATAGAAAGCACCACCAGCTTTTAATCCAGTTTTGGCATGGTGGAACTGATGAGTAGTCTCTTGACCAAAACCTTCAGATGGCTTTCTCTATACATGAGTGCAGCACATCCTGGAAAACGTCAGTGCAATTTCACAGTACATATTTTTCAAGGACATGTACTGTGATGACACGTGTCATCCAATGTCATCTGTGCCTGAAAAAATGTGGCATTCAAAAGTAAACACTTGGCAGGAACAACAACACAGGCTGAAATTTAGACAGGAGTAATTTATGCTGTGCAGCCCCTGACTTGCTGGGAGGGGGCATGCTCTCTGGAAGGCAGGGAGGAAAATGTGTTGCTAATTTTGCTAGACAACTTTTTCCCTCCCCTCATTTTCATTTTGTAGTTGCCAGCCTCCCTGGTTGCTCTTAAAATAGAAACAGCTGATGCCTTGCCTGACTTATTCTGGGGGCCAAGGGGTAGAGGAGGTGCTGTAAACCCCCTCTAGCCTGTTGATTCAGTTCTTCCAGAAAGCCCTGCTGGGAATTGCATCTTAGTTTGCCCCCTGTCCCCAGCTTCATAACCCCCTCTCCCCGTTTTCCCTTTCCTGCCCCAACTTTGTAGCAACATGAGGACTTTCCTGCCATCATCCCATTATCTCACAACACTCTTAAGACACTTCCTGGGCACGCTGTAGCTGGAGGTGCTGACATGAGGGGGTGGCAAATTGGGCGACACCTCCTAAGGACCGTCATGGGTGAGGTGTGGAGCTGTTGACAAGTGCCACATAAGGGGGGACTTTTCCCTGCCACATGGGACTGGGCAGTGCCAGGGCACCTTTATCAGCAGCAGAAACTGAAGCCCAAAATGATAGGAGGCAGGGGTATTTAAGCATGGTCAGAGTTGCTCTCCTTGCATGTCAATGAGCCCGTTATTGTCGCCTGTTTGTTTGCAGTTAATCTCTCCATGTGGTATTAGCTTTAAGAAACGCAGCTTGGTCATGTTGCCATGCTCCTGAATGCACCCACTTTGTCATGAGGAGGGCAAATTATGCCTCCAAATAGTTCAAATGCTTTTTAGTCCATGTACAATGACCAGTGCAATGGTTGGGGTTCTTCTCCTTATTCCTCCCTGGTGGAGGGGGATTTCATTTTCCCTTAGTACATATGAAAAACTGGGTTGATTTTTGTTTCTCTGAGGGGAATAAGCAGAAAGAACCTGCAGCAGTGTCTGTGAGACTTCTTTGTGGGGCAGATTTTTCCATCCTTTCTTTGGGAAAAACTTACGAAATCCTCAGGCATGTGGAGCCCACAACAGCGAAGTGCTTGGGTCTCTTTCTGAGCACAAAGAGGGGCAGCCCATCCTTCCCTGGTGGACACGGCTGTTGAGCGCAGTGTACGAGCTCTAGTACACGGGACAGGAGTCAGGTATGTGGCCAGCTTCCCCATCATCACGTTGTAGCCTCATGTGTCCCGTCCCACTTAACCCTGGCACAGTCACAGGACAGTTCTCTGGGGAGGCTGCCGTGTCCAGTGGGTGCTCTGGAGACCACTTTTTTTCAGAACGGGTTGTAACGTAGCCCTTATGTCATTGGGCTAAATTCTGTCCAAGCCACACTATATAATTTTCTAGTTCTTGTTACCTTGCGAGCTCAAGAGTTGTCCCATCTTCTAAAATCCTCGATTACAAAGCAATAGAAAGTTGTAATGGAGCATAGAAAACACCAGTAAGAAATACATATGGATGAAAAAATTAAGAAATGTTTCAAGGCAGGCAATCATTCTTTAACATATTGTTCCAAAACTCATTTTCAGCCTCTAACTGAAAAGTCTGCAAAGGCCTTGGGAATGTAGTCTCTCGGTGAGTATTGCTTCTCTGTTTGTTTTCTCACGGCTTTGTGATTAGTGCAGAGGAACAGGAGATGAATATTAAGGTCTCAGCCCGATTCTATTTCTACAGCTCGGCTGAGGGTAACTTCAGCTTTGCAAGAATTAGCCTAAAATTGCAGGAATGTTCCTGCATTGTAATGGAGACCCAGAGAGCACTTAAATGTGCTAGGACTGAAACGGCCAATAGAGTTCCAGCTACTTAAAAACATAAACTTTATAAACTTCTAATTAGATAGATGCCTCAACAGCAGGATCCTATAACAAGTCCAACCTAGTTCTACTGCAGGGCTGCACACCACTGGAAAAACATAGTTTGGCTGTCTGGCACCTATGAGATTAGGAAGTTTAAATTGGATTTTAATAATACATTGAACCATCTGACACCACCACGAAGACTCAGAGGAAACCTGCTCTGCGTATGCCTTGAAGAGTACAGCCTGTGCTGAATCCGAAAGGGTAAAAGTAAAGCTGCTATTTCCTTTCAAAGGGGCGTCAAGCACTTTGCTATTAGAAATGACAATAAAAGCAAATGACTTGGGTTTGTCATTTCAGTTTTACAAAGGAAGCTGCAATTAGCTGACAGGTGTGTAAATTTCCCAGGAATACTGCTGAATACAAAGTGCACACTAGGTTGAGTCCATTCTTGGAAATCCTTTACGGGCTCATCTCCTAGAAGGAAGCTGTCAGAGTAAACCCATTATTTCCTTCTGAGCCTTGAAAAGTTTCTCCTAATTTGTTTCTCCAGAGAAACTGAAAGATTTCAAGATTGAAAAGATAATGATGGCTCTTAAAAGAAACTGACTTTTAAAATTAGAGACTAACACAAGAGACAGGAGAGACGAATGATCGGAGCTAGCAAGGTTTGCCACTCCCTCAAGGCTTTGTGGTATTCCAGCCTGAAACAGCTGTAAATCATTTCCACTTCTGATCCAGGCAGAGCACTGTCCGAGGGCCCCAGTGCGTCACACATGGCTTGCACAGCTCCCTTTCACTCCTTACTGAAGTCCCTGCAGGTAAAGGTTTCAAGTCCTAAATAGCTGGTGTAAATTATTAATCCCATGTGCCATTAAACTAGCTACCATATGGTTTTCACCTTCCAAATCGGAGCCAGATTGAACTTCTTCCTCTAGAAGAAAACTCCTGGATGCAGTCTTCTGGGTGTCTAGAGCTTTTATCATGCATTAGTTTCAGAAGACTAAAGAAATTTCTCTGTTCATCCTTCTCTGTACCTGTTGCAGCCTGAATCACAGGGACTCAAACTGAACATGTTATTTCGAGGGGGTCTCACAAGGGCTTTCTACAGGGGCAAGAACCCAGTCTGGCCCCAGCCACCTTGTGTAGCTGGACTCCTTGAGCAGAGTTTGGTGACCGAGATGGACCTGGCCTTAAATCTGAGCAACCAAACATCTCTGCCAAGTGGGAGAGGGGGCTAGGAGTGAGCAGGAAGGAAAAAGAGTGAACGCAGAGCAAGTCCCTCTGCTGTCCCAGTCCCCCTGTTATCAAACTTCACACCAGGGAACAAATCAGAGAAAGAAGGACCTTTATAAGGACTTTTTATGAAGCTGTGCTTCCACTTGGGGGAAAATACTGTGTAAAACTGCTTTGTTTCCATGAAAAGCAGTGCTATGAATTATTGCTCTTGGACTGGTAGCCTTCAGATTTTATGGAGATGAGGTTAAGAGGAGGCACCTTTGAACGATCTCACTGAAGAAACTTTATTTGTCAAATAAAGGCTAGATTCTCACAATATTAGTTTTCAAGGGAGGCAAAGGGGAGAGGCTGTTAAGAAAGGGCTCCAGTGTACCAGACATTTTGCATATAGCTAGAAAAGCACTTTTTTGCCCGAAGGAGCAGGCCATCCAGTTTAGGACAATCTCTTGTGTGTGTGTTGGCTGCCGGACCTGGTTATAGGAGTGGGAGGCAGCATCAGTGTGGTTGTGCACACAAGGAAGGAAGGCACCCACAGCAGCATGTGATGCTGAAAAAGGTCTTTTCTTAAACATCTGCCTGTGGTTTATGCCATCTTTAGCCTAGAAGCAGACGGCCTGTGAAACAAGGACTGTGTTGTTTCTCCTGGAAGGGCTCATTTCTCTCCCCATTGACCGCAGAGGGAGCTGCAGGTGACCGTCTCCAGTGCAGATGTGTGACCAATCCTATCTTCACTTCAGGCCTTGTCCCCAAGCAAGCACTTGATATTTGTGAAATGCAGGGATTGGTGTCAGCATTAAAATCTCCTTAGTGCCAGAATGGCTACCCAAAATGTCTCAAGTTGGGTTTGAGACACAACGATACCCCTCCCTGCCTCCCTGCCCGGGTGCTTTGGCCCTGCTCTGGGCCATGAAGTTTGGCACCACCAAACTTGGGAGTGTTTGGTCTGTAAATGAGCAAGCCAGGCTCCACGCTGCCAGGCTGACTTTCTTTCTGAGCTCTGAAATTCAAAAGAAAACAAGAAAAATTGGGGCTA
Organism: Apteryx mantelli; assembly: GCF_036417845.1. Classification (NCBI taxonomy): domain Eukaryota; kingdom Metazoa; phylum Chordata; class Aves; order Apterygiformes; family Apterygidae; genus Apteryx; species Apteryx mantelli. The sequence goes on from NC_089978.1 coordinate 34,422,941, forward strand.
CTGTTAGATGGTCCTTTTCTGGAAAGGGAGCAGAGAGTGGGACGGCTGTGCCCCAGCTCACGCCGGCTCAGCAGGGCTGTGCTGGCACAGAGAGGAGATCACATAAGCTGCTGAGCCACAGGGTGCATGGGGCTCTGGCAGGAGCGCATGGGGAGAAGAGGTAAAGTGCCACTACCCCTGCTGCCATCCACGTCACCTCGCCAAGGCCCTGGTGGTCAACTGCTCCCTGGTTACGCCGGGCAGTGGAGGACCCAGGGCACCTAAAATATGGCTTATTTACTTCTCCTCTCCCTCTCCCTCTCCCTTCCCTTCCCTTCCCTTCCCTTCCCTTCCCTTCCCTTCCCTTCCCTTCCCTTCCCTTCCCTTCCCTTCCCTTCCCTTCCCTTCCCTTCCCTTCCCTTCCTTCTTTCTCTTTCCCTTTCTCTTTCTTTCTTTCCCTTTCTCTTTCTTTCTCTTTCTCTCTCTCTCTTTCTCTTTCTCTTTCTTTCTCTCGTTTTCTCCTTTTTTTCTTTCTCTTTCTCTTTTTCTCACTTTCTCTAACTCACTTTCTCTCTTTCTTTCTCTTTCTTTCCTTCATTCCTTCCTTAGGGGAGGAGAAAACTTTTCCTTCTCTCAGAAATTTTCTGTTGTTTAATTTTCCTGAGCTCTTAAACTTAGTGATGATCGATATATGTATATTTTAAGTGCATCCATCAGCATTTGAATCAACTGCCTTTGGAGCACGAAGACTCAGATGACAGCTCTCTCTGCTATGGCTGGTATGTGGAAGTGGAGTCTGCTTTGGCTTTCATTTTTGTCTGACAATGAACTGGTGAAACAGCTCATTGCATATTTAACTCTACTGAGGCTCAAAGGCTGCTTCACACTGGCTGCACGATGCCTTTACAGATGTTTACAGAGAGGGTCAAAAGGGAGCACCACACTTAACAATCAAGCTGTTAAGGCAGTGTCATTATGCTTTTGCAAAAAAGAATAAATAGTGTGTTAAGTATGTACATGGGAGTGTCCTATGTAAAAACGTGTAATGGGCTTAAACTACAGCAGGGGAAATATAGGTTACGTGTTAGGAGACACCATCTACGGGGAAGGATAATGAAGCACTGGAACAGGTAGCCTGGGAAGTCTGCAGGGTCTCCATTACTGCAGACTTTTAAGATCATTTCTGAAGGGCGTTTACCAGGAGTGAGACAGATATGTTTAATCTTTTCTTGGACAAATGGACCCTTCCAGCCCCATTTTCCATAGTTCCTTACATTATTGCATAAAGCATAGAAGATTTTATTTCCAAGGCAAGATGGCAAGGTGAACGCTACAGATATAGATAGCACCTTTTGTAAGATAAACTGGTATATCTGGGGAAAGTATAAAAATTCAGGCTCAGAAATCCTTCTTCAGGTGTGAAATAGAGGCAGCTTACTTCAAAGCTGGGAGAGCTAGAAACCAGCCTCCCAAAGACAAACCCGTGAGCTAATAACTTTCCTAGGTCCCCAAAACTACAAACTCAATAGTGATACAATTTTATGGCACATTACAATCCCCCCAGCTTTACGTCCCATGGGATAAAAATGAATTGCCTGCTCCGTAGGGAAGATGACTACCTAGTGCCTCTCTTTCTCCTAGTAACATCCCTTCTTCTCCACTGATACCAGCTACATCATGTTTCAGAGGTGGTCTACGTGGCATGCCTGTAGTGCATAACTGCAGCAACCTGCATGCAGTTCTGAATTTAGGGAATGACCACCATCACCACATTTTTAAGGACATTGGCCTGCTGGAACAGTCCTTGGCCCCCATGCACTGCCCTTGGAGCCAGGAGCCTGTATCCATGCCCTGAGCTTCCCACAGCCCCAGGGTCGGCACCCACAGCTCTGCGGAGACAGGGTTTCTCATCCATCTTCTGCCCCAGGGCAGGTCAACCAGTGCAACATCACTCCTGAAAGAGGTCTACCCACCCCTCAGTGTTGGTGACCTTCAGCGATGGAGACTCCATGGTTTCCTTGGGCAATCTTCTCCGATGCTTCCTTATCTTCCTTCAGGTTTAGAAAGCCTTTACTGTCCTGATGTCTAACTTCTCACTTTTTCCATTAAATAATTTAGTTCCAGGCCTGCTTGTCCTCCTCTGAACTCTCCCTGCTTGATCTACCCATCATACAAGCTGTATTTGAAGTATTGTTCCTCAAAATGGGCAGTTCAGTCCCACTGAGGTCAGTGAGGACCATCAAGCAGAGCAGAGCAGAGCAGAGCAGAGCAGAGCAGAGCAGAATTACCTTGTGCTTTTTAGATATGACACTAGTGTTTATATATCCAGTACAGGACTTATATTTTTTTACAGCAATATGATACTGTTAAGTTATGCTCAGTCTGTGGTCCGTGACAATCCTAGGCCCACTTCCCCAAAACTGCTACTGACCCAATTATTCCCCAGTCTGATTTTGTGAAGTGGATTTTTTTCTGTGCAATGCAGAACTTTGCATTTGACAAGTCAGAACTGAGTCATACTGTTTTTCAGGGGCTTTCTTCAAAAAAAAAAAAAAAAAAAAAATTATCTCTTAATCTGTCCACTGACTAACAGGCAGACTCTTCCAGCTTCATGTCACCAGCAAATATCCTTTCTATTCTACCTACCAGGTCATTACTGAAAATGTGAAGTACCATCAGACTTGGGACAGACCACTGTCCGTATGTCCTGTCAGTTTGACTGTGAAGGGAGGGCATGGCAACAAGAATTACCCTCCAACTATGATTTCCCTGTCATTGTTGTAATAATAATTTAATATCTAATAATTCAATCTGTTCTCTAAAAATCTGATCCACTTCATAGTTTCCTAGCTCTGAAAAGTTAAGACATGTGACATTTACTGATTCTCCCATTATCCTGTCATAAACACAAATTTAGATTGGTCTGAAGTAAGCTGATGCAATTAGATTGGTTTGATGCATGCTGGCTGTTACTAATCTCCTTGTTTTCTTCCCAGTGCTTACAAAAATCTGTCTGATTTGTTCCAGGAGAATTCATGGAATTGAAGTGAAAGAATCTGAGTGACTTGAGCTAATCCTGAAGTCCTGGGTAATTCCATGGACTGACACAATTTATGTCAAGAGTACAATGGGCAAAGACATACTTTAAGTCACAGATATTTCTCTACTTTGTAAAATAATGCCATCTTTGATATCTAATTAAAACATTTTTCTTTTCTATCCATGCAGAAATGTGCCATCAGGATGTTGCAGGTGAGGGTATTAAGGGTTTAATACGAAATGCTTGAGCAGCTCTGAGTGCTGGGAGCGAGGCTGAAGTGGCCTCCCCATGTCGTTAAATGCAGCTGACCCCTGACTTGCTCCTTGCCGCTCCTTGGACCATGCAGAAGAGGACTCCAGGCTCTTGCAAGCCAGCCAGGGAGGCACATGGGGATGTTGGGTGTCATGGTAGGGGTTAGGCAACAACTGAAGCTTTCGCTTAGGTTTAATAAGGTTTTGGGTGTCAGGTGCCTTGGTTCTGCTTTCAGCCTCAAGCCTTTACTTGTTTACTTTGCAAGCTGCTGCCCCATATTTCCAAGGGACTACATGGGATTGGACACCATGTGGGATTGGACGCCACTCTCCTTGAAGAAGGAGGGCAGATCTGGGCCTTGAGGCAGAAAAGATGTTCAGATATCTGTATAAGTACTGTAAATGGAGGATCCATGCATATTTCTGGGTGTGTGAGTGAGCAGGAATCTCACGGCTACCTCTTACACAGCTGTGCTGCACAAATGGGGTCTTGATTTACCAAGAACCTGGCCTGAAAAAAAGTCCTCCCATATGCGCCAGCTTCACTGTTTCCTTTATGGCTGATCTAAGTACATGTTTCAGCTCCTTAAGTACAATAGGAAATACTCAGGAAGAGTAAATTGCTCCCTATTTTCACTTGCCTTCTGATTAGCACGTTACTCCTTTTACAGAATTCGCAAACAACGGATGTGTTTTAGCTTTCCATTCCTGAAGTTTTCCCATCCAAAGTTTAAGTGTTTTTTTTTTTCATTGAATACATGGCATTTTTATTCCTGTACATTTTTCCTGTCGCTGAAGATCTCTGCAACAATAACAGGAACGGTTCTGTGCAAATCGAGCCCTGACAGGTGCAATCAGCTGCTGGTGAACTTGCATAAGGCATCTAAAAATAAGCAAAACTGTCAAGTTCTAGGGAGAATCCGGTTTCTTGGGATTTACCGCAGCCATAGAGAAGGACGGGACTGTCTCGAGCTGTGTCATGTCCAGAGCAGGCGTGCTGAGCCCTGCTGCATCCCCGACCCGCGGTGGGTTTGTGGGCAGCAGTGTGTGCAGCTCTTCCCCTTCACACGCATGCAAAAGTGGAACTGATTCCTGCAGTGGAAATGCTGCAGCCGCACTGGTGTTTAAAGAGGAAATTCTGTTTTCTGCCTGCCAAATGCCTGGTTTTGACAAGCCAGGCGACGTCCTATTGGTACGTTTGCCTCTGCACAAGCCTTCTGGTTATAATCTCAGGGACGTGTACAAATCATGCCTTAAATATGAAAACAGTTTTGTTCTCACGTCAGAGTCCAAAAGTTTAGCATGTACGTGCACTCCTCCCCTCCAAGCTGCACTGGTTTTATCAGGCCCAAAGAAGAAAAAGAAATAAAGCTGCAGTTTTGTTTCCGTTGTTGTTTAAACCACTTGATCTGATGCCAAGGACAGTCTGGAGCGGGGGCGTTGAATTTCCAAATATCACTTCTGCAGAGGCTTACCTCGGAGAGGAAATTGTGCGCAACATGTGCATTTTCAGAGACCTAGAGCTAGGTGAAAATGTCGTGTTGCCCCTTTTCCTCGGGGCTCACAAAGCTACAAATGGGAGCTCTGAACTGGACCCACAGCTCTGAGTGTCGCTTGTTTAACCTGGCCTTTAAATGGGTGATTTCCCTCTCTCTCTTCACATCCTTAGGGAAAATCTGATTTTGGAAACCACTGTACTTTGAGGTTTTCTTACTCTACTTTTTTTTTTTTTTTTTTAACCATGTCAAATATTTTAGATCAGACTTAGGAAAAAAGACTATGGAATATGCATTTAGCCCAAAGTCATTATTCTTATGGGATAATTCAACTAATAAGACCTTAATTGTATTTCAGGGAATTGTATGCCATTGTAATGTGTCATTTTTGTACCTCACAGCTTGTGCTATTAAAAGATTGCACTTGATACCAAATGATATGGGAGGATGCCAACTGGATTCAGAGAATTTAATCAGATTACTTTGGTGCTGAAATCTCTTCACTGGCTACTTATAAAATTTCCTATTAATTTTAAAGCATTTCTGCTCACTTTTGAAGACTCTAATAGCATTAGCTTGAAACCTCAGAAATGATTAGGGGAAGAAGAGATATTTCATATTAATGTTCTTTCTCTGTTTTCCTCTAGTCATTTTTTCTGAAGTTTCAGCTTACATAACTTTGGGATGCATGTTGAATACATTTTGAAAACACAAAGAACAGATCATTTCAAAGACTACCGTCCACATAGCTGAAAATGTCTGTCTTCACAGATTTGAAAGGCTTGACCCCATCTTCATTTTTTGGCCAGCTATCCCTTTGAATAGCTTTAAAATGTTGAAATTTCTTAGCCTCTTTGCGTGTTTGAATAAAAAGCTCATAGGTGCAAAAGGGTTAAAAATATTAGTTATAAATTCTCTCCCCTCCTCCCCCAATATGTTTATAAAACCAAGCAGTTATTCTCACCTAAGTGGAGGAAAACAACCACTAATCCCAGGTACCACAAATACAGCAAGGAACAAACGACGGGTGCTTAGGAGGAGCTCAACTGAATTTACATTATTGGAAAAAAATTCCTATCAGAAAGGACATCAGATACTGGAATACTTTGCCTAGTGAGGTAATTATGATTCAAACAGTAGATGCATTCAAGGCGAGATTAGACAACCTCTCCGAAAGGGCGCCGCAGGCAATATTGGAGGGGCCATTTGGGGAGGCGCAGGGGCGCGTGGGGCGCGTGGCTCCCCGCTGCCGGTACCTGCTCCCTCGCCTTCCCCTGCTCCCGCGCAGCCTTCGGCGTTTCCAGATCGAGGTGGGCAGGAGGCTGGCTGTGGCCACAAACAATTCATCCCACTGTATTTTGCAGGAAACGCTGTGGGAAGGAGCCGGGGCTGAGATAATAGCATAATAAAAATAAGAAAGCCGATGATATTTTTGACACAGGGCAGACTGATGCACCAAATAAGGCTGTCCAGGGCCTGATTCCCAAGCTTTATTGGGCTTTATTTCTCTGTGAGTGCTGACTGAGTCTGCTTGCTCGCTTCTTATCAGGTGCGGGTGTATCTGGTGCCCATGCTGGTGCCAGTCCTGGCTGGTGGTCACAGCTTCTATTTAACAGAGAAGAGGGAATTTCTGCTATGTTTAAAGAGCTGGCTGGGAAGAAAACTCCCCTGATGGCATATGCCTTATGACAGCACTGGCACATTCATTGGGAAAGTGATGGGCAGCTAATGATGTCAGTGCAGGAAAAAACCCAAACCTTGTTTTTTTTTCTCAAAAGCTCTGGCCTCAGAAGGGGCTGCAGAAACAATCGCAGCCTGTGAAATGAGGGCAGTACTTAAAAAAAAAGAAAAAAGAGGTGGTGGAGGAAAGAGGAGGATATATAAACAGTGCCAGCTGGATGTGAAATCAATTTGGCATTTCAAAATAACAAAAATATTTCTTTTCCATTCATTGGGCCTGTCACGTAACATCAGTGCTGCTGCCACACCGTCCTTCAGCGTTAGCACGCTGGAAAGGAAACGCCAGCAGGGCCCGAGCTGCAGCGTAATAATTCCCACATATTTTGTGATTTGCAGGACTGGCCGTTGCGGAGGGAGCGGTGGGCAGGGCCGTCCCGCCAGCGACGCATGGAGACTCCTGCCGCGCTGCCCTGCCCTCCGGCCGCTGTCACGGCATGGTTTCCTCCACTCTCCATCACATACCTCCACGCCCAGGAAACCCCTACGCGTTCAGCTGCTCGGACACCCCCCTGTGCTGCTGGTGCACACCTGAGACTTGCTTTTGGATAGCTGTCTTGCCTTTCCCAGCAGCAAGACACACCAAAGCAGCGTGTCACTTCGATAAACTAAAGGCACTTACTAAGGGGAGGCTCCAGACCTACTCAGCGACAGCGGGATGCCGGGCAGGAAGGGAGGCCCTAGAAGAACTGGGAAAAACAGAGTTCCCGATATGTTGCTATAAAGAGAGAGGTGCTGAAAATCTAGCTGAGTTAGACTTTGCAAAGACAGCAAGCAGCTGAATCCTTTCATTGGCATAAATAAAAAGAGAAAAATAAGATGTGAGTAAGGAGGTAATAAGGAAGGGAGTAGGTACTAGAGATAGGCTAGATATTACATCAAGCTAAAAGAACACCATAATTCATAAGATGTTAGACTACTGGGGATAACACCAGGAAGGCTGATAGGAATTAAGACATGGAAATTCAAAGGACCACATCAGCAAAATAATGTGGTCAATGCCCTTCAGCAGGTAGACAAGATCATCTACATCCCAGAATGCCTGAAGATTCAGTCACTACAGTACATGAAATCATTAATCCAGCAGCAACTACTTTTTTTTTTTTTTTTTCTTCTTATAAACCTATCTGGTCATAGGTGCTAACCTGGCTTTAAAAAATGGGAAATGCATTCCTATCAGGTTGACTACTCTGACTTTCATGTTAGGAAAGTCCTAGAACAAAATCTGAGGATCAAATAAAAATGAAAATAGTGTCCAGGGGAAAAAAAAAACCTGTGAAATATAGACTAGATTTAGCAGAAGTAGCTCAAGTCAGCCTAGTCTGATTCTTTTCTTTGATAGATATCTGATTTTCCAGACAAGAGAGATGAAATAGATATGATCTAGCTGAATAATCTAGTGGAGGTGGGCAGTGGTGTAAGAATGATGAGATGGGTAAAGGTTTGGCTCGAGGTGAGAAACAGCTTTTGTACTTTAGGGAAGCATCAAGCTAGAGGGAACTTACCAGTGGAATTCCTTAAAGACTGACCTTGGGACTGATTTTGTTAAATACTTACTTGAACGTTTTTGGCGCAGATGATGGGAGCATCCTGATGAACTGTGTTCTAATGTACTGTCCTGCAGAGTAGGATTAGAGCAGTTTTCGGGAAGAACCAGATGAGTCTGAGACGTGGGGTGATGCTTGTGAGGTGAAATGGGGTGGTACAGAATTGCCAAGGGATACACAAAGGAAAATTTGTGCTATCCTCTGGGAAAATTGTCCCTTGAAAAACATCCAGGCTAGAGAGATCTGAGTGTGGGGCTTGACTGCAAGGTGACTATGGACCATGAATGTGAGGAGGTGATGAAAAATGTAAAACATCCCTAACAGGCATGAAAGCTAGCATGGAGGAAGGAAGTATGATTAGCGGCATTCACAGCACCAGTGAGCCCTGACCTATACAATTCCAATTACTCACTTTCAAGAAAGATAAATTTTAATGAGATCAAGTGCAGATAAGGCTACAAGACTGGGCAAAGGGGAAAGAACAGCCCCACTCATAAAAAATGAATAAAAAGCTTTGGCTTGTTTTGCTTAGCCAGACTAAGGCTGGGAGGTGCTCTGGTTGATGTCTATCAAAATAATGCAGATAATCCCAAGGAAGGGATAAGAACCATTTAAGCTGGGGGAGATGGCTGACGCAAAAGCAAAGGGGTATGAACTGGCCACTAATAGCTGAGGCTGGAAACCAGAGGATGTTTCCAGCTTCAGAGCAGCAAGGCTCTGGGGCAGCCTTTGGACGGAGGCAAACACCCTGCTGGCTTGAAGACGGTGTTTAGCGAGGGTGAGAAGGAGCTGTAAGAAAAGGGGCAAGACTTGAGGTTATGTGAATTTAATTCCCACCCTCGCTTCTTCTGTTTGACAAGCTGGTAATCCTGTGAGGTGCCCACCATGGACTCTGTTTGGTCTGTGCTGTTTCAATGTTTGTCTCATTTGCAGCAGAAAAAAACAAACCTGGGGAATGGGAATTAAAGTCTGAGGAGAAGCAGGGGAAGAGGGCCCCCCACACTGCGGGGGCCGGTCTGCCTCCCAGTTCCCACAGACTATTCTTCAGCCCCTGTCCTTTCACACTCTGGACATCATTGCGAACGAAAGCTAAATAACTCCTAGCCTGTTTCATAACACCAAAACCAGCCTCTGTAAGAGGTGAGACGCTTCCTTTTCTTCGCTCAAAACATCATGAACTTTCAAACTTGGCAAGGCTCTTTTGAGTTCGATCTAATAATAAGCTCCAACCTCCTATCACACAAAAGGAATGAGCCTGAACTTGCCTGAACTTGCCTCGGGGAGCTGGGCTCCAAAGCGCTGTCATTCCCTCAAAAGCCCTTCTCTTCTCTGCAAGGACAGGATGTTGCTGTACCAGGGCATCCTTGCTATTTGCTCAGCCTCCCTTCCTCGTGATGAAAACCCTCTATAGCGACTCTGGAGGTCCTCCTGCAGCTCCGCTTTGGGCATACAACGCGCTGCCCAACTAATCCCCGCTCTTTTCTATGAGTGATTTATGGATGCTCCAAGGACATTGAGACTCAGCACATTCTCTGTTTTCCAAATGTTGGTGCAATGAGCATGGTACTTTTCCTGCCAGTGGGAACCTGAAAGACCTGATGGGCTTTTCTGGCAGGACTCATTGCTAGTGAAAGGGCCGCCAAGCCGCCTGTGGAGCAAGAGGAAGCACAAATGCGCGTTTGCTTTGACTTCCACTGGGAACCACGGAAAAAATATTTTGACTTGATTTTACAGTTCAGTTTCTTGTTAGCACAATGTGAGTGCTCGGCCAGTGATTAGAAATGCCCTTGCTTAATTTGCATCATCTGCTCGGTTCCCGTTCAGTTATTAGGCACAATTGACATTGGAAGAACAAAAAAACAACAACTGCATTGAAGAGTGAGTGAAATACTTCTTCTTTTCTCGTCAAAATTTTCCTGAGGTATCAGTTCCTTTTTAAAAAGAGAATTGTCTTATGTCGTCATTGAAGTATTTATTCTGGGAGGGAGGAGGGGAGTTTGTAATGTTTGTTCTAGGTATCTAAATTAAATGACTAACTTAAGCACATAATCTCCCTAGGCTGCCTATAAAAACCGATGGAGAGGGTAGGGCTCCTTTAGTGAGCAGTTCAAAGGCTCCTGCTTAAGTGAGCAGTATTTATTACCATGCTGTGCAATATAACAGGTGTTTAAGGCTACATTTTAATTTTATCTTCTTGCATGTTCTTATTCCCCAGGATGATGTGAAAAGTACAAGAAACTCTGCTGAATATCTTTATTTGTTATCAGCTGTCTTCCTGTATTTCACTGTGCAAGTCACAAAATTACTAAAGCACAAGGGGATGACATAGCTGACTTCATTTCTCCCCTCCTGAAAATCCCTTCCCCCAGTATAAAAACACATATGGCCCTCAGATGCTGACTCCGAAGCCTAGAAATTTTACCTACGCAGGAGTGGAGGTGGTCACTGGAAACCCATCCCTTATATTTGGAGATGGGAAGTATATCTGGACTCATATGGGCCTGATCCAAATCCTGTAGAAGATGGGAAGCCCTTAATTTAGGAACTGTCAAACTAAATTATTCCCAAAATAATAATAAATTATTCATCTAGCACCCTCTTTGCAGTGGGGCCACCAACAGAGGCTTCTGGTGAAAGGTGGAACGAGTTTGCAGTAGGCAGGCTGCGACATTTGATCACATCCTATTCCTCTGCAGATAGAAACTGGCTTAAGCCAGGTCTATCACGTTAATGTTAGTTTCCCTTCTATATGTTATCTTAGCATTAACTATTAAAAATGTAGGTTTTCTTGCTACCTGTATAAATGGGGATAAGTTGTAGCTACAGTACATCTCACCTTTAGAGAGGCAGTGTTTTTATAAGCAAAATAGGGGAAAAAGATTTAGAGGAAATACTGTGAGTACTCAGTTATCAGGTGCTCCCTGTCAAACTGGAAAGATTTACTGAGCTGGTTCCCTAGGGATCTGGCCTGGGTTCAGGACTATTCAGTATTTCCATTAATAACTTGGATGAAGCGGTAGAGAGCACCTCTATTAGAGTTTCAGCTAACAGCAAGAACATCGGGGAGGAGAGGGTTAGAGCTCAAAAAGTTCTCAATAATTTGAGGAATAGTCTGGAAGAAAACAGCTTCAGATGCAATTTAGCGAAGACAAGTGCAAAACTGCACTGACATTAGAATAATCAGCTGCCCAGGTGCAGGATGGGGCAGCCCAGCCAGGTGGCAGCTCCGCAACGAAGGGCCTGGAGATCATCATGGATGATGGAGCAATGACACAGCTGTGAAAGGCAGAAATGTCAGACTGCACTGTACAAATGGGAAGGTCCTACTGAGGGGCAGTCCCTTCAGCTGGGTCACTAGGACCAGTTTCTGGCATTACACATCAGGAAAGATGTGGAAACCATCCCTAGGAGCATGACATTGCAGAGAAGTCTAGAAAATAGCACCTATGAGGAAAGAACGAAAGCCTGGGGGAGGGAAGGCTGAAAGGAGACACGATAACAATCTTCAAGTGCACTTAGTCTGCCAAAAAGAGGAAGGTGATGAACTATTCTGTGTCCAGAAATTATCCTCTGTGGTTTAACCATGATTTTCTGTGGTTAAGAAAAAAAAAAGAGAGAGGGAGAGAGAAACTGAGATGGTAGATAAGCTGACTTTACTGTTTTACTTATGAAGCGCCTTAGGGCATAAAGCACATGATCAAACATAGTCACATTACTGCAGCTTAATGAGTTATTGCCTGTTGGCCGAACCATACTAATTAACCATGTGCGTGCTCTTAGCCTGCCTCAACTGCCAGATAAAATGGGCTCACTCAAATACTTGTGTTTTACTTCACAGACGAGGCAGGCTGAAAGCTTGCATAAGATCAGTGATTACAGCTCAGCTGATGGGAGGTAACTTCTAAGGTGCGGAAACTTGACTGCTTTTGGTTGTGTGCTGTATCCTTAGTGCTCAGCAGTAACAGTGATGTTCTTATAGCTGGGTATAAAAAAAAGAGAGGTGGTAAGGGAGGAGGAACAGAAAAGAGACCTAAATATGTAAAGCATGTTAATTGCACAGGCTCATATCAATGGGAAAGTGGTTCCATATAAGTATTTTGGAAATGTAGCAATGCTGAGTTTTATAAAAGATTTCACTGTTCTTTGGAAAGGCTTGTAGTATGGTAATTTCAAAATTGCAGCATGAGGACTCTACAGAATGCTGCCCAATCTCCTGCATTTTTCTCACAGCAGCACACACGCTTGCTTTAAGTCTCTCCTTGGTTTTTAGAGTTTTCCAGCAATTTATTCTGTTTGAGTCATATCCTTATGCTCCTCTCCAATTGTTGCTCTCAGTCGGCAGCAGTGGCTGTTGTGGTTTCTCCTTTCCATGAACCTTCTTCTCCCTTTCACTGTGATGAATAGTAGCTGTCAGAGTGGAGCCTTCCTTGTAGGGGTAAGTACAGGGTAGACACTGCTCCAGGTTGCTTTTGATGTGCTTTTTTATTCCTTCCTTCTTTTTTTTTTCCTTCGTGGTTGTTTTTCCACTGTTATCACCGGTTTCAAATTATACTGCTAAGGATGAACATAAGGGTTTCACAATATTCAGGGAAGTTTTTTGTTTGCAGCATTATTTATGTTCTGGATGCTGTATGTTGTTGTCCCTTTTGAAGCAACTTATTCCTTTGCTTATAATACGCCATTTAGGGAGGGAGCAGATTTGGCAGATTTGCTTAGCAAACAAGAAGAGAAGTCCTTGAGAAGCCCTACGTAAAATAGAAGCAGAGACTTCTAGTTTGTCAGTAATGGGGAAACACCAGTACCTGTTTCTAAGATGAATTGAAAGTTTTGTCACTGTTTTATAGAATCACATAAAATAGCCCGGAAAGGACCTCAAGAAATTATCTCGTACATTTTCCTCCTTAGGGCAGGATCAAAAACATCACCGTCCTTCCTGTCTGGTGTTTGTCTGACCTGTTGCCCTGCCGTGGTGCACACTCCATGGTCTCCCTGGACAATCTTTCCCAATACTTTCCTATCTTTAACGATCCCATCTGGTCCAAAATGCATAACTTCTGACAAGTTACATACAGTTCAGCCTAAACCAGCCAAACTGCATTCATTTGCTGATGTGAACCTTTCAATTTTCTGTAGGGAAGAGAAATGCTAGAAAACTACATAGAGATGGCTTGATAGCATAAATATTTTGTAATCTAAATTACTCTAACCTTGATTGTTTGCTCTTCAGGACAGAGGTTTTTGCACTGGGAGAGAATCTACAACATACCAGAAGCTACAAGCCACATTAGTAATGTATATACTGCATTTCTTAAGCATCTGCAGTATGGAAACAAGTCTTCAGTCGCCTTGTAGATTATTCAGTCATTGGTTTCATAGCTGTGCCCTGTGTATGTGGAAGGAGCAATGATATACCTATTCAATGGTAGGCTTCCTTGCTTCCCCAGATGTATTCTCTAGAATGAGGACGTGTGATTTAGTTGAAGCTGAAATTTAGTCTGGGTCTAGGGAGTCTCTCTCTCCTCCAGCAAGAAAATACTTGGCATCTGCATGAAGTTCATATCCAGATGTGGATCTGCAGTGGGGGAAAGTCTGTGGCTGATCAGAGCTGGGGTTTGTCCTAGGCTTATCCCTGCTTTTACTTCATAGATGTTTTATCTTAAAACAGTACTCTCTGCAGAGCTCTATCAGTATTGCTAATACCCTTCCAGTATTACCAAGGAAATATCAGACAATAACTACTCCATGGAGATTAGTGAAATAGTCAATACAAAAGGAACTTGAGAATTGCTGAGCAGACCATATTTCCACTTATGTGAGAACAACTGCACATCTGCAGGTAACTGAAAATTGTGATGACAGTACAAATCTCTGGTGTCTTTCAGCAAATATTTTTTGTCAGTTCCCTAGTACAGAAAGCTAGATTAAAAAATAAAAAAGTCTCCCCTGTGTACAGAAAGAACTGTATGCAGCTTGAAATTGAGGGTGTGCTCTGAAAAAATTGATTGAACTCAGAGATCCTCTTAAAATAGTTAAAATAAAGTCCATTTTTATACAATGAGTAGTTCACTTCTGGGATTTGTTCCCACAGGAGGTTATGGATGGAGATAACATCAGCTAGTTCAAGAAGTGGGTAGACAACTTCATGGACAGCAAGCCCAGAAAGGGATGCTAAAGGGAATAGGAAGGTTGTACTCACTAACTTCCTTATGTAGCATGCCCTACCACTACTACCAGAGACAGGATAGTGAGCGAGGTGGACCATCCGCCTGGCCCCTGTAGGGCAAGTCCTCTTTATTATGAACTGCATCTCCTTCCCACCCAGTCTGTCCTGTCCATGACTCTGAAGCCAAATCTATGTACCGCAGATGCAGAAGGAAGGATTTTTCGCTGGACTTGCATGGCCAGCACAGCTGCAAAAGGTGAGGACTGGGCACTATGGGAAAACGGCCAGTTGGGGTTATTGGGATAAACGATACTAGATCTGGATCTACATTAAGGGTACTTAGATCTGCTAACATCACGGTCCAATGACTTAGTTATGGAGAAAGATTGGTGATAACAAAACCAAGCCTGGGAACACCTGTCTATTCCTCAAAACATGCTGAGGTTTGCATCTGTATTCCTCATTAGCTGTTCAAGAAGAGGAGAGAAGAGGCAGATTATCAGACATACAGCTTGTCTATTTTTGTTTTCACTACATTTTGCAAGGACTGGAAATGCGATGCATTTTCCAGAGCTCACAGCATCAAGTAATTCTTGGTAGTGTCACAAATAACATTGTTTCAGGTCTGTGAGAGATTTACAGACAAAAGTCAAAGACCCTTGAAATCCATATCACTAATTCTGCTTCTCAAGCTGAAGGCAAATCTCCAACAGCTGTCAGAGGCTGTGCTTTTTTTATACCCCCTCTAGCCGGGAGGAGGCAAGACCATCATAATTAGCTGCTAATTGACAAGCCTGCATCTGAAGAGCACAATTTCAGAGAACAAAGAGTCGCAGAGGCCCGTTTCCAGGGCTAATTGGAATTAATTCACAGCTATAAGTAGAAGGGTTCCCACAGTCCTGGGACTCTCTCTTGCCGTCTCCTAAAACACTAGTCTAAACATAGGCATACCAATCAGGGAAGGCTCAGCGTGACTTGTATGGCTCTTGTGCAATACAGAAATAGCACTGCTTGTTAAAGAAGAGTCTGATTTTCATTTCTTTGCAACGCTGGGCTATGTCTCCTTTCTGCTGTCTCTGATAGCTTCAATCAGGTCTGAAGCCTTCCCTGTTGCTGGGGGGCTTCACAGTGTTATGGGTAAACGCGACAAATTGACAACCACTCGGGCCGGGTTGCATAAATTCCAATTTAATAGAATAATTGAGCAAGTCACAAGTAAGCAAAACAGCGCTGGGCGGCCGGGGAGTCTCCTGCTCCACCAACGGCGCGCGCAATCCCCCGCTCACAGTCCCCTTATATGCCTGTAACTTCTGTGGTTGCGCCGGCTGTTGCTGGGGGGGGTCGGGATGAAAGCTGGGGTCTTCCTCTGCGTTGTACGTGGTGCCTTTCAGGTCACGCGCATACATTTCACAATACAATATCGTTCTGCTGGCTCAGTACAATCATTGTGGTGATAGCCGGTACTTAGCGCCTAGTTTCATGATAAAATCACTTCACGAGTTGATGTAACAAATTATTACCTATCACAATCCCCCCTTTTTGTTTTGGTCCTTTTTAATTTGTTCATCAAATCGAACAACAGCCTCCTGTGCCAGGAGGAGCATAGGGTTATGCTTACTCTCATCTTCATTCAGTTGTTCATATTGACTTCTTATCAACAGTAGGTGGGCAGCTTCGAGTCTGCTTTTAGCTAAGTTAATTATTCTATTTACTATACATGGTCCAAAGGTCAACACAAGTACTAATAAAGCCAATGGACCCGCGATTGTAGACAATAGGGTTGTTAGCCAGGGAGAATGACTGAACCATGATTCATACCACCCTTGCTGGGCTTCTCTTTCCTTTTTACGTCTTTCAAGGCCTTCTCTCAGTTTCGCCATAGTATCCCTGACAACTCCTGTATGATCTGCATAAAAGCAACATTCTTCTCCTAGGGCTGCACACAATCCTCCCTGTTGTAAAAATAAAAGGTCCATCCCTCTTCTGTTCTGTAACACCACTTCTGATAGTGATGTTAACGACTTTTCTAAGGCGGTGATGGATTTTTCTATTTGTTCTAAGTCCTCGTCCACAGCTGCCCGTAGGGTGCTAAGGCTCTGCTGTTGTATCACTAAGGAGGAAATTCTGGTTCCCGCTCCCACTGCCCCGAGGCCCAGTAAGGTGGCTATAGTAATCGCGGTGATTGGTTCCCTCTTTACTCGGACCGGATGAGGGGTGTCCCAATGATCGTACATCACTTTTTCCGGATGGTACAAGATCCTGGGGACTACTTCTACTTGTATACAATATTCTCGGGACTCATTAAGCACCCTTAAGGAGACACAAGGAGTCAGGCCGGTTTTTGAGCATATCCATCTAGTTCCTTTGGTGGGAATAGCCCATCCATTTTTAGGGATGTGGTTTTGCAATGATATAGATCCACACAGCTTTTTCTTTGATTTTGGCACTTTGCCAATACACATTCCTATTCCTGTAACTTGCTCCATAGTCAATCCCTTCTTCTTATCTTCCCATTGACACTGTGAAGCTGGATCATTGCTTAAGGTATATGTCATATTTACTCCTATTGCTTCATAAAAAGGGGGTCTTATGTCGTAGCATAACCAGCAATGGGTAGTTATACTAGGGGTTGTAGCATTTAATACTTTGTAGGTTGCTTGCACAACCTTCCACAGAGGATTGTCTATCCTCTCTGTGGCTTTACTTTCTGAGATTACAACAGTATCTTTCGAGGTGGGGTGATTCATAGGAATACTCGTCGAATTCATGATCGCACCCGTTGGTTTGATTCTTGATTCTACTCCCTTAACAACTAAATTCGGCCCTATTGCTTGAGGAGTAGGTCGCACACTTTCTTTCTTTATGAAAATTAATCCACCCCTATCGGTCCCGGTCTCCCAGTACCGGACTCCCCAGGTCTTTCCCAAGAACCATCCCGGATCTTCCGGACGGGTGATATTTATCATTAAATATTTACAAGTTCCCGGGGGGTATAGTGGGGACTTCCCCGATACCCCAGCTGGAAATCCTCTTTAGGGGGGATACACCCAGAAGGCCCCCATTTTACTGATAAAAACTTATCTGATCCTGCTCCTGGAGTCCAATCAGAGGCTATAGTTTCACATCCCCAATAAGCACAATAATAAGAGTTTACAGTATCCTTGCCCAGGATTAGAACTAGGACAAAAGTAAAACCCCATATGATCTAGACATGGTTCAATAGGCACCAACTCACATAAAGTAGCTGTGAATGTAGGACTCCTGGGTACACTTCGTACTTGGATCACTGTTTGATCCTCCCACCTTATTAATGACCACTTAAGGGGTTGGTGTATATTATGTTCCCCCTTTGATTCGTCTTCCTAATAAGCCTAGCACAATCATCTTCCAGAGGAGTAGTGGACCCATGGCTGGGCTAACGGATATTTTACGAACCCTTAATGCCTTGGAGGGGCGATCCGTGATGCCAAGTGTCTCTGGGACTTTAAAGAGTCTGGGCCTTACAATTTTGGGTATCCCTGCTTAGGAGGTGGCTTGTCGGCCTCGATCCCCACAGTTTCTATACGTCTCTGTCTCCTCTGCCTACTCTTTTGCTCAGAGCAGCAGGGTGTACCGTCTTCTCGACAGCAGCCGTATTCTTCAGGGGAACCTCCTGTATGAGCTTTTTGGATTTTTAAAGGCTTCCCAGTTCTCCAGAGTGACACTCAACATACGGCACGGTCCACTACGATTGGTGTTTTCAATTTTGGCCTTATGTGATCGGGGTGGTTGGCGTAGGTACAACCTTTCTCTGGTTGTACCCCTTTAGCAAAAGCTTCCCACCATTCCACCGATCTTTTCTTGAGATCCCTTTTTAATGTCAAATGGGTCAATTTGCCATAACAAAGGCGACAACTGCCGCTAGGGAGGTACCCGTGCTACCAATGAGTCCACTACTTCTCTTTACAAATCCTATATTCATAACACACAAAGGGATAACAAATACAATGTGAGGTTTTACAAAATGTGGTCTTACTTATCGAGGTTTCTAGGTTTCTTCTTAAAGGTTACTTTTAAATTGTCCGGGTTTCCAAAGGCTTCCCACGATGATTCTGAGATCGGCCCTTTAATTCTGCTGGCATGTGTCCATCCTCGCTCTGCGGTGCGAATAGCAATGTCTGTGGTAAGCAAGACAAGGAAAGGTCCCTCCCAGCGGGGAGTCAAGGATGAGTCTTTCCAGGTTTTAATTAAAACCTTGTCTCCAGGGTTAACTCGGTGAATGGCTACATCTAATGGAGGTCTCTGTACTATTAGTCCTTTCTTTATCAATTCTTGTCTTCTCTTCATAAGCTCTGTAATATATTTCTGTAATAATCTCTCTTCTGCTTTAGGATGTTCTTTTGGTATTTCTAAATCATATGGCATCCCATATAACATTTCAAAAGGGGAGACTCCTGCGTCAGTTCTGGGCTGAGTTCGTATATTCAACAAGGCTAAGGGTAAACACTTGATCCAATTCATCTGGGTTTCCATCATTAGCTTCGTTAACTGTTTTTTTATTTCCCCATTCATCCTTTCTACCTTTCCCGAACTTTGAGGATGCCAAGGAGTGTGATGCTCCCACTTGATCCCTAAAGGATCTAATGTTTCTTTAATGACTTTGGATGTGGCCCCCTGTCTGAGTCTATGACCAATACATTCCCATACCGGGGTATGATGTTTTCTAGCAATATCTTGGCTACTGATTTCGCAGTAGCTCGGGCTACGGGAAAGGCTTCTATAAAGTAAGTTAAATGATCTACTATAACTAATAGGTATTTATACCTGCCCACTTTCGGGAGTTCTGTAAAGTCAACCTGTATTTTCTCAAATGGCCTCTTGGCTATTGATCGTCCCCCTGGGACTTTTTCACTGAGGTGCTGCTTGTTAACCTTCTGACAGGTCAAACATTCTCCCACTAGTCTTTTTGCTATGTCATATATTCCAATGCACATATACTTGGTTCCAAACTGG
Organism: Apteryx mantelli; assembly: GCF_036417845.1. Classification (NCBI taxonomy): domain Eukaryota; kingdom Metazoa; phylum Chordata; class Aves; order Apterygiformes; family Apterygidae; genus Apteryx; species Apteryx mantelli. Next base: position 34,442,146 of record NC_089978.1, read on the forward strand.
TCTACTAATGCTTGCACTCCCCAATGAGTCTGTCGGTGGAATTCTTTCATGATTCTCCAAGCCACACCTTTGGATACAATTTCTCTATCATCGGGCAACACCCATTTACCTACTTTTTCTAGGGCTCCTATCTGTTGTAATTTATCTGTTTCCTGTTTAGTAAAACTCATCCTGGTATCTAGCTTATCTTGGCCCTCCTTTCCTTCAGACAATAGGTGTAAAGCTGCCTTTTTTGCCTCTTCATCTGCTAGATTATTTCCCCTTATGTGGTAAGATGTGCCCTTTTGATGGCCCCTAAGTGTACTACCGCGATTCTCCGAGGTCCCCTCAGAGCTTCTAAAGTTTTTCTAATTAATTTTTCGTGCACTAAATTCTTCCCTTGCGAATTAATCAGTCCTCTTTCTTCCCATATTTTCCCAAATGTATGTACTACTCCATAAGCGTATTTAGAGTCGGTGTATATAGTCCCTATTTTGCCTTTTAAAATTTCTAAGGCTCTAAAAACCGCATACAATTCACAAGCCTGGGCCGACCAAGTTTTGTCTAGGGGCCCTGATTCTATTAACTAACCATCATATCTCGGCCCAGTAAATTATATTCAGCTTCGGGAACTAATAAAAAGGATCCCACACTTAATCGAGAGTCTGATTCTATTTTCACATTTTTAATTACTGGGACCTTAAAGGGTTCTCCTTTAGCTCCTATCACTTGTAGTTTCTCTGGGGATGGTTTACACCCCCAGGGTACCGTTTGGACAGTAGATCTTTCTGCCCCAGAATCCACAAGGAATTCTACTTCTTGTCGCTGGGGACCCAATTTCAATTTTATCAAGGGCTCGGTTCCTTTATGAGTCCCCAGCAGATAGAGCCCCTGACCCCCCTAATCTTCTTGGAACATTTGCTCATCCTGCATTCGCTTCCTGCAATTCCTCTTCAGATGCCCTTTCTTCTGGCAATAAAACACTCAACCTGCCTCAAGTCCCTCATCACGACTTCTCTGGGTTGTCCTTCTTGGTGAGGTGGCTTTCTTTTAGGTCCGTTATACGACCTAGGAGGTTGCGCCTGGATCCCTCTCTGTCCTTCTCGGACTGCTGCCACCAGAATCTTTGCCTGCCGCCGATGAGTTTCCTCTTCCCTTCGCACATGCACTTTCTGAGCTTCCCTCAGCAATTCATCCAGTCCTCTATCTTGCCAATCATCTAACTTCTCTAACTTCCTTCTGATATCTGGAAAGGCCTTTGCTACAAACTGTGTTTTCAATAGAGCCTGTCCCACAGGGGTACTGGGGTCTACCCTGGAATAAAGTTGCAGGTTTTTCCTAAGTCTCTCAAGGCATTCTGTTGGTGTCTCATCCCTTTTTGTTGTTCCATGAAGGCCTTATTAATATTTTGCCCCCTGGGAACAGATTCCCTGATTCCCTGAACTATTATGGTTCCTAGATCGGACATATGTGTCCGATGCTCAGCATTCTGATTGTCCCCGTCCGGCCGTTGGGTGGGCCATTTGATATCTGCTGTGGGACCTTGTTGGTGCTGTTGATCCCAAATCCGCATCCCAGCCCTACGGATCATTTCCCTTTCTTCCACTGTAAATAATATGCTTAAGATGGATTGTAATTCCTCCCATGTATAAAGGCTAGGTCCCAAAAACTGATCTAGTTTTTCAGCCACCCCTAAAGGGTCTTCTAATAAATTCCCCATTTCCTTCTTAAAATCCCGTACATCCCCTGAACTCAGGGGCACGGACACAAAACCCATCCCTGGTTGCGGTCCTCCCATGGGGAGTTCTTGCAAGGGGTACAGCTGATCAGGTCGCCCACCTCCCCTCGTTTGACTCCTCGTGACCCTTCGGGTTTCTTCTGGGGAACTAGGAGGGTCTAGATCCCAGTCCGGGGTTGTTGGGGGGGGGCTATGAGGAGGGGCTGGTATTGGGTTTTGAGCTGGAGCTGAGGGAATATAGGGGGGAGGAGAAACGGGAAGTTCCTCCAATATTTTGCTTTTCTTCCTCGAACCCTTCTCTTTCAGGGTAAATATCATGGTCCGAGTATCTGGTCTTATTCATAAACTAGCATACTCACTTTCTTCTAAACTAAAGGGCTCCTTTGAATTCACATATATATTTGGGGCCTGACATATCCAATTTTCAAAAGACCCGTATATTGGCCAATAAAGGGGGTCTCTTCTAATCTGCTTCCCACCCCATACTTGCATGCAGTAATGTACCATTTTCTCTCGACTTTTGCCTTTTCAGGAGGGCCAATCGTTCCAATACTTAATCATTAATCCTAAAGGGCTATCGACTGTAAAGCCCTTTATGGGATCAGAAGACTTGCTCTTTTTCTGTCCCATCTTCCGGAGCACACACACACACGCTCAATCGCTCCCCTAGGTCGTGGCCCACGCCCTCGCGGACAATGGGAACCGCACTACTGTAGGGTCCGCTCTTGCTTCGTCCCTTGGGGACGTCTCACTTAGACGTGCTCCGGGGATCCCACCCCAACCGAACGGAACCACTTACCAATACTTTACTCAATCCTGAGTCTTCGTTCGGATCTTCGTGCACAAAGTTTACGGGATACTGCAGTTCTTTTGCTTACTTGTCCTGATTTAGGGTTCGGAAATACAGGTTCTGGTAGGGGAACTACCCACTCAGGGGCCATCCGAAGACGGGATGGGGCGCCTCCCCTGAGTCAGAGTCCTGAAACCAGGGAAGCCTGTATCCGAGTCACGGCACCAAATTGTTATGGGTAAATGCGACAAATTGACAACCACTCGGGCCGGGTTGCATAAATTCCAATTTAATAGAATAATTGAGCAAGTCACAAGTAAGCAAAACAGCGCTGGGCGGCCGGGGAGTCTCCTGCTCCACCAACGGTGCGCGCAATCCCCCGCTCACAGTCCCCTTATATGCCTGTAACTTCTGTGGTTGCGCCGGCTGTTGCTGGGGGGGGTCGGGATGAAAGCTGGGGTCTTCCTCTGCGTTGTGCGTGGTGCCCTTCAGGTCAACGCGCATACATTTCACAATACAATATCGTTCTGCTGGCTCAGTACAATCATTGTGGTGATAGCCGGTACTTAGCGCCTAGTTTCATGATAAAATCACTTCACGAGTTGATGTAACAAATTATTACCTATCACAACAGCATTCTTGCACCTGGGGATTCCAGTGCCACAGTCCTCACCCAGGCTTATGGCCAGTGCTCAAACAGCTGTGTTACCCAGCCTTCTTCCCTTTTGAGAGTCTGTGCAGTAACAAATAAAGTGGCAACCTCATCATATTTTTACTACTGCTGGAACAGAGCTTTTAGAGAAAACAGATCTACAAGAAACAGGCCACACCGTCTATTACACCCAAAGGCCTGCTGAAGATGACCCAGGCAGGACTAACACCAGGCACCTCTGTGAGCTGCTGGAGTCCATCTGCTTTTCTTCCAACAAGTCTCCAACGGCTGTTGTCTCACCTGAACTGGGGCTCCACCATAGTCCCCAGTAGGCCTTCAGATGGTGAGGGGACAGGCTGCTTCCTGTCTTGATGCTCTCTTACACGCCTTCAAGAGCTGATTTTATTCTTTATGGCCTGAAGATAAGCCCCCCCCCCAAAAAAAAGGTTTCTGTACAACAAACCTCTCAGTAACATGTCAACCTAAAATATTCTTATCTTATTAAAGATCGCTATGTCTACCTTATTTATGTTTAAGCTCACCTGTCACAGCACCTCCCATTGAGAGCGGACTGAGCCAATGTAAGTGCAGTCTATCAAGGAAAGGAACCAGATTGTTCCCTTATTACGGCCAATATCTTCAAAATGACTCCAACTTTGGTTGTCCAATATAAGATGCTTTTTAAGATGAGCTTAATTTTTTCAGACGGTGTTGAACACCCATCTTTGGAAGACTGCAATTACTTCAAGTTGCTTCAAGCTGGGGACCCACAAAGAGTAAAATGATAATTGATTTGGAAAAATGCAGGGTAACACATTCTCATTAGTGAGATCTTGTTATAGAGGAGGTGGCCCACTGAATTCTGCTATGCTGACCTCACTGTGTAATGACATCTAACAAACCTTAGAAACCTCACAGTTTAATTGTGGGTGTCTGAAGCTGGTGTTCCTACAGTAGACAATAGCTTAATTTACAGGAAGGTCTACACTGATCAGTATTTGTGAGATGCCTCATATATGGTTCCAAATATAGATGCATTTCTATATCTTTAGGTACCCACAACTGAAAATATGGTGTTACCTCTGTGACCACGTGTTTGTGCGCGTGTGAACACCTCATTACTGAAATCAAGTGACTCTGAGCTCCCTGAATACCTTTCAATTTCCTGTTGGAAGAGACTGATTTTCTGAAAAAAGATTTTCCAAAGGATTTTCTGCATACAGACACTCATCTATGTTATTAAGCTGCAAGAAGAATCTTTCTGAATATTTTTCTTATGTGGTTTAGGCACATCCTTCTTTCTGTGCAGTGTATCTTCTATGTTATTACACAATTCCAATATGCTCAGTTTGGTGAATGATGGTATCTTCTGCTGTCCTAAATGAGGCCAGCCTCCCTTGTGTTGGCTTTACAGCTCGCTGCTGAGAGGTGGTCCAGCTGCCAAAATCTGCGTGTGCTTTAAGGCTTCAGCTGGAATAGAACCCAACCATAAGCCCTCTGCTCCTCATTTCTCCTGCTTCAAGGGTCCTTCTGCTTTGACTTGAAAGCCAGGACTTCACATTTTCTTCTGACCTGGAGGACTAGACCTCAATCTTCCCATTGCTTCAGGTCATGTGTTGTCAGGACCCCACTAAAGGTTCATGGATAGCTTGATTCTTCAGGCGCTACATGCTAGGCAAACACTTGGCAGGCAGAGAGATGTTGTGTACAGGGCTGCCAAACACAGCATCGCTCTTTACTTAAGAGATAAACTACAGTCTAAACCAAGCATCCAAAACACAGTGCCTTGCACCTCACACTCCCCTTCGTGCAGCCATAGCGCCTGCCCTGCCTCCCCATACTGCTGCAGGTAGACTGCGACTCATCACTTCTGACTTGGCTTGTGCTGCTACAAATCCAGGTTTCCTCACTACCGGAGCTCCCCCTCACTTCCTGGCAATATATCCCTTGCCAAACATCTGGATTCCCTCTGCTGTCTTTGGTAACCTTACACTGCTGCAGCCCTTTGCAGGCAGACCTGGAGGAGATGGCTTGCCAAGGTCCCAGGTAGTCTGCTGTTGCCAAACAACAGTTTCCTTCCCCTTTAAACATTAAATTCTTGTTGTATTGCCCACAGTCCTACCTTCAGCTGCTGCTTGAAAAACTGAGAAATGGTCACTGTGGGACTGGTGGTTTTCTGTTAGGTCCACTGGCTCATGTTTGTCTGGTTTGTTTGTATCTGCAATGGATTACATTTCCTACATTAACTCAGAAAAGCAGACTGAGGTTGCACAGAAGTCTAATTTTAAAGATTTTAAAGCTATTCTTATCTAACATCTCACTGACCTAGTCTGTAGCAGAACAGATGACTAGGGAACCAACTGCTTGTTCGGCACTGCTTTTCTCCTGACCCTAAATCTCTTCCTCTGCTGAGCATGAAGTTTTGTATCAAATGAAAACTCTTTCTGTGGTTTGTAAAAGTTTATTTAATACCTTTTTTTTTTTTTTTTTCCATTTTGTGCACAAATGAACTGCCTGATTGGGATTAGAAGTGGAACCAGAGATACCAAAATACCATTATGATGGTGCTGGAACTGCTCTGTACCTAAGTGATACCATATGTTGGCCTGATTTGGGGGGTGTTTACTGTGTGACTATATTGGCTCAGTAGGAATCTGTCTGGAAAAACAGTTGGGGACGAAAAGAATAGCTGAAGACAGTCATCTCTGAGCAAACGCTGAAAGAGCTGTTAAGGGGCAATGCCAGAACCATTAGCTTCGATGACTATTTCCAAACTAGCCAACTTACAAAACTGGTTATGATCAGGAAAGGAAGAAGCCTGTTCCAAAACACACTTAGGAGATGTCTTTGCCTCTCATTATTCGGTTTGTAGGCAATGATGATCATTAACAGTAGTGATGGAGCCCAGTCAGGATACTGAATACAACTTTGGCATAAGTTGCGAGATAGGAGACTGGGTTTTGAAACAGGATAGAAATTTAAAGTTTGGAAATGGCTCCAGGTTGTGTGTCTAACCCCCAGCTGTCATAGTAAGAAGTGCCTATAGATTTCAATGTTTGCATGATCCATCTTTCTGTAGGACTCTCAAACTCACTGGGCCCCATCTGGGAACCACAGAATGCCATGACAGAGCTCTCCTTGCCAGCTTCGGCTTAAAAATCAGCTGGGCACAGTTTCATCCTCTGTGAAAGGCATAAATCCGGTGAAGTCCTTATAGTCATGCATCTACAGAGCATGGCCGATACTTCATTTATAGCCTAATGTTCCCCTAAACATTTCTTTTTGATGTTACTTTCATTTACTCCCATTATGAGACTCAAAATGTCCTTCTAGAATCTGAAAGATATTAGATCCAATCCTGCAGATGCCACCCTAACCAGCATGTAAATAAAACAAAGATTCTGTGAATGGGAAGCTCAAGCAGTTGTGGGAAGGTTTAGGGATTAGTGAAAGATGATTCTGTCATTATTTTACTAATTGATAAAAGATGGGCCACTATTATTTTGAATAAGGCTGTTACCACACAAGCCTCAAACAACTGCTTGTGTAATCAAGAAGAACTGCTTCTGGATGTTGAAAATGTTCCTGTGATGTTCCTTCACCCCAAGTACTTTATATGGAGCAAAGTGAGCAAGGTGGTATCTCTGCTTCCTCTTTTTAAGTTTAATTGAAAAAATAATTGAAACTACTTCATTGTCCCTTTTACATTATCTCCCTGAAATGACCAAACTATCTCAGTCAAGAAAAAAAAGTCAGCCTAAGATAGGCAATCTAATCAGAAATGTCATCCCAAACACGTAAGCAAATAACAGGACCTTAGAACAGGGAGTGACCAACTACATTAATAATAGAAAGCTCTATGAGTTCTGCTTATAGATATTGCCTTTTTCTAACCTGCAAGATCATCGGCTGTAGCTGTGCTATCCACTGGACAGACCAGAGGTTTTACTCTGAACTAGTTCAGACACCAGTTTTTAACCAGTGCAAGCCCAAAAGCTTCAGGTGGCTGCAGTGTTATTGTCAGTACACCAAGAACACAGCTCCAAACTGACTTCTGGTAGTACAGAGTTCAGTTCTTGGCTGTCCAAATGCAGCATAGGGTTGGGTCAGTGAAGACAGGACAGAAAGTGAGCTTTTCTTCATTTAATGGAAGTGCACAGGAGGAGAACCACCATTGTCTGATCACAGGAGACTCTCTTGAGTCGCACCTCTTCTATGCCTGAGCTCCTTCCCAGCCCCAGCGTGGCCCCGTAGTGTGCTCTGGGCCAGCATCACTCCTGCCTCTTCAGTCACCACAGCTCAGAAGAGCCGGACCAAAGTTAAACTTCCAGGTGACACCAGAGCAGCTTCCCATCTGATGCTTCTTCATCATCTGAACTTGACATCAGGCAGATTAGTGTTTATAATAGCAAAAGCAGCCAAATAAATTGGGTTGGATTACAAAGAACTCAAGATAGCTTTACAGTGTGTACATAGAAATGTATCTCTATATTTACCCTGAACATCAGCACTTCTGTTGAATATCACTGCATATTTAAACAGAATTTAAAAGAAAACATGTGCAAGGGAGCGACACAGCATATGTAATGTGTGAGTCTCATTCTAATGCAGAGGTCACATTTTAAAGGACAAAAAGAAGGTGCCTGGCAACTCAAAACACTTATCTGTAGATTCAAAGAGGATTTAAAAATAGGATTTAGAAGAAGCTCATCTCTGCAGGGTGTCTGAGTGAATCTTAGCACAGATGTTACTAACTTGGCTTTTCAGGAGCTCCCATGACAAAGCAACTGCTAAACCATGAAGCTCCTCATGGAAGCGTGGCGTGATCATGCGTGCAACAAAATAGGTCCAGTCCCATACAAGCTCTGACCAAATGTGGTCGCACCAGCTTTGGGGGGGGATGTGCAAGGTGAGGATTAGCTCAGCTCATTGAAGCTGAAGTGGTGGCTGTTGGTTTGGAGCTGTAGTAGTGTCTGTCTAGTTGGTGGGCATTAGCATCAGATGGGGGAGAGAGAGAAACTGTCTCCTCTGTGAATCTGAAGTAATCAAGGGCTAGTGCCACCAAAGGGGCTTAGGCATTTGCACCCTATTGCTGAACCCCAGAGAGCACCCAGTCCCTACGTTCCTTGTGCAGTACGGGAGCGAGTTAGACATCACACTGAGTAGGCACCCATGAAGCACGCCTCATGTTCTTTCCAGCTCCACCACATAAATGTCTATATCCTGCCATGACTGGTCTAGATGCCTGTTTCCAGGCCACTCTGGATCATGGTATTTTCCGTTGATTCTGTTGAAGAGATTTCTGGTGGTTCACCAGAGAGGGCTTGATTGAGCATGAACTCAAAGCTGAAGGGCAAGAGTGACCCCCCTGACATAAAACAGGGGAGCACTTGCTGGCTATGTGTAAAATGGACAACCCTCATGTGACCAGGGCTGAAAGCCAGAGGTCTCAGCAAAGTATGGTAGTGCTGATGCAGTTAACAGTCACACTCTCTCTCTGATTAGGGTTTGCCAGGTGGAGCAGCTTCAACAGAAGCAATTAAGATCATCATACTAGGTACTTTGTAGCCTGAGATCAATCATCTCACCATTCAGGTCCCTCTGGACAGGCATGTTTCACATTATGAATTGGTTGCTATAACCCCTGGGCTGCCCACGGTAGGGAACATTGTCACCCCTTCATGTGGCACATCAGCTGCAGAGGGTGTCTTTGAAAGGATGCTCTCAGTGGAGACGGGCCAGAAAATGCCATGTGAGAACTGTGGCTAGACTTTGCCCACAGGCAATGGGTAAGCAGGAGATCAGTGAATCCCAGAATTGGGATTTTGGCATATCTGATGGCATCTAGAGGGACAGTTAGTCACCTAATGCATTTCATGTGTCTTGCCTGAGTTATGCTGCTCTGTAGAAAGGCTAAGGGCTACACTCCTGCTTCCATTTAAGACCCTTTGTAGTTCTGTATTAAATGAGCATAGGAAAGACATGTTAATGGTTGGAGGTTCCTCACCTACTGAATTTAGAGTCACAGCAGGAGTGTTTGACCATGCTTGTGCTTTGGGCCCAACTCAGTCAAAACTATTCTGTTTATGCCATTGTATGGACCCAAGACCACGTCACACCCAGTTTAAGGTGCCTTTTGGGGAAAGGCTCGAGGAAGATTTAGGTCCATGCATGCCAGATGAAAAATGGCCGGCTTTGAACATAAATTACTCTCCTTTTCTCTTTCCAAAAAACAAGTGTGTAAATAAACCAGACCAAATCAAAGGCAGTGGTTTTCATTGCATTATTCTAGCTAGGCCCTCCCTGTCCTTTCCTGCATGTCCATGAGGGAAAAAAAGAGGTCATCTGTTTCTAGTTGTTTTGCAGCTGCTACCAGGCCTGCATGAGAAGTGAAGAGTGATGTGCTGGGGAAACCTGACTCCCACTGCTACAAGGACCTGCAAGGAAAAAAGAACTACCAAATAGGTACAGATGTGCTGAGTGGTAGCAGTGGTGATCTAATAATACTCCACTAAAAATCCAAGGAGAGAATTTGATATCATCCAAGCGGCCAGCATTAATTAGTGAATGAAATTAAGAAAGGGAAGATACAGGCCTTGAAACCAGGAAACATTTATTACGAGTGGAATTTATAATTTCTAATACTGCCCCAGGAGAAGAGCAAAAGCTGGATGACTTCAATAATTTAACACTGGACAAGACAAAGCTCTAGTGGAGGAAAAAGAGTCAATCATCCTGCTCAGAGATGAGGTGAACTGTTGGCCTCGCATCATGTGTCTTTTCCATTCCTGACTTCTGTGACACTAAAAAAAAGCCTAATCCCTGGATTACAGGAGGAATACACTTTAACAAAAAGAAATGCATGGCCCTTCTACTCACCCTCTACTGGCATTTAGTACCAGAAGAGGGATTGGTCTGAATGGCCAGAATTATGCTTCTGGCTGTGTTTAGCAAATGCTACATGGGTTGAGAGGAAAAATGTGTGTAATCTCTTGTTAGACTGTTTTCTCTGTGTTCTGCTTTAAGCCAGGTGCCAAATGGAGGCACTGATGGACACTGAAACCATTCTTGCTTAACAGTGTGTCTGAGAAGCTATTTCTTCCTGTGTCTTTGTAAGAATGGGCTAGTCCCAAGCACAGCACAGCAATTAGGATATTAATAGTCCTATTACTCTGTGCCATCTACTTTGCTTTAAAATTCAGAGTGCAGTTAGCAGAGATTTTTTCATAACAGGAAAAATTACAGAGATGCAGGAAGACTGAGTCAGAACAGAGCTTTAAAATGCATCGAGCAGCCATTTAATTAAAGAAGGGAGCTCTAATATTGTGTTCCAAATGATTACTTATTTATATACTCCTCAGATATAGTGCTATTTTTAAATCAGACTTCGACGAGAAGACAATTCATATTTTTACATGCAGACACTTTTAAAGTTAAATGAGCTGCCAACACAGCCCTGCCCAAGAGGAGTAGGAAAAGAAAAATCTCCATGTCAGTCCTGGTTCCTCACGGCACCACACGTACTAGAGGTCAAAAGATCCACAGGGGTCATGCTGCTTCACTTCCACAGTGTTGCTGGCTTCCCCCACGGCCATCCTACCAAAGTGGTGGATAATTTCTGCGTGTCCAGTGTGTGGTGGAAGACATGGACCAGGAAGCAAAAAGCAGAGCTGCAAATCTTGATACAGGTGTTAAGACCTGAGATTGCTGGGACATGGGTTTGGAGATGTCCTGGGGGCAGATGTCCATGGGTCTGGCAAGGTGGATGGGAAGACACGTAAGCATTCAGGGAGTTTACATGCCTCCCACTACAAAACAAGAGTTTTGAACTTCTAAATTTTGTATTTCTATGTGGTTAGGTGCAGGTAGTACTCTTCTGTTGATGATATCTTTGTTCTGAAAGTGCTGGAAAAAAATCAAAGGCAAACTCCGCATCCAGGTGATGGTTCACTCTTCACTCCCCTGACACTTGCTAAATGCATCAGTGTGGAGTGTGAACCCAGGAAGTTAGCATGGCACCGTTTTATGCTCATTTTGCACTGGTCTGAATAACTACGTAAGTTGCAAGGAAATAAAATGTTGGCTCCACTAAAAGTTTGAGAGGCTTTAGCTTTTCTTAGGAATGGAGCTGAGAAAGGCCTGTGTGGGAAGGAATAAATGTTTTCTGAATTCCCAAATAAATCTTAGCCCAGCTTGAGAGATTCAAAGCCCAGTGTCTTCTTCCAGTCCTTTCCCTAACAAAAGACTGGACCCGAGTGCACTGAAGTCAGAGAAAAAGACTGTCATTGACATCAAAGGACTTTGAATCTGATCCTGTGAAGGACAGCCTCAGCCAGGGACCCAGAAGAAATAATAACATGTGATGTACGTGACCAACTGCCACTAACCAACTACTCTGATTCCAGGCTTTAAATGCTGTAAACAGTGAACTTGCAAACAATTCATGAAATTGTGCCAACTAAATTCAAAGAAAAAAAACCAAGGAAACTGCAATGTGTTTGTGAGTATTCTGTGAACAGAAAAATATGTTATATTTGTGGAATAAATTATTCTATGAGAAGTCATCTCTCAGCTCTGAGTTGCGTGTTAGTTAAGTCAGCTAATCAAATTAAAGCTTCTTTTCCATTGCCAAAGGAAGCTGATGAGTACAAAGACAAGGATGAAACAAGTTTGGTTTTGCTTTTAAAAAAAGACTTGCCAATTACATCTAGTTTCAATAATTCTTGTCTTTCGGATGATCATTTTTACTGCTGTCTAAATGCTTTTATTCCCATATGAATGCTGACAAGCTTTGGTCTGGTTTTATCCATATCAGACACTGCAAAGCTCATCCAGCCTCTTATTTCCTTCTGATTAGATTACTGTAAAGGCCTGCAGCGAAGTTCGCCGGGCTGTGTCTTCTTCCAAGGAATTCCTCCACTGTGAGAGCATCTCACGCAGGAAGAAATCCAGTGCGTGTTATTGTGATTGCATCATGTTTTCACTGGATATAAAGGAAAAGGATGAATTAGAAATGGGAAGTGCCTGGAACAGACCACTGGAGCTAGGATCCAGATTAATCAGAAAATGGAGTAACACTGAGAGCAAGCACTTCTCTAATGTGGTGAGCAATAGCTGCTTGGAGGCAGCACAGTAAAGGAATTAGGGTCAAGCCCAAACCTTCTACTCGCATTTGGTCTTTTCTAGACTTTCATGTTGGGCTGCTTGGAGCTCACAGAGACTGATCTATGCCTCATTTATGAGCCATGTCAGTAAATCAAATGGACCCATTTAATTCTTCCCCGGGAGGATCTGCACTTGCTTACAAGGAGTGGAGTGAAAGTGGGATTGCTTAATGTGCTGGTTCTTCTTACAGGTGGGTTGTTTGGCATAAATGCTGTCAGACTCCGACAAATTCTTGGCCCCGATGAGCAAGCGGCCCTTTCTGTCCAAGCCTCACAAAGTGCTTTACAAACCTGAACAGACACAGTCTCATAAAGACCATTTCACACCAGGAAACTGTAATGCACTAGATGACTTTTTCAAGGTCACACACAAAACTAGCACCGAGTAGATTGTTGCTTGCCTAGATAAGACAACACATCTCCTTGCTTCCCCAGCAAGTCCCTGTCACTGCACATCAATCTTTGGCTCTCTTATGCCTTCAGCTGTACAACTGACTGCTTTAGCTCTCTGCAAGGTTCAAAATCCCGTCTGATATGGTTCTCTTGCTACTGGTGTTATTTATAACTGCTCCTACTTTTGACTGGACTGGGTTTTTTTCAGTATGCTCAGCCTATGATTTTGTTTTAAGTGCTGTGAGGATCTTTTGTGTGGCAGGTGGTGCTCAAAATTAATTGTTTGCCTTGCAATTATATTCTTGTCTTTCAGGTGCATAGGCCCTTCGAAGGTTTAGTCATCAGTTGTTCCAATACAGCTGTCACCTTGTATATGCTTTCAGAGAACACCGCATTTTATTCCTTCTTGCAATCAAGGATTCTTCACTCTTCGGTCCACCTAACAGAAACTATTTTCTGATTGCCAAGGCTTGCACACCAATACCTCCCCCTTTGTTTGTCAAAAAGCTACTGAGTACTGCACTGAGGCTCACTGAAGTTCATGACATCATTTGTTTAAATGTTTTTTTGAAGTTACCATGTCAAATGTGCTTAACATGTGGTGCTGGCTCACTGCAGTGGCACACAGTTTGGATTTCTGCATGCTTTGCCATGCACCTGCCGATCGCATGCAGCAAAAGTGCCTGGAGGGGCCTTTGGAAATGAATCTCTTTGCCTGCCTGTGCAATACTGGGAGATTTCATATTTCCATGAAGCATGGGGATGGCTGCCACACTACAAGGCTAGCACCACTCTCCCAGTTCTCTTGGGATGCCACAGAGAAATGGGAGGAGAGCAGGTCAATCTGAGTTGTGATCTGACCAAGGGCCTTTCTGTATGAAGAAGAAATGCTGCAGCAAACATGTGGCCAGGGACCTTGACTTTGCAATGATACAGGAGCAGATTTATCGGCGGAGGTTAAGCAGGCCTTGCCATTCTTCTCCATTAACACCATCTGGCATGTGGTTGGTGTCACAAGGTGAAGCTCTGCAGCCACCCCCTTTTGCAGTTGTATCCACCTTTGGCGTCTTGCTCGTGTACTTCCTGAAAAAACAGGCTTCAATTCAGTTGCAAATTTAAGTTCTTAGGTTTGGTCTGACTGAGTATGGTGTAAAAACATATGGAAAAAACACATACTGACTCGAAACAGCTCTAAACATGATCCAGGTTGGGTCAGTCCGCCCTTCAGGGACTCTCCTGCAAATCATGGTCTCCCACTTCTCAGCTAATGCACTGTATGATGTTCCCTCACCTTCCCTGTCCTCAGGCTCCTAAGCTTCCAGTACAGCAAGAAATGCTTTTGGTCCTGCACCGACAACCAGAATTTGTTTCCAGCTTCTGGGAACTAGCCAAGGACTTATTCTGCAAAGGGCACCCTGTATCAGACTTGGCGGTCTCCGAGTCTTGGCTCTGCACTGCTCTGGGGTTTGTACTACGAGCTAGCCAAAGGCAGAGAGGAAGTCGGTATATTATTTACATAATTATAGAGCTTAAGATCAGACCTAATAAGGTAAAGAATCATGTACATAAGAATTGTACAAATTAGTTTGTTTGCTGCTTTTTTTGCTTGCACTGTTTAGGAGCTATTTGACTTGTGTCCTGAGATTATGCATGTTGTATTTAACACCGTCTGGGTGAAGTCTCCCTTGGCTTCTGTGTTTGTCTTGTAGCACAATAGGATGGTGGTACCCTCTGAGTCCCTTTGGCTCTATCTACAGAGAAATATGAAGCAACAATCATTTTTCCCTCGTGCCTTCATGGTGCGAAGGAATCGCTGCTTGCCGCTTCTATTCGAAAATATTAAACTGACTTTTAATGATGAACAGACCTTTTACTGACAATAATTAGTAGTCACTTAGCTTTTAGCATTCAGGGCCTCAAAGGCTTAGGAAGCCTTCATTTTTCAAAGTGCCAAACTGGTGCACCTAGCCAGGATAATGCAAGTTAATAACAGAGGTAAGCAGAACTCGGAGTTTTTTTTCATTTTTCAGAGATTTCATTAGGGTTTTGTTGTTTACTGGTTGGCTGTTCTTTCTGAAGTACTCTTTCCTTCACTTTGTTTTGTAAACTTTTCCTCTTAGTCGCTACTTTGAGAATTTATTCCTGCATTGCGTGCATCTGTTCGCGGTTAAGGTGGCTTCCATGGATTTCCTTTAGACTTTCTTTTGCCTTTAACAATGATAAAACTTGCAGAATGTTTTGGGTTCAATAGCTTCAAGGAGCTAATATGCAATTCTCTCACTGCAAGTGAATTTTTCTTGCCTTTCTTTTGCTGAGAGACTGTGTTCTCCATCCTCAGTATACTGCCAAAGGCAGAGTATGTAATTCAGCAGGGCTTTTACCATTTCTTTTCCTGCCTTTGCTTTGCTTTGCTTGAGGGGAAAGGGTTCATTAGTTTTGTAAGAGCTCAAACAAGATAGGTCTCACTCACTGGGGGCAGGTCAGAAGCTATTTTAGCAGCAAAGCTGTAACCATTTGCTTGACTATGGCTGCAGCTTATACAAACTGCTTCAGCTGTGTTGGCACCTTCATTTTATCATGGAGTCATTCGGTCAAAAAAGTGAAATAATTCTGTTCTAGTGACAGAGGGCAGCAAAAAGATTGGATGCCAAAACTCCTCTGCACCTAATACTACGGTTTCCGAGTTCAGTCAGTTCTTCCCCTAAACCAGACCTTTTCCTCAAGCTGTCATCTGCGTAGGTGAGCTTGTAACCAAGAGGAGAGGCCTGTGACCCCACTCAGTGACAGCAATTTTATACTGCTGTAGTTGTGCTGACTAGGAATGACTGCTGATTTCTAGTTCTGTAAATGGAGAATCTGGTCTACAGTAGGTGTGGGAACTTTTCTGGAAAAAAAAACCCTTCCTCAGAAGAAATTGGTTTGAGTTTAGGGATGGGTTTTTAAAGTTTTTTTTTAATTATTATTATTAAACACAGAGGCTTTTGGAAATTTTCCATCACCATAGGCCACAAAGTTGCTTTTTCTTCACATTACTGAAGCAAGCATGAAATCCAAAGAAGGCAATTATTGTCCAGTGACTGCAGCTAATGGCATACACTTTAATAAGCAGTTCTGAATGGAGAATGAGCATAGGCAAATGAGAGAAGGACAAAAACTTAAAAGAATGAGATGATGCCAGCACAGAAGCAAAATCTGAGGTGGAGATCTTCATTTTCAGTAGGCTCTGGTGCTAAAGATCTCATCATTACATACTGAGGTAACCACACGGTATAAAGTGTATCCATGGCTCCTACTGAATTCTGTATGTAATTATCCTAATACCATTCCTATCTCATGGTTTTATAGTGTTTTTACTGGCTGGAAACGGGGGCTAATGAAACCAAGGCCTAAATTGCTCAGGTCACCTCAGAAGTCAGAGACAGTGTAAGAATTTCCCATGCCCTAGGCTACTCGAGTTATCTTTCCTCTCTGTGGCAGAGCTCCTAATCCCTGAGATACAGACTGTGAGTTTTGACATAGGGATTTATGTAGGAAAGCACTTAGGCCGTTTGTGAGTGCTCTGGGAGATCTCAAATCCTATGCGAGTTCCCATGTTAGTGTCTTTGGAGGAGAGAGAGGCCAGACAGTCAAATAGCAAGTAGGGCATTAGAAAAACCTCAGCTTTATGCTCAGGCTCTGCCACAAACTTGCCCTGAGGCTTTGAACAAACCTCTTAACTTCCTGGTTTAGAGCTTTTCATCTGTAAAAATACGTAAGGCAGCTTACCTGTTTTACTTGGGAAAATGAATCAGTTGCTATTTTAAATGTGTTTGGTAAAGATGATGCTAAGCTTTGTCAAAAAAATATTGAAGATGAAAAATTGAGATAGAAGTCACTTAAACTAGCCATCCATTTGTATTATTACTGATTTCATTTTACATTTCTGATGTAATTTATTCTGGAAGGTCTTGGAATAGAAACCATTACATGCTTCTGTCGCAGGAGCTGATAGACCAGAGATCCTATATCTGGTTGCATGATGCAGTTATAGATATAGATTGCATGATATTATCTCTTCCTGTATCTCTGTCTCTCACATATCTTTAGTCCATCAGTGCTAAAACCTAACCTGCTGCTTTATCATCTCCTCTGTCTTTGAGCCTTTGCATTTTACCAGTTGCATGCCATCATCCTATCAGGCACTTCTCCTAATTTAATTTATATTAAGCCAATTTATATTATACAGTGAGTGTCTGATGGCCAAGTTACCCAGAGAAGGCTGATGCACTCAATTTTCCCTCAACACTATTTAGCTGATCTGCTAACAGACATTCCCTGTAGATTTTGCCTCCTTTATAGACTAGGACCACCAAAGCTGCAACAATATCATTACTCCAGGTATGGACCCATATTCCAAGAACAACCCTTGTTTTGGGGAATTACTTTGCTGCCTTCTCTGTGGGATACAGGGTAAGTACCTGTAACTTGGCCCCCCAAAGCCCCAAAAGATTGCTCTGTACTCTGACTCTCTCATTTGCTCTCAGATCAGCCCCTGTGAAGATATGTTTGCATTTCTAATTACTTTAGCTCTTCGCTAAAGAGCTATTTGCTTCTCCTTCCCTGTTGAAGCTTACTTCATCTGCCTTCATCCAGTTCATTCATTTAAAAACAGGGAAGGTGCAAGTTCTCCTGGTACCATCCTTTCTCATTCTTCCTGCAAAGGACCCAAGTCCAATAGGATTTTCACCTGCATGAATCAGCTGCCAGTTATATCAGTGGAATTACCCTGGTGGAAAACCAACCTGATACCAGCTCTATGAAATCCTGTTAAGCTTTCATCACTATAATTCAGCTTCTTCACCTATTATTCATATTTCTTTTTATCTTTTAGATCAGTATAGTGCTCTGCTTGCTGGGTGCTTTGGGAGTGTGAGGAAATGAGCCAGCAGACAACCCCAAAATAGATACACACAGCTTCAACTTATCCGAAGGGTTTGGGGGAGAGTATATAACATGGCCATTACTTTTAGTAGAGAGAGCAGCGTGGATGGGTGTTGATATCAGGTGGCTAATATGGTAGGGCAGCAGAGGCATTACTTTTCTTTCCCTTTTTGTCCCCAGTAAATCCATGCCAGGCTAGGTGGATAATGTCATGAAATAAACTTGCATTCACAGACACACTTCTGCAAGGCAGGTCTGCAAAATCTCTTACAGAGCAGAAGTGATGAATCATCATTCTCTCATTGGTCATATGTAAGAGCCAAACACCCTCCTCTTTTTGCTACCTTACGCCCTGTGCAGAGGTAGTCTGCTTTCTCCAAAACAGTTGGGAGACTCCTGGTGCAAATTTCCTCCATGATTTGGTTCATGTGCAGAGTCTAGAGGAACGGAGTAATTAAATCACCTTGCCGTCAGTTAAAACACCTGCTGAAAAGCACTATCCATCAGACTATCTGTAAGAAATCTCATGGTCAGAGATGGCTGGATGAGACGTCGGTAATATGACAGACTCAAGGGACTGAGGGCTCTCAGATCCTGCAAACAAACACAGGTCTGCCAGCGCTGGACTCCCTAGCCTGATCCTACTGCACTTCCCTGATTTCCATAGCAGTCAAATGGATTCCTGCTGTTTGCAAAACCTTTTTCTAAAGGGCCATCTGTGTTGCGTGGCAAGCATAGAGAATACCATATGAAATCAAGGCCAGCATTTAAGCCATAGATGTACCCTTTAGTTTTCTCAGTGGCTTTTATTTTTTGTTCTGTAGAGGTTTCTAGGCTTTGGCTCCCAGCATTATAAAAATAATTGTGTGACTTTGAAAAACAATTCATTTTGCACCACTTATCCAGCACTGCCAGCTTTTTGTGGCTTTATAGAAAATCTTATGCTATTTGGTGTTTTGCCTACAGTTACATGCAATTAATCAAGAAGCTCAGCCTTCACTGAAAAATAAGTCCCTAGCTCAGAATTTGGCGGATTTGATCTCTGGGTTTGAAGCTTTGAGTTGGCCATGATGTGCATGCGATCTCCTTTCTAGGTTTCTCTTAGGCTCCATTCCTGCAAGGTGTAGCCCACCAATATGTTCCAGGTGGCAAGTCAGCGACACAGTCTGAACAATGGTGTTAGACAACAATTTTCATTGTAGCCATCTGCAGGGGTCCTGTGAATTAACACAATGAGATATTTCCCAGCACAACGATACATCTACTGGAGGGCCTATGGGGTGTTTGTTTCCCCCCCCTACGCACACGCATTAGCACCAGCTGGCATGGCACATGCTCCCATATCTCAAAGCACCGTCTTGTGTGTGCACGATCTTGCCCATAGACCCATTGCCCATCTCTGCCCTTGCTCACCCTGTTTAGGAGTAAAAAAAGTTCAACAAAGCAAAGATTAAGTCTTTCAAAAGGAAGCAAATTATTGGAATGAAAGTATTTCAAGGAAATGATTTTATCGTTCTGAAATTTTATCCATCCTTTAAAAAATACACAACCTCAGTAACTACTTTTTCAGGCTGCTTTGAGCTGGCAGTTTTTATCTGCAGAAAGGATTAGCTTATCTGTGGATGGAACGTGCTGCACACACCCTGTTCCCATGCAGATTTGTGTGGAGGGGAGTTGCATTTCCAGCTGAATATTAGGACATTTTTATGTAGCTAAATCAGATGACTGCAAAGACCATTAGAGTGGTTTATCACTGGAATCTGCAGGAACATACTGTACCCAAAAGGAAAATGTTCATTGATAGGGGAAGTGTGAGATCTGCGATCATTGCAATTATGTGGATGATCCTCTCCAGAGGTCTGCAGTATGTGAGCAAGTCCACAATGAGGTCGGATAAGATGGCTTTTGGCTGCAGCACTTTAACAGTCCACTGAAATCAAACCGCTTTGGCTCTGAAGTCCACTTGGCTACAGCCCTGGCTGGCACATTATCATGAACGATTTTGTTTCAGATTGGGGGTATATACATCCCAAAGGCTCTTTGAAATTCAAGTGCTACTTTTCCTGAGCAACTTGTGTGCTCTGTTGAGCCCTAGCAGGAGTTTGCACCTTGCAGCTCACCAGTGATGGAGACATCGGTGATAACCACAGAGATAACCAGCTCTGAGAGCAAGATGCCACCACCTCCAGTCCAGACTGGCAGGCTGCAGGTGAGTCGCTTTCTCCAAGATTCTCCACTCAGTTCCCGGTCCCAGGGAGTATCCCTTGAAAGAAATACCTAAGTAAGAAATCCTTCCTGCTTCTCTCACACCAGTGCGCCTGCTCTATATGCCACCTGGTGCAACAACCACACATTTCCCAGCATGAAACGAAACTCACCCACATGCTAAGAACTTGGAAGGCTCCACACAAGGAAATCACCTGGTGACATTTACATTATAGTTTCTTGAACGGTATTGCAGAAGCCAAGAAGAAATGGGAACCAAAACAGGTTCTCCTCAAGAGTTTGAGAGAAGTAGTACTAATGGGCAAAACAGATGGTACAAAAATCTATAAACTTTGCAGCTGGTTTCCTGTCTTGCAAGGTGAAAGCCATTTTCTTCCCATAAACACTCTGTCCCCATAAAAAGCATGCCCTTACCAGAGCACCCAAAGCATGTTAAGGCTGCAGGGCTGTAAACTTCTTGTGACCTCTGGAAACCTTTTCAGTGCAGAGTATGATCCCTGTTGATATAAAGGAAACTGTATCTCTTTCTAACTTCTGGTAGTTTATTGTGGAGTTTAAAGAAACAGCTAGCTAGGATTATTATTCTTTGTGTCTGAGAAATGATCCTGCCGGGTCCCACTCCCCAGGTCAGGACCTTGTTGTGCTGGGTTGTGCTGTACCTTTTTGTAGCAAGATCCAGCTCCTTACCCACAAAACTTACCACTAAAGTGGACAGGGCAGACTAGGAGTGATTTAGTCTTGTTCCAGTTTTCCTGATAAGGACCCAGAGGAAGCAGAGAGAAAGTGTTTTGCACAAGGTCACAGAAGACAACTGTGGCAAATCTGGAAAACAAGCCTAAATCTCCTGTTTCTTAGTGTTCTCTCATCTTTGGTAGTAAGCTAATGCTTTCAGTCTCGGCGATTTTGAAAAGAGAAAGTCAAAGAACAGAGCTTGCGTGTGTGCGTGTGCATGTGTGTGCATGTGTGCGCTTAGCTCGAGTCAGGGTGTTGTTAAAGTGCATCTGGGACTTCTGATGTCCAAGGGCAGAGGACAGCCAGGCTGATACAGACTGGAGGTTTGGTGTCTGACTCTTGAGACAGTTTATCAGACTTTTTTGATATGACTTTCACATGCAGCGGGTTACACCCAGTAAATTGCAATGACTTTAGATATACAGTTTAAGTAGGGAAATTGCCTGGAGTAGTTTTCTGTAAGATTTTAAAAGCTTACTGCATGCAGAGCTGTGTCCCCAAAGCTCTGCATTTCTAGTGCAGGTTGTCGGGGCCTGATGTGAGGTCACCCCTGTAGCCTGTTCTGGAAAAACGTTACAGGAGATGGGAATGAAGATTTCCCACCAGGAATTTAAATAGTTGGGGCCAGCTGTGTGGTGGCATGTCAAGTGCTATTTGCTCATTGCCAGGCAGAGTCAAAGGGAACCAGAATACAGTGGGCAGAGGCCTTCTGCAATATCCAGTCCCAGAAGAAGAGTTAGTTACATCCCATTCCCATGGCATATTATAAAATCACAATAGGCGCCCTAAAAGCAAGAACGAAGGCTGCTGTGTGAAAACATGGTTGGAAGACAAATTATTGAAAGGGGTAGGTGGATATTCAGAACAGAAATCAGGATTTGTTGGCAGGGCACAGCCCCTGCCTGTGTTTTACCTCTTTACATAAGGAAAGGGCTGGCACTGGGAGCCTACAAGATGAAGAGCTGCCCATCCAGGAGCACTCCAGAGAGATGTAATCCTATGGAAAGTCATTTAATCGGGATGATAGGGTTTCTCACAGCTGGAGGGCTGTTTCTGCAAAGAAACCCCAGACATGCTGTAAGGTAGAGGATGTTGCAACAGCACAAGAAAGTCTGGGGGAGTCATCCGCACCGACACTTGCCTGATCACCCTGCTTGACTGCAGAAGTGCAGGGCTCAAAAGAGGGACTGCACAGCCCATTTGAGAGGTCCATTTTACATAGTGGAGAGCATCTGTGTGCACTGTGCACAAGGTAAAGGGCAGAAACTGAGGGGGAGTATGAGCTGCTCTCCAGACCGGGGCACGGGAAGCTCCTGACGGTGGTGGCTCCGGAGGGGATGGCAGACCTGCTCCTTGGTGGGGCGCCAGCTCTGCATTGCCCCAAAGGAGGAAGCAGAGGATTTTCAGTGATTATCACTGTCTTTTGGGAAGGGAGGAACAGGTTGTTGCATGTGATCTTCTTGACCTTTCCATTTCCTTTTTTTCTGCTCCTCTCAGTAATATGTTTTTTGCTAAGACATTTGAGCTGTCATTCACAGGTGAGAAAGTTTCACTGGACATCAAAATGTTTAAGCTTGTCTTCTGGGACTGCTGGACAGGAGGTCAGAGGCCGCTGGCTCGTGACTGCAGCAGTGATTGCTGCTGGCCAGGGCCTGCCGCTGCCGGCACGCAGCATTTGGGGCCACCCTGGAGCCTTTCACAAGGCAAACCAAAACCTTTTTTCCACCCTTTCCACATCGGCTCCCCTCAAACACGCTGAGAAAAGGAGCTCCACTCCTCTTGCCTGGTCGCCAGTTTTTGCATGCCATTAATAAATATTCCATTTTTGTGAACTGGTTATTTGGGCTGCTCTAAGTTTCCTTCTAAGGCGTCAGAGCTTGCACCTTTGAAAAACCTGGCTCAGAAAGGCTTCAGTTCAGTGAACAGGGCTTGATGGATCAGAAAACTCGTGAAGGCCCTTCTCTGTTCGTGCTGCTGAGATTACTGTGTTTGCCCTCTATAAACATATATTTGCGCATGCATGTATGTATGTATGTATGAGCATATAAGAAGTTAAACAAAACATTACAAATGTATAGTGAAGAAATAACAATCCACTTCTTTGATTAAACAGCCTGATTTGGTAGGCTAAACAATAGGTTTATTACTCTGCACTACGTAATTGTTATTTGAGAACACATCTGGTCCCTGCATAGACACGAACTTCTGTAAAGAAAAAGTAGCCCAAAGTGTGAGAAAGAAAACAACTGTCCAACCAGATGTGTATGTAAAAAAATCAGCCAGAAAGGTCAAATAAGTTTTGAGTGATATACATTTTGAAAGCATGTGGGAGAGTGTGGCTCTTCAATATTATTGTGGCCAACATATTTCATTTATAGCTCTTCTCCTGACTGGCCACTGGAGGCTTTTCAGTTTCAGTTGAGCACTGGCATCTGCTTCAACATGATACCAAAAGAATATACTTTTTTTTCTAAATTCAGATGTGGAATTGCTGCCACTTGAAATGAAGGTTGTGTTGTCTGCATGCAGGAGACTGCCAAAGCTTGCAAAAATAATAAATTCTGCTGAGCACCTGGATAGATGTATGGGGCAGAAAACTGGTCTCCAGCCCTCACCAGCTAGAAAGAATTTATGAGTAGGAAAGTGTTTTTTTCATAGGCTCCTTATGGTAAAACACAGCTCCACTGCTGAGGTGCTGCTGTGTAAATCCAGAGATAGGCACAACTACTCCTCTGACCTTACAGTTTAATTTGAAACTGGAGCCTCAGAAACATTGTCTCATGATTGTCAGAACTTATCACTGTCTCCAACAGAGAAAAACAAACAAACAAACCCTCAAGAAAGTTCAAGAGATTAGAAGGACTGAGCAGTAAGACCTTACAGGGGTCTTTTTCAGTTTTTTAATGAGACCAAAAAAAATGGCCTTAGAAGGTAGATTTTTTCCTTTCCTACTTGTTTTGCTAATTTAGAAATTTAGATTATCCCCATTTTCCCAGGAAGACTCACCCGACAAATGACTTTCAGCAGCATTAGGAACATGACAGCCTGCCAGCAACGTCCTTCCCCTGCTGCAACTTCCTGCCCCCTCACGATCCCCAGGCACAGACCATAGGACCATACATTAAGGGCAACATTTTCAAAGGTGACTAGCAATTTTAGTTGCTCAGCCTGTGACATCCTTAAAGGAGACAAGGTTTTGGAAAGAAATGAGCACTCATGCTGCCAAAGAAGTCAAAGCTTTTTAAGGTTCTCAAATGTGGCAGCCAGAAATGAAGGTGTTCCACCTAAACAACCTAAATACAGCTCAGACGAGGGACAGAATTCACCTTTCTCTTTGGGAGAATTTACTTATAATATGCTGTTAGCCTGGGAGAAACATGGGGCCTCCCAGAACTGTAGGATTATTTATATGCAAATTGTATTTAAGGGAAGTGGTTGAATAATATACTCTGAGAGAAAAAGTTTGTGTCATTTTTTTAAAAAATACACACACTCGCATGTTCAGATACCTCTTCCTTGGTGCTGTGATTTGTGATGGTGGTGCAATAAAGCAGAAAAGACCACATCACAGAGGGGAAAGACATCTGTTAAGAATGGGTTGTTTCTGGGGTTCTCAAGTTGCCACCCTTGTGTCTGTACACTATCAAGCAGTACTGTCACACAAAGCATACAAGAGAACATGAGTCATGTCCCTTCAAAATTAGGAAATAAGCTTTAAAAAGTACCCATTTAAAATTTGTTGATAATTTTATTTTCCTTTCTGCATCTATGGGTGTCACAACTTTGGAAGGAAAAAGTTAGATTTCTACAAAAAATCAAATATAAGATTTTTACACAATCTGATGATTCCAGAAGAGGGTGCCTTATGGGACCCATCACCCTGTGATGCTTGCACTTAATTTGTGTGATTTAAAGACTGGCAACTGGATACATGATTGTCTTATAAAAATGCAAAACAAATGACAAAGATCCTCAGTTTTTCTTCACAGTAACAAAGAACTTAATTACAATGAAGAATAATTAATGCCAAAACTATGCTGTATTTTTGTCTTGCTCTGCTTCTCATGATAGCCTTCATAACCTTCTAGTTTCACATGAGGAAATCAAAAAACATAAAGGGCACTTTTTTTTTTTCTTCCTGAAGTCCCCCCTCTTCTTCCCTTTTCTACCTAAAGAAAAGGTTTTTTAAAAAGGGAAACCTGTGTTACGTTGCAGTTCTAGAAAACTGACACGATTTTCCTGTCATCTGTTTCTAGCAGATGATTGATACTAAGCAAAAGCATCATAGTTGTATTTTTCAGTGTGTTAGGACCTAGCAGTCATTACCTTGGAATTATAAATGGGTGTTTTCAGCTATGGCAAAAAGTCAATTGGAGAAACATAGTGAAATACTTTGAAATATGAAAAGTAAAGGCAAACTACACATTAAATCCTTTCTGAGACCAACAACAAAGCTGCTCACTACCTGCTGCTGGGTTTACCATGTTGAAGCTGCACCTAAAAAAATTGAATAACTGCATGAAATCAGAATCTGTTGAACTCACTAAGTGGAAACGTAAGGACTGATCCTGAAAAGCTTACATATGAGATCACTTAACTGTAAGCATGAGCAAAGTCCGTTGAGGCCAATGGGGTTACACGGGAGTCCAAAGGGAAGCCCTCTGGTCTTGAGGTTGAAGCCTTCATCTGTGGCTCCACCACAATTTAATCCACCCTCAGCCAGTAGCATTGTGGCTTCTGGTTGCACATAGCTGCCTCCTTCCCTGTGCCATCTGATCCCACAGCGAACCCATTCACGGAGCTAAACTGGCAGAAAACAGTTTCCCCTTCCTTGCAGGGATATTTCTTGTTGGTGGAGCTCCTCCAGTGTGCTCATGTCCAGGGGTGAGCACCAGTTGGGTGCATGCAGAAGGTGGGAGCACGGGGATGGAGGGGGTAGTGGGACAGCAGCAGCCCCAGCTTAGATGGATGGAAGTTGCACCCATAGACAGAAAAATGCATGAGACTGGAGCTATATCACAGCTAACATAATGGGTTGCCCTGGGCACTGCACTAAATACATTAAGCAGTGATGAATATGCATATTTTAAGATTAAATCTGCTTCCTAATGGAACTTTCTGCTGGCATCATTTTCTTCTCAGGCCTTTGAACTCTGTGTAGCTGAACAACTGCGTTTGGGTGGAATAGTTTATCAAGTCAAAATACTTAGGGTAACATCATCAAAAGATTAAAGAAAACTCACAGCATCCAAAAGAAACTTTTTGCAACTAAAACCAGTGAAACCAATTCCCATAAAGCTCTCTCAGATTTAGGTCTTGGTCTTGGAATTTGTTTCAAAGCAGCTGAATTTTCTCCCTGGGATTCCTATTTGAGGCAGTGGGAGTTCATGAAGGGGAAAATACCCACAATGCAAGAATATCTCCTTTTTCTTGATGCTAAGTAGGTTTTGGAATCTATTCCCTGGGTGGCTGAAGACTTCAGAAGAATTAGACTCTAGCTGCAGGTGCCCAATCCACCTTCCAAATGTCACAGTACTTTTTTCCCAGACCATTTTAAGGCAAAATACATGCTGTTACAGTCTTTCTGAAGGAAGCAGCAGCTTTATGACATGGTATTAGTGGGACATTTCTCCATCCAAAAGTCTGACAGCATTCTGAGTCCTGCATTCAAAGATATCATTCAAGTGCCATCTTGCCATGCAACAGTTTGGGTAGGACCACCAAAGCAAGCTTGCTCTTACAGCCCAACTTCTATCCTACTCCTTCTGGGACGGGGAACAAACCCAGACCTCTCTCTAGCCCACAGGTAGGATCAGGAGCTTGCCATGGGTTCCTAAAGAAGCCATGACAGCAGCCTGGGTCTTCCTTCCAGTAGAGGGCACTGACCGATGCAGATCTTGTGAAGGGCGGTGAGGACATTCATAGCATGTCCCAGATGCAGTGTGGATGCACTGGCCTCCCACCCACACTGTGATGTAAAGTGGGGAGAAATGGGGGAATTATAACAGGGCAAGGCTTGACAGTGTAACGGATGGAAAATCAGATGCCCTTGGTAGCCTAGCTGTGTGTCCAGGGATGCTCAGCTGCATCCAAGATGGATGGTTGATCTCTACATGCTAAAGAGGATATGTTGCCACAACTGTCTCTTAGGTTTTTAATATAAAATTTGGGAAAAACATCAAACAAATCACATCCATTGTCATGCTGAATAACAGCTGGCCTTTGGCCTTTCTCCCGGTGCAGGACCAGCAGAAAGGGACAGTCCCACAGCTTCTCACTGGCCTTTTCGGGGAGCACCTCTTGTGTTCAGCAGTGACTGTGGAGAGCTGGCTGGTCCAGACACCTCCGTCTTTAAAATGGGGAAGCCACGGGGGGGGGGAGGGGGGGAATCCTCTGGGCTTTCTGCAGTGTCTCCTCAGACACAAATTGCACTGAAGACAGCAGAAGCTTTGCTGCGGTAAGCTGAAAGTAAGGACAATAGGATAGAACTTTTTCAGACATAGTAAGATAGTTTTTTTCTTTTTTTCAATTCACAACACATAGGAGAATTATGGGGTTTTAGAAGTAGGAAGATGAGAAGATGAGTCAGACAGGATTGCTGACCACAACTCTGCCTGTGAACTGGGAAATGCAAAGAAAATAATTTCTGCTCTACAGAAATGTCTAATTGTCATTTGCCATCTCAAATGCCTCCAAAGAGAGACTTCTGTGGAGAATTCTGAAGCTTTTTTAATACAGAAAGCAGGAAAATACTCTGTCAAACTGAACCAAGATGCAGAATGTGATCATATAAATCCAGTATCTTGGAGCGTAGCCCAGACTCTTCTGACTTTATTGGTTTTTTGCTGCAGTTTAGCAATTCAGCAGAATCACGTTTACAGTCCTAGATATATTGGTTTTGGTAGTGATGGTACTTGAACTAATCACTTATGTAAATAAACATTTAAAAATCTACAGGAAGACTAAAACAATTGGAAAAAATAATTACAATTACCTACCAAAAATACATTGGTGGGGTTACAAATTATTATTATTTTTCAAATTCATGAAGGCTTTATTTTTAGAGAGGATGAAACCTGCTAAGCCTTCAATTCCTGGCATTTGTCTTTAGAGTTAGAACAGAACGAATAACAATTAATTGGGAGGTCTCAGACACTGCTGATGAGCATAGACTTGTCTATGCGTTTTAGTATTTCAGCCCCCTAGGAGACAGAAAATCATGAGGTGACAAATATAAAGCTGTACGAAGATAATTACTGGTAATGAGAACAGAGTAGTATCATTACTGCTTCAGCAAAATAAAAGGGTCCCAACCTTGGTATTGTGACCACTTCAGGAGACTAATAGCTACTTGTGTACTAACTTGGTTAATTTATTGCATGCTGTTGCTTAGTCCACTGAAATTGGAGTTTACAAGGAGGAAATTATAACTTTGGGTCACAATAAGATGTGTAAGTCATGGTAGTGATATTGCTTGGAGAGAAGAGGACAGATATTTTTAAATATCTGGCTTTTTAAAAGGTCAGTGTCCAACTCCGGGTCTGGGTTTTATGAAAGGCCTGAGTTCCCCCATATCCGAAGTGAACAGCATATTTTGTTTGCATAAAGAGCTAATTCTAGGCTTCACCGGTCATGCCTAGTGAATGATGGCTATGAGCTGACCTCTGTGACCATGAGCATCCTCACGCTCCCCCCTCCCCAAGCAGCATCTCACGTTGCTCATCAGCGTCTGGTGGCACGTGGGGAAGGGATTTGGCCCATCATCTCCATTCCTCTGTCTGGCAGGTCGCGGCCACTCTTTTGTGCCCTGGGAAGAGGCAGAGAGATTTCAGCAGGCGCTGTCACACCCAGGCAATTTTTGCCTTCCCTGAGCCTCTTGTGGCACAGCTCACCCTAATGTAGGTCCCAGAACAAAGCCCAAAACAGTCTCAGCTAGTGGGTGGCTCAGGCAGTCTCATGGCTCGTTTTAGACCTTGAAGAAACTGTTAATCACATTCTTCGGAAGTGCATCGATAATGATTCCCACGGGACTGCTGTCATCACCTTCCTAGCTGGCGGAGGAGCTGGAAAGTGTTGCAAAAGAGCCGTAGGTGCGGGAGCCTGGAAAAAGAATTGCACTGAAAATATCTGCAGCTGGCTGGAGTTTTTCACTTGAAATATCTTTTAAATCAAGCATCTCTGGTGAAAAGAAGAGGGCAAACCAGCATTTAGAAATGTTTATTAAACAAAACGAGGTTTTAAAAGCCATATTATTGTGCTAGAACACAATGGTCTTCACTGTTTTTGTTAGTAAGTACTACTGTGATTTAAAGCTGCTGACAGCACCAGACACTCACAATGAAATCATCTCTCTTTCTTCTCTGTACAGTTCAGGCAGACACTCATTTGTATGTATGGGTTAAGCCTGTCTGCTGTGTCTGGCCAAAGAGACAGATACTAATGGCATATGTTAATTACAACCCAACAACTTCCTTTCATTTGGGTGTTTATTAACATTCGCACTTCTGCCCATGGAACCAGCTGGCGCGAGATGCTCAGGCTGCTTTGGGTCACATGTTATTTTCAATCTGGGTCCACGACGTACACCAGATTACTCCTGTCAGTCGGCCAGTGAATCTAACATCCCAGCTGATGGCTTTGGGTTTTTCTTTCTTTCTTTCTTTCTTTTTTCTTCTTCTAACATTACACAGAGGTCGAAGCGGAAGCGGGAACCTGGAAGGAAATTTCGCACTCTTGCTGTCGATCTCCTGAGCGCTCCGGATGTAACGCTGCCCCGAAATAGAGAATTCCCTAGGAACACTGTTACATAACAGCCTCAAATAGCTGGAAAAGAGTCTGATTATTTGGAATTTAGGGGTATCATAAACTATCTGGTGTAACTGCTGCATGCAGCCAAACAGGTTTTGGCAGGAATAGAGGAATTGTCCTATCATGCAGAGCCAAGATCCATCTATTCTAGTATCCTACTTCTGAGCATAATCGGAGACAAATATTTCAAAGACAGATGAACATTTAAAGGAACAAGGGAAAAATATTTCAGGTGAGGCTTCCTTCTCTTTCACTTCACAGTTAGCTTGTGACTTTGGAAAAGGGAGATAAAAAGTTATTTTTTTAATGAAGAAAAAATATCAAATGCTCTTCTGTAAACTTCTCATCCTTCTAGAGGGCAGAAAGCCATTCGTCTTGATGATTTATTATGACACAGTGGTCCCCAAGATGGCCCATTAATTAATTACTGAAATTATTTTTAACAAAATCCTCAGATCACTTTTCAATTTGCTGTGTTTCAATTTCTTGCAACATTATTTACATTACTTTGTTGGCCAGGAGTCATAGCCAATGAAGCAGGACTTCTTACAGTCAGGTTGGGTAGAAAATCTAGAGTGAACCCACCAAATTTAAGGCAGAAAACAAATGAAGTCAGATGCATGACGATAAGAAGACAGAACCAAACAGTAGAGGCAGACTAATCTCTGCCTTTTAAAAATATATGTATTTATCAAAAGGAGTTTTCAGGAGAGGTTTGTAGGAGGTAGGCCTGTGGATGTCTATGGAAGTTCGTTCCAAGCAGAAGAGGCAGCATGAGAGAAAAATATGAGTGTCTCCTTCCTTTTGTTTCCTGACTGGTTTTGATTAGTGTCAAATCCTGTGTGAGGTATGCCTGAGTATTCATGGTATTCCTCTCCAAGCGCATCGGGCTGCATTTGGCTTTTGGGGACTTCATATAGCATTGTGCTGCTCTGATGCCTGCGAGCTGTTAAGTCCCTACATAATTCCTTACAGTCTTCATTCATCTGGAAGCAAAGCATAATTAGCAAAATTTTCCACCTCACTGTTTAACCCTTTGATGCTATTTTTGTGCTGTTCATTCATAAATACCTAAGCCAAAATGGTACATCTGCTTTTATTTGTTGAC
The DNA here is from genome assembly GCF_036417845.1 of Apteryx mantelli. Lineage (NCBI taxonomy): Eukaryota > Metazoa > Chordata > Aves > Apterygiformes > Apterygidae > Apteryx > Apteryx mantelli. The sequence continues at coordinate 34,472,656 of NC_089978.1, forward strand.
ATGTGCAAAGAGTTATAGTAGATTAGTAAGATAAAACTATCCTTTACACATGGATATTTTCTCCTCTTCTTTCCAAATTCTGTTTACCTTCTTGAGTTTAACTATTTTAGCTACTCATTTTACCAATTTTGTTGCACCAAATTTATTTAAAAAAAAAGAAAAGAAATGCTCAACATCGAATACGTCATAACATAAATGGCTGCTTTAAAAAAGGTTTATATTTTTATTAGTAGCTTATTCTCAGTTTCTAGCAACTCACTTGAAACACTCTGTTTGGCCCCAGAGGGCAGTTGCTGTTCGATTCGGTGTAGTCCAGCTGGGGGTCTATAGGGAGAAGCCAGTCCATGGATGCTGCTTGTGTGTGACCTGCAGCACCTTATTGCCTAGAGGAAATGGAGAATGGCTCCTCTCCTTCTCCCATGGGAGAGAAGATGGAGACAGGACAGGATGGGAGCCTACCCCGGCCCATGCAGGGCCTCCCATGCATCGAATGAGCAAGTGGGAAATCAGCAGCAAATCCTTGACTGTGGCACATACATCCCTGGCCACCCCAAGGGATCTTCTATAGCTTTTCCAAATACTAGATTTATGAAAACGGACGTGAACGTGACTCAATTTTTAGCCTCCCCTGGATGAGGAGGATGGATGCTACCACCCGCAGTGCCACACAGATATATGTGCAGAGGCGAATGAAGAGGAGCAGCAATCACTGCCAGTGAACCTCCGCTGAACTGAGCCGAGGCGACAAAAAGCAACTTCTGTTTCTTCTTTGTGCAGACCACGGCAGAGCTGGATGGAGTTATCCATATTCTTTAAGGTCCTCAGAGAGGCTGGAAAAGTCATGTCTGGGATGAGTAAGCAAGAACAGCAGAGTAAACAAGGTTTTTTTTTCGGTGTTTGCATCCAGCAAAATCCCCACACAGTCACTTGTCACAGAATACCAAACACAGCGCAGAAGACATGTCAGATGAGCAAGGGCACTTGGTTTAGCAGTCTCTCTTCAAAGTGACTTTATTTCTTGTTTAAAGGCAAGACATTTAATTCTCTGATCATACATTGTTCTCACTCCCCATGCTACTGGACTGACGGAACATTTTAGTTATTTGTTAAGATGCAGTAAAGCCAAACTCTCTGAATACTGCAACAATGAGAAGTTTGAATGCACTGTACCACTCCTCTGTATCTTTCTCATAAGAAGGAGACTGTCCACAAGACAGAGAAAAAAGAGAATTTCTCTCATAAAGGGAGAACTACAATTCTATGGTAAAACAACCATGTAATCAGGAGGTGCACGTGATTTTAATGGTTTTAAGAGAGCTTGCAAAGAGGGCTAAATCCTGTGTCATTTACATGTGTTATTACCCCAGTGGCTGAGCAATCACGGCAGCTGCATACACCCAGGGGCAATTGCCTGTTGAAGTGATTGTTCCAATGCTCTGTGGCTTAGACCTTATTTTATATTATTAGAAATGATAATGTTAGAGAGGGAACACACTCGGATCACTTCTGCTATGTCCTGCAGGTACATGCCCTATCCTAAAGTGGGACTCTGTGCAGGAGTCCCTGATGGGAAATCCCTGCTAATCCACAGATGGTCTTTGCTCCTGTGGTGCCTATGAACATAATCATGAATCACACCGAAGAGACCCTTTCCTCCTGACAGTTATAGTCTTTATTTGCATCCATCATGATGCACATTTTTGACAACCATGGACTCCCCAGCATGCAGGTATATCCCCTACCCTGGTAAATATGTGTAAGTGAAAACTGATAAAGTGGTAGATTGAAACATATGACACAAGATGAATCAACATGAATTGTATCCTTAACCATGGCAGAGGGAAGGCATCTGATGAAGCACACGTGACCCTCCTTTCCAGCGAAGCCTGACTGTGCTTGTGCGTCTTTTTCTCACCTCGGTAAGGGCCCACTCTCGTGTGTCCCAGGTGGAGTTGAATGCTGCGGTCACCAACACGTGCTGCTTTGGCAGGAGGCCTCTGGCCAGCCACACCTCGCTTCAGGAGCATTTTCCATCCCGACAATAGGTTCCTTGGAGATGACCTTTGCGGCAGAACTTAAGGTATTGTTTTCCATTTTTAAAGCCCTGATACTTTGGAGGCTTGTTACCCACAAATCTCTTTTCTTTCCTCCTTCCCTCACTGTGTATCAAACAACCATGCACCGGAACTAATGTGAGTTGCTAGTAAAAACATCCCCCTGAAGTCCTAAAAGAATTTAGAATATTTTTCTCTGGACTGCTAAGACCCTCCAAAGAGCAGTGATTGTACCAGTCTTTGAAATAAAAACTGTGGACCAGGAAGTCTTGAATCAGGAACAGGAAGTGCTGGCTCAACTGATAATTAAAATATTACTTTAAAACAGCTTGGTGGATATAGCAGGACAGCAGCAGACCAGCATGGCTTCTGCCAGGGAAAACTGTGCCTCTCCCGTCATCTATTAGATCCTTTGCAGTAAACAGCAGAACTGGTTGAAAAAATATATTTACGTTTTCAGTAGCATTTAAAAAACGTTCCTCAGAAAACTGAATAGTCTTTAGGCATGTGGGTACAATTTTGTCCTGGATAAAATTTGGCTGGGAGAGAGCAAACTGAGAGTTCGTTTTCCACATGGCAAAGACAGCAAATGGCTACAGAGGTACCAGAGGGCAGAGCAGGAGGAAGATGCTGGTCAGCATGAGGCAGCAGAACTTTGCCCCAGAGTACCCTCACATGATTTTTTGTACCCACCACGCTGAAGATGTTTAAAGGACAATTAGAAGCTGAGCAATAGGTGGCTCTTCAGCTGTTTCCAAGTTTGAAGGGAGGCTTGGAGAAAATACTGCTTAATGAGCTAGAAAAGAGGCTGAACAAGGCAATAGCAAAATATGCAGATGATATCCATTTGCCCAAGTTAGTCAAAACTAGAAAAATCTGTGAGGTACTTCAGAGACAAAGTCAAATGGTCTGAAGTGGTATGGAAAGAGGTTTGAGGAGCATAAAAGACTGAAAGATGAAAAAACTTAGATGAGAGTGATGGTAAATATGAAGGAATCTGATCAAATTAGTTGAAACAATGCAAAACATGACAGCTGAAACAATACAGAGAATTTCAACTGAATATATTATTTCCTTTTATTTAATACAAGAGCAAAGTGACATCTAATGAAAATGAAAGACAACAGATATAAACACTACAAAAAGAAATGCTGTTTTTTAAAGCCACACACACTTAAATTGCCATAACTGAACAGAGTTTTTTCATTCTCTCTGTGTGCAGGGCTGTGGCTATAGAGCTATGACCTCCTGTTTCTCTTGTAAAACTAATAGTAAACATTTAATTCATCGGAATCATTTTCATAAGGTAGCCTTGAAACTGATAACTTAGCCAGACTCCAAAACTGGCAGGCATTTACATGATTAAAGGCCCAGCAGGTATGTCTAGAGGAAAAAATGGTCTAGAAGCCATCACACTTTGAGGTATGATGCAATCAGTAATTGCCTAATATTAGAAAAAAAAATCCCATGATCACTGTACTCCAGCTGTATCTGTTTCTGAGAACCTTTTACTTCCTTCTACTATTAGACACTTTTGGAAAAAAATAACTCAACTGATTTAACAAGTGGGCTGATTTTGGCTCCTATGTCCTTAGTGAATGCCTACAGTTAGACAGAGCTGCAGTGCACATGCTACAAGCAGTCAAATAAATTCACATTTTAAAAGTTTCTCTTTAGGCAAGGCTCAACAGTGAAAATACATGTACACCTGGTAGATGAGGCCTCCGGTAAAAGCAGCCCTCGACATACAGTTCTCCAAGCCCCAATAAGTCTCAAGGGGAAAAAGGCCCAAATGCAGGTGTGCCTTGTTGCTATCTGGTGCAATGAAAGGAGAGGCGGAGCGGTCAAGGCTGGAACGTATTTGTTTTGCACATGTTGCATTATTATGTTTGAGAGTGATACCTATTTAAATATTGTGCGGAGAAAATTTGTGATTGCAATAATGCGCACAAACACAGGCCAACTAACTCTCTCTGAAAGAGCCAGGGCTGGGTGGCTGCCCTAACCGAAACCCACAGCTTGCAGCGTCTGAGCTGCAAAGGGAAAATCTTATCCTGGCAACGGAAATTGCAGGAGACCTTCGGGGCTGGTTTCCTGCCAGGGCTGTGTGACAGCCAGGAGCTGCTGCGGGGTCTCAAGTGAGCTGGGATACAGTGATGAGGTCTCGGGACTGCAGGTGCCCTCCACGGGCTGCAGAAACCAAATCTCCCAGTAGAGAGGTTGCTGAAGCTAGAGTTTTTGTAGTGATGCCCTTAGGTCTAATCCCAGCACTCACTTTGCCCATCAAGTCCTGGCACAAGGGCTATGGGCACATGACATTCACTTCTCTGAAAAAGTTGCACAAGCATCTGGGGATGGCCTTTGTCTCCCAGAGCAGACACAGTATCTCATTATGGTCTGGAAGGAGACCTCTGTGAGATTTGGCATGGAGATGACAGATCCATAAACTCCATGGGGATCTCTTTCTTTGTAAATATGAAGACATGACTCAGATTACACTAATGTAGTTATGTGTGAAAATTCAGGGGAAAAATATAACCCCAAACCACCTTCCTAAGAAAATAAGCTACACAGCCAAACACTACTGCATGCTGTTTTGCCTGGCTATCAGCAGTTTGCAAGTTCACTGTTGCTGGCCCTTCGGAAACAACACATCCCGAGACGATGAGCACCAAGCAGTTCAAAGCAATGCCAATGCTCTCCAGCATGATAGAAAAAGAAAGCCCGCAAAAATTTGTTGGTATTCTCCATTGGCTCGGAGAGTTCCAAAAGTCCTTCCTGTACATCACATTCTCAGATCTTCTCATGCAAACAGTTGCAAAGTATTTATTCCCAGGAATGCTGGTAGCTCTTTCATTTGCTAGAGGCTGCCAGATTGTGTCCTGTTCACCAGTAAACCTTTGGAGGGCTTGATGTTGCAAATCCTCGGCTAATGGGCTGTGCACTGCTGCTAATGAGATTCAGAGCACTGACCACAGGGAGGACAGGCCATTTGTTATTTTCTCAATTAATTCAAGAACTAATCATTTGGTAGTGCATACCAGAGAACAGCCCATCTAACGACAGAGTTAAAAAGTCTATCCAAATCTGGCCCCTCTGCACTAGCCTCAGAGTGTTTTTCCTTGCCTTTTGTAACTCCTTAAAAAAAAAAAAAAAGACAGCAAAAATCTTGTTCTACTAGCTGCTTGTATTCTCCCCCATCGCAGCTTATCCTGTACATTAGCTACTTCGGCTATTTCAGATCGTCTGGCATTGCTTTTGGGCTCACTCACCCTGCATATGCTGAGCTTAAATTCTTGACCTCTACTGGGAGATGACACTAGCGCTCTGCTCCGCTGCCTCTCCTGCCTTACTCAAGGCTTATCTAAAACCACACTTGCTCATATATATGATTTTTCTTTCTCTCTTGGTCATAACACTCTAATTAGAGCCCTGGAGCATACAGAGATGTAATTTGTGTGAAAGACTATTCAGAACGAAGCTGAATCGTAACTTGTGCAGCTTAGTAGCAATGTTCGAAGACAATAAAAGTTATTTCGAGCACTCACTTCTTGCATATTTTGCAAAATACTCCAAGACCCCTTCTTCACCTGCTGTTTTCTAAAGAATCAGAGCTAGTTTCTCTAGTTTTTCTGGAAGAGTGGTAACCTCTCATATCTGTACTGTGTTAAATAAACCCTGGAAGAGTTTGCACATTCCTCTTCACTGTGTATTTACTTGAATGTGTATTACCCATTACCCAACCCACAAAGTGCATGTCTATCCTGCAAGTTAAAATGCACAAAATAAGTTCATTAATATAAGCACCTGTACTCAGTTCTCTTGCTTCTCAAAAGCTGCTTACTAAAAAAAAGAGATGAAAGGTTAGTTATATCAGAGTGGTAGGTAACTTTAAAGCAAACTACTAACAGAAGAGATGGAGACGTCTTCATGATAATTATTATAGCTAATGCCCATTATCAAATATTAACCATAATACTAAATATGAAAAAGTTTGTAAATACCACATCTATATACCAAAATTATTGTCTTATGTATGAAACCTCCACTCAGAACAAAATCAGCTCCTGGTGCTGTTTGGCATGAAGGAGACATAAGTTACAGAAGAATTGGCATAAGGAATTTGTGCTGTGGCTATTCAAGAGGCCAATTCTTCCCATGTAACTCTTCATTCATGGCCTGTTTGAGAAACACCATGTGTCTCAGGCTTTGCAAAAAAGCCAGAAACGAGCTAGGTAGCATATTCAAAGCAATATTTGCAAAACAAATGCTGTGCAAAGGTAATGGATTGGTTCTTTCTGCTCAGAGCAATGTTGAGAAACCCTCATTCAGGATGTCCACAGAGAGGAAGCCACGTCCTTGTGGGTGACCACAGCCCGTCCATGCCACCTGCAAACCTGCGGAGGGGGAAAGGCTGAATCCCGCAGTCTGTAAAAAAGTTCTCCCCAGCCTAAAAGTCAGGACTCACAACACACTGAACGCACATCTGATTTCAAGAGAAGTTTTTAGCACTGTGCTGTTTCAGCAATTAGCTGGATAAGAGCAAAGCGGCTGCGCGGAGCTGAACACCTCCCTGTCCTCTGCCCTTTGAAACTGCGGGGAAGAGCAAGCTTTGAATGAACGAACTGCTGTGCGCTGACACCACTGGGGCTGCACAGGTATAGGTCTGCTGGGCTTGGGGAGAAATGCCGTGGGGTGATGACGTAGCGAGCAAAATTCTCCTGCTGACTTTGGCCCTGCTGTTTTAACCTGAGGCAGCGCCAGGTTAAGCTGCTGAGCATTGTGAGCAAAATTGAAGGCCATTACCCCAAGGAGCAGGGATGAAGGCCACGCTGAGGCTGAGCCCCGCTGCTCCTGCCATGGGAAGGGGAAAGCTGGCAGGAAGGAGACTGGATGGAGAGCTGGGATTGCCACTTCAGAAGCAGCCACTTTAGCTTCCCAGGGCTCTGGCACAGGCAAAGCGAAGAGCAGGGCCCTTTAGCTAGCTCCTCTCCTCCTCCCCTGCTTCAGGTCAGTCTGCCACCGCATGCGCCTGCCTCCTTTGCCCATGCCTAGAGCCAGGCCTGCTCTGTGAGGCTGTGTTCATTTTTTTCCCTAAAAGATTTTTTCTGAGAAGAGTAAGTGAGAGGATGTGATGGAGGAGGGGGAGAAGTGACTTTGTAACTCCGAATAAGTGTGTACAAACACGGACGGTTGTTAGTGATCGCTCCCAGAGCTGTGCCTCCTGGAGAAACCCGCGTCCCTATCTTGTGCTCTTTGCTTTTTCATCCAGGCCGACTGCAATCATTATCTAACAGGTACCATGGAATTGCTCTGCTGACTAGCAAAACTAGACACAAGAAATGAACTTTCTGTGTAATTAATTCAAAATCCTCAGAGGAGCAGATATTGAGGCATGTGGGACAAATTCCAAACAGGATCCTGGGGAAAGCTGGCTGCACAGAGGGAAGGGGAGAAGACTTCTCAGGAGGCGCTTGAGTTTGTTCCAGCCAGATGGCAAAAAACTGCCTTCATGGCTTTTGCATAATGAAATAGAAAGTGAGAGGAGAGAAGACTAGGGTTAAAGTGGGAATCGGTTTGGCTGCGAGGAAGAAGATGGGCCCCACCGCACATCAGAACTTCTGGCTGTCCCCCAAAGCAGAACAATAGTCCAACCACACCAGCATAGTTTCCTCTGTGTCCACGGAGTTGTGTTAAAGGTGAACTTCTTCAGATTACGTTTTAAAATGAAAGAAAACAATGGAGAAAGGTCAGTCCAGCTGCCGTGGGTTGGTGGGACATCCGACAGCCAAGTACATGGCTGGTAGGAGATTTGGGTTCAAGCGCCTGGGCTGCCTCAGGCTTGGGTAGATCCCTCAGCCAACGGTGCCTCAGTTCCCCAGCTGTACAACAGGGAGATAATAGCTTTTCTCTGCCTCACAGTGATGCACACATTTGTACAGGATAAACCTTAACTACTGAGGTGCTGAGATATATGGTGATGGGTGCCAGCAAAAAGTGGTGGATGTTTAGGTAGGGAGGCAAGACTGTGAGCTGGTGTTCTCGGGTCACCCTTACTGAACACACCTCTAGCAGCCTTGGAAGAGAGGTGATCTGAAGACCACCCTGAAGCTTTTCACCAAATAAATCCCGATTATTTGGGCTTTGTGTAGACAAAGTGATTTTTACCCTAAATTCTTAAGGCACATAAGCATTTAAGCTGCCTTAAATCTTTAAGGTAGCACAATGTAAGCATTAAAGCCAACTTAAATCCTTAATAAGTCTTTTAGGTGCTTAAAGCATTTAAGTCATTTTTAAGTCTTTTTAGAATGACTAGTGATTTTCATGGAAAAGATGCAATGTTGATAGACATTATGTATGCAAAGCCCTCTCAAAGTCCATGCTGTCAGACAGGTCAATGTCTCATACTCAGCCTCATCAGGAAAGATTTGGCAAACATCTAGAACTTCAACTTCTGTGTCATTTCAGGTTTGGTCCTGTGTTCACAGCAAAGCTTTTAAACATGACAGGGTTTCAAGAACATAATGACTGATCCACCAACTCATCCTAGTGGTTCATACTATCCTGTATTCTGGCTTTGCCGCACTGGATAGTGCCACATACTTCAGCGAATGGTAGAGGAAACTCCAAATGAGTGAGTTCCCTGCACATACACAGGCAGTCACAGTTCACAATCAACTGAAAGTATTTTGTGCTAACTTTTAAAAAATGATCTTTGGATGGCAATCAACCTTGGAAAGTTCCATCTGAAAAGGCAACATTTTTGCCAGGCTGTGAAAGCAAGACGTTACAGCAGAAACTGCTTTTGCAACTTTGACTGTATGATTGCACTCAAGAGGATGCCATAAAATCAAACTGCTGAGTATAGTGAATATTTCCACAAAAAGGTATACAGTCCAGCAAACCCTGTCAGTAGACTCAAAGAAGTTGCTTAACCCCATGAACAAGGGCTGCTTGTGTGGCAAATGCTTTGGAGGTCCTCAGACAACAGAGCACTTTTCCAACTACTGCCTAAATTCTGACCTTTTCTGGTTCTTGACTTACCTTGCTCAGTTATTTTCTTTATGCGTGGTTAAGACTCTGAACAGCAGAAGGAGCCTCCCTGCCTGCTTCATTTTGCAACAACAGTGGCTGGGATCCAGACTGCCTCCTTCAGGCCCTTAGCTTGTGCTGATATTGCAGGTACCTACTGAGGCTGTCCTCCAAAATAAACAGAAAGAGAAATTTGCTTTAAGACCACCATGGAGAGAGAGAGAGAGAGAGAGAGAGATCTCATCCAAGTTTAGACCACTGCTTTGGGACACAGACTTTCCTTCTGGAATTCTTTAAGGGCTGACTCTGTAGGACTCACTTCAGGATGAATAGGTTAGGATTCATCTCTCCTAACTCTAGCCTAATAAAATATATTACTAGGTCATTTGCACCTACTCACCATCATCAACAGGCAAGACTGGGCACTTTTAGGAAGCTATTCACTTGACACATTTCACACATCTATCTTAGTAAAAGAGGAACAGTACCTTAAAAAAAGGTAATTTCTCTCCTCTGTCTATCAGTCCAGCTAACTAGTCAGATGTAGACTCCAACACATTTGGTCAGATAAAACCCTCCACCTTACGCCTAGGTACAAGCTAAAAGTGCTTAAGTTAGACAGACTGGATCTTACCTACTGCTTCAGTGTACATACAGTAGTTAAAGACTTCTTTGCCCACATCTTGAGGTCAGTTTTGAGGTCCCCCTATACTCCATAAAATACCATCACTTGAATCATGGGGTCAGTCTATTTTTTTCCTGCTTTCACTTAATTGCAAATTGCTAGCGTGTGCCACAAAATGTTTATGCAAGCATAACCAAGTGGTTTTGAATGCTTTCCCCTTCCCTGCATTTGCACGTGAGAAGTTACTAACTTGCATTTGCAGGTTCTCAGCAGATCCAAGGTTTATGACTGAACGCCTCTAAGCTGGGATATTCAAATGGACGGCAGTGTTTGGAGTCAGTGACTGCACTCATGCCCAGATAATCATCAGCATGTACAAGCCACAGGGAATTGTTAAAACGTAGACTGATTTGACTGTAACAAAAGTCTCAGCTGAGTTTTGTTATAAAGTGCCTCATTAGTCTGATATTTTTTGTGACATTCCATTGGTGGTAGATATGAATAGAGGTTATTTTCTGTTTCACAAATGAGTAATAGGCACAAATTCATGTGTCAGCTGAAAACAGGCCTGCTCTCTACTCAGAAGAGATGTATATCTGAAGGGCCCAATCCTGCAAGATGCTGAACATCCCCCACTGATGAAAGGAGCCAGGTAGTTATTTGCCTCAGCCTCTCGGATAATCTAGCCCAAAAAAGGGAATGGAAAGTTGAACTGTCTGTTTCAGTGCTCTGTGCCCAAACATAGCTCGTGCAAAAGGAATCCGTAGGCTGAGCGAGCACAATTTGCTGCACGGCTGTCTTTCCTCATCATGTCCCAGGACTGATTACGTATCCCAGCCTGAGCAGGGACAGCACCTGACCAAACCGAAAGGGAATTGCCACACACAGAGCAGCATGCAGTGGATGATGGAAATGTGTAACGGATTGCGTGCCTCTGGGACTCGCGACATGAAAGCACAGGAGGTGAATTCCTAGCTTGGCTCCTTGGGATTGGGGATCCGTGGGTCAGAGGGAGGCAAAGGCCTGTCGGGATATTCCTGCCCCACATCTTGGGCAAACTCCAGGCCCAAAGTTAACCTGCCCGAGCAAGCATTGCACCACACCACTAATACAGCCCAGGAGGCTGTTGACCTTCTTTGCTTCCACAGAACGCTGCTGGCCCATGTTCAGGTTGGTGTCCACTGGGACCCCCAAGTCCTTCTCTGTGAAGCCACTCTCTGGCAGTCAGTCCCCAGCCTGTCCTGGTGCCTGGGCTTATTCCCTCTCAGAGGTAGGACTTGGCACTTCCTATTGCTGAATTTCATGATGTTCCTGCTGGCCCCTTTCTTCAGCGTGCCAAGGTCTCTGTGTATGGCAGCCCTGTTCTCCAGGGTATCAACTGCTCCCCCCGTTTGGTGTCACTGGTGACTTTTCTGAGTGCAAAAGGAGGGATCAAAAAGTCCTGGTGTCAGGTGGTGCCCCAGAATTGAACCCTGAAGACCTCCCCTAGCTGGATGTCAAACTGCTGACCACTACCCCTCGACCCTGGCAATCCAGCCAATTTTCCACCCACCTTGTGTTCACATCGTGATAATTATGGCTGTCCTTAGCTGAGCATTGAAATCTACAGAAGAAGCCACCATGATCAGGAATACCAAATAAGCTGCCTTTCCTTTTGAATGCATTTATCTCTGTTTGAAAGAGAGAAATAGTTTGACTTCTCCCTCTTCTCCTCTATTATCTAGACATGTAAAATGACTCAAACTGCCAATCCCATGAGAAACAGCAAAAGCCATCAGAGACATCACAGAAACTATGCATTTGGCTCCAGAACAATCATCCTCACCAGAAAGGAGGTATAAATTATATTTAACGGATTATAAATCAAAGGCCCTGAAACAATCCTCGATATCACCTCACTTACAACTTGGCTGAAGAGAAGAAAATATTCCTGGTACACCAAGACATCTCTGTTTATCTGAATGATCTGGAAGAGAGACTTGTAATTGTTCCAATGAGATTCATAAAAAAATATACTGCATGCTTAGCTATAGTGGAGATGGAAACTATGTGTAATGCGCTATTGTTAAATTGCTGCTCACCTGCAGAGACAATGACCTCTGTTCTGTAGCACCCACTTAATAGCTAACATGAGTGATACTTTGAGATCACAGTCAAGAGTTCATCCTGTTTGCAAAGATATTATGATCATTATTCTAATTACCTATCGAGTCCTATTCTTATGTGTGGTGCTGCACAAAGACAAAGGGAATATTGTTTTTGTGTCCCAAAGTTTGCATTCTTAACCAAAGAAGGGAAGCATTCAGGCACCTAACAAATTGTGTAAGTTAGGGAAGGGTAGAACTTACCTGATAAATTAGTAGACAACATTTGTAAGAAGAATGTCTAGGTGAAAAACTGATGTACTCCTGTCAATCCAAACCTCCTATATCATAGCAAAGCAGAGTGCAGGAAGGCTGAGTGTCTAACAGCCTGATTCATAGGCAGTAATTTCTTTGGAATATTGTGACTGATTTACTTGACATTTCCTCATGGCATTGACAGCATTAGAATGATCAGGCAATTTCTGCTACATTATGGCAGGAAGCTAATTTGTTCCTTTCTACTATATGTTGATAAGGAACAAAAAGAGGTTAAGTACTTGAATTGCTCTAAAATCAAATAGCATTTAGATGCAAATCTCAGGCATCTTTTCTATAGTGTAATTTAAGAATTTTTACAATTCCCTTTTCTATTTTATTAACCAAGTTTCCTGCTGGCATTATCTAAAATAAATTTGAGGTCTGGCATAATGTACGGAGATGACTCTATAGAAAGAATATTTTTTAATTTAATCAATAATATGCCTTTATATGGAAATCTTGTCAGAATATAATTATATATCCAAATTAATGTATTGCTGCATACTTCTTAATAAGACTCTTGCTGAGCAAAGCTGTGAATTGAAAAGGAATTGAGAGACTTCAGATACCCCAAATATTCTACAGTCCCTGAGCGGATGAAATTCCCAGTGTTAATGTGGCAGGGCTAGAAAGTCATGATAGCTCTCTTGTTTAACATAAGTGGCTATTTGGAAAACAAAGCCTTTTTGGGGTTGTGGCTGAGTGTGTGCCAATCCCCACTGATATATCAGATTCACTGGACAGCAATCTGTTGGCTTGGGTTCAAACACATCTGTATTGAATTAGATGGCTTGGCCCAATGGACTGATCTATTCACCTTTGTCTATATGTCTAACATTTCTGTTCCTGCTCCCACTTCTCATCACCCATATAGTTCTTTGGAGTCAGTACTTCTCCCATGTTTATCATGCCTATTTATCAATACTCAGCTTTACTTTTCTCAGTGCTTCTACCATGCAGATAGTGACTATTCATCACAGAAGCCCTCTTGAGAGCCCACTGCCTTCTATCCATGGCCCAATAGCCCTTTTCCTGATCTGACGGAATTGGTGCAAAATGGGAGGTGGCTGCTCCCTTTGTAGAAATATTTGTGTTTTTATGGTTATGTCCCTTCCTTTTTTCTGTTTCCACCATCTATTGTTACTCCTCATATACCTGGATTTCAGGCACAGAGCTAATTTTTCCTGTTGCAACCAACACTCAACTGTCTTGGCTGATTTAGCCAAGGCACCGGTTAATTGCCGCACAGATAGACATCAGCCCTTTCCTACATGCAGGACCCAGTTGGGCTCATTAGCTCATGAGAATGGCTTTTAAGGTCAGCTCAGAGCTGAGAATTGCATTTGTGCTACTTAAAGCTTAAATCTGGAAGCAGAATATCCCATAGTCTACCCATATTCTCTGGATTTTTCCACTATTCGGGGAACCCAAGTCCCTTGTTATGCTGCATAATTGACAGGTGACTTCACTCGTTCTTCAGGCTTAATGGAATGAAAGATTTGGGCCTGGAGTCCTAGGGTATCGCCGAAACACAAGCAGCAGAAGTAATGAGCATATTGCCTGCTTTGCTGTTTGCTGCAGGTTGAAGATCAGCATTCACAGTCGGTCAAATTAGCTCCTTGTGGAAGCCCCAGGAAGAATTCAGATCATTCAGGTCTGAAAAGCTACTGGCTGTTTACTAGTACAAGCATTTCACAGTGTGCAACCCCCTAAAATATGATGTATTTTCTCTTTGATAGTTTAAAGAAAGGAAAGAAAATATCCTTAAAAGAACAAATTAGTCAGAAAAGACTGAGCCCCAGGTGTAATTTGATCTCATACTCAGACTTTGCTTACACTTACGGTGGTGCAAGTTGCTGCATTCAACAGAGTATGCCAGTTCTTGCTCTCTCGCCCGCAGTGGTGGAGGTTGGGGGATATTGAAAGGCCTGCAATGAATACTAAAATAGTTGTCAGTTTATTAATGATGGTTCTGCTAATATGTTTATGCAAAACTTGTCCTTTGATTCTCTCAAGGCAAATGCATGCAAGACATGTCAATGATCAGCTACAAAAAAGTACCAATGACTGGGAGCTCTTATTTTACTAATAGTGCTGCATGTGTAGGCAAGTGTAAAGTTTAACCACCTTTCTGGGGAAGGCCAAAGGGCTTAGGCCCATGCTATCCCGCACCAGCGTTGAGACCAGGCTCTCCCTGTCTAACATGAGGTGTGCAATAGAGGTGCGTGAAGCTTAGTCACCAAATCAGTGGGAGAAATAGGCACTTTTGGTAGTGATTCAGACCTCAACCACCCTTCAGAGCATGGCGTCGCTGGGCACTCCCTATGGGGAGCCCGCTTCCAACTGCCTCCCCGTTCAGACACCTTCAGTGCCGAAGGGTGGTGGGAGCAGCTCTGCTGTGCTACCAGACTGCAAAGGAAGATAATCGGTGTCCCAGAGAATGAAGTCCACAGACAAGCCTGAAGAGAAATTGTGTGTGAAACATTGAAAACCACTTTCGTTAACAGCTAAAACATTAAAAAAATCTGGTGCTTTGCTCTTTGTGAGTGGTGGATCGAAACATCGGCGCAATCTGAATCTGGTAGCTGAGTGGTTGTTGACTCTTTATTTAAGCCACTCAAACTATTTTTACTTCAGTGTTCAAATGTCTCCTCAGGATTTTTTTTTTTTTTAATGTTGTGAAGAAATATTCGGTTACATCTATTTCTTGAAAGACCACTGATTCATGTACTGTGTTCATTCAGCTTTTCTTTCTACAAACTACCTAACATGGAGAGGATGAAAAAAGATCAGAAGAAGTTATCTACAGATAATAATAAAAACAAATAAATAAAAGGTTTAACCTTTGATAAAGTGTATTTGTCTAACACCTACAGTTCAATTAACTTATTTCTAGAACAATGCTATCCAGTTTTAGAGCATACTGTTGCAAAAATTTATTTGCAACTGCCTGCAATGAGGTTACAAATAAACTAATGATATATTTTCTTTTGGAATTTATTCTATGAAGGTGATTCATAATGGACAACTAAAAGCCATCAGTGTTGTGTCAGCTTTTACTGGCTAAAGTATTTTTCCATATGTGATAGTGGACTGTTCTCATTAATGGCTGAGCTGTAAAATCTTGCTTTCCCTCTCATTTATTATACTGGAAAACATCCAGTGTAGCACAGTACATGTGTAAGTCATTACTCTCTTTTTAAGATCCCCCCCAAGTATGGAATGTTACTGTATTTTAATATATTGCAGAAATAAACAAATGCTATACATGTGGGGAATGAATATAAATCAGACTTTACTCAAAGGGCAAAATGGCTAAACAGAGTTTACTGGGCCTGGAAATCTCCAGAGCATCAAGGCTGTAGTGGGATGGGGAGAGGTTGTGCTGCTGCGCCGTGCCCCCACCTCACCATTTTGGCCACATCCAGCCTGGTGCATTGCCAGGTTTCCAGGTCATGCAGAGTTTTCTAGGCTAGTTTTTAAAGGGCTGAGTATATCTGATACGATTTGGGTCGCGGTGGGTGTTTATAGGAGATGGACTGGAAATTCGGTTTCTAAGAGCACCGTGGGGCGAACCCTCGACCTGTGGATCGGGAAGCCACAGCAGTGTTGCAGGCTATGCTCATGTGCCAAGTGCCACTTGGTTCGGTGGAGGTGGCCTCTTCCTCAGAAGGAGATGGGCACTGATTTCTGGCAACGCTTTGTGTGATTTAGCAAGGCACGTTCTGGCAAAAAAACAGGGGAGACCGAGGAGGCCACAGGGACGTGTTGGGCGTCAAAGTCCAAAAGCAGGACCTAGAAAGCCCTGCTTCAGCAGCCATTGACTGCCATGGTGCCTCTCTGGAGAGCCACAGGGGAAGCCGAGGTGGGTAGCAGGACGCGGGGAGATGGCCAGCCGTGCCACCATGGAGGTGACACTCCCAGGCCAGTATGAGTGAGGGGCATCCCCAACCTGCTGCTTCACCATCATGATGGGACAGGGACACCCAGACCCACTGCCTACTTTCAAAGTTATGTTTGCATGTTTTTTATGTGAAAGAGTAAAGACTGATGAAGGCTAGATGCATAGACACCTCTTTGAGCAGGGTGCCCATACCGTCTGACTTTCTCCCCACCTGGACCTTCTGATCGAGTATTTCTCCTTGTGTTAGCGGCCTTATTTTCAGAGGAGGTGGACTGTGCTGAGGTTGTTCTGCAAGGAGATGTGTTTTCCAATGTCCTTAGCCTGGGGCAGGGGGGAACTGGCCCTCAGCCCTGTGTTTTGTGGTTCATGCACTGCCACTGTCATCCCACTCAAAATACAGGAGGCCTCTCAGGAGCTTTGGCTGGTTCTTCACCGAGACCATGGTCCATATACCACCAGATGCCATCTGGGCTAGCAGAGAAAATGAGCCACAGAGTAGGCTGAGAACTGATGGCACAGGCAGCCTGTGTCCTTTTGCCTAAACTCTCTTCTCTCCTCCCTGAAATAGGGTGGCTTCATCCATCGCACCTATTAGGAGCAATTGCTGGTCCGTGCCAGCCTTCAAGCCATGCCTGGGCATGAGCTGGGAGTGTGCTAGATCCAAGGCAACAGAAAACAGTTTGGACAATCCTTAGCCTGTGCCCCAGCCCTGTTTAATTTGCTAGCATAGATGTAGCCACTCCTAAACACTCTGTGTAGGTAATGCAGCTGCCCATCTTTGGCCTTCAGATGCCTTGGTGGTGGCCGGTCACCTGAATGTTAGGTATTGTAGCTCCTAAGCCGGAGACACCAAAGCCCTTCTTTGGATCAGGCCTGGAGTTTGCCATGAGGAACTCTCCAGCCCAAGCATTTACGCTTTGATCAATTCTCTTCCACAGAGAGGGGAAAAAAAATATATTCATCTGCAAGAGCCTTTCTTCCACCTGGATCAATGCATACAACTTCATTTGACATCAGCAGGAGCTCTGTCACAGATCAAGAGCAATAAATGGCCTAATGGAAAGAATAATAATGCTATGACACACACATACTGCTTTTCATCCATCCTGCAGTTTTAAAGACCTTCCTCTTGGTGAGCTTGGTGGTCATAATGCTCACTCTCAGCTAATTCATATCTTTTAATTATCTTTTCTAAAGTGCTCTCAAAAATCAGGATGAAAGTGGAAAAGCACAGAATACGCAGATTGGAAGTTGAAATGAGATGCTCTAAAGCAGGAGCCTTTCTGCCTTTGAAATGTAATAGGCAATATAAGTTAAAAAAAAAAGAAAAAACAGTAACTTTTATTAAAAGCACCATTATTTAAAAATTGTGAGCCTGAGATTTAATTTCATCCATAGGCTGCAATGCAATACTTACTGACCTCTTAAGTTGCTTTATACTGTATTTTTCTTCTGCTTCTTAACGCTAAGAGGCACATATTTATAAGCCACTAGATTATTTGCTAATGCAACATTTTTATTGTATTTCACGTGGGAAGAAAATCTGTTTGTTATATGATTTTATGTTTCATGGTGTTTTTTCCATCAGTATTCCTTCTTTTTGGGTACCTTTCATTTAATGCAATATTAACATTCATGATGGAGCTGACTGTTTGCTTCTTGATATTCACTATAAACTGGATAACAAAGTGGGAGAGAGTAAGAGAAAGACAATAGAAATAGAAAAGTCTTGCATATATGTGACAGTTATTTGTTTTGTAGCACCATCATTATGTCCCCAAAAAACTGTTTCTCTGCTCAAGATTTCACTGTTCTTTTGATGCTTTTGCAACTCAGTGGACGGTTTAAATAATTGGTAGTTTTTTTTTCCTTTTGTTTCTATAGTAAAAATGTGCTGATGCTCTCAGAGATTCAGTGGTCTCATTTGCTTATAGCTCTAGAAGTGGAGTTATCAAAAAATACTCTTTAGGATATTGTGCAGTGACCCAAAGAGCACACATGTTAGGGAGACAAGTAGAGCTAAATTATTTTCTGTATTTACTTTTGCATCAAGAAAAATATAAATCATCATCCTGGTGTTGTAAGTGATCATTAGGAAGAAAATGAGAGTTTTTGATCACATAATAGATAATTTTTTAAAAATGAGGCTTTTGAAACAGTGTGATAGTGTTAACAAATTGTTATTGATTGAGTCACAAGAACTAGTCCTATGCCAGGTATCACCATATATTCACATTATGGAAGCTTTCCTACACAATGAATAAATAATAATAGCCCAAACACAAGGAGCCATGATAAAAGCACTAACATTTAATTTCAAAATGTACCAAAGAGCTAAAATTAAACATATGCTTCCCCTCCCTTGGCAAATTCATCTTGATCTTCAACAGGGAATTAGAAGCACATCTGTACATAACACAAAAAATGCAGGAGTTGGGACTATTGGTAGGAAACGATTTTAGGGGTAATTGCTGTACGCATTTTGTCTGCTCCTGGGAGATGACTGACTTGTTACTAACCAAAAGTTCAAGAACATTATATGCAAAACTGCATTCCTCGAGTGGCTCATGAGAAAAGTCTGGGAGAATGTAAAGGGTTACTAGGAGGAGAGGAATATTTTAACAGGAAACCTGCTGTAATGCGCTGTAGTCCTTAAACAAAAGAGACAACTTCCTTCATTGCAGGGAAGGAATTCATTCAGGAATTCTGAAATTTTAAGAGCGAACAATTGGTACTTAATTCACATGATCAAATAGCACACCAGAAAGTGGGCTATTCGGCAGAGCCATATTTTCCACTAGGAGAGTTGGAGAGAACTTTGTCTGTTTAGTGAAGCCTCGGGATAAATGAAAATATATTAAAATGTTTGATATTTTCCCCACAAACACCTGGGTGTTAGAGAGCACACAGCAAAAAGCCTAAATTACTTCTGAGCAGCTGTCAGTCATTTGGGATCCTGCCAGTCACAGAGCAGTGGGGGGATATGCAGTTATGATAGGTGCTTCATTAAGGGCCAGAAAATATTAATGTCAGGTAGTAGGATACCACTTCTTGGCAATCTGGCACCATTCAGACAACAGAAAGAGCTGTCAAGACCATATGATATTTTTTTCCTCCATTTTAACTCCTTTGAGCTCCTATTAATGAGCAAAAGCAGCACATTTCCAGCTTCTGGAGTGATTCTCGTGTGAGCCTCTGCAGCAATTTCTTTTGCAGAGGTCACAACTGAATCTCAGCAAGGTTAAGTGCCTTTCCCAGGCCTCGAGCGCTGCAGCAGTCAGGGCTATGGGAAGCCCTCGGAGAGATGGCGGGGAGAGGTCACACAGCAAAACAATTGCAAGTCAGGAAAGGAATCTGGGCCATGCGAAGCTCAGACCCCTGTGTAGCTGCGCAGCCGGACACAAACTCACCATGGTGGGAATAAGAAAGAGGACATTGTTTCTTTAAACTTCTCAGGGCCCGAACATTTATTAACATGGAGTCGTCTTCAGATTTTTCAAAACACGGTCAAGTCCAATGTTTTCCTGGACATCTGGAGACCACTTTGAAGGAGTTCATAAAAAGCAGTGAAGACTAACGAGACTTTGGTAGGCTTAAATTCCTTATTTCAGCACTGCTACCTCCCCTGGATAGATGTCTGCAAATCAGAATAGTTTGAAAAAGAACATGTATCTCACCTTTATCCAGGAGGTAGAACTGTGTAGCAAGTTTATCAAAAATCTCAAGAAACATCCACCAGAAGGATGTTTTTCTGACTCCTCTTGGAAAGTATGAAAAAAGATGAGCTCAAAGGTAGTTACACCAAATTCCTCAAGCCATGTTTATACAGAAGGTTTTTGGTGCATTCTGCTTTTTAATGTAGATTAGGATTGGAAATGATTCAAAAACTTTTCAGCCCTCTGAATAGTGCCACAGCATCGGGGGTACCAGTATCAGGGTGAGGAAATGCACAGAAAGAGGGTCAGACGTGGAAGAAGGGCTGTAAGTGAAGCCGTAAAACCCTTGCATGTCGAGGATGTTAGGGAAGACTGCCATAGCTGCCCCTAAAGCCCACTTGTGGACACAGGGAGTTGTCCTGGTCGCGTGAGAGCCTCAGCCGTGAATGGAGGGAACCAGCAAGGACAGGCCAAGGAAGAGGACACTTACACAAATTTTCTGGCAAAGAGAACCAAGAAGAATCTCACTGTAAAATCTCTTATTCCTTTTATATTACACTTTTGGTGTAAGACAGAGCCAGAGTATGCGTCTGACTTACCTTTTAGTATGTTTTTTCCTTTTTTTTCTATCATGTGTCACAAGAATACTCTTATTTAATGAGCTAAGGTAGACCTGGGAAATGAGGTTCTTTATCCTCTGTGTGGAGCTCAGATGCACAGAAGGAAGAAAAGGGAATCTGTTAGCAGTTCCTTGAGGCTAGGATTCATTAAAGTAGTCTAACTTTTACAGCTGTCATAAAGGTTCATCAGTGGCCTTATTTCACTAGAAGATTCAGGTCTGTTAGACTATCCTCAGGGAGTGTTAAGAGCTTCTCTGCAGACCTTACACACACACTCGGTCTTTCTTTGTTGGGTAGGAGAGAGAAGCAGGTACCAGAGGAAGAATATTTGCTTGGAAAGAGCTGCTTTGCACATGAGCTATGCATTCCTGACCATTTCTGACCAGCTAAATTGTCTTTGCACCATCTAAGTGGTAGGAAAGAAATGTGGCTGAGTGCAGAATGTATCTTAAGGGGTGTCCAGTGTGCTTGCGTTCAAAATATGTTTGAAATACAGCATCTCAGCCCTACTGTTCAAAGTAAAGGTCCCAGCTTAATCCATCCCCTGAGCACATGCTTTACTTTAACTTGTGCTTTGAGTCCCCCCAAATCAATGCCCCATTGAAGTGTACTTTTCTACATTTCCAGGAAGGTCAAAGGAGATACTGAAAGGCTAACCCCAGGTAATGGTACTGTATGTTATAAAACCTCAGAAACTTTGATCTGAAGTCTTTCCATTTGCAGATGTATAGATGGATAAATCCCTGTTGGTGCATACAACCATGCACACCAGCAATTAGAAATTGCACCTCCTAATTTATTGCTTGAGTGCATTTGTCCTACTGCCACATGCAGTGCAAAGGAGCTCCTGTAAATCAGGTTGGTGGAAGTACCTGCCTGCCCTGGCACTTGTGCCACTGCCTGTGCTGGGAGACAACTTATTCCCAGCTCAGCCTGGCAGTGATGGAGCAGTCAGGAGGACACCTGGGCGAAGGCAGAGCATAGCTAGGGCAGTCAGAGCATGTGGGTATATTCCAGCAAAGCTCCAGGGGAAAGTCAGCGTGGGGGATCCCTCACCTGCGTGGTTTTGGGTGTTACAGCTCCTGGCATCATGAGTGCATGTGAGGCCCCAGAATGCACAGCCTGGCATCACCCTGTCTCCCCATGTGGTCAGGTAACACTCAGGTCAAAATCTTCCTGACTGTTCACCTTCGCGTTGTCTTGCAAAGGCATCCTTCACTCTCTGCCACCCTTAACTCTCTGCCACAGCTCTGACTTTCTAGGTTTCTTGTCTCCTTGAACATCTGCGTTTCAGCTTATTTTTCCCTAGATGTATTATGTTTCATTTTTCTGAGTGAATGTCACTGTTATTTTTCAACTGGTATTTGCAGACTCCTTCTATCCCCACTGGTGTTTGCAACAGTATCGTCTGTGAATCTTAATAAACCCAAGTGTGGACTATCAAAGACAAGCGCTTAGGTTTTTAGGAATTCAAACCTGTGTTTAACTAATGAAACAGGAAGGCAAACACTCTACCTGCATCCTCAGAGATGCATTCAGACTCTGATGTGGCAGGGAGGCTTGGGGGCTTTGTTTTGCCTGCTCTGCAAGCATAAAGTCTCAATCTGCTTGAAAAGAAAACGACAGCAGTGATAACAGCCCACCCAGACTGTTTATATAAATGAAGAGCAGTAAATATGAAAAACCATAAAGATGGAAGAGGAAAAAACATCCCTCTAAAATTGTGATTGGAAATTCAGATGTTGCTCTTGCTTTTAATTTATGGGTTCTAGAAATGAATGCATGCTTACATGATGTTATAAACAATTACTTGTGCTGAGCGGGTCAGCTCGGTGGCGTACAGAGAAGCTGAGTGAGAAGCAAGCACCGCCTAAAGGAGCCGCATTCCCAGCCTGACAGTGCCTTGGGCACAGAGAGTTGGCCATTAAAACAGGAATGAGCCCTGGGCTCCCCCTGGGGCAAACAGGATTTTTCTGGGGTGCCCTGGCGCTCTGGAGGGTACTTGGAGGTTGGCTAGAGCATATTTACTGGGGCGGGCACAGACAGCACCACAATTACTTTCTCCGCACTTGAAGCTGGTGCCCGCTGAGACAGCGGGGTCTGGAAGCCTGTGCTGTTATTCCAAAACCTAATGGCATTTGAGGGTCCTCTTTTCTCTTTTCTTGGGGATTTGCTTCCCCACCCTTGTTTTAATGTGCATGTGCATTTTCTGACTATGCCTTAGCTGTTATATACACTAAGTAAAAGGTGATTTTTAGAACAGCATTACTTCATCTCTTTAAAAATCTTCCTTCTTCCCTTCTCTCCTCACTTTTCACATCTCTTTCTTTGCTGGATTCAGGGTGAATGGTCAAGGGCAAACTCAATTTCACAGGCTTGCTATGTATGGTAGGCTGGGGAGCAAGAGCTTTCTGAAGCAAGCACAAATATGGAAGATCTCTTGGGAATAGAAAGGCAAGTGGACATATAGTAAAAAGAAAAGCTAGGATGAATGAAAAATAAAATACCAGGGCTGCCTTTCTTATAGTTGGTGAGTACTTGTTTAGATTAGGACAAAAAGTATTATTCTAAAATGCATCAACTAGTATGTTCTAATACCTCTTATCATTCATATTAAAGATTATTTTTAATTTTAATATTTTATTGTATACTTAGAGGTACAACTCAGACTGAAGTGAAGGCTAATGAGAAGTAACTTTCTTCCAGCTGGCTAATCTGTGCTAAAACAGTTCTCCTTGCCTATATTAAGGGCACAGGTCCATGACTGCAAGCAGTTGTGGTAGCTGAGCAAGTTGCTCCTCACTAGCTGATCTGCAATACTGATTGAGTGCCTGCTCTTCGTTCATCAAGAGATTGAACTTAAATAATTTTCCCAGTGGAACATTTATGGAAAATCCTAGCCACAGTTTAAAGTATGATGTGTAGGGCAAGCAGCTGCCATGGCCCTTTTAGGCCCTTTCAGTGAAGGATCTGTCAAGTTTATGTGCCACAAGTACATCTCTTGATGTCATAAGGAGCCAGGATCTGGATCACTCATCACTCCCTTGATCCTTTAAGAAGCACAGCACCTACGTGAGGCACTTCTGATAGGCAGCCTTAATAAGCCCCTAGTCTCTGTCTAATCTGACTGGGCTGATGTAATGCATGATATGAGCCAGCATCTTCATGAGATAGGAATCTAGGAGCTGCTTATGTGGCTAAGCCTTATAGCAGACACTGCCTGGTAATGTTGATAGGATGGGGGAATTAGCTAGAGGAATAGTCAAGGCTCCTTGATTAAGGGATTGCATCAATTGTCATAAGATATGTTTGCAATAAAGATCTGTGGTTCCTTCTAGCAGGTCGGTATCAGTTGTGGCTAAGAACACTATCTTGCCATCTGTTCTGGGCAGGATTTGTACAATCCTTTCTTTCAAGTCACAGATAATATTACACTTACTCAGCCTTTGTCAGTTCAGGACTTGACCAGTATAATGCTCTCTGCAGGATGCTGCTTGCTGTGACCATCTGGAAAATGAAGCTAGATGAGAATACAGCTGCTTGCTTATTCAGTAGTATTTCATACCACAAATGTCTTACGCATCTGCGTTATTGACTGTCCAAGCCATTCATTTATGGGTGTGGTACAAGGTGTTGCTTGCAGTCTATACAATACCATGTGTGCACACAAAATGATGTTAAGGGAACATTAAGTTGCAAAGTGGAGTATAGTTTGGAAATGTCAGAATGAGAGTGGACTGTGAAATCTCAGTTTAGAGGCTTTGTAGGTAGTCTCTGGACTTCTTTAAATGTATGATCATTTATGATGGAGTATTCACACCTCCCATCTTACGTTACACAGGCACAACCTCTCTCTGTTGACTAGATTTGTAACTTCTTTGTCTGAGTTGCCTCTAATGCAGATTGCTGCAATACCCTCTAGTCGCCATGAATATCTTGTCCCCCCAGTGGTCATCAGACCCTCGCCTCATTCCTTGCACAGGAAGGACGATGCCCATTAAGTGAGCAGCCATTCAGTATTTTGTTTCTCATCATTATTCAATGCATAGCCCAGTGCCTCACTGACCACACATTGTCCAAGTGTTTCTCAAAGGCAGATGTGTTCCTTTCCTCATGGTCCTCTCTGTGCCACTCATCACTACAAGGGGGTATTAATCAGTTTATTCTCATAGCCTCATTTGTGGGGGAGATGGCATTTTTATCTTCATTTTGCCAGAACTTAGCTGCTAAATTCTGCAAGGCCTCATCTGCTCTAGGTGTGCTTCACCCTTTCACAAGCCCTTGTATACCAAATGCACTGTGAATGCATCACCCCTGTGGGCTGTATTCGGCCAAGGCTGCAGGTCATTCCTTGCTGTCGCTGCATCTCCCTGCTGGAGGCCAGGGTGGATCTGCACCCCTGCACAGACAGAGGACGTGGTGTCTGCCTCTCCTGGGTTTTTGGCATGCCCCTGCCCGGTGCCCAGGTTGTGTGGAGAAGAATGTGCCCATCTCAAACACAGAGAAAACAAGCACCAGCTCAAAGACGGGGCATCATGTGAAAAGCACCTGAGGACCCGGAGCTTTGTGAGGAGGGGAAGGGAGGGAGCTATCGGAGGAATGGAGGCCATGACTGGGGCAAGGCCACCGGCTGTGGGCCCTGGGGGTGAACACAGAGATTGCACAGAGGACTGGGAGGGGAGACTATGCCAAGGATAAAGAGTTCACAGGCTAGAAAATAAGAAAGGCTGGAAAGGTAAAGTGGCTTAGACAAGACACCAGAGATGAGAAAAGAAGCAGAACAGGGACTGGGAGAGGCTGGAGCATATTCTCCATCAGAGTCTGGGGCAGAACCCGTCTTGACATAACACAGTTGGCAAGAAATGGCTATGAAACTCACCCACAAACTGTGTTATCATCCTCATCTTCTCGTTGGTCAAAGGATTGGATGGCAACCTGTTCCTGCTATCAGTTACTCTCTCAGATCAAGTGTCTGAGTCACTTGAAGTCCTGGAAGAGCAATCTACCACAGACCACATCTAACCTACCAGCTTTGCAAGGTAGATCTTACCTGTGGAGGCAAGGTGGAAGCTAAAATTCAATCTACATTTCCCAGTAGTGCTCATGTAAGTCATACCAGTAATGAATGTGTAGCTGTTTTGTGTGCAGTTACAACTGCATAAGGAAATCATACAGTCTATTTGCACAGCCAGTTAGCTGCATAACTGGCCTTTTGTACACAAGATCTCTGATTCAGCAAGTTCTTTAATCATGTGTCCTACTTTAAGCATGCCTCTGAGAATTGGGCCTTATGTCACATATCTCTATAAAATTCATTTTTGTAATAATTTGCAGCTTTTTCTATCATTTTAAACCTCCTGTTAGATTTGTCTAAAATTCTATGTCTGAAACAGGACATCAAGCACACATAAAAGTTATATAAATTACTATGTTTGTCAAACAATTTTCTTTTTACAGCTTGAAGAGACACTACAATCATTTTCCATTTTTCTGTAGTATTACCCCACAGGAAAGGAATACCACTGGAAAAAAAAAATCTGCTGCTAAGACTACCAAGGTTGGGCTTTTTTTACTTGCTTTTGTTAATGGGGATAAAATTAAACACCGATAAGAGCCCCATTTTATGGGCTCTATCTGCCTCTGCCTCTTCTCTCAAACTTCACAAGCTGTGGTTATACCGACATACCATACAGCTTTGCAAGTTTGTTTGCACTTTTCAAGCATGCTCAATCTGCACGTATCCCACACAGCCTATCATGCACTATGTCCAGCTGCATGGCAAGAAATTTGCCCAGACTAACAACAGTTTTATAGCTTGTTAACTGGCACAGTTCTAGGCTAGTGATTCAATGCTGTCTGCTGAGAAATGGGAAAAAAAATCTCCTCTGCTACTATTAAAATCCATCAGCTTTCCTAAACACTTCCAGCCATTAGTGATTATATTTTTGGCTAAAATTATCTAAAGTGCTTCCTTCACTCCTATTCCTTGTTATGTGCATTAGAGTCTTCATAACTTGCTTTCTCAGAGATCACTGCTTCTACCCGGGTATCAAAGAGCACATTCTCCACTCTTGGAAGGTTTTTGAGGGCAGCCAACCCTTGACTCACCTGGTGACTCTCTGAGGATGTATATGCCAGCCCTGATGGAAAGAAATGACGACCTTCTTTACAGATGTCTCCATGGAAAGCCAATTTGGGAATTGATAGCCTTTGCATTTTCTAGGCTGCAGTCTGAATAGGCAAACAAGGAGGAAACCACTGTCAATAGATGTAAGGCTAAAAATAGGCACACCAGAAGCCTCAGCAGAGCTCTGGAAAACTTCTGAAGGTGGAAGTAAGAGTTATTTATAAAGTTGGGAACTGAGAGGGGAGAAAGAGGTCAGTGGAAAACTTTATTTACGTAGTTTGGCTTCCAGAAATGACTTTCCTGTGCATACAACATCATTAGGAAGCTCAAGTCCTGACTCAAGTCTTGGCTACTTTTTATGCCTACAAAACATGCTCTGCAGTGCCAGAAAGCAGGTTTCTGTGCACTCCCAGCATTGCAAGAGGGCCAGGACTCAAGAGCTGGGACTCCACTTTTCAGCATGGAAGAGCTTTTAATTTCTGAATACAAGCTGTGCTAAAGCACTTTTTGGAGTCTGAAAGAGGGTTAAGCTGCCTCCACAGATGTGGCCCTAGGTAGCAAGCAGGTAGATAGATAGAGAGATGCCCAAGGGTGGAGTCATCTTCCCTAACCTAAACCGCATAAAAGTGAGTTTTCTAAGTTAGACAGCTAGGGTGTAGACAAGTATCTCCATGGACTATAGGTGAGCTTTGATGGTTACTATTGACTTAGGCCATGTATATATACATTAGCAGGTAGTGTACATAGTGCAATAGGAGCAGACTGAGAGAAGTGGAGCTGGAAACTTGATGTCTGCACTACAGACATTGGCAGGGGTTACTCTGGTCTAGCTCTAGTCTTGAGCGCGCCAGATGTGTCCCTGAGGTACATCTTTTGGTTTAGTTTCATCAGCAGGGAGTCCAGCTGAGACCACTCCATGAATTAAACCACATCATGGTAAATGGGGATGAGTGATGCATTTCTGAAGTGCTTTCCCAATGCAAGTGAAAATGTTGCTGTAGACAAATCCTTAGACAAATAATTTTTATACAACTAAAATAGCTACCACAATAGCTATCCCTCAGTATAAGCAGTCTACTGCAAACATGAGGTTTGAGACAAAAACAGGAAGATCAATGTCCTTGGCACTTCTTAAATTTGAAAAATGCATAGGTTTTCACCTCACATTTTCAAAGGAAATAGAGGGAACATTTGTTTCAAAAGAAACCATCAATATTTTTTCTATCTTTGCTCTTAGAGGTAACTAAAATATTTTGGCTACAATTTTCCAAGACAGTTTTGCTTAAGGCAGGCAAGTAGCATGAAAACTTTCTGCATTATAACAACTGTAACAACTTCATATAGTGAGAAGTCTTTGAAAAGCTTAATAACAGATGGATCTTCCAGTCTAATGTAATGTAATATAGTATAAATGACAAGCAAGTGTGTATCTAAATAGAAATCTCCTTTTGGGTATATTTTAAATTAGTTATTTACATTAATTGAGAGTTTAATTGTGAAAGATTGCTAGTGAATTTCAAGAGGAACTTAATCTAGTTTGCTTTGTATGAGAAACAAGCCAGCAGTTGTGCAGATGCACTGCCTTGCCTGTTAGTTTCACCAAAAATTGAAAAGACATCCTTGAAAGTGAAAGGATAAATGTTCTTCTCCAATCTTTTGAGAAGTTGCCTGTGTAGGTTAGCAGCAGAAGGAAATGCGAGTGATGTTTCTATACTGCGGGATACGGAGATAACCAGCTCATTTCCTCTGAGACACTACCCAGCCACTGGCTGAAATCATGGAAAGCATCCATGGGGGAGAGACTAATTTTTCATTTTTGTGACCTGATTTACTGCCTGACCCCACAGACAATTG
The DNA here is from genome assembly GCF_036417845.1 of Apteryx mantelli. Classification (NCBI taxonomy): domain Eukaryota; kingdom Metazoa; phylum Chordata; class Aves; order Apterygiformes; family Apterygidae; genus Apteryx; species Apteryx mantelli. Next base: position 34,500,930 of record NC_089978.1, read on the forward strand.
TATTGGCACAACTGCGGGACAGTGAGCTGCGGTGCGGAGGTGGGAACAAGCAGCTGGGGGCAGGAATCATTTAAATCAGCTTTGCTGCAGGAGGAAATGAGTGAGCAAAGGAGCAATGAGATGGGAATGTCCCTTGCTGAGGCTGAAGCTTGCAACACAGCAGTACACCTTCAGCAGCTAATTTAACAATCTTCTTGCATATCAAAAGGACCCACTAACTTTTGAAGTGCACAGAATAAATAATTGACCCTCATGAAGGAGAATACAAGGTCTCAACCTCTAAGCTGATGGGAATTTTCCTCACAGGAGGCAACGTTAGTCCTTTGTAAGGCAGGACTGTAGACGCCTCTAATGCTGAATGATTTGGCTATGACATAATGCAAAAGTTAATGATATGTTAATATTTTAATGTTTCATTTTACTCTCTGCTTTTCATTAAAGCCTTTAGTATCTAAAAAATCATTTCTTTCCAGTCACTGTTGCACTTGTCAGAGCCGTCTGTCTGAGACAGCTTGGTTACAGCGCTTGTCCTCCAAGAGGGTCTCCTGATGCTGCTGCTGGAACAAAAACACTCTCTGGAAAGTATTTGTGCAGGCAAGAAGGACCCAGCAAAGGCTATTTTCAGCTCTGCTGTGAAGCTTCTTGGATTTCACAGCGTGAAGTCTTCGGGATTGAAAAGATTGATATTCTTTTCAAAAATAAAGGCTGAGGCTTTTAAGGGGTAAGATGCTGCAAATGGCCCAACAGAGACAGGATGGGATCAGCAGCACCAACTGCTTTGTAGGTAAGGTTGTGTCTTTGAAGGGGAAGACTGGTTATACAGAAGCCTGTATCACAGAGACTTCATTTGTGTTAGCCTGGGTACAAATATATCACCAAAAGAAAATTCCCATCCCAGACTATTTAATCAAGTCAGTGCCTAGTAGAAAATACCATTTGACTTAGAACATTTGGAATTAGCCTAGAAAAGGTATGTGAAAATGGTCTGTGAATACAATATAAACTGCAGGGTACAACCATAAACCAGTAAGACAGTGAGTGAGTCTGGCCTATGAAAATGCCTTTGAGCCTCTGATTTTCATGGCTGTGTATTTTGGACCAAGTCTTCACTCCTATGCTCTGGACCTATCCACATGCACCTAAAATTTAGATGAAAGATTTTGTTGGACACCTGAGCCAGCAGGAAAATAAAGTCCAACAGAAGTAGAGCTGCAGCTTATTTTTACCAGCTACATATATCCATTCCTGAAAAAGTAGACAAAACAATGAGTTTCTTGGGAACAGGCTACTAGACTTGGGAACTCCTGGGCATCCCAGTGGTGACAGCTGAGACCAAAACTCTTAGTGGCACAGGGCAAAAGTACTCTGAATCCCCTGCTCAGGGGTTGAATGCACTCGGCATATATTGCTGAGATCTCAGCGGTGTCAGTCCTCTGAACCCAGTGCACTTCTGCAGAGTTTCAGATACGGCTCAGGCTTGGAGCTGTTACCGAAGAAAATAGTCCAGATCACAAACTCTACCCAGGCCTGGCCAGGAGAGTGCCCTAAAGCCTGCCCCTGCATGCCGTGCGTGCCTCCAACCCCCTTCAGTCAATGGGGGAGGCGGCTGCAGTGGAAACAAGGGTCAAGCCTGGCCCCTTAAGTGTTAACGAACAAAGTGCCCAGGGGGGTTGTTTTCTGGATTTCTCCTGAGAGGGAGTCTAATGTAAATCGACATGAAGGTAAAGGTAACAAGGTCAGTCCTTCTTTTCACGGTGACCTGGTCAGCACCAAGCCACAACCGATCCCCCTGGTGCTGGGACACAGCTTGTGCAGACTGGGGAGCCGGGTTAACCCCTTCCGCTTGCCTGATGTCAGTCAGAGTTGGGGCTGGGAAATGCAAAGCACTCTTTCACATGAGGGGTTTCTGCATCCCCTGGAAGACAGACCATGTTGCACGTTGTCATTTTAGTAACACTTGGATAACACCTGAAGTTTTGGAAAGAGTTTGAAGAGTTGAAGTTTTGGAAACAGGGAGATCTATTTAAAAAAAATGGTGCTGCAGTGGGAACCTGGGTAAGCTCTGTAAGATTTTAAACTGTGGAATTTGCCACTTTGCAGTCTGTAACGCTTCCCAAATCCTCAAACTAAGGTCAGGGGTGGTACTAACAGTGATGTAGATTATCTGCTGTTTGGCTGAGATAAACAAGTGGAAGTGAAATAACCCAACTCATTAACCAGCAGGATCTGTTTCTCTTTACAGTTTTCTCACTTTGTAAGAACCCTTCCTCCCTCCTTTCATCAGAGCAGAGTCTACCCAGATCAAATTCTCCAGTATTGGCAGAAAGCTTAGTTAGTGGGTGAGTTTTCCTTTGTTTCATATTACCAAAATTTCTGGGAATTCAAAAACCATCAGTGAATATATCCTCCCACAATATGTCTGTATTATTTCCTCTACAGATGAAGAACTAAACAATGGGACACCGAGAGATTAAATGACTTACTAAAAGTCATACAAAGACCTGTGCTTTTCCAGCCTTGCTTTTGGCATTCAACTGAAGTCCATATACTGGGAGCACTCTTATCTCAAATTCTTTCTATTTTCTGTAGAGTGAGATGAATACCCCCCAAAACTGAGCTCTCTGAAGGTACTTGTCTCTCCTATTTTTTACAGAGGGAGCCTAACTTGGGTACATGAGAGGAACTGGAGATGAACTGAGCCTCCACTGAAGCACTGTTCAATATCTTTATAATGATATTAATCGCCATTCCCAGCTGCACTATTCTGTCTGGGATCAGGATTGAGCCTGCGATGGAGTGTTTTTGCATTTCATAATCTGTCCCTAAATTCTAACAATAATCTGCCATAACCACTGTAATAGGCTCTTCAAAATAAAAGGCTGTTTAACAGGAAAATGAAGTTCTAGAAATGTACTGCAAAATTAGAATTACCCACAAAATAAAATAATTTTGACATGACATATCTGGCTGTAAACTTGCCTTGCAACAGAAATATTCATAATTACAGTAATTTGCAGCTCAGTCTCTTACTGTAGTTATATGATCCTGTAATTGCTGAGTTGTTTGCTAAGTGCTGGTTGTGCTAGCTAAACCAGTTTGCCTCTTTAAAGGATCAGACTGCAAGCCAGCTCCAGTGCATCCTGAAGTCATGGAAAACTTCCCAGCGATTGCAGTGAGCAGTGGGTTGGACTTGGAGCTGGAAGGGAGGATATTCAGCCTCCTGCAGATCAGTGTTTCTATAGCATTTATTCAAGAGTATGAAATATTGGGTTGGAGGCAGATATTGCTTATAACTGTGTAAATCAACCTCTACTTTAAATCACTTCCTTTTAACCGAGTAGTTCTGGATTTATGCCAACACAAATGCAAAAAATGCTGGTCAGCATCATGGATAAACCTCTGGCCTGTAGGTAGGATACAAAGCTGTTTGTTGCCTGAAATTGAGAATTGAACATGCACTTTCATACCTAGGAGCCTGAATTAGGAGAGGCATAGTCAAAAAATATTATTTCTAGCTTAAATGAAGGTACCAAAAAAACCCATTGATTATTTGGGCTCTATGGTAATTCATGACCTTTAGAAGAAAGTCTGTTAATTGCTGATCTTATCCAAAATAACATAACCCATGGAGGTATGCTGTTAGTAACACCAGCAAGCAAGCAGCTTGCATAGGAAAGGAGAGCCTGAGGTTCAGGTCCTTGATTCCAGGACTACTCTGCATTTAACATTGCATAAAAGGCAAAAACAGCCCTAAGATCCTCTGCTCCTAAATCACGAGCTTTCAAAGCCATCCTCTAGCCAGTAATGTCATCCTTGTTCCATGAATCTTGGTTGCAGAGAGGTCTATACTCAGCAAGAATAGAGACTGCACCACCTATGTGGCCACTGCTGTCTCCTGGGACATAGACTTTGTGGGTTTAAACTCCTTTGGACTTAGGTGGGAAGAGATTTTCCACCTCCTAAGAAAATCCTCTTAATACTGAGCTATTAGAGACAAGCTGTGCTGCATGGTCATATAATATGTAATGGTAATGGGGGGCACATAAATACCATAAATAAACATAGTTTATGGTTATTTTATAAAGGATGAAAAAGATTTCTTTGATTAATGAGTACTACTATTTAAGACATTTTTCTTCTAGTATGTAAAACAAATGTTGACTACATTCCATCTCATATCTTGACACTCGATAGAGAAACTTGCAACAGGTATGTTTTATATTTACAGTAATTTTATAGTCAGGCTTATTCATTTGTCCTTATTGAGTATAGTTTTTGAGTAACTCCTCTATTATCAAATGTATTTCAGTAATACCACCATTTCTTAGATAAAGTTCAGTGACCAGGTTGGCAGAGTACCAGCATAATTCAGCTAAGACATAAATGGTAAAACTTTTCTTCCAGGCCTGCGAAAAAGTATTAACAAGCAAATTTACCTAAGACTGTAGGTGGGCATTATGGCCCAGCATCACAGAGCAGTCTGAATCCTATTGCTGATGGGATGTCTGCTTCGAAATGCCCCGTCAGTCCAAGCCCATATGTTACAGCTTTTCATTATTATTTTCATTGTAACTTAATACACTGTACAGCCGGCAGGATCCTAGCACATAAAAATGTAACCAACTTGCATGGACTCATCGTTATGCTGAATCCTGAGTTAAGTGCCACAGCCTTGTATACTACATGTTTTATGGCAGCTGGATAAAAATACTAGTAATATTTGAGAAGTAAAATATGATGGTGGAATCCTAAAGCCGGGAGTCAGCCATTCGGCTGCTGTAAATCCCCTCCAGAGACTCTTTCAGCATGTGACCACAGGAAGGAGAGTCCATACACACGTGCCACACACTTTCCCTTGCAGCAGGCCAAGCAGGGGAGTTGCTGGTCAGGTTTAGCCCAAATACATTTTAGAAGGTTGTTCTTCCTTCCGACCCATCCCACACGGCTTTTCTCATCATTTGTGTCTAACTAGGTCTTCTGTTGATGGAGTTTGTACCACATGCAAGCGCTCACCTTCCTGGTAAGGACCAGGCCAGGCAAAAGGGTCCTGCAAGCCCCCTTTAACCTGCAAGCCATCTCAGCCTGTGGGTCCATAGGCAAATGCCTGTGAATAAGCCCTCCACGGTGTTTCTTACAGAAGTAGAGGCCCGTGCTGGGATTACTGGGATTGCAGTACAGGAATGCAGGGGCCCAGACTCTTCCTGCAAGCTGCAGCAAGGAAAATCTCTCCTCCCTCCTCCCTGCACACAAACCATTCAGTGCTAAACGTTGTCTGTCAGCCCCTTGACACATCCAAGGAAATCATGTATGCTTTGCATTCATTTAGTTTGCTATAGTAAAAGGAATGCCATCAGCAGTCAGAGCAGTGTGAGAGCTGAAGGACCAGCAGCAAGAGGTGAGTCCTCACTACCTTCTCAATAGGGAGATGTTCTGGAGTAGGAACTAATTCTCCAGCTCCATCTCTATTCTCCACCTTTTTTGTTTCAGGGAAGTCTTTGGGGTGGCAGGAGTCCAAGTGCCTCTTTTAGGATGGTTTCTCCACCCTCTCCCCTATCTCTTTTATTTTTGTAACCCTCATCATGCTTGCAGTTTTTAATTACAAACACCTTTCTCCCAGCTGAAGAGCTGTCAGTACTGACTCCTGGTGCCGGATATGCTGGTGCCTGTGCAGGGAGATGCTGGTGCCCGCAGAGACGGAGCCTACTGCATAGATAGGCTCAGATAGGTCAGCAATGGGGCCTGCGAGGACCTGCAGTGCATAATACCAAGGATCTGTCTCGTCAGCAATTTTCTTGGCTTTTATTCCACTTTATTCCTGGGTCAAGTTTATGCTTCTCCATGGACAATCAGAAAACATTGTGTTAAGTCATGGCCTCGTATCATCTATTTTTTCCCTCTCTTAAAGAGAAAGAAAGACAAGAAAAGCTACATGACAAGAGGTTTGTTAAATCAATAAGAAAAGCAATGCAAACATTGACTTTATGGAGTCTTCTGCCCTGGTCTGTATGTTTTGTAAAGCACTTTTCAGTCAGTGCCAGGCTGGCATTACCAGATTCTGATAATCTGCATGTACAACGAGCTGAATAGCTGGACAGTGTGAATGTATTGATTTTTGCCATACTTAATGGAAGTTATTATTCTGACCTTAACGCTTCCTTAACTTTCAAAGCAGTGCCTCATGTTTTAGCTCGATGTCTCCATGGCCACATATTGCTTCTACTGAAGACAATAGGAATTTTATCATTGACTTCAAAGGAAGTCAGACCAATGGAGTCAATAGCAGCTGTACTATAAGGCTACTCTCCTCATGGAAAAATGGGCTACTTTATCAGATTACTTCTGATCATGAAGTATCACGGTCCATGTGATTGTACCTGTCAAATATCTGCCCTGGGACATTATATGTCTCTGCACATTTCCAACCTGTGCTAGAGTTTTCACAGCTAGAGTGGCAAAGGGTAGATGCACAGCCAGGCTCATTTTCAGGTGCCTGTTTCCTCTAGTACAAAGCCAAAGTCCAGGTCTATTGGCAGCGACTTCGTAAAATGTCAGTAGTGCTTAAGCGTCTGTGGCCAAAGGTAAATTGAGTCATTCTTTTTAATGAAATGTTCCTTAATTTCTTTTATTCATTTGAATAGAACAGTAAATAGAAAATACATTTCATAGAGAGATTATAGGAAAGGAGAGTTGCCAATATAACCTTGCAAACGCTAAACCTGAAATTGCCTTTTGTTTGCTCTTTTACACTACATCTTTTCCTCATGCCCTCTATAGATGACAGAATAGTGTTTGTTTAAAAGAAATATCTGACAGACAATACCATGGGAAAAAAAATGTATTGTTAAATCTCAGCCAACATGCGCGAAGGCTGAAGCAGGGACTGTCAACACATACAATCCCAATTCAATGTCTGCTCTTTGCAGCAAAAGAAAGCAGTGTGGAACTAAGCAGAAATTAATTAGAGGACTGAAAGGAAAGAACAGAGCAAATTTTATTTCTTTCTAATCACAACCCAAACCCAGTTGGTTAATACCAACCTACTGTACAGGGATATGGTTTCACTTTGTAGTCCTTATTTAATGAAAGCTATAAGCCAGTTTATGGTGCAAACATCATTCTTTTGAAGTCACAAACAAAACTCCCACTGATTTCAGCAGAGCTAGGCTTTCATTCAAGAAGTTTACCTTGTGCTATTTCAGCACCTCAAGAAACCAGTATTTGTATTTTTTTCAAAATCATGCACTTCTCGGTCTGTATATTTCAAGTAGCTCATCATAAACACTGGGAACATATGGGGTGACAATACATATTTCTCAGAGCTGTGGAATGTCTTCTTGCCCCTCACCACAGACACACAATATAATCCAGGCAGAAGACTTCGCCACACCTCTCCTGGCATAAGGTGATCTCAGCTCTCAAAGTGGCCTTTCCCATAGGAGAAATGCCCTGGCTCTTGGGATTCCCCAAGACTGAAAGTACCCACAGAGTCTGTCTGCAAATACCTCTTTGGCTCAGTTCCACCAGGGAAAACAATATGTGCCACACCCCATCAGATTCACTGAAATCCACTTTAAACTCTGGACACTCTCCAAGTGAAAGCAACTAGTTTTACTATAGCAAAGCAAAGGTTTGCATTTTTGATTACAAGTTGGAAACATTGCTATGGAGGCAAAGCATAAAAATATATATAGGAAAGAAACTTAAAACATGTTTGATATCAGTCTCTGCCCAAGCTGTCACTTAAGCTTTCTCTGAAGCATCGTGTTAACCACTGGAGACTAAGCACAAACTAGTAGTAGCTGGTCTCTGAGGTACTGCTTTATTTAGTATCCCAGTCTTCCTAGACTGGCATTGCACCTGACAGTATCATGGTTTCACTGTGTGCCAATGAACCTTAGAGTTCATAGGAATTCACAGGAATCCTTTCTTTTACCGAACAGTTTAAGGAAACCTGTATTATTGCAAGAATGTAAGTATACTGTAAAAGCTGCCTGGACCTGGGAGGTACAGTCACTGCCACGCTTACCTTCCTGTTTAGGCAGTTAAACTCACCTGAGATTGCCCTTCCCAGATGGCATGACTTGCACGGAGAACTTCTGATAGCGTCATAGCAATGTACACTTTGCTTATCATAAAAAGAATTACACAGAGAGCATTTTGACAGCCTCTGGATTTGTGGGAGACTAGCGCTGGCTTTCTATGAGACTGTGTATGACGTTATGGTAGGTGTGGGACTTGGTAAGTCAGTACCTTACGTCAGTATCATAAAATCATCATAACTATTGTACTAGTCATGGCTATACAATCACCCTCTAGAGCCGCAGCAGTGCAGAGTTGCAAGCTGGTCTGCAGCAGAACTAGGAAAGCCTGGTTCCCTGCTGTTTTGTGTCTCACAGCTGCATCTGTGAAATTCAGGAGAGTTATGAGTACAGGGTTTTTATACAATGGCCTAAGTATCTGTTTCTCTTACACTCTTCTCTCCATCCTCATGCCCTGTCAGGAGTAAATGTCACACTATAGCTTTTCTCCTCTGCTTGCACTAAGCTTGTTGAAGCTGAAGATGTTTGGGATCCCTACCTTTTTGTCAAATATGGTAGAAATCACATATTGCTCAGAAGTAATTGATGGGATTGGAGAAGCAGAAAACCAGGAAAAATATGTACTCACAGAAGAAAACTAAGTTTCAAGCCTTTTGGAAACTAGGTTAAAAAAAGTAATACATTAGATGTAGGGCTTTCACATTACTGCACCTTTACTTTCCACTATACTGCTGAACAAAAGGAGTAAAATGGTCACAGAATATTATTTATAAAAAGGGACATGGTGCTAGCACAGTGCTGCTGGGCACTACGGTGGCAGGGGCACTTGTGCTCTGTAGAGAGATCCCTTATCCCCTTTACCTGTAGAAAGCCTGCCCTCATCACTTCCCTACAGCAATGCTTCTAGCTACTGGGCACGCTGGAAACAAAAGGCACAGCATTAAATGTTGTCTACGGTATGTTGCCACCAAAATCTGGTGTAGTTTGAGCCACCTTGCTAGCCACCTGGAGCTATTCAAGTGCCCTTTTGAAAGATGTTTTTTTTCACAGGACAGAAAAGCTTATTCTTGGGACATGATTTCTTTACATCAGCTGTTGCAGAGCCTCTAAGATATCTGGTATTCCTGCAAAACTGTGAATATCCTGGGATTTATTGCCCACATCCTTTCCTTTTGCTGTCTTTTCTACTAACTTCTTAGGTGAGCAGGCAATCTACAGACAGTCTGGTACATTTAGGCAAGTAGAATCCCTTATATTTAAGAGCACAGAATGGGGCCCGGTATTTTTTGCTAAATATGCACTGTTTTGTCCACCAAGAATTTCACAGCTGATTATTTGGCTTCTAAGAAATCAGTGGCTCAAAGAATATACAGAGAAATAACAATAGAACAGACAGACTGTAAGTCCTGTAAGACTCATATGGAAACATTTGCCAAGGCAGGTCAATGTGCTGCGTATCAGTTTTAGCAGGCCTCCTGAAAGAGATAAAAGTGTGAAATTGCTTTATTTGTTGCTGGCTTTGCAATCTGCTTTGACTTATTTAAATAAGTGATTAAAAATATACAGAAACAATTATTACGGCAACTGAGACAACAGCAATCAGAACAGAAACAACACGTTCATATATTTATGCAAAGCTCTAAATGCTTCCTTTGGCAGATTGCAAATGTTTCTGATTTAATCCCAGACCTCCCTCTTACTTATTACAATTTTTAACCTTAAAAAGTAAAAAATTTTGAGAACTTTCAAAATCCCAAAGTGACACTGATTATCTTAGAGAAAATTAGTTTACCTGGGATTTCCTCAAACAGCAGGAGGACAACTAGAAATTTTCTAGGAAGTTTAGCGAAAGATGTGCTGATCCAAATGCTATCTAGGTATCTCGGAGCCATAGCCTTTTTTGCACCATAAATATGTAAATAAGACTGGATGTACATATTTGATAAAATATTATTATATTTTGTCTTCTAATACACTGTGCAAATTCTTCAGTATTCTAATATCTTTCTCCAAAACCAATATGTTTTCTACAAAGATTCTCAAGTCTGCTTCTTAGTCCCCTGTAGTTAAATTTGATACCTTACCTAATTTTTTTCAGCTTTGCTAAACAGCTACAATTGATAGCCAAAAGTAATTTCTGGGCTGTGTTTTCAGCCAAAGAAATGGATTTAGGGCTCTGAAATGTAAAAACTCAACCAGGGCATTTGTATCACATGTGATTGCAAGCCTTCCCTATAAATAGCTGGAGCAGGAGAGCACCTGTGCTTTTTCTTCCCAGCATTTTGACGGATAGCTTTGTTGGTGTTTCTGCAGTTGACACTATACTAAATTCAAAAAAGAGGCTGAGTCAGTCCTAAGTAATGGAATGCATCCAAATTCTCCTTGGCTTTGATTCTAACAGAGAAAGACATCATTTTCTTGTCTCCTTCCAGATTAAACTCCATTCCATTTTCTGCTGCCCTCAAAGCATACTCCTGAAAATCCCACAGATGCATTAACATTCAGTCAATGAGATATTTCGAGCAGCTAGGCTACTATACTGTTTAGGTTCTTCTTGGTTCTTCTGTAGTTGCAAGGCCTTGATTTTAGCCTGCCCTTGTATTGCAACAGTTGTCTTTAATCTTGACAGCCCTGAATACAATCTTGACAGCCCATATTGTCTTGTATGCTTGCTAGCTGCCCTGTCCTACATTTAAGTCTGTCATTTTGATCTTCTGTTGTTTCCTGATAGTTTTTTTTTTTTTAAACAACATTTATAATCACCATTCCAATCATAAGGAATCTTCAGTCCTCATGGACTTTCATGAGGAATCTTTCCTCATTTCAGAGCAGATTGTTTGGAAATTGCTCTGAGTGCAGGTGAAAAATCAGAATGTTCACGTGTTCTTCCTGCCTTTGGTGCACAATAAATAAGTCACCTCCAACTGGTAATGTATCAACAATTGCATGATCAGACATGGGGGAGTTGGGTGAAGGGAAGGATGGCTTCTCAGGGAAATGTGAAAGCAGGTTTGGACTGTGAGCATAAACTCTCTATATCTGCTAAAGAGACCAGCTATGAATCAGCTAAGATTGTTGACTGAAATCCTCATCTTGAGGATTCAGACTTTCAGTCTGCAGAAAGTACAAGCTATTTTCTCGCTGCTTGAAACTTTTGGTTCAGTTGCCTGCAGACTCGGGAAGATTTGCTGTGACAGTTTACAGCAGGTCATATTTTCAAGGTTTTCTTTACAACTTCAGAAGACAGGAGGGTACTTTAGACTGGAAATGAACAGCAATAACAGCACACACTTTGAAGTGTGCAGAGCACAGGCACTGCTTTGTGTGGGCCATTTGGACATATTCTGACATCTTTGAGCTGACTTTATACTAGCCAGCTTGCATATTGCTAATGGTGTAAAACCATTAGCCTAAGTTCAGGACAGGCTAACCAACCAAGAAACTATCCCAGTGCTCAAGTGGGTTTTACCATCTGTGCTGAGCTTCAGGTTACTATAGTGCTAACAGTACCCAAGTTGGTTTAATGGTAGCCCATGTACAGCTACTTGTGCCCATAGCAGTGAAGACTGCTTACTACACAGTGTTGTCAAATGTCAAACATGTTCAAAGTCATGTATTCAGTTTTCATTGGCCTTTTGTCCTCTTCAAACTCAGTTCAGTTGAAGTAACTCAAGGGGCCTGACCAATTGTAAAGCCCCAAAGGGCCAGGTTCCTTGAGAAATTACCACCTATCTTAAACCCCATCAAAACAACCAAGATTGGTTACAGAGCCTTCCAAAACAGGGTGGCCAAATGCAAACTGCCTGTTGGAAATGACCTTGGCCTATGCTCACTCCCAAACTGCACTCAGGATCATCTGAGAGACTACCAGTGGGCACAGGCAAATACCATGCCGAGAAATATTTGGAGGATTTGAGAGCACATTTAAGTGAATTACAGTGGCCAGAAATGTTCCCTAGGACTGTTTAACTCACAGGTACAGGCACTGACAGAGGATCTCCACAGAGGAGGTGTTAGGAGTGCCCCATCCACAGGAAAATCTGGATCAAGGTTGACACCATATGAGACACTGGAGAATCCAAGCATGACACGCAAATCCCCAGGAAACGGGCCTCATTAAATCTGTTGCTCACAGAATGACTTGTTTAGCTGATGGCACCTTATTTAGAATTCACTCCCACAAGCAACCCATTTCAGATATAATATAGCAACTTTCAGCCCTGGATGCCAGATGCATGTGTTGTTTTTTTTAGCATTCATTTAGCTGTTCATATTTTGTTCCCTAGTTTGTTTGTATTAGCTACCACCATGACTGGTGTTCAGACATTATAATTATGTGCATCTTTATTGCTTAACATGTGAATCAGATGATTTATCATATTTGCTGTTTGTGGGCATGACTGAGAGTTCAGTCCATGACCTCCAGAGCTAAAGCCTGAAGATATTAAAATCTTAGCTAGAGTGTGAAGTCTGCTAACTGGCAGCTGTAAAGTCTCATCTTCCACAGCACAAAGAGATACAGAGGACACATACTGACTATCTGGATAGGGGATATCTGCAGACTAGCCTGCTGCAAGAATAAACAGCTTAGAACTGTATCAGTGCTGAACAGAAGACTCTGAGGAGCTGGAAACTTGAATGCCCAGGAGAACTCTGTAAATTGCAAGCAGTAGACTTTATCTCTTGGGTACCAAAGGATGGAGTCTAACATTCCTGCTGCAATATTATTAACAGCTAGTGTTTGCATTTCAGTGGCACCTAGTGACCCAAATCCAAGATTAAGCCACCATTTACAGAAAAAAAAAAGAAAAATGAATACGCATGCACACTGTGAGTTTATTACATGCATAAACTCTTTCCAAGAAGAGAGAAAGACTACTTTGAAGGAAACTCTTTTTGCCTTCTTTCTTTTTTGCCATAAATACACAACTTGTTCCATGAACAGCAGGAATAATGAAGCTTGGTTTTCTACAGATTCTTGCCCCATATCCCTTGCTACGTAGCAGGCTTCCTTCCTTCCCACTCTGTTGCCTGTTTTCCCCTCACCAGGGTGCCTTCCCTCTTCAACTTCTTTGCTCCTGGGGGTAGGACACGTCCTGGCAGGTCAGTGTGTGCAGGCTCCACTGGGACTAGCTGGCCACTGCTGTCCTGAATGGCTGAGGGGATGCCCATTCTTCAGTGACAGCAGCATGTTAAGACTTTGTCCTCTACCCAGCTATAAAATTGCATGAACTTTACGACCTTCATAACATTGAGATCTCTATCCCAGCCTGAAATCAGCCACCAGGTTTAAAGTTATTAAAGAGAGACTGACAGACAAGCAGATGGACAGCCAGGCAGCACAGTTGTGTAAGCTTTGTTTCCTTAGGAAAGCAGGCTAAAAAAAGAAACCAAACACAGTATTCACCCATCATTGTCTAAAAAACCCACTGAAATCAGCTATTTAACACTTTGTAACTAGTGTAATGGCTCAGCAGAGTTATTTATTCTGCTAGAAGAACCTGTTTCTAGGCCTCAGAGGATTAGCTGAGAAGCTGAGAGGCAGCATAACCTCTCTGTGACCCTATCTGAGAAGAAGCTGGTCTAACTGGAAGTCTGAAACCAGCATTTTGAAAGTGATGGCAGCTAGGAATAGACGGGCTAGAGTCACTCTAAGTTAAGGAGAAGTTTTACAGAGAAAGAAAATAATCCAAAGGTCAGAAAGGAAAAAAAAAAGAGTTAAAAAAAGAGAAGTTAGAAGTAGCCTAGAAGACAAATGAAGGAAAAAACAGAATCAGCACAGCAATGAATTTATTTTAGTGTGTTCAGGAACATGGTAAATAATTTATATGACAGGTTAAAGGTATGTTAGTACAGTAGATATAGGCAAAACAATGAAGGAGGAGTTTGCAGAATGCAGATTTGCTCTCTTGAATGGTTTTTAAATCAACATGAAGCATCACTGCCTTGAAACACAGCATAGGCCATAGCAAAGAGCAGCTGTCAATGTCACTGGAGTCAGGATTGAGCCCGCAAATCTGTTTTCATCTACCTGCCAGTGTCTGGTTCGGGAGGTTAGGTTTATGTGGACTGTAGGGAGCTGTCCTGGTTTGTGTGAATGAAGAGGACAAAATTGGGAAGGAGCTCTCAGATGCCCAGACTGAACCTGACTCAGAGCACCCACAGCTTATGGGACCTGACAGCAGCAGGATGCAGAAGTGTTGATTAGCAGACTGAAAGCACCACAGAGCTTCAGTCAGAAAATGCATTACTATATATATACATGTATGCTGAGGAATAAAATCAATATTCTTTCCTGTGCTGGATAATTACATGTCACTTTAATCCTGGTATCATGTAAGAACCTTAAATTAAATTATAGCTTATTGTACTTTCCCAGATAAGATCATTGTTTATATTAATGGTAGGAATAACCTTATAGATTATATGAGCCCTCTCTTGGTCAATGTAGGATTATTCTCCCCAGGCAATTTTTTAGTATTTTATCCCGTCTAAATTTGAGCATCTCTGTGACTGACCTTCTGTCACTTTCTCATGGGTTATATTTCACTATCATTGTCCAATGCATCTTCAAAACTATTCGTCCTGATGTTCAATCTAAATATTTTTTTTCTTATGCCACTAGCTCCCCACCTCCCACCTTTCTCTAGGTTCCTACTGAGAAACATAAGTTAGACATCTAATTACTCTGGGCTCCCCCAACAGTCAATGGAAAGAAATGATCAGCTTCAGAAGATGTAAAGGTTGTGGGTGAAGGTTCCTTTTCTCTCCCAGTAATTTTAACGCAACCACACTCCTAATTCAGGTACCTCATCTGGGGGGAGCTGAATTTGGGTCAGAAATATCTTCTTGCCTCTTTAAGCAGTCAGAGATTTCTTGTGGTTTGATGCCTCGACCTGCAGACACATGCAAAACAAAGATGTTTTATCCATAGACTGAAACTCCAGCCTTCTCCAGCATCACTTCTGTTGCATTTCTCTGGACTATTTCTGGTTTTCCAGTACACTTCTGGTAACATTGTGTCCTGAAATTATAACAGTTTCTAGGTGCACTGGCATTAGAGCTTGGCAACAGAGCATCTTTGTATATGTCACTCAAAATGTTATTTTGCATCCATTTTGTATTCCAAAATCAAATCTAATTTCCTGTTTACTAAATGTGTGTACTAAGCCATTGTACTTCTTTCTGGAAATATTCAGTCCCCCTGTGTTTTTCCTGGACCAGACCGGTGCCCACAACACCTCTCATCTTAGTGTCCGTGCATTTCACTTGTATCCTATTAACTTCCTTTTCTTTGTACAAAGTATAAAAGTATTGTCTCCTGCAGGCCACACCAACAGGGAGTTGTTAAAGTCTTCGCATGAAGTCTTCTCCTTTGCCCATCCTCACTAGCTGCTGAGAAGACAGCTGTCAATCAGAGAGCAAGTGCTCTGCATGTTTCTGAGCTAGACTTAGTGTATATTGCTGACCTTGTCTCTTGGTTCCTACAGATGGTTTAAAAGAGACAACTGAGTCACTGGGCAGGGGACGTTTGCTGCAGGAAGCAATTCCCTCAGCTACGGCGACACCATATTTTGTCTCACAGGACAGGCACGCTAACATACTGCTGCTTACTCAGGTAGGACAGGCCACTTGATCAACACAGTTGCAGGAGCATTTTGACACTATTTCTGCCTTTCCTCATTTATGAGCTTTCACTTTTCAGAGAGATGTGGCAAGTAATGCTGAGGTGTTTTAAATTTCGTCAGTGCTTCCATGCTGAATTACTAATAAAGGTATTAAAACTGAGCAGAAATGAAGCAGATTCTGATCAATAGAAACACGCCTTTTTGTTTGATGCCCTGTTCATAAATAGCCTCTTACTAACAACAGTTAAAATGCCTTAATGAACAGTAAAACTGGAAATGAGATAATAATGTGACTTGATCTTGAAGCAGTGAAATATTGCAGGGCTGCTTTTTAAGCTAAGACCAAAAGCTCATATATGTGCTACTACTTTTTAAAAAATATTGGAGAAGCCCTGGTCTGGCAGTATATGAAATAACATCACTTTCTTTGTGAAAAGGGCTTCACACTGTTACCAGCTAAAGATCAACATCATCCTAAGGCTACATATGACTGCACCGTAGCACGTACCTCATCTTTTTGTCTTTTGAGCCTGCAAATATTTACACATGTTGAATGTTAAGCTCTTCGGGGTCTAGTGACTAAAAGTTAACAGCCAAAGAGACTATTCACATGACTGAAGTTAAGCCTATGACTACTTGTTTGAGCTGTCAGGGCTTTACACATCTTTTAGTCCACCAAATTTGACACAGGCAATTTTTTCTAGTGGTTGAACTGGAAATCTCAAACCTACTTTCCACTGTATTTTGTCACAAGGACATTAATTCCACTTTCCAGTGCTAAAGAAATTCAAAGAGAGGATGCCTGAATAATTATAAATTAGGGAAACAAACCAAGGAACTCATAAAAATGGAGGAATTAAATATACTGCTTTATTATTACTGTAAATGAGTTTGCACATCCTTTAGGAGAGATGTAATATAATATAGGTAATCCTTATTATTGGAATTATGGGAAAGGACACCAACTGACTACTCATAAAATGTGTTTGCTTCTGATGTGTTCCTGACCAGTCTGTGCTTGCTTTCAGTAACCAGTTCAGTTGTACTGCGACTAATGCATATACAAAGCAAAGTTTAAGTGTGCTCAAGCACTGTCCAATAGAAATTTTTATATTTGCACAAACAAATATTTGCTTCCAAAGAATATGTTTTAAATGGGGAGAAATACTGTTGACACAGTAGAAAAGGGGATGAAAAGAAGATACACAAGATTCGGACAATTAAATGAGTTCAAGGAGGATTTCTCTGTACCCTTCACAGCTAGGACAGCCTATCTACCCCTGGTTACTCTGTGATAATATAATGACAAAAAATATGTGGCTGAGCTCAATACTAGCTAGTTACACGTTTTGCTTTTCTAAAGAATTCTGCATTGAACAAGCCTGGTGGTTCAGTGGAAAAAAATCCAATATCCTCTTTATTTATTCCTAGCCTGAGATTATAAGATTTCTTCCTCATTACAAAGGATAGATTCACCCATGATCATTCAAGAAAATCATACATAAGTTGTAGAACTTTTAGACATCACAAAATTACCACTCTAGTCAATGGAAGCAAAGCACATTCTTAAATGAAGCATTTTCCTAAGTGCTTTCCTCTATCAGGTTTAGGATCAGTGAAAAGAAAATACCACACAATCTTTGTGACTGAGAACTACAAACTAAAAGAGCTCAGATTTCCAACACTATTAAATACCCCTGTGCAAATGTTTATGACTAATTCATAAAAACTAAGACTAATCTAAAAAACTGGTTGACTTCCCAGTTTGCTCATAGGTTTTCCAGAGGTAAAAAAAGGGAGAGTCTATTAACAGTCAGACCATTTTCCAATGATTTGATCATCTATTTTATTTGATCTTCAGCTTAATTATATATACCACTTGGCTAACTAATAAAAGATCAAACAGTTAACAATCTAAGACCTGCATTCCACAAACATCTAATTAAATAAATGATCTCAGGCTACAACAGAAGTGCATCCATTACAGTTGTAGGTTGAGGTATCTGAGAAAGACTTTCCAGAGCTTGGCTCTTGTATAAGATGCAATTTCATCAGTTCACTACAAATGCAAGTGAAAATGGAGAAGTAAAGAAGAGGAAGACGATAACAGTGATAAAATTATAGTGTTGGTTTGGTTGATAATACATTAGTCATGGAATGGAAGAGGATTTACTTTTAACTGTTGCTCCTGTGGTAGAGTGCTATGCATACAGTCTTTATACTTATACTCTATGCAGACTAAACTGATGATAAAACAAAGTTTCTAGAAGTCTTTCATAAAATCTGTATTTGAATACAATCTTCATGAAAAGGACTAGCTGCTTGGCCACATTCCCCTAGTGCAGGGAGAGAGAAATAAAGAATATTTTGAGATCACTTTTCCAGATGACCTAGAAGGATAGGACTTTGAGAAGACTGGCACTGGAGACCTGAATAACTGGAAGGAGGCTGACTTTTTTAAAAAAAAGATTGCTAGGATTGTCAATTTCTGCGAGCATTTATTTAATAGGAGCTTGTGAGAAAACTTCCCTCTCCAAAAGGTTTAACATCATTTCATAAGCATTAAAATAAGGACTGAAAAATGTTTCAGTAGGCGTTTTGGAATCAGTCAGTAAACCCAATCAACCAACTAACCAGCCAACTAAAAACAAAACAAGAAAGGAAGATCAAGACTTGACTTGAACTTTCTAGGAAAATACAGAAGTAGAATTACAACTTTTTCAGAGCTGAAAGATGAGAAAATTTTTTTGAGTACTTCTCTAAGAAGGAAGAAAAATAATTGCACACACCTTTGCAAATCAACTTAGAAACTACAGTCAGCAATATTAATGAACACAGAAAAACCTTCTGTCTGAAGTAACAATGGCAGGTTCATAACATAAAAATGTCACGTTTCATTAGTTTAAAAAATTATTTATGAAGCAGTCACACAGGATTTAAAACACACCCCAGACTGATTTGCCAAGATTATGAGTTTGTCTTGAGTAAAAAAACCATAGTATTCCTGCTGGTTTTATAATTACTCTACACAAACTATCACATAAACTAGGATGAATGCATACCGCTGTGTCCCACAGCAAAGGCACCTTAGAAATAAAAGATTAGAATATTGCTTTTTCTGGTATCCTTGGAGAATCTGTGGTGGCAATAAGCTTGTTGTTTCCCATCTGAAGAAATATTACCTACATGGGAGACAGATCTCTAAATACATAGACTGTGTCATGTTCTCTTGCACTAACCTAAATCATAAGATTGTAAGGTTAAAACAGATAGAGTTCTTCCAGACACTCACTCTCCCTACCTCACAGCAGGGGCTCTGTCAAGCCCATCTGTGCTTGTTCATTTGGGGAAGCATGTATACAGGAGATGCAATCCAAGGGGATTCCTCTATACTGGCAACCCTCCAGCACTCTTCAGTCTCCAGCTGAGGTAATGAAGGTATTGCAGTACTGTCTGCCCTGTACTCATGAGCAGTGACCACTGTGAACAAGGTGCTGGATCCAGCAAGCGATGACAGAGGCACCTCTGGTTCCAGCTATTTGATTGATACAGTTTATTAAAAAACAGCAGATGGACTTGTTTGAAATAACTATGGAGTAATTTCACTTATCATTCAGCAACCCATAGTTGAGCGTGGTCAATTTTGTTGTTGCTGAACTTTGAAATATTTGGTATTTTTTAAAGGAATTATTTAACAAAATTCCTTTTCCCACTTTGAACAACTAAGTAATTTATAGCAAGTTGTCAATTTCAACTGTTTAACAAAATGTTTTAATTTTATAAAGCTTGATGGATATGAAAAGGAATACAAATCTTAAATTTGATAATCCCACCTTCATGCTTAGATTACAGCATACAAAAAAAAGTGTAAACATATATTTGATGAAAAAGGGTAAGTGAAGAAAAATGATGTGTAACATGACATTAATATTTGTAAGAAACATGTAAAAATATTTCAACCAGGCTACTTCAGATGTGCTTTGTCCAGGCTAGACTGTCAGTTGGATTGTTAACCGCAGTTTCTGTTATGTAAGAACAGAATTATGTGGAGCCAATTTAAAGATCTGCTTCACATGTTGTTCTGATAAATTTATTAGCCCAATAGAATAACAGGTAACTACCCACATTTAAAAATGAACAGAAGTTATTTAGTGAGCATGTGAAAAAGTAAATGTTTAACCAATTATAATACTACTGTTTTAATTCTTTTTCAAGCTTATTGTTGTCTATTACTCTTTGGAAAGTAGTTGCATACAAATTTTACAGTTCAATCATGTTTGAGCCACTCAAGCACAGATTTTTAAGGTTAAAAGAAAAGATGTACCCATATTCATAGACAATGTGTTTTAAAAGTAGTTGGACTTTGTTCAAACATTCAGAAAAATCATCTCTGAGCTGGGACTAATCATGGAAGATTAATTCCTCAAGGAAACTGTTCTGGGAAAGTTATAGCAGTCAGGATAGGAATTTATAATGGAAGCTGGCTTGCAACCTTGGGCTCTCATCCCAAAAATGTTTACACATGTTTAACTTTCGGCATATGAGTATCTCATTAAATACATGCATAAGGCCTCAGTGTTGCAACACGCTTCATGTAGACAGAACACAATGTGATGCTTTGCTGAAATCTGTGGGGGTTACACGAAGACACCCTCCTGTAGGGAGCTCCTGACAGTTTCAGCTAGTAGGGTATTCAAGCTGTTTTGTCTTGCACTGGCCCAGGCATACCAGGAAGTTAGTTATGTTAGAAGATCTGATTGATTATCAGTTTAAAAAAAAATAAAAGTTCTCATAAAAGGCAGAATCCTGATTAACTATTCCTACTGTTTTGCACTGCCTGCATATAGACAGTGGGCTAGAGTCATGAAAGGACCAAGGGTTGCAAATCTACCTAGAGACCCAAGCTGAATGTCTGCATTCCAGATATAAAAGGAATTAGGCTGCAAAAGGTGGGATTCTCAAAGCCACCCCTGGCCTCACACTAAATGGAGAACTAGATGAGCTAGTTAACAGGAAAAGGCAAGGTGAAGGGGTGAAATTCAGATCTTCTGTTTCAGGATCAGGCAGCAAAAGCCCCAGCTCCACATGACCTTGAATCTTCTCCCTTTTCACAAAATGGAGCTAGTAAAACAGCTTTTCCAGAATCTTAATAATTAAACCCCACACACTGAATATGGGAGCCTCAAATCTCCTTTCTGCCTGGAGGAACTAGAATTTACATCTCCCATAAGAACTCTCTAATGACTCAGCTGTATGATAATAATAGGTTGGATTCTCACAACGTCTCTCCTTGGATATCTACCACTCCTCATGACATACTTAAATATTCACTGCAGTAAAGACCAAACTCAGGTTCTTCCCCCCTTGTCCTGTTGACTGTCCTAACCAGCAGGTTTCATGACCAGGTTATAGAATCAGTCTGAGACAGCATCTCTCAAGTCCTGTGAACATTTAATTATTCAATGCAAACTGGAACAATTTCAAAGGAGTGATTGAGACATCTCCACCAGCTCATGAAAGTCTATAGCTGGAGATTAGGATGTGCTGTCTGAAGATGGCAAATGTGAACCTCTGTCCTCCTGATACAGGTGAACTTCCTACCCACCAGATTATTGAGAAAATGGGGAGAGGGTGTGAACCTTTTTCTCTCTTTGTAGGAGAGCAGGACACACCATTTAGTGAGCTCTGAAAATGGTCCTAGACAGGGTCCTGCAGGTGAGAGAGGTGAGGCAATGCCGACAGCATGAATTTCAGTTGGGCTTATGTGGCAACAAGATATCTACCTGCTTGGCACTCACCAACCTTGGGCATCTCTGTGGAAGCTAAATAACAGACACGGGGCACTTAGGAAAATCTCCTGGCAGACGTGGAAACACCTAGTGCCTTCAGAGGGAAGGTGGTAGCCAAGGAGGGATGAGGAGAATCTAAATTTTGGACTGGGAAGAGCTGCAGCAGCAGGTAGGTACCAACATGTCAGGGAAGCAGCCCAGGGGCGCATGGAGCATTGTCACCCGACTCCGAGGAGGACCACAAGGTCTTGCTTCCCTCATGAGATGCTGACACAGGAACGGCAAGGGAAGACTGATGGATTTCACCTCATTTCATTTAGTAATTTAAGAACAGCTTTTAATGGCAGCATTTTTGAAATGGTGCTTTGACATGCTTTTGCTTGAGCTCGCGCCGGGAGCGCCTCAACGTCCACGCTGCCCGTGAGCCCCAGGCGAAGAGCTTCGCGCAAAGCCACCGCACTGGAGGTCATTTCTGCCTGCGCTCCCTGCGGCTCCACGTGGCTTTTGAGGCTCCCAGCTCCGGCGGTGCCCCAGCAGGGCCGCGGGGCCTCGAGGGGGCCCGGCCGCCGGGCAGGGGGCAGGCGGCCATTTCGGGGCGCCGCCGGGGGAGGCGCGGCGGCACAAAGGGAAGCGCAGCCCCCGGGCGGGCGCCTCAGGCTTCCCCCCTTCCCGGGGGAAGGAGGAGAAATGGGGGGGGGGGCGGGAATATTCTGGACCGAGGGAGGGGGGGGAGGAAGGAGGTGATGAATAACTTGAATAAATCTGCGGCGGAGCCGAGGAGAGGGGGAGGGAGGAGGCGGCGGGTCATGTGAGGCAGAGTCATGCTGCGGCCCCGCGGAGGGAGAAGCGCCGGGGCCGGGGGCGCCCGCCCGCCCGCCGCGCCCCTTGCCCGCGCCGCGGGGGCCGCCGCCGCCGCCGCCTTCCCCCTCGGCCGGGCTCGGCGCCGCTCGGCAATTTCCGCCGCAGGAGCCGAACCTATTTCCGCCGGCCTGGGCCAGACGGGCTTTATGTCTGCCAGGGGGGCGCGCATGCGCGGCCGCCGCCATCTTACGTTGTCTGTCGCCTGCCCTCCCCTTTGGCGAGCTTTCCCCTCCCCCCTGCGGCCGCGCGCAGCGCCCTCCTCCCGCGCCGTGTGAGGAGCCGGGGCGGCCGGGCGGGCAGGGACCCGCGGCGGCGGCGGAGTCGGGGCGAGACCCGCGGCGAAGAAAGGAAGGGGCAGACACGCACACGCGCGGGCGGAGGACTGGTCCCGGGCGCGGCGCGGCGGAGGAAGAGCCGGTGCCGCCTGTTATAAAGGGGGAGGAGGCGGCGGCGGCGGGGGGAAGGAAGAGCGTGTGGAGCGGAGCCTCCTCTAGAGACAGCCAGACACAGAGGGAGGAGAGCGCGGCTGCCTGCCTGGCGTCCCCCTTCCTCCCTCCTTCCCTTTCATGGACTCTCTCGCCGCGCTGCCGCGGCTCTTCTCCCCTCCTCATCCCGCCTCGCGAGTACCCAAAATGATTCAGCTCCATGGCTGCCACTGACGGGGATGTCCCTGCCCGGCTCAGCCTGCTGCTGCCGCCCTGCCGTGTGCCGGTCCCGTACGTATCTGCGCCCTCCTCGCTACTATCGCTACTACGGGGATGGCGGGGGGCGCCGGGGCCGCCCGCGCCCCGCCGGCGTGGCGGCGGGGGAGGAAGGGGCTCGGCCCGGGGCTGCCCGGCCGCCGCGGGCATTTCCTCCTGCCGCCGCCCCCGGCGGAGGAGCGGGGCCGGCGGGGCGGGGGGAGCCGCCGGGGGGGGACCCCGAAAGGGGGGCGTGGGGGGGAGGGAGGGAGAAAGTGAATGGCGAAGGGCTGGAAGTGTCACATTCAGAGAGGCGGCGGAGAGCCGGTGCTCGCCCCCTCCCTGCCCCTGTCTCGGCGGGGAGAAGGAGGCGGCGGCGGCGGCGAGGGGGGTGGTTGGCGGCGGTGCCGAGCCGTCTCAGCCCGTGCTCTGCGTGTGTGCCGGGGGGGGGGGGGGGTTTGTGTGTGGTGTCTCGCTGCCCTGCCGTGAACGCCAAGCTAACTGTGTGTGTGTGTGTCTGTCTCTCTCCATACCGGGGGATTGCACTCTTTAAATACACCCGATACAATGCACCAGCCTGACTCAGCCGCAGACATTAGTGCTAGGAAGATGGCGCACCCGGCAATGTTTCCTAGAAGGGGCAGCAGCAGTAGCAGCGGCAGCAGCTGCGTTACCGCTCCCAATGCGCCAGGTACCGGTGTGGGGAGCGCTGCCCTCGCCGCCGAGGATTATCAGCCGCCGTTGCTGGTCCAGCCGCTGCCTCCGTCTGCTGCAGCATCTTCATCGGCAGGTCCACAGCCGACACCCCCTCCTCCACAAAGCCTGAACCTCCTCTCACAGTCTCAGCTCCAGCCACAGCCTCTGGCACAGACTGGAGCTCAAATGAAAAAGAAAAGTGGCTTCCAAATTACCAGTGTGACCCCTGCTCAAATATCGGCCAGTATGAGCTCTAATAACAGCATAGCTGAGGATACGGAAAGCTACGATGACCTGGATGAGTCCCACACTGAAGACCTGTCGTCTTCAGAAATCCTGGATGTTTCTTTATCCAGGGCCACTGACTTGGGAGAACCGGAGCGGAGCTCTTCTGAAGAGACTTTAAATAACTTCCAAGAGGCAGAGACTCCTGGGGCTGTTTCTCCAAACCAGCCTCATCTTCCTCAGCAGCACCCTCCTCTGCCACATCACCCCCAGCAGAGTGTTGTGATCAATGGAAATGTTCACCCCCATCATGTTCACCATCACCATCATCTTCACCACCACCATCATGGACACCATCATCCATCGCATCCTGGGATGGGCAGTACACCAGTTTCTGGAGGACCACCACCCAGTCCATCATTTAGAAAACTCTCAACAACTGGAAGCTCTGACAATGTTATATCAACTGCACCAGTTTCTGCTGCATCATCCACTGGTTCTCCTGCGTCTGTTATGTCTAATATCCGCACTACAAGTACTCCTGGCAATTTAGGTGTAAGTCCTGCTACCGGAACTAGTACCTTAAATAATATGAGTGGTGGTAGCTCTAGTGTGGCAAGCAGCATGCTTGGTACTATAAATTTAAGTAACATCCCAAGTACTGGTAATGTAAATGCTTTGTCTGGAACTAGCAGCAATGTTAATGTGAATATCTTGAGTGGTGTTGGCAATGGTACGAGTGCTTCCTCTAATGTCATTAACAATGTTACTAATCCAACTGCAGGAATGGCAGTGGGATCAAGCCAGCAGCAACCCGCAGCTGGCACATCAAGGTTTAGAGTTGTAAAATTAGATTCTAGTTCTGAACCTTTCAAAAAAGGTAGATGGACATGCACTGAATTCTATGATAAAGAAAACACTGTGGCAGTTACAGAAGGAGTAGCAGTAAACAAAGCAGTAGAGACGATAAAACAAAACCCGCTTGAAGTGACTTCTGAAAGGGAGAGCACCAGTGGGAGTTCTGTTAGCAGCAGTGTAAGCACATTGAGTCACTATACAGAAAGTGTGGGAAGCGGAGAAATGGGAGCACCTACTGTGGTACAGCAGCAAGCATTTCAAGGTGTGGGTCCACAGCAGATGGATTTTAGCAGTACTGCTCCTCCAGCAATTCCAGCATCTAGTATACCACAGAGTGTTTCTCAATCACAGCTTGCACAAGTTCAGCTGCATTCTCAAGAAGTCAGCTATCCACAGCAGAAGCAAGGGGTCCAGCCTCCTGCACAGGCCAGTCTAACCACTGTTACTGGGGTTCAGCCAGCCCCAGTTAATATACTAGGTGTATCCCCATCTCTGGGCCACCAACAACCTGCCATTCAAAGCATGGCTCAACAGCAGCTCCCGTATTCTCAGCCAGCGCAGCCTGTGCAAACTTTGCCAGTTGTACAACAGCAGCAGTTGCAGTATGGACAACAGCAGCAGCAACAAACGGTTCCTACGCAGATGGCCGCAGGTCATGTGAAACCAGTGAACCAAAACTCTGTTACAGGGGCTATGCCAGACTACATTCAACATCAGCAGATCCTTCAGACTCCAGCGCCTGCCATGCAGCCCAGTTCTGCAGGAGTGGGAGCAGGCACGCCGGTTCCCATTGCTCAGGCACCAAGCATGCAGCCTTCAGTACAAGCACATCCCGCTGCTGCCCCAGCTCAGCCTGTTGCACATGCGCCGGCATCAATACCTGGCGTAGGTGCCAGTGGTCAAATGCTCAGTGTTGGGCAGCAAGGAAGTGTAGCCACTGTGGTGCAACCACCTTCTGCTGCAAACCAAATTCCACCCCCAGTTATGCCGTCAGCAGCTGCTCCTCCATCTTCACAAGTAGTGCAGCCTGTGCAGACAGGAATAATGCAACAGGGATTACAGGCTAGTGCTTCAGGCCTTCCTCAGCAAATGGTCATTGCTCAACAAAATACTTTGTTACCTGTACAGCCGCAGGCCCAAGCGGTGGAGTCCGTAGTCCAAGGAATGACCAGCCAGCAGCTGCCTGCCGTTAGCCCTATACCTTCTGCCACTACTGTTCCTGCACCAAGTCAAGCTAGTTCAGCTGTACCTCCTGGCATACCTTCTGCTTCTATAGGTTTGGGACAGCCGCAGAACATAGCGCAAGCATCGGCTGTACACAATGGGAATTTGTCTCAAAGTGTTAGTCAGCCTCCGTTGATATCAACGAGTATAGGTATGCCAGTAGCACAGAGTATGCCACAGCAGATACCACTAAGCTCTACCCAGTTCCCTGCACAGTCAGTAGCTCAGTCAGTTGTAAGCCAAATTGAAGATGGCAGACGTCCTACAGAACCTTCCTTAGTTGGTTTACCTCAAGCTGCCGGTGGTGACAGCAGTGTTGGAGCATCAGCTGTTTCAGACGGCAGTGGTAGCAACATGCCATCCTCTGCTTCCCTATTCCCACTGAAGGTACTGCCATTGACAACACATCTTGTTGATGGTGAGGATGAGAGGTAAGATTGCCTGTAACTTTATTAAAAGATACACCGTACGATAGCTTGAGATGCGCTAACTTGCAGCTCTTATTACAGCCGTTCTGTGAGATGAAGCGCTGTGATATTTTTGTCTAATTACAAATATTGTTTCTCAGGCTACGGTGCATGTAGGTATATTAAGATATTTGTTTTTCTTTTAAGGGGGTGGGCTGTATTGATTATCCTCTGGAACTGCTGCGTGGGTGAATTGTGTTTAACAATCTGTGACAATGTGTGTGTTACCACCGTATAGAGGAAGACAAAAGAATACTGTGGAATGTGGGTATGCTAGTGGTGATTGTAAGTTAGATTATTTATTATACTGAAATAATTAATATTTATTCTTAGGTAGGTTTTTTATACAAGCCTAGACTTCATCCTGCCTCAGCTTCTCTTTTCAAGTATTGATCTTACTCAAGTTGAACCAGTTGCAAGCCTGTGGTGTATACATAGAAGCCTTCTCTTTGACAGCCAAGAGATGCTTTAGGCAAATGAGTATGGTGGGAAAAGGGAGATTCAGCAACACTGTTGTGGCTCTTTAAATTGAACTTGGGGCACTTCTGGTTTTGGTGGTTTTGCTTCAAAATATTAATCCATTGTGAGAGCAGCTCAGGCCTGTGGAGGGGGCGGTGAGGCTTTGTATCTGATGTGCCTATTCTATGCTGTCAGAGTAACAAACAGTACACGTTCTCCCACCTTCACGTTCTCAAATAAATGAGAACTGGTTGGTCTTAATGGTGTGTGCACATGCATGTGAATGTTCTGGTTTCTCTGACAATGTGCGCAAAGAAGCTGTGTCAGTTGCCAAAGGCTCCTGCACGTGCAGGATAAAGTGGTCTTAACAGTGGTTTTTAAAGTGCAGTTGTTTAGTATTAATTATGTCTGTAAATTCCTTATTCTATTGAGGACCTGTTGTGATATGACAAATGAATAGGAAGATTGTGCTTCTTCTCCCAAATAACTTATTGTCTAAAAAAAAAACCTATGTTAATGAGAGAAGCAGAAAATTTAAGACAATTTACCTTGAAAGTGAGGGGAGGATAGAAAAGAACACTGTAAAAGAAAAACTTGGATTGAGAGAAGGAAACAAAATAAAGCACTGAACGCTTTTCAAGGTGGGAAAGAATGTCATAGCAATGGGAGGGGAGGCACTTAAATTCTGCTTGGTGCCATAACTTAAAACAGGAGAAAAAACAGTGGGCAAACTTTAAAAAAAAAAAAAAAAGTTTGTGGTAGAGGTTGGATTCTTAATATTGAAAATGCTAACTCTATCAGCAGCCTTTGATTATGCTGATCATGAGGTGTTGACTGTCTTAGTGGCTTTCATCACTTCTTTCTAAGATGCCAGAGAGCTATAATGAGTAGCAGCTTGTCTTCCAGGAGTGCTAGAAGACAAGTTCCAACACTGTTCCATTTTGATTGTTTTTAGTCAATAAGTATGTGAAGGTGGTAGAAGACAGATTGAGGTGTTAAAGCCCACAATGTCACCATAGCGCTACTAATAGTCAGTTTTCATGGAAGTTTGTTTTATTTGCTTTTCTTTCCTCCAGTCTTTCTAAACTGGAACACTGATCTGCCTTTTCCTTGGGGCTTTTTATAAATATATATATAAAGCTTCCAAGAGGTTCCAACTGAGTAAGGGAATCATAAGCTTGTTGGTATTGAAAGTGTTTTGAGAAATCACATCTAGCACGTGACTGTACCCAGATTTTAAGAGCACGTGTTAGCTGTCTGTCGTGATCGCTAGTTTTTCCCAGAATGTCTAAGTCTCTGAGTGTAACAATAGCCAGAAATGCCTTCTTCCTCTGTTATTTGGCTGGCCAAAGATCACATCCTTTTTTCTCCCATGAACGTTGTGTCTTTATTCTAGCTGTCATCTCCAGGTAGACTTTACTTTTGTTTAACTACAGTTGGAAAATCATTTAGATGCTTTACATAGAGCAGGATATGGCTCTGTACTATTAAGATTTTTTTTTTGTGTTGCAGTTGTGATGAATTCACTTCTGTGTATAATGAGAGAGAGAATTTATGGAGGCACCTTCTCTCTATGTATCTCCCTCTAAAACAAAAAAAAAATTAGTGAGACTGCGATTTGCACTTTCAGGGAATCTCATGTCAAGGTGTTGTATATATTGTCCTCTTGGCTCTGGAATTGCTTTTGGTCTGGAGCTTGGATCTTGTCACTTCCTAAAAGTAGTGCAAGATATGTTGTTATTCTCTTATCTTCGTGCCATTGAATGTCTCTGGTGAGAACTCTCTTGAGAGTTTTTGGCCGTTAGATTATCCTCTTTTGCAGGAGGCAGAGGGTAATGTATTATATAAGTACCTAAATGTTTAAAGAGCAGATATACTGCAAATATGCATACAAGTGAAATGAGGGTGAAATACATATTTTTATTGTTCGAGATAGATATTGATACATCTGAAGTGGTTCTAAACTTGGCCAGGGAAAAAGGAGGAAAAAAAAATGCAAGTGAAACATGTAAGTGATGACATAATTGGGCTGGTGAAGAAGCTGTAAAATTCCATTTAGTGTGCCTTTGAAGAAACATCTGAACCATGTAATATCTTGTTTAGATTAACTCTCAGCTTTCATTAAACCCATATATAATTGTGTATAAAGACATGGCAACATCTTTAAGTCTTCAGCCCTGTCCTACTTTTTTGAATACTATTTGCAGTCCTTTCTATGCCTGTTATTAGGGCATTGTCTTTTAAATGTAGACAGCATAGAGTACATCTGTTTTGAAAACAGTAACCATTATTTCCCCAGTATGAATGAGTTTTTTTAATCTCTACTACAATTTGAAATAAGAGATATGAAAAATGAACTGCTTAACAGAATGCCCTATGGAAGATTAATTTGCAAAACTCATTTGTTAAAGAGAAGATGCAAACAGTACTATTAAATTTTCTGTATTAGAAACTAGTTCCTCTGACTGCTGTTCCTTCAGCTTCTCAGGTATGCCTTAGGTATTTAAATGTTGGTAGACTCACCGTCTCTTTTAATATTTCAGTCTTCAAAAATACAGGCCATTTCTTTTGAAGTTAAGTGTTTCTCTCTCTTCTTTTCTTGAGTCATGGTACGGATTTTGTTTTGTTTTAAACACATGATTTTCATATAGTTATTTCCTTAGACTTGTGCCTGTTACCTCAATTTATGCAGTTCAGTTATTAAATCCAATCCATTTCAGACATGTTCTTCTGAGCTCAGTATTTAATCTTTAAAATTGTAGAGGAGGATTTCATTTGTTTTACTCTAATGCTTTTGAAATCTTTAAGTATGGAAAACATTGTGCTGAATTCTTTTGTAAATTTATACTTCACATTGCAAAATGAGTCAGTTCTATATCTTTCTAGACAATGCTTCATTATTCTACAGATACTCTCAAGACAAATTTGTGCAGATGACAAGAACAATTCTTAAATTACCGGTAAAGTGAAAACTTAAATACAGTAAAATACATGGATTTTTTTTTTTAAATAGGGGCTGCTGTAAGTGAATATAAAACCAATTTAATTTTAAAATTCATATACCATTACTCAAAAGCAGATTTTATAAATGAAAGATGAGAGAACTAACAACTTTCTGTCTTTGTCAGCATTTTCTGTAGAGTTGCTTTCATTCTCTCATCTGATATGAGTTGTTTTCACCTGTTTATGCATTTCATCCAGCAATGAAGCAAAAGAGAAAGAAGGAAAAGATAATAAACCAATAAAATTGACATGGAAATTTGAAGTATTGTTTATTATCTTAATTTCTCTTCAAAGAGAAAAAGATATAAGAAGTTGTTTTATTAAAATCTCCTTACAACTGGACAGATAGCAAAAAAAATTCTGGAAGACATTTTATGTATAGCATGTGTATTTTGGCTTGTTATTAAATCTGTGGAAAGCCTGGAAGATTAAAGCTGAACATGTGAATTGACACACTTGTAAACAGACTCTCAAGAATCTCTAGTAGTAATCTCTAGTAACTAGTAGTAGCTTGTAAAGGAAGAGAGTACATTCAGGAAATTGGGTAAAATATCGTATCCATGGGTATGTTGTATGAAGATCTGTCAGGTACAAATGAAATTCTTCTTCTTTTTTATATAGATGTAGGTTAATATTTGTTGAAGATGTTTATAAGCAGTGGTGAATTAACATATTTGAAAGTAGAACTGCAAGTTTCAATTACATATGTTTTTGTGATAACTGTTTTGCAAGCTTTGCTTTTTGTTTGATAAGTTGTTTTGGCATTTATATGGACTTGGAGATTTTATCATTTGCTGCGTATTTGGGAAAGAGGACAAAGATACTTTAAGAAGGTACTTCACAACAGGGGTTTGCATGGATTTATGGTAGTTTATGTGAGTTGCATCATTAGTCCCCATAGCAGCAGTGTTACTGTCTTCCATTTTTCAGAAGTTAAATTCACTTTGCAGACTTGCCACCAATTTGAAAATCACAGAATTTGACTTCCAGACTCTTTTTTTTTTTTTTTTTTTAAGTCTGTATCTTCAATTTGACCATTTCTGGAACTTGAAAAGCATTTATCCTCAATAATAGTAGGTCAAATGAGTGAATAGAGAGAGCACTTTGGTGAAGAAAGTATGGTTACTGTTGTGTCATTCTGCCAGGTTCACCTTCTCACTTCATCTGATGGAATAAAATTCCTCCATTGGAAGAAGGGACTTTGTTAGTTCTCTACTGTAAATAAAGAAGAATAAGGAGGAATTTAGGGTCTGTGTTTCATATATCTACTGGCCAGTTCTAGTTGAACGAGTTAGCGGCTCTCCCATACATCTCTGCAGCAGTCTTGATTCACTGTGACTCTTGTGGATTGAATTCTGCGATGCTGGACACTAGTTATCCCAAATGAGCACGTTTTTCAGTGTATGTAATGACAGCAATAGCTCTGCCTTCACTATGTGGTTGTAGTAAGGGTGAATGAGTGAGCTTGACAGAGGCAGAAAGCCATGATACCTGTTTGGATGGGCCTTTCTCTGGGGTCTCACAGACACGGTCCCTCTGTGCCATGGTACATTTCGTACCAAGGATTGCTACAGTGCTTGGTATTCCATTGTCTTTAAGGACAGGAAGAATCAGCATATTTTAAGGATTGTAAAAGCAGTAATTTAATGCTGTAAGCAAGACAAGGCAGGCTGTTGGAGATGCTGAGAAATGTGCTTGTCCAATTGATAACTTGATTTCCAGAAAATGTTCTTTACCACTCTAGTTTTGGCTGCTCTCTGGAATTTGTCAATGTATAAGCAGGCTAAATCATCTATGTATGTGTATGCCAAAAAAAAAAACACCTTGAGTTTTAATGCTGAAAAGCATTAAATCTTTGCTTTCTCTAGGATTTGCTTTCTTAAAATTGCAGGCTAAACTGGAAATTAGAATCATCTGTTCCTCAGTTTGTGTATGGGCAGTGGAGCGTTTCAGGCTTGACAAGTTACCATGATTTAGATAATGCTGCAATAGAGTAATGACTGTAATGTTAACTGGTAAGCTACAAAAAAAAAAAAAAAAAAAGCCATTATGCTGTGCCTTGCTTAAGTGTGAGTAAAAAGATGTGTGACTTGCGCAGCTGTGCTACAAACAAAACTATAATAACTAAGCTCTTCACTTTACAGAAGGTAATGCAGAATGTGAGCTGTATAGGGACAGGCCTAAAAAGGCTTAGGAAGTAGATAAAGTTGTAAACACTAATATTTCTAGCATAGTATTGTGAGAAGAAATTATGCACACAAATATCAGTGCAATAATAGCAAGTGGATTCTTGGTATGACCCTTCTTGGAGTAATATGATGTGATCTGGGTTTGCAGTATGATATAGGTAAACCACAATCAAGAACAGAAAAGCGTAATGCGTCTTTGTTCTCATTGGTTTTATGCTCTGGTTGTTTTCTGTTCTTGATTAACTTACATATTATACACATAGCACATTTTATTCTATTACACTTTTACAAATGACTTAAGTGGGCCTATACTTTTCCTTTACTGCACTTTGGGCACCCAAGACTACACTATTAAGCAAAAGCATACTTTAACAGCACATTAAGCAGGGACTACAGGTAGGAAATTGTGATTATTCAGTAAATTATTTCATGGTAACAGTCACTAAATAGAGAACTGGTAATTACTCAGTGTAACTGTACCATAAAGAAACCATAGTCTAAAACTAAAATGGAAAAGAGTGACTCAGGAAGAGTGACTGGAGATACCACTCTCTCTGTGAATGTTTGAGAGTAGGCTAAAATAGAGTTAGGAATTGCACGGTGGGAGTGCTGCATAATATGTGTATCAAACTGGGGCAGCTAATTAACTTTCTGGCTTTAACGTCTTACTCTATAACAACTTAACTCTTGGCCTGTCTTTGCAATTTGCTAACAAAGTAATTGTGGCGCAGTCTGTTGTGGCACAGAAGCCCTTATCGGCTCATTTTGTGTGAGCCACCACATCTGTTATGCATTATCAGTGTTTGAGGCAGGATTTTGTTTGTGGTTAGTTATATGCAAAAGTCTCCATCTTCCACTGAAGCTGGAGAGATTTTTCTGAGAGAGAATTAGAGGTTACAGAGTTTGACAGGCAGGGATTGTAACAATCCTATACATGCAAATGCTGAAGAGTATTGCATGTGATAGACTGGATATTTTATCATTGTTAGTTAACTTAAGGAGTAACTGGCTTGCTAGTGCCTCCTAAATGAGGTTTTCTGACTTTGGTGCCATGCAGAGCTTAATGTTACTCATCACAGTACAAATATAACATTACACTTTAACTGGACTTGTAAATATTTTCATAAAATTGAACACTTTCAAAGTAGAATCAGATGCATGTTTAGGTAGACTAGAACAGTCACAGTAAACTCTTCTAGCGTTTTCCCTTGAGCCAGCAATTCTTCTGTTATAACACTTTAAATTTTTTTTTGGCATTTTATTATTTTTGTACTTCAGAGGTGACTTGTGAATTTTTCTGCTCCACAATTTTAACTTACATTTATTGGTTGTGACTTCATCTAAGTTATTTTCATATTGTTGGTGACTTAACTATTTTTTTTTACTGTTTAGTGAAACTCTGGAGAATTACTAATTAGTCTTTTTATCATAATATTTAAAATTAGAGAAGGTGTCTATTGAGCCTAAATACTACTGTAAATTTAAAATAACTGCTACATGAATTCTTTTTGAGGAGGGGTGGAAATCATTTAAATTAGGTCGTGAATGGCAGTGAATTCCAGTGTATAAGTATCGCTCCATGTGTATATATGGAGTCAAGTTCTCACCACTGAGCTAAGCATGTAAAATATATGTTTAGGTATTTTCCTAAATTTGGGGACTTAGGCCAATCTGTGCTGTGGTATGTTAAAAAAACCTTTTTCTTTTTTTTTCTTCTTAAGTAAATGCTTACTATGCTGCTTTCATGAGGTGCATAGCACCAGGAAAGCTTCACATATTGAGTACCTTTGATATTTGGGACGCATAATTAAGTATTGTAGGCATTCAGGCTTGAAGTTCTTGTCCCAGTTTGTGTTTCTTCTTGCAATGCAGGGCCAGCAGTGCTCCAAAAGAGTCAAGGTGTTTTTTCTTTGTTCAACATAGAACTGCCTCCTAAACAAATTATCCTTTATTATTAATCTTCATCGCTGAGGTTATAGGTTTTTTACAAACTGAACTGGGGGCAGAACTTTGAAAGTATTTAAGAACAGAGCAGGAAGTAACACAGTTTAAGGTTTTTCATCATTAAGGATTAGAAATTTAACACATTTCTAAAACTGACCATAATCCTTGAAGTGCAACAAATGCAGGTACCACAGATGTTCATTTTTTTTTTTTCAAGAAAACTGAGAACTGCACTTCGTATTTTATTTTATTAAAATTTGAGGGGTATTTTGGTAATCTGTTTATATACTTTTGAATGACCTGTTCTTTTGAGTATAGTGGAGGTGTACAGATTTATAATTTGCTAAAACAAACACCAGAAGATCTTCTGTAAGTTTAGGCTTAACTGAAAGATACAGATGGGCCCACAGTCTGCTGAAAAGATGCAGACTATTTCTAGTAAGGTATAAATTTGAAGACTGTTTCCTAACCTGCTGCTGCTAGGTTTTCTAAACTACTGAGCTAGGCAAACTGTTTGAGTTTGTGCTGGAGTTAAGTACTTTTTCAACTTTCTGTTTGTATATGTCTTTTTTTGTTGCTGTTGTAATTAGTGCAGATATCCAACAAGAGCTTTGCAGGACTCTGATTTCTTCATGTGTAATGAAGAGTTTGAGCTTCTGTATCTGTTGCTTAAGTAACAATATCAAAGTGCTGTGTTAAATATTAGAGACAGTACTTAAAGCAGCTTAAAACACAGATGTCTCTGTGTGCCTTTAGTAATTGTTTTTTATACTACTATACTGTAGTATAGTTCTTAAAGATGGAGTATGTAGATGTGATAATTTCAACACAAAGTGGTATTGGTATGTGTTTATCTCAGTTTCCTGAGTATTACGCTCAATTCATGCCTGTAAGATCAGGAGGTACCAACCAAATGTAACTTACCATGTTTTCTGCAAGCATTGCTGACTTCTTATTTGTAAACTGATGTTTTATTGGTCAGTAATAGTAACAGAAATAATTATTGTTAGCCAAGTCTGTGCTTGTGTATCTAGTCAGCAGTCCTTTTAATGGCAATGTAAGTATCTTGTAAGTATCTGAACTTGGTATCTGTGGTGAGTTGCCTGTGCTCAGTTTAGAAATGATATTTTTCCTCTAAGTGTTTGTAAATAAATGTATGGGATAGAAATACCTTCTAATATTTTTTCAGTAACTTTGAAGTCCAGCTGCACAATGGAGAGGGATGAAATCCCTGTCAAGATGAGAGAGAGCTTAAACTCCTTTTAAGCTTCCTCTGACCTTCATTTCACCCAACTCTGTCACAGTTGTGTATGGGTGAAAGAGAGATAATGACTGGCAATCATAATTTATATAAAAAGAACTGAAGAAATGAAGACAAGAACTAATTATGTTAAACTTGTGTTTCTAAATACACAGTGCTGTTGCAACTAATAAGGTCTTAGGAAGTCGTTTAAAGAAGTGAGTATCGGTATTAATTTCCCTGTATGAGCTATCTCCAAACTACTCTGAGAAAAGCCCTTGTCTTAGCCTGGGTCAAAATGTAACATCTCAACAGAGTGCAGAATTTAATGTAGAACCTTATTTTATTCTATTCTCCACCCTCGGATTGCAGAGAATATAAATCAGAAGAGTGAAGAAAGATTGTGATTAAAAATAAAATTCAGTACCTCTTGTGTGATTGCTTTGACTTTTGTTTTGACTGCAATTTTGAAATCTAGCTCTTTTAAAGAAGAGCAAGCTAAAAATGCTGGCAGAACCTGAATCATGTATTGCTTGTTTAGTGTATGTTGCAAGTGAACTGGGCTAAGCTTAGTCAAAAAACCTAACTTCTACAGATTTTTCTGAAAGATTACTTTCAGCTTGGTAATTCTCCTCTGACAAATGGTGCTAGGATTTCTTCTGAATATTCATTTCTGCTGATGGTTGTAGTGTTTTGTCCTAAATTTGTTTATGTGCTAGGCTTAAAGACAAAATAGTTGTGAAATTAAGATCTGATTAAGCAGAGGAAATGTTTTCAGTCTTCCATTTCTTAGTTTCAAACACTTACAGACAGGAATGGGAGAAGTGGACCCGGATTTGATGCAGGTTCCTGCAGTAATGCCTGCCTTACAGAAAGGCATGTAGGGGGAAGCAGAAGGACTCAGGTTGTTTGATTCAGTCGTGTGTGGAAGCCTCTGCAACGTATTGATTGTCATCATCCCTTGATGTCAGTCACAATTCAGGATTCTTATAAACTCATAGGCGTAAGCTCTGAATACTTCTGAAATCTGGCGAGGGAGGATTTTATAGCAGTAGTTTGTATTCAGCACTATTATTATTTTTGTTACAAGCCATTCAGTGACAATCTTGATCTACCTTTAACTTGAAATATCTACTGAACTATTTGACTCAATGTCGGGGGAAACTTTTGGGTTTAAAATTCAGTATGTTACCTTATCTGTATGTGTACACATGTGTATGGGAATATTTAAAGCTTTATTATTATTTTTTTTTAAATTGCTGACTTAAAAGGAGCAGTTGCTGCTCTTATGGTTCCATTTCTTACACTCTTACAAAATAAAACCAAGTGAAAATAAAATAAAAGGAACCATGAGTTAATGACTGCATATTTTAAGTACTTGTTAAATTTACTGTACTATTCAGATGAATTCAAGGTATAAATGTACCTCTTTAATCTATTGAATGAGGTTATGATGTTAAGGATGGATCAGCATATTGCTCTGCCAAGTGTTCTTTAGTAGGCCTAATATCCTAAATTGGGTGAAATGGCAAGTTGTGAATAACTGTTTAGGGAATGGTGCAAGATGTGTGTGTGCCTCCTTGTTCTTGTCTTTCTTTCCAAGTTTGTAAGCCTGTTTACAGTTCCACAATTCCTTGCAAAAGAGGAGCTCCTCAGTGCGTATTTGATTGGAGATGGAGGAGGGAGGAAAGAAGGCGTGAAATATGTGTATGATGATGGCTTTGGTTTTTGTTTTTCTTTCTTTTTAGTGGGGAAAGGGTATATGAGCATTTTTAAGCTTTCTCTTTGTGAAATGGCATTGGGCTTATGTGTGTTTGAGCTAACTATATGCAGTTGTTGGCAATGTAGCCTCTTATTATTTGTGTGGTAGTAGCTAAAAGAGCTGGTCCTGAATTGGGGCTCCACTTTGCTGACTGCTCTATAACAAAGATCAGGAAATATAATCTTTATTCAAAAGGACTTGGTGTCTCCTGTACATATTATTTCTGAACTGATTTGGGGTTAGGGGTACTTTAAAGCGGGCAAAATCTTAAATGTTTTCAGTGATCTATGGAAAAAACCATAGCAGCAAAGCAGGATAATAATCTGTATATTGCTGCAGAGATATATTTTGTTAATAATGAAGGACACAGTCTCTGGAATATTACTGCACTGGAACTTAATTATTTGTTTGAGCTGCCATTTTGTCATGGTCAGGGCATGGGTGAGCTTCCGTAAGGTTTTACTTTCTCTGCTTTTGGGATGTGGATATTCCTGGTGCTGCTTGCTTATGGTGGAGCACAGAGATGTCATTGAGCAGTCATCTTAGTGCACTGGAAATTAACATGTAAATGGAAGAAGGACCTGCAGGGGAGGATATTTTTGGCTTCTAGAAGAGCACTGTAGTCTGTAGAAGAGGAAAAATAAATATTAACATGTTATAGCAGACAGTTGTGACTAGCAGTAGTTATCTTCACTTTTTGCATTTGTCAGACTCTCAGAATCCAATCTCTGAGAATCTTTAATGTGTATTTTTGTTACCCAGATGATATTTAAAATACTTAGAACATGCTTTTCTAGTGGATGTGGAGCTATTAGATGAAGGTATTTTGTCTGAAAGTGTTGCTGAAACAGCTCTCTCAAGAATTTTGTAAGGAACATTAAACAGCTTCAGTGTGTGTTCATATGTATCTTCACACAGAAGACTGCCTTGAGATTTACTGACCTAAAAAGTGTTTAAGAAAAATGTGCAACCCTCCCCCTACACCTAAGCGCTACACCTGTTAATTGGAGAAGCATATAAGGAAACTTGATTAAAAAAAAAAAAAAAAAAGCCTAAACCATCCTTTATGTTCCAGGAACATAAAGCATAAATGTCTTAAAAAAAAAAAAAAATTACTTTTAAAATATACAACAAAAAATAAATTGAAGACTTAGATATCCTTTGTTCAATGACAGACTTTGCATATTCCATTCAAATTTAAATCAGAAGATCAAGTCAGATCAATGCAAGATCCTAACAATTACTCAAAATCCAAATCCTCCTTTCTTCTTTCTTTTTGGCTTTTAAAAATCTTGTAATTAAATGAAAATATAGGTACTTTTTAAAATTACTTTCTCAGAGTTGCTGTCATATAGCTTTGGAACAGAAGTGCTTTATGGTAGGAACTATGCATGCTCTCTGGGACTTAAGAGGAAAGTTAATAGCTTCTGGCTTAAGACTATAGTCTTAGGGTGTGTAGACAGATCTTCCTATGGCATTGTTTCTTTGGCCGTTAGAACGGTCACACAGATTGCATTAGTATAATAATATTGCAATGTAGCTTTGCAGAATTTGGCATAGACAAGTTGGCAATGTCAGGTCCATGTTGTTCAGAAATGTTCAAGGGTAGAGCTTATATTTTTCTGTAGTAAATTGTAATATGTATATGTAGACCTTCTTTCAATGTTAGAACTTCTTAAACCATTAAAATATAACCTCTTCTTAAAATGTAACCAATATGCCAAATTATAAAACTTCATTTTGTTATCTACAGGAATATCAGGATGGGCAAAGAATTCATGGTAAAACAAATTTGGATTCTGTTTTTTTTCAAAAGCAAATTTGTTCGAATACTTTTCAGTTCAGTGAATTTACTGTCTGTACTTCAGGATAAATTTACACTAAAATTATTTTATACATTCATACAGTAATTTTTCTGTAGTATTTATATAATGCTTCTTCCAGTGTGGCTGATGAATATTGGATGTTTCAATTTGTGCCTATCAGTTGCGTGTTGTCAGCCGTTGACCTAAGTTGCGCATGTCTAAAGAAGATGCGAGATAAAAGAAACAAGTCTTTCTAAATCATGAAGTTGCTGGAAATAGCAATGCTTTTCTTCACATAGAGTTAAAAGAAGTAACTACCATTGGTAGTTAAATCTGGCTTAAGAGACCACAAAGAAAATGTACCAAATGTAATCACTGGTAAAAGTAGGTAGTTTTGTTTTTTGTTGTTTTTTATGAAAGAAAATCCAGCCACATCTGAATTTTTTTTTTTTAGTTATAATGTCTGTCAGTGAATGTAACCAGCTTCTCTGTGGCTGTTCTTGGGTAGTAAAAGGTTTATTGTAATCTTGAACTGGTAAGAAATGGTCTGTTTGAAATGCAGTAGCTGAGGAGAGATTTGCAGTCATTATTTCTGGTGAAGTAAGCAGTTTTCTCTGTGTGGTAGATGGATGTTAGCGGGCTGAACTAAGATTGCATAGGTAGGAAACATCAAAACTAAGACTAGCTCTTGAGTGCTGACTTTTCTGAAAACTAAACTACAAAAATTGCATTAAAATATAAGGCAGCAGACATCTAAAGCCACAGAGGCCCACCACCACAGGGAGAAGTGACTTGTGGAGAAGCTTTTGACAAGGTAGAGCGAGTTTAGTACAGCCTGGCTGGTGTGGCTGAGTGTTGTGGGGGTGCTGTGTGCTCCTGGAGGTGGCTGTTTTAATTGATGCCTTAACTATTGAGGCCAACATTCACCAGGATTGTAGATAGTGGAAACAATTGGTCTACTTTAATTGTAGATTTACCAGTTTAGCATATTTTATGTACATGTAACTTTCATTTTAAGATTTGTTTGCTTTTCATGACATGAACTGGTTGTGTTCCAGCTTCACTGGATATTCAGCGTTCTGAATATGTACTTAAATACTGCCTTGACCACTTGCCCCTGCTCCTTTCCTGTGCTGCTTGAGAGAATGCATTAAGAAAAATGAAGTCCCAGCCTTCTTGTTTTAAGTCTGGAATAGTCTTGCAGTTGTTTTGCCTTCTACATTGCGTCATGGGCTTGTCTGTTGGTCTGGTCCAGTTCAGTTCAGGATCTGCTGTTCTCTGCTTGAGAACACTTGATGGAGAATTCATGCTTTGGTTCAGGAAGACTAGACTGTTGGTGAATCTCAGCAGCAGAAACAACAAAAGGAGGTAAGAGAAAGCATAATATGAAAAATTAACCAAGTGCGAAGTTTGCGTGTTGCTAGTTCATCTCTTCAGACAGTGGGAAGGCCTCCTCTTGTATTTTTTTCCCTTCTGTCTTCCTGGAGAGTTGCTCTTACTTGGCCAGAAGTCTTTGGTCTTGTCCTCTTGGGCTGGGTTTGTGCTGCTTGTAATGTTTGGTGCAACAGGAAGCAGAGCCGCTGTTAGGACAGGTGGCTCTCCTTTTGTCTTATAGTCACACATACGTTCCCCAAGTAACTATGGAGAATCTTATCTGGTTGCTTTTGCCTTCCTGTTTTTCCAGTCTTAACCAGTATTACCCTGGTTGGATTAATATGTTTAATTTAGAGTTCTAGCTCTGTTGCACAGAATTGCTGCCAAATGTATCAAAATGATCAATTGGTTTTGGTATGGGCAAATACAAAATCCCGAATGGCTGTCTTGTAACTTAAGCAAGTATTTGAATTTGAGTCTTTAAAGATGTAATGCTATATAAATTAAGGCCTGCTGTATCACTGAAGCCTTTACTAGAACATTTCAGAATAATAGTGTTTTTTTTTTAATGACTAAGTATGATCTACAGGGATTAGAAGGAATTTAAAATGAAATAATGAAGTAATACCTAAAACAAGAAAAACAAATCTCTAAAGCTGAATGGTAAACGTAAATCGGACTTCTAGTTGAGACAATGACTCATAAGGAGCCTAAAGCTATAATACGACTCTCCCCTTCCCCCCCCCCCCTTCTTTTAACTTATTCTAAATGAAAATTAGCTTAGAAGCAGATCTGGCCCTTCGTATGTGCCCTCAGATAATTCAGGAACAAGATGACACCAGTAAAATTGAAACTTGGCTGATACCAAGCTGACAAAGAAAAGAAATTGTTATAACATAGGGTTAGCCTATTGAACTCATTGTCGCAAGATATCGTGGAGACCAAGAAGTTAGCATTTAAAGAAAAAACTGTGGGTGTGTTTATGTATGTTTATTTAGGGAAGTACACGGAGTTATAATAGTACTCAGGGAAAGGTAAATGACTCTTGGCTTCAGCTTCTAGGACTGCTGCTAGCTAATCCAGGGGAAACAAATGCATCTCCCTGAGACAGGCTTGCCATAGCTACCTTCTGCAGTGACTTTGTTCTGGAGTATCAGGTGCTAGAAACTGTTGAAGACAGGATACTCCTGCATACTTTCTTCTTCCAGACTAGAAATAAGCTACAGTATGAGTCCTTACTTATTTTAACTTTATTGGAAACAATTCCAAAGTAGGAGGAATGTCCTTAATGTTATAGCTGTCTGCAAAGGACTCTGAGTAAAAGGAGGAAACTAATGGAGTCAAATGGAAGAAAGGAGGTACAGAAGAGGACCATACCCTTGACTTGTTTATAGAAATGTGAGCAATCAGAATTGATCATGTGGCTGCTAAAAGCTAGTGGGAATGCAATGATGTGTTACTGATTTTATGGAATAACAAAAGTTTAAGGTTGTTGCATCTTTAAGGTAGAGGAAAGACATAGCAGCTACGATGCTCTTTCAAAGTGTTGTTCAGAAATGAAGATGTGTCATGTAAGCAAAACCAAGATATATTAACAATAAAAACTCATTCACAATCGTTATTTTTCAGGAAGCTGTTCTCGTGCTTGAAAAATGTAATGGTCAGCACAGCAAGGCTTAAAATAGCACTTTGGATGCTACAGCACTGACATTAGAGCCCTACTGGCAAACATCCAAGAGGCCTGTAAAAGAAGAAGAAAAATACTTTAAACGCTATATTAAGCTAAGCTTCAAAAGACAATTTCAGATGTTTGATTTTTTTGAACTTTTAAAAGTATATGTCTATTCAACAAAACATTTGAGAGAGAACTTGAAATCCTGTGATGAGGAGTCACTTCATTAAAAACAACCATTCCTGTTGGAAAAACAAAGTAACTTTAATGCTATTACAGGAATGCATATAGGGTAGCTAACTGCAAGGAAATGCTAGAGTTGTAAGGAGTAATGTGGAAGCTGCAACAATAAGGTCCAAAGAATAAATTTTAGCACTTGAATTTTTTCTTTTTTTCCCCTTCTTATGCAGGCAAGTGTTTGAAAAAGATGCTTCAGGCCTTTCTAGGATAGCTTTTCTTTATATAAATGCATGGTTAGTGGTTATGTGAAGAATTGATGCGTGTGGCTTGTCATTTACCCTCTTCTGGATCACTGCCCACACCAGGAGGGGGACAGCCTCTAACAGCCTCTGTCTCCCTCTCCTCCGCCAGTCACTCGGTAGTTACGTTCTGCCTCAAGGGAGGAAGGATACCTTCTGCTGGGATATTCCCTCTTAAAGCTTCTGCGAGTAACTCCATTAGCTGT
Source organism: Apteryx mantelli (assembly GCF_036417845.1). Taxonomy (NCBI): domain Eukaryota; kingdom Metazoa; phylum Chordata; class Aves; order Apterygiformes; family Apterygidae; genus Apteryx; species Apteryx mantelli. The sequence continues at coordinate 34,543,530 of NC_089978.1, forward strand.
TGCTAATGAATAAATAGGCGGTAGCAAGCATTTTAAAAATATCATGTCCTTAATGTTATAGCTGTCTGCAAAGGACTGAGTAAAAGATGTGAAATGTTTCCCTTGTTTCCCCTCCCAATTCTGTCAGGTAAATGCTGTAACCAAAACTGCTCTGAACTGTCTTCACAGTAAAAAAGACAGCAAGGCAGTTTCACTGGATATATGACTGCGTGGTCAGTTTTGCAGCCAGAGCACTAATGCTTATTTGAAGAATGGTGTTAGGATTCTGTGAGATTTGGCATAATTTTTTCGAAGCATTCACTTGGAGTGCTTTTTTTCATTTGCATTTACACTGTTTCAAAACAAAAAAAAAAATCCAAGTTATACGTTCTCATGTTATGCCTTATCCTAGTGAGTCACACTGGGGAAGAATTTGACTTTAAGCTACTTGTTTCCTTTAGGGTTTGGTGACCTCTGATATGTTTGCAGATCTGCTGAGCATCTGATATGTCAGCAATTCTAGAAATTCGGAAGTCCTGAAAAACGTGCTTCAGAAGTTTAATCCACTTAGTTTTTCTGTGACTTTATTTAGAGTGTCTAGTTTGTGATGTATTGAAAATAGCTTTCTTTTCATTGTGTTGTATTTCTGCTTTAAGCCATCTGACAGTAGAATATTTATGAAGTTAAGTACAATGTGCATATCTTGCCTGGTCATCCTGTGGAAATGAATGTTTTGCTTAATGAATTTGTGCTTGGAAAAGATCTGAATATGGTCCCAAAAGAATATTGTTGTGGGAAAGACTTAAGTTAAAACCTGGGTTAAAAAAAGTCCCAAGTACCATATCTATTTTTCCTTATCTGTAGCCATCAGATAAATATTCCTATTGTATTTGATTTATAGCACCTGTTCCAGGAATCATGGTTTAGAAGCTGGAGGAGTCTGCACACTTTTCAGGGGGCGTACTTGGTGTTCAGAGAAGGAAGATAAGACTTTAAAGTGGAGTGGGTTTTTTTGAGGGGGTGGGGAGGAGGCGGTTATACAAACATAAAACTATTATGTCACAAGTTAGTGGTAGAATGAGTAATAAATTTAAAAATTCAGAAAGGCCTATTGATCTTGTGGTTTTTTTAATGTGAAAAAGTTAGCAAAAGTATTTTAAATTAATCCCAGTTAATAAAGCTGAAAAACTACTTTGCATTTGGTATCTAGAAAATGTTAAGGTATCTGGAATGTTACCTGTGGGTGGCAACAATGGATAATATTGGCGGAAATTATTTTGTTTGGCTTAAAATACTAAAGTAAAAGCACCAAATAATATGCTCCAAATCATTACATGGCCTTATAATTAATGTATAGGACCAGTTAGCAAATGTGTTCTTTGCACATAAGTTTACTGTTTTGGCATGAAGCTCTCCAGTTGGTGGTCTGTCTTTTTTTTTTTTTTCCTCCTGTAAACTTTTTTACCTGGTTGGGAACACCTGTTCATCTAGTGCTAACCTTTTTCCATTTCCATAACCTTTCCATGAAGCATAGTGAATATGTGATTAGAAAGTGCTGTGTAACACTAAAAATAGGATTAGCTGCTAAGTGTGTTCTACTTACACTTTGACTACTATTTGTGAAATTAGACTTGTATATCTATTCCTCATTCCAGATAGTCTGCATTTGAAATTTGCAGTGTATTATTGTGTAATTTCTGTCAGGGAAGCTTCATTCAGACCTTTCCTAACCATGGGTTCTTGAATTTGTGATACTAAAAAGTAAAAAAGCCTCAAGGGCTTTCACAAAGAGAAGGAAAGAAAATACAGACCTCTGGTAGTTTAAGTCCTCCCTTCTCCAGACAAAACAAAACTATATATGCACATATACATATATAAAACTTGTCTTAGTTGGTTGTTCAGTTTTGCTAAAGGGATAACTGTATTTTCTATGACTTTGTAAGTAATCAAAGATCATATTTTAAAATGGGTAATTTTTGGCTCCCTCAGTGAGTGGGTCTGACAGGATCGTGTATGGGTGTGCGCACACAATGTTGTGCCTATTACTGTGCATACCTTTGCATCTCTGTAATCAGAAAAGCAACAGCTTTCTAAATTTTGGAATGACTAGTGCAAACAAATCACTCCAGTTCCAGAAACGATACTGAGAATTGCACCATTTTACTGGAAGACACAGCTTGAAGACTTGCTTCTGGTGTGTTTCAGCCTTCAAGAGCATGGTAGAAAAGAATAATATTGAAACTTCTACCTGTTCATTTGGAAATATTGATAATCTTTATTTAATAGGATTAGGTCTATACTATTGAGAACTGCTTGGAGAGAGCTGTTCTGGAATATCTGTGGACAAATAATGTCCTAATTTTGCAAGAGGACTTGTAGACCTGGAGCGAGATACAGGAGGAGGAAGCGGTTTTGAGAAGTCCTGCTCAAGAGGAGGGTTGCTTTGGTGATGCTTCCAAATGAGCTTAATTGAGTGCAATGTACTACTTCAAGTTTAAAACCTTGTTTCAAGCTGCCATACTTGCTCATTATGTTAGATTGGCTAGTTTTTTCAGAAGCATTTTCCACATGATTGTTGACTGGATTCCCCCCCACACCCCCCAAACTGATGAGCGTTAATCTTTTCTTTTTATCTTCAGCAAAAGCTTATGTTACGCTATGATTTTTATGAGCAATATTTGCTTGAAGTATGCAGTATTGGTTAATAGGCTGTGGGGATGGATGGATTGTTACTGCTGCTAGATGAGAATTTAAGGTAAGGTGCTCCTGGTAAACTTGTTAATTTAAGTCATTAAAGAGAAAAAGTAGCGTTCATTCCATTTTGCATTTGAAAAGAACTGTTTGCATTTGGGAAATGATCATGTATGTGTAATTAGAGGCTTGAGACTAATGGAAGAAAATTATGAAAGAGGTTTGCTAAATTTCTATATTTAAATACTTTGGCTTGGTTAATTTGCATGACTTAGATCCTTCCCCCTGCCATCAAAGAATTTTGGTACCACTTTGGTGTTTTTTCTTTAAACTGTGTGTCAAGTGAGGAAGAAGAGAAAGCTCAGCAGAGGAAAAGATAAGGGAGCCAGAACAGCCCAGTGCCTAATTCTTACTATGTAAATTGCATTGAAATTGGTGACTCCTATGTCAATACCTTAAAAATGCAAAAACAAATAAACACTTGCAAATTATGTAGCTCTCAACTAAAACCTTGTTACTCTTGTAAATATCCGACTTCTTTCAAAATATAAACTCTGGTAATACTTAACAGCTTTAGAAGCTCTCAAATGGAAAAGAATGGAAATGCACAAGTGTAATTTCTGTGATTGTGTTTATTAATAAATGTATTATTCATCTAGGATAAGACTGAAACATACTTTTGCATTGTTTGAGATTTACATGGAAAATGCAAACTGTTCTGAGGACTGTGGAACCTGATTCAGGTACTTGTGTAACACTGTTTTTCTATTTTGGTTACGATCATCTGATCCTCGCTATGTTATTAAAAGCTTTTCAGTTATTGCACAAAAGGACCTTATGCTGCATTCTGGGATCAAAACAAGCTGTTAAATTCTTCTGTTTGTACTAATAGTCTATTTGTCCTCTAAAGGTTAATATAATCAGTTTAAATAATTAGCTTTCTAATAGAAAGCTTACTTAATAATTAAAAAAAACCCCAGCACCTGAGGTTTAATGTGTGGAAGCTTAGGTAGGAGGAGAGATCAACAAAAAAATCTTTTGCTTAACTTTTTAGTTGATACTTGATTATTCTTGCAATCCTGCATAAATCTAGGAAAGGGATTGTTAAAAGATGATGATCATGATTTGTGATATAGCTATATTGCTTGTATTGCATCTAGGTAGGTTTAATGCCAAAGCATTTTGATAAGTGCTTATTACTTCTAGATATTTGGAACCCATTTTCCTCTGAGGAAAAGGAAGAGTTGCTATAGCTGTGGAAGAAACTTTCTATTGGAATTTACTCTTAACCATCTAAAAAAATTCATTGGTATTTTATATCGTAACTGCTTGTTTGTATGTTTCTGCTTTTGTCTGAAAGTTTTCTACGGGAACACTGACAGAAGGCAGAAAGATGTGAATTGCTGTAGTTCAGTACTGACTTGATTACGTTTGTTCTCTGAACCTCTCACCTAGCTCTTGCACCAGCTGGTTGTTAATAATATCATTCAGCATAAAGCAGAAGAGTATTTGAATGTTGTACACTGAATCCCTTATAGTATCACCCAGTATATAGTCTGGTTGTTTTTCTCCAGCATCATGAGCTTTTGAACATGTTTCAGTCCTAGCCAGGCTTAAAACAAAGTGCTCTGCTCATCTTCCTTATGGTAACTCATATTAGTCTCAAGGTTGACAATTTTTTTTCTCTATATGATTTTGCTTAAATGATGTTTTGAAAAAGCTTCACTTATGAACTTGCAAAATTAACAGTAGTTCAGGCTGTTATGGAGCTTTTACAGAGATGTTTTTGGTCTGTTTTCTAGAATTTACCATCTGAGATTTATTATGAACAAGCTTAGGCTCTGGTCTGATTTGGTGTGGTATTTCTATGCTGATTAACCAAAATTGCTGATAAAGGAGAAGGGGCAAAGGAAATACTTTAAAACCTTTTGGAGGGGAGGGGGCGGATAGGAAAGGATAAGGATAAAAGGAGTTATTCTAAGTGACCTTGCCTCAATAGAATATAAAATAGCTCTAGCTATGGCTGTTCACAACCCATATCTCAGTTTATTTTCCGTAAATTAAGGTAGCTGAAACACTTAATTCATGTGATAATGTTTAAGGTGAGGATATTTTTGTGCCAGATCATTTAACATACTGAAAATCCTTTAATGAACACCAGAAATAGGAATTTGGGTGCCTTCCCTTTGAGGCTTCTGATTTTTCACAACTTTGACTTTTGTGTACAAGTAGGTTCTCACTACTGCTTATTCTACACTTAATTAACACCTCACTCTTAATGCTGAAATTTTCTATATCCCTAAGGTTTTTAATAATGTAGCTCTAGCTTAAAACACACATGTACTTAAAGAGTTTTCATTAAAGTCAGTGGGATTATTCATGTGAGTCATTTTACATCTCTTCTATTGTGTTTGCAATATAGTGTTTTTTGTAACATTAATGTGACTATTAGTTTGTAAAAACTAAAATGGACTTCATGACGTTTAAAAAAAGCCCTTTATATTTAAAACCTTACCTTGTTATACATATTATAAATTTTAAATATGAAATGCTCATGCTAATTTCAAACTCTTGGCCCAGTTTACGTAAATCGCTGTCTTTAAGGAGTCTCAAGTGACTAGAAGCGTTTACTTAACAACTAGGAAGGAGCTATGTAATCTTCTGCGGCTTTACAAACCCTTTAATTTTGTTTATGCATTTGAGTTAATGGTAATTGAAAACCCAGCACTTTTTTTGTATTTCCTATTCTAATATTCTTGCTTCAAGAGGTATTGCATTATTTACTTTCTCTTCTCTTAGTTTATTTAGTAGTCTTGCCTTGTACTCTCTTCAAACACAATGTGTTCCAAAGCGTCCTGGTGAAATTCCCTTGAAGTCAATAAAAAATAGCATTCCTGAATATTACTTGCTATCTTTGCTCCTTCTGGAACTGGCTCTTTGAAACTTCTGCTTCTCTTCACCTTTTCTTTTTTCATGTCTTTTCATGTTTCCCGCATTAAGTCACAGATGGATAAAAGAAAATCCAGACATTTTCTGCAGCTCTCTCTTGGCTCTCCAGCTGCAAAACCGTAGTTATCAATTTAAAAAAAACAAAACAAAAACACAACGCGTTTCATGCTCGGATTCAGGATTGTATCAGCTGGATAAGAATTTACCATCGTTATCCACTTTGCACCCTTGAAACAAACTTGAAGATACAGGTTTTGTTATGTGATGTCCTGTTTTTGCTGTATATGGATTTTTAGTTATGGATCCATAACAGACTCTTCCCATCGGTTGAGGTATGGCTTACTGCCCAGAAGAGGTTCTCAAGTAACAGAGAAAGGCTTCCCCTAAACCGGGAAAAATCGACTTGTGACACATGTTTAAACAAAGCTTCTTGCTTTGATAATGAGATGTCAGAATGATATGTTAAATATACAATTACTTGTATGAATGGCCTTGTAGTGCATTGTGCGTTAATGAAAGTGTCATAGTTCCTGCAATGAAAAAGCCTGTTTTTCCAAAAAATTAGTATACAAGTCTCTTAGATGCAGCTGCTGTTTCCTGTAATGAAGAACCATTGTTCCCCACCTTTGCAAAATGGGCAGGAGGAGGAGAAGGAAGGAGGAAATCCATTAGTTCCTTGCCTTGGTTGCATCAGAGACTTGGGAATTGGTACTCTGGAATATCCTTATTATTTCATTTGATAAATTCAGCACCTTTTAGAAGAACTGTTTACAAAAGTGTTTTACTCTGTGGCAAGAAAATATGACTACTCATTCAGCAATTTTTAAAAAGAAATGAAAATAAAAATGGGGACCTGTGATGTTAAAATAGGAACCCAAGGAGGTGCCTCACTAAAACAGTGGTAGTATTCTTTCTCCATTTCAGAACTGAAATGAAAATCTTAAATATCTTAGGTTGATATGTAGACTGCAAACCTGACTTGTATTGCTCTCTTTAAGCTTGCAGTTAATTCTATTTTTTTTCTCTAGAACACCTTCAGTTTACTTCCTGGTGCACACCTACAGTTTGTTTTAGTTTTGTGCCCCCCCCCCCCACCCCAAAGCATTTTCAAGGAATTTGGTTTAGTTATCGCTCTAAGTTTCAATCACATGTTCGTTTTGAACAACAGCTTGCTTCTTCATAAGGCTATGTGTTAGCTTTCTCTGCTTGCTGTCTGCATCTCTCCCCTCTCCCTGTTTGTTCTCTTTATTTGAAGCTTCAAATGGGACAACCTTTTGGGGAGAAGGAAGGAAGACAAGTGTGGTCAATCTACTGCAGTATCCGGTCTCTGATAAGCTGCACAGTTGTGGTTCTGATTATTGGCCATATTTAGTTTAGTGAAATTCGATAATGTATTTGACTTCAAGTTTTACCTAAAAGTAGTAAGTTTTAGCAAGCTTTGGAATTTATGTACGGTTCTATATCTTAAGCATTAATATGCTGTATTTTTGATTTTATCTTTTTAATTTAGTACTCTGTAGTTTGAGAGAGAGACCACTTAGTTTTATGTAAACTAAAATTTCTTGAAAGACCATAAAACACCTATTGTTTCATGTGTTCTGTAACTAATGCTTGTCTGTCTCACCCTTTGTATCCTTTTAGCCATATCATTTCCCCCTTCCTGACGTCTTCTGTCTTGGGATTCACAGTGCAGTCAACAAAACTGCCTTGAGTTCAACTCTTTGGCATTGTGTATGTTGTTTTTTAGATGCTCATTTTGGGGGAGGTATGTAAGGAAAGAAAGTCTTGGTTTTGTTCTTTTTTACTGTAATTATTTTTCACCGGTGTTTGTAGAGGAGAAACAGAAGTCTGAAGTAAAGAACCACTAAGTGTGACAGAGTGCCTTACGCGAACCTGTTGTCCTGGCTTTGTCTGTTTGCCAACTCTTCCGCTTTTCATGGTATGCTGTTACCCTATTGCTTTAGGCAGCAACCTACAAGTTTTTAGACAGCTATCAACCTATGCAGGCACTGGAGTTTCTTCCAGAGGAAGCTGCAGCCATGTATGCATAGAGCAGGCACACAGGTGTGGAAAGGCATGTGCATTGGACTTGCTGTATGCTCCGAGGTGAGCCTTTCAGGGGATCAGTACATAGGCTGGGCATAGGGTACTTTGGACCTACTGTTTTCAGGTCTGCCGGTGCTGGAAAGGCCGTTTTCCTTTCCTTTTTTTGTATCTTCTGAACTAGTAGAGAACGTGGCATAACTGGGTGATGCAGTGACAATCATGTGCTCAGACTCTAGTTGTACCAGCAATTCAGAACTTGTTAGTTTTTTCTTGTGGTTTTTCCTTTGGCCAGTGAGCAGACCAGAATGGATATATTGGAGCCAAGAAAGTGGAATATGCTATTGAATCCTTGTTCAGATCCATCCAAAGTATGTCTTTTCCTGTTTGTTAAATTTGTCTGAATGGCTTTGGCAGATAATGCAAGGCAAAACAAAGGTGGAGGAATTGACAACTACATATCCTTATTCATACACCTGATGATTATTTTTTCATGAACTTCCGTAAAGTTTTTTTTGAAAAGGCCAGGATGTTAAATTATAAAAAGAAATAGTAGAAAGCTGATATCTGCAATTGTCTTCCCCTTGCCAGGCCTTGTATTTTGGAGTCTGATTATATCACCATGACAGCAAGAGTTTCACAAATCGTAAATCTTAAAAAATGGATCATGGGAAACCAGGTTTAGGCTTATCAGTGTTATGGCTGGTATTTCATATATTCCAAGTGTCAGCCTGAATGTACCATGATGGAAATGAAAGCAAGTCTATGGGTGAAGTCAGTATAAAAGACAAGTTGGGGACTGTCGCCTCCTAATTGAATTAAATTATCAAACAACACAGATTTTAAAGTTCTGAGATTCTAAACTATCTGAAAACTGTAAAACTGGTTTTTTTATATGCAGCATAACTAGGGAAAGCACAGCAAATTGTTTAAAGATAAAATTCTGCTGCGTTTCTACAGAAAAGTTAGCTTGAGGTGACTGTCAAATTTTCTGTTTCAGCTAAGCTTTTTAGCTAAGGCATGTGTTGCATTCTTTCTAAGAGCATATGCACCACCTTTCACACATGCTAATGTAAATGTGGTTATGATTGCTTATAGAAATATTTTGAACTTTGATTTGTGTTAGGTAGATAAACATAAGGTATTATACAGTAAAGGGAATTTGGTCCTCCCCTCTCCCCCAAAGGATTGTGGAGAAACACTTTCAGATGTAGCTCTCTTTGTACTTCTGACTCATCTGTTGCATTCCATTCTGTTGTAGCTTTGCGTTTTTATAAAACCTTTTTTGTTTCTAGTTAATTTGTTATTTCATTATGTCTCTTGGATAGTATTTATTCTAGCACAGAGTAGTCTTGCTTCATATTTTTCTCAGGCGTGCTTGTATTGGTGGTCTCAAAGGAAGAATGCTTCTGAAAGTGAGCCAAGGACACTTCAAACTGGGCACTCGGGACCAGTTGCACTTGTAGGACACTTTCAAAGCATTCACCTCTACTGCTGTTGGTTAAAGGGGAAGGGATTCCTAAAATGTTGCGTGCTTAGAAACTCACAAGTTCGCATTCTTCTCTCCCCATATGTGCAATTGAAAGGGGTGGGGAGAGCCATTATATCTGTTACAAAATGTCCTTGGAAAGGGCCGAATTTCTTCTAAATGCTTCATTTCAGCTCTGTTAAGTGCTGATGAGTGCATTGAACACCCATAAAATGATGCATGTTCAAATTTCAGATTAAAATTGCATTAAAAATCTGACAAACTGTTCGAGCTCTTCGAAGTCCAGCACAAGTAAGACTGTGTATTGGTTATAAATTTTGAAGATTGAAAACCAACTTTCAGAGTCTCCTGCTGTGATTATTTAAATCTTGGTAATCTAGTTTTTTTAAAGTTTAAGTTGTCATGCTGCTTTTATTTGTCTGTGTTCAGTGTGCCTTTCTGGGTTAAGAGCTTTGTTTTCAGAGTTTAGTTCCTGTGATGGCTTTTTTGCTTTCTTTCCTTTGTAGTGTGATGCCAGACTTCTGGATACTGTCATTTATGCAATCTGAAGTAGTAAAATGGAAGTAATAACAAAAAATGTTTTGCCAACTTTGCATATTATTCAAATTATAAATTTAAAAGAGCAGCTGTCTTGTCAAGCATAATCATCTTTGCTTTTAATGAATGTTTTCTCTGGTAGACACTGCTGTATGAGGTTAGAATGGCTCTTAAATATTTGGCAAGTAAGGGAGTGTTGAACAAACTGCATTTGAATGGCAGAAGAGACATACAGGCTTGCATCAGGTCATGAAGGAAAAGCTGAATTGTACTTAAAAATAGCATGACTGATGCAATATTCAGGCTAAATGTTCAAGTCTAAGTATTATGCCCATGACACAGGCTCCGATCCTGCAAACAGCTTCACAAATGGAGAAATTCAGTGCTGTGAGAGCATTCAAGTCAACGGAGTTCCCTCCCGTCAGGCATTCTGTTACAGGGGGAGTGTAGGATGCAGCAACTGAGCTTAAAGGTTTGGTTTTTGTGTCTCTCTGCTTTTCCTTGGGTGTTTTTGTTCATTATTTGAGAAACAAACAGCATGTTCTTTGAGGATTAGAGCTAACAAAGATAGACCTTCAAGGGCTGTGTATCTCATGCTGCTTTTTCTCTGGCACTGCGGTAGTCCCAGACCCTTTCCTATTGCTGTGCTGCTTTCCTCCCCCCCCCCCCCCCCAAAAAAAAAAAAAAGCTCTTCTAGTATCTCTTTCCACCTCCTTCTGTGCTGTAATTTCCCTCTTTATTATATGTGTCTTTTGGCATGCTGGCTGTGTGAAAGAGATTGTCTGTGGTGCTGCTGGATCAGTTCAGACTGAACTGGTGGTTGTCTGTCTGAGTAATGTTGGAGTTCCCCTTGATATCCCTCCCCTTGCGTCCATGGAGGCATTAAGAGGGCCTTGCTTGTCTACTTGGTCATCTTGGATTTGCATGAAACCTTCCTTTTATCTTGGAGGTGTCTGCAGTGTCAAATTTGACTTAAATTGAATGGTGGATTCAAAAGTTATTTTGTAGGGGTGATGCAGCAGAAGTATCTGGTTTGTTGTCTTTTCTTGGGAGACCGCGTCAAAAATTGAGGTAGAACTATGTGTAATGGACACTAATCTTGTGGAGTCGGGTGGTTTATCGCTTTGAACTAGTTAAGCATAAAAACTAGTAATGTACAAGTTTATGGAGTTCTAAATTTTCTATGCAGTTTTTACTCCAAACTAAATCAATTCCTGGCAACTTTTAGTTATTTACTAAACAAAATGAATAATTATAATAAAATAAACAGAAGTATAATTATAAAATATGCAGAAATGTTTGTAGTTGTGGTAGTTAGGAGCCATATTTTTTTATAACTTTTTTTATTTGTTAGCTGCAATTCTGAAGTGGATTGTTAAGCATGTTTGAATTTCTGTGGTCTTGATGGTAACTCAGGTTTCTTCCATTGAGTTGTGTGCCTTATGTCCAGCCAATGAGGAAATGGATTATTCTGAATTCTTGTCCATATAGTGTCTTTTTTTTTAAACTCAGATTAACTTTAGCTCATACTATGTATTTATGCTCTAAATTAGCACATAGTAGTAGTTCTTCACACTTGCTTTATGGTAGATGAAGAGCAGGGTTGTCAGATGGTATTGACTTCTCTCATTGCCAGCTGCTAAACAGACTTCATTTTATTTTACGTTAATATTTAGGAGACTGCTCAGAATAACCAATTGCTGTCATAGAATATAAATGGTGAAGAAGAGGGAAGAGTTTTAAGAGGTTCACTTTCCTTTAAAATGTTTACACTTTATCAGTAATGTTGTTTTATCAGTTTATTAAATTGCAGTTAGTTTAAGATTCATCATATGTTTTATACTTTTTTAGCCTATGATAATATTATTTTGCCAAAGTTAAAAACAGTTGTTCAGTCTGTTCAGTCCAGTTAATGATTCACTTTGTTAAAAGCTAAGGTTGCCATGGTTAAATTTTTGGCTCTTTTTGACAGTTGTCTGCCAACATATATGCTGCTAAAAGCTGTTGTGATGTGATCCTTTTATTTATATACTATTTCTGGGTGTTCACAGCAGAAGTGTAAGCACATGGGAACTCTTGTCCCCATTCTTCCTGATATCCATTCATAATTTTCTAAATTAGATGTTGATTGTAACAAATTGCAGCAAGTATGAAAATGACTTCGTACTTTATTTTGGTAATGATAGACTCTCAGTATTTTGTTAGTGCTTTGCTTCTTCCTCGTGCTTCCCTGCCTAGTCTGCATACTTCAAATGTACCAGAAGAGAGGAAAATGTTAATTCATGAATCAAAATGTTGGGTCATAATATCAAGATATGTTACTGGAAAAACAAACTCTTGATTTGTATAGCAAAGAGTTGAAAAGTTTTGGTATTTTTGAACACTGTGTTCAGTTCATATGGTAAAGACGGAACGTGCTTTGTTGGTGCATTGCAGTGTGCTGTTTAGTTCTCACCAAAATACTTGCTACAGCTTCTCTTCAATGACAGATAACGACTATGGAGTTGCCTATACAAACATCATTAGAATGCATTTTAGCAGGCACCACATATGATTCTTCTGTCATACAGATTGCTTAAATATGTATACATGCTCTGTTTTATGAAAGAAGCAACTTGACTGTTCAAAGGTAATTAATTCCCTGGTAACCTGAAAAAAGAGACTGCCAAAGCTCAGAAAAATAGTCTGTTACAGTAGGCTGCATCTTGAAGTATGAAGTTGGCAGTTCTATTTGAAGAATTTTTCTGTTGGGCTAAGGTCTACAATAAAAATAAGAAATACAAGAATATAAAAGTACTTGATGTTCATATATAAAATTATTTACATTGAAAATTACTCAGTATAATGTTTGTCCAGCTAAAAAGGAAGGGGGGAAAAATGCTGTTATACTGTATTAAACTCTGGTCTAGTTGGCAAAATGTTTAAGGGGATTTCAGTTGTATAAATGTTAAACTATGATTAAGAATTATTTAAAAGTTGGAAACAGCTATCTGGAAGAGTAACTCTAGTTTAAAAAATAAGAATCATTCTCCATTGAATTCTATGCAGTATAACATTGTTTAACTTTACAGTGTGTAGAGAGTGGATTTCGAATGTATGCAAATAATGACTTATTAGGTATCTGCATTGTGGTTTCATTTAAGTTGGCAATGTCAAGCTTTGTCACATGCGAAATGCTTTACCTTTTCTACTTTTTGATTAAACTGTAAGATGGAGTTCTACTTAATTTAAGAGTGTATAAAATAGGAGATAGATTTCTAATGTAAGATTTTCTGCATGTAGAAATGGTAGCAGCATGAATGCTTGTGAGATTTTGACTTCTGTTTTCCTTTGATAGCTAGGAAGCCATTAAGCAGAAAGTATAATAGTTTGCATATAGTGTACAACCAAAATCTGACAACTTTAGTGCAGACCTCTCAGTTGTGGTGCAAACTAATTTTAGAATCTTGCTGTAAAAAGACAATGTGATAGAGTGAACTGAGTCTTGTTACCCTTTTATAGGAGGACTGCTCTTAGGAACTTGGTGGCAGAAGCATATTATTAAGTATAAAAGCTATTTTGAGTAAACACTGACCTTTATATTTTCTTGAACAGAAAGTTTGTAATTAGATAGATCAGGCAACTAACTAATTTCATACTAAAAAATGTCATGGCAAGAGCATCTCCTGGTGCATGTGCCTGTCAAACTCGCTTCAAAATTAAGCATGAGTGCTCTATGTAATAGTCATGTACAGAGGTGTTCAGTAATGATTCAGGTGGTCTTTATGATCAGAAGGGCTCATAGTCTCTTGCATGTTTGTCTGGGTGTTGGGAGAGGAGTGTATGGGAAGCTCTTTTTATTTGCCCTGGATTGTGTTAATTTTTGTCAATGAAGCCTTGGCTCAAAGGGAAAGAGGGTCCTGTGAGACTAAGGTATGGTTAAACACCGTCCAACCCAGATCAGTCAGCACATTAAGCTTCTGTTTTGGTATGGATGTTTAGGATTTTTTTCTCCTCTGTATAGTTTTGCAAAAGCAATAAGCCTAGACTTGAAGTAGGTCTCCATGTGTGTTCATATGTCTTATTTTTGTTGTGTTATATGACTTTGTTGCAAGCAAGCTAAAATAAGTGCTAATATTTCAACAGATACAGAATGACAATCAAACATTGCACACTGGTATGCCTATGAAGAGGCACTGCCAAAGTTAATTGTGTCTAGTGCAAAAGCTGGGAGTTCTGGCTGATCAAAGCAGGTAGGTGAAGGTGCTTGCATGGAGAAGAGTTACAGGGGCAACTCACTGTAAACACAGTTCAATTTAAGCAGAGCCAAATGGTGCATTTGAAATAGTCTTTACCTCAGCTGACATGTGCACGTTTTATAATAAAAACTTGTTGTCGTCTTATTCCAAGACGTATTTGGAGAGAACTATACAATTTAAATTTAATACTAAAATACAGATGAATCTGGAATGCTTTCCAGGTAAGGGAAGTGATTAAATCGGCAAACCTTCAGAAAACATTTAATCACCTAATTAAAGACAGCAGTGGAAGAACTTTTTTGTGTGATATTAGCTGTAGAAGACAATCTAGAATGCATTTTTCATGTACTGTTAGCACCTATTAGATAAAAAATAATCAAAAATTCTTATTCTGGTTCTATTATCAAACATAACTATCTGCACATGAAACTTTGCTGCTTGGATCTTGAACTGAAAAGCCAGGCCTCCTGCTGTAGAGGTAGGATGGTGTGCCTACGCATTGTTTGCAAGTCAGGACCTTAAATTGGTTCCTGTCTCCATTGTCACAAGTTCGTGCTAGACAAAAATAAGCCTTAGCTACGTCATCCTACTTTTAAGTGCTGGAGAGCTAACATAGCTTACAGGAGCATTTAACATCAGTTCGTGCCCCAGCAGTAAGAGTAAATTACTGGGGAGCTGAGTTTTGTCTGTAGAGCTCTTATTGCTGCAGAAAATGAGAAAAGTATCAAGCCTGTAGGTCAGATTACAGGCTAAGTGTGCACAATCAAGAGTTGGGAAGTTCTTTTAACATAAAAGAGATGGGAATTATTTGATATGGAAATTAACATGCTAAAACACTGGATTCTGAAATGCATGCTTTGAGTACTTGTCAAAGTAAAACATTTTTAAACTGAAGACTCTGAAAAAGCAAATTTTGTTCAGCCTCTTTTTTAGTGCATTCATGTAACTCTTCATTAACATATTGAATAGATATTTAAGCAAATATTTGTATGAAAGGGATATTTTTGCTGTATCTGAGTTCTCCAGAGATTCCAGGCACCAAAGGAGAGTCATGAAGGAGAAGAACAAACCTCTCCTTCTCAAAAGAGAAAAGTCTTAGAGATATTTTCACCTGAAAATTCAGTTTGAAAAAATGCAGGCATCCAGTCTGGTGTGGCTGTTGAGCAGTATTGGAATAATTTCTTTTAACATTGCTTATCTGTAGTATTTCAACTTTCAGGTTTCTACAGATAGACTGGCTGAAAGACTCTGACAAGGGAAGTGTAGGAAATATGAGGCTATTAAAAAGGGGGGAGAAAGGGGGGGGGGAAGTAAGGTAAACTTATGTAAGCTAATTGCATGTAAATGGCATCAAATTAAATCAAACAAAACACTAAGAGCTGAAAAGGAAAATACAAGGTCATTGTTAGTATGAAGGAATTACAAGCTTTCTGTAACTTCTTGAAATAAGTTCAGGGTGTATGTAAATACTGCAGCTTTGATTGCTGTAGTGTATATGGCTTTCTTTATATATATATATATATATATATATATTTCTTAAAAAATCTTGATTTTTTTTATATCAGTTCATACATTCTGCCCAGTAGTTGAAAGCATAGAATTTTCTGAAAGCTAAATGAAGGTTTGTCTTTGCGACAGAATTTTATATTAGTGCCAATCAAGTCTATTAATCTGATTTAAAAATGTGTTTCAACTAGGCTATGAAAGGTTTGCTTTCAACTGTACTTGGCATACAAAGTTGAAAAGAAGCAAAAGAACACATAATAAAGATGTTTTAAATATTCTTGCAACTTAGTTTTAAAAATAAAAAATGAAAAAATCATTATGACATTCTGTTTAACAAGTACCAATTTTGTTAAAACTCCAGGTTATTAAGTTGCATATATTAATGAGAACTATTTTTACAGGATACTATTTATTATAATTAACCATTGGTTCTATTTTAGTCCCCTAGTGTTTTCCTGCTTGTCTGTATGTTCTCTTAATAGCAAGAGCTACTAAAATATTTCTCAAATGTGCCAGCTGTGACAGCTCTACACAGTTTTGGAATTCTCTGTCATGCTGAGTTCAGAAAAGCCTAGAGCATTTTTTTCTGTTTTTTAACTGGAAATAGGAAGGGTCTTTCATGTTTTGATAGTTAGACCAGTCTCGTAGGTATTGTTTGACCCCCTTCTTTGATAATCTAGACAACACTGTGGCTCTTATTGGTGTGTAGCAGACCTTAAAGAAGTTGAGCAAAAAACTTTGCTGGAGAGCTGCCAAATGCTTTAAAATTAGTTCTGAAATTCACAAAGTCAAGATTCCTGTCATCAGAGTTGATGGAAGGTTAGCTTCTTTTAATGATGGGTTGCATGACATCTGATCTCTTAAAATCAACACTTTGATCAGTTGTTTTGCCTCCTTTTCTTCCTGAGGTTGAAAATGTTATCTTTTGTAGCTGTTGTAATAATGTTCAATGGCTGCTTCTTTTCCACCTCCCCCCCCCCCCAAAAAAAAAAAAAATCTGGAAGTTTTGGAAAATTTTTCTTAATTTTTCTTAAACTGTGTCAGTAGCTTCTGGAATGTAAGCAATCAGCCTTACATCTCTCTTGTTGCTACTTGAATGTGCATGTTATATTGGTACTAATTTCCAGGAGAATGGTACTTTACAACAAGAAGAACAAATTTTAGTAATGTTTATTTTGAATAACGGTTCAACCAAATGCTGTTGCATAGGTCCTGCAGTGGGTTTTCAGCCTGCACATATTTTGGGAGTTATGACTAAACCAATGAATGGCAACAGGGCAACCAGTACTCCTTAATCTAGAACAAGTTCTATTTTAGCAGCTATAGATCCTCCATACGGCCCGTAGCATTTTAAAACTAAAATAACTACATGATGCTTTAAAATTTCAGTCTGAGGGCTGAGAAAGAATTGATTGAGTTGCAGGTACCCTGAATCATATGGGAGAGTTTACTTTTTGTTTCTGTACTCTTTCACTGAGACCCTGCAGTAGTGTTACAGACACTGGATCTGCAGTACTATAGCAAGTAAAAAATCATTACTGCTTATACTCTACAGCACTTACCAAATACTTGGATTCAGTTTTTTGCTTATTTTGCAGATGGTCATCCACAGGATTTACTCACAATTGTTTAAACTTTTCTTTGATGGCTATTGAGCAAAACCACACTGATGCAGAAAAACGGGGATCACTCTTCACTATCTCTTGAATTATTGAGTGGCAGTGATACCTGCCATGCAGAGAGCATGGAAAAAGCACTAAAGGGAGTTCTGCTCCCAGAGTCTCTTATCAACAGTCAGTTCACTATGGAAAAGACACTACAGGGATTCCTTTCTTCACCCAAAGAAGATCAGAACATTGATTATAGGATTTTTTACCATCTTCTGTGTGCTCCCCAAGCAGAGCTATCAGTGCCTTTCCTGAATTCGTCTTGACCTGAAGATCATCTACATGTGTTGTTCTTTTGTCATCACAGCCAGAACTTCTCCCTGCTCCAGCTAGAAGGATCCCATCACAGCCTGCACCTGAGGTAAAATGGCAAAGTCTGTATGGTGACTCAGAAAGGAGCTGTTGTGTGTTCATCTCCTTAAGTTGGCCTGACATCCCATCTCAGTAATGTGAATCTCTTCTGGAGTTTGATATAAGGCAAGAAGAGACTCCCTGGAACTCCCATAAGAGGGATTCAGGTACTTTGGATGATCTATTTGAAATCTCTTTTCCACTATTCTAAATCTCAGAAGAGCAGAAGAAGTACTAATTAGCACTCCTCTCAAAATGCAAAAAGATGTAGTCGTTTCAGCCTGAGCTGCATATCCATGTATAGGAATCTGTCAAGCTAGTATTTTTGATAGCTAGAACACCAAAATCACAAGCTTTAGAGTTCAGAGCAAGTCTGTACAAAGGAAGAAAGATGTATGAAAGGATAAAAATTGGAAGTAAAGGATTCTCCCTTCCTTGGAAAAAGAGGAGATACTCTGGCCTTGATGTAAGGAAAGGGAGATTTATAAACAAGTTATTCCTAACTGCATGCTTCAGAATGATCTTCCAGAAACAGTTCTGTTGCCAATCCATTTCCAAGAGGAAAACAGCGATGGACAAAGTCCTCTTAAGAGCTTTTTTTCTCTTAAGTTTTATGTTGGATCTTTGTCTCTTCTACTGAACTTCTACTTGAGTCCATTAAAACCAACCAATATTCCCCTCCCCCCCCCAGCCTGAATAGGTGGGAATTCTTGATTTCATATGATGTATTATAGCGAAGGTGATCTGAAGTCTTTTTTTCCAGTGAATAGGGATGTTTCCCCTGTGGTAGAAGATGTCTCAAAGGGAGCCTTTTCTTGACATGAGAGAGGGGCCCAGCCAGGTTACTGTTTGAAAGGAACCTACAAGAAGCTGGGTTATGCTGCTTCACCTGGGTTGACTTGCTCTGATGTGTTCTATTGCTTAGAGCTGAAAAAGAATATCAACTTTGGAAGTGTTAATAGAGTTTGCAGACTTCAGCACCTGTCACCTGAAATTAAGATTATAATGCTGTGTGTGGCATTGTAGTTACGTGAAGCGTATTTGTGAATAATGTGTGTTAACTGCTTGAAGAGTTGCTGAGAATTAAGGTATTTGCAAGTTATCTAGTAAGAAAGAACCTTCTGTTCACAAGAGAATCCAAGAAGGAACATGCTTTAAATTATTTTGTCCTTTTATGATAGTTTTCTAGCCAGCAAGCAGACAGCAGTAGAAATTCTTTCCTTGAACATGTCCTATTACATTTTTTTTCTTCTTTCATTTTTATCTTGTATGATCTGCCTTACTGGAAGAGTATCAACATCATCTTAGAGACATCTGTTGGCTAATGACATTAATGTATGTGCTGGTCAGCTATTATTCTTTCTGAACAGAGCAGACCCTCTTCAACAAAAGCATGCATGTGGGTCCAGAAGACTGAACCTGGCTCTCTAACCTTTTAAAAGTTCATCTTAAACAATAAACAGGTGATGCTTTGTCAAATTGAAAGGAGTAGCAATACATCTTGCTCTGTGTTGTTGTTGAAATGGAAATACCTGGACAGAAGTCATGAAGCTCCACTAAAAATTAATGCTCAAATTTCTATGAAATAGCCTTGCTATTTAGAGCAAAAATTCTTACATTAAATTGAAATACCATCACCATATTCAGTGTCCTCAGAGGAACCAAGAAACAAAGTATCTTCCTGCATGGGGAAGTGAAGAAGTTATTAAAAGTGAAGGAGTATATTCAAAATATATAGAAAGTCATTGCGGTGGTTTTAATGACAAAACCTAGCTTTTGTTCCACCACCTTCTTGGATTATTTGGAGCAGAATGAAGAGAAGTTTCTTTGGGGTAGATGTGGGGCAACAAGCTTATGATGAAGGACACTCCAAATACCTAACTTTATAAAGATGTTTTGGCCAGGTGTTCTAAAAGAGAGGAGGAAGAAAACTACCAAAATTGCCCCAAAATGGATTAAGTGAAATTGCATCAAACATAAAAGGCAATAATTAGCACACCTTCTTGGTTAACTATTGAATAATACTCTACCTGGTGTCTTGTTGAGAGCAATAAACAGCATTGTATATAAAATGATCACGCCTCATCTGAGGCACATAGCTTAGCAGCTGCCCCATATGCAAGCTCTAGACATTGTTGCTGTTGCGCAAAAGATATTGCAATGAATAAAAACACAGTAATTATTATACACAAGAGGCTGTGCATATATGTGTATCTCAAGTCCTGTGACTTTTCCTATCCTATTTTGTTGCATCTTGGCTCCATGCTACTGATAAAATTTCACCAAAGTCTATCAGCTTTCAGGATTAATGAAGAGGAAAACTTATGCTCTCTTAAGCATTGATTTTGTTGTTAATTTTTATCACTTCAATAACAACAACTCATAGGAAATTAGGTCCTCAGGATAAAGGAGGAATATTCTAGAAATCCAAAAACCTAATCCAGGAATGTGGATAGGTTCTTAACTTCCCCAGCGAACATACCTGTGCC
Source organism: Apteryx mantelli (assembly GCF_036417845.1). Lineage (NCBI taxonomy): Eukaryota > Metazoa > Chordata > Aves > Apterygiformes > Apterygidae > Apteryx > Apteryx mantelli. Next base: position 34,563,469 of record NC_089978.1, read on the forward strand.
TTGTATTAAGTAAGAGACAGTGACAAGATAATTAAACTGCTGTCATTGTGTGTTTGATCTGATTTTGCGAGTAGAAGACTTGAAATTGGATTTAGGCCTCTACAGAGAAGTTGGGGATGGGGTTAGGAAGTCAGTGGAAAGGGAAACCTTCAGGTAAGTATGATCATTTCTTCTTAAATTGACTTTCTGTCTAGGATCATGGGGAGATGTTCATTGCATTGCAATAAATACCATTTTTAATTTTCTTGATAGAAAATGGACAGAAGAGAGATTTGGAAGTTTTTTCTTCCAGAAATGAGCCCATAAAATTTTTTTCACCTACATCTACTTGGAACAGACTGAAAGAGAACTTTCTGGACAAAACATCTTATGATTGGTCTCATCTATTATAGATATCATAAGTGTCTTGAAAGTTCACAGTCCAAAACTTTGGGTTTTTTTGGCATCAGAGCATGAAAAAAAACTGCATGTCTAGTATTCATCCCTTCTCATCCTCCCCTATTACAGTGACTCTATGTGTATGTCTCTGTGTGGCAGAAAATGAGGGAATGCAGATCATTATTCAAGAAGTTACCAACTAGCACTTTTCCTTCCCCTCCAGTCTTTCTGCCTCCCTATCCTGGAAGTATGGAGTCCCTGCCTCAGCCTACAGCTTCATTCTTTTTCCAGCTGCCCACAAAAGTAAAGAACCAGTGTGAAAGGTTGAAGAAAGAATCCACTCAGAGGACTGAGTCTCAAGCAAAAAGCTCCAGGTTGCAGACTCAGAAAGAAACTTCCTTTGGGGAAGGATCTGCTTCCAGGATTTGCTCGTCTCTTTTTCCTTGGGCAAACAGAGTTCTTGAAGCAAACAACAGGGTTGCAGGTAGGTAGGGCCCCTTTGAACTGCCATCCGCTCAGGTGTGGAGGAGGGACTTTATGCTGTTTCTTTATGCTTTTTTTTGTTAATGTTGTCTTCCACTTCTCTAGGCTGAGAGAGGGAGAGAGTATGAGCAGCTTAAAGAAGAAGAGAGGGGAGAAAAAAAAGGAGGGGAGGGAGAGAGGAGAAAATATGCTGGGTACTTGGAAATAATATTTTTATACCTCTGTGTAAACTTCCCATTCATGGGGTCATATTTGCACTTCAGTTCTCTGAAGAATGGTATTTTCTGACCCTTTCTACAAGGGAAGCTAAATAAGAGCAGAATCTGGTGGCTAAGGGCCTAAGTAAAGGCCAGTGATTGTATATGGCCCATAGCCACATGATTATCGTCCCCTCCTGTTCTCTCTCCACCAGTGGTAGCTTTGGATAACCAGTGAAGTGTAGACCATCAAATGGTTTGAAAAGCCTACTTGATTCCCAGCACAGAACAGGTTCCCCAGTTCTAAATGTGTAAGTATGTTCCTCTGGAGGAGTCTGTGACTGCTGGGTTTGTCAAGTCCTGTTCCTTTGTCCATGCGAAGGAAGTAGACCTGGATGCTCTGAGGGGATGTGCTACTAACCCATGCAATCGGCAATTCCCAGGGCCCAGCCAGCGATATCAGTAGAAGCAGCTCAGGTAAATTCTGCTTTCCTCACTTCACGCTGTACAGAGCAACAACCTCTTGCTTGCAACCATCAGAAGCCCAAAGTCAGACCTTTCTTTCTCTAGCTATGTCATTGCTGATACAGGAAGTTTATCCTAAATTTCCTTTCACCTGAGAACTAGCAATGAAATTTTAAGGAGATTTTACCAGTTCCTCTTTCATGCTGAGTCAAGTCATTTGGAACTATGTTACGTGCATTATTGCTTTGGTGCATCTTGTGACTCTTCTCTCCCTCTTCATTCCCTCCAAATTGCTTCAGGACACCTTCTAACCTTTATACTGCATCACAAGCCTTCAGCAGAAGATCTTGAGAACCATTTATGTTGCTGGAAGATGACTGGGTTTGGATCTTGGCCTTCCTTAAGCAGGATCTCCTGACAAAAATGGGATTGGGAAAGAAATGACTTCTTTTTCCATCACACAGAGAGAGCCTTTGAGCCACCATAGAAATGGAGGCCTAGACAGAAAATTACTTCTAATGCACTATTCTCTAGGAAATTTGTTTGGCCTCCCCATGGTCCTTTTGTTACAATGTCATGAAGGTTTTTTTTTTTTTTAATCGAACCTATACCTGATATCTTACTATCTGAAGATCAAGTGAATAAATATGAGTTTAAGAGTTTACAGTTCTAATAATGTGAACACACCTGGCCATCCCCTGCATAGGAAGTGCCAGGTGAATCAGTGAAAGAGGATTCTTTTGTGCTTCAGACTGTCTTTATAAAACCTTTTCTACTTGTAGTCCCTTTAGATGATTATAAAGAATATCAATAAAGCTTATGAATATAACACTTGAAAAGGGAGGTGGAAGCCTAATTAAGATTAAAAAAAAAAAAAAAGGCACCCAAACTGTCAAAATAGCAATGTGGAAAGCATTGCATCTTTTGAGGTTTCTCGTGGTTTGTGTAGAGAAGAGGTATGTTGGAGGTGTTGAGGGCCACAAAAGTGGAAAAACTTAGATTTTTCTTCAAGAGTGAAAAGTTATTTGTTAGAAAGCAGAAGGCTTCCCCCCCCCCCCCCCCAAGGGATTCTATAGTCAAACTTAATTAAATGTGTTGTGAGATCTGTGAAATAAAAACCTTATGTCTGGCAGTAGTGAACAGTGCACATGCATGCCCATTTACTTTTGTTCTTTTCAATGTAGGAAATTTTGAAGAATAGGGCTTGTTTTTAATGTTGAGATTAGGAAAAGGAAAAGCTTTGTTCTGAAGCTGAGTGAGAAGGGGTGGCAGGAGGGTGAACTGGACCCTCTGGCAGTAGGTAGAGAAAACTTTTATTTTCCTATTTTCTGCTTCTGGCAGTTGGAGTGAACTAGTCAGATGCTTGTGCTTGAATCCGATTTATTTCTTAAATCAGTTACTATGAAACACTGTTTTTAGCTAATGCCTAGATCTTTCCTTAAGTTCACTGGCACATTTAAATTGTTTAAGAGTCTTAATGTAGCCCTGAGGCTACCACTGCATGGCAGTTGTGATTTCTTATTATGCTGGAATGCATTGCAGTCTTAGTACATTCTAAAAATAATTGTTCAGATGGTGCTGTTTAAGTACATACCTATGTAGTGAGCCATTTTCATTGGACTTTCAGAAATTGGGCTCTCTGTTGGATGGCTTTAATGTCTCCCTCCTCTCCTCCCCCTAAATATCAAACGTCTTTGTTGTCTTGCTTCTTCTGTGGTTATCGACTAAAATGCTAAATTTATAACCTGCTATTTTTAGAAAACTGATAGATGCATGTTTTAAAAGATGTAACCACAGTAGCACTTGTGAACTTTGAGACTTAGAGTTAAACTGATTTCTCTTTTTATTTGATGTATCAAATTCATTATGGCTTTAAAAAATGTGAAAATATGTATGTGGTGACTTTAAAATTGAGTAGCCATTTATTATAGGTACAGGTCTTTTGGCAAACTGTGCTGAACAGGAGTAACCTAGAAGTTACAAGCTAAAGATCCGTGAGTTGCAGAAATAAATACTAACATGTGGCTTGAGGTCTGTGCTAGTAGTGCTTTTAGTTGAAGAAAATACATATGTTTGTGTCTGGCTCCTAGTCCGTGTTTTGTACCTTCCTTATTGGTATACTTGCCTCAGCCACAGCTTTTGGTCATTTTATTCTGTAGAACAAGGTAAATTTAAGAATATTAAATACTTATGGTAGAATAATAGGGGCACTGGGAATTGCTTTTAATGGTATCGTCTCAGTTGCTGTCTCTAGGGTAACCTGAAATAACTTTACTGCTCCTCCTCCCCTCCATAGTCATGATTTTTAAATAAAAAATTTTGACTGTTGCTTTTATAAAGTCAATATTTTGATACTTCTTGTGTATCAGCGTTGTGTAGCATAATATTATCATGCTCTGAGTCTTGCAGCTGGAATCCTGGATTCTTGATATGTTTTTAGAGAGATGACTCTTGCCTTTTGTGTTATTAAATATTAATAAAGTTGTCTAAAACCATTTTCTTCTTGTTTATATTATACTTAACATAATTGTATGAGTACAGAGTGACTCTCTTCTGATCGACTCCAGAATGCCAGGAAACAAGAAAAAGCGCCATACGATTTTAGAGTTTCAAACCCAAGTACTAACAGAATTTCGCAAGAGACACTTGTGTGTTATTCCTAATTTTCCTCTTTTTACTCCCTTTAAGATTCCTTGAGCATTTGAGCTACCCAACTCATTTTACATAACCCTTTATCTTCTTTACCACATTCCTGCTCCTTCCAATTCTTAATCATGACTGCTGTGATGTGTTGACAGCTCCATATCCAGTCAATAAAATCGTGGCTGTTGACCTCTCCTCTTTTCCTGTCCCAAAAGAGCGATCTTTTTTTTACCTGAAAGATTTGCTTTCTTCCTTCCACCTTCTATCCTGCCTCTCAGGTTTATGTTGCAACTCTTTCTCTGTGATAAGATGCTTTGGAAGTGATGGAACTGTTAGTAAAGACTGGGAAATTCCAGGAAAAATCTTGTCAATGTTGCTACTTCAACCAGAGCTAAACCGTTTTCATTTGTGAGAGATGCTCTGTCAGTTCAGAGTAGTTACTTAAGGAAGGGAGACAGGACCAAAAACATGATCCTACTTTGAAAAGTAATTCTTTATAGACAAGACAATGAGAATGAACAGCATAGATTCTATGGTGTTTTTATTATATTCCCTCATTTTACAGTGAGGGAGACAGGTGTCAAAACCATCAGCAGTTCACTATGAACATCTGAAAACCAGACTGGTTCAATCAGCAGTAATATGCTGTAAATCAGATTAGATTCTCTATTTCATTTCTCCAATCCTGTTTGCAGGACATGGGAATTTGCTCAGATAGAGGGATGAAGAACATTTTTTCAGTGTTTTTTTTTTTTTCTTCCTTTTTTCCTGCTTCTTGAGGAAAGTAGAAACCTTGGTTTGGAGAACCTCTGTTGGTGAACCCAGAAAGACAGAACATAATTTAAGAGTTAGTTTAGAAAAAAAAAATAATTTTTTTTACTTGAAACCTGGAAAATGCATTCCATAAGCAGCAGTGCTAACAAACAGTTGAATCCTTCCAGTTTTGTTTCCTGCATGGGCTTCATGAAGAACTGGCAGCTGCACAGCTCCTACACCAGGTGCATAAATCATTGATATCAGGTTGTCTGGAATCTTTTTGTAGGTGGGTGGTTTCAGGAATGGTTGTTCTTTGCTGCTTAGGAAACTGGATTGTCTGAATGGCATGAAAGGCATTACAAATTAACTACTAAAAATGTATTTAAGTCTTTGTTAGGTTGGTTTTTTTTTACTGATGGCTGTGATGCTTTTACTTCCTTGATCGCTGACTATGTTGTGAAGAATGTAAAATTACTGTTCTGATAAACTGTCCTATATTGTTTCACTTCCCTGTGCCGCACTCATTCATGCGGTGATTCTCCATAGTAGAAACTGATGTTTCTTGCCTTTTCCATATACCAATCAAATGGATGTCAGGAAAATATGTGGGTTTTAGGCTTCTGTTACAGAACAGTAAGTGAAGAAATCTGTCTTGCACAAATGGATATCTCTTCTAGGGGGAAAAATAATTTTATTTATCCAGACAGAATGTTGTAAGAGACTGTGCAAATGGTTAAAGAGGTTTATGGCTTGGGGTTGTTTCCTTCTTAGTAACTACTTAAATAATTTTAGTCTTATCAGTGTCTGACCACCTCTTGCCCAATTCAGCGAAAGGTATTTCATCTGTGATTCTAAAGTAAATGGCATTTGAACAAACAATTAAAAAAAAACCCCTTTTATAACTATAAATATTTTTAATATGATCATAATTTACTTCTGAAGATTGGACTGTGACTTGACTTCCCCAAAATTCAGCTCTGCACTGACCTGAAATTTGCACATAGGATAAAATTAACTCATTTACAGCCTAAGTAAAAAATGGTGATAATATTAATGCAGAAAGGCTATTAGCAAATCTGACATTCACTTCATGTACTCTTTGGTATTACTAGAATTAAGCATAGGAGAATGAGCCATGAATTTTTAGGGTTGTTGATATGATTGAGTTTTCTGCAACTCATTGCACTTTTTCAATACTTTATCTTGATTAAAACTCATTTAAATGGCTAGCCAGTGTGAAAAAGTGAAGTAAAATATATTGTTCTGTATTCTTTTCATGGGGTTGCAGAAAGAATGGGAAGACTGCTTGGACCTGTCATTTTACAGAAATTATTGACGAATGACAGATTTTTATTTTCTCAAAACTTGGTTTGATATGGCATGTGGAAGGCCATATGGCCTAAAATCAGGAAATCTCATCTCCTTGAGCCAGAAGTTTAATCCTCTTCTCATTCATTATATTGTCTTATAAGTGTATATCCTGCTATTTACCAGTGAGAGAGGGCATTATGCAAGGTTAGAAAATAAAGTCGAACATGGGATAAAAGGTAAGTAGTATGAGAACATGAAATATGAGTCTCTGAGAAAGACTGGAAATTACCTTGAGTTCAGAAGGCCATAATTTGGGAAAGCATCCTTATCCATTAAAGCATTTCAGGGGAGTTTTCACATACCTGCTGCTAGTATGCGTTTATAACTTCTTAGAATAGTAAAATTTGAAATATATTTTAAAGTCTTCCTGATCTGTGGTAGTACTTTACCTTAGGTCAGAAAGCAGGAAAAATTGATTTGCAAAGTATTTTTGAAAATGTGTGTAGAAGATGGAGAGATACACCTATAAAAGTAAGTGAAGAGCTGAAATCAGTACAGTTGCTGTGCGCCAGTGGGGTGTTCCTGGGTAACCTCAGGACTGTAAAGAAATTCAGGCTGGCTTAGGTACTGGAGTAGCACAGGAATTGAAATAACAAGCAGCCAAGTAATGTAGGAACTCTCCATTAACAGATACTAGTCTTGACAGAAAATCACTTACAGAAACTGAACTTTTTTTCTGTAAGCAATGGAGCTAGTGAAGTCTGGATTTCTATAGATTTGGCTCTTGTGGTTAGATTCTCTGGTGTCTGCTAAAGCATGAACTCTGATTTGAGGATTTCCCTATGCCTTGATCACTCATGTTTGTCACCTGGTGGAGTCTGAAAGTGGATGAGTTAATGCTGCAACATCTTCTAAGGGGATGTAGGGATGTGCATAGGGGCTCCCTGATTTGTCAGTCTGCTTTTATGCAGCTTTTAACAGCTTGTTATGTCTTTGGAAGCTGTAACCCTCTGTCAGATCCAGTTGAAATTAGAAATAGGTAGAAAAAAGTTTATACTTTTTTAAAGGACATGAGAATGGAGACATTCACAGAAAGAGAACTTGTATCAACTCCTTTTCTAATAAATTATTGTAAAAATGTGGATGCGCTATAGCAAACTCTTTAGCTTTCTGTGTGTAAATTTCTTCTCAGTTTTTTTACTTCTGTAGCATTCTTAAACATGACATATTTTTCCTACTTTGTTGAACCAGTCCCTGGACTTTTTTTTTTTTAAACAGTCAGCATTTACAAAACAGCCAGTAACATTATTTTCCTTGGATATTTTAGGGAACAGCAATGTTTTCCTTTATTATGTGTTATGCTGAGGAGAATTCCAAGCAGTGCTTTCAGTACTGACATTTTAATTCCAGTTCTATTTGTATTGATAGTATCTTTTTGGTACCTATTTTCCTGTATTAATGTTAAGGGTTTTAAAATTTACTTTTATCTCACTTTTTTCCAGAGTTTTTTTCCCCCTATACTTGCATCCACTTTGGAGACTTTTCCTACCTCTCCCCTTTTTAAGAGTACATTAGCCCAGGTCTCTGAAATGCTTTCTTTTTAACTAGCTCTTTATTTATTTTTTTAAGCAGCTATGCAAATGAGAAAGATGAACAGTAATACTATGTTTGTCCAGGGAATAAATGCCTAAGAAAATCAAGGAAACTTTTTTCCTGCGTCAATCCCCACATTGTTCTCCAGAAATACATATTACTCGGAAGCCTCCAATGTTTCTCTGTGGCTTGGAGTCAAACCAGTGTCTCCAGTGTGGCCATGCAGAACCTCAGCTGCAGGGCATTCCACTTGTCTCTCCAGGTAACTTTAGCACCTAAATACCTGCTTGTAGCTGAACTTAGCCATTATTTCAGATAAATTTTCTGCCTCCTTAAAGAGGCAGGGTGTCTTGTGTATGTGTGTGTCTTTTTTTGTAAACTTGGTGGCAGCATAGTAATGATACAAGGGCCTATGCTACTTCCCTTTTGACTTTGCTGCAAGTTAAACAGTCTTCTAAGGGCTCTAACACCGTATAGGGATAGTTGAGATAAATCTAGATTCTGCTTGCCTTTCCATGTAAACAGCGAATGGCTTGTGTTGCCACATTATGTCACCTTGAACTGCCATCTGTTTTTGTCCCCCTTGGAGCTCCTACTGTTTCAAAATCTGGCTAGCACTGTGAATCAGTGTACTTTAGAACAAAATTCTCCTTTCTGCCTTTACCTCAGTGGTGAAATATATGCAACATGTTGTGACTTGTCAAGCTGTTTGTATTTGTTTTGTTTGCATGTGTTTTCTTTGCACTGAGCAAAATTCTAAATTGCAGATACTTGAGGACCAGCTATGTGCAATGCCTTAGTTTAGTGAATAGTCTCACAGATTTGATTGGCATGGGATATTCAGTTGTCCTTAGGAGAATCCTCCTTGAAAAATGATGTGAACTGCACTGGAGTAAGCTGCGCAGTGACTGGCTTTCTGCAAGGAGAGTATTCTTGTTGCCTGAAGGACCTTTTTCTGCTCTAACTAAAAGCAAATATAATAAAACTGCCAGGGTTCCATATTTCCTTCCCCTTTCCTCCCTCCTGTGTTTCCTGTCTAATTAATTTTTGGTGTAATGATGAGAAATTCTTCCTTTAGCAGGTCCTTTCCCCACCCCTTGAGAATCCTCCCAGCTTAGACAACCCTGGAAAACTCATCGCTTTCAATATGATCAATGACCTAATTTGTGGTATGCTCTAATTTTGATATATCAAAAAGCCACAATGTGTCTCCAAATACATTAATTTTTACCTAGAATTAGGCTGACCGTAATGTACTACAAATGCTCTTTATACCTCCTCCCTCAGATCTAAAGCTCTGTTTAGTCTATGTAAGTCAGTATGTTTCAGAATGACTTTTTTCCTTTTTCACTCTGTGCCAAGGAGGCCTTGCTTATTGTGTGAGATCTATGGGTAATATTTCATTACAAATATTAAATCATTTTGTTTTATCTACTCCCCAATCAACTTGTCTTTTGTTCTTATCAACATTTGAAAACTGTTCTCTCAAAACTCTGGTCAAAGTGAATGGCAAAGACAGTCAGATAAGGATTTCATTAAGAGAAAAACTCTGCTAAGCTGGAGCTGGGAATCTAGATAGCATAGATGACAACAACATACAGTGGTTCCCCTTCAGGTTTGCTCGGGTCTTCTGTTCCTTTTTCAATAAGTAAATATTTTTGAGGAGAAGAAATTAAAATCAACCAGTACTACCTATCAAGTTTTTTTTTTTTAAACCATGACATAGAGAGCCATCTTTAGAGCCTGAGATTTTTATATTGCTCCCCCCCCCCCCAGGGTTTTTCATAAAGGAATAATTAGTATTTTTGAGTGTTGTGAGGCTTTGATATTAAAAGTAAAAAGTCTTTACTAAGTCCTCTCCCCATGTTGCATGGTTTCTGTCTGTTTAGCATACCGACCTTGTTTTTTGACTGGGTTTGTGGTACTCTTCTGGTTGTACTTCCCCCCTCCCCCTCCTGTAAATGCAGTAGGAAGATTTCTAGTTAAACATTTTAAATGTTTGTATGTATTTTACTCTGCTGTACTGGTAATGACAGCTTCAGCTTCGAGTTTGTGTTAGACTTCTAAAAATATTCATACAGGGAAAGGAACTGAATATATTTTTAGTGCTTTTTATAAAATTTCATGCTACTGTCTATTTATAGAAAAAAATCAGAATAGTATATTTTTAATCCATGAATATTATGCAAGTGTGTGTATATATAAAAACATGTATTAGAGTACCAAAGAGTCTACAGTTATAACACTATATTGTGTATTTTTTACGCTAAAGAAAAGTAGAGTTTTGGAGATGCTGCTGCTTATTGCATGAAATTTGTACTGATGGCAGGTGAAAGAAAAATAGTAGATAAAATTCTGCTGTCTTGAATTTACATAAAGAACCACTTCATAGCCCTAGATGCCCTTACTGTGTGTGGGTGTGTATATATATATATATATGTGTGTGTGTGTGTGTATATATAATTTTTTTAAATGAAAGCTGAAACCAAAAAAGCCCAGAAGCGAAGGCAACTAACGTGATTCCCTGCAGGAAGCAGACTCGGCTGACAGATTCTGTGAGGATTCCCCGCTGCAGTTAAACCTCTGAGAGTGAGTGAGGCAGTAGGGTTAAGGATATGGATGACTGTTTTTGAAGTAAGGCCATTCAGTGAAAGAGGATATTGTTTTCTACAGCTTCAAAAATCTTTCTTCTGTGTGTTATATTCTAAATTGCTCAGGAGATTAAAAACATAAAATTATATCAGTGCAAACTCCTGTATCCTATGAAAGCATGGTGGAGTGTTGGAGATCCCCCCCCCCGGTGGGTTTTCTAGATATTTAGCACTGATGCAGAATGTCACTTTTGTAAACACTTCAGCTTTGCCTGGGGGCTCAGAGCTTTAACCTCTTCCTTCTGGCTTTAAATTACATCAAAACCCATATATAATCCTTAAACAGGTAAGTGCTTTAGAATAACTTTTTACCTAGCCTTTCAAAAGTTGTTATATCCCATTTATCTAGTTTTTAATGATTTGGCACTAATGTTTAATTTAATAGCTTTGCCACCTCAAGGAGCCGTGCTCTGTCACTACAGCTATGGGGCTCCTTTGTCACTAGACGTGGCTGCGGGAAGAAGCTTTTTGTTTTTGCCATCTGCTACTCCTGCATGCTGCTTTTTTGACTTGGCGTGGATGCTCTTGCCCTGTAAGGGCAGTGGGGTTTAAATGCCGAGCACAGACTGATTAACAAGGCATTAAGTCACTTAATTCTTTCATTTTTAAATAAAGTATTAACATGGTTTTGGTAGTCACTGATTTGCATTTTAAGCAAAAGAGATGGCTTGTGTAAGCCCTATGGATTGTTAACCCCCTTTGTGGTGTTTGGTGTCTTTCAGTGCCATATCTATTTTAAATTGTGAATTTTTTTTTTTCTTTTTTTTAAACAAAATACAAACACAACTCTCCCAAAAAGCTGTGGAATCTGCTTGCTCATGGTAACTGTTGCAGTGCTGTGAAGCAGATATTTTACTAACTGGTTTAAAGACAAAACTCGGTGTCATGAGTGACTAAGCAAAAGTGCGCAAGCTTGGTTCAAAACAAGAATTTGCGAATTTTTCTTTTACGTAAGGGACTTCTTTGGTTATGTAACAACACAAGGTTTATTTACCGAGAGGTGACTTTGCCACTCTGGTCACTTAGCACCTGAGTGGGCTAGCCCACTGCATCTTGGAGTGAAGTCGACTAAGACTTGAAGATGGTGGAATTATGGCCTTTAGGAAAGGTAGTGAAGTAAATAACATGAGCCACAACTTAATATTTTGGAAGTTTTTAAAGTTCTGATATGATGGACTTGATTATTTGTCAGTCACAACCCTGGTTGTATATAAGACCAAAGATCCCCAGTAAACAGCCCTTCTTCCCCCCCTCCTCCCCCAAACCAAGAGATTTATTTAAACTTGTTGACTTTAAAAGTGGATTTGAATGCCAAAATGACTCTCTTGCTCCTTTATGTCATTACAGTTTGATGTTGTTACAGAATTGATGTTACAGGAACATCAGTTCAGGATTTCTGTTTGAGGAGATGCTTTTGAGTCCTGAAGCCATCTATAAAAAGACTTTCGTATGGAGACCTTTCGTTCAGCTAGGAACTCAAGAGGATTCATTAATACCATTTTAATTTCCTGTGCATGGGGAGGGCATAAGAACAGTTAAACCTCTAATTCTTGGTATAGCATTAACAGAGGGCCCATTGCTGCAATAGAGCCACTGTTTGAGACGTGGCTGCTGAATTTTCGTAGGCAAATTGTGGTCCTTATGGATTAGCAGGCACCATCTAGTACTGTTACCAGCTTGTGGTATCTTATCTTTTAGGAATCTTTGTCTTAAGATTTGTGCTCTGTGAGCTGATGTGCCCTTGAAGGGCTTATCGAGACTTCTGGTAGACTTGGTTGCCTGTTATATTTGTCCTGTAAACTAGAGTACCTTCTGAACTCTGAGCGGGTTTATTTGCCGTTGCTGCTGTTAGCAGGATGACAGCGGGTAGGGCAGCAGCTCTTTGACCTGCCCCATGTTTTCCCCAGTGCTGTGTTAAGCAGCCTTCCCGCCCATGCCATTGCGGGGAGCTGTCTTGGTCTCTCCTCAAGTGGAGGTCCTTGGGCTCTCCTCTCTTCCTGGGGCATATTAGAGATTTTGATTTATAAAAGAGTATTACTTTGTTACAGAGTGCCAGAAGGGCAGTGCAGTTTGTGGCCTGTGTAGGGAGAAGAGGGACTGAGGCTTCATGGAGAGAATATTCCTGAGGACTCTTCATGATTGCACAGGACTTGATACAGCAAACACAAGTACTCCAGGTTTATCTCCCCCCGCGCCTGTATCTCTGGTGTGAAAGGCCATTATTCATGTTCCTGGAGGCCAAAATAAGATAGAAAAGTTTATTGCTTGCAGATGGTGCTTAGTGTGCAGAAATACTTGCTTTCTGCTTGTGCAGATCCATTAGTTTGGGAGCATCTCATACTGGAAAAATTGTAACTTTTTAATTGCACTAACAAAAGCTGGGGCTGGAGTTTTTGTTCTTTCTTATTCCTTTTTCTGGAACTTATTTTGATGCTATATAGACTGAGTAAAAATTCTTAGTGAATTAATTCTTTCAATAAAGACACCAAAATTTACTTAGGTGTGCTTGTTGATGTCACTGGCTTTTAAAATAGGACTGAAAGTGTGAATAAGAAGTGGTCTTTGAGTCACAAAGCCTTTGTTTTCCTTCCATCATACATAGACTTTGGACTGAGTACTGTACTTGTGATTTTATGTGGAAGGAGAATCTGCATTCAGATGAATTAAAAGAATGTTGATGCAAGTATGTCAGATACTTAGTTGCATTAAATTACTCAGTTTCCCTGCAACCTGAGTGGTGAAACCATAACACTTTGACTTAAGGTCACATTTCTCTGATGAACAGTGCTGAAGATAATGACATTCTTTTAATTATTTCTGTAATATTTCATTCTGAGAATTTTAGGCCAAGTATAACTGTTCTGTAAATCTAAAGATACCTATTTGACAGTTTTCTTGCCTTCATGTTGCTACAATTACTGTGATACTCAAGTTCTAACATAGTGGGATGTGCCAGGACTTGACAAGTTGGACCCAATTTAACCTTCTTTGGCAATGGAATTAAACCAGTAGAGATTTGACATGATTACATTCTAATACTGAAAGTGTCCTGTACATCAGTACATGTAGCTCTACATTGATACTGATGTGCACTTTTTTCCTTTCTCCTTTCTTTCTTATTGGGTTATTGAAAAATAACATGGGTTTATGATAATGATGATTTCAAAAGCTATGGCTCTGTTGATCTGTGCCAGCATATATAAATCATTTCAAATGGTCTTTCTGTGTTCTGTCTTGCGCCTGTTTCCCCCACTCATGTTGGAAAAGTTCAGAGCCGTAGCCTTCATAATACATTACATGTGTACTTAGGAAAATACAGAGTTGATGTGTAGGTGCTTTGTAAATAGAGATTTCGATCCTGTTTGGGGACTTCAGATACTGTGGTGGTATAAATATTAAATACATACTGTTACATAAGACTCTCTAAAATTTGAAGGAGCAGTTATTTATTTCTTCTAATAGAAGCAAGTTATTTCTTCTACTAGAGTCTTCTACTGTTATTATGATATTACATGTTAAGTAGACTTACTGTTTTTAAGACTGGAGAAGTAGGGATTTGTGTGCTTTCTCCTCAGCCCTTTTCTTCCTCTGTTTAGTACTAATTATTGCTTTTAGTTTTGTGTTTTTAAATTTCTTTTCGCAAGCTTTTTGCTTGCCTTTTAAAGGGGTAATGATGCTTCTGTTTTGGGTACCCACTTCCACTTGGTGGGTATGACATCCCTCTTGTCACTTCTTCCCTATATCCAACTGTTGTGATGTTAACTTTATAAATAAATTAGAACTTCCTTTCTCATATTCAATGCAGAAAAGATAGTCTCTGTCCTAGAAACTTTACAGAAGCAATGCTAACAAGTCAATGTCTGCACAAAAGTGGCTTAAATATGCTGTATATAACTTCCTCTTGTGCATGATTTTTTACTGCGCTTATGTCCATGTTGAGCTGCAGGGTGCTAAGAGTGATGCAACACTTCCTATGATAATAGTATAGATGGAAAACCAATAATGATGAGGGAAAGATCAAACCAAAAATAAGGCAGTGTGTTGTGTTGGGAATGTCTGGTATAAACTAAGCATATGGTTGTGTGGGTGGCCATAGACTTTCTGAAGCTCCATGCTTAGAAAACCTGCCTAACTAATATTTGGGTTAATCTCTAGTGAGTAGAGCACTCAGTTCCAGACGGTTGGTAATGAGAAATTTTTGTAGTCTCATTCACCGCTCAGGATGCATATCATTCATCTGTCTGTTTCATATATCTCTCATGGAGTAATTTTAAAATTTCTTACTGTTTTGACCTGACTTAACAGTAATACGTGAGCTGCTCCTGCTGCTCTTCAGCCAGCATATCAATGCTCACACCATTTATCAGAGATGATACTTTTGCACAGAAGAATGGAGCATTTAAAAGGCTGTGCTGGCTCTTCCTGTGTATTGACCTTACCATAGCTGTGACTGACAGGGTTTCAGAGATAAGAGCACAGCTTTTATGTCAGATATTGTCAGAGTTGGATTTGGACTAAAATCCAGCCATTAAGAGCTTGCTCCCTGTAAAAACCCTATAAGACCCTGGTGTGCTTGCCTTTGGTGGGACTGGCTGGCCACGCTTCTTCATTCAGCATGGCTGGTCAAACTCGCTTCTCTCTGAATATAAATTATTATAGTATTTGTTGACCAAGGGAATATATCTTTTAACATCAATGAAACTTGAGGAGGGGGGTGTTATGGTTCCATAATAGCTGTCTTGCCAGATTGTAAATTGTCTTTGGGATCAAATAATTTGGAAACACTGGGGTTTTAATTTCAAGAAAACAAACAAAATAATCCCTCTGCTATTCAGAAATAAAAATTTGGAAAGGAAGAGGGATCTGAAAGAACTGTCACCCCACGTGCTAGCAAAGATGCACAGACTGAGGGTGACCGGAGAAGACGGTGTGTGGGAGGCAAGGGAAGAGAGTAGCTTTTCAGTTCTAAGACAGGGAATGCTGCCCGCATTCCTCCCTGTCTGTTCCTCTTCCATTTTCTGGATGACTTTTTTTTTTTTTTTTTTTTGCTTTTGTGCATGAAGACATTTGCATCTTTGCAGCTGCTATAACAGCTAGTAAGGAAGGCCGAGTCCCCTCACCTTCTAGACATAAAGCACCACTTTGCAAATTCCAAATAATGTTTTTGGTTTAGTTTTCTTTGCCTTGCAAAGTTACTATGTGATTAAAACTTCAGCTTGCTTGTCATCTCCCACACAACCCAAACATTCTGCGCTTTTTAATCTCTTCACGGTGTCAACCCTTTAAATGTAAAGGGTGAACAAGAGTATTTTTTAACTTCTGCTAAATCATCTGATGACAAAAATCAAAGTTTAATATTAATTACACTGTGTAATTCTCTGGTGTGAATCATGTATTAAAGCAGTTCAAAATCATGTGTTTGCTGACAGACACAGCACTATGCAAATACTGTATGGCAGATAGTTCAGTTGCTTAGCAATAACGTTAACAGTCTTGATTGCTTATAAAACAAATATAATATGATATGCTCAACAAGGTATGTGGTGCTTTTTGTATTACTTAAGTGTCCCGATAACTATTGAAAAGTGTTTAGTAGAATTAGACATGAGCAAGCACCTGACACTTAAGAGCAGCAACTTGAGTAAGTAAATCTGATAAAAGATGTGCTTTTGTTCTCTGTTTATTAATTTTTATTATTAAATCTAAAGCCCCACAATGCAGGACATGTGTGTCCATGGTGGTTTTCCAAAGCATTTGCTTTGAATCGTGAAGTGTTATTTTCATGGTTTTGATAAATACTCTTGGAATGGCTTTGGATGCTCAGTCTGAAAATGTTAAAGGTGTGGGTTATGTGATTAAAAGACCCCCTCCCCACACACGCGCGAAGGAGCCCAGAGGCACAGTGGCAGGCGGGGGAACCCCACTAACCTCATCAGAGACATAAGCCCCGGCCTGGGAGAGCATCAGCCCCGTGGACTGGGGGGACGCCTGCCTGATGGCTGAACAGGACGGTGCTCCAGCTCGCCTTACAGACCGAGAGCTGTTACTGCCTACAGGCATGGGACTTGCTGCATCATCTCATTTAAACTCCGTTTCTAACTGGTTTCCAGCGTGAGGGGTGCTCTTGTGCGTAGATGAGTGTGTGTGAAGGTTGAAGTGCCAGCAGCTGGTATCAGACCGTGGGCCACAGGGGCCGTGTGTCTGGGGTGCCAGCAACGGGAGCGAGTGAGGGTGTGTGTGGCAGCTGTGATGGCTAGCGAATATCAAGCTGGACTAGCTGGCAGGTAGGGTCAGGGGCCAGGGAACCATGTGTCTTAAGCGGCTGTAAGTCTGGGCTGAATTTGTGTGTGTCTAAGGCAGCTGCAGGAGTGGGCTACTGGAGAGGACAGGAGGTCCAGGCTGCCTCCTGGGGAGGCTGGGAGGTCCGGGGTCAACGGACACCCGCGTGCATGAAGTAATGGTAGATGAGGGCTGCAAGGGCCAGTTGTGGGGCAGCCTGGGTGTCTAAGGCCAGATACTGGTGGGATGCCCAGCGCATGTGTCTGCATGTGCTGGTGTGTGCAAGGGGCTCTGAGCACCAGCAGCTGGAGAGGGGCCCTGGGGGCTTGTGCATCACCTGGGGGCCAGCGGCTGGGGAGAGCCAGGATCCAGGTGCAGCTGTTGGGGTGACAGTGCCTAAGCCCAGCTGCTGGAGGGATCCACACTGTGTGTGTGTGTGTATATTTTATATATGTGTGTGTATGTATATGTTTCCCACTAATGGACTTTCATCCTGATAAGCCAGAGAGGGGGAAAGGATGAGGCCACTGGTGCTGTCTGTATTTGTGTGAGTGTTGTGTGTATGTGTCAGTCTGTGTGGCCGGCTGTGTATATCTCTATGTATGTATTGTATACATGTGTTTGTGTGTGTGCCTATAGGGAACACACAGTCAGCCTTGCTACTGGTTGGACCTGGGGGGCTGAAGCTGCAGCACCTCACCTCTGTTGGGCTGCTGGATTTGGCAGCCCCTAGCAAAGGCACCTGAGGCTGAGAAGAGGCGCTGAGGCTTTGTGAAAGCACGCTCCTTCTTGCAAAATCTCAAATTGGACATCTGAGATCATCTGCTTCAGAAGATACTGATTCTGGTTTTCAAATATACTATGATAATGAAAAGCACAAAGAGAATAAGAAACTTAATAGTGTGATTTAAAATGTTATGTAAATAGAATAATGGAAAATTATTTTAATGTAAAGAATTACAGATGCTGTGGCTCGCCTTGTAGGAAGTCAGAAGTCTGAAATGACACCTTTAATAACTTGCTTTGAACATACTTAATTTGGAAGAAAGTTTGTTTTAAAGTAAAATTTTAAATGGGCATCCTGTGTTCAACAGCGTCATTTATTCCCCTGCTAGACTAAGTGTATTAATGAAATCTTTTTGGCAGCGTATTGTTGTTTGTTTATTATTGTTAAACTTAGGTTTTTAAAGTATTTGAGCAAAATTCAGGGTCTCAATCCTGACCTTGAAGCCTGCCCTCCCCACAGTCCCCAAGAAAAAACTAAATCTAAAAAAGAACAGCATATAACTAAGTGCTTTCATTTCCTGGGATAGCCCTCTCTTTTGCTTTAGTAAGCAGAGGTGGTAAAGCCTATTCAACCTGTAGTATCACCTTAATGACGTAAAATCTTAATCTGAACAAAAGCTGTCATTCATAAAACCTTCCAGATGTTTATTCTTTAGTAATATCGTGTTTAATTTTATGCAAGTTGACATCTTTTTTTAGAAATACTTTGCTTGGTGAATACTGTCAGCCACTTATTTGGCTGGAGGAAATAACCACCAGACAAAAAAGCGTGGAAGGTGGAAAGCTGCTCAGAGTAAGTGCACGAATAAATGCTTGATGTTGTTGTGCTGTGTCCTCAGATATTTTGCTGCAAGGCTGCTTCAAAATGTCGTGAGCGCTGTGTGATTAGGTTGCTATTGTATTCAGCCATATTTTTGTACCCAGTACAGATACACCTATAGCATCTTTATTATTTTTATTTATTTATTTTTTAAATATGGTTAAGTCTCTGGAGAAGCCCAAGTTGAATGCTCAAGCATTATTTTAAGATCTGACCTATTTTAAAGCAACTGATGTAAGGGGAAAATGGGGAAGACTCAGTTTGCTTCATGCCTATGTGCTGCTGAAAAACCTGAGTGACTCTTGCCATCTGGGAAATGGTGTGCAGCCTGGTAGCTAAAGACTGATGTAACACACGAGAAAAGAGAGTTAAAGGTCTCTGTTATCTTAACGTGCACTGTGGAATAAGTAACTCAGTGAGATATGTAAAAGTGGAGTCTGAATCTGGAAAGAACTGGGTTCAGTTAAAATCTGCTGGATGGAAAGGTGTTTTCTGGCTGCCTTGTGAAGATGGAAAGGTGATTGCTAAATTTAAGACAAATATAGATTTAGAGAGATTGAATTTTGGAAACTAAAACAGAAAAGTGCCCCATCTTTAATAAAGAAAAAGAAAACATATATTAATTTCAGCAGAGGAGCCTTTTGGAAAGAATGTGTTATGCAAACCATGTTTCCAAGGAGTCTGTAGACAAAACAAAAACCTTAAAGCTCCAAGATGCAAAATGGCTCTTGTTCTAGTGTGGTTATTGGGGAGTATGTGTGTGTGTGTGTGTGTGTATATATATATGTATGTATGTATAGATAGTCAACAAAGTAGCCTAGATGATTATATGAATCTTTGGTGAAAAATCTCTTTTTGTGGTTACATAGGAGGTTTGGCTTTTTCAGCCATGTGTGACACTATTGTAAATAAGATGATTTGGTGGTGCAGGTAACTTGTAAACTTCTATATCTGCCCTTCTGAATATGGGTCAGGTCTTTGAGAGCCCTGGGAAGGTCTCAGTTCTAGACAATAATGAACTGGCAAAATAATTCTGATACCTTATTTCGTTTGCCGTGGTTCTGCCTGGGTATATGTCCTTTCAGTTTTTGTTCTGTGCGTACTTTGGATACATGGCATCTTCTTTTTATGTTGTTTCCTGGCTTGCTTGGCAGGTGACTTGCTGAGATGACTCTTGCTCATCTCCAGCCATTGAACGCTGTGGCTCCATGACAGGATTAAATCTATGGTTCAGAAGTCATTAGCTTCATCCTCTTTGACCACTAAGTACTGAAATAAATGGTTTCCATTTTATGTTCTGCAAGCTTCTGCAAGATGTAACTTGACTTGTAAAGCATGTTAGTATTTAATCATGATGATAAAAAAGTAGATCCCTCACCTGAATATTTAGATAAGGACTTTTTTGTTTATGTAGTGTCTGCTTAATGATTGCTCACTTTAAAATGCAAAACATTGGAGTATGGGAACTATTGTCTGCAATGATTCTGTATTCAGTTTCATGATAATATTTTCCCTTTTACTTGCTAACATACATACATGCCTATTCCTGCCTTTACTGATCTTCATAAAAGCTACCAGTTCTTTCCTATTCATGCTTGCCAAAAAGTCTTAAGCTAAATTAATTGATGAAAATGTCTCTATTCTACTGATGCTGAGTCAGAAGTGTTTATTTAAAGATGATGAATTTAGTAATCATCAAACCTTGTTTAAATCACCATGAATGCTAATTACAGATAGCCTAACCTATATTTCTGAAATATAATGACCTAAAATACATAATGACCTAAAGCCCAAATCCTTCCCTCTTAAGTTAATGAACACATTGATTTCATTTGGAAATGGTTAACACTATAATTCACAAAAGACAAAAGCTGTAATTATCTAGAGGAAAGCATGAAGCTTGTGTATCATGAGATGGGGAAGAGAAGCTGAATGAGATTCTTGCTCTTTTCTATACTGTTTAGGATAAAAATCAGTGAGATCCTTTATGCTATAAATAAGGCTTTAACTATTTAGTGTTAGTGATGCTTTCCTGTCTTTTGGTGTATATTGAATTTTTTTCTAGCTCTGCCTTTTCAACTTTGCTAATTTTTATTTTCTGAATTCCTGTATTTTCTGTTGACATTTTTATTAACTAATGTTTGAGGATCATAGTTATAGTGTTGATTATAACAAGTGTATTTGAGAGTCAGTGAGTAATTAAGACAGTGAAACAATCTGAGGAAGAAAAACAATTCTTGCATCTAACTTAATTAATTCAACATTTTATTTCAAGTAATTGAAGTAACTATAGTGGTATTATCTATCACTAACTAGTATAGTTTTCCATTGAAAGCTAATTCTCAGAGATGAAAATATTTTAGAGAAGAAAAAAGAATCTTCAGTTTGAGTGTCAAGAGGCAGTTGTTATGGTAGAACTTGCCTCTGAAATTTTCATCGTTTAATTTTTATGTTACATGTGATAAGGATACTCAGGCACAGCAGTCTGGATATATCCCTCGGTAATCTGGAAGTTCCATTTTCTTAATGATTGTGAAATGTAACACCAAGGTAATGTTCTCGCATCTTGATGTGAAGCAGCAAACTCCTTCGCCATTTCATAAATCACTTTTTAGTTTAAAAAATGATGTTTGTTTTTTCTTAAAACTAATGGAAACTTGAGTACTTACTGGTAAGAATCTACTTTAAAAAAAAAGGGAAGAAATTAAAAGAATTTTGAATGTATTTGATTACCTTATAAGTGAAGAATCTATCCAACTAAATGTGCATGAAATGCTTTGTCACTGAGGCCTAGATCATCTCTTCTAGAAAGAGTTTTAATTAAACACAATTGAAAAATGACTTTGATTCAGAACAGCTTTTTAATATGGAAACATCTAACCTGAATGGATCCTTACGTATTAGGCTAACTGATAATAAATAAAATTAATGCAGAGCAGGTAGGTATAATTATTCCTATTTAAATTATTGTTAATGTGTCTGTATTCAGGGTGTCTATGAATGTTCTTTAGATCAAGTTTTAAATAAATCTGATGGTCTCTATTAGTATAAACAAGGCCTTAAGTATACTTCATTTTTGAAAGCAGAATGTAAAATAAGATGCATGTTTCACTATGAACAAAATGGATATTTTATGGGCCGAGAGAATTTACTGCTGCTATGACTTTAGATTATTTTCCAGTAGTTATGTGATTAAGATGGCACATGAGATCAAATAATGTTAAATCTGTGCAAACTGGTGTTTCTCACAAATGCTCTGGGATGTTCTGTACCACCAGCAAAGGGAGAGTCCGGGTACCGGGCTCTGCTGCTGAAAGGCAGGCGTATGCCGCCACCATGGACCATAGGTCATGTGCATCACTACTCCCTCTGCCTTCCCTACCAAGCCCTCCAAATTTAGTTCTAAATATAGATGCAGATAAAGGTATTGCTGTTTTATTATGTTTCTAGCTCCTGAGAGCCATGGGAAAGAAACTATTCAGAATAGTCACTTCCCTGACAAGGGTAGATTTGTTATCAAAGCTTTTCTTTAAAACCTTCCCAAGATCTAAGGATTAAATATACCTAAATTTTCTGATATCAGGTCTGAACCTTCTCATTTGATCTTTGGGGAGGGGGGAGGATTTTTATCTTGATGATGGAAAAAATCCAGCTTCCAGCACCTGTCTAATTCACTTCAGTGAGTTCCTGTTGTGTCAAATCACCTATGGTGTGGGTGCCCCCTTCCCCCCCGGTGCCAATGACCTGAGTCTCTCAAAACTTTGTGACAGCAGGGTATTGCCACCTCATTAAACTTTTGCATGAGGTTGGAGCCTGGACAGTCTGTCTGAGAGCGAATGAGTCGGAGCATCAGAAGACTGTTTTGTGCCTGTGTAGAGTCCCAGTTCATAACTGCCAAGTTTAGGCAACTGCTTATCTTTGGGCTATTCTTAACTTCAGCAAGTATCTATTGCAAATATTTCTAGTATATCTCTAACCTTCCTGTTAGAGTTCAGTCCGGAGTACAATTTCTGGCATAAAAAAGATGAAAGTTCCGGCATAACTTTGTCCTATAACTTGATGGTCACAGTAGAAACTTTGGTCTTCTCTGATGTGTAGAAACTACAGAATTCAGTTAAGTATGTGATTACTATTGGCTGTATTGTGCGGTCAAGAGTTTAGGATTCAAAAAGTACCTGACTCATAGATTACAAAAATACTCAGAATGGTCGTTGCTTAACACAGACGTTTTGAGAATGTTAAACGTGGTGCTACAGGGTTAAGACATGTCTTCAGCTCATTCATGTAGGCATAATAATATACTGCGTTTCCTGCTTTCTTCTAAGTCTCTCTTCTGTCTTTTTTTTCCTCTGAACTATAGATGTGGATAATCTTTCATTGATGCATCTCTAATTTCCAGTGTTTCTATTCCCTTTTTCTCCTTTATTTTGCTTCTGAATTTCAGAAGCAACCATAGAGAGCAGTACCCAATGAGTCATTCATTAAATATGTATCCTCACACTTTAACAAAATGTTTAAGGCTGCCTGAATTAAACTGCCATTATCTGAGCATTTGGACTGAAACAGTGCTTCATCTAGTTAATACTTTATGAAGGAAATAGTCTCAAGTTTTGCTGGTTGTCAAACTCTGTAAAAAGTGGCCATTTGACCGTTATAGAACAGCAATGAGGTGCATAACACTTATGCAGATTCATAGGTAGGTTTTTTTAACCTAAAATTAGGGCCAAGATGTTCTAATTTGTGCCTGTCTTTTTTTGTGTGTGTATGTGTGCATGCACATGCATGAAGACTGAGGGGAATGTGATTTTTTTTTTTTCCTCCTTAAACATCCAGGAGGAAGAAGAATTACTTAAGCTAAGAGATGACACTAGCCTGAAAAACAAAAAGTAAAAAACTAGTGAAATAAAACGTGTGCCTGCTATTAAAGGCTATGGCCACTGGAGAGCTGCAATTCTGGTTTGGCTTCCAGTCAAGAGTGCACAAGCCAAATAGCTGAAGTAACTTTTTAAAATACCACTGAATTCAAGGATGTTCTGAGAAGGTGCCTGGTGTATCAGGAGCTGTGCTCCTGAAGGCCTGGGCAGTTCCTTCTGGTTCTCCTATCCTGGAGCTTGGGGTACTTGGGGACCCAATTGCTGGTCACTGTGATGTTCTGGTCTTTCTGCTGGTTCGGAGAATAACTTGCTCTGTTGCAGCTGATGGTGGGTGATGACAAGCACGGGGCCTTTGCTGGTCTGAATCACAAGGGTCATATAAGCTCTGCACTATTTTTCTCTTTACTGATGTTTAGCATCTGCGTCTTTCAGATGGCTTTTTCCAGATTGTGGTGATCTGTCAGGGTGGTGCTTTTGAATTCTGAGCTCTGTCTGTTCTTGTTCAACTGCTTAAAAAGGCCATGAACAACTTGAGGTAACTTTGAAATTAGCCCTCTTTTGAGGAGGAGGTTGGTCTAGATGAACTCCGTGGACTTTTCCAATCTGAATTTTTCTATGATTCTGTGGTTGGTAGTACCAGCCTGTTGTACAGTATGTTAGCTTTACTAATTGGCTTCTAAACTTCAATTTTAGGTGGCTTTCTTGATTGCATTTTTGTTGGACCTACCTTAACAATACTTGTTCCCGTACTTTGAAGGGTACAGTAGAAACTTGAGTTCTCTCCGAGTTGCAAACTCATAGCAAAAGATGCTGAGTCAATTAAGAACATTTGCACATCAGTGTTCCTCTTTCTTGGAGCTCTTATGGTCCCACGTATTCCAGTTGAGGTCCACTTTTGGAATGAATTTTCATTTGTATTTTCATACGAAGTCGATAGTAGTAAGAACTCATCTACTTCGGCAAGTGACCAAGAAAAGGTGGTTAAGGCAATTTATTGAAGTAATTGAGTAAAAGATTGATTATTAAAAGTGAAAATACTCCCACAGGCTATATGCAGTATTAAAAATACTGGAGTAGATGAAACTTCAGCTGAGCTCAGTAACAAAAGATTCAGACTCTTGTGTCAGATCTTGTTATGAAAGCTGATGCATTACTAAATTTGGGAGAGCAGATTTCATAAAATGGCTTTTTGTTCTGTTGAGTTTGCAATCTTGCAGGCACCTTGTTTTCTACAGAATACCACGTTGCACTGCATGTGTAGGTAAGTCTGCTGGTGGTGGGGGGGAAGGTAGAGGAGGCGTGCAAAAAAAAGTCTTATTCACACTTTTGTGATGGCTTCCACTACATCTTCAGTCCTTTGAATTTTGTGAGTTGGATTTCTGAGCGAGTGGATCCCAAAAAGAAATGAGTTGGAATGATTAAGTTTGAGGTGAGCCTGTGTGTGTGTGTGTGTGTGTGCGTGTATTTTAAATGATGCTGTCTTGTCTTATGGGCTTTCATACTGCTGGGCTGAGTAAACTAACAATAGTTTCCATTAATGCTTGACCTGGCAATGTGTATGTTCTGCCTCTTCAGAGAGAAGGCCAACTCACTAACAAAACAGTGCTGACATCACTTTTATGCTAGTGATGCTTTTGGCAGATGAGGAACAAGTCTTTGCCATGTTGGCTAATGCTCTATTAAAACAAACAAACAGGAAAAAAAAACAAAGAAGGAAAAAACCCCAAAAACAATACCCTCGAGTGTTTGGTTGCTCATAAAAAGGAAAAACACTGAACAGATATTCACCAGTACGGTGAAAATGATGATACATTTGAATAAGCTATTTTACTTTTCTTTTCTTTTTTTTAACTTTCTGGGTTTTGTAAGGAAGCATTTGGGGGAAAAAAAAAACATGAGATCTGACTTAAATAATATTTTCTAGTATTCTAGCAGTTAAAAACTGGTAGAAGTTAAGACTTTCTAAAATCTGTTCTGACATAACAGCCTCATTCATGTATATGTGTGTGTATATATGTATGTATATACACACACACAGATACGCTTTTGTATGTTTTTAAGCTGTGTTCACCAATGAGTTATTTCTTCCCAACAGCCACTGATCAGGACTCCAGTGCCCAATGTCTTGCTACTTTAATAATTTGCTTGAAGATAACTGCCAGTGAGCAGACTCACTATTGATGGGGGAAAGATCAAAGCGACCCTTTGACACCTCCATTTAAAGTGAGGTTTTTCTGTTGTTTTTTTGTTGTTGTTTTTTGTGTGTGAATATCCTGTGAATCTGGCACAAAGGATAAAGGTCACTTCTCCATAAAGCTGCAACACGGTAGGCATGTGTAGCTGTGTTTGCCATGGCTAAACTAATGACCCCCTAGCAATGGAAAGTATTAAATTTGGAGGAGTTTTCAGGAAGGCGCTGGAAGGAAACTAGTAATTCTGTTGATTTGGGGGTTGCCCTGATCTGAGGAGGGACATTGGCTTTACATTGGAGAAAGAATCATTTTGTCATTCAAATGCTTTGAAAGGAAGACATAGATGTCTGTTACGTAGTTATGCCTGTGTCAATTGAAATGCTCTTTTTTTCTTTTTCATCAGTCGTTGATGTCCTGGTGTGGCGCCAGGAACTTCCTACCCTTGCCTATGGCTCTGTTGCCCATCGCTCAGAGGACTGAAGGAGCATGTTTTGTTTTGGTAGCTTGACTGAGCTGTCAGTCGGTTGTACTCTGGCCTATGTGGTGTGGCATTTTGGAGGTTAAGGCTCTCACGAAAAACATAGTGTGCTCTGAGTGTGTTTCGGATCACTCTCTCCACCTTCATTCACAAGCGGATTTGAGGAATCAGAGCTGCGATTGCTTTCTGTGCTTATGGAAAGGGTGAAATTTATCCAGGCTTTCCCTGTGTGCACACAGGCTTAAATATTCACTCAGAGAGAAAACCAACACAGTTTTTGGCCCTGAGCTCTTTGTAGAGCTGAAAGTAATAGTGAGCGACTTTCTGATCGTTGTCGTAGGAAAATGGCTGGTTTATGGAGTCGTCATCGCATGCTGGGATACCCCCTTTCTCAGACCGATTAATGAGAGGAGACGACTGAAGGAGTGCAACAAAGTGCAAGGAGTTACTTTCAGGTTTTCTCTGCAGTTCACTGATACCTGCCTGTGCCTGTGAGTTTTCTGTTGGGACAGAAATGTTTCTTCTGTACTGAGGAGTTAATTCTAAGCATATAAAAACATAGGAAATGTGTGTCTCAGACTGGGGGAGAATCGCAGGCACGTCTGGAGACAGATGTGCAAGAAGTGTCATTCAGTTCCCCATCTCAGGGAGCGTGCTCCAAGGCGATCTGAGAATGGGTTTCTGCTGTAATTTGAGTTTTGTTTAAAGCATTTAAAAACACTGTTTGTGATGTGGTCCAATGCTGATATGCGTCTCCCCAGCCTCTGTGTAAGAGGAGATATTTTTGAGCTTTCCCCTCTGTTTCATTACCTGTGGCAAAATCGGCCTGTTGTGCCTTATCTTCAACTGAGTCTAAAAGCTGTTTTTAATCACACAGAACAGTTTCTGGAGAAATGAGTGAGAGCTTAAGCCAACACATGCCATTTTATTTAGTTATCTCTTTTCTTAGGAAATGTTTTTTGTAAAGCAACTGTTTTCAGTGGGCCTAAGAGATGCAGAAGAGTAGCTCTGAACAAAGAGATTACTGAAAAGAGTGTTTGTAGGAAATGCTGAACGCTATAGTGTTTTTGTCTGACACTGAAAGAAGACTTTTAGGGTTCGATATCCTAACTCCTAGGGTTAAGAAAGCTGAAAATGATAAACTAAATCAAGTCAGGATGTCTTTTTTTTTTTAGCATGACCCTTGTGTTGAAGCTTATCTAGTAGCGCTACCTAGTGGTCTCTGCAGTGCTGGCTGTTGAATTGCAAGTTGCAGAGCTGAGAGCAACCCTGAGTGCCACCGAAAAGCTCCGATTTGTGCCTTGCTCCTCAGGGGCCCACGGGACGACAGATTTATACGTGGAACCAAGCTCAGAGGACTTGCTGCAGAGCCCAGTGCTGTGTGCTTTAAAGCATCTTGGAGGGTTATTTTTTCCCCAAATCTGTGGCTATCCAGAGAACAGGTCAGGGTTTAATATCTCATGGTGTATGGTACAGAAATGTGCAAAGGCTGTGAAAGAGGGATGTAGGTCTAAATATTAGCCAACTTGGAAAAAAACGCGCTGTGTAGGTGGTGGGAGAGTAGTTGTGGAGGAAGCAGGTTTTGCCTTTGTCAGTGACCACAAGGTGGCAGGAGTGAATTACCGCAGTGCGGGTATAGAGTCCTCCTGACCTCTGCCTTTACAGTTATTTTTGGAGAACACGTTTTGGAGAAGTATTTGTGGCTTATTTATAAGCAGTTAGTAGTTGATATATTTAAATAAGCAATTTGAGCAATAAAAGGACATTTTGCCTTGGAGACTTTGTTTCTGTAAACAGAAGCTCTGCAAAGGTAACGTGAACAGAATTATCCTTTTCTAAACAACAGAAATGATGCTTATGTGAAAGCAGCATCCTCAGGAGTCATGAGAAGCTGCCCTCGCGACTTCAACTACAACCAAATGTGGTATCAGAGGAAAGGCCTTCTAAAGGGGAAGAAGGTGAAGTCCTTGGTTCCCTGAAAAATGACTATGGAGTTCAGTGAAAGTGCAGAGTGAAATGATGCATTTGCACAGTTTGGGGTCTTGATTTTCCCCACAAGATGTTAATATTCTTAACTATTGATTTAGGTTATATTAAGTTACTTGTTTTAATAAGAGCAAGTTTCAATCTGAAGACTATTTGATAGCCAGTAAAAGCAGACCTGCTTTGGAGTCGAGAATAATTTGTCTTGTACATACTGGTAGTCAGGAATATGGCTGTGTCCACATTTGACCACACTAATAACAATTAGATTTAGTAGGGGTAGATCAGAGGAAGAGATGGTGACATTTCCTTACAGGATGGAGATGGGTGCAGACTTTGGCATATGACAATTTGGTAAATGTTACTCACAGTGTGTTGGACATAGCTTTCCAATCAGATTATATATGGGTTCTTATAGCGGATTTTGGTGGAAGTAGCTAATGGCATGAATACTGCTTTTTTCCAACAGCAAGTCTTGATATTTAACATTTATATATGATAGTTACTTTTTTATTTTTCTATAGATTAATTCCGCAGAGTCCTGGTCTGGGGTTTTCTGTTTAAATTTTATATACATTCAGCTTTCACTTTGAAGATGAAGAAGGGGAGATGAAGGCATTAGTGGTTTGCTTAGCCTCTGCGAACCAGCTATATCAGACTGAGGAGAGGAGTAATTGCCTCTCCAAGCCCATCGATCCCAAAAGTCTGGAAGCAGCAAAGGAGGGAAAGGCAGAAAATGCTTCAAAAATATCAGTAACTGGGTTATTTCTGGCTAAGGCCATGGTACCAGTCATGTAGTGTATTACAACAGAGTTCTTAATTACTCTCTGGTACTCTTGGGAAAGAGTCTTAATTATTATTGCAGTGGAATAACACTCTCAAATTATGTGATGCTTGGGAGAAAAGTAGGTGAGTGGTCCCATACCTTATTCCATACATTTTCATTACTCCGTACTTATTCCCATGCCTTACTTACATGTGTCAAGGAGGCTTTTCTATCTCTGTGTGACTGTAAAAGTGACTTCCACAGTATGAGGAGTCATTCAGAGGCAGAGTTACAGGGATGTTTGGCCTTCCTGCGGCAGGAATGGTGACTTTCTGGTTCCATAAGCATCGTGCAGCTCTGATTTATAACTGTGTGTGCAGTGTGCTATATGGGAAGCGTCAAAAAAATGTATGTTATCTTGTAGGTTTTCTTCAAATATCATATGCGTGGTCAAATGGTAATTGTTTTTTTTTAAAAGCTGCATTACTGTTTTAGCTGCCTTCTAGTACTGATATCAGTGGCAGTTTTCTCTATCTATAAAATTAAGTTGATGCAGAAGTAGAATAAGAAATCCAAAAAAGTTGTTTTTATTAATTTAGGAGAGTTCTTCTGTAGCAAAACTGGAAAATTTTCATCTTCAAATGATGTTTTTTTTGTGTAGATGCACAAATGTTTTATAGGCAACTGAACTATTATATCGTATGAGCATTTAAAACCAAAATAAACAAAACTGGTGCATAAAGGTAGTCTTGCAAGTCAGCATGAGTAACCAATTACTTTAAAAGTTGAAATGGAAAAGTGTTTTATGGAATACCTTTTAATTCCAGTAAAAGCTTTTTAAAAATGTTGCGTGCTCCACTGTGAATACAACACTACTGTATTGGTGCATGAGAACCAAAGTGAGACTGGAAGCTAACCAGTTTTCTTTTAGCTCTGGGCAAAAAATTGAGACAAATAATGAAACAGAAGTAAGACATTAAGGTTCCAAATTTTCAAGTAGTGCAATTAAACAAAGGGTCAGATCTTAAAAAATATCTTTATCCAGCTATTCCTCTTGAGTAATGGAAGTTACTAGATTTTGGGGACTTTCTGGAGCTGCTGAGATGGCTGTTGAGTGTAAACAATCTGAATCTAACGTGTCCCTTTGGGTTAGTCTGTACAGTGTAGAGTAATACGTAATTTTTCTCTTGTTTTTTTTCTCCCCTTGACTTTGTTAAAGGTGCGATGCTATAGTATTTCATCTTTTCTATCTATGCTGTGGATTTTATCTTTTTATTCAGTGGGTATGCTAGAAGAAATAATTTTTCTGCATTCTCTGCAGAGACATCTGTAGCTCAGGTGGATTATGCACACTTGGTATCTGTTGCCCTCCCTCCTTCTCCTTTTTACAATTTCTTCATGCTTGTAAGACGATTGCCAAATGTGTCTCTGCTGGAGTGGAAAGAACACCTGGAAAGTTTACTGTGTGGCAGCCTGCTAAATCAGCAGGGGAAGTAGCAGAAATGATAGAGGAAAGAGTTTGGGGGAGGCGAGGCCGGAGAAGTGGATGGGCTCAGAAACCAGGAGAATGAAGTACGGAAATAGAAAAGGTGTGTGGCTAAGCTCCTTCCTAGTCAGGGCATCATCTTCGGTAACCTTGTGAAATGAGAGCACCATTAGGTACTGTACCTATGGCTTCTAGGTACCAGAATTCTCGTTTAGCCCATTGAATTGACTTTTTGAGCATCCCTTTCTGAGTTTTCTTATGCTAGCCACTGGAAAAAATGCTTTATAGGAGAGGAGGATATTCATAAAGGCTAACCTTAGTACAGATAAATTAATCTTGTTGGGCTGCTTTTCCTACTAGGGGAGAGAAGGGCAGGGACAGAGTACCTTAGGCTAGGTACTGTTTTCTAGACATCTAGGCTTCCCTAGCTAAAGGAAGCTTTGGGAAACACCTCTTCATATCCAATACAAATTGTTTTGGTAAGATTACAAGCAGACTTTCTTCTTTCTAACTATGTGCTTTTCTTGGAGGGTTCCTTTGAATGGATCAGTGTCACAAGTGAGCAATCCATGACCTGACTTTATATATATATATATTTTTTGAAAAAATAATTGGATAATGCTGTATCTGTGTCAATACCTCTTCATTCCTAGGCACAAATGATGAAACCACTTTTCAAGGAGGCTTGAGGTGTTTAACAGGTTGAGTATTAATTGTACGTTCTGTTGTGTCTCATAATATTACAGCTTGGATTATTATTATTTTTTCTATCTTTCTGTTTCTTGCTGTCCTTTCTGCCTGCCTGCTTATCCTCTTTGGAGTGTGGTTCTTCAACCGTTCTGATACACTTCTGACACAGGCAAATATCAGTCTGTTTATATCAGTATTTACTGAGCATATTCTCCTTGGCAGTGTGCAATGAATCTTTAACCAGGCATGCCACACACTTAGCTGTGGACTGGGAAAGGGCAATCCCACAGCCATGGTGCTATGGATATCATTAGGAAAGAAGACTAGCCAGGAAGATGGCCTGAAAGTTGCCTTCCTATCTGTTCTTCTTATTCCTCTCCTCTGGGAAATACCCAGACAGACAACAAAGGCATGAGCATTTGTTTGCTTTTTGGTGCTAGTGCTGTGTGTCCAGTGTTTCCTAGAAGACTTCATGGTGATAACGTAGTTAGTGTGTGCATGTGAGGAAGGGGAAACCAGCTAGAATGCATAATGCTTATATATTCATGTTTTTCCCCTCTGCCAGCCGCTCATTTCTGTCTCCACCTTTGTACTGTTCATATGGTCCAGCAGGTTAATAGTTTTTGGTAGGTTAGTTTCCCATCAGACCCAATGCAAAATAGAAGGCAACAACATGTGGGCAGGATGAAGTAGGAGAACCTTTCATGGCAGTTAATTGGAGCACCTGGTGGCACACAATAGTGGAATACATATGATGGGATGAGAGGAAAAGAACGTTATTTAACTTGTATTGTTAGCTATGTTTGTGTCTTTTATTAAAACATGGAAAATTCAGGTTGTCAGTGGAAAGCCTACTGACACGAATGCCTGAGAAGGTTGTATCTTTGGATTTAGATCAGTATGTACCTACCAACAGGGATCACAACAGATGTTTAATGGGATATTAAACTATTCACTGAAGGAGAAAATAGTACACTTTTATTTTTTCAGGCACCTTAGAAAAAAGAACTCATAGTTCTTATAACTTGATAAATTGATATTCAGGAAACTCTTGAGTCTTTAAGTACAGAGACCTTTCTAAATACATTTAGAACCTATAATCCTTACCTCTTTTGATGTAATTTTTCAGGGAACATGTTAGATGTTAGCCATTATTAACTAAAGCAGAAATGCAGGTATCTTAACTAGAGTTATGTCCATCTATCCATCCTCCCTCCTGCCGTGCATGCATGCATGCTCTCTGTGCTCTAAACAGGAATGAAAATAATGCTGTATTATTTGGAGCTAGCAGAGAGTGCCATTCTTTTAAAAATTTTCATGCTTATTGTGCCTGAATCAGTGCAAGGACAGGTGCAAGCTTTTGGCTTTTAGTCACTGCAGTGTTTAGCTCACCTCCACTGCAGGACAGCTACCATAGTGGTTAAACCAAGGGCTGCCAGTGTAGAGACCGACCTGCAGTGCTTCTGGCAGCAGAATTAGCATGGTGGAGAGGTCTTTGTACAGCTACAAAATGCAAGACAGCACAGTTCACAGATGTATAAATCATTTTGGAAAGAGCTACCTTCTCACTGCTGCATTAGCCCTTTCCAGGGGGGTAAACTGAGCTGTGTAAAGATTTTGGCTACTGTAACTGTGCTACTTGTGGTACCTCCAACAGGTTAAAATGTTTTTCCTACTACATGATATCCTGTGCATGAACTAGGAGCCATAATAGGCTGGATATTTATGCTCATATATACAGAGAAGAGAGCACTTGAGTCTGGCACCTCTCTTGGATATGTTCCTATATATCCAAGAGCTGTCATCCTAAGACAGTGATGTCACTGCACTGGGTAATGAATTGAATTCTTGGTCTGTCAATAGAAATTGTGGGGTTTTGGCAACGGTTCACAGTAGACTTAGTTTTTTCACCCTCCCTGTATTTCTATATTATGCATATCCTATATTTCTCACTTCCCAAATGTTCAAATTTTTCTCTAAAAAAATCTGGAAATTCCAGAAATGTTCTCTGTTTTTCAGGTGATGTTTCAAATGTACTGGAAATAACACTTGCTCTTACGTTTCCTTGGGTATTTTTATACCTTAATTCTTTTATCCTCTTCTATCCCTCAGGTGGTTCCTGACCCTTCTGTCTTCAATGCCCTCCTCTCCTTGCTGTTTTCTCTGACTACTTTCTTCCTGTTCCTTCCCTGCTTCTACTTGCCTTTTCACTTCTACTTTTTCTTTTTCCTTCTGTCCCATTTTTACATATTTAGTTTACTGAGGTGTTTTTCTAGTCTCTAAATCTGTAGTTAGATTGTTTTCCTATGATACTGTTACTTAATATTCAGTTTCATTATCAATACTTTCTCTTTCACTTCTCAGTTTCGTTAGTAATAGTCGATATAAAGTAATCCATCTGCCTCTATAAGATAGATAGTACT
Organism: Apteryx mantelli; assembly: GCF_036417845.1. Taxonomy (NCBI): domain Eukaryota; kingdom Metazoa; phylum Chordata; class Aves; order Apterygiformes; family Apterygidae; genus Apteryx; species Apteryx mantelli. Next base: position 34,596,723 of record NC_089978.1, read on the forward strand.
CTTCCAAATCTCCATGCGTTTTGGACTCCAAAATAAACCCCATAGCTCTTACTTGATTAGGGCTATTAATTTCAAGAAAACTACTGCTAATTTAATGATTATGGAATTGAAGTCCCCATTCCTGGTTTAAAAGAGGGGCATTTCAGCATATCTGGAAATTGTCAGTTCTGGTTCCTTACTGATAAGGGAGGAAATGATCATAGAGTCAGGCGGGCTTTGAAGAGATTGCTTTGTCAGAAGAAACTAATTTCAGAATTGCTTGCTTTTGTTACATAAGAATATGAGGTTGTGACTTTTCAGTCTTTCTGAAATAAATGTTGCTGAACACATTCAATTTAGAACAATACCGAAACCAGATACAAGGTAAGAGCTGAGTAAGAAGTAGATGTTCACAGTAAAAATAATAAGGTATAGGATTAGCACTGTTTTGATAGCTATTAAAGTAACTCATATTTAATGTTATGCTAAACTTTTAAAGAGAAATAATTGGTATTGCTGACACATCAGCTAATGTGGTTTAATCATTCATGATGGGCCACTGATTTGATTCATTGCAGGAATAAATTTAATGTGTCTCAGGGGCTTGAAATGGCAAGGTACTCCTCAGTTTGCTATCCATGGTGTTATTTTATTGTTATTTTCCTATGAAACCTCTTTAAGAACTCGCATATGTTTGCAGAAATCAGCATATTTTAGTAAGGTTCATAGAACCATGAAAGTTGTTGTTTTATATAAGTACAGATTTTGTGCAAAATAGTCCGACTTGGAGGTTCGGCTTCAGCAGCAAGTTACACCCTTCCTCCTCCTACATGCAGAGCGCTTTCATTGTGCTGTGTGCTCTTAATGATAATTCCTGCTGCAATACCTACAGTCATGTTTATCCGGAAGCTGACTGCTCCGGCCTGGGGATGTGGCCTTGTCACTTATAGTATTAGGCTCCTGGAGGTACCAGAAAAAAGTAGGACTTCATTCTAAACATCACAGAATCATTTTTAGCTAGATCTTGCCTTGCAGAGCCTCTGGCCTATATGAAGAAGACAGAATCAAGATGGTGAAATTTTGTGGGGAGACCACTGGCCTGTGAAAATGGCAGAGAAATTTCAGTCTCTCTGATCTCAGCAGCTTGCTTGGGAATATTGAAGGGCATATTACACCTGCTGTGCTCACAATATCAAAGAGGGGTTTCTCTTGCAGGAGTCTGTGCTTAGGTAGTGTCTCAGAGGTGGCGATGCATTATTCTATCTACTTGCCTCCTTTTTAAGACAGGTTAGCATGTTGCAGGTATGATGCTAGCCTCACAGAGTCCACAGCTTTTTGAGCTGAACAGCTGCTTGAGTGTATGATTGGGAGTTGTAGACTGCTTTCTGGAATCTGAAAGAAAGTAAAAATCTGGGAAAAAGAGAGCTGTAGAGCTGAAAACTCCATCATTGATAATGATTAGAGCCACAGTGTTGTAAACCTTTGTATCTTGCTCCTTTAAGGAGGATATCATTGACTGCCCAAGCAATGTCAGCTATAATTCAGTCTCATAAAGTTCCTGTATTACTGAGGAGTGGAATCCAAGAGTAGCTGTAATTGGTTGCTGTTAGCTCACATCTAGTAATGCAGCTCAAAATGTGGTTGTTTGGGCAGGACATCAAATAGTTTTAGAATTGTCCTGTGCAGGTTTGGGATGTTGAGGTGCAACCACTGGTCCTTCAAAGGTCAAGAAGCTGTCTCTGCTGAACCAAAAGACTTGCAAGGCTGAACAGAAGGGCTTCATGTCATCTTTGTCTGTTGGAATTAACCTACCCTGTGAGGCTCCGTTTCATAGATTACATGACTGGCAACTTCATAAGTACTCTAGAGTTTTCTTACATCCGTGGGTTAAAAAATCCAAATGTATACATGCGTGTGGTGGAGTTTTCCTTCCCCTCCACTCTAGCCAAATATCCATAAATTCTACATTATTCGTTTTGTATTCAGCTGATGAAACACGCAAGATAAGTTGACAATCCCTTGCAGCAAAAACTGCTGAGCTGCTGTTGCTGTGCTGTGTCAGTCCAAGTTAATCAGGCTCCTCATTAAGCAGAGCTTCTGCTCCTTTGGATTTCCTAGATTCTGTAGCAAAGGACAAGCAAACTTCCTTTAGAATAGCATAGCATAGCAAGGGTAAAGATGTCTAACCTAGAAGCAGCTGCTTCTTCTAGTGACTTCACCTGATTTTCAGCTTGCAACTGAACTCTGCAGCGCAAGTGGTGCTAATCAGTAAATATACTAATTGGCAATGCATCTTCAGTCCTAGTGCTCTTAATCACCTCCCCCCATGGGAGGGGGAGGGGATTTACTCAAAATTTTCAACATTTTTTTTTCTCCTGATATTAACATAGTTCCATGGTTTGGATAAACTTGGAGGCATTTTCTTCTTCAGCATGGTTTTAATGATACAAGCTCGGTGACTTCCCTTGGTGGAATGTAAACCACCCGTGTGCAGGCACTCGCGGTGGCTGTCTGTGTGGGTTACCTCCCTGTAGCTCTTCTGTCATGTTTGTGGTGTCTTCCAAAAGCTTCTAACATGTACTCTTAAATCAGATCTGCCCTAGAGATTCAAATTCCTACTTCTTTAGCAACCAAGGCTGATGATGCTTCATATTTGGTTGTTTGAAAGCTGTCTCTTCCCTGGATAATTAACTCAGAATTTACCAACCAGAGTTTTACTAAGACTCAGAATTATGTGATGTGAATTTCTGTAAAAGAGAAAAAAAATTAGACCAATTCTTCTCGGTGAAAAGGGGGAAATCTCTCAAGAGTTATTAAACTCAAAGAAATCTCTTCTTGTGCAGGAACTCTGTAAGCTGCATGTTGCTGACAGGTAGGAGGATATTGCGGGGAAGTTGCATTTGTCTGCCTGCCTCATTTATTTGTTTACTTATTTTTAATCTCCCCTGGGCCTCTGCTTCTGGCTGCGATTAGGGATGGATCCTGCAGGCTGGTTGGGTTTTTCTGAGCTTGTAACAGATGTAATTCTTGCACATTTCTTTATCTTCCACAGAATCTGTAGAGGGAGAATTTGCATTTTGACAGTATCTGTAATAGTGCCAAGATGAAAATATAAAATGAGTATATAGCAGGTTAACTGTGTGAAATTTTAAATGTTGAAAATGAAATTTTCATTTTATCTTTAACTGAACATGTTTTTACCTTATATGTTGCTTGGTGATGATTATAAAGGATTTAAAGGAATATTCCTAAGTCACCCAGCTGGGGCACTAACAGCTAAGATTTTTTTTTTCCCCTCTTTTGAGTTGATCTTGATGGACTGAAATAAAGCTATCTTAGGTAACTGTACTTCATAACATTGGCTCAAAATACAAGGATAGCAAAGGTGCAGCGGTGACTTCTGCTGCTAGTATTTGAGAATGGAGCACTTCCCGGGCTTGACATGTGCATACTTGTCAGTGTGTGTTCACTTTTTTCTTTGTCAGCTTTCCTTTTGATTATCCAGCATGCTCCACCACTGACTTCTAATGAATATTTTTCTGAAGTGAAATTTGTGTGCTGCCATCTCTGACTACCAGCCTTGTGAAGCACTCTATGCTGAAGTACACCATAAAGGTTAAAATTAATAATAAGAAAAGCATAAAAAGGATACATAAATTAGGATGCAAATGTTATCTGGGGCATCTCCCATAACAATCAGCACTGCAGCTTCATATAAATGTGTATTTGCTCCTTCCCACCCCTTCGAGTAGTAGTCTTTGGAGACCATGCTATAATCACAAAATAAACGTTGAGATTCTAAGTACTGGTGGCTTATATCAGTCCCAGACCACTGTTTTAATAATTTTTTTAACCCTTAAATATGTTAAGGATTGTATATTTGTAATTTTAAAACTTCCAGAAGAGCTCGAATGTTTTGTTCAGTATACGCTCTGCGTTGTCAAGCACTGGTATTCACGTCAGAATTTTAAATTCATTCCTAGTTTGTCACTTCAGCATCAAAATTGACACTTTTACCATAGGGCTTGAACCTCATTAAGTCTGTGGTCTAAAGACTGGCTTGCTGGATTCTTCAAGAAGCTGTCTTTGAAGTACTCTGGTACCTGGAAAGTGACCCTGCTAAGCATTTACTCCAGCAGGGTACTGCAGCTCACTCAGTGATGTGTGACACACTCTGGAGTTAATGCCCAAGTGCTGGACTTCATTCAGACTGACATAAACAGTAAATTTTGTTGGCTGAATGCCAGCTTCATTCACTTAGCAGGTTAAATTCAAACTGGGGTTGTTGTATTATTATTTTTCTTAATGCAAAACTGTCAAGGAGTACAGCAAGTTAAGTATCTTAAAATACTCTCCCTCCTCCCCTTTGGGCATAAGAGCCATGGAGGGGGGAAAAATTAAAAACACTAGGTACCCTGATGCTATCACGCATGAAATCTTGTTGTTTTTTGTTTCATTAAATGCTAAAACTTACCCATATCTGACATTCTAGTGTACCCACAGTGATAATTCATCTGTGCACAATCTGTCACTTTATATAACAGCCAGAATGGTTCAGGACAAAGGAAGGAAAGCATAGCCTGGTGCTGAATTCTTGAATGTGACAGGAGAAGAAAGAAGATCCTTGTACTTCAGGCATTTTTCAGTTACAGCTAGAGGCTATTTTTCAAAGCAGTAAAAATGTTCCTTCACTTGCTTAGTCCTTGATTTAAGATTCCTTTGTGGTTTCTATTACCTGTAAATTGTTGACCTACACATAACTGAGCAATATTTTTAATTACTGGAGCACATTGTAACCAGAATTGGCAAATTTATGGAAATGCTTGCAGGAAAAATTGCACAATTACTGGAGTAGCTGTCTCTGAAGTGGTTATGTTTTAATTTGGTCTCAATCTGGTAACTGCCAAACATTTCTCAGTCCTTCACTGTTTTCCATGAAGGTGATAGATGGAGCTGATAAGTGTCCTCTAGGGCACAGAACTGCTGAATAAAAAAGTGGTGGGTTGGAATTACAAAAATGTGCTTTTAGATCAGTGGTATAGAAACCATTTTATTTAGTGTAACTGGTGAATTAACATCAAATGAAGTCGGCAATTGCTGCCTTGCAGTAAGGAAGTTGCCAGAGCTGGAACTGAAGCATGGGGAAGGCACATAGTATTATCTGAGATGGGGGCTACCTGTGGGTCCTCTTTGGGAGCCCAGCAGCGACCTTGCGTCACTGCAGTGATGCAGCTGAATATATTCAGTAGTCCTGCATCACGCATGCATGTGTATATATATATGTGTGTGTGTGTGTATATGTGTATATATACATGTATATTCACCTTTCTTTTCCATGCTGACTTTAACATGACTTACGTTTATAAGCAGAGCAGATTACAGTGATTTTAGTGTAAGCTCTTGAGGAGGATGCTGGAAAAAACTGATTTTTACAGGATCTTTTTATATATGTGCATGCACTTGAGTTGATAGGCAGTGCTTTTTTGTTTCTTTCAAAAATTAATTTCAGTGCATAGATCTTTGTGTCTCTTAAAAATGGTTTTTTCTTCCATATAGTCTAAGATTTATGGCTCTTCTGGGTATAAAGAAAATTCATATTTGGGTCAGAGCAGTGCTGGAGTTAAGTAAGGTAATAGGTCAGATGTGCACGACTTACTGGACCTTGTTTTCAATCGTCTTGACGTAGCACCTAATACGAGGGAGCTCCTGTTCAGGGAGCATTTTGGAGCAGGAAAGGAGAAAGCAAAGACTGCCCAAGTGTGATTTTAATGTCCTTAGCTGCTTTCATCCCTTTCCCACCCCAGCATCCTTTTAATGCTTATTCATTGTTTTAGGCACCCTGGAAAATGCCTGTGACCAGTGCTTGTACTGTTTATACAATAGTTATGGAGAAAAATTATTGATTATTAAAGAGACAATGCAGTTTTAGAGGGGAATATAGACAACACAGAGCTGGCAAAAAGGATGTTAGAGTTGGGAGAGAGGCAACTTAAAGTCTGAAGCCTTCAGGCCGGTTGCCACACTCCCGTGGGGTATAGGCTTGCCTGAGATTGACTGCTAGTGATGGCAATCCTATGGGTCAGCCACATAGTTTACAGAATTGCCATGAGAAGTTGTAGGATAAATGATATAAAATGATGTTACCAATGGGATTCCCTAGGGATTATTCTTGTACTAGGTCTCTGACTAGGAAAGGGTTTGTAAGGATGACACTTCTCTCTTAGTAGAGCTTTCTGGAATCAGTTTTGAACATTTCTGTAGCCAGCTTAAAGTTTCAGCTCTTTAAAATAAGCAAGAACCATGAGTAATATTTTATTTTGAATATTCAAGTCATTCAGTAATACTGGGTCAAACACACCCACCGTAACAGTTGTTGATCTCTTTGTTTCTAGCTTCCTATTCCTTGAAGGCTTTCTGAAAGTCCCCTTCCTTTTACTAATCATCTCATCCTCTTTCTCTTTATGTAGTTGCATGATGTTAGTTTCCATTTGAAGCTTTTAAGAGCAGATCTGCTTTCAGAACCAGTGTCGGTCTCGTAGGGCTGGTATACGTCTCCCTTTTCTCCAAGGATCAAGATACTGGAGTGCAGCTGCTCTGTGATCCACATGATCCCACTTCAGTGGCTTTCTTGTAAGAATGAGAGGAGAAGGCTCAAATGATCCATGACTGCCTATTTCTATGCTATGTTGAGGGAAGTGGACTTGATAGAATGAGGAAAAAAATTATAATAAAGTGTAACTTGTTCAAATCTCCTTATGGATGCTCTAAAAGCAATATGATGCTCTGTCCTCCCAAGCAAGGCTTACCAGGCTCTGTGAAGAGCAGTTAGAAATATTCCACACTGCTTCGCAGCTGATCTGATGCCCAGCTGAATTCATCTGAATTCTCTCTTGGCTCTGCCAATGGGGAGGTAACCTTCTGCCCCCAAAGAATAATGTGTTATCTTTGCTTGCTTTCTGTCTCTTAATTACAGTATTCCCTTTTTGTGATGTTAGATTTGCTGGTTTGAATAGGTAGAGTGGTTTTACCATCAGCCCCCTCAAAAAAAGCCAGACTGCTTTGCTTTCCATCATACAGAGCCTGGATCTCTTGCCAGCTGAGTCACCTTGTAAGTACCTGAGCAAGATGCAACAGAAATACAGCTAAATAATAGATGGCTTTGCTCCAAGCCAACTTGTTTGGCCTACCATTTTGTTTCTTTTCTTTATAGTCATATAAGAAAAATGTGCTTGAGGAAACATATTTGATACCACTTCAGGAGTAAGGTAGTAAGTAGAGGTAAGCCCAAGTAATATTTACTAGGTTTTATTTCTTTGTCTCTGAATTTTTGTGGTCTTGGTCTGATGGAAGTGTGTAAGAACAGCGCCTTGCTACACACACTGCCCTGTAGCACAGGGGATCTTGCAAACATGCTTATAGTTAGCCTGCTGCTTCCAAGATGAGAGGTAATCGCTGGCTGTCTAGCCCATGTACACACCAGGAAGGGGAATCTTGTTCATTCACTTATCTGCAATATGCTGTAAGTAGTGAACCTCTGTTTTCACTGAAAGGGTTCTCCGTGACAGAGGAAAGCATGATGTGTTTACAGTAAATCAGTGCAGGATAATGGCACCTATGCAGGTAGGTTGGTGATACATATATACTGTAAGGTACTAAAAATTTCTTATGGTGTTATGTGTTTCTATGAGGAAGAACATAAAATATTTGTCTTGAATTTTGAATTGATACATGATTTATGAGAACAAATGAGTGCAGAGGATGTTGTCACCTCAGTCTCACCTGTGGAAGATGTGCTGAGAGATGGATCTGATGACTTTGAAACTCTCACCACTGCTTCTTGTGACAGTAGCAGTCAGGGATAAGATTTACCTGTGCAAAATACTTCTTGGCGTACCCAGTACTGTCAGTTTTGTATCTAATAACTGTTGCCATTAAGTGTCAGATCTTTGATTTGAGAAGTGGCACAACTCAGCTGTCTGTTTTTAAGCAGAATCAACTACCTATAGCAATTATCATATGCTTCACCAAAAGCAGGAGCAAGCTGAATTAGCTTTAGAGTTGGCAGTGTTGGCACTGTTGAAAGAAGATGTCGCGTTTGCTTCTGAGACTTGAAAACCTAATCATAAAGTTTTTAATCTCTCCTGATGCTTTATGTAGCAGAGCATCATGTGATCTCGAGAGCTGTAGTGTCGTCAGTGTTTGTCCTTCTTGTTTGTGTTGGTCGTGACCAACTGCTGTCAAACTCTGCAAACTATGAATGGGAGTGAGGGGGAATCTTTAGCAGGCAAGGCTTTGCGATGCTGGAAAGTGCTGCAGCGCTCAGGCCTCACGGTTGGTAGTGGCACGCTAATGCTCGTCGTGCTGCTGCCGAGGATCGCAGGGTATTTCTTCAGGCTCGCGGTCTGGAGCAACGAGTCAGCAGGTACTGAATAGATATATCAATGACAGTGACGTTTCTCCAGGAGCGAGGCTCTGGCAGGAATAACCATGAAAGTGTTATTCTTGGAACTGGAATAGCACCTAAAGAGGTACTTATAAACCTTTAATTTTTAAGTACTCGACTTACTTTTCTGGGTGGCTTTTTGTTTGTTTGCCTCTTTGGGGGGATTCTAAACATTTTGCTTTGAGCAGCTACTTAAATCTTTCTCTTGAGGTACTTGTTAAAACCATTTCAAACTTGGAATATAATACTGGTTCAGAGACAAGTACTGGTTTGTTTATTCATTGAAACCTACACCTGTTAAACCTTTAATGCAATATTTAAAATAACCCCCATTATAAACTGTTTACCACTGAAGTGTTTTTCTTTACTCTTTTCAAAAACTGTTGTTCCTGTTATTCCGAATTTTAAGGGAGGTAACTCTACACCAAAACTGAGAATTTTAACAGAACTTGGAGCCTCTAAAATATTTGGTAACAACTTTGTATTCATTCAAATATTTTTTCCATACATAAAAAGCAACAGGATATAATACTGTCTTCCATCTTTTTCATCCATTTAAAGAAAAGTTGAGTACATCACTGTTATTAAGTGTGTTTGGAAAGGCCTTGAAATGCAGCTTAGTGCAAGTTGCGATGTTTATTCATCTCATTTTCCATATAAACAGTGAAATATGAAATGTATGTTTTATTTTGATTTGGCTCCTTTCTAATGTTTAAAAGAAATATCTAATAACTTGATGAACATGGAAAAAAATTACAGAGCTGAGTTAAAATATGACAGTGGAAAACATGCCTTGACTTCTTCATGTGTAGTTATTGTTTTGTGTTCAAAAGGCAAATACCCTTCTGTGGGAGCAAACATGGTAACAGAGTATCCCCTGTTTCCTCTTAGGATTCTTTAAGAGATCCTGTGAAATGTGGTATTTTCCTACTAAGATAATTCAGGAGACAGGTTTTGCCAACTCTTTTCTCCCTTACACCCTCAATCTAAGTAAGAGTTGTTTTCCTGCTTTTTATGCAGAAACATTTCTCTCTTAGGCATTGTGTTGATGGTGTAATGAGGGGTAAATGATAAGGAATTAATTGCTTTTGAAGACTTCAAATCTCTGAACTGCTGCATTTGCTTTGCTACACCCATAAAGTCAAGAAACCTTGTTCCATAAATTCTCACAAATAGTAATTAAGGTATTGATACTGTTTTCACGCTACGCTTGTAGTAATGCCTGTGAAGAATAACTTTCCTCTATGAATGCTGCTTTTAAAAATAATATAAGCTATACATTGGAAGACTTACAAAATGAAAATTATTTTTAATTCTCTTCAGTCAACAATTTTTGATAAAATGCTTGAACTTTCCAGTGAATATTAAATGTTATACTAAACACATTCATCTGAGCACTCTAATGAGGAACCAGGGTTATGGTTATCATAATTGCAATTGAAATATATGAAAGATAGCAAGCATTTTATACCTGAGTAGCGTATGTGTTCTGCAATGTCCTGTGTCGTCATGTATAACCAAACAAGGAATGTAGTAGTGAGAAGATTGTTTCTTATCATGAACCAATATATTCCACAAGATATATAATGAAAAACGTATGATGAAGTAGAGAGGATGAGGGATTTTATTTAACCTTTCTGCACATTGAAAGATAGCTTGCTATTAATTGTTTTTTACTGATACATGTAGCCCTATTAGATACGACACCTCAGCTACAAAAACTGCACCTGTCATTTTATGAAGAGGATTCACATGTTTTCTCTATATTCTCTTTTTCAACCAGCTACTTCCTGTTTACTTCTCATTTGTTTTTGTTTGCTTTAGGTTTCTCTTGAAAAGACCTTGGTTTTACTGTAGGTGCTTCCCTATGAATTAGGATGGGATGATTGTCATGTCACCGTGGGTTGTAAACTAAGGAGAAACCCTTCACCTCATTTGCTGCTGTCCTTGGCTAATACAGCATATGGCCGTTGTTATTTTTTTCCCCAGACTAATCCTACTGAATCCAAAGAAGCATTTGACTTTCTCCAGGTTAACTACACGCAAAATTTTAGATGCTTGGCTGCCCGAATGGAGTCCAAGACCTAGAGTTTAGGTACTCGGGCTCCTCTATGGTGCCTTTGAAAAGTGACCTGAAAAATACCTGTATGTTCTTGGGGACCCAGCCGGTGCTAGACAGCTGGAAGTAGCGGTGGCATTGGTGTGAATGAGCTCCTACTTCTTCTCTCATAGTCAAGACCGTGGAAAGGCAGCTGCGTTCACCTGAGATCTGGTACCTGGGATTCGCTCCTGAGCATTGGCACATGCCGTTGGTTAAGGCAGCGCTGGCTGCAAGTGCCAGCTCCTGGGATGGTTAAAGTGGGTTGTAGTTGGTTAAAATACACAAATGGTACTGAAGGCAAGGACAAATATTTCTGTCTTGGGCAATTATGTTTAGTTTATACCTATTCTGAGTCCAGTTACTCAGGCTTGTTAAAACGTGCCATAGGGAAGGGCATCCAGTGTCTTTTTGAAGATATCAAGAGTTGGACTAGCCCATGAAAATAGTGGATTTTCCTTCTTAGTGATTTTTTTTGGAGGAGGCAGACTTTAATTCATCATTAGACAAATCATAAGTAGATACACTCTAATATGGAAAATGAAAACAAAGCCTGACAGCTACTTAAACCTAGTATTTTCTCCTTTTAAAGGCAATTGTTCACTCTAGTTAAATCAGAAACCAGAAATTTGGTAAACCTTGCAAGCCTGACATCTTTCAGTCTGTCCATGTAAGTAATTTCCCTCCCAAGCTCTGAATTGCCTTTATGGTTCTTTTCTCCCCCCCCTTCAGTTTCCCAACAGCTTGTTTTAAAATGCTGAGGCCTTCAGAAGTGGGGCTGAGAAACAGGTTTGGGCAAATTAATTAAACACCAGGGCCTATCTCAGTAGCATCGGTGCGGCCATGTGACTTAAACATTCCCCTACGAGTGTTTTTGTTTATAGCTGTCATGATTGCTTGTACTTGAACCGCTGACTGCTCTTACCATCTAGCTGCCCTAGGCCTTGGGTGCTTAGCGCTGGGGAAGACTCGGAGGGGAATTCCCCTGCCCAGCACCTAACCAGAGCCTCTGCAGATGGGAGGTTTTGAGGAGAGGAGACTTGGCCCTGTGCTGTGATCCTAGTCCCCTGGTGAAGCTGCAGGCAGCGCTTTAAATGCTATATTGTTGCAGAGGTTTTCTGGTGTTTTTAATTTTACAGTGGTGTGGCTGCTCGCCGCGGGGATGCTGAAAGTAGTTGCCATTGGGCACCCAAGCTAACACCCCACTGGAGAATGAGGAAACGTACCTGGGAGCTGTTTTGGACTCCTATGCATTACTAAATGTGTTACTCGGCTGGGACTTCTGGCTGGTGTGTGGTGTTTTTTTTGTTTTTTAGGGGTTTTTTAGCCATCAAGACTCGAAGTGTTTTCTTATAGGCAGCGGTTTCTGGATGATGAGATAATAGTTTTCGAGAAGTGTTGTGTGACTGACCCAGTAGGTACTATGCAAGTTCAAACTTCGTTGTGTATGAAAGACTCTTGGAATAGCTCATGAAATGTATTTTAGGTGGATATTCATCAGAAACCAGCAGTACAAGGGAATGGTTCAGACTGCTTCGTAAACAGGGCGCCATTCATAAATTTAGCCAGCTCTGTGTGCTCTACAGATGATTACCCAGACATTGAATAGAAATGAAATAATACACTGTAATTTTTCCTTCGCAAGTTGCATATTAAAACATTAAGGGTGTATCTTCTGCTGTTTGCAGAATGCCTGGCTCAAGGGTAGCTAAATATCAGTGCTGTCTGTCCAGCATGGCCACCCCAGATGCTGCGATCTCAAACTACTTGCTGTTCGTAAGCAAGATTCGGTGCTGTGGAAAATGGGGACCCTCTGACCCGGTATGCTTTGCTGCCCAAGGCTCCTTTAGTCAAAGGAGTGGAGCGCTAGAGAGGGCCGAATCCTGCTTGGAGGAGAGCAAGGACTTTGGGATATGGGCTTTCTCTAGCTGGTGTGGACCTGTGCCAGCCGTCTGCAGTCTCCGGGCTAGAAGGTGCTCTGGGGACGTGTTCAAAATTTGCTGAGCTGGCACATCTCTGCTCCCACTGTTCTTTGGTGTGCAGTGTGGCAGGACTGCAGGAAGAAGTGTTGTGTTAAAGTGGGTAATATGTCTTTAAAGCCATAATGAAAAGTCAAGTCAGATCTTAAAAATATATATCTATATATCTAGATATCTTTAGGTAATTCTTTCAGCACTTCTCCTTTTATAGTCTTATAAACTGCACTAAGTGTTTTGCATTCTATTTCTAATCAGTATTGCTTTACAGTTTCTTCCTCATGTGAAGAAAGCTCAAATGTTTTAAATGGCAGATACTCCACTGGGATTTTTGCAATCGTGAGTCAGCGGGATTTGTGTACTTAAGTCACTTAAACTGTGCCCAGATTAAGAAACCTGGGAGTACTTTCCTACCCAAGAGTGTAGCTGTAGCCACCTGTTTCTCAACACCCTACTGAGCTGAAGCATGGGCAGACAGCAGATTCCCCTCATACCCTCATTTCCCCAGGAAGGAAAAACAAAAGCACTGGCTGAGCAGGAAAAAGGCATCGTTCAGCAAATGCCTGGATAAAAGCAGCAAGACCTTGGGGTGCACTGTGCTGTGCAATAACTCTGGTAAACCAGGCTGCTGGAAATTCCCGCAAAGCCTCCTGGCTGGGTGGAGCCACCTGGTCTTTGTTTCCTGTTAATGAAAACTTCTGTTCAGGTATAAAAATACCTTTTAATACTGAATGAATAAAAATAAATTTGGCCTGTTTAAGTGTACTTTTGCTTGGATGGAATAGCAGGTCTCGAATTTTCTCAAATTTTTTTCTAAGAAGTTTTCAAAATATGATAAAGGACACATTCAGGCACAATTAGTGTGACTTGAACAAACATGCTATTATAAACTTGGGTACGCATTAGAGTCAGGAGATGGAGTTAATTTGAAGCATTTTCATTAAAACTCTTTTAAAGGCAGTGATAGGGCTTTAAGATTTTGTGGCCCAGCAAGGAGAAGGAGGTGGACATGTTTCTGGAGGCTCGATGTGAACTGTTATCTCCTTGCATTGGAGGAACCACAGCAGCACACTACCATGTGTGTCTTGCTGAACTGGTAAGCTCTTGCTGCGCAGTTCAGGGGATATTCTGAAACACAAGTTAGAGGAATTTTTTCTTCATAATGGCTGGGAATTTCACAGCAACTAGCCAACGCCTGCTCTGGCATGGCTTACTGCTATTGAGGTGCATCCTGTGGTTGGAACATACGTGCTTGAGCTTAAGACTTTAAGAAATGAAGACCTGTTTTAAATGAGTGTTCTGCGATAGTTTTTCCTAATGAAGTCTTTGTAAGGAGGATAAGAAGAAATTGCAGAGAAGAGTTTAAAATAACACTTCTCCATTAAGGATCCTTTCCAACTCTGAATATACCCTTTATTTCCTACAAAGCATCTCCATTAGGAGATCAAGCTGGTTGTTCATTGATAGTGTCTAATAGTCGTTTGCCAGTGGTTGCAAAGATCCTGAAATTGTAGAAGTGTAATAGACAACTGGATAAAGGAGAGAGATCTGCTGTATTAGCGTCTCTGTTGAGGAAGGAAGGTGGCATCTGAGCTCACACCTTACTGTCTTCAGAGCATCTGCACAGAAGAGAGGTATTTATATATGCACAAGTTGCAGGAAAAGTTTTAATTGGTATCTGTGCCATCATGAGGCCAAAGTTAATTTATCATAAAATACAAACCTCTAAGTTAGGTCTGCTTTATTCTAGTACACATGTAAGTGAGTGGTGGTGATGTGGGTTTATTGTTATTTAGTTGAATGGCCTTTAAAATGGTTCTGCCTAATGCAGTGGTAATAAGTGATCTGCTGTCTCACAAGCAGAGCAATGGTTTACCTTCATCACCCTTCCTGGAAGATTGGAGTCCGCTTCCCCCATGCTCCGTTGTGGTACTGTGATCTTATGTTTTTTTCCCCCCTCTTTATTTATTTATTTATTTTTCCTTTGACCATCGTTGACTGTTTTCAGTCATTTCTGGAGAAGTTGGAGTTTGGAACCTCATTCAGAAGTTCCTGAAGACCATAGGGTCATGCTTTTTAGTTGCAGGGGATTTCAGCTTTGTTCCTAGAAGCGCTGATTTGGCTTCTGATGTGATATACTTTCATGTGAAATGTGGGCTTAATTTCAAGTGTTAAAGAGTGGCCATCAAAGGAAAAACAGTATTCGGTTAAAAGAGCAGGCCAGCTGTTATGCCAAACCAATAGTTTTTTTTTTTTTTTGAGAGAGAGTGTGACTAAATTATTAGCTAATTCAAGGTGTTTCACAGGGAACAATTAGAAAAAGGGGAGGAGGTGTAGGAAAAAGAGGAAGGAAGGGATTAGCAGTAAAAAATGCATGACAGACCTAGACTTTACAGGGGGCTGAGGATAGGGGAAATGGAAGGATTTAAGGTCCCCCACTTCCCCCCCACCCCTTCTGCAATTAGCACCAGGCAGCAAGATGTAGTGCTTGCACTTCATGCGACTTGGTTACAGCCGTGTGACTTTTCAGGAAATCGTCAGAAAATAATAAGAGTTAAAAAAAAAAAAAAAAAAAAAAAAAGGCAATAGGCAATAAAAGACCCTTCTCAGTTACAGGTTAAGTCTTCTGATTTTTTCATTTGAGGATGAAATCCCACCGCGTGCTCTGCAAGCTGGTGTGTGTGCATGCCACTGTCCCAGAGTCCCTCCTGGCCTGTCTGTCTGTGCCTCTGTGGCCCTCTGTGGATCAGAGATGCTATTTAATATAGAGAACTTGCACTTTCCAAATGCATGTTGTGTCACTGTGCCAAACCACTTCCTATACTTGCTGTGTTTCTTTTGTTATGGTAGGTGTAACTAGAAATGCTCCAGTGATTGACTTTCCTCTTCTCTCCATATAATTTCAGAGTACATAGTCAGAAAATCCGCTGCTGTGGAGTTAGGTGAACAAGTGGGATCAATTTTTAGTGCAAGTGGTTTTTACTCCAAGATATTCTCCTTGGCTTCAAGAAAAGCAGTGCACATTAAAGCTACAGATGATAAAACCATGGAGCTGAATGTTCATTTTATGAGTGAAATCTAAAATGATTTAAAGCTTCACAGAAGGGAAAACCAAATTTCAGCTCCGTGCTTGGTGTTGTGAAACTTAAAAAGTAACATTTTGCCAGTCTTTTCTACATCTGCTACTTTATGGCACTCTTCTCCACACTTTACCCTCCTGCCATCTTGGCGATACCAACAGTACGTAGAGAGTGAAGTTGTGTACAGCTTTCTGAAAGCAAGAAAACTGATTCCCAACTGATTCAGATACCTCATTTAAAATGTGCAGGCTACTAACATAGTTGTTGGATTCTTTCTCACTTGCAGTCCTTGGTCAAGGGTGGTTTAAAGGGTACTGAGGAGAGCTTTCACTTTTTGTTAAAGCTAAATATTTTATATTTTTTTGTTTTAAGCTTGGATATGAAGTTAGGGAAGCCTGCAATTTCCAAACTAGGTGTTACTCCAAATGTATAAATTTTTAAATTAAGGTGGTGTAGTCCCTAGAATTGCATCCAGATGCTGAGTTATAAACCTCACTTGACTCTGTGAGGAGACTTGGAAACTTTACCCAGTCAATACACACAGACCAGGTTCTCTAATCCCAGCTGTATTGCTAGATAGTCATCTGTGGATGATCCCAGGAAAAGAGATGCCAGAGGTCCCTCTTCAAACATCAAGATTGTTTTAAGATGGCTCGTATTTCCTTGCAGAGTGCTCCCAGCCAGGTAAGGAGTGGATCCTGTCTGTTGGCCTGTATCCAGGTACTTGATACCGACCTTAAGTTTTATTTTGTCTTCATTAAAACTGGTAGAATCATAATTCTCTCATTAAAACAACTGAGGTTGACTTAGCAATTACAGTTCCTTCTAAAGGAGAAAGAGGATATCCCCAGAGGAGCCAGTGAGAACTCCTTGTTTTTCTTTTGATCATACATGGTTATCTTCTTGCTTTTTAAATCCATCCTTCTGTTCCCTGTGCCGAATACACAGCATGATGCTACTGTACGTATTGCAATTAGAGATACTGTCAAGTTATTTCTGGAGCCCTAGTAGGGTGTATGTGTTCTTTTCTTTGAATATTTAGTTCTGTTTGTGCATCTGGCAAAAATAGATTTACAAATATAGCACTTCATTTCACTAGAAGTATGTCTTGCATAGCTTTCCCTTTTTTCTGCTTTTTCATAAAATTAAAAACCAATTCCTACCAAGCCAAACTGTGGATGCAAATAACCTTATTACTAGGGAGGAAAAGCACACAATTAAGAAAACTGTTAGAGAAATATCTGGTACCAAGAGGTTCTTTGGTTAAGCAGAGGTACATACATTGGAATCTGCAGAATTCACACAGGAAATAGAATGCGTATTGGCCTTCGGAGCTGAGCCATAAGTTCTCATTGGCTTGGTGTCCTTAAATCAAGATGATAGCTATACATTTTGGGCTTGAAAAGGAAGTTGATGGAGTTTCTGGGGTCTTTATCAGACTATCTGAATGTGATTTGTCTTGGTCCTCAGTCTATAAGAGAATTTTGGTTTACTGTGGGGGGGGGGAACTTCAGTCTATCTTGTATCTTTATTGAGATGAGGAAAGAATCACTACTTATTTGAATAAATAATGTTTTATTCCTTGATTTCAACTTCAGCCAGCATTTCCCCTTTAGATTATTAGTTTTGAGCAATTTTCTGGAAGTTTGATACTGTGGAGGTTGCTGTCAGTATGCAAATAATTTTGAATTTATGAATTTTAGGGCAGCATAATATTTTGTCATTTTATTGACCATTTTTTAGATTCCAAGTGAGGTGTGAAATCAGATGTTTTGTAGAATGCAGTCACTTTTGTCAATTCTTGGGCAATTAACAAATTTGTGGTAGTTTAACCCCTTCAATCTTACATTTTATAGTTGAAAAAATGTAGCTGAAATCTATTGAATCTGAGCCTGTCTATACAGTGTAAGATTAAAGTGTGCTGTGGCAGAAATTACTGTTTCGTGTTACAGTTTCTGGTGTGGTCTCTTTGTAACATAGTCAAAAGATAAGATGTATTTCCAGTTTGGGAAATGCTTGTCTAGGGTTTTTAATGCTGGCATCTAAAGGGAACATACATTGACAAGATATTTGAAAGATAAATGAAGAAATGAAAGATTTCTTCTTCTTTTTTTTTTTTAAAAAGGCACATAGAAATATGCCAAACCACAGACTTGCATATAGACAAAATGATTGTGTGCTGCAGCTTACCTCGATATGCACTTAAGATGAAAAGCACTTTTTAAAGTGCTTAGCATCATTAAATTGAGACAAGAGGAAATTATTTAATAGGAGAAACAGCATTTAAGAACTGAAACCCTTCAAAAGGTAAAGCTTGCTGAAAGTCTTTAGTTATGGTATATGTTTCAACTTAATTTACCTCTGAAGATCAAAGCATGTGTGTGAGCTGCTTGTTTAGCATTGTGCTGTATTTTGCTGTGCTCATTTCTCAGTAACCCATCTTTAGTCTTTTTGTATTACTTTATGCATTTTTGGAAGCACCTGTGGTGCTCCCTAAACGCACGCTTTTCCTAAGTGCGTGATATCACGTGCAAGTGGACTCTGGCGAAATGTCGCTCACTGCACTTCAGGGCTGACACAGATACGAATTAGGCCACCGTGGTCCAGACCCAAAGCAGCTGTACACAAATGAGGGGTCCTGCTGCATGAGTAGGGGCAGCCTTTCACACTTCTGCTACCAGGAATGCAAAACTGCATCTTTTGCAGGAAGAGATCATGTCTAATACTGTGTAGTGCCTGTTAACAAGGTGCTGAAGAGCTCTGTTAAAGCGACCGTTTGCAGGCTTTGCTTTAAGTAACACCGTAGTCATGCCTGGACTCCTGTCTAGTGCTGTAGGGGAGAATTAGTGAGTCAAAGCTACATAGTCTGACAAAAGTGAAGCCCATTTTGAATGTTGTGGTGTGGAGGAGGCAAGAGGGGAGAGAACCCTATGAGTAAGAAAGGGGAAAGGGAGTTTGAAGGAGTGTTGTCATTAGCTGTTCTGTAAACTGTTTTATTCCATAAATAGTATAAAAAAAAAACCCAAACAACAGCAAAACCCCAACCTTTAAACGTGATGCTCCCTCTCTGTCCTTGTCAGGCAGATGAAGGCATGTTGAAGCGAGAACCTCAGTGGAGACTGCTGGTAGCAAGCTCACTGGAAAAGGAGCGTCTCCTGCTGAGATTTTTGAGGTGAAAGAATGCGTTTTATTTTCTAGATGGTCTGAAGGCTCAGTGGTCCAAGGCTGCTTGTTTTTCAGACATAAAGGGACCTTTCTGTTTTTCTTTTGTAGGGTGGACAAAGCAGAATGTTTGTATTAACATGCAGTCCTAGTTACGGAGCTGACAGCTTTCTGTTGAATCACAACTCGGGCTTGTAGGCATCTAAAAATAAATGAAGAAATTTGCTAAAAGCCCACTGAAGTTAATGGAAGATGGTTAATGAATTTAGTGGGAATTGGATTTAGGATCAAATCTGTATCTCTTATTCATTATTAATATAGATTACATGAGGGCAGTATTATTGTTAATTTAGTCTGTGAATCATAGCATCTTTCCGTCAGAAGAGGAATGCTGGCATTTAATAGTTTCGTGATTTTTCGATCGTTATGGCAGCAAACAACAATCATCCTACAGTGCATCCATGGCTTTATTTTGGGGTGTATTCTGATAGAAATGTCTGTCTCCTATCCCGCAAAAGCAAAGCGGGCATTTCAGGTGTGTGTCTGTTCGTGCATGTGGGTTTTATAACTTTGCCATCTTCGAGTGCATTATTTTATAACGATCTAATGAGAGGAGAGATGGGTCTTCTCCCTGTTTGCTGCCTAATCTTCTCTCTGATTCAGAGCTTCGGGGGATCAAGATTTCCTCTGGGCTTGTGCCCAGCTGCAGTTTTGTTAACTCCACTGTCCTGAGCAACGGCTGTGGTGAGGAGTCATTGGAGAGATTACTGACTTTCAGGGCCCTTCATGAAAGGTTTAATTTAGATCAAGTCTAGGGCAGAAGTTGATACAGGTTGCAAATACAGCTGATGTGCTTCTTGTAGCTGCGTATAAAAGGGCCTGCTTGATCACTGATTTACTTGCTATTAAATTCGCAATTCAAAACAAGCAGGTTTTTTTTTTTTTTTTTTTTTTTTTTTTGAAAACTTCCATTACTTTCCAGCCCACTTGGCAGTATTGTATGCAGCTCCCCCAGGTAGCCCAGAGGGCGAGAAGAGAGCTGTGCCCTTTTGGGGCGTGCTGGGAAAACGTGTGTGATACTTGGATCCTTAAATGTGACCTCTCTTGTGAATAGGATTAATTTGTTTGTACTACTCAGCTGGCGTTGTTGAATGAAAGAATAGTAAACTAGGACAACAGAAGAAAAAAAACAAGCTAAGAAGGATGATGCAGATACGCAAATGCTAAATTTAGCTCTAAGATGATTATTTCTTGCCTCCTAGCCTTCTTGCTTCTGTGAGAGCAACACCTGTGGCATATTTGCGACTGCCAGCTCTTCGGTTTGCTACAGAGAATCGAAGAGGTTTGGGGCTTCGACTTTATTCTGTGCCTTCAGGTCCCACAATGGCGGGTGAAGGTGCAGGTCTAGAAAATAGTGTTTTCAGGGGTTGGTTGTTTCTTAAGAAGGTGTTGTGCAGTTCAAATTCAGCCTTGGGCCTATTGCTCAACTGTTACCGATAGAAAGAGGCTCGCTTCGAATCACGCTGACAACAGTGACTGTGTTCCTTAACGCAGATAGTAGAGCCGTAACATTTATTGAGAAATACATTGCTGTCAAGTGGGAAGAGAATTTTTCCCTGATAGTTAAGGTGTGTGATGGCTTCTAAAACCACGGATGCTGTGCGGTGTGATCTGCAGATGAGCGAATAGGCCTTTCCACTGTTGCTGTGCAAGGATGTCCAACAGCTTGCTCCAAGTTTGCAGGTTTATGCTGTGCCTGCATTTTCTGAGTGATCTGATTGCTGAGCATCTTCATAAATGGTTTTATGGGGCTATAAGGTGGAAGTCCATTTTTGTCTATATAAAGGTTTAGCACAGATCCTCGATGGTCTAGCAAGCTTGTGAGACTTCAAAATTTTGTTTCATTTGCTTCGTTGTGTGTACATGGATCTCGGTTTTGCTTTGTTTTATGGATTAAGCACAGCGTGTTATCCAATATATATTTTTTCCATCCTCCCATGCTAAAACTTGCCTCTCCAGCAGCAGCAGCAGCAGCAACGCGTGAGCAGAGCCCGCAGCGCTACAGGTGGCTCTTGCGCGGGGCCGGGGCCGGGCCGCCGTTTTGGGGAGGGCAGCGGGGGCCCGGCGCGGCGGCGCGGGGCTCGCTGCGCCGACAGGTGGCGGTGTCGGCGAGGCCACGGCCGGCCCCGCGGCGCCCGCCCGCCTCGCTGCTTCGGGGCTTTTTTTTTCTTTTTCTTTTTTGCCTTTTTCCCCTTATTTTTTATTATTTATCATTTTTGCGGGTGCAAAGCGGCATTTCCAAGCGTTCCGTCGCCCCCGCCCACCGCGGCGCGAGGCGAGGAGGGCGGCTGTCGTGGCCGTGCCGGGCTGTTCCCCATCTCCCCCCCGGCCCCGCGTGCCGGGCCGCCCCGCGTGGGCGCCGGGGGGGGAGGGGGGTCCCTGCGGCCGCTCCATATGTATGTGCGTGCGGGGGGGGGGCTCCTAATGAGATGCCGCGGGGGTGTGGCCCCGCGCGGCGGCGCAGCCAATGGGCGGCGGCGGCGGCGCATAGATTATGCGGGGGGCAGGGATGGCCGGGTTTTGTGCGGCGCGGCGGAGCGCTGACCCGGAGCCTGCCGGCGCCGCCGCCGCCCCGATGTTGCCGCCGCAGCGCCCCGCCGCCGCCCGCCGCCCGCCCCGCGCAGCCTAGCGCCGCCGCCGAGCCCCCCCATATACACACACTATATATATATCTATATATCTATATATATATATATATATATCTATATATATATATATATCTTAGAGAGGGAGGCTTGTTTCTGCGGGGAGCGTTTCTGGCCGCGGTTGCATGAATGCCCAATGTTGTAGACCAGTGGCAATGGATCTAGGAGTTTATCAACTAAGACATTTCTCAATTTCCTTCTTGTCGTCCTTGCTGGGCACCGACAGCTCCTCCCTGAGGCTCGACAGCAGGTAAATGGCCGCTGTGCGGGGGGCGGCGGGAGGCAGGTGGCGGCCGGGCCAGCTCCTTTGTCCGGCGGCGCGGAGCCGCTGCGCGGGCGCTGCCGTGCCCCGCGCAGCGCCGCTGCCCTCCGCGCCGCTCCTGCCGCAGGGTGTCATTAAGCTCCATCTTTGCGGTTTACGAGGGGAAAATGTCCGGATATGCGATCTCGCGGCGGGCGGGGGGCTCGGGGCGGCTTTACAGGTTGCTTTGCTGCATTGGAGCATCGCGGCGAGGCGAGCGGCGGCAGCGCGGCGATGACTTTCGCAGCCCACGGGCTGCCAATATCCGCGTCTCTTGTCTCCTAAATAATTCAGCTGCTGCTAATGTTGTGTTTGTTTTTTTCTTTCTGTCTTTCTTCCAGCTCCTCTGGTGCGAGCGTGGTAGCTATCGACAACAAAATCGAGCAAGCGATGGTACGTACCGATGGTGGCATGAAATCCTGTTAATGTTTAAAGCTGTAAACAATATCGGGATGCGGCGGGCGATGGTTAACCCTTGCGTGCACGCGTTTTTATAGTGGGGGGGGCAGGGGGCATGGTGTTAGTTTGGGGGTTTTGCGTGTTTTACTGATAAAGGCTTCCTGCGGGGAGGAATGCGCGCGTCGCTGCCGCTCCGCCGCCGCTTCTGCCTCCTGACTTTCCCAAACCATTGATCCTGGCCCCGTGCGGCGGGGGAGGGGCGGAGTAGGAAATCGGCGCTGCTTTTTTTTTGGGGGGGGGGGGTGTTTTGAGGTATGCTTTTTAATTTTTATTAATTTTTATTTTTTTGATTCACTGCTTCCTTCCCCTAACGCATGCCGCTCGGGGCGATCTCCGCGGAATGGGAGCATCCCCAGCGGGCTGCTCGCTGCGGCGGGGGCGCCCGGAGCCGCTCGGCCCTGCCATGGCAGCCGGGCCGGCGGCGCCCGGCGCCCATTTCCGCCCGGCCGCTCTTTGTTGCTGGAGCGGTGCCGGGCGCCGCTCTCACGGGAGCCTCTGCCCGCTGTTGCTAGGCGAACTCCGAACCTTTAACTCGCGGCTATAAATAGCGCGGCCGCTCATTGGCGGAGCCGCGCCAGGGGCGGTCGGCCAGGCTTTCTGACGTCACCCGCGGTCGCGGACGGCCGGCGGGAGGGAGGGAAATGCGGCAACCTGCGCTGAGAACTGGCTGCAGCCGGTGCGCCGGGGGCGGGGCCCGGCGGGGGCGGGGCCGGGGGCGGGGCCCGGCGGGCGCGGGAGGCGCACGTGTGCGGCGGGGCAGGCACCGGCGCCGGGGGGGGGAGGCAAGGCGGCCGTCCCGGCCCTGCGCGGGGGGGAAGGCAAGGCGGCCGTCCCGGCCCTCCGGGGCAGGGGCGCCGTGGGCTCGGCCCGGCCCCGCTCCCTCGGCCGAGGGGCTGCTGGATGCAGCCGGGGCAGCGCCGGCCCGGCCCGCGTTCGGGCCCCGCAGGTGCTGGGAAGGGGCCGGGGGTTGCCCCCTCGGCGGGGTGCGCCCCTGCCCGAGCGGGGCTCCTCGGCTGCGGCTCTCCGCTAGGCGGTCCGGCCCTGGTGCCCATCTCCTTCGCTAATAGCGTGTTCCCCTCTGCCTTGCAGGATCTGGTCAAGAGCCACCTGATGTACGCGGTGAGGGAGGAGGTGGAGGTCCTCAAAGAGCAGATCAAGGAGCTGATAGAGAAGAACTCCCAGCTGGAGCAGGAGAACACGCTGCTAAAGACGCTCGCCAGCCCGGAGCAGCTCGCCCAGTTCCAGGCGCAGCTGCAGACTGGTTCCCCACCTTCCTCTTCCCAGTCACAAGGGACGGCACAGCAGCCTGCCCAGCCGGCGTCACAGGGGTCGGGGCCCTCCGCGTAGTCTCCGGCGTTGCTGCCGTCGTGGTCGCTGTTCTCTGGAGCACCCAGAGTGAGAAGGACTAGCAGGAATCTGCCGCAGCCACCCTTCATCCATTTCAATGCACGCTGCAACCCAGACTGAGGACTCCGTGCCCTGCATACATCACCATAAGAGGGTTTTTTTTTTTTTTTTTTAATCCCCAGTATTATGCACTCATCTATCTCTCTTTACCCTCCCTTCCCTCTTTGGCTTGAAGGAGTCTTTGTTCTTAGGTTGATTTAATAAAATAAACTTCTTCCAGCGAATTAGCACAAGTACACTGGGGACTTGAGCAGCTTCTGCAAATGGCTGAGAAATGGAGCTGCATGTCTGAATTTTTTTTGTTTGTTTTTAAATCTTCCACTCATCCAGTGATGTAACTGACACAAGTGCTTTTCAAGCATGGAAATGTGAAGAAATAGACTGGAGTAAAAAGTGATGGCTCAATCCCCCATAGTGCACTGGGGTTCCAAAGTGAGGACTGGTGCATAGGATCTAAGAGGAAGAGGGAGAAAGTTAATTCAGTGTTTAACACTTAATTGTCACCTGAAACCTTAAGTGCAAATATATTTGCACCGTTTTCTGAAGCAGTGGACAGGTGCATAAAGCTGTATTATATATAGAAAGCAGGTAGGTGACATACAGTTGGGTCATAGGATAATTACAATGAAGGTTATTTGCCTACTGTATATTTGTGTATTTAGTGTAATTACTTTGTAAAATAGAAAACTGTAACTATTTAGGTTGTACAGATTGAAGTTTAGTTGTTTCATTGGCTGATCTGAAGAAGTTTGGAAAGTCTTTTTTTTTATGCTACATAAATAAGAATGCACCTACGCAACTGTTCAGAATTTGGCAGATTTATGCTGTTTGTGTAACTTCTGAATTTCCCTGGCTGCTGATTATCTTGAAGTAAATCTTTGTTCATTGTAGTTTGGTTTAAGACAGGAAAAAACACTCAAATTATCAGACCTTGCTAGCAAAGAATAAAAAAATTGGATTTCCCAGTATGGATTTTTGCATATGATCTGTATAGTAGTATGCATATGTTTTTGTGCATGTTCTCTAAACAGTTGTAACACGTCAATGTATTTAACTGTTGCACTTGTCAACTTTCAATAAAGCATACAATGTTGATAAATCACTGTTTGTATAGTGTAATAATGTTAACTGCAATAACTACAACATGTTGCAATTCAGTTTTACCTGATTAGTAAGGTTAGAGGAAGCTTAGATTTCTGTGCATGGTCCTCTTTGTTGACCTTTGAACTTCGTAGAAGTTGCGAAGACTTATAAAAATGTGCTAAAAATGTAGCTACTATTTTCCCCAGTTTCTTAAAAATGCAGCAAATGTAAAGTCAAATGAAGGGGGGGGGGGAAATGTCGGGGGCCAGAGCCTTGGAGCAAAGCTGCTTGTTTTGGTCCAATCCTGTGTAATGCTGAAACTTCAGGAGTGCTGCGTGCCTTCTATGCCTTTAATAACGGATAAGCAGAAGCACAGACCTCTGTTGTACGGTCGGCAGTAAACGTATAAGCCTTGTGCAACAGTTGTTTCCAGGTGGCAAACGGCACCTTTGCCTGGACATGGAGAGTCCCGTGCTGGGCAGCAGCTCCGAACCACTTTGAATTAAGTGTGACAAATGCTGAGGGCGTTACAGCTTCCTGAATAGGTCAGTCTTAACTCCACGTTCTTGTTAAAGCTTTTGGTGAGTACACCAGGCTGAAATCTAGATGTCTAAGAATTTCTCACTTTCACACCCACAGCTCTTATCTCTGATTGTTTCACTTTTGTGAGTTCAAATTATGTGAACTTGGTCATAGAGTTAATTCTGCCTTGGGAAGTTGTTGAGAGTGTTTATTTTTGTTCAGTTCAGTATGAAGATAAAATTGTTTCCCAAACTGTTTCCCTTCAGGTTGAAAAAATGTTTCTTTCCTTTTCAATAATGATGGTTAAAAACTTCAGTGAGTCTAAACATATAAATCTACCTGTGAAAGAATATAGATGCAGCATGACTGATAGCCTGCAACTGGGGCAGCAAAGGAATTTTCTGTTTTACTGTGGATATGAAAGAATATGAATCCTACTTACAGCGTTCAGAATTGATGAGATAAAATGATCAGTCCTCTAACAGAGTAGCAGAACAGTACTTTTACCTTGAGGAAACTGCATGTCTTAAGATTTGAATGCAAGAATGGATTTGACTTAATGTAGGGTAAATTACAATGTTTTTATAGGGTCTTTTATTTGATGGCTTCTTCCATATAATGAGAATGAGATAAGGTGCTTGTGGAACTTCACAGTATTGAGAATAATCAGGTGTAGCAGGGGAAACTGGGATGCTGAGAGTTTGAAGGCAGAAAGACCAATCTTTTCTGTGTGATTCATAGCTGGATTCTTGCTTTTGGGTTCTGATCATGCAACAGTTCTAGGCACTGCTTAGCTGTATTGCAACACAAGTAGTTGCATTACCTTTATTGGGATTAGTATATCAAAGTAAATGAATGAGTATGTCTCTGTGGGAATATGGACTTAATTTGTAGTTTGTTCTCAATATTTTAGTACATAATTTAAAGCTATTCTTAATGAGGAAACAAATGCTGGATGCTTTTTGATGGATTAAGCTAAAACTAGAAATTGATGATAGCCTTTGTAACAGAACAGCACTTGAATTATCTGGATCTGACAAAAGGCATGCTAATTTTGGTGTTTTTTAAATGGCTTAATTGTCTTCAGTTGCCTTTATATTCTGAATGTCTCTAGCACTTCCAGGCCATAATGCTCACTGTATTAAAAAGTCAACCTTACCATGCAGATGTGCTTTTTCACCTACTTACCAAAATTTGCACAGATGTTTTTTTTTGTCATAAAATTTAACCTCTGGGTTTATTCCTTTTACTTTGTTTGAAGAACAGCTTGAGCATGTTCCAAATCTAGGATTTTTTTAAACTGTTTTTTAACACAGTGCCTGGAAGTTTGAAGGTTTTAGATTAGGTAATATGTTGATAATTTTAGTACAGTGTGCTTCAATATTAGCAAATCTGATCATTTATTATTTGGTGCAGAATTGTTTTTTTTTAAAGCTATGAAGCTTGTTTATTAATTGCTAAAGCTAAGCAGAGAAACTTTGTCATTAAGACTACCTCAGAGATAGTTCTGTCAAAACTGAAGTTTCTCTCTGTGCAGTTGACTCCAACTGACTAAAATCTCACTTGAGACCACAACAGAGTTGCCTTTTCAGTTTGTCATGTTGTAATACTTCTGGAATGAATTGTTCTGATTTTTGCTTTTGTTCTAGAACAAATCATTTTTCAGAGCACTTTAAATCAAATGTTTTCGATAGCCAAGAGTGATCCCTTCCCCCCCCCCAATTTTTTCTTTGTAAGAATTCTGAAATGCTCAGGTTTTCATCCAGAGTGAGAACAAAATTAAGTGTGATCTGCCTTTTTATATGACAGACTTTCTATTCTCTGCAAATCTCCAATCCAGTAACTCTTCAGGCTGTGTTCAGATTGTTTGTCATTTACTTTCTGGTTGACATTTAACTGCACACTTGCTTTATTCTAAACAGTAATGTGATGAACTGACCTAGGCAAATTATCACAAAGTTTTTTTTTTTTTTTTTCCTCATGTGACTTTTTTTTTTTTTTTAAACCAATAATTTTTGACAAAGAATTCTAAGGCAAATCCAGATTGTCCGGATTCTGAAGGCTCTGTAAATACTTGGGAAAGAGAAATATGCTTCCATCGCATGTCTGAAGACTCCAGAGAGTATCCAGGCAAAACCTCCCAGTGGTAATGGAGTAAATGCAGTGCCTTTGAGAGGAATGCCTCTCCCTAATTCTTATGGAATAAATCAATGCCTGGGAGGCAGCCTCCCATCTTTCAACTAGAAGAAAAAAAGACAGCAATGCAATTTGGGAATTACCACCCTTGATATCTGTAGTTACAGTGAATGTATTCAGATTAGTATAAAGAATTTTAATTATTGCTCATTCTTTGTAGGGTGAAATGGCAGCATTCAAGCTAGCTGAGTGTGAAGGCATACTTGTTTAGCTTAACATATACCATTCAAAAAACCTCTGGTTAAGCATTTCGAATACTTTAGGAACAGTTTACATTTTAAGGATGTTGAATTATTTCGTGCTTTTCTCCTCTCCCATAGGGATTATGTATTTTACCTTTCTGGAGAGGTTTCTGCTGGGATGAACTTGAAACGAGCTACAAATCCAAACCTTTAAGCTGGAAATTAGCCCAATTCCGGTCACTGGTGGTCAGTGATTGGCATAACTTCACGTGCAAAGCTAAACAGAGGATGACTGCTGGAGGGAGCTCCTGGGAAGTCTGGAACAAACTGAAGAGTTTTAAGTGCTTGTTTGAGGATACTCTGAAAAACATTTGCTGCTGGCCTGATCCTTTTCCTAAGATGAGTAAGTGGGAGTCTTCTTCCTGCACTTAGCATGTGCTGAGCTAGGTCAAGATATGGTGTATTTGAAAATCCCATGGTGGGGAGTTTCCAGCAGGCACTGGCAGCTGCCCTCCTGAATTGGGGCCCAATTTCCAAAAGGAGCAAGGCCAAGCTCAACAACAAAGTTCAAAGCCAAACTGCGAATAAACTGACTTCCTTTTATTGTAAATACATTGAAAAAGAGCAGCAGTTTGGAGGAAAAATGAGTGAAACAGTGATGTCTTCCAGCAAAAGGAAGTCCCAGTTTGGTGTAGAGCATGGAGATGTCCACAGGAGAGTCATGCTGGGCTTTGCCAGTGCTCCAGATGCAAGAGGGGAAGTCCCCAAGATTACAAAGAAGTTCCCAAAATGAAGCAGAATGGCAGTTTGGATAGAGTGGAATGGCCAGCGGAGGAAAGGGAAAATAGTTCTCTAAAACTTTGTTGCTGAGCTAAGTCAAGTTTTTAGATCATCTCGAAGTTTAACTTTGACTCTTCAGCTCCATTGGATGCGTGTGGATTTTAGCAATGGGTATGTGGTAACACATAGTGGATGTGGTTCAAGTTGTCATGAGAAAGTGGCTACAGGCCAGGAAAAAAAAAATCTTACCAGTCCAATTTAGAGCCTTCTAGTTTGGATGGACTGAGTGAGAGCTTTTCTAGAGATCCCACTCCATTCCTTGGTGCTCTAAAGGCATCAGAAAACATGGCAAGGCTGAGATGTGGCATGTGCAAATTCAGGGCAAATCCACCTGATTCTTGGGAATAATGAAAGGTCAGAGGATAAAATTTGTCAGCCTTTTAAAAACAAAGTAAAGAGGAAAAAACATACATGACCATCAGAAAGGAAAGCGTCTCTGATGTTCATCAGGGAGTTTGGGACGGAGGGAGATGAATTTATTTGTGAGTTATTTAAATTACTGTCAGCCTCTTTCCAGTACAATGTATATTCTGTCTCCAGGAGCTGGAAGCTGTTTTTTTGTTCTGACCTCTCAGCTCTCCAAAAAATCACATTTAAAGTGTCTGCCTGCATTATGCTCCCTGAGGAGCTGCTGTAAATGGTCATTCTTCCTTCCATTAGTTTTATTACTGGGAACAAGCCTGTTCTGCCTCTCTGCTGCTGCTTTGATCAAAGTTTTGCTACCAGATAGCCATCAGAAAAGACATCTGCAATTCAATTAAATATGTGCTTAAACTCATCTCTGTGAAACCAGTCGCTGCAGGAACACTGTGCCCTCCGCACCATGGGCTTGCCCTGGCTGCGGCAACTCATTCCTCATGGGAAGCTGTTAAGTTTCTTTCTTCCTGCTTGGTAGGCAGGAGAAGATGAGCTAGAAGTTCAATGCTATTTGGGAGCCACAAAATCTTCTCCATTACATCTGGAAATTGGTTCCTGCTGAGTTGCATCTTTCTACCTCGGGAGGCAGCATGGAAAAGCTCGAAGTTGCTACAGTGGTAAACTGTTTGCAGCTTTTGCATCAGCACAGAAGAGTGAATTGGTGGGAACTTCCATACCAAAACAAATCTGACTTCTTTTCAGTCTCCCATGCTGTAAATGCATATTCTTTTTTGCCAGGGGCTGGTCCAGATTCCTGTTCCTCTCCTCCTGCCTTGCCTGCCTCTAGGGCCATCTTTCTCACTGTTGGTGACTCGCTTTCAGTGGCAGAGGTACAGGCCCACAGACCTTCTGGAGAGACTGCCAAGCATCAGTGAGAAACAGCTTTTCAGAAGTATTTCCCTGACTATCTGTGTGAGCTGGTGCCCTGGAGGCAAAGGTGCCCTCTAAGTGTTGTCAGGCTGGTCTCAAAACATAACACAAGTTCCTTTAAACATGTTGCTAAAGGACGTTAAAAAGTGCTCTAATGTTCTTGTCTAAAGCATTTTTAACAGCTGATTGTAAAGACTCACAAAACCACAAGTGAAAGCAGTTAGAAGGGAGGCTTGGTGTGTGTGTGGGGGTTTCTCATGTTGAAAAAAAAAAAAAAAAAATTGTCAAAAACCCCAAACCAGAAGACAAGCAAAAGTGAAGGTGAGAGCTAGGAGTGAATGCAGCTTTCAGTTCACTGCAAGCTTTCCTGCTTTCAGGGAGCAATGCCCTTTGGTTGGCAGGGAAGCAGCTTTAATACTTGGGAGAAAAGTGAATGGGGATCAGGACAATGCAGCTGACTATGAAAGTCTCAAAAAAAAAAAAAAGTGTTTGGTTTTAAACCTGGAAAGACCTTTTGACAGTGGTCAACTCCTGTATGCTTCTGTACTGTGTTCTGTGCAGTCTGTTTGCTCTTTCCCTGGTGAATGTGTCCGATTCAGAACTTTTCTCACCATTGCAAGCCCTCCCAGCGACAGAAGCGTGGCGCAGTGGGCTGTAGGAGTCAGCTGGGAGAGCTTGAGGATGGATCAGGGTTGCTGTAATTGTGCGTACCCTTGGTTTGCACTGCTCCTGTTGCACATGCCAACTTGATCAGAGGCAGCATACAGATTATTGCCCACACTGTAGTTGTATGCCAGGAGCCAGATACAGCTGCTTTGAATTTGGGAGTGTATTTGCAATTTCCTTCAAGTGGGATGGTGGGCTTAGTTCTCTTGGCTACAATAGAAACTTCTCTGTCTAGGACTTTCCACAAAATGCAGTTCAAGAACAAGACAAGGAGCTTGCTATAATTAGAGCATACTGGAGACTGAATGAAGGTATTTAGCAATGCTCTACAGCCATGGCTAAATGGCTCCATCGCTGAAAATTTTGCCATTCACAAGGGCTCCAACCCAATTGTGGCAATAAAAGTGCTTCGTGTCTACCAGGGTGAGATGAGAATAAGACTAAAATGCAGGTACTCGTAGGTGGCACAGGAAAAAGTTCCCTATCTCTTCTCCCCATCTCCACAGGCTTCAACTTTACATCCAGTTAAGAACAGTGGTGGATCAACTTCAGTGATATTCTTAATGAACATCAGCTACTCATTTACTTAATGGGTTTGTGTAGAGGATCTGAGCCAGGACAGCCTGTTTACTCGGAAGGCAGTTACTCCTGTTTGCTTCTGAAGTGCCATAAACTCACTTGGGCTTCCCAGGGCATGGCAGTAGCTGTGTTGCCAGGGCATGTGGAGAAAACCAAAGTGGCTCCAATCTATGGTAAGGTAAAGTTAGAGCTGGGGGTGCTCTGGTAAGTTTAGGATACAGGAAAGCTACGGGTGAGATCATTCTGATGAGTCCTGTTGGATATCAATACAGTGTTGGAAAAGTCACAGCTGAACAGTGCATTTACTCCAGCCCCAGACTGCTACAGCGCTTTGGTGGTGCCCTGAGCTCTTGGTGTGGATATTGCACAGGGCAGTGGAAGATGCCAGCTACCCTCCATCCTCCTTGAGGAGGTTCCTCAGGACCAGGGGGTGAAGCACCCGGGCTGGTGTTGGGTAGCTCTACTCTCCTGGTCCTCACAGACATGACAGTGGAACAGCAGGAGATGTCCGCCCCATTTTTGCTCTTTCTCTTTCTCTCCTAGATTTCCTATTTTATAATGCTACTAACTAATTATTATTAATAAATGAAATGGAATCTTATAGGGGAAAGGCAGTCTAACGTTGGGCCCATACTTGTTTCAAATGGTTGTCAGGGATGGAGATCTTGGGAAAATCATGGGGCATGTTTCCCAGTCCATGTATCTATGCAAAGCCTTTCCATTGCCAGCTGCCTGGAAAGCCCTGTGAAATCGGAGACTGCTTCTGTGCAGCCTGGGGAAAGTGACCTTATCCAGATTTTTTGCTGGTGTTAGTGCCGCTCTTTTGCGTCCTCCAGCATGAGGAGCTATGCCAGGCCTTGAAGGTGGAGGTGAGTATTAGCTGAGCACTGAATTGGGAGGATGGAGTCAGCAGGCGCAGAGCTGCCTCCCAGGCTGCAGGTGCTCAGGGCAAGGAGGGAGGCACAGGGGTAGCCAGGAGCAAAAAACTCCAACTGGGCTGACGCGCTCTTATTTCATCTCAGTGTGGCCCCTCGCAGTTTGCCTTCAGGTAAAAATCAAGCCATGCCACAGCTCCATTTGCGTTTCACCGCATCAGCTGCTTTGGCATATGAATGCATCTTTTTTTTGAAAAAGTTTTATTTTGGGGTGTGAAAATACAGGTAATAGTTGTTAATTAACTTAGGGAAGAAAAAGCTCTTATGTCTGCAATCTCTTGTTTACAGCACAGTTCTCATGACTGGGAGAGTTGGATGCTTTTCCTTTTCTCAAGCAAACTTAAGACAGCTATTTGAATTCATCAGGAAGAATGAGCAATACACACACACGCTCCAAACCCAAGAACCCAAAATAAACAAAAAGCACACTTCAGAAAGCAAGGGAATTTTTGCACATGGCAATTTTTTGTGGCTTTGGTCGTGAAAACCTCATCCATCTTACCCCCATCCAGTACAGGAAGGAAAAAAAAAAAAGGTCCTGACCCCTATAATCTAGCAGCACCTCTAAAGTGCTTTCCTCGGCAGTCAGGGACACCACTGGAAATCATACAGCTTCATAAAGTGCCTGGCATAAAAATACTAAATCATGATACTGGAACACCGTCTGCTGACTTGTCCCTTAACAGCTGTTGCCATGGTGCTACAAAAAAATACCACAATGTTCTTAAAGGCTGGGGTTTCATTAGAGAACATGTACGCTGCTGGAGTCACGTTACCTCTCAGTGTGAACACTGTCATGTTTTAGCAATGGCTGTTACTACTAACCTATGCAGGATAAATACTGTGATGCTGATGTTGCTGCACTTAAAATGTTGCTTTCTGCTCAGTACGCATTAAGCATTTTAATACTTTGTTCATCTATAATGTCCTTGCCCATGTCATCAGTGAGGACTGACTCAGACCGCACAGCCCAGCATCCCCACTGACTGTGGCTAGCAGCAGATGCACAAGGGGTGACAGAGAGCTGTTTTCCCTGGAGTATCTTCTCACTTTCCAGCAGCCAACAATTTAGGGACTTCCCAAAGCAGAGGCTGCATGTGGCTGCCCACATTTAACAGTTGCCATCAGACCTGTCCTCCAGGCGTGTGGTTAAATTCATCTCCATCCTTGCCCTTCACAGCATCCTGTGACAAATTCCACAGTTTGGTGCTACCTGGCACAGAGGAACGCTCTCTCAGCCAGCTCAACCTCTCTTTCTGTGCCCTTAGCACCTGGTACAAGGAGGAAGAGCGGATTGGTGTTCCCAGGTTGTCTATGTCACTTTAATTTCTCCTGGTGTCCTCTGCAGACCTTGTCTCCTTGTGTTTGCCGCTGTCTCCTGACCGTCTGATTGCTTAAATGAAGTAATCCTCAATTCCTGAAACAGCGAAGACTCTGAGTGTTGGCATCCCTTATTAACTTTATTTGCTGTCACGGGATAATCATTAGACAAAACATCGTAAAATGGGTCACTTTCATTTTTGTGCAAAGTTTTACTTTCTCTTTCCTTGATGAAAATCTAATCCCGGCAGGGCCGAGATGCAAACTCAGCTAAGGGAAAGTTTAAATGAAAGTGTGTCCCCGCTTTTGAGATGTTGCATGCAGATCTCACAGACATCCTTTTCTTTTTTCTTTTTAAAAGGAAGGAAAAGAAAAACAACTTTTATTTTTGGTCTAAATTTTCACAAAACATTGTTTCTAGGTATAGTCAGCTGTGAAGTTTGCTGATGAGACTATTGACAACATCAGTACAGATGTATACATCAGCTATGATCGGTGTTAGAAGGACACCCAGGATACACCTTTGGTATTGCTGATTTCTCACAAATTTATCATAAAGCCAGATATGTTTAATGTTCCTATTAAAGTCTAAGCTCTTGAAATCGTGTTTCTCCTATGAGACTCTCACCTCCTATTAAGGATGTGACAGCTTTTAGCTTTCAATTTCTAGGGAAAAGAGCTGAAAATACCAACCAGGTGCAATACACAGAGTCAGAAACCAGAAAAGAAATTAAAAAAAAAAATCTGAAATTAATTCTGAAGGTCGATGATACATTGTGGCCTGACTTATGAAGATTTGGGGTGCTTTAGCAGCTCTGAAACTGTGTTGGAACCTTGTTCTTGGGCTGTGTGACAGCAGCAGCAGATGCCTTCAATGTTGCGGTGCCCTGATGTGGCAATGAGTTAAATAAGGGTTTGGGGTTAGATGCAAATACAGGCCCAGTCTTCCTGGTTGACAAAGTGGGGCTGAATGTTTTTTATTCATGTGTGACAGTTTCCTAATATTTAAAAATGTTTGGGATCTTTAATCTTAAATAAGTTTTATCAATTTCTCTAGGAGCATTTTTTCACCCACAATATTTTGTCCAGTGACTCATTTATATGAAAAATAACAAAACTCAAATAATAATTGCTTTGAAGAGGGAATAAGTGGTCACGGTGTTCTGGACTGCAAAGAGAAATTCAATCTGTTCCTGAAAGAAGGACTAAAGACTGCAATTTTTTTTTTTTTTTCCAAAAGTGAAAAAGACAAATGGTCTCTGGCTTTTAGCTGTGTAAACAGGTAGGAAGAAACAGTGTTCAAATTGGTGTCTCACAATACTGTAATTGTATGGACCCTCACAAGATTAGACTTTGCTTTTGCTTCAGAAGCAATGGCATTTGTGCATTCACCCAAAAGGAGTCTCTGGAGTGCTTTTATTATAGCACCTACAACCGGACATTGTAGGGCAGCAACTGCTCTGGATTAGATAACTTCCCTGGAAAAAGGGCTCTTAGAGATTGTGCTATAAGCAATAATAGTTAATACTGTACAATTGTCAGCATTTTCTCACAGCAGCATCAGCAGCGAGGGCAGAACCAAGTAATGGGGACTTTCTGACAGCAAGTTTCTGAAATCTCAGGTTGAGTTTTGCAATAAAAGGTCAAGAGAAAGCACTGACTATTTTGTTCTCCTGAAATCCCTGGTCAAGTCAACGAGACTGAAAAAAAGCAACACCCATTTCCAACAAAAATAATCAACCACAATAATGATCGTATCTCAAGTCCTTTATATGTATTTCAGTCCTTACAGGATTAAATCAGGAGCATATCAAATGAGAGACAGTGATTCTTTGAAGAAACAGAAGTTAAACTTTTTTGTTCCCTATCCTTGATAAAACTGCTATTTATTGTGAGACTGCTAGGAGATTTAGTTTATCTTAAATGTCCTAAAAATGCCTTGGGGTGTGTGTGGATGGGGAGGTTTCTAAGGGGACAGCTGTATTCCTGTCTGCAAAATGATGGAGCCAAACAATGCAACCCTGAAATTACATGTAGGCATTTCTCATGTACCATGTAAGTCTGGCAACTGCTATCAAAGGTCAGTGTTGATACCGGCCAGGTCCATCTGGAACAGGGTTGTGGAGGCAGCCCCTTTCCTTAAGCCCTGCAAATAGAGAAGTAGCACATGCAGTGCTTTGTTGCTCCAGCAGATGCATCCAGACAAGGCTCAAACAACAGTCTTTTCTGCAGTGGGTAAATACAGATCTCAGAATAATACATCAGTCCTTCTGGGAATGTCTTCGGAGCTGGGAAAGGCTTGGACATCTTTTGAAAAAGTGTCTTAAGAATAGACATGGCAAATGACACATTTGGGAACTGGAATATTAAGTGTATCATGCACTTCTGTATGGTAACTCCAAGATCTTAAAATTCTTCCTGTTGATGAAGGGCGTTTACAACTGCCCTACTCTACAAAAAAATATCAATAGGGCGGTAACCACAAAGTGCAGCACAGTGAGTACAGGGACACTGTTTAAATGTCGGCATTAAAGATCCCAGCTATTTAAAAACCAGAAACGTGTGCAAAGCTTGTAAGATCATTAGAGCCACAGGACAGGGTCAGATTCAAGCTCTCTCTCTGACAACTTCAAGCAAGGTGCAGTTCAGAGACCTGCTCCCTTGGGGTACCATGTTTTCCATCTTTGGCTCCAGATCCCAGGCTGGCTATAACACCTCGAGTGTGCCCGATCGTATCAGATTTTGGAAGCCAGGCACCACTAGGCCTTGTACCTGGATGGCTGCTTAGGAACGTGGGATCGCCTGGATGCTATTGAAGGCTATGCTGTCCTTCTCCAAGGGTCTTTGCTGCGGCACATGTACCCTGTTTATCCTGGCATACATCTCCCCCCACCCGCCTTTGCTACACCAATTCAAAGTCTTTTTTCACTGAAATCTCTCAGCAAGACGTGATTGATGCAGGACTAGGTTCCCCGGGACCTGTGCGGAAAGGTGTGTGATGCTCACCTGCTCCTGTGAACCACAGAGTCCTCATGGTGAACAAGAAGGGAGATTTTCATGGATATTTTTGACTCACTGGCAAACAGCGGTTGTATTTTGGCCACAGCCCCAAAATATTTTTGTTAGGGAGGAGACGGGCTCTTTGGGAGTTGTGGGTTTGAGAGCTTATTATTTCCTTCTCTTGGTGGAGAGGGCAGTGGCTCATCCCAAGCATCCTGTGGGCACCCTGGGCAGTGAAGTCCAGTTGGGGTGTCCCTCACAGAGGACTGTGGAGGGACAGTGCAACCCAGTTACTAACCCCAAGAGGTATTAAAGCAGCACAGGTGATAGGAAATGCTTGGATTTTTGCAAGGAGAGAGGGAGAAAAGGGAAGAAGTGCTAATAGACAACAGTAATAATAAATAATAAACAAGCTGTGGAAAGCAGGTCCCCTTTTATAGGGAAGAAAATAGTGAATTCTCATTTTTCTATAAGAAACCAACTCTCCCTAGTGCTTACACACTTTTGAATGGAGTCTTTCAGGGAGGAAAAGCCCAAAGAATTTTGTGAATTTTGGGGGAGTCCTAGGGAATGAAATGCCTGACTTTTATTCCTCTTGCTTACTTCTATGCCCAACCCAAACATCTAGTCTGAATCTTTGGATTTCCTACCTAAATAAAAAAATACTTGTTAATGGGTTGAAATGACAAGTATATAGAAGGCTACAGCTTTGGATTTTTAAATGGTCTGGGCCTAAAAAGGGAGAAGATGAACTAAGGCTACGTAATTTCTTGGACAGCCTTTGCTAGGCAGATGCTGGAAAGTCACTCTCAGGACAGTAACACCCGCTGACCCGAGGCCTCAGAGGGGGAAAAGAGACCTCGATGTAAAGTGATGTCTGTTTGTACTGCGCGTGCACGCCGGAGTGCTGACACAACCCCCCGTGCGCAGCGGCCTGGGTTGCGATGCAGACGTGCTCAGTGTGTTGACACTGCACCAGCATGTAGCCCTGTTGCTACAAACACTCCTAACGCAGATACGCCCAGCAAGTGCCGCTGCCTGCTGTCTCTTCCTGACCTTGGCCGGCATGATACAAGTCCTTCAACCCAGACTGACTTGAACTCATGTTTTGAAACGAAGTTATCCGGGAAGCCAAGGACTTTCTCTTAGAAGGGCAGAGTGCTGTTCCTCAAAGGACATATCTCGGGTGCAGGACACGGTGATGTGCACGGCCAAGAGCGCAGCAAATGTCATTGCTGCAATGGGCTGTGGGTGAGACTGGGCTGAGGCCAGAGACTGGTCTGAGACTTGTTGCCCCCTGAGCTGGGGTTCAGCCCACATAGCTTTTGGCATGTTGTAGCATAGACCTAGAATAACTTCAGCTGGAAGGGGCTGCTGAGGTCATCTGCTCCAGCTGCCCACTCAAACCAGGGCTAACTTCGACATTAGAGTAGGGCCACGTCCGGTCAAGTTTTGAAGGCCTCCAAGGACGGAGATCCCACAGTCCCCCTGGACAACCTGTGCCAGTGTCTGTGAAGGTTTTTTCTTTTTTTTTTTTCCCTTTTTCCTTGAGGTCCAGTCAGACTTTTCTTTGATGCAACTTTTTTCTGATTTCTATGACAGAGTCATAGAGTCATGGCTCCTTTACAGTCCTTGCGGGAGAACCAAATTTCAGGCACCTCTTTTGGGGTGAGATGAATTGCAAGTTTAGGATGAGACGTGCCTGTCTTTCCTCGCCAGTGAGAACAGCTCTCTGCGCACACGTGGGCGCCTTTCCGCTGCAGACACCGCTTCCCGAACCTGCCCTCCCCAAAACCCTCTGACCATCGGGGAGGGCGAACCCTTGTTCAGCTGTGGTTGTCCCACCCAAAAGCATTTTTCAGGCACCGTGCCTGAGGGCCAGCTGGGGCCGTGTGCAGCTACGTAAGAAGCTTCTCCTTTTCAGCATGCAAATTAGGCCAGAAGTGATAATGTATGTGCTTTTCCTTTCTGCGTGTAGCTGCTGTATTTGTGTTATTCCGAACCTGTGGGCTCTCTGAGGAGGCATTATGCATCACAGAATAAAAAGAAAACATATACAAGGACAGCTGATGGAGAATGATATGTCTGAGAAACATTGATGAAATAATCCTAGAGCAATTAATTTATTAGGTATGACAAAAAAGCTAGTGGGTGATTCTTTTGTTCTCTAACAGGGACAATAATCTTTCATATATAAAAAAAGCTTTCAAGAAAAGCTTTTTAAGTTGACTCCACCAGAGTTTTTCTCAATGAAACGTTTTTGACAGAAAATACTGGTTTGTTAAAATGAAAAGGCTTACGAAAAATGGTCAAAAATTCTAACAAAAAATGCCACAGTTATGTAGGGGAAAATATAACAGGAATGTTTTCAAATCAGAAATTTTTCATTTAAGAAAATCTGGAATTTCACAATGATATTTTGAAAGCTGTACGTAATGCAGGTCTTTTTTAACATTACTGCTGACATGTCATGAAATCATTGCAGTGCATAATAGCATCTTATCATTTCTAGCTCACAGTGTTGCCTGTTTGTTGTAGTGAAACAGTTTGGCACTTGATCAAAGTGTCTCCTGCCTATCTTGTTTAAAAAAAAAAAAAGTCAAACTTCCATTACAACGCAGGCAGGAGACACTTTGATCTAGAAAAGAAAATATGTTAGTGTTTACTAAATGGCAGATGGTTTTAATAGTTTTAAAATTAAATGGAATAAGAAAATAGTAAGATACTCTTAAATAATACGTAGTAGTAATGAAATGCCGTGAAATACCATGACAATAACACAAAGCAAAAACACAGTGAAAGGAGGAAAGAGCATTTCTAGAGGGCACTTTTCCTGGCCATGCCTTGTTGTTTTCTGGAATACTTAAAACCACGCTGGGGATGGGGGCGGCCCTGCCCAGCGGGACCTACGTCGCGCGCCCAGGGTGGGCGCCGCAGCCTAGTGTCCTTCCCTCTGTGCTGGGTGCCAGCAGCAGCTGGGGATTAGCTGCTCATCCGGGAAGGGCCTCAGCGTAGGCCGAAATCCAATAAGCAGGTTCCTGTGTGGATGTCTGCAAACGGATTTAGGGGAGCCTAATTCCAGGCAGCCGCATTTCGAAATGCTGCTCCTCCGCTTTCAGACGGGGAAGGGAGTTTTCCGAAGGTGGTGCCTGATGGTGCCCCAGTGGGGCCAGGTCGCTCCAGGAGCGGGGCTAGATGTGGGGAGCCGCTGGGTTTCGGGTTTGTGTAAGGAGAGAGAGATGTGGATCATCAGTCCAACAAGGGGGAGTCTCACTTTGCTGCTGTTGC
This sequence comes from Apteryx mantelli, assembly GCF_036417845.1. Taxonomy (NCBI): domain Eukaryota; kingdom Metazoa; phylum Chordata; class Aves; order Apterygiformes; family Apterygidae; genus Apteryx; species Apteryx mantelli. Next base: position 34,636,231 of record NC_089978.1, read on the forward strand.
CTTGTTGAACAGCCAAAAAAATTCCAGATGAGCCAGAGCATATTTCTGGTGAATGCATTTCTTAAACAAAAAATGAAAATTAAAAGAACTGCCCTGTCTGGTGTTTACGAGCGTAACTTGAGATCATTAACTGCAGTGCCTCAGGATTTATTCCAGTAAGCGCCTGAGTCAGTGTACCGAAAGCTGCATCTGCCTCAAAGCATCACGAGATGGCTGTTAGGAAGGTGGGTGCAAAAGTTGTACAGTCGTGCATAAGCATTTATTTGTAATAGTATTAAAAAAAGTTCCAGCATCAAGCAGAATTGTTTTATAATATATAGGGTTCAGAGTCCAGACACAAGCACTCACATAGTCATTGTGTAAATACACTGGGTAAGAGAAGGGGGAAATCAGCAGACCAGCTTTGGGCCAGCTAACCAAGGTGGTTAAATGCATTAAGTCAATAGAAAAGCAAAAATGTCCTTTTCTGTTGTGGCAGCTGAAGATAGACGTAGGCAGAGACCAACAGGTGGGTTGGTTTGCCCATTGCAGATGGCCGGGAGGCGGCGCAGAAGAGGGGGGATGAGAGGAGGGGCCTGGCGCGGGCGCTGCCAACCCTGCCCAAAGCATCATGCCCCATCAGAGCTGCTGCGGGCAGCTGAGACCCACCGCCGTCGCGGGCAGGGTGAGCTGCTCTCGGCACTGGAGGACGGGGAGCTGCCCCAGCGGCAGGCAGCTGCACCTGCTGCTGGGACGGGCTCGCGCAGGCGCCGCCGCGAGCATGGTGGGCACCACGCGGGTAAATCCCCTGGGGCATCGGCCCCATCCTGGGGGCTGCGCAGTGCTGTCACGCATAGCTGCATGTGCTTAATGAGCCGGGCAGTCTCCCCCGGGAACAATCCCGTCTCCTTACAGCATTGCCTATAAACCAGCTCCTTATTATCAGGTAGAGCCAGATGACAGCTCCCATCTTCCACCAATAACTTGTCCTGACCTGTGTCCGGGCTTGCAGAGGTGAGCGTTGAGCACGTGTGGGCAGCTGCCAGTAGCATGACTGGTTGGTGTCAGGGCACGATACTGGTGTCCCAGTGCACCCATCAGTCTGCCTGTGGCAGGCTACTGGCTGGACTGGGACACAGGCTTGCAAGCACCAAATGAAAGCGCAGCTGCCTAGTGACATTCCTGACTCAGAGACCCCAAAAGACACAAGATGGCCAGAAACGCATGTGGCTTTTGTGGGTCTCAAAGCCGTGTTAAACGGGAACGGTGCCAGGAAATGTGTCAGCAGGCATCTGTGCTGGCCGGGTGTCGGAGGGCAGCGACGGCCTGTACATGTGTGACATCCTGCAGGGACGGCGCAGCATTGCCGACTGGCCCCCCTTGCTGCTCTCTGCACCGCGCAGGAAGCGATGTAAACCGGGAAACATTGGATGCCCTGGTTGTGCTTTCACGTGCTTTCCTATCTGCCTTGCAAAGCACTTGGCAAGGTTCAGCTGCGGCTTCTTATGCCACCTCTGGGAGGTCTAGGATGAATTTTGAAGCGATGGGAGCCCTAAGTTTGAAAAGGCAGCAATGTCCCACCATGCCTTCTGTAATACATGTAAACCTGCTTTCAGGAAGCAAGCCTACAGTATGCAAAGGGTTACAGTAGCAGAAAGCAAATGGGGAAGAGGAAAGAGAGATTTCAAGCCTCACATCAGCCAAAAAGCTGAAACTGAAGGAAGCTGCACTGAAAAGAAGAAAAAAAAAGGAGATTTGAATAGCTCCAAGCCTGCTGAGAGGGATGAAGAAGGAGAAAAACACCACAGGAATGAAACTGTTCCAGCTACTTTCCACAAACAGGGCAAGGCGAATTTGTCACAGGGAATAAAGCAGAGGAAGTGAGTATAAAGAGGGATGGGACAGGCTAAGGCGAGGAAGAAGCATCAGCAGGGCTGGAGAGCTGAGCTCACTTCAGCACACGTCTGTTGCCCAAACCAGATTTTGGGCATCCTCAGAGACAAACAGTGGAGAAGCCAATGCAGAGATTAACGACGAGTCTTGGAGGGGGAAAACGAAGAGGCCTCACACCGCACTGCAAAGCATCCCCACAGCCTGCCCAAGGAAATCACAGCACACTGCCCGCTGGCCCGTTAAGAGGGCAGCCCTGAGAAAAGCAGAGAGAAGACGAGCTCCTGGCTGTTTGTCTGACTCCTGCAACACCCAAATGTGCCGTACCCCCTGTAACCGCAGCGGAAAGATGCTTCTCAACTCGTCATTCAGAACATGCCATAAAACCTGTTAATGCCTCTTTGTGTGACAAGTGGATTAGCAAAAATGTAGAAAAGGAGAAGTCATTGGATTCCCCGACCAGCTCCAGTTCACATATACCTACTTCTATCTCCCAGGACCGTCCAGGTCCTGCGCTACTAGATAAGGACACCTTCAGCAATGGTGATATTGCACATTCAGGGGCTTTCACTCCTGGGCTTTTGCAAACCTTAGTTTAACCCTGGGTGAGATCTGCTGACTTTAGTCAGAGATATTTAACAGTTGGCTACAGCCAAGCTGGTCACCCAACTTCTTCAATAGATAGGGGAAAGGAAGAGCCACCTCCCTCCAGATCTGATTTACATTAGATGTCCCTCTTGGGATGGGACGCCTTGCCCTCATTTCTCCCCCCATGACTGCAATGGTGGCACAGGCAGTGTGCAGTGCTCCGGCAGGGTTATCCCACCTCCGGTCGGCTCACACCATCACTGAGAGGTGACATGTGGAGCCGAAACCCACATTCAGGTTCCCGTTCCCTCTGCAGCTCTGGCTGCCACCGTCCCTGGGGGCTGTGCACCAACTAGCTCCAGCTGCGCAGTGCCTGCCCCAGGCTCCCAATTGCAGCTGTTCGGTGCTGGTGCCAAGCCCTGGCCCAGCCAGCAATATCCTCCCTGGACTCCTGCACTGGAAGTTGTTTTGGCTGGGCGGTGTTTTTCATAGTGCCTGATCAGATCATCCTCAGTTTTTTGGGTGCGTGAGGCCTTTAGCTTAATAAGGTACATTGTAAAATATGTTGAATATTTATCTTAACATGGTATACTGCAATATTTTAACTATAGTGACATATATTGAAGAGATACAAATAACTTGCTGTAAAAAAGTACTGAAAAACAAGGGGAAGAGTGACAGTGCATCATTATTTACCAAATCTATCAGATCTTGCATTACCTAGGAGACAAGTAGCTATCGAGAAGATTTACATTCAGATATGACGTGTCAGGAGCCTCCATTTGGGAAGGCTACCAGTCACACAAACCCTATTTTTGGTGCAGATTGCAAAAAGGCAATGCCGTGAACACTGCAGTCACACTCACAGGAAGAATAAACTAGGACCATGGAGCCAGGAAACCATATGTCTGCCAGACCCCTGGGGGATAGGAGGGAAGCAGTAAACAGCAAGGCAAATATTAGGTTAAATGCCATAGCACTGCAGAGAAAAACTGAGAGAAAAGACATGATTGCTGGTTCCAGATATGAAATATGACAGGTAGAGTTTAGGAAGTTAATGAAGTTGTAGAGGTGGACCTGAAATACAGTTTGTGTTTCTGGCCCTTGGTACTTAGGGAAGACAAAAAAAAAAAAAAAGCTCAGATATGTAGGGTACTGACACAGGTCTGTGCACGTAACTTCTGGGGTCAGAAAAGGGTCCCCCACAAGCATATCCAGGAGGAGAGAGGACAGGGAAGAGCTTGTGGGGAGAGGATGCAAAAAGTTCATCATTGCCTTCTGTGTAGTAACAGAAATGAAGGAAGGGAGTTATTACACTCTCAGAAGCTGGTAGATAAGGAGGAGTGGCCTGAAGCTAAAGAAGAAGAAAAATTCAGGTTAGGCTTTGAGAAAAAGTTCTCAACAAGCCAAGGAGTCACGCGAAGTTACCCCCAGAGGAGATGGACTCCAGATCAAGATGTTTAGAAGAAATAAGCAGTGTCTTGTCCTGCAAAATTCAAGGATCAGCCCGTGCCATCTCAGCTGGCTTTGCCAGTGCTTGACCATGTGCAGGGACCCCTTGTCCCTGTATGCAGCCCCCGAATGCTGTTGCCGAGGGCACCACGTTGCCCTGTCCTGGCTTGAGCAGGAGCTGTGCTCACACAACATGCTGTCATCTCAGAGGGGGGCAGGAGCCGTCACTGGTTTATAACCGAGGACCTGCTCTTGGGGTCCCTCCAGACATGACTGCATTGAGATTTCTAACAGCCAGGGCCCCAGGTAAAGCTGTCTGGGATCACACTGAGCTTGGCAAGTGATTTGAAAATGATCTCTGCAAGCAGGAAACATTTGTCTAAATATAGCCCCCGTGGCTATTTTATTCAAGAAGTGTGATTTTCTGAGAGCCAGAACTAAACCAAGGTAATTATCAATGCTGTGTTTTCAAGATGGGTCTCAAGATAATGGAGTTAATTCTGTTTCTCAGGCAAAATCCCCATGTAATTCGCTGACAGCTGGGTGAAAATGAAGAACACTGCTCTGGGTTCAATTCTCCAAATGTTTTTATTCAGGAATCAATCCATCAGTCAAAGCAATCATTCACCACCAGAACAATCATGTTATCTCCCAAACCCAATGGTGATTTTTAGGAAATAAGGCCACCTTTTCAGCTGTGCATGATTGATTTGTTTTCAGTCCTGACATACTTCAGTTCCCTCAGTCTTGGGCTCTTCTTCTTCAGCCTTTCAGTGCTGGCTGCAGTCCGAGGTAGGGGCAGATTTTGTGCTATTTTTTCCTCCAGGGCCATGGCAGCGGATCCAATTCGGCAGGCACCACCTCTGGTGGGATAATAAACACACCGGGAAGGAGCTCAGGAGGTACCGCTTGGTGTTTCTGCCTCAGGGTGTTCAAAATGGCTTAATATCTTGTCATGGGAAGATAATGACAATATCTAAGAAGCATTTTGCTTTTTTCCTTCTTTTTCCTCTTAGCTAAAGACCAAACAGTCAAAAATTCAGATATATGCTCTAGTGGAAAAGGACTGGTAGTCTAGCTAAAATTACGTGACACTGGGGGTTGCGCGTGCGTGTGTGTGCGTGCTCAGAAAGGGGAAACTGCATTTCCTGCAGCCCTAACAATCCCGCTGCCGTCGCCACCACGGCGCTGTTCAAACTGGAAAGAGACTCATTTCTTACGGTCATGAGGTGATTTTGGGGAGCAGGGCAGGGGAGCTGAAAATCTGCTTGGAACACAGGGGTAAAGGCAAGGATAAAAACATAAAAGTTCTCCAAAATGACTATTGTTAAAAATCAGAACTCAGTACCAAAGCCATCCTGGCCAGTCTTTGCTGAATCCGTGCAATGCCAGTATGTTACATGGAGATAGCCATAGGAGCTGATTTATACTGGCATGGCTATCTTAATATAAGCACATGTTGGGATGTATCCAGCATGACTGCTGGAGCTCGTAAAAACCAAATGCCTTCAAAATACACTTTTGAAGGACTGACAAGGTTTGAAAGGCCTCCAGGTAGCAACAGAGCAGCAAACACAGGTTTTTCCTAAGCAGTAAACCCAAGTTTCAGTGGAAACTGCAGCAGGGTCTCACCTATCTCCCACCTCCCGGCTCAGCCCCTGCCTCCCCTCCCTGCCCACCCTGCCGAAACGTGCTCGTGTCTGATCCGCAGGCAGCGAAAACATGAGTCTGTGGCCAACATCCCGTGGGGAACCTCGCCTGTGGCCTCTGAAATATGGGTGGGGAGAGGGGAAAAAGCAGATTTCGGTTGTTAGCAGTTTGCTCTTTTGCCTTGCTGGTTCATTAAAAAACAGATGCAGAAAGACAAGATACAGAACTTTGTGGTTTCAGCTTTTAACCTCAAACAGCAAACAGTCCTCAAAAAGCCCAGCAAAACAGTTCACTATGTGGTCATGTTGCTGCAAAGAAAGGATAAGGAGCCCAACTGAAAAAAAACAATAAGGTAGTAGGAAAGTAGTATTTAGTAACAGAGGTGTTGTAATTATAATAGAGGATGCTCTGAGACCCGAAAGCTTCAACAGTTAAATAGCATTTCCCTCCCATGAGGTATTTTCCCTTTTTTCTCTTGAGATGCTTCAGTAGATATTGATGTAGGCACCTCCTCCTGACTCCTGCTCCAACAACCGGCTGAATTGTTAAAACTCCCCTCCCCCAAATCACATTAAAATATATTTTTTTTTCCAGCACTTTGCTGAATATGTTGCAACTTCTATTCGATTTATTTTAAGTGAGTACAATGAAGCACCACAACATATGGCTCTGAAGCTGGGGAAGAACAGAGAAAGGAGAAGTTTGTAAATTTATGGCCATTTTGGAGTTTCATTCTGATGTGTATCGCTGGCACGGTACTCACAGAACAGGCTGAATATTAAAAAAAAAAAGAATTAAGTACAACCGTGTTAACTATAGCATCTACAACTCTGCAGAAAAAAATAGATGCTCTCCAAATGCAGATGCTGGCAGGACTGCAATAACAGCTTACATATCATACTGATAATTACTCATTACACTTGTTTAATGGCTAGAGCTTAGTCATAAACAGTGGCAGAATTAACATGATATAACAGGTGAACTCCTTCCCCAGTGTCTGAAGAGTAACTGAACTTGTAGTTTAGCTACCTTTTTTTTTTCTTTCTTTTTTTTAGGCATCTCTAGTTCTGCAGGAGGAAAGAAAAAAAAGCAACATGTGATGCTGGCCCAGCTGGACCTGGCCTCCAACCTGCTCTCTCAAACACTTCCACCGTGACGGGTCTCCTCCAGACAGGGGTAGGACCCCGGTGCCGAAACGGCAGGAGGAGGTGACTTCCACCAACGAGGCATTACCAAGCTTAAAATACTATTTTGGAAGGGAAAGTGCAAAATCATGCACCAGTCAAATCAGTGGGAGTTTTCTGCTGACCTCAAGGGTGAAATCTTGAGCGCTGTGGGCTTGCAGGCAGAAAGAGACCACGAAATAATGCAAGAAAATCAGAGACTGTTTATGCCACTAGAGATAACTTCTGCTCTTAGTCACGGGCACTTCAGCCAGAAATGCTGCTTCACACATCACCGAGTGGCAGGAACAAAAGAGAAAAACAGATTAACTTGATTTAAAGTAAACATAAAAAAGAATATACCTCACTTTTTGTTATCAGAACAGCCTAGAAACACTGTGTGTTAAATTAGTTTGTAATATTTGTAATAGTTTACTTTGAAAAGTAATTTTTTGTGAAAAAAGCAAATCTACCCATTTTGCTAAGGACTGGAAAACAGCAAGGGCTGTAATACGTTTTGTTTTAAAGGAGCATTTTGGGCCATCTTCGAAGACATGAGGGTGATTCACTTCTGTTAAAACTAGAGTGTAGCCAAACCTAGATGATCAAAAGTCCCACTTTCTGGGCAAAGTGGGTCACCCCAAATCGGGGCATGGAGAGCTGCAGGAAACTGGGAGAGCTCCCGGAGCCGCTGGGCAATGCAAAAATCCCGACGATGGGTTTCACTGCTCTCCCTTAGAAAAACAGCTCATCGAAATAGCGGAGGAGCTGGCTGCTCAGAGGAGAGAAAGGAATAAACCCACACCTCATTTTCCACATAGCTCCTTTGGCTGGTGAATTTAGACCAAGCTGTAAACAACTCTTAATTAAAGGCAGGCGAGGCTTAAATTAAAAAAAAAAAAATCCTTCATAAGCCAGATTTTTAGAGCTTTTGACTATTCAGACTTGGGCAGCTCAGATGTTGGTGGCCAGTCTTGGTTCACGCCAACAGAGAGATGCCAGAGTCTCACGCCTGGCCTCTGCCTCTCTCCCCTCAAAAAGGAGATTTCTGCCCTCTCTGGTCAGCAAGCGATTGCTCCGGCAGGTCCATTTCAGCCGAGCCGTCAGTCTGTAAAAACCTCAGCTTTTCCTGCTGGGTGCGACTCGCTTTGTGCTTGAGAAGAAATGGGTTTTCCCCCAAGTGGTAAAACAAGACCCTACCCCCAACCACTGCTTTCAAGCATGCACTGGATTTCTTGGGGTTGGAAAAATGCTCAGCTGAAGGTTTGCTCAAGTAGCCCCTGTGAGGCAACACCCAATCACTTTTCCTTGTAAGCGCCTCAGCTTTGCCCACAGTTTAAATAAGCAACAGGAAAATGAAAAAAATACATATACATATACATATACATACTTTTTTCCCCCAGGGGTTGGGCCTGACACTTTGTCTGCAAGTTTCACCAACGCAGACACACTTTTTGCTGTGCACAAGCAGTATTTTCCTCCTTTCCAAAAAGGATGCTAGCAAAAAAAACCCAAACCCAAAACCAAAAACAAGCAGAACAACATCTGCTCCAGCCCCAAGGGGAGTAGACCATGCCTGGAGACACCGCAGCCTGAGGTCCCATTCCCCCAACCCTGGGGCCAGGCTGCTAACACCCCCAACAACCCCACTAAAAATATAGTACATAGGAGGAAATATATAATATATATAATATGTGTATAAAGCAAGTATAAAATTTTATATCTATTATTTACATATATATATATTTATTTATTTATTTCACATATTATATATCTTTTGGCGAGGGTAGTGGGTGAAGCTGGTGGCTCTCCATCTCCGTTGGTCCTGAGCTATCTCAGCTTTCAGGATATAACACATTCCCAGGAATTATTTCAAGCTGTAGTAAGGAAAATGCATGGCAAACTGTCCAGCTGCTTGCAGTAGCCCTGCAACAAAATCTGTATCATAAAAGTAAGAATACAAAGTGTCTTCGTGAATAATGCATCACCTGTGTGACAAACGACAGAGTGTGTCAAATGGCATAGCTGCATGGCCAAGTAACTCCTGCCATAATAATACATATGTAATTATTAAGAACGAGAAAGTCATAAGCCTATTGATAAGTGCTCTTTAAATCAATTTTCAGTTGAAAAAACAAATAAACTGATTGACATTCCCAAAGGTTGGGATTATGATGTTTACTTTCAGTGTCAGCATTTTACACCCCATCTTTTAGGGCTGGTAAGAACCTCAGTCATCGATTCATACTGTGCTGTCTTTGTAGGTCTCATTTCCATATTATTTGAGTATCTATCATCTCCCCAATTTATTCATCATGAAGAGAGGAAGGCTACATCTGTGATGACATGTGGTGCAGAGACCTCCTGTCCTGCACCTGCGGTCATGGCTACATGGGTTGGACCAGTGGTCCCTCCAGCCCAGCCTCTGTCTCCAGCTGTGGCTGGAGGCAGGTGTTTCGGGAGGAGTGAGAACAGGGCTAATGCCTGTGATACTTCCTCCACCAGCCTCTGAGTGTTTTCAGCTTGGGAGACTTCCTAAGCCTGCTGTGGTTTATTTAATATAGTAACCCACGGTGGATCTCTCTTCCAGCTGCTTGCCCAGCTTCCCCTTCAACTCATGGCAGGTGCTTGCACCTACAACGCCCTCAGCGAGGACTCCTCCAGGTGCTACCTGCTGCCTGGAATGCCACCTCCTTCTCTGTGTTTTGAACTTGGCCCCCACTAGACCCATTTGATGGTCTCTACTTCTTGAACTGGAAGAGACAGGGAACTCTCAGTTCTCATCCACCCTCTGCACACCACCCACATGTTCACAGACCATAGCAACCCCAGCACGTCTTTTCCAAATACCAGCCCACTCAGCCATTCTTCACACAGATCCATATTTTTGATCTTTTTTTATTGCCCTTTTCCAATTCTGGTATATTCTTTCTGGGAGGAACAGACTAGCTGTGCACACTGTTCAGGAGGTGAAAAACCCACAGATTTAGATCTTTTTTTTCTGTTGGGTTTTCTGTTTCTTTCCTAATAATTCCTAGCATTTGACTTGCTTCCTTGAGTGCTGCTGAGTACCAGGCTCATGCTTTGATGGATACTAATCACGGGATCTGGCTCTGAGTGTCAACGGTCAGTGCAGAGCTCATGAGTCTAGGACTCTTTCCTCTCCCATAAAACACATCATTTTGCAGTTATTTGTGTGGGATTTCATATGCCCTTTTACTGACTGCTCATTCTTTACAGCATGTCCTTGTCCTCAAATAGTTTGCTATCCCCAGAAAACTTTGTCACCTCACATCACCCCTTTCCCAGGCCATCTATGAACATAGTAGGCAGGTTGCTACATAGACCTCTGTGGAGCATCACTGTTATTACGCCTCTGTTGTGAGAACTGACAGTTTACTCCTAACCTCCGTTTCCTGTTTTTTGCCAGTTATCTATACATAGCAGGACCTGCTTTCTTATGCCTGAATGGCTGGGTCTCCTGAAGAGCTTTATGTGCAGCATCACTTCTTTCCGAGTAGCGCCCCTGTGCTATGGAGCTGGTTTGTTCGCAGGCGCAGATGCACCAGTCCAAGCTCACACGAACCCTGGGACAGCTGTACATGCACCCTTAGGTTCAGAGTCATCCCACCTGTCTTTAAACACTTCCCTCAGGCACCTGTGGTAAAAGCGTATTTGCTTTAGGTCCCCCCTGCACTCAAGGGGAAACAGGGGCAAGTCCGTGCCTGCAAGGGGCCGATCTCACTGCCCATCATTCATGGAGGGATCCCGGAGCCACCGAGCTGCCAACTCAGGTAGGTGAAGATTGGTCTGAATCCCAGCCTTAGTGACTTATTCATGCTCATAAATCAGTGGGGTAAGGACTGAGGCTGCCATAGCCCTCCCGGGAGAGGGCCTAAAATCGCAGAGCAGAAGTCCTTGCTCAACAGAATTCAGTGAGCACATGGTGCACATGCAGAACGTACACACATGCCCCTGGGACCCGTATGAATTTTGAGCAAGCCAAGGTGATTTTGCAGTTAGGACTGGGGACAGAGTGCATGCTTTTAGTACTCCTTATGTGTTTCTTAGCGTAGTGCTGAATCAAGTCCAAGACCTTTATTGACTCTGTTTTTACCATGATCGGTTCCTCCTGGTTGTCATTAAATACTCAAGGCATATAACCAGCAACTGCATCAAGTTGCCGCTTGCTAACAGCGCACGAGAAGTCCATGCAGTACCTATTACAGCATTGTGGTAACACATCTTGGATGGGCATGACTCATTTCTCTTCACTCAACTCTGGATGACAAAAATAACATGAATGGCAACAATTCACTTATTGTTTTATTTAATGATCATTTTCTTCTCCCTCCTCTCTCTGCCTCTCTGAGGGACATTTTGGCAGTTTGCAAACATCTCCCTGTTCAAATTCGCTGAGTGTTACTGTAGGCATTTCTTTCATGTGACAGCCTGAAAAAGGGATGTGAAAGCTTTCCTTCTTGTCTTCCTGGCCTTTCCCTCCATCATCTGACCCTTGTGAATGCTCTCCAGCAAACAGTTTGCCTTTCTTGCATGGTAAGATCTGGAAATAATTGCCTGCCACAGCGCTTATTTCCATCAGTGAATAAGCTTGTGTAATCACACTGTGGTCTTTGCTCAACAGTTCATTTTCTTAACTCAAAAATGTGCTTTTATTTTTTTGCACCATTGCATATATTCTGCTTATCCCCAGGATTCACTGTTGCCAATAAAGTAGGAAAATAAGGGAAAATCACCACTTAAATACTTTCAAACCAGTGCCATGTGTGGGGAAAAAAAAATTCCAAACCAGAAAAAGTCCTAACACTCTTCAAAGAATGAGCATCTGACATGTCCTAGGTGAAGTAGCTAGTTTGACAGACCGTATAGAAACTGAAGGGTCCTGACGACCCGAGCCTCCCTTTTGACCCATCAAATCACCAACCACAGATCCAAGATTGACTTAGATCAGCGGCTCATTTGTTATGGTTCTTTCTGATTATTTGATTGTGTTTGGTATAGTAAGCTCTCTGAACAGTGAATATCTTCATTTTGTGCCTTTGTATAGCTCCAAGGAGATTAGTGATAAATAACAATAATACAGACACACACATAATGAATAGAGGCATCAACCAAAGAGGAGAATAATTACTGCCTTGGTGGAGCTTATTAATTTAAATTAAGCAGAATCTGTTTTGGGGGATGTATTACACCATTTCAATTTCTCAGCAAAACAAGAGCCAATGTACATCTTTCAAAATGTGCACCCTGAGCAAATATATTTCATGTCACGGGGCAAGCGCCATGAGTTGTCTGGTATTCCCATAAGCTACGAGGATAGGTGGGTACATATGGTTATTTATGTCCTGCGCTTGTGAAGGGATGGGAGGAGCATTGGGGCGGAGATGGGATTTGTGGAGATAAAGTGGAAGCAAGACTGCTGCTGGGATCATAAGGCAGAAAGTTGTAACCCGCCTCATGCCAGGAGATTTTTTTTTTTCCTTACTTTTTTTCTTTAAATTGTGTTCCCTCACAATTACCCTACGGTTGCTGGGGGCTGTTCAGAGCACTGCTTTTCTCACTGACCATGTGAGGAGTGTCTCCAGTGCTAGCTACCAGTAATGGCTGTTTGGCTGCATTTCCATTCTTTCCAAGATTTTAATATCAAAGAAATTATTCCAATAGAAAAATCTGGGGAAGCTTTGGCCAGATTCAACTATATATGCTAGCAACTTTTTGCCACTCTACTTACGCAAAGCAGCAGTAAAACCAGACTAAATAGCTACTTGTTTAACAGATTTAAATCTGATTTACACCTTGGGAGTGAGCTAAAGCAGTAGAACAGCAAACCTAGCCTGAATGCATACAGCAGGTTTTAGAGATAAATGTGAAATCCTGATTACGCTGAAGTTTAAGAGACTTTTCCTTGGATTTCTCTCCCACTATCCTAGGAGTCATGTCTGAGATTCAACATCAGGCCATGATCTGTGGACTCATCTGTATATGTGCTAGAGTTTCAGCTATTCACAACTAAAGTTCATCAAGCTGGCAGATTTTGATCTCTATTAGCTGACATTAATGGGAAGTCAGAAAAGATATTCTCAATACGTACTGGTTTAATTAAAATTAATCAGATCCTCAGTGGCTGGAAACTAGCAAAGGGGGAAATGTTAGGGAATTCCTTGCTGCTGAACTGTGGAGAAAAGTATGCAGCAGTCACATTCCCAGTTCCCCAGCTTGGCTAATGAGAGGTAGATGACAAGGACTGGGTCACTTCGGTGCAAATGTGGGATAATCAGTGCAGTCTGGAGTTGCACTCCTGGGGAAACCAGTCCGTAGCGCTCCAGCGTCTCAGCTTGAATCTTCTCCCATTCTGAGTTAATAATAAACACAACCCAGCTAAGTGATATACATGACACGTTTATTACCATGTCCTTTAGAAGCAATTTCCTTCCTGCTCTGTTTTCTCACAGGCAGTGTAATTACCAATTTAAAGAGAACAGGAAAAAAAAAAAAGTTTCCAGATTCAATCAGATTCAGTCCTTCCCCGATGAAATGACAAAATTAATGAACCAATGTATTCTCTTCAGAGATGTAAGGAGAAATACCTTAGGGGTAACAGCTGTGTTTCAGGGAGATGCTGAGAGATAGCAGCAAGTCTTCAGTCAAAGGGATATGATAAAATCAGCTCCACATAGGCACAGTTTAGCAATTGAAGGAGATATTTAAATGATTACACCCAAACCACTGGGTTGTGCCTACATGGAAGGCAAGCATCATGAGATACCTGGCTATGCTTTACAATGCAAACCAAGCCACCACCATTTTAACAGAGTACCCAAGTTTCATATATATAAAAAAAGAAATCCAAGCAAAATCCTAATGCTATTGAGGCAGGCAGCCATAAGCATGTACAGAGGTAAGGTTTCCCCGGTATGTTGCCTTGCCTTTGGCGGTGCAGGGGTGACGCTGCGCATTTTGTGTCACGTCTTCTTCCCATTCTGCTCTGCTCTATTCTGATGGTCACAGCCCCATCACCAGGGAATCTGGTTAGCTGTGGACCAGAAGACAGCCCCTCTACTGCAAATTGCTCGCCAGCAGGTGCTGTAAACTGCCTTCATAGTCATGAAAGCCAGAAGGCTGAGAGAAGTGTGAGTGAGCGTGTGCAGGCTGAGGAGAAGCACAGGGAAAAAGACTGCTGGATGTCTCCACACCAGTGTGCCCAGTGAGAAATAGTTTCCATGCATGCTTGCAGCCTCTTCTGCTTGGAAAGAAAGGATGCAGCCCTAGGGCACGATCACTACAATGGGCTCTATGTAAGATGCTGCTGACAAGCACTTCTCAATTTGCAGGGAGTGCAGGGCAGTGTGGCAATGTATCCGCGTTCAGCAGCGTTTCCCCTGGTTGATGCATCATGCTGGGACCTGGGCTGCTGTTTGCCTCTGGTGAAGGAGGCAATCTCAGGTGAGTTTTAACTTCTAGACCCCCAAATGATTTGACTTCTGCCGTCCTTGGAGGGCCTGGCCTTTCTACAGCAGCAGTCTCTGGGTGGTGGGACCCCAGGATTAAACAGGCCCCTGGAAAGTGTTCTCTGCCTCCTGTTGGTCCAAGATTTGGAAATTTTAAGGGCACACTGCAAAACCTGCAGATATATATTCATGAGGCTGCCTTCTCCCTACTAGCTTTCATGAAGGGCAATTTAACATTAGAAAAACATGGAGACAGAAATGGTTGGCAGAAAGGCAACATGGATGGAGAGATGATACACAAACATCCATGTGGGTAGGCAATCCCCCAACCAAGCTCTTTTCAAGTGTGTCAGATGAAGGGACCAATACCTCAAGTGCAAGGGGAATCACTTGGAAAGGTCAAAACCCTCCATCCTTGGAGGGCATGTTCCTGAGGTTTGTTTTTGGGTGCCAGCAGCTCTTTGCCTACTGGGCCGGCTGACAGGGTGTCACAGCCCAGCTCTGAGCCAGCCCCATGGGGCTGGCTCCAAAAGCCTCCCTGCCAGTGCCCCACTCTGCTTCGACAGCCCTGGCATAAAACGCCTTAAGGAAAATCGTCCCAGGGCAATAGGTCTGAGCCTATAGCATGATATTTGTGCTTTTTGCCATGCCGCCATAGTCAGATTTGCTTGGATGAAAATGTTTACTACTGCTGAGAGGAGAGCTCGAGCATCCTTGGGTTTGCGATGATGGGATATCCCCACGCTGTAGGTCGAACATAAAGAAGTAATTAGGTTTAATCCTTCTGTGGCAGAAATTGGGGGTCAGTTCCAGTTGCTGTAAATCTGGCAGCTCCGCTGGGGTTGATGGAAGAAGCCCGGCCTGTGCCAGTGCAGTCACTGGACTTGTGCCTCTCATTGTGCCTCATCACAAGCACTGCACAGGGCCTCAAAATGGGAATGGAAGATTAATAAAATCAAATTTTGCTTTGTCCTCAGTCCAGACAGGCCATTTGGAATAGCACAGCAGCCACATATTGCTGGTGGCTCTTGCCACCAGCTTGCTATTCTTGCTATTTTCACATTCGCGAGGGTGCATGGAAATCAATATTAATATGGGCAACATGGTGAAAAGTGTTTTTCCCATCATTATTTGTTAATTTAGCCTCATAGCTAAACAACTCACTCTACTTAGCCTTATAACTTTTATTTTAGTCCATTCACAGCACTACAGTGTAAGCTGAGCTGTTCTCTAAACAATATTCCTGGGAACTGAACAACTGGTACCCAGTTTGCTGCATACACTGCCTCTGATACCAGTCAAAGCCAGATACTTCAGAGAAAATCTGTCTTCAGTTCTTCCTCTCTTCTCTGCATTTCCTCCACCTCTCCTCCTTCTTGCCAATCTCTCTGAGCTAATGAGTCATTACAAATCATGATATCCTTAGTCATTCAGCAAATAAAAGGCCACTCCTTTGCCTTTATAACATGTGCAACACTGATCAAGTGTAAGAAGACGTATAAGACTTAACATGCAGCTTGTTTTTGAAACAGCTTCTCAGGACTATGCATGAGTCTAACGTCCTGCCCCTCTAATGATCTTCCCTAAATAAGTCAACATGTTTTTCTGAAATCATTTTCTACCTGTGGTTTAGACTCTCTCTCAGAAAATACAATTGCAGTTTGCAGGTCCTATCTCAAACTCACTTGATGTTGCTTGGGATACTGAAGGGCATTATTGCCTTAAAAAACAGTAATGGCTGATTTGATATTTAATCATATCATATTTCTGATTTGTAACAGAAACAACTTTGAGATCCATACTGAAAACTGGAGCTGAGAAAAGCAACTTAAGTGTTATTTCTTGGAGATGCAGTAGCATTTATATTTGCAGTTACTCACCTATCTCTTCTCAGATTAGAGTTAATTACCAAAAAAGATAAGCTGTTCTTGCTTTCACTGTTACAGCGACAGCAATATTGGATCACTATATTGTAGTGCACGTTCATTGCACTTAGAGAGATGTATTCTTGAGTGAAAATTGACAGAACAGTTTCAGCAGATTTAAACTCTTCTAAATTTGCACAAGGCCTGCAGACTTGGCTACAGAAGAGTAAGTTGTTGCTATATATTCTGTAAAGGTGGCGTAGCTGAACCAAGGGTGTGACACGTTGTCTTAGAGACTGTGAGTGCATCCAGCCTCGAATGGGCCAGTGCTACAATTTTATATCCATTGCATGCTCAGGATGGCTCGCTGTGTTTCTCCTAGTACAGGAGGAGCCTTGCTGGGCCAGCTGGATGCAGATCTTAGTAGACACATTTTGGATCTGCTAAAGGGCTGTCAAGTGTCTGCAGATCCCTGTTTGATTTCTCTTCTAAGCTGGAGAAGACTTCCCGCTATGCTAACTGAGGGCTTTCCAGCAGCTGTGTCTGGGGTGGCAAAAGGTAAATCGTCCACCCTGCTCTGTAAAATGCTTTGCTGTTACAGGTGGACCACTCTTTCTAAGCATGTCTAAGTGCTCTCGCGCTGATGTGCTTGGCTTCCCTCCTGTCTTCATTTAAATCCCCCTTGAACACTCACTTCTTCCAAGAGGCCTATAAATGCTAACCTACGTCAAGATAATGTCATTATCACCACCATCTATGGAGTAACTCATCAAGTGCTGAAATAAATCACTTTCCCTGGGGATTACTGCCTAAAAGCCAAATGTAATCGGTAAAGCTTGGGTTTGACAGGACTGTCACAGATAGAATTCATTTACTAATGAGTTGCAGCCTAAAGTCCACACTGGTAATGTGTCTGTGGTTCTAATGACACATTACAGAGAGACCTTCTTCTTAGCATTTGTTGCTGGTTAGATGTGCTGTTTGTCAGATATGTTTTCCTGCTTGATGGGAAAGTTTTTTTCTTTTGCTTCCCCCAGCTGAACAATCAGGCTCTGAATATTCTGCTGATTTCTAAAATCATTTCAAATCTTTTGGAATAACGCACCTCTTCTTCCTGAATCATCTTGCTGTCTAAACTATTGCCAATCCATGAGGGGATGCTTCCTTTTGCAGTGGTTTTTATAAAATAGTTTCTCTTGACAACTGCTGAAAGAAAAATAAAGGTGCTATCCATTTACCATGCAATCAGGAGAAAACTTGAATCATCGATAAGGATGGTAACCAAGCAACCAAATGCAGTCTACAACCATAATAATAGCACTTTGAAAGTAAATCACTTAGTCTGGTACATGTGAAGACCCACTC
Source organism: Apteryx mantelli (assembly GCF_036417845.1). NCBI lineage: Eukaryota > Metazoa > Chordata > Aves > Apterygiformes > Apterygidae > Apteryx > Apteryx mantelli. The sequence continues at coordinate 34,653,652 of NC_089978.1, forward strand.
TCCAATTAATGGTGAATTCATATCAGCTCCATTGTCTGGCAGACATGCATTAACAGCACTGAAGTGAGTCTAAAACCTCATTTTAAGCAATAGAACAAAACTCAGATATATTCAGATCTCCAAAAGACAAATCATTTTAAAGAGGTTTTGAAGAAAATGCCCTAAAGAATTTAATAGAAAATAACAATTGTTACCTTCATCTAGCCTATAGAATATTGTGGTGAATTGTATCTCTGATTCTAAAAGCTACAGAAAAGATATTCATTGCTGTAGGTTTTTGAGTGTTTTGCCTAACTTTCCCCACAGAAAAGTGACTTAAATACCATTAAGCATTGTTTTTATTATAGTGCAGTATTTTTATAAAGAAAGCACACTCTTTGTAAGAGAATCATACAGTATCATTATCTGTTCTACTGAAATGTAAACAAGGGTCAAAAAAGGATCAAAAATGATCCTTTTTGGTAGGTAATAGGTAGACCTGAAAAAAATACCTTTCCCTGTCCCAGCCCACTGCCAAAATCCATCACTTCTCGGTTCTGCTCCCTACTCCCTCCCTACTCCTTTACTCCATACATCTTCTTTTCTCATCTGCTCCTCTTCTCCCACATTGCTGCTGAGCAAGACGGTGATGCTCATGAGAACTGGCCCCTAACAAGCAGGTCCTGGATCAGGTCCTGTCCTTAGCCAGTAGCCAACCCTGTCCCACATGGTGACACATCTCCACATTTCTCTCAGCTGGGGAATGAGCCAAGAGGGCTCATGTCCATGTCATGGTCCTCCCGTTAGGTTTCAACAAGCAGAGAGGTTTGAAGATGCACTGCAAAAGAGAGCAGCCTGCAGCCAGTCATCGTTCCCGACACTTTTTGTGAGGAGGAAATGGAGGGCGGCCTGCCAGTGCGCCCTGGGGCAGAGGTGGCCTTCTAGCCCATGGGCTGCCAGCCCCGGTGGCTGCTCAGATGTGGGCACAGGTGACAACATATTTCATGTCACACTTGGAGCACTCTGGGCCATGTGCTGGCGTGTGTCTGTACATGTGAAGGGGCATATAGGTACCAGCTTGCATGGCAGGGGATGGGCGGCAGCTCCAGGGCCTTGGTGACCCCATCATAGATATGTCACAGGAAGCTGCTGCCTTGGAGCACTTGGACATGGGACACTGGGCAAGGAGGAAGCCTGGGTGGTCAGGGACTTGCTGGGAAAGGTGGTGGGGAGTCTGGAGAAACCTGCTCCCTCATTTGCTCCTGCATGGTGCTCAGAGAGTCACAGACCCTTCTGGGGTCTACAACGGACCAAGGGCCAAAACGTCACAAAACCTGAAGATGTTTGCTGGGGAAAAAACAGGCACTGCGTCCATCCAGGAGCCCAAGCAGCTTACAAAGGGCTTTTCATGCTGCAATATGTGTCCATTTAAAGAAATTGCTTAATTTCTCTATGCCTAGCTGTAAAATGGGGGTGAAAACACTACACCTCACCTTGCTTTGCCTGATTTGTGCCTATGTAAACAGTGTCTGGCACAGTGATGGCTCTGAACATTGCTGTAATATAAGTAATACTAAGATACCTGCAAGACCATGCTAGAGGAGTTGTAAAAGCTAGAGGATATGGCAAACAAGAAGTCTGAGTCTGGCAAGCAGGGGAGGGAACGAATCTATAAGTATTAATTGCAGAATCTTGTATGTGAATGCCCAAAAGACGAATATTCAGAAACGGGTGGTGGTGTCATAGGGTCTGCCTGCTCATAAAATGCTCTTGGCAAGCTTGCTGCATTTTGTGTTGGGAATGTACCCCCCATTTCTTCCTAGGGCATGATGGTGGGTGGGTTTCCCCAGCACATCTGAGTCTCTCTGCAGAGCACTCTTTGGGGAGCAAATCTCGGTTTAGAAACTGAGCTGAACTCTGTGAGCACCCAGGGTGCTCAAGGCCCGAAAGGAAGGAGTCTGTGGCGTGTTTGCACTTGTGTAGAGTTTATTTCATGGCTTTTTTTATTGTGGGGAGAATTTCACATCAGTGCATGAGAAAGGGAACTTATTTAATATCGTTTGTGAACAGCAGGGAAAAAAGGACACAGATAAGGCCACCCAAACACCTTTGCTGAATCCAAGTGTGATGAATTCAGCAGCCACTGCTCAGGAAGGAGCTTGTTCATGTGACTTCCCTGTTGGCAGTGCGGGGGGCTGCTGTGCCATTTCTGGGGCTATTCTGGGGCCATAAAACATGGTCTGAGGGTGGGTTTCGGCTCTGTGTCAGACACGAGTGATCTCTGGGGTCTCTGCAGCTCATGCGAAAGTGGAGTTAAAAGGCCCAGAACATCCTTTCTCAGAGCAGCTTCAGACATTTCTCTCCCTCTCTGTTTTTTTTAACAATTTCTGTGTCAGCTTCTCAGCTGTACTTGCATATGTGGTACATATGGAGGGGGGGGGAAAAAAAAAAAAGAAATGTCTGGCGCCAAATGGGGTCTGCTGCAGCTTTTAACAGTCCTCTCCACTTACTATTAAAATGCTGCTTTGCCCAGTGAAAATGCTGTTTTATTGCTGCAAAAATACTTACCAAAGACACGGCCCTTGGAGCACGTCCCTGGTGTCAGCAGGGAAATGTGCTACAAAGAGCCGGCTGCGCTCAGGCCAGCCCGGGGCACTGGGTACCACAGCCCTGCGGGGACGGGTGACAGCTCGGGCCACCACACTGCGATGAGCTCCTGCTTTCCGCGGGGGAATTGCCTTCCACGGATAGACCGCTCGCCCCTGTCTCAGCAGGACCTTTCCCCCGCTCGGGCAGGAGGCTTTCACCCAGCGCCTGGACATCACCGCTGTCCGCGTCCGCAGGTCTGGCATTATTTCTACGCTTCCTGGCCGGCTTGCATCAAAGGGCAATTATATGTGCTCGCTTGCATCTGACGGGCAAGCCCCAGTCTGGGGGCCAGCTGATCCTCCTGCTGTCCTATATTTTGGATGAAATATGTGAAAAAACCCGGCACGGGGGAGGTCCAGCTCTATGGCCTTGCCCAGCTCTGCGGGCTGGTTGCCAGAGGGCCCTTTTCCCTCCCACTTCCCATTCACCATCCCATTTCGGCGCCTGCCGTGGGAGCGCAGCCGGCTGCCGCGGTGGCTGCTAGGCCCCGGGAAGCAGCTGGCGGCTCCTTTGAAGCTGTCTGCCCCACATCTGCCTGCCAGCTGCCCTCCCGCGGCCGGCTCCCATGGTCCATCGGGTCCTCGTCCCTTCTCTGCTGTGGAGCATCAGTCCAAAACCCACTTCTGATTATGGCCCCATTTACAAATTGCACTTCAGCGAAACGCCAAATACTTGCAGGAATGTCAGAGGATGCTTAACTTGGAAATGTTTCAGGATGGTTCTGCGTATGATATAAACCTTTAGCTGTTGTTTTAGAGGCACCCAAAAGCAGGAAACAAGATACAGGTTTGCAGCAAGCAGTCCCTTTCAGCTAGCGCTTGGCTAATCCCCTAGAAAAAGGGTTTGTTTTCAGGAGGTGTTTTCTTACCTGCCCTAACCATGGTTGTCCTCAACGGCCATACAAATGTTACCTACCTAATGGCATCCTTGGCACTCCATGGTGGCTGCATTCTCTCTTAAAACACTATAGGACACTGTGAAATACTCAGGTATCCAAACTCAGTCTTTTAGCTGCACAGTGCCTATGATCAATATCCAATTTAAGGATAAGGATCAATTTAAGTCATTTTGCATGATGCTACAGAGTTTCCTTAATTGAACGAGATGCAGAATATATGGGAAATAGTGCACTGTTTTTATTTTCTAGGTACTTTCAGCATGTATATTTTTGCATTCCCCATTTCAAAAATATACATCAGCACTTATGCGGTAGACAGTCTTTACCACTGATATCTGCCCACATTCCCTCTCCAAGCCTAAGTAAAATTTTTATTCATTTTGTTCTGTAGTGACCTTCTGGTGAACAGCTGAACTTTTTAGTTTTGGTTCTGGTCTACTAGCACACATTTTTATGAGTTTTCCAAAAACAGAAAATGAAATTGAAAGCCAGATTTCAGTGGGAAAGCACCAACTTCATTAGGAGGTGGTAGAACTGGTACTGATATAGAAAGAAAACAGTGAGCTTCAGAGAGACTTTTTTTTGGTCAACAAGGCAAAATTTTCAGAACATTTTGACTACACTCAAAGTTACCATTCTGGGGAAAAGCAAAGCACCTCCTTTCTTCAGAGCAGTTTCTGGGAAACTGTAAGAAATCGTGTATTCTGTCACCTTGGCTGTGCAGAAATTTCTGTGGCAACCACAGGCAAAAACAGAGGTGAAAAATGTCAGGCTGCAGTGGAATAGAATGACCGGCTGCTTTGGGGATATAAAAAAATAATGCAGGTGTCAAAGTGCCCGCCAGTGCCAACCCAGACAAATGGTGGTCTGGTCTTAATTTCACAGATTTCTTTCTGTAAAATTTAGCTTAGGTATCAAGATGATTTTTTTAACTGAAAAATTAACAAGACCAGAGATTTCTGGACTCATGTGCTTTGGCAAATGAGATTGATTTTAATGGCATTAGCATTGATTGGACAAATGGGACTAATTTGAAGTATAGCAGATTCCAAATATGTGAAAAATTGCTGGTGATAAAGATTTATGAACACTGTGTTCATGCTGATGAAGTGCCTGGTTGTTGCTACTTATAATTTAATACTAGTTCCCCTTGGATATATTTATTCATCCTGTGGACTTTTGGGGGGACAGAAAAAGAAGGGGAAGAGAGCAAAGGGATTTAACGAATATGGACAGGGTCAGGAGCCGTACATGCTAAAGAAATAACAAATAGTTTGAGGTCATAGACATTGTTAAATTGCGCTCAAAATGTCCAGTACTTTTGTCCCGACTGATATCATCAAGCAGATGTTTGGTTGTTTATTAAATGTGCAGATAAAGCCAAGCTTGCACAGTAATGATCATTGCCTGACTACTTGGCCTCCCCAGGGCGCCGTGCCAACAGGAGATAGATACTTCAAATATTGGCAGTTATGCTTTTCTCTTTGGTTAGCTACAGAATGTGCATGAAAATGCTCAGGAGAGGGTGGGTGAGACTCAGAGGGCCATGGGAAATCCCTTCCTCCCTCCTCTAAATAAAAGAAAAAGGAGAAGGTGTGGGGCTTCCCTGCTGGCAGTGTCCCAAGGCGAGGTGTGCTTTCTGCCAGCAGGCTCTCGGCAGGGATTTCAGGTAGTCCCGGGAGGGCAATGTGTTGCTGGCAATGTGCCCGTGAGCTGGGCTGGCCTTGCACCACGCCGGGGCAGATGTGCAGCTGAAAGCAAGCCACGCTTATATGTGCCACACTCATGGGAGTGCAGATAAGTGTTGGAAGGGAATAGTCTTGCTTTGTCTCCTTCATCCATCCATGCCTATACAGGACATACGGACTTTCTCTTTCCCACTGAGTATATCTGTGCAAAAGCAGGACCAAGCAGGTCTCCATTAGCCCTGGGTAGCATCTAGCTCCTTCTCGGAGTCCCCTGATTTCAAAGAGAGTTTTGCATCAAAACGCTTTTATGGGCTGGGGTCTTTAGGTTTTTCGTATACTGGAGAGGCAGTGGAAAGGTATTGAGCAAGGCTGGTGGACTCTCAGCTCCTCTAAACACATTTCCATCAGCAGTAGACACTGGGGAATGGCCATGTCCAGCTGTCGCTTGAAGCAGTGTTGTAGACTTTGCAGGAGCATAAGGTACTCCTGGGCCACCCTGCCTGGAGAAACCTCTTGCCGTGCACTGTTGGATGTGATGCTGATTTACTTAGGAGGGGTTTCTGTGGTTGCTGAAGTATTCTGGCCTTGAAGGAGAGCTTGCTCCTGTACCAATGACTAATATTCTCTGGGTTTCTTATCTGACTGCTCTTTTATTTGTTGGTAATTTTGGGGATCTGGCATGAGGCAGTAACTCTAAATTGACAACATTTCTTCAGGCTTATCAAAATACACACACAATAAGCCCACGAGAAATGTCAGAAGAAGAACTGATTGGGCGAGTAAAGTTCTTTTACTCCATGTAATGTTCCCTTTGAAATTAGAGTTTGCCGTTTCAGATTGTACCATAAACAGTAGATAGCTCATTTGCCCTTCTGAAGGCTCCTTTGCTCGTGTTAACTTTGAAAGACAAATGTGTTCAGTCTTTATAAAAAGCTGATGTGATTCTTAACCATTTTCTGCCTCCTGCATTTCTTGCTTTTTTCATCCCTTATTTTTACTCTCAGAGATTCTTGGCATTGCTTATTTGGGAACTTACTTAAAAAAACTTACTTAAGAAAATGTAGCAGTCCTTTAAACATCAATCCCAGCAAAATTAATGTGACATCATTTACCTCTACTAGGATCTGTAACACACTTTCTCAACTTCAGGGACTGGAAGATCCTTTTGCAGCATTTGGTGAAATAAAGTCTAGGAGGGAAGAAGCTAGCAAAACAGGCGGAGACAAAGGTGAAGATAGAAATGGTCAATGCCTTTTTCCATTTGATCATAGGCACCATCTCCTGCTGTGCCTGCTCCATGGCTCTGTAATTTGCAAAACCGAGCATTGATTTCAATGGGTTGATGTGATGAATCCATACTTTTTGGCTTATTGAAATATTTTGAGGCCACATGTGTAAGGTCCAGGTCTGGATTCATCCCATACCTGGAGCACCAAAGGTGAACATACAATTACCTAATTTTCCTAGTCTTGCAAAGTTGGTCTCCTCCAGAGGTTAGTTCACATGTTAGGTGGGCCAGATGTCCATCTTTTTTAAAAATAGAGATAGGCCAGTTTTACAGAATGGCTGTTCCAAAAACAGAGGAACTGTCTTTAGCAGAAATTCAGGAAACCTTGCCAAACAAACTGACCTCCAAGTCACCAACCCCAAGGGAACTGGGTGGAGAAAATATTTCTGCCCATTACCTAACAAGTAAGACTTGGAATTACATGGAAGACTTGGAAAAGACTGGGAATTACATGAAGCCATCTTAGAAAAGCATTTTTAATCAGATTGTAAAGGTGTTTTAAATCCCTTAACATGAAGGTGCGTGCTCAGTGAGAGTGTCAGTTGCCAACAGGTGATTCATTTCCATCAAGATTAATAGGAGTTAGGCAAGGCAATACTTCTAAAAAGTCTGCTAAGTAGAAACTCTTTTTTTCCAAGATGACCTTTAAGTGCTCAAGAATCTAAATCTCTCTGAAAATCCCATTCCTAAGAAGTCAGTTGCTTTTCAAAATGCTGTTTGGGAGCTGAAGGCATTTTTCAGAATGCCTTTTTGAAAAATGTTACTGCATATCCTTTTAGATGCTGCTTGTGACCATTATATGGAACTGTTGGGAAGGGGTTATGATATCCAAGGAAATTTGATTATCAGTTTGCTGAGCATGTTCTTAGGCAGATGAAGTGCAAAGAGTAATTTTATTTAGCTTGAAGTATCTGGTAAACATAAAGAGAAAAAGGGCTCTGTAGTTGGACAGGCCTTATCTCAGTATCTTTATTTACATTTTCAAAGAACACTGACGCAATAGAGCTACCAAAAGAACTGCTTTCCATCAGCCTGGGAACAGAAACAAATTACTCTTTAATAGTGTTGTGTGAAAACTATGGCAAATGTTATGTAAAACTGTGCAAACAAAATGTTTGTGTTCTAGTTCCAGGTCATTTAGTGGGCAAAAAAAGAGACATTTTGTGTGAAATAGCCGTGTAATGGTTTGCTATTATATAAGGAAAGGAACTGCTAGATCAAACTAATGGTGACATGCCCAGAACCAGATGCTTCAAAGGAAAGTGCTAGACATCCCAGCATGGATAATTATGAAACAGTCTGACCATGGGGAAATTTCTGCATAAATGACTTTAGTCCTAAAATCCTATGTCTTTATATTTCTTCTGAAAAGGTTTTACTCTGATTTCCCAGAGATACAAGGCTTATGCAACCAGTACTCTGTCTGGCTGCGCAAATCTCCGACTCTCTCCCCCTCTGTCCATCCACTCTTCCCCCTTCGGTGACCACTGAAATGCCCAACCTCCACCAGACTGAGCAGAGAAGAGATTTCACAAACAGTTAATGGTTTCATGAATACAGGTTTTGTGAATATAGGCTGCCCCATAGCGAGGAGAGCCAGGCAATTGAGCCAGCCCAGGGTGAACATGCACCTCATTAGAAACCAGAGAAACCATGTGGGAGAGAATCTTATATGTGCTCCAACTGTGGGAAAAGCTTCAGCTGTGGCTTGCCAACATGAGATGCAAATCCGAGGTAACCACTGGCATTAATGGCACTACCTCTTTTTCCTATTGATTATAACTTTTGGTATCCTCAGAACCTCATATAAATGTTTAATTCTTTGTGACTGAACACATTCTTAGCTTTAACAACATCCAGGGGCAATGAGTGCTAGTTAACTAATGTGCAGATAGGACATTTCTTTTTGGTACCTGATATCTACAGATTATGTTGTAACTCTTCCCATAAAGCAGATGGGTTTAATTAGTGCCTGATGCTCTTTATGGGCCAGCAGGCTAATTTGTAAATTGATTATAAATAGGTTGAAAAGAGTCTCTCTTCTCTTGGGAACTCTAGAATTAATTGTTTCAAGGTGTTGAAACCCTGCCTCTTTGCTAGGCTGGGCTGCTTGACCCTTCATTGGGTCAAAGCTGTTATGGAAGACATATGTCTTCCCTTTTCTCAGATTAGGTAATGGTCATCCCAGCGCACTCATCCTTTTCATGCTGGGCTGCTGCAGAGTCATGGGTATGGAGGTGCTGAGTATCTTCAAAGCTTGGCCATCTTCTCAAAGGACCTGGGCTGCTGTGAGCCACACTGTGCCAACTCATTCCCCTTCCACTGCCAAATGCAACCTCTTGTACTACTTCTTCATAACCTTCATAGCAACATGAGTTAAATGAAGCCTCCTAGGAGATCTGTGGTAGAGTCCTTGCTACAGTGGTTGCATCAGCCTGGATAATGTTTACATATCATAATAAAAGTTACTATAGAAAATACCAAGGCAGAATGATGGGTCCCTGAAGATAGCAGGAGATATCACAGAATCACAGAATCGCTGAGGTTGGAAGGGACCTCTGGAGATCATCTAGTCCAACCCCCCTGCTCAAGCATGGTCACCTAGAGCACATTGCACAGGATTACATCCAGGCATGTTTTGAATATCTCCAGAGAAGGAGACTCCACCACCTCTCTGGGCAACCTGTTCCAGTGCTCTGTCACCCTCACAGTGAAAAAGTTTTTCCTCATGTTCAGATGGAATTGTCTGTGTTTCAGTTTGTGCCCATTGCCTCGCGTCCTGTCGCTCGGCACCACTGAAAAGAGTCTGGCCCCATCCTCTCGACACCCTCCCTTCAGATACTTGTACACGTTGGTAAGATCTCCTCTCAGCCTTCTCTTCTCCAGGCTAAACAGGCCAAGCTCTCTCAGTCTTTCCTCATAAGAGAGATGCTCCAGTCCCCTAATCATCTTGGTAGCCCTTCGCTGGACTTGTTCCAGTAGTGCCACATCCCTCTTGTACTGGGGAGCCCAGAACTGGACGCAGTACTCCAGATGTGGCCTCAGCAGGGCTGAGTAGAGGGGGAGGATCACCTCCCTCGACCTGCTGGCAACACTCTTCCTGATGCACCCCAGCATACCATTGGCCTTCTTGGCCACAAGGGCACATTGCTGCCTCATGCTTGACTTGGTGTCCACCAGCACTCCCAGGTCCTTCTCGGCAGAGCTGCTTTCCAGCAGGTCAACCCCCAACCTGTACTGGTGCATGGGGTTATTCCTCCCTAGGTGCAGGACCCTGCACTTGCCTTTGTTGAACTTCATGAGGTTCCTCTCCGCCCACCTCTCCAGCCTGTCCAGGTCTCTCTGAATGGCAGCACAGCCCTCTGGCGTATTGGCCACTCCTCCCAGTTTTGTATCGTCAGCAAACTTGCTGAGGGTGCACTCTATCCCTTCATCTAGGTCATTGATGAAGAAGTTGAACAAGACTGGACCCAGTACTGACCCCTGGGGGACACCGCTAGCTACAGGCCTCCAACTAGACTCTGTGCTGCTGATCACAACCCTCTGAGCTCTGCCATTCAGCCAGTTCTCAATCCACCTCACTGTCCACTCATCTAACCCACACTTCCTGAGCTTGTCTATGAGGATGCTATGGGAGACAGTGTCAAAAGCCTTGCTGAAGTCTAGGTAGACAACATCCACTGCTCTCCCCTCATCTACCCAGGCAGTCATTCCATCATAGAAGGCTATCAGATTGGTTAGGCATGATTTCCCCTTGGTGAAGCCATGCTGACTACTCCTGATCACCTTCTTGTCCTCCACATGCTTGGAGATAGCCTCCAGGATGAGCTGCTCCATCACCTTTCCAGGGATGCAGGTGAGGCTGACTGGCCTGTAGTTCCCTGGGTCCTCCTTCTTGCCCTTTTTGAAGACTGGGGTGACGCTGGCTTTCTTCCAGTCTTCAGGCACCTCTCCTGTCCTCCATGACCTTTCAAAGATGATGCAGAGTGGCTTAGCATTCATATGTGAATGAGTATCCCATAAAATTAGCTGCTGGTATAACATAGCTAATGGGGAAATTTATTCATAGAATTTATTCATAGATGTTTTGGCAAATTCTCAGTGCTGTCTCATTTCAATTGCAAATGCACACCTCTCTACTTTTCATTAACATTTGTGATAAGAAAGTATCGTTCCTAGGAACAGTATTGGGAAGGCACTTTGACACACCCAGCTGTGCCTTGCTTGCTCCTTAAACAAAATAAGTAAAATAAAATTAATGTATATTTCATTTGGAAGCACAAATGATTTATAAGTTGAATCAACCTGTCAGGGATGTTCAGGGCTGGCATACAATATGTCATGTCTCAGACGGTGGATTACAGAGTTCGAGTGCTTAACTGCAAACCTCAAATATGTAGGAAACCATAGTTCTGAAGTCTGTTTACACAAGACGTTAATTGAACAAGTTTAGAAACTTACTCTGGATACATTTCTCCTCCTGATATGCTGAGCCATGTGTTTATTCTGTTTTATGGAGATGTGGCTTTTATTCACACCAAAGTGAAGTGCTGACATGACATGGTGGCCTCAGAGGAGAGGAGACCCTGGCAAGTCCAAAGGGACAGAGCTCCCAAGGGACACGGATCCTGCTGGGGCTGCAGGGCTGCCCTTTGAGGGGCTGACGAGAGAGACCTGGACAGGTTTCATTTACATGTGGGGAGCATGTTGGGGCATTTCTATTAAAAATGGGTAGGTGTGGGGAAACTGTGCTGTTTAACGGGAAATCATGGGCAACCCACTGCTGCTCACCGTGTGTGATCAGTGCCTTAACACATGCTTGAGGGTGGAGGAAGCCCATGCAGAGGTGCTTCTGAGGTCTCTTTTCCTCCTCCTTCCCTCTCAGCAGACCCTTGTGCTTTGCGGCACCGTGGGGAGGGATGACATGGCAGACGAGGTGCTGAGGAGACCCTGAACCATGGCCAGGATGGGGGGTGGGAAGGGCACACCTGGCCATGGTGAATGGTGAAGGCACTCAGTAGAGACCATCGGGAGCTCATGCATTTAACAGGAATGACTAAGAGCAAACCCAGCTAGTCGGCTAATAGGCAGTGAACCCATGTTGCGGTGACAGAGGTTGCGGCTTGTGGCAATCCCACCTCGGCGTGCAGGGAAGCCGCAGGGTGGGAGCCGCGGCCAGGCAGCTACAGCCCTGTTTGCTGCCTGCTGGTGCCGCTCAACCAAATTACAGTGGTCCTCCTTGTAGGGGAAAGCTCCGGAAACAAAATTCCTTTTCTTTTCCTCTCTTTTCTTTGAGTGTCTTCACAATAGAAAGAAAACCTAGCTTTCAGAGCCATAATCATCTTAAAATTAAGAGGCTAAATATTTCTCTCTGAGATCCCTGAACCCTGAAACCAACAGAGCTGTTCCTATTGCTTTCTTTCTGGAATGAGGTTCTGGGGAATTTGGCCCGATTTTTGTGAAGTGGCAATGCCTTATGTGTTTTTGACAGGACCACATATTACAATGTAATACCGTGCTGTTGCAGTCTCTCTGCCCAGCCCTATCAGTGCATTATTTTCTATACCTTTTCTTTGAACTGTAGACATTTATGTGTGTGTATACATTATACTTTATGTTCCTGTCTTCTCTTCCATGTCTAACACACATCCTTAAACCCCATTTCCACACTCCCACGTAATCTACTAGAATGATGATTTTTTGGCATTTGAAAGTGGTGTCAACAAGGATCAGATGCTGCCATTGTTTATGAAAGAGCTAGGTTTCCTTTTGCCAGCTGTGGTATGTGCCGGTAAAAAAATCCAGCAGTGTGGACATTACAGTGGAGTTCTTATATTTAGCAGGTGAAAAGTCAATACTCAACCTGTAATGAGATTTGCTCATGGAAAACCCCTTTGAGTTGTTTTTTAGCAACAGCGTATTGAAACTCTTAGAAAGCTGCTGGCCGCGCGGGACTTCTGACTTGAATTGTGCAGTGTGTGAGGACGAGTTTGAAGGCTGTGTGGTGTTAATAGCAACTCCCACTTTGCCTCAGGTGTTGAGTTGAAGCACATGGGTCCTGGTTATTTTAGGAAAACATGAGCTCACGTTCCAGGCAGCTCGCTCCCCAGCTAAAAATGCCGTGCATTAGGCGTCTTCCTTGTGCAAAAGGCTAGGACGGGGTATTGCCCCGCGTCCACTCGGAGGAATGTGCATGTGCTGGGATTTCTGCTGAACTGGTTTGGAGGAGCTGGGGCAGAGAGGAGACATGGGAGGTTGTGCTGGGGAGGACTGGCAGGCGTTGGTGCTCCTGCCCCCTCCGAAAGTGGCACGTGCTGCCTTGTGGTGACACAAAATGCCTGGTAGGGACCTGCCCACACCAGCAGCCTCACCAGCAAACTGGGTGTAGAACGGGCAGATTTGGGGAATATGGAAAGGCCAGTGAGGTTGCATATGGAAATGCAAGAACGAGTGAGGGCTAAGAAAGAGATGTTTTCTGTGTCAGACGGAGATGAGGTAGAGAGGAGACAGCGGAGAAGTGAGATCATGGAGTGAAGTCCGAGGAGTGGAATCTATTAGAATATCAAAAGCAGTGAATTAAATCATGCTATACAAAGGTTAAGGCAGTTCCTAAAAAAAAAACAATAAAAAAAATCCACACAAGTGTTGAAGGAATAAGTCAATTTAATAGACCTGAAAACCAGCTGTCTCACAGGGACATGGCCTCGGCGTAATAGACATCAGTGGGGAGAGAGGCGGCCGCTGTGGGGCGGATGGTCCCATGCCACGGAGCCGAGCGCCAGCATAGCCGCCTGCCGGCCTTGAAGACGAGCCCTGGGTTGTGTCCCAGTCGGTGCTGGCAGCTGAGAGAAAGGAAGCCCCCAGGCACGGGGCCACCGGAGACACGGTCTGGTGCACCCCAGTGCCTTTCCCCGAGGGCCTCTATCCCCTTCCTTCCTCTGATGGTCGGAGTAACACCCACAGTGTCACTGAAGCAAAAGTCTTGAAATAATGCATATTTATAGCTTTTATCAAAGATTTTATCATATGAGAGTGTAAGAGCTTTAATGGGGTAAGTGGATCTGGGAACAGTTTTTCTGCTGAGAAATACATGTAAAGGCAGTGCTGGGAGCAACCAAGAAATTTAGTTTCATAGACAGAGTTGATCCAAATGAGCAAAAATAAGTGCGTTAGAAAAGACACAGTATTTCATTTAGGTATCTTCTGTTGAAACACCACAATATTTTGCTTGGAGAGCTTTCAGGGCCTGGGTACTCCTCATTTAAATTATCTAGAAAAATAAAACATGAAAAGGGTGAGGAAAAAAAAAGAGAAAAAACAGGCTGAGCAGAGAGTCTTGTTTGATACAAGGAGGTGGAGAGGAAAAGGGGTTGTTTCAGCTGCTCAGTGATTCCTTCAGTTTTGCTCCTGAATTGCTCCAGTGGCGCAATGGGGTCTTAAATCTTGCCAGGAAAAGATGCAGAGAAACCCCTCAGGTGGCCTCACGCCATGGGCATTGCTTAAGTGAGGCTACAGTTATGTCTAGACCGGGAACAGCTCTCTGTATGGGGCAAAAGCATGTGGAAAGGTCCAGTGCAGCCTGTGAGAGTTCTCTTCTCTGTTTCCATTTTGTGGTCCCTCTAATAATCTTTCAGAGGAACCTTATAAACCTCTAAGTAGTGTTTTTTTTTAAAAAAAAACACTGCTGTTACAGTAATAGTTTAATGCTGCCTCCTTTGTTATGTGTTAATGGTGCTCTCCTCTTAAGTTTACTGATAAAAGAAACTTAAACCTCAATGTGAAAACCCTTGTAAAATTACAAATCAAACACATTCATGCTGTTGGTCCCGGCGTGAAAGACACTGGGGCAGCTCTGTGTCGGGGATTAGCAATCAGGATTTAATCCAGGAGTTTACATCAGCCGCACACCTGCCTCTATGCATCCGAGGTCACCTGCTAAAGGTATTAGGGAAATCTGTAAAGGAATATTTTATACAATGAAAAGAATCTCTTGAATTAGAAAAGGAGAGAAAAGAAGAGGAAACTTTATACAAATTAGGGATAATAGAGAATATTAAATATGGAAACTGGATAGAATGATTTGTAATCTGTATCATGCCTCAGTCACCTCTTTAACATATTTTTTGAATCAACCTGTGGAATTTATTCGTAGGGAATATTTTCCCTGCAAATGAACTCTCCAGGATTGTTCAAAGGTCTATGGAAAATTCTCCCTTCAGTAACACACTCCAGTTCTATATTTTGCCATAAATAAAACATGGATAGATGTACATGAATGTTTTTCCCCAAATTGGCCAGAGTGCCACCATACATACTCTGCATGCAGCCCAGTCCTCCAAGCACTAGGCTATTGCTATCTTTGTAAGGGAGTGATGAGTATATGTAGATAACCATAGAGTTAGGGCATTTTTGGAGAAAGCTGTGGCTTAGATGACGTACTGAGAAGCCTCCTGGCTTTATTTCCTATATTTTTTTATGAGGAATTACTTATTGGGGAAATAAATGAAATAAAAACCATAAGTGAATTGGAAGTGTAGACTGATTTCTGGAGAAAAGTGCAGTGGAAAAGGCAAGAAGGCTGGATTAAGGCAGACCTAGAAAAATATAAAAATTAAGCCAGCTACTTTTTTCCTATTGCCAGAAAGGTTTTGCTTTTATAGATGGAAAGAGTGAGGGTCCCCATAACCTCAATGAGTCGTGAAGAGGTGGTTGTACATCTCACCTAATATTGTCTTTATGTGCTTTTGTGCAAAAACAAGGACTGTCCCCAGTGAGCCCCGTGAAGCTCAGTTCCTGCTGAGTCACTGAGTACTCTCAGAAAAGATGACAACCTAAGATAGCTTTTTAAGACTGTGTCCCATATTCAGGTATCTTGCAGTGGGGCTCCTTGGTGCATTTCCATATGGTGCCCTCCTGGGAGTGGATGTACTGTGGGTGTCCTCTGCTTTTTATTCAGGGGTGGGAGACTGGTTCTGAGCCCTCCTCATTCCCAGCATTCCAGCTGATCTTCCAGACCCTCCGGAAAGCTAAAAATACATGTGCTATTGTTGGTGTTCTGGGATGATGGGACCTGGGTGCAGTATTACACCTTTCTTTGTGCACCCTGCAGATGTCGCAGCAACTGGCCATGGGCAGGGGCAGGGCTGGCTCTACGGCGGGTGCTACCAGCCACCGCCTTGCCTGTGAGCCAAAGGCAGCCAGCCGCTCGGAGTTGTCTTGAGGGCCAAATTCGAGCCACTGGTTGTCATTCAAGTCGTGCTGGAGAAGTTAGTGTGGGTGCCACAGGCACGTTGCCACACTGAGATGGAAAGGGTGTGCTGAGCTGGACCATGAAATGAGCTGCCAGAAGCAGATATCCCTTCCTATGTGCCTTGTGCATGTCTTAGGGTGGCAGAAGAAAGTCAAAAACTTTCCAGATTGGGATACAAAATTCAAAAAATGAGATTTTTCATGGTGGGCGAAAGGTGAAAAAAGTCATCTTAGGAAGCCTCAGAGAGATCTTTATTTTTATTGCCCATGATCCCAGGAAAAATGTAGGACCCTTGTCCCAGCCCATCCAGTTGCCACCACAGGGTATAGCAGGACTGACAGGTTTCCATGGGGAGGGTTAGATTCTGTTAAGGTCGCACTTCCACACGGAAAACGTTTCCTGTTGGAACATTTTTGGCTAATTTTCAATATGTCTGTGAAATGCTGTGATGGCAATGCTGTAGTTGCTTCACCCATGAAAACCGCAGAGGCTCTGAAGGGGTTGGATGGGGCTTCAAAACACAGCCCTTACCTCCCAGTGATGACACTGGATGTGAACTGTTCTGTCTGCAGCTCTGGCCACCCCCGAAACTCCGCAGCCACGAAAGTCTCAGAGGCTGCTGGTACAGGGCCAAACGCAGTGGTGGCTGGTTGCCTGCATGCTTGACGCTCACTCCCTATGGGAAAGCCTGCTGTATTACGACTTTCAGCCATATTTTAATCCAATTGATGGAGCAGCTGGAGATGCTGATGGGATTAGAGCTCAGCATGGTGACGAAGCACTCGAGACACCCTTGTGCCAATCTCTGCAGCGCGCTGATGGGGGACGGCATCCCTGATTGCTGCTGATTTACGAGCCTGAAGAGCAGCACTTTTGAGGTGGCGCATTTCCTCCAACACATGCGGCAACCTAGGCATATCTCACAGCCCAGAGCCAGCAGTGAGCTTTGTTTGACCGGAAAAGACCCATCTTTCTACTGTGCACAGCATCCTGTCTCGTGCATTTGGCCATCGGCACATGGGATGCACAGAGGCACCAGCAGAAAGGTCACCTTGCTACCTTGCGCTTGGCAGCAGAGACCCACTTCCCGCAAGGTGCCTGCTTGCACTTGCTGGGCAGCTGGTCTGCAAGGTTGTCGTTTCTCTTCACATATCAGATGACAACCAAAGTAATTGCTCTTGGGACCGCCAGCTCAGTGGGGATTAGGAGCTCAGGTCCGTAGCTGGTATAAATCATCTGGTGTTCACTGACAGCCCTGGAACAAGGTGGATTTGCACCAGCTATGAATTTGATCCATTACACTTAAATAGACTTCTTTTTTCTCCTAAGTAAAAGGAGGAAAATTGAGGTAAGCCATTTCTACAGCTTCTGATGTCGGTTGTTTACACGAGCTTCATCTCTAAATGCTCCCACCCCAAGTGCTTGGCACTATTAATAGAGTAAATTGCAAGTAAATGCGAGAGTCACCCGAACTGTTGTCACAAGGACAGTGAGTGCTGCCTCTTGAGCGAGCCTAGGATTTCAAGCCTTGAAAGAACAGCTTGACACCCTGTGACCTGCCTTGTAATGTTCCTAATCCATCTCTTTACAAACACGCGTTCCCGAGCGGGGGGAAGGGGTGGAGGAGGGAGGACAGTGCACGCAGCAAGGAGGATCGCAGAGCCTCTGGCTGCCTTTGTGGGAAGCAGACGAAGGTGCTCACGGGCTAAGTGGATTAAGCCTGGGGAACGTCAGTTTGAAAATAGGAGCTGCAGCCTGACATAAGATCTCAGGAAGTGAAATTATGCACTAGTGCGTGGTGCCCAAGGAACAAGTGAGGGAGAGCCCAATCCCGCCTTCATTTCCTACCCTCACTTCCAGCCACAGAAAGCCGTTTCAGGGGCTTCCAGCCCTGCCTGATGCCAAACCCTCCTCCAGGACAAGGACAAAACCTGGCGTTAAAAATAAGATTTTGAAAAATTAATAAAAAATAAAAATAAGCATTCAAATAAGACAGAGATAAAAACAGGAGTCAGAAGAAAGAGTAAACGGTAAGAATTAGCACTGCCTCCTTGTATCCCCCAAAACTTCTTTATTTCCTCTTTGCTTGACACAGCAACTATGTTCTTCAGGGCAGAGGCTGTCTTTACCTTGTATCCTGTGCACTGAAAGAACATCTCCAGGGCATTGCTAATCACAGCAATACCCAAGCCAATGACAATTCCCACTTGCGTTTAAGAGCTGACATTTTCTGACTGTTTTTGTTTTTTGCACTTCACCCCAAATTTTTTATTTGCATACACCAGTGTCAAACCTGTCTTATACAAATAGTCACTCATTGTAATCTGAAACGTGTTGATTTTATGTTTGCTAACTCAAAAGAGGCTGAATGGACTTTTGACAAAATATTTTAGAATGATTACTTTTTGACCCGATATTAATGGTCCTAATAATTTTTGGTTCAAAGATAGTAAATAAGGAAGACGTGCAAAAGAAAGTGCAATGTGAGAAGCAGTGAGTCTTTCAAACTCTAAATATCATTATAATAATAAAAATATCTTTCTTTGTATTTATTTCTGGACTTAAGTATGTGAAAGAAATGCTGTTGATCTTCAGGTGTGTAGGATCTGTATTATCAAATGGTAGCTACAATCTCGTAAGTGGATTTTGACCTACAGAAAAATTTAGCTTTTTCTTTTCCTTCTAATACTGCAGGAGTTAACAGCTTAGAGGAGGGAAACAGGTCTGAAAGTCTCCAGGAAGATAATACTTGGGAAGACAGGTTTAAGCTAAACAAGAAAGCAGATTTCATCAGCCTTCTTGGAAACAAACTGACCAAAGACTCGTGATCCGTTTCTAAATTTGGCCTTTGCATTTTCCATGTAGAGGAAGTGATGAAAACAGTAGCAGTAATCCCTGGCGAATTCGGACACGCACATCAGGGGCTGAATGGCTTTGTTATTAGAGGTCCAAGCTAAGTTGGGTGTTGTAAATATGACTCATGACAAGTTTAATTAAGACAACAAACATGGGAAATATAGTAGAAGGTCACGCATTCTTTCTGCACAGTTTTGGCAAATGAACACTCTTCTGAAAGATTTGAATCCGTCACAATGGTGCAAATATAAATACGGTTTTCATATTGGTTTCCCAAAATGATTCTTACCAATTTTGGATGGTGCTAAAATAGTCTGAATAGAGAGAAACTGACCTAACTCATGAGCACATTAACTTGTGGCAAGCCAAACTGTACTGATGAAAATAAAAGATGTAGTGAGAATATGATAAAACTCCTGCAGTTGATTTAGTCCTGCCCCAACAATGACAAATTTACTCCTGGATGAATCAGACTATAAATGTATCATAAAATTAAATATTCACCTGTCAATGCAGAACCTGCTTGTTTCTCAGACTTTCAAATGTACAGCCTGTACGTTTTGTGGGGGAATGAGCACGATCGCTCTTGGTGCAGTTTGCTCCAGACTCATTACCTGAGCTTCACCTCTCTGTGGATGTTGTGCCTAGCCTTAGATTTTGGTTCGGACAAGCTTCTTCATAAGGCAGCTGCTATGGTGAGCAAAATGGTCCTCACAAGGTCCAGGTGATACTGGTTGGCACAACGTTCTTGAAGAGATGGTAACGAGACTGCCTCAGTGCAGTGGAAAAGAAATTCAGGCAGTGGGTGTTGACTTAACATTTTGTAATTTTCTTAATAACCATTCATTGGTCGGCAGATAATGATGGAGAAAAGGCCTAAAAACTACTAATCTCTTTCCTAAGTAAAACCAAGCCTTCTGAAGTAACCGATTTTTGTAACTAAAATTCCTCCAAGCCCAAGTTCAATATAATTTGCTTTTTCAAAAACTGGTATTTTTACAATTTTGTTTTGAATGGATTCAACATAAAGGAGAATAGAGGTCCATGAGAGGAGAGGAGGAGAGATCTTCACTTTTTCTCTGGTGAAGTATATTGAAACTCCTTGGAATTGTGATTTATTACTTCTTGAGGAAAATAAAACAAGAAGGATGATGATTTTAAAGTTTACCAAAATTGTCAAAAGCTCTAAATTGTTATTAAGAAATTTCATTGGAGATTATTAAGATAGTTTATGGAGGAACTTCTGGGAGGTTCACACACATCTGGCAATCTCAGTGACACAAACTCGCAGCATTGTGCTGAACGCCCTACATGTAACATGGTACGATATGCTCAGGATGAGCTCCATTTCCTTTAACATTGACCACCTAAAAGTTAAGCATCCCATTAAGCTGGTCATCTGGGTTACCCCTATAGCCAGCTGTGAAAGACAGACAGGAATCTCCAAAAGGAATTCGTCCATCAGAAGACACAAGCCTGCAATGGATGGGACAGCTCCATCTGTGCATATTTCTCTCCAGCGAAGACAGACGAGGGAGCCTTGATGATCAGCTAAGACTGGTGACCTAACTTTTAGATGGCTAAAATTAAATTAAATGAATCCCAGCCTCAGAGACAAGAATACTTTTACCAAAACACTTCTTCCCATGCAGTTCTTGAAAAAACAGTCTTCTTCAAGACTTTAGACAAGTTTATACAAAATATTTGAAAAATCTGTTATCAGATAAAATCCTCTTGAGTGTTTTGAAGTCCAAGAAGACTAGATTTGTACCAGTGTGGAAAAAAACCTAGCATGTGAAATTGATTAGCTATGAGGAAGCTTTTCAAATTTTAAGATTTCTAGGCTAGCACTGCCTCTTGATTTTCCCTAGAACTTGCGCTCTTAACTCCTTCAGAAGCATTTGTAAATTCTCTGTGCAAATTAGAAAGAAATATTAAATATGTATTCATTTTCTTATCTCAGCTGAGGGAAATGTAACCAGGGAAGTGATTTTTTTTTTTCTGAAGAGAGTTTAAGTTATAGGACTTGCAGAGTTGAACCCAGGATTCAAAAGAATTTAAAAATGCATCTGGATGGAGATTTCCAAGGTCAAAAATAATGCCAGTTAGCCACCCTGTTGCTGCAAGTGCTTCTGAAATCTACCCCTTAGTTTTTACCCTTTCTCATTTCCTTTGATTCAAAGCAGCAAAACAGCAAGCAATTGTAATTTCAGGTTGTCTGCTGGCCTCTGTAGTTAAAGCATCCCATTTCACATAAATCTGTGTGTACTTGATAGTTTTTCATGACATACTGTCTATAGTGTATATTTTAAATCATCCTGGTTACATGTATAGGAGGATTTATCAGAGAATTCTTCATGAAATTGCAGCACCATGTTATTTAATTTAAGCATCTTACTAATAATTATGAAGCAAAATCAGTCTGTTTTTCACTTGAAGAGATTTTGTCACGCAAACCTGGCATTTGCGTCAAGTGTGTTTACAGACCAGAAAAGTGTGCCCCTGGCCAGTGTGAATTTCTGGAGAAACTAATGATCAGTGGTTTTACCTGCAGATTCCTCAAAAGCCTCTGTGCTCTATTTTTCAGGGAAGATTTTGGCAAGCTCAGTTATTTAGAGGGACAGAAGAGCATTGAAAATATGGAAAATGAATCCCTACTCCACTGTGCAAAGCTCTAATAAAATGCGTAAAGAATACAAAAAACAGCTGTGGAGAAAGACTCTTGCATCCACTACCAGCATAGGCCGTCTTATTGTTACAGAGACTACTCCCAGCCATTGCAAAATGACAATATGTTGCAGTAATATCCCCCAGTCACCTCTGTCACAAGCTGTCGTGTTTGGGAATGCACCAGTGGAATTAAATCACACTCTAAAGCAGATCAACGACAGAACAGCTGCAGCTCTGTGTGGGTACCTTGGCTGAATTGGTGAAAGCAATTGGTGAAGTATTTGTGTCACCTCTATGTACCTTGTTTTCTGCGGGGACAGTGACGGCAGCTGCTGCATCACCCAGTGCCAAAGGAGAGGGTCTCCAGCCAGGCTCTTGCTTCCTGGGTTCATCATGTTAACGACAAATATTTTGGAAAGAAAGAAGAATTTTGGACCTGGTCCAGTCTGTCAAAGGCCCAGTTCTCTTGCTGGCTTCAGTTACGTTAAAGTGAACTCAGCATCTTACAGGATCATGTCCAAGTAGTCTGGCTGGCTCAAGTAAAC
This sequence comes from Apteryx mantelli, assembly GCF_036417845.1. NCBI lineage: Eukaryota > Metazoa > Chordata > Aves > Apterygiformes > Apterygidae > Apteryx > Apteryx mantelli. The sequence continues at coordinate 34,675,475 of NC_089978.1, forward strand.
AGATTAGCATTGACTCATTAGTCCAATGGCTATCAACCTGAATGTCATATGAGTTCCTCTCAAAGCTTGCTTAAGATCCAAGAGCTAAAAGGCAGAAGAGCACTGTAGTGAAGTGGGGGGAGTATCATATTTTACTACCAGATTTGAGAAAAATCCCATTCATAGCCCTTCTGGGACCATGCTGGCTTCTGAAGTATATTTTCTCTTGAGAGCTGAACCAAGGATGCAAGTCAGAATGACATGACTTTTGTGAAATCTTCTGCATTTGTGAGGGGCAAAGGGGAGAAATTTGTATAAACACAAAAAATAGTTTAAAAACCAAGGCAAGAATCACAGAATCACAGAATCGCTGAGGTTGGAAGGGACCTCTGGAGATCATCTAGTCCAACCCCCCTGCTCAAGCAGGGTCACCTAGAGCACATTGCACAGGATTACATCCAGGCATGTTTTGAATATCTCCAGAGAAGGAGACTCCACCACCTCTCTGGGCAACCTGTTCCAGTGCTCTGTCACCCTCACAGTGAAAAAGTTTTTCCTCATGTTCAGATGGAAGTGTCTGTGTTTCAGTTTGTGCCCATTGCCTCGCGTCCTGTCGCTCGGCACCACTGAAAAGAGTCTGGCCCCATCCTCTCGACACCCTCCCTTCAGATACTTGTACACGTTGGTAAGATCTCCTCTCAGCCTTCTCTTCTCCAGGCTAAACAGGCCAAGCTCTCTCAGCCTTTCCTCATAAGAGAGATGCTCCAGTCCCCTAATCATCTTGGTAGCCCTTCGCTGGACTTGTTCCAGTAGTGCCACATCCCTCTTGTACTGGGGAGCCCAGAACTGGACGCAGTACTCCAGATGTGGCCTCAGCAGGGCTGAGTAGAGGGGGAGGATCACCTCCCTCGACCTGCTGGCAACACTCTTCCTGATGCACCCCAGCATACCATTGGCTTTCTTGGCCACAAGGGCACATTGCTGCCTCATGCTTAACTTGGTGTCCACCAGCACTCCCAGGTCCTTCTCGGCAGAGCTGCTTTCCAGCAGGTCAACCCCCAACCTGTACTGGTGCATGGGGTTATTCCTCCCTAGGTGCAGGACCCTGCACTTGCCTTTGTTGAACTTCATGAGGTTCCTCTCCGCCCACCTCTCCAGCCTGTCCAGGTCTCTCTGAATGGCAGCACAGCCCTTTGGCGTATCAGCCACTCCTCCCAGTTTTGTATCGTCAGCAAACTTGCTGAGGGTGCACTCTATCCCTTCATCTAGGTCATTGATGAAGAAGTTGAACAAGACTGGACCCAGTACTGACCCCTGGGGGACACCGCTAGCTACAGGCCTCCAACTAGACTCTGTGCTGCTGATCACAACCCTCTGAGCTCTGCCATTCAGCCAGTTCTCAATCCACCTCACTGTCCACTCATCTAACCCACACTTCCTGAGCTTGTCTATGAGGATGCTATGGGAGACAGTGTCAAAAGCCTTGCTGAAGTCTAGGTAGACAACATCCACTGCTCTCCCCTCATCTACCCAGGCAGTCATTCCATCATAGAAGGCTATCAGATTGGTTAGGCATGATTTCCCCTTGGTGAAGCCATGCTGACTACTCCTGATCACCTTCTTGTCCTCCACATGCTTGGAGATAGCCTCCAGGATGAGCTGCTCCATCACCTTTCCAGGGATGCAGGTGAGGCTGACTGGCCTGTAGTTCCCTGGGTCCTCCTTCTTGCCCTTTTTGAAGACTGGGGTGACACTGGCTTTCTTCCAGTCTTCAGGCACCTCTCCTGTCCTCCATGACCTTTCAAAGATGATGCAGAGTGGCTTAGCAATAACGTCCGCCAGCTCCCTCAGCACTCGTGGGTGCATCCCATCAGGGCCCATGGATTTGTGGGTGTCAAGTTTGCTTAAATGATCTCTAACACACTCCTCCTCCACCAAGGGAAAGTCTTCCTTCCTCCAGACTTTCTCTCTTGCCTCCAGGATCTGGGGTTCCTGAGGCCTGGCCTGAGCAGTAAAGACTGAAGCAAAGGCAGCATTCAGTAACTCTGCCTTCTCTGCATCCTTCGTCACCAGGGCACCCACCCCATTCAGCAAAGGGCCCACATTTTCCCTAGTCTTCCTCTTGCTGCTGATGTATTTGAAGAAGCCCTTCTTGCTATCCTTGACATCTCTCGCCAGATTTAATTCCAAACGGGCCTTAGCCTTCCTCGTCGCATCCCTGCATACTCTGACAACGTTCCTGTATTCCTCCCAAGTGGCCTGTCCCCCTTTCCACTTTCTGTAGACTTCCTTCTTCTGGTTGAGTTTTGCCAGGAGCTCCTTGCTCATCCATGCAGGTCTCCTGCCTCCTTTGCTTGACTTCCTACTCATAGCACCGCTCTTGAGCCTGGAGGAGGTGATGTTTGAGTATTAGCCAGCTCTCTTGAACACCCCTTCCTTCTAGGGCCCTAACCCATGGGATTCCTCCAAGTAGGTCCCTGAAGAGGCCAAAGTTCGCTCTCCTGAAGTCCAGGGCTGCGATCCTACTTAGTGCCCTGCACAAGTAGAACTGGTTTTCCCTCCTTTTTTTTTATTTTTTAAAATAATTGTGTTTTGTTAGTGTGAGAAGAGTTTTAAGGATAAGAATGAATTTTGGATGATCAGAATAAGCAGGTCTCCATCAAAATGGTAACATCAGCAGCATTTTGTCCGGTTGGTTTGCTGTCCTGTGCATTTTATTCAACAGGTAATTATAATAACTAATGCTGAAAGTATTCTGATGCTCCTATTGAATCAACTCTGGCAAAACTCTTATTTTAAATAAGGAAATTTTACCTGAGTAAGAGCTCAATATAGACTGTAAAATCTGCTCATGAAATCCTCAGCTAAGCCGACAAGCAACCAAAATCCTTCAGACAGACAAGTAAAATAGGATTTCCAACCTCAATAGTTATTCGCATCCTACTAATGAGCTCTGGCATCTGTGGCAGAATTGTTAAAGGAGTATTGATCTGCAAAATTTGGGGTGTAATAGTGATTCACAGACACAGAGAGAACATCGAATCCTCCTCCATTGTTATTTCCCAGCAGTTTGATCAGTTGGGGAATGCTAGAAATGCAGATGGCATTTCCATTTCTCCTGTTCATCCATTAAGTGGTTATTTGATGGTTCCATCTAATCAGTAAGACTGGTTTTCTTTTTATTCTTTTCCTCAAAAGGTTATTAAATGTTGATGTTTGACACAATCATATGTTATAAAGCAAAGGGTTAATGAAGGCTACTACTTAAAAATATCTTCTTACTCCTGACTAAAATGAAAGCAATTTCTTTTCAGATAGTTTTACCTGAAATACATGGTGCTATTAAATATATTTCAATATCAAATATATTTCAATGCAGATTTTTCCTATTTCTTCAAACCCTGCTGGACCCTGCCTCCTCTATTAAGAACGTTACAGTCTGCATCTACAAGCAGGATTGTGATGAGCCATTTTCCAAGAAAAATAGCTAGAATAACAACCATCAACACACTTGTACCAACTTATCCAGTGAGAGTTAGACATGTTATTATAAGCTAATTAGAAAGCTGCGTGAACTGAGTTGATGTTCTCCATACCCTCTGTCAGGGATGGGTATCCTTAATTAGAAAACTGTGCTAATTGACTCTCCTGACTGTCCATGACAGCAGTGTCATTGCCCAGGACCTGGGCAGCAGACACTGGTTTAGCCCTAATGTGAGATAAACCTCAGCGTATTTTTTTTTTTTAACAGGAGGTGTGTGCAGAAGTCATAGCATCCTAACCACACATCATGGCTTTTCTAAGGCACTGTCTGCCTTGTCACAGGAGTCTTCCCCAGGCTTCAGCAGTGAATGAAGCAGGACATGTCAACGTCCCCTGATGAGGGTTGCTTTCATCTGGAAGGTGCAGGCATAGGGACTAAGTCTTTGGGTCTCCAGGCCTAGGCTCAACACGCTACACATTCAGTCATGGCAGGGAGCCATCCACCAGCTAGCCATGTCAGATCTGTGGTTTCTACCTGACCCCTCAGGGCTTTTTCTTAGACTTCTGCCCCCAAATCTTCTCTCCATCTCTCTGGTACAGGCATCTCCAGGCTGGAATCCACACAGGGGCTGGCCCCAGTAAGCCTCCACCTTATCTGTTCCTAATCAATATCTCCCAAGCATGTCATCTGCAATGCAGCAGGTATCATGCCTGGCCAGTAACTGCCACGTCAGAAGGGTGCAGTCCTTCCATAGATGTTGGGACATGTCTGACAACCCTGCTTAGATGTTTCAGAACAAAAATAAGTTGTGTCGTCCTCAGAGAAAATCACTGCTGAGGAGGTCCTATACCTTTATAGTCTGGAGCAGGAGACTGGGGGGCGGCAAGCTTTTCACACACCAGACCTCACTGCCTCCTTTGGGAGACCTACTCAAATTTTGCCAAGTGATAAACATACATAAAAAATCCATCCTTACATGTTTCATGGAGACTTACTCCAGATCAGGGTTTGAACAGTAAGCATTAAAAATGTAGCACGAGACCACATGCTGACAAAGAAAACAAAATATTGAATAGCTGTTCATTAATCAAGTGCTGGGAACAGAGTTAGAGAGGGGTACAGCAGTATAAAATAGCATGCTGTCCTTACAATTAAAGGCTGTTTCAGGATGCATATGTACAGAGGGAGGTGGGGGAGTGAAGTAATATTACAGAAGCAACCGTAGTTTGTGCATTCCTTAGTTTTGTAGTGCTTGGCCTGATAATTTTGGTGCTGTTCTGTGAGCACAAGGGTTTTTCCTGTTGTATAGAGTGGTTTGCTGCCTTTCAGGTCCCTGTATTTCTCTGGCTTTATATGATGTGGAATATTTATGACTACCTTATACTGCAATGATGTGATCACAGAGCTCTTTTCAGCTCTGTGGAAGAAATGAAAGGTTATGCTCACTGTGAACAGTTGCTAAGAAAGAAAGCAAGCCTATTTTAAGTTGTTCCACAGAAGCACATGCTGGCTTGATTGGTTATTGATTCCAGTTTCATTATGGAGAAAGTGCATTTTTAGCCACAGACATGTGCAGCCACATGTTGAGCAGCGTGTGCAAAAAAATGCATCAGCTGTAAGGCTCTACTCTGGGCTGTGTTGAGCGTAAGCATCCAAAAGTGCTGAGGACCACATTTCCAACTGTAGCGAATGGCACTAGTCCCTTGAGGAAAGTTTTCTTGGCTTGTTCAGCTATATAGAGCTTTTGGATTCACTTCAATTAGGAGTGAGTTGTGACTTGGATCTTGCAGGCTGTCCCTCTGCTGGTAAATTAAACAAAGCCAAGGACCATTCTGGACACTGGAACATGACTGTCTATACTGCTAAATTATTAGCCTGGTCCTGGGAGTGGTGCAGCCTGTGTGAATTATCGCATTCCCAGGCAATGCCTGGACATGGGCATATGAGATTTGAACAGGACGACACAGGCTGTTCTGTGCAGGATGCCTTTGGTGCCAGGCAACAGACACGGGCATGTTAGTTTGCTAGGAAGGGATGCAGCCATCCTTGCCAGAGAAATGTGGCGAGGTAATGCCTTGCAGATGTACTGATTTCAGTAATATATGTAGAGGAGTAAGCTCATGCATTTCTCCTGAGAAAGTGCAGCAAGAAGAGATGCAGGGGCTGCACAGTTTTGGTTCTACTTTTACCCCAGCTAAGCCAAAATGGAGGTTTTCTGACAATTCACCGTCAGCCAGGGGCATGGAGAAGATGGGCAGGGAGCAGGATGGCTGCTGGGGTACTCTTTCTTTAGAGCTGTGCCCAGGGGCACAGTTTAGTCCTTAATAGAGAACAAATAACAGCAAAGTACCTCCCTGAATAAATGTTTGTAGGAACAGACCCCATGGTCAGACACATCTAAAAAGGACACTTTTTTTCCCTGAAGGAAGCCAGAGTCTGTGAAAATGAACAAAGGAAAGGCTTGGAAACCATTAGCTATTTCCTGAAGGCTTTTCCCATTCCTTCTCATGCAAGTCAATATGTGCTTTGTGTGAATGAGGGTGGGTATTTTTTTCAGAAGTGTTTAAGATATCTTTTTTTCCTTTTGTAGGAAGGTTCCAGACCCCTCAAACTTTCTCCATTTCTTGGTGTGGAAGAACTGCAATGTGGTTATTTGTGCAGGCTGCAAAAGCCATCTACTTGGGTCCATTTTCAGAGGAAACTTGAGGCATGCATCCTGTGACAATGAAAAACCAGGAAGAAACTCTGTCAGTGCCTGACTGGGCTCCTGTTGAAAGGGTTGTTTCTGAAAAGATCACCATTGGTCCTGTGTTGCTAATTGTATATTAGGGACCATGGGTGTAGGTCGCCAAAGCCTGTGTGTGTGCATGTGTTATCACATCTGTCTACCTGTCCAGAGCAGCTGGGTACCTTGAGCAATCCTGTGGGAACTGGCTGACCCATGCTCAAATCTCCATTTGGTCTAATTTAAGGTTAAAAAATTTTAAAGGCCTGTTCCCTGGAGCCTATGCTGGGTACCATCATAGACAATATTCAACCCATAGCCATATCTGTGTTGTAGGGTCCTTTCTTCCTTTAAAAGAGACCAGGGTAGATTGTATATCAGGTATATAATGACATTCAGTACAAGCTGGAATGATTTGCTCACACCATGCTGGTTACCGCAAATAAGGGAATTTGGCTCTTTGGGGTTTTTTTGAGTGTACCATAAGTTTGGTTCCAGGCTCCTTTTTGATACACTTCAAATAATGGGGATGGAATAGGGAGAACAGGAACAAACTTAGTGTTTCAGATTTCTCACCACTTCTTTAATAGAAAATATGTCTCCTAAAGTAAGCCACGACCACATCAAAATCATATCGTCCTATGTCCATTTCTGCTTAATGAGGCATCTTCATGTAGATCAGTTAGCACAAACACTTATTCATTCATCCTTTCACTAACTATTCAATCACAAAAATGTAAATGACATTTAAATGGTGCAGGAGGGGAGACAGACAGGTTAGCTAGGCTTGAGATAGGGCCAGTAATCCCATAGTGTAAAAAGAAGGCTCTCAAACAAACAGTATATGAATTAATTGAGGATGAACTAGAAGATACGCTTTTTGCTAAGCTTAATAACAGCTGAAAGCTTGACCTATTCTTCAGTTTGTCATACCAGCATCAGTTCCAGGCTCTGCCTGTCTCTTCTCCTTTTCTCTCTTTAAATCTCCAGTGTTTAGCCTCTGTGCAGGATTGGGAAGACCCACCACTTGCAGGTCCTCAAAGCCCCGACGCTGACAGCTGGGAGTCCCCAGGTCCCAGGCATGTGGTAGGGGTCTCTCCTGTGACTTTTGCTCCTTCAGGTTGCTCACCCCGCTGTAGGAAGTAGAAAGTAGTGTGGGAGTAGGCTAATGGAGGAGCTAATGGGGCATGAGCACATATCTCAGTTCATCCTGTGGATACGAGAGCTTGTGAGCGTGCTAGCCAGCTGCTTCCGCATCCCAGAGTTAGTCTCTGTCTACAGGGGTCCATTAGGAGAATTTTCATACCATATTTGTTCTTGGGGAAAAGACATCGAAATAACATGACCCCAAACTGAGTAAAAAACCTGAAAACTGCAGAGCAAATTATCACAGGGAAAAGGCACTCTCTGCTCAGTGCCTGCCTGGTAACGATGCTTTCTTGCTGTTCCATTTATTTTAATCTAATGTTTCTCTGCAGGTGACATAAGGCCACAGGCAAAAGCATCTCACAAATATCCGTTGACTCCAGATGTGTCAGGTCACTCTGGATTTCACAGTTGTTATCACTGACTATTATCACCTTGCAGCTTAATGAGACACAACCCAGAGCAGCTTGAAGTTTCAGGTGATGTGTGTGTTTACGATACGTTTTCAAAGGCTGCATCCTGGGCTTGCATGCATCCCGTTGATGTGGATAGGAGTTGAGGGTGCACATCAACCCTGCCAGGTAGAACCTGGAAAGCAATCCTTTTTGCTGCCATCTCTGTAGGGAACACCAGACTGTCAGACTGGAGAGGAGGGGACAGGTGAAAGCTGAGGGCGGTGTCTCTTGTGGACACCATGCTTCTCTAATGCTGTGGTTGGGCCTCTTCCTGTAGGACACAGCAAATGCACTAGGACAACCATACAAAGAGGTATCAGACCTCCACAGCTGAGTCAGAAATAAAGTTTTGATCCTGGAATGGACTTGAACACAGGCACAGGGGACTGGTCCTGTAAGAAAGCTGCCGATGTTGGGAATCTTCTCTGTTTGGCTCTTAGTTTCTGAAACACAATGAGAAAAACAACTACTGTTAATAGTTCAGTGATGGTGTTACTGAATACACACCAGGAAGGTGCTGAAGAGCTGGGTAGTATGAGTGGGGTTCATTACACCGCTCCAGATATCAAGATCCAAGGTTCCTTTTACTGCTGATGGAGAACAAGCTTCATTTGGCTGAATTTATATATAAATGTATATTAGGATGTGATAGCTTTCCCACTGGAGGTACCTCTTTCTGCTTATCATTTATAAAAATAGCCTGGAAGCAACTTGCTCTGACTTGGACATCTTATAGATGTTTAAGTGAGGCCAGATGGTTCTTACCATCCCTGTGGCAAGGAGACTTCCAAAGTGAGTTGCAAATAGGAGCAGTGGATGCTGATCCTCAGTGTGTACTGACTAATCCTCCCATGGAGCTGTCCTTGGCTTTCCAAATTGTAGCATAAGTGCAACTGGCAGCAAGTACATTGTCTGTATTGGAAGCATCATCTCAGCCCTGCTCCAAAAGTGTGGCACAAACATGGACCACACTGTTTCTTTGATACTTTGCATCAGGTTGTTCTGAGCAAAAACTGATGACATCAAGGGATTTGGGCAACTTCTTTGGAGTTTTTTTTCCTGAAGACTGTTGGACAGTTTCAGCACTCCACTAAACTTACTTGCTTCCTCCTCTTGTATACTGAATTGATTTGGCTTCCTTCTCTTTGAATGTGTTCTCTCCCCAACCTGTGCAAGTGTCAGTGCCAGAATACAAGGGTAATAGTGCAGCTCTTTCTTTGTGTGTTTCACAGAATCACAGAATCGCAGAATGGTTGAGGTTGGAAGGGACCTCTGGAGATCATCTAGTCCAACCCCCCTGCTCAAGCATGGTCACCTAGAGCACATTGCACAGGATCGTGTCCAGGTGGGTTTTGAATATCTCCAGAGAAGGAGACTCCACCACCTCTCTGGGCAACCTGTTCCAGTGCTCTGTCACCCTCACAGTGAAAAAGTTTTTCCTCATGTTCAGATGGAATTGTCTGTGCTTCAGTTTGTGCCCATTGCCTCGCGTCCTGTCGCTGAGTACCACTGAAAAGAGTCTGGTCCCATCCTCTCGACACCCTCCCTTCAGATACTTGTACACGTTGATAAGATCTCCTCTCAGCCTTCTCTTCTCCAGGCTAAACAGGCCAAGCTCTCTCAGCCTTTCCTCATAAGAGAGATGCTCCAGTCCCCTAATCATCTTGGTAGCCCTTCGCTGGACTTGTTCCAGTAGTGCCACATCCCTCTTGTACTGGGGAGCCCAGAACTGGACGCAGTACTCCAGATGTGGCCTCAGCAGGGCTGAGTAGAGGGGGAGGATCACCTCCCTCGACCTGCTGGCAACACTCTTCCTGATGCACCCCAGCATACCATTGGCTTTCTTGGCCACAAGGGCACATTGCTGCCTCATGCTTAACTTGGTGTCCACCAGCACTCCCAGGTCCTTCTCGGCAGAGCTGCTTTCCAGCAGGTCAACCCCCAACCTGTACTGGTGCATGGGGTTATTCCTCCCTAGGTGCAGGACCCTGCACTTGCCTTTGTTGAACTTCATGAGGTTCCTCTCCGCCCACCTCTCCAGCCTGTCCAGGTCTCTCTGAATGGCAGCACAGCCCTTTGGCGTATCAGCCACTCCTCCCAGTTTTGTATCGTCAGCAAACTTGCTGAGGGTGCACTCTATCCCTTCATCTAGGTCATTGATGAAGAAGTTGAACAAGACTGGACCCAGTACTGACCCCTGGGGGACACCGCTAGCTACAGGCCTCCAACTAGACTCTGTGCTGCTGATCACAACCCTCTGAGCTCTGCCATTCAGCCAGTTCTCAATCCACCTCACTGTCCACTCATCTAACCCACACTTCCTGAGCTTGTCTATGAGGATGCTATGGGAGACAGTGTCAAAAGCCTTGCTGAAGTCTAGGTAGACAACATCCACTGCTCTCCCCTCATCTACCCAGGCAGTCATTCCATCATAGAAGGCTATCAGATTGGTTAGGCATGATTTCCCCTTGGTGAAGCCATGCTGACTACTCCTGATCACCTTCTTGTCCTCCACATGCTTGGAGATAGCCTCCAGGATGAGCTGCTCCATCACCTTTCCAGGGATGCAGGTGAGGCTGACTGGCCTGTAGTTCCCTGGGTCCTCCTTCTTGCCCTTTTTGAAGACTGGGGTGACACTGGCTTTCTTCCAGTCTTCAGGCACCTCTCCTGTCCTCCATGACCTTTCAAAGATGATGCAGAGTGGCTTAGCAATAACGTCCGCCAGCTCCCTCAGCACTCGTGGGTGCATCCCATCAGGGCCCATGGATTTGTGGGTGTCAAGTTTGCTTAAATGATCTCTAACACACTCCTCCTCCACCAAGGGAAAGTCTTCCTTCCTCCAGACTTTCTCTCTTGCCTCCAGGATCTGGGGTTCCTGAGGCCTGGCCTGAGCAGTAAAGACTGAAGCAAAGGCAGCATTCAGTAACTCTGCCTTCTCTGCATCCTTCGTCACCAGGGCACCCACCCCATTCAGCAAAGGGCCCACATTTTCCCTAGTCTTCCTCTTGCTGCTGATGTATTTGAAGAAGCCCTTCTTGCTATCCTTGACATCTCTCGCCAGATTTAATTCCAAACGGGCCTTAGCCTTCCTCGTCGCATCCCTGCATACTCTGACAACGTTCCTATATTCCTCCCAAGTGGCCTGTCCCCCTTTCCACTTTCTGTAGACTTCCTTCTTCTGGTTGAGTTTTGCCAGGAGCTCCTTGCTCATCCATGCAGGTCTCCTGCCTCCTTTGCTTGACTTCCTACTCATAGCACCGCTCTTGAGCCTGGAGGAGGTGATGTTTGAATATTAGCCAGCTCTCTTGAACACCCCTTCCTTCTAGGGCCCTCACCCATGGGATTCCTCCAAGTAGGTCCCTGAAGAGGCCAAAGTTTGCTCTCCTAAACTCCAGGGTTGCGATCCTACTTAGTGCCCTGCCTCCTCCTCGCAGGATCCTGAACTCCACCATCTCATGGTCACTGCAGCCAAGGCAGCCCCTGACCTTCACATCTTCCACCAGTCCTTCTTTGTTTGTTAGTACAAGGTCCAGCAGCACACCTCTCCTTGTTGGCTCCTCCACCACCTGTGTCAAGAAGTTGTCACCAATGCTCTGCAGGAACCTCTGGGACTCTTTGTGCCTAGCTGTGTTGTCTTTCCAGCAGATATCAGGGTGGTTGAAGTCCCCCATGAGAACCAGGGCCTGGGATCGTGAGGCTACTTCCAGCTGTCTGTGGAAGGCCTCATCGCCTTCCTCTTCCTCATCAGGTGGCCTGTAGTAAACACCCACAACAGGGTCACCCATGCTAGCCTGCCCTTTAAGCCTTACCCATAAGCTCTCGACTCGCTCTTCATCCACCCCTAGGCACAGCTCCATACATTCCAGTTGCTCTCTCACATAAAGAGCAACTCCACCACCTCGCCTTCCTGGCCTGTCTTTCCTAAAAAGCACGTAGCCATCCATGACAGCACTCCAGTCACGCGAGCTATCCCACCATGTCTCTGTAATGGCAATGAGATCATGGCCCTGCGACCGCACACAGATCTCTAGTTCTTCCTGTTTGTTCCCCATGCTGCGTGCTTTGGTGTACAGGCATTTCAGGGAGGTGATCGAGCATGCAGGTTTCCCAGGAGGGATACAAGAGGATCCTCCATAGCCACATCCCATGCACACTTCCCTGGCTGCATTCACCTGCTGGAGGCATCCCGACTTGAGCTGTCTTTTGCCAACTGCCCTGTCACTATAACTCTTCCCTTCCCCCATCCTTCCTAGTTTAAAGCCCTCCTTACCAGGTTGGCCAACCTGTTGGCAAAGACCCACATGCCCCACCTCGTGAGGTGGATCCCATCTCTCGCCATCAGTTGTCGATCTTCAAACAGGGTCCCATGGTCGTAGAAACCAAAACCCTGTTGCCAACACCAGCGGCGCAGCCAGTCGTTAACTTGGAAGGTCCGTCTCCTCCTCCTCTCATCCATCCCCCTCACTGGCAGGATTGAGGAGAAGATGACCTGGGCTCCCAGACCCTTGACCACCATCCCCAGAGCTCTGAAATCCTGCTTGATGGTCTCCAGTTTGCCCTTGGTGTCATTGGCGCCCACATGGAAGAGCAGCAGTGGGTAATAGTCCGAAGAATGGACGAGCCTTGGCAGTCTTTGCATGACATCTCTCACACGAGCCCCTGGCAGGCCACAAACCTCTCTAGACATGAGGTCAGGTCGGCAGATAGGTGCCTCCGTCCCCTGCAGCAGGGAGTCCCCCACAACAATCACCCGCCGCTTCTTCCGGGCGTTCCGGCAAGGCACAGGGTCTGTTGTCCCAGGTACTTCCCGGCAGCCATGCCCATCTCCTCCTCATCCTGGAGGGCACTAAACCTGTTCTTCAGCTTCAGGTCTTCAGGAGGAGTAGGAGCCTTTCTCCTCCCACGAGCAGTGACCAGCTTCCAGCCTTCTTCTACAGTGTTATGATGTACCGTTTCACACGGCACAGAGCCCTCTGGCAACTCCACTGCTGTGGGGGGTTGGGACTCCCAAAGCTGCACAGTCTCCGAGAATACCCTGTCTAGCTCTTGCTCAGCTTCTCGGATGCTGCGCAGCCTACTGACCTCCTCCCATAACTCCCTTACCTGACGACACAGCTCGTCAACAGCAGCACACCTCCTGCAGGAGAGCTGGCTGCCAGCCCAGGCCTCCCGGAGAGGCCCCAAGCACTCCCTGCAGCCTGAGACCTGGAGAGCTGCATCTGCTGTCAGAGGGTCGGTCTGGGTCCCAGCCTCTGACACAGCAACTCCAACAGCTACTGGGGAACGTGCTGTGCGGCCTGTCACAACCATACTTGAGGAAACCTACACCACAGGGAACAGAATCAAAGGTTCCTTCGCGTGCCCTTCTGCGCGAACTGCTGCGCAAACTGCTGCGTCTGTTCACTGCCTCTGGGAGCTGGCATTCATAATACTACACCTCCGTCTTTTCCCTTCTGTGAGAGAGAAAAGCACCGAGTAACTTCTTTGTGAGCTCCCAGCTTTTTGCAGGAGCACACTTCTAACAGGCTGACTCCCAAAGGCAAAGATCCTTCCCAGCTCTCATTGATTTCCATTAGATCTGTGGGCACTCAGCACTTTAGATAATCAAGCCCTAATTTTCTCGTATCCTCCCGCCAAAGCAAGTATTTGCCTGCACCCACTGTGCCCACATTGGAGGAGCTGGCTTCCAAAAATCATCCTGTAATAAGTCTCAACTGTGTGCTGGGGGCTCCTGCAACTTGATCAGGCTTTGCATTCATTTATGGGCTAAGAGAATAGTTGTATTTCAGTCAGACCCTCCATGACCTGAAAGAAAAACAAAGCTGAACATCTCTTCCCAAAGTTACCGATGGGTCCTATTGTACAGTGGTTTTGTCAGCAAGTTATTTAAGATCTTAATCCCTTTCAGCTATTGGGGGGAGTCCAAGACAGGGGTGAGATGGGAAACTGGAGTAATTTTCACTTGGGTTTTCATCTTTTCTTTTCTCTAGTGCTGTAACCTGATAAAGAAGAATGGTGTTTCACAATGTACTATTCCATTCACTGCTGCCTGCTTAAAATGAGGAAGGTGGAGGAGTAAGAAGAAAAGATTCCTTTAAATCCTTAGAGGAGCATTGGTGCCTGTAAGAGCTGTTTAAAGAAGAAGTAAAGCCACTTTAGCTTGTTGATCTATTTCTGCACTGTAATTTATGCTGCCATTCATGCAGTGTCAGAAAGCTATTGTAAACCTTTCTATAAACCCACACTGTAGACTTGAGGGGCTCTAGTCCATGGCTCTAGTATACTGGTGATAGGATAATAGTAGGTTTCACTCTTAAAGGTTTTTTTTTTTGGGGGGGGGTTAATGTAGAAGAGAAAGAATTTTAATGAATCCCAACAGACCACCCACTTAGCTATTAGCAATAGGCAAGCTACAGTGTATGCATCCTGGTAGAGGTGAGTTTTGAGAAGAGATTTGAAACATAAGCCAGAGCTTTCACAAATGATTTGTGGTAGGCACTCCATGAAATACCACGTCAGTGAGACATCTCAGAAGACAGCACAGGCTGGGAAATTGCTTCTCAATAGCAGCTGGGAAAAAGATACTAATTCTTTGGGCATTGCCGCTCTCATGAGAAGGGTAGACAGAAGAACAATCACTCAGAAGATGGATAATGTGTGCTGTGAGCAACAGGGGAATAGAGAGGACAATGGAGTAAGGGAAAGATGCTGAGAACAGGACTTGTCTCAGCTAACATTAAATGTTTAGTCATGTAGGTTCTCTTTGTGGCCAACAGAGTGAGGGACTTTCAAGGCACGGTTCATCTGACCTATTTTAGGCACTAATCTACTCAGGATGAGACAAATTACTCTTTGAACATGCCTGTTTCACCCCACTGATTCTAAGGAGAGGTTTAGGCAGGTAGCACAGACATAGACATCAGTATTTTAGATGTGTGAAGGGAAGTGAGATGAATCCTCCTTTGAAAATGAAATGGGACTGCGAGATGGGGAAACCACTGCCCTATGTGTGCTTCAAATCTCAGACACCATTCAGTCACCAACTTCTCTCTGCAAATGGACCACTGTGGAAGAAAGACCTCAGCTTGTGGGAGAGTCAAGGAAACAGAATGACAGAAGATGGCCCTTGTGTTGGAGAGAAAGCAAAAGAAGCACAGGTTAGTACTGAAAAAGAAACTATGAAGAGTCAGGTAACTAAGGTCTAGATGTTTGTGTTTCACAGAAGGAGGAGTTCAGACCGTGGATACTGAGATGGTGGAGCAAGGTGAAAATAATGGATTAGGAAGATAGTAGTGAATGTTATAGTGTTTCTGGATAGGATGACATGGAAACAAGTCAAGAAAGAGGATGGTATAGGGGTCTGGAATAGTTACCTAAATAATCATGGAGCTAGTATGGCAAGATTTGGCTATGGCCAGGATATGCAGCACCAGCGAGCACGCAGAAGGAAAGATGTTTTTGGGGTTAGGATCTGAGATGCACAGGAGGACAGTATTGATGGAAATCAAGAAAGGAAGAGAAGAAAAAGAGGACAGGGAGTCTAGGTTCAGCCAAGCTATGTTTCAACTCTATTGTGAGATGCAGTAAGTAATATGAGAGATGTAGCCTGAGAATAACACAAGAAAATAGAAATTGAAAACTGTATGAAAAACTTCATTATGAAATGGCCTTCTTCATGAACAACCAACATTATTAAAACTATCAATGTGTTAAATCTTACATTTGACATTTTCTCATTACCACTTTTTCTGAGATTGCATTTCTAAATCGTTATCCATAGTCTTGTACATTTTGAAATATACATTTTGCACTGAAAATCAGGTTTTGTATAGGCAAAAAAAGAATGAGATTCTGAGATGATGGCAGCACAAATTTCTGTGAACAGTTCTCTAAACTATATTCCCAGAAATGTCATGAAACCATTTAGAACTCCAAGGAAGGGAAGTGGTTTTGAAATTCTTAACACTACTCTTTAAGCCAGAACAGCCATTTTGGGTGTATTTCACATGAAGAATTGCTTTGGGGCTTTATATATCTTCATTCTGCGTCCTGTATTGTGCCAAGGAAATTCTCAATGTTTAACAAATAATAGAAATAAGCTGTACAAGCATATGGAAATCTTCACTTTATAATTCTATATGTAGAAAAATCATCTCATAGGCACATAGGAAGTAGGGCGTATGGTAGAATGAGTGTTGGACTAAGCTCAGGCTAGAGAGTAAGTCTTCTAGACAATAAAAGCACAGATGCTGGACAGTCCCCTCCAGCCATGCTCATGAAGTACACCTTGTGAGCTGAGATACGAGAGCACAGATCAAAACAGATTAAGAGGACATCCTTGATCTGTTGTTTTCTCCTGTTACTACAAGTAACTGTGATCTGTCATTTCCTGTGTTGAAATGTAAAGGTATTTGTATTAGAAAAGTCCTCAGCTGGGATACTGGGACATGGATATGCATTTGCATTAGTCAGTTATTCAAATTTTGAACATGTGCAATTCCACCAGTTTCTCAAGAGTTTTGTCTGCAGTGAAACTGGTTCAAGAAGGTGGTTCTGGAAAAGGTATTGTAAATATAAAATATAAACCCTGCTTCTTCTTTCCTCCACAGTTCCTCATTGTTAGAGGTGGTTGAGTCCTGGTCCATATTCCTGTTTCAAAGAGTGGGTTTCCCTCCATGACTAGGAGCAAATCAGTGCCCTGTGTGGCAGCATGGTATGTTGGTAAAATCAGGAATAACCAGGTTGAGTTCAGAAATACTGCTGGAAGAGAAAAAATGAGAAGCAGAGTCATTATAGACAATAAGTAAGTTTTACTAGAGAAACAGAGATCAAAGAAGCATTATAAAAGCAAAGTAGACAAACAAAACCTCTTCACAACATGCTCCTCACTAGAAGGTTTGTAAGTAAAAAAAAATCTGTGAAACATGAAAATAGGGGCACGCTCCAGGTCTGTTAAAAGACTTAAACTGAGATGAAAGATTCCTACAATAATATCAATATAAATTGTTATAAGTGCAAGTTTGGACAATTAGTAGCCCTTGACTGATGTGCAGTATTAGATTCACACCTACCTCAAGGAAAACGGTCTTCTGCTATCATATCAGTTTGTATTCTCCTTTGTTTTTGCTGGAGGATGCTGATTTGCTATTCCTGAGTATTAAATACAAGTCAACAGAGTCCTTTTCTGCATATGCCTCTCTTCTTTGGGCAGATCGTATGCTTCAGAGACCAAATGGGATCATGTCTGTACACTGGCACCTTCCACTCATGTCAATGGCAGTGGCATTGGCTCCAGTTACCTGGTATTTCATGGCAGAATTTAATAAGGAAAATTTCACTTTTAAAACTCTTTTCCACCTATTTCTTTTTTTTACTGTAGGTAATAGATCTTCTTCTGTACCAACAATATTATAAAGTATTCATAGTTCAGGGAACACCATTTCAAAATGGAATAATAGGCAAAGAAAATTTTGGGATGTGATGCTGAGATATCAAAGCTGAGATGCATTGAAATTGCAGGATCTGTTTTTTTTTTTAAGATCAGTTTATCTTTTAGTAGGCTAGTATTGTAGTTTAAAGCATATTTTAGTTTAAACCCTGGAAGACAGGGTAGATTTTCCATTGCATGTCTCTGCTTATGTGATAGAGCTGTTCAGGCACTTTATTTCAAACCTGCACTCTATGTCCATCGAAAAACACATCCAACCTCTCCTATTTAAAATATACCAGTATTTGAAACAGTAACCTACTCTGAAGAAAACTACACAAAATCACAGGAAGGGTCTTTTCACTGGTGGAGGCTAGTGGGAAGTAAAGACAGAGGAAGTAGGTGGGAAGTACTGGCTTGAGAGAAAACTGCCTTAGTGATATCTGTAACTTGCCTTACTGATAATTGGAGAGGGATTTTCTTAATAGATAACCTGCGAGCTATATGGGTGAGGATAAACCATTTGATCCCTGCTCTCTCCTCAGCCTTCAAGCCATCATGACATTTCATCTCTCGCCAGCTAGCTCCTGCAAGATCATTTCTTGGGATTCATTTCAACTGCAATGAAATATCGATGTGGCTCAGCCTAAGAGGAAGGTGGCAGGCAGCAGGAGGATGTCAGAGCAGGGCATGGGAGCGAGGACATAGTGATCATATTTGGAAAGGGTGAGAGCTGAGGGTGTGTTTGTGCAAGCGACCTTATTTATATTAGCATGCCGAGGAGGGACCAAATGTACTGCAGTGAAGGAAGTGAGTCGATACGCGTATGGGAGCAGGTCCAGCACTGCTTGGTTGGCACAAATCCAGATGCTGCTTCGCAAGGCAACAGCTCGGGATTTTAAGGGCAGCTGCTATCCACAGCACTGAGTTTTTGAAGTTGTCTGGATTGCACGCTGCCCCGAAAGCGGCATGCTGCTTATCAGACACTCCTGGGAAGGGCGTTCTGCACTGCCACGGAGCATCCCCCTCCGGTGGGCAGAAACAATAGCGGAATGGCCCACGGCCCCATGCAGCGCTGGCTGGACCCCTGTGAGCTATTCACTGAAAATCATAATTTGTTAGTTCAAGATTTGGCCACCAAATTGCTCATGAACCAATCCTGACTTTTTTTTTTACTTGATTTGTTATTCTCTGAATATTTTGGGTGGATAATTATCCAGTGTGTACTGTGTATTGCAGAACCCAGGAATATTTGCTTTGGCTTTTCTTCCTGGTTAGTTAGGGTGTGCGGTTGCTGGCCTAGACCTCATGGCATTGTTTCTGACTACGTAAATGAAGTTTTAAACAAGAAAATAATGAATACAAACCAGAGAATAAGGCACATCCTGTGGCAATTTCACACAAGCAGTTTTTCTTGCTAAAATCCATGAGGGGCTCAGTGGCTGTGTTAATGGTTGTCCACATACTCACTGATATAGGATAGCAAGTGCCAAATGATTAGAGTTTGGTGGGTGCTTTCAATCTTCCCTCTTTTTTTTCCATGCTTCCTTTCCTTCTCCTCCTTTCTGTTTAATTATGGAGGTGCTTCTAAGGATGAGGTAGAAAACCTTCGTTTGAAATTGCATGAAACCAACAGCTGGGTGTAACCAGCTTCAAATACAGACAAGAATCTGTGTGTAATTTTATGTGTTACTGTTTTCATAGTTCAGCATACCACATTGATGGCTGGCATTTTAAAAGGCATAGAGGATCCCCCCGCATGCATGCAGGTAATGCATGCACACACAGACACATGCATGCATGCTTATTTTATACTACAGATATTCCAGCTATGGTGCCAGTATGAGCCCAGTTGTGGTGAAGGAAGCTCAGCACTAATTGCCTGAATACATCCTCAGCTTCCTAGATGTGTTTTACACCCTGCTCTGAGACCCGTGTGGCCAGAGCTAAATGGCACCGGAGTTGCCTGGTTTAAAAAAATTGTCTACATTACATGGCAGTCAGAGAAATGACTACACTCCTCACAAAAGCTAAAGATTTTGCTTTTTCCAACTCTTTGAACAGGATCTTGCTGCTGTGTCAACACAGACATGACTTAAAGAGATTGAAACTTCTGGATTGAGTACACAAATGCATGTCCAAATCCCAGATGTGATTGTGATACTCAAACAGCAACTGTTACTAAAGAGTTAGCAATCTATCACTTCTCACACCACAAAGGAAATTACTGGTAAATCTGCCTGATGGTCTTTTAAAAGTAAAAGAGATCAAATATATGCAAAATATTTTGAATGCCTCTAGGAAAGTAACCCCTGTAAAACACTGAAAAACAGAAATTCCACTGACACAGGATGATATTACTTGCAAGCACTTTCATTCACTGCTTGTGCAGGTCCACACGTAAACTTGGGGATGTGATGGGGATTTGCTGTGAGAGGACTGGGTGGAGATGAGGAAGTGGAGAGGGATGCTACATGCAGATCACTATGCTCACTGCTTGTGAGAAACAGAGCTTGTGAGAAACATATCTGCTTGGCTGAATTTTGTGAGCCCTCCAGGATAGCTTAGCCAGCTCTCAAATTCCCCAAAGTGCTGAGACCTAAAACCCCCACAATGCTACCATGAGTGCTGGCTCAAGAGTGAGGAGGTACCAAGTCCTCTGAAGTCCTGAGACATTTCTATGCAGTTCGAAGACAGGGTGCAGCTTTGCCTGCCATCCAAGAGCTGGCTGAGCTATCACAGAAGAATATCTTGTGATCCCATATAATCTTAGAAAGTAGTATCAACGAGCAGCAGTGATGTTTCTGCTAGCTGCCTTTCCATCTTTGGTGCATGATATTGCCTTTCAATTACTGTGTTTCATTCCTGAGGTTAGGAAAGGCCAGTGTTGGTGTGAGTTCCTGCATATCACAGTCTGTAAATTACTCAGAAATTCCTGCTCTGAACTGTTTCAGGGTGGGTTAAAAATACAGCCTCTTTCTCAAAGTAACCTCTAATCTTGATTAAAATGCTTCCAGGGATGGGAAGCCAGGCTGCATCCTTTGGTCAATTACTGCAGTGACTCTTGCATTCCCTAATCCCTGTTAATATCACTGCTTGTCAAAGAAGATTTGTGCCTTTCCTGGAAGACGGCCGCCTCTTCTGTACTGACTGGGGGAGAAAGAGACAACTCATCAGCTTGTGCTGGGAACAGTGAATGGCAGAAAAGAAAGGCACCCTGTTTTCTGTGGAGAATGTACGGGAGGTGGGTGAGTGTCTGGCTCTGACTGTTAACTCTGACTGTTAACACCACGTCTGCCCTTTCTGGATGCAACATAACCCTAAATTTTAACCATACACAATCCCTGGACATGTTGTGGCAGTGTTTGCCAGAGATACTAACTTTTGTATCCTGGCCAAATTGCAAGACAGATTATGTTCTGCTGACCTATATCCCCCTAAAGTCATTTCCAATTAGTACAGCAGTTACTCCTCCTGTTTGCATGGTAAACTTCTTCCATGCTTCTTCCTGAGACTCCAGAGTATGCGTTTGCTAGCGGGATTTTGCTGGCTCTTGCAAGTACAGGCAGACAGGGGAGGAACACCTACCTAAAACAAGCCTCTCCTCATATTCTCATATTTACTTGAAAGGCCTGCCCCATTGCTTCTGGGAAGCATAAGACCTGCTCCAGGTGGCACAGGGAGAAATCTGGGCCCCAGCCTTCCCTGCACTTGATAGATTCCCTGGGGGCAGGAAGACAAATCCCAGCTTTTAGGGATTCACGTGGCTGCTCTCCACAAACTGCGAGGACTGGAGCAATTAAATGTAGCCACTGGCAGGAAAATGCGAAGGGCTGATGGAGGCAGAGGGAAGAAGATCTACAAAGGGAAGCAAGGGAGGGGTTTGTGAGTGGGGGAAGTGGTGTTTGTGAAAGGGAGGGGCTGTCCTCTCCTCAAGCAACTGACAGGAAAGTTGAAAGAAATAGTGGAGGTGCCTTCGTTCAAGAGCAGGCTCTGGAAGGGGGAGGAAGGTGCCTTGATGAGGGGCAATCTGAACTCACCCTGACCTCCACTAACCACATGCTGAGTGGTTTGGGGTCACTGATTCTCCCGGTTTGGCGCAGGGTTCGGGGTGCCAGCCAGGATCCTGGCACATGAAGTGAGCCAGTGTGGTGCCAAACCTTTATGTAAAAAGGACCTGGAGGTCCTGGCGGAGAACAAGTTGGACATGGGCCAGCAATGTGCCCTTGCGGCAAGGAAGGCCCACAGGCTCCCAGGCTGCATCAGGAAGAGTGTTGCCAGCAGGTTGAGGGGGGTGATCCTTCCCCTCTATGTAGCGCTGGTGAGGCCATATCTGCAATGCTGTGTCTGGGTCTGGGCTCCTCAGGACAAGAAGAAGATGGACATACTGGAGCAAGTCCATGGAAAGGCCATGAAGATGATGAAGGGACAGAAACATACATCTTACAAGGAGAGGCTGAGAGAGCTGGACTGTTCAGCCTGGAGAAGAGAAGGCTTGGGGGGATCTGATCAATATGTATAAATACCTGGTGGGGGACAGTACAGAAGACAGAGCTGGAGTCTTCTCCATGGTTCCCAGTGGCAGGACAAGAGGCAATGGACACAAAGTGGAATACACGAAATTCCATTTGAACATCAGAAGAAGCTTCTTTACTGTGAGGGTTGTTGAACACTGGAACAGGTTGAACAGGGATGTTGTGAAGTCTCCATTCTTAGAGATATTCAGAACCTGACTGGACACAGCCCTGGGCAACCTGCCCTAGGTGACCCTGCTCTGAGCAGGTGGGATGGACCAGCCGAGCTCCAGAGGTCTCTTCCAACCTCAGCTATTCTGTGATTCTGTATTTAAGCAAACCTCTTCCGGTTTTGTCCCTGAACTCTTTTTTTTAATCAGCAGTTGTTCATGGTGCAGAAGAAAGCATAAAACATTCATTTTCCTGGTAAATATTTGAAGTAAAACTAAAGCTTTAAAAGTGTGTCCAGATTTAGGTGGAGGTTTCTAGTTATCATTTTGCCAGGCCTTTGTATGGAAGAGAGCAGATTTCCGAAGCAAGCTAATATATGAACTTTTTCCTCTGCCAGTCCAGCCCTCCCCTGATTTGTATGCTGTTGCATCTGTGTTTTTTTCTTTTTTTTTTGCTTGTGGACAGTTCTACATTATTTTTTTTAAAATATTTAGCATACAGTTGCAGATGCAAAGCACTTCTGTGTATTGGCCCATCCGTGCACTGTGAACATGTACAGAATCTGAATCTTCCTCTTCTACATCCTGCTATTGTTTTATTCCTATCATGATGTGAAATGTTTAAAGTTGGTATGTCAGTCAGCTATTCCTTCAGAGAGTAGGGACATTATTTTTTTAAGCAAGGAAAATGTATTGAGGCTAAGGCCCCTTGAATATATCAGAAAACTGATCTATATTATCAATTTATCCTCAACTTTGAAACATTCCTGTATAACTGCACAGCCACTATTCTATTTAAGCTTTCCACATTATTTTCTTACTACAGGCCTATGAGCTTCCCTAACACCTGAAAGAACCTCTTTTATTCTGTGCAGTCCCTGTGACTGCAGTAAGATTAAACATATTTTAAAAGCATCTTTTGCTGTAAAATTCTTCTGGACTCCAAAGCTTGGTTTTGACTGCAGTTGAAACTGTGTTTGAAAACACAAACTGTTTCTTACCTATGTTTTTCTTCATCTTTTCTTTTCCTGCTTTTGTCACCTGACCCAAAGGAATGAATATAGCTCAGGGTTTTCCCTCTCCTTTTCCCATATGTCCCTTCAGTTTTGGAAAAAGTGGGGATAAATTCTCCTCTACACCCTTCACTCCTCCTTAGACATCAGTCCTTTCTTGTTTTCCTGTGGACCTTGCATGGAACATCTGGGGAGGAAGCAAATTTTAATTCTGAAGGGAGAATTTTCAAAATGGAAATTCTAGTTAAATAAGATGAAAATCTCTTTCCAGTTTGCAATTTCTCACTTATTTTAAAATTAAAACTTTCTCAATACTTTGGTAAACTTTTGGTAAACCCTTTATTTTGAGGATCAAGGAAATATTTTAGATGAACATTTTTTAACTGTTCTAATTATATCTGTTCTCTTTCTTCTTTTCTGGCAACTCATTATTACTATTCAGTAGTAGTTATTATTGTTCCTGTCCTTTTTCCTCTCTGTTAAAAACTGTGGATGCCAGTGGGAAAGTCTGAGAACCTCTGCTCATGAAACAATAACATTTTGGTTCACATATACTCATGTAAAAGTCTGTTAGGAGGTTGGTTCATAAGGCAAATCAGGGCTAAAGCACATACATGTTTTAGGAAGCCAGGGAATGAAGCTGATCCATCTCCAAAAATCCCAGGTTAAGGTACCATTTCCAGACTTAAGGCAGAACTTTGGAAGGGCAGAAAGTTTATACTGGCTACATGTGGAGCAATTCCTTCCCCTGAGCCTTGCTGCTGGAAGGAGAAGGCACGTCTGGAGCAGCATTTAGACCTGTTTACAAGGATGGATGTGGACCCACACCCACGCCCCATCTCTCTCCAGCCTTCAGCAATTCCTGCCATGTGCAGCCTTTGCTCCGCGTATTCCCTACTGCGGCGTTCACAGTCGGTGAACTCTGCTGCTGTTTATAAATTCTCTGAGTCACCTTCAGGCGTATGCAGGTTGAGGGGAAGGTCAGGAGCTTGGATGGGTTTCAAAAAACACTGTTTTAAAAAGAATGTAATGGAAATCTGAAAACCCATCATTTCCACCAAACCAGGCCCAGAGGGTCAGGGAGAGGATGTGCTCTAACAGCACCAGTGTCTCCTGGTGCATCTGGTAACCTGGGTGTTTTACACACCTCTGGTTACTCAACAGAGACTCAGGCATTCAGCATCCTGAGATCCAGCCAGTGAAAATAGTCACATGTTGCCCACCAGGCACAGATCGAAGCTCCAACTCTCCCTCCCTCCGAGCATCTCTCTCTTTCCTTCAACCTTCAAGGCCATTTTTCATGTCTCATTCTCTTTCTGCCTCCTACTGCTACCTGATACTTTTTCCTTTAGGCTGCATAGGTCACAGCTATTTAGTGCTACATCCAGGTACATCCAAATACAGCCACATATTCCCTGGGATCCTATGTGCTGTATAAATGCCCATAGCAAATCATACCTTCCGATTCCTAATCTTTTGCAGTATCAACTGGGGCTTAAAATCATACCTGACCCACTTGTATCTAGCTCAGATTTCAGAAGCAGGTTAGGCATGGCTTGTGAATAAAATCCCCAGTGGAGGAATTTATCCCACCAAGAACTGTGTGTGAGCTAAGATAAATATTTCTGTGCAAAACCCCCCAGTCTGCTAACACACAGCTGTAACTGTCTGTCTTCTTTTGGAAGACCTGTCAAGGGCCAGCTTGATGGGAACTACATGAGTAAGCAGACAGGATTTGACACTGACTAATGCAGCTTATCCATCACCATTATGGATTGAATGATTCAGTTCCTGGAAAAAAAAAAAAAAGAAAAACCCATGAGGCAAGCTGACAAGCCCAGGGCACCGCATTCACCCAAATAGCCCCACGGCCAAGGCTTCCCAGGTATGTTCCTACACCAGTGTGTTGCGCTTGATAAACACACTTTGGTTGATGAGTCAGAGCAGATCCTGAGATGGCTCACACACCCACTTGATAAGGTACTACCTACTAGTACTTGGAAAGGTTGCTCAAGCAATCATTAACTGCTGGGTGAAGGATCTGATGTCCAGATTTCTTCCATCTTTTAATTTCCTTTCAAGTAGAAAAGCACGTAAGAGCCAGTGTCACCCCTGGTGCAAGAGTGCTGAGAGTCTGAGCAGGTGTTTCTAGCTTTTCTGCTGCTTGGTAGGCTCATAGCACCATTATCTGTTGTAGAGCAAGGCCGTACTGCTCTGGAGTTCGCGGTCTGGTCTCAAACACACAAAATCTTTTCACGCCTTTGCAGTAGGTTGCAAGCACAGCACAATGCTTCTAGGCCTGCAGCTCTTCCACACAACTGGAGGAAGAGGGTTTCTAACTTTTGAAGTAAGTTGGCTATAGGGACTGATAATAACACAAGCAAAACATGACTAGGAGAAGCTTTTCTTCAAGGATGGAGTCTCGACTCCTGCTGGCCAGAGCACCGTCACAGAAATTTGTGCTCTCAGAGAGCAAAGGGGTGTTCAGCTTCAGACTGTGGACATCTGCTTTTGGGTGACAACACACCAGCCTGGTATTTGAGTTCTCATTGTCATTAATGGGGATCTGGAACTACATTTGATTCCATGAACATGAGCATTTAGTACCATCTGAGATACTGCTGGGTTTCCAAGAGGGCTGGTGGACATGACCAGGCCCAAAAGTACCTGCACCTACAACTGAATCAAGTCCAGTTGAGTTCTGTCCTGCAGAAGTGGAGCTTTGCCAGGGTTGTTATAAGGGTGTCTATGTCTCTGAGTGCTCTGCTTTCACAGGTCTGGGAAATAGGAGTCAAAAGCCACCAGATAACTTGGCACCCTCAGAGAGCTGAATTCTTTGACCTAGATACTAATTCTTCACCTCCCTGTCACCTCAGGACATCCTGAACCCAGCCAGGTGTGGCTGCAGCCATGGGTGCAGAAAAGCGTGCAGAGTTCATTAGCTCCAGCAGGTGTTACTCACCCGGGCATGGCGCCAGCATGCTAACAAGGTTATATGACTTTTGGAGTGGATGTGGCTTGTGTGTGGCCAGCTCAAGTACCCCACTGCAGGGCTGGGGAGGAGCCGTGGCCCCGAGGACCTAGGGGAGAGGGGAAACTGCTGAATGAGCTTGGGTTGAAATGCAGGCAGGAGGTGCAGGTTTAGGCATTGTTAACCCCAAAAGGCATAGACACCTATTGGTATTCAAGCAGATGCCTCTCTGTTGCTAAGTTTGAGTCCAGACCACTATCCTCAGCCTGGTCAACTGATTTGCCAACCCGTATGACAACTGACAAACCTGTAAAACACACTGCAGCAAGTTATTAGGGACTCCTGTCTGGAGCCCTATCTCCTCTGCCTGGGTTGTGACAAGAACTCAGTACCACATGGCAGGGGATGGTCCAAGTCCCTGACATATCAGGTTGCCTGTGACCTGAGGCATTTTCATCTCTCCTACCAGAACTGCACCATTTACTGCAGGCACTGAGGAGAGATGGTGACTCTGCAGCCCTGTGCCAAGCACCAGCATGAGAGAGACAGATGATCAAGTTCCTGCTCCAAGCTAGAGGACGAACATTGCTACTACCCTATCTCACACAAGGGGTCTGACTAGTCGCATTTCCACCTCATAGCCTTGTTGTAAGGCTGCGCTGGCAGGAGAGCCTTGGGAAAGCCAGCCAGGGCGTCAGCTTCAGCCAGGGCTCCTGGTGGCTCCATAGTTGTCATTTAGGTGGCCACGGGGTGGGTAGCAGTTGAGTGCTAGTTTGAAGCATGCCAGTGACTCAACTGGTTCACTAGGGGCCAAAGTGCCCTGGAGTGTCAGGTGCCTCTCCATCCAGAAGAAGTAGTCACTCAGTGGCACCGGTATCACTCTGTGGTCCTGCTCCATGCCCAAATGCTCCAGCAAGCCTTCAGCAGCTGAAGCAGATCAGACTTGGAGAGAGCTGTGGCCTACAATGGCAAGAGGGAGGAGGATGCTCTGAGCCCCTGGAGATGTGTGTGCCAAGAGCCTCAGGGAAGCCTTGTGCCTCTCCTCCTGCCCAATGTGGGCAGGCTTCTGCCTCTGGTGTACCGACAGTCCAGTGAGGTGACAATTGTCTGCACTTCCCTCCTGAATTTGCAGCAGCTCCTGGTGCCATCATTATTAGCTGGCTGATAGAGCCTGGCTTAAGGCTAGAGCACAGGTGAAAAAGACCCCAAAGGTCTCTTAGTTCCTTCTCCCTGGCAGTGCAGGATTATGTGTGACACTGCATTTTGAGACTCCTTCTTGAGAATCATTTCTAACACTACCCCTTTCCTGGCTCATTCCCATGCAACAGCTGAAAGGCAGCTAATATAATTAGCAGGACTTAATGAGGGACAGTGCTGTTGGCCAGCTTGGTCCATGGTCACAGGACCACTGAGCTCTGTTCAGACCAGGGCAGAACCCACTCTGTTATCAAGCAACGGTCTTGAAAATTGGCAGTGGTTTTATCCTTTGGTTTCAGGTTAAACATGAAAAGCTGTGGTACAGATTGGTATGGAAAGCTCTGCATAAAGCTCCCAGAAAAACTAACCTAGCTGGCTTCTCCCCCACTCAAGCAAAGCCTCAAATGGGTGTCATGGGCAGTACTGAGAAATGGGGACTACGATCAGGGAGTTTCTAATTCTACATCATTGTTTATTCATATATGTTGAATATTTTTTTGCTCAATAACCTCTTGGGGGTGTCTGGTAACAAATGTAAATGTAAATGAATAAAATTATATGCAACATTTACGTCACCTTCATTCTCTTTTTCACCCTTCCTCCTTCTTCATGAAAGCATGACCTCAGTTTTCCTGCTCATGGGTTTCACCTGCCTACTTGGTTGCACAGAACAAACAAACAAACTGCACAATGAAAAATGGAAACCTCATGCCCTGAGGTGTTCTTCAGTTTGATGTATGGATTTGAAAAATCATTTAGGATGGAGTGATGGGATTTGGTGCCTGGACTTATGCTTTATTACTGATACGTGAGGATGCCAGCTGATGGGGACACAGCCTAAACCACTCCAGATGGAAACCAGCAAAAACAGTGCAATCAGAGACAGCTGACAATCTCACTAGGGCCTCACTAGGGCCTTTTACCAGTTACTTTCCCAGAAGTACAGATGGGGGACTTCTGTTCATAAAGGAATGAGGTTAGGGAAAAGTGATTGCAGCCTGCTATCTTAACATATTTGTAATGCAGTTGGTATTTCTCTATTCCATGCAAACATTTTTTATAACATGCAATAAACCTGTATTTTTTTGTTAAGCATTAACACTTATTTGCTACAGAAAGCAAATCCATCCCATTTACAATGACTGTCGACATCAGAAGGTGGTAAATTTTATTCTAAAGAAGCAGAATATAAAATATTTGTATGTTTTTGTTCAAGGTGGCTTTACATTAGCTGTTTAAAACCATGTTGCTTAAAATTAGTTGAGAGGAGCTGAAGGGACCTCCGAACAATCACACCTCTTGCTTCGGTGCCAAGATCCATACTGTCACGTTATGAGATGAAGTCTTTGGTGGCCATGCTGACTAGCGGCATTCCAGACTCCCCGTCCCTATGCATGGCACCGCAGTGCCTGCTTTCCTGGAACACCACTTTGCGCGACAGTGTGAACTGGACTGAGGCACTAATCTGTCTTAAAGCAACATCTGCCCAAACCCTCCCAACCCTCTCTCTCTTTTTTTTTTTTTAAGCTGGATAAATTCCTCATGGTGCCAGTAAAGTTGAAGGGGCAGGAAAAAAACTGGGAGAGGAGGGGTGAAAAGATGAGAGTAAGAAAATCTTCAGCTCATCCTGCTGCTGCAGAATGTCTCATGCATGGGTGCAGGCTGAGCCACATGGTGGGGGCATGACACGGGAGGAGGTCAGCCCGAAACCTGGTGGCCATGTTCAGTCCTGGCTCCAGGTTGAAGCGAGTTCAGGAACTCTTGCCCGAGTATCGTCATTGGGCTGCGGCTTCAGGAGGGGCGTTAGGCAAGAAAGAGGGCACCCAGTGGGCGCCCGCCACTGGGGAAAGAAAGAAGGAGTTGTTAGAAGCAGAGCTGCTTTGCATGAGAAAAAAATGGAAACACTGAACGGCTGCCTTTTTAGTGCATGCACCTGTATGCTGAAGAAACTGCGTGCCATTCAGTGGAGAGTGATCAATGCAGACTCTGTTACTGTGCCAGGCAGCGTTACAGGTGTATCGGCTGATGGCATTAAGACTTGCTTTTTGTTGCTTCAGCATACTGTAGTTTTATGGGCATGCATATGTATTACTGTGGGAAAAGCCAGATGTGGCCACAGCCATCCTTTTCACATGCTCCGTGCCAAGAAAGCCATCCTGAGCCCCACATGAAGCCTGCCGTCTAGGAATCCTCTGTACAAACAAGCAAGTTGCAGCCCGTGACCCTAATCCATCAGCAGCTACCATTGTTACTTCCCCAGATGTCTGCCTACATCCCAAGGGTATACAGCTCCACTCATTTGCTCTCTAGGGTTTTTTTTTTTTTTTTCTGTTTTAAATAGTAATAGGTCATCCTGGAAGCATGTTTGCTTCCTTGTCTTTTCTAGACTCAAATATAGAGCAGCCAAAATTGTTTCAGGCTTAAAATTTTATAACCAACCAGCAGGACTTGAAGAGCTTTGCAAAGTACAACGCATAGCTAAACTGAATGATCATCCTCAGAGTTCAAGCATATGAATAGAGAGCCCCAGCACTGCCACACACAGGACTTTTTTTTTCTTTCCTCCATATGTGCAGCCTTTAAACACTTTCAGCAAGTATGACGTCTTGCTACAGACTCAAATGTTTCCCTATACACAGGTATAAATGGCATATGCGGCATTGCACAGAGATGGTGGTTATAACCTCCTAGAAGGATGGGGTGGGGAAGTGATGGGGAGGACAAGGACTATGCTTGACCTTAGCAGAGGGAGCATCTTTAGAGTCAGATGGACAGACAAATAGCAGGCTCCTAATTAATGGGAGGGATTTTTTCCACTAAGAGAAAGTATGAAAAATATAGCTAGTTCTTTATCTCAACCTTGGTGAGTTAGACTCTCTTCTGCATTTTATCCGAATCTGATTTAAGCATTTATATCTCTCTGGTGATTTCAAACTATAAAAATGCCCATTTCAAGTAATTGTGGCTGCTCTGATTATCCTGGACATGATTCCTCTCTGTAGATATTAACATAGCGGTTCTGGTCAGTAGAGACTTCTGGGCTAAGACACTAACAGTTAAAAAGGGAACAGTGCCCTGGGCAACAGCCTTCAGTTATTTGCCTCTGAGCTGAGTGGACCTGTGAACCCTCAGGAGATGTACTATGGACTCGTTCACTGGAGAAGCCCCTGAGTCACTGGAGAAATCCCTGACTTCTCCAATTTACTAGTTAGGAGAGTCAGAGATTCCCCACGTTATTATTGTAATTAAAGAATATTGTGCTTTTAATTTATACAGTTTCTTCCTCAGCATTGTCTGATATGAATAAATGATAAGACTGGTTATTGTGGGTTATTAATAACAATATTTACTCACCATATGCTGATGCCTAAGAACCGAAGCAGCAAGCAATGCTGCTTTGTGCTAGGTGCCCCTCACTGCGCACAGAACTAAACCGATCATCTCTGATATCTCTTTGCATCACTGCAATTTGGGCTTGCTTCTTACTGTCCTCTCTCCCTGCCCCCCACAAGCCTCCTCTGTATTTGAGGGTGCTTGGAATTCTGGAAAAAAAGAAAAAAATGAGTTTGTTTTGTCCTCTGTGTTACCTCTTGCATTTGTATGGAGTGGATGCTCTGGTCTGTTTTTAATTTCCATGATTCTATAGTGCTTTTGGGTCCAAGGTGCTAAATATAGCTCTAACCCGTAATAGCCAGCCTCTTTTTCATTTCTTTCTTACAAAGTTCTTTTCTGCTTTTATCATTTAAGCCTGATGGGTTTACATTATTAGGAGCCCTCTGATTTGTACAACTTGGTTATGAAGAAGATGAGTGTCTCAAAAGTTTCCAGGAACATTTGTTTGAATTAAAAAAAAAAAAAAAAAAAAAGACTTTAGCTGGCTTTGCAGGAAAAAGAATGGTGCAATGCGGGACAGCGCCTTCTCTCTCCCCTCCCTACTACAAACCTGTGTATGTTTTCAGGGCAGAGTGAATATATCCAGCACACAGCCTAGAAAAATGACACTCTGTGGAGAAAAGTCAGCAGACAGCATGAAAAGCACTGGCGTGGACCTCTTGTATTGGCAGACTCCTACCCAAATTAGTTCTGGATAAGCCAATACATCTGTAGTCAGAGAAAACTATTTCTTCCTATTCCTCACACAGTCATGCCCAAAAAATACAAAGCTGGAAAATGTTTGGGGAAAGTATTAAGGAGCAAGAAGGGAAAAGAGTATTTATGTATCTAGACAAATATGGAGCCATTTGAGACAAATATGAAGTTGCGTGTAATAAACAGCTTGGATTTATAAGGCCTAAGGCAAGCCAAACAAATGTGATGGTTTTTGGGGGACTGAACAGCCCAAATCAGCCAAGGAAAGGAATGTGGTGGATATAATGGGCCAGGCCCACAGAGACCCAAGGACCTCTCAGCACAGCTCAAGAACCATAGCTGTGTTTTCTCCAAGCCTAACTGATATCACTGGTCGAAGCCAGTAGCTGGTGATGTGTGGCGCTTTGGGGAGATTTGGTCATGTCACTTTATCTTTGGTCAAGCCTCTTTGCCCTTGGCTACTCAAGAGGGATATGGGGATGACCTTTGTGTGATCAAAGGATCCTTTCTTGTTGAGCGCAGCTGGGATTACAGTGTCTTTGGGCAAGAGTCCAACCAGCACGTCTGAAGCTCTACCACCAGGCATGGATACCAAGGGCTGAGCCCTCCAGAGGAACCACAGGTTGGGCCCTACATCAACACCTGCCCAGGATACCGTGAAGCAAAGTTTTTCTTGGAGAAACTCATCATGCTTGGCTTGAATGTTGAAGTACTACCAGTAAAGGGGCCGTAAAGCACAGTAGCATGCAATAGAATTTACCATTGGTTTTAATGCTTTGTTCTTCCCAGCTGCCTCTTAGGGGCAACATGCAGTGTCTTTGAGAAAGGTGCGTCTTCAGCTCTGCCCTTGATGAGGGTCCCCCGATTGTCCATATTGCATTACTGATCTAGGGTCAGTAGGGTCTTTTTTGGAAGGAACCGGCTAGTTCCCCCTTAAACAGGCATCATGTGCATCTGTGAGGAGAGTTAATTCCAGGCATTGCTCCCAGTAGGCAGTATGGATGGGACACCAAGCCTGACTGCCCCAGAAAGCCCTCTAGCACTACGCCGGTACTCTGTGCATCTGGAAATATGACTTTATGTCCACAAGCCATGCTCAATTCTGGCCAGGAGACACTGCAAGAAATCTATTTGGCTTATTCACCCTCTTCTGGTGGCTGCTGGAAGCATTGATTTTCATGGTGATGTCCAGAAGTCCAGAGGACAAATCTGCTGGTGCTGGAAATTGCAGCAGCTCTGCAGGTCTAGGTTGATGCTAGGAGAACAGATGGTGCAAGAGCAGTGCAGGGCTCACTGCTTTACCCCTGCAGAAAGTTTATTGCGGAAGGCAGAACCGAACTGGTTCCAGCTCTGTCTTGGCAAAGAAAAAAAGCTGTGCTATTTGGCATGTGTTTACTCTGAGTGCTGCAATGAACATGTATCCCAGCAGGTGAGGAAACTCAAATACGACAAGTCCAGTTAGGCTTGATTTTGCCTAGAAAGAAATGCCAGAGTGTTAATACATATGGCCAAGGACTTTGCTTCAATCTGCTGAAAAGGGGTCCTTCCACATTGTTCCAGACTCTTCCAGAACAAATTTAGTCCAGTCTCTCATGTCTGCTGTTTCTGCAGTTTTGTGCTTTCTTACTATGGCAAAAGCGAACCCTAAGTATTCAGAGACTGTTCTCTTGAAATATGTAGGGAATCGCACAGGTTGGTTAGCTTGCAGCTACCCAAAACAAGAAAGAAGGTGTGCTGAGAAGACGGGTAGGAAACTAGAATGATATGATGCCCTGTGGATACACAAATTCAGTGATAGGAGACAGAGTATGTCCTCCAATCTGTGATACTTTCCAGCAACCTATGCTTGATGTTCCAGACTCCACCCCAGAGAGTCAATGCAGTGAGTGTGCCTGAAAGGGTTCCCACATGGAGAAGGGAAAGAGTGCTGGTCTGTCACAGGTCTCCTGTGTGTCTTCTGCTTGGTCAGGGCAGCCTTAAAACAAGGCAGAGCCTTCTCTGGCTTCGTGTGTGTTAACAAACTAAAACTGGTGAGGGTATGAGCCTCAGCAGTGTCCCATGCTCTATCATATTACAAATTATGGTCACAGTCTTTGATAAAGGTATGACCAGGTCCAGCTTGCGATCTTCCAAGGAATGACTCCTCATGCACATGGTTAATCCATTTCCAAGAATGGTTTTTGGGTTGCAAGGGAGTTTAGCCTGATGAATATGTGAATCTATTTCATATCTTCCCAACCACTAAGACAAAGCCGTAAGTCAGATAATCTTTTAGCTATTCTTGCCTTGCCCTCCTCTTGGCTAGTTATGCTTCTTTCGAGGCCAGCTCTGAATTATCTGCCAGAGGGAAGTTCTTAAAAAGTTTTATGCTGAAGTAGCCTGCCTTATGCTCTTCATTAGGCAGGCTTTATTCCTGCCATGTCCAGCATTACACCAGCAGAAGTTGGATTAGACTTGTATTTCTTGGCTAAACAATGACTAAAGGAAACATGATAACTATCTACAAGTATCTGATGGGTGTAAACTCCAGTGAGGAAGATGAATTGTTTCGTGTGGTTTAAGGGCTTTTATGGCCAAGAGTGATTAGATTAAACTGAACAAAGAAAATTATAAACTGAATACCCTTTGTAAGACCTGTTGGGCTACAAGAACAACTCCCAAGGGATGTGGTAGAAGCAGTAATGTCTGGGTCATTTAAAACATTGTAGGGAGCAGAGCAGTATCCTTATTTACATGGGAACGCTGTCCCATAAACAGCAAGTCAGTTCTCCCAGCCATGCGCACACCCACATTATCCCGTGTCTACGTGAGCGCACTCCCTGCCGAAGCATGAGGGAAGAAGGATGTCAGACAAAGAGCAGCTCAACCCTCTCCCCCGGCCCGGCACCTGATTTGTCCTCTTGTTCTGGTACCATAATACATTAACCTAAAGAATAAGTTTTCATGCTGCTAATACTGAGTCTGGTACCTGGATCACTAAGGGAGAAGGTACTTTTGCACCTGGTTCTGTACTGATTCTCCAAAGTGTGAGTAAGTTTTCCTCAGTGCTTCAGCAGGCTGGGACTTGAGGTTTCCTAAGTTCACTACTCAGTTTGGGTTACCACAGATCTAAAGGGATGCCCCCAGCATTGCTTTCAGATTAGACCTTTGTCAACTGACAGGACATTATATAATATGATTACACAAGAAGGGAGCAAACAGAAGTGTGACTCCCTCTGAGGATCTATGGGCACCCCTTAAACACAGCAAGGAAAAGTGAACTTTGTCTTTCACACAGGAGAAATGGCATGTCATAATCCCAGCTACATCTGTGTAAATCTGTTTGCCCTTTTCCTCTGAAAACTAGAAATAAATCATTCAATCACATCTGACAGGAGTTCCTGACAGAAAACATGAGCTTACTTTGGCACTGAAAGCAAATGTCGATGACTTAATCACCACTGTGTCTTTGAAAATCCTGCAGCTTCTCAGGAAAAAAAAAAGTGGATATGTGATGTTCAAGAAATCAGGGTGCTTTCACCTGGCATACCTTTCTCTCTGACTAATTACACAGACACAATAGCAAAGAGATTAGATAAGCCAGGTAAGGCTCATTGTTGATGTCCTCATCATCTAGGAGACGAGCTTTATTTACCTGACAAGAGCTTTATTTACCTGACATGACTAGTAGGCAAGGGTAGGAACAACTCACTGTTTTTAAAACTGTAGGTTGTTTCCAAATTACAAGTTATCTGTTCTGAACCAACACCACTTAATGGCCTATGTTTTCCTTTAATTGGTGCAGTTGTTGGCATATCATTAAATCCCACTTAGCGCAAGTGTGAGAAACATGCTGTTAAAGGCTGCCAGAAGAAAGTACAGGAGGACTTTAGCATCCTCCCATAGTGCTTTCAGAGAAGGCCCTGGTCTGTTCATAAAAGGTCAGGAAGGGAGTGAGGAATTCAAAAGTCTTAAAAAAACCCAGACCGGACTGGAGTCATAAGTAATGCGTCATCTCAAGTTTTCTTCTCCCCAAGGGAATAATTCTTCAGATGTTTTGTGTGCCTCTCAGTGGTGTCTCTCAGTTTTTCTCTTTTTCTCCAGGAACATTTTGTCTGTTCTTGCATTTACTGATGCTCCTCTCTTTATATAGGGTCAGATCTACTAGACGTCTATGTATATGGAAGAGTCTAACAGGGCTATAGATTGATTAGGTGTGGAGGAGACAAATGGTTTCTGCCACCTCACCTTACCACACATTTGATGATACTATACATATGAAGACACTACTAACGAGTGCTCTTATTTCCCTGATAAATGCATGCTTGATCTATACCACAAGAAGTGCAACTCCTGTGCAATCTAGGGAAGCCTAGAAACAAGGGGTACTCAATCCTGTGTGAAAGCCCATTCTCCTGGTATTTTCAGCTTTGGCTTTGCAAACTTGGGAGGTTCAGAGCTTGTGAACTGGCTTCAAAGAACAGCTGAGCTGAACTAATCTGAGTAGCTCTGAGCACTGAACCCATTGGAGGAGGCTTAGCTGTCCTTCATAACCAAAGGAAGCTTTCACAGGTTTCTTTCTTTAAAAATAGTGCTCAGTTTAAAATGTTTGTTACCATGCCTTACTTCCTCTGTATTGAAGGGCACAACCCCAGAAATCCAGTATATACTAACACACGAATTCTGGGAAGTCAGATATCAGAAGCAGACAACTGTAGGGTCTTTTGCAGTGTGTGGTACTGTCCCTAGATAAGAGGGATACTGTCAGAAGTACTGACAGCAGCTTGACTGATACAACCCATATTAGTCATAGTGTTTTTTTGAAAGCATTCATAGCAGGTTGCTTCATACATCAGCTGCTCCCCAGACAGACTCTCACAGGGGTGTCCTCTCTTTTACTGTTGTGTCCTCTAAAGGAAGATTAATATGCAGCCAAATAGATAATCTTGCTGAGCCAAAAGACCAAATAGGTATTTTTAGTGTTTAATACAATATTCATTTCTAGGATACGTCATTACCTATAAGGTATCTGAGGGCATGCTTACCAGAATTGCCACCTGGCCATTTCCCAGGTACTGAACACACCTTATAGCTATTGTCTATAACAATTATTTCTGGCGGAGCTGAGCTTATCTGGCCTGAGCTAACACCAGAAGCAGCAGTACAGGGAACACAGTACAGGAAGCCCTTATTTCTGCAACTTGACCATGTTAGGCTGACATCAGGGTAGTTCTCCAAATGTGCTAAAAGAAACCTGGACAAGAGTCAGGGTTGATGAGTTCAGGGTCTGTCCTGGACTCATGTAAATACTTTCCACCCAGACCCAGACTGGATCTGGAGAGTCCGGCTGGCTCTGGTCTGTGCCCTGTGGGTCAGCTAACTCAGGTATCTGCACAGAGCTCCATCTTGTGCTGTGGACATGACATATCTTGGAGTCTTTAAGGCCTGAATCCACCTTGCAGTCCCTGAGAAAAATACCTTGTCCCCATTTTAGAGGAAAGGAGAGGGTCAGGTTCAAAAATGCCCTGCAGTGAATCCACAAAACCTTAGGCAGCATATCAATACCGAAGCCTAAGATCCAAGTCCCTTCCTTCATTTAAACACTGTTTATTTGGTTTACATAATGACACAAATTGGATGAACAGCAGTCCATGACACTCCTCTTTTCCCAGGGCAGTGACCCCCATTACCTTACAGTCCCACCTCTGCTTGGTTGCTGTCCCTCTGCTGTGCTGTGAATCTTGCTTTCTCTCTTGGAGAGATAAGTTAGCATGACGGGACTTCACCCCCAAATTCAGACTATGGTGCTTCAGGCTGCCCAAAGGACTGTGAATCCAAACTTGTGCAAAAGCCTAACCAAGGGAGAGAGGTAGACTGTCAGATACTTCTTTCTGGCTGGCCAAGGCTTCTCAGCAATCAGTCATGATTCCTGTTCCTAGGCCTTTAGCTTTCTCCTTCTCTGTATCAGGAGACATACGCATTTATGCTGCAAGGACGCTATCTTGTAATTGTTTTTTTTTGTATGATATTTTAACAAAGGGGCACCTCAGTACAAGGGAGACGTGTAAACTGGAGGCTATTCAGAGAACAATAATAAAATAACAATGGTCTTGGAAACATCTGTAAGGCAGCAATTTAGAATTCAAGCTAGTAGCATGCTGGGACAAACCTCAAGTGAAATAATAAAAAAAACCCTTGCTAAATATTTCAAAAACAGGCATATAAAAAGTATTATTGTCTCTATGTAGATAGCTTGTGTAAACAGCCTTTTACACTTGGGGCTATGTCTTTGTAATTATGCATTATTTGTAAGAAGAATGCATAGCATAGAGTGTGAGGAGTGGATACGTTCCAAATGTGTCCAAACTTTGACCAAGAGAAGGCTGTGATTTTAGTTCGCTGTAGGGAGAGAAGAAAAAAAACTCATTCCTTTTGTTTATTCTCTTTGAGATCTTTGCAAGAATTGTACGTTTCACTGGAAGTGACTCACCTGGTGAAGAAGATAAGAAACCCAGAAGAACCTCAGAACAAAAATAAAATGCTGGAAACAATCCTCCAAATTTAAGGATTATAGTACTTCTGAAACTATAATCATATTCAAATCCTTCAAGCTTGTCTAATTACATGAGAGGAAGAACTATCATTCTTTTTTAAACATTGTGGCAGCATTTTTTACAAGTAACCAACATAAAATTATTTGCAAACCTTCTGGCGACCTGTAAACCTCAATTTGATATGACTCACCCAATTTTTATTCTGGAAAAAGTGCAATTTTTCATAGGTTTTTATAGAAGAGACTCTTTAATCTATTAGTCAACATGAAACAAGATCCAACAGCTAGAGGCTGAAGCTAGATACATTTCAGTTAGAAATAAGGTGCACATCTTAGCAGTGATTAATTAAGCATTGGAATAACTCCTCAGGGTATATGATGAATTCACCACCTCTTGAAGTCTCCAAATGTTGTCTTTTCAAAACTCATGTTATACCTGAAATACAAAGTGAGGTCTTGATGTAGGAATTACTGAGAGGGGCAGTGTTATGGTATTTCTCAGCATCAATGAAAAGACATTTTCCACATCAAAACTTCAATGTTTTCTTCTTTTCTTTTTGATACACAAAATGAAGTTAATTCCTTCTTCTAGTGAAAACCAGTCTACTTCTGATGAAGTCAATAGGCCACTGCCAACTTATACCAGTAAATAAAGCCAAACTTTTAAAAACATGTATCAGCTAAATTTGCAGTTGCCTACTGGGCTGCAGAGTAGCACTTTCAGTCACACTGCAGCCTGTTCCTAATTTTTAGCAATGTCTCTCTTTCACTGTCAATCCTTCCATCTCAGGAACAATATATTGCTATCGAAATATTTAAGGAGTTGTTTGTAAATATCCCACAGGACCAACAACACATTTATCTCAAGCTTCAGAGCTGTATTTTAAAAATAGCTACCTTCAAAAGGAAACAAAAAACATTTCCCCCTTCTTATTTCTTGGAAGACTCTCAGTTTCTCTCCCTTTCCATTTTCATTTCCCATCCACTCTTCACCCACGGGGTTATGCTGAGGTGGCTGTGAGCACACTCGGGTTGAGACACTCTGTTTGCATTCTTCAGTAAATTTGGGTTGGCCTCTGTTCCCTCTGTGGGCTTGACAACACAAAAAGGTGATCTGGTGGCGTACCCGGGTGTGACCTTCTAAAACAGCAACTGCTCCCAGCGTAACTGCCGGGGTTCCTGCTCCTACGCCATGGAAAATGTGAGGCAGCTTATCCCATTTCCACTGACAAGCAAACTATTTTACATTTATCTTTAGTTAGGAGTATGCATCTTTGGAGTTATCACAGTGTGGCTAAGCATGGTAATGCCATTTCCTGGCTCACCTCCTAGTAACTTGTCCTAAAAGCTGTTCTGTGTCTTCTCGCTTTGCTGATGGTGTGATTTTTGCATGGAGCCAGGCCCTCACCATGCACATCGGCGCTTCTGCTACAGGAGGACTGCAGCAGTAATACGCATTTCTGCAGCTGCCATGACTTCCTGGCTTCCTTGCTCTACCCACTCCTTTAGCCCTGAATAGGCAAGGTCTTCAGGGGTCTGGCATGCAAAGAGGCCTTGGGGCTGTCTTCAAAATTTCAACATAATCTGACACTATGGTGCTACTCAACATATGTAAGCTGATAAAAGTGAGGCAACCCTCTACACTTGAGCACCACAACTCTTCACAGCTGTCTAGAGCCTGTAAGTGTATGGATTCAAATGTCTCAGTTCTGGGATCAAATCCAACCTCTGTTACAATAAGGATGATGCTCAGTACAAGGCTTTTGACAGTCAGGGTGAAAGTCTGTACTGTAAAAGCATCCTGGAGCACCAAGGAAAAATGCAAAGCTTGCGACACTGAGCCTGGCATACCTCATGAAGCATTGCTCTGTGTGACCCTGGGTGCTCCACTAGACTCGGAGATATTCTAGTTACCAGGATCTGCTTCTGCAGGGAGGGGACCAGAAAAAAAACAAAAAAACCCAGAGCATTGGTGCACTGTTTCAGTTAAATGCATGTCCAAGCCTCCTTGGAAGACCCACCTTCCATTTATACCGCAAACTGCCAAGCCACCCCAGCTGAGCTCCAGAGCTCTGTTATGGTGATGGTTGACATTTTAACAGGGTCTGCATGGATCAGGAGAGGTAGGCCTTTGATACCTACCAAGCCAAGAGAGCTACTTTGGGAAGGGGAAAGGAAAACATGTATATTACTGGCAAATCAGGACAAGAGAGGACATTCCATGTTGTATCATATTTTGGACTAATATAACCACACTGATCTTGTTTCATCCACAATCAGAGAAAAACCTTACTTTCCTTCTGCTATTTGAGGTGGGGTTTTATATATATATATATATATGTACACACATATATAGGTATACACTTTTTTTTTTTCTCTTCTAGACTAGAAATCATTATATTTTGCTTTTTTATAGGGCTCTGGTGCTTCTGACAGCCTGCATATACAGCCAGAGCAGGCTGGTACACGTTGGTATGCCACACTAACAGCCACTTTGACCTGCTCCTTCCCACTCTCATCCACCCACATACACTGCTTCACTACTGATCTGAGCAGAACAACTAAGATTAACTAAGATTAAGCAGCTGTAAAATACACCTGTCCTTCATATGCAGCCCTGCTCAATTACATGCCTTTAACTTTGCAATATAGAGTATTTATCCTGTGATATAAACACATTTCTTTCCTCTACCCACTGTTCTGGATCAATCAGCAGCTTGAAACAGCAGGAGGGAAATGAAGTGGTGACGTAGAAAAAAAGAGTTGAGGGTGTAAACAGCCAGCTAAATACTTTTAGGACATACTGTCCCATTCAGTGGGCCTACAGCTGCATTGGGCCATGACCAAATCTATTAATAGGGCATGCAGAGCAGTTCGTAGTCCTAAAGCAATGCTCCTCAAACTTTTGAGCCCATTTCTTCTCTGTCAATTAAATAAAAGCCCTTTGGTTCCTAGTTGCAGTAGCTGGTTCCTTAGAAAGAGGTTGAAAAGTCTGAATCAAATAGCTTAAGAGGTAATCCTAGTCTTCATTTCCTGCTCTCAGCTCAGGTCTTACTAGAGGAGAGAAATAGTATGGAGACAAGAAACTCAGCCCTAGCAGAGACGGGGGCTGCCCATAGAGTCCCTGCAAAGCAGCATGCACGTCCACGTGGGAAGCACTCACCTTCATCCCTGTCTATAACTGTATGGTGGCAAGCAGGCATTTCCACACTACAATTTATTTCGGTTTGATGTCTAAAACAGGTCAGCTGAACCATGTCCTATTTGAAGTTCCTATTTGCCTGCATTGGCTATAAAATGGATATTTAAAGTTAAGGAAGATGATTTCCACCCCCCACCCCCCTCAAGAGACACAATATAGGGGAAAAGGACAGGTCAGATGTTTAACGGGCTTACAGAAGATAATGAGACCGGTTGCTCCATGAAGATAACTGAAACACCCTTGGGCTGTTCCAGACCCTTTCCCCCATCAAAGATCAGTCTGTGGGTGGAGTTAAAAGTGAGTGCAGCAACTCTGTGATTAATTCCTGTCTTCCCTATGACTGAGGAAGGGACTTGAGGTCCCCGAGGGTAGTGGATGTTTTCTGAAGGATACAGCCCCAAAGATTTGGAGTCCAGTGAATGCCTGCAGCACTGTCTGAAACTCAGGAGTGAAACTATGTTTGGTGGGAAAAAGCAGCAGGTCTGCGGGAGGGGAGTCTGGGAGAGAAATACTCAAGGGAGAGGGTGTACCCGGTCTCTGAAGAGATGGAAAAGAGAAGTCAGCCAGAGAACAGCAGAGGAAACAAGTATGAGGGAACAGAAGCAGAAACAGGCAGTAAGGAAATAGTAAAAGGCTTGACAATGAGCCCTGGAAAATAGGAAGGAAGAAGAAAAGGCAAAATGTAATGATAGGAGAAGAGATTAAATGAGAGCTGTCTGTGGAAACAGGCTGAGGAAGGGTCTGCATGGAAACAGGGGAATTGCGGTCTCACACTATCAGGGAGCTTTAATCACCGCAGTAACTCCAGGAAATATTCAGATTTACACTTTGTGAGGAAACTGAGCAAAGCCAATCAGGCTCTTTGGGAGGCCACTCTGATTTCAGTGCTTCAAGCGAGACTGGTGCATAAATCATTCCTGGGTTGGCTGTACAAAAATATTTATTTAACTGAGTTACCTAAGCCAGGATCCTAGTCACCCCAGATAAGTGCCAGTAACCTTTTCACACCTTGTGAAGTCTCTTCTCATTCCACCAGCAGCACTGCTGGCCACTTTTGGCACGTACACAGCAGGTTTGCCAGCCCTGCCTGAGGATCCTTCTGCAGTCAGTGGAGCAATAGAGCTAGGAGCTACCAGGAATGATTCAGCCTACCACAGAGCAAAGGCACCCTTATGTCTCTGCACTGACAGTAGAAGAACGTAAAGAAATGGCAGCCTTAATTTAGGGACCTTAGCCAGAAGTCCAAAGTTAGAGAGGATGAATCTGAGTATCTATACAGATAGAAGATATATGTGGAAAAGTCAGTGTTGCGTAGCAGAGTCTAACAGTGCCATAGTGAAAGTAGGTGAGTCATCTCAGCAAGCAGCAGAGAGGACTGCACAGTGTTATGCAAAATAAGCACCACTTATTGCATAATTAGCAGTGCCACACAACACAGGAGCTAGTGTCTTGGCTATGGCTCCCTGCATTGCACATTTCAGTTCAACTCTCTGGAGCAACTAGCTTTTGGTGTTAGATTTAAGATAATGCTGGTGTGAAGTAGTGAATAACAAAATATTACTGGAAATTTATCAAGCTATTAAATAAACACTTAGAAGCACCTGTTGAAAATTCCTTTAGTGCATTAATTCTACCTTACAATTTAGAGATAAACATGCAGATTTTGTAGGAACCCAAACAAAATGTTGTCCAGAATCTTAGTCATTAGGTATAACCGAAAAAAGTCAAGAATACTTAGTATTTGCATACTTCTCACCAACTTCTTAGTTGGTTGAAAGCTTGATCATTTCTAGCTTCAGGGGCTCGACATGATGAGATATTTTGGCACAGTCTATTGTTTTTTTTTTATGGCG
Organism: Apteryx mantelli; assembly: GCF_036417845.1. NCBI lineage: Eukaryota > Metazoa > Chordata > Aves > Apterygiformes > Apterygidae > Apteryx > Apteryx mantelli. The sequence goes on from NC_089978.1 coordinate 34,718,232, forward strand.
TATCATGCTCTACTCATTTTGGTGTATAGAATTGTTTCTGAAGGCAGCAACAGGGCCCAAGGAAAAAGTGAGTACAACCAAGTCAAATGATATTTCAAGAGAAGTTGAAAAGTTATTTGCTTTCCCCTTGCCTCTTCTTCTCCCATTTCAGCCAATGGTGCTAGCAAATAGCACATTGCCAATATAGTGGTTTATTTTCAGGCTATTCCCCATGTTTCAAATGAAAGACGAGTTCCCAAGGCAGAAGGTAAGTGTCTGCATCATGCAACAGCCAGGGAGCCTCTACGTCCCCCAACCAAAGCCCCACACTAGTGGTTGGCCCCCTGTCACCTTGAACTGTGACTGTGCCCCTCCAGGTAACCCCAGAGCTGGTGCAGAGGGATATGCGTGGCCCAAAATGTGCTCCCCCTGTCACACAATCCAATTCATTGGTGAAGATCTCAGTTGCATGGTAAATGATTTCAATGCAGTGGGAGTAGAAGCACTCAAACCTGCATGTGTAATCAATAGAAATGTGACAGTAAGACGAATGAGAACATAACAAAGTAAGTGGCAAACACGAAGTGAGCAGCAGACTCTGAATACAGGGGAAAAAATACTGGGGGGCAGGGGGGGGAAGGATTTTAGTTTGCTATATGTCTTCCCTTTGTCTGACCTTCTTCTCACTCCTCTTCATTTACCAATTGCTAGGATAATGCATGTGAAAAAGAACATACATCTGGATTCAGTCTGGCTTTCAGGACACATAGGCACTTTATTTTTTAGATAAAACGCTAACATCTTTTAAATGGAGAGCATCACGGGTAAATGCCTGATGTCATGGATTTAGATCCCTATCAGGACCTATATTAATGATACCAATGTCCCACTGTTAGTGAACGGCTCTTCCAATGAATGCTTTGTTTAAATGTATATAGAAAACTTATTTTTACTATGGTTTTCTTCTCTTTAACAGGATTTGACTTGTTGGCTCTGGTGCAGCATGCAAGTTGTTTGTATAAAGCTTTGAAATACATTTCTGAATGGTGCTTTATAAATACTGCATGCATTGAATTGTACTATTTTATTGTGCAACTAAAAGATTTCCTGTTCTATACCATTATACGATTTGTTATTTTTCCAACACACACATTAGCCTGCATTCAACTTCTGCACAAGGTAGAAGAACTCAAATTAAATTTACAAGCACACCTGAGCAAAGCTAGTTAGCTCTGGCCAGATCATGTTTCCATGATTAAATAACGCTGGTTATTATGACATGTTGCAAGAAAATGCAGCTATAAATCTGTCTCAGTTTATTTCCAATGCTTCATTGTGCTGTAGAAACTCTGCTATACTTTCTAGTAAGCAGTAGGCTAGACACAAGACTGAGCCACCCTGAGCAGATGTGTTAGCTGCTAACTCTAAGGAGATAAGAGTACAATGCTGCTCTCCCACGAGCTTTCCCCTCAAGGACCTTCCCATGCTACACAAACATTAATAAATTGATCTTTGCTGCACCCCACTGCAGAGTTTATTAACTGAGGAAATTGGTTCCCAGAAAGATTTAGCAACTTGCTCAAGGCCAGAGAGTACGTCCATAGCAGAGAGAGTGAAAATGAGCTGAGGGACTGTGCTTGAGGCCATCAGTTATTGCCATTTAATATTTAACGTTGTCAGAAGTGGATGGATTGTGTTTTAAGAAAACATGGCACAACATGCTGGTGATGAGGCAAACACATGTGGAGCAAGTTGGCCAGCATGCCCCTGGGAATGGCAAGGACAGATGGCCCCCGTGGGGCGAGGAAGCCTCCCGTGTGGCTGCTTGAGGACCTGGGGAGCGCGAAGGCGGTGCTTCCACCACCAGCTGTGATGGGACACCATGGTGCAACTCCCTGGGCTCAGGAGGCCCTCTTGGAGTCTGCGTCCACTTGACTCCATGAGGAGTTCGAGGGAAATCCTGGTTCCATGGTCACCCAGGTCATGCCATGGCTCTGGCTGGGTTCCTGTCTTTGGAAACAAGAGTGCCAGGGAGATGCGGGATGGTGGCATGTGCCCAGCTCAAAGCCTGAGATATACAAGACAGGGGCAGGGCGTACATCCGAGACCACAGAGGCCAGGGCAGCTCAACCCTGGCTAGAGTTCAAGGCTTTTACAGGTGGCTTTGACCATTTTCCATTTTATAAGGTTTCTTATTTTCCAGTTGCTTATAAGGTTGCCAAAATCTAACCATTTGGAGTAAAGTTTTCCAGTCCAGGTGTATGCCTCAGGCTGAGTAATTGCAGATAGGGTGGGGAGGAGAATTTTATTTAGAGCTGTTCCTCATGGCCAGCAGTCAGGATGAGGGAAAAGGCTGATATTAAAAAAAAATGCTGGCAACTTACCCTTTGAAACTCTTCAGTGCTCTGTGAGTAAAAAGACCAGTGTGTAAGGGGAAGGAAGATGGAGCAAACAGGGAATTGTCTGTCGGGCAACAACTCAGATTGATGTCCATTGGGGGGAAAGAGGGAAGGAGGACCTGGATGGGGTGAACTGGCACAGGCAGTGTGTACCATGACTGAAACTAGGAGGAAGAGCCTGAAAAACACAGACTGAACTGAATGGGACTGAGCCACTGAGCCTGGAAAAAGTTTGCAGTGGGATGAGGTGTAAGGGGCAAAGCAGAACGGATTTAGGGCAAGGGCAAGCATGTAAAGTTTTTATACCCAAGTGAAGGCACCAGTCTATAGCTCCCACTGGGTCTATTCCTAAATTTCTCCAGTCCACTGATGTCTCTGTATCTGTGAAACCACTGGTGACAGCATGTCTCCTCTCCCATGTAGTTAGAGCTGGCTCTCAACCTGCAAGGATATTCCTTTAGCTCTGTCGGCAAATTTCAAAACAGTGGATTTTACCATCCTGACAAGCCATGTGGGTATCATGCAATCTCAGTTCAGTCCCTTTAATTCTCTCTTTAATTGTACACATGTATCTGGGTTATGTTCATTTATCTCAAAGTTCTTCAATCTCATGCTGTGCGCTAAAAGACCACTGCTCAGCTGACGAGCACCTATTCAATCTGTTATTCTCTACTGTATTCCTGATTTATTCCACACTTAAAATCCTGAAATATTTTCTTTATGCAGTTTTCTGTAGTGCTTGTCACTGCAGTATGAGACCTCCGCAAATATTAGCTGGTTCATTTTAGCGAAAATTGTTTGTGATGAGATATCACAATATTGTCCTTTTTTGGTAGATGGACAGCTAAGTCAGCAGTGCAGCTGCCCAGTTCGAACCCATGGGGACTTGACTTTTTAGAGCACTTACTATATGATATGATGCTGTGGATCACTGAAGCATAGCTCTCCCTGACTCAGCTGAGACTGAGAGCTCAGCACTTCTGCAAACCAAACCACTGGGCTTGGAAGTCAGGCACCTAGAAAATAAAAAACACAATTAGAGACCATCTGTGAAAAGCTTGGCTAAAAAATATTTCCCAGCGCTCCGGAACAAAAGAAGAGATAGGATCCAGGAATGTAATTTTGTACTTTCTCTTCCCGCAGTCCCCTTCTTCATTCATTTCTAGCTTTTGTAATAACATCAAGTAAAGATCTTGCCACAGCCACAGAATAGGTCTAATTTGTGTATTAAATGAAGGGGCTGTGTGGAAAAGTACTGTCTGGTCATACAGTTAAAACTGTGTCTGAATAATCCATATATGCATAGGGGCGGAATTAAGGTAGCAAAGGTAATTTTAAATTAGCATTTTCTAACATTTGTGTGCTTGCTTTGCCAAGATATTTAGTAATCTTCCAAAGCAGAGTTTTGATTTGTTTTGGAATAAAGCATATTTATTCTAATTCTGCATAGGAAATGGCCAGTTCTATCTTTCTTACAAAATATTTTTGCAAATGGTAGGGTGCCCTTCCCTTGACATTCCTCACTAACTCGAGCTTGACATTTGAAGATGATAAATGCATATCCAACTCAGCATTTCTAACACCACCTACCTGCTCTGGCTCTTGTTTCATTAGAATTTCAGCAATGTGCTGGTTCATGGCAGATAACCTCCTCTCCCTTTCTGGGCTGCGCGCGTGCATGTGTTTGTGTGTGTATGTGTGTAGGGGGTGAGGGAACGAGTACATTTCTCATCTCCTCAGCATTTATTACATTCTTCTTTCTCCACCTCCTCTGCAGCAATAAATCAATGCTACTTGTTATTGCCTACTCCCTGGGCAATGTCTCGGGGGGAGAGGGAGCCTCTCCTGGCTGTAATGTCATATGTTTTATCAAAAGTGAAAATACAAGTAAAGAACCAAACCAAACCAAAATCCCGTTTCCTCCCACTTTGAGAGGAAGGGCCCTACTCTGGCTGTGTCGGCTGCATCACCCCTCGCAGCTGGCAAGCTTCGTCCCCCACAGGCGCCAGCTGCTGACCCCAGCCTTATGCTGTTTGCATGGGCAGGAGAAGGCAGTGTGTCCATAGGATGACATTTCTGGAAGGAAAATTTTGGATTTCTAGTGCTACTGATCATTTCCTGCAGGCAGCTCCAAGGCTGGGACGCTGGATGCCCCATTCCTATAGGTGTGCTGAGATGGGTGGGTGCTCTTTGCACCTCTGCAGTGAGCTAATGGCAATGAAGCCCTAAAAATAGGTTGTGGATGGAGTAAAATATAGCCTGATTATTGTTTACTCTGACAAGAGCAGAAGCACAGGCGCTGGTGCTTGGAGAAAGTGTAAATCAAGCAACATCACAGTGGATTTGTGGCTTGCAGCAACTCCCTGGAGAAACTTTGCCCAGAAAGCCTCTGCCTTCTGGTTTGTTGCCTTCTGTCTAATTGCAGTAATCTGTTTTCCTCCACACAGAATTCCCAATTTTCCACAGGTAAAAAAGGCTGTCATACCTACCTGGCCCAACAAGCAGGGATTAAATATCTCCAGTGAGAACACCCTGAAGAGACGGACTGGAGAAATGCAGAGAAAAGAGACCAGTGTGGTGCTGGACAAGGCAAGAAAGGCAGAAGGGGGTCTTCTGCAAGAGAGCTGTATGACTGATCCAAGCCCCGAAGGAGAAAAAATACCTAGCTCACTTGCTCTGGCATCCAGAACCAAATGAAACAAGCAGCTTTAAAGACAAGGTTAAATCTCTTTTTTTTCAGCCTTAACCCCTTTGGATTTTAATAGGTAATTCATCTGGGAACCTTCATGCAGAATTCACTGAAGGGTTTTTGCAGGCAGATTCTTAGAGTGTGAAGTGCAGAAAATGGCCCCTGACACATTAGCATGTTTTTTCTGTGTCTTTGCAGACATATTTTAGGTTTCTTTCTGGAGTGGCATATGGGGAAGAATTGGGCCCCTCCAAGCAAGAGACATACTTTATCAACACCGTTTGTCAGCAGCATCTCTGGGAAAAAAAAAAACAACAACATGCACACACACGCATCTCTTCTTTCTCTCTGTCTTCCTTAAACTTTACTTAAATTTTTCTTAAAATGGCTGCCTCAAGCTACTGAGAAACAGTGCCTGTAACATGAGCTGTGCAGGGGCTGTGCAGGGTATGAAAAAACAGTGTCGACACAAGCTCAGATTCCTTCTCCTGCTCTAATTTTGACCACTTCCTACTGAATGCCTTCCCTGCCCCCTCAGCCTGGTTTTTGAGGGACATGCATTGGTCTTTATACATTCTCAGAGCCTTCAGGGAAGGTGACATCCTTGCATGAGGCTGCATTGGAGCATACGCCTCTCTGCCGGGGGGACTGAGGCATTGCTGTCTCAGTGCCGGCAAACACACAGCTTGTGCAGCAGAGAGGCAGGCCTGGCGTGCGAAAAACACCCTCTCGCTTTAATGCGGCTTTTCGAGGCTCTGAAACACATGTGATGACAAGCAGATAAAAATGTATTACATGCGGGAAGGGGAAGGGTTTGCCTTTGCTTGCTTGCTTGCTCTCCTCTCCTAAAAAGATCTCCATGGTGTTAAGGTGGTCCTTGAATATTGCACACACGTCATGATGGAAATCGGATTGGTTTACAAATGCAGCACAATGTTTTGGTGCACAGCTTCAGCTAAAGAGCTCTCCCTGCCCCACTGGCACAGTGGAGGGACAATATGGTTTGGAAATGAGGGAAGAGTAGCTTGGGGACAACAGCTGGGGTTTTGCGGATGCAAGGTCCTTGGAGCATTGCTCACGCCTTGCCTGCCTGCAACATGGAGTCCCCCATGTTTTTGCATCCTTAAAACTCACTGTGTTTGGGAGCTGGTGGTTTCTCTTCCTACCTAGTGCTGCGCTGCAGTTCTGCTTATCTCTGGCTAATGGAGCCCATTGAGACGAGTAGCTATTTAAGATACAATGAATTATCCACAACCTTGCTGTCTTTTCACATCTCATTTTCCCACAACTCTCTCACTTGCTGATTATAATTGCCCTTTAATTGCTTGTATAATTTCAGTTACATAACAAGTAAACTGTACAGTAGCTGCCAAAAGTATCTATTAAGTTCTTCTTTTTTTAATCATTAATTGAGTTTAAATAATTCTACAACTTGCCGTACTCCTGATAGAATGATGAGTTCATTCAATGAATGGACTTTCTCCACTTAACCTCTTCTTATTTTGGGTGCAAGTTTATCAGTTTCCTCTATAGAGATTGTTATTTATATCTGGTAATGCAGACCAAACATCCTTAACGTGAACAAAAGGATTTCACAGTTTATGCAGTCAAATGCTGTAGAGATATCCAGCAGTGTGAAAGCAGTCAACAGCCAAGAAGAGACCGTTCATCAGTGTCACTAGTACTGTTTCTATTTTACATGCCAGCTAGATGTTGAAATGGAAGAAGTCCAGAATCCTTGCAGGGTTGAGATGGAGAGAGGACAAGCCCTTTCCAAGGATCTCTTTTATCATGTTCAAGACAGGGAGAGATCAGATACTGGGTTATATTCAGTGAATTTGCATGCATAAAGCAACAATTAAATAATGGTAAGCTTTAGGTGGATGGTAGTTGTCTCTTCTTGAAGAAAACATGGATAATCTCAGGTGAAATTGTTTTGACACTTTTTTTCCTAGACAAAATAGGAAGAGATCATGGCAGCAACAAGTCTTGTTGGAGACTCTTCCAAACTTTTACTGTGTAGAAAGCCTGAATTTGGAGGGAGAAAGAATTGACTTATTGGCCTGTGAGGAAACTGTATGGAGCCTTATTTCCTCAAATGTCACACTGGATGGAGATGGTTTTCTCCAAGAAGTAGGCTGAGAATGATGGGTCATAGAGCCTTTCAAGAGTGACAAGATCATCCACAGCTCAGAATGAGGCAGCCAGAGTGATTAAGAAAATTGCGATTGAACCAATGTGGATTCTTTGAAGAATGGATTGTTTTCAAATAAGGTCATATAAATGAGAACAATCATCAAGCAAGGAACCTTGTTTTATGTTATCTATTTTAATCTTGTTTTGAATTCATCCCTATTTATCTTCTTTGGTGAGTTTTCTTGTTGCTTGGTAAATACCAAAACATATCTCTTAAATAAAGTATGGCCTCTTTAAACTACATTTCATCTGTTTGTTAATGTTAAACAGAAGTATTTAAACAGTCACGTAGCTTAACATATGCTTATTTGTAAACTTAACTTCTATCATGTTTATTATACTACAAAATAGTGGATGATCCACTGTTTTTTAATTCAATTTATGTCAGATTCTACTCACACAGAAACTGGAATTAAATGAAAAATGAAAGGATGTATTTGTGAAAATGAGGCAATTGAATTGATCTGGTCACCTGGACTTTTAAGATTTTAAATTAACAGATCTTATCCTCTCACCCCCTAGACTGGAAGAGGAAAACAAGCTCTCCTAGTTCTCCAACTCTTAAATACACTCTCAGCTTAAAACGAATAAGATAATGGACTGAACTACAGCCAGCTCTGAAGTATCCATGGTCCGTTTTTCTGGATTGCAGGTTAACTGTCCCATGGATGTAGAGACCTGAGCTGGCTCAGTGCAGAGTGGTCTATTAGTTCAGGCGCAGTGCCATGTGAAGGTAGTATTAGTATTTCAAGGTCAGGGAGGGTTCGGGAGCTGTGTAATTGTGTTTGCACAGTGCTGAGGCTAATGTAATAAACTCTGCTTGACCTAACCTGACTCCCTGCAGAGCCACCCAAGTGTCCCTTGCCACAGTCTCCAGAGTGTGCTCTGCTCTGGACAACATGATCCAGCTAGCAGCTTTTATTTTTATTATTATTATTACTAGTATCCAGAATGTCCAAGTTGCCCTACCATGGATAATGTAGCAGACACTAGAACTGAACAAAAAATAACAAAATCAAAGACTATTGCTTCAAAAGCTGGTTTAGCACATCCATAAATTCTGCTTAGTTAAGGACTTTCATGGATTCAGTGGTTTTGGCTTTCCTGAAAACTTGGTTAGTGAACTTACAGTGCTTCACACGAAAATTATTCATTCACTACAAGTTAAATTATTTGATTAAGTTATAACAAATTTAGACTTTAACATACATTTGTCACAGTCTTATATAGCTTCACTTTTAAAGTAACCTAAACACCAATTTAAAATAAAAATGATTTCCACTTGCATTATTTTTTGTTTCTGCAGGCAGGTTCTGGATTTGCAGAAATTCCTAGAAGACATGCTTTTCTATGTCTGCCCATGTTTCATGACACTGGCAACTTTCATTCTTCTCACTTCTTTGGTTTTAGATGATCATGAAAACCATAGAACTCCAAACATGGAATCTGTATGGAGACTAGGAAAAATAAAAGTAAAATTAAAAAAATAAAAGGATCAATAAAAATTTCAGGGTCAGAACTGTCCATGTTTGCCCTTGTGCAAGACCAAATGTTCATCATCATATTCCATTTCTCTTTCACTAATGATCTCTTCCTTAAGGGAATGTTGACTATCTAACCTGTCTGACATCCTCTCTCTCCCTCCTTCCCTTCAGTGGATAGATGAACTGGGGATGGCCAGAAATACTGCAGACATCAGTGATTCTAGCTCCACTCAGGAAATGGAAGCAAAAGCAAACCCATCCAAACCTTTTGAACTCTCTTTAAAGTCTTGCAGAAGTAGCTGAAGGTTTCAGGTGGAGTTTCTTAATCTGTCTGAATCAGGACACCCTTCCTTGACATAAATCAGGAGAGGAAACACTCAACTTTTTGCTAATTTGGCTAGGACTTTGATGATAATTTGCCTAGAGAGGTTAAAGTGGTACAACATGAAATAACAGAAACTGAAATTAATGGAGCTGTAAATGGGATCACATTGTGCAGGGCCCCCACATATGGTTCAGATTCAATGCTTCCTCTGTATCTGATGGTATTCTTACAGCAAGAATGCTTCTGAGGGTGGCACCAGCCCTGAAAGCAGGGAGAAGAAAGCCTCACCCCACAGTGTCTGTTCACCATTCATTCTCTTCCCGTGGTGGCTGTGTGGTTTTATTTATACTGTCAATTAAACACAGGTCTGAGTTTACTCTCGTAAGCAGACTTATCCACCCTTCATGCTATAAGCCCCAAGGCCTGCACTGGAAGGTCATCTCAGTTATTTGGATGGAAGGAGTTGGAACATGCCCTGGGGGGTCAGTTCAGGTGCCCACACATAGACACCAAGAACCGTTGGGGGTGTGCTGAGAGAGCTGAGATATCCAGGGCTGGCAGATATGGCACAGTATTGTCAGGAGACGCATGTCAAGCTTGGAGTGACAACTGGAGGCTAAGCAGACTATTGCAGGGCATCTCCAATAGCCAATGTTTAGGAAACAGAGGCATATGCTTGGTGTCTACAGATGAGCCAGATGTTTATGCTCCCAGTGCTGTCAATGAGGGGTCTCGTGAGTGCAGTCAGTGGGATCTGGAGAGCTATTCATCGGACCAAATGCTGAGAGGCAACTCAATTGCCCAAACACAGGTGCAACTGCTTCTGAGATGTCCTCCTGTATCCAGGGAATCCACACAGGACTGGCAGATGTGATGCAAAACTAATGGGAGGTTAATAGTCTCGTGGAGCAGCAGCTAGAGACCAGGCAGGATGCTCAAGCTATAATTCCCAATTAGCCTTTGCCAACTGTTGATCAACACGTTGGCCTTGCAGAAGCTCTGAGTAAGCAGCACACATCTTGTTAACACAGATCTGTGAGGAACCAGGCCAGACAGGAACCTCACTGAAGTGGTGAATTCATGCCTATGTATTAATCTGTCTTTAATTTCACTATTTCCATTGCATATAACTATTACCATCAGCATGAATAGTGAATTAGCTCCCTTGCTCCAGCCTGCAATGAGTCTGACTTTTTCATAGCTGTGCTTAATTGTTGCCAGTGATCCCTGTAGTGGCATTAGCCTGTTTAATATTACATGGCATGAGAAAATTAAATGATCAATATCAGGTTAAAAGCACTCAGTTGTTCTTTCTTTGCTTTGGTAATTGCTGGTGTGACGGGAAAATAATTACTATGTTGAGTTTGTTGCTATTCTTATTGTCCTCTGTTGGTGATTTTGTTGTTTGGCTATGGATATGTCTGATTTAAATTGTCTATAATATTGTTGTCTTGGAAGGAAATAGAAAGGAAATAGGAAGGGAGAGGAAGTAGGAGAAATTAAAGGCTGATCTAAGATTAACATAGTGTTTACTCTGGCTCTTGGCAAGGTCTATTTGTAAAAAGAGACTCCCAAAGCAAAAATCATCCAGAGTGGATTTGCTTTAAAGTGACGCTGTCAACTTAAATATCACACTTCAGGATTTTTTTTGTATTTCATGTTGTTACAAGTAACACCCAAACCAATTATATTTTTCTAATGCCATAGGAACACCTAAGATTATTACAGCTGACAGAGTAGAGAAAAAATATTTCTCTGTGTTTTTTTGGTTTACTTTTAGTGCAATTGATACCATTCTATCCATGATCACTAGCTCATATGGAAAACCTGCACACAAAAAAGGCCATGTAAAATATTGCCCAAATCTTGAGTAATTTTGTATTGAAGTGAACTGAGCAGCGGCTGTTGTTGTTGTTTTTTGGTTTTTTTTTTTTTTGTGTGTGTGTGTGTGTGTGTGAGTGTGTGTGTGTGTGTAGCTTTTTGATAGAGGAATAGGAGAGAAAAAAAATTCTGCCAGTGGATTTAGAAATATGATTTTTAAACCAGCAGGGGAAGTAAAAACAGAAAACCCCATCAGTACTCAGCAGTGAACAGATACCCCAGAGTCCTTGCTTTCAGCCGCTTGGGGACAGGTCAGTCCCCAGTGAAAGGACACCAACAGCCTTCAGAAGCAAGAGGGAATGGGCTGATAAAGAGATCCTTTTAGCCAGTGATGCCTAGGACTCACTGGTGTCAGCCTTAAGACATCCTGGGAGAAAGAGGGAAACAAAACTGGTTATTCACTGCCTTTGTTTAGCTGCCTTCAGAGCTTTTAAGGAAGCTGCATACAAAGACACAGTGGCATATGCCAACTGTTGACTCTATCAAATAATAAAGCAATCCCAGTGGGTATTAAGAAGCATGGAATGATTCTAATGAGTCTGGCAAAATCTCATTAGGATGAACAGCAGGTGATGACAAAATATTTGCTCTGTATGCAAATAACTTGTTTCCTTCTCTGTCTCCACACGGTTGCATGAGCACTCAGAGTAGGAGCTGTCAGATAACTACTCACTGGAGTAGAGCTCTGCAGATGCTGGTGGCTGTGTTTCAAATGCATCAGTAGCAAAAGTGGGAAAAACTCCGGAAATGAAAAGTGCTTTTGGGATGAGATCCCCTCTGTATCATCAAACTCTTAGCCTTCCTCCCTGCACAAGAGATAATTTTGCTGGGCATCCACATAGTCCAACTGTCTTTCTAGAAATGCCTTCAAAGCAAGGACAGATCGGTCACAGGTTGTCAGAAGTTTGCCAAGAGTTGTGGGGATAAAATGCATGATTTTTTTGGCGGGGGGAGTGCTGAATGATGAAAATAAGAGGAAGGATGGCAACTGCTATTGACAGAGGTAAGTTACTTGCATAGTCCTGAGTCTGATCTATTCAGAACAACTTTACTAATTAAACAGGAGATATCCAGCTTGCAAGCTCAAATAGTGCTGTGTGTACACTAATCACTGATTTGTCCTCTTTTGCTGCCTTAACGTCAGGCTATGCAGCCCTTGATATCTGTTCACTTCTTGATGGCGTTTCTGGCATAGCAGGCTTCCATTCTCTCCAGTGTATCATTAATAGTTCTTCATACATTTGTTTTTAATCACGCTGGTATTTATTTTTTGCTGCAGTCCTATTCCTACTCCTCATACATGTCAGAGGCAATATTCTTGCATGGAGGAGATGGAAGTTTCCCCGGAGCCCCATTCTTCTGTGTGCGCAGGAAGAGAGGAGAACAGCGGAGCTGAGTCAAAGGACATTCCAGATTAAATAAACCAAGCCATGCAAACACAAGTATTCCAGCAGATCTTCTCTCCAGTGCCTGGCAGTCAAATACCTTCACTGTACTTTCCCCATGTAATTGTGGTTTGATCTCAGAAAAAGAGTCAGGAATGCACTTGAAGCCTGCCTTATAAAAACACTCTTAGCATCCCCAGGGCCAGGCAAAATTTCCAACTCTGAATGGAAAAGGACTATTTGTTTGATGACCCCGTGCTCCCACCATGCTCATCAGCTCCTACCTGGAGTGAGTTTGCTACAGGCTCTCCATCAGAGAGGGGATTTAGTAAGTTGATTATGAGAGAGATCCTTTAACTTTTCTGTCAAAGTTCCATACCGATGGGGTGAAAACAACACACCCTCACCATCCAGCAATTTGCAGTCCAAATCTTATGGAGACTGACAGTGATGATGAGGAAATGGACCCAGTCACCTAAGTTGCTCCCTCTACAAAAGAAAAAATAATAATTTAGCTAGATGGGTCTTTGTGTTTCGTAGGTATTAAAGTGAGTTATTACCTGGTTTTAATAACAGTAGTTATTATTAATTATTAATAATATTAATAAAGGCTAATAATATCAGGGGCTTTACAGCCTGTAGATCTTTATCTGAAGTATTTTCATCAAAGTGCTTCATCAAGTGAAGAGAGTATTATTTCCTTTTCATATGCTTGGGAGGTCTAGAAGGGTCCCAGAGCTGGTCAGCAAGAGAACTGGGAAGCAATTCCCAGCCCTCTTGATTCCCAGATCAGCAGCTCGCGATCATGAGGTCACCAGGGCTGCGATGTATTTTTCCTGTGGGTCTCAGACCCACATATCAAAGCTCCTTCTGTCAACAGAGGCTTTTAAGAACAAATTGGACAAACATCACCTGGGGTAGTGTGGGGAGTATATAATTCTCCAAGCATGGGGACCAGCAACATAACCTCCTGAGATCCCACCCAGACCTCTCTTCTAGGGTTTGATGACTGATGAATCCTACATGGTATTTATCTTACATTTAATAATTGTATTAAATCTGAGATCTGTAGTTGAAGCGCTGCCAAAATGACAGCAGGCCAAGAATTATATTAAGCATTAAAATGCAGGCTCGGCTCAGTTTGCAGGGCAGCGAGGCTTGTTCTCACGATTGGGTTACATACTCTGAGGTGGCGTGTTCCAACCCAAACTAACAACAGCGCAAAGAGGCCGCAGGCTTCTGCTTCTGCTTAGCAGGTTTTGCTGACCAGCAAAAAATGATGGAAATCCCAAGCCCTCAAAAAAGCAGCAGCTGTTAAACAACTAGGCATTTTCTTTGCTGCCCAACTAGTCAGGAAAAAAAAAAAAAAGAATGTTTGTTTAGTGAGACTGATATAATTGTAATAAAAGTTTGGACAACCACATCAGTGACTCTTTTCAAGCTAGAAAAGTCATCTGAAGTTAGTGGTGGCCTCTATCAGCTGACCAATGGTCATCCACATGGTGATCCCAGGTCCATATTGTTCCTGAAAAAATCCTATGTATCCCTCAGAGGCTTGGTGATATTGATCCATTGTGATCAGGAAGAAATTTTGAGAATGAACAATTGTCTGTGAGTGCACAATGCAGAGATGCCAGGAGACCTGAGGCATTGCTCTGAGACTACAGTATGAGCAATTTTATTCTTTCTTCACTTTTTTATTGTTGTGCACTCCAACATCCAGAGATATGCTCTGTCCATTCTCATGGGGAATGCCCTGGAAGGCAGTGGGCTTAGCTAAACCCCTTTACTGTGCCCGAACAGTAAAGGGAATGAAAGGGTGTGTACACACTGTTAAATAAAAGAGGGCCAGAGAGTGACCCACGCACTGGATCCCCATTGTCCACATTGCTCAGTTGGTAGCTTGTTCTCTGGCTCTGATTCAGAGTGCCTTAGCTTGCTTTCCCCAAGGAAAAACTCAGATATGGTTCTGGGGATTGTTCAGTCCAAGGGCTGCTTCCGAATGGAGTATGGATAAGTGCACCAGTTTTAGCCCTTCTACCCTAAGCAGTCCTCCAACACTATCCCAACTGCCTTTGTGTCCTCAAACTCATGCTGTAGTGGTGCACCTCAAGGCACACGACACATACTTCTGGTGGCATTATGCAAAAACATCACAGGTGAGCTGAGACACAGCCCTCATAGTATTTCATGTGCTTCATAGTGAAGAAAACAACAATCAAAAAGCAATTATTTCTCTCTCAGAACAACACGGGGTTCAGAAGAGACCCAAGACCAAGTAGTGTAGACATAGTTTGTTCAGCAGAAAGCAAGTTCTAAGCAGTATGGGCAGGAGCCAGCCTGTGCGGTTTGGCCTTGGGAGCAGTCCTTGCCCTCTTCTTTTTAGCAGAATAGATGTAATCTGATAGGGGTTATGAGGACAACTTATCCATGCAGAGGCATCTAATGCTATAAGAGACGCCAAAATATATCCTGTATGGCTTTCACCTGCTTCTCCCAAAACAGGAGGTTGCACATAGGACCTTCATTGTATCTGACACGCTGCAGATGTTTTGGATACCTTCAAGGATCCAAAATGGTATTACAAGTCTGTGTTTAAGGAACAGGACCACCTGTGTGTCTGTGCTGCAAAATGGTCCAGCTGCTCAAGCTCTTTTCTGCATTTTCACATGAGTTTTTGTAGCCTGAACTGAGATTATGCTTCTGTTGCTAGAAGAGTTTGCAGTTAGCAGCTGGCACATGTTCCTTGCCATCTCAGCACTGTCTGTGGAGCAGACCTACCTTAAAGAAGTGATAAATACCTCTGGCTGTTCTTGTTACTCCCATAGACTGGGAACACCAATACCTTTCTCTTTTGTAAAGTCCTTTGAGACCTAAGGTATTGCTAACACATTGATCACATCCAAAAGAGATTGTAGGTGGGCATCTCTTAGTTGTGGATGTAGAGGGAGTAGAGAGGCATCTATGCATTCATGTCTTTCTGCTTGTAAAATGTTTTCCTGTTAAAGCAGGGAGAGGAGAGAGGTACCTTTGGTTTCAACCCCTCCTTATCCTCAGATAAAGATCCTCAGATCCCAGAGCACTTCACCTTCCCGCCCCTGTTCCTCTGCTCTAAGTCAGAGCCTGCTACTTCCCAACCCACAGTTCCCACCCCCATCAACCCTTCCCACCATGTCTTCAGCACTGGCCTCAGAGTTCATTCATTCCTACTTCTGCTGTACCATTCCCCTCCCAAACCTCCCTAGTCTTAACCCTAACTCACCTCATACCCCTTCTACCTAAATTTATCCAGTTCTTCCAACCGTGGCTGAGCTAGACCCTTCAAAGTTAGAGCCTCCTGATCTGCATCTCATCAGCTCCACCATCTCTCTCTGATCTCCATTCCTCAGTCTCCAACCTCTACCTATCCTTGCTGGACTGACACATTTCCCCTTCACTTGTCTCTCCTAGGGACTGAAATCCACCTGGCTAGGTCTAGGGCAGAAGAGAACGTGTCTGGAGGGAAAACAGTAACCCTAATTCAGAGATGAGAAGTGCTATATCAAGATTTAGTTGTTATTGCATATTTATTTAGCAAAGCTTCTTGGAAGACTGAGCTGGATTTGAACAGCTCCCCAGTCTTCTTCCAGGGAGCAAATTGTGCTGCTGTCACCTACCTAATGTTTATGAGTAGCAAACTTTAAGTCACTGGGAGTTCATAAGTCACTCAAGGCTAGGCAAAAAGAGCTTCCTTAGAAGAAAATAACAGCTAAAGGCATGAACATAACTGTTTCTAACTTTTTTTTTAAATCTCAGTTCTTGGTGTTTTTACGCTGAGTTTGCCCTTCAAATATCTGACTGACAAATGTCCTTTTCACTTTTACTTTAAGTAGCTCAGAAGTCAGATCCTTTCTTTTCCTGTTTTTCTCTTTTCTCTTCCTCTTTGCATAATAAATTGAAGTGGTTTACATAAGCACTTTTGTGGGTTCTGGAACCTAGATTCCTCCTACCTATCTTTCAGCCCTTGTTGAGGTACTTAAGCCAGTAGTCTAATTGCCCTCAGATACCCCCAGTAACTAGTGGAGAAGGATAGGTGCTTCTGAGAGCTCTGCTCAACGGAAATGGGTGGGCACTTTGCCTAAGGCTGAAACACCCTCTAGATGTCCTTATGTCCCTCTGCTCACGGGGCCAAATATACTCCTGAAGCTGAATAATACAAGGTGCATTTTGCTCCATGGTGCTTTCTGTCCGCAAGGTCTTTTTCCTCAGCAGATCCAGAAATCTACATGAAGCTGGACCACAGGTGGCTTCACACCCTATAAATGCCATTATTTTTTGGCACCTCCACCTTGCAGGTTCTTGGGATTTTCAGAAGCAGCTGTAGCTCTGCAGCTACAATTGTTGCCAAGGACAAGCCAAGAGGAAATCAAGAACCCAGAGGTAGTCCTGTGAAGGTGGTCTTGCGCTTCCCAGTATGTGCACAGCTTTTTGCCCTAAACTGTGCATGCATGTTCCTCCATGGTTAGGGCAAACTCTACAGTTAGAGCTTTCTCCCCTTCCCAATGGGAGGAAACTTTGCTTGGTGACCATGAGAAGCTGTTTACTTCTTGCTGGACAATTAGAGAAGTGTCTGAAGCCTTGGACTTCAATATAAATGAATGAAAATTTGGTCCTTCACCTTGGTATAGAGTTAAAAGGTTCTTGGTTGAGTTGAGGGAATATTTGAGGGTTATTTCTTAACCAGCTGATTTCTACTTTCTCCAGGGAGGACAAAAAATCTAACAGTTCACTGTATGCCTGCTAGCTTTATACTACCACACACCATTTTTTGTATCATTGGGAATAATAACTTATCAGGTTGTGTCCTGTAAGGGAGTAACATAACTCCAGATCTTATATAACTTAAACTTATGTAAACTTCAGCAAGATTTTTCTTCTGTTAATTATAGAAGAACAAAGCATCTACTCTTTCATATAAAAATTTCATATCTTACTGGAATCCCAAGTCTAAGGTGTTTTTACTGTGAAAAAGAGCTTCATGGTAATGATAGCAGAATATCAGGTTACCTACTCTGTATAACAGTCCTCTGTTTGGCTTCTGTCTACTTCTTAGTAACATTTAGTGAAAAGCTGAATGCCTTCCAGAGACACCCTTAATTCACATGTTAAAAATGTTTATACCTCTTAAGTGGTCAAATTCAACAGTATCAAATGAACTGTATGGGCTTGAAGTAAGCTCTAAGGCCTTCTTTAATTTATTGTGTGTTCATGAAACAATTAAAGCTGAACAAACATTGCCAAAAAATTTTCAATGAGGATTAGTTCAAATGTTTAACTAAAGTAATTTTTGCCTTGGTTGATTTCCATGGGCAATCATTTGATCTGGCAGAAAAGCTCTTTCCTTAAGCATTTAACCAAAGTCTGATTGTAAGAGTTTCATTTGTTCTGTCAGGAAAGGTGAACAATATTTTTTGCCTTTGATGTTCTGTTATAACTGAACAGCTCCATGTTGCACCTCTTGGATAAGAGAGGTTCAGCAGCCAAGCCAGGAACTAAACAATGATTAAGACACAGTGACTGAAGCACTCAAACACACATTGAATTAGTTCCTGATGGTACATTATTTGTGTGGCTCTAAAAATAGCAATTTGATATGCATATCACAGTAGCCTAGACTCAAACATCTCAACTTTGCAAACTAGGCATGATTGGAGTCATGATGTCTCCAAGTGAACTCATAGACATTACACTGGGTTTTGAGGTCAAAAAAGACATTCAAGTCTTCCAAGCAGGCCTGCTGAACTGCTCCATCTCTCCACACAAGCCCCATCTTCACTCCACTACCCAAAGTCTTTGGGAAAGCCTTGAGGATTGGAGGCAGGAGTGGGGCAGAATTCAAATGAAGGAGAGAAAGGACTGGCTGTAGCAAGGTTATCCAATCCCATCAATGTAGATAGCCCTCAGCCTGCACTCACTGAAAGTGTAATCCTGAAATCCAAAATTAAAGTGTAATAAGTTTAGAATATTTTGCTTAGTCCTGCTACAAATCGCAATACTTTTCCATGCAGGGGAAATTTCTAGGGTAGGCCATCAGATACTTCCCATGAATGAAGTAAGTACCAGGTATCCCAGGCTGCCTAGGCAGGTGCTCAGTCCTAAATTTAGCTATGATCACCAGAGGAACTCATCTGGAACCACTTCTCTTGATATCTAAATGCTTAGGTATCAAGATGCCAAGGGCTTGGCATCAAGGGTGTCCATGCAGGAGATATTTAGCTTTGGCATTTTTTTGCCACTTTCATCTATGAGACCTTAGAAGCCCAAAACAGTAACCTTTCAAAGGTGGCCATGAGTGCTGGGGTAAGCCCAAGATTTTATTAACATTTTGTTCTTTTTTTTTTTCCATGCAGTAAAATAGATCTTTTCTCCATGCTTTTGATCAGGGAATGGCTTAAGGTTGGCTGGGTCAAAGCAGAGGGTAATTGACTGGACTACTGTGATCATGAGATAACCCTGTAGACTCTACAGCACCATTTGGGGATGTTATCTTTCTTTATTTGTTTAATAGTATCTATGTTTTAGCAGATACTGCCAGTAAGTATCTGGATAGAGGCCTGTTAAGCATAAACAGCAAATATTGATCCTCCCATCTCTCCCCTGAGCACACCTGCCCATCCATCACTAGTCTTCAGCCCTGTGCTCTGATACTTCTCCTTGGCACCACCCATAAATATCACAGAAAGCGACTACTCCAACTGGTGATCTTTGCACCATACTTAACAATATTGGGAAGTAATTGTGTCTAATTGTTATGACTGTAATTCCAAATTTGACGTCTGGCAGAGAATCAGAGGTCTCAGTCACATTTTCTAAACATCTCCCTAATACGTTCTGTCAGACACTTTATGGCAGTGCTCTCCAAAGCCTTGCTCCTTGACTACTTCCATTTCTCCAGCACTCAGGTGGCTGCTGCCAAGGCTGTCCTCCTCTAGGGTAATTACTTGCACAGTGTAAATACTTGGCGGCACAGCTGGCAAATGTTGCTTTCATGTGGGCTAGACTAGATCTATGCTGGGAAGGGTTGACAGTGTAAAGATTTTAGGAGCCTCGAGAGTGAATGAATAAACACTGGTTATAAAGAAAAAGCAGGTGCCATCTGCTCCTACTCAAATAACTCCTGTTGACTTCAATGGGAGTAGGGTGATTTTCACAGCTACTCTATTTGGTTTGCTGAAAATACATTTTTTAGTATTTACAATGACTCAAAATGGCAACTCCCCAAAACCCCCAAAAGAGGTTCACATACCAGCAGTGGGTGCTTGAGCTAAGATGAGATAGGTAGCATTTTCAAATGGCTTTGCTAGTCTGAGGCCAGCTGGTCTCATCATATGATCCAGTATGAACAAAGTGCCACCAAGGCAATTACTTCTAGCAGAAATTCATGTGGTGGGGGTGTGTAGATCTGCCCCTGTCAGAGATGTTGTCCCTAGGAAAGGCAGCACTCCAAGAAAACCTACTCTGTTGCTTCCTTGGCTGGTGTTTTGCCTAGAAATATACAGATGACTTAATCCTATGAGGCTTTCCATCTGGCAGGAACACCTACGCAACTTTGGAAAGGCCTGTATCACTTTAGAGAGGAAAAAGCCCTGAAACAATGAAAACACTTTTGGTGGGAAGTGGGTGTCAAAAGAGCCGCCTCATGTGCCACAAAAGTCAGAAGAAAGCAAAAAGCTTGATTCATCTTCTGGTGTCTGGGCAGAGGAAGGACAATACAGTGAAACAAAAATATTGGCAGCTGCAGGGCGGTGGGTAAAACCAGACTGGTGACCAAAGGAGAGCATGAGGTAGCATTGGTTTGTTTTGCCAGGGCTATTGCACTTAACGCTGACACTTGGACTAGAATTGCACTAAAATAAATAAATTACAGTGCTGCTCATTTCATTAACAGAGCTTTGGAACCAAGTAGGCACTGCTATGTATTATATCCTATTGTTTTCTACTCATGAAAGTAGCACATTTTATGGTACAACAGGGCTATGACTTTGTCCAGAAGCCAGACTGAGGACTGAGTCTTGGTACGGAATAAATACACTGCTGGAGGGTTTTACGCACAGCCTTTAACCATGGTGGCTCTTCTAGCTTTGTTGGTGCATGTACTACATGAACTTGGATTGCTTCTTGACTTGCCCAGCCGCAGTCTGGGCTCAGGCACATGATCAGGTTACTGTGCCTGAGTCCTCACGTAACAGCTCCCTGCATCCCAGCTAAGCTGCCTAACTGTCTGCACACCCAAAGCCTGAGGCACAAGTGAGGTAATTCAATGGCAGAAGAGGCTGAAGATAAGGCATGGACACTTCACCGTGTCTCTGAGCCTTTGCTCTAAAACCTGCAAATCAGCAGGTAACTTATGTACCTCCCTTCAGGCACTTCTGTTGAGGCTGATGCTCCAAAGTCAACAAAGTGAATGTGAGGGTAAAAGAGATTAAACTGGTGTAACAAACACAACACACAAAAAAACACTTACAAGAAAATTCAGGAATGCACGTTCGCCTTTAGTTAAGAGGGAGTTTTTACAGCCTGTGCCATCTAGGAGGTCAAACTAGTTGATCCAATGACCCTGTCTTACAATCTCTAACTATGAAAAAAATGTATGCCTGACTCTGCCTCTTGGCTCTCCAGCAGGGAAAACACACCTTGCACGCTGTCCAGCAAGTGTAAGCAGCCCTGATGGCCTTTACTGCCTGGAGCTGAGCTGTTGTCACCCACCCAAAGGTATCCAGAGCTCCCTCCAAATTAAAACTTAAAAGCTACCTGCTATGAAGACAGAAAAACTCTTTGTTCTGGCTCATCATGTTCAAAGGCGTGTATACCAGGTCTTGTGGTATTATCTCTACTACAGTCACACTGTAAGACCCTGCTTGGGTGTGGGTTCCCAGCCACATTGGGTACTGTACAAGCAAAGCCATCTGAAGGCAGGTTACCTCAGCCAGCTTGCCTTGCAGT
The DNA here is from genome assembly GCF_036417845.1 of Apteryx mantelli. Classification (NCBI taxonomy): domain Eukaryota; kingdom Metazoa; phylum Chordata; class Aves; order Apterygiformes; family Apterygidae; genus Apteryx; species Apteryx mantelli. The sequence continues at coordinate 34,739,552 of NC_089978.1, forward strand.
TCTGCTGCCATTCCTTTCATCTGAATTCAGTGCCAGGCATCAGTATTAAAAAAAATGGTCTGTGCAAGGGTTTGCATTTCCATGTGGCACAACACATAGGGCGGAGGTAAGTCTGAAACTGTGATTGTTTTCATGAGTTTTGAAGTATCCCTAATGAATAACACACTACAAGGAAACCAAATCAACAATAAGCTCTTTAGATTTATGTTTTTCTGATTCCAGGAACACGGAGAAAGCAAAAAAGAAAGCACAAACTCTGGAGACTTACAGTTCACCTGGCTCTATTCAACATCTTCACATGGCTGTGAAGAGCAAAGCACAGTGCACTCTTATGTTGGACCAACTAGGCAGGGCTTTGCCAATGGAATTGAAAAAGAAGAGGAGACTTCAAGAAAAATAAGACAGCAGGAAAAAGTAATGAAGGAATTAAACTGACCTTCTTTAAAATGGGTGAGACAGGGTAAACAGGGAGAGATCTTGTTTTGCTTTCATCCTGGAAAAAAAAACATTTCTTCCTTTCCAGTTCAGCACAGTTGACTGACTTGGAAACAAATCTGTTTTCTCTGGAAAGATTTATTTGCCCAACAGACTTTTTTTCTTTTTCTTCTTTTGGCAAAAAGCAATAGGTTGAAAGAACAAGGCTCGTCTTGTTAGCAGGTTTAAAGGGCTCAGTAATTAACTGGTACATTTGGAGTCATGGCATGCAGGATACTTGCAGCAACCTACTTTAATACAGTGTCACAGGGAAGTACTGTGAAAAGGGGCAAGAGTTTAGCAGAATAGAGTTTATATATCAGATAGCAGGATTATTCAGTCATGAAGTTAAGCCAAAGCATTTGCTGAGGTAAGGACACTCTGGTGTGCCCTCTGAGGACATACTTTAATTTCCTTTTTCCTCCCTTCCTTTCCTTCTTTCTTTCTTTCTCTTCTACCTTGAAAACAAAGCAACACTTATTTAGTCTGATTTATTTTTTTATTTAGTCTGACTTATTTTTTCACATCAGTCTTCTGAAATACATAGTAGATCCCTTCAAAATACAAATTGACATCCTGGGATTTGGGGAAATCAGTCACCAGGGTCATTTATCCCTGAAATTATCTCCTCTTGGTGCACAGTGTGTAATAATGTTCCGCACAGCCAAACCTCTCTCGCTCCCTTGCTCTCTTTCTGTCTCTCCTTTCTTTTTTTTTTTTTTTTTGTATGGTACTGCAGACAATTGCTGGCTTGGAGCAAAATTTTTAAATATCAGTGCCTCAAAATAGGATTCTAATTCCATGCTGCAGTGATTTAAATCCAGATGACTTGACCTTGTGAAGTCCTAAACATCTGCAGCCTGCAGTACCTGTAAATAATGTGGAGAAATGCTCAGCACTCCTGAAATAAAGCTACTGAGCTTGCTCCCTAAACATGGAAGTCAAAATAGAGGCATCCCTGTTTGGAAGTGCTAGTGAGTCCCTTCAAGTGCCAAACAGACCCTCGCAAGAGTAAAGGGAGTCTCTTCAAGCATATTTCTGGAGATGTCAAAAACAAACACTTATCTTGCAATCGGATGCTTCTCATATCTCAAGTGCAACCTAAACACTGAAATCACTTCTGACTCCTATGAAAGGCTAGATTTGCCACTGATACCAAGACTAATTGCTGCATTTGCCAATTTGTCATTTAACTCCTCAGTTCTCGAATAAGCTGACCAGTGCACAAAAATTTCCTACCCCTGCAGAGAGCCCTTCAAATATTGAGGGCAAAATTTTGTCCTCAGTATCTGTGTATATTTATTGCAGTATTTTTTTTTACTTTCCCAGAAAATACCATTTACTTTTGGAGTCTGACCTGCTTTGGTCAGGTGTTAACAAACTTTGTGTGGGGAAATAACACAGGCATCTGGACATAAGGCTACATGCACACCAGCATCTCACTTTGGATCTTGTCAGAAAACTCTATCCTCCTTCCCGTTTAAAGGTCAGGTCATCAATTTCCAGCTTAATCCAGAGCCCAGGGGAACAACCTGGGAGGAAAATTGTGACTCGATGTATCGTTGTCTCTTTGTGATCTCTATGCTGCCCTGGAGAAGAACGGAGGCATCTGCAGCAATTCAGTATCTCCAACAGTGTCTTTTCACTGCTGCACCAGTGCTAACACTTTGTGTAGCTGCAGCTCGGGAGACCCATAGTGCTGCCTTTTCCCCAGCATCTTGCGTGTGATCAGGGTGGTGTAACTGCGACATCTGCTTCAGCTAGCACAGAAGACCCAGTGATGCATTTCATCAGGGCGAGGGAGGAAGACCTGGCTGCAAATCAGTATTTTTTTTTTCCATGCTCTTCTTAGACAGAAAAGAAGTGCAGAGTGAAAGAAGAAGAACAGATCAAAGCAGGCAGAGAGGAACGAGTTAATGGGCACACTTCAAAAGAAGCAATTCTCCTGACATCTCAAGGGATTGGTGAAGGGCATATTGCCTTGTCAGTTAGATGCAGCCGTTGGTTTCAAACCCATACTAATTAGCCAGCTTAGAAAAACACGCAACTCAGCAGTTCTAAATGCAGACTACAGCCTCTGCCACTCCTCAGCATAGATATATTTGTCCACATCCTCTCAATGTGACATGCTGGTACAGAGGCGGCTTGGTTAGCAGTTAAAAGAGAACCTAGGACTAAATGAGGCTTCATCTGGTATTTTTCTCACTTGCTACATCCAGGTCAGCCCAGGACAAACCACTAACTGAATGACGAGTGGGAAGCCTGCTGTGTACTGGGATCCCGTTTGCACAACAGAGCAAATCGTGGCAGTGCCAAGACCCAAGTCACTTCCCTTCGACTGCACTGGCTTGCACCTGCATAAGCAAAAGTTTCAGTCCCTAATCTCCAAGCTTAATTACAGTGGGGGGGGGGGGGGGATAAAGCTTGCTTTGCAAGCATTTTGAAAAAAGCGTTTAGAAGAGACAGGAACATTACATCAAGGGCCTGAGGAACTAACCCGGAGTGCAGAATAGATGAAAGAAGGACCTAGCTTTGTTTTAAATGATTTCTAAAAAGAATCATTTTCTCTCCTGGTCCTTCACTTCCTATGCTATAATTCAGGGTTGATAAGCCATCCCTAAATCAAAAGGACCCTGTAAGATTGTACTTGCTAGTATTGCTAAGGTGCATCATGTACAGCAGCGACAGGGCTCCCAGGGGTTTCTGTAGATGCATCATGTCCTTTGCATAGAAGTGCCTCAATTAATTTGTTTAGCTACCCTGAATTTTCCAGTAAATAAATATTAAAACTGCCTGGCCATTGTTACATGGAGTTGTAATGCCAGACTTACCATCTATTGCAAAGAAGTTCAGAGGCCATATATTGCATACTTCAACCATCAAGTTCTCCTGACAAGGCAATGGGGGTTGTAGTTGTGCTATTGCGCTAAGAGAGCTCTCTTCTGTCCCTGGCTATAACATCCCATTGGCTGGGCTAGCACAGGGCTCACCTGGCCTCCATATCTCTTCCTACACTCTCTGTCTTGTGCATTTGGATCACAACCTTTTCAGGGCAGGAAATGCATCTTATTATCTGCCTGTGTTTGTGTTCAGCTCATAGTCAATGTAGGCCTCTGAGTGTCACTCTAATAATTGAATTTCCAAGAAATCTGGAGGATTCATTGCTCTTAAATAAAAACACTGCACACATCCCGGAAAGCACAGGGAAACCCATTCTGAAAAGGTAAATGCACTTTTAAAATTTATTGGCATCAAATTTCTCTCCAGCCAGGCAGATGCATTCCTTAGCTCCTTATCACCACCAAAGCATGTGCTTTTTGTATGCTTTGTTGTCCCTGCAGGATTCCCTTTTGCCTTTGCCTCTATCTCACTGTCTCTTCTACCCGCTCATGCTTATAGAGTGAAGCACAGGGCATCCACCTGACCTGACTCCAGAGAGTCTCATCTGAAGCATGTCTACACCCCTTCTGTAGAGTCCTCAATGTCAAGATGACTCAGTAGAAACACGTTCAACACCTTGCATGCTTACCCACTCAGACTTCATCCAGAAATTGTAACGCTGCTTCTCACATCACCCTCTTATTGCCTCACAGAGTCCTGACTTTATTGCTTTGTTGCCCACCCCAGATATAGGGCTTGGGTGGTTTGGGCTCAGGAATCCCTAACAAACATGCATTGATCTCAGTGTTAGGAAATGGGGTTTTGCTGCTGCTGTATGCGAATGGAAGTCATTTTAGAGGGAGGACCTGGAGATTCTTGAAATGCAATTTTTTTTGTCTGTTCCTGCATCTGGGACATTTCCACTATCCTATGGCCAATCTGAGGTCTGGTCAGCTTTTAGTGTTAGAGTTGTCCTTGGTTTGCTCTTACACTTTCCTGCCAAGAATTCCCTCTGTGTCTGAGAAACCCGCAGATGCTGCCATACATTCAGTACCTTCATATTGGAGCAGAAGATGTTGGGGACAGGTTCCTCACTAGCTTGGGACACCATCTTAGTGAATGGGTTTCCAGGAGCCATGTCCTAGAGTTCTCTATTGCTAACAGACCACAGTAAACGGGATGAGAATTGAGATCTTTGTCTTGAAGATTATTCACCAGCACTCTCCATTTCCACCTATTTGGAAACCTTCACCGTGCCTGAGGAAAGGTGCATCTGCACTGTCAATTAAGCCAAGGTCCAGACTGTTTGCAAATCCTGAGTTGATCACCCTCTGCATGGCTAGCATGCATGTGCACGCTGGGATGCTGACTTCAGCCAAGCTTGGGGGATTTGGGGAAGGAAAGGCTCAAGGACATTGTAGTGTGGTCTGGCTGGAGCTAGCCTGGTCACCCAGCTGGGTTGCTCCTGAGCACAACGCAGATATGTGAACCAGCCCACCAGCCTGTGACACAGTGGAGAGTCCTTGGTCTCAATGAATTTAGGCTTTCTCTTGAGCCTGCTCTTTATTTTGTGGTGCAGCGTTAGCCTCAGAGCAGCTTGTGCGGTGAAGCCAGTTGACTTCCAGCCAGGCACGTCTGATCTGTACTCCTTTGCTGGTGTGGAAAGCTGTCGATGCAGCTCCTGGGGTGGCAAGCGGGGACCCTGGGAACGCAGGGCATGGGCCTGCCTCCCCCTGCCATCCACCCCACACCCTCTGGCTCTTGCAGTGAAGGAACACGCTGCTTTTCCCCACTTATACCAACCTGTTTAAACATATATACTTCGAATGACTGTAAAGGGCAAATCTCTGGTGGATGTAAAGCAGAACCATCAGACTTGCTCGTGAATACAACCCATAACTTTACACCAGAAATTTACAATCCCTTTTTGTGTATAAAAAGTTTCCTGTCATAGTTTTACATATACTCCGTAGCTCTGCTCTGGATGGAAACACTTGGTGTAATTTCTTTAGAGATAAATAAGCCTTCTGCTGAAAGTTAAATGATGCCATTATTTTCTGGATGTTTATAGACGTCATTTTGCCTTGCTTCCATGCCTGGATCCAAGACAGTCTGAATCTTTGTTTTCCATTTCCGAAAGCTCTCAAGGAGAGACTGAACATAGACGTGTAGCAGGGGCGGAGGGGCAGGCAGCACTGTCCAGCATTTGTTTCGTATACAAACATGCCTGTTTTTTGAGTCTTAAGTGGCAAATGACTGAGACTCCAGCTGTTTCCTTGGCCAGGTGTGTGTTTAGTCTAGGCTCTGGCTCTGGGCTGGAATGGGGCTGGGAAAGGAGGATGCCAGACTGCTCTGGAGATGCGTGGGCTGAGGGTTGGGGACAGACCCCTGCCGAGGGGAAAGAAATCTTCCCCATGAAAAGCCACCTGAGTGTACCCATGCTCCTAAAAGTTGCTCTGCAAATAGGGTGTTGGGGGGACTCCACTGATGCTTAGCTGGACCCATGAGTGGAGAGGTCCTGCGGAGAGATTATGATTTCAAGGGATGCCGCTGAGAAAGGGAGTGTTTCTGGTTCTGCGACGTAACAACCATGCTGAAAGAAAAGTATGCAGCTTGGTGCCCCAAGACCAGATGTTTTCACTACTAGGTATCAATAAAAGCAGTAGTTTCTAAACAGAACTAACTTGCTACAGAAGCTTGAGAAAAAGATATCTAGTTTATTTTTGAGAATGCTAAAATATTAAAGCAAAAAGGTATAAGCTCTTGCTATAAACTATTTGGAATCTTTTATTATTTCTCAAAGAAGTGCAGGATTGAATTAAAAATTGTAAAGAGAAACTAGAGGGATAAGGTGAAAACCAGTAAATCATTGCATTGAGGGTGAGTATGGGATCCTCGCTGTGAACAACTTTAGTGACCAAGTGAAGGGAAGGCAAGTGTGATATCCTGCCAAAGTCATCTCACCTAGCTGAGATGCCAAAGTTAGGAGCTTTCAATATTCCCTATATAGCCAAAGGAGAAGGTGAGGCACATCCAAGCAGCAACTCAGAGATATGAATCACTCCCTGGAGATCCTAAAATACCCTGTTAGCTCAGCAACCTCAGCTAAGGGCCTAAAACTGAGCAAGATGAATGCTTGCCTTACTATATTAATGCTGCTAAATCATACTCGTCAATGCTTCTTTTTGTCTGGAAATCTTAAAGCTGGATCTGAGGAGAAAATAATTTGGCCTTGTAGCAAACCGCGTTGCAGCTATCCTGCAAATTTTCACTGTTTGTGCTTTGCTCTCACAGGGCAGTCTGCATGGTCAGTGATGACAGTCCTGCTGGGTCCTTGTCCAGCCAGGTGAAAGCTGGCTTGAAATGTTTCTTGAAACAAATGAGAAGCTGCTGAAGCAGTGTGAGGATGAAAATATAGCCTCAGTGTTCCTAATTTTTCTTCTAATGAACAAAGTTTTACTGAGGTTACTAGGAATAACTGAGGAGGCTGAGGAGCAGTTGAGGAGAGGTAGAAATAAAATAATTAAATGACATAAATCATAAAAATAGGCATTTTTAAGAGAATACAGACAACATTCACTACCTTCCTAACAACTCACTGGCAAAATGCCTGATTATCTGTCACAGGAGCATGACCTTTTATTCCTGGGAGCTCTGTGGCTTATTCTCTATATTACATTTTCCCCAGAGGTCTGAAGCAAGCTTGGACTTCACTATGTGGGATGCCATTGAGAATTAGGAGTCCTTTAAAACTGAAGAACCTAATAGTCTAAACAGTCAGAATTCAAGAAAATGTATCAACCTTATTTATACCTGAGTCACGGGGCATGTCGAGTGACATGTCAGAGCTGCAGATAATCCCAGTTCAGCAGCTGGGATCCTGTTACGGCAGAAGGAACCATTTGGATGAGAATGTATATATACGCATTTAAACAGTAGAATAGCTTGAAGTCCAAGAGCAAAAAGCCTTAATAAACACCAGCTTGAGCTTTTTGGAGCTAAGAGTTGCTGCTATTGCTTCTCTGTTGCTGGAGAGATTAGCAGGGTATTTACTGCCTTTTACATTCGTACTCTGGCATTAATGTCTTGGTTGCTAACGTCAAACCTGGGTAGTTTCATTGCTCCATGATGGTCAGCAAGAAAGGAAAACAGCACAATAATAGGCATAATAGTTAGAGTGGTTACACGTACTTAAGTCACTGTCTGGGAAATGGTAAGAGCTTCCCCAGCCAATTAGAAGTATTAGACTAAGCCTCTATTTCAGCTATAGAGAAGGTTTGTAAGCTGTCCAGGTTTTTGGTTTGGGGTTTTATTTTGTCCTCCTCATATTAATGGCTTGCTAGGAACTAGACAGCCACAGCCTCATAGAAATGTTTTTCATCGACTTCCAGTGAGTAGAAGGCAAACAGGAGCAAATCCAGAAAGGTGCTTCCCATTCCAGAACGACTAAGCCCCTATTTACATCCCAGCCGAGACGGACAGACCATGCCCATCCCAAACCCCACTGAGGTGCACAAGCCAGAGCTGCACCGCAGGGAGTGAGGGGCAGAAGAGGCACTGCGGGAAAGGCGCTGTGCTGGCCACGGTGCCAGAGTCAGGCAGGATCCAGCATCACATCTGCAGCTGCCAGGGAGTCCCAGGGGAAAAGGGATGTTTCCCAACCGCTGCTGCACAACGTCGGGAGCGGATGTCTCCCATTCCTCCCCCATGGTGCTGTTTAGCGAGCGGAGGAGTCGGGACTGGTTTGGCCTCTCTTTCTGCCAGCTGTGCCGTCGTCATTCTTCCCTCCTGCCCCAGCGGGCCCCAGGGGGCACCAGGTTCACCTGTGAGCGACCAGGGAAAGCGGTCACTAGCATGGCGAGGAGGACAGTCCTCAGCAGATCCCGAGCCGAGACACCGGCTGTCCTCTCTTTAACAAACGACATTTCAAAAAGGAGGAGTGGGTTCCCTGGATAAAATGCAAAAGTATTTTGACCTCTTAGGAAATGCAAAAGAAAGAAGCTTGCAGAAGCAAACGGGCCCTCTGCCCCCACCTGCAAAACTAATTTGCCAATGTATCTGCATGTTGTTTTGTGGAAACCTTGTGGCTGGGGTTGTCCAGCACACATCGGTGCGAGTTTTTGACTTCCTTAAGAACACAGCTACCTCATTTCTGGGTAATTAGGTAGTTGGAAGCACTGGCTAGGCCCTAAACAAACATCCTTTACTCGAACAAGGAAAGTTATTGTGTGGCCTTTCAGGATGCAGTTTTCTGTAGTATGCAATGACTCTAATGTCTATTAATTATTTCTAAAGGGTTTAAGTATTATCTGCCTTTGGGTAAATTCTTTCTTTATAGTGTAATCTAAGCTGTGGGAGGGGAAAAAAACAACAGTGTTTTGCCATTTCACCTCCCCAAACATAACAGATTCTTCTTTTAATCATTATTGCCCTCACCATCGCACACCAAGCATAAGGATTAGGAAAAGGTTAGCAGGACGGTTTTCTGGACTCCATCCCGCATGTCACTGACTGACTAATTTTTAAGAGCATAGTTACATGTGGGGCCTTTTGTGCCTCACCTCTCCTGCCAGAGGCAGCAAAAAGGGAACATGACTCTTTGCCTTTATGAAGATTTAAATATTGTCAGTATTCTTAAGGCTGTTGTCATGAGGTGAAGAATTAGGTGAGATTTTACTCCATAGAGCTACCAAGAAAGGGTCTCATGAACAGACTGTCTGAAAGCTCCAAACATGTCTATTCCTCTAGAGTAGGCAGTTTCATTTTAAAGAAGGAAAAAAACTACTGCCTCCCAACTCCCACACTGTGTGAGTTTGTATGGTTTACTTGGGCCTCCTCTCCTTCATTTTCCGTGAAGTGTCAGGCCCAGACCCAGATTTTTACAATCGAGTAGCCTTCAATTAACTGAACTGTCACTTCTCACCAATGAAGTATTGTTTAAAGCATTAGAAGTATCGCTTAAAATGAAACAGTTTTGAAATATTTCTTCCCCTATTGTTAAATCTTCTCTTGCAACCGCAGACTCAAAGGAGATGCCGTTCCCTTTGGCAGGACAGGATGATGGGAGAAGACAATGCAGAAGACCGAAGAAAACCTGCAACCCACAAACTGGCTTCAGAATGCAAAGCTAAATTCTTCTTATGGCTACACAGATGAAAACAAACTGCATTTGGTTCCTACATACCCAGCAGCTTTGCATTCTTCAGATACAGTGGAGCCAGACAGAATTAGTCTAACAAATAATACCTAGCTGATTTCAAAGAAGAGATTCCCTGTTTACTTCCATCAGTGTTTATTAGCACTTTGCTAAGGAGAGCAGTTGGTTCGTAAGCTGGTCAATGCTGTGGAGTGCTGTGAGGCTAGAGTTTCAAAAATCAGAGTAGTGTCTTTCAGCCTCCCTAAACCAAAAGGGCTTCCATCTTTTGGTGGGAGTTTTTTCTTGAAATATGCAGCCACAAGGGTTCCCTTATTTGACCATAAAGCACCAAGCACATCTGTCAGCACTCAATAAATTCACATTAGTAATAGGTCCTCAAAGAGCTACATACTGCTTCCAAGATACCTCAGCGTGTGGGCAGGAGAATGGTCTCCCCACAAAGAATCTTGCTTAATGGGACCCTTATAAATGAAGCCGTTTTCTCCTATGAAAGACTAGATTTACAGCTTAATGTGTGCACCCGCCAGGCACATTTGTCCAGAAAAAAAATGCCCCTGTGCAGTGTTTACAGTTTATCGCAAGAGTAGGAGTCACACAGAAGAAATACAACAGGCTCCATCTTTTCCCTCCTCTAATCAGTACTATGTGAGCAAAGAGGACTACAAAGCACCTGAGTCATCTCTGACTAATCTACTGAGTCCTGGAAGGGAATTCACCCCCACCAGCAATCCACACACGTTTGTGCAGATACACACCTCTGCCGGGGAAGGGCAGCTGCTCAGGGAGTTGCCTCACAGTTGCTCAGGGAATGACACATTAATTCATCACCTCACCTGGCTTGCCTGGCTCTTCCAGCTCCCTAGCTAGTCCTCCTCCCTCTTTCAACCTCTCCTGAGGTTGCTTCATGTCCCCTTGTCAGGGGGCTTTCTGCTACTAATCTTGAAAGGGCTGATGGAGGGTGCATCATTACAGCACTGCTTCAACCAGCCCCCAGTCTGGGCTGAGATGGGTTTCATGCCCCACAATGAGGAAACATGTCCCATTTCCACTTTACTTGCTTCATACCTCAGTGTAAGAGATACCTAAGAAGATCTGGTGAGAAGGAGTGTGTCACTGAGATCTTTACACCTCATTAACTTAAGCGGCCATGTGAATTGCCTTCTGTGGATGAGCTTGCCTGGACCCATTCAAGGACCTGTATGTCCTAACACAGAGGGACAAAGCACTTGTCTAGCCTAGCGTGTGCCTCGTTTCCTCCATTCCAGTCAACCCCAAGTCTTTTATTTCCCACGGGGCAATGGGTTCCTCTGGGCAGCATGGTTACTGCAGCAGAACAACACACAGGGCATTTCTGTGTCATCTTCTGAGCCTTAGGAGGCAGCAACCTGAGTTGGTGCAGACAGTAAGGGCTGCTCCGCGCAAGCCACCACAACACAACAGAGACAGCTTTTGCATGTGGCAATCAGATTCCCACGCCTAGTCAAGCACTGACATCTCATGCAGGACAGTTACATCATCGTGCATCATTCCCTGCACATAAGCAGCACAGCTTTCGCATGCAGGAAGGACACCCCTCTGGAATGCTGTCAGGATCTTACCCCTCACCTTCCAGAAATGGCCAGGCCAGACCCTACAACACGAAGAAGTTAAGCAACTGGATATCTGACTAAACTGTAAACTGTAATACAAACTGACAAATGCTACAGGGTGCCAAAGCAAGCATCAACCCTGATAAAGCATGCTTCTTGGGTCACTATCCTTGCATGTTTCTCAGCTCCTGTTTCCAGATGCGGTCCCCGGCCACATCCCAGCTCAGTGCAAGGATGTGACTCAGAAAAGATGTTTCAGTGGAAAGGAAGCTGAGCATACCCTGGAAGAGAGATAGGGCATGTTCAGAAAGGTCCCCTGGTCTTGATGACTTGAGGGGGAACCAGAAGTGTGGGATGACCATGTGCCCCACAAGGTAGACACCTAACAGGCCTTGGAGGTCCCTGAGGAACATGGGAATGGAAAGAGTTTCTTTTCCCTATGTCATCAAGTTCCTATTTTCACAGAAAATGTACTCATTAAAGCTTCATCACTATAACTGTGCACAGAGACATGGGAGGGAAGAATTTAAACTACCTGATGAGACTGGAGCCAGAGTATAAATACATGTATACATATGGCTGTAACTGAAGTTCATGGACATAAATCTGGACTAATGTTGACCCATCTGTTTTTGGTACTTCTACCAGTTTAGTTACAGCAATACAGTTTTTAGGGTTGGCTGCAGAACTCACAGGGGAAAATGAAAATGTTATTTCATTTTGAGGTTCTGCCTCGGTCAGAAGGATATTAGGATCTGAGGAAGAAGTTTGCACCTACCCAGGTGCTTGCATGACGCTGAGCAAACACAGAAAGGATCAGAACTGTTGCTTGCAGTGGTTCCTGGGCTGGAAAGAGGAAGCTGCTTACAGACAGACAAACTAGACCCAAACCTTTACAGCACACACCTTATCTTCCAGCCATGCCCCTAGGGAAACATTCTGCCTTAGCACTGTAGCTTTTATTGGTCCATCTTACCTCCTATGCTTGCCTTGAATCTGGGCTGTCCAGGTCAAAGTAGATATTTCTCCAGTCTACCTGCAAGCCTGTTCAAAAGACAGCTGTTTGGTGTATGGGAATAGTATGCAACTCATAAATAAGCAAAGAATACTTAGAAAGTCATTTTCCAAATGAGAAAATGACCTAGCAGATCTGTTTTTTTCAAATATCTCTTGGAGCAACAAGTAGGAATAACAAATCCATCTGGATTTTTTTTAGCTATTTCGCAAAATCTGTACTCCCTCCTGAACTTCAGACATTGTTAACCTTGAAGGGAGTTTTCTCTGTCAGCTCTGCAGAATTAGGCAACTTCATTAGAAATCAAATTAGGTCATGACCCAGACAGCAACCTTCCACAAAGCTACAAAACTACATCACCTGACACTAACCTTCCCCTTTTGCCCCGGTCCTGCCACCAAATGAGCTAGGATTGTTGCCCTGTGATTCAGCAAATTTGGATATTTATTTACAGACCCACAGAACTCATAGCCTTGCTCCTTACTACTACAATGTCTCTCAAGCCTGTTCTTAAAACCTTCTGTAATACAGACTCTGCCACCTAGCCGGTGTAGTCCAAACCTTCATTCTCTTTTTCTTTAGGAAGCTTTTCCTACCAGCTAACCTTTACTGCAGTTTTAACACATTGCTTCTTGTCCTATCTTCAGTGACCACAGAGAGCAATTTTTTCCCTATTTTGGTAGAAGTCATTCACATAATGACAGTCACAAGACAGTTTTCCCCATAGCTTCTACTCCATGCAAAGGAATTACTTGACCTTCCAGATTTTAGAAAGGTGAATTTATTGTTTTGCTTATGGGATCCAAAACCACCTTGCAGTGAGGAACTGGTGAAATATGACGAAGAAGAGGTCCTTCCCTGGCAATGCCAGCATTGCACCACAGGACTGAGCAAACTCATATTAGGGTGGGGCCATTGCAGCTTCAGTATTTCACAGAGCAGGTGTGTCTTGAGTTGTTTTAAGAATCAGGATGTTTGTCAAACCTCAACTGGAGGAACGTTTTGTATATAGGGAGTGGCATGGAAGAAGTCACAAAGTCCAGGCTTGGATTGAAAACTGATTGAATGGCAAAGGGAAATGAAACTATTGAAGTTTGAGCAGTGCTAAAAATTACATACAGCTCTGGTATTCCCCTGAAGAAGAGTGAAAGCGGGGCACACCAAGACACAGAGACAGGATCCATATCAGCTGACTGTATGTCTACAACACAACTATTTACATCTGAGCTAATCACTATTGGATCCCTCTTCAGTCAGCGCAAAGGAATACAAGACTTATTTCAAATGTTTCCCTTCAGATGAGATGTACCACTTCTAGCTGTGCCTATTTTCACCACTGATTCTGGGACATTTAGGATGCCTAGATATAGATTTCTGTATTTGTTCAGAGGAATGTGACCCAGAGACATTGTGTTTGGGTGAGAAACCTTTGGCGTCACTCTTAAAATGCTACTCTCTCTGGGCCTTCCTTGTTTGTTATAGGAAAGGGGCATGTTTATCCTGCATCCTTCCTCATTCCAAGCTCCCCAGGTGTCCACGTTGCATGGGACCAACCTTCTGATGGATGTTTGAGGAGAAAACTCTGGCCTGTGCTGTTGCTGCACACAGATCCAAATGCATACAGTGAGGAGGTGTTGGGCATGCTGCACCTATGTGTCACATCCATCCAGTGACTGCAGGGTCTTCCCAAAAGGTCCTTCTCCATCACCTCTCAGGAGAACCTTTTGGACACCATAAGCTGAGCTGTGGCCATCTTACAAGCTGGATGAAGGTGATGAAAGGCCATGACAGTCAATATTATTTCAGTGAGTTTTCTCGATACCCACAGCATATTATGATAACCCAGACTGTTGCAGTGCTATCAAACTGCTTTGGAAAGAGTTATGATAGAGGTAAAGAGCTGCATGTCAGGGGGTCTTATGCAGGAGAGTAGGAAACGGGTAGAGAAAGGAGCAGCAGGAGGAGGGAAGGGAAGCCATGGGATGGCAGGGACTGGAGCAACAGGAGCACTGGAGGGGCTAACCATCACCACCTCCTGCTCAAAATTTGCCTCAAGAGATGCTTCACAGGTGCTTTTGGAGGCATTTTAGGCCACCTATCTCACCTTCACCATGCAGTGAGAGGGTTGCCTACAAGCAGCATATTTTTCAGTGGTTTGTCGAGCCCCGTGTTTCCTGCTTATCCTGGGGGAGTCCCACCATCTCCCCTGGGAGGCTTAGTCAGCAGTCTATCAGACTTCACTGTTTCTGCAGATTAAGCTGTAATTTTCCTTTGCTCTGTTTTGTGCTATTACTTCAAGTTGCTCCTCTTGCCCCACCCTCAGCAACTCTCTCCTGACCCGGTGTTTTCACTCTACTAACTCCTCAGTTATTGTTATCGCAACACTTGTAAGTACCAGACACTGTTTAAAAATGCATCCTCAGGACCTCAGCACTGTTTACTCCTTTCTCCTTAAAAGCAGCCATGTGGAGAATGTGACGTATCAGTTATACAGTTCAGAGGCAGGGCATTTCCCACATTAGAAATGGGTGGATTGCAGCCACAAAAAGTTGAAATGTCATTTAGAAATGTTGCTATTTCAGCGGGAGGATTGCTCATTACTGCTAAAAAGTACAAAAACACAGCGTTATTCAAAAAGCCAAAAACATAATCCCCTGGCAATTTGTACATGTCAAAATGCTGATGGTTTTAAAACCCCTTTTAAGATACAAGTATCTCTGTGCCAAACTAAGATTCAGCAGTAAAAGCAAACAGATAAATGGAATAAACACCCTGATGACAAAAAAGAGGAATTGTTGCAATAATGTACTTTTCCAGGAAAATTAACCATAACAACAGTGTCTGTGAATCATTGGGTTCTTCTGAACCATAGCGGCTCCTGCTTATAAACATGATTTCCTAACCTTACAGTATTATTATTTCCACAGTAGCATTGGCAGTAGCTATGTAAAGGTTGTTTGGCATAGAAAGATATTTCTCCAAAACACCCTGACTGAGATTTTTGAAAGCTGCCTAGAGAATTACATTAAATGAATGGGAGCTACCTGTCTAGATTATTTACAAATCTCTAAAAATCTCATTCTTGCTCCCTAATGTGCAAATATTTGTAAGTTACAAAGCCGTTCTGAAGAAATATGAAGCATAAATACTCTTCCAAGGAGGGGACAGACCCATAACTCGGATCTCACTGTGTGTGAAGAGGGAAACTCTCTGGCCAGTGCACTGCCTTTCAGAAGCAGACACAGTGAAGATCAAGTAAAAGAGGTTTAGGTCTAAATGCCATATTCAGCCCTCCCCCACAAATCCTCCTCCATCTCAGTTGAGGTGGACTTTATAGTCTTAAATCTGCTAGTTGTCCAGGCAATCTGTTTGAACCCTGGCAGGTGACTACAACCGATCCTCGCTGCCGCCTAGAAGGATGCTGGGTTGTAGGCATTGAGGGGAGGCACTTACGCTCACTTGGAGAATGGGGAAGGAGGTTTGGCACAGCGTCTGAGCTGGGAACGCAAATCGGGCCATCTGAATGTGGCATTCGGCTGCAGCAAAAAAACAGCCTGGGCTGGTATCGACTGCAGGATGCTACCGTGATCGTTCAGTAGCTGTCGTGGAATAAGTTGTGGTGATCCACAATCCCTCGGCTCAGTTCTTGCCTGCACGCGCTGCCACAGCTGGCGATAGGTAGCATTCCTTCAGACAATTATGGCAGAAAAGATGGAATAGATGTGAAGGATTAACTGTTCTCATTCAGCCTTTGACGTGTTCCCTCTGGATCACAGCTTTTGACACATCTGTGTTTCTACGAGCAGTGCTGAAAGTACTCTGCTAATGTGATATCCATCATGAGCTCTGCCTGCACACACACATAGACACATGCACGCTCACCAAGTCATGGCAATTTTCTCTGTAAACAGCTGCACATTTCCAGTGGGGTCTCAAGGGCCGCTTGCTCCTACCACATATGTGAAATCCTTGCCAAGAGTTAGCCACTGGGTGAAGCATTGTGTTGCCACACCACTGTTTGATAAACCCCACTCTGTTTGCTCACAGGGATTCAGACCTTAGCTAATCTTTTTCAATATTCCTGGGCTGGAGTTTCTTGCCTACATAAATAGTTTCTGGCTTCCATGCCTGCAGCATCTCTGAGACTGATATTATTAATGGTTCACATCAGTCTAGGAATACTGGTGGTAGAGGAATCTTCAAGTCTTCATTACTGAATTATTTCTTTCCATTGTGGTAACCCTGTTCCATTTCTTGTTGGCTTTTTCACTTTTTAAAAAATGTTTTTTCAAAAAGCAAAATAAGCTACTCTGACCAGAAAACTCTAGTTTCAGAGTCATTCAAATTCTTACTGTAGACATTCACTGGTTTAGTGACTTGATTCAAGGGAATTGCTGTGAATTTGCTAGAGTGATATTAAAAGAACATGCTTCCTGCTACTGAAGTCAAGGAAAGACACCATTTTCACCCCTTTTTCTCAATAAGAAATTGTAATATGGAAGTTGACTGGTCTAGAAATCATCCTACTCAGTAAGGACAGAAGTAGACTGCTGAATGAAGTGGTTTGGGGGGTGACCCAGCAAGAGAGGGATAGAAAGAGAAAGAAATTCTTCCAGTAGACACTTTTGGAAGGTGAGAGTCTTGGGAAACTGTGGGGTTGAGAGCTCCACTAGAGAAAACACTACTTCTTTCCTAGAGAGGAAGCTCAGTCACACTTTCTGGAATACCAAAATAAGAAAACACCTGAAACTTGCCAGGTTTTCTGTCTTCATCACAACCATTTGGTTGTATATGACATCCACATGAGGAAAAAGTGGGGGGACCACATAGACAGTGGTTGGCCTCTGTTTCCTCGTGAGTAAACAGAGTGGGGTTTATCAAACAGTGGTGTGGCAACACAATGCTTCACCCAGTGGCTAACTCTTGGCAAGGATTTCACATATGTGGTAGGAGCAAGCGGCCCTTGAGACCCCACTGGAAATGTGCAGCTGTTTACAGAGAAAATTGCCATGACTTGGTGAGCATGCGTGTGTCTATGTATGTGCGCAGGCAGAGCTCATGATGGATATCACATTAGCAGAGTACTTTCAGCACTGCTCGTAGAAACACAGATGTGTCAAAAGCTGTGATCCAGAGGGAACACGTCAAAGGCCCACCAAATGACCTTCAGCATCTGGAAAAGGAAAAATTAGCAAGGATGTGGGAGAGAGCTTGTTTGTCATCACAAGGCTTACATAGTTACGAGAAAAACTTACAGAGATGGAGGGATATGGAGGAAATTTCCACTGCACAGGCCGCAGGAATCAGATGACCGACAAATGTATGTGGTATTTCAAGGACGCTAGACAAAATCCTGGAGCTGTGATTGCCTCAGAAGTGTTATTGACTGTATGAGAGCTCTGTTCTGTGCAAAGCCAAACATGGAGGAATCGCAGTAATGGTCACCCTTGCCAAGGGTCCACACACGATGCCCTCATGCAACCCAGCCCAGACAGGAGCACTGGGAAGGTGTAGCACCATCCAGCTGTGTCATATGAAAGCGATGTGCTTGCCAGCATTGAGGGGCATGGAAAGGGGATGCCTGTCCCTCTGCACTAACTGCAGAGGAGCCTACAGAACTAGTTCAGGTTATATGGTGAGCTTTCTGACAGCTAAAGATAAACAAATTGGATCCCACCCATGGACGCCTACATGGAGAACAGAAATATGAAAATGGACTCTTTAACATAGCTGATAATGGTATAATGAGATCCAGTGGCTGAAAGCGGAAGCCAGGCAAATTTAGACTAGATAAGAGGCACATTTTTTAACCACAGAGCTAATAACCATTGGAAACATTTATCCAGAGTTGTGGTTGATTCTCCCATCTCTGGCAATTTCAAAATCAAGATTGGATTGTTTTTTCAAAAGAGATGTTCTTTGCTTCAAGCAAAAGTGAATGCAGGGAAGTTCTCTTGCACAATCTTGCACAATTTAGGCTAGAAGTTACTGTCAGGAAGGTAGGACAGGATTGGAGGATCAAACAGAACAAGTTTCTGTGCTGCAGATATTCTCGTCATTCTGCATATGTTGTTAGCACTGCAAAGGTGTAATACCAGGAATCTGCTCTATTGTATATCCCAGCATATAGATCCAGACAAAACTCACTTAGGGCAATTTCCACTGGGGCTTGTGTCAGAGCATTGCTGAAATATGATATTAGTCTGAGCTTCTATTTCTAATGGCAGTCTAAACTCTCCCAAACACCATCTTGGTTTCACTTTAATTGTGTAACGATGATCTCCTTATGAACATGCCTCACATTCATCTTCTTGCATAACACAGGAGCATAATGGTATCTTATGGCACAGACTCAGCATCCCCCTCACGCTCCCGTATTGCAGCAGGATTCTGTGGGGATCTGCAGATGGGAATGGGTTCAGAACTGTTTTCCTTCTGCCATGGCTCCTTATGTTAGTGTTTTCTCAAATCCCATTAACAATAGCAAAGAATTCTTAAGAACAAAGTCAGCAAAAAGTAATGCCTAACCCCATATAACTTGTGCTGTTTTTTTAACCCCAGCATTCCCAGATGTGTAAAAACTTTTGTTTTTTCAAGGTGCTGAGAGGCATTGCAAAGAAACAAGTAACTGTCAAAGTGAGTCTTGTTTTAGCTGGTATTGGTAAGGGGGAGGGGAACCAGAAATCTTTGAGCATAAGAGCAAAACAAACCACAGACAAAGGCTTAAATACTCTTCTTAGTTACTTATTGAAAGGTAGTTCTTCACAGATTGCAGTTAATCATACAGCTAAATCGGTAACTGCTGTTACTGATAAGCATTAGCTCATGAGACATATTCTATGTTAGCTAACAATCAACTGCCACCAAGATCTGCATCCCAATTCAAGATTTAAATTGACACCAGAATTAATAAAATGCAAAATAAAGTTTATTAGTAGAGTTATTATAGCTGTAATGATCTGAAAACACAGACAAACAATGTTTATAGAAAGTGGTCACATCTTTTGTTAAGCAATTTGGAAAGACACTTTTTTGGCTCAAAAGCCCTTATTTTGGTCTGAAATGGGATGAGGTTTAGCTACTTTTCGGGTACTTAGCTCGTGTACTGTAACAGAGAGCTGAATTTGGCTTGGGGTACTTTATTGACATGCGTCAATGTACATGACAATGTACATGACATATGTCATATGTACACTAAAAAAGCAAGAGCCATGTTTATGCATTTTCCCTACTGCCACAGTTGTGGAAGTATCAGCCAACAAACCTTCATACTATGAAATAGGAACTGGTGAGCCTACAAACCCTCACAAATTCTGCTGCTATTTGTATGGCAAGGAGTCCCTGAAAGGTCAGTCAAAGCTCCATTTACCCGGGAACTACAAATTCCCCTACACTTTATTGAGCAGAAAACTGCTATTCCAAGAAGCATCTGAAAAATCCCCAGTTTTTAAAGTAAATAAACCAAAACAGCTATATCAATAAATGGAGTTAATTATTAAAGCCAAGTAACACCAAAGAGCTTAAAGAATAACAGCTATCCCAGGAAGTGAGGCTTTGCCCTGCTTGAATGGGCACAGTCTATAGGCAGCAGGACATCCAAAAGTGGTTTTGTGCTTGCTTCACTCTGTCTCCAAGATCTAAGGACTTCTTCATGAAGGTCATTGTTTTTATCACTCTGCAGAATCACTCTGTACAGTCATCTGAGCAGTTCCAGTATCACAACTAAGATCTAGCTCCTGAAAACAAGTAAACGCGTATGTCACTTTATGCTGCAAGACTCATTGTCCTGGGTCTGCAGAATGAGAGGATGCATCCAATCCATCCAATCAGAAACTATGCCGTATCTTATCATCATATACATGCTATGGGCAGTAGTTGTTTTTAGCAGGTTTAACCAACTTCCACTTTTTATCATATGTTTGTATTGTTATGACATAACAATTACGAGACATTTAGCCAAACCTTAGACCAGTGGAAGTCCAGGGGAATTATTCTAGCAATATTGCTGCTGTGAAGGAGTCCTGAGAACAAAGCAATCTGAAAGACAAATAAATCTGTGGCATGGAGAGATTAGACAAGTATTGGTGCCATAGCCATGACAAGTGTTTAGTCATCCTGACACAGCCCCACTGAACCCTTGGCCAATAAGTCCCAGTCCTGCTTGTTGTTTTCATTGAAGAGTTCAAAAATATATGAGAAACTTTAGTTCTGTGGTAGACGTATGAGTCAAGTACTTGCCATATGACTGTGACACCCGCTGGTATTTGGTTTACTCAAACTTAATAACTCTTCAGTATATTACATGGATTATGGAAATACTGTAACTTTAGATGGATTGGCACAGTATCATATTGCTATAAAGTAGTGGACTGTAATCCTTCCAGCACAGATGGTGGTCTCTTGATCTTTCATAATGTAGGTTTGTGGGTCTCTGACCACAGAAATTATTTTGACGGAATATGTGACTGTCCTTGGCCAGGTCTATATAACATTTTCCTTTCCCATCAGAAGGATTGACTACTAAGGGATTTACTTTCTATGTGAATTAACCAACCTTATTTCCCTCCTCCTCCTAAGCTTGGGAAAATCTGTCAAGGTTTTACAGTACATATTTAGGAAAAAAAAATAGCAAGGGAATTGTGAGTTCTGTAAAAGAAACCCTGTTTCTGGACTGATGAGCCCTGTTGTATCTGAGAACTCGGAAAAATGAATGCCATGAAGTTGCATCCCATTAGAAGATCAGTCTGATGGCTTTGTTGGGACTTTTAGCAGTGTGTGATTTCATCCCGCCCGTTTCCCTGCACACCTCATTACTGGATGATGTTGCAACCAATGTAGACACTACTTACAGGAAGCCTGGAAGGTTCCTGAAGCTGCCCCTTTTCACGATCATTATTCTGGAAAAGGAACAAATTCAGGAACCTGTTTTGGTAATTTTATTTAAGACAAGGCAGGAAGAAGTTTCCCAGGGCACCTCTTGTAGGAGTATCTCAAGGAAAAAAAGAATCTATATTTTGGTTGCTAGTCTTTATAGTATCTATCTGTCTGTCTATCTACCTCATATATTTATCTCACAATATCATATTACCACAGATTTATTTATTACATTAGGCTAACACTAATAAAAGACAGATGTTGTGTAGAAACTACTACCTAAAAATACAAAAAAAGATAAAGGAGAAGAACTCATTGCTACCTCTACTAAGATGAAACATAGAAAGATTAGTCACTTGTTTCCAAGCCATCTACAGTAAGTGCCTGACTTAGATGCCTCAGTGGCTGCAACTCTTAAGCTCATAAGAGGAATGAGCTTCTGAGCCGTGAAGGCATCCAGCTCCAAGCTCTCTGTACTGCCAGTGGAGACAGGTAGTAGAGGTACAAACAAGGGGTAGCAAAAAAAAAACAGAATGAGGAAATGAATGCTGTTTTCTGTGTCTTTACCAAAAAGCCAATTAAAAATCTTTAAGTTTACATTTCTGTGACTGTTAATTCTGTGAGTTTGGCAGAGAAAGAACAAACAAAAAGCAAGTCAAATGATCTGACTCTGGCACACTGTCAGAAAAGTGAGATGCGCATGGGCTGAGAGCGTTTTCAAACAGACATCAACATATGAACAGTTATCAGCTGGGCTCCTCCAGTCTGACAGAATGGTTGTAACCAAAGAAGAGTTGATCAGACTGCAGAATACGGAGAGGTCTGAATCACCAGTCACCAGCAGCCTAGTTAGCAATGTCCCATGAAGGGCCACGAAGATGATGAAGGTATTGGAGCACCTGTCACACGAGGAGAGGCTGAGGCAGCTAGAACTATTCAGCCTGGACAAGAGAAGGCTCAGGGGGATCTTGTCAATGTGTACAAATACCTGATGGAGGGAGTACAGAAGACAGATGCAGGCTCTTCTCAGGCTCTTCTCCCCACCCCCCCCCCTCCAGGGGCAGGACAAGAGGCAACGGGCACAAATTGAAATACAGGAAATTCCATTTAAACATAAGAAAAAAACTTTTTCTAGTGGTCAAACACTGGAAGAGGTTGCCCAGAGAGATGCAAAGTCTCCATCTTTGGAGATATTCAAAACCCGACTGGACACAGTCCTGAGCAGTCTGCTGTAGCTGACCCTGCTCTGACCAGAGGTTTGGACTGGACGATCTCCAGAGATCCCTTCCAACCTTAGCCATGCTGTATTCTGTGAATTGAAGCCCAGGAGATATCTGTGGACAGATAGATACTTGCAGAGAAAACTGGCATATCACAACTGAACTGTCAGTGACTGGGTCTGTGCACCCAAATCAATGAGAAGTGGTCCCCTTCAGTTCTCCACTTGCCTTAAAGAGTAAGGAGAATGTTTTTTTTCCTCTCTACCCTCCTGCTGGGGCTACCTTCCTCCTAAAACTTGTTGGTTCAAGCAGTCAGCGGTCAACTAGCGTGTGCACCTCATGTTTTGCAGTCTCCCCTCTGCAGAAGCCCCTTTCCATGACAGTCACTGGAGCATAGCCCTGGTGGAGGTAGGAGCTGAGGGGTCTGTCTCTGCCGCCAACATAGCAGAGTCCCAGCCTGCTCTCCCCGCAGTCTGTGGCTAGGGACCAGGCACATTTTGCTTCCTCCTATTTTATCTCACTCCTAGGCTATGCAAATAGATAAATGAACCAGCCCCCCCATAGAGGGAGATGAAGTTTTCCCTGAGGGGGAATGGGAGAAGGTGTGGAGGGGGGGCTCCCGTCTTTCTTGCTGTGCTTTTGAATGTAAGATTAGGCCTAATGCTGCATTAACAAACATAGCAGCAATGACACAGGTTCACTTCAGCTTACAGCATTGCCACTGTTGCCTTTTATTAACTCCTCTGAAATGCAAACAATGTAAATAAGGCAGAAACAAGAAGGGTCAGTGCACTTGGTCAGATAATTAATGATGTTTTGAATGCAGTGAAGCCATTATCAAAAAGCAGCGCGGACATGGCAGGAAGGAAGTGCCCTTCCAGAGATGTTACAAATGGCCTTGCATGCATACAAATGTCTGTATGCTTGAGATTGGCAAAAAGCAAATCATTAGAAACAACTGCTCATCAATGGAGGCTTGCTGCAAAAAGTGTCTTGCTTAGATTACCTAAAATGTTGCTTTGATGCAATTTTCTGGCTTTCCTCCTTTGCAATTTTCCATTCCGCATCTTGTTTAGCTGCGGGGGGGGATTAATGAAAACTGTCTGTAGTCAGCTAAACTGCCTTTCTGGCAGAGTCTCATGAGGAAGCTGCAGAGATCAGTAAACAGAGCTGAAAGTGCGGGTGGCCATGAGCTGCCTTTTTTTCTCTGCATTTGCAAAGGAAATAAGAAGTGCAGCAGTCAGCCCTGACAGACAGGGGAGATATTTCACAGGAAATAACAGATGGCTTCAGGCTCATACTTCTCTTGCAGAAAACAGTGCCCAGGTATCTTGAAAAATCAATGCTTCAAGCTAATTTGGCTCGTTCTTTTAGTATGTTGCTGTAAAGGATAAAAAACAGACTGAAAAAAACTGGGACTTGTTTGTGTGCATGTTTATGCTCTTTATTTTGGAGGACAGTGGATAATAGAAAGTTTGAGACCTCCAAAATAACAGGTATAGGATCTCATTTGTCCATAATCGGTGATGGGCACTTGCCAGCATAATCCAGGGCAAAGGGGTCTCTGTCCACACATGCATCGGGAAGGACTTAAAGCAGAGAAGTTCGTAAGGGACTGCAACACTGGAGTGATTGCATAGCAGATGCTTGCCCTGCCTCGTGTCCATGCTCCTCACCCCTGTGTACCTGCTCTTGCACCCACAGGCCACCCTAGAGCAGACCAAGGGCCAAGGCTCTCCCTTGCCATGTATCCCACCATGGCCACCAGAGTGACAGGGACACAGCACAACACCATGGCAGCAAAACCATTGCAGGTGGCAGCTGGGAAGGAACTGAGCTGTCAATCTGGGCAAAATACATGGGAAGAGAGCATTATCTCAGCCCACTTGCTATCCACAGCTGCAAGCTTGCTGGGACGCTTGCCGCACCTGCTGCTTGAGGAAGAGGAGGTCCTCATCTCGAGGACCTACTCAAGTCCTACCTAAGGACCTGAGTTGTGTGAGGCCCAAACGTGACTCCAGGTACAACCAGGGACAACCATGTTGTTAGAAAAGGCTTTCTATTTTGGGTACTATGTGTTGCAACAGACCCCTGTGAGCAGTGAGCAAGATGAACTTTGTCAGAAGTCATCAGACAAGGCTGATGCTTCAAAAAAGAGGCGGAAGGCAGAAAGCTCTCATTGTGTGACAGGGAAAGGCAGGACATCCAGGCTTAGCTGAAGCCGGAGGTTCCAACCCAAGGCAGACCCAGGAGCTGGCAGCATCAGCTGGGAAAAGGAGCAGCAAAGGAGGGTGAAATGTAGGATACACCTCCCTCTGTCCCCATTGCCTGCCTTGCACAAGGCTATGAATGCTGGTTCCATTTTTGAAAGCCCTGCTTTTACACATGGCGGGTTGCAGAGATGCAACAGCAAAGGAAAAAAACAACCCTCCAGCCATTCCTACTGACAGCTAATATCAGATGACTTTCAGTCCTTTCCTCTTCTGCTCTCTGCTCTGCTGGATACTTCTTCACACCATGTTGTCTACTCCCTGTGCTTGTTCCACGGAAGTATCTGGAGCAGTTTCCAGATGGAGGAACCAGGGAATAGTGGAGTCCAGGCTTGCATGAGCCACTCCTCCGGCATTATCATCCTTACCAGACCTCTCTGATTTAGTAATGGCTTTGCTGACTGGCCCATCACTGCCTGTCTGCCTACTCTTAAATGTTGTTTTACTTTTGATTGATTTAATAGTCACCACATGTAAGTGTTTCATTCTCTAGTTAGTTGACAGTTGTATTGATTTTTTTGAATTGAATTGATTAACGGATTTTATCAAATGCATTGGGAACGCACCCACTCACTTACGGCTCCCTTGATTTTCAACCTGCTTCTTTCAGTCCTTTCACTCACTTCTGTCTCTTGCCTTACAGCTTAATATCCAGTAATATCCCACTACAGTCCATTTTCCTACCTTTTTAATTCCAAACAACTCTGCCACCCCTCGAACAGATTTTTCACCCTAATTGGCCTACTCCCACTTTCTTCTTCATTCTCTTATTTTTTCTGCCTTTTTCTAAGGACAAATTATCCCTCTATCCCTTTTAAAATGAATGGATTGAATGGGCCCTGCAAGGGTCTGTCTTGGATCACTTCTCTTCAGTACTTTCATTAAAAAAATAGATGTTACTAACAAAATAGATGATGGACTAGGAAGGACACATAATAAATCTGGAAACTAAAGTGATGGCAAGTATTTTGAAGGAAAGAATTAAAATTCAGAATGACCATAACAAATTGGAGAAATGGTCTGAAAGAAGTGGTATTCAGCAGGTACAAAAGATCTTAGACTATAATAATCAACTGTATGAATATAGGGTAGGGGAAAACTGGTTGGAGAGCAGTTCTGGAGAGGAAGACCCAAAGGTAATGGTGGATCACAGGCTGACCAGGAGTCCAAATTGTTATGTTGTCCCAAAAAAGGGCTGGCATCATACTACGATAGCCTGGGAGGAGTATAGCTTGCAAGATACATGGAATAGTCTTTCTGCTTAGCTCATTGGTATGGCATCAGCTGGAATACTTGGCATTATATTTTAAGAAATCCTGGAGAAGACCCAGGGGACACTAAGTCTTTAAACACTTAAGAGACTGCTAAAAAGAAGTCATGGCCAATCTGTTCTCCTCCTCCAGTTTGGGAAAGAATAAGTGATAACATCAACTCATAACATCAACATCAGCTCTGAGAAAAACACGCTAATGAAGTGGAGAGTGAACCACTGGCATGGGAGGTCTGGGGAGGTCCTGGAGCATCTTCTGCTGGAGATCTTTAAGAAGAGGTCAGACATTCATCTGTGCGAAATGACCCTGACAGGGTGGGCCTTGCTGTGGTTTCTCAAGTCCCCTTCCAGCTCTCAAGTCTTCTTCCTGCCCCAGACATGAACCTGCATCCTCTGCTGTTACCTCTATCCTGCTTGTCTGCCGCTGTCTGACCTCCTCCCAGACTCGCCCATCCTTTTGCTGGAGCACACTTGCCAGCTTTTAGCAGATCACTGATGTCCACCTTCATTTTTCTCTCTTTTTCTTGCCCCTTTCTCCGCCCCACTGCCTCTTTCCCTGTCTTTCCCCTGCCTCTCCCCTCTTCCCACTCACAGTGATTCTCCATCCTGCTTTCTGAACCTGGCACCCAACCTTGCCCCTCTCTGCACACAGACCAGCCAGGGGATGGTGAAGGTGGTCTTTTGTGGTAGTGCTCACCCACCAAGGAGGTGGATGAGAAAACTCTGCTCTCAGATCTCTGCATCACTTTTCCAGACTGTCTGTTTGCAAACCACTGCTTTGGTCACATTTGGTTAAGAACTGATAGGTCATTTTCCCAGCTTCTGAGGACATTTCTTTGTTTGCTTGTTTTTGAAGAGGGCTTTGCTTCTGCAGAGCTTTGAGCTTGATGACCAGGCTGGACGGTCTGCATGTTTTAATACAATCTCCATTGCATTTGCCTCATCTTTTAGGATTTTCTCTGTGCTTCTTTTTTAATTTTTCCACATGTGCCTCCAACCCAGCCCAAACCCAAAAGACTTCAATTCTGAGAAGTGTTTTTGAGCACACAGTGGTGAAGGATGGGGTTTAAAATTAAGCCAAATGAACAAACATGTCCATAAAAGGAGTGCACAGTAGGCCAAAATCATGTGTACAATTGTAAATCTGTCCGGGGATTTTCATTCCAGTAACAAACCCATTTGAGATTTGCTCTTGCAGTTTACACTCTCACCAGAAAACAAGCCTATGGAGAGCGTGATGCAGCAGTTACCATAGCAGCCAGCACAAGAAGAGTCCATTAAGTGATCACAGTCCCGTCTCAAAGTGAATTACCAGGCAGCAGGTGAACTTTCGCACCTCTAAAAATGTCTCTTGGGGCACATATGCTGTCATGTGCAGTGGAACAACAGAATGCCGATACGTTGCACTGATTTGCTGCAGCATTGTTATCCTTAATTATGCCAGTGGTGATTTTTAAGAAGTACTGCACATGCTTTTCCTTTTTCCTGTCAGGTGTTGTTGTTTTGTTTTTTTTTAAGCCAAAAAAGGAGACAGTGTTCTCAAGTCAATAACTAATGAAATGCGCTTTAGGCCTCTCTGCATTCTGCCACAATTAGACTGTCAGCTATCTCAGGAGAGATGCTATTATCTGTGTGGGTGTGCAAAACGATCTATCACTATTAACCATTTCTGTTATGGTAGCAGGTAACGCTCCAAACAGATCAACACCTCATTAGGATGGCTGTTATTCACAGATGGAAGTTGATGTGATGCCCTTGTATACTCAAGACATAAGGAACATATAAATGGAGCTGGGAGGCAGAGGACCATTATATTAAATGCACTTAAAATATTGCTTTATATATTTATAAGCACATCTTTAAAAATAGCCTTGCTTTCCCCAAACCCCCTTTGCTGCTTCTCTCAGCTGAGCTATGTAAATTTATGCTGCAAAAAAATGAGAATGCAAAAGGAAAATCAAGCTGTTAAACATGACAAACTATTTTCATGCTCTCAGACCTTTTGCAGGCTCTTTTTAACTTCCCAAGGGCTACAAGTAAGCTGTGGCATCCAAATCACAGTGGAGGTGGAAAGTGAGGCTGCCCCTTGTATTTCAGTGCTGTCTTGTCCTGCTCCATATCACAATGCAGGAATACCAGAGTTTCACCATCAGCTCTTTGCTAGGAGCATCTAGTGGTTGTGGGAAGCCAGCTAAGGCATTCCTCTCTTCCTCTCTTATGACCCCCAGAGTTATTCCCGTTACTCTGAGTGGGCCTCTAAAATTCAGGCCTGTGGGGGACTGAATTGCTATGAAAATGCTGAGGCTCCCCCTAGGCTGGTGGAGGCTGGAGCTTAGTTTGGAAACTAAGATATGGATTGCCCTTATTTGCCCCACCGCTGATCATGGGTGACTTTGGGAATGTCCTGTTATGTCTTGGTTCCTACGTCAGCCACCAAAACCAACATGAATAACAACATTGATCTCCTCTGTACATGGGGAGGCGAAAGCACAGTAAGATCCTAGGAGCACAGGATTGTCACTGTTCCACAGGGAAAAGGCTAGCGTGGAGGAAGCACGCTCCTTTCTCAATATCCCCTCACAAACAAGCCCCTTAGAGAGCCCAGAGTGTGGTCTGCATTCCCTGTACATGGTAGAGAGGAGCGGGTCCTGCACACGAACTCCAGATCCAGACCTTGCATGATTCCTCCTTTTTGTCTCCATACAGTACAGCTGTGTCTTATTCATAACAACTGCTGACAAGCATATAATCACCTTTCTCAAAAGCAAAGCGTAGCTGTGGATATTGACATCTTGACCCACAAAGGATGAATTTGGACTTGCAAAAGCAGAAGAACCAGATAAAAATAGCAGGGTGGTTATTTAACTCAACCTTGGTGCTCTTCCAGAAAGCCATTTAAAGCCTTGAAACCCCTCCACACTGTGACTACCATAATAGCCACATGAAGAGCTATTAAAAACTTGCTGTGAAGGAAGGTAATGAGAAAACTATAATGGTTGGGGGGAGAGGGGGAAACTTCCAGAGAATTCAAATTGAGCTTGACCTCTGTAAGGTATCATTTGTTTCCTGTTTGCTGCCAAAGTACAATGAGGCTTGGATCTGGGCCCCACCTTTCAGTGTCTAGGTCTAAAAATGTAACAATGAACTTGTGACACAAAGGTCCCGTCTCCTGGAGAAGCAGAATTTAGATCTAACAGCAAGGCACAAATTCTCTCCTGCTTGAGGCATAACTAATTTTGAGTAGGTGTATGGCTTTTTTTTTGGTTCCTCTTTTTGTCTTTCTATTTTTAGGATGCCAGACTTGGGAGGATTTCATTAGTATTAGGCCAGACTTACGCAGCTGTTTGTTTTAAATGATCGTCACTTGTCACCATGGTTACCTAGATGCTGCTCTCTAAGGTGTCTGAGCTGAGACATGGCTGAGAGGGAATGCAGGGCTAGCTGAGTGGGAGAATATACGGCTGTCTAATCCATAGATCTTTTTCTTTCCTTAATAGTGCTGAGCTCCATGAATAGGTATGTAATGGCCCACATCTAGTCTGTGCTCAAATGCCACCAAACTGACCACTTGACGGTCTTCAGAAAGCTCTTGCTTTCAAATGGGAAAAACCATGGACCACACTGGGGAAAATGGGTGTAAGTGGGGCAAAATGAAGTTTTTGGGGAAAATTCAATGCCTTCATTTTAATTCTGTGTGAAAATTTACTCTTAAATCAAAAGCTACTTCTTCCTCTGCTTCGGTTCTGCCTGTGCAACCCACTACTCATGTCTTGTGGGAGTTGGACCAGACGTATTATCAGCCTCTCAGCAACAGACTGACTAATGCTGAGGTTTGTATGTCTCTGTCTCACTTGTTTCATCTTTTCTTTCCAGAGTTCATTGGTTTGTTCTCTTTCTTTTTTTTTTTCTTTTGGAAGCTTTGTTTTGTTTTCTTTCTGTTTTTTTCTAGAAGCTTTTCTGCTTCCCCTTCCCCCCCCCCCCATTTAAGTCGATTCTTTCAATTATTCCTGCAGTTATATTCTTAGTGGTTATCATCAAAATAGCTAGATATGATCCTGCAGATTCAATGGTGCTTCTCAGAAAATGGAGGAATGGGCTGGTTGTTATTTTCTTTGTATGTTTGTCCAAGAACCAGAGTCTGTTTCAAACCTCAGCATGCTCCATGGATCCACTAGGAGATGTTTGAGCATGGGTCCTCCTTTTGCACAGGAGTAGCTCTGCATCAAGTCAGCTTCTGAAAAAGAGACCTCGGGTGATTCCCCCCATCATTGTACAGGAGGCTGTGGGAGAGCAAGCATTTCCAGCTTGGAGACACGAGGGTTGCTGTATGCAGCAAGGATCACTAGAGCAGTGCTGCCGAAGGATCACACCATGGAAACCTAAGGGCCCTTATCTGTGACAGGGGACAATCTTGTCTCCAGTCGGCCCCTTTCCATGCAGTGGATACATGCATCTGCCATGGTAGCCACCTGGGTATTGGGGTTGACTGCAGCCCTGCCACTGTGCTGGAAGATGCTTGAGTAAGGCAGTCATCGAGGGCTTGGGCTGGATAGCAAAGAGATTGCATGGTACGGCTGGACAACAAAGAGGTTGTACAGTATTAGAGGCAGAGCAGCAGTAGGGACTTTTGCATGGCGCCTATTTGCAGTATGCCTGGTGCTAGTCAGGCCGGAGGTGTCCATCACTTACCCAGGCAGATGTGAAATCTTCCCATCAGGTATGTAGATCTTAGCGAGCTGTGAATTACAGGTCTGAACAAAAGTCTGCCAAAGCCAGCATTTGTGTGAAAGACAAAATACGAATATCAGAGGGAATTATTTCCAATCAGCTTTGTGTGTCAAAATTAGCTGATTCCCAGCTATTATTTCTCCAAACAGCCTGGATACTCCTGTACTTTTCAATTGGTGATGATGTGGCTTGTTTGAATATGTCCTAGCAGCAGTGAGAGGGGTGTAGTTTAAGTAACAAATCTTTCGACACTCAGATATCCATCCAGGCCACAAGGCCTTCTCAGGCACTGTACAGACTCATTAAATAAAGATGCCCTCTGTCCAGGAAAGCTCATGAAGATGCGATAATACCCAAATAGGTCTAGATTTCATCTGAGTTGATTAAAAAAGAAAAGGTCTACTGTGCTGAGCACTGACACACCGATTTTTCTCTTCTCTGCCTCAGCCTTGCCACTCTCCCTCTCAGAAGCCCCAAAAGCTGTTTAAAACAAAAATCTCAACTGTCTGTGAAATGTAGTACATAAAGGGAGTGCAAAAGCAACTGGATTTGCTTGTAAATAAAATACCAATCCAACAATTCAGTAGATGTTTCATTTTTCTGTAGAGAGGTCTTGTGGTGTGTTTGGACAGCTGCTGCTATTAAAACTTTTGCCAAGTAAGTTTAAAAAAATCACCTTCTAACTGCCATATTCACAAATATATAAGGAGATTTACAAGCACTTGAATGCCAGACAGAAACCCTCTTGGAGCTACCTTTAGAGTTTCTTTCAAAATACTTTAAGCCTCAGGGTAGCACTTGCAGTCACTCTACTTTACTTTTCCTGTTTATTTTTACCCTGTATATTTACGTTAAGGTAATATAGGTAATAAATATATTAGTAATATATGGTCTATGTTTGTATGTGCATCTATCCAAGAATGTTGTTTCAGGTTTTCTTCCATCCTGGAGATAATATCTAAAAATATATTTTCTTTCAGTTATTGCAATTTTATAAAATTTATTATAAACCTGAGATTTATAAATCTCAGAACTACAAAGATAAATGAAAAATGTTTGTTTCCAAACTGAGCCCAGAGTGAACTTAATTCCCTATTACTAAACAGCACCAGATAGATTTGTAAAGTATTCATGCCTAAGAAATATCTATTCAAGAGTATGCCACTGAGACATGTTCTGTTTGTGCGATATGAAATATAGCCTTAACTCCATTGGATGCCGAGAGGCCTTTGCACTGGTGACGGAGGTGGAGGGTGGAAGAAGACATGCCCCCAGGCTTTTTTCCATTGTGTCACTCAAGTGATTCCCTAAGGGAGCAAAGTTTATTCTTACATTTTCCAAATGCTAATAATGTTGCACTTTCTGTTATCCTTCAGTGTCTTCCGTCACCAGTTGGAGTGCCAGAATATAGAGCAGGGCACTGCAGTGGGAGGAGGTGAGACTGCAGCTAGGGGTATTGGAAAGTATATTGCTTTAACTCTTTGCGCTCTGAATATGAGAAGTTATAGCATCGTGGGTCTGACTCCAGATTATAGTGGAGGAGGCTGCCTCTCTTCATATTGCAAGGCTTTTTCTCCTGGCTCCAGCCTAAGTATTTATTTACAGTAAATATATTTTTTCCAGGTATACTTACAGTCTGATGATTCTGTCTCATGGGAAGGTAAGTCAGAAGCTCCAGAAGAAACCCCCTAAGCAGAGTTTGAGATTTTTTAAGCCTGCAAAGACTCCAGGGGAGGGATGGTTATGAGATATCATCTGATATCTAGTCCTGGCATGTTATTCCCAGCCAGGGATAGGGCAAGATCTTTTGTGATCACATTAGAGCTGTCTTAGAGACCAAAATTTTGCATTACACATTTTCTCTCACAGAGAGTTGTGTTCGAGCGGTCTGATGGTGGGGCCAGTACCAAATGACCCCTGGGGCCCTGTCTGGGCTCTGGTATTGATCCCCTGTGCACCCTCTGCACAAGTTATTTTCACAGTCTCCCCCAATTTCATCAGATATGAAATGATGTTTTTAGTGTGTGGTAACAGCTATCAGTCCTCTGCAGAGGGGCTGACATGTTTTGTTTACCCTCCTCTGTGTGGAAAACATGATGGACATGAGGATAAAGGGCTGGAGCACTTTTCTGAAAGCATATAATCAATGTGGTTTAGATCTAAATCTGAGGAGAAACTGGTTTTGGCAGTAAATTTTCCACTTACTTAACCTATAAATAGCTATTTTGATTACAAAATAGTTATTCATAAATTATACCCATGATTTGGCCTAAGTGAAAAACAAAATGTGGTCTTCAGAATGGGATGGAATAAAATAAAACGTTCCCTCGATTGGTCTGACATGACCTTGGCCCCAGATGGCATTTTCTACTTTATGACCCAACAAACTAGCTTACCATGTGGTCAAAATTACATTAAACATTTCTGCAGTCCTTGTGCGTACAGTAAGACATTCTTCTCGCAAGGGAAGTAGCTCATCCTTCGGAGGTGTTTGTATTACTATTACCATGGCAACCAGAAAAGATTAAAGTCAGAACCCCCCAAAAATTGTTAGTTAAGGTACGGATGGGCAGTCAGATTGCAAAACCATGCACTTTTAAAGGAAATGACTGTTCTATATTAAGCAAAATTAGCAGAATTCCTAGTGCCATAGTCTAAAAATAGCACTCCAGGCTTCATTAAGTGCAATGGCTTTTATAAACCCCTGCTAAAGCAAATATCAGGAATGGAGGATTCTCCTTCTCAGCCTGGGCTGAGGTTTATCTCTCTTGCTTTGCTGGGGAATCATGTCCCGCAGTAGAGACTGCTTCGCAGCAAGACCGCTTGTGAGAAGCTGGCTGCCTGGTCGCCCGCTTTTGACACGGGTTTTATGAAACATGGCTGAGAACAGCTACGACACTCATTCTGTCTGAGCTGGGTTATAAAAATTAGACTTGAAATGGACCCTAAAACCTGAGCCTATGGTAAATTTTAGATCTGAATACACCATTTTTGGATCTGAACCTGCTCTAGAAGATTTAGTTGAGACTCATTTTCTAATTTGGTTTGGAAGAAACTCTTTGATCACCCAGGATTTTGGTATCATCCATCATGAACATTATCTTTGCCCTTCTGCATAAATTGGGAGAAGAAACTAGTAGAATTCCACAGAAATTATTTTCAACATTCTATAAAGCAGAAGGGATAAGTCTATATTTCCATAGGAAAGGACAGAAGTCAGATTAGTAAAAAATAGCTAGAAATGCTACAAATTTCCCACAGAAATGTTCCATTAAGGCATGGTTTGGCCTGAGATTTGAACTATGAATCTCTGTCTAAAATTAAACTAACTCTGGCTCAGAACAGTGCCTCCTCCGTTGTTCCCAGGTTTCATCATAGATGAGTCTGACAGAAATGCTGATTTGAAGACAGTTCTCAAATCCAATCTCAAACCTAAAGATAGACAATTTTTGTTTCTTTCACCATTTTATTTCAGGTAAGAGAATTTACTTAAATCACTGTTGAAGCAAAAATATTGCTTCATCTCCTAAATGGAAGGCTCTGTGGAACAGGCTTCTTTATTAGCAAGATTCTTCCAGGTCTTCCTCTTTACTTATTTATTGTAAGCTAATGGAGTTCTTTTTTCCTCTGTGATTTCAGGAATTAGGTAAATAAATCTCAACATCACTAAGTCAGATGAGGACTTGATAAACATTAACAAGCACCCAATCTTTTCAAGTGTCCGCTTATCAATATTTCTGCAGCCAATATTTTGGCTTGCTTTTGCACGTTTTCTGCGCACTACATTCGGCCAGCACTGCTGTATGTGATTACTAGGTTAGGACTCCTCCAGTTCTGCAGGAGCCAACCTTTCTCTCTAGCAAAAGCTGTCTGCTGGTTTCATGGTCTCTCCATATTTTACAGCCTCCTGGTACTTTGTCTCTAAGCACTTACAGCCTGCCAGCCACAGCTGATCATTTACTTTAAAACTCCTAAGTGCAGTTTCTCTCTCATTCTCTGCTTGCAGGTGACTTCGCAGGACAGGTTTTTAATGAAAACAGAGTACAGGTAGATGCATATTTCCTTTCCCCACAGGAAACCCAGGTAAATCTGAGGTTCACTGGCGAGCTCTGCAGAGGTAAATGGGGGCGTGACACTCCAGTGGCTGCAGCTGACTCCAGAGCACTAAGATTTTGCCATCTGAGGAATTGAAGGGAAAGGGGAAGGAATAATTGAAATGTCAGAGGAATAGTGAGACCGTAACCATACTTTCCTTACTGACAATGTCCTTCCCACCTATCTGCAAGCTGCCCATGGATCAAGCTGTGGGTACGGAGGAGAGATGCTCCATGTGCTTATGCAAAACAGCATCATTGCAACACCTGCAGAGTGGAGGAGGTGATGAAGCAGGGGGTAACTTGCTTACAGGGTTGGTTATAGGGTGGTACTTGTAGTCGGTATGCATTCAGCTTGCCTTTCAATAGTTTGGCTTGCAAGGCCTTCAAGAAGACTCTGGTGTTTGTAAAAGTGAAAGGATGCTGGGGAGAGGATGTGTCTGCTCAGACAAGTGAAGGCCTCTTACTCACTCTACTCAACTAGCCAATGCGAGTCTGCTCCAGGGCAGGTGAGATATATATATATATATATATATATATATATATATATGCACACATT